>NC_090301.1:112370707-122370707 GCF_039906515.1 Pseudorca crassidens
AGAGAGGAGACCCACTGTGTACAGCTTAATGCTCCTGAATTCTTGTCAGGGAGGAAGGCTCTTTCACTGCACTCATTTCCTATCCATCATTGGACCACTGGAGTTGTAAGAGCCATGGGGCTATGGTCAAGCTGTGAGTCTTGTGGAAAGAACCACTCGGCCTGCTTCAAAATAGCACTTTGAATTAGGGGAGAAGAAAAGGAAAATTCTCAGAGATGTGTGCTTGAGCCTGGTTCATCAATGTAGGGTACCTTACAGGATTTGGGAGACAAGGCTTACATGTGCCAGGAAGAAGATTATGTTTTCTTGGGGATCTTCAGCGATCCCTACTGCAGGTTGCCCCATGAGCCTGCAGTGTGTTATGCGTCATGTGGCTGGTTGAAGATGAGGAATTTCCTGTTTAGAGATAATAGTAAGTACGCTCACACAGCACCGTGTGCCAGGAATTGTTCAACATGCCTTGCAGATATTAACTCGTGTAATCCTCACAACAGCCTGAGGAGCTAGGTACTCTAATTTCCCCATTATACAGGTGAGGAAACTAGGCACATAGAGGTTTGATAACTTGCCTGAGGCTTACCCAGCATTGTAAGTGACAGAGCAGAAATTTCCAATTACGAAGTCTGACTGCTGAGTTTGTAGTCTTAACCATGACATTCCTCAGAGCCCTTATTTCCCCAATTTAACCAGGTGAATTTTCATACTCCCACCAGATTTTTTTTTTTTTTTTTGCAGTATGTGGCCCTCTCACTGTTGTGGCCTCTCCCGTTGCGGAGCACAGGCTCCGGACGCGCAGGCTCAGCGGCCATGGCTCACGGGCCCAGCCGCTCCGCGGCATGTGGGATCCTCCCGGACTGGGGCACGAACCCGTGTCCTCTGCATAGGCAGGCGGAATCTCAGCCACTGCACCACCAGGGAAGCCCACTCCCACCAGATTTTACATCATTGAGTGCAGGCTTCCTTGCCCACTGGCGACTCCAGAGATGAGAGCATTTATGAAAAGAAAAGGCAGTGGGCATGAAGGCTGAGATGGAGAATTTTCAACTTACTCAGGAAGAACCTCAAGGTCTGTGCACTTGATGCTGAAACGCCGGCCTCTGTGCACCAACGTCGAATTGAATCTCGGAGACAGGGTTTTGGGTGAAGTAGAAAAGAATAGCTTTATTGCATGGCGCTAAGCAAGGAGTCCAGGGCAGCTACTGCTTAAAATACCAGGACTCCCTGAAAGCTTTCAGGGAAAGGTTTATAAAGACGGGGTGAGGAAGGGGGTTTGTGGGGGTGTGTGAGGAGCTCGTGGGCATTCTTCTGATTCGTTGGAGCTGAGGTAATTGGGAGTCAGCGTCATCAACCTTCTGCTTCCAACCGATCGGGGGTCTGCGTGCTTGTGGGGAGCATACAGTTAACTTCTCCCACCTGGTGGGAGTTTCAGTATCTGCAAAATAGCTCGAAGGACATGACTCAGAATATCATCTATAGCCCTTGAGGAGGAACTAAAAGTCCTTGAATTGTTTAATGGCTAAAGTATTATTATTTTGTCTTGATTGATTGTTTTCCTTTCTTTTTGCATTTTCTCAGTTCTCTGATTAAATTTATTCTGTGACTAAAGTTTTCCTACAGACAAAATGCAGGTGGAGGACGTGGGACGGGGTCTATTCTGGGAAGGGCTCATAGGGTCCTGCTCGGTTACACACTTGGCTTAGAGTAAAAGGACTGGCATCAATTGTCCTGAATAAACCAGAGCAACGAGGGGCGGGTGAGGCAGGGATGTCAAAGGTCGTGGCAAGGACAGAAGCTGCCGCCTCTTTTAGGTCATTGGTTCTTAAACTTGAGCGTCCATCAGAATCACCTGGAGGGCTTGTTAAACCACAGACTGCTGGGCCCACCCCCAGAGTTTCTGATTCGGTAGGTCTGGGGGATCGGACCCAGGAATCTGCATCCTCTCAAGTCTCCAGGTGGAGCTGATGCTGTTAGTCTGAGTACCACGCTTTGAGGATCACTATTTGAGGCTAACTCCCACTCTCCTTTGGTGGATGCTGTGATAGTTTCCTTAGGCAGGTAATCACAGAGACCATATACTAAGATCTTTGACATGTTTTTTCTCAGTTATGCTATTGGTAACTAATTCATGGGAGCAGATTTGTCAAGCAGAAATTTTCATGAAGATGTGGGAACTTAAAAGATTTCCAGTGTTCACCCATGGGGGTTATTTGTCGGTGGGCCTCCATCTCTCCTGCGGCAGAATGAGAGGACATTGACATGTTTTGCATGGTGGATGTAGGTTACACTGCCTGCAGAGAAGGAGGAATTCTCACTGGTCTGGGAGGATTTAGGTCTGACTCGCTCTCCAGGTGGAAAGATTGACAAGATTCCTCCTTCCTGCCCCTCCAGCCCTACAGTCTGTGACGATATAAGCCAGGTGTTTGTTTATTCTCTGTAACAGCTGCAGTCGGTGCCAGGGCCTTACTCCAACTGCATGCCCCATAAGCTCCCCAGAGCTTTCTGTCTGCATTTTGCCCCGGAACCCACTTCTGGTTTCCCTCAGTTCGTAGCAACATGTTGTTCACTCATTCATGCTGGAAACTTGCAGGTCATCCTTGACTCATCCATCTGTCTCCCCTACATCCAATGATCACAGTTTCTCCAATCTGCTTGTCCTCCCCTTTTCCACGCCAAGGCTCAGGATCATTTTTTTTTTTTTTTGTCATGTCTCACCTGGGCCATTGCAATGGCCTCGTAAGTGGTACCTACAGCTCTGCAATCTCACCTTCATCCACATCACTCTCCCAGAATGATCCGTCCATCAAAATAGGGGCTGGTAAACTAAAGTCCTGGCCAGATCTGGCCCACCACCTATTTTTGGATGACCCACGAGCTAAGAATGGTTTGTACATTTTTTAATGGTTAAAAAAATTGAAAGAAGAACAGTATTTCGTGACATGTGAAAATTCTATGCAACTCAAGTTTCAGTGTGCGTGGATGAAGTGTTGCTGTAGAGCACTGCCGTGGTCATGGGTGTACATATCGTCTGTGGCTGCTTTCCTGCTACAACCACAGAGCTGTGTACTTGCAACACAGACTATATAGCCCACAAAGCCTAAAATATTTACTACCTGGCCCTTTACAGAAAAGATTTGGTGACCCCCGATCTACAAAGTAAATCTGACCAAGTCTATCCTCTGCCTGAAATGCTTGTGGGGCATTTCAGAGGTCTCAAGGTGAAGTTCAGGCTCCACCAAGTTCCTGTTGGTTCAAGTTCATGGTTCAAGTTCAGGGTGAAGTGTATGGCCTACCAAGACCTCTGTGATCCATCCTCTGCCTACCTCTTTGGTTCCTAGCTTTGTCAACATAAATGCCATCAAGGGCCAGGCTAGAAATGGTTCAAAAAAAAAAAAAAAAGCAGCAAGTAAGACTGATATAATGGAGGCCCCTGGTGAACTGGCGTGTTCATGCCCCACAAAAACATTCATTAAAATGAAGCAAAACAATACAAAATGAAAGCAGTGTCAACCACAGGGACATTGTTTGCTCCATGATGTTCATTGCCTCTTTGCTTTTGACCTTGCTGTCCCTCAGTCAGGAGTGATCTTCTTTCTAAGTTCATCCATTTGATGCCTGCTCTTCCCTTTGGAGTCGTCTCGTGGCCACCTTGTACAGAAAGTTGTGTCAGGTGTCCCCCTGGGCTCCTGCCATTGTGTCTATCACAGCGTGAATCCCATTGTATAGCAGGTACTGATTTATTCACTGGTTTCCACCATGATACCCTCGGCTTCTTGACAGTAGTGTTGCCTTATTCCAGTGTGATGCTCAGTGTGCCCGTGTGCATTTGTAGAATGAATGAGCGAAGGCATAAGTGAGGAAATGAATAAACTCAGTGACTTAGCAGTATCCTGTGTTCTTCACATAGGAATAAAGTGATCCAACGGATCTTCTTTGTGTCTTAAAATAATCATATTATTTTTCAACCCTTTTAAACTTTATGAAAGTCTCCTTAGACTCGATCTATCTTGTTCTCTCTTTACAACAACCTATGAGAAAAGGCAGGTGGGAAGAATTATCTCTGTCTTGTAGATGAGAAAACAGGGACAGCAAAATATGGTTTGGTGCCATCAAGGGATCAGAGAGCTAGAAATTCATTCCTTTTAAAGAGGACCACATGGCTCTTTCAGTTGAATTTCATGTCATCAAAAATGTGTTGAGTATCTACTTGGTGTCAGGCACTATACTAGGTCCTAGAGATCCAAAAATGAACAAACCGTGGTGTCAGACACCAGGAAGTCACAGTTTAACTTGGGAGGCAAGCTTGTTCGTCTCCTGATGGCAGCAGAGCAGGGAGTGCCAAGAGGAAAGATGAAAAGATATGTGCACCTCAGCCAGCCTTGTGCGCACATGAAAGCAAGAGAGAGAGAGAGAGAGAGAGAGGACACTTTCCTCACTTAGGTTAGATGTCTCTCCCCAGCCTTCAGATGTCTAAGGTCCGATTCTGCCCATGATGGAGAGGGTACCAGCACCTAACCATTGGCCCATCCTGCCTAAGAGTACCACGACGGCAATAACTACCCCTCCTGAATTCGTCATTCTTATCGACTCATCAGAGAAGGGCTGGCTCCACATGATGTGACTGTACTGCCACTCTGAGGGAAACTTTGGAGGAAGAACAACATTTTTACTAATTGTGGATTGGAGAAGATTTGGGCGGGAAGAAAGTACAGCCTATATGCATCACATCTCCCTATAAGGCTCCACGTGGATCTGTTCTCCTGGTTGGACTCTTGAGAGAGGACCAGCCCAGTGTCTGTGGACACTCTTTGCACATTCACATGTGAGGCAACTCAAGAGTTCTCCTAAGGCAGAGCTGAGGGCTGCTCTGGGGCCCTGTATCATGCTGCACCCTCTATGTGTGATATGTCATTTAATCCCCACATTTTCCTTGTGAGGGAAGTGCTATCATTATCTCTATTTCACCAAAGAGGAAACTGAGCCTGGGGAAGGTGAAGTAACTCGAGCAAGACTGAAGAGCTGATAAGTGCAGACCGCCACGCCAGAGTACCCGAATGTTTGTCTGTGTCCTGGTTTTCCCAGCCTGTGGCCGAAGGAAAATAATAAAAATTATGCAGGGAGTTTTTTTAAATAAAGTTTTTAGTATTCACTTTAAAGAATTGATATCTACTTTAAGATTTTTGAAATTTGATTTTTCGCATTAAAATACTTGTGTTTCGTGTGTGTGTGTGTGTGTGTGTGTGTGTGTGTGTGTGTGTGTGCAGTAATGATAATAGAAGATGCTGATGCTGAAACCTGGTCTCTGTGAACCGGCACCAAATTGAATCTTAGAGACAGAGTTTGGGGTGAAGTAGAAAAGAATAGCTTTATTGCTTTGCCAGGCAAAGGGGGCCACAGCGGGCTAATGCCCTCAAAACTGTGTGTCCTGTCCTGGAGGGGGTAGTGAGGACACTTATAGTCAAGGGGCGGGGCTTCTGATAAGGATCAGTGTGCACGCAGAGCCCGCATTCCTTCAATCTAGAGATCATCTCAGGTGCTCCTGTGATTGTTATTGAACTGTGACCTTCTCTCTGGAATGAAGAATGCTTCATCTGGTAGTTAACATCTTCCATTTGGTGGGGGTTTTAGTTCTACAGAAGAGCTCAAAGATACTGATATGTGTATCCCTTGAGGGGGAACCAGGACCCTGCCCCAAGGCTGCGCTATTGTTTCTTGACTGTTCCTCTCTTGTCTCTGCTCCCCTCCCTTCCCTGATCAACAACTGTTTGAACCTGCCCTTTGGAACTCAGGGAAGGTCATGGAGGCTAAATGAAGTCCAAACTGGAAGATGAGGGACACAGAAAGGCTTTTGTGCCCAGGAACCCCACAGGGTCCCGCTCCGTTTCAATACCATTGGTCCCAAGGTGCATGCCATTGTTTTTTGAAACTTTTGTCATGAAATTCCAAAGTCCAGGACCCTGTCATCCATACTACACAGCTGATTAGGGTCCCTTCTTCCTTTCTCTTTCGTGAAGATGGCCAGGGAACTATATGCACATTTATGCACATGCATACACACAGATATATTTATGTGCACCTATCTATGGAGGAAAGTGCAACATTAAATAAATTTTAAAGAAGCATTTCTGAGCTCCCTTGTGGATTCTGCTTCAGCTTTGTTGAGATACAGTCTACTTAAAATTATGGTAACAATGACTGTTTATCTTATAACCACTGTGAACTATTGAATCTTCCTCAATAGTTAATAATCCAGGGCCGCACTGCCCATGGTAAACAGATGGCATTGGAACTGTATTTTAACAGGACTGACCCAACTGCTTTCTGCTTCAAAGATACAGTATATTTCGTCTCTGGGTCCTGGACTGAAGTTGAGAACAAAGTTTAACTCCAATGAATCCCCATTCAGACCTTGACGAAGCTGGGTATGTTTATAAAACTATAATTTAAAATCTCTAAATGTTTGCGTTTCAGATGGCATAGAAAAACACAAACCATTTTTCATCAAAACCTGAGCACGAACTTTCTACTTATTTTGAACAAGCAAATAAACAAACCCTTTTATAAAAGGTCGTGGGGCACAAAACATATTATGAAGAAAAACCACAGATGCCTTTATAAAAGTAAACAGATGTTAACCTATACACCCCTGAATTTGTGTCTACATGACATCAGTTCAATGAAACTGGTGGTCTTGGTGATATCAAATTATTGGTGGTGTTCTAATGACTAGTTCCCAGTGTTGTGAGAATGCAAAGTCTAAGGTATACATGAAGTCAAGAAATTGTTTCCCAGTTCCTTGTTAGCAATTCAAGGGTCTGATAGGGGAATGGAGAAAGAGTCCAAAGGCAAGCCAATGAGAACAGGATTCAGAGGAGAGGCCCTAGTGTGAAGGCCTTAAGCCTTATCTGACACTAGGTGTTGTATAAATAAAGAAATACCTACATACATAAATAACTTTAATTTTGCCTGAGGCTGGCCTGGAAAACTCATTCTCTAACTAGAGCAATATAGTTTTTTAGCATGTATGTCCAATCCAGGTACTTGGGTTTGAAACCATGTAAATATTCATCAGCAAGGAACTGGTTAAATAAACCAGGGTGCATTGATTCAAAAAATTTTATGTAGATGGTATACATTGATATAAAACTTATACAAGGTATATTGTCAAATGAAACATGTTTTCTGTTCATACATATGTGTGTAAAATAATGTGATCTGACTTACATTTTTTAAAAGGATAAACATATATTTGTGTACAAATGATTGACCCTTTGTGGAAGGATATACAAGACATGGTTACCAGTAGATATTTACCCTCAAGGATTGATTCACCCTAGTGTCACTGAATGCAAGTTTGTGTGCCTGACGCACGGGGAGGACAGACAATACAGAAATGTCAGAGTTTGGACCAGAGAAAGTTTTATTGCAGGGCCATGTGAGGAGGTTGGTGGCTCATGCCTGCCGCCCCCCACCCCCCACCCCCCAAACTCCCTGAAGGCTTTCAGCAAAGCCCTTTTGAAGGCCAGGCAAGGGAGGGGCATGGTTCGTTGTTGCAAACTTCTTGGTGGAGGAATCCTTTGTTCTTGCAGCTGTCCACGTAGGTCAGGTCACGATGATCCTGTAAACCTCTAACAAGATAAATGTTATTCTCTGTTCTGCAAATTTTTATCTCTATATGAATGAAAAAGTGTTAACACCTTTAAAGATCAGAGCTTGGAGAATGGGCCATCCTGCATATTTCAGGCTATTAGCAACATTCTTAAACTCAAAGCAAAGCAATAGAATACAAAGGTTAAAGTAAAAGAAACAGATCTAATATGGAGTCAGATTTGTTCCTCTGTATTACAGTAGGAATGAACACATTTTTTTTCACTTTTTGCCTTATACTCTTCTGTACAGTTTGAAAAAACCTCCCATCATAAGCATGTGTTACTTTTATGATAAATATAAGGAAAATAATTAAAGACCAGGGCCTGAGGCTCATTTCTGAGATTGCTTCTGTGACACTAAGTTTTCTGAGTTTCAGTTCATCTTTCAGGGTTGATAAGAGGAACGAAAAGTATGACACATGCAAAAGTCCTCCATACATTCTAAAATGGGGTCCAGGTGTTTTCACCTCTTTTTTCAGATGGATCCCAGGGGCCCTCGCTTTGAGTGTGACGGAGCCAGATGCCAGCAGTGACAGCTGTAGCTAAAGTTTTCTCCAGGCTGTTCCAGAGGCCAGGATTTTCAGACGGTACTTTCCCTCCGGCCTCTGACAACTGCCTGGACACGGCAGTGCCCACCCCCGACTCCTTCCTGGAGACACGTGGCTCTGTGTTCCCAGTGCAGTGGGAGAGGCCTGAGTTATCTGGAAAGGGCAGGAGACAGCAGCAGAATGGGGCAGCTGTTTTCTGAGACATATGACTTCATGCAACCTTGGTTGGCAAACAGATCGCCTCATCAGGAAGGGAAACCCAGCATTTCAAATGCTTTATGAGGCCCCAACTTAGCTCACACTGTTTATTTGGGCTCTTAGTTGAATATCGATCACTAGGATCTAGATAATGATTCATGGCCCCATCTGACTTGCAGCCCCACTTTATCTTCCAGGCGGGGAGGAAGTTCCCGCCAAGTGGGTCTTGGCTTTATTATGGTTTCTCTGCAGACTGGGCCCCAGCACAGGCGTGGTACAGATTCAGAGAGGGAGAGACACACACACAGACTCACATGCACGCATATACGTACACCACTCACATATGCACACACACACATACACACACGCACGGTTACACTCACACACACCACTGTGTGTGTGACATTCACACAGACATTCATGACACATGCAGCACTCACATGTTCACACGCATACACCACTCACATCCTGACACACATATCACTCACACACTCATACACAGCACATGCTACTCTCACTCACAACATATTACACCCTCATACCCCTCATACACACACTACACACTCACCACTGCATATACTATGAACAAACGTTCTGAAATATGAGAAAACATTGAGAAAACTGCTTATCAAAATAGAAGAGTCTTCTGTGCCAGTGAGTCAAAGCGTTTGGCCCAAAGAGCGATTTTCCCTCTAGATATCTAGGAGGGGCAACTGTAAACAATAACAGCGCCTTACGTGATGGCATTTAAAGACACAGGACAATTCACTACAATGGGGCTTGACCAGTTCTGCCACCTTTTGGAGCTGTTGTTATCCTTTTTGGGTTCTGCAGTTTAGTGTAGCTGTCAGGGTCACTTCTCGCCCACCGCCAATCAAAACCCTTTTCCCTAAAAGTGTTGAAAGGAGGATGCCCAGGATGGAAAGGTGGGGAGATGGCCCTGTTAACCAGGTAGGTCCAGCAGAGCTGACAGTTCTTGGGAGAACATCCTGGAGTTCTGGGAGGTGAGGCAGGGCAGGGCTGAGGGCCAGTCAACAGAGCGGGAAGGCAGGAAAGTCATCTTGGTGGGGCTCCTATGGGGATGGGCTTCTGCCCTAGCCCACTAGGGCCTTGACTGTCCACAGCCTCCTGGCTGAGTTGCTTTCAGGCAGCAGGGAGAGACCCGATGAAATTTCTTCTACCTGAATCAGTTTGAGTTGCATGTCCATTAGCGAGTCTCTTCCTTTCCTTCAAGGCCGAATGTTTTTGCATCTCCTTTTCTCTCTGAGGTTGTCAATGCTTGGCACCAGCAGGCAGTCAAACACTGTTTATTGCATGAAAGAAGGGCAGCCTTCCTGATGCTGCAGTTCAGATATTTCTCTACGGTTCCCTACATACATATAAAGAGGCTTTGGCCATCTGGTGGGCATGAAGACTATTATAATGTGCTTGAACATTACCTCACTGTCTGAATATCTTTTCTTCTTTATTTATGTGCACTTCCTTGGTGATCTCATCCAGCCTCAGGGCTTTAAATACCGGTTATATACTGACAACTTCCAAATCTATATCTCCATCCGAGATCTGTCTCCTGAATCCTGGGCTCCTATACCCAGTGGCCTACTGGGCACCTCCAACTAGATGCCTAACAGACATCCAACCTTAACATGTTCAGAACGACTCCTGATTTCTCCCTGAAACCTATTTCTCCTGCAGGTTCCCCTCTCTCAGGATCTTTCTGGTTTCTCAGATAAAATTCTTGGATTTATTCTTGCTTTTTAAATTTCTTTCACACTTATATTTACCTCATCAGTGTGTCAGGTCTACATTTAAAGTATCCCAAATCTGAGCACATCCTGACACCTCCACTGCTCTTTTTCTGGTCAGAGCCACCTACCATGTCACTCCGTGGATGACCAGTGTCCTGGCTGGTGTCCCCATGTCCTCTCTTACTTCTCTGCAGTTCATCTTTTCCCAGGAGTCCTAGTGTTCCTTTAGAAATGTAAGTGAGATGAGGTCAGTCCTCTGCCTCAAAACCACTAGTGGGTCTGCATCTTGCTTCAAGTGCACACCAGGGTTCTATCCCTGTCTGCAGCGGCTACATGATCTTCACCCCATCACCCCATTTCATTTTCCACCCACTTGTCCCCTCGTTCCCTCCCCCAGATCACGCTGGATCCCTGCCATTCTTCTCAGCACCAAGTAGGTTATCACCTCAAGGCCTTTGCTCCACTGGTCCCTTTGCCTGGAACACGTGTTCCTAAATATTCTTATGATCTGCTTCCCCCTTTATCTCAAGTCTGCTTCAATGACCCCGTATTAGAGACACATTTTCCAACCAACCGTACCATCTCCATCCCTGCCACGCCTACTTATTCTCCATAACTTATCCTTAACTTACAGGCTAGGTATACTTTTGTTTATGTGCTTATTGCCTAACTTCTCCTTCTGGAATGTAAGTTCCAGGAGATAAGGAACTTTATGGATTTTGTTTCCTTCTATACCTCTAGTGCCTAGAACAGTGCCTGGCTTTCTGTAGATTCTTCATATATTCTTGATGAATGGAGGAAGGAAGGAAGGGAGGGAGGGAGGGAGGGAGGGAAGAAGGGAATCATGAGTTTCATTATGCCAGAACCCAAGCACATGAGACTACGAGACATTAAAGCTGTATTTCTTAAATGTGCATGTCCTTTTAATCACGGACATGCAATAAGAAATACATTTTAGGGCTTCCCTGGTGGCGCAGTGGTTGAGAGTCCGCCTGCCAATGCAGGGGACGCGGGTTCGTGCCCCGGTCTGGGAAGATCCCACATGCCGTGGAGCAGCTGGGCCCGTGAGCCATGGCCGCTGAGCCTGCGCGTCCGGAGCCTGTGCTCCACAACGGGAGAGGACACAACAGTGAGAGGCCCGCGTACCGCAAAAAAAAAAAAAAAAAAAAAAAAAAAGGAATACATTTTACATTAGGATGCAGTTGACAGATATAGATATATTTAGTACATGGCTTGCACTATATTTTCTATTCTTCTTAATTCTATTTTAACATTTTCAACTTTATTTCCATAACAAAATACTGGTCTGGACTCATTAAGCTGATTTAACCACCAGCGGGTTATGAGCAATGATTTGAAAAATGCTGTACTAGAGGGACTGGAAAGTCTTGATGGGGGATAAAAGTTAAAATGCAAATGGAGTGATCAGTCATTACACTATCCTGTGATTTAGAAAATCAAACTGCTTCCTTTGTAAAAATTTGGCATCTTTGTTAGAGTTGGGGAGAAAAAGGCAACATCCTAGCATGGGTGATTTGAAGAAGAGAGAGGCATGAGTTGGACGCTGATGACAAGGTGTTTTCAAATTAAGATGAGGTTAAGAGAGGCTAGGGGAGAGGGAGGTGCCAGGAAGACCTCATCCTCACAGTGCAGGGAGGTTGGTGAGGGCCAGCTCTTTCCCTGTACTGTCCGCATTTCAGACTGGGACAAACCCAGTTTCAAACCCCACCTACCTCTCCTCTGCCCCACTGAAGACTTTTCCCGTCCTTCCCTTCAGGTGGAGACTGTGTGTACAAAATATAAGTCCTCTTCTGTCATCCACATCAATGTCTTTCCCAGGAAGATGTAATTATTCTGGATTTTTCCATTCCAATGTTCCCTGCCAAACTGAGAGATGACTGAGTATGTCATACTCAGGTTATCTCCCAGATGCAGACATGAGGCATTTTGGTTGGTCCTACAATGATTGTTATCTGAGGATGAACCTTTATTATGTGCCAGGCATTGTTCTAAGTAATTTACAACAGCTCTATGAGGTGGTGGTGTCATTAGTCTCTGCATTTTACAGATCTGAGCCTGATTAAGTAAATTCCTCAAGGTTACCTAGCTACTAAATGGTGTACTAGGATTCAAACTCAAGCAATCTGGCTCCTGAATTCTTGTTCTTACTGCTTGTTCTTAAAAATTATGATGACTGATATCATGGTGAAATTTGGTGCCAGCCTGTTGCTTCATGAAGGGAAATGAGGAGAGCTTCCAGGGCATTGAGGATAGCCTACGAGATTAGGGCCAGGGCACACCCGTAGTATGAGTCTCAGTATCCTATTTTCCCCTGAATTCAACTTTTGATGGAAGTACAATTAGCCAAGGCTAAAAATGAATTGTCTAATTCATAGATAGTGGACTGGCTGGAGACCTCTTTTGTTTGGTCCACTAAGTATTTAAAAAACTAGATCTTAATGCCTTTAGCTGGCTATGAACTTTCCTATTCATTACAGTCCCCACCGTTCCTTACTGTCCCCACTCTGCTCTTCACTTAGGTCACCTGCCTTGTTCCTGAAGGTAATTTGTGTGTGTGCATGTGCCTGCCTGTGTGTGTGTGTGTGTGTGTTGCTGTCTTAAAATGAGATCAAATGCCAACTGACTTTAATCTGCTCATACCCCCACCCTGAGGCTTAGGAGAAGGCAAATCGGGCATGAATTTAGCTAGTACTGTTTTCCCAGTACTTCACATCTAAGTGAGCGTGTATGGTTTTCTTTTGTTGGAGGAGAGCCCACTGGGAGCACCAGACCCTGAGGATCACCTGTTACCTCTTTTCCTGAAGTTGACATTGTTATATGTGATCCAAAAATAAGTGAGAGACTGTTGAGGAAGGAAGTCGAGGTGATGGTAGGTCACCCACATAAAGCATCAGCTCTCAAGGGTGAGTGAGGGCAAGGAGATAAGCGCTCAGGTCAAGTACAGAGGTGCTCAGGAACGGGCCAGGAATTTGAAGCAGAAGGGAAGGAAGTGACGGGGGATTCAGCGAGGGTATTATTGGCCTGCCGGTCACATGGCAGTTGTGTTGGCAGCTTGCTGGACAGTTCTGAGACACAGGCCTTTACATTCGTAGAGAGTGTTTGGCTTCAGCTGATCATTAACAACACTTAAGTATTTAATGAGGCCCTACTAAGGGTCTGAATTCATTGTAACTGAATGAGCTTTTACTATCGAAGATCTAAGCTCTTCATGAACTCTGTGCTGAAGGTGTTAAGGAGAAAAGGCCAGATCTGCCGATTATCTCTAATATCAGCTCATACTTAATCCCAGGCTCTTACAGGGCCAACAGTGCTTCTCACTTTTTCTTTTTTAATGATCAGCACCATGCCAAGATATTATTTATGCCAAAACACAGAAACCTGATGCCAGAGTAAGAGATGGGAGGAATCTTTTTCTCTAGAAAGATTTCAGAATGGAGAAATTCAGAGCAGCATAGACTTTTCTGTAGTCCAACAGATGGTTTGAATTCTGGAATTGTTACTTTCTACCTGTGTGTACTGGGCAGATACTAAAACCCTCTGGGTCTCAGTTTTCTCATTTGTGAAATAAGGTGAATAGTGCTTATAGTATACAGAACGTTATAGTATACAGAATGTTATTTTATATATATATATATATATCTCACATATATATATATATTCTATATACTATAATGCATAGAACATTATAGTATATAGAACATTGTCATAAAAACTATTAAATAGAATAACGCATAAAATGATTAGTGCATGCCTAATACGTATTGTGTTCAATAATTGTAATTTTTTTTAATTAAAAAAATTTTTTTTTCCTTGGCCGCACTGCATGGCTTGTGGAATCCTAGTTCCCCGACCAGGGATTGAACCCGGGCCCTTGGCAGTGAAAGCGAGGAGTCCCAACCACTGGACTGCCTGAGAATTCCCAATAATTGTAAAATTTTATTATCAGTGTTTCTTGAAATACTTGGAGGAAATCTAGATGGAGGTTGGTCTATGACCTATGACCAAATGATACTTTGTATGTTCCTTGCAATAGAACACAAAGAAAAGTAAGAAACCCTAGCTGGCATTCCCAATTCTAACCATGATGTGTCAGACCACTTAAGCTACCAGAAATTGTAGACAATAGAGTCTGCAAAGCATGGGCTTTGATCCAGACAAGCTTGACCTTGATCTCTATTTATTAAGTCATTTTGGACAATCTGGTTTGTGTTTATGGACCTCCGTTTCCTCATCTGTAAATGGGGATAATATTTTTTCCCAGGTTTGGTATCATAAAATACTGTAACCACTCCTAATATGTCAGTGGTTTCTATTCAGTTACTTTCAATGCCTATCTCTGTGTGTTAACTTACAATTAAAAAAAAAAATGGGATCTCACTGTTTATAAAATTTTGTATCCTGCTGTTTTCACTTAAGTGTCTTGTGATTATTTTTTAATAAATTGTGCTTACGAATCTATTTATAAAAGTCTGCATTATAGTCCGTCTTTTGGAAGAACTAGTTTATTTAACCACATATTATTTGAAATGTAGATTATTCCCGTTTTTCATTTAAAAATAAAATTAGAAATTTCTTTTTTTTGTTTGTTTTAGAAATTTCTTATATATTAATCATTTTTTCCATCTCTGGACAATTGCCTTTTGATCAGTTCCAAGAAGTGTAATTACGAAGTCAAATCATATGCCAAATTGCTTCCTAGAAAGGTTGTACCAGTTTACAACTCCTGTTGGCATTGTATGAAGATGCCTATCTCACCATGACCTCAGCAACAGTGGTCGTCATCCCAAACTCTGTTCGCAAAATGATTTTGTCTATGAAAATTTTTTATTAGCTGACTGGAGACATCTTGAACAGATAACAGTATATTCCTATCCCAACTTCTTATCTGGTCAAGGCTGAGTGAGGCTTAGAGAATTGTCTTAGGAGTTCAGATTTCATACCAGGTTGACGGGACCAGGAGACTGGAAACATGCCATTCATTAGAACAAAGGGTGAACCCAGAGCTGTTTTTACATTGTCTTAATTGAAACACCACTGGCAACTTAGATTACCACCATCTATAAAATGGGGACTTTTATGTCTGTTCCTTGGAGGGATTTTGGGTAGAATTTAATGGTGAGCTGATGTATCTGGATGTCTGCAGAGCTGCACCTATTACAGCAGTCACCAGCTAATTACTACTATGTGTATAGAGGGTATAATTGAGTGGGAGCAGAGAATTAAACAGCTGGTAGTAGCACCTTTTAGCAGAAAGTAGGAGCAGCATGAATTAGATGTAGCTGAAGTAGGAGTGGATCATGATGGAGTGATCATTCGGAGAGCACGTGTAAATCTCTGGAGCAACACTCACACTCCCTCAATTAGACCACATCAAGCCCCAGCTTCACCTAGAATGTTCTCAAACTTTTCTTGTGTCAGAATCACCTGGGGTGGGGGCCTTGTTTTTTTAATTTTTTTTATTGAAGTATAATTGATTTACAATGATTCAGGTGTACAGCAAAGGGATTCAGTTATATATATATTTTTCTTTTTCAGATTCTTTTCCATTATAGGTTATTACAAGATATTGAATATAGTTCCCTGTGCTATACAGTAGGTCCTTGTTGTTTATCTCTTTTATATACAGTAGTATATATCCGTTAATCCCAAATTAACAGATTTGGGGGGTGGAGGCTTCTTGAACCATTGTTGAGTCCCACTCACAGAGTTTCTGATTCAGTAGGTACGTTTGGGCCTGAGAATTTGCATTTCCAATAGGCTTCCAGGTGACAATGATGCTGCGGTCCAGGGACCACACTTTAAAAACCACTGTCTGTAGTATCCCCTTGCAGCAGTTTAGCTATCATTAAATTAAACGACCACCTGCTGTGGATTTGTGTTTTTTCAGTGGGAGGCCACTGGCGTTTGCATACCAGCACCATTAAGCTTCACTAAAAAGCAGTCTTTTAATTATTTCTTCAGGACATGGTGTTGTGTCTTTGGAAAATGTAAATACAGTAAGTATACCTCTCCTTGATCCGTATCTTCATCTGGTGTACACATGTAGTCGAATGTGTATTGCATGGGCATGCCCAATATCGCAAAAAAGGAATATAGTCTAGCCAGTATTAGAATCAGCTGCTGCTTTTCAAAGCAGAGCTATCCAATTTAACAATGATTTACAATGAAAAGTGAAATTCCAGCCTCATTTCAGGCAAATGGGGGATCTCCTGTTTCCAAGGGCATATCTGTGAGAACTCTGGGTCTGAGTGGCCTGGGAAAGATAAGGAGACATTTCATAATTTCAGAGGGGACCTCAGCCCATAGACACAGAGCTGTGGTCACTGAGCAGACAGCCCTGTTTGGTTCATCCCTGTTCCAGGGAAATGGCTCCAATCCAAACACATGAGCAGGCCAGAAAGCAGGATTATGTAATCACCTGGAAGCACAGCCTGTCACTGCAGCTGTCGGAGGAACCTGTCACAGTTGGTTTGCCAAGGACCCAGGGCCAGATGCCTGCCCTAGGAGGACGCATTCCCAAACTGACACCTGGGCCTCGGGACAGCCAATGAGATTCCACCAAGCAGAACAGAGGGGCCCAAGTTAGCCAGTGTGTTCCAAAGAGAAAGACGCATTCTCTGTAGGAAAGGAGGAATCCCCGCAACAGGAGGCGGATGAGGAAAGGAAAGAGGTGCAGGCGTCTCATTAGATAACCACCTCCAGCCATGTCTTACAAAGCATGCGGCATTCTGATGCTATTCTCCGGGAACCCAGATGCATCTGAGGCATTTCCTTCCCAAGTTTACGTTTTAAAAATTTTAAACTCCTATTGAAGGGAGGGAAACAAATGTCCTCATTCAATAGAGATTTATTTTAGCAGCAATGGAGGATTAACTTGTGATGAGGTCATTCCGTGTGAAACAGAGTTCTGAAAAAGAGTGAGTGCTAGGGCCTAATGTAGATATGATTACATTCTTCTTGACTTAAATCATATTAGAAGGATGGACAAGAAGAAGGGAAAGAGAAAGGAGATTGGAAGAAAAGGGAAGAAACAGAATGTCAGTTGAGCTTTTTAATAACTGATTGCAAATAGCTATTGAGCTTGGAACTACTTTCTAAAACTCTGTGTGTGTGTGTGTGTGTGTGTGTGTGTGTGTGTGTGTGTGTGTGAGAGAGAGAGAGAGAGAGACTTTATAATGATTACACATTCTGGGTGTGTCATGCATTTGTATATTTGCACAAATGCCTGAGACATGGTCTTAAAAATTAATGAGCATTATTATTATTTTTAATGGTATTATTGTGTATTCAGGATGGAAGCGTCACATGCAAAAGAGAAGTCCATCCACAATGTTCCCTTACCTCTGAGGGTGTGCACACTGAATGTTGTAAGGTACCGAGAGGTGATTAAAGCTTGTGGGGAAATGCTGAATCTGTCCTGGAAATAAACCGTGCTAATTTGTTCTAAGTGAGTAAGAGGCTTTCCTGAGCCTTCAAGAGACAGTCTGCATGAGACACCGTGATTTATGCTGCACCGTAACTGCACTACGCTGGCTAAGGTAGAGGCAGCCATCCCCCCCAGTTATTAAAGCTGTTCATTTCTCCTTAGTACCCTGTGGTACACAGGGTTTCCACGGTAAAAGAGAAAATAGCTGTTTTCCCTTCTATACCTCTAGCCTGGGGTTCAATTTCCACATCCATCTGAATAATACAGAGCTCAGAGAAACAGAGGCACAGGAATTTAATCCTCTTTGACTAAAGACTTGGAATATGAGGAATTTGCAATGTAGAATTTAAAAAAAATATATTTATCTTCAACTTTTTTTATTTTCTCCTACCAAGAAGCAGAAGGTAGGATGTGGTTTAAAAATTCATCTCCAAGAAGCAGCAGTGACCTGGGTTCTCGCAGTTCAGCAGTAACTCATGGGCAAGCAAACAGTTCACAAGGGAAACCAGGAGACTTGGGCTTCTTGAGTATCAGTGAAGGAATCCATGGCTGGCCCCTGTACCCTTGGATTGATGTGTTGGCTTGTCGGTTTTTCTAGCTTCTCTGCAGCACCCCAGTTGGATAAAAGGAAAAGAAAACCATTTCATCTCTGTTTTTTGTGTTGACGTGTACAGAAGCCCAAAATACTGATGGTGTGTTCTTTATCTATCCTATTTGCTGGGAATTAAAGCAATTGCGTTTTCACAGTAAAATAAAAATGGAGAGAGAAAGGTACACATGTGATACCCCAGGGACATTGACATGGAGGTTTGAATTTGGGCCCGGGTGTATCTCAGTTTAACACAGAGGATTTCCTTATCTAGGGAGAGAGGAGGGCCATCAAAATATTTATGTAGTCTCTTGATGCTGGAGGGCGATGTTTATTGCCATGAGATGAGGACATTAATCTTATCACTTGTTTCCCTTCCACTGAGTCATGTTTACTTCCTATTTCTGTCAAGATCTGTCTTTATTCCTGCATTCCAATCCTTTTCTCTCTCCAGGTACATTCACTTATCTGCTTTTACATGTGGACCTAGGCTGGTCAACCCTGAACTGGCCTCCTGTCCTATAAAGGAAGGATGGAAGCGAGGCCAGAATCCTGCTAGAGAATCAAGGTCTCTGCTGTGGTGTGCTGTTCTCACGTCCCACCTGACCTGTCCCTTTGAGTCCTGTGTGTCTTCAGGTTCCTCCCTTCCTGGTCTCTCACTACCGTTCACCCTTTTCTCTAGTTGCTTTATAAATACATGGAGTACACATACTACATTCACATCACGTAGACTGACAGTTTGGTGGAGGCTTTAGGGCCAGCTGTTTAGTTAAAAATCCTAGCTCTGCCTACACATTGGCTGCGCAGCTTTGAGCAGTTACTCCACCCAAGTGTGCCTCAGTTTCTTCACTGTAAAAAGAGGATAATGGAGGGACCTAAGTCACGCGACTGTAGTGAGACTTAACTGAGCTAAGACACTTAAAGTGCTGGGAACGGCATTTGGCACACACTAAGTGCTATATACGCGTTTATGGTCATTATAGTTCCTGCTGCGATTATTTGACCTTACGCATCTTATTTAATTATTTTTAAAATATATTTTTATTTATTTATGTATTTATTTTTGGCTGCGTTGGGTCTTCGTTTCTGTGCGAGGGCTTTCTCCAGTTGCGGCGAGCGGGGGCCACTCTTCATCGCAGTGCGCGGGCCTCTCACTATCGCGGCCTCTCTTGTTGCGGAGCACAGGCTCCAGACGCGCAGGCTCAGTAGTTGTGGCTCATGGGCCCAGTTGCTCCACGGCATGTGGGATCTTCCCAGACCAGGGCTCGAACCCGTGTCCCCTGCATTGGCAGGCAGATTCTCAACCACTGCGCCACCAGGGAAGCCCCTTATTTAATTATTAAAGCTGCTGTTCTGCTTTCAGTGTGTGTTTCTTTCAGATTATCTCTTCGGTTGCTTCCACACTGCAGCCTGTGCTGTGGTTTTTCAGATTACAATTTCTCACCCTGATTCAGCGTCCTGGTTATCTAAGAAAACAGATTTTGATTATTCTGGAGAAACCGTACTTTCCCCGTCTTTACCTAAAGTTCTCAAGGTTGGAGGTTATGACACAGGTTGGGTTCTCTGGAAGCAGAAACTGAGTCTTATATTGATTGGGTTAGGCTATTGTGGGATGTTGACTGAATATAGACACCTGCAGAAGGGCAGGGAGGAATTTGGATTGGACACAAGGAGAAGGCAAACCGTGTGATTCAGGCCTGGCAAAGCCCCAGCTAAGCCTACAGGCAGCTGGGGAATGCATATGGCCCTTGGCATGACCCAAGTCAACTCAGAATATCCTGGCCTTTATATTCCTACATGGATAAGCTCACTTTGGGAAGGATGGGCCCTTGGGCGAGGCAAATCCTGAGGTGCTGGCAGCTGGGGGATCTCTGCCGCTTGTGGAGGGATCTGGCGGTGTGAGTCCACAGGTTCAATTCCCCACTAAAGGCTGCAGCCTTCCCAGGAAGGCGTACTACAACATCTCTTTGTAAAGACTTCACAACTTGGCCAAATGCCTTTTACTGAGATGGATCGGGGAAGAAAAGGAGGTCGCCCAAGGGTAAGGGATAATGCTGAAGGAAGGAAGGATGGCTGGGAAGATGGATACACAGAATGGAACAGAGGTTTATGTTTTTATAGGAAGCGGGTCTCAACAGGGAAGAGAGGAAGCCAAGCGGAATCTTCGTATGGGAGGGACTGACAGCAATCTGGGGGTGTTGAGGAACCTCTATAGAAATATACCATTTCCACTTGCATTTTTTTTTTTTGAGGCTTTGGGAAGTTGCTAATAAAAACTGTGGTGGGTTTAGAGTGATCAACCCTCTTTTTTTAAATTTTAATATTTATTTATTTATTTGCACTGGGTCTTAGTTGCGGCCCACGGGATCTTCTTTGCAGTGTGCGGGATCTTTAGTTGCGGCAGGCGGGCTCTTTTTTTTAGTTGCGGCATGCAGGCTCTTAGTTGCGGGATCTAGTTCCCTGACCAGGGATCGAACCCGGGCCCCCTGCATTAGGAGCGCAGAGCCTTCACTGCTGGACCACCAGGGAAGTCCCTGATCAATCCTCTTCATCAGCCCGGACTGAGGGGTTTCCCAGGATGCTTGCCTTTTAGTACAAAACTTGGGTCCTACGTGGGTTGATATCAAGTCTTTTCCAAACCACCTCACGGGGTTACAACTGAAGCCATGGAATAATGGAAGAGCAGAGGGTTGGGAAACCATGGGCAGATATTTTTCTGTTTAGAGTGACAGGGAACAGAGGCATTATTGATGGTTCCTGCAGCGCCTCACATGTACTTGGCAACTAATAAATATAGGTCAATTGGAAACTGAACATGAGGGCGATGAACTGAAAGAGAAAATGATTTGGAACGAACTGCTAAGGACGGGGAACGAAGAGTAAAAGAGGCGATAAATCTAGGATGCATACCAGAGCCAAGTGTCATAATGCACCCGAATACTTACAGTGTCAGAGAGGTCAGGCCAGGTCGTGAGCCAGTGTCTTTGGTCCAGATCAGGGTGTTCCTGTGCCCACGTGTATAATGGAACAACCCTCTCTCTGCGTGTGTCCTGACCTCGTGGATTCTGGAATATTCTTTCCTTCCTTCCTTCCTACTCACTCACCAGAGGGGTGATAAGTGTTTCAAAGTTATTGAGAAGCCCAATTCTACTCTCTGGCCTATCTACCCCTCCCCCCTCCCAGAGTGAGTGAGTCTCTCCTAGGACTGGACATGCTGTAGGGCTGGTTTGGAAGTTTGGGACTGGGGAGTCGGGTGGGTGAGGGTGGGTTTACCTGCTTCAGGAGTGCATTTCTAGGGGTTCCTTCCTCCAAGTCCAAGACCCAAAGGGTTTGGTGGGAACTGATCTTGTCTCTATATTGCAATGAGAGCGACATCTGCTTACCTTGTTTCCAAAATATGGAATGTGTTCCAGGAAAGGCTGACAGGCTGATACGTTTCACTCACTGTGACCTTTGGACTTTCTGACCTCATACAAACCATAGTTCACACTCAGTCAACAATTACATTTCCAGTGAAGAACTGGGCTCCCCACTAAGAACTTGCTCTTTGTAGCCAAGAGGCTGGTGCATCACGCTCACTTCCCTGTACTTTATTGATAGGTTGCCTTTACTTTTCTAACACATAATCTCAGTTATGAGAGTTATAATAATCTCTCAGTTATGAGAGAGTTACCACCTCTCCCCCTTAGACTAATGCCTCTATAGGTTGACTTTTTTTTTTTAACCAAAATAGGGGTGGAGATACCTTTTTCAATGTATTTTTCCATTATATCTCCCAATCAGTAGACCCCCAAAGACTATTCTCTGAGTATTCAGAGCTACTCAGATTCCACAATATACATAGAGCCTGGAACTCAGGAGGTGCTCAATGAGAATTCGTTGTGTACGCTGTAAACTGCTCCATATAATGTTTGGTGAATGACTCAGTGGATGAATGAGCAAATTCAATCACAAGTGAAAAGATAGTGATCTCAAAGATTAATACCTCCTTGTAACCCTTGAGTTCATATGACATTTGTTAGACAATCATATATTATTTTCTCTGGACTCCCAACATATTGTTCACCATTAAATGATGCTAATTGCAGCTTAGGGAAACAGGCAGATATGATCATCTGTATCTGACATGTGACTTGGAAGAGTTTGCTGAAGAAGGAAAAGAAAGAAGACGACAAAGAAGAAAGTCAGATTTATTTACCTGAGGTCTTGTCCCTTGCCCCCCCCGCCCCGCCCCCCGGCCACCTCACCACCCACTTAAGCCTGTCCCTGGCATCCCAAGTTGGATCACATCTACCTGCTTGCTCTTAACTCTTAGGCCTCCAGTGACTTTGTCTCCTCCTCCAACTGGAACAAACAGCTTGTACATGCCTAGTACCAGGCTGGCACAGAGGGAACTCCTGACATGTGGAATAGGGTCTCTGTGTCAAGATGACAGCAGTGTGCTTGTGAGGTAAGAGTTGCCTACAAAAAGCAAATGGGAACACAGTAGTCCTTGCCGTGCATATTGAAGTACCAAACTGGGCAGTGCAGAAGGCATGGGGACAAGGGGCTCAGAGGGCAGAGGTCAATACAGGATAAAGCAGACAGCATAATGTCATTTAGCTCAGTTCATCCAGCCCCACCTGTAAATGCGTGTCTTCTCTCGGCTCTTTTCTGCAGGTGGGAGGAGGTGAGGGCTGGCAGGATGGGCTGTAGGACCTCTCCCAGGGATACCATTCTCTGAACTGCTGTATGTAGCCGAAATCTGCCCAAGATTTCATCTCAAAAGTATCCTATTGCTGAAATAACGTTCCCAAGCCTCTTACACTCTAAACAAGGAATTTATCTTTTATTTATTGAAGTATAGTTCATTTACAATGTTGTGTTAGTTTCAAATATACAAAAAAGCGATTCAGTTATACATACATGTATGTGTATATACATATATGTATATATACATATATATGTGTGTGCGTGTATATATATATATTATATATATTCTTTTTCAGATTCTTTTCCATTACAGGTTATTACAAGATGTTGAGTGTAGTTCCCTGTGCTATACAGTAGGTCAGGAATTTAATACTTATTCCGAAGGTATTAGCCATAGCCTTAAGCGATTTCTACCTAACAATAGCATCTCGTGACTTTGACCAATGGTACTTACATTATTATAATTAGTGAAAATAATAAACGATAACCAATATATTGAAGGGCCATTCTCCTTTGTTAATAGGAAGGCTCTGCTTTAAAATAATTTCCCCACCAGCAGAGTTTTAGGTTTCACAATAGGTTATTATACCTGGAAAAGGCTTAATCTCTTTTAAAGCAATTCCCCTGGATTAATTTAAGGTATAATGTTTAAAACAGCAGTGACAACAGAGCCGCGGGGCTTCATTATCTACAAAGGTCTTATAGCCCAGAGTTGGGTCCCTTAGGCTTTCTGACTCCTCAGGAGAATTATGGAGGCTTATAAAAATTTTGTAATTTAATTTTAATTTTTTTCTGGCTGTGCCATGCAGCTTGCGGGATCTTAGTTCCCTGACCGGGGATTGAACCCAGGCCCTCGGCAGTGAAAGCGGGGAGTCCCAACCACTGGACAGCCAGGGAATTCCCTATGGAGGCTTTTAATACCATAGTTTCCTGGACAGAGGACCATATCTCCACACCATAGTAAGCTTTGCCTGGGAATGTGAGGAAATAAGGGGCACTTTCTTTTGCGGGGGGGACATTGGTGGGAGAGGCCAAATCTGCATCACCCCTGCTTGCACTGGTGACCGTTGCTTTCCTGTGTCTGCCCTGGACCTGGGCAAGCCGCCTGGGGCCCAGCCTGCCTGCTGCATCCCTTGCAGCATGGGCCCTGGGTTTCTCCAGGTGCTCTTTGCACCTGAGCTTGCAGCTCTCCCCTGCCCTGGCCCCTCCATCTCTGCCCTTGCTGTTGACTTCCCAGGGCTGTTTGTTGGGGACACACTGCAGAGAGGGCCGTCTCTCTCACTGATCTGTATGAATGCCTTTCTAAGGGGCCTTTGAGGAATATTTGCCACAAAAATAAGGTGTTTCTGGGGCCTAAAATATCAGGCGACCAGAAAAAAGAACTCCTGAGTGTGTATGTGTGTGTGCTCACTTCCAAAGGGGGAAAAAAAAAAGAGGAAAGAAGAAAAGGCGCACCCCTCCTCCAGTCCGCCCCTCCAACAGACCCCTGACCACAGTTCCCACTTTTGTCTTTTCAACTTAAGAGGCTTTGTCAGCATGAAAGGAGGAACGCTGGGGCCTCTGGACTGTGCCCCGGCCGGCCCAGGGCTCTGCTGACCTTTTGGGTAAATGCAGACAGAGGTTTCTGAGCCTGAGCCCTGTCCCCTGTGGACCCACCCTGCCTCTACCCTGGGGCATCCTCGGTGTTACCAGCCTTTCCTCTAGGCCTCTGATCCTGGGCTGCTGGCAGGGGCTGGTAAGAGGAGGTGGGGCAGGGCTAGGGTGTGCCAGAGCCCCAGGGTTTCAGGAACCCTGGGGAGCTGACTGTCAATGCCATTCAGGGCAGGCTTTATTAAAGGCACTCATCACACCATAATCCTGGTCTCAGGCACCACCCTGGGAAAGCCAGTGGCTGTCCCCTTCCTTTCCTGAGTGCTATCGCTGATTTTAATGCCTCTCCATAGCTGGTGCAAATGGAACTCAGGGCCTTTTTATTTAGACAATCACCACGGGCCACAAAATGCTCTCAGTTTACAGACAGCTATGTCCCTTGAGGCTTCTCTGTCCTCAGGTTAGAAGGAACGCAACACGCATCTACTGGTTTACTGAATTTACATGAATCTTCGAAGCAGCATGGTTGGACCCGGCTTGCGATTCCAGATTTTAATGCTGTACGTTGATTTGTGTAAAATCAAAGTCAGGGCAGGACTATGGCTCCCCCATCCTCTCCCCTTTTTCCACCTCCTCTCGCCCAGCCCTTTTTATTTGGGGCCAGCAAAGTAGTTAAAAACGTCAAACTCACAGTATGCACTGTCAACAGCACAATGAGGAAGCTGAAACCAAATCCTCCAACTTCGAGGTGATACTTTACACTTATTCGGGGCCTTTCATCAAAAGCCTCCAGTGCCTTAGGGAGCATTAACCCTCGCTGTACCTCCCGGGGTTGGGCCTGGAGCCCAAGCTGGTGGAGAAAGCAAATGTATGAGGGGGATATCACCACATTTCCAGGGCAGGTCCCAGGCTAATCGTCATAGATGCTCAAATTTTTTATCCCTTCCCTCCACCTCCTCTTTCAACGGGCATCTGTCATATCAGCCCCCTGCCCCTCAAAGGTCCCTGGTGTCTCAAGAGTAAACAAGCCAGTAAATAGGCTGCATACGGCAAGCTGCCCTCCCTCCCCCCTTGGAAAAAAGAAAGCATTTCTAGGCTGGAAATATGATCTATCTATCATGAAATGCATCTAAGCCTCTATCATGGGAGTAATCTGAACTTCGTTGGACTTCACACTTTATGGTTTACTCTTGTTTTTGTTGGCTTTATGTATGGGGACTACAGTGACATTGGCAGCAAGGAAAACCTATAAATGTCTTTATCCGACTACGTGTTTGGGACCATCCGTGTGGCACCTGCTGTGTCTTTTCCAAGTTGCACTTGGTGTCCCAACGTTGTGTCAGGTGTGATCTATTGCAGATGAGGGTCACCAGGAATTTCCGAGGGACAATGGACCTGACCTTTATCAATGTCTGATCATAGATAAGAGAGTCATATATTTACTTCTCTTGGTATAAACAGTGTTTCTTAAAATACAGGATATATGTATATGTACAGCTGATTCACTTTGTTATAAAGCAGAAACTAACACACCATTGTAAAGCAATTATACTCCAATAAAGATATTAAAAAAAAAAATACGGTCTGAGGCCCATCTGCATGAGAATGATGTGGGTCACTTTCTAAACATGCAGATTTTCAGGTACCCCAGGGACTCATACTCTCAGAACCATGCTGATTTGTTTAGGAAATGCTGAAGCGTTCCTGTGTGAAGTGTTCCTTCTAACACCTCTGCTTCCCATTTCTGATCATGTTAACTCTTACAGGGCAGGCTCGCTGGCCACAGGCTGTGTCTTAAGCCCTGGTAGAACCATTACCTCCTTGAACAAAGGAACAGGAGTTACTGAAGGTTCTCAGTGTAAAGGGGAAACAGGCCGTAAACATGATTAAATGCCTGCCCTCCAACATTTTCTCCTTCCTGCACCTGGATCTTGTGCACCTCCAAGGGCATGGAGCGCTTACTCCACAGTGATGCTCTGGGATTCAGCCCTGTGAGTCTGAGTCTCATGGTCTTTGAGGCCTACAACTTATCTCCTCTAAGGGCCAAGCAGAGAGGCTGGGTTACAGAGAGCAGCAGAAGTCACACTCATTCAAGATTGAAGTCTGAATGTCACTGCCGTCTGTGTATAGGAATCAGAACTGAGTACTTTAATGATGGCTACACGTTTCTAAATTCCAGTTTGCCCTTATTCATATTGGTTTCCCAACTCTCTGTTCAATATTTATAATCCTCAGAGGGATCTAGGCCTCCCTTGGGATGCTGGAAGGTCAGGCAGAGTTGAAATGGTGGCTCGACCGCTTATTATTTGTGTGATCAGAATCACACCACTTAAATAACATCTCTCTCTGGGCCTCAGTTTCCTTGGTTGTAAAAGGGGAGTGGTAGTGATAGTATTAACTCATTGGGATATTTCAAAGGTAAATTAGATGATGTGTTTAAAGCAAATGGCACATATGAATGCTTGATAAATGGCAGTAGTTATACGTGTTTAATAGGATAAGAGGGGGAGATAGAGGGGAAATTAGACACTGGAGGTAGAAACTATCTGAGGACAGCCTTGGTAGGAGCCGTCAGCAGTAAAAACCTCCAAGGGACCTCTTGGCTGTGTTTCACATCTTGCAGATCCAATTACTATGTCTGACTTTAGAGATTTTCCAGTTTAAGACAGAAAACACTTAAACATGAAGAATACGTCTTAAGACTTTAAAAATAATGAACAGGTAAACAGACACACGTATGCCTGTTATACCTGCCCGGCTGTCCTCCCCTGAGGATGGCAGTCTCATGGGGAGAGGGAAAATTGCCTGAATGAAGGACTAGAAGGCACTGGAAGGGAAGCTGGGCCAAGCATCTCAGCAGGTGGAGGTGATTTTGGCAGCAGCATTAATGATCCCCTGGTACAGGTGGGGAAGAAAGCCCCGCCCATCCCCCTTTCCAAATTGTAAGTCAAGTTAAATGCTTGTCTTTACCTCTCAGCTGGAAAAGTGTGACCCTATCACACCCAAGGGGCTCCAAATGTGCTTTTAAATAGAAGAATCCGGCCTCAGATTCCTATGATCTGTGGATAAATAGATCATAAAAACAAGCAAGAAATATGGCTGTGCTTTCATTTTTCTTTTTTTTGAAATTAATTTATTTTAATTTATTTATTATTTTTGGCTGTGTTGGGTCTTCGTTGCTGCACGCAGGCTTTCTCTAGTTGCGGCGAGCAGGGGCTACTCTTCGTTGTGGTGCGCAGACTTCTCATTGTGGTGGCTTCTTTTGTTGCAGAGCACTGGCGCTAGAGCACACGGGCTTCAGTAGATGCGGTGCGTGGGCTCAGTAGTTGTGGCGCACGGGCTTAGTTGCTCTGTGGCATGTGGGATCTTCCCGGACCTTGGCTTGAACCCGTGTCCCCTGCATTGGCAGGTGGATTCTTTACCACTGCGCCACCAGGGAAGTCCCTCATTTTTCATGAAATGATTACAGACATACCTTCTCACTACGAAGTAAGACAAGAGTCCAACATGTTTTCTCTAGAGTAATGGAAATAGTGCTTTGAGAAACCTATCTACCTTGGTGGAAATTTTCAGTCATTTTTTTCGTTGGACTTTTTTTCTTTCCCTAAAGAAAAATGTGGTATTGATATCTAGTATATGGCTTATGTTTGTGAGTTTCCACTATGGAGGCCTAGAGGCCCTATGTAGTGAGACAGAGCTGTGTTGGGTGCCATCACTTTAGCCCACTGATTTCAAAGCCCTGAGTGCCTCCGTAATAAAGCTCCGAAGACTCTGTGTGGACTAGACTTTCCTAACCTCACCCTGAAGAATTCCTTAATGTTCGACCAGCCATGACAAGATGCTGGGCAAACCTGTGTCCTTACCAGTTTCCTGACTCTCCCTCCAGAGCTTGCTGGCAACCAGTGAACTGAACCAAAGCGGTTCTTGCTTGTCTTACATTAAAACTCCATTTGTCAAACAGCAGTTGCACAAGGAAAGGTCAGCACTTTATGTTCTGAGCACTTAACTTTAATCATTTCTTACAGTGGACAGAGTCCAAGAGGTTTTCAAATTAGTCCTTAAATGTAAGGGAAAGAATGTCGGTCGTTCCATCAGGAATAAAAATCTGGTGCCTGGTTCTCCTTCCTTGTTACCCCAGTCCGTCTCCACGTACTACTGCATCCTAGTAGAAACGCCACAAATCTGCGTCCAATCAACAGACATTTACTGAGCATTTACTATATGTCAGACATCTGTCGAAGGAGTAGCTAGGTTTCTCCTTGTGATTTATTTTGAAAATTATACACTCTTGTACTTTTATTATTTTTTTAATAACAAAAGTGGAACACACTCATTGAAAACAATGTCAAACCACACAGAAAAACAAAAAGTGAAAGTTCCCTTATCTAACTCCCCAAGGATAAGCAGTGCTAACAGTGTGTATAATTCTTCATATCATTTGCTACACTTTGCTTTATTCATTCAACAAGCTCCTGCCTACTTCTTTCCATGTCAGTATATGCAGTTACCTCAATTTTTTCTAAGATTTTTATACTATACATGTACCATCATTTGTATACCTACCTTTTCTCATATTGATGTATATTTAAGTTGTCTCTACTTTATTGGTTTACAAATAATGCTGCAAAGAACATTCTTGAGCTTATATCCTTAGGCGCTTTCGTGAGCATATCTGCAGGGTCCCTCTGGAAAAGTGGAATTGCTGGGTCTAAGGGTTTGTACTTAAAAAAAATTAAGGTACCTCTAATTTGCTTTCCATAAATACTGTGTTGATTTAAACCCATTAGTGGCATACGAGATAGGCACTATCTTTAGCTGATTCCTACATCAAAGTGGAATATTTGAAGGCCTTGATACCCCACCAAATCAATAATCTATCACTGCTCTTAGAAAAAAATAATTTTTGGACGTGCCAAAGAGCATCCACTCATGTGGTGACCAGTGAGATGCGAGGTCATTGTTTTCCAAGGGCAGGGAGAGTGCTTATCTAAACATATACCCCATTCCATGGACTCTGCTAACTGTTCCTGCCTCAGCCCTCAAGGTCCTTCTCCCCCCATTTCTGCTTAAGATTCACTATGGCAGGAGGTTTGTGTATAAACAAATAACACAACACAATGGCTGCCCTCAGAGACCTTTCAAAGTGACTCGAGGAGACAGAAACACAGATGGCTAAAAAACAAGCTAAAAATACAAGTCAGTATATAAAAAGCAGCAAATAAATATAGTCAGCATCATTATAGCAGTTCAGAGGAAGGAAGGAAAGCAGTGGGCTAGGGTGTCCAGACTTCATGGCAGGGATGTGGTGTAGGATTTGTGGATTTCTCAGGTGGCGGGGAGGTGTGCATGGGGAGAAAACTGTAAAAACCATGAGTAAGAACCAGCTCAGAGAAGAAGGGAGATTCCTTGAGAGCGTGGAAAACAGCAGGGAAAGGGCACATTTTTATCTTGCTAGTTGGAAGTGAGCGTGGCTTACAGTACTTGAGATGATTAGAGATACTTGGCAAAGCTTATTTATTGATTGATTTTTTTGGCATGATGGGAGTGGTGTAGGAAGGTCATTAAGAATCTGAAGAAGCCTTTCAGAGCTCTTCTCAGAAAAGAACCCTCCGATTTACACACACACAATTTTGGCTACATTTCAGGGAGCCCCTATCCCAAGTTGAAAAACTTTTTAGTGTACCTAAAAAGCGTTGCAACTCAGGACAAGCCATCTAGAAAAAAAAAGTCAGCCAGGTATATATATATATATATATATATATATATATATATATATCACATAAAAGTTGTTAGGCGATGTAAGACGTAACTAATAATTCATTTATTCATGAATCGTCAGACTCTGAAGCAGACTGGAAACAGGTGGGTAACAACTTGTTAGGAGCCCGCTGGCTCTTCCATGGCTTCAGTTTAGCCAGCGTCAATCGGTGGAGGCGATTCTCTGCCTTTTTCAGGAGAAACGATCTGTCCTGAGGGAAACCAGGCTCTTGAAAATTTGAATCAATGGGATTATTTACGCTTGCATCACTGGAATCCACTCGGAGATGCCCGGTTTTTGCTGCAGAAAAGATACTTTTCCTCCCCACCCCCTCCTTTCTTTTTGACAGTCAGTTAATAAAGACTCAACAATAAGCAGCTGCCGGTGATGTCATGTGGGACTTTGGCCACGGAGCTTATATTTACAAGCTCCGAGCAACCACGGAGCCGCAGCCCTGGGAGCAGCGGATCTCCGCAAACTTGCTCTGAATTCGCGGCAGGAACTTTTGCTGCCGCTTCGGCTGTTCAGAGAAACTGCGCGTGTTCTGTGAGCCCGGCCTTTTCATGCTTCACAAATAAACAGAGGATCAACCCGGGAGGAAATGTTTAGCTGGAGAGAGTTGTTGCAGATCCTGTGTTTGTCTCCAGGACTGTGAGATGTGTTGACTGCAGAGCTGACAAGTAAGACTGTTGGAATTTTAAAAACTCTTGTAACAGTTTTTCGTATTTATACAGCTTGCTTTGCTTTTAAAGTGAGATGGTGATGTGTACGTATTTCTCCGGGCTCTGTCACTGCCACAAGTATGCATTTGTTTCAAGTAGTAATTACAGTGCGCTGAGGTTGAAGGGGTAGGTGCAGAGGACTCAGCACATAGATAACAGGGTACTGGATTCCTGATCTTAATTTGCCTCTGCAGGGAGGTTGGCAATTTTCTTTTCTTTATTTTTTTAAATAAAAAGCCACCAACCATACAGAAACTATTAGGTTGACCTAGGAATTTTAATAGAAAACTGTAAAGACTAATTTTTAATCAACCAGTGTGCTGGAAGGGAAAACCCACTCTTGATTTTCATCTCTCATCGTTCCTGTGGTTTATAGATTTCTAATATGTGCGTGTCGTTCAATGTCTCCTTCTCTTCTTGCCTACACCCTCCTCCCAAACGCACGCACACTCATAAGCTCATTCATTCTCAGGGAGTTCGAAAGTATAGACAAATGTTTTGGAATGGAAACCGTTTCTATCTGGATTTCTTCCCTTTAAGTACCTGGAGAAATGTTTGCTGTTCTGACTTGTTTTCTGGGAACCTGAACGCAGGTACTGCTGAAAAAGTTCAACTTTGACACTCAGCTCGGTGGGGACGTGAGATCCACAACCTCGCTTTCACTTTCCTCCCAACTCTTTCAAACTCTCCAAATATTCTTCGGGGAGTGGGAAGGGTGGGATCTGTGTGCCGCCAGCCTGAACCCGGGCCCCCTCTCATCACGGTTGCCCTGGGCCACCTGGAAGTTCTGCGTCAGAGCCACGTGGATTTGTCTTTCTGCTGCATGCTTCTCGCTGCTGGGTTTGCACCTGAGTGCCTGCAGTGAATTCAGCCCCTTGTAATTAGTAGCGCAACCTGGCTGATGCCTGCCATCCAGTCCTGACAGCCCTGCTGCACGGATTGACAAGCGGCTGTTAGTCTGTTACGTCCTGCACGTGAGCCCCGTGACTCCGTACAGGAGACCCAGCTGTTCCTCCATTCAGCGGCTCTGTCAGCAGCCCACAAGAGCAGGGACAGCCTTCCCTGCCTTTCCCTTTTTCTCTGGTCTCAGAGAATTGTAAGAAGCCACTGCCTGAAAACTCCTAAAATATTCGACTGTTTTCCATGGAGTTCTAAGGTGGGCAGCCTCCTTCTGCGTGTTTGTCAACTCCAGATTTTTCCATCAGAGCACACTCTCTTGCATATGATTTTTAAAAAAATTTTATTGAAGTATAGTTGATTTATTAGCATAGTTGTATTAATTTCTGCTGTACAGCAAAGTGACTCAGTTATACATATATATATATTCCTTTCCATTATGGTTTATCACAGGATATTGAATACAGTTCCCTGTGCTATACAGTAGGAACTTGTTTATCCATCCTATATATACTAGTTAGCACTGGATATGTTTTATGTATTAAAGCTCAATGCTTTAGGTGAATTTTTACTTAAAGAAAGGGACGTGCTACTAAAACAGTTTCCAAACCATTATTCAAAGCTTATCTTTTGCAGAAGAAAACCTGAGGCATGAGGAGGGGAAATGATTGGTCCAAAGTCACCCAGCAAGACCGTGGCAGAGCTCCAACTAGAAACTCAGCCTCCCGTGCTTGTCCCGGCATGCATTTCACATTTCAGTTCTTCCAGGTTGTAGAAGAAATAGGACCCACGTGTGGTTCCTAGCCTTCTTGCAGGAGCTGGGCTGTGTGAAGGTGTAGATGAAGGTGGTCTGGTAAAGAGAGAACATTCCTGTTTTGTCTTTGGCTCTGGGTATGTTTCTTAACAACTCTGTTCCTCATTATTTTGGCTAGAGAACCAAAGAGCAGTCTGTGATTATTTGACAGTTGATGACCTAAAGGCAAGCCGGGCACTTCAGGCAGTGGAAGAGTACGGAAGGTACTTTGCATCAGGTGCAGGTTGAGAGACCGAAGGTGGTTCCCAGTTCTGACATTTTCTGTTTCTGCTTTACTTCCAAGTCTCAGACTTCTTTTATTGACCACACGTTACTTGTCTTCCCCTTCTTTGGGGCTCCTCTTGCCTGTGGAAACGTTACTTTCTCATGGATTCTTACCCCTCACCCTCATTATCTCACTGCAGCCTGGACCTCCAGTGCTAACATTCAACTAGATTCCACTAACACCCTGCATTCCTCTTTCTCCCTGGAGCCTTCCTTGCCCCTGACACCCCTGCCTATGGGATGCCTCTGTGGATTCTTCAAGTTGAAGTGATGATTTTCTTCTTTGGAGCCTCATGGTATCCTGTGCTGATTTTTGCTGTGGGATCTGACGCTCTATGCTACCTAGTTAAGAACCTCTTTCCATCAAAAGCCAGGGCTATATTTCAATACTTCCTATATCCACGGCACCTAGTACAGAGTATAGTAGTATGGTAGTTCAACGTGTAATAGCAAATAAGTAAAGGAGTGAATTGCTTAAGTATCCCCTTTCCTGCATCAAACACCCATGCCTCTGCACGTGGCTGGCAAAAACATCATGTAAATGTGCTGAGTGGCTTGAAATTCTTCTTCACTCTGGTTGAAAGCTCTCAGCGCCAGACTCCCCGGTATGCAAACAAGGGCTATTCCTGATGTGACGCCGCCAACCTCCCATGCCTCATTTCTCGCCACTCCCTCGCATGTACTATGTGTCTGCCCTGGAGGTTCCTAGCATGACAGTCCATCTATATCTTCCATCAAGGCTTGAGGGGCAGCATGGTGGAGCGATTGAGGACTTGGGTTCTGGAACCAGACTGCCCAGGCTCAAGTCCTGCTTTCATCCCTGGCCGGCTTTATGATCTTGGTTAATTCACTTGACTTTTCTGTTTCAGCTTTTCATCTTTAAAATGTGGCTAGTAAGAGTGCCTACCTTGTGGGAGTATGGGGAGAATTAAATACATTAATATAGCTAAAACCCTTAGCTAAACCCTTAGCTATACATCAATATAGCTAAAACAGGCAGAGATTTAAGTACTGATGAGTATTAGCTGTTATCATCGCTATCGCCTTACCAGTGCCCATGTCCTACCCCAGACCTAATGAATGGGCATTTCCGAGGTGTGATTCAGACACAGGAATAGTTAAAAAGTTCCTCAGATGATTCGGGTGGGAATTCCTGTCTTAGCTACTAGGAGCTGCTTTCTGTTACCTAAACATGCTGGGTTTGTATGTTCTTTAGCACCTCAATATCTTTACACTCTTGCCTGTGGCACCTCCCTATCCATCCAATTTATCCCCCAGACCCTTTTGCCAAATTTGTAATCTCATGCCTAGCTAGGCACCTGGCACAGAGTGAATTCCCAACAAACAAATGATGGAAAAAAACAATGTATGAATGTGTGCTTGATGGGTACTCTAAGAGAAGGTTTAAATGTTCTTCCCCATAATCACTACTGAGTGATGCCTGTATACCAGGCACAGTTCTAAACCCTTCACAGGTGCTGTCTCATGATCATTATACTCATTTTCCAGGCAAGGATACTGAGGTTCAGAAAGGTGAGGTAATGTGCAAAGGTCACATGGACAGTAAAAGAGGCAGAGGCAGGATTTGAACCCTGAGCCCATACTCTTAACCTTTCATTGTACGGCTCTCTGGACACGTGGAAGGCAGTCTTTCTCATGAGCTTTTCTTATGGTGGAACTTTGATTTTTCTTGTCTTCCCCTGGACTGATGGTACTGGAGAGCAGCAAATCAGATAAACACTTCAAGGTACCAGCCAACTGAAGTGGTGGTTCACATTTTCTAGTCTTGCAGAAGGGTCAAAGCCCATGCCCAGCCCTTTGGTATTTTTGTTTTTCTCTGAGTCTCGGACAAGAATCCCCTTGCAGGTTGGGCCGAGTTTATGGCTCAACATCAAAATTATTTGCACTCTCGGTGTATGCGTGGGTAGGCTGAGTTCAGTTTGGTCAAGAGTATAATTCAGGGGATTTAGATTAAAAAAAAAAATGGAAGTAATGGTGGCCATTTGGTTGGTTTCTGGAAAAGTTTACCAAGGGAAGTGGTAGTATTTTGTGATAGTGGGTTTAAACAGCCAGAATGGTTGACGTTGAACACTGGCAAGTCATAGAACCAGTTAAACACAAGATACCTTATAGCCTTATTTTTCTCGACTTCTCTAATTCTACAAAGTTTAATGCCTTTGGAATTTTAGATTCCCAATTGTGCTTTCTTTATAGATGAAATAATAAATCTCTTGGATACATAGAACATTACCCACAACATTTACTGTGCCCACACTACATACTTGTCTAATGAAGTGTGTCGTGTCCTTTTGGAAGCCTCAATTACACAAGGTACTTCCCAGTAGTTACATAAATTAATGTGGTATTTTCAGGGCAAGAAACCAGATCTCTCCTCTTAGAAATAAACTTTCTGGATTAGTGATTCCTTTGAGTAGAATTTGGATGCACTATAAGAACCCGATGGGCTGAGTTCAAGAAGAAAGTCCCAAACCCAAACCCACTGGAGCATAAGCTTGGATAATGATATGGCATATACATATTATGATGTTGAAAGACGAGCTGTTAGTTCTGAAACGTGGGAACAAGTGTGACTGTCAAGATGTGTGTCTGACAAACTGTTCCATGAAGGGACCTTGCTTCATTTGACAAACTGAATTTGGAAACATAGAACACTGATCCAGGCCAATCCAAAAGATACGTCCTAAGTGGGTCCCATTGCCAGTGCGGGTCTGTTTTTAGAAACAAACAAATCAAAGCAATACATGCTCATAATTTAGAAAACCAAATAGCACTAAAATGTCTCTATAAATAAAAACTATATATCATATATTTACATATGTCACTTGACATATTAATTGGTAGTTCTAAAATGCTTACACATCTATAAACAGTGCATGTATATATGAAGATATACGTATCTGACAGTCTTTTAGCTGCTTTTTCTGTACTATTTTTAAATAATGTTTTTTATATCTAGTTATAATGTCAAAGTATTTACCTTGTATTATTATAGATTACAATATATATTTCTTACACCTCCTACACTCTTCTTGTTCTCCAATGGAATTATATCACAATTTTGATTAAATGTCTATTCAGTGCTTATTTTTATCATGATTGTAAATAACATTCACTGTTGAGTCAAATAATTTATTCTTGTATTTCCTTTCTCTTAAAAATATTTTTCCTGGGCTTCCCTGGTGGCGCAGTGGTTGAGAGTCCGCCTGCCGATGCAGGGGACCACGGGTTTGTGCCCTGGTCTGGGAAGATCCCACGTGACACCGAGCGGCTGGGCCCGTGAGCCATGGCCGCTGAGCCTGCGCGTCCGGAGCCTGTGCTCCGCAACGGGAGAGGCCACAACAGTGAGAGGCCCATGTACCGCCAAAAAAAAATATATATATATATATATATATATTTTTTTTCCCCCTAAAGTTATTAATTGCCTCATTTCGAACACTGACTTGGTTTTCTAGGAATCTATAGTTAAATTTTCCAACAGCCATTTGACAAATGTGTCAAAGATAACTTACTTTTCAAACATTCTTCTTATATGGATAAATTCTTAAGTCACAGTATACTGTTTTTTGTGTTTTTGTTTGGTCGGTTGTCATGTAGGAGAAGTTAATTATTAATTGTGAGATATCAGAAGCAATTTAAAAGCCCTGTCTTCAACATTTCTTTTATTCTAATTATAGTCAATTACTCATCTGTAGGTAAATGGACAGAAACGATCTGTTTTTATTGTAGTTTGTAAATAACATTCATAGTTTAGTGTTATGGTTCCATGAATACTCCATAGATTTTAGTGTAAGAAATAGTCTTTGTTTCTGAGTACCTTTAACATCTAGAATAGCTTCATTAGAGGAGAGCAAATGATGCTTCATGTAATGTTATTTTATGAATAGGTAAATGAATGGCCCACTTGAAATGACACTTGAAGAGAATTTCTTCCCTTTCTCATTTTCTTCTCATTTTTTCAGCCCAGATTTGCATGATCAGGAATGTGAGATACTTTATTATTGGGAGTAGTTAAAAGAGTTTACTAGAAAATAATTTGAAAGAGATTGTGTTTTTGGAGATTGCCAGTAGAGGGCCTTACTAAACTGAATAAAATTTCACATACAGACCAATGGCAATAGGTACCTTGTGAAAGAAGCCATTGTTTTTAGGATACCTGACTAATAGCAGTAAAACTACCAAAGTAATCTTTTTAAAGTGCATTGTATTTTTTTAAATCTGGAGAAATTAGAAGTCTTAACTTTTTATTTTCATTGTTAGAGAAAATTGGAGAATTCAGCCCATCCAGCAAACCAGGACTTCGGATGCCAAGTCATAAAATCTGTACATGACCTTTCTTTTGGAGTTGGAGCCCTGGACTCTGAGCCTTTTGGGGAAATTAATATTGGCTGTTGAATATGGAGGAAAAACATGATAGTTCCGCTATCCTAGGGACAGTTTATACTTGTTTCCTACATTTGAGTGAGCCCCACTCTCAACGAAATGGGTTTTCTATTCCCTGCACCTGGACCAGAATCTCACTCTGTGGTATACCCTCGATTCAGACACAGGAAACGAGAATCTAGAGGAATCGTGAGAGCTGGAGAGCATTATTAAGTACTCCGTCATGCTATGTTGCCGTGAAGGAAAGAGTTGTGGGGACTTGAGCTGACTTTTCTAGAGTCATTTGGTGGGTTAGCACAGAGCTCTTCTCTTCCTACTCACTGACCTGTTTTCAGCTTCTCCTACTCACCAAAATCTCTCCTTAGGAAGGCTCCCCCTCCCCCTGCAACCTCACTGGGACAATTCCTGCTCAGCCCGAATGTTCCTTCCTCAGGAGAGCTTTCCTTACTTGTTGTAGACTCGGATAGCTTCAGGTACTTGCTTTGCATAGCACGTATCACTAGTGTAATTAAATATATGGTCAATTATTGGATTCAGAACGTCTCCCTGTCTAGGCTTTAGTTGCATAGGGGCAGTATCTGTGTCTATCTTGTTTAATATTGTAGCCTGAGCACCTAGAACAGTGGCTGGTCAATGGTAGGTGAACAACAAATATTTGGTGAATGGACAGATATAAGCAAATGTTCAGACTTTAGTGCTTTCTCCTCTCTATTCTTACACTTCTGAAAACATTCCTTTTTACAACTCAACTGATGACATTCAAATCTCATGGCATTCGACATTCCTGTGGACACAGGGAACAAAGGCAAGACATTTCGTTTTACCGAACTTTTAATGATTGAGGGGGTGCCTGTTTAGTTCCAGTCGTGTAGGTATCAATACTCATGGCATTTGTCAGTGGGGGCTCTATAGGTGTGAGGGTGTGAGAGTAAATGAAGAAGAGGATGGACAGGATTTATTTTCTTCCCTCGTTGATGAGGGCAAGGGAATGGGAAGAGGAAGATGTCTTGCATTGAGTAATGTGCCCCTTTATGTTTCCCAGCTTGAGCTGGTAATTTTCTGGATACCCTTTCCCTGAGAGACTGCATTATACACCAGAAAGACCAGGATTTTTTTTTTTTTTGTGGTATGTGGGCCTCTCACTGCTGTGGCCTCTCCCATTGTGGAGCACAGGCTCCGGACGCTCAGGCTCAGTGGCCACGGCTCACAGGCCCAGCCGCTCCGCGGCGTGTGGGATCTTCCCAGACCGGGGCACGAACCCGTGTCCCCTGCATCGGCAGACGGACTCTCAACCACTGCGCCACCAGGGAAGCCAAGACCAGGATTTTTGGAGTCAGTGAATACAGATAGAGTAACAGAAAGCAAATAGCCACAGCTCGTGCACATGTGACATTTACCCCTTAGATAAATCTGGGTTCCAGCCTCTGTTCCGATCTCCATCAACTTTGGGAGAGTTATTTAATTTCCTTGAGCTTGGTTTCCTCATCCATAAAATGTAGTAATGTCAACAATGATTTCACCTGATATATATTAAGTGCTTGCAATGTGTCTGGCCCTGTCATGCTTTCCATTTATATTGTCTCATTTAATCCTCAAAATAGCCCTCTGAGATAAATATTCCTATCAATTCTATTTCATAGATGACAAAACCAACGTACCGAGAGGTTAATTTGTTCCAAATTGCATAGTAAGACTTTGACCCAGATAGTTAGATTATATTACCTCCTTATCATTGTGAGGATTAAATGAGATAAAGTACGAAGAGTGCCTGCACAAAATTAGACTTGCAGTACGTGGTGACTGTTACTGTCACTATTGGCTCCGCATCGTTGAAGACATTATGGGTCCTTGTACGCAGGTGATTGCTGAAGGGAAATGAGAGGGCTAATGTCAGCCCCATGTGTCTGGTCATAGGGACTTGTGGTTTAATCCCAATGTCAAATGTCAAGAACCCCACTTACTCGGCATTTTGGCATGTACAAGTATTTGTAGCCCAAGACAGCTAGCAAGGAGGCTGCCCACCCCTACCCCTCCTGGACCGTGAATACATTTATTATGTTCTCCCCTTAGGGACATATTTTTCATTGCTCAATACCTTGTGTCTGTTTATGTCTGTTTATGTCTGTTCCCCCCGGCTTTATCATCTCTGCATTTTGTTTGGCAAAACTGCCAAATCCCGTGGTCTTTTGCATGCATAGAACTACTTATTTGAAGTACAATGGAACCAGGTTATGAAGTTGGGTGGGTATAAAGTGTGTTCAGCTCCTTTTGGTGGGGTCTTGATTTGATGCCTTTTTCCTGCACCCCTGGACCACCTTCCCTAGCTCCTCCCACCCCCTTCCTCTTCTCCATCTCTCTCTCTCTTTACCCCACCTTATTTCTGTCCTTGTCTCTCTCAGTCGTCTCTCTTCTCATCTGTCCCTCTCTTTGCTCATCCTCTTTTTTTGGTTCTTTTCCTCCTTTATCTTAATTTACCTCTACTCTGCTTCCTACTCCTCAGAAAGCCTAGTGGAGAAGTGGTGGTGGTCAGTGCTTCTCACTGACGATGGACCAGGCACTGGAGAAGGGAATCATTTCAGTTCTCTACCTCTCCATAAACTTCAGATACCCTAGGGCCCCATTCTAATGCTGATCCCGTTAAACAAAGGACACATCCAGATTTCAAGCCAAAGTAAGGGAGAGACCAAAAGAGCAAGCAGAATGGTGGAGTGGAGTGAAATCCGGATGGAGAGCTGAACAGCCCTGCTTGTAAAATTCTTCCACGAGCCAGCTGTATGACATGGGATCAAGTGGTCCCATCTGCAGAGTGAAAGGTGGGGATCAGATAGTCACAAGGCTGTTGCTGGCCCCGTGATCCTGTTTTTCCTTAGCACACACTGACTTTGGTCTGACTCACAACACAGACTTAGTGCTGTCATGCACAGCACTAAGGAGAAAAGCCCCTCCCCCAGGACAGTGGGTGCAGGTCTGGGCTGTGAGCACGAGGACCCTTGCAGCGTCTGAGATCTCCAGAAGTCCTGTTTTCCCAAAGTGCTGAAGTGACCCGTCCCTGCACAGTGCCGTGTGTCTTCACAACAGATGTTGAAGGATCACCCTTGAAAGGGTGTTTCTCCAAAGCATTTAATTATAACCTCCACAGAAGATTAACAGATGTTGTAATTGTCTTTACTCTTTGATTAAATAGTTTCTGCATGAGTAGCTTTCTTAGATTTTCCTTCTCTGTTTTGTATGGTCTTTACAAACTGACATGTGTCTGCAGTTTTCTACAGATAGCTCCTCAATGGGCTTGGTAAGAATCTTTGCAGATTCATAATTTCATTCTATCTCTTTTATCTGTCTATCTATCACCTATCATCTCTCTCTGTCTTTCCCCTCTCTCTGTTATCCATCTCTCTCTCTCTCTCTCTCTCTCTCTCTCTCTCTCATCCATCTCCCTATCTATCTATCTACCTACCTACTTATCTACCTATCACACCTGGGCTGGGACAAGCTGTGCTTCTATAGACTGAACCATTGGTTATACAGGCAGACGGGTGATGGGAATATGAACGTGGTTAGGAGACTGGCCTCTCTCTTTACCATTTGTCCAGGGAAGTGACTGATGCCCATAAATATTCCCTTGGAAAAAATTGTGCAAAGTGGGAAAAGAAAATTCTGCAAACCTCGTGCGGCAACCAAGCATGCCAGGTGCCAAGCGTGCAAATGAGTTTGCAAGCAGAGAGAAAAACCAACATTCATGATGTGAATGTCTACAGATTTCCTTGGCAGTATTTGCTCTGGGAAGATAAAAGTTATCAGCCAGAAGCCTTATCTACATCAAAGGCATTATTTTCATTCCATTATTGAGAACCCAGGATTCTTTCTTTGCATCAGAGATGTGGCCTGTGTTCTAGGGCTCATTTATCTCACCTTCTACTTAGCCCATCAGGAGGGAGGATGCCACTAACTTTACATGAATAAGAATGCTTCTTTCTCAGTGTCCAAAGTAGTATGTTTTTTCCCTGAGAGGAAAAAACTATAATGAAGGGGTTCAGACATGAAGTCAGTTTACGGTTGATGAAGACAAGAGGAATGGAAGTAAATACTGAATCAGTATTTTAGAGGGGTCTGCCTAATGATTGTCTCCACCTCACCATATGGAAACATCTGAAAAGGGCTCATAAATCAGGGCAAAGGTCAATTCTTAGATCAACTTGAGGGAAGAGAAAGATCATTGGCTTCACTGGATGAAGTAGTATTAAGCCTTTCATTGGGGGCAAAAAGGAAGAAAATACTTAGATTGTTTAATCAAATAGACTCCATGTAAATTTGATCTGTTTTATCTGTACTTGCTAAGGAAGAGGAGGGGAAAGTGTATTTTCTGAGCACACGATGGATTCTGAATATATGTGCTACTAGAAAATCAAAAGGGAAATACACTTGTGTTTCTGGGGTTCACAACATATTGGAGAAAAGGAGTTAATCTCACAGGGGACATTCAAAGAATACTATAAACCAATCAATATGATTGAATTCCAAATGAATGATCAGAGCTTTGCCAGACTAAACGTTTTTATAAATTGACTGGGATCTTGACCCTTCTACAACCCATATCTATAAGAAATGGCTAAAGAAATTTGATTTATTCAGGTGATTTGGAGGAGAAAGAGGAGTTTAAAACTTTTTTTGAGGTATAATATACATGCAGATAAGTGCACATAAGTATACAGCTTGACACATTTTTACAAAGTGAATACACCTGTACTACCAGCTTTCAGACCAAGGAATTTCACCAGCGCCCTCCTTAAGTTCCCTTTTAATCACACCTCTCAGGGAATCATCATGAGAACTTGCAGTAGCATAGATTAATTTTGCCTGTTTTTTGTACTTTATATAAATGGAATCACCAGTATGTATAATTTTCTTTCATTCAAATTGTATTTGTGTGATTCATCCATATTGCTGTGGTTACTGGTAGAGTTTTCATGCTCATTGCTGTATAGTATTCCATTGTGTGACTGTATCATAATATAGTCTCTCTACTGTTGGTGGTGTATTTGGATAGCTTTCAGTTTGGGACCATGACAAATAGTGCTGCTATGAATATTCTAGTGCACATATATCCCTCGGTGAACAAACACACACACATCTGAGTGTGTATGTGTGTGAGATTGCTGCATCACAGGGAATCTACTAGATACTGCTGAATACTTTTCCAAGGTGGTTGCCCAAATTTTTATTTCCACTAACAATATGTGAGGGTAAAGGTGGTGTTTGAATTTACTCAAGAGAATACTACTTCACTTCCACTGCTACTTAGGGTAGAAGTTAAAGAGAAACAGTTGTGGCCTAATGTTAGGCAGAACTTTTGACCATCTGGAAATTCACAGACTGAAACTGGGGCCATACGAAATAGTTCCTTGCCTCCTGAGGTGCTCAGACAGTGATGGGATGGTCTTTATTGAGAAGGAAGGTGAGCTGAAGGATTCCAAGGCCTCTTCCATCTATGGACTTTGTAGATCTAAATTAATAAGCTCTATGGAAACAAAGATGCAAGAAGTTAAAAGCAGCCATTGCCATGGACCAGGTGGTCAGATGGTAGGAGACCAGATGTGAGTAAACAGGAGTGATTACACAGTTAATGCTGACTGTGAATGAGGGCAGAGGCCATTCAAGGAAGGGAGACAGGTACATGGACCTGAGCACGAAGTGGTAGAATTGAGGGGGTCATAAAAAGAGATCATATATTAGTAGATAGAAGGAAGAAGAGTAGTTTTCATGCAGCTAGACGTGTATTTTAGAGTGTGAATGGAACACAGGTTGATGCAGTTCACTCTGCTGATTGCATAGAACCAATCATGAGAAATATAAAGCAAAGCAGAGGCATTTGATCAGCTCAGTCTGAGATCAAAGGATACCTGAAAGATGCCCTGGAGGAAAGCTGTCCCACAGGGTCTGTGGCGAGGTCACAGACCCCAGGGCACAAGACAAAGCCACATTTCTGCAAGACTCATTGGAGACTATGTAGGGCTCAAACTTCTGCTCCAGTCTCTTCCACACATTGGATCCCTCTGATTTCTAACTTCTGATTGTTTGTACTTCAATATCCTCACTTCCCCTGGAAAACTCATGGTGCCTTTCTATGGTTAATCTCTGTTATGGGTTCCCCAATCACCAACCTGTGTTAGCTGGTATTGAGCAAACACCTCATTGAACCCTGTTCCCATCACTACCAATTCCCCACGGAATGGGGGCAAGTTGTTGGGGAGGGGCAAATGCATCCCCTGCTTGACAGAGTTATTTTGGATCAGATTCCATCTAACTCTATCTTATTTCTTTCACCTTACTTTGATGCTTGTCATTTCATGATTCCTATGTACAGATATGAGAAATATCTTCTATAAGTTGGTACTAGGACCTGATCAGAGAGTACTAAGAAGTCTGATCATGTCTCCTTTTCACTTCAACTGCCAGGAAGCTCAGAACCAGAATTACGTGTTTAAATACAAGTGCTCTGTTGGCTCATATCCTGCATATTTGCAGTTTTCCATTCTCTCATCTTTGTACTTTGTGGTAGACAGAATCCTAAGATGGACCCCGAGAGATCAGCCCTTTCTTATACATGCACGTGGTGTATAATTCCCTCTCGCTGGAGTGTGGGCAGAGCCTGAGATTATGATTAGGTTACGTTGTATGGTAAAGGTGGGGAGACTTTTTCAAACGTAATTAAAGTCCCTAATCAGTTTACTTTGAGTTAATAAAAAACGAGATTTTCTTGGATGGGCCTGACCTAATCAGACAAGTCCCTTAAAGTCTAGAGACCAGAGATTTGAAGCCTCAGAGATTCTCCTGCTGACCTTGAAAAAGCAAGTCACCATGAGTTGTAGAGATGCAAGGAAATGAATTCTGCTCACAGCCACACGAGCTCAGGAGACTCCAAGCCTCAGGTGAGACCTCAGGCGAGACCTCAAACCTGCTTACCTCGTGAGACCAGAACAGAGGCCCCAGATAAGCTGTTCTCAGATTCCTGAGCCATGGAAGCTGTGAGATAATAAATGTGTATTATTTTTAAGCCACTCAATTTGTTACACAGCAATAATTAATGTACATATTTTCACTCTAAGTGTTTTTATTTGTTGTGTATGTAGCCTCTTTAATTCCTTTGTGACTTGACTTAAATTGAATGGATTAAGGAATAAATTAAATAGTGTCCTAGGGCCCCCTCACACTTACTCCAGGGTGATAGGGATGGTGCCGTCCGCTCCATGGCGTCAGGCTCCCTCCTACCTCTGTGATTTGGCTCATGCCTTTACCTCTACTTGGAAGGTCTTAGAATCTCCACTTCTTTAAACTCCATTCAAACTTATAGGCTTAGCTTGAGTTCTACATCCTCCGTAATTCTTGCAATCTGATTTTTGGAGGATTTTTTTTTCTTTTTCTTTTCAATATTTATTTATTTGGCTGTGCTGGGTGTTAGCTGCAGCTCACGGGCTCCTTCGTTGTGGCTCGTGGGCTCCTTAGTAGTGCCTCTCCAGCTCCTTAGTTGCAGCAGGTGGGTTCCTTAATTGCAGCTTGCCGGCTCCTTAGTTGTGGCATGTGAACTCTTAGTTGCGGCATGCATGGGGGATCTAGTTCCCTGACCAGGGATCGAGCCCAGACCCTATGCATTGGGAGTGTGGGGTCTTAACCACTGGACCACCAGGGAAGTCCTGAGGAATTTTTTTTTTCTTTTCTGTTTCTAAATCCCTACAGCTGGGGTTCCCAGTCTGAGGGCTGATGGCATCATAATTACTTCAGGGAGGTTTTTAAAATGCAGATTCCCAGCATTCTCTCCCTCTTTGCTTTCCCTAGGGATTCTGGTTCATTACTGAATTTTCGAAAATCTTCCCAGGTGTTATCATTGGGCAGTGAGGTTTGGCAATGGTTGCCCTGTCAACGTCGGCTCTGTATATAGTATCTTGTGTGACTTACTGCCTGTGCTTGAGGCTCTCAAAACTTTAAGCCACGTATATAGATCCCCTCTAGCTTGGACAGTATGTTATATATTTCTTTAATCTTAACCTTGGTTTTATTATTTTTCTACTTGTATCTTCCCTTTGGCTTTCCTTCCTCAATTATTTGTTTTATCATTTTCATTTTGTGTATATTTTTGTAAGTAATCACAAATCCTTGTGGGGGAATGAGATTGGGAATAAAGAAAGAAACAGAAAACCAGTGTCCTCTTCCCTAATACTTTAATGTATGTGAATCTCGTTTCCCTGGCAACAGGAAAACTTTCTAAACCACGGATTCTGGCCCACATCGTACCTGGCACAATTTGACCGTATAGGAACAGTGTTCAGAAAACTAAAGACTGATGGTTGGACCGATAAGAAAAGGTTCTTGCTTTGTACAAAGAACATTCCTTCCTCTCTTTTCTGCCCCGACCTTGTCTCCTTCCTCACCCCCTTCTCCTATCTTTTGAAGCACTGAACAAAGAATCTCTCTTTTTCCTGGACTCAAGCATTCGAGGCTGGCATAATGCACAGATAAGGCTTCAGAATTAATAGGAGGACTCTTTGTCTCTTTCAGGGGGTTTCATCTGCCTGAAATGGCTTTACACTGAGGTGTATTATTTTTTGAGCTTCCTGGTTCTGTGAACAGGCACATTTTAGACACAGGGCTGGAAGTGTGAGTGGGAAGGGGGTGGGATTAATCATCGGACACTGCCCTTTCCCCTTCTAAAGCCCCATTGAATGTGCTACATTCAAGACAGCAACCATGCCCTTATGCCAAAGCACACATCTGTGATATCACTGGAAATGGTATCGTACAAGCTGTACTTGGTGAGTGAAACATAATTGCGTGGGGAGGCAGGTTTATCATACAGAGCTGAGGAGTGCTGGAGGGAAGTTCTACAGAGATAGTCATTGTGGAAAAACTGATAAACTGTACCCCTCTGAGCACTCCTTTGAAGCCTCTTCTACTGTTTTGAAAATGTATAATCTCTTGGCAGTGATGAGTCCCCTGTGTCTCTCTACTTGTCCTTTCTGCAAATCTCTTTTCACTTAGATTCTCCTCAGTGGGCAACTTTCTTTTTCTTTTTCTTTTCTTTTTTTTTTTTTGCCATTGGCTTTCTCTTGAATGTATTTGCATCAGAACATCTGAACTGGCCAGGTGAGCGTGGTAAAATGTGCTGTGTGTGTGTGTACGCGTGTGCATATATGCATATGAGCACATGCATTTGAGTTTCGGGGTTTCTGTTTTTGCCATTTGCATTAGACAAAAACAGAATGTTATTTCATACGTTTCATCCATTCCATATTTCATTAGCTTAATTTCCAAATTAAGCTCATTGAACTTAGAAGAAACTATATCAAAAATTCAAGTAACTCCAGGGCGTTTTAACTAGTGGCATTCATCTTCTTTTCTACTAAAATCAAAAGTACTTTCTTCTTGATGGAGATGTTTCTGTGCAATTTTCTCCAATATCGTTGGGGTTATGCTTAAGCCATTATAAATCTTTTCAAAGATAAATGTTTGGACCATTGAATTCTGCCTCTCACTTCCTACCCCTATCACCCTATGTTCTTGTAAGGATACAGAATTCTCACATATGACTCAAAATGTTTCAGTTTTGTTTCTTAGATGCTTACTTAGTGAGAGCTCATGGAAGCATTACACAGTGCAGGTTCTCAGGGTGAGCAGGTCATGCGTAGAGGTGTTCAGTGTGGTAGTGACTGAAGCTGATTGGACTTGAAGCCTGCCCTTGTGGAGCAGAAGACCTGCAGGCAGCCGTGCAACCCATCGTACGCTGTTCCATGATGCTGATCAACTGAAACAGAAACACATATTTCTAGAGACTATATCTGCTTTACAGTTTCCGTCACCACCTTCACTCTCTGCCTTGCCTCCAGCTAATTAAATCTGTGCTGATCGCAGGCAGAGGGAAGTGGAGAGCTAAGTGTGTCGGTCAGTTTCCTTGATAAAGCAGCTCTGGGTGCAGTGTCCCACTCTGGGAACCACCTTGCGAATTCGGCAGCCCAGCTCGGCTATTTCTGTATCTCCTGGCACACCGACTTCAAACAAGAGCAAGCAAAGTTTTGCCAAGAATAGCTTAAGCAAAAAGTTTAATATTCTGTAACAGATAATGAAGAAAACTGAATGAAGAAAAACTGAGTTTAGCCTCAAATTCTCCACACCAGCTGCCTTCATATTTGGTCCCATGTCTCTCTATTCTTTTTTGGGGGGGGATGGGGAGGGGGAAGTGTCCTTCCCAAAACCTGGTCAGGACTTTGCATAAGCCCTTGTTGCCCAGGGTTCCAAAGGAGTTCTGCCTTCCTTAATCAGACTTCCAGAGTTATCAAGAATTATGCTTATGGGGAGGTCATGGTTAGCAGAGCACTGAAGAATGAGGACACAGGAGTTCTGGGTTAATGACAAAGAATGACTTGAAAGTGAATTATTGTACAGGCAGGGGACACTTTAAGGGAGATGTGAATTTGATTTTGAGGCTGATAGTTACATTTCTGGGAAATGTAAGGCATCATTCTCCGCCCTTCTGAATCAAAAATTGTGAGCAGTCATTGGGACACAACAGGAAGGAGTTAGTGCTTTAGATTAATAGAAATTTGGGTGTATTCAAAAGTAGAGGGGACCTTTAGCTATTTATCCTAGAAAATATTTCATATATGTGCACAAAGCGGTGTGTGCAAGGGTGAACATTGTGGCACCACTTGTAATAGTGATCGTTATTCTCAGTCTAAATCTCCATCAGTAGAGGAAGGGTTAAACAACGCTCCATTCACACTATGGAGCCCATGTAGCCTTAAAAGAACAAAGGAGAGCTATTTGTACCCTCACATTGTATTACCTCTTAGACATAGTATTAAATGAAAACAAATTAAGTTGTCAAAAATATGTAGAGTAGGGTACCATTTCTGTTTCAAAAATCTTATCTATAAACATGTACATATAAGTATGTAAATGGACTGAAATGTTTTATAAAGAGAACAAATCATTGTTTTTTCCCCCTAATTGAGAGGATATAATTAAGAGTGCGTGAAGAAGAAACTTCTGCTGTTTTCCATATCGGTCTCTATATAATTTTAAATTTTTACTTTGAGAATGTATCATGTTTTACTTTTGAGGACGATCTACCTGTGTGTGTATGTATATATACCTGTATATTTGTTTACATACATTTTAATAAGAAGGGGATATTCTGAAAGAATATTTCATAGGATTATGAGAAAGGGAGTTATTTTTTCCCAAATAAGTAATCTGAGGTAACCAAAGGTAATATAAAAGAGGAACAGAATCTCAGCTGTTCTCTGGTTGAGTTACAGTTTCCAGACATGGTAATGTTGAATTTGAGATACAAATCAAAGCTGTTAAGATACAGATCACCAGCTATTTCTCAGTACACGTGAAGCAGCATAAGTTATTTGCAAAGAAATCCATTGCTTCAGGAGTTTAATTTCATTTCAAACAACTTGAGCTTGTCCCAGACATTCAGCCCTGGGACTGGGGATAACTAGATAAGTGAGCCGTGGCTCTGGTTCTAGAGGGTAAATAATCATGGGAAGGACAGACATGTAAACACCTGTCATTTATTCACGAGTCTCCACTCCAATAGAAGCCTGAGTGAAGAACTCGAGAGGAGAACAAGCTGTGAGCATGCAAAGAGAAAAACAAATATTGATTGCTTTCAGGGAGATAAGAAATCTGTCTTCATGAAGGAGCATATGAAGCAGATCCTGGGGTCTAGGATGGATACAGAGGAAATGAAGATGGGAGAGGGCTGATGGCCTGGAGAATGATGATGGTCAAAAGACTAGAGGGTTCAGTGCTGATGAAAGTTCATTTCTGGAAGTTAACAGTGATAATAATGGGTTGAAATAATAATATTAAGTATGAAACTTCCAGGGACCTACAAAAAAGGCAATTTTATCTGACTAATAGCTGACATATCTTTTAATTGATGTATAGTTGATTTACAACGTTGTGTTAGTTTCAGGTGTACAACAAAGTGATTCACTTTTATATGTGTGTGTGTGTATATATATATATATATATATTCTTTCCCATTATAGGTTATTACAAGATATTGAGTACAGTTCCCTGTGCTATACAGTAGGACCTTGTTGTAATAGCTGACATTTCTTGAACACTTTACTGTGTGCTTGGTACTCTGCTAAGTACATCATATGAGTTATCTCACTGAATCCCTAATGTAACCTTACGATGTAAGTAGCATTGTGATCCTACGTAGCTGTGGTGTAGTAGTGTCGTGATTTCCATTTTATAAATAAGCAAAGTTGAGACTCAAAGAAACTAACTTACATATACAACATTGTAACACCAGATCTGAATAGCTTCAAAACCCCTGATTTTATTTATGCCAATACTGCACCCAGAACTAGACAACCTCGAGGTTTTGTCCTAAAGGGAATAAGTGGGAGTTATAGTTTCCAGAGGTCAAGCACTTTCAGAAGATAAGAACATAACACATGGCTGTCCAAGTGGACTGTTGAAATGGTGACAGGATGAAAATCACATCATAAAAGATGTCCAGGAAATCCATGGTTGGCTTCACCCCTGGTTATGGTAGTGAACAGGAAGGAAATGAGACCTGTGAACAGGAGTTAGAGCTTCCAAGCATGGGAGCATGTTCTGAAGCTTGTTAGTTGGAGACAGTAGGAAGCAAGTGGTAAAACTAGATGGTGTGGAATGAAAGGGAAGTGGTGGAAGACATTTAACAATATCTCTAAAGTCATCACTTCACCTGAAGCAGAAGATCATGGTTTTTCACAAAGTTAAGCAACCGTAACAAAAATTTGGGAACCACCAATATGTTTAATAAAAAGGGTTGGCTAAAATACGTGACAGTACGTCGAATGAATGGGATGCTGTCAGTACTCAAAAATGGTACTGTGGAAGAATGCTTAATGGCATTAAACGATACTTGCTCCATAGCTGTAGGTGGAGAATTTTATAGCATGTTTTCCCATTTTTGTAAGTATATTGTCGTAGACATCTGTTATGTCTGTGACTGCTTGTTGTCTCACAAACAGCTTTTTTATGTTTGGGGACATTCCCACATTATGACCATCTCCTCCTGGACACTGAATCCAGGATTCAAATTTCCAGCCTCCTTTGCAGCTAGGATGCAGGCCTATGACTTGAGCTCTGCCAACCAGGTATACTATGTGAGAGAAATCATTCCTGAAGTGAGTAACACATACCAACCATTCCTGTGCAAAGTTTTCCATTTTATTAAATGAGTGATGGCAGGAACATTGAGCTTTTAGTAGGGGGTGCGGGGAGAGCTGGGTTTGGAGGGAACAGCAGTGGCTCCCTCATCAGCCCAGTTCTGTGGTGTGATTTGGGGGTTTGTTTCTGGCAGTTTAGCCTTGAGCCCAGTTCCCAGCCCTCCCAACCATTTTGCGAGTCACCCAATAACTTTTTAAAATAATTTCTTTTTCTTCTTAATCAGTCAGCATCAGTTACAAAGCAGAGTTGATACTAGTCTTTTGTTACTGCTCTTTTTCTTGTTTTCTGCAAATATTCATTCAACAGAAAGTTATCAGCTACCTACTATTTGCTGAGTACTAAGCCAGGTATTAAAGATAAAGATACTTAATGATGCTTTCTCTACTTCCAGTCTACATATTAGATGTACAGTCAGGAAAGTTTCTTTAAATAATCTTGGCAAGGATTTTTCTCCAGGATGCATGAGGATATTAATAGTTTGAAGGACCATGACGCAGTTAGCATATATTGCATAAAGCTTATTTGAAAATTTTATTGTGATCATCTCTGAATTAATTTCTATTGTTAAATTAGCCTATTTTCTCAAGTTAGCTGTTGCTCTCCTCTTTTGTCCTCATTTACATAATTCTCCATTTCAGTTAAATTCTCTTTTCTCTTTTTAAGAAAGTAACTTGATTGTTAAATTTGCTCTATTATTACATCTTCTTTGTAATTAAAAGTTATAACAAAGTTAAAAAAAGATTATAAGAAAAAAATCATACATTTTATCTTCAGAATATCCTTCAGTGCTTTTTCAGTTAGTGTCTGGGGAAGGTAAGCATTTTCGTTTTGGTAAGTCTAAAGAGTTTTTTATCTTGTTCTCATTCTGGGGTTGTATTTTAGCTCAATTTGGAATTCTAGGTTCACAGTTACTTCCTCTCAACACTTTGATGACATTATTCTCTTGTGTTTGGGCATTTATTTTTGCCAACTAGAAATATGTTGGCAGTCTATCTATTCTAACAGACTTTCATTTGTATGTCACTTTGCAATTATGTCTTGTAAGTATTAGGAATTTCTCATTAGCCTGATGTTTGTATAGTGTTAATATTATACATGTTGAAAAGAATTTATTTTTATTTATACTGTACTTTCAATTATAAAAATACATATTCTTCAGTTTTGGAAACTTTTTAGCCATTATTTCTTAGAATATTTCTTCTATGTTATCTTCTTTTCCTTTTCTTTTTTTTTTTTTGGAATTCCTTAGATGCATTTTACAACCTTTCAATTGAGTTTTCTTAACTCCATCTTTTTCTTTGTGTTTCATTTTAAGTGAATTCATTAGTACAATTTTTTAATTCACTAATTCTCTCTTTGATTGTCTTGTTAGGCTTTATCTTGGTTATGGCATTTTATTTCAGACCATGTTTTTTTTTTCTAGATTTATAATCCTTCTTCATACCCACTTATTTGTGTTTTTTATTTGCCTGACCTTGTATCACAATTTCTCATTCCTTTTATGAATACTATTCCATTTTTGTATTTTGATTTTTACATATTTTCTTCAGCTTTATTGAGGTGTATTTGACAAGTAAAACATGACATATTTTAAAGCATACAATGTGATGTTTTGATATACCATATACATCGTAAAATGAGTACCACAGTCAAGCTAATTAACATACATTACCTCATATAGTTACGTTTTTGTGTGTGTGTTTGGTGACACACTCAAGATCAACTCTCTTAACAAATTTCAAGTACACAATATAGTATTACTAATTATAGTCACCATGCTGTACATTAGATCTCCAGAACTTATTCATCCTGCAACTGAACCTTGGTACCCTTTGATCAACATGTCCCTGTTTCCCTCATCCCCTTAGTCCCTAGATACCACCATTCTATTCTCTGCTTTTATGAGTTTAACTTTTTTAGTTCCTTACTTACGTTATTTCTATATTCTGGCTATTATGAATAATGCTGCACTGAACATGGGAGTATAGACATCTCTTTGATACAGTGATTTTGTTTCCTTTGGATATGTACCTAGAAGCGGGATCGCTAGATCATATGGTAGTTCTATTTTTAATTTTTTGAGGAATCTCCATATTGTTTTCCATACTGGCTGTACCAATTTATGTCCAACCAACAGTGCACAAGCATTCCCTTTTCTCCACATACTTGCCAACACTTGTTATTTTTTGCCTTTTTGATAATACCCATTGTTTTTTTGGGGGGATGGTGGGTAAGGGAAAGCTACTTTATTTTTTTTCTTTTATTGAAGTGTAGTTGCTGTACAATATTATATATGTTACAGGTATACAATATATTATAGTAATTCGCAATTTTTAAAGGTTATACTCCATTTATAGTTATTATCAAATATTGGCTCTATTTCCTGTGTTGTACAGTGCATACTTGTAGCTTATTTTATACCTAACTGTTTGTACCTCTGAATCCCCTACCCCTATGCCCCCACCACCACCACTTCCCTCTTCCTACTGGTAACAACTAGTTTGTTCTCCAGATCTGTGAGCCTGTTTCTTTTCTGTTATTTTCACTAGTTTGTTTATGTTTTAGACTCCTCATATAAGTGATATACAGTATTTCTCTTTCTCTGACTTATTTCACTTAGCATAATGCCCTCCAAGTACATCCATGTTGCTGCAGATGGCAAAATTTCATTGTTTTTTTTAGGTCTGAGTAGTGTTCTCTTGTATATATCTATACCACATCTTCTTGATCCATTCATCTGTTGATGGACACTTAGGTTGCTTCTATATCTTGGCAATTGTAAATAATGCTGCTATGAATGTTGGGGTGCATGTATCTTTTCAAATTAGCATTTTTGTTTTTTTCAGATACAGACCCAGGAGTGAAACTGCTGGGTCATGTGGTAGTTCTATTTTTAGTTTTTTGAGAAACTGCCATACTGTTTTCTACAGTGGCTGCACCAATTTACATTCCCACCAACAGTATATGAGGGTTCCCTTTTCTCCACGTCCTCACCAACATTTGTTGTATGTATTCTTTTTGATGATAGCCATTCTGGCAGGTATGAGATGATAGCTCATTGTGGTTTTAATTTGCATTTCCCTAATAATTAGCGATGTTGAACGTCTTTTCATATGCCTATTGGTCATCTGCATTTTTTCTTTGGAAAAATGTCTATTCAGTTCTTCTGCTAATTTTTTAATTGGGTTGTTTGTTTTTTTGATGTTGAGTTGTATGACCTATTTATATATGTTGGATATTAACCCCTTATCAGTCATATCATTTGCAAATATCCAGTAGGTTGTCTTTTCATTTTGATGGTTTCCTGCTCAAAAGCTTTTAAGTTTAATTAGGTCCCACTTGTTTACTTTTGCTTTTATTTCCTTTGCTTTAGGAGATGGATCAAAAAAAAAATATTCCTGCGATTTATGTCAGAATGTCCTGCCTATGTTTTCATTTAGGATTATAGTATCCTGTCTTACATTTAGGTCTTTAATCCATTTTTAGTTTATTTTTGTACACGGTGTTAGAGAATGTTCTAATTTCATTCTTTTACATGTAGCAGTCCACTTTTCATAGCTTATTTAAGAGACTGTCTTTTATCCATTGTATATCCTTGCCTCCTTTGTCATAGATGAATTGGCCATAAGTGCAGATAATAGCTATTCTAACAGGTATGAGGTGATATCTCATTGTGGTTTTGATTTGCATTTTTCTGGTAATTAGTGATGTTGAGCACCTTTTTATGTACTTGTTGGCCATATTTGTGTGTCTTCTTTTTGTTGTCAATTTTAGTTCGTTTCATTGTTTTTATTTGTCAGTGAATTCTCCTTATTTTAAAATTTTGGTTCTCTACTTAGTATTAGTTTTTATATACTTTACGTTTTCTATTTCATCTTGAATGTGGATTTTTTCCCCCTTTTCTCTGCATACTCCTCTCCATCTAGAGGATTTGTGGATGCCTCCAGAAGGCTTACCAGACACCCAGCTGAGAACAGGATTTTATATGAGTGACTTCCTGCATCCCTCCTGTAATATAAAATTGGGCACATCTGATAAAGCTGGGTTAGCATGTGACTTGGTTCAAGTCCTATCTTTGGGACAACCTTTCCTTCTACTGTGCAGATCAGCATCTTTTGTTATCTGTAGCCTTGGGTAGCATTAGTTTGTATCAATCTTCTTTGACGTTTGAGGAACCCTTTTTTCCCGAAGGTAGGTTGCTGCCTTTTGGCTTCAAACTTTATGGAAACCTTTTAATACCTAATACATATTAGGTGTAAAACTCTCTCATTTTTGTGCACCTCTACTCCCAGACCTCAGTAGGCCCGGGACATTGGTACTCTCTTCCTCCTCTGAGCTCAATTTCTGGTTCATAGAGGTGTTTATCTTGTTTATACATAAACAGTATAAACAGGGAATATATAAACCTGCAACAGTTATGTATCTTTCTCAGCTATTATTTAATGGGAAATTCTTACTTTGAGGTCCATTTATCCATGGCTGGGCTGAAGAGTAACCATAAATCCTTAAAGTTGTGCACAAAAATGTATGTTTGTATTTTTCCAGGGTGTTGTGTATTTAACTTCCACTGATCCTCAAAGTTTTCAAAAGCCATTGACCTTATGTGGCTCTTTCCAACTGAATGCATGTTATATTTGCCAGGAAAAGACATAGCAATCAGAATTTATCTTATTTTTCCTCCAAGATGTAAAATTACATTTTATACATTCAACAATGTAAGCGTAATTTTAAAAGGCAGTGGTACAGTGGCAGCTTTGGAAGGGTTTGAATGGAGTCATCCAAAGTAAAGCTGAAATTCATCTTCATGGTACAATTTTTTTTTCTTTTGGCAGTCAGAGGAAATGCTTTCTTTAATGGGAAGAATACAAATATTTAAAACAGTAAGCCGCAAATGATGAGGGTATTTATTTATGTGTTAGTCTCTTAACAACTGTTTTTCTGAGGTCATGGGAGTTAAATGCAGTTTGCTTGTTAGATGGGGGAAAATGGGTACTTAGCAAATGTGGGACTAAGACAGTGTCAGTGCTGTGCATTCCGTAAGCATTCAATGTGTGCTAGTAGAAAATGATTGAGTCTATTGCCATTTATTCTAAGTGATGTAATTGACTAGTCTAGGCATCCAGCTTAACTTCAAACATTTTCTATACAATTCTTAAGAATCTTTTCACAACTTAAAATAAAATGAAAAAATAAAAGTTGAAGATACAAATATATTAGAGCTAAAATAAAAAATGACTACATCATTTAAAACAACACCCCAAAAAGTTAGAATGAATGAAGTATGACCTAGTTTTTCATCTTGAAGCTTAAAAGGGATACAGTGCAATGAACAATCCAAAATTGTAATTAGGAAGACAGTCTCATGTACCATGTCAACCAAAAGAATATGACATCTAGGAATAAATTTAGCAAACAAATTGCCAGACTTATACACTAAAACCTGCAAAGCATTGCTGAAAGAAATTTAGAAGATCTAAATAAATAGAAAGACATCCTATTTTCCTGGATCAGAAGACATTGTTAGGATGGAAATAGATCCCCAAATTGATCTACAGACTCAGTGCTATCCCTATCAAAGCCCCAGCTGGCTTTTTGCAGAAATTTATAAGCTGATGCTAAAATTCCTATGGAAATACAAGGTATAGTTATATGGAAAATAGCCAACACCATCTTGAAAATGAAAACTGAGTTAGAAAACTCACACTCCCAATTCAGAACCTACTACAAAGCTATATTAGTCAAGATAATGTGGTTCTGACATGAGGCTAGACATAAATGTCAAGTGAATAGAATTGAAAGCATAGAAATAAACGATCACACTTATGGTCAATTGATTTTTGACAAGGGTACCAAGACAATTCTGTGGGGGAAAGAACAGTCTTTTCAATAAACAAGACTAGAGCAGTTGGATATCTACATGGAAAAGAATGAATTTGGACCTCTACCTCATATCATACACAAAAGTTAACTCAGAATAACTCATATACCTGAAGGTAAAATCTAAAATTATAAAACTATCTGTAATAGGAGTAAATCTTCACAGCTTTCGAGTAGGCAATAGTTTCTTAGAAATGACACCAAAAGCATTAGCAACAAAACAAAAAATAGATAACTTGAACTTCAGTAAAATTAAACATATTTGGGGATCAAAGGACATTAGCATGAAAGTAAAAAGATAACCCCCCAAATGGGGGAAAATATTTGCAAATAGCATATCTGACAAGGGAGGATAACCAGAATAAAGAAAACTCTTACAACTGAACAATAAAATGACAAATCCTCCAATAAAAACTGGGCAAATGTCTGAATAGATGTTTCTCCAAACAAGATACACAAATGGCCAGTAAGCTCATGAAAAGATGCTAAACATTATTGGTTATTAGGGAAATGGAAATCAAAACTACAAAGAGAGAGCACTTCACACCAATAGAGTGACTATAATAAAAACGATGGACGATAACAAATGTAGGCAGAGGTGTGGAGAAATTGGAACTCTGATACATTGCTGGTGAGGATGTACAATGGTACAGCCACTTTGGAAAACAGTTGGGCAGTTTCTCAAAATGCTAAACTAAGAGTTTCCATTTAACCCAACAATTCTACTTTTAGGTATATTTCCAAGAGAAATGAAAACATGTATCCATGTGAAAATTGTTCATGAATGTTCATAGCGAAAATGTGGAAACAATCCAAATGTCCAATAACTGATAAATGGATTAACAAAATATGGTAATTCATACAATGGACTATTATTCAACCATAAAAAGGGATGAAGTACAGATACATGCAATAAAACGAGTGATTCTCAAAAGCATTACACTAAGTGAAAGAAGTCAGTCACAAAGACCATTCACCGTGGTTCCACTTACGTGAAATGTCCAGAATAAACAAATCCATGGAGACAGAATGTAGACTTAGTCGTTATCTGCAACCAGGCAGGGGAGAGGGCATCGGGAGTTACCACTGATGTCTATGGGGTTTCTTTCTGGAATGTTGAAGGTTTTCTAAAATTAGATCGTGGTGATAATTGCTCAATTCTGTGAATTTACTAAAAACCACTGAGTGTACACTTTAAATGGGTCAGTATTATGATATATGAATTGTATCTCAATAAAGCTGAAAATTAAGCGATGCAAAGAATTTAAAAACCAAAGGTTTTAATTTACATAAATTGATTTACAGGTCAACATATTTTAGTGCCGAAAGGGACCTTGGAGATTATCTATTTTCCTTTATACGTGGGATGGGGAAACGGAACACTAGAGATTTTAGTTAATTTGTTGAAGATACGTAGGTATTTAGTAACAGAACCAGATATAGAAACCTCGTATGTGAATTTCCAAAATCTATCAAGATACGCTAAATCCCACAGAAACCATCTACACAGCAAAATAGGAGCTATAGATGTGGTCATAATTTAGGTAAGTTAATCAGTGTAACCTATCAAAATATCCACATGACCTTAACATTTTTCGTGTGTGGATGAGACAGAAATATTAAAACTAACAAAGGAAAAAAAACATAAAGGAAACCAAAAGCTTACCAGAAGTATATACTCACATACCTTGGAGAATCTATTAAATTAAGGAAATGTATACAAATGTCTTTGAAGAAAAGACTTTTTTTAAAATTAATTAATTTAAGTTATTTATTTTTTGGCTGCATTGGGTCTTTGTTGCAGCATGCGGGCTTTCTCTAGTTGTGACTAGAGGGTTTACTCTTTGCTGCGGTGCGCAGGCTTCTCATTGCGGTGGCTTCTCTCGTTGCAGAGCACGGGCCCTAGGTGTGTGGGCTTCAGTAGCTGTGGCTCGTGGGCTCTAGAGCGCAGGCTCAGTAGTTGTGGCGCATGGGCTTAGTTGCCCCATGGCATGTGGCATCTTCCCGGACCAGGGCTCAAACCCGTGTCCCCTGCATTGGCAGGCGGATTCTTAACCACTGCACCACCATGGAAGCCCTGAAGAAAAGACTTTTAAATCTCGTACTGTAATGGCATACATGAATATCTAAAAGTTATTCAGTAACCCAAGTAACATTTTAATTTTAAAGTAAGGAGAAAAAACCTTTATGCTCTCAGAACTTATTCTATAACTTAAGATAACTGCTTCCACATTTTGACTTCAAGTAAAAAGAGAATAAATTACCTTTGAAAAGAATGTTTAGATTTCTTCTATTTTCACAGGCAGGTGGTGGGAAATTATCTCCACACCCCACACCCCCCATTGCTGTTGTTAGTTTTTCGCATTAGTGTTTAAGATTACAGTCTTATTGGAGTTTTACATTCATTCACAATTTATAAATAATTATCAAATTTTAGAGGAGGAGGGAGGTTTGTGAGAACTCCTGTAGTCAAAATCTGCAGGTTTGTAGCTTATAGGCTGCACACTACTCAGAGATAAATTTTATTTGGCTTGTGAAATATATTTTTTAAATCTAAGCAATATTTAAAAATGGAGAGATTTTGCGTAAATCTCTGAATTTTTTGGCTTCTCTTGAAAAATCAAAGTGTTTGGTAAAATGGACCTTCATTCCTACATGGTGGTTTTGGCTATAGTTGAGTGGCAGCTGCCCTTTTTGGACAAGATATGTGCTACCCAGGTGGGCGCAGTTCCCCCAGGGCCAGTTTCCCTCCTTTACATTACATTACTGATTTATTATCCTTTTGGGTTTGCAGCTGCTGACTTTGCCCAATCATCCTTTCTTTTTTTTTTTTTCTACTTTTCCCATAAGGAAAATGCATGTGCACCTAGTGAAATAATTCAGAGCTCACTGTCACTACGGCTACCTTCTCTTGGTCAAAAGAATCACAAGTCTTGCTGATTATGTAAGAGAATCAAGTTGACTTTTCCCCCAGAAAGGAAATTGAGAATCCTGAAAGTATTTTATATCTTTAGAGAGGAGCGTTCTCAACAGGGACAAAAATTGGTTCTTGGGACAAAAAATTCAGAAATTAGAATGGGTCATGGTCCCCTAAAGGGCCAGAGTACATAAATAGATGTATATCTATATATATATCTATATATCTATAGATATACACACAGTATATCTGTGGTACTACAATTTCATGGGAGAATGGAAGCAATTAGGAAAAAAAAAACATTTTAATAAGGAAGATTTAAAAATTATAAATAAAAAATAGGAAAAATTTAAAGGAGGTTGGGGAGGTGATGCAAAATTGAAAACAATTTAAAAATCCTCAGAAAAGAGGGAGGACTCAAGACTCAGAAAGGTTAATTCCTAGCCTAGCATTTTCTTGTCAAATGTGGTTCCTTCCTGTAGGAAGAACCCCGAGTAAACGTCTAAAGAAAATGGTAGTCAGGTAGAGAAGAAACACTGCCTTCAATCCAACTGCTCAGGAGACTATCTAATCCATTTACAAAAATAAGCAAGCATTTTTTTCCTCCCCCGCCTCCAGCTTTATTGAAATATAATTAACATACAGCACAGTGTAAGTTTAAGGTATACAATGGTATGATTCGATACATGTATATATTACAAAATTATTACCACAATAAAGTTACTTAACATCTTCATCACCTTCATCACCTTCCATAATGTAGCAACTTGCAAGTATGCAATACATCATTATTAACTTTTAGTTAATAATGCTGTACATCAGATGTCCAGAACTTACTCATAACTGGAAGGTCGTACCCTTTGACCAATATCTTCCCATTTTCCCCACCCCCCAGGCTGTGGCAACCATCATTGTACTCTCTGCCTCTGTGAGTTTGGCTTTTATAGATTCCACGTACAAGTGGAATCATACAGTCTTTCTCTGACTTATTTCATTTAGCGTAATGCCCTCAAGGTACATCCATGTTGTCACAAATGGCTGAATTGCCTTCTTTTTTGTGGGTGAATAATATGCCATTGGAGATTATGTATATATAATCAGCTTGGTTAATCTGTTCACCCATCAATGGATACTAAGTTGTTTCCATGTCTTGGCTGTTGTGAATAACGCTGCAGTAAACATGGGAGTGTAAGTATTTCTTCAAGATAAGGATCTCCTTTCATTTGGCTATATACCCAGAAGTTAGATTGCTCTATCACATGGTAAAGAAGCCAGAGGAAAGCAGAGATTTTAATGCTGCTTATGTAAGCGTTAATTGCTACAGTATAACTGTTTTTGGAGGGCAATTTAATACTGCCTGGTAAATTGAACATGTGCATAATCCATGACCCAATGAGTTCTCTGTATGAGAGAGAAACTTTTCTGCTTTTGTTTAGAAGGCTGCATGAACAAGAACGTTCATAGCAGCCTTGTTTATAATGTGAATGGCAAAACATTGGAAAAAATATCTATTTTTTGGTAATCGGGTAGATAAACTGTCATAAAATACATTTAATAGGATTCCTAAAATATTTAAAATGAATGAGGACTCCTTTTATCAACGTGGATAAATCTTGATGCTGCGGTGTTAAGTGGAAAAAAGATGGCAGTCATGTAAAGTGAATAACAAAAGTCAAAACTGAATACAGAAAGCATGATGCCATGTATATGAACTTTTAAACATGCACACTAAACAGTACTATATATCATTCTTAGTACATACATATGTAGTAAAAGTATAATTTATGCACAGTAAGGATGCTTCCCTACTACAGGATAGTGGCTAATGGGGCAATAATGGTATCTATGACGTTTTATTTATTTTTTAAAAGAAAAGATTAATTAAAGCAAATATGGCCAGATTGACTCTGTTAAATATAGGTGGTAGGTACATCAATGTTTGTTACTTTATGTACTTTTTGGTCAGTTTATTTTTTTAATCAAAAATAAGACATTTTAAAGCACAGTAGGGATCCAGGAATATATAGAAATTTCCTCAGTTTGCTAATTGGTAGGTACAAAGAGACCAGACAATCTCATACTCACTGGTGAAAAATGACAACTAACTCCACTGAATTAAGGAACAAAATTTCCCACTTTCAGTTTGCTCTTCTAGCCAAGGCAATATGACCAGAGAAAGAAAGAAATACTGGAAAGAAGGAGCCAAAGATGTTGCTATTTCTGTCTAGAAAACAGAATAAAATAAGCATATTTGGAACTAGCAAGAAGGCTCAGGAAAATGGCTAAAGAGAAGTTCAAAGTTTATTAATCAATAGTTTTTTTCTATGTACCTATAACCAATTAGAAAATGTAGTTAGCAAAAATGATTTAATCTCAAGAGCAACAAAAAATGTAAATACCTAGGATTTAAAGGGGATGTCCAAGGGCTATTTTTATGACACTTTACTGAAGAACATGAATGATGACCCAGATTAATGGAGAGATATTGTATTTATTTGTTGCTGCCTAACCACTGCCAAACCACTCTAATACTTGGTTACTTAAAACAACCATGGCTTATCTTTGTTCTCATGATTCTGTGGGTTGGCAAACTGTATGTGCTTTCTGTTGGTCTCACCTGAGATCATTTATAGGGCTGTGGTCATCTGAAGACTTGCCTAGAGCTGGAGGGTGCAAGATGGCCTCACCTCCTTATCTGGTAGTTGGTTTGGCTGTCAGTGAGGGCACCTCAGCCTTCCTCCTCTAGGGCTAGACAGCACTGTAGTCTCAGGGGTCTTCCTTCCTCCCTCCCTCCCTCCCTTCCTTCCTTCCTTCCTTCGTTCCTTCCTTCTCTTCCCCAACCACTTTGGAACAGGTTTTTTGTGTTTTTTTTTTAACATCTTTATTGGAGTATGATTGCTTTACATTGTTAGTTTCTGCTTTATAACAAAGTGAATCAGCTATACATATGTCCCCATATCCCCTCCCTCTTGCGTCTCCCTCCCACCCTCCCTTTCCCACCCCTCTAGGAGGTCACAAAGCACTGAGCTGATCTCCCTGTGCTATGCGGCTGCTTCCCACTAGCTATCTATTTTACTTTTGGTAGTGTATATATATGTCCATGCCACTCTTCAATTCGTCCCAGCTTACCCTTCCCCCTTCCCATGTCCTCAAGTCCATTCTCTATGTCTGCGTCTTTATTCCCATCCTGCTCTTAGGTTCTTCAGAACCTTTTGTTTTTTAAGATTCCATATGTATGTGTTAGCATACGGTATTTTTTTTCTTTTTTTAAAATAGATCTTTATTGGAATATAATTGCTTCACAATACTGTGTTAGTTTCTGTTGCACAACAAAGCGAATCAGCCATATGCATACACATGTCCCCATATCTCCTCCCTCTTGAGTCTCCCTCCCATCCTTCCTATCTCACCCCTTTAGGTCATCACAAAGCACCAAGCTGATCTCTCTGTGCTATGCAGCTGCTTCCCATCAGCCAACTGTTTTACATTCGGTAGTGTATGTATGTCGATGCTACTCTCACTTCGCCTCAGCTTCGCCCTCCCACCCCATGTCCTCAAGTCCTTCCTCTATTTTTAGGTTTTTAAGGAACCTCCATACTGTTTCCCATAGTGGTTGTATCAATTTACATTCCCACCAGCAGTGCAGCAGGGTTCCCTTTTTTTTTTTTTTTGCGGTACGTGGGCCTCTCACTGCTGTGGCCTCTCCCACTGTGGAGCACAGGCTCCGGATGCACAGGCCCAGCGGCCATGGCCCATGGGCCCAGCCACTCTGCGGCATGCGGGATCCTCCCAGACCCGGGCACGAACCTGTGTCCGTTGCATCGACAGGCGGTCTCCCAACCACTGCACCACCAGGGAAGCCCCGGAGGGTTCCCTTTTCACCACACCCTTTCCAGCATTTACTGTTTCTAGATTTTTTGATAATGGCCATTTTGACCAGCATGAGGCGATACCTCATAGTTTTGATTTGCATTTCTCTAATAATTAGTGATATTGAGCATCTTTTCGTGTGCCTCTTGGCCATCTGTATGTCTTCCTTGGTGAAATGTCTATTTAGGTCTTCTGCCCATTTTTTTAACTGGATTGTTTGGTTTTTTTTATATTGAGCTCCATGAGCTGTTTGTATATTTTGGAGATTAATCTTTTGTTGTTTTATTTGCAAGTATATTCTCCCATTCTGAGGGCTGTCTTCTTGTCTTGTTCATGGTTTCCTTTGCTGTGCAAAAGCTTTTAAGTTTCATTAAGTCCCATTTGTTTTTTTTTGTTTTTATTTCCGTTACTCTAGGAGGTGGGTCAAAAAAGATCTTGCTGTGGTTTATGTCAAAGAGTGGTTTTTCCTATGTTTTCCTCTAAGAGTTTTACAGTGTCTGGTCTTCCACTTAAGTCTTTAATCCATTTGGAGTTTACTTTTGTGTATGGTGTTAGGGAGTGTTCTAATTTCATTCTTTTACATGTAGCTGTCCAGTTTTCCCAGCACCACTTATTGAAGAGGTTGTCTTTTCTCCATTGTGTGTTCTTGCCTCCTTTCTCATAAATTAGGTGACCATATGTGTGGGGGTTTATTTCTGGGCATTCTATTCTGTATCATTGATCTATATTTCTGGTTTTGTGCCAGTACCGTACTGTCTTGATTACTGTAGCTTTGTGGTATAGTTTGAAGTCGGGGAGCCTGATTCCTCCAACTGCTTCTTTCTTTCTCAAGATTGCTTTGGCTATTCAGGGTCTTTTGTGTTTCCATACAAATTGGGAAATTTTTTGTTCTAGTTCTGTGAAGAATGCCATTGGTAGTTTACTAAGGATTGTGCTGAATCTGTTGCTTTGGGTAGTATAGTTATTTTCACAATATTGATTCTTCCAGTCCAAGAGCATGGTATATTTCTCCATCTGTTTATGTCATCTTTGATTTCTTTCATCAGTGTTTTATAGTTTTCTGAGTACAAGTCTTTCTCCTCCTTAGGCAGGTTTATTCCTAGATATTTTACTCTTTTTGTTGCAGTGGTAAATGGGAGTGTTTTCTTAATTTCTCTTTCTGATTTTTCATTGTTGGTGTATAGGAATACCAGAGATTTCTGTGCATTAATTTTGTATCCTGCAACCTTACCAAATTCACTGATTAGTTCTAGTAGTTTTCTGGTGGCATCTTTAGGATTTTCTATATATAATATCATGTCATCAGCAAACAGTGACAGTTTTACTTCTTCATTTCCAATTTGTATTCCTTTTGTTTCTTTTCCTTCTTTGATTGCCGTGGTTAGGACTTCCAAAACTATGTTGTATAAGAATGGTGAGAATGGACATTCTTGTCTTGTTCCTGATCTTAGTGGAAATGCTTTCAGTTTTTCACCATTGAGTATGATGCCTGCTGTGGGTTTGTCATATATGGCCTTCATTATGTTGACATAGGTTCCCTCTATGCCCATTTTCTGGAGAGTTTTTATCATAAATGGGTGTTGAATTTTGTCAAAAGCTTTTTCTGCATCTTTTGAGATTATCATATGGTTTTTATTCCTTAATTTGTTAATGTGGTGTATCACATTGATTTATTTGCATATATTGAAGAATCTTTGCATCCCTGGGATAAATCCCACTTGATCATGGTGTATGATCCTTTTAATGAGCTGTTGGATTCTGTTTGCTAGTATTTTGTTCAGGATTTTTGCATCTATGTTCATCAGTCATATTGGTTTATAATTTTCTTTTATTGTGATGTCTTTTTCTGGTTTTGGTGTCAGGGTGATGGTGGCTTCATAGAATGAATTTGGGAGTGTTTCTCCCTTTGCAGTTTTTTGGAAGAGTTTGAGAACGATCAGTGTTAGCTCTTCTCTAAATGTTTGATAGAATTCCCCTGTGAAGCCATCTGGTCCTGGACTTTTGTTTGTTGGAGATTTTAAATTACGGTTTCAATTTCATTACTTGTGATAGGTATGTTTATATTTTCTAATTCTTCCTGGTTCAGTCTTGGAAAATTTTACCTTTCCAAGAATTTGTCCATTTCTTTCAGGTTGTCCATTTTATTGGCCTATAGTTGTTTGTAGTAGCCTCTTGTAATCCTTTGTATTTCTGCAGTGTCAGTTGTGATTTCTCCTTTTTTATTTCTAATTTTATTGATTTGTGTCCTCTCCCTTTTTTTCCCGATGAGTCTGGCTAAGGGTTTATCAATTTTGTTTATCTTCTCAAAGAACCAGCTTTTAGTTTTATTGATCTTTGCTATTGTTTTCTTCATTTCTATTTCATTTATTTCTGCTCTGATCTTTATGATTTCTTTCCTTCTGCTGACTTTACGTTTTCTTTGTTCTTCTTTCTCTAGTTGTTTTAAGTGTAGGGTTAGACTGTTTATTTCAGATTTTTCTTGTTTCTTGAGGTGAGATTGTATTGCTATAAACTTCCCTCTTAGAACTGCTTTTGTTGCATCCAATAGATTTTGGGTCGTCATGTTTTCACTGTCATTTGTTTCTATGTATTTTTAAATTTCTTCTTTGATTTCTTCAGTGATCTCTTGGTTATTTAGTAGTGAACTGTTTAGCCACCATGTATTTGTGTTTTTTACAGTTTTTTTTTTTTCCTATAAATGATTTCCAATCTCATCGCATTGTGGTCAGAAAAGTTGCTTGATACGACTTCAATTTTCTTGAATTTTCCGAGGCTTGATTTGTGACCAAAGATGTGATCTGTCCTGGAGAATGTTCTGTGTGCACTTGAGAAGGAAGTGTATTCTGCCACATTTGGGTGAAATGTTCTATAAATATCAATTAGATATATCTGGTCTCTTGTGTCATTTAAAGCTTATGTTTCCTTATTTATTTTCAGTTTGGATGATCTGTCCATTGGTGAAAATGGGGTGTTAAAGTCCCCTGCTATTATTGTGTTACTGTCAGTTTCTCTTTTCACAGTTGTTAGCATTTGCCTTACGTATAGAGGTGCTCCTATGTTGGGTGCATAAACATTTATAATTGTTATATCTTCTTCTTGGATCGATCCTTTGATCATTATGTAGTGTCCCTCCTTATCTCTTGTAACAATTTTTATTTTAAAATCTATTTTATCTGATACGAGTATTGCTACTCCAGCTTTCTTTTGATTTCCATTTGCATGGAATATCTTTTTCCATCCCTTCACTTTCAGTCTGTATGTATCCCTAGGTCTGAAGTGGGTCTCTTGTAGACAGCATATATATGTCTTGTTTTTGTAGCCATTCAGCCAGTCTGTGTCTTTTGGTTGGGGCATTTAATCCATTTACATTCAAGGTTATATATGTTCCTATGACCATTTTCTTCATTGTTTTGGGTTTGTTTTTGTGGGTCTTTTTCTTCTCTTGTGTTTCCTGCCTAGAGAAGTTTCTTTAGCATTTGTTGTAAAGCTGGTTTGGTGGTGCTGAATTCTCTTAGCTTTTGCCTGTCTGAAAAGCTTTTGACTTCTCTATCAAATCTGAATGAGAACCTTGCTCAGTAGAGTAATCTTGGTTGTACGTTTTTCTCTTTCATCACTTTAAGTATATCCTGCCGCTCCCTTCTGGCCTGCAGGGCTTCTGCTGGAAAATCAGCTGATAACCTTATGGGGATTCCTTTGGATGTTATTTTTTTTTTCCTTGCTGCTTTTAATATTTTTTCTTTGAATTTAATTTTTGTTAGTTTGCTTAGTATGTGTCTTGGTGCGTTTTTCCTAAGGTTTATCCTGTATGCGACTGTCTGTGCTTCCTGGACTTGGGTGACTATTTCCTTTCCCATGTAAGGGAAGTTTTCGACTATAATCTCTTCAAATATTTTCTCAGACCCTTTCTTTTTTTCTTCTTCTTCTGGGACCCCTATAATTCGAATGTTGGTGTGTTTAGTGTTGTCCCAGAGGTCTCTGAGACTGTCCTCAGTTCTTTTCATTCTGTTTTGTTTATTCTGCTCCTCGGCAGTTATTTCCAGCATTTTGCCTTCCAGGTCACTTATTCGTTCTTCTGCCTCAGTTATTCTGTTACTGATTCCTTCTGGTGTATTTTTCCTTTCAGTTATTGTGCTGTTCATCTCTGTTTGTTTGTTCTTTAGTTCTTCCAGATCTTTGTTAAACACTTCTTGTACTTTCTCAATCCGTGCCTCCATTCTATTTCCGAGATTCTGGATCATCTTTACTATCATTACTCTGAATTCTTTTTCAGGTAGACTGCCTGTTTCCTCTTCATTTATTTGGTCTTGTAGGGTTTTACCTTGCTCCTTCATCTATGACGTATTTTTTTGACATCTCAATTTTTTTTTTTAATGAGTGGGATTGTGTTCCTTTCTTACTGGTTGTTTGGACTGAGGCTTCCAACACTGGAGTTTGTATGCTATTGGGTAGAGCTGGGTCTTTGTGCTGAGTTGAGGAACTCTGTGAGACCTCACTCTGATGAATACTCCCTGGGGTCTGACGTTCTCTGTTGGTCCAGTGGTTCGTACTTGGAGGTCCCACCGTATGAGCTTCAGCCCAACCCCAGGCTTGTGAACCAAGATCCTGCAACCTGCGTGAGGCAGCAAAAAAGAAAAAAAAGAAAAAAAAAAGGAACAGTAACAAAGTAAAAAACAAAATTAGACTAGGAAACTAACAGATATGTTAGAAAGAATATAACATTAAAATATAGATTAATCAACAACCAGAAGGTAATCAGTACCACAATAGTAAAAAAAAAAGAGGTGGGAAAAGAAAACAAAAAGGGGGGGGGAAGGCCTTTGCTGTGATGGGCGGGGCCTATGCAAGGGTGGGGTTTGGGCAGGCGGGGCCAGTGCTCAGGACCCACAGGGCTGGAAAAGGCCCTGGGGGCTGTGGGGGGTGGGGCTTAGGCTGAAGGAACAGAAGGGGCCCAGGCGTGACCCCGCCCCTGGTCTCAGAGGGCAGGGACCTCACCTGGGAGCCCAGCGGGCTTCCTGGGCAGGGTAAATGCCTCCTCTCCTCTCCTGCTCCTCCAGTCTGGGAGGGCCCCTCCTGCCTGCCTCTCCTGATCTCCCCAGCCTCCCTCCTGTGGCCCCAGGACCAGTGTGGCTGGTGGGGAGGGGGGCCTCGAAGGACAGGGGACCGACATGTGAGCTCAGCAGGCTCCCCGGGCCCGAGTGGGCAGGGCATCGCCCTCCACTCCTCTCCTGCTCCTCCCGGAGGGCCCCTCCCACCTGCCTCTCCTGATCTCCCCGGCCTTCCTCCTATGCCCTCAAGGACCCATGCAGCCTGGAGGGCAGGGAATCAGCCTCGGAGCTCAGCAGGCTCCCCGGCCCGAGTGGGCCAGGCGAGTGCTCTCCACTCCTCTCCTCTTCCTGGAGACTCCTTCCTGCCTGCCTCTCCTGATCTCCCCAGCCTCAGGGGTGCAGATCCGATCTGGCCTCCACTTCTCCTCCCCCCTCAGTCCCCTTACATTCTACCGGTTCACTTTGGGGTTCCTCCCATCGCCTTGGGCGTCAGAGTCCCCCACCAGCGCGTGGCAGATGCCCTAGTTGTGGGGAGAAGCTAACTCCGTGTCTTCCCACACTGCCATCTTGACTCTGCCTCCCTGGAAAAGTTTTAAGATTGATTCTATTCAGCAGTAATTCCACCTTTAGAGATCTATACTTTATAGAGAAACTTCCACAGGCACAAAAGAGGCATATACGGTGCTCAGGGCAGCACCATCAAGAATCAGAAAATATCACTGTCCATCTAAATCTCTATTCATAAATTAATACCCAATTTGTTGCTCATTGATTCTATAGAATAACACAAAGCTGTAAGAAAAATGAATTAGGCCCATGTGTATTGAATCTACCAGGTATAACAAATATCACAGAATAATAGATGCTGATCCCATTTATATAGAATGGAAAAAAACAATATTCATATATTTACATATTTCTGCAGCTAAAGAAATGGAAAAGCTATTAAAAGTGATTACCTCTGGTAAGAGGAGTTAAATAGGGGCACAGTGAACGTATACAACTTTACATTATAATCTGTATACATGTTTTACTGCTTTTATCTTTTATTACAAAGAGCATAAATGCATATATTAGGATGTAAATTTTTAAAGAACTGGAATAAAAGACATTATCTCATGGAATTTCATCAAGTTCTAGCAAGTACCAGAGACAGTGACAAAGAGGATGAGGGCTGTGGAAACTTTCTCCCAAGAGAAAATGTTGAAGAAGCTGGGGGTATTGTGCTTGAGTAAGAGAAAACTTTTATTTGCTCCAGGGAACAGAGGCCGTGCCCAGTGGGTGAGAATCCAAGAGACAGACTGAAACTTTCTAACCATGAGAGAACCCCAAATGTGAAATGGGTTGCTGTGAAACGCCTTGTGAGCTTTTGTCACTGGTAGATTCAAGTAATTACCAAAATTTCCTAAGTAAACTTGTTGGGTTTATTTTAGAGACAATGACTGTACTGGTGGGTAGGTGAAGAGGGATCCCTCAGGATTTGGGATTCCAAACATGAGTAGAGGTTAGCACAAGAATTATTGTACGTGATTAGCTAAACTGTATAGTCCATGAAGGATCTTAGATTATGTTAAGAACTAACTCATTATAACATCTAGCTAGGTGAGCATAGCTTTCTGAGAAAATTCTTAGAATTTCACCCTTACATAAACACAGATAAATTCTCTAAGTTTCAGATCTTTTACTGTCAAAGTGCAATCCACAGACCAGGAGCATCAGCTTATTAGAAATGCAGAATCTCAGGCTTTACCATGACCCCATGAATCAGAATCAGCATTTTAATGAGATCCACCAGTGATTCCTGTTCTTGAATTTGAGAAGCGCTGGTTTACCCAGCTATCCATAGAACACCTCTTATTCCTGAGCCTTCAAAGCCCAAATAAAAAGAAACGAACCCCTCACATGAAAAACAAAAAGCCCAAATAATGAGAAGTTTTGATTGTTATTATCTATAACTGGGGAGAAAAGAGAAAAAAATGACCATATACACATAGATAGGTGTAGATATATGTGTTTGTATAGCACATATACATATATTTACATAACACATATAAATATATACATGTACGTACAGACACACATAAGCACAACCTAAACTTAAGTCTTTCTAGCTATCAGTTTAAGTGGGTGGTCATCAACTGTTTTACCTTCTAAAGAGATTTTAGCTCACTTCCCTTCCCACTAGTGAATAACACTCAGTTTAATTAGACACTGAATCAAAGAAGGTAAACATCTTTGAGACGTTTCTCATACTTTTCATTTTGACAGCTGTTACGACTTAGGACATTTTTAATGTCATATTCTACATTTTTGGTTTATTAAGAATTCTTTCTATTGTTTTCAGCATATTGATGGGTTTTTGAGACTTAATCCCTTAATTTTGATTTACTAAGCTTTTAGTGTTTTTTTCCACATCAGGGTTATTTGGGGCAGGGAAATTGTGGAAGGAGGTTACTATAAAAGAAGAGTAAATAAGGTGAAAAAAGCTTCCAGGTCGGGGAAATATTCTAATTAGCAGCTAAAACCTTGGCAAAAATGTATTGGCTTCTGATTGATTTTAGTATATCCATTTCCTGAATCATTTTGGTTTATCCCTTGTGTGCAAAGGCATTTAATGGCATAATGAATTCAGCAATGTATGGGGATGTCACGGTAAAACCTTTTGCTGGATCTTCAAAAACATTGCTTTTCAGAAACTGTTTCCTTAACAAGTCATGTTGCCTCTCAGCAGGCTTTGCAAAGTTTAAAGCATACTCTCCCATAACTGGCCCCAGATGGAAAATACTCTCTTGAAATTGGCTGGTTTTTTAAGTGTAGCTCTGCATGGCCTTCTCAAAGGAAAAAAATAAGCTTGAACAGAATGCATTTAGTAGCAGGTCTATAAGTCCCCCAGCATCCCACATATTTGGATGTTTTCGCTTTTGGCAGTGGAATTTTTCTAATTTAATTAACTCATTAGTGTTAGCAGATGACACAGTGTGAAAATTCTTTTCCCTAGCCACTTATCTAAATATTCTTCCAATCCACTGGAGTTATGTGCACACTTTATTTATTTTGAAAATGTGTTTATTTGTTTCATTTCTACACTGACTTTCCCCTTAAGAGTTCACGGGCAACGTGTAGACATTTCACAGAATGAACTACAACCTTTTCTTCAAGCCATAAATGGAGAAGAGGCCGAGGAGGGAACTAAAAAGTGGGGAAAATCTTTACAGAGAAAGACTGGGAGAGAAACAACAGATGGTTCCGGAAGAGCAGCCAGAGCTGAAATGCTTATCCTGGTCCAAGCCCCTGCCATTCTGTCTCTTGCTTTTTAGTTCATACGCTGTAAAAATGTCACGATGGTTTGTGTCTGGAAATTAACTGGCAATGCTTCGAATGACAATGAAGGCAAGTTTTCCAGGATGATCCAAACCAAAAGTGAATCTTCTTTGCACTGAAACCATTCACTCCTTCATTCACATTTTTTAACCTTACTTTTTACTATTGACATATAAATCTTCTTAGATTTTAAACTTCCTTGAAATTTGAGGATCCATCTTCCTTCCTTCCTTCCTTTCTTCTTTCTTTGTCTCTTTCTTTCCTTCTTCTTCTCTTTCTCTGCCTCCCCCCTTCTCCTTCTCCCCCCTCCTCCCTCCCTCCCTCCCCCTTCTCTCCCCCTCTCCCTTCTCCCCCTCCCCCCTCCTCCCCCCTCCTTTTTTCTCCCCCTCCTCCACCTCCTCCTTCTGTGTCTTTCTCTCTGTCTCTGTCTTTCTTCGGGGCCTGATACAGGGCCTGGGACAACATAGATATTGAATAAATAAATATTACTGAATTCTGAATGAAAGGAATTCTGTTGTGTCATTCCTAGCAGTTATTGAATATCTACTCCAATATTTCATTTTATTTTTCTGAGGATTTTGAACTTTAGTATTTATTTAGTTATTTAACCATTTAAACTTGTTATTTTATGTTTTGTTTTGGTTTTTTTTTTTTGCTGTACGTGGGCCTCTCACTGTTGTGGCCTCTCCCGTTGTGGAGCATGGGCTCCGGACGCGCAGGCTCAGTGGCTGTGGCTCATGGGCCCAGCCGCTCCGCTGCATGTGGGATCTTCCCGGACCGGGGCGCGAACCCGTGTCCCCTGCATCGGCAGGCAGACTCTCAACCACTGCGCCACCAGGGAAGCCCTAAACTTGTTATTTTATATTGGAGTATAGCCGATTAACAATGTTGTGACAGTTTCACGTGCACAGCAAAGCGACTCAGCCATACAGAAACATGGATCCATTCTCCCCCAAACTCCCCTCCCATTCAGGCTGCCACATAACGTTAAGCAGAGTTTCCTGTGCTATACAGTAGGTTCTTGCTGGTTATCCATTTGAAATATATCAGTGGGTACATGTCAGTCCCAAACTCCCTAACTATCCCTTCCCCCCACCCTTCCGCACACCCCAGTGACCATAAGTTCGTTCTCTAAGTCTATGTTTACTCCAGTATTTTAAAACAGGCATCATTTTAGTCCTGAGAGCAATTTTGTTAAGATGATTGCTGTTACTATGATCTTAATTTTATCCATGAGGAAATGGAGGCCAAGAGATGTTAAATAACTTGCTCAGGGTCACAGAATCCTTCAGTTGGAGAGTTTGAACTCAGGACTGGCCTGGATGCTGCTACCCAAGAAGGTGGTGACATTGGACAGCCAGATCTGATGAAGCTCAAGCAGTGATAAGGGAACTTCCTTGCCTTTCTGTAGCACATCCCCAGTTTCTGTCAAAAATAAGTAAGTACTGGGTGGTAGAAAGGGTTGACTCTGAATTGTGCACTTTAAAAAAGTGAATTTTGTGGTAGGTGAATTATATCTCAGTTTTTAAAAGATTTAAATAGGGCTTCCCTGGTGGCGCAGTGGTTGAGAGTCCGCCTGCCGATGCAGGCGACGCGGGTTCGTGCCCCGGTCCAGGAAGATCCCACATGCCGCGGAATGGCTGGGCACGTGAGCCATGGCCGCTGAGCCTGCGCGTCCGGAGCCTGTGCTCCGCAACGGGAGAGGTCACAACAGTGAGAGGCCCGCGTACTGCCAAAAAAAAAAAAAAAAAAAAAAGATTTAAATAATAAAGGTTGGAAATGAGTGAATTTTGGTCATTTTAGAGGTTCTAAGAGCTTTCCCTGTCCTTGCTTCCTTAGGACCTTAGTTCACATCAGTTCTTTAACTGTTCACCTTTAACTGTTCAATAGCCAATATTGAACAATAGCCAAGATTTCCAGACCCAGATTTCACTGAATCCCTGGTTCCCTGTGTTGGAGGTGCCATTTCTCTGAGGACGGGGTCATGGGACCGTGATTCTTAGGAGTCTGTCCAGCATTTAAATCATCAACTATAAGCCACTGGCTAGTTTCCAGGGTGAGAAGTTTAATAAACAGGAGCTCCTGAAACCATTATGCTTAGTGAAATAAGTCAGACAGAGGAAGACAAATACTGCATGTTATCACTTATGTGTGGAATCTAAAAAATAAACTAGTGAATATAACAAAAAGTAAGTGGACTCACAGAGATAGAGAACAAACTAGTGGTCACCAGTGCGGGGAGGGACCAGATGGAAGATTAAGAGGTACAGATTACTATGCATAAAATAAATAAGCTATAAGGTTATACTGTACCACACGGAATATAGCCAATATTTTATAATAATTGTAGATGGAGGATAATCTATCAAATTTTTGAATCACTGTTATATTTCTTAAACTAATATAACATTGCAAATCAACTGTACCTCAATTAAAAAATGTAAAAAACTAATTTTCATCATGATACAAAATTTTCCTCCACTTCAAAGAAAAATTACCCGTTGTCACATCCCTCAGAGGTGTTTCCAGCCGCTAATGTATCTGGCAAGGATGGGATACCGTATTTGGGAAGGCTGTTCTCATTCAGTCTTTTCTAAATCCATTTCAGGGTGCTGTTAGTAGACATTTATGAGTGAAAGTCACATGATTTGGTATTTTTTATACTTATGTCCAAAACGGAGACAGTAGTTTTCTGTTCCGTCAGAGTGCATGTGCATACACACACATGCACTCTCACACACACGCATATATGTATACACTCACACACACATACACAAGCATGTGTGCACACACACACACACCCTTATGCATATGACTCACGAATGCATGTGTCAATAGCAGAAAGTTATTGAGCCAATATAGCTTCCAAAAGGAAACTGTTGTGTATATGTGTTTAAAGTATGAGGAAAACCAGCTGCTTTCCCTTATGTAGACTTAATCGGGATGAAAAGATTTCAGTACAAAGCTGACAGGAGCTTCAAATGTTCTGTTTGGTAGCTATATGCAAATCTGACAGATTCATAACTTCTTTTTCCCTCCTGCTATTTGCACTTTGAAACGAGAGCAGGACGCTCATGGAGAACAGTGGGGAGAAAGGAGTGAGCACGTTTGGGAGCATTTGCGTCAAGATTTTCCATTCTTACACTTGGAATAGGAAGTTCTTTCCCTCCTTTTCTAAGTGATATGATGACCTTACCCTGAGTTTCTACGACATTTGCATGTTAATTTGGAATCTAGATTTTTTTTTTATCGTAGTATAATTGCTTTACAATGTTGTGTTAGTTTCCACCGCACAGGGAAGTGAATCAGTCATGCGCATACGCACGTGCCCTCGCTCTTGGACGTCCCTCCACCCGCCCCTTCCCTCCCAACTGGGCCATCACAGAGCACCGAGCTGAGCTCCCTGTGCTATACAGCAGGTTGCCACTAGCTATCTATTTTGGAATCTAGATTGGATATTTCTGTCTTTAGTCAACATTACTTTCTGCGCAAAGCAAAAGACCAGTTTAAGCAGGATGATTAGTGAGCCTGAGAGAGTGGGGCAGGGGGAAGGTGCAGGTCCAAATTGTATCCAGTGTTTCTCTTCTTTGGGGTCAGAGTTTGCAAACTAAGAATTGCTGGTTGCAGTGGCTCAAGAAAGGCGGTTGCTGCTGTCAACAACTGTGTGTCCCTCAGCCCTTGAGACAGGGAGGGAGATCAAGAAAGGGCGCATACCTTCACCCCCTCAAACTGGTGATCCACTGACTGTGTGTTGGAGTCTTTCAGGGATCTTAACAGGAGGATGAGTGGGTCCCACCCTTAGCGATCCAGTCCTGATTTATTTGTTCTTTGGTGACTCCACAGGCGACTCTAACCTGCAGCAAAGTCTGAGAACAACCACTCTAACCAGTAGTTGCCATCCCCGGCTGCTGTCCCCATATTCGGGGGCCGGTGCCTTGCCCCTGGAGATTGCAGTGATCTGGGATGGGGCCTGGGCGTTGGTGAATTTTACAAGCTCCCCGGGGCTTTCTAAGGAGCAGCCAGGATGGAGATCTGCTGAGCTATCTGGTCAGCAGATTTTGTCACTGTTCTTGTCACATTCAATTCTGAAATTACTCTTTGTAGAGTTTATATCACATAGGAGCCAGTTTGTTGAGTGCTCAGGGGAGACGCCAATGAGTGTGACACTGTCTCTGCTGTCTGGGTGCTATTAGGCTGCACACAGTCATGTTTTGCATTGTTTGTTGCTTAATGAAGCTGCTTGAAAACTATCTTGACTCTAGATGTGGAAGGGCTTTTTCATGCATTGTCTCTTCCGAACCTGAAAATATCTGGGAGAGATTAGATTAGGAAATGCAAATTCATGGAAGTTAGGGAACATGCTCAAATTTACATGGCAAAGAGGGCTGGGGGCCAAATCTTCCAATGCCTTTCAGCTCAATCATTTCCCCCCATTTCTTCGGGCAAACCATGAACATTTCGAAGCAGGTATGAGGAGAGGGGGAATCAGAGAAGCAGAAATTGAGCTGGAGAAACCTGTTCTCAGAATGTGTGTGAGTGTATGAGAGTGTGTGTGTAAGTGTGTATGTCTGAGTGTGAGAGTGTGTCTGCATGTGTGTGACTATTGCATGTGAGGAAATATGACTTAATGGTGTTGTTTGGTTCTTGTCCCTTGAAAATTATACAGCCTTTTAAAGTCTAACAGAAAAAAGAAACTACTAACATCTTTAGGAATATTAAAGGGTCTGTCTGGCACTGAAAGGCCATTACTATCTGTGAGGAAAATTAAAAAGAGTTTATTAAGGCCAACTCAGATTTCTACTGATACCAAGAAATAGTATTTTAATCAGCTAGAAAGAGATGTATGTGAGCAGAGATCACTGTCAATGACCATCAGTCACAAAAGGATGCTTAATATCCTGTCTTCCTTAAACTCTGACCATTTTCATCCCCGTGCAGGGAGGGAGAGGCATCCAACCTATCCCTTGGAGGCAGGTATGTGCTCTTTATAACCAGAGTTGTGAGAAGCCATAGGAAAGACATGAACACGACTGGATTATGGTGCTTTGTAAGTGCAGGCAGGGCCCAAGGAGTAATGTTTAAGTTGACAGTGGTTTAAAAATCATGATAAAATGTTTTCTTTGAGGCTTGGGTATGTCTGTGTGTTTGCCTCAGAAAGTAATTTCTGTGTTATAAATGTGCATGGCCTTTCTTTGCTTTAGCAATGTTATATTTCTGCTCAGCTCTTTATATATTCATGAAGACAGCTGTAAACATTCAAGCATTCATTTATTCATGCAAACAACAAATGCTCAGTGAGTGTCTGCCATGTTGCTATGCACCAGGCATCATAATACTACCCTGGAGAGCATAGAATATAAAATAGTGTTCCTGCCCTCCAGGAGCTAAGTGCCTAGCAGAATTTTTAATTCCATGCTGTTATTTCAGAAGGCTCGCAAGAAGGAAGACAGGAACTGCCCAAGGAAGGCTGTCTGTCTGTCCAAAGGAATCTCTATGGCGTGTGCCTCAATCATGGTCAAACCTGGAAAAGAGAAACTACTCTAGGTATTTCAAGCAGAGAGGAATTTCATGTGAGGAATTGGTTATGAAGTTGTTGGAAGGGCTAGAGGGGCAAAAGGCATAGGTGGTGGTACTCAAAGGTTGGGAAGCTGCTACTGCCCTTCCTTAGGATGAGTGGTTGGAGGAATCATGGAAGTTACCGGAGCCTGTAGCCCCTGCTTGTTTGTTTGTTTGTTTGTATTGCGGTACACGGGCCTCTCACTGTTGTGGCCTCTCCCGTTGCGGAGCACAGGCTCCGGACACACAGGCTCAGCGGCCATGGCTCACGGGCCTAGCCACTCCGCGGCCTGTGGGATCTTCCCGGACCGGGGCACGAACCCGTGTCCCCTGCATCGGCAGGCGGACTCTCAACCACTGCACCACCAGGGAAGCCCTGTAGCCCCTGCTTTTGATCCTGCCTATCTGGAGCTGGAAGCAGAATGACTTCTCCCTTCCTGTTGCCTTCTGATCTCTCACAGACTCCTATTGGCAGAATCCAACTTGACCAACCGACTAAGAAGTCTTGATGATGTAGTTTGCACCTCTAGACCTGCAGTAGAGAGAAGTTATAGCAGGGGAAGGCGGATATGGATGGTGGTGGTAGTGAAATCCACGGTCCCATAACCAGTGGAGAGGGAGAGGGTCTGGCACTAGCCACTGACACCCAGAGTTTTTGTGACTCAGTACACTGAGATGTGAGCAGGCTTTAAAATCTGACTGAAACTAACTCTTATGGATTGAAATGTATCCCCCCCACCCAAATTCATATGTTGAAGCCCTAACCCCCAATGTGCCTATATTTGGGGATAGGGCCTTTTAGGAGATAATTAAGGTTAAATGAAATCATAAGAGTAGGGGTCTCATTCAATCAGACTGGTGTCCTAATAAGAAAAGGAAGAGACACCGGAGGCATGTGTGCAAAGGAAAAGGCCATGTGAGGATACACAGAGAAGCCAGGCAAATGCAAGTTAAGGAGAGACGCCTCACCAGAAACCAACCCTACCAGCACCTTGATCTTGAACTTCCAGCCTCCAGAACTGTGAGAAGATAAAGTTCTATTGTTTAAGCCACCCAGTCTGTGGTATTCTGTTATGACCACACAAGCTGACTAGTATAATAAGCAAATATATAAATGGTGAATATAAAGAGTTGGATGCCAAATTGCAAATTTTTACTAAAAATGCAACTCTCCAAAAGACTGCCTACTTATATTTGCTGGTCAACACATTCTCCTTTAATAAGTAAAGCTACATGGGAATCCAATAAAATGAGGAGGTTGTTTGATGACAGTGGTCTCTGAGCACGGGAGTTTGTTGGATAATACAAATGACCAGGTCATACCGAAGTGTCTTTGGGGGCTGACGCTCATTTTTCCTCTAGACCTGCAGTCCTTGTTGGGTTTATATACATGAAGGCGCTCTCTTCCCCCGTGGTGCTGGGGGCAGAGCGTGTGAGCCTTCCTGACTTTTCCTTTGTGGGCCCCTCCTCTTTTCATACTGACACAACTTGCTTGCCATTTGTTTCTTTTGGGTGGCCTTGCTTTGATCCTTTTGGACAACTTACTTTGATCCTCTCCATGCTCGTTTTATGGTTTAATTCACAAATTTTCAAGTTCTTGGGGTAGAGGTAGTACATATACTGAAGCTGATAATTGGCCAGGATGTACTGCTATAGCTGTACTGCTTATTGCCTTTCACTGTGCCCTTCTGATCAGTCAATACCTAGGCCGTATCAGTTGCTAAACGTTTTGAATGTCAATCTTTGCCTATATAATTAGCATCATAAAACGTGAAAAGAAATTGACCAGGTTAAGCTGTTCAATCAGCCTTCCATGTAGCAGACTAGCCTGTTCAGGAACTGTCAAAAGGATCTCCATTTCCCAATGACAGCTTCATCAGCTTATTACAGAGCAAAAAATTCAGTCACTAGAGTTGCTTCTTAATGAGTTGAATCATATATACCAGAAGGGATAATGAATATATTTAACATTTAAAGCTTACGTACTATGTGATCTTTATTTACTTTTTTATTTTTGGAGTAAGGAAAGGTTTATTGCAGCGCCAAGCAAGGAGAAAGGGTGGCTCATGCTCAAAACCCCTGAACTCCCTGCTGTTTTTTTAAAAAATAAATAAATTTATTTATTTATTTATGGCTGTGTTGGGTCTTCATTACTGTGTGGGGGCTTTCTCTAGTTGTGGCAAGTGGGGGCTACTCTTCATTGAAGTGCACAGGCTTCTCACTGCCGTGGCTTCTCTTGTTGCACAGCACGGACTCTAGGCACGCGGGCTTCAGTAGTTGTGGTGAATGAGCTTAGTTGCTCTGTGGCACATGGACTTAGCTGCTCTGCGGCATATGGGATCTCCTGGCCCAGGGCTCGAACCCACGTCCCCTGAATTGGCAGGTGGATTCTTAACCACTGTGCCACCAGCAAAGCCTCCCTGATGGTTTTTGGGGAAAAGTGTTTAGAGGCAAAATTTTGGGTGAGGGCTGTAGGGTGTATGGCTTTCTTCTGATTGGTTGGTGGTGAGGTAACAGGGTGGCACTCCAGGTGTCTTGAGCTCAGCTTGAAGTTACTATCTTCCACCTGGGTGGGGACCTTAGTTCCTGCAGAAGAACTCAAAGATATTGTTCTTTATATTCCTTGTGGAGGAACCAGGACCCTGTCCCAAGGCTGCACTATTGTTTCTTGACTGCTCCTTCTTTGTTTCTGCATCCCCTCCCTTCCCTGATTAGCAGCTGTTTGAATATGCCCTTTGGAACTCAGGGAAGGTTAAGGAGGCTGAATGAAGCATATTTCCTACAAAATAGGGGGACCCGGAAAAGATTTGTACCCAGGAGCTCCACAGGGTCCTGCTTGGCTTCAATCCCCCCTTTTCTTTGATACTCCTCAGTCTTGAGGAGAACAGCTGTTGGACAAGAAAGGGAATAACGTTTTGGATAGAGACTTTAATCGTAAACTCAGCAGAGGAACTCGGTTTTAGGGGGACTTGGTTTCAGTCTTACTATGTGATCTTTCAGTGGATCATCTCATTAATCATCACAACAAACCTACTAGGAAGAAGGTCCTGTTATTAGTGTCCTTTCATAGATGAATCAACTGGAGCTTAAATAGGTTAAGTAATTTAATGTGATCAGCGAGTAAGGGGTGAAGTAGAGAATCAAACCTGAAGATTAACCATTGTATTTAGAACAAACAAGTCACCGTGGCCTACAAGACCCTGAGTGAACTAGTTGTTACTTAAATCTCAGAACTTTTTTCACACGTTCTCTTCCTAATTTGCTTTAGTGCACACAAACCTCTTCACCAGCTCCTTCCCAGCAGAAAGACTGGCCCCTCTACCTTGGAATGCTTTTTTTTTTTTGGCTCCGTTGGGTCTGTGTTTCTGTGCGTGGGCTTTGGTGAGCAGTGGCTACTGTTTGTTGCAGTGCACGGGTTTCTCATTGCGGTGGTTTCTCTTGTTGCAGAGCACAGGCTCTAGGTGCGCGGGCTTCAGTAGTTGTAGCACGTGGGCTCAGTAGTTGCGGCACATGGGCCCTAGAGTGCGGGAGCCTCAGTGGTTGTGGTGTGTGGGCTCAGTAGTTGCAGCATGTGGGCTCTAGAGCTCAGGCTCAGTAGTTGTAGCGCATGGGCTTAGTTGCTCCGTGGCGTGTGGGATCTTCACGGACCAGGGGTCTAACCCGTGTCCCCTGCACTGGCAGGCGGATTCTTAAACACTGAACCACCCGGAAAGCCCTGGACTGCTCTCTACCCATGTTTTTATATGGCAGCTCATACCCTTACCATTCTGTCTAAACTTTGCTTCCCTTTACACACACTTGACCCCTCAGTTACACCAGTCACGGGGTTGTTTCCTTCATAGCAGGTACCGATCGTGGTTTGGAGTTGTTTTCTTATTTGTTTTCTGTATCCTCCCACTAGAATGTAATCTCCACCAAGGCAGGGGCTTGGTCTCTATTGACGTGCTGTGTCACCAACATCAAAGTACTGAGTCCTCCATTCATGAAGCACTTAATAAACATGAGCTAAATGCCAAAGTATCATCTATTGTGATCTATTAAACCCCAAGGCTCTTGGGAATATAAGACTCAGGAGGGCATGCTTTTGTTGGACGGGGGACTCTCAGGGCCTGAGTAGTCTCTGTAGCTGGATTGATCATCACAGACAGTATTCTGAGCCACCAGTGCATAGAGTCCCTGGGATGAGAAGGGGGCTGCAAAGTGGATGGGAACGGCTGAAAGCACGAAAGACAGCCCCCCAAATAAATTTCAGTTAACTAATCGTTTGGCCTATACTATTAGCATAGAACTAACTTTCTTCTGACAAGTGCTGCCAGTGCTTTGTTGGTTTTTAACTCTTAGGCCCTACCAACAAGCAGATATTAAGAACTGACTATAGTTAAAGAACTGACCCAGGTGATGAAGGTGATTCCTAAGGTCCCTAAGGACTTCTATGAACTTTGGGAGGGAAAGGAATCATCGCCAAATGGAGTGATGCAGAAGGTTTTGGGAAGGATCGGGGATCTGAGCCAGGCACTGGGGCAAAGGGAGGATTAGACCAGATGGAGGTATGATCCGAAGTGTGCTTTCGGGAATGTTCTTCCTGTGTTTGGAGATTGTAAAGCCTGGTTGGCAGGAATTAGACCTTGAACATGATGTTGAAAACTTTGGATTTTATCCTGAAGTCAGAGTGGAGTTTCTGAGTGGACCAGTAATGAATTAAAGTGAGTGTTCCTGAAAGTGAGAGATGGAATGATTAAAATGGAAAAGAAGCCCATCAGTTTCCTACAACCGACTATAATGTGGGCAAACCCTGCCTGGGGCACAGCTGTCTCAACCCTCTTCCTGGTAGAGGAAACCAAGAGAAAGAGACCACATACTGTGTATAGGCTGTGAGGTCCCGTCTGTTGCATCCTCGTTAAACTTGGAGCAGTTGAAATAATTCTAAAAAATATTTCTTCTCAATTGTGTCAGAAACTGATTGGTACAGCATTTTATTAAGCTCAGCTCTTCTATGTCGGCTGTCCAATGGCTGATATAAAACGTGTTTTTTGCGAATTATGAGCAATTCCTGTACCTCATTGAATATGCCTTCTGAGTCATCAGAGGCATATTCAATTATGTCGACTTGTATTTAAGGTTAACTGGTTTTTAATGTTATCCGTGCATAATTAGAACTTAAATGTAAGTTGTCATTTATTGCCTTTAAACCATTTTTATATACATCATTTGATGGCCATCTGTTATCTGTTTTTGCAGTGGAGAAAGATGAGCTTCAGAGAGCCTAAATGACTTGTCCAAGTTCACTTGGCTAAAGCGTAGGAAAGTCTGGGTTCAAACCTATTTCATTTCAAGCATTTTACATCTCGGTAAAAACTGGAAGCTAGTATTTAATACATCTAACGCGTCCTTATGAACCAGAATACCAAGTCATTCTAGAGCAAACAATCTTGGTAGAGTGCAGGGATTAACTCTATCTGATCTGATGAAATGCAGTGGGTGTTCAAATACTTACTCACGATAATGATGCCATGACCATTCATGTGGATTCAACCTTTCCCAAAGCAAATGTCTCTTGTAATGTTCCTTAAATAGATTTAAATTATTTTTAAATTAAATATTGACAATAATGTTCATGTTTCAGTTTCCCCTTACTGGGTCTTGGACTCAGCAGCTCTTGCATATGGAGCGTGGCTTTGTCCATTTGCTCTCGTGGAATTTGCGGACAGCGTCCCTGTGCACAGCAACAGAATGATGCTGGCGGATAGAGAGAGGACGGGTGTGAAACAAGTGTGGCATGAAACGGACTGTTTGCTTTTTTCCACAGTCTGCTGATTAGACCTGCAAACCCATCCCGTGACTCCATTAGTAAAACCTGTGAAAACACAGGGGCCTCCATAGAGACGACTCTGACCTTGGCAGCGGGCGAGGGTTTTGGAGTCGAGAGAACCCAGTTCTAAACTTATGATTTGGGTCTGGGCATTTTTGGCTTCAACACTTGCTCCTGGTTAGAAAGTGAACAACAGGGGTCTAAACACTGTTCGCTCGGATGGTAAAACACATGTTCACTTTTTGCAGTGACCCTGGAAACAGAAGGGGAGTTCTTATAAATCACAAAGGAAAATAAATAACTTCACTCATGGAGGGAAAGAGACAGCTTGAGAAAAGGGACTTTGGAAAAAGGCTGTCTCTAGATAGCAGTCTTGTGGTAAGTACTAAATATTCATTTACCACTATATGTTTTGGCTTAAAATGCATTATTCTTTGACTGTGATTTCCTGAACCCTGTGCTTTCAAAACCTCTATTCCAGTTACCCCATTAACAATATCTCCTGGGATTTTTGTTTCACTTATTTTTTACAAAGTCAAAAGCCAGCAAACTATTGGAATGTTTGTATAGTGTCCTAATAGGCAAATGTCCTAATCTGTCAGCATTATATATAATTACATTAATTCCAGCTGAAGTAAACTTTAACCCATACAAAAACACTACTGTACAGCTGATACCAAATGCCAAGCTAGTATATAGTTGTTCTATCACCCATTTATCTTAACTCTGCGGGTAAGTTGAACAAGAATTCACTAGAGTTTCAAATACTGAAGAGCGAAGAAAATCTCTGAGATCTTGGGTATGTAAATTTGTTCAATGGTCCATAAACTTTCTTTCTAAAAGTTTGAATACTGATGAGCATCATTCTTAACAATTTGGTTGGGTTTGCTTTCGTGTATGAGGATCTGGTTAGTCCAAGGAAATAGACTCCAAAAGTCACTGATTTCTGAAGGTTGGCCAGTCTTTCACAGTCTGAGCTGAGATGTTTGGGGTCACCTACTCAATGATGCATCTGAACAGAGTAAAAAATCAAATGAAGCAAGTCGTTCTTTACTCTTTTGGTCATCTACTCAAGTAGAAAGGTAGCTTAGTACCTTCTTTGGCATGACATTTAGGGATGTGCTTTATTCATTTGTGTCCTCCCAGCTTCGGGCCTGGAGTTGGGGTCAGAGTAGGTATCCAATAAAATATTTGTTGATTTATTAGTTGCCCTTTTCCAATTCTGCTGCTGTAGGGCTTGCTCTGTCGGTGTCTAGATTAGCTAGTTACCCTGTGACTGCTGAGGCTTCACGTCACAAACTGTTCATAAATGTGAGTTTCTGGGAATTGAGAAAAGAGTTGCATTTAACTTTTGTGTCTAGTTCTTCTGTGTCTCTGTGAGCTCTGTACTGGGCAGCATACCTTCAGAGGCTAAGAACTCTTATAGGGTTTTAAGTTCTCCTCCCAGTTGGCATGCCCTCTTCTCATTTCTGAGGTCTTTCTGTCTCCAGGTACAGTGCAGTGAAAATTGTGTGTGTGTGTGTGTGTGTGTGTGTGTGTGTGTGTGTGTGTTTATATGTCTATACCCTTTGCAACTTCTAGGGAAACTTAGGATAAAAAGATAATTTCTCAGCCTCTCCTTCTTTTCTTTGCCAAAGGAAACACTTCTTACATATGAACCTGCCAGTAAGGTGTGTCTTATGCCTAGCTAGGCACTCATGTAGTATATATAGTAGGAGCAGCCCAAGAAAGGTTCTCTTAACACAGAAGTATCATCCTTGCTGATTAATCCCTAAAGCCCCCAATTTGGCTTGAGGTCCCAGAGAAGCTACAAAGACCCTATAAAAGCAAGCATGCTAAGCTATTGTCTTTCAGTCATTCACAGTAGCACTCATTAATAGAAGGTCTTGGATCATTCCCAGATGTCAGACAGATGAGCAGAATTTTGTTGAGGGAGTTGGTAAAGAAAAGGATACAGAGCACAGAGTGCCAGCATGCACGGCTGGGCTGGCGCAAGGAGGGGAGGGGACATGGATGATCAAGAGGGCACTGGGCATCTGAGAATCAGAGAAGGAGATTCAATGAACTTTTTGCCATGTTTACATTTTCCTTAAGGACAGACTTGACCGTGAGCATAAGTCAAAGCCGTCGTATGACCTTTGCTGGCTGAAAATCCCAAATCAAGCTTGCGTTCCCATTGGCATGTGGCTCTAGCCTGAGTCTTGTGGGGACTGTGGATCTGTTTCTTGACTTACAGCACAAAAGAACGTTGGGAAAAGGAGAACTTGTTGCTTGGTACCACCTGAGAAACGTCATCCTGTTAAATCTCCCTAAACGATGCTTAGGAGAGTTTTCACACTAGTGAAATGTCTTCCTTGTTTACTAGAGGCAGATTGAATGTAACATCTGCACGTGCCTGTTGGGAAAATCCTGAAAAAGAATTCGTTCTCCTATGACTGTGTGGCCCAAGGTGCAGGGATGCTTGAATGCTATTCATCGTTATACAGGGTAGGCCATGTGACTACGATTTTGCCTTCTGTTTTACCGTTATGTTCTGCCCTCACATAAGATGCCACTATTGGGACAGCAAGAGTGTTGGTTTTTAGGGTGTGAGACCCACTGAAAGACCCTAGTGAAGTTTATCGTGACTGTCAGAGAGACAGACACAAATAGGGGAAGAGATTAAAGCTGACTGGCCCGTAAAGGACTTGAACCCAAGACCTTGTCCTCCTCTTTGGCTCTGTGTCAAAACCACACAAATAACTAGGCAAGAAGCACACAGGGATGATTCTAGATCAGGGTTGCTGGGAAACACAAGGAAGAAAAAAAAAGAAAGAAACACCTGGCACCATATCACGCATTCTTCATTCCCAACTCATTTTCTTTTTAATTTTATTATTCTATTCGATTCTATGTTAGTTTTATTTTTTATTTTATTTATTTATTTTTTTCTGTTCTATGTTATTTTTAAATCGTTGAATCCAAATTGGGAATGGGTTATCCAGTCCCCTCACTCTGCAGAAAAAGTAGTTAATAATCAGCAAGTTTAAATGCTTTTCCTGAGGCTGTACAAGTAGGATACAACCAAGAGTAGAAGTGAGGTTTCTGACCTGTCCCTTCAGTTCTTTGTCTTTCATTCTCTAATAATAATCCAGTAAGAGAAGATCCTTTGGAAAACTGAGCAGAGGAAAGAGAAACATACTAAGCTCTTAAGTCGACATTCCACTGCCGTGATCGTTATGACCCATATTTTTGAGAGTCAGAGGGCCCAGAGGTAATTTCCACTTTCAGATTTTGCAGGCAAAACAATTCCTTAGAATGTACCGCAAGAATAAGGCACTATTAACTTCATTACACTTTTTATTTCACATAATCAAATCATGAAGTGTTGAGTAGCTCCCCTGCAACAGTTTTAAAAATTTTATGCTGGAGGAACCACAGAATAAAAAAACCTCACAGTCCAAGTACTGAAAAAAAGCTCCAACTGGGGGATGTGAGTTTGTGGTCCTTAGTCACAATTTTGCTTTCAGGTCCTGACACATGGGAGGGTTTGAGAGTGTGTGTGTGTGTGTGTGTGTGTGTGTGTGTGTGTGTGTGTGTGTGTCTGGGCATGCGTGCACCCTAGTAACGCTAAAGTATTCTTTGATGTTGCTGATTTTTGACTTGATGAATCATCCTTTTAAAGAAGAACGTGACAGGGGAAGTGAAACTGAAATGAAAAATATGTTTCAATGTGAGGCGTAAAGACACGGAGAGAAAGACAAGCGAGGACACGTTGGCCTCTCCCGGTAGGAGTATGCCAAGTAGCCGCGTATTCATGGAAAGTACAGTCTTCTCTCTGATAACAATAAAAATCACCCCAGAAACGGGGGCCTCTTCCTGACCCAAAGCTCTTCAGCCCACCCCAGGATGCTTTTTGATCGGAAAAAGTCAGCATTTCTCACTGCTTTTTTATTTTCAGGAATCATCTCTGCAGATAGGCTGCACGTATAGCTGTTTGACACTTGTAGCTTGCTAGCATTTAGCTGATGAGCAGGCCAGGGAGTGAACGTTTTTCCAGCTCACATTTCAAGAGCAAAGATTCTCTTTTAATTTGGGGGGAAAATACTTTTTGCGTTTAAGCACAGATAGGAGTAACAGTTTCTCTCATGAGTGATGAATTCCATGTGGTACCCCAATCTTTTCTCCCCCACTGAAAGGAAGACAAAACAGTGGCCATATTAGATCCTCACATCTGACAGAGTGCCCTTTTGACAGACTCGTGGTAGCAGGGAAGCCCCCTCACAGGTCCTTCAATTCATCCTTCAGCCTCTGGATGGTTTGCATCCAAATCATTAGAGTAATTAGGCCTTCCACAGGCTCGCATTAACTCTGTCAATCAACAAACATCACTGAAAACCTGCTTTGTAGTTAAGATGCTTTAGTAGCCATGGGATGTGCTGGGTAGTTGCCATTTCCCCCTCCAGATCCAGTCCATCCTTCTCTACCTGGCTGTGCACCCCTGGAGGATGTACCACCTGGACCTTGTTCAAAGAATCCCTGGCCTTCTGACATCTCACTGAGTTTGGCCAATGGGCTGACCTAGAAGGCCATCCCAGGTTGGGAGGAAAGAGAAGTCGAGGTCATCGTTTTCCTGCTCTCTCCCTGCCTGGCTGTGGACCACAGTGACTGGACTACTCTGCCTAGGGCCACAGCTTTAGTTGGGCAACTCTCTCCCACAACTTTAGCTGCAGTTACAACCACAGCTCTCTGTGTTGTGGCACCTTCTCTCTCCCCAGGCCCCTTCAGGCTTTTTGGTAGTAACGACTCCTGGGTGTTGCCAGCCCATCTCATGTTGGTTTGCCTTAGGTCTGCCCACACTTGAATCAGCAGTGCCTTTACCAAAACCTCCTCAATTAAGTGGTTTGAGTGTGTCATCTTTTTCCTGCAGGGTGACCCTGACTGATATGAGGAAATATTCCTTCTCAAAGTGTTTACAGTTTATTTGTAGAAGCTGATCTAATAAGCAGGAAAAATAACAGAACATGGAGAAGATACACAGGTGTGACATTGACAGTGACAGGACTTGAGATCACTCTGGGAGGATGTAAGGAGGCACCATGCAGTAGCTGTTGTTAGATCTGTGCTTCAAAGCAATGGTGAGAATTCGATAGGTAAAGATTGGGATAGAAGAGAAGAAAGATGGACTTCCCTGGGGGTCCAGTGGTTAAGAACCCACGCTTCCAGTGCGTGGGGCACGGGTTCAATCCCTGCTTGGGGAACTAAGATCCCACATGCTGCATGGCACGGCCAAAAAATAAAAATAAATTTTTAAAAAAAGTGAGAAGAAAGGCAACCCAAGGAGATTGTCCTAAACCCCTTGGTGACAACTCATTTCATTGCTGAATTATTTTTTTCCCAGGAAAACTTCTTCCTTATATCAAATTGTGATGGTTAATTTTATATGTCAACTCAATTGGGCTAAGGGATACCCAGATAGCTGGCAAAACATTATTTCTGGGTGTGTCTGTGCAGATGCTTCCAGAAGAGATTAGCATTTGCATTGGTAGGCTGAACAAAGAAGACTGCCTTAACCAGTGTGGGTGGGTATCTGATCTGCTGAAGGCCTGCACAGAACAAAAAGGCAGAGGATGGGCGAATTTGCTCTCTGCACGAGCTGGGACATCCACCTTCTCTGTCCTCAGACATGGCTGCTCCTGGTTCTACAGGCCTTTGGACTCAGACCTGTATCATTGGCTCCCTCATTCCCAGGCCTTGGGGTTTGGAGTCAACTACACCACCAGCTTTCCTGGGCCTCCAGCTCCCAGACGGCTATGGGACTTCTCAGCCTCCGTAATCACAAGAACATTCTCTCATAATAAATCTCTTTATTTACACATACACACACGCACAGACAGAGCCCTGACTGACAAGCAAATTTAAATTTCTGTTGTTTTATCTTCAGTTATTCCATTCCCCCTGACCCCGCCACCCCGTTTAGTGACTGGAAGTTATTCAAAGCAGGCGTCAGCAAACTCTGTAAAAGGCCACAGAGTGAAGAGTTGAGGCTTTGCAGGCTCAATGAGCAGTCACAACAACTCAACTCTATGGCCGTAGCAGAGAGCAGACACAGACAAGACAGGAATCAGTGGGTGGGGCTTATGTGCCAATAAAACTTTATTTACAAAGACAGCAGCAGGCTGGATTCTGAAGGCTATCTGCACACGTTAGAGAAATGGGAAGCTTGAGGGTCCATGTTGGCTCTTCCTGAGTGCTAACTTTCTGAGTAGTGATTTGTGTTTACCCTCAGGACAGATAGTACCCCGAGGCAGGCAAAGAGGCGGGTTGAGGCGCCATGCAAAGATGCAGGTCCTCAAGAAGTTGAGGAAAGGAAAAGGTTTTAGAAAGCTCCAAACTCGCTGAGACTTTTTCTAAACACAAAGTATGGGCATGGTTAGTGTTGTTCACAGCAGCCATTGGATTGTGAGTACTCAGGAAAATATCTGTATCTTGTAAATGCTCCAGGCATTTCTGTAGCTACCCCGACTTTGTTGGTGCTATAGTTAGACTACTCTTCACCAGAGGGATGCTGTGCAGAAACTACCAGGTTGCTGAAGAAGGTTTCTAGCTACTCAGATCCCAGCTACCCTTGACCCCTTCTACTAAAGGAAGCATATATAAAGTAGGGTTTACTCAGTGCCTCTGACCGCTGGGCAAAGACCAAGCTGCCCTCTGGGAAGCCTGACGTTTGTTCTCTGATGTCAAGGTTGTTTGAGATTTCCCAAATGATCATCAAATGGAGGAGGGTCAAGGAATGAGAGCAAGCTTTTTATTTCCCGACTGCTTCATTCCCCCTAAAAAAAGGACAGTTCTCTTAGCCATCTCCTAGATGTCCTAAGAACAGACCATGCACCAGAGCCAGATGTTGGAAGGTGTGGTGATGTCTGAGGATCCAACCAAGGCCTCTTTTTAAGGAAAAAGCAACAGTGGAGAACAGCCCAGCTTCGGTCTGGGCTAGTAACCTTTCTAAAGTGGCATGCTGAATCTTTGACTGTTCCCTTTGAAAGTGAGCAGTGGTAGAGCTTAAGAAGTGTGAGATCCTTATATAGATAGTTACCCAGTTAATCTGCCCACCAGCCTAGCTGAGTCCATCATGGCAGGTCAGGAGAACGCTGGAGAAATGCCCTGTCCAGCTGCCCTCCAGCAGCACAGATCCTTGGGGACTCTGGATAGATTTGGGGCAGATGAGCTGGGGGAAGACAGGGGAGGCTTGGCCAGGTGGGCACAGCCCACAACACTTGGTTGCTAAGCATTGTAAAGGGGCTCCGGACAAACAGAAAGAGATCAGAACCCAGCAAGAACAACGCTGGGAGGGAGATTAAAGATTTGAGCAATGCTGCTGCTGAGGACGGAGTCTGAATGGAGAATAGGACAGAGGAGCAGCTGTAGAATATGCCCAGGTGGTGGGCCTGCGGTGTGTCAGCAGTGGGGCTGGCTGAGTCGAACACAGAAGCCACCTTAGCAGACAGTGTTCAGGCAGAGAATCACGCATCGAATGTCGACCAGGAGGGCTTCCTTCCCTTAGTAATAATAGCGGCAATTTTTTGAGGCTTACTGTGTGCCAGGCACTCCACTCAATGCTTTAGGTGAAACTGTCATTTAATACTCAGGACAACCCTTTAAGGTAAGAACTCTAATTATTCCTGTTTACAAATGAGAAATCAGAAGTTTAATAAGCTCATCAACTTCCTCAATGCTCTAGGACTGCAAAGGGAATTAGAGTGAGTGATGGAGTTGGGATTTCAACTCAGGTGTGTCTACCTCTAGACTACGCTGTGCTGTACAGCTTGGAAGCAGAAAACCTTTTTTGCCAGTGACTGGGAGCTCCTCACATGATGCTTCCCAACCTTAAAGAGCCCCAGCCTCAACAGGGCTAGAGGTTTACATGTCCTTTAGCACATCTGCCATATTTCTGCCTCCTGGTATCAGAAGCCTGATTTCGACAAAAGAATTGTCAAAGGGGCAGAGGTTGGAGGGGGAGGGTTATAAAGAATAAGAAATGCATGTGTCAAAACTTGGTCTAGGCTTAATTTCTCGTCTTGTGCTTTTTCAGATTAACCGGGTCTTGGAACCAACTTCTATAGAGATTAAAATTTATTTTATATATATATATATATATATATAAAAATGTGATATATACATATATAATACAATATATACATATATATAATATCATAGATCTGTAATTTAATATTTTTAGCCATATGAGGACTGATTGTGGTGTGACATGTACAAACCAAGGTGGAATTATTGATTAGAATGGCAGTAGAGTAGGGAGGAACTGGTGAATAATGGGGCACCTCCAAATATAGCACCCCCAGTATGCAACAGGCTTTATAACTTGAGTGATGATCCTATCAAATGGCTGTACCTTCTTTTGACTGGGCCACTGGCTGATGGAGATGGTTAGGGATCCAGCATCATTTCCCATGAGGAGATTCCCAAAATATGTCATTTGTTTGCCCACCCTCTGCAATTGGTGCTCCTTCATCTGACGCTGCCCAAAGGAGGGTCTGCCTTTATTATGGTGATGGCTCCCCCTGAATGAGTCTTCTCTCCCTTCTTATTTCCTTTCTCTAATCACTGAAAATCAGGCAGACTGCCATCGTAATGGTATCTTTCCAAGTTCTTATTAAAATGTCCTTTCCTGAGTTGCCGTAATACTCACTGCTGACCTTTATCTCTGCATTTACCACTTGGGCACATGCCCATCTAGTGTAGAACCTTAACTGAGGCACTACTGACATTCTGAGGCCTGTATTTCTTTGCTGTGGTGGCTGTCCTGTGCTTTGTAGGATGTGTACCAGCATCCCTGGACTCTACCTACTAGATGCCGATAGCGCTCCTCCTTCAGTTGTGATGACCAAAATTGTCTCCAGACATGGCTGATTGTCCCCTGGGGAGCACAGTCAATCCAGACTGAACTGAACTGTAAGCTCCTTGAAGATAAGAGCATTGTCATACTCACATTTGCATTCCTAAAGTCTGACGCATAGAAAACACTCGGTGAAATGAATGAATGAGTGAATGTACCAGTGAGAAGCAGTTCATGGGCAAGAAGCCACCAGCAGGAGACACTGGATATGGGGGAAGACGGAACTACCTGGAGAAGGCACTGAGTGCTGGTTGAGAAGGTTGGGAGAGTAGATGACACCCTGCTTTTCTGGTTTGCCCCAGGATGAGTCTAATGTGTGTGTAAAGTTTTTATTATTATATATCAGAGACTTTTAACTTGGTATCTGGGCCCTCTTGAGTCCCAAGATACTTGATAGGGCAAATTTATGAGAAGATTGCAGAGGTTTAAATTCTCTGAAATGTATTATATTCGATTTTATGTGTAGATGCATGTGTGTATTTTTCTGGGGAGCAAGTCCACAGGTATAATCAGATTCTCAAAGACATCTGACTCAAGAATGGTTAAGTGGCTCCACCTGCCATTAATCTAGCAAGTCTGGTTCATAGCACCTGCACACAGATGGCATCCCTTGCCCAGGTCACAGAGCAGGCTCTCAGCAGCACCTGATTCCATCACCTGTGCTCAGCTGCTGCCACGAGTGCCGTCTGCCTGCCTTGGAGATAGCTCTGTGCCTACGTAGCGTCTCAGAGATCACTAAATCAAAACGGGAAACATTTTGAAAGGCTTTGCAAATGCTGTGTTATGGGTAGATGATGAAATAATACTGCCTCTGAAGAAGAAATAAGGACAAATGAGGAAAAACATTTGCTGAGCATGTTCTGTGTTGTTTTAGGGATCAGAGATCTGCTTGTCATTCTCCTGGTATCTCACCATCTTTCAATAATGGGAGTCATCAGATCATACAAGTTTCCATGGCAACTGAGTTTTCTGCATCATCCTCTGGTAGCCTAGGATCGTTGCCGTGGCGAACTCTTGAGTGCTTTGTCCATAACAAGAGGTAGCGCTTTCATCAATCTCCTTAGAAGCAGGTCCTCAAACCCAAAAGGTATCTGGGTATCCTCTCTGATAGGTGCTTGCTTTCCTTTCCAGAGTTTCTAATGGATCAGCCCAGGAATTGAGCACCTGCTAGGTTTGAAGCACGGTGGGGTGAGTGCTGAGAACGCAAGGCATGGTTTCTACTTTCCAAAGCTTAAAAAATCTAATCACATATACAGAAATCATAGTAATACCAGCAGTGATGGGATTTAGGAAGAAGAGGTTGCTCTCTGGCTATATTGATCAGGGTGGACTTCCCAAGGAGGAGGGCTTTCATATCCCCCTCTAGGAAGTTGGTCCAGATTAATCTATGGTGTCTCTGAGTGCCTGGAAGCAGAAATTTGTTGAGAAAGCTTCAGTGTCTTAAAAGAACAATAGAACTCCAAGGCGCCTGGGAGGAACTGCCGAGACCCTGAGAAAGTGCTGTTGTGATCCTGAATTACCATCTTAACTTTCCTTTTGTCTCCTCTAGCCACCCCTCCCCGCCCCTCTATTAATATTCTCTTACCCGTACATCCTGGTGCCAGGCAAAATGCACCTCACAGATAAATCACGTGTATTTTCCTTTCTTCGCATTCATTTATCAGTGTGTGTTATACCAACTATATATATATTAGCTGCATTTCAGCAGCTTAACTGTCTCACACTGATTTACCACCCTGTACTCTAGTTCATTATTATCAAATAATATTTATTAAGCATCCACAGGGCTCATGGCTATGAATTTGGCTGCGTTTTCGTTACTTTCTGTTGCATCGCCGTGTTCCACTGACTTGGCTCAGCTTAGCCAGTGTTTATCATCTTCCTGCCAGTTTTCTATTCATATGACAGTCCTCATATTCATCCCAATTTCAATTAATATTTCAAGAGCAAATCCAGGAGCCATCATATTAAAACGCTTCACTTAATACCAGATGCACTGCCTCGACTCTGTCCCTTTCACGTACGAATTTTGCAGTTCTCACCTAACACAGAATCCCGTTTGTCTGGGCTGCTCTCTGCAAGCCCAAACAGTGGTTCCTTCTGGTTCCTTTGCATTCCAGGCAGCTCCAGATGTTTCCTCCTCATAAATTTCAGTCCCTTAACTAGGCTTAATGGATCATAATTGTCCATTTCCAAAGATGCCTCTGAGGTTTGCTTGCCTTCTGTCTTTCAGCACCTTTTTGGTTCTTAGTTAGAAGCAGTTGTCTTCGGCTTGGTAGGTTTCCTAATACAGTTAATCCATTGACTGCTCTCACGCATGTGTTGAGGGAAATAAAATCATTTGGTCTAGTGAATTCTGGGATCCATCTGTCAGAGCCAGCAATAAGCAGGCTCAGGGGCTGTTGGCCTTTCCGTAAGGCAGAGCTGTGGTCAGAGGCCTGCCACCCCTGGAGACGGTGAGGCCTCGAAGGCTGGCAGGAATCGGCGTGGGTGGGTACAACGCTGAGCTGACGTCCTTGAAGGTACCGACTAGATGCGACTGGGACGCAGCTAGAGCTGACTGTCCTTCCTTCCTCCCTGGATGGAATGGTGGTGGGAGGAGCTATTTGGAGATCTCCTGGGCCAAGTTTGCTGTTCTACAGAATATCTGACCTCATTCCTGTTTGGCGAGGTGCAGCAAGGAGGAAGTGAGGGTAACTAACTCACGTGGTTAGTGTTGGGCTGCACCCCGCAGGCCTATGAGGTCTGTACTTGCCCAGCTTCAAGACCGAGGAAAGAGCCTGGAGTCAGCAACAGAGACATCAGTGCTTTAACAGATGGGGGAGTTTTTACACGTCTGAAGCGACACCCTACCCTGTGCAGCGCACGCCTGGCGGCAGTCTTAGCTCCTAGGGTGGGGAGGGGAGATTACCATTTATAGGGGAATTGATGTCATGTGGGCTCATTAGTTACCAGGGAAACAAGTAGAGGGGCACGCCCCTCACCGCCCCTTTGACGAGAACAGTTGCTAGCTGGGGCCTGGCGCAAGTATGCAGGAAGGTCAGTCACGTGAGTAGGGTGTAGGTGAAGCAGTCCCTGGTCGAGCAGGGGAGGTACAGAGAACAAGAGAACAGCCATCTTGAGCGGCCTGACCATACAGTTAACACTCGTCATCCTCTTAGGAGGACCTGAATAAGTGTCCATAGTTTTGCCTACAAAGACGTTTCAACCACAATCTTGCTTCCTTACTTATTACATCCATCGAGGTTCTGAAGGAAGCAGATGGCACATGGAGCCACATGATGGAGGAGAGTTTAGTAAAGAGCCTTTTTACCAAGGGGTGATGGGATGCAGGGAACTTACATGACCATAGTGCGGCACCCGAGGTTAGAAACAAGCGGGGAGCCATTACCGTGCTAGGCCTGGAAGGGCAGGGGAGAGGAGGTGGTGACCGGAGAACCATGTGGCCACAGGGAGGGAGCCACTTGGCAGGAGATGTCACCTTGGATGGAAGGACGCAGACAACCAACAGGGAGGGGGTCAGCACCAGGGCGTGAAAACTCCCACAGGGAGGGGCGTGGTCCCCTCCCACTCTCCAGGCTCGTGCTGACATCTCCCATTTGTTGAACCCAGTTGGAAACCGGAGAGAAAGGGGACCCTCAGAGCACTGGGGCCCAGAGCAGGGTAGAGAAGGGTGGAGAGTGGGTGCGTAGGGGCCGACAGGATGTATTCAGTGTACGTATCCTGTGTGATAGATGCCCCCCCTCAGTCCCTCTCTTCTGACATTTCTGGTATGAGAAGATAACGCTATCCTAAGTCAGACTGGTTTATTATTTGTATATTGTTAGAAATGGGTCCCTGCCTGTTACTTTCTAGTCAGATTCACCAACTTGGTTTGACCTGAACATTATGATGTCACACCTTCAGAAGACAAGTTGCATGTGGCCAGGAGCACGGTCTTCTTTGCCAGGGTCCTGATAAAAATGCCCAGTGCAGGGCTATGTACGTGTTGTCTGGAGTACAAGGCATGCGATATAGTGGATTAATCACTGCATCAGAACTTGAAGTCCGTAGGCTTGAACTTGAGGTGACCCCTTTAGTAGATGTGTGGGCTTCGGCAAGTCTTTGAAACTCTCTGAATCTCTGTGTGCTCAATAGTGGGGTTGCCATGAAGCCAAAGTGAAATAAAGAACAAGAGGTTATCAAGTTAAGTGAAGTCAGACAGAGAAACACAGATATCATGTGATCTCACTTATAAGTGAATCTAAAAAATGATACAAATGAACTTATTTACAAAATAGTAATTGACTCACAGACATAGAAAACAACCTTACGGTCACCAAAGGGGAGAGGGATAAATTAGGAGTTTGGGATTAACATATACACACGACTATATATAAAGTAGATAAACAACAAGGACTTACTGTACAGCACAGGGAACTCTACTCAGTATCTTGTAATAACCTATAATGGAAAAGAATCTGAAAAAGAATATATATTTTATACATATATATATATATGCGTGTGTGTATATATATATATATATATATATATAAAACCGGATCAGTTTGCTGTACACTTGAAACTAACACAACATTGTGAATTAACTATACTTCAATTAAAAAAAATAATTAGTGATGAAAAGAGGCAGTCTGTGACTCCACATAATTTATGTGCATAATAAAGTCACCATTGACACTGAAAAAAAAAAAAAGAACAAGAGGTTGCTCTGGCGGTGGTAGGACTCTATGCAAATGAAAGATCTTGCTGTTCCGGCCCTGGTGCAGCTCCTACCTGCTAAACTTCAGCTGATCAAACATATGCGCCGCAGTGGCAGCTTCGGGAAGAAGCATGCGCTCAGAGCCCCCTGTGTACAGAGTACTCCTTTTAAAGGGTACAGTGGAACCGGAGGCCGTGCAACGTAGTGGAAAGAGCATGGGCGGGCTGGAGAATCAGTCTGAAGCGGATGGGAATCTCAACCTGCCCAGTTCGGCCTGGCCTGTGTCAGCTTGGCCCTGCTGCTTACCTCCTCTGAGCCTCTGTGCTCTCATCCATAGGCAGAGGTGCTAATCTCCTCCTGGAAGGAGGAGAATGTTAGGAGAATGAACGGAAAGGATTCACGGAGCGCACACGGCACAGTGGGTGGCGTGCGGTCTCCTCTGTGCCGAAAATATGCAGAGCTGGCTGATGCGGGGCCTCCAGATGGCAGCTCCTTTGTCTGCAGATGGAAGGGGCCATTCAGAAAAGATGTTTTTTTAATGTGTGGTTTGCATATATTCATATATGATGTGTAAAAACGGAATGGTGTCTCCATGATGGTATCAGCCAGAAATGCTCACCCAGGTGTTAACCACAGGTTGTGCCTGACCAAACCTTGGATTCCTTTCTTCTTCCTGCAGTGGCTGGGTCCATAGGCCCCTGTTAGTGAGCTGTACTCCAGACCTTCTTATATGGAGCGTTATATTTTTTCTGGGACTTTTGGCCTACTGCTGTCACCCTTGAAACCCAGCCAAGGTCTATTTATAACAGGCATTTATTCGAAAGGCTTCCAGAGGTGCCCACAGTCTTCCAAGCAAGTGTACAATGACCCCCTGTGCACAGGGGCCGGCTGGCTCTTGGGCCCCGGGCTGGAGGACCGGGCCCCAGAGCCTCCTTTGTTTGCCTGATGCCTTCAGTTGCTCTGAGCTGTGCCAGCTCAGAGCAGTGGGAGATGAGATTTGGGGAGGGGGCTGGGGATCGTTTCCCATGTGACTCCCTCTCTTTACTTCGTTGGGGGAAGAAAGACTCGGAGGGGTCGAAGCGGGAAAGATTTTCCACGACATAAAGAGAACGCAAAAGGAAACAGGGGCCCAGTGGCCACTTGCCAGGTCCCAGGAATGCGCCAGCCCTGGGAACTGGCCCCTGGCCAGCCTCCTCAGGGGCTGCTGACTTGGGAAAACTGGCTCCCTGGCCTCTGCCAAGAATGCAGACAATGGCCTTTTGGATATTTCACTTTTGAAAGTTAGGCTTTTGTTTTATTATCACCAAAGGTAACGTTCATTGGGCACCTACGTATTCCTGCCAACAGATAAAATGCATGATTGGAAGTCAGTGGAACTTAAACCGAGCAGAAACACCAGGGTCCTCCTATAATGTTTACAGCCTGCTTCTAATAAGGGCCTTATCCTTTGCGCGGCTACGTTGCTACCTTAAACGTGAGTGCTGAGCGGTACTGCAATTCTAGAATTAAAACTCATTTGTAAGTGCTCAAGTGAGCTGTATTATGTCAATTGAAAGCACTGACATAAATGGAATCGGCTTGTACAATTGTCGTTGGGTTGAGAAGAGATTTTGAGAGAATGAAGCACAGAACCAGTGTGTTCTGATGGAGGGAAAGAGGCCAGGATCCAGCCACTGGTTTAGGATAGAGTAGCTCTGTCATACAGGATACTGAATTCTGCGATGGAAAGAGGGGGACCAATTACACACTCCGCTCAATGTCATCACATTGTGTGAAACGATGGTGTTACAGAAGAATCAGATGACCTTAAAATATTCCATATGGTTTTTAGTTCCTATTTGAATTAGTGGCATTGATAATAATAATAATAATAATAGCGACTAACATTACAGAGCATTTACAATATCCTGGGTGCTGGACTTAATTATTTTATTTATGTTAGCTCATTTAATTTTCACAACAATGCTACAGGGAGGGACTATAATTTCCCCATTGTACAGATGAAGAAACAGGTTCAGAAATTAAATGACTGCTCTCTAAGATCACTCGACTAGTAAACACCAAGGTCAGTCTTACCAAAAACCTCATGCTCCTAGTAGCTGCACGGTCCACGTGTATCTTGAATGCGTTTCAAAGTTGAGAGGCGTGTGCCTCTCTGGGTTTGATTGGGGGCCTTCTGGTTTCCCTTTCCCATGGTGATGGGGTGGGTTATTCCCAGGATGCCGTCTTCTGGAGGATTCTGTGCTGTAGCTTCAACAGCCATTTGACAGTGGTTCTTTTCAAAGCAGTTTCCCCGTTGGCTTGGAGGCCTTTACTTCAAATATCACTGTGGCCTCCCTCATGTTGAGAAACCTTCCTCCATATTGTGATGAGAGGTCCTACCAGGTTTCTGAACAATGGGGAAGATGGAGCACGCTGCTCTGAAGAAGTTCCAGGAACTTTACCCCTTTGCAAAGGAGGCCCGCACACCTTGATTTAAGAAAGTTCTATTTATGTGAATCCAGATTTACACAAAAGACACATCAGGGGTTGCTTCTTTCCTCTTTCTACAGAGATTCCTCACATAACAAAGGACGCCCCAGAAAGTTTCTTTAAATAGACTTTAATGCATTTTAAATTGAATTGAATTTCCAAAATTCAATTTGTGGTAGTAGTTTCCCATGGAGCTAAATGCCTAGCATCAGACCTTTTTTTTTTTTTTCCTACGATGGAAAACAGATCATAGATGGTATTTGGGATTGGAGCTCTTTCCCCAGGAGCCCTGAAGGGGCTGGAGAGCCTGTCCTTGTGCACGGAGGGAGTTTTCACTCAGGGGAAGAAGAGGAAAGTCACCCCAGGACACCCAGCCTCGGCTTCTCCCTGTCAGAGTCTTTCTTCCTTTCTTCACTCTCTGCAGCTCCAGTGGGGCTCATGGGCTGTGCGCTCTGTCATAAAGAATGGGTGGTTTCCTACAGTTAATCCAAGCGACTCAGACATCCTCACAACGCTCCTGCATGTTTCTGAAAGACGTTTCTGGCATGTGTGTCTATAAAAGTTCTTCCCTCCTTGCAAATTATATCCGTTAAACATTATTTTTACGCATACCCTGGAGCCTAATCCTCTGAGTAAATGCAAGAGAAAGTAGAAAGGGGAGACATCAGCCTACATGTAGATTCTGACTCATCGGTGACGTGCGAGGTACTGCACTGATCCAGTTTACATATTTTAATGAATGCTTTATTCAACAGATATTTATTGTGCTTGATTCTTCAAGGAATTCTGTGGTTAAACAAGACTGATACCGGCCTTCTCTTACAGAGCTTACGTTCCAATAAGTTCTCCAACAGCCCGGGAAGAAGGTATTATGCTTCCCATTTTAGAGATGTGGAAACTGAGGCTCAGAAAGGTTAGATCACTTGCCCCAAATCACACAAGTTAGTAAGAGTCAGCACTTCATTTCAGAACCAGAACTGAGTCCAATCGAAAGCCAGTTGCTTGGTTTTTCTCTACCCTGTACTATTTGCAGCACTTAATCGGATCAAATATAGATCACATCTATATTTCTTTGATAATTGGAGATTATCTGGAAATCAACAACCAAAAGAACCCTGGTTTTAAATGAGGAATTAACTAGGATGAGTCTTAGTATAATAGGAGCCAAAAGATAAGTTAATCCTTTTTCCTATATGGTTACCATGTCAGTGGGAAATTGGAAAAGTATGCACAGTGGTTACTAGTGAAAGCACAGTCTTGCAAGTCACACATTTGGAACTGAAAGTCCTTCGCCCAGAGAGGATCGACTGCCCTTGTGCAGGGCCTCTTTAGAAAGAAAAAGGGGACGGGGGCTTCCCTGGTGGCACAGTGGCTGAGAGTCCGCCTGCCAATGCAGGGGACACGGGTTCGTGCCCCAGTCCAGGAAGATCCCACATGCCGTGGAGCGGCTGGGCCTGTGAGCCATGGCCGCTGGGCCTGCGTGTCCGGAGCCTGTGCTCCACAATGGGAGAGGCCACAACAGTGAGAGGCCCGCATACCACAAAAAAGAAAAAAGAAAAGGGGACAGGCTGATAGAAATGGTATACAGCCCTTACTGTCACAAAATATGACCCAGCTCTGCTACTGCCAAGCTGTGTGCCCTTCTCAAATTCTTTAACCTTTTCTGAGCCTCTATTTTCTTCCGGACTTATATCAGGATCAAGTGACACAAGAGCAAAAAAAAAAAGAAAACTTGAGAGAATTAAAAATTATACCCCAGTAACAGTGAGAACTGTAACAATATGGGAACCAGGATGAAGAATAGGGGTTTTGACCGCACGGTGAGCCCCCCCCCCCAGTGCCTGGTGGAGGCAGCTTTCAAAGGTGGTCCACGAATGGCTGAGTGGAAAAAAAAAAAAAATGAAGGATAACAGTCACTCTAATGAAATAACAACAAAGCGTGATTGCAGGGCACTGGCTTTGTTCCTTTCATGTGTCCCTACAGCCACTATGTAAAGCTTTATTCTAGTGAATACTGTAAGCCACACACACCTTTTTTCTTAAATGTTTTTATTGGAGTATAGTTGATTTACAGTGTTGTATTAGTTTGGGGTGTACAGCAAAGTGATTTAGTTATACATATATCTATATATCTATTCTTTTTCAGATTCTTTTCCCTTATAAGTTATTACAGAATATTGAGTACAGTTCCCCACACACAATCTTTTTTTTCCAGTGCTGCCATGCATTTATTTATTTTATTTTTGTAATTTTTATATTATATTGGAGTCTAGTTGATTAACAATGTTGTGTTCATTTCAGGTGTACTGCAAAGTGATTCAGTTATACATATACATGTATCTGTTCTTCTTCAACTTCTTTTCCCACTCACACTCTTAATTAAATTTTAAAAAAAAGGTGGCTTGCCCCTGAGAGCTGGAGTGCTTCTGGCCACTCTCAGATGCCTAGGGAGCAGCTCACGCATCTGGACGTGATCTAAGATCATGGTGGATCCCTGCCCTTGCCTAGAGCGAGGGAAAGGGGCCACCTCCATCCAAAGCCCCACTTCTCCAAGGAGCTTCAGCATTTCCCAGACACATTTGCAGGTTTGCCTTTTATTTTTCCATTTATCAGATTTTCATTGAGCACCTTGTATGCAAGTCTCTGTGCTCCTATTAAAATCTTCAAAAAATATAGCTCTCTTAAAAATTCAGTATTTTTTTCCTCAGGATTTCTGCCATGCTTCCTTCAGAGCTCTAGTGAGGGCTCCCTTGGGAAGCCGCACAGATGGGAGTTACAGAAGCTCAAAGCCTGTGCTGAGAAGAGCTGCGTTCCGGAGGCTTTCTCTGCTTTGGCCCTTTGTGAATGTCAAGAGGGGAATGTGGATGGATGACAGAAAGAGGAAAGAGGGCATAGAACTGAGTCAGTCTTGAGGCTGGAATAACTCTCTAGAGACAGGCTAGTGACTGTTCGGCCGAAGGAAAAAGAGAGACCAGAATAATGATCAAACAGCAATAACAATACACACATACACAGACACACACATACACACAACTGATATCCAGTAATTGGATCCAATTTCTTCTCTGCTCTCTCAGCCCTCAGAAATGAGCCAGCATTTATGTGATATCCCAGGGCGCACAAGGACCCTGGTCCATGACGTCTGCATGGATGAGGGGTAGCAAAGACCCCTGAAGTAGCACATCTCAACCCCAAGCGTTATATTTTCTGCCCATCTCCAAAATGGGATAAATTTAGTACAGTTGGGAAAAGGCACATATCAACCAGATGAAGATATGTGTAAATAGACCAGACAGACCATGTGTGGGGTTCCGAGTTATTGGGGAAATCCAAGGCCAGACACCAAAGCAGTAGGCATTGCAGTTACCACAAGTACATGAGGTGATGGGCACTCAGAAATCTAGGGAGCCTCTATGCTCCCACGAAGCAAGGGCTGCGTGTCAAGTGTTGGATGTTAATGCCGCTTCCCTTTTGAACTCTGTGGTTCATGTCCTTGTCCCCTGGTTCAGATTGTCCCAGGAGGACTGGAAAATGATAAGGTGCCATGTCGTGGTATTTCTTAAAACTAATTATCTGAGAGAATTCATGGAAAACTGAATGGAGTAAGGCTTCACACTTGACTAAGATTCACGGTCATCCATGACAATGAATTGATCCTTTAGAAAAGTTAATAACTTAGCTATTGTTAATAGTAAACAGATCTGAACATCAGGACTAATCAAATCAAGATTTCTGGGTCTATATTCTTTTTTTTTTTTTGCGGTACGTGGACCTCTCACTGCTGTGGCCTCTCCCGTTGCGGAGCACAGGCTCCGGGCGCGCAGGTCCAGCGGCCATGGCTCACGGGCCCAGCCGCTCCGCGGCATGTGGGATCTTCCCGGACCGGGTCACAAACCCGCGTCCCCTGCATCGGCAGGCGGACTCTCAACCATTGCGCCACCAGGGAAGCCCCTATATTCTTTGTATACACACCTACATAATAAATTGACTAAATAAATGAATAAACACAGCTTTAATTTTGAGTATATAACTAAAACGCTTGAGCTCTCTATTCATAGTCTATAAATGGAAAAAGTTTTTATTAATACAGTTAAATTAAATTTGATGGAATCTCATTTAAAAACACATCTGTGGGCTCTAAGTTCTAGTACTTTTTTTCAGGTGAAACATTCTAAGGGTATGATTTTTATATCTCAATTATTAAGTTCCTTAGATGGATTCGCAAGGGTTAAGAACTAACTTCTATGTTTACACTTAGGTAGGTAGATTCGTTGTAACTATTGGTTTCTGAGTCTGGCCAACAAATTTCTCTATGAAAAGGCATTTGTAGTCATGCTCTCGATCTATAGCACAAAGCCCAGCCCACAGAGGGTTCAGTAAAGGCTTGGGAAGTTGATGCTGAAAACTTGGCCTCTGTGCACTGGAGACAGGTTTTGGGTGAAGTAGAAAAGAATAGCTCTATTGCTTTGCCAGGCAAAGGGGGACACAGTGGGCTCTTACCCTCAACTGTGTGTTCCCACCCTGGGGGATCTGGTGAGGAGTTTTACAGCAATGGTTCAAGGGCCGGGTTGCTGATAAGGATCAGGGTGTGTGTAGGGCCTGCGCTCCTTTAATCTGGCCTCAGGTGGTCTCCTGATGAGCTTCTGTGGGTCTCTTAAGTTATCAAGCTGTGACCTTCTCTCTGGAATGAAGAATGCTTCATCTGGTAGTTAACACCTTCCATTTGGTGGGGGTTTCAGTTCTACAGAAGAGCTCAAAGATACTGTTATGTGTATCCCTTGAGGGGGAACCAGGACCCTGCTCCAAGGCTGCGCTATTGTTTCTTGACTGTTCCTCCCTTGTCTCTGCATCCCCTCCCTTCCCTGACTAGCAACTCTTTGAACCTGCCCTTTGGAACTCAGGGAAGGTCAAGAACAGGGGAACATAGAAAGGCTTCCATGTCCAGGAGGCCCACAGGGTCCTGCTCGGTTTCAAAGTGAGTTGCCATGTGCCTGCAGACTCCCCATTTCTGGTCCCAGCTTTGTCACTAATGGGCTGATTCACTCTAGACAGTTGTCTTTTTTCTTCTGAGTTTTAGCTTCACCTTTTTGTCTTTGTGATCAGAGGATGGGGCCCAGTGACCTGTCAAGTTCCTTGAACCTCAATGATTCTGTGATATCAAGTGCCTAGCACAGCGTGAGGAATACCAAAGATGGGATAAACAAGATTCCAGCTACCGAAGTGTTCCCAGTACAGCTGGGAGTTTCGGTCGCTGAGAAGGCATAGTGGGCCTCTCCTCTGTGTTGCATTTAAATATGTGATAAAGGTGGGAATGTCTAATGATGGACTTGCAGGCATCAATGAGAAGTAAAGAGAGATCAAAGGGAAAGAAATCTATGTCACAGATGTATCACTATCATAAGAAACTCACTTGTAAAGATTCTGAGGAAAATTCAATTGTAGATAGTTTGTACTATCTGAGAGTTCTTCACTTAGATTCCTTTCAACTGCGTCAAGATAGCCTTTTTTAAAAAGTCAGTTTGCAATCCCATCTTAATGCCTGAACTTCCCACTTTGTCCAGAGCCACCCTGTGAGCTTTACAATGAATTTAGGGATTCTGTTTTGCCCACCGCACTGTTGTCTCAATGGGATGTGGCCATTCCAATTGGCATTTTGATATTTGAGAGAAATTCTTGTTCTGTCTAGTTTGCAGACTTCCCACTCAAGTTGTCTCTCAGAATTCTTCTGCTTTCCAAAGTTCTGCTTCAGAAAGACACGTGTCCATGGAGGAGTGTCTCTGACCTGTTAAGCATGCTTGAGTTGTAAATTATAAGGAAAAGTTTTGTCACAAGTCACAGTTTTATGAACTTCAGAGGGGTTGAATAAATGGTCAGACCTCACTGATTTGGAAGCTTTGGAGTAGATGGTCTATGTGACTGAATATTTTTTAAAGGACTGAAGCTTAAGGTTTTTCACATTTATACTACAGTTGAATTAACAGCAAATAGAATTGTTTTCAGTCTGTTTTGAAAAATAAATAAATCATTTATGATTGGCATTGCTTTGCACATCTAAAGCCAAACATCCAAGTTCTTCTTCTTCTCGTCCTCCATCTCCTTCTTCTTCTTCTTTTCAAATAAACTCTTGCTTGGAGGAGGAAAAGAAGGGAAGAAATGAAGAGATGGAAGAGTTTGAAGAAAGTCTAAGTATGACTGCAGTGGGGTAAATACAAAAACAAGCTCTACTGGCTCACAGTCTCAAGGACAAGATTTCAGAAGGGTCTGGACTAAGCTTCTTAGGGCAAGGACTGCTCTCGCCTTTACATGCCTTGAGCACGATAGAAGGTGTCAGTTGAATGAATGCGTGATACTGTGGTGAAGAACCACTGCAGAATGGCTCTGACACTGAGGGTCTGGGAGGAGGGCCCAAAGCCAGGAAACAGGGGTTGGCCTCTGACCGATGGCTCCCACTTGGTACCAGTTCTGAACTTGAGAACTTAGGTGAGTGCGTGGCATCAAGTTATCATCCTCAGCGCAAAGTAGATATAATATCTATTGAATAAATGAATGCAGAAACAGACATCCAAGTTCTTAAAAGCAATATGTCCTTTTCATAAAATTGCATGTTTCTGCTGTAAAGTGACGCAGACTCAGTGGATTTCAGATTGAATAATCTTATATTTCCAGGTCATGAGCTCCAAACCCATGAATGTTTACAGTGTTTGCTCCTCTACATCCTTGCGGGTGATCAGAGAAACTATTTAAAAAATAGCTTTGGGTCAGAAACAAGTTAGGATCCATTTTTTTACCTCTGAAAATCAGGAATCTGCAAAATAAGAAATTTGGGCTTTTGTGTCACTTTTCCTTGGCATTGAATTGTGGGCTTTTTTTTTTTTTTTAATCAGTAAATATTTTCATGTGCATCTATAAGAGACACTCCTGAGTTGGTGTTTTTTTTTTAATGGTGTAACAAGTTTTAATTCAAAATGGACACTCTGAAAACAATAGGTTAAAAAAGAAAAAAAAAAAACTTGAACAAGCTCTTTGAATTTACAACAGAGCACACCAAAAATCACATACCAGTTTCACGACTGCCTCAAAAATGCACATTACAGCAATGACATGCAGGTATTATATTTAAAAAGTCCCTATAGTAACATTATCTTATTTCCCAGAGACTGTCTTATCTTCTGAGTATGTTGCACAGGTGCCTCTGCTGTGTATCACCAGCACTACGACTTAAGGTCTAAACTGGATGGTCTCCATTACTGCTTCTGGTGCTTTAAGTTATGTTATATTGTGTGAAAAAACCGAGGCTTAGCTGTCCAAAGGACAGTAATACACTTGAGCTCCTTAGCAATACCCCATCCCAGTAACCTGGATAGCTAGGCCATGGGAAAGCCCTTTTCCCCAAAATGAATACATTTACCTCTAGGAAACTGTCAGAGATTTAATACACCAACCAGGAGACTAGCTCCAGTCTACTCATTTCACCCTGACCCCTGAAAACCTGTGTTTAAATTTCAGTTAGTAGCCACACTCAGGGGTCAACATTTTGTTCCTGAGTAACACAGTTCTTCCCTTTCACCGGCTTATGAACAGTTAGTTTAGGAGGAGAGCTTGTGTGTGTGTTTTCAGTGTCATGTTCTAAAGGCACTGAAGATTTATTGTCATATCTTTGAATGAAGAGAAGACATCACCCTATCAAAAAGAGGGGAAAAGTCTACCCGGAGAAGTATTTTTGTACCTACAGAATTATTTTATTTGTAAAATAACTCGACTTACGAACTTTAACACTAGGTTGGTTTTGATGACGTAGCAAGAAGATGTGTCTGCCTGGCATGGATTGTGTTGCATGACCTTTGAAAATATGGTTATTCCACTTAGCTTGTGCATTTTTAGGAACCAGAGATGATTGAGACAGAAAGACAGATATATTCCACTCTCTTGGGGTAGTAGTTTAACTTGCAAATAAACTTTTGGAGTTAAATATTTATCTCACATCCAGATAATCTAAAACTTCTCTTCCTGACTAAAGGCTGGTTCATTTTTACAAATGTGGTACTGGGTCTCAAGCCCAAAACGGCTCATAATCCTTTGGTAGTAGTCCTTATGACTTTGGTCAGATCTGCAAAAGTTGCAAACAAAAAGATAAAGCCATGGACACCTGGCCGCTCCAATTCAGTAACCGGAATGTTACCAGTAACTTCCCAGTTAATCTTACAGGGCCACCACCTCCCATGCAAAGAAAACAGTCTTGGCTTGGCAACGTGTATTAGAGCTCAGATAAAAAGTCAGCCAGCCAGTTCTTTGAAACAAGAGGTCACAGACCTGGGCATGGCTGCTACATTTCACACAGGCCTGGGTTATTCTTGGAGCAATAACACAAGTGTATCTGTGGAAGCCGAATTAATGAACTATCAAAGCTTATGAGATAATCATATCAAGCTTGGGATTATGAGTTGATCACCTCTTGGAGAAAGGGGGCAAACCCTGTCATCTTCTTCTAGACCTTCAGGTCAGAGCAGATGAATGCAAGACACAGGGTGGAAACCACTTCCTTCTTCTCTTACAGAATGTCTTTGCTGCTTTTTCTTTTCTTTCCCTTTTATTTTGCACCTCTGTCCTCTGACCCCTCCATTTCTTCCCTCACTCACGTTCTGCCCAATTGCATGTAAATATAAATATCCTGAGAGGAATCCATGAACTTGTCTGGACCCCCTGCCCAGGGCCTTGTTCAGCAGATTTGCTTATCAAAAATCTGTGGCTCTTACCTTCCAAAATACGAAACTCTGAAAACTACCACTAGCTCTTGAAAATGTAAGGCACCGCTCTCAAATGCTGAGCGTTTACAGATACAACCTCAATTTTGCAGCATATCTGTTTATGGGCTTTTTTTTTTTCTTGACAAAAATCTCAATCACTGAAACCTGGCATGAAATTTCAAAGGCTTAGTCCCTACGAGAAGCTACAAGATCAGAGAAGTGGAGAATTTTAAAGCTGGAAGGGGTCTTAGATATTTGAATAGATATTAAGCATAAGCCCAGCTCTGCAGGTCGCATTTGCTCATTTTGAACATTCTGGTTTGTGTTACCTGAGGCTCTTTGTGTCTCTCTGAGGACACGGAGACAAAATCCCCTGTGGTTCCTTCTCTATTATCTACTGGAGACAAAGGCCTGTATCAGAGCATAGTTAGCTGCGCTTTGAACTTGTTTGCCGCCTTCCCAGTTGGTCACAGTCATATATAAAATTTGGAAATGCCAAAATTGCCCAAGCAACAAACAAACAAATCTTTTGGAGGTCTAAAGCAACTTCCCTATTGTTCTCTGTGCTCGGGAATGGCAGACAGCAGATCTGCCGCTGTTTGAAGCAGCCTTTCTTATACAGCAGATGTGTCCTATGTGACAAGGTCATTAGTGAGGACCAGGGAAGGAATGCCAGAAAAAGTGGGGAGAGGCTGGATCACTCTTAGCACTCTGTTACTTCCTGGTGACCTTCCTGGTGGGATGCTCTATGGCAGGGGTTTGGGGTGGGAAACCCTATCTGTGAGCATCTTATTCAGCCCATTCATAGCTGGCTCATGACTGAACCTTGGCACGCTGAACTCCAGGCAGGAGGCCATGGCAACCTGTTTAATACCAATGTTCAAAACAATCTCCTTGTAATGAGGGCGGTATTAAGAAAACAGACCTTCTGCCTCCTTCTGGCCAGAGTTGAAAGATACTAGGCTGTGTTGTAGTAGGGCTTTTCTTTTCTCTTAAATCAAGTTTTGACCGTCCTTTATCCTTGACTATAGATGAGACATGTCTGATATTCAGAAAATAAATGTGTGGTGTCAAATTTTCACTGCTAATCTTTTAAAATTGGCAATTGCCTTAGTTCAGTTATATGTGCTCTAACCCTATCAATCTGTATAGTGCTTGGTTTCCATGGGAATAAGCTTTGCACGTTCATTCAGCCCAGAACCTGAATTAATTCAGGAGGTGTGGTTATCCTGACAGCGCTAAGCAGTTCTCCTGATAATTAGAAATATCATCTGTGTTGCTCCGTTAAGACAAACATTTCTCTGTTTTGTGTTTTGTTTTGAGCTGGTTCTTTTTTCTTCAGATGACTACTCTTACTGTGCCTACTTTCTGCAAGAAGTAGTTCTTTGCCGAGATAATTGACATTTTTTTAAATTTGTTTTTTAACTTCTTTGAATCCACCATAAGAACCTCGATCTATCCTTCTTCTCATAAGCTGGTCAAAAGTTCCCAAATCGATGCCGATTTGTAATCGTAGTACAGTAATTCTCCAGTTTGACATAAAAGCAAAATCCCATAGAAGCCTCAGTAAAACACAGATTACTGGTCCTAGCCCTAGAGTTTCTGATTCAGCAGGTCTGGGTGGGGTCATGAATTTGTACGTCTAACAAGTTCCCAGGTGATGCTGGTGGTGATGGACTGGGGCACACACCTTGAGGCCCGCAGGCTTTGTCAATGTTAAGTTGTCACAAAAGGACCACAAGGCTCAGAGAGAATTTTTGGAGAAGTTGCTGTGTGCTTAGTTAGCATGTCATAAATTTTGTCAGATGTGTTTCCTACTGTCTTGACCATGTGTAAATTACATGCAAAATCAAGAGGGATGCACAATGAGACCTATGAATAGTCAAGGAAAGAGAGATGAATGGGAGCTGGAGGACAGAGTGGACTTTGGAGAAGATATTGGATGAGAACTGACCACAAAGCATGTGAAAAATATAATTTTCATAGAACAGGTAATTTTCTTTTCTTTTCTTTTTTTACAGGAACAAAACTCCTTAGTTGATTTATTGCTTAAATTATGGAAACAGAAGTCATTTATAGGACATATTCTTGCATTTAAAAGATCAGCTTTTCCATGTAATGGCTGTGTAATTGGTGTTAAAAAGTAGATTCCAGTTCCAAAGAGTGATCATGCTTTCGAAATTGTGTTCTCAGCTAGCTCTATAGATATTTCAAGTGATCTGAACTCAAGTTCTTGCCAAAGTTTTAGAAGCAAATCTTTTTATTTTTTTTAATTTTATTGGAATATACTTGATTTACAAAGTTGTATTAGTTTCAGGTGTATAGCAGCATGATTCAATTATACATATACATATATTCATTCTTTTACAGTTTCTATTACAGAATAGTGAGTAGCGTTCCCTGTGCTATACAGTAGGCCCTTATTGGTTCTCTATTTTATATATAGTAGTGTGTGTATGTTAATCACAAGCTCCTAATTTATCCCTCCCCCCTCCCCCCCCAACTAAAGCAGGTAATTTTCAATCAGCAATTAACAAGGAGCACAGACTTGGGTTCAAGAGAGGCCCTATGTGTCATCCACAAGGTTGACTGTTTCCTGAGTAAGCAGGATTTTGATTTTTTCTACAAGGCTTTCTCCTGCTCTAAGCAATCAGGGATTCAACAAAGATCCAATGAGGGCTGCTTTGTTCATTTCTGCTTGTCTGTAAATAATGTCAAAAGTTGACTTTGTTTCCTAATAGCATCTCCAAAAGGATTTTGTTATATTTGACTGAACCACTGGTAAAAAAAACAAAACAAAGAAACAACAATAACAAAAAACACAAATTTGTAGCCTGAATATTAATGGATTTCGTGCACACCCCTGGCTTTAATGAACTTCTGAATAAACACATGATGATCTGTCAGAGCAAGTGTATTACATCATTTAATAATACGCTTGAGACATCGTGACATTATATGAGGCAGGCATAACATTTTGCCTGGGAGTAACCAGTAAGGAAATATTTCACTGCTTGTTTATTTTAAATGTAATTTTTAGGTAATCATTCCCCCCAGTCTAGTATTTACACTATTCAGATGAGTTAGAGGGTTTATTCCTAAGTGTGACTAATTGACATCCCCAGCCATCCCCTCCATACCCACGTCTCTGGATTGAATCCCGCGTTATCCGGAGGACTTTCCGTGTACACGTAACCACAGCCCTTCCGAAACAGGCTGTCATGAAACAGCAGTTTCATTAACTGAAGAAGCTGCTCTGGCATTGGGCTCTACAAATCTCACATGAGTTTAAGTCATAATAGCTCTCGGTATGTAACAGCTGGTTATCAGCTCATTCTGAGCGTGGGAGCCTGTGCACGTGTTGCTTGGTCAAGTCGCCACGTTAGCTGCACTGAGCGTCGGTGTGCTCCTGGTCTGCACAGCTCTAGTTCTTGATGGCTGGACGGCAAGGCGTCCTATCACAGAACCCTGCCAGAGATCGCATTTGCAGTCTCTCCTTTCAAATAGTAATTGGATAGCTGTGCTCTCCTTCCCACAGACCAGGAACGTCGTCTGGATCTGACAGGATGTATTTTCTATCCCCTCAACCTCCCAAGTGGCATTAGCAGTACACTTGATTTTTTTAAGTACTCAAATGGCTGTCTTCTGGCATCTGGCAAATCAGCAACTACATTATTTGCAGGAAGAACAGGAAGGGCAGATCTGAGAGACAGAGATGAATGTGTTTATTCATTCAGTCGGCAACCATTTAGTGAGCAGTAGTTGTGTGCTCTGTGTGTATGTGTGTGTGTGTGTTCATATAAATGAAGCAGAGTCTTTAACCGTGGGAAGAGGTAATTAAACAAATACTTTATAATCTAGTGCTATGTTTACTATGATAGAAAGAGAAGGTGCTGGGGACACACAAAGGTAGAGTGGTTGGAGGTCTCCCTAATGGGATCAGGGAAACCTCCAGTAGGTTTAAAAAATAGAAAGGAGATTGGTGGGAAGATGACAGGGGGAAGGATGTTTTGGACAGAGGACCGTGCAGGATGGGGTGCAGTGCTATGAGAGAGCTAGTGTGCTTCAGGAATGGCCAGCGGATAGGCAGGGTCGGGGGTGGCACGTCACCAGAGGAGAAGTTGGACGTGAAGCCGGAGAGGGTGACAGGAGCCAGGTCACGAAGGGTCTGATATTCTGTGCTAAGGAACGGGGTTTTCCAGTACAATGGTATATGTTGAGGACTGCCTTCTAGAATCACATCTGGGGTGAAAATATGAAAAATGGATTGAAGGGGTGCATGACTTGAAGCCTAGAGTCTGGTTAGCAAATATTTCTGTTAGTTTAGGAGAAACCCAAGAAAAGGTTGAGCTAAGGTCGTGGCAGTGGCAATGCAGAGAAGAAGGCTATTGTGAGAGAGAGGATTGGGAAATTTTGGTGGACAGGCAGGGGGAGTGGAGGAAAGTCTGAGGCTCCAGGTTTGGGCCAGATAAGGTTAGTCTCCATTAGCAAATTAGTTGCTTGGCTTTTGGTGTGGTGGGGATGGGCAGTTAAGGCACAATGAAGAGTCAGTCTTGAGTTGCAGAGGCAAACCTATGTCTCTCTAATGGCAAAAAGAAATGGAAAAGGGGCCCTACGTGGGCCTTTTAATCCCCGTTCCAGAGGCTGCATTATGGTGCATAGCATCTCCTCGGAACAGGAAGGCCGGCCAAAGAATGCATGTTCACGTGGAACAAGCTAAAGAACTACCAACCTATTCTCATAAATCCATCCTTCCCTGATGTTAGAATGAATTCTTAAGTAAGTAAGAAAAACTTGACCTCTCTCTCTGTTTTACTGCTTCCCAGAAAGTGAGCAGTCTTCAGGTGATGGAACATAGGGGAGCTGGCTGAGCTCAGACCTTCCAGGTCCTCCCTTTTGTCAGTCTTTGTACCTGATCTTGGTTGCATCATCTATTCAGTCTGCTCACTTTTTTTCCTTCTGATGGAGCTGCACATTCTAATTTATTACTTTCTCTGTACTGTAAGCAAATGGAAAAGTTAGCTATATAAACATTAGTGGAAAGTTTTTAATTGTATAAGAGGATGATGACAGAACACAAATGGCTTTGTAACTGCAATCATGAAATGCAGTAGGAATCCAGCAGGAAACCCTGGGATTCTCATTCCTTCCTTCTTTTTTTTTTTTTTTTTTGTTCAATATTTATTGAGAACCTACTATGTGCCAGGCACCATTCGCAGAGTTTGAGACCCATCAGTCAAACAAAACAGATACAATTCCTTGCTCTCATGGTGCCCACAGATTGGGTTTACAAAATATTTTGGTAGTGTCCATACTGTCACCAGATTTCATGAGCTTGCCAGAGTCACTGTGAGGATAATGTAATAGTCTTGAACAAGAATGGTGTGGTGATATTTAGTTGTTGGCTAATGATAACTGTTACTTTCAGCTGTGTTTTCTTTTTCTATGCGCAGTCTAGTTTCTTCCTGCCCTGTGGACCTACACTGGCATTTGTGCCTATATTATTTTTCAACTGTTGTACATCCGGCTCTGCCTCCTACCCATTGAAGTGTATCAGCAAAATGTAAATCCTGTCAAGGTCAGAGTATCATCTAGAATTGCAAAAAGTTGCTGGACGTGTCTCTGAGGGCACAGTGACCGAGCTACACCCAACTTTGCACTGCCACTCCGTGAGATATTTATAACACCACCTGACTGCTTCAGATAGAGGACCTTAAGCTGAAATAAACAGAAAGCAGTTTGTCAGATTTAGCAGTGCAGAGGCCATTAATGACCTTCACCTTGGAAAGAAATACATGGAATTCTGATAGCCCTGAGCTGAGTCACATGTACCTTAACCAATGACCCTCTCCTTGTGACTTCTGTTTTGGGCAACAGCAAAATGGCTCTGACTAGTTCCTGGTGCTCTGGTCCAGGAAGGAGTTGTCAGAGAGAGGTACTTAGTCTATGAATTTCTTTTTAAAGGCATTGTGGATTCACATAACTGGATTTTATATTAAATCAGTGAGAGTTAAGGAGTTAAGAGCCACAGAATCCGAAGTTTTAGAGCTGGAAATGCTTTCTTCTTTCTGTATATTATCTCATGGATTATACCCAACAACCCTGTGAGGTTAGCATGATTATTCCTATTTTGTAGATGAGGAAATTGAGGCATTGAGGAGCTCCATGACCTTCGTTTTTGGTCGTGTAGCTAGGAAACAGAACCTGGAAGGAATCTCTCCCTGATAATTCCAAATCCAGTGCTTTTTGGAGCATGTTATGCTGTCTTCAAAGACCATTGACAGGGAACATAATGTGTTGTAGGCACTGTCGGGCATAACTGAAAATCAAAGGCATAGCCCCTTATTACAAGAACCCATAACCCTGCTGACAGCAGCTTGCATTCCCAAACGCCCTCTTATAATGTCTCCTCTTTACAACCACGCCATAAGGTAAGTACCAGTGTTCGCATCCCATTTTACAGTGGAGCTTGAAAAACTAGTTTACAACTAATGAGTGGAAGGGCTGGAATTAGAATTCACATTTTTCCTGACTCTGTTGCTAGTCCAGAGATGACATGGATGTACATGCAAAACAAAAGCAAACCGGGATCCTGCATCCCGCATCGGGTGCTGGTGAAGCAGGTATTATACAGAGTAGGACAGTCAAAAGAAGAGTTGGGTCAGAGAAAGGAGGAAGCATTCTGGCCTGGAGTTGCTGGGAAGACCTTCCAGAAAACCGACGAAGAAATGGGAGTTCCTGGGGGAAGTGACACAGAGAAGAAATGGAAAAATAACCCTCTTCCAATAAGAGCAAGAAAAATGCACGAGAGAGATTTAAGCACATTTGTTTCTCTTCTCTCCTCCGCCACCCTCTGTGCGGTTGAATTTGCTCCTTGCCATATCTTCTCCCAGGACTTTCAGGATTAAGCAATTCCTGGCCAAAAAACAAAAGCAGAATCATCTTATTACCCAATGGATTTGACTGAAAATTGCTAATAAAATTAGATACAACTCCAAGAGAAGACATTGGAGAAGAACCAAGCTGGATCTGTAAGGAGCCCCATACACCAAGCACATGAAGTGGCAAACATATTTATGCTGTGTCAAGGTCACTTCACTTGCATCTTTCCGTATCACTCTTCGACCGTCACTACTATCTGAACAGCTGGATGTGTTCTATCAGGAAAATGATTTTTCTCTTTGTGTTAGTGTTTCTGCACTAGGGCTCTGGCTCAGTAATAAATATGAGACCTTTTGTTGGGGAAAAAAAGACAAAGATTTAAGCACATTTACGAAGAAACGCATTAAACTTTCACACGCCTTTATGAACAACATAAAGAAATTGCAGACCCATATATGGCAAGCATGTCGCAGTTCTCATCTGACAGGCCCTGCAGGGGGGCAGTGACTATGCTGTCTCTTGTTTCCACCTTAGCCTGGCCCAGTGACTTTAGCTGGATTAATCTTGAGGCTCTTAAACTATGCTCATATCTCAGAGCTAAGGCTCGCTAACCCTTCACATCTTGTCAAAATTCCATCCCTCACATGACAGGGACCCCTGTTCAGAGAGCCTTCCCTGACGACCCTGTCTAAATTACCTCATGCCAGCCACTCAAGAACCCCAATTCCTGCTATATTTTCATTCAGGGCAATTGTCATTACCTGACATTAATGATATACTTATTTATGTGTGTTTTGTCCATCTCCCATGCCAGGTAGCAAACTCCACAAGAGCAGCTTTTCATAACCCTTCTTTCTTAGTGCCTAAAACAGGGCCTGGCATGTCAGAAATGTCCAGTATTTATTGAATGAATGAATGAATGAATATTGACCGATGTGGATAAGACATCTTAGGTGGACATGAGATGAGTTTGGGTATTACTCATGTTCTGCGTCTCTCAATATCAAATTCTCTTCTTTTCCCACTTTCCAAGTTGAGCGTTTCCCTGACATCTCTTCTGGTTCTTTTGGGAAAATAAGCAGACATACTTGAGACCTCTCCTTGAGGAAAACTCAAAGCTCTTCACAGAAACCATGAAATAGATTACGAACTCAGTGAATACAAAGCAAACAGTCAGAGCTTGGGTCTACGAAGAAGACCTGGCTAAAAAGGAACATTGCCTTGGAATCGGGCACCAGAAACCTTGCAGTTGACTGTGTCACTTGTGTTTTCCTGGGGCTGGCGGCCTAGGTCTGGTGGGTCTGCCCACTGGTGTTAAAAATATTGGCTTAAGGCTGAGTGACGATGCATGAGGTGCCTGTTTCTCCCAGTGTTCTCACTTGACTTTCCATCCACGCAAACCCTAAGTCTCTTGGCTCCAGACCTTGTCTTGCTTATGCTGGTGGTGTACAGCGTGTTCTGTGCAATGGAGGTTGTGCCTTGAATTTTGGATGGGCTCTTTTTCGCCTTTGCCCTTCACCATTCTTTCTCTTTCCCACTGGCTCCAGTTGCTTAGAGATGCTCTTCGATTCAATCAGAACCTTGGTGATTCTCTTGGACTTTTTTGCACACACCATTATTACCACAGAGCAGGTGTTAACTGCTCACTCAGCAGGCCTGAGAAATCTGAAAACAGCATTGATAGGATTCACCTGTGTTGTTTTCTGGACCAGCTTTGGAATCACCCAGGGATAGGTGCTCCCTTAGGGTTCTAGAGAAACTGATGTCACCGTAACTACTCTCGATGGCCCATTCTTGGCCTGGCTGGGGACCTGTGTCCTAGACAGACTTCACTCAGGATGTGGGAGTGAGGGTTGCTGCAACACCTGGGCTGCATCCAACTCCAGGGTGTCAATCATTGATGCTAGCACAGAGAGCTTTGCCATGAGTACTCCTAACTTGGACATTTGGGCAATTGTTGTGTCAAAAAGGAAAAGACTGCCAAGGGGAAGTCCTTGACCCTTTATAGGACTGGGGCTCAGTCTCTGAGACCCCTTGGCCCCTGTTCTGCCAGCATCCTAAGACTGTTTTCTTCCAACCTCCTCCATAGCCACCTTTGCCCAGCACCCTTGAAATTCCCCTTTGGGCCTGCCTAGTCTTCTGTGTGAAATCGAATCCGTAGGTTAACAGAGTTGGTTATCACAATTTCCACCACTCAGGTTAAATCTTGGGTTTCTGGGTATTCTGCTTTCCTTGGTAAATTCTTAGGCATATTTCTGTTGCCATGTCCATTTCCAATTGAAGACACCAGCCTCCAGAGCCTTGGACATTTAGATGGATTTACTCAGTGTCCAGTGTGTGTGTTGGGGGAACCAAAGCCACATATTATATGTGATTTCTCTGGGCTGAGATTTAGGTCATTTGGGATCAGCTTTAAAACACAAATGAGGACCTCCCTGTTGGCACAGTGGTTAAGAATCCGCCTGCCAATGCAGGGGACACGGGCTAGATCCCTGATCTAACCGGGAAGATCCCACATGCCATGGAGCAAGTGAGCCCATGCACCACAACTACTGAGCCCGCGTGCCACAACTACTGGAGCCCGTGCACCTAGAGCTCGTGTTCCACAGCAAGAGAAGCCACTGCAATGAGAAGCCTACGCACCGCAACTAAGAGTAGCCCCTGCTCACCGCAACTAGAGAAAGCCTGCATGCAGCAATGAAGACCCAACGCGGCCAAAAATAAATAAATTAAATAAATAAATTTAAAACAAAACACATCTATTACCTCACATAGTTACCTTTAAAAAAAAAATAAAACACAAATGAGTATGATTGACCCTTGAACAATGTATGGGTTAGGGGTGCGGATTCTCCATGCAGTTGAAAGTCTGCCTATAACTTAACCCTAACCCTGTGGTTCCTCTGTCTCCACGGTTCCCCCATATCCCCGGTTCACATCTGAAGATTCAACTAACCTCAGACCATGTAGCACTGTAGCATTTACTTACTCATGCAAAAAATCTGCCTATGAGGGGAAACACCCACGCAGTTCAAACCAGCGTTGTTTAAGGGTCAGCTGTAGTAACCTGGGCAAGTAAAAGGGAGAGATTCAACTAAGGATTGTATATGGTTTCTTTCTTGCTACTTTAAAATTCTGTGATTCTATTTTGCTGTAGGAAGGCCGTGTCGATGTGAGTTAGAAGTAAAGATGACTAAACAATGCAGTTCTAGGAAAGCCTTGCTTTCATACAGGAACCTTTGTGAGTCCTTCGGGATGGACGATTGTCTTTTCTCTCAGATCTTCCCGGAAAGATTCCCTCTGTAACCCATGTTTAAGTTTTATCTCCCTGAACATAGACTAGTTCCTCAGAGTGTCCTTCCCTCGTGTAAGATGATTTGTCCTTTGGGGGCATTTTCAGATAATCTAACCTTGTAATGCAGAAAAGGCAGATATGAACGTTAGGATCCTGGCTTTAGACAAGCATATACACCTAGAGTTTCCATTTCTCCTTGACCGATTTCTTAGCACAGTTCATAGCAGAAGCAGAGGAAATATCCCATCTGGTGAGACTCCCAAAATGCAGATGTGTGTTCCTTTTCGTGATGAGAGGGGTGACATATAAGGGAGACATTTTGCACGTCTAGGCTGGATGGAAAAATGTGCATTTTTTGCCCTAGGGAAGTCTAACCATAAACTTGGAGTCCCAGTTTGAAATGTTTAGATTTACTCACTAAGTGTCCATATTAGGGGCTTACAACCTGATTTTTGCCTGTTTAATTGAACTCTAGTCAATGTGCAATCAGTTACTCCTTGACCATCCTATGCTAGAAAGCTTTTTTTTTTTTTTTCCATCAAAGACGATAGGGTGATTCAGGAGGTTGAAGGACCTGGGAAAAACAAACAAAAAAACATTTCTCCAAGCTAAGTAAGTAAAACACTCCATGAAAATAATGTTAGCGAATAATAGTAGATAATGTCTATTGAGTGTTTACTCCGTGTCATGTACTTTGATAACTACATATAAAGCTCATAACTGCATTTCTGTCTCCATTTTGGGAAATTAAAAGGAACAACAGCAACAGTTGAAGATCAGAGGAATATTAAGTAACTTACCAAAGGTCATGGATCTGGTACCCGGCAGAGTGGAGAGTACAAGTCTGTCTGACTCTAGTACCTGTGCTCTTTACCCACAGGCCATGAGGCCTCTAGTCAAAGGCTGCACGTTCTGCCATCTTGAATTTGTGAGCCTTGGGAAGGAACCTTCAGTTGGGCACCATGGACAAGGAGAAGGGAATTTTGTGGTTGTGGACTTCTGAGAATTAGACTATGTGGCTGCCTTGTTGCTGCTGCTCTATCCAGGGGGTTGAGGACAGCTTTCTCACCATCCCCTTAAGCAGCTGTCCTAGGAGGGGGAAGCGGTGGCCAGGAAGCTGGGTGTGCTTCGGTTTGCTTCATCTTCAAACCCCTTAATGCCCTTCCCTAGGGGACTGGAACTTAAATATCCTCCATTGCCCAATAGCCAACATTCTCTATAGTTTCATACAATATAACATTTCTGGAATTAGAGGGACTTCTTACAGACTGTCTAGATCTATCTCTTTTACCCTCTGCCCATTTTACGGAAGAGGTCTAGAGATGTTCGAGGGCATGCCCAAGAAAGCATGAGTAATTAGCATCACTACCAACAAATACCTTGATTTTTCTAATTACCACTACAGTGCCCCTTTCATATCACTTCCCAGAGGCAACCTTTACAAATCCTGCCCCCCCTTTTTTTCTTGCCTTCCTGCTTAAATTTCACATTGTTTAAAAGTATCTCCTCTCTACTCCTCCTAAGTTTTGCTCATTTTTCCCTTCATTGTGTCTATGACTCTTCCTGTGCTATTTTTAAAGGCACATTAATGTTGAATAATGTCCATTCCTACAGCTAGTTTTAGTTTGTATTTTCTTTGTGGCAGGGAGGGAAGTATGAAAGAAATGTGGGCTGTGAACAGCTGTTACTGAGTTCTCCAAACAGGAAAGTGCCCTGGGCTATTTATATGCCCTGCTTTCAAAGATGCAGCACGGGGCATTGCCCTTTACCCTTGCAGCGTGCTGGGCTGTGTTTTCCAGGGTCCAGTTGAGAAAAACCTTAGTTATTGTTTCTTCAAGGGTTTGTCTCCCCTGAAGAGGGACCCAGCCAATGACTGTCCTTGTGAAAAAGTGTGGGAAGACTGAATTACAGGAAACACAATGACCTATTGAATGAACTGGTATCCATCAATGATTCTAGTGAATAGATTATGAATTGTTTTTTATCAGAAGCAAAACAAGTTTTCATAATGCCTGACACTATTTAACTCTATCAAAGTCTGGGCTTTTTGCATAATTGCTGAGGGGAATAGATAGTTTTAAAAGTTCACTACTCAACCTGTTATAGAATAAAATTTTTGATAACCTAACGAGGTCAATGCAGCTGACTGAATCTCAGTTCTCTATTTACATGTGTTGAATGCTAACCCATCTGTAGTCTGATTCTGTTTCAGACAGTACGTTTAAGAGCTTTGAGTCGTTAAATTGCAGGTAAGGGTACAAAGGATTGCCAAGAATGTACCTCAGGTGACAGAACGAGTGTTTGTCATCATTGTCACATGGCCAGCTCCACACTGTTGGAGTTTGAGCTTCCATTCCAAAAGAATAAAAAAAAAATCATGATAGTGATGCTGCTGCTTATAGCAACAACAGCAATAATAGTGAAAGATTTCAAATGAAATTAGACTAAGAACTGAGGGGTCTTCCTTAAGATCTTTTTTCTTTAAAAATAAACAAGCAAACAGGGCAAGTGATATTTACCCACTGTGGCATTTAGTGTAGTCACTGGCAACTCAGATTTCTGAGAAAGAATACAATGGACTTTTATAGGAGGATCAGAGACTAGCTATGGTCTATTCTCTTCTACATATTTTCTATGTAATCTAGTCTGTGTATTTTCTTCCATGTCATCTGTTCTTTTTGGACTTCATCACTACCAGTGTCTACATAGTAACCCTTTGACATAGACAGAGACATGTGGTGTCTGTGTGTGTGTGTGTGTGTGTGTGTGCGCACACGCGGACACATATGTCTGCATGTTTGTCAATTAGCTACATAATTTGGAAATGATTCACTCAACTTCCTTAGCCCATAGTTTGCTTCTTTCAGATGGACAGATCATCCCATCTACCTCACAGAGTTGTTGGGTATATCTTATGTGGAAACTGACTTGAAGACATCCTTGAAAGTTACAAGTGCTGATCTAGCATAAACTAACATCTTGTTAATGGAGTTTATTAATTTTGGGCTGACTCTGCCATCCCAACATTCAGCAAATAGGATACCACAGGAGATGTTTTCCATGACTGTTGATAAATTTAACCAAGCTATCCATATACTGTTGGGTTCCTTTACAGTCAACTCAGGCCTGGGAGAAGAGCCAATGTTAATAGTTTATTTTGTGGCCATGAAACATTTTTTCTCACTGAAGTTAATGGGCTTTAGTTTATGACTTTTACCTTGGCAGTAGTTCCTAGCCAAGTGGTAATGCTGACACTGAGGCCACATCTCTAGTCTCTAAAGTTTGGAGACTAAACCTGTTGGTTTCCTTAGAAGAGTTTGTATAGTCCTGCAAGCAAATGTGGATACTTCCTCACAAATATGGTTATCTAGAAGCTGCCAAAATCTGATAAGATTGATCAGTTTCATGCTTATGGGTAAAAGTCCATTTGGAGAGTTCTTGGAACACACCAGCCGTCTGCCTTTCCACACTTCAGTGATTTAGAGAGCCAGGTGTGCGGTCTAGGGGAGGAGGAATTCTAGCCTAAATAGTTCCTGTAGAGTGCCTTACCATCTTTCTTTTCCCCTACAGAAGTAGCATCAGTGTAATTACATAGTCATTGTTTGTTCATTATTTGTCTGTTTTCTTTATGACTGTAAGTTATTTGTGGTCAGGGAGCACGTTTGGCTTATTATTCCCTGCTGTTACCCAGCACATAGCCGTTGAGTGGCACGTTGAAGGCCTTCATGCGTGAGTAAATAAATGATGGCATGGTAGACATAAACAACAACAGGCCAGAAAGGGAAGGGTTTGATTTCTTCAATTTGCAGACAAAGAAACAAAAACATAAGGATATTAATGATTAGCCTGACTTGGCCATTTTTATTAGTAGCAGTGTTGGCTTGGGCTTCTATCTTGATTTCCCCACTTAGTCTACGGTTCTCTTTATGGGGTCATGCTTATATTAGGATTATAGTCCATCCGTTCATATTATTTTATTAGGGAGAGATTAGGGGAAAGGCATCCTTTTCTGTTCATTGGGGATCAGGACATGCCAGCTTGCTAGCAGCATCAGGTGGCCCTAAGGAAGAACTTACTCACTACTGAGATATTGAAACATGAGCAGTGAACTCTGCCTGCCTTGAAATTCCTAGAAGCAAATCACAACCACATGAAGACAGGGACTAAGCCAGATGCTTTCCCCTCATCCTTTCCAGCTTTCTGACTCAATCCCGATGATTCAGCCAGGTTGGAAATAACTTCCCATCTTCCCCCCAGGCCTGTCCCCCACAGAAGAGCAATCAGAACTACAATGATCAAGGATCAAATCCATCATCTGAAAAGTCTTTTTAAGCTTTTCGAAGGGCTTTTTTCAAAATGGAGGATTTGGACACAATAATGGTCCAATGATTTTCCATCCAGGCTTTTCTTCCAAAACATAAATCCAAAGGAAATTAGTAGAATAAAGTTATAATCACAGGCACTAAAATTTTAACTGCTAAGGCAATATTTAATGTTCAGACTTGAGACTCTAGCCATGCATGGTTTTCAAACCTGGCTGAATATCAGAATCACCAGGGAAACTTGGTCCAACCTGCCAGAGATCTGCTTCAATAGTTTTACAGTGGGACCCTGGAATCTTCTTCTTTTTTTTTTTTTTTTTCCATCAAAAGCCCCCTGGGTGATTCTAATGATGGGCTGCATTTGGAAGCCACTGTTCTAGAAAATCGTAAGAAACTTTCCAAATGGCTAGTTCTGTTTTTGAAAGCATTGTTCAAAAGCAAACCCATTGTTCAGGATTCTATTTTAGGAGATAAAAGGTCCATTTCTGTGTAGGGTATTGGCAAAGTTCTCAAAAAGTTGTACATCTTTAGTGAAATGTTGGATTTTTCTTAGCATTTTTCTTCTTTTAGAAACCCAACAGAGTGTAAAACACACACACCAGGGTGGGGGGAGGGGCACCTTGGACTCATTTGCAAGTTTCTTAGTCAGTGGATTTTTATGATCTTCTTGGCATTGGGTCAGCTAGACTTAGACTGCTCCTGTATGGAGGAGTGCTGGGAGCCCAGGAGTCTCAACTTTGTTTCAACAATTCTTTAGTGTAGTTTATGTAGCATATTAACTTATGAGTTAGACTCACACAGCTGGAGAAATCATGACAATAAAAGATACAACAGATTAAGAATTAACAAGGACCAGATGCACTAGAGTAATGTAGATTTTCCTATTTGCAATTTCAGATGCAGATTTTAGAAAAACGGCCACTATTCAAGGCTATACTTGTGTATTTGGAATCACTCAGCAATTAGGTAGAAGATAGATGATAGGAAGAAAGAAACATGATAGCTAGATAGCGAGATAGGTGAATGGATGATAGGTATACCTGGACTTAATAGGAATCTAACCTGTTTATGTCAAGTGACAATGGAAAGCTGTATGATTTAGTGGATAAACAGAGTCTTGGGAAATCAAGAGACATGTGTTTGAATCTTGCATCTATTCTCCAGTTCCTTACCTGGAGAAGTAGAAAGCACTTTGTTTTCCTCCAAAGATCACTCTATCACAGGAGTGGTCCTTAAGTGAGAAACAACAGAAGGTAATGATTTCAGAGAGTGGTGGGCGAGCTAAGAGAGAAGGCATAAAATCATATGGTGTCTTAGTTTTAGATGCCCATCCAGTAGTCGAGGAAATGCTGGATTTCAGCACTTCATCATGCCAGGTGTTGGCATTGGCAGAAACACCGTGAATCGCTTGCCAGATGACTGTACAGCCCACCCATAATGTCAGTTTTTTAAGAGCAACTTAATAATACTGTCAGATGTTTCAGAATTCCTTGCCATCTAAAGCAACAACCACACTGATCATCAGCAAGATTTGTATATTTGCATATGCGCAGAACTTTCCTCCTATTATTCAATGGTATAATATGGATCCACTTGAAATAAAGCTATACATCAGTACAGGTTCTTTGGTGGTAAGAAACAGAAATGGATGCTGGCTGAAATATATAAGTGGAGCAAGAAAGTTACTGGAAGAATAGAGGATAGTCAGTATCAGAGCGAAAGCTGGATAATCTTGCCTTGGGAAGGATGGGCAGAGGGCAGTTTGGGCATCTCAGTATGAAGAACTGTCTTCACTTGGGCTTCCTCCAAGGCAGAGCGTAAGTCAAGGGCTTCACAAGGGCTTCCTCCAAGGCAGAGAACAAGTCAAGTCAGAACGTAAGTCAAGAACAGGCAGCTCATTTGGGAAGTGATTCCAGGGAACAGCAGTAGGGGGATAAGCAAGGGCGAATCAAAGGAGGAGAAGACGACCATGCAAAGGTGTGTTCATGAGCTGGCCACCACTGTGGGTAACTGGTGGTCCACCTGTCTGGTGCTTTCTGAAGAGTAACGTTGTCTACTCAAGGTGTGGAAGGTACACCACTAGCCCTGTGCGGTCTCTGTGGCGTTGACTCCCTTTCACTTCCGGGATGGGTATGTCTGAGTGTGCAGAGGGCTCTAGCTGCAGCATTAGTGAAACTCCAGGGCAGAATAATGGCAGGACCATTCCCCAAAGGAAAGACCTCGAAAGGGTGCAATTACCAAAAGATGGGGAAACACTGAATCAAGCAAAATCAGCAGACATTCCTTAACTGAAGCTTGAGGGTGTGTGTGTGTGTGTGTGTGTATGTGAGAGAGAGCAAGAGAGAGAGAGAAACGCTTGACTAGTATATTAGGACCTGGTAAGTTACTCATATTCCCCAGGCTTTCAGTCATGCTCTTCCTTCTACCCCTCCTCCATTCATCGAAATCTTAATTAATCCACGGCTCCCATCCTCCGTTAAGTCTTCCAGAGTGACATATTTCTCATCAGAAATATGTTCTTTTGTTCTTTTCTCTAAAGTCTTATCACAGTGTCTCCCCAACCCAGATTAAACTTCAATTATTCTCTAGAACTTTGATGTTTGATTCAGTTCCTTTCCATGGTGGAGAAACTTAAGTTTTAACAGTAGCCAGAACGGAGCTAAAATTATTATTCCACCACTAACTGGTTATGCCGTGTTCTCTTGGGAAAGTCACTCCTTGTACCCTGAGGTTACTTCATCAGTAGAATGGGTATAATAGTAACCACCTTATAATTTCATAAAGATTACATTAAAGTGAACTGTTTACTTTGGCAAAGTAACTGAATAAATGTTAGGCGCTGATAATTATTAGAATTATTAGTTCCTCTGCATTGATAACAAGGATAACAACTAAGCCTATACTGCTTTTGAACAGTCCCCAAAATCTTAGTTCAGAATGAGTTCTCACTAGGATTCAGGGACACTTGGTTATTCACGCAAACTCAATTGTTGGAAATCTTGCAGCAGAGATTGGCAACTCTTGTGATCCATGGGGCCTATCTGTTGATGTATTTGACCATTACACATTAATTTTAAGAACTGAATGAAAGGCCAACAGTGTAAAAATCTAGGTATTTCGCTCATAAAATTATGGACTGCTGCTTCTCTAAAATAGTTGGCTCACCTTTCTGTGTGGTAAAATTAATTGGACCTGGTGTCAGCTCCACACTTTAGAAAGACATGGATTCTCCAGTTTGCCACAGTCCTTAGCACACCTTAACATAATCTTTTGCTAGGTTTTTTTAACATATTTTTTGTGTCTCCCCAATCTTATGCATTTCTGTTTAAAACTCCAGCTTATTCATGAGGATAGAAAAAAGATGAAAACTTAAAATGCATTTTAGTTGACTGTGGCAGAGTGGTGAAACCACTATCCCGAATGTCTTTTTTTTAAAATATAAATGTATTTATTTATTTTGGGCTGCGTTGGGTCTTCATTGCTGTGCGCGGGCTTTTTCTATAGTTGTGGCGAGCGGGGGCTACTCTTTGTTGTGGTGCGCGGGCTTCTCATTGCGGTGGCTCCTCTTGTTGCGGAGCACGGGCTCTAGGCTCACGGGCTTCAGTAGTTGTGGCATGTGGGCTCAGTAGTTGTGGCTCGCGGGCTCTCGAGCGCAGGCTCAGTAGTTGTGGAGCACGGGCTTACTTGCTCCACAGTGATCCCGGACCAGGGCTCGAACCCGTGTCACCTGCATTGGCAGGCGGATTCTCAACCACTGTGCCACCAGGGAAGTCCTATCCTTCATGTCTTATCTTAAATCTTTGCTGGTTTGTGTGTCAGCAGTGCTTACTCAGATAACTGTTAGAACATCTGTGTGAGCCCCGGCGGTTTGCAAAGTGGCCTGGCAGACTATACGTTATGGGATCTTCACCCAGAATCCTGCCTTCTGAGATGGCAGGACAAGTGGCATGATCATCCCCATTTAACGATAAAAAACCTAGCTTCTGAGGGATTATAGAAAACCTCAGTGTCCCAGTACTAGTAAACAGTGGAATTACTGACTCCAAATCCAGGGTTGTGTTTATGTCTGGTGAAGGAAATTTTAAAGAAAGCAAAAGTCATTGCCCTTAAGGAGTTCATTATCAAATGGTATTTCTAGAAGAATGCAAGAAAATATATCAGGAATATGTATTGGAAATACGTGTAATAGTGCAAAACTAGCTACTGGGATGAATGAAGTGCAGGGGGCTTGTTGCTATGATTAGGGCCAGGTGAGATTCATCGTGATAGATGTGAAAGAGAAAGTGAGTTTGAAGCCACATTCTGAAGATTTGGTTCTTTTTGCAAAGGTTCATATTTTCCCTCTATGTTTTAAAGGTATTGATATAATGTGGATCCACGTGAAACTGAATAACACGAGGTTGTCTATGGAAAACACTGTCATGTAAATGTCATTAAAACTCAGTAATTAAGTGGAAGATGTACAAAAGTCATGGGCAGGCCACCAAAAGCAGCTTGGCCTTCCTGGAACAGATAGAGCAGAATGTCTAAGCTGAAATAAATCAGCAAGAAGATTTTCTCAAAGGGAGAAGGTTCAGCTCTCCAATTGTGTGCTAAGGGCAATGGCCAGAGTTCCCTGACCTTGAGCCTATAGCAGCGGCAGCCAACTAGTCAGGCCACTGGGTCAGGCCAACTAGACTCAAGGTCAATGCTCCCCTCTCTTTTCCTCTTCTGAGAAACTAAAATTAGGGTCATACTTCTCAACAGTTTTGGAAAAAGTGTTGTCCAGAGTAGTTCAAATCAACATTAAATTTTCTCCATAAGGGAGAAATCATGATTAAAAACATGCTTTGGGAAAGTGGATTGAAGCTGACCAACAAAAGAGGAAGAGAAGGAAGGAAAGGTTGTACAGAGTAAGGCTGGGTAGATTCTGTTGTGGGCACCCGAGCAATTTCCAATAGGGGACCATGATATGAATTCCAACCTTGCATCTAGCTCATGATGGGAAGGTGTTCAGAAAGAGAATAGGTAATTATAACAACATCCTTAGCCACTACCTTATTGATTTAAGCACTTTATATTGGAGGATCTGGGAAATCAGATGTATTTTCTTAAAGAAAATCTTCATCCATAAGATAAAAGTCAGTGTGCTGTATACGAGCATGAAGGCTATTCAATGTGAATGGGAAAAGGCGAAAAAGATGGATGGCTCGATTTAAACATATTACAATATAATTTTACGTGTTGATTTCTTCCTTTTTCTTTTACACTGATTAATATCATTGGCTCTATGGGAAGAATGTACAGAGAGTAAATTAAAACTGTGGAGATGAGCTCCTCCACTAAAACGTGAAGGCACACGAGGCAGGATACAAGGTTATCACATGCTGCTTAATGACTTACCCACCATGGATAAGGGCTCTGGAAACTGAAGGATGCTGTCAGCAAAATCAGCAGTTTTTTCCTTTTTTTAATAAATTTATTTATTGGCTGTGTTGGGTCTTCCTCGCTAGGCGTAGGCTTTCTCTAGTTGTGGCGAGAGGGGGGGCTACTCTTCGTTGCAGTGCGCGGGCTTCTCATTGTGGTGGCTTCTCGTTGTGGAGCACAGGCTCTAGACACGCGGGCTTCACTAGTTGCGGCATGTGGGCTCAGTAGTTGTGGCTCGTGGACTCTAGAGCACAGGCTCAGGACTTGTGGCTCACGGGCTTAGTTGCTCCGCGGCATGTGGTATCTTCCCGGACCAGGGCTCGAACCCCTGTCCCCTGCGTTGGCAGGCGGATTCGTAACCACTGCACCACCAGGGAAGCCCCAAATCAGCAGTTGTAGTTACATTGGCGTGAGCCTCTCTAACATGAGGGCAGCCCAATTAGAATGGATGAAACTTGGTTAATAAAAAGGCCTTTCAGGGGCTTCCCTGGTGGCACAGTGGTTGAGAGTCCGGCTGCCGATACAGGGAACACGGGTTCGTGCCCCGGTCCAGGAAGATCCCACATGCTGCGGAGTGGCTGGCCCCGTGAGCCATGGCCACTGAGCCTGTGCGTCCGGAGCCTGTGCTCCGCAATGGGAGAGGCCACAACAGTGAGAGGCCCGCGTACCGCAAAAAAAAAAAAAAAAAAAAAAAAGCCTTTCAGGTTATGAAGTTATACTTTATAACTGAAGAAAATCACCATTATCTTAAAGTGTTTTTTCTTTCTCCATGCTTTAATGCTTACTCAAAGATGGAAGGGAAGCCTGACTTTGCATTCCTCTCTGCAACGAGTCTTCTTTACACTGAAAGCATGAATCAAAGGGCACATTGGCAATACCTTTTTCTTATTAGGAAAGACCTTCAGGGCTCAAGAAACTCGCTGGTTAAATTCAATTTTTGCTTTATATTTGACGGCCTAGGAGCCTAGGCCTGTATATTGACAGGCCTAGGAGCTGGACAACTCCAGAACCAAAGGAAATGCATGGATGGAAGATAAAATTTTTTTGGTTTGACTTCCTCTCTGTCAGGCATAGTACAGAGTGGTTTCTTTCTTTTCGTTTTTGTTTTGGAGGCTTTTTAAAAATTATTAAATAGGTGGGAAACAGCTGGCTCTTAGATTGATGCATAAATCTTCCCATTTCTAAGTGCTGTGATTAATTGCATGCATGTGAAAGATTACCTGGAGTTATGATAAGGGAATACTGATGCCTTTAGTCATTGTCAGGAATCACACCCATCATTTCCCTCTTGAAGGATACGCCAAGATAATGCTGCTTGAGCCAAATACTTCCAGTGTTTATATTAGATGACTTAGACCAACATTTTTCTGTACATCTGTTGAAAGCGTGGCTGAAATCTGGGTGTTGCATTGTGAGAAATCTAACATGTCACGGGAAAGTCCCGAAAGGGCGCTTATGGTATGTGGAACAAAACACTGTTTGCCATGTCGTGAAAGGAGAGTTTACCTTTACTTGTTCATTCAGTCTATCCTCCTTCTTGCTGTCCTTCAACGCATATTTCTTGCTTGTACTACATTTGCAAATAAGGATAAAGGAAGTGTAAGACCTAGTTTCTGTTCTTCAGCTTCTTACTTCATGGTGGGGTTAATAGTTGTGTAAACAGCTTAACTGAAGTATATGCTTTCATATACATTTTAACAAAGTGTCATACGATCAGAAAGGACGGCATCACTAAGGCTGTACGTGTGTGCACACATGTGTGCGTGTGCACACTGAGAGTATGGTTGGGGGTGGCTAGGACATCAGGGAAGCTGCATTGAGAAACTGACATTGGAATTGACATGTTGCAAACTTATGCGCTTTGGGCTGAACTCAGCCAGCATATGGTTTCATGGTTTAAATTTTTTTGAATCCATTGCTCAGATCTAAGAATCTAGGGATTTTGCTTAGAAATTTGGAATTCTGGCTTCTTTTGAAAAAATCGGAAGTCTTGGCAATAGCCCCCAGGAGGATAATAATAGTGAAGAGCTGGAGAGAGGCTGCTCCTTTAAAGAGAACCCTCTTCATGTTGTCGTTCTCTTGCTTCATGCATTTTTTACTGCCTGCCTGGTCTGGATACATATGTGAGTTTGTGAATTCATAGTCGTTATTTGCCAATAGAAAAAGAAAACGGGTATAAGGGCTAAGCCGGCAGCCTTATACAATGAGGGGCAATTCTGAAAGCAGATAGGAACTGAGCATGGATCGCAATTTTAGCAAAGTGGGACAATCACTTTCACTGGGCAGTTCTACAAAGTGAGGCTGCATGAATAAACTGAGCCCAGATTTTAACATGTGCACAATTAGGTTATCAATTATTAGATTAGATTATCAATATTATCTTACAGACCAGTGGTTTGCAATGAGTGGTCCCCAGACCAGGAGCATCGGCATCCCCTGGGAACTTGTTAGAAACTCAAATTCTCCGGCCACACCCAAAACCTACTAAAGCAGAAACTCTGGAGGGTGGGACCCAGAAGTCTCTGGTTTAACAAGTCCCCCAGGTGATTCTGATACATGCTAACGTTTGACAATCTGTAAGCAATAATAAAAAAAAAGAATAAAATATTTAATTAGATAAACATTGCCTAAGGTCAGACTGTTGCAGTGGTAAAAAATTGTTAGCATGGAAACCAACTGCAGACAATAATTATCTGAGTAAAAGATGATAAAGACCTGGATCAATGCAGTGACCGTGTGGGAGCCACTGAGAGAAGCACCCCAAGGTGTGAAAGAGATTTCTGAGGCAGCGCTGAGGAGGACTTGAGACCTATTGGATATGGAGGAGAGAGAGAGAAGATTCCTAGTGCAGTTGCCAACCCAGGAAATTGAATGGAAGTTGGTGCCGTTACCTGGGTGCCATTACATGTCCACACAGAAGGTAGAGCAGTTTCTAGGGGAAATTAGTGTTCAGTGCATAAGAAAATATTTGAGGATTCTGTGGGGATTACATGGTATATTTTTGCTGGGTTAATAGATATTGGTCTGGGACTTCCCTGGTGGCACAGTGGTTAAGAATCTGCCTGCCAATGCAGGGGACACGGGTTCGATGCCTGGTCTGGGGAGACCCCATATGCCACGGACCAGCTAAGCCCGTGCGCCACAACTACTGAGCCTGCGCTCTAGAGCCCACGAGCCACAACTACTGAGCCCTTGCGCCTAGAGCCCGTGCTCCGCAACAAGAGGAGCTGCCTCAATGAGAAGCCCGCGCACCGCAACGAAGGATAGCTCCCACTCGCCGCAACTACAGAAAGCCCGCGTGCAGTAACGAAGACCCAACACAGCCAAAAATAAATAATAATAATAATAAAAAGATATTGGTCTGATTTCCTGGAGAAAATTTTGGGAGGCGAGTCCTTGATTATAGGTAAGCTCACCCAGGGAAGAAGAAGAGTGTGGAAAGAGAATTATTCATGAAACCCAAGAGGACCCCGACCGTTAAAATGTAGATGGTGGAGGAGGAGCATATAAAAGAGATAGAGAAATAATAATAATAAATCCTAACAAAATAACCAAAGTACAGAAAATCTAAATATGTGTACAAAGATGTCCCTCACAGAATTATTTAAATGAGAAAAATAAAAGCCACACAGATGTTTGATATCAAGATTAATTATAAGAAATCTAAAGGAAGATTATAGAGGCATTAGAAATGATCATTATAAACCCCATAATATAGTATAAAAATTAATGTTTATGATGTCATGAAAACAAGCAAAATTTTAAAGTACACACCATTTCATGTAAAACATGATTGCAGCGATGTAAAATTACATATAAAAGATAGTTTGGTGCATTAAAATGGTAGAAGTAAGAGAGTTAAGGTGGTGAAATTGTGGGTGACTTTATCTTTGCTCTCAGAAGTTTTTTTTAATGTTGCTACATTACAATTACTTTTAGAAGCTTACTCTGTTAAGATTCTGCATCATGAACACTACGTTGACATAAAGAGGAAAAAATAAATAAAAATTTATTACCAACTACCATTTCAAACTAAAGCATAACTTATGGTCTTGAAAGTTTGAGACTTAACTCATTATCAACTGGAGGATTTTTGCAGAAACTAATGCCTGTGTCTGGTGATGTTTATTTTGGCTGGGCAAAAATTAATTCTGTTATTTCACAAGCACTTTGTGGGTTATTACATCCAGTAGTTACATCTGACACACCTTTAAAGTCTTCTAATTTTTGTGAAATGTTCTGTTCAATCCACTCTTCTGTAGAAGCAAAGGAGCGTTCTCCAGCACCATGAGTTTCATTTTCACTTTCAGTATCAGAATCAATCACTAAGTTTTTTTGTCTTTTTGTTGGTCTCATATTCACATTGTCTGAATCAGAACTATATTCTGAAGAACTATCATCTTCTGAGACACTAGTATATATGTCGCTTGGGCAATCAGAGAAAGTATCTGCATAAAATTCACTGAAAAATTCTTCTTAACTCAAAATTTCACGATGTGTCATTTTTGAAAATTTTACTTTTATAATATACACAAGGTTGGAACAAAAACCTAACGGAGCAAAATGTGAATGATAACAACAATCATAAATTGTATAATGAACCCTTGATCAATTTTAAGCTCTAACAACTTTGCACGGTGATGTTAATTGTATCATTCTCTAAAAATGTATTGATATGTCTCCGGTCAGTGATGGGAGACAGGTAGCAAAAGATGTGTTAATACTTCTCCAGTCAGTAAGATAGCTTTAAAGAGGATGTAAGCAAGGCTTGCATTGTTTTCTGGACATTGTAGAGGGAGTCCTGAATAGTAAGGGATAGCAGGAGAGCAGTTAGGTAGGGGTAAGGCAAGAGGAATAGTATCTAATCAGTGGTCCCTTAGGAAAAAGATTGACGTCTAAGGAGTTTAATCTATGATGAAAAAACATCAGTGGAAGCCATGTTATCTGTACACCTGAAACATCAGTGGTGCAGAGAAAACACTGTCAGAAGGTCATCAAAAGTGCCATCTTTCTGAATGTTTAGCCCCCAGCAACTACAGCTTGAGTTTCCCCCTGCCTGGTTGCTTTCCCTTCCATCCCAGGTTCTTGCTTCCCCCGATTTTAGAACCTGGAAATAGTTCTAATACTAGGTTCCTTACAAAGACAGATGAAATTTGAAGTAACTGGATGACTAGAGAAAAATGCCATTGCTTCTTTCTCGGGATGAGGGTTGGCAAGATAAAAGCTGACCAAGTAGACAGGGGTGTTTCATGAAGGGCTTTTTGCTATCTCGTCCTTTTCTGAATGAATACCACTGGTTAAGGAGAATGCAAAGCTTTGGGGCACTTTAATAACTACGATTATTCTAGTAGTATGCAAAGTCCTTTGACAAAAGGGGAAAAGATGCTCTGAAAGTCTGAGAGAATGTCACTGCAATGAGTGTATCTTTCTACTGAACATACAGCATACAATTAAAAAAAAGCCACTAATACAAATTATTGGTTAGAAGGGAGTTATATGATTTTACAACTAGATTCTTAGGTAAAACTATGGCAAGATTAAATATCCTACCGAAGAGAGTCCTCAAAAACACTTTTGTGTTGTGTTCATCTTGGTAACTTCTGGAGAAGGAGAAGGAGGAGATGACTGTGTATATGGCTGCTACTGATAGGATCCAAAAGCATGTGATGCTACAAGGTTGAGTCTTAATGTACTGACATGTGCCTGGAAGATGCGATGGAAGGAAGAATTGAAGGTACCGTGAAGTCTCTAGGGAAGACAGCCCAGTTTGAGGCCAGCTTTGCCCAGTGTTCCTGGCTGTCCAAGCAATGTGATGAGGAAGGAAGAGCCTGGGTCTGGAGCCAGTAGACCTGAATCTATGTTCTGAGTCACTGCTCCACATCTCTGTGACTCTGTTCCTTCACCAACAAAATCTTCACCATCATCATGCCTGCCTTTGTAGTAAAGATGAAATGGAACATCGAGGAAAACTGCCTTTCAAACTACAAAGTATTATGCAGAAGTTTATTCACATTCTTCAGAGTTATCCACCTTTGACTTAACTTTAGTACATTATACATAGTCTCTCACCTTACTGTGTTTCTGTCTTCCCGCTCAGAATACCCATATGTTGAAACTTTGAGATATCCCAAGAAGCCCCAGAGGTCTCATATAAATTGCTAGGCAGCAGACCGAAGTCTGGGATGACCCAGAGCCCATTGATGGGGCATTGGGAAATGCAGGTTCAACAGTGTTGTTTGCAGTCACTCCACGTGAAGATGCTAACCTAAAATCCCCAAGCTTGGTCCAATGGGATGCTTGCTGAAATGTATGGTTAACAAAAGAAAGAGATTGGATTATAAATCTTTGGAAGTAAGCCTTCGGAGATAATATCTGATGCCGGAACCTCAAGGGAAAATAATTCTTTAATCGATTGAAAACCTGCCTTGCAAAAGCTTTTAAACATTTAAACACCATCATATAAATCAACTTAGAAATATCCCACCAAGGAATAAAGGAGTTCTTGCCATGTAAAATATTAATTTATCTTTTCAAGGCAGAACAAACCCTTCATTTAGAAGAACATTGGCTAGGAGGTGGTGGAGAAAGCAGAAAATATAGAATAAACTCTTTGTGTTGACCTTGGATGTCCACTTAAATGTCTCAGATCTTTGGGCTTTTTCTCGTGCTGAAAAGCGAAGGTCCTTTAGTGCTGAAACTTAGTTCCAGTGTATTTTACTTGAAGTCCTTCTCTTGTCTTTGATTACATATTCCACGGCAGTTATTCCCAACTATGTATTAGAAAATGATCTGCAATTCAGCAATTGACTTCAGCCTGTAACTTAACAGATAGGCTCCTAGAATGGCAAAGGAATGTTGGGAGGAACATTGGATTTTAAAATACAGTTGCTCTACAAAAACAACTATGAATGAATCACAGAAGAGCAGGCATCTACCACATGGCCATTCCTTCATTTGCTACAATATACATGCCTCAGGAGTAACACTGAGGCCAGCCTGGAAGACGACCAGAAAGGAAACGATATGATTAGCAAAGTTAAAATCTGATTTGCATCCAAAAATGTAGGGTATGCTCGTTTCTGTGCAAATGTAATGGAAAAAGGCTGTAGGTAAAGTGGCTAAAGCCTAAACAAAATAAACACTTAATTTTCTTTTATTGTACCCTGTGACTGTTAATAATATCACGGCACCAAGTCAGAAACATTAAGCCGAGCAGGGGAGCAATAAATGTTTCTAGACTGCGCACCACTGTTGATATTAGCAGCTAATCGCTCCAGAGTTCACACAAAATGCAGATGGGAGTACAAAGAAGATATTTGATGAAGTCAGCGGTGGCCGGAACCGTTCACAGGTGAAACCAATAACTAGAGGGCTGGCTCAGCAGGGATAGAGCCTGGGGAAGAGATCAAGAAAGGGCTTTGAAAATCATTGCTTTTTAACATGTCTGTACCTATTGACATATGGATGTTCTTAAACTCATGAGGTTCTCGGTCTTAATCTCAACTGACAGTATTGTTTGAGAATTTGCAAAACTCTTTATCATTTAATCATCATCATAACTCGCTGAGATAGCTAAGATGGCTATGGTTCTTCCCATCTTACAGGGAAAGAAATCAGAGTAGTGAGTATGGTCACATGACATAAGATTCAGGAGTAAAACTCTATGCTTGTGATTCCAGCTCTCTTGTTCTTCTGATGATCTTGCTTAAATCATTATCTATGTATATATACATATACATATATATACATATACTTATGTACTTATATATGTAAGTGTATATGTCATGTAAAATGGTATTTGGGGCTTTCATCTCTGATGGTATCTTAGACAGAAAACCCCAAACAATCTTCCCAAGAAGGAAATTAAAATGCTAGTTAAAGTGTAAAAGAAACGAATAAATAAACCTCATAATTTTAAGTGTATTGCAAAGCTGGCACAAAAGCAAGGATTCCACAGAGGCCAGAATTTAAATATCAACAGGAATTGAGGAGGCAAGTAGGCACCAAGATACTTAAGGGTGTCTGCTGATCCATTAGTTGCCACTCTGATGGCTTCACGGTGTGATGTGATCTGCAGAGAAAGCTCAGGGCCACTCAAGGTAAGACCCAAAAGGACTGTGATCTCAGAGTGGTGACAGCTGGAAATACATGCACTGCCCAGAAAAGATCAACAAGGAAACTTGTCTATGAGGGCTAACAGAACATAAATCATTTAAACATTGTTTATTTTAATATATTCATTCCCTGGAAGAATGCAACTTCAACCCAGGTCTCAAAACATTCCCACAAAAAATGTCCTGTAGAAGATGAACTCACAGTCAAAAATCACAAAACACAAAGGGAAATGTGGCATAAGTGAAAAACAGAAAATAGCAGACTCAGACCTCTAGAGACGTTGATATTGGATGTATATTAGGCACATAATATAAAATCTTTATGTTTCATGTTGTGCTTGAGATGGCTAGCTATCCATGAAACTGATTTTCACCTGTTCCACAGTAACACAAGTATATGGCATGTGACTGCCTAGTTTGACTACATTCCCCACTTCCCTTTGCAATCAGATGTGCAATAAAGTAATTAGCTTTTTCCAAATAGAATGTGTGTGGAAGTGATTGTATCACTGCCCCCTCTTGCCCCTTCACACTTGGCTGGAGCCCAGATGAGCCAAAACCCAGCTTGCACTGTGCACATGTTGACAGTGCCCTAGGAGGTGGAGGAACAATGGATTACATGGGACCTGGGTCTCTGAATTGACACAGAATGACCTGGGTCATTCACACTGAGACCAGGTGAAAGAGATACAAGCCTCTGAGTTCTTTAAGTCTCTGTATTGTATTGTTGAAGTTTTACCCTTAATAATACGTATCTGCTAAAAAAGATAATGGAGAAGCTTGAACATATAAGCAAAACCAAAACCACCAAATCAGTCAATAAATAAAAACATTAAGGAGGGAGATTTGAAAAAGAATGAAGTTATTTCAGAAAAAAAAATTCAATTTAGGCAACTCATGAAATACAAAAAAAATGATACATAAGTGGGAAAAATTATTCATATTTGCAAGATAAATAGTGTTTACATTCAGAGGTTCTTCCTCCAATGAAGATTGCTAAAGACCAGGGTGCCTTCTCTTGCAGCTCTCCGTTCACTGGCCCCATCCCATCTCCATTTGAATGCTTTGTGTTGCTTGTGCAGAAAGAACATCATTTAGATTTTCTTTTCTTTTTCTTTTAAACGTCTTTATTAGAGCATAATTGCTTTACAATGGTGTGTCAGTTTCTGCATTATAACAGTGAATCAGTTATACGTATACATATGTCCCCATATCCCTTCCCTCTTGCATCTCCCTCCCTCCCACCCTCCCTCTCCCACCCCTCTAGGTGGTCACAAAGCACTGAGCTGATCTCTCTGTGCTATGCGGCTGCTTCCCACTAGCTATCTGTTTTACGTTTGGTAGTGTATATATGTCCATGCCACTCTCTCACTTTGTCCCAGCTTACCCTTCCCCCTCCCTGTATCCTCAAGTCCATTCTCTAGTAGATCTGCATCTTTATTGCCGTCTTGCCCCTAGGATCCTCTGACCATTTTCGTTTGTTTTTTCTTTAGGTTCCATATATATGCGTTAGCATACGGTATTTCTTTTTCCGTTTCTGACTTACTTCACTCTGTATGACAGTCTCTAGGTCCATCTACCTCACTACAAATAACTCAGTTTTGTTCCTTTTTATGGCTGAGTAATATTCCATTGTATATATGCACCACATCTTCTTTATCCATTCATCTGTCGATGGACACTTAGGTTGCTTCCATGTCCTGGCTATTGTAAATAGAGCTGCAATGAACATTTCGGTACATGACTCTTTTTGAATTATGGATTTCTCTGGGTATACGCCCAGTAGTGGGATTGCTGGATTGTATGGTAGTTTTATTTCTAGGTTTTTAAGGAACCTCCATACTCTTCTCAATAGTGGCTGTATCAACTTACATTCCCACCAACAGTGCAAGAGGGTTCCCTTTTCTCCACACCCTCTCCAGCATTTATTGTTTGTATATTTTTTGATGATGGCCATTCTGACCAGTTTGAGATGATATCTCATTGTAGTTTTGATTTGCATTTCTCTAATGATTAATGATGTTGAGCATTGTTTCATGTGTTTGTTGGCAATCTGTATATCTTCTTTGGAGAAATGTCCATTTAGGTCTTCTGCCCATTTTTGGATTGGGTTGTTGGTTTTTTTGATATTAGAGCTTCATGAGTTGCTTATATGTTTTGGAGATTAATCCTTTGTCAGTTGCTTCATTTGCAAATATTTTCTCCCATTCTGAGGGTTGTCTTTTTGTCTTCTTTATGGTTTCCTTTGCTGTGCAAAAGCTTTTAAGTTTCTTTAGGTCCCATTTGTTTATTTTTGTTTTTACTTCCATTTCTCTAGGAGGTGGGTCAAAAAGGATCTTGCTGTGATTTATGTCATAGCGTGTTCTGCCTATGTTTTCCTGTAAGAGTTTGATGGTGTCTGGCCTTACATTTAGGTCCTTAATCCCTTTTGAGTTTATTTTTGTGTATGGTGTTAGGGAGTGTTCTAATTTCATTCTTTTACATGTAGCTGACCAGTTTTCCCAGCACCACTTATTGAAGAGGCTGTCTTTTCTCCACTGTATATTCTTGCCTCCTTTATCAAAGATAAGGTGACAATATGTGCGTGGGTTTATCTCTGGGCTTTCTATCCTGTTCCATTGATCTATATTTCTGTTTTTGTGTCAATACCATACTGTCTTGATTACTGTAGCTTTGTAGTATAGTCTGAAGTCAAGGAGCCTGATACCTCCAGCTCCGTTTTTCTTTCTCAAGATTGCTTTGGCTATTCGGGGTCTTTTGTGTTTCCATGAAAATTGTGAAATTTTTTGTTCTAGTTCTGTGAAAAATGCCAGTGGTAGTGTGATAGGGATTGCATTGAATCTGTAGATTGCTTTGGGTAGTAGAGTCATTTTCACAATGTTGATTCTTCCAATCCAAGAACATGGTATATCTCTCCATCTATTTGTATCATCTTTAATTTCTTTAATCAGTGTCTTATAATTTTCTGCACAGAGGTCTTTTGTCTCCTTAGGTAGGTTTACTCCTAGATATTTTATTCTTTTTGTTGCAATGGTAAATGGGAGTGTTTCCTTAATTTCACTTTCAGATTTTTTATCATTAGTTTATAGGAATGCAAGAGATTTCTGTGCATTAATTTTGTATACTGCTACTTTACCAAATTCATTGATTAGCTCTAGTAGTTTTCTGGTAGCATCTATAGGATGCTCTATGTATAGTATCATGTTATCTGCAAACAGTGACAGCTTTGCTTCTTCTTTTCCAATTTGGATTTCTTTTTCTTCTCGGATTGCTGTCGCTAAAACTTCCAAAACTATGGTGAATAACAGTGGTGCGAGTAGGCAACCTTGTCTTGTTCCTGATCTTAGTGGAAATGCTTTCAGTTTTTCACGATTGAGGACGATGTTGGCTGTGGGTTTGTCATATATGGCCTTTATTATGTTGCAGAAAGTTCCTCTATGCCTACTTTCTGGAGGCTTTTGATCATAAATGGGTGTTGAATTTTGTCGAAAGCTTTCTCTGCATCTACTGAGATGACCATATGGTTTTTCTCCTTCAGTTTGTTATTATGATGTATCACGTTGATTGATTTGCATATATTGAAAAATCCGTGCATTCCTGGGATAAACCCCACTTGATCATAGTGTATGATCCTTTTAATGTGTTGTTGGATTCTGTTTTGCTAGTATTTTGCTGAGGATTTTTGCATCTATATTCATCAGTGCTATTGGCCTATAGTTTTCTTTCCTTGTGACATCTTTGTCTGGTTTCGGTATGAGAGTGATGGTGGCCTTGTAGAAAGAGCTTGGGAGTGTTCCTCCCTCTGCTATATTTTGCAAGAGTTTGAGAAGGATAGGTGTTAGCTCTTCTCTAAATGTTTGTTAGAATTCACCTGTGAAGCCATCTGGTCCTGGGCTTTTGTTTGTTGGAAGATTTTAAATCACAGTCTCAATTTCAGTGCTTGTGATTGGTCTGTTCATATTTTCTATTTCTTCCTGGTTCAGTCCTGGAAGGTTGTGCATTTCTAAGAATTTGTCCATTTCTTCCAGGTTGTCTGTTTTATTGGCATATAGTTGCTTCTAGTAATCGCTCATGATCCTTCGTATTTCTGCAGTGTCAGTTGTTACCTCTCCTCTTTCATTTCTAATTCTATTGATTTGAGTCTTCTCCCTCTTTTTCTTGATATGTCTGGCTAATGGTTTACCAATTTTATCTTCTCAAAGAATCAGCTTTTAGTTTTATTGATCTTTGCTATCATGTCCTTCATTTCTTTTTGGTTTATTTCGTACCTGATCTTTATGATTTCTTTTCTTCTCCTAACTTTGGGGTTTTTTTGTTCTTCTTTCTCTAATTGCTTTAGGTGTAAGGTTAGGTTGTTTTTTTGAGATGTTTCTTGTTTCTTAAGGTAGGCTTGTATAGCTATAAACTTCCCTCTTAGAACTGCTTTTGCTGCATTCCATAGGTTTTGGGTTGTCGTGTCTCCATTGTAATTTGTTTCTAGGTATTTTTTGATTTCCTCTTTGATTTCTTCAGTGATCTCTTGGTTATTAAGTAGTGTGTTGTTTACCTTCCATGTGTTTGTATTTCTTACAGATTTTTTCCTGTAATTGATATCTAGTCTCATAGCGTTGTGGTTGGAAAAGGTACTTGATATGATTTCAATTTTCGTAAATTTACCAAGGCTTGATTTGTGACCCAAGATATGATCTATCCTGGAGAATGTTCCATGAGTACTTGAGAGGAATGTGTATTCTGTTGTTTTTGGATGGAATGTCCTATAAATATCAATTAAGTCCATCTGGTTTAATGTATCATTTAAAGCTTGTGTTTCCTTATTTATTTTCATTTTGGATGATCTGTCCATTGGTGAAAGTGGGGTGTTAAAGTCCCCTACTATGATTGTGTTACTGTTGATTTCCCCTTTTATGGCTGTTAGTATCTGTCTTACGTATTGAGGTGCTCCTATGTTTGGTGCATAAATATTTACAGTTGTTATATATTCTTCTTGGATTGATCCCTTGATCAATATGTAGTGTCCTTCTTTGTCTCTTGTAATACTCTTTATTTAAAGCCAATTTTTCTGATATGAGAATTGCTACTCCAGCTTTCTTTTGATTTCTATTTGGATGGAATATCTTTTTCCATCCCCTCACTTTCAGTCTGTATGTGTCCCTAGGTCTGAAGTGGGTCTCTTGTAGACAGCATATATATGGGTCTTGTTTTTGTATCAATTCAGCCAGTCTATGTCTTTTTGTTGGAGCATGTAATCCATTTACATTTAAGGTAATTATCGATATGTATGTTCCTATTACCATTTTCTTAATTGTTTTGGTTTTATTATTGAAGTCCTTTTCCTTCTCTTGTATTTTCTGCATAGAGAATTTCCTTTAGCATTTGTTGTAAAGCTGGTTTGGTGGTGCTGAATTCTCTTAGCTTTTGCTTGTCTGTAAAGGTTTTAATTTCTGTGTCAAATCTGAATGAGATCCTTGCTGGATAGAGTAATCTTGGTTGTAGGTTTTTCTCCTTCATCACTTTAAATATGTCCTGCCACTCCCTTCTGGCTTGCAGAATTTCTGCTGAAAGATCAGCTGTTAACCTTATGGGGATTCCCTTGTATGTTACTTGTTGTTTTTCCCGGCTGCTTTTAATATTTTTTCTTTGTATTTAATTTTTGATAGTTTGATTAATGTGTTTCTCCTTGGATTTATCCTGTATGGGACTCTCTGTGCTTCCTGGACGTGATTATTTCCTTTCCCATATTAGAGAAGTTTTCAACTATAATCTCTTCAAATATTTTCTCAGTCCCTTTCTTTTTCTCTTCTTCTTCTGGGACCCCTATAATTCAAATGTTGGTGCATTTAGTGTTGCTTCAGAGGTCTCTGAGACTGTCCCCAGTAATTTTCATTCTTTTTCTTTATTCTGCTCTGCAGTAGTTATTTCCACTATTTTATCTTCCAGATCACTTATCCGTTCTTCTGCCTCAGTTCTTCTGCTATTGATCCCTTCTAGAGAATTCTTTTATTTCATTTATTGTGTTGTTCATCTCTGTTTGTTTGCTCTTTAGTTCTTCTAGGTCCTTGTTAAACGTTTCTTGTATTTTCTCCATTCCATTTCTAAGATTTTGGATCACCTTTACTATCATTATTCTGAATCCTTTTTCAGGTAGACTGCCTATTTCCTCTTCATTTGTTAGGTCTGGTGGGTTTTTACCTTGCTCCTTCATCTGCTGTGTGTTTCTCTGTCTTCCCATTTGCTTAACTTACTGTGTTTGGGGTTTTCTTTTTGCAGGCTGCAGGTTCGTAGTTTCCGTTGTTTTTGGTGTGTGTCCCCAGTGGCTAAGGTTGGTTCAGTGGGTTGTGAAGGCTTCCTTGTGGAGGGGACTAGTGCCTGTGTTCTGGTGGATGAGTTTGGATCTTGTCTTTCTGGTGGGCAGGTCCACGTCTGGTGGTGTGTTTTGGGGTGCCTGTGGCCTTATTATGATTTTAGGCAGCCTCTCTGCTAGTGGGTGGGGTTTTGTTCCTACCTTGCTAGTTGTTTGGCATAGTGTGTCCTGTACTGTAGCTTGCTGGTTGTTGAGTGAAGCTGGGTCTTGGTGTTGAGATGGAGCTCTCTGTGAGATTTTCGCCATTTGATATTACGTAGAGCTGGGAGGTCTCTTGTGGACCAGTGTCCTGAAGTTGGCTCTCCCACCTCAGTGGCACAGCCCTGACGCCTGGCTGGAGCACCAAGAGCCTGTCCTCCACATGGCTCAGAATAAAAGGGAAAATAAAAAGAAAGAAAGAGAAGAAGGTAAAATAAAATAAAATAAAGTAAAATAAAATAAAAAATAATTATTAAGAAAAAAATATTTTTAAGTAATAAAAACAAAAGAACAGACAGAACGCTAGGACAAGTGGTAAAAGCAAAGCTATACAGACAAAATGACACACAGAAGCATACACATACACACTCACAAAAAGAGAAAAAGGGAAAAATATATATATACCTTTGCTCCCAAAGTCTACCTCCTCAATTTGGGATGATTCGTTGTCTATTCATGTATTCCACAGGTGCAGGTACATCAAGTTGATTGTGGAAATTTAATCCACTGCTCCTGAGGCTGCAGGGACAGATTTCCCTTTCTCTTCTTTGTTCGCACAGCTCCCAGGGTTCAGCTTTGGATTTGGCCCCGCCTCTCCGTGTAGGTCGCCTGAGGGCGTCTGTTCTTCGTGCAGACAGAACACGGTTAAAGGAGCAGCTGATTTGGGGGCTCTGGCTCACTCAGGCCGGGGGGAGGGAGGGGTGTGGATGCGGCGCGAGCCTGTGGCCGCAGAGGGCAGCGTGACGTTGCACCAGCCTGAGGTGTGCCGTGTGTTCTCCCGGGTAAGTTGTCCCTGGATCCCGGGACCCTGGCAGTGGCGGGCTGCACAGGCTCCCCGGAAGGGAGGTGTGGAGAGTGACCTGTGCTCGCACACAGGCTTCTTAGTGGTGGCAGCAGCAGCCTTAGCGTCTCATGCCCGTCTCTGGGGTCCGCGCTTTTAGCCACGGCTCGCGCCCATCTCTGGAGCTCCTTTAAGCAGCGCTCTGAATCCCCTCTCCTCACGCACCAGGAAACAACGAGGGAAGAAAAAGTCTCTTGCCTCTTCGGCAGCTCCAGACTTTTCCCTGGACTCCCTCCCGGTTAGCCGTGGCGCACTAACCCCTTCAGGCTGTGTTCACGCCGCCAACCCCAGTCCCCAGTCCTCTCCCTGCGCTCCGGCCGAAGAAACCCGAGCCTCAGCTCGCAGCCCCGCCCGCCCCGGCGGGGGAGCAGACAGGCCTCTCAGGCTGGTGAGTGCCGGTCGGCCCTGATGCTCTGTGCGGGAATCTCTGCGCTTTGCCCTCCACACCCCTGTTGCTGCGCTCTCCTCCGCAGCTTCGAAGCTCCCCCCCCCCACGCTGCCACCCGCAGTCTCCGCCCGCGAAGGGGCTCCTAGTGTGTGGAAACCTTTCCTCCTTCACAGCTCCCTCCCACTGGTGCAGGTCCCGTCCCTATTCTTTTGTCTCTGTTTATTCTTTTTTCTTTTGCCCTACCCAGGTACGTGGGGAGTTTTTTGCCTTTTGGGGGGTCTGAGATCTTCTGACAGGGTTCAGTAGGTGTTTTATAGGAGTTTTTCCACGTGTAGATGTATTTCTGGTATATCTGTGGGGAGGAAGGTGATTTCCACGTCTTACTCTTCCGCCATCTTGAAGCTCCCTAGATTTTCTGGGGACCAACAGAAGACTCACTTAAGCCCCCTCTTTTTTTTTTTTTTCTGTACGCGGGCCTCTCACCGTCGCGGCCTCTCCTGCTGCAGAGCACAGGCTCCGGACGCGCCTGCCCAGCGGCCACGGCTCACGGGCCCAGTCGCTTCGGGGCACATGGGATCCTCTCGGACCAGGGCACGAACCCATGTCCCCTGCATCAGCAGGCGGACTCTCAACCACTGCACCACCAGGGAAGCCCTAGCCCCCTCTTTTTAAAACTCGTTTGGAAAAATAGTTTTCAATAGTTTTTGTTTTTTTTTAATGTAACAAAAATGGTTTGTTTTTCTCTAAAAATTATGAGTAATACACTTATTTAGCTTAAATATTGTAAATTCTATATTTTGGCTTAATTTTGAAAATTTTTTGAGACTTTAAATATTAGCTATTTTGTAGGGGAGCTATTTTAAGCAGAAACATATCTATAAGAGGGGGTTGGGTTTTTTTTCTTAGTGAAAATCTTGGTTTTCTCAAGATTAAATTTCTTAGCTATTACTTATTTGGGTGCTATTTCTTTTGGTTAAAGGAAGAAAAGTATGTTGTAATTTATGGTTTGCACATAAGAATACTAGTTAAATGACTTTTCTTCCATGCTTTTATAATCATCGTATACATCTGCTCATGTTAAGTGTTATTGTAGCAAATGAGCTACATTCTATTCTCAAAAGTTTCAATTTTAATTTAATTTAAAGTTGTAATATGAAGTAAATTGGTGGATATTTCAGAACTTCCTTTTATACTCAGTAGTAATATGATACAGCAAAACCAGTGTTAGAATATATTACTTAAATTGGTAACATGCATAAAATGAAAATATATTGGCTTTTTAAGATTTATTCTACCATTAATCTTAAAATCTGGTAGCTCTAAGGAGACCTCCAGCAATACAATAATTCATTATTGGACCTATTTCAGCCCTGCGTGTGATTCAGCCCAGTAAGTGAGCAATTTAGAATTTTGCTGAATATCAAAGTGGAAAACTAGGAATGGAACCATATTGGGTGGTAAATATGTGTGAGCTAATTTCCCTGTTAGTTTTGGAAGGGTAAAAAGAGGAAAATGTAGTTACTGGGCTCTTATTTATCCACCCAATGGGGACAGAGTACAATCTAAAATCATAAAACTAGGCATTAGCCAAAAATAGCACTTTTTCTATTTGCTGATTGACTAGTAAAGGAAAAATGAATTGATGTGAGGTTTTCTTTTTCTCCCTTTCCATGTGTCTTATTTTTGTCCTGTCCTCATAATCAGTTTAAATGCTCAAACAGATAGAATACTGAACTTGATATTTGTTTTTCAGTTTCTTTTTTTAATTGAAGTATAGTTGATTTACAATGTTGTGTTAGTTGCAGGTATACAGCAAAGTGATTCAGTTATACATCTACATATATATATTCTTTTTCATAATCTTTTCCATTCTGGTTTATTACAGGGTAGTGAATATAGTTCCCTGTGCTATACAGTAGGACCTTGTTTATCCATTCTGTATATAATAGTTGGTATCTGCTAATCCCAAATTCTCAATCCAACCCTCCCCTGATCCCCCTCCAAGTCTGTTATCTATGTCTGTGAGTCTGTTTCTGTTTCGTAGATTAAGCTGAACTTCATATTTGAAGCATAAAAACCTTTATTCTTTATGGACCTATGCATATTTGAGTAATGTTTCATGTACAAATGCTTCCTAATGAAAGTGTAAGCTTCTCATTCCTGAACAGATATGTAAGATACTCATAATTACATATTTGTAGACTTTTACAGGAGTTTAGGAGGTCAACAGAGTCTGGCCCATTCCCGTTTTTCGAGATGCCAGTGTATCAAAAAATGTAGAAATGCCAATCAGTTAGGAAAACAGATACATTTTAAATGTTTCCATTGAACAACTGAAGTGAAATCGTCCATGTGAACTTCTTTCAGTTCATGCAGTGTAACTCTCCATCCATAGGCATAATTTCAATTGGAGAAACACCAGAAGTTTAAGTTTGGAACTATTGATGAAGCGGAGTCCTGGTCTCTATGGCCCCCCAGGTCCTCCTGGGATAGTGGGATAGGCCCCAAAGGAACCCTATAGAAATGTATTCATGTAAGCCACAGAGATAAAATGTTAGTCCCCGAAGCCTTGGGCTTTGCTTAGGCTCACATCCCAATATGGGAGAAATGTACAAATGTCCTGGAGTCTGGTCTTGTGAGGAAAAACTGCAAGAGAATCCTTTCTCAGCCAGATGCCAAGTGCTTCAGCTGCTACCAATCCGGCCTTTGTACTGGTTCTTCTTCTCATGAGCTTAGCTCTAGAGAGCAAAGAGCACAGGCCTGCAGAAAGTTCAAGCAAAGCCCGCACAGTCCAAAACGAGCCAAAGATGGAATACAGGCGTATTAGATTTCACAAGGCAGGAAGTGACCCCGAGAGTCCACCTTCGGGAGAGTTTATGGTAATTGTAAGAAGCCATTTTAAGGATTTTCTAAGTTGAATCTATGTGCAGATGAAATTCTCTGTAGGCCAGTTGGTAATTTCCCCATCTCAGTTTAACAATATCGATGACCTGACTATTTAAATAGGTTATACCTGTGTTCTCAAATACTGAGATTCTTTCCAGCCTCCTTTTCCCCTCCTTAGTCCCTCCCCTCTCTGTCCTGTTGTACCCAGGAGTGATTTCTTCATAAACTTCCTGAAGGATTAAATACAGCAACAAAAAGCTTCTATTTCCCTTGCTGAGGGCTTACTTTTTCCGGTGGTAGCTTTCTCAGAAATGACACTCAGAATCTAAAAGACTAGGTGTCACAGAGTGGATTTAGAAGGTAGGTGTGGTGTGTGGATAGGGAATAACCCACCGCCACCTCTTGTACCATGCTTCCTCTGTTTTGGTCAGATGGCAGCCAGGGTGTTGCAGTAGCCCCTCAAGATTTCCCTGCTTGTACATCTGAAACATCTGGATGCCTAATACATAGTATTGCTCATGTTCTTAAATTGTCCTTGACGCTTAGAACATGGCCTTTAAAAATTGGGTTTGGCAGCAAATGCTGGAGGGGGTGTGGAGAAAAGGGAACCCTCTTGCACTGTTGGTGGGAATGTAAATTGATACAGCCACTATGGAGAACAGTATGGAGGTTCTTTAAAAAACTACAAATAGAACTACCATACGACCCAGCAATCCCACTACTGGGCATATACCCAGAGAAAACCATAATTCAAAAAGACACATGCACCCCAATGTTCATTGCAGCACTATTTCCAATAGCCAGGACAGGGAAGCAACCTAAGTGTCCATTGACAGACGAATGGATAAAGAAGACGTGGCACATATATACAATGGAATATTACTCAGCCATAAAAAGGAACAAAATCGGGTCATTTGTAGAGATGTGGATGGACCTAGAGACCGTCATACAGAGTGAAGTAAGTCAGAAAGAGAAAAACAAATATCGTATATTCCACGCATATATGTGGAACCTAGAAAAATGGTACAGTTGAACCAGTTTGCAGGGCAGAAATAGAGACACAGATGTAGAGAACAAACATATGGAAACCAAGGGGGCAAAGCGGTGGGGGGGGGGGTGGTGGGATGAACTGGGAGATTGGGATTGACATATATACACTAATATGTATAAAATAGATAAAGAAAAATAAAAATAATTGGGTTTGGGGGGCAGGGAAGAGATGGAAACCTTCATGGAAGGGAGGAACATTGTTTTCATTGTTAAAGGACTTTCATCTTCCAAAACACACCATGATGAATACCAGCTCCCTCTCCTCTGCCCTGACAAATAACAGATTTTCACTAATCCAATAAATGTGACTCTAGCTTGTACCTGTCAGTACCGAGTCTGGTGGCAGTGGATGGGCCCATTTAAAACACAATCAAGTTCTCTTTAACTCTGTTTATTTAACTTAAACTGAACACGTCTTTGTGGATGCTCATGGAACTCAGAATATTTTTACGTAGCCACAAGGCATGGTTGCACATACCAGCTGAGCTCGTAACAGATTTACTGGCTGCAATATGAGGGAACAGAGGCCTGACATCAAGGCTGAACACAGGAAGTGGTGAAAAAGGGCATGCATGCTTACATATTAATTTAAGCAAAGGAAAAGGGGGAAAATCATTTTTAATTTTTGTCCTAGCAGAGTTGTCTGAAATTTCAAGGTATTTCTCAAACCAATTGTTATGTATAGCTCAAAGAACATTGGAAAAAAGAATTTGGATTTTCTCACACTCTTAGCTTAAAAAGAAAAGAAACACACACACACACAAGGGGAGAAACTGGCTGTTTAAGAATAGATTTTTGTATAAAAGACTTCTACAGACAAGTTTATTTCCCTAGATTGAACATTTTAGAAAACCATTTTCTAAATGTTTACTGTAATGTATATTTAATTTTCCAAATGGTAGTTAACCCAGGATTTTTCAACTAAGCCTATTATTTTGTTACGAAATGTAATTGTAATAAAAAGCTTTTAAAACCCTTTAAAAAAATAGATTTTTGCATTTCCTTTTTCAAATTACACAAATGAATACTATTAAGTGAACTTACTGAGTTGCCTTACACCTCTTCTTACTTGGCAACTCATGAATGTTATTTTTGATGTGTATCATTGATTGTTCTGAATGAAATAGTTTCCATAAGATTTTGTTCCTTCAGGCTATCTAGAAAATAATTACTTTAACATTTATCTTCCCATCTTAAATATTTTACACTTGTTTTGAGCCAGCTGTAGGATCTTTAGAAAGCATCTTATTTTGAAATACGAAGAGTAGGTCTGCCTCGCCATTCTGTCTTGGACATGGTATAAGTGTTTCTGTGAACGTCTTTGCCTTCACATCAAATGGGAAAGAATTCGCAGTCGCAGCATTTGATATCTAACCAAAGGAAGGAGTGACTCTTTGAGGTCATATTGTAGCTTTGGCTCTACAAACCCTAGAAGCCATTATCTTAAAATGATATAAATTCGGTTACAAAATGGAAAGATGATTACATGATTCATGGAGGTTAATAAAGATCGTTGAAATCTTAGCTTGGTCGAGGCCATCAGAAACTATTTAATCCAATTTCCTTTGGCTCCAGGCAGGCCACACGGGAACCACTTTGTCAGATGGAATCTCTCTTCTCATCACATACCTCTCTAGGGAAGTCAAGCCCCTTTTTCGTATGAAATATGATGCATCCTTGTCCCGACTAAGTACCTACTCTTACCTGGGGCTCCTTTGCTGCCACTGTTGCTCATTAGAAATTAAGCTCTTGGCTGTGGAGTAATGAAAGGAATGGGTTGGACAGTGTGGGAATTGAAATACAAAGCTCTCACTCCATGAATGACATATCCAACTGTCCCAATTACTTTAATAAGCATTTGTGTGGCTGCTGACAGTAAGATGGTTGAATTTATAGGGTTGACACCCACAGGGTAAATTTTACTGTCCTTTAGTTCAAAACACATGAGAAGTACTACTATTAAAAAGCAAAAAAGGGGCTTCCCTGGTGGCGCAGTGGTTGAGAGTCCGCCTGCCGATGCAGGGGACACGGGTTCGTGCCCCGGTCCGGGAAGATCCCACATGCCACGGAGCGGCTGGGCCCGTGAGCCATGGCCGCTGAGCCTGCTCGTCCGGAACCTGTGCTCCGCAACGGGAGAGGCCACAACGGTGAGAGGCGCGCGTACCGCAAAAAAAAAAAAGGGCATCTGCCTACTTAGGTACCTTTGAAGAGTTTTCCTGGGAGCCCTTGCAAAACCGACAATGACTTCAGCGTACGTCTTAATTGTTACCCCTGTCCTCCGGGGAACCTACGAAATATTCTTTTTCATTTGGGTACAGTGCTCCACTTGCAATATTGAGGTTTTATTAGTGACGCATAAAAGGAATAAGGAAAATTTCCCAGGAAACTCCCAATCTCTGCTTCAGTCTCCATCCTTAATTTTTGCTCGTGTGGCCCCTCACTTGGAGTCACAAAGCAATGATTTCATTGCTCATAAAACAATAAAAGTTCAGAGAATCAGACAAGATATGGTACACAGTCACTCCACAGATACAGAGTCCAGATGTTTTTTCATTTAGATATTGTTTGATTTAGTGAATGTCAGCTTCCTTTCAGCTACTGTGGTTGGGAAGATAAGTTACGGTGTGTTTTTGCCTGTGTGCTTTTATCAGCAGACTTATTTGCATCTAACCATGGCTGATATAAGACATAATGCCTGTGAGGTTTTACCTTGGCAGCTATGTGAGTGTCAGGATTTCAAACCCTAAAAACAGGTTTATGTTCTATTTCTCTATAAGGAAAGAAATTGACTTGGTTTTTCAAATGACAAGGACTTTTTCATGGATAATCCTTTATGCCCCCATTTCATATTCTTATTCTTTTCAGAGAGCGGGTGGGGTAGAAGTGGTGGACAGAGCATTTGCACATGAAGGTATCTTAGCTTCTGATCAGAATTTGAGCAAGTAGAAAAATCCAAGATAGAAAAAAAAAAAAAAGGAGAAACAGATTTTAAATTAAACCAAACGAAGAGTGATCATCATATACGGCAATGTAGATATAATTATTCCATTAGATAGAACTTCCTGAGCAATAGATCTGATATCTAGGGCCCAGTGGTACAAATGTGGGATAGTGAATTTGGAGTAATAACGAAGACATTAGAATATTTGTCCCCCCAAATGACTAAAGCCACTAGTCTATACTAAAGCCTAGAAGGGGGAGAAGCCATGATTCTAATATTCATAAAGCCATATCAAACAACTGACGTTGAATTCAGAAAGAGGGGTGAAATGGACATGAACTGTACCTCCATGTGGCATTTTAGACTTCACAAAAAGTATCTTAATTGTCAAGACTTTAAGAGATTATGATCATATCAAGAAAAATAGTGGAGCCTTTCTTTTTGGACTATCTCTATAAAAAATATCCTGTTCTTTTTGGTATTACTTGAAATAAATCCAGGCTTGATTAAACTTCTGTGGCTGGTGAAAGCCATACCTCTCCCAGTATTTTAACAAAGATTCTGGCCAATCATCATGAAATATATTTTGAAAACTGAGACATAGAGTTGGGTTCACTTGATCTGCAAAATGTCTTGTTGTCAAATAACCACTGTTACATCTTTAAGGTGCAATGAGGCTATGGATCTGGGATTGTTTTCATGGCCTCAGTACCTCCTTTAATAATAACTAAGTATAGTCAGTCTCCTGACCCAGTGCAGTCCAATGGATGCAAATACCTTATTAGTCATATTTCTCAGAGAAAAAAATACTTCACATCTTCCTCTTTGAACTCCCTAAGAAAGGCTCATTTGAAAATTACCATTGGCCTTTCTATCAGTTCCAAGTGTAAACTTTATTGCATTTATAATCTGAACGAATCAAGGAATCATCACCTCTATTTAAAAGATGTTTCCACTCAAGCTGAAAATAATATACCAGTGCTGAGTATCAGGCCACGTATTTGCTCAATTCATACACTTTGGATAAAAATATGTGACCATCTGTCCAGATGTTTTCTCTGTGTGATAGGTAACATCCCAATTGTTTCCATTTTTGATTGATTACCAGAATTGAAAGAGTATCTTGGGTTGTGAAAACAGTCTTTATAACTCTGGGTGAAATACTTCAACCTATTAAAAACATTTAGAGAAAAGCACAAAATCCCTGGAAGGAGGTAGGCCCACACAGCTTGTTTACCCAGACAGCCTTGAAATTTTGAACCATCTATAGAATTTAGAACTGTTTATACTTAACTGGGCTTCATGGGTATGATTTTGAAATTCTCTTCATTGAAAAGCACTTCATTTCCTATAGAAGCTGAGATCTGAAATACTGAACAGACTCTTTTCTTGTGCATAGTAGGGTTTGAGTTTACAAGTATATTGCTTGATCCAAAATGCTGATAGCCAATGTTGATGCAAATGATTGATAAATTTTACATGGTTTGATATGAGTATTAAAGATAGGCCCATCTCAAAGGCATATAGAGCACTGTTACTGATTTCTAAAGTATTTCTCCATTTTCTTGTCCCTAATGACCTGACTCAGGTAACAGACACAATACTTATCAATATTTATCATAGTATGTTGAAGTATAACTCTGTAGGAAATGATTTCACTGTTAAGTCACTGATTTCAAAGCAAGTCAGCAGTGCTTTATGTATGGTAATCACCTGCAGACCACCTCGTTCCATTTAAATTGTTTTGCCCAGCTTGCATACCCTGGCCCCCCCAAAAGCTAAATTCTCTTTTTTAATGCTGTTTAAAAGAGAAATTTGAAAAATAGTAGCTTAGTTTCTTAATTTCTAGTCACAGTGCCTAGTTTCTTAGCTTCTATTCGTATTATTAAAAATGAATATGTACTGTCCCATTTACTGATTTGCAACTGCTGACTGACATCAAAGTAATTTAATTAATAGCAACTATTGCTCTTTTTAAGATAATTATTAAAGTAAATTAGAAATATGTGACAAATTCTTATATGTAAGTAACAGGTTTGAAAGTGCTTCGAGGTGGTTTTTAAAACCTCTTTCTCCTATGTCACTTCCTTATTTTCAACATGTTTTCATTGAGGTATAATTGACATATAACATTATGTTAACTTCAGTTATATAACATAATGATTTGATGTTTGTATATATTGTGAAATGACCCCCACAATAAGTCTAGTTAACATCCAGTTTTTTCTTGTGATGAAAACTTTTAAGATCTACTGTCTTAGCAACTTGCATTATACAATATGTGTTATTAACTATAGTCATCATGCTGTATATTAAATCCCCATGACATTTATTTTATAACTGAAAGTTTGTGCCTTTTGACCCCCTTCACCCATTTTGCTCCCCACCTCTGACAATCACTTGTCTGTTATTCTGCCCTCTGCATTTATAAGTTTGGGTTTTGCTTTTGTTGTTATTGTTGTTGTTTTAGATTCCACATACAAGTGAGATTGTATGGTATTTTCAACTTTATCTTTTGTAATTTATTTTAATATGTGTCTGAGTATGAAACTTATACTTGGTCATTATACATATAGCCATGAAAGTTCAAAGAAAGAAAACTCATCCAACATTTTGGCTGGCTACCCTGCCCAACTGCCTTCATTCCTTCTGACTGCCGATCTGTCTGTCTGTCCATCCATTCATTTGTGAGAGATCATACTGGGTGTATAATCTTTCATTTTTCTGTTTTCATGAACACTATCTTATACATGTTTTCCAATGGAGTTACAAACTTTGAATCAATACTACTTTTTTTTTTTTTTTTTTGCGGTACGCGGGCCTCTCACTGCTGTGGCCTCTCCCGCCGCGGAGCACAGGCTCCGGACGCGCAGGCCCAGCGGCCATGGCCCACGAGCCCAGCCGCTCCGCGGCATGTGGGATCCTCCCGTACGGGGTCACAAACCCGTGTCCCCTGCATCGGCAGGCGGACTCCCAACCACTGCGCCACCAGGGAAGCCCCCGATACTACTTTTACTGGCTACATTATATTCCATTAAATGAATAGGTCTTATCTTGTCGATTTCTAACTGAATTTCCTTACTTCCTTCCTCCCTTCTATCGTAAGTAGCAGTGAACATCTTTGCTTATAAGAGTTTGTCGATATCTATTACTGCTGTCTTAGGAAATTTTATTATAAATGAAGGTATTTCATCAGTGCTGTACAGAATATTTTCTTCAGATTTTTTAGAGTAGGCAAGATTTTCTATTGAGATTATTGCAGTTCAATCTAAGACTCTTGGTTGGCTTAAGGAGATGGAGGATTCCAGGGTTCTTTATCCTGTGGTTCTATAAATGTCTTGAAATAGATAAATAATAAATTTACTTTGATAATCTTTGCCTTTAGGATTTTCTTCCTTCCACAGTGTCTTCTGTTTGAGGTGATCTGATGTCTAGGAAGAATCATCATACACTGTTTAACTTAACTGAATGCTGTTCTTGCTTTAGAGTTAGGAGATGAAGATAATAAAATACTTCAAGTTTTTTTTTTCTATAAAATTGAAACTATTGTTTGATATATTACTGGATGATTTATTTGGAGATTTTTAAATCCCTCCTGCCTTGTATATAAATTCACTTATTTAACAATGACTTTATTTATGTAGCAATGCTAGGAACAGGAGGAAAAACATGAAGGGGAGAGGCTCCCTCAGGGAGTTCAGTATCTAGTGATGTGAAGACATATACCAAATTGAGGTAAGTTGAAGAGTAGCAACTTCTAACACCAGAGAATGGCAGCAGAGGCAAGGTGCTCCCCTGGGTTCCTACAGGTAGGACTTGGGGCTGGGACTGCACAACGAGGGCATGTAAAAATGTGCCTTACTTTGATGACATCCTTTTCTTGCATGTTTCACAGTCTAACTCTTGACTCTTCAGTCTTGTTCTGAATGGGTTGACAGATTGATTTCGCACTGCTTCCTCCAATGGCCTTTCTGTCATGTTGACATCTTACATGTTAGAAATCATTAAGCAGGGGCCATTTGGGAGGATTCTGCCCAGGCAGGGAATGCATCAGCTGCGCCCTGCTTTCTCCTCCCCACCCTTGTGCCACATTAGATGCATGATTGTGAATGATGTTTCCCAGTGAGGTTGGGTGACAGTGTCCCCATTCCATATTAACAGCCATAGGTTTAAATTGATAGCACATGGATTATTCTCTGTCAGTGGATTTCCTTCTTGTGCACATGTTCCTTTTAATCAGGACTTCCCCTGCTCCCATATTTCCTGTCTCGTGGACTGCTCCAGATCTACTGCTTGTTTTCCCACTCATGGAGTCTCTCCCAGTAGGCTACATTTCATGCTTTCGTTCTTCAAATGGTCCCTTGTCTTGGGAACAGGGGATGCCCTTCAGTGTGCCCTGAACTTGCATAAATGGAAAACAGTTCTCTCAAGGAGAGGAGGTTGCTTTTGACATGGTGTTGTTTTTGAGCCAAGCATTATTATTTTTGGCCAGTTGGCTGTTTTCTTCTCCATCTCAGAGAATTGAAATGTGAACGTAGTGGAGTGGGCTGAGTAGCTGTTTCAGGGGACTCATTTGCTAGATCACCTGTCCTAAAGAAGGCTAAATGGAATCCTTTCTTTTCTGTGAAGTATTTTCTCTTCTAAATTGGCTTGTGCAGCTCACATGTAGCCCCAGTTACTCAGTGTGTGTATAATTATATGTGAAGAAAGACCACACACAATTGTATCTTAGAAGGGAACTGTTTGAAGCTCCCATCACTTCTTTTCTGACGAGGAGACTTGTCCTCAGTGGGACCTATCGGTATGAATTGGCAAAGCCACACAGGTGCTTTAGCTCCGAAGGAGTGAAACGTCATAATTCACGTTCGAGTCCAGGTCTCTGGGACTGTGGGGTTACCTGGCATCAGACAGCACTAGGGATGCAGGTCATCTGGCTGACAGACACTGGAATTGTCACTCTCTCTGCCTTGCTATGGAAACGGAAGGTTTAGCTCAAAAACCAATGTGTTCTAAGTGAAGTGGATCTGTTACCTTGGCAGAAAAACCAGCGCTATGCCTCTGTGTGATTGTTACATGGCTGTGTGTGGCATTCCAGGGAAAAGATCCGTTAGAAGACAGACAAGGTCTCACAACTCACTTTTCAATAGAAAATGACTTAGCTTTCACTGATGAAGTTGATTACTGGAAAGGATACTCACGAGTCCCTGGGGTATAAGCTTTCTGATATCTGCACATGAATAGGTCCCAGCCAGCCCAATTCCCTGAAATGCGGACCTTCGGTTTCTTTGCAACGTGAAAGGTGGAGAGACGTGAGGTGAGAGCTTGTTCCCAGTGAACTTGCCTTGCATTTAATAAGCGCTGCTGATGGAAAGGAAGTCGTGAGCTCCATGACCACAATGTCAGAGTCAAGAATGGCTTCTGGATCTCACTTAAGCGTTCCTGATTAGACTGTACAGAGAGCAAGATTTCCCACTTGCTTATAGAGTAACCCCCATGATACTGAATCATCTACGAAAAGCATATTCATATTACGGATAGATTCTATAATTGAGCATTCATATATCATAGGTTAAAAAAGAAGTAACACTAGGACTATACAAAAGACCAAGAAGAAGAAAAAAAGAAAAAGTATACTGTATAGTATATTCTCTCCAGTAAGTGGAGAGATTAATTTTAAAATTTAGTGAAAATTCCTTAAAGTATATAACTTTACTTCATATATTCTGTCTATTACACATTATAACACGTGCTTCGAAGTGTTATAGTATCTTGCTCATGCTGTTACCAGGATAAACTATTCCAACTTAGTTCTAACTGAATTATTGACTTTTCCAGGCTTCTTCTTCTAATAATCAATTATTGGAATGTTTTGTGTTTGTGTGTGTACATGTGGTGGTGTATGTACCAACAGTGGGCATAGTTGAGGTTTGGTGCTGTAAGGGATACAAAAAGACAGAATATCGTTCCTAACCTCACTAAGGTGATAATCTAATTGGAAGTATAAGAGTACCACTCAAGAAATAATTGTAGAACCTGACAATGTGTATGTTACTAGGTACTAAGTGGTGTAGTGCTCATTTTACTTTTTTAACATCTTTATTGGAGTATAATTCCTTTACAATGCTGTGTTAGTTTCTGCTTTATAACAAAGTGAATCAGCTATACGTATACATATATCCCCATATCTCCTCCCTCTTGCGTCTCCCTCGCACCCTCCCTATCCCACCCCTCTAGGTGCTCACAAAGCACCGAGCTGATCTCCCTGTGCTATGCGGCTGCTTCCCACTAGCTATCTATTTTACATTTGGTAGTGTATATATGTCCTTGCTACTCTCTCACTTCGTCCCAGCTTACCCTTCCCCCTCCCCATGTCCTCAAATCCATTCTCTATGTCTGCGTCTTTATTCCTGTCCTGCCTCTAGGTTCTTCATGACCACTTTTTTTAAAATTCCATATATATGTCTTAGCATACGGTATTTGTTTTTTTCTTTCTGACTTACTTCACTCTGTATGACAGATTCTAGGTCCATCCACCTCACTACAAATAACTCAATTTCGTTTCTTTTTATGGCTCAGTAATATTCCATTGTTTATATGTGCCACATCTTCTTTATCCATTCATCTGTCGATGGACACTTAGGTTGCTTCTGTGTCCTGGCTATTGTAAATAGAGCTGCCATGAATATTGTGGTACATGACTCTTTTTGAATTATGGTTTTCTCAGGGTATATGCCCAGTAGTGGGATTGCTGGGTCGTATGGTAGTTCTATTTTTAATTTTTTAAGAAACCTCCATACTGTTCTCCATAGTGGCTGTATCAATTTACATTCCCACCAACAGTGCAAGAGGGTTCCCTTTTCTCCACCCCCTCTCCAGCATTTATTGTTTGTAGATTTTTTTATGATTGCCATTCTGACTGGTGTGAGGTATAGTTTTGATTTGCATTTCTCTAATGATTAGTGATTAATGATGTTGAGCATTCTTTCATGTGTTTGTTGACAGTCTGTATATCTTCTTTGGAGAAATGTCTATTTAGGTCTTCTGCCCATTTTTGCATTGGGTTGTTTGTTTTTTTTGCTATTGAGCTGCATGAGCTGCTTGTAAATTTTGGAGATTAATCCTTTGTCAGTTGCTTCATTTGCAAATATTTTCTCCCATTCTAAGAGTTGTCTTTTCGTCTTGTTTATGTTTTCCTTTGCTGTGCAAAAGCTTTTAAGTTTCATTAGGTCCCATTTATTTATTTTTGTTTTTATTTCCATTAGGAAGTGGGTCAAAAAGGATCTTGTTATGATCTGTGTCATAGAGTGTTCTGCCTATGTTTTCCTCTAAGAGTTTGATAGTGTCTGGCCTTACATTTAGGTCTTTAATCCATTTTGAGTTTATTTTTGTGTATGGTGTTAGGGAGTGTTCTAATTTCATTCTTTTACATGTAGCTGTCCAGTTTTCCCAGCACCACTTATTGAAGAGGCTGTCTTTTCTCCATGCTATATTCTTGCATCCTTTATCAAAAATAAGGTGACAGTATGTGCGTGGGTTTCTCTCTGGGCTTTGTATCCTGTTCCATTGATCTGTATTTCTATTTTTATGCCACTACCATACTGTCTTAATTACTGTAGCTTTGTAGTATAGTCTGAAGTCAGGGAGCCTGATTCCTCCAGCCATGTTTTTCTTTCTCAAGATTGCTTTGGCTATTCAGGGTCTTTTGTGTTTCTATACAAATTGGGACATTTTTTGTTCTAGTTCTGTGAAAAATGCCACTGGTAGTTTGATAAGGATTGTATTGAATCTGTAGATTTCTTTGGGTATTATAGTCATTTTCACCATGTTCATTCTTCCAATCCAAGAATATGGTATATCTCTCCATCTATTTGTATCATCTTTAATTTCTTTCATCAGTGTCTTATAGTTTTCTGCATACAGGTCTTTTGCCTCCTTAGGTAGGTTTATTCCTAGGTATTTTATTCTTTCTGTTGCAGTGGTAAATGGCAGTGTTTCCTTAATTTCACTTTCAAATTTTTCATCATTAGTGTATAGGAATGCAAGAGATTTCTGTGCATTAATTTTGTATTCTGCTACTTTACCAAATTCATTGATTAGCTCTAGTAGTTTTCTGGTTGCATCTTTAGGATTCTCTATGTATAGTATCATGTCATTTGCAAACAGGGACAGCTTTACTTCTTCTTTTCCAATTTGGATTCCTTTTATTTCTTTTTCTTCTCTGATTGCTGTGGCTAAAACTTCCAAAACTATGTTGAATAATAGTGGTGAGAGTGGGCAACCTTGTCTTGTTCCTGATCTTAGAGGAAATGGTTACACTTTTTCACCATTGAGAACGATGTTGGCTGTGGTGGTGTCATATATGGCCTTTATTATGTTGAGGTAAGTTCCCTCTATGCCTACTTTCTGGAGGATTTTTATCATAAATGGGTGTTGAATTTTGTTAAAAGTTTTTTCTGCATCTACTGAGTTGATCATATAATTTTTCTTAAATTTGTTAATGTGGTATATCACATTGACTGATTTGCATATATTGAAGAATCCTTGCATTCCTGGAATAAACCTCACTCAGTCATGGTATATGATCCTTTTAATGTGCTGTTGGATTCTGTTTGCTAGTATTTTGTTGTGGATTTTTGCATCTATGTTCATCAGTGCTATTGGCCTGTAGTTTTCTTTCTTTGTGACATCTTTTTCTGGTTTCAGTATCAGGGTGATGGTGGCCTCATAGAATGGGTTTGGGAGTGTTCCTCCCTATGCTGTATTTTGGAAGAGTTTGAGAAGGATAGGTGTTAGCTCTTCTCTAAATGTTTGATAGAATTCGCCTGTGAAGCCATGTGGTCTTGGGCTTTTGTTTGTTGGAAGATTTTTAATCACAGTCTCAATTTCAGTGCTTGTGATTGGTCTGTTCATATTTTCTATTTCTTCCTGGTTCAGTCTTGGAAGATTGTGCTTTTCTAAGAATCTGTCCATTTCTTCCAGGTTGTCCATTTTATTGGCATGTAGTTGCTTGTAGTAATTCTTTTGATCCTTCGTATTTTTGCAGTGTTGGTTGTTACTTTTCCTTTTTCATTTCTAATTCTATTGATTTGAGTCTTCTCCCTTTTTTCCTTGATGAGTCTGGCTAATGGTTTATCGATTTTGTTTATCTTCTCAAAGAACCAGCTTTTAGTTTTATTGATTTTTACTCTCTTTTCCTTCATTTCCTTTTCATTTATTTCTGATCTGATCTTTATGATTTCTTTTCTTCTGCTAACTTCGGGGTATTATTGTTCTTCCTTCTCTAATTGCTTTAGGTGTAAGGTTAGGTTGTTTATTTGAGATGTCTCTTGTTTCTCGAGGTAGGATTGTATTGCTATAAACTTCCCTCTTAGAACTGCTTTTGCTGCATCCCAGAGGTTTTGGGTTGTTGTGTTTTCATTGTCATTTGTTTCTAGGTATTTTTTGATTTCCTCTTTGACTTCCTCAATGATCTCTTGGTTATTTAGTAGTGTATTGTTTAGCCTCCATGTGTGTGTATTTTTTCAGATTTTTTCCTGTAATTGGTATCTAGTCTCATACTGTATGTTCAGAAAAGATACTTGATATGATTTCAGTTTTCTTAAATTTACCAAGGCTTGATTTGTGACCCAAGATATGATCTATCCTACGGAATTTTCCATGAGCACTTGAGAAGAAAATGTATTCTGTTGTTTTTGGATGGAATGTCCTATAAATATCAGTTAAGTCCATGTGGTTTAATGTATCATTTAAAGCTTGTGTTTCCTTTTTTATTTTCATTTTGGATGATCTGTCGTTTGGTGAAAGTGGGTTGTGAAAGTCCCCTACTATGGTTGTGTTACTGTCAATTTCCCCTTTTATGGCTATTAGCATTTGCCTTATGTATTGAGGTGCTCCTATGTTGGGTGCATAAATATTTACAATTGTTATATCTTCTTCTTGGATTGATCCCTTGATCAATATGTAGGGTCCTTCTTTGTCTCTTGTAGTAGTGTTTATTTTACAGTCTATTTTGTCTGATATGAGAATTGCTACTCCAGCTTCCTTTGATTTCCATTTGCATGGAATATCTTTTTCCATTCCCTCACTTTCAGTCTGTATGTGTCCCTAGGTCTGAAGTGGGTCTCTTGCAGACAGCATCTATATGGGTCTTGTTTTTGTATCCATTCAGCCAGTCTGTGTCTTTTGGTTGGAGCATTTAATCCATTTATATTTCAGTTAATTATTGATATGTTTGTTCCTATCACCATTTTTTAAAATTGTTTTGGGTTTATTATTGTAGGTCTTTTCCTTCTCTTGTGTTTTCCACTTACAGAAGTTCCTTTAGCATTTGTTGTAAAGCTGGTTTGGTGGTACTGAATTCTCTTAGCTTTTGCTTGTCTGTAAAGGTTTTAATTCCTGCATCAAATCTGAATGAGATCCTTGCTGGGTAGAGTAATCTTGGTGTAGGTTTTTCCCTTTCATCACTTAAAATATGTCCTGCCACTCCCTTCTGGCTTGCAGAGTTTCTGCTGAAAGATCAGCTGTTAACCTTATGGGGATTCCCTTGTATGTTCTTTGTTGTTTTTCCCTTGCTGCTTTTAATATTTTTTCTTTGTCTTTAATTTTTGATAGTTTGATTAATATGTTTCTTGGCGTGATTCTCCTTGGGTTTATCCTGTATGGGACTCTCTGTGCTTCCTGGACTTGATTAACTATTTGCTTTCCCATAGTAGGGAAGTTTTCAACTATAATCTCTTCAAATATTTTCTCAGTCTCTTTCTCTTCTTCTTCTGGGACACCTATAATTCGTATGTTGGTGCATTTAATATTGTCCCAGAGGTCTCTGAGACTGACCTCAATTCTTTTCGTTCTTTATTCTGCTCTGTGGTATTTATTTCCACTGTTTTAACTTCCAGGTCACTTATCCTTTCTTCTGCCTCAGTTATTCTGCTATTGATTCCTTCTAGAGAATTCTTTATTTCATTTATTGTGTTGTTCATCATTGTTTGTTTGCTCTTTAGTTCTTCTAGGTCCTTGTTAAATCTTTCTTGTATTTTCTCCATTCTGTTTCCAAGATTTTGGATCATCTGTACTATCATTACTCTGAATTCTTTTCAGGTAGACTGCCTACTTACTCTTCATTTGTTTGGTCTGGTGGGTTTTTACCTTGCTCCTTCATCTGCTGTGTGTTTTCTGTCTTCTCATTTTGCTTAACTTACTGTGTTTGGGGTCTCCTTTTCGCAGGCTGTACGTTCATATTTCCCATTGTGTTTGTTGTCTGCCCCCAGTGGCTAAGTTTAGTTCAGTGGGTTTTGTAGGCTTCCTGGTGGAGGTGACTGGTGCCTGTGTTTTGGTGAATGAGGCTGTATCTTGTCTTTCTGGTGGGCAGGACCACGTCCAGTTGTGTGTTTTGGGGTGTCTGTGACGTTTTTATGGTTTTAGGCAGCCTCTCTGTAGTGTTCTGGTCTTTGAGTGGAGCTGGGTCTTAGCGTTGAGACGGAGATCTCTGGGAGAGCTTTTGCCATTTGATATTATGAGGAGCTGGGAGGTCTCTCGTGGCCTAGTGTTCTGAATTCAGCTCTCCCACCTCAGAGACACAGGCCTGACACCCAGTCGGAGCACCACAGCCCTGTCAGCCACATGGCTCAGAAGAAAAGGGAGAAAAAAAGAAAGAATGAAAGAAAAATAAAATAAAGTTATTGAAATAAAAAATAATTATTAAAAATAAAAAAATTAAAAAGTGATAAAAGAAAGAAGAGACAACCAAACCAAAAAACAAATCCAGCAATGATAACAAGCACTAAAAACTATACTAAAACAAACAAACAAAAATGGTTAGAGAGAACCCTATGGCAAAAAGCCATATGACAAATGGCAAAAGCACCACTATACAGAAAAAATTCTCACGAAGAAGCATACACATACACACTCACAAAAAGAGAAAAAGGAAAAATATATATATAACATTGCTCCCAAAGTCCACCGCCTCAATTTTGGGATGATTGGTTGTCTATTCAGGTATTCCACAGATGCAGGGTACATCAAGTTGATTGTGGAGATTTAATCCGCTGCTTCTGAGGCTGCACAGGGAAATTTCCCTTTCTCTTCTTTGTTTGCACAGCTCCTGGGGCTCAACTTTGGATTTGGCCCTGCTTCTGCATGTAGGTTTCCTGAGCGTGTCTGTTCTTCACGCAGACTGGACAGGGTTAAAGCAGCAGCTGATTCGGGGGCTCTGGCTCATTCAGGCCGGGGGGAGGGAGGGGTACAGAATGCATGGCGAGCCTGTGGTGGCAGAGGCCGGCGTGACGTTGCGTCAGCCTGAGGCGCCGTGTGTTCTCCCGGGGAAGTTGTCCCTGGATCATGGGACCCTGGCAGGGTGCACAGGCTACCAGGAGGGCAGGTGTGGATAGTGACCTGTGGTTGCACACAGGATTCCTGGTGGCTGCTGCAGCAGCCGTAGCGTCTCATGCCCGTCTCTGGGGTCCGCACTGATAGCCGCGGCTCATGCCCATCCCTGGAGCTCATTTACGTGGTGCTCTGAATCCCCTCTCCTCGTGCACTCGAAACAATGGTCTCTTGCCTCTTCGGCAGCTCCAGACCTTTTCCTCAACTCCCTCCCGCCTAGCTGTGGTGCACTAGCCCCCAGTCCTCTCCCTGCGATCCGACCTCCAAAGCCTGAGCCTCAGCTCCCAGCCCCCACCTGCCCCGGCGGGCGAGCAGACAAGCCTCTTGGGCTGGTGAGTGCTGGTCGGCACCGATCCTCTGTGCAGGAATCTCTCCACCTTGCCCTCTGTTGCTGTGCTCTCCTCCATGGCTCCGAAGCTTCCCCCCCTCCGCCACCCGCAGTCTCCGCCCGCAAAGGGGCTCCTAGTGTGTGGAAACCTTTCCTCCTTCACAGCTCCCTCCTAGAGGTGCAGGTCCCGTCCCTATCCTTTTGTCTCTGTTTATTCTTTTTTCTTTTGCCCTACCCAGGTACGTGGGGCTTTCTTGCCTTTTGGGAGGTCTGAGGTCTTCTGCCAGCGTTCAGTAGGTGTTCTGTAGGAGTTGTTTCACATGTAGATGTATTTCTGATGTATTTGTGGGGAGGAAGGTGATCTCCCCGTCTTACTCTTCCGCCGTCTTGAAGGTCTCTTCTGTAGTTCTCATTTTAATGACTGAGCAGTGAAAAGAAGGGGGAAATGCATATGGAATTGGAGGAGAGGGAGTCAGGGGACATGCTTGGTGTTCCCATACGGTTTGGGCAGGTAGAAGGCAGATGGTGAGAGTTCTCCCTGTGATACACAGTAGATGCATTTCTCCCTACCATACACAATGCGTTAGTATGCAAAAGCTACTGTAACAAATCACATGCAGTGGGTGGCTTGAAAAAACAGAAGTTTATTCTCTCACAGTTTTGGGGACTAGGAATCTGAATCCAGAGTCAGCCTGGCTGTGTTCCCTGTGAAGGCTCTAAGGAAGCATCCTTCTTTGCCTGTTCTAGCTTCCGGTGGTTGCCAGCAGTTCTTGGCTTGTGGCAGCATAACTTCATTCCCGGTATTCATATTCATATGGCCATCTTCCCTCTGTGTCTGTATCTGCATCCACATCTCTGTTTCCTTATAAGGGTACTAGTCATTGCACAGAGCCCAGTATGACCCCATCTTAACTTGTTTCTTGTGCAAAGACCCTGTCTCCAAATAAGGTCACATACTACTGCGTGGGTGTGAATTTGAGGGTGGGGCACTCTTTTACCCAGTACACACAGTTTGAGCAATACAATCATAAATTTCTCTGTCTTATCTTTGAAAAAACTTTCTTTTAGCATGTGGAAATCCCAGGGTTTCTCATTTTCCCTTGTGGAAAAAGGTGGAGAAATGTGGTCTGGATGCAAATACTATGTGGTGGATTAGATCTTGGTTGAGTTATTGCCCCCAAAGAGAGATGGATGTCAATCAAAAGAAGGTTTTTGTAGCATGCTCCACACTCCTTTTCCTGACCCTGGGGCTGTTCAAGTTTTGGGTCAATGATGTGAATAAAGATAATAAAAGCTATGTCTATCCCATTTGAGGATAGCACATGACTGAATTTTTTAACGTCAGTCAAAGAAAGATGTTAAAGGGCAAAGAAAGTTGAGAAAAGGATATTTAACAGAAGTAAATGTGAAGTTTAATATGGTTCTAAAATCAAGTGTATGTTAGAGTGTCAGAGGGCTGTTGACTTTGTAACAATATACATTTGAATAGCCATTAATAATCTCAATATGAATGGCTCCCACAAAGGTAATGTGTAAACCAGAAGCTGCACTAACGGAATGAGGGAGACCATCATCTTCCTCTACTTCAGGCTGGTTAAATTATATTGCAAGTAACTGTGTTCAGGGGATGTTACCAAATATTAGAAGAAATTTGATGGACATTTTAGAATGTATTGAGAGAACAATGGTCAGGGGAATAAACGACTCAAGATGACATTACTTGAGGGATGGATGGGACTTGGAATGTTAGTCTGAAGAACAGATGGGAAGAATCAGGCTGAACAAGTCAGCTTTCTTTTAAATCTTCAAAGGTAGTTTGTATGTATGTTTGTTTGGAAGAGGGATTCTACTTTAGCCTGTATTGCCCCAAGAGGCCATGTTTGGACAAATCAGTGAATGTTTCTGGGAGGTATATCTTTGATACCTTGTAACAGGACCTCTGATGCAGAGAATACAGGTGTTGCCTGAGAGGTGGGGAATTCCTAAAACTGGAGGTGCTCAAGCATAGATGCATGGCTATTTGACAGACAGTTGTCATGACAATTCATTTGACGGAAATGGTGCTATTTGGCCTGTAAGAGGCCTTATACCTCTGAGTTTTATAACTTCTTTTGAAAGAAAATGCTATAAAATTCTGTGAGATTTGGAAGACCAATAATGATGTTAATTATATATTTTAACCTCCCTTTATGGTGCAAATCCATACAGCATGTAAAAGAGAAAAGGTAATAAAGTCAAGATGATACAATCTATGATCTCAACTTTGACATGAAATTCACTTCAGTTTGGCCTGTCGATCTTGGAGCGGAACATTTCAGAAGCTGGAGAGTTATTCAAAAGAACTGCTGTGCCTTAGGGCAAACTGGTATATTTCCTTGTTCAGAGAATTCTTTAGGTTGGAAGGGGCCTTAAAGTCTACCTATTTCAGAGGTATCTGGGTATAGTATTTTTGTCTTCAGGAAAACATATATTCCCTGTGATCTGTACAATGCCATTCACATATTTTGATAATTTTCCATTCTAATATATTCTAAAATTCTTTAACTCTTCTGAGTATAAAATAGATGACTTTGAATCACTTTTGCCTAAGGCACAAGGGCACTGCATTTTTTAGGCTGAAGTTGAAGAAAAAAGGAACAAAAGCCAGTGTCAGAAATTCAGTTTCTAGCACACATAAGATGAGAGTTGATAGCAGTTTAGGGAATATTTTTTCATTTATCCATTTACTGATCCACCAAAGAATTATAGCACAGCTACTCTATAGGCATCAAGAATGTAAAGTGCACAGAACTCATACTTGATCTTGCACTTTCAGTGTAGGAGGGAGAACTCATTTGGTATAGTATGATAAGTGCTCTTATGGAGGAATATTCAGAGTGCCTGGAAATGTCAAAGAGCATAAAATACACAATGGGGAGAAAAGACCACTAAGCATAGCCTATATATAAAACAGATAATCAACAAGGATTTATTGTATAGCACAGGGAATTATAGCCATTATTTTGTAATAGCCTGTAATGGACTAAAATCTGCAAAACTACTGGATCACTGTGCTGTATACCTGAAACTAATATAATGTAAATCAACTCTACTTCAATTTTTTAAAATAATAATTTAAAAAGAAAGTCGACTCAATTGAATAAATACAGCTTCATAGACAATTAAAAAAAAACGCCTATATCTTTGTTCGTGTGTGCATCTTGTGTGTGTCTGTGTAAACATAGCGTCTTATCTCCCTATGTTATTTTACAGAAAGGAGAAAGATGATTCGAAAGATTAAGAAGCAGATGACTAAAAGGCTGAAATAGCTACAGAAATCCAGGTTCCTCTCTTATCAATAAGCTTTTTGAAAGGGAAAAAAAATACCTTATGGAAAAGCTGCGCAAACATGCACTTCTAGGCAGAGTTCAACTTGCAGCCTTTGGAGAAATCTCAGAGAATGCCGAATCAAGCATTGGCATGTGCTGCTTTTGTTTTAGATTTAACAAGTCTTTCCTCTTGACTGCTCAGGGCAAGCAGTTGGATTACTTGACGTGATTCTACACAGAATGGATTAAATTGGGGCTTGTTCTTCCTCCCAAGTCAATGAAATGCATGAGCTTCCTCATGCCAGAACGTTTCAGAGGTTTGATTTATGGCAAAGGGTTTCCGGAAACTTACAAATTGTACAAATTGTGCTGCTTCTTTTTTCCAGAATAAATATCAAACCTCTTATTGGAATGAGTGCTGACAAAGGGGAGAATACATTCAACAGGAAAATAAGTCTTGCCTTCATTTGAGGAGTTAACATAATCAAAATACTATGGGAGGAATAAGTTAGAAGTAGAAATTTTAAGTATACGGACTTAGGACACTGATCTGCTGACTCATCTCTGCTTTATTCTGTTGCTGTGTCTGTTGCTTCATGTCAGCCTCTTTATAATATAGTGAATAGGTGTGTTTGCTTTAGACTGATAGGTATTCTCAGCAGTGACCTTAAAGCTATGTAAGCCAAAAGCCCACGCATGTGGACAGAACCATTGGAAGTACCGTGTGTGGAACCCTATCTCAGCAGGCTGGACAGACTAGCTACCCTTTAGGGCATCAACATAAGGCCACAGAGAGAAGTGTAAGATGATAGTGCCTCGAGACTGTGAGTTTTCCTCCATTTAAAACAAAGAAACAGACTTTGAAAATAAGTTATTAAGCAGATTAACTTAGGGTTTGTTATTTACTTAAGAAGACCATTCTACTCAAAGAAGGAGTTCAGGGACCTTGTCATTGACCTCTGAATTCTATAGGTAGCTCGGTAAAAGATGCAAATGGAGTTTTCTCTTAAATATTGCGCCTCTCTTGGGTCTATGGTGATTTGTCTCCTGGCCACTCATGGCCTGGATGAGGGGAGGGTAGGAGTGGTTGGTGGGGAAAGCTGCAGTCGGGAGTTACAGTCATTCATGTTGGGGCTCCTCACAGTAAAGCCAGGAGCTCTACCCGCAGCCCATCAGAATCATCGGTTCAGCTGTACCAATGGCCCTGCTTGGTTGGCTCCTTGCTTAACTGACCTTCCACATTTGGGCTTATTGGGCTCATGCGTGCAACTCACCTGGAGGTCTTGCTTTGCTGACTGCATGCCTTTGGTTTCTTTCTCTGGTTCCTCTTCTTTCGCACCCGCTAAGTGTGTGTATTTCTAAGTTGCTTCTCCATCTTCCCTCCCATCTCTGCCCCTCCTCCCCTCACTTCTCACCGCCTCTCCCTTCCCCTCCCCTCTCTCCCAAGGTCAGCTCATCCCCTCCCCAAGTCTAGCTGTCAGCTCTGCACAGGCACCCTCCAGATGCGCACCTTTAGCTTCCGTCACTCTTCTAAGCTTCATCCCTGACTTTGACCTGCTTCTTGGCATCTTCATCTGGTCGATCCAGGGCAAAAGAAGTGATTGCTCCTGGAAGAACCAAATAGCACCTCGTATTCACTCCTCTGAGGGACACTGATCGCTGCGAACCAAAAGCTCTGAGTGTTGTGCAGTGAGAAGGGTTTGGAGTTTGAAGCTAGAGGATCTGGGATTTTAATCCAAGGTCTGCAAAAGTCAGCCTCCATTTTTTTGCTTACACAATTGTGATAATGATAATAACCAAGTCACAGATTTTTATGAGAATTAAGTCAGATATATATGAAAAGCATTTTAAAACTAGCATTAAAAAAAAAACCTTAGTTTTATTTAAAACTAGTTGCTTTGCATTTTATTTTAAATATATTCCCCACAATCCTGACATATTGTAAGCTTCTAGGATCTGGTGTCAAATGATTATTTGTGAATAGATCCATAAGATTCAACTTGCCAAACCTTCTAACCATGAGCTCCTTGTTTTCAAAAACCCATGTCTCATATGAGTTGAGATCTACCTAGATATGGGAGCTGTGGCAAGGCGATGAAACATGAGAGAGAAAATTGAAATTATCTAGTACTTTTGCAACTTGCCCTCTTGTATAAGGAGAATGGCCTTTAAATAAATTATTCCCTTTCCCAAATGAATCACTCAGTCATAAGATAACGTTTAGCATCTTCTTGTGAAATAAACAAAATGATCTAAGGAATCACTTCTTCTTATCAACTACCATCTGTTCAGGCCCCTTGAAATCTTAAAAGGAAAAGAATTAGTTAAAACAATTCTTTGCATGGAGAACACAATCCATGGGAGAATCGTATTGGGTGAAGGTTCAAGAAGTCAGCTGCGGAGGGAACATTTGGAGAATAGATGGATACAAAGAAGCGAGGAGGCCACTGCCTGGCTCAGGTGTCAGGCCTTGGGTTCAGAGGGGCCAGCAGTCAAGTGAGGGGTGAACTCTGACTCTTGTTCTACTTGAGTCAATAAGTGGGAAAGCAAAGATCAGAGTGCAAGGAAGGAGAACACGGGATCCCGGCAGTCCCCACAGTTAACACCCGGAGACACTTTTAATCAGCTCCTGATTTGAGAGTGGTGTCTCACGTCTGTTATCTCACTTTATCCTTTTAACACCCCTCTGGGATAAGAAGGGCAGGGATCCTTATCCTCTTGTTTGACAGCAGAAAGAGAGAGAGGGGTACAATGGGTCTCAACTTTCTGTCTTGTAGATTAAACATTAAGAATGTATTTTTAAGCAATACCAGGAGATGTGTAACTCTAAAAAAAAAAACAATCCTTCCGGTTTTTGTCTTAAAAAGTTCTTTATAATTTGGCGAACTTTCTGAGGTCCTCATGCCCTTATGTTAGCAGTTCCATTGTACTTAAACAGTTTAGCCCTAAGATACTACGGGCACTGCTCTAGATGGTGTTCCCCAAACTCAAGCACATCATTCCTTCATTCCTTCTGATCTCTTTCCTCATGTGGAGAATGGGACAAAGTGTCAGAGATCTGGACACCTACCAGCTTTATTTAAAGACCTCATATAAGGTCAATCACGAGAATGGGAATTTAGGACAATGAAGAAGACTAAAAAAATAATGAATAAACCAACCACAGGCCAGTTTTAAAAACAATATTTATACACTCACCAGGAATTGAAATGTCTCCAAATCCTATGCTTGTGAAGTTTTTCTTGTGCATTGATTAAACATCTTGCATGCAATTAGGAGCAGCCATTTGCCCTGGGCAATGGTGTGAAAACGTCTGAAACGTATCAGTGAATAAGCTTGCTGGAATCTTGACTTCTAGTTTCAAAAGTCAGCTCTTAAGTTCAAAGACAGCAAAGATCACCAGGAGAATGCAGATAGACTCAACTGGCCGCTTTACTCATCTTTCCCCTACTCCCCTCTTCCAGCAAAGAAAATAGCACTGAAGAGGAAAGAGCAGGTTTGAAAAGGAAGCAGGAAACTGAGGGATGAGCTGGGGCAGCAACTGATGGATGCCTGCTTGAAGCTTGTGGGTCAGAGGAAAGTATGACTGTCCATGGGTGTGGCCTGGCTAAATATAGAGCAGCCACCTTGGGGCACGTGCCCTGGGCTGTGTGGCACACTGAGAATGGCAGTAGAGTGATTCATGCCAGAGAGGCTGCAGTCAGTTCAAAGGTCTCAGGAAGTTCCTGCAAGCAGAGTCTAGAAGTGAGCTGCAGGAGAGAGAGGGCCCAGGGAGGAAGGGCCTATCCCATGGAGGAACATCGGAAGGAAACAGGAGGGTTCCTGCCAGGGATGGGCTGAACCTCAGTGCTTTGCCACACCACACAGTCCGAGTGGAGTTGTGGGATCCTTCAGACCAGCCGCTGGCCGTCACTGAGGAGCATCCTTGTTTGCTTTTGTTAAATTCCAGGCAGGAAGAGTCATGTATAGAGCAAAGGCCAGCACTGAAAAGAGAGAGAGCAGGGCCAGGCAGTGGATTTGCTCTTCCGCCTCCCCTGTAGGAGTTTGTGAAGTTCACACTGACCCTAGACAGACAGGGCAAGGAGAGTCAAGGGAGAGCATCTTCATGCTAAATGTGACATCCTCTAACCTTGAACCTCTGAGGAAACTGGCTTGAGAAAACTCTGGAGTGGCTAGTTTAAGATCCTCTTTTTGTTTTTTGCCATCCAACAGGATAGGTACAGAAAGAAAAGCTACATCTTGGTAAATGTGTGTTTGGGATGATGCAATTCATATCACTTAAAAAAATAACATGCGGAGGCAGCCTCAAATTTGAGATGAACACCTAGAAATTTACATGCAGCTGATGGTGGGAATGTTCTAGAGGCGGGAATGCCTTCAAGCCTGCAGACTTTGTCATCTGAGCAGCTCTCTGAGATGGCCTGACTTAAGGCTGCCTGGCTCTGTGCTGTGCTGGCTGGGAATCGGCTTCATCTCGGAGGGCACGAGTCTCCCCTTTCAGTAGCTCAGCAGACACTTACAGGGCCTAGCACTGCTGCTTGGATTAGAGGTGGATAACGTATGGTCACAGCACCAGGGAGCCGAGCTGGCTCTCAGCCCAGTGGGCCAACAGCTTTGAAGACACCAGTTATGAAGTAGTAGAATATGAGAGCCACACTTGAGGCGGGGAGCAGTGGGAGGGGCCTTAGGAGGGCTTTATGGTAGAGGTGATGCTGGCAGCATCAACCTGGGTTAGTGATCTCTGCTTTTCCTGGGCCTATTAGAATGGAGAGAAAGAGGCAGCGAAAATGGAATGTGGAAGAGGGAGAGTGAGAGGAAGAGAGGGAGCGAGAGGCTATCTGTATTATTTCTGCTCAGCAAAAGCTTCACAAAGCCCAGATGCTTTGCAGTCAGTGCCACTGGAAGGACTAACAGAGACCCGGCAGCGCTGTGAAGCGGGCGGATGAATTCTTACCTGGTTTGGACAGCTTTTGGCCTTTTCTCTAGATCATATGTAAAAGCATCGTTTAAAAGTCGAAATGCCCCTCTTTCAGTGTTTTGTTTCACTGACTATTGGAAATAACGCTGCAGCCTAGCCCTCACTTCTTTATTCGTAGCTGAGTTCTCCCCCCCGACCATCTCCATCACTTGAGCAGCTCAACCCTTGCCTGTTGATCAGACGGGGATGGTGCTTTTGCCATGCCATTCTGTGCCCAGCAACGTTTGCCAATAATGCTGCGAAGGGGCAACATCCTTCAGCCCTGACTCACAGGAAACACATCGTTTCTCTTCTCCTATCACACGCTCTGCCTACCACATGCAAGGCACTGTGCCCAGCGTGCTGGGCAATGGCACGAAGTATCATGTGTGGTCCGTGCCCCAGAGATACTTAGAAGCTGCCCAGAGCATCAATGCATGCAGCCAGAAAATGGAACTAAAGTTCAAGATCATGAGGACTTGGGGCCAGATAGCGGTGGTGCAGACCAGAGTTTTCAACCACTGCACTATTGACCCTCTGCTGTGGGGCTGTCCTGTGCATTGTAGCATGTTTAGTGGCCTTCCTGTTCTACCCCTAGAGGAACATCCTCGCAGTTGTACAACAAAATAATGTGTCTAGACATTGCCAATGTCCCCTGCGGGGCAAAATCATCCCCAGCTGAGAAACACAGGTACCAACAGTAAGTACGTCAGATGTCAGAGGGGAGATGCTAGGTGGCTTGGAGTAGTTACAAGGGTGTGGAACTCTGCAGGGACTCAAAGATGGGGAAGGTATCGATAGGCACAAGGGAGTGGGGGAAGTCTTTCCAGAGGATGGCTCTCTTTGTCATTACCACCCCCCCCCAGCTCTTCCTATTTGTATAACTCTGTCGAGATTCATTAATTCAGCCCGATCACTGCAACTCTATTTCATTTCCAGTCTACCTTCTCCACTTCCTGACTGCCTTGATTGGTATCCCTCAGTCCTTTTCTATCACTGAACAGAGCTTAGGTGTGAGACAATACCTGCCCTTTCAGAGCACCAGAATAGCCTCCTTTGTGTCTGATGCCTCTACCAAGGACTCAGGTTTCGTTAGACATCTACCTGATGTTCCCGTGGAGGGCTGCAGATAACTGTCTGGTAATCTGCCTTCCTCTGTACTTGATTTAGATTTTCCTGTGAAATTGCATTGTCTGCGTGTCTTCAGTTGGTCTTTTTAGTCATTACATCTGTTCCATCTTTAAGCCGTGTGGGCACATTGTTTCCCTGATTTGAAATGCATTTTCATTGTTTCCCTGATTTGAAATGCATTTGAATCCTATTTGGAAGTAAGGAAAAGAACAATACTTGGCAGAGTTTTTATGGTACAAGGACTGAAAGAACAAGATTGGGACAGAGAAGACTGCATAAATATATAAATGAAAATCATGGTTATGGTATGAATTTCCCCTAAGCTGGCTTGGGAAATGCCTAAAGTGACTGGTGTATCCTATGAAGGTTACATTTAAAAGGACTGGTGGCTGGAGAAGAGGAGGCAGCAAGGCCAACAGCATGAAAGATGTGTGGGATGGTGGTTGGTAGAAGAGGTCTGTTTCAAAGAGCTTAAATACTGAATAGGTCACCAAGTTTGTTATCTTAGTTCATTGTTCATTTTGATGCTGAGCTCACTCTATCCCCTTCCTGGGAGTCCCCAGATTATTTTGCACACTGCAAATTCACTGACGTGCAGCTCTGTGGATAATTTGAGCCTAGTCTTTCTTGGCAAGTGTTTTGTATCCCCATCTTGCGAAGACATCCAGCGAGCTAGTTCAGTAGTGCACCGAGCCCATCTGCTGGAAGAGGTCTCATATTTAGACATTGATGAACTTCATTGCAAGTTCCCTTGAAAGTTCAGCTTGATGCCAGACCTTTGCTCTTCAGGCACCTGTTTTAGACAAGGCACTTCTGGCTCACCATTTAGACCATCGCTAGAGAATAAGGATATTCCAAAAATCTTTCAGATTGAATATGGGATTTCGCTTCAGTTCTCTTTTCCAAGTCAGCTTCCTCGCTGGTTATGACAGATGGTAAATTTGTGGGCTTTTAGATAGTGCAGGTAGCAGTTGGGTGAGTTGTGACAGAGGAAGGAAAAAGATTAAACTGAGACAACGCTGATGTGTGTGTAGGCGTGTGTAGGTGTGCGTAGAAGGTGGGGACTGTCTCAGTATGTGTGTTATACTCTCTTATATGTGAGGCTCTAAAGGAAAGAGTGTATATGTTTTCTTCACAGGACTATAGATCCAGAGTTTTCAAAGACCTTTAAAACTGACCAAGTTCCTGTGTGTCTTACGTAGGCTCGTTCTTAGTAATACTAAAGCCACATGAGTGTTTCAGGACTCATGAGAGATGTATATGTATTAACTCATTTAACCCTCACTAACTGGGGACGTGGATACCGTTGGTATCCGTGTTTCACCGGGGAGGACACGGAGACATAGAGATGTTAAGCAATTTGCCCCACATTCCATAGCCAGAACGTTTAGAATTGGGGTTTGAGCTTAGGCAGTCTGGTTCCAAAGTCCTTGCTCATGAGCCCTGCACTCCAATCCCTCTCACATCCTAAAACCTTTCTTAAGTCACTGTTTCCATTCAACAAAGGAATGACTATGAATTGAACTTCCACTGCGTGCCAGGCAGTCCCCAAATGTCATATAACATCATCACAATGTGAGCATCATTATGTGTTCTTATACAGATAATATTATATGTATTATTCCACAGACGTGGAAACTGACTCAGGCTCTCACAGATGTCTAGGGTCAGAGCTGGGATGAAAATTCAGATTCCGGCTCCCAAACTAGCACCACCTCCTCCCCTCAAACACACATATACACATGCACACACACACACGTCAGCTGCATTTAAAGAAGTACTAGGTAAGCTCCTACTACATGTTTTGTACTATGTGGTCACCTAAGAATAGAAGAGCTGGTCGGTCTGCCCTGGAAGCACTCACACCACCGCTATGGACAGAATATACAAATAGAGATATGAGACCATTGTCTGTTAAAATGCCACTGTTGAAGATATAGAAGAAAAATATCCCAGAAAAGCTTCCAGAAGGGAGAGTTTTATGGAGATGGTAATTATAGGGACTGCACTCCTGGATAGTTCCAGTTTTTAAATATGTAAACTATTGTGCTAATGTACCTGTCAGATCTCCTGTCACAATTATTAGTCCATAAAAGGTGCTTCTGTGCTTACCAGAGCTGCATAACGCCTTGTGGAAGGCAACAGTCTTAAAGCTGAGTTGTGGTGTCCGGGAGGCTTATGGGTGGGCTGAGATGAGTGCATGATGGGTGTGCCCTGGCTTGACAATAACAAGGACCGTGGTGTATTTGGTGGGTAGTCAGGGGAGGGGACGGGTCAGAATGGTACGTCCTGATTATTCTTTGCGGCATTTGTAAGTTTATTTTCCCCCATAGACGATGCTCAGTATCGCACAGTTTTTCACTCAGTCCTCGAGTTGGCGGTGAATGATGGCCCAGCCTGTTCCAGGATCATATAAATAAATGGCATTGAAATAGGTCTTTGCTCTTACATATGCCTGGCTCTTTAAGTGTTGAATTGGCACCATTGCCCCCTATGTCTTTTTCTAGCTTTGTTAATCTTATTTTCAGCTTCTGCAAAGAGCAATATATCCATGTATAATCATTAATTGAATATGATTCAATCTGGTCCCATCTTTAATAAGAAACCAAAGAAGGAAATTCAATTAGGCTCACCCTTTCCATTTCAAAAGATCAAGTCCTCCCCTTTCACAGTTAAAATTATGAAAGATTATCTTCTCAGTAGAAGCCTACAGGAAAATTTGGATTCCTGTCAAATATTTAGTGTAATAGCCCGGGATTGGGATTAATATAGCCTTTAAGCAGCTTGCTCTGAATTTCTGTTGATGTAATCTCTCTTTTGGAAGCATTTGAATAAAAGGTATTCCACACCCTTGCGTGACTCAAAGTATTCAGCAGCAATGGTAACAAGATCAAACAGTTTTAGGACAAGGTATCATGGCTTCTGGTTATGAAAATGCAGACACCTCAAATTCATTCCCATAGCTTGGTGTGATCCGCTAACTCCTCAGAGAAAATTGAAATTATTGAAGCTGGGTTTTAAGTCTGTGTGAATATTTTGGAGTTGATCTAAAATCACAAACAGCAGCAGCAGGAAGAAACAAAATAGAATAGAATGAAAAACAACCTAATCATCTTTGCTGGAATTTTGTAAAATATTATTATTAATAATTACTAACACAGTGTTGTAAATCAACTATAGCCCATTATAAAATAAATTTTTTTTGAATAATTACTATTATTATTTCTATCAAAGTTAAGGTTTATTGCATCTGCTTTAGGTTCCCGACACCCAAAGTGCTTTATTTTCTCAGACCTATGTCTGTTTGATTCCAAAGACATTGGTTATAACCCCTAGACTGCAACCCCCAAATTCTATTGCTTTTTCAACCCTAATTGATAGACCCCTTTTCCAAGAATGAAATATCTCCTATTATCCTTTATGCAAAGTTATCCACAAATCTGCTTTGGGAACTAGAGTTATGTGTAAATAACTGGGGCTGTTTTGTTCTCCCAAGCTTTATTTCGCAGTCCGATGGCATGATGTGTTACAGACGTAATCATAGAAGAGTTGATTTATGCAAAGCTTTCCATGTCATTTCAATGAGTTTTGCCTCAAAGCACTGTTCAGACAGAAACCCTAGTGTCCCCTAGTATTCCAGCTGAAAAGGTAAGTATTTGTAATAGGCACACTGCAGTCATATTCCCAGCACTGGCAAAAGCATTCATGTCTTTTTATGCCATGCTGCCAAGAAGCTGGTACCCACTAGCACCTGTGGCTCACACCAGAATTTGAGTCCTGGGTTGCTGTTTTCTTTTCCACTGATGGGTTCTGGGAAGCAGGCAAGGCGTGGGCTCGAATCTCTTAATTGCAGAGGAAAGAAAGAACCCTGGCTCCATCAGCAACTCAAGTTACAAAGATCCCAAGGGAGAATCGGGTTGGAATCTCTACAGTTAAACATTGCTAGAACGGTGCTTTCCCGAAGTATTTTTTTTTTAATGCAGACAAATCCCTTCTTCACGTGAAATATTATTTGTAAGTCCAACAAATAAAATAGATAAAAGAATAAGGGTGACTGTTTCTTAGGGGCTTTCTCTGTGGCAGTCACCGTGCTAACTTCCCTGCATAGTTTTCCTTATTTAATTCTCTGCGATTGCATGAGTAGGCACATTATTCTCCATTATAAAGCTGGCTTAGAGAGTTTATATAACTTACCCAAGTCATGTGCCCTCCCAGTGGAGGACCGCAATGCAAATGCAGGTAGCCTGACACCAGAGCTCAAATCCTTGGCCACAAAAAGCAGACTTGCCCTTGTGAGAACAGACAGGGGCTGGGGTTGCTCCCAGGAATCATCTAGACTTTGGTCCTCACCCACCTGATGACTGTCAACATCCCTAGGGTCCAGAGAGCACACAGGAGTATGCAAAGTGATAGTAGGCTGAGAAAACTCAAGTTTACTTTCTACAATCATATTTTTGAGGAGCAATTACATGCCAAATTGTTTCTCTGTTTAGTTTTTCTTAAATTTAATCAGATCTCTCTTTTTTTCCCAGATTTACTGAGGTATGATTGACAAATAAAAATTGTATATGTTTACAGTATAGAACATGGTGTTTTGATATACATGTGCATTGTGAAAGATGACCAAACTCGAGCTAATTCACACATCTATCACCTCACGTCGTTTTATATATATATTTTTTAATCTTTTGTGTATGTGATGAAAACATTTACTCCCTCAGCAAATTTCAGATCTATAATGCAGTGTTCTTAACTGTAGTCACCAAGCTGTGTACTACGTCTCCAGAATTGATTATACTGTATGACTAAAACTTTGCACCCTTTGACCAACGTCTCCCCATTTCCCCCACCTCCAAGCCCCTGGCAATCACCATCCTTCTCTCTGGTTCTGTGAGTTTCACTTTTTAAAATTCTACGTATAAGTGAGGTCATGCAGTATTTGTCTTTCTGTGTCTGGCTTAATGCACTTAGCATAGTGTCCTCCAGTATCATCCATGTTGTCACAAAGGAGAGGATTTTCTTTTTTAAGGCTGAATAACCTTCCACTGTGTGTATGTGTGTGTGTGTGCATGTGTGTGTACATGTATGTACACATATCTCACATTTTCGTTACCCATTCATCCATCGATGAACACAGGTTAATCCCATATCTGGGCTATTGTGAATAATGCTGTAATGAACATGAGAGTGCAGACATCTCTTTAAGATAAAACTTTGTTTAGATTTTTCAATAGGCCTTCCTAAAGGTTGCCTCTGAACATGATAAGATAGCTTGTCAGTTACATAATACCTTTCTTCCTTCCTTCATTTTTTGAGCATATAAACATATACCAAGTTTTAGGAACTGTATTAGGCATTGAGATTACAACAAAGCGTAAGACTGGGTTACTGGTCTCAGTGATCTCACAGGTAAGGTGTCCACCATTTACCATCCATGTTAGGACATCCTTGGGACTAAAATGGGGCACTGTTACTAGCTAAAAGGGAACAAAAGGCATAGGACATGAGTGTCCTGAGAAAACCAGCTCATAGGGGAGTGGGCGATTCATGTATATGTACCCACTTTTATGATGTCTTACAAAAGCACTGATAGAGATAGGCACAGGGTGTACCATGCACAGAGGAGTGGTGCACAGGCGAGTTATAATGAAACAGGCTTCTTAGAAAAGTGATGCTGAAGCTGAGTCTTTAAGGATGAGTAGGCGTTCTCCAGGTAGAGAGTAGAGATTGGCAACCTGAATAAAGAAGAGTGCATGAGCCCAGGGATGAAATGGCAGGGTATAGGTGGGAACTAACAGTAACGGGAGCAAAAGATGTGAGGCAGAGAGTGTCAGGGCATGAGTAGAGAGGAGGAAATTGGGTTTCATTTTCTAGAGGATGGGCAATCATTGAAGAGATTTAGGCAGAGTGGATAGATGAACATTGTGGATGGAGCAGCCTGGTACTTCTTCAGGGTGTCGCTGTAGGCGGGGGACAAAACAAGAGCCAGAGAGAAGTGCAAGAAGAGTGATTCTCAAGTCTGACTCGACAAAAGTCATGTGGGTAAAAATTACCCGTGCCTGGGCCCCGCCCCATCCTGAGTAAAACCCCATCTCTTGGGTTGGATCCAGGTCCTGCTTGTGTTTTCAGCTCCCCATGTGATTCTAACATGCAGCCATAAGTGAGAATCCCTGGGCTAGAATAGTGGTTGAAATACCTGAAAGAAAGTATTGATAATTTGGTGTATACAGTGGTGGTTGGCGTGTAGGGGATGGATTAAAAAAGTATTTTTGAAAGGGAAAGATCAATAGAGCGAGAATTGATAATCAATTGGTTAGAGGTAGAGGGAGGGAGGTTAGCTGTCGAAACTGGTTCCCTGCTTGGGAGCCTAGGTGAAAGACAGTGCCTGCAACTGAAGTGAAACATTAATGAAAAAGAGCTATTTTACCAGAGAAGACAAAGAGTTAGCTTTTGGTGATGTAGAATGTCAGGTGTCACAAAAAGCGTTGTGGAAAGTGTGCAGAGTCACAACAGCAGGGGCCAGTGAGGAATACCAATAAGTAAGTGGCAGATGAAAAGACACCATGAAGGAACCAGAGAAGAATAGAGATGTCGGAGGGAGTCACCTAGGCTTCACCGTGTGTCCAGTATGGTAGCCACTAGCCACAAGCTGCTGTCTAAACTGAGATCCATTCTTGGCCAGATTTGATGAATGGGAAAGGCCCCGCCTCTTTCAACTAAAATCTTTTGTAGCTTTTAGTACCTTCTTTAACTTCATCGCATGTGTTCATTTAATCATACACTCAATATCTCTCTCATCCGCTTGACCCACTCTTTTACCCCGTTGCCGTCCAAGGAAGAAAACAGTGATACCACACCCAGATTCTGATGAACACCGGAGAGGCTGGCTGTGTTCCACCTTGGTGAAGCCAGTCTGTCTCCATTTTCAGTGATGTGAACTGTGTGTCTAACTATCCTATTATCTCTCAGTTCCTATGAAACACATTGCTCTCTTTGACTGCAGAAATGAGAACTGCATTTTAGTGGTGAGTGATGTGACTACTAAGTACATGGATTAAAACAAAAAAAATACTAAAACGACTTTGGGATTTTCCAGGATAAGAAGTCGTTGCAGACATTGTGTTGTTTCAGATGTCTTGGAGATTAAATAGGCCTAAATCAGCTCCTGAGCATTTTATTAGTGAATTTGTATCATTTGAAAGATCCTTCCCTGAAACTTGCCTACACACTCTCCAACTCCCACTTGAATGAAGAAGTAATTAGAGATGAGATCAGAATCTCCACTTCATCTTGACCCACTCCAGATGGTATAATAGTCCTGGCTTTATCAGTAAAGAGTAGAAGGGCAAGCTGGGGCTATGCAAAGAATATAATACTTGCATTAATTCAGTCATTTGGATTTGTGTTAAGACTCTTAATTTTATCTAATACTGTTCATTGCTCTCTCATTATTCATTCTGCTGCTGCATTCAGGTGCGTGCACTCTGCACGCTGGAATTGTTTCTTAAAGGTGCCTGTATTGTCAGTCCTGTGTTGAATTGTCATGCTTTGAAGATACAAGGAAATGCTGCCCTTTCAAGAAATCCTAGCAGAAAATTCTTTATAGTCATCCTCTTATTCAGCAATTGTTTATGAATCGCCTCCTGTGTGCCAGGGTGATGTTGGGTTCTGGAGAACGCACATATAAATTATACTCTCAAGGTGTTCATAATCTCATATCAGAAAATACATGGTGCTATGTGCTGGGCAGAGTTCAGAGTGTTCTTACATATTTAACTCATTTCATCATCACAACAACACTATGGAGTCGACCCCACTTTGCAGATGAGGAAACTGAGGAATATAGAATTTAGCGGCACATCCCAAATCACACAGCTAATAAAGGCTGAGCCAGGATTAGACTGAGGCTGTCCATCTCCAGTCTCTGTTCTTAACCACTGTGCTTTACCTCCTCTCCTCCACTCAACTGTGATCTCCAGTGGGAGACAAAACTCCACTGGAAATGAGTTTATTTACAGAATGTGGTTGTTGGTTTTTCTGGGGTTGACATTTAGCTCTTTATATATTAATGATTCTTGAAAAGGAACATTTTTAAGATACTCTTTCTCTTCTTATCAGTCATCGCCTAGGCAAATAGAACTGAAGGAAGAAGTAAACATTTAGCTCATCGTTCACACCTTGGGTTACCATTAAGAATTTTTGACCTTTTCAATATAAAATATTTTTATGAGTATTCTTGGGCTCTTTCTTCCATTCCAAGCGTTTAAGCAGTGAGTATCTATAACAATGAGAATGTTTTGTTTTGGAAGTCATATATAAATTTTTATGCAATAATACCAACCTCTACTGAGCTTTACAAACCAGATTACACCTTGGGCCCTGTTACGCGTTACCTGGATTGTCTACACATCCCGAAATGGGCCTATTCCCAAAACCAAAAATCCTTGAGCCTTGGGAACATAAAAAAGTTAGAAAGACCAGTAGTCCCAAAACACTTACAGAGCAATTTTGCTAGGACTTGGGTTTCTGGGAAAGTTTTGTTTTATCACCCCACTATTATCTTGAATCTGCCATTCACTCCAAGGTTTTTGTTGGCCTTAATTCAATTCTCCACCTTCTGGGCTATCAGTGTGTTGTTGAGTACTCTTCTACCCAGACAGCAGGATTTGGTGACAGCTTTCAATTGTATGAGCACTGAAACTTTTGTAGGTATAGGATTTCTTTGTGTGGGCTGGTCCTTGACTATGACTGACTTAGGCTATCATTTATTGGCTCATAAAACTGGCCTGATTCTACAAAATAACTCACTAATTCTTCCAGAGTGAAAACCTCCAAAGGTGTTTATCAACACACATGTAAATAATCTTAGGGACTCCTGGTCTATCGTATAAGTCCATTCAGTGCAGAGATCCCTGGCCAATAGAAGTATCGCCTAAACTTTAGCTTTCAAGGCTCCTGTTGCACTCTTGAGACAGAATATCAAAGGAATCAAATTGTCAAAGAAGCTATGGTGCCAGAGTTTCTTGAAGTATCTGGGAAAGGCTCCCCTACACAGAGTGGGGACCAGGGCTGGTCATTCTTCAGTTGATGGATGAAAAAGAAGCTATAACTAGTTAAACAGAGAAAAGTTCAATTTGCCAAATTAATAACACTTGAATTACAACAAACTATTAGATAGCATTTCATTCTCCCCATAAGTTAGCCACTCTTTCATTAGCTAATCTTCATGGGCAAGTGGTAGAATTCATTTTTCCATGTTTCCTTATGACATTATTCATGTAAGTAATTTGGCGAGAGTCATAAAATGTTCTGATTCTTTGACCCATTAATTCTCCTTTTGAGAACTCAAAGTATGGAGAAATCACATGAATAAAGGTATTAATCCCAACAATGTTTAAAAGACTACAGTAAAAGAAGAAACAATGCAGAAGTAGTTATAGAAATTATAATATCCCCATTTTACAGATGCACAAAGTGGAAAGATTCTTATCATATGATCCATTCAACATAAGTATTTATTGTCTTCTATGTGCCAGGCACTGTCCCAGGTTCTGAGACTATGGGCTATGCTGATGAACAAAATAATTACCATTTACTACCGAGCTGGCAAGGGAGTTAGATATTAGTGAGAGAAACGCGCCACCTTCATGGCCAGATATGTAGCAGGGGCAAGTTGGATGGTTTAAAGATTGGCCTTAACCTACTACTTGACAGAATCTGTGTTTGGAGCTGACTTAGTCTGTGCACAGGATGGTAGTCTTGATGTTGTGCTTATCCCTGGCTTAATAGCAACAACAGGCAATGGGAACATCGGAGCAGCCTGTGCGAAGGGCCGTGTGGAGCTCTCAAAGCACTCAAGCGATCAGTGCTGTTAGGAGATCTGAAATCCAACGTTTTCAAGCTCAGCTGAGTCTTCTCTTGACATAACTAAAGGTGTAGGGTAACAGCACTCTGGTTCTCTTGTGTATGTTTTTTTAAAATCCTGTGTACTAGAAGCAAACTGTGAATAATTAATGAACAGTTCTTATTGTATGTCATGAAACTATAATGATGCTAAGTTTGTTGCATGACACAGAAAATGCAGTAGTATTAGCTGTGCAGTTCAATGGTAAACCATGAGGGGCAACATTAGGCACTTAAAGAAAATTCATTTTTCAACCTAATTTGCAGGTATTGAAGCAAAGTTTAAGGAATGACGTAGTGATAGATTCCATGATTTGGGCATTTATCTGATTCAGGTGTTTGGCAAAGGTGTATATTTCAGAGGGAAGCAAATTTATTTCTTCTAAACAGGACCCTCTCTTATATGGATGAATTTACAAAGTAATGAATCACTAACGACCTTTGGGTTCTTGGGTTGTGCTTTCTTAATTTTTATTTTCACCTAAATGGATTTGATTCTTCTCTTCATTCGCATGAAAAGCTTATTCCTTGTTTCTTGTTTTTATGATAACGAGAATTATTTTGTCCCCTCACATTTCTTCTTTATTAGCATCACTTCCACTCCCCTTCTCCCTGTTTGATATCAGTATCGGGAAGAAACCTTTGCTTCTGAGGTTTAGGTATAATGGCTAAAAAAAAAAAAAAAAAAAAAATTGAGATGATCCTCTCCTTTATGTACTATATACAAACCTTGGTCTGTTCTGGAGAAGACAACTCACTAAGCAGGTTACCCCGATTGTCTGTGCCTCTGTGTTGATTCAGGCACTGTAGAGAGCCATGTTAGCGCTGACCACTGCAGAGATCTCAAATGATCTTTGCGACAGCTCCAGAATGGTTTCCCTAAGAATGAGGGAGTGAAACCAAAAGGCCACATCAAAGAGGCAGCCTTCAGGGCTTCCAAACTGTACACCTTGGAAATGGATCTCTGTCTCCTCTTCAGCCTCCGAAAGGCCAGAGGTGGGGGTGGGAGGTGGTCACAATGTCTCATCAACACACAGTAATTAATTCTGTGCTGGAAATAGATTGCCCATCTGAAGACGATTTGAAACAGCCAGTTTAAACATAGGAAAGATGGGCGTACTAATGTAAGATGCTAATAACAACTGTTATTACAATTAATCAATTACAACTAACGAGTAATCACAATTAATGATACATTATTATTATTAACTTATTATCATACTTGATTTGAATTTCCTTCTTTTTTTTGGGGGGGGGGCTGTGCCACACGGCTTGCAGCATCTTAGTTCCCCAACCAGGGATGATTGAACCTGGGGCCCCAGCAGTGAAAGCGCCGAATCCGAACCACTGGACCGCCAGGAAATTCCTTGAATTTCCTTAGTTTTACCTCACGTTCCTTTTCCTGTTCCAAGATCCCATCCAGGATACCACCCTGATATTTGGTTGCCATGTCTGTTTAGTCTCCTCTTAGCTACCACAGTTTCTCAGTCTTTTCTTGTTTTTCATGACCTTGACAGTTTGGGGTTTTTTTAAACATCTTTATTGGAGCATAATTGCTTTACCATGTTGTGTTAGCTTCTGCTGTATGACAAAGTGAATCAGCTATTCGTATACATACATCCCCATATCCCCTCCCTCTGGCGTCTCCCTCCCACCCTCCCTATCCCACCCCTCTAGGTGGTCACAAAGCACCAAGCTGATCTCCCTGTGCTATGCGGCTGCTTCCCACTAGCTATCTATTTTACATTTGGGAGTGTATATATGTCCATGCCACTCTCTCACTTCGTCCCAGCTTACCCTTCCCCCTCCCCGTGTCCTCAAGTCCATTCTCTACGTCTGCATCTTTTTCCCCATCCTGCCCCTAGGTTCTTCAGAACCTTTTTTTGTTTTTTAGATTCCCTATATATGTGTTAGCATACGGTATTTGTTTTTCTTTTTCTGACTTTAAGGAGTACTGGTCAGGTCATTTGCAGGATGCCCTTTTCTCTTGAAACTTGTCTGATTTTTCTTTCATTGAGGTTATGGGGTTTGGGGAGGAAGCCCAGAATGGCTAAGTACCATTTTCACCACATCATATCTGGGGTGCATACTCTCAACAGGATATATCACTGGATCACCTGGCTGATTAGTGTTTGTCAGGTTTCTCCACAGTAAGGTTACCATTCCCCCCACCCCAATTTCCATATTGTACTTAAAGAATAGGGAGTTACGCTCCTTCTAACTGAGGGTGGAATAGCTACATCAATTATTCATCCATTATTTTTTTGTTCATCTATTTATTATTGGTTTTCCTTCACTGCCATATTCACCGAATCTAGAAAAGTAGCAAAACACAAACAACAACAAAAAACAGCTCCTAGGCACTGTTCAGTAAATGTTTATTGAATCAGCTAATGTATAAATTGATTCCTAGCTAATGTATTTTAGTGTTTTTTACTTATTCTGTTTTCTTTAAGTTTAATTTGTTTTCTTAGGTTCCTTAATTCCTTAGGTTGAGTATTTAATTATCTTCAGTTTCCTTTTTAACAAAAACGTTTAAAGGTTTATGGTTTCTTCTGAGTTCAGCTGCATCCCAGTTTTGATATGAAGTTTTCCTGATTGTTGTACTTATGTCTAAATAACTTGTACTTTGTATTTTTATGGCATTTTTGATACTTGGTTCAGTTAGAAGACTATTATTTAATTGAAAACACTTAAATTTTCATGGGTCTTTTGGTTGTTACTGTTGTTCCTTTCCTCATTTATTTCAAGGAATTTTAGCATCTCCTTTGTGGCCACATGCCTAATCTTTTTCTGTAAACTTATGTCCCATGGGCAGAAAGAAGGCTATGCACTTCCTGTTCATAGGGTACAAAACGTCCACGTATACACACACAAATAAAACTTTGCACTCAATCTCCTGGCTCCCTGTTTGAAATATTTGGAATTTTGGATTCAGACTCCTATTGTATTTGCTGTTACAATATGCATCTTCTGTTTTAGGAAGCAAAGCTTTTAAACCTTTATATTATTTCAATTCACCACGTTATGGTCACCCATTTAAATTTCACTTGTAGGTATTCTTTGCTTATCACACTTGTTTTATTTTGTTTTGCTTTGTTTTTGCTTTGCTTCCCTTCTCCCTTTTGCCAAAGGGCATTAGTTCTACTGCCCTCAGAATGCTGTGTTCTATAAAATCCCTTATCCCCTGATTATCCAATACAGTCCTTATGCTGACAGGTCCCCAAGTTATGTCACAAAAAGAAATCAGGTACATACTCTTTTGTAACTTGCTTAGTCCCAGACTAGTACATCCAAATACCCACATGTGTGTTTATTAGGTCCCTCAAACCTCCCACATGTGTGTTTATTAGGTCCCTCAAACCTCCCATTCCAAGATAGACCTCTCTACCCGTATGTCAAAAACTTGCTTTTTCTCAATCCTTCCCCTGCCCACTGGTGTTTCAGATGTAAACCTAAAGCCTAGGAGGCCTCCCAGGTTCAAGCCCCTACTCAGTGAGATGCCAGGAACAGAGGATGGGGACTGACTGGGTATGTAGATGGAACCCCTACACATTCTCACTCTACCCTTTGAAGTCGATCCTGGCATCCTGAAGGCTTCCTTGTAGGAAAACTGTTGAACCATTGGCCTCATTTAGAATTGAATTACATTTTATGGCCTCCTCGACTATGAAGCTAAAATTCACAGGGCACAAAAACATAAATTACAATAATGCCTTTCATTTCCTTGGTCATAAGTCTTTGAATTGCAGGAATGTTCTTTATTTTTATAACTCTATCAAATGTTTTTATGGAGGTTTGTTCCCTCTTACCCCAGGCTTAAACAAATTCTAAAACAGGGCTCCTCAAACTGTCATAGCCTCAGAGACCCAGGGATCTTACAGAAACACAGATTCTGATGCAGGTCTGGGGTGGGACAGACTCGTACATTTCTAGCACGCTCTGGCGATGCCAGTATTGCCATTCCTGTGAACGCAATTCAAGCGGCAAGGTTATAAAATCCCTCTGGATTGTTTTTTTTTTAATTTCATTTTTGGATTTAGTTTCTGAATGTCTCAGAAAAGAAAACCTCTATAATTGATGGACTCCTTTCCCTTTTTATATCAAACTTTTCGTCCACTGTGAAAATCCATATTATTTTGGGGGCCGGCACTAAATATTTATTTCAAAAAGTCAACTGAATTCTGAAGAATCAAAATCGGTTGGCTCAGACAAGATGCAGAATAACTGATCATATTATATGAAGTCTGTTCCCAGGACAGAGTTCAAACATGAACTAATAGGAAGTTGAGTGGCCAGCTTATGATCCGCCCAGGACTTTCCTGGTGTTAGCATTCAAAGTCATGCTTTTTGGGAGTCCGCCAGTCCTGGGCAAACTGGGACAGTTAATAGCAACCTTAGAAAGACTCTTCTGTGACCTTGAACATGTCCTGTGCTCCCAGAGTGACTGTTTTAAAAGGCCCAGCACCCCCTGCCACACATGAGTGCATGTGTGTACCTGCAACAACCAATCACTTTTCCCTAATTGCTCCTCATAAGAGGTGGGCAGGCGTAGCTACCTCAACACAGGGATGAAGTGTCTCGCCCAGGGTCACGTGATATTGACTGAGGCTTCAAGTTCTTTGTCTATACTCATGACGAGTCCATAATGCCACTTCCTTTCTCAAAAAGAAGACTATGAAATTGGCTTTGGGGCAATTCGTTTTATTTTGGAAGTTTTCTTTTCGATTACTTATTAAAAGCAAACAAACAAAAAACCCCAAACCCTCATTTTGTTCCGTTTTGTAAAGCTGGGTAGACAAGAGCTAAGCAGGGAATATTGGAAATGTTCTGTCTTTTGAAAACGGCAGTTAGTTCTTCATGATTGACATCTGGAAATGTCAGTCACACGTGCTGGTTATTTTCGATGGGATGGTAGTTAGTTATCTCATCACCTATGATATTAATGGTATTATTTTTTAAATGTCCCTCCTATTTGCTGTAATGTACTAAAATTGCCTTTAAAAACAAAGGTCATATAGTACCTCATCCTTCTAGTGGGATTGCAAGATAAATGGCACAAATCCACTCTAATTGGATCCAGAAATCCCTAGGTATTGGGCCATTAGTAGTAACAATTGTTCCATTAATAATGTAGAGTATTCCCAATGCCAAGTGTGTTCTGTGTTATTAAGAAAAAAGATTCCGAAAAACGTCTTGGTTTAAAAAAAAGAGCAAGTTTGAGTGTGATGAAACTTCAGTTTTGTGATGATTCAACATGCAATGTGGCTTTACTTAAGACTGAAATCAAACCATGTTTCCAGGATGTGAAAGAGGCATCTGGAACAGCATTCTGCCGAACAGCACTGACGGACTAAAAAAACGTCTTTGGCCACGACCAAGTCGTCGGCATTAGTTCCGGGTCATCAGTTTTCATTGGAATGGTGGCAATGTCAGTTAGTATTTGTCAAAACCTTAAATACCTTGTAGTAAAATATTGCAGCAGACTATAAACATTCGCTTTAGAAACACTTCGGGAAGTAGACGTGTGGAGCTGGGAAATGGCCTGAGACACTGACTACTAGAGCTGCTTCCATGCAGAGATGCTCTTGAGCTTGGAACGTGTCCCAAATTAGATGTGTTGAGATCCCCCCCAGGCCGTGGTTTGCAATTCAAATATTCCGACACTTTCCATGCAGCCTCTTAGGCTCCCAGTGGTGGGGTCCTCTGAATGTTCACAGGTAAATGGGAAGCTTTGTTCTCTGGAGCATGGAGCTTAAGTAAGTTTTGGTAGAAAAGAGATTACGTGGGCATATGTGAGAGCTGTGCTTTGGTGGTAAACTCAAACTTTGAAAAAATCCCGAAGTCAGTAGCTTTTGAGCCTTCTGATCACAGACGGGGCGAAAGACCACAGTTTAGTATTTGCCCAACTGGCAATACTAAACTGCAAGTCTGTCTAGATTATTTCAAAGAGCCATCAACCGTTCATTAAGTGTCAGGAATTTTTGCTTTGGAAAAGTCATGGAGAGATTAGAAAGGTATGCGGCAGGTCCCTGTTTACCTGTAGCCGAGCCATTTTGTCCCGGATTAATTCCTTTGACCAGGGAAGAAGAGTACTCTGTGTTACCCAGATTTTTTCCCCCTGATCTTGCAAATAGGTCCCAGGCAATCTCCTTTACTCTCTCTGTTTATCTGTTACTTGAGAGATCTGAGGAGACCCTCATATTTGTAACACTGAGGGATCTATAGGCTGCAGTCAGCTTTCCCTGTTGAGACATCTTCATTCAAATGTTCAGTCTTGGAAATAGCTGGAGAGGACAGATGCTGTTTAAAAGTGCAAACATGCAATGAGCGACAAATACGTCCTAGAGAGCTCATGCACACTCTAGTGAAGATAGACAACAATATTGTATTATACTCATCAAACGGGCTAAGAGATTAGATCTTAATACTTCCAACCACCAAAAAGAAATGATAATTATGTAATTTGATAGAGGTGCTAATTATCACTACAGTGGTAATCATATTATAAAATATAAATGTATCAAATTAACATATAACAAAGTTATATGTCAAATTTAATTCCATTAAAAAAAAAGAAACAGGGCTTCCCTGGTGGCGCAGTGGTTGAGAGTCCGCCTGCCGATGCAGGGGACGCGGGTTCGTGCCCCGGTCCGGGAGGATCCCACATGCCGCGGAGCGGCTGGGCCCGTGAGCCATGGCCGCTGAGCCTGCACGTCCGGAGCCTGTGCTCCGCAACGGGAGAGGACACAACAGTGAGAGGCCCGCGTACCGCAAAAAAAATATTCAGCGCCTTGCCTGTGACACTCATGTAAGGAATCCTGCTAGCCTATAAACGGATAGAGCTCCCTGTGTTGAGTTTAAACTCCTTGAGGACAGAGGCCATGCATTTGCCCTCCTGTGTCTGTCTGGATTAGCTTGGCCCATTAGGGATGTCACTCTGAGTGTCCCTATCTTTGGCAATTCTCTGGTCCCATTCATTCCATCTCTCGGTTGGTAGCCATCTGGAGTGAGAGAGCCCCCTATCTTTGTGCTCCAGCATCCTAGCACATAACGCACTGTCTTGACTGTCCGGGGATCGGATATTTCATTTCTGTATCTCCAGCGCCAAATTCAGTGGGCGCTCAATACATGTTGAAAGAAATGAATGAATGGAAGCCACTTGGTAAAGGTTAGTTGAGTTGAATTGAGTAGAGCAGGCACACCCCCTGGTTATCACTGGGGTGGGATTTAGTGCAGGTGGTGTAATGTAACTTGACAGGGTAGTTAAATATTGACAAGCAGGAGGAAGCATACTGGTCCTGTTGGAAAGAGGAAAGAAAGATCTGACGGTGGCTGTCAGATCAGAGAGCTGAGTCTGTAAGGGGCCAGACTGAGTGGCTGCAGTCATCCTGATGGTCCAGCGAGGTCACTCACTGGTGGAGACTTCTGCTTCAGTAGAGGTAAGGATTGGAGCCCAGTTGGGAAGCTGATGGGTTGTGATGTGAGTCAATGCAGACTCCGTGCCTGTGGCTTGGAGATGGCTGGCATCCCAGACGCTCTCTGCCGGCTGCCCCTTCACGTGTAGCTCAGGCTGATCCTCATTTAAGGCAAGAAGCATGAGTTCTGTTTGAGTCTGTCTCCCCTCACCCCACGTTACCGTCCTCCCTAATGATTTGAGCTTTAACACAACCTCCTGAAGTGATTGGGGTTGGATGCAGGTGCGTGCGTTCTGAATGCTTCGTTGAGGAATTTGTCCGTATGAATTCGTGTGTAAATGCTCTTTGATGCTAACGATGAGAGACGTGTAGCGATAGAATGAGGATGTCGTAAACAGGTTCAGTGCTACCTGGGTGCTGCTTTATGTATTCAGGGATGGGAGGGGGAGATACATTAGGCAGTGTTTTTAGCTCTAATATCCAATGAGGGAGAAAGCTGAGGTGAGTTCAAGGAGAATATTTGGTAAGTGAGAAAATACCAACAGGCAGAAATGGTTTCGGCAGGTCTAGCTTTTCATTTAGAAAAGAATATGCGTCACCTTGAGAGAAAAAGGCCCCATTTGACTTTTTATCAGCTGGCATATTGCAGGTTAGCTTTTAAGAAGAGAAAAGCTACTCTCCTGTTCATAATTAAGTAGTCAACATGCAGCAGTTAAAAAAAAAAAAAAAAAAAAGCCATGGGAAATCGTTTTTATTTAGTTTCTTGCCTTTTAGAGGAGAAAATGTTGCATGACTGATGTGGGTTCACATCTCAGCTTGGCAAGTAACTAGTTAAGGCAGCCTTAATTTCTGTGAGCCTTTATTTGTTCATCTGTGAAATGGGCAGAATGAAATTGACTGGCAGGTGGCTGTGAGGCTTGAATAAAATTACACACACACACACACACACGCGCGCGCGCACACACACACACACACACACACATACATACATACATACATGCTGGAGTCTGCCTGGCCCATAGCAGATCCTTTCAAAATATTAGTTCTCCTTTCCCAATTTCAAAATGCTTATTCTGTTTTATCTTTCTTTAAATAACAGCTTTATTGAGATGTAATTCACATACCATAATATCCACCCATTTAAAGTGTACTCTTTCATCATTTTCAGGATATTCACAAACTTGTGCAACCATGTCCATGGTCACTTTTGGAACATTTTCATCTCCGCACAAAAGAAACCTCGTCCCCACTAGTAGTCATTGCCCGTTTCCTGCAATGTTGCCAGGTTCATCCCTGTTGTATATGTATCAATACTTCATTGTTTAAAAATTGACAAATAATATTTCACTGTAGAGATGTAGAATATTTTATTTATCCACTCATCAGTTGATGCAAAGTTAGGTTGTTTCTACTTTGTGGCTATTATGAATAATACTGCTATGAAATTCATATACATATTTTTTTGTGGACAAATGGGTCTATCTTATTTTATTTTTATTTTCTTGGCCACACTGTGCGGCGTGCGGGATCTTAGTTCCCCCACCAGGGATCGAACCGTGCCCCCTGCGGTGGAAACGTGGAGTCTTAACCACTGGACCACCAGGGAAGTCCCTGTCTTATCTTTTTTTTTTTTTTTTTTTTTTGCGGTACGCGGGCCTCTCACTGTTGTGTCCTCTCCCATTGCGGAGCACAGGCTCCGGACGCACAGGCTCAGCGGCCATGGCTCACGGGCCCAGCTGCTCTGCGGCATGTGGGATCCTCCTGGACCAGGGCACGAACCCATGTCCCCTGCATCAGCAGGCAGACTCCCAACCACTGCGCCACCAGGGAAGCCCATATCTTATCTTTTTAATACAGTTTTAAAACAAGATTCTCACGTGAATTCCCTGGCGGTCCAGTGGTTAGGACTTGTCGCTTTTATTGCCAGGGCCTGGATTCGAGCCCTGGTCGGGGTACGAAGATTCTGCATGGAGCAGACAAAACACAAAACAAAACAAAACAGGGAAAAAAACTAGATTCTCCTCCTGCTTCCTGAGAAGTTATGCGAGAGCCCAGGAGAAAACACTGGGAAAGGCTACATCTTACCCAGTGGAAACTGAGGAAAATGGCAAAATGGTCACCACTCTCCTTCAGAATATTGTGATACAACAAGTGGGACTTTGGCAACGTTTATTCTCAAACACAAGTGGATAAAATAAATTTGCCTCCTATACTAGCTTACATAAATGTATATGTCTTGAGTTCTCTATACACATAATCGCTATAGGATCAAGAGTGCACCATGCAAGCAGGTAGACATTGAGTTTCTTGTTTGTTGGTGTATCATGATTACTAATTAGGAAAATAGAAGTAGCATATGGAAGGGAAGGGATTGCAAAATCAAATGTTCCCACGGCCCAGGAAAATAAGATAGATGTGTGAAATGAATGGTTAAGATAAGTAACTGTGCGAGCATGATGATTCATTCTGAATCACCTCTGACCTTGTGTCGTGGTGACGTTAGGGGGTGGTGGTGACTACAGCTAAGTAGACCGTACATGTCCCATCTAAAGGGGGCAGAAAACACTGGAAGTCTGGCTGACTGTGCTCAACTAGGTTTATGAGCTCACCTGACAATGCCTTCTAAATTTTCAAGGCAATTAATTTTGAATTGAAAAAAAATCTACTTTGTGGGCCAAATAAAATATGACTGTGAACGGTATTTACCTCACTAGAGATCAGTCTGTGGCCCTTCAAACAGGGTAGATCATATGACTTAGCAACCCCAACATTTTCCCAGTGGGGCTAATTGGGGCTAATTGCAGTGTTGTCCCTCTACTAATTGTATAATTCTTAGTTTGTCTCTATTTCTCTGACCCTCTATTTCCTGTTTGGAAAATAAGTGTATTGATGAAATATGCTGAGTTGGTCTTTTTGCCCCTAGCACTGTAGAGTTGCATAAGAACTGCCCAGTTCAGGGTTCTGAGTCCGGCAGCAGCAACACAGACTATGTTATGGACAGAAGTAACGTTCCAACAGGTGACAAACCGAAAAGGCAGGGGCGCTCTAAACAGCCTCCTTTACGTTTCTTGCGTACATCTTAGATCTGCTTGGGACAAAATCTGTCAGCCTTTGACTGAAAAGTTCCTTTAATTTACCTTCGTTTTTGAAGGATCTTTCCTCTGTAGCTAGAATTCTAGGTGGACAAGTTTTATTTTCTTTCCTTGTGACCGAACAGGTCCTCAGCCTGAACCCACTTTAGGCGTAAAAATTTCCATCCCTGTATTGCTACACTAAAACACTTATTTTTTTTATTTGTCCATTTTGTATTTATTTAGAACAAACCCATGACAAGTACCAAGGGCAATGGAGTTCTGTAATTCTGATATTTGAGAATTTCACGGTGGAATATTTCCAGTTGAAATGTCCAAACACTGCAGAGATCGCAGCACCAATCATAACGCCCTGTGTGTCTGCCTTGCGCTGGTCTGGGCCACCCAGCTGTGCCCAGTGTTGGGCTGCAGACCTGGGAAAGCCAAGAAGGAGACAGCAGCCTGGACACCAACATCGCTGTGCTATTGAGTTCTCCATTTGTCCTTCTGACCTTTCTTTTTTCTCACACAGAGGCTGATGCAGGAGGAACTCATTAGAACGATAGTAAGGGAATCATGGATTTTACTCTTTGAGAGTAGCCCTGAAGTCCGAGAGGTCTAATTACTACATACTTGGCTTGGGCTCACTGTGCTTTTCATTCCTTTCATCATATGTCCCTCCAGGCAGTCCTCCAAGAGCAATTGTCCCCATGTGACAGACAGTCAAGGAAATTGAGGTTCAGGCCTTGTTCAAAGCCTCAGAGCCCATTAGCAGTAGAGTTGAAATCAGGATGCCTATCCTCCAAGGTCTTGGTCTGTCACTTGACCACAAAGACAAGTCCCATCTCAGCTAAATAAAGCATTAAAGCAAGGTCTAGGACGTCCTGCGTGGCAGCCTCTAATGCTATGTTATAAGAAATCATCAGTTGGAAGGGGCAGTGGTGAAGGGTCAAATCCTACTTTGCACACGGTTAAATGAAGGGCGCTCAGATGTTCCCTGTTCAGAGTAGACACACACACACCCCGGTCTACTCCCTGCTTCCAGACAAGTTTGCCTTTAAAACTCTCAACTGAAAAAATCTGAGTTTTAAAACATGAAACGTATTCCCCGTCACCCACGTTGGCGTTCAACAGCCCTCCCTGTTGAAAATTGCAAACAAAATTTTCCCCATCGCAGTTTACATTCATTCTGTCCTCTTGCTTTTCTTCTCTCTCAGAATGTTGAACAGCTGGCCACATCGGTGACGTACTAGCCCCTCTACCATCCTGGCCTCTGCGACCCCCTCCACCTCCAGCTTCTCTTCTCCTGGCAAAATAATACCAGGGCCCTGGAGCCTTTGCTCTCAGGTCCTCTCCTGCCATCCTTTGATCTCCATTGTGCTTCTCCTCTGAATCTCCCATTGGAGGCCCAGCAGGACAGTAGCTCCATCTTGCAAAAAGTGCACTAAGGCCTCTCAAATGAGAGGTCACAGAGACCGGGGGTCCCATCCCCACCCCTCGGATTAGCATATTTCCCACATTGGGGTAGCTCTCTGCTGGGCAGGACACCTGCCACCATTCAGGCAGTTGGCCGGCTGGTTGGCCACCTGACTTCCTGAGCTCATAAAATTAACCTGGGAAAGTGAGTCGGAGGTTGATTACATGCTGTGACATCTGTAGTTTCACCTTGTGGGACAGAAGCGCATGCTTTTCGGGGGAGGAAAGGCAATCAGAGGTTAATGGGAAGTCGCCATTTGGGGTTGTTACGAATCATGAGATGCTGGGAGAGCTGTCCCCTCTGGATTCTGTGGGGCTGATGGGAGCAAAGTGCCAACTGTCGGGCCAATAATTGGAAAAACCCAGGTGAGTCAGATGGAAGAGGACATGGTCCTTAATAGAAACAAACAAACCAAAAAGTACATTCTTTTTATTCTAAAATATACTCTCCGGGACAAAAAGAAAGATATTCCCGTCATGCACATAAAAGTGTAAGAAGAAAAGCGTTTTTCATTTGAAGCAACATTTTGAAAGCAGGGTATCTGGCAGTCCTTTTATTGAAACTTGTTTCTCACTCTCGTTCTAAGCATTGCCCCACCCTTCGACGCGTGCAAAACCAAATGTTTGGCAGGGAAAGGGCTTTTGTAACATAAAAGGATGCTGCCCTTGGAGGCCCCTTTCTCTTAGGAAGTTGCGTGTTGCTTTGGAACTGGAGTTTTCTCCAGGATGTGCTCATTTGGTCCAGGGCATGAGATATTTCTCACACAAAGCTTAGAGTGATGAATCTGGGCTGAGTTGAAATCCTACCGAGTGACAAATGTAGGAAAACAGGCTGTAAAAATCCTGCAGGATGTAGTTATTTCAATATGATACCAAACTAACTTTTTTGGATGAGGACAGAGCGGATCACTTTCACTGTCAAGTTGGACCTTAGCCCCTTTCCCTGCAACTGCAAGTTTAACAAGAGACGGGGAAGCCCAATCTTTCAGACATAGTCAGGCATTCTCAAGAAGCCTGTGCTTTCTGTTGGCTGTGATCCTTGACATCAAGAGGACGGCTTCTTTTCTCTTCTAAAGGTGCCACATCCTCAGGAATCCTGAGGCTTTTTGCAAATGTGAAAAAGGTTTTCCAGAATATATGGTTTTTTTTCTCTATAGTCTGTTAGGTGATTTCTGACAAACAAATCTAAAGGGATTTTTCAATTGAGGCTGTGTGGAAATTCCTGATTTCTTGGATTTGGAAAACAGAACACATGTGTTTGCTAGGGAAGGATGACTAGAACGAAATTTCCGCTCGTTTCAGTCAGTGGAGAAAGGGATCTCATCTGTCTTGTTCCCCATGAGACCCAGAGCCCCACGTGGCCCTGGGTACAGGGGAGGGCGTTCCCTAGATATCTGTTTAATGTGCCACATCATGGAGAGGGCAGGGAGGCCTGAGGTTTCTCAGGGCCAAACAGAAACCGGAGATCGTTTAGTAGCAGAGAGAGCTGGCACTAAATGAAAAAATAGAAATATTTTACTCAACGTGACTCTTGGTCTGACTCTGTCGCAAAATCAAACCAAGTTGCTTACAATCCATCACTCACAATGGTGTTTTACTTTTGCTCTGATAAATTCATCTCCGGGAAACAAAACCATATTTGATAGCTATCTATACCTCTATCTATAACTATAAATCCATTCAGGATAAGTGCATTGTTTCAAAAATCGAAAGAGTAGATCGTTTTTTGGGAAGTCTCGACAAGAGAGCTTTTGTATACAGAGAGGGGATGCGTGTTTGCAACAAAATATTTGAGTGTGAAATACAAAAGTACCATTGGGAGGTAGAGCTCTAGTTCGGGGATTGGAGTTTACCTTAATTAGGGAAGCTGCAAATTATTTGCCTGATCTGTTGCCCGTGGTCAATGGAAACCCTGGTGACCAAACACACTTGTTCAAAGGAAGAGCCAATGCCCCTTTGACCTTTTGATGCATTGTCTGTGGGAGGGATGGTCAGCTGGCTCCCAAAGTGGGCTGGGCCAGCAGCTGCCCTGCCAGCTGGCCGTCACACACGTGCCGCCGCGCACGTGGAGGGGCCTCATGGCCTCACCAGATGCCTTGTAGCAGGGTCTAGCTGATGCCCCACACAGTGCAAGCCAATTTTACATTTCCTATGAAATGGCTGGGTTTGGATGTCATTGACATCGCTTTCAATCCAGCGGAGCGAGCACCTCACGTTTACAGTTTAGTTTCCCAGATGCACGAGCTGTGGTCAGATCATGGCCGCTGGTGACCACAGACGCCAAGCATTTTGCAAGGAATTCTAGATATACAACCTCTTTGGCTGTGACACAGTGCAAATGGTAACATTAATAACCCATTTTACCAGTATGTACTAAGGCAGCCTCAGTGGGGACTAGAGGCTTGAATTAACCTGTGTGGCCAAACTGAATAGATCTGAAGACGTAATGGACAGAAGCAGCTTGGTCTGTGTATTTACCAATTTGGAAAACAGCTAAGCGGAGAGGGAGAATACTGTGGGTCAAAGTTCAACACCAGAGAGGAATGAGAGAATCCCATCAGTGAGTCCTTGACCCAGCAGGCAACATGAGGGACCATTAGCCAGGACCTACATCTGCCCCTGAATTTTAAATGTAATTTATTTATTTATTAAATCTTTATTTTATATTGGGGTAGAGTTGATTTACAACGTTGTGTTAGTTTCAGGTGTACAGCAAAGTGATTCAGTTATACATATATCCATTCTTCTTCAGATTCTTTTCCCATATAGGAATATTGAGTAGAGTTCCCTGTACTATACAGTAGGTCCCTGTTGATTATCTATTTTATATATAGCAGCGTGTATATGTTTTACAAGCAATGTAACTCTCTTGATAAGCTAACTCATGTGTGAAAGCATATGTAAAAATATCATGCTTTCTCCCCACTATATAGTTTGTGTGCTATAATATTCCACCCCAAATAGACTCCTCATTGGGGAAATCTGATTTTCTTGGCTAAAATTGTGAGCAAGCATCACTATTAGAATGGCCTAACCAGGAAAAACTACATCTGAGCATTATGTGCACAGTGAGGAGATGCTAGTGGAGGAGATGGACCATATATTGAGCAGACTAAGGATCATACAAAATATCTTTTAATAAACACAAAGATGGAGCTATATATGTGAGTCAATTTCATGCTGTTTTCAGTGCAGCAAGGAATAAATGACCTCAATTCATCCTCCCTGTCTTTACCCCATTGGCTTTTTTGCCCTTTGCTACTTAGTGATAATGGGAACATTGCATTGCCTTTGGGATAAATGATTCCACTTGAACGATTTACCATGTGGAAACCAAAGGGGACAGGTTTTTAATGTGGAAAATGTTTTAATCTCAGAAAACCAAAAGGCAGACCCCATTTGGAATGACACCCTGTCTTTGAATCATGGTGTGTGTGTATATGAGAGTTCCAATTAAATCGTGTGTCTAGATGTCTAGATATTTTCAGCATAGGTAAATTAGGCCTTACCTAAGTCCTATTTCATAAATAACTTCAGAGCATTTGTGACTTTAAGAACTCCCTAGCTTTTATATGGCTCCTGAGTTATGACAGAAATTGCAATGGCACGACATTTAGTACGTCATTGATTTTTCTTGGAACCCATCCTAAGTGGTTCAGTGACTATAGAAGAATACTATAATAGTACCTATTATGTGCACAGCCCCAGGGGGACAGAGATAGTGAGGTGTCCTTGTATTCTCATTTACGATGCAGTGTTAAACCCAAGACAAATTGTGCAAACTCACATGCCTTCTTGGGCCACCTAACCTTCAACTCCATCACTCTTTATAGAAGGGTGGGAGAAATCTAGTATCCATGGGGACCAGACAGGTAACATACATAAGTGAAGCAGGCTGGGTGGTGAATGGGGCAAAGTGAAGATTTTAAGGCCCATCTTGAGGAATCAGATGCTACTCCCCCTTCCTCCGATTATTATGATAGGATAACATGTTACCGTGGGAACATGGTATGAGCGTGGCATTGCCAGATCTTCCAATTTTTCAGGAGCATCTGGAAAATAAAATTTTTATATGAAGTCTTCTGATTTGTAAAGGTTAGCTCATTTGCTAATTTTTTTTGTTTTAGGTAATTCTAGATTTGCATGCAGTTGCAAGAAATTATACAGAGAAATCCCATATACCCTTCTTTTTATTTCCCCTAATGGTAATATCTTGCCTACTGTAGTATATCACAGGCAGAAAATTGACATTGATACAATACATTGACCTTATTGGCTCCTTCTTTTCCGACTCTGCACAGATCAACCAAATTATAGTTGAGGGACAGATGTAGGCTGTCTTACTACTACTACTTGAAATCTCTGTGAAATTACAGTCTTGCTAGATTCAGAGGACCAGCCCATGGCTCTGGGTCCTCATTGCTGAGCTAAGAAAAGCTGTTTAGAACCTGGCTAGAAGATGGACCCCTCCTATCTCTCTCTTCCTGAATGCTTTTCTGGTCTTCCGGTCTGAATCCCACTCTCATCTTTCCTATTAGTGAGTGCCCAGCCCGGGCTGTGGCCTGACACCTGCCCCTTCTCTCCCCAGTGTGCATCTCCACATGCTGGCCTCCACTTCCACTGAAACTTGGTTGGCTCTGCGTGTATCCTTCAGGCAGGCCTGTCCCTGCAGGCTCTGGCCTTGGACATGCCTTCTGGGCTCAGAGACATCTCAGATTTGCTTTCTTCAAATTCCTTCCTACTTCCTTCTTCTCTCTCCCTCCCCACTGAAGGCAAACACTTAAGGGTCGTGGATATCCAAAGTATTTATTTGTTTGTTCTGGAATTTTGAATCTCAAATATTTATTTAAATGAAATGAGCAATAATTTGGGGATTACAACTATGGATTTGTTTTGCTTTTATAACATCTGCCATAAAAAGTCAGTTTTCTACTGTAAATGGCTTTAAGACCCCCATGATATCGGGAAAAAAAGTGCCCCTAAAGTCTTAGAATGTCTTAGAATGTTGAGGGTAGTAATATGCTTCTAGATTACCTTCTATGTTATAAGGAAAAGGTCTGAGTGTTTGTTGATTGTTGATTGTTCTCATGGACCTAGGTGCATTTTCCAACCTAAGTGTGGGAATGGTTCCCACGCCACAGTGTTGGCATTCCTGGTCATCGTGACGGAAGGTGGGAAGAGGCATTACTGGAGGAAAAAGCAGTTTAATCAGAGACCTGGGATTTCTGAGTACCAAACCAAGGTCAGAATAAGGAGTTCAGCATTAGGCAGAATGTACCAGGGAGAAAAAGAGGGGGCAGAGCCTAGTCACCAGCACACGGTGACCATGATGACCCACGATGGGTCGAGGTCTAGAGACAGCTGCTTTCTCCCCATTACTTTATCTCTGATCTTGTGTGTGAACAATACTTGGAGGCAGAAGCTGTGAAGCTTAGTTGGAAGCTCCCCAGCCGACAATGACCATTCTCACCCAGCACAGCTAGTGATTCAGAAGTTTGTGTCTATCATGGAGAAGAAGCAGAGGAAGGAGATGAGGATAGAGACAGCAGATTCAATAACCCTAAAGGTGAATTTTCCTGGAGTGAACTACTTCATTTCTGGGCTCCCATCCTGTTGGGCTAATGGATCCTTGGGCTTGTGTCTTCCTTGCCAAGCAAGAGAAAGCAATTATAGAAGGAGAAATGAGCTACGTTGTCCCTGGGTCCTCCCTCCATCTCTGTCAACCAGACCAGAGTGGGCAAAGGTATCCTCTCTGTTCTGTTTTTGGACTACCCCTCACTCTCCAAGCCCTGTCTTCTATGTTGACTCTGAACTCTTAAGTCTCCATGGGTCCTAACCAGTGCCGCCTGCCCCTCCGCTGGCCCCCGTGGAAACAAGCTGTGAATCCACCCTTGAGCATGCCCAGTAGTCATCCCCTTCCTGCCGCTGGTCCTTCTCTTGCCTCACATCTCCCACTGAGTCCTGCGAGGCCCACAGTCCCCTTCCTAGATGTTCTCCAGTGAATACCTGCAGCTCTGCTTTTTGTTACTTAAGCCAAAAATAGTATAAGGTTTACCAAAGCTCTCACCACGACCCCAGGTATTTCCTCTCCCCTCACCCAGACGCATGACTCTCCAGCAGAGAGCACACAGCAAAGGCTGGTCCTGGTGTTCCTGCTGCTGCTGTGGGTGACACTGCAAGTGACAAAGATGTTGGACTTCAGTTTTCACATCTGAAAATAGAAATATGTGGTAGGGATTGTTACTATCTCTATTTTGTAAGTGAAGAAACTGAGGCTAAGAGAAGTGTAGGAAACTTCCCCATCATCCCACAGCTGGTAAGTGCCGTGGCAGGTCTGCATCTAGAGGGGAAGCCTTGATATTGATGGGATTTCAAGTACCCAGCACAGACCACACAAGGGGAGAGAAGTGGACTTCCCTGGGCTTTAAAATAAATCACTTAAATCCCTGGGGGTCCTTTTAATAACTGTCAACGCCCGGGGTTCTGATTTAGTCTAGGGTAGATTTGAGTATCAATCATGTTTGAAAGCATCCGAGGTGATGCAGAGCCATGACTGCAATTCACTTCTCTACATCAGTGGTTCTTCAGCGAAGCATCTATCAGAACTGCGTGCAGGGCTTGGTAACATACTCTCACTGGGCTCCACCCCTAGAGCTTCTGTATTCTGTACATCTGTGGTGGGCCTGAGAATTTGCATTTCTAACAAGTTCCCAGTGATGCTGTGCACATCAAAGTTGGGGACCACAACTTCGCACACACCTAGATGCAAGATTGGGGTGGAGGTGGACCTTAGCCTTTATAACATACGTACTGGATACCAGGCAGAATGATTATGTTATATGACTTAGCCAACAAATGACACTTAATCTTCCCAGAAACATTTTGATTTAGGTTGTATTATTCCTTTTTAATATATGGAGGAAACCAAACCTCAGAGAGATGAAATCCGTGCTTCTCAAACTGGGATCTGAGGAGATGTAGCAGGAATTATGAAAACCACACAATGGATATAGCACATAATTTCTTGGACCATGAATTTCATTGACATCAGCTAAACTCTTTGCTGAACAGACTTGAACAGTTTGAGGGGGAAATGTCTCTGTTACCTGTGCATTGATTATCTTTTTTTTTTTTTTTTTGTCTAATTTGGGTCTTCATTGCTGCACCTGGGCTTTCTCTAGTTGCGGCGAGCGGGGGCTACTCTTCGTTGCGGCGCGTGGGCTTCTCATTGTGGTGGCTTCTCTTGTTCGGAGCATGGGCTCTAGGCATGCAGGCTTCAGTAGTTGTGGCTTGCGGGCTTAGTTGCTCCGCGGCATGTGGGATCTTCCCGGACCAGGGCTCGAACCCGTGTCCTCTGCATTGGCAGGCAGATTCTTAACCACTGTGCCACCAGGGAAGTCCCTGCATTATCTTAACTCTGATGTATATTCTAGGCCAGCAAGGGGCAGTAGAGAGTCAAGTCGTGGCTGTAAATTCTTCCCGCTCTCCTTCATCCTTGACATGAAGAGGCAAATGGGTATTAAAATGAGGTTTGGGAGTTATTACTATTACCCTGTACGCATGGTCATGTCTCAAAGGAACCTTGAGCCCTTGCTTTACTGCACCTGTGATTGACTTTTATTATGGAGAAGATGGAGTTTCCTTCATTGTAATGTGTCTAGTACCATTTTTATTAGTCATTAGTTCTGTTATGAGGACATTTCTTAAATAAGCTCTTACCTCATTCCAGTTATTATGTCTGAGCGTTTTTTGGTCATTTTGATAAAAAGTCCATTTTTATGTGGTCTCCAGTTTGACCTTCCATAGCAAAGTCTGAGTAAATGCATTCATTATACAGTCATCTCTCACAGGTTTCCCCATGGACAAGCAGTTTTTCATCCTTTTGGAGTCAGGGGCTCCTTTACGAATCTGATGAACAATATAGACTCAGTATAGAACAGGACACACACACACACACACACACACATACACACACACACACACACACACACACACACACACACACACACACACACACACACACACACACACACGCCTTGCTTTTCAGAGCATTCACAGACCACTGAAGCGCATCCTTGGGTCCTAGCCATGGGGCCCAGATTAAGAACTCCTGCCCAACTCTGAAAGCTTCTCCACGGCAAGGTTTGTGACTTGTCTGAACTGGAGTCTAGCACACTGGCCAGCTAGGAGGGCACTCAGTCAGTGTCAGAGAATAAATGATTTCTACAAGACTGATGGAGTAGGAAATGTGTTTGAGCACTTGTGGTTATTGAGCCATAGGTGTTGTGTTTGTAACAGCGTGTCAGGACATTACAGGTGTGACAGGATACCCCGGGACCTCTGTTGGCTGCCCAGCAGGAGTACTGAATCCAGTACTTTGAATCCAGCGTTAGCACAATCGATGTCCCCTGCTCTATCCCTGAGCTGGTTTCCATAGTAAACCTGTCGCAGACAGGAAAGGCTCTCACTGTGGGTATGGCAGGCTGGATGTTTTTGGAGGGTGAAGCAGGGATAGTAGTTTCTATGTCATGATGTCTGCAATTTACTTCACAGTACTTTAGACCGGTGTGATTTTATGTATGTGCTAACTAGTTTAAATTTCAACTTAAGGGATGATCAGATTCCCTAATTGAAAATCCCCCTTCCAGGGGTGGACAGTCACACTCCAGGACCAGCTTCTACAAGCATTTCAGCCAGCCACCTGAGGTTTTGTGAATGTCCGACATTGCTTTTATTTGTGAAATTAGTGAATTGCTAATTAGCTTGATATATGTTAGAAGTGGTCTTATTGGTGAGGTTCAAGGTACGATGTATTTGATATATATGAATTAGTTTTAGATAGATAGAGAATAGATACATACATAGATTAGATACAGATAGACAGACAGACAGATAGTAGATAGACAGGCAGATAGATTCACCATTGAGGCATAAACAGGCATGAAGGCCCATAGCTCTCTCCTTTAGGGATGGCACCTGAGTCTCGACTCCTATAAGTCCTTTTGCCCAGGCCTTGTTACAAAGAGTAATAGTTGCTTGCTGCCTCTGGGATGTTTGATGCCTGCTTCTAGAAAACCTTTCATGACAGGGGTGAGACAAGCATTAAAGGACGGCACTCTGGCGCTTCCTTGAACTTGCACAACAGGTTCTAAGGACCATTTTTATGCCTACTGGCTGAGACATGTTTATTTAGTAAACGCTTACATTTGTAGAGGAACGTCTGATCTGAAGTTTAAGGTCAGGCTTCTTCGGTAGATGTCATCGTCTTCCAAAAAGAAGCTCAGTGTTTTGTGGCACCAGATCGGCTGAGGACGGTTCACGGCACTTCGGTTCTATGGCGGATTTGCTTTCGAGAGAGATTCCGTGTATTAACTTGTGCTGTGGTAATAACCCAGACAAAACGCAGTGGCTGCACTAAGCAACATTCATTTCTCATTCATGGCTCTTTGGGTCAGCTATGGCTCTGCCGGGTCCTTGTCAGGCTGGGCTACGCTGGACTCCAGGCAGCCAGATGGGTTGGGTCTGCTTCTCCCATCTTATCCCAGAGCCCAGACTCGAGTAGCAGCCCTGCTTGCCATTCAGGGGCATGCTGTTCTCATGGGAGAGGCAGGAACACAACAGGGGCAGGAGGAAACTTCTCTGCTTGAAACTGGCACAGGGTGACTTCTGCCCATATGCCTCACTGGTCAAAGCCGGTTCCACGGCAAATCTCAAAGTCAGTGGTGGTAGGAGGTGGTTTTTACTTCTCCCTCAACAGGAGTGGGAGAAAAAGGAGAATTGTGAACAGGTAGTACAGTCTGTCGCCCTCCAAGTTCAATGGTAAGGCTTTCAGCATCCCCTTAGTCACCAGTGGGAGGTCTATTCCAGTCAGTTCTTTAAACATTACAAGTTAGTTTTAATTGCCATACACTTGCAGGATGGGAGTGAGTCAGAAATGTGGAAGCCATAGACCTTGGCCGTGAGGAGCTTTAAGTCTCAGGAGAAATTATATCTGTCTCACAGAGCATATAGGTCTACCATGGGGCAACACTCAGGTGGGGTTGAAAAAATACACATATGTATGAACAGGCCACCCATGATGGCTGTTCTCTTGCTGCTTGACCAGATCCTGCTTCACCTACACCCAACTCATATGACTGACCTTCCCTCTTAATCATAGAGCCTAATCAGTAAGTGCCCAGATACTTGCCCCCAGCCCCAGCTAGTGATTGTTCTAATCTCTAGATCAGAATGACTCCATTATGATAGTTTATTAAAGGTGTGAATTCTCCCTATAATTGGTAACTTCCCTCTCCCCATTGCCACCCCTCACCCCCGCCCCCCGCAGTGAAGACTGCCACCATGTCCTGCCCACCTTCTGCTGCACACGGTGGGGTGTTGCTCCAGGACCTTGCTTCAGATAGGTAAGCCCCCCCATCCATTCATGTCTCTGTTGCTGACTCCGGGCTCTTTTTTGGGTCTCGTGGCTGGGCAGATACAGGGTTTGCAAACCTGCAGCGTGCAGCCCAACAAGCACTACACACAAAAATAACACAAAATATATGCCATCCACAAATCCATTGTAAAAGTAGTAATCATAGGCCCAGCATCCCATTTCAGCAGCAGCCGTGCTCCACACCGCTAAGAGACCAAGGGTTCTACCACTTCCCTCTTCGTAGTCACCTCCAACCAGATCCTCTTCCCCCACTCAGCAGTGGGAAGAAGAATGGAAAATACACTAGGAGGCCAGACCCAGGTCCTAGCTCCCCAGTGGGATGTGCGACTCTAGGCAAACTACTTAAGTTTTCAGGGCCCTCAGATTTCTCACTTACAGCATGGAGCCTGCAGACTAGCTCATGAAGTCTGTGACCCCAAAAAGCCAGGTATGCTCTGCCTTTGGATTCCCTTGGGCCTAGGTTCCCTCCCATTAGGGCATCCAAGAATTGTGAGGCTGTTCCCACCTATCCTAATGCTGGCTAGTATTTTTTTTTTTTTTTCGGTACGCGGGCCTCTCACTGTGTGGCCTCTCCCGTTGCGGAGCACAGGCTCCGGACGCGCAGGCTCAGCGGCCATGGCTCACGGGACCAGCCGCTCCGCGGCATGTGGGATCTTCCCGGACCGGGGTGCGAACCCGTGTCCCCTGCATCGGCAGGCGGACTCTCAACCACTGTGCCACCAGGGAAGCCCCTACGGCTAGTCTTGATCCCCTCTATTCCTCTCCCCCTCAGACACCAACTATCAATCAATCTCACTTGCATATGTTGTTAAAAAACAAAATTCAACTCAGTAAATTTTAAAGATCTTATTGGCTTTCTTCAACCATTCATGAATTAGGCAGCATCCCATCTAGCAGATAGAAAGGACCTCTGAGGATCTGTACAGAATGGAAGGTTTTATAGGCAGAAGGGGGAGGGACAGGAAGTTACTAGCAAAGAGTGGGTTGTTCGTCACCTTCCTTTGGGGGACAGCAGGGATCTATCAGGCAGATTACCTCACTGGTGCTGACCAGGTAATTCCAGATCGACTGGTTTAAGATTCCATCCTGGGAGAGGCTAAGACTGTAATTAAGTTAGGTATTAAGTCTTGGTTTGGTGACTTGGGTTTCACACAAGTGTCCCCATCTTGGGCCAATTGGCTCTTTTTAACAGTGTATACAGTATATTTGTTTTTATTTACAGTCCAGCACTAGACTTTCTTCTCTTCACCGTTAGATGATTTGAAGTTTAAGGAAATGTTGCATTTTAGTTGGAACGTTTTCTGTGTTTTGCGCTCTCAGGGATGACGTTTATTTGCTATCTTTGCTCAGAGGGTCACAGCGTGATGTAGATTTCAAAACAGCCCACTTGGGAACTTGAGGGACACTGATTCGTGGCCCTGGACTCTGCTTGTTAAATGGACAGCCCAGTCACCTCTCTGTATGGAGGGGCCCAGGAAAGGTGATTCACTGTGTCTCGGCATCCTCACCCCCCCAGCCCCAGGTCCCCGGTCCCAGTGCAAGTCAGCCTTCCTCCCAGGCTTGCTCACTTGTTTTGACTGCTATGGTACCTGGATTATTCTTAAATGGAAGCCTGGGCAAAGCTGGTTTGGACTGGAAACTACTCAAAGGCTTTAAAGGAAGCTAACAGGAGGGACTAAGTTTAGTTTGGTGTCTCTATTTTCATGGTGTACCGACAAGCCCAAAGAGAAACAGCGTAGTTATCCTGAGAGCAAACACTTGTGTTTCTAAAAAACTTGAAAACTGATACTGATCAGCACCTGAACAATAGACTCTCCTTCCTTGCAAGTTAAGGCAAAATTCCTGGAGCCCTCATTTCATCTTTCATACCTGGCAGATAAGCATTCCTTATCTCAGGACTCCGGCTCCTGGGCTTTTCAGATGCTCTTGTACGAGTTCACTTCTTTGGCAAAACAGACATGGCTAGAGACTCAAGTATGAACTTGGGGCACAGGGCTGCCCCATTTCCCATTTCAGGGAGAGCTTGCTGTCTGTGTTCTTCCTGTTGGGTCTGAGACATGGGAAAGCTCAAAAGAGTCAGAAAGGTTAGATTCATGTTAAAAACATTGCTGGAGTCTGCTGCCTCCCCCCACCCCCAGTGGGAAAGAGAAGAGTTTGGGTTTACCATCATGCAAATCCCCTGGAGGGCAGAGCCAGCTGGAGCTTGAGATGGACTTTGTTTCTTTGCTGGGAGGTTAAGGAGCTCCATAGTGGCCTGGGTGATGTCTCTTGAGTGCAACAACGTACTCCCTGTCTGCCCATGTCTGTGAGTTTACTCAGCAGAAAACTGTATCTGCATTCCTGCTGCAAAGAGATTCCCAACTTTGATCTTTTATTAACCTAATTAATCATTAAACTTATTTCCTCATTGAACTCTTTTCTGTAAGTAACTGGTTTTCAGTTTCTGTCTCTCCTCCCTCCCTTCCATTTTTATTAAGAGGTTTTTGTTTTTGTTTAAAAAACAAGTTGGTGTCACGCCAAGAGGGCATGAGGCAGGCCCAGCCTTGAGAAAAACTGTGCAGTGAGAGCTTTCATTCCGAAGGCCTTGCACCTCCTTTCCTTTCCCTCTTGTTACATTTTGTGTGCCTTCTCATCTACAGGGGTCCAGGGCCTTCACGCTGAATCTCGTTCTCCAAAGCAGCCGTTTCCCCCACTACCCCATCTCTGCAGATCTTTTCTCACATATTGCCTTTCTCCAAAGTCACTAACCAAGATTCTTCAAATTGATGCTATCTTCTACCCAAGACTCATCAAAATGATTGCAAATCAGCTTAGTTAAGTGAAGGGAAATTGTCTTCATTCATCTGGGAGATGAGAGAATAACAATCTATATCAATACTCAGGTAAGACTGCCAAAAATCCCCTCTTCCCTCAACAGTTCAGTACTGCTTCTAATTTGAGAGGCTGCTGTTGATTTATTGATGACATGTGTGATTAAATAAAATCCCAACATAATGGAAAAAGATACTAGGCTGGAGCTTCATAGAGGGTGCTTTTTAAAAGCAGTGGATCTTCAAATTAGGGATTTTATAGACCTGTAAATTATTCCCCTAAAGTTTGCATACTGTCAAAGGATGGCCTATGTGTTCTGTTTTGCCAAGAAGGCACATCTTATGAAAACAGTTGCCATTAATTAATTCAACAAATATGTATTGAGCATCTACTATATTGTGTTCCTTTGTAGTTACTGGAGATACAGTGGTAAAGAAAGGAGATAAGCTATACCTTTTAGAGGTTATACCTCTAAATATTGTTGCTGTCTAAAAGGAGAGACAGCAACAATATAGGAACATCTAGGAAGGAAATGAAGCAAGGGATGAAATCAGGTGGGACCAAGAGGGAATTGGTGATTCTTTTGGGGAGCTTAAGATCTGCATGATAAAGAAGACAATAAAGATACTAATATAGTAAGGAGCCAGGCCTTCCAAGATCTGGGGGAGGCACAAACCAGGCAAAGAGAACGGCAAGTGCAAAGGCCGTGAGGTAGGAATGAGCTAGGCGTGACTGAGAAACATGGAGGTCAGTGGAGGTGGAGTAAAACAAAGAGATTGAAAGGAGGTGAGGTCAGAAATGTAGTGGGGTCGGGGGGTCAGGTTGTATCTGGCCTTGGAGTTCCTGCTAGAGCATTTGATTCTAGTTCTAACTGAAGTGGGAAGCTGAGGACTGGGGGTGATCCCCCAGATGATCTCATTTGCATAATCTGATCATTTAAATGCTGGTGGAGAATTGACAGAAAAGGCACAAGTTGAAAGTCTTGTAATCTAGGAGTAAAAATAATGATAGCTGAAGAGAGGAAGGCAGGAGGGTTGTCTGCTATTAACATTATTTAATAAAAGAAAGGATATATGAACATCCCAAAAGTCAAGAGAAAAGGACAGTTATTTGCAAGAAAGAACAAGTAACAAATATCCCCTGACATGATACAAACAGAGGTGTAGTATTTCTGCTTTTTTTTTTTTTTTTTGCGGTCCGTGGGCCTCTCACTGTTGTGGCCTCTCCCGTTGCGGAGCACAGGCTCCGGACGCGCAGGCTCAGCGGCCATGGTTCACGGGCCCAGCCGCTCCGCGGCATGTGGGATCCTCCTGGACCGGGGCACGAACCCACGTCCCCTGCATCGGCAGGCAGACTCCCAACCACTGCGCCACCAGGGAAGCCCGTATTTCTGCTTTTAAAATGAGAACTATAGCAAAGTTTTACTTCATAATATTGCTTTGCATGTTATTGTGCTTTTGATACACGTTGCTCAATCTGAGGCTCTATTGCAACAGTTCAATAGGATAGGGAGGTCACATGTCCATTGTCTTCCCAGTCACAATGTAGTTTTGTTACTGAACCAAACTTCGGTCTACTTGCCTGTGTATAGTAAAGCCAATCTACTGACACTGGGCTGTGGTGAAGGACAGTGCAGCGTTTATTGCAGGGCACCCAGCAAGGAGTCCAGGCAGCTAGCGTGCAAAAGGCCCAAACTCCCCAATGGCTTTCAGGGAAAGGTTTTTAAAGATGGGGTGAGGGAGGGAGGTTGTGGGGTGTGTGATGAGCTCGTGGACATTCTTCTGGTTGGTTGGTGGTGCGGTAAGTGGGAGTCAACCTCATCAGCCTTCTGGTTCCAGTAGGTCTGGGGTCTGTGTTCTTGTCGGCCACATACAGTTAACTTCTTCTACGTGCTGGGGGTTTTAGTGTCTGCAAAATGGCTCAAAGGAAGTGGCTCAGATTATTACCTGTAGCCCTTGAGGAGGAAGTAAAGGTCCTCGACTTTGTTTAAAGGCTAAAATATTATTATTTTGTCTTGCTTGATGTTTTCCTTTCTTTCTGCATTTTCTCACTTCTCTGATTAAATGTATTCTTTGGAGCTTGGGGAAGGCCTAGGAGGCTAATATTTTCTACAGCAGAGGCAGGTGGAGGACATGGGGGTGGGGGACTGTCCTGGGAAGGCCCCATAGGGTCCTGCTTGGTTACACTTTCAGTGAAGTTTGTTGACAAAACTGGAAGCTAGGCTCTTCATTCATTCAGTTCAGAATACTCAGGGGAGGGGGAGGGAAGCTGAGGCACAATAGCTGTGGTACCTGGGCCTCCGGGATAAAGCAGGCTGTGATCTACATGGTGTGCAGAGAAAGCTTGGTGGCCCTGGGGTTGAGGCCCTGCACAGGGAAGTCAACAGGCTCAGAACTGATTGGGGAAAACTCACCTCTACAAATACCTCCTGGTCTGACTGCAGGTCAGCTGTGGGAGCCCTAAGACTGAACACATTGGTTAAGTACTTTCATTTTCTTCATCCTCTGCAAGGTGAGACAAAGATGGACTGAAATGACATGGGTCCCCTTTGTTACATTTTACTCAAAAGGGAATTGGGGGCTGGTAGAGGTGAGGCGGCCGAGTACTTGTAGCATCGTAGAGATGTGCCCGGAGGGCCATGTTCTATAGGACAGCATTTCGCAAAGGAGGTGGCAGGAAGGGCCACAGAGACAAAAGTAGTTTGCATCATCCACTGTTAAAGCTAATGTCAACCTCGAGTTATTAGAATTATATCAATAGATGGACTTTCCTGAAAACCAAATACATTTCACATGGATGTGAAATACAGTCGTTTTGAACCAAGAGTCTTGTGTTAGCTGCTAGACGTTCAGATTTTTTAAAACTCAATAAAACATTGGTGGCTAGACTAAATACTTTGAGTAATGCATACAAGAAGTAAGTTACAACACCATGTGGTCGTACGTATCCAGCAAAGGCCATTTACTTTACTCTTATAAGGTGCTGGCTAAAGTAAATTTAATTAAATCAATTTCTGTATTTTTTAATGCTGTGGAAATACCAATTGTCACTAAATAATCAGAGATGCATGGCATTTAAATTATCCGTTAGTCACTTCCTTTATAAAATGAATGCCTCAATCTTCATGAATTTAGTTTTACGTTATTTGCTTTAGAAATAATTTTGCAGACCCACTTTATTAGTCATGACCTAGGACTTTCTTAGCTGTCTGAAGCATAATCAACAAATCACACTGCAACCTGGTTTCTGTGGTATGATTTCTTTTCAAAGCTATTCAAAGATCAGTGGTGTGCCACTTCGGGTTTGGAAATCTTTCTCTGTTGGGACGTAAGACTTAACTTTGGTCAATTATTTCCGTAACTAAAATAATCTTTCTGTTCCTCAAAACTCACTGGACATTCTTAGGGAAATGTGGCCAGGTGAGTAAATAAAGATGTATTGCCGCCAAGGGGCTTTGTCTTATATTTTACATTGCTATAAAGTTTTTGTCGTGGGTAACTTCAGTTCTTCTCTTACCTTGCAACTGCCTTAACGTTATGACCTAAAGGGAAATAAGTTTTCTCTATCAGTTACCAAATCCGGCATCCCAAACCAAGTCCCCCCCTTCCCATCTAAGCTCCTTTCTTATCTCCTCCCCACCTCTGGATGACCAGTCACTGGGAGTCTCATTCTCATGAAGAATTTCTAGGTGGATCTGCCTTGTGTATCATCAGAAGGCTGACTGCATACAGTGCCGGTCTGACAAAATTGCAAGTGGAGCTGTTCTTCTTTAGCACTGGAGATCTGCTAAACACCCAGGGGTTCTGCCTTTCCCCCTATCCATCCATCAAAAATAACTTTCTGGAATGAATCCTAAATAAAATGTGCATAGATTGTTAATTTGAAAGACACAAAACTTTAAAGTATCCCTGATGAAGCTATACAGACTACACTGGTGGCTGATAGGATGGCCCCCCCTCAAAGGGCATAAAGGATTTCACAGTCTCATTCCTTGAGCTGACTCTTAAGAGGTCATGGAAGGCAGGTTTGGAAACCACAAGTAGATTAGACTAGTGCAGTTGATTCAAGAGAAGAGTGCAGGAAGAGAGAAACTTGGAGAGGTTGGTAAGAGCCAGTCCTTCCTTGCCATGCTAAGGAGTTTAATAAAACAGTATGACTCAGGTAATGCACTGAAGCTAAGGTATCTCCTAAAACCAGGCATTGTATTCTGAACTCAGTTAATTTAGAAATTAGCCAATGTATTTACATACCTATCCCAATAGTAGGGTAAATGTGCCTTGAACGAGGGATATGATCTTTCTGTGCCTTGCACAATGCCTGACACATACCAGGAATTCAATAGGTCTTCTGGAATTGAACTATCCCTTAATTCTGATCCCAAAAGCATGGATGTCATTATATGTTCAGCTTTTTGCTGGCATCATTCAGTGCTTACCTTGCAGAATATATCTTGTAGTATATTAAGTTGTGTAGTATATAGAGTCGTGATTTTTCCTCATGGGTTATAGATTTTATTCAATTGTTGTGGTAACCAGCAAGATTAAACCATAAAGTACATACTTGTTTAAACACTCTTGCCATTCAAAACTGTTTTGTGATTTTTTGAAAAATAAAGAGCATTTAGAGATAAACTTTACCTTGGCTTCTAATTTTATTATTAATGCTTTATTACCATATACTTATTTTTAATCATGTTAGAGCTTACAGTGGTAAAAAGTCAGCATTTTATGTATGTCACGGCTTTAATGAAAGCAAGTAAAAAATAAATGGATATCATTTAATCACGGTGACAAATAACCATCAATTTCGTGGCTTAAAACCACAGAAAATGTTCTCTCACTCCTCTGGAAGCCTGACATTCAAAATCAAGTCGAGCTGTGCTCCCTCTGAAGGCTGTAAGGGAGAGCCTGCCTTGTCTATTCCAGCTTCTGGTGGCTCCAGTCACTGCTTGGCTTGTGGCTTCATTACTCCAATCTCTGCTTCCATCTTCACGTGGTCATCTTCCTTCTTTTTTTCTCTATCTGTCCTCTTAGTGCCTCTTCTAAAGACACTTGCACTTGGATGTAAGGCCCACTAGATGATACATAATGATCTCAGCTGGAAATCCTTAGCTTAACTACATCTTCAAAGACCTTTTTCCCAATAAGATCACATTCCAGGGTTTAGGGTATGGGTATATCTTTTAGGGAGACCACGATTCAACCTACTATACTCTTGACTGATACCATCAAACTTCAGGTGTTTCTCCCCTGACAACTAGAAACTGGATTTTGAGAGATTGAACATTGCAATCTTCATTAATATCAAACTATTTTATGTGTGAATCTGTGAAAGAAAAGGGTGAATAAGGTCAAGGTGGAAAAAATGTGTGTGGAGGGTAAGGGGTAGAGGGCAGATAAGATACTTAGAACTCAAATTAATTTAAAAATGTTTAAGAATACTGGGTAAGGAAGATTGAGATTAAAAATGGAAAAACTTTTATTTGCCAAAAATATGTTTTTGCAGACATATAGTATTACAGACCTGCTTTATATATTTATGTAGCAATTTAATAGGAGCCAAAAATGTGGTCAATATCCATGGAACTTTTCTGTTTTAACTTGGCACTGCTTTACATGTAAACTGACCGGTTTTCACAGTTACTTAAGCATATTTAAATTGGGAGAACTACTGGGACCCCTAAATCTCCCCTTTTTTCCATTAATTTTGATACACAAAAGTCTATCTGTACTGTGCTATGTGGTCAGAAATGGAACCCACACCAGTTATTTGGAAATGTGATGAATGAATCAAATTAGTCCTCCTGCATATATTTCTAAATATTATTGAAGGTTTCACACTGTCTCTTCTAATAATCTGCAAAAAGTGTTCTTATTGAAGGGGATTTCTCCTCAGTGGAAACATTAGGGAGAAAAATTAAAACCTCATATAAAATGCTGGAAAAAAAAATCTGAAGTGGGCTTCTCCAAATTTCAATTCTTGCCTGTCAATAGGGACAGAATCTTAAGAAAGCTCTTCTCTCCGTGCTGCTACTGCCCCTCCCCTACCAGCTCTGTAAAGATAGCTGGTCTTTTAAATCTTCAGGTCAATGCGTCATTCTTTATCTGTGACGCATTCTGGCTGCAGAGACCTCCCTAACCTGATTCCCTCTTTCTCCCCTACAGACACTTCCCCTTGAGCTGCCCCCACTCCTTTATAGCCCCTTACTTTTTCTCCTCCTCTACGTGGCACTTGTGCAACTTTTGTTGCAAAACTGTGAGTATAAGGAGGAGAAACTTACTGAGGCTTAAATAAAGAGTGAAGGTGTTTTACTGCAAGATTCCAGGGCTCCCTCTGAAAGGAAGCACACCTGGCCGGAACTGAACCTGGGATCCAGGAAGCCCTCAGCGGGCTGAGAAGCGGTCTCTTTGGTGATACTGCTCTGGTTTTCTGTGTGTTTCTTTATCTCTACTTGGCTCTTTTCTCAAATTTTTCTTTTTCTTCTCTCTTACACTTTGAAAAGTGGCCTCTGCAGGGGAATCTTGGTTTATGTGACTTTTGACACCATTGTCTGTGGTGCCAATTCCCAGCCCAATTCCATGTAATAAACTTTCACCCACCTTCTCATGCTCTTTGCTTCCTGATGCTTTTGATTGACTGACTTGGAGTCACTTGTTCAAAACTTGTCCAGTCACATCCACCCAATGGGCCCCAGCCCTCTCTCCATTCTGCTTTCCACATACCTCCATCCATTGGGTTTTGCTCCCAATCACCCCATATACTTTTCTCCAAGGACATCAGTATTGATGTATCAGACACTTTTGCCCCCCTGAAAATTTATCATTGCTATTTTTCCTACCCTCCAACTAGAAAACACATTTGTTTAAAATGGACATGTTTTCTTTTACTCCTTTTGCTCATTACATTGAAAAAATATAGTTCAGAGTGATTCCGTTGACTGACCTGATTGGGCTGATAGCTATTTTGTATGGGGAAAATTTGGATAATTCAATAAAAAACTTTCCTTTGGATGTATTAAAATGTACAAAGTCGAGGTCTTTATCGCATATCAGCATGCCCAGTTTCTACCAATTATTACCTTATTTCTGTTGCTTCCCATCTTGAGAGTTTCTCCTTGGTGAGTTTGTTTCTCATCAAGAAGTATCTGTGATGTGAGTGAAGAAGGCTAGGGTTGCCAAGTCCCTGGGGGTCAGATCTCTGCTCTCACGTAGGAACCAGAGGTAGAACATTTGCCGGGAAGAAATTCATACTGTAGTATTTCCATCTCTTGGGTGAATAACAACAGGTACTGGCAGAATCACCACCCACCCAGGAGCCCTTCCTGAGTAAAATTTTTCTTCATGAGCTGACGCTGAGAAGGAGGCTGGCCCTGATATAGGACTTATCAGAAGATTCCCTGCAAATCAACTCCTCACATAGCTGATGCTAGAAATCACACAGAACTCACTTCCTTTGGCTTAGCTCTCCTTGCCTAAGAATCTCCTGAGAGCGTTACATGTAATCACCAGCAGCAAGGACAAGGGTGGCCCATGCATTGCCTTCATGAAAATTAGAAAAAGCATCCCTTCTCGTGCAGATTAGAAAATTGTTCTAACATGCAGATTTATACTAGAACAAGGCCTTGTAAACATTTGCTTGAGAATTGTCATAATAACTATAAAAATGTACAGGGGTTATGTTGAGCCGCTCTTGTCTACGACCTGCCCGATACTACCCAGCAACTCAGAGTACTTTATTGCTTAATCCCCAACAATACATGTGTGTTTTTTCTGCAAGCAAATTTTGAGAATAAGGATAGAAGAGGCCACAAAAATACCCTCAGTAGACAGTGAACATCAAGGTTAGTGAGAAAGAGCAGACTGGGAAACAAATGTACCCTTCATAGTTGCACTAAATTCCCATTGAATTACATAGAGAAGGCAGTTAACAAAAAGGCTCTCTTTGGAAATATTTTCAGATATCATTGAATGCACCATTCTTCCATTCCAAGAGCCTGCAGTCAAGTGATCAGATGGACTCAAATATGAAAAACCAAGAAGGATCATTTGAGTTTGCTTTCTATAGTGTTGGGTAAATAGCCATAAATAAAAACCTTTTTTTATTACAAGGAGAAAGGGTGTTTAGAGTCTTAGAGGTAAGCCAAGATATTCAAGAGATTTTTTGGAATTATTTTTAAGAGGTTTCTTTTTTTGGATCAAGGGAAGAAGGAGAGAAGTTTGATTTTGTTGTGTTACATTTGTTTTATTAGAAGAGTTGGGCTGACTTGACGTGGCTTATTCTAGCTGAGTGTAAATAGTTATTAGTGACCTGTAATGTGCAAGATTCTTTCATTACTTCTTTATAGACGTTGCCTTCCCTACCTAGGCTTCACACCATTCTTGTATGATAGGGATGTTATCCCTATGTCACATAGTAGGGAAGCTCAGAGCAATGGCAGAGCTGAATTTCAATCTAAGTCCATTGAACTCGTGCCTTTCCCATTATAATTGCTGCTCCGTAGACTCAGCTGAATACTAATAATGGTAAAGATATTATCATATGTAATGGATTGAAATGTATCGCCCAACAATTCATATTATTTAAAAGAATTTCTATTTATTTCTATTATTAATTGAAGTTCTAACTCCCAGTACTTCAGAATGTGACCTTGTGTGGAGACAAGATCTTTACACAGGTAATCAATTTAAAATGAGGTCATCGGGATGGACCCTGATCCAGTATGAGTGGTGTCCTCATGAAAAGGAGAAATTTGCACAGACACACACAAGGAGGATACCATGTGAAAATCAAGGCAGAAATGGGGTGATGTCAGCAAACCACCAGAAACTAGGACCAAGGCCTGGAACACATTCTCCCTCACAGCCCTCAGAAGGAACCAACGCTGCCAACACCTTTGATCTCAGACTTCTAGACTCCAGAACTGGAAGAAAAGAAATGTCTGTCATTTCAGCCACTAGTTTGCGATACTTTACTGCTGACACCCTAGCAAACTAATACACTGTATGTCTTAACTCAGGTTGCCAGAAGCCAAGGGGAATACCCTGAATCTCATTTTGGTTGCCTTCCTATGGTGTGAGAAGCTTGTAGGAACAGACCACTGTGGGTTCTGAGAGAGGAAAGGAGTCAGCTTGGCTGGGAGAGCTGAGGTGGCATAAAGGAGCCCCTGCAAATTGAAAAAGCCCTGGCAAACACGTCGTTCATTTAGCTGGAGTTTTGCCTTATGCTTCCCAATGTTGTTTCTGCCTTTTATGGGAATGGGCAAAATTCATTAAACTTCATGAACCTTGATTAAATTCCAGGCAGAATGTTTATGACACCCCCCAGCTTGCCAACGCTGCTGGCCATAGTCCTTGGATTTTACACGTCTTGGCGTTTCAGTGATTCCTCCGTGATATTCTCATGGGCAATGGATAGGAAAGTTGAAAGAACATGTGTGAGAGAGGGGGAGATAGAGAGACGTGTAAAAATGGGGTGCTGGGGGAAATTTATCTCTGTTATGTATGCAACAGTCTGGGTCTTGAGGAAAATAGAAGGTGTTTGGAGTAAAATAGTATAATTTTCCATTTATACACACAGCTTAAATAATTATTAGAAGTGCAGTCTCTCTCCTGCTTGTGAACCACAAGGCCAAGTGCTAACTAATACCAACGTGAAAGTTTTACTTGGTCTTATCTGTTCTGACCCAAACAAACCTTGGGTATATTGTTTTCAAGGAAATCTTCAGCCCCAGCCATTATGTATGAACAAAAGAGCCTTCCTCGTTAATGTTGAAGAGTGTTTCTGTGAACAGAAGTCTATGGAGGATGTTGAGTTAGTTACATAATCCTTCCAGCTCACCCATCTCTCACAGGTGGACAGCACCATGGGAATAGAAACTGGCAAGTGAGGCAGGGATGCCCCTCACACGCCCCAGCCTGGGTTCCCTCATCAACCCTTTAGAAAGCTTTAATGTGAACTATTTGTTTCTTAAGTAAGAAATGCTTTTCCTATCTGGGCTACTGTGTTACATAAATTATGAAACTGGTTTCTCATAGATGATGAGAACAATAATAGCAATAGTAGCTGACATGTAGTGAGTATTTTCTATTGGTAGACGTATTGCTAAGTATTTTATTTATCTCATTTAATAATTCAAGGGGAATAGAAAGAATAATCACTTGTGCTATTTCAAGACCAGGTAAATAAATTTGCCTTTTGATTTTTCTGTCCACTGAAATCAGCCAGAGCCTGGGTTAGGCATTTTCACACATGATTGAAAGCTTTGATCCCATCTCCCTGGGTCTATCTTTGAGGCCAAGGAGTCATAGTTTCTTTGGTCTGCTTCCTCCTCATGCCTCCCTGGTGACTCCTTTGATGAACTGAGTTGCGTTTCCCCTTCTATGATCTAATCGTGTAATATGTTTTTTGAAGGTCCTCCTCCAAAATGGCACCTGGAATTTCTGTGAAGAAGCATCACTACTTATTCACTGGATTCATTTGCAAGTTCAGGATAATCGTTTCCAAAGCCCATACTGGAGGGTTCTAATGTCTCTTGTTCCTTTTGCTTTACAAAACCTTTTTGGAATGAACACCGTAGTAATTCTAACTTTAGTCTTTAAATCATTACAGTGTGTATATGTTCTTGCTGGTTTCCAAGTCTTTTGGCCTGCAGCTCCCTCAGCCTACAGCCTCCACTCCACACCCACCTCTTTCATCTGACTATTGCATATCCATTTTTAGCTCTTGTCTTGGATGGCCCATCTCCTCAGAGAGTTTTCCTGGACCCCAAGGTCTGAGTTTGGGGCCCTTGCTAGATGTTTCCATGCATTTGGCCTACCATAGCCCTAGGTCACCATTTTGTAATTGTGCATTTACTGTCTGAACGTCTGTGACAGACAAAGGCAAGGACTAGGTTTAGTTCACTGGTGCTTCAGACAGTATCTGACTTCTAAAAGTCAAGCCAGAATATTTTTGAAAGAGTGAATGAAGAGTGCCTGTCTCTTTCCTCACTTTTACCGAATTGTGTGATTGCTTAGGTGAATCACCCATTATACAGAAAGCATCTCAGAAGAGGTGGTAGCGCTCTTTCTAACGCGTCTTTGTGGGCTGAGTGCCCAGTACGAGGCCAGGTCACGAGTAGGTGCCGAATGAAGGAATAAGCACATGGGGACCAAGATCCCTAATAAGAATCTCTTATATCATCTTTCATCATGTTTCTTGGCCGTCAGAACTCAGAAAGAAGGAGAAGCTCTGATATTTGAATTGCTTCTTGATCTCTCCTCCCATTAATGACCTTTAGACGAAGCATAACAATTGCCTTCCTAATATTTCTAGCACCAAGGTTATTGATAGTCCTTTGTTTTGCCTCATAGGTAGGAAGATGACTCAGAAAAGATCCCCATGGTGGCAAAGGCGAGTGAAGTTATTTATCAATTTCTATTTGTTTTGGAGGCTGGGTTACCCAGAATTCCTGAAACAAGTGTTAGACCTGATATTTTTATAAATATCAAAACCTGCTGGCTCTATATCGGTCTGTAACGCTGCACTAACTCAGCGTGAAAGATGAATATAATTTATGTGTGGTTATAAACAGCAGCCATTCCCTGGATATTCCAGATCCATTTTATAGAGTTGAAACATGCTTGGGTTTTGTTTATAATTAAAACTGCAAGAATTTTTTATTAACTGTTGCTCATAGTTCAGTGGTTCTCTGAATATTTCTAGGGCCTCTGGTGATGACTGCTAGGCAGGTGCAGAGGAACGTGAAATAATGTGCATATATAAGCACATTTCTTGATAACTGAAAGCTTTCATGTGCTCAACTAAAGTTCAAACAACGTGGAACGAAGAGGCGGAACCAACAAGTTTTCCAAACGCTGCTGGATGTAGGATTTTGACAAGGTCAAACTGAGTTTATTATTCAGTGGTTCAGTGGTTTCCACTCGAATCTCTAATAAAATAAGCATCATGTATAATTCCTCCTTTGGAAAGTCTGTTCCACTCCTGCACATTGTTGGTGTAACATCCAAAAGTCTAGTTTCCAAAAAGAGTTGGTTGATTTGAATGTGGGACAGGCAGGCCAGTCAGTAGCTCTTGACTGAGCAGACTGGCCTCCTTATTTGTCTGATTCTATAACTGGGTTTCTGTAATGAGATTGTTCGAGGCTACTTCCTGCTGAGAACTTTTTCTGAAAAACGATCAAATTATGGAAAGCTACAAGGTCAGTTTTAGGCTCTGTTGCTTTCTAAGAATGTCATTTTACATCAGTCTTAATAATATACATGATCCCCCTATATTCTTGGAGCTAGATTCTCCCAATGTTGAATTAAACTGTCTTATACATATACTGAGTGTAATGGACCTTTGGGGTACACGTTAAGACTTTGGGAGAAAAAAACCTATTTCTGGACTTTGCTAGATGAACGTAAGAGCTAAAGTAAATGTATTAGATTTGACATTTCTTAAGGGGAGGCAGCATTCATTCATTCCGTAAGTAGCTACAGAGTACTTGAGATGATCCAGCCGTTGTGCTAGATTTTGAAAATGTAAAGAAAGAAAAACAACAACGAAAATCAGTACAGTCATAACAATAGAGTCATAGTCACTGTCTTTAGGAAGTTCACCAATCTAATGGGGAAGATAGAAACAAGGACAGCTAATTATAGTCTTTTTTTAACTGGTATAATACTTGAGGTATGCACTTAGTACATTGACAAATCAATTAATTACAGAGAGGGTGTATGGAGGGTGGGAGTTTTGCAGACAGAGATGCCTGAGCAAAGCCATGGTGGTAGGAGTGAGGAAGACCCTAGCCAGCAAAGGAAATCTGCAAACCATTTTATGCTGTGGCCTCATCGTGGATTAGTAATACATTCTAGGTTAGACTGGAGAATTTGTTAGTGTCAGATCTTGGAGGGTATTGCATGCCTGGTTAAGGACCTTAAATTTTACTTCTGAGCAAAGAAAGAGCAGGGGCATGAGTCACATTTCCCTTTAGGTTGTTTACCCTGGTGATTCTGCTGAAGATGGGATGGTAGCCAGCAAAGTAAAGTTAGGGACACCCATCAGCAGCCTTAGTGAGAAATGATGAGGGCCTGATTCGGGGCACTGGGCACTGGCTGTGTGGAGGTTTTGGAGACAATGACAACAGATTTAGAGGATGAGGGGCTGGGAGTGCAGGAGAGAGGGATGAGAAGCAAGACTCCCAGGGTGCAGTTGGGTGGCCAGATGGATGATGGGGCTGCCAACTAAGAGGAGGCCGAAGAAGTAGGTCCAGTGGGAGGCCAAAACATTTTTTTCTGACACGTTGAATTTGGCTTGTCCATGGGATCCGCCAAAGCAGATGTCCACTATGTAGTTAGATATACTGGTCTGAATATCAGGGTGGATATCTGGACTGAATATTTGGACTTGGGGGCTCTCAGGAAGTAGACAGTAATTGGTACTCTGACGGGGACAGAGAGCTCTCTGGAGGGAGGTGGGAGAGTACAGGTGAGAAGAACAGGGAGGCTGAGGACAGAAATACTCAGAGCATCAACATACAGGAAGGATATTCTCTATATATCTAGGCAGGCTCAGGGCCCAGCACAGGTGCATATAAAAACTTAATAAATAAAATGCCTACATTATCCATAAATAAATTCTGAATGAGTGAATGAAAGTTGAGGTACAATTAGGTAAAGAAGCTTTAAAGTAGTGGTTCTCTCCCCTAGGTATACAATAGAATCACTGAAGAGCCTTTCAAAATGATCAGTAAGGAAGCCCCGCTCCCCAGAGGTGACTTCATTGCTCTGGGCTGGGGCTGGGACAGAGGCACAGGCTCCTTGTGTAGATTTCTAAGTCTCCAAGTAATTCCAATGAGAAGCCAAGGGGAAGAACTACTGCTCTAGAGGAAACAAGAATCAGCTGGGGGGCCGGGGGTAAGGAGGCAGTAAAGCCTGGATGGGGGGGATGAGAAACAAGCCAAGAAAGAAACAAGAAATGTAGTTTTAGGAAACAGGGAAAATTAAGGTTAGAAAGAGAATATTCCAGAAGAAACTAGGCAAAGATCTTTTCCTAAGAAAGAATTGGCTGAAAGAATTGGGTTAAAAAGGAGAACGAGTCTGGAAATAGGTGCATGTCCCTCCAGGCATCGGGCATGTGTATGTAATTCTACATTCTCTCCGGTAGGCACATAATAGGTACATTAAACCAGAAAATCAAGGAGTTAGTCATCACTGACTGGTACCCAGAACATTCCCAGGGGCTAAAATAGTCTGCACTTGTAAAATAGTTGCCACTGGAAGCAGTCTTCTCCCTCCTGGGGCCTGAAGGGTTCCAAGCACGGACTTGTCCTGTGAGGTATAGGTATGTGGACCCAGGTATTGATACCAGTGGGCCTGGTTGCCAGGAATTGCCCAGTTTTACTGATAGACAAATAACACCATGGGAATGTTACCTCCCATTCTTAGTCGTGGGTATAAGTTGGGGTAAAGTGGAAGGCAGCTTCGGTGCTGAGGATATGATCGAGACGCTTCAGGTATTCTCCAGATAGCGGAACTGGTCTAATCAAGCTGTGACTTAGGTGGCCTGGAAGCCATACTGTTGGCTCAAAGCCTTCCGAAGGTTAAGTTCAGTTCAAGATTCTATTGTTGGAAGAACAAACCACTAGATGTTCATTCTAAAGAAGCAAAGTCATTTTGTATGGAAAGAATGTAGTTTGTTGCCCAACACTGGAGTTCTCTGGCAAATGAGAACAGAGAGAGAGGGGAAGAATGAGTAAGGGCAGGAGGGCGAGGGTGCTGGGGAAGGGAGAGAGCCTGCACCCACGAGGATGTCTGAGCCAGCATGGGGCCATACATTCTAACTGCTGTAACTCGCTTGAAAACACCGTGGTCCAGTTGGTGTATCTCAGAAACATGTGGATCATTCAGTATAATTAATTATCAGCTTTGGATGTTAGAAACTGCTTCCGGACTCTGCTACAGAGCAGGAGAACCTTGTGTTCCCTGTTGCCTTCCGTGATGAGTCTCTAATAAACACAAGCGTGTTAGGAACTGCCCACCGGTAGGTTCTGTTGCTGACAGCGCTCCGGTTATTCATTGTCCCATACCTGGGACTGACTTGGGTGCCTATGTACGTGGCATCTCTGCCTCAATTTATGAGGCTGACACCTGGGTGGCAGAATCAGTCTGAGATGACGAGAAATAAGACGTCATGATAGTCACATCTGAACCCAACTTACGGCTTGGCTTGGATATCCGGATGCACATGGCTCCCAAGAACAGGACATTTTGCAGAAATATGCTGGTGAGCTTTATGGGTGACTGATACAGCTGAGGACCTACTTTCCCTTAGAAATCCTAGAATGCACCCCTCTCACATGTACCTGGAAGCTGCAAATGATTATTGTACAAGTTGCTTCATAAGCAGTGGCATAAACTTCAACACAAAGCCTTCGTTTTTCCTTTCTTCCTCCCTCCCACCTTTCTTCCCTTTTTCCCTCCTTCCCTTCCTTCCTTTCTTCTCTTTCGTCCTCCTTCCCTCCCTCTCTCCCTCCCTCCCTCCTTTCCTTCTATCCTTCCTTTCCTGTTTACTGGGTGTCTACCATATGTTAGCTTTGTGTTAGGCACTGAGGATAAAATGGTGAGCTATCAAGGACGCAGGCTCGTTCCCATGGAGTTTGCAGACCAGTGAGAACAGGGTGTTGACTGAGGAGACAGACATTAATCAAATAATGTCCTAATGAATGTATAAGTATAAAGTCATGCAAGTCCTCCTAAGGAAACGCATACTTACCCACGAGAGTGTATTACAGAGCGTTGACCCACACTGGTGAATCTGAAGAGGCTTCTTGGAGGAAGTGGGTTTGAAGCTGAGATGTGATGCGTGGAAAAGGATCCACGAAGAGGAGGTAGCATGTGTAAAGGCCCTGTGGTAAAAGGAATCATGAGGAGCCAGGGAACTGAGAGAGAAGCAGTGTGCTGGCAGAGAGTTAGGGGAGAATTAAGGGGTGAGGCAGGAGAGATGGGGATGGGGTCAGATCATGTAAGGACTTGAGGGTTGTGCTAATACTTATGAGAAAGTATTGAATGGTTTTAAGTGGAGGTGAGTGACGTAGAATTTTTATTTGAAAAACAATTACTCTGGCCACTGTGTGGTGGACACATGTGGGAGAGGAACAAACTAAATGTGAGAAGACTGGTGAAGAAGTTATTGTAGAAGTCTAGGTGAGAGAGGACTGTGTGTATGACTGTGGTAGTAATGGGGACGATATAGAGATGTGGGTAATTCCCAAGACACCTAGGGATGCAATGTACAGTGAGGTTGATTTGATTTGAGATTGAGGAAGAGGGAGGGGTACCCCCTAGTCTTCAGTCCTGCAAAACTAAAAGAGGAAGACCAGGGTTGCTGTTGCTTTGGCATAAAAAATTGGGTGTACAGTGCAAACCGTGAGTTAGTTTTGAATGTCTTAAGTTTGAGTATTCTGGGGGAGACCTAAGAACATATGTTCAGCCTCAAAGCTGACCTGTGAAATTCCTTCCCGATACCCTCACATACAAGGCTCCTAGAAGTAGCTGTGCATCACCCCGTGGAGGAACTTTCCGTTTTGTTGCTTATCTTTACTCCACCTGATGGCTGACTACACGGCCTTACCAAGAAGCATCGTCCACTATTACGTGAATTTCATTTACCCCTAGAACTAGGGGATGATGTGGTTCTCTGTCTCCAAACCCATGTGCATATCCATACCCAGTTTATCCTACCAGCGGCTACTGTGGTTTTAGGAGCCATTTGGTACAGCAGGAGAAATCCTGCTTAGATAGAATCGATTCCCAGATGGGCTCAGCCATAACTAGCTATGTGACTTGGCCATTGAGATTTCTCTAGATCAATATTTCCCCCTTTGTGAGAGAAGCAGTTGAGCTAGATAGTCTGTAAGAGTCCTTTGGGCTCTGAAATCTCATTGATTCTAATTTCTAATCTCAATCTGTACTAACTGAGTTGCTTGGGGAATGGAGATAAATATGTTTCTAGACATAGGGAGTAATCTTTGGCCATTTCAGAATCTCTCATGTTTGGTTTACCCAGTGGAGCCTTACATGACTCATCTTTCATTTATCATCCCTTAATCAGGTTACTTATCATTTCTAGCAACCTTTAAATAGGGATAGAGAAACATTTATCTTAAATGCTAACTTTGATTCATGGGCCATGGTTACCAGCAGTTCTCTTTTGAAGGTTTGGGTGCAGCCTCTTGGCTGGAAGGAGAAAACGCCATAATTGATTGGAGATGTCTGTCATTGGTATGGGATGGGAAGTTGTTGCATCTTAAATGTTATGCCTTGCCATCCCAGTTCTGAGATCTGGAGCCCGTGTAAATTTGCCCTGCCAATGCTTGAGCACTATCTGGTGGATAAAAGAAGTAATTGCAGGACTATGCTTTCCCAAACCTGTTCTGGAGCTGAAATGTTCCACTATCCTCTCTTGTTCTGTTGTATTGAGTTCTAACGTCATTTCTAACAGTTTGGTGTGATAACGGGGGGTGGTGACTATATGTCTAGTTCACTTTGTTTACTGGTTAGCACAGTTTAGCACTTCCTGAAGAAAATAGAAAATGTTTACTTTTCTGTTTCCAAAAGGAAAATCTAAGGAAATAATTCTTTCTTTCTTTGTAGGTTGAAAATCACGTAGGATCTCAGGGTTAGTCTTCCAAATTAGTGCCTCTCAACTTTCATATGCATACGTATCAGTTAAAATCTAGATTCCTAGAGTCTAATCCCAGAGATTCTGATTCAGTAGGTCTGGGTGGGGCCTTTGATTCTGGCGAGCTGCTTGTCTGGGACCACACACAGAGGAGCAAGTGTTTCAACAGCACTAATAATTGCATATAAACAAAGATGCAGGCAGGTAACTTAGAAGAGCTGAATGGTTGGTAGTGAGGCCATCCCCTAAAACCTCTTTGTTTTGACAAATAACATTGCTCCCTAAATTCTTGATATGAATAAATTTTTATATGATTTGTTTCTTTTTCCTAAGAGTAAAACAAAGGAAAAAAAATACTAGTCAATTGAGGTCTTTGATTATTGTATTCCAGACAAAGTTTGATCAAGGGCCTAGAAAACTCAATAGTACCACAAAATGTGGTTACTTACTTGTAACTTTCTTTTTAAAATTGTAATTGTTTCATTTAACTACAAAAATGACACTTGCTCACTGTAAGAAGTTCAGAGAGTGCAGAAAGGCATAAAATAGAAAGTGAAGACACATACTCTCCCAAACCCTACCCCTCAGATTGAAGAGTTTGGTGTGAACTTTTAGACTTTTTCCTGTGCTTGTGTAAATCTTGTCTGTCTGTGTATTCACGTAACTATACAAATAAATAATTTACAGGGAAAAACAAATCAGTGTCTTTTTTCCTTTCTAAAAGGGGGATTCCTTTTTAGATCCCACAGGATGAGATTCAAAGGGGCCAAAGGTAGATTTTTCTCTCTCCTTCTCTCTCTCATATTCTGCACTTTGCTTTTTTGACACTTAAAATGTAACATTTTAAACGTCTTTCCAAATAACTGCACATGCTTATTTGCTTCCCGGTGTTTTCCTTGTGTTAGGCTGGTTCTCTTCATGTGACTCTAAATCCCAATTTTTATTCTTTTATATCTCACACAATACCTTACATGAGATCCCTGGTAAATACATGACTGATGCATTTTACTGCACTTTGAAGTGTTCTGACATCACAGTGGATCACCCTCTCACATCTGGGATGTCATATTAATCAAGCTTATTCATTGGTTCCAAAAGAATTTCTTGAGCCCCTACTATGTGCCAGATGTTAAGTATCTAACTGTGCCAGACACTGGGGGTACATACGTGAATAAATGAGAAGGTGATGGCTCCTGCGCACATCAAGATAATGAGTCAAGGAAGGGTAAAGAGCCTAGGGTGTTTTGCTGTAGTTTTATTCTAGAACAATGAGACTTGGTATTTTGTGGGATTTTAACAAGAACAAGAAAATGCTGGTAACTTTCCTCCTTTCATTTGACATGAAAGGATGAGACCATCACTAGTGCTGGGATTTCTTCCCCAGCTTTGGCCAGAATCCAGTTTGGTGAAATACATCTGGAGGTCAGATGCAGGGTGGGGTAGTCCAGAAAATAATTCTCTCTCTGCGAATGCGTCGAAGGACATGCAAGGGCAAGACTAAGAAGATGTTATTTTGTACCGAGAGAGATACGCACATTGGGGTTTACAGGAAAAGCGGTGAGCTTTATTAATTTATTGGTTAGGGCACTGAAGTGTGAAATAATGCTTTTTGACCAATGCAAAGGTGGAATATGAATTCATGCTACCAAGTCAACTAATATTGTATGTAAACCCTATTTTGCATTAGGCACCATTGGCGTGTTGTATAAATAAAGTCCTTTCATTGTACAAAGACTACTATTATTGACGAGGCAGCTCTTAATAGCATGGTTATGTTATCTGGATATTGAGAGCACCAGGATTTGTTCTTCTGTGGCATAAGTTACTTTATTATTAGGATTTCTTAGAAAGCTCGTTGACTGAAATAATTAAAAACAAATTGCTCATGTCCGCGTTGGTAGGATAAGCTCCTTAGCAAATCACCACTTCACAATCATTCCAGGTTGGGCTTCTGGAAAAAGACCCTTACACACTTTTATCAGGAAGCGTGAAGACTGTATATAGGTTTTAAATTTAATACTTGATAATCTTCTGCCAACAGTTGAGCAGCACTTAATGAGCTTAGGCTCTCTGCAATTAAGATGCTCTGAATGGGGGTGAGAGGGAATGGAGGGAGGGTTTGTTCATTTCAATTAATTTCCTAGGTGGCACACGCTGCTTTCCCTCTGATACCGTTTCTGTCTGTGGGCTGCTCGCTATGCTGGGACAAGGAAGCCTAGGAAGGAAGGTCGGACAGGTTAATTACACCTGCCGCTCACCTGTCGCTTAACAGTTGCACCCCCTGCACCTGTGATTGCAGGAAAGTCAGTCCTTTCTCTCTGACTACTGTCAGTTGGATGCAAAAAAAAAAAAAAAAAAAATGGCAGAATTGGATGCAAAAAAAAAAAAAGGCAGATCGGAGTTAAGAGGTTGGATTCAGATTCTCCAAACTGGTTAGTCTGTGAAAATTTGAGAGTTTATATAAGAACTCAGATTATTTTGTGTCTGTAATTTATCTAACAAGTAGGAAAAAACCAAACAAACAAACAAAAAGACCTCTCTGAGAGTATCATTTTAATGTTAGCACTAGATGTTTTTTTCAATCCACTGACATACCTTATCTCCATGGTTAAGTTCAGATTTTTCCAAACTTTAGTCATTTGGGTATAATCTTCAGGATTTTCCATATCCTAGGAAGACCTGTGCTATCATTTACTTATAATTTTTCGTTGTGTCCACTCTTTTTTTTAACTTAGCATAACCATAAGAATATTAATGGGATCGTGAGGTTAGCTTTATTATAAAATTATTATACATGTTTAGCTTTATTTTTTAGTTTCTTTTAATATATACTCAAGTAAACACATGGCTCTGAAGATATAAGTGTATTTCTCTGTGAGCTGCCTATAATCATTCTCCAAACCCCCAGTGGGGCACGTAACACACCTTGGGAAACCTTACTTCTGTCCCAGCTTGTCCTCCGTGATTGCTGATGCTGACGGAACTTGTGAACGCAGCCCCACGCACCTGCTAGCTGCCCGGGTCAGAGATTTGGCTTGATTCCTGACATCAAGGCCAGTTGGGGGCTTGCACCTGGGCTGGCTCCATCACAAGTCCAGCCTGGCCCTCACCTCCCTCTTCCTGGTACCCTGCCTTCAGGCTTTTTGTAGATCATTGGCCCTCACACGTCATGTGCTCTTTAGAACCTTAAACCTGCTGCCCTTACTCTCAACCTCAGGCAGCTTTGCACACAGTAGGTGGTCTGTGAGTTAGTTCCAGGTAACTCGGGAGCGCTGGATGCCTAGCCAGGCAGAAATCAAAAGTGCTACTTAAACCCATTTTCTAAACTTCCCTTTGCTCTACCTCAAGGTTCTTTATGTGAAATGCTTTCCTCGAGTGTTTTTCCCTTCATTTTCCTCCCAGTTTTGATCCAGGCGAGGGGTGGTATGGGGAATAATGTATTTTTTCCTACTTGCTTAGTGAATTTTAGTGTAGTGTGGCAAAATTCTTTGCTGCAGCATTCATCAGGAATTTTATAATGTTATAACATTTTTGCTGTGCTTACTGAAGCTGGTATGCTTTTCAGAACCAACAATACACTTAATAATTTGAAACGGCGAATCCCAAATAATTTATATTTGGCTTCGAAAATTATAGTAATGTGGGGTTTTGTGACAGGCTTTCTATTTTGGTTGTGTATGATTTTGGCAGTGTTCAGCTCAAATAAGGGATAATAGAGATGTGTGTGTTTCCAGTGGATGGCTGTAGGTAAATGAGAAAGCCCAGCATATATGAACAAATATTTTTTTAACATCTTTATTGGGGTATAATTGCTTTACAGTGGTGTGTTAGTTTCTGCTTTATAACAAAGTGAATCAGTTATACATATACATATGTTCCCATATCTCTTCCCTCTTGCGTCTCCCTCCCCCCACCCTCCCTATCCCACCCCTCCATGCGGTCACAAAGCACCAAGCTCATCTCCCTGTGCTATGCGGCTGCTTCCCACTAGCTATCTGTTTTACGTTTGGTAGTGTATATATGTCCGTGCCTCTCTCTCGCTTTGTCACAGCTGACCCTTCCCCCTCCCCATATCCTCAAGTCCATTCTCTAGTAGGTCTGTGTCTTTATTCCTGTCTCACCCCTAGGTTCTTCATGACATTTTTTTCCCTTAAATTCCATATATATGTGTTAGTATACGGTATTTGTCTTTCTCTTTCTGACTTACTTCACTCTGTATGACAGACTCTAGGTCTATCCACCTCATTACAAATAGCTCAATTTCGTTTCTTTTTATGGCTGAGTAATATTCCATTGTATATATGTGTCACATCTTATTTATCCATTCATCCGATGATGGACACTTAGGTTGTTTCCATCTCCGGGCTATTGTAAACAGAGCTGCAATGAACATTTTGGTACATGACTCTTTTTGAATTATGGTTTTCTCAGGGTATACGCCCAGTAGTGGGATTGCTGGCTCATATGGTAGTTCTATTTGTAGTTTTTTAAGGAACCTCCATACTGTCCTCCATAGTGGCTGTATCAATTTACATTCCCACCAACAGTACGAGAGGGTTCCCTTTTCTCCACACCCTATCCAGCATTTATTGTTTGTAGATTTTTTGATGATGGCCATTCTGACTGGTGTGAGGTGATACCTCACTGTAGTTTTGATTTGCATTTCTCTAATGGTTAGTGATGTTGAGCATCCTTTCATGTGTTTGGTGACAATCAGTATATCTTCTTTAGAGAAATGTCTGTTTAGGTCTTCTATCCATTTTTGGATTCGGTTGTTTGCTTTTTTGATATTGAGCTGCATGAGCTGCTTGTAAATTTTGGAGATTAATCCTTTGTCAGTTGCTTCATTTGCAAACATTTTCTCCCATTCTGAGGGTTTTCTTTTCATCTCGTTTATGTTTTCTTTTGCTGTGCAAAAGCTTTTAAGTTTCATTAGGTCCCATTTGTTTATTTTTGTTTTTATTTCCATTACTCTAGGAGGTGGATCAAAAAAGATCTTGCTGTGATTTATGTCATAGAGTGTTCTGCCTATGTTTTCCTCTAAAACTTTTATAGTGTCTGGCCTTACATTTAGGTCTTTAATCCATTTTGAGTTTATTTTTGTGAATGGTATTAGGGAGTGTTCTAATTTCATCCTTTTACATGTAGCTGACCAGTTTTCCCAGCACCACTTATTGAAGAGTCTGTCTTTTCTCCCTTGTATATTCTTGCCTCCTTTATCAAAAATAAGGTGACCATATGTGCATGGGTTTATCTCTGGGCTTTGTATCCTGTTCCATTAATCTATATTTCTGTTTTTGTACCAGTACCATACTGTCATGATAACTGCAGCTTTATAGTGTAGTCTGAAATCAGGAAGGCTGATTCCTCCAGCTCCGTTTTTCTTTCTCAGGATTGCTTCCATACAAATTGTGTAATTTTTTTGTTCTACTTCTGTAAAAAATGACTTTGGTAGTTTGATAGGCATTGCATTGAATCTGTTGATTGCCTTGGGTAATATAGTCATTTTCACAGTGTTGATTCTTCCAGTCCAAGAACATGGTATATCTTTCCAGCTGTTTGTATCATCTTTAATTTCTTTCATCAGTGTCTTATAGTTTTCTGCATACAGGTCTTTTGGCTCCTTAGGTACGTTTATTCCTAGGTATTTTATTCTTTTTGTTGCATTGGTAAATGGGAGTGTTTCCTTAATTTCCTTTCAGATATTTTATCATTAGTGTACAGGAAAGCAAGAGATTTCTGTGCATTAATTTTGTATCCTGCTACTTCAACAAATTCATTGATGAGGTCTTAGTCATTTTCTGGTAGCACCTTTAGGATTCTCTATGTATAGTATCATGTCATATGCAAACAGGGACAGCTTTACTTCTTCTTTTCCAATTTGGATTTCTTTTTCTTCTCTGATAGCTGTGGCTAAAACTTCCAAAACTATGTTGAATAAGAGTGGTGAGAGTGGGCAACCTTGTCTTGTTCCTGATCTTAGTGGAAATGGTTACAGTTTTTCACCATTGAAAATGATGTTGGCTGTGGCTTTGTTATATATGGTGTTTATGATGTTGATGTAAGTTCCCTCTATGCCTACTTTCTGGAGGGTTTTTATCACAAATGGGTGTTGAATTTTGTCGAAAGCTTTCTCTGCATCTATTGAGATGATCATATGGTTTTTATTTCTTTCAATTTGTTAATATGGTGTACTACATTGATTGATTTGTGTATATTGAAGAATCCTTGCATTCCTAGAATAAACCCCACTTGATCATGGTATATGATCCTTTTAATGTGGTGTTGGATTCTGTTTGCTAGTATTTTGTTGAGGATTTTTGCATCTATGTTCATCAGTGCTATTGGCCTGTAGTTTTCTTTCTTTGTGACATCTTTGTCTGGCTTTGGTATCAGGGTGATGGTGGCCTTGTAGAATGAGTTTGGGAGTGTTCCTCCTTCTACTATATTTTGGAAGAGTTTGAGAAGGATAGGTGTTAGCTCTTCTCTAAATGTTTGATAGAATTCGCCCATGAAGCCATCTGGTCCTGGGCTTTTGTTTGATGGAAGATATTTAATGACAGTCTCAATTTCAGTGCTTGTGATTTGTCTGTTTTTATTTTCTATTTCTTCCTGCTTCAGTCTCGAAACGTGCATTTCTAAGAATTTGTCCATTTCTTCCAGGTTGTCCATTTTATTGGCATAGAGTTGCTTGTAGTAATCTCTCATGATCCTTTGTATTTCTGCAGTGTCAGTTACTTTTCCTTTTTCATTTCTAATTCTGTTGGTCTGAGTCTTCTCCCTTTTTTTCTTGATGAATCTGGCTAATCGTTTATCAATTTTGTTTATCTTCTCAAAGAACCAGCTTTTAGTTTTATTGATATTTGCTATCGTTTCCTTCATTTCTTTTTCATTTATTTCTGATCTGATCTTTATGATTTCTTTCCTTCTGCTAACTTTGGGGTTGTTTTGTTCTTCTTTCTCTAATTGCTTTAGGTGTAAGGTTAGGTTGTTTTTTTTTGAGATGTTTCTTGTTTCTTGAGGTAGAATTGTATGGCTATAAACTTCCCTCTTCGTACTGCTTTTGCTGCATCCCAGAGGTTTTGGGTCATTGTGTTTTCATTGTCATTTGTTTCTTGTTCATTGTTTTTTGATTTGCTCTTTGATTTCTTCAGTAATCCATTGATTATTTAGTAGTGTATCGTTTAGCCTCCATGTTTCTTGTTCATTGTTTTTTGATTTGCTCTTTGTAATGTTTCTTGTTCATTGTTTTTTGATTTGCTCTTTGATTTCTTCAGTAATCTATTGATTATTGATTATTTAGTAGTGTATTGTTTAGCCTCCATGTGTTCGTATTTTTTACAGTTTTTTTTTCCTGTAATTGATATCTAGTCTCATAGCATTTGGGTCAGAAAAGATATTTGATACAATTTCATTTTTCTTAAATTTATCAAGGCTTGACTTGTGACCCAACATGTCATCTATCCTGGAGAATGTTCCATGAGCACTTGATAAGAAAGTGTATTCTGTTGTTTTGGGGTGGAATGTCCTATAAATATCAATTAAGTCCATCTGGTCTAATGTGTCATTTAAAGCTTGTGTTTCCTTATTTATTTTCTGTTTGGATGATCTGTCCATTGGTGTAAGTGGGATGTTAAAGTCCCCCTACTGTGATTGTGTTACTGTCGATTTCCCCTTTTATGGCTGTTAGCGTATGCCTTATGTATTGAGGTGCTCCTATGTTTGGTGCATAGATATTTACAATTGTTATATCTTCTTCTTGGATTGATCCCTTGATCATTATGTAGTGTCCTTCTTTGTCTCTTGTAATAGTCTTTATTTTAAAATCTATTTTGTCTGATATGAGAATTGCTACTCCAGCTTTCTTTTGATTTCCATTTGCATGGAATATCTTTTTCCATCCCCTCACTTTCAGTCTGTATGTGTCCCTACGTCTGAAGTGAGCCTCTTATAGACAGCATATATATGGGTCTTGTTTTTCTATCCATTCAGCCAGTCTATGTCTTTTGTTGGGAGCATTTACTCCATTTACATTTAAGGTAGTTATCAATATGTATGTTCCTATTACCATTTTCTTAATTGATTAGGGTTTCTTATTATAGGTCTTTTCCTTCTCTTGTGTTTCCTGCCTAGAGAAGTTTTTTTAGCATTTGTTGTAAAGCTGGTTTGGTGATACTGAATTCTCTTAGCTTTTGCTTGTCTGTAAAGGTTTTAATTTCTCTCTTGAATCTGAATGAGATCCTTGCTGGATAGAGTAATCTTGGTTGTAGGTTTTTTCCTTTCACCCTTTAAATATGTCCTGCCAATCCCTTCTGGCTTGCAGAGTTTCTGCTGAAAGATCAGCTGTTAACCTTATGGGGATTCCCTTGTATGTTATTTGTTGTTTTTCCCTTGCTGCTTTTAATATTTTTTCTTTGTTTTTAATTTTTGATAATTTGATTAATATGTTTCTTGGCATGTTTCTTCTTGGATTTTTGCCGTATGGGACTGTCTGCACTTCCTGGACTTGACTATTTCCTTTCCTGTATTAGGGAATTTTTCAAATGTAATCTCTTCAAATATTTTCTCAGTTCCTTTCTTTTTTTCTTCTTCTGGGACCCCTATAATTTGAATGTTGGGAGTTTAATGTTGTCCCAGAGGTCTCTGTGACTGTCCTCAAATCTTTTCCTTCTTTTTTCTTTATTCTGCTCTGTGGTAGTTATTTCCACTGTTTTATCTTCCAGGTCACTTATCCATTTTCTGCCTCAGTTATTCTGCTATTGATTCCTTCCACAGAATTTTTGATTACATTTATTGTGTTGTTCATCACTGTTTGCTCTTTAGTTCTTCTAGGTCCTTTTTAAATGTTTCTTGTATTTTCTCCATCCTGTTTCCAAGATGTTGGATCATCTTTACTGTCATTACTCTGAATTCTTTTTCAGGTAGACTGCCTATTTCCTCTTCATTTGTTTGGTCTGGTGGGTTTTTACCTTGCTTCTTCATCTGCTGTGTGTTTCTCTGTCTTCTCATTTTGCTTAACTTCCTGTGTTTGGGGTCTCCTTTTCACCAGCTGCAGGTTTGTAGTTCCCGTTGTTTTTGGTGTCTTCCCCCAGTGGGTAAGGTTGGTTCAGTGGGTTGTGTAGGCTTCCTGGTGGAGGAGACTGGTGCCTGTGTTCTGGTGGATGAGGCTGGATCTTGTCTTTCTGGGGGGCAGGACACTGTCTGATGGTGTGTTTTTTGGGTATATGTGCCCTTATTTTGATTTTAGGCAGTCTCTCTGCTAATGGGTGGGGTTGTGTTCCTATCTTGCTAGTTGTTTGGCATAGGGTGTTCAGCACTGTAGCTTGCTGGTCATTGAATGGAGCTGGGTCTTAGTGATGAGACGGAGATCTCTGAGATAGCTTTCATCATTTGATATTACGTGGAGCCTGGTGGTCTCTGGTGGACCAATGTCCTGAACTCGGCTCTCCCACCTAAGAGGTTCAGGCCTGACACCTGGCCGGAGCACCAAGACCCTGTCAGCCACAGGGCTGCCACATCTCAGGCAGGAGACAAAAGACGCCTCTTCTGTGAGAAACTGACCACAGTCCAGGATGGGTTAGCCACAGGGAAATGGGTCATTCAGTGACTCAAGCTCCTTCCATCTTGGACTCCACAGTCATCTAAGTCCTTGGAATCCTCTCAGTTCAGCTATAAACTGCTGCCGCTCTCCCCCAGTGGTGGCACTGCCTCCAGGAATAAATTTTGATGTCTAAGAAAAACAGGACAAGGCACTCACCTGTAGGATTTTTTTTTTAAATTTCTTATTTCTATACACGTTTTAAAGGTTACTTTCCATTTACAGTTATTACAAAATATTGGCTATATTTCCCACATTGTACAATGCATCCCTTTAGCCTGTCTTATACCCGATAGTTTGTACCTTCCACTCCCCCACCCCTAAGCGCTCCCTCCCATTTAGGATTTTTTGTTTGTTAATTTCCCCGGTGCGTTTTGTTCTGGGAACTCCCAAACATTGTATCTGATATCTCAGGCTTTTCTGCACACACTGCTAGATGAACACAGTGCGCAGAATTGATTTCAGGTCTCTCTACAGAGCTGTGAGTTGTGTGTGCTTGTCAAAAAAAAAAAAAAAAAAATCCAAGTTCCCTACAGGAATCAGACATGTTAGCAACAACATTGCCTTTGTTTCACATGGGAATCCCCAGCAATATGTAGTGCTGCTACAGACCAACTCTTACAGTGATGCTATTCTGCCTTTTCTATTTGTTGGGAATGACAAGAGAAGAGATTGGAAAGCTGTGGAAGCCCTAAATGGTCTGGGCTTGGTTCTGTAGACAGTGGGAAGCCACTGGCAGTCTTGAAGCAGGAGAGTGTGGTGACGAAATCTGTGTCTTAGAGCACTGTGGCTGCAGTTTGGAGGGGTAGGAGAGAGGGGAGATGAGACAGGCAGCCTGGTTAGGAGGTCTCTGCAAGGGTCTCAGTGAGGCTTGATGAAGACAAATTTGGTGACAGTGTCCGTGAGGGTGGAGGCAAGGGGATCTATTTCAAGTGTATTTAGAATGTAGACACAAGAGAACTTGGTGGCATAGGACTCTTGCGCATGGAGAAGAAGGGGGACTTGAGAATGACTCCCAAATCCCTGGTCTTTGTGAGTGGGTGACTAGTGATGCACATGTCACATGATTTTAGTCAGGTGTGAACATCGTGAAATTCAGGTGTCAGTCACCATTTATCAGAATTTTTTTCCAATTTCTAACACTATTGCCTTTATAAATCAGTTATTATTATTAGATTTGAGTATTCTGAATTTGGGATCTCAGCTGTCATGTGTTGAAGATAATTCATCATTTCTCTTACCTGCCTCTTCTTAAATGTGTGCGTTCATCCATTCATTCATTCGTTGATCGGGTGTTTGTTGGATATTTACTGATACTATATGCCAGACCTGTGCCGAGAGCAAAACTCTGCCACGTTCTGCTCATTTCCATTGTACCTGTGCCTGATTCCATCGCCCAACCCTTCTTGGTGGGAATCACCACACTTTCCCAAATACCCTGCCAGGCCTTTGGTCCTGGAGAGCCAGCTTCTCTGACTTGGACTTAAAGGCCACCTTCTGAAGCCCTTTCTTTCCTGCTTGTGCTGGTCTTTCAGACATTAGACCCATTTCCCTTTTTAGACTTCCTGTTTTCATTGACATGACTACTCTTAAAAATATTGGCTTTCAGATCATTATCCGTTTCTTTTTCATGTATTTAACTATACGTCACATTCAGTTCATCTGTTTCATTTCACAGTGCTGCCCCCCCCCCAGCCTACTTCTGCCTTCTTAAAACAACACCCACACCCTAGAAGAATACCAACATAATCTCATTTTGGAACATGCGAATTATGGTGGGTAAAGTCTACAATGCCAAAGAGAGCATAAGATTATGGGAGCAGTGTGTTTCTGAATGAGTATCTACACTTCAAATGGTAGTGGAAGTAGGAATGGGGGGATTTGCCACTTGAAAAGGGTTCCTCTTAGGGATTTGTCTCATTGCCAGGTAATTGCTGCTTCTCTCCATTGCCTGCAAAGCTGTGGCAATAAAGCCACCCCCCAACCCCATCCCTCCAATTGTAAGAAGGGCATAGGTATAAAAATTGGCTAAATTTATAGATTTGGGGTTGCCCCACTTAGGGAGTTTGAAATCCCGTTGCTGGAGTGCCCTTTGGCTTTCGGGAGGGGTGTCGTCTATCCTTAATGGAATTTCAGGGGCCGTCTGGGAATTTGAGCAGGGAAAATACAATTCATTTGGCCTTAGGCAGAAAGTCTAATGAGTGTTTTCCTGAGGCTGATTACTTCTCCAGTGTGTGGCTCTTAGTGTAATGTACTTTGGAGATGCTTTGTTCCCTAAAGCCCAACAGCATAGAGAAGAGTAGGTTGCATGCTTATTTCGTGATTGGTTCGCCATCTGTGTGACCTGATGCTGGCTGGAGCTGGGATGGAGCTGGGTGGTGGTGGTAGGAGAGGGGATGTGAAAGAAGAAGAGAAGAAAGAAAGACATTCTCAACCATTGGAAGGCAACGAGAGTGTGCTCAGTTAAGGAAGATTTGAGAGTGTGAAAAAACGAAGGAGAAAACTTTATTAGGTTACAAGGGGCCTAAGAAGGATGAGTTGGTGAAAGAATCATAGGATCAACTCTAGAAAAAAGTGCAAATCTAGAAGAGAAGTGTATTGTTGAGAAGGAAATTTCTTCCTGAAGCAGATGGGGCAGTGTAGCTGGATCCAAGCCAAAGAGACTTGTCCTCCCTAGGTCTAAGGAGAAGAGGGAGCTGCCATCCTGGAGGGGCTCAAAGCATCAAAGGCAAAACTCCATGGGTCCTTCTCAGCAATAGCACGCACAGCTGGCTGGAGTACCCGAGGTAATTCATCAGCCTGGGAGTGTGTCATGCTAAGCCCTAAGGCAGTCATCAGTACTGTTTGAGGGAAGGATTTGCTAAAGGGAGGGGGATGACACAAGAGAAAGGAAGAGTCATGATTAAGGGTGAAGTCTAGGAAGGAAAAATCCCCCTTTCTTGGAAAAGGGAGTGAATAGTGATGTGCACCAGGGAATCTTCTCCCTGACGCCGCACTGGGTGCAGCTAGAGAAGGAGCAAAACCTCACATGTGCTTCAAAGGCAGATTTGCTTAATTCCAGGGTCTGTGGTCAGGATCATGTCTGTATTGCTCAGTCTCCTTGATGATGGAGAAGCGTGGGAATGAGAAAACCAAGGTTTCCAAAGAAAGGAACCAACCCAGCCAGCACTGTTGGGGAGCTGTGCTTGCTGCTAACAAAGGCTCTAAATCGCCTCCTCTGGGGTTGTGACTGGTGAGGTAAGCTGGGATGATTGTCAGAAAGCTGTGTCTGCCTCTTGCATAAGCCATACCTCGAGAGATGGGAGAGGCCAGCCATTCAGGTGCACGTGGATTAGTCACCCTATGTGGCATCCAGAATTCTTTGCAGGGAAGATGAACCCAAAGAAATACTGGGCACTGACCCTGCCCTCAGGAATCCCACCTGAATTCTCACTTTCATGTAGGAAACTAAGGCCAAGTGAGTTGTAGTAATTTGTCTCAGCACATAATTTGGCAGGTCCAGGATCAGAGCACTTTCCTCTATAAGTCTCTTTCATATTGTTTCTAATGATGGCATCATGTTTACTAATCCCTGAGATCTCTACAGGAAGTGTGTGGAGGAATAAACTGTGTGTGGGTTGGTGGTATTATGAGGAAGAAGAGAGAGACATACTTCATTCCACTGAAATACAAGAAATTTTGTTAATAAGTTTGAGTTTTGTTGTTTGGAAACAAAAACTTTGCTTAATTACCTTTTTAAAAATTTATTTATTTTATTTATTTAATTTTGGCTGCATTGGGTCTTCATTGCTGCGCACGGGCTTCCTCTAGCTGCGGCGAGTGGGGCTACTCTTTGTTCCGATGTGCAGGCTTCTCATTGCGGTGGCTTCTCTTGTTGCAGAGCACGGGCTCTAGGCGCGCGGGCTTCAGTAGTTGTGGCACGTGGGCTGAGCAGTTGTGGCTCGCGGGCTCTAGAGCACAGACGCAGTAGTTGTGGCGCACGAGCTTAGTTGCTCCGCGGCATGTGGGATCTTCCCGGACCAGGGCTCGAACCCGTGTCCCCTGCATTGGCAGGCAGATTCTTAACCACTGTACCACCAGGGAAGCCCTGCTTAATTACTTTTAACTATTACATTTTATTATTTACCTTTTTTATTTTCTAGAATCAGAATATTTGTTATGTTTGAAAAGAGGGAGCTATTTGATAAATAGGGTGCAACTTTTAGTGCTTATTTTTCTACAATGCAAATACAGTGGTTTTCCATACAGCCTTTGAACCTAAGTGTTATGTACCTCTCTCCTCATGCTGGTGCTTTCAAAGGGAATTTGTCCATGATGTGTGTATGTATCTAATCATCTGTCTTTAGTCTTCCCTATGATTTAATTCCTTAACAGTAAGAGTGTGTTAATGGTATTGCCAAATATACAACTAAAGTTTGTGACTCCTAAAATAACTTTTTTGAAAATTTAAAAAATATTTTTCTTCTGAGGAAGTGAAGAGATATACTGTGAAGTCCAGAGGAGTCTGGGAGAATCTGAAGGGGTCTTCTCTTTAAAATGTGTGTTCTCTCAGCCTGTCTTCACTCATTTTTCTCAGATAAAAATCTTATTTTTCTTAGAAAGCAAATCTGGCTCACACAAGTTATGCCCAAGGCAAGGCCAGTCCCGCCCCAAATTATGGCATCGGCTGGGTCAGGTGTCCATTCCCCTCCCTTGCCCATCTTTACATCAGCTGGCCCTTGACCATGTCCCTTTATCCTACCTCTGGTGTCCTGCATCTGTATGTCCTTTCTGCCTTTTCATTCCACTTCCCGAGTAAGGACTGGATAAATGCCTTTACACTAAGATTTAAGCATAAAAGCATAACAGAATACTAATAATATCTAACTTTAGTGTCTACCACGTGCCAGGCCTTTTGACATATACACTAAATATGTACTTTATGATATGTACATTTCGTACGTTATGTCATTTCAACTCTCTTACATTCTGGGTAGTGTTTTTATCATTCCCATTTTATAGAGGAGGAAATTAAGACTTGGAAAGATTACAAAACATAGCCAAAATCACATGAAGTCGGCAGAAGAATTAGGACTGGTACCCAAGGGAGTCTGATTCTAGAAACTTCACTTTTATAGTATACTTAAAGTATAGTATAAATAAAAGATAAGTATTAAAAGACTTCTGGGGAATGTAACGTATTTAGAGAGAGAGAATGTTAAGTTAGCTGAAAGAATATCTAATGTTGGCTGAAAGAATATCTAATGCTGGAGCTTTGAGCTGAAACCAGTCTTACTAGAGACATCTCAGATGCCCATGCGGGTGTGGTGAGTCGGGGTGGGTGAGAAGGAAACTTTTGAAATCATGACATGGCGGCTGCTCACTTTGCTAGCTTGTCACTTCCCTGAAACTGGGCTGTGAAAGCAAGCGCAGAGGGGGCTGTCTCAAGAGCTATCTTCGTGGAGGAGTTGTTTAGACAGTGGCTTCTCTAAGGGACCAGGGACTGCTACCAAGGACTTGGAGCCTGGCTTGTGTCCATGTAGACTGGTTGAGTCATCAGACCCTGATCTGAGCTCATCACGTTCTTCGACTGCCTTCTGAGGCTCCTGGGGAAGTGTTTACATCCTCAGAATCGCCACCACCGAAACATCTGGGCACCAGTGAACTACAGTTTTGTTGGTTTCCCTGAGCCCAAGTTGAATTCCGCAAAGAAGATACAGGTATTGAGGGGAAGGATGCAACCCAGAAGGTGGTAGTAAGTGGTCAGAGATGAGGAAGTTCTGAATTCCATAGATTGCTTTTTAAAGGCTTAAAGAGAAGTGGGCAAGTTGAGAGACGTTTGGAAGGAAGCATAGTGGCAATTGATCAATGATTTTATTCATCATGTTACAGGAGGTAGTCCGGGTCCCAAAATCTGTCCTGATTCACTTGGTCTGGAGCAGAGTCTAGGAATTTGTACTTATTTAAAACACCCCAAGGTGATTTTGGTCAGTGAGTCTTCAGCTGGTGCTGATGCTGGTGACAGACATCAAAGATATTTCCAAGGGCATCAGCCTTTGAACCCGAGGACAGTGTTTGTTGTCATTGACATAAATGGCTGAGCCAGTGGACATGGGGAAAAGAAATATATGAGTTTGGGAACAAGCATGCAGTGATGAGATCTTGGGAAAGTATCCTAGAGTCAGTAGGAAATAAGGAACAGATCATTTTCATTGTCTCTTCCATGATTAAAATCCCACATAGTTCCTTTCTTCCTATGGGAAAAAAATCCCATTCTTAACCAGGCATTTGAAGGTCTCCAGGCATTCGCCTGGCCCATCGTATCCCCCTGTATTCCTGTAATGAAACCCTCATGGCAGAGACAGCAGTATCCTCCCTGACCCAAGCAGCCTCACATTTTCCCATCCCCACCGTTTTGCTGACAATAGTTGACCCTCGTGATATTCCGTCTCCTCTGAGCTGCCCATAGATAAATCCCACTCATCCTTCGAGCGCCAACTCAAATCTCAACACGAAGTTGTGTTGTTTGCCAGTGACAACACAACTCTCTTTCTTCTCTAGTTATGGTTCTTCGGGGTCTGCTGACTCACTTGGCCTTAAAATCATTATTTAACCTTGAATGTGTACTTTCATTTCTTACTAAACTATTATAAGCACTGAGGATAGAGATCTTAGATTAATTCCACTCTTCATCCATTACAAAATCTAGTCTAATGGTAACTTTGTAAATATTTAAGGGCAGGATTGCACAGCGGCATTCACTGAAGCCCTGAAACTCAATGAATTTGTAAGAATGTGTAAAAGGAAATGAACAGGATCAGGACAGCAATAAGTGACAGAAGGAAGCCCAATCAAGAAATGCTCAGGGCTTCCCTGGTGGTGCAGTGGTTGAGAGTCCGCTTGCCGATGCAGGGGACACGGGTTCGTGCCCCGGTCCGGGAAGATCCCACATGCCGCGGAGCGGCTGGGCCCGTGAGCCGTGGCCGCTGAGCCTGCGCGTCCGGAGCCTGTGCTCCACAACGGGAGAGGCCACAGCAGTGAGAGGCCCGCGTACCGCAAAAAATAAAAAAATAAATGCTCAGAGGTCTGGAGACAGAACCAGAAGAGGGCAGCACAGCAGCAGCCCAGGAAAGACAAACGTCGGGGGAGGCGAGATTGGCTCTCGGTCTTTATTGATTCAGAGGTTGAAGCAGATGTGCATGAGAACATATATTATTTTTATAGTAAAATAGAGGATGTAAAAACTTTACGTAGCAGATTGTGTATAAAAGAACTCACTCTTCCATTCAGATTTGAAGAAATATTTATTGAGTGCTTACTGGGTGCCAGACACCAAGCATATTATCTCGTACTATTATAAACAGGGTTGTTCCTAACTTCGTAGTGGGCATCGTTGCAGGCAAGCTCCGTGGCCCTCGGTGCCATTTGAAAACCGTGAGTTATGTTATTTCATGTTGTATTAAGGAACACGTGGCTTTCGTTTTCAGGGACATCTAAGCGCAGACATCTGACTGTGCCTTTTCGCCTGGGGATTTAACTACAAAACACGGGCTACCTTTTTTCCCATCCTCCCGTGTGCTTTGATTATACGCTTGAGTATTGAGATTCTTTTTAAAATGATGGCTGAAAAGAATCCTCATGGCAAGAAGTGAGAGTCTAATTTCTAATTCATGACTGATGGTATGTTGGACAAATATTTGTTAAGGCAAAACCAGCAAGTTGTCTCTTGTTTAAACGCAGGGGTCTTAGCTGATTAGAGACAACCACTTCTGTTTTGAACCACACATAGATGTTTTCAGACCCTGCTTCTTGTTTCCTACCTGAGACTCTACTGAGAGGCCAAAGATTTATGTTTCCCCAGTCTCTTGCCTGAGAACGGTGGCTTCCCGCACTCTCTGTTTGGGTAGCAGGCATATTATGAGACGAGGCAAATTCACTTGAATGAATCTCATTTGTTACTTTCAGGTCAATAAGCATTTTAAGCATTCTGGGGTTGGCAACACTCTCTTTGTCATATCCCATAACGTCTAAACAGGGCTGTCCCTGGAGAGGCCTTAACCAAAAGAAATGTAATCCTTTAAATCTTACATAGGACATACTTGAGTTAAAAACAAAACTAAACTGGAGGATGAATCCGTTTTGACGATCAGGCATTTTCTTATAAATGCTAAAAATACATTAGGCAAACTCTTAAAATCGACTTCATTAACTTCTTGAAATTGCATGCACGTTAATAGGATTTTTATTATTAATTCTTCTAATTTGTTTATAGTAGGCTCTGAAAGGGGTCTTATTATTTTTTTTTTTGAGCCTAACTATGCATTGATGAGACTCATTAAGCATAATGGAATCTGGTAGTTTATCACCCAGATTAAAAGCCCTTTCCCTGTAACCTCCATTTACCCTTCAGATTTACAAGGCACCTCCTTGGCATCAATGAAGGGCTTGGTGTAATTTCCCAGATTTCTCAGTAACAGAATCTCTGCGTAGCTAGGCATGTCCTTCCTGTCCTGCACTGCCCTTCCTCCCACCCACATTACATGAATACTCAATTCTTTTCAGTCAGGCAGAGTTGTAGAAAGTACACAGAGTTAAGTTGTTTGGGTAAATGCAATCTTGCCTTTTCTATCATTTCTTTCCCAAGGCTTTTCTGGTCATATTTCTTCACTTGAGCCTTGTTCTGCAGGGAACTATCAGAAATCAATGCCCTTTACAAATGCTAAATGTCTCTTTCTTGTTATGAATGGAACATTAGCCACCTACGGTCTCCTGTCTTCCCCCATCGTGACTAATAGGATTGTAATTTCATCAAGGTCTCTGATGACATCAAAACCCCTACCAGTGAAACGTTAAGTGGATTTGGATGTCACCTGATCTCCGAGATGAAATTCAAAGCAATGTCTATTTAAAGATTCACAGGCAGTGAGGTCTCAGCTCAACTGGCCGCTCTGACCCAATCGAGGTGTCCCTGATGGGGCAGCCTGGATAAAGATAATAAATCAGTTCTTAAGAAACACTTTAAACAAAATATAGGATACCGAAGCGGATCCAAGGAAGACACAACGACTTGTATTTCAGTCCATCCTCTGCATTTATAGTCTCCTTTTTCTCTTTTACAAATAAATCAAAAGAAAACATTCAAATGCTGTTTATGCCACATAAGACCCTGTTCCAACATACAAAGAAAGTGCTATTGATCAAGTGGTCATATTTTAAGGATTTTTCTGGGTTTTATTAATTGTTGTTTTCCTTTGGTATTGCCTTATTGGTCTTCCATATTTTCAGCCTAGCCCCGCATTGGTGATAGCTGCATGAAATGAGAAGAGCATGGCTTAAGATTCAAAACAAAACAAAACTGTATCGCAAATTGCAAGTTTGAACCCGACCTCTTGGTCTTAGTGCACAAATCTACAAAGCCAAGTAGTTATAGTATATTTTAATGCACAGAAACACTTACTATTTCTTTACTCTTTGCTTTCCCTTCTAAGAGAGTGAACCTCATCTTAACCATCTGTCTCTGTCAAGGGATCACTGTTTTCGGAGACATTCATTCAAAACCTTGGGATCTTTGGGACTCAGCCTTTTACTCCCCCAGCCTCCCAATTCTGATCCCTTGTTGATTTCTGAGACTCGCCATCACTTCCCTAATCCTGTACCTGGCCTCCTGGACTCCAGTCTCCCTCTGCCAGTCCGTCCTATATGCTGCTGGAAGACTCAGGTCAGTTAAATGGCTTTCGCCACATGGTTTTCTTATTTATTTACTTATTTATTTACTTATTTATTTATGGCTGTGTTGAGTCTTCGTTTCTGTGCAAGGGATTTCTCTAGTTGTGGCGAGCGGGGGCCGCTCTTCATCGCGGTGCGCGGGCCTCTCACTGTCGCGGCCTCTCTTGTAGTGGAGCACAGGCTCCAGACGCGCAGGCTCAGTAGTTGTGGCTCACGGACCTAGTTGCTCCGAGGCATGTGGGATCTTCCCAGACCAGGGCTCGAACCCGTGTCCCCTGCATTGGCAGGCAGATTCTTAACCACTGTACCACCAGAGAAGCCCAACATGGTTTTCTTGATGAAAGTTGTCCATGGCTTCCATTTCTTTCCACATCAAATCTAAACCACTCTTCCCTTGGCTTTCAAAGCCTTCCATGATCTGTCTCCACTCCACCCGTCCAGCCCTATTCTCTTTCCTCCCCAGCACATGCAGTCTTATTTCTACCGTCAATCATCCGTCATGATGTTTGGTTATGTCTCTGTGGAAATGTCCTCCGTGATCTTAGCCTTTTCAAAGCATATCCCTCTTTGACCCACGAGGCCTTCTCTGGTACTTCTGTCTTATCTTCTCCTCTGTATTCATAGGGATTTGTGATGCGTGTGGAATAATGTCATACTTTATTCTCTTTTATTTTGGATTTATATGTGCTCCATCCCCCAGCACACACGCGTGCACACACACACACACACACACACACACACACACATTTCTTAAAGTATTTGTAGCAGTTACTTAAGTAGATAGCATCTTGTAATATTTGAGCATCGTTTCCTACTTATATTTCTTATCTCCTCTATCCAGTCATTAGCTCTTCCAAGACATGGACCATACGTCATGTTTCATTTTCAAATGTGGCATGGAAAAATGGAGAGGACACAGAGCTAGGAGTCAAAGGACTTCAGTTCAAATATAATTTTGCTACAAATTAACAATCACTTTGGTGGATTATTTGAACGCGGAGGGACTAAATGATATAGAAACTGTTAATAATTGCATTTTTCACCAAGGGTTAAGAGCTTTTTCCCCCACAAAAATAATTCTTTCTCATTGTAAAAAAAATTCAAATAATGGAGAATCGCTTAAATAAGAAATTTTTAAAATCAGCTGAATTTGCACTCCCCTGAGATAGACACTATATTAACATTTAGGGTTTTTTTAAACGTCTTTATTTTTATTTATCTATTTTTGGCTGCTTTGGGTCTTCGTTGCTGTGCACGCTCTTTCTCTAGTTGCAGCGAGCAGGGGCTACTCTTTGTTGTGGTGTACAGGTCTCTCATTGCGGTGGCTTCTCTTGCTGCAGAGCACGGGCTCTAGGCATGTGGGCTTCAGTAGCTGTGGCTCGCGGGTTCAGTAGTTGTGGCTCGCGGGTTCTAGGGCGCAGGCTCAGTAGTTGTGGCACATGGGCTTAGTTGCTCCATGACATGTGGGATCTTCCCGGACCAGGGTTCAAACCCATGTCCCCTGCATTGGAAGGTGGATTCTTAACCACTGCACCACCAGGGAAGTCCCAACATTTAGGTATTTATCATTTCACATTGATTTTTTTTTTTCTCCATGTGTGCACATAGGTAAGAGACCTATCTATCTACCTATCTATCCATCTGTCTACCTATTTAATAATGGGAAAGATACTTCTTGGAAGTTTTTTTCACTTGACAATATAAGGTAGACATACTTTCACTTCACACAATTACTATGGCATTGTATGGATATTAAAGCATATATAGTCCCTTCTTGAAAATGTATCTTAGAGAATGAAGTAGGAATAGACATACATACTGACTGCTGAAAAGGATATATAAACTCCGATTGATTATCTTTTTTTTTTTTTTTTTTTTTTGCGTTGCGCGGGCCTCTCACTGTTGTGGCCTCTCCCGTTGCGGAGCACAGGCTCCGGACGCACAGGCTCAGCGGCCACGGCTCACGGGCCCAGCCGCTCCGCGGCATGGGGGATCTTCCCAGACCGGGTCACGAACCCGTGTCCCCTGCATCGGCAGGCGGACTCTCAACCACTGCGCCACCAGGGAAGCCCCAACTGATTATCTTTGATGAGATATTCCTGCCTTTTGTGCAGAACCGTTCATTGAACTCTGGCTTCCTCACTGAATCCTTGCTCGCTGGCCTCAGTTCAGCTGATTGGGCTGAAATCTCCACTTCTGGCTTCTCGTGAGCTCCAGCTTCGCCTGCACCACACAGATGCACAGTCCCTTAGTCACAACCCCAACATCCAAAAGGCCCTAAAAGTCAATAGTTTTCTTTTCTTTTTCTTTCTTTTTTTTTTTTTTTTAAAGCTTTGGCCCAACTCAGTCGGCAGAAAAACCTGATGTAAATTGGTGTGAGGCAATCTATAGTTTTTATGTAATTCACTTGGTACAAACACGTGTCTCACTTCCAAAATATGAATGTATTTGACTATGAGTTGCTGCCCCAAGTCCTTCCTGGGAGGGATGCATAATATAGAGGATATGTTCTCTATTACCTAGCTCATAAATACAAACTATTCTGAATTCCCAAATGTAGCTGGTACAAAGAGTTTTGAATAACAGATTGTAGCCTAAATTGATGAGATCTACAAGCCCCATGACTAAAATCAGTACTTTGTTTTTTCTGGTTTGGGCTCATTTTAAAAACTCAATAAATAAGAGTGTTGGACATTATAGCAGTGGTTTTCAAACTTGCACTTTCTTTCTGGGCTTCAAAAAACATCTTCAAAGAAAATCTTTCCTAGAAAACCAACCTGTAGTTGAGATATATATATCAAGTCCTTCTCCCTGGAGGGGAAGCCCAGAGACTGGAGTCTACTGGGACCCTCCTCCAGTCACCCCAAGGTCACCTCTGGTCTGGTGAGCACAGCTGCAGTAAAAGTTGACAATTTCTCAGGCTCTGAGATACCAGAGAGGGCAGGGCTGCAGCTATGGTGACCTGGGACACTGGCCAGGCAGATGGTACCACCATTCCATGGCTGGGAAGGGTTTTGTTGTGGATGTTCCTGCTGTTTTGTTCCGATAAACAAGAGTTCACATTTAGCATTTAAGAAGAACGCTAAGGAGATTCCATAGGAGCTCAAGTTATTCAAAGGTTGAACATACACATGGGAGTTGAGGATCACTCGTCTTAAAATTTATTAACCAATCCCTATTTGCATTATTCATTTTCAATGTTTTTATATAAGTAAGGTCATGAGAAACATAAATTCACATATATTTGTATATGTTTCTATTACAATTTCTTTATGATAAATTCTGAGAGTAAAAATGCTGCATATGCACTATAAATCTTTTGTATATAGTGTCAGATTGTCTTCCAGAAAGATCGAACCAATTTATACCTCGTATGACCTTAATGTCCCTTTAAGTCCTGATTTTGAAAAACTTAAATCAATAAAAATTAAATCAATAGCAAGTGTTTAACAATGCTTCCTCAGTGTTTTTGCTTTATTTCTGGACTATTCTAATTTTTGAAGTGTCATATGAATTTAATAAGAACCAGAAAAGGGGGTTACATCAAAACAAATATTGATTTAGTTGCTAGTATTTAATTAAAATATTTATTAAACATTTAAATCATCAATATTGTTTTAAAAATCCCTAGTAAATTTGTGACTTTATTTTCTTTACCCTTTTACTGTTGATAAGAGGTTTATAAAGAATGGTCTCAACAACAGTGAGAGGCCCGCGTACCACAAAAAAAAAAAGAAGAAGAATGGGGCTTCCCTGGGGGCGCAGTGGTTCAGAGTCCGCCTGCCGATGCAGGGGACACAGGTTCGTGCCCCGGTCCGGGAAGATCCCACATGCCGCGAAGTGGCTGGGCCCGTGAGCCATGGCCGCTGAGCCTGCATGTCCGGAGCCTGTGCTCTGCAACGGGAGAGGCCACAACAGTAAGAGGCCCACGTATCGCAAAAAAAAAAAAAAAAAATTGCAAAAATTAAACTTTCAAAAAAGTTGTGCACTAAAAAATGTTCCCACTTCTGCAGGTTTTTTATTTTTAAGATGAACCAATCTTTTTTTCCTCTAGTCTTTTATTATGTGTTTTAAATGTGTGGTATCGAGAAAGTGTCTGTGACTGAAATAATAATAGCATATTGTTGAATAAGGCATTTTTCTGGAGAAATATTGGTGACCAACAGAAGAATATTTTAGTGTCAGCAGGGTACACCTCTGCTATTTTAATTAGTAAAGGTTTTGTTTTATTTTGTTTTCCTCAAGGCGACTGAATTGTAGAGTGAACACATTTCAGATTGAATGAAACTATAGTTTTCAGAGGATATAATTCTAACAAGAAAAATGAGAGAAAATGTGTTGAAATCCAAGAAACTTTAGAAATCAGATCACTAAATAAAAGAGGACTCTCCTGATGGTCTCCATAATTATGCCTGTATGAGTAGAGTGATGGGTCCTTAGTGTATTCACAGCTAGCTCTTTTTGTAGTCAGTTGCAGTTTTGAAGTTAGCTACATGTTGAACAAGATGTGAGAAAATAAACTTCCCTTGCCTTCATGGGACTTAGGTCTTTTAATCTAAATATAGAATCAAGGTGTGTGTGGGTATTTTTTTCCCGATTTGGCCAAGTATAATCATGGGATTCTGGAAGACGCCCCACCATCCAATAAGTATGGCTCATAGGTAAGGCAGGCAACCGGGAGCTAGCCTGACACGTACCAGGCAGTGAATAAGTATTTGGAGCATGGCCCAAGCTGGTTTTGTCTTTGGGGGTTCAGATATACACACATTGAGTCCATTTTTGTCATTCAACATGCTTCACCAGCTAGTAGGCAGATGGTGAGAATTAGGAAGTAAACTTGGGATGCTCATAGCCAGTGCTTATTCCAATAATCTAGTCATTGTTGAAAAAGGTAGAACTGATACTAACAACACTGCTTGTGGTTCTCAACAGTTTCTTTTTTTTTTTTTTTAACATCTTTATTGGAGTATAATTGCTTTACAATGGTGTGTTAGTTTCTGCTTTATAATAAAGTGAATCAGTTATACATATACATATGTTCCCATATCTCTTTCCTCTTGTGTCTCCCTCCCTCCCACCCTCCCTATCGCACCTCCCCTAGGTGGTCACAAAGCACCGAGCTGATCTCCCTGTGCTATGCAGCTGCTTCCCACTAGCTATCGATTTTATGTTTGGTAGTGTATATATGTCCATGCCACTCTCTCACTTTGTCCCAGCTTACACTTCCCACTCTGCGTGTCCTCAAGTCCATTCTCTACGTCTGTATCTTATTCCTGTCCTGCCCCTAGGTTCATTAGAACCTTTTGTTTTGTTTTGTTTTGGTTCCCTATCTGTGTGTTAGCATATGGTATTTGTTTTCTCTTTCTGACTTCCTTCACTCTGTATGACAGACTCTATGTCCATCCACCCCACTACAAATAACTCACTTTCATTTCTTTTTATGGCCGAGTAATATTCCATTGTATATATGTGCCACATCTTCTTTATCCATTCATCTGTCGATGGACACTTAGGTTGCTCCCATGTCCTGGCTATTGTAAACAGAAATGCAATGAACATTGTGGTACATGACTCTTTTTGAATTATGGTTTTCTCAGGGTATATGCCCCCAGTAGTGGGATTGCTGGGTAGTATGGTAGTTCTATTTTTTAGTTTTTTAAGGAACTTCCATACTGTTCTCCATAGTGGCTGTATCAATTTACATTCCCACCAGAAGTGCAAGAGGGTTCCCTTTTCTCCACACTCTCTCCACCATTAATTTTTTGTAGATTTTTTTGTTGATGGCCATTCTGACTGGTGTGAGGTGATACCTCATTGTAGTTCTCTAATGATTTGCAGTTCTCTAATGATTAGTGATGTTGAGCATCCTTTCATGTATTGGTGGCAATCTGTATATCTTCTTTGGAGAAATGTCTGTTTAGGTCTTCTGCCCATTTTTGGATTGGATTGTTTGTTTTTTTGATATTGGGCTGCATGAGCTGCTTATAAATTTTGGAGATTAATCCTTTGTCAGTTGCTACATTTGCAAATATTTTCTCCCATTCTGAGGGTTGTCTTTTCCTCTCGTGTATGGTTTCCTTTGCTGTGAAAAAGCTTTTAAGTTTGCTTATGTCCCATTTGTTTATGTTTGTTTTTATTTCCATTTCTCTAGGAGGTCGGTCAAAAAGGATCTTGCTGTGATTTATGTCATAGAGTGTTCTGCCTATGTTTTCCTCTAAGACTTTTATAATGTCTGGCCTTACATTTAGGTCCTTAATCCATTTTGAGTTTACTTTTGTGAATGGTGGTAGGGAGTGTTCTAATTTCATTCTTTTACACGTAGCTGTCCAGTTTTCCCAGCACCAGTTATTGAAGAGGCTATCTTTTCTCCATTGTATATTCTTGCCTCCTTTATCAAAATTAAGGTGACCATATGTGCGTGGGTTTACCTCTGGGCTTTGTATCCTGTTCCAGTAATCTATATTTCTGTTTTTGTGCCAGTACCATACTGTCATGATTACTGTAGCTTTGTAGTATAGTCTGAAGTCAGGGAGCCTGATTCCTCCAACTCCATTTTTCTTTCTCAAGATTGCTTTGGCTCTTTGGGGTCTTTGTGTTTCCATAGAAATTGTGAAATTTTTAGTCCTAGTTCTGTGAAAAATGCCATTGGTAGTTTGATAGGGATTGCTTTGAATCTGTAGATTGCTTTGGGTAGTGTAGTCATTTTCACAATGTTGATTCTTCCAATGCAATAACATGGTATATCTCTCCATCTTTTTGTAACATGTTTAATTTCTTTCATCAGTGTCATAGTTTTCTGCATACAGGTCTTTTGTCTCCTTAGGTAGGTTTATTCCTAGGGATTTTATCCTTTTTTGCAGTGGTAAATGGGAGAGTTTCCTTAATTTCTCTTTCAGATTTTTCATCATTTGTGTATAGGAATGCAAGAGATTTCTGTGCATTAATTTTGTATCCTGCTACTTTACCAAATTCATTGATTAGCTTTAGTAGTTTTCTGGTAGCATCTTTAGGATTCTCTATGTATAGTATCATGTCATCTGCAAACAGTGACAGCTTTGCTTCTTCTTTTCCAATTTGGATTCCTTTTATTTCTTTTTCTTCTCTGGTTGCTGTGGCAAAATCTTCCAAACTATGTTGAATAACAGTGATGAGAGTGGGTAATCTTGTCTTGTTCCTAATCTTAGAGGAAATGGTTTCATCTTTTCACCATTGAGAACGATGTTGGCTGTGGGTTTGTCATATATGGCCTTTATTATGTTAAGTTCCCTCTATGCCTACTTTCCGGAGGGTTTTGATCATAAATGGGTGTTGAATTTTGTCAAAAGCTTTTTCTGCATTTATTGAGATTATCATATGGGTTTTCTCCTTCAATTTTTTAATACGGTGTATCATACTGATTGATTTGTATACATTGAAGAATCTTTGCATTCCTGGGATAAACCTCACTTGATCATGGTATATGATCCTTTTAATATGCTGTTGGATTCTGTTTGCTAGTATTTTGTTGAGGATTTTTGCATCTATGTTCATCAGTGATGCTGGCCTGTAGTTTTCTTTCCTTGTCACATCTTTGTCTGGTTTTGGTATCAGGGTGATGGTGGCCTTGTAGAATGAGCTTGGAAGTGTTCCTCCCTCTGCTATATTTTGGAAGAGTTTGAGAAGAGTAGGTGTTAGCTCTTCTCTAAATGTTTGATAGAATTCGCCTGTGAAGCCATCTGGTCCTGGGTTTTTGTTTGTTGCAAGATTTTTAATGACAGACTCAATTTCAGTGCTTGTGATTGGTCTGTTTATACTTTCTATTTCTTCCAGGTTCAGTCTCGGAAGGTTGTGCTTTTCTAAGAATTTGTCCATTTCTTCCAGGTTGTCCATTTTATTGGCATACAATTACTTGTAGTAATCTCTCATGATCCTTTGTATTTCTGCAGTGTCAGTTGTTACTTCTTATTCATTTCTAATTCTATTGATTTGAGTCTTCTCCCTTTTTTCTTGATGAGTCTGGCTAATGGTTTATCAATTTTTTTAATCTTCTCAAAGAGCAAGCTTTTAGTTTTATTGATCTTTGCTATTGCTTCTTTCATTTCTTTCCCATTTATTTCTGCTCTGATCTTTATGATTTCTTTCCTTCTGCTAACTTTGGTTTTTTTCTGTTCTTCTTTCTCTAATTGCTTTAGCTGTAAGGTTAGGTTGTTTATTTGAGATGTTTCTTGTTTCTTGAGGTAGGTTTGTATTGCTATAGACTTTCCTCTTAGAACTACTTTTGCTGCATCCCATAGGTTTTGAGGTGTCATGTTTCCATTGTCATTTGTTTCTAGGTATGATTTGATTTCTTCAGTGATCTCTTGGTTATTAAGTAGTGTATTGTTTTGCCTCCATGTGTTTGTATTTTTTACCGATTTTCCCCTGTAATTGACATCCAGTCTCATAGCATTGTGGTCGGAAAAGATACTTCATACCATTTTAATTTTCTTGAATTTACTAAGGCTTGATTTGTGACCCACGATATGATTTATACTGTAGAATGTTCCATGAGGACTTGAGAAGAATGTGTATTCTGTTGTTTTTGGATGGAATGTCCTATAAATATCAATTAAGTCCATCTTGTTTAATGTATCATTTAAAGCTCGTGTTTCCTTATTTATTTTCATTTTGGATGATCTGTCCATTGGTGAAAGTGAGGTGTTAAAGTCCCCTACTATGATTGTGTTACTGTCGATTTCCCCTTTTATGGCTGTTATCATTTGCCTTATGTATTGAGGTGTCCTATGCTGGGTGCATAAATATTTACAATTGTTATATCTTCTTCTTGGATTGATCCCTTGATCATTACTTAGTGTCCTTGTTTGTGTCTTGTAGGTCTTTATTTTAAAGTCTATTTTGTCTGATATGAGAATTGCTACTCCAGCTTTCTTTTGATTTCCATTTGCATGGAATATCTTTTTCCATCCCCTCACTTTCAGTCTGTATGTGTCCCTTGGTCTGAAGTGGGTCTCTTGCGACAGCATATATATGGGTCTTGTTTTTGTATCTATTCAGCCAGTCTATGTCTTTCGGTTGGAGCATTTAATCCATTTACATTTAAGGTAATTATTGATATGTATGTGCCTATTACTATTTTCTTAATTGTTTGGGGTTTGTTATTGTAGGTCTTTTCCTTCTCTTGTGTTTCCTGCCTAGAGAAGTTCTTTATCATTTGTTTTAAAGCTGGTTTAGTGGTGCTGAATTCTCTTAACGTTTGCCTGTCTGTAAAGGTTTTCATTTCTCTGTCGAATATGAATGAGATCCTTGCTGGGTAGAGTAATCTTGGTTGTAGGTTTTTCCCTTTCATCCCTTTAAATATGTCCTGCCAGTCCCTTCTGGCTTGCAGAGTTTCTGCTGAAAGATCAGCTGTTAACCTTATGGGGATTCCCTTGTATGTTATTTGTTGTCTTCCCCTTGCTGCTTTTAATATTTTTTCTTTGTATTTAATTTTGACAGTTTGATTAATATGTTTCTTGGCGTGTCTCTCCTTGGATTTATCCTGTGTGAGACTCTGCGCTTCCTGGGCTTGATTGAGTATTTCCTTTCACATATTAGGGAATTTTTCAACTATAATCTCTTCAAATATTTTCTGAGTCCCTTTCTTTTTCTCTTCTTCTTGGACCACTATAATTCGAATGTTGCTTGTTTAATGTTGTCCCAGAGGTCTCTGCGACTGTCCTCAATCTTTTCATTCTTTTTTCTTTCTCCTGCTCTGCTGTAGTTATTTCTCTGTTTTATCTTCCTGGTCACTTATCCGTTTTCTGCCTCAGTTATTCTGCTATTGATTCCTTCTAGAGAATTTTTAATTCCATTTATTGTGTTTTTCATCATTGTTAGTTTGCTCTTTAGTTCTTCTAGGTCCTTGTTAAACGTTTCTTGTATTTTCTCCATTCTATTTCCAAGATTTTGGATCATCTTTACTATCTTTACTCTGAATTCTTTTTCAGGTAGACTACCTATTTCCTCTTCATTTGTTTGGTCTTGTGGGTTTTTGCATTGCTCCTTCACCTGCTGTGTGTTTCTCTGTCTTCTCATTTTGCTTAACTTACTGTGTTTGGGGTCTCCTTTTCACCAGCTGCAGGTTTGTAGTTCCCGTTTTTTTTGGTGTCTGCTCCCAGTGGGTAAGGTTGGTTCAATGGGTTGTGTAGGCTTCCTGGTGGAGGAGACTGATACCTATGTTTTGGTGGATGAGGCTGGATCTTGTCTTTCTGGTGAGCAGGACTGCGTCCGGTGTTGTGTTTTGGGGCATCTGTGACTGTATTATTATTTTAGGCAGCCTCTCTGCTAATGGGTGGGGTTGTGTTCCTGTCTTGCTAGTTGTTTGGCATAGGGTGTCCAGCACTGTAGCTTACTAGTCGTTGAGTGGAACTGGGTCTTAGCGTTGAGATGGAGATCTCTGGGAGACCTTTTGCTGTTTGATATTACGTGGAGCCAGGAGGTCTCTGGTGGACCAGTGTCCTGAACTTGGCTCTCTTACCTCAGAGGCACAGGCCTGAAACCTGAGCATAGCACCTAGACCCTGTCAGCCACACAGCTCAGAAAAAAGGGGAGAAAAAAAGAAAGAAATAAAATAAAATTATTAAAATAAAAAAGTTTTTAATATTAATTTTTTTAATTAAGAAGTAATAATAAAAAAAGAAAGAAAGAAAGAATTGAACCACCAAACCAAAAAACATATCCATCAATGATAACAAGCACTAAAAACTATAGTAAAAACAAAACAAAACAAAGTGGACAGACAGAATCCTAGGACAGTTGGTAAAAGCAGTGCTCTACAGACAAATTCACACAAAGAAGCATACACATCCACAATCACAAAAAGTGAAAAAGGAAAAATATATGTATATCTATGTATAAAATTTTTTAAAAAAGGAAGAGAGCAACTAAATCAGTAAACGAATCTACCAGTGATAATAAACTCTAAATACTAAACTAAGATAAACATAAAACCAGAAACAAATTAGATGCAGAAAGCAAACCCCAAGTCTACAGTTGCTCCCAAAGTCCACCTCCTCAGTTTTGGGATGATTCGTTGTCTATTCACGTATTCCACAGATGCAGGTACGTCAAGTTGCCTGTGGAGATTTAATCCGCTGCTCCTGAGGCTGCTGGGAGAGATTTCCCTTTCTCTTCTTTGTTCGCACAGCTCCTGGGGCTCAGCTTTGGATTTGGCCCCGCCTCTGCATGTAGTTTACGTGAGGGCATCTGCTCTTTGCTCAGACTGGACGGGGTTAAAGGAGCAGCAGCTTCTGGGGCTCTGGCTCACTCAGGCTGGGGGGAGGGAGGGGTACGGATGCGGGGCGAGCCTACAGCGGCAGAGGCCGGCGTGACATTGCACCAGCCTGAGGCCCGCCGTGCGTTCTCCCAGGGCAGTTGTCGCTGGGTCCCGGGACCCTGGCAGTGGCGGGCTGCACAGGCTCCCGGGAGGGGCGGTGTGGAGAGTGACCTGTGCTCGCACACAGGCTTCTTGGTGGTGGCAGCAGCGGCCTTAGCGTCTCATGCCTGTCTCTGGGGTCCGCGCTTTTAGCCGCGGCTCGTGCCCGTCTCTGGAACTGCTTTAAGCAGTGCTCTTAATCCGCTCTCCTCGCACACCAGGAAACAAAGAGGGAAGAAAAAGTCTCTTGCCTCTTCGGCAGCTCCAGACTTTGCCCCGGACTCCCTCCCGGCTAGCTGTGTACACTAGCCCTCTTCAGGCTGTGTTCACGCCACCAACCCCAGTCCTCTCCCTGGAATCCAACCTCCGAAGCCCGAGCCTCAGCTCCCAGACCCCGCCCGCCCCAGCGGGTGAGCAGACAAGCCTCTCGGGCTGGTGAGTGCCGGTCGGCACCGATCCTCTGTGCGGGAATCTCTCCGCCTTGCCCTCCGCACCCCTGTTGCTGCGCTCTCCTCCGCGGCTCTGAAGCTTCCCCCCTCCACCACCCGCAGTCTCCGCCCGCGAAGGGGCTTCCTAGTGTGTGGAAACCTTTCCTCCTTCACAGCTCCCTCCCACTGGTGCAGGTCCCGTCCCTATTCTTTTGTCTCTGTTTTTTCTTTTTTCTTTTGCCCTACCCAGGTACGTGGGGGAGTTTCTTGCCTTTTGGGAGGTCTGAGGTCTTCTACCAGCATTCAGTAGGTGTTCTGTAGGAGTTGTTCCACATGTAGATGTATTTCTGATGTATTTGTGGGGAGGAAGGTGATCTCCACGTCTTACTCTTCTGCCATCTTGAAGGTCTCTTCAACAGTTTCTTAATTGCAACTATCATGAGATTTTGTGTGCATGTGTACACACATGTGAGTGTGTTAAGGACTATGCTACCTGTCAGCTTACTGAGCTTGTAGTCCATTGAAACAAATAAAAAGACACATTGACATTTTGAACACCCTGGTATGAGGCATGGGAAACACAGCATCATTTCTGTGCTATTCGTGCCAAAAAAGCCTCAGTCCAGCATGAAGGGAAAAAAAATGATCAGACAAACCCACATTGAGAGACATTCTGTAGAGAGCTAATCAATATTTTTCCAAAGTGTCAAGAAATTGCAAGACAGGAAAAGACTGAGAAAGTGTTGCTGACTGGAGGAGACTAAGAAGAGATAAAGCCAGATGCCAAGTGGGGTCCCAGATAGGATTCTGGTGTAGAAAAAGGACATTAGTGGGAAAACTGGTGAAATTCAAGTAAGATCTTTAGTTAAGAGTATTGTACCAGTGTTAATTCCCTGGTTCTCATCATTGTACTGTATTTATAAATAATTGGTTAACATTAGGGGAAGCTGGGTGAGGAACAAAATGGAAATTTTGTACTAGCTTTGCAATTCTTTAGTCTAAAATTTGTTGAAAATAAAAAGGTTTTCAAAAAACATGTTTTTCGTAGGAACTTTTCATAGTTTCCTTGAGACACTTCAGTTTTTAATCATTCTAATACGACTGTACATTTATCCTGAATAAACTTAGGCTTTTTCATGTAAGTCAGTTGCCCCAGCATATGATGGTTAGATCAGAGTCAGGAAGACAGACTTTTGAATTCCAGCTCTGCCATTTATCAGAACGTTGACTTTGGGAATTATTTAGTTTCTCTGGGCCTCGATTTTCTCATCTATAAATATGGAATGAGGATGGGTATGAGGAGGATGATGATACTAACACTTTGTGAAGAGGTTGAGAGGGTTAAATGCAGTAACATTTAGTAAGTACTTAGCATGATGGTTAGGACATAATAAGCGCTTTATAAATATTAGTTGTTGCTCTTGATATTATTGTTAAAATCTCTTTTCCTTTATTCAGCAGTAAAATGTAAATTATGTCCCATTTCTGCTATAAAGATAAAACAAAGTATTGTATCTAAAACATTATGTCTTCCTGGCACACTGTTGCCGCTAAGTAAGGTGTGGTTACTACTATCCATCCATCCTTCCATCCATTCAGTATTTTTGAGGGTCTCCTATGTACTAGAGATTGGCATGTCTTTTATGTGAAAAAGCACTGCTACTAATCTTTGAACGGGCAGAGTAATCATAATAAGCAATGCCTCATATGTGTGGAGCACATTACAATCCATACAGAGCTTTCTCATACATTATTTCATTAGATACCTTCTGCAGCATTTGCTGTAGTTGTCAGTTTCCATTAATGTGGGTGATGACAGTGAGTGTCAGAGAGGTTGTGATACATCTTAGCTTATGTGACTCATCAGGGAGTTGACAAACTTCTTCTGTAAAGGGATCAGCAGTAAATGTTTTAGCTTTGTGGGCCGCGCGGTCTCTGTGCAGCTATTTGACTCTGTCCCTGGAGCCCGAAAGCAGCCATAGACAGTCAGTGCGCAAACGCATGTGACTGTGTTCCATTAAACCTGATTCACAAAAATGGGCAGCGGACCAGATCTGTGGGCCCCTGAACTAGTCAGGGCAAAGCAGAAACTCAACTTGAGATTGCTGACTCCAAGTTAAGGCATGCCACAATCCTCTGTTGCATCGTTTCAGCACAGTTGTTAAGCAGAGAACACTGCAGTACACCTCTGCAATTTCACTTAACTAAAATGAGCATCTAGCCCCTGTTTCTATATTCTGCTTCTTGGTCATCAAGAAATATTTTATTAAACACTCAGGAGAAATCCAGATTCACTTTGCCTCTCAGTTCTGTTACTTTTATCCAAAATTTATGAATGGGAATTTTTCTTAGGGAGCCCCTGTAACCACTGATGTCTTTTCTAATTCTCATACACCCTCTTTTAAAACGTTACGTTCTAGAAATGCTTTCTTTTTCTTTCTCTTTTTGGTGGGAGTAGGGAGAGGATCCGCCTAAAACGAATTTGTACAATAGCTTCTAAATGCAGTTTTCACCTTAGATATTGAAGATGTAAAAAATTCTGAATGTCCTTAAAAAAACAGACACTTTTTTTGCTTCTAATATGGGCCCCTCTCTGACACATCACGATTCTCCAAAGATTGCCAACAGTGCTTCCGCAGTCCCACCTGAAGTCCTTCCGTTACCCGGGGTGTAATTGGTGAGGGATGGCTTTATTCAAAGCAGCTTGCCGATGTCCTGAGGGATCTCTTCACTTATCTTGGGCCTCGTCATTTCCTCTTCTCTTCAAGGTGGAGATCATTTGCCTCGATAGCAAAAGTGGAAGCAAAATAGAAATGGAATGATTCTGCTTTCTCATTACCTTCTATTAGCATTACAGCATCTGCATCAAGCCATAAGTCAAACCCATCCTTTCTCTCATCTGACTCTAAACACAGTCTTAGCCTGACGTTCTTTGTAGATCTCATCAGGTTTTGTAAGCCTTGGCTTCCCCTGGGCTTCTTGATGCTGTTTTTACAGATTTAAGTTTCTCTTCCCTGATGATTTGTGCTTCCTTCCACACATCCTAATCTTCTTATTCTCACTTAATTACAGAACCAAAATAAATGTACAAATTGAAAACCATAAAAGCAATACAATTCAAATATATGACATGGATTTAATATGGCAGTGCTGTTTTGCTGAAACATTTGCCAGACCTGCACCTTGAACGCAGTCTTCTATGATCTTTTCCACTCGGAGTAGGTTCTTTTGAGCCTGGCTGCCCTGTACGGTCTCATGATGTTTGTTAGCCCAATAGGTCTTCCAGTTTGTGCCCTTCAAGCTATACAGTGTTGGTTAGTTTAATGTGTGTTTATATCATTTTTGCCTTTCCTTGTGGCAGGGATATGCCATTATTCATTAAGTCTACCACTGTTCTCTTTTGATTAGCTTTTTGTCGAGAGCATCATAAACAAAAGTACAAAGACGAGGGTGGTGCAGTGGTTGAGAGTCCGCCTGCCGATGCAGGGGACACGGGTTCGTGCCCCGGTCCGGGAAGATCCCACATGCCGCAGAGCGTCTGGGCCTGTGAGCCATGGCCACTGGGCCTGCGCGTCCGGAGCCTGTGCTCCGCAACGGGAGAGGCCACAACAGTGAGAGGCCCGTGTACCGCAAAAAAAAAAAAAAAAAAGTACAAAGACGACACTGGACCACCACCTGGCAGTGTTCATTCAGAAGTTGTTTATTAACAACTTCATATTGAAGAGTATACTTCATGTTCATCTTTATGTCACTGAAATGAGATTAAAAGTTTGAAGGTGTTTATTGAGATTTTTGTGTTTTCATAAAATATGAATTTTGGATACTGAGGAGATCCCTGAATCTATGATAACCTATATCTGCAGCTCTGTTTAAGGAATATTGACTGAGACAACCAAACCCTTCTGGTTTTTTTCTAAACATTCAGCTGTTTCCTCCCCCAAATTCTCCTCCTTCCTCTTCTAGCCATTCTTGAACTGCACATGTCTACTTAGGCTCTCAAATTCTTGAGTTTTCTCTGAAGAATTTCAGAGCCACTGAAGATCTGACTGCAAGTTTCTCTGCTTTTATCACTGCTCTACCTGAATTAAAAGTAGGGTGTGTTCGTTAGCTGTGCAGTGGGTGAGGCTATCCCTGGCATCTCAGATGCATTGCTCCAAGACAAGACCCGAACCGCTGGTTAGCGATATGATAGGAGTCCATGGCTGCATCTGAAGATCTCAGGGAGAGGTCTCCCATCACCAGAGAGGAGGTCCTTGTCTCCCACTTGAGGTTGCCCACTGCTATCTCTGACCATTGCTGTCTCCCACCTTTTATGTGTAAGATGGTCATGAATTCTCCCTCTGAGCTGGTATTTTTTTCCTTCCATGAGAAGACTCTCAAACCATTTATTGGTTCCAGTTCCTTTCCAGCTCCATGAATGATCTTCTGTTGTTTCTGGAAATATTATTTCCCTTTCAACCAGTTGGGACATGCAGAACAATCCCCAAGGTCCACCACCTGCTCTGACACTTGTCAGACACTGCCTGGCATGTACTGTATGGGTGATTCTCAGGCTCTGGGAGGAAGGCATTTCATTGTGTTACCATCAGGACAATGAAAGCCTCCCTTGCTGTCAAGACCTACCCGTATTCTACTAAACTGGAGTCCTTTGTCAGCCTACCTAAAAGTCCTATGGGAACCCAGACATGCAGACTTCCTCTTGCCATGCCTGTTGATGAAACCTTCCTTTTTACACTTCCTTTATCACAGCCTGAGAATGGGCGTTTTCTTTATGTCTATTCTCTCTTCTTTCTTCCTCTCACTCTTTTCTGTTCTTTCTCCTCTTTGCCTCCATCGTTTATGGGTTACTCATCAGCCCATGTTTGTATAAAATAATATCAACTCTACTTTTAGGAGGAATGCAGATACTGGCTCTCTGTCCTAGAGCATCTCCCCCTCCCTCCAGCTCGAGTCACCTTCCCTCTCTTCTCCTTGCTTCGTATCTCTGCTCCTATTGGATTTCTATCTGGGTACCCATGATATCGAATCATCCTGTGTGTAAACCGTACACACTTTTCAGAATTGGTTGTTTGGGAAATTAGTAACTCAGTTGTGTTTCCGGGAAACTTTTGCTTAGGAATTGTTTCTGTAGTTGGTCTGCCTGTAATTAGAAATTCAACTTCCATATTTATCCTCTGGACGCCACTCTCCTGGTGGCAAACTGGTGGATTCATTGACATTCTCTTCCTCCTACAGCTGACTTAGAAATGTTTCTCTCCAAAAATCAATCACGATACTGAAATCAACTCTGCCAATCTGGGGACCAAAAGAGAGGGCCATGCGGGATGTCTGATGATAATCAGTGTGTTATTTCAGGACTTTTCACACTCCAGGATGGCTGTGGGGCGGTCAGGCGAGAAAAATATGAAATCATGTTCTTGTTGGGTGGTGTGAAGTTTGACTTGTATTGTTCAGCTCACAGTCTTTAGTCTGGCTTGCCTCTGGCTAATGTCAAATGATCACTTTCACCCTTAGCTACCACCTCCAAATGGTCTGTGCTATAGAAGAAGAACAAATAAGTGATTTTTAATAAGGTTGTTATTGCTTCCCTTAATTTCACACAATCATTAAGTACATTCTCAAAAACTGCATTTTCTAAGTTATGCCATAGCCGAAATATATACAATATAATTAGTGATGGAATTTTAAGAGATGTAATTGTGGAAGACCTTCTTTGGGGTCTCTTCCTAAAGGATACAGGCAAGAGTTCAGCTGGTATTCAGAAAGGTACCATGTTAAAAATTCTTTCTAAATCCTGAGAAACTGACCTGGTTGTACTGATATGCTTCATCTTCATGGTGAATTCAATAACCTTTCTGGTTGTATTCTTTATAAAATGACTTTTGACTTATAGATATTCACATATATGCAGTTGGTTATAATCCCAGAGTAAATAAGGGAAGTGGGTGGGAAATGGATTCCTGAGTCATTAGTATGGAGAATTATCTCAAACACAATAGGTTTTCGTCATGACAAATCACATAAAATCTCCGTAGCAACGTCACATAATTATGCTTAAGTGTAGTAACAAAACTAAGCCCGGAAGAAACTGTAAAGAATAGTGATAGAGGGTGAGAGAGATGTGGAGGTAGGTGGCACATAGGAAGATTGAAGGGGGACAGTTCTGTGATGTGAAAAATGCACAAAGGACAAAAAAGATCGTCTGCTTTGTGCTCTGGAGAGAACTGTTTCATTAAGTCACTACATTGTCTGGAAATTGGGGACTGGGGGTGGCACAGTCTACTGAATACTGAGGAGCCTGCTAGAACCACCGTTGTTCAAGGAGTGTCAGCATTTCTATGACAATTTTTTTCTGAGTTTATAACAACCATAAGGAGTCTCTTAGGCAATACATTGGATACTAGATTGAAATAGAGAAAGGATTTTATAGTTATTTTTTGAATTTATGAATCTTGCTTGAGCTCTTAGATTTAAAAGAAAAAGAAACTGTAGAAGCACTCCCAATATGCGAATAGTATCAAGTTTAGTTACTATGAAACAGGACTGAGATGCTGTAACACAAATGTTCCTTGCAATTTAAATGATTGTTTTTTGCAAATGTTAGCACATAAAGCTAACTCACGCTTGGGTAATTTTCCTGCCTGAGTCCCCAGCATAAAGTTATTTACTATAGGTCAGTATCAGCAATATGGCTTTTGTTAACAACCATTTATAGAGTGTTGCTGCCCTGTAATTATGAAGGACATTAGTAGCTTAATTTCGTGATTCATATAAGAAAAAAGAATGATAATTTCTGGAAACTCCCAGGCCACAACAGAACATTGAGAAATTAGGTGGTGTTGATGATAAAAGAACAAGATAATGTGACCTAATCAATTTGGTTCAACACATATTAATTCCATTGTTACTATGACTCATTTCAGAATGAGGACTAGAAGCATCAAGATGACTGAGGTAGTCTGTGAAATGAGAATACCTAGACTCTAGAGTAGGATACAGACATGTAACTGGTTAATTTCAATGTCACAGAGCAAATGCTGAGATCTGCTCAGGCTTATATCTAACTGGAGCAGAGAGACACATAACCAAACATCTCCTGGAGGAGACGTAATAAGTTTTCAAGGGAGAAAGTGTCAGCAAGGTGAAGAAAAGTGAGGACAGCATTCCAGACAAAGGAAATGGCATAAGCAAAGGTACAGAGGTGTGTGAATGAATGCAGTGTGTTCAGCAATGTAGTAACTCTCTCTAGTATTCCCAGAGCTTAAGGCAAAGAGTGAAGGGAAATGGGATTGAATCTGTAGGAGGGACTTAGTTCAGGTCAGGCCTTTTCTGTCAAGCAAGTGACCAAAAAAACGTTGCTCTTAAAAAGATGGGGGCTACTGAACAGGCTCATGAAAAGATACTCATCATTGTTAATCATCAGAGAAATGCAAATCAAAACCACAATAAGGTATCACCTCACACCTATCATAATGGCTATTATCAAAAAGACCACAAATTATAAATGTTGGCACGGATATAGAGAAAAGGGAACTCTCCTACACTGTTGGTGGGAATGTAGATTGGTGCAGCCACTATGGAAAACAGTATGGAGGTTCCTCAAAAAACTAAAAATATAAAATTAAAAAAAAATAGAACTACCATATGATCCGGCAATTGCATTCCTGCCTGTGTATCCAGAAAAAACAAAAACACTTATTTGAGAGGATACATGTACCCCAATATTCAGAGCAGCATCATTTACAATAGCCAAGATATGGAAGCAACCTAAATGTGTCCATCAGCTAATGAATGAATAAAGAAGATGTGATGAAATAAATGAAATACTACTCAGCCATAAAAAAGAATTAAATTCTGCCATTTGCAACAATGTGGATGGACCTAGAGAATATTATGCTTAGTGAAATAAGTCAGAGAAAGACAAATGCTGTATAATATAACTTTTACATGCAATCTAAAAAATAAAAAAAAACAAATGAACATAATAAAACAGAAACAGAGTCACAGATCTAAAAAACAAACTAGCAGTTACCAGTGGAGAGGGGGAAGGGGAGAGAGGCAAGATAGGGGTAGGGGATTAAGATGTACAAACTACTGTATGTATAAAATAAATAAGCTACAAGGATATATTGTACAGTACAGGGAATATAGCCAATATTTTACAATAACTTTAAATGGAGTATAATCTATAAAAATATTGAATCACTATGTTATATACCTGAAACTAATATAATATTGTAAATCAACTATACTTCAATAAAAATAAACACATAAATTAACAAATACCTAAAACAAAACATAAAAGACTTCTTAGAGCTCCTAGCACTGTTCTCATTTTAAATGTAGTAGATTCCAAATAATGTTCGTTTTTAAAAAATTTTTATTTATTTATTTATTTTGGCTGTGTCAGGTCTTAGTTGCGGCATGCGGGCTCAGTAGTTGCCCCACGGCATGTGGGATCCTAGTTCCCCGACCAGGGATCGAACCCACGTCCTCTGCACTGGAAGGCAGATTCTTAACCACTGGACCACCAGGGAAGTCCCCCAAATAATTTTTTAAATATTAAAATGACTTTAATTAGATCTTTAAGAAGAAGATGGAGACTACTGAAATACCCAAGTGCTTAAAGCAAGATAGCAACATGACAGGATTTACATTTTGGAGAGATACCTCGACTTCATTTTGGAGAGTGGAATTAGCAGGGAAAGGTTAAAGCCAAAGAAATTGATAAAAAGATCATTTTTGAAGCACAGACCTTTCCAGTGACCCATCTCCTTTGTTCCAAATATCAGAGGCTAAGTACAAGTCCCTAGCAAGCCCATTTATGCCCTCTCTAACTATGAGAATCTTTACTTAAATTCATTATTTTCAGGGTGATCTTAGCTATGCCCTCTTACAATTAAAATGTTAATTAAATTGGTTTAATTATGCATTATGGAAACTATTCTCATTTTTAGGACGGATTTAGACTTTTTTTTTTTTGCTTTTAAGCAGAACATCTGCTTAAAAGTGATTATGGACACATAAGGATTTATTCTATTTTAAGGCTGTAAGAAAAACGTCTATTTTCACATTAGTCTGTATGTGTGTGTGTGCGTGTGTGGGGGGTGTGTGTATGTGTGTTTGTATCACCCAACTAACAGGAATAAGTGTTGGGTGACTACCGTTTTGAACAAAGGACAAGAAATAGGACATTATCTAGGGTTGGGAAAGCATGAACTCATTTATTCATCCATCCATCAAATATTTTTGAGGGCCTGTCAAGTGACAAGGACTGTTCCAAGCAAGAATGAAGCAGTCATGTGCAAAACAGACACAAGCCTTGCCCTTGTGGAAATTACAGTCTAGCAAGGATGACCAACATTAATCAGATAAGTGTATTTGCCTTTAAACACTTAATGCAAATCTATCTCACAATGCCATTTACCCAAGTCTTGCTTTTCAAGATGATCAAGAATCTCAGTTCCTTGGCATTTTCCAACTCTCCATCAGTTGTCTTTCAATTGTATGAGGAGGAATGTTGACACTGAACATGGCTCCCTGGATTCCCGGGAAAATAGTTTCAAGGCCTCTCCATCTTTTTTGTATAATGCAAATACTAATTTTATGATTTCTCCTATTATCCCTAAATCCTAATTAAAAAGTATAATAGACTTTAACTTCAACTGCAAAATTTTAGGGATTTCTCAAGAAGTGTAAGTATTTAGTTACAACCCCTGGATGAATGAATGACTTTCTAGTTTGTGGAGTGTAAGGCTTTCTCCAAATTTCAACATAAGTAAATAAATTCCCAGATGTGCACTAATGTCTTGATTGGGTGATACAGCCCTGAGATGTCCTCATTTACATCCCGTCCTTCAGTCCTCATTCAACTATGTGATCCTTTAACTCTAGGGAGTTAGATATATTGACCAGAAAATCAGAGTTCAGCCTCCAGCACAGATGCCTTTGAACTCTCTCCCCTATTCCTCTGACAGCTCCAGGCAAGGACAGCGAAGCTGCAGGGCAAGTGGTGAAGATGGTCATTAAATTCTTTACTTTGTTCCTCCCTTAGTCAGTATTCACCTTACATTGCTAACTCTGTACAGATAGGGACAAAATATGTATAATATTTTTTAATAGTGGTCCCACAGGACCCTGAGAGGTGGTTAATAAAAATACAAGGCACAGGTGTGATCTGGGATTTGTATAGGACACTGCTCCTTCAAATGTGAAAAGCAGAATCACGGATTTTAATGTGAAGATTTTGCAAAAAAAGATCGAATTTAAAGAACCTAGATTTTTTAAAAAGTAAATGCAAATATGTGACTTGAAGTGCTTGTACTCCATGTACAATGTTTGTAGAACCTGCTTCGCAAGGTTGAATCTAAGAAGGCTTCTTGGGAAAACTGGACTCTGAGGTATCCTTTGCAGTAGAGTATCTGGGAAGAAGTTGATGTTCCCTGGTGTGTGCGTAGCTAGAAAAACTGATGAAAGACAAGGCAAGGTCGTAAAAAAAAAGAAAGAAAAACTTTAGTAATCACAATATTAAAAAGTAAAATAGTAAAATCTTTTGACTCAAAATAAAACTGAGGCTCCAACTCCAAATCTGCTGTAACTGTGAGGAAAGAAAATATTTCCAGCTATATCTGAACATTTTGAAAACAAAAATTCAAGGAAAGGATTAACTCTTGTCTGTGATATTAGCATCTCATATCTGGAGGGGTTCTGTCTGTTAATATGAATCATAATATGATTTGTCAGTAGATGTATGCAGAACTTTTTATTCAAACCTCAGTACGTTTTATTTGCATATAAAGTGGCGCATTTCTACTCAACAATAACTAGCCCTGAAGGAGTGACATTTAATAGGAGAATACAATTATCCCAGGAAGGCCATAAACATTTTCTTTAGGGCGATGGCTACAGTTAAGATAGGCTCATAATCATTCATGTAAAGTACTAGGCTGTTACCAAACTGAGCTAGAGAAAAATTTAAGCAAGAAAATTATTGTGATTTCATTTGAATAAAATATCTATTTTCACTTATCCACCATTTCATTTCAGGAGTTATAAACATAAAGGTCAATGAGCTATTAAATTTTTATTTTGGATTCTATGTGAAGGCTTCAAACAATTATTTTAAGTACAAATATTAAGAAGTGTAAGTATTTTATTCTGTACCACATTAAACAGCCAGAATTGCTTTATTTTTCAGCTAAGATGATGACATTATAGGGAAACTAGTTAGAATATATCTAGTTAATGATTCTGGTCTTTTAAAGTGGCCTCTTCAGGATGTCTTATCAATCACATGCCTTACATACGTTGGAGCTCTTTTTTTTGCATTTTTTTCCCTTTTATTTATTTAGTTTTAAAGTGAACTATAGTTGACTTAAAATGTGTTAATTTCAGGTATACAGCAAATTGATTCAGATACACACACACACCTATATATATATATATATTCTTTTTATACATATTTATATATATAAAATCTTTTTCTGTATATAAATCTATTCTTTTTCAGGTTCTTTTCCAGTATAGGTTATCACAATATACTGAATATAGTTCCCTGTGCTTTACAATAGGCCCTTGTCGGTTATCTATTTTATATATAGTAGTGTGCATATGTTAATCCTAAACTCCTAATTTATCCCTCCCCACCACATTGGAGCTCTTTTGACTGAGTATTTTTTTCTGAGATTTTTGGACATTTCCTAAATAGCTATCATGTCTCAATATTTTAGAAGTTATACATGGTCTTGCAAACAAACCAGAAAAATATAGAAGCTAACTTATTTTAACCTATCCTCCTAATTTTGGTAGAGGTATTATTCTATTAGGAATCAGAAGGCTTGGGCCATCAACTTGGCTTCTATCATTAATAAGTTGGATGACCATTCAATTCTCTTCTACAGAACTTTTTTATCTCTTAGTTGAAATATTGGACCAACTGCTGAGAATTCCCCAGGCCAAGATTGCTGGAGATTTTGTTCCTTAACCCAAGCTGGTGTGTGATGATAACATCACAGAAGCTTGTAGGCAAGAAGCAAAAAGAGAAGTGAGGTCACTGAGGTGGAGAAGGGAGTTTGAGCCAGTAATGAAGGAGCCTGAGGTCAGTCTGTCTTAAATACAGACCATAAAGAAGATTGGAGAAGTTGGTGAGATGTGAGAACAGTCATAGCAAATGCCCTGAGGTTACCCTGTCTGGCCAACTTTCAGAGAGAACTGTACCCAGAAGTCCAGGAAAGAGATCAACATGGGAAACCTGGACCAGATGGTCTATAAGGTGCCTTCTAGCCTTGAAAACTGTGGGAATGTCTTCTCTCTTAAGGCTACTGGATAATAATCCAACTTACTCTGTCTGCAAATGCTTCATGCCTTTTTGGTAACAATAGGACAGAATTCAGGCTTTAGATTTGCAGGCTGGTTTTATGAGACCTCAATACTAATGCTTTTTTTTCTTTTCTTTTCTTTTCTTATCAAAGTTCACTTCCCTTGAGCTTGTGAATAACTGCGTTCTAATTGAGAATTCAGTGTCCTCCGCTCAGTCCAAGTTTGTTTGAATAAGGCCCCAAATTTCTTTCAAGGCTGGTCCACCCAGAGCCTTGGCCTACTCTTCGGTTTCTAACAAGACCAGTTAGTTTGTTTGGCAAAAAGCAAGACAAGACAGCCGACTTTAAATGTTTCTTTTTGGCTTTTATTTGGCCAACATCTGGACAATGCATCTCGAGCCAGTTTCTCGGCATATGTTCTTCTGGAAATTCTATTTCAGTTGACAGTGGGAAATGAATTTAGCTAGTCTAAAAATGGCCTCATTTCATCCCCCAGGCCAGTGGGATTTCTGGCCAGAGTCTTCTGCGGCAGACATCTCCCTGAATTTCTGCAGTCCGTGTCAGTCACTGGCAGCCCCATCTGATCAGATCATTCTCTGAAGGTGAGCACATGACCTCCTTTGTATGTGCAGAGCACCCACCCTCATCCTTCTACACTCAGCCACTCAGCAGCCCCAGGGTGGCGAGGTTGGCCTTGCCACAACCCAAGTTCTACTGATGTCCCTGCCCAGGCTAAGGCAGCCACGGTCAGGAGGCCAGCCATCCTCATGCGCTTGGGTGCGCCCTAACCCTTCCTCCCTCTCCTGGGCCTCTGCTCCACACACATTTGACACAGGTTTCATGCTCGTCTATGCCTTGTAACTTATGCCAAACTGTGTCTGGGACAGCTCTTGCCTTGGAACGCTTGTGCCTCATCTATCCATCCATTCATCTTCCATCCATCCATCCATCCATCCATCCATCCATCCATCCATCCATCCATCCATCCATCCATTCCTCCATGTATTGAGTCGAGATGAATTTATTGAGCACCTACTGCATATCAGACACAGTGATCGATGCTAGGGAGACAGCAGGGACAGAACAAACAAACATCCCTGCCCTCATGGAGCTTCCTTTCTAGTGGAAAAGACAGATTATAAAGAAAATAAAGCAAAATGTGTAGAAGGTGATGAGTGCTGTGGAGAAATAGAAGCAGGGAGGGGATACAGAGCACTGAGCTTGTGGTTCGGGGAAGGCTCTCCTTGGAGGGACGATCTGAAGGAGAGGAAATGAACCAGAAGGAATCTAAGACAAAGGGCAGGTTTTGGCGTGCTGTCTTCACTCCAGAAGTGTGTTGTGTGTTACCTCATGGGGTACGGGAAGTCTTGGAGGAGTTTGAGCAGGAGAGTGACCTGATGTGATTTACATTTTAACAGTGTCATTCTGGCTGCCCTCAAGGGCAAGGTCAGAAGCAGGAGACCCATTTGGAGGCTGATGTAATAATCAGGGTGGGTCAGAATATGGTAGTGAACGTGAGGGGGAGTGGCAGGATTCTGAATATACTTTGAAGAGAAAGCAGACAAGCTTTTGTGATGGATGCAATGTGGGGAGAGAAAGGAAAGAGTCCAAGAAGATGCCAGGTCTGGCCTGGGTCATGTCCAGGACAGCATTGCCTGTCTCACGTGGGGAGACTGGGGGGGGGACAGGTGGAGGAGGCCATGTCAGGTGAAGAGCATTAAGTCTTCATTACGTGTCTTTTATGAAGCAAGCAAATCATCTCAGACACAGGGAAGATAATCTATTTGAAACAGCTTGAGCCGAATAATAATAATAATAATCGGAGCTAGCACTCACCTGATGATGCTTGGGTGTACATTTTCTCATTCAACCCTCACAAGAATCTTATAAGGTAGATGATTTTATTAATCATTATTATAATCAATATAGATTTAATTAATAATTATAATTATTATAACTATAATAATTATACTTGTTATAAGTATTATAGTTATATTAAATCTATAATAATTATTTTATATTATATTGAAATAATTACTATAATTGTTATTACATGGTAGATGAGTTTATTAGTAGTAGTACTATAACTACTACTACTACTTATAGAAGAAAAAATTAAGGCTCAAAGAAGTTAAGTTACTAGCATAAAGTTCCTCAGTTTGTGGGTACCAAGTTTTAAACTTGGGACTGTCTGTCACTCACTAAAGTCGGGTTTTAAGTGGTTAAATGAACCGCACAGGCAGCAACCCTCAAAGGGGATGCAGGTGACTTTTGCTTTTTCCCGAAGCCATTAAGCACTTGCTTTTGTTGCTCCTGGAGCTGTCAGCTGGGCTTTTATCCCTTCAATCCATAGCCACGAAATAATTGCCTTCTGTGTAGCAAGCTCCATGCTGGTTCTGGGGATGTGTTGTTGTGTAAACACGAATATGCCCCCTGCCTTCTTATGGCTTAATCTTTATTTATAGAAACAAAGATAAAATTACAACTGTGGTAAGTCATTCAAAGGACAGGTCCAGGGCATGGCGAGGGCATCTAATGGAGGAATGTGACTTAGTCTGGGGAAGGAGTGATGATTTAGCAGAGCAAAGGCAAGTAGGAGCTAACTAGGCAAAGGGGGATGGGGAGAAGTGGTTCCAGGCAGAAAGGACATGTGCAAGGGCCCTGGGGCAGGAAGAAACATTGCACATCCTGCATCCCATCCCAGGAACTTAAGGAAGGTCTGCCTCACAGGGGCTCAAGAGCAAGGAGTGGAGTGAGGCAAAACAAAAGCTAGAGGTCTCCACAGGCAGGATCAGACATTGAGAGCTCATTGTGGGTGACCACATAATTTGTCATCCAAACTGCCACACTTTTGAGAGTGCTCAAATACTAAATAGGATAGTTCATTGGCACTAGTGGGTGAACTAGGTTTGTCCTGGCCACACTAGGCTGATAGACACACTATTTATAGACCAGTTTAAGGATTTTAGTCCTTATTGTAGGAGTTGATGGGGACTAATTAACAGGTTTAGCAAAGTGGAAAGGGTTGGCGTGGTCAGATTTGCATTTTTAAAGGATCACTCTGAGTTTAATTAATAGTATTGTACCAACATCCACTTCCTAGATGTTATGATTATGGTTATATAAAATGTTATCATTGGGAAAGCTAAGTGAAGGGTACCGGGAACTCTGTGTTTTAATTTTGCAACTTCCTTTGAATCTAAAGTTATTTCAAAATGAAAAAATAAATATTAAGCTTACTCTGGTTGCTGAGAACAGATAAGAGGTGGGCCAGTTGGAAAAACAAAGTTCAGAGAGGAGGCTAGTTGTATAGACCGTGCAAGAGTTGAGGACAAAGTAGTAAGGAGGTGTTGGAAAGGGATAGTTAAGCTACAAAGCCAGTAGGCTGCTCTGGGAATCGCATTTCTTTGTGCTCTCTGAGATGTTCCCCCCAAGAGGATCCCTAGAAGAGAAGATAGGGGTCATTGGGGCTGCCCTTCTAACACACAGTTTCCCTCCTGTTAACTGCAAACTCTCCTAGGGTGGTCGGAGTAGTGGCTGGGAAAAGCAAATTCATTCATTCATGCCATCATTATCTCTTCTTTCTAGGGAAACAAGATGACGTTTCCCCAAACCAAAGCCCCCAGAATGGGAATTATAGGGTTTGAACTTACCACAAACAAATAATTAAAATATACACCCTCCTTTTTTTGTGGCTAGAGAGAAGGCAGTAAGAAGGAAGGAGTTGACAGGACATTTTTAGATGAAGGAGAGGTCGAGAAGGATGTGTGCTCAAAATAAACTGCTTTTGAAAAACAAAAAAGTGTGCTTGAGAGTTTTATTTTCGGGAGACCATATTTTTTCATTACTCCGATACTGGAAGACTTCTAACAAGAAATATGTTAGTATTTACTTATTTTTCCATCTTGGCTTGCATGGCTTTGGGGATTTCTAAACTTTAGTTCCTCTTTGTTATGTGTCTTCTTATTTCTTCTAAGTCCTTCCCAGGTGGGCAGAAGGTTGCAGTCTTGATAAGATAAATCGCCTTTGCCAGGTACTGAGCCTCATTCATTAAGCATCAGCATTGTTTTTTTACAGCATGGGGTGGCAGGAATCAGGAAGAAAAGGAGGTTCCTTTGCTTTAGCAGTGTTAGGGGCTGCTTTTCTCATGCTCAATCAAGATCACACAAATTGCAGTACGATGTGTGCATGTTAGTGGTACCTCGAGGGCAGTGGTGGGCATTTGGGGATGCAGGGAAGTGAGGATATTGGCACGGCATCACTGTAACATTGTCTTCATAGTTCCCAAGAATTATTTCCACCCAAAAAGTAAGATACAGATTTTGTGTTTTATCACACTGGATAGATGAGTCAAATAAATGGATAGAGATTTAAATATTGGAATGATCTCTAAACAATATTCTCCAAATAAAACTTTATGTAAGAATAGCCACCTGCTTACTAAGTGGTTGTATTCGAAAAGTCACTTGTTTGAAACCTGGAATGGTTTTTTTGGCAGCTTTATTGTGGTATAATTGGCAAAGCAAAATTGTATGTATGTATGCATGGATGGATGGATGGATGGATTTATTCTGGTGGGAACACTTTAGATTTACCCTCTTAGCAAATTTCAAGGAAATCCTACCATTTGCAACAACATGGATAGATACATTAAGTGAAATAAACCAGGCACAGAAAGACAAACACTGCATGATTCCACTTATATGTGGAACCGAGAAAAGTCAAACCTCACAGCCCGAACAAACTTCCCCAGGATTTTCCGCACCCTGGCTGTGTTCACTTACTTCACTTCCTTGATCCCGGGTGAGTGTTTGCTTTACTCCATCTCAGCTCCTAGGTCACATCCTGAACCACCTTCAAAATCACAATGCAAGCATCCCACTCACTGACCACAAGCCCTCACTTCTCAGATGACTTTGGCAAGTTCCCTCCACTTTATCAAGGCCTTCAGTTCTCTGATTCTATCACTGCCTTTCCTATTTTTTTTTCCAATTTAATTCCTTTAAAAATAAAACCATGGGCTTCCCTGGTGGCGCAGTGGTTGAGAGTCCGCCTGCCGATGCAGGGGACACGGGTTCGTGCCCCGGTCCGGGAAGATCCCACATGCCGCGGAGCGGCTGGGCCCGTGAGCCATGGCCGCTGAGCCTGCGCATCCGGAGCCTGTGCTCCGCAACGGGAGAGGCCACAGCAGTGAGAGGGCCGCGTACCGCAAAAATAAATAAATAAATAAGTAAATAAATAAGTAAATAAATCCATACCACCACAATGAAATCAGAATCACATGGGGGTGCGGCTCAGGTGTTAGTATTTTTGAAAGCTCTTTGGTGATTATAATGTGTAGCTGGGTTGAGAACCAATACTCCTCATCTGAACATCAGAACAGTCCGTTTTCTAGTTAAGTTGATAGATAAATCCCTTTTAGTTTGTTGATAAGTATTAAGGTGGATTCTCACAGGATTATTCTGGAAGTGGAACATCCCTTAAGAGCTATAGCTTCAGGACCATGGAGAGGTTAACAGGGGAGAGATTTTCATGCGTCTTCCTGTAAAAGTTTACCTCCTCACCAGGGACCCCTTAAAGACTGAGTCTGTCATTATTCTCTAAGACAGTGGTTCTCAAATGATGCTCCAGTGGCATAATCATATAATCATAAGTTCATCAATAGTTGGGTGAATTCCAGATTTGTATCTTCATTCCTGACTGAGCTGTAGACTTTTATATATCCTGCTGCCTACCTGGTATCTCCTCTTGGATGTCAATAACTCTCACCTAAAATGACCCAAGCCAAACCCCTGATTTTCTCTCTACACCTGCTCTTGCCTCAGTATTCTCCATCTCAGCTAATGGTACCAGCTAGTAGCTAATTCTCTTATTCATTTAAGAACTAAGCTTAACTGGGACACTCTTGAGATTACCTCTGACTCATCACTTACCCTCTCCTGTCCAATCCATCAGCAACTTCCGGTAGGTCTCCTTGTTAATTATATTCTAAACCTGGGCATTTCTCATCACCTCTATCCCTGCCACTCCACTGCAAGCCGGTTTCATCTCTTGCGGAAATTGCCTCAGTGCCCTCCTGATTGGTCATATCAGGTTTTCACCTTCACAGAGAGCACATTCACTGCAGTGCTGCGTTTCCTACTGTTTCCTCAGCAGCCAGACTGATTCTTAATTAGGTCCCAGCCCTGGCCTTGTCAGAATCCTTTATTGACTCCCCATCTTGTGCATTAACAATTCAAATTCCTCCCAGCACCAACAAAGCCTGGTCTGATCTAGCCGTTGCCTACCTTTCTTCTCACACTGGCTTTTCTGTTCCTCAAATAGACAGGGTACTTCCTGCCTTAGAGCCTGGTGCTGACTTTTCCTCCCTGGCCGCTCCCAACTCTCTACGTCATGATCTCATGGCTTCTTTGCTCGCCATGCTTGTCTCTGCTCAAGTGTCATTAGCCCAAGAATTATTCTGACCACCCGCCTAAAATATCCTCCACTCCCCGTAGTACTCAACCACGCTTTAGCTCTTCATATCATATCCAGGTGTGAGTTGGAGCTGCCTTGTGCTGCTCTATATAGAGCTGATTGTACGCATCACACTGTCACACTGATTGTGACGTCACCTTGGTAGTTTGAGGTTGTCCAGGGTGGGAGTATTTACACTGTGGCAAAAGCTGTAAATCAAGCTGTGTCCCTGAAGCTTTTTGTGAAACATTTACGCCACTGCTTCCGACTACGTGAATTCAGATTATAGACGTGTGTTTTGATCCGACTCCTTCAGTGGAATTTAAGCTCCGTGAGCACAGGGACTTATGTTGGGCTGCACCCCACAGGCCTGCAAACTCTGTACTTGCCCACCCCGCCGAGAGAGGCAGAAGGCAGGCTGGACAGGGCAGATTCGCTGGGGGTGGGTGGAGGGTGTTACCAGTAAGTTATAGGGGGAATTGACGTCAGGTTGGCTCATCGGTTACCAGGGAAACCAGCAGAGGAGCAAGCCCCTAACTGCCCCTTTGATAAGCTATCAGAACAATCACTAGCGGGGACCCAGGGACAAGGACGCAGGCATTTACTGATTAGGCTCTGTGATTAAGGGGGAAGGTCAGTCATGTGAGTTGGGTGTAGGTAAAGCAGGGACTAGTTGAGCAGGGGATGTACAGAGAGCAAGAGAATAGCCACCTTGGGTGGCCTGATCATACAACTTAGTATGACTTTTGCATATGATCACATTTAACTGATCACATTTAACATTTAACTGTCTGTGAGAGTCCCTGGCCACAGTTGGCATTTAGTCAGTGTTTATTGGATGGATGGGTGAATGGATGGATGGACGAACGAGTGAAAGTCAGATTTTGGTGGTCTCGTCCCAATTTTCAGAAATAAAATTTTTTCAAAGGGTGGAATTTCTTATTTTTTTCTCCCTTATATCTTTCTTAAACTATTGGTTTTTGCAATACTCCTCTGCTCTGAGCACAGGTACCACAGGCTCTTCTTTTTCTTTTCTTTGTTTTCTTTTTTCAACATGTGATTTCCTTTTGCAGGTATATCGTATTTGTCCTCTCCTGTTAATAAAATTTTCTCTTTCATTTATCTTTCTAAATTAAACACGTGTTTTGTTTTGTTTGGTATTTGTCATGGTCACCATAAAGTCTGGAAACCCAGGCAAATGTACATAGTGAATAGTATGTGGATAGGACATCACCCTGCATGATCTGTTTGGTGACATAACGTGACAAGTTGAATACGTTGTCCTCTATGAGTAATGCTCAGTGCAGTTCAGTGCTCTGTGCCAGGGAGGATAGTCAGTAACACAGCATGTCCATCATTCAACACACCTGAGTCCATGATGCCTCACCTTGGAGGATTGGTGTCTCTAATTTTCACTGAATGAACCTTCACCTTTAGTATACCTGGGAAGATGGAATCAAGGGAGTTTAGATCTGGCGAGCCTACAGCCCACGTTCCAGGGTCCCTTCCTCCCGTCTCATTGTGAAGGTGATCTTCTCACCCGTCTCTCACTGTTCTGATGTGAAGAGATCGTTCACCATCCTGTGGGAACCACTGTGGTGACCTTCTCCTAGCCTGTCAAGTGCGGACACTGTTTAATCACAGACGGTGAAATCTGTCCAAATGTCCCCTGTGTTTTCAGACTTTGAGGCCACCTGAACAACGAACACAGTGACCTCTGGGTGCTTTTGCGTCTGAGCACATTAGAGGGCCCTTTTCCTAAAAAAGGGCACACTGGGGGACGAAGGAGTGAAAGGACCGTCCCTGGGCATGTGCAGTGCAGACTCGGGGAGGAACGGGGACATTGTGGAGCAATCGTCGTGAAGTTGCTGGGGAATTTTCAAAGGACAAAAGACCTTTGCAAAAAGCATAGTAGCATAAGGCTGGGTGAGGACAGCCATCCAAACTGTCCAGGGTCCCCGAGTCTGGCTTGCACAGCCAATTCCGGGAGGGATGAGGAAGACTCATGAAGGAAGGAGGAGTTGGGAGGCAGGCTTGTCTCGTCTCCACCTAATTGACCAAAGCACCTTCTACTGCCTTTGTGTCCCCAAGGATGGTGTTTGTCACAGTGTGGTCCATGCATCATCTGAGTAAGACCATCTGTGATACTAGTTATACTGTAGGTTCCTGGGTCCTACCCCAGATCTACTGCATCAAAATCTCAGTAAATGTTAGTTTTCTTTCCTTCTCCATTTCCTTTCCTGGAAGTCCTAAAAAAAAATATTTAGGCTCATCTTTCACACTTCCATTCATCAATCATTGCTTACAGTTACTAGGTTAAATCTTATGAAATTGCCAGTGTGGCAATGTAATATACTCCTAAATCATGCTAAATTCCAGGCCCTGTCCCAGGTGCTGGAAATGCAAACACGAAGAAAATAATCCTTGACGTCAAAGACTTCACCACACTGTGGGTAGAGAGACACATAAATGAAGAGATAATCTAGTGTGGTTTTGTGTGGTGGGCGCTATGCTAATTTACTTAACTGTTGGTGTTTTTAAAGGACATTCAAGCACATGTATTATGAAATATAGACAACTTTTAAATTATTTAGATAAATTCTCAGATGAGAGGTTGAGAATAGGTTATTAAGGGAAGTTAGCATGGTATTCATTGAATTTGATGTCAAGAAGAAACACTTATACAGGAGAGTGATAATTTTCAGTGATGGGTACCCAAGGACGGGGAGAATAAGAATATCAAGGTCACCCGAGGCTCTTTTTTTTTGAATTACATATTTCTCTTCTCATGAGAGCATCTGCTATATTCCTCTAAGAAAGATAGCCCATTCCTCCATCCCCCTTAGAAGCACTGCCTGAGGGAGTTAGTTAGGAGAGTGAGACATAGCCTTCAGGTTTGTGGGTACAGAAGAAAACATTGAGAACCACTGTCACTTCCAGAGTGACAAGTCAGAGACGGGTGCTAGATTTGGCCTAGTTGGTCATTATTTCTTGTGTTGTTATATTTTGACATTTTTACAGCTACATATAGACTCTAATACATGCCTCTTTTAGGGGATAAATGAATGTGGTTGTAGGAGATCACCAGGGATAAATTTGAGCCAATGATCTTAGTAATTTCATCTAGAAGTAGATGGCGGCTAATGGAATTGACAAGAGTTTAGGAAAAAAAAAAACCAACTGTGAATATCTAGAGTGGTTTGGATGAAGCACGTGACATGAAATAGTGTCTAAATAAAACTATTTTGGCAATGTTCCTTGGGAAGTCTAGAAACAGTGATGCCCCCTGAAGAGGTGAGCTGAGTCAGGAAGCAAATAGGAATGCAATAAGGCATGAGAAATGGAAAGTGTAGGTGCTAGAATGCCTTCCCTTTCTCCAGATATACTTTGAAGATCCACACTGAGACCATTCTTCCGCAAAGCAGTCCCAGTCTACTCCAGCATACCATCTCTGAACTCTTAGAACCTTCATGATTTTCCATCACTCAAGTGATGTTTATTAAGGTCTATTGTTATGAATCATTTACTACCTCTTTCTTGGCTTGTCAATTAGATTGTAAAGCTCTTCTCTACACTTCGTCAAGGAATATCCAAAGCAATTTTTTGTAAGTCAAACAATTGAATTATATAGGATCCCACTTAATGCAAAATAAAAATAAATATTTTTAGAATGTAGAGAGAGAAGGAAGTGAAGAAGGCTAAGACTCCCAGTGTTTAAAAAGCCATGAGTTCTTTTAGTAAAACTTAGTTTGCCAAGAGAAAAGGACTTTTGAGGGGAAATGAGTTCTTTGAACATTCTTTAAAATGAAGAGCACAGGAGTTCTTTTTCATTCCCAAAGTGATAGCTAGAATGTATCATCCTCAATGTAAACAAAAAGGCATTTACCTCCAAACTATTAAAAAAAAATTGCTGGTCAACTCCACATAGCTGTGAGTAACTTGGTGTTTCTGTGACCTGATGTATTTTTTAAACACTTGCCCCTTGCTTCATGAAAAGCCAGACTTTGGATATGTGTGTGTCAGCTGGTATAATTAAAAAACATAATAATTTTCTGGCCAGGGAGTATGTACTGGGAAGTTCAGTAAAGGCAAAGTGTGCAAGGCATGGGGGTAGGGATTGGCTCTTGAATCCCAGGAAGCTAAAATAACCAGAAGAATGTTCAGCAATGGGCTTTTGAAACCAAACGTCTGAAACTAAAGACTTTGCCAAGGTTTCTAGAATAGTAGCTGGTATACACTGACACTCTTCATTTGTTTTCTCCAAAATGTATGGCCTACTTATGGGATGGGACAGAAGGGCAAGTGTCAGTGAAAGACAGTTTAAAAAGCAAATGAGGTTAGTATTTTAAATAACTAGCTATTCTTCCTCCAATTTACCAGGCATAACACTTTATCTGTTGCTCATTACAAAGTGAAGAATCACCTTGTCAAAGGAAGGTGCCTCTCTGTTTCACTCTGACTCTAGATTTTCTTAATTATTTCCTCCCATTGGTATCGAGTGGAAGTCCATCTGTCTTGGTAGAAAGAAATTAATGGCTACCATTGAGCGTGCTATGATGTTTGGTTAAAATATGGTTACTCCAGCTCTGGTCCTAACAGCCCAGCCCACTTTTTCAATTAGTTCCCCTTCACACACATAAAAATTCTTAAATGTCAAAAGGTAAGGAATTCTTCATTCCTCCTTGTTCTAAAGTCCAGGCCTTCAAAGACCAAAGCAACCCACTGTTTATATACCTTATTAAAAATAGCTCGGGGGCATGGATTCACAGCCCAGGGGACCTGTTTCATAGAACTTTTTTTTTTCAGCCACTTAACCTTGTGTTCTTATTAAAGATCAAAAGAGGTAAAGTTCCATAAACTCCTTATTTCTAGGAGATTCTCTCTTGTGGCAGATTCATTTTTTAAAATGTATACAACTTAACAGTTTCTCTCTGTTGCTAAAGGGACTTGAGGGAGGGGAAAGAAACAAAGAAGATGGATAGTTTAGTTCTTAAGAATTTATATTATATTAGTGACTTCAGTTTTTTTCCCTGCATATAATGATAGCAGGAACAGACAGAAAGGGGAAAGTGTCCTTGTATGTTAAAGAAGCTTAGCACCTTCGCTTGTAAAGAAGGAATACTTTGCAAAAGTAAAGAAGGGAATTCACGGGTTCTTGTCTTCATGGCAGCACTAAACACTAAGTAGACCTTGTGCTTTTGCAAATGAGTTATGCCTCCATTTTCCTTTTTTTTTTTTAATTTATGTATTTAATTTATTTATTTTTGGCTGCCTTGGGTCTTCGTTGCTACGCGCGGGCTTTCTCTAGTTTCAGTGAGCGGGGGCTGCTCTTCGTTGCGGTGAGCGGGCTTCTCATTGCGGTGGCTTCTCTTGTTGCAGAGCACAGGCTCTAGGCGTGCGGGCTTCAGTAGTTGTGGCTTGTGGGCTCTAGAGCACAGGCTCAGTAGTTGTGGCGCACGGGCTTAGTTGCTCTGCAGCATGTGGGATCTTCCCGGACCAGGGCTCGAACCCGTGTCCCCTGCATCGGCAGGCGGATTCTTAACCACTGGGCCACCAGGGAAGCCCCTCCATTTTCTTACCTATCAAGTAGGACCTGATGCTCATTGTATTACCTTTGCTGAAGACGGAAAAGAATTGATCAGTGGTAGAGCGATAGGATTTAATGTCTCAGAATGAGAGCTGCATCTAAGACTGAGGGGCATTATCCAGGTTGTTAGTATTTGAGTCAAGTCCTTCTTAGGCTACGGATGCTTATGTAGCTTCCTGTATTGTTAAGGAGCTGGAATGCAGTGCCATTCCATGTGTATGCATTCTCTTCCCGGCAGGATCTCATTCTCATTAGTAAGAACTGGGGCATCTTTATAGGACCCGCACATCTTTGAACATTTATTGGTGTCCGTAGAGAATAGCACGTTGCTATCACTTTGGGCAGAACGTCACTGCACTCCTTCAGACCATTAACAACCAAGTGCCTGTGAGGATAAATTGCTGTATTTTTTCTCAACCAAATCGTTCAATTTCGAAGTTTGATTTAAACCAACAAAAGATTCAATAAACCCATATAGTTCACTTTTCCTTCCATCAAGCCCTTTATATATATCTTGAGAATCTTTACTACAACTTGTTAATTTTAAAATCCAGACTTCTTGAAAATTTGATTCAAACATTTGTACTTGATGGAATAAAACAAGTTTAAACATACAAGTGTAGCACATACGATCGTGTTTGTTCATAGTCCAAGAAATATGTTACTAACTTTGGGGGTAAAATTGTCTAGGGATGTGCATTCTCTGTTATGTAAGAATGGTTCATTCTATCCAAGGATGTTGATTATTGGTGTAATGAGTATATTAATTTGTTCAGGCTGCCATTACAAAGTTCCACAGACTGAGTGGCTTAAACAACAGAGATAGATTTTCTCACAGTTCTGGAGGCTGAGGTCAAGGTGTTGGCAGGTTTGGTTTCTTCTGAGGTCTCTGTCTTTGGTTTGCAGATGGCCACCTTTTGGCCGTGTGTTTTTGCTGTTGTCTCTGTGTGTGTACATGTGTCTGATGTCTCTCTCTCTCTCTCTGCGTGTGCGTCCAAATCTCCTCTTCTTATAAGGACACCAGTCATATTGGATTAGGGACCACTCTAAAGATTTCATTTTAACTTAGTCATGTCTTTGAGGGCCCTGTGATCTCCAGATACTGGGAGTTGGTATGAATTTCGGTGAGACACAATTCAGCCCAAAACAATGAGGAAAATTCTTTCTACATCAGTCTGCTTTGAACCCATTCACGTAACAGAGCACTGAGCAGAGCATTAATGCAGAACTCCAGTTTACTAACTATCCCTTCCATAAGCCTGTATCTTAAACCAAGTTGCCCTGAATTTGGAGCATCAAGGAGATGAGAAGTCTCAAGCCGATGAAGCTTCTAAGGCCGGAGAAGTTTAGATGATGTTCAAGGAGCACAGCCAAACGATGGCAGAGCCAGGCTTAAAACCCAGGCATGCTGAGTGTGGACTGAATATGCCAGGTGGAAAATAAAAATTGTCCATCATATTGACATGTTTGTAAGATGCACCCCTTACAATAATAAAATAAAGAAGACTGGGGGTGGGGAAGGGAAGCAGGAAGCACAGTAGAAAAGAGACCTGACTTCCAGTACAATCACAAGAAGTTTGTTGCTTTGGACAGGAGCCTCCGAAGGCTCTGACAATTTTAGCTGTTCGGTATTTATGATAACAACGACACTTATGTCTCTCTAATAGACACCTGGGATCACGGGGGACAAAATCAGGGTGACAGTATTTAATGAACGTCTCTGTTCCTTAACCTGAGAGACCCAGTAGAGCTGTGTTCTGCCTGCCGGGGGCCTACTGCCTATCACTTCTAAAGGTGGAATCAATTATATCAGTGATTCCTGAAGCAAAACGGAAGTCGTTAACCTAAAAAGTATAACCCTTCATTCTACAAATGAGGTATTTCAAGACCGGAGTGATGGAGAACTTAGTCAAATCTCCCAGCTTATTATTAGCTGCTCTGAAATTAGGATTCCCACCTTGTCACACTGACTGGTTCTCCCTTTCACTTCAATTCACTAGCTCCATTAATATAAATGAAAGTATTATTTGTGTCTTTTCTCCTAACACAACTTCACTCTGTGGTTTTTTGCATTTTCCTCCACACTTCACTATGGTATAAAAACCAGGGGAGGGCATTCGCTTTAATTTGAGACATTACTGAGACCATCGTGCCAAAGGTCACAATTATCGTGGAGCTCAATCCTTGTGTTAAAATATATTTATGTAAACTGTTTGCACTTGGGGGGTTAAAGGAAAGACGAAAGCTTGGACTTTTGAACCGGCAGATCTGAGTTTGAGTCTCAATTCGGCCACTGACTAGCTGATGGATAGAGCGCAAATTACTTTCTTTCTCTGAGCCTGTTTCCTTATCTGAAAGCATGATAATACAGTAACTACCTAGCCAGATAACTGTAAGGAATGGAGAAAATATGTTTTATTGAGTTTAATGCCAGGTACACCCAAGACATTCAGTACATTGTACCTATCTCTTCCCTGCTTTCTCTTCAAACTAGGAAATAACGGCTATATTAGTAAAAAGGAGGGGCTGACTTTCCAATCCTCTGTGTTGGTTGAAGGCCTACACCTCTTCATTCTTGGAATATCCGATATCTAAGACTATAAAATGGAGAAGCTTCTACTTACTTGAGTGCTAACAGATATAATAATCAGCAGTGTCTTCTCAAGTGCAAAATGCCTTGACAAACACCAAGTACTACATAAAGCGTCAAACCTGAAGCCTCAGCAGCCATTCACTTTGCTTTAAGAAATTTATATCCCAACTTTCATACTCTGATTAGAATCTAAAATCAATTTTTGGAACTGAAGTATAAAATACAATGTCAGTTCTAATTACTTCACTTAGCAAAGTAATTCTTACAGATGGCAATAATTTTCATAATTGGCAGTTGATTACAATAGTAATGTGAGAAATGAATAATTATTTAAACTCAGCTTTTAAGGCACCTTTTTACCACAATACCAGAATATGCAAAAATAAAAATATGTATGCATTGGGCTTCCCTGGTGGCGCAGTGGTTGGGAGTCCACCTGCCGATGCAGGGGAAGCGGGTGTGTGCCCCGGTCCGGGAGGATCCCGCATGCCGCGGAGCGGCTGGGCCCGTGAGCCATGGCCGCTGAGCTTGCGCGTCCGGAGCCTGTGCTCCGCGACGGGAGAGGCCACAACAGTGAGAGGGCCGCGTACCGCAAAAAAAAACAAAAACAATGTACGCACAATCAATATATCATTAGGCTAAAATTTTATTTAAGTTTTTTTATGGCTCCTGTTCTATGCATTTTTATAGAGCAAGTGACAGATTTAAAACAAAGGAGATTTACAGTACAGGTAAAATATATACAGGTTTAAGGCGCTATGTGTAATTGCTTTTCTTTCAGTGACATACCCCAAATGCCAAACTGATTTCCAGTTCTCTCTGTACATGAATTATAATAATTATAATATTCACAGTGTTTGCTCATCCAACTAAAGTTGGGGAAGAAGTGTACTCTTCCCAGCTAGAGCACCAACTAGTGGTTAATAGGAAGAACTGCTAGCAATTCAGGAACTAGGATTTGGGTTCTATTTCTGTTGGGAGGGATAGTAATGTGTTTGAAGCAAATTTTTTTTGCTTTGATTAAGAGTGAGAGGGGAAGAAACTATATCACAGTGATTATAGCTCAGAAAGCAGATTGCCTACATTTGAATCCCAGCTCCACTGAGGTATTCCACAGATAATAGGAGTTGGGCAAGTTACTTTACCACCTGGTACCTTGGTTTGGACATCTGTAAAATGAGGATCACACCAATACTTACACCATCGGACCACATGAAACTTAAGGAAGATACTTTATGGAAAACACTTAGCACAATGCCTCTCACATAATTAGCACCCAGCACACGTCTGCCATTATGATAGAAGGTAGGGAGCGACCACAAACTAATGAACATGTGTTTGGATTTCCCTGCATCTTTGATACACAGCAGAGACCCCATCCAGCCAGGTTTGAAAGGAACTGTTCTCTCCTACCAATATGAAAAGTCTAATATCTGTAAGCTGTTTCCTGCACTCATCAGTGTGAGGGACACCCTAATTCAAGAATTTTGCTAATTACTTTCTGGCAAGGTACCTGGTACTCCACACTTTAATTAGCATGCCCTGCTAGTTCACCTTTAAGACACACAGCAGTCCTCTTGAAGGGGACTGTAGTGAATGGGGAACAACTTAATAGCAAAGCCAGTTCTCCGTGGCTTTGTCCCTGGAGAGTTTGTACGTGGAGAGTTTCCTTCCTACAACTGAAGGAAATTCTTTTCAGGTACAGATATGGAGATATGATAAAAGGCAGTGGAGAGTGATAGAAGGAGCATGGACTTATGGGAACTACACAGTCATGGGGTTGAATCTACACTGTGCCACCTCTGCGACCTCAGACAAATCATTCAGCTCTCATGAGCAATCACTTGTAAAATGGGGGTAATAATAGCTACTTGCTGGAAAGATTCAATAAAAATAAGATGATGAGCATAAAGTACCTGTACTGGTTTCTGTCACGTGGCGTGCCCTCCACGTCAAATGATTTTAACCCCCGCCACTGAGAGCACGGCTGTGTCAATTCAGTCCTCAAGGGGAATGGCTAACCCTTACACAGTGCCAACTTTACAAGTTTTAATTTATGTGATTTTCTTAAAATCCATATGAAATAGGAATCATCATTGGCCTTATACCTATTTTACGGATGAGGAAACTGAGGCACAAAGTGGCTGAGGGACTTGTCCAAGGTCAAAGAACCAGTGAGTTGCAGAATCAGCCTTTGAACCCAAGCAGGGTGACTCCAGCCTCCATGCTCATAACCACTGAAATAAACCAACTCTCAAAGGATTGGTGACTGGCTTTCCTCCCCTGCATCTCCTTTGGGTCCCTTCTATAGCACTGGTCACACTGTCTGGTACCTGATTCATATATGCACATGCCTGCCTGCCTGGGAGGCTGCAAGTTTCTTCCTTGCGTCTTTGCCACTTTCAGTTCCTCAAGGCACCCAATGCACTCCCTCACTATGTAGGTAAGCAACAAATAGTATAAAAATTGAGGCCAAGAACATTGTTTAAATTTTTTTAATTTTTATACAATTTTTTAAGTTTGCTTTCCATTTACTGTTATTATAGAATATTGGCTTCATTCCCCGTGTTGTCAATACATCCTCGAGCCTATCTTACACTGAATAGTTTGTACCTTCCACATCCCACCCCCTGTAATACCCCTCCCCCTTTCCCTCTTCCCACTAGTAACCACTAGTTTGTTCTCTATGAGTCTGCTTCCTTTTTGTTATATTCACTAGTTTGTTGTACTTTTTAGATTCCACATATAAGCGATATCATATTTATTTTTCTCTGTCTTACTTATTTCACTTAGCATAATGCCCTTCAAGTCCATCCATGTTGCTGCAAATGGCATTATTTCATTCTTTTTTATGGCCGAGTAGTATTCCATTGTATATATATGCCACACCTTCTTTATCCATTCATTTGTTGATGGGCACTTAGGTTGATTCTGTATCTTGGCAATTGTAAATAATGCTGCTATGAACATTGGGTGCATGTATCTTTTCAAATTAGTGCTTTTCTTTTTCCAGCTATATACCCAGGAGTGGAATTTCTGGGTCCTATGGTAGTTCTAGTTTTAGTTTTTTTGAGACACCGCCGTACTGTTTTCCACAGTGGCTGAGGCAAAGAAGATTTGAGAAATTTCATCTCACTGGGCATTCCTGTCACATGGTGTTGAGCGATGCAGTCTGATTGACTCTCAGGACTTTTTGAGACAGTTTATGGAAGGTCTTAAAGGAAGATGGGAAGATGCCACCTTGCCATCACTCCTGACTCTGCCGCTAAGTCAATGGTGTTGACAAGGTGACAGTGTGTGGCTAAGATGGAGAGCAGTTGTAGACATGAATGACCACTGAGTACTTCTGTGTGACTTCACTTCCACATTCTGTTTCTTGAGTTCCTCAGAGTCGTGGCTTTTCCTAGTTATGGGAAGAAGGGGAGAACATTGACATTCATGGTAAAGCCTTAAGGAAGGGCCAAGGGAGCTTCAAACTCCGGCCGAGTGACTCCAACGCTTGTGCTCTTCCAGCATACCATGCGCCCACCAATGACCTCTTCAAACTCCGGGAGCCAGGTTTTATCTAAAACAGAAAAAATAAATACCTGGACCTAAGTGTTATCACCCTCTGCTTTTTCATCTAGAGCAACTCTGAAATGCATTAATCACCTATCACCTCTAAGACTCTTGGAGCTGCTGGAATAATTTTTCACTTTCTGAACTAACTCAGGGGAGACTTAAATGCAGAGGCTTTGTGTCCATTCTGCCAGTGACTATCAAGGGAAAATTCAGAGAACGAATGGCAGATTTTAGGCTCATAATGAATTCTGCAGAGAGCTGGCAAGGAGTCCCACTGTTGGGTAATAGAAACTCCATTGTTTTGTTTTGTTGTTTTGTTTTAACTAGAATTTTCTCTCAAAGGAGAAACATTTAGAGAAGTGCTGTCAAGTGGTCCACCTCTGTAATGACGGATTCCCTCACGAGACACTTAGCCCACAGCCCACGCGTCTAACACTGTGCTGGGTATTGACATGCTGTCTAACTTTGAGCAGGTCGTGGAACCTCCCACCTTGGGGCCCCCAGGTGAAGTGAGGGAAAGATTACAGCCTTCCCGCAGAAGTAAATCAAGTAACAGAGTAAAGGAAACACCTATAATTTTGACCCTGGAATTCGAGAGGCCAAGTTTATATGCATGAATATAAATTTCTGTTTACTTTTTCATTAACCCCATAATCCTTAAAACTTTTTAAAATTATGTACAGTGGGAAAATTTTCTAAAATGTTCAATTCGTAAACATAAACACGCCAGTCATTATGTCTTTATATGATGACTGTGTGATCATTGCCTGAGGGTCAGTAGTCTAAAAACCCATTCTTTTTTTTTTTTTTTTTTTTTTTGTGGTACGCGGGCCTCTCACTGCTGTGGCCTCTCCCGTTGCAGAGCACAGGCTCCGGACGCGCAGGCCCAGCGGCCATGGCTCACGGGCCCAGCCGCTCCGCGGCACGTGGGATCCTCCCGGACCGGGACACGAACCCACGTCCCCTGCCTCAGCAGGTGGACTCCCAACCACTGCGCCACCAGGGAAGCCCTAAAAACCCATTCTTTATGTAAGAAGCTAGACTTGGAGATTGGACCACTGAGATGACTCACTTCAGGAAAAGCAGTGAAATGTTGTTTCTTTGGCTGAAATGAGAATATGCTCTTGAGCATTGATTCTTTCTTCTAAGAATGGAGTATTAAAACTGATTCTGGTTAATTCGGTACATCAGTCCTTTGGATTCTGGTTAACAGAGGCTTGGCATATTTATTTAGTTTGGAATGTTTCATTTGGTGCTTGGTAGTGTTTACAAGGCAATTTGTCTAGCACAGAGAGGCAAAGGTGCATTAAAAAATAACTCGAGCAGAAATGTGATATTGAGCATGTTTTGTCGGGGCACTTGACTCTCGAGCTTAGAAACTGTTCAGGTGCCCCCATTAGGTGCACAGCTCCAAGGTGACACTCTGAAGTTTCCCTGAGGCCATGTGTTTTCTTATCACCCAGAGTCTACTTTCTGGACTGTTCAGAGACAGCAGAGTTAGACAGGGGTCCATACATGTGACACATACGTGAGCTAACATAGCTGCCTGCAAAAGGAAGAGATGTAATTCCTGACAGTGTAAATAGCATCCACTCCCACTGGCTGGAAACCCATCTGAGAAACAGTCCAACCTCCACTCCAGGACTGCTGTCCTCAAACCAAGTGAGCAGGAAAGGAAAGTCAATCTGCCGTCTTCCCAGTCATTGTGCGTCGCTTTGTGCGTGGGAATGTGGCGTGTTCCCCGGAGGGAGGATCATAGTTACTGGAAGGGCATTCTCTGCTGGCAGCTTTCCACGTCCTTAATGGGTACCACGGGTGACATCAACCTGCAGCCCAGCTGCCGTCGTGAGGGTTCAGCCACTTAAAACCCGGGTTGGCTGTTTATGCACTTCAGTGGGAAAACAGTGCCCAAGCTGTCCCCAAGATTTAGTGAGGACACAATAATTGCTTTCCTTTCAACGGCCGGCCATGCATCTGCCACCATGGAGTATAGCACATGGCTGCTCTCATAACAGCAGCGGCAGGAGACAAACGCAGGAGGAAACAGAAAATGTCAAAGAGCTCAGGGCTGGAAATTGCGTTTTGCAGATGCCATTAAGCGCTGCCAGAAGAGAAGATGAAAAAGCTAACTGACAGATTTAGTTATGTTTTGTCGTCTTTGAGTTGCTGAGTAAGTCATCAGGTGATGCTGTTTAATCATTAATGTAAAACTTTCGAGAAATCCATCAATGGATTGCAAGTCATTGTTTACCCTCTCCACAAAGGTGTCTTAATGACTATACCCTGCCAGCAAGAAAAGGAGGAAGAGGATAAATATTTCTATTCAGCCCAAGAACTGATAAAAGCTAATCTGTACAACACAAGAATATTAATTATAGTGTAAAAATTTGGGTATCTGTCAAGGACAATTAGGATATCTTTTATATTTTACCTAAAACTATACACACATACATACACACACACTTATGCAAACATATTCACCCAGAGTTTCTTCATCTGCAAAATAAATATAATAATAGTATATGCCCCATGGGTATGTGTGTATGCATGGCTTAAATAAAGTAATATCTGTGTATGGTATAGAATATATGCTTAATAATTTTTAGCTTCCACTAATGAAGGCAGAGAGTAATACACCAAAATGAAGTTATAATTAAGAGACTTGCAAACTATTTTTTCTTTTTGTTCATAGATGTGTTATGCCACAAACATCTACTTTTAAAAGGCAGCAAAAAAAAATCCTTTTTTAAAAAATTATGGATAGATGTGTTTAGTAAGGAAAAAAAAAAACCCTTGTTTTTTTGCCCACATTCCCTTCCAAATCTGGAAAATAATGCCCAGTATTCTGCTCTGTACTTTTCATGGCATCTTAGCCACTGCCCTCTCAGGTCAAAGGTTAAGAGCTCAGGGGTAACTGAAGAACCTTTAAACAATATAGACTCCTCAGACTTGTTCCCAATCCACACATCAGAAGACCAGAATCCGTATTTTAAGAGCCCACAGGTGATTCACGAAGCTGGACAGAGCAGTGGCCTCGGGTGACCACTCCTTTCCTGCATATTTAGAATACAGTGTGTGGGAAAGTGTTAGTCTAGGGCTACCATTACAAAGTACCAGGTACCACACACTGGGTGGCTTCAACAACAGAAATTTATTTTCTCACAGTTCTGGAGGCTAGAAGTCCAAGGTCAAGGTGTGGGCAGCGTAGGTTTCATTCTGAGGCCTCTCTCCTTGGCTTGTAGACAGTGGTCTTTCCCCAAAGTCTCCTATGTGGTCTTCCCTCTGTGTGTGTGTTTCCTAATCTCCTCTTCTTATGAGGACGCCAGTCGCATTGGATTAGAGCCCACCTTAATGACCTTATTTGACATTAATCACCCACTTAAAGGCCCTGTATTCAAATACAGTCATATTCTGAGGTACTGGGGGTTAGGACATTTGTCTTCTTTAGTGTTTCCAAAATCCTGGAGCATTCAAGAGTTGCAAGATGCACACAGTCTATTCCAGCATTAGCTCTGATGAATAAATTAATAGCGTAATCACTTACCGTGCCATGGTGCATATATTCTCCCTAATATCTGACCCGAATTTTGACAATTCGGGTGAGTCCATGTTATGCCCATTGTTCAACTCATCCTCCCTTCCCACTTCTCTCCAAATGCCTTGCCCATCACCCACCTCCGTCTTTTGTCAGATTTCTTCTTTTTCTCTTCTTTAAGCCTTGACTCTTCCTTATTAAAGGCGATGGTGTCTTTGGTAGGTAAATTCTGCCTCAAGCACCTCTACTTGCATCTCTAGTATTTTTCCCTTTTGCTACAGGTCAACTGGAAAACTGTGAAGTGTCTGAAGCGTATCTGGTACTCCCTCTTCTTTTTATGTGTTGTCCCCAGCCTCCCCTCCCTTGCCCACTGGCCACTTGGCTACCCCTGCTTCCTCCTCTCCCCGCCACGGGTCTATGGGCTGCAAAGTGGGAGTAGCTAATGAGGCAAGGCAGGGAAACAGAACCAGTCCTGATAGCCCAAGCGTTCCCCTTCTCCTGCTTCTTTGAGTACTTGGCCAAAAGCTTGATGCCACTTTCAGAAAGTTTGCAAGAGAAAATCTAAAGATGTGGTACGTGTATATAATGGAATACTACCCAGCCATAGAAAAGAACAAAATAATGCCATTTGCAGGAACATGGATGCAACTAGAGATTATCATACTAAGTGAAGTAAGTCAGACAGAGAAAGACAAATACCGTATGATATCGCTTATATGTGGAATCTAAAATATGACACACGTGAACCTATCTGTGAAACAAAAACAGAATCGTGGACATAGAGAACAGACTTGTGGTTGCCAAGGGGGAGGGCGTTGGGGGAAGGATGGAGTTGGAGGTAGGGGTTAGCAGATGTAAGCTTCTATATATAGAATGGATGAACAACAAGTTGCTACTGTAGAGCACAGGGAACTCTATTCAATATCCTATGATAAACCATAATGGAAAAGAATATTAAAAAAAAGAGTATATATATGTACAACGGAATCACTGCTGTACAGCAGAAATTAATACAACATTGTAAATCAGCAATACTTCAATAAAATAAATAAATGAATAAAAGAGAAAATGTAATATATACATAGGCCACTATATGTGGGTAAAAGAAACAGTTAAAGGAAACTCTAAGTGCTTCCTTAGAGCTAATTCCTTTTTATTGTCTTACTTTTCTTCCCAATACAAGGTTCATAGTCCCTACAGGACATTTCCACATAAAGGGTGTATTTAATCATTTGTCCTATGATTACGAACACCCGAAGGGAATAAAATTCTAACATTTTGATTGCTGTAAATTTTTATTTCCAGGAAAGTTCCCAGCATTTAGTGATATTTCATTACTGCTCATCTGAGTCAAGAAATGCAAGTTCATTTTAAATTAAACATGAGGCATGCATCTAGTCTATTCTTCAAATAAAACTTATATATATTTTTCCATTTGTAGATGGATCTGTGGATCTCACCGGCTGGGCTGCTTGCTTTCACTCCTTATTACCAACACATCATAACTGAGTTCACAGCATCTGACTTTTTCCCCGTGTTTCTATTATGTGTTCATTATTTAATGCTCTTAAATATTTAAAACTTTGGCTGTCAAAGTATGTCAAGTTCTGTCCAGGCCATGGAGACTCCAGGAGCTATATCGGGTGGCAAAAGAAGTCAGAAAGTGTTAATCACTTTCAACTTACCTGTAGTTCTGTCTCTGTCACTGAGTCTCAATTTTTTTTCTCTTTAAATAAAGTTTTAAATATCTTGATTCACATAAGAGCTCAGTTGCTCTATTTAAAACAAGATAGAGGAAAAATCTCCATCTATGCCCAGCTTCTGTGTATTGTTGTTACCTCCTTTCTCCCAAGACTCCTTTCTCTATTTTCTGCCTGAAACTGATATAATGAGAGAGGATGTTCAGTGAATTTGAAACTCAGTCCAGAATTTGCAATTTTCAGGACCTCCTATAAATCAACACGGAAAGATTAAGGTAGTCTGCCCAGCAGGGGGAGGCAGCATGCTGGAATGGGAAGAATACAGCTTTAGAGGTAGAAAGACATTGGTTCAACCAAGTAGGTACCGTTGGACCAAATGGGGGCAGGTGGAGAGCAGGTTGATGATCGTTGATGGAGCTCTGAGGATGCGGACGGTATCTGGTTCAGGTCTACATCAGAGTTTTTCAGCCTTGACACTTGACACTTTGAGTTGGATAATTCTTTGTTGTGGGGACTTCCCTGAACAATGCGGATGCTTAGAAGCTTCCCTGGATTCTACCCACCAGCTGCCACTGCTGCCACCTCTCCTCTCCCAGGTCTGAGACCTAAACTGTCTGCCGGGGTACAAAGTCACCCCCCAGTGAGAACTACTGGTCTACTCATTCACTTTTGGTCCTCGCACACCTTTAGGTGTGCATATCCCTAGTGTCTTATTAAGAATCCAAAGCTATAGAAGGAAAAATACTTAAGGGCTTTTCAAGGGTCCTAAGAATTTGAGGCAATTGTATTAAATATATGACCATTTATGAATGATCTGGAAAACTGTAACAAATGCTATTTCCCTAGATCCTAGAGAAAGGGGGTTATCATTCCTATCTGTTTCTTCCGTGATAACACTGTCCTGTATTCTGTGAGTCCTCCAAAAAACTTACTCAGACCAATCAGTATGTTAGGTCTATAACCTGCAGAACAACCAGGGTCAAGAATCTACATTTTGTTTTTGAAACACTGAGAACATTAAACAGCAATGCCACTGGGTCGTAACTATGAACACGTCTTTGCCAATGATTGGGATTTAAATACTTCAGAGGTCTTTTCTCACCTAGAGCTATGGAGAGAAGGTAAAGAAACAATGTCCAGTGCTAAAGATGCAGTATTTGGTAGCAAGCCTGCAGGTAGCATAAAGGGAAAGAGAAATAGCCGCATGGGGAGTACTTGTGTGTGTTTCCATCTGCAGAGGCCCCAATTCAGGCCGGATGAGAGCTAGCTGAAGGCAGAGCCTGGAACTCGAAATTCGATTCCCGGTGTTTCTCATTTTTGCCTGTCCTGAAGAATCACGTGGGTTGCCTGGTAAATACCCACGTCTCTTTTCTGGAGATTCTGATTCAGAAGGTTTGAGATTATATCCAGAAATGATATTTTTAGGAAGCTCCCCAGGTGAATTTTATTATCAGGTAGGCTTAGGAAACACTGAGGTCTAAACCCTCGCTGCTTAGAATGTGATCCACAGGCCAGCAGCAGCAGTATCCCCGGACCAGCAGCAGCTGTAGGCCAGCAGTAGCAGCAACTTGGGAGTTTGTTAGAATCAGAGTCTGAATCCACAGGTGTGAGGTGGGGCCCGGGATTCTGCATTTCTAACCAGCACCCAGGAGGTGCTGAGGCTTTAGGTTTGCGCCCTCCGCTTTGAGCAGCAAGGATCCTGGCCACATTTGGTCAGGAAACAGGAAGAAGAATGAGTCATCACTAAATCCTGCTCTGTGGGTGATGGCACGGCTCATAGGTCATCAAAGATGGGGTGGAAGTCCCTGAAGATGGGGTGTGGAATGATAGGATTCTGCACTTTAATAACCATCATGTCCAGAATTCTGGGTTTCCATAAAGTATTTCAAATGAAGAGCTAAAAAATGTCTCCAAGGGAAGGTGGAACTGTTATCTGCTATTTCAATGCCCCATTTTTATCAGTTTTTTGGCAGGTTTTCTTGTACTTTCACCAATGGTATCCTAAGTAGCAGCTCTTTGTCTGCCAGAAATGCTGAGTAGTTCATACCTAAAGTGGTCCATCCTCCAGAACAAGTGAAGGAAGAGAGCTGCATGGTTACAGGACTTATCTATTCCTTGTAACTGCTGGGAGGCAGCATCGTTACCGGACCTGTAATGACATCCATTGGATGGTTTCACCTTTAACTGATTCCGGCACACACCATCAGCAGCTTCTTATTGATGAAGTTAGGTAAAAGTGAACGTTTCAGCCATATTGAAGAGGGAAAGGTAGCCAAAAGGAACGTGTGTTGGGCCCAGGGGGTGGTGATGGCTGCAACCAATGCAGAAGCTGGTAGCCTCAAGGCTGGGAGAGAAGAGGAGATGCCGTTCACACTTTAGTTCCAGCAAAACCTCATTGGCTGTGGTTGGGTCCAGTGCCTATCCGTGAATTAATCAGCATCTCCAGAGAATGTGATTGCCACGTGCCTTTCATTCAGGTCACAGGCTCCACCCTGGGAGCAGGGATAGAGGGTCACAGGGTAGAGGAGGAGTGAGTCTCCAAACAAGGCGGCTACATGCTCCAAAGTCACAAATGTCCACTGCGTGCACCCACCAATAACTTTGAGCAATGCAATGCACCGTAATCCGGTAGAGAGTGGTGCTGTAGAAACTAGGGATGTGAGCGCTTAGGGAAGGCTGGGGCTGAAGTTATAAAAATGAGTTATAGGGCTTCCCTGGTGGCGCAGTGGTTGAGAGTCCGCCTGCCAATGCAGGGGACGCGGGTTCGTGCCCCGGTCCGGGAAGATCCCACATGCCGCGGAGCGGCTAGGCCCGTGAGCCATGGCCGCTGAGCCTGCGCGTCCGGAGCCTGTGCTCCGCAATGGGAGAGGCCACAACAGTGAGAGGCCCGCGTAGCGCAAAATATATATATATATAAAATGAGTTATAGTACATACAAATCTCTCAGGAAACATCATTCTCAAAGGCCGTATACTAAAAGGATAAGCCAATAGATGGTAGAAGTGTGCCTTATTGTCAGGCTTATGTGGACACTCGGGGATTGTATAAATGCCATCTCTGCAAGCTGTAGTGGTCTGATTTTCATACTGTATTCAGACCCATCCTTTCCCGAAGGTCGAAGCACATGCTTTGGAGACACAAAATCCTGGCTCCAGTTTCCCTGACTCTCCCTCAATAGCTGGGTGTAGTTGGGAAAGGAGCTTAACGTGGTAAAGCTCTAGTTCCTCTTTTATAAAATGAGATGACATTGCTTCCTCCATCCCTCCCTCTCTCCCAGGTAGCTGTAAAGATTATATATGGCAGTGATACAGGGGATTCTGTCTGTTTTTATCACCATTATATCCAATAGCTCCTAGCACTACATATAGCAGATATTCAGCAGAGTTTGTTGAGTGAATAAATAAATGAATTCTAAAAGTACTTGGCATACAGTAGGTGCTTTAAAATATGCATTTTCTTGTTTTCTTACTTGATTGCAACTGATGCTCAGGTGTGACTATAACACATTCCCTTCATTTGGCTAAAATCGGGCCTTCTTTGTGAAGCTCAGGTGAAATCTTTGAAGAAGTTCTGGGAATCTCTTTGCGCCTTGGTTTCAGAGGCCCATCTCTAGTCCACACAGCCAGGAAGCTACAGTGTGGCTGAAAGTTTCCAGAAGTCTTTCGGACGGTTTGGTCTGACTCAGCCGGCTGTGAAACAGACCTTCCTACTTCTGACAAAATCCTTTAAAATATTTTTTAGTGTCATTCCAAGTAAATATTTTTCAAAAATTTTCTGTGAGTCAGTTTTGCTGTCACAAATAAGGTCAGAGGAACCGAAATGCCATTCAGGCCTCTACACTGTCAAAGTACGGGGTTTCTTGTTCCCTTGGCCTATCCCCGGAGGTGGATTAATCTGCTGGCCCAGGAGGCCTGGTTGATTCCTCACCCGCTTCTGGTTTGTACAGGAATAGGTAAGTTAAACTTAAGGCAGTCTAGCCGTCAAACTTCGGTTGGACCTTGGAAACCTAATGGAGGTGGGAGGATATAGGTGAGGGCAGGTATTTTTAGAAGCCAAACCTGGAAATCAAGACTTCCTTGTGAAGCTCAGGATCTATCTCACACAGTGAGGGTGATTTAGTGCCACTTCCAGAAAAATTTCTGGGAATTTCTTTGGGTGTCATTTCAAATTGCTGATGGCAGGCCTGGATAGGACCAACAGTTGTCACAGTGAGAAGCTGAGATCCACTGAAGGTTTCAGTCTTGTAGGAAAGCATTAGGAATGTGTGTTGTTGTTATTGTTTTTATTTATTTATTTTTCTCTAAACATCCTACAATGCACAGGACAGACCAGAACCAATGATCTGACCCAGAATATCAATCGTGCCAATACTGGAGAACGCTGAGTTAAAGAATATCTATATTTTGAATATTTAGAGCTGTGTTCAGATTTTTCCCTAAAATGTTGTAACACTTCTCATCTGCCGAAAACTTCAGAGAGTACTCCTTTGCAACTAGTTTGAAATTCTCACCCCAAAATGTGACAGACCTTTTTTTTTTTCTTTTGTTTTTCTTTTTTTAAAATTTTTATTTTAGGGGCTTCCCTGGTGGCGCAGCGGTTGAGAGTCCGCCTGCCAATGCAGGGGACACGGGTTCGTGCCCCGGTCCGGGAGGATCCCACATGCCGCGGAGCGGCTGGGCCTGTGAGCCGTGGCCGCTGAGCCTGCGCATCCAGAGCCTGTGCTCCGCAACGGGAGAGGCCACAACAGTGAGAGGCCCGTGTACCGCAAAAAAATATATATATATATTTTATATTGGAGAACAGTTGATCAAAAATATTGTGTAGTTTCAGGTATACAGCAAAGTGATTCAGCTATACATATACAAATATCGATTCTTTTTCAAATTCTTTTCCCACTTAAGTTATTACAGAGTATTGAGCGGAGTTCCTTGTGCTATACTGTAGGTCCTTGTTGGTTTTCTGTTTTATTCAATAAATATAGCAGTGTGTACACGTTAATCCCAAACTCCCAGTCTATCCCTCCCCCTCCCACCCTTCCCCTCTGGTAACCGTAAGTTCGTTCTCTAAGTGTGTGAGTCTGTTTCTGTTTTGTAAATAAGTTCATTTGCATTATACTTTAGATCCCACATATAAGTAAGTGATATCATATGATACTTGTCTTTCTCTGTCTGACTTACTTCGCTTAGGATGATCATCTCCAAGTCCTTCCATGTTGCTGCAAATGGCATTATTTCATCTTTTTAATGGCTGAGTAATATTCCATTGTATATATGTTCCTCATCTTCTCATTATTATTTTTAAGCATGTGTCTATGGAGCCTCGGTCCCCTAAAAATGTGACTCAGGCTGGGACAGTGATTATAGTGGATTTGCCTCTCTGTCAGATTCCCCAGACAACTGTGCTGATGCTGCCCATTTATTTTGCTGCCAACCCTGCAAACCGCCCCCCCATGTGCCACGAAGTGAGGTGGCACTCGGAAATGTGTGCCTCGTTAGGGGCACAGGTGGCACTAGTGAGAGCTCGTACACACTGTGCAGGGCAGGGATTCTGGTTTTGATCAGGTCACTCGCTGTGTTAGGAGTCAGCTATACACTTTGTATGTAACCATCCTCCCCTTCTCTTTAACCCAAACTCTCCCTTCCTCAGCCTGGTCTCGATCTGATCTTTGCTTACTGAAGCTTCTCCAGCAAAGGACAGGGAGGAAAACTACAAAATGCTGAAATAGGAGAGAGATGCTTGCAGCTGTAACAAAATTGTGAGCAAAGGAAGTGAGATACGATACATGGATTGTCTGTGTTTCAATGATCTGTGCAGCTGACGCTTGCTGAGTCCTTCCTTTGGGCCAGATATTAGTTTAGTAATGTTTACGTGCTTTTTCTGATTTATTTTTCCTCGTTTCACATGATCACCAAAATGGAGTTAAAGAGAATTGTCAAGTACCCATAAATTATGTGATTTATTTTTTTTTACTAAATCATTTCCCCTACTTTTACCCAAACTGGGAACTATTTGAAAACATGCTGGTAATAAATATTCAACAAATGTTTATGAGTGAGTGGATGGATGATGGTGGATAAATGAAGGCTTATTTGCAGCTGGTCTAGACGTAGGATCATCAGTTAAATCTTTCTTTCGATACTCAGAATTGTAAAGGCCTTGGAGCCTGAACCTAAGATCTAGTCCAGTGGTTCTCAAAGTGCGATCCCAGCCCAGCAGCATCAGCGTCACCTGGGAACCTGTGAGAGATGCACATGCTCAGGGCTGTTGTCTCAGGTCTGCTGAATCAGGAACTCTGCGGTGGGACCCAGCCATCTGTGTTTTAACAAGCTCTCCAGCTCATTCTGATGCCTACTGAAGTTTGCTAACCACGTATCTGCCCCACCTCCTTATAACTAGGGATGCAGAGATGCAGAGGAATCAGGGTCTACATAGCTGATAAATATCCCAGCCTCTGATCCCAGCGCAGATTCTGACATGCAGTTTTAAGAAGAGTATTTTGAATGGGCAGTGAAAACTTCTGGACAGAAAAGTAATTTTTCCCCTTTCATTTTGGTGATTTAAACTAATATTTTCGAATACCCACTCAAATATAGTTACTTGAGCTGTATGAGTTTCTCATCAGTAAAATGGAGATAGAAGTACTTATTTTATTGATATGTTGTAAACAACAATTAAACTTTATGACATTTTATTGAAAATAAAGCATTATATAAAATGTGATTTTTATAAATTATTATCCCAAAAGCTCAATCTTTTTTTTTTTTTTTACATCTTTATTGGAGTATAATTGCCTTACAATGTTGTGTTAGTTTCTGCTGTATAACAAAGTGAATCAGCTATACGCATACATATATCCCCATATTCCCTCCCTCTTGCATCTCCCTCCCACCCTCCCTATCCCACCCCTCTAGGGGGTCACAAAGCACCAAGCTGACCTCCCTGTGCTCAGTCTTAAATAAGCCTTGATCTTACGTGCCGCTGGATCTCAATCACAAAATGAAACGCTTTTGTTGTAAAATATGTCTATATAATTAATTGTATGTAATGTTCCTACATCTATGCTGTGTCCCATTCTCAGAAGCTAATGGTTATGTCTGTAGCAGAACAGCATTTGTATACTGACTACTAAAATATTTCCTGATTTAACTACTGGTGTTTTTATAGATTAGAAGGACTCTTCCTGTTTAATCAAATCTATTGACTTTCTGCTAAACAAGTCTAGTATATGTAAAATAGACTTTACAAACATGATGAATTGAGAGATGATACTCACTTTACAAAATGATTCTATTCAATGTATAAACATTAGATACACATGCAGTTTTTACGGAAACATACTTTTTGTGTAAAGTAGATGCACAGCCACAATTTAAGATTTAGCTAATTAAGTTTAATATTGAGCTAAGACAAGACATAGTTAAAGTTGAGAAGGTAGCACTGTTAAATCGGAGTGAATTAAATAACTAGTGCTTTGGAATTGGACTTGATCTGGTCATTGTCCTGGTTTTGTTTTGTTTTTCTAGGCAAAGTGGGATAGAGGGTAAAAGGGTCAAACACATTGTATGTAGCTAGGGAATATTTCATTGTCAATCTTGGGGTGTAGCAAGGATGTATCAGTAGACATTGAGCTCTTGAAACCAGAGAAGTCAGGTGCTTTTAACAGCCAGCCTCAACAGGAAGCTAGATGTCTCCATGTATCAGCGGCCAGACAGGGCCCTTTTATCATTCATTTCCCCGTTTTGTTTTTACAAAATATCTCTACCATGTCTATCTGTTTATCAAGATGGTTGTAGCTTTCAAATTCTGGAGTTTCCTCCAAGCTTTAGTACAGCTTTGGCTTCTACTTTTAGCCAAAAATATGCTGCTCAAATCTGTTTCTGTCATTATACAAGCAGACCTTGGAGATATTGTGGGTTCGGTTCCAGACGACCCCAGTAAAGCGAATATTGCAGTAAAGCGAGTCACAATAATTTTTTGGTTTCCATGTGCATATAAAAGTTATGTCTACACTATAGTCTATTTTGTGTACAATAACATTATGTCTAAAAAAGCAGTACGCATCCTTTAATTAAAAAATACTTCAGGGCTTCCCTGGTGGCGCAGTGGTTGAGAGTCCGCCTGCCGATGCAGGGGACACGGGTTCGTGCCCCGGTCCGGGAGGATCCCACATGCTGCGGAGCGGCTGGGCCCGTGAGCCATGGCCGCTGAGCCTGCGCGTCCGGAGCCTGTGCTCCGCAATGGGAGAGGCCACAGCAGTGAGAGGCCCGCGTACCGCAAAAAAAAAAAAAAAAAAAAAAACCTCATTGTTGAAAAATGCTAACTGATGATCTGAGTGTTCAGCGGGTCTTGATGCTAACATCAAAGATTGTGATCGCAGATCACCATAAGAAATATAATAATAATGAAATAGTGCAGGAATTACCAAAATGTGACACAGAGACATGAAGTGAGCAAATGCTGTTGGAAAAATGGCGCCCATAGCCTTGCTTGAGGCAGGGTTGCCACAAACCTTCAATTTGTAAAAAAGTCTCTGCAAAGCGCAATAAAGTGACGTGCAATAAAATGAGTATACCCAATACTGATGCTATAGTAAAGCACTATATTAAAAAGAGAAACAGTATTATGCCCAGTGCTTTGTGATCCTTTGAGAAAAGACAACGTGAATGTTCAAAGAGTACAGCATTCTCTTCTGATAGGAGACAGCAAAGTATATTTTAAGCAGTAAAACTGGGATATCAATAATAATCCAGCGTGGACTAAATAGAAAGCAAGAATGTATCTGAGTCCAGCCTGCTTGAAGGGCTGGCCCCACTGAAGGGTCCGGAGCAGTAACTGACCTCACAGCACAGTATCCAGGGTGGAGGCATGGCTGTGATTGATGCAAACTGATCTATCTTTGGGGCTCTGACCTGAGGGTGGTATTGAGGGCAGGAGCCCTCTGAGAGTGAGCCCCCAGGAAGGGAGCGAGCCTTTGATTCCAGAGCAGTCCACATGGAATAATGCAAGACCTGGGGCAGTGAGTGGAATCTCTGTAAGAAGCGTCCATCTCTTTAGTAGATGATGGGTGAGCAAAAGGTCCCCCTGGAGTTAGGTCAGGTGAGGAGCACTAAAGTTTAGGGATGAGCCCATTCCCAGAGAGGAATTTGGAGCATTTTTTAGAAAAACTGTAGCCCAGTGTTGAGAAATTGTTACCAAACCAAACTTGGGTTCATTTGCCCGCCCATGGTAAAGCCGGTCTACTGACACCAGGTTGTAGTGAAGGAAAGTGCAGTGTCTATTGCAGGGCACCCAGCAAAGAATCCAGGCAGCTAAAGCTCAAAAGGCCCGAATTCCCCAACGGCTTTTAGGGAAAAGCTTTTAAAGACAAGGTGAGAGAAAGCGTTTCAGGGCATGTGATCAGCTCGTCTGATTGGTTGGTGGTGGGGTAATTGGGAGTCAATGTCATCAACCTTCTGGTTCCAACTCAGCTGGGGATCTGCGTGCTTGTGGGCTGCGTACAGTTAACTTCTTCCACCTGCTGGGGGTTTCAGTATCTGCAAAACAGCTCAAAGGACATGACTCAGAATATCATCTGTAGCCCTTGAGGAGGAACTAAAGGTCCTTGGCTTTGTTTAATGGCTAAACTATTATTATTTTGTCTTGCTTAACTGTTTTCCTTTGTTTCTTCATTTTCTCACTTCTCTGATTAAATTTACTCTTTGGGACTCACAGAAGGCCTAGGAGGCTAAAGTTTTTCTACAAATAAGAGGCAGGTGGAGGACCTGGAAGGGGGTCTGTCCTGGGAAGGCCCCATAGGGCCCTTCTCGGTTACAGAATGGGAAAAACAAGCTGGGAGTAAGAGAGGAAGTTGTGATCATGGTAGAGTGACCACCTTGACCCAGTTTGCCCAAGACTTCGCTGATGTTAGCACTGAAAGTCTCATACCCTGAGAAGCCTCAGTCCAGGGTAAACAGGGATGGGCTGCCTCTCAAGTGGCCAAGAAGCATGTAGAGCCTAATTCCCAGATTTCCCAGCAAGGACAGCAGACACAGAACTTTGTCAGCAAGAGGAGGTCCGGAGCCCACCTACCAGTGGGAGTATTTACAGAGTGAGGCAGGGAGAGCCAATATACTAGAAGGCTAAATTCCCTCCAGCCTGGGGCAGGAAGGAATGGAGCAGTAATTAGATTTTAGGGAGATTCCAAAATAGAAGTTTGGCTTTGTTTTTCTGGTAAATGTTAAATGATAGCGCTGAGTCCTTCTAAAATAATTAGAGGCTTAAAGACACTCTATCCGGTTGCTAGGCTGAGATGGCCGAGTCTAAAAGCAGAGGCTCCATTGCTTCTACTGCTTGTGATTTTTGCATCTAGACAAGCACCGCCACACAGTGAATAACGATACTGGAGGCTAGAATGAGATTCACCTGCAGTTTACCCTCAATCTGCAGCCTTTCAGTCATAAAAATGAGGGTCCTTTTCATGTTAACTAGCCTTATTCTTGACTGTGATTTGTTATTATAGCAAATTTAATTTTTTATGAAAAGCAGGATCACTAATTACGTGGCATTTGCATACTCAGAACAAATTCCCAAAAATATATGCACAAATTTCCTGATTTTTTTTTGACCCGTTAACAACCTCATCATAGTAAAGTACCTTTCTAAATTGACTTAACACATCTGCCTTGTCTAAGTGTGGCTCATTTTAATCAAAAATAAGGATTAGGATAGTTAAATTACTATCCACTGGTAAGTGACCTGTCTGCGTCAGGACCCCAAATACCTGTTTGTTTTAATGGAGTTCCCATCTTGGGTGACTGTCCTGGTACAAAGCGCTCATGACTCTTCAGATCTCAAACGTTGCCCAGTCCATTCATTGAATGGTCTTAGCCACTTAAGGCTTTTAGAGGAAATACTTTAAAAAAAAATTAAAAAGTAACAGCACAGGGTATCTGCTACCATTCTATTTATCACAGGTACTGATCCCACGCTGAGTTTTCAAATGACACCTACATCATTAGTACAAAAGTTGACTTCACAGCAGCGCAGCTGTTGGCCGGTTTTGCATTATTTTAATTAAACTTGGATTTTTTCACCACATGCAATGAAGCAAGTCATTTAATGATTCTCTAGTCCCCTATGCTAGAAAATGAGTTATTTTAAAAAGAGACCTGGAATGGTTACTCAATGCTGAGGGCAACTCAAGAAACTAATTATGGGCTTAAGAGAGGCTGTGTTCCAACCTTGCTTCTCTTCCAGTGATGAACGGATGCAGAGAAGTGGTGACCCTGGGTACAACGTGTCTCTTTAAATTAAAAGTTGCCGTGTGTTACAGTATTTCTCTCTAGATTTTCCAGCGAAAGCATTCAAGGCTCCTGTAACCACGTGCGAACACCTACTTAATTTGCCTTGCCCTTCAAGAGAGAGAAACTTCTTTTCTCCTGAATCAGAGCCAGTTTCCACTGTCAGTGCAAAATGATTTTCTAATCACCTTTCCAACAAGAGACAGTGCTGTTTCCTGGAGGCTGTATCAACCTTCTAGGTTAACACTAATAAGAGTACTTTTTAATCAGAGGAGTGGTAATCACTTTATACTACAAGATGTTTGGGGCCCTTTGGAGAATAAACTCAAATTTCTTCACATATAATATGCTACAGTATGTTGAGAGTGGAAGGTTCCAGGAAACAATGGTATTTAATCGAGTCTCTGAGAAAAATGGAAAAGTTTGCTACTGAATTTTTATTGGGCTATCTTCTAATTCATAAGTCCTTTCTCTCCATCTTCCAAAACTATACTAAAACCTTCCTAGTGTGATTGGCAGCTGGTGCCATAGGCATGATTCTCCTGGGAGCTGTTTGTCCTGATATGAGAGAACCCTCTAGGGCATAGGCTCAGGGTCTCTGGAGGCAACGTTGAGGGAGAAAATTGTCCCGTAGTCTCAGAGGAGGGCACGTACCCTTTCTTTACTTTCTGTCTTGGCAGAGCTAAGACTGCAAACTAGAAAGAGGGGCTGCCCCGTGGAAATAGTAGACAGCCCCCAGATGCAGTCTCTTTATCTTCAGAAGGCAGGGGTCCATTGCCAGCAGGGAGTCCTCACTCTCATCTTGCTACCTTTTAGTTCCCACTTGGCATTTTCCTGGTCATATTTAAAGATCTGAAAATGAAGAGTGGCGGCCAGATATGTCCTGCTTTGCCCCCGTGCCCATTATACCAGTAATGATCTTGGCGTAGGGAACTATATTGAAATACCAATGAACTGGCCTTCAAGGAGCTAAGTTTCTTTCTGTAGAGCTGGCCTCTCCCTGGAGGATGTTGGGCAAGTTCAAGGCTCTTCAGCAGTAGATGGCCACAGTTGAAAAAGTGACATAGGGCTCTCCGTGATGCATTAGAGGTCCTCTAAGGTGACAGCCCTGACCGGTGGGGTTCTACTGAATAGGCTACAGTATCTCCTGCAGAGGCACCAGTGGACAGCAGCTCTGCTTTCTTTCTTTCTTAGGCCCCCAAACCCACACAGAACCCAATCTCCAAGTCCCACCCCAGCCTCCTGGCCCTGTCTGCCCAAGGATGAAATTCATCCTCAGTAGAGGCCAGTTCTTTTTTCCTTTTTGTTTTTTTTTAATTATAGTTCATTTACAATGTTGTGTTAATTTCTGCTGTACAGCAAAGTGACTCAGTTATACATATACATATGTTCTTTTTCATATTCTTTTCCACTATGGTTTATCCCAGGATATTGACTATAGTTCCCTGTGCTATGCAGTAGGACCGTATTGTTTATCCATTCTATATATACCAGTTTGCATCTGCTCATCCCAACTTCCCAGTCCATCCCTCCCCCACCCCTCCTCCCCCTTGGCAACCACAAGTCTATTCTCTACGAGGACAGTTCTTTTTTATCCTGAGTTCAAGCATCCTTGTTACTTGGCCTTTTGGTGTGTGCAGGAAGGGAGATGGCCACAGAATAGTACATTTGAACTGAACACACAGACTATTACCCAAGACACCCCTCCTACTCTTTCTCTGTTCCATCCGAGCTTGGAGTTTTCCTGTTCAGCCCTTATCTTCATGATAGTTTTTTCTTGTTCTGGATTGTGGCTTTATAGCTTTTGTCAATCACATGAAAATCTTTGACTTCCAGAATTCTTCATAACTTTTTAGCCTTCCTTCATATTTTGCTCTGATAATACACATTTACTCTACATGTGTGCACACACACACGTATACCCTGCAGAATATTACATCAGAGAAGGTTGCTGAGAGATGGTGTATCTCTTCAGGGCCACCATCCTTGAATTCCTAAGGTGTGTGTCAGGGGACACCTGAGGTCTCCCATAATACATCATTTGATGTCAATATGAAGACTAGATTTAGGGGTAAGAGGAAGACGAGGTGGTCAGTGGTGGCCATTCAGATGTCCTGCCTTTTTGCTTTTTTTTTTTTAACATCTTTATTGGAGTATAATTGCTTTACAATGGTGTGTGAGTTTCTGCTATATAACAAAGTGAATCAGCTGTACATAAACATATATCCCCATATCTCCTCCCACTTGCGTCTCCCTCCCTCCCACGCTCCCTATATACACTGCCTTTTCTCGTCTTAGGAAATGCGGCAAGACAGAGCTAGTGTTTCTCTTCATCCAAACAAGTCTGAATACTTAAATACTTTCAACAATAACCTCCAGCCACAGGATAGTGAGGAAAACTGCAGATCAGGTCCATTACCTTCATTTTCTTATTTTTATGATGAAAATATAGACATCGATGAGATCTGACTCTGCGCACCACCCATCCCAACCCAGAGGTCATGAGAGGAAGTCTTTGAAACATCTGTCTCCGGGAGGAATGTTTTCCTCCAGCGTGATTAATGTATAGTGCCCGCAAGTGAGAAATGCATTTTAATAGGCAATGTACTCAAATCCTTGAAGCTACAAATGCTTTCAGGCTCAGAAAATAAAACCCAAACAAGGTTTCGGTGTTAATGCATGAATGCATCATCTTCTCACCCAGTAGGAGTTAACCTGTTTCTTGGGGGAAGTCTCTTACCAAGGATGAATATGAAAACAAAAAATATTTTAAAATATGTTTACAGCCCTCTTGTGTGGCAAAGGGTACCTTCCTAGGATAGGCAGCTCACGTTTTCCTAGAAGAGTTCCTGGCTTCAACATGGATAGAATCATGTACTATTTTTCTAAAACATCTTTATGTTTCCAGTCTTGTCCCTTAAAAATATGGGACCGTCAACAGACTCCAAGGCCCTCACTCATGAGGGCAGAACAAGTGTTGTGAGGTCAGGGAAAGGTTAGGTTAATTGATTAGTTGTTGGTGATTGGCTGTTTTTTTGTTGTTGCGTTAGGCCCTCAGAAATGACTGAAACCTCCACGTGGCAGACCATTCTCCAAAGTTGCCCCCAGAAAACTGACAATATCTTGCTCTCTATTCTTGTTAAAATTCGATCTCTGGGGCTCCCCTGACTCCCAGATTTACAGAACCAGAATCTCTGAGCTGGGACCTGGAATCTGCCATTTTTCCTCTCAAGAGCACTGACCTTTAAGAACCGCAGGACATTTTCTAGAAAGCTTTCTTCATACTTTCTCTCCAACCTAGCATCAAACTTGCCTTGAATCTCCCCAAAGAGGACTCTGGAGAGCCCACTCCATGCAAACTGTTTCTGTCAGGCCACTGAGGGCTCCATGTTGGCAAGTGCCCAGGCTAACTTCGGGGCCTGTCTTACTTGATCCTTGATTGTATTTGACACTCTCTTCTTCTTGAAACACTTTATTTTGACAAATTCATCTCTCCTCCCCTCTCACTGGCTTCTTCTCACTTATTGGCTAATTCTTCTCCTCCCAACCTTTAATTACTGGGTCTTTTTGTCTTCAGTGTTGTTCCTTCCTCAAGTGATCTCACTTCTGTCTTATGGCTCCAGATGCTATCCGTGCACCGTCTCGAATCCCAAATTCCAGTCTCCCATACCTCTCTCCTGAAGACGACTGTCCTTGTCAACCTCTCCTCTCCCATATGCAATAGGCATCTTACACTTGACTGCCCAGAGGAGGACAATTCACTCACGGCCCTTGCACAAACGTGCTCCCTCCAGATCTCCCCTCTGTCAGTGTCACATCCTCCGACTTCTTAAGCCATAGCCCAGATACTGCCTTTGATTCTTTTCTGTTTCCTCATTCTCACATTCAGTCCGTCAGTTGTCTGCCACCTCAATCTTCAAAACACATCTTGAATCCAACAACTTCTGCTTCTCCCTGGGACATCTCTAGTCCAAGTGACTGTCATTTTCCAAGAGCCTCCAGCTGGACCCCCTGCTTCTGCTCCTGTCCCCACTCCTGCCATTAAGAGCAGCCTGAGGGATCATTTTCAAACTTAAGTCAGATTGTTTCACTTCTCAAAGCAAATGCCACTGAGATTGCTCCTGTTTCACTGAGAGCAAAAGACAAAGTCCTTACAAGGACTGTGAGTCCCTCATGGTCTGTCTCTTCCCCACACCCTGTGTCTGTGCGGGGGGCCACCCTGCCCTCCGTACTGTTACTGGAACTTCCCTGCTCACTCCCGCCTCAAAGCCTTTGTGTTTGTTCTTCTCTCTGCCTGGGATGAGCCTCCAGGATGGTCACCTGGATTAGTTCCCTCATTTCCTTAAGGTCTTCGCTGAAATGCCTCTTCCTGTCCCAGTCTATATTAACCCACCCCTCTACCGCACCTCCTCCTTCCCCTATTCTCTCTTTAACTTTTCCACATAACACTTACTTTCACTCACTCACTTTGTTTGCCTCCTCCACAAAAATGTAACTTTCATGGAGGCAGAGACTTTTGTCCAAATCGTTCATGGCTGGGTTCCCCAACCTAGAAGAGTGCCTGATCACGATTGATACTCAAAAGTTTTTGCTGAATAATTGAATGTGGTGTTCTTTACACTTGTCTTGCTGATTTCTTTATGGGGACAGTGAATGATCATAGGGCTAAGTAATAAATTAATCCCTGTTACCATAAGCCAGTGATTCTCAAGGAGTGGGCTCCACACTAGCAGCCTCAGAATCACCCGGGAGCTTGTGAGAGATGCAAGTACTCGGGCTCCATCTCACATCCACTGAATCAGAAGTTTGCGGAGTGGGGCCCAGCAGTCCGGTTTAACCAGCCCTCCAGGTGACACAGACGAACAAATGAGAACCATCACTACGAGTAAACAAATGTGTTCTTCTCCCCTGTGGATGCTTCAGCCCTGTTCAGGTTGACTAGTCTCTTGAAAAGCCTAACAGTGTCAATATAGTTTTGGAAGTCCTAGCCACAGCAATCAGGGAAGAAAAAGAAATAAAAGGAATACAAATTGGAGAAGAAGTAAAACTGTCATTATTTGCAGATGACAAGATACTATACATAGAAAATTCTAAAGATGCCATCAGAAAACTACTAGAACTAATCAATGAATTTGGTAAGGTTGCAGGATACAAAATTAATGGACAGAAATCTCTGGTATTCCTATACACCAATAATGAAAACTCAGAAAGAGAAATTAAGGAAACACTCCCATTTACCATTGCAACAAAAAGAATTAAATACCTAGGAATAAATCTGGCTAAGAAGTCTAAAAACTATAAAACACTGATGAAAGAAATCAAAGATGACATAAACAGATAGAGAAATATACCATGTTCTTGGATTGGAAGAATCAATATTGTGAAAATGACTATACTACCCAAAGCAATCTACAGATTCAGTGCAAACCCTATCGAACTACCAATGGCATTCTTCACAGAATGGGAACAAAAAAATCTTACAATTCGTATGGAAACACAAAAGACCCCAAATAGCAAAAGCAATCTTCAGAAAAAAAAAACGGAACTGGAGGAATCAGGCTCCCTGACTTCAGACTATACTACAGAGCTACAGTAAGCAAGACAGTATGGTGCTGGCACAAAAACAGAAATATAGATCAATGGTACAGGATAGAATGCCCAGAGATAAACCCACGCACATATGGACACCTAATTTATGAAAAAAGAAGCAAGAACATACAATGGAGAAAAGACAGCCTCTTCAATAAGTGGTGCTGGGAAAACTGGACAGCTACATATAAAAGAATGATGTTAGAACACTCCTTAACACCATACACGAAAATAAACTCCAAATGGATTAAAGAGTTAAATGTAAGACCAGACACTATAAAACTCTTAGAGGAGAACATAGGAAGAACACTCTTTGACATAAACCACAGCAAGATCTTTTCTGACCTACTTCCTAGAGTAACAGAAATAAAAACAAAAATAAAGAAATGGGACTTAATTAAACTTAAAAGCTTTTGCACAGCAAAGGAAACCATACACAAGACAAAAAGACAACCCTCAGAATGGGAGAAAATATTTGAAAATGAAACAACAGACAAAGGATTAATCTCCAAAATATACAAATAGCTCATGGAGCTCAATATCAAAAAACAAGCAATCCAGTTAAAAAATGGGCGGAAGACCTAAATAGACATTTCACCAAGGAAGACATACAGATGGCCAAGAGACACGTGAAAAGATGCTCAATATCACTAATTATTAGAGAAATGCAAATCAAAACTACAATGAGGTATCACCTCACACTGGTCAGAATGGCCACACGGGGAGGGGGAAGGGTAAGCTGGGACGAAGTGAGAGAGTGGCATGGACGTATATACACTACCAAATGTAAAACAGATAGCTAGTGGGAAGCAGCCGCATAGCACAGGGAGATCAGCTCGGTGCTCTGTGTCCACCTAGAGGGGTGGGATACGGAGGGTGGGAGGGAGACGCAAGAGGGAGGAGATATGGGGATATATGTATATGTATAGCTGATTCACTTTGTAATAAAGCAGAAACCGACACACCATTGTAAAGCAATTATACTCCAATAAAGATGTTTTAAAAAAAAAAAAAGCCTAACAGTGGGTGACATTGGTGCCACTTATCTCTTGGCACCTACCTATCTGCAGTCCTGTGCTAGGTGCTGAGATTGCACAGAGTTTCTATCTTGGCCTTTTCAGGAAAAGCAAGGAGTCTGCCTTCACCAGAGTCCCAGGACAGCTTTGGGGAATAACAGGAGATAAAATTAGAACATAACTAGCCAGATTTTGAAGGGCGTTGATAGTAGTAGGCTCAGGGGAGCATGATACACTGTAGTGAGTGAAATGGCATTCTGTGATCTGATGTTTGAGTGGAAAGAAATGTGAATAGTCCAGTGTATTAATGCAATGGATCCATCAGTCAATTCCTGCTGTGTTTTGATGTGACACTGGGATTTAGAATAGTCCTTGAACTTTCTGTGGCCAAACTCTTCTACTTACAGTAGCTGGTAACCTAATTGAGGCTTTCCACTTACGTAAGGCTCTATCAGTGTCTCTCTAATCATCTAGCTAATTGACTAATTTACTCATTCATTTATTTAACACAAGTTTGCAATGTTCCAAGTGCTCTGCTAAGTATTCTGATACTTAGCATTAGCATTCTAATATCCTAGCATTATCCTCTAGGATACAAAGATGAAGGAAGACATACTTTGAAGAGCTGTGGCACATTCAGAGGGATGTTTGGTGAATAGCCAGATACACAGGATTGGACCTCAGAAGGGTGAGCTAGCATGCAGGTAAATAATTGAGAGTCTCTGGATTTGGGGCGAATGTTGAAGCCCTAGTAGTCTACTAGATTTTCCAGTAGAAACAGGGCCTGTGATGGAACCTTACTCTTGGTACATTAGGGGATGGAAGAAGAAGAAGGAAGGAAAAGGACGATCTCAGAGTGATAGAAGGAGACAGGAAACACTTTCACAGAAAACCAGGGAGGGAGAAAATACGATTTCAAATGTCCTGCTCCAGGAACTGTTCATACAATAAGGATCAAGCAGTATCCCGTGTTTCCACCTTGCAGAGGCCATTGGTGGCTCTAATGGAACAGTTCCATGGAAGAATTTGTAGTAGAAGCAAGGTTTGAAGAATGAAAGGGAAAGAGGAATTAGAGATGGCTAGTGGGGAGATAATTGCAGTGAGATTAATCTGTTAGAGTTGGTATTCCTGAATTGGTTTGTTTGTGGTGTTTAACATTTAAAAATATTTTATTGGAAGAATTTATGTTGGCACAGATGCCAGTCAAGTATGAGGCACCTTTCCGTCTATTACCTTGTGTATAATTCCCAAAGTGGGTATGTTTTAGTTTTTTACATTTACCGTGTAGGTGTACCTTTTTTTTTCTTTTTTTCTTTTTTTTTTACACCTTTATTGGAGTATAATCGCTTTACAATGGTGTGTTAGTTTCTGCTTTATAACAAAGTGAATCAGCTATACATATACATATGTTCCCATATCTCTTCCCTCTTGCGTCTCCCTCCCTCCCACCCTCCCTATACCTCCCCTCCAGGTGGTCACAAAGCACCGAGCTGATCTCCCTATGCTATGCGGCTGCTTCCCACTAGCTATCTGTTTTACGTTTGGTAGTGTATATATGTCCATGCCACTCTCTCGCTTTGTCACAGCTTACCCTTCCCCCTCCCCATATCCTCAAGTCCATTCTCTAGTAGGTCTGCGTCTTTATTCCTGTCTTACCCCTAGGTTCTTCACGACATTTTTTTCTTAAATTCCATATATATGTGTTAGCATACGGTATTTGTCTTTCTCTTTCTGACTTACTACACTCTGTATGACAGACTCTAGGCCTACCCACCTCATTACAAATAGCTCAATTTCGTTTCTTTTTATGGCTGAGTAATATTCCATTATTTATATGTGCCACATCTTCTTTATCCATTCATCCGATGATGGACACTTAGGTTGTTTTCATCTCCGGTCTATTGTAAATAGAGCTGCAATGAACATTTGGGTACATGACTCTTTTTGAATTATGGTTTTCTCAGGGTATATGCCCAGTAGTGGGATTGCTGGGTCATATGGTAGTTCTATTTGTAGTTTTTTAAGGAACCTCCATACTGTTCTCCATAGTGGCTGTACCAATTCACATTCCCACTAGCAGTGCAAGAGTGTTCCCTTTTCTCCACACCCTCTCCAGGATTTATTGTTTATAGATTTTTTGATGATGCCCATTCTGACTGGTGTGAGATGATATCTCATTGTAGTTTTGATTTGCATTTCTCTAATGAATAATGATGTTGAGCATTCTTTCATGTGTTTGTTGGCAGTCTGTATATCGTCTTTGGAGAAATGTCTGTTTAGGTCTTCTGCCCATTTTTGGATTGGGTTGTTTGTTTTTTTGTTATTGAGCTGCATGAGCTGCTTATAAATTTTGGAGATTAATCCTTTGTCAGTTGCTTCATTTTCAAATATTTTCTCCCATTCTGAGGGTTGTCTCTTGGTCTTGTTTATGGTTTCCTTTGCTGTGCAAAAGCTTTGAAGTTTCATTAGGTCCCATTTGTTTATTTTTGTTTTTATTTCCATTTCTCTAGGAGGTGGGTCAAAAAGTATCTTGCTGTGATCTATGTCATAGAGTGTTCTGCCTGTTTTCCTCTAAGAGTTTGATAGTTTCTGGCCTTACATTTAGGTCTTTAATCCATTTTGAGCTTATTTTTGTGAATGGTGTTAGGGAGTGATCTAATCTCATACTTTTACATGTACCTGGCTAGTTTTCCCAGCACCACTTATTGAAGAGGCTGTCCTTTCTCCACTGTACATTCCTGCCTCCTTTATCAAAGATAAGGTGACAATATGTGCGTGGGTTTATCTCTGGGCTTTCTATCCTGTTCCATTGATCTATCTTTCTGTTTTAGTGCCAGTACCATACTGTCTTGATTACTGTAGCTTTGTAGTATAGTCTGAAGTCAGGGAGCCTGATTCCTCCAGCTCCATTTTTCGTTCTCAAGATTGCTTTGGCTATTCGGGGTATTTTGTGTTTCCATACAAATTGCGAAATTTTTTGTTCTAGTTCTGTGAATAATGCCAGTGGTAGTTTGATAGGGATTGCATTGAATCTGTAGATTGCTTTGGGTAGTAGAGTCATTTTCACAATGTTGATTCTTCCAATCTAAGAACATGGTATATCTCTCCATCTATTTGTATCATCTTCAATTTCTTTCATCAGTGTCTTATAATTTTCTGCATACAGGTCTTTTGTCTCCTTAGTTAGGTTTATTCCTAGATATTTTATTCTTTTTGTTGCAGTGGTAAATGGGAGTGTTTTCTTGATTTCAATTTCGGATTTTTCATCATTAGTGTATAGGAACGCAAGAGATTTCTGTGCATTAATTTTGTATCCTGCTACTTTACCAAATTCATTGATTAGCTCTAGTAGTTTTCCAGTAGCATGTTTAGGATTCTCTATGTAGAGTATCATGTCATCTGCAAACAATGACAGCTTTACTTCTTCTTTTCCGATTTGGATTCCTTTTATTTCCTTTCCTTCTCTGATTGCTGTGGCTAAAACTTCCAAAACTATGTTGAATAAGAGTGGTGAGAGTTGGCAACCTTGTCTTATTCCTGATCTTAGTGGAAATGCTTTCAGTTTTTCACCATTGAGCACAATGTTGGCTGTGGGTTTGTCATATATGGCCTTTATTATGTTTGAGGAAAGTTCCCTCTGTGCCTACTTTCTGCAAGGTTTTTATCATAAATGGGTGTTGAATTTTGTCGAAAGCTTTCTCTGCATCTACTGAGATGATCATATGGTTTTTATCCTTCAATTTCTTAATATGGTGTATCACATGGATTGATTTGTGTATATTGAAGAATCCTTGCATTCCTGGAATAAACCCCACTTGATCATGCTGCATGATCCTTTTAATGTGCTGTTGGATTCTGTTTGCTACTATTTTGTTGAGGATTTTTGCATCTATGTTCATCAGTGATATTGGCCTGTAGTTTTCTTTCTTTGTGACATCCTTGTCTCGTTTTGGTATCAGGGTGATGGTGTCCTCATAGAATGAGTTTTGGCGTGTTCCTCCCTCTGCTATATTTTGGAAGAGTTTGAGAAGGATAGGTGTTAGCTCTTCTCTAAATGTTTGATAGAATTCACCTGTGAAGCCATCTGGTCCTGGGCTTTTGTTTGTTGGAAGATTTTTAGTCACAGTCTCAATTCCAGTGCTTGTGATTGGTCTGTTCATATTTTCTATTTCTTCCTGATTCAGTCTTGGCATGTTGTGCATTTCTAAGAATTTGTCCATTTCTTCCAGGTTGTCCATTTTATTGGCATAGAGTTGCTTGTAGTAATCTCTCGTGATCTTTTGTATTTCTGCAGTGTCAGTTGTCACTTCTCCTTTTTCATTTCTAATTCTATTGATTTGAGTCTTCTCCCTTTTTTTCTTGATGAGTCTGGCTAATGGTTTATCAATTTCGTTTATCTTCTCAAAGAACCAGCTTTTAGTTTTATTAATCTTTGCTATCGTTTTCTTCATTTCTTTTTCATTTATTTCTGATCTGATTTTTATGATTTCTTTCCTTCTGCTCAGTTTGGCGTTTTTTTTGTTCTTCTTTCTCTAATTGCTTTAGGTGCAAGGTTAGGTTGTTTATTCGAGATGTTTCCTGTTCCTTAAGGTAGAATTGTATTGCTATAAACTTCCCTCTTAGAACTGCTTTTGCCACATCCCATAGGTTTTGGGTTGTCGTGTCTCCATTGTCATTTGTTTCTAGGTATTTTTAAATTTCCTCTTTGATTTCTTCAGTGACCACTTCATTATTAAGTAGTGTATTGTTTAGCCTCCATGTGTTTGTGTTTTTTACAGATCTTTTCCTGTAATTGATATCTAGTCTCATAGTGTTGTGGTCGGAAAAGATACTTGATACAATTTCAATTTTCGTAAATTTACCAAGGCTTGATTTGTGACCCAAGATATGATCTATCCTGGAGAATGTTCCATGAACACTTGAGAAAAATGTGTATTGTTTTTCTTGGATGGAATGTCCTATAAATATCAATTAAGTCCATCTTGTTTAATGTATCATTTAAAGCTTGTGTTTCCTTATTTATTTTCACTTTGGATGATCTGTCCATGGGTGAAAGTGGGGTGTTAAAGTCCCCAACTATGAATGTGTTACTGTCAATTTCCCCTCTTATGGCTGTTAGTATTTGCCTTATGTATTGAGGTGCTCCTATGTTGGGTGAATAAATATTTACAATTGTTATATCTTCTTCTTGGATGGATTCCTTGATCATTATGTAGTGTCCTTCTTTTTCTCTTCTAATAGTCTTTACTTTAAAGTCTATTTTGTCTGATATGAGAATTGGTACTCCAGCTTTCTTTTGGTTTCCATTTGCATGGAATATCTTTTTCCATCCCCTCACTTTCAGTCTGTATGTGTCTCTAGGTCTGAAGTGGGTCTCTTGTAGACAGCATATATATGGGTCTTGTTTTTGTATCCATTCAGTCAGTCTGTGTCTTTTGGTGGGAGCATTTAATCCATTTGCATTTAAGGTAATTATCGATATGTATGTTCCTATTCCCATTTTCTTAATTGTTTTGGGTTTGTTATTATAGGTCTTTTCCTTCTCTTGTGTTTCTTGCCTAGAGAAGTTCCTTTAGCATTTGTTGTAAAGCTGGTTTGGTGGTGCTGAACTCTCTCAGCTTTTGCTTGTCTGTAAAGGTTTTAATTTCTCCATCAAATCTGAATGAGATCCTTGCTGGGTAGAGTAATCTTGGTTGCAGGTTTTTCTCCTTCATCACTTTAAATATGTCCTGCCACTCCCTTCTGGCTTGCAGAGTTTCTGCTGAAAGATCAGTTGTTAACCTTATGGGGATTCCCTTGTGTGTTATTTGTTGTTTTTGCCTTGCTGCTTTTAATATGCTTTCTTTGTATTTAATTTTTGACAGTTTGATTAATATGTGTCTTGGCGTATTTCTCCTTTGATTTATCCTGTATGGGACTCTCTGTGCTTCCTGGACTTGATTAACTATTTCCTTTCCCATATTAGGGAAGTTTTCAACCATAATCTCTTCAAGTATTTTCTCAGTCCCTTTCTTTTTCTCTTCTTCTTCTCGAACCCCTATAATTCGAATGTTGGTGCGTTTAATGTTGTCCCAGAGGTCTCTGAGACTGTCCTCAGTTCTTTTCATTCTTTTTTCTTTATTGTGCTCTGCAGTAGTTATTTCCACTATTTTATCTTCCAGGTCACTTATCCGTTCTTCTGCCTCAGTTATTCTGCTACTGATCCCATCTGGAGTATTTTAAATTTCATTTATTGTGTTGTTCATCGTTGTTTTTTTCATCTTTAGTTCTTCTAGGTCCTTGTTAAATGTTTCTTCCATTTTGTCTATTCTATTTCTAAGATTTTGGATCATCTTTACTATCATTATTCTGAACTGTTTTTCTGGTGGACTGTCTATTTCCTCTTCATTTGTTAGGTCTGGTAGGTTTTTACCTTGCTCCTTCATCTGCGGTGTGTTTTTCTGTCTTCTCATTTTGCTTATCTTACTGTGTTTGGGGTTTCCTTTTTGCAGGCTGCAGGTTTGTAGTTCCCGTTGTTTTTGGTGTCCGTCCCCAGTGGCTAAGGTTGGTTCAGTGGGTTGTGTAGGCTTCCTGGTGGAGGGGACTAGTGCCTGTGTTCTGGCAGATGGGGCTGGATCTTGGCTTTCTGGTGGGCAGGTCCACGTCTGGTGGTGTGTTTTGGGGTGTCTGTGGACTTATTATTTTAGGCAGCCTCTCTGCTAATGGGGTTGTATTCCTATCTTGCTAGTTGTTTGGCATAGGGTGTCCAGCACCGTAGCTTGCTGGTCGTTGAGTGAAGCTGGGTGCTGGCGTTGAGATGGAGATCTCTGGGAGATTTTTGCCGTTTGATATTATGTGGAGCTGGGAGGTCTCTTGTTGACCAGTGTCCTGAAGTTGGCTCTCCCACCTCAGAGGCACAGCACTGACTCCTGGCTGCAGCACCAAGAGCCTTTCATCCACATGGCTCAGAATAAAAGGGAGAAAAAGTAGAAAGAAAGAATTAGTAGAAGAAGAAAGAAAGAAAGAAAGAGAGAGAGAGAGAGAGAGAGGGAGGGAGGGAGGGAGGAAGGAAGGAAGGAGGGAACGAAGGAAAAAGAAAGAAGATAAAGTAAAATAAAATAAAGTAAGATAAAATTTAATAAAGTTATTAAAATAAAAAATAATTATTAAGAAAAAAATTAAAAAATAGGACGGATAGAACCCTAGGACAAATGGAAGCAAAGCTATACAGACAAAATCTCACACAGAAGCATACACATACACACAAAAAGAGGAAAAGGGGAAAAAATCATAAATCTTGCTCTCAAAGTTCACCTCAATTTGGGATGATTCGTTTTCTATTCATGTATTCCACAGATGCAGGGTACATCAAGTTGATTGCGGAGCTTTAATCCGCTGCTTCTGAGGCTGCTGGGAGAGATTTCCCTTTCTCTTCTTTGTTCTCACAGCTCCTGAGGTTCAGCTTTGGATTTGGCCCCGCCTCTGCATGTCGGTCGCCAGAGGGCGTCTGTTCTTTGCTCAGACAGGACGGGGTTAAAGGAGCCGCTGATTCGGGGGCTCTGGCTCACTCAGGCCGGGGGCAGGGAGGGGTGCGGAAGGGGTGGAGCCTGCGGCGGCAGAGGCCGGCGTGACGTTGCACAAGCCTGAGGCGCGCCATGCATTCTCCTGGGTAAGTTGTCCCTGGATCCCAGGACCCTGGCAGTGACGGGCTGCACAGGCTCCCCGGAAGGGAGGTGTGGAGAGTGACCTGTGTTCACACACAGGCTTCTTGGTGGCGGCAGCAGCGGCCTTAGTGTCTCATGCCCGTCTCTGGGGTCTGCGCTTTTAGCCGCGGCTCGCGCCCGTCTCTGGAGCTCCTTAAAGCGGCGCTGTTAATCCCTTCTCCTTGCGCACCAGGAAACAAAGAGGAAAGAAAAAGCCTCTTGCCTCTTTGGCAGCTCCAGACTTTTCCCCGGACTCCCTCCCGGCTAGCCGTGGCGCACTAACCCCTTCAGGCTGTGTTCACGCCGCCAACCCCAGTTCTCTCCCTGCATCTGACCGAAGCCCGAGCCTCAGCTCCCAGCCCCGCCCGCCCCAGCGGGTGAGCAGACAAGCCTCGCGGGCTGGTGAGTGCTGGGCGGCACCGATCCTCTGTGTGGGAATCTCTCCGCTTTGCCCTCCGCACCCCTGTGGCTGTGCTCTCCTCCGTTGCTCCAAAGCTTCCCCCCTCCGCCACCCGCAGTCTGCGCCCGTGAAGGGGCTCCTAGTGTGTGGAAACTTTTCCTCCTTCGCAGCTCCCTCCCACTGGTGCAGGTCTCGTCCCTATTCTTCTGTGTCTGTTTATTCTTTTTTCTTTTGCCCTACCCAGGTACGTGGGGGAGTTTCTTGCCTTTTGGGAGGTCTGAGGTCTTCTGCCAGCGTTCAGTAGGTGTTCTGTAGGAGTTGTTCCACGTGTAGATGTATTTCTGGTGTATCTGTGGGGAGGAATGTGATCTCCGCGTCTTACTCTTCCACCATCTTCCCCTTTTCCCCTAGGTGTACCTTTTCATTAAGGTGACAGAATAACTTTTGAGGGCAGCATCACTTGTTATAGTAGTTAGTCATTTTCTAAGTATGGAAAATCCTGTAACTCATGCTGGTTCTGTTGATTTGAACAGCTGGCCTCCCGGTTCGTGCTGCTTTGCCCATAGGTGGATTGGGAATCTTACATTAGGAGTGATAAAACTGCTGACAGGATTTCACAAGCTGACGTAAATGACGCTGATTATAACATGAAGATTATTAGGAGGGATTTTGGATCTCTGCAAGCTTTGAAATAGTACTATATTTTAAACTCCACTTGATGTGAATGAAAAATGAGATCCTCTCATCATTAGAATTAATTTATAATGGGCTTCTCTCAAAACTGACCCAGATCAGACAGTATGAGGTTCACATTAAGTGGGCTTATACTACACAGATATGCAATGTTCAGTATATCTATAAACGTAATTGCTTTAAATTTTTCATACTAATTGCCCTGAAACATGTACATTAAAGAAGTGAACAGCAAATTTCCTGAAATATATGTCCAAAATGATTCTAATTTGCATAAATGTTAGCCAAGGAACAGATGCTGTACCTTTGTAAAAATTTTAAAACATATTATACAGATATGTTGTGGTGTAACTTGGTGTTGCTCACCAATCCTAACTTGGGTGAAATACTTTTAGCAGAACATTGACAAGGACAAGTGAAAAAAGGCTTCATTGTTTCAAACACCAGCTTATCTTTAGACTAATATAAAGGATTTTGTTTCATTGTGGTATTTTAGATCCAGCTTTCTAAAATTTAATTATAATTAAGAATTTGTGGACATTATTTTTGGACTGTATTTTTCTAAATAATATTGATCACTTTTAATATTTATATAGTGAGTATGTAGTATTTTGAAACTAGAAAGAGAAAAGTATACAGAAGAAATTAATTTAGCCCATAATACTACCATATATTGTTTGGTTTATTGTCTTTTGATCTTTTATATATTTTCAAAACTGTGATATGTAGGATTATGCAGTTTTACATCATGCTTCTTTCACCTAATATTATACTGTTATCCATTTTATTATACATTCTTTACAAATTTAAGGAATTGTATAATTCTCCAAATGGATGGTGTGCTTTATTTTTGGAACCCAAGACATCAGGTTTTTTTTTTATATTGCTGTAAATAATATTTTGAACATCATTAGTTTTGACATTTTACTCAGGATGATTCCTAGACATGGAATTTCTGGATCAAATGTACATGGATGTTTTAATTTCCTTGACGTATTACTAAATTTCTTTTCCCAACTGTTAAATGTGTAGGCAAAGCACACCCTTGTACTTAAGTCTCTGCATACAGAGAGACTTTGCATCCTCCAGCTTCCCTCTTTGTCTTCGTCCTCTTTCTGTCCACCACAAAGATCCATAATGTGTACTCTACGTCCTCTTTCTAGGATGTTTATATTTAATTTTATAATTGTAGTTACATTATAGACATAAAAAAATCTGTTTAAATAATTTTGAATCTTCCTTTTATATTTTGAATTCCATATTTTTTATTCACTGTTCAGTATAGAATGTATGTGTATATGCACACATGCACATATACACATGTACATATACATATACACATATACACATGTACATATCTGGTAAATACTTTTTACTCATCTCTTGGATATTTGTATATGCTTGTATATATACACAAACTTTTAAGAAAGTTTAAGATACACACACTTTTTAAAAATTTATTTAGATTTTATTGACATATAATATTATATTGGTTTCAGGTATACAGGACAATGATTTGATATTTGTATGCACTGTGAAATGACCACCATAGTAAATCTTGATAACATCCATCACCACAGAAAGTTAACTTTAGGATTTAGTTTCTTGGCACCTTTCCAGTATGTTCTACAATATTATTGACTATAATCACTATGCTATACAGTACCTTCCCCATTACTTATTTATTCTGTAACTGGAAGTTTTTACCTTTTGATCCCCTTCACCAGTTTTGCCGACTCCCCAGCCCCCTTCCCTCTGGCAACCACCATTCTGCTCTGTGTATATATGATTTTGGTTTTGTTTAGTTTTTGTTTTTGAGTTTCCACATATAAGTGAAATCATACAGTATTTATCTTTTTTTCTGAATTATTTTGCTTAGCTTAATTTTCTCAAGGTCCAAGGTTGTCACAAATAGCAAGATTTCATTCTTTTTTGTGGCTGAATAATATATTCCATTGTGTGTGTGTATTATTTATAGATAGATAGATAGATATACCACTTTTTCTTTATCCATTCATCCATTGATGGCCACTGGGGTTATTTCCATATCTTGGCTATTGTAAATAATGCAGTGAACATGGGGGTGCATATATTTTTTTTGAGTTAGGGGTTTTGTGGGGATTTTTTAAGATAAATACCAAGAAGTGGAGTTACTAGATCATATGGTAGTCCTAGTTTTAATTTTTTGAGGAAACTCCATGCTGTTTTCCAAAGTGGCTGTACCAATTTACATTCCCCCAACAGAGCAAGGGAGTACCCTTTTCTCCACATCCTTGTCAAGACTTGTCATTTTGGTAATAGCCATTCTAACAGGTGTGAGGTGTTATTTCATTGTAATTTTGATTCACATTTCCCTGATGACTAGTGATATTGAACATCTTTTCATGTACCTGTTGACTGTTCGTTTGCCTTCTTTAGAAAAATATCTATTCAAATCCTCTGCCTATTTAAAAATCAGATTGTTTGGTTTTTTTTTTTTTTTTTTGCTATTGAGTTGTATAAGTTCCATATTTTAGATATTAACTCCTTATCAAGTATATGATTTGCAAATATATTCTCCCTTTCAGAAGGTTGTCTCTGCCTTTTGTTGATGGTTTACTTTGCTATGCAAAAGCTTCTTTTGTTTGATGTAGTCCCACTTGTTTATTTTTGCTTTTTTTGCCTTCGCTTTTGGAGTCAGATTTAAAAATTCACCACAAAGACTCATGTCAAGGAGCTTGCCATCTATTTTATCTTTTAGGAGTCTTATGACTTCAGGTCTTACATTCAAGTCTTTAATCCATTTTGAGTTAATTTTGGGGTATGGTGTAAGATAGTGGTCTAGTTTCAGTCTTTTGCAAGTGGCTGTCCACTTTTCCCAACACCATTTATTGAAGAGACACCCTTTTTCCATTGCGTATTCTTGGCTCCTTTGTCACTAATTAATTGACCGTATACTTGTAGGTTTACTTCTGGATTCTCTGTTCCATTGACCTATGTGTCTGTTTTCATGTCAGTGCCACACTGTTTTGATTACTCTAGCTTTATAAAATAATTTGAAATCCAGGAGCATGATGCGTCCAGCTTTGTTCTTCTTTCTCAAGATTGCTTTGGTTTTTCACAGTCTTTTGTGTTTCCATACTAAGGTTAGGATTGTTTGTTCTGTTTCTATGAAATAACATTAGAAGTTTGATAGGTATTGCATTGACTCTATAGATTCCTTTGAGTAATATGGACATTTTAACGATATTAACTATTCCAATCCATAAGCATGGAATATCTTTCCATTTCTTTGTGTTTTCAGTTTCTTTCTTCAGTGTCTTAGAGTTTTCATAGTACAGGTGTTTCATCTTCTTGGTTAAATTTATTTCTAGGTATTTTATTCTTTTTGATGCAATTGTAAATGGGTCTGTTTTCTTAATTTCTTTTTCTGTTAGTGTATAGACATTTTATGCCTTGCCACTTCACTAAATTTGTTTAGTAGTTCTAACAGTCTTTTTGTGAAAAGTTTAGGGTTTTCTCTATATAAAATCATTTCATCTGCAAATAGTGACAGTTTTACTTATTTCTTTCCAATTTGGATGCCTTTTATTTTCCTTGCATAATTGCTCTGGCAAGGACTTCCAATACTATGTTGAATAGAAGTGGGGAGGGTGGACATTCTTATCTTGTTCCTGATCTTAGAGGAAACACTTCTAGCTTTTCACTGTTGAGTATGTCAGCTGTAGGCTTCTCATACATGGCCTTTATTATGGTGAGGTACATTCCCTCTGTACCCACTTTGTTGAAAGTTTAACATAAATGGATATAGAATTTTGTCAAAAGCTTTTTGTACATCTGTTGAGATGATCATATGGTTTGTATTCGTCATTTTGTTAATGTAGTGTATCACGTTGCTTTGCAGATGTTGTTGATGGTGAACCATCCTTACATCCCTTGAATAAATCCCACTTGATCATGTTGTGTCATCCTTTTAATGTATTGTTGAATTCAATTTGCTAACATTTTGTTGAGGATTTTTGCATCTGTGTTCATCAGGGATATTGACTTGTAATTTTCATATATGGTGATGTGCTTGTCTGGATTTTGGTGTCACAGTAATGCTGCCCTCATCGAATGAGTTTGGAAGCATTTCCTCCTCTTAAACGTTTTGAAAGAATTTGAGGAGGATAGGTATTAACTCTTCTTTGAATGTTTGATAAAATCCACTAGAAAAGCCATCTGGTGCCAAACTTTTGTTTGAATTGGTAATCAGAACCCTCCCACAATCTCTTTATGTGTTTTGGTCTGTTCAGATTTTCTATTTCTTCCTAATTCAGTCTCTAAAGATTGTGTGATTCTAAGAATGTGTTCATTTCTTCTATGTTGTCCAGTGAGTTGGCATATAATTGTTCCGAGTAGTCTTTTAAGATCCTTTGTATTTCTATGCTATCAGTTGTAACATCTCCTCTTCAATTTTGGATTTTATTTATTTAAGGCCCCTTTTTTTCTTGGTGAGTCTGGCTAAGGGTTTGTCAATTTTGTTTATCTTTTCAAGGAATCAGCTCTTAGTTTTACTGACTTTCCTATTGTCCTTTTAGCCTCTATTTTATTTATTTCTGCTCTGATTGTTATTATTTACTTTCTTCTACTAACATTGTTTCTTCTTTTTCTAGTTTCTTTAGGTATAAAGTTAGATTGTTTATTTGAGATTTTTCTTCTTTCTTGAAGTAGGCCAGTATTTCTGTGAGCTTCCCTTTTAGAACTGCTTTTGCTGCATCACATAGGTTTTGGTATGTTTTATTTCATTTTCGTTTGTCTCTAAGTATATTTTTATTTCTCCACTGATTTTTTTCATTGACCCAGCAGTTGTATGTAGCATGTTGTTAAATATCCACGTATCTGTGAGTTTTACAGTCTTCTTCTTGTAATTGATTTTAAGTTTCATGCCATTTTGGTTGGAAGAAATGCTTGATGTGATTTCAGTCTCCTTAAATTTATTGAAATTTGTTTTATGGCTTAACGTATGATCTGTCCTGGAGAATGTTCCATGTGTACTTGAAAAGAATGTGTTTTGCTGCTTTTGGATGGAATATTCTGTATATGTCTATTAAGTCAATCTGATGTAAAGTGTCATTAAGGCTGGTGTTTTCTTATGATTTTCTGTCTGATCTATCCACTGATATAAGTAGGGTATTAAACTCCCCTACTATTATTGTTTTGTTGTACTTTCTCCCTTTAGGTCTGTTAATATTTGCTTTTTATATTTAGGTGCTTCTATGTTGTGTGCATATATATTTTAAAAATTACATATTCTTGTTGAATTGACCCTTTTATCATTACGTAGTGTCCTTCTTAGTCTATTACTACAGACTTCGTTATAAAGTCTATTTTGTCTGATATGAGTATAGCTATCCCAGCTTTCTTTTTGTTTCTGTTGAATATTTGCATGCAATATCTTTTTCCATCCCTTCATTTTCAGCACATGTATGTCCTTATATCTAAAGTGAGTCTCTTGTAGGCAGCATATAGATGAGTATTGTTTGTTTTGCTTTGTTTTGTTTTGTTTTGTTTTGTTTTTTAATCAATTCAGTCACTCTGTCTTTAGAGTGAAGAATTTAGCCCATTTACATTTAAGGTAATTATTGATAAATATTAATTTACTTCCATTTTGTTAATTTTTCTGCCTGTTTTTTTGTAGTTTCTCTCTGTTACTTTCTTCTTTTGCTCTCTTTCGTTGTGCTTTGATGACTTCGTTTAGTTGAGATTCCTTTAGTTGTTATGTTGAGATTCCTTTAGTTGTTATGTTGAGATTCCATTCTCTCTTTTGTGTGTGTGTATCTAGTTTAGGTTTTTGCTCTGTGGTTATCATATGGTTCACATATAATGTCCTATGTATATAAAAGTCCATTTTAAGTTAATACTAACTTAAATTTGAGTTTATTCCAAAACTCTACATCTTTACCTCTCCACTACATTTCATCTTTTTACTTCTGTCTCTTAGGTATCCCTTAAATAATTATTGTATTTTTGTTAATTTTGCTACTTTTGTCTTTTAAACTTGACACTAACCTTATAAGTGATTAATCCACTATCTTTGCTAAATATTTATCTTTACCAGTGAGAATTTGACTTTCATATATTTTCTTGTTATTAATTAGTGACCTTTCTTTTCAGGTTAAAGAAGTCCCTTTAACATTTCTTGTTAGGTTGGTTTGGTGGTGATGAACTCATCTAACTTTTGTTTGACTGAAAAACTCTATCTCTCCTGTCATGATGAGTGATAATCTTGCTGGGTGGAGTATTCTTGGTTGGAATTTTTTTCTTTCAGCACTGAGAATATACCATGCCACTCCCTCTGGCTCATAATGTTTCTGCTAAAAAAATACGCTGCTAGTCTTATTGGCTTTCCTTCACACATAACAAGTTGCTTTTCTCTTGCTGCTTTTAAGGTTCTCTTTATTGTCTTCATTTTTTTGACATTTTAAGTATAATGTATCTTGGTGTAGATCTCTTGAGGTTCATCTTATTTGGAGTTCTCTGGGCTTCCTGGACCTGGATGTCTGTTTCCTTTCCCAGGTTAGGGAAATTTTTTGCCATTATTTCTTCAAATAAGTTCTGCCCCTTTCTCTCTCTCTTCTCCTTAGACCCGCATAGTGTTAATGTTAGGTCTCTTGGTGTTTTCCCATAGATCCCTTAAAATCTCTTCACTTTATTTTTACTTGTATTATTTTATTATTATTATTATTTTGCTGCTCAGTTTAGATGAGTTTCCTTGCTTTGACTTCCAGAACACTGATTCTTTCTACTGCTTTGTCTAGTCTGCTATTGAATCCTTCTAGTGTGTTTTTTAGTTCAGTTTTCGTGTTCTCAGCTCTGTGACTTCTGTTCTGTGCTTCTTTATATTTTCTACCTCTTTGCTGAAGTTCTCACTTGTTCATCTATTCTTCTGAGTTCAGTGAGCAATTCTGACTATTACTTTGAATTCTTTATCAGGTAGATTACTTATCTTCATTTCATTAAAATCTCTTTGTGAAGTGTTGTCTTGTTCTTTCTTTAATAACATATTTCTGTTTTGTCATTTTGTTTGGTGCTGTTTCTGTGTATTGGTGAAACATCTACCTCTCTGAGTCTTGAAGTAGTTGGCCTTGTGTAGGTGATGAACCTTATATTTCAACCTTGCCCTAGTGGTTGGTTGTCTTTTGAAACTTTGTGATTGTCTAAGCAGCCTGATTGATTCTTGATAGGTTCCTGGTGTTGAGGGTGTGCCGAGACCTGTCAGTGTTCCAAGAGGAAGGATCTCATTTTGCACTTAGTTTTGGGCTTTTTGAAAGTCAAACCCTCGGGCAGCAGGTTTTGAAGTATGCACGTATATAGTCCTATGGGCCATAATCATAAACCCTGCTGGCCTCCAGAACAGGAAATCTGGAGATGACCGTTGGGCAACATTTCCATAAATCAGACCTCTAGACAAGTGTATAAGCTCCTTTCTGGGAGGTATCATTGAGCTGCAGTGAGGCGAAGGGAGTGTGCAAGGGTAGTGTCTTACATTCCCTGAGAGTGCCTCTGTACTCTCTAGGTGTGTGGCAAGCCTGAAGCCTCAGGCTGAATCTCCAGGACAAGCAAATAGACCTTTTTCATAAGAAGACTGGAGGTGTGTTTCAGTCTGCTGCCTGTGCAGTGGCCTGGGGGTGGTAGCCTGCCAAGAACTATCTTTCCAATTGTTACAGTCCCATGGAGCCCAGGAATGCAAGTCCCATTGGCCACCAGGGCTAGGTGATCAGAGGGCATCCTCTTTGTGGATCTCATGCACCTGCTGGCTCTAGAAGGGCATCTGGAGTGCACAGGGGGCTGGACATGCTCCTTGGCTTTGGCATGACATCAGGAAAAATCCTTGTCTGTGCTCCCCTGCCGGTTTCAGCAAGGGAGTGGGAGAGTGTCATGACTGCTCTCACTAGCTGGTCCCAGCCAGGGAGTGAGGGAATGCTGCATCTACTCATCCCTGCCTGCCTTAACCAAGACAGTGGGAGGGTCCCATGTCTGCACACCTGCCTGGGCTAACAGGGTAGAGGGAGAGTGCAGAATGGTGTCTGCCAGCACCCCAGTCTCCAGAAAGAGTCCCAACTGTCTCTTGTTCCTCCAGCAGATGTTTGAAGATTAGCATAGGAATCTCCTTCACATTCCGGGCACTTTTCAAACTGCTACTTTTGCACTGGGTCCTAGGGCGAGTGAGACCTCGTGCAAGCCTTTTATTTATTGATGTATGTATGTATGTATTTTTAAATGACTTTTTATTGGAGTACAGTTGCTTTGCAGTGTTGTGTTAGTTTCTGCTGTACAGCAAAGTGAATCAGTTATATGTATACTATATCCACTCTTTTTCAGATTTCCTTCCCACTTAGGTCACCACAGATCATTGAGTAGAGTTCCCTGTGCTATACATTAGGCTCTCATTAGTTATCTATTTTATACATAGTAGTGTATATATGTCAAGCTTTTTGAAAGGAGAATCTCAGTTCACTTCAACTGTCGACTGAAAAAAAAATGCACCACCTAAAAGTTGAGGGTTATGTTTTATTTGGTGGACAAAACTGAGGACTTAAGCCTGGGACACAGCATCTCAGATAACTGAGGGACTGCTCTAAAGAGGCAAGGGCAGGAGCCAGGACATATAGGAGTTTTTGCAACAAAGACCAGGTAGTCGGAACATCAAAGATTACTGTTAATTAAGGAAAACCAGATATCTCAGGTTAAGGAATCTAGTGCTTTTCTATGTACGGGAAGATGCAAATTCTGGGCTCACTGAAATCATCCCTTTGATGTGCACCTCAGCTCTCTGGGGACCAGTATCCTGTGCTTCTCATCCTGAGTCTCCTCAGGGTGCACTATGGGGGTGGCTACAGCAGATGGCTGCTAGATGGGGGGCAGATCTTGCCTCGATCCTGAGTTCCCTCAGGGCTCAGCGTTGGGAGCAGCAGTAATGTGATGGCTCGATGGCTGCAACATCCTTTGTTTACTGATATGGCAGGTGGCATTTTTAGTTCACACAGCCCTTTGGGTCCCTTGGATGTGAACTCCTTTGGTTTCTAAGCCAGACATTTTGGGGGCTCATCTCTCTGTTGTAGGTCCTAAGGGCTGGAGAGGCTGATATGGGGCACAAACCCCTCACCCTAGGGGAGAAGCTCTGGATTTGTGAGATTCCCTCCCTATTGTGGGGCTCTGCACCAGGCATGGAGTTTTTGGTGAGACCACGTCTCTGTCTCTCCTACCCATCTCAATGTGGGTGGGGCAGTTCAGCTAGTTTATTGTGGATGGGGCAGTTCAGCTAGTTTTCAGTTCTTTTTCAGAGGGAATTATTCCATATGCAGCTGTAGATTTGGTGTGTCCATGGGGCAAGGTGAGTTCAAGGTGAGCCTCCACCTTGGAGCACTTCCCCCCCAGCCTCCCACACATGTAGTTTTAATTAAGGTAGGCACTTTATTTTCTGAATTCATGTAAAGCTGAGAATGTCTTTCTGTTGCTTTGTTATATAGAAGCTACTTTATTGGGGATGTTTATGGATTAAGACACAAAGGTTTGTCTATGTGTCTTATTTCAATGGACATCTGGGGTGGCCAGAAGCTATGCAACCAGCGTTTTTTTTTTGGTTTTTTTTGCGGTACGCAGGCCTCTCTCTGTTGTGGCCTCTCCCATTGCGGAGCACAGGCTCCAGACGCGCAGCCTCAGCAGCCATGGCTCACGGGCCCAGCCGCTCAGCGGCATGTGGGATACTCCCGGACCGGGGCATGAACCCGTGTCCCCTGCATCGGCAGGCGGATTCTCAACCACTGCGCCACCAGGGATGCCCTGTGACCAGCCTTTTTAAAATCCTTGATAAGAGACCCATTTGTCTGTTTGGGTGCTTGCCGTCATCCTAATCCCCACCCCAAACACACACTACTTTTTTTCCCAGCCCTTATGTGGGTGGACGTGTGGATGATTTTCATAAACTCTAGCTGGAATGTGAGGAGCCTTTTTGATGTGTAAAATCAAGTGTTGTTTTTTTTTTTTCTCTATCCTATTCTGAAATGTTTCTTTAATTATCCCTTGATCATTGTTTACCTTACAAATCTTGTCAAGTACTCAAAAGTTATAATTGATAGACAAACCTACGTTTTCTGACCTCATATCCATCATGTCTCTTTTCATTTTCATCTTTATCCTTTATTTAATTTACCTAGATTGTTTGTCCTTCACAGGACTGTGTATGTGTTTTTATTGTCAATTCTACTATTGTATCCATTGTGGGTTTGTCATAAGGAAAATAAGTAGAATACAGTGTTCGTCAAGTTAATAACTATATTTGAATAAAGTCTTTGTGCTGAGTGACATGAGAAGTACATGCTGGGCAAAGCAAGCCTGGCGAAGCTGACATTTTTCACGGATAATGTTAGAGACAGTGAACATTGACACCAAGGACGATGGGGAGATGGGTGTGTGCTTTTCTTCTAGGTTACAGCAGTATTAATCTTCACTAACTGGACTATATATACACTAATTGAATCATACTGTAGAAATAGTAGAAGGCTTAGTGAGTGCAGTCAACCTCGTATCCGTGGGTTCCACATCTGTGGATACAGAGGGCTGACTATAAAAGACTTGAGCATCCACGGATTTTGGTATCACCAGGAATTGGTCCTGGAACCAATCCCCCATGGATACTGAGGAATATTTAGGTACTTGGGTTGGGGAGTTTGATTTGTTTCTAGATGAGATACTGAGGAGTAGACTTCATTTGTGTGATCACTTAGTGCCGATATACCATAATCCATTATCCACTCTTCTCTGAAGCACAGTTTCATGTTGTGGAGAGTCATCCCATAATAAAAATCACAATGTAAAGGTCAACAAGTTTCCATTCTGCTATTGCAGTTTATATTTCCTTGAAATTCTTAGCTCACCCAGCTCCATTTTTATTTCATTTTATTCTCTTTTCAGCTCGTCTTGTTTTTAATTTAATCCTATCTTTTTATCTCGGTGTCTTTTTTTAAGCTTTCTGCACATGTTTTGGAGAGTCATGTCTTTCTGGATACTACCAAACATGTTAAGGTTTTTTCTAAAATACTTTCTTGAAAATCATTTTCAGATTTGATGCCTTCTTCTGTGATTGAGGGTGATGTTCTCTTTCTCTTGTCCTCCAGTACTTCGTCATGGGTTCTGTGTTGCATGTTTTCACTTTACTCATTCTAAAATGATCTGCATAGACCCTGGGATCACCAGCAGACAGCGTATATACCACCTTCTGTCCATCTGCATTTTTAAAATCTTTTCTACGATGTCTCCCAATATCCAATGTCTTTCAGGCAATTTGGGGAGCTATGTTATACTGAGGTAGAATTTTGCCATTCCCTTTCTTTCTGCCTGTGCCTTTGATGCTCTGGAATATTGGAGCCCATGTTAAGAACATTCAGTATGCACTTTATACCAAAGCTGGCACTATAGGCACAGTCGCTATAACATTGTACTTGCTGTGACTGTAGTTCCAGTGTGGACCACTGCCAACCCCACTGTGATCACCCTCCATTGTTTCCTGGGAGTTAATCTCCAAGGTGATTCCTAGTAGAATAATCCTATTTTATTCTTAAAGAATGGTAAGGATTTATTATTAGTTAATGAATTTCTCCAATTCAGGGGCCAGAAATGATAAATATATGAGGGTGCGGCCTAAGTTCTTTTAGGCGGGGAAAAACTTGTTTCATTTAACAAAAAGCACATGTAAGCATCATCTTCTTTTTCTCAGTTCATTTCAGTTGGTGTCTATTTGTGTGTGTGTGTGTATGTGTAGGGGTGGGGTATAGGCAATACCACAATAAATGTGCAAGTAACATAAAATTGGATATTAAAGTAAGCATGCTATGATGAAAAATTAAACTGAAAAGGATGAAAATCCATAATCCTAGTTTCCCATTGTTATGTTGTTTAAGACATCATTAGAGTTATTTTTATGGAAAATTAATGAAAGCAGCCAGTATTGTATTTGAAATAGCTTTTAAACCACAATCCAGCAATACCTACATTTAATGCTTGAAAATCTGTATTGTTATTGTTAATCTCTAACTACCTGTTCTAAAATTCAGCAAGTATAATTAAAGAAGCGTACACTTAGGGACTTCCCTGATGGTGAAGTCGTTAAGAATCCGCCTCCTGGGCTTCCCTGGTGGTGCAGTGGTTGAGAGTCCGCCTGCCGATGCAGGGAACACGGGTTCGTGCCCCGGTCCGGGAGGATCCCACATGCCGCGGAGCGGCTGGGCCCGTGAGCCATGGCCGCTGAGCCTGCGCGTCCGGAGCCTGTGCTCCGCAACGGGAGAAGCCACAACAGGGAGAGGCCCACGTACCGCAAAAAAAAAAAAAAAAAAAGAATCCGCCTGCCAATGCAGGGGACACGGGTTTGACCCCAGTCCAGGAAGATCCCACATGCCGAGGAGCAACTAAGGCCGTGAGCCACAACTACTGAGCCTGCGCTCTAGAGCCCATGAGCCACATCTACTGAAGCCTGCGCACCTAGAGCCCGTGCTCTGCAACAAGAGAAGCCTCTGCAATGAGAAGCCTGCACACCGCAACGAAGAGTAGCCCCCGCTCACCACAACTAGGGAAAGCCCACACACAGCAGTGAAAACCCAGTGCAGCCAAAAAAAAAAAGCATACACTTAAACATCTTGAAGTTGAGTAAGAGAAGAGACAATGGATATAAACTTCACCTTGTAAAGTGGTTTGCCTTTTGAGAAGAGGTTTGATCCTATAGAAAAGGCTCTGCTCACTGCTTAGCACGTGGTATATGCTTAAACTGTTTTATTTAATCCTTACAACACCTTTTAAATTATTATTTATCTCTCTGGAAAAAAATAAGGTTTAGAGAGATTAAATAACTTGGCCTGAGGAGGTACAGCTAGTAAGTACCAAAACCAGGTACTTTGAACCTAAATCTCTTTGATCCAAAGATCATATTTGTAATCACCTTTCAGCTTCCACCTCCGACTTGAGCTAAGCAGAATGAACAGAATAACAAATCTACTGGTATCTAACTGTTTTCCAGAGCTTGCATGTGATTTGGCCCCTGCTTTCCTCTCCAACTTCATTTTAGAATACACACCCCAGGCTCTGCTCCTGGACACAATGGCTTCCTTTCTGTTCCTTAAATACCACATTTGAGTGCCTTTGCATATGCCATTTCCTTTGCCTGCGGTGTTCTCCCTGGTCTCTTCCTTTCTCTGTATGCTTGCCTCCTTCTCTCTCAGGTCTTAACCCAAAAATCATTTGTTCAGAGTCCTCTTCCAACCATGGTGTATGAAGATGGTGCTTTCCCCACTTAAAGTCTCTCCTGTCACCTGTTATTTCCTTCCTAGTATGTGACCAATCTGAAATCAATCTGCTCATTTACTTGTTATGTATCTCTCTACAGAATGTAAGCTCTCTGAGGGCAGGAACTTTCTCCCTCTTAGTTATTACAATATCTATGGAAGTTGGAACAGCACTTGACATATAATGGATGTTGAAAAAAAACAATTGAATGAAGAATGGATGGGTGACTTTGAAGTTTATATATTTGTTTTTACTTGGAAACACTGTCTTTAAATTTTTTTTGATGGGATGTATTTGAAAATATCTTTAAGAATTTTGAGTGTTCTAAATCGTGTTTAGGGATTCCCTCATGGTGCAGTGGTTAAGAATCCGCCTGCCAATGCAGGGGATGCGGGTTTGAGCCCTGGTCCGGGAAGATCCCACATGCCATGGAGCGACTAAGCCCGTGCTCCACAACTACTGAGCCTGCACTCTAGAGCCTGCATTCCACAACTACTGAGCTCGCGTGCCACAACTACTGAAGCGCATGCACCTAGAGCCCATGCTCCGCAACAAAGAGAAGCCACCTCAATGAGAAGCCCGCGCACTGCAACAAAGAGTAGCCCCCGCTCGCTGCAACTGGAGAAAGCTTGTGAGCAGCAATGAAGACCCAATGCAGCCAAAAATAAATAAATTAAAAATAAATAAATAAATCGTGTTTAAAGCTTGATCGGGACACTTAATAACATAACCACAGACCGCTGCAACTTCCTGTGATAAGAGATTTCTGCTTTGGTTTTGACGTGCCCAATGTTCTCATTTAAATAACTAAACTAAACATGTGTATTAATTAGAATAGAACTCTTTAGCTAATTTTCTGCAATAGAATTATAGTGTTATAGAATTCTAACAGTTTTAGCTAGATGAGGACTTAGGATACTCTCTAGTCTAACTGAAATATTGTGGAAAGTTAAAAAGGCTTCTCCAAGGCTACACAGGTAGATCCAGGTCCAGAAACTTGGAACGGGGCCCTTTCCATTATATCAGGTCAACTCTTACTGTGTTTCTTCCATTCCGCTGCTCCCACCCATTGTAGTGAATATTTTTATAGGAGCGACAGATTTTATATAGAATTTTATCAAAATAATTCTGTAAAAAAAAAAAAGTAGCAATATTAACCAGAGTTCTCAGTTTACCTTAAACCCATAAGAAATGAAACAGTAACTTTCATGCATGCCTTAAAACTGAAATCATTGCACACTGTTCCGTCTAAGGTAGTTGTAATGTAGGCACAGAGGCCTGTGGGCTAGATCTTCATACAGAAAGGGAAAGAAGTATCAGGTTCAGGATGAAATAAATCATACAAATTTTTTTTTGTATTTTTCTACATAGTTGGCAGTTGAAACTATTGCATGTGAACCTCATATTCAGGAATCACAAATATAAAAAATTGGATTTAATAACCTATAGATTTTATGAGCAATTCTCATGCCTCAAAGGAATCCCTCATTTTTCGGAAATGTTTCTTGAAAATATAATTTGATTTACAAAACTTTATGCATATTTCTAAACAAGATAAACCTTGCCTTTATAACCTCTTAGAAGCCAAAGATTGATTTTCTAAGAAAAGACATAAAAGAAAATTAAAAAAAAGAAACACCAAAACCAAATTACATTGTTTGTTCATATAAGGAGATGAAGGAAAACGAACATGTGATTCATCAATACAAATAAGATGCCCAGTGAATGAGGGCAGTGAATATATAAAGCTTCTATGTAGCTCAAAAATAGTGTTTTTGCTAGGAAATTATTTGTGTAAAACCAGTATAATCAAGACCTGTGTTGTCTACTTTATTCCTCCTCTTCTAAGGTCAGCAGCGAAAGTAAGTTTTTCTCACTTCCCTCCTCCCACCCCTTACTTTTATATGGCAGAACAGACCACAGTGTAAATGACTATGAAATTTAGCTTTTCTCTGTGAATAAGAGGATGTTTATGCTGACTTGATAGAACTCCACTTCTCTTCCATTCTTTGTTCATGGAGTGATCACAGGATATGGGGAAAATATTATTCATCCCCAAATGACTATGCATATAAGTCATAGAAGCATCTACTCCTAGAACTGGGAGGGACCAAGGGGTTATCTTGTCCAAAATCTTCTTGTAGAGATCAAAATGGCCTTAGAATCCTGTGCATGTGGTGATGAGGCCTTATTTGTCTTTGTGTGTCTGTATGTGCAGGAATACATGGACTCCAACAAATACATTGAACATCTGCTGACTCAACTTGAGGAGCAACACAGAAGTCTCTGGAGGTGAGTTCAATCCACATCCTCAACTAGTAGCAGCATCTATAAATTTGATCTTGATCACGGAAGCATGGAGTTGGCAAATGGTCTCTTCTACTTGGTGCCAAAAGCACCTCTGGGGGCAAAAATCAGCAGAGGCTACCTAGAGAGTTCCATTCCTTTAATTAAAGTAAAGCAATGGTGCCAAAAGTTGTCCTTGAGTGAAGGACCTGCTGAGAACTGGGAAGGTGGTGGAAATCATAACACTTGTCAGGGTCAAGGAGCTCATTTGTCCAAGGCCATGCAGCAAACTTATATCCTAGAAACTAGGACCCAAATTCTCTGGCCCTTGCCTGCTTAAATATTATTTAAGTTTTTCTCTAATTGAAAGGTTGAACACTTCTGCTTAAAATTTCTTAATTCATATTGAAGAATATGTATTTCAGGAATGCTGTAGTATAGGTCTCCCATGTTTAGTTTTTTGTTCTATGTGGTGGGTCCTGATTCTAGGTAAGGAAAGGTATGTGAGAACATTTGTGCAGGTAAATTGGAAAAAGAGGCGAGTGTCATAGAAGTCATACTCCCAGGTTATTCATTCCCTGAGGCCTCTTGGGAATGGAGATTATTTTGATATTATTAACCAGGTCTTTGGGGTCCGTGTGGTCAGGGTCTTCCTAGATGCTCGTATGGTCTCTGAATTCCATTTACTAAATTCCTATAGCTCTTGTTATCTGGAATAAATATTCCAGTGCTCAACTACATGATACCTTGCATTGCACAAGAATTGTTTAATATGATTAGCTTTGTCGCCCAGGGGTCAAAAAGCCCCTAGCGTCCTTTATTTCTCATCTCCTCATGCCACGGAAGACAGTGCTCTCTCTGTACACAGAGATATTAAGCAGGTAAGCATGACCCAACCCTGTGGATTTCTTGTCCAACCTTATCTAAATCCATCACCCTTGGTCTCTGTACCAGCTGATGCTGCCTGTTCTACACGCACCCTTGTAACAAATCCTAATAACCTTGAAATTCATCTTCTCTGAGGAATTCTCGTTCTTGGGCGAAATGCCTGATATTTTCATTTGTTCTGCTCTTCTGTTAGTTTTCCTGCTAGAAAACAGATCTGTGGTTATAGTAATAGACAATATTCTATTTCTCTACCTAGAAAAGCTGCTGGTAGGATACAACAAAAATGTACAGTTTTCAGGTCTCCTTGCTGCTAACAGACATATCAGTTGACTTTATATAACTTGTTGCAATATTTGTTAGATTTCTTTTTGAGAGCTCTAACCAGGTTTTCTTTTGTGAACCAGTGTGTTGTATTAATAAAACCAACAGCAGTGTATTTATGGTTATATGCCTTTTAAATTATATTTTCTGTAGATCTACTACAAAGTATGCTTAAAAGGTTATGTAACTGAGTTGTAACATTTTCTTTAAACTATTTGTATAGAATAATTTTACTCTATTTTTCAAAAGAAAAAATGCACAGATGATGAATACCATCTTGATGAAAGAAATTAGAGTTTAATTTGGTCAGTGTGTCTTATACACATCATTGAAGAGGAATTATAGTTTCACAGGTTTTTGAACCAAAAAACCTGCATGGAAAAGAATATTTTCCTGCTTTCTTAAGGTGGTTAATAAAAACCTTTGGTTTCCTCTGATACAATTAAATTAAAATCTCATTTCAGGTGGAAACATAACCTAACATAAAGTAAGAGCTCAGAATTTTGTGAGCAGTCACTTCCATTTTGCTTCCAAGTAGGATTACTGCTGGTGAAGAAGCAAAGCTTTTTATATAGTGTCAGAGGATCTAATAAAAAAGCTTCATTTGAATAACAATAAAGGGCAGTGATGCCATTTGAATAGTCGGAATAACTACCAGTGAGAAAATGGAAAGAGTCGTATTGAAAAGAAAATGAAAACCAATAATAGCAGATTTACATACTATTTATTGAATCATGAAATTATACTTGATTATATTTTGCAAACAGATCTTGACTGACTTACAGTGATGGGCTTTCTGATGGTGATTACAATATCACAACTGCAACTATAGCCAAACTTTTTATGGTGAACGATTTGTGAGTGACAGTGAGCAGTGGGGATATTTTTTTTCTGCTTTTGATTGAATAGTTAAAATGCTTTCTTGAGTTGGGGTAGACTCTGTGATGTGTCGAGCATCATGGGAAAGGCATGTCATGTACATAAGCACAGCTAAAGTGTCTGAAGTTAAACAAGCATTCCCATAACTCAGTATACGCTTCTTCTGATTTTTATTATGCCTTTAATTTGTAGCTGTTACAAATTTCATGGAATAGGTTACTTGTCATTGCTGCTGATATTAACTAATGGTCTTCCATTTATACTTAAGCTAACTCAAGTATAGCTTAAAAGAAACTTAAAAGAAAAAATTGAATATTTCGATCTTCCAACAATAATAGTAGCCAGCATTAATTTATGGCCACAGTCTTTGAGGACTGATCAAAACATGGTAAACACATGTCATACTGTTATTGCCTCTTGCTTAATGATAAAAGAATTGGACAAATGGTAGAAGATTGGGTCTAAGAATTAAAAGTCTTATTTTCGTGGAGGAATCTCCTAGCCTTTAATAGGCTTTAGTCACTTTTTATAGCATAACCATGTGCTGTGACACAAATATATTGCTGTAATCATACTCTCAAGATAACTGGTTATTTCGGCGTCCTGTTTAGTATTCTACTGAAATAGACCTATAATCTATCTCTGGGTTTTCAAATTGCAAAGGAATTTGTGGAGTTCAAATATAGCCGTCTGGCAAAGAGCATTTAGCTCAACTATGTTTTGATAACAGCAGAAAAAAATTTCTGTGAATTCATCTGAAGAAGAGGGTGGAGTCAGGATCTAGAACCTAGTCTAAGACTCGAGTACAAGTCTGGGTGGGTTTAATTTGCTCTGCCTCTCCCTGCTTGATGAGGAAAAAATAAACACACCCAGTGACAACTTGTTTACTAGTCAATGTTGAAATGTGATCATACATTTCTGTACATTTATTTGTTTAAATGAGGAAAGTTAAGATTAGGAGAAAAATGCTCTTCTGTACTTAATGATTTTTGTGTCATCTGTTACTATTTCTATTTGGCTAAATATATCTGTGACTGACAAGAAAGGGTGTGAGAAAACAACTGCTGAGAATATCTTTCTGCTATTTGACAGAAATCTTTATCCATTTGCAGCCTCAGATTAAGAGTTTAGAACATAGACAGTTGGAAAAGACAAATTGAATTCATGAATATTTATGGTGTTAATTACTCTTTCATGTCACATACGTGAAATTATGTATGACAAATAGAAGCAGCATAACACTATAGAAATGGAACTAAGACTGGATTGGAGGTTTTGGAGACATGGACTCTGGTTCTGGACCATCCGAACTGGCTACTGGGTAACACCTCTGAGACTGAGTTTCCTTAGCTCTAAAAAGAAGCTATCAATATAGCTAGTATTTAAGATAACCGAGCACTGAGATTACATGAAGCATAGACGCAAGAGGGAGGAGACATGGGGATATATGTATATGTACAGCTGATTCACATTGTTATAAAGCAGAAACTAACACACCATTGTAAAGCAATTTTACTCTACTAAAGGTGTTAAAAAAAGGCATTACCTATATATGACATGTACAGATAGGTATAATCTTATTTTTTCTAGAATAATTATACAGCTGGATCATTTTGTAGCATTTAATACATGTCATGGAAAGCTTCAAAGAACGGGGGTAGAAGTGACTAATATAACGGATACCTAAGAGCTTGCCAGTGATTGAACCAGATAATGTCAAAGCATTCATTTCAGATTTTCATAGCTTGAATTGCAGACAGAGTTACCAATAGCCTGTAAGCAAGTGAAGAATAAGTAGGTTTGCAAGGCCAAAATTAAATGACAAGATCTGGTGAATGCACAGTAACAGTTGCCAACCTACAGATGCCAGATCGAAGCTTCATTTGAACAAGCTATGTTTAGGCTAGGGTTTCTCAGGCAGGGCACTGTTGACATCTGGGGCCAGATTACACTTAATCATGGAGGTGGGGTTGTCCTGTGCGTTATAAGGTGTTTAGCATCATCCCTAGCCTCTACCCACTACATGCCAGTACCATCCCCCATTGTGACAACCAAAAATGTCTCCGGATATTTTCCAAATGTTTCCTAGTGGCAACATCCTCTCCTCTCCCTGGTAAGAACCAGTGATCTAAACAATCATCTGCATAAGCATTTTTCTAAGTATATCCCAAGAAACACTAGTACACTATGGTATGGATATTTTAAGAAAAATAAAGGTATTCTGTGGTCAGATTTGAGGTATACTAGGTAAAACCAAGCTTTAAGATTTTATTTTAATCGTAGAACTATTCAGAGCCATTTATATTGCTAATACGTGATAAGCGTATCAAATATAGACTATAAAATATAATTTTGACTTTAAAAAATTCCCCAATCCTAGCTTTCTTGGAGCATCTATTCTGACTAAAGGTTTAAGGAACATGTTTTGGGAAATGGTGATCTATCTAGTTTGGTAGCCAAATATACAAAAACATAGCTGGTACCTCTCTCTTCATCCTTCTCCCCTTACTTCACAGGTACTAGGATGGGTGACTTGTAGAAGAGCAGCAAATAGTCTGGGTTGTTGGTGAAATGGGAAAGTAGATGCGTCGGAAAGCCAGTCCCAAGTTCATTACCATTTTTCTGAGGGGCAACCAGGGCCTCAATACCAAATTCCAAGAATCTGAAGAACCGTTGATTACAAGCTATGTTTGCCCTGGTAAAGCAGATAACTCCTGCTTCCCGGGGGTAGAAATGGTGGTTCCCTACATCACCAAGAGGAGTTTAATTGACAAGCGTATATAGTCCTCTAGGTGCAATAAGAGTCCCTAAGGCCCATCCCTTCCAACCATAAAATAATAGTTTCAGGGTATCCCAAATCCTTCAAAATAGACTTTTGTATTCTGGCTTACTTGTGATTCTTAACCTAAGGAAAGAGATAGGAAAAAAACTGGACAAAAACTTTGTTTTCCTTCCCACCGTGATTCAAAATGCTGCTTATCTAAGTAGAGTGAACACTGCAATAAAATGATCCGCATTCCAAATACCCTTTCGTGTTCTCCATCATTTGATGTATGTATACATTTTAGGGTGGAGATCGTTGGCACCAGTGCCTCAAGTTTCCTTCAGCAGTAGTCTTAGTTTTGGTAAAATGTGAGTGACATTAAAACCGCTTACTGAGAGGCTACATGCTATCATTCTGTCTCGGGGAAAAGAAGATCCTTCGCTAACACGTTATATAGAAATTGTCTTGTAGTTGTAAAATAGAGTTAAGAGGCAAAAGCACACATGGCCTGAGAAAGGTCAAGCCCAGAGCCTCTTGGAGATTTACCTTCTGTGTATCTTGGTTCTTAGAATCGAGTTGTCCAGGCATCTTAGGAATTAGCATGTGTCTATACTCAAGGGGTTAAGTTACATAGACTAAAGGGATGCTGAGTATTAAACAGGTTGCCTTTGCTAAAACATAGACTTCCACTGGGAGATCTTAATTGGCAACAAATAAAATTGCTCTGCATGAATTCTTAATGGTGGACACCGAATAAAATAAGAACTGTGATTTGTTTTTTACATCCCTTCAAGAGAAAAAGAGGCTATCTCTGGGGGATAGACTGTGTAGCAGACAAAGAGCTCAGCGCTCTCTGCTAGCAATAAAAGCGAAACCTCATGCTACGCCAACAGAATGACGGTTTCCCACCTCTGCATCCCTGTCTCAGTCTGCTGAGGTCAAAGGAGACCAGGGCTAGCAAGCTTTACATTTTCTTCCCCTCCTCTCAATCCTTGGGCTGGATTTCTAAACCATAGCTGCTTTCTCGGGGCAAGTGCAAGCGTCAGGGCCACCCTGGAAACCCATCAATGTCACTTCTCAATTACCCACCAGGGGTTGTTCCAGAGAGGCAGACAGTCCCAGACCCCTGCCAAGATAAGAGTCTTGCCTCTCAGTCATGCCCTCTGCCCAGCACAAGGGAGAATAAATCAGGGCTCTGGAAATTGGGTATTGCCACATACTTCAGTGGTGATGTCACCCCTGGACGGTGGTGGGGAAAGCTATGGGCTGAGATGTATCCCCAAGGATTCTTATTATAGATGGATGGTGCTGCTTTAGATGAACAAGGGAGCATGTAGCCTTCTCACAGCTCTGAAGCCCTGGGTGAAGTGACATCTTTAAGTAAAGATGTAACATCTTTATTTGACTTTTGTTCAGTAACAGAAGGGGCTAACAGAACTAAATCCAGAAAGGTATCTGGATTGACCGAATTGGAAGATCACCCAGGTTCATATTTGACCTTTAACTTTAGGATTGATCAACATTATAATTTATTTAGGTGACCGGTATGTGATCTGCATGTTTATCTACTTAAGGAGTTGCCCAGTATTTGAACTCAAGTCATCCGAGGCAAGGAGATACCAAAAATGCCAGAGTGAAACTCTACACTGACTTTATATGCATATGATTTCCTGTCTCTTATAAAATCTGTCCACCCTTTAAACTAAAGGGCCATGTTAATCTATCAGAGAATATATATTTAGGTCCCAACCGAATAAATGTACAGAATAGACTCTTTAAAACCTTATGGGGGGCTTCCCTGGTGGCGCAGTTGTTGAGAGTCCGCCTGCCGATGCAGGGGACACGGGTTCGTGCCCTGGTCCGGGAAGTTCCCACATGCCGCGGAGCGGCTGGGCCCGTGAGCCATGGCCGCCGAGCCTGTGTGTCTGGAGCCTGTGCTCCACAACGGGAGAGGCCACAGCAGTGAGAGGCCCGCATACCGCAAAAAAACAAAAAACAAAAAAACAAAACACCTTATGGGTTTTATCTTTGCCTCTTCACTACAAATCTTGTTTGAAAGAAAAATTCACGTACATTTATCAAGACTATTCTACCCCAGGCTGAGTGGAGGAATCTATAAAACACATTTTAGGAGACTGTCCTTCAAAAGTCCAAAGGTTTCCCTAAGGAGCTGGTGGTTTGATCTGAGTCCTGTGTAGGAGCAGGTCTGGTGGAGTGAGGGGAGATGAAGAATTGGTTATTGGATAGATTGAACTTGGACTGCCTTTGAGACTTTTGTGTATAACTGTATGTTAAGATGATGAGAACTTCAGGTTTAGAGCTGTTTATATTTAATAAATAAAACACAGTATAGATAGAGGCATTAGATGAACCCGCAAAGATATAAAACTGCCCTCTGCTGTAACTGGCGAAACAGTCCCACATTAAAGATGGATTTATTGCAACCATGGGAAGCTTGAGTTGAGTAATGTTGTACAAATAGGTCCGTAGATGATCAGAAGATAATTCTAATTCTAGTTTAAATAGGTTTGTGTTCTTCAAGAAACACTCTTAAAGTGCCACAAAATATTTCAACATCAATAGGATTTAGGGGTGACCCAGAGAAATTTACCACTATGTAATCTGAAAAAATTTGGCTTAAACACATTTGTTATTTTTAGATCCATGCTTATCTTAATATGACAGCCGGAACCTAATGTGATTTATTTATATGAAATTAAAGAGCCTCAAGCAAAAGGCATTTTGTAGATTTATCGGGGGGTAATAAAGATCACAAATATTCCCTACTAAGTTGAAAGAAGAAAAACTCCAGCAGGCAAAAATATAAATGACCTGCTTGACGTAAACGCATGCGTTGACAGTGAAGTACACCCACAGTAAGGAGTGATAAAGTGCCTTTTTTATTTTTAACTGGAAGGAGGAATGAAATGGGTAATTTACCGTGGATGTCTATTTAGTTTTAATCTTAATGGGGAAAAATCACCAACTTGTTAGTGCATGAGCGTACTTGTGATTTTTTTTTCCCCCTAAGAGATTGATTGTTAGGATATAACTCTACATATCTCTCTATATGGGTAACTCTGGAGTTTACAGTAGTAAATGTATTTATTTATTTGTTTGTTTGTTTATTGATTGATTGATTGCTTACCTCCCATTCTTTTTGCACCTTCTGTATTCAGAGGCCTGGGAGGTAATCTTAGAACCCCACCTCCATCCTTCCATTCCGGGGAGAGATGTTGGAGCCTCTGTGAAATGAGAAAATACAAACTGCATTTTTTTCCCCTCTAAGAGTTTCACTGTAGTACATTTTGTGTTTTTGTATTACAAATTAGACTTCATAAATAATCCAGCAAAGAGTCCGGGATGGAGAGGCTCCCTGGAATCAAAGGATCCAGCATAGGATGAAATTGTACAGTAGTTGGGAGAAACACCCTCTAGCTTTCTCAAGGCAGAGGAAACTTCTAAGAAGGCAAAGGTCAGTTGCAGAGTTGGTTGAGGTTGGCAACCTATGGCTGGTTCCATGGCTCAGGAACCTTCACAAGGTTGCTTTAGGAGAACCTGGCTTACTTGATGCTCAGTATCTACACTCGTTGATTAAATATTGTATATGAACTCTCTACGGAGATCAGCCTAGATTTTCACCAAATGTAAGTCTGCCTGAGAGAGAAAGTTAAAGCCACTGCAGATCTCAACTCTGTACTGCTCCATTAGTACTAGATTTTACAAGTAGGGGACATCTCTCACTTAGACCCTAGGGATGCTCTGGTTATTGCTCCAACCCTCCCCAACGCCCCCTACACACACACGCCAATTAATGAAAACTTCACTTCCACAGACTATTCCAAAATGTACCAGCAGCTCTATCCATACCCTCAGTGACCTCTATACCAGTTCCAACCATGTGGCTCTCAATCACACACTGTCTTATTTTTTCATGACAGGGGTTTTGTTCCCCCAAGGTCTTTGAGTTGTAGAGCCAATCTTCTGTTACCTCACCTCTCTCATAGTGCTTAACATAAGACATACAAAACAACATCAAGCATAACACTTCACTTACTTTGAAAGCATAGAGACAATTGGAAGTATGTTGCGGTACGCGGGCCTCTCACTGTTGTGGCCTCTCCCGTTGTGGAGCACAGGCTCCGGACGCGCAGGCTCAGCGGCCATGGCTCACGGGCCCAGCCGTTCTGCGGCATGTGGGATCTTCCCGTACCGGGGCACGAACCCGTGTTCCCGGCATCGGCAGGCGGACTCTCAACCACTGCGCCACCAGGGAAGCCCTGTTTTAGTCATCTTTGTACCTAAGTGACTTAGCATGTTATCGATCCTCCAAACACTTTCCTTGAGCCATTGAAGGAATTGATGATGATTCAAGAAGAGAAATTACTAACAGCTCATGTGTTTATTAGGGACAAGCCTGCCTTAACTGGTAAGTCCTTGCAAGAGAAAGGTCAAGCAAGTATAGCAAAAAGTCCTTTGTCTCAGTGGTGTGCCAGTGCTAAAGGGGATCCACAGTTTCAAGATAGTTACTCTTAGAAAGTTAAAGATGGGACACTTAATGAAGATGTGAATGTGTGGTAATGATTTATAAACCTAGGAAGAATGCTTGCTTCACCAGACTTTTATTTTATGCTTTTTTCAAAATTCAATCCTAAAGTAAGAAGTTTTGAGGCATGTCCTGTCTGCACGATGGGTCACTGCACATCATAGGACAGGCTCCAACCAGTAACAGTAATCAAATATGTATTTCTGTCCCCAGTTTTACTCCCATTATCTACCAATTATATCTTGGGCTGCAAACAACCTTGTTAACAGAAGCAATGAAAGAACATCTCATACTTTTGAAAGAAAGGGGTTGAGAGACTGTGGGAAGGTAAAAAAAAATGCATGATAAAAATCCAGGCCTAAAATATTATATTTATCACCTTGGATAAAGTGAGTTGGAGAAAAATTGTAGACACATAGATCAAGTTACTTTTAATAACAGAATCGATAACAGATACACACTACTATATATAAATGAGGTAAACAACAAGGACCTACTGTATAGCACAGGGAACTATACTCAGTATCTTGTAACAACCTATAATGGAAAAGAATCTGAAAAAGAATATGTATATATTTGAATCACTTTGCTGTACCTCAGTAACTAACATAGCATTGTAAAGCAATTATACTTCAGTTAAAAAAATTTAAAAACAGAATTGGGGCTTGACCTGAAAGTCTATAAAGTGGGTACTTGCAGAGAAAATCTTAGAATTTTGTTAAGATGGACACACACTTGAAGTCAAGGGCGTTCAGCATAGATAACAATGACATGGGCTGCCAAACAGAGGGTAAGTTTTCAAAGGGTTAGTGGCATGGAAGACAGTGGGGGAAAATAGGTGAAAAAAGAGAACAACTAACAACTAAAAGTAAATTATCATTTTTATTAGCTAAATGCTTTAGGTAACCAATATGGGGCACATTTTCTCGTTATCTCTTAAAAGGTTACTGGCATCCACTCTAGTCCAGCTGGGGCAGTATTTGGTGGTACACTACTATAATCTGTTCTGATTGCTTGGTGACTGTGCTGTGCTGCTGCTAAGTTTTACAAATACCATCCCTGGTTCCTTCTCTGTGATGTGAAGTTCAGGTCCAGATTCTGCCACTTACTCTGTGGTCCTGGGAAAGTCCTTTCAGCATTCAGAGCCTTGCTTTCCCATTGGTAACAAGACGGGGTTAATATAAGTGGTTTCAGCAGGACTTTCTTTAGGATTAACAATCTGTAACTCTTACCAGTTACCTTGTAGGCCAAGGGTTGGGTGATGAAGATAGATGTGATAGATACATAGAATTACTGAGAGTTGAAGGTGACAGTTTCCCTTCTTGAAAGAAGGCAGAAAATTACTTGTATACACCTGGTTTTCTTTCATTTCTAACTCTTGCACTGTGTCTTGGCACTGAACCTTCCAGAGGTAATAAAACAGCATGCTGGCAGACCCAGAGCACCAGAGCAGGGTCAGAGTCTGTGACCACTTTCAAAAGGTTTTGCAGGAAATTGTTGTATTGAATAATGTTTAAGTTTCCACAGAAGTTATGAGCACAGCATGTTGAAAAAAAAAACAGTCAATTGCACATGATTAGAAAAAAGAAAAAAGAAAGCCACTCTGGGGTTACGGTCCCTATTAAGGGAAACTGCATTGTCTTATGAGCTGTCTTCAGTGTTCCCTGGAGATTCACAGACTCACTGGCTAATTGAAAGCCAACATGTGTATTTACCTGGATTTATTCATTTTTATTATCTGATTGATTTTCCTGTATCTTGGCTTTGGAAATAAAGATAGGAATGGGGTCAATTACAGAAGACCAGTCTAAAAGAGAAATTCTTTGCATCAGATACACAATTTAGGACTTTGGCCTTTGGAACCATTTGTTAACAAGATAATATAATTTAAAATGTACCAAAAGTTGTATCTATCCAAAAATACCTCTCCCACTGGACTGCCTGGAATTCTCATGCTTGGTATAAAGGAAATTGGGTGTCCAGAAAATCACCTCTGAAGTCTGTACTTGCCACCTGAGGGGAGTTCTAGGATTACTCTCTTAGCTCCTGGTAGTATCTTACCAAGGATTAGTTTGCCAAATTAGAGACCTGTGGATATCCGAGTCCTGGAAAAATTTTTTAGCAAAGTTAAGCAAAGCATATTTAGAATGGAAGAAAGTCCTAGTGGAAATTTTACAGTACAAATCTAAATATTTCTATTTCTAGCCACACATGTCCCTACCAATGCTGACCTTCTTTATTACTGATTATTCCTACACACACATTCCCTCATTGTCAGTGTCTGTTCCAGACAGATAAATCCTACCCATCCTTCAAGATACAGCCTAGGTAGGTCCTCCTAATCTACAACTCATCACATAGATTCCCCAGCCTGCCTGGGCTCCATTTTTTTTTAATCCACCATGAATTTGAGACTATATCACATTTGTCCACATAATGGTTTACATCTTGCAAAAACTCCAAAATTATCCCATGTACCTCAGTTTTGATTCTACAGATATTTTCAGCACCTGGCCTTCCACTTCTGTTATATATCAAATGATGGCTAAGCATAGGGTTCAACGTGACAGGTGTTCAGCTAACACCTACTAACTGATTTTCTTTAACAGGGAAATAAAAAGTTCTACTCAGTTCTCTTGCTGAAAATACTGTATCAAGAGCACTTTTTTTTTTTTTTTTGCTGTACGCGGGCCTCTCACTGTTGTGGCCTCTCCCGTTGCGGAGCACAGGCTCCGGACGCGCAGGCTCAGCAGCCATGGCCCACGGGCCCAGCCGCTCTGCGGCATGTGGGATCCTCCCGGACCGGAGCACAAACCCGTGTCCGCTGCATCGGCAGGCGGACTCTCAACCACTGTGCCACCAGGGAAGCCCAAGAGTACTTATTTTAGATGTCAGTTAAGGATATTATAAACCAGAGAGTATCCAGAAGGTCCATGACTAAAATGGTATGAGGTGCTGAATACTAAATTAATAATGGTGAAAGGAATTGAAGGTATTTAGTTTGACACATAGAAAACTAAGGGATAGACCTATATAACTACCATATGACCCAGCAATTCCACTCCTGGGTATATATCAAAAAAAAACCCCAAAACACTAATTCAAAAAGATACATGTGCCCCAATATTCATAGCAGAATTATTTACATGGAAGCAACCTTAGTGTCCATCAGCAGATAAATGGGTAAAGAAGATGTGATACACACACACACACACACACACACACACACACACACACACACACACACACACACACACACACACACACATACAATGGAATCTTATTCAGCCGTAAAAACTAATGCAATCTTGCCCTTTGCAGCAACATGGATGGATTTTTAGTGCATTATGTTATGCTAAGTGAAATAAGTCAGACAGACAAAGACAAATACTGTATGATGTCACATGTGGAATCTAAAAGATACAACAAACTAGTGAATATAACAAAGAAGAAGCAGGCTCATAGATGTAGGAAACAAACTAGTGGTTACCAGTGGGGAAAGGGAAGGGGGAAGGGCAATATAGGGGTAGGACATTAAGAGGTACAAACTACTAGGTATAAAATAAACTATAAGGGGCTTCCCTGGTGGCGCAGTGGTTGAGAGTCCGCCTGCCGATGCAGGGGACACAGGTTCGTGCCCCGGTCCGGGAAGATCCCACATGCCGTGGAGTGGCTGGGCCCATGAGCCATGGCCAGTGAGCCTGTGCATCCGGAGCCTGTGTTCCGCAACAAGAGAGGCCACGACAGTGAGAGGCCCAAGTACTGCAAAAAAAAAAAAAAAAAAGCTATAAGGATATTGTATAACACAGGAAATATAGCAAATGTTTTATAATAACTATAAATGTAGCATAACCTTTAAAAATTGTGAATCACTATATTATATACCTATAATTTATATAATATTATATATCAACTATACTTCATTAAAAAAGAAGTGAAGTGAGTTATCTTGTGGAGAACGGATTAGCAGTATTCTGGGATATTCAGTAGGACAGATCTGGTTAACCAGTTGTCTAGGTTAGAACCTGAGGGATGGCAACTCAGCGCTAGAAAGAAATGTCCTCTGTTCTGTTCTCTAACATGGAGGAGGGTGTTCTTGGGATAGTGAGCTCTGTGCCAGTGCAAGTGTCCAAGCAAAGCCTGGGAGACCATCTTTCAGGTGTCGTGTCCGGTGGATTCTGCTACAGTGGATGGGGAGAGGCCAGGTGCCCTTCGTGTTGGATGACTCTCTGGCCTGAATGCCGCCAACAGCATCTCTACTTGCAATGACTGTTTCCTCTTCTGTGTACCATCCCTTTGAAATATTAAGACAGTTTGATATGTTTGGCCCCAGTCTTCACTTTTCCAAAGGAAGCAGTGTAGGTTCTTCCATTGCTACTCATACAACTTACATTTCAGACCCCACTTACTCACCTACTGGACTTATTTCAGTTTGTCAGTATTCCTCTTAACATGTGGGGCTTTAATATAAACATAATGTATTTTATTATAACCAGATTACAAGTCCAATTTCAGTCATCCTCTGAGAGAGGGTTATTATTCTAACTATGATTTTTCCCCCAGTGGTACTAATTGTTAATAACCGTTAGGCAAAATACCTAAAATTCCAGCATTGCATCACGCATATTCAGTTACTCTCTTGTGGACTCAAAGAATATAAATCATTATTTCAAGAAAGCCCAAGGAGTTTTTTAAATTTAGAAAATCTGTTCTCTTTTTCTCCACTGCTCCTTTATTCCCTGACTTTTAAATGCCTTGTCCTGTTTCACATCTTTTTTCCAATGCCAAAGCTTTATTTATGGTTAAGAGGTCAGAGAAGAGTTAATAATTACAAGTAAATTAGGTCATTCCTGACCTTGGTAGAACTTTTATTGGACGATTACTCTGGCCTTCAGAAGGAAGAAGGGAATGAGTTTCAGATTATCACCGAAATGAACAATTACTAATCTAACATTTATAATCCCAAGGTTAAGGAATATTAGGAAGGATAATGCTAGAAAGATAAAATTCATGAGAAAGTATTTTAGAGCACAGCCGAAGTGAATGGAACTACTGGATAGTCTGCTTAAGACAGAGATCAGAGTTAGGCATTGTAAATGTTGTCTGGGTTCCCATTTAGATTTTTCCAATTTCAGCCATATTATGACAGTGGTATGCACAGTTTACAGAGGGAGGGATTGCTACCCCGCTATCCAGGGTCAGAAGGATGGGAGGTAGGGGAAGATATCACTATTTGAAGGTACATTATGCTGAGTTTCAGATCATTTATTTTGGAAATCCAATTCCACTGCCTGTTCTTTGTGCACGACCCCAAGGTTTATTTCTGGCCCATTTATGATGGTAGCAGGAGAGTTTATTTTTCTGGCTTGATGCTAAACCATTGTTATAGACATTCCATTTCCAGGCAGTTTCAAAGTAGAACTGTTATCCCACTCCTCCTAATTTTAAAGTTAACATTTGAAAATCACTTTCAACTTCAGATAATGAAAAATGGTTGTGTGAAGTTTGCATTCATCTTTGTCCTAGTGGTAGAGATTCTGCGATAAATACAATGTAGATTATTTTTCCTGTCAAAAGGCTGCTAGACACTGGAGTAAATTAATTAGCTGGGACCATTGTCAGATGTGGATGTCCTGATATTGTCACAGAGAAGGAATGAGCTGAGACTTGGTGAAAGGCAAAAGCTGATTCACTTGCCAGCAGGAAGCATTCTGAGGGAGTCACTTAGTGTGGCTTGGGAAAATCATTTTGGAAACCAGATAGGTACATGTGATAGTGGACTCCTGACATTTCTGAGCCAATGAGATCTTTTTCCCAAGAAACGTGCAATTAAACTCATTCAATAGTGGGTTGGAAACGGTAGTGTTCTAGATATAGGTCTAATATAAGGCCATGCTATAATGCAGTGAAAAGAGATTTTTGAATTGCTGCATGGATATTTGCATATGTTGATGGGAAAAATCACAAAAGGGTCAGAGGTTCAGGATGTCTGGAAGGTTTCCTGCTTCTGAGTTGAGGAAACCAAAGAAGAAAGTGTGGATAAATCCTTATGAAAACTTTCTCATGGGATTTCCAAGAGCCGATTCTTCACGTAAAGTTAGAATGTGCAAATATCCCTTACGCTCCCGTTTGGGAACAAGGAGTTTTAGATAGAGCTGTCTTGGTTACTACAGAGTCAAAGAGTTGTTCCTTGAATGTCCATCTTCTGTTCACAAACCCAGTAGGCTTGCAGTTTCTCATGGCATCCAAAATGAGGTACTTGGAGGCTTTCACAAATGGAAGCAAGAATTGTCGTGGTGCATCGTGGCCCTGTGCCATCTCTGTCTTTGGCAGAGTTGGCAAAGCAGGGCTTCCTTTATGTTCATTTCAAGCACTCATAACATGACCCAGACATTGTATTTTTTATTATGGGCCTGTCGTTAATTGACAGACATTTAGAATTTGTATTTCTAACTTCCCCCACCTCTTGTTTATGTTCCATAAATGTAATCCCTACCTTGTGCAGTAGGGCTTCCTTTTATTTGGCCAAAACACACACAGGCTTCAAGTGGTGACCCCCTCCGTTAGACATTTAGGGTTTAATGAATAATTCCATGTTTACTCAGATGACTTATGATCTTATAGCTATAAGTCACTTTGCTTCGGATATGGAATATTCACAGAAAAATCATAAGAGTAGCTCTGGACTCATGTTTGTTTTCTTGATTCTTTTGTCCTTTAAAGCAACTGTACATTCAGTATTATGACAGGAGTTCTAGTATCGAGTCTAGCACTTTGTAAATGTGGGTAAGTCATTTGCTTACTCGACCTTCCATCTCTAAAGCAGAAATTTGGGCTGAAATTTCTTTTCAGCTCTACGATCTTTTGAACTTGTGACCGCCTAGGAAAATGTAGACTGTGGAGCTTACATTTGAAGACTACAGAAATAAAATTCAAATCAAATAGCCATTTTTAAGTTGTAATTAATATTTTGGGGAAGGAATAACAGGGAGTTTTAGAAATATAGACCGATTGTGGAAATCAGACCTTCTAAAGTGTGCTGCTGAATTATTACTTGTGGGTGAAAAAAAAACAAAGCTCCTTTTACTTTTTAAAGTTTATTTCTCCTCTACCCCCTCCAGTTGGTCACTCTTATTCATTTTATGGTCACTCATGATATTTCATTAGCTTGGTATTCATTACATCCTTCCACTTTCATCCCTCTTCTTTAAAATCTCAATTAAAATGCTGTTTCCTCCAAAAAGTATTCCCTGATTTTCTACTGAAAATGGACCTCTCCTTCTTCTGTGTGCTCATAAAATTTGGCATGTGTATGCAGTGTAGAATTTATTTCATTCTGATTTATGTTATAGGTGGGTTAGTAACTTTTCTGTCTCTCTTGTTATTAGCTCATGGAAGAGGAAATCACATCTGCTCATCTCCTTATCTGGTACCTAACAGTCCAGAATTGTTGGACTGCGTATTGCTGCATGGGTGGTCATGGGTGGATATCCGGTCATAGATTCAGAGCAGTCGTACTGGTGCCAGTGCTGAGGCAACAGCTCCGATAGGAATGAACAGTGCCATCGGTCCACCAGTTGCTATGGTCTACATAGGACGTGAGCTGAGTACACATCCTGGACACTAGTTCTTGGTTCACTATATCTTTTTTCCCATTTGTCTTCTTTCGGTATTGCCTTTGCCCTTTCTAATGGGAGTCTTCTACTTTAACTCTCATATTTAGTCTGATGGAAGCCTTACAAACCACTTATTAAAAGGGATTCATGGGCTTCCCTGGTGGCGCAGTGGTTGAGAGTCCGCCTGCCGATGCAGGGGACACGGGTTCGTGCCCCGGTCCAGGAAGATCTCACATGCCGCGGAGCGGCTGGGCCCGTGAGCCATGGCCGCTGGGCCTGCGCGTCCGGAGCCTGTGCTCCGTAACTGGAGAGGCCACAGCAGTGAGAGGCCCGTGTACCACAAAAAAAAAAAAAAAAAAGAATACTTCTCATAGGCCTCTTTGCTGGGCCCGAGTCAGCATTCCTAAGGCTGCCCTCCTCTGTTTTTGGCTCTGAAGAGCAGTGTGGCAAGTACAAAGCTTGAAATAAAATGACAAAAATAACACTCTACCAATATGTCGATACTCTTCTAAGAACTTTATACGTGTTAACTCATTTAATCCTCACATTTCTATGAGGTTTAGTAGTTTCATTTTACAGATGAGGAAAGTGAAGCACGGACATTTAACTAGCCTGGCCTGAAGGCTGAGTCCTTAATCATTAACCTAAATATTCAATGAGTTGTTAATAAATATTTCTACTCTATCCCTTATGTGCACATAATAGGATTGCAACTTCTGCTCCCTTGTGGTTGGGCAGGGTCATGTGACTCATTCTGGCCAATGGGTCCTTAGCAAAAGTGACATTCCAAGTTGAAGCATTTATGGTGCAAGTGCAACCCTCCAACGTGCTCTTTTGTTCTGGCATGTCAACGAGCAATGCCCAAAATGGTATTTTATCTAAAGCTCGGGACGTAGAATGACTACCATGAGCAGAGGCCCCTGCCAACATGTAGTATGAGGAAGAAATAACCTTGCATGTCAAGCTATGGGTATCTGGGGGTGGTTTATTACCATAATCTATCCTTACCATAATCTATCCTTTCCCAAATAGTATAAAGGCAGAATCCACAGATTCTCTGTGAAGAGTAGAAGATATTTCCTAGAAACTAATAATTTATTATGGTGCTACTTTATTTCAATCCCTTATATGCCAATTTCAGCTTTAGACTTTTCCTTTATTTTATCCCCAATATATCTCCAGAATGTATCTCCAAATTCTATTCCTTTCATAAGAAACTCTGGGACCCATTCTTCGTGATACTCCTTTAAATTTACTGTAATTGAAAAAGAACAGATACATGTATATCTATAACTGAATCACTTTGCTGTACACCTGAAACTAACACAACATTGTTAATCAACTATGCTCCAATATAAAATATAAATTAAAAAAAAATTACTGTAATTGCCCAAATAGTAACCTTACAATTTTAAGATTTTAGAGGATAATCTAGAAATTTGATAAGTGTTGTATTCCTAATTGATAAAAATAGATTGAAAAAAGTCCATGTTTACATTTTGGGGAAAGACAATAATCTTGAATGCACAAAGGACAAAATGAAACTATAAAAGCAGCTATAACTGTCTTTGTAAAGAAAGTTATAGTAGATATCCATTCATTAGGAACACTTTTAATTATTGGGAAGTATTCTTAGCAGTAGTTATTGCTGGCTTTAAAAAGTTAATTTAGGTTTAATTTGAAAAGTTAATTAGCTAAAATGACTCCTCTTCTTACTATTAAAAATGGAATGTCTCAGATTCTGCAGAAGTATATATGCTGTAGAACAACTTATATCAGAAACTTGAGGGCTCATTAGAATTTATAATATGCATTTAATTACCATAGTTGTTTCAAAGTGTGGCTCAAAATTATAATCATTAGCAGTCTTTTAAAGTGTAGTTATTCATGTTTATAGTTAGAGCTTGTAAGAGGGCAATATTTTCTATAGTGGGGGGTCAGCAAATTTTTAAGGGCCAAACAATAAATATTTTCAGCTTTACTGGCCATATCCTTATGGCCACTTTCACAACTACTCAAATCTGTAGCTGGAGCTGAAACAGATATGACTTTGTGCCAACAAAATTTTGTTTGGTAAAATAGGCAAGATTTTGCCTGTGGGTACCAACTCCTGATCTAGAGTGAGTTTTTTAAAAACTTGTTTGTGTTGTGTTGCAGCCTTCTACATGCCAACTCCTGTGTAAGTAAAGAAGGACTGTGGCTCATCATAAATATGATTTTGTATCTCCATGTCCTTCTAAGGCATCCTTTAGAGCGGTTCTGCTAAGCCCCGGGGCACTTAAAGGTCCACAGGTCTGGTGGTTAGGGTGCTGAACAGTGGATGAGGAAACCTCATAGCCAACCCTCAGTTCTCTCTATAAATCCCTTGTGTGATCCTAAATGTAATGTAAGCCCAATTTCCCCATCTATAAAGCAAGCAGGAAGAGTGGTTCCAGGCTCCTTTCAATAATCATATTTTTCTATGCTTCTTTTATGAGAAACATTAAAAAATGGAAACCCATAAATCATCAGGTAAAAATTATGAGGATTAATAAGATACTTGTAAAATTCTTTTAGCACCTAGTGAGAAAGATACCACATTGGTAACTTTTGATAGAGATGCTCTCAAAAATATGTTTATATTATTTTCATAGGACTGCATTCTATTGGTTGTTGGAAAACCATAGACGCTATCCCCATGCTAGAGTAGAGGATTGGATAATGAATTTCCTACATGCAAGTTTAATTTAAATACATTCTACCTTCCGCCTTATGCAGCCATTTCAGACATGTGAGGATGCTGATATGAGCCCTGAATTTGATGGGCTTAGGCCAACTTAAAATAAGTGTGTGTGCATGAGGGAAATTTCCCCGCCTTCTTTGCACTTAGGTTATTATTTTGCTTATAGGTTCCCAAATATAAAGGGAACATATGGGTCTATAGAGGTACAATAACACACATTATATATATACATACACACAAAGTAATATATGTGTATGTGTATATGTACATTCATACACACACACACACACACACACACACACACACACACACACACACTAATTTCAGGAGACAGTCTAAAGACAGGATCTGAATACAAACATAAAAGATCCAGAAAATAAATTGTTAAAATGTGAAATCATGAAACTTTTTTGGTTCAAAGACCACAGACTTTTGATTTTAAAAACCTGGCACAGTATCTGATTAATAGTTGCTTAATAAGTGATGGTTAAATAAATAACTATATTAATGAAAGAACACAAATCTTTAAGTTTCAAAAAATGGAAGAATTGTTAGAGCACGTGTGTGTGTTGATCTGTATTGTTACCAAGCCCCAGGAGAATAAACAGGCACTACTTAAGTGAATTCCATTTATAAATTTCATTAATGACAATAATGCCGTCATAGAACAATGATCTGCTCAGTTGTGACTGCAAAAGCGGAGCAATTCCAGCGAAATCTTGCTCTAAGTGGCTATGCTGAATTCAGCCCTGTGCCCTAGCCTCCGAGGTTTAATTATTGAAGAAACCAAATGTCCCTAGTTAAGACTGGCTGTGATAAAACAGAAACCTCATAAGAACCATGAAAAAAGTAGAGTAGACAAAAATCTTGGATAAATCCAAAATTAATAAGCCATATAGTATTAGTTATATGAAAGCTTTATTCCAGAATGAAATTTCTCATAACAAATGATTGTTTAGCCCTAATAATTTTCAAATCAGTAAACGTTTATTCAGTGCTACTACACAGAAAGTAGTGTAGAGACTGTCCAGAAAGGATTACAAAATTAAGTAGTGCTTTATAATCCAACCCAAAAGGTAAGCCATAAAATAAGGATAAAGGGAAAAAGATGGAGAGTAAGGATAAGTTAGAGATATTTTAAGCAACAGTTTACAGTTACAAACAATTCATATGACAATGAATAATCCTGTGGTTATGTATTTTTATATTGCTGGAAGTGTACTTCCATTTAGGGAAAATTCCAAAAAGTGAGAATTCTCACCCAAATGATAAATATACATGGACTTTTGCTGGACGTTGCCAAATTTTCCTCCAAGAAGGTCGCACCAGTTTATATTTTCACCAGCAGTGTGTGAGACTGTGTGTTTATGCAGAAGTCTCCCCAACAGAAAGAGTGATGACACATGTAAATTTCCTCCAGTCAGATAGATAGACAAGAAGTGATGTCTCAGTGCAGTTTTAATTTGCATTTCTCTAGTTATGAGTGAGCATGAACATCTCATATGTTCAAAGGCCAGTTTCATAGTTTTTGGTGCATTGTCCGGGACTTTTGCTCATTTTTCTATTAAATTTTTGGCATGTTCCCCTCAATTTAAGAGTTCTCTGTATATTAGGGATATTAGCCCTTATCTATGATATATTACAAATATTTTCTCCCAGCTTGTCAATCGTCTTCTGATTTTGGGGGGTTTGTTTTGCTCTGTGTATTAGGCATGGTAATACCCCTCAAAGATGGCCACGTCCTAATTTCCAGAAGCTGTAAACGTGTTACCTTATGTGGCAAAAGGTACTCTGCAGATATGATTAAGTTAAGGACCCTCATGTCATCACAGGGATCCTAAAAGCTGAGAATTATTCTTGCCTGTGGTGAGAGGGATATATGACTATGGAGAAAAGATCAGAGAGCTGGAACATCACTGGTTTTGAAGGTGGAGGAAAGGGCCCTGAGCCAAGGCATATGCGCAGCATCTAAGAAGCTAGAAAGGCAAGGACACAGATTCTCCCCCAGAGCCTCTGGGAAGCAGTGCAGCCCTCCTGACAATGAAGCCTACTTTGATTTTAGACCAGTGAGACCAGTCAGAATTCTGACCTACAAACTATAGGGTATTAACTTTGTGTTGTTTTAAGCCACTAGGTTTGTGATAATTTGTAATAACAGCCATAGGAAACTAATATACATGCTACTTTTAAAAATTCAGGTAGTCAAATTTATTAATCTTTTATTGCATCTGGAGTTTGAATCATTTTCAGATAACCATTCCTTTCACCTAGGTTATAAAAACATTCACATGTATTTTTTTTCTGATACTTGTATGGTCTCATTGTTACATTTAGATTCCTACTGTATTTGGTGTATTGTTTGAGGTATGAATGTAATATTCTTTATGGTCAAGTGGCCAACCAGTTGTCCCAACGTGGTTTATTTTAAAAGTTCATTTTTGGACCCAGTGATTTGAGGTGCCGTCTTTATCATACATGTATTTCTATATGAACTTGGGTTTGTTTCTGGACTTCGTTCTTGCTCTGTTTATCCACACACCAACACCACACTGTTAGGGTCTCTGACCCTCCACACAGTCAAAAATCCCTATATAGTTGTCCCACCGCATCCAAGGGGCCCTCCGCATCTTTGGATTCAACCAACCCTGGATCACTTACTACTGTAGTATTTACTATCGAAAGAAATCTGTGTGAGTGGACTTGTGCAGTCCAAGCCCCTGTTGTTTAAGGGTCAACTGTAGCATGTTTACTGTATGGTAGAATTATTTTTCCCTTTAAGCCTTTTCTTTCTCCATGTTTTCCTGCGTATTCTTGCAAGTTTTTCATATGAACTTGAGTATTAACTTGTCTAACTCCAAAAGAAATCTGTTGGTATTTTTATTGGAATGGTGTTAATTTTATACAGTAACTTAGGGAAAACTGACATTTTACAATGTTGAGTCTTTCTATCATAGAACAGACTTCTGTTTCTCCAGGTCTATTTTTGTGACTTTGAGGAATTTTAGAGTTTTCCTCTGGTCTTGTACATTTCTTTGTATGATTTCTCCTATTTTATCTTCTTGGTTGGTAATGTAAATGAGGTTTTCTGTACTAGTATATCCTCTGTCAGGTTATTATGTCTATGGAGATGATCGATTTCTGTATATTAATTTATACTAAATCTGAATTTTTGATGTTTGAGTTAATTTCATCATTGATCCACATCATTTTCAGGCATAATACCATGTCATCTGCAAATATAGTTTTTTCTTTTCCAACGCTTATGCCTCTATTTGATTTATCTTGTATAATTGCACTGACTGCAATATAATGTTGACTAGGAGTGGAGTTAAGGGGTATCCTTCCCTTGTTCCTGATTTTACTAGAAATGCCTCAAATATTTCTCCATTACATGAGATACTGGTGTGAGGATTAAGGGCCTGTGTGTGTGTGTGTTTCATCATGCTAAGAAAATATACATTAATTCCTATCTTCTTCAGTTTTCATCAGGGAAGATGTTAAATTTTGTCAAAGGTTTTTAGATATGTATGTAGGGAATCATGCAATTTTTCTTATTAGATTAATTGGTATACTCTATTAATGAATTAATAAATACCGAGCTAAATGCAATTGGCCTTTGGTCATGGTATATATCTTTTAATACATTGTTGCATTGTTTTGCTCATTTTTATTTAGTATTTTTGCATTGATATATATAATGGCATTGATATATGTTTTACTTTTGTTTCGTTTTTTTTTTTGCGGTACCCGGGCCTCTCTCACCGCTGCGGCCTCTCCCGCCGCCGAGCACAGGCTCCGGATGTGCAGGCTCAGCGGCCATGGCTCACGGGCCCAGCCGCTCCGCGGCATGTGGGATCCTCCCGGACCGGGGCACAAACCCGTGTCCCCTGCATCGGCAGGCGGACTCTCAACCACTGCGCCACCAGGGAAGCCCTTACTTTTGTTTTTAAATTGTATTCACAAGGGTAAATTGTTTTCTCGGTTCCTGCTGCTGTAGAAAAATAGCACAAACTGGGTGGCTTTAACAACAACAGTAATTAACTTCTCACAGTTTTGGATGGAGGCTGGAAGTTGGCAGTCAGGGTGGCAGCATGGTTGGGGTATGGTGAGGGTCCTCTTCTGGGTTGCAGACTGCCAACTTGTCCTTGTATCCTCATGCTCGCTGTATCTTCATAGGGTGGAGGGCAGAGGGAGGAAGCAAGCTCTCTCAGGACTTTTATAAAGTTCTTAATCCCATTAATGAGGGCTCACCCTCAGGACTTCATCTGATCCTAATTGCCTCCCCAATGCCCCAGCTCTTAATAGCATCACATTGGGGCGTAGGGTTTCATCATAGGAATTTATTGTGAATGAACACATTCAGTCTCCTACAACTGTCAGTGTTATACTTGCTTCATAAAAATAATGAGAAAGTTTTCCTTCATTTTCCATGGAAAAACTACGAAACATTGGAATGTTCTGATCTTGGGGATTTGTTAGAATTCCCCAGTGAAACCATTGGACCTGTGTTTTTTGTTTTGTGGTAGGATAGAATATTAATTACTTTATTTCTTCTAGAAAAGTTGATCTAATTTAGCTTTCTGTCCCTACTAGAGCTGATTTTGGTGTCTTTTCCAGAGAATGATTCCATTTTATCTATTTTAAAATTTATTTGCAGAGAGATGAGATCTGTAAAGTAGCCTCTTATATTTAACTTTTTTTCTGCTTCAGTGGTTATTTCCTATTTGTCATTTATTATCTTGTATATTTGTGCCGCCTTTTTCCATGCCACCTTTTTTTTCTTTTAATTTGATCAAGTTATGTAGCAGTCAATTTAAAAGAAACAAGCTAGATTTGGACTTTTTTTAACTAGGTTTATTGTTTTTCTATTCTCAACTTCATCACACTTTGCTCTTACCTTTTTCTCCTTCCTGTGCTTTCTTTGGTTATTTTTCCTTTTTTGGCCTTCTGAGCCAAGAATTTAGTTTATTTATATTCTTTAATTTTTATTGTTAAATGTGCTTAGGAGGTAGTAATTTTTTCTGTGAGCACAGCTTAAAATGTAGCTAGTTATTATTATTTTTTAGAAAATTTAAAATTTTAGTTTGAATTCTCTCATTCAAAAGTTGCTTAAGGGCTTCCCTGGTGGCGCAGTGGTTGAGAGTCCGCCTGCCGATGCAGGGGAAGCGGGTTCGTGCCCCGGTCCGGGAGGATCCCACATGCCGCAGAGCGGCTGGGCCCGTAAGCCATGGCTGCTGAGCCTGCGCGTCCGGAGCCTGTGCTCCGCAACGGGAGAGGCCACAACAGTGAGAGGCCCGCGTACCGGTAAAAAAAAAAAAAAAAAAGTTGCTTAAAAGTTAGTTTTCCAATTCACAGGAGGGAGGGCTTTTGCATTTTTTAATGTGTTGATAATTTATTGTTCTATTGCATTTTATCCTCAATTTCTACCTTATGGAACTTACTGATGTTTACTTTGAGACTTAACATATAATGAATTTCCCCCCAGTTTTCTTGAGATATAATTGGCATACAGTACAATATAAGTTTAAGGTATAAAGCATAATGATTTGACTTACATACGTCATGAAATGATTACTGCAATAAGTTTATTGAACATCCATCACCTCATATAGATACAAAAGAAAAGAAAAAGAACAACAAATTTTTTCCTAGTGATGAGAACTCTTAGGATTTATTCTCCTAACAACTTTCATATAAAATGTACAGCTGTGTTAATTATATTAGTCATGTTGTACATTACATCCCTAGTACTTATTTACCTTAAAATCTCAAGTTCATACCTTCCGAAGGCCAAGAAGACAAGGACAGTGTGAGTGGCAGCAATCTCCCGATGGGCTAGTCCAGCTCCCTCTGGCTGCACTTGACACAGGCAGGCCAAAGGGCCAGGCTTGGTGACAGAGTGGAGTCTCTTCTGTCTTAATCCCCCTCTTTCCCCTGCCGGGCCTGGCCTCCTCCCACATTCTCTGGCTGGGCCGGTGGGCAGCCTGCCTCGGATGGAGCTCCCTGCTGGTGGCTTGCAGAGAAGAGGCCTCTGTGCCCAGCCGACCTGATGCTCCCAGGAGTCAGCTGGCTGCTGCTACTCACCCTGGCGTTCACAGGACTTCACACACCCACGGTTGGACCCAAGGCACTCCTGGTGCGGTGATGAGTGAGGGTGGGGAAGCACTTGTGATTAAACGGCTGGAGTTTTACAGCCAAGTGAACAACAAAAGCAACAACAAAATAATTATAATGCAATGACTTTTTTGTATGTTCCATGTAAGCTTGTACATAGGTGTGAGACTTGCCCTTGTGCAGGTACACAGTTGTGGAGCCGCCATATCTCAGACTGGGAGCACTTCCACCTTTCCCGCATAGATCCAAGTGTTCCCGCCTGACATGTGTCAGAGTTTTGGTTTCCACAAAGCCGCTCCAACACACACTGTAATCAGAGTGATTATTGTTTTTCTATTATGATAGGCATGAAGTAGTATCTCAGTGTTGTTTTAATTTGTATTACCCCAGTAATGAGATTGAGCACTTTACTTATTGCCATGCAATTACGTTCTTTTGTGAATCGCCTATTCATGTACTTTCTTTAAAAAAAAAGTTTTTTCTACTACATTTGTAGTTCTTTATAAATTTGGGATAGTGAGTCTTATTAGGATATATATGTTTCAAAAAGATTCTTCTAGTCTGTGCCTTAACTTTTCATTTTCTTTATGGTAATTTTTTCTTCTCATAGAGGTTCAAAAATTTAATGTAGTGAAATACTTTATTATCTTTCTCAGCTTGATGATATAAAAGTATTCTCTAAAGCATTCTTCAAAAAGTTTTATAGATTTGCTTTTTGCATGTGTTTTCTTTAAAGACTATTTTTTTGAAGAGCAGGTATAGGTTTACAAAAAAATGAGAGGAAGATACAGAGGTTTCCCGTATACCCTCTGCCTCTGTATGAGAATAGCACCCTCCCTCTGTTATTAACACCACTCACCAAATGGTAGATTTTTACCAACAATGAACCTATGTTGACACATAGTAATCACCCAAGTCCATAGTTTACCTTAAGTTCACTCTTGGTGGTGAACGTTCTGTGGGTTTGGACAAGATGATAATGACATATATCCATCATTGTAGTGTCATGCAGAGTATTTTCACTGCCCTAAAAATCCTCTGTGTTCTGTCTATTCATCACTCCCTCTCCACCGACCTCTGAGAATCTCTGATATATTTAGTGTCTCCATAGTTTTGCCTTTTCCAGAACGTCATAGAGTACGTAGCCTTCTAAGATTGGCTTCTTTCACTTAGTAATATGCATTTAAGGTTCGTTCCTGTTTTTTCATGGCTTGATAGTTCATTTCTTTTTTAGTGCTGAATAGTATTCCATTGCCTGGGTACACCATAGTTTATCCATTCACCTGCTGAAAGGACCTCTTGATTGCTTCCACGTTTTGGCAATTATGAATAAAGCTGCCGTAAACATCTGTGTGCAGGTTTTCATGTGGATGAGTTTTCAACTCCTTTGAGTAAATACCAAGGAACACGATTGCTGGATCGTATGGTACAAGTATGTTTATTTTTATAAGAAACTGTCAAACTGTCTCTCAGACTGGCTCTACCATTTTGTACTCCCACCAACACTGTATGAGAAACCCTGTTGCTCCACATTTTGGCTCTTCTAACAGGTATGTAGTGGTATCTCATTATTGTTTTAGCTTGAATTTCCTTGATGCCATGATGTGGAGCATCTTTTCATACACTGATTTGCCAGGTGAGGTATCTGTTAAGGTTTCTGGCCCATTTTTAAAATCAGATTGTTTGTTTTCTTATTTCTGAGTTTCAAGAGTTGTTTGTAAATTGTGGATAACAGTCCTCTATCAGATGTGTCTTTTTGCAAATATTTTCTCCCAATCTGTGGCTTGTCTTCTCACTCTCTTGATACTGTATTTCACTGAGCAGAAGCTTTTAATTTTTTTTTTTTTTTTTTCTGTACGCGGGCCTCTCACTGTCTTGGCCTCTCCCGTTGCGGAGCACAGGCTCCAGACGCACAGGCTCAGCGGCCATGGCTCACAGGCCCAGCCGCTCCGCAGCATGTGGGATCTTCCCAGACCAGGGCACGAACCCGTGTCCCCTGCATCGGCAGGCAGACTCTCAACCACTGTGCCACCAGGGAAGCCCAGAAGCTTTTAATTTTAATGAAGTCCAGCATATCACTTATTTCTTTCATGGATTATTTATTTGATGTTATATCTAAAAAGGCATCACTGTACCCAAGGTCATCTAGATTTTCTCCTATATTATCTTCTAGGAGTTTTATGGTTTTGTGTTTTACACTTATGTCCATTTTGATCCATTTTGAGTTAATTTTTATGAAAAGTGTAAAGTCTGAGTCTAGATTTTTTTTTTTTTTTGCATATGGGTTTCCAGATGTTCTAGTCCCATTGTTGAAGAGACTGTCTTTGTCTTACTGTCTTTTCTCCTTTGTCAAAGATCGGTTGAGTGTATTTATGGGGGTCTATTTCTGGTCTCTCCATTCTGTTCCATTAATCTATCTGTCCTTTCACCAATATCACACTCTCTTGATTACTGTGGCTTTATAATAAGTCTTGAAATTGGGTAGCATCAGTCCTCCAAACTTGTTCTGCTTTACACATTTAGTCTTTAATCTGTGTTTAGTTTTTGGGACTGGTCTGAGTTCTTTATTCACATAGAAACTGGACTTGCTGCTATTGTTTCAGTAGTCAATCCCTCCCCCACTAATTAACAACACATTTCTGTCATACACCTTGATCCCATATATGTGCGTCTGTTTCTAGACTATTTCATTGATGCATCTATCTCACTCACTTACCTTTTTAATTATTACCTTTATAGTAAGGTACCTGACCCTTTTCTGGATGTTAGTGGAGACACCATTCTTAAAGATTAGTTGCTTATTTTTAGCCTTTATCTCTTGTATAAATGTTTCAAGATCAGCTGGTAAAGTTCAGTGTATAAATCTGCTGGGATAAATGGGTTTGCATCATAGGCTAAACCTTATTTGGTCATTCCATATTACTATTCCCATTATTATTGCTACTGTTTTTATTTTTCACATTGATGGATTGCTTTATTTAGGATTTTTGAGACTGCATTCATTAATTTTCCTTTCCCATTTGGTACATGTTTACTTTTAGTATCGAGTTCATTCTAGATGACTCATAAAAGTCTCTCCTCTCTCCTTTTTCTCCCCCTTCAGTTCATGCTTTCTCCCGCCACTCCGCTCGCCTTCTTTTTCTATTTTCTAGAACTTTTCCTGTAAGATTTGGACATTAGAGATTTTGTACTGTTTTCAAGCTTTGTAAAAATTGCCCCCCAAAAATCTGGGCCCACAGTTCAACAATAAAAAGACAAATAATCCAATATAAAAATGGGCATAGGAGCTGAAATTTATCCAATGTGATATATTCATACAATGGAATATTATTTGGCAACAGGAAGGAATGAAATACTGATATGTGCTACAACAGGACAGATCTTGAAAGCATTATGCTAAGTCAAAGAAGCCAAACCCCAAAGGTCACATACTGTATAAGTGCATTTATATGAAATGTCCAGAATAGGCAAATTTATAGAGACAGAAAAGTAGATTGTTGGTTACCTCTGGCTGGAGAGTGAAGAGTGACTGCAAATAGGTACTGTGGGGTTTTTTTGGGGGGTGATGAAAACTCTTCTAAACTTAAACAATGATGATGGTTGCATGACCTGCACATGCTAAACTCAAATGAATCGTACGCCTTAAATGGGTGAATTTTATGGTATGTGAATTGTATCTCAATAAAGATGTTTTTAAAATCTAGGCCTATGGGTTATTCCGGGGTAAATTTTTATTTTCAACTATCGAATCGATCTCTTGTTCAAGATTTTGTTGATTCTTGAGTTTTATGGAAAGATTTTTAAAATTTTAGGACATTGATCATTTTACCTGTTTTAAAATGTATTGCTGTAAAGTTGCTCACAATGAAGTAGTCCTATTATTTTAAATCTCTGTCGTATCCTTAGTTATGGAGGCTTTTTTATTCCTAAGCTTATTGATTTATGTCTCCTCTGTTTTTCATTAATCTAAGCAGGTATTCTTTTATTGATCCTATATTAATGTTTTGTTATACTTTATTAGACTTTGATTTTATCTTTATTAATTATTTAACTCGTTTATTGCTGTTAGACTTCATCTATCTTCTTTGCTTGGAGGCTTTGCACATTAATTTCCCAATTTTCTTCATTTCCAGAATATGCACTAAAATTATGAATTTTAGTACCCCTTGGCTGAGTTTCAAGAGTTGTTTGTAAATTGTGGATAACAGTCCTCTATGTACCCCTTTAGTTCTTTTCATCTTACAAGTTTTGATACATAGTGTTTTAAGACATCAAATTCTAATTTTTTCTAATTCCTTTATATTTAATTATTGATCCATGGATTTTATAAGTGTGTATTTTTTTCATTTTTATTAAGAAAAAATTCAATGTATAGAAAAATGAAAAGACCACGGCAATGAAACACTCATCTATCTACAACTTGGCATCAATAAATATTAGTATTTTTGTTTCATGTATACTTTTTCCAAAGTGAGTGGTAAACACAATGATACTTCACCCTGAATACTTTAGCATGTGTCTTTTAAAAATAAAGACCACTTCCTTTATAGCCACAATATCATTTTCACCCTTAGGAAAAGTAATAAAATTTCTCTTATCCTATCCAGTAGCAGCCTTATTTGAATTTCTCCAATTGTTTCCAAAGTGTCTTTTATATCTTTTATTTTGGACCAAGATCTAACCCCATTAATTTCACTTAGTTATGTCATGTCTCGTTTAATCTGTTTTTAGTGCCTCTACTTTCTTCTACCCAGACACTGACTCTTTGAAGTGCTGCAGAGCACCTTGTATTCTGCATATGCCTCATTGTTTCCTTGTGGTACTATTTATCTGATCCTTTATCTTCCGTACTTCTTATAAGCTGGAAATTATGTCAAAGGCCTTGCTTAGGTTCAGGTTAAACATGGTTTTTGCAAGAATACTCCATAAGTGACACAACACACTTCTCACACAGCGTCATATAAGCAGAAACGTGTCAGGGGATCTCTCCCTTGCATAATATAACTTTTTCCTTGGCAATTAAAAAAATCAGGAGGTGATATTTGATACTGGATGAGTATTTTCTTTTCCATCAATCTTGTACCTAATGACTTTGGCATCTGTTGGTGATTTTAATTTGGATCAGTTACTTCATTGGGGATTGCAAATTGGTGATTTTTTAAAAAATTTTTAACATCTTTATTGGAGTATAATCGCTTTACAACGGTGTGTTAGTTTCTGCTTTATAACAAAGTGAATCAGTTATACATATGTCCCCATATCTCTTCCTTCTTGCGTCTCCCTCCCTCCCAATCCCACCCCTCTAGGTGGTCACAAAGCACCAAGCAGATCTCCCTGTGCTATCCAGCTGCTTCCCACTAGCTATCTGTTTTACATTTGGTAGTGTATATATGTCCATGCCACTCTCTCACTTTGTCCCAGCTTACCCTTCCCCCTCCCTGTATCCTCAAGTCCATTCTCTAGTAGGTCTGCGTCTTTATTCCCATCTTGCCCCTAGGTTCTTCATGACCTTTTTTTTTTTTTTAGATTCCATATATATGTGTCAGCATACGGTATTTGCTTTTCTCTTTCTGACTTACTTCACTCTGTATGACAGACTCTAGGTCCATCCACCTCACTACAAATAACTCAATTTCATTTCTTTTTTATGGCTGAGTAATATTCCATTGTATATATGTGCCACATCTTCTTTATCCATTCATCTGTCAATGGACACTTAGGTTGCTTCCATGTCCTGGCTATTGTAAATAGAGCTGCAATGTACATTTTGGTACATGACTCTTTTTGAATTATGTTTTTCTCAGGGTATTTGCCCAGTAGTGGGATTGCTGGGTTGTATGGTAGTTCTATTTTTAGGTTTTAAGGAACCTCCAAACTGTTCTCCATAGTGGCTGTATCAATTTACATTCCCACCAACAGTGCAAGAGGGTTCCCTTTTCCCCACACCCTCTCCAGGATTTATTGTTTGTAGATTTTTTGATGATGCCCATTCTAATTGGTGTAAGGTGATAACTCATTGTAGTTTTTATTTGCATTTCTCTAATGATTAATGATGTTGAGTATTCTTTCATGTGTTTGTTGGCAATCTGTATATCTTCCTTGGAGAAATGTCTATTTAGGTCTTCTGCCCATTTTTGGATTGGGTTGTTTGTTTTTTTGATATTGAGCTGCATGAGCTGCTTGTAAATTTTGGAGATTAATCCTTTGTCGGTTGCTACATTTGCAAATATTTTCTCCCATTCTGAGGGTTGTCTTTTCGTCTTGTTTATAGTTTCCTTTGCTGTGCAAAAGCTTTGAAGTTTCATTAGGTTTATTTATTTTTGTTTATTTTTGTTTTTATTTGCATTTCTCTAGGAGGTGGGTCAAAAAGGAATTTGCTGTGATTTATGTCATAGAGTGTTCTGCCTATGTTTTCCTCTAAGAGTTTGATAGTGTCTGGCCTTACATTTAGGTCTTTAATCCATTTTGAGTTTATTTTTGTGTGTGGTGTTAGGGAGTGATCTAATTTCATACTTTTACATGTACCTGTCCAGTTTTCCCAGCACCACTTATTGAAGAGGCTGTCTTTTCTCTACTGTATATTCTTGCCTCCTTTATCAAAGATAAGGGGACCATAGGTGCATGGGTTTATCTCTGGGCTTTCTACCCTGTACCATTGATCTATATTTCTGTTTTTGTGCCAGTACCATTCTGTCTTGATTACTGTAGCTTTGTAGTATTGTCTGAGGGCAGGGAGCCTGATTCCTCCAGCTCCGTTTTTCTTTCTCAAGATTGCTTTGACTATTCGGGGTCTTTTGTGTTTCCATACAAATTGTGAAATTCTGACATAAGCCTCCTCTTCTCAATGGGAAAACACTATAATTCCCCTACCAAAAGAATCCTTTATTCTTTTATTTATTTATTGAAATATAGTTTATTTACTGTTATTTTAGTTTCAAGTATACTGCAAAGTGATTCATAAACTTATTTTTATTAAGGTTTCATTTACATGCAATAAAATTCACTGATTTTTAGGTACACAGTTTGATGAGTTTGACACAATATACTGTTGTAACCACCACAATGATGATATAGAATATTTTCCACACGCCAGCACTTCCCTTTTGTGCCTCTGTATAGCCAAATCCCCTCTCCATCCCCAACCCCAGGCAACACTGATCTTTTTGTCTCTACATTTTTTTTAGAACCAAATGAAATCAAACAAAAGCCAATCACAAAGTATGATATTCTTTCATTTTGCATAATGAAAAGAATGAGATTTATGCATGTTAAGTTTATCAGTAGTTGGTTACTCTTGATTGCTGGGTAGTATTTCATGGTATGGATGGATCTACCAGAGGTTGCTTATCTGTTTACAAGTTGATGGAAATTTGTGTTTTCAGTTTGGGGATATTATGAATAAAGCTGCTGTAAACATATACGTGCCAGTCTTTATGTCAACACGTTTTCACTTCTCTTGGGTAAATACCCAGGAGTAGAATTGCTGGATGGTCTTTTTACGTGCATGGTTAACTTTTTGAGAAACTGCCAGCTGGCTTTCCAAACTCGCCGTACCATTCTGCATTTCCACCAGCAATGTATGAGAAATTAAGTTGCCCTACATCCTTGCCAACACTTGATATTCTTTTTAACTTTGGCGATTCTAGTGGGTGTGAGTAAAACTAATTGAGATTTTAATTTGCTTTTTTCAATGAGTAATAATGATGAGCATCTTTTCATGCAATGATTTGTCATTGTTATATCTTCTTGGATAAGAATGTATTTAAATCTTTTGCTCATTTTAATTGGGTTGTTGTTTTAAGTTGTAAGATTACTCATAGAAGAATATTTTAACTTCTATATGTATATGAGTTGTTTCTTTGTTACTAATTTACATTTTATTGAACATGGTCTGAGAAAATATTCTATATGAAGCTTGTGAGCTAGAAATCTTTGGTCTATTGACATTGCTTACTGAAAGGGAAACATATCTCTTCCCTCTCAGAAACCTTGTCCTACACCAACATTTCTTGAATTTTACAGTAGACGACCCCTCCGAATGGACTGTAAGTTGAGAAATACTTTGCAGAATAAGGCATTTGATCTTTCATTGATTCATTACTTGATTTAGCACACACTGAATACCTTTCATGCCCCGATCTTTACTTAGGTGCTGGGACACCCTGGATGTTGTATTGTAAACAGACAATAGATAATTAAGTTTTTCTCTACCCTTTATCAACTCTCTCATTAGCCTTCCTGCTTGTTCTTTTGGGTTCTCTACGGAGACAATCATATCAGGAGACTGATTAGCATATCCCTCCCTCCTTTTTAATTTAATTTTCTATTTTATTTGTTTTTGGCTGTGTTGGGTCTTTGTTGCTGCGCGAGCTTTAGTTGTGGCGAGAGGGGTCTGCTGTTCATTGCGGTGCATGGGCTTCTCGTTGTGGTGGCTTCTCTCGTTGCGGAGCTCGGGCTCTAGGCACACAGGCTCAGTAGTTGTGGCGCACGGGCTTAGCTGCTCCGCGGCATGTGGGATCTTCCCGGACCAGGGATCGAACCCGTGTCCCCTGCATTGGCAGGCGGATCCTTAACCACTGCACCACCAGGGAAGTCCCACTCCCTCCTTTTTGAAATACCTTCTATACTAGGTTCCTGGGGGAGTCCACTCTCCTGGTTTACCTTCTCTCTCTTTGGTTGCCACTTGGGATGGTCTCCTTTCTTGGTTCCTCTTCATCCTCTTAACTTTTTAAAGTTGGCATGCCTTTCAGTATTTAATCCTTGAACGTCTTCTCTTTTCTAACTACTCTCAGTCTTAGTGACCTACCCAGTCCAATACTGAACCCTGGGTTCTTCCACCAAAATTTACTCTAACCATAGTCTTTCCCATTTCAATTAATAGCAACTCCATTCTTTTCGCCTCTAAAGCCCGAACACTTGGAGTTATTTTTATTCCTTCCTTGATTTCCAAACCCCCTCTCCTGAGCAAATACTGTTGGCTCTAAATTCAAAACCATCCCAAACTGCCACCAGTTCTCATTATTCTTCTTGCTAGGGTTCCGTCCAAGTCATCTTCTCTTACCTGGATTCTGGCCAGTAGCCTAATAACATATCTCCCCTTTTCTTTCCTCTTTCTCTCCTATAATTAATTTGCAATATGGTAGTCAGAATGATTCCTTAAACAAAAGTCAGATCATGAAGTTCCTCTGCTCAAGATCCTCTGCCTCCCTGCCCCTCCCACACCCCTTAGAGTAAAAGCCAGTCCTTAAACTGGACGAAATCCCACCCAATGATCTGCCCTCTCAGACTACCCCATTAACCCTCCGTTCCATCCCTTTGCCTCACTGCTATTCTTAGGCCTCACCCAGGCACACTCACCTCTAAGGGCCACTGCACCTGCTCTTTCTGCTTCCTGGGACCATCTTCCCTCAGATAGCTGCATGACTTACCTGCTTCCTCCCCTCCTTTATTTACTCACATGTAGCACTTTCAGTGGGATCATCACTGAGAATTGTTTAAACCTGAATATCACCCAACCCTCCCTGCTTTAATTTTCTCCATAGCACTGATTACTTTCTAACGAAAATATTATTTCCTTATTCTTTTCTAATGTCTGTCTTCCCCTCCAGAATGTAAGTTCCACATGGTCACAATGTTTTTTTCTGATTTTTTACTCATATTTATTTTCCCGCACTGACACATAGTATAAGCACTCAATAAATGACTGAGAAGTAAATAACTGAGAGAACTGGGCAGGATATCTTTTGAAGAACCAAGGACGTGATGAATTGGAGGTGGGGCCATCAATTTCGCCTATCACTTACTTGGTCCCGATGCAATGCCCCCCTCCCCACCAGCAACTTGGGGGAGAAAAACACTGCAGAACACAGCAGGAAGGTGCCTGCAGCCCAGGGTCTGACTCTCCGCTCAACTCTTATCTCCGTGGACAACACCAATTTCCTGGACACTGTTCCTTAAACTATTCATCAGCATGATATTTCATTCTGGTGGAGAGGAGGACCTTTTTGGAAATATTTATTTCTTGGTAACATTTTGATCAATCTTTTAACAAAATCTTTAAAATTAACAAACACAATAAACAAATTGACAGTGAAAAATCACAAACTTTTAAATATTAATAAAAACATCTTAGGGGCTTCCCTGGTGGCGCAGTGGTTGGTAGTCCGCCTGCCGACGCAGGGGACACGGGTTCGTGCCCCGGTCCGGGAAGATCCCACATGCCGCGGAGCGGCTGGGCCCGTGAGCCATGGCCGCTGAGCCTGCGCGTCCGGAGCCTGTGCTCCGCAGCGGAAGAGACCACGGCAGTGAGAGGCCCGCGTACCACAAAAAAAAAAAAAAAAAAAAAAAAATCTTAAAATCGGACCCATAGCTGTCCTTGATGTATATTATTTACTTACTGGGGAGAGGAACCCTTGAACTTCATTTTACCTCACCTGTCAAGCCACAGTGATGTAAATGATTTTAATTCTGACCTGTAAATCAAAACTCCAAACCACTGTTACTCATGGAGTGCCCATGATTGCATAATGCTGTTGTTAAGTACCGCTGGGCTGTAAAATAAATAGAGGACACAGTCTCTGGCTAGATAGGTTGGGGCTTACTGTGACTTGCCCACATTTCTCAACTATAGCATAAAGCAAAAGAAAGATCTGAGCACTGATTTGAAGCTCTATTCAATTTTCACAGTAAAGTTTACTTACTTTTGCCTAGCTCTTATACCTTTCTGAATAAATGGCTTAACATTTTTGTTCCACTTTTCAACTGGTGATTGGTTTATCCAGCAAATTATTTCCCTAACAAATAATGTCATTCAGGATAATTGAACTTTTCCAGCACTTAAGAAGAATGTACAAAACCAGGCATAATCCCATTGGTTGTGTTCTTTATGCTTTAAGATTTATGTATATCTAGGACTGCTGTTATTTTTATTAAAAAAGAAAAAAAACTTTTGCCATAATCCTTAAAAGCCTATGACCAGTAGAAATATGGCATATTAAAATAATTAAAAGTATATTACGGAAAGGAGCACCTTATTTCATCCTTAGAAGAAACTATGTTAGTTGGAAAAGAATATCAGTTTTAGAAGTCATGATTTTCTAATAAAGTAACATTTCTTTAAGAAGAGCATTTCCACAAGAATATGGGAGGAAATAGGAGAATTCTTTAAACTGAAGCTGGGGCTAAACTGAGTGCAGCATTTTCTTGCCCAAATCAGGTTTTCCTTTTATCTCTCAAAATGCCAACAGGAGGCAAAGGGCCCAGCTTCATCGCGAATTACGCGCTGATTCTCCCTCCATCAACTTGATCCCCAAATGTACTTGGGAACCAACTTCTGACTCCAGACAAACGACTGTTAGTTCCAGCTCTTACCTGCCAATTACAATACTGTACTTTGGATATCCGTGCCAGTCTCTGGATCAGCCTGATGATAAGATTACAGGACCTGTTTGTTCAGTTCATTAGCAGAAATTCGTTCCACCCAGACAGAGCAAGCAGCGGTTTGGGACGCGGTAAAGGGAGGGATATGCCGGGGGCCTGCCGGGATGGATTGATTTTTCTTATTGGGAACTGGGAAAGGAAAGCACTATTTCTCCTTCGGGATCCCCATTTCCCCTTCCAGTTCCTCTGTTTGGGGCAGACAATAGAAGCCTCACAGGCCCCCCTCTCCCCGCGCGGGTCCCTGTCGCCCCCTCCTCCCCTCCCCTCGCCCACCGGCTTCCCCAACTCCGGCTCCAGGCAGAGATTTGTCAGAACCGTTCGGTTGAGACTGATTATGATTGCAGCAGATGGGCTGGATCTGACAGCCTGATCCTAAGCAGCTTCTGATGGGGGTGCCGCGGAGGGGCGGGGAGGGGGAGAAGGTGGGGGGCGGGAATCTGTGGGACGGAGCCGCCTGCTAGGAGCGCACCGCGCGGCCCCGCCAGGCGCGACGGGGCAGCTGTTTAACGCGCGCCTCCGGGAGGGAAGTGGCACGCGGACCCGAGGGGCCTCCCGGAAGGCCGGGGAAACGTCCATTGCCGAGAGGGCACCGAGACACCGGGAGGCAGGCGCAGGAAGACCGGCGCAACACAACAAAGCGGAAGAGCGCACGGAGGACGCTCGGCTGCCGGGCGCTGGTGGGCGGCGGGGCGCGCGTGGCCCCGGCTTCCTCCGCCAGACCCGGACATGGCAAGTTGGTCAACTCCAAGCTCCGCGGCCAGCGCCTTGCTGCCCCCGAAGTGACAGCACTGCAGGGTCTGCCCACCCCGACCCCGACCCGCTGCAAAATGCTCCACCACCGGCCAGGTAAGGAGACGCCAGCCCGCTCCCCTCCCGGGCGCGCCGCTCGCGCACGCCGCCCGCGCTCCCTAGCCTGACCCTTCGGCCCCTTTGCTCTCACTAGTCCGCGCGGACTCCCTGCTTCTGTGCCTCCCTCTGGTCTCCTCGGTCCATCTCTGCCCTCTACCGCCCTCCTTCACCGTCGCCCTTCTTTTTCCACCTTACCGGCTCCCAACAGCAGGGGGAGAAGTTTGGGGAGGTGGCACGAGGTCACGGGCTCTCTTCCGCAAGCGCCTGCACCTGGCCCCGCTCCGCAGGCGGTGGGTGGGACCCGGCTGTGTGTGCTTTCATCCCCCTTCCCGCTCCCACGCAGTCCGAGCCCCGCACAGCACACACGCACGCGCGCGCGCGCGCGCGCGCACACACACACACACACACATACACACACACACACACTCACACTCACACACTCCCTCCCTCCCTCCCTCCTTTCCACCCGTGGGGCCTCGCTTTTGCGCTGGAAGCGCAAATGAAAACAAGCACACGTGCAGACACAGTTCCAGGTTGGCGTGCTCCAGAGACTCCTGAAGGGGGAAGGGGTGGCAGGGGAAGGCGCGAATCTTGACAACTCCGACGCGCCCAAGCACAGCACCAGTGCCCCTTCTGCCCCTTGGCCTTGACTTCTGTGTCCCGGGGCCAGCAGAGCCAGGCGCCTCCAAGGGGGCCCGGGAGGCTGCTGTGCTTGGCACAGGCAATGTTGTGCCGCCGGAAACCCTTCGTCCCCCGACCCCTCGGGGGCCAGCGGCCTGGGCCACTTTCTGGCCCCTGGGACCTGCCTTCATCCCCACCCCCTCCACAGGCCCATCACCAGTGGGTCCCTGACCTTGTCTACCCGGCTCAGGGCGTCTGGCCCTGGCAGCCCCTCACTGGCGGCTGTCGCCCCAGCTCGCCAGGAGCTACTGGTGTGTGCCCTGTTGCTACTGGCAACTGCCTGTGCCGAAAGCTCAGCCCCTACCGCAGCTTAATGCTGATTGATGGGCAGAAATGCGATATTTTCTGGAGCTCAGCGGCCACTCTGGGACAGGGGCCCTCCCCGCCGCTGGAGCCATGCAGACCGCCTGCTACCCTTCCCAACTCTAGGCCCCGCCCCAGCCCACCCCTTAGTAAAAAGGGGCTCTTAGGATAGCCTCATCCCCTAGGCGTAGGTTTGGTGTCTGCATTTGCTTTACTGAGTCACCAGCAGTCTCCCCCGAGTGAGTTTCCCATCTTATTCTCAAGGATTCTATTGCGACGGATAAACGAGGCCGCTGTTTCTGGACGCGAGCATCTTCCTTTCTACTGTCAGCTCACACACCGCATCCTACACATAGTTACTTAAAATAGATCACTTCTTTAATGACCAGAACTGTTCCTGCAAGTGCTCAGGAAAGCATTTTCCAAAAATAATTCACTTCCTATCCGTACCTCTTCCTCAGCGACTCCTCTCCTCCCATTGCACTGCCTCTTCCCTTCTCCCTCAGAGAGGTGGTCCTTTCCAACCCAGAAAGACACAATCTGGGGAATAAGCCTGAGCTTGGGATGCTCAGTGCTGGGATAACCTTTACCACTTCTGTGTTTTCGCATATTAATCCCCCAAACTCATTACCCCCTCCTCTTTTCTGGGATGGCAGCCTTCTCCTCTAAGCTATTGTGAACTAATAGAAATTTTTCCGGGCTTATAGCAATTCCTGTCCCCATCTGTACCCCTTCTCTTCCTCCCCAATACTGAGGGCAAAGGGCCAGATTTTATTATCAATGAAATGATCTTTAAAAGAAGTTTTTGTTCTGCAGTATTATTCTGAGCACCCCAGTATTTTGAGCAGAGTGTTTTCACTGTCTGAATTGTCATGCCTAGCTTCGTTTTGCCTGTGGACATTCATTTGGAAAACCATGTGACGTTTTAAAGTCATTCATTTGTTCATGCCAACAAAACTTTCTTGTGAGGCTCTCCAGTGTTGGACACCAACCAAGGCCCTGAGTTGGGAATGGAGCAGAGACAGAGCCCAAATGGCTATCATCATTCTAAAGCCTCCATTATAGCTGGATTGTGGTTATTGCCATGATGGTTAATATTATAACAGCACACTACATTTGACCAGGACTTTACAGTTTACAAAAGGCTTTCACAGGCTTTATCTGCTTTAATCCCAGCAGCAGGAATTTTAAATAGCAGGGATTCCACCAAAAGGCCCAGTAAGGCTCATCAATCCTGCTTAAGCAAAAAGAAAAAGAATCTTGCAAATCATCACAATAGCTGATGGAGCTTTAAAACACAGAATAAACAATTCAGAAGAAGCTTATGAAGCTTAGTTAGCGGAATGCAGCTTGGGGAAGATAAGTGAAATGCATGGAACATGCACAGTACCAGAAAGGCATCCTGGGAAGAAACTCCATCCTGAGAGGGCTGACGGCTGGGGGTGGAGGCTTTCCGGGGCTCTGGACTATTGCCTTATCCCAGGATCTAAAATGGGATGAAAGTGTTAGCGCAAAGTTGCTGGGAGACTAGCAAATTAAGCAAAATGAGTAGGCAAGACTTTCTTTAGCTACAAGGCATTCTTGAGATATCCACAAGTTTCTGGTATATATTTACTTTAGAACTGAAGCAATTTTCTGTACTTAGAGCATAAAACACGAGTTTTTGTGCCTTGTCTGAGCCATATGAAGACAATCAGGGTTTTGGTCATTTTTCACCCACTACTTTGAAAACTGGGGTTGTCTATGAAAACAGATGGTTAGGGCTTCCCTGGTGGCGCAGTGGTTGAGAGTCCGCCTGCCGATGCAGGGGACACGGGTTCGTGCCTCGGTCCGGGAATATCCCACATGCCGGGGAGCGGCTGGGCCCGTGAGCCGTGGCCGCTGAGCCTGCGCGCGTCCAGAGCCTGTGCTCCGCAACGGGAGAGGCCACAACAGTGAGAGGCCCGCGTACCGCAAAAAAAAAAAAAAAAAAAAAAAGAAAAGAAAACAGATGGATAAATAGAAATATCTCTTTGTTATCATTTATAGGGAAAATGTACAGAAGGCCTTTATGTAGATTTGTTCCTTTTCTCTTACCCTTCAACATGGAGGGCAGCTGTCTCCCACATCTCAGCTGTGCATATCATTCGTGACTCTCCTCCAGAAACGATGTCTAGAATGCCAACTGATAGATAGAAATTTGGTTGGCATTTCAGACATCATGCGAGGCTCTTGTTTGTCATTTTGAAAAGTTTTATTCAGAGAAGGTTTACAACCAAGATGGTGTATCATAAAGAGCTGATTATGGCCCGAAGCTGGCTGTGGGTACCACTAGATAACAGATAAGCCAAGAAAGTAATCACAGAGTAAGGTCTGTTGTTAGGAAAGAATGGAGATACCCAAGGAAGCTTTTTCTTATTTAGTAACATGAGGTTCTGTGGAAACCTTTAGATGTGTTGGTGTTTCGGTTTTTTGGTTTTGGGGTTTTTTTTGCTGGAAAATCAGTTTTTTCAATCCTGTTACTCTTATTTGGCATTCCCATGTATTATTTTCATTCTTAGACATTATAACATTTTGACTAGAGCTGAACTTACATGTTTAGGTTGATTGTATGTCAATGAAAAACACATTACATATGTATTATATATATGTATTTTTTATATATATATATATATATTTATTTATTTTGTGTGTGGGGGGGTACGCGGGCCTCTCACTGTTGCGGCCTCTCCCGTTGCGGAGCACAGGCTCTGGACGCGCAGGCTCAGCGGCCATGGCTCACGGGCCCAGCCGCCCCGCGGCATGTGGGATCCTCCCAGACCGGGGCACGAACCCGTGTCCCCTGCATCGGCAGGCAGACTCCCAACCACTGCGCCACCAGGGAAGCCATATATATGTATTTTTTTGTGGGGGGTGATTCGATTGGACCTCGTGGACCCTTCTCTGACAGGGGAGTTCTGCAGCTTCTGCTGGATCCCTGAGGTTTTCAAATGAAGTTTAGAGAGAGGTGTGGTTGATTCCAGCCCTAGGCATCTTCCTCTGATTTTCTTATTTAATGTGAGAGACATGAACAGAGGAAAGTTGTGGGGACTGGGATGATGGGTAACATCACCCTGGTTCAGGGGGGTCGGTCTCCCCCCCTACTCTCTAATTTGAGGCCCCGTTATTTATCTGTTCAATAAATATTTGTGGAGTAGCATTTTTAGAGACCAGGCTCTGCGTTCCAAGCCTCCTTGCTTTTTCTGCAGAACTATGCCATTTCATCTGATCCATTAGCTGTGTTCCTTTCAAATATCTGATATCTGACCAAGATTGCTTCCTAAATATTACTCTCTTCCAGCCTTCTTTCTCCCAGTAACTCTGTTCATGTGTCTCCCCTGCTCAGTCTTCTTAGATGGTAGTGGATTAAGTAAACAGTCGCTGTGAATTTGTTGCTCAGCTCGGAGAGCATGGCTGTTTCATGTTACTTGATATGAGCTTAACCGACAAAATGAGGAAGCAAATGGATCAGTGTATGTTGTGTTGTGTTGTGTTGAAAGAGGTCCAGAATACGTCATGGCGCTTACTGCTGTAGGTAAGACTCTGGCCTCTAAATGGATCGTGAACTCAGAGTGTTACTAGAACTACAAGTTACCTGGCAGGTGGTTAAGAGTTTGTTTAAACCTGGGAGTCTTGTAGACCTGGACTCAGATCCTGATACCGTTGATGTAATTTGAGGCAAAGTTATTAATGTCTATAACCTCCATTTGGTTTCCTTATTAACAAAAGAGAAAACTATGCATTTATAAGGTGTTACGTATAAAATCTAACATATTTCGAGGGCTTAGGACAGTACTGAATGCTCAAGAAGATGAACATATGCTCTCTTCTGTGGTCTTTTCATGTTATTTTCCATTTGGCTGGGACCTAGTAAGACTCCCTTTTTCACATCATCTCATCTTTGAACCAGCTCCCAGTATACCACAGAGAGCAACCATTATAGGGAAGTTACAGTTTAAAGCCATTACAGCTACTTTCTGAAGGAGCACATGCCTTCCACCAGTATGATGGGAGATGACACCGCTTTCTCTCTTTGAGATGCAAACAGTTTAGTCTCTAAGGTAAACCTAGAAACTTTCAGTTAACATTCAGTTCATCCACTGTCTGTGAAAGGCACTGTGTTTCACACAGTGCAGGGATGCAGAGATGAAAAACACAGTTTGTTCTCAGCTTTCAGGGTGGAAGAGAGGAGGTGTTGATATGATAAGAAAAAACCAGCATAATAATAAGGAACGTCATCATAATAAAGACAGCTGTCAGTTATTAAGCCCTGGTGTGTGTCAGACACATATTTTATTAAAGGTGGCAACAGTCTTGAGATCTGTGAGAGAGATGTTATTTCTCCGTTATAGAGGTATGATATTATGAAGGTAAACTTAAGTTTCATAGCGGTGTTATTAACAAAATACTATTGGTTGCAAAGGAGAGAGTTATCCTTACCAGAGAAGCCTACCTCAGGTGGTTTGAATGAGTTGTTTGGAAATAGTGATAGTGTTTTATTTAATAACTACATTATCCAAGGTTAGATTTGGGTTCAACAATCTCTTGATCCCTTACGTTCTGTTCACAGCATTATAAAAAAGAGAGAAAGAAAAGACTGGGCTTTGTTAACCAGCCATCGAGGAATTCATTCTCTTCCCTTTCTCAGTTCTTTGTTCATTTTTATTGCAAATGCCTGCGGGGAAAATGTCTTATCTAACCTCCCTTGTGAAGCTCTTCCTTAGTTTAAAGACCACATTATCATCAGTGATTTTTTGGATTTTTTTCTGTTTTTTCATCGTATACCGTTGAGGCTACCAACATTTTCTCTAATGTAAATCATATCAAGTTTATAAATACACATTTGCATTGTCAAATCGTTAGTATGGCATTCTAAAATAGCATAGATTATTGACTACAGTAGGCATCAGAGTCAAATATAGGATTCAACACACATTTCACCTGATGCAAATTCTGATAACTTGACTTCTCCCAGACTGTTCCTCTTTTGTTTTTCCTTTTAGTCACACCTTGTTTTTTCACCTAAACATGCTCATATTCTAATATTGTAATGCTGTTCTCCATACCTCCTCCCTGGTGACAGGTGTCCAAACTCAGCTGTCACTCTCCATCTCTTTCCTGTTGAGATTGTATAAAATGGACTGTCTTCTCAAATTTCTAGAGTGATGCTTTTATCTTAGGAATCCTAAACTTGCCTGAATCACTGCAACATGAAAAGGAAATCACACAGGCTATCTAAGTATTGGTTGGGCATATGAATTTTAATCCTTCAGAATGGTATTTTTGAGGGAAACAGGTATTCACTTGAGAAGGCATAGATTGATCTTTACAACTCACTGTCCGCTGTGTTCCGGTTTAAAGGAATTCCAGCACAAAAAGAATTCCAGCCAAACACAGCATTTCTATGCATCACCGGAAGGCTTTCTTGCCTGCCATCTTTCATTCACTTATTTATTCATAAATTGACTCAACAGACTGGGGTTAAGTACCTACCATGTGTCAGGCAGCGTGTCAGACTTAGAGTGACTGCAAGCAGCATCTATTCTTCTGATACTGAACGTTGAGCAACAGAAAGTCATCAGTTCTCAAAAGAAACAAGTAAACAGAAGAAACACACACCTTTGCCATTGCATGATTCTGCGCGCTTCCTGCTTTTGTGAATTATTTTAGCCAATCTCATCCTTGTTGCATTAATGTATTTTTTTAAATTGTTCTTTATCTTTCACTAAGACTTTCACTCAGAAGGTAGAAACCTTTGTTCCTCTGTACCTCAGAGTCTATCCTGATTTTCCTGATGCATTTCCACTTGTCTTTTTTGCTGAGTTCTCAATGCTTTAAGGCTTTTCATACACGTTTGTTAACTAGACAGCAGGAGGAAAACGGAGAAGTGAGGAAGCTTAGGAATTTCTTACATTCGGAATTAGGAAATTAGCTAACTTGGGGTTTAACATAGCCCAAAAGGACTGCCATTTTTCTCTCCTTCCTGCATATCATCACGTCTACCTCAGATCCTATTGGGGAATGCATCCTCTTTTTCACTGGACAGTCCGTTTCAGGGTTTGGTGTACACACCTTTGTGTCTGTGACTTCCCCTTAGACATTTCTGGCACTGGTGGTGGTTTTCCAGAACTTGTGGAATCCTGATGCTGCTTTGTGGATATCCCTCCCCCGTTCTGCTAAGTTACAATGCCTCTGAGGATTTCATTCTATGTCATTACGGCCACCCTCTTCTTCCTCCTACACTGACATGTTTGGAGACATCCACCTTATTTTCATTCAAAGAGACCATTTGGGTAACACACTGCACAAGACCTTGTCCCACATTTCATGAATTCGTAGTAAGTTGTTTCGGAATGCCATTAGTTATAAGTTAATTATAAAATTAGTTTTAAGATACAGATGTCCTGGAGGAGAGAGGACATTACTCTCTAGGTGGAATAGGAAACACACCGGTAAGGTAACAGAAACAGCATAGGAAATCAGCGTAACAGGAGGCGGGGGGAGAGATCTAGTCAGGAGAGGGCTTGCTCTCAGCCTCTGAGGCAGGCACTTGAAGCAGCCCTGGAGGACAAGGGGTTGCTGAAGATGGAGAAGTAGTAGGGACCCATCAATATGGCTCGGTGTCTGTGTGCTGAGCACTTTGGGCTTGATCCTCTGGGGTAGCGGTGCCCAAGACACGTCTCCCTGGAACAGTAGTTCCGCTGGGTGTTGTAGGTGTACAACACCTACAAAACAAGTCCCCGTGGTTGAAAGGTAAGAAAAGCGGAGGGAAAGTTAAACAGATTTTCTCTCCTGCAGACGTTCTCCAAGGCTTTAATGCGCTAATCTGCACTGTAATCTCGAAGTTTCCCAAAATACTTTGATCGCTGAATCCGTTTTTAACGGGGAGCCTCTTCTGGAAAATCCCTTGGAGGCCACTGATGTTTTTGAGTCAGAGGCTGTATGGGTGAAAGATGTTAGAAGCGCGTACCTGAAAACGTGCATAGCGGGTGGGATCTGGGTGGGGGGTGGGATGCAGGATAAATAGGAGACTGGCTCTGTCCAGCAGGACAGGATGAAGACCTGGATTAGGCGGGTGGCATGAGAATAGGAAAGAAGGGATATTTCATGAGTTCTCACAGTGTAAGAACCTCTATTCTTTTTTCAATGACCAGATGGAAAAGAGTTGTCAAGATGGAGAATCAGGAAGGGCCCCAAACTTTTAGATTCTTTTGCCTTAGGAGGCTTATCTAGCAAGGCTCTTATCTAGCGCTGCTTTTCAGAAGCAGTGAAAACTTGATGAAACTGGAGTGTCTTTGCAGGCATGTGTCTTTTTTGGGGTGGGTGCTCTATAGTCCAGATACTTCTTCTACAAAATGCACTTAAAACAGCCCCGCTATTTCAAATCATGTGTCTGGTATAACATTGCCATAAATGACCCCACGCAGCTATTAGAGCTCCCTGAATCGGAAGTGGCCTGTATTTGCCAAGGGAGTGTCTGCAACACAGAGAAGAGACCACACCCTGCTGTTGGGAATCTGGTTCTTTGTCTGGCTAAAGGGTACTGTTGTTGGTTTTCCTTATGGGGAGCGTTATCCGAAATGACAGTGGGCACAGTATAGGAGTCACACCGATTTTGCTGCCAGGTCTCCTGAGTTTATTCATCCCTGGAGATGCTGAGATTTCGGCGTACAGGGTTGAGTCCCATCATTTGTCTGTTTGGTCTCCAAGGACTGGACTCCAGGTCTGTTCACCGTCTGCACAGTCTGTTTAATCTGTGCAGGAAATCATGCATGTGGCTTTTGGCTGTTCACATAAGATTACACAGAATAATGATTTTTCTTCTTCCGTGATTATTTTCTATTTTCGGGAAATGTTCTTAACACTTTTTTCCCATAAAACAGGCAGCAGAATAATGCAGTGGTATAAAATGAAAGGCTTTGCTGCTTTTTCTCTAAAATTGTTCATGGGAGCAATTAGTTATGATAAGCTTTCCAGTTTTCTTACAGATTTATGAATACAAATACATTTAACTGCTTGATAACTCATGTATTCCCTATATTTCTTTCTTTCTATCGCTACACCTATTGTAACTCTGTTCATGTATTTGAAAGCTTGCAAATGATTCAAAGTAGTTGTGGTTATTAGTATGGATACTTCTAAATATTTTTCTCTCTTATTGTTTAAAATTCCATAAAGTGAATCCTTTTGGTTCTCCACTTATATTGCTTATTTGTGCTTCTCATGGCCTTGAAAACCCTGAGTTGTGCTTCCATGTGGTTCTTTTTTTTTTTTTAATTTTTATTGGGGTAGAGTTGATTTCCAATGTTGTGTTAGTTTCTCCTGTACAGCAGAGAGAATCAGTTATACATGTACATTTGTCCACTCTTTTTAAAATTCTTTTCCCATATAGGTCATTACAGAGTACTGAGTAGAGCTCCCTGTGCTATACAGTAGGTCCTTATTAGTTATCTATTTCATATATAGTAGAGTGTATATGTCAATCCCAATCTCCCAATTTATCCCTCCCCCCTCCCCGCCCCCCCATAACCATAAGTTTGTTTTTTACGTCTGTGATTCTATTTCTGTTTTGTAAATAAGTTCGTTTGTGCCATTTTTTAGATTCCACATATAAGCGATATCACATATTTGTCTTCCGTGTGATTCTTGCTTGACAGATCTCTGTCCCTTGTTGCCTCACTCTGAAATTAACTTGTGCTCCGTAGATAAACCAGTGTCCTTGAGCGCTCTGACTCCTTCAGACTAAAGACATTTATGTTGATGCCTGATTTCTTCATTTGGCTGTCACCGTTGGCTAAATGACTATATAAGTGCAAAATCCACCTGTTCCTTTTGTGAGTATTGTGTATGCTCCACCAGTGTGTTAGAGACCAGTGGCTGTAGGGGGAAAAACGGGACTGTTATGACGTCTCCTGCCCAGTTGTCCAGCCATTGTTATTGTTTGGTTGGTTGGGATTAAATGATCTTCTATTGCTACATGACTCTAGGAGAGAAGGCAGGGAGGATGAGGAAAACAGAGAGAGAGGGCACGGCTTAGAAGGAAATACCTACCTGGGTACAGTTGTCAGTGAATGACCTCAAGTGTGCTAGATTTAAACAGAAATTTTGGCTGTTTTTTTTTTAAAACTACAGGTGTATTGTTCTTTCATATATTGTAGAATGATAAGGCAGGATCATCAAATGTCTCTACTGACTCGTGTGGCCACATTCATTTTCTAATTAAATGGTTGTAATATGCCCAAGATTTTTATCTTTGTCGTTCTTTTTCTGAAGCCACAATTTAATATGCTTGTGAGAATATTGACCCTGCCTTTTTACGTGTGGATTTAAGAGGAATCTTCAGCGTCTCATAAATGTTATTTGATAAAAAGAAAAGCAAACATGAACAAGATGTCATTAATATTCATAATAAAAAGAACAATTTGAGGAAGGCTGGAACAAAGGCATACCGAATCAACCATAGTCAATCTACAGTAGTTGTTATTTTGTAGGCATAACTTTTCCTAATGGGATTGTTAATTTTAATGAAGGGTTTAGTCTCACAGCCTATTCACAGCTACTATTTCTATGCAATTAGATTTAAGAAGAGTGGGTAACGTTTCCTTTTGTTTAATGAGCAGATGAGAATATGTCACATAAGTGTAAGCAAACACATGTACATATTATACATATTTTATTAGCATAATATGCTGTGAGTACCATTGCTCAGGAACTAAGTTGCATATTCAAAATCAGACAGATCAGATTATATTTCCAACTTTATCCTTGGTTTATTTAAACATTTGTATTATGGCACGAATCAGATGGCTTTATTTAGTTTTAATCTACCATTGTTCCTTCCCCTTTGCAGTAGAAGCCACGCTATTTCGTTTGTTCACATACTAGAAAATATACGTGCTTTGGGGTCTTTGGAAAAGTAGCATCTTAACCCTTCAGGAGAAAGCGTGTTCCTTACCACCTGTCATCTCATACTCAGGAGTTGGCACATAGTTTGTTCACGAATAAAACTCTTATTTTTAATTCTGTAATTTAAGCTTTATACATGCATTATATTATTCTGGTACTAGGTTTAATTTCCGAGAAAAGGATGTCCCATAAATTGTTGAGACTACCAGTGACACCATTTGGTTTCTAAAACAAAAGCTGCTAAAAGGATTCTAGGCAACGACTTCAGAGGATATTGTAATGCTCTTAGCTGCCACTGCCCACCCAAGGAGCAGAGAGTCTCTCTTTATGAGAATCCTTGTATCTCATTTCATTTAATAGAACAGATAACTTCATATTCACATTGGCTTTTGGCCAGACAGTCTCTGCAGCCATGATCTCTTTCGTATTTCATTCCTGGTATCCAGTACCACGAGGAGACCTCTCTTTGCCTGCGTCAGGACTGGGAGTATTCTCATCACACGTTGCTGAAAGCCGTTGCTCCCTCCCCAGGAGCAAAACTCATAAATCAGTGGATCAAAGGGATGAAGAATATAGCCATTCACTAGAAGCCAGAAGGTTTCTGCTTTTTACAAATTTGCCTCCAAAAATATTAATAAAAAGTGGTGATGTATTAAATAGCTGTCTTTGAGTTTATTTCCCATTTTTAAAAAAGTGATGTGTTCCAAAGCTCAAACCAAACAGTATTTATATGAACATTTATCTTGGAAGGAGGCAGGAAAGCACAGTTTGAAACAGAACTTCTGTGATAACTACGGAGTAGAGAAATGTCAAGTTAATTCAACAATTCTTCACATTTGTATTGGACTTTTATCTTCCTTTTTGGCTTGCAAAAGTTCTTTATATTAAATATATCATTTTGATCCCACAAGTGCCGCAAAAAATCTAAGACATTATTTTCATTTTTTATAGAAGGAACCTTTTGGTAGTCAAATTGCTTGTTCATTTTTACACAGCTGGTAATTAGGTCAGAAGTCAAGTTCAAGTTTCCAAGCTCCTCGTTGAGAGCTATTTTCACTGTAACACAAGGCCTCCATTTATATTACTTAAAATAAGTGTCTAATAATTAGCAACTTGTTTTGTTAACCCAATTTTCCAACTATGCATCAGAGACCAGTAATTATATATTTTGTGAAAAGTATAACACAGTTATTAAGAAAATGGGCTTTGTGGTCAGAGCTGAGTTTCAAATCCATCTCTTCTTGACCTTAGATAACTTACTTAGCCTCATCCAACTTCATGTGTAAATTGGTACCATAAAGCCTGTGTTAGTGAAGATTAGATGATGTATGTAAAGGATGAGGCATGTGGTGAAGGTTCAGATGGTGATAGCTCTCCCCCTCTTCTTCCTCCTCTCATTGTTGCTGTTTTCTAATACTGCATGGTAAACAATTCCTGACTTTAGGGTTTAAGACAACTACCGTTGTCCTCTTTCACAGTTCTGAGTTGCTTGGGCTCAGCTGGGTGGTTCTTTTGCTCCTTATGATGGCTGGGACTGCCATCCTCTGGGGGCTCCACCAGGCTGTAGTATCCAAGATGACTCACCCACGTCTATTGCTTTGGTGGGATGGCTAGAAGGCTAGGCTCAGCAGGGATGCTGGGACGGCTGAGTCTGTGTCTCACTCCACTTGGTCTCTTCAACAGGACTTCTTACATGGTGACTCAGGGCAAAAATAGAAGATTCCAGACCTTCTTAAAGCTAAGTCCTGGAAGTGGCAGGGTATTACTTCTGCCAGGTCTATAGATTATAGGGATTCACCGGACCAACCTGTTTTCGGTGAAGGAGGGGACTACGCCAGGACATGGACACCTAAATGTATGGGTCATTGGGTGGTCATCTATGGAGGAGACCAACTATCATGGTCATTCTGATTATTTAAAGGTTTTAGCGATGCCTTTCCCATGCCTTTGCAGTGGCGCCATGAATAAGACAGCTCCAGTCAGTCTGTGAGCAGAGGATACATGCCTCTCTGCCACCCCATGAGTTAACGGAAGGCAGATAACCTGGTTGCTCTTCTAAAGAACATGGTAGAGTCCACTGTTCTCTCTGATGATGAGTTTCTCACGGTAGAGGAGCTGGTGGAACATGTCTGGGGGGGATTTTGTGATAATACCACCTCACGTTTGAGTTTTTTATCTTAAACCACTTTTGCATATATTCCCCCTCCTTTCTTTCTCACTGTAATACACCTGGGTTTGGCCTCTATACCCATTCTATAGATAAAGGAACTGAGTCTAGGACTTTAAATGACCTTTCCAATGGTGCGAAGCTTGAAAAAAGCAGAAATAGAGTCTCATTACAGAGCATCTGCAACTGAGATATTGCCTCCCCATCTTGATTCCATTCCAGTGATAAGTGTGGTGAAATGGGATGGGGATGGTGGGAGCATCAGGGAAGTGTAACAAGTGGAGGGTGTTGAGGAGAAGAAGGGCTGGTAGGTAGGACCTGAGGTCCCAGTACGTGTCCTAATTCTGCCACTTTCCACTTGTGAACCCCAGCCTTTAACTTCTCTACTCTCCAGCCTTCATTTGCTTTATTTGTGGGATATACTATCTATTCCGTGAAATAGAGAAGAATAATACTTGCCTTAATAACTCCATAGTCTTGTCATGAATGTTAAATGAAGTAAATTAAGTACAGGGTCTAGCAGAGGGCCTGGCATACAGAAGATATTCAAGACATGTTAATTCTTTTTTTCCTCTTTCATTATATTTCTGAAGGAATCTGCTTTCTTGGGCACAGAGATGAACACTTAGTCTATTTTGTTTTTTTAAATTTATTTTGTTCAAGCATAGTTGATTTACAATGTTAATTTCTGCCATACAGCAAAGTGATTCAGTTATAGATGTATACATTCTTTTTCATATTCTTTTCCGTTATGGTTTATCACAGGATATTGAATATAGTTCCCTGTGCCATACAGTGGGACCTTGTTTTTTATCCATCCTCTATATACACAATAATTTGCATCTGCTAATCCCAAACTTCCAATCCATCCCTCCCTCACCCACCCCGCTTTGACAACCACAGGTCTGTTCTTTATATCTGTGAGTCTGTTTCGTAGATGAGTTCATTTGTGTAATATTTTAGATTCTGCGTTTAAGTGATATCATGTGATATTTGTCTTTCTCTTTCTGACTTACTTCACTTAGTATGATAATCCCTAGGTCCATCCATGTGGCTGCAAGTGGCATGACTTCATTCTTTTTTATGGCTGAGTAGTATTCTGTTGTATGTATGAACCACATCTTTATTCATTCATCTGTCGATGGACATTTAGGTTGTTTCCATGTCTTGGCTGTTGTGAATAGTGCTGCTATGAACACAGGGGTGCATGTATCTTTGAAAAATTTTTTATTGAAGTATAGTTGATTTACTGTAAATCAACTATACTTCAATAAAAAGTTTAAAAAACACTTAATATATTTTGAAATGCATCGAGCATTATCAGTGTGCTTTGCATGATCACAAAGTTGGGGGCCTCTTGCCTGGTTTCCCATCAGCAATTCTGTTACGGTTGTCCACTTCAGAGAAGGGCAACTTGGGAAAGGTTGGCATCTTTACCCTGAAACACAGAACCGGTTATTCTGTAACAGGGCTGGGGATGTGAATGAATATCCCTCTGTCCAGAAGGTACCTGGCAGGGTCTTCACCTCACATGCCACAAAAGCTGTAGTTGACAGAGCCACCCTGGGCTCGCCACCCACCTCAGGAGGATGGGAAAGGACCGTGGCTTGCTTTTGTAAATAGCTGCTTCAGAAGATTATTCTGAGCATTGGGATGAATTCTCCCGGCAGCACCACAGTCCTGAATTTAAATTTGCAGGCGTCCTGTATTAGAACTTTCGAAGGCTTCTGGCCTCTCCTTTTGGCTGGCACTGAAGAGAAGCTTTCTTCATTTGCATTTGGTATTGCTCCCAGGCAGCTTGACTCTGGCTTCAAACTGTTCTAGAAAGGGGATGGCTGGGCTCACTCCCACAAGGATGTAGGAAAATGTTAGTGCATCTTCTTTGCCTAATTCAATGTCAGGGCAGCAGAAATGTGTCCTTGGAGTTGAAAAGTGACTGTTTCATAGCAGCAGTGCTTTGCTCACAGATCTTTTGTGATCTGATCTGATGGTGTCTGGTGGTGCTGAGCAGGTACTCAGCTTCGGCCAGCGATCGACGTCTGTGAGTCATGATGTTGTTGGAGGTTGTGCTTTTGTGTGTCTGTGTGACCAGAGAGCCCTGGGGTGAGAATGGAGGCTCAGAGAATCTCTTTTCAGCTGCTTCATGGTTATATCAAAACTGACTTGAGCGGGTATATTTATTTTTTCTTTTTAAAGACCTCTGGAAAAAATGATTTTTTAGCTTTTCTAAGTAACCTTTCCTGCCAGGAACTCTCTCCTCATGGCTAATAAACATCTCTCCAGTCTGCACACCAAGCTTCTGTTCTCTTGTTTGTTTAATCAGGAGATGTGGGGATGAGACTGAATAATGATGCTTCAGGTATTGGAAGGTATTGGAAGGATGATGTTAACTCACTGAAGCTACCTTCCCCCTATGTTATGCAGTTCCAATTCTTGAACTCAGGGTCTGTGAAATCATTTTTTCCTAAAGAAATTAAAATAATATTTGAGTGGGTTATGGCTACAGCCAAACATGAGGAGACTTCCTGATAGTTTCAGGGTCTAAGACCTCCATTTCAGAGAGCCACTCAGATAAGCAAAATGAGGTTGATTATTCATGGGGCAGAAATAGGCATTTGTATCATGTCTGGGTTTCATGGCTCTTAAAAGAAATAAGCTTGTGAAAATAAATGTTAAGAGTTCCGGTTTCTGTGTATGCACTGATTTCATTTGCATTTTCTAAACTTAACATCTAAATTCTTATTGAGCTGCGAACTTGCTTCAGGTTAAAGTTGCAATAGTGCCTTGCACAGTCAATAATGAATGATTTCATATGCTTTTTTTTTTTTTTTTTGGCATCTGCGATGTGCTGGATGCTGTATTTAGTGTTATTGTCCCCCTTAAAACCCTTGTGCCTGGTGAGGTCAGGGCCATGTCACCAAATAATGACCGGCACATTTATCCAAGGCCTGACCTGTCCTGGGAAGTCCTGGCCTGGCGTTGGGGGAGCTCAGTGGCAGTTTCAGGGTCTGGATCAGCATATATACAGTTGTCTTTTTTCTGTTCCACTGCTCTGGCTGTGACTAGCAGCAGCTATTCGCTTCAAAGGCAAATAAAAAGAAATCTGAGAGAATTGTTTCTGACGTGGGTCCACTGAGGAATTAGCAGGCCGCGAGATGCCCAGGAGGGCAGAGCCCGCCTCAGAAGCAGATGGTCTCATCCTCCGTTCCCCTCAAGGCTTCGGGAGGCACGTGTGGCCCGGTTTCCCAGCACCCTGTCAGGGTGGCATGCGCCCAGGTTCATCTCTGCTGTGAGGCTGTGAACTCAGCCAGGGATAAAATCACGTCCATTCCCGTGGTGGATGCCAAGGGTGCGATGCAGGGCTCAGCCCCCCGGGCTTCCAACTAGGAGCGCAGTGTGAAGTGGGCTGCCCTGCTGTGCCTGCCCTGATCAATTGGGGTCTGGGCTGCTCGCCAGCGGGCCCACCCAAGGTCCAGGTCCTGGGCGCCTGCTCCCCCGGGGGCCATCCTGGCTGCACGCTTCCTCCCCACTCCCTGGCATGTTTTCTCTCTTGTCCCAGGTCCTTGGGCACTGCTCTGTGGCCAGCTCACCAAAAGATGGATTGTTTCTGATAATAAAGGTTTATCTCATAGGTGTGGATTAATGTATACGCTGCCTGGGAAACATTTGTGCATTTCATGAAAACCTCAAAGACCGGAACCTGTTGTTTTTCCTTATGCTCTGGCATCCATGCCCTAATTTCATCACAGGCACCTGATGTTTGCAGATATCCTGTCATTCCTCTGTTTAAAACCCCTCCAGTTAGATTGAAGTTAAAGCAGAAGCATAAACAAGAAACCACTCTTTGCCACGGCCTAAAAGTTGGGCCCAACGTGGCCTGCCTTCTCCACCTTCCCTTTCCACCCACCCTCTTTCCTCTGCCTACAAAGCCCATCTGGCTGCTATCTCCCTGCTCTAGGCTAAGGCCTCCTCGTCTTTCAGGTCTAGCTTAAGCCTCCTTCCTCCAGAGACTAGGTCAGCCGTCCACCATGTGCTCCCACGGGCAGTGTCTTAGTCAGCTGGGGCTGCTGTAACAAATACCACAGACTGGGTGGCTCAAACCACATACATTCATTTCTCATAATTCCAAAATCAAGGTGCCAAGAAATCCGGTGTCTGGTGAGGAATCTCTTCCTGGCTTGCAGACTCCAGCTTCTTGCTGTGTCCTCTCCTGTGTATTTTTTTTTTAATTTATTAATTTTAGTTTTGGCTGCATTGGGTCTTCTTTGCAGTACACAGGCTTCTCATTGTGGTGGCTTCTCTTGTTGCGGAGAACAGGTTCTAGGCTGGCGGGCTTCAGTAGTTGTGGCACGCAGGCTTCAGTGGTTGTGGCGCACGGGCTTAGTTGCTCCACATGTGGGATCTTCCTGGACCAGGGCTCGTACCCGTGTCCCCTGCATTGGCAGGCGGATTCTTAACCACTGCGCCACCAGGGAAGCCCCTGTGTCTTTTTTTACAAGGGTGCAAATCCCATTCACGAGGGCTCCCCCCTCATACCTTCATTACCTCCCAAAGGCCCCACCTCCAAACACCTTCACATTGGGGATTAGAGCTTCAACATATGAGTTTTGGGAAGACACAAACATCCAGTCCGTGGAGAACATTTTATGCCTCCTCTGTAGCTCTCATAACATTTGCTGTTAGTGTTTTGGGGTCAGATGGTCAGCTTCATACACGTGGAGACTGTGCGTTGTTCTCTAATTAGTATGGCGCACAGCACTGGCACATAGAAGGTACTCAGTAAGCATTCCCTGGGAAAAAGCAGGAAAACAAAGGAAGAAGGGTGCTGGGGTCAGGTCAGACTGGGGATAGTGGTACCCAGGGCAGTCTGGGAGAGTGTATTAGTCTCCTAACGCTGCTGTAACAAATTATCACAGATTTAGTGGCTTACAACAATACAAATTCATGGTCTTACAGTTCTGGAGGTCAGCAGTCTGAAATGGGTTTTGTAGTTCTAAGGTCAAGGCGTCGGCAAGACTGATTCCTGTGGAGGCTCTTAAGGAGAATCCATTTCCATGTCAGTTTCAGCTTCCAGAAGCCACCTGCATCCGTGGCTCAAGGCACCCTTTCAGCAATCGGGCCACTCCGACCCCTACTTCCATTGCCACATCTCCTTCTCTGACACTGACCTTCCTTGCCTCCCTCTTACAAGGATCCTCGTGATAAAATTGGAACCATTCAGATAACCCAGGATCATCTCCCCATCTCAAGATCCTTGACTCAGTCAGACCTTCAAAGTCCCTTTTGCCACGTAAGGTAATATTTTCACAGGTTTCAGGCACTAGGCTGTGCACAGTTTAATGGTGATGAGGAATATTATCTGACCAATCATAGAGAGTTTTTGTGACATGGAGAGATGGTGTCACATCTAAATCAGAGCCAGAAGGGTCAGGGATGTGCTCCAAGGAGGGGCATAGCGGCGACCAGAAAAGTCATAACAAGTGGAGGGAGGGACACATTTATGATGGGTTAAGCTGTTCTGGGGCTGAAGTAAGAGGTGTGAGCCGGGAGGCCCTTTTAATGTGGGCATCATCTCGCAGGGTGTTATGCCAGCCTAAAGGCTCACTGGTGGCCATGCTTCCAGAGACAAGGAACACAGTGCTGATTGCAGAGCCAGTGTTGCATGAGGGATTGCTGATGACCAGAGTTCAGCTCCATAACAAGACTAGAGGCTGATGTGAGTCGTCTCCAGAGTGGGTACAGAGGACTCTGCTTACATGCCACTTGGCTCTAGTCATCCATGTAGCCTCCCTGACTGACGAGGATGCTTTCAAGTCAGCGTCCAGCCTAAGCCAGGTACCTTGGGACCTGACTCTGGAAATCCGTGGAGGATCCTGGGTCAACCGGGGTTGCTCAGAATTTATCTCCCCACTTTGGGAAAGTTGATGACCATTGTGCCCTCTCAGGCATGGAGTTGGGAAGGGACCCCCATGGCCAGGACTGGGGTTGGCAAGGGCACAGCATTTATCACTCTGGAACCAACTCCCTAAGTGCTTCTTCTGTCTACTTGGAACCTTTGTCTGACTGCTACATTTGCAGGTGGGTGATATAGTTTCTTCCTCGTTTCCAAGTGAATACCTGCATTGATCTTTTCTGCACTAGATTTGTGAATATAAAGGCTTTAGATATATTAAATTTTGTAGCAGAGCCATCGTGAGAACTGATAAAGGTGCAGGATGTGATGAGAGGATGTGGTTTATCTTCCTTGGGGGGATTCAGAGAGAAATAGTTTAATAATGACTACTGTGTTTGTTTCCTCTTGATACTGTAGCAACTTACTACAAACTTAAAAAAAATGACTTAAAAAATACAGATGTATTGTCCTAAGATTCTGGAGGTCAGAAGCCCTAAAATCAAGTTGTCAGCAGGGCTATGTTCCTTCCGGAGGCTCTAGGGGAGAATCTGCGTCCTGACTTCCCAGCTTCTGAAGGTTGCTCGCGTTCCTTGGGTTGTGGCCCCCTTCCAGCAATGGGATCACTCTGATCTCTGCTTCCGTCACCCCATCTCCTTCTGTGACTCCAACTCTTCTCCATCTCTTTTATAAGGACCCTTATAGCTACATGGAGCCTACCCAGATAGTCCAGGATCATCTCCCCACATCAAGGTTTTTAACTTAATCACACCTGCAAAGTCCCTTTTGCCATGTAAGTTAACAAATTTATACATTCGGTGATTAGGAGGTAGACATCTTTATTTTGGGGGGCGGGCATTATTTTGCCAACCATAGCTACCTGAATGGGGATATAAAGGAATCAGGGATGGGATACAGATTGTGGGCTGCGGGGGGAGACTAAAGGGACATCCAAAGTCCAGGATAAATGAATGTTGAGACATCTTCCTTGTCAGACTCAGAGGAAGGAAAAAAAGTGAGAAGGTAGGATACTGAGAAACACGCAAGGGTAGTGCCCGTCAACAACTCTGCAGTGGAGAGGGCATTATTTTTCTCTGAACTGTTAAGTTATTGGTTGGAATTTAGGCAGGAAGAAGAAGGTTTTCCCAAGGACCAGGGTTGGGTCTGTTGACCCAGTAGGTGAATAAGCAGGAGCAAGTCGTGTTCCGTGTGTGCTGTGTACTAGATCAGTCTGAGCAAAGGGTACCACTGTAAACCTATCAACTATGCAGCTGCGTATAGAAGAGAATTTTAAAGTTGAGGCACACTTCAGCATCGTCTTGCCCCTGCATTTTATAAATTAGAAAACCAAAGCCTAGAAAGTTCAAGTGGGTTGTCCAACAACACATGGGAAGTTGGTGTCAGAATGTGGACTAGAAACCAAGGCTCTTGGCTCCAATCCTGAAATCCTCCAATCCTCCAATCTCACACGTTAGTGTCCCATATACCGTTTAGCGCCTGCTGTAGAGGAAGGGCGTGGGAGAGGAGCGTGGGGCTGGGACACGTGCCCGTTCTGTCCATCCCCAAACTGCAGGTTGCCTTTGGTTTGATGGAGCCCTGGGTGGTTTTGTTTGAGACAGACGAAAGGAAACTTTCTGAGTAGCATGTGGCGTGACGTGAGCATGCATAGTCCCTGTGTGACTGGGTGTAGATTTAGAAATAGCTAGTCCCAAAACAATAGCAATGCAGATAGACTCACCCACTTAGTCAATGTAGCATTATAATTGTACCATCTTCTAAAAATGGCTGTCATGAAATCAGGGGAGGTCATGTGACTGACTGATAGGAAGGCAGCTGCCCATGGCCAAGTTCATTACTGGTTTCCCCTTTCAACATCGAGTCTGTTTTCTTCCTGGGCAGTAAGAGAATAGTTTCTCCAGAATATCCATGCAGCTTTTAGGGATGAATTCCTAAACTGCTTTGAACACTTCATCAGTAATACGGTGGGTCAATTAGTGAGCCATCAACATATGGCCTTGTTGGCAGAGCAACTGCAGACTGGACTTTGAAAGTTTCAATTCCCTTTTCCTAATATAGTAACATATCTGAAAGTATTTTAGAGTAATTCTGGAACAAGTAACATGAGACGAACATGACTTCAAGTAGCCTCAGCAGAAAATAGGATGTGAGGGGACAGGGGGGAAATTGCAGAGCCACGGAGTATGGGGAAAGGCAGAGAGCCGTGCAGAAGAGGAAGTGAATATACACTTGAGATATTCCGTGACTGCCTACTTCCAGGTCGCCGGGTTTCAGAGTCAATGAAGGCCTTCTCCACTCCCGGTATAAGCTTCTATAAAGAAAACGTATATTCAGATATTTCAGTGGGCCTTTAACTATTCATGGACATTATCGCACAATAAATGCTTTGTGTAGCTGATTGGAATGCTTTTACTGCCTAAGATCTTGGGTTCCTAGTGAGTTTTTCTTTTTTAATTTAAAGTGATGAGGGTGGAGGCACGGGTAGAGACTGCTTATTGGATTTTAATTTAATGCTGTAAAATTTGAAGCGGTTGAGAAGTTTTTATGTTCTTTTAATTGAAGGCTGCATAATTTTAAGGGGGTAGGAAATTAACACAGAATAAAATTGCTCAATGTAAAAAATTATTTTTAACATTCGTCACAGTTTTTAATGTCAACATCATTAATGGCACGATCATAAAACAGCCATTGGCCTCACTGAAACTGGATTTATTTAGTGAAAATGATGTAGAGACGTAACTATCGAGATAAGTTAAAGAAAAGACAACGCACAATGCCGCCTCACGTTGCCAGTTATTTGATCCTTTTTAGGCAGGGCTGGGTATATCCAAATGGAACGCAGTTTAGAATTTACAAAGCAGAGACAGACTTACAGATATCAAAAAACAAACTTCTGTTACCAAACGGGAAACGTGGAAGGAGGAGGGATAAACCAGGAGCTTGGGATTAACATACACACGCTACTATATATAAGGTAGATAACCAACAAGGACCTACTATATAGCACAGGACACTCAGAATACTCAATATTCTGGGATAACCTATACGAGAAAAGAATCTGAGAAAGAATGAATATATGTACATACCCAGCTGAATCACTTTGCTGTACACCTGAAACTAACACAAGATTGTAAATCAAGTCTATAATCCAACAAAATTTAAAAAATGCAAATGAACATTACTTTAAATGGTACATGTGATATAACTGGTTGGAGCTGCAAGATCTCAGCATTTGCTAGGTAGATCAGATGGAAAGAACTGGGTGTAAAATGCTTAAATTCCAGCCTTATTTGATGGTCTTGAAAAGAGACCTGGGAAATAGGACATTCAGGGAGAAGTAAATAACCCTAAGGTTTAAGCAGAAACTGGGGAAGGTCTGAATGTCATCTTACTCTAGACTTTTACTCTAGACCCTTATTCTAGACTCTACACTGGCTGTTCATTCATCTACTGTGTATCTGTTCATCACTCAGCATTCTTTGGCACACATTCAAGCCTTTCCTTGTTCAGATGCATTCTACAGAGCTCTACTTCTAGGGGCATGGTTTCCAAGTTTTTCTGCCTACAAACCACAGTAAGAAATACACTTTATATTTCAACTCAGTGCACGTATACATGTGAATTTATACACGTGCAGGACACATGCACACACAGGATGAAAACAAGTTTCTTAAAACAATGCTATAGCACCAAATGAAACGAAGGCAAGCTTGATGACTTAGCCATTGCATACATTCCTCATATGACCTCCACCATGTATCCGTCACTGATCCTGGATCAGGTGCAGTATGTACCTTCTTGCTAAGGGTCTGTGTAATGTATTGTGTGTTTTCTAGTCTACCCTCTTCTTACGGAATACTGGTTTTAGCAAAATGGCTATGGAAAATTGGTTGCAGTAAAATGATTTTAATCTTCAACTAATATATCACTTGCCAGTTTGAAAAAGTTTGCAGAAAGCGGCAATAAATGTGGTTGAATGAATAAATCTTTTCTCACAAGCTTTTTTCATGCCATTATTCTGTCTAAGGGTGAACAATGATTTTTTTTTCCCATTAGACTAGAACTTGGTATTCAGCGTTTTCTTCCTCAGCGGCTCCTCTTCACGGACCTCACTGTGGAAGTTCAGTCTATTTACAGTCACCGCTCATCTGCCCCAGCATCCTCCCTCCCTAGAATCGTTCTTAACACTCCCTCCACAGACTACAGATTCAGTGTTGCACTTGTCTCTGCTTCATGTTCACATCCACCTCTTTCACGAGGCATTACTAGATAAATTCAATCCTCAACCATCATCCTTTCTCAGTCCCTGCAGCACAGCTGTGGGAGGGTATGGTAGCTGTTGGTGCCAGCATTATAATCGTCTAGTGTTTGCTATCACTGTCTCCTTTTTCCCTTTGATAAAATTAAATCATTAAGTTATGAGAGTTCCATATTCTCTACATCTTTGCCCACAGACACTTGGTGTTTCCTTTTTTTTTTAAAAAAAACTTAACCACTCTGGTGGGTAGTAGCAGTATTGAATTGTGGTTTTGTTTGCATTTCTCTGATGACTAATGAAACGGATATTCATATGTTTATTTACCATTTCAATATCTTCTTTTGTGATATGGTCTGTTCAAGTCACTTGCCCATTTTTCCAATGGGTTATATCTCTTTTTTCTTATTAATTTGTAGTAGCTTTTTTTTTATATTACAGATTCAAGTCCTTAATTGGATATAGGTATTGCAAATATATTTTCCTACCCTGAGGCTTACCTCTTCATTTTCTTGAATGTGTCTTTCGAGGAGGAGAAGTTCTTAGTATTAATAAAGCTGATTTGTCAGTTTTTCCCCTTTACGCTTTGTACCTGCTGAGTCCTCTTTAAGAAACCTTTGCCTGGGCTTCCCTGGTGGCGCAGTGGTTGGGAGTCTGCCTGCCGATGCAGGGGACAGGGGTTCGTGCCCCGGTCCGGGAAGATCCCACATGCCGCGGAGCGGCTGGGCCCGTGAGCCATGGCCGCTGAACCTGCGCGTCCGGAGCCTGTGCTCCGCAACGGGAGAGGCCACGGCAGTGAGAGGCCCGCGTACCGCAAAAAGATGTATAAAAAAAGAAACCTTTGCGTATTCCAAACTTATGAAATTATATGTTCTTATGATTTTTTTAAGTAGATACTTTGTTGTCTTATCTTTTATATTTATAGTCACTCAGAAATGGATTGATCCTTATGATTTAAAGATCAAGAGTCATTTCTTCCCCCAGTGGATACCCAGCTGACTCCAAATCACACAGTGAAAAGACCACTCTTTCCCAAATACTTTCTCTTGTTATCTTTGTCATATGTCAAATGACCGTCTATATATGAGTCTGTTTCTGACTCCATTTCGTTCCATAGATCTCTTTATTTTTTCTTTAGACACACTGTCTCAATTCTCTAACTTTATAATAGCTCTTAACACAGCATAAAAGTCCTCTAGCTTTGTCGTTCTTTAAGATTGTCTTGGGTATTTTTTAAGTGTCATGCTAACCCTGCACAGTGTAGGATTCTACAAATGGGCTACGAATAAATTTTATGAGAGTGAAAGAGAAAGATGAGACTGACAAAATCAATGAGAGACATTCATTCATGTTGTAAGATAGCAGGTACTCCATGTTGATTTTGCAAATTTCACGGTTGGGGTTGTTGATGAGAGAAGGTTGTATACAGGGAGATGGATACTGAGGGGATTTGACTGAGGAAGATAAGAGACAATAGAGATGAATGAAAGTGGTATTTAGAGTAGGAAAGGGAGCACAAAGAACATCTGTCTTTATCAAATTAGGTACGAAAAGAAATACTGAAGTATAATTAAGATATAAAATGGTAATGGTAAACCTCAAAAAATTAGAGTGACTACATCTAGAAAGAAATTTCTGAAGAGAGTTCCATTTTGAAAGGATTATGATTAAAATCCATGTAGGAAAAAAGTCAGACCATAGCCTTGCTTTAGTTTTTTGGCTTGTCTGCCATGTTCCTGTTGAGGGAGCCACAAATGAAAAATCTTAAATAGAAGGAAACTCTTAACCCTGAATTGCCACTCCCAGCCTGTGGTGTATGTACAGCCAAAACTCATGCACTGATGACATTACAAGTGATGGGACTTCACGTGCTTTCTTCCCTCGGAGAAGAGGAGAAATAGAGAAATGTAAAGAAGCAAACATTGCATTTCTTGGGGCACATGTTGAACAGATGTTTATCCTCGTTGTTTGGGCATTAGGACTCCTTGCTGCCTTATTTAGAAACGCCTGCCTTCATGGGTTTTCTAATTTAAATCCATGGTATTGATCAAATATGATAGCGTCAGCTTGCAAATACCTAGAGCTGGAGAGGGCTTAGATAAGTTGAACGTGTTGAAAAATGAAGCCCCCAGCCATGGAATCCGCGAGGGTGAGAAATAGTTTTATTTTATGTGGTTTGCAGGGAAGGGGACCAATTGGACTTTAAAAGATTGTTTCCATAGCTACTGGGCTGAATCAAAAGAAAATGCTGTCACAGCATTTTTCCCCTTGCTACCTTACTGCTCTACGGTAGCTACCAAGACAAGTCTTTTTCAGGAACCTAGTTATTCCGTAGATGAAATGCTGCGAAATGCTTCAATCTAGGGTCTGTTGGAAGCAGACTTGCTTTGTTGTGAGAATCCCATCACCTATCCCAGATTTGACGAGAGCTGCCTTTCTGTTCAAAAGTCTTGTAGAAAGGTTCTCTCCAGGTACAACTTTGTTGAGCAGCTCCCTAGCAATTGAAATTCTATTTCATGATTTTAAAAATGGGGGCTGTACTTAACTTATAGAAGAATCCAGCCTTTTTACTGCTCTTAACCTTTTTTTGTTTAAAGATGGATACAGAGAATGATTTCTCAAAGGACCCTAAAAGTGATTGCTTTTGATGTTCATTATAATAAGGTCAGCCAAAAACAACAGACACTTCAAATCCAAAAGTAACAGTATTAGGACGAAGTTTTCTTTTTTTATTTTGGACACAAGCTATACATGTTGTGCTAGTTTTATACTCATCTACCATTTGTGCCAGTGAGGCCCTGATCTTTTGTATAAAGTACTCCATAGTAGGGGCCTTTTAGTAAAACACCTTCCCAATAGTGATTTGTAATAGGTGAGAGAAGGAGGAAGAATAGACATTCACTTTTTTTTTTTTTACATCTTTATTGGAGATAATTGCTTTACAATGGTGTGCTAGTTTCTTCTTTATAACAAAGTGAATCAGTTATACATATACATATGTTCCCATATCTCTTCCCTCTGCGTCTCCCTCCCTCCCACCCTCCCTATCCCACTCCTCTAGGTGGTCACAAAGCACCGAGCTGCTCTCCCTGTGCCATGCCGCTGCTTCCCACTAGCTATCTACCTTACGTTTGGTAGTGTATATATGTCCATGCCACTCTCTTGCTTTGTCACAGCTACCCTTCCCCCTCCCCATATCCTCAAGTCCATTCTCTAGTAGGTCTGTGTCTTTATTGCTGTCTTACCCCTAGGTTCTTCATGACATTTTTTTTCCCTTAAATTCCATATATATATGTGTTAGCATACGGTATTTGTCTTTCTCTTTCTGACTTACTTCACTGTGTATGACACACTAATGTTGATATGTCTCTCAGTTGAGGATTGTGCCACGGTTGAGTACCTCTATTGTTTTTTCAAGAATGTTTGTCCTATCATTTACATTTCTTTTAAGGCTGATAGATGCAAGCTTGACTTCTAAGAAGGGTCTGGCTGATACTGCACGCGGTAGCTGTATTCTTTTAGGGGTTTACCAAAGTCTGCGTTGACACAGTTAATGGTGGCATTTCCATTAGCCACCCGCTCAGCCACTTTTAGTAAAGCCACAGTCTGATTAAGAAATGTGAGCTGGCCCTGCAAATACAGCTTCCAGGCAAATACCCTGCCCCCTCATTCTGACCAGGCGACTCCTTTGAAGGTCCCCTCTAGAAATCCTGGAGCCACGACTCTTTGTCTCTGGATGTCCCCTCCACGCTAGAGCCAGTTTCTTGTTTTTAACGCACATTCACTCTTTGGATGCAAAGCCATCTCCCTTTCTTTGGAGTAGACTGTGATTCCAGGAACAAGTCAAAGTTGATTTTTCTGAATGCACTACCAGTTGTTTTTGTTGTTTAAAAAAAGAAAAGAAAAGAAAACAGGGTATTTATGTGGTCAGTGCTGACAGCATTGGTTATTTTCAGGAATTGGATGAGTAATTCCAAATAAAAATGGAGCTCTTTTGTCTTGATCGTGTTTATTTTTAATGCCCCAGATGTCCCTATAATTTGTATCACTCATCTCATCCTGAAATTCAGTTATCTAGGAGACAAGCCTGGGGAAGGCCAATTGGACAAAAACACATTCCTGGGATATCTGAAAGAAGGAGGGTTATTAGTCCCCTGCAGATATGGGGGAAGAACAGAGTGATGTGGCAGGGTAGATAAAAGTAAGAGAAAAGAAAAAACTATTTACTCCTCAGAATGAGAGGAGAAAGGATCTCGATAGACAGCCATTATCCCAGGGTATGACTTGTTGCTTCCATTGCTGAGTGCTGGATACATGCCTCAATTTATAAATACAAATTGTCTTTTGCAAACACGATGTAAATAAATCTTCTTGGGAAGATCCAAAAGTCAGATTTCAGGGCTAGAAATCACCAGTGATTGTGATAATGTTTCTAATGGTTTTGATAATGTTTGAGCTCCTCAGTGACAGTATGAAATGTGCATGTATATTTACATGGGACTTTTTATTTATGACTGCTGAGTAGCACTGCTGATTCTGAACTAAAACCCCAAAGAGGGAGGGGAAGGGAGTTCTTTGACCTCTGAAAGCAAACAATTTCTGGAATGAAATTCCAGAAAATATCAATAGTTGTTTATAAGCACAGCGTGGGAACGTTGCACCAGAGGAAAGCCTGTGAGCTTCGCTAAGACCTTTAACTTGCTCTCAAAGAGCCAGTTTTCTTTGCCTGTTAGTCCCAGACAGGAAACAGAAAGTGAAGCCCATGTTGAGGATTGCATTCTAGAATAAGAAAATGGCAAAGGAAGGAAGCTTAGAAACTCATGATTATTTCTAGATACACCAAAATGTTAGCAGCTGATAATGTTGGGAGAGTGGGTGCAAGGGAGCAACATGTAGTCAAATGCTTTTATTTGAAATAAGATTAATCTTCTATCCTGAGTGAAAGTAGAGGCAAACAGCAGCCGTCCAGTGCGTGCTTTATAAATCACATTATTAGGGCTTGCTTAAAGCATTCACCTAGTATTCTATATGGTGGTGGTTGGCGGGGCCGCCATATGCCAGCTTGGGCCTGAGCCAGGGAAGCACACAGGAAGGCTTTTGCATTCCACTCCTGCCTGGCAAAAAGCGCTTTTTGTGTGTGGCGTAAGTGGCCAAGTTCTTCGTACACAATGGGAAGCTGAAATTTCATTTCCACGTGAAATTAGTGAATAATGGCTTTCGAGACTCACTGAATAAGCATGTCCAAGACACAGTCAGCATTTTAAGTCTGTATACAGGACGCCAGCCATCTGGATGAAAAATAAATCAGTTATGCAGTTACATCAGGGGGCTCAGAGGTGAGGCCTGGGGAAGGCAGAAATGTATGGGTGCTGTACCAAAGCTTTTGCTTTTCACCAGGGCTTTGGTGTGATCAAGGTTTGTCACTTCTGTGATTCCATGGTACTTTTCTACTGGCCTGACGTACCAAGCCACAAGCGCTCATGCCTTGATGTGCAGTTGTAAGGTATTGTCTGCTGTGTATCTGTTTAATGTTTTTATCTAACTATTTTATTACTTTTTAAAATCTTTTCAAAATATACCTACACATTAATTTTGGATTTTAGGTTCCAAGAGAGTAGATATTCTACCTGCATGGCTAAGTTCCTAACTGTAGAATATACAATTCTAGAGTTCATACTTTCCCATGATGATGAAATTTATATTTTTTCCAAATAGTAATGATAAGATCTCCTTTTCTGCTAAGTCAAAGATTGGTTGTTAAAAATAAGATTTAAACTAAAAGTCTGATTTCATTTTTGGTAGAGTGTGATTTGAAAAAACGAGACCAGGGTTGTTTATTTTGAGATAGTAAGATCTTGGTCATTTGTGGATAATAATTAAAGCTAAAACATGGAAACTAAAATGAGAGAAGCAGTTGGAACATCCCCTAGGTGAGTATGAACATTTGTTCTAAAAAAATGGAACAGGTGCTAGCAAGATATATAATTATTTTCTTTGAATTACACCTGCTTTTGATTTTTAAAAAATGTTGTCAAAGCAGTGTTTCAGCTTTATTTACCTTGCTTCAGTTTCCTTCAAAAATGCTTTGGAATTTAGCACACGAACAGGATATAAATGAAAAGTAGTGGTATTTGAAGGAAGTCAGTTAATGAGCTATAAAATAATTCCTTGGTTTAAGAACTTTGGGGGGTAGGAAAAATCAGAATCTAGCTGGTGCAATCAGATACTCCGATTTTCCTATAGTCTGGTTCTATAATAGAGAAGATGAAGAGTTTACAGAAAAAAAACGAAGTATCAGTAAGGTTTCTTTAATTTGCTAGAATTCCAGGGTATGGTATTTCACAGAATATATTATTCAAAGTATACATCAAGAGCAGAACTGTTTGTTTCATGCTCCTATAATTTTGTTGATTCACATGCTGCTGTAAATAAATGGGCCATCAGCTGGAGTTTCACTGTCCTTTGCAATTTGAGCTATGCACTGAAAATGTATTAGTTATAATGGGATTTGGCTTGTAACTCTATAGTGTGAGCTGTACACATTAATTAATTCTGAGGCAGCTGCTCAACACAAATTCTTTCTGGTAAACATAATAAGTGAACGTATTTTGGAAGATGCCAGCACGTGATGTGTTGAATGCATTCTGATAAGGGCATTTGGCTTATTTGATTGGCAGGAATAAAAAATTCATATTTATGGGAATCCAGCATGATTAAGTATAAAATGGTATTTTAAAACTAGTCTTTTACATTTTGGATTCTATGTATGATCTAAGGACCTGATAAAGGAATTGGGGTTGTTTATTAACCTGAAATAGGAGATATATTACAAGGTACCACGTAGACTGATAAGAGATGGAAGGGGACTCACTGACCCTCTTTTATCCATTCCTTTTGCTTTGTGATGAGAAAACTGAGACCAGAGAGGTTGGGATTTGTCTGTAACCATATGAATGGTAGGAGAATGGAAGCAAGAACTCAGCCTTTTGACACTTTGAATGCTCTCTCATGAATCGTGAATTCATGGAACCGTGTCTAGGTAAGAATGAGATAAAGTGAGAAGTTACTGCAAATCCAATTCACTTGGAAATAAGAAAGATTGTTTTGTTTTGGAGGGTACTTATTTGGGGCTGCCTAGAAAAGCTTTGGAGTCTTTTCTGGACGTCATGTAAGGAAAGGCTAGAGAAGTGTAAGTACTAGATGTTAGAGGGACAAGAAGAGTTCTTCAGCTGCCTTCTCAGAGCCGTGATTTCCACATCGCTTCCTGTGGTCTAGCTTTTCCGTCCAATGGGATGATTTCTATGAAATTATGCGTTAAATTCACCCTCCTTGAGACCCATGCTGAAAACATGTTTCAGTGTTCCTCTGGGATGCTGGGACATCCAGACCTGCTTCTGCGTTTGTTTCCTCAGCCTTAAGAAAAGGTATACTCTGAATCATGATCTTGTTTTGTTTTGTTTTTGAGATTTTCATTTTTTTAAATTTTTATTGGAGTATAGTTGATTTACAGTGTTGTGTTAGTTTCTGCTGTACAGCAAAGTGATTCAGTTATGCACATAAATCATGATCTGCTGGAGAAATCATTTAGGTCAGAGCTTTTGAGATCTACCTTCTTTTTGGTATACTCAGTATTTTATCCCTGTTTGTTTGACTTTGGATGTGGAATTATGGCCCCGCAGTCTGCACACATTTAGAAGAGTTAAGAAGGTGAATCAGTTTCTCTCGTGGATGGCACGTGCCCACTTGGGCGTTTGCCCCTCAGAACAGTGTTGACCAAAGTCTTCTCAAATAAATGTGGTTCTCTCTGTTGACTCATTTGGCTGTGTCCCCATGCAAAGACAGATGAACCCGGAGTAGAAGAGAGCTAGCAAAGTTGTATTGGAAACATTTTGGATTTTAGGTTGCGAGCACATGTATCTCATCGTTTACGAAAAAGTGAGGCACTCCCAACTCTGTGTCATAGAGAGGGTAGGCTTGGCTGTGTAACAAATAAACTCTCAAATTGTTGTGACTTAGCTAACAAATAGATTTCTTACTTATGTGTCTGTTCAGATTTAGTCGGGAGCTTTCCTCCATGCAGTTATTCAAGGACCCAAGCTGATGGAGCTCTCCTGAATTCGAACTGTAGTCTCCAAGGTTGCTGTAGTGTTCCTCTCCATCCCAGTAAGCTGGGAGAGGGAAACTGCACGGAACCATCTGTAGAAGGTTATTATGGGTCAGACCCATGAGTAGCGCAAATCACTGCACTCAGACTTCATTGGCTGGAATGCTAACTGCAAGGGAGATAGGGAAATGTAGTTTCACTCTGAGCCTAGAAGAAGAGGAAATGGATTTGGATAGTTTGTAGCCGTGCACGTACACACATGCACACGTGTGTGTATATGTTATGTATTATATGTGTGTATCTATATCTCTATGTGGGTATATAAGTACATATAGATATAAATATATAGATATCCACACATAAATAGCTTTGTTTTAAATCTACTCTGGGAGTGAATGTGTGTTTTGAAAGTTATATCACTGTAGTTTATGCAGTTTATATTTGAATTATTGAACCTCTTTGCTTTCTTTTTCTGCTGATTAGTTGATTTCACGTTCACATTCTTTAGCCATGTGCCTTATGTCCAGAATCCTTACAGATGTCCGAGTTACACCTTCTTTCCGATTCCCATCAGCATCTCCCTAACAGGATGACACCTCTGCCGGAGGGCACTATGGAAAGAAGCCTGCTGAGCGATGGAGAGAGATCAAAATCCCTCTAAATACAGCTTGGCTGGTCAGAGCGGGCAGAGATGCTTCGTGCTCAGCAGCGAGGCCCCCTCAGCCCTGGGCTCTTGGCTCTCCACAGACATTTAGTGTGCGGGGGCCTCCTTGGCCATGGCCTCCCTGGGGGACTGAGTTCTTTCAACTGATCCTACTTCTCTCTGGCAGCCTCAAACACATGAAGTATCCATATTCAGAACCTAAGTCTGGGAAAGGACATCCATCACATTCCTGTTGTATTAAAAGCAGAGGGAGATGAGAAAGGGATAACATAGGTCCTAATAAAATTAAGATGTGTCACTTTGCAGAGAGAAACTAATGTAAGTCACCTTTCCATCACTTGACCAAGCCAACTGACTTCAGGATAATGAGAGCACATGCGTTTTCAATGGTAGAAGCGGGGGCTATCTCCTTCCAGTACCTCTCTCAGCTAGAAACACCACAGGCGGCATCCTGTACCTCCACCTTTTGGCTTACCATGTTACTTTCAGCTAATTGTAGTTTGAACAGCAGAAGTGACTTGACAGTGAAGGCGAGAGGTGCTGGTCCAAACTAGTCTGAGTTAGTGAGGTTTCCCTCCCACCCGTATGGAATTAGAATTGCATTATTTTTCAAGTATTCGTATGAACTAGAGCTGAGCTGATTGATACCACAGCCCCGGGACAAACTGTACTTTAATGTGGCAATGAGACCCCCTTTTAAGGGTTATTTTTCAAAGCCTCAGCCTCAGCTCAGTAACGTTTTTCTTCCTTTGCAGTTCCGTCTTTCATTGTATTTATCGCCTTCGATGCATTTGTTGACAGGTCTGCTCACCTGCTAGATTGTGAGCTTCAGAAAGGCCATTCTGTGTCTCGTTCTCTTGGGAATCTCTGATGGCTGGCCCAGAGGGGAACTTAATAAATGTGTGTGGAATTAAGGAATCTTGAACGAATAAGTAAATAAGTTTTATGTGAATAGATGCTTTCAAAATCTTGAAAAGCTTAAAAAATTCTTAGTACAGTGTTCTAGAACTTCCGTCTCCTTTAGTATCATTTATTATTCTTTTATCTCTCGAATATTATTATAGAACAAAGAACCTGCCTAGGCCCTTGATTCTGAGTTAGTGAAATCTGAATTAAAGTGGTCTTATCTGTACCAAGAAAGAGTTAGTTTGTTACACTTTTACACACGATCTCTGCTTAGAAGTATGTTGTTTGTCGTAATTAATCAAGGCAGAGTTCTTTTGTTTTTGTTTTTGTTTTTTGCAGTACGCAGTCCTCTCACTGTTGTGGCCTCTCCCGTTGCGGAGCAACAGGCTCCGGACGTGCAGGCTCAGTGGCCATGGCTCACGGGCGCAGCCGCTCCGCGGCATGTGGGATCCTCCCGGACCGGGGCACGAACCTGTGTCCCCTGCATCGGCAGGCGGACTCTCAACCACTGCGCCACCAGGGAAGCCCCAAAGGCAGAGTTTTTTAAGCAAGGCTGTGTTGTTTCCTAAAGTAAATGATTTAGATTCATCAAATAGGAGCATTCCTTGTTGGTGAGTTTCTGCTTTTATGTGTGCTTTATGTTGCAATCCTGGTTTGTTACTATCAGGACAACTTGGTAACTGCAACCTGTGGAGGTAATAGACTTGTCACCGACATGCTCAAGTCTGAATTGCCATTTTAATTGGATTTGTTTGAAAGGTTTATGCATAAAAGGCTGTGATTTTCTAATTAGCAAGTTGATAGCCTATTTCTGACAATATTCACCTGACCTGGAACTCAGATGCCTTTTGATTGATTATAAATAATCTTAGTATTTCCCATTTCTACTAGTATATTGACTTCAGCAATACATTTACGTGCAATTTCGTGTTTTCATATGCTCTTCTATGAAATACGGTGAATCTGAGGTAGATGTTTTAAATTGTGTTGTTTGCGGACGCCTGACAGGACACTGGTTTTGCCTTTAGGTAGGTCAGATTCCTTAAGTGCCCACTTGTGCTGGTCACTTCACCAGCATTTTCCAAACCTACATTTTCTCAGAGCCAAAAACCACTGGTGGAGTAGATACAGTCACGTCTCATAATTCATGATAGTGACGTTCTAGAAAGTTGCTGCAAACATTGACTTAGTGAATAGTGCACCATCACTCCTAAGGGGAATACAGAGTTAGGTTCCTGTGAGCCTCTGGTGATAACATCTTCATCATCCAATCAGTATGTAATCTTCATGTGTGTTTCTGTTTAAAGATACCTTATTTAATATATATAGTCAATTCATTAACATTGAACTCATGGCCAGTAGTGCTATAACTCATACCTGAATGAAGCTTATCTAACACGTATATTTCATCTGTAAGGTACATCATAGCCTTTTTGTACTTAGGAACAAGGAATAGCATTTGAGCAGTATATTTGGGGGCCGTCTTAAGCAGCAAAACACAGAAGAGCAAAAAGCATGGCACTAAATAGATCGTGGAAAGGATGCTTGTTTACAACATGACAGCTGCAGAGTGTCGCCCTGTTCGACCTCAGCTGGCAACGTGGGCATCGGTGACTCACATTTTTTGCTGCTCTGTTCGTGTCTGCAAGTGATCGTGAAAACACCTCAAGTATTGAGTTTGGGATTGCAAGTACATTTTACTGAGTAGGCAAATTTGCAAATGTGTAATGTGTAAATCATGAGGCATGACTACATTATCACCCAAGTTTAAAGATGAAGAATCTGAGATTCAGGTGTTAACTTCAGTTCAATAAGCATCTACTAAGACCTACTGGGTGTGGAGCACGATACTGAGGAAGACATGGTCTGTGATTCTAGACTTGGCCCCTCGTTGTCAACTGGCCTAACGACTTATGTCTATATTCATACAGACTGAAGAATACAGTGCTTTTTCTGTCTGAATAATGTTTATTCCTTAGTTCTTGTTTTAACATTGGCCATTCTTCTAGAAAGCAAAGCCCTTCTTTAAAACTTCAGATAAATATCTTAAAAGTTAAATTTGATGTCAGACTTTCTGTTTTCTCCCTCTGAAAATTAGAGTGAATCTATAGACTTTAGCCCGTGACCAAAGGCTGAGGGTCAAAAGTGGAAGAGAAATCAGCAAAATCACAAGCTCGTCTAGATTTTGTTCCTGACAGACTTTTCCAGATATGAGCAGTGTGTCAAGGAATTCACAGTGGTCGGCCCTGGAATTAATGTTCCTAAAGCTGGCTTATCCCTCATGGAGTATCAGTGCCATAGAGATTTAGACTTGCCATTTTTCAAAACAGACCTATCAGGGTGCAGAGAACTAAGAGTCCCATAGTTCGAACAGAAGAGTAAACTAATACGTTTTATTTAATGACTATAAGTTTTATGGAAAAGTAAACTTAAAAGCATCTGGTTGTGTGTTCAGATTATCCTTGTTGCTGATTTGACCCATACAGAGTAGATGCCTTGAAATTCTTCCCTGTACTTCAGCGGATCTAAGGGTATTATCACATTGCCATCATCCCTTGTAGAAACTGGAATTCTGTCCTTGAACCTTAAGCTCTCAGCTGACCACCAGCCTTGAAATCCCCTTCGTAGAACCCTGCCTTTCAGGAACATTCTAGACTTTTCCAAATCTGGACCTTTACCCATACCCTGTCAGAATGTGCTTCTCTGAACTGCGTGCCTGAATTTCCTATTTTGAACTCTTAGGAGTGCCCCTAAGAGTAGGGGCAGGGGTTGCTCAAAGGTCCTAGCCTTGCTGTCTGGCCCTTCTGGCTACAGACCCTGCTGGGGAATTATTGCTGGAATCGTGCTTGGTTTGATCATGTTTCAAAAGCAGAGTAAATCCATTCATAACCAACAACGAATTAGGTTCCACAGGAATCTCCTCTGGAGGTATGTGGCTTGAAGGATTTTAGTGCAGTGGTTTAAAGTTCAAATGGCTGTTCATTTGGAAGGTCTTATTACTCATCTGTAAAAAGGATAGATTTGCAAGGATTCAATAAGATGACGTACGTAGGAGCATATAAGACAGTGGCTGCCACATTTTAATGGCTGAATAAGTGCTACCTAATTGAATTATGGATTGATTTTTATTCTTCCCCAACTCTAGCGGGCTATCCACATAGTCTTTGAAATACCCGATCAGATTGTAGTTCATATGTAAAATGGTTGGTATTAAATGTAGTTAGGTGTACGTATCATGTCTGTAAAGTTATGGAATAGGAAACCTCCATATTCAATAGATTGTTTATAAACTTGGACTTCTGAAAATATGCACTCCATTCGGACTTTTTAATTTCAATATAATATAAATGTACTTTGCAGCAAAATTATATTAATATGGGATGCTGGCCAGAATATGAAAATAACTTCACTTACAGAGTTGAACATTCTATTTATAATTGCAAGAAATGAGCATTGGTAAAATCCGGGACCGAAGTAGTATTTTACAAGTTCTAGCTTTTGGAGGACAGGGGCCATTGTGTCTGTGTGTACTTTTCAAAACCCTGTGTCTTCCATATTGACTTAAATGTAATAGGTCAATGGATATAATGTTGAATAAAGACTTACAAGTTGTATTGTCACCCTTTCCTCTGTTTCTCTCTAAACTTTCTTCTTTTCTTAAAGATTTTCCTCCCACGCGACTGTATACTGGCATTGGCTGATTTTGACAGCACTGCAGGTTTTCCCAGTGAGTAGCAGTTATCCATTCTTGGGTTCACATAACAGAAAAGCTGGTTTGTTGAATAGATTCAGTGTGGTTCCTTCTGCAAGTGCTTATCTTGTTCACTGGTTGCTTTGTAATTGTTATTACTTTGAAAAAGCATTTCTTTTTCATCTGGACACTCAGATTATATAGAAGGAGACTTTTTCCTATTGAGGTATATTCTTATCAGGATGTTTTTCTTCTATTTTATAAATAATAGTATTATTAGACATAGGATGAAACTCTCTTGTAGTTAGTGCCAAAGGAAACAATACAATAGGGCATGTGCAGTAGGGGGTGAGCCAGATAGAGCAGCTATCTTGTTTTCCTTGCTTCCCTTTAATCAATGCAGTATTCTCTTAAAACGTTCTTATCCATCTTTTGTGGGCACTGTTTTGTGAATTTCCTTCCTTTCTTCCTTTTCTTTTGTGACAATGTTTCTATTTCTTTAATTTGTCAAGGTGTCACATACAACAGACTTACTGTATTATACTAAAGACATTCTCCATTTGCAAGAAAGTCTGTCTGTTGCTAGGTTTGCTTTTCTTTTGGACTAACTTGGACATTGCTAGTTATTTCTGCCTTTGATCTTAAGAATGTATTACAGCTCCAGACTTTGTCTCTCAGTAATTTTTTTTTTTTTTAATGGATTGAGCCCTTCCCCAAAGCAGATATTTTGTCCTTCTTTAATGGAATTCCTGTCTATGACGGTCTGTTTTTATTGTGACTTTCCCGACTACGGAGCCTTTCTTGGATGTGGGTGCCTACAGAATCCTTTTCTCTTTGTTTTCTTTTCACTTATGTCTTTTCGACCTGAGAATGTAGCCAAGGAGCAAAGAAAACGACAAAGTGTTTGTGATCAAGAATGTTTTTAGCTACAAATCTCAGGTTTACCATTATCCACTAAAAAAGTACATTCTTTCTTTACCTATTTAGTTGTAGAGGAGATGATTTCACAGAAGCCACTCAAAACTTGAGTGAATGTCTTTTTAGGGCTTGGGAAAGTGGCTAGAATCAAAGCAAGGAAGTAAACCCCTTAGTAATTTACACATTCTGTTTGTTTTCATATAAACTATATTAATCTCCAGTACATTTCCTTTGGAGAAGCAAATTTAGAAATCATTAAAATGATGAATGCCAGAAATAACTTTTGCTTTTATTTGCTACCAAGACAGTCAAAAGCAGCTGTAGCTACCTTTGGTGTATTTTATTTTCTGAAGATTGACCCTGTTTATTGCCTGTTGCAGTTTTTTGTTGGATATGATAGTCATTCTAATCACTATTATTTCAGAGAAAATAGCTGGTGAGTTACTTATCTAGTAAGTAACTACCAAACAGAGCTCTTGGATGTAATAAATGACTTGATTTCTGCTTTATATCTTAATTTAGTTAAGCCCTGATACTGACTCTGTCCTACCAACTTACTTCAGGTAGGAGCATAGTTAAATGGGGCTCTGTTACTGTAACTTTCTTAGTAAGCTCTTTTTGGCTTTTGTGAATGGGTCAGATTAAAACCCAGTAAGATGCTCAGTAACCTGGAGTGAATGGATTTGTTAATTGGGTACTTAACACGTTTTTTAGTCTGTCCAGATGTATTCTTGTCACCAAGTGTTTTTCTTTGAAGCGCTATTAGCCCTAGAAAGAGCACAGTATCCATGATTCCCGTGGATAATGACTCTGGTCTATCGGGTTTTGCTCAACAGACTGTAATTTTTCTCGACAAGGTAGTCAGCCTCTTTGAGTCTCCATTTCCTCCTCTCAGAAACGAGGGTGGTGCTGTCAAAGATCTCTTTGGGCCACCACTTTAGTGGCCTGTGATTTCTAAGATGCCTGGGGGAGCCTCACGGTAACTTCCTCTCGGGCATAAGAGGTCCCGGTATCTGCTTATCACAACCTCTGGATGCCTCAGCGGCATCCCCTGAAAGCAAGTTGTGTGGAACATTAATTGTGAAACAAGAGCTTTTCCGCACAATGTTGTACATTAGCAAACTAAAGCCAGTCAAAACTCATGGAACAAAGAAACTTGTCAAAGTTATCTAATCGTTCACCCTGAGAAACAAAGAAATAGCAGCTGCTATGATCTCACTCAAATTGTGTTCCATGGACAGGAAAACTGGTGCTCAACTGTATTTCCAAAAAGATAGTGGAGGGCCATGGAGGAGGAATCTTCATGGCCAAAGTAACTGACTAGATTTTGCAGCAGGAAAACTGTCTGGAAACTTTGGGTCACTAATATGAACGCCCTGAATTGTCAATAAATGGATAAGATTACTGGAAGCAATGAAGAGATGGAGAAGTTTGCAAAAAGCCCAAAGGGCAACCAGTATAACAATAAGGACTGAGCTGAAAGAATCTGAGAGTCAGAAAAGCACTGGATTTGATTAGTACTGGCAACGTTTCCTCCAGCAATCGTTTCTCTCGTGTTCTTTTCATGTGAGTATCTGGCTCAGTAATACCTATCTCCCACCATTGATAGATGAATATAATTAAAAGAATGAACACGTGCATAGAGCTTATCATATGCCAGCCACTGTTTCTACATGCTCTATAAACATAACTCGTTAATTCCTGCAAGAACCCTCGCAGCAGGTAGGACACTGAGGCACAGAGAGAGTATGAGAGAAGAGAGGCAGTATGTCATGTGACAAGCAGCCCCCGAATTATAGTGAGTTAAAAGCACAGTGATATATTTCTTACTCCATCAGAAGTCAGTGGTGGGTCTGCTGCTTGACTCCAAGGCATCCTCACTCCAGGACCCAGGTCAGCCTCTTTCTCAAACATTGCTGATCATAACGAGAAAGGTAATACGGCAGATTTTGTCCTGGCCCTTCAAGTTTCTGCCCAAAAGTTACACATGTGCCTTTCACTCACATTTCATTGGTCAAAGCAAGTCTCATGCCAAGCCTGATGTCAGTGGGGTGGGGAAGTCAAATCCTCCCACAGAAAGGGGCAATTTGTATTTGTAAATGATAGCACATTCGATCACAGAGAGGGTAAGTAACTTCCCGTAGGTCCATAAGCTGGTCAGCGGATGAGCTGGGATTCTGAACTCATGCGGCCTGATTCCAGAGTCTGTTCTATTAAACCACACCTCTGTTCTGCTTCTTCAGTTGCTTGAGTCTCAAAGGGAATGAAAACGGATTTTGAGAGCTTCTTACGAAATTCACACAGATCTTTTAGTGTCCATATTACTGAACAACAACGCACCATTAAAAAGTGTAACTTCAGCTAGAATTACATGGATAGCACAGAGTTAAGATGAGAATGGGGCTTTGGGACCAAGAGTGCCTGCCCCCAAATCCTGACATCATCAATCACTACCCGCAAGACCTGTGGGCAGATACATAATCTCTCTGTGCCTTGTTTTCCTTATCTGTAAAATGGCGATAATAATAGTGCCCACCTTATGGTTAGGATGAAGATGAAATGAGTTAATAACTAACTGTAATGCGCTTGGAATGTAATCACAGTGTGAGTGTTAATTATTGCTATTATTACTCTCATTATCCTCTTTCTTAAATGTAATCAAAATTTGTTCAACAATGACTGTTTACGTCTTCAACCACCTCCTGCCTTGAAGGTGGTGGGTGCCTGCCATCCTTCAGAAAATGGCTTTTTTAAAATTTTGAACCACTCAGTCACTACTTGACTTTCCCCTCCCTTGTTTTAAGATACAAAAGCTGCCTTCATTTTTTAAAATTTTCCTCTCTCTCACTGTGATGATAAAACAGGCAATTTAAATGCTTAGGTTTAATTACCTATAAACTGAACGTTTACAGTAACCTGTTTTGACAGAATTAATTTCATTGCCTGGTTGTTGTGCTATTATTATTCTTCAAAAACATCTGCTGTTGTTTGCATTTGAGTTGTTTTCCTGTTTTCTAAAACACTTTTACTTCTGTTGAGAGTATCCTATGTGGTCGTATATCTGAGAATTTTCTTCCTTCCCATTAGGGTCTTACCTGGTGTCACATCTATTAAATTATTTCACAGATTGGTTTCCGTTCCTTTCTCATCTCTTAGACATTAGGTTCTGTTTTCTTATCAGTGTCTTCTGTTTCCCTCTAAAGTTTCCCATTGTTCGCTTTTAAAAAGTGTTTCTAGGGCTTGATGATGGCTTATTGGGAGAGACCTGAGTTATGGGGGGCCTGGTCATGGATTCTATCATTCTGTCTCTAGACAGACCAGTTCCAGGACCACAGGTGACCCCTCTAACTCCTTGTTACCTACTCCACAGTGACCAGTGCACATCCCTGTAACAGGGGCAGCAGTCAGAGAGTGAGTTAAGTGTATTTACAAAGCAGAAGGTGGCAGCCAGAGTAAGTCTATTTGCAAACCACCCCCAGTCTGGAAGACCAACTAAGTCGATAGTCTTATAACAGAGCAGGAAGACAGCACTTTATCTTATACTAGACATCACAGTAGCCTTAGTAAAAAGGAGGTGAAGATGAAAGTACTAAAAATACCTTTGCGGCTAAGTTAGTGTGTACTTGTAGAGGTTTAGATATGAAGTGTGCCACTTGAGTCATTCATATAGACTTCTTGACCTTTCTTGAGAAGTGGCATGTAAAAGGAGTGAGTTTCTTAGATGAAAAACAACAAGAACAAGTTTGCAGTAAATATTTTATAGTTCTACAGTCATAAATTCCTTCTGACTTTTTGCCTTCTGATTTACTGTGGCTCTAGCTTGTCTGAAATGTGACTGCCATTTCCTCTGTAAAGACTTCCTTGATTCTCTTGGTCAGAAGTGTTTAAATACTCCTTCTACTGAAACTGTGTGACACTTGCTTGGGGCACCCATTATATTTTACCAAGCTACGTGTATATTTGTATGTAGAGAGAGGGATTATGTCCAAACACATGTAATTGATAGATTTTATATTAAAATATAAGTACATCTGAATGTACTCCTTTGCTAGGGTTGCCCTAACAAAGTACCACAAACTGGGTGGCTTAAATAACAGAAATGTATTGTCTCATAGTACTGGAGGCTAGGGGTCTAATATGAAGGTGTTGGCAGGGTTGCTTCCTTCTAAGGGCTGCGAGGAGTATCTGCTCCATGCCCTTTGCCTAGCTTCTGGTTTGCTGGCAATCTTTGGCATTGCTTGTTTTATAGAAGAAGCTTCCCAATCTCTTCCTTCATCTTCCCGTGTAATTCTCTCCGTTTGTACCTATCTTCAAATTTACCCCCTTTTTTAAGGGCTTCAGTCATAGTGGTTATTAGGGCTCATTCTAATGACCGCATTTTAACTTGATTACCATAAAGACACTGACTCCAATGAGGTCGTGTTCTGGGACTTCAACATGTCAAGTCATTCACATTTTTAGGGGGACACGGTTCAACTCATAACACTGGATATAGACACATGGTCTGTTTTCTAAGACGTGATGCTTCTTGACTACAGGGATTAAGCCTTAACTTGTCATTGTGTCTTCCCCAGAGCCTAGCAAAGTGCCTCTGACGTAGTAGGCAGCATGGTACTTGTGGGATGAATTTATGGCATTGCTAATCCGCCCTAAAAGCCACCATTTTGTTGAGCAGAATTTACGTTGTGTGTGTGGCTCATTCCACAAATGAAGAAGGAGGATTTAGGGGATAAACTATTCTGTGTTGCAGCCTTACCAGGGTCTTCATTACCTCCTTCAACTTCTTCCTTTAGGATCTCATAAGCCTTGTTTTTCTCAGCCTAGAGAGATGGCTTGAATCTCCTCGCAGATACTATCTTGGGACCTTCATGAAAATAGAGACAGAATGAGATTTCAGGGTCATTGCTAATTGAAAGCCATGGAAACCAAATTAATTGTAACATGAAGGCTGTTGTCTCACACACCCACAGGTATACATTGCTCCTTAGGAGATGGTTAGCTTGTGTTTTCTTTTCCCTAAGAATTGTCTTTCCGTCTTAAATGACATATCACCCATTACTTTTGAATGTTACCAAAACTGATGGAAGAAAATCAAACACTATTAATGAAATTCTTTTGTTTTTCTGTTTTTTCTTATTTGCCAGATGTAAAACAAACCTAGATGTGTCTTTTTAGTGGAATTTTAATGTTAAAAGGAGAATCATGGGTATAGAACATGAGAACATAGGAAATTCATGTTTCTTAGAAAACACGGAAACATAAGGATTCCTCATTCAAGAATCTAGGCTTTTCAGAAGTGAAAATTAAGTTTAAAAAATTAGGTAGTTCTTCAGTGATTCTTAGAAAGGTATATCTCTAGGAAATTTTTTTTGAACTGGCTTTACACTCAAGGAAGAAGTTACCGCAAGAATTAAGACTCAAATTTCCTACATTGAAGTTGGGGGAATTTTTTGTTGCAGTGTGTATTTTAGAAACACATTAGGTAGGAGACTTTTGGGATTTCCTTCTGCCCCAGACAAAAAAAAAAAAGAGAAGAAAATGGGGTTCTTTTAACTCAGTATTGTGTTCAATAAAGTTACTAGACCCTATGTTTATAAAAAATGTTGTGATTAAAGCACGTATTATTCTAGTGAAAGCTAATAGTTCTAAGGAGAAATAAAGGGGAGAATCCCCAGAAAGACAAGTTTCTTTCTTCATTGGTTTATGTATTTGCTAACAAGAGTACATGGTACATCTGAAGTGCGCAGAACGCTACAAGTGCGTTGGTAGGAGTAGGTTTTATTGGCACATTTTGTTAAGCTCTGGTGGGGCATGGGACTAACCTCTGATACTCAATACAGATAAAGGCAGCGGGTGATCTTGCCTCAAGTCCATCAGGCTGTCTTTGCCCGGAATCATGATCTTTCATTCAATGAGGATGTGGTTTGTGCCTCAGACACACACAGAGCATGAAGTCCTAGCCGTCTGAGTCTTATAGACCAGTAGGGTTGAGAAACAGGTAAGCAATTAGGATACAGTGGGTGACACAAGTGGCTGTATGGATGAATCAGTGAACCACTAAATGAAAAGGTGGGTGTCATTTGAGACACCATTTTTGAGAGTGGAAGAACATTCGTTATAGAACAATTGTTTTTAAATTTTTATTTCATGTTGGAGTATAGTTGATTAACAGTGTTGGGTTAGTCTCCGTTGTACAGCAGACTGATTCACTCATACATATACATGTATCTATTCTTTTTCAAGTTCTAGCACACTTACGTGGCATCATATTTAGAGAACTTTTAGAAAATTCTCCAGAAACTTAGAAAATTGGAGAACAATTTTAGAAATCTTCAGAGAGCTCCAGGAGGAGGAGCACGTGGACAGAAGACCTTCAGAAAGGCAGGCAACTGACATTTGCGTGTGTGTTTGTTTTTACTAATGATCTCTGTATTCCAATATGCTGTATTCTCTAAAAAAGTTTGTTTTTTTGTTCATTTGTTTGTTTGTTTGCTTAGTGGGAAGGGAATCAGTTAGTCAGCACAGTGCACTGTTATTACACTTCCTCTCTCTCCCGCAGTCAGTGTGTGTGCACGCCGCCCTGAGTCCTGCTGCCTTAGTTTTTGCTGACCCAAATCGTTTAATGTCACCAGTTGAGAACCACTCTCCACTCCCTGACTTTTATGCATTGTGGATGTGAATTGATTCCTCTAAAGTACGGAATAAGAGGGTGATTTTGGGTATTTATAAGTGTTGGGGCCAACACTGACATTATGCATTGGAAAAAGTTGCATGCAAGTTTCTTTCATCTGGGTTGTAGCTCCCACACTTTCTCTAAATCTGTCCTTGCCCTGAATATCTGAGTGGATGAGTAATTAAATGATCTGCTTTGGAAAGGCTAATTAATTTAACCATTACTCAGGGACTGTTGCCCCCGATCTCCCCATCTGCCCACTCCACAGGCACACCTGGCACTCGGCATTGTCCTGCCTCTGTGGCCGGCAGCTCCCCAGGATGCCTGTGTAGGCGGAGAATGGTTCTAGGCCTCCGGGGGGAGCAGACCTGCTCTCTTCGCGCACACACACCAGGTCGCCACCATGCTCTTATTCTTGGGGCCCACTCAGAAATGGGGAAGGCTGATGATTTATTGAAACTTTTCTCTAAGATTTTAGAGTGTGACTCTCTGCCCCAAGGTGTAAATGAGAGTAATCATTTATCTCATTTCCTCTTGGGCATTTGGTGAGATCTTTGTAGGGAAAAATATGGGGAGGGGGTGGTGTTAATTGAAACAACGAGCATAGGTTTGTATGAGGAATTTCATTCGTATTTTTCTTCTACTCGGCTGGAAATGTAGGTTCATAGGACTTGGAATTCAGTGTGTCCTTGAAAAGTTAGATCAGTGGTTTTCCCATTGATTGCTATGGAGAGGGTCAAGGATGTTTCATCCTTGGACACCCCCATGATTTCTTGCACTATTGTGTTCCCGACCAGGGTTCTTGCCTCCTTAGTCAATAGAAATTGATCGGAGGCCAGACAAGAAATGCAGGCAAGGCTTTATTGGGGCCCCTGCTGCAGCAGGGGGGAGCGAGAAGAAGCAACAGGTTCCCTTGCTCACTCATTCCCGGAGGCGGGCCGAGCTGGATCCTAATATGGGGTGACGGTAGGGGTGTGCCCAGGGGTCGGGCTGGAGGGGGGCCTTAGGTGGTCTGCCCACCCCTTTGGTGGTGTTGTGTGCAGCATGCCCAGTACCCTGCTTTTGCTCCCTGCTCTTCAGAAGTGGCAGTTGGGTTTTTTTGGTCTCTTTGTATCTTGTTGTCCATAATTTGCCCTATCTGCGCATGCACACATTTTTAGTCCCTTATAGTTTCTTTGTATTTTTTTGCTGGACAAGATGTTTGTCCAGGTGCCAGCATTGTAGCAAAGGGTCCCAGGTCCCAGGTCCCAGCCTGTTTCAATTGATGATTCCTTCTCTAGCAGTAGAGGCAGTGGTTAATAGGTGATGATAAATACAGAGGCACAAGTTCTAGCAAATGAGATTTTAACTAAATAAGTATTCATCACTATTTTGCAGATTTGGAAAAACATGCGTGGTTGTATTTAAATTTAACAGCTAAGGCACAGGGGGCATGTTTCCCAGCCTACTTGAGCCTCAGTTTCCCCGTGGAAGATAGGTGTCACTGTACCTCAGCGCTCAGACTGTGTACTGGGGGCTCCAAGGGCCCTATGACTTTTTCAAGAATTCAGAGGTCAAAACTGCTTTTCTAAGAGTACTAAGATGTTATTTGTCTTTTTCACTCTCATGGGCATACAGTGGTTTGCCAGAGGCTTTTCAACATGTTAACATTGCAATATCCTGAGTACAGAAGTGGATATGGGAATCCAGATGTCGTTTTTGTTAGCCAGACATTAAAGACATTAGCAAAACTATAAAACACTGCCATTCTTGTTACTAATTTTTGTTTTGGAATCTATAGTTGTATTTCACAATTATATGTTGTTTACCTGTAATGGAATTATTATTGTTATTTCAAATAAATTAATATATATAGTATTTGTATTTTACTATATATAAATATATGTAAATTAATATATATTTAGAGTCTTGGTTTTCATTTTGAATACCGTAAACATTGATAGAGGTAGCCCACATAAACAGAAGCTCTTTGGAGTCCTCAAAGATTTTTTTTCAGAGTGTAAAAAGGTTCTCAAAAAAGTTTGAGAAGCATTGCTGTGTGTCCTGGAAATGATAATAATACCTACCTCATGGGATTGTTGGAGGTTTAAATACTTCATGTATCTAGAACCGTGCTTGACATACTAACTGTTCAATAAATATTAACCATTCCTCTTATCTTTTAAAATTGCGATATGATGTATCGGAATGGAAAAGGCTGAAGAAGTCGGTCGAGTGTCTCTGAAAAGTGACCTGGATAAAACCATGACCCAAAGGGGCAGAACTTGGAACTGAACTGAAGTCCAGTACCATCACCTGCCAAACTTAGGGAATTTAGGGAAGAGTGGAATCAAGACCTATAATAGAGATTCTCTATAATTAAAAGACTTGTGGAAACAGACCTGTTTTTCTATATGACTTGTTGCTAAAAAGCATGAAATTTGAAAAATAACTCTTAGAAATAGGAGAATGCACCTTCCCATTTCAAGGCAGTTTACTTTCTATTTTTTGATAAAATCATTACCTAACATTTATTTTAAAAGCTAGCTTTGAATACACCTTTGAATACCCAGCACTCACGTTATGCTTAGTGCATCTTATGACACAGGTGTGCCTAGGTATGCTTTCTGTCTGTTAGACCCTGAGCTCTCTGAATTTAGAACCATCTTATTTATCTTTATTGCCCAGAGCCTAAACTCATTAAACTCAACTTTAAGTGTTTGCTGAATGAATTAGAATCTCCACCATCATTGGATTACTGTATATAATCAGCAGAATATTCCAAATAAAGTAAAATAGAGATAGATGTATATATTATATAATACATAAAAATAACTGAGTTTTAAATACTTTAGAATATAGGAGCTTAACCTAACGACCAAAACTAACATGAAGGTCCAGTTTGGGGGGATAGTAGAAGATTCTTTAATAGCCCAATCTCTTTCCCACAGTAAAGGAAATGGACTTTGGGTTTGTAAGATGCCCCATAATGTTTTTTTTCTTTTTAAATACATGTGTGAGCCTGCTGAGTTGTTCTGCTTTAGTTTTCCAGAAGAGTCAAGTAGAAATTGTACAGATTAGCTGGCAGAGTATTTACTGTACTGACAGCTTGCTGGAGGTGCGTTTCGATCGGCACCCTTCAAATGCATTGTGTGTATAGAGCAGTTTGGGGTGACGAGACTCACAATGAGTAGAAGTAATTCTCCACACTCACACTGAGTGCCAGTGCGACCCTTCCTCCAGGGCAGCCTCACGGGGGTACCATCTGCCTGGTGGAGAGCAGGGCTGCACAGTGGCGTCATCCTTACCCATTCAGGATGGGTGCAGGGCTTCCTTGAAAATGGCAACAGAACACTGATTTGTCTCCAGACAGGCCTGCCTTCCCCACTCCTACAACAGATGGCTGCTCGGTGCCCTGAAGTCGGACGTCTCCACACATCGCAAACTGAATACAGTCCCCCTTCGAAAGCTGCTTACCCCTTGGGGAACATTTTTCTAAACATCCAAACCTTTGCAGGTCTTTTCTGGCTTTTACAAATGCCAGCATCCTGTTGGTATCATTGTAGGCAGTCTTTCCATGGGCTTAACTTGTAGCTGTATCTGTAGTTTTCTGAAGATCCATGGTTCACATAAATAACTTTGTTGTTGTTTATTATGATCTTTAGTTGAGATTGTCTGCGGCTGCACTGAAGGATTTAGAAACCTGGGACTAATTCGCCATTTGTGCATAAAATTGAATAAAAATGTAGCTCTGTTTCATCCTTCTTGGAGGGAAAGATTCTCTTTGCATTTAACTGAAAGAGAAGTAAGTGTTGTCATCACTTTTGTTTTATTGTGTGTTTATTCTTTATATTCTTCTATTATCCCTGTTCTGTAAGTAAGGGTCCACAGCTCTTGATAAAATATCTCTGGGCATTTGTTTTGCAATCATAAAGTCAGTACCCCCTTCATAATGAGCTACTGGCTTTGCTACAAACACAAAACAAAACAGAGACGTATTGCAAAAGCACAGTTGTCAGTTTTTAGCAGGTGAGCGAAGACCTTCAAATAGGAACACAAGTATTTAGGAGTGTGTTTAATTTGCCTTGGGTAGCATGCAAGGCAAGGATTCCTTATTTTTTACACAAAGCTGTTTTTAACAACCCCGAATTTGCATAAAAAAGATGATGGTCCCAGTTGGCTTCACACGTATATTGGGACCATGGGGGTTTGAAGATATGGTTTGCCAAGGGACTACTAAACCCAAGAGCAGATGAGATTACTGTAAAAAAAAAAAAAAAAAAAAAAGTCCCATTTATTTTTAATACTTTAAGTTCATAATTTGAGCCCAGAAATATTAACATCTAGAAATCCTAAGAATTTGATTGTAGATAATTTCACCCATTCAACTCCATTACTTCCTTAATTTTAATAAAGAATGACAATTCTTCTTTCATACACAAAAAAATACTATTCCTACTAAGAAAAACTCCTGCTGACATAAACTGCACACACATGGAGTACCAAAAACTTGAAAGATTTGGGAGATACAAAGTATTGAACCTCAAGAAAGAACCTTTTTGGTGTGTTTTAGCCTTGAAACCCTCTTTTCAAAGGAAATATGATTCAGAGGCCTACTACATAAAATAGCTCCAAGTACCGAAAATTGTGGTGCCCCTCCTGTAGTGGAACTTAACTGGCACTGGTCTTCCCCACCCACCCTGTAGAAAACCCTGGGCTGTTATTCGGAACCCTTAGAAGTCTTTGCTCCACGACATTATATATGTTGCATTTCCTGAATAAATGATTTAGAACAATTACAGAGCATGGACCCAAAGAGGCATTTGTATTTGTTGGTCATGCAAATTGTCCTTCACCACCAGGCTGCTTTGAATGAGAGTAGATCCCATAAAGTAGACTAAAGCGATTTTCCAATTTGTAAATTAGGATGACCAGAGAGCAGGGTTAGGGTTGGGGATTATCTTTCCTGTGACCCAGACTACTCTGAGATTCTCCACGTTTGTGTCACACATTTCCACGTGGCTGTTTGAAGTGGGGCACATCTCTGCTCACATAGCGGTAGGTCAAAAGTAAAGTTGACGTTTCTAGTTTTACATATTTTACTCTCTGTTGCACCAAATCAAGTGGCTAATGTGCTACCACTTCTGAGATGTTGGTTTTCTATGTTGGTTCATTCATACTTTATTGAAGGCCAAAAAATAAAATGTGTGGGCAGACTACAAAATTTTATGATTCATTAATATTTTCCTTCTTAAAAACTAATGGCTAAAACCATTGGAGTTTTCTTTCCAATTGAACTGAATAAGATTTGACAAGCACCTATACCATGTGCTATTTCCTAATAGTGTGATAAAGGAAATCTATTTTAAGGATAAAATAGTGATGTTCCTAACCTTTACACTGTATTAGAATTATTTTTATTATTTAGTAGGATGATAGTGATAAGATAGACTCTTGTTCTGTTTCTAGAAATGTCTTTTTTGTGCTAAACTGCTCTTCTAAAAAATTAGTAGGCTATTGGTATATATATTAAATCTTTCTCTGAAGATTCAGCAATCAGAAATGATGATTCCAGGAAATTTTCCAGAACGCCTTCCATTTCTAGTTCTGTATCTGTCTTCGGGGCGAAATTCTCAAAGTGTGGGCCTGGGATGCTGGGTGCTTCCAAGACCCTTTTAAGAGATCCACAACGTCAAAACTATTTTCATAAGCTAGTATTTGCGTTTTTTTCCTTACATTCTTTCGTTGGTGTGTAGTGGAGTTTTCTAGAAGCTATATGACGTGCTCTCACAATAAGTTGAATGCGGAAGCAGATATGAGAATCCAGCTATCTTCTGTAGAGCCAGACGTTAAAGATATATTTGCAAAATTTTAAAGCAGTGTCACTCTTCTTATGAAATTTATTCTTGTTTTGGAATATAATATTTTTCATAAAAATGTTTTACTTATGTTACCATGGATTTATTAATTTTTAATGAATTTATAGGTAACTATTTTTTAAAACTACCTGTTTTCATTTATATATGGTAGATATCTATGAACATAACCTACTTGAACAGAAGGTCTTTTGGTCAGCATCAGTAGCTATAACCCATGTAAACAAGCTCTTTTGGGTCCTCAATAACTTTTCAGAATGCAGAGGGGTCCTGTGGCCCAAATATATGAGAACTGCTGTACTATCATCCCCTCATTCAGTGTCCTTATATAGGAATTTACTTTGTTGACGCTTACTCAGATATTTACCTGGTAGTCCATGGAAGCTGTGCTTATCATAATTTTAAAATGTGTGTAAAAAGCTTTTGTGGCCAACTAGAACCAGAAGGTGCCCTGTGGGGATCATTGTGTATGCGTGTGTGTGTGTTGTGTACTCATAAATGCAAATTGGTAGTTATTAGAAATTCTATCATGCTGGGCAAATTGGTATTAGATTCTGTGTCTGATTCCTCACTCAGCAAATCGCAAACATTTATTTTGTTTCTACTAAATGGCCCTTAGTAGGTGTTATAGAGGTGGACTAAATGTGATCTCAGCATTCAGGGCAGCAGCTGGTACAGTGCTATACCACAGCTACACCACACTATACCGACTACACCACAACTGACCACGTGCAAAAATGCATCAGTCAGCAATTTTGGCTGCCACCCTTGTGGTCAAGGAGGAACTTATTTAGAGGAAAAGATATACTAAATAAACAGTCAAGGAAAATAGAAGACAATGTGGATTAGAGTTTAGACTAGAAGTTAAATGTCTCCGTATTCAGTATACAGAGAAAACAATGAGTTCAGGTATTGTTATATTAACTTAATTATCATCCTTAGTACCAGAGTAGCTTCTGGGTTCTCTTTATTTAGTTTCATGGAGTTATACATCCCAGTGAAAAATAATTTATAGATTATTTTGGTAAAAATTTTGACAGTGTAATAGTAAACCTTTCAATCCATGAATGTGGTGTGTGAATCCATGAATGTGGGGGGTGTGTGTGTATGTGTATGTATAAAATCTCCTTTAATTGTTCTGAGCAGTGTTTTCTGGTTCCTATGTAGCAGTTTAAGTCTTTTATTACATTTATTCCCTAAGTATTTTATGTTATTACAGATTCTTTAAACTTAATTTTCCAGTTGTGTGATGCTAACACATAAAAACATAATTGATTTTTGTAAATTGACTTGCATCCTGTGACTTTGCTAAATTATTAGCTGTATTGTTGCTTTGTAAATTCCTTAGGATTTTCTGGTTAGAAAATTATGTCATCTGTGAATATAAACAATTTTACCTCTTCCTTTTTGTTATTTGTGTCTTTAATTTCTTTTTCTCACCTTATCAAACTAGGTAGGAGTTATGCCGTCTTTGAACTTTCATAAATGAGATCATAAAATATATACTCGTCTGCATTTGCTTATTTCACTCAATGGTATTGTTGTGATGAGGTCTTGATTATTCCTTCTTAGTAGTTTATGGTATTTCGATGTATAACTATGTTGAGGTTTATCCATTCTACTGTTAATGGGTGTGTGCATTTTCAGTTTAAGGTTATTACAAGTAGTCCTCCTATAAACATTCTAGTACGTGCCTTTTAGTGAACATATATATGAGTTTCTGTTGAGTTTATACCTCAGAGTGGATTTACTGAGTCATAGAATATAAAGTGTGTTCTTCTCTATTTTTTTTGTCCTCATGAGTATTTGCCACGTGTTTAATTTTCATGTTAAGCCAGAAGTGTGTCGCATTCTTCTCTTCCCTCTGCCTTTTCATCTGCTCATCGGGACTTGGGTCAGAGAACACGTGTAGGCTCTCTGCCTTGTTTACCTCTAAAAGAGGCATGTGACCCCATCTCTCTCTGGCTTCTTCCTGCTTACCTTTTTGCCCCTCTCATAGGGTATAAGCACAGGTCCTGCTCTAGGCTCCCAAAACTTGTATACCCCAAAAGTCTCCTGACTCTAGTTTTCCTCCTTCTAGTCTGTCTTTAGGTGTTTATTCAGAGAGAGAACTGTTCCTACTAAAAAGCTACTCCACTTTAACCCAACTAAAATATTGGGTTGGCCAGAAAGTTCGTTCGGGTTTTGTGTTAACATCTTACTGAAAAACCCAAACGAACTTTTTGGCCAACCCAATACATGCCTTCTTGATAGTCTTGGGCATTTCAAAGACACAAGCAGTTAGAAGGGGAGAAATCCTCTCCTTCCTCTGGGATTCAGGTTGCTTCCTCTCTGTTTGCATGTAGCTGAATCCTGTGTAGAGGGAGGGCTGAGGGATGCAATAGCTTCACACCTCGATAGCAGTAGAGGATTTCAGAGAAAATTCTTGCTCGAACTAAGATTTGAGAATTACTGGAAGAGTTCACTTATCCCTACTTCGTCTCTCAACTGTTTTAAGAATAATTGAAAAGCTGGCCAAAATGAAGATATCTGTCACTTTACAAAAGTAGTCTTAAAATTTTGGTTAATGTTAGATTTTTTGGTAAGAGAAATCAGAATTGCAATTATAAAGGACACAAAATGAACCCTGTGTGAACTAAAGAGTACTTAAATAATTTGACTTTCAATTCCATATTTTCATATTTCTTAGACCCTGAAAAATGACATGCAGAATTTTTATTTGGGTTTTGAACTAAGGAGAACCTAAAGTTTGACTGTAATATTACTACTTACCAGTTGGAGGCTCCAAGACTGAATCAGGAAGAAATAGAAAATATGAACAGTCCATATGTTATTTAGCCTCTCTTAGCCTCAGTTTCCACATCTTTGAAATGGGGATAATAAAACCTATTATAGGGCTGTTTTCAGGCTCATATGAGATCAGGTAAAATGCTCAGCCCCATGCCTTTTATGTAGCAAGTCTGCAAAGGATTTTCTATTTTTATTTCGAGAATGGTACAGAGTTACATTTTGTTTGCTTTATTAAATTCAGTATCAGCGCAGGGCAACAAAATAATTAAGAATAGCGAAAATACTTATGAGCAAAATTGATACAGGAAGAACAACTGAAATATTTTAGCCATGGAAAATTTATTTACAAATGATATATGTTAATGAACTTAAAAGGAAGCTTTGAGTTGGCATTGAGCATTCATTTGGCTATTATAAAATCCAAGGCAAAAGATCTCTTTCATGACACACAGTGAAAACAATGCACTCATGACCAATCACTTTAAATATTTATAGAAAGTTTAGTGGAGGAAGTGAGCTAAACCAAGGAAGGGATTCCTCTGGAGACCTCAGAAGAATGTTTTGAAGCCAGGCCGGTGTACCTCTGCATTGAGAAGGATGGTCAACTAATCATGTGCTTTTGCTTCTCCAGGGAGAAGTTGGCTGTGGCCCGACTGCAGAGAGAAGTTGCCCAAAGAAGAAGTGAGGGGGCCATGGTAAGTCCCAGCTGGTCTGTCCTGATTCCCAACCTCCCTTCCGAAGTCTCTGGCTTGAAAGGCATTTTTGTCCCGTTAAGGATTTCAAAGGAAAATATTTGCTCGTAGCAAACTGAATGCTGTATTGGTAAATAGTATGTTTATAGTGCAGTTTAAACAGATCTGCCATTTGCTGAGAGAGTGGGAAATACTAATTGGGAAAAAGAACTCTTTGAGCTTTAAGGAGGATGTTCAAATGTTCAGAGGGTTGTACGGCTTTATTTCCTGAAGGTCTACTGGATGCCCAGGCTTCCAGCTGTGAGCACAATGTCCGTAAAGGAGCGCTCTCAGATTTTTCAGACAAGGACAGTGCAACTTAATTCAAGCCTCTCAGTTCTTCGAACCTGAAAAATAAACAGCCGAAAAGAGCACTCAGCTGTTTGCTAACGTAATTGTCTTTTATCGTCTTCCTTCTCTCCGCTCTTTGTGGTGTAGTCTCCCTGTCCATTTCAGTGTGTACCATTTAGGAAACTGATGTTTCCTTGTGTTTTGAATTGTACTAAAAATCAATATGGTTGTTCTGGCCTGTAGCAACGTCATTTTGTAGACTTTCTTTGCCAAAGTATCTGCCTGTGTGCCCCTCTGGTATCGGAGATGGCTGTCGGGGGACCTGGGGAATGGACTTGTGTGGGTTAACTGCTGCTGCTATCTCTGAAAAAAAAATATGACATCAGATTTTTTCCAAACGTATAACAAAACAATGGCACACATGCAACTTTTCAGCTAATGCTTTTTTGAAAAGAGAAGCCACACGTTTTCAGACCCTGAAAGCTGCTTGCATTTGATTTCATGAGAGTTAATTGACAATTCATCTGCTGAAAAGTGTAAGAAATTTGTAAAATAAGCTGGCCTTGAACTTCTCTCAAGAGGGAAGGCAGAGGGCTGGAACAAGAGGTTGACTGTTGAGTGGATTCTGGAAGGTTCTGTGGCCCTTGAGCTTGCTAAAATACTTGGTGATCATGTTGTTTGCTCTGCTAGTGATCTTAAGGCAAAGAGAATCTTGACTGTTCCAAGAATACGATGAAGCTGCTCGCAAGCATCTTTGAGCAATGACATGGGAATAAGTTGAAGAAAATGAAGGTTTAGTTAAACGGTGAACTGAAAATGTTCAATCTGGACTTTTACTGCATTGCAAAATGTTTCTGAGCTAGGCCATTCTGTAATGTTTCCATCTTTGTTCAGGCTAGCTAGCTCTTGTTCAACACTTCATCAGCTATGTTCAAAGTGAAGGTGAAGAAGTGACAGCTTTTCTAGGTCTGTTTCTTCATCCTTAAAATGAGGAAGTTGCGATTGTATGATTTGCAGTCCTGCGAATGAGCGTTTGTTCATGTAAAGTTTTGATAATGGGAAGATTTTTCTGGTAATAACTAAATGTTATTTAAGTTCATAAGAACAGGCCCCTAAAGAATGTATCTTTCTGATTCTGACAGTGAATGAGCCTGAGTTGAAATCATCTCAGACAGATAACTGTCGAGTTTTTCATAAAACGAAACCCCCTTTTAAAACGTTATAGAAGTTATTGTTCAGTGTAGAAAATACCCAGGAAACACAGGCAAACAAAAAGTGACTCTGGTTGCTCAAAAACCAACTTTGGAAAAGTTACCAGTGTTTTGTTACTCATCTTTAAATAACGTTAATGAAAAATCACGTTTATGTATTGACCGATTTAACAAGTAAGTTATGGAGCACCTAACCCTAACCCTACCCAGCACTATTCTAGGCATTGGGGAAGCATCAGTGGAAAAAACAGGCAAACATCTGAGAGCTTACATTCTACTCGTTAGGGAGACAGATGTTTGATGGAATTACCGTCAGATGGTGGAGGCAGCTATGAGAAAATAAGATCAGGGTAGGGGAAAGTGGGATGCTAGGGGATCAGTATGAGTGTTCTCAGTAGTAAATCACTGAAGAGTTAGTATTAGAGGGACGTTGAGGAGGAGAGGGAATGAACCAGGATGATAGTTCCAGCGGGTGTTAGCATTCCTGGCGGGGAGGTGAGCAAGTTCAAAGGCCTGCATTGCCTGAGGAACAGCATGGAGAAACAGGATGGCTGGAGGGCATGAGGGAGAGGCTGAACAGTAGAAGATAATTCAGAGAAGTGACCGGGGCAGAGGAGTATGTCATCAAGGTCCCCAGAGATCTCTGGCTCATGCTCTGAGTGACAGGATCCACTGGAAGGCTTTTAGTGAGTGCCCTGATGCCATCTGATTTACTACTGTTCATACGACTGTTTCCCCCAATTCCGTTATTGATCACATCTCAATTCTTTAGAGACACCTAAGCCCTGATTTTTATTCATGTCCTATATTTTGCTTTTTTCTCCCTCTTTCTTGGTATTTTTTTCCCCTCTTTCCTTACCTAGTCGTCCCCCATCCCGAATTTTCAACTTAATTATATGCTTCGTCTTTTCTGCTCCTAGGATTCATTTATTTCTGAAGGCCTGATTCTTTCAGTATCTGACAGCTCCTAAAATCAGGCAGTTCTATTAAGCCTCTAAATTTAATTCTTGCTGTTATGAGCCCAGAGCTTTTGTCACGTTTTTAGCAGAAATGGAAAGCAGTTCATCGCAACCAGATCACCTTATGCTTTTAAAGAATAATATTCACAGTATGCTATGTTTTATCCACATGAAAGGAAAAATGGTATGTATGGAAAAAGTTATGTAAGTATTTTCAAAATGCTGTATAATTGAAGCAGATAATTATTTTAACCATCATCAGTGAACCTGTTATAATCAAAGTCTTTAATGCAAAACATGGCCTTTTAAAAATTTGACTATGCAATAAATCTTTCTACTTATAAGTTTTTAAGTTAGTACCCAAGGGATCATTTTTGAGAGATTTCTTCTTTTACCACACTGTTTATTTTGGAACAATTTTAGACTTCCATGAAGTCACACACCTGCATACTCTTTAACCAGTTTTCTAGTGTTAATACTGACGTAACCATGGTGTAATTATAGAAACTGAGAAATTAACATTGGCACATAACTATTAACTAAGTTCTAGATTTTTTTTTGGAATTTCACCAGTTTTTGCAATAATGTCCCCTTTCTGATTTAGGGTTCAGTTCAGGATACTGCATTGCATGTAGAAAGATTTCTTTTTGCTGGCTGATTGACACATGTGGAAATAAGAAAGAATATGGATTTGGGAATGAGGCAAGTCTGGATTCAAAGTCCAGCTCCATCAGTTGTTAGCTATATGACCTCGGACTCATTCCTTTATGGGTTTTTAACAATTCTGTCTGTGCTTTTGTTCTGTTAACTCAGGTCTTTATTTGGGAAAGCTATCTTTGAGTATATTATACGTTTCCTGTTTGTTTCTTTGTTCTTCCACGAAATAACTATTGCCATTGTTTTCATACTTACCTTTCAGTATTTTTCACAAACTGCTGTAAGATCATGTTTCTCTTTATTCTGGGAGATTGTATTTCAGCTTGTGTTCTCTCTCACTGATTCAATTTACTGCAAGATCTTTTCTGTCCATAAGACTTTGATGTCATCTTAAACTTTGTTATAAGTAAAAAAGGCCCCTTCTACCCCAAGAGTATATTCATTCCTAGTATCTTCTAGAATGCATATAGTTTTTATTTTTCTATATGTAAATCTTTGCATATTCTAGGTGGAATTACATTGGTGTGAGGTAGGGATCAAAATGAGTGTTTGCCCAAATTAACTGTTCAATAAATGGTGTTGGGAAATTAACTAGTATCTAACCTTTACTGTCGCCTTTACCATCTTCCAAATTCAATCCCTACCAATACGCCTCAATTACTGGATGGCTTATTCTTTTCTATTAACCTTATTTAGTCTATTCTTACGATAGCCTAAATTGTTTTAATTACTAGAAATTTGTCTATTTAATAGGCTGAATTCTTTCTGATTATTCTTTTTTATCCAAACTTAAAAAGATAATTTTATTTATTGAATAGCAATCAGGGTTCATGAGTTAAAAATATGTATTTGGATTTTTAAAAAAAGTATTTTTATATGTATTTATGACACAGGAGTAGCTCAGAGACTATTTCAAAATGACATGAAAAATGGCTTAATATGTTTATTTTTTTTACATTTATATTAAAATTTTTTTAAAGAATGTCACTTCTACCACTGTGAGTTTGTCTTTGTTTTTTATTAGTATCTCAAGAACACTAATATTCTACCAAACATAATTTTTTAAATGTTTGGTTTAGTTATGCAAAGTTAACAACACTGTATGGTTCCTTTTCATCCCATTCTGTTTGGAGAAAAGAAAAATATCCATTTTTGATTACTCATCTCAAGACACCGAGGAAGCATAGTATCCCCATTTAACCTGCTGCAGGATTCCCTTTTTTCCTGCAGCTGGATATTCAGACACGGGCTAGGTGTTACCATCCTGTACCATCAGCTAAATTCAAAACCATATCCTCTTGTCCTTTTTGCACAAGAACATCCAAGGAATAACTGTCAAAGATTAGGATATTTGACAGTTGTATCAGGAATTTGAGAAAAAGCAGAGAAGAGCTGGAGGAAGTAGGGAGATCAGAATCCTTGGACCCTCTGTGACTTCCTTGCTGGAGGATGGGGTAAACTTAGGTCAGCAGAATCCCTCACCAGATCTTATTCATTCAGTGCCGCAATATGAACAGCCAGCTGTGGTGATAACTGGAGTTAGCTGGATTCACTGATACAGAAACACATTAAAGAAACTTCATGCCTGTGGACCCACAGTTTCTAGTGGGTCTCTGTTTAACTGCAGGGTTCTCTTCTTCAAGTATCTGCATAGTGTTTGAGAGCTTTAGTCCTAGTCTTATTTTTAACTTGTTGGTCCCCTACCCTGTGCAGCCTGTGAGTTTATTTTCCCTCTTAGTCATTTGTAGAAAGCAAAAGTCACAGTGTTAAATAACGGTTATTTAAACAAGAAGAGATAATTTCTTTTAACTTAAGAGACGCATGTAGAAATAGGAACATTGCAAGCAACCCAGGTGATATTGCCTTGGTGAGTTTTCAGGATTTTGCCCAGTGTGCCCTTCCTCTTGGCATTGCTGCACAGCTGTGTTGTCTGGCTTCTGGTAGACAAGAGGGCAACCGAGAAGGGAGATTCAGAGTTTGGAAACCCAGAAGTAAGGGGGCCTGAAGCTGTAGTACCTAAACATGTCAATTCCTACTGCTAGATTTCTTGGGGACAGGTGTTTAGTTTTGTTTCACAGCAGCGCAGTGGGTGATACAACTGATTTTCTAACTGCTAGTAGTCAAAGGAGGAGGGTTAGGATTACAGGGTGAACTAACCTATAACCTATTTTTGTGTTTCTTTTTTTTTTTGAGATAAAATTGACATATATCATTATATTAATTTGAGGTATACAACATAATGGTTCAATGTATGTATACAGGTTTCCCCTGCTATCTGAAAAGAGAGCATTCCTATGAAACCTTTGGTAAGCTGAGATGGTGTAAAGCGACACACAATTACCTTTTTTTGTAATAGTAAACATATGCTTTGGATTTCTTTTGGTTAGTGAAAAAAGGTACAGATGTAGGTCTTTCATAAAAGTGAAGTCGTGCAAAGCAAACTTTTAAAAAGTGGGGGCTACCTGTATTTTGCGAAATGATCACCACTGTAGGTCTAGCTAATATCCTTCGCCACACACTTACAAACTGTTTTTCTTGTGATGAGAAATTTTAAGATCTACTACTCTCTTAGCAACTTTCAAATATAAAATACAGTATTATTAACTATAGTCACCATGTAATATATTACATCCTCAGGACTTATTTTATAACTGGAAATTTGTACCGTTTGACCCCCTTTACCCACTTTGTCCACCCCTCCCCTCTCCCTGCCTCTGTCTTTGTATCTATGAGTTTGTCTTTTTTTTTTTAAGATTCCACATCTGAGTGAGATCACGTGGTATTTGTCTTTCTCAGTCTCACTTATTTCACTTAGCATAATGCCCTCAAAGTCCATCCATTGTTGCAAATGGCAGCATTTCCTTCTTTTTTATGGCTGAATAATATTCCACTGTAAATACTGTATACTAGATTTCCTTTATCCATTCATCCATCAGTGGACACTTAGATTATTTCCATGTCTTACCTATTGTAAATAATGTGGAAACAAACATGGAGGTACATATATCTTTTCAAGATAGTGATTTTATTTCCTTTGGATAAATACCCAGAAGTGGAATTGCTGGATCATATGGTAGTTCTGTTTTTAATTTTTTAAGAAGCCTCCATATCGTTTTCCATAGAGTCTTTACCAATTTACATTCCCATCGATAGTACACAAGGGTTCCCTTTTCTCCACATCCTAGCCAACACATACTTCTTGTCTTTTTGTTAATAGTCATTCCAACAGGTATGAGGTGATATCATATTGTGATTTTGATTTTGCACTTACTGAGTGATTAGTTATATTAAGTACCTTTTCATGTACCCGTTGCCCATCTATATGTCTTCTTTGGGAAAAGGTCTACAGATGTCCCTTGGAGATGTTGTAGGTTTGGTTCCAGACCATTGCAAAAAAGCGAATATCACAATAAAGTGAGTCACATGAATTGTTTGGTTTCCCAGTGCGTATAAAAGTTATGTTTACACTGCACTGTAGTCTGTTAAGTGTGCAATAGCATTATGTATTTAAAAAAATACATACCTTAATTTAAAAAGTACATTACTGCTAAAATATGTTAACCATAATCTGACAACACAGGATTGCCACAGACCTTCAATTTGTAAAAAACACAAATATGAAACACAGTAAAGTAAGCACAAAAAAACAAGCTATGCCTGTATTCCGATTTTCTGCCTATTTCTGAATTGAATTGTTTGTGTGTTTTGCTGATGACTTGTATGAGTTCTTTACATATTTTGCATGTTAACTCCTTAACATATATATGATTGCAAATATTTTCCCCCATTTAGTAGGTTACCTTTTAATTTTGTTGATGGTTTCCTTTGTTGTGCAGAAGCTGTTTAGTTTGATGTAGTCCCCTTTATTTATTTTTCCTTTTGTTGCCTTTGCTTTTGGTGTCAAATCCAAAAAATCATCACCAAGCTTGATCTCAAGCAGCTTACTACCTGTGTTTTCTTCTGTGAGTTTTATGGTTTCAGGTCTTATGTTCAAGTCTTTAATCCATTTTGAGTTAATTTTTGTGTATAGTGTAAGACAGTGGTCCAATTTCATTCTTTTGCTTGTGACTGTCCAGTTTTCCCAACACCATTTATTAAAGAGACTGTTTTTTCCTCATTGTATATTCTTGCCTCCTTTGTCATAGATTAAGTGACCATATATGTGTGGCTATATTTCTAAGCTCTCTATTCCATTCCATTGATCTATGTGTCTATTTTTATGCCAACACCATACTTTTTTGATTACTATAGTTTTGTAATACGGTTTGAAATCAGGAAGCATGATGTGTCCAGCTTTGTTCTTCTTTCTCAAGATTGCTTTGGCTATTCACATTTTTTTTGTGGTTTCATACATATTTTAGGATCGCTTGTTCTATTTCTATGAAAAATACCATTTGGATTTTGATGGAAATTGCATTGAATGTGTAGATTGCTTTGGGTAGTATGTATATTTTAACAATATTAACTCCTCCAAGCCATGAGCACAGAATGTCTTTCCATTTATTTGTTTTTTCTTCAATTTCTGTCATCATTGTCTTCGAGTTACATTTGGTTAAACTCGTTCTTAGGTATTTTATTATTTTTGATGTAATTGGATTGTTTTCTTAATTTCTCTTTCTGATCATTTGTTATTAGTGTATGTAAATCAACCGATTTTGGGAAAACTTGGTTATAGTCTCATGGGAAGCTTGGACGTGTCTCCTTGTGTTAACATATTGATGTTAGCAGCGGTCATGGCAGTTGAGTTTAAAGTATCATCCAAAGAAGAGAAGCATCTTGGACAACACACCATTCACAGTGTTTATCATTAGCTGAAATATATCCATAATACATCTCTGGAAATAGAACCAGGGGTGTTTTTCTCTTGTTCACAACAGCCAACTTCATAAGTTAAAAAGCCAAGTAGACATGTCTTTCTAAGAGTTTAGAACGGTAGATGCCAAACTTTAGGACATGTTTCTGTATATGTGCTAAATTTTGGAAATAGGCCCTGCGTATTATTTTGTTCATTTATCTGTTCAGCTTATCCAAGAGAGAATAAAATGAAGTCATTGCTTTCATAAAATTTATACTATAAAATACTTACTGCACAAATACATCAATGTCATACTTTTCATGATCTCTGTTCACAGTCAGTAATACCAGAAATCAATAATAATCCCTCAAAACAGAATAACTTTGAAATTTTTAATAAAATATTTTGTTATTTGCTTAAAAATTTTTTTGAAGTAGAGTTTATTTACAGTATTATGTTAGTTTTAGGTTACAGCAAAATGATTCTGATATATATAATTTATTCACTTTTAAGCAAATAAATTATAAGAGAAATTAAAAATATTTAAGCTGAATGAAAATAAAAACACTCCATTTACACAAACTTAGGCAGTGTAATTAAATCAAAACGTATGGTGAGATATACACCTTTAAATGTATGTAATGGGAAAAGAAAATATTTTAAATTAATCAGTCATTTAACTCAAGCAACAATAAAGAATAATAAGCATAAAGAGAGAAGAGGAAAGAAATAATGAAATAAAAAACAGAAACCAATGAAGTACAAAATGAAAAAATAGTGCAGTTTTCAGCAACACTAATTTATCCACATATGCATAAAAATTAGAAGGCAATTAGACTTGTGACCACTAACTGGGTATTTGACATAAAGAATTATTGGAAATATATAGATATAAACTTGATATTACGGTCATGTGTTTCAAAAGAGTTCTTACTGTTTAGAGATATGCAGAGAAATATTTGCCAGTGAAGTACTGTGATATCTGTGTTTACTTCAAATAATACTGAGAGAGGAGAATAGCTGGACGTGTAGGTGAATCAAAATTGGCGATATTTGATAATTGTTGAAGTTGACTGTTTATTATACATTTTTCTACCTTTACAAATGTTTAAAATGTTTCATGATAAAAAGTTTCTTAACCCCCTCCTCCCCCGGAAAGCTGCCAGGCTCTGAGGATTTTACAGAGGAGTTCAACCAAACCTGTAGTGAAGGAGATAATATTGTATACAAATTGGTGCTGAAAGAAGATGAAAGAAGTATCCCCAACTCACTGTTGAAAAAATAAAAGCTAAACTTTTCATTGGAGAAAAGTTATGCATTTACCAAACAATTGCACAGACAGTAGAGAGATTTCCTGTATGCCTCATACCCAGTTTCCCAATTATTAACGTCTTATTGTTGTATGGTGCATTTGTCACAACTAAGGAACCAGTATCAATACATTATTATTAACTAAAGTCCATTCATTGTTCCCATTCCCATCGTTTCACCTCATGTCCTTGCTCTGTGTCAGGATCCTATCCAGGATAACCATTACATTTTCTCATCTTGTCTCCTTACGCTCTTCTTGGTTGTGGCAGATCCTGAGACTTCCCTTGTTTTTGCTGACCTTGACCGTTTTGAGGAGCCCTGGTTAGCTATTTTGGGACATTTGTCTCAGTGAGATTTGTCTGCTGTTTTTCTCATGATTAGACGGGGATAGATGTGGGGGAGGGAGACCACAAGTTAAAGTGCCATTTGTATCACATCGTATCAAGGTTGCGTATTATCACTATAACTCATCATTATTTAGGTGAACCTTGACCACGTGGCTGAGGTAGTATTTGTCAGGTTTCCACTGTGAAGTGTCTCTCCCACCACCCCCTTCCATACCGTCCTCTTTGGAAGGAAGTCGCTCTGCATGGCCCACGCTTAAGGAGTGTGCAGTCCTGCTCTTCCTCCTGAGCGTGCAGTATCTATGTAAATTATTTTGAATTCTTCCACATGGGAGATTTGTTTGTTCTTTCCTGTTTATTTATTCAATCATTTATATTACTATGAATGCATTGATATTTACTTTTATACTTCGGGTTATAAACCAACATAAACCACGTAATTTTGTTGCTCTATTTGTTCAGCTTTGGCCATTAGGAGCCCTTATAGTTGGCAATCTTGTCCCTCTCACACACTGTCGTCATTGTTTTTGTTTGTTTTCCTTGCCTTGCCTTGCCTGTTTTCTTTTCTTTTTTTTCTTTTCTTTTCTCTTTCTTCTTAGCACTTTCTTACTTTCTAGTTTTACAAGATACTTCAGGCCATCTTGTATATTTCCCTCCTGCAGTCTTAGAATCAGCCATTTCTCTAAGGAACACTGGTTTTATTTAATGGATTAGGGTATTTGAAACCAAGATCTGGGTGCTAGGTGCCAACTCACTTTTATGAGGCTTATTTAAAGTGGGATTTATTCCAGGAATGCAGTGATTGCTTGACATTAGAAAATCGAGGGGGCTTCCCTGGTGGTCTAATGGTTAAGACTCCATGCTCCCAATGCAGGGGGCCCAGGTTCAATCCCTGGTCAGGGAACTAGATGCCACATGCCACAACTAAGATCCCATGTGCCACAGCTAAAGATCACCCACACAGCAACGAAGATCCCGTGTGCTGCAACTAAGACCTGGCACAGCCAAATAAATATTAAAAAAAAAAAGAAACTCGATTAAAATAATTGACAGCAGTTATAAACACAGAACAAAAACTCAGCAGATACAGAGTAAAACATTTGATAAAATTCAATACCAATTCACAATAATTAAAAAAAAATGTAGTCAGCCAAGAACAAAAGGATGTTTTCTTAAATTGATAAAAGGTGTCCATGGAAAATCTTTAGTAAAAATTGTGCTTAATGGTGAAATGGTAGAAGCGTTCCTTTTAAAATCCATAACCAGACCAGATGCTGCCTGTCACTGCTGCTGTTTATTTTTATACTTCTGGTCCTAACTAGCATACGATAAGTAAGTGATGTAAGGATTGGGGAAAAAGCAGTTTGTATTATTTGCAAATGATGATTGTCTAAATAGAAACTCTAGACAAACTTTTAGAAGATTGCTGGGTATAAGATGAACATACAAAAGTTAATAGAAATCCTACATATACATCATCAACTCTTAGGGTAGTTTTAAGAGACAGTACTTAAAATAGGTTTTTTTTTTTTTTTGCGGTACACGGGCCTCTCACTGTTGTGGCTTCTCATGCTGCGGAGCACAGGCTCTGGACGCGTAGGCTCAGCAGCCATGGCTCACGGGCCTAACTGCTCCGCGGCATGTGGGATCTTCCCGGACCAGGGCACGAACCCGTGTCCCCTGCATTGACAGGTGGACTCTCAACCACTGCGCCACCAGGGAAGCCCTAAAATAGTTTTTTTTAAAGGCATCTAAGAATAAATCTAAAAAGGAATACGTAAGATATTGATGGAGCAATTGTTAAAGCGTATAAAAGTGGAGAGATAAATTAGTGGAGAGATGGGCCATATATTCTTGGAAGGGAAGACTCAGTACCGTAAAGGTATCCACTTACCCCAAAGTGATTTATATATTCCATGTAATTCTAATCAGACTCCCAAAGGGGTTTTCACAGAATACAAAAAGCTAATCTAATATTAATATTTAAAATGTAGGGTTTTTTTTAATAAATTTATTTTTTTAATTTATTTATTTTGGTCTGTGTTGGGTCTTTGTTGCTGTGTGCGGGCTTTCTCTACTTGCAGCGAGCGGGGGCTACTCCTCGTTGCGGTGCGCGGGCTTCTCATTGTGGTGGCTTGTCTTGCTGCGGAGTATGGGCTCTAGGCGCGGGGGCTTCAGTAGTTGTGGTGCGCAGGCTCAGTAGTTGTGGCTCATGGACTCTAGAGCGCAGGTTCAGTAGTTGTGGCGCACGGGCTTAGTTGCTCCACGGCATGTGGGATCTTCCCAGATCAGGGCTTGAACCCATGTCCTCTGCAATGGCAGGCAGATTCTTAACCACTGTGTCACCAGGGAAGTCCCAAAAATGTAGGTTTAAGTATAGATGATACGATTTTAAGGAAAAGATAATAGGAGGTGTTGTATCCTATCACACATGAAGATTTATCATAAAGCTAAAGCAATTGAATCTGTGTAGTGTTGGGCAGAGATATCCAAATAAACTGGGAGAACAGAATGCAGAGCCTTGAGTAGGCCACATGTAAATAGGAATCTATAATGGAAGTAGAATTACAATTCAGTGAGGAAAGAATGGACAATTGAAAAAGGCCACTGTGACAATTTATAGAGTAAATTACACAATTTCATTGCTACCAGGTACAATGCACAGAAGTAAATTTTGAATGAATCAAAAACTGAAAGCAACGTTTTAAGATTTTTAGAAGTAAATATAAGGAAATCTCCTTATAATATTGAAATAGGGGAGGATTTTATTTTAAAAAATAAAGGGAAAAAAATAAAGGAAAGAAGATAAAATGTACAAGGAATAAAGAGAAAGATTGATAAATCTTAGTACGTTAGGAATTAAAACCTTCGTTCAAAAAAAAAGAAAAGAAAAAGAGATCATTAGCAAAGTGAAAGAGTGAGCTCCTGGCTGGTATTAGAGATTTGCAAGGCAAACCAATAGGAAAGTACCATGACCGTAAACATTTAAATTTTTCTTGTTCAGAAAAATGCAGAATATAGATGAAAACATCACTGGGATAACATTTCATGCCTATCTATTTTGAAACAATTTTAGAAGTCTGAAAATGCCCGTAGGCAAGCATGTGTGGAAACTGGAACTCTTCTGTATAGTTGGTAGTAGTGTAACTGACGTAAACATTTAGGAAGCCCATTTCGTGTTACCTAGAAAGAAGAATGTGCAACACAGCCTGCGATCTAGGAATTCTACTTCAGTGCTTTGAACCTAGAGAAACTAACATATATGCAAAGAGACTCATGTAAAGATATGCACTTTAGCACTGTTTCTGATGATGAAAAAGTCAAAACCGTCTCAGAGTCCCGCAGGAGGAGATTAGATGAGGCAACTGACTTCTTCAAACGGTAAAATAATATGAAGCAATTAAAATGAACTATATCTGCATGTACCAACATGGACAAATCTCAAAAACACTGCATTGATTATTGATATACAAGTAGAAGAAATCTAATATGTATAGGAACGGCACACACTGAGTTGAGCATAATGAATACTTCCACGGAGGGGGAAGTTCTTAAATTATGTCCATTCATTTTAATTTTTTAATGAAGCAAATATCATAAAATGTTTAAAAATTTGGATAAAGTTAAGTGACATCTTGTATTTCTGAAATATTTTCTGAATTTTAAAAATATTTTATTATTAATAATATTAAGTAAATGTAAATGAAAATTTTGAAATTAAAAAATAAATATAGGGTTAAGGGTGTAAGAGATATAAACTATTAAGTATAAAATAAGCTACAAGGATATGTTGTGCAACACAGGGAATATAACCAACATTTTATAATAACTACAAATAAGGTATATAACCTTTAACAATGTGAGTCACTATATTGTACACCTGTAACTTATATAAAATCGTACAGCACTATACTTCAGTAAAAAAAATAAAGTTAACTATGTGAGGTGACGGATGTGTTCATTATCTTGATCTTGTATAATGTATCAAATGTAAATATATGTATCAAATCATCACACTGTACAGTTTAAGTAGATATCAGTTATTCCTCAGTAAAGTTAAAAAATTACAAAACTAAAAAATAAATCAAATCTGTAATACCATCAGAAGAGAAGATAGGAGAAATTAGAAGAAAATATTAGATTTCTCAGAGGAAACTATTAGAAAATATAAGTTGTTTTTATGATCAGGGCATAGTTAAGTCATGTCTCCACATGACACCAGGGCCATAAACTGTGAAGGGAAAAATGGAGAATAGATAGCTAAAAAGCCTTTACTTCTGTTGAGCAAAAGTTACATAAACTGAGATAGTAAATTAAGCACCCTTTTTTTTATTGCAACAGACATGATAGAAAGGCATAAAATTCTAGGAATTGCCAGAATTGTAGCTAAAAACATAGCTATGTTTTAAAAGTTGGATCAGTCTAGAGCCTCTAAGATTTTCCTAGGATTCTTTCAAGTAGAAATAGTGTTCCTGAAGAGAGTATTCTTAATCACAAGTTCACCTCTTGCTAACCTCAGGTCTAGTCCACAGAAGATTTAGGTTAAAATCTACACCTTCCTTTTATTGCAAGTCAGATACTAGAGATGAGAGACACTATTCTACCAGGAAACTTGGGAACTATTCAGAATTTGTTCCAGTTTCAAATAAGATGGGAGTTTTAGGAGACTGCTTAATTACTTAGGCACAAAGAGTTCCATAGTCCTTCACGTGGCTGGAATGGCCTTCTTTGCCTCTGTGTTTTGTGTTGAAAAGGGGACAGGGGCCTTCCCTGGTGGCGCAGTGAATTCTCCTGCCAATGCAGGGGACATGGGTTTGAGCCCTGGTCCTGGAAGATCCCACATGCTGCGGAGCAGCTAAGCCCGTGCGTCACAACTACTGAGCCTGCACTCTAGAGCCCGCGTGCCACAACTACTGAAGCCCATGCTCCGCAACAAGAGAAGCCACCACAATGAGAGGCCTGTGCACCGCAATGAAGAGTAGCGCCCACTCGCCGCAACTAGAGAAAACTCGTGCATAGCAACAAAGACCCAATGCATCCCAAAATAAATAAAAATAAAATAAATTTTTTTTAAAAAGAAAAGAAAAGGGGACAGGGAGGTGTAGGACACCATGAAGCAAGGCCCTTCCCCTTTTTGTACTTAAAAAATTTGAAGTGGGGCTTCCCTGGTGGCGCGGTGGTTGAGAGTCCGCCTGCCGATGCAGGGGACACGGGTTCGTGCCCCGGTCCGGGAAGATCCCACATGCCGCGGAGCGGCTGGGCCCGTGAGCCATGGCCGCTGAGCCTGTGCGTCTGGAGCCTGTGCTCCGCAACGGGAGAGGCCACAACGGTGAGAGGCCCGCGTACTGAAAAAAGAAAAAAAAAATTGGAAGTGAAATTTACATACAGTGAAACACATATCATAATTGTCCAATTTGATGAGTTTACAAAGATGTATTCCCCTGTGAAACCAGCACTCCACATAGGAATACTGAAAATACAGGATATTTTTATTATCACAGAAAATTCCTTCTTCACCCTTCTCAGTCGTCCCCCACCCCGACTCTTGCAGAAACAACCATTGGTACACCTCAGATATTTTGTGTATTAGTTGCATGTTCCTGAATTTTATATATATGCTGTCATACAGTATATATTCTTTTGTGTCTGGCTTCTTTCCTTCAGCATAATGTTTTTGAGATTCTTCATGTATTGTGTGTTTCAGTAGGTTTTCCTTGTGTTCTGGGGTTTTTTTTAATAGTCGAATGGTGTTTCATTGTATAAATATATCACAATTTGTTTATCCAGTTTCCTTTTGACAGTTATATGGATTGTTTTAATTTGGTCTATTACAAATAAGGCAGCTGTGAAATCCTTGTACAATTCTTCTTGTGGACTTGTCAGTCCATTATTAGATACATGATTTGCAAATGCTTTCTCCCATTCTGTTAGGTTCTTTCACTTTCTTCGTGGACAGTGCCCTTTAAAACACAAAGGTTTTGATTTTGAAGAACTCTGTTTTTTTCTTTTGTCACTTTTGGTGTCGTATCTAAGAAGGTTTTGCCTAACCCAAGGCCATGAAGATTTTCTTCTAAGAGCTAATTCTAGCTCTTATATTTAGGTCTGTGATCCATTTTGAGTTTTTCTTGTTGGTATGTGTTGTTTGAGAACGGGGTCCAACTTAATTCTTTTGCACGTGGCTATCCAGTTGTCATATCACCATTTGTTGAAAAGATTATTCTTTCCCCCATTGAATTGTTTTGCACCCTTGTTGAAAATCATTTGACATGAATGTGGAGGTTCGTTTTGGTCTTTCGGTTCTTTTTTCTTTTTGATGTTTTTAATAACAGCTTTATTGACATATAATTCACATACCATAACATTCACCCTTTTACAGTGGACAATTCAGTGTTTTTAGTAGGTTCAAAGAGTTGTGCAAACATCATCCCTGCCTGACTTTTTAAAAAAGTTTCATTGGAGTAAGTACAGTTGATTTACCATGTTGTGTTAGTTTCAGGTGTCATCCCCAAAAGAAACCCTATACCCATTAGCATGGACTTTCAGTTCTATTCCATTGATCTATATGGTTGTCCTTCTGCCAGTACAATGCTGTCTGGATAACCGGAGTAATCAAGTAACACAAGAGCTACTGTGCAGTAAGTTTTGAAATTGGGAATTGTGTATCTTCCAACCTCATTCTTCTTTTTCAAGATTGCTTTGACTATTCTAGGACTTCTGCATTTTGATATGAATTTTAGGGTCAATTTGTTAACTTTTTGTAAAAAAAAAAAAAAAAAGGCCAGCTGAGATTTTAATAGGGAATCCGCATTGAAATGGTCAGATTAGTTTTGCTGGTTATGGACTTTATATGAATGAATCTGAAGTACATACTCTTTCACATCTAAATTCAGAGTATGTTTTTGAGATTCATTTATGTCTTTGTATGTATTAATGGTTCATTACATTGCTGAGTAGTAGTTCAGTGTGTGAATACACATACTTTATCCTCCTGTTGTAAACTTTTGGGTGGTTTCTAGTTTTTAGCTATTATGAATTAAGCTACTATGAACATTCATGTGCAAGTCATTATTATGGGCATATGCTTTTATTTTTCTTGAATAAATACATAGGAGTGGAATTGTTGGACCTTATGATAAATGTATGTTTAACTTTATAAGAAATGGCCATTGTGTTTTCCAAAGTAGCTGCTCTATTTTACACTTCCACCCAGTGATATATGAGAATTTTGGTCGATTGACATCCTTCCCAATATTTAGAACTGTTAGTCTTTTAAATTTTAGCCCTTGTAATGGATATGTGATGGCATCTTTATTTTTTTATTGAAGTATAATTGATTTACAATATTACATTAGTGTCAGGTGTACCACATAGTGAATCAATATTTTATGGATTATACTCCATTTAAAGTTACTATAAAATAATGGCTCTGGGACTTCCCTGGTGGTCCAGTGGTAAAGAATCCGCCTTCCAATGCAGGGGACGTGGGTTCGATGCCTTGTCGGGGAACTAAGATCCCACATGCTGTGGGGCAACTAAGCCCAGGCGCCTCAACTAGAGAGCCCACGTGCTGTAAACTACAGAACCCAGCGCTCTGGAGCCCGCACACTACAACTAGACAGAGAAAAACCCGCACACCACAACTAGAGAGAAACCCGCGTGCTGCAACTAGAGAGGAGCCCTCATGCTGCAACGAAGAGGCCACATGCCACAACTAAGACCTGACACAGCCAAAAAATAAAATAATTAGTTAAAAAATAAATCAAATAAAGTAAAATAATGGCTGTATTTCCCTGTGTTGTATAATATATCCTTGTTGCTTATTTATTTTATACATAGTAGTTTGTATCTCTTAATCCCATACCCTATCTTGCCCTTCCCTCATCCCCTCTCCCCACTAGTAATCACTAATTTGTTCTCTATATCTGTCTGTTTCTGTTTTGTTATTACACTTGTTTGTTTCTTTTTAGATTCCACATATAAGTGACATACAGAATTTTTCTTTGTCTGATTTACTTCAGTTAGCATAATACTCTCTAGGTTCATCCACATTGTTGCAAGTGGCAGAATTTCATTATTTTTTAAGGCTGAGTAATATTCCATTGTGTGTGTGTGTGTGTATGTATATATATATATATATATATATACACCACATCTTTTTCATCCATTCATCCATCAGTGGACCCTGAGATTGCTTCCACATCTTGGTTATTGTAAATAATGCTGCTGTAAACATTGAAGTGCATGTAACTTTTAAAATTATTTTCATTTTCTTTGGATACATGCCCAGGAATGGGATGGCTGGATCATATGGTACTTCTATTTTTAGTTTCTTGAGGGACCTCCATACTGTTTTCCATAGTGGCTGCACCAGTTTACATTCCCACTGGTAGTGTACAGTGATTTACCAAAGGAAGAAGTAAATTGTCACTATTTGCAGATGACATGATACTACATGTAGAAAACCCTAAAATCTCCACTAAAAAACGATTATAACATATAAATGAATTCAGTAAAGTTGCAGGATATAAAATTAATATACAGAAATCTGTTGCTTTTCTATACACAATTAACTGTCAGAAAGAAAAAGCAAGAAAACAATCCTGTCTAAAATCACATCAAAAAGAATAAAATATTATACCTAGGAATAAATTTAACCAAAGAGGTTAAAGACTAATTGTGGTTTAATCTTCATTTCCTTGACGATAAAAGATGTTGAGCACTTTTCATCTACCGTTGTTCATTTATGGCTATTAAATTCTTTTGTCTATTCGAGAGAAGTAACTAGTTTTCCCTTTGAGTTGTATTATATATTTTTAACAAAAGTCTCTTGTCAAAATATGTGTTACAGATTTTTTCCATTATTGGTTTGCCTTTTCATTTGGAATAATGTTGTCTTTTGAAAAGCAGAGGCATTTTTATATTGATGAAATTGTATTGTTTTTCACAATTAGTGCTTTCTGTGTTCTAAAAATCTTTGCCTACCCCATGTTGACAACAATATTATTTTGACTCGTCCTCTAGAAGCTTTTGGGTTTTTTTCCGTTATTTTTTTTAACATCTTTATTGGAGTATAATTGTTTTACAATGGTATGTTAGTTTCTGCTATATAACAAAGTGAATCAGTTATACATATACATATGTTCCCATATCTCTTCCCTCTTGCATCTCCCTCCCTCCCACCCTCCCTATCCCACCCCTCTAGGTGGTCACAAACTACCTAGCTGATCTCCCTGTGCTATGCAGCTCCTTCCCACTAGCTAGCTATTTTATGTTTGGTAGTGTATATATGTCCATGCCACTCTCTCACTTTGTCACAGCTTACGCTTCCCCCTCCCCATATCCTCAAGTCCATGCTCTAGTAGGTCTGCGTCTTTATTCCTGTCTTACCCCTAGATTCTTCATGACCTTTTTTTTTTCTTCTTAGATTCCATATATATGTGTTAGCATACGATATTTGTTTTTCTCTTTCTAACTTACTTGACTCTGTATGACAGACTCTAGGTCCATCCACCTCACTACAGATAACTCAATTTCGTTTCTTTTTATGGCTGAGTAATATTCCATTGTATATATGTGCCACATCTTCTTTATCCATTCATCTGTTGATGGGCACTTAGGTTGCTTCCATGTCCTGGCTATTGTAAATAGAGCTGCAATGAACATTTTGATACATGACTCTTTTTGAATTATGGTTTTCTCAGGGTATATGCCCAGTAGTGGGATTGCTGGGTCGTATGGTAGTTCTATTTGTAGTTTTTTTTTTTTTTTTTAATGTTTTTTTTTTTGTGGTATGCTGCCCTCTCACTGTTGTGGCCTCTCCCGCTGCGGAGCACAGGCTCCGGACGTGCAGGCTCAGCGGCCATGGCTCACGGGCCCAGCCGCCCCGCAGCACGTGGGATCCTCCCGGACCGGGGCACGAACCCGCGTCCCCTGCATTGGCAGGTGGACTCTCAACCACTGCGCCACCATGAAAGCCCCTATTTGTAGTTTTTTAAGGAACCTCCATACTGTTCTCCATAGTGGCTGTATCAATTTACATTCCCACCAACAATGCAAGAGTGTTCCCTTTTCTCCACACCCTCTACAGCATTTATTGTTTCTAGATTTTTTGATGATGGCCATTCTGACTGGTGTGAGGTGATATCTCATTGTAGTTTTGATTTGCATTTCTCGAATGATTAATGATGTTCAGCATTCTTTCATGTGCTTGTTGGCAATCTGTATATCTTCTTTGGAGAAATGTCTGTTTAGGTCTTCTGCCCATTTTTGGATTGGGTTGTTTCTTTTTTTGATATTGAGCTGCATGAGCTGCTTGTAAATTTTGGAGATTAATCCTTTGTCAGTTGCTTCATTTGCAAATATTTTCTCCCATTCTGAGGGTTGTCTTTTGGTCTTGTTTATGGTTTCCTTTGCTGTGCAAAAGCTTTGAAGTTTCATTAGGTCCCATTTGTTTATTTTTATTTCCATTTCTCTAGGAGGTGGGTCAAAAAGGATCTTGCTGTGATTTATGTCATAGAGTGTTCTGCCTATGTTTTCCTCTAAGAGTTTGATAGTTTCTGGCCATACATTTAGGTCTTTAATCCATTTTGAGCTTATTTTTGTGTATGGTGTTAGGGAGTATTCTAATTTCATACTCTTACATGTACCTGTCCAGTTTTCCCAGCACCACTTATTGAAGAGGCTGTCTTTTCTCCACTGTATATTCTTGCCTCCTTTATCAAAGATAAGGTGACCATAGGTGTGTGGGTTTATCTCTGGGCTTTCTATCCTGTTCCATTGATCTATATTTCTGTTTTTGTGCCAGCACCATACTGTCTTGATTACTGTAACTTTGTAGTGTAGTCTGAGGTCAGGGAGCCTGATTCCTCCAGCTCTGTTTTTCGTTCTCAAGATTGCTTTGGCTATTCGGCGTCTTTTGTGTTTCCATACAAATTGTGAAATTTTTTGTTCTAGTTCTGTGAAAAATGCCAGTGGTAGTTTGATAGGGATTGCATTGAATCTGTAGATTGCTTTGGGTAGTAGAGTCATTTTCACAATGTTGATTCTTCCAATCCAAGAACATGGTATATCTCTCCATCTATTTGTATCATCTTTAATTTCTTTCATCAGTGTCTTATAATTTTCTGCAAACAGGTCTTTTGTCTCCTTAGGTAGGTTTATTCCTAGATATTTTATTCTTTTTGGTAAATGGGAGTGTTTTCTTTTTTTATATATATAAATTTATTTATTTATTTTTGGCTGTGTTGGGTCCTCGTTGCTGCACGGGGGCTTTCGCTAGCTGCAACGAGCGGGGGCCACCCTCCGTTGCAGTGTGCAGGCCTCTTACTGCAGTGGCCTCTCTTGCTGCAGAGCACAGGCTCAGCAGTTGCAGCGCATGGGCCCAGCTGATTGGCATGTGGGATCTTCCCAGCTCAGGGCTCAAACCCATGTTCCCTACAGTGGCAGGCAGATTCCCAATCACTGCGCCACTGGGGAAGCCCGGGAGTGTTTTCTTAATTTCACTTTCAGATTTTTCATCATTAGTGTATAAGAATGCCAGAGATTTCTGTGCATTAATTTTGTATCCTGCTACTTTACCAAATTCATTGATTAGCTCTAGTAGTTTTCTGGTAGCATCTTTAGGATTCTCTATGTATAGTATCATGTCATCTGCAAACAGTGACAGCTTTACTTCTTCTTTTCCAATTTGGATTCCTTTTATTTCTTTTTCTTCTCTGATTGCTATGGCTAAAACTTCCAAAACTATGTTGAATAATAGTGGTGAGAGTGGGCAACCTTGTCTTGTTCCTGATCTTAGTGGAAATGCTTTCAGTTTTTCACCATTGAGGACGATGTTGGCTGTGGGTTTGTCATATATGGCCTTTATTATGTTGAGGAAAGTTCCCTCTATGCCTACTTTCTGGAGGGTTTTTATCATAAATGGGTGTTGAATTTTGTCAAAAGCTTTTTCTGCATGTACTGAGATGATCATATGGTTTTTCTCCTTCAATTTGTTAATATGGTGTATCACATTGATTGATTTGCGTATATTGAAGAATCCTTGCATTCCTGGAATAAACCCCACTTGATCATGGTGTATGATCCTTTTAATGTGCTGTTGGATTCTGTTTGCTAGTATTTTGTTGAGGATTTTTGCATCTGTGTTCATCAGTGATATTGCCTGTAGTTTTCTTTCTTTGTGACATCTTTGTCTGGTTTTGGTATCAGGGTGATGGTGGCCTCGTAGAATGAGTCTGGGAGTGTTCCTCCCTATGCTATATTTTGGAAGAGTTTGAGAAGGACAGGTGTTAGCCCTTCTATAAATGTTTGATAGAATTGGCCTGTGAGGCCATCTGGTCCTGGGCTTTGGTTTCTTGGAAAATTTTAAATCACAGTTTCAATTTCAGTGCTTGTGATTGGTCTGTTCATATTTTCTATTTCTTCCTGCTTCAGTCTCAGCAGGTTGTGTATTTCTAAGAATTTGTCCATTTCTTCCAGGTTGTCCATTTTATTGGCATAGAGTTGCTTGTAGTAATCTCTCATGATCCTTTGTATTTCTGCAGTGTCAGTTGTTACTTCTCCTTTTTCATTTCAATTCTATTGATTTGAGTCTTCCCCCTTTTTTTTCTTGATGAGTCTGGCTAATAGTTTATCAATTTTGTTTATCTTGTCAAAGAACCAGCTTTTAGTTTTATTGATCTTTGCTATCGTTTCCTTCATTTCTTTTTCATTTATTTCTGATCTGACCTTTACGATTTCTTTCCTTCTGCCAACTCTGGGGGTTTTTTGTTCTTCTTTCTCTAATTGCTTTAGGTGTAAGGTTAGGTTGTTTATTTGAGATGTTTCCTGTTTCTTAAAGTAGGATTGTATTGCTATAAAATTCCCTCTTAGAACTGCTTTGGCTGCATTGCATTAGTTTTGGGTCGTCATGTCTCCACTGTCATTTGTTTCTAGATATTTTTTTGATTTCCTCTTTGATTCCTTCAGTGATCATTTCATTATTAAGTAGTGTATTGGTTTGCCTCCATGTGTTTGTATTTTTTACAGATCTTTTCCTGTAATTGATATCTCATCTCATGACATTGTGGTCAGAAAAGATACTTGATACAATTTCAATTTTCTTAAATTTACCAAGGCTAGATTTGTGACCCAAGATATGATCTATCCTGGAGAATGTTCCATGAGCCCTTGAGAAGAATGTGTATTCTGTTGTTTTTGGTGGAATGTTCTATAAATATCAATTAAGTCCATCTTGTTTAATGTATCATTTAAAGCTTGTGTTTCCTTATTTATTTTCATTTTGGATGATCTGTCCATTGGTGAAAATGGGGTGTTAAAGTCCCCTACTATGTTTGTGTTACTGTCAATTTCCCCTTTTATGGCTGTTAGTATTTGCCTTATCTATTCAGGTGCTCCTATGTTGGGTGCATAAATATTTACAATTGTTATATCTTCTTCTTGGATCAAACCCTTGATTATTACATAGTGTCCTTCTTTGTGTCTTGTAATAGTCTTTATTTTAAGGTCTATTTTGTCTGATATGAGAATTGCTACTCCAGCTTTCTTCTGATTTCCATTTGCATGGAATATCTTTTTCCATCCCCTCACTTTCAGTTTTTATGTGTCCCTAGGTCTGAAGTGGGTCTGTTGTAGACAGCATATATACGGGTCTTGTTTTTGTATCCATTCAGCCAATCTGTGTCTTTTGGTTTTGTATCCATTCAGCCAATCTGTTTCTTTCTGTTTCTTCTGTTTCTTTTTCTGTTTCTTTCTAATTTACATCTTTAAATGTAAATTTAATCCATTTACATTTAAGGTAATTATCGATATATATGTTCCTATTACCATTTTCTTAATTGTTTTGGGTTTGTTGTTGTAGGTCTTTTCCTTCTCTTGTGTTTCTCGCCTAGAGAAGTTCCTTTAGCATTTGTTGTAAAGCTGGTTTGGTGGTGCTGAATTCTCTTAGCTTTTGCTTGTCTGTAAAGGTTTTAATTTCTCCATCAAATCTGAATGAGATCCTTGCTGGGTAGAGTAATCTTGGTTGCAGGTTTTTCTCCTTCATCACTTTAAATATGTCCTGCCACTCCCTTCTGGCTTGCAGAGTTTCTGCTGAAAGATCAGCTGTTAACCTTATTGGGATTCCCTTGTGTGTTATTTGTTGTTTTTCCCTTGCTGCTTTTAATTTTTTCTTTGTATTTAATTTTTGATAGTTTGATTAATATGTGTTTTCTTGTGTTTCTCCTTGGATTTATCCTGTATGGGACTCTCTGTGCTTCCTGGACTTGATTAACTATTTCCTTTCCCATATTAGGGAAGTTTTCAACAATAATCTCTTCAAATATTTTCTCAGTCCCTTTCTTTTTCTCTTATTCTTATGGGACCCCTATAATTTGAATGTTGGTGCGTTTAATGTTGTCCCAGAGGTCTCTGAGACTGTCCTCAGTTCTTTTCATTCTTTTTTCTTTATTGTGCTCTGCAGTAGTTATTTCCACTATTTTATCTTCCAGGTCACTTATCCGTTCTTCTGCCTCAGTTATTCTGCTGTTGATCCCATCTAGAGTATTTTTCATTTCATTTATTGTGTTGTTCATCATTGTTTATTTCATCTTTAGTTCTTCTAGGTCCTTGTTAACTGATTCTTGCATTTTGTCTATTCTATTTCCAAGATTTTGGATCATCTTTACTGTCATTATTCTGAATTCTTTTTCACGTAGACTGCCTATTTCCTCTTCATTTGTTAGGTCTGGTGGGCTTTTACCTTGCTCCTTCATCTGCTGTGTGTTTTTCTGTCCTTTCATTTCATTTATCTTACTGTGTTTGGGGTCTCCTTTTCGCAGGCTGCAGGTTCGTAGTTCCCGTTGTTTTTCGTGTCTGTCCCCAGTGGTTAAGGTCGCTTCAGTGGGTTGTGTAGGATTCCTGGTGGAGGGGAGTAGTGCCTGTGTTCTGGTGGATGAGGCTGGATCTTGTCTTTCTGATGGACAGGTCCATGTCTGGTGGTGTGTTTTTGGGCATCTGTGGCCTTATTATGATTTTAGGCATCCTCGCTGCTAATGGATGGGGCTGTGTTCCTGTCTTGCTAGTTGTTTGGCATAGGGTGTCCAGCACTGTAGCTTGCTGGTCATTGAGTGAAGCTGGGTCCTGGTGTTGAGATGGAGATCTCTGGGAGATTTTCGCCGTTTAATATCACGTGGAGCTGGGAGGTCTCTTGTGGACCAGTGTCCTGAACTTGGCTCTCCCACCTCAGAGGCACAGCCCTGACACCTGGCTGGAGCACCAAGAGCCTGTCCTTCACACGGCTCAAAATAAAAGGGAGAAAAAAATAGAAGGAAGGAAAGAAAGAGGATAAAATAAAATAAAGTAAGATAAAATAAAGTTATTAAAATAAAAAATAATTATTAAGAAAAAAAATTTTTTAAGTAAAAAATATAAAAGAAAAAAAACCCAGACAGACAGAACCCTAGGACAGTTGGTGAAAGCAAAGCTATACAGCCAAAATCTCACACGGAAGCATACACAAACACACACACTAAAAGAGGAAAAGGGTAAAATATAATCTATCAAGCTCCCAAAGTCCACCTCCTCAATTTGGGATGATTCGTTTTCTATTCATGTATTCCACAGATGCAGGTTACATCAAGTTGATTGTGGAGCTTCAATCCGCTGCTCCTGAGGCTGGTGGGAGGGATTTCCCTTTCTCTTTTTTGTTCTCCCAGCGCCCCGGGCTCAGCTTTGGATTTGGCCCCGCCTCTGCGTGTGGGTTGCCTGCGGGCGTCTGTTTTTCCGCTCAGACAGGACGGGGTTAAAGGAGCTGCTGATTCGGGAGCTCTGGCTCACTCAGGCCTGGGGGTGGGGGTGGGGGTGGGGGTGGGGGTGGGGGTGGGGGTGGGGGTGGGGGTGGGTAGGGCGGGGCACGGAGTGCGGGGCGAGCCTGCGGCGGCAGAGGTCGGCGTGACGTTGCACCAGCCTGAGGCGCGCCATTGCACCAGCTGAGGCGCGCCGTGTGTTCTCCCGGGTAAGTTGTCCCAGGGTCACGGGACCCTGGCAGTGGCGGGCTGCACAGGCTCCCCAGAAGGGGGGCGTGGAGAGTGACCTGTGCTCGCACACAGGCTTCTTGGTGGCGGCAGCAGCGGCCTTAGTGTCTCATGCCCGTCTCTGGGGTCCGCGCTCTTAGCCGGGGCTCGCGCCCGTCTCTGGAGCTCCTTTAAGCAGCGCTCTGAATCCCCTCTCCTCGCGCACCAGGAAACAAAGAGGGAAGAAAAAGTCTCTTGCTTCTTCGGCAGGTCCAGGCTTTTCCCCGGACTCCCTCCCGGCTAGCCGTGGCGCACTAACCCCCTGCAGGCTGTGTTCATGCCGCCAACCCCAGTCCTCTCCTGGCGCTCCGACCGAAGCCCGAGCCTCAGCTCGCATCCCCGCCCGCCCCGGCGGGTGAGCAGACTAGCCTCTCGGGCTGGTGAGTGCTGGTCGGCACCGATCCTCTGTGTGGGAATCTCTCCGCTTTGCCCTCCGCACCCCTGTTGCTGCGCTGTCCTCCATGGCCCCGAAGCTTCCCCCCTCCGCCACCCGCAGTCTCCGCCCGTGAAGGGCCTTCCTAGTGTGTGGAAACTTTTCCTCCTTCACAGCTCCCTCCCACTGGTGCAGGTCCCGTACCTATTCTTTTGTCTCTGTTTATTCTTTTTTCTTTTGCCCTACCCAGGTACGTGGGGATTTTCTTGCCTTTTGGGAGGTGAGGTCTTCTGCCAGCGTTCAGTAGGTGTTCTATAGGAGCAGTTCCACGTGTAGATGTATTTTTTATGTATCTGTGGGGAGGAAGGTGATCTCTGCATCTTACCCTTCTGCCATCTTCTCAAAAATCAGGTACGATGATTCCGGCCCGCGGTCCCCAGGACTGTCTCGGCTTCGGCCGCCTGGGCCCCTCCAGAGCTGGCAGCCTCAGTGAAGCTGCCCTCCCCTCGGGCTCCCGGGCAGTTCTGTGACAGCGGAGGGAGGAGACCCCGAGCCGGGTGTTCCAGCTCTGCGGAAACCGAAGCTTTTGTTTTTTATACTTAGATCCATTATGCCCTGGGACTTAATCCTTGTCAGTGGTGTGAGTTAGGTGTTAAGATTCATTTTTAAAAATACAGATATCCACATATTTTTTTTAGCATTGTTTGAAATGGCTTTACTTCTTTTATTTAATTGCTTTGTTGCCTTTGTTGGATACCATTTGCCTCTATACGTACAGGTTTATACTTGGACGCACTTCTTTCTGATAGATTTCTCTATACTTTGCAAATATTGCAGTCTGAATATTGTGAATTTGTCGCAAACTTTAAAATAAAATAGTGTAGATCTTTCAGCTTTGTCCATTTTCAGGGTATATTTATTATTTTAAGTCCCTTTAAATTTCCTGTCCACATTAGAGTCTGTTTCTCAGTTTCCTCAAAATACCTCCTCTGATTTGTTTTATAATAGTATTGAATCTTTAGATAAATGTGGGTAGAAGTGATAGCATAACAGTATTGAGGCTTTTGATCCTTAAATGTGATATAAATCTCCATTTAATTACATCTGTGTTAATATCTCTCAGCAGTATTTTATAGTTGTCAGTGTAGAGCTCTTGAACATCTTATTGTTAATCTGACTCTACTTTCCGGGGTTTCGTGCTAATGAAATGAAACTTGTTCAAATTTTTATTTCTAAATATTTGTTGGTAGTTGTTTTGTTGCAGGACTGTGAAAATGATGTTCCACTTCCTTCAGGCTTCCAGGATTTCTGATAAGAAGTTTGCCATCATTAGATTTGTTGTTCCTCAGTTTTGTTCTCTGGTTGTTTTGTTTGTGAATCTGGTTGCTTTGTATTGTCTTTAGTTTCCTGCACTGTGATAATGATGTGCCTGGGCATAGATATCTTTGAAATTATCCTGTTGAGGTTCACTGAGCTTCTTGAATCAGTAAGTTTGTGTCTTTCATCAAATCATTTCTTCAATTTTTTTATCAAATTTTTGAATTTTATTTTATTTTTATACAGCAGGTTCTTTTTAGTTCTCTATATTATATATATTAGTGTATACATGTCAATTCTACTCTCCCAATTCATCCCACCACCACCCACCCACCCCGCCACCACCACTTTCCCCCCTTGGTGTCCATACGTTTGTTCTCTGCATCTGTGTCTCAATTTCTGCCCTGCAAACTGGTTCATCCGTACCATTTTTCTAGGTTCCACACATATGCGTTAATATACGATATTTGTTTTTCTCTTTCTGACTTACTTCACTCTGTATGACAGACTCTAGATCCATCCACATCTCTGCAAATGACCCAATTTTGTTCCTTTTTATGGCTGAGTAATATTCCATTGTATATATGTACCACATCATCTTTAGCCATTTGTCTGTTGATGGGCATTTAGGTTGCTTCCATGACCTGGCTATTGTAAATAGTGCTGCAATGAACATTGGGGTCCATGTGTCTTTTTGAATTATGGTTTTCTCTGGGTATATGCCCAGTAGTGGGATTGCTGGGTTGTATGGTAGCTCTATTTTTAGTTTTTTAAGGAACCTCCATACTGTTCTCCATAGTGGCTGTATCAATTTACATTCCCACCAACAGTGCAAGAGGGTTCCCTTTTCTCCACACCTTCTTGAGCATTTGTTTGCAGATTTTCTGATAATGCCCATTCTAACTGGTGTGAGGTGATAACTCATTGTAGATTTGATTTGCATTTCTCTAGTAATTAGTTATTTTGAGCAGCTTTTCATGTGCTTCTTCACCATCTGTGTGTCTTCTTTGGAGAAGTGTCTATTTAGGTCTTCTGCCTATTTTTTAATTGGGTTGTTTGTTTCTTTAATATTGAGCTGCATGAGCTGTTTATATATTTTGGAGATTAATCCTTTGTCCGTTGATTCATTTGCAAATATTTTCTCCCATTCTAAATGTTTGATAGAATTTACCTGTGAAGCCATCTGGTACTGAACTTTTGTTTGTTGGAAGATTTTTAATCACAGTTTCAATTTCATTGCTTGTGATTGATTTGTTCATATTTTCTATTTCTTACTTATTCAGTCTTGGAAGTTTATACCTTTCTAAGAATTTGTCCATTTCTTCCAGGTTTTCCATGTTATTGACAGGGAGTTGCTTGTAGTAGTCTCTTATGTTGCTTTATATTTCTGCATCGTCCGTTGTAATTTCTCCTTTTTCATTTCTAACTTTATTGATTTGAGTCCTCTCCCTGTTTTTCTTGATGAGTCTGGCTAAAGGTTTATCAATTTTGTTTATCTTCTCAAAGAACTAGGTTTTAGTTTTATTGATCTTTCTATTGTTTTCTTTGTTTCTATTTCATTTATTTCTGCTCTGATCTTTATGATTTCTTTCCTTCTACTAACTTTGGGTTTTGTTTGTTCTTCTTTCTCTAGTTCCTTTAGGTGTAAGGTTAGGTTGTTTATTTGAGATTTTTCTTGTTTATTGAGGTAGGCTTTATTGGTATAAACTTCCCTCTTAGAACTGCTTTTGCTGTATCCCACAGGTTTTGGATCATCGTCTTTTCATTGTCATTTGTCTCTAGGTAGTTTTTGATTTCCTCTTTGATATCTTCAGTGATCTCTTGGTTATTTAGTAACGTATTGTTTAGCCTCCACGTGTTTGTGTTTTTTATGTTTTTTTTTCCCTGTTGATTTCTAATCGCATAGCACTATGGTCAGGAAAGATGCTTGATATGATTTCAATTTTCTTAATTTTACCAAGGCTTGATTTGTGACCCAAGATGTGATCTGTCCTGGAGAATGTTCTATGTGCACTTGAGAAGAAATTGTAATCCGCTGTTTTTGGATGGAATGTCCTATAAATATCAATGTCCTATAAATATTAAATCTATTTGGTCTATTATGTCATTTAAAGCTTGGGTTTCCTTGTTAATTTTCTGTCTGGATGATCTGTCCATTGGTGTAAGTGAGATATTGAAGTCCCCCACTATTACTGTGTTACTGTCGATTTCCTCTTTTATAGCTGTTAGTAGTTGCCTTATGTATTGAGGTGCTCCTATGTTGGGGGCATATATAATTTACACTTGTTATATCTTCTTCTTGGATTGATCCGTTGATCATTATGTAGTGTCCTTCCTTGTCTCTTGTAACTTTCTTTATTTTGAAGTCTATTTTATCTGAGTATTGCTACTCCAGCTTTCTTTTGATTTCTATTTGCATGGAATATCTTTTTCCATCCCCTCACTTTCAGTCTGTATGTGTCTCTAGGTCTGAAGTGGGTCTCTTGTAGACAGCATATATATGGGTCTTGTTTTTGTATCCATTCAGCAGGCTTGTGTCTTTTGGTTGGAGCATTTAATCCATTCACGTTTAAGGTCATTATTGGTATGTATGTTCCTATTACCATTTTCTTAATTGTTATGGGTTTGTTTTTGTAGGTCCTTTTCTTCTCTTGTGTTTCGCACTTAGAGAAGTTCTTTTAGCATTTGTTGTAGAGCTGGTTTGGTGGTGCTGAATTCTCTTAGCTTTTGCTTGTCTGTAAAACTTCTGATTTCTCTCTCGAATCTGAATGAGATCCTTGCCAGGTAGAGTATTCTTGGTTATATGTTCTTCCCTTTTATCACTTTAAATATATTGTGCCACTCCCTTCTGGCTTGTAGAGTTTCTGCTGAGAAATCAGCTGTTAACCTTATGGGAGTTCCATTGTGTGTTATTTGTCGTTTTTCCCTTGTTGCTTTCAATAATTTTTCTTTTATTTTTGTCAATTTGATTACTTTGTGTCTCGGCTTGTTTCTCCTTGGGTTTATCCTGTATGGGACTCTCTGCGCTTCCTGGACTTGGGTGGCTATTTCCTTTCCCATGTTAGGGAAGTTTTTGACTATAATCTCTTCAAACATTTTCTTGGGACCTCTGTCTCTCTCTTCTCCTTCTGGGACCCCTATAATGCGAATGTTGTTGCGTTTAATGTTGTCCCAGAGGTCTCTTAGGCTGTCTTCATTTCTTTTCATTCTTTTTTTTAAATTCTGTTCCACAGCAGTGAATTCCACCATTCTGTCTTCCAGGTCACTTATCTGTTCTTCTGCCTCAGTTATTCTGCTATTGATTCCTTCTAGTTTGTTTTTCATTTCAGTTATTGTATTGTTCATCTCTGTTTGTTCTTTAATTCTTCTAGATCTTTGTTAAACATTTCTTGCATCTTCTCGATCTTTGCCTCCATTCCTTTTTCGAAGTCCTGGATCATCTTCACTATCATTATTCTGAATTCTTTTTCTGGAAGGTTGCCTATCTCTGCTTCATTTAGTTGTTTTTCTGGGGTTTTATCTTGTTCCTTCATCTGATATATAGCCTTCTGCCTTTTCATCTTGTCTACCTTTCTGTGAATGTGGTTTTTGTTCCACAGGCTGCAGGACTGTAGTTATTCTTGCTTCTGCTGTCTGCCCTCTGGTGGATGAGGCTATCTAAGAGGCTTGTGCAGGCTTCCTGATGGGAGGGTCTGGTGGTGGGTAGAGCTGGGTGTTGCTCTGGTGGGCAGAGCTCAGTAAAACTTTAATCCACTTGTCTGCTGATGGGTGGGGCTGGGTTCCCTCCCTGTTGGTTGTTTGGCCTGAGGCAACCCAACACTGGAGCCTACCAGGGCTCTTTGGTGGGGCTAATGGTGGACTCTGGGAGGGCTCACGCCAAGGAGTACTTCCCAGATCTTCTGCTGCCAGTGTCCTTGTCCTCATGGTGAGCCACAGCCACCCCCTGCTTCTGCAGGAGACCCTCCAACACTAGCAGGTAGGTCTGGTTCAGTCTCCTGTGGGGTCACTGCTCCTTCCCCCTGGGTCCCCATGTGCACACTGCTTTGTGTGTGCCCTCCAAGAGTGGAGTCTCTGTTTCTCCCAGTCCTGTTGAAGTCCTGTAATCAAATCCCACTAGCCTTCAAAGTCTGATTCTCTAGGAATTCCTCCTCCCGTTGCCAGACCCCCAGGTTGGGAAGCCTGACGTGGGGCTCAGAACCTTCCCTCCAGCGGGTGGACTTCTGTGGTGTAAGTGTTCTCCAGTTTGTGAGTCACCCACCCACCAGTTATGGGATTTGATTTTATTGTGATTGTGCCCCTCCTCCCATCTCATTGTGGCTTCTCCTTTGTCTTTGGATGTGGGGTATCTTTTTTGCTGAGTTCCAGTGTCTTCCTGTCGATGACTGTTCAGCAGTTAGTTGTGATTTGGTGCTCTCGCAAGAGGGAGTGAGCACATGTCCTTCTACTCTGCTGTCTTGAACCCATCTCTTCAATTTTCTTATTCTTTTGCAACACACTTTTACTTCTATCCTTCTGAGACTATGGTTGTATGAATGCTAAAAGTTTTGGTATTATCCCGTAGGCCTCTGAGTCTCTGTTAGTTTTTTCCTCTTTCTCAAACAGACTGGATAATTTCTCTTGAGTATTTTTACATTTATTGATTCTTTCTTTGTCATCTCTATTTTGCCATTGAGTCAATTCAGTGAATATTTTACTTTGGATTTTCTACTTTTTAGTTTAAAAATTTTACTTATTCCTTGTATCATTGATTTCTTACTTGAGATAGTCCATCTTGCCACTCATCTCAAGAGTTTTTATTTTTTTTAATGAATGGTTATACTTCCCTTGTGAAGTCGTCTTTTTTTTTTGTCTTTTTTTTTAACATTTTTATTGGAGTATAATTGCTTTACAGTGGCGTGCTAGCTTGTGCTTTACAACAAAATGAATCAGTTATACATATACATATGTTCCCATATCACTTCCCTCTTGCGTCTCCCTCCTTCCCACCCTCCCTATGCCACCCCTCCAGGCGATCTCCCAGGGAGACCGAGCTGATCTCCCTGTTCTATGCGGCTGCTTTCCACTAGCTATCTACCTTATGTTTGGTAGTATACATATGTCCAAGTCTTCTTTTTTAAAAAAATAATAATACAGCTGTGTCTTCTAGGGATTGCTGTCTGTTGACTGTCTTTTGTTCTCATGAGTTGAGATTTTCCTAGTTCTTTCTATGCTGAATAATTTCGGACTGTATCCTGGACATTTTGAATATTATATCATGAGACTCTTGGTCTTATTTTCATATGAAGGAGAAGGTTGATGTTTTTGTATGTTTATTTTAACTGGCAATTGACTAGGCTGGGTTCAGGCCTCAAGTTCTGACCTGCCTTCTGTGTGCTGAGGTTCTAATGTCAGTTCACTTTTCGTAGTGTTCACAGTACTATTTGCATTTGTTCTGTGTATGCACTGCTCAGAGGTCCGTCTCATTTTGGAGCTATTACCAAATATATTAGTAAAATATAAGTGTGCAGCTCAGAGATAAGCATAGGAGTTCATACACGTTGCTCATTTGGTCTGCCTTCTTCGTGTGATCTCTCTAACATTTTTTTTTTTTACCTGCCTGGAGGCTTCTTTCTGATACTCCATCCAGAAAGCGGAGGCTTTAGTATTCCTTCTCTTCCGCACATTTCCTACATTTGCCTCTGCATCTGGAGTTAAGCAGTCAGAGATAGAAAGGAAGAAAGCAGTAGAATTTTTTTCTCTTCCTCTTGTTATTGCAGATCCTCTGAAAAGAAAGAAGGTTCCCCTCAGAGTTTTAGATACCTATCCTGCCATGTGAGTGCCATCCTTCTGCTGCTATCATCAGTGCAGAATTGCCTGAGGCTAGGGAAGGTGGAAACGGAAAATAGAAAACAACTACATATTACATGCTCCCACTGTTTCTCATCCTTACGGACTCCCTTTCCTGCTCCTTGGGCTGGGAAGAGAGCCATTCCTGGAGCTTTTCCTGTCCACTTCTGTTGTGTACCTCTGAGTTTTGGGGCTGTCACTGAGTCCAGGCCAGGTGATACCAGAGGGGAAAAATTGTAAACTCACTACTGCTTCAGTAAAAAACTTCTAATCTCCTTCTCTAATATACCTGCTATCCTTCACTTTTCAGAGTCCTTAGACAGCAATTCTGTGCATCCAGGAGTTATGTTTGCATTCAGTGAGAGAGGTTGGCTGGAGCGTGCTTGCTCCGTGTTTGCTGGAACCAGAACCCCTAAGTGATCTTTAGGCCAGAAGTAATACCTTCCCTTCAGCAGGGCTTAGACTCTGAGCACTGCAAGGGCCCTGGAGATTTCCTTTGCTTTATTCCAACTGCCAGTGTTTGGAAACATGGTTGGCCTCAGATGTCCTGCTCTGCAGCCCAGCTGACAGCATTTTGAGTCACTGTGAAGAGATCTTTGCTCCCTAGTCCCATTCTCAGCTTTTCTGTGCCTTAAGTGTTAATATCTGCCCTTCTTCCCTGCCCCTAGCATTAGAGGGCTGTTGCAGTGTATTCAGTGAAGGTTTAGAGTGCCTGTGTGCACCTTAGTTCTCTTGCTTTTATTCACAGTTTAGGAAACGCTGTATATATGCTCCTCGGGGTAATTCCTTCCCAGCTCTCTGTGGTGCTTCACAGAGAGTGCCAGGGGCTTTCTGTGCCCTGCCCTTAGTTTTAGTGGTCCCTGCTGCTCACATACTTTAGGGGATTCTCTCCCAGCTCTCTTTCTCTGACCCAGTACTTACAGGTGATGATTCAATGAAGGGCCATGACAAGAAGTTGGCAGGTGGTACAGACTCTCTTTGTAGCTGGGGCTCCTGGGGATTCTGAACAAACACACCAGCATACTCAACCTTTAAAAATTTGTAAAAAGTTTATCTGGTTTCTCCGAAGTCCCATCAATAGCAGATTTCTCTTCCATCTGTTATCCTACGCAGGATGAAAGCAGCCATGGGTCTCTTCATTCCTTCGAGGGGGAGCTCATCAGTTCCTGGGTTTTAGTTCATTTTTGTTTCTTAATATCTTTAGTTCTCCAGTGGGGTTTAAAATTTATAAGCTTGACTCTATCAGATTTGTTTTCATTTTTATTGTAGAAACAATATTATCTTGTGATTTTCTATATCCTAAGCTTAAGTTTTATATTTTTTCAGTATTTTCCAGGACCATTTGTTGAACAGACATCCTTTCTGTGTTGAGTTGCCTTGGCAAATTTATCAAAAATTCTATTTTTTCTATTTATCTTTAAAATTTAATTTCAAAATTTCTGATTTTCATGATATTTCCAAGGAGCTTATAAAGGTGCCATGAAGAGGTCCCCTTTGAAGTGCAGTTGTCTTGGGTTTCCACACTGGTTAATTCTCACCATCACTTTCTCCAATTTTCAGTGACCCAAATAAGGAAAATATTTCCTTGAGTATCTATGGAGAATTTTCATCTAAATGCTTTTCTAGTGACTGATAGTGATTCAAATAGAAAGACAAAATGAATTAGGAATAAAGAGTTAAACGTTTGTGTCAGCTTTCACACTTACTTTGCATAGCCTTCTGTTGTCAAGGAATCTATGCTACGAATGATTCTAGTTTCGTCTATTCTTTGGCTATCCTGGGAAGGTGCTTTCACTGGATTCTTGGAACTGTGTATCACCCGATAATTATACCATCTGAAACTTTGCATGTTGTTATTTTGACAGCAACCCTTTTTTAGAAGGACCTAACTTTTGAGCTGCTAACCTCCGTGTCTTCTGATTTGTACTCATCTGATCATTCCTGTCATCCTGGCGCACAACTCTACGATGAGAATTCTTGAGGATTTAGTTGCGGCAGGTTTTTACTTAGTCACTGCTTCTGAAATTAGCATTCAGCTCATAGCACCTAGAGTGTATAGTGTGGAAAGCAAGGGTTCAGATAAACTCTAGAATCTCAGCAACTCATACCCCTCTATTAAAGATTCAGTCTACATATAGTTATATTAAAAGTTCTGAGGAGTCTTGACAAACAGATAACTGGCTAACTTTACTTAACTAGTGCTACACTAAATGGAGTTAGAATATATTTTTTCAGATATACCTATTAACAATCAGTTGTCTAGTAGCTGTCTATACTCCAGTGATTTCTTTTATCTAACAAGAGAATTATCTCTTCATCATTATCTCAGTCTGCAGATTCAGGGATATGAGTGCATTCTTTTTTTTTTTAGTTAATTTCACAGTGGAAGTACCAATATTTAGTTACATAAAATTTATATTTTAGTAATACACTTGGTAATAGTTATAAAAATGAGCAGGACTCAAGATGCAGAGAATGGAGGGACCATAGGAAAAGTTATATAATCCCCAGAAATAGGGAACATTGGAGGACAGATAATAGGAGCACTTAGCAACACAGGAGAGAAGTGAACCTGGCAATCCTAGAAATAGCAGTCTTAACATTGGTGTCCTTGGCAGGATGACTGTACTTGTTGGTATCTGGGGGGTGGTGGTGGTATGTTCATTTCCTATGTGTTATACAAAGTAAGAAGCTAGGAAGCTGGAGACTGATTTGTATGTCCCCCGTGCTAAATATCGTCCAGACCTTATGTGTGGAATAAGATGCATTTCAAAGTCCTTGTCTTAGAGGAAGATATTTGCTCAGTTATTGGATAAACATTTTATTCTATTAGAATTACAGTGTTATATTTGCTGAGCAAGGGCTCTGTTGGTTGATGATGTGTAAACTGAGGTACATAGACCTAAATGATTGATCAATTTCAGATACAGGATAACCACTTTCAAACCCATCTCAGAGAGAGCCAGTGCCTCTTCTAGCTCCATTAAGTTAAAAAAAAAAAAAAAAGAAGAGCCTTAGAAAAATTGCCCTTTTTTAACCTTAGTGTATATACTAAATATATGTATATATATAATATTATATATATAATGTATTAAATTTAAAAACAGTGAATGTAGCATCAGGTTCCCCTTATCAGCTGTAACCAAGCCACCACCAGTTTACTTTGTAAATAAGAAATCTTCAGTATGCTTAATTGTCTACTAAAGTATACCAGTATTTTATGGAAACTTGTCTTTTTAAATACAATTTGGAATTAAGTCAGACATTTACTTTTTACAATCAGAAGATAAAATACCATGTGACTCAGAGGCTATGAGTAACTGATTAGCTTTGATATGTTTACTTCCCTTTACAAATGTAATCAAACCTTAATTGCTATTCACAAAAACACACTGATTTCAGGGCGTTTGAAAAGAAGCAAAAGTATCTTCATACAAAAATTAATAATTTCTCTGTTTTTTAAACTTTTTTATTTCTGGAGAACTAATACATTCATATGAAGTTATACTAAATAATATAGAGAGATTCCAGTGTACTTTTACCCAGTTCCCCCAATGATATCATCTCATAAAAAAATGGTATAAAATCACAGTATCGGTTGATATTGATACAGTCAAGACACAAAACATTTCTATCACCACGTGGAACCCTCATGTTTTCCTTTTATGGCCACAGCTATTTCCCTGTTGCTCCCATCCCCTCTTTAACCCCTGACAACAGCTAATCTGTTTTCCATTTTTATAGTGTTGTCTTTTCAAGAGTGTTATGTAAATGGAATCGTACAGTATGTGACCCTTTGAGATTGGTCTTTTTCACTCAGAAAGTTCTCTGGAGACTCATCCAGGTGGTTATACGTATCAAGAGTTAATTCCTTTTTATTGCTAAATACTTTTTTGTTTAATCATTCACCTGTTGAAGGACATCTGAGTTGTTTCCAATTTTAGGCTGTTACGAATGCTATAAACATTCAGGTTTGTGTGTGAATGTAAGTTTTCATCTCTCTGGGGTAAATATACTGGAGTTGCAATATACTGTTACATGATTTTGATTTATCGATAATTTTTTTATCTCTTTGTATAGTTATACAAAGTATTACTTTGTATACTGAGTATTACAATATGTATACATAACTTGTTAGTCTACTGATGTCATCATTTTACCAAGTGAAGTGCAGAAATCTTACCTTCCTTTATGTCCCTTTACCCTCCCCCATTTAAGTATAAATGTCTTAAATATCTCCTCTACAAACATTGAAAACCACATTGCACAGTATTATAATTTTTGCTTCAACTGTCAAATGTTAATTTAGAAAACTCATTAGAAGGAAAGTCTATTGTATCTATTCATATTTTTGCTTACCATGTTCTTTTTTCCTTCCAAATGTTCTAGTATTCCTTCTTGTATCATTTCTTTTCTTTTTAGAGAACTTTAGACATTCTTTTAGAACGTCCAAAGTTGTCTAAATGGTGAATGTCTAAAGAAAGAATGTCTAAATGGTGAATCAACAAATTCTCTTCACTTTTCCTTCATCTGAGAATGTCTTAATTCCCCCTGCATTCCTGAGGGATATTTTAACTGGATAGAGAATTCTGGGTTGGCAGTTCTTTTCTTTCCAACATTTTCTTGAAAAATATTGGGCTGTTTCCCTCTGGTCTCCGTGGTCTCTGATGAGAAATATGCTCTAATTATAATCAGTTTACCCTATAGGCATTGCACTTTTTTTTTCCCCCTTTTGCCTTTCATTTTCAGAAGTCTGGCTATGATGTGTCTTGAGGTGGATTTCTTCGGGTTTATGTATTTGGGATTTACTCAGTTTCTTAAATCTATCCATTTATGTTTTGGGTCAGCTTTGGGAAATATTCACCCATTATTATTATATATTTTTCATGCTTTTTCAGCCCTATCCTCTTTCTCTTCTCCTTCCAGGACTCTGAGGACATAAAAGGCAGACCCTTCGTTAGTGTCCCGCACATCCTTGAGGTGCTGTTTAATACTTTTCCTCAGTCTCATTTCTCCCTGTTGTTCAGATTGTGTATTTTCTATCTTCGAGTTCTTTCCCCCGGCCTCCATTCTGCACTTGAGCTTATTCATTGACTTCTTCATGTTGCCTATTGAATTTTTCAGTTCTAACATTTCCGTTTGGTTCTTGTTTATATCTTTTATTTCTTTGCTGAGACTTTTCTGTTTCCTTGCTAAGGCAAATAAGCTAATTCTAGTTTTCATTTGTTCCACACATGTTCATAAGTGCTCATTGAAGCACGTTTAACCCGGCCACTTTAAGATCTTTGTCAGGTAGGTCTAACATCTCTGTCTTCTGGGAGTTGGCATCTTTTGATTGTCTTTCTTCATTCTGTTTGAGATTTTGGGTTTTTGTATGATGAGTACCTTTTTTCAGTGACATTTGGACCTTTGTATTATGTTATGAGACTGTGGCCCTTGTTTGAACCTTCTGCTTTGCCTGGCTTCCATTGACACTGCCCAGCAGGAGAAGGGCAGTTAACTGCCAGGTTAGCAAGGAAGTCCAGATTCCGCATCAGCCTCCGTTGACGGCCAAGGGGGTGCTTCTCACTACTGCCTGGCAGGGATGGGAGTTCCAGCTCCCTACTAGGCCTCCACCAGTATCCTCTCTGGATGGGCGAGGCGTGGGAGTGCCTTGTTACTGTTCCCGCATGGCCTCCTCTGGCACTAGGGGTGTTTGGCCTCATTACTACTGAGCAATGGTGAAAAATGCCATCTCTCCACTAGGCCTCCTCTGACACCACCGCAGTGGGACATGGCGTAGGGGTGAGGGTCTCATTACTGCTGGGTAGAGGTGGAAGTCCAGGCTTCTCAGAGGGTCTCCACTTACATGGTGAGGGTCGTGGCCACCTGACGGGGATGAAAGTCCTCATTCCCTATATGGTCGCCTCTGACACCCCTGTGGGTGTGTTGAGGTGCCTTATTATAGCCTCACGAGTATGGAAATCTAGACTAGAAAATACCAGGGACAGAAATGGAGACCTTGAATACAGACCAGTCTTTCACAAACTTGTCATACGAAAAGCAGCTCGAGATTGAAGTGCTAGCTGGAAGGAGGTATGGGATTAGAGGAAGAGTTGTCTGGTTTGGTTTGGTTTTAAATGATTGGCATAGTTGTGTGTTTGCATTCTGAGAACATCTGTGCGGTTGCGGAGGGTAAAGTGAGGCTGAGGAGAGCTGCACAGGGATGGCTTGGGCAGCGCATTCTGGAGCCCCTCTAACTCTCAGATTTTTCTTCACAGTGTGGAGGGGGGCAGAGGGGCCCAGGGAAAGTGACTAAGTCCCTGTTCTTGGGCTCACGGCGTTCCTTCTTTCTCTTTTCTGTACTTGCCGTGGCAATGAACTCTGCAGGGTCTGAATCATTGTTAGCCTAACAAAATGCTGTGATCATGGATAGATGGAAAACATGGAACGTATGGAAGCTTTTCGTATCATACGTACAGGGAAAAAACCCTCCTGTGTCACTAAAATCCTTACAGTGTCGACTCCATTCTCTCCAAACTTAAATCATCTGTAACCTGGAGTATTTAGCTTTAACCCACAATAACTTTTGAGATGTTATATTTATAGTGGGACTTTTTGGTCTCCTATCTTAAAAATACTGATTTCTTACCATTTTGGAGGAGTAGAGAGTTTGATGTGATAACAAAACGTTCAACTCAAAGAGGAAGTCGTTACAGGATATTATTTGTGTAGACTTAAATATATTTGCTTCTAGCACTTGGGCTTCAGACGCCTGTGGTTGGGGAAGAGGAAGTGGGGTCTGAACAGGCTGGGTGGACAAAGAAATTACTACAAAGAGAAATATTGCAAAGAGACTGTAAATCCTCGTTGAAACTAGTTTTTTTAATAGGTTTTAAAAAGTCTTTTTTTTCATATGCATACATCCATGCTTTTCATATAGAGGTGAATATTATTGTGCCCAAGTGAAATACAAAACCATTTAAAAGTGAATCTGTGGCTACTTCTGTCCATCAGGTGTTTTCTAAACAAATGACACAAAAGAAACAAAACTGTCACTTGGAAGCGTTTGCAGTTGGGAATCATCATCACACACTCGGCTCAAAAATACAAGTCCCATGTTTAACAAAAGGAATATGAGTAACATTCTATCCAAAGAACAGAACGTAAGTGTAAACCTTAAAGCAAGTGTACTTAATAAAGGGCACTAGCAATTTGACAGGTTCTTGGAGTGATGTTTGGTGCGTGAAAAAAAAAAGAAAGAAAGAAGGTGGCTCTATCTGTTCCTTTCTATTCCTAACAAAAGGGATAAAAGGAGATCATTTTGATCAATATCCTTTTAATTCCTGGACTTGGTATAAAATAAATCACAGTGTTGTAGCAATTCGTTTGTAGTGGTTAAAGCTGTGTGACGCGGCTTTCATGGTAACATGGGTTTCACTTGCTGAGCGCCTGGGACTTTGATTTGCCATATTACCTGCTGTGGTGTAAGTGATGCAAAATAATTATTGGGGCTTCCTTGTCACAGTGGCCTATTCCACACCTGCACCCTTTTGTTGGGAGCCCGACAGGGATGCTGGATTTGAGTCTCCACTGAATAGATGTCCTCCCTGTGTAGTCCTTCTCTACTGGATTGATTTATGGATACATCAGGCTCTTTGTTAGCATGTAAACCCCTAATTAATTTAAAGCCCTCTGTAGACAAATTAAACTCCTAGTTAAGATTTTTAACAGACTCAGATGGTGCTAATAATGGGAAGCAAGTCCTATTAATGGATTTACCATGGTCCCTGGCATTCGTCCTTCACAATGAGGGCTGGTATATGGAGCTTAGAGTGTATCCTCCAGTAAAGGATGGGCTGTCAGGAAATCATTCCATTATTGCCTCTAAACCCAATTAGGCTTATCGCGTTTGAGTTCTAGCTTCCCATCTGTGGGGTGAGAGAGGGAGAGACAGAGGCAGACACGGAGCAGAAGAGACAGGGTAGGGAAAGAAGAAAACCTGTTTGGGTTGCGTAAAGCTGCAGATGTTTCTCTCCAACTAATGACTCCAAGTTAAATATCTACACTGGAGTTAGCCTTGGTTTAGGTCAGAGTAGAAAAATCAAGGCGATTCTCAGAATGGTCTGAGAATAATTGGATAAGGGGCCTTAAATCACCACCAAAAAAAGCCTTGTTTCTTTAAATTCTTGTGAATAACAGTGAATTCTAAATGGATTAGGGACTTAAATGTAACATGAAACTATGTAAGTACTTGTAGAAAACCCAGATGAATTTTTCTTCAACGATGTTTAGCAAAAGGCTTTCTAACTATGACTCAAACTCCAGATGCAATAAAAGGCTGATACATTTCACATACAGATTAAACATTTTTGCATGACCAAAAACACTATAAAGAAAGTCAAGAGACAACTGGCACACTGGGGCAAAACATTAGCTGTTGTGATATATATATCACAACAAAGGGCTAATATACCTGACATAAAAAATTCTTAAGACTCGAGGGTCAAAGGACCAAAAACCCAATAGAAAGAAATGGGAAAGAGACATGTACATGTAATTCACAAAAAATGATGTAAAAATGACCCACAGGCATATGAAGAAAATGTTCAAGCTCAGTTCTAATCAGAGACATGCAAAATAAAACAACACTGAGGTACTATTTCTTACCTATCAGAGTGGTTAAAACAAGATAATAGCACAGCACATTCTGTTGGTGAGGCTGGAGGAAACTCACTGTTGTCCATTGCTAGTGGGAATGCAAATAGGTGCTTTCCTTCTGAAGGGAAATTTGGTAACATCTGACAGAATTGCACGTGCACTTACATTCAGACCCAGCAATCTCACTTCTAGGAATCTACCCTTATGATACACCTGCAACAGTATAAAAGTATACACGCACAGGGTTATTCGTTTCAGGATGCTTTGTGGTTCCAAAATACCGGAAGCAACCCTAAATGCCCATAGATAGGAGATTGGTTAAATGACCTATAGTATAGTCACCCAGTGGAGTACTCTGCACCTGTGAGCAAAAACAACGAACAAAGAAGATGTCTGTGAATTGATGTGGAGTGATTTCATATTTGTGTGTGTTGATATATATATATTTTTAACATTTACACACATACATACATACACATTTTACATATTCAGCCCCCCCCACACACAAATATGTACACACAGGTGATATAAACAGAAATATAGATAGGTGCTTCTGCATACGTTACCATATATACATCCGTTTCCCACCTCTGTCCACTGAAGGAACTTAGAGCAACGGCATTCTGGTCCCAGTGAGCACAACTAGAGCCCAAATCTTGATTTCTAAATACCATTCTCCAATAAACTGAACTGAGACTCTTCGGAGGAGTGATTGACTCCAGAGCTGGAGCAGCAGAAACACAAGATGAACTTGAAATATATTGTTCTGCCAGAAAGCACAGAAATGCCTCCACTAGATGAACGTTTCTCAATAGAACACAGGATCCAACCTGAAGGAGCTCCTAATGGCCAAAGCTGGAGAAATACGAGCAGCAAAATAAATAATATGAATAAACTCAGAATTGGAGTTTTCTATAGAATAGAATAAATTTCCATGAGTCTTTCCAGAGGGATTCTAAAACTAGTGGACATAAGTTTGAGGGAAAAATAGAATTTGCATAGTCTCCAAGTATCTCACCCAAGGTATGTATATATTAAATGCAAAGGGAAGTTGGCAACTTTACAGTAGAGAGACCTCAACCCATGATCAAGGTCAACATCACCAGTATTAAGACAGTGGCATCACGAACCTCTTGATACGATGCACTGAGAACATGTTTTTTTTGTGGTTTTACTTGCCTGAAAATACATACCCGCATTCCAGTCATGAAAAAGAAAATCAGAAAAAATTAAATCGAGGATTCTGCACAATAACTGATTTGTACTCTTTATAATTCTCAAGGTTATGAAAGTCAAGGAAAGACCGAAGAACTGTTATAAACTGGAAGAGACTAAGGAGACATGCCAATAAATACAACATGGGGTCCCGGGTGGGATCCTGGAACAGAGGAAGGATATAATTTAAAAAAATAATTGATGACATTCAAATATGCTCTTTAGTTAATGGTGTTATACCAATGTGAATTACATCCATTTTTATCACTAAAATAAAAATGTAGTGCATATTTTCCTATCATCTCTTCGTTCTTTTTATCCCTTTTCCTAGTTTCCATATTTCTAGTACATCTATCATATGTGGTTATGAACGATGCTTGATATTTCCATATCCATTCCCTTTCTTCCAGCTCCCCCCAGAGTTGCAACGTGCCCTTCTTTTTTTTTTTAACAGGAAAGAACAGAAAAATAGGACATCTACCCAAGTTGTCTTTGGCAATATCCCATGCCCTACCTCCTGTCATTTCCCAAAATAGGGAGTTTACCTAATCTTCACTGAGAGTCGGGCGAGCCATCCTCAGAGGCCAAACACAATAGCACCCAGGTCTTCACTGGTCACCTCTGGCAGGAGGATGGAGCCCTCTGCTCTCTTGAACTTGAACTTTCTGCATGGAAGCACAGGGCATTGCTCCCAGCACTGAAACACTTTCATAAAGATAAGATAAATCTGGGCTATAGCCTCTAGCAAGTGGCAGGGTTTGTGATCCAGAAACACTGGGCTCATTCAGGAGTGAATATAATTTAGCAATCAATGAAGTGTTCAAAGACAGAAGGCGGGGATCTGAACAGGCTCTTCTGTTTGGAGTGTAATGGTTTTGGTTTTGTTCTGCTTTGTGTTTAACCATTCCTTGGCCTCTGTCGTGCTCAGCCAATTAGGATTTCTTTTGGAAGCAGCATGTTTGCGCATCACCGTTACATCATTTTGTGTTGCTGTTGAAATTCACATAAGCATAGGTAATGGACAGCACGCTATGGTTGCCTACATTTTTGGCTTAATGATAAAGAATTACATAACTGGGGCTCGAGTCTCAATCTCTGATGAACAAAATGCTCTTTCCCAAAGCCTCCCTTCATAAAACTTCCTTGTAAGTATGTGATGGAAGGTACTTTTAATGCTGTAGGTTTGACCTCATGAAGAATCAAGATGTCAGATAGGCATATTGACGTATGGACTTGGTCCCAGAAGAGTTCTGTTAATGGTCGTTTTTCAAAGCAGTATTTAGTTCTTCTCTCAATCTCTACATCCATTTACACCTTTATAGGTATGGCTCCCCTTTAAGAGCCCCTAGGATCAAAAGACTGTTTCTTACTATTTCTTATTATTTGAAGAAAAAGATTTATTTTAACCCCAAATGTCTTCTTTAAACAGCCCTTGGAGAATTCCTTTGTTAGTGTCTCATTTTTCTCTATTCAAAACAGGTCTTCTTTTTTCCCTTCCTTGTTACTATATTTCAGTTATGGCTCTCTTCGCCATATTAGCATTAGTATCAGAAAACAGTACAAGAACTATGGAGGCACTGACGTTGTCTGATTCACTTGTTGGGGCTATTGTGTTGACGGATATTTCTGGAGCTGAGAAAGATGTAGGCTTCTCAGATTTTAGTATTGATTCAGGCTTTCCACCAGAAGAGGGAGCCACATTCATTTAAAAATCCATGTTGAGTTCTTTTCTCAGCAAGTTCTGGATAGAATGCATGGGGCAGGTGCTCTGAGCACCGTGGCACCAGATCTAGCCTTTGGAGTGGGAGGAATACAGGCTCAGAGACCAGCACCAGAGGCTGATGTCATGAGGATACTTTCAGCCCTGGAATGAGAAGCTATGTCTTAATGTGTTTTTATATTAAAACAATAATAGCAAAAATAAACTAAGAAAAATAACAACAAAAATCAAAAAGCTGCGTTCTTTTTCTCCAAAGCCTACATTTCTACTCAGTTAAGAAATCACAGCTCTGTTGGATTAAAAGGATTGGATCTCTAATTAAGCATATAATAGCTTACTTTTCCTTATCATTCCATGAAAACAACTCTCTTCTTTTGTGGCATTGATGTCACAGTATGAAAAATAGGTTGTAGCCTTTGTCTCACAGTTTGAGGTAGGCCTTCAAAAGCATCCTGCCAGAAACTTCTCTCTACCTACCGGCTCCAGAGTCTAAAATTCCAGTGTGAAAAATTAATGTATTTGGATTATTACATTTTACTTCAGAGAGTCTTAGAATTGTGAATATTTCCAGCATGGTAATATATTAATGTATCAGGAGCCATTTAACTGTGTATACTAGATTATTTTATTAGACTTAGGAAGCTTGTCATCTGAGTGACTAAACTAGGAGATGGTTGCATAGTTTCATTTTTAATTTAATTTTGCTAAGAATACTTAACATGAGATCTACCTTCTTAATGAAATTTTAAATGACAGTCCACAGCTGTTGACTATAGACAGTGTTGTGCAGATCTCTGGAACTTATTTGTCTTGTTTAACTGAAACGTTTTGCCGGTTGATTAGCAAATCCCTATTCCCACCACCTTCCCCTGCCCCCACCCCCGTAGCCCCTGGCAACCACCATGCTGTTTGCCTCATATAAGTGGCATCATGCATTATTTGTCTTTCTGTGACTGGCATTTCACTTAGTCGTAATGTCCTCAAGGTTCATCCCATATTGTAGTTCCTTCTTTTTTTTGAGGCTAAATACTATTCCATTGTGTGTGAACACCACATTTTCTGTATCTCTTTATCTGTAGGTGGACATTTAAGTTGTTTCCGTATCTTGGATGTTGTGAGTAGCGGTGGAACGAACATGGCAGTGCTATTCGGATGGTTATGGTTTGAAGAGAACCGGAGAGAGGTTATTCCTATGTTGAGAAGTGGCTCAGGGCCCACAAGAAAACATATATAAAGTGAGACCTCAAAAAAGACAATACAGAAAGGAAGTTTAGAAAAGAAGAATACAAGTGGCTGCAGGTGATTCATCCATGGCTCCGTGGCCCTGATGGAGTCTTGTCAAAAGCCTCTGTAAAATAGGCTGTGCACGTTCCCATCATTGCCAGGACGTGGATGGAGTTTCTCAGTAGAGTCAGACATTAGCTATTCCTTCTCTGTTTTCCCCACCTATTACAACAATATGAATAGAGTTGAATAACAAAGTCATGACAGTAGGGTTGATACCACTGAGCAGAATCCCTTGTTATAAGCATTGCAGAGTTATTTGAGAACTCACAGTGACAGCAACCACAGTATACACTGGATAATGGTGACAAGGACTAATATTTGTGGGACATTTTTTTCTGCACAGGCTCTATACAAGCTCTTTACAACAATCCATGGAGGTGACTACTATTATTATTAATACTGCTCTCTACTAGCTCACAGAAGTTAAATAGCTTGCCCAAGTCCCACAGCTAGGAAGTTGCAAAGGTGGTTTTTGAACTCTCTCTGACCTCAAAGCCCAAGTTCCCAACTATATGCTTTCCATTTTTACAAGAAGTCCCCAGAGGCAATGAAATTATACATTTCCCCCAGTATTTTCGCCTTTGACATGCCTGTCTTTCCAGCCATTTTGAAGAGAATTGCTTTTGCATGAACCGCTAAGATTTATTTAGACTATCATACGCCCTGACTAAAATTATTTAAAAAGAAGTCATCCAAGGGGAAACACGTTCTGAAAGTCAGTGTCTGGTTATTGCAGTTTCTTTCTACTGTACGTTGGGAATATAGTGCATTTTTTGCATCGATGGGCTTGTTTATTGCTTTGCAAGCAAACCTAAGATGCACAGTGATGCCTTATGCCTGGTAACCCCTTAATTTCTTCCTCTTGCAGCAACATTAGATATTTGCTGTTACCTCTGAGCTCTGCCAGGTCTATTTCATAGCATTTGTTCTTGTTTTTTGTTTCTGTTTTTATAAATATATGTATATTTTTAAATTTATTTTATTTTTGGCTGCGTTGGGTCTTCGTTGCTGTGTGCGGGCTCTCTCTAGTTGCAGTGAGCGGGGGCTACTCTTTGTTGCAGTGTGCGGGCTTCTCATTGTGGTGGCTTCTCGTTGCAGAGCACAGGCCCTGGGGGCACGTGGGCTTCAGTAGTTGTGGCGCATGGGCTCAGTAATTGTGGCTTGCGGGCTCTAGAGCGCAGGCTCAGTAGTTGTGGCGCACGGACTTAGTTGCTCTGTGGCGTGTGGGATCTTCCTGGATGAGGGCTCGAACCCATGTCCCCTGCATTGGCAGGCGGATTCTTAACCACTGCGCCACCAGGGAAGCCCAGCATTCGTTTTTGAACTGCACAAAAGCCATCCTATTTTCTAACTGGAAACAGACGATATCCACTGCTCTAGGTAGCACTCGTGGGGAGCTGGCCGGATGTACGTGCAGGTGTGGGCTTCCCACACACACACTAACAACTGTAAGTGGGAACCAATTTAACATAAAAGCGCTGGGCTCAGCAGTCCTGATAAACTCTCATCAGACGTCCTTGCAAGTGGCAAGCAGAGGCTGGATACTTATAGCAGCAGTCCTGGGTTAATGCTGTCACAAAAGGGAAGCTGTGTGTAACCGCTGATAAAAGATGGCAGAATCGCTCTTTGAGAGGAAGAGATAGATGACAAACCATGTAGTTGTTATGTCAGTAAAGCTCCCCAGCCCCCTGGGAGAGCTTCTTGAAAGGCAAACAGATGCGCCGCTTTATCTGCACAATTGGACCTAATTGGGAATGAAAAGATTTCCATCTTGATTAGTGTGAGTGAGATTTACTGTCACACATCTCCTTGCAGGTTTCAAGATCAAGGTGGTGGTGGGATTCTAGAAACAGAACAGCAGCCAGAGCGTTTGATCTGTCGCTCTTTATTGCAGTGAACTTTGGCATTTCAAGGTCAGGGTAGTTGGACAAGATGGCTGAGAATTGTTCAGAAGTCTTTTTGCCCCACCTTTATGACGTTTACTGTATGCATCTATTGCTAATGTCAAGGGCTGGTACAGTTTTCTTACGTAGTTACCCTTATGCTAGGATGCTGGGTCCAGGGCTGGATTCTACAATGTAACAAGGATATTGAAAAAGAATGGAGAGATTGACTAATGTGGCCCCTTAACGTCAGGGTTGCTGGGAGAGAGGGGCAGCTTTAGAGAGGGGCTGTGTTTAGAAGATGGGGGTACTGTCCATGGTGCAAGAAAGAAGTACAGGGGCTGGGTAAACTCTTGGACCACACATTGAGGAACCAGTCTACTCTTTGAGGTGTAGTCTTGGTCTCCTTGCTATGAAAGAAAGTTGCACCATTCACATAAAGAGTAAGTGTGACCGTACAAAAGTGCAAGAAAAATTCTCTTAGTGAATATTAAACATAGATAATAAAAATATGTATATTGTATCAATATCTTGGTTTTTTTCTTCCTGGAGTGAAAGAAGAGGAAGCTGTTTTGGGGTCGTAGGGTCGAGTCTCAAAGTCCCTCCTAGGAGAGAATGAAGTTAGGGCAAACTGAACTCGGTGATTCTCGACTGACTCAAAGGAGGAAGTGAGTTCTCCAGAAGGTCCAGCAGGGGAAGCAGAGGAAGGGAACCAGGCAAGGGGGAGGACCCGGTCTGAGGGCTCCACACTGCCGTGGATCTCCTCCATTGAGCCATTGCTCAAACAACCCCTTTGGTTTGGGAAGTCCCTATAATGGAAGAGTCCTCCCAAATGGTACAGACATCTCTGTCAAGAATGTATAGGAAGCAACCCATTAGGGTAAACCTTGTTGGGGACTCTTGCTGGGGATTCCATATACCATGGGAATGTGGTATTTTCTAGAAAAGATAGATTCAAGCAAGATCTGTGGTCAAGAAATTTATATCAGTTGAAGTTCACTCTTGAAGACTAGTTGGACAAAATATTAAGTCAAGGACTGTGGCTTCACAGAGTGGTTGTTGAGTGCATGGGCTCTGGGACCATGTTGTCTGACTTTGAATCTCGACTCCAGCTTTGCGACCTTGAAGACATCACTTTACCTCTTCTAGGTCTGAGTTTCCTAATCGTAGAGTGGAAATAGTAATGTTACCTAGTTCTAGGGCCATGATGAGGATGAAATGACTTGTCATATAAAATACTTAAAATAGTGCCTTGCGCAGAGCAAGCACACGATTAAAATTAGCTGTTTATAGTTATTACTATTCTTCTTACTCTTGTGACATTGAAGCTGACATTGAATCAGATCATATTTATATAAACTTGTCATGGGCAGGGGTGTAACTGGTGAGCAGGTAGAGAGCAAGAATGTGTATTGGGGAGACACTTTTCTTATGTAAATAAAAAGAAAATTCTTTCATAGAAAATTGAATTTTCAACCTTTAGAGGTCATGTGATCAAATGTTATCCTATTACAAGTAAAGACACTAAGGCCCAATGTTACTCGAGTTGCCCAAGGTAAAATGGCTAGTTCATGCCAAAGCTTGAACTAGAAATGAATTCCTCTTCAGTGTGCTTTGATCCTGCGTATCGTATGGTGCAGAACTGTTGATTTGGAATCAGGGTATCAGAGTTCCTTGCTTTACTTCACTATATACTACTTCAGGCAGATCTCTTAACTGCAAAGGAATCATTTTCTCATCTATAAAATAACAGGGCTCTCTGTCCTACAAACCCTTTAGGGTGGGAGGGTCAAATATATGAATATGATTTATGAACTCTGAAGAACTCTGCAAATATAAGCTCTGATTATGGTTGCGTCATTCACCATGCCGTTCAGAAATTATCCACACTGGGACTGTTCTTAATGATGGCAACAGATATGATGCATTCCAATGATTTATCTTAGATCTCTCAATGATAGCTCAATCCTTGTGCTGCCTTCCACCTCTCAGTGACATTCAGATCATTGGGCCAAGCAGGCCAGGCGATAGTTTTTTTCAGGTTATCACCTGTCATCCCAATACTGAGTATTGCCCCTTGAAATTTGTATCACCACAGGAGGACTTAAATTTTATCACATGCCAACTCTATTGCTTTTATGTAAGTGGATTTCTTTAATGAGACCAGTGTTTGGGGGGGGGGGATTTCTCTACAGACCACAACCTGTTAACCTCAAGACCCCAAAGGGGTTGGAGCCACAGGAAAGCATTTGAACTGAAATTTTGAATTTGCTCATGATTCAGGTTAGTGGTCCTTAATTCAGAGACAATTCCAGGTAATCTCGTTATATATAATGTGGCCTGCTGATTGTAAACCATCTCAAAGGGACAATATGTAAGGTTGACTGCCAGAGACTACATAAAGGGAAAATGTATTTTAAATCATAAGCTGGAGAAATGTCAGCCTCCTGAAACCAGATTTCAGGTTTTAAAGTCTTTCTGTTAGCTGTAGTTCAGTTCATGTATGTGATGAATTTTAAAGAGAATTCAAAACTATACTCAAACGATAGACATAGCTTGGATAATGTGAGCTATTCTCTAAACTTGAGGACTTGAAATATAAAAGTGATTAAGATGAATCAGGAACGAAACATTCATCATTATCCTAGTATGTGTATCTGTGTTTAAATTTAAGATAGGGGAGAGTAGCCTAGGGCAATAATACAAAAGACATAGGGAAAAATGATGTAAAAACAAAAACCCTATATTTCAGCCCTCTTCAGAAGGGAAACAAATTATAAGTAATGTAAAGGACTTAGAAACCAAGAGAGCGTTCAGGTAAAAGATGGCATAGCCAATCTGTGATGTATCATGCAGCCATTTAAATTTTAAGAAGGCTGTGTGGCAACATGAAAAATTATTCATGACACAATGTTACACGAGACACTAAATTGAATGTAAATTACGATTACATCTCGGTAAAGTATGAACCAGGTAAAATGACTTCCATGAAGTTACCTTGCAGTAAAGTAACAGTTTTAATGTTTTCTTATCTTCCCAAACTTCAGAGTTCCTTCTCTCTGGAATGTTCCTCTCCCTGTTCTTTGCAAAGCTGGCTCTTTTCCATCCTTGAGTAGAAGGTCTGTAAACGCTGCCTCCTCAGACAGACCTCCCCTGATGCCTCCCACCCCATTCCTTCCACCATGGTACCCCACTTGCTACTGCCAGAGCATGATCCTCAGTTAGTCTGGCATCTGTGGGCAGCAGAGACCACGTCTCTTTCATCCCCACAGTTTATATAGCACCAAACACAGCATCCAGCATAGAGTAGGCATTTGAACATCTGTTGCCTGATGAGTGCTAATGGAATTAACAAAGAAATAATACAACTTTTTACATAAACTAAACTGAAAAGAGAATGGCTAAATCAGAGCCCAGTTTAGTCATTTTTGTAGTGGACGATCTTGCCTTCATAAGAACAAAAGGCTTAGGATTCTTACCAGGGCTCTGCCTCTTTGGGCACCAAGGTACCTAAGGAGCTAATTAAGCATTAGAAGGTGACTGGGGAGAGTGGCATTCGGTGCCAGGGATGGCAGGTGATCATAAAGGCATGACCCCTGGATCTTGGTGACACCAGAGAAGCATCTTTGTTTCACACCCCAGGGCTTTAGACCCACCAGAAGCCAATGTCTCTGTTGTCTGCCCTGGACCCTCTGCCCATTCTTTCTCCCCAGCTCTTTTTTCTGTAGTTCCCTTCTGCTGAGAGAGTCAGTTCGCTTCTCTCTCTTTCTCTCCCAAGGCATGTAGCTGTAGTCCATTCATTTTCATGGCTAGGTAGTTTACTGTTGCATGGATGTCGACTAAAAAAAATGCACAACCTAAAAGTTGAGAGTTATGTTTTATTCAGCAGACACTGAGGTCTTTAAGCCTGGGAGACAGGACTTTCAGATCACTCTGACGGACTGCTCTGAAGAGGCAAGGAGGGAAGCCAGGATATACAGCAGTTTTTGCAGCAAAGTAATCAAAAGATTCCTGTTAATTAAAGAAAACTAACTTAATTAACTTATCTCAAGTTAATGAAGTTAGCGCTTTTCAATGTATGGAAAGAGGCAAGAGTGTGGGCTCACTGAAATCATTCCTTTGATGGGCACCTCAGCTCTCTGGGGCTGGTATCCTGGGTTTTCTCATCCTGAGTCTCCCCAGGGCATATCACTGGGGGTGGCTGCAGTGACTGACCGCTAGATGGCGGGCATCCTGTTTCCATCCTGAGTTCCCTCAGGACTCACCATCGGGTGGCTGTAATGTGATGGCTTGATGACTGCAACATCCTTTGTTTACTGATATGGCAGGTGACATTTCTCCTTCACATGGATGTACCACAAGGTATCCATTCTACTACTAATAGAATTTTGGGCAGCTTCTACAAACAACAGTGAACATGACTCTTTCAAGAGTTTCTTGAAGGTACACCCTAGTAGAATCTCTGGGTCACAGGCTATGAGCACCTTGAACATTACTATAGAATGCTGACTTGTTTTCCAAGCAGGGGTGCAGTTTGCAGTCCCGCCAGCAGTGTAGGAGAGTTACATCTACTCTGCATCAGAGTTTATCACTCTCAGTGCTATTGACGTTTGGGGCCAATAATTCTCTGTTGGGGCTGAGTGGGGGCTGCCTGTGGACTGTAGGATGTTTAGCAGTATTCCTGTTTCTACCTACTAGATGCCAGTAGCATCATTCCCCCAACCAAAAATGTCTCCAGACAAATCTAGATATTAGTCGAAGGAGGGGAGCAAGGCAAAACCTCCTCCTTGGACAACCAGGGCTCTATGACTTTGTCAGCACTTAGTATTATCCAGTCTCTTTTCAAACCTCTTAACACCACACATCGGGGCACGTTCATACAGACGGGCTAATAAACCTCAGAGCAGGAATAGCTTTAGGCATCCAAACGCAGCTTATTGCTTCACGTTAAGATGTTTTTCCCACAGTTGTCTCCTAACACAAGTTATTTCCAGTTCTTAGGGCTACCCTGACGTACTAACCCACATGCTATAAGTTTTGATTTGGGCAGATTCATGGAAAGAAGGGATTCCAAGGAGACTGGAGGGCAGGGCGTTAGGAATTTGGGCAAGCCAGACCTGAGTGGGGTTGTTTAAATAGGCTGGAAGTCTGTAAGCCACATGGGAGAACTTCCAGGACCCCAGGAATGGGTACTTGAGGTGCAGTGGGGATGGTAATAAACAAGTCGCAGAGCAGAGTCATAGCAAAACCTCCACTCTGCGTTTATACACTTGTGTTATAAGGTATAACAACAGGAATACATAATCATAAATTAGATTTGCTTAGTGCCCTGGTATTATTTTATTGAATCTTCAGCAGAGACAAGGAAAAGGAGGCAAATAGATACCCAGGATTAAACAACTTCACCAAGTCGCACGGCTAGATGCAGGCAGAACCTGGATTCAAGCTCAGCTTTTGAGCCAGAGCCCAGGTTTTTACCTTCTACTGGCCTCCCTCCTCCTGTGGACGTGAGCTATGCGGTCATCCCTCAGTATTTGCAGGGGCTTGGTTCTGGGACCCGCTGTGGTACCCAAATCCGTGGATGCTCAAGTCCCAGAGTCAGCCCTCAGGATCCACGAGTTCAACCACAGAGGGTCATAAACATAGTACAGGAACCTCACTTGGTTGAATAGAACCCGCAGGGGTGGAGGGCCGACTGTCTTTGATAATGGAAACAAAGCAGCAGTTTGGCTGACGAACTTTTTACACCATTTGGCGCGATAGCTGTTTCTGTGGATGGGCCACCATAGATTGTTGAAAGGGATTAATTTATCCATCATGAAAAAAAGGTTTACCTGCCTCCATGGGGAGCTTCTCCATGCTTTGCATTCCCATAGCATGGCTCTATACACAATGAACCATTAGAGATTGAGTTCTTGCCTGAGGGCTTGGAGTTGTTCTCTCATTGTTTGCCATGCCTAACTTCTGTTACTTTGTCTGTTTTCTTAGGCATTGCTGTGCTTAAGGGTATTCACTTGATGCTTGTTTTGTTCAGTTGAGATATGTCCATATTTAAGATGCTGAAGTTTTGAGAAGCTAAACTTAAAAAACAGATAAATTATTCAGTCTAGATACACAAGAAAAGATTCTTACCCAGTTTAAAATGCTGCTTCCAAATAACAGCATTCTTTGAATTTTGGAATTCATCTAACGCAATTACTGCTTGACAGAGAAAGTAAAAGTTAAGATGTTAAGGCAACTGAGAAATAAAAATAAAAATGCCTTTGAAAGGAGAATAGAGGTCAATAGGAAATGAAAAATGTTTAAATAAATAAACAACAACAACAACATTTAACTCTACTGCTCACTAAACCTTTTCAAGAATACATGGGTAAATATCTCAGCGTCTCTGAATTATAAAATTCCTTGGGCAGAAGCTATGCATTCTAGAGTTTCAGTGCCAAATGATTTTTTTTTTTTTTTTTTTGTGGTACGCGGGCCTCTCACTGCCGTGGCCTCTCCCGTTGCGGAGCACAGGCTCCAGGCGCGCAGGCTCAGCGGCCATGGCTCACGGGCCCAGCCGCTCCGCGGCATGTGGGATCCTCCCGGACCGGAGCACGAACCCGTGTCCCCGGCATCGGCAGGCGGACTCCCAACCACCGCGCCACCAAGGAAGCCCCCAAATGATTTTTATTCTGAAGTTTTACTCCAGCAAAAAATATAAAACTGGCCTGAGTGTTGACCAGTAACTGCCAGTGGTAAGGAGACATGATAGTAAGGTTTTTCAAGATGTCAGAACTTTTGGCAAGTGAAATATTTGTCCCCGTTTTCCTATGGGCCTCTGTTATTGTCTGTTTCAGCTCAGGAACCCAAGAATACTTGGATTCCCATGACATCAGGCTTTCCTGAGCAGCTGATAAATGAGGACTTGAGCTTAGTGCCCTTGTACCTCTACAAATAGAGGCAATTAAGTTAAAGCACAAGAAACAACTGTGATCCGAAAACAGCAGTGTATATGCGGCCTTTAGGACCAATCACACGGGCAGAAGCAGGGCAGCCAGCATGCTAGGATGTGGTCATCTGGAGTGATAGCCCTGTAATTCCCGCTGAGGTTTTCAAAGTGTTGGAGGTGTTTTCTGTCTTGCTTTTACATGTCTTGAAATTTAATCGTCTTTTTCAAACATACACAGGTAGAACATTTTTTGCCTCCATTGAGATGTAGCATAATACCTAAGTCTCCTTGGGCAGTTCTCTTCTGTACTTTCCTTTTATGGGACTGCAAACACCACCCTGGTCCTCTAGTGCCATCTTTATGTCGCTGATCCTTCAAAATAATTCATTTTCTTATGTGGCAAACAGTAACATATGACTGTTTGGGGGACCCTACTCTTGAAAAACACTAGGATTACAAACACAGTTATTTTAACTGCAGAAAGTAATTTAAGAGGAGTCACAAGTGGCTTTGAAAGCTCTCAATTTCCTAGCCTGTCTTCTTAAAAGACTATACATTTGTGAAGGCGTAAAGACTTGAATATTTCCTAAATTAAAAAAAAAAAAGTATTGCATCAAGGAAGTCAAGTCAGTGTTTCCTTTTTTTTTTTAATAAATGTATTTATTTATTTACTTTTGGCTACTTTGCGTCTTCGTTGCTGCACGCGGGCTTTCTCTAGTTGGAGTGAGCGGGGGCTACTCTTCATTGCGGCCGGCGTGTGGGCTTCTCACTGCAGTGGCTTCTTTTGTTGCGGAGCTCGGGCTCTAGGGGCGCAGGCTTCAGTAGCTGTGGCTCGTGGGCTCTAGAGCACAGGCTCAGTAGCCATGGCGCACGGGCTTAGTTGCTCCGCAACATGTGGGATCTTCCCAGACCAGGGCACAAACCCGTGCCCCCTGCGTTGGCAGGCAGATTCTTAACCACTGCGCCACCAGGGAAGTCCCAAGTCAACGTTTCTGTCGAGGAAGAAAACGTTCCCCTTCTTTCCTTCTAGGTTCTTTGGCTGGTCTAACAATTAAATTGACATAAGACAGATTAACATGAGAAAAAGAAAGTTAATTTCATATGTATGAGAGTCCCACAAAGACGTGAAACGCTTAAATGTCAGGCAATGAGGTTTCTATGCCATCCTGAGCTAAGCAGAAGGGGTTAGGGGTCTGAGACTTCAAAGGGGAGGAAAGAGGATTCCAGGAAGATGGGAAAAGAAAATGTTTGGTAAACAGATATTTTCCATGTCCTGCAGATAAGGCTTTCTGATGTAAGAAGTTATCTCTGGTAATAGCTCTCTTCCTGGTACAGGCTCCCTATCTAAATTCCTTTAGGCAGTTAAGGGAGAAGTAAATCTCTTCTTGGGTCTCTTGGGCCTTGATTTTCTTCAGCTTGAAGAAAGCAGCGCATTCTGGGGTGGCCTGCCCTGGAACCTCATCATTTCCTTAAGAGTAAACCTGGGGCATCCAGTGTGGAGGTTGATTAGAGTAATAAGTCACAGTCCTGAGGGTGTTCAGGAAGGGATTTAAGGCTTCTGTAGATCACTTTGGTTTTTTTCCTCTCACAGTAACACTATATTTACAGGGATAAATAAGCATTGTACTCCTGTTGCAGAGCACAGGCTTCGGACGCGCAGGCTCAGCGGCCATGGCTCACGGGCCCAGCCGCTCCGCGGCATGCGGGATTTTCCCGGACCGGGGCACGAACCCGTGTCCCCTGCATTGGCAGGCAGACTCTCAACCACTGCGCCGCCAGGGAAGCCCTGAAGTATTGTATTTATACTTCTACTTTCCATAGAGCAATCCCTTTTCAACTTAAAATGCTATAACTCTTGTAAATGTGGGTGCAGTCCTTTTTTAATTCAAAGTATTTTTCCATGCAGATCTTTAATCTTTAGCACAGTGCTTTATGTGAATTTTAAATGCAGTAATTAGATGACTTCTTACAAAAAATAAAGTCTCTGCTAACCCTACTCCTTGGCTGTGATAGAAATTATCTAAAACTTTAAAAAAATGTTTCTTCTTGGCCTTTTGTCTATTTATGTAGAGCAACTTTTCTGAGGTTAGTGGTATGGTTGTGAAAAACATATGCTTTCAAAAGTGGTGGACGCCTAGTTATAGGTTCTGTATATGAACTCTGCAAGAGGGCACAAAGTAAGTACAAGAAGGAGCCAGTGTAAATCTCATCCAAATCATGCCTTGGGGGCCGGGGGTGGGGGGGAATCGTGTGAAACCCCTTGAATCTGAACCTACATTTCAAGGGTTTTCCAGGAAATTAAGACGGATTTGTACTTTTCACCCTAGCTGTAGGTCCTTGGTGCTTGTAGAAGAAGATGCCTTTGTGCATAGTTCTGGGGCTCCCTAGTTTCCTGCTGGCATGAAAAAAAAAGTAAATCTTTCTCAGAAAGCCTGAGCTTTGGGGGTGCAATTACTTTTCTAAACTTGAATCTCACTTGAGAGCTTCTAAGACTTAATCTTATAATGGGATTCTGTCTTTATATTTTCACCTGAAAAATATGCTAGTTGCCAGAGACCACTGTGCTTTGCTCAGTAGTGTGCTGACATGTGATGCTGACGTCGGAGCGCTAGGTGGCGCTTTTCCAGCTTTGGTTGGAAGGCTGAGTCTAAGAGCGTCAACAGTAGTGTTGCAAATGCAATGTGTACATGTGTGCACTCGGATACTAGGTAGTATTTGCCAGAGTGGTTGGCACGCTGGAGGACCCATATGCTTGTATTACAAATGGGCCAGAAGTGTATTTCTATGGGACAAAGTCTACATTTAGCTGTGAAGTCACTGTTTTTAGATGTGTAGTGTTTGGATATATTTTTAGGTAGACCAGTTTTCAGTGAGCACATATAGGGTTCGTGCTGAGCGTAGAACACGGCTTTAGGTGCAAGAAGGTTGAGTCATGGGTCTTGACTCCAGTCTCACAGAGGATGTCAATGCAGTGGTTACTAAGCAGTTTATCCACAAGCATAAGAGAGTTTATTACTAATATAATATGTAAAACAGTAGCCTTCCTAGAAATAGATTATCAGATGGATTTTTCCTGAGGAGAAAACTCTGGGACTCAGCCTTGGAACTGTATATAGAAAGTTTTAAGCGAGCAAGGAGGTAGTAAGTAGGAGGAAGGATGAGTAAATTGCATGCCTAAACAGTCCAATCTGGACACATTGGAAAGTAAGTTATTGGTTGGAGGAATTTCAGTGCTGGTCAGAGTTGTTATTTGATACATATAGTTCTCAAAGCTTATTTAAGCCATTGTAATGGGTTGAACTGTGCCCCCTCCCTCCAAAATTCATATTTTGAAGTTCTAAACCCAACCCCCAGGTTAGAACATGACTTTATTTGAAAATAGAGTCATTGAGGGGCTTCCCTGGTGGTGCAGTGGTTGGGAATCCACCTGCCAGTGCAGGGGACACGGGTTTGAGCCCTGGTCCAGGAAGATCCCACATGCCGCGGAGCAACTAAGCCCGTGAGCCATAATTACTGAGCCTGCACTCTAGGGCCCATGAGCCACAACTACTGAGCCCACGTGCCACAACTGCTGAAGCCCGCACACCTAGAGCCCATGCTCCGCAACAAGAGAAGCCACAGCAATGAGAAGCCCGTGCACCGCAACGAAGAGTAGCCCCCATTCGCCACAACTAGAGAAAGCCCACGCACAGCAACAAAGACCCAACACAGCCAAAAATAAATAAATTAAATAAATAAATAAAAAGAAAGAAAATAGAGCCATTGAATATGTAATTCATTAAGATAAGATCCTAAAGCAGTAGGGTGAACCCCAAGTTCAATGACTGGAGTCTTTATAAAAAAGGGAGATTTGGACATAGACATGCACGTAGGGAGAACGTCATGTGAAGATTGGACTTACACCACTACAAGCTAGAGAACTACCAGAAGCTAGAAGAGAGGCCTAGGACAGGTCCTTCCCTAGCACCTGGAGAAGGATCATGGCCCTGTTGACACCTCGATTTCAGACTCTGCCCTCCAGAACTGTGAGAGAATAAATTTCTGTTGTGCTGCATCACCCATGTTGTGGTCCTCTGTTACTGCAGCCCTGGCAAACTAACACAGCCATGGAATCTTTTTTCAAATGCAGTCCTACCCAGAAATCCAATATGTGAAACCTATTTCTTTTTAAATTAATTTTTGTTGGAGTATGGTTGCTGTAAAACCTATTAACATGGAAATGCTCTGACTGAAGAAAGGATGGGGAATGGGGCTCAGTTACCCCCATCACATGCCCGCACAGTTTCTCTTTCCTTTGCTTCCCATCCCAACTCTGGCCTAGGGTGACCCCTGTGAATAGTTAAACCACTGTTTAATTCATGAGCCTTACAATCCATGCTGACCGATGTTTGCCCGTCCAATTGAGCTGTTCTTTTCAGTCATCCCAACTTGCTTGCTCCTGCCCCTGCCATGTGGTTTCACTTTTTTGAAACGCCCCCTTCTTCTTTATCTAGCACTTTTCTTTATTCAACCAATTCAAGTTCTGTTTCCTGCACAAAACCTTCCGTGACTTCTACAAGTCGCACTGACTTCTTTCTCCTCCAAATCCTTCCAGAATTTACAGAACTGTTACAGTGGTTCTCACCAGACTGCATCTCACCAGACTCTACTTAATTATGGAATGTGTTGCTTTACAGAGTAGCACTGCCCTGCATATAGATCATTCATAGGTTCTTTATATTAGTTTTTTGTTGTTGCCATAAAAAATTATGTAAATTTAGCAGATTATAGTAATAGGTATATTCCTGTAGGTTCCATAGGTCGGAAGTCTGAGTTGCCTTGACTGGTCTCTCTGCTCCTGATCTCATGAGGTCCAGATCAAGGAGTTGGTCAGCTGGGATCTGATTGGGAGGTTCTGGGAAGACTCTGCTTCCAAGTTCATTCAGGTTGTTGGCAGGATAGGGTTCCTTGTGGTTGTAGGACTGAGGGCCTCATTTTGTCTCAACTGGGGGCTACCCTTAACTCCTAGAGGCCTCCTTCCAGTCCTAGTACGCGGACCTCTATGTCTCAGAGCTAGAAATAGTGCATTGAACCCTTCTTTCAGTTGGAAGCTCTCCGACTTCTCCTCCTGCCTCATGTCTCTGCTTCGAACCAGAGAAATTCTCTGTTAAAGGCTCATGGGATTAGATTAGCCTCATCCTTATAATCCAGGATAATCTCCCTATTTTAAAGTCTGTAACCTTAATTGCATCTGCAAAATCCCTTTTGATAAATTTACAGATTCCAGGGATTAGGGCATGGACATCTTTGGGGGGCATTATCCCCACAGTCTTTAAGAGCTAAAGGCCAATGTTGTATTTGTTCGGTATTTCCTCTCCCCTCCATCCCTAGATAAGTGCCTAGAACAGCAGTAGGTTCGCAGTAACTTTAGCTGATGATGGATTAATTGAATGATTGATAATCATTGAGGTACCTTGTGTTATTAAACCAATAGCTAATGATCTAAATTATATTTGATTGTTTTGTTGATTGAATATAAGATGGATCGAGATCCCCAATACTGAAGGTGTACAGATGAGCAGGTGGTAGAGTTAATCTAGAAATGAGGTAATAGGGGTTGTTGTGGAAACAGAGACTAGAGAAGCTCAGTTCTTCAGAGGCGTGAATAGGACACCTGGATGCTACTGTTAGAATAGGTGGCCCCTTATTTATGTGTCTGGCACAAAATCTCAGTGGTATTTTTTGAACGAGCAAATGAATGAATACAGCACCATGAATTTTCTTAACTCATAATTCAAAGTGAGTTCAAAAGGTGAAACTTCCATTCTGAAGATTGAAGTGTGTGTTTCTATTCATGTTCTTAACATTAAATGGAGCAAAATTGCTACTGATCTTGGATTTCCCTTCACAGCCCAGAAAAATATTATCTGCAGGCAGCAGTGTGTTTTCTTCGTACTTGCCCACATTACCTGTTTCTACAGCTGCATCCAGTATACTGAGATCAAAGAACACAATGGTAGCAAATATACTCAGCACTTGCCTCAAGTAGGTTCCAGTGAAAGCCTCCCTAACTGAAAGCACACTGAAAGGAGAGATGGAATATTCTAAATTTTTTAAAGGATAATTGTCTGAATTTTGCCTAGCTTTATATATATATATATATATATATATATATATATATGGATCAATACTCCTCTCTCTGGCTACCCATAGCCTCTTTCATTTAGGAGCACATCCACCCTTTAGCTGAATTGCATCAACTGTTTTATGTCATATAGCAACCATATTAGTACCCCTCAGTGATTCATGAGGTAAAGGATTAGCTAGAATACCTTCAGTTATATGGGGGGATTTATAAGGCAAATGGAGGATCATTTTTTTCAGTTGGCAAATACCTTCATTCACTGTATTACATGGATTTTTTTTAATGAAAAAAATAATTAAACAAGTGTTTCTATTAATAGGATCTATTTAATAGTGGTTTTACAACTGCTCAATCAATAGCATGAAATCTTTGTTTCTCTTCTGTGCTTTTTTTTTCTTTTGTACATTATCCTAGTGTTTGTCAAAGTGAGGGTCAAATACAAAACCACCAGCCTTTCGAACAGCTAAAAGTGCTCATTAATATGGAAATTCCTGGGCCACATTTACATCTTTTGAGTTATATTCTCTGGGAGCACATCTTGAAAATTTTCTTTAAACAACAGAAGTGTGAAAACCAAGAATCAAAGCATACAGTGGAGTTGCTCTTTTCAAAACAATAAAATTAGCTACATATAGCTAATTTCTGTAAAACCTGGGCAGGTAGGACCCCTTTCCTCTATGTATTATGATTGCCTCAAAGTAGGAGCATAGTATAGTTTCTTTAGAGGCATACCTTTTCACCAGCAACGAGTAAAGGCATCGAAGAAGGATGTGTTGAGTGCCATTACTGCACTGTGACAGTGACTGTGCTTGAGGTTTGGTGGGTACAAGAAAGTAGAGCACCATTTGGGGGGCCCTTTGGTTACCTACAGCCTAATTGGAGAGATGAGACATATATACTTTCTTTTTTTAAAATTTTTATTGCAGTATAATTGATTTACAGTGTTGTATTGGTTTCAGGTGTACAGCAAAGTGGTTCAGTTATACATATACATATATCTATTCTTTTTCAGATTCGTTTCCCATATAGGTTATTACAGAATATTGAGTAGAGTTCCCTGTGCTCTACAGTAAGTCCTTGTTGATTACCTATTTTATATATAGTAGTGTGTTTACGTTAATCCCAAACTCCTTATTTTTCCCTCCCCTCTACTTTCCCCTTTGGTAACCATAAGTTTGTTTTCAAATTCTGTGAGTCTGTTTCTGTTTTGTAACTAAGTTCATTTGTATCATTTTTTTTTCAGATTCCACATATAAGTGATATCATATGATATCTGTCTTTCTCTGTCCGACTGACTTCACTTAGTGTGATAATCTCTAGGTCCATCCCTGTTGCTGCAAATGGCATTATTTCATTCTTTTTTAATGGCTGAGTAGTAATTCCACTGTATTTATGGACCTAAATTTTTACATCTTCTTTATCCATTCCTCTGTCGATGGACACAGGTTGCTTCCATGTCCTGGCTATTGTAAATAGTGCTGCAGTGAACATTGGGGTGCATGTATCTTTTTGAAGAATGGGTTTCTCTGGATATATGGCCAGGAGTGGTATTGCTGGGTCATATGAAATTGGTAGATTCCAAATGTGAGGTGTAGGCAATAGCAACTGAAAGTGTTTGAGGAAATGAAAGATCAGTGTAGGTTGGCACAGTGGCAGGAACAGGATAGGAGCTAGGTTTTAGCAGATACATATGAAAATGAGTAGCAAATGGTTTCAAGCAAAAGGGACAGTATGACACAGAGCTGGAGATATTCAGAATGTGTTCAAGGTACAGATAAACAGCACCTGGAGTGGAAAGTTAACTTAAAGAAGTGGTGACATTGATATGAGAATTAGCGTGGGACCAGCTTGTGGAGAATCTCTCACGTAAGAACTAAGAAGTTTGGGTCATGTTAGTTGCCTGATAGGATGCCATCACACTGGAGAAAGCCGTGATCAGAGATTTAAGATGCAAAGTGGAAAGGGAGATTGGAGGCAAGGAAACAATTGAAAAGTTTAGTACAATTATCTAGGTCACAAATAATAGAATCATGAAGCGGAGTTGTGGAAATGGGAATGGAGTAGTGATGGATACAAATATTATTGTGGAAGAAGAACCAACACCCAGCATGTTAATGGAGAATCTTTGCTTACTGGAGAAAAGAGTTCCAGAAGGAAGTTGAGATTTGGAGCCTGGAAGCAATGTATGTGAAAGGCATATGTAATCTATAAGGTTTCATAGGATTTTCATTTATTCATTTTTTAGCACGTAATTTGGGGACACTTGGAAGGTGCCTGGTACATGCTATGTTAGACTCAGCAGATGCAAAAACACAAAAAGACCTGTCCTTTGCTAAGGAGCTTCCAGAATTGTAGAGAAAGTTGAACCAACAATTCCAAGAAGTCAGAAAGTGATACTGAGCTTACAAGTCTGGGTGCCTGGGAGGAAGCTGTTAATCACAAGAGGGGGCATGACAGGAGCAGCTGGCTTAGAAGGAAAGAAGGCAAGTTGACTTTTCCACTAGTTGAATTTAGGGTGCATTATACCTGTTTGTATCCCAACAGAAAATAGATGACACATTTGAAATAGGATAATTCAAGAAGGGTTTATTACATAGGGACTGTTTACAAAAGTGTGGAAATAGGGATACCACAAGAGACAGTGCAGATAGCAGAGACTGTAAGCAGCCAGTGTTTTCAGCCTGTCTGAGGAAACGTGTAGGAAACATGTTCCCGTGTAGGGAACAGTTCCTAGAACCTAGAGGGGACTAGGTCCTTGTATTAGTCAGAGTTCTCCAGAGAACAAGAGCTAACAGGATGTGTGTGTGTGTGTGTGTGTGCATGCACACGCAGGTGCGCACGTATCTATCTACCTATCCACCTGTCTGTCTATCTATCTGTCTATCTATCTATGGAGAGATTTATTTTAAGGAATTGACTCACACTATTGTGGAGGCTTACCAAGTCCAAAATCTGCAGGGTGGGTTGGCAGGTTGGAGATCTAGGGAAAAGTTGTGGTTCAAGTCCAAAGGCACTCTGCTGGCAGAAGGCCTCCTTCTTCTGGGGAGGTTAGTGTTTTTCTAATAAAGCCTTCAACTGATTGGATGAGGCCCACCCACAACATGGAGGGTAATCTGCTTTACACAAAGTCCACTGCTTTAACTGTTAATCTCATCTAAAATACACCTTCACAGCAACATCTCAGATAATGTTTGACCAAATATCTGGGTACTAAGGCCTATCCAAGTTGACACATAAAATTAACCATCACGGTCCTGTAGTGTGAGTTACTTGGAGAGGAGCAGTCACTTTTAGTGGAAAGACATTAGAAGTGTTCAGAGGTTACCTTGAGGGGAGGGAGCTTGGCAGTGGTTGTCAAAGTGGAGCTCTGAACAGCAGCATCAGCATCTCCCGGGAACCTGTTAGAAATGCAGATTCTCAGGCCCCATCACAGTCTACTGAATCAGAAATGCTAGGATTGGGGCACAACAATGTGGGTGTTAACAAGCCCTCTTCTGTGTGATTTTGATGTTCTCTAAACACAAACTATTGAGTTAGGTAAATAAATACACCTGCCTCCCTGCTTCGTCCTTCTGATCTCTTGCTGGGTCTCCTCTTGAGCCAGACCTTACAGGATGCCAGACAGTACAAAACCCATTAACGAGGACAAGATGGGGTGGCCTCCCAGGGCAGGGATCAGCGTGGAAAACGGTAGGAATCTAATAGTCAGAAGGGTATTATTGAAACATAATTTTTCTCTCGGAAACCATTCTTATTTTTACCAGAGAGTGCCAAATTAAGACTAATTTGCTTACCAAAAAAATAGATTCAGTAAACTTGGCCTGGTTATTTACACAATTACAGCAAGGATAGTGATTTATCGTATAGACTCTTTTAAATCTGCTCTGCTGGAATTTTTTATAAGGAATCTCCAGACTGAGTTTTTAGTAGCGTCTCAAAGCTAAGAAGCAAAGTCAAATTTGCCGTCAGACTTTGCCTGCATAATACCTATAGATTTGGGTGAATTCCTCTCTTTTCGAGGTTCTCAAAATATACTGAGGTTCCTGGACCTGCCAGGAAGTAAGCTTTGTTACTCATCAGTAAGGTTGCTGGGAATCCTGTAAGCAAGTTACCAGTCCAGTTTTTTGTTTTGGGTTTTTTTTTTTTTTTTTTCCAAGGAGCTTTATTGATTCCTTAAAGCGTTCTGGTCATATCTGAGTCTATGTATGTCCCTCTCAGATATGACATTCCAGTCAAAGTTTTGGTAAATATAATCAATGTTTCCAATTGTGTCCTGTTATAAGGAGAGTAGATTCTTATTGAACTTATGCAAATAACTCTATTACTAAGAAAATAAGAATACTCACTAAGGGTTTCAAATTCTGGAAGGATCAAGTAGAGAGAAAAAGAGAAATATTTCATTTCTGCTTTCAAAGTATCATTTAAAAAATTGCTCTAAATCATAGTTAGCTTAAGAGGAAAGGTTTCCTAATATCTGGAAAACAAAAATTAACGAACCAGCAGTATTTTAAATAAAAAGTCATGAAAAATTATAATCATCCTCAGCAGTCCATTCAGCCCCATGTAATTAATTCTCGTTCTGCTTAATCTTTTGTTACAAGTTTTATGAAGCCATCAGTTTCTCCATTAAGGTTCTGTATATTCTTAGTTCCGTGGTATAACTTGAAAGTTACAAGAAACTTGTATTCTAGAGTACTTGTTAGATTCCTCTCCATGAATTTCTCTAAAGATGACATACATTTGCAGGAAGCTTTTGTTAAAGCATCTGAGCAAAACAGTAACTGTTGGTAAATGATAAAAGACTTTAAAATGGCCATGGTTAAAGCTCTTGGTGAGGCTCCATTCCAATGCAGTTGACAAGGAAATTTGGTCATTTCTGTGACATATATTTATGATAAGAGCTAGAATTACAAGTACTAAACTTATACTAGCACTTACCAGAATTTTATGAATTTCATATAATTTCTAGAACACATATTAATAACGTTTACCCATACAACACAACCTAATAAGTTTTATCATCACTTATTTGACAATGCGAATTTAACATACCAAATTAGCCTAATGAGTTTACTATCTCCCTTTCACAAGGAGAGAAAATAAATCTTTTGAGGTGTTCCACAGACCCTCTGGAAAATTCCAAAGTTATTTCCAGGTCAATAAGATTTCATTTGGAACTTTCGTTTTGGGGAAGTTTGTCAAAAATATCAAAAGGTTTTAAAACACTTGGTTGAATAAGGACCATAAGTGACTGTGAAACAATACTTAGTTATCCATTTAACCATGGTGAAAATTAAAGACTTCACAGGCAAATACAGAAAGCTGAAGAGTTGTAAGTAAAACTTAGTGTTTTATTTTTTTAATAGAAAAGACTCAGCGTTTTTTAAAATCAAACACCTGATAAAAGCAACGTGAAACAAAGGAGGTTATTTTGGTAAGACAAAGTCTTTGCTTTCTAGGCTGATTATTTTAAAGGTAAAGAACGCCTTTTAAAATCCGTTATCAGGAACAGAGCTCATCAAAATTTGTCTTTTTAGTAGATTCAGCTTTACATAAGTACACTATTGATAGTAAAGTTAAAACCCTTATAACAAATTCATTCAATCTTATCCAACTTGATCACATATAAAATTACATTCCATAAACCTTCAAAAACTTTTTATTTCCATTCAGCTTTTGCCCTATGTTTTCCTTTTTTATTCTGGAAACCTTTTTACTTTAGGACAAAATTACTTTCTTTTCCATCAACAAAATGCAACTCATGTTTCATACCTTTTTTAAAAATATTTATTTATTTATTTTAGTTTTGGCTGCGTTGGGTCTTAGTTGGGGCACGTGGGATCTTCGTTGTGACATGTGGGATCCTCCACTGTGGTGTGCGGGCTCCTTGTTGCGGCATGCGGACTCTCTAGTTGTGGCCCACATGCTCAGTAGTTGCGGAGCGTGGGCATAGTTTCTCCACGGCATGTGGGATCTTAGTTCCCCAACCAGGGATCGAACTCGAGTCCCCTGCATTGGAAGGCGGATTCTTAACCACTGGACCACCAGGGAAGTCCCTCATGTTTCATACCTTACCCAAAAATACATTTTACTTTTCATGCACACAGAATTGTTTCCCTTATTAGTTCTAGTAGCCTTAATCACATATTATGTTAATTAGAAACCTTAATTTTTAGTGACATCTAAGAAGTAAGCAGTTGTGAACTGCCTGTTATACCTGCATTAACTTTTGGAATACATTTTATAATTTTTAGAAACCTATATGTCCTCATAGCATAAAATTTTAAATGTGGTGCAAGACGTGTTTACTAATAAACCCAAACATCTTTAGTTCCTGTGAAATAAGAGGTTAAAAGTAAGTAAACTTAGATTTGTTTAGAAATTAATGCCTCAGTATTTTATCTTATTTGGAAATCATCCAGATATTCAATGAGTTTTCATCATGTAATTTAACTCAGCAAAACTCTAAGGTTTTAAATTACCAAAAAGATGTTAGAAGATAACATTTAAGAACACATACCATAACACATAATTATTGTTTAAAAGTTCACTTAAAAACTTTTTATCTTATTTGCATCTATTTAATTATTTGTTCTCAACAATTACACTTAGAGTACTCACAAAAGCTTTATGAAATATTAGGCAAAATCAGTCATCATTTCAAGCTAATTTTTTTGCTGACACATTTTGTAATAGAAACAGCATGAACTTTTTTGACTTCTAGTGAAACCAGGTAGAATAAAAGTATTACATTTAATGTTGATAATTGTAAAAACTTGTCTGTATTATCTAAACCAACAAACTTAAATTAGATTTTATTGACCAAAATTTTTCCCAGATCACATAAATTTGAAAAGTCCTTGGCTTAGTTTTTGTTATGTTTTAATTTATATAAACACTTGTTTTTTAAGCAATTCAGTTGAGCTCTTTTACAAATTAATTTTGGTAATACCATCTGAAGGTAGAAAAAGACCATATCTATAACGTGTGTACATAGACGTACATACAGACACAAACAGAGGTCTCTTGGCTTTCATTTTAAAACTTTACCTGAAAAAAGAAAAAAAAAAAAACTTTACCTGTGAATCTGGTACAATACAAAATTTACTAGTTTATAAATAACAGTTGGAATAAATTGTTTATTTGCTCATAAGGCTGAAGTCTTTTACTACTTATGGGGAAGACTTTTAAGATTTGTGTTTGCCCTTGACAAACACTCTTATGGTGGCTGTTTAGAGTTTGGGCAAGAGAGCTCTTTTAGCTGTGTTTAAAAAGGCCCCTTGCCTTTTTTTTTTTTTTTTTTTCTTTTCTTCCCTTTTAGTTTCAAGTGAGTCTCAGTTATCTCCTGGAGTGTTTACATTTCAAAGACGAGGTAAGATTTACATGTTCAAGGGATAGAGAAAGAAAATGTCAGTTTTTTCCTAGGACTTTCAGAGTGTATTTGTTTATTACCAGAAGTCTTAGGATAATTGCTATTTAATTATTTTTTTCTTAAGGACACTTTTGTTCCCGATACTTGATCTTTTACAATATCTACAAGCATTTTGAAAGAAACAGGCAAGGTCTGGGGATTGGTAAAGATAGGTAGGCCTTGACTTGCTTCTAGATTTACATTTCTGGTTTGATAGAGATTTGTAAGACAAAGATAGTTGCTTCTATTAGCCCTTGCATATTGGTTTCCAGCTGATCCATTTTCTGATATTTGTAGGAGGACCTGGGGAATTGCTAAGGAGCTGGGAATTTTTTTTTAAGAAGGGGAATTTACATTGGATTTTTTTAAAAGTCTAATTTCTGTTCTTTTATCTTTTTAGGGAGTCTCTAATGCTAGCCATTATATATCTATATCTATAGATATAGATATATTTTGTTTTATCACTCTTTGATTTGGTTTTAAAATAAGAGCTCTCTAAATTTTTTTTTTTTCTTTTAAGAACAGCCAATTGAAAGGATCTGTTGTCTGGCTGTTGATAAGTAGGGTCTTATATTAATCTCCAATAGTGACTCAAACCAATAAGCTTTGCGTGGCTTAACCAAAGATGAAAGAGGCATCTCACAAGAGAGTACACAGCCCTCAAAAGATCTAAAAAGTTCACTCCCAGACTTAGTCTAGCAAAGTAAAAGCCCTTTGTTGCTCTAGGTGATAAGAACGGTGAAGTGAAAATGGTGTCTCTGGGTTCCCACAAGAATGTGGGATGCTCCAGTCATAGGCTTGCTGTGTGACACCAGGCAGGCACTATTGCAATGGGGTTTTTCCAGCACTAATGAAGCAACAAAAGTTGAAATGATAAAGGCCCTTTTGTGGACTGGAACCCCTTCTGACCAGTGTGCAGAGAGCTGACACGGCCGGACAAAGAGAATGCTGCTCGTGGCTTCCTGTTTCAGAACTCCAGTCTGTCTGACTGGCCATGAGATGCACCACAGTAAGTGGACCTTCCGGATGGCAGACACCAGAGAGAATATTCTCACTGGTCGTAGAGCAAAGATCTCAGGACATAGAACAAGACAGAAGGAAAAACCTCATCCAGTTTTTACAAAGAGGTCCCATAGCAAAGTTTGTCGAAACAGATGCTGGCCCGGTGAGAACCATTAAACTCATCAGTCTGTGAGGCCAGCTTGAGCAGCAGGCTTACAGGGCCTTTGCCTGCAATTTGCCCTGTGGTTTTCTCTCCTTATGACAAATGATACAAAAGACAAAGACAAAAGCAGTGATCATCTTTGGGGGGAAAAGAATCAATACTCATTACCAAATTTACCAAAGCTGCCGTGTCCAAGAAGCTAGTTTCAACACACATTTTCTCCTGCTAATCTAAATTTAGAAAGAAAGAAAAAAGACTCTCACCACTTTTATTTCCATCAGATCCTGCAGTCAGAGATCTGGGAGGCTGACACGGTAAGAAGTCTCACCTGTTGCCGGCTCTTGTGAGAGGTCCCAGGATCCCTCTGCTCCAGGGTAGGGGTAGATGGGGAAGGGGGTCCAGCGAGTATCTTGCAGACTATGACAAATGTTGAGGAGAGGAAAAATTCACCCCGCCCGGTCCATTCAGTTCTTTTGGCTGGTCTAATACTTAAATTGCCACAGACATATTACAGGATAAAAAAGCAAATTTAATTCATACGTATGAAAGTGTCATAGAAATGGGATGTCCAAAGTGACCAAAGCAGGCTTTGTTTATATAATGTTTTGTTTATATAAGGCTGTTTATATATGTTTTATATTATTTTTAGACAAACTATTACTTGTGAAGATTTAACAAAAGGGCTTGTGCTTGGGGTAGCACACTCATAAAGAAGTAACAATGTTCGTTTATACACCTTTCTTAGCCTTGAGTTCCCTAACTCTGGTGATAGGGATGTGTTCTAGCCTCCTGATACAGGAGGGTACCTTCACAAGGGAGATTTATTTCCCGCTTTTAGGAGGAAAGAAGGGAGTCAGAATGTTCTTCCTTGTATTGGCTGTTTCTTAAGTAATTGTAATTCAAAGATAATCAATATGCCACTTTGGCATATTTGGGGGCAGATTGCCCTGAGCCCCCAAAGTTGCGATAACATCCATGTGCAGGTTTTGCATGGACAAACGTTTTGAACTTATTTTGATAAATACCAAAGACCATGATTGCTGGTTTACATACGAACCGTATGTTTAGCTGTGTAAGATACTGCCAAACTCTTCCAACCTGGTTGTACCATTTTGCATTTTCACCAGCATTTGTTGTTACCAGTGTTTTGGATTTTAGCCATTCTAAAAGGTGCGTAGTGATATCTAGTTGTTCTTTTAATTGTCAATTTCCTAATGACATATGGTGCTGACCATTTTTATATGCTTCTGTGCCATCTTCGTATCTGCTTTGGTGAGGTATCTGTTCAGATCATTTAAATTAGATTGTTAGATTTCTTATTATTGAGTTTTAAGAGTTCTTTGAATATCTTGGATACCAGTGCTTTATCAGATATGCGTTTTGCAAAGATTTCCTCCTAGTCTGTGGCTTGTCTTTTTCAGTCTCTTAACAGTGCTTCTCGTAGAACATAAGTTTTTGATTTTAATGAAATATAACGTGATCAGTTTTTTTTCTTTCACGGATCAAGCCCTTGATGTTGGATCTAAGTCACCTATTTTTTCAGCTTTTTATTGAAGTGTAATGTACATACAAAAAAGTGCATCTATTGCTAAAGCTCACTGAATTTTCACAAATGGAACCTGTGAATGAGTGTCCAAATCAACAAATAGAAAATTACCAAAGTTCTTAGGCATCTGTTGGAAAGGAATATTTAATTTATACTTTGATCAACAGAGACACAAAGTAAAATGATGTAAAATAACAGTTTTACTTTTATTAAAAGGGGGTGTCGGGCTTCCCTGGTGGCGCAGTGGTTGAGAGTCCGCCTGCCGATGCAGGGGACACGGGTTCGTGCCCCGGTCCGGGAAGATCCCACGTGCCGCGGAGCGGCTGGGCCCGTGAGCCATGGCTGCTGGGCCTGCGCATCCGGAGCCTGTGCTCCGCAACGGGAGAGGCCGCAACAGTGAGAGGCCCGCGTACTGCAAAAACAAACAAACGAAAAGGGGGTGTCACTGACTAGATTTTATTTATCGTTGGGACAGGAAACTTGTCTTAATTCTGAATTGAACTGGCAACACCTATTGAGTGCCTGGCAGGAAGTAAACAATTACTAAATAGTCAATGCATGAATTAATGCAAGCAGTGGTTATGTATTTGGATTAAGGAAAAACACATCATCATTTCAATGGGCAAGATAATCAAGGAACCAATGATGGAGGAAAAAAAATTCGGGGGTCATTAGGGACTAACAGATAAAAAATCATTCTTTGACAAGCATCAACTTAGATATAGTTTAGAAACAATGTTGAGTGCATAGGAAAGGAACTTGCAGAATATTAGGTGCAGAATACGATCTGTGTGAATAAAACCGAACAATAATATGACTTGTTTCTGGATACATATGTATGTTATAAAGTGGTTTGGATAAAAAAATCATTAATCCGTCAAAGATGGCTATTTGTTGACCACGGGCTGTGTGTACTTCAACAAGCAGATGAGGGGCTTTGTGTGGAGAAGGGCTGGTGTGTGTGTGTGTTGTGGGAATGCGGGGGGATGGGGTACTTGACCGTTGGGGGAGGGGGAGGGGACATAGAGCCCTGGGATTTAGTAACATCAGTCAGTGGTTCGTCGCCTGAGCTTGACATTAACCTAACTCTTGCTATCATTTTGTGTCTTGTTTTGAGAACCATTTTTAAAGGGAATGTGAAAATACCTTTGAGAACCATTTTTAAAAGGGACTGTGAAAATGCCAGAGAAAGGTGGCAAACATAATGAAAAACTGGTGACAAGCCAAAAGAAGACATCATTGTTCATACCACACGTAAGTGTGAAGATGAAAGCTTGTCCCAGTATGAGAGGTGGGGTGTCTATTAATAAAAGACCAAAAAAGGCTGATCTCATTATTTTCTCCTGAAATAAAGCATTTTTATGAAGACTCCTGAGACTAATTGTTTCTTCATTGAGAGAAGTCCAACGAGTAAGACAAGGAATGAAATTAAGACACAGAATATTTTGATCCATCATAAGGGAGAATCTTCTCGACTACCAGGATGATAAACTGCTGCAATACAGAGGGAAACTGGATATTTTGTTTTTGGAGACCATTAAGAGATGGGGAAGTAATGATCAGTTCTCAGCAACTGAAGTTGTTCTCTTCCTGTTAACAGGGACCAGGGTGCAGACAGTTGCTAATGGCCCCCAAATGCCCTTTTCACTTCAAGAAAAGGCAAAAGTAAAAGTGAGAAGTAAACATTGTGAAATGCCCAAGTTGAACTGAGGACGTGCTGACATTTAATTAAATAACAAAGTCTTTAAAGGCCCTAATGGAAGAGCTTTACAGGGTGCCTGTTACATTTGCATAAGCACCAGGATGCCTTTCCGATTGATCATCAGTCAATAAAAGTTGATAATGATACAGTGGAAATGACTTCCCCATTCCCCATTACCCTACAAGCCACTGGCTTTTGCTGGCAACAGAGGCTTCCCTGCAGACTCGAGAACACCACTTTCAGAAGCAAATTCTATCACCCTGATGGCATTTTCTAGTTTTATTTGATCTTGAAAAACATTTCATTATGTTTAATTTAGGGAAATGAGATTTCTTTAATTACTATCAGTAGCAGCTATTAGAAACTCAGTTACATTTGCAAATTCATTTTTAAAAGGTTTTCAGATGAAAAAATTCAAGTTCTAACTGCACCCGTTAAGAGTTACTTTTCCTCCCTTTGGTGCCCATGCTTCCAAGAGAGAAGATAGGTTTTATAGTGGAAAATAAATAATGCTAGAAGCTGAGGATTAGCTTCAATAAGACTTAGAATCACTCATTTGAATAAATTAGATAGTTCATGAAATAAATTGGTTGATCAAATGCATTTATTCTCTTCTCTTTGGGGTTTCGCGTACACTAAGCTCTACAGTATGAAAGGTCCAGTGGGAGGAGAGGCAGCTTACTAGCTGGGAGTGCAGCTGTTTCTCAGCTGTGTGCCCGCCTCACCCTGGTTGGTTATAATCCTACAGTGAGTTGTATATCACCACTATCGGGTCTGGAGCAGAATCTCCGTGAAGGATTGTAAAAGAGGGTCCACATAACCTCCAATTTATTGGTCTCTTGAATACTATCAGTGGTTTAAGAAGTGACTCCAATTTTATGTGTTCAGAAGCTTCTCGTTCATATAATTAAACAGTTATTGGCAGTAAGAAAACTTTCCCCAAGCTGGGTATTGCCCTTGTTCTCAGTCACAGTGCCATCAATAGGTTTTTTTCCCTTATAGATTAGAACGGGATAAGAGAATAGTGGTACCATGCTAGGGCTTTGATCTTCTCCCTCATAATCAGAATGTGTTTCGCCTGCAGCATCTAGAAGGGCACCTTGTGCATAGTAGGTGATTTAGAAAACGCTTTGTTCAACTCTCCTCAAGTGAGAAGCAGCGGTTTGCTGTACAGCTTCAAGCAGACCAGTGTTTGTTCATCCACTTGGCGGCAACTTTGAGCTCAGCCATAGAGGTGCTCCCGTGGAACAAGAAAGAGAAAGCATGTTTTGAAAAACCTTGGGGATGGTTCATTGAATTGCCTCACTGTCATGCAAAACCATCTCTGTGGGCAGTAAATATCAATGGCCGCTAATAAAAATTGTAAATGCCTTTGTCGCTGTTTGTCACGGATAAACACATGCAACGTTCAAATAATTTAAAATCATTGTTCCTTGGGTTCCTTTAAGGTGTGTGGTGTGCGTTTGAAGGGCTTGTTTGTGTGCTATTGTACTTGGAAGTGGTTGGTGTTATCCTTCCCAACTTGCTTTAGTTTTTCCCCCGGACCACTAAATACTTATTGATGGTTATAGGCTTCAGGAATTTGGTATTTGAGTGGATTAGCATTGGAGGGAGAGAGTTACACATGGCACATGTCGGTGGCAATCTTATATGTGTTGCTGGCTGTTCATGCCTCACATCCACCATGAATCCTGCTGGAATTGCATTAAGAGAGTGAATCATTTAATGAACAAATAATAGGAAGTCAAATGTTTACAGTAAGCCAGGAGCTCACAGCTTAGAGTTTATAAATCAAAGTCCCACATAAAAGCATGCCTTGCATTTGTACTAAAAGTCTTTTTTAAAAAAAAATCTCATTGTAGTTTTTTTTTTAAATTTTATTGGAGTATAGTTGATTTACATTGTTGTGTTAGTTTCAGGTGTACAGCAAAGTGATTCAGTTATACATATAAATATATTCATTCTTTTTTAGATTCTTTTCTCATGTAGGTTATCACAGGATATTGGGCAGAGTTCCCTGTACTATACAGTAGGTCCTTGTTGATAATCTCTCTTATATATGGTAAGGTGTATATGTTCACCCCAAGCTCCTGATTTATTAAAAGTCTTTTTTTATTTAAGTTACTAGTGCCATTTAAAATTGTCATGAAACACAAAGTCATCACTGTTCACATTTTGTATCCTCTTTTTATCTAGCTACTGCTCTTTAATGACTTTGTCACCAAAGATGTAAAAACGAACATGAGCAGTGTGTTTGCAATGGTTTGAAACAGTAATAAAGGACAAAGCCATGTTAATTGTTATTCTCAGAAAGCTTATGACTCGATAGCTGTCTAATTTAATAAAGTCTTGTTACAGTGGAATGCTTCAGCTGTAAGAAACTTGTACTGGAGTCAATGCGATCTTTTAAAATTCTTGGGAGTAGTAGTTTTTCATGCTGTCCGCTCTTAGGCAAGCTGCAGTGTGCTGCAGAGTTGTTTGTCAATGCCTGGGCTTATTTTCATAAGAAAGTATTGATTACAGAGCGAAAAACATTTAGTTTAACAGCAATCAATGATAACAGACAATAGGACGTTTGAAGTTTCGAAGTCTTTAAAATACACACTAAACGCACAATCCAGGTAGTTAAATTATTGGGAAAAGAGGCATGACCCAAGGGCTACACAAATTCTAGGCTGTCAACATACTCTTTCTCTCCTGAGTCAACTCAGACATTGTAAAGTAGGAGGCTTAATTATTGGCTATACAGGAAAGTCAACTTACTTAGCATCTAGTAAATATACAACTTTTGGTAGAGAGATGGAGAAATAATTTTTCTGCTGTAACCTGTAATCTACACACGAAAGGGTCTTATTGTGTACTCTGCGTTGTTTGATTTTAATGAGTGGTTAGACTTAAGATTTTATTTCAGCATCTGAGAATATATGATAGAAGAGCATTTAAAGGTGTCATCTCCTGTCAGAATTAAGTCGCATAGGCTCTGGGAGAATTAGAGAAAAGCAAAATTTTATCTATATGACTGAATAATCATTTATCTATCCATATGTTATGACTGATATTCAAAATTATCTAATACTGAGATTAGTGTGACATGAAGAAGGTCCTTTGTAAATTGTTGTTGATTTAAAGTAACTTGAATAATCTCTAACACTAAACAACACTGGCTGCGCATGACTATAGACTATCCTTTCTCTTGGGGGGGAGATGGATATCTATTCCTAAGTGAGAATAAGAAGAGACATTGGCTGATGGCTCAGCACCAGACGGTAGAATGTAATTCTAAGGATAACACGAAACTGGTGCCTTTGTACAGAGATGGGATCACAGAGGGATAGACGAGAGATTTGTTCCCAGCACTATGACAAGCACAAATATTACATGATTTCCAGAATTGCTAAAAGATCTATCCTTTTTGGAAAACACAAAAGTAATTTTTGGCATGTCGACGGTGGCTACAGTTTCATTACATTTGAGGGACGGTGTATAAAATTGTGTTTGTTCCTCAACAGTAATAAGACTGCTCTGTACCCCTGTGGCTTCTGGGGAGTTGATGGATTTTGGATAAAGAAATACCACCTCCTGGAAAAGAAATGATTAGGATTCCTTCCTTTTCATGAGATGTCAACTAGTAATCTTGTTGAAGGGTCTGAAAACAGTGACTGAGCTGCCCCCCTTCCCACCTGGTTTTGGAAATAGATTATTGGAACACATCCACACCCATTCATTAAAGTATTGTCTATGCCGATTTGCATGCTACCAGGGCAGAACTGAGTAGTTCTGCCACAGAGACTATGAGACTTACAAAGCCTAAAATATTTACCATCTGGTCTCATACAGAGAAAGTTCGCAGACATCTGCTCTAGATACTCATGTCCTGCCAGCCAGTTGTTTGATGTGTGATCATTATAATATTCTTTTTTTTTTAATTGTCTTTTCTTTTTTTTGTTGTTAGTTTCTGCTTTATAACAAAGTGAATCAGTTATACATATACATATGTTCCCATATCTCTTCCCTCTTGCGTCTCCCTCCCTCCCACCCTCCCTATCCCACCCCTCTAGGCGGTCTCAAAGCATTATAATATTCTTAATGGCAAAGACCATCGCTCTCTTTTTTTAAGACTGTCTCTTAATCTGTTTTATACCCCATAATCTCTAACAGGTCATGGAAAGGGAGAGACAGTTGGTTCACTGGTTGAGATGAAAGTTCACTCGACCATGGGGAATTCCCCAGCGGTCCGTTGGTTAGACTCTGAGCTTCCACTGCAGGGGGCATGGGTTCAATCCCTGGTCGGGGAACTAAGATCCTGCATGCAGCATGGCCAGAAAGAAAAAATAATAATAATAATAATTTTACACCTGAAACTAACACAATATTATTAATCGACTATACTCCAATACAAAATAAAAATTAAAAAAAAAGAAAGTTCACTGGACCAGGACAGAAACTCTTTGGTACTTGTAAGGAGAGGCAGTCAAGCTCTAAGACCCTGAAATCAGGTTGCCTAAGCTCAGACTCTGGCTCTGCTGTTTAGTTCCTGTGGCCTCAGCTTCATAATCTTAAAAGAAAATTGTTTTGGAAATAGTGCCTACATTCCAGTGTGTTGTGAGATACGGTGAGATTCCTGAAACGTGCTTAGAACACTCAGTCTGGATTCATCGTTAATATCATTCTTATTCGTGATATAGGCATATTCCTTTTTTTTTTCTCTTTCATTCTCACTCGATTGATTCGTCCTGGAATTGCTTTTATAGTTTCTCTGTGACGACATAGGCACTCTTTAAATGTACGTAATATACGTATATCCTTGTCCTACACATCAGTGGGGCTGCTGCCACCAGCCATGATCAAATTGAATACCAGTGGCCACCATCTTGTTGAGTAGATGCATTCTTTTTTACATTAAGAGGAAACTAAAATAAAGCCACAGAGTCCCAGTATTATAGTAGTTGTGCTTTTATTTATTCAATAGCGCCTTATAAGTAATGTTCAGTATACTGATTCCTTTGTAAATTGTGAACTATATGTAATTCTTCCTGGTCTAAGAGATGAGAGCTACTGTTCAAGGCATGTGGATGTGATGAATGGCCTGCCTGTGTGATGACATCCATGTTTTGCTTGGCCATAGCAATTAATAACAGTTACATCTCACTAATTGGAACCATTTTCTTTGTACATGTCGAATCCAATTCTTTGGTCAAAAACTTTGAGAGTCCTAGCTTTATAGAAATGTACACAACGCATCAATATTCTATACCTGTAAAAGTGAAGGAAGCACATTTCATAACATTCACAACTTGGTAAAAACAAACAAACAAACATTTAACATTGTTGCTTTCCGAAGAAGGAGACAAATTTTTCCAAGAGGGCTTTTAAAGATACGAATGTAAGAACGATTGAAATGCATTATGGTCTTGCCAGTTGCTTTTCTGTCTTCCTGTAGGGGTTTAATTTTGAGCTTATATATAAAGGTTTATGTTGCAAAAGAAAGTAATTGGTAAATGTAAGTAAAAGTTTTACATATAAATCCTACTGTTCCAGAAGAACAATTCCACCAAGCTCCTGAAAATTTGCTTTTCACTCAGTTACCTGGGAGGGGAGACTTTGCAGAGGAGGTTTGATCTCCTTTGCACTGAGACAAAGAGTTGGGGTGGGCTGGGTGCGCCTGGACAGTTAGCACCTTTTAGGGCCTCAGTTGGACTTGGTGATCTAAAGTGCCTTTCCAAGTGTAAAGACTTCCATTTCCTTTTGATTGTAAGATCTATAGAAGATCCGTAAGTTTCCACGTGGAAACCTAGTCGAATAGCTTGGTTGTGTTCATTCCGGTCTAAGCCATCTAGGAGAGAACACTTCCAAATGAGAAAGGGCTAAGCATTCAGCCAGAAGTGGAAACGGGGGAGAAGCCAGGCAATTACAAAAAAAGCATCTGAGCGGCTTCCCTGGTGGCGCAGTGGTTGGGAGTCCGCCTGCCGATGCAGGGGACACGGGTTCGTGCCCCGGTCCGGGAGGATCCCGCGTGCCGCAGAGCGGCTGGGCCCATGAGCCGTGGCCGCTGGGCCTGCGCGTCCGGAGCCTGTGCTCCGCGGCAGGAGGGGCCACAGCAGTGAGAAGCCCGCGTACTGCCAAAAAAAAAAAAAAGTGTTGTTTAAAAAAAGCATCTGAGAACGTCATTTCTGATGCTCACTTAAATTGCATACCAACGACCTGGAGTCATGATGCAGGAGTATCTACTGCAAGCTTTTCTGTACTCAGCCGTGTGACAGACATTCTGTTAGTGGTAACTATAGTCTCCATTGGCCTATTTTTCATGACATTATTTGTGCTACATGGAGCCATGTTTTCTATTTGCTTCCTCTTGTGACTATGTCCCACCACTCAGGAACTGAGATTATCTATCATAACCTTCTCTTCCATTTATGTGATTAACCAAGGGTTAAGTACACTTTTCAAAAAAGTGCTCAGATCGTCTTTTCATAATACACATTTTCCCTTCCTATAGATTAACGGTGCTCAGTCAGCTCATTTATAGGTCTTTAATGATTTCCCCATAAAAATGAAATTTCCGTTTAACCTTACCTCTCCAAAATAACACAAACTATAATTATTCAGTGTGTAGCATTTTCAATTTCTTCTAGCTTTGCTAGTTGTATGAAATGAAATACTAAAGCGTTGAACCAGAACTTGTGATTAGTTCCACATTGATCTTTTCAATATTATAGCTGACCTTTTAATGGAATGATAGAATGTGAAAGTTTGTATTTGCTAACAAGGATAAGGGGTACTGCTAAAAATCATGTCGTTTTGAAATTTTATGTTTCTAAGATAGTCTAGTGTCATAAAATAATGGAAGCTGGCTATGTAGAAGTCTATCCATATGTTCTCAGGGCCTTGTTTTTTTTTTTTTTTTTTTGCGGTACGTGGGCCTGTCACTGTTGTGGCCTCTCCCGTTGCGGAGCACAGGCTCCGGACGCGCAGGCTCAGCGGCCATGGCTCACGGGCCCAGCCACTCCGCGGCATGTGGGATCTTCCCGGACCGGGGCACGAACCCGCGTCCCCTGCATTGGCAGGCGGACTCCCAACCACTGCGCCACCAGGGAAGCCCAGGGCCTTGTTTAAAACAATATTCAGATGGAGTTTTCCACAATGAAATTGGAAGTATGAAGGCATTCTAGTGTGTCTTCCAAATGAATAAAAAGTATTTTTGAGAAATCAATATTAATTACTGAGGTCCCAGAAGCCATTTCTCTGGCAGATTTAAAAGGAAAGCTCCGGTAATACCTTGTACAGTCTGTTGCTGACATTATAATTATTCTCCTATTTGGTAGGAGTGAATAATTATCATAGCAAATACTCTAATTTCCCATACACATAATTACACCCATTCACTGAAAAAAGGCAGGAATATAAGGTTTCCAATCACAGGGGAAAAAAAAGGGTTCTTTGTCTGAATAGTTTTTCCCTCCTACCATTCTGTAAAATCTAGTAGTGTGAACAAAAGAACAGTAAAATGTACTAGCCTAAAAAATATAATGGAATTATACATGCTTCTTAAGGAGGCCACAGCAAATCCTCTAAGAAAGGAAATTTTTGACTTAATAGTTGAGGAGTGAAAGTGACTAATCAAAGAAAAGATTTGAATCTGAAGTTCGGGGTTACAATCTATGGGCTGTTAGGAGAGGGCAAAAAATCAGACCAAACAAAGGCAATGGTAAGGGAAAGGAAAATGACAAACCGGGTGACATGTATTTTTGGGGGTTTTAAACCAAAGAAAATCTCATTACATTGTCCTCAGAGCAAAGACTGAAAGTTGTCACAGATACAGACTCTGCAAACCTAGAACTAGTGGCCAACTAAGGGAGAGGAAATAGTGGGAGGTCAATAGGATTCAGCTTAACTCAACAAGAATGTATTGGACACTTCTAGAATGCTCAGTGATGTGCTAACCTTCTGTGGGGTTTCATTACCAAGTGCAAGCCTCAATCTCTGCCTCAAGAAGAGGATGCTCTTTGAAGAGACAGGAGATAATAATTATATAGGAAACGCTTAGCAAACCATATGACATATTCACCTTAGCTTTTTAAAAATTATATTAAGGACACCAACGTATGAGATAAACCATAAATTAGGTGGGCAGTGAAGTAAGAGAGACAACAGAGCGGAGAAGGCAGAGCACCTGTTAACTTTTGTAGTCAGTAGAGCTGAAGTTCCAGAGCGGAGTGCAGAAGGGACAATAAGAGATCTTGGAATCCTCCACAATAAGGAGTGAGGAGAGAAATATAGTGACGCAAAGTTTGTAATGGAAACTAAGTCTGCTGAAGAAATCCATTCATTCTCCACTGGTCATTGTGGGGTAAAGGCACATAAGGAAAAGAGTGAGGATAAAATGGAGAATAAATAAATCTAGGGCCTCATGGATTGGTTCAGGGCTGGAAGTAAAAATCCCCCAAAGAACTGAAATTCTCCCCCTTCCTTGTATGAAATATACTGTATCCACAGAACAGAAAAGAACACTTGAGACTTCGATCAAGTAGGAAGGAACTTAATAAAATTGACTTCTGAGAACCCCCAGAGGGATAGAATAATTAATAGCTACTGTTAATTGTGATCATTTAACATGACAACAGAGAAAGATCTGTGACCAGAGAAGGAAAAGGAGTCATTGACCTATTATAAAAGGACCCAGTGGTTGGGTAAATGAAGCTTTTTTCTAAGTAAAGTTGAAAATTCGGCCTTTTGATCGAATAAACTCAAGGAAGTGATTGGGGTAAGGGAAAGAGTGTGTCTGAATTTGGCAGCGGACAATGGAAACCAAGCTTCTGCTCACTTCATTACTCCATGTCTTACTTTCCTTGGTCGTCCCCCATAATCATCAGATATTCGAAGACTTGGAAGAAAATGATTTTCTGAGAAGCTTGTTGAAGTCAGAAAGTCAGTGAGCTAGAATATCCTAAGGAAGGCCTTTTCCAACTCAGAGAACCATTGCTAACGAATGACAGTAATAATAATAAAAAAAGGGAGCAGTCACTTCTGCCAACTGGTCCCTATTACAGTTGTCTTTCATTTCTGGGGTCCACCCTGAGGAGGAATCCTCTTGCTCAAACGTTTAGATCCTGCTATCCTCCTGCAGATCTACTGAAACCTGCAGTTGTTCGGGAACCAAATGAAAACCAATGCCTCTGGGGTCTAAGTTTCATCACCTTTTTTCCCAGTTGTGTGATGCCCAGTGTTATCTTTTAACATTGCCATTCCTGTTTTACACTAGCCAAGAAAACCACAACCTTACCCTCTTAAATCTACAGCTTCACCTACCTCATTGTCCCTACGGGGATGCCAAGTCGCCTTCATTCTTACATAGGATGAAATCCATACTATGACTAACCCCCAACATATATACACCCCCCTGACTTACAGATATTATGTTTCCCCTCATTATACTCTTTGTACCATTAGTATCTATGTTTTCCTTGTTGTTGTAGGAGAAGAGAAATTTTCCTCTACTCTCTTTGGTCTCTGGCTGGGCCTAAGAATTAAAATCATGTAAGACAGAATAACAGGAGAGAAACACATTTTGTTGATTTTTTAAATTTTTATTTTATTGAAGTATAGTTGATTTACAATGTTGCTTTAATTTCTCCCATACAGGAAAGTGATTCAGTTACACACACACACACACACACACACACACACACGCACACAGTCTTTTCCATTATGGTTTATTACAGGATATTGAATACAGTTCCCTGTGCTATACAGTAGGACCTTGTTGTTTCCCTTGTATTGAATTTTTATGTGTCCACAGGAGGCTTCACAAGAAAATGAAGACCCAAAGAGGTGATCAGAGCAGGAAGCTTTTTCTCCCTTTTAGATTAAAAAAAATAATAATCAATTTGTGAAGAATTGACAAGACAGAGGGGTGTGGACTAGGGGTAGTAAGTGGTGAAGAATACTAGTAAGATAAGGGTTAGTTTAACAAGGTTTGTTTGTATAGATTGCTTTTTTTATTTTTTATTTGCGGTACGTGGGCCTCTCACTGTTGTGACCTCTCCCATAGCGGAGCACAGGCTCCGGACGCGCAGGCTCAGCGGCCATGGCTCACGGGCCCAGCCGCTCCGCGGCATGTGGGATCTTCCCGGACCGGGGCACGAACCCGTGTCCCCTGCATTGGCAGGCGGACTCTCAACCACTGCGCCACCAGGGAAGCCTGGTATAGATTTCTTGGCCCGAAATTCTCTGTGTCTGGTGATAAGAATGTCTTCCTTCTTCCTGAGTATAAGGAGGACGTCTCTCATGTGAGGGTTTTATGACCTGTTTTGGGGAAGACGCAGGAAGGAGTTGGGGAAGGTCAGAGCAACCTCTGCTGTTTTCTCAAACTCCTTCAGCTTAAGATATCCAATATGCCAAGGTGCCATATTTAGGGGTAATCTGTCCTAAACCCCATCGCTGTGATTGTGGCTAATTTCATGGATGCCTGCGTGAGCATTGGATGTGAGAGTTGAAAGGGATCTTAACATTTTAGAAAGAGGTCCAAAGACAGTCAGTGTATTTCCCAAAGTTGCCCAGTAAAATAATGGGAGAACCAAAACGATAATAACCCAGACTACTAGCCTCTCCTGTGGTGCTTTCACAGGAATCATGGTGGTGAAATTCACGATACTTTAAAGTAATGAAAGCTGTGGGCTGTGGATCAATGCATAGCTTTCTGTCCCATTTTTTTTAGCCGTATGATAATAAAATCAAAACTGCATTACTTTATACTGTGGATGCCGTATTACCACTTTATTCTTCACTTGTAGCCCTATTTGATAAGTCATAAAGATCGCTGACTATAAGAAAAAGACAACTTAATTTGCTCTCTTTGCAGGATACCATCATTTGTTATGATTTGTTCCCACATGCCTTTATAATCCGTATCAACCTTGACATACCCAACCTTCATTTTATTGTGCTTTTCTGCACAACCCACCCTGAAAATACTCCTCCCATAAAATTCATATATGTATCTTTTTGATAAGTGATAAACATATAGATAATTTTTGCCTTAGAAAACGTAATCGTATGGAGTGATTCACCTGTGACACTTCCCTTTTAGAGCTCCTGTCTAGCATTGAGGATATTTTTAAGATCCTCCTAAGTGCCCATCTGTCTCCTTTACCCTTGAAATTACCCCCCGCCCCCTTTCCTTTATTTTTCTCCCTCACCCTTTCTTCCTTCCTCTCAATTATTTTTAAACCAAGCTCTGTATGTTTTTTTTCTTTTGCTCGTTTGTTAGAATAAAAGCTTTGTCTCTCTTGGGCGATGTTATCAGCACTGCAGATGTATATAGGGCGGCTTTTATCCTAGCGTCTCAAAATCTGATTCTGATTCTTCTGTTACAGCCAACAGTACGGGCTTTAAAAAAATCAATTCTTAAGTTCCTTATCTGTTTCTCTGCCTCTAGGATAACTGGATCTTTCATAAGTAATGGGGATATTGAATTCAGGAAGCCTTATGGGGAAAATATATTGCAGTTTGTGTAAATAGCAAAAATGAGGCTGCAATTAGAGGTAATAACTATATCTTAATTTAGACCCATTTTCATAGTGGCTTGATAGAAATCGGTTAACGTAGAGTTTTTCCATTAAAAATCAGTTTTCATGAAAACAGCAGTTTAATTTTGTGGCTGATGTGTGTTTGGTTTATGGACTTCTGAAGAAAAGAATCACTTGTCAATTTTAGATTCTCAGTAGGTAGCATGAGAATCAGAATGGTTATTCTGAATCTGGGTAATCTTAAAATGTTTCGGTATACAGTGTATGTTGATTGGTGAACACATGGCAATATCTGTGGCTGTCTGGATACCAATTAATAAGCAAATCTAATCAGATCTTGAAGTTTGGGGTGACTGGGTCTTACTGCCATGCTTTATGTGTGTGTCACTGAATCAAATGTACTTTTCTAATAGTCTTTTTACCTAAAATCTCCATGGCATAGTATGAGCTAGTTTGCCAGATTCCACATTTCTTGAATGAGTTCATATATTTTTTTCGTCAGTACCCAGGAATATTATTTAATCCGAGTGGCCTTCTCTAATGGCCTTTGTTCATTTCTCACTATCTTTTAGATTCTTTTATCATCCAAGAGAGTTAATATTTTTCCTGTGATCCTTTGATTATAAAATATTATTCAACAAGAATATTATAACTTGAACACATTTCAGGAAATCTTTCGAAACAGAAACATATAGTGAATACCTTTCTACTGTGTTAGCCAACAAGTTTGTTCAGGTTTTTCCATAAGGTGTTACGGGGAAACCCAAATGAACTTTCTGGCCAACCCAGTATAGAGTATCATGTACCTTTAAGCCTCATGTCAGGGTAGAATACCTCTAGATGAGTTGATGCCTGATGTCATTCATTAAGCAGGACTTACACGGAATGCTTGGAGCATAGGTGGGAGGTACCACTCTTGCTGTAGTGCATGTTTCACCTGACACATGACCGTGCATGGTGGCACTAGAACTTTCACAGCAAGTAAACTCCTCTTTCTAAATTCTTTGACTCTTCTGTTACTAACTTTGCCAGTAATATCACCCATGAATGTAACTAGGGTCACCAAATATAATTAGACCTAGGATAGAGGTACTTCTTGGCTTTCTATCTTTGCAATCAAGTGTTAATGGCTTGATATTAACTCCTGACATTTTGGCACATCACAGATCAAGCCATCTGTTTAAGATCGTACTAGGTAATGGAACTGAAAAATTATGTCTTTTGGGCAGTCCAGCCACAGGGTTATATGCATTCCTGATGACATCTGTGATTAAGCTGGTCTCTCAGTTCTTAGATTAAAATGTAATTTAAAATGTACTTCCCCTCAGTATTAACATATGATCTGCTTAAAAAGCACATTTTTGAGATTGTTAAAAGAAATACGTAACTACGATATTTATTTAATATATAGTGATCGTGAAAGACTAAAATGCTTATAGAATTTATCAAAAGTAACTTTATCAAATGATATAAGCTGTATAATTCCAGTTAGCCATATCTTATTTTTATATGGGACTTTCAAGATTTTGCAGTGCTTTTCTATATGTTGTTTTACTCATTCCTCACAATGATACTATGAAATTGGCTTGGGCGATTTTACTCTCCCCAATATGCAGAAGAAACTAGCTTAAAGCATATGTTTCAAGTTAAGTGGCTTGTCCAAACCTGCTTGACTAGCAAATGGTACAGTCTAAACTAGTAGCTGGTAGCATTCACCACACTCTTATTTAAATACCTTCCCATTCTGTTGTTGTTCAGCCTCTTAGTTCAGTTCTTTTTCCACACAGTAGTCAGATGATCTTTGCAAAATCTTCATCAGAGCTTATCATTTACTTGATTAAACCTTGGTAAAGCGTTACTGTTCTACTCAGAATATAATCTCACATCCTTAATAGAACCTTCTTCATCCCCCGGCTCCTTCTAGCTATATCGTATGGCACTCCCGTCCCCTTGCTCACCAGGCTCCAGGCACATTGGACTTCTCTTTGTTCTTTTCCTATGTAACTAAAGACTTCCCATTTGCTACTCATTCTGCCTACAGTGCCGATCCCTTCTCTTCCCCAGGTAACTCCTGGTCATCACAGAGGTCTCAGTTTATGTATGAATTCCTCAGAGAAGCCTTCCCCTAACGCACTGAACAAAGTCAGTTCCTCTGGCTGTCATCTTTCAGCAAACTCTTAATTATCCATCAGTTTATATTGATATATTTATCTGTGTGATACTTCATTTAGCACCTGCCATGTCCACTAGTGTGTAAGTCCACTGCAGTCAGGAACCACGTCTTTTGGTCTCATTGCCGGTCTCTTGCTCTGGTCCAGTGTCTTGCACATAGTAGCTGTTCAGTAAAAACTTACTGAGTGAATGAATGAATCCATGTGGGTGTGTACACAGCTCTTCTTCTAAGAAGAATTCTTTATTAAATTAGGAAATGATGATAGAACCTGTAGATTTTTCTCCATTTCCTGGGAACATACAGAGAGAAATGGCTTTTTGATACTTGAAAGAATTTAAGCAAGTCTTAGAGAAATTAGCAGGAGAGGAGTTTAAAAAAATAAAATGGATTACCCAGGGAAATTGTGGAGTCTCCTTTGCTGGAGGTTTAATCAGAGGATAGTAATTGAGGAAGTTTAAGTCTTTGTGAAGGCTATGAGATATAGACATGATCATTTGGTAGAACAAAGACTTGGAATTAAAATACCTTTCCTTTTGCTTTTATGTTTGTTTCTTTGTTGAGGTCCAATTCTTTGTTTGTGCCCAAAGAATGAAGGGGCTTTGGAATCCTACTCTTGATACAGTTTTCTTTTTCTTCACCATGATGTATAGCTCTGCTATAATATGACATATGTGTTCCTAAAAATCACTGCACGGGGCTTGTGGGAAAAATGAAACCAGGGACACAGTACTCAAAAACTTTGTCAGTGACACAAAAAAAGATAGGCATCTAATATAAATGGCAGCTGAGTTTTACAATGTTAAGTGGTTAAGAAATATAGAAATAATACAATAAATATGGTACTTTACCTTGAAACAGACATGCAGTTTGCTTGTGGGAGCGGTCATGGGAAGGGCTGCAGCTTGTGAGTTATTGTGAATCAATGGAAAGAAGGCTGGGTAAAGTCAGAGGGCAAGTGGTACCTTCCGATATGGATGGGGCAGCTCATAACATCCGTGATGGACAGAGGTCACTGGTCCATCTATCTGTGATGTGTGCGATTGTGTATTTCTACACTAGCTTCAGCCGGGTGCAGTTTTCTGTGTTCACTTGTGTTTCTCATGATTGAGATTGGGCCTAAGCAAATGTGAGATTCGCATCATGCTCAAACTGTCCCTCTATTGCACTGTGGCAAATGTGTACTTTTAAAATAAGTGTTAGGAGGTGGTCCAAGATGTAGCGTAGATTTGGGGTGTCTGTGCAGGGAGGTAAGTTCAGGATCTTCCTCCATCGCCGTCCACAGAGGGTGCCGTCATTGTGCTCTCCCTCTGCTAAGCTCCCCGGTGCCAGTGTCTCCAGAGGAGAGTTTTCACACACATCTGGTGCCCTAGTTTTTGCATCTCGTATCCCAGTTTTGTGGTGGCACCCAGGGGACACCCCTTGAACACCTGGTTCTAAAGGCCAAGGGGCTTGCTTTCCTGGTTTCATGGCAGTGCAACAATCGGAGAGAGCGTTCTTGGCAGGCTACTGCCCCCAGCACACTGTACAGATAGCAGACCGAAACACCTGCAGTCTTTCTGAGAAGGAAGCCCATTTGTGTGTCCAGGAGCTTTGGCTGGAGGGGAGGCCCAGAGAAATGCTCTCAGGGAATGAAGGCTGGTGGACATAATCTTTACATTCTCCCTCTCCCTCACTCCAGCTTCCCGGCATTTTCCAGAAAGGAGCTCATATCCTTGTCTGGTGCCCTGATTTCTGCAGCAGCCACCAGGGGACACCTCTATATCAACTGGCTCTGAAAGCCAGCAGGGCTTACACTCGTGGGTCCCACAGGACCATACCCAACAGAGAAAGTGTTCTTAAACAGCTACCACCTTGAGGACACAGCAAGCAGCAACAGACCCTGGAGCTCAGTCTGTCTGTGAACGAGGCCTATAAGCTTATCAGAACAGCTGCAATGTGAGGGGCAGGCTTCTAATTAAGCACACATCAGAGGACTGACTGTAAACCTTTTCAAAGGCCTTGGAAGGCGGGTGTTCTCTTCACTCTCTGTGCTGTGCTCCAGAGTGCCAGCATCTCTTGGAGGAGAGCTCTTACATGTGGCTGATGTCACAGATTTTATATCTGGTGACCAGTCCTTCAAGACAGGGAAAGGTAGGTGTTTCACCTAATACACAGAAACAAACACAGAGAGTCAAGCAAAATGAAGAAACAGAACAATATGTTCCAAATGAAAGAATAAGATAAGACCTCAGAAAAAACCTTAATGAAGTGGAGATTAGTAATCTACCTGATAAAGAGTTCAATGTAATGGTCATAAGATGCTCACCACACTTGGGAGAAGAATAGATGAACACAGTAAGAACATCCATAGCGGTAGAAAAATATAAGAAAATACCAAACAGAGCTGAGGATTACGATAACTAAAATGAAAAATACACCAAATGCATTCATCAGCAGACTAGATAAAGTAGAAGAAAGCATCAGTGATCTCAAAGACAGGACAAAAGAACTCATCCAAGTAGAGCAGCAAAAAAAAAAAAAAAATTTGAAAAAGGGAAGATAGCTTAAGGGACTTATGGGACAACATCAAGCAGAATAACATTTGTGTTTTAGGAGTCCCAGAAGGACCCTTATCACACAAATGTGAAACATGTCTACTTCAAGAAAAAAGAAAATATCTCAAATAAACAATCTAACTTTATACCTCAAGGAACTAGAAAAAGAAGAACCAACTAAGCTTAAAGTTAGTAGCAGGAAAGATGTAACAAAGATCAGAGTGGAAATAGATGAAATGGAGACTAAAAAGACAATAGAAAATATCAATGAAACTAAGAGTTGGCTCTTTGAGAAGATAAACAAAATTGACAAATCTTTAGCTAGACTCTCCCACCCCTGCCAAAAAAAGAGAGAGGGCTCAAATAAGTAAAATAAGAAACAAAAGAGGAGACATTACAACTCATACCACAGAGATACAAAGGATCTTAAGAGATGACTGTGAACAGTTATATGCCAACAAATTGGACAACCTAGGAGAAACTGGTGAATTCTAGAGACATACAACCTTCCAGGACTGAATCATGAAGAAACAGAAAATCTGAGCAGACTGCTTACTAGGAAGAAATCGAATGAGTAATCAACAACCTCCCAACGAACAAAAATTCAGGACCAGACAGCTTTACTGGTGAATCCTACCAAACATTTAAAGAAGAATTAATACTAGTCCTTCTCAAACTCTTAAAAAAAATAAACAAAGAGGAGGGAACACTTCCAAACTCATTTTAAGAGACCAGCATTACCGTGATACCAAAACCAGACAAGGACACCACAAGAAAAGAAAATTAAAGGGCCATAGCTCTGATGACCATAGACACAAAAGTCCTCAGCAAAATGTTAATAAACTGAATTCAGCAATACACTAAAAGGATCATATGCCATGATCGAGTGAGATTTATTCCAGAGATGCAAGTTTAGTTCAACACCTACAAATCACTCAACGTGATACACCATGCTAACAAACCGAAGAATAAAAATCATATGGTCATCTCAATAGATGTAGAAAAAGCATTTGACAAAATTCAACATGTATTTATAATAAATACTGTCAACAATGTAGGTATAGATGGAGCATATCTCAGCATAAGAAAGATCATATATGACAAACCCACAGCTAATATTATACTCAACAGTGAAAAGCTGTAAAACACAAAAATGTCCACTCTTGCCACTTTTATTTAACATGGTATTGAAAGTTTTAGCCAGAACAATTAATCAAGAAAAAGAAAAGGCATCCAAATTATAAAGGAAAAAGTAAAACTGTCACTGTTTGAGGAAGACATGATTTTATATATAGAAAACCCTAAAGACTCTGACAAAAAAACTGTTAAAACTAATAAATTCAGTAAAGTCTCAGGATGCAAAATCAATATACAGAATTCTGGTGCATTTCTCTACACTAACAATAAACTATCAGAAAGAGAATTAAGAATAATTTCTAACAATTAAGAAATTAAGAATGATCCCATTTACATTTGCTTCAAAGAGAATAAAATACCTAAGAATAAAACTAGCCAATGAGTTGAAAGACCTATATGTTGAAAACTACAGGACATTAATGAATGAAAATGAAGACACAAGTAAATGGAAAAATATTCCAGTTCTCATAGATTGGAAGAATTAATATTAAAATACCCATAGTACCAAAAGTAATCTGCAGATTCAATGCAATCCATGTCAAAATTCTAATGGCATTTTTCACAGTAATAGAACAAGCAATCCTAAAATTTGTATGGAACACAAAGAGCCCAAATAGCCAAAGCAATCTTGAGAAAGAAGAATAAAGCTGGAGACGACATGCTCAAATTATATTGCAAAGCTATGGTAATCAAAACAGTATGGTATTGGCATAAAAACAGACACATAGACTAATGGAGCTGAATAGAGAGCCTAGAAACATAGCCACACATATATGGTCAATTAATTTATGACAAAGGAGCTAAGACTGTAAAATGGGAAAAAAGTCTCTTCAATAAATGGTGTTGGGGAAAATGGATGTCCACGTGCAAAAGAATGAAACTAGACTGCTATCTTACACCATACACAAAAATTATCTCAAAGTGGATTAAAGACTTAATGGAATGTAAGACCTGAAACCATAGAATTCCTAAAAGTAAACATACGTGGTAAGCTATTTGACGTTAGTCTTGGTGATGATCTTTTGAATCTGTTACCAAAAGTAAAAATACTCACGTGGGACTACATCAAACTAAAGAGCTTATGCATAGCAAAGGAAGGTATCAACAAAATGGAAAGGCAACCAACTGAGTGGGAGAAAATGTTTGCAAATCATATATCTGGCAAAGGGTTGATATGTAAGCTGAGCCTGGAAGGAACCCTAGGCTTTGAATAGAGAGGGCTTTTGAAGCAGGAGGGAGAGCATGGTCGAAGGCACAGGATGTGGAGTATTTTTAGAGGACCTTGATTTATTTCCGAGAATGGTCTGTCTCATTCATGGTCCTCAGGAGAATTTTTTCTCCGTGAGTTATGCAATGGATCAAGTTTCATCTGGGTGATTCATGGTACAGAGTCATAGTGTCTGATTTATTTGGAGACTGAAGTATATGCTTCCCATCTTTCCCTTTAAGAATGTAGGTCCCTTATAAGCAGACATTGAGTCTTTGATTTTCATCATGGAATATTTATCCTTAACACATAGTGCTTAATGTAGTAACATCCATAACCATAATAGCATGACATGCTCTAAAAAAAAAAAAAAAAAAAAAAAAACAGGTGGTAACAGCAGCACAACCAAAATGAAAAAGTCATAGCGTGGCTCAGTCTGTAATGTCAGGATCTGAGCTTGTGTGCTTTTTACCAGTTCCTGGAGTGCGTTTTTGAAGAACCATCTATTCTGGGTCATCCAGTCCCCCTTTTAATCTATGATGCCCATGTGTGAGGAGCTCACTTTCTAGGACTACACATAAAGAGGGTGGCTTAACCAATTTCTATCTGGGAAAACCTAATTGGGCAAATACAAAACTAATTCTTTAACCTTATTCTCATCAGCTTCATGGTATAATTAAGTGGAAGTTCCTGGTCCTTCTACAAAAATCAGTAGTGTTCTCTTTAAAGCATTTACCAGAGATTGAAAAGATGAAATAATCCTGAACAGGCACTAATGGACTTATCATTATTACTTGAATTCTTATTCATCTGCTAGTATTATTCAGTCATGAATCTTCATCTCTGCATAAGAAGCCACCTGGTTTAGTGGAAATCATTCATACATTAGAGTCAAATCAGCCAGGATTGAAAATCTGTTACCTTCTGTTTTTTTAATGACAGATTACTTCAAGGTCTCTGATCCTTGGTTTCCTAGATAATAAGAGATTAATAATAGAATGTACTTGATGAGGTTGTAATGAGGATGAAATTAATATATGAAGTCCAAGTTAACACTTAGTAACCAACAGTGCCTGGTAATTATTATCTTATAATATTTAAGAAACAGTTTCTTAAAAGTCATCCCCTATGTGCCTTTTCTAGCATGAGAAGCTGATACATGAATTGGAAGAGGAGAGACACTTACGTCTTCAGAGTGAGAAGCGCTTGCAGGAGGTGACACTGGAGTCTGAGAGGAACAGAATTCAGATGCGTGGCCTGCAGCAGCAGTTCTCCAGGTATTGTTCTGCGTGGAGCATCTTGTTTCAGGAGGTGCATCTCTCCCTGCGCCAATTACACCTTTGCTTGAGTTTCCATTGTGTAAGCTTGTGTTGCATTTGAGGAGCTAATGACCAGCAGTTTAGACCTTCTCTTCTAGCCAAACCATCCGATTGCATTTGGACCAATTTTCTGGAACTTTCCGCTTGCACCTCAGTCTTGGCTTTATTGAAGCTGGTTGTCTTTTCTTCCCCAATGGCTTTCCAAAGTATCTTTCAGTGAGATGTGGTGGTTGTGTGGCCTTTTGGCATGATCTGTGAAAGGCCAGCCAGGAGAATGCAGTTTTACTGGTCCTCATAATCCTATTTTCAGGTAGAAAGAATGTGAATCATCCAGTAAGCTCTTACTCCTTATTTACTCCTTATTTAGAGTAAATATTTAGAATCTGTAAAAAAAAAAAAAAAAAAATCAAAATCAATGAGTTTCTTTCCTTTAAAAAGACATAACTTGAATTTGAAAGGATTCTGGAAAAGTAGCTCTTTTTTAATTTAATTCCAGCACAGTAAGAATCTTTCAGCTTTCAATTACAGTTAATAGGGGGCCAAGAACTTCCCTGGTGGCACAGGGGTTAAGAATCTGCGGGCCAATGTAGGGACACAGGTTCAATCCCTGGTCTAGGAAGATCCCACATGCTGCGGAGCATCTGAGCCCGTGCGCCACAACTACTGAGCCTGCGCTCTAGAGCCTGCGAGCCACAACTACTGAGCCTGCGCTCTAGAGCCCACGAGCCACAACTACTGAAGCCCATGTGCCTAGAGCCCGCTCCGCAACAAGAGAAGCCACCACAATGAGGAGCCCGCACACCGCAAGGAAGAGTAGCCCCCTCTCACCACAACTAGAGAAAGCCCGCGTGCTGCAATGAAGACCCAATGCAGCCAAAAATAAATTAATTAATTAATTTAAAAATATATATATATATATATGGGGCCAGGTAAAGATTCAACCTATTATTTAAAATCTCTTCATTTTCATGGAAAAAACACAGACTTGTGCAGTTACAGTCCTGGGACCAGATACGGGCACCCTATGAGGAACAGTTTGCTTTTATTTTCATGTTTCACTTCACCATTTGCAAAACCAGGAAGATAATTTTTGGTTCTTTTCTCCCTCATGAGGTTATCCCAGGCAGAATCCAGTTTGAGACATTGCCCTAAAATTTTCTTCAGCGAACGGGGTGGGTCTTATCTTTCATTTACCACTGGGATTTGGATATGATTGGTGATGGATAATTGTGCTTCCTCATTGATGAGGCTTTTATATTGACAGCATAATTTTTAGGTGCGTTGCACGGAGAGAGCAAAGTTGAGCCTTTGGATGATTTATCTCATGGAGGCTCATACCACGAATGTTTGGAATTTTGGTTTAAAGGCATCTTGGAAGAACAGGGTAGGAAGGATGGATGACTCCTCGGTTTCAGAGTCATAATTTAACACCCTGTTCAACTCTTGGAGCCCACGATAATACAGGTGCTGTAGAAATGCACCAGTCAATACTTTAACAAATGCATGTTCCAACCCTCCCAGGCTATTACTTATACAACCTTGTGCTCAGTTTTTCATTCCATTCGATGGCAAATCTCACTTTATGTCTCCAAACTTGAAATAATAGCTCTTCCCCACTCTCCGAAGCAACTTTAAAACAAGTACCATTTTGTAATACTTGCCATTTTTTTGGTTCTTTTTCTTTTTGGCGGTACACGGGCCTCTCACCATTGTGGCCTCTCCCGTTGCGGAGCACAGGCTCCGGACGCACAGGCTCAGCGGCCATGGTTCACGGGCCCACCCGTTCCGCGGCATGTGGGATCTTCCCGGACCAGGGCACGAACCCGTGTCCCCTGCATCAGCAGGCAGATTCACAACCACTGCGCCACCAGGGAAGCCCGATACTTGCCATTTTAATGATACAAGAAAGGAAGGTGCAGATCTTGCTACCCTTGTACTGTCTAATTGAGATGTCTCTGTACTCAAGCTATTGATTTACAGGACGTGAGGCACCCGGCACAGTAAATTGCTTTCATACGATGCCTGGTCATCTGCTATAAATCACATGACAACCGCATACAGATTTGAGTTGCACAAGAGCCGAGGCTACATTCCAGGTTGAAAGAGAAGATAATTATTTGTAAAACAAATGGTGGTTTTACATACTGCCTTTGTGAAGATTTTTTGCCACAACATAATCAGTTTTCTTAGTAAGCTTCATTGACATTGCAAGTTCAAGTCCAGTTCTAGCCAGACAACTAATGTAAATCAGCAAAAGATGGGGGGAGAAAGCATATGTAGCGGAGAAGATAATTACACGATAATTTAAGTAGACCCACTAAACCATTGCTGATGGCCTTTTACCTTTTAAACTTTGGTTTGTAAGATGTTTCTAGTTAGGCTTATTCAAACAGTCCTGTTACTATAATCTAAGTCTTTGTAAAATTCTCAGTATTACGGAGCTTGTCTAGAGCATGTCACCCTTGGACATGGTCAGTATCTAAATGCTCATGTAAGTAAGTTCTGTAATCCAAATAATTGCATTAAATTTAAAACTTTCATAGTCATAATTTTCTCCTTCTTTTCCCGGGTTGACAAGTTCCTTTTGTACATGATGATACCTGAGATGTAATGTAGGCATACTCTGAGTATTGTTCATGGGATGAGTTTACTTTTTAGAGTAATGTAATAGCCTACCTTTTCAAAGGGTGCGAAGTGACTTACAAGAAAAGGTAGTTTTACGGTAAGACTGTTAAAATAAAAACGGAAAATAAAGACCATGAAAGGGGAACGTGGTGAGTAATCATACTTACACAGCCCAGCATGCTTTCTGAGAGTGAACATTTAATTTAGCTCTAAGATTCATGGCAGACAAGATTAAAAGGAAAACACAGGAGGATATGTAATTCTAATCTCGTAGACAAAGGCTGCTACTCCCTAAAGAGAGAAACATTATCTTTGGCAATAAACTCATACTAGAATGCATCTCATAGGCCCCTCCAGAGGTGGCATTAAAGGGTATAATAGGCAGTGGTCCACGATAGTGCAAATTAGGATTAATTCGTAAAAGTATTACTGCTTCTGCCATGTCACTTACGTCTATGAAGTTAAGTAATTTCACACTATATGATTTAGGAATTCTGGGTCTATGCCTAAGTGAAAACAAGTAAAGTAGGAAGAACTCCAGTGCTAAAGGTTCTCAAGTTAAGCACTATACTTCAAGTTCATGGGGACATGTAAATATATATGTGTTGTATTTTTCCAATACCTCTTTTATGAACCTAGGGCACAGAGGCATGAGATGCTGAGGCCCGGGCTCAGTTGGGTAAGGTATTTTTCTGGTATGTTTGATTGTACTCTAGCCGTGGGAGCATCTAAACAGTAGTCAAGGAGATTCTGAGTCTCAGATTCAGGGCTGATGCGAGGCATTGAAGGGGAAAATGAATAATGAAGTTAGAAGCTGGGGCAATTAGGTATATGTGTGAAGTAGAATTCAGGTGTCAGAATGAGCGATTCAGAATTACTCTGAGGCTTGATCTTATGCAGTTTCAGTTAGGTGATGGGCTTGGCGGCTTAAACGCACTAGGCAAAACTGAGCGTTTGTGATCACCTGTGGTAATGAGTAACGGGATCACGTAGGTGATAAAAATCTATGAAAGTCTTGAAATGAGTAGTTCTCTTGTATGTCATCACCAAACCTTCATCCATAAGCCCTTCCTCCTCCTGACCTCTGATTAGGATATAATGATCAGCAGTGGTCCAAAATTTGGGCAATTAAAAAAAATGTGACTAGAGGTTACATAATTAGCTCTAAGCTCATAAATCAGAAATTGTCTTCACTGAGGGTGATTCAGGCAGCCATAACAAACTTAATTTAGACCATTTACCTCCTTTAATGTAAATACAGAGAAGAAAAAGGATACTTTCAAATGAAGCCTTCCCCATAGATGAAGGTATGAATCAAGACAGATGCAGTAAGGTGGTACTGAAAGGCAGGTGTTGGTATCATTCAGACTGCTCCTTCCTTCTCTTATTATTTAGTGATATAAATCAGAGATGCTTTCCAGATGTCATAAGGATTGTTTAACCCACTGTCTGTGTAGTATACATGGCTGGGCATATTTTATGTGGGATTCGCTTTGTGATCCCCCCTGTATTCCGTAACTGTCTTTATCCTCCCTTTAACCATTTTGAAGTGTGATTGTCGAGCCAGCCAAGGTCAATGGGGTGAACTGAGGCTATGTATGTAAGGATAATTAGTGTTTGAACCCCCAGCTTCATTACTCCACCTTGAGTGAATGAAATGTTTGTGCATCAGTTAGATTCCAGGGACAATGTCTCCAACCAGGTGGGGTGTATTGAGGTGGGGTAACAGTGATTTCTAAAAAACAGACTTCTGAAGAAATAAGCGACTCTGCAGAGTTGATTTCATGCAAAGCGTGCATGATTTGCACAAGTATTTGAGTTGGTCCCTTTGGAAACAATCTAATCAATGTGTAGGCTGTTACTGAAAGCTGCTGTTCACATAGGACAATCAACTGCTTTTATTGTGTGCACAGTAATATAGAACATAGTATGTCTCCTCAAAAAATGTAGACTCCAGATGGAGAAGCCGTATGTACATATATGAGCCAAACAACACATTTATAGTTTAGCTATAAATGAAGGGAAAGTTCGTCTAAATTCTGGACAGCCAGACTTCATAGTTGTTAATAGTACGTTATCGTGCAAAGGCATGAGTCAAATCAGATGAAATTAATGATTGGGTAGTGATACTAGCAATAATAACACACGTGTTTATCACGTGGCAGCTCTATGCTGCAGTATATTTGAAGCTTTGAATTAGCATCAACCTGGTACTCTCACCATCAAGCAGACATGTTTTATAAAAGATCTGCAGTTAGCAAACCACATCACACCCAAAGCATCAGGAATCAATCATTGTTTCCCTGCAGCCTTGAAAAGTTCCAGGCGTGTGTGTGTGTGTGTGTGTGTGTGTGTGTGTGTGTGTGTGTGTGTGTGTGTGTGTGTGTGTGTGTGTGTGTGTGTGTGTGTGTGTTTACACGATGCAGTGTAAATTTTAGTAAAGGGAACAATTAAGCTTTGTCACTCCTAATTGACTAAGATAGTTAAAAATCACCCAGATGGAATCCAGGCTTGCACTCTCTACCTCCAGAATTTCTCTGCACCTGTTTTGACCTTCTCTCCCTGCACCGTTATCTGCTGCCTTGAAGCTATTTCTTTGCTTACGGTAAGGGGATTTCTCCTCTCACAGTTGATTGCTATGCTGAAGTGCAGTCTGCTGCTTGCTGAACTTCAAAGAGATGTACATGGAGCTGGTTTTCCCGCCTCGTTCACTGGTTGCTGTTCACGTTATCAGCTCTCAGAGACTTTATAGAATCCTGGGGTTCATTTTCCACTGCCCATTTGGAAGCTGTAGGCATCTGGCGTAGACGTGTGTGTTGAAGAAGGTAATATGCCCTTCAGTGTTCTGCCCACGTAGTCCCTTCTACCTCCGTATCTGTCTGGTACATTAAAAGAACATTTTATCTACATTGTTAGAAGGAGTGAAATGTAACAAGATGAGGACAGCCGTCAGTTGACCTTTGGGCAGTCAACAGCACAGGCCCTTCTGCCCCTTTTCTACACTTGTTCCTGTCCCAGAGTCTTCATCAGCTTTAACCCGTCACAGACGCTGGCTCTCCTCAGTGCCCTGTTCCTCCTGATGAATGTAGAGGGCAATTTTCTATTGATTTGGAGTTGCTATTTCCACATGATCAGCAATATTTCTTGCTGTCATAAAAATGGAGACTTGTCATAAAAATGGAGGCCTCTCATTTGCTCCTCTGGGTGAATTTACCAGAAGTTTAAAATGGCAAAGCAACACTGGTCAGATGATAACTTTTCTTCAGATGGCAGCAGACGGAAGAAAGGAGTTTACATGGCATCTTCTTTAAATGCTTGGTTAACATAATATGGATCGTACTTTGATGTCAGAAATGTATATCTTAGTATCTGGCGTATAAGTTCTCACTTGAGCACAGCAGAGAGGGGCTAAAATCAATTATATAGAGAATGGAAAGAAAGGAGACCTTTTTCAGCAGTTACTAACTTAATATGAAACATTCCTTGATTCCCTTGTAGTTCTGCTTCCGTATAAGACATGATGACCTTGTCACAAGTTTTTAAAATTCTTAACGGAGCTATATATTGTTGAGTAGACAACATGAAAATTATATCACCTATTATTCAAGCCTGGTAGAGAAAACAATCGTAACATAAAATTTAGTTCCAATTTCATTTGAAAGAGCACTGTCCTATTGAATGGGTTTTCTAGGACCTGGTTCTAGCCCCACTTCTAACTAGCTTAATAACGGCGGTTAAGTAAGTTGACCTTTCTGGATCTCATTTCGCTCATTGGTAAAAATGAGGAAGTTGAATTGCACTATAGTTTTATAATGCTTTTTAGGCTTTTGAAAAGGCCATGTGTTAGAACTGAAATGCATTTCTTGCGTGAAGTTATAATTACGCTGTTATAACCAGGGTTTCTTGAAGTTCTAACAACCAGGTTTCATGGTAGGAACTTGGAGTGGATTGTCTTATTCTCCATGTTTTGATGACAGTGATACTCTGTGGGACTGGGCTTTCACCATGTCTATTTTGGTTACTTGACTCTGGAGAAGTTGAGATGAGAAAACTGCCATGCCCAGATGAAATATTTCTGTTGAGGACAGTCAAATTGAATACTGAGAAACCTGGCTGGTAAAAGGAAGCGAAGATCCTCTGCTGTGAACATAACCATTATTGCTCTTGGCTCTGATGTTGTCTGCTTTAGGATTTATTTGAAACAGTTTTGGGAAGAGCCTGAACAGAGAGAACTTTATGACAACCAGAACTGTTTTCACTTCTAAACAATTTCTCTGAAGACATAGTCCTCAGTAAAAATGCCAGTGATGTAGTCTCTCCTCCAAATGTCTTTTTCAATTACCTATTATAACTCTTAATGTATTACTATCCCTACCCAACACACTTTTTCTTTTAAGAAAATAGATGCAGGATATGGGAGAATATGTTTCATTTTAAAATTGGAAACCAAATTCATTCCTGCTCTAAATAATAAATGTTGTTTTGGTCAGGTTTACAGAAAATCCATCTTTTAAGTGTATAGTTTGACCAATTTTGACAAGCATATGCCATCATGCAACCACCACTGCAATCTTTACAGAATATTTTCATGCCCCTGAAAAGTTCCCTCATCTCCCTATGGTCTGTTCCCTCTCCACACCCTAAGACCCTGGCAATGGCTGATCTGATTTGTCTCCCTGTAGTTTTGCCTTTTCCAGAAATTCTTATCATTGAAGTTATAAAGTATTTAATTTTTTTGTGTATCTGGCTTCTTTCACTTAGCAAGTCTTTTGAAATGCAGCCTTGTTGTTGCATATATCAGTACTTCATTCCCTTTCATTGCTTAGTCATAATCCATCGTATAGAAGTACCACCATTTGTTTATTCATTCACCTGATGATGGATTTCTTCCAGTTTTTGGTGATTATAAGGTTGTTATAAACATACAGCCTTCATTCCCAGGTCTCAGTATGTTTCCATCTGTCTTAGGAATGGGATTACTGTGTCATATAGTAAGCCTGTGTTTAACTTTACGGGACACTGCCAAACTGTTTTGCAAAGTAGCCATGCCATTTTGCATTCCCACTCTCAGTGTTTAGGGGTTCTCATTGTTCCATACTGACGAATCCTTCTTGAAGGTTTTTCTCTTTTTTTAACATCTTTATTGGAGTATAATTGCTTTACAATGGTGTGTTAGTTTCTGCTGTATAACAAAGTGAATCAGCTGTACGTATACACGTATCCCCATATCACCTCCCTCTTATGTCTCCCTCCCACCCTCCTTATCCCACCCCTCTAGGTGGTCACAAAGCACCAAGCTGATCTCCCTATGCTATATGGCTGCTTCCCACTAGCTTTTTTTTTTTTTTTTTTTTTTTTTTTTGGGGTACGCGGGCCCCTCACTGTTGTGGCCTCTCCCGTTGCGGAACACAGGCTCCGGATGCACAGGCTCAGCGGCCGTGGCTCACGGACCTAGCCGCTCTGCGGCATATGGGATCTTCCTGGACCGGGGCACGAACCCGTGTCCCCTGCATCGGCAGGCGGACTCTCAACCACCGCGCCACCAGGGAAGCCCCCCACTAGCTATTTTACATTTAGTAGTGTATATATGTCCATGCCACTCTGTCACTTTGTCCCAACTTACCCTTCCCCCTCCACATATGCTCAGTCTGTTCTCTATGTATGCGTCTTTATTGCTGTCCTGCCCCTAGGTTCATCAGAACATTTTTTTTTTTTTTTAGATTCCATATATATGTGTTAGCATATGGTATTTGTTTTTCTCTTTCTGACTTACTTCACTCTGTATGGAAGACTCTAGGTCCATCCACCTCACTACACATAACTCAATTTCGTATCCTTTTATGGCTGAGTAATATTCCATTGTATATTTTTCCACATCTTCTTTATCCATTCATCTGTCAGTGGACACTTAGGTTGCTTCCATGTCCTGGCTATTGTAAATAGAGCTGCAATGAACATTGTGGTACATGACTCTTTTTGAATTATGGTTTTCTCAGGGTATATGCCCAGTAGTGGGATTGCTGGGTCATATGGTAGTTCTATTTGTAGTTTATTTTTTTATTTTTTTTTTATTTTTTTTATTTTTAGTTTTTTAAGGAACCTCCATACTGCTCTCCACAGTGGCTGTATCGATTTACATTCCTACCAACAGTGCAGGAGAGTTCCCTTTTCTCCACACCCTCTCCAGCATTTATTGTTTCTAGATTTTTTGATGATGGCTATTCTGACTGGTGTGAGGTGATACCTCATTGTAGTTTTGATTTGCATTTCTCTAATGCTTAGTGATGTTGAGCATCCTTTCATGCGTTTGTTGGCAATCTGTGTATCTTCTTTGGCGAAATGTCTGTTTAGGTCTACTGTCCATTTTTGGATTGGGTTGCTTGCTTTTTTGATACTGAGCTGCATGAGCTGCTTGTAAATTTTGGAGATTAATCCTTTGTCAGTTGCTACGTTTGCAAATATTTTCTCCCATTCTGAGGGCTATCTTTTCTTCTTGCTTATGGTTTTCTTTGCTGTGCAAAAGCTTTGAAGTTTCATTAGGTCCCATTTGTCTATTTTTATTTGCATTTCTCTAGGAGGTGGGTCAAAAAGGATCTTGCTGTGATTTATGTCATAGACTGTTCTGCCTATGTTTTCCTCTGAGAGTTTTATAGTGTCTATTCTTACATTTAGGTCTTTAATCCATTTTGAGTTTATTTTTGTGTATGGTGTTAGGTGGTGTTCTAACTTCATTCTTTTACATGTACCTGTCCAGTTTTCCCAGCACCACTTATTGAAGAGGCTGTCTTTTCTCCCTTGTATATTCTTTCCTCCTTTATCAAAGATAAGGTGACCATATGTGCATGGGTTTATCTCTGGGCTTTCTATCCTGTTCCATTGATCTATATTTCTGTTTCTGTGCCAGTACCATACTGTCTTGATTACTGTAGTTGTGTAGTATAGTCTGAAGTCAGGGAGCCCAATTCCTCCAGTTCCGTTTTTCTTTCTCAAGATTGCTTTGGCCATTTGGGGTCTTTTGTGTTTCCACACAGATTGTGAAATTTTTTGTTCCAGTTCTGTGAAAAATGCCATTGGTAGTTTGATAGGCATTGCATTGAATCTGTAGATTGCTTTGGGTAGTAGAGTCCTTTTCACAATGTTGATTCTTCCAATCCAAGAACACGGTATATCTCTCCATCTGTTTGTATCATCTTTAATTTCTTTCATGAGTGTCTTATAGTCTTCTGCATACAGGTCTTTCGTCTCCTTAGGTCGGTTTATTCCATGGTATTTTATTCTTTTCGTTGTAGTGGTAAAGGGGAGTGTTTCCTTAATTTCTCTTTCAGGTTTTTCATCTTTAGTGTATTGGAATGCCAGAGATTTCTGTGCATTCATTTTGTATCCTGCTACTTTACCAAATTCATTGATTAGCTCTAGTAGTTTTCTGGTGGCATCTTTAGGATTCTCTATGTAGAGTATCATGTCAGCTGCAAACAGTGACAGTTTTACTTCTTCTTTTCCAGTTTGGATTCCTTTTATTTCTTTTTCTTCTCAGATAGCTGTGGCTAAAACTTCCAAAACTCTGTTGAATAATAGTGGTGAGAGTGGGCAACCTTGTCTTGTTCCTGATCTTAGTGGAAATGGTTTCAGTTTTTCACCATTGAGAACAGTGTTGGCTGTGGGTTTGTCATGTATGGCCTTTATTATGTTGAGGTAAGTTCCCTCTATGCCCACTTTCTGCAGGGTTTTTATCATAAATGGGTGTTGAATTTTGTCAAAAGCTTTTTCTGCATGTACTGAGATGATCATATGGTTTTTCTCCTTCAATTTGTTAATATGGTGTATCACGTAATCGATTGATTTGCGTATATTGAAGAATCCTTGCATTCCTGGGGTAAACCCCACTTGATCATGGTGTATGATCCTTTTACTGTGCTGTTGGATTCTGTTTGCTAGTATATTGTTGAGGATTTTTGCATCTGTGTTCATCAGTGTTATTGGCCTGTAGTTTTCTCTTTTTGTGACATGTTTGTCTAGTTTTGGTATCAGGGTGATGGTGGCCTCATAGAATGTGTTTGGGAGAGTTCCTCCATCTGAAATTTTTTGGAAGAGTTTGAGAAGGATAGGTGTTAGCTCATCTCTAAATGTTTGATAGAATTCGCCTGTGAAGCCATCTGGTCCCGGGCTTTGGTTTGTTGGAAGATTTTAAATCACAGTTTCAATTTCAGTGCTTGTGATTGGTCTGTTTATATTTTCTTTTTCTGGCTGGTTCAGTCTTGGAAGCTTGTGTTTTTCTAAGAATTTGTCCATTTCTTCCACGTTGTCCATTTTATTGGCATAGAGTTGCTTGTAGTAACCTCTCATGATCCTTTGTATTTCTGCAGTGTCAGTTGTTACTTCTCCTTTTTCATTTCTAGTTCTATTGATTTGAGTCTTCTCCGTTTTTTTCTTGATGAGTCTGACTAATAGTTTACCAGTTTTGTTTATCTTGTCAAAGAACCAGCTTTTAGTTTTATTGACGTTTGCTATCGTTTCCTTCATTTCTTTTTCATTTATTTCTGATATGATCTTTATGATTTCTTTCCTACTGCTAACTTTGGGGTTTTTTTGTTCTTCTTTCTCTAATTGCTTTAGGTGTAAGGTTAGGTTGTTTATTTAAGATGTTTCTTCTTTCTTGAGGTGGGATTGTTTTGCTATAAACTTCCTTCTTAGAACTGCTTTTGCTGTATCCCATAGGTTTCGGGTCGTTGTGTTTTCACTGTCATTTGTTTCTAGGTTTATTTTGATTTCCTCTTTGATTTCTTCAGTGATCTCTTGGTTATTTAGTAGTGTATTGTTTAGCCTCCATGTGTTTGTATTTTTTGCAGAGTTTTTCCTGTAATTGATATCTAGTCTCATAGCACTGTGGTCGGAAACGATACTTGATACGATTTCAATTTTCTTAAACTTACCAAGGCTTCATTTGTGACCCAACATATGATCTGTCCTGAGAATGTTCCATGAGCACTTGAGAAGAAAGTGTGTTCTGTTGTTTTTGGATGGAATGTCCTATAAATATCAGTTAAGTCCATCTTGTTTAGCGTATCATTTAAAGCTTGTGTTTCCTTATTTATTTTCGTGTTGGATGGTCTGTCCATCGGTGAAAGTGGGGTGTTTAAGTCCCCTACTATGATGGTGTTACTGTCGATTTCCCTTTTTATGGCTGTTAGCATTTGCCTTTTGTGTTGAGGTGATACTATGTTGGGTGCATAAATATTTACAATTGTTATATCTTCTTCTTGGATTGATCCCTTGATCATTATGTAGTGTCCTTCTTTGTCTCTTGTAACATTCTTTATTTTAAAGTCTATTTTGTCTGATATGAGAATTGCTACTGCAGCTTTCTTTTGATTTCCATTTGCATGGAATATCTTTTTCCATCCCCTCACTTTCAGTCTGTATGTGTCCCTAGGTCTGAAGTGGGTCTCTTGTAGACAGCATATATACAGGTGTTGTTTTTGTATCCATACAGCCAGTCTGTGTCTTTCGGTTGGAGCATTTAATCCATTTACATTTATGATAATTATCAATATGTATGTTCTTGTTACCATCTTCTTAATTGTTTTGAGTTTATTATTGTAGTTCTTTTCCTTCTCTTGTGTTTCCTGCCTAGAGAAGTTCCTTTAGCATTTGTTGTGAAGCTGGTTTGGTGGTGCTGGATTCTGTTAGCTTTTGCTTGCCTGTAAAGGTTTTAATTTCTCCGTCAAATCTGAATGAGATCCTTGATGGGCAGAGTAATCTTGGTTTTAGGTTTTTCCCTTTCATCACTTTAAATATGTCCTCCCACACCCTTCTGGCTTGCAGAGTTTCCACTGAGAAATCAGCTGTTAACCTTTTGGGGATCCCTTGTAGGTTATTTGTTGCTTTTCCCTTGCTTCTTTTAATATTTTTTCTTTGTTTTTAATTTTTGATAGTTTGAGTAGTATGTGTCTTGGCGTGTTTCTCCTTGGATTATCCTGTGTGGGACTCTCTGTGCTTCCTGGAGTTGATTGACTATTTCCTTTCCCATGTTAGGGAAGTTTTCAACTATAAGCTCTTCAAATATTTTCTCAGTCTCTTTCTTTTTCTCTTCTTCTTCTGGGACCCCTATAATTCGAATGTTGGTGTGTTTAATGTTGTCCCAGAGGTCTGTGAGACTGTCCTCAGTTCTTTTTTTTTTTTTTTGTGGTATGCGGGCCTCTCACTTGCTGTGGCCTCTCCCGTTGCGGAGTACAGGCTCCGGATGCACAGGCTCAGCAGCCATGGCCACAGGCCCAGCCGCTCTGCGGCATGTGGGATCCTCCCAGACTGGGGCACGAACCCACGTCCTCTGCATCAGCTGGCGGACTCTCAACCACTGCACCACCAGGGAAGCCCTGTCCTCAATTCTTTTCATTCTTCTTTCTTTATTCTGCTCTGTGGTAGTTATTTCCACTATTTTATCTTCTAGGTCACGTATCCATTCTTCTGCCTCAGTTATTCTGCTATTGATTCCTTCTATAGAATTTTAAATTTCATTTATTGTGTTGTTCATCATTATTTGTTTGCTCTTTAGTTCTTCTAGGTCGTTGTTAAACGTTTGTTGTATTTCCTCCATTCTATTTCCAAGATTTTGGATCATCTCTACTCTCATTACTCAATTCTTTTTCAGGTAGACTGCCTGTTTTCTCTTCATTTGTTTGGTCTGGTGGGTTTTTACTTTGCTCCTTCATCTGCTCTATATTTCTCTGTTTTCTGATTTTGCTTAACTTACTGTGTTTGGGGTCTCCTTTTTGCAGGCTGCAGGTTTGTAGTTCCCGTTGTTTTTGGTGTCTGTCCCCCAGTGGCTAAGGTTGGTTCAGTGGGTTGTGTAGACTTCCTGGTGGAGGGGACTGATGCCTGTGTTCTCGTGGGTGGGGCTGGATCTTGTCTTTCTGGTGGGCAGGTCCACGTCTGGTGGTGTGTTCTGGGGTGTCTGTGACCTTATTATGATTTTAGGCAGCGTCTCTGCTAACGGGTGGGGTTGTGTTCCTGTCTTGCTAGTTGTTTGGCATAGGGTGTCCAGCACTGGAGCTTGCTTGCTGGTTGTTGAGTGGAGCTGGGTGTTAGCATTGAGATGGAGATCTCTGGGACAGCTTTCGCAGTTTGATATTACGTGGGGCTGGTAGGTCTCTGGCGGTCCAATGTCCTGAACTCGGCTCTCCCACGTAAGAGGCTCAAGCGTGACACTCGGCCGGAGCACCAAGACCCTGTCAGCCACACGGCTCCAAACTCTGGAACTCCAAACTCCAGAGGTCCTCCTTTTGACGTGCTGCCTCTCCCCTTCTGCCTTGAATTTTTGACTTAAAGAATTATTCTAAGGTGAACATTCTTGTAAGCAGCATCAAGTCAAGAAAGAACACTCTGCCAGCCCCCCATAATCCCCTCCACATCCCTCTTCCCAATCTCAACCCTTATCTTCCCCCAATAATAACTATTTTGACTTTAGAGCACTAACCTCCCAGTGTTTTTAATAGTTTTTTAAAATTTTTATTGAAATACAGTTGATTTACAGTGTTGTGTTAACTTCTGATGTACAACAAAGTAATTCATTTTATATATTTATATATATATATATATATATATATATGTATGTATCTATTCCTTTTTATATTCTTTTCCATTATGGTTTATCACAGGATATTGAATACAGTTCCCTGTGCTATACAGTAAGACCTTGTTGTTTATCCATTCTATATATGATAGTTTGCATCTGCTAATCCCAAACTCCCAGTCATTCCTTCTGCCCCCCTCCCCTTGGTAATTTCGTAGATATATTCATTTGTGTCATATTTTAGATTCCACATATAAGTGATATCATGTGGTATTTGTCTTTCTCTTTCTGACTTACTTCACTCAGTGTGATAATCTCTGGGGTCATCCATGTGGGTACAAATGACATTATTTTGTTCTTTTTTATGGCTGAGTAATATTCCATTATATACATATATATATATATACACACACACATATATATAATATACACACACACACATATTATTTATCCATTTATCTGTTGGTGGTTTAATACTTTTTTTCATTTAATATGCGTCCCCAGACATTTTAATCTTGTCTGTTTTTTCTAAAACTGTATTTATCTTTTAGGTTCCTGTTAGCCAACAGGTTACCCTACATCACTTGCTTTTTCTTCAAATTTATCTATTGAAAAATCTAGAGCATTTGACCCATAGAGTTTCTCACAGTCTAAATTTGTTAATTACTATTCTTGGGGCAGTTCAACATGTTCCTCTGTCCTCTATATTTTCTGCAGATAGGCAGCTGTTTCCATACATTGTTCTTAATAATGATCCAAACGAAGAGTTAAAAGTTTTTGTTGCCTATCCAAGGGGCAGAGAACGCTTCTCATGTCCCCATATATCTTTTGTACTATTACTAATGACCTTTGCCATGGTGTTCATTCAAAAACTTTTTGTTTGAATTTGGTTGAAAAATAAATGCATGAATACAAGAATGCATGAATACCTTCACTGAAGCAGAAAGGTGCAGCCAGCATTGTAGTATGAAAGACTTAGATTAAACGCATGGAAGAATTTTAAAGATAGTGTGTTTGTGATAGAAACTTGCTTTCAAGAGAGGTTTTAGAATGGCCATTTCTGGGGATATTTAAAATTTTGATAATAGTCATCATTCTTAGAGTTATAAACTACGATGGCCTGGGAGCGTGAGGAACCGATTTCCTGTTCCTGGGTCTCTGTGATAGAGCGCTCACCTATAAAAGATGAGTTGTCTGTTTCAGAATATTCTTTGCAGAATTTCTGTCTGCAGGGCACTAAATGGAATTTGGTGCATTGAAAGTTTGCTTCCCGTAGGGTAAAGTTTACTTTCAGAGTGTTTTCTGACCCTCAGATAACATTTATACCGGTCTGTCTGGGGTAGCATATGGGACAAGGCAACAGCAGCAGTCTGAGTAGCAAGGATTGTTGTTCTGATTACCTTTTTGGTCCATAGGCAGTGCATTTAACAAATGGTATTCCCACAGAGCGTATGTCTGTGTGCTGATTGTAAACACTTGGAACTGTTCTTTTGGATCCTCTGTTTCATTTGGGAAAAATAATTCAGTGAAGATGGTCGTTGGTTATAAATGTCTACATCTGTCACTAACAAACAGCCTCAAGCTTTTAAGGATGTTTCCAGGGAATAAAGTAGGGAATTCGCTATGCTAAAGCTATGGGGTTCTGACAAAAGCAATGTGTCGTAGTTTTCATTAACTTGTGTTTCAGAATTGTTTTCACATTTCTCCTGACCCAAGGTTTTTCACCTGTTGGTTCGAGTAGCAGCGAGCGACAGGAGGCATTTTCTCATAACATCAATATGAGTTTCATTTTGCGTAGTTTCAATAGCATTTCAAGCTGTTAGGTTTTATGGTTAGTGTTTTTATTAATATTGATATCAACATGGCCACAAAATAGTGACTTTTACACTTCTTTTATTGCTCAGTGTTTCCAAAACCATTCCCTATATTATTTCATTCACTTCTCACTGTGATCTTAAGTGTAGTAGGCAGGACATATTGCAATATCATAATTTAAATAAATACAGTATTTAAAAAATTTTATTTTATTGAAATATAGTTGATTTAAAATGTTGTGTAAATTTCTGCCGTACAGCAAAGTGATTCAGTTATAGATGTATACATTCTTTTTCGTATTCTTTTCCATTGTGGTTTATCACAGGATATTGAATATGGGGCCCTGTGCTATACAGTAGGACCTCATTGTTTATCCATTATATTTATACCAGTTTGCATCTGCTAATCCCAAACTCCTAATCCATCCCTCCCCCACCCCCCCTTCCCCTTGGCAACCACAGGACTGTTCTCTATATCTGTGAGTCTGTTTCTGTTTCATAGGTAATTCATTTGTGTCATATTTTAGATTCCACATGTAAGTGTTATCATGTGGTATTTTTCTTTCTGACTTACTTCACTTAGTATGATAATCTCTAGGTCCGTCCATGTGGCTGCAAATGGCATTATTTCATTCTTTTCTATGGCTGAGTAGTATTCAACTGTGTATATATACTGCATCTTCTTTACCGGTTAATCTGTCAGTGGGCATTTAGGTTCTTTCCATGTCTTGGCTATTGTGAATAGTGCTGCAGTGAACATTGGGGTACATGTATCTTTTTGAATTATAGTTTTGTCCGGATACGTGCCCAGGAGTGGGATTGCTGGATCACATGGCAACTGTTAAATAAATACGATATTGAAACTTAAAAAATGAAGTAACTTGTTCATGGTCACGTGGTGAGGTAAATACCAATCTAAATCCTAGGACTTCTGACTTCTGGTCAAATACCCTTTCTATTCCCACTTCCATTCATTTTGTAGTTTATAATCCATGGTAGAAAATGAAGTTTCAGATGATATCAGAAGCAATTGTAGTTCATGCAGATCTCAGCCTTGATCATAAATTCATACTTTCTGCCACTGATGGTGTTTCTTTTTTCTTTTTTTAAAAAATATGTATTTATTTGGCTGTGCTGGGTCTTAGTTGCGGCACGTGGGATCTTCGTTGCAGCATGCAGATCTTTTAGTTGTGGCACGCGGGATCTAGTTCCCTCACCAGGGGTTGAACTGGGCCCCCCTGCATTGGAGGAGAGGTCCCTGATGGTGTTTCTTAAACTTGATCATCATCACCTGATTGAGACTGTACCCAGGAGAAACATGGGCTGGGGGGGGGTAAATGAAATTATATCAGATTAAACAGAAAACTTGGCGTGTATCATTTTCTTTTTTCAGAATTCATAAGGAAAGTTCAGTCGTCGTATCTTTAGTGCCTCTTTTATGGTCTGCATTATCAAGTTATCTCGGCGGAGATTTTTGTACTGCGTTATCAAATTAACTAGGCTGATGGTAAAGGTGGTATTTCCAAACATCCAGACTGCCCTCAAATTACAGTCGCATTTACTATATAGACTGCCTCATCATTGAATTGAGCTAAGATGACCCAGATTGCCCCTCTGCCCTTGGCTTGGACAATATGTATTTAGCTAACAAAGCCCAGTTCCAGATTTACTTTCTCCTTGATGCCTTTTAGAGCATTCCACTTTCCTCACCTGATTATTGCAAGACTTTAGTCACATAATTATATATTTTTCTTGCTAGCGTCTTTGGACCTCAACCTATGCGTTCCCCTACAGTAGACCATAAACTTCTTACGGTTTTAGAGTGATATATAGTAGGTGCTCAGTAAATGTAATAAATGAATAAAGTATTAATAGTATTTCTAATGTGCCCTGTTGCTGTTTTAGCTATCATTTATTAAGCCCTAGCTGTGGATTACATCTGGCCATTCTGGTACATCATATTTACCTAAATAACTTTCAGATGTCTGATTAATTTTATTTAATTAAAAAATTTTCTTTCCATTCAGGTGGTACTGTTACATTAGGAGGAAGATTTTGCAGGCACTATTGAGATCCAACTGTGACAACTTTTTTTAATAGGGAAAAGTTGATTTGACCCTGTGTTAAATGAGATGGGGAGGGAGGGCGGGCACAAATTAAGTCAGTTCTGTCCCCTGCCCCTCAGGATCTTACGGTAAAGCTAGAGTCACACTTGGAAAAAAAAAAAAAAATCAGGTTAGATGAAACCAAATCTTCGCTGCAAGAAAGGGAGAGAAAAATAATCTAAGAAAACCTCTGCTAGCCAGAGAGAGATTCATTTGAGATGGGTATTGAAGCATTGAAAACTGAAGAAAGGGCATTTTAGGTTAAGAGAACAGAAGACAAAGATGGGCCTAAAGGTGTGAGTATTCCCAGTGGGTTTTAGAAGCAGCTGACTGTCATGTGCGGCTGGGACTCTTCCTATAAAGCCCTTATTTAATCACACTAGCCCTTTGAATCAGGCCTCCACCATTCCCTTGCATCTTGGATAGTGAGAGAATGCCTGGCCTACCTTTTTTTTTTTTTTTTTAGCTTCAACACGAATATTTATTATCACATAGTCATTTTCATAGACCATGTTTATTCCTTTTATTCATTCTTGATAGGCACAATTAATGTTTGCTTTTACCAAAGATAAGGAATGTGGCTTTCCTTTGATTTTACCTGTTGTCTATTTGGGTACTGTCCATTCTCAGACACAAAGGTAGAGGTTTATCCGTACATGGTCTAGGCCAAGATATTCTGTTTCCTCTTGCCAGGGTCTAGGCTTTGCTGTACTGCTCTCTTTTATGACTACAGAAGAAATTTATAACCCCAGCATGTAGTCCTTCCAGTGCCTCTAATAACTTACTTTTGTGAATTAGCTTTCTGCCTTCCTTCCCCTTTTATCCATTCCTTTATACAACTCTTATATTTTTGCATTTATTTCTGGTTCCCAGCAAACAAAATAGAAGTTGGCCTACCTTTGTAGTGTTGATCTTGGGAACATCTCAATCACTCAAGTCAATCTTCCTTTGAACCCTTTCCCTGAAGCCCAGCGGTCACCTTTGATGTCAAAAACACTTGAAGAATTGATTTCTGTTCCCTCAGCAATTCACATTATTGTCAAGAGAGTCCCCAGTGAAATAGTAATATATTTAGTACACTTCCAATATGTATGACATATAACACTTACAAGTCTATTGCCTTTTCAGAAACAATCACCAAAGCATATGTTATCAGGAAATACCCTACAGGTCTGTTTAGTAGATTTGAATGGCTTCAAGTTGGTGCAGACCTAGACTTTCTGAACAGTCTCTCTTGAGTAAAGAATTGAGTAGTAGAGTAGTAAGGTTGTAGGAACTGCCTCAGTGTACCTAAAGCCTGATTTAGGAAAGGCCAGGACCTTGGAGATTACAGTGATGGTGAGGACATCCATCATTTAATAAAACCTAGAGAGGCAAAGGACTATGTCTAAGTGCACAAGGGGAGAAGTCCTTAGATGTGAATAGCGGCAAAGCAGTACACTTGAAACTTCTATGGTGACCCTTTAAACAGAAGATACGTGAGATGCAAATGTTTAATCTAGCTTTTACTGGCAGTTAAGGAGAACTAACCATGTGTCAGATACTCTTCTAGGTGCTAGGGATATAGCAGTGAAACAGAAGAGAAGAAGTTCCCTTCCTCATGAAGGAAACATAATACTACATGTAATTTAATTCTTAACCCTCCATGAAAAATATTCCTATTATCTCTCTTTCAAAGGTGAGGAAACTGAGGCTCATGTAGGTTGAATAACATCACTGTTGTCACACGGCTTGAGTGTGACAATGGGATTTGAACTCAGATAGCCTTGCCTCTTAACCATTACTCTATATAGCTTCCTGTTTCCGTTATACCTACAAAAGAGCAAATGAACTAGTATTTATTGAGTATTAACCCTGTACCAGTAACTTTGGGGGTTGCTTTAAACATGGAATCTCATTGCTTACAATCCTGTGCAGAAGTATTAGTGTCCATATTTTATAGATAAGAAAAATAATGCTCAGAGAGGTTAAGTAATTTACAAAAGGTCACACAGCCAATAAACAGCTGAGCCAGGTTTCAACAGGTCTGTCTGTCCCTTGAGATATATTTTCTTCCTGTTGTACACTACAAAAAGTACTAGATGTTAAGCTTCTCAAAACTTCAGTATTTGTTTCAGTGCCATCTTTATCTTTGGAGCAAGTATATATAGTTACTGTTTTGGATATATACCAGTTTACTAAAATTTTTTCTTCCAATGTTTTCAAGAATCAATGTGTATCTATTCATTGCTTGTGATATGTTCTGCATGTCGACAAATGTCTCTGTCATTTTGCATAAGACACAAAACGTTGTTTCAGGCATATATTTTCAAGCCAGCTCACCCTAAAACTTATAATAAAGTTCAAATATCATTGCACCCTTTTTCAGAATTACTTGAGTAAGGAGCCTTTAGCAATTTGAGTTCATCTTAGTTAAATTTGCAGTAAATATTAGATGCACATATGATTTATGAAGTCAATATTATTTCCATTATACTACTTCTGAAAATATTCTCACCCAGTTTTCGTCCTTATTTTCAACATTTCTATCAATATTTTTTCTCCATATTTTCATATAAATATAATCATCAAATCACCAGAAGTAAGGAAAAAATACCAGTAGAAAAAGTTGGGTATATATATTATGCTACAATTTATCTAAGAAGGAAGTGAGTTTTGTGCACATATGTGTATGTACACGTGTAAAAAATATATGGAAAGAGGTATATTGGGGAGGATAAAGTAAAACTTTAAACATGGTTAACTATAGTGAGAAAGAGAGAGGATGGGACAGGAATAGAAGCTAAATTTCTCTGAATAAACTTTGTTTTGAGAATTTTTAAAATACATGAATGTTGAATGTAATTATAGCATAACATCTAATTTAAAAATTCTGAAAAACTGAAAGCACAACAGAATACATCTAACTGTAAATTGAGTTGATGACAAAACTATGTAGAGAAGAATCCTTTGAAGTGACTTCAAGACAGAGAAGTTCATACATTCATAGTAGGATATATTAGAGACAAAAAGAAAGACACATTATGTTGTACACCTAAAACTAATACAATGTTATATGTCAAATACATAAATAAAAATGAAAAAATAATAAAATCAATTATCTGAAAAAAAGAAACACGGAAAGTGTAATTGTTTTTAGTAATCATATTTTTGGAGGTCCTGTTGCAATTGTTATTCTGAGGCTGTTTTTGTTTTTGTTTTTTTTGCTGTAAGCGCGCCTCTCACTGTTGTGGCCTCTCCCATTGTGCAGCACAGGCTCCAGACGCGCAGGCCCAGCGGCCATAGCTCACGGGCCCAGCCGCTCCATGGCATGTGGGATCTTCCCGGACCGGGGCGCGAACCCGTGTCCCCTGCATCGGCAGGTGGACTCTCAACCACTGCGACACCAGGGAAGCCCTGTGGTTACATTTTTAAAGAGAGTCTTTGTAGTCTGTACATACTGACGTAAATAAGTAATTTGCTTTAAACAATCTAGAAAGAGGATAAGGAGGAAATGTGAAATCTTATTGGCCACGAGTTGATTATAATTAAGCTGTGTGATGGGTGCATGAGAGTTTCTTATGCTGTAACCTCTACTTTTGTAGGTGTTTGCAATTTTCATTAAAAAAGAATATCTGGGCCTATACAGGTCCCAGAAACAGGCTCAGGGCTGTTTGGAAGGACATTCCTGATTTACAAGTGCCCAGAGCAGCCTGAGGCAGAGGGGAAGCACAGATTCTGCATGGGACACATCCTCTTGACCCTGAGGAACCCTCACCTGGTGGAAATTGGTAACGGCAGGAGGGTCAGAGCAGAGCCCTCTAACACTCAGGGCCTGGAGTGTGACGTCTCGTGCCTGGGTCCGAGGGAGATAGGCCTCTGTTAGGTTAAATTCTATGAATGCAATTCTTACAAGAAACCTTTAATTTGTCTCACATGGTTGGACATTTTTCATTCCTTTTGACATTTAGTTTTTGCAAATATTGACAGCAATTGAGCTAAACTACAAACTGAACATTTGTCATCTCCTAAAAAATTCTTTTTTGCTCTCAAATACGTTTAACAACTTCAAAGGATTTAGCTGCCCATACGCTGGGTGGAATTAACACCAGCTGAAAACATATTCAAGCAAATAAACTAATTTTCTAAACCGTCCTTCAAGGAAGAGATGATTCTTGTTTGAGCAGCGTCTAAGGCCGGGGCTCCGGCCCACCTGAAGTCTACAACACAAGTGCTACTGTGAGCAGAGAGAGAGAGACAGTGTTTTGATCAGTTGGCAGAAAACTCCCAGAACGGGGGAGAATAATCCCATGAACAGCTGGAAACAGAATTCAGTAGGGATAACTGCCCTGGTTGCCCTCCGGTCAGTCATCTGGGGACAAATTTCATTCTAAAAGTTGCTGAAAATTATAAGGCCAGCAGTAGACACCATGCAAACATCTGGCCCTGTGTCAGCTCAGATAGAAATAAGACAGTCAGCTACAGGACAGTGGACTCCACCATGGTGACCTTGGGCTCAATTAGTGGCATCTGGACATTTGTAGAAGGCAAATGGTAGGGTAGTACTGACAATAATTTTCTATTAAGCCAAATGACTGCTACTCATCTGTCTACGCAAAGGCATGGAAGGGATTCTAATCTTCCATGTCTCACTGCAGATGGCATTGCCGTTATTGTGGCTGATAGTTTTAGCTCAAAGTTAGCATCAGAAATATAGCTACTAATTATACTATTAATGTATTCCTTCAGCAGATTTTTATGCGTGGTTTTACTGTGTGTATCAGGCACTGCTACAGACATTCTGCATTTGTGTGTGTGTGTGTGTATTCATTTACCCCTTGCAGTTAATCAATGAAATGAATACCATCATAACTATTTAAAGATGAGTAGACTGAAACTCAGAGAGCTAAGGACATAAAACCAGTGAGAACTTCTGTATTGTATTTGACCCACTGTTTTCCACTTCCAGAGTCTTAGGCTCTTTTTATATGCTGTACTGCCTTGATCTTTGCATTTTCTTCTATGGAGAATTTTGTACTTCTGTATCCCAGCCAGAATTCTGTTTCAGTATCTTCTCATATAGTCTCTTAATTCACCTGGAATCTTACTGTCTATTTTTGAGGTGTTCTACCATTCATACTCTGTTATGTTCCTCTTTTCCTAGACTTAAAATGTCATATGGTTTTCCACTAGTTTATCTTTTCCTCTTTGGTCACTTTTTTATATTTCTCATTTAAGCATCCCGTTGGCCAAATGTTCGTCACAATCCAATATGAATGAGACTCGAGTGAAATTGGAGCTGATTATAATGAACGAGTTCCGCTGACATCACCTCTCTCTGCACTGAAAGTTCCAGGGCTCAGTCTGCTTTGGGTCATTTTACTATAATGAGGAATATTCTTGTTTCCATGGAAACCATGACAGAGAGGTATAAGGAAGTGGTCATCACAGTAGTATTTGTAGAGTGGTATTTCTACCTGTGAAAATTCCACATGGCTCTCGTGAAGACTCTGGTCCACGCTGATTAAACAGAAATGAGCTGATACAGTCCCTGGTTGATTCACCAGTGAATATACTCTCTCTCCCCCAGCCCCCAAACTATGTGGCTCTTATACTTCTTGTGTATCTCCTTGGTCTGGGAATACGGTTGGTATCCAATAAGTATTTGCCGGTTGATAAGTTGGGTGCACAGCAGCTGTGATTAGGTGTGGTTTTAGCCAAGGTGGCCCAGGCCTCAGTGAGATCCAGTTCAGAATGTGTCCATAGATGGGTGATTCTACGGTGGTGGTCTCCTTTAAAAGTACTCTTTGCCTGGAGCAGTAGTTCTGAATTCACCTTCACTTAATTTGGTCAGAGGAGAGAATGTGTGGGAGCAAAAGCCTCTCTCTCTTCCTCTCACTTGATGTGTGTTGTGGACTAAGTTGTGTCCCGCCAAAGTTCAAAAGTCCTAACCCCCCAGTGTGACTGTGTTTAGCTATAGGGTCTTTAGGGAGGTTACTAACATTAAGTGAGGTCATAAGGATGGAACCCTCATCTGATAGGACTGGTTCCCATGTAAGGAGAAGAAGATACACGAGAGATCATTCTCTCTCCGTATGCACAGAGAAGAAAGGCCATGTGAGCACATAGCGAGAAGGCGGCTGTCTACAAGCCAGGAAGAGGATCTTTACCGGAAGCCCACCCTGGTGACCCCTTGGTCTTGGGCTTCCAGACTCCAGAAGTAAACTTCTGTTGTTTAAGCCACCCAGGCTGCATTATGACATTATGGCAGCCCTAGCAGAGTAATACAGTGTGTGGGAGTAGAAGGGCAGGGTTGTAACCCTGCCTTCCTGTATTTATATGTGGCATACTTCCCCGGGTTCACAGATGAGAAAAGCCATGGGTTATGTGTCATTTCCATCATGTCACTCCACCTCCTTTTTTGTTCAAGAAAATACAGCAGGAAATATGTAAATGAGACTAATGTGATTTTCAAAAAATGATATTCACCTTTTTCTCGCCCTAACAGACAGATGTACTGGGTTGTTAAAATGCCAAGATACTTCCCTCCTAGTTGATAAAAGCTTAGGTTTCGTAAGCCTCCCTCCTCTCAATGCCCTCTGTGCTGACACATTTCTTCTCTAGTACCCTGAACTTCTTCATCATCGAGCACCTGGGACAGCAGCAACCACTCAGGCGAGCGTTGTGGGTAGATGCCCAGGCCCTTCTAGTTGTAAATACTTTATCACCTCTGCTTATTTTAGAGATAAATTTGAACTAGCTTTTTAAAGTAAGTCATTTGCAAGCTTGAATACTTTATTTATAACAAGTAACTAGAGGCGCTTTCCAATTGAATGCAAGTCCCAATGCCTCCATTGAGAACTGCTGCAGGAAGTCAGGTCTATGAATGAGATCATTTAAGCATGTAAGAGGCTGGCCTATGAACCTCTCTTGCAAGTCTGTGGGGGACGAGGGGTGATAGTAAACCCGTTACTGCAAGGCTGGCAAATAATGTACTTTTTTTTGCATTTTGATTGCATTTCTTCTTTTGCTCTGAAGCCTTCTTGTAGCAAGTCCAAGGAAATGAGTAATTTGTGTCAGCTAGGAGCAAAATCAGAGTAATTAATTTACTTGAATGACCATGTTTCTATGGCTACTTGGTAAAATAATTGAAGCTATGTTACTGTTCCTTTTTCTGAGCTTCATTTTAGGATATTCTTCAATGTATTCACATGGAAATGTTTTAATATTTGGTTTTATATCTTTTATCAAAAGTGATTATATCCAGAATGCCTAATGGAATCAATTATTGATAAATATTTTTAATTCTCCTAATTACTTGAATTCAAGAAAATGCTTCATTTGAAAAAGTTCTTTAAAAAATATCAAACTCAAAATTATGATAGCTATTTTTTATAGCATATAGTCACGCTTAAATGCAATCTAGGCTTTTTGAGGCCCTACAAAAATTATGAATGAAATTTTTAAAAGTAGATCAAAATCATGAATTTAACACCTTCTAGTATTTTAGTTTCTATATCCATAGCTGGTAACTATTTAATAGTTTACATTTGCAGGCACACGGCAGATGTAATTCTCATAATTCTCTACAGAAAGTATTACTGATTTAGTGGTCAAGAGTTGTTGATTCTTTGATTTATTACTGAGAATAATTTACAGTATTTTGGTTTCCAGTAGCACATACTATAATTTCCAAATTGCTTTGTAGAATTTTGTTTCTATAGATTGTGCAGCACGGATCACCTCATCTGAGTTTAAAGGTCTGACTCTCTCACTCTTAGATACATTACAGCCCAGAAGATAATGTCTGAATTCTATAAAGCACTTTTATCCTGAGACGCTCAGGGAGCTTACCTTGTTTCTGTTAATGTTTGTGTAATTTGAGGCCTTATGATACGTGATCAGGGACTTTTTAATCCACTCTCAAGAAGGGTTTGGTGGAATTGCTTCTTTTACAAGTCAGTGCAAGAGTGAATGGTTGGACCTTAACAAGTTGTGGAAGAAGCCACAGGAGAATGAGTATAGACTTGACTAAAAATTATGGGCCGTGGCATAATTTCTCTCAAATATTAAAGATATTTTTACATAAGAAAGAGCTAATGGGGGTCATTATAGTGAGAGCGGAAATTCTCTGTTTTCATTCATTCAAATTGATTGAAGACCTCCAGTGTGCTAGTGACGGTGTTTGATCCTAGGTCGGTAAGAAGAGCTAAAGAGATGTAAGAGCGTGGTTCTTAGCCTCTCAAGGGGCTTCCTGGAAGACTGTTGTTAAAGAGGGGTGCTCTGCTGCTGTGCTGTGGCATATAAACACAGATAGTGTCTTCAAGCATTTCTTTCTCTCTCATTCCAAGCTGGTCATGCTGTCACCAGAACATTCCTTGTCTTGGCAAGTATTTCTGTGAGTCAGCTTTGCACAATTTTCAGACTTCCTTGATTAGGACAGACAGGAGAATTATGCACACTACCTACCTACTTATAAATCAAACCTATGGATTCCAGTAAACAAGAAACTGAGATGGTCTTCAAGTTACATTAGTGGAATGATAAAATGCTCATCATCTTCTCTAAAGAGTCCAGAAAAGAAAGGAAGGGAACTTGAATTACAGCAGGAGGGATTTAGGCTAGAAGTAATATAATTATATCCTAATAGTTAAATATTAGAGCGACTATTGGAAAGAGGTTCTTTTTTTTAAATGGTAGGAGTGGTTAAATCTTACTCTTGCCTAAGGCCAGGGAGATGGACTAGCTAATTTTAAAGGTTATTTCTTACCTTAAAGGATATGCCTTCGGGATGGGCAGAAATAAGAAGATGGTGAAATTACTCTTCAACAGAACCATTTAGATGATGCCCTAACGAAGTTTTTAAAGGTCTATTTTTCTCCTACCAGATTCGAGCTTCCCAAGGCTGAGGGCTGTATTTAAACCTGTATCCATGGAACATACACAGAACCCGCCTCGTAGTGGCCACCCAGTAAATGTCTGACTGGAGATGCTTCCGTGGCTGATGGGGTGGTGGTGTTGTCCAGGGCGTTTTCTCCACTCTGTGCAGGTGGGCCACTATTTTCCAAAGCTCTAAATATGAAAATTCAGCAAATGAGCATATGGCTTGACTAACATGAAATTAACACGTTATTTACATTTTGTGCAGTTTTAATGCAAAACTCCTTTAAATAGTGAGTTCCTCTGCTGCTTTTGAGCTAGAATTCAAATGTACAAAATGGAATTTGCACTGTGTCCTACAGCTTTGCAGTAATACTGCTTCTATGCAAAGCAAAATATATGGGTGCAGAGTCCATGATTGAACCTACAGCCAGTTATGACCCCATAGAACATGTTGGAGCCCATCAGCGCCCTTTCAGGCTGTAAAGTAAGGTGATGACAGGGAGCTTGTGGGAGCTGGCTGTGGTCCCTCCTGCCCCATGGGACTTTGCAGAGCAGAGTACAGTAAGTCCCCTACGTACTAACAAGTTCTGTTCAGAGAGCACGTTCATAAGTCCAACAAAGTTAACCTAGGTACCCGAATTACACAGTCAGCTATATAGTACCATACTGTAATAGGTTTAAAAACAAACAAACAAAAAATAAAGGAAACATTTTTAATCTTATAGTACAGTACCTTGAAAAGTACAGTAGTACAGTACAACAGCTGGGATACTCAGGCTGGCATCGCGTGAACAGGCAAGAAGAGTTACTGACTGGAGGAGGGAGAGGAGGTGGGAGATGGTAGAGCTGAAGGGTTGTCAGCAATAGGAGACAGAGGGCAAGCTGCAGTGTCACTTACACCTGACGTGGATGGCACAGGTTCTGGTTCCTTGCTGGAACCAGATGCACGTTCACATCTTTGAAAGTTCACGACTTGAAGGTTCGTATGTGAGGGACTTAGTGTATAGAGGATTTGCTGTAGGTTTACCTGGAGGCAGCAAGAACTTTTAGATCATCCCTTCTGACCCAATGTTTTGGAAGCTTTGGTGATTTAAAAATGACCTTTTCACACTACACTACTTTGGATTCAGGCGGCAGTGGAAGAGTAGGCTAAAAATTGCTCCCATCTAAGGCCAGGTTAACAAAAAGATTGACATTTGAAAAGAAAACAGTGAGACAATGTCATATACTGGAAAACTCACCAGACTTGTTTTCACTGTGGTTCCAACTCCACGAATAAGATGCTGAATGACCTTGAGCAATTCCCTTAATTTCCTGGGGCCCCAGTTTCCTCATTTCTAACATAAATTCTTGGGTTCTTTCTCACTGTAACATTTTATGAGTCAATAAAAATTTTCAAACTTCCAGAGCAGCGGTTTTCAACAATTCTGTTCCCTCCTTCAATAGTCTGGTTGAACCATATTTTTTAAAAACTGCTATTTCTGCAGTCACACGAGTTCTGCCTCACTACTTCCCAGCAGCATTTAAGGGGAAAAAAAGAATGTCATTATTTAGAAATGACCGAAGTCAAATATCACTCTTCACATGTTTTCTGAAATAGGTGACCTTTCTTTGGCATCTGCATGAATACGAAGAAAGCACCTGGGCGGATGCCTAATAAGTGTGTCTCAAATAATTGCCCATTAAGCAGACGTTGCTGGTCCTGATGCCTCCTAAAAGATGCACGGGTGTGGCCCCTTTTTCTCAATAGCCCCTAAAAGTTATCTGTGGTGTAGCTCACACTGTCTTTCTCCAATACAGTCAGCTTCCTGTGTTTTTAACTTCCTTAACAGTGAAGACAGCTGGCAAGGGAAGGAAGGAATAAAGTATAAGGTGGGTGGGTAGGTGAGAAGAGCACATACGGTAGGATTTTGGCTTGAGTGAACAGGATTTATGTTTTATTTCTATGACTGTGAAAGCTTAATATAAACATGTTGAGAGAGGGGGAAAAAGCCTTTTAAGCTAGGAACATAAGCAGGAAGTTTAAATATAGTAACAACCAAAACATTTTTTAAAATAGGTGCTATATAGATCCTCCTTTCAGCCCCTCTGCCCATTTGCTCCTGTGTCTATCAGGGCACGTGCTGAACACTGTTTGGGACTCACTGGATTTAACAGTGGAAACCAGCATGTCTTCTGAGAGTTTGGTGTCCCTCTGGTCAGCGTGGTGGGATGCCCAGTGGATTGACTCTGTGTCTGAGTTGTTTGAATGAAGAGCATATTAACGCAAGTATTGGGTTGGGCAAAAAAGTTCATTTGGGTTTTTCTATAATCTCTTATGGAAAAACTCAAATGACCAACCCAATAAAATGGCCAAAGCAGACAGAGCTCAATTTTGAGAGGTGGGGAATGGAGAGACACAGGGGGTCAAAGGAATAGATGGAGGAAATCCTCCCAGGTAGAGTGATAAAGTCAGATGGATAGATTGCAATGAAAATTCGTATTTTATCCTCTTATAGATGAGAACAATTAGAATTCCCCAATGTAAAACCAGTGGAAAAGACAGTCATTACATCCACGTACTTACTGTCCTTCTAAACCACTAGCAAGTAAATAAAAAAAGTAATGTCCCTGAGCCAATCTAGGATGGAATGATTCTAAGAATCTGTGTTCACTGGTTGAAGGTTAAAAATAAAGAATAAGTCCGATGAAGATGCATGTGTTCATGTACAAGTTGTAATGAGGATGTAAATATTTTAGGTATGATTGGTAGTAAGAATCTAAAGATATTTCTAAAAATATGAAGGACTAAAGTATAGAGCAAAAAAAGAAGACACAATGTGATTTTCCTAGAAAATGAGGTGAAACAGAGTATAGCATGTGTCCACAAGACAGAAGAGGATTCTCCCTGGATGCCGGCCACTTACTTGAGAGAGAGAGAGAGAGAGAGAGGGAGAGAGAGAGAGAGGGGGGTGGGGGGGAGAGAACGGGAGAGACATGGCAGGAAGGCTGTGAAATCATTAACAACTCTTCTGTTCAGCCATCACTACAGAGGTTAATCGTCAAAGGATGCTAATATAGTAACAGTTAATGAGCAAACGGGTAAGTTCTCATCTGGAGCAGGTTGACACACTTCAGTAACTGAATATATTGAAATCATTGAAGTTTGGTGAAATTCACTTAATAGTCCTAAAGGAAACAGAATGAGTGAAATGGTCTCTGAGTATTTAGGAAGGATGTGCGTGGATGAAAAATGGTAAGTTTGTTGTTGCATAAGAAGCTAGATGTATAAAAAACTATAGGAAAGGGTAGATTAGAACAGTGATATAAAGAATCAGGGGCTCACATCCTGAAGGGAATCAAGGAAGAAAAAAAGCAGACATGAGATGTACACGGAAAGCATGGCCAGCCTCACCGCCACCTTCTACAAACCCCTGACATTGATGTCAGTTCCATGTGTGGTTTTGCACACTCGTGATTCTGAAACCTACATCTCAGCCTGGCGTAACAAATTTTGTTGCTCAGGAAGAAGTGACCAGCTTGAAATTTAGAAGCTGTGAGCTTCTTTATCAAGCAGTGAAATGCTGGGCTCACCAGTAACACCTCCAGTTTCCTGATCAGTGATGGGGAACATAGTCAAGGATGTACCATTAAGCATACGGCAAAAATTAAATTTTCAGCAGGTAGAAGTTCTGGTGGGTTTGTAGCCACATCTGTTTGGTGCTATGTCTAGGGTCCAACCAGAGGTGGCACTGGAGCTGTCTGATTTCTCTGTGTCAGTAAAGAAGAAATCATACTTTTGATTTTTTCTGAGATTTGTAGTTTTCTCGGTCCTTTAAATGATTTTGTTTCAGGTCAAGAGAGCAAGAGTCCTCTACTCACTCGGGAGGATCAACTTTTAGCCAGAAATATTGAAAGATTATTCCTGAGGTCATGGTCATGGGCAGTGGAAACAAGGGCATAGGGTATGATCAAAAATAGAAGTGACCTCAGTCATTTAGTTTATTCTTAAAAAGAAAGTACCTTGATTCCCTAAGTGGATGGAATTGTTTCTCTCTATCTAGCCTGATTTATTTGAATAATTCTATTGAATCAATGTTCTGGGGCATTGTGGAGATGAAGAGGCATCAGAAACAGCAATAACAACATCCCAAATAATAATATAAATAGTGTTGATCATGTACCTGGCATCCAGTGCATCTGAAGGTGCTTTCTCTCCTTTTTTAAAAAAAATTATTTATTTTATTTTTGGCTACGTTGGGTCTTCGTTGCTGCACGTGGGCTTTTCTCTGGTTGTGGCGAGCGGGGGCTGCTCTTTGTTGCGGTGCACGGGCTTCTCATTGCGGTGGCTTCTCTTGTTGCGGAGCACGGGCTCTAGGCACGTGGCCTTCAGTAGTTGTGGCTGTGGGCTCTAGAGCACAGGCTCAGTAGTTGTGGCTTGCGGGCTCTAGAGCACAGGCTCAGTAGTTGTGGCTCACAGGCTTAGTTGCTCCGCGGCATGTGGGATCCTCCCGGACCAGGGCTCGAACCCGTATCCCCTGCATTGGCAGGCAGATTCTTAACCACTGCGCCACCAGGGAAGTTCGCTTTCTCTCCTTTAAGTCTCACAATAACTGACAAGTTTGGCACTATTATAGTACTCATTTTATAGATAAGAATACTTAACCTTGTTAAGTGACCTGTCTAGCATTTCACCTTGATCAGGTGACTTCAAAGCCAGGAAGTCTAAATCCAGAGGCTTGACTCCTAACCACTACCCTACATGGGTTTTAGGAAATAGTATTCAAAAAGTAGCCATAAAAGAAAACAGTGAAAAATGAAGGTAGAACTTTCAAAGATGAAGATGTGGAAAAGTGATGGGAGGAAAACATAATAACCAACAAATATGTAAAAAATGTGTAATGAGATTGCTAAGGGGGAAGCTATCAATCATTCTCACTGGGGAAAGTGAAAAGAAATGAACTTTTAGCACCATAGAAATAGGGTGCAGTAGCAGACGTGACTCATGGATGACAAAATATCAGAGCTGAAAGGAACATCCTCGGATCCAAACCCACCATTTTTCAAATGGGGAGATTGAAGCTCAAAGAGGAAAGGTGACATTTCCAAAGTTACCGATTAAGTGCCGTGCTGGGACCTGAATCTGGTTCTCCAGGAGCTCAGTCCCAAATGTGTACCATTGCAGACTCTTTTGATTATTAGTGTAAAGGACTCAGGGGACCAGCACGTTTGCATACATCCATGGATGTGTGTGTGTGTGTGTGTGTGTGTGTGTGTGTGTGTTTATGTGCTTGTCTGAACTATCAATTTAAAATGATCCAATTAGCAATGCCAGAGACAAAGGCATGTGTGTAGAGGCAGTGGACGATGTGAGTAAATGGTGGTGGGAGATGTATTAAAGCAAAAAGCAGTTTGAACTTGGACTTTGAAATCCGGATCCTGAACAAAGAACTGAATGAAGTTTCTTGGACAAATAACAGATTATCAAACACATGTAGGAAATTAATTAGCAAACCAAAAACAGTGCCTTCTTTCCTTTTTTTCCTTCCCTTATTCTTTAACCTGTCATTTCCCAGAGTTGAGCCCATTGATAAAGAGAAAAAAAAAAGAAAGAAAAAGTTAGTTTAGCATATTTCATTCCTAGTGACCTCATGCTTTCTCCTACAATCATTGCATTCTTTGCTAAGATTTTACAAAACCTTTAAAATCACTTTTTTCCTAAAATGTATTTTACCCAGAAACTCCTTTTTCTCCCCGATTTTCAGAATCTGGGTGTGCTCTGAGGAGCCTGGCTGATATGCTGTTGAGGATGTTAGTGACCGATTCGAATGCCACATGACAGGTTCGGCTTCAGAACATTGTGTCTTTCATTGCGTTCTGCAGCCCAGGTTCCCTGGGGACATCTTGACTTCTTAACAGCCTTCCCTACTTAGCCCAACATATGCCTCCGTGGGAGACTTGAAGCCTCAGTGGAGCAGTCTTCCAATTACATCCAGAAACATCCTTTGACATCAGGGGCCTCCTGCCTTTCCACATGCCTCAGACATTGCTTTTAGTAATTTTTTTAATTCAATGGAAAAATATTATTTCTGTCAATTAACATTCCTTTATAATATCCATGTGACCCAAAACATTGTTAAGAATACAACCATCAACAAAATATTTTTAAAATGGTAATTTTAATCTCACCGCTATACTAGGAAAATCATTGTAAAGAAGCATTTTGAGATACGACTTTATTTTTCCAAGCTACACAGGAGAGTTCATTTGAACTGTGTAAATAGAAAGTATTACTGCTAATTTGATCCAAAGAGAAATGACATTAGAGAATATCATTTATAAGGAGTTTAAAACTAACAAGATGCTTTTTGCAGGTTTTTGCAGGTTCGCTATAAGCAATACAAATGTCTTATCCTGTTGCTGCAATCCAGTTTTTACTCCTTTTAATTTGAGCGCCCGCAGTTCAGGAATATTCGGGGGGCAGAAATGTAAATGACCTCAGAGGCAGCACACTGTCATGCCTGGACCCTGGAGTCCCACCTCCTGGGCTCAATTCCAGTTCTGCTTTTTACCACTTATACATCCTTAGACAGATTCCTTTAACTCTGGGAACTTCAGTTTGTTATTTGTAAAATGGATTAACTACATATGATTATTGAGGAGACTAAATAATATAAAGTATCTGGTGCAGAGTAACAAAAGAGCTCAGTAAAATTGAACAGGTGATATATAATTATCAGATGATTAATAATCAGTAGCTGACATTAAAATGAGGATGGGAACCTCCTAGTACATCAAGTGGTGACCATGGGTCACTTTCGAGTGCCTCCCCTTTGGCAGTTTATGGCCGGGAATGGCAGTACTGCTACTTTCCTTGGAATGCTTATTTCAAGTGGATTATTGGAAGAAGGTTATTGACATATGCCCATGTTTCATCAGGAGTAACTCCCGTCCACCCCTTAACCCCCATCTTAGACATTTCCAGCTGCTTTCAGATGAAGATCAGAGGAGTCCTGCAGTACAAAAACACTGAGGATCCGTGTGCCAATGCAGACTTGTCCTGTAAAGGTCCAGATAGTGAATGCTTAAGGCTTTGTGTGCTGTATAATCATTGTCACGGCTACATTGCTTTTGTAGCACAGACGTAGACACCGATTATAGGTACAAGAAGAGTTGGATCCCAGTCCAACTTTATTTGCAAAAGCAGGCAGCAGCAAAGATTTGGCTTGCAGGTCTTAGTTGGCCAACCGCCTACTCTAGGGAGTTATGTAAGGAAAGAGGAGTGTGGGTAACAATGGAGACAGGGTTGAGATCATCCATTAGGGGAATGTAGGCTGAAGACCAGCAGCGCCTTGTGAGCCCCAGCAAGTGAAAAGGGTTTTATGAGAATGTACTGTACTGTCTACCTAATCTTTTGTTAGGCATCGTTGGGAATATAAAAATAAAGACATCGGAGATATAGTCTGTGTTTCTTAGAGGTTACAGTTGACTTGGGGCCAGTGTAGCAGAGACCAGTAGCTAGTTAGTGGCAGTGACCCCAGTATTATCTGCTCAAATTTCTCTCCACTGTCTAAGGCAGCTGCTGGAAAAATGGAGACAGGGTTTCTAACCGCAGTGATCATCACCGGAGGAAGTCAGTTAGCTCTGTTCAGAAGAGCTCAAAATGTTCTCTCGACATTACTTCATTTATCTCCTTTATATTGTTCTGAACTGGGAAACCAAATTGGAAAAAATATTGAATCCGTATGCAGAAGACAAATTCCAGGGGGATCGCTGCGTAAATTAAATTCCAAATTTGAACCCATGGCTGTTCTCATACCCATTCAAAGCTATTCTTTCCGCATACACTAACTCTCTTAATAGCATTTGCATTTTTCAGTTATTTACAGAGTTACTCTTGGGGCTGAGAAAAGCTAGTTCTAAGAACCACAATATCTTGTAAAATATTGTACTTATCTTTGGAACTAGCATCCAATCGCACTAAAACAGTAGGAAAAAATAAATCATTTTCCATTGTTTGTTTAATGTCCATTTTCAAGTACATGATTACTAAGACATTGCCAAGTCTGGGTCTGATGAATTGCTACCAAGTCTTCTCCTGAGAAGTGCTTGCAAGTGTTTTATAAGTTAAGCTTCTTCCATAAACAATTAAACACCAATTTATGCTTTTACTCTCTGTAATTTCTTAAAACATTGCAAAAAAAACCTAACAGTCAAATAACATGTACTCCTGCAAAACTGGTAATGCATTTCTTTTTTCTAGCTCACTGCATATATATAGCCTGAATTGCATGAATTATTTTGCAAGAGAATTAGTATCAAGACTTTAACTGTAGCCAAGTATCTTTAATTACACAGCTATATTGTTCAAATATATCTAATATGTTAAACACATTATCTGCTATTAGTTATTTAAGTGGATAGTTCAGCTGTTTTTTTTTAATTTTTTAATTAAAATTTTTTTTAAATTTTAATATTTACTCAATAAGGTTGACCTTTTGAGGAATATTTATCTCTGGATTTAACGCAGTAACCATTAGCAATAAGTTTAATTGCAAAGTTTTCATGAAACATAACTCTAAAATTGTGGGAAAATGTCAGCACTTTAGGATAAGTGGCTAATCATTTTAATTCTCTTGGTAGTCACTGCAGTATCATTAATCGTGATAGAGTCATTCGATCCTAATATGGACGTAATATCTAATTCTGCAGGGATTCAGCTGTAATTTAGCAACAATTACTGTCCACTTATTATAAAGTGATGCCAAAAACCCTAACGCAATTATTTTAATGCATTTTGGTCACATTATAGCGTTCAAGTTTACAAATGTTGCAAAAACTTCAGATGGATGTATTTGATTAAAAACACATTACATTGGAAATTTTTTTTACTTGAGGTTTTTATGCTGGTATTTTCAGAAGGCGCTCCTCATCCCATTTTTGGAATAGTTCAAATTTACTTCAGTGTTTTCCTTGGAATTTTATTATCTTTTCTGCATATTTGCTTTGGGGAAAGCAAATTGTTGTGTTTTCTAAACATATGCAACTTTTGAAGAGGGTGCTTTTCAGATGACCTGCCAGCAAGGAGCTTGTTCACTGGGATGAGAAAGCATCATCTGCCTCCCTGGGTAATAGGGTTCACCCAGATGTAGAAGATGCACGTGTTATGAAACAGGAATCTCCAGCAACTCCAGTTCTGACAGGTCCCCTGATAGATTATGCTAATCGCCATGTGCTTCACAACATGTGTTCTTTTAATCTTCATTTCATAGCAGGCTGCCAGTCACCTAGGGCAAAAGGTGGCTTTATGGTTCTGTTGTACCTCCGTGGGGTCAGAGGTATGTGGCCACGCTGTGAAGGAGGAGTTGATTATTATTACATCCTTTGTGTCTTTGGCACAGTAAAAGATCTGATAATCAAGTAAGAGAGGTGGGAAGTGTGATCAGGTGACTAGGTAGATTGGTATTACTACTCTTGACTGAAAAAACAACAACGACAACAACAATGTGCGAGTGGTGAGTTACATTTTATTTGGGGCAAAATGAGGACTATAGCCCGGGAGACAGCATCTGAGATAGCTCTGAGGAGCTGTTCCAAGGAGGTGGCAGGGAAGGGCAGTGTTATCTCTGTTATTAGTGAAGGGGGGACGTTCAGTCAAGCACACATTTTGGCAGAGGCTGGCTGCTACTCTCAAGAAGGTTGCTGCTAGTCACAAGGCACAGATGTCTCCATTAACGATTTTAGTGCTTTTCTAGATATGAGAAGATGCAAGAATTGGGGCTCATAAAATCTTCTAAAAATATCTGACAGTTTTTCCCGGAGCACAGAGTGCCTCATTCCTGATCTCCGCCGTGAACTCCTTTCAGGGTGTGTTGATGTCAGCGACTGCAGTGGCTAGTGACCTAATCCTTGTAAAGGCAGATGGCAAGTGACAGTTTTTATTTGGCACTAGAGAAAACGAGCAGAGCTGATCTATAGGGGGACAAGTACAATCTGCCACATGTAAGTAATGTATAGGAAGAGTCTGCGCCTCTGCCTTAGCAAACGTTTAGTAAGACACTTCTTAATAAACATGTTCTAGATACTAGTTAACTCTGCAGACCCCCAGCTATCAACTATGATAGCAATAGCAATATCAACTCTGATATTGGCACGTGGATGGATAACCCTGTTGTCCGTGGAGCAAGGCATCTTCACGCATTCTCATCTATTGAAACTGTGTGACCTCCTAGGCTGGGGCACTCTCCCACTGCTTACCTACTCCAGTGTCCCTCCCAGCACTTAGGTGATGTCTGCTCATGGGACATTAACACAGCTTATATTCATGTAACTATTCTACAAATAGGAAGGTATATCTATCTTAAAATAGTCACCTACAATAGAATATTAAAACTCAAATCAAAATGCCTGTGGGTTATCAGGAATTTTACATCAGATTCTCCAACACTTCTTGAGTTTTAGAGTAGTTTGTATTAGGTTGGCTGCGTCTTGAGCCCTAGGTAACTATTTTTATTATAATGGAATTCTGTAAATATATGGATCAAGGGATATAGGATAGTATTATGCACTGATAGTAGGAGCGTAAATCGGTAGTCACTCTAGTGGGTGATTTTGCAACGTGTGTTAAATTTAGAGTGTGCCTGTCCTATGCCTAAACAATTCTACTGCCTGGTACTCACTCTCCAGTGACACCTCACGCCATGTACACAAAGGGACACATCAAGGAAGAGTTGTGGCAGCTTTGTTTGTTGGATCAGACCTCACGAAATTGCTGATATCTGAGCAATTTTGACTTATAAAAAATGGCATTTCATGTGGTTCAATTTAATAATTTAAAAAAGACAAAAATGTTCAGTGGGAAAACGGATAAGTAAACTGTAATGTTCATAATTTATTCATGATGTATCTATTCCTGATAAACCTATGATAATGTTACCTATTATTGCATAACAAACTACTGTAGTATTAAACCTCACGAAATTGCTGATATCTGAGCAATTTTGACTTATAAAAAATGGCATTTCATGTGGTTCACTTTAATATTTTGAAAACAATGTTCATCAGTGCAAGGATGGATAAACTGTAATGTTCATGATTTATCTATTATACTGTTATTTATTATTGCATAGCAAGCTACCCCAGAACTCAGTGGTTGAAACACCAGTGATTTAGTACGTCTCACAATTCTTTGGGCTTTTCTGGACTTAACTGGGTGGTTCTTCTGCTCTACATACAGTCTTTTCAAGATTACCTGGAGTTTGGCTTGGGGCTCGTGGGGTCCTAATTTCTCTCCCCGTCCAAGTACCTCACCCTCCCTCTCCCCTCTCTCCCTCCCCTCCCTCTCCTGTTTCATGACCCCCTCACTATGTGGTTTACTTTGAGCTTTTATTCACGCTACTTGGATCCCAAAAGGGCAGAAGCAAAAGCTTCAAGGTCCCTCAAGACCTGAACTCAGAAGTTCTAGAACATTATCTCCAGTAGATTTTATCAATGAAAACACATCACAAGGCCAGGCCAGATTCAAAGAGCAGGGAAAGAGCAAAGTGCCAGGTTTGAACAGTGATGGCAGGAACTGGTAGTAGCCATCTTTGGAGATGATGTACCACATTTACAGTGAAATATGGTAGAGCAGTTCAAAAGAATGAATTAATGTGCTTAGATTTATGAAACATATTCTTGAATAAAAAACAAACTGCAGAATGATATGTGGTATCAGTTTTCTATTGCCGTGTAACCAATTACCACAAATTTAGTGGCTTAAAACAACACCCATTTACTGTCTCAGACTTCTATAGGTCAGAAATCTAAGTGGACTCAGCTGGGTTCTCTGCTTAGGGTCTCACAAGGCTGCAATCAGGTTATAAGCCAGACTTGGTTCTTATCTGAAGGCTCTGGAGAAGAATCGGCTTCTGAGCTCATTCAAGATGTTGGCAGAATTCAGTTCCTTGTAGTTGTAGGACTGAAGTCCCGTTTCCTTGCCGGCTGTCAGTGGAGGTGACTCTCAGGTGCTGGAGGCCACCAGCATTCCTCGGCACAGGATCCCTTCCATTTTCAAAGCCAGCAATGGTGCGTCAAATTCCTTTTGTGCTTCGGATCTCTCTGACTTCCCTTCGGCTACCACCTAGAGAAAACTGTGCTTTTAAAGGGCATGTGTGATTAGATGAAATGCGTGACTAATCTCTTTTAATTAACTCTAAGTCAATTCATCAGTAACCTCAATTATATTTGCAGAATTCCTTTTGCCACATAACATAATCAGAGCGTGATAATTCATCATATTCATAGACCTGGGAAAGAGACAGGAAATTTTAGGGAAGCATTTTAGAGTTCTGCTTACCACACATGTAAAACACATAGCTAGCACCCTAGACCATACCAAATGCATGTGAATACACATGGAAAGGTATCTGAAATGATGTTACTAAATTAGTAACAGTAGTTACCTTTGGAGAGTAGACCAAAATTGGGAAGGCAAGTGGTATTTAGCCTTAATAGAAATGCTTTAATTTTTTAACAAGGAAATTCTGTTCCTACATTAATGTAATTAGAAAATGTGTTGGAATAGAATTTGAGGGATCTAACACTCCGCCTCCTTGACTCTGTAGAACAAACGCTGCCTGCACCAATGCACAGTGGTGCCCTCCTATATCTCTCTGCAATTTCCATTACATGACTGCTCAGGAGTCACCTGCCATCATCGTGCGAGTCTAATTCATTACAGTCTTGTCCAAGGCCAACATTTACCAGTTGGTGCCTTTATAGCCACAAAGTTGTTACAGTATTAAATATTGGTATGTTGGTTGGCAAATAGCCCCTGCCCCAACCTCCCTTGAGTGTCCTGCGACCAAATGGAGTGTCCTCCCATCCTAAGACTTGGAACACCCTGCCATTCCCTGAGATGCACAGACCATCTGCAATCCAGCTAGTAAATGGCTCACACTTGGTACAGCAGGGACCCCCAGGACTGCTTCAGTGTTCAGGCCAGGGTCCTTTCTTTCTCATTGGACAGGGCTCCCCCACCCTCACTGGGTCGCATATTGTGAAGATTACTCTGCCTGGTCTAGGCTTTAGAAGTATGAATTCATAAGGTAGCACCCTCACGTACATCTGTCCCCTTTCCTCTATCAAACGGTACAGAAACAGGAACCATAACTATTTTTTTCGCAGAGCTCACAGTAATTGGTTTGTGTCCTGCTCACTCTGACTAGCTGTACCAATAGCCACTACAGAGAAATTTATATGCTCTCTCCTCTACCGTTTAGAAGGAAGAAAGCAAGTCCTGCGCTTGCATTAGAAATAAACTTTCTACATTAGGGAGAAGAGGTTGAACACATCATTAGATGTCAGGATGTTTAATTATAAAAACCTTGTAGGGCTTCCCTGGTGGCACAGTGGTTGAGAGTCCGCCTGCCGATGCAGGGGACACGGGTTCGTGCCCCGGTCCGGGAAGATCCCACATGCCGCGAAGCGGCTGGGCCCGTGAGCCATGGCCGCTGAGCCTGCGCATCCAGAGCCTGTGCTCTGCAACCGGAGAGGCCACAACAGTGAGAGGCCTGCGTACAGCAAAAAAAAAAAAAAAAAAAAACAAAACCCTTGTAGGGGGTAGGGTGTGTTTCCCTGTCTCCACAGTAAGGAGCATAGTGTTCTACTGACTTTGAGTTTCACTTAGAAATCATTGCTGGATATCAAGCTTCCTGAATAGTACATTGGGCAAGTTCAGGCGAGTGTAATTGGTGTGCAGGCATTCTATTCCAAAAGGGAATGACTTTTGCATTTAAAGGTAAACCAAGGAGTCAGACTTCTGAGTTATCTGCAAGGAAAATAAGAAATAAGGTCCTTTGTACACAGAATCAAAGTTTTAGTTTGTCAGGGCAATATCATAGCTACCATAGAGTTAGATTTTTTCCCTAATTGAATGAAGTGATGATTTATTTTTAGCCTTCACTAAAGCCGGTAGTAACAATAGTAAGAGCTAATATTTATTGAACAGTTTTCATTTCCCAGGTTCATGTCCCAGGTACTGTGCTAAGCATTTTGCATGCAGCAAGAACTCAGGAAGGGATTATTATTATTTCCATTTGACAGATGAGGAAATTAAGGCTCTTAAGTAAATTCACCAAGGTCATGTAACTTCTAGTTAAATGAGACAGGAACTGCAATAAAAAAACAAACCCACCTGGCACCTGAGCCACTCTGAGCAGTACTGTCTTCCTCATATCACACTAGTTTGCAGTCTTCTCCCAGAGTTGAGCCCCTAAATTCCCATAATTCTGTGTTTGCATCTTATTATCCAATGGCTGGAAGCAGTTGATAAGAATGGAGTTACTAAGGCAACACCTAGTGAGGTGTTTCTGCCTGTCTTCACACAGCTGTCTTCTGTGTGTGTGTGTGTCTCCTCTGTGTCCCATGTCCCATGTATTCACATCTCCCTCTCTTTTTAATTTTTATTTTATTGAAGTATAGTTGATTTACAGTGTTGTGTTAGTTTCTGGTATACAGCATAGTGGTTCAGTTATATATATATTCTTTTCCATTATGGTTTATTATAGGATATTGACTATAGTTCCCTGTGCTCTACAGTAGGACCTCATTATTTATCTCCCTCTTTTTATATGGACCCCAGTCATTGGATTTCAGGTCCACCCTAATCCAGTGTGACCTCATTTTAATTTGACTACATCTACAAAGATCTTATTTCCAAATAAGGTCATATTCCCCTCTTCTGGGTGGGCATAAATTTTGTGGGGACACAATTCAACCGATGAAACTGGCCCAGAACTGATTGTGTTCAAACACTGAATCAGAGGTTGAGGTGATGAGACCCCTGAAATAGACATTTTAAATACAGTGTGTAGAAGAATCTACTCATTAAAATATTTCTTTATTCCGGGAAAACATGTATTGCTGCTGCTGTGAACCTGATTGACAGGTGTTTTTTTTTTTTAATCAAAACATCTGTAAACAGTTGTATATAAATATTCACTCATAAGATATTTATAGACATATTTCTCTATGCTGGACACCATGTCAGGCTATAGAGAAAACAGTGGTGAGGAAACATACCCAAGGTCCTTCACTTTAGGAGCTTGCGTTCTTGTGGGGAAACCATTATTTGCCAGAGAATCGCAGGAGTGAATGTTTAGCTTGAAAAGGAGGTGAATGCTCTGCAGAATGGAAAACACTTCTATTCCAGCTTATGTAAAGGAATGTAAAGGTTTCCAGGGGGGAAGAAAATCTTGCACTGAGATCCATAGCCTGGATGGAGTGGGGAGGGGCTGAGTGGAGTGTTCAAGAGAGAAAAAAGAACGTTTCATTCGGTCGTTTCTCCCCAGTGTCCAGCCTTGTTTAGAGAATATAAAAGCCTTGGAGAAAAACAAACACAAAACAAAGCATGGTATTAAACTTCTGCCCTGGCCGGTGACTAACTCACCTGATATATTAGTTTTCTTTGGTTGCTGTAACAAATTAACACAGACTTGGTGGCTTAAAACAACAGACATTTATTCCATTACAGTTCTGTAGGTCAGAAAGTCAAAATCAAGGTGTCCCCAAGGGCTGTACTCCCATCTGCCCCATAGGGGACCATCTGTTCCTTGCCTCTCTGGCTTCTGGTGGCTGCCAGCAGTCTTTGGCTTGTGGCTGCATCACTTCAGTCTCTGCCTCCATTCACACTGCCTTCTCCTCTGCTCTTTGTCTCAAATCTGCCTGCGTCTTTCTCTTGTAAGCACACTTGTCATTGGATGCAGGGACCCCCGGATGAGCCAGGATGATCTACTCATCTCCATGTCTTTAACCTAATCACAGCCACAAAGCCTTTTTTTCCAAATAAGCTAACATTCACAGGGTTCTAGGGATTTTTTTTGAATTTTATTTATTTTTTTATACAGCAGGTTCTTATTAGTTATCCATTTTATACTTATGAGTGTATACATGTCAATTCCAATCTCCCAGTTCATCCTAGCACCACCCCACACTCCCGCCGCCTTCCCCCCTTGGTGTCCATACGTTTGTTCTCTACATCTGTGGGGTTCTAGGGATTTGACTTAGGTATCTTTTTCACTCTGCCACACCTGGGATGGCTAATAACAAGGCATGTTGAAACACAGGTTGAAAGATTCAAAGCTCTAGGGGAGAACTAGAAGGCAGGATAGTATGAGCTTTTGGCTCTTCTAAAAAGCATCCCACAAAGCAATGGTCTTCATTAGGAAAGTACTGCCCATTAAGCGATATTTTGGAAACTTGTTGGGGTTGTGTTTTTATCCCCATTATCATAGGTGTGCTATTGGCTTTTTAAAATTTTATTTAATTTATTTATTTATGGCTGTGTTAGCTCTTTGTTTCTGTGTGAGGGCTTTCTCTAGTTGTGGCAAGCGGGGGCCACTCCTCGTCGCGGTGCACGGGCCTCTCACTATCGCAGCCTCTCTTGCTGCGGAGCACAGGCTCCAGATGCGCAGGCTCAGTAATTGTGGCTCACGGGGCTAGTTGCTCCGCGGCATGTGGGATCTTCCCAGACCAGGGCTCGAACCCGTGTCCCCTACATCGGCAGACAGATTCTCAACCACTGCGCCACCACGGAAGCCCGTGCTATTAGCTTTTAATGTAGGGAGCCAGGGAAGCTAGATGTCCTTCAACACGCAGTGAAGCTTCCCAAACAAAGACTTGCCCCCGGTTCTACTGGATGTTCATGTATATACAAATGTTACAAATCAGGGCCTGGAACCTGAGTGCATTTTACACATATGCACAAATATGGGTTTGTTTGTTTTTTTTGAAAATTATGTTTGTTTTATTCAGGGCATTACTGAGGACTATAGCCCAGGATACAGCTTCTCAGGTAGCTCTGAGGAACTGTTCCAAAGAGGTAAGGGAGTGGCTAGCATATATAAGAGTGTTTTGTTTGTTTGTTTGTTTTTAACATCTTTATTGGAGTATAATTGCGTTACAATGGTGTGTTAGTTTCTGCTCTATAACAAAGTGAATCAGCTATACATATACATATATCCCCATATCTCCTCCCTCTGGCGTCTCCCTCCCACCCACCCTATCCCACCCCTCTAGATGGTCACAGAGCATCGAGCTGATCTCCCTGTGCTATGTGGCTGCTTCCCACTAGCTATCTGTTTTACATTTGGTAGTGTATATATGTCCATGCCACTCTCTCACTTCGTCCCAGCTTACCCTTCCCCCTCCCCGTGTCCTCAAGTCCATTCTCTACGTCGTCTTTACTCCTGTCTTGCCCCTAGATTCTTCAGAACCTTTTTTTTTTTTTTTAGATTCCATATATATGTGTTAGCATACAGTCAAATATGTTTTTTCATAGTTTCCCAGAGTGAATCTGTTTTGTAAAATGAGGGTACTTTATTTTATTCAAAGCTTAACAAGTTTTTCACCATTTTGGTAAACTGTGTCACCAAAGGATCATCATTTGTATCGTTGAGTTAACAAGAAAACACTGCTGGTTTTAACTATCAGTCTACATTTATAGTTGCCACATGCAAATATGTAATAGAGGAGATGGCTGACTCTGATTATGACACTTAAAATCAAACATTATTAAATTAGTGGAGACAAGTGAAGCTTAATAGACCTCACTGAATTTTATTATTAATGCTTAAAAATATTTCATATTTTGCCATTTTATATATATATACAGACAATACCATTTATATATAAATGTATTTGTGTACATATGTGTGTATGTGTGAGTGCATGAATAATTTTAGTAGCCCCATGATAAGAAACCTATGGGTCATGAAAATTCCTTATTAAAAATTATTTATTTGTTTTGGTTTTCCTGCATTTTTTTCATCTTATTCTGATTCTATCTCAAGAGGTCATCACACAGTTATTTTTCAGTCTCTGGAATTATTCTTTCACTTTCACATTCATCCTTTATTTCTCATGACCTGTGGAAGAGTGTGTGGTCCAAAGTGTTTTAAGGTAATGATGCAATGCACACCTCAGCAGGTGGTGGAATTTTAGGATAAGAGATATTTTCAATGATATTTATCAATCCTGTTGCATGTCACTACTCAAGGGAAAATGTTGACACTTCACTTATAAGTAAGGCTCAGGTCATTTATGAGAATATCAGATTTCTCCATCATACAGGTCTCCATTTTGGCAGTCTGTAGTTTGTCTCTGCAGGTTCTCCCTAATTAAGGCTGTTTCCTTCTATTTATCATATACACATAAGTCTGATCTGTATTATTTAACTTTAGTTTTTATTTTAGCATCAACTTCTACCTCTGTTCTTTACTATTCTTGTACTTCTTGTATGGAACTTAAAAAAAAATCATTTTGCTTCTTTTAAATCCAAAATTATTCATTATACGTACATGAATGTTTCCACTTAATTCATTATGTATTCTAGGATAGCCTTTCTCAATACATATTATTTTATTCCAAAAAACTTCCCTTTTATTTCTCCTTTGTAGTAGAGTTAGTGCATCATATTGATTTTTTTCTTAAAATAATGTTGTAGGAAAGTTACATTATCTGTTAATTTTATTTCAGGATAGTAAAGGGAACATTGCATAACATTTGTTATAAAATGGAACATTGCGTCTGACAGGGTTGAAAGCCATTACTGTAAATAATACGGCACAGCTTAAAATGTGAGAACGCGTGTTAAGTGAATGGTAGAAGCAGCTATCTCTCTAGGGGTGGTGAGAGGAGGAGGTGGGGTGAGGAAGGTCAGAGGAGAATTAAGGGGGGGCGGGGTGAGGCGGGGAGCCTGTCTAGACAGGCTTGGTAGGGGAGAGAGACTCGAGCTTCATTTGAAAGGAAGAGATGGTCTTGGGCAGAAAGAGCAATTCCACTCCGTGTATGAGGGACAAATGAGGCAAGGCTGGAAAGCAGAAGAATGAGGACTAATGCCCATAAGATTTCTGCAGAACTGTGAGTGAGGTGTGACTTACAGGCAGATTACATTGTGTTAATGTTTCCATGAGTCAAAGAGAGTTCACATCGCTTTTATATAGTTACCCCAGAAGGTGGTATAGGATTTAGCAACAGGCCGCGTTTAGGTCCTGTGCTAAGTCTAAAGCATGAACTGTAATTATCTTCATTTCAGGCTATGGATCTGGAGTTCTAGAAATTAAGGACTTAATGTTTCAACCGCAGATCAAGGCAAAGAATCTACAGTTAACCTGTGCCTTGGGGAAGAAAAATAAAGTAGCAGCAAGACTTTCACACAAACGAATAGAACTGGGCTTTTGATAGTGAGATGGGGATGAAGGGGAGGTGTGTTTAAGGGAGGTTATGGTGAAGAAAAGGCCCTTGTCATATCTGTCCCAATTTCTGAGCATACATTTACTTGTTTGTTAAATCCAGTGGTCTCTGTCCCAGTAGAATGGCAGCTCCATGAAGAAAAGGACCATGTCTGTTTTATTAAAAATATGCACGAACACCACAGTGCCTGGAACAGAGTAGTTGCTCAATTAATATTTGTTGGCAGAAGGAATGAAGGAATGACTTGGCTAGGAGTTCTTGAACATCTACATTAAACATCTGTGTAGTACCATTCTGGGTTTTAATGATCTTCTGTCGCTGTAAGAATTATTAATGTGGAAAATAATGAGATTAGTTCCAGTTGTGTGGTATTTTCATTGTAAAATGTTTACAGGGCTATTAACAGCCAAGATGCACATCAAGTTCCACTGTCAAAATAAATGGCTAGCACATTCCCAGGCATCAATGTTTAGGGGAAATAACCAAGCAAAATGTTTGCGTAGCAGAGCTTTCCATCCTGTTAGAATACAGATTAGATCATTAAGAAGCAACACACTTCATCCACTTACCCGTGTTTGCATACAGTGAAGTCTATTAATTGAATGAGTATGGAGAACGCTGGTACACCATCTCACTCCATCAGAGGATTACTTCTCTGTCTTTATCAATAAATTCTGCCTTTAATCCTGAGAACTGATGGAAAAGAGAAATCGCCATTGTTTTTAAAGACTGTTCTTTTTGGTCTTTGCATTGCTTTGTCACCGGCTTTGTACATTTTGCTAGTAACTGAGTTGAGTTATAGAATGCCCCAGGGGTTCACACATTAGGTCTGAACTCATTTACAGGAGTCAATGAAAGTAAATAGGTAAGAAAGTTCCAGCAACCTCTCTTGCTATCAGAAGGAAAGCCAAATGGAACTGGGCATCAGATAAAATAGCCGTTTGTTCATTCAGACTTTTAATTAAACTCAGAGATTAATAGATCTCAAAATGAGGTGTTTTAACAAATTTATGCTGCTGAGAATTCTCCTTGGTTCCACTTTTTATGCTCCCTACTCTTGAGAAGTCACTTTCTAGTTTTTCATTTTTTACTGTAACCAAGTGATGTCAACATGATAATGCTGTTAGTTCATAAATAATTTCCCATATCACAGATATGCATATGGAGACACAAAAACATTCACCGCTAGAATCACGTCAGAGCTCTTGCTTTCTCATGTTCTCTAACTATTCCACAAATCCAGCTTCCTCTTCAGTAATCACTGCCCAGGCTGACATATACATAATAAGTTGATTATAATATTCTTACCTCTTTATGAAAAAATGTGCTCTCTTTGTGTGTTATTTTTGAGAAAAGCTGAGAAATACAATGTAAAGAATGGATTGCAAATTATTTCCATGTGGTATTTCACTTGACTTCAGAAGGAAAATAGAATGGATCTGGGCATCAAATGAAAAGAGTTTGTTTTTTTCAAATACTCACTTCCCTAGAATGAAAGCATTTGAAGAACTGAGAGCATCTTTTGACAGCACTGTTTGCCCAGTGACTGGGCAGCTCCCAGCAGACCGGGGGGTGAGAGGGTCAGCAAATGACAAAGAAGGACCCACATGACTTAAGGAGACCTTCTATTTTAGTGCACCTCCCACAACGGCAGATGAAGGCCTCGAGCCAGAGCTGTGAAGTGATTGTTCTGAAGTCACACAGAAGTGACAGTTCTCCAGCTAGAAACTGAAAGAAGGTTCCAGTAGCAGGTGTTGACTGTCCAGTCGCTTGAGAGTGTGTGTGCTTCCTGGCTGGTTGTTATCTGTGATGTATTGTTGTGACACTTATTACTGATAGAGTGCCACTCGGGGCTTCATTTATATTCCCTCATCTACTGCTCCGAAAGGGAAGGGGGTGATGTCTGCTTCTGGTTTTCATTTGGGGTCTGTTTATTCTAGTCTTCCCTCTGTGGTGAATAGGGGTCCTGCCCCTATAGGGGAGGCCTGAAGTTGTCCAGGGATGGGGCAGTGTACCTAAATGAATGATGAAATAATGAGTGAGCCTGTCTGCCCAAAGATCTAAGACACATGCCCGTAACAGCTTCATCAGTAACAGAGTTCTTTTTTGATTCTGCATTTACCTGACATGTCACTTTCAGTTGATCCCAAGACTAGAAAGAAGAAATAGGTGTGTTTTTTTCCTTTTACATCTCCCCAAACTCTAGCAATACGAAAAAAATGTTAACTTCCTCAAATCAATCCCATCACTTAAATATAAGCACTGTTAAAAATGGCATGTATTTTCTTTCATTGTTATTTATGTTAGTGTGTGGTTATATATCTGATTCAATGTTTAAAAATGTAATCAGGGCTTCCCTGGTGGCGCAGTGGCTGAGAGTCCGCCTGCCGATGCAGGGGACACGGGTTCGTGCCCAGGTCCGGGAAGATCCCACATGCCTCGGAGCGGCTGGGCCCGTGAGCTATGGCTGCTGAGCCTGCGCGTCCGGAGCCTGTGCTCCTCAACGGGAGAGGCCACAACAGTGAGAGGCCCGCGGACCGCAAAAAAAAAAATAAATAAAAATGTAATCATACTGATCATGAAGTTTCTCTTTCTGCCTTTTTTGCACGTTGAATACCAAGAAGTTTAAAGGCAACCTAGATGGTTACTACTTGGCAATTCCCTGTTAAATGCTGTATCATCTTTAAAATGTTGAAAGTAGTAGATGCCTGACGCTCATTAAGAGATCTTCGCGCACTTTCGGGACCTCTCAGCAGTGCTGTTTTTCAGCATTCCTTGGAAGCAAAGATCAATGCGAGCTCCATCAGATACTGTTATGTTACTGTCCTAATTCAGGGGTTGGCAAACCACAGCCCGTAGGCCAAATCTGCCTGTCCATCTCACCTCCCTTACCTGTGTTCTTAGGGCCAACTAAGGATGGTTTTCACATTTCTTTAAATTAAAGTATAGTTGATTTACAATATTGTGTTAGTTTCAGGTGTACAGCACAGTGATTCGGTTTTATATATACATCTCTAGATTGTGTGTGTGTGTGTGTGTGTGTGTGTGTGTATTCTTTTTCAGATTCTTTTCCCTTATAGCTTATTACAAAATATTGAGTATAGCTCTCTGTGCTATACTAGGTCCTTGTTGGTTATCTATTTTATATATAGTAGTGTGTCTATGTTAATCCCAAACTCCTAGTTTATTCTTCCATCCCCCTTTCCCCTTTGGTAACTATAAGTTCGTTTTCTATGTCCGTGGGTCTATTTGTGTTTTGTATATAAGTTCATTTGTATCATTTTCTTAGATTCCATATATAAGTGATATCATATATTTGTCTTTGTCTGACTTACTTTACTTAGTATGATAATCTCTAGGTCCATCCATGTTGCTACAATGGCATTATTTCATTCTTTCTGATGGCTGAGTAATATTCCATTTTATATATATGTGTGTGTGTGTGTGTGTGTACACATATATATTTGTACACATTTATGTATGTACCACATCTTTATCCATTCATCTGTCAATGGACATTTAGGTTGCTTTCATGTCCTGGCTATTGTAAACAGTGCTGCAATGAACACTGGGGTGCGTGTATCTTTTCAAATTATGGTTTTCTCCAGATATATGACCAAGAGTGGGATAGCAGGATCATATGGTAGCTCTATTTTTCATCTTTTAAGGAACCTCTATTCTGTTCTCCATAGTGGCTGAACCAATTTACATTCGCACCAACACTGTAGGAGGGTTCCCTTTTCTCCACACACTCTCCATTATTTGTAGTTTTTGGTGATGGCCATTCTGACCAGTGTGAAGTGATACCTCATTGTCATTTTGATTTGCATTTCTCTAATAATTCGCGATGTTGAACATCTTTTCATTTGCCTTTTGGCCATCTGTATGTCTTCTTACATTTTTAAAGTGTTTTTAAAAGAGAAGAAGAAAATGCAATAGAGATCTACATGGCCCACCAAGCCTAAAATATTTACTGTCTGGCCGTCTACAGAAAAACTTGGTCAGCCTCTGTCAAGATTATATTTAAACATACTATGAATATTCAAAATTAACCAATCACTTAAGAAGCATGTAAAAATGCTTTGAAATTTGTGAGAGGAGCGTGTAAACAAGCATCATCTAAATGTGTGGGCCAGTATGTATTGGTACTTAGGGATGCTGACTTCGTGATGGTGGCTGGAGGCCTCTTCAAAGAGGTGGCTTTCAGGGATGGAAAGCTTTATTACTTTACATAATTCTTTCAGTTGAAGGACGGGTGAGATCGAGTTTTTGGAACCAAAGCTCAGAGGCAGACACCATGTAGATGTGTTTAAGGCTGGTAAGGCAAGGAGGAGATCCAGAGCCCAGTGAAGATACTTTGCAAAGCATTTTCTCATGGTATCGCATTTATTCTTGAAATCCACCCCACAAAGCGTGTGAGTTTTTACAGATGAGGAAATCAAGGTTCTGGAGGTTTGAACAACCTGCTCTGGGTCACATAGCTAGCAAATACAATCCAGATTTGAAAACAGATCTGTCTGACTCTAAATACCTGTGATATTTTGTCTCTACCAAGTACGTATTTCCTGTGTACATCTTACATATTTCTATGATGTCATTATCCTAAATAACAGGTTCCTAGGTAAAACTATACCATCCATTCATTCTGGATACGTTGAATTTTCTTTAATATGACATTCAAAGTCGTTCCCGGGAACATGTGTACTTTCCTTGCCACTTCCCTGTCCTCACTTCTTTTTTTTTTAATGCAGCCACACAGGGTGACATGTTAGTTCCCAGATGCACTGTGTTCTCCAAGCTTCTGTGTGTTATTGAACGTGGCCCCCTCCGCCAGGGCGGCCGTTTCCAGTCCCTGGGCTCAGGAACTCGTATTCATCCTTCAAACATCACCTCAAATGTCACGTCCACTTAGGCAACATCTCTGCTTCTCTAAACTCGTAGGAATTGTTCTTTGATACGTATCTCGGGCAGTCAGAAAAAAAGTTCTTTGCCTTTTTTCCTCGGGTGACTGATTCCTTAAGAACCAAGATCAAAGATGAATGCTGTATCCCGGCACTTAGCACAAATCCTGACACATACGAGATCTCCTTAGATTTTGGTGTCTCAGTGAATGAGGGAAAGAATGAACAGACAAATGGATAAACAAAGAATGAATGAAGAGTGAGAGCTGCTTTCCCCTCAGGGGCACTCTTTGTATGTTGTACAACCTACAGAACTTAGTCTGTCCCTTGGTCATCAGAACCTGTCACCACCCTGATAAGGTTCCATTGGATAAGGTACTGTGATCCATACCAATCCATTGCTCTTGACTCAGGTTTGCAAACACTTTGGGATGAGTCCTCGTTCCTGGAGGGCCTAAGGACAAGGACGTGACTGAACAAGATTCTCCCTCAGTGTCAGGTGTTCAGCAGCTATTAAGTTTTTGGTGATCTCACATCCATTACTGCTGTGTTGATACTTTTCTCCTCAATCCCCGGTATATCCCTGGTGACTCTAGTTCCATTGCTGTCTGTGGGCTGGATGAGTCTGTGCTGGGCAAGCCCGTCAGTGGACCTAACCTTTAAAGCAGCCAGGTAGCCTAAAAATGGTTGGTAAGCCAATGCTTTATCTCCCCCAGATACCTAAGGGACTTTTAACTTGGTGCGTGTGATGGTTAATTTCATGTGTCAACTTGACTGGGCTAAGAAATGTCCAGATGGCTGGTAAAAATAATTTCTGGGTTTGTCTGGGAGCAGTTTTCAGAAGAGATTAGTTAGCATTTGAATCAGTAGACTTAGTAAAGAATATCCATCTGCCCTCACTAATGTATGCGGGAATCATCCAGTCCATTCAGGGCCCTAAAGAGTAAAGAAGTGGAGGAAAGTTGAATTCACTCTCTTCTTGACCTTGGATCCCCGTGTTCTTCTCCCCTTGGACATAGGAGCTCCTAGTTTTGGACCTTTGGACTTGGACCTTGGACCTTACACCAGCAGCACCCCTACCCCATTCTGAGGCCCTCAGCCTCACACTGAATCACACTACTGACTTTCCTGGTCCCTCAGCTTGCAGATGGCAGATGGTGGGATTTCTTGGCCTCCGTAACCACATGAGCTGATTCCTGTATTAAATCTCCTCTTCTATATATCCTACCGGTTCTGTTTTCTTGGAGCACCTTGCCTAATACAGTGTGGATTTGGGGGGGCCTGTCTAATACGCTAGTGATCATAAAAAGGGAGTCCTGTCATCCTCTTGTAGGAGAATCTGAGCAACTATCGAATAGTTATTAAAACATTGATGACTAGGATTTCTTAACACCATCTGTAGACGGGATCACTGAGGCCCAGAAACAGAAAGCATGTTCTGAAACGCAGCACCCAAGATGCTTTCTCTTCCCAACTCTACAGTCTCTGTGGCAGCTCTCCTGACCCCCATCTGCCTTTCTTGGCTTCTGGGAAGGATCCGTGGCCCAAGAGCAGGGTGCAGCCTTCACGTGATAACTCAGTACAGCCAAGCCCTTATAAATAGTGCAGCGTTTTACATTTTCATAAACCGTAATCCATAATGGCTCCCATGACACCAGCTGTTTTCTCTCCACCACATAGCAGGCGTTTTTAACTGTCTCTGATTATACAGCTCAACAGTAGGCCGTGGGGGCTCACAGGAGTCATTAGCTTAAAGTGTTTCAACTTGATAACCTGGCACCAGGGAGAGTTCTTGCCTGAGGACATGGTGGGTCTGTTCTCCCAGGTGCCCAGAGGAGAGCGTCCACTCTCAGGCCACTGTTTCTCAAAGGAGTGGAACTCTTAACTGAACTTGAACTTGGCAGAAGGCAATAGGAAAGATGGAAGCCCCAGCACCAGCCCAGGAAGTGGGGAGGAGATGGAGAGAGTGAAGTAGGCACCTTTTCTCCAGCCCCGTCATCCCTACCAGTGAAAGTTCTTCTAGTGAAAAAGCACCAAAGATGTCCCTCTTCGGCACACTCAGTATGCAGTGGTACCCTCCGTAAAAAGCCTTCAGTCTTGTGCACGTAGCTTCTGTGATTCAAACCTACATCAGTGTGTATTATTTTAACCTATCACATAGGTCAGATATGTGTAGGCACAAAGATAACAGAAACGGTCTTACAATCCTGAACAGTGTGTGCTGAGAATAATATCTACACCATTTTATGTTGGGATCAAAAATTCTCTGGTGGCATTTCTGATACATTTATTCAATAACCCTTCCTTCGTTTAAAACTGCTGTAAAATCTTGCCTCTAAAAAGTTTCTCCTAAAAGTTCATCCCCTTGCCCCTGTGCCTTCACATACAGAGCATTAATAAAGAAAATAGATTTAACGTTACATTCATCTCTGCTCACCCACAGCATATAAGAGTGTGCTCTGCAGTGAAGATTTGTCGACTGATAATAACCATACTGTAAATGTATCTTCCTTTGCAAGTTTTAAAAGTCATTTTGAGTCTTAAAATTTATACACAACAAAAATGGAGGACTTAATCTTACAATGACATTTGTGTTAGCTTGATGAAAGGGAGTAGAAGATAAGCAGATACTGTCTTTTTGGCAGATTCAGAAAAATGCAGTGCTAAACAGGGAGCTTTGGCAAGTAGTAAGTGACGGAGATCAGTTTGCCTATTCTTTTGTATTTTTGTGTGTTGTATTCAGGTCCTATTTTTTCCTAGTCTTTCTGATGTTTCACCATAGTTTTGCATTGGTGTTCAGGTTTCTGGAAAAATACACTGTCAGAACTGGAAGGAGAGGATGAAAGTTAGACATTATGAGCTATAGGGAGGGATTATACAATAAAAACTTGCTTTATAAAAGGATTCTTTGCTTAAGTAAAAGACATATTCCGGGTTCCTTTCAAAGAAAATGAATGCCTTTGAAATACAACGTGGGTCCGTTTCACGTTTACACCCTACAACATAATAGCTTCTTCAGTATGCTGTCCTCCTGCATTCTGGACTGCCTCGTGGTCCTCTCTTTTGCATCCCACTTCACTGCTTCTTCCGATGCTCCTGATTCTAGAACATTCTGCTCTAATGCTTTCCCACCCCAAGATCTTCTTCATTCACTGTCTAACTCAAGCTCTGTCTCTCAGTGAAATTTTCCCATTTTTCCAGTCCCACCTTTTCTCTCCCTCCTCTGAAATCCTTCAGTACTTTTGTCTTTCTTCCAGTACTCTCTCCCAATGTAGGAATGCCTTTTTTGCCTCTAATTCTTACACGTCTGTTTTGTCTCTATGAGTATATTTTAAGTTCCTTGAGAGTAGGCAGCATCCCTCACAGTGTTCAGTAAGTGCTTGCTAACTGATTTTTTTAATGGGTGTACCATTAGTTTCTATAGTGGAATACTACTCAGCTGTAAAAAAGAAGAGAATTTTGCCGTTTGCAGCAACATGGGTGGACTTGGAAGGCCTTATGCTCAGTGAAATAAGTCAGACAGAGAAAGACAAATACTGTATGATATCACTTATGTGTGGAATCTAAAAAATACAACAAACTAGTGAGTATAACAAAAGAGAAGCAGGCTCACAGATATAGCGAACAAACTAGTGGTTACCAGTGCAATGGGAGAGGCAACATAAGGGTGGTGGAGTGGTAGGTACAAACTATTGGGTGTAAGACAGTCTCAAGCATGTATTGTACAACACAGGAAATATCGCCAGTATTTTGTCATAACTGTAAATGGAAAGTAACCTTTAAAAATCGTTTAAAAATAAAAAATAATTTAAAAAATAAAAGAAAACAACAACAAACGAATGAACAGCAACAAAACACAAAACCTCAAATGCTCAGTTAGAAATTTAAAGAAGAGATTAACATTTTCTGCAAAGGGTCGGATAATAAGTATTTTAGGCTTTGCAGACCTGACCGATCGGTTGCAAGGACTTAGCTCTGCAATGGTAGCACAAAAGCATCTGTAGACAGGATGTGAGCCAGTGGCTGTGCTCCAATCAGATTTCACTTACAAAACAGGCAGGAGGTGAGATTTTGCCAGGCCATGACGTAAAGCATAGGAAAACCTCTCTCACGGAATCCCCTTTTAACGTTACGGTAACTAACATAGATAATGTGAATCTATAGGACATGCATCACATTCACCAGTCCAAGGAAAGAATGTCATGTCAGAGTTTTCCTGAAACGTTCCAAACCATCCCCAATAATATTCTGATGGTTACTCAAAATATGAAAATCAACTGATGACTTTTGTTTGTTTGTTTCTTTAAGTAATATTTATTCTGGGCCGTCTCACACAGCTGTCAGGAGTAGAAATTGGTCTCACATTTCCAGAAGCACTTTGACATTATATATCACAAATATATTCATAGGCTTGTATCCGTTAATTCTCTTCTGGAAAGTATGCTGAAGAAATAATTAATTCCTTCAATCTGTATTTACCATGGGAATTCCCTGGCAGTCCAGTGGTTAGGACTCAACGCTCCATTGCCAGAGACCCGGGTTCGATCCCTGGTCTGGGAAGTAAGATCCTGGAAGCTATGCAGCGTGGCCAAAAAAATAAAAAAATAAAAAAATAAACAAAATGGGGACACTTAAAAAAAATCTGTATTTACTGGGGGCCTACAGTGTGCCAGGCATCACTGCAGTGTGTATTGCATCACTGTGGAAGTGAACCAAGATTGAGCTATCGGTTGTCAATTACAAGATTGTTCACCACCAAGAAAAATCAGTCCCAAGCCTTGTATTCAACAACGGGGAGAGGTAAGCTCTGGTATACCCCCATATGATGGAATATTTTGCAACCATTATAAATCACATTGTAGATGAATTTTAATTACCTGGAAAGATATTCAAATGTCACATTAAGTGGAAAAGTAGGTTAAAATGTATTTATAGAAATCTTTTTAAAAACTTTAAGATGTATAAGTAGGCTTAGGTAAAAGATCATGATAATGATAGTCACCAAATATTAAAAATGACTTTCTCTTCATGGCAAAATTCCCAAAGATCTTCCCCATACTTTTGCTTCATGTTTCATTTTTTTTTTAACATCTTTATTGGGGTATAATTGCTTTACAATGGTGTGTTAGTTTCTGCTTTATAACAAAGTGAATCAGTTATACATATACATATGTTCCCATATCTCTTCTCTCTTGCATCTCTCTCCCTCCCACCCTCCCTATCCCACCCCTCCAGGCGGTCACAAAGCACCGAGCCGATATCCCTGTGCTATGCGGCTGCTTCCCACTAGCTATCTACCTTACGTTTGGTAGTGTATATATGTCCATGCCTCTCTCTCGCTTTGTCACAGCTGATCCTTCCCCCTCCCCATATCCTCAAGTCCGTTCTCCAGTAGATCTGTGTCTTTATTCCTGTTTTACCCCCAGGTTCTTCATGACTTTTTTTTTTTCTTAAATTCCATATATATATGTGTTAGCATACGGTATTTGTCTTTCTCTTTATGACTTAATTCACTCTGTATGACAGACTCTAGCTCCATCCACCTCTTTACAAATAGCTCAATTTCGTTTCTTTTTCTGGCTGAGTAATATTCCATTGTATATATGTGCCACATCTTCTTTATCCATTCATCTGATGATGGGCACTTAGGTTGTTTCCATCTCCGGGCTATTGTAAATAGAGCTGCGATGAACATTTTGGTACATGACTCTTTTTGAATTTTGGTTTTCTCAGGGTATATGCCCAGTAGTGGGATTGCTGGGTCATATGGTAGTTCTATTTGTAGTTTTTTAAGGAACCTCCATACTGTTCTCCATAGTGGCTGAACCAATTCACATTCCCACCAGCAGTGCAAGAGTGTTCCCTTTTCTCCACACCCTCTCCAGCATTTATTGTTTGTAGATTTTTTGATGATGGCCATTCTGACTGGTGTGAGATGATATCTCATTGTAGTTTTGATTTGCATTTCTCTAATGATTAATGATGTTGAGCATTCTTTCATGTGTTTGTTGGCAGTCTGTATATCTTCTTTGGAGAAATGTCTGTTTTGGTCTTCTGCCCATGTTTGGATTGGGTTGTTTGTTTTTTTGTTATTGAGCTGCATGAGCTGCTTGTAAATTTTGGAAATTAATCCTTTGTCAGTTGCTTCATTTGCAAATATTTTCTCCCATTCTGAGGGTTGTCTTTTGGTCTTGTTTATGGTTTCCTTTGCTGTGCAAAAGCTTTGAAGTTTCATTAGGTCCCGTTTGTTTATTTTTATTTCCATTTCTCTAGGAGGTGGGTCAAAAAGGATCTTGCTGTGATTTATGTCATAGAGTGTTCTGCCTGTGTTTTCCTCTAAGAGTTTGATAGTTTCTGGCCATACATTTAGGTCTTTAATCCATTTTGAGCTTCTTTTTGTGTATGGTGTTAGGGAGTGATCTAATCTCATACTTTTAAGTGTACCTGTCCAGTTTTCCCAGCACCACTTATTGAAGAGGCTGTCCTTTCTCCACTGTACATTCCTGCCACCTTTATCAAAGATAAGGTGTCCATATGTGCATGGCGTTATCTCTGGGCTCTCTATCCTGTTCCATTGATCTATCTTTCTGTTTCTGTGCCAGTACCATACTGTCTTGATTACTGTAGCTTCGTAGTATAATCTGAAGTCAGGGAGCCCAATTCCTCCAGCGCCATTTTTCTTTCTCAAGATTGCTTTGGCTATTTGGGGTCTTTTGTGTTTCCATACAGATTGTGAAATTTTTTGTTCCAGTTTTGTGAAAAATGCCATTGGTAGTTTGATAGGCATTGCATTGAATCTGTAGATTGCTTTGGGTAGTATAGTCCTTTTCACAATGTTGATTCTTCCAATCCAAGAACATGGTATATCTCTCCATCTGTTTGTATCATCTTTAATTTCTTTCATCAGTGTCTTATAATTTTCTGCATACAGGTCTTTTGTTTCCTTAGGTAGGTTTATTCCTAGATATTTTATTCTTTTTGTTGCCATGTTTCATATTTTTTAAAAAATAACCATGTATCATTTATGGGAAAGCAAAAATAAACCTAACAGATTTTTTTTTTTTTTTTTTTTTGCGGTAAGCGGGCCTCTCACTGTTGTGGCCTCTCCCGTTGTGGAGCACAGGCTCCGGACGTGCAGGCTCAGCAGCCATGTCTCACGGGCCCAGCTGCTCCGCGGCATGTGGGATCTTCCCGGACCGGGGCACGAACCCGTGTCCCCTGCATCGGCAGGCGGACTCTCAACCACTGTGCCACCAGGGAAGCCCCTAAAATATTTTTAATTGTGCAAAAGTACTAACAATAAAGCATGGTACCCATAAAAAGAAGTTTAGGCTGACTTTCTGCTGGACAGAAATAGAAAATCTTATTCTGGTAAAATAGCTGCTGAGTTGTCTGTGAGATTATAAATGTTCATGTTTATGCACATTCAAATATTTAAATCTTTCTCCATCCACCAGAATATTGTGTAGAAGTGGGTCTTTTCCATTTCGTTTTGACTTCCTAAGGGTTAACTAGAAATTCCTTTGTTGTAACCCTTCTCAATCTCCAAGTCCCCTTTGCTGGTGGGGCCCATCCAGTCTTATGAATATAATTGAATCTCCCTTTGATGATTCACTGTGTTGCAGGACCTGAGGGCTGTAACACTGACCATCAGTTATCATTGTATAGAACAAAAGATGTAGATGTGGAAGATACAGAATATTAAGCTGAATGTGAAATGATTCCAGAATACCCTCTGGAAATTGCTTCACTGACTAAATCCCCAGTGTCAGTGAGTTTTTGTTGTGTGTCTTTTTTCTTCTAAAAGCTGGCTTAGTTCAGGGAAAGACAAAAGAATCCAGCAATTTGAACTTTCTAGCTACTAAGAGCCTGCTTACCCCAGATGATTATTCCATGCCTTCCATCTCCTTTTTATCTCATATAAAATAGGAAATGCCTGCTCTTTCTGGTCTGTCATCTGTGTCTTTCCATGAGTATTGAGTGTTTATCTAACCTTGACTGGAGCAGACCAGGACTGTGTCTTGGGGCCAAGAGACCCAAAACATCTCGTAGTGTTTTCTCATCAGCCAAAATCCTTACCCAGTTGAAATCAGGTTGAAGTGAACAAACGGCAAAGGCTGTTTAGGGGGAAGAGAAGTTGTAAGAGGGCGTTCAGTGATCGAAATGGGACCTAAATTTTACACCTGTGTTCAAGGGGATATGTTCTCTAATGTTCTTTTCTGTCTCTGTCTGGTTTTAGTATTAGGGTAATGAGTGAGGAGTGGGACAGTGAACACATGAGAGGCCGTTTTTCTTCCTGAGGGTTGCCGGCCTTCCTGTCTGACTCTCACAATGGTTTGAGTCTCTTCAGCTCTTTGGATGGCCACCTTTCCTCCTTCAACCCCCTCCTCCCCAACTCACCGTCTGGCAGCAGAGGCCTCGAGGGAGTGGTCCCACCGAGAGCTGGCTCTGTCAAGGACCACAGAACTGCAGAGTGCTACCTAACGCATAAAAAATCTGAACTTACATTTCAGCTCTAGCTTTCCACTTTACTCTGTGGCACCTGGAATCACAGATGTGTTGAGGTACTGATTCCCCCAGGCCCTCAGGGTCCCAGGAAGCCTCTTCCATTTATGCCAGAGTAGAATGCTAATACAGTTGGTCCTCTGTGTCTGCATATTCATGGGGGTCCTGGAGCCCGTTTTCCGAGGATATCTTCGTTTACTATGAGCATCGCAACTTGAAAGGTTGGGAAACACGGATCAGGTTTCCCAAAAGATGATCCAAGAACATTTCTTGCTTCAAGATAAAATATCTGACCAAGTTCAGGGTCAGATACATGTGTGGGTCACTACCCTCTCTAGTCTAGAACAGCCCTCTCATTTTATAGCTAAGGAACCTGAACCTAAGATGCCGTAGTTAGCTGGTGACGGAGCTGAGGCCAGCACTTTTGTTAGGGGAAAACACTGACTGAAACTGCCCGCCCTGGCCAGGCAAGATAGTACCCACTTGCACGAGTTATCTTACGGCAGGTGGTCCTGGTAAGGAACGCGGAACTGACAAGTGACCACCAACCAGATGAATTTGGGAAAGGTCAGAAGGAGAGAGGAGACACCAGTCCATACGTCCTCCCAGAATCCTTCTCGCTGGAATCCATCTTGGCTGAGCGATGCGTGTGCCACCAGGAAGGACCCTGAGTCAGAATGATTGGCCAGAGACAAGCCGGAAAATACCCCCATCACCATAAAACCTGAGACTGCAAGCCACGTGGCAGAGCAGTCCTCCTGGGTTTCCTTACCCCGCTGCTCTCAGCCCGATAAAGTCTCTTGCTTTGTCAGCACGTGTGTCTCCTCGGACAGTTCATTTCCGAGTGTTAGACAAGAGCCCACGCTCAGGCCCTGGTCTCTTATCTCACTTTTCAGTCTCCCCTTTTCTGCATAAGCAGCTGAAGAGACTTGGGTGAAGACTGGTTTCTCAGCCAAAAAAGCATCACACAGTTGGTGGGAATGTAGTGTCCAGGAAATCAGGAGACTTGGGTTCATGCTCTCTTTCTGCCTCTTGGACAAGTCACTCTCTTCTGGTTTTCATTCTACAGATGAGGAAATTAAAAATTCTTCTAGAATGTGCAAAAGCTTGTCCAGAGTAGCGGAAACTAAGAGGAAATAACTTGGACAAGTTTTAATAGCTGCTTAGTGGAAAGCTCAGCCTCTGACAGAACTTTCTTCCCGTGAGCCTTGCCCTCAACCCCCTTGTGTTTTCTGCACCACTGCATTTCAAAGGACACAGTTACATTAAGAGAAAACATTTTGTCCCATCAGCAAGGCTTGTTTTTGTGTTGGCAGGAGACAAAATGATAACAGCAGTTAAGTACTGAGAAGTTTCTTTTTCTGGCTTTTACCAGAAAGAGACTCTTTCCGAAGAGAGTCATCATCTGGAATGTGTGAAGTTGCGAAACGACCTTTTGTCACCGTGTGTTAGCCAAGCTTCTGGAACAGGGTCTGCAAGCAAAATCCTCATGTGGAGAAGTGAGGGTCAGCCTAAAATCACATCTTTCTGTTTCTTGTTTTCTGGCCCAACAAGAAGGAGAAGGAACATCCATGGTTAATTCCAGTTGGATTTAGCTTCAGACATTTTAGTCGTGAAACCCTGAAGATAGGATGATTCTTTAATTTTGAGGAGTGGAGTGTCTGTTGGTATATATTCCAACAACTGTGTTTGTAATCGCTGTCGTATCATTCTGCTTTTCAGAAGTATTACGAGTATAGCTCTAGTTTCATATGTATGTGAATGGGATTCCTTGTTCTCTCTTTTTTTTTTTTTTTTGCTTGTTCAATTCCATTGACTTGAATTGCTTTTCTAAGATATGATTCTCCGAACAGCTAATACAAAATTTGTGACTTCTTGTCTAAATAACTAGACTACTCTTTGCCTGCCAGTAGTCATTCTTCTCTTTCTTCTCCTTGTAGGACCTCTTTATTGTTGAGCGTGACAACGAGTGCAGCTTATAAAAACTACGTTTCCTAGCCTCTTTTGCAGAAAGAGGTAGTCAGTGGGATATAGGGTGGAATTTGTTCATGGAACTTCCAAGAAAGCTCTTTAACGGGGCTTACTAAGCTGACACACACTCTCTGGCTTTCTCCATTTCCCTTGTTTCTCCTGCTTCCTTTTATGTGGACCTGATGGTTGTAGCTCAGTAGCCATCCTATGACCATGACTGACCTTGAGGGTGGAAGCAGTTATACTCTTAAGGATTACAGAACAGAGCAAAAAAAAAAAAAAAAAGCCTGAAACACTGATAATATTGTGTACCCACTGTCATCCGGGTAGTTCAGGTAACATTGGACTGCCCACCTTTTAGGTAAATGCAAAATAGTCTCATAATCTGTGTAAACCACTGTTAATTTGGCTCTCTGTTACAAGCAACTGAACATTCTTCCTAACAGAGACAATAATCATGCAGATAGAGTTGCGATACTAAACTTTTAATTTACAGTCAGTTTTTTTCTTTTTCATTATGTAGGATTGATCATCATGTGATTGTAAAATAGGTCATTTAGAAAGTTCATGCTTTGGATTATAAAGTGCATAGATTACATAGAAGTAAATTAAGGACACAAAACTCTAAGGGGGGTAATTTTTTTCAATTTATGTGCGTAAATCTACTTTTTAATGTACAGTTTTATTTGTATTTATGATAAATACATAAAATTATGCAAATACCACCACAATTGAGAAACAGAAAAGTTCTGTCACCCCCAAAAAGTTCTTTTATGCTATCCTTTTGTGGTCATTTGTTTATATGGATATATCTTTTGGACTTTATTCTCTTTCATTGATCTGTGTGTCTATCCCATTGCCAGTACCATACTGTCGTGTTTACTGTAACATTATAGTAACTCTTAAAATTAGGCAGCCTGGATTGTCCAATATTGTCAATTTCAAAAAAAATAATAATAATAATAATTTGGCTATTCTGATTCTTTTCCCTTTTCATAAAAATTTTATAATCACCTTGTTGATATCTATTTCATGTTTTTTGGAGCTACTGTAAATGATAGTGTTCTTTAAATGTCAGTTTTCCAATTGTTCATTGCTAATATATAGAAACACAGTTAATTCTTATACATTAATCTTCTATCTGCAACTTTGAGCTTATTAGTTCTAAGGAATTTTTTTTGGTAGATCCTTTGGGATTGTCTACATGAACAATCAGGTTGTCTGAACAGAGACAGTTTTATTTTTTCCTTTCCAATCTGGATTCTTTTTCTTGCCTTATTTCTTTGGGAGTTCAGTATGATGTTTAATAGGAATGATGAGAACAGACATCCTTCCTTGTTCCCAGTCTTAGGAGGAAAGCATTCAGTTATACATCACTAAGAATGATGCCACCTGTAGATTTTTTGTAGAAGTTCCCTTCTGTTCTTAATTTACTGAGAATTTTTATCATTAATGCATATTAAATTTTTTCAAATGTCTTTTTATACATCTATTGGGATGATCATATGTTTTTAATCTTTCAGTTGGTTAATATGGTGAATTGCTTTGAGTTTTGAATGTTGGACCAGTCTCGCATTTTTGTGATGAACTCCACTTGATTGGGATATAATGTCCTTTTCATATATTGCTGGTATATATTTGCTAATATTTTGTTGAGAATTTTCACATCTGTTTTTGAGTGTATTGATCTGTAGTTTTCTCTTGTCTGATTGGGGTTTCACTGAGTATCAGTGACAATGCTAGCCTCATGAAATGAGATGAGAAATGTTTGCTCTTTTATTTTTTGGAAGAGATTGTATGAGAATTAGCACTAATTTCTTCCTTTAGTGATTGGTATAATTCACCAGTGAAACCATATTAGCCAAGAGTATTCTTTGTTGGAAGGTTTTTAACTACAAATTCGATTTCTTTAATATATATGACTATTGAGGTTGTTTATTTCTCCTTGAATGAATTTTGGTAGTTTGTGTCATTCAAGGAATTGGTTTATTTCATAGAAGTTGTTGAATTTATTAGTATAGATTTGTTTATAGTATTCATTTATAGTTCTTTTAATGTTTATAAGTCTGTAGGGATGTTCCCTCTTTTGTTCCTGATATTATTCAATTGTATCTTCTTTCTTTCTTTTTTTTTTTTTTCTTGGTCAGTAAAGACCAAGAAGCTTGATCAATTTTATTGATGTTTTCAGAGAAACATTTTCTGGTTAAATTGTTTTTCCCTAACTTTTTCTTTTTCAGTGTTATTGATTTCTACTCTAATCTTTATTATTTAATTCTTTCAGTTTGTTTTAGGTTCAGTTTGTTCTTCCTTTTTCTACTTTCTTGTGATGGAAACTTAGATGATTGATTTGAGAACTTTCTTTTGTAGTAATATAAGTGTTTGATGCTGTAGGTTTCTGTATAGCAGCCTTTATAACTCCATCTCACGAATTTTGATATGTTGTATTTTCATTTTTATTCAGCATAAAAGATTTTTCTAATGTTCTTTGAGATAGACACCCTCTTTGGCCCATGGATTACTTAACAATGTGTTGTTTAGTTTCAAAATATTTGGACATTTTTCAGTTATCTTTCTGTGACTGGTTTCTATTTTAGTTTTGTTATCATCACAAAACATACTTATTGTGATTTTAATTGCTTTAAAGTTATTAAGGATTATTTTACGACCAAGGATATTTGCTGTCTTGGTGACTGTTCCATGTGCGCTTGAGACAAATGTGTATTCTGCCTTTGTTGGTAAGAGTGGTCTATAAATGCCAGTGGGTCCAATTGGTTGATAGCGATGTTCAGATCTTCTATATCTCAGGGATTTTCTGTTTACTTATTTTATCAGTTAGAAGTGTTGCGGGTTCCAACTGCAATTATGAATTTATCTCTTTCCCTTTTTCTGTTCTATCATTTTTTGCTTCATGTATTTTGAACCTGTGTTGTTAGAAACATACACGTTTAGGATCATTATGTCTTCTTGGTGAATTGGCGTTGTTATCATTATGTAATATTCCTCTTTATCTCTGGTAATTTTTCTTGCTCAGAAATATAGGTTGTCTGATATTAAACTCTGCCCAGTTTTCTTTTGATCAGTGTTTACATGGTGTATCTTTTTCCTTGCTTTGAGTTTGCTTTTTTCCATATTATATTTAAAGTACATTTATGTAGACAACTGAAAATTGGATATTGTTTTGCTTTCTAATCTGCTAATCTCTGTCTCTCATTATTGTGTTTATTCCAATCTAATTACTGATAAATTTGGATTTAGGTCTTCCATTTCATTATTAGTTTTCTGTTTTCCCCTTGTCTTTTGTTTTCTGTTTATTCTTCTCTTTTCTGTTTCTGCTTTTGTTTGGTATTATTTGAATTTGTTAAACTTATCTGTTAATTTTAGAATATGTTCCTGTGTAGATTTTGTAGTGATAGCTCTCAGGGTCACAGTATCCATACCTGATTTTTCATAGTCCACTTAGAGTTAATATTTTACTTCTTTAAGTAGAATATAGAAATCTTTAACCATGTAGGTCCCTTTAGCTTCCCCCCAATGTAGCTGTAACATGTATTACATTTATCTTCATTAAAAACCCCAACAGACAAGTATATATATATTTAGCTTTCAACAATCATACATATTTTCAAGAACTTAAAGAAGAAAATTATGTATTTACCCAGATATTTACCATTTCTGTTTTTCTTTTTTCTTTTCTGAAGTCCCAAGTTTCCTTGTGGCATCAACTCCCTTCTTCCTGAAGAAATTCTTTTAGCATTTCTTTTCGAACAGGCATGCTGCCCCGTGAATACCCTTAGTTTTTCTTCATTTGAGAATGTTTTCATTTTACCTTCATTCCTGAAGGATACTTCATTAGATATAGGATTCTGGTTTGACAGAATTCTTTTCTTTCAGCACTTCAAAAATACTATTCCACTATCTTCTGACCTCTGTGGTTTTTCATTAGAAATCTTCAGTTATCCAAGTTTGAATCATTCAAATATGTAATGTGTTGTTTTCTTCTAGCTGCTTTTAAGACTTTGTCTTTGGTTTCTGGTAATTTGATTATAATGTATCCATTTGTGGGTTTCTTTGATTTTTCCCACCGAGCTTCTTGTACCTGTCAATTTGTCTTTTATCAAATTTGGGACGTTTTCAGCCATTATATTTTCTCATTTTTTTTAATCTTCCCATCTTTTCCTCCTCTTTTCTGTGAATTCAATGACATGAATGTTAGACATTTGGATATTGTCCCACAGGTCTCTGAGGCTGTGTTCTTTGTGTTCCTTGTCCAAATACTTTCTATTAATCTTTCTTCAGGTTCACTGATTCCTTCTTCTGCCATCTCTATTCTGCAGTTGAGACCATACAGTGAATTTTAAATTTCATTTATTGTATTTTTCTAAAATTTCTATTTGGTTATTCATGTAATTTTTTTCTTCACTGAAAATTCTCTTTCCATTCATTTCAAGAGTCTTTGTCCGTACTTCATGGAACATAATTATAAGAGCTGCTTTAAATTATTTGGCTGATAATTCTAACATCTGCATTGTCTCAGGAATGGTTTCTGCTCTTTTTTTTTTTTTTCCTTGAGAGTTAGATATTTCTCATTTTTGTATGCTGAGTGATTTTGGAATATATCATGGGCATTTTGATTATTATGTTATTAGACTTGGTATTCTGTTAAAATCCTCTCATAAATGTTGATTCTTTTTGTTTTAGCAGGGAGTCAACCTGGTGAGGCTTAGAACATGAGTCCCCATCTTTCCTCCTGTGACTGCAGTTCCAGTATTTCTCAGAGCCTCTGTAGTACTGTTCAGACCTGTCCAGCATTGTGCCAAGCTGCCACCCATCTGGGACTTGGACAGTAACCTACATTCTAGTTTAATTCTCAAAGCTCTTGATATGCTGTTTCAGGACAGTTCCAAAAATGTGTATCTTAAGGGTGAGTCAAACACTTTATACCCAGGATTAGAAGATCCCATCTTCCAGCTTCTTTCTCTCTGTGATTTCCCCCATCCTTTTCGGCTCTCAGGGAGTCCCTTTTCCTGGTGCTGGCTGCAAAGCTGGCTTTTAATCTATCTGCACTGTTGCTGCTTTCCACAAATGGGTCTGCTATTGTCACAGAGTGGGAAGAGAAAAGGGAAAAAATCATAGGAATTCTCTTCACACTCTTCCGACCACAGAGACCCCTTTTTCCAATTCCTCTGCTCAGAGAGAAAGCTTTTCTCTCAGAGTTTAGGTATCGGAATGCTTGCTCCCTGCCAGGAGTGTGTCCTCCTCACTCAGGGCTCTACTCAGTACATGGTAGTAAAACTAAAAGAGAAGAAGGAAAGGAAAGGAGAGGAGAGGAGCAGGGAAGGGGGAGGAAAGGGGAGGGGAGGAGAAGGCGGGGGGAAATTTCTATATACATTCCTTTGCTGACCCGGAGGTCCCCCTTCCTTGTTCTCTACCCTAAAATTAATGTCTTCTCTTAGATATTTCCTGGTTCATGCCTGCTCTACAGTTTGAAATTTGGGGTTTGTGTCATAGGGTGTTGTGGACATGTAGAAGGAATAAAGAAACAGATTCATTGCCTTATGAGTCATTCTTTGAGTTCTGACTGTTCCTAATCCACCTGCTACTTTTTAAATTTGCAGAGTTCTCAAATAGTTGATACATATCTTTTGTTCAGGTTTTTTCCTTGTGATCAGTGGCATAGATAGAATGCACTTCCTGCATCTTAGAATTAGAAACCCTACCTGGGTTTTTCAGTAAATAGGATGAGGCTCAGTTTTATGTTCTTTTGGCCGGTTTTGATGACGATCCTTAAAATGCCATAGACATAATGGGTTTCGAACATGACTTGAGAGTTTAATTTTTTTAAAGCATAGTTTGTTTTCATGAGCAAAAAACTTGCATTTGAAATACCATTGATTGATATATTGGTTTGCTGTTGGAATGCTTTTAATCATAAGCTGCTTGTGGGCAATCACATTGTTTCTTGCACATTATATCCCATCTCCTAGATCAGTCCTGGCACACAGTTGCTTAATAGATATTTATCAGTGAATTGAAAATGGCATTTAATGTGCATAATTGAAAACCTAATAATTTCAAATGATTAAATGTAAGGATTCTTGAAAAACAAAACTCTATTTTTAAGGTGCCTATGTATGATACTTAGTGGCATCATCTTTTCAAGAAAAACTATTACTGGTCCCCCCAAGGTACTTCAGTGAACTTAAGACTTCAGTTAGAAGCTTGACTAGGTTGTTCGCTTGTGACCAAGTGGAAAAATCACAGACCTTTATCCCTGGGAGGGACTTGAGCAAACATCCAGTCTCTTCCACTGGATGTGCCGCTTGGCAAGGAGAGCACCTATCAATAAATGAGCACAGGGCTTCCCTGGTGACGCAGCGGTTGAGAGTCCGCCTGCTGATGCAGGGGACACGGGTCCGGGAAGATCCCACACGCCGTGGAGTGGCTGGGAACCATGAGCCATGGCCGCTGAGCCTGCGCGTCTGGAGCCTGTGCTCCGCAACGGGAGAGGCCACAACAGTGAGAGGCCCGCGTACTGCAAAAAAAAAATAAATAAATAAATAAATAAATGAGCACATCTAGAAGAAGGTGGTTTTCAAACTTGAGCATGCGTCAGAATCACCTGGAGGGCCTGTTAAATACAGATTGCCAGATCCTATCCCAGAGTTTCTGAATCAGTAGTTCTGGCGTGGTGTCCAGTGATTTGTATTTATGACAAATTCCCAGATATGCTCGTGATGCTGGTCCAGGGACCACACTGTGAGAATGACTGTTCTAAAGAAGTTGAACAGGCATTAGTTGGCACATCTCTCTTAGTGAAAGCAGGCTAATAATTGACACCAAACTTGTTGGCTTCACTTGTCATTCTAGACACAGGTATGCCTTTGTACACGTGTCTCATTAAATCCGTAATATGTCACATCCATCTGTAGGGTAAACTCAGGAAACAGCATGAACTGTGGATTCAGACAGATTTTGGTTCAAATCAGGATCCTGCTTTTACTAATTATGTGTTCTTTGAATCTTTACTTAACCTCACTCAGTCTTGTGTTATTCATATATTATCAACCACAAAATAGGAGTAATAATGTTTCCATTTCGTAGGGTTTTCCTACTGATTCAGTGAAGGAACATACTAATCCAGTAAGTGTGGAATCTTTGTAAATATCTGGCACTGGACTAGACCCTAGGGGCAGAATGGGTGCTCTCAAGTTGTTTCCAGTTAGGTGCACGGTGGGAAGATACAGTGGAATGGGAGTGGAAGCACCTATTCTAGTGTGGAGAGGTCAGGCAGTGCTTCTTAGAAAGGGTGAGATGTGAGACAGGAACAATAAGGGACGGCAGGAGGGAGAAAGGTCAGGGGAATTAGAAGAGTCTAGATAAACAAAAGAGCATGGCAACTACCTGAGGCAAGAGAGACCATGAAACATGTCAGCAAGGGCCCAGCACAGAGTAACAAAAACAATAGCTAACTCGTAATGAGCATTTACTATGCTCTTCAATGTTATTAATTCATATAATAAATACAACACCCTATGACACAGCTTGTGAATGGCAGAGGTGGGCTGCCTCTGAAATAGGCAGTCTGGTTCTAAGCCTCTACTTTTACCCACTGTGCTGTTCTGTCTTTATCCAGGAGACTCTCAGGAAATGTTAATTCTCTGCTTTCCTCTCCCTTTCAAAGCATATGGTATCCGGGGAGGCATTGATATTTTTTTGCTGAATTTCAAAACTCAACTAGTATATCTTTAAGATCATTGGCAAGAAGGTTGGATTCTATTTTCTGCTTAAAACACTGAGACTCAGTAAGAATAAGACACCTTCTGTGGTTCTGTCCTCATAACATCTCAGCAAACCAGAGGACTGCCCAGGTTTAATTTCATCTGGCTTCCACTAAGTGGAATTTGACTGGCAAAGGCAATGTAAAGACTGGAAGTTCCTTCTCTATGGACATTCCACCGATCCTGGCATATGGTACCACTGTAATTCTATTGTAGGTCTTTTGCCTCTTGCTTGTCCTATTTCTATTTTACTCTGAGAGTAAAATAGGAAAAAATTTTTCTCAAATTCAGAGATTTTAACTTTTTTATTGCTCCCTGCCAACGTGATTGGTCTACATTTAAAACTTTCTGGAAAGGAAGAGTTACGTTCCTTTGCTCCTTTAGTGTCACCTTTTGTCTTCCTTATGCGTAAAGCTATTTCATTAGTTTTCTCTAAAGTAATTGATGGATGTGTGATCAACTCTTCTAGAATTATAATTAGCTAGAGCGACCTTAAACATACATTTAAACCACAAAATTAAGATGAATAAGTATTCCTAGGATTGGATACTCACATAATTTCTGCAAAGCAAGCTTTATGTGTACTTATAAAATATACATTATATTATATAAAAATATATTACATATCATTGTATATGATATATAATGAAATAAGCTTTTTATATATATTTATAAAATATATAATGAAATAAGCTGCTCTACATATACAAGAGGAGGCACAGATATACACACCCCCCCCAATGTAACCTAGTGTCTGAAAGTATATGAATTTGGAGGTTATTACATAACTTTTTGTTCAGTTTATCACGCTGAGGCCTCCAGTAGCAATGACTTGAGGAAGGCCTGCTCATTCCTTAAGGAAGCCAGGTTTCCTCTAGAGTTAGAGAGTTGGGGTGCGGTGGGGAACAATTCTAACTCCATGGGGGGCTGATCCTCTCTAGGAAACCGGCACTTAGAAATCAGTCCTTAGGTAGCCTGGAGAGATGATGCAGGAAAAATTTCCTTGCCTTCTTCTCTTGGGTACAGACAGATTGATGTATAGGTGCCTCCCTTAGCAAGTGGGTACCAAGCTCGCCACCCTGTAACTACCACTGCCTAAAAATTGATCCAGAACTGGGATGAGAAGAATCTGTTGATCTAGTGGGCAAGACATATCTCATTAACCATATCATCCCACTTTAATTTACTCTCTGTCTTTAGTTTCTATTCGTTATCTTTACATAGTAATTCTCCTCACAGCCTTGAGAACTCTAATTGTATTTTTCATTAAGTAAGGAAACAGTGTTCTCATACCACCTTTTACAAAAGGAAAATCATCAACTGACACTAAAGTGATAACTTCTTACTCATCGGCAAACTCCGTACGTGGTTTTAATCTCAGCATTTGCCAAGGTGATTTAACTTTAGTTCTGATAATCCCCACATATGCAAGGTGATATTAAACGCATTGCAAAGGTTTCTGTGTCCAAATATGCTTTCCCACATACCTGCCTTAGTTGTTGAAATTTTTACCATAAATTATCGCTTTGGAATACATAATTAAAGATACTTATTGGAAAGCAAATACTAGACTCTGAATGTAGTATATATCTGTTGAATGAATCAATGAAACTTATAAATATTTATTGAGTGCTTTCTATAATTATTAGGTACTGGGGTTTTGTTCATCCCATTACTCAGCTAACCTATTATTTTTTATAAATCACCTGTACTTTTTTTGTCTGCCCTCATTCATTCAGTCACTCACTTTCAAGCCAACTACCTTGTAAGCTATTCTCATTTTGCCCGGTGACACCAACCCTACCATCTAATGGTAGGTAGGGACAGGGAGGAAACAGCAGGCTTTACTATGATACTGTCATTTTTCATTCTTTGCTTTGCATTAATAGAAATTAAAAAGCAGTATCTGTCTATAGCTGGGCTGGGTAACCCATTAAGTAACGACAGCCATCAATGCCTTAACTTTTATGTTTCCATCAATTGCCTATTAGGGAGGAGGTCCTTGAGGGAATGAGACAAAAGATTTTGATTGGAAATCAGAGGAAAAATTCTGGGATATTGCCTGCATCAGCAGGTGATCTCTTTTAGTGGTGATTTCTGGGCAACTGGGGAACAAAGTCGATTTGGGGTCTGAAAGGGGTTCAAGTTACCCCAAAGCAGGAAAAGATTTAGGAAAAGAGTTTAGAAAGGTGTTAGAATAACAATAACAAAATTTTATTTCCCAGTGCTTTCTATTTGTAAATTATTTTCTACTTAGGCTGGAAGGGATCTATAGGAAGATCTTAAGGCATCTAATTTTCAGGTTCTTCACTAAATCACAAACACCTCACCATGTAATGTTGGTCCCCAAAATCTCTATTGCTTACTCCTTGGGCTGCAGTTTTGTACCACTGTCGCAGTTTACATTCACTATCCAATTGAGTGAATAGTGATAATCCAGGAAAGGAAAGTGATAATCCAGAATCATAAATATTCCTGATTTCAAACTTGGAGTGGAAATGGTTGAAGAATTCCTTGTTTTACATTTAGATTCATCTCCCTAACTGGCTTTTACAGTTAATCCATGATGCACCATTTTGCTAGTTACAGATTTGTTAGTTGAACGTGAAGGAAAGAATCTTTCCTGGTTATCTATATTCTGAAATCCTTAACTATGCATGAAGTTAGTTTCAGACATCTTGGGGTAATAGATCACCAGTGAGCAAGCAGACCTAGTGTTATGGATCAGAGTCCTCTGTGTGCCCCACTGTTTCAGGCCTGCCCCGAACAGCAGTGATCAGCTGGGGTCAGATGATTCCTTAAGGAATGGTTTTACCTTTTTCTAATTTTGTTCTTGGTCCTTTAGACCCAGAGTTTGAGTTATGGCTCTAATAGCCCCAGCATTGATCAGGGAATCTATCTCTGGAATAGCATCTGGAAGGAGTCCCTTGATTAGGTCGCCTGGTGTCCTGAAATTGAGCACAACAGCATTGCTCACTGCCATCCACTCTCTTTTTCTTCATGCCTGCAACAGTCTACTCAGGCCATGGCCATCTTATTACTATTATTGTCACTAGAAGAAGATAGATGATATAAGACAATTGATAATCCAAAGACCATGAGGATTTCTCTTGTAACAAGACAATTTCTGAGTGGCTCTGAGGGGAATTGGTCTTGCTGGTACCAAAGCCTTGGGCCTTGTATATCTGAGTGAGCCCTGGGCACTAGTGTGCCTGCAAAGATGCAGGCGGTCCTAAACCCCACCTTTCCCATTAGGCTGTGACCTCAGTTGCCTGAGGAGCACCTGGAGTGGCCACTAGGATGCTAGTATCCAGACTATCTGTGATGCCACATCCAGATCTCTCCCATCAGGACTTCCTCTTCTTTCCTCCAGCAACTGAGAGTGTGGATGGAAGTTAGCTGTCCTCCGAATCCCTCTCTGGATGTCTCCATCAGGTAAAGAAGGACATCTTGTCCAAGTTCATGCTTCTTCTCAGAGTCAGCCCGTATCCAGTGAGTACTTCATGAGGGGCAAAAAAGGCCTGGCTGCATTACCCGAATCAGTGGCAATTCTTTGGGTCCGTCCTAGCTCCAGAGTGACTTTCACCCCATCCTCCCTCCCAGTACACTTCGTGCATGTTGTTATCGGTTTCAGAATCTATTTCGCAGGGACACAATCTACAACTGCTCTTCCATGAACAGAGCTGAGCATGTCTTCCTGGAAAGCAGCCTGGTCCGCTCAGGCTTGTACACCCTAAGTGACCCTCCTCAGCCTCTTCTCTGGCTGAAAATTGTCCTTACAATCCCAGCTGCTGGGAGGCATTCTTCTTTTCATGCATATGTCACCTCCCACTTGACTTTGACTACGCCCTGGTGCTTGGACCTCCCATCCACCGTACTGGATCCCCTTAGACACCAGCATCTCCTGGAACCAGGCCAGAGTTGCCAGGCCCCCTGAACACTCTGCTTCTGGCCCCCCCGCTCAGGTCAGCTCTAAAACCTAACCATTTGTGTCCACTCGCATCTTTTATATGATCCCGGATTCCTTTTGTTCTTCTCTTAGAAGCTAGATTCCAGCAAACCTCAGGCCCAAATCATCCTAATTTTAGCTTCCTATTTTCTCAAAGGCAGATGGAGAAACAGTGTTTTCTGTCTTAAACGTAAGTTTAAGTGACATCAGAGTATCTTAGTTGGGATATCTGATAGGCTATTTGTTAAAATTAATTTGTTTATTTATTTATTTAATTTTGGCTGCGTTGGGTCTTCGTTGCTGCACGCGGGCTTTCTCTAGTTGCGGTGGGTGGGGGCTACTCCTCGTTGCGGTGCACGGACTTCTCACTGCGGTGGCTTCTCTTGTTGCAGAGCACAGTCTCTAGGCACGTGGGCTTCAGTAGCTGTGGCACGCGGGCTCAGTAGTTGTGGCTTGCGGGCTCTAGAGCACAGGCTCAGTAGTTGTGGTGCACGGGCTTCGTTGTTCCGCAGTATGTGGGATCTTCCTGGATCAGGGCTCGAACCCGTGTCCCCTGCATTGGCAGGCGGCTTCTTAACCACTTCGCCACCACGGAAGTCCCTCTGATAGGCTATTAAAGATATAGAATGAGAGCTTCCAAGAGAGAACATGGATGGAGAACTTCTAACTCTTAGAACAAAATGCTGATGTCACACCCTGAAAACCCTGTTGAATAGTAGCTACAGAAACAGCATGTAATTTCCAGTCTGCTTAAATTTGGTTTAGCTATTCCCTCAGGGTCTCAGGAAAACTCTTAAATGGGGTAACCGCTAAGTCAAAAATGGTTTAAAATGAAAACTTGCCACTGTTGCACCTAAATTGAGGTAATCGTTCTGAACAAATCTAGATTCCACTAGAGCGCTTAGTAGCAAGGAGAGGTCTTCTATGATACACACTCTGATTTTAGTATTTCCTTTTCTCTCCCCACCTTCCTCACTTTTATACAACCATTGCAGAATTTTTTGCAGACTTGTTATTCTAATGTTTCTGAGACCAGAATAAAAATAAGACAGGATTTTTGGATCTGAGAGGGTGGACAACATTTCCTTTTAATTGCATGGAAATGAGTTTGTTCTTATTCAGCATAATGGAACATATAGCAGTTAGAATTCCAGTGTTTGCAATGTTTTTCGTGTATGTGTGTGTGTGTGAGAGAGAGAGAGAGTGAATGCGTGAGTGAGTGAGAGAGAGAGAGAGAGAGAGAGAGAGGGAAGGAGGGAAGGAGACAGAGAGAGAATGTGTATAGGCCTGAATGACTTGGAAACATATGTAATTTCCCTACTTTGATGGAGTATCTTTAATGAGTTGCATGGGCAATATCTAGCTTGCTATTCGAATTTATCTGGAGAACATAGTTTATAGTTTTTGTGATGGATTTGAATTTAATTGTGGAATTGTAAGAAGCATTTAGAGGGTAAAAAAGGAAGACAGTTTTCTGGATGATAAGAAGAGGAGCACTTATTGAAAACACAAAGAAATATGATGACAAGGCTGTTTCAATTGTGCGTTCTTCTAATAGGAATCATAATTTTTAAATCACTACAGTTTGTTAATTAAGTCTTGATGTGTCTATCGTATTGATGTACTAGAACGCCAGATTTCGCTGGCTTTATTTCTACTAAATTTTCCATCAGTTATGCTTTCTTCAGTTCTAATCATCTTAATAAAGCATATGTGAGAAATACATACATACACAAGCATGTATACAGATGCACACAGACACACACACAAGTACACATTCCTTAGCTTTTTATTTGAACATTTGACATTAAGGGTGAATAGAGCTAGCAGTTCAAATTAACATGAATGAAAAAGGCATCAAATGATAATATCTATGTGAATTATTTATGACATTGTTATAAACAATTTTCTGCCGAACATTCATTATCTCGTGCACTGTCTCACATGGTCATCAGAGTACAAGTGAAACACCAAACAGTCCTCTCCTACAGCTCCAGGGAGCCTGACCTCTCAGTGACTTGGCCAAGGTCACCAGGCCACCAGATGCACTTAGACAGGTGTCCTGACACGCTGCCAATAGCCTTTTAACTGTACTATCCTCCCTGTATTAATTACGTTTTTATATCCCTCTGTATGATACACTCACTTATGAGAGAGAACAGTTTCTATTAAAGAAGAAAAAGACAGAAGTGGCTTTTTTCACAGCTGTTTTTACCATTTGAGCTTTTAAAAAAATTACAAGAATGGCTGTTAGATTGTGGATTTATGAGATGTTTCCTTTTTGCTTACTCTGGTGGCTGGAGATGAGAGAACATTCCTCTCATTAACTTTTAGGCAATCAACACTTTAAAACAAGAGGGCAAGGCTAAATGACTCCATTCATGGCTCTGGTCATTTTAATCCAGTTCGGCTGTTGGCAACTCTGTAAAAATATTGCTTCCAAATCCTCTTGGAGCACTCTGATTTTAGTCACGTGGTAAGGAGGCTGTTTGTACCAGCATATCCTCAGATGGACTGGTCCACTTACTTAAAAGAACTTTTACGTTCTGGCAGAATTTGAACTTAAATAAATAAATGCTATGACTGTGGTTACTAAACAGTTACGCTCAGAGAGACAGATTTAACTCTTTTGTAAACAGTATTGTGTTTGGATTATCATCACAGTTGGCTTTTTTGTTTTTCCTTCTAGTATCTAAGTATTCCTTATGCAAAGCATATCCTACCCAGAGCAGTGATGGGCCATGTCATTTATTTTCATGTGAGCCGTAATTTAAAACTTCCTTATTTACCAAGCTTTCTTTGGCTTTTTACAACATTTGTAATCAATCTTTGAGTTTATCTCTTCCTTCAAATGGTTTTGCTGCAGTCAAAGTAAAACTCCGTTAACAGTTTTCCTTCATCTGTTTTTTCAAATGTATAACTGTGCCAAAGTGGCATTATCTGCTTAGAATTAACTTTAGTTTTCAATTCAGCATTCTTTCTGGCACATATATGATTTTTATGTTGTTAGAAGACCCTTTTAGGAAGATTCCTTCTCATAGGCAAAGCTATACTGAAACAAAAGGCTGCACTTAGAATATCAGGGTACTCAAAGCTTTATCTTCCAGTCGTGATCACTGTTGCTTGGGGAAGGGGATAAACTTTAAAAGCAACTGGATAAAGCGTTGCAAATTTGTTTACCTCCAGTGCAGTTCCCTGATGATGTTTTATTTATAGTTTTATAGCTAGCAGTGGAAAGCCATGCTAAGATGAAGACTGCTTTGAGGTAGGGCAGCGTCTGTTGGTATCAGCATCTTCTCCCTGCCTTTCCTCAGCATCCCTGTCAGGAAAGAAATGGCATAGGAATCTTGACTCATGAGTCACAGGCTGAGTCAGGTTTGGTGGTGCTTGGTGTCTAGGAAGGGAGGTTTTCATGGTGTGAGGTAACCATGGACAGCTCCTGCAGGAGTGAGGGGTTGGTTGGGTATTTCTAGCTCCCATACTTTTAATCTGTCATATAGCACATCTTAAAGGTTTTTTTTTCTCCCCGATTCTCAAATGTCAGCAGTTTCCCCTCACAAAATATATAAGTTAGGTAGTTTTGTTTTTCCTACTTTTAAACAAATTGAAAACCTGTCTTGGGCAGGAGAGTCAAAAGTTGGTAGTAACTCACTTTGCTCAGCCTTTATTGGATGCGATGGGAGCCGTGAGTCGAGAGAAAGACAAGCTGCTGGGGCCTTCCTGGGTAAGAGGACAAATGTGAATTAAAGTGCTGAAAAGGGCCTGAGATTATGGCTGTGCATTCTAGAACAAAGGGGCGAGCAATTGATGGGAGGAAAAAAAAAGTCGTGTTGGGTTTTCCTTTGTCCTAGTCACAGAACTCCTCAGATCTTCGTCACATAAAAGCTTTAGAGGAAACTCATATTCAGTTATCAGAAATTGCTTCCCCTTGATTTATGATCTGGTCAGTCTCCTTGGTAAGCTGTATGAACTCTCCCAACCAGAAAAAGAGAAACACTGCAGATGGACTCTGCACGTATAAATGCATGTTGGCAGTGGATATATAACTTCCAACAGCTCAGAGATAATAAATTGAGTTCCCTGTCAGTGCCAGCTAAATAAACACATCTGTTGTAAATGATGTGACAATAGCATCATTGATTATAAATCCACAATTTGACATTTGAAATCACATCTCCATTTCACTCCTAAGGAAGGGAGTGACTCTCGGTCCTTTTTATAGTAGAGACTTAGCAACATCTCTGGCAACTCAGCTTCTTCCCGCTGTGATTAATTAATCTGGAGTTGCTCTGATGTCTCTCTTGGGGGGATTGCATTAACCTTGCTTTGCTTATCTGGAATAATATGTACGGCTAGTGCCTTTCAACAGGAGCTGGGCTTTGCCTGCTCCTGTTCTAGTGTTTTCTACTTTGAAGTAGGGAGAGGTGCACACTCAGGAGAGATGGGAACAATTACAGTGCGTCTGACATATTCAAATCCTTACTCTGTTATTTACACATAAATATACTGATAATACAGTCTTACAGTCTTACTTGTTTCTCCACATGAGTCAGTTTATGGGTGCTTTTTAACTGAATCTTCTTTGGTTTTATAAAGATTTCTATATAAACCTTGTAAGCAATAGAACTATAAAGATTGATTCACCAAGAAAATGATTTCACAGAGCATTTTTGTTCGTCTAACTTTGTAAGACATTAATCTCACCAGAAGTAAAATTAAATGTGAGCTATCTTTTAAATATATTTTTAAATCTCTAGCCTGGCAAATCCTGAAGGATTTGCTTTGTTTTTCACAGTGATTGAGTGGCTCACTTGAAGGACTTAACGAGTATTTATTTCTTCACAACAATGCTGAATTTTCATATTTCAAGTTGTGCTTTTGTCCTTTTCTCTATGGTAACTGAGCCATAACCATTGTCCTGTTCTTTTGAAAATGCTGTGCAGTATCTGTGCTGAAAATCTGCGTGATACAGTCCACCAGCCCGCTGGATGCATCGCCTCATCTCTCATCTGATGGGAGGTGTGAGGCCAGCCCTCCTACAGTGATACATTAACTTTTTCTTTGGTCTCGATTTCCTTCTTAACCAGAGCTCAGAATAACACCAAGTGTAAATAATCGGCCTTTTCGTCTTTGCCACAGACGTGGAAGCTGAACATTCAATTTATTTTTAAAGGTTTTGCCCTAGCCAGTATGGTTCCTTACAAAAGCATAGCACCTAGGGTTCATTTATAACACTTGACTTTTTCCATCTCTAGGATTATTTACCCTTTATCTTTAGTACTCACCAGCAAAAGTTCAGAAAACAGAAATACAGCAAGATTTCAAGGATATTAACTCATGATATTATTAACTCATGGCAGGCAAGATTTAAGGTGTATTTTTTTCATATGAATCGACCAAAGAGTCAGTGGGCATGATAGAAGAGTCTGTCAGTTTTCAGTGACACCTAATATTTGGAGGACAAAGAAAGCTGTTTAGGTGGTGAGGGCCTTATCTGTGTTTGCTTAATATGGACAGCCCTAGTGGCCGAGAAGCCACCAAGGTCTAATCCAGTAAAGGCTCAGTCCTGTAAGAGAAGAAGGACTTTGATCAATTATGAGCGTTTTTTGTTTGTTTTGTTTTTTCTTTCGGCCTCTGAGGACTCCTCTGTCTTTTTCTCCTCTTTTATTTTCATTTTCCCCATACTCAAAGAAGAGGTTTGGTAGTCCCAGTAGGCAATAGATTCCTGTAATTCTGTCCTGTATTCTTACTTCAAGCCTGAGTCCGGTGTCTGGCTCTGCTCTTCATCTGGTTCTGTGATTTGGGCAGGATGAGTCACTTCTCCAAACCTCTGTTTTAATTATGACGTGGAGAGAAAAATCCTCTCTCTGAAGAAGGTTTTGAAGATTATGGGCTTCCCTGGTGGCACGGTGGTTAAGAATCTGCCTGCCAATTCAGGGAACACGGGTTCGAGCCCTGGTCCGGGAAGATCCCACATGCCGCAGAGCAGCTAAACCCGTATGCCACAACTACTGAGCCAGTTGTCAACTGACAGCTGGCAACTACTGTCAGTTGTCTGGAGTCCACGAGCCACAACTACTAAGCCCACGTGCCTAGAGCCCGTGCTCTGCAACAAGAGAAGCCACCACAACGAGAAGCCCACACACTCCAATGAAGAGTAGCCCCCGCTCGCCGCAACTAGAGAAAGCCCACGTGCAGCAACGAAGACCCAACACAGCCAAAAATAAATTATAAATAAAATAAATTTTTAAAAATTAAAAAAAAATTAAATGAGATCGTATGGATGAACGCCCCAGGTACAGTACCTGACATAGGGTCCAAATACAGTGGTTGAATGTGAGTCTAGTCCATTGTGAAATCCAGTTTTTTGACCATATATGAATGAAGCAAAATTTTTAAAAATAAAACAGTTTTCTTGAGTATTCTGGCCTTCGTGGACATGGAACCTAGTTTTGCTTTTCTCTTTTCAGTGGCTGTTACCAATGCACCTCCTCTATTTACTTAGTTGTAACTTCACAGACAAGAATGCAGGCAGTCCCCATAGTATTCTGAGGGTGGGTTAGTCATCAGGCTTATGAGCAGTTCCCAAATCCAGCAAGGAGAGCAGAGAGAAGCCTGGATGATGAAGCTACTAGGGGGGAAAAAATGGCCTGGAAGAAATTATGAGATATTCAGAAGGCTGCCCAAAATGCTGCCTCCTAGTAAATTGTCAGTTCCTGCCAAGAGGAGAGTGATGCCTTTTTATGCCAGTGTATGCTGTGGACAAAGCTTATATTCCTTTCCACCATGTGCACGTTTATCTTTATAGGTCATGAGAAAGGAAAATGGGCTCACGTTTGGCATCTCCATTCAATTTTACTACTTTAGCATCTTGATAGCTTTTAAATACAACTGGGGAAAGGATTATAGTTGGCAGCAAAGTGGATTTCAGGGACAGGTAGAAAATAGAAGGGAAGACAGCCTCTTATATTTTGATTAATCAAGTCCATGAAAATGTATGCATGAGCATACAGCTATGAAATATATTGACACTGAACACTTTTCTTTCAGTGGTGTTTATATGTGGTGATATCTGGAATTTTGAATAAGCTGGTTTTTTGCTCTATAGAAACCTGTTACGATAGGTGTATTCTTTGGGACTTTTGCAGGATAGCACATTTCCTTTTGAAATCTCCTCTTCCCAAAATGGCCTTCCATGAAAGTTTGATATTTTTCGTTCCCAGAATACACCCACCACCTGCTACTTGAGTGTGTGTGATATCTGTAGTCATGAAAGAAAAGAACTTGTTGTTATATATGTAAGATATTACAGTCATATCACAATTTTGATTTTTTTTAAAACATGCTGTTAAGTGTAACTCCTTCTCTTAAATAGCTTAAAATTCAGCTCTCAGGATGATTTTTTAGTCTGATTGAAGTCTTAGAAAAAACTAAGTATGCTTTTTTTTAATGCATTTTTTGGGGTTAATTTGGACCTGGGAGGGTCGGGTTCTCTGTCAGTTGTCGTGGTAGTCATCAGGTGAATTCGGCTGATTTGGCTGGTGAGGGGACTGTCCTCTTTCTCCCTCATTGTCTTATACTTGAAAAGCTACATATTTGATCAAAGTAAAACAGCCGTTCCTGATATTCTTCGTCTTTGGAGCTACAGATTTTTAAGTGCCATCGGCAAAAATTTTTAAACAAAATTGCCTGAAAGGAGATCTTTAAAAACAGTTATGCTGTTGTCAGCGGTGCACACTCATCTTGTGTCTGTAAAAGAGACTACGGGAAAGATTTCTCACTTGTCATCAATAGTATACATGTAGTAGATGCTTGTTGACTTAAAGAATGACAGAAGTCCACTTAGTCTTTAATTACCCTGGTTGTATTTAGAGCAGTTCCCACATCTAGAGTTACTTAGCATTTGACATGGAATTGGCACAAATCTTCATTGAAAATGAAGAGCAACATAGACAGACACTTTATGGTTTAGCATTTAAGAGAAGAAAATCAGATTTTCTTTTTACCCAGTACTTAATTTTCATTAAAAAAAAGGAAATTTTAGAATTACCAATGAGTGTTACTGAATGATGATTACATCTCATTCTGGGTGCATGGAGAATTATAGAAGAATATGGAATTACATAGTGGGACCATGTGAAACTCATGTATAGTGGGTTATCATGAACCACTAAGTTGCTAGAGTGGGGATGATGAGTGCTGGAATTCAGGGAGGAGATGCTGCCTTTGAGGAAGTTCTCATGAAGAGGCTAGAATTGAGCTGGTCACAGAGAGACAGAGATTCTGGATTGGCATAGAAAAGCAAAACATAATTTCTGATGACAAGATCATAGAGAAAATGGTACACATAAAAGAATCCACATCAGATAGAGATTTCAGTCATGTAATTCTCCTGCCTAGAATACAGGTTAACATTAGAGATTTCAAGAGTAACCTGATTAAATATGTAAAATAGGAAAATAAGGAAAGGAGGGACAGATTGAGGGATTGGCAGAGGGATTTGTTTCTATCTCTCTACCTATCTAGCTACCTAATCTATCTGTCACATAAGAGTCTCTTAATACCTGTTGCAAGTAATCTTAAGAATAAAGCATTTTCTGTCCCCATAATTAAAGCTCACGGTGAAATGAACACCCTCTAAGGAAGACAGGCAAACCTGAAGAGCAGGTTGGCCAAATGGAGAGTTCAGAGATCTCACCAAAAAGAATAGTTGTACCTTCAAATCCCTCACCAAAAGGACAGGTACCATTGCTGGGAGTGCGTTTTCTCGCAGCTCTGCATCTGGCTATTACAACAAAACCTGGGGAGATGATAACTGGTAGATAGACTAAATAATGCAGTAAGTGTCACCCAACATTATCATTTCAGCATCTGTGTGCACATTTCAGAGTTTAAATTCACTACAGCCATTATATCTGTTTTGTTTTATTTTGACATTAGTAATGTTTGTTTGGATTGATAGAAAGTGGCATCGTTATTCTTTAAATCGCGTAGCATACCATCCTTGGCCTTTTCAATCCAGCTTCTCTGCTCCGTTCTATACCTTGCGATACAAATGAACTGCTCCAGATTATTTGCTGTTATTTAAAACTAGACCCAACTGTATGTTTTTCACCCTGTGTATCACCTTTGATGTCTGTTTTCCACTATTTTGGTTGGATGACTCATTCAGATGTTTCTTTCTGGCTGATTGGACTACAGTTCCTCCTTCAGCCTTGGATCAGTATTTCCCTGATGCTCATATCAGCTGTGGAGTCTAAAATGAGAACTGTCTTCCTCTCATTTGGTCCTTTGTGATAACACCACTCCTTTCTCCTGTCTCCCCACTTAATTCTCTGAATTAATAATAGTTGACTCCAGTAAAAGCAGGGTTTTCAGAATAGACTTTAGAGGTACATCTGTGGAGATGATTATAAGGGCTCCTACAAAATGTGTAAATTTGAGATTCTAGTTGGGCTGTTTCGTAGACACTTTTCATCCATTTTTTAATTTTGTGTGATGAAATGAAAATGCATACCTACTTACAGATATGCAAAGCCTTAGTAAATGTCAGTACGTGACTCATGATTTTGCTGAATGGTGAATCCTGGTGGTCTAGTAGACGCCTAATTGCTGAGGAAATCCCAAATCAGATTTGATAAGAGTGAGAGTATGTCATTCTACCTTGTGCAGACGAGTTTACTTTCCAGTTTTGAATTTCCCCTCTGAATTATTTTATATCTCCAGCCCCACTAAAAAGACCTAAAATTCTCCCCATAATCAGTGTATTAAAGTTCAAAACTCAAATTCATTGGCCTGTTTGTGAATTCACTCTGTCCACCTCCCCTAGGACACTGGTCAACTTAACAGTATGTAAATTCTCAGTATCATGCCCAGTGCCTGAACTATTCCTTGGAATATATGTTCTTCTTCTCATAGCCGCCATCTTGGCTTGTTGCACTGGTAGGAGGGCCCAGTACAAACATCTCATTTACATTAGTGCTTCTCCCAATACCTCAGTCAGCAATAGACTCCTTCTGTTCTCCTCTCATAGCACGTTGTGCCTTTCTTTAGCCTTTAGCGTATTTTGCTTTGTTCTGTGGTTATTTCTGTATATGTTCTTTCCCCGTTGGGTCGGGGATGTAACATATCATCGTATTCCATATACTTTATTGAACAAGGTATGATCTCAGTCACTGTTTGTAGAAGGAAGAATTGAGTTTCTGAGTAACCATTTTGGAACAAAGCATTTAAGAATTAATGTATAATTAAATATTGCCTGCATTTCCTTGCAAGCTCAGATGGTTTTTCCCTTAAATTTTGTACCAGCCTCTGACTTATCTTTGCCGTCTTCCTTTATTCTGATAAACATTACAGGATCATGATAAATGTGCTAGATTTATCTATCGTATACTACCTCTATTTATCCATTTACCCTGTATGAGCACTTGAATTTGAATTTCTAATGGCAAAATTTAATATGAAATTTTGAGGTTAAATTACTTTTATGTTTTTTAAAATAAATTGGCTTGCAAACTGTGTGTTTTATGGAATGCTCTCATAGTATTTGCTTTTGCAGTTTAAATGGATTCCTTAAGAATTAGGAGAAAGAGGAATTAAAAGATTTACAGTGTAGCATAGCAAAGAAGTGTTTCCTTAGTAACAAAAACCAAAGTTATATGAAGACACCAGGAACTGGAGCCTGCTTTGAAATCTTACCCTGTAAGCAACTTAGACTTGAAAAAATAAAATGGAAATCTGCCTAAGAGCGTAGAAATCATAAGGGAAACAGGTTAGACTTGTGCCGATTTGCACGGCCATGCATGGCACAGTAGGATTTAGAGAGTAAAGAGAGTTAGCCTTTAATTTTTAAAGGTCACTTTGCATATTCGTCTAATTAAATTTTTATTTTTATAGCCAAGATGTATTTCAGAATGGAAATTTTGATTGTAAAATCAAGAGTCTGAAGGTAGAGTTGTGATTAAAATAGTTGGCAAGTAGGTAGCAAGCACTTTTCTAGAATATGAGTTGACCAAAACATTTGATTTTTTTTTTTTTTTTTTTGAGAATCTTGGATAACTGGACTAGAGATGGCAAAGTTCCAGCCAGGAGGCAAATTCCAACTCAAGAAGAAGTTATCTTGCTTTCTGGACAGTGTAATTTTTGTCATTCTCATGAGAAGCAATGAGCTGTTAGACTAGCCACTTGAGAATAAAATCTCTCCTAGGATTGAAGCAGACAAAGGGCTGTGAACAATGGTTTATCAGCTAACCCAGTGAAGGCACGGGCAACAGGTAGGTAGGTAGGTAGGTAGGTAGTTAATCACTCTGGAAATTATAGCTCTGGTGAATAGGAACTAAAATTTATCTCCAGATTAACTGTACTTTTTTCACCTCCCTCTTTTCTCTTTTCTTCTACATTTTTGTTTTCCCCTGTCTTTCACTCCCCACCCCAGGGAGCAAGTCAGAAAATAAGTCATAGTATTATAATTTTGATTATATTTCTCACTGATGTTCTTTAATCACTGCCTTCTTGCGACTTTTCTTCCACTACTTCAAAGACGCTTAACTTAATTGTATTGAATATTTTTCATTAATTAGTCATCAATTTAAAGGCGATAACAGATTTTTTTCTTGAGGTAACATGTAAATGCTTTTTGTGAAAACCCTCCATTTTCCGCTCCCTTTGCCCATCCCTTGTCTCCACCTTAACGTCCCTTTCTAGAAAGGTGGAAAAACGAATCTGTTGTCCCCATGCCCTCTGCCCACCATCAGTCAGAACACTCTGGTAGTTGTGGCCTGGCTCCAGACTGGGGGTTTTCTGGTACCTGATCAGTCTGTGAGATCCTAAGTTGGCGGCTGTGCGGGGCTCAGAGAAAGAAGAGGCTGACCCGGTTTACTGACCTGTGTATTTTGTAATTGATGAAAAGGAAAAGCAAGGTTTTCTGAGCCTCTGACTTGTGAACGTGGACGTTTCACTTGCACAGCCAATGGAAACCAATGATAGATGTCATGTTACAAACCGTCTAGGGGAATGTGCTCATTCACACAGGAAAAAGGCAGTTCTGTTCATTTTTATAGTCCTGGTTTTCCTGGCACCTAGTGAGCCTTCAGTTAAGGTGTATTGAAAAAAATATATGTGAGAGCTTGGGTATTTCATTTAATCTCTCTAGACCTCACCGTTCTCATCTACACAATGAGGATAGTGAATCAGGTTAGTAAAGGATCTTTTAGCTTGGTCATTTTTTCATTCATTCATTTACATTTATCCAGGCAGCATTCTGCAAATACATCCGGAAAGGCTACCATTTTCTAGGTCCCCCTTTTAAAATACAATTAGATCACCTCAGGGGGAGCAGAGGACTTGATTCTTTTAGATATTCACTGTGCATTATAAAATAACGGATTAATAATTCTGTCATGGGCTTAAATCCATGTATCCAGTCTCTTTTAATGCTTTGAGGCACTTAGGGTAAAGGCTTATTACACATCTGGTTTGACATGCTGTGAGTGCTAGCAAAACATCCCCTACATGGACCCCAGGACTTACAGATCCCAGCACCTGTTCACATTTTGACCAGTTCAGTTTTGGAACTGTTCTAGCTACTTGTTTTTTTTTTTTTGCGGTACGCGGGCCTCTCCCGTTGCGGAGCACACGCTCTGGATGCGCAGGCTCAGCGTCCATGGCTCACAGGCCCAGCCGCTCCGCGGCATGTGGGATCCTCCCGGACCGGGGCACGAACCCATGTCCCCTGCATCGGCAGGCGGACTCTCAACCACTGCGCCACCAAGGAAGCCCTCTAGCTACTTTTTTATTCTCCTTCCTCACTGTCCTTTAACTAAAGTTTTCATCTGATAAAAGTAATTTCTTAAGACCTTTTTGGTCATCACTCACCTACCCTGTGTCAAGTATCAGAAAGTTATTCTGGTTATAGGGAAGCCAGTTGTCTGTAAGTAAGGTTTTTAGGGCTGCTTAATTAAAGAGTTTAATTAGTTAAAGAATAAGTTTAACTTCAGATCAGCTGTAGTCTCAGAGGACCACGCAGAGGGAATAATTAGGAAGCTGACTTATTTCTCTACTGAGTCTGAAGTCAGTTTTTTCTCAATAGACAAGAGGAAGACATCTGATCTTGACTAACCCAGACTCCCGACAAGATTAGCTAAGGAAAAACAATCCATTAATCTGATTACTTTCCCTTTAGAGTATTAAAGGATTCAAATTCCCAAGGTTCACTAAATTGTAATGATTCCAACAGCATTTCCATCTGAGAATCTCAAAGAATTTCACAAATATGTGCAGCTGCATATATACTTCAAAGCAAGCACTTTCATTCCTTTCTTTTTGGTGATAAAATTGAGACAAAGGTTAACAAATATTTTCAACTATCAAAGGCTGTTTAGTGATAAATGAAGAATATAGATGACCTTTTGTTTAGTTCATCACTCAAATAGTTAGTCAACATTTTACAAAATTGGTAGAAGCCAATTCCCCTGAGAATGTATGTATAAATCTTAAGGGACATATTTTAATATAAAAAAGTAGAATAATATTCCTGGACTAATGTTTCAGAAAATAAATAGCAGCAGAAAATAAATGTGCTCTGAATTACAATTCTGTGTATTATATTCCAGGCTGAGTTGGGCGAATGGAGAAAATTTTGTTGACCCTTCTTTAAATAGATTTAGTACAAAGTGTGTTATCATCTTTGCGTGGTTCTCATTTTACAAATGGGAAAGATTACTTTCTATTAGCTAGTAGAATGCAGATTTCAAATGGCGCAGAGGTCGCTCATTTAATTTATTTCCTACCTAAATAAACCTCCCCCATATAAAACCATTTCTCTTTTTCCCTCACCAGCATACCATTCTTATGCCTTCTTCTTAAAAGAAATGTTGCTTTCTCCCAGCATTTTTATCCTTCCTACCCACTGAGTCTTCTACACACAATTAATTAATGTGTCTCTACTGAGCCGTAATTTTGTAACCAAGACTGTACCAAGTACTATGGGAATCCTCAAGAAGAATGACCCCCAAGTTCCTCCCCTCAAGTGACTTACACTTCAGCAAGGAGCTGTAAAAATCACTGGAGAAGCTAAGAAACCCGGCAGGTGCCAAATTGTCAATTACCAGTAAGAGCTATGGGTGGTCAGAGATGGGAAAGGCCAGCAGAACAGGCAAGGACCAAATGCCCTCAACTCAGTGAAGTGTATTATCTGTCTTTTCTTGTTGGATTTTAGCACATCAGACTGAAATGACAGTTACCTGTTTATAAATATTACTTTTGTCTCCATTCTGTTGGAACTTTGTAGGGGGGCAGTTTTATATCTGTGTATCTTTTCACCTTTCATCTTTAACACCGGCCCTGGGCATGATGGTGATTCAGTGTTCATTGGTGAGGTTGCTTTGAGTCAAACTTTAAAAGATGACCTGGGATTTAGATTGACTGACCAAAGCATGCTGGAGCCCTGGAGCTACAAGCACAAGGCCTGGTGATGGAGCTGAGGGGGATGGGAATCTCCAACAGGGAGGGGGACATCCTAGCCAGGGTGGCCTGTGTCCATTTATTACAAAGGGAAATGAAACCAATTAGTATTTTCCATCGCCTACACTCCATGGCCACTGATTGCTTAGGGGCACTGTGTAAAACCTGCCTGTGGCCAAAGTAGGACAAGCTGAAAAAATGAATCTTAAAATCATTTTAGAAATTTAAAAGCCCTTTGTCAAGCTGGGTATTAATAACGATTGTTGTTATTATTCTGTTTCTAGCCAAGTATCTGCAGGAGGTGCCAAAATTCCAATAATAGATGAAAACAGGTCTGGTTAAATGTGACGATGAGAGTGTTTTATCACCAGATGGGATTTTAATTTGCCTAATAAATATGTTCATTCAGTAATCCTTATATTGTATAATACACATAGCCTTCATTTGCTAAGTATTAGAATTCTCATAATCAAATAAGCCAATGATGATGGCTTCTGAAAACTTTAGTTTTTGAAGTTAAAACATATTCAGACATCAATCAATAGAATGTTAGTAGCTGTGGCCTAGGTAACTGAAGGTTAACCCTTTATTTCAACATTTTTACCGCCACAAACTACAAGTATTTCCCACCTTCTGTATGTGAGGCATGTTAAATCCTCCATGAAACTCTGTGAGGTAGCTATTCATATCTTCAGAGAGGCTAGAAGATATCCCAGGTGTGGTTGAGCCAGGTACCCCCAGATGTAATAGGGCACCCTTTTCACTGCTACACCATAGAGCACTTCCTTCTAAACGCGTCTTGTACAAGGGCTGAGATTTGCCATCCCTTGAGTACTGGGAGCCTCACATCGTGGTGAGTGAGGCCCTGGGACTGAGGAAGGTGTGCAAATCACACAATTTTTTTTTTCCGAGTAACTTTATTTGTTTATTTTGGGCTGTGTAGGGTCTTCGTTTCTGTGCGAGGGCTTTCTCTAGTTGTGGCAAGCGGGGGCCATTCTTCACTGCGGTGCGCAGGCCTCTCACTATCGCGGCCTCTCTTGTTGCGGAACACAGGCTCCAGACGCGCAGGCTCAGTAGTTGTGGCTCACGGGCTTAGTTGCTCTGCGGCATGTGGGATCTTCCCAGACCAGGACTCGAACCTGTGTCCCCTGCATTAGCAGGCAGATTCTCAACCACTGCGCCACCAGGGAAGCCCAAATCACACAATTTTAAAGTAAAAGAGAATTAAACCCGAATCGGCAGGGACTCTAAGACATCAGTTTCACCAATATTTTTTACTGTTTATTATTTTTTTAATTTTTATTTTATATTGGAGTATAGTTGACGTACAATGTTGTGTTAGTTTCAGGTATACAGCAAAGTGATTCAGTTATACATATATCTATGTTTTTTTCAGATTCTTTTCCCATACGGGTTATTACGGAGTATTGAGTAGAGTTCCCTGTGCTATACAGTAGATCCTTGTTGAACATCTTTTTTTTTTTTTTTTTTTTTTTGCGGCACGTGGGCCTCTCACTGTCGTGGCCTCTCCCGTTGTGGAGCACAGGCTCCGGACGCACAGGCTCAGCGGCCATGGCTCACGGGCCCAGCCGCTCCGTGGCATGTGGGATCTTCCTGGACCGGGGCACGAACCTGTGTCCCCTGCATCGGCAGTTGGACTCTCAACCAACGCGCCACCAGGGAAGCCCTGATAACCTATTTTATATATAGTAGTGTATATATGTTACTCCTAATCTCCTAATTTATCCCTCCCCGCCACCTTAACATAAGTTTGTTTTCTAAGTCTGTGAGCCTGTTTCTGTTTTGAGGTGGAATTACCAATATTTTTAAATGCATGCATTTTGTGAGAATCTTTGTTTATTCTCCACAGTGCATGCAGGCCAAAGTTCTGCTGGCTGTTTTTGAATATGAGGGTTCATTTATATCCTCAGCCTTGCAAATCATTTTTTAGAAGTTGTGACAAGCTTTGCCAGCGCCGCTCACTCCCAACGAGTGTGATTACTGGTTAATCAGAAGGGTTAGTGTGAGTAAATGGATGTTGTAATGTGAATCATTGTACATGCTTACTCCTTGGTCCCCTTGCAAACAAGCCATCTCATCCAGCTTAATGAGCTTTTCCTGAAGTGTTTACAAATTCTAAATAATTAAAATTCAATTGAATCGAAGTCCTTTGTAATTATACCTGCAATTACTTCATTATCATCCAGGCAATTGCAAGGGGGTGGGGTGGGGGCAGGTGAGTTCTTTTGTGTTTAAAGTCAAAGTAATTATGTTGAAAAATGATACCTGATATTTTGTAAAGTTTCTCATTTCAGTTAGCCATAGAAAAAATACTTTGAAAGTTCATAATCCAACACTTTTTTTTTTTTTTTTTTTTTTTTTTTTGCGGTACGCGGGTCTCTCACTGTTGTGGCCTCTCCCGTTACAGAGCACAGGCTGTGGACGCGCAGGCTCAGCGGCCATGGCTCACGGGCCCAGGCGCTCTGCGGCATGTGGGATCTTCCCGGACCGGGGCACGAACCCGTGTCCCCTGCATCAGCAGGCGGACTCTCAACCACTAATCCAGAACATTTTTTAAATGGTCTTTCTCAAACGTATATAGATTGGATTCACTTCATAGGAAGGCTTTTTGGGATCCTCCGCGATCTTGGCAGCCTTAATGCATATTAACAGGTCATGAGAAAGCAATGGTTTGGGCGTGAGCAGGTACTAGATTTCATGGGAGTGGGGTGCAGAGGGCTGCTGAGACGCTGCTACAGAGAGGTTTTTGAAAAGTGCCTAACACAGCACTGTTTATAACTTGGTCCTTAATAAAGAAATTGGAATTGGAAAAAACAAAGCATACCCATCAAGTTCACATTGCAGGCACGAAAATTAGCCTGGAAGGTGAGGGCAGGGGACAATCTGCAGTCATCATGGCCAGCTGAAGTAGCCAGAAACAAACGTAATTGAATTTACTGAGAACAAGTGCAGGCTATTGTACTTTAAGTAGGTCTCTGTGGCCAAAGAGGGGAGCAAGGGCATATCACTCAGAAATTTTTCCTTGGCACGGGTTATTTTGATAAGCCAACCTATTAATTTACTTGGATTGTGGAGATAGAGCCAACAACAGAATAGGCAGCTACAGGGATGGTTGGCTGCACCAACTCCAATAAAAAGAGCAGCCGACTCGCCGGACCCTTCATGTTTCTTCTCTTCTGGAGAAAACTCATTCTAGTATATCCATTTCCAGATATTCTTTCTTCCTTTTACTAAAATCATGTAAATAATTTACAGTACTTTGCCGGTTGCCCTATAGAGTTTTTAAACTATTTCTGAGGGCTGGGTAGTTTTTCTCTCTTTAGCAAAATATAAAAATTCACTGGAGGGTCTCTACTTTTTAAGCTTTCATTTGTTGTAAGAATGTAAACTTTGTAAAGAAATTTAAATCTTTAGAAAAATTATTTAAGAAAATATATTTGACTTTTTCGATATTTTTAAAAATTGAATAATATTTTGGTTCAAAATTGTATAAAGAATAATATAATGAATACATATCCTCAGTACCCAGATTAAGAAATAGAATATTACAAATAGAGTTACGATCCTCTTTGTTTTTCTCCTTGATCTGATTCTCTTACTTTCCATCACAGAGTTAGTGTAATCTTAAATTTCGTGCCTGTTAATCCCACTCATACCTTTTTACTTTTACTACACGTTTATGGATTCCAAGTCCATATATAGTATTGCTTTTCATTTTTTTTTCTGTATGAGGATAATCGCTAAATACCCATTAAAATACACAAAAGTAAAGCTGAACAAATGGAAAGAAATTAATGTTATTAGAAATAACGTCAACATTTAAAGTTCTCCCTAAATAAATTTGTAAATTTAACACTACCCCAATAAAACTAACAAGCTTCATATGAATAGACATAGAAATAAATATAGACCTGTGTATACGTATGGATTAGAATCCATACATATATTTTCTAGCTCTGTCTGCAAAAAGGGCCTAGAAGCAGTGACACCCTAGAAGCAATGAGCAAATTTATAGCCCAGGTCTTGGGTTCCAAGTACCATTTTCTAATAAAAGGAATCAGGAGTATTTGGGAAAATGGTTGATTCCAGATCTGAGGCTAAGAAAATAGAAAATGAGCCTGAAATACCTTGTGGTACCAAAAAGTAAGGCAGTGCTTAAAAACTGATGGGGCACGTCGATAGGAACAGAAGCCACTTGAAGGAACTCCTAATGGCAAAATCTGGTACAACTCGAGCAATAACATAAATGGCAATATTGGATTACAGCCCATAGAAGAAAATAAATATCCATGAACCCATGCTGATATTAAAAATCAAAGATAAATGGCCTTTTGGCTAAAATCAAGGGTAGTATCTGTTCTTAATTCGTTTTCCATTTATAGAACAGTATAATAGGGGTGACATACTGTATGTGTTCTGCAACTTTCCCTTTTTGATTCAACATTTATTTTGTTTGTGAGGTTTATCCATGTTGATACTACGCCTGTTTTCTCTGCTGTGTAGTATTCCATTACATGGGTGAGTGCCAATGATTTATATTTCCTTTGTGGCTCATACAAAAAGTGCTGCTATGAATTTTCTTGGTCATGTCTCCTTGAGCATACGTGCAAGAGCTTCTCTGAGAGCATATAAATAGGTAGGAGTGAAATTTCTGGGTTGTTTGGCATGCTTATTCTTGACTTTACTAGATTTTGTCAAATTTCTGTCCAAAATGGTGACATTAATTTACACTCCCACTGGGAATGCTTTAAATTCCCAGAGCTCCACATCCTTCCAAGTCTGGGTTTTGTCAGACTTAATTTTTTTTTTTTTTGTCAATCGTATGTTTGTGAAATAATATTTATTGTGGCTTAATTTCAGTTTACCCATTACTAATGGAACTGAGCATCTTTTTACACATTTATGGGCCGTTTATATAAAGTTTGTCTTCTGCAAAGTTCCCGTCTATGTGCTTTGCTTAAATTTCCATTGAGTTGTCTTCTTCTCTTTGGTGTATGTAAAGGATACTAGTCCTTTTCTGACTATATACATCGCAGATATATTCTTTTACTCTGTGGCTTACCTTTTCAAATTTTTATTTATGTCCTTCGATGAACAGAATCTTTTTCAATGCAGTTATATTTATCACATTTTTCTTCATTGTTTGTTTCTAGGGTCCTGTTTAAGGAATGTTTCCTACCCCAGATTCATAAAGATATTATCCTGTACTCTAAATATTGATCCTTTATCCTTATGGTATAAGCTAAATGTCTAACTATGGATAAATAGTTTCCCAGTACCATTAATTGAGTAGCTTGTGTCTTTTTTTTTTCCATTGGTCTGCAGTGACAGTTCTGTCAAATACCAAATTTTTGTATGTGTGTGGGTCTCTTTCTGGGCTCTTCCTTCTATAGCTTTTGAATCCTTACTGAGACTTCATATTCCATTGGGCAGGAACTACATCATGATATATTATTTCAAACATACTAATATAGGTATGATTGAATCAGCCTATCTTCCAGCCAATCAAAAAAACTAGCCCAGAATTCCCAGTTGTGTACTCAGCATTGAGCTGGAAAGAATGCAATAAAGTACACAAGACAATAAAATATGAGATAATGTCTTTGCCCTCAAAGATGAATAAGAGAAGCAAGGGACAAGCATTTTTTAGATATCCACTCTGAGCTAAGCATGGTGTGAGAAGCTCCAGGTAGTTCGCTAACAATCTTTCTTGGTATACAATGCTATTTCTTGTGTAACAGTTAGTTAATACTTTCAGACAAACTTTGTGTGAAATTGTACTTTTTATTCTGTAAATGCTAGAAAAGCTCAAGGAAGTGTTTGACACAATACATAATTTATTCCTTTAGAAAGAAGCAAACGTCTGATTATGGGATGGGTTGACAGGAGGATAAATATTCAGCACTGATGAAAATTGGGTCTTTTTTAAAATTTCTTCTAGTCTGTTTAGCTGTCAAAAGTTAAATTAGTTCCATGGCAAGCATTTCTAAGTCTTCTTCACACTCTAATGTGAGACACAAAATGTTAAACCCCCAAACAGAAATCTTAACGTGGTTCGCTGGGATTCTGCATCCAATCCCAACGGACCTCAAGTGGGAAACCCTTTTCACTAGAAGGCTAGCCTTTCCATATAGTGACTGTTGAAGCCAGTCTTAGGTTCTCTCACAACTCATCCTGATGCCCTAAGCACGAGTCTGGATCTCACCACTGAAATTCCTGAAGGTCTTTCTTTGATGTAGGAGTGTTGTGTCTCTCACTATTAACAGTCATATTCCTCAAATGATGTTATAATTAATTACCCAATTAAATGGTATTTTAGATTATCCCTGGGATTTGTTTTGATCAAATGTGATGAGGTACACAAACACAGAAATGAATGTCATGAATGAAGAGCTTTTTTTTTTTTGCGGTACGCGGGCCTCTCACTGTTGTGACCCCTCCCGCTGCGGAGCACAGGCTCCGGACGCGCAGGGTCAGCGGCCATGGCTCACGGGCCCAGCCGCTCCGCGGCATGTGGGATCTTCCCGGACCGGGACACGAACCCGTGTCCCCTGCATCGGCAGGCGGACTCTCAACCACTGCGCCACCAGGGAAGCCCATGAATGAAGAACTTTTTATACTCATGGATTCCCTAGAAACCGGAGGCACGGCATGCCATGCAGGGCCATGTGAGGAAGCCCCAAGGTTGCTTAGGAGGCAGAAGGAGAGCTAGGGGAAAGCATGGGCAGGGGCCATTATTGTGCTTTTCTCAGGAAAGGCAGGGTAGGTAAGCAAGTTTAAGGTTGACTGGTTTGAATAATTTCAGTGAGCTCTGATGTAGGGACTGCCTCTGGCTGTGTGGTACCTGGTCCTGGGTGATCAGGGCAGAGGAACATTACTTCCTGGAGTACAAGCACCAGAATAGAGGAGGTGGTTTGCAGTATGGGGTGTGGATTGGTTGGTTTGCATCTGAAAGGCACCCTCCAAAGGGGCATTAGATACCCCTGGGACGGGCAGTCTCTCTCAGGTCAGCAAGGACTCAGACGCCAGAGCACCGAGAATACAGAATATAAGAAAAAAAAATAGTTAATACAAATAGCTATAATCTTATTTTATATTAATATAATATTTTTATTTTTCCAGAAATATTAACCTTGAACCTATCAGATGCAATTCTTCAGAATTTTTTTACATACTTAATAATCCTATAAAATTATTTGTTTTGATATAAAATCTAGGGACTCTCCAAAAAGAACAACGATACTAAGATGAATTAGGCAGACTAGGCCTCCCTGAAAGAAAGGCTGATTTCAACTCATCTATTTACTTGCAGTTAAATTAAATAATGCCAATGAAAAGTCATCCCAATATGGTTGAATCTGTAAGATTCACTGTATATTTAATTAATATTAAGGCTCAGTTACGGGAAATAGGAAAAGTGCATGTTTGTTCCCACACACACACAAAACAACTAGACTAGTTTACAGAGCAGTTACACTATTCCTGTTATACATCAGAATTTTAGTACGTGAATATAAAAGCAATTTTGAAAGAAGTATAAGTTTGTCGGATCCAGTGACCTGTCAGAGATATCTTAAAGACCTATTGTGTTTACTTCAGTTTTCACTAAATAATTCTTTGATTTCATGTAGAAACTGTTTCATTGCTCACCTTTCTTTCAGAAGAGCGTCTTAAACCAATTAACATGTGGGCTGAGAAAGAAATCTACCACCTGCCTATGTGACCCCCTCCCAACCCGGGCCACTTACTCTCCATTATACATCAACAGCCCCTTAGTGATGCAACAAGCAATTACTAAAAGCTCTCTCTAATTTGCCAGACATTGGGATAGGTGCTTTCTATTCGTTACCATTTTGTTGCATTAGGCCTGTTGAATACACATAAAAACTTGAAAATCAGTGGGAAAACACCTTCCTATAAATTTAGATTGTACGGTTGTCTTGTATAATAAAAACTAAGCCAAATCCTTGCATAATAAAAAATGACCACATTGAATTATCAGATAATCTTTTGATCAAATCATCAAGCATGTCATAAAAACAGAGGCGAATCAGTGCAGTAAATTATATTCTTTAGTATGTGTGTCATTCACAAAATGTGAACTGCAATGAAAATAGTGTTAAAGGAGAATTTTTGTTAGAAAGAAATTTTCTGTTAAAGAGCTAATTTCTTTCTCTGTTTCACAAAGAGCGTGCATAAGGGCATTGTTTATTTCTCTCGTAAGGCTGAGAAGGTTCTATTTTGAAGAGTCAATGTTTGCAGTTTCAATCACTACAGAGCAGAGGACTTATATAAGTTCAGTGCTGAGTCCATTGGTCATAGATCTCGCCTCATGTAATTTTATTTAGCAGATGAAGCAAGGCAGCCTTTTCTCAAATGGCTCAATTAAACCTCAACTTGAGACAATTTCAGTTCATATACCTCAAAATAATGACCACTTCAATGCCATATATATTTTTTAACTATCTCTCTTGAATAAATATATCTTTTAAAGTATCTGTCTACTGAACAAGTGTGGGTGATAGGAAAAAAAAATCCTCACATGACCATTCTTTTTTTTTTTTTGCGGTACGCGGGCCTCTCACCGTTGTGGCCTCTCCCGCCGCGGAGCACAGGCTCCGGACGCGCAGGCTCAGCAGCCGTGGCTCACGGGCCCAGCCACTCCGCGGCATGTGGGATCCTCCCGGACCGGGGCGCGAACCCGTTCCCCTGCATCGGCAGGCGGACTCTCAACCACTGCGCCACCAGGGAAGCCCCTCATATGACTATTCTTAAACTTCGTGCAGTAAATGAAAACTACTTGTGAACTTCCTGCTTTTAACACTATCATCATCAGAATTTTAACTGAAATAGTCATTATCAGTTCTCGTTGTCATCAAAATGGACAGTCATTCCCATGATAGTGGCTGGTTTTGCAGTTTCTGATTCTATGATTTGTCAGAGAGGGAAGTCACAGTTTTTCCCAGTTCCAGGTCAAGTATGTGTAACAGTTATCTTGCTGTGCCCTCAGCACTCTACACACAGTTTGCCTTTGCTTCATCCAACTTTAGTTCCAGAGCAACTCAGAGAGAGGTAAAGAGCATCTCCTTTGCAAAATTTCACAGTTGCCATGAGTGGAATGTGCATTTGTAGTCCACCAAAGAATCTGAAATATGCAAAACTCCCTTGGGGTATTTTACAAAGTCATCACTATTCTTAGGCTGTTGCTTTTGCATAAGTTAACATTTGTCATTGAACTCAAGTCATTCCAAACCTCTTATCTAGTCCAAATTTGAATGAATAGCCTAGAAATTTTTCAGGAGAAAATTCAATAACTTTTAATTAGTTTTGCGTGGCCCGGAGAAATAGAGAAACCGCAGGTGACTAGTAATGTTGCCCATGTAGCAAGAGTCTGAAAGGTTGAGCAGCTCAACTCTTCACAGCCTCCCATTTCCCATGTGTCCAAATCAATTCCCTTTTGTAGAAGAACGCATTCCTAAGGCTGTCTGGTTACACCCAGATGCCTCAGATGAGATGCCCTTCCATGTTGGCCGTCATTATTCTTTCAAAGGATGGCAACACCCTGTCTACCTTTTTATTTTCCCTTGCTTCTTTAGAAAACAATTTCTTTTGAGAACCAAATTGGTAGACTTAAAGACATTTTTAAAATACACATGTATACCCATATAATGAAGTATGTAATTGTCCTCGTAGTAAGAAGAGCATGCACACTTTCCATTTAACTTAATTCAGTAAAATTATTTATATCAGCCTTATTCAAGGCATTGTTCTGAGGGCATACACAAGGATGGAGAATGCCATGGCCCTGGTTTCAAAAGATGTAGTCCAGTGGGTAGATGGCATTCACAGATAAGTGCATCACAGTGTAGGATGTGAAAAATATGAGAGGAGAAATATGAATGCACAAGAACCAGTTGGAGGATCAGGAAAGGTTTATGGTCTCTGCCTTATCAGATAGCACACTTCCATTAATTCTCAGTTCTATTAATTAAGGTGTGCTAGATGTACTTCTGAATGAATACAGAGGTTTAAATTGTTTTCTTCTATAAATGTTTAGGATATCAATTCTAGTAAAGGGGATCTAGGGTTTAAAAGCAGTGTTCAAAAGAAGTAAAATCAAATCAGGGATCCTCCAAATTAAGAATAAGTTGTAAATAAATTAAAAACATGATTAAAATCCTTGGGCTAATGCGTATGATCAACAGCTTCAGTTTATGGTACATTAATATGTAATATTTTCCTGTTACAAATAGATTTTTTCCAAATAATTCTTGTTAACTTTTTAGCACTTGTCTATCTTAGGGAAGTGTTTTACCAAGTGTGGTCCCTGGACGCCCAATAGCAGAATTACTTGAGAGGTGCTTGTTGAATCAGAATCAGAAGCCCTGGAACTGGAGCCCTGGTGTCTTTATTTTAACAGTGTCCTACCCCCAGGTAGATTTTCTCTGCCAGAGTTCAATACCATGGTCTCAGATTATGTAAAATGTTCAGAAAACTAGAATTGTATTTGTTTTCATATATTTCTTAAGACACACTTTCACAGACAGACATACTTCTCCCGTTATTTCCATTTAGAATTTTACTGACATGTTCTATTTTTCTGTTAATGTTTATTCATTAAATGATGAGTAAATTGTCTAGGCATCATTACTTGAAAAAATTTGTAAAAAAATCAAAACAAAACTGTCCATGGGACAGCTTTTCATCATGACCACTCTCCCTAAGGAGTGCGCACGCTGAACTTTCTCCCTGTCTTGTAAATTTTGTACCAGGGGCCATGCCAATATCAACTTCTCTGATAATTGTGCCTGGCTCTGGGCTCAGCACTCCCTGCTCCAGACCTGGCCCTGGACGGGCTGCTCATCTATTCCCACTGGGTCATAATCTCAAATAAATGTTTCGTGTGTTGCATACAGGTGGTGGGATGATGTGTTCCTGGTCTCCTGGTATCTGAACTCCTGGGTCAGGGCTAAAGCTCGCCATGCAATTGCGTGTGCAGAATCGTAGTAGAATTTGGTTGTGAATGATCTTGAGGCAGTGAGACTATTGCCTTGGGTTCAAGATCAGGGGTTGACCCCAAATGAAAAATAGAGCCATGTGGATGTATTGATGATTATTTGCAAATGACTTAAAATATCCCTTTACTTTGATTTATTTATTTTAAATTTTTATTTTATTTTATTTATTTTTGGCTGCGTTGGGTCTTGGTTGCTGCGCGCGGGCTTTCTCTAATTGCAGTGAGCGCGGGCTACTCTTCGTTGCGGCATGTGGGCTTCTCACTGCGGTGGCTTCTCTTGTTTCAGAGCACGGGCTCTAGGCATGCAGGCTTCAGTAGTTGTGGCACGTGGGCTCAGTAGTTGTGGCTCACGGGATCTAGAGCAAAGGCTCAGTAGTTGTAGCATACGGGCTTAGTTGCTCCATGGCACGTGGGATCTTCCCGGACCAGGGCTCGAACCCGTGTCCCCTGCATTGGCAGGCGGATTCTTAACCACTGTGCCACCGGGGAAGTCCCTTACTTTTTGTTACTAAAAATTTTATTTACTTGTTTTTCCTCCGTATATATTTTGAGTACAAGTTTTAAAGGTTACCCTTCTTTTACAATTATTATAAAATATTGGCTATATTCCCTGTGCTGTATAATACATCCTTGTAGCCTGTCTTACATCCAGCAGTTGGTACCTCCCACTCGCCAACCCCTATATTGCTCCTCCCCCTGCCACTGGCAACCACTAGTTTGTTCACTGTATCTGTGAGTCTGGTTTTTTTCCGTTATATTCTCTAGTTTGTTGTAATTTTTAGATTCTACATATAAGTGCTATCATACAGTATTTGTCTTTCTCTAACTTATTTCACTAAGCATAATGCCCTCCAGGTCCATCCATGTTGCTGCAAATGGCAACATTTCATTCTTTTTATGTCTGAGTAGTATTCCATTATATATATGTACCGGACCTTCTTTATCCGTTCATCTGTTGGTGGACATTTAGCTTGTTTCCGTATCTTGCCTATTGTGAATAGCGCTGCTATGAACATTGAGGTGGATGTATCTTTTCAAATTAGTGTTTTTGTTTTTTTGGATATATACCAAGTAGTGGAATTGCTGGGCCATATGGTAGCTCTATTTTCAGTTTTTTCAGAACCCTCCATACTATTTTCCACAGTGGCTGCACCAGTTTACATTCCCACCAACAGTGTACAAGGGTTCCCTTTTCTCCACTTTGTTACTTGTGTTCTTTTTGATGATAGCCATTCTGACAGGTGTCTTTTGCATTCCCATACACATTTAAAAATTATTTGTTCCAGTTCTGTGAAGAATGCCACACACTGTGATCTTCATTTACATTTCCCTGATGGTTAGCGATGTTGAGCATCTTTTCATATGCCTCTTGACCATCTGCATTTTAAAAGTTAACTAGCTAAAGTAAGCCAGAACCTCTTGTCTTCATTTGCTTTACAGAATTTCAGCACCCAAAGTATTCCCTCCATAGGGCAACTGCTGAGGTTTACATCAGATTGTTGAATATACGTCTCAGTCATATTGGTTTCACTTGCGTTTGTCCATTTGCCACCTGGCAGGTCAGCTGATCTGAAAAACCTGCTGCTGATCTAAAAACCCATGGCCAGACTAAGCCTCACAATTGCTCTGGGACTCCTCTGGCCCTCGTGAATGGAAATAGGCTGTGGACATGACTCCTAAGCGGCCCGTACCCTCTCCTCTAATTCCTGTCACATGGGTTCCTCCTCAATGACCATGTCCTGGTCTTGTCTACTTGAATTCATTTATTGAAATCCTGTAAGGCCCTTCAGGTTTCCCAGAATTGAGATCCTGTGGGGTGCTCTAGGATTCTGGAGAACTTCTGCAATCTCTGCTACCTGCCCCAACTCCCTGCCCATTAGTGGGTTGAATGGTGAGACCCCAGAAGACATCCCCATGCCCTATATCCAGAACTTGTGAATATCACCATATATAAAGGAAAAATTCAGTTTTTTCCTTCTTGTATAGGGAAAACCCCAATTCTTCCCTACTATGTGTTTATTCCCTGTGTGTTTCCTTTCCTGCTCACATAGAACACTTCACTTCTGACACTCCTGGTCACCAAATGTGTTGTAGGGGTTATGCCCCACACAAAGCAATTCTCTGTGACACCAGCTGGATGTCCTACAGTTCAACTCAATTCTGACACTGTCTACCTGGAGATAGTGTCAGATTCCACAGGTTAAGGGCTCAGTCCCACAAGACTGCTCCCCTTCTACTTCAGATGCCAATCACAACGAGTAGGTCGCCAGGTTACCCACAATTTCTGTCCGATTTGGCTACAAATCCTAGGTTCGCATGACCCCCTCCTCGGATTCGATTGATTTGGTACAGCAGTTCACAGAACTGAAGGAGACACTTGCTTAAGTTCACCAGTTTATTAAAGGATACGATAAAGGATACAGATGAACAGCCAGATGAAGAGATATGTAGGGCCAGGTCTGGGAGCATCCCAAGCGCAGGAGCTGCTGGCCCCCTGAAGTCGGGGTGCCTCACCCTCCTGGTGTGGATGTGTTTGCCAGCATGGAAGCTGTCTGAAGCCTGTGCTATGGGGATTTTTATGGAGTCTGCCTCCCACAGGTATGATTAACCATTAACTCCATTTCTAGCTCCTCTCTGGAGGATGGAGAATAGGGCTGAAAGGTCCAAGCTTCTGATCATGGCTTGGTCTTTCTGGTGACCAGCCCCATCCAGGAGCCCTCCAGGAGCCCACCCAGGGTCACCTCATTAGAACAAAAGATGTTCCTGGAGCTCTTACAGCTTAGGAATTTACAAGGGTTTTAGGAGCCATGCATCAGAGATGGCGTCAAAGGCAAATATTAGAATAAGAGATGCTCCTACTCTTCTAGCTGTTCAGGAATTTATAAGGGTTTTAGCAGGTCTGTGCCAGGAACAGGGGGCAGGGACCAATATCTATTTTCTGTCACCTCACACCTTATATAGCAAAAGAGTGACTATTACCATATTTGGCAAAAGACATGATAAGTTGAGGATCTTGAGAGAAGGCATTTCTGCTGAGTTATCTGGGAGGGCGCTGCATGCAGTCGCAGTTATCCTTAGAAGAGAGATGCTCAGAAGAGAAGACAGACAAGAAGGCAGTGGGAAGACAGAGCAGAGAGAGATGTAGCCATAGACAAGGATGCCAGTAGTGACTGGAAGCACGAGAAGGGAAGGAACAGGTTCTTCCCTAGGGCTCAGAGAGTGTGGCCCAGCTGACAACTTGATGTTGGACTCCTGGCCTCCAGAGCTGTGAGCAGTTAAATTTCTGTTATTCAGCTTCTTAGTTTTGGCTCCAAAATGACCACAGGGAACTAATACACCACCTGATTTGTCCACTCTCCCACTGGCCGAGACATTGACCAATGCCCACCGCCATGCTCTGAAAACAGCTGTCTGTTGAACTGGACTTGGCCCAGCTGCTGGCTGTGGAGACAGGCTGCTCACCGCCCCCAGGGCATTGGATGTGGCAGTTTTATTGAGAGGAGCATTTGGAAGCTGCTGTTGTGATCTTGCGCCATCCAAATGGCCACATCAAATGTAAAAAGCACAGCGTGGTTTTTTTGGGAGAGGTGGTTAGCACAAAATATGTGTGGCTGCTATCCTACTCCCCCTCTATCCTCAAGACTCACTGTGTGTCTGCTGTATTTATGATTTCATAATAAACAATAACTAATGTTCTTAATAGCTGAGGTTTTACATCTCGTCGGGATTTCCACATGTCAACCTGGCTTCATCCAAATGGCCAGACAGAATATCCTGTAATTATCTTGAGTCACTTGCCTGTCTTCTGGGTCAGAAATCAAACTGGCATTCTGGGGAGGGGGGCGGAGCTTAAGCAGCCCATGGAGCCCACCCTCATTTTAAAATATAAAGATATCTGCAAAATCTAGACCTATGTCTTCCCTGGAGAATTGGATGAATTTCAACACAGGATGAGCTCCCCACAGCAGGCATGGTCAGAAGGAGGTAGAGCTGGACTGTTCCCCTGGCGGGTCCCTCAGCTTGCTTTGCCTGCTGGGCCCCTGCAGACACTGAGTGTGAGACCCTGGTTGGGGAATCTGGTGTCTGTGTGCTCACCTGTCACGCTGAGAATAGCCCACAACCCCTACACTCCATCATTAGCCATCCCTCTGTAACCTCAAGGTCATTCCCATCTCAAAATCAATTCTTTGATGTAGTGGTTTAATGAGAAAATCTCTCCGTGATCAAACTTCATATTTTCTTCTCTGAAACCTAATCTACACCAAAGAACACATGTCTGCGTGTGTAGACCAGGGCACAGGTCTCTGAAACACGCTGTTTCTGGGCAGGAGGGGGATTTGGCTAACAGCTTCTGCAGGTACCTGTTTGCATTGACAGCTGTGCACATAACTAAGAGGATTTTCATGATCTGGGCAGCCAATCTCACCGGGGCCTGAGGGATATTTTCTTTTCTAACTGGTTTAGGTATCTATCCAGAAAAACCCTTGTTAACATTTCTTTTTGTCAAATGGGTTTCCAAAGTCGATTATGGCTTATTTGAAGCAGGAAAACAAACAGGAGTGGGCAGTGAGTGTTTTCTGGCAGTGTGTCTACTTCGCCACCTTCCTGTCTCTTTCTGCTTCCCTCTGAGCAACCTGATGTGCCCTGGGGGCAGTCGTTAGCCTGTCTCATTAGTCCTGCCAGTACCACTCATTTCAAGGCCCTGAAAAGATACTTATTATTGAAATGCAGGTAGTAGATACTCAGTAAATAATGACTGATTCAGCTTTAGTAGTATCAGATCATACCACACTGGGTAGCATTGCTACTTTTAGATACAAACTGTTTTTTGAAAGGCCTATTCTATAGATTGAATGTGTCATCCCAAAATTCAGTGTTGAAACCTGATCCCCAATGTGATGGTGTTTGGAGGTGGGACTTTTCAGGGTGATTAGGTCATGAGGGGAGAGCCCTCATAAATGGGAACATGCGCTTCTAACAAAGGCCCTAGAGAGCTCCCTGCCCTCTTCTGCCACACAGGACACAGTGAAAAGATGGCCGTCTGTGAACCAGGAAGCCGGTCCTCATTAGACTCCAGATCTCTTGGTGCCTTGATCTTGGACTTGCCAGCTTCCAGAACTATGAGAAATAAATGTTTGTTGTCAGTAAGCCATTCAGTCTGTAGTATTTTGTTATAGCAGCCTCAGCTGACTAAGACAGCCTAGAAAAGCTGGATCAGATCCATAGTTATGTTGTTATCCAGCGGTAACTTTTTCTTCCCTGAATCTCTCCCTTCTCCCCACACAATTAAGGTAACAGTTATTGTTATTCTGGGTTTGAATTCTCGCTCTACTGCATTCTATCTGGCCTGCGGCAAGTGACTTTACCTCTGTAACCTTTATATGATAGTCTTCAAATCAGGACAATAATGCCTACTTCAGAAATTTGTGACAAATGAAGTGTCCTAATACGTGTGACATATTTACTTTTATCTGCCATAAAATCAGCGTCATTACTGTAGTTAATGCTGCAGTTGCTGATATAGCTCTAAAATGTATATGAAATTTACTTACATGGTGAGTGCAACTTCCTAGAGCACAGCTGAGAATATAAACGGAATCAAAAAAATTTTTTTGAAAACAAATACACTCTATTTACTGAATTGCACTCAATTTTGTTTATTTTTTTTTTGGAGGACATTGTGCTTCTCACTCATAAATGGTTTATTTCTGTGTCAGACGCATTGTTAACCAACTTGATTATACAGTTTCAAAGTTCATAGCAATCAGTATGGAACATACTATATGGATATAAATCATTGTTAGAGGCAAGTATCATAATAGCAGTGTCAGACAAATAACAAATTGAAAAAGGGACAGGAAAATTATATACGCTCAACAATTGATAGTTACAGTGACTGTTCAAAATGGTCCTGAAAAAGTTAAATTATGTTCAGATCATAGCCATAAAACTTAAAAGCATGTGATCCGTTTTAGGAAAACAGTCACCAAAAGATTCTTTTAAGTTTGTTTGATTGAACAGGTAGTTAATAGTTATCTGAAAATTTTACTTGTTTGGAATGTTTTCTTTGTTTTTATTTCTCCGAGAGTAAAGATATATTGGGAATAATAGTAATTTATATTATTAAATTGCCTGGGTCATGACAAAATATACTCTGAGGTATGTTAAATAATTCCCTCTAGGAATTTTATTCTGAGATCACTAAATTTAACACAGCAGCAGAGATTCAGTGTAATGCTCTGCATATAATACTTTCTAAAAGTATATAGAACTGCAAATATTGAATAAGACATCGAGTAAAATTTAATAATGGAATAATTTTTAAATTATTTATAATTTTTACCATACATATAAATTGTACTTTAGCATATAACCCACATTTTTGGAGAAGACCATTGTTTAAGTAAAAAAACAAAACGAAAACCCCTCTTCTTAGAATTCTTAGAATCACAAACATTTCAAACTGGAAGGAATTGAAGAGTTTTAGTCCAGCCTCCTTTTCAACATAGGAGTCCCCAGTACAGGCTCCCTATTTTATAGCTGCAGGTACGTGAAGCAGTTTGGATACTGAATACTAGAGCCAAACTCCCTGAGTGCATATCCCACTCTACCACTAAATAGTCTGTGTGACTTTGAGCTCATCACTTAACTTGTCTGTCTCATTAGCTTCATTTAATTACAGGGGACGAGAGATAATAATAATAGTCATAGAGATTATTATCTTGAAAACTATATGGTTTAACACTTGCAAAGCGCTTAGAACAGGGTATGGAGTAAAAATGACAGTAAATTGTTGTGTTTAGTGACTTATAGTCTACCATCCTTTAAATTATGGGTTGTACCGAGTGAAAAAGAAACTCAAGGGAGTTTGCCATGTGGTTCATGGGTGCTACCTGCAGGGTGATGTGTGTGAACTCATCTGTCTGAGTAGAACCATTAGATCTTAACGCTTGTGATAGATTTGATGTCACAAGTCATTTCCATGGCTACCAGCTCAAGAGAGAAGTAGGCAGAGGGAGTCACCATGATTCATAGAGAGGAGAGTTAAGCTGGCCTGTTGCTGAATGTCTTGCCCTCTCCCCCCGCAAATGCATTTAATCCCAGGGAAGTGAGTCTCTTACACCCACTCAACAGCGTGAGTCACAGCTACCAGTTAGGATGCATGGGAGAGAACTGCCCTGGAAGGTACCCTGGGTGAGGTCAGCAAGAATGGGACCAGGCAAAAGAGACAGGACTGAGTCCGATGTGATGCTTACAGGTCTGGCTAGATCCCTGGTTGGGACGGGACGTAGCTAAAAATATTTGTCAAAGGGGCAGTGTATCTAAAATGAGCACAGTAGACTGGAGTGATGAGGCTTTTGCTGTGGAAAGATTAGGATCAAAATAACAGGCAAGAGAGGTGTTGACCGAAAGAATGTGAATTCAGCACCAAGGAGGGTTCCCTGAGAGTCCTCTGCAGCACTGGCCCCCTCAAAGTCCGTTCAGCCTCTGAGACAACCTCTCCTTTGATTTAAAATGCCTGGAACTAAAGATGAAATCCAGTAAAGCAAGTTTCAGTGCCTTGAAAGAAAGCTGCAACTTTTTCTCCCAAGAAGTCTTCATAGTTCTTTTTTCAGGATAGCAGCAAAACATCCTTTAGATGCAAAGGCAGTCAGTTTTCTGAATTTTTGAATTCTTTGTCATTATTACTTTCTTCTGGAATCCCTCCTCTTTTTCTCAAGCCAGGGAAGTTTCTGGAAAGTGAGTTCACAATGATTCCCCCCAATTGTGTTCTTTAAAAAGAAAATTAGAACAAATGTAGTTGGCTGTGACTTTAGATGGCTGTGATGAGAAAAGGTACTATCATCACTGAGAGGACCCACAGTGACCACCAACCCTGGAGCTCAAGAATGAACTTGGGTCTTCTGTGGCTTCAATGGAAGTATTCCTAATAGACTGTGCTAGAAAATCCTCTGTGCCCATTAACCCAGGGCTGTAGTTACTCGGGAAGTTCTGCATTCACTCCTCTTGATCGTATCTTTGCTGCTTGCTGACATATAGTGGAGTGTTGATGCCATAATTCACAAAATGTCAGGTTTTTCTTTAGAATTCACTTCTACCCACAGCACCCAGGGGTATCTGCTGAATATATATCACACCTCTCACAGGCACAGAAGCACTTAGAAATTAGAAGTAATACCTTGTTCAGCACCCTATACATATTCTTTCTACCGTAGAGTCATGTTTCATTGAATGACATGATCTTAGTTTTCTGGAAGCATGCAAAGTAGAAGCCTTTGCTTTCTCAAAAATTATAATTAGTCTCAAAATGAAAAAAGGCAAATCATAGATCGAATAGATCATATGCTGGCTGATTAATGGCTTTATGCTCTAGATATCAGCCAGCATTTAGTCATCTTTGGAGATACAGACACTGAGGACCATTCAGTATAAGAAAAAGTTTTGGATATTTGCCTGTTTTGAAACCTTCTTGCTACATCATATTTCAACCACAAAAGGCAGTGGGAGGAATAAGTTGGAGAAAACTGGATGGTAATAAGGATGGTAAAGTGAAGGGAAAAAACTCATTTCTTTGTCCCTTTCTCCAGGATGCTAATTGGACTAATTCACCTGGTATTATCATTCTGTGCAAAATACCTAAAAGCACAGTCAGAAATACCAGGGAAGGATAAGGCTTCGTTATCTTTTCAGACCCATCATCGTATTTTCTGTGGCATGTAGTCAAAGGCATGATCGCTCCAGGAAGAGATGCGCTGGGTCTCTTTGTAACGTGGTGGGTGGGGCGGGGCATACATATTGGGCATCTCTACCAGGCAATGGAGAATGAGTTCCAAAATCCAAGAAAACTTGTCATAAAATGTTCTCTTACAAATTAACAAAACTCTTATTCGTGTACAGTTGATACATCAGAGGAGAAGATTGAGAAAACAGGTTTCTTTATGAGTGCTAGTGAGAAAGCCACTCAGTTTTGCTTCTGTATTTCCAAATAGCATCTAATGATAGAATGATTATATAGTAAATCATGTGAATTCCTTTCTTTCACAGCTGTTGTTTTCAATATGGGGAACTTAGAATTGTTTAAAAGAAGTGCATAACTTGCTCCCCACATTTAGTGTACAAGTAAATGAGGTTTTCAACATCTTTTTAAAATGTTTTGTTTAGCCTTCGTAAAAGATAAGTTAACTATAAATTTTCAGAAGTACCGTAGTTTACATTTGCTTATTAAAGGGCTATTATTTTGTTGCATAATGAGCAGTATATTTTTAGATAATTCTATGAGGTATGCGTATAACTTCCCTTGGAATTATTCTATTTTGATACCTTGTGAAAGTCTCAGGTCTATCATCCTTGGCTTGTATTCTACTAAAACATATGTAGAGAGAGTTTGTTTTTCTGTGACTTACTTATTTCAAATTTGTGCGGTAAGTGAAGATATTAACTTGTTTTGTGAGTTATTCTTAAAAGTTCTTGAATGTCCTATGAAAGAGCTTGTGCTGTAACTGCAGAATTAATCCCAAATCTGCACTGAAGGGCTATGAAATACAAGCAATTCTGTTTGGGTCGTAGATCTTTACACTGGGTGATTAGATATCCTTCATGTTCTCATATAGTTTACAGTCATGTCAGCAAGAAACAATCAATACATACACGTGTGTCTCAAGTATAAAAAATGAACACTGACTATATCAAAGAGAGCTAGTCCTTCATACAAGATCTGTATTGGAAAGAAGTTCCTCATTGATTATCAAGAAGGTGGTAGGTTTGCAACCAAGCCATTCTTAAAGAAGAAGCAAAGGAAGGAGGAAACAGGATGAAGAAATATAAATAAATTACAATAGAGTATATATAAAAATATGAGAAAAAATATACACAGGTCTAGAAGACAGTATGAAAATGTGCTGGGAAGAGTCAACATGGGGAACACTTTACAGTGTTCCTTGTTTGAATGGAGAGGATGTGTTTTAATATTTGGCCCTTATGTTAGTTATCTATTGCCCTGTCACAAATTACGCCAAAACCGTACCTGAAAACGACACACATATTTATCGCCTCGCTGCATTGTTTCTGAGGGTCTGGAATCTGGACGTGGTTTAGCTGCATTCTCTGCTGCAGGGCCTCTCAACAGCTGCATTGAATGTGTCTGCTGGGATTGGAGGTAGTCACCTCCACCCTTCGGGAAGGACCGGCTTCCAGGCTTCTTGCTGTTGCTCGGATTCACTTCCTTGGTGGAGACTGGTCATTGGCAGCTCTCAGTTTCTGGCCACGTGGACCTTTCCGCCATGGCAGCTTGCTTCATCAAAGCATGCAAGCAGAGAAGGCAGTACAGAGAGTTTGCTGGTGAGATGGAAGTCACAGCCTTTTGTAATGTCATCATGGAAGTGATATCCCATCAAATTGGCTCTATTTTGTTGGTGATAAACAAGTCACTAAGTCCCGCCTGTCGTCATGGGAAATATACATCATACTTGTCAGAAGTACAATGTATCAGGAGGCAGCGATCCCTGGGGGTCACCTCAGAAGGAGGCATTCTGTAGTCCTTTACCTTGCTCAGTAGTAAACATAACCCATGAATTAAGTATCATGTACATGTGTGCATGTACATACACATACAAATGTGTATAGATGTATATACACATATATGCATATATATTCATACATTCAGAAATAGAAATATATTGGAAAACTTTTTCATCAAGGCTTTAGATATAAACATTCTAACATATATTTGGCCCCAGGAAAAATCTAAAGTAGACAAAAAGAATATCTTTTTTCCTTTTCACTCCCCCTTCTAGGGACTCCCCCTCCTGGGTTTCCCTTGCCTCTAGGCCCACTGCATCCAGCTTTCTCCTGCTGATCTGCAGGTTCACTCCCCGCTAGGGAACCCAGATTTCTCGGCCTTGAATATGTCCATGCTTCTTCCTAATAAAATCTCTGCATCTTGTGACCCATTTCTCCTCTAAGGGCAGTGCTTTCTGAAATGTTAAAATGCATAATTCATGAAAAATATTTGTTCCTAGCATGGCTAGCTGATCTGTTCCCCTCATAAGTAGCAGAAGCCTGGCCTAAACTGTTCATTTCACCAAGACTTTCTTAAGGGATGTGTTGGGTGGAGGTTTAGTGTGTGCTCTGTGGTGGATGGCGTGGTTATTTTGGGATTTGTGTCATTATCGAGAGCAGGTGGCTGTTGACATTGCCCATCCTGGTGCAGTCGAGATGGTTTTCCAACATTCTTCACGGGCTTTACCCTTTTCTACCCTTGTGTCTTCGCATGTGCTGTTCCCTCTCCCTGGTGTACCCTTCCTCCCCTTGTCTCTTTGGTAGATGCACCTCCACTTTGACCCCACTCCGATTTTATCTTCTGCTGGGATGATGTCCCTAACCCCTTGGGGCAGAACTATTCACACCACCTGCCTTCGGCCTAACCCGTGTATTTGTTTTGAACAAGTTCTGCTCTCCTGGCTTTTAGTCCCTAAAGGTCAGAAATGCTTTTAATAGAATGAAATAAAATTTTAAAACAAAACCACACTGTCCTAGGCTCCAGCCAGCTTCCCTTCTTAACATCCTCTGTGGATGCAACTGTAGAACCTCACCCAGCCCCATCGAGTCCCTCTGGCTTCCCTTCACTTTCACTCATCCCTGTAGTTGACTCTGAGTCCTGCCAACTCCTGAAAATGGCTCTTTGACACATCTCTTCATTTTTCCTCTCCTGTTTCTACCGTATCACCATCTAGCTCATCCCCATCTGATTTGAGTGGCCCTTGCCTCCAGCTGATTACGGGACTCATTTTATAAACATTCTTTTTGTTAGGTGGTTTACCTCTCTAAAGCTCTCATTGTTCCTCGTCTAACCACAGGGTCAGATCCCAACTTCATTTCTTGTTATTTAATATTCTTTATTCTGTATTTCTCAGCAAACTTCGGTTAAAAAAACAAAGTTCAGGACTTCCCTGGTGTAACAGTGGTTGAGAGCCCGCCTGCCGATGCAGGGACACGGGTTCGCGCCCCGGTCCGGGAGGATCCCACATGCCGCGGAGCGGCTGGGCCCGTGAGCCATGGCCGCTGAGCCTGTGCGTCCGGAGCCTGTGCTCCGCAACGGGAGAGGCCACAACAGTGAGAGGCCCGCGTACCGCAAAAAAAAAATTCAACTGAGTAAATTTTAAATATCTGATTGGCTTTATTCAACAATCATGAATCAGGCAGCATCCCATGTAGCAAACAGAAAGGAGCTCCAAAGAACTGTAGAAAATGGAGGACTTTTATAGGCAGAAAGAGGCAGGACAGTGAAGTTACTAGAAAAGACTAAACTGTTTCGGGCAAGGTCACCTTTGCGGGGATGGCAGGGGTCTATCAGGTTGGTTACATCACTACTGTTGATCAGGTAATTTTAGACTGACTGGTTGAGAATACATTCCTGGGAGAGGCTGAAACTGCTATTAGGTTAAGAATTAACCTTGCTTTTCTGACCTGCGGCTTAGCACAAGTGACTCCATTTTAGATGTGTTGTCTCCTTGTTAACAATTCCTCCCTTTTGATCAGACTCTCAGCTTAACTGAGAGATGTGGTCAAACTTCAAGGCATTAGCACCACTCCCAGTTACTGCTCTGAAGTTTTCCAGGTTTTGCTGATCCTCTGCGTGGTATTCACAGGTCATGACATTTTTTGCTGAATCTCTGTGGTGCTCAGAGGTCATAATTTCAGGTTCATGTTACTTTACTCGTTCATTCTCTCTGTTCCTACTGTAATGTTCTAGTCTTGGGGGAAAAAATCTGCTTGGTGGTTAGTGGCTGTGAATATGCATTTAAAGCTTCTGAGAGAATACAGTGTACCAGGGAGACTACTATGATTCTTATAAGCAGGATAATTCCCACTGTCTGGAGAGCACTTCAGGGCAGTGGTTCTTAAGTACTGAATCAATCTAAAATAAGTCAAAAAAAGACCCCCCCCGAAGAGTCAGTTTCTTAAGCCAAGTGGCTTGCTCAGTGACCTTACACAGCTGAGTTTCACCTTCCCGAGAAGTGTTAATGCAGGTGTAGCAAGTGTTTTTGGCCACAGCACAGACACCTCCTTCTTTAGCTAAAAGATAAACAAGTGCTATCCTAATACCAAGAACAATTTGGACCTTGCAAAGATGAACACTGCTGGTGAGATCTTTTCATGATTGGGAGAAGATCTTATTTAGATAATCAAATGTAGAGGTACCAATAGTCTACAATTTTATAGGTATTTGTGTCTAATTGGGAAAATACAGATATAATCTGAGAAAGGTAAAAAAACAAGCACTGGATACTCTGGCCATAAAAGTTGGACTCTGACTTCTAAGGGGAGCTGATTATAATTTACAGTGACACTGGGAATAGAAGAAAAATTGGGAGGACCAGGGGGTCTCCAATGTTATGGACAGGTTGGAATTTTTGATGAGAAAGCCAGCAGTCTGAAAGGTAACCTCCATTAGCAATGGCCTGGGAGATATGGATGGTGACATTATTTATCCTGGCCAATGCCATAGTAAAGAAAAGATGGAGAAGAAGAAAAGATGTCATGTTTAGTTAAAGTATGAAGTCTTGATTTGGCATCTTGGGTGGAAGCAGTTTACCCTGATGTCCGCTACGTGTGTGTGTGTGTGTGTGTGTGTGTGTGTGTGTGTGTGTGTATTCCACATCTTCTTTATCAGTTCATCTGTTGATGGACAGTTATGTTGCTTCTATATCTTGGCTATTGTAAATAATTCTGCAATGAACATAGGAGTTCATATATCATTTTGAATTAATGTTTTCATTTCCTTTGGATAAATACACAGTAGTGGAATTGCTGTATCATATGGTAGATCTATTTTTAATTTTTTGAGGAATCTTCATAGTGTTTTCCACATTGGCTGCACCAGTTTACATTCCAACCAACAGTACACAAAGGTTTCCTTTTGTCCACACCCCTGCCAACATTCGTTATTTGTTGTCTTTTTGATAATACCCATTCTAACAGGTATGAGATGATATCTAATTGTGGTTTTTATTTGCATTTCTGCGATGATTAGTGACGTTGAGCATCTTTCACATGTCTGTTGGCTATCTGTGTATCTTCTTTTGAAAAATGTCTATTGAGGTCCTCTTCCCATTTTTAATTGGGTTGTTTGTGATTTTTGATGTTGAACTATATGAGTTCTTTGTGTATTTTGGATATTAATCCCTTATCAAATATATCATTTGCAAATATCATCTCCCATTCAGTAGGTAGCCTTTTTGTTCTGTTGATAGTTTCCTTCCCTGTGCAAAAGTCTTTTAGTTTGATGTAATCACATTTGTTTATTTTTGCTTTTGTTTCCCTTGCCTGAGGAGACATATCCAAAAAAATTATTGCAACGGCTGATGTCAAAGAGTATACCTGGGCTTCCCTGCTGGCGCAGTGGTTGAGAGTCTGCCTGCCGATGCAGGGGACACGGCTTCGTGTCCCGGTCCGGGGAGATGCCACATGCCATGGAGCGGCTGGACCCGTGAGCCATGGCCGCTGGCCATGCGCGTCCGGAGCCTGTGCTCCGCAACGGGAGAGGCCACAACAGTGAGAGGCCTGCGTACCGCAAAAAAAAAAAAAAAAAAAAGAGTATACCTATGTTTTCTTCTAGAAATTTTATGGTTTCAGGTCTTACATTTAAGTCTTAAATCCACTTCTTAAGTAATCAAATACCTGATAAAGACAACATGAAATATAGGAAATTATTTTGACAAGATACAAAATCATTGCTTTCTAGGCAGATTACTTAAATGGTAAAGATAAACCTTTTCCAATCTCTTTTCAAGAACTGATCAATAGCTCAAAAAAACTTTGTTCTTTTAACAGAGAGAAAACCAAATTCTGTTATTACACCAGCTTATTTTTTATATAAAACTCATTTTTTTCACTCAGATAAACTCATTTTAATCTTAGCCAGCTTGACCGTGGATCAAATTCTTTTTTCAAGACTCCTTTTCCAAAAACCTTCCACAACTTTATTTTTCCATTCAGATTTTGTCCTATGTTTATTTCTCTTTCGCATTCTGAAATAACTTAAAGCCTCACTTTAGGACAAAAGTTTTTTGTTTTTCACCTCAACAAAATAGATTTCCATTCTCGATACCATCTTTTACCAAAAACACCCATTCTGCTTTCCCTGCATATGGAGACGTTTCCCTTATTATTTCTAGTAGCTTTGATTACACATATTAGAATTTTTAACCCTTAAAAACCTAAATTTTAGTGAAAATAAATAGGTAAACAATCGTGAGCTGCCTTTTACAGTAACCTTCTGTAGTTTGGCAAATTTATAAATACAGTTCATATTTTTTAGAAACATATGCTTTCTTATAGTAAAATTTTCAGTGTGGCATAAAATGTGTTTAACAATAGACTCTCCTCTTTTCACAGTTGCTGGTTTTGATACCATATTTGTGTGTGGATGATTTCCTACCTTTACCGTATTTCCTACCTTTACTGTTTACCGGTGAGCTTTTCCATTTGTAATTTTCCTCCTTCTAGTTGTGGCCTTTTCTACTTAGAGAAGTTCCTTTAGCGTTTGTTGCAAAGCTGGTCTGCTGGTGCTGAATTCTCTTAGCTTTTGCTTGTCTGGAAAGCTTTTGATTTCTCCGTCAAATCTGAATGAAAGCCTTGCTGTGTAGAGTATTCTTGGTTGTAGGTTCTTCCCTTTCATCACTTTAAATATATTGTGCCACTCCCTTCTGGGCTTCAGAGTTTCTGCTGAGAAATCAGCTGATAACCTTATGGGAGTTCCCTTGTATCTTATATCTTATTTATTGCTTTTCCCTTGTTGCTTTTAGTATTTTTCTTTGTCTTTAATTTTTGTCAATTTGATTACTATGTGTCTCAGCATGTTCCTCATTGGGTTTGTCCTGCCTGGGACTCTCTGCACTTCCTGGACTTGGGTGACTGTTTCCTTTCCCATGTTAGGGAAGTTTTCAGCTATTAATCTCTTCAAATGTTTTCTCAGCTTCGTTCTGTCTCTCGTCTCCTTCTGGGACCCCTATCATGTGAATGTTCGTGCCTTGAATGTTGTCCCAGAGGTCTCTTAGACTGTCTTCATTTCTTTTCGGTCTTTTTTCTTTATTCTGTTCTGCAGCAGTGATTTCCACCATTCTGTCTTCCAGGTCACTTATCTGTTCTTCTGCCTCGGTTATTCTGCTATTGATTCCTTCTAGTGTATTTTTCATTTGAGTTATTGTATTGTTCATCTGTGTTTATTTGTTCCAGGTCTTTGTTAAGCATTTCTTGCATCTTTTCAATCCTTACCTCCATTCCTTTTCCAAGACCTTGGATCACCTTCATTATCATTATTCTGAATTATTTTTCCGGTTGGTTACCTATCCCCACTTCACTTAGTTGTTCTTCTGGTGTTTTATCTTGTTCCTTCATCTGGAACATATTCCTCTGTCATCTCATTTTATCTAACTTTATGTGATTATGGTTTCCATTCCGTAGGCTGCAGGATTGTAGTTCTTCTTGCTTCTGCTGTCTGCCCTCTGGTGGATGAGGCTATCTAAGAGGCTTGTGCAAGCTTCCTGATGGGAGGAACTCCACGGGTGGGTGGAGCCAAAACTGGATAAACCTTTGTTCAGTAATTAATGTCTCACTATTTTATCTTATTTGGAAATGATCTAGGTATTCAGTGAATTCAACTCAACTCATTATTTAATTTAACTTAATACACTTTAAGGTTTCAAGTAACCAAAAAGATTTTTTTGTGAAGTAGACATACCATAAAACGTAATTATTGTTGAAAGGTTTACCTAGAAAACTCTTATCCCACTCACATTTTTTAAATTCACTTATTTTTAACAATTATGTTTAGGTTACTCATGAAAACTTCATGAGATATTAGACAAAGTCAGCCATTATCCCAATCTATTTTTCTTGCTACCAAATTTTGTAATTGATAACATGAACTTATTTGGCTTTCAGTCAATCTAGGTAAAATAAAGATGTTGTACTTAATGCTGAGAATTCTAAAAACATGCCTGTTTTTATGAAATGAAACTAATTTAATTTTTAAAAAATTTAAAAACTTAAACTGGCTTTTATTTATCAAAGATTATCTCAGATCACATGGACTTGAAAAATATTTGGGTTCACTTTTATTATATTTCTGAGAGTTGTAGGAATACCCAACTCATATTAGTGCTTAATTTTCTTTAAGCCAATTAAATAGAGCTCTTTTGCATGTTAATTTTGGCTATGCCATTCGAAGCTAGAAAATACCATACATCTACAACACATGTATATAGACACACATAAACATACAGACAGATGCAAACATAGATGTTAGCTTCTGTTCTAAAATTGTAGCCATGAATCAGGTACAATAATGTATAATTCACTCATTAAAAAAGAAGAAAGTTAGATCCAAATTATGTTTCTAGCAGATAGAATAAGTTAAGGTTACGTGCTCACATGACTAGAGCCTTTTATTAATATTTGTAAAGAAGACAAGATTTTTCATCTAGCCAAGTCCCACATAACCTTACCCCCTTTATTTTTTCTAATAAGAATTACTTCCTTGAGGTTCATATTTCAAGGAAATGGACTAGATAAGAGTTCCTGAAGAAGACCAGATAGAATATTTACATCTCAAAGGCACAGGGAAGGAACGCAGGTTCTTCCAAGAAGGACGTTTTTTCCCCAAAGGTCAGAATTTTTCCAGTACTTACAAGCCCTTTGAGATAAATAGGGAAGGTTTGGGGATTATTAAAAAGGATAGGTGGACTTTGAGTTGTTTCTGGAGCTGCATTTCTGGTTTTGCAAAGATTTGTAAGCTGAAAACAGTTGCTTTTAATTTCTCAAGGAATTACATTGCAACTTAAATGACATCACAGTTTGATCCAACCATCTAGCTACATTATCCTCAGTCTGCTTCTTTATATCAGGGAGAGGATTTCCGACGAAGATGTAAATCAAATGATCTCTGTGTTCTGGATTTAGAGCTGTGTGTCTTTGGAATGTTTCAGAAAATTCTCTCACAAAGGCTTCGGAGGGTTTTTCTTTCTTCTTGGGTACATCGTTTTATTTTAGCGTGAAGGAGAAGACCTAAAAAAAAATAGTCCCTGTCAGGCTTTGACTATCAGCTTCCATTCTGGCCAACTTAACGATCGCAGAACTACTTTTAAAAATTATTTTAAATATCTTGTCAGTTTCCAGCTGTGACAGTGAATATTTCTGGCAGTACTGAACAACCCCTTGGACTCAAGAGGTATCCCCAAAGAGGGTACAAAAGATATGTTATTTTTCTCTCTCTACCAGGTGCTACAGACAGAGATGTGGGGGATTTGACCCTGGTAAGAACTCTCACCCTTAACTGGCTTCTGCCAGTTTTCTCAGAATCCCGTCTGCAGGTTCTAGTATCTATCAGAATTTGGCAAGGTTTTTCATTAATTTTAATTTTAGTTTCCCCTTGGCTGTTTAAGGGAATAACATAGTTTACCAGAAAATCCATCAGAGTCTCACTTCCTTGGAAAGGGGTCCCTACGGGAGTGCTGCTTCAATAGTAGTGTCGACTAAAAAAATATATACCACCTAAAAGTTGAGAGTTATGTTTTATTTCGTGGACATTCCTTGGACTTCAAGCCTGGGAGACAGTATCTCAAATAATGCTGAGAGACTGCTCTGAAGAGGAAGGGGGAAAGCCAGGATATATAGGAGTTTTTTGCAACAAAGACCAGGAAGTCAGAACATTAAAAGATTACTGCTAATAAAAGAAAACCAGATATCTCAAGTTAAGGAAGTTAGCGCTTTTCTATGTATGGGAAGATGCAAGAGTCTGGGCTCACTGAAGTCATTCCTTTGATATGCACCTCAGCTCCCTGGGGCCATATCCTGTGTATTCTCATCCTGAGTCTCCTCAGGGCGCACCATTAGGGGTGGCTGCAGTGGCTGACTGCTAGACTGGCTTGGAAGTTGGCAGCCCATTTGTGTCCATCCTGAGTTCCCTCAGAGGTCACCGTCCGGGTGGGTGGCTGTAATGTGGTGGCTTGATGGCTGCAACATCCTTTCTTTACTGATATGGCAGACACTATTTTAGTTCTCAATAGGTATGGGGTTGTCTATAAGGCCACTAACTCGGCAGACAAGTCCTTTCAAAGTTCTCAGCTATGGTCATCAGTTCAGGTAGACCAAATGGCCTCCAAGCCATCTCATTTTTTGCCTTTTTATCAATCCCTTAATCTCAAGACTTAATCCATTTACAAGAACTTTTGAAGATCCTCTCTGGGTTTGGAAATTATTTAACTATGGCCCTTAGTTAAGCTTTTGACCAAGGAGTGAAAGATACCTAAAGAGGATGGCCTGTCGTCTCGGGTCATCTTATTTTAAAAGGTAACTGTTTTAATAGTCTCTTCAAAGTGGAAATACAATTCAGACATAGGATTACCAGAATGACTGTGCAAATAAAGGAGGATAGAAGGGAGCGGTAGGAGTTACGTAAGTCTTATAGTCTTTTGTTTTAGGTGCCTCTTATATCTTTAAGTTTTCATTAGCCTTTTGCCATGAATTTTTCAGTGAATTATTTGAGGATCTTGAAGGCTTTTGGAAGCATGTGCATACCAATTAAAATAGGTATAGGTATCCCATTCTGCTTGTTTTGTTTGGGAACACTCGCTTTCAGGTGCACTTTTTAAATAATCAATGTTGTCTAATTGGAATGTTTCCCAAATGGCCGTCATAATGCTAGGTTGTCTTTTGTAAGATTTTGCAATTTTTGTCGATACTTATAGCTTCTGGGACCATAGTTCTTAGACATAAAATTAGCAGGTGCCAGGAGGTCATGTGCTGGACTCTTCGGAACTTAAAGATCCTATTTCTTTAGCTAAGCCTTTGGGACTTTCAGAGCCAAACTAATACCTAAGAAGGCTGTGCCACTGTGTTGAGGACTGTGTGCTGTTACAGTGTACCACATTGCATGGAAATTTTCTTGCGTTTGGCAGGTGACCGCGTGTTAATCTAACCCATGCTGTGACCAATGTATCCTAACAGGAGTCTTAGAGTCAGGTGGTAAGGGTTCTAAGAGCCCTTAACTGCTCAGTCTGTGCCCACCAGTTTTGTGGCTTTTGGCTTCCAAGATTCCCATTAGCACCAGCCTTTACCTCATGTGAACCTTCAGATACCAGCAGTAATCAAAGATATGTTACTGTGGACTTGCCACAAGAAGGTCTTGTGCTCACCTCCAACAATTCCCAAAGTGGAACTAGGGGCTGGAGAAAGGACTGAGCCAGTGGAATCCAACACAAGGGGACTGTAGACTAGGATTCCAATCAGGTGGGTAACTGGGGACTGAACCAAGGGCTAGAAGCTTGGATTCTGGGTGGAACTGTCGGCTAACTTAAGCTAACCTGCACCGGACTAGAAAGCCAATTAGATCAGGAACTCAATGCAAAGAAAGCGGAGCTCAGAACGAAGAGGAAGGAGCTTCCCACGGTGCTCAGAAATGGTGAGAAAGAGATCTCAAAGGGTTTGTGGGTACCAAGACATGTATTTCTCATTGTCCGTGAAACCATCAGAAGTCTCCTTTAGAACCCACAGCTGCCACCAGATCTGGGAAAAAGCAAAAGTCAACTGAGTAAACTTTTGAGATCTTACTGGCTTTATTCAACAATTCCACCTAGCAAATAGAAAGGAGTTCCACCAGTCTGTACAAAATGGAAGGCCTTTATTGGCAGAAGGAGGCAGGACAAGGAGGTTACTAGCAAAGAACGAATTGTTTCAGGCAAGGTCACCTTCCTTTGGGGAGGACAGCAGGGGTCTCTCAGGTGGAGTACATCACTAGTGCTGACCAGGTAATTTTAGACTGACTGGTAAAGATTACATTCCTGTAATTAGGTTAGGTATTAAGTCTCAATTTGGTGAAGCGGGCTTAGCATAAATGACTCCATTTGGGGCCAGATGTCTCTTTTTTAATACTTCCCACCTTCAGTTGAAGCAAGATGGACTCACTCAGAGTCTTCTTTGATTGCCTCCATATCTAGGGCAGTGCTAGATACATGGTAGATACCTAATAAATATTTGTTGAATTAATAAATAACTTCATTTATAACTGGCTACATGTATCATTTATGGAACCATTCTTAGGTGACAGGCAAATTTTACTCCTAAGGAAACTTGAGATACAGGGAGATACTAAGGGGCCCAAGACCACACAGCTGGTCAGTGACAGGGCAGGACAAGAAGGCAGGCAGCCAACAGCAGCTCGGCTCCTTTTGCAGTTTGCAGAGTTCGACCCAGACAAGCGTTTCTGAATTTCACTAAAAAAAGAGTAAACTTAGGAGACATAAGTGGAGGATTTGTTTTTGATAGTAATTATCACACATTTCAGAGATGATTCCGTGTTTATCCTTATTCCATGGTGAGTTTCTTTACAATTAACTGTATTTTCAAGTAATGTGCTTCCTTCTCTTGGGTTTTGTTAGTTTGGGCAGCTCTCTTGCCTTTTTGAGCGTGGTTAGGCACGTGCAGTGAGTCTAGTGTTCCTGTCGAATACGAGGGACAAGCACAGTGCCTCCCACTCAATCTGTGTGGCTTCATCACTCTTGTCGAGGGGCACAAGGTCAAGGAACAACCAGAGTTGAGGGTGAAATTTCTGAAGGACTCTTACACAGAACTTAAATAAGGAATTTTAATTAAGGTTTTAGTTGCCCTCTGCTTTTACTATCCTCCTGCTTCTGTGATTCTTCCCACCACTGGTCAGTGATCTCCTCTTGGCTTCTGTCTCCTCCCTCAAAATACCCCATTGGAGGGGAGCTAAAATAATTTTCCCTTTGCCTTTTTGAGTTCTTATCTGAGACCCCCAGTAATAAAAGACAGGTCAACAAGAGAAAAGTGAACAGAAGTTTATTCACATGTACGCCTCTTGTCTACATGGGAGATGCCTAGGAAAAATGAATTGCTCAAAGAGATGGCTTTAGAATTCAGGATTAGAGGTCATCTTAATAGGGAAAGGGGGAGAGAGGGTGAAGGCCTCTTGGAAGAGAAAATGGTATTCAGAAAGATGAATGGGTCCTTAGAAGAATAGATGGGAGGTGTGATTGTTTGTGACAGAGTCTTTCTGGATGCGGCGCCAACGTCTAGTCTTCTTTCCTGTGATGAGTCAATTGTCCCTGGTTGATGAAATTCCCAGGAAGGGGATTGATGACAATGGAGTTTCTTTTGGAGGATCTGTCTTTAGGCAGAGGAGGGGAGCTCAGGGGAAACACCCTGCGTGTGCTGTTTTTCAAATGCCTGCAACTCAAAATAATCAGTATGCCAAAGCAGTATATTTTGGGGTGATGTGTCCTGAACTCCTACAGTCATATTTTGGGGTGGCGTATTCTGCTACCTTCACTACCTAGGAACTTTTGCTTCAGAAAAATCTGATAAACTCTTCTCAGTGATTGAAAATGACAAAAATAAATAGGAACTGCAACATATCAAGTGCTTCCTGAGCACCACTCTACTATGTGGTTTCCTTGTGTTATCTCCACTCCAAACAGCAACTCAGAAAGGCATCCTTGTTTTTCAATTGCTAAAAGAGAAGTACATTTCATAATATCATACTGTACAATCGAAAAGGACAAGAAATAGGATTCCGTTTCAGGTTTTTCTTCATTCCTGTGGCCAGGCCTGTTTCCTTCATTAATGTTTTCCCTCCAAGAGCCTTTATTTTAATTAATTAATTGATTGATTGATTGATTATCATCAAAACTGTACCACCAAAATTGTTTTTTCCGTCACCATACAGTTGATTCCCTTTACCCATTTCGCCTTCCCCCGATCCCTTTTCCTCTGGTAACCACTGCTCTGTTCTCTCTGTCTGTGTGTTTGGTTTGGTTTGGTTTGTTCACTTGTTTTGTATTTGTTTGCTACCTTATTAGTTTTTTATCTGCCACCTATAAGTAAAATCGTATGGAACTTGTCTTTCTCCATCTAACTTCTGTCACTTAGCATAATACCCTCAAGGTCCATCCTTGTTGTCACCTATGGCAAGATTTCATCTTTTTTTTCTGGCTGAGTTACCCCATTGTATATAAATACCACATCTTCTTTATCCATTTATCCATTGATGGGTGCTGAGGGGGTTTCCATATCTTGGCTATTGTAATTAATGTTGCTATGAACATGGGGGTGCAGGTATCTTTTCAGATTAGTGTTTTCATATTCTTTGTATGAATACCCAGAATTAGGATAGTTAGATCATACAGTATTTCTATTGTTAATTTTTTGAGGAATCTCCATACTGCCTTACACAGTGGCTATACCAATTTACATTCCCACCAACATGGTGTGGGTTCCCTTTTCTCTACATCCCCACCAATACTTGTAATTTCTTGCCTTTTTGATAATAACCATTCTGACAGGTGTGAGGTGGTATCTCACTGTGATTTGCATTTCCCTAATAATCAGTAGGCAGTAATTTAAGATAAAGAAATGGTTTAACTCTCAAATGGGTTAACTCTCAAATATCAACGAGGCTAGAGGGTTGGAAGTCTTTTAGGCATTCTCCACTCATCACACCTTGTAGGCCTGCTCTGTGGCTTTGTGTAATGCCAACCATGAGTTAGTTTCTTTTTAAGACAAAGTTTCCCTTGAATTACTGTAGCTAAAAAAGATGTTCGTGATAGAAAAGTATTACGGACAAAAAAACGCTGGAGGAGTTACTAGGATAGAGAAATCAACAAGACCTAAGAGATCAAGGAGAGCTTCCTGGGGAAGTATGGAATTAAGTTAGAGGACTTAGGAAGGTTTGAAAAGATTCTCCACTTTGCCCTTGAAGAGGTGGAGAAGAGCTTTGACTTGCTACTCTTTCATTTTTTACCATCTTAAATGACCCCAGGAAATTAAGTGGCAGGTGAGAGGTGGTATCCATTGTAAAGCATGATTTTGATTATGAAGCTATGTTCTGAGGTCTCCAACTTCAGTCCTTGGAGATTTCTTCAGAGTTACTGCTATATGTCAGGGAAAGGGCAGGGAGGAGGGGAGAAACTTGCTTTACAAATAAGTCCTGGGTCATCAGGATTTGTTAGTGGAATGAGTCTGTATTCTAGTTCAGTGAGGATGATTCACAGTTTCAGAAAAGATTTTTCTTCAGAATCTTCAGGCAAGAGTTCTATACCTTGCTCTGTCCATTTCTAATCAGGCACCTTCAGCAATGTTTCCATTCAAAAATAAAGGAGAATTATGGGAGTTTCAGTAATGGTAATCATGGCATATTTCACATACTAAAGTTTGAATAGCTCACCTGAACTTAATTGCAAGATGAAATACTGTATTTGGGCATAGCCCTCTGGTCCTGCATTAGGAAAGGAAAGGTATATCACACTTCTAAACCCTGACCCTGCTTTGATTTTAGGAATTTCCATAATGAATCTGAATACCCAGGGGTTTCTCCAAAAATGTGAAATGCGAGAAGAATGCATATATGCCTCAAAGGTGGCCATGATTAATTTAATGGGAAATGGTTACCTTCAGAACCCCTAAGAAGGAAAAAATAAAATAATACGAATAGGTTTTGGCATGAGACATTAGCAGATGGTTTTACATAGGCCCAGAAGTATTGTCTTAGCACTTTGTTAATAAAAATTCTGCAGACATTGTTCATGTTATGTTTGTCAGGGAATGATCATATAAATAAAAATAGAAGATTGGTGTGGAAAGAATATAAATAATGAACACATTTTACACTGCATCTCAATCAGTTAACAATGGGGTAGTTTCCTTGCCCTTTGCCATTATTCAGTGCAAATTTAGGAAATGTATAAGGCATTATAAATTTATGTCATTCAATTACATATTAAAAGGTGGTTTCGTTTGAGTTGCAGTCCATAAATATTGCATTGCCGTATCTCCTGGTTTTCCGTCAAAATACATTTTCCTAAGCAGATGTTTTCTCTGTGAGGTTGATCACCTTGGAGGAAGCCATTAGCTCTGGTCTATTAGCCAGACTCAACTATCCCTTCCTGAACGCTTCAGACACAAACGTTTAAGAAATATAATAAAATCCTTCCTTACACTGAATGTTGTTAGCAACGTGTCCAGACTTGGAAAACTTCCTCTTGTTTTATTATGATTCATTTTGGGTAACAGACCCTACTTTCTTCTCTAGGATTAATACTGTTTAATTAAGGATTCCAAAAGACCAGTTTCCTTGTCTTATTTTGTATTTAGACAAAGAGCATGCTGTCTCTGGGGAAGGCCACTAAATTATTTCTTAATACGGAAAGGCTGTGAAGATTTGTTTCCATCAGATTTTGGTGAAATGTGCATCTGTTCAGCTAAAGAGCTTTGATTACCAAAGCAGGTAGGCATAGAACTTCCTTTATTTTCATCAGCTTTTTGTACCCATGTGGCTATATTTTCAGCTTCCCCAAATTTATTATAAATCAACGGACTTTGTGTGATGGTGACTCTTTTATTTCTTACACAGCAAGCTCTCTTTAGGGGGTGGGTCTGGGCCTTCGGGTCGTGGCCATCATTCTGGCCACTGAGCAGTAGCTCTGAGTTTATCTGGTTTTATTGGTTGGTATGGGGCTGCTGCTTCTACCTTCATTGGAACTTTCCTAAAATCAAGGGCAAATTTTACTCTTTTCCTTTTTCCTTCCTTTCTCTTTCCTATTTCCTTTCTCTCTCCTACTTCTCTCCTGTACTTGCTTTGTTCATTCCTGTCACTAAGCCAAAACAAGCCCTCGCAGTGACTCGAATATCCCAGGCTCTTTTGTGTCTTTGCACAAGCTGTTCTTTCTTTCTGAGCATCCTTTTCTCAAGTTTTTCCAGTGGCTAATCCTCACTTACCCCTCCAGCTTCACCTCAACAGTATCAGTTCTTTAAAACCACTGCCGAGTGGCCCACCTCTCTGCTGTCAGCGCAGTCAGGCTTACCTCTCTCACGGTACATAACCTGTGCCATTGTTTGTGCCGACATAATTGTTCGTGCCCCATTAACCAGCAGTAAGTTCCTTTCGAGTAGAGACTGGGTCTGTTATCTTAGTGTTCTTTGCACCCAGAAATGTTAACGTCCAGTAGCTGTTGGATGGATGGATGGACGGACGGATGGACAGACGGATGGATTGTGTTTAGGTGAAAATAAAATGTCTGTTCCTTGGTCTTGAAAATGAAACACATTAGACATGCTCACTGTCTTATCAAAACTTTACAATTTAATTGGGAAATTTAAGCATATACCAAGCTATGAACGGGGGCAACATACGCTAAGTCGAACCAAAGGGGAGGGAGAGATAAAGGACTATGTAGTAACACCGCACACAGATCAAAGCGCCAGTAGTCAAGAAAAGCATCGAGGCGGAGGTGGCATTTAGGCTCTTCCTTGAGTTCCATTTCCCTTTATTCTTCTTCCTGGTATTGCCAAGAGGGGCCAAGGAATCTGAAAGACCCCAGGAGAAAAAGGTAGTTAATTTTTTTTTTCAATGTGATCAAAAATAGCAACTATAGAGGAAGTCTTCCTTCAGATTCTTCCACGGCTTACTAGCTCGGTGACCTGGGCAAGTTCCTTACCCATTTAAAGCAGCAGTTTTTCCACCTATCCAATGGTGATTAAAACTGAGTTGTTATAAGAAAAGAAAAGAGATAATCTATGTACTCACCACGATGGCTGGTATATAGTAAGTACTTGATAAATATTCGGCACTAGCACTGTCATCATTACAGCCCTTTACCGTGAGGTGTATCTGTTCTTAAGTGTATTTGTTCATGATGCCTTTTATATATAGCAAACCTTATTCTGAAAAATGCGCCACAAAAATCTCTTTCAATGCATTTACTAGGTTGAACCATGTAGAACTAACATTTTATAGATCAAAAATGGTCAGATACCAGCCATTTCATGTGGTTCAACTTAATGTATGTGCATTTACCCATTTAGAATCCTAGATCTTACCTATAAAACAGAAAGTCTTAAAATGGAAAAATTATATATGAGAAAGTTTGAGATCTCATCATTCACTCATTTCAAGCAGTAGTCTCTATAAAATTCTGGCTTGGCAAGAGATTTGGGAAGTTAACTGGAGTACATCATTAACTGTTGAACAGGTGAGCCCTTCATACCCAGATCTCAGGAAGGTTAGGTTCTGGCTTGGATCACAAACATGGCAAGTGACCTCAGTCCCATGTTTCCTGGTTTTCACAATTTACCAAACCAAAGACTGAAGCACAGCACAGAGAATACAGTTCAAGTAAAAGTTATGTGGCTCCCATGTTGGGTCACAGGGATGGCACAGCTGTTGAAATGCAAAACCTGCAGGAGTAGGGTGAGCCACGTAGGTCGGGTTCAGAATGCTACAGGAATCCTTTCTGATATGGGGATTACCAGTGACATTTGGGTTGATTCTTAAAGAATTTGAAGACCTTCGCTGGGGGTGGAGGAAAGTCACATTCTAGATGGGAGAATCATGAGAAGTAGGTCTGGAGGCCAGAAAGCAAGGGTTCTCTTGCAAGAATGATTCCAAGTAGCCGTGACTGACTGCACATATGGTATGTGAAGAGGGAAAGGGGGATATAATAAGGCCATAGGAAGAAGGAAATATTGTACATGTCCTGCTACGTGGTTTATTCTTTGTCTTGTGGGCCAGGAGGATGGGTCCATGTAAGGTTTGTAACAAAATTCTTGAAAGGGTAAGCATTGTTGTTCGAAGGAGGTTGACCTGATGGCAGGTAAAGATGATGAAGTGACTTACTAGTTAGGGGAACTAGTCTAACTAGTCTGTAGGGGAACTAGTTAGAAAACTTTTAGAGCAGTTCAATGACAGGAAATAGAGCCTGATCAAAGTAGAGACATTGATCAAGGAAAGAGGAGGGCATTGAAAGGGAAGAATTGGCAGTGCTTGGAAAGTGATGGGCCTTTGGTGCAGAGAGGCAGCAGTTGAAAATGATGCTGCAGACCTTTCATCCTGAGTGACTGGGAGTGGGGTGGTCTTGGGATCAGTCAGGAAAAGACACCTGTCAAAATATTTGCAGGACAGAGGGATTCAATCCAGGGGAGTACGTGCCCACAGCAACAAAAGGAAGGATTCAAGGAGCAGATGTCGGGGGACCTCTGCTAACTGTCAAGTTCAAGCTGAGCTGTGGTCCAGAGTTAGGAGTTTGTTGCTGCTTCCAAAGGTGGAGAAACTATGAGAACAGTGGTCACAGCAGCGCCGCAGTCCCGAGACTGGTAACAGGCAAGGGAGGGCAAGTCCAGCCAACTGTGGCAAAACTTGACATTGTTGAAGCCCATGTGGTCTCCATCACTGTTGGCAGGGGAGGAAAACATATGCTTCTTTTCAGCCTTCAAAATATTGTGCGTGCACCTCATTAGAAGAACCTGAAAGTTGGCAATGGTGTCTGAGGAAATGCAGTTCCCAGGCTTTCTGCTCCAGAGCCATCAGGGAAACCATGGGAGAGGCAAGAAGGCTGCCAAGGGCCTGTAGATAATACTATACCTGGTAGGGAGGACAGAATAAGGCAGAGAGTCTGGGGAAGATGTGACTGGCAAGTGTGAATATGCTGAGTGTGAAGTTCTGGCAGGGCATCGAGTTGAGTGTTGAGAAGGTCACTGGACAGCCGGCTGTGGGCTTGGAGATTTACATTTGGAAATATGAAGCAAAGGAGGTAGTAGATGAGATTGGAAAGAAAGACAGAGACAGAGATAGAGCTGGCGGAGAGAGGGAGAACAGAAGACTGAGATCCTGGCCATGAGGAGTGGCCATCTTTAGGTGATGGGAGAAGGAGACCTCAGTAGGAAACAGAGACATGTTTAGACGGGAAGGAGGAGAATGTGAGAGTGTAGCCATGAAGGCAAGAGAGAGCAAAACTTCAAGAAGCAAGGGGTAGCCAGTGTAGGCAAAGGCTTAAGCCAAAGGAGTTAGGAAAGGTGAGTGAGTGGGGTGATTTCAGATCTACTGACGATGAGAAACAAGTCTCACATAGGCATCAGGGCAGAAGTTGGGTAGAAGGTAGTTGTTGAGATTAATTTGGTGGGAATAAACGTGAAAACAGAACATATAAACTGTTCTTTAATATAGGTGGTGGAGAGAAGAGAGAAAAGGGGAATACATTGCAAAGGGAGAGAAGGGACAAAGGAAGATTCCATTAGGATAAAGCTAATGTTAATTTGTTTGATTTAAAAAAAAAAAAAAAAGAGCTCATGGAGAGAGAGGGAGAGAGAACAGCTGCCCAAGGGGCAGGATGAGAGCAAAGGTCCATAAGATATGGGAGAGGATGGAATCCAGGGGTCCGGTAGTGGCCATGGCAGAGGGGCTCAGGGACCTCTGTCTGCAAGTTTTCTTATTGGCATAGCTATTGAGATGATCATGGATGTATTGAATTTCCCCCCAGAGAGTATGGTGCCAAAGCAAGGACCACAGCAACATGTTTGCAGAGTGATAACCATCCAGTATATCCAAATAGAAAATCTGGAAATGAGCACCATTGTGAACACCTGCCCTCTTCTGTACGTTTATCGACTGCTGTGTGGTCATGACAGCTCCCTATTGCAGGCTGTGCTTACTGCACATACTCACCCAAAAGAAGAACAGTGGCATTAGATTTACTCAACTTCACCAGTTTCTTGGCTGTAGAAAAACTGCAGCATCATTTTAGTGCCCCTATTATAGCCTAACAAGAGATAGATAAGTTCTAGGGAAACTGTGTTCTAATAGGTTACTGGAGTATGGGCCCTTTCCCTCTCCTTTCCAATCTGGGAGAAGTCTCTGTAGTTTGTGCTTAAATGTGTTCTTCTTCATTTGGAAGAGGCAGGGAAGAAAGATGAATGAGCTGCTCATTACTTGGACATTTGTGTAGTACAGGCCTATGGAATTTACCAGTATTTCAATAAACCTGCATGAATGGATGGAAAGCAGAGATCTGCACAGTTTCTCATGTTTACAGAAAGGGTGGGGGGGAAAGGACTTCAGGCCATAGATCTGAAAGTTCTAAAACAGAATAGCTTTAAGATAAAAAAGCGGTTAATGTTGTATAAATCTATGCATGCTACCATGATAATTGCTAGCAATTCAATCAACATAGTATATTATATTCTCACTCATTTACATTTTGAAAATCCTGTCACTTGACACATTTTGAGTGTTTATCAGTACTTAGTGTCTGTTATTTTTTCTTTTGCAATAAGTCTGAAAACTTCTGCTTTTCTCTGGTGCTTTTGCATATCAACAAAAATTTATTTTTTAAAGTTAGTTTTAGGGCATAGGTTCTCTGCCCTTTCCCCCAATTATCCTTACTTCTTTCTTTCTGAAGCAACGACAATTCAAGTGTAAATGGGCACCCTTCTCACCAAAAGCCATTGTATTTCCAACACCTATTTCATTGGGCAGAAATGTGCGATAAAAGTTCTGTATAAAAGCTTGTATTCCACGATAAAAAATACTTGACAGTCGACTCTTATTTAATGTTAACCTTCTGGTTGGGGAATTTTGCAGTTATCGGTACTAGTTTTATTAGACGAGCTATTTCTTAGCAGCAGATACTCTGATGTGGTTATTCTTTATTTTCTCATAGACATTCGAGGTCAAGAAGGACACGCGCTAAATAGTGGAGGAAACCTGAACATCCCAGACTGGGGTGGGTAAATACAGATGTGCATGGAAAGTAATGAGGCCAGTACTCCATTTAAGAATATGTACAGTTGGGGGAATACTACCTAGAGGCTCTGGTTGACACTGTTTGAAAGGCAGTTACTAAACTTCCATGAAACTGTGAGCATAACTTTAAATGTATGTAATTCAGTTGGAGGAGCCTTAAGTAGTTTAGCTAACAATGATACATTCAGTAGACATACGGACTGCCATGCACACACTTAAGCCATATTTCTCATTAAGAAAACTTCATAGCAAGCAATTTAAAATTTGTAAACAAAATCATTAGTTAGTTTGAAAATCCCTTTTCTGTCCAGCTAAATCCTACTCATTTCCAAAAATTCAGCCCATGTCAACACCTCCAAAGAGCCTCTCTTAGGCTCTTGGATTTCTTCACCTCCATGACATCTTCTCCTGGCACTTATTACGCATAGGGTAATTGTTGGTTTGCCTGTTTCACACACTTAGCTGATTTTCTTTATTTGAGTTGCTGGTTATAGCACATAGTAGGCATTCAATAGATGATTATCAAATAAAGGAATAGATAAATGAATGAGGGGATGACGAATGAGTGAGTGAGTAAATGAGGGAATAATTATTCATATTACAGAAGGAGTTGTTTTTAAGTTTTCCACCATTGGAATTAAAACTAGATGCAGGGCTTCCCTGGTGGCACGGTGGTCGGGAATCTGCCTGCCAGTGCAGGGGACATGGGTTCGAGCCCTGGTCCGGGAAGATCCCACATGCCACGGAGCAACTAAGCCTGTGTGCCACAACTACTGAGCCTGTGCTCTAGAGCCCATGTGCCACAACGACTGAGGCCCACACGCCTAGAACCTGTGCTCCGCAACAAGAGAGGCTACCGCAATGAGAGGCCCACACACCGCAACAAAGAGTAGCTCCCGCTCGCCACAAGAGAAAGCCTGCGTGCAGCAACGAAGACCCAATGCAGCCAAAAATAAATTTAAAAATTTATTATTTAAAAAAATAGTTAAAGAAAAAACCCACTGGATTCATCTGGGACTTCCCTGGTGGCGCAGTGGTTAAGACTCTGTGCTCCCCATGCAGGGGGCCCGGGTTCGATCCCTGGTCGAGGAACTTGATCTCACATGCATGCCGCAACTAGGAGTTCACATGCTGCAACTGGGGAGGCCATATGCCTCAACTAAGGAGCCGGCGAGCTGCAACTAAGACCCGGTGCAACCAAATAAATAAATAACACAGTGATTTTTTAAAAAAGCAACTATATGCCAATAAAAATTAATTGAAAAAAGAAAACTAAATTTATCTAAATATGCTTTGTGTCTACTTTTCAGCATCAGCTGTGCCCCAGGTGAAGCTAATCAGTATATAACTCACAACTCAGGGATGTTCCATCCACCCAGGGTAAATTGATAACCACTGTGTGGTGTCGATAATAGAAAAAGACCTGAGATATACACTGGGGTCCCTAACAAACTCACAAAGAGTAGTAGAACCAAGAACCCTGTACATGAAATTGTTTCTATAATATTTAATAGCTCCAGGTACTATGTGAATAAGTGTTTTAGGAGGATGTGAGAATATAACAGAGAGCCCCATAAGTTAATGTGCAAGAATCTGTTTATAAAAAACACAAATCCCTGGCCTCCACTCTCAGAGATTCTGGATCACTAAGTCTCAGGTGGACCTGGGAGTCTGAATTTTAATGAGATTCTTCCCCACCCCCACCTTGGTGATTTCCTGCAAGCGTTCCGGAGAAAACACTTTAAAAATTTTTTTTCTTTTTCTGGAGAAAACACTTTTCAGTGGACTAAGGAGAGACTCTGATGGGCCAGAGTTATCAGGAAAACAGAGGTGGGACTTAGGCTGAAGCTTGGTGGATGCATGATATTTGGATAGGCAAGGAGGGAAGGGAAGAAATCTCCTTTGTCTTATGGTAATTGGCAGAAACCTCTCTGTCCAAATGCCAATCATTATGTTGATTGACAAAATGCACTTTCATGACATTGCAGAATAAGACATATTTCTCTGTTTCCTTTTTTGTTTTTAATCTAACACAGAAGCAGGTTTTAAATTGACTTCTTTTTTCCCAGTTTTCACTTTTACCTGTTAAATCTTGACATGTTTCTACACTTCAGAGTTTCTAAGGATCAAGCGTGCCAGTTATTGCCATCTCTTGAGTCATGATGATATTTTAAACAAGGACTACTGGGTGAAGAGTAGTGCAACATGGAATGTCTCCCTCTGTGAACACCACCGAGAGACCACCTCTTCCGTCGTCCTCTCCAGTATGACTCGGATGGTTACAAAAGTTTTGTGGGAGTGCTGGTGGCGTTTCCATGTTTATAGACAGGTACCATAAAATAGGCTGCATCAGAAACATACCTATCAGCTGTGCTGCTGAAAGCTTGGTGGTGTGTTCTTCAAAGCAAAGCAGACTTTGAAGGTATTAGTTGTTTGAAGATTGCCCATCAGAAGGAACACGTTTGTGGACAGTTCAGAGAGCTGAGAGGGACTAATTCTGTAGGCTGGTAATCAGTTTGGCACAAGTGAAAGAAGGGTGACAGTTGATATCTACCTGGGAGAGGAGAGAAGAGTCTCAATAGTGAAAGCTCAGTCACCCAGCAGAGGGTGATAAGTAATACCCAATGGGAAAAGACCAACAAGACTAACACCCACTTGCCTGTCTTGAGTTTTGGTAATCAGTCACCTAGAGAGGACTGTGTACAGTCAGCCAAGCAGGGCAGGCACTCACTGAGAAGTAGTTCCGTATATGTCTTCAATTCTGACAATACAGATATGGAAGGCATTATATTTTAGCACCAGTATCTGGTTCTCTTCTCCTTGCTAGGTGCTCAGAAGATGAAATTTACCATCTGCCCTAGCCTTCAGTTGGGTCATGTGACTAGTTCTGGCCAATGGCCTTTAAACTGAAGTGAGTTCTGGAATGAGACAGTAGAAATCCCTACGGTGTTCCCCAGTTTCTCTGTTCCCAGCCGTGCCGAAGGCCTCATGTTGAGAGGGTGAGGCAGCCTGAATACTTGAGTTACTCCATTTACAGGAAGATCATAATATTTATCATCCAACCAGGACAGTGTTCGGATGAAAAGGGTGCTATTAATAATTTGCCAGGACAAGAGACATAAACTGGACCATCCTGGGAAACCAGGACATAGAAGCGCCCCACTCCTGGAGGACAGTCGGTTGCCAAGGTACCCAGACCGTGTGTCAACAAGCAGTTCAGTTATTTATTAAGTCACTGAAATGTTGGGGTTGTTTGTTAACCCAACATAACCTGTGCTATCAGTACTAATAAAGTAGGTTATTCTCCAGGCCAGTTGTTGTCTGAAATTGCAGAGTGATGCAGTAGCTCTTCTGTACTTGCTGAAAAAAGGCAAAGACGGTGGCTGCCTCCAGCAGGCGTTGACTTGATTGACTGATGTTCCCAAAGAGCCTATTTTCTGTCCTTCTCACATCACCACCGAAATATCTACCATTCACAGAGCCTTGACTTCCAAAAGTTCATTAAAGCCATGAGGAAAAACAAGTACCCACTTACATAACATTTCACATTTTGTCTCATTGCATCCTCATAACATCCTTCTGGGGTAAGTAGGACTGACATGGTATATCCATTTCATAGATAAGGAAACGGAGACTCAGTAGATGTAAGTGATTCGTTGGAAGTTACATCGCTAGTGGAAATATCTCCATCCAGACCCACTTATGTCACTTTAGGGAGTATAGGGGACTCCCATACGTAGACTTACTGCCCTGTGGCCACAGGACTCAAGGCTAGGAGAGGATTTGGTAACACCACATTTCTGGATGTGATGTGCTTTGCAGTACTATCTGCTTGCTTAAGAGAAGCCACCCTAAAATACTGTGGATCAGATGTCATAAGCAGCATGTGAATAAAAGAGCAGTCCCACTGAAGGATGCCCTGCGGCATCCAGGAGGCTCCAGAGGCCAGTTTTATGGATGCTTAAAACATCCCTTTGCCACTGTTGCCCCAAAATTTAACACTATGATTTGATCCCAAACATGGCCAATTAGATTTTCCTGCCTTTCTTTAACGTTCTCACCAAAAAAATTAAAATAAAAAAAATTTTTTGAAAGAGGACAGACTAATATACTGTGATGCCTTGGACATTATTCAGATCCAGCGGACTATTGGTTACACCTCTCTGAGCTTTAATGACTTGACACTTGTTTGGAGTCCTTCCCCTTCATCCCCCGGACAAGTCCAAGCCGTGCAACCTGGCTGTTGAGGGTGCTGCCTTCCCCGGGTGGGGAGATTCTAAGCACAGGGGCCCAAGGGGTAAACCCCACCACCAGGAGATGTGGAGATGAGAAACTTGTTGTTTGAGAAAAGGCCACAGACAACCACAGCGCCTGCCAGCCACTGTGGAAGCGGGAGAGCCTAGTTCAGGACATTGGACCTTCAGAGACCTCCCGGCCCCACGTAATGTCAAACGGTGAGAGCCCTCCCAGAGATCTCCGTCTCAACACAACCACCCAGCTCCACTCAACGACCAGCAAGCTCCAGTGCTGGACACCCTATGCCAAACAACGAGCAAGACAGGAACACAACCCCACCCATTAGCAGGGAGGCTGCCTAAAATCATAGTAAGTTCACAGACACCTCAAAACACCACCAGACGTGGACCTGCCCACCAAAAAGACAAGATCCAGCCTTATCCACCAGAACACAAGCACCAGTCCCCCCCACCAGGAAGCCTACACAACCCACTGAACCAACCTTACCCACCGGGAGCAGACACCAAAAACAACAGAAACTACATACCTGTAGCCTGTGAAAAGAAGACCCCAAACACACTAAATTAAGCAAAATAAGAAGACAGAGAAACAAACAGCAGATGAAGGAACAAGATAAAAACCCACCAGACCAAACAAATGAAGAGTAAGTAGGCAGTCTACCTGAAAAAGAATTCAGAGTAATCATAGTGAAGATGATCCAAAATCTTGGAAATAGAATGGAGAAAATACAAGAAACGTTTAACAAGGACCTAGAAGAACTAAAGAGCAAACAAACAATGATGAACAACACAATAAGTATAAAATTCTCTAGAAGGAATCAAAAGTAGAATAATGGGGCTTCCCTGGTGGCGCAGTGGTTGAGAGTCCGCCTGCCAATGCAGGGGACACGGGTTTGTGCCCCGGTCCAGGAAGATCCCACATACCGCGGAGCGGCTGGGCCCGTGAGCCATGGCCACTGAGCCTGCGCGTCCGGAGCCTGTGCTCTGCAATGGGAGAGGCCCGCATACCGCAAAAAAAAAAAAAACCAAACAACTGAATAACTGAGGCAGAAGAACGGATAAGGGACCTGGGAGACAAAATAGTGGAAATAACTACCGCAGAGCAGAATAAAGAAAAAAGAGTGAAAAGATTTGAGGTGCAGTCTCAGAGACCTCTGGGACAACATTAAATGCACCAACATTCGAATTATAGGGGTCCCAGAAGACGAAGAGAAAAAGAAAGGGACTGAGAAAATATTTGAAGAGATTATAGTTGAAAACTTCCCTAGTATGGGAAAGGAAATAGTCAATCAAGTCCAAGAAGCACAGAGAGTCCCATACAGAATAAATCCAAGGAGGAACATGCCAAGACACATATTAATCAAACTATCAAAAATTAAATGCAAAAAAAAATATTAAAAGTAGCAAGGGAAGAACAACAAATAACATACAAGGAAATCCCCATAAGGTTAACAGCTGATCTTTCAGCAGAAACTGCAAGCCAGAAGGAAGTAGCAGGACATATTTCAGTGATGAAAGGGAAAAACCTACAACCAAGATTAGTCTACCCAGCAGGGATCTCATTCAGATTTGACAGAGAAATTAAAACGTTTACAGACAAGCAAAAGCTAAGAGAATTCAGCACCGCCAAACCAGGTTTACAACAAATGCTAAAGGCACTTCTCTAGGCAGGAAACACAAGAGAAGGAAAAGACCTACAAAAATAAACCCCAAACAATTAAGAAAATGGTAACAGGAACATACATATATATACATATAATACATACATATTAACCTACATAATTTGCATAATTACCATAAATGTAAATGGATTAAATGCTCCAACCGAAAGACATAGACTGGCTGAATGGATACGAAAACAAAACCTGTATATATGCTGTCTGCAAGAGACCCATTTCAGACCTAGGGACACATACAGACTGAAAGTGAGGGGATGGAAAGATATTCCATGCAAATGGAAACCAAAAGAAAGCTGGAGTAGCAATTATCATATCAGACAAAATACACTTTAAAACAAAGACTATTACAAGAGACAAAGAAGGACACTGTATAATGATCAAGTGATCAATCCAAGATGAAGATATAACAATTGTAAATATTTATGCACCCAAAATAGGAGCACCTCAATACATAAGGCAAATACTAACAACCATAAAAGGGGAAATTGACAGTAATACAATCATAGTAAGGGACTTTAACACCCCAATTTCACCAATGGACGGATCATCCAAAATGCAAATGAATAAGGAAACAAGAGCTTTAAATGATACATTAAACAAGATGGACTTAATTGATACTTATAGGATGTTCCATCCAAAGGCAACAGAATACACTTTCTCCTCAAGTGCTCATGGAACATTCTCCAGGATAGATCATACCTTGGGTCACACATCAAGCCTTTGTAAATTTAAGAAAACTGAAATCATATCAAGTATCTTTTCCAACAACAATGCTATGAGACTACGTATCAATTACAGGAAAAAATCTGTAATAATTAAAAACACATGGAACCTAAACAATATGCTACTAAATAACCAGGATATCACTGAAGAAATCAAGGAGGAAATCAAATACCTAGAAACAAATGACAATGAAAACATGACCATCCAAAACCTAAGGGATGTGGCAAAAGTAGTTCTAAGAGGGAAGTTTATAGCAATAAAATCCTACCTCAATAAACAAGAAACATCTCAAATAAACAACCTAAACTTACACCTAAAGCAATTAGAGGAAGAATGAAAAAACCCAAAGTTAGCTGAAGGAAAGAAATCATAAAGATGAGATGAAAAAGAAATGAAAAAGAAACTAAGGAAAAATAACAAAGATCAATAAGACTAAAAGATGGTTCTTTGAGAAGGTAAACAAAATTTATAAACCATTAGCCAGACTCACCAAAAAAAAAAGCGAGAAGACTCAAATCAATAGAATTAGAAATGAAAAGGGAGAAGTAACAACTGACACTGCAGAAATGCAAAGAATCATGAGAGATCACTACAAGCAACTAGATGCCAATTAAATGGACAACCTGGAAGAAATGGATGAATTCTCAGAAAAGCACAACCTTCCGAGACTGAACCAGGAAGAAATAGAAAATATAAGCAGACCAATCACAAGCACTGAAATTGAGACTGTGATTAAAAATCTTCCAACAAACAAAAGCCCAGGACCAGATGGCTTCACAGGTGAATTCTGTCAAACATTTAGAGAAGAGCTAACACCTATCCTTCTCAAACTCTTCCAAAATATAGCAGAGGGAGGAACACTCCCAAAATCATTCTATGAGTCCACCATCACCCTGATGCCAAAACCAGACAAAGATGTAACAAAGAAAGAAAACTACAGGCCAATATTACTGATGAACATAGATGCAAAAATCCTTAACAAAATATTAGCAAACAGAATCCAACAGCATATTGAAAGGATGATGCACCATGAACAAGTGGGCTTTATCCCAGGAATGCAAGGATTTTTCAGTATACGCAATTCAATCAATATGATACACCATATTAACAAATTGAAGGAGAAAAACCATATGATCATCTCAACAGATGCAGAGAAAGCTTTCGACAAAATTCAACACCCATTTATGATAAAAACCCTCCAGAAGTTGGCATAGAGGGAACTTACCTCAACATAATAAAGGGCATATATGACAAACCCACAGCCAACATCGTTCTCAGTGGTGAAAAATTGAAACCATTTCCACTAATCAGAAACAAGGCAAGGTTGACCACTCTCACCACTGATATTCAACATAGTTTTCGTAGTTTTAGCCATAGCAATCAGAGAAGAAAAAGAAATAAAAGGAATCCAGATCAGAAAAGAAGAAGTAAAGCTGTCCCTGTTTGCAGATGACATGATACTCTACATAGAGAATCCTAAAGATGCCACCAGAAAACTACTAGAGCTAATCAATGAATTTGGTAAAGTAGCAGGATACAAAATTAATGCACAGAAATCTCTTGCATTCCTACACACTAATGATGAAAAACCTGAAAGAGAAATTAAGGAAACACTCCCATTTACCATTACAATAAAAAGAATAAAATACCTTAAGAATAAACCTACCTAAGGAGACAAAAGACCTGTATGCAGAAAACTATAAGACACTGATGAAAGAAGTTAAAGATGATACAAACAGATGGAGAGATATACCATGTTCTTGGATTGGAAGAATCAACATTGTGAAAAGGACTCTACTACCCAAAGCAATCTACAGATTCAGTGCAATCCCTATCAAACTACCAATGACATTTTTCACAGAACTAGAACAAAAAGTTTCACAATCTGTATGGAAACACAAAAGACCCCGAAGAGCCAAAGCAATATTGAGAAAGAAAACCAGAGCTAGAGGAATCAGGCTCCCGGACTTTGGACTGTACTACAAAGCTACAGTAATCAAGACAATAAGGTACTGGAACAAAAACAGAAATATCAATCAGTGGAACAGGATAGAAAGCCCAGAGATAAACCCACACACATATGGTCACCTTATCTTTGATAAAGGAGGCAGGAATGTACAATGGAGAAAAGACAGCCTCTTCAATAAGTGGTGCTGGGAAACCTGGACAGCTACATGTAAAAGAATGAAGTTAGAACACTCCCTAACACCATACACAAAATTAAGCTCAAAATGGATTAAAGACCTAAATGTAAGTCCAGACACTATCAAACTCTTAGAGGAAAACATAGGCAGAACACTCTATGACATAAATCACAGCAAGATCCTTTTTGACCCACCTCCTAGAGAAATGGAAATAAAAACAAAATAAATAAATGGATCCTAATGAAACTTCAAAGCTTTTGCACAGCAAAGGAAAACATAAGATGAAAAGACAACCCTCAGAATGGGAGAAAATATTTGCAAATGAAGCAACTGACAAAGGATTAACCTCCAAAATTTACAAGCAGCTCATGCAGCTCAATATCAAAAAACAAACAACTCAATCCAAAAATGGGCAGAAAACCTAAATAGACATTTCTCCAAAGAAGATATACAGATTGCCAACAAACACATGAAAGGATGCTCAACATCACTAATCATTAGAGAAATGCAAATCAAAACTACAATGAGGTATCACCTCACACCCATCCAAATGGCCATCATCAAAATATCTAGAAACCATAAATGCTGGAGAGGGTGTGGAGAAAAGGGAACCCTCTTGCACTGTTGGTGGGAATGTAAATTGATACAGCCACTATGGAGAACAGTATGGAGGTTCCTTAAAACACTAAAAATACAAGTACCATACGTCCCAGTTTTCCCACTACTGGGCATATACTGTGAGAAAACCATAATTCAAAAAGAGTCATGTCCCACAGTGTACATTGCAGCTCTATTTACAATAGCCAGGACATGGAAGCAACCTAAGTGTCAATCGACAGATGAAAGGATAAAGAAGATGTGGCACATATATACAATGGAATATGACTCAGCCTTAAAAAGAAACAAAACTGAACTATTTGTAGCGAGGTAGATTTACCTAGAGACTGTTATACCCTGTGAAGTAAGTAGAAAGAGAAAATCAGTATATACCATATGCTAACATATACATATGGAATCTAAAAAAAAAGAAAAGAAAACAAACAAACAAAAAAATGGTCCTGAAGAACCTAGGGGCAGGACAGGATTAAAGATGCAGTTGTAGAGAATGGACTTGAGGACACAGGGCAGGGGAAGGGTTAGCTGGGACCAAGTGAGAGAGTGGCATGGACATACATACACTACCAAATGTAAAATAGACAGCTAGTGGGAAGCAGCCACATAGCACAGGGAGATCAGCTCGGTGCTTTGTGACCACCTAGAGGGGTGAGATAGGGAAGGTGGGAGGGAGGCCAAGAGGGAGGAGATGTGGGGATATATTTAGACATAAAGCTGATTCACTTTGTTATAAAGCAGAAACTAGCACATCACTGTAAAGAAATTATACTCCAATAACGATGTTAAAAAAAAATGAAGTAAAAAAAAGAAAACATTTTGGGAATTCCCTTCAACTCCTCGTGGAAAATTGCGAGTGAATGCAGCTCTCTGCTTCCTGCCCTCTCCACATCTTCCTTTCCCCATGCAGTGATCTCCCCGTGCAGGGTTAGCGTAAGCCTGCCTACGAGAAAATTTATGTTGCTTTCTGTTCACATACAGCTGGCCCTGGAGTGAATATGATGCAGTAATTCAAATTAGACTAGCACCTTTCGATCTGTTCATGAATGGTGTTGCATCCCCATGAGTGAATTAGAGCACTGTGGTTCCTGGGCAGTGGTATTATACTTGCAAAATTTGTGCGGAATTAAAAATATATATCATCTAAGATAGAAATAAGAAATCCCAGGCCTCCAACATTTATCCAGAGTGAGTTTCAGTTTCAGTGTAGTTTTTCATTATTGTCACTATAGATTTACTGTTCCCAACTATGAGAGCCAGGATAAGCAGAGATTGGGTTAAGAACGTCAAAGTCACGGCCAACCTGGGGATTGTCCCTGCTTACATGCTTAGATATTCTAGCTTCTAAGTGAGGAAACTCATTTGCTAAGGAAACAAGTTGGTGCAGTTGGGCGGAATCTAGTTCTAAACTAGGAAAGTTTCCGCATGAACAGTTTCATCCTGAAATTGAATATTAGTCAGCTTTTCCCCTCGCTCCCTACCTTGAGGAAAGCTTTGCACTGCAGTTAAACTGGGGAGGGAGGTTGGGTTGTCGAGGAAAGCAATGGGAGTAGAATGGGAAAAAGATATTTAAAAGCAAACGATATGTGAGGCCATGCAAAATATGTTCTTCATTAAGATAATTCTCCGATCTTTTCTCCCCCTAGCAGTAGAGCCCTGGGGTCTCTTAGCAGAGATTAGTCTGCTGGATGGTAAAGGATGTCCAGACTAGGGATTGAATCTAGAAAACCCTGGCCTTATAAGGATAATATTTTAACCACCTAAGCTAGTTAGTTGCAAATGAAGCATATGAACTGTGGACTGCATATTAAATGTGACAAAAAGAGCAGGGAGTTATTTCTAGGAGATATTTGATTTGTTTTACTAATGGCCAGGAGCCCTGCATCTTAGCCCCATGGGTCGCAGCTTAAGAATTAGGAACCCTCTAGCTGGTACCTCTCTCTTGTTACTACTTTTCTCTGACCAGTTACATCTACATATGGGTCTATGGGGAAATGAAAATATAAGGAGCCAGGAAATGAGCGTGTGAAAAAACTGTTAGATTCATTCATTCACCCAAAAAAGAATGTATCGAACGCCGAGTCAGCAACACTGGCTGTGCTTAGCTGTTAAGAGATAAAATAAACAAGACACAGTCAGTGTCCTCAGGGAACTCAGAGATCATTAATAAGATGCTATAAGGCTATGAAGGAAAAGTACGCAGAGTGTAAAGAAAGTACAAAGGAAGGGCTTCTCCTTAAGCAAAGAAGAGCACCCACGTGGTGGTCCACCATGCTCAGGCGCAAAGGAGATTGTGGGTTTTACCTTTCCAGGCTTTCTTCAGATTCTGTGCGATTTTGAGGCTGCCTGAGACCCAGTGGGCCTGCTATGGCAGGTCAAGCGCACTCTTACAGATGTGTCTGAAGATAAACTGGCAGGTCAGCACGCTCATTGGAGGTGGCGACCAAGATTCAGAACAGTGTAGCAAGCAGAAGCTAAGGTGAAGGTCAGAGTGCCATACATACCTCCAGGCTCTGTTCAGACAGAACAGACAGACTGGGAACAGCCTCAAGACCTTCAGACATAGAAGCAGAAGGGCCAGCAACAAATCTGGAGACAAGTGACTTCTCTCCAGATATAAGATAACGCCATACCCAAGTCTCCTTTCTCTGTAAAGACCGTGATCCATGCAACCAGACCTGCGAACACCTAGGAACCATCTGTGGAAGAAAAGCAGTTGTTTCTCTTCAACATTTTCACCCAAGAGATAAGGTCTACTTTTAAAAACAGATGAACAAAACGTTGTCAATAGTTTAAACAATTTTTAGTATACAAAAAGTTGAATGAATTTTACAGCGAACACTGTATACCCAACAACTAGATTCTGCCACTCACTTTTACTGTACTTGCTTTACCATATGTCTAGCCATGTATCCATCTCTCTCTCCATCCATCTATCTAATCGTTGATGCATTTCAAAGTAAACGTCAGGCATCATTACATTTCACCCCAAATCATGTACATACTTGAGCATGTATAGCACTAATTAAAGTTCCATATTTGTTTACGGTGCATTTTTTCTTTCAAGATAAAATTTATATACAGTGATACACGCAAATCTTAAATGTAGCCTTTGATGAATCCCAACAAATGCTTACACCTGTGCAATACAAACCCCTGTGGAGATACAGAACGTCAGTGTCATCCCAGGAAGTTCCTTGTGTCCCTTACCAGTCAGTCTCTGCCCTCCCTGGCAATCACTGTTCTTAAATTTTACATCATAGATTAATTTTTCCTGCACTAAAGTTACATACAAATGGAATCATGTAGTATTTAGTCTTTTGTGTGTGGCTTCTTTCACTCAGCGTAATGTTTGTGAGATTCTTCCATATCATTGCACGCATCAGCTTATTCCTAATGTTGCTGAATAGGATTCCCATGTGGGAAATATACACAGGCGCGCCTCATCGTATTGCACTTTGCTCTGTCGTACTTCCCAGATACTATATATATTTTTCTTACAAATGGAAGTTTTGCGGCAGCCCTGTTTTATCAGATGATAGCATTTTTTAGCAGTATTTTTAACTGAGGTATGTACATTGGTTTTTAGACATAATGCTATTGTACATTTAATAGACTACAGTGTAGAATAAACATAACTTTTATATGCAGTAAAAAACCATTTGTGTGACTTGTTTTATTGCAATATTTGCTTTATTGCTGTGGTCTGGAACCAAACCGCAATATCTTTGAGGTTTACCTGTTAACACAGTTGCTTATATATTCTCTTGACGATGGACACCTGTTTCTCAATGGGTTTAAAAATCCGTCGTATTAGACAAAGTGTAGGATTTGTAGTAAGATTTGGGCAAAAGTTAATGCTAGTCAGCACGTGGAGGCTCAAGACAAAAGATGTTTGATTAGATACAAAATAAATGGACTGTAGATTTTCTGAATATCCCAGTGGTAGTGTGCTTAAATTTTTTAACCCTGCTAGTAGTCATCCAATGAAAGACTGTCTTGTAAGCATTTCTCTTCTTTCCAGCAGATACGGGAAGGATGCTTGTCCCCATTTTGGCCTTTGACCTTGCCAGATGAGTGCTGTTCTCTATATGGGGTCACATGGGATGACTTCATAGGGAGGAGGCTCCAGGTGAAGGAGAGGTGCTGCAGTGACTCAAGCCCCTCAACCTTCTTTCTATTTGAACCCCAGTCCCTTTCTTCTTGTCTTTAAAATGAAATTCAACCATGGCAGCACCCTTGCTTAAACTGACACACTTTCTCAAAATGAGAAGATTGGTAGTCAAATACAGTGAAACACAAGGAGAAGCAATTTGCACGTCACAGCGGCAGCTGTCAACAAAGTGCACGGTGTAGGTGAAGAGAATATGGCATGTACTTCTAGCAGAAGTGGGTGGGTTCTGCTCTTGCAGCCTCTCACATAGGAAAATATGGGGAGATATTGAGTAATTGCATTATTAGTTTCATTTTTATTTAATGTGATTAATCAGCAAATACATAGCTTAAAATATTTCTTAAGAACAAAAATATGATTCGGTTCAGCTTTTAGTTCAAAGAGCCTCATCAGTTACTAGTTTGAGCCGGGGAGTGTGGCTTCTTGTTTTGTGTTCATTTTGTTCTATTTCTGTCAAAAATGACAGGCTAAACTGAATATCTGATCACAAGAGTCACAAAAGAACGCTTCAGTCTAATGTTCTGATCAGTTCCCAGAGTGTCATTAGGCAAAAGAGAGGGCTAAATTTGGGGAGGAAGGAAGGGATGTGGAAGACTTCACTTTCCTTTACCTGCTATTAGAATGAACAGCTCCCAGTGTGCCCTGGGATTGTGTTTTCTAATAGTATTTTCATTATTGAATGAGTCAAGTTCTTCAGGGCCCAAATCATATTCTCTGATGGTAAAGAGACTCCTGACGTTATCAGGCCCTGAATGATTAGGTAGTTTCCTGCCTTGAAAGGATTCAGGAAACCATTGTCTTTGAATATTCACTTGCAGAAGGATCTTCCTTTGTTAGGTAGGGAAACTGTCTCTGTGAGACATGGATGCAGATCCAATGACAACTTCCCCAGTCATCTGCTCTTTAGAAGGGGATCTGTGACAAAGGTGGACCCCTGGGTACAGGGAGATTTTGTTTCAGATCCTCACTAATCCAGCTCTTACGTGCTTTTGAATTGTTATTCTTCTCATGTGTTCTTTTTTAATGTCCTGTTTTTCTAACTTTAAGTTAGTGCCCTTTTTAAGCAAAACCTATGTTTTTTTCTTCCGCTAGAGGAAATACTATAGGAAAAATTTATTAATTTAATGATATGTACCTTAAAACACGGAACCTACATTCAATTAAATACAATTCCTACACTTATATCTGTGTTACTTGAAATATAGTGTTTGCATATGAATTTGGTTTATTTTTTCTGACTTGTGTAGGACTTCACTTTTTAAAAATAGTTCACTTAATGTACATTAGAATTTATTGCATCTCACTAAGTATAATTTTGGCCTAGACAGTTTTTAGTTATGATAGCTACTTGACTGGTATTTAGAGGAAGAAAGGACTTAATCGCAGGTCAGACAAAATGAAAAAACAAAAAAGAACTAGAAGACTTTAATTAAGATAAGTGTTTAACGATAGATTGAACCAATCAGCAACTTAAAAACAAAAACAAAAAACTCTACCCATGCCTGACCTGGGGAAAGGAATTATGTTATTTTTAGTCACATCTGAGAAACAGATGATAGATTATTCTGTGTGCAGACTGGTAATGCAATCCCTCATACATCAGCTCTCAAAATAATAAAACAAAGTAAAATGTCATTGGGCATTACACTACAATGGATGATCCTTCACAGTCTTTGATTTTCGGGAAAATAGAGAAGTTTGCTAAATGAGAATTTTTTTTTAAAGATATCATTAGGGAATAATGGTATATTTCTATCAGGTTCAAAATATTTCTCTGCTGCAGATTCATAAAGGTTATGAAAGATGAGACAACTTAATTTTTTACCAAGGGTAGGGCTGGGTCCCTACAACTCTGTTCCAAGCTGTAGCTTGGAAATGAAATTGGTTTTAATTAATCATGAATTTGTGCCAGAAAAGTGTTCACCCTGTTACCGTGGGTCTAGGCTGTTTGAGATCCTGTTTTAACAACTTTCTTTCCACCCCCTCTTTTTTCTTTCTTTTTTTTTAAACTTGGAAGCCAAGAAGAATGGGTGGAAGGTGAATAAACGTTTTTCTTTTTGATCCAGCAACTTGTGCGTAGAACTTTTAATTATACAGAAGAGATAATTCAGCAAGATATGCACTGAGACAGAATTGTATTTTAATTTATTGATGACAAAGACAAGATTTTATTTGAGTTTTAACCGTTGGCCGATAATTAAGCCAAACGTTTATAAACGAGTAAAATAAGGATTGAAATAAGAAAGACGTTCAATCTCTGTGTGAAGATAGGAAGAAAGTAGACTAATATTTAGGAAACAAGAGGCTTGTCCCTGCTGAGTGATGTTGAGCAAGTTATTACCATTATCATCATTTTTCTTATTTATGGTAGATTTAGTAAATATCGTGGAAAATCTACTGTCATTCAAGAGGTTGTCTCTGTTTATATAAAATGAAATAAAGTATTAGAAATTGGCTTTCATCACTTATTATTTCAGAATTTGTGACTTCTTCACACCTATTTTTTTCACATAAAGCTCTCCCCAGGTCAGAAGTAATATTGCTGCTTTCTTGGGTTCAGCATCCAGTAGGTTTTCACAAAGACAACTCTTAATTAGGCGTTAAGACTCCTCTTCATTTCAGATCATTTCCCTGAATGTAAATAAGTCCTAGTGGAAAAAGGATGCTGCTTTTACAGTCACGAAAATGGTTTAATCCTAATTCCCTGTCCAACTAACCGTGATCCCGTAAGTAAGCCATTCAACCTTTCTGGACCTTGGCTTTCTCCTCTAACACAGAGATATAATGATACTTTAAAAGTGCATTATAATGATTAATAGACGTGAGAGGTCTTTGACAAGTTAAAAGTACTATTTAATTTTATTATCATGAATAACATAAGATACGTGAAAATATAGGGAACAGACTTCGCTTTCTTGGCTGGATGCGCGAAGAGATGGCTTGAGTAAATGTATAGTCACAAATCATTCTCTGCGCACTCATAATCGGGGTCTACCGTCTTCTCGAAATCCTGAATGGGTCCTGGTGCCATCCCCTGTGAAGGCAGAATTTCCCCAGTTATCATCCGGGTTTGGATTGGCCCAGTTCATCCGCAGTGTCTTTACTCTTCCGCTAAGTGGTGATGCGCCATATGAGTAGTTGGCATTCTGAACCACGCTACCTTGGTTACTGTAAGGGTCTTGTCACTTCTGGGAATTCAGAGGCCTCCTAGAGCCCCTAATTTGTCTCGCTAGAAGCCCTAGTGAGAGAGAGATGCTGGGTCAGCCTGCTTCCCCCGACACATCTCCTAAACTAGGATTATATTGAGTCACTAAAATACATGCTTCAGGATGGGACTTGAAAAGACAGCCGACTCAGGTTCTGGGCGTGAGAGCACTGTGTTCATTGTGTTTAGTTCGGGCAGCCTGCTCTCAGAGTTCTGGTCCGTGAATCCTCACGGATGAGTCCCAAGGATAAGGCCATTCGAACATAGTTTGAACATACACAGTCAGTGCCTGTTACAGAGTAGGCACTTAATATTTTTTAAAATGAATTAACAAGGGATTCATATAATAATGTCTACTGAGTACCTACTTTATCTGTAATTGAGGGAAGTACATAAATATATGACATGATTCTATATCAAATATTGTAATTTACTTCAGAAGACAAAGCATGCATACATGAAATCTTTGAGTATTAAAGTGGAGAGGGTTTTTTTTTCTTTTTTTTTAAAACATCTTTATTGGGGTATAATTGCTTTACAATGGTGTGTTAGTTTCTGCTTTATAACAAAGTGAATCAGTTATACATATACATATGTTCCCATATGTCTTCCCTCTTGCGTCTCCCTCCCTCCCACCCTCCCTATCCCACCCCTCCAGGCTGTCACAAAGCACCCAGCCAATATCCCTGTGCCATGCGGCTGCTTCCCACTAGCTATCTACCTTACTACGTTTGTTAGTGTGTATATGTCCATGACTCTCTCTCGCCCTGTCACAGCTCACCCTTCCCCCTCCCCATAACCTCAAGTCCGTTCTCTAGTAGGTCTGCGTCTTTATTCCTGCCTTACCCCTAGGTTCTTCATGACATTTTTTTTTTCTTAAATTCCATATATATGTGTTAGCATACAGTATTTGTCTTTTTCTTTCTGACTTACTTCACTCTGTATGACAGACTCTAGGTCTATCCACCTCATTACAAATAGCTCAATTTTGTTTCTTTTTCTGGCTGAGTAATATTCCATTGTGTATATGTGCCACATCTTCTTTATCCATTCATCCGATGATGGGCACTTAGGTTGTTTCCATCTCTGGGCTATTGTAAACAGAGCTGCAGTGAACATTTTGGTACATGACTCCTTTTGAATTTTGGTTTTCTCAGGGTAAAGTGGAGAGTTTTTAAGTGATAGAATGAATGATTTCAAGTATAGGACTCAGGCTTCCCTGGTGGCGCAGTGGTTGAGAGTCCGCCTGCCAATTCAGGGGACACGGGTTCGTACCCCGGTCTGGGAAGATCCCACATGCTGCGGAGCAGCTGCGCCCGTGAGCCATGGCCGCTGAGCCTGCGCGTCCGGAGCCTGTGCTCCGCAACGGGAGAGGCCACAACAGTGAGAGGCCCGCATACCGCAAAAAAAAAAGTGTAGGGCTGTAAGAATTCATAGAAGTAGGGGACTAATAAAGAAGTCTCTTAGGAGGTGAAACTTGAGGTGGATTTTGAAAGATGGATGGCCCATGAGAAGGTGAAAGGGTGTTGGCATTCCAAGAAGTAGTAACAGCCTGAGACAATGTCTGGAAATGGAAATGGGTGTGTGTGTTTTACTCTTTACTTTTGGGTTTGGGGGAGGGGGTTGGGAAGGGTTTGAAGTGGGTATTTAAAATACAATTATAGCATACAATATATATTATAATATAACCTATAGAGTTACTCATAAATGTGCACTAAGATGTATTTGTAAAGATATTTCTTAATTCAAATAGCAAACTTTTTTGAAGTAATTTAAATTCCATCAGCAAGGGAATGGTTAAATAATTTATGGTGCCTTCACATCATGGAATATTAGGAAGCAGTTGAAAAAAAGTAGATCTTTGTGTGCTGACATAGAAAGACCACCATGGAAAGACATAACAGTGTATTAATGCTGAAAATGGATTCATGTAGGATGTGTCAACTTTGAAAACTGATTTTAAAAAGTCAAAGTGGTATTTCAGGAAACTTACTGGGGTGACACTGTGTCAAACTGAAAGTGAAAAGGGATGTTGGGAGATGTTTGCATGTGTACATAGTAGGCCAAGGATAGAGACCTGAATGGTAAAGAGAGAGAGAAGCCAAAGCCATTCTGCAGAATGATCGCAAAGGACTTCATGACAGATTCTTAATATAGGGGATGAAGGAGAGAGAAGAGAAAAGAGGTTTCCAGGTTTAAGTGTAGGGAATAATATACTAAAGAATGATTTCTACTAACTGGAACAGACCCATGTTAATAGGAAACATTTCTTAAAGAAATCATTTATTCATTTATCTATCTACCTGTCTATTTACTTATTTATTTTTGCTTGTTTTTCAGGATGGAAGAAACAGTACGAAATCTACTGCAGAGTCAAGTACCTCCAGAACAGAAAAAAGAAGAAACTGTTAATATAATGGTCTATCAGGTACACCACGTGTCTTGCTCTTGGCTGGATACTGGTTGGCTTGTTTTGCTTGGATTTCTCTAGCTCTGTCCTCCCTAACCTGGAGATAAATAAACTAGGATGGTCCAGACCCCAGTGCTGGGAGCCACACCAGTCACCTCTGTTACCAGTCACCTCTGTTTGAGGCATACTGTACACATTCATTTAACTCATTCATTTCTTGTACTTTGTGAAAGGAATTGTAGGTTTGGTTGTAGGAAGGTGCAAAAAATACGTTTATAGAGATGCAGAGAGACCTATAGAAGTATCGCGGTACTCTGTGGTCAAGGCTGTAAGAGAGGCATGTACAGCATTCTCTGGAACACAGGAGAGGCGCTGACTCTTCCTGCCCAGGGAAGGTAAAGAATACCTCCCAGAGATCTGACATTTAAGGTGGACCTGAGGGGTAGAGAATACGAGAAAGAACGTTCCAGGCAGAGGGAAGCCTAGGTAAAGGGGCAGTGGTATGAATGTGCATGGCAGGCTCCTGGAGAGTAAGAAGCTCACGGACACTGCATCATGGCTGGTGAGATGACAAGTTTGATGGTGAGATGACAAGTTTGATGGTGAGACTGAGGGGACATGGAAGAGCTGGCCGAGGTTATGCCTGTCTTCTCAGCTCATGGGTGTGGTCTTGCTCCTCAGGCCATGTGGAGTCTACAGAGGTCCAGAGAGAGTCAGTGGTCAATGCACTACCAAGTTGTCTTTTTTTCTTTTTTTAATTAATTAACTTTTTTGGTTGCACCGCATGGCACATGGGATCTTAGTTCCCCGACCAGGGATCGAACCTGCGCCCCCTGTATTGGAAGTGCGGAGTCTTAACCACTGGACTGCCAGGGAAGTCCCAACAAGTGATCTTCTGATAGCCCTTATCCCACGGTGTTTTAACATTAGTGAAGTGACCAGGCTGGGAAGCAGGGCATCTAATCTGAGCATGACCCAAGTTGGCCATACAGATGAGAAGGCTCTGACAGCAGAAAGAGCCCAGGCACTCTATCTAGATCAATGTGGGACTTTCATTGAAGAGCACTGAAAATCACAAATAGGCACTCAATGTCCACTGCACGACTATGCATAGGGGGCTTTCAAAACCTAAAGAAGGAAGGGAAGTGGGCCAAAGTTTAAGCTGATCACTGGGCAGCCCTAGGTTTTGGCTAGCTAAAGAGCATGTGGGTGTGGGGAGGCAATCCTAGGAATCCAGCTGGTAAAGATCGTTTCACACTAGCGTCCCTGAATTCACGGGTTCTGGGCTCTGCAACCCCACTTGTGATGACAAAGATCGAGAGGAATCTGACAATAAAAGTCACAGTATCATATAAAGTTAAGAAATCTAGATAGAATTAACCTTAAGAAGTCTATGTCCTAAATCGTTGACTCTTGAGACATCTACAGAACTACAGTATGACAACGGGGACAACTGTTCTCTGTCTCCAGTGAAAGCAGTATAACGAGTTGACTTAAGCCTCCTTGGAGGAGATAAAAGTTAGCTCCATAGGGACTTCACTGGCGGTCCAGTGGTTAAGACTTCACCTTCCAGTGCAGGGGGTGTGGGTTCAATCCCTGGTCGGGGAGCTAAGATCCCACAGGCCTCGTGTCCAAAAAACCAAAACATAAAACAGAAGCAATATTGTAACAAACTCAATACTTTAAAAATGGTCCACCTCAAAAAAAATCTTGAAAACAAAGTTAGCTCCATAACAACAGTAGAAAAACTCTCAAATGCATTTCTCAGGAAAAGGTTTAGATTCTTCTTGAGGTGGCCTTCACATAGGAAAGGCATGCCCGGCTTTTCCTGATGTGTGGTCGCCTACGGTAAGGATAAGTATTTAAGTCCTTCTAGCTCTGAATCTTTCCTAGGTATTACATTTGCTTTGGCAGAAAATTGATGTATAAGTAAAAACTCAGACTTGACTCTGTATTAAACGGTTCTGTTTAGCCTTAAAGAGTCATATGAACCTGAAATGTCAGGCTTCTGTCCCCACTCACAGGTAACACCAGGCTTTAATTAGAACTAAGTAATTCAGCATCCCTCCTGTGCTTTTTCCAGTCTCCTCATTGTGGCTCTGTTTCACCAAGTTCTTATTTTCTTTTCATCATTCTTTGCTAATCTCTTCACACACTCGTTAGCCAAAACCATGGTATACACTCTTATCATCAGAATTCGTTTCGTGAAACCGGAAGCCTCTTAGAAAAACAGAGACTTTTAAAAATGTGTTTTCCAACTATTTCCTCTTAATCACCCAGTCTATTAGATTTGGGGGATCAGCTCTTCTCTCTAGAGTGGAGACAGTTACTGATGTGAATTCATGCTACACGGAAGGGATTTTTCAGCCATTGCTCTCATTGGCCTCAGGCTCATTATCTGGAAAATTGGAGAGAGATTTGGGTTGCATGAACCATAAAGCGTCGTTTGTACATTCAACAGCTATTTATTGAGTTTTTATTGTGGACTAGGCACAACGTTGTCCTCTGGGGATTCAAGACATGAGAATAGAGAGAAGGGTGGCACTGAGTCCCAGGGAGGTCCGTCACCTCAGTCATCCTAGTGTTCTAAATATGGCGAACAGTAGGAAAATCGGCTGTGCGAGATGTATGTGGTGAAACCAGTGGAGTGCATAGTTAACACTCCCTGAAGCCGAAGTCTTTGTTTTGGGTAAGAGCTGGGAAATGTATTGCTTCACAATATGGAGGGGTATTAGCACACCTGACTCAGATTTTCCAACTATAAGATTTCTCTGACAGGAACCAGAGGCCCGTGCAAAGCTGAGACCCACAGGAAAGCCAGAGTGGGTTTTACTTTCCATCATGGAAGTGTTTGTTCTGAGGCTTTTATCATCGAGTTAATAACAGTAGAGTAACAGCTTTCTGAGTTCCAGGCCCGTGCTAATTGCCAAGCATGCATGTGAAGGGTGGTCATAGTTTGTTCAAGGGGCGTGTTCCTGAAGACTTCTCAGAGTTGGTTACTTGTATCGTTTAGAGCTTGTGTAATTTCACCTGGACCAGCTCAAAGGTCAGTAGGTGTTTCTGTTCAGCAGCTGAGACAGACCCGCCCTGCGGCTGTCAGTGGTCTCACGGGCTTTGTCACTGTGCACTTCTTGACTCTTTGTAATTTGGAGGGTTTTCATCATTTCAAGGTTTGGGCATGAAGTGACATTAATGCCATTTTTATGTGACTGCAGTTTCCAATGTGTCTGGTTCAGAGCCCCGTTGACTGTGACTAGACTGTAGCTCATTTGGTCCCCACAACTGTGCAGGAAGTCCTGTCACTATCCTCACGTTAGTGAGGATGGACGGGCACGTAGGCTCCCAGAGGTGACCTCTTGCCCAAAGGTGCAGCCTGGAAGTAGCTTAGAAGGGATTCGAACTGTAGTCAGTCTGACTCCATGGCCTCGACTCTTTATGTGGAGAATTTCTGGAGAGATGAACTGATGGTGCCCAAGTTATGTAGCTAGATATCATCTAAGTTGGGACTTGAACCTAGGCGAGCTCTCTCCATTCATTCATCCGTCCATTCATTTGCTCATTCATTCATTCAAATGACAGTTATTCATTTACTTTTGGACCTACGTATGTTAGATTCCTATTGCTGCTGTAACAAACTTAATGGCTTGAAACCACACAAATTTATTCTCTTATAATTGTGGAGGTCAAAAGTCTAAAATCACTGTACTGGCGGGGCTGCGTTCTTCCGGAGGCTTCAGGACAGAATTATTTCCTTGCCTTTTCTAGATCCTAGCATTCTTTGGCTTTTGGCCCTTTCTTCCATTCTCAAAATACATCACTTCAGACTCTGGTTCCATTGTCATTTCTCCTTTTTCGGAGTTTGACTCTCCTCCCTCCCTCTTATAGAGAGACTGTGATTACATTGGGCCCATCCCCATGATCCAGGATAATCTCCCCATCTCGAGATATTTCACTTAATCACATCTGCAAAGTCTCTTTGGCCATAGAAGGTAAGGTAACATATTCACAGGTTTTGGGGATTAAGTAGGATGTGGACATCTAGGCGAGGGACGTTGTTCTGTCTATCACACTAAGTAACGCATGAACCCAGCAGGCTGGCAGTACCTAGCCGATGCCAAGCTAAGTGCTGGAGATACAAAGAGGCCTTTTCCTGGAAAGCTCAGTTTATAGGATGCTGGAAATTGGGGAGGGAAGGCAGATAATTAATTGAATATATGCAACAATGTGATAGGAGCCCACAAAGCAGCTTGCACAAGTTCTGGGAACAGAAAGGAAGATGCCACCAAACCTACTGCACTGCTCTCTCCAGAGACTCTTCTCCTGCCTAGGACTTCCTTTCAACAATCCTTTAACCTTTTCTTTTAGTCTCTGTTGTCATGGACTCAAGAGTCGGGCACCCCACAGCCTGCCTTTCTCAGAACATCTTATATCCCTGGTATTTTAATATAACCATCATACTGTCACGACACATATGTTTGGTGCTTTACAGTTTTCAAAGTGCTTACACAAAATGGATCTCATTTGTTCATTTCAACAGCCTCTAAATTAGATATTAATCTGCTCATTTTTAAGGATGAGTCTCAAAGAGGACTGTTTCAACTCTGGCAAATGCTAAGTGGTAGAACTAGAAATAAATCTCAGACTTCCCTAAGCGAGATACATAGAGTGAAACTGATCAATTATCAGTGGGATAATCGGATGGTGGAGCCTAACTTCCCAGCTCACAAAATCCTTGTCTCAAAATACAAAAGTAAGTGAAAGGAAACGGAAATCAATTAATAAGCCATATAATGTTTGTGCCTGACATTTCTTCTGTGGGAGAGACAAGCCCATGAGTAAGAGAAATATTGCCAATATACGGAGGGAAAGTGATATACCTAACACCCAGGATAGGTTCCTTTCATTATGGGAGAATAAAAGACCTCAAAGGATTGTCTGCAGAGGAGACTGAAAAAGGAGAACCATCTTCCATTTCCCTCTTGCTCTGTTTCTTTCTCTAGCTCATTCTTTCTAGGTATTTGGGGGGTTCTTCTGTATCATGTGATACATTCTTGAAGCCCAGGTTACCATTTCATTTAGTTGAGTAGTTAGGAAACATGTTAGAAAAAACATTCATGATTCGATATGAACGGGGGCAGTTCAGCGTCAATGAAATGGAGCAGCTAGTTGAGAGGACGATACGCCTTCAGCTTCATCTGTCAAAACATTTCAACACAGGCAACCAAAGATACAGAGAATCGTAACACTAATGATAGATTACCCATTAAAGTCCTCTTGTGTCTGTAGCTACCTTTTGTGCTGCTTTGCTGTAGCTGATAGATTTCCTCTTGTCTCTGCTTTTCTCTATGGAACATGAATTGAACCCATTAGCTTTATTTATTTGGAAAGAAAAAAGTGGACAGATAAATGGAAGCACTCGTGAGGGGGAAAAACACCTGCATGTGGTACAGCTTCTGCCACTAACGAGACTTTTGGCCTCAGACTGTCACTTAAACTCTCTGGGTTCCTCCTTTCTTTTGTATTTGTGATTGAAGAGGTTTTGGATTACTTTAGGGACCACAAACACAAAAACCTACAATTGCCAAATAATGTAAATGGTTAAAGTAGGCCAGGTATGAGAACAATTGTGTGTCCTCTGGGGGGTTACATTCTATTTTTCCGCTTTTGATAAGGAAATAGGTACAGAGAGATGTGGTGTTTGCTTGTTTTTTGTTTGTTATTCAAAGGCAAAAGTCTTGCTTTTTAAAACCATGCAGTCGCAACCTACACTTGGTTTAATTCCAAAGGGCAGTAGGGAGTGGTGGAGACTATGGCAGACTGACCGAAGAGCCTCTGTCCAGTCTGAAGGCAGCAGTCACAGCCCCACTGCAGCAGATCCAGATGACTCAGAATGCACACTGGTGTGGACAGACGGCCATACATTTCAAAAGAAGATGAAAGTTCAAGTTTTTATGAGCAGTTTCTTAGTCCGTAAATACTGGCTTATTTTTTTTATACATGGATTAAATAAAACACGTGCTAGACTCAGGGCAACAACCGTCCGCACAGAAAGAGGATTTCGAGTGGTTTTTTCTTGCTCTTAGAACTCTGGGATTTTGATGCTTCTGTGCAGTCCCGTGAGGCCTGGTCTACACAAAATGCAGCATGGAGCACATCACCCTACCGTGCTGTGCCCCCTGTACCACCCCAGGCCCCCCTTCTGACATGCGCTGAGCAGCTGCTATGTACTGGTCAGAGTCCAGTCATTTCACAAGTGTGAGCTCACTGAATTTTCACAAGAACCATTTGAAATGTCTCCATTTTACAAAAGAGGAAACTGAGGTACAGAGCTGTTAGATTGCCTGCCCAGAGTCACACATCACCAGTGTTGGGTTCCTCAAGTGACTTGGCACCCTTTAGGCAGGCAGAGTAGGTCTCCACAAAGATGGAGTGCAGGAACTTTGTCAGGAGGTGCAGTGTGTCATTGTCCCAGAGAGGTTGACATAGTACACAGCCCTGTTGTAACGGTGTCCACAGTCAACTCTCTTCACCCCTTTACTCTTCCCATCTTCGTGGAGAGCCCTGCCTGAGCTGTGTAGCTTCCGAACCCAGCTCCATCTCTTCTAATGATGCCCTAAGCTCAGTTATTGATCTCTTAGCCTATGTTTAAAGCAGTACGGTCTGATACCCAAGTAATTTCCATTCCAAGTGAACTAATTGAAAATCAAAATGACTTTTTCCTTAAATAGTTCCTTAAAAGTAGTCTCAGATGTGATTAAGCAGGTGATGCTTGGGGAAAGGGCACCTTTCTAGTCATCCTAAAATCTGTCAATCATCATATCCAGATTCTTTTATGTACACAGAAAACATGTGACGTAGGCTGGGGCCTTCCTCATTGAAGCCCAAGTCATGCCTAGCAGAGATATTACTTTATTTCATAAATTAGAATTTTTTAAGTTGAAGTATAGTTGATTTACAATGTTGCTTTAGTTTCATGTGTACAGCAAAGTGAGTATATATATATATACATGTATATATAACTTCTTTTTCAGATTCCTTTTCCTTATAGGTTATTACAAAATATTGAGTATAGTTCCCTGTGCTATACAGTAGCTCCTTGTTGGTTATCTATTTTTTATATAGTAGTGTGTATATGTTAATCCTAAACTCCTAATTTACCCCTCTCCTCCCCTTCCCTCTTTGGTAACCATAAGTTTTTTTTCTATGTCTGTGGGTCTTTTTCTGTTTTGTATATAAGTTCATTTGTATCATTTGTTTTTAGATTCCACATATAAGTGATTTTATATGATATTTGTCTTTCTCTGTCTGACATACTTCACATAATCTCTAGACCCATCCATGTTGCTGCAAATGACATTATTTCATTCTTTTTTATGATTGTGTAGTATTCCATTGTATATATGTACCACATCTTCTTTATCCTTTATCCATTTATCTGTTGCTGGACATCTAGGTTGCTTCCATGTCTTGGCTATTGTAAATAGTGCTGCTGTGAACATTGGGGTGCATGTATCTTTTCAAATTATGGTTTTCAAATTATATACCCAGGAGTGGAATTAATGGATCATATTGGTAGTTCTGTTTTTAGTTTAAGGAACCTCCATACTGCTCTCCATAGTGGCTGCACCAATTTACATTCCCACCAGCAGTGTAGGAGAGTTCCTTTTCCTCCACACCATCTCCAGCATTTATTATTTGTAGATTTTTTGATGATGGCTGTTCTGACCAGTGTGAGGTGATACCTCATTGTAGTTTTGATTTACATTTCTCTAATAATTAGTGATGTTGAGCATCTTTTCATGTGGCTTTTGGCCATCTGGATGTCTTCTTTGGAGAAATGTCTATAAACATTCTTATCAGGCATAGGATTTTTTTTTCTACTTTTAACTTCACCTTCTTTCCCTATAATGACTTAAGTGTATCTTAGGCAAATTCAAAAATGTAAGTGCACTCGAAAGAAAAGTTAGGGTTGAAAAATTAATCACAGAAGATACCTTTCTAAGAAAGCTTTTTAAAATAACAATATTCCTACTATATTTAAAGTGTGAGTTTCCAAGCTTCTAATATAATAGCATTTTTTTTTCTTGAGCATATGTAAATGCAAGACAAAACTGCCATTTGTGGCTCTCAGGAGCTGCAAAGTTCCTGACTCTGTTTCCTGGCTGAGTATCAGAGTCACCTTAGGAAACCTTAATAGATTCAGCTCTCCAGGCACCTTCTTTTATCTCCAGACTTACAATGACCTGTCTTGTTTGGCTGTTTCTGAGTTTGATGGGTCATTTTGATTCCTCTGGTCCACAGATGTGTTGAGGACCAGTGAGGTACTTCAAAACCTATCCAGTCCACCACCCGTTTCCTCGTTTTGCGAAGGAGAAAATGGAGCTGAAGTTCAGCGCGTGCTATACGCATTTCTGCTGCATCTGTACTGATTCTTTCATTCACAATACTTATTTCAGTAAGTGCCCTGGCATTTAGTTAGCCGAGAGATCTGAACTCTTGAGAACTCTACAGAGAGCTTGACTGTAATTTATACAGATTGTTCCAAAAAGTGTTTGTTTCTCTTTTTTTACCTAAACAAAATGTGGTGAACAAATGGGAATCAATAGGTCAGCAGTGAGTACATTCCCTGAGTGCACACCAGTTGGGAAAAATGATCTAAAATTCTGAGTGTTGAGAGAGTGGCTAAGTCTTTACACAGGTATTTATAAAATTCTGATACACGATGGGATGGGAAATATTTTTATTGAGTGCTTTTATTTACGTGGCCTGTAATCTGAGGAAGTCTCAAATGCCTTTGATTCTGCTTGAAGAAATTTGGCCTTTTCTCTGAATTGCTGTGAACTTTGAATTGCTGCTGAAGTGGGTAATAGTAATAAAGGGAGTATTTTTATTGTGTGTTAAGTTTTAAAGGACTGAAACTGTTCCTCAAGGAAGCGGTTTTCTTCCTTCCTCTTTCTGTTTAGTTTTAAGCAACATGCTGTCTTCATATAATAAGTTTAGATAAAGGAGGCAGGATTTCTTAAAGCCAAAGTGAGATTCAGTGCAGCCAAAATCATTGTCCTTCATAAAATATTCCTTTTCTCTTGAAAGTATTCTATAAGATGAATGTATGATTTTACACCCTACAGAAATACTTTCCAGAAGTTTTCAAAACAGTCTCTGTTAGCACGCTGACTGAGGACAGGGTTCACCTCTGTAATTCCAAAGTCATACAAAATACTTTGAAAGGAATAGAGGAGTTTCAAATATCACTCAGAGTTTAAATAGTTACCTACATTCTTCTTGGAAATTTTAAATTCCTGGCTTAATAGGTTCTGACCCTTCTTTCTCATTCTCAATTTCTGCCTACATTCTGTGTGCAGACACGAATACGTTTCCTGTTAGATATTTTGACCCAGAGCTGAACTCTTATCAAATAAAAGCAGAATGTGGTCTCTCTGTTAAAGCGTATGTAACCTATGAATAACATGGTGCCCCGAAAACTCACCTTCTCTTCCTACAGGTGAGCTTCTTATTGTCAATGAACATGAACTGCTTTCTTCAGCTCATCTCAGCAGAGGGCCCGGCTTTGTTTTGGAAACCCCAGACGGTGTCTCAGGTCAGGAGGCTGTATGGGTAGAAATCAAAGAACGTTGCCCTTTCGTAATTGTGTCGCTTGGGCAAATAGTTTGGGCACGTCAGATCATATCAGTTATTTCTTCCTCGTAGGAAACAAATGAATTTCAGCAGGGCAAAATCACGATGATATCAATCCTTGAACTTTGATCCTATTTTCTTAACTCACATGAGGCTAAAAAACTAAATTTTATTTTTTTTAGGGCTTAGCTTATCAATGCTTTATGAGATGGAGATAAAATTGTGTGTGGGGGGAAAATGGACAGTGTTGGAATTAGGAAATAATTAAGAAAGAAGTGGAAAGTACCTGCTAGGAAAAAAAAAAATCTTTTATTGCTGAGATCTCTCTTATACTGTAACCTTTCAGCTGTGTTGTCCTTACTGATTTTGCACGCACAAGCTAACACAGCATGGCAAGAAGAACCACCAGGTGTGGGGTGAGAGGAAAATGGTCTGGGTAGGGGTCTGCTGTCTGGGTTGAAGCCAATGCAGGGTTCAGGTGTTCACTGGCCTGATAGGCACATCTGAAGAGGCAGGACCACAGCCCTTGCAGGCTTAGAATCTTGTACTTGAGCCTGACAACAGCTTCCAGGCTTGGGAAAAGTAGCCACCTGCCAAGAAAGGACCTTCCTCAGAACTCAACTATAAGATGAGGGTTAGAGGATCAGGTTCTCAACCCACCTGTGCCCCAGCCCAGACCAATTCCACAGAGTCTCCAGCAGCTGAGCCTGGGCCCTGGTGAGTTTCAGCAGTTCCCCAGGTGATTCTAATATGTCACTAGGCTTGTGAATCGGTCAATACCTTGATCGGGAAGATCTTTTCTAGCCAGCTCAACTCTGTGAGGAGTGCAGGGAAAAGATTCATAAGGAAGTGTGACTTACAGGGTGAAGGGGACCTGGAAGGTCAGTGGAGATTCAAGGTTTGTTTTTCTTCCCGCTAAGACTTCTGCTGTTGCCTGGAAGGAGAGGTTATCTAATCTAGTTTGCATAAGGTTTATGCCAGCTGTGCCAGGGTCCAAAGGTGGAGGATTTGCAGTCCCCCATGCACTGGGCTGTGTAAACACCTCAGGCTCGGGAAGGATGGAGACAGTGACTGAATACACGTTGTCCCATGCCCGTCCCCCATGCCCGTCTGTTGGCCACTTATTCAAATATAGATGCCAGCAGTGCTCAGTTTTTCTTCTTGGCCCTGTGGAAAAGCTAATTCAGATTAATAAAGGGAAGAAGCAATCTGAGAAAAGGAACGTCGTAGACCATTAAAAAGAACGCCGTGAGCTCTCGGTGGCCCCTCTCCTTCCAGAGACCCCACGTATAACGGATTGTGGCTGGAGAATGCATGAAGGCGAATTTAAGTAAGAAAACGTTTCAGAGTCAGAGAGACCCGGAAGCGGGTCCCATGTTTCTCACTCAATTAGTTTTTGTCATCTCGGGTAACTTAATCGACTTGAGGCTCACTTTTCTCTTCTCTGTAATGGGTAGAATAAGGCTAAACGGAAAGGTTGCTGTTTTCAAAGTGTGTCACTAGACATGGTTTCATCTAACAGTTGGAGATAGTGTATGATAACGTGGATAACACATGTTAAGTATTCAACAAACAGTAGCTATTATTGTTAAACATCTAGCCTTATCTATCTACTCATCTATTCTTTCTCTTCATATACCCAGATGCTTCCTCTTACCCCACCTCACTCTAGCCTACCCTATCGGCTAGCACCACAGAAGGTGTGAAAAACCTAAAGGTTCAAAATTGGAGAAAATGATGAAGCTATGAGAACTGTGGGCATTTCAGCGGGGCTAAACCCAGGATCAGGTCCCCTGACAGGACTGGCCTTTTTGGTGGTATCTTCTCCCATTGTGCAGTCTTGTCATCCCCATACCCTATCTACCAATATTTTCTCACTTAGGTATGTTTCCCTGAAATTCCATCCATTAAAGCATCATTCTATGTAAGAAATAAAGAATTAAGAAGATACGTACTTAAGGGGAGTCCTTCACATGTTAGTGTGACCCAGTTAAATCTGCAGGCTTTGCTCTATCAACCCATCTCAGAAAACTGAAATTTAGAATTTGAGGCTTGGAAGGAAAGGAGACAGGAAAATAATTTTCCTAAAGTAATTTAGGAGCTTATAATCCCCTGTGTTTATTAAGTCTGGGTGAGACTCCACCTTGGAGAGGGGTACCAAGGGAGAAAGGTTTTAGGAAGCAGCATAGGGATACGGAAGGGAAGAGAAAGCCAGCAAAAGCAACGTACAAATTGCAACCATCATTTCTATGGTTTGCTCAGTGCCATATGCACACAAAAGAGCGAGAAACTTCTTTGTCCTCTCGCCTTCATATGCTCAGGACCCAGACCTCAGGCTGGGACTACCGTAAGAAACCGTTGAGGGCCTGGTATGATCCTAGTGCCATTTACTTTATGCCTTCTGTGGGATGCACCAGGTGTCAAACTGACAAGTTTAAAGGAACTTTTGGAGCAAGCCCATTGAATTGGGGTCTTAAAATGACTTAGATTCTTCCCCTGTTTAAATAAACAGCCAGATATCTGTAGCAATTCATGATGGTTCCATTGTTTTGTAAACTGATCAAAATAGATGTTTTTCCAAGTGTGTTCTGTTGGGTTTGCCACCACACCCTAATAAATTTTGTATCTACGCTAAATTAATAAAGTAACGCAGTAAATTCATTTCTCCCCATTAAAGCCAAGCCTATACCTTAGTCTGAATTAGTAAGCTTCTACTGTAAGTGATGATCTGAAAACAATGCCATTGCAAGTGTTCTCCGACAGCCGTTTTTATTTCATTTACAGAATAACTTGTACATATATCCTTAAGGTACTAACTAGGCTGTATTTCTCTTGAGTCATTATGTCTAATTTTTCTAATCCAACTATTAACTGGATTTTTTTCTTCTCTGTGCATTTTTATTACCTCTTCTTCCCTGAGCATTTGCACATCACCATTGGAGGATCAGTAGTGAAAATTGCCACAATAATAATTACTGTGTACAGCTTACACTTTCACAGCATCATCTCATTTGAAACTCATACACTAACCTTTCAAAATAGGAAGGGCAAAAAGTTCAAGTTCACTTTACAGATAGATGAAGAAACTGAGTTCCACAGAGGCAGTTGACTTTAGAAGTGTCATACAGTGTCAGGTCACAGTGGACGTGGTCCTTTGATTCCAAGTCCTGTAGTCTCGTAGGGGTCGTATTAATTACATTCTCTACTAGTGGTTCTCATAGTTGGCTGTGCCTTGGAAGCATCTGGAGAGTTTAAAAAATTGATGATGTCCTGGTTCCATCCCAGGGATTCTGAGTTCATTGATCTGGGGTGTGGCTTGGGCATGAGGATTTTTAAATCTCCACAGATCAATTCTAACGTGCAGCTTGGGCTGAGAACCACTGTGCTACAAGGCATTAGATTCAGCTGTATATTTTTCCTTTCTTGCTCATCATGGTGACGGTTCTTCCAAGCAGGGTCTTCTTTTCATTAACCTACCGCCAGCATTTCCCCCAAAGTAGCCAACCTGCTGCCTCATGTTTAGGAAGCATACTGAGCTTCTGGGGAAGGTAGGAGTTGAGTGGGCCCTTGAAAGACATTAAAGTTCAGATAAATGGAAAGGTCCTTCTGTTCTGTGGGTACTCTGATGAGAGACCGCAGAGGATGATGGGTATTCTGGTGAGGTACAGCAGAGGATGATGGGTATTCCAGTGAAGTACAGCAGAGGATTGTGGGTATTCCCATGAGGTAGAGCAGAGGATTGTGGGTACTGTGGTGAGAGAAATCAGAGAATTATGGGTAAACGGAAAGCCTTTAGAGGCCAACAGTATGGGTTCAGATCCTGACTGAGCCACTCACAAGCTATGTAATATTTGAGGATTTACTTAAGCTCTTAGGGCCCTGGAGACCTTCCTCCCAGCCACATTCAGCCCATGAGTTGGTAATGACCTCACTGCTGAGGGGGCAGTGAGGAATCAGAAGGCTGGCTGAGACTTTGGGAGACCATGAGGACGTGCAGCAGGTAGGTGGGTCAGTGAGTTGCTCAGGAAAATGATTGGAGGATAGGGTGGGCCCAGTTCAGAGGCCCACACCGATGGAGTGAGAGCTAGTGGACATGTCTGGGGAAACAGAAACCCTGCTGGTAGGAAGGCCTTGCTGGAGATGGAAAATTGTTTCACTTGCATAAATAGGAGGGACCCGTGGACACAAAGAAAGAAAGACAAGATTCTAAATTCACTCTAATTAGTGTTGTCTGTTAACTGAGCTTGAGGTCTATTTTCCTTTTTAAAAATGCTAACGAGGACTTCCCTGGTGGCGCAGTGGTTGAGAGTCTGCCTGCCAATGCAGGGGACACGGGTTCGAGCCCTGGTCTGGGAGGATCCCACATGCCGCGGAGCAGCTAGGCCCGTGAGCCACAGCTAGTGAGCCTGCGCGTCTGGGGCCTGTGCTCCACAGCAAGAGGCCGCGACAGTGAGAGGCCCGTGCACCGCGATGAAGAGTGGCCCCCCCCCTTGCCACAACTAGGGAGAGCCCTCGCACAGAAACGAAGACCCAACACAGCAAAAATAAATAAATAAAATAATAATTACATCTGCAAACATCCTTTAAAAAAAAAAATGCTAACGATTAGCAAGTTTCAGAGAGTTACCGAACTAAGACTTTGTCCTTGACATAATGTAAGGCAGAGCCTGGAAGGATAGTGTAAACTTGTCAGAGAGGATGTGGGCAGTCAGGCCCCAGGGCTGCTCCTCGCAATGAGTTCCTCAAACCCCTCTCAGCCCAACAAGTTCAAAACCTTCCACTTGGAGCTGAGTTTCCAGCGTGGCCTGAACCATAATTGCTTCTGACTCTCTTATCGGTGTCTGGGGTCATTCTGGACACGCAAAGCCAGCTGAGTTTGATGGGCTGAGAGACTGAGAAAACTGGGCAGCATCCTTACTGCGTGGCAAGAGCTACAGCCAGAGGGCTTCAGAGCTGGTGTCTTTAGTGATAGGAAAAGTCAATAAAGGAATGATCTGGTATCTTGGAGACCAAGGCTGCTTGGAAGGAGTTGGATCATTTCATATTGTATTAGGGTAGCCAAGAGCTTAGGGCATTTTTACCAACTGTTTATTGTGATGTTGCTGTGTACCTGGTAGCCAGCCTCTGTTCTCCGTGATTTTCTAAGGAAGCAGTTGTAGTGTGACACGTGAAGGTCAATCACTGTACAGAGATGAACAGGATAGTTAGCAAGTCTCAGGTGCTCAGAAGGAGGAAAGTTACCTCCAGTATCCAGCTACATCATTTTGCACGTGAGGAAACAATGTCACAGATACCCAAGGGGCTTGATCAAGGCAGCCCTGCCCATGAGTGGCACACCTGGGATGAGAAATCTGCTCAGTAGCTAGTTTTATGCTTCCTCCCTCCCTGCGGCAACAGAAAGTTGCTTAGCACTGAGATGACGGTCGCTGGGATCTAGAAGACTCTTTGTAGGAGTAAGTTGGGTGACCTCTGGGAGAGCCTTTTGTTTCAGGAACCAAAACTTGGCTGGTTCATTATTCTTTAAACGCACAGAGATTTTGCGTGAAGAAAATACTTGCTCAAGTTTTTTATGCACATTTATATTACTTTTCATATGTATGTGTGTGTGTATATGTATATGTGTGTATATATATATAATATTCTGACTTTCCTAATTGTCTATTAGGATCATGCTTATTTCTTGCAAATTTATCTGAATCTCCTTCTCTATCTCACCAAGATGAATCATCTGGCAGGGTTACAGGTTGTCTTCACCAAGTAGCTCTTTGTCTGTCTACACCCACTGTGGCTGTAGGCAGCTTGTCAGGATGTCCCACTCGATGCCAAAGAAACACCTCAAGTGATAGCTTTCTGCCACTTTCAGGGGTTAGGGATAAAAATAAGAGTTTTAATGTCAAAATGCACACCAGGACAACATTGCTGGCAAGATTTCTTCCGTAAAATGCTCAAACTGTTGGGCCCTATGCTGTGCATTGGGTTTTGCCTGACCAGAGAGAGCAGGTATTATGTAAATTATACTAGAAAAAAAAAAGTAATATTCTTGCTTTATCCTTAAGTTCCATTTAGGTGCAAATAAGTGAAGCTGCTCTCTGTTCTGACATGAGCCCCCGAGAGAATTAACTAGATAATCCATCTCTGACTTTCAGAAGTACAACTAATGCACCACATTAGAGCTTTTCTTTTAGGTAACTCCAGGAAGGAGAAAGCAGGGAGGAACTGAGATCTTGATTAGGAGTATGTCTGCGAGTCTCCAGAAATTCCCAGGGCATTTTAGGGTAGACAACTATACGGCTTAAAAGGGCTTCTTTGTGAGGTGCGTGTGCTGGGGCTGTCCCTTAAAGCAGAAACATGCAAAATCTCATTTTCTAGGAGTGGAAATCAATGTAGTGGTGCTTTCACCGTTTATGCAAATGGTTTACCAGTCCATTGCTTTATCTTTCTGGTAGCAAAATTCTGGCTTAAAATATTGATAGTTTTCTGTTGCAAGTACTTAAGAATATTTAAGTAGTTCAGCATTAAGCTTGTGCAGTGTCATCAGAGGTAAATCGGGGCGATGCCATCCCTCATTCAGCGCGATCACATTCAACAACACTGGACATTCATTAAATGTTTTGTGTGCCGTGCAAGGTGTGGTGATGGGGGTGTGATATGTAAAACATTCCAACCGCTGAGAGTCTTACATTATAACTGGGACCTACTAAACTGCATATAACATCCGTTTACTGAATTTGGAATGATAACTGCTTCTCCATATGAACTATTATTTTTTATAATAATAATTATTATTACTATTATATTGTATTTGAACACTTAAAGAATTCTTTCATAGCAGAGACTTCCCAATTCAGTTTAACGAACTCAGAAGATACGTAAATATTTATCTGCCAGTAATTGTCAAAACAAGAATATATATATATAGTATTGATCATATTTTCTGAAACAAAAATTTGGATACATTGGTCACCTGACCCTATGTATTTATGGGGACGGTGGGATAGAAAATTTTAAATTGCTTAAATTTACTTTAAATTAGCATTCTGTCCAGGAATCGCAGACATATGGCCGTTAAGATGTATATAATGACATCAGTAATATAGGCACCCATCCACCACTAACTAGTCAATGACTGAAATTACCGGTTCATTTGGGGATGGCCTTTGCTTAGGCCACAGCTTCCCTCTGGAGGCTATCTGGCTCCCCCGTCCCATGAATTCTCTCAGAAAACTAGGATGATGGGAGAGAAGAGGCCTTAGAAGAGGAAAAGAGAGAGAGAGTTTGAATACAAATTTTGATGTCAACTTACGAATTATTTTTAGCCATGTCCAAGCATTTAAGTATAGCACTAACCACTGAAATTCCCCATCTGCGTAACAGTCTTACCGTTTTTGGTTTCTTTCTGCTCGGGTTACACTCAGACAACTATTTATGGGCTACAAGGACATCACTTTTATTGCTAATTTTTTTAGATGTCCGGCCACCTGAAGCATGCCTTTAATGAAAATTATAGTTCATCCTATTCCACAGTAGACTTTCCCTTTAAAGTATCTTTGGAATTGAACTTTTTTTTTAAGGAAATAAATGCTGCTGATAGATGGAACAGGCAATAAAAGCATCATCTGAAAATTTATTAATGTACCTTAGCAGAGCTGTTCAATATGGAAGATAGTTGGCAATACTGAGGAGTGTTTTGAGTGAATAATGTGGAGTAGATGTGAATTGATACGCCAGTGGTCGTGGTTCATATTAGAGACATAAAGAAAACACTTTGTTCTCTTATCCATCATACACATTTAATCTTGGGGATTTTACTGTGTTCCGAGTTCACTTTGTAAGTCAAATCCAGGGATGAAAAAGAAGAGTTTTATATGTTTTGCCTGACAGTAGTAACGCCAAACCGTGAACAAATTGGGATGTTCTTTTAAAACCCTGTGATTTATCTGACGCTATTTTTCCCCCCTTAAAATTTAGTATGCTTGGTCCTGAACAAAAGCTGCTAGCGGTCCCTGGGAATGTTGTTATGGTATTTGCCGAAGTGCTCTCTAAAGTGACAATATATTCTGTGCACCCTTCCCACCACCAGACAACAAATGAGTAAATAAATCGCAGAAGCTGAAGTCACCAGGGCTCACTGGGGCGGCTGTCAGCCAGACGGCGGGCCTCTACATTTTCATTTAGCTTGGAGTAGGTGTGTGTTTATGTTTTGAACTAATTGAATCATCATTAACTACGGAAATGGCTGTGGTTTGATAAACCTGTTGTGCTAATAGTCACCTGAGGCCAGATCTGACATCTCTGATGAAATCGTCCACTCCCTGGAGAAACGGCCAGGGAACCTGGGGAGAGATGCTGTCAGCAGTATGGCTCATGGCTGGATAAAGAGCACAGATTCTCAGGTAGAATTAGCAGTAAGGCTGAATCTATGGGTGCATGGGAAAGTCCAAGAGAAGTACCTGGGTCCGCGGAAAGAGCATGACACTCGAAATTCCACTGTAATTAAATTCTGGCTCTGCCACTACCTGCTAACAGAATGCCTCGTAACCTGTTGGAGCCTGTTTTCTTGTCTGTAAAGGGCGCCCAGAATATTTGTCCTATGTCCCCGTGGCTGTGAGTGTGTTAAAGGGTGTATGAGGTGGTTTGGTTTAACTCTGAGGTGTTACACAAATATTAGATGCTATTTATCATGTCTTTTGTGTTCTGGAAAGAGCTTAATGTTTCAGGCTAACACTACCAAAGTCTCTTCCTTATGTGATCAGTCCTAAATTATAGAGTTTTACATTTTTAGTACGAATTAGTAGGTGGATTTAACACACGGCTGGATATCCAGAATGAAAAACAAATTGTTCTAACTTCTTTGACTGACTAGCTTTCCAAAGTCGGATAGTTGGTTGTCTCTTCATATTCCCGTGGTTTCATTTTGCCATCTTCAAGTTAGAAAGCTACGTGTACTTGAGGTGGGTCCCTTCCCTTCCTTTCCCTTCCCTTCCCCTTTCTTCCCCTCCCCCTGCCCAATCCCACCCTCCCTCCCTCCCTCCCTCCCTCCCTCCCTTCCTTCCTTCCTTCCTTCCTTCCTTCCTTCCTTCCTTCCTTTTCAGTGTTAAAAGATAAGGGCAGTCTCTGTCAGAAAAAGAATGAATGAGCTAGAACACAGTATAACTATTATTATCAGACATGCAGTGTTTCTATATGCTGGCTTTGTGTTGGCCATCAGAATTCAAAATAATAAAAATAGAGAGATGAGTGAATTTTATTTTTTTTAAAGCCTTGCAACCAGAGGATACTTAAAATTATTCCTCCCATAAGCTCTTTTCACAGACAGGACTCATGTTGGGCATGATTTCCTATGAGTGTCACAAGTGTCTTTCACTAAATTCCGATTCTAATGTTGCTTACCAGGCCTTTCCTTTCTTACAGGCAGGGAATGAAATGTGCTAGATGCAAAGGTTAGATTAGGTGACATCTATCGGAGGGCCCAAGAGAAGTACACAGGAAAAAAAAAAAGGTTTTTTTGTTTCTTTTTTTTTTTTTCCCAAGGAAGACAGACAGACAGACTCTCTGGAAAAGAAGCACAAAGATTTTATTACACAAGATATCTTCTAGGCAGCTCTAACCTTAATGGCATTCTGTATTTACATTCCTAAACTTCAGCAGTGTTTAAATACTTATTCTTCTAAATTGAGTCTTTACAGATGATCAAAATTGTAGACATTTAAAGCTAGAAGGGACCTTTGAGTTAGACTATTTCTGTGCATTCTATTCAAAGATGAGGAAATTGAGGGACAGAGAAGTTATGTGACTTGACTAAAATCACACAGCTGGTTAGTGGCAGAGCTAGGACTGGAATGTAGATTTCTTATTTCTACTTGTTCTAAAACTAAAATGGGTCTCTGTTCCCACCCTGGATAAGAATAGGTCACAGTGAGATGGCACTTGGTGGACCTCAAGAAACATGTGAGGCTGACCCTCCTTGTATCCTATCAAATGAAAGGCCAAAGTATGTCCACATGTGACACACACTGCCTTTTCCCTTTGCCCAAATTTGTGTTCTTTAATTATCCTCCCAGTCCTGGGCTCAGACCTAGTGTCACTCCCCCAGTGATGGGGTTGAAGATGGCAGGGCCACCATGTTGAGGCCAAGTGTATGCACCAGGCAACCACACACATGTGGTGGGACTGAAAGAAGGGTGGGGAAGGCAATAAACTTCTTTTATTACTTTTTTGTATTATAGAAATTATGAGCTCATTGTCACAACCAGCTGTCAGTTTTCTCCCTCATTTAGGACACTGGTGGACAGATTTCTCTCTATTGTTTATAAAAACAATGGGCAAGCAAGCATTATTTTTAAATTAGGAAGACTTTCCAAGCAGGGAAGTTGTTTTCCTCCCATACAGGACACATAGAACCTCTCTTTGAACCTTATTGTCAGTGACTGTGGAAGCCATTGAAAGTAGTTACACGCTATTAATGCCATCTGCTTCTGTGAAAAGGAACCAATATAACGTGGTGGGCACTGGAGTCTCCGAACTCAAATAGAAATTTCCCAAGGGTTGCTCATCACACTAATACAGAGTAGTTTCTATGGTAGGTCAACATCTGACATCTATTACTGAAGAAGGATTTAGCAGTTTATGGGTGAATATGCCCAGTTTCTCTAGCTTACACCTTCTGTCCCAGTATACTATTCATAGCGACAACAGCCTTTACTCTCCAGTAGGTATTAGCTTAGATGATTAATTATATGTTCATTCTACATTCTATGCTAGTTACAAGAATTAAATCAAATGGACAACCTCAAAAGTTTATCTGAAGTAAAAATGACTTGTGTTCTGTATCGGAGGATCTTTGTCTAGAGACTCTTAAACTTTGGCATAGATTAGAATTACCTGGGGTGCTCTCTAAAATTACAGATGCCTGACCCCACTCCTAGGTATTGTGATTCACTGAAGCCAGAGTCGGCCAAGGTATCTGCGTTTTAAACAAGCAACACTTCTTTCCTCCCCTTACCCCATGAACTGCTTCCAGTGGCTGTCGGCCCACTCCCTGAACAATAGTGACCTAAGAAAATATTAGTTGTCATTGTTGGAGTAACTGCATACTAAAGAATCAAAATCACAAGATAATTTACAAACTATGAGATCTCGTTCCGTGAGATTGTCGCTTTAATCATGGTTGAGTCAACTCGTGCTTAGACTATTGCTGTAGCATCTTACTTTCCCCACATCTATGTTAACCTCCCTCCATTCCACCCTCCACACTGTACCAGAGAGCTCTTTCGGAATACAGATCCTACCATGTCAACCCCCTCCCACCTACACACACACACAGACACACACACACACGAAAATAGTCAATGGCCATTAGAGTTAAGGCAGTATTCCTTGACTTGTGGCCTGGCCCCATTAGCCCATCCAGCCTCACTTTCCTCTCCAGCTATACATACACTTTCCTCCCCAGCTATTCAGACTCTTTTTGAATTGCCCTCCCATCCTTCCACTTCAAGGTCACTTCCTGGTTGACCTCATGGTGGTAACCACGGGCATTTGCTTTCCTGACTTCTCTCGCATCCCTCTAGTATTGATTTTTGAAGCCCCTGGAAACTCTTCTTCGCAACACACATCACAGTACTGTTTTACATTTGCTGGTGACATATTGATTACTGTCTCCTTCCACAAGACTGTAAGCTCTATAAGAACAGGCTCCACATGTGTTTTTATTCACCTTTGTACCTCTGGCATCTTCCACAGTGCCTGGCACTCAGGAGCTGCTCAGTACGTATTTGTTGGATGGGTGCATTAATGAATTAGTTACGAAGTAAGGTGACCTCTTGAAACCTTCCCTGAATCCCACTGTGCTGGGCTGGGGGAAGCTGATGACCAGAAGATGAATAAAAAACATTTTGGGAAAGGGTCTTATCACTTTCCTGCATAATGTTTTTGACTGAACAGTAGCTGTCCATCAGTGAGGGGCTATCCTGCCTGCTCTTTGGAGTAACTGAACCCCCTGGACTGTCATCTGTCTGAGCTGAACTGATGCAACCCAGAGCTTTGTGTTGATCGGTATTATTATACATAGGCCTGATGATGCTGACCACTTGAGAACAAAAGATGAGGGCTCCCCCAAAGGTGAATCATTGCCCTGGTAACCACCTAGAGAAACTTATAGCTCCAAGGATTGCTTTATGTACCGATAAGGCAAAGTTTGATTTAAACCCTTGGATACTAACTGAACTTCTAATCTCTAGCTTCCTGCATACCAGCTGGTATTTGTTGAGGGCAACAAGCTTATGGTCTCAACCATATATGAAAGTTGTGGGGAGTGAAAGTTGTTTGTGTGGTGGCCTCACTTTTATAGAACTCACTGTTGATTAAAGTCCATAAAGAACTGAAACATGAAAACAGGTCATCTCTGGAATCAACTTATTCTTGTCACAGTTTGGCATCCTCAGGAGTGGACTTGACTCGTTTGTCTTGTTTCTCTCTTAGAGGTTTATATGAAGAATATATTTTATTTAAAATCGTATGTTTCTGAGCTCTGTCTTGCTCTCTTTTTACTAGGTAAATCACCAGTGATCCATTAGCAAAGGAACTAAAATTTCTGATTGAAATGGGTTATTTATGTGTAGACAGAATACGTATGCTTAATTTTTAAATATATGGGCATGCTTTTTGAGTATAATATAAATTCAACAGGTGTCCTTTCTGAAATCCACAGTAGTGATCCGTCAGTAGGGTGTAGCCATATTTCCAGCTCTTCCAAATCTCCCTTTCCCTTCTACCTCTTTGTTTCCACTTACTTTCCTCTTTTGCTCATCTACTTACTTAAAATATGTCCTTTCCATTTGTCCTCTTTCTCAATATTACATTATACTCTAACACTCTCATTGGTAAGTGATGATAAAGAGACGAGTAAAGAAAAGGATAAGATGGATAACTCTGCAGTACTTACTGGATTTGCTTTAGGGCATTTTAGAATTAGAACACAATGAAATGTGCTTTCAGGTCAATGACTGGCCTGAGCAGTGTACAGATATGGCTTTCTTTCCTGGGCAGCGTCCCTTCAGAGCAGTCACGAGCCTCCTCTCCACCTGTAGAGGACATTGGTGGCACTCTGCGCATACCTCAGAGCCATCGAGAGTGCCCCTGCGATTTCTAGCTATCAGTGTCTGTGTTGAAGGGCACTTTTATGTGAGAAGTATTTAAAAAACCTCACTGCCTGTGGCAGGCTGGAAACTGACACCCCAGGAGCTGCCCCCAATTATTGATTCTTACAGGTCGGTGCATAAATGTCCCAACGCCTTAGCCCCTGGGGTGGGATGATTCTGAGGCCTGTGTTCTGCCCCATTTCCCTGAGATTCCCGTGGACTTCACTTCAGTTGCTTAGTAGTGTGCTCTTCAATGGCTCCCTTCTCTGAGTCAATTCCTTACTCCTGTTTTCTGCACTCCTCAAATGAACTACATGCACTCAACTCTTTGTCCTTTAAGAACCCAAGCTAGACACTAACTAATGATTTAGCAATACTAACTGGGAAATTAAGCTGTGAAGTGATATTTTGCAGGGAACCACATTCAAAAAGCCTTGACTTTTCCATCAAAGCCCTTCATCCTCTGCCTTCTCTGCTTGGGAGACCCCTTCCTACCTTCATACCACCTTCGCTGCCATCTCTGGTGCTACCTGTTCTCTTTAGTTCTTCAAACAACTCAGTTGTCTGTATCTCGATAACAAGGCTTCCACTTGTCTCTTCAGTGCCCTTTGGCTGTAGTTCTTTACGTTTCCTTCCCTTCGCTGCCACTCTTTCAAATAAGCATCTAAGAAAATTACTTCTATTTTCTCTTTTCACTTTTTGCATAACCACTGACAATTTGTGGATCATACCATCACACTTGAGTCAAATAGCTCTCAAGTCCCCACTAACAACCTTCTTTTTACAAAATGTAGAGGTCCTTTTTGTGTTCTCTTGTCATTTCTGTTACCATTGAACATGTTGATAACATTTGATAACATTTCATATTGATAACATTTCCTTCCTGAAAATTGTGTCTTGAGTAATTGAATTCTTAGAACCTTAATATTGCAAGGGACATTTAGTCCAACCATGACATTTTACATCTGGGGGAAACTGAGGACTGAAAAGGTCTACTGATTTGCCCAGCAAGGAGCAAAAGTGCACCTGACCTACCATCCAGTATGAGAACTGCTTTTGGTAAGTCCTTATTCCATACTTTCAGAGTATTCATAATTTTTATTCCTTCTGATAGAAAACCCTCCCAGCTGGTCTCCTGGCTCCTTCCCTACTCAGCCCACTCTCCATTGTAACAGTCAGGATGCTGTTTCTAAAATGTAAATCACAACCTATCACTCCCCTACTTAGCCTCCAACTCCTCTTTACTTAAAATAGAACCCAAAGCCCTTTCCATGCCATGCAAGACCCCCCTATGGTCCAGCTCTCTCTCTGATCTCATTTCTTGCTGTTCTTACTCTTAGAGTCCCTATATGCTCCTTCACACGGACTCTCCCTCAACTGGTCAGCAGGGCAGGCTTAGCGCTGCCACTCAGTGCTTGCTTTATTATTTCTTCTGTTTGGAATGTTTTTGTCCCAGACCATTGCATGGCTGCTTCCTTCCCATTCCCATGATGTGGTCTCAGCTTAAATGGCCACCTCGTCAGACGTGCCTTACACCAATGTCACATCTCATACTGTCCGTAAACATACCACTGGTTACAATTATATAACTTACTGATTTGACTTGGAGTTTGTCATGTTTCCCACAATTAGAATACAAATTCATAGAGTACAGGAACTTTGTCTTGTTTGCCATACCTCCAGCACCTAGACCATCGGATGGCCAATAGTTTGCATCTGATAAACATTTGTAGGATAAATAAATGAATTAATGAATGATATCTGAATGTTTGTTTCTCATTTCCAAGAACGCTTTCTTTTACTCTCCAATTCTATTACTCAACTACATCTCAGTGTTTCTTGCAATAGAATCAAACTGGTTTCCTCATGAACCAATAAGGACAAAATGTATTCCTCACGGGGGCCTTTGTTACAGTTTTCTCTTTGACCAAAAATCCCATCCTATGCCTCTCTAACCATTCAAGTGGAATCACTCCACCAAAACATAAGTCATGTTCCACTTCCACGAAATTACACCTCCCAGTCATCACTGATCACCCTTTCTTCAATTATGTAAAGTGACCCTTCCATTTTATGTAACCTACACACTCATATATAATCTATACTATATTGAATTGCGTCCTGTTCCTTCATATAATAATATTCAGGCACTGTGCCTAGACAGTGGAATGTGCATGTGTGCATAAGTACTGCCTATCCTCATTACTTTCGGACTTTGTGAAGTCACTCCCTAAAATTGATTTGCAATCCCGAAATCAAGCCCTGCAGAGCTTTCATGGTCATTCATGGACATTCACAGAGGAGTGAAAACTTTAAGTCATCCGACACCTGTGGTCCCAGCTTAGGTCAACCAAAGCAACGCCCCGCCTTCTTTTTTAAGCTCTTCATTTCTACTGGAAATGTGTCCTTTTTGTGCTCTATTTAGTGACACTTTTTTACGTTTTATGCTTTTTGTGAGCGGTCTTATTGTTGAAGGTGGCCCCCAGGCATAGTGTGAAGTGCTGTCTAGTGTTCCTAAGTGCAAGCGGTCTGTGCTGTGCCTTGTGGAGAAAATGGGTGTTAGATAAGCTTTGTTCAAGCATGAGTTATAGTGCCGTTGGCAGTTAGTTCAGTGCTAATTAATCAACAATATATATTAAACAAGGTGTCTTTAAATAGAAACACTCATAAAACAAGATTATGTATTGATTAATGACGAAACTGTTGCAACCAGAGGCCTCCAGAAACCTAACCCTATACTTCCCCTAGGAACAATGATTCAGTATTTGTTAATCCAGTGCTCATGACAACTTTATAGAACACACTGTGAATAATGAGAATTGACTGCAGATGTGAGTATATTATATATGTGGCTGTTAGCCTCACTTACGGATTTAGGAGACAAAGAACCCAAGAGTTACTGAAATTAAGTAGTTTGCCCAAGATTATTTGCCAAGCTGATAAATGGTAGATCTGGAATCCGGTTGCTATATTCCAAAGGCTTTTGGCTTTCAGTTGATGACACCAGTGGCTTTTCTTTGTTTGTTTGATTTAATTAGCTACAGGATCCTAATTATTTCAGGATCTATATATATGTGTATATATATATATACATATACACACACACACACACACACATATATATACAAAAATAGAGGTAGATGATATTTTTTAACACCTTTATTGGAGTATAATTGCTTTACAATGGTGTGTTAGTTTCTGCTTTATAACAAAGTGAATCAGCTATACGTATACATATATCCCCATATCTCCTCCCTTTTGCGTCTCCCTCCAACCCACCAATCCCACCCCTCTAGGTGGTCACAAAGCACCGAGCTGATCTCCCTGTGCTATGCGGCTGCTTCCCACTTGCTATCTATTTTACATTTGGTAGTGTATATATGTCCATGCCACTCTCTCACTTCGTCCCAGCTTCCCCTTCCCCCTTCCCCCTCCCTGTATGCTCAGTCCATTCTCTACATCTGCGTCTTTATTGCTGTCCTGCTCCTAGGTTCTTCAGAACCACTTTTTTTTCTCTTTTTTTAGATTCCATATATATGTGTTAGCATAGGGTATTTGTTTTACTCTTTCTGACTTACTTCACTCTGTATGACAGTCTCTAGATCCATACGCCTCACTATAAATAACTCAATTTCATTTCTTTTTGTGGCTGAGTAATATTCCATTGTATATATGTGCCACATCTTCTTTATCCAGTCATCTGTTGATGGACACTTAGGTTGCTTCCATATCCTGGCTATTGTAAATAGTGCTGCAGTCAATATTGTGATACATGACTCTTTTTGAATTATGTTTTTCTCCAGGTATATGCCCAGTAGTGGGATTGCTGGATCGTGTGGTAGTTCTGTTTTTACTTTTTTAAGGAACCTCCATAGTGGCTGTATCAATTTACATCCCCACCACCAGTGCAAGAGTGTTCCCTTTTCTCCACACCCTCTCCAGAATTTACTGTTTGTAGATTTTTTGATGATGGCCATTCGCACTGGTGGGAGGTTATACCTCATTGTAGTTTTAATTTGCATTTCTCTAATGATTAGTGATTTTGAGCATTCTTTCATGTGTTTGCTGGAAATCTGTATATCTTCTTTGGAGAAATGTCTATTTAGGTCTTCTGCCCATTTTGGATTGGGTTGTTTGTTTTTTGGATACTGAGCTGCATGAGCTGCTTGTATATTTTGGAGATTAATCCTTTGTGAGTTGCTTCATTTGCAAATATTTTCTCCCATTCTGAGGGTTATCTTTTCATCTTGTTTATGGTTTCCTTTGCTGTGCAAAAGCTTTGAAGTTTCATTAGGTCCCATTTGTTTATTTTTGTTTTTATTTGCATTTCTCTAGGAGGTGGGTCAAAAAGGATCTTGCTGGGATGTATGTCATAGAGTGTTCTGCCTATGTTTTCCTCTAAGAGTTTGATAGTGTCTGGCCTTACATTTAGGTCTTTAATTCACTTTGAGTTTATTTTTGTGTATGGTTGTAGGGAGTATTCTAATTTCAGTCTTTTACATGTAGCTGTCCAGGTTTCCCAGCACCACTTATTGAAGAGGCTGTCTTTTCTCCATTGTATATTCTTGCCTCTTTTATCAAAGATAAGGTGACCATATGTGCGAGGGATTATCTCTGGGCTTTCTATCCTGTTCCATTGATCTATATTTCTGTTTTTGTGCCAGCACCATACTGTCTTGATTACTATAGCTTTGTAGCATAGTCTGACATCTGGGAGACTGATTCCTCCAGCTCTGTTTTTCTTTCTCAAGATTGCTTTGGCTATTCGGGGTCTTTTGTGTTTCATACAGGTTTTTTTTTTTTTTTTTTTTTTTTTGTGGTACACAGGCCTCTCACTGTTGTGGCCTCTCCCATTGCAGAGCACAGGCTCCGGATGCACAGGCTCAGCAGCCATGGCTCACGGGCCTAGCTGCTCCGCGGCATGTGGGATCTTCCTGGACCGGGGCACGAACCCGTGTCCCCTGCATCAGCAGGTGGACTCTCAACCACTGCGCCACCAGGGAAGTCCCATCCAGATTTTTTGGAAATTTTTTGTTCTCGTTCTGTGAAAAATGCCATTGGTAGTTTGATAGGGATTGCATTGAATCTGTAGATGGCTTTGGGAGGTATAGTTATTTTCACAATGTTGATTCTTCCCATCCAAATACATGGTATATCTTTCCATCTGTTTGTATCATCTTTAATTTCTTTCATCAGTGTCTTATAGTTTTCTGCATACAGGTCTTTTCTCTCCTTAGGTAGGTTGATTACTAGGTATTTTATTCTTTTTGTTGCAATGGTAAATGGGAGTGTTTCCTTAATTTCTGTTTCAGATTTTTCATCATTAGTGTATAGGAATGCAAGAGATTTCTGTGCATTAATTTTGTATCCTGCTACTTTACCAAATTCATTGATTAGTTCTAGTAGTTTTCTGGTAGCTTCTTTAGGATTCTCTATGTATAGTGTCATGTCATCTGCAAACACAGACAGCTTTACTTCTTTTCTGATTTGGATTCCTTTTATTTCTTTTTCTTCTCTAATTGCTGTAGCTAAATCTTCCAAAACTTGTTGAATAATAGTGGTGAGAGTGGGCAACCTTGTCTTGTTCCTGATCTTAGCAGAAATGGTTTCAGTTTGTCACCATTGAGAATGATGCTGGCTGTGAGTTTGTCATATATGGGCTTTATTATGTTGAGTAAGTTCCCTCTATGCCTACTTTCTGGAGGGTTTTTATCATAAGTGGGTGTTGAATTTTGTCAAAAGCTTTTTCTGCATCTATTGAGATTATCACATGGTTTTTGTCCTTCAGTTTGTTAATATGTTTTATCACATTGATTGATTTGCATATATTGAAGAATCCTTGCATTCCTGGGATAAACCCCACTTGATCATGGTGTATGATCATTTTAATGTGCTATTGGATTCTGTTTGCTAGTATTTTGTTGAGTAGTTTTGCATCTATGTTCATCAGTGATATTGGCCTGTTGTTTTCTTTCTTTGTAACATCTTTGTCTGGTTTTGTTATTAGGGTGATGGTGGCCTCATAGAATGTGTTTGGGAGAGTTCATCCCTCTGCTATATTCTGGAAGAATTTGAGAAGGATAGGTGTTAAGCTCTTCTCTAAATGTTTGATAGAATTCACCTGTAAAACCATCTGGTCCTGGGCTTTTGTTGGTTGGAAGATTTTTAATCACAGTCTCAATTTCAGTGCTTGTGATTGGTCTGTTTATATTTTGTATTTTTCCTGGTTCAGTCTTGGAAGTTTGTGTTTTTCTAAGAATTTGTCCATTTCTTCCAGGTTGTCCATTTTATTGGCATATAATTGCTTGTAATAGTCTCTCATGATCCTTTGTATTTCTGCAGTGTCAGTTGTTACTCCTCCTTTTTCATTCTAATTCTGTTGATTTTTGTTTGTTTGTTTGTTTGTTTGTTTTTTGCGGTACGCGGGCCTCTCACTGTTGTGGCCTCTCCCGTTGCGGAGCACAGGCTCCGGATGCGCAGGCTCAGCGGCCATGGCTCACGGGCCCAGCCGCTCCGCGGCATGTGGGATCTTCCCGGACCGGGGCACGAACCCATGTCCCCTGCATCGGCAGGCGGACTCCCAACCACTGCGCCACCAGGGAAGCCCAATTCTGTTGATTTGAGTCTTCTCCCTTTTTGCTTGATGAGTCTAGCTAATGGTTTATCAATTTTGTTTATCTTCTCAAAAAACCAGCTTTTAGTTTTATTGATCTTTCCTATCGTTTCCTTCTTTCTTTTTCATTTATTTCCAATCTCATCTTTGTGATTTCTTTCCTTCTGCTAAATTTGGGGGGTTTTGTTCTTCTTTCTCTAATTGCATTAGGTGTAAGTTTAGGTTGTTTATTTGAGATGTTTCTTGTTTCTTGAGGTAGGATTGTATTGCTGTAAACTTCTGACTTAGAACTGCTTTTGCTGCATCCCATAGGTTTTGGGTCGTCGTGTCTCCTTTGTCATTTGTTTCTAGGTAGTTTTTGATTTCCTCTTTGTTTTCTTCAGTGATCCCTTGGTTATTTAGTAGTGTATTGTTTATTTTCCATGTGTTTTTATTTTTTTACAGATTCTTTCCTGTAATTGACATCTAGTCTCATAGTGTGTGGTTGGAAAAGTTACTTGGTATGACTTCAGTTTTCTTAAATTTACCAAGGCTTGATTTGTGACCCAGTATATAATTTATCCTGGAGAATATTCCATGACCACTTGAGAAGAAAGTGTATTATGTTGTTTTTGGATGGAATGTCCCATAAATATCAATTAAGTCCATCTTGTTTAATGTACCATTTAAAGCTCGTGTTTCCTTATTTATTTTCATTTTGGATGATCTGTCCATTGGTGAAACTGGGGTGTTAAAGTCCCCTACTCTGATTGTGTTACTGTCAATTGCCCCTTTTATGGCTGTTAGGATTTGCCCTATGTATTGAGGTGCTCCTATTTTGGGTGCATAAATATTTACAATTGTTATATCTTCTTCTTGGATTGATATCTTGATCATTATATAGTGTCCTTCTTTGTCTCTTGTAACATTCTTTATTTTAAAGTCTATTTTGTCTGATATGAGAATTGCTACTCCAGCTTTCTTTTGATTTCAATTTGCATGGAATATCTTTTTCCATCCCCTCACTTTCAGGCTGTATGTGTCCCTGGTCTGAAGTGGGTCTCTTATAGACAGCATATATACAGGTCTTGATTTTGTTTCCATTCAACAAGTCTGTGTCTTTGGTTGGAGCATTTAATCCATTTACATTTAAGGTATTTATCGATATGTATGTTCCTGATACCATTTTCTTAATTGTTTTGGGTTTGTTATTGTAGGGCTTTTCCTTCTCTTTTGTTTCCTGCCTAGAGAAGTTCCTTTAGCATTTCTTGTAAAGCTGGTTTGGTGGTGCTGAATTCTCTTAACTTTTGCTTGTCTATAAAGGTTTTAATTTCTACATCGAATCTGAAAGAGATCCTTGCTGGGTAGAGTAATCTTGGTTGTAGGTTTTTCCCTTTCATCACTTAAATATGTCCTGCTACTCCCTTCTGGCTTGCAGAGCTTCTGCTGAAAGATCAGCTGTTAACCTTATGGAGATTCCCTGGTATGTTATTTGTTGCTTTTCCCTTGCTGCTTTTAATATTTTGTGTTTGTATTTTGTTGTTGATAGTTTGATTAATATGTGTCTTGGCGTGTTTCTCATTGGATTTATCCTATATGGGACTCTCTGCACTTCCTGGACTTTATTGACTATTTCCTTTCCCATATTAGGGAAGTTTTCAACTATAATCTCTTCAAATATTTTCTCAGACCCTTTCTTTTTTTCTTCTTCTTCTGCGACCCCTGTAATTTGAATGTTGTTGCATTTAATGTTGTCCCAGAGGTCTCTGAGACTGTCCTCAATTCTTTTCATTCTTTTTTCTTTATTCTGCTCTGCCGTAGTTATTTCCATTATTTTATCTTCCAGGTCACTTATGTGTTCTTCTGCCTTAGTTATTCTGCTATTGATCCCTTCTAGAGAATTTTATATTTCTTTTATTGTGTTGTTCATCATTGTTTGTTTGCTCTTTAGTTCTTCTAGGTCCTTGTTAAATGCTTCTTGAATTTTCTCCATTCTATTTCCAAGATTTTGAATCATCTTTACTAAAATTACTCTGAGTTCTTTTTAGGTAGACTGCCAATTTCCTCTTCATTTGTTTGGTCTGGTGTGTTTTTACCTTGATCCTTAATCTGCTGTGTGTTTCTCCATTTTCTCATTTTGCTTAACTTAATGTGTTTGGGGTCTCCTTTTCGCAGGCTGCAGGTTCATAGTTCCCGTTGTTTTTGGTGTCTGCCCACAGTGGCTAAGGTTGGTTCAGTGGGTTGTGTAAGTTTCCTGGTGGAGGGGACTAGTGCCTGTGTTCTGGTGGGTGAGGCTGGATCTTGTCTTTCTCGTGGGCAGGACTGCATCCGGTTTTGTGTTTGGGTGCGTCTGTGACCTTATTATGATTTTAGGCAGCCTCTCTGCTAATGGGTGGGGTTGTGTTCCTGTTTTGCTAGTTGTTTGGCATAGGGTGTCTAGTACTGTAGCTTCCTGATCATTGAGTGGAGCTGGGTCTTAGCGTTGAGATGGAGATCTCTGGGAGAGCTTTCGGCATTTGATATTACTTGGAGCCGGGAGGGCTCTGGTAGACCAATGTCCTGAACTCGGTTCCCCCACCTCAGAGGCACAGGCCTGACACCCGGCCGGAGCACCACGACCCTGTCAGCCACATGGTTCAGAAGAAAAGGGAGAAAGAAAGAAAGAGAAAGAGAGAGAGAGAGAGAGAGAGGGAGAGAGAGAGAGAGAGGGAGGGATGGAGGGAGGGAGGGAAGGTGGGAGGGAGGAAGAAGGAACAGAAAATAGTTATTAAAATAAAAAATTTAAAAATATATTTTTAAAAATTTAAAAAGTTAATAAGAAAAAGAAAGAAGAGAGCAGCCAGACCTAAAAACAAATCCAGCAATAATAACAAGCACTAAAAACTATACAAAAACAAACAAACAAAAAAAAACGGACAGACAGAAGCCTAGGACAAATTGTAAAAGCAAAGCTATACAGATGACATCACAGAAAGAAGCATACACATACACACTCAGGAAAAGAGAAAAAGGAAAACTATATATATTTAAAAAAAGGAATAGAGCAACCAAATCGATAAACAAATCTACCAATGATAATAAGCTTTAAATACTAAACTAAGATAAACATAAAACGAGAAACAAATTAGATGCAGAAAGCAAACCCCAAGTCTACAGTTGCTCCCACAGTCCACCGCCTCAATTTTGGGATGATTCGTTGTCTATTCAGGTATTCCACAGATGCAGGTACATCAAGTTGATTGTGGAGCTTTAATCCGCTGCTCCTGAGGCTGCTGGGAGAGATTTCCCTTTCTCTTCTTTGTTCTCACAGCTCCCAGGGGCTCAGCTTTGGATTTGGCCCCGCCTCCACGTGTAGGTCGCCGGAGGGTGTCTGTTCTTCGCCCAGACAGGAGGGGGTTAAAGGAGCCGCTGATTCGGGGGTTCTGGCTCACTCAGGCCGGGGGGAGAGAGGGGTGTGGATGCAGGGCGAGCCTGCGGCGGCAGAGGCCGGCGTGATGTTGCACCAGCCTGAGGTGCCGTGTGGTCTCCCGGGGAAGTTGTTCCTGGATCACGGGACCCTGGCAGTGGCAGGCTGCACAGGCTACAGTGAGGGGAGGTGTGGAGAGTGACCTGTGCTTGCACACAGGCTTCTTGGTGGCTGCAGTAGCAGCCTTAGCGTGTCATGCTTGTCTGTGGTGTCCGTGCTGATAGCTGCGACTCGAGCCTGTCTCTGGAGCTCATTTAGGCGGTGCTCTGAATCCCCTCTCCTTGCACACCCCAAAACAATGGTCTTTTGCCTCTTTGGCAGCTCCAGACTTTTTCCCGGACTCCCTCCCGGCTAGCCGTGCCTCACTAGCCCCTTTCAGGCTGTGTTCACGCAGCCAACCCCAGTCCTGTCCCTGCGCTCCGACCGAAGCCCGAGCCTCAGCCCCGCCCGCCCTGGCCGGTGAGCAGACAAGCCTCTCGGGCTGGTGAGTGCCGGTTGTCACCGATCCTCTGTGCGGGAATGTCTCCACTCTGCCCTCTGCACCCCTGTGGCTGCGCTGTCCGGCTCCGAAGCTCCCCCGCCACCCACAGTCTCCGCCTGCGAGGGGCTTCCTAGTGTGTGGAAACCTTTCCTCCTTCACAGCTCCCTCCCACTGGTGCAGGTCCTGTCCCTATTCTTTTGTCTCTGTTTATTCTTTTTTCTTTTGCCCTACCCAGGTACATGGGGAGTTTCTTGCCTTTTGGGAGGTCTGAGGTCTTCTGCCAGCGTTCAGTAGGTGTTCTGTAGGAGTTGTTCCACTTGTAGATGTATTTTGATGTATTTGTGGGGAGGAAGGTGATCTCCGTGTCTTACTCCTCTGCCATCTTGAAGGTCCCTCCCTAGGTGATATTTTTTAAAAGCTTGCTTTACAGTCTCAAGTTAGTGTTTAATTACAGTGATCCCAAATCTTGAAAGAGAAGTAGAAGGACCTCTTTATTTCAAAATTGTGTTGGTAACTCTGCCAATTTCAAGTTTCTTACCATGGAAATGAAAGTCTGCTGAGTGAACAAACCTTAAAGAATCAAAGCTGTAAAAATACAGTCATAACCTGGATATTTGTTCCAGCCTGAGGATCTGCACATTAAACTTGCTGAGCCTGAATCTGGGCTGAACTTACACCTGCTGCAGAAGTGAACACACCTGTACATTGTATGTGGCCTTGCCCAGGCCTGATTTCATAAAGAGCTATCACCTGCCTAGTCAGTTGCACATTCTTATAAAGAAATGGAAACTTATCTTGAAATCTGTAGGAAACAGATTAACACCTGTTTGTCTGTACAGATTAACATGGGTCAAGTTTCTATGTAGTCTCCAGTGTTTTATATATCTATACATACACATGTATACTTATATATGTGTACATATACGTTGACGTTTTTACTTCATATCTTATTTTCAAAAAACAAGTTAAATAATTTCAGGACTTCCAAAGTACTTTTGTGAACACAGTTTGAAAACCTGGTTTTTTTTTCCCACTTACACTATTCTTTTCTCAGTAGATTTTTTAAGTGCTTAAAGGTTAAGAATCGTATTTTTCGTGCTTCTGTATTTGCAAATGATCTTAGTTTAATGGTAAATATAAAGAAGTCTCTCACCATTGATAATCCAGTTTAGCCCACGTGGTTGCCAACCAGCTGTTTCTAATACAAAGATTTCTGCAGCATTGTGGTTAGAGTTCAAAAGTGTGATGGAATGATGTCACCTGATTCTGTGGCACGGTATCTTGATGTATGTACAAAAGTGGATGAAGTTTTATTTTTATGTGATAGGCTCTTGACATTTCTTTTTCCCTTGAAAACAAGAGCCAATTGTGAGGCTCAGATTAATACTTCTCAACTTCCAAAGAGCTGCCAGAGACAAGGTTGAGTGAGGAACCTCCAGCAAGCAGGGAGGGAAGACAGGATAACATTTTACCTCCGCCTCAAGGCTATAGTACAAATCCTGGAGTGTTAGAAAGGGGACTGTAGGGCCCTTAAGAGCCATGTTATTAGTGAGCCAAAGGAGCTAAATGGTTTCAGCTTAGAATTCTGAAATCATTATCATTTCAATATTTTGTGATATTTTCTTTTCCCTTAATTGAATGGTTGCATGTCCAGTGACTTTGATGATCTTATTATAGGAGCTAAGCTGTTCACAAGTCAAGGTATCAAGGTTGACTTATTTTTCCCCAGTTTAGAGCACAGCTGAATTTCATGCTGCATATAAAAATGGATTAACCACATGACTCCACCTACGGTTTTTATGGGCTCGGTCGCTTCTCCAACAGAGCAGAGGACATGTGCATTCAGTGGTGGTGACTCAATGACTTGTCCCACCAAGATTCATTAAAATTATCTACTGTGTTTACTAATATAAGCCCCACTCAGAATTTGTTTAACAAAACCTTCTCTACCTCAGCCCCGGAAAGAATGCAGAAAGAGTAGGGAGGTTCCAAACTTCTCAACCTTAAACTCTTGCTTATTTTTCAGTGGAGATTATTGAAAACAACAATTCTTTCTTGCTTCAGGAAAAACTGTCAGAGGAAGAGAGAAAACACAAGGAAGCTTTGGAAGACCGTCACATGGTGGTAGATGAGGATTCAAGGAGTGAAGGCAGCAGTGCAGATGAGGGGAAAGAAAAGACCAAATTGCTGTTAGAAAGATTGAAGGCTCTAGAGGTAAGAAATGGAACCATTTTTACACGTTTACAGAAAAATAACCGTGTTCTGCTTCTTGTATTGGCCCCACTTTTGAGTAAATATAAATCTTCCTTTCTTAGTTCTCCCAGACTAATAGGATCTAGTAGCTCCCATTGGGATGCCTTTGTCAATGATGAGCACAGGGTTAAAATTTGTGACCCTGAAAGAGTCTTGGCCTAGTGACTATGATTGTACTGCCTTAAAAAAGTACATAGATCAGTAATTCATTTCACTTCCAGTTTGACCCTCAAACTGGATCAGTTTCCCTAAAATTGCAAGTTCCTTGAGGGAAGGGCTATGTGATATTTCGCTTTGTTTCCCAACGCCTAATGATCAAATAAGTGAATGATAAACAAAATATTGAATACTAGGTAAGGGCAATTGTAAGAAAAATAATTTTAAGCAGTAGAGCTATTTCTTCAAAGAACAAAAAAGCTTGTGCAGAAGTACACCATGTAAGACATATAAAAATAGAGGTGAAGTTGAGCTAAGGGGTGCTTTAAGGAGGGTTTTCAACCACTGTAGTCTTCCAAAACAGTTGAAAACTCTGGTCTATTACTTAGTGGCATTTGACATCACTTAGAGTGTTAATTCCTGAATATTTATAGCAGTCCTCAAAGGGCATTTCAGTTATTAGTTCACATGCTGAAAGATGCCTTTTTCCATGAGTTGGCTTTTCCAACTTGCAATAAATGTTCTGTTTGCATATAGAACTGGGACGTAATCATTTTTAAGCAAGGACTATGGTAAGCCCACCTTTTCTTAAACTAGGCACAAGGGACCGTCAGCCAGTATCTAAAAATGTAGTTCTTCCATAGTGTCTATAGAATCCTGAAACTTCCTGCAGTAATGTGAAGAAATAAGAGCTCGAGAGATCTTGTTTTCTGCAGTTGGTTTCTGCAATCCTGACCCTAACCCTAACCTACCACCTTGCCTGTAGGTGCATGCCATTTTTACTTAATTTCCTCAGCAATAGTGAAGCAAAATAAGTAAGATTATGCACTTTGGAGTTGGGTTTGAATCTCAGTTCTGTTCTTTTCTAGTTTTGAAACCTTAGGCAAATTAATTAGGCTCTCTGTGTGTCTGTTTCCTCAAATGCAAAACTGGGGATGATAATAGTAACTTTCCTTCCAGAGAAGTATCGAGGGTTAAGTGAGTTAATATTTGTGCAGCAGTGCCTGCATATGGTCTTTTCTATCCTCCTACTCCAAGGCTCCTGCCTTTCCTTACATGATTTCCCCCCCATTTATCTGAATGCAATGATTAATGTAAGAACTATGAATGAAAAACTTCAGCTGCTCTACACAGGAGTGACTTAAGTGCGTTATGTCACATATGGGGCAGAAGAGAGGTCAATTTAGGGAACCGCTGATGGTTCCTTTTCAGCAAAGGGCCAGTAATCACCCCTGTTTCCCCAAAGGTTCTCACACTTTTATCATTTTTAATATAATCACCACGAAAAGTGGGAAAGCCTTCTCAAGGGAAACCGAGGTGGTTGTCTGAGAGTTTTGAGAACTCATGGCTTTGTCTTGAGGTTGAATTAACTGGATTTAATAGTAGGAAGGAGTTGTTATTACAATTCATTTCCCTATAACCGTAAACTTAAATTGTTAGTTTTGTTGATGATTGCGGTGCACATTGCTTTTAGTTCATCTAATTGTCACTGAGACAACTCTGTGAAGGACATTTTATTTAATCAAGCTAAAAGTATTTTAAAAACACCTTTGGCAGCAAATGTTTCTTAAACCCTCACTGAGTAAATGAGAAGCACCATTTTTTTTTCCTTTCACAGAGATCTTTACACTTCAGGCAACAACTCTTGCCTCCAGCATCATTTGGATGCAATAGATGATATCTCTAAATGCCATGAAGCCCCGCAATTTTAATTTACAAACATATTTTATTTTCTAAAGTAATGTCCTCTAGTCACAGTGTCATATCTTGTTCTGTAAAATTCTTTGCTCAATAGTAAATGAACTCTCTCTTTGCTCCCAAATCTCACTATTGTCTACTTAAACAGATAATAAAAAGAAATCTATCACATATAGACATACCCCACATACACACACACTCATGCATCATCTGATTTTCATATGAATTTCATTTTAGTTTATTTGCTTTTTTTAAATTTACTGTTTGTGTTTGTATAGAATCCTTTGCATAAGTTAGCAATTACTGTGAGAAGATAGAGGGCTGCTTTTGACAGATCGTAATCACAGCTGGTCACAGACCCCCTACATAGATTTATGCACTTTAACAAAATGCTCTTTTGCAAGATTGCAGGTGAATTAACCATAACGCTTCAAAATTATTTTGAATTTTGAATGTCATACAGCAAGATTTTAGAAAAACAAAACTATTTTCCATCAGTGTATTTTTGAAACAACCATATTTGTGTACCTTAATTCCCTTGGCCCCTGGTGTGGTAGGAGCAGAGAAGGATGGTTGTCAGGGTGATGGAAAACAGATTTCCTGAATTCCTGCTCCACAAACAGGTCCCAAGAAGGTGCGGAAAAGAAACGACACAAATTTAATATTATGTTCTTGATGAATATCACTATGTTATTCAGAACCAGCCTAGGGAGGAATGGATTGGGAGTTTGAGATTAGCAGTTGCAAACTATTATATATAGAATGGATAAACAACAAGGTCCTACTGTATAGCACAGAGAACTGTATTCAGTATCCTGTGATAAACCATAATGGAAAAGAATATGAAAAAGAATGTATGTTTATATATATGTGTAACTGAATCACTTTGCCGTACAGAAATTAACACAACACTGTAAATCAATTGTACATGAATAAAATAAATTTTATTTTTTTAATATCTTTATTGGAGTATAATTGCTTTACAATGTTGTGTTAGTTTCTGTTGTACAACAAAGTGAATCAGCTATACATATACATATATCCCCATATCCCCTCCCTCTTGAGGCTCCCTCCCACACTCCTATCTCACCCCTCTGGGTGGTCACAAAGCATGGAGCTCATATCCCTGTGTCATGCGGCTTCTTCCCACTACCTATCGGTTTTACATCTGGTAGTGTATATATGTCCATCCCACTCTCTCACTTTGTCCCAGCTTACCCTTCCTCCACTGTGTGCTCAAGTCCGTTCTCTACGTCTGCATTTTTATTCCTGCCCTGCCACTAGGTTCATCAGTACCATTTTTTAGATTCCATATATGTGTTAGCATGTGGTATTTGTTTTTCTCTTTCTGACTTACTTCACTCTGTATGACAGACTCTAGGTCCATCCACCTCATTACAAATAATTCAATTTCGTTCCTTTTATGGCTGAGTAATATTCCATTGTATGTATGTACACCATCTTCTTTATCCATTCATCTGTCGATGTACATTTATGTTGTTTCCATGTCCTAAAAATTGTAAATAGTGCTTCAGTGAACATCGTGGTATATGCATCTGTTTGAATTATGGTTTTCTCAAGGTATATGCCCAGTAGTGGGATTGTTCTATTTTTAGTTTTTTAAGGAACCTCCATACTGTTCTCCATAGTGGCTGTATCAATTTACATTCCCACCAACAGTGCAAGAGGGTTCCCTTTTCTCCACACCCTCTCCAGCATTTATTGTTTGTAGATTTTTTGATGATGGCCATTCTGACTGGTGTGAAGTGATACCTCATAGTAGTTTTGATTTGCATTTCTCTAATGATTAGTGATGTTGAGCATTCTTTCATGTGTTTGCTGGCAATCTATATATCTTCTTTGGAGAAATGTCTGTTTAGGTCTTCTGCCCATTTTTGGATTGGGTTGTTTGTTTTTTGATATTGAGCTACATGAGCTACTTGTATATTTTAGAGATTAATCCTCTGTCAGTTGCTTCATTTGCAAATATATTCTCCCATTCTAAGGGTCATCTTTTCATCTTTTTTATGGTTTCCTTTGCTGTGCAAAAGCTTTTAAGTTTCATTAGGTCCCATTTGTTTATTTTTTATTTTATTTCCATTACTCTAGAAGGTGCGTCAAAAAGGATCTTGCTGTGATTTATGTCATAGGGTGTTCTGCCTGTGTTATCCTCTAAGAATTTGATAGTGTCTGGCCTTACATTTAGGTGTTTAATCCACTTTGAGTTTATTTTTGTGTATGGTGTTAGGAAGTGTTCTAATTTTATTCTTTTACATGTAGCTGTCCAGTTTTCCCAACTCCACTTATTGAAGAGGCTGTCTTTTCTCCATTGTATATTCTTGCCTCCTTTGTCAAAGATAAGGTGACCTTATGCACATGGCTTTATCTCTGGGCTTTCTATCATGTTCCATTCATCTGCGTTTCTGTTTTTGTGCCATTACCATACTTTCTTGATTACTGTTGCTTTGTAGTATAGTCTGAAGTCAGGGAGCCTGATTCCTCCAGATCTGTTTTTCTTTCTCAAGATTGCTTTGGCTATTCGGGGTCTTTTGTGTTTCCATACAAATTGGGAAATTTTTTGTTTTAGTTCTGTGAAAAATGCCATTGCTAATTTGATAGGGATTGCATTGAATCTGTAGATTGCTTTGGGTAGTATTCATTTTCACAATGTTGATTCCTCCAATCCAAGAACATGGTATATCTTTCCATCTGTTTATATCATTTTTGATTTCTTTCATCACTTTCTTAAAGTTTTCTGCATACAGGTCTTTTGCCTCCTTAGGTAGGTTTATTCCTAGGTATTTTACTCATTTTGTTGCAGTGGTAAATGGGAGTGTTTCCTTGATTTCTCTTTCCGATTTTCCATTGTTAGTGTATAGGAATGCAAGAGATTTCTATGCATTACTTCTGTATCTTGCTATTTTACCAAATTCATTGATTAGGTCTAGTAGTTTTCTGGTGGCATCTTTAGGATTTTCTATGTGTAGTATCATGTCATCTGCAAACAGTGACAGTTTTACTTCTTCTTTTCCAATTTGGATTCCTTTAATTTCTTTTTCTTCTCTGATTGCTGTGGCTAAAACTTCCAAAATTATGTTGAATAATAGTGGTGAGACTGGGCACCATTGTCTTGTTCCTGATCTTAGAGGAAATGCTTTCAGTTTTTCACCAATGAGAATGATGTTGGCTGTGTGTTTGTCATACACGCTTTTATTACGATTAGTAAGTTCCCTCTATGCCTACTTTCTGGAGGGTTTTTATCATAAATGGGTATTGAAGTTTGGTAAAAGCTTTTTCTGCATCTATTGAGATTATCACATGGTTTTTATCCTTCGGTTTTTTAATGTGGTGTATCACACTGACTGATTTGCATATATTGAAGAATCCTTGCATTCTTGGGATAAACCCCACTTGATCATGGTGTATGATCATTTTAATGTGTTCTTGGATTCTTTTGCTAGTATTTGTTGAGAATTTTTGCATCTATGTTCATCAGTGATATTGGCCTATAGTTTTCTTTTTTGTGTGACATCTTTGTCTGGTTTTCATGTCAAGGTGATGGTGGCCTCGTAGAATGATTTTGGGAGTGTTCCTCCCTCTGTTATATTTTGGAAGAGTTTGAGAAGGATCGTCTCGTCTTTATGATTTCTTTCCTTCTTCTAACTTTGAGCTTTGAGTTGTTACTTCTCCTTTTTCATTTCTAATTCTGTTGATTTGAGTCTTCTCCCTTTTTTTCCTGATGAGTCTGGCTAATGGTTTGTCAATTTTGTTTATCTTCTCAAAGAACCAGCTTTTAGTTTATTGATCTTCGCTATTTTTTCCTTCACTTCTTTTTCATTAATTTCTCATCTCGTCTTTATGATTTCTTTCCTTCTTCTAACTTTGAGCTTTTTTCTTTTTGTCCTTCTTTCTCTAATTGCATTAGGTGTAAGGTTAGGTTGTTTATTTGAGATGTTTCTTATTTCTTGAGGTAGGATTGTATTGCTTTTTTCTTTTTGTCCTTCTTTCTCTAATTGCATTAGGTGTAAGGTTAGGTTGTTTATTTGAGATGTTTCTTATTTCTTGAGGTAGGATTGTATTGCTATAAACTTCCCTCTTAGAACTGCTTTTGCTACATCCTATAGGTTATAGGTTTTGGGTCATTGTATTTTCATTGTCACTTGTTTCTAGGTATTTTTTGATTTCCTCTTTGATTTTTTCAGTGATCTCTTGGTTGTTTAATTGCGTATTGTTTAGCTTCCATGTGTTTGTATTTTTTACAGTTTTCTTTTCCTGTAACTGATATCTAGTCTCATAGTGTTGTGGTTGGAAAAGATACTTGATACGATTTCAGTTTTCTTAAATTTACCAAGGCTTGATTTTTCACCCAAGATATGATCTATCCTGGAGAATGTTCCGTGTGCACTTGAAAAGAAAGTGTATTCTGTTGTTTTTGGATGGAATGTCCCATAAATATCAATTAAGTCCATCTAGTCTAATGTGTCATTTAAAGCTTGTGTTTCCTTATTTATTTTCTGTTTGGATGATCTGTCTATTGGTGAAAGTGCAGTGTTAAAGTCCCTTACTATGATTGTGTTACTGTCGATTTCCCCTTTTATGGCTGTTAGCATCTTCCTTATGTATTGAGGTGCTTTTCCTTATGTATTGAGGTGCTCCTCTGTTGGGTTCATAGATATTTACTATTGTTATATCTTCTTCTTGGATTGATCCCTTGATCATTATATATCCTTATCTCTTGTCATAGTCTTTATTTCTAAGTCTATTTTGTCTGAGTATTGCTACTCCAGCTTTCTTTTGATTTCCATTTGCATGGAATATCTTTTTCCATCCCCTCACTTTCAGTCTGTATGTCACTCGGTCTGAAGTGGGTCTCTTTTAGGCAGCATATATACGGGTCTTGGTTTTGTATCCATTCAGCCAGTCTGTGTATTTTGCTTGGGGCACTTCATCCATTTACATTTAAGGTAATTATTTATATGTATGTTCCTATTACCATTTTGTTAATTGTTTTGGGTTTGTTGTAGGGCTTTTCCTTCTCTTGTGTTTCCTGCCTAGAGAAGTTCCTTTAGCATTTCTTGTAAAGCTGATATGGTGGTGCTGAATTCTCTTAGCTTCTGCTTGTCTGTAAAGGTTTTAATTTCTCCGTAGAATATGAATGAGATCCTTGCTGGGCAGAGTAATCTTGGTTGTAGGATTTTCCCTTTCATTACTTTAAATATATCTTGCACTCCCTTCTGGCCTGTAGAATTTCTGCTGAAAGATCAACTGTTAACCTTATGGGGATTCCCTTGTATGGTATTTGTTGCTTTTCCCTTGCCACTTTTAATATTTTTTCTTTGTGTTTACTCTTTGTTAGTTTGATTAATATGTGTCTCGGAGTGTTTCTCCTTGGATTTATCCTGTATGGGACTCCCTGCACTTCCTGGACTTGATTGACTATTTCCTTTCCCATGTTGAGGAAGTTTTCAACTATAATCCCTTCATATATTTTCTCAGACCCTTTCTTTTTTTCTTCTTTTTCTTCTTTTTCTTCTGGGACGCCTATAATTTGAATGTTGGTGCGCGTAATGCTGTCCCAGAGGTCTCTGATACTGTCCTCCATTCTTTTGATTCTTTTTTCTTTATTCTGCTCTGCAACAGTTATCTCCACCATTTGATCTTCCAGCTCACTTATCCGTTCTTCTGCCTCAGTTATTCTGCTGCTGATTCCTTTTAGAGTATTTTTAATTTCAGTTATTGTGTTGTTCATTACTGTTTGTTTGCTCTTCGTTCTTCTAGTTTCTTGTTAAACGTTTCTTGTCTTTTCTCCATTCCATTTCCAAGATTTTGGATCATTCTTACTATCATTACTCTGAATTCTTTTTCAGGTAGTTTGCCTATCTCTTCTTCATTTATTCTGTCTTATGGGTTTTTATCTTGCTCTTTTGCATGTAGGATATTTCTCTGTCTTCTCATTTTGTCTAATTTACACTATTTGAGGTCTCCTTTCCCTAGCGTGCAGGGTTTTAGTTCCTTTTGCTTCTGTTCTCTGCCCCCAGTGGTGGGGTTGGTCCAGTGTCTTGTGTAGGCTTCCTGATGGGAGGTACCGGCGCCTGCGTTCTCGTCGGTGGAGCTGAGTGTTTTCCCTCTGATGAGCAGGGCCATGTCAGGTGATGTGTTTTGGGGCGTCTGTGCGCTTAGTGTGATATTAGGAAGTCTGTGTGCTGATGGGTGGGTTTGTGTTCCTGACTTGTTTGTTGTTTGGTGTGAGGCGTCTGGCACTGGGAGCTGCTGGCAGGTGGGTGGAGCCAGGTCTTGGATTCAGATAGAGGCCTCCATGAGAGCTCTCGGCGATTAATCTTCTCTGGGGCCGGGGATTCTCTAGTGGTCCAGCATCCTGGACTTGGTGCGCCCACTCCAGAGCCTCAGGCCCGACTTGTGGTCAAGGGACCAAGACCCCACAAGTCACTTGTCCCGGCAATAAAGGGGATTAAAAAAAAAAAGGCTAACAAAACCCCTGACAAATGGTAAAAAGTAAAATCAAACAAACAGAAACAGAAACAAGGAAACACGCACTCACACAAAAGAAGCAAAAACAGAACCAAGTAAAACAGAAAGCAAGAGAACAACCAGAGAAACAAAGGAACCCAAGAACAAAATCAAACAATTAAGAAAAAAGTTGACAAAAACCCAAAACCAAAAAACAAAACCAAAGCAGAGTGCCAACTGGAGAATGAAGCAAAGAAACAAAACAAACTGCCAGAAATGTTATAAAAAAGGAAAAAGAGAAAAAAGGGAAAGAACACAGAACAACAGCAAAGCAACGTAGAAGCAGAACTACAAAAAATAGAAAAAGAAAGCATATTAAAGGAAAAAAAGTCGAAACCCTGAAGAAATGGTAAATCAAACAAACAAAACCAGAAACAAGGAAACACACACACATAAAAGAAACAAAAACAGAGCCAAATAAAAGAAAAAGTAAAAGAAGGACTAGACAAATAGTAGAACTCAAAAGTGAAATCAAACAATTAGGATTGAAACTAACAAAAACACACAAACTAAGAACAAAAGAAAAGCAGTGTGCCAGCTGAAGAATAAAGCAAGGAAGCAGAACAACCAATAAAAATGATTTTAAAAAATAAGAATAATAAAATAACATAAAAAAGGAAAAAACACAGGACAGCAGAAAGGCAAAGTAGAAATGGAAACAAATATATATATACACATAGATATATATATTTATATGTAAAAAACTAGGAAGAAAAAAATAAGGGAAGAGAACACAGAACAACAGAAAAGCAAAGTAAGAATAGAAATGTATAAAAAAAAATTAAAATGTTATAAAATGCAGAGATCCCAAAAGACTTAAAAAAAACAAAAAAACTGGAATGACAAAGAAAGAAACCAAAAAAAAAAAAAAATATATATATATATATATATATAGAACCAACAACAGAATGAATCAAAACATAATAAAATTAATAGTAATAATTATGTTTCCCTGGGGTCTACACTGTAAGTGTCCTTGCACACGCCGTGAGCCACAGCCCTCCTCCGCCTCCCCAGGAGGCCCTCCTCTGACTCTGGGCTGGTCTCTGGACCTGCTCTGGGCCCTGTGGTGACCACTCAGACTCTGATCTGGCCCAGTTCCTGCGTGTGCTTGCCCCCAAAGTCCACAGCTGCCAGAGCTAGACTGTTTTCATTTGTGGGAACACTCATTGTCTACTAGATATTCCGTAGACACAGCGTCTACCTAGCTGATCGTGGGGATTTAATCAGCAGGTTGTACAGCTGATGGAAAGATTTTCGATCTTCTTCCTTAGTCACCCCGTCCCTGGGGTTCAGCTTTGATTTTATCCCCACCTCTGCGTGTGGTCCCCCCACAGGAGTCTGGTCCTGAGGCTGCCTTGGAGCTCTTGGGTCTGCCCCAGTGAGGACAGGGCGCAGAGGTGGTATGACTGCTTGGATCCCGGGAGCCCTGGCAGCGCCAAATGCGCAGGGAAGCCAGCAGCCACGGCCGCGAGAGATATGGCCCTAGTGAGGGCCTTTTCTGGTGTTCGGCATAAGGCACGTGAGGGCCAGCCCTGGCTGGGGTTTTTCTGATGCCTGGCAGCAGGTGCACGAGGGCCAACCCTGAAAGGGCTTTTTTTTTTTTTTTTATTGCCCTGTAGCCGGCACATTAGGGCCACCTCTGACAGAGCTTTTTTTTATTGCTCAGCAGCTGGCACATGAGAGCCAGCCCTGAGGGGGCTTCTTTTATGGTCATCGGCAGGTGCCGGGCACGTGGGGAGATAGAGATTACAATAGCGGCTCCTCCCCCTGCGTGTGACTCAGCAGTAGCGCCCTGCTTCCATGGCAGTCCAGTCTTCCTCTGTAGCATTCCCTGCTGTGGATTTCCTCCCTCCTGTCCCCTTGGTCCGTCTCCCCACAGCCAACAGCAGTTCTAGCTCTGGGCCTGTTCTCTAATCCCCATGCACCAGCTCCCCGCCCCCTTGCACACCTGTGAACGCTCGTCCCCATCCAGGGCATGTGGGGCCACGGTACGGACCATCTGTGTATTTCTCCCTCTGTCCTGTCTGCCACAGATTGGCCACTTCCCCGTCTTCTGACAGCCTCAAATGCTTCCCTTCTGTCCAGGTCAATTTCCCAGTTAGAGAGGGGGTTTCCTCGAACTCATGAATCTCTCCTCTGCTTCAGCTCCCCCTGCACCAGGGTGCGGGTCCCATCCTGCTTCCTCTCCTCCTTCTCCCTTCTTTTTTTCCTTTCTACCAAGTTACGCAGGGATCTTTATAGTCCTTTCTGTTGTCCAAGGCCTTCCACTAGTTTTCAGCCAGTGTTCTGTGAGAATTGTTGCGTCTGTCGATGTATTCCTGCTACATCTGTGGAGAGAGATGAACTCCACATCCACCTACTCCTCCACCATCTTGAATCTTCAATAAAATAATTTTTTTTAAAAAAACAGCTTAGATTATAGCTGAGCAGTCCCTGACTTTGAGAATTAAATATATGTTGTCGAAGCATCAGATCCCCCAACCTGAGGAAAGTCTAGGGCTCCCATCCCCACCACCAATCCCACCCCAGTGTCGTTCCCTCCTGTGGTCATTCCTGGGGCTGAGTTCCTACCCCACTCAACTTTCAATCCCCCTTTCTTCTCCTTTCAGAAACAATCTCATGTGAAACAGAATCCACTTTCCCTACTCTTCCCAGAATCCAACCCCACAAAGGATATGTGGTCGTGCATAATATCCCCAAGGCTAAGGGCTTTGCGTTTGGCCTTTAGATGGCTCTGCCTGCAAGTCCTTCAGCTGCTGGGCATTCCTCATTAGCCCCTTCTCCTCAATCCCCAGCCTCCTGCCATAGAGCGTAGCTGGTGCTTTCCTGCTCACTCCTCTCCACAGCCTTGCTTCTTACCATTTTACTACATAGAGCTTTATCGGTCCCTACACCCCATTCATGGTCTCATTCCACACCGTTCCCTGGCTCATTAAGGTATTTTGCTAAATAAGACATGTACCTTCCAAAAAAAAAAAAAAAAAACCTCCTGGGCCAGCAGTTGAAAATAATAATTTCATATACACATGCATTTCACACATTTTCTTTCTCCTCTTAGCAGTTGTTTTCTCAGTGCCTTGGTTTTAGCAGTTGTAAGTCATTCATGAAAAGGAGTAGGACACTTACCCTCACCATCCAGCAACTGCTTCCCCTGGGTGTAAATTATAATTTTTGTTTAGGGTCCTGACGTCTGGTGGAGAAACCATTTGGTATATTTTATGTCTGTGCCGTAAGCACCACATGGGCGATGGGGATGCTGCTTGTTTTCTGTAACTCTTAAGTGCTAGGTGTGTTGTATTCTGTTTTTTAGAAAAGTTTAGACTTCCCTGGCTGCTGTCTCAGAGACTGCTTTCTCAAAATAGAGCTCACCATTTTCGACGGCACAGCGCCACCATGTCACAGGCCCTTGTGTCACAGACCACTCCTTTTTTCCCACCCCATCCCAGACCATTGACTTAAAGGATCTTCCCAGACTTGACCTCCACAGTCCATTGATTGGACTTTGTGCCTTCCCTGTTCTCTACTCCTGGGCTTTGGCCTCAAGCCCCAGGTTTGCTCTTGGCATGCTCCTTGAAATACATGATCGCTTGTCTCTAGACCCCCTCCCCACACACCAACCAGGCCTTTCTCTCCATGCATTAAGCCAGGGGTCCCCAACTGATGCCGAGGACAGGCATCAGTCCGTGGCCTGTTAGGAACTGGGCCGCACAGCAGGAGGTGAGCGGCAGGCGAGCTTCATCTGCCGCTCTGCATCACTCACATTACCACCTGAACCATTCCCCACCCCGGCCCAGCCCCCATCCGTGGAAAAATTGTCTTCCATGAAACTGGTCCCCAGTGCCAAAAAGGTTGGGGACCGCTGCATTAACCAACTTCACACCTGACTAGAAATCAAGCTGGACATCCCTTTGCTCACTCACAGCGCCCATCACATCTCTGATTCCCAGACTCTAGCCAGGAGGAGTACTGGCCTGAGACCACCTGGGCGTTCTGAGCCTCCAGGTACTTTCTAAAACCTTAGCTACAGACTCAAGGTCAGAAGAACTTGGCTTCTGATAGGAAACAGTTAATTTATGCAGAAAAAACTATGGCACTTAAATGTGTTAAAGTGAAAAACAGCTTTCTCGACTCAGTTATACTTTCCACGAAAATAGGACAATTAAACTGCTAATGATAAGCATTCTTGTTCATTGGTAACTCCTGTTTAAAATGAAGTAGTTTAGGGCTTCCCTGGTGGCGCAGTGGTTGAGAATCTGCCTGCCAGTGCAGGGGACACGGGTTCGAGCCCTGGTCTGGGAAGATCCCACATGCCGCGGAGCAACTAGGCCCGTGCGCCACAACTACTGAGCCTGCGCGTCTGGAGCCTGTGCTCCGCAACAAGAGAGGCCGCGATAGTGAGAGGCCCGCGCGCCACAATGAAGAGTGGCCCCCGCTTGCCACAACTAGAGAAAGCCCTCGCACAGAAACAAAGACCCAACACAGCCCAAAAGTAAATAAATAAATAAATAAAATGAAGTAGTTTAAAATAGTATTTCTCAAATCTGGCTGCACATCACAATTATATGTTGAATTTGTAGTCAATAGATATCTATTGAATGCCTTCTATGGCCCAAATGCTGTTCTAGACACTGGGATTTGATCAGTTTTTATGGTCCTCAACCCCAGAGAATGAGACAGATGTACATACTTAAATAAAATAATAAATAAGCAAAAAAGAAATGAATAGACAAATAAGACCCTCTGAATAAGAAAAAAATGAGGTGATACAGTAGTAGAGAGCCTGGGGATGGAAACAGGAGAGGTACTTACCTAAAATGGCTTCTCAAATTAGGCCATGTGGAGGTGATACAAATAATAAAAAGGAGATATGGAACTTCTCTGGTAGCGCAGTGGTTAAGAATCCACCTGCCAATGCAGGGGACACGGGTTCGAGCCCTGGTTCAGGAAGATCCCACATGCCGCGGAGCAACCAAGCCCTTGTGCCACAACTACAGAGCCTGCACTCTACAGCCTGTGAGCCACAACTACTGAACCTTCATGCCACAACTACTGAAGCCCGCACGCCTCGAGCCGGTGGTCCACAACAAGAGAAGCCACCGCAATGAGAAGCCTGCGCACAGCAATGAAGAGCAGCCCCTGCTCGCTGCAGCTAGAGAAAGCCGCACGCAGCAACGAAAACCTAACACAGCCAAAAATAAATAAATAAATTTATTTTTTTAAAAAAAGGAGTGCTGAAGCCTAATTTCTTAAGAATTATCCCACACAGTCCAGCTCATTCCTTTACTGTGTATGTTTATTCAAGTTTATCTAATGCCTCAAAAAGGAAACCTTAGCTCTTTAAGGCTGGTATGCCATTTGTAATAATGTTTTCTGTCATTTCATAGGCAATTCCCCATACCCAACTCCTACTTTAAAAAGAGGCAGTTTTACTAATTTTAGAAAATAAATACTCAAGCATTAAAAAAAAAAAGAAAAGGAAAAGAAAAAGGAGACAGCTGTGTGAGGATCTGCAAGAAGAACAAGAAGAAACTGCAAGTGTGAAAGCCCAGAGATGGTAGAAAGCTTGGTCATTTAGAGAAACAGAAGTCAGAACTTTGTCCTGGGGAAATGAGGTCTAAGATTTGAAAACTGGAAGGAAATTGAGTTCAGAGAGGTAGACAGAGGCTAGACCCTGTAAAGCCTTCTAGGTCACAGTCACAGTAAAGACTTTGAACATAATGATACATGTAAAGGGAAGCCAGTAAAGATTTTTAACTAGGGAAGTAGCGTGATCTGACTTGTGCTTTAGAAAGACAATTCTTGCTCGTTTGAGAGCTAATAGTGGGACAGAGGTAGAGACAGGAAAACCAGGTAGGAGGTTGTTTCAGATTCCTGACAAAACATGCCATTAGACCTATCTAGGGTAGGCACATAGGACTACCAGGGCATAAAAATAATAAAACTATATAATATCATTGAACTAATGGGGAATAACAATGATGACATCCACACATAAACACATATATACACATATACAAACACACACACTATTTTAATCTTCATAACAACCCTGTGGAGTGAGGCAGATAGGATTATTATCATCCCCATTTTACAGATTAGGAAACTAAGCCCCAGACAAGTTGGGTAACTTGGCTAAGGTCATGTTAAGTGTGAGAGTCAGAATTTGACTTCCAGTTGTATGGTTTCACTACGCTATGCTGGCAAGAAATGGTCAAGGAAGAACATATTTTAGAAGTAAAACCTATTGGAATTACTGAAGGATTGGACGTGGACTATAAGAGAAAATGAGAAATAAGGGTGACTTTTAGGTTTTTGACCTTAGCAGCTGAATATAGGGTTGTTCCAAATTTCTGAGAGAGGCAACGCTAGGAGGAGAGGTGACCTGGGGGAAGGAATGTAGAATCACCAATCTGTTGTGTCCATGTTGAGTTGAGATGCTTATTAAACATTCAAGTGATCGTGTTCGATAGGCAGTTGGGTATCCAAAGCCAAGGTCAGGGCTAGAGATATGGCTTCGAGAGTCATCAGCATGTAGATGACATTCTATGTTGTAGGATTTAATAAGGTCGTATCAGAAGTACGTGTAAAGGTGGACCTTAAGGAGGCAGAAGACAGAGCCCTGGGGCGCCCCTTTCTTGGAGGTCCAGCAGAGGAAGAGGAGCTCGCAAGTGAGACTGGGAAGCAGCAGCTAGTGTGTTAGGAGGAAAATTAGAAAGATGAGGTCATGGAAGCCTCAAGAAGAAAGCGTTCCAAGGGCAGCCTTGTTGAATGCTGAGGAAATAATAGCAAGAGGAAACGGAAATCCTCGCTAGCTCTGGTGAGGGATGGGTTAGCTAAAAGCTTGACAACAACAGTTTCTGATTGAGTGGGTAGGAAGGTAAGGACATGGAGACACCATGGAGACAGACAGCTCTTCTAAGTTTTCCTGTGAAGTGCAGCCAACATGGGGGAGAGTCATAGCCGAAGAGAGACATCATACAAGAGGAGCTCTTGGAAAAAGACAGGTGACATTAGGGCATGCTGGTGTGCCCGTGGGAACCATCCACTGGAAAGGGTGAAATCCACCATGCAGGAGCGAGAAGTATAAATGTAACATGAAATCTGCAAGCAGACAAGAGGGATGAAACCTATGCAGAAACAGAGCTCCTGAAGTCAGGTGCCTACGAGACAACTCAGGAAATTGCATGTCTTTTAAGTCTAAGATGGGAACTAAACATCTGTGCTTTGACAAAACGCCGAGGGTGATTCAGATGCACAGACAGATGTGAGAACCACCGATACAGCTCTTAGACTGATATTGAAAGCTCTTCAAACACCTTAGGTCCAGTTCAGTACCAAACCCAATACAATTTCATTGGTCTTTTTTAATCTAACCACTTTTTAATCTAACCTGTCTTTGCGCCCCCAGTCATGAGTAGAACTTTCCCTGAATCTTCAAACCTAGCTGCAGAAGCCCTTCCCACGTGCGCCCAATGCCAGAGAACTTTTGAGCCTGAGGAAAGTTTATAATCAAAAGTGCTCAGAAGTGACTTCTAGCCTGCCCTTTGATGGCTCCCGTGCCATGGCTGTGGGTTTGAAATGCCCAGGTTTGGCCTTGACTCTTTGCTTATAAGAGAAACAGTCTGTTGCATAGCACTCCTGATTGGCTTCAAGTTCTTACCTTCCTCTTCCTCTCAGTTTTATCCTCTCCTATCCTCAGACAATATAAAAAGAAAATTTAAAGGTTATAAAGCAGCATGCCGGTGGTTTTCTGAGTAGAAATCCCTGTTTCCTTCTAATCTTTAGATTCTATGACAGCGTGTTGACACGTAGCTCCAGACATCCCTGTCTTAAGGTACCCGGTGTATCTCTTTCTCCTGATTAATTTCTCTCCAACTGTGGGTCACTTAGCAACAATCACTAAGTTAGGATTAGAGACAAAAACTCCTCTTTGGTAAACGGGCTTGAAGTTTAAAAAAAAAATCCCTTCCTATGCCAGTATGTAACTTTGTACTAGTAAATTTCTGATTATAAAGGTAGTCAATAGACACATTATAGAAAATTAGGAAAATATAAGGAAATGTATAAATTGTAATTACACCAATGAGAAATATCTGCTAATAACATTTTAGTGCATATATTTTCAGTCTTTTTTTTCTGTTCTACTTAATCATTTTAGGAAATCATAATGTCGCTTTATACAGATAGTAGCTCGCTCTTTTGTGTAATGTATCAAAAGTATTCCCCATGTTATTCAGTGATCCTTAAAATATGATTTGATGGCCATGTAGAAATTTATCAAATGGACGCTGCGTATCATTTACTTAATCACTTTCTGTTGGCTACTTAGGTTGTTGATACTTTTTCAGTATTATAATGTGGTGATGAGTGTCCTGGTATGTAAGCCTTTATACACACATATTTTAATAGAATATTTACAGCATGACTATTCTTCTGAAAAAGTTATACAGCTATGCAGATAGATTTCTTCATGTCCATTTAAGTGAAGCAGTAGCTCTCCAAAATTAAGAATCCCAGAAATGGCTGTGATGGGGCAACACAGCCAGGGAGAAGCACCCAACCCACCCTCCATGGGGCCACCATGTTGCTCAGCATAGGATACAGTGATAGGAGGGTCCGTGGGTCACTGAAACAGTTTTGGAGATCTAATTTCTTGGAAAACGACAACGCGGGCAATCCTGCTATTCTTTCAAGGTACTCTATTTGTGATCACTCTTCCAACTGTATAGAGTCCCTACTCAGACTGACTTAACAACAGAAAGACTGTAACTAGTAACCGAGGTGTACCCGTGGAGGAAGGCGTGGATGAGTGCAGGGGGCCAGACCATGTCAGGGAGCTTTTCCCTTCTCCCAGCCTTGCTGTGCTGTAAGTTGGTTTCATTCTTGGGCAGGCCCTCTCCATGTGCTGGCGAAGGTGGCAACCAGAAGCTTCCGGGCTTGGCTCCCACTGCATCAGCAAAAACAATGAAAGGTTGTTTCTCTCTCCCGGTAGTTCCGTCCAAGCTCCTAGCTTCCAGAGGAGGATGTCATTGGCACGTGCTCCCATATTGGACATTGGAGGGTGGAACACCACAACTGACATCATTTCCACGATTTGGCAAAGTTCTTGGGTTTTAATTATTTTAATGTCAGAATTGCTTAAATACCACTGAGAAAGATAGGTTGCTACTTAGACACTGTCTTTTTCTTCTCTGGTGTCTTCTCTTTTTTCTCATTCCCTCTCTCTGTCTCTCTGTTTCTGTCTCTCTCTCCCTCTCTGCCTCTCTCTATCTCTGTCTGTCTGTGTCTTCCCCACTCCTTCTCTCCCTACTTTGACATCTCTAGGCCTGGGCTGCTACTGGATGCTGGAGTTACAAAGATGCACGGAACATTTTCTCTGCCCTTGAGACACATTGTTGGAAGGAAGACAAAAATATACTCATTTGATTAATAAAAATAATAAACATTAACATTTTTAAAAATTAAAAAAATTATGTCCAAGTGTCAGTGGAACACTGAGATAGAAGTACCTAACTGGATTCTTTTGGGAGAAGGCCAGCAGATAATGTGCCATTTAAACGGAGTTTTTGAGGCATTGTGAACGTTTTCTAGGCAAACAGTTTGAGGAAAGGCAGAGGGAGTTGCCTGGATAAAAGCAGCAAAGCCTGAAACAGCATCAAGCAGCCATTAGGACACAGGCCTGCCCAGAGCCCAGGGTACATTCTTCCAGAAATCAGATTGAAAGGCTGGGCCTGTCCTGGCATTGGCAGTGTGTGGAGATACCCATCTATCCAACACATGTATTAAGAGCTAACAGTGTTTATTTTTTAAATTCATGGAATGTCTAATCAAACCTGTTTAGAGATAGTCTTAACTAACAGCCCCTTGAATTTCCGCAGTGCCCTGGAGCTACAGCTCCTCATGTGGCTCAGCCCGTCTTTAGAGCATAAAATAATACAGCCCAACAAACACTCCGAGTGAGGCTGCAAACAGGCTTGGGCCAAGAAGAGAATATTTATGACTTTATGACTTTATGACCGACTCCTTTGGAGTGTAGAAAAAAATATGTACCTTCCAGAAATTAAAGTTGTACCGATCACCAAAGCCTTTGATCAGCGCGCGTTGTCTTGCTGCTGTCTCTTCACTACTGATGTGAGGAAACGGCACTGGTCTGCAATTTAAGTTTCCCAGTAATAGGCATCTGGGCTGTCCTCTTACCTTGGGTTTTCGGTAGCATCTGCATCGCTGTTTTAGAGCAGCCCTTTTGGCCTTCCAACTCCTGGAAGCTTGTTCAATCAAGACATAACCTTTTACCAGTTATGACTAACTGCTGAAGGGAAAGAAAAAATCCTCGGTGTCGGGCAGCAGGCTACAGTGTTCGGGGACCTGTGAGTGGAAGCTTGTTATAAACGCCTCAGGTGTTAGAAAAAGCCAATATGTCAAGAATTAATCTGCATGAATATGCTCCTTTGCCCTGCTCAGATTTGTGGGGGAGCTTGTAAGAAAACCCCAGATCTTAGAGAAGGCCGATGCGTCAAGGCCTCATCGCCATAAATATTCTAAGAGCTCTCAGAGAAGAAAAATGAACCATTGGGCCGACATTAATTGTGCCCAGAGATAATTAGAACGAAGTGCTGTTAATTGTGTGCTGCCTTAATGTTATGTAGCCATGGCCTTGTTTTTTTTTTCATGGAGGGTATAAATTTTGATGTCGGAAACTAAAAGCTGGTTGGCTTGATTAATCAAAAGGCCTCAGTTTGCTTAGTTACAGCCAATTAGGCATTTTAATCCTCACTCTGCAAAGTATGATGAAGCCTGGCATGTCCTGAGTATAATTGGAAAACAAAACCCCAAATCTTGGTTCTTTTTTCATAGTGGGTATCTGAGTTGTCCTAGATGTAACTCTTCTCTGTAACTTACCTAAGTGTCGTGAATAAAAATTATAAGCTCTGCTTCAAAAAGCAGTTTGATTGATGAACAGTCCCAGTTACAGAACCACAGCATTCTATAAACTCTAATAGTTTGCCAGGAGAAAATGTTACACGGCCTTGGGGGAAAAAAAATAGTGGTTCCAGAAAAATGCCCTTGTTATATAGGTATTGCCTTTATATGCTGAGTCAGTAATACAGTCACCCTAAATCTATGAAGTGTTTTAAGAAATCCACTTACTCTGATATCTGATGACAGCCTTTTGAGGGTGATCTAATTCATTAGCATTCAAATCAGCCCCAACCCTAGGGCCTCTCTACCTTGGGAGTGGGAAATATACAGTCTTACTTTATAACCAAAGCAGTGTGACCAAGTACTCTGATGGTTCAGGGATTTTAAGATTTGAACATGGGAGGAGAGATTACAAACCATCCTGGGTGTAAAAACTCTCTACCGTATTGGTTTGGGTAATTCGTCTTATTTCAGAACCATCTAAAATATCTTTGCTTTTATTTGTGAATTTAACTTTCTAAATATAAGCGTCCTTAGCGTCATGCTCAATCGCATTCCTGGTTTTCTAACTGGAACCCATTAGTTAGTCACCCAGTGTGGGCTCGACCTCTTCAGTGTTCAATGTTGCTAAGTATTCAACTAATATAGGGGTGTGGAGCTCTTCTAGGAAGTAAGTTTCTGCTGTGCTTTTAAAGAAGATACAGCTTGTAAAATGCATCTGTTGTTTGCTTTGAACAGACCGTACCTCAACATAGCAAAGAAAAAAGGAAATGCTTTCAAAATCACAGCAAGGAACATGACCTGTTTGGAAATCTTGGATCTCTTTTCTCAAGGCAGAGTCTTTTCCTTTACTTTTGTCTCATTGGTAGTCATATCCACGGGAGCTTTCTTAGAAACAGGAAAAGCACCTTTTCCCGTGACATCATTATTGGTTTTTGCTTTTTATGTGCCTAGGGCCAAAGTCAAATTGGTTTTGGTAATCTCATAAAATACTCGTAAAATACCAAGATGACCGTGAATTCATTTAGAGGAGACTGCCTCCCATATAGTGTAGTAACTTGGGGGAAAGAACTCTAAGTAATTCCAGCTTGAAATGAGAAGCGACCGCAGGCAAACAGAGTGTGATGTGAAGAAGCTTCTAAGTCCACATGATAAAATGCATTCCTCAGAAACCCAAGGAGCCAGAATTCTCCCTGCAGTCTAGTTTTATGAGAGAGACAAATAAAACAAACAGGATTTTCTCCCCCCAAAGCAGAGTCTGCGTATTTCTGAGACGAATGTAAATTCTTGAGTGCAGACCCCATTTCTGGTCTTTCCCAGTGCTCAGTGTTGAAAATCTGATCCCAAGGGCCTCATGGCAAAGGCGAAAGCGCTTCATGGATCATCAGAAAGAATCTAAACCATGCTCATTATCAAGTAATTATTATAATAGATTTAATAAGTATCTATTGACTATAATAATAATATTATAATTATAATAATTGTATAATAATTATATAATACTGCAACCTCTTGTTGCCAGACAGACGTAAATTTGGTAAATTCACTGCCAATACATTTTGGGGGCAAATATAAAAAGAGACTCATCTGATAATCTTACGTAGCTCTTCAACGAGCTCAGCTCACAATTCCCAAAAAGGAATTTTTCAAAAGTATTTCTAGTAAGGTGCACTCTAGGAGTAAATATTTAATGAACAGATTAAAGCTTGGTCTGTTAAAAAAATATGAATTTCTTTATCCCACATTTACCTAGTGTGAAGTTTTTCAAAGAGCTAGAAAAGAATTCTTTGTTCTTCCTCCTCTGCGGTCACCCCAGCACCCTTACATTCTCCTTCACTGACCGCAGACAAGCGGGCAGACAGACAGACACACACACACCCCACATTATGCTGTATGCATCGCACACACCCGCCCCCCGCCCCAGGCTGCAGGACCATCTGAGAGTGGACATGCTTTTAGTGAGTCACACAGGTGACTTGAGGACCCTGAGACATTGTGCTTCCAGACTTCCATGCTGGTACCTTTATCACTGATCCTCATATTTCACTTCCTCACCAATTTCTTTGCATCTTCTCACCCCTGGGATGATGAAAAGGGGGAGGGGATCTCTTGTTCCTCTTTTTCACCATGCTTCTTTTTTTATTTACTTTACTTTTTATTGAAGCATAGTTGATTTACAATGTTGTGTTAGTTTCAGATGTGCAGCAAAGTGATTCAGTTATGCATAAATACATATATATATATACGCACACATATTCTTTTTCAGATTCTTTTCCATTATAGGTTATTATAAGATATTGAATATGCTTCCCTGTGCTATACAGTAGGACCTTGTTGTTCATCTATTTTATATAAAGTAGTGTGTATCTGTTAATCCCAGACTCTTGATTTATTCCTTCCTACTCTCTTGCCCTTTGGTAACCATAAAACTGTTTTCTATGTCTGTGACTCTGTTCCTGTTTTGTAAATAAGTTCATTTGTATTATTTTTTTATATTCCATATGATTTTATATGGTATTTATCTTTCTCTGTCTGACTTTACTTAGTATGACAATCTCTAGGTCAATCTATGTTGCTGCAAATGGCAGAATTTCATTCTTTTTATGGCTGAGTAATATTCCATTGTGTATATATATATACCACATCTTTTTTTTTCTTTTAACACCTTTATTGGAATATAATTGCTTTACAGTGGTGTGTTAGTTTCTGCTTAATAACAAAGTGAATCAGTTATACATATACATATATCCCCATAACTCTTCCCTCTTGCGTCTCCCACCCTCCCACCCTCCCTATCCCACCCTTCTAGCTGGTCACAAAGCACCGAGCTGATCTCCCTGTGCTATGCGACTGCTTCCCACTAGCTATCTATTTTACATTTGGTAGTGTATATATGTCCATATATACACTACCACTCTCTCACTTTGTCCCAGCTTACGCTTCCCCCTCTCCGTGTCCTCAAGTCCATTCTCTAGTAGGTCTACATCGTTATTCCCGTCTTGCCCCTAGGTTCTTCATGGCCATTTTTTTTTTTTTTTAGATTCCATATATATGTGTTACCATACGGTGTTTGTTTTTCTCTTTCTGACTTCCTTCACTCTGTATGACAGACTCTAGGTCCATCCACCTCACTACAAATAACTCAGTTATGTTCCTTTCTATGGCTGAGTAATATTCCATTGTATATATGTGCCACATCTTCTTTATCCATTCATCTCTCGATGGACACTTAGGTTGCTTCCATGTCCTGGCTATTGGAAATACAGTGTTGCAATGAACATTGTGGTACATGTATCTTTTTGAATTACGGTTTTCTCGGGTATATGCCCAGTAGTGGGATTGCTGGGTCGTATGGTAGTTCTATTTTTAGTGTTTTAAGGCACCTCCATACTGTTCTCCATAGTGGCTGTATCAATTTACATTTCCACCAACAGTGCAAGAGGGTTCCCTTTTCTCCACACCCTCTCCAGCATTTATTATTTGTAGATATTTTGATGATGGCCATTCTGACCAGTGTGAGGTGATATCTCATTGTAGTTTTGATTTGCATTTCTCTAATGATTAATGATGTTGAGCATTCTTTCATGTGTTTGTTGGCAGTCTGTATATCTTCTTTGGAGAAGTGTCTATTTAGGTCTTCTGCCCATTTTTGGATTGGGTTGTTTGTTTTTTTGATATTGAGCTGCATGAGCTGCTTGTAAATTTTGGAGATTAATCCTTTGTCAGTTGCTTCATTTGCAAATATTTTCTCCCATTCTCAGGGTTGTCTTTTCGTCTTGCTTATGGTTTCCTTTGCTGTGCAAAAGCTTTTAAGTTTCATTAGGTCCCATTTGTTTATTTTTGTTTTTATTTGCATTTCTCTAGGAGGTGGGTCAAAAAGGATCTTGCTGTGATTTATGTCATAGAGTGTTCTGCCTATGTTTTCCTCTAAGAGTTTGATAGTGTTTGGCCTTACATTTAGGTCTTTAATCCATTTTGAGTTTATTTTGGTGTATGGTGTTAGGGAGTGTTCTAATTTCATACTCTTACATGTACCTGTCCAGTTTTCCCAACTCCACTTATTGAAGAGGCTGTCTTTTCTCCACTGTATATTCTTGCCTCCACTATCAAAGATAAGGTGACCATATATACGTGGGTTTATCTCTGGGCTCTGTATCCTGTTCCATTGATTTATATTTCTGTTTTTGTGCCAGTACCATACTGTCTTTATTACTGTTGCTTTGTAGTATAGTCTGAAGTCAGGGAGCCTGATTCCTCCAGCTCTGTTTTCCTTTCTCAAGATTGCTTTGACTATTCAGGCTCTTGTGTGTTGACATACAAATTGTGAAATTTTTTGTTCTAGTTCTGTGAAAAATGCCAGTGGTAGTTTGATAGGGATTGTACTGAATCTGTAGATTGCTTAGGGTAGTAGAGTCATTTTCACAATGTTGATTCTTCCAATCCAAGAACATGGTATCTCTCCATCTATTTGTATCCTCTTTAATTTCTTTCATCAGTGTCTTATAGTTTTCTGCGTATAGGTCTTTTGTCTCCTTAGGTAGGTTTATTCTTAGATATTTTATTCTTTTTGTTGCAGTGGTAAATGGGAGTGTTTTCTTACTTTCACTTTCAGATTTTTCATCATTAGCGTATAGGAATGCAAGAGATTTCTGTGCATTAATTTTGTATCCTGCTACTTTACCAAATTCATTGATTAGCTCTAGTAGTTTTCTGGTAGCATGTTTAGGATTCTCTATGTATAGTGTCATGTCATCTGCAAACACGGACAGCTTTACTTCTTTTCCAATCTGGATTCCTTTTATTTCTTTTTCTTCTCTGATTGCTGTGGCTAAAACTTCCAAAACTATGTTGAATATCAGTGGTGAGAGTGGGCAACCTTGTCTTCTTCCTGATCTTAGTGGAAATGGTTTCAGTTTTTCACCATTGAGGATGACGTTGTCCGTGGGTTTGTCATATATGGCCTTTATTATGTTGAGATAAGTTCCTTCTATGCCTACTTTCTCGAGGGTTTTTATCATAAATGGGTGTTGAATTTTGTTGAAAGCTTTCTCTGCATCTATTGAGATGATCATATGGTTTTTCTCCTTCAACTTGTTAATATGGTGTATCACATTGATTGATTTGTGTATATAGAAGAATCCTTGCATTCCTGGGATAAACCCCACTTGATCATGGTATATGATCATTTTAATGTGCTGTTGGATTCTGTTTGCTAGTATTTTGTTGGGGATTTTTGCATCTATGTTCATCAGTGATACTGGCCTGTAGTTTTCTTTCTTTGTTTTATTTTTGTCTGGTTTTGGTATCAGGGTGATGGTGGCCTCGTAGAATGAGTTTGGGAGTTTCCTCCCTCTGCTATATTTTGGAAGAGTTTGAGAAGGATAGGTGTTAGCTCGTCTCTAAATGTTTGATAGAATTCACCTGTGAAGCCATCTGGTCCTGGGCTTTTGTTTGTTGGAAGATTTTTAATCACAGTCTCAATTTCAGTGCTTGTGATTGGTCTGTCCATATTTTCTATTTCTTCCTGGTTCAGTCTCGGAAGGTTGTGCATTTCTAAGAATTTGTCCATTTCTTCCAGGTTGTCCATTTTATTGGCATACAGTTGTTTGTAGTCATCTCTCATGATCCTTTGTATTTCTGCAGTGTCAATTGCTACTTCTCCTTTTTCATTTCTAATTCTATTGATTTGAGTCTTCTCCCTCTTTTTCTTGATGAGTCTGGCTAATGTTTTATCAATTTTGTTTATCTTCTCAAAGAACCAGCTTTTAGTTTTATTGATCTTTGCTATCATTCCCTTCATTTCTTTTTCATTTATTTCTGATCTGATCTTTATGATTCCCTTCCTCCTGCTAATTTTGGGGGTTCTTTGTTCATCTTTCTCTAATTGCTTTGGTATAAGGTTAGGTTATTTATTTGAGATATTTCTTGTTTCTTAAGGTAGGATTTTATTGCTATAAACTTCCCTCTTAGAACTGCTTTTGCTGCAGCCCATAGGTTTTGGGTCATCGTGTTTTCATTGTCATTATTTTCTAGGTATTTTTTGATTTCCTCTTTGATTTCTTCAGTGATCTCTTGGTTATTAAGTAGTTTCGTGTTTAGCCTCCATGTGTTTGTATTTTTTACAGATTTTTTCCTATAATTGACATCTAGTCTCATAGTGTGTGGTCGGAAAAGATACTTGATACGATTTCAGTTTTCTCAAATTTACCGAGGCTTCATTTGTGACCCAATATATAATCTATCCTGGAGAATGTTCCATAAGGACTTGAGAAGAAAGTGTATTCTGTTGTTTTTGGATGGAATATCCTATAAATATCAATTAAGTCCCTCTTGTTTAATGTATCATTTAAAGCTTGTATGTCCTTATTTATTTTCATTTTGGATGATCTCTCCATTGGTGAAAGTGGGGTGTGAAAGTCCCCTATCATGATTGTGTTACTGTCGATTTCCCCTTTTATGTCTGTTAGTATTTGCCTTATGTATTGAGGTGCTCCTATGTTGGGTGCATAAATACTTACAATTGTTATATCTTCTTCTTGGATTGATCCCTTGATCATTATGTAGTGTCCTTCTTTGTGTCTTGTAATAGTCTTTGTTTTAAAGTCTATTTTGTCTGATATGAGAATTGCTACTCCAGCTTTCTTTTGATTTCCATTTGCATGGAATATCTTTTTCCATCCCCTCACTTTCAGTCTGTATGTGTCCCTACGTCTGAAGTGGGTCTCTTGTAGACAGCATATATACAGGTCTTGTTTTTGTATGCATTCAACCAGTCTGTGTATTTTGGTTGGGGCACTTCATCCATTTACATTTAAGGTAATTATTGATATGTATGTTCCTATTACCATTTTGTTAATTGTTTTGGGTTTATTGTAGGGCTTTTCCTTCTCTTGTGTTTCCTGCCTAGAGAAGTTCCTTTAGCATTTGTTGTAAAGCTGGTTTGGTGGTGCTGAATTCTCTTAGCTTCTGCTTGTCTGTAAAGGTTTTGATTTCTCCGTCAAATCTGAATGAGATCCTTGCTGGGTAGAGTAATCTTGGTTGTAGGTTTTTCCCTTTCATCACTTTAAATATGTCCTGCTACTCCCTTCTGGCTTGCAGAGTTTCTGCTGAAAGATCAGCTGTTAAGTTTATGGGGATTCCCTTGTATGTTGTTTTTCCCTTTCTGCTTTTAATCTTTTTTCTTTGTATTTAATTTTTGATAGTTTGATTAATATGTATCTTGACGTGTTTCTCCTTGGATTTATCCTATATGGGACTCTCTGTTCTTCCTGGACTTGATTAACTATTTCCTTTCCCATATTAGGGAAGTTTTCAACTATTATCTCTTCAAATATTTTCTCAGTCCCTTTCTTTTTCTCTTCTTCTTCTGGGACCCCTATAATTCAAATGTTGGTGCATTTAATATTGTCCCAGAGGTCTCTGAGACTGTCCTGAATTCTTTTCATTCTTTTTTCTTTATTCTGCTCTGCAGTAGTTATTTCCACTATTTTATCTTCCAGGTCACATATCCGTTCTTTTGCCTCAGTTATTCTGCTATTGATCCCTTTTAGAGAACTTTTAATTTCATTTATTGTGTTGTTCATCACTGTTTGTTTGCTCTTTAGTTCTTCTAGGTCCTTGTTAAACGTTTCTTGTATTTTCTTCATTCTATTTCTAAGATTTTGGATCATCGTTACTATCATTATTCTGAATTCTTTTTCAGGTAGTCTGCCTATTTCCTCTTCATTTGTTAGGTCTGGTGGGTTTTTACCTTGCTCCTTCATCTGCTGTGTGTCTCTCTGTTTTCTCATTTTGCTTAACTTACTGTGTTTGGGGTCTCCTTTTCGCAGGGTGCAGGTTCGTAGTTCCCGTTGTTTTTGGTGTCTGTCCCCAGTGGCTAAAGTTGGTTCAGTGGGTTGTGTAGGCTTCCTGGTGGAGGGGACTAGTGCCTGTGTTCTGGTGGATGAGGCTGATCTTGTGTTTATGGTGGGCAGGTCCACGTGTGGTGGGGTGTTTTGGGGTGTCTGTGGCCTTATTATGATTTTAGGCACCTCTCTGTTAATGGATGGGGTTGTGTTCCTGTCTTGCTAGTTGTTTGGCATAGGGTGTCCTGCACTGTAGCTTGCTGGTCGCTGAGTGGAGCTGGGTCTTGGCGTTGAGATGGAGATCTCTGGGAGATTTTCACCATTTGATATTACGTTGAGCTGGGAGATCTCTTGTGGACCAGTGTCCTGAACTTAGCTCTCCCAGCACAGAGGCACAGCCCTGACGCCTGGCTGGAACACCAAGAGCCTGTCCTCCACGTGGCTCAGAATAAAAGGGAGAAGAAAAAGAAAGAAAGAAAGGTGAAGGTATAATAAAATAAAATTAAAAGTTATTAAAATAAAAAATAATTATTTTTTAAAAATTGTTTTAAGTAATAAAAAGAAAGAAGAGAGCAACCAAACCAAAAAAGAAATCCACCAATGATAACAAGTGCTAAAACTATACAAAAAATAAAAAACCAAAAAAACAGACAGACAGAACCCTAAGACACATGGTGAAAGCAAAGCTATACAGACAAAATCACACACAGAAACATACACACTCACAAAAAGAGAAAAAGGGAGAAATATATATGTATCGTTGCTCCCAAAGTCCACCTCCTCAATTTGGGATGATTCGTTGTCCATTCATGTATTCCACAGATGCAGGTACATCAAGTTGATTGTGGAGATTTAATCCGCTGCTCCTGAGGCTGCTGGGAGAGATTTCCCTTTCTCTTCTTTGTTCGCACAGCTGCCGGGGTTCAGCTTTGGATTTGGCCCCGCCTCTGCGTGTAGGTCGCCTGAGGGCGTCTGTTTTTCGCTCAGACAGGACGGGGTTCAAGGAGCCGCCGATTCGGGGGCGCTGGCTCGCTCAGGCCGGGGGGGAGGGAGGGGCACGGAGTGCGGGGCGGGCCTGCGGCGGCAGAGGCCGGCGTGACGTTGCACCAGCCTGAGGCGCGCAGTGCGTTCTCCCGGGTAAGTTGTCCCTGGATCCCGGGACCCTGGCAGTGGCGGGCAGCACAGGCTCCCCAGAAGGGAGGTGTGGATAGTGACCTGTGCTCGCACACAGGCTTCTTGGTGGCGGCAGCAGCAGCCTTAGCATCTCCTGCCCGTCTCTGGGGTCCGCGCTTTTAGCTGCGGCTCGCGCCCGTCTCTGGAGCTCCTTTAAGCAGCGCTCTTAATACCCTCTCCTCGCGCACCAGGAAACAAGAAGGAAGAAAAAGTCTCTTGTCTCTTCGGCAGCTCCAGACCTTTTCCCGGACTCCCTCCCGGCCAGCCGTGGTGCACTAACCCCTTCAGGCTGGGTTCACGCCGCCAACCCCAGTCCTCTCCCTGCGCTCCGACCCAAAGCCCGAGCCTCAGCTCCCAGCCCCCGCCCGCCCCGGCGGGTGAGCAGACAAGCCTCTCGGGCTGGTGAGTGCCGGTCGGCACCGATACTCTGTGCGGGAGTCTCTCCGCTTTGCCCTCCGCACCCCTGTTGCTGTGCTCTCCTCCGCGGCCCCGAAGCTGCCCACCTCCGCCACCCGCAGTCTCCGCCCGCGAAGGGGCTCCTAGTGTGTGGAAACCGTTCCTCCTTCACAGCTTCCTCCCAGAGGTGCAGGTCCCGTCCCTATTCTTTTGTCTCTGTTTTTTCTTTCGCCCTACCCAGGTATGCGGGGAGTTTCTTGCCTTTTGGAAGGTCTGAGGTCTTCTGCCTGCGTTCGGTAGGTGTTCTGTAGGAGTTGTTCCACGTGTAGATGTATTTCTGGTGTATCTGTGGGGAGGAAGGTGATCTCTGCGTCTTCTCCGCCACCTTGAAGCTCTCCCTATACCACATCTTCTATATTTATTCATCTGTCAGTGGACACTTAGGTTGTTTCTGTGTCTTGGTTCTTGGAAATAGCGCTGCTCTGAGCACTGGCATGCACGTATCTTTTCAAATTAGAGTTTTCATCTTTTTCCAGATACTTGCCCAGGAGTGGGATTGCTGGATCATAATGGTAACTCTATTTTTAGTTGTTTAAGGAACCTCCATATTTCCCCATGTTTCTTTATTCTGATTTCTCTGGCTCCTTGTTGCTTGTGAATCAGGGTGCCACCGATTCATTGTGGCATAGGACACTTCTAGTCCATTTGAACTTTCTTTTCCTTCTACATAATGAATTGGTTATAATGAATCAGCCAATCACCCTATATTCATCTTTTGTTATCTGTGGCTCTAAACTTGATTTATTTGTGCCAAGGAATTGCTATCCACTTGCCAAAGTAGAGGTGTGGGAAAGATGGGGGGAGGGGCAAAATGTGGAACCTGGGTCTGCAGTCATTTCAAAAGCCATGGCTTCCAAGAGGCCCGGTTCCAGCTGGCCAGGATACCAAGATACGCCTCTGTGTTCGTGTCTTCCGTCTCTGATTTTGCAAGGAGGGTCTGGAGGATGGGTCTCTTCTTCTCACACAGCCTCTCCTTTGAGGCTGTCCAAAGAACTCCTCACTATTTGTCACTCCATCTCCAAGGCTCAAATTTGATCCCCAAGCCTTTACTCTGAATGACCAGTTTACGTTTTCTCCAACTGCTTGCCAGCGAGGCTGTCAGCTGCCGTTTCTCTGCCTCCCGCCGATGCCCCTTTGCCGGGGAGGCCGTGCTTCACGGAGTCTTTCAAGCAGAAATTCTTCTGCTCACTCAGCAGGCAACAGTCCGTTTTAACTGCTCTCTGCAACTATTTGGGTACCTGCTGCCGGCTGCTCCCTGCATAGAACCAGCTGAGAGGAATCATGTTGCAGTGAGCTACAAACCTAACAGAAAGCAAAACTAGCCCCCCAAACCAGCTATTCATAAAGGGGACCCACTTTTTTTCTGGAAGCCTCACTCACATTGTTGCGTTGGAAAAAGTATAGAGAAAGGGTCCATAGAATATAAAATTAAAGTGGGAGCTGTTTTGGTATTAAAATAACTGTAATGAATACAGTTGTTCTGCCATTATCTAAGTCAGCCCACAGACACTTGTCACTGTTCCCCTCCCTTCCCTGTATCCCTTGGGCATTCATTAAGGAGGCTATAAGGATGCCAAGGTAGTGGAGAAAGATTTTGGAAGCCCCCGTGCATCTCAGGTCAGAGTGATTTCAGTTTCCGTAGCAAGTTTGTGTATTTCAGTACTGAGGCTAATTTCATAGCAGAAAGTAGGTAGTGATCCTTCCTGAAGAATAAGAAGATATTCCCACAGGACAGTGCATTGGCAATCTGGGACAGGGGGCAGTTGAAACTGGTAAAAAATGCACTAATATATAGCCCCCAAAATGTGAATTTGTAAATTTGCATTTCTTTTATCTGGGATTTAAATTCCAAAAAAATGCAACTGTCCTGTTGTCTCTCACTAGAGTGTGGGCTCCCAGAGGACGACAGTGAGGTACAGTTTCACCCCGAATTTCTGTTGGACAGAGCTCACTGCGGTGAATTGTAGCATGTGCTTAAATCTCCCAGGCAGTAAACTCTGCATATGAATACAAAGGTTTATAACAAGAAGAGGTGCCCTGCTAAAGGGATGGTAAACCAAGATGATAGTTACAGCACTCATCTGTTTTCCATTCTTTGGCTGCGGGGAATTGTGTACTATCTGCTGAGGGAATCGTTTTATTTTAAAATTACACTATATTATTAATACTGATAAACCAGGACAGACTCACCTATTTGCATCATTTCTGGTTTTCATTTATTCCACTTTCAGTACATAAATTAGCATATTTTATTTTAAAATCAGCACTGCTGTGCAATGCCATTTAATGACTTTTAGGCAGAGTTGACTAATCCATAGGTCATCTTTTTTTTTTTTTATACACCCAAGAGAAGGGCTTTTACAAAAAATCCCAGTGTTAACAACTTGAAAGTCTATAATTCTTGTAGTTCTCCCATCTCATTTTTATGTCACAGAATATTTAATTTTCTTATTTAAGGATCGCCACCTCTATTTTAATTCACTTTAAGCATATGACAAATAAAAAATCATTTAAACCTACTCTGATCCTTCGGGTAGAAGTAACCTGCCCCCTGTGAAACTGAATTTTTTATTGTATGTGTAGGAAACACCACTGAATTTACTTTGTCCATTTTGATCAATGCTTTATAACTCTCACTTTTCAAAACTAAGTCCTTAAGTCCTGTGATAATTTGGCCTCATATATGAACTTCTGAAGGTAATAAAACATTCATGAATTGCAGCTACTGACTCACTTTTTACAGTTTTCATTGCCTTGTCAGCTTTTCAACACAGAGAAATTAGAGGTGTTTTGGGGAGATGGGAGGCAGTGAGAGCTTAGCCGGTACCTGCAGAAAGATCGATGGTATTTTAAGGGCAGCTGTCCTCTGCAGAGTCATTATAAATTCCAAAGACCAGCCAAACATCATCATTACTCATTATGGCTGAATTAAATCTGGGTGTTCACCCTGAAGATGACTCTGGATCCGGTATCAGTTGCCTCTTTTCCCCTGGATGCCTTAGGAGGTCGCTTACCTGCCAGAGGACAGCCTGTTTCTTAAAGAATATCTTGCTGAGAAACTCACCCCCAAATCCTTTCACAGAAGAGAACTTGGAAATTGATTACCAAGCAAACTGAGGGGGGAATCCCATGGCCAGCTACCCTACCCTTCCCTTCCCTTCCCTTCCCTTCCCTTCCCTTCCCTTCCCTTCCCTTCCATTCCCCTCCCCTCCCCTCCCCTCCCCTCCCCTCCCTTTCCCTCCCCTTCCCTCCCTTCCCTCCCTTCCCTTCCCTTCCCCTCCCCTCCCCTCCCCTCCCTTCCCTTCCCTTCCCTTTCCCTCCCTTCCCCTCCCCTCCCTTCCCTTCCCCTCCCCTCCCTTCCCTTCCCCTCCCTTCCCTTCCCTTCCCTTCCCCTCCCCTCCCTTCCCTTCCCCTCCCTTCCCTTCCCTTCCCCTCCTCTCCCTTCCCTTCCCTTCCCCTCCCTTCCCTTCCCTTCCCTTCCTCTCCCTTCCTTTCCCTTCCTCTCCCTTCCCCTCCCCTCCCTTCCCTTCCCCTCCCTTCCCTTCCCCTCCCCTCCCTTCTCTTCCCTTCCCCTCCCTTCCCTTCCCTTCTCTTCCCCTCCCCTCCCTTCCCTTCCCTTCCCTTCCCCTCCCCTCCCTTCCCTTCTCTTCCCTTCCCCTCCCTTCCCTTCCCTTCTCTTCCCCTCCCCTCCCTTCCCTTCCCTTCCCTTCCCCTCCCCTCCCTTCCCTTCCCTTCCCTTCCCCTCCCTTCCCTTCCCTTCTCTTCCCCTCCCCTCCCCTCCCTTCCCTTCCCTTCCTTCCCTTCCCTTCCCTTCCCTTCCCTTCCCTTCCCTTCCCTTCCCTTCCCTTCCCCTCCCCTCCCCTCCCTTCCCTTCCCTTCCCTTCCCTTCCCTTCCCTTCCTCTCCCTTCCTTTCCCTTCCTCTCCCTTCCCTTCCCTTCCCTCCCCTCCCTTCCCTTCCCTTCCCTTCCTCTCCCTTCCTTTCCCTTCCTCTCCCTTCCCTTCCCCTCCCCTCCCCTCCCTTCCCTTCCCTCTGACTTTGACCTCATCAGTAACTCCCCCATTTCACTAATTTCCTGTATTTTAGCTCCCTCCCCCAACTCCAAATGTCTAATATTAAAATGCAAATCTCTTAGGATAACTATTACATGAACATAGATTTCCTGACAAAGGCAAGTAGGACATGCCTTTACCTATGTTAAGAAAAACAAAAATTCACTTGAGTAAATTTAAAGATCAAATTGACTTTATTCGGTGATTCATGAATTGAGCAGCATCCCATCCAGCAACAGAGAGGAACTCTGCTGAGCTATAGAAAAAGAAGGGTTTTTAGAGGTGGAAAGGGAGTCGCAAAAGGAAACTATTAACAAAAAATGCGTTGTTTCAGGCAAGGTTGCCCTCCTAAGGGGAATGAACGGGGTCTGTGGATCCGTTGGGCAGATTATCTCTCTAGTGGTGAACAGGTAACTGCACGTTGACTGATTAAAGGTTACCTTCCTGAGAGAAGCTGAAACTGCAGTTAGGTTAAGTATTAAGTCTTGGTTTGCTGAAGTGGGGCTTAGCACAAAGTGACTCCATTTGGGGCCTGTTTTCTCCCTTTTAATACCTATTAGCCTTCACTTCACAGGGAAGTGAAGAGAGCTGACTGTTTTGGGTCCTGGACTTTTCTGAACATTGAACTGTCCCTAATGCTGAAGCAGCATGGTAGAAATAAGCCGAGTCTGGACTCTATTCCTGGGCTCAGTTCCTGCTCCTATCACTAACTTTGCGGAAGTTTGTTAACACTTGTGAGATTCAGTTCCCCATCTATATAAGGGGAGTAATAATACATATGCAGATGGATTCAATGAAAGATAATATTTTTAAATGCTAGCATAGGGTGTGGCACAATAAGAGTCACTTCTTTCTTCCTTTCTAAACTGAATAGCAGAATCTTTAGGGTTATTTCCTTTAAGTAAGACTGAGGCAGTTCTTTTCACCCAGCTCGTGGGAAAATGACCTATGAAGAAGAATGTTAACCCTGTGTGCTCTGCTTTCTTAATGTCTCATGCGGCGTCCAGATGATGGGAAATTCCTTCAGTAATTTCCAAGTGCTGAGAGCTCCTTCTTCCTGCTTCGTGGGCAATTCCATTGCTGCCACTGCTCACCACGTTCCTTGCCCTACTTGTTCAGCTGTCGCATCTTCCTCCCAAGTAAAGGAGCCGGACAAACCCCTGCCGGTGCTTCTGACCATCCTTCCCTCCTCCTCCTTCTCCCTCTCCCGCAGGAGGGACAAGTCACCCCCAAGGATCCCATGTTCTAAGTGGGACTGGGGAAAGAGTGGTCATTAGCCCCTCTCACAGGGCTCTAGTTTCCTCAGGGATGTGGGTATAGGGACTGTATCGTCCAAGAGTGCCCTTCTCCCATCCCCGAGGGGCAACAGCCCAGCCTTTCCCCTGCCAGGTGTCTGGGGTAACCAACAAGCTCGGGGCCGTGGCTCCTAGCAGCCCCCCTCAAGGGCTCGTCCTTGTTGTGGGACCCGAGCTCAATCACTGTACTCATGGTGATTATCCTGTGGCTCTGCCTCTGGAATCGGGGACCCTTCTCACCCCTGAACTCACCTGGGCAAAGCTTTCCCTGACACCCTGGTCTGTCATTCATCTGGGCTTATCTGCTTTCCTAGGTTCTTTTTTGTTCTTAACATCTTTATTGGAGTATAATTGCTTTACAGTGGTGTGTTAGTTTCTGCTTTATGACAAAGTGAATCAGCTATACGTATACATATATCCCCATATCCCCTCCCTCTTGCGTCTCCCTCCCTCCCAATCCCACCCGTCTAGGTGGTCACAAAGCACCAAGCAGATCTCCCTGTGCTATGCGGCTGCTTCCCACTAGCTAGCTATTTTGCATTTGGTAATGTATATATGTCCATGCCACTCTCTCACTTTGTCCCAGCTTACCCTTCCCCTTCCCCGTATCCTCAAGTCCATTCTCTAGTAGGTCTGCGTCTTTATTCCCATCTTGCCCCTAGGTTCTTCATGACCTTTTTTTTTTTTTAGATTCCGTACATATGTGTCAGCATACGGTATTTGCTTTTCTCTTTCTGACTTACTTCACTCTGTATGACAGACTCTAGGTCCATCCACCTCACTACAAATAACTCAATTTCATTTCTTTTTTATGGCTGAGTAATATTCCATTATATATATGTGCCACATCTTCTTTATCCATTCATCTGTTTATGGACACTTAGGTTTCTTCCATGTCCTGGCTATTGTAAATAGAGGTGCAATGAACATTTTGGTACATGACTCTTTTTGAATTATGGTTTTCTCAGGGTTTATGCCCAGTAGTGGGATTGCTGGCTTGTATGGTAGTTCTATTTCTAGCTTTTTAAGGAAGCTCCATACTGTTCTCCATAGTGGCTGTATCAGTTTACATTCCCACCAACAGTGCAAGAGGGTTCCCTTTTCTCCACACCCTCTCCAGCATTTATTGTTTGTAGATTTTTTGATGATGGCCATTCTGACTGGTGTGAGGTGATACCTCATTGTAGTTTTGATTTGCATTTCTCTAATGATTAGTGATGTTGAGCATCCTTTCATATGTTTGTTGGCAATCTGTATATCTTCCTTGGAGAAATGTCTATTTAGGTCTTCTGCCCATTTTTGGATTGGGTTGTTTGTTTTTGTGATATTGAGCTGCATGAGCTGCTTGTAAATTTTGGAGATTAAACCTTTGTCAGTTGCTACATTTGCAAATATTTTCTCCCATTCTGAGGGTTGTCTTTTCGTCTTGTTTATGGTTTCCTTTGCTATGCAAAGCTTTTAAGTTTCATTAGGTCCCATTTGTTTACTTTTGTTTTTATTTCCATTTCTCTAGGGGGTGGGTCAAAAAGGATCTTGCTGTGATATGTCATAGAGTGTCTGACTGTGTTTTCCTCTAAGAGTTTGATAGTGTCTGGCCTTACATTTAGGTCTTTTTTTTTTTTTTTGCGGCACGCGGGCCTCTCACTGTTGTGGCTTCTCCCATTGCGGAGCACAGGCTCCAGACACTCAGGCTCAGCGGCCATTATTCACAGGCCCAACCGCTCCGCGACATGTGGGATCTTCCTAGACCGGGGCACGAACCTGTGTCCCCTGCATCGGCAGGCGGACTCTCAACCACTGCGCCACCAGGGAAGACCTACATTTAGGTCTTTAATCCATTTTGAGTTTATTTTTGTGTGTGGTGTTTCGGAGTGTTCTAATTTCATTCTTTTACATGTAGCTGTCCAGTTTTCCCAGCACCACTTATTGAAGAGGCTCTCCTTTCTCCATTGTATATTCTTGCCTCCTTTATCAAAAATAAGGTGACCACATGTGCATGGGTTTATCTCTGGGCTTTCTATCCTGTTCCATTGATCTGTATTTCTGTTTTGTGCCACTACCATACTGTCTTGATTACTGTAGCTTTGTAGTATAGTCTGAAGTCCAGGCGCTTGATTCCTCCAGCTCCGTTTTTCTTTCTCAACATTGCTTTGGCTCTTTGGGGTCTTTTGTGTTTCCATACAGATTGTGAAAGTTTTTGTTCTAGTTCTGTGAAAAATGCTGTTGGTAATTTGATAGGGATTGCATTGAATCTGTAGATTGCTTTGGGTAGTATAGTCATTTTCACAATGTTGATTCTTCCAATCCAAGAACATGGTATATCTCTCCATCTGTTGGTATCATCTTTAATTTGTTCCATCAGTGTCTTATAGTTTTCTGCACACAGGTCTTTTGTCTCCTTAGGTAGGTTTATTCCTAGGTATTTTATTCTTTCTGTGTCCTAGGTTCTTGTGCAAAGATTCTATTCCTCTTCCCTGGGTCCCCCACTCAACCCTCTTTATTCCAGGAGGGCAGTAACTCCTTGGCTGGGACAGAGCTTAGGAGGCATCCCAGGACATTTTTTACAATGTCCTTAGGGTCATTTTCTCATGTTTATACAAGAGCTTTTTGTCTGTGTTTCTGTCAGTATAGACAGACATTCTCAAAGTGTGGCTCTCTGCTTTCAAAGCATAGAATCTCAGGCTTTCCTTGTTGAAAGAGAATATTAAGGTCACTTTCAACTTGATCTGTCCACCTTGGGACACCCCCAGTTACAGGTAACTGCCTCCTTACCAAATTTGCCCAAAGTAGTGCAGTGTAGGCTTAAGCAAAGAGCCTGAATCCAAATCCAGGCTGCCGCACTAACGAGCTATGAATCCTTGGACAAGTTACTTGAGCTTCCTAAGCTGTAGTTGCCCCAGCTTTAAATTGAGGATAATCATGTACCTAATGCAGGGCTGTTAGGAGCATAAAATAGGCTAACAATTAAAAAAAACCTTAGCACAGGGACTTCCCTGGTGGTCCAGTGGTTAAGAATCCTCCTTCCAATGCAGGGGACGTGGGTTCAATCCCTAGTGGGGGAACTAAGATCCCAAATGCCATGGGTCACCTAAGCCCGCATGCCTCAACTAGAGAGCCTGCGTGCCACAACTAGAGAGAAGCCCACATGCTGCAATGAAGATCCCACAACTAATACCCGATGCAGCCAAAAAAAAAAAAAAAACCCTTAGCACAGAAGTTGGCATAAAATTAGGATTCAATAAAGTGTTAGCTAGAACTTTATTTAGCTACCATCCATCTTTGAATGTCTCTCCTCTTTTAGCATTACTTCTCTGAAGTCTGTCTCCCAGGAGGTGTACCCATGAGTGCTAGTTCTGTCTCCAGAGGCCACACACAACAATTTGGTTCTTTTTCCCTGACAACCTGTGTCATCCAGGGACAATCCTCACATCCCCTCCAGGACTTTTCTCCTTTGGGCTGAATAAGTGTAGTTTCTTCAGCCGATGCTTTGTATGACATGGTTCAAATCCCTTCACCATCCTGATCCTTCTCCCTGATTGATATCATTTCTCTATACATCTTGTGAGTGTGGAATCCAGCCAAACATAACTCACGGTCCCCTCTGAGTAGTGATTGGCAGAGCAAAATCTTGTTCTTCTGTCCCCTCTGTACATGCTGCACAGCTCTTGCATCAGATTCATGCTGAGGCTGCCTACTCACGTCCACACTCCCTGAACACTCTTTGCTGTGCGCTGGTACCATGTGTTTCCCCCACCTTGTTCTTGTACAGTTGATTTTGATCACAGTGCTGGGCAGCATGCTGACTTCAGCTGAGATTTATCTGGTTGGAAATATTCCATCGTAATCCATTGCTCCAGGCTCTCAGGGTCTTTCCGCGTTCCGAGTCTGTTGTCCAATATACGTGCTCTCTGTCCTGCTCTGTATTATATGCAGACATATAGAAAAGGTGACTCTTCCCATTGAGAAAATGAGAAACTTTCTGACCAGCAGCACAGTTTTTACAGCTAAATGAACTCTTCTGCAAAGAAATTACCCTTCTCTGAGCTTGTTGTGCTATTTGTATTAACGAGGGATTTGGACAGATGGTCTGTAAGATTTCCTCCGGCTCTATGCATTCATGTTATCATGTTATCTCCACTGTGCAGAAATAAATATCCTTACTGCCACGTGTGATTCACCACCCTTAAAGCTAATGTTGGCACATTTTAAAAAGTATATATATTTTTGATGCAGTGTGCTAACATGGGCTATATTCATATTGATATTCAGTCAGAGGATATATTTTACCTGTAATGTATAATGAAGTTTCTGTCAAAATCTAGTCTTAGTTGTTAAAATATGAAAGAGTCTTATTTCATCAGTAGTTATACCTTAAATGGGAAGATGGGGTAAATGTGATGGTTTCTCAGTGAAAAAATAAAACTAATTTGGGCAGGTCTAGAGAAGGCCCATAGGATGTTGTGCTTTGGCACTATGAAACTATTGATGCTTTCCTGTTTTATTTTTTCCAGTTTTATTGAGTTATAATAGCACTGTATAAGCTTAAGGTGTGCAGCGAAATGATTTGATTTACATTTATCATGAAACAATGACCACAATAAGTTAACATCCATCATCTCGTATCTCATATAGATAAAAACAAACAAACAAATGAACAAATGTGTATTTTTTTTCCTTGGATGAGAACTCAGGATCAATCTATTCTCTTAACTCTCATATATACCATATCATGTTAACTATAGTCTTCGTGTTATACATTACATCTCTAGTACTTATGTATCTTAAAACTGGAAGTTTATAACTTTAACCACCTTCATCCAATTCCCCCTGACCCCACCTATGGTAACCACAAATTTGATCTCTTTTTATGTGAGTTTTGTTTTGTTTTGTTTCAGATTCTACAATACATATAAGTGAGATCATACAGATTTGTCTTTCTCTGTCTGATTTATTTCATTTAGCATAATGCCCGCAAAGTCTATCCATGTTGTCAAAAATGGCGGGATTCCTCCTTTTTTATGGCTGAATAATATAACCCTTTTCTCTTTTAAAGTGTGAGAACCTCTTACTTGAATTAAATGTATTGGCATTATCAATTTTACGAAGTAAGGGCTTCCCTGGTGGCGCAGTGGTTGAGAGTCCGCCTGCCGATGCAGGGGACGCGGGTCCGTGCCCCGGTCTGGGAAGATCCCACATTGCGCGGAGCGGCTGGGCCCGTGAGCCATGGCCGCGGAGCCTGCGCGTCCGGAGCCTGTGCTCCACAACGGAAGAGGCCACACAGTGAGAGGCCCGCGTACCAAAAAAAACAAAAACAAAAACAAAAAGATTACAGCAATTTTACAAAGTAATGAGGCATTATGGAAATCAGCAGATTCTTTGAATTATATTCTCATTTTAATGACTAGATGCAGATAAACCAGGTTTTGCTAAAATGTTTACTTGGTCTTCCTAAGAGTTGCCCGTCCTATTGGCTGATAGAAACCACAGAGTTCTGTTAGGCAGAGGTAGAAAGGAACCTAGGAATTTGTGGTGTGCTTGATTACTTGGACCTGGTGAACTTTGCTAATAAATGCAGCAGGGAAACATTTAGGCCTGCCTTTTGATTGGTGTAGCAGGTTGCCTGACTGGGCATGTCATCTATTGGAAATTAAGGTTGATTGGTTTCCATAATGAATTATTTTAATCAAACTTTGCCCAGATTACTTTAAACTCTGTTATTTCCTGTTCAGCTTTAAAACACATCATCTTTATGTGTACAGTTTTCAGATCTAAATTATGCCTGCATCTAAAAAATATGGGCTCATGTTTTTAATCAGAGATACTCAATAAATACCAGCAATTACACCAAAATGCAGAACTTTTTAAAAAAAATCTAAACCAGTGTTTCTTAAACTGTGGTTCCTGGACCAATAGAATTAGTAACGGGATCACCTGGGAACTTGTTAGACCTGCAAGGTTGCAGACACCGTCTCAGACCCACTGATTCAGAAACTCTGGGGAGTGTGGCCAGCAACTGTTTTTTTAGCAAGTCTTCCAGGTGATTCTCAAGCAAGCTAAAGTTTGAGAATCATGGATCTGAATTATTATATTTAATTACCATTAATAAAAAATGCCGGGCTTCCCTGGTGGCGCAGTGGTTGGGAGTCCGCCTGCCGATGCAGGGGACACGGGTTCGTGCTCCGGCCCGGGAAGATCCCACATGCCCCGGAGCGGCTGGGCCCATGAACCATGGCCGCTGGGCCTGCGCGTCCGGAGCCTGTGCTCCGCAACGGGAGAGGCCACAACAGTGAGAGGCCCTCATACCGCAAAAAAAAAAAAAAAAATGCCTTCAGGTTTAATGTTTATTGAAAAGTCTAAACCCACATTGAATAAGAATGGCTAATTCAGCACCTTCCTTTTCTGCACCTTCCTTTTCTGCTTTATTTATTTATTAGTTAAGATTTGCTTATGGAAACCTATTTTTAAACACCGTAGGTATTCTGATTGTCAAACGTTAAGTGAGCATACCTAAAGTAATTTGTTGCCTTGCGAAATTAGTAAGGAACTGTAACACACATTTGTGATAAATCAAGTAGTTACAACTTTTTAATTCAGTATTTGCCCCTGTATTTAGCATCTTAGAAGATGCTCAAATATGTTTGCGCAAAGGAAGAAGATTGCAATGGATCACAGCAGTGGTGAATGATCACAGACAATTTTGATGACCTAATATAGAACTCCAGTGGTTTCTTTAATCAATAATCGTTTGTGTAACTAGAAATCATGTTTGTGTACACTTTGCTGGGTAATTGCAGAAATATGAGTCAGGGGTCCTTTGATTGTAGCCGCAGCAACAACAAAGTTCAAATTAGCTAAAGAGATAACAGAATTTATTGACTCGTGGAAATGAAAAGTCCGATGATGGGTATTACGTCTCAGACGTTGCTCGATCCAGGCTTCAGATAATACTACCAGGAATCATCTCACTGTATTCTCAGCTGTGCTTCTCTTTGGATTATTTCGTTCTCAGACAGGATCACAGAAGTGATAGTAGATTATCTGCAGCACCGCACCAGGTTTCTGGGCTACCGGGCTGGCAACCCCAGTGGGTAGAATGGCATTCCAGCTAAACTTGGATAAGCTTGGAGCCTTTTGGACCGTGCTGACTGGCCAGAATGGGCCATTACATAAGCATTGACCTGGGAGGTAGAGTCAGCTTTACCTAGAACTGTGTGGATCATGAATGAGAAAAGAGTGGTTTACTAAAGGGAAATCCTGACAAGGTGTGCCAGAGAATGGTAGAAGGGTTGCGAGGCAGGTTAAAAAAAGCAGAGGTGCTGTACTCAGAGACAATAACAGAAAGGGGTTTTTTTTCCCCTAAGTGCATTATCTAGTAGGTGTACTTATTTTTATGCCAGAAACAGCCGTCTGATTTGGGGGTAAGGGGTGCAAGATGGGGTATTAAAAACTTTGTTTTTGAGGATGTGCTCTGCTCCTGACCAGTAGCCTGGACTTTGCCAACCTTCGCTCACTGTCTTGTTTCCAGATCTGACAACTTGGTTTTTAGTACAGTATTTTTGCTTTTACTTTAACGTAGCAGTTGAAGAAGTGAGTTAGAGGAGGAGAAAATATTTTAAAATTTTAATTCATATATGAATCTAAGTGATATAGTAGTTAAATTTGTTTCCATTGTTAATGTATTTATAAGTATAAAAGTAGTTTAAATATATTATAATTTATAATATAATTTTAAAATAAATGAAAAAGAATGGGTAAAAATCACTTATAAATGCTCTTCCTCATTGTATGATGGCATTTTGATCTGCTTTCTTATAGTATTTTTTTCCTGTACGTTTTTCTTAATTATAATCATGTGGTATGATTACAGGTCCAGGTTTTTGAAAAATAATATGTAAAATTATACTACTTACTTGTAAGACTTTTTAACATTTCATCATGAGAATCTACCACGACAGTACATTCTTTTCAGAGCTGTCATTTTAATGGCTGTAGAGCATCCTGCCAATGATATGTCATTATATGACTCTGTTTCTATGTCACTGTCTCCTCCTAGAAGAGGAGATGTAGCTGACACTTACAAAATCCATGTCTTTCTATTTGACATATTCTAAGTGTAAACACCTCAAGAAAGCCTAGGAGTGCAGCTGTGGTCTGGTATTTTCTGAGGCCTGAGGGGTGACCGGAGTGTGGGCTCTTTCTTTGGCACTGTCTTGAGTTTCAATTCCAGTTTGGTCTTTTCCCAGAAGTAATCCTATGGGATTACGCCTAGCACATTAGGTGCATCATAAGTGAAAATGGGTCCTTAAAGCACTTGCACCGACAGAATCCCTTTCATGTTGATGATCAGTAGTGGTCAGAGTCAGGCGTCAGAGTCAGGCGTCTTGACTTCCCAAAGGAGAGCTTAAAAGATTTGCCCTGCCCCTCCAACCGCGCTGTTGTATTGTCATCCCTGTCTTTAATGAAAGAAGCACATTTATGATTGAAAGAAGGCTGATCCCAGTCTACAGAGACTGCTGAAGTTGTTGCAATTTTGACTTTCCTTATACAAGCCTAATTAATGAGTGGCAGTTCTAATACTTGTGCATTAATGAGACTCAAAATTTTCAGTGAACTGCATTATAGTAGTTGCAGTTATCTATTCCATAGAATGCCCAGCCCAGGCTCGTAATTATAGTGGACTGCCCTCTCATCTTTCCTAAGATATAATGTCAATTTAGTTTTAACAAACTAAGCTGGGGGGAAAAGACTTGGGATCAAAAGTAAAATGTTTAAGTGTTTTTAAAAGGTCATTTTTTCCACATATCACTATTAAACATGTGAGGAAGCTTGTAAAAATTCTCCCCTTATTGCATTTTATCATTCATTGGAGGATATGATGACTTGATAATTTAAAAGATAAAAATTAAAGAGAATATACACACGTATGTAAACCCCCTGCTTCCTGCCCTAGTTAATTGAAGACCTCTTAAAAATGAACTTTCAAAAACTTGAATGCTGCAGCTATATTGGGAGGAAGTGAAAGGGAGTCTCCCACAACCGACCACTTCTGTCAATTCTGTTTAAGTTTGCCCATAGACACAGTTTTATCATATCAAAGTACTTTCTCTCTCTTCCTCTTCCCCTCCCTTTCCTTCTCATTTCCCTCCCTCCTTCCTTTGCTCCTTTTCTCCCATCTCTTTTTGCCCCTCCCTCTCCCTTTCTCCAGGAATGTTGTTTCAATGTATTACTATTCCCTTAGCTATAGAAGGGATACCTAAGAAGCAGGTATAAAAGAAGCATTTGGACATTTTTCATTGGCAATCTTTAAAAGGAAGCCATTTGCCTCTGCTGAAGAAAGACATTCTGGAACATGGAAACTTTAACCAGGCAGGGTCCTCAGATATGTATGAATCTTAAACTGATGGAGGGAAAGTTTCAATATGAGAACACCTGGCTAGTTAGTAGCCAGTCAGACATAGAGCCTCCTGACTTCTCCTGCGCACCTCAGGCTTTCATGGGTCGTGGATTACTTTGAAAACATAATGAAAGCTCTAGATTCTCTTACCTGAAAATGCACTTCTTGTGTATTTATGCAGTATTTCTCAAATAATTCTATGGGGACTCAGAACTCCTGAAGTTTATTCATAAGTCCCATACCCCTGGGGTAAGAATCCCTGAGTACCCCCATGCATATTTGCTCTATATTGTTGCCTCTATTTTCTGAAATGCCCATCTTGATTGACTCTCTGTGGCTGAGAGGTCAGTGGAGGGAAGCTATTTCAGGATAAACAAGACTTTCCCAGCACACTTTAAATTGTGCCACCTTGACAGCTACCTACATAGACCTCTGACTGGGCTTTCTGGTTTTGGAGAAGGAGATACTTTTCGAAATGTTTAGTATATAATCCACTTATTGAAAAGAAAAGAGCGATTCAAAGCTCAGGGGATGGGATAGACTGGTCCAGTCCATGTTGAATCACAACAAGAAGCCCAGGGTCTTAGCAACATATAATGTGCCAGTGGGTCTGCCCTTTATATTAGCAAATATGATAAAGCATTGGAGTTTGTGCTGGGGTCAGCGTGGCTGGATAATTCTCTCAAATCTGACATTTTATCTCCCTAGGGAGTATTTTCTTTGGGGATTCATAATGGATGACAGCCCCAAATTCATTGGTGGAAAAGCCAAATATCAGTAGTTTACATTCTACCCTAGCCTATTTTACACCAATTGAATAATTCAGCCACCACTGATTTTTACAGAGGTTCTTAACAGTCTGGCATGTTGCTGTTAGGAAGAGAGGTTCCTGTCCCCAAACTTCAGTAGTCTTGGCACTGTAACAACAAGTAGCAATCCACAGTTAGTGTCTCCGGATGTCATCAAGCTTTTATATTTCAGTGGGCCTAGTTTCTAACATACTCATTTTAGAATGTAAGACTTTTCAAATCTCCCTTCCCAGCAAGAAGTGCTAAGCCAATCATACATTATTATTCAGTCCTGGTTTTTTTTTTTATGCAAAGTAAACATTTTTAATATGAATGAACGTAGTCATGCAATGACGGTGTATATATTTTTAAATAAAACAGTAAAGACTTCATATCATGAATATCTCTAGCAGATGCCATCAGTCTTCCATGCATATTCCCTCAAATCCCTTTGCCATTTTTATCTATGCTCCTAACAGCCAATACTTGTGTCTCTTGGTGGGCAGACTGCCATCAAGTTTTCCTACCTGTAAGGAAAACCATTTGCATCTCCCCAGGGGCAGCCCTTAATCAATGAAAAACCTGAGGACCGGTAATAAAGTCTCCAGCTCATTTGACCTTAAGGTCAAAGTTCTCTCCAATGGGACTTTGTCTAATATTACATCCTTGCTTTGCCCCCTTCCTTGATTATTCCCACTTTCCTACTCACCTACTGGATTCTCCTTAGAATACTTTCTAAGAAATCCCTTTCACACAAATCCTCATCTCATTATCTGCTTCTGGGGAACCCAACATAAACAGTGTCCTTTTAAAATTATAAAAATTGATGCGTGTGTGTTTTAGGAAAAGAAAATAAAAACTGTAAAGAAGTGAAAGAAAAAATACTCCAAGATCTACCACTCAGAGTTAATGACTATAAACATATTAGTGTATATCTTTTTTTTTCCTGTGTGTATACATTTTTCTTAATTTTCAAAACTGGGATCACATCAGAAAGGTGCTTCTTTTATTTTTTTTTCCCCAAGTTGAAGTATTTTTCGTAACCTTCTGTTATATAATGACTCTCAACTGTAGGGTGCCCAGGGACCTATTAGTGGCTGAGGAAGAGATGGTGTTGAAATGAACATGTAACCCACAGCCCTGCTGCAGACACACAGAGTGAGAGACCTTTATTATGGGGGCAGTATTATCAGTCAAGTGAGCCACCAACAGGGAAATGTTTATAACTCACTGTATAGTATTTCACTCAGTAAATGTACCGTAATTTATCTAACTTCCTGTTATTTTGGATTTAGTTTGTTTCTATAACTGTCTTTTAAAAATATATACATATAAAACACATTCCAAAAATGATTTAAAGTGGTTTAACACACTGTTATGCCCAAATTCTTATTCCTGATTAACAGTGAGGCATTAGCTTTTACCAAATACCTCAAGAGTGAAAACTTACAGTCCATTTTTACTCTCCCTTTTCCTCCCATGAAGTGTGACACCAGTGTATTCTATCATTGACAGACCTTTGAACTCATCCCCTGTTCTGTATATTCCCTGCCAGTGTGCAAGTGAGTGCCTTGATTATCTCTTATCCAGATTACTGTAACAGCCATCTGCATTTAGCTTTTTCTCTCTTGGTCCACCTGCCATCTGCCACCAGAATTAGCATCCCAAGGATCACTAGGCTGACCTGCCTTTCAGCTTCCCCTTCCACCTGTCTTCTCATGTGATATACTTGATCTTGAAGACACTCTGTGTTTTCACACCTGTTTTCTTTTCCTCCTGCCATTTTCTAACCCTGGAAAGGGATCTTCACCACTCCCAGTTCTACTATTCACTTGTCTAAGTCATATTCCTCCTTCAGAAGTCAGATCTGATACCACAGTTCCTATTATAGTTATAATAATAACTAGGATACACTTAGCTGCAAGTAAAAGAAAATTCACCTCCAGCTGTCATAAGTTTCAAAGGAGTCCAGAAATTGGTTGGGCTTCTGCCAACTAGTTGATGAAGTCTCAGGCTCCATTTTCTTCATATAATTTTATTGCCTTTGCCCTTCTCACGTGCTGTTATTGTTCTAAGACGGCTTCCCTCAGGGTAGATAAATGGTTGCAGCAGATATAAGCTTCATATCCGCTTAATACATCACCCAAAATATTTCTCAGAGAAGTCCCTGAAAATACAGAACCATCTTTCACGAAAGTCCCCAGGGAACCTCCCCTTCCTGGATCTACATTTCATTATATACTCTTTCCTGAGCCAATCCCTTGTGGCCAGGTACTAAGTAGGTTTATCCTTGGGATCTGTAGACCAATCCGTAGGACAAAGGGGATGGTACTGCCCTAATTAGATGAGACAAATTAGGGTAGCTGTTAGCTCTCCCTAAAACATGGATCAATACTGACCAACACTATGACTTCCATATATTCACATATGAGAGATGAAATGAATGTTATGTAGACCACAGAGTCCTCCACACTAGAACAGATCACAGAGGGGCTTAGAGATGACATGGTACATTATGTATCATGTGTGATTTCTTGGTTGTAGTTCTTAGAAATGGCCACCCTTGTCTGACACCAAGTAGGTCTTTAGTAAATATGTAATGAATGTGCATGCTCTAATGAACTGAGGTAAAATAAATCGATTTAAAAGATTTTTTTCTTTAACTTTGGTTTTCAAAGTTAATTTTTAGTTTGGAGTCATTGCTTACGTTTTTAATAACATTTTTTTCATAAAGTAATTGTTACTCTCTTCAATGATCCATGATTTTACATAGTTTCTGCATGCCAATACCAGAGGAAACTAATAATTGGCTGTACGTATGTCTGTTTTCTGTTATAATGTAGAAGTTGGTCCCAAGGGCAAGATTCGTGATTTGGCCAAATACACCAAGTTATACTTAAAGTTATAATGACTTTTTTCAATTCCGTAGTTAAGATTAGAGCAAACCTCATTGTACGGTATTTGAAAGAGCAGTTCCAAAGATCTCAAAAGCAAGATCCTGTAGCGAAGAGGCTGGGCTCCGCTGGGCGAGGAGCCCCCATTCCTGTTAATACGCCAAATGAATAGAGAGTCTGCTGATGCGCTCAACAATTTATCTTCTTCTTTGGGGATTGTGCAATGAATGTCTCCAGTTAAATTAGAGCTATTGTTGTAGCTTTTTTTTTTTCTTCTCTGAAAATGCATTTTTTTTTCTGAAAATACATTTAAGATTCAAAACTCCCTGGCTTCTAGGTACAAACAATCAACATAATGAGGTTGGGCCTCCACATGTTTATGTAGATCCTAAATATCATTTTTCTGTCTTTACATTATGGTGACAAAAAAAGCAACTCATATATTTTGATCAGATCAGAGTTATTTCTTTGGGGTTGAAGAATTTTAATTGGGATCACGGCCATATTGGGGCTTTTGCTACTGCCTTTCATGATGTTTCAAAAGAATAAATATTACCATTTAGATGCAATTAAAGACAGTTATCATCAATCCCAGAGAAACACAATGTTTGATAATTGTTACACATATTTGGGAAAGTGTCCACTTGGATTCCTACCTTGAATTTGGATAGCAAGAGTAAATTAACAGGATTCATTTAATTACATTCCTGATTCACTGAGCACTTCTTATATGTCAGGCTCCATGCTAGACACTAAGAACAGATCCATGAATGAGACACAGTTCCTGTCCTCAGTCACAGTCTAATGGGAGAGAAAGGGATGTACGGTACATTTCTAGTATGGTACAGGGTCATGTATAATAGCAAAAGTATGTTAAAATATAGAAGTGAGGGTGATTCAGTCAGTGGTTGAGGGGTAGAATGAAAGGATAATAGGGAAAGATTTGCCTGAATGGGTAGTATTGAACTATGCCTGGTAGCCTTTAATCATCTTCATCCCTTGCAATATCCCATCAAGGTTGCCTATAGAAGGCAGCTAAGAGTGAATTATGATAACTTCCCTGGGATGAGTTGCATGACCTTTTTTACTATTTCCTTTAAGCAATGGGCTCTAGGATGTGTACCCAGGAGTATCATAATACATGCATGTGAACATACCTCTCCCCTTCTTAGAAAAGTAAACCCCTTCCTGACACAGGCTCAGACACAAGAAAAATAAGTAGTACAGCTGTTGTTCCTATGATGGCCACCTTCTGTTTTTACCAATTGCTCCATTTCCAAGTGCAATGTCACCTTAACCTTTCTGTTGAGTGCTAGTGGTACCATTTTATTTTCTATCCATTGGCTCAGTACAGGTTTGACCAGATTCTGAAGGTCACTGATTTGGACCATGGCCTGTAAAAATGGTCAGCTTCTATCCTTCTTGGACCGACTGTCCAATTTTTTGAATTGCTTTTGCACCCTTGTATTATTTTCCTGTCTCTACCTTGATGCCTGCCTCTTGGTTTTTTTAACTCTTGGAAAAAATTTTGCTGAAACATGGTAAGGAAAGAAGAAAAGTGGACAGGGGAAGTGACATTCCTGATCAGAAACTTCTGTAATATTCACCAAAGATGTAAAGATTTAAAAACGGCAAAACAAACAGTAATAAAAATAGATAGTAAATCTAAAGAGACTAAAGCTGTGGCGCATAAAACTGTCATTCTTTTGGGTTTTTACATATATTTCACAGGAATAGTTACATTTGTAAAATAAGTCGAATAAAATTAAAGTAGATGAATAATAGTGAGGAATTCACCAAAACATGACTGTTTAGTACGGGCACTGAGAACCCAGGGGGAAGTGAAAAGGAAACGGCAAGAATTCCATAGCTCAATAACCCCATGACGTTTCTGCTGTAGGGTGAATATGCACTATTGTTTTTCAAATGTCTTCAGATATTGTTATGATTAATAAAATCAGCTTCACTTAAAAGTATTACTGGGACTTCCCTGGTGGCACAGTGGTTAAGAATCCGCCTACCAATGCAGGGGACACGGGTTCGAGCCCTGATCCGGGAAGATCCCACATGCCGTGGAGCATCTAAGCCCGTGCACCACAACTACTGAGCCTGCGCTCTAGAGCCCATGAGCCACAACTGCTGAGCCCGTGTGACACAACTACTGAAGCCTGTGTGCCTAGAGCCCGTGCTCTGCAACAAGAGAAGCCACGCGATGAGAAGCCCACGCACCACAACGAAGAGTAGCCCCCGCTCGCTGCAGCTAGAGAAAGGCCGCACACAGCAACAACGAAGACCCAACGCAGCCAAAAATAAAGAAATAAAATAAAAACTAATTTTTTTTTTTTTTTTTTGCGGTACGCGGGCCTCTCACTGTTGTGGCCTCTCCCGTTGCGGAGCACAGGCTCCAGACGCGCAGGCTCAGCGGCCATGGCTCATGGGCCCAGCCACTCTGCGGCATGTGGGATCTTCCCGGACCGGGGCACGAACCTGTGTCCTCTGCATCGGCAGGCGGACTCTCAACCACTGCACCACCAGGGAAGCCCAAAAATAAATAATTTTTTTTAAAGTATTAACAAATTTAGCATGACCTGTCATTTTTTCTCAATCAACTTACAGTAAAAGTACATTTCTTATGTGAATATTCACAACTCTGTGTGTGTATATGTGTGTATTTGAGATTGACAGGGTCCTCACACATGAAAAGGATAAAAATCACTATTATAATGGAGGGTGCTACAGCGGAATTTTTGACACAGGAGATGATGGAAAGCTACTACAAGGAAGTCAAATACACAGTAGCACATTTTATTGCCTGATTTTATTGTATCTAGCAGCTTTCCTTCAAAGATCTTATAATATCCTCAGAGCTTTAACACTCTAGAGTTGTGAACTTTTATAGCAGGAAGAGAATACTGAGATCATTTTACAAATAAGGGAGTTAGCGTGACCTGTCCAAGACTACATGGCTAGTTACTGGTAAATTGAAGACCAGAACTGAAGTTTCCTGATGCACTGTCATAGGCTAGCTTTACATTATGAAATGTTTCTAAAAGGCAGGGTAACCAGAGGATGAAAACCATTAGATATAGTTTGATTTGAAGTCATAGAATAGTACATAAGAGTACATAGTACATAGATTCTGGAGCAGGAATACCCGATTTTAATTCTTGACTTCTCCACTTACTATCAAGTTATTTAATCTTACTGTGCCTGAAAGCACAGAGGAAGATGAAATAACAGTACCTATCTCATAGAGCTGTTGGTGGAATAAAATGAGTCTTTAGCATATATATGTGTATTATCTCTCTCTCATCATCGTCGTCATCCATTATCTGTCATTTCTAAATTCCTAAGCCATTTCTATAAGCTTCTTGGGGGCTCCATGGATATGGAGGGCTTACCATTGAGGTGACTGGAGATGACCTTGTCAGTGTCATCATGGTCAAAGTAAATGACCAGACCGGTTAAAGTTCAACCAGAGAGGCAGAAGCAGTGGATTTGTTACAGGGACGTGGCTTACGCAACTGTAGGGGCTGGTTAAGCAGTCTCTGTAAGGCTGTTGTCTCTGCACCTGAGGCTGGAGCTTGAAGTCTACAGGGCAGGCAGTCAGAAAAGGAAGATTAGAAGTAAGCTGATGCCCATAACTGTGAGCTAGAACCCCATAACAATGAACTGAAACTGGTATCCTTGCATCTGACCTTGGTTTCAAGGGTATCCTGCAAAGACCCTTTGTCATAGACCTAAACAGGAGTCAGGGGTCCAAAAAAGTAAAGAAGGATCCAGAGGAAGATAGAGCAATTGCAGGCCAGCTGCTGCTTCATGACAAGGTGAATCAGCGTATCAGCAACAACATGTGTGAGCTGCAAATGACTGCTGCTTCATTTCTATCCCCAGAGAAAGGGCGTACTGGGAAATGGAGTTTCACCTAGCCAGGTTGACATATCACAAAGCCACCAGAGTGACCGATAGTAGGAAGAAGAAGTGGGGCAGAAGAGAGGACGAAAAGGGGGGAAATCAAGAGGAAATGAGACACACATTGAGCTTGATTAGCGTCTATTTTGAAGGGAGTGTGTGTGGAGGACCATGGAACAAAGTTCCACAGATCTCTACGTGTACCTGTCCCAGTCCCTCGAGAGTTGTGCTCAGCTAAATAAAGGAGGGATCTGTGGGTTTATTCCTTGGTAGATATTTTCCCCTAAATATAAGACTTACAACTATTCTCATAAGCATAATAAATCTGATATATTTAATTTTCCTAAAATGTACTCCCAGAATACTTTCCAGATATTGGAATATGAACCATGTGTCGTATTTCATTTTTTACTTTCTTATTATCTCAGGTAACACAGATCAAGCAAAACCAATCACATCCGCACAGAGAGCCAGGCATTCTCAAATGTAATTGTAAATTTTGAAAATATTCTTTATCAAGCAGGCATAGGTTAGAAACAACAGAAGTGTTTTGTGTGCATTTCCCTCTTTGCCTTATTTTGGCAAAGAATTTGGCAAAAATTCCTTAGTTTCAACTTCCCTTTAAGAGCCTTGAACATCATCTCTATTGGTTATCTATTGCAGTGTAACAAACTACCCCCAGACTTGCAATGACTTCAAATGACAACCATTTTATTTGCTCATAATTCTGCGGATCAGCTATTTGACCTGGGTGGTTTTCACGCTGTTCCTGCTAAGGGTCGCACGTGTGGCTGCAGTCATCTGGCAGCTGTCTAAGGTGGCCTCAGTTACACAACGGGTGGTCGGTGTTAGTGGTCATCTGTCGGGTCTAGAGGACCTTGGCTGACATGGGTCATGTCTGCTCCAAGTGACCTTTCATCCTTCAGTGGGCTAGACCAGGCTTCTTCCCACAGTGAAACAAGAAAGTGAGAACAGAAGGTATAAGGCCTATTTAGTCCGAGACTTAGAACCCCCATGACTTTATTTCTTCTACATTTTATTGGTCAAAGAAGGTCACAAAACCAGCCTAGATTCAAGGGGTTGGAAATAGATCTCACATCTTGATGGGCAGGATGGCAAAATCGTATCACAAAGGATATACATACAGAGATTGGGGGAAAAATATTGTGACAATTTTTTGGTCATTTATTTCACCTTCCGTGCCAGGTAATCATTGGTATCAATATATTTTTAAGAGGATAATTTTCTCCAAATTGATTTGTTATCTGCTCACTGACCTTTTTAATAAATCAACAATCACTGTTATTTTTCAATGTTGATGGCAAAAACATTTTAAGGTACTGTAAGGTAAGACTCTGTTTGCGTATATCAACTTCATCTCAGACACTGAAATTCATACCCAGCCCTGATAACTTGGCTCAGCACCTCAACCCCGCCACTGTGCCTTTGGCCATGTAGGAAACCCCATTGAATTTACTGTAGCAGTTATGTTCAAATATCGGAATAAGCCTTCCAGGGGAAAGGAAATTCCTCGGGTAACTCGTTTGTCTTCCTGGACTTCATAAAAGATGAAACTTTAATGAGGTTTAGATGGTAACATGACTGTTTTGTTCCTTTCTTCCCTGACTTGAGTTTTTCAGCAAGTGATGATTACGGAGCTCCTTACAAGATAAGTGTATATGTCATAGCTCTTAGTTATCTGTTGGCTTATCTTAAATAATAAGAGATGGAGTTGTTCAAAATGCAGCAAATTCCCAAACCATGTATTGGTTAGGGAAACCTTATCAATTGCTGAATAATATTAATTATTAATTAATAATTATTCACTTATTAGTGTAAGTGCAAAGAAATATTTGGTCATTCAACAAGCATTTTATTTTAACTTAACACGTACATAATGCTTACCATGCTTACAAGTGCCAGGCATTGTCCTAAGAGGTTCGTGAATAATTCATCTAATCTTCACAGTAACCTTATGAGATAGAGGTATTTTAACCACTTTAAAGATGGAGATACTGAGGCCAAGAGAGGTTAAGGGACTCACTCAAGTTCACTTGATTAATAGATGATGAAGCTGAAATTGGATCTCCAGGCAGTCCGACCTCTTAACCAGTAGCCTATGCTGCTTTCCCACTGTTTTCAAAAACCACACTACAGATGGCTTATGGAGAAGTGGAAGGGAAGCATAAGAAATTCTACTTCTGCTTGAAGAAACAAATATATTATATACTTGTGAAACTGGAAAATAATTGTAAATCACCATGCAGGGTTTCGCATCTTTGCCTCTTCCCAGGAGAAAGAGCAAAGGGAATATCGTAGATGAACTTGTCTTGCTGGAACCCCAGGGCTTACTTCTCAGTGATAAAACCCAGTTCTGTGTTTAAAGCATAGTAGTTACTGTCATGAAAAGAGCATAACATCTGGTAGTCAGGAAACCTCAACTTTTTATCCCCTACCTGGCTGTGTCAGTATCGGCAAAGTCACTTTATCAACTGTAACAGACAACCTTTAGACTAGAATTAACTACCCCCCAAAAGTAGCAAACAGCTACTATGCCTAAAACACAACCAGTATCGGTGGGGATATGAAATGCAAACCATACAGTTCTGGTTCTCAAGGTGCCATCGTATCCCTGCCTTCTTTGTATTAAATATCCATTTTCCCACATAGAGTTTTAAAAAATTCTGTCCTGACCTATCTCACATTCATAAATCTGTAATGAATATGGTTCATAGTGTTTTTTGGTGTTTTTTGTTTTTCAGTTAATTCTCCATTTCAGGTTAGACCATGTATTTAACAGGATTTTGCATGGGTTTCCTTGCCTCTTAAGTCACCCTGGTTAACGCTCAAGTAATCGTTAAGCTTAGTCAAATTAAATCCCTAATGTATACGAAAGGCTTTGAGATTAGTTGTTATTTGAGCCTTTAATAATCTAATGCATGCCAAGGGATTAACCTGGCTGTGAAGGGTTATCTTCCACCAATTATGCCTGATTTATTTTATTGGTCTGTGTTGATAAGAGGAAATTTCATGCAATTTTCAAAGAGTTAAGAATAATATTTCAGTATTTAGCATGCTGCATTTAAAGTGTGACTCACTGGATAAACATGATTAACACACAGAATACAAAAAGAGAGACCTCTCAGTAACATTTTCTATTTTCTTAATCTTTGGATTTGGGAGCCTTTAAAAATTTTAATCTTTTAAAGTCATCCTCACTTCTGGCCGACTGGTTGTAACAAAACTTCCATCTACAATACAGTCTTTTCGAGATCCTGTAACTATATTATGGGCCCCGGGTATAGCGCAAGAAAAACAAGTTGATTTTTGATGACCACTGAAGTTAGAGAAAAAATTATCTTTTTCCTGGGAGGGGTAATGGCTTTTTTCTGCTCACAGAATGTCTCCTGCCTAGCATGACATTTTCAAGGCAGAAAAAGCCCCTGCCCACGAATACCAGCTGAAGCGTGTGGGCGTCACCTGCCCAAGGGGTCTTCTCTAGACACCACATCCACTCTCCTCTGCAGACCCCGAGGGATAGCAAGCATCATTTACCCACCAGTTACGGGGCCAGCTGCTCTACAGTACCCTCCTGACTCAGGCTAACTGGGCTAATGGCCAGCTTTTAACCTCTCAGACCCCATTTAGCTCTTGTTGGGGGAGAAAGGACCGATGCATTTTTACATTCACAAAAGGTGCTTTCGTGGTATTGGAACTTTCCCTTTTAATTTTTCATTTCTCAACAACCCTTTCTTATTTTTATTACAATTTTTGGTTACCATAACTCCAGTAGCCTTTTTTTTTTTTTACCGAATAAGATTTATAAAATAATTATTAAATTTACTAACAGTACCATTCAAGATTTGACCTTAAAATAAAACTGTTCTTTTACTTTTATTGGATTCTTGGTGCCCACTTTGTGGCGTGTATTCTTTATTTTTTTAGCTTTTGCATATTTCATTCTCTCCAAAGAGCCTGTTAAGTGATGATCAGTTTTGTCCCAGTTATAGTATAAGAAAACATTCCTAGTTTGTGATCCTGCAGAATTGATACACTTAGAAATGTTGTTCACCTTGGTGAGATATAAAGTATAAATAAGGGTATGAAAATTTCGTATGTCGTTAAATCAGTGATCTGCCCTGTTCATGACCCCTTCCAAGCAGGCTGCTTTGCAATCTGAAGCCTGGCTGAGGGAGCTGTAACACAGTTGATCCCAGCTCTATGAGACACCGCACACCGTTTCCTTCATTGATTTATTCCCAGTCTATTCTCCACCTTATCCCATTTAGCTGATCAGTTAATCTCTGATATAACTCATGAGCACTGGTTGAAAAGTAATGCAGCTACTGTTTCCTCAGCAGCAGCAGTGATGATGTGCCGTGAGTGTGTATGAAAGCAAAGAGGCATTCATTCTCGTGAAGTCTCTAATTGAGAGGAATCCTTCTCAATCAGAGCCTCGTTTAGAAAGAGATTACTCTATACAAATAGCTCAATTTCGTTTCTTTCTCTGGCTGAGTAATATTCCATTGTATATATGTGCCACATCTTCTTTATCCATTCATCTGTTTATGGACACTTAGGTTGCTTCCATCTCCGGGCTATAGACCTAGAGTCTGTCATACAGAGTGAAGTAAGTCAGAAAGAGGAAGACAAATACCGTATGCTAACACATATATATGGAATTTAAGAAAAAAAAATGTCATGAAGAACCTAGGGGTAAGACAGGAATAAAGACACAGACCTACTAGAGAATGGACTTGAGGATATGGGGAGGGGGAAGGGGAAGCTGTGACAAAGCGAGAGAGAGGCACGGACATATATACACTACCAGACGTAAGGTAGGTAGCTAGTGGGAAGCAGCCGCATAGCACAGGGAGATCAGCTCGGTGCTTTGTGACCGCCTGGAGGGGTGGGATACGGAGGGTGGGAGGGAGATGCAAGAGGGAGGAAATATGGGAACATATGTATATGTATAACTGATTCACTTTGTTATATAGCAGAAACTAACACACCATTGTAAAGCAATTATACTCCAATAAAGATGTAAGAAAAAAAAGAGATTACTCTAATCACCCTGAAGGCAAGGACTGTGGCTGGCTTTGTTCACACCATGTAGACACACCATCACCTGGCTCAGGACCTCGCACGTAGGAGATACTCAGAAGTGTTTGTGGACTAAATGAAGAAAATGCAAGTGTGTTCATTTTAGTGGTAAAGTAGCTTGACTTGATTGGTAAGCATCTCTCCAGTCCCCACCCTTGATATTCTGAAATTGTATTTATTCCGTTGAAAGACAAGGCTGTGAAATACATAGATCCATGAACCAGAAGTCAAAAGAACGGGGATGAGTGACGATGGAGAAGAAAGAGTGAGAACTTTGGTGTCATACAGATATGTTCAGACCCCAGCTCTCCTTTCTACTGACTCTATGGCTTTTGATTTTCCTCGAAGTCTTTACATTCCTTTTTTTCCCCACCTGGAAAATCAGAACCATAACGTCTACTTCATAGAGCTCTTGTGAGGATTAAACGATATAACACATGTAGTATGAAGGCACAAAGGCATGAAACAGCATGCATGTTTGCAAAACTATAAACAGTTCCATTTATTTGGAGGACAGGGCGACTTGTGGGAGATGTAGGAGATGAAAGCGAAGGAGCAAGCAGGTCGTCAAGAGCCTTGGGCGGCAAGCTAATGGGTTTGAACTTCATGCTAAAACCTTTGGGATGCTGTTAAAGTATTTTAAGCAAGGGAGAGGAATTCTGAGATCAAATTTACATTTTATTACAGTGGCTCTAGCAGAGCAACATTGGATTAGAAAACGCTGGCTCTTAACCTTTCTAGCTTCTTCTCCAAATCATTCCTCACACCTACTCTCTAGTCTTAGAGATCTGTGACCTAAGGATGGGCCTTGGTGTCTTGGCCACTGAGCTTCTGCACATACAATTCTTTCTTCCTAGAACATGCTTTTCCTCTTAAGTGTAGTATTAGTAAAAATTCTCTTAGTTACAAATGGCAGAAACTCAAACTCCTTGAGCCATTAGGGCAATGTGTTTGCTCAGAAGTAACTCCCTGCATAGCTGTGTTCATGGGCTCGGACGATGTCATTAGAATCAAGGCTCGTGCTCCATTCATCTTTCCACATTCTTAGCAACACTTGTTTTTTTGCTAATAATATTATTCAAATGGGCGTGAGGTGATACCGCGCTGTATTTTGGTTTGCATTTTCCTAGTGGTTAGGGATGTTGAACATCTCTTTGTATGCTTGTTAATCATTTGTATATCATCCTTGGAGAACTGTCTATTCACATCCTTTGCCTATTTTTTAATCTGACTCTTTGGTTTTATGTTGTTGAGTTATAGTTCTTTATCCTGGGTATTAACTCCTTATCAGATATATGATTAGCAAACATTTTCACATGGATTTTTTTAAGGACTTTCTTAATTCCTGGCCCTGACCCTGGCCCCTCCCCCCATTTTGGACAGGATCTGTAAACAAAAGGAGACCCTCTTCTAGGTGCCTAACTTTATAAGCAATCAGCCGATTGAGAGTGCTCAGTCCATAGTCAAAGGAGGAGTATGACTGAAGATGGTTGTAGCATGTGAGAGCAGCGAGCCTCAGAGGGTAGGGAACCTGGTCCAGTTAACAGAGCTAGTAAGTAGTAAAACTGGGTTGTGAACTGTCTGACGCTAGAACCGGCACCCATATACCACATGAGGCTCCTTCCATGACTTAGCATCAGGAATTTAATTCTTTTAAAAATCAGTAAGAAGTCCATCATGATAAGGGGAAAAGGATGGCCATGGTGGGACCTGGAACGTCACTCAGCTGGTATTGCTAGGTATATAATAGCCAAGGAACAACACACTTGCTACTTGGATTTTAAATTGCTTCATTCCAACAGCTTGCACTATAACCAGTGTTGGCCCCCTGGCCACAAGGGCACCTTTCCTGCCCATTCATACCCAAGGGGGAGAAACACAGGCCAGGCTTGGCCTCTCTTCATAACTTTGCTGGGCTTTCTGCCCACGAGGGAGCTGCATGTGAGATCATTTAGACTCAGCATCTTCAGACTTGGAGACAGATTTCTGTATTTCACATAAACCCTAAATTTCCCTAGAGCTGAGGCATGGTATTGTGAGGGGTATACATCTGCTAGGGATCATATTTTTTCTTCCCTCTCTTTATTTCGTTCCTTTGTCTTCTTTATTGTCTTTTTCTTTCCTTCTCTCTCTTCTGCTCTTGGTCTCGCCCTTTCTTCCTGTTGTTCACTTGATCTGATTTCTTTAAGATCAAGTATATTTGCTTTCAGAAGCTATACCGTCATCTTTCTACTGATTTTGCGTCAAATGTTGTAGAGTTAATCCTATGATTGGTGTTCACATTAATTTCTTGGCTTGATAGCTTTTAGCTGATTGGTGTGATATGTTCAGTGAATGATTCCCCATCAGCAGCCGTTCCCACCCACACCTCTCTCCAGGTGCCCAAGCTCTGGCAGGCTCTGCGTGCTACTGTGCAGAGCACACATTCACAACAAATCGACAGAAACATTCTCTACCAGGGGCTCTGCCCATCAACATCCTTCTGTTGTATGCTGCGTTATAATCTTGGGATTCCCAGTGGCATGGTAACTGATGAATTTGTAGCTGAAGTAAACACAGTCCTGGAGCACTTTGCCTGTAAGTGCACTTTTTTCTCCCTTCTCCACCTCCCAGTCCAAAAGTGCTCTATCGACAGTCCAGCCATGCATGGAAATCCGTTTCTTCTCTTGTCACTGTAAATCCGCTTTGCCATATGAATGTTCATATGGGCTAAGTTGAAATAAGGAAGCTTGACAATTTCTATTCCCCTCTTTGACTGTAGGTTGTAGGCCCATGAAATGAAACAATAGATTCTTTCATTGTTGAAGAAGAAGTTAATCCAGACCATTCATGACTTAACATGGCGCCAACTCTGAATGAATGAGGAATATGTGTCTTGTTTGAAATCAGATATTTGAAAAATGAATTGTTGAGAACATCTTTGAGTTTTCGTCCTGATATTTGGCATCGTGTAGACCTTTCACTACAGGAGACCTTTAGGCAGCAGATTGTGATGAACTGTGCACTATTCAGGAAGGAATTTCTTTTCGTGGCTTTTTCTAAACTTGGGATCTTCAGAAAGCGTTGTTATTTACATTATACTGACCTTTGAGTCAACTTGTATTTTATCATCCTTTTTTTTCTTATTTTAGAAATCTATATAAGTACAAAGCTTTGGTGAGCAACCAAAAAGAAGTCAATGTTGTTATTTTATAGTGGCATTGCCATTATCATTACTGATCGTGTCATCACCGTGATCATTATTAGTGTAACATTTTAATCGGAGGGGAAATGATCCAATGAATGTGTTCTACTGTTAATATTTAACTAGTGGCTATGAAAAACCCAGTATTACATTATAAAATGCACACTGAATGTACCATGACAGACTTAAAACCTACTTAGAAAAAACATTTTTTTTTCCTCTGGCAAGAGAGAAGCCAATGAAATCTTCAAGAAATAGGTCATTACGAAATATCTAAGGGTAGATCTTTTATGGGAGTGCTTAAATATCTGATATCTTCTGTGGAGGGAAATAAAATGAAATTGCTTTGAGTACTACCTTTCAGTAATAAACCAGCCTCTCCTTCTGGCTGAGACATCAGGAGGAAAATGGTACAGGTTCTTTCTAAGCACCTTACAGCATTGGCGTGTACTAGTATACTAAAGGAATCTGATTTATAGTGATGAGTTATTAAGGAGAAATTGAAAGTTTCCCATCCCAGGGGGTTTTACATGCAAAATTTAAAGAACCCATTATAGTCCATTAGTTTAAAAGGTAATCTTATTAAATCCTTCATGATAAAATAGCTATCTCTAATTTGACGGTAAAATTAAAAAGGCATGGACTGCATTTTAAGACTCGGTATAATACACTTCTTGGCTGCGCTCGCAGCCAGTGGTAGCTAGTGTTTAACGTGATGATGTAAGGATGATTTAAGCTGGTTGTCCTGCAGAGGAGGAGGAAGATCCCCAGAGAAACTAAATTTATGAAATGATGTAAGTTGAATTTAGAGTAAAGTAACAGAGTGATTGGAGGGAAGTCTTATGGTTTGTAGCTCAAAGACACATTAAAAGGAATGAGAGTCACAGGCCTGTGTCTCAGATGCCTTCAGTAGAGCCCAGGGACTGGATATTTAAGCCGCACATCTGCAGATGGACACAGAGGCTCCTGCGAGACTATGTTCCCTTGTCTGGAGCCAGTCAAGAGGACATTCATTCATATTCTGCTCTATATTGACCTTGTTTATGTTTGTTCTTCGGGTTTGTCAGCAAATAAAAATAATCATAGATTATAAATTTTACAGCAGAAAGAAGTCTTTGCTAAAACATCCAGTTTTTATAACAAATGAGCAAACTATCCCAACGGATTAAAGGACAAGCCAAAAGTCACCCATCCTGGCAGTTAAAGGGCCCCATTGCCTGAGACTCAGCACTGTTGTTTTCATGCCCCTTGCTGTATAGCAGCAAAATGTACTTGCAACGTATATTACTTATAATGAGCAACATAATATATGTATCTTATACGTAAACGATCAAAATTAAGACAAAACAGCTGTTTACTAAAATCTTAACAAAACACTGAAGACCACTGAAGGCCTTTTTCCTGCTAGATTTAAGAGCAGTTTGCTAGTCTCATAAAGACCACTAGAGATGGAGGATAGATTCTGTATTAGCTACCTCGGATGAGTCACTGCATATCCTTCTACCTCATCTTTCTTATCTGTAGAACAGGGATGATAGGGAGTTTCTAGCTCCCTGAATTACTGTGAGGATTAAATAAAGCATGTAAAGAGCCTAGAGCAGTACTTAACACAGAGGTACGTGGAAATCATGTCATAAACGTCAGTCGCCATTGCTATCGAGTCTCCTCCAGTCTCACCATTACGTCATGCTTGCATTAGAGAATCGAGACCTAAAATGGAGTGTTTCAATTTGATTACCCCAGAAAGGAGGCCATATACTACTATATCCAGACTACAAATAGATGTTATTCCAACCCCTCTAAAGAAGTAAAAGAAATAAGATCAAGATTATACTCTTGAGAAAATTATAATTTAAGTCCAATGAAAAATAGTAGTGATGATTCCAAATGTGATTCAGAAGTTGAATTTCAGAATTAACTGGTAGGGCCACATATAAATTGGTTGGTTCAGATTCTGTTCTTTGCAATTTGTAGAAACCCAGGAATAGAGAAGAGATACAGGCAAGGTTACTTCAGCTTATTAGTGAAGTCAGTTCTAGGACTCAGTTCCCCTGACCACCAGTGAGAACATTTTTGTAGCTCTCCTAGAAACCAATGGGGGGGAATATACTTACTTGAATTTTCAGTGAGCATCTCTGGCATAAAATGTTGGGACCCTATATGAAAAGAGTTGCTGACATGTGTAATAACACTAGTATGACTTCATTTTAGTTTTGTAATTCATCATCGTCATCATGATCATTATTATTTTTACAGAGCTAGACCTCTGAAACCTACTTTAGGTAAAATGTGATGGACGGTGCTTTGGGTTTATATTTTAAAGGTAGTATTACTCCATGAGAATATTTGCGAGGGTGGGCCAAAGGGAAAGCAGAACTACGTCAGGACTTATAATCAACCTCCTTTTTCAGGTAGAAGTTTACAATTCCCCAAATTTCCTCTCTCATTTTTCTTAGATTTTACACTTCATTCTTTTTTTAATCAAATTTTATATAATAAAATACTGCATCATGAGTTATATTAACATAAAATGTTACTGTTTTGAAGCATGTGGGAAGGTTTTGTATTCATTAAAAGAGAAATATTTCTCTGCCTTTTTTTTCCCTGTGCATGAGAATTAGGCTTTTTACATGTTATTAAAAAGTTTCTTTTCACAAATACGATTCAGCCTCCTAGATTTTAGGAAACATAATGGACAGCTAGTATTCACACAGATGTACTATTTGAAAGGAATTTGGCTTACTGCTGTCACTCAGTGCTGCATTTTTATGTGTAGGAATTGATGTATGCCTAGAAGAAGGCAATTAAGACTCTTACACGTATTTTTCAAGGTGTATTAAACTGGTTCAAATTTTAACTATATGTTTACTTTAAGAATCTTAAAAGGACCCCTCGGGAAATATTACCAACTGGGCTCATTGGGCTAAATGAAAAAGCAGATTCGTTTTCATAAATAAATCTGAATTCCATTATTTTTCAGATTTACTTGTAGATTGAAAACGAGGCTAAGTATGCTAATAGAGGATAAAGAGAGTGGGAAATTATGACAAGAATTTTCTCTATGCAGTCAATACCAGCCCTGTTTTTTGTAGGTATTTCCAGACATGGATGTATTAAAAACTGAAGGCTATTTATTCAAATATTCGTTCAACAAATGTTTATTATAAACTCACAATGTACAAGGCCACTGCCTGAGGCATTTTGGTGGGATGCAAAGCCACAGGACCCAGTCAAGAGCCTCAATATCAAGAAGCCTGTACCCCCAAAAATGGTCATTCACATCTATAATGCCTAACCAGCTTTGTGGGAAAAGCACTGGTTTATAAATAATAATGAAAATGTAAAGGAGAGCTAATGTTTACTGAGAAGTAACTATGTAGCAAACATGTTCTAAGTACTTTTCACCTCTTTTTTTACTCTTGGCAAAACTTTTTAGTGGCTGCTCTTACGGCCTCCACTGTACACTGAGACAGAGAGGTTAAATGTCTTGCCCAAGATCACACAGCTAATAAATTATGTCAGGCCCAGGCCATCTATTCTGTGAGCCACTATGTGGCCTAAATATGGTCAGATCTGTGTTTGTATTATTCATTTGTTAAGGCCTCTATTTTTTTTTCATTTGTAAGCTAGGTCTGCATGATTACCACATGACATTTCTGTGCTAACTGTAGGCACCTGATACATGGTTCATCCTCATTATGACTCAGCTGTACCATCTCCAGGGCATAGCCCAGCTCTAAGTGTTAAGTCTAGGGAAGGAACCGCAATAGTTTATTTAAAGGCAGCATACTCAATTATTAGGTTGTTAAAACTGAGTATCTTGAAGTATTCCTCAGGGATAAAAGTCAAGTTCGAAAGTGAACAAGAAATTTGTGGAGCTGCATTCAGAAATCAGTTGCATACAATTGTACAGCACATATCAGGAAGGATGAGAGAGAAGACTAAAGCCAGAGTATGCAGGTGGAGGATGATTAATCTCATCTGCTTTGAAAGGAACCATCAATAGAAGTCGTGATGTGGGATTTCAGTTATCTGAACACATGCTGAAAGTTTCAGGTTGTTGAAAGCAGTGCATCTGATAAATTCTTGACTGGTCCTGGAAGTAGTTTCCCCTCTCTGAAAGCACAGAGATCGGTGAAGGGTTGGCTACTATGCACTTAATTCTGAGCATCTGGAAGGATCTGATTCCTGGTCTGGAAGTGAAGGAAAACTTAAGGAAGCAAATCAGCATCAAAGGAAAATAGGAAGCAGGGCAGTATCTATTTTCACCTTACCTAGTCTTTAAGAAATAAGATATCAACACGTTCACTGAAAAAGTGGCAGTGAAATTATGGACACCCTCTGAACAGTCCACGAAGGACTGAAGGTTCTAAAACTGGAATGCTGGGGGATTTCTTGGCAGTCCAGTGGTTAGGAGTCTGTGCTTCCACTGCAGGGGCACGGATTGGATCCCTGGTCCGGGAGCTAAGATCCTGTGAGCAGCGCTGTACCGCCAAAAAAAAAAAAAAGAATGTTGACCCTGGCTAGTCTGAGAAACTCTGAGTGTTCAGTCTACAGCCTTTTTTTTAAATTTAATTTTTATTTTATATTGGAGTATAGTTGATTTACAATGTTGTGTTACTTTCAGGTGTACAGCGAAGTGATTATTATACATATACATATATTCATTCTTTTTCAGATTCTTTTCCCATATAGGTTATTACAGAATATTGAGTAGAGTTCCCTGTGCTCTACAGTAGGTCCTTGTTGATTATCTATTTTATATATAGCAGTGTGTATCTGTTAATCCCAAACTCCTAATTTATCCCTCCTTCCACCGACCTTTCCCCTTTGGTAACCAAAAGTTTGTTTTCTAAGTCTGTGAGTGTGTTTCTATTTTGTAATAAGCTCATTTGAATCACTTTTTCAGAGGGATTCTTTATTTGAACACTTTGTCTTAGTCTGATCTGTGCTTAACTGCAAGGTAGTTATGTGCCAGGCCAGGGATCAGCGGCACAAAATTCACTCTAGTCCCCCTATTGCTTGGAAGTCATAGACTTGATTATCTCCGAAAGCATATCTGGGGGGTAAAACATGTTTAAGCGTTGTTTTTACTAAGAATTTTAGAGTACCTGAATTTGGGGCTCTGTCATGATTGGAAAACACATCTGAGTTCGGATATGGTGACCTTTTCTGAAGGGCATCGTGTCACAGAGAGCTTGTGTGACTGCAGGCGCAGCACCTGTATAGGCCTGTAGGTGGGCCCCAGGCCTGCCTGTTTCTGTCACTACCACCTGGTCACCTCAGGCCAGCATCTGACCTTGGACAGAAGGATTTGTCCAGCTAGGCCTCTGCTGAATAGGTAAGTACGTGCGCTCTTTCCTAACCTGGCTATTTCTCTAGTTAGCTTTTATGACCAACCTGAGTACAGGCTGGTCGTTTCTGCAAATAGCTCCGGCTCACCAGCTTAGGCAGGTCATGCCCCCAACCACTGGCAAGAAGCGGCGATGGTGGGATGGTGGGATCTCGGGCAGCTTGGAGAGGCTGGGAGGGGCGCTAATCAGCAGCCCCGGCGTTGACAGGAGCCAGCAGGGAAGCAGAACAGACGTGTAATAGGGACTAATAAATCTTTCTACTTTGTGGTGTGCTGTGGAGACACTTCTCCATTATCACTCAAAGATGGGAAGCAGGGCCTTTCTCTTCTTATGGAGTCCACTTAGCAGAGTAACAGGCAGTATGCCCATCATGTGGGCAGTGCTTCAAAGACGGTGGCAGGTGGCAGCCTTTGCATGTGTGTGTGCATGTGTACACACACTCGTAATGAGCCTCTTCAACCTCAGTAGGGCAAATGGGAAGGTCACGGTGAGATATTAAAGTATAATATTATCTCCCAGGGAGTTCAGGGATAAAATCAGATCTTTAATGGACCTGAGCATTCACTAGAAGGAAGGAGTATTAAAATATACGATAGGGACAGATTTAAAAGAATAGCATCATTGAATACAAACGTCAGTAATGGACCAAAACTTACCAAAAAGAGTGTCGATCAAATTTACATTTTTAAAGTGAATTTCAGTGGAGCATAGTGGTTAATATTATGGTATAATATTATGGTATAATAATGTTGCTGGTATCAGGAACACCTTAGTTTGAATATTGACTCCACGTCTTCCTATCTATGCCTAGGGCAGCTTCCTTAACTGCTCTGATTGTAAACTTTCTCATCTGTAAAATGGGAATAATAGTAGTACTGCCATCAGAGGTTTATTGTGAATAATAAATGAGATAACTTCATATAAAAAGTTTAATAAGGCCTAGCACATTGGGTGAGGGCTTTTTAAAAGCCTACTACTATTGTTGTCTTTCTAAGAAGAAAAATAATATATGATTCCTCAACCACTTGGACTTTTTGGTAACATTATGAAAATGGCAGCAGTTATAGCAGCAGGAACAGTAAATGGAAAAGCTAGTCACCTCCTGTTTCCTGTCTGTAGTTTCTATAAAGTGTTCCTCACATTAGGAAGGATGGGGTAATTATCCCAATGGGGTGAATTATGCCCAAGATTGATGAAGCAATAGAATATAAGCAGTTAGCTACTCTAGATGACTCATCATCCCCCAGCCCAGATAAATTAAATACCAAGTACTGATATTATTCTAGAACCACTGTTGATAATCTCCATGGAAATGGCATATAGGAGATAAGCTAAAAGATCAGAAATGGAAAAATACAGTCCTCATTTTTATAACAGAAATAAAAATTCTGAAAACCATAATACAGGAAGCTTGAAATTGGTGCCTGGGAAATTTCTAGAAAGGAGCCAATAACAAAGAAAGACATAATCACAAAAATCCAGCATAGGCTCACGAAAAATAAGGTATTTTCTTTTTTAATAGATTAAGAAAACAGCTATTAGTCAGGAGATGCCATAACTTGGTTGCATCAAGATTTCAACAAAGCACCTATTTTTTGACTCATGATAATGTTCAGAGAGTATGAAGAAATGTGTGTTGGCTGATTGCTCAGTTGGATAGATGCATAATCAGCTGCCCCATTGTACACAAATATGGCCAGATAATGACTAATTAACTTAGAGGAATCTTTCCAGAATTATACCACAGAGCTCCACCTTTAGAACAACGTTACTCATTATATTTTTCTGATGACAAAAAGATGAAAAGTCAGGCTTTTAACGTAAAGATCATACAAAGTAGGAAGGAGTAATAACTGTGATTCTGTCAGAGTCAGAATTCTAAATGTCCTGTGATTCCCTTAACATCCTGGAACAGTGGGCTGTAAAAAACAAGGTAAAATTTAACAGGAATACAATTTCCTGCATACTTGGCTAAAAAAACTCAATGTATTAGATCAGGAGGCTTAAAAGCAATTAGTATTAAAAAAAAAAAACTTGGGAGAGTGGTTGAAGATCAGCTCAGTATGAGTCAGGAATGCACTAAACGCTAAGACAGTCAGAATATGCTCAATAAAAGGACAATGTCCTTTGCAAAGACTGTTATTAGCCCTGCCGCACTCTGCCCTGCTCAGACCACATCTTAAAGGGTTTGGTTTCGGACAGTCCCATTTCAAGAGAGAAACTGACAAATCAGAGTGCTGACTGGTGGTGGGGGGGGAGGGCAACAAGACGGTGAGGAATCGAAACCATCTTGTGTAGATACGTATATGTATAATTGAATCACTTGCTATACACCTGAAACTAACACAACATTGTAAATTAACTGTACGCCAATAAAATTAAAAAAAATAAAATAAATAAAATTAAAAAAAAACATCCTGTAGGAAAAGATAGAGAGAAATTCATGCCACAGCTACTTAATTTGAGAAATAAAAATCAAGAAGAAATCATTTAGATCCGTAAATATTTAAAGAACTTTCTATGGAACCACATCTATTTAATATAGCTCTTAAGGCAAAAAGGAGTTAATGAGTAAAGGTTTTAGGGATGAAAATCTAATCTAAAGAAAGAATCTATAACAATTAGAGGTGTCCAGGAATAGGATGAGCTTCTTATTAGAGCTAACAACCTTTTGTATATAAAAGCATTGACCAAATAAACTTCTGTTGAGTGTGAGGCTTTATAAAGAGTGATTACATTAAACAGGAGATTTAGCTAGTTGGCTCTAAAATGTGTTCTCCCGGGGTAAGAGGCTTATGGTGGGGCAGTCATGCTGCCTCTTACTTAATGTCAGTGATAGCTTCAGGCTTGTGGAATAGGAAATATGTTTCCCTCTTACAAAGAAGAGGATGCGAACACAGTCTCTAAAAGTAAATTAGGCATCTTAAGGTGAAGGTTTATTATACTTCTGGGCTAAAGTGAGAAGACTTCTCTAAATTACTGGTAAGAAGACCTGAAGGCTTTTTTGCCCCAGTGATCTGAACCTCTGAAACCCCCAAGTTAGAGCCTGGTATGTACTCAAGATTGTTTATCTTTTAAGCAAAGCCTCAGGTTAACTGGGAAAAGTCTTTATTCAACCTCAGAAATGCCTAACTTTTGTTGGGTGATAATTGGTTAGAGTTGAGGATGGGAAAAAAGGGTTTTTCAATTCCTAGGTATTTGTATTTCTTTATATATTATTCTAAATATTCTGTCACTACTCCCAAGTAAACATCAGTGTTTATGCTTATGGCCTTATTAATAAAAAGAGTTAACCTGGGTTAAGTATATAATGTGTCCTAGGCAGTATATTGAGTTCTTTAAATATGTTGTATCATTTAATCTTCTTGAGGTTCTAGGCAATAGGTACTGTTATTATCCCAGTTTTATAGACGAGGAAACTAACTGGCAGTATTTTTAAAATATGCTGAAATTGCTAGCAAATGGCAGCTGAGATTCAAATGACCTCACACCCCCGCCCTGTGAACCACAATACTATGATTGTGTAGGTTCACAGGCAGAATATTCAGTGCAGCCCAGTGCGTAGAAGCAAATGGTGCTTTTGGAATCCAAAGGATCTAGGTTCAAAACGTAACGCCTCCTTTACTGATTCTCTGATCTTAAGTAAATACCTTAGCCTCATAGAACATCACTTTTATAAAGTGTGTGTGTTGGGGGGAGGTGATAATAGTACCAACATATAAGGTTGCTTTGAAGATTACATGAGCTAATGCATACAAAGTGTATGGCACGTAGTAAATTCAGCTATTGATGTGATTAATGAATTATACTATGTGCTAGTCACTGTTGATTCAGTTACCTCTGCCGGTAGAAAGCCTAGATTTTGCAGTTCTACTCTAGGTAATTCTGTTTACCAGAATGTGAGCTATGATGCTAGGAAGTGGCTAAGTTCTTTATTTCTACTCTCCAATGTTAGAAATAGCCTTTTGGAATTTCGATAACAAATATATTGATTACAGCGCAAAAGTCGCAATTCCTCGTACATAGTATGAATTCAGTAAATGTTTTTCAAAATAGTAAATCGTTCAAGTAACACCTGTCAAGAACAAAAATCCCTTTGTACTCTGAATCCCTTATCCATTGTGCACTTTTGAATATGGAGGGGAGTTGCTGTCTTACCACCTCCCAAGCTCCTAAGGTCACCTGCCATCAACTTTCATTCCTTTCCTCTTCACCATCAAGTCAGTGTTCTTGGGCCTCCCTGGTGGCGCAGTGGTTGAGGGTCCGCCTGCCGATGCAGGGGACACGGGTTCGTGGTCCGGTCCAGGAGGATCCCACATGCCGCGGAGCGGCTGGGCCCGTGAGCCATGGCCGCTGGGCCTGCGCGTCCGGAGCCTGTGCTCCACAACGGGAGAGGCCACAGCAGTGAGAGGCCCGCGTACCGGGGAAAAAAAAAAAAAAAAAAAAAAAGTCAGTGTTCTTCTGCTCCTCCCTCCACCTGGACTGTAAGAAAGACACAGACTCCATTTTGGATGTTTGCTGACAGCCTTCCAATCCCACTACTCTCCTTTCCCCTTCTGTCCCACATCTGGGCAAGTTGATTAAAAAAATCCCCAGTGTTCCCTCCTTTGGCGCTGTCGGAAAGCTCAAACCACGTGAGCTCTGGCTTTCCCAAGCCATTTTCAGACCTACTTGGAAGACTTCTCTCATCTCCCCAGAAAGCCACATTATTGAGTAAAAAAACCTGTTTCTACCTTCTTGGTGTATATGTAACATCATCAGTGTCAACATCCAAACCAAATTTGGGTCCATATCGCTTCTGCAGGGTGATGACAACTCCAAGAGCCCTTCCCTCTTTACGCCATAATCCCTCATCTGGAAAATGACCACCCGCTTCTACAATATTGTTGGCACTTTTATTAACAACTGATTATCCCTCATCTAGTTAATCAGAATTCAGTCTCTTTAGTCAGATGGTCTATAGACAAATTCTTGTAAAATTTCAAGCATTAGATAATTTCTTGTTCTGTTAGTCCAGAAATTAGAATAGGGAGAAACAATATGCAAATCTGACAAAGAAAACCATACTCCAACATAGAGAAAATTATAGATCAAAAGTCTTTCAGCCAATTCCAAACCAATTCCTGTTTAAACTCTTAGAAAATGAAAAGTTAAAGTATACTTCCTTAATAGGATAAAGAATATCTTAATTTGGTAGCCAATATCACTCTCAGTAGGAAAATATGCTGTAGGTATTAAACCGTAGTCAGGAACCATAGTGCCAGTGATTAGCAATCCTTCGTTAACATTTTGGAAGTTCTGCCTCATTCTTTAATACAGGTTTCCCCTGCTATCTGAAAGTAGAGTGTTCCTATGAAATCCTTTGTAAGTCGAAATGGTGTAAAGTGAAGAAGCAATTACCTTAGGACATACCTTGCTAACAGATGCACAGAATAAATCCAGAAAAACCACACATGCTCACACAGTTCAAAGCTATGGCAGCTGGAGGCTCAGAGGCTGAATGTAGTTTCTGGGGAAGAAGTTTGCCGGGGCCGTTCTCCCTACTGGGGTGCATGGCACCTCTATAAAGACTTTTCTTGCTGCAAAACAAACGCTGAATGCTGTTTTCGTTTTTCACCTTTTTTTGTAAAAGCAAAAGTCCTCTTTGAATTTCTTCTGGTTAATGGAAATAGGTACTAATGTAGGTGTTTCATAAAACCACAGTAGTATAAAGGGAGCTTTCAGAATCCAGGGGATACCTGTATGTGAATCAGAAATAAAACCATGGTTATTGAAAAGGAGGAAAACAATTATTATCTGCAAGTGGCATTATCTACATTACAAACCTGAGAAAATCAACTGGAAAAAAACCTTAGAATTAATAAAAGAGTTCAATAAAAGTATTACAAAAATCAGTACTTTTCTGTCAATGAGGAATAATGGTTCAAAATTAATCGGAGGAAATTTGGTACATAATTGTAGTACGTCTTAAAATACTATTTAAAGAAAAGTGCAGAACCCATTTTAAAGGAAATCATTGAGCTTATTGAGATAAATAAAGAATTTAATAAAGAGACATACCTTGTTCCTGCATGGAAAGGCTAAACAAGAAAAAAGAAAAAAGATTTCAGAACTACAACAATTTCTGCTATTCTCGATATATGAAGATTTAATATAAATTCATAATGAAAACATTGTGACAAGAATCTGGGCAAAGGATATGAAGAGACAATTCACAGAATAGAAAATACCTTTAGCTAATAAACACAGGGAGAAAATTAGCCTTACGTGTAATGAAAGACATAAAACATGAAATAACAAAAGTATGTTTTGCCTGCAAAACTGGCAACATGTTTAGAAGGTACTAATCAGCACTGGAGAGGCTGCGGTGACACATTTACTCCTGGGGAAGTGAAAATTGATAAAGCCTTTCCAGGAGGCCAAGTGGTAATAACGTATCAGGAATCTCTGACAACATTCTAGGGCTTTCACCCAGTAATTCTACTTCCAGGGCTGCATCCCAAAGAAATAATCCATGACTTAAAATGAAATTTATGTTTAAGCACAGTCTTTGCAACATTATTTTCGATAGCAAATATGGGAAATGTTTAAATAATCTGTAACATATCCCCATAATAAACTCTTGTGCATTCATTAAATATGTTGCCCGATAATTTTTAATGGAGTGAGAAAATGTCCACTCTGTTTTAAGTGAAAGCAAAATTGTCACCTAATAAATGAACTGTAATATACAATATACATTTTATACTTCTGGAAAGTGACAGCGTAACGCTAATGGTGGCTGTCTAAGGGTTGTGTAATGTTGAGCAATTTTTGTTTTCTTCGTATTTGTGTATCTTTTCCATGTTTTTTCCAATAAACTCTTACTAATTTTGAATCAGGAAAAATAAGAACTCCATTCCTCCTGAGTAATAGCCCTTACTTTATTAGTTTCTTATTCTCAAAACTCTCCAAGGGTTAGACATTGTTTGCTCATATGAACATAGACACTCTCCTTGTATCTGTTTCTCTATGATATGAAAATGATGAATGTCTAACATATTTTACCTCACAAGGATATTATAAGGACAAATTGAGATAAAGATGAAAACATGATTTGGAAGAAAAAGTGTAAGAAAAATATAATGAGTTGAGGTCTGTCAACATGTATTTCTCAAGTCAGCACATTCAGTAATTTTCACTGACTATCAAGCATGGGCCTGTGCCCCAGATTAAATCATAATGCCTGTAAAAGATTAGTTAATGAATATAAAAATATGTCAACCTCTAGAATAGTGCTGTCCAGTAGAACTTTCTGTAATGTTGGAAATATTCTCTTGTCTGTGCTGATACAGTAGCCACTTAGCCACATGGCTGTTGAGCATTTGAAGTGTGGCCGGTGTGACTGAGGACCTGAATTTTTCATTTTAATTAATTTAAGTTAAATATGAATAGTCACAGGTGGCAGGTGGCTACAGCTCTACAATGTAGCATGACTGGGAATCAGGCATCTTCTTCAGTGCTTTCCATATATTATCTCATTTGAGCCTCGCAGTGACCCGTGATCCAGGTGTTACTTATACCCCCATTTTATAGATGAGGAATCTGAGTGGTAAAGGGGGTAAGTGACTTGCCCAGGGTGAGAGTGCTAATAAATTATGGAACCAGAATTCACACCCACATCGCCCTCCTCGCCCGCATCCGCGACTCCATATTGCCTCCCACACGTAATGCTGGGCCTGGCACCAAACGGTCACAAGCAGGTGAAAACGACAAACTACAAGGGAAGTCAGGGAATTTCATGGGGATGAACAAGACAATGAGCATGTCTTGTCCGCCTTGGTGAATCCCGTCTGCATCCAATGGTTGCCATCCTCTTACACGATGAATTCCCCATTAGTGTCCATGAACAATGAGAGCAACTTCTCAATAAGCCATCAGGGAGGGGTCTCAAAGCTACATGTTTGTTAAGTTGCCGACTTTCTCTTGAATCAAGCCCTTCATGTAGAAAATGATCTTAGAGCCAAGATCCCAGACTACACACAGGTGAGAAAGCAAATTTGCAGAGTATATTTGAAATACTCGGGCAGCTTTTAACGTACTCTACAGGATATGACAAATGAGTGTCTGTGTAAATCAATAAACCTTTCTGTGAAGGGACTATTGGTTTTATGAATAGCAAGGCAAGGTACATGGAAACGAGTAATCTTGTTTCCTGTCAGTATTTTTAAAGTTCACTGTCATAACTCTGTTCCCCTTGACCTTTATCAGTGATACCTAGCAGACATTTGAGTTGCCAGTTGAGTTCTAACTGGACATCTATCCTCATTCACTTTTCCCTCAGTGCCTGGTAAATGCCTCCTTTGCACCTTCCCCTCTCTTGGATCACTCATTTCTTACCCATGTCATGATTGCTCTTGGAATAATAATTGACTTCCTCAGATTTAAAAATACTTCATTCCAGACAAATACAGATTTTTTACCTTCGTGCTTTAAAATCAGGTTTATTAACATTCTGATGCACAATAATAATTGCTTTGGTATACGAATGTTGATAAGTAAAAAATCAATATGTGGGCTTCCCTGGTGGCACAGTGGTTGAGAGTCCACCTGCCGATGCAGGGTACACAGGTTCGTGCCCCGGTCCGGGAGGATCCCACATGCCGCAGAGCGGCTGGGCCCGTGAGCCATGGCCGCTGAGCCTGCGCGTCGGAGCCTGTGCTCCGCAACGGGAGAGGCCACAACAGTGAGAGGCCCGCGTACCGCAAAAAAAAAAAAAATCAATATGTACTGAAACTCAGGAATCCTCAAATACTGTGAAACTAATAATTCAAATGGTGATAGAAAATGAGAGCCTTGGGTTTTGAATAGCAAAATGCATGTCACCTAGAAGTACGGATGTCTTATTTCTGCTCTCAAACATAAGAAGGTGATAGAACATCATCATGGCCGAAAACCCTGTACTAGCATTTGCAAACTGCAGTCAGCCCCTTTCAAACTCCTGACATATATTTACATGCAATTAATGCACAGAGCAGTTCTTTTAAAGTAGTTCTTTATATAGTCTATATAGTCCTGTCTTGATAGTCCCCAAAAGCTACATTTTTAAAAGACAATAATTTTAGGACAGCTTTAAAAAATGTGAAGAGTCTGATTTTTTTTAAATAAGGGATTTTAAGTATTCTTCTATAGCAAATATATTGACACAATCCTATTTCATTTAATATGTTATTTAATGTATTTCCACCCTGAGGTGATACATATATGTGGAATTGCATTGTGGGTATTATTTTGCTAATTAGCATCCAGATGTGGCCTTGGCTTATGTAAATAGAACTCAGCCTTAATGTAACAGTGTTTTATGGGGCTAAGAAGACAGTTCCAAATCTGTGAAGTGTTAACTGCCGTCACACTAGAGCAGTTGTCTGATTAATTATGATGGTGTAAACTTGGTCATGTTTATGACATGATGTTCCCTCCACAGCAGTTGACTAGATAATTGTCCTCTTGCTGCCATGGGTCCTAAGTAGAACTCAGCAAGTGTGAGACCCAAGCCTGGAGCTGTCTCCACCTGCTGCCACTTACTTAATCAAAGGGAACATGCTTTGTGAAGCTACTCTTCAAGTAATTTGGGCACAAATCCTATCACCTTGAAGAATAAAATTAAGATTTATTTAATACCCAGTAAACTCTTAGTGCAGTTGATCCAGATGATCAGTGGAATGGGTAGAAGGGCAGAAAAACAAAAAGCAGAGATCTAATTTTATTGTCTGTAAAATAGGGACTGAATTTGATGACGCCGAGATCTCTTTAAGCTCTGGTGTTCTTGTGAATAATACCAAAAGACGAATTACGGTGGCTGGGTGGATAGTCGTTATTTTACATTTCTGGGCTGCAGTTTCCTTTATCTGTAAAATTATGTGGCTACTCTGGATATCCCAGTCCCTTTTAAATCTGAAAGTTCACAAAATATTTCATGAAGTTGAAAGTGCCAGGCAAATACAGATGTGATGTCACTGATACACATGCATGAATATATGTGCATATATACGTACATATGTCCATATATAAGGATATATATGTGCATCCCTCCCAGAGGACATTTGGCAAAGTCTAAACTTTGGTGTCAAACTGGGTGAGGGGAATGCTGCTGTTATATAGTGGGTAGACGCCCAGGATACTGCTAAATATCCTACAATACAGAGAGGACAGTCCCCCCAAACAAAAAATTATCTGACCCAAAAAGTCCCTGGTGCTGAGGTGGAAAAACCCTAGTTTGTATGTTGGTATAGCGACCTGTGTGAGTGTTTGATGTGTTTTGTGTTTCTTTGTTATTTCCGTTTTCATCTTTTTGGTTTTTTCCATTTGTTCCAAGGGCAAAATCAATAGAAATAGGGATCACAAACATTGCTGTGATTGTCTCAGCCTGATCAGTATAACCTGAAAAACAGAAAATATTACACAGTTGCAAAGAAAGTGCTCCTGGAGTCTACTGGCATGCTAGCAAATGGAAATAATAAAAATGCACCAAGTATTAACAATTAGAACAGTACTCGTAACCTGCTCATTTCTAGACAATTCTGGGACCATGTTGCAGGCCCTTCATATATCCCTGCTGATTTCCTTTGACATTGAATAGGATTCTATTTACAAAACTTTTTCTAGACCTTCCTCTTGCTACGCTTCAATGTTTCCTATTCCTTCAGGGCTGCATTATGCTGTGTACACACACACACATACACATGCACACACTGATAAACATACACAAACTGCTCACATACTCCCTCATCATATAGAAGAGTTTTTGTATCTAATTTGTTCCAACCAGATCAACAAGACATTGTTTTCCTAACCATCTGTTGAGACATGGAAATAAGCTTTGCTGTGTGCAGCCCGACAATTTACCCATGTTTGTCTTACTGAGACTCCAGTCTGGTTTGGTTACACTTCTCTGTGCTCAACAGACTGTATCAAAGTCTGGTTTAGAGACATTAGACCAGCTAGGCTATGGGATTTCTAGTAGAAGTTGGCTGACCCTCTCATAGACTCAAAGAAGGGGAACAGTGAGGATTTTGTATATTCAGAATTTTATCAAAGTGATGGTTCTACTCTGACACAAGTGAAAATATGATGTGCTTCATCTTCTCTTAAGAATTTAAGATTTATGATTATGTATATTTCGATAATTACTGTATAAATTCAAAGAAATCTGAGACTTACAGCTGGAAACGGCTTTGGAGATGGCATGATCCAGTAATATGATGAGGGAACAAAAAATAAAGCCACGAGAGGTTAAGCAACTTGATCAGTGTCACAGTAAGTAAATGGCAGAGCTTGAAACCACGTGTTCCTGACTGTGGTCTCTGCCACATTATGCGGCTGAAAATGGTTTTTGTTTTGTTTTGCTTTTTTAACATCTTTATTGGAGTATAATTGCTTTACAATGCTGCATTAGTTTCTGCTGTATAACAAAGTGAATCAGCTGTCAGTATACATACATCCCCATATCTCCTCCCTCTCGCGTCTCCCTCCCACTCTCCCTATCCCACCCCTCTGGGTGGTCACAGAGCACTGAGCTGATCTCCCTGTGCTATGTGGCTGCTTCCCACTAGCTATCTATTTTACATTTGGCAGTGTATATATGTCCATGCCACTCTCTCACTTCGTCTCAGCTTACCCTTCCCCTCCCCGTGTCCTCAAGTCCATTCTCTAGTAGATCTGCCTCTTTATTCCCGTCCTGCCCCTAGGTTCTTCAGAACCACTTTTTTTTTTGTTTTTTAGATTCCATATATATGTGTTAGCATACGGTATTTGTTTTTCTCTTTCTGACTTATTTCACTCTGTATGACAGACTCTAGGTCCATCCACCTCACTACAAATAACTCAATTTCCTTTCTTTTTATGGCTGAGTAATATTCCATTGTATATAAGTGCCACATCTTCTTTATCCATTCATCTGTTGATGGACACTTAGGTTGCTTCCATGTCCTGGCTATTGGAAATACAGTGTTGCAATGAACATTGTGGTACATATATCTTTTTGAATTATGGTTTTCTCAGGGTATATGCCCAGTAGTGGGATTGCTGGGTCCTGTGGTAGTTCTATTTTTAGTTTTTTGTTTGTCTGTTTGTTTGGTTTGGGTTTTTTTGCGGTACGCGAGCCTCTCACTGTTGTGGCCTCTCCCGTTGCAGAGCACAGGCTCCAGACACGCAGGCTCAGCAGCCATGGCTCACAGGCCCAGCCGCTCTGCAGCATGTGGGGTCTTCCCAGACCAGGGCACGAACCCGTGTCCCCTGCATTGGCAGGTGGACTCTCAACCACTGCACCACCAGGGAAGCCCCTATTTTTAGTTTTTTAAGGAACCTCCATACTATTCTCCATAGTGGCTGTATCAATTTACATTCCCACCAACAGTGCAAGAGGGTTCCCTTTTCTCCTCACCCTCTCCAGCACTTATTGTTTGTAGATTTTTTGATGGTGGCCATTCTGACGTCTGTGAGGTGTTATCTCAATGTAGTTTTGATTTGCATTTCTGTAATGATTAGTGATGTTGAGCATCCTTTCATGTGTTTGTTGGCAATCTGTATATCTTCTTTGGAGAAATGTCTATTTAGGTCTTCTGCCCATTTCTGGATTGGGTGGTTTGTTTTTTTGATATTGAGCTGCATGAGCTGCTTGTAAATTTTGGAGATTAAGCCTGTGTCAGTTGCTGCATTTGCAAATATTTTCTCCCATTCTGCGGGCTGTCTTTTCATCTTGTTTATGGTTTCCTTTCCTGTGCAAAAGCTTTTAAGTTGCATTAGTTCCCGTTTGTTTACTTCTGTTTTTATTTGCATTTCTCTAGGAGGTGGGTCAAAAAGGACCTTGCTGTGATTTATGTCATAGAGTGTTCTGCCTATGTTTCCTCTAAGAGTTTTAAAGTGTCTGGCCTTACATTTAGGTCTTTAATCCATTTTGAGTTTATTTTTGTGTATGGTGTTAGGAAGTGTTCTAATTTCATTCTTTTACATGTAGCTGTTCAGTTTTCCCAGCACCACTTATTGAATAGGTTGTCTTTTCTCCATTGTATATTCTTGCCTCCTTTATCAAAGGGAAGGTTACCATATGTGCATGGGTTTACCTCTGGGCTTTCTATCCTGTTCCATTGATCTATCTTTCTGTTTTTGTGCAGTACCATACTGTCTTGATTACTGTAGCTTTGTAGTGTAGTCTGAAGTCAGGGAGTCTGATTCCTCCAGCTCCATTTTTTCCCCTCAAGACTGCTTTGGCTATTTGGGGTCTTTTTTGTCTCCATACAAATTTTAAGATTTTTTGTTCTAGTTCTGTAAAAAATGCCACTGGTTATTTGATAGGGATTGCATTGAATCTGTAGATTGCTTTGGATAGTATAGTCATCTTCACAATATTCTTCCAATCCAAGAACATGGTATATCTCTCCATCTCTGTGTCATCTTTGATTTCTTTCATCAGTGTCTTATAGTTTTCTGAGTATAGGTCTTTTCCCTCCTTAGGTAGGTTTATTCCTAGGTATTTTATTCTTTTTGTTGCAATGTTGAATGTGATTGTTTCCTTAATTTCTCTTTCTGATCTTTTGTTGTTAGTGTATATGAATGCAAGAGATTTCTGTACATTAATTTGTATCCTGCAACTTTACCAAATCCATTGATTAGCTCTAACAGTTTTCTGGTGGCATTTTTTAGGATTCTCTATGTATAGTATCATGTCATCTGCAGACAGTGACAGTTTTACTTCTTTTTTCCAATTAGTATTCCTTCTATTTCTTTTTCTTCTCTGATTGCCGTAGCTAGGACTTCCAAAACTATGTTGAATAATCGTGGCGATAGTGGACATCCTTGTCTTATTCCTGATCTTACAGGAAATGCTTTCAGTTTTTTGCCATTGAGAATAATGTTTGCTGTGGGATTGTTGTATACAGCCTTTAGTATGTTGAGGTAGGTTCCCTCTATGCCCATTTAGTGGGGAGTTTTTATCATAAATGTGTGTTGAGTTTTGTCAAATGCTTTTTCTACATCTATTGAGATGATCATATGGTTTTTCTTCTTCAATTTGTTAATATGGTGTATCACATTGATTGATTTGCATATATTGAAGAATCCTTGCATCCCTGGGATAAATCCCACTTGATCATGGTGTATGATCCTTTTAATGTGTTGTTGGATTCTGTTTGCTAGTATTTTGTTGAAGATTTTGGCATCTATATTCATCGGTTATATTGGTCTGTAATTTTCTTTTTTTCTAGTATCTTTGGTTTTGGTATCAGGGTGATGGTGGTCTCACAGAATGAATTTAGGAGTGTTCCTTCCTCTGCAATTTTTTGGAAGAGTTTGAGAAGGATGGGTGTTAGCTTTTCTCTAAATGTTTGATAGAATTCACCTGTGAAGCAATCTGGTCCTGGACTTATGTTTGTTGGAAGATTTTTAATCACACTTTCAATTTCATTACTTGTGATTGGTCTTGATTGTTCTGTTCATATTTTCTGTTTCTTACTGTTTCAATCTGGGTAGGTTATACCTTTCTAAGAATTTGTCCATTTCTTCCAGGTTGTCCATTTTATTGGCATAGAGTTGCTTGTAGTAGTCTCTTAGGATGCTTTGTATTTCTGCAGTGTCTGCTGTAACTTCTCCTTTTTCATTTCCAATTTTATTGATTTGAGTCCTCTCCCTCTTTTTCTTGATGAGTCTGGCTAAAGATTTATCAATTTTGTTTATCTTCTCAAAGAACCCGCTTTTACTTTTATTGATCTTTGCTATCATTTCCTTCATTTCTTTTTCATTTATTTCTGATCTGATATTTATGATTTTTTCCTTCTGCTAACTTTGGGGGTTTTTGTTCTTCTTTCTCTATTGCTTTAGGTGTAAGGTTAGGTTCTTTATTTGAGATGTTTCTTGTTTCTTGAGATAGGATTGTATTGCTATAAACTTCCCTCTTAGAACTGCTTTTGCTGCATCCCGTAGGTTTTGGGTCATCATGTTTTCATTGTCATTTGTTTCTAGGTGTGTTTTGATTTCTCCTTTGATTTCTTCAGTGGTCTCTTGGTTATTTAGTAGTGTATTGTTTAGCCTCCATGTGTTTGTATTTTTCACAGTTTTTTCCTGTAATTGCTATCTAGTCTCAGAGCGTTGTGGTCAGAAAAGATACTTGATTTGATTTCAATTTTCTTAAATTTACCAAGGCTTGATTTGTGACCCAGGGTATGATCTATCCTGGAGAATATTCCATGAGCACTTGAGAAAAAAGTGTATTCTGTTGTTTTTGGATGGAATGTCCTTTAAATATCAATTAAGTCCATCTTGTTTAAGGTGTCATTTAAAGCTTGTATGTCCTTATTTATTTTCATTTTGGATGATCTGTCTCTTGGTGAAAGTGCGGTGTTTAAAGTCCCCTACTATTACTGTGTTACTGTTGATTTCCCCTTTTATGGCTGCTATCATTTGCCTTATGTATTGAGGTGTCCTATGTTGGGTGCATAAGTATTTACAATTGTTATATCTTCTTCTTGGATTGATTCCTTGATCATTATTTAGTGTCCTTGTTTGTCTCTTGTAAGTCTTTATTTTACAGTCTATTTTGTCTGATATGAGAATTGCTACTCCAGCTTTCTTTTGATTTCCCTTTGCATGGAATATGTTTTTCTATCCCCTCACTTTCAGTCTGTATGTGTCCCTAGGTCTGAAATGGGTCTCTTGTAGACAGCATATGTATGGGTCTTGTTTTTGGATCCATTCAGCCAGTCTATGTCTTTTGGTTGGAGCATTTAATCCATTTACATTTAAGGGAATTACTGATATGTATGTTCCTGTTACCATTTTCTTAATTGTTTTGGGTTTGTTATTGTAGGTCTTTTCCTTCTCTTATGTTTCCTGCCAAGAGAAGTTCCTTTAGTATTTGTTGTAAAGCTGGTTTGGTGGTGCTGTATTCTCTTAGCTTTTGCTTGTCTGTAAAGGTTTTATTTGTCTGTCAAATCTGAATGAGATCCTTGCTGGGTAGAGTAATCTTCATTGTGGGTTTTTCCCTTTCATCACTTTAAATATGTTCTCTCACTCCCTTCTGGCTTGCAGAGTTTCTGCTGAAAGATCAGCTGTTGACCTTATGGGGATTCCCTTTTATGTTATTTGTTGCTTTTCCCTTGCTGCTCTTAATGTTTTGTCTTTGTATTCATTTTTGATAGTTTGATGAATATCTGTCTAGGTGTGTTTCTCTTTGGATTTATCCTGTATGGGACTCTCTGCATTTCCTGGACTTGATTAACTGTTTCCTGTCCCATATTAGGGAAGTTTTCAACTATAATCTCTTCAAAAATTTTCTGTCCCTTTCTTTTTCTCTTCTTCTTCTGGGACCCCTATAATTCAAATGTTGGTGTGTTTAATGTTGTCCCAGAGGTCTCTGAGACTGTCCTCAGTTCTTTTCATTCTTTTTTCTTTATTCTGCTCTGCAGTAGTTATTTCCACTGTTTTATCTTCCAGGTCACTTATCCGTTCTTCTGCCTCAGTTATTCTGCTATTTATCCCTTCTAGAGAATTTTTAATTTTCTTTATTGTGTTGTTCATCATTGTTTGTTTGCTCTTTAGTTCTTCTAGGTCCTTGTTAAATGTTTCTTGCATTTTCTGTATTCTATTTCCAAGATTTTGGATCATCTTTACTATCATTATTCTGAATTCTTTTTCAGGTAGACTGCCTATTTCCTCTTCATTTGTTAGGTCTGGTGGGTTTTTATCTTGCTCCTTCATCTGCTGTGTGTCTCTCTGTCTTCTCATTTTGCTTATCTTACTGTGTTTGGGGTCTCCTTTTCGCAGGCTGCAGGTTTGTAGTTCTCGTTGTTTTTGTTGTCTGTCCCCCAGTGGCTAAGGCAGTTCAGTGGGTTGTGTAGGCTTCCTTGTGTAGGGGATGCCTGTGTTCTGGTGGATTAGCCTGAACCTTGTCTTTCTTGTGGGCAGAACCGTGTCCAGTGGTGTGTTTTGGGGTGTCTGTGAACTTATTATTCCTTTAGGCAGCGTCTCTGCTAATGGGTGGGGTTGTGTTCCTGTCTTTCTAGTTGTTTGGCATAGAGTGTCCAGCACTGGAACTTGCTGGTCATTGAGTGGAGCTGGGCCTTAGCATTGAGACGGATATCTCGGGGAGAGTTCTCGCCGACTGATACTACGTGGGGCCAGCAGTTCTCTGGTGGTCGAAAGTCCTGAACTCAGCTCTCCCACCTCAGAGGCTCAGGCCTGACACCCGGCCAGAGCACCAAGACCTTGTCAGCCACACGGCAGAGTCAGCTCTGGCGGAGCTCTGCAGTTCCTGAAAATGTTTTTAAAACCACCAAACTATAACTGAAAAGCCAGGTCTCTTGATATCACACTTTGCTTATCCTTAAAATATCTGTCTGAGACGTCATCTAGATATAAAATACCTCCTTAGTAGCATCAACGGATAAGTACATAATGTACACATTGATCCAATATTATCTTTGTAACATGATGTGTAATTCAAACAGAAAAATCTTTTAATAAAATTGGTGGCTGCCAGCTTCCCAACCTACATGTCTGTTATTGCCCCTGAGCTGAGCTGTCAGCTGAGGTGTTTACTCTGTTTTTATCCAGCCCTCAATAAGGAATTACATTTCAGCCGCCTCATCCCTTATCACCACAGGGTGCCAGCTGCTTAAAACTCTTCCAACACCCATCCACTCACCCACAGGAAGCAACTCAGGAAATTTTCAAAGGTAGAATGAGAAGAATCAGGGCTGTGTGTAAACGTGTTAGTTTTCCTCTCTCCCCAAAGTTTTCACAGCAAATCCCACTGCTTGCCAATTCTCTCAAGAGAAGTGGAAGATCACCCACCCCTTTTTAGCCCCTGGACTTGCACATAAAGGATGTCATTTCTAGAAGGGGATTCAGTTTAGCATAATTGCATTAAAGCAAAAGCAAGCGGGCGGGCAGGATGCTAAAAAGTTTACTGTAATGGCTCAGAGTGCTTCTCATTCAGTTAGGTCTGTGTGACCTGAAGAAAACCACTAAATCTCTCTGAGCCTCAGGTTACTCATCTGGAGAATGGACGGAAAAGTCTCTCTGTAGCACTGCTGTAAGAATTCCATGAGATCAAGTTTACTTAGTGCTGAGCGCGGAGCCTGGCACACAGTAACCATCCATACTCGTTAACTCCCATTGTCATCGTCATCATCATTTTCCAGAGCTCCTTTGCTCGTCTCTGACACAGATACGCCAGTGACTCTAGCTCTGGCTTCCATCTCAAATTAAACCCACATTTCCAACACCTGGCTGGGTCTCTTCCAGATGTTACTCTCACACCTCAAATATACAAAACTGAACCGCTTGTTTCTTCAAAGCTGATTATTTTGAGAAGTGCCAGAAATTTGAGGGTAATTCCTCTCTTGTGGCCAGATCTTATTTAGATTTTCTGAACCCCAGTGAGTAAATTTCAGGACACCAAATGATAGAAATGAGTCAGGGGGTGTCACATGTCCTTATAGTTTCAGCTAAAGGGAATAGCCAAACTAAATTATCCTTAGCCACTGGATTCCTCCATCACACTCCATCCTCAGAAGGCAGAAGGCTCCAAGTGTTGGAGCAGCTACTGCCCACTCATGTAGGGGACAGATGGGAGTGCAGAGCAGGGCTGAGGCAGCCTTCCACTGACTCTCGACCATCCATCCACTCACCAATTGGAAGGGCAGTTGTCCTGAGTGGAAAGGCCAGGGATTATGCTTGCTAATTAATTTTAACTGTAATCTTCCTAAAGCTTAATACCATTTTCCTTGTGAATTCTTTTTCTGTTTCTTTTTGGGGTTTTTTTGTTTTTTCGTTTGATGTATAACTTTATTCCACGTTATTGCTATTGATAGCATTATCAAATGTTTCCCCATTACTTAACATGTTTTACCATCTTTCTGGCTTCCGAAACTATTCCACTGGTATATTTTATATATTTTTAAATTTTTACAGGTTATGCTGTGGTAAAACAAGAACAAAACAAACCCAGTTGTTTCCAAGATTAAAGTTTTATTTCTTGCTTTTGTTACATGTTGGCAAGAGTCAGCTGTGGCTCTTCTTTGTGTGTCTTCCTGAGGAAAGATCAGCCTCTATCTTTTTTTTTTTAATTTTGAATTTAATTTTATTTTTTTTACACAGCAGGTTCTTATTAGTCATCTATTTTATACATATTAGTGTATACATGTCAATCCCAATCTCCCAATTCATCCCACCACCCCCCGCCACCTCCACTTTCCCGCCTTGGTGTCCATACATTTGTTCTCTACACCTGTGTCTCTATTTCTGCTTTGCAAACTGGTTCATCTGTACCGTTTTTCTAGGTTCCACATATATGTGTTAATATACGATATTTGTTTTTCTCTTTCTGACTTACTTCACTCTGTATGACAGATTCTAGGTCCATCCACGTCTCTACCAGTGATGCAGTTTAGTTCCTTTTTATGGCTGAGTGATATTCCATTGTATATATGTACCACATCTTCTTTATCCATTCGTCTGTCGATGGGCATTTAGGTTGCTTTCATGTCCTGGCTATTGTAAATAGTGCTGCAATGAACACTGGGGTGCATGTGTCTTTTTGCATTATGGTTTTCTCTGGGCATATGCCCAGTAGTGGGATTGCTGTGTCATTCCTTGTGAATTCTTAAGCAAAGGGCCATTATTCTTCCCTAAAGAGAAAGGGAGCATCAGAACGAGCCATCAGCATCACTGAAAAGGATGTCCTGGAAACATGCAAACAATGCAAAGAAAGGGGAGAGGGGTCAGTGTGGACTGCTGGCATACGTTGCCTAAGAGCAAGAGTTATACACCTGTTATCATTTTGTCTTCTCTGTAGGAAGGGGAAAGAAATTGTTCCATGGCAGAGCAATAGATATTTTTCTGAAAATCTCATGTAACACTGTTTATCTCACTTTGCTCTGCTTTTCCGTCAAAGACCTTACCACTGTCTCGGAGACCTAGAATATCAACCTTTGTTTTGTCTTTGGTTCTCAGCTGTCCATCTCACCCAGGTGCTAGTGAGGAGCTGAAGAATCTGTTCTGAATTCTTTCTCCAGCGTGCGTCTTCCCCCTCCTCCCCGATGCCGCCGTTGTATCTCAGGGGCAGCTGGTCCTTGACAGGATGCTGTAGTCACATGTTTTCTGATCTCCCCAACTGCCACTGTAGTCCCTCTTCGTCGCTGGTGCCGGGGGTTAGTTACTCAAAATACACATTTGGTCGTGTCCCTTCACCACAGCGTCTGGCTCCTTCCACCTCTTTGTCCTTTTCCCTGCCCTGTGTCCCCACTCTGCACCCTCTGACCCTGTAAGAGCAGAACTGGCTGCCCGAGTACACCTAGACCCTTCCAGAACTCCCTTGCCCTCAAGCCTCGCCTTGTGCTCTATTACTTATTTGCGTGTGTGTTTGTGTGTGTGGGTGAAATGTGTTTACAGACAAGTGCATAAAATGTATATTTACAGTGAAAAATTATAATGCAAACAATGGAAGAACTGCTACTAGGTCAGCCAATGAAATACCGCCAGGAGCCCGGAGGGCCCCCCCCCCCCCCACAGGTTCCTCTCTCATCACAGGTTCCTTTCTCCCCACTGGAGGCAATTTATTCATCTCACTTCCGGAATAATCCTTTTCTTGCTTTCTGAAAAAAATAGTTTTACTTCCTATTTTTGTATTCCCAAACAATGTAATTTTTCCAGTTTTAACACTTGTACTTGGAATCATTTGGGGAGCTAACGTGTATGTATGTGTATGCCCATGTACGTGTATTTGTGTAAATATGTTTGAATGTACATCCTGCTTCTTTCGCTCAGTGCTGTCGTTGCAAGATTCACATGTGGTATCCATTTTTCGTGCTCTCTTCCGCTGTCTTCCATTTCTGTACGTTATTTCATTATATACATTTACCACAAGTTGCCAGTTGTACTGTTAGTGTTCATTTGGATTATTTCCGTCTGGGAGCCCGTGAGAGCAAAGATGCTGTGAACACATGTGTGTGGCCATCCTGTTACAGTTGTTCACAGACATCTGTAGCGGATGTACCTAGAGACGGCTTTGCTGGGCTGCGAGGTATAAGCATCTTTTCCTTCGGTAGGTTAAGCCGAAGTGTTCTACGTGAATACATTTATTTATACCTCCTCCCGGTGTGATATGAGAGTTCCTATTTCTCCACGTATTCTCCAGCACTTGCCTTTTACCTTTTCTCTGTTCGTGCCAATTTGGTGCATGTGTAACGGTATATCTTTGTACTTTTAACTTACTTTTTTTTTTTTTGCGATGCGCGGGCCTTTCACCGCTGCGGCCTCTCCCGCCGCGGAGCACAGGCTCCGGACGCGCAGGCCCAGCGGCCATGGCTCACGGGCCCAGCCGCTCCACAGCACGCGGGATCCTCCCGGACCGGGGCACGAACCCGCATCCCCTGCCTCGGCAGGCGGACTCTCAACCACTGCGCCACCAGGGAAGCCCTTAACTTACATTTTTAAGTAACTTCGTTTTGGGGGTAAAACGATTCCTGGAGTGCAAATGTCTGTGCTTGTTTACTTCCCCTGTTTTGTCTTCCAGTTCCTGTATAGTTCAGAGGTCAAAGATTCCTATTCCTGAAGGAATTCCCAGTCAGTTAAACAACCCAGATTGCTTGTTTTTCGGCCGAGTGGGGCAAACACTCACACTATATTTCTTGGGCTTTCTTTGTTTATATGCTCTCTTCCAAAATACTTAAGGAATAAGGACTGTGTATATAACGATATTATCCCTGTAGCATAAAGGATGTATATGGACAATTTCTTTAAGTTTATTTTTCAGTCTGTGAAATGGAGCTAACACTATCTACCCCATACAGTCTAGGGGTCTTCAATTAAATGAGGTGATAAGGTCAATATCTTAATTGATATTATGTTATGCAAATCAATCAAGGTTTGAATAATTCAACTTCTAAAATGACTGATGGTTAATGTCACAAATATCCTCTGTGCAACAAAGTGATCAGATCTGTTCACATTTCCCAGTTCTGTGAAATTTCTCTGTGATGCTTATAAAACCACAGAATTCACTCTAGTCCCCTGTTGCTTGAAAGTCAAAGAGATTTGGTATTTCTGAACACACATCTGGGGAGCAAAATATGTTCAAAGGTTGTTTTTGCTAAGACCTTTAGGGTACCTGCATTTTAGGCTCTGTCATGATTAGAAATTACTTGTTGCATCTTGAGTGCAAATGTGTAATTTTTGAAATTGCTGAGTTTTTCAATTTTAGTAGGAATAATTTGGAATAATTTGACAATATTATTAAATGCTTGAAATAATAATATATTTGTACCAGTCTTTAAAAACACACACTTGTCAGACATAACAAAGCGTCACTTCCCTGAATCAACACAAGTCTGAGTCCCAAGTACAATCGGTTCCAGGCTGAAAAGATCAATTTTCTAGCTAGTGGAAAGGAGCGATAGAGTTTCAGGGGAGGGGAGGTCAAGTTAATCCTGCTTATTAGCAAGTTCAGAGACAAAGGAAGTAACCTCATTAATGGGGGAGGAGGTACAGGTACTAACGGCTTTATGATGCTTTGATATTGGGTTTCTAAAATCAAATTGTCAAAACAAACCTTAGACAGAAAGACCTAAATAGACAGTTCTCCAAAGAAGACATACAGATGGCCAATAGTCACACGAAAAGATGCTCAACATCACTAATTATTAGAGAAATGCAAATCAAAATTACAATGAAGTATCACGTCACACCGGTCAGAATGGCCATCATCAAAATATCTACAAGTAACAATTGCTGGAGAGGGTGTGAAGAGAAGGGAACCCTCCTACACTGTTGGTGGGAATGTAAATTGATACAGCCACTATGGAGAACAGTATGGAGGTTCCTTAAAAAACTAAAAATAGAACTACTATATGACCCAGCAATCCCACTACTGGGCATATACCCTGAGAAAACCATAATTCAAAAAGAGTCATGTACCACAATGTTCATGGCAGCTCTATTTACAATAGCCAGGACATGGAAGCAACCTAAGTGTCCATCGACAGATGAATGGATAAAGAGGATGTGGTACATATATACAATGGAATATTACTCAGCCATGAAAAGAAACAAAATTGAGTTATTTGTAGTGAGGTGGATGGACCTAGAGTGAAGTAAGTCAGAAAAAGAAAAACAAATACCGTGTGCTAACACATATGTATGGAATTAAACAACAACAACAGAAAAAAGTGGTTCTGAAGAGCCTAGGGGCACGACAGCAATAAAGACGCAGATGTAGAGAATGGACTTGACACGGGAAGGGGGAAGGGTAAGCTGGGATGAAGTGAAAGAGTGGCATGGACATATGTACACTACCAAATGTAAAATAGATAGCTAGTGGGAAGCTGCTGCATAGCACAGGGAGATCAGCTCGGTGCTTTGTGACCACTATAGGGGTGGGATAGGGAGGATGGGAGGGAGACGCAAGAGGGAGGAGATATGGGGATGTATGTATATGTATAGCTGATTTGTTATACAGCAGAAACTAACACACCATTGTTAAGCAATTATACTCCAATTAAGATGTTAAAAAATAAATAATTAAAAATCAAAAAAAAAAGAAAATGAACCTACAGACAGGTCCTGCATAACCTGTTCTCCTTGCTTGGGATCCTGAACTCCTTGAGACATGAATGCTGTTTTATTTGAATTTAGCTCCCCAGTGCCTTGTGCTTGGCCCGGACTTACTGGGCATCCGCAGGTTACTTTAGTGCAAGAGTAATGACATTTTGGCAGTGTGCCTGTGCATGTATGGGCACAGAGATTCCTTCTAAGCCTTCCATGAATGCATTCCAGAATGCATGTCCTATGCCTGTGGTGGATGGTCAGAGCTTATAAGTATTTCCAGAAATTTTCTAGAATGACAATATTTGTCTCCAAGTGCACAGCAGCCCTACATGGTGCCCAGGTGTGGAGATGTAGCTCTTAAATACAGTCAGTGGGAAAAACCCTTTTGCCAGCTACGCCTCCAACCTGGCCACCACAGTGACCAGACATGATGAGATGAGTGATCCAGAAACACCATAAGTTTTAATGGATGAAGATACAGGGAAGGAGATTCAATGTCCAGGTCCAGTTCTTGGTGAATTCAGGCTTTGTATCACTTTACGGGATGAAAATGTGCACACTTGGATGGCATGCTTTATGGCATGCCCAGCCACTCCCATGATGCTTTCTCCTTAGATGGCTTTCAAAATAGAACAGACTACTGTGTAATTAAGGCTATTTGGGGCATCTCTGTTTTTCTTCGAAGGCCGAGTCTGAAGTTTTTGGTGCACAGAGTGAAGTTGTTAGGATGGTACTGTAATGGGCAACTCAGGTATAAATACGCAGGTATTTAACTGGAGTGTCACAGGACTCTGATTCAGAGGGGCGATCGTAAAAAGGTGTGCTTTCCTGCCTTTGGGACCCAACCATGATTTTTGAGAAATACCTTTTTACTGACTTTATTCTGACCTGTTTGCCTTTGCTGAGTTGAGGGTTTTCAGCAAGCTGGGAAGATGTAATTCCGAAAAAGACCAGCTGTTACAGAAGGGAAACCACAGGGATGCAGCCCTTTTAACTATTGTGAATTGGAGTTTTTCTTCTCTTTCTTCCCTTCAGAAGACATCCTTCTCTTTCCACCTTCTTCTTTCTTCCATAAAACAAATGATAAAGCAAGCGTGGTAAAAGCTAACCTTTGGGGAATCTGAATGAAAGTTATAGAAGAACTCTTTGTAATGTTTTTGAAACTTTTTTGTCCATCTGAAATTACTTTTTTAATTTAAATATATGCCCCCGTATAAGTTTTTAGGTTCACATCTTCACCAGACCACAACAAATAAGTAGAATTTAGAAAAGCCAATGGGAAAGTGAAGCATATTCCGTCTGAAACAGCGGAAGCAAAGGCGTAGCCTGGGGAATGAGACCTTGAACTTCTTGAGATGAACAGGGGCTAGACCTGATCTGAGAGGTGGCATATGCTATGTAGCAGCAAATATATGTTTGCGTAGATGAGTGGGGACAGAATATAACAGGTGAAAATCCTACAGTGGAGTTGTGATTTTATGTAGAGGAAAGTTTTTTGTGTAGAACTGTTGTACCTTTGGTCTGTGGAAAAGGATACTGTCTTAGTCTGTTCAGGCTGCTATAACAAAATACCAAAGACCGAGTAGTTTATAAATAACAGAAATCTATTTCTCTCAGTTCTGGAAGCTGGGAAGTCCAAGATCAAGGCCCCAGCATGGTCACGTTCTGGTCAGGGTCCTCTTCTTGGTTCATAGCCATAGCCGGTGCCTTCTTGATGTGTCCTCCCTGAAGGAAGGGGGGCTGGCAACCTTCAGAGCCTCCTTTATGAGGACTCTAATCCCGCTCATGAGGGCTCTACCCTCATGACCTGCTCACCTTCAAAAGGCCCCACCCTTTAATACCATCACATTGGGCATTAGGATTTCAACATATGAATTTGGGGAGGACACAATCATTCAACTGTAGCAGATGTATTAAACACATTTATAGTATAGAAAGATTTATACCTAATGAGCACTTAGAGGATTAATGTAGAGCAGCACTTTAGAAGCATTGGTCCCTTTAATCATTTGTAAGTTCCGGCCAGCATGTCTATTCACAAAGCAGACCCCCTAAGGAACGTAGTTTCTTTAAAACATGTATTAATATTAAACATACATTAATTCAACAACATTGTAAATCAACTATACTTCGATTTAAAAAAAATTTACATATATTAATTCAGACCCATTTTCCACAGTAAACCGAAACAATACAGATGTACTCTATGAAGCTCTTCAATTTTATAAAGATATTTAAGGACTTTAGGGATGAAATCAGAAACGTATTTAGATCCCTGCAATTTGGAGCCCTAAGGAAACCACACAGAGCAGGAAATCCTCTAAATCAGAGACTAAGTCTGGCACAAGCTTTTGATTGTTGTGCGAGACCAAGCTGAGCCCTAAGACCCGCTGTTATATTTAATTGAACACTCTAATGACATCCTCTGAGTACACTGCTTTAATAACACACTTATTTAAAGTGACACAACCCATGTTTTCATTCTGTAAGTCTCAGTAGTGACACTGACATTTTCTCTTTCCCTCTCTGCCTCATCCTCTCCCATCCCTGCCATGCAAATAGTCACTGTCTCTTTAAATCACATTTAATAAAGTTTCCTTTTTTCTTTTCCTGTTTTCTTCCCCTGTTGTCTCATGTTGGTAGCAGGTTAATCCTGAATTTATAATAAATGCAAATGGATTAAAGAAAATCATGGGTTCAAGATTATTTTAACTTCACCAGCATAATTGTTAATATCTCCGTCGTCCCCTGGGCTATGTAGGATTACATCAATTAGATTGGTCTCTGTAACTGAACGCATTAACCGTAAATGTGACTGCCATGTCTTTCCCAGCACCCTTAAAGTATTTAATTTGCTTGCCTGTAATAGATTGTCAGAGCAGTAAACGTAAGGCAAGTAATGTAAATGGTGTAATGATGATAATTATCTGAATGGATCGATTGGAGTGTTATTGCAACATGATACTGTGGGTAGAAGCGAGATACAGACATCCCATATACATTCCCATTTTCAACTTTATTTCCTTACGTATTATTTCCCAAGATTTTTCAAGTGAAAGCAATGTAAGCTGGCATTGCTGTTCTCTCCTTTATCTCTCCCCATCATCCTCTGTGCTGTTGCCTTATTAAAACCAGCAGACCCCAGGGAAGCTAAATTTCTCCAAAGAAAGCAGTGACTTTATAAAACTGAAATTCTAGCAGTCTCTCCATTATTCATGGTATCCAGATATTTGAACCGGAAGTCGCTTTGTAGATTGGCTTCTATGTTCCCTTCACTTATTAACTACTAAAGAACTGTAATCCCAGAAAGGTTCCATGACTTGTTGAAGGTTACACAGACTGCTATTGCCAGGTAAACTGCCGGGGGTAGAACCGGCCCTCCCACCTGGGCTGGGCGGGGAGCTGAGGGGTTACACCGGCTGCAGGTCTGAAGGGGGTTCAGTGTGACAGGCCGGAACAAGCCCTGGAGGAACCAATAGCAAGTCAGGAAAAGTTTTCGTTTAGTTTGGGTGGGGAATGAAATGATGGAACTGTCTGAGGATAACCAATACTTACAAATCTGAACAGATGATCAGCATGAGGGTGGAAGGATTGGGCTCTGTGGCAGATGTCTGTCCATGATGAAAATGGAAAGAATAGTGTAGGATCCCACCTGAGGGACAGGAGTGTTGGGAGAGGGTGGCTAAAACAGGGATTCGAGCCCAGAGGAAAAATGTCGAAGCCAAGTATTAGAATGGAAAGTTGAAGAAGAAACAGGGATTTAAACCCTTGGATTTGAAAGATGACCGGGTCGGGATGATCTGACAGTGGCATCCAAACAGACTGTTTACTTCAGCTTTTGTTCCCCATCCTGGTTCAGTGACACCACATCAGTTTCACTGGTAAGTAACAAACGGGCCTAAATCTGAAACTTTTCATACATCTGCCAAAAAAAAAACAACAAAAAAAATTCAAATCATCAAAGCACAAATAAAACCACACGGAACCCACACCTTCTGTGTTACCAGAAAACAGAACACTAGAACTTCAGTTGCTGTCCGCAGAAAACTAAACTCCAAATCCTGTACCCACAGCATTATCCACAGCGAGGCTGTGTGTGCCAGGGCAGGGTGGTAGCAGAGGGTACAAGGAAAGCACTCCCAGGATGAGAAGGTCTGACACCACGAGCTCAAATCTCAGGACTGGCTGTAGGGCAGGGCTTGAAAGTGTACGGGACCTAAGGTGACCATCTCAGCGAGGCCATGATTCTGGGGAAAACGAGGCTGAGAGGAAAGGTACCGTCTGAAGATGTGACTGTGAAGGGAAAAAGAAGAGGGAAAATTTCAAGATGCTGTGGAAATAAAAGAGAAGTATAAGACCAGCCTCCCCAGTCATCATCCAGCAAAGAGGCTAAAACAGGGGTGTATAGGGCAAGGGTGGAAGAATAGTACGTGAAAGTGATAAACTGATAAAGCAGAAAGAATGCAAGTAGAGAACTGGTAGGAAAGAAGGCGGGGGAACAGTTGATTTTTGCATATATAGCAGGAGGGGGGCAGGGCACAGGATTGTAATGATGGTAAGAACAAAGGGAGTGATGGGCCCTAGGAGAGAATCTGTGAGAGGTGGAAGGGGTGATGTTGGAGGGTTAGGAGAGGAAGTGACACCTCGCTCCTTTTAGTATAGTTTTGACTTTTGGAGTCATGTTCATGTTTTCCATATTCAAAATATAAAATGAAACCAATGAGAAGAGGAGAAACTAAATTTGAATACTATCAGAAACAAATGACCTGAACTGAAACAGTTTAAACATTTTTTTGAAACAGTTTAAACATTTTTTTGAAACAGTTTAAACATTTTTAATTGAAGTATAGTTAATGTACAGCCTTATATGTTACAGGTATACAATATAGTGATTCATAGTTTTTAAAGGTTATACTCCATGTATAGTTACTATAAAATGTTGGCTGTATTCCCTGTGTGGTACAGTGTGTCCTTGTAGCTTATTTTATACGTAGTAATTTGTACCTCTTACTCCCCTTCCCCTATATTGTCCCTCCCCCTTCCCTCTCCCCAGTGGTAACCACTAGAGTTCTCTGTATCTGTGAATCTGCTTCTTAAAACATATTTAAATCTAAATAAAATTAAATTGAGAAAGAAGCAGATATTAACTTCCTCAAAATTTCTCTGAATCTCATAAAGAATATTCATAAATGCAACCCTTCCAGCTTCAGCTTCAAATAAATAGTGTAGCCACACTGAGGTGTGAGGGGTGAGAAAGAGCCAGTCTGGTATCTTTTGAACACAGTATTTTTACTATATACCTGCATTCTAAAGAAAAAGCAAATGTGAATTCTTCTTAGTACTATTTTTTTGTGGTGTGACCATTTCGTACGCACTTTAGGATTGAAGAAATGAGAAAATATAATGATGTCAGAAGCCCATGCTCTCACTCTAGAAGAAGGAAGATACAAATATGAAAAGGGAGGGCAAGGAGGAAGTCTGTGGGGGGTTGTGTGTGTGTGTCCACACGTGCGCACGCATGTGCAAGGACAGAGGGAGGGGAAGAGAGGAAGAGAAGGGAGAAACGCTTCCTTCCACTGAAAGAGACTAGGAGCGGTGATCCCTCAGTAGTAATTTGCACACATTAATATCCAGGTCTTAGTTTCCAAATATCATTGCCCAACTAAAAAGAAGCAGGATTCCTTGGAGAAATGGCTGCTTTCAGGGATGGGGCACCAGACAAGCAAAATGGGCATGGAACATTTCCCTGGGCCAAAAAAGAAAGAACATGTTTTAAAAATGAAGGAAGTATGTCAAAGGGCACAGCTTAGAGATTCACCTTCCCAAAGCTGAGAAAACTGAGCATCAGAATAAATACTGAGAGTGCAGACATGGTCCTATGAATAATAAAAGAATCCATGTATTCATACTGATAAATAAATAGGAGAAACACTTCCTTATGACATCATGCAAACTCGTAAATGTAGGCAGAAGAATGGTAGAAATCATCATTTTCAACCGAAGTCATTGTTGATCCAGGCAAGATTCATGGATGGCTGCTAAAATAAGTAGATAAAAGTTTGATGCAGAATAGGAGATTTTCATAGTCTCAAAGTGTGTGCCCCCAATTTACTTATTAATTCTGAAAGGAAAGATAGTAAATTTACAGTGGAGAGATTTGGAAGACTCCACCTTAACCAAGTGATCAAAGTTAACATGTCCAATTATGGGACAAATGGACATGACACGATTCTGATATGATGCACTGAGAAGGACCCAGTATCATTTCTGTGCTATTACTGCCAGGCGTGCAGGTGGAAACTTGAAGGAAACCCAAATTAAGGGACATTCCGCAAAATAATTGCCCTCTACTCTTCCAAAAAAAAAAAAAAAAGGGAGGGAGGGAGGGACAAACAGCATAGACGACAAGTCTTCCAGATTACACGATCTTGGATGAAGGACAATAGATGATTTGTCCTTCTTCCAAGATCAGGTCCCAATCCTGGAGAACATTCTAGGTTGGAAAAAACTTTTGCCATAACGACATTATTGGGACAATGGATGAATTTGGAATAAGGACTATAGGTCAGATTGTGGTGCTGTATTAATAAACACTGTATTTGCTGACTTTGAAAACTATACTATGGTTGTCTTCGTTATTGGGAAATACACACAGAAGTAGTTAGGGATAAAGAACTCACTCTCCAGTTGCAGGAAAAAAATTGAAAGAGAAAGAAAGTGATACAGGAAATGTGGCAGAATGTTAACAGTTGGTGAATCTAAGGAAAGGGTACGCGGCAGTTCATTGTACCATTTTTGCAAATCGTCTGTAAGTTTGAAATTATTTCCAAAAAAAAAGTTGAAATAAACTGTAACGGGAAAATGTGAATCTGTGTACCTCCTAAAAATCGTACCATAGTTTTGAAAAAAAAAATGATCTAAAGGTCTGTATGCCCACTTCTAAATGTCAAGGAGGGCTGTCATGAGGGGTGGGTAGAGCCAGGTTTCCTTGGGAGATTGGGATGGTGATCACTGTGGCAGCCATGGGATGGGTTAACTTATACAGTCCAGGATTCAGGTTGGGGCCAGCAGTGGCCAAAGTGAACCCAGGTCACCAGACACAGAGGGCAGTTTTCATGCCAGCATTCCATGCTTCTTCTAAAACCTAATGTGCTTATACTGTATACTTTTGTTCCCTTATTATTCTGCTGGTAACCTAGTAACCATATTCAACCTAGGATCCTACGGTAACTTATTTAACATTAAGGTACCTACAAGGCTCTTAGGAGCAGGAAAGCAGTACTTTTAAAAAGGCAGGGGGAGGGGCGAGGGACTCTTAAGTATGTTCAATTCTTAAATTTCTCATTATAGTCTCATGTTCAAAAGTCACTGATTAACCAAGAACACAACATGTTTAGTTTGCTTTTGGAATTACGCTTTCACGAATTTACCTGAGGTTCTCTTCTGTGACCTAAACAAATACCAGGTTGTGAAACTGTGACAGGTCTTAATGAAGTGGATTAAGGCATTTCTTCCATTTACATTTTCATAGAATGAAGTAAACTTTATAATCTTTTTTACAGAACACTCTCGCATCAGGCCATGATTTGATTTTCTTCCTGTTCAAAATATCAAGTTTTGCATTTCTTTAAATGCAAATGCCTTTTTGTGAACAATAAGACAGGAGTCATCCCTGAGAGATTTATAATAGTACTTAGAGCAAACTCGTCAAAGATTGTTCTACAAGAGTGTTTCGGATCCTGAGGAGATATATTTAGTAACTGTATTGAAGATGTTGTCACGTAACACAGCATTTCATTGATTTATCCGTATAATTTTTGTATCTCTACTGCAGGCAGAGAATTCAGCGTTGGCTTTGGAAAATGAAAATCAAAGGGAACAGTATGAGAGGTGTCTTGATGAGGTAAGGGGAGCGGGGTGCTTCTGGACAAGAGGCTGGACTGTTTAGGATTCCCTATGTCAGATCTTAATATGTGTCTGTTACCAGTCTCCAGAGAACATTAGCATTTTCGCCTTCAAAGGAAGGCTGTAAACATGGTGAATGTGGAGAAGGAAGGTCAGTCAGTCCCCTCCCCCTCCCTCCCTATATCCTCATATGGGCATCTGCAAATTCCTCTTGGTTATTGTTTAATATGCTTGGGGCATAGGTTGGGAGATGCTTCGCTGTATGATAAATTCGTCCTGTCCAGTAAGTGTGATCCCAGCCCGTGAATGAGAAAAGCCACCTCAGGGCTCGCTGCCTCGCCTCCAATTGGATGCCATTTCTGAAAAAGCAAATCCTTGATAGAGTGGGTGGGGATGATGTTCGCAGTTGGCAGCCAGAGGGGAAAAGTCAGTGGATTGATAACAAGGCAAGAAGAGAAAGGGAAGTAAGGAGGAAAATTCGAGCAGAATGGAAGGAGACAGGGCCACATGCCTGAGTAAACTGGAGAAATGTGATTCGACGACGATGAAGAGATGACAGCAGAGATGGTGGGTGGCTCGGAGTTCCTGAGAGGGGAGGGAAGGCTGAAGTGTATGCAGGGCCCTTGTTTTCCCCTCAGCCATCCCCTCACATGGCGCCAGGGATCGTACCACCCATCATTCCTATGTCATCCAGCCCGGACTGGCCGTTGGCCTCCCTGACAAGCTCTTATCTGGGACTTGGTTGGTGATTGGAGTTACTCATTTGATGGGATGACTTCTCTAGTCATCTGCCTGATACCCTAAGACTTGCACATATTCTTCTAAGAGATTCTGTTTAAGAGCTGTTATGATATAGCTGACGGAGATTTTAAGAAAATAAGAAAAATTACATTCAGTCGAGTTCTACTACCTTACCAGCGGAAACTAGCAATGTATCTTCAGTCTTTGCCTCTTCACTACAATTGGGAAAACCTTTTCCGACAAATGCTCTTGAACTTCCTTCCCCCTTCCCTCCCCCAATCCCCCCATTGATTGTCCCAGAAGGTGATGGGTTGAATGACAAAGAACACAGGTTCAAATCCCAGTTATGGCATCATCACCTCCGCCATGTACTCCTCTTCTCCCTTGAAACTAGAAATGGTGTTTCCTTCAGAGTTCCACCTGTGCTGGATATTTTCCTACACCAGTGCTTCTTGAAATGGGATCCCTGGGCTGGCAGCATCAGCCTCATCTGGGAACTTGTTAGAAATGCAATTTCTTAAGCCCCGTTCCCAGCTGTAGAGAATCAGAGACTCTGGGAGTGGAGGTGGGCCTGGCTATGATCGATCTGTGTATCAGCAGTCTCTCCGGGTGATGCTGTTGAGCCCTACAAACTAAGAGCCATTATCCTCGTAACACGGACCACTTTGCTTCACAGTTACTTGTCGAAGAACCCTCAAAATGTCCCCAGAAAACTGTTTAGCTCTTTAAGATTTTAATTGTTTCGTATCTCCAGCCATATATATTAGTTACTCAAGCAAAATGGTGTTTGCACTCCTCTGCCCTGTCAAGCCTTAAAAGGACTCTGAATAATCTTTACACCGTCCAGAGTTAAAAGAATCACTCAAGTACGTTGACATAAAGGGAGGAGTGGCGACTCAGTGTCTAGTGAGGCCAGTTCAGCCCCCTCCCCCCTGTTCCCCAGGTACTTGGTCCAATCAAAGTTTAGGGCAAGAAAGACCAAACAGATCCAAGGATATTTAAAGGAACAAATATTGCCCTTGGGTCATATGTATTGATCAGCAAAGTTCCACTTTAACCTCCTGCACAGAAATTTCCAATGAGACTTAATCTGCGTTAGAAGTCAAATTTGCGTGAATCACACCACAGAAACTTCTTAGTTGTCACAATTTTCGCACAAGTCATCCCCCCCATCACTCAAAAAGCTCCCAGCATTCCTTTCTGGAAATTCACAGCCTGCCTTCTGTACGTTCTCTATGCCTGCATTCCGAAGGTGTCATTAGCATGTGTCTGGTGAAACCGAAGTTTTCACCCACAAAATCATTGAGTATAAAGTTTCCACTGAAGACAGAATTTTCAGAGGGGGAATCCCACTGTACTTTTTTGGTGGTGTTCTTTTATTTGACATGAGAACGGTTTTATTTAAATCATTGATCACTGGTGCAGTACTCAATATTAGGACTTTGAAACGATTTAGACAAAGTCTGTTTCCTTTTAACAGATTAAAAAACCGAACCCTAGTTGGCAGAAGCTAATGCTTGCGTCACACAGCTAATGGGAGGTAGAATCCTAAACTCTGCTTCCAACTGCCACCTGTACCTGACAACGCCAGGCAAGGTGTTTATTTTTGTGTCGCACAAGTGTAAGGACCATATAATCTGGATTAACTTTATAACAATAATTTAAAAGGTAGAAAAGCGTCCCATATTACAGAAGTTTTTAAATTGACTATTTTACCATTTATATTAATACAATAAATGAAGAAAACTGACAGCAGAACAGGCCAGTGGTCAGCCAACACACAACACAACGTGTTAACAAACATGGCCAAAGGATCAGTGTGTGTCATGCATTACCTTCCGTGTAACATCTTTTTTGGAGGGGGGGAGGGAACATAAAGGTGGATTGATTCAAACTAGCCCTATTAAATACATCTATTAAGTTTATACTTTCTTCTGAAATTAATATTTAAGTGGAACATGTATGAATTATTCACGTAACACCAGCTTTCTACTGAAGTTTAAGAATCCAGCAGATGATGTTCACATTTAGGCAAATCCTAGGAGCAGTTGCACTGAACAATATTCACTCAATCGTTATGAACTGCAAAATAATACTGGGTAAGTATTTCAAAGTATGAACTACAGATATGATATAAAAAAATATATAGTAGAACAACTTTCTAACTTTAAAGTACAAATGGTTAAGTCACCAGTACCTACTTACACACAAATTAAACAAAATCAGAATCAACACTCAACTTTTAGGAGAAGCAGTTTCAGTCCTGGTTTTACCACTTAATAGGAGAAAGATCTTACGTGGGTCCTTTCATTCAAGGATGATTTGAAAACCAATTCACAAAGTGAATAGCTTGGATGCCAGCTAAGAAGACTCTTCAAGGACCTTTCATACTAACTTGAAGTTGGGGGACATACAATTTGAGAAATTAAATGGTACCGCCCCTCATGCACACCCAGGTTACCCACAGTGAGTCCGGATCACACTGCAGTTCCTAATGACCTAAGTTAAGAGTCTCCTTTCTCCACATCTCTTATCCTGCGGTACTCGACATGGGCTCCAGAACACAGAACCAGCCTGTGTTCTCTGTGGCACCACCTGGCTGATACGGATACCTAAGTGTGCACAGGATTGAGTTCAAAAGCTCTTCAACTCATCAAGGAAAAGAAAGAATAAAAATGACACCCTTAGTTTACACAGGCTGAACCTACGTTGATCACCTAGTACATCTTGAATTGGCTCCTGTTAGTGGTAAATAGAATACTTTTGTATTTGATGTAGAAACCAACAAACTTAGGTTAAACCAAGCCTTCACTCTGTCAGTGCAAACTATGTGTATTTGTGTGTAATGTGCCAGTTTTATATACAAATCATAAGTAACCTTTAAAATCTGAAGCAGTGAGTCTGATGTCTTCCTACTGCCTTGTGGCAGTAACTGTTTAATCCTGCTGGATGAAACTCGCTTGACTCCCGACACTTTGAGGCCAAGGAAGGTGCTGTTGAGAGCCAGGGGGAAGTCATGTACAGCCAGCCTGCTTGGAAAAGCCAAACGTGGACAAGATCTTTCGTAAGAATCCGAGTAGCTCTTGTCAACGCTTTCAACCTAGGTGACCCCACTAGCATTAACAGGATTGATTTTGAGGTAGCTACACAGTTTTAAAGATGCCATTAATGAAGATTATGGGCAATTTATGGTATAGCCGGTTAATGCCATTCAGGTAGCTGATTTTTTTCTCTTTTGGTGAGAAGGAAAACAAGAAAACTCAACAAAATAAGAGCACATCTTCAGTTCACTTAGAAGTCAACATCCAAGGTAAAGGAATTCTCTGTCAGACTGGACGTCATTCCCATCCTCTGATACTTGCCTAGTCTCTTCTCAAAGAAGTTAGTCTTCCCTTCAGTGAAATAGCCTCCATAAAGTCAAATGGATTTTCTACTCTGAAAACCTTGCTAAAACCCAGCTCCAGCATAAGTCTGTCTGCCACGAATTCGACGTACTGCTTCATCAAAGCGCAATTCATCCCGATGAGCTCCACTGTCAGGGCCTCCGTGAGGAACTCGTGTTCTGTCCTAGCTGCATTGACGATTATTTCTTTGACTCTCTGCTCCGAACGTTTGTGTAGCAGGTGTTTGAACATCAGGCAGGCAAAGTCACAGTGTAAACCCTCGTCTCTGCTAATAAGTTCATTGGAAAATGTGAGGCCGGCCATGAGTCCTCGTTTGTTGAGCCACAATACAGATGCAAAAGAACCAGAAAAGAAGATTCCTTCCGCTGCGGCAAAGGCTACGACACGTTCTCCGTACGTAGCCTCTTTGTCTTCGATCCGGCGCAAGGCCCAATCTGCCGCCTTCTTTACAGAAGGCACTGTCTCACTGGCATTGAAGAGGAATTCCTTTCTTTGGAATCTTTAATGTAAGTGTCAATGAGGAGACTGTCCATTTCAGAATGTATGTTTTCCACGGCAATTTGGAAGCCATAGAAATAACGGGCTTCCGTAATCTGAACCAAGTTTTCATTTACTATGCTATCACTTGCTGCAGAGAAAGCCAGAACACACGAAGTGAAACATCTCTCTTCAGGCTTCAGGGCTTCCCAGGGCTGAATGTCCTTGGAAAGGTCCAGCTCCTCAGCTGTCCAGAAGGAAGCCTCCGCTTTCTTATACATCTGCCAAACATCACGGTATTCGATAGGAAAGATGACAAAGCGGCAGGGGGTTTCTTTCAGAAGAGTGGTTCATCCTCCACCCTGGGGGCAGATGGCTTAGGGTTCGGCTTGGCGGGCTCCTGGCAGGTCCTCCTTGTGGTCCCACGGAGCGACGGGGGAGTGTCCTTCCGGTCCGCCAGGCTGAGCCCCTTCATAGGCGAGAGCTGGAGGAGATGCTGCTGCTGCAGGCCAGCGACAGTGGCGGGCGGGATGCCAGGTGGGGCTGCGCGCGGGTCGCGGGACGCCAGGTGGGGCTGCGTGCAGGTCCTGGGCCCTCCGTCTTTAAGTGCAGAAGTTTAACTGTTGCCAAAGAGGGGATCTTCAATAAAGAACCACCTGTGAGCAGCACAAATGTTCTGTATTCATGAATCCCGGCCCCTGATTACACATGCCTGTTGTTTTGTAACTAATTGCATGAGGGTAGGCAATCCATTTCCATGCATTGTAAGAGAACACTCTCAAAGGGGTAGTTGAATGTAGTAATAATGCCAACTGGAAATTCTTTTCAAGGCTTTTCATACTCATTAGACAAACCAACAAGGTAAGGCCTCATGTAAGTTATTTCCTTGCTAATGGGTTTCATAAAACATACACAGGTGGATAAAATGTAAATTTGAAGTGTTCTTCAATCCCTTTTGTACTGATTGTTATTTTCTGGGAAATGAACATATCGAGGATTTGGGGAAAGCACTTGGGAGTCGGAGACTCCCTCTGTGTGTTCTAATAAAAGGGTGTGTTTATTCAGAAGGAACAGACACACATCCATAGATACACACACACAAATGCATGCACACACATTGTCACTTCACCACCACTTCTACTGCCACCCAACCCCTCATCTCCTTGCCTTGCAATACAAAAGCAAAACCAAGGACCAATCTTGGGTTTTTTTTTTGGAGGTGGGGGGCACTGGAGGTCTTCATGTTTGTATCTAGCATCTTTGTCCAGCCGTTTGACGGCTTGCTGGCAAGCAGTGAAGCGCTCTTTATTCTCAGTATCACTTTGGCCAGTTCCTTTAAGACCAGCTTATTCTCAAGTAGAGAAGATGATGACACATACCATCTCCTCAAACCGCTGCCTTGCTTTTAGATGGATTCAGCTGTATCCTCCAAACCTTTATGGGATATCAGCCATGCCCAGGCCCTGGGATCTCGAGGTACCCCCAGCCTAGCAGGAGAAGTGAGGGGCGTGGTTAATCCCAGAGGAAGGAGGTGAGGGAAACTCACAGAGGAACGAGGCTACGCTGGGTCTTGGAGAATATACAGCAGAGTCACCAAAGGGCAGGCGGAGCAGTGGGCGGGCGGGCAGGTGGTGAAGGGGGCAGAACTGAAAGGGCATCTTTAGGAGAAAGAGCTGGAGCGGGTGAAGTCTGAGATCTAGAAAGATGAGTGGTTCTCACTCTTACTGGCACATTGCACTTAACCTGGGGAGCTTTAAAGGAACCACTGGCTGCCGCCGCCCCTCAGAGATTCTGATCTGATCTGATTCTGCTCTAGAGTGGAGCCTGGGTATTCACATTTTTTAAAGCACTCCAGGGGCTTATAATATTCAGCCGACATTAAGAACCACTAGCTTATGTCTCTGAATGTGTGCTTTAGGGGGCATTTTCAGAAAGCATCCGTAAGAGGATGAAGTCTCCACCAAACTGGTTGTGATGATACAAGAGCCATGTGGACCCATGTGGAAATTGAGTGATTTCCAATTCCTTAACAGTGTCTGAGCAAAAAATACACCCTATCCCAGTGTTCCTCAGAGCGTGTTTCTGAACCCCTTCTGCATCAGAAAGATGTGTCTCGATTGCTAAAAATTTGATTCTCTGATCTCGCTCAGCTACTCTTAAGCAGAATGTAGGGTGAGGAGATTGGCAATTTGAACGAATTTCCTAGGCAAAGCTTTTGCACACAGAAGTTGGACCTGCCTCCCCGTCAGGCCATCCGAGTTGGACCAGGGTTCGTAGGCAGCCAGGGTGCCGTAGTATCTGAGTTCTCTGACTTCTCCGTGCTCTACACTTCAGAGCACAAGGGCAGGGAAAAGCAGACCTCTGGGTGTAGTTCAGAAAAAAAGAAAAAAGCATCAGAATTTCTTTTAAACCAAGGCTAACTAAAGGCAGAAGCAGGTTAAAAACAGTTCTTCCTTTTCTTTCTGGTTCCTATGCTATACGGCAAGACTGGACTGTGGAATCATTATCAGATATTGTCATTGTATAGCCCACATCTGGGAACCTAAGTCATCTTTAAAATCAATATCTTGATAAATGTAGATGGAAGATGATCCCGCTTGTGGCTCTCACATGCTTCAGGTGTCCATTTCATGTTCATTTCATGAATGGATCATAGAATCAACAGATGATCTACTTCTTGTACCTGCTCTAGACTCTAATCACCACAGGCAGCACCTATGTTCTCGTTAGCATTATCTCTCCAAGATCCAGCACAGTTCTTGGCCCAGACTAGGTCACTTAATGCGTATTTGTTGAATAACTGAATGAACGAATGGAAATTATCCACAGCAAATTAATTTCCAAATTAGTTTTCACTGGAATCCCATATATAAATCCCCCCCTCTCCCAGGGTCTTACAGGATTTTTTTTACAGAGTAAATAAATAATACAGGTGCTTAGTGATTTTTATTTATGCATGTATTTTACACACACACACACACACACACACACACACACACTTCATCCCTTTACAAATAAAAGCCCTTCTTCTCAAACCATCCTTCCTTAACTGCTTACCTGAAAATGTGTTTTAGTTTCTGAAGTTTGAATGATTGGATTCAGATTTAACATTTTTGGGGTGACTGCTTTTGATCAGGTACTGCCCAAGGTGCTTTCTCTGATGATGTCTATCATCTCATGCTTTTTTTCACAATTTTAGAGGCAGACGGTTCCCCTGCTTGACAGATGAGAAAAATCAGGTTGCTTCCCCACCCCCATACATATCAGTGAATGACCAACACAGGCAGTAGTTGAACCCAGGTCTTTTTTTGTGATTCTGCCCCAGTGCTCTTCCCACCTGCCCCCAGCTGCCTTCCTACAGTAAACCAAGCTCAGAAGCAGAGAAAACTTCTCCAAAGCACATTTCCCAAAAGGCGCGCTTTAGCGACCAGGTTTGTACATTACGTTGCTGACGTGACAGTGGCTTGGCATGATAAAGTAGCTCATAAAAGGGTGAGAGCAGGAGGACAGGACCGTTGAGCATGGTGTCCGCTGAGTACCTTACACGCCCCGCCCTGGACCCCATCCCCGTCAGTCTTCAGGATGTAGTGAGCACTGGCTCCCTCTGGAATAAACTCATTCAGCCTCAGGGACTGTTTGGCAATAAAGTAACAGACAACTCTGCAGCCCTGATTCTCCTCTCTCTGCCCTCCCCCCCCCATCCCTCTTCATCTGACAGGGAAGAAAAACAAAGACGTGTGTGGGTCACAGATGAGCCAAGTGTCAGAGGAGCTGGCTTGTCTGAGAGAATTCTTACGGAGAGGAAAGGAGAGATGTACCTGGCCGCTCTTCTTGGCACCCCTGTTCCTCCCGCCCGGCTCCCCCGCTGCCCACACCCCTGCTCCTCTTCTAGATTCAAAGAGGGAGGTTGTCAAACAAGCCAGGGGCTTAAGGACCGACTGTCACCTTTGCTCAGTGTGTCTCAGGTCCCCATGGCCCAGCCCAGCTGGTCCTTTTTCTTTCTTTGGAGAGGAAAGCTGTCAGCTGACACTAGAAGGTATTTGTTCTCATTAGCTGGGCCTGCCGGGGTGTGATTATTTGCAACCCGAGTGCTAAGGGCAAGATGCTATGATGAGGGCAGGGGTCCATTCCAGGGATCATCTTGTGAAGCTATTAGAGGTTGCAGGCACAAGCTCCAAATAGTTGTTCTGTTGATGCATCGGGGAACCTGAGCTGTTAAAAGTAGTAACAAAACCCAGGAAACTATCTTTAGAGGCAGTACCAAGGAAAGCATGTGTATCACATGCCTGCTTTTCTGCAAGGAACCTGTGAGCCTTTCTGGGTAATAGAACCCCATGTCAGTAGGTAAAGAAACAATGCATTCGTATATCTTTGTTCAGTTTTCAGGTAGAGCAAACAATTGTCCAAAGTACGTGCCAAAAGGAACTGTATCAGAGATAGAGTCTATAAGCCTATAGGGCAAACATATTGGATTGCAAAGATATAACATATTTACTGCTACAGGCTCTTACAGATAAGGTATTCGTTTATGACTCCTGCTAAATCATGTAGAGAGCCATTTTATGCGACCACTGTGCCACAGACTGGTTTAAGTGAGGGACCAGTTCGGAGGAAGAAAAGAAAATATTGATATTAGGCAGTTTTATGAGCATGTAAATCAAATCTAAAGTTTGCTATCCAAAAGGATTAAATTATTTATGGTATAAATTAAGTTTGGTACATTGTTCCTGATTTAAGCAGCATGAATAGTTCAATTCTTCTGTTTTTTTTTTTTTTAATTTGCAAGAATAAAATAGATGGTATATAGTTTGACTTTAAATTCACAGTTACAAATTGAAATGAACATTTAAAAACTGAAAGATTTTCAAGATTATGCTATTGGTCAATTTGTGTCGGCCGAATAACATTTATCACCACTGTGATCGTGTATAAATAAAGTAATAAAGGAAAAAGTAATGGTACCAGTTACGGAAAATACAATTTATTGTGGACTATGATAGTTCTTAGATATGCTTCTTTAACTTGGGCTGGACTAAAAAGCAAAATACCTAAGAATACTTTTTCTTCAAAACTGTAGTTAGTTTCAGTGAAAGGCCTTTCTTTTTTACTTAATGTCAACAATATAAATTTGAGAAGGATTCTGATAGGGAAAAGAATCCTTCTTGTGCATACAGTTCAATGAACCAATTGTAGGTAATCTGATTCTAGTCATTTACTGCTTGTGGTGTAAATGTCTGCTAACCACAAGTTGATTGCAGCCTGTATTTTAATTTTCAGTGAGGCTTACTGGTGGCTCACTGTCATTAAGGATATGCTATTTTGTCAATATTGAGTTAAGAAACAATTAAGCCCCATGAAAACATTTTTACCGTAATCTGTTCCCCTATACTAGACAGAAATGAGCACACACAGTTCAGCATCATCGAAAATACATTTGTTATCAAGAGAAAGAGAAGATAAAGGTGTGGTCCTCAGCCTTAGGTTGAATGTGAGAATTACCAATATGATTACATGATTACACGATTATCACACTTATAATTGTGTTCTTGCCAACCTCCTACCAGCTGTGTTCTCTTTGAAATGAAAGAACACATCCCAATCATAGATACTCTGCGAATTTATATTGAATAAATGAATGAACAGCAATACCTTATATTTAAGATATTTAAATATCCTGACTCGGTCTTTAATGCTGTCAGTTTCAGTTATCACACTAAATGTTTACAGTTTACGTATGTATTGACTAAAAAATTCCACATAATTCACCTTTCTACCGTAATTTTATCAATATTAGCCATTATGGGTACATAATCTCAAGGTTGTGGTGAAGTTTAGTGACTCTTTGTGAAGTGTTTTTGAAACCTGCAGGTGAAAAAGAAATCGTAGTGTAAATACATGTAGAAATGATGAATGGTTATCTGGAGAAAAATGCCAGATTCTTGAAATATCATGGACATGTTATTGGTTTTTCACATGGCCGTTAACTGGAATTGTGTCACACGCCCACTCCTAAGCCAGTCGCTGAAAGGGACTGGAATAACCAACACTGGCTTAGATTAATCAAGATTCACCTCCTTGGGCTGAGAGGGGCCCAGCTTCTCCTCCTGTCACAAGCTGCCTGATACCTGAAGAAAATTAGAGTTCTAGCAATATATTAGTGACAGTTATATTTGGTTGTATATTAGAAGAAACTCAACATAACAGTGCCTATTTTATTTCTCTCTCATATACCAGTTCAGAGATAGACAGTGCAGCTCCATGCATCATCAAGACCAGGCTCATCCTATTTTTCTGCCCCAAAATACTTAATATGTGACTTCCATTGTCAAGGTGGCTGCTGAAGCTCCAGCCATCACTTTCATATCCCAGCTAGGAAAAGAAAGAAGGATGAGCCCCCTTTTTATAAGAAACTGCCTATAAGTCCAAGAAAATAGACTGCTAAAAACTCATTGGCCAGAAGTTTGTCACACAGTGACAAGGGAGGCAGGGAAATGTATTTGGATGTGTCCAGCCAAAAAATCAGGGTTTGTGACTTAGGAGGAAGGGGCAAATGGGGGATAGAGTAAACAACTATCAGACTCTATCACAGGTAACCATGACAAGAGGATGGCGTAAAAGAAGATGTGGAGTAGGAAAGCAGAGCATATAGGAAAGAATGAGTTGCCCCTATTCTCCACCATTCCACCTACCCGTATTGCAAGTAATTTTAAGCAGTGAAATAGTCACACAGCAAAAGAATAGGAAGGAGAGGCAAAGGACATTGTAAATCAGCAGTGTAGAAACTGTATGCAGATAATTAGGATCGTGTTTTACACTGTATCATTTTTTAGCCTTCTTAAAGTACTTTACATATGAAAGGATATTACTTTTCCAAATATGGAAATGTGAGAGTCAAGGTATGAATGATCTTTCCAGCCTAACCATTTTAATTAGCAACCAGGTCACCTTTGGAAAAAGCAAAGTATTACCTAGAAGGAAAGGCTTATTATGAAAAGAATCAGGTCCTCTGGAGCTAGAGGAAAGAGGAAAATAAGGAGCTAATTAGCTATAGTAAGCTGTGGGAAACTTATTGATAAATTAGAGTCCATGCATATAAAGTCTCATTATTATAAACGGCAACTCTTTTCTTTATTTTTTAAAGGTAGCCAACCAAGTTGTGCAAGCTCTGCTCACTCAAAAGGTAGGTCACTTTCTGGCTTTATTATTTTCAAAGTACTTATGTGAATAGATTGGAACTCACATTGTCAAACTAACAGAAACTATGATTGATAGCTACAATACTTTTCTATTTATTCACTTAGGTTAAAATTGTGTGCGTTTTAGATGGCATATGCAGTAACATCAATGGCCAATAGATTCATAAAATTTAAACTCTTGGGAAAGTAATAGAAAGCCTTTTGAAGATGAAAGATTTCCATGGGCCCACCCAGATGAGTTAGCAAACCTATCATTTTTATTTAGTAAATGCAAACATTAAATAAGTTGATGGATTCCTCTGACTCCTATAAAATGAATAGCCTGTGATGGGCTGCATTAACAGAGGCCTAAAATTCAGCAAGAGATCTTTGAGGTTAGGAAGTTTGTTTAACTCCTCTGGACCTTAATTCCTGTTACGTAAAATAGGGATAACAATGTCTACTTCCCAGAATTGCTGTGGTCGTCCTATAAAACGGAACATATAGAGTTGTTCCCCCAGGAACACGTTTGTGGTAAAGATAAAACAAATGGTGGTATTACATACTTGAAAGTTGCTGAGAGTAGATCTTAGGCCTTATTATCACAAAATAAAAAGAGAGAATTAACTGTGTGAGGTGAGGATGTGTTAATAATTTTGATCTTGGTAATCATTCTACCATGCAATGTATATCAAATTGTCATGTTTTACACTTTAAATATATACAATTATATTTGTCAGTTACTCCTCATAAAGTTAGGGAAAACAACAAATGGTGATTTCTCAGCCTGAAATTTCTGTACCTTCTCCTTTGTCATCTTCTTATTCTGCCTTCAGATCATGTTATTGGGGCAGAGTGGTAAATGCAGGTAGTTGCCCAAATTTGGCAGGTTTGGCGAATTTTACTGAACCTTTTGCATCTCCTTCCATGATGTGTCTGAGAGGCTAAATTCTAATTCCTTCAAATTTTTTTATTCTGATTTACCTCTCTGTGAGATAGATTTCCTCTTTAAAAGAAGATCTTAGATCATGTGGCATGTTCAGGAGGATGTGGCTAAGGAGAGCAAAAGCATTTATGACATTTTGATTTTTTTTAATTGAAAACAATTTTATTAGGGGTTTACTACTTCTCATAAAGGTACTTAAATACATATTATTTTAAATGTGTACTGTAGAGGCATTAGAATAATATTTTTGCTAGATTCTCTCCCCCAACTACTTCTGTCAAAATATCATGCTTCCTGCTACAAATGATTTTAACTGATTCAGATTTTACATTAAACTACATAAATAGAGAGATTTGAGCACATTTATTAGGTTAGAATTAGGTTCCATTGTGAGTAACAGAGATCCAAAATAATGGTGGCCTAAATCAGATAAAATAAAATAAAATTAGTTATTTATTTCTCAGATCTAAATCTACAGGTGGACAGTACATGACTGGTATGATGACTCTGCTCCATAAAGTTGATAGGGTTCCTGGCATCTGGGCTTCCATCTTATTATTCTGCAGGATGTGGCCTTCATTTCCAGGGTTACCTCATTGTCCAAAATGGCTGCTCTAGCTCCAGTGATCACATCCACATTTCAGCCATCAGGAAGAAATGAAAGCCAAAGAAAATGAAGAGGCTAAAAGACACACCTGCTGTCTTTTAAGAGAAACTTCTAAAAGTTTTCACACTTCCCTACCTATATCTCCATGAACAGAACTTAATCACACATCCACACCTAAGGAAGCTGACAGTGGAGTCTTTTTTTTTTTATAAATTTATTTTTATTTCATTTATTTTTGGCTGCATTGGGTCTTCGTTGCCGTGCGTGGCTTTTCTCTAGTTGTGGCGAGCAGGGGCCATTCTTCATTGCGGTGCGCGGGCTTCTCACTGCAGTGGCCTCTCTCATTGCAGAGCACAGGCCCTAGGCGCGTGGGCTCAGCGGTTGTGGCTCACGGGCTCCAGAGCACAGGCTCAGAAGCCGTGGCGCACGGGCTTAGTTGCTCCACGGCACGTGGGATCCTCCCAGACCAGGGCTCGAACCCGTGTCGCCTGCATTGGCAGGCGGACTCTTAACCACTGTACCACCAGGGGAGCCCGACAGTGGAGTCTTTATTCTGGGTATGTGCCCAGCTGAAAATTGATTGTCACCTTATTGTAGAAGAAGGGTCGAAACAGATGTTGAAGGGCAACTCATGATTTCTGTCACAATGTATTTGAATGCCTTTTCTTTTTCAAAGGCTTTAGTTTCTCAACTGCTTTCCTCCTGCTGGAAACTCGACACTCATTTAATTACAAACCTAAGGCATTGAAGGGGCACTGTTGCAGCTCTGTGTGTAACTGTTGAAAGACTTCTCATGCCTGTCTTTTTTAATGGTGCCTCAGAAAAGAGACAAGAAAGCTGTCTGGTACAATATAAAGGAAAATGGGACCTCTCAGGTCAGCCACAAAAAATAGCTACACAAATTCAAGTAGTAACTAGTAAACAGATAAGTCTGCCTTGGCACAGTTAAGCAGTAAGACACAAAAAGATGTGCTACTGTGAGATAGCATACCTCAGGGATACTGTGAAGCAGGCAAAGATGCCTGGGCTTTCAGAGATTCCAGAAGAATCATGTTCTGCAGAAACATGCACTTCCCAGTTTTTCTAGAGACTGTAGAATTGCTACAAAAAGACAAAAATTTCTTTTTAATTAAGAGCACAATATAGGAAATAAAATTAGGTTTCTCCGAAAGCAGATGAGAAACCTAATTCTAAAGAGGGATGTAGCTGGCACAGAGTAAAAAACAGAAATCTTGAGTGATTTATCCAAGTCACACACATAAAATCCATGAGGTAAAATTATAGTCATAACCATACAGTTTTGGACTGTATCATTTATTATGACACAATGGCAAATCTGCCATGACTTCATATCCTCCTCCCTGGGCAACCAAAAAGGTATTTTTCTGGCATACCAGGAATTGGCTCCGATAAGCATCTTGAAGTCACAGAGTGTATTTCCTTTCCAAATACTGGTAGAAAAAAAATTATTTCCGTAAATTTAGCAGCTTCTGTTAAATGTACATATCATGTCCTAGTCAAGTAATGCAGTTTATCTCAGAAATCTGCGAGTTCTCTTAAGAGAGCTGACTGTCCCTCCTTTAGATCAATAACGCTAAAATGACAATATTAAACCCAGCTCACTTCCACTTATGCCTCCAAATCATAGGTCCAAGTCTATAAGTGCAAGTGAAATCAATAACCTGAGCTAAACTCATATTTTTGTCTGAAATATATTTTATGTTCATTAAGACAATTACACTCACTGAAAATGTTACTCTCCTAGGTTCTTTTTTTTTTTTTTTTTTCCTTTTTCCTTTTTTGCCACTAACACCAAACTCGGAAGAAAAGCATTTTTCCCTGGAGTTATTTTCCAGCATATCAACAACCTCAGCCTTACCTTCATGTTCTTTAGAATCGCCAAATATTCATGGTGTTTTTTAATTTGCCAACATGGGTTAAGGCCCTTGTATGGTGGAATCTAGCAGTACAGCCAACCAGATAGCAGCAGAACACGATTTTGTAGCTTGAAGCTAAAGAACTCCCAACTTCTACATATTTCCCTTGTAGGAGGTGTGGTCAGGCCATCTGGGTCCACTTGTGTAGCAATGGTGTGGGTAGGATCTGGTTTCCTTGAAGAGAGTCTGTTTATATTTACTTAGCCCTACCAAGGAGTCAGACCCCATGTCCAGCATTTTAAATGCACTGAATTGTTTTTGTTTTCACTGCCATCTTGTGAGGTAGGGCTAGGAAAATAAATTTCCCATAGTTCCAATTGCTAGAAGTGCCAAAGCCCGTATGTTAACCTAGGGTTACTGCACTCCACTCCATGCCCTTACCCTTTGTACCATTCAGTACAAATTTGGACTGTATCATTTGTTATGACACAAAGGCAAATCTGCCATGACTTCATATCCTCCTCCCTGGGCAACCAAAAAGGTATTTTTCTGGCATACCAGAAGAGATGCTATAAAAATCAACAGATGGGTTGAAACCCAATGATTAGTTACATACGATTGCAGGAAATAAAACAAAAGGGCAAGGAAGCCAGTAGATTTCTTAAAACTTCTGGAAGCATCGCCAGTCCTCGCTAGCAAGGACGTCAAAAGTGACTCCAAATTTGGAGATTTCTCCAAATCAAGCTTTCTAAGAATCAGTCTTATTTTAGACCCCAGAATTTCCCAACTGCCAGGGACCTTAGTGTGAACAGTTAACCCTGAGCTTGTCGACCAGCTTTGGTAATAGGCTCAATTCACTGTAATGACATAAACTGTGTAGCCGTCACCCAGATTAAGAATGTTTTCATCTGAATGCCTTTTGGATGAAGGCTTGCAGTATTCAGTTTGCCACGAGACTCACCACTTCGTATTGATTAGAACTGGCCTGATTCAGTGATACAATTATGTTACCTGTCTTGCCTTTTTAAGTATTTGATGTTGAGGTCCTCGGTTGGTCTGAGATGTGACCAGCCTTTTCCAGTAATCCTTTTCTTTTTACAGAAGTATTAGCATTCTTAGAAGAGATAGGGATATATCAGTGACAGACACTGAGAAGGGTTGTGACCGGGAGAGGCTGGCTGGTGGATGTGGTGTCCAGTAAGCTTAAGGGGAGGATTCAGGTGGCCCTTGACCAGCCATCTCACGAAGCAGCTGAGGCATGCCTTGTCTTGAAAGCCTGGTTTTGTGCAGAAGCTACGTTTGCAGGTGAGGAAACTGAGGCGTAACCAGAATAAGTTACTTCCTCAAGGTCATGTGGGTAATGAGGACCAGAGCCCAGGCCTCCTAACTGCCAATCCAGTGTGTTCCCATGATACACACTGCCTCTGAAATAGGAATACCAGTATAATATCACTGTACACGATAAAATCAGATTGAATCAACAGTACTCCAGTGGTAATATCAGTATATATCGAGCTTTAATCAACCAGCATCTCCCTAAATTTCCTTTAGCCTGGAGCTGGCAATGGTTTTGCTCTAAATGCATAAAGTAACCATACTCCATAACTACGACACAGCAGTGAAGCCAGAATCTCTTTCAGCCCCAGACACAGGTGAAACTTGTCAGGAGTACGATGTGTGGATCCTCCGGGGAAGTTGTGGTTTGGGATCATTAAGATACACAGGGCCCTTTTAGACCAGTAGCATCCCATCACTCAGTATATTTTCCCCTGGCATCCAGCTGTAATGCCTTACTTTATTTCAATTGAGAGTGGCATGCAGATTGCAAAGAAAACAGGTTGGGCTATTTCCTTGAACCCAAAGACCACTATACTTGCTTACATGAGATGAAATGTAGTCAACTCTTTGGCATTTTTTCTTCCTGATAACATTATACAACACATCCCCTTTTTTCTTTCTAAAGACACAACCTTATATTTTCAGTGGGGTCCTCCCCTTGAGGCCTGAGACATACTAGGGAGCAGAGAAAAAAAGAGGTTTTGGATGAGGGCAGATGGTCCAGCCCCTGTTGGGAGCCATGATCTCAGAGGCTGGCCTCTGAACAGGAGAGTTCTTTAGCTTCTAACGCCTTGCCTGGGGGGCATAGTCTAGTTCTCCCCTCTATAATCGACAGCATTAGAATAGTGGCTCTTGCACCCAGCCTCAAAATGTCATATGGGCCTTTATGTTAGTGGGTTCTCATTGTGAGCCCAGGGGAAGCACAGACAGCCGCTGACACTCTGCCTCGTAGTCAAGGAAACTGTGGTTTTTCTCTCTCTCTTTCCATCTCTCCAGTCTGGCTGTGTTTATGTGTGTGCACATGGGCACACACACATGGCTTTGATTACGGTTTCTTGGGATGACAGCTGTCTGGCATCACTTAACCATCCACAGCTTGAGTGAAGAAAACAAGAATGTTAAAACAACACAGAATATTCTTTTATATCTACAAATTTTCTGTCCAGCTCAATTCTGTGGGTCAGTGATTGTAAGAGCAGCGTCACATTCCTGAAGCCCTCCATTGCCCCCTCTGCTCTGTACTGATCGAGATGAGCCACTAGTGATGAACGGTCCTCAAGGTCGATAAAGTGTGTTCCTGCTAATGAACTTTTACTGCCTTAAGTAACAGTAATGGCCATGGAAATTTGGGCACTGGTACAAAAACTTGCTTTAGAATAGATTGATTTTTTTTCTTTCTTTTTTTTTTTTTACCCATCTGAAGAAATCTTTTCAAGTTATTCTCAGTTTTGCTACTAAAAACTGTTGCTGGTCTTCCTTACAAGTCTCCTTTCTCCTTGCAAATCCAAACTCATATGCTTCTGTTTCCATCCCCACCCACCCCCTGCAAGTGAGAATGATTGTGTTTTCCCACCCAATAGGTACTATTAATATTTATTTACCCACAATCAAGTTTTATTAATTGCTTAATTAGCAGTAGTGAAAACAGCGTTTGGGAGCAGGGAGTGTTATATACACGCTAAGAACAAAAATTAGCATTAGCGAGACACAGAGGTTGAATTCTAAATAAAGACAGCAAATTTAGCCTTTTAATTTGAGCAGCGCCTAGGCCCCCAAAACAGCCTCTGCTAAATGGCATGCACACACCCCCTGCCCCTGCTTTTACAGCTGCTGCCCTCCTACAGCTGGCACCCTGGTTGCCTCACCTGGACATGGCATTCCTTTGCTCTGCTCTGCATTTGTAGGCAACAATCAGTTGAAAACATCCTACGCATCCGCTTCCTTATTTAGCTAAAAAGGTGAGAAGAGTGTAAGCTGTGCACTGAGCTATAGCTTGGCCTGTCTCTTTGCCTCCTGTAAATAGAATGAATAAGCCTGGCAGTGATGATGCATCTCAGGTAAAGCCTCGGAAGCTAGACCTCTCTCTAGCTGCACACTTAGGTTGCCCCAAGGTTATGTAGGAAACAGGCGCACTCACCGTTGTGACTGCTGTTTAGGTCCTGGGGAGCAGAGCTGTGGACTGGCACCCTGTCTTGCTTGCAGAGACTTAAGTGAGGCCTGTAGCTGCCCCACCTCAGAATACATAGGTAGACACACAACAGTGTTGAGAAACTTAAAACTCTCTTTATCACACCATCACTAGAGAATAGAACTCATCATCATTAACCCCTTTAACAAAATCAGCACACAATTTTATCAAGCTCCTACTGCTCTGTGGGGTGCTGTGCTAGGTGGTGAAGGAAAAATGTCAGAACAATATGCTCGTGCTGGTGTTTCTGTGAGTATCTCCTCATGCCTTTGGAGGAGCGTGTCATCTGATTGACAAGATAAGTCCAGAGCCTGAAAGCAAATCAACACAGAGCAGTATCTCACATTAACTAAATGTCGTAGAAGAGGCATTGAGGGCTTACTGGAGTTCAGGAAAGGGAGCAGATAAAAGCGGAGGATGCCAGGTAAAGGCGTGGGGGAGGAAACAGAATTTGAACTGGATGTCAACCGAAGAGGCAAACTTGGACCGGAAGAAGGAGGTGGATGAGAAGCAAAAGGGAGGTCGGGGAGGGGGAAGGAGGCAGAATGCCTGGTGTTTTCGAGAACAGGCAGACCCTTGTTAAAGAGCAGGGTAAGAGCATGGTAAGAGCAGAAACCTATTTTTTTTTTTTCAAATAAGGAAATAGTGTAAGATAAAGTTTGAAATGTAGAAAAGGGTCAGCTTTTGAAGAACCTTGCCTTGGGGCTTTATTCTACCGGCTGTTCCTTGAACCCCACCAAAGGGGGTGTAGACATGTCAGTGTAAGTACTGTCTTTATCACAAGTTAACTTGGAAGGCAGCTCCTGGGTGGGATTCTAGAGCATTCTAAAGCTCCCGCATGGCAGCCCCCCTCATGAAAGCTCCTTGGTGTTTGAACTATTCAGAAGAGCTGCTCTAAGGGGATGCTGAGGTCCGCTTCTTCTACTTCTTCCCCAACACTAAGACCAGAACATCCCCAAAGATATGGAAATCCACTAGTTCAGAGGATGGGCAAGTTTCAAGTGGCCTTATAAGCCTTCACTTCACAGTTGCTTCACTCCATCTAAATCCATCACTGACTCGGTTAGCCGCATTGAGAATTTCAACTCGTTTCCGCAAACGACAGAGGAAGCTTCCATCAAAAGTGATAGTTTCCATACGGTATTTGTTTTTCTCTTTCTGACTTACTTCACTCTGTATGAGAGACTCGGAGGAAAAAAAAAAAAGTCATGAAGAATCTAGGGGTAAGATGGGAATAAAGACAGACCTACTAGAGAATGACTTGAGGATATGGGGAGGGGGAAGGGTAAGCTGTGACAAAGTGAGAGAGTGGCATGGACCTATATACACTACCAAACGTAAAATAGATAGCTAGTGGGAAGCAGCTGCATAGCACAGGGAGATCAGCTCAGTGCTTTGTGACCACCTAGAGGGGTGGGATAGAGAGGGTGGGAGGGAGGGAGACGCAAGAGGGAAGAGATATGGGGACATATGTATATGTGTAACTGATTCACTTTGTTATAAAGCAGAAACTAACACACCATTGTAAAGCAATTATACTCCAATAAAGACGTTAAAAAAAAAAGTGATAGTTTCTTTAGTTGATCAAATCTCTGTTCACTGTAAAAACATTGTCCTGTGGTTTGTGCTTTATGATTGCTTTTATGAAGACAGTGAAAAAGCCAGATATATAGGTGGAAGCTTAAATTGACGTTATATTGCTGAGATTTACCGTCTTCAAAAATAGCATGCTAGATTAATGCATTTCTGATTTCAAGGCGCTTTTTTTTTTTTTCAAGTAGGTCTTCCCTGAACATAATAATTCTATCAGACAGTGGGCTGTGGAAGAAAACATTGAGTGTGATCTATTTCTGGGGGGCTTGAAGGCTTAAAATACTATTTTTTACTAATGTGCCTGAAATATCAGATGAAATATAGTATTAATATGCAAAAGTGTCTTAATGGTAATAGACTTTTTTTTCTTTCAATGTGTTTGTTGCAGGATCTAAGGGAGGAATGTGTAAAGTTGAAAACGAGAGTGTTTGATTTGGAACAACAGAATCGAACGCTAAGCATCCTTTTCCAACAGCGAGTCAGACCAACTTCTGATCTGCTCCTCCAGGTATGTGTTTCTGTGCAAAACAGTCTTTGCTACTGAAATGCTATTGACAGGAAGTGAGTTAACTTCAAAAGGTACCACTATCTCCATGGGCAAGACATATTGCATCGGAACCTCCATTCTCTCCCCTCTCAAGGGATGTCATTAAAATTGAATGTCTCTTAAATCTCTTGACTCTTTAAACCTAATTTTGATAAAGAAATGCATCAACAAATAATAAACAGGTAAAAGGAAACAATCAGAGGTATCAAGTGAAACCGGGGAATGGAGTCAGCAAATAATTGATTGCTCTGGGAACAAGTATTAGTAGTCTTGCACTCCCTGATAAGCAAGGCGGAGTTTTATGTGATGCGGAAGTACATTTCTTTATTTCAAACTCTCTGTAAGCAAAACTACAGCTGGGGTTTGTTGTACTTTCATCTCTCTCTCTCTCTCTGCAGCCTGCCTCCTCACAACCTAATACACTCCGCCTCAGTCTTTTACAGGTTCTCTTCGTCTAAGCGTTCTCACCAAACTCTTCGGGTTGCCTTCATAACAGGGAAAGTTGTGGAAAGGCAAACCATTTGAATCATTTTGAAGCTGCCCCCCGAGAAAGCACTAGAAAATATATCTGACTGCAGGGAGACATGTGGATTAGCAAAGGGGTCTAGAAGGCTGATCTTTGCTGTTTCCTATTTTTTTTTAATGCTATTAATGTTCATATTTGCTCAAACAAGCTCTAAGTTTGTAAAGGATAACCCCCAGCTGCCTGGTCTGATTGACTAAAGGAAAGGGGAAAGACAGAGATACCCTCTAGACTAGCCTGTCACCACTGTTGCCGCTAGCCATGTGGTGCTATTGAAATTAAACATTAATTTAAATTAAGTTTCTATGTCAAACTAGTCAGATTTCAAGTGTTGAAAAGCCACACATGGCCAGCAGCTACCATATTAGACAGTGTTTGTACAGAACATTTCCATCATGCTAGAAAGTTCAGCACTTTTCCAGATGGTTGAGACAGTGTTGCTAATTTACCCTCTGAACTTTGGCACAAACATCTTTCCCTGACTCCTCAGGGAAATAATGAGAAATTGCAGTTCACTTCAGAGAAAGAAAGATGTTTGGTAAAACCGCACATCAAAATGTAATCCTCCCCCGCACCCCCCGCCTCCGATGAAGAGAAAAGAGCTCTCTGAATTGTAAAATAGATCTCATCTCTTAAATTAATTTTCTCTCTGCTTTATCTATTAGCGCATAATTCATAATTTATGACTCATAAATTGTGTGGAAAAAAAATCATCTATCTCTATTCTGTTTCCTGATCCTGCCCACGATAAATGTTGGTCAGAGAGAATGTTGCATCTGTTAAAAGTTGTATGTCATTTGCTCTCTTATAATCAAGATCCACTATTGTAATCGCTTTTCACAGCTATTGCATGTTCCTGAATTTTTCCGTTTTACGTGTTTTAACTTGAGGCTTTTCTGGAACAATTTTTAAGGATCTACAGTCCCTGTTTGTGAATCATGATGGTTCATTTCCACAGTAAACACACGTGCCATAGATATTTAAGCTTCTTCATTGGCTGACGCAAATTTCTTAAATACATATCCAACTGGCAGGGGATGGTGTTTGCGCTAACAATGGACCTCAGTGTTTACTCCTTGGGTGTCTTCAGCCAACGCACTGTTTCTCCCCAAATAGACCTCACTTCCAGGAGCCATTCTAATTTAAATGCAATTTGTAAAAGATGGGCTGATAGTAGTTCTGGACGTAGAATAATGGCAAGGATGATGCCTGCCCTCTAACATCTAAGGGCTCACAGTCATAGACAAAGTTGCTGGTTTTTCAGGTGGTCTGTTCATTATATGACCTGTGGTTTTTTAATTTTCTGGTGGCACAAATACATATCATGGAGCACCGGCTAAAGGAAAAGCAGTTTGAGCTTGCTCTGCACCTGTGGAAGCTCTGTAATTATTTGTTGAATGGAATAATGAATAAATGACCCAGATTCATTCTGCAAGTTGGGGAGTTACTTTACATACACCTAAGAGAGGTTTATACCCCTACCTCTTCTTCTGAATGTTTCCTGTCTTGTGTGGAGGCTTTGGAACTATGCAGCCATGCTGGTCCAGCCCAGTTTGTTTGAGGGTGTGGCTGGTGAGCACAGCAAACCCACCAGTGTGCCTGGTCCCGAGTATGAGAGATGTTACAGCTGCTGCCCGTGGACTGGAGACTCAGTACAGAAGATTTCTAAGTAGGTTTCTATGTATCTTAAAAAACTGCATTAGTTGTCATCTGCTGTATACAGCCTAATGATTCTCTACAATCTAAGTAGCCACCTGAAGAGAAATACAGAAAGAAGATTGTTGAACACATTGTGATTTTAGTAGATACATTGTAAGTTGTAGAAAAGAAAATAATTTATAGGAAATAGCTAATTATTTGTCCCTCAAAAACAGAGAATAAGAGGTTACATGGATATTCTTTAGCAAATTCTGATATAAGAGGAACAAAAGGATAGTTCTAAGGATTCGTTGACAGATTCTGGGAAACTTACAGAGGGAACCAGTCCATGATGGGAAAGGAAAAAAGTCTAACCTGAAATTTAAAATCTTAAGAATGGCCATAAACTTCTTTGTCGATTCCAGTTTCCAGAAAAGCATCTCTGGGACTATGGGTGGAAGCAAGTCAGATTAATAAGGGCCTCCATATTAAAATCAATAATTTGAGCTAAATTCTAATGGATTAAGAAACCAGTGTAGCAAATAAAATCTAAAAGTAACATTCTTAACGGAACCGGAGTCTATAACTAACCTTATTTGAACTCACTGGCCAGATTAACCAATGCTCACCATTTCCTCTTATAAATTATATTAGATTACACTCTCAATTTACCAAACATTGACAACTAGTTGAAACTCTCTACTAAGAGTACTTAATTCTCTTACCAGTTGAGTTGAATTTCCACCATGAATGAGTTATGTTTGTAACTCAGTATGTTCACATGACTAGTACTTGTCACGGTGATTGTGAAATTTTTAGCTACTTTATAAACTGATGAAATGTGGTGCAAAAAGAATTGTTTCTATAAAATAAAGTTGAGTGCTTCAAAAACACTATAAAGGCACGTCCCTAAAAACGTTTGTGATCAAATGAAATACAGGTGTGTAACTGCAAAAAAAAAAAAAAATGCGGGAGATGGGGAATTGTATTAAATGTAGAGGCATTCTGCTTGCAAATTGCTTCTCAGGTGGTTTTAAGTTCTTGTTCCACTATTAAGAAAAACAAAACCTAGAAATCACAGACAATGCATAAAGCATGTGTTTGATGCCCCCCAAAAAAACCCACAAAAGACATTGGAGGACTCTAATAATATGATTCCTAGGCAAAAAAGCCAGCCTTGGCCCTACCAAAAAAAAAAGTGCTAGATACTGTTCTCCAACCTTTATAGTGTTCACCAGTTTATCTCCATCACAGTACTTTCGGGTACGAACTATCTCTATACCCATTCTACAGATGAGGACACTTAGGCACAAAGAGGCTGTGTCACCCAGTGGTAATGGACAGACTGGGGATTTAAATCCATGGTCAGGGTCCGCTTCCTCCCTTTCACTTCCTGTCTGTGCTCCCTCTACGTGGAATACAAATGGACATGAGGAACACTTTTCTGATTCAGTACTCTGACAGACATCTTGCTTAACAGGCCCACCTGTGCTCAAATCAGTTCAGAGGGCTTCTGCAGTGTAATCGCCTACGATATTTACACATTTCTGAAAGCCTCTTGATCTGTAGCATCCAAGATTTTCCCCTCTCCTGTGTGTTCTGCTCTTGTCTTGCTTTGGACACCTGTGTTATCGTCATCTTGATAGGACATTATTCTCATATTTTCTGCCTAACACAGTTTATTCTTCTCCTTTTTATCTGATATTTCAAAGGTCCTATACTCATATCCTTGGGCCAAGATAGAAAGAAAAGAATGTTATAGTGTAGATTATTCTCGCAAACAGTTGAGAATCTGACAGCTTAGAACCAAGGTGTAAAACTTTGCTGTCACTTCTGAGAGCGTTGACTTTTTTTTGCTAGTGTTTTTATATTATTTCAGATGAGATGAGACGATTTTAAAATTATCTTTGTGCTTCTGATGTATTTTTCGTTCATTGCATCTTTATTTTATTTAATTTCATATGCAGTTATGGCATCCTAGAGTTACATGGTACTGACGGTGGAGGTCATGCAGTGCAACCCCCATAACTAGGGATTTCATGTTAACATTTATTTCACCTAAATGGGAATCTCCTTGAGGGCAGCAATTATGCTGTGAATGTTGCATCTTACCCTCCCACAGATATTATCACCATTCATAATACATAGTCAGTGTATACTTGGATGGCTTAACATTTAATTCAATATTTTTTTAACTTTTTATTTTATGTTGGAGTATAGCTAATTAACAATGTTGTAATAGTTTCGTGTGCACAGCAAAGCGACTCAGCCATACATATACGTGTATCCATTCACCCCCAAACTCCCCTCCCATTCAGGCTTCCACATAACATTGAGCAGAGTTCCCTGTGCTATACAGTAGGTCCTTGTTGGTTATCCATCTTAAATATAGCAGTGGGTACATGTCAATCCCGAACTCCTGAACAATCCCTTCCCCCCACCCTTCCCCCTAGTAACCATAAGTTTGTTCCCTAAGTCTGTGAGTCTGTTTCTGTTTTGTAAATAAGTTCATCTGTATCATTTCTTTTTAGATTCTGCATATAAGCAATATCATACGATATTTCTCTTTCTCTGTCTGCCTTACTTCAATCAGTATGACAATTTCTAGGTCCATCCATGTTGCTGCAAATGGCGTTATTTCATTCTTTTTAATGGCTGAGTAATATTCCATTGTATATATGTGCCACATCTTCTTTATCCATTCATCTGTCAATGGACACTTAGGTTGCTTCCATGTCCTGGCTATTGTAAATAGTGCTCCAGTGAACATCGGGGTGCATGTATCCTTCCAGACCATGTTTTTCTCCGGATATATGCCCAAGAGCGAGATTGCAGGGTCATATGGTAGTTCTATTTTTAGTTTTTTAAGAAACCTCCATCCTGTTCTCCATAGTAGCTGCCCCAATTTACATGCCCACCAACAGTGTAGGAGGGTTCCCTTCTCTCCGCACCTTCTCCAGCATTTATTGTTTGTGGATTTTTTGATGATGGCCATTCTGACTGGTGTGAGGTGATATCTCATTGTAGTTTTGATTTGCATTTCTCTAATAATTAACGATGTTGAACATCTTTTCATGTGCCTCTCGGCCATCTGCATGTCTTCTTTGGAGAAATGTCTACTTAGGTCTTCTGCGCATTTTGTGATTGGGTTGTTTGTTTTGATGATATTAAGCCACATGAGCTGTTTGTAAATTTTGGAGACTAATCCCTCGTTGGTCCCGTCATTTGCAAATATTTTCTCCCAATCTGTGGGTTGTCTTTTCGTTTTGTTTATGGTTTCCTTTGCTGTGCAAAAGCTTTTGAGTTTAATTAGGTCCCATTTGTTTATTTTTATTTCCGTTATTCAGGGAGATGGATTGAAAAAGATATTGGTGCAACTGATGTCAGAGAGTGTTCTGCCTTTGTTTTCTTCTAGGAGTTTTATAGTGACTGCAAAATGGACATTACAATAAGTCTAATTAATGTCTGTCACTATGAACAGATTTCTTTTTCTTGTGATGAGAACTTTTAAGCTCTCGTAGCAGATTTCAAATATTCAATACAGTATTGATAACTAGAGTCACCATGCTGTACATTACATCTCCAGAAGTTATTGATCTTGTAACCGGAAGTTTATACCTTTTGATCCCCTTTATCAGTTTCACCAACTCCCCACCCCCACCAATCTGTTCTTTCTTTCTATGAGTTCTTTTTTTTAAAAAAAATTCCACGTGTGAGTGAGGTCATGCAGTTTTTACTTCTCTCTGTCTGACTTATTTCACTTAGCATAATGTCCTCAAGGTCCATCCACGCTGTCACAAATGGCAAGATGTCATTCTTTTCTATGGCTGAGTAATATTCTATCACATATATATGTAAATATATAAATATATCTCTAAAATACATTTATATCTTATATATATATATATCATATATATCACATTTTCTTTATCCATTTATCCATCAGTGGAGACTTGGATTGTTTCCATGTCCTGGCTACTATAAATAATGCTGCAGTGAACATGACAGTGCAGATAATCTCTTCTTTGAGATGGTGATTTCATCTACCTTGAGTTTAGGCCCATAACTGGAGTTGCTGGATCATATGGTAGTTCTATCTTTTAATTTTTTGAGGCACCTCCATACTGTTTACCGTTGTGGCTGCACCAATTTACATTTCCTGCCAAGAGTGTACAAGGGCTCTTTTTTCTCCACATCCTCACCAGCATTTGTTATCTCTTGTTTTTTTTTTTTTTTGTGGTACGCGGGCCTCTCACTGTTGTGGCCTCTCCCGTTGCGGAGCACAGGCTCAGCGGCCATGTCTCACGGGCCCAGCCGCTCCGCGGCATGTGGGATCTTCCCGGACCGGGGCACGAACCCGTGTCCCCTGCGTCGGCAGGCGGACTCTCAACCACTGCGCCACCAGGGAAGCCCATCTCTTGTTTTTTTGATAATACATTCAAACAGTTGTGAAGTGATATCTCATGCGGTTTTGATTTGCACTTTGCTGATGATTAGTGATCTTGAGCACCCTTTCATGTTCCTGTTGGCTCTTTGAATATTTTCTTTGGAAAAAAGCTTATTCAGGTCCTTTGTCCACTTTTTAATTGGATTATTTGATACTTTGCTATTGAGTTGTATGAGTTCCTTATTTATTTTAGATATTACCCCTTATCAGATGTGTGGTTTGAGAATATTTTCTCCCATTCTGTAGGCTGCCTTTTATTTTTGTTGATTGCTTCTTTGGCTGTGTAGAAGCTATTTAGTTTGCTGTAGTCCCATTTGTTTATTTTTGCTTTTGTTGCTTGAGCTTTAGGTGTCACATCCTTGAAATCATTGCCAAGATGAATGTCAAGGAGGTTTTTTTCCCCCTATGTTTTTATTATAGGAGCTTTATGGTTTCATATCTTACATTTAAGCCTTTAATTCATTTCGAGTTAACTTTTTGTGACTGGTGTAAGATAGGGGTTTAGTTTAATTCTTTTACCTGTGAATATCCAGTTTTTCTAGCACCATTAATTGAAGAGCCTGTCTTTTCTCCATTGAGTATTTTTGGCTCCCTGGTCAAATATTAGTGACCATATTATGCATGGGTTTATTTCTGGGTTCTTGATTCTGTTCCATTGCCCTGTGTGTCTGTTTTTATGCCATTTCCGTACTGTTTTGATTACTATTGCTTTGTAACACAGTTTGAAATCAGCAAGTGTTATATCTCCAGCTCTATTCTTCTTTCTCAGGACTCCTTTGCCTATTCAGGGTCTTTTGTGATTCCAGACAAATTTCAGGATTGTTTTTCTATTTATGTAAAAAATGCCACTGGAATCTTGATAAGGGTTGCACTGAACCTATAGACAGCTTTAGGTAGTATGGATATTTTAACAATATTAATTTCTCCAATCCATGAACATAAGATATCTTTCTATTTATTTGTGTCATCTTCAGTTTCTTTCATCAGTGTCTTATAGTTTTCATTGTAGAGACTTTTCACTTCTTTGGTTAGATTTCTTCCTAAGTATTTTATTCTTTTTGATGCTATTATAAATGGGATTGTTTTTCTTGTTTCTTTTTCAGATAATTAGTTGTCGGTGTATCGAAACGCTATTGATTTCTGTATGTTGATTTTGCGTCCTGCAACTTTATTCAATTCATGATTATCTAAAAGTTTTTTATGAGGTTTTCACATTTTCTATATATAAAATCACATCATCTGCAAATAGAGACAATTTTACTTTTTGCTTTCTGATTCTAATGTCTTTTATTTATTTTCTTTGCTTGAATTTCTTTACTAGAATTTCCGGTACCATGATGAATAGGAGTGGTGATACTGGGCACCCTTGTCTTGTACCTGATAGAGGAAAAGCTTTCATCTTTTCACCACTGAATATGATGTTAGCTGTGGACTTATCATATATGGCCTTTATTATGTTGAGGTATATTCCTTCTCTACACAGTTTGTTGAGCTTTTATTATAAATGAATGTTGAATTCTATCAAATGCTTTCTCTGTGTCTATTGAGATGATCATAGGATTTTAAAAATTCTATTATTGTGATATATCACACTTACCGATTTGCATATGTTGAACCATCCTTGCACCCAAGGGATGAATCCCAATTGACTTTGCTGTACCATCCTTTTAATGAGCTGTTGAAATCAGTTTGCTAGTACTTTGTTCAGAATTTTTACATCTATATTCATCAGGGACATTGGCCTGTAGTTTACTTTTCTTGTAGTGTCTTTATCTGGCTTTGGTATCAGGGTGATACTGGCCTCATAAAATGAATTTTGGAGCATTCCTCTCCTCTTCAATTTTTTGGAAGAGTTTGAGAAGATTTGGCATCAGTTCTTCTTAAATCTTTGGTAAAAATTTACCAGTGAACTACCAGGTCCTGGTCATTTCTCTGTTGGGAGGTTTATGGTTACTGATTCAATCTCCTTACTCATTCTTAGTCTGTTTAGAGTTTTTGTTTCTTCATGATTCACTCTTGGTAAGTTGTTTGTTTCTAGGAATTTTTCAATTTATTCTACATTATCCAATTTGTTGGCATATAGTTGTTCAAAGAAGTTCCTTATTATCCTTTGCATCTGTGGTATCAGTTGTAATGTCTCCTCTTTCATTTATCATTTTATTTATTTGAGTCCTGTTTTTCTCTTGGTTAGGCTAGCTAAAGGTTTGTCAGTTTTGTTTTTCTTTTCAAAAAACCAACTCTATAGTTTTGTTAATATTTTCCATTATTTTTTATTTTGTTTATTTCTCCTCTTTTTTTTTATTTCCTCCCTTCTGCTACTGTTGGGTCTCATTTATTCTTCTTTCTCTAATTCCTTGAGGTATAAAATTTGTTTATTTATTTGAGAGTTTTCTTTTGTTTCAATGTATGTGTTTATCCATATAAACTTCCCTCTTAGAACTGCTTTTGCTGCACCTTGTAAGTTTTTGTATGTTGTTTCCATTTTCATTTGTCTCAAGATACTTTTTTATCTTTTCATCTCTTCTTTGATCCCTTGGTTGTTCAGGAGTGTGTTTTTTAAAAAAAATCCATGTATCAAATATTTGTGAATTTTCCTGTTTTTCTCCTGTTGTTGATTTCTAGTTTCATATCATTCTGTTTGGAAAAGATTTGGTATGATTCAATGTTCTTAAATTTACTAAGACTTGTTCTGTGGCCTACCACATGATCTATCCTAGAAATTGTTCTGTTTGCACTTAAAAAGAATGTGTATTTTGGTGCTGTTGAATGGAATGTTCTGTATGTGTCTGTTAGGTCTATTTGATTCATAGTGTTATTCATATCCACTGTTTCCTTGTGGATTCTCTGCTGGATGATCTATCCATTGTTGAGAGTAAGATGTTAAGGTCTCCAACTATTAATGTATTGCTGTTTATGTCTCCTTTTACTTCTGTTACTCTTTGCTTCATATATTTCGATGCTCCAATGTTGGCTACATAAATATTTACAATTGTTATATATTCTAGGTGGACTGACCCCTTTATCATCATACTATTACCTTCTTAGTTGCTTTTGAGCATTTGCAGCTTAAAGTCTATTTTGTCTGATATACATATAGCTAACTCTGCTTTCTTTTGGTTACCATTTGTTTGAAATATCTTTTTCTATCCCTTCACTCCCAGGCTGTGTGTATCTTTAAAGCTAAAGTGAGTCTCTTGTAAGCAGCATATTGTTGGATTTTAAAAAATTTTATTCTGTGTCTTTGGATTGGAGAATTTAATCCACTTACATTTAAAGTAATTATTGATAGGTGAGGACTTATTACTGCCATTTGATTAATTGTTTTCTGATTGTGTTGTTAAACCTTTGTTCCTTGCTTCTTTTTTTTTCTTCTTACTGATTTATTTTGTGATTTGATGACTTTTTGTAGCAGTATGCTTTGTTTATTGTAATCTTTTGTGTAACTACTACAGGTTTTTCCTTTGTAGTTATCATGTGACTTACATAAATATCTTCTATTTATGACATCCTGTTTTAAGCTGGTAACAACTTAACTTCAATAGCATACATAAATTTTACACTTTTTCTTCTCCCTTCTCACATTTTATGTTTAATGTTACAATTTACATATTTTTATATTGTGTATCAATAATAAATTCCTGTGCTTATGGTTATTTTTAATACTTTTTTCTTTAACGTCTTAAGCTGGAGTTGTAAGTGAACTATGGAACACCATACCAATATTAGAAAATCTGGCTTTGCTTATATATTTACTGTTACCAGTGAGTTTTTTTTACCTACATTCATATACTTTCATGGTGTTAATGAGCATCACTTTATTTCCTCTGGAAGAACACCCTGTAGCATTTCTTGTAGAGCATGTCTGGTGGTGATGTTTATCAGCTTTTATTTGTTGGGGAAAGTCTTTATCTCTCCTTCCTCTCTGGTATTCTTGGCTGTGCATTTGAATAAATGGTCACCTCCTCCAGCTTTTATAGGTTCATTCCAGCAGAAACAGTCCTAAACCATAATGCATATATTGTTTTTCTTGACTGTGTCCCCTAAACCCCATAGGTTTTTAAACATTTTATTTATTTATTTATTTTTATTCTTTTCTTTTTTTATGTTGCTCAAATGACTGGATAATTTCAAATGACTTATTTTCTAATTCACTGATTTATTCTTTTGCTTGGTTGAGTCTGCTGCTGAAGTTCTCTATTGAATTCTTCAGTCAGTGTATTATTCGGCTCTAGGATTTCTGTTTGGTTTTCTGGATGGGTTCTGTTTCTTTGTGAAACTTCTCATTTCATTTATGCATTATTTTTCTAATTTTATTTAGTTGTCTGTGTGATCTTGTAGTTTACTAAACCTCTTGAAGAGGATTATTCAGAATGTTTTGTCAGACGGTTCCTAGATCCCTATTTCTTCAGGGTCAGTTATTAGAGCTTTATTAGTTTCTTTTGATGGCATGATGTGTACCTGATTCTTTGTAATCCTTGACTCTTTGCATTGGTATCTGTGCATCTGAGAAAGCAGCTTCCTCTTCCAGACTTTACAGATTCACTTGGGCAGAGGCAGTCCTTCACCTGTCAGCTCAGCTTGGGGTTCTGACGAGTCAGCTGGTAGCATCCTTAGAAGTGGGGCTTGCTATCAGGGTTTCTGTTTGAGGGAGGCCACTGCCCAAGCTCTGAGTTCAGGGGTGCCACTGGCTGGGAACAGTTGACTAGGACTACTGGCTTGGTTCTTTTCCCCAGTGCAGCTGTAGAATGGACTCCACAGTTGCTTGCATTCGCTGGTCAGGCTTCCTAGTCGGGTGCTATACTCAGTAGTTAAGGGGGCCTGCAAATTTACTTCCCTGCCTGGCCAGGGTCATAGAACTGCTGGAATGGCTCACTGTCTGGGGACCAAGACCAGGCAAAACTGTCCCCTGAGCTCCCTGGTCAGGCAGAGCCACTGACTTGATTCTGCAGATGGACAGAGCTACTGACTAGGTTTTCTGCTCCGGTGCCCCTATAAGTGCAGCTACAGGATGGGCCACTTAGCCTCCCAGGTGCTCTCGTTATGCTTCCTGATCAGGCAAGACTGAGGGCTGTCCTCAACAGTAGGTGGGGGTAGCAGCCTACTTCCCTGCCCAGGTGGTGCAGCAGAACAGGCCCGAAGGCCAGCATTGCTTGTTGTCTGGGGATCAAATCAGGCAGAATTGTGCATCAGGTACTCTGGCCACATGGGCTTGGCTCTGACGATGGGCAAAGCCACTGGTTGGGATCTCCTCCTCCACCGTGAGGAGGAACTTACTCTGCCCAGATCTAAGTGCTGGTTACTGTAAGCCCTGCCCCCCGCTTTGATGTGATCTCCAGTGCCAAGCCCTGCAGCTTCCTTGTGATCCCCATGGGGTGAGACCCAAATGGGCCTCTCAGGGGGTGACCCACAGTGCTGGGAAGGTGGATGTCCACCTTGGGCTCTTTGTGTCCCACTAGAGAAACCATAGGCCCCAGGGGCCCTCTCTGTGTGGCTCTGTGTCATCCTGAGGGAGGGGTGATGGGATTAGAGTCTAGCCGTTCCTCTTACCCTTCTAATGAGGTCTTTCGTGGTCTCCTTGGTCCCAAGGGGTGCTGCCGGCTCACCTCCGTCTTCTGGGGTTTTCACAGTGGTGTCTTGCCTATGTTGGTGTCTCTAGCTGGTCTTCTAGCGAAGGGGACTGAATTCAGGAATGACCTATGTCACCATCTTGATGACATCACCCTTGAGGGAGATGCTTCTAACGATAATAAGATTGTAATATTCTTGGTTTGTAATATTCTTGGCCTTTTTCTGTCTGCTTATGTGTATTTTTGTATCAATCCACTGTACCTAGGTGCCCAGTTCATATTTTTAATCCTTTTATTTATTTCTGAGAAGCAAAGATTTTTAGGCATTTACATTCTTCACTACCTTGGAACTGGCCATTGGATAATGAACACAGCCTCACAGAAGTACCCGGAATTGAACAATCAAGCAGCCAGGCCAAAGGCATCTCCTCTAGGGTATTTGGCCATTCAGAGAAATTGGAAAATGCCAGCCATATAAAACATTTTTAAATGTATGTAATTTGGTTTTTAAAAGGTCTACCTATCTGCCTTTTGGGTACTTTCAAAATATATACAGTTAAGTGAGATGAAAAGAAGAAATCATTGCGAGGGCATTGGAATAACATGGAAAGCAGGGAGGGAAGGAGGGACTGGGTCAAGGATGGGACAGTGGGTCTTGAGTTCTGGCATAGAAGGGTTTCATTCTGATTGATCTGTGCCTCTCTTGAGCCACAAGCCATGAAAGAGTCAAGAGAAAAGGCAGGAAAATCCGCACAAGGTTAGAGCAGCTACCTGGCTTCCCATGCGAGGATGTACATTTGCCTTATGAGTTTCTACAACCGATCAGCTCTGCCCTTGAGCTGCTTGTGTGCTGGCCTCAGCGGCAGCCTCCAGCCCCGTCCTGTGGACCTGCTGTCTGATTTAGAAAGATCCACAGAGCAACAGCAGGAGCAGGCCAGCGATGCTTCAGGGATGCTGAGGACTGCCAGGGTCCATCCAGATGGCGGAGCACCCACCAGCAGTGACCCGTCATCCCGCGTGATCAGAGCACCGTGCTGGCTTTTCCTTATGGACAGCTGCCAGCCATGAAAACGCACGGAGGGTGTGCAGCAGGGATTCTCTCTTACACACGGAGCCCTGGGAAGGACATTAACTTGTCTGAGGTACAGAAAGTGGCATCTCTGAGAAACCGGGGACCCTTTGAAAGATCACACGACTCCTGCAGGGCAGGGCTTGCGGATGCCTCACACAAGGTTGGCTTGGGAGCAAGTAAGAACAGCAGAGAAGATGAAGAAACTGCAGGGTTACGGCGGGATGTGATTTTCTCCTCTGCGGGACGCACCCAAGGCCCTCTGTCAGCTCCCTTCACCTTCAGCAGCCTCGCTCGTCTTTTTTCCCTGACACAAATACTCCAGCCAAGCAGAAACACCCTCACTCCACACAGCATGACATAGGTTTTCCTTCAACTGTCCCATTTTGTATGTCATTGCCCCGTTCAAAATGCTGTTCGGCCTACCCTCATCCCACCCGCGGCCCCTGCTCTCCATTCAGTTAACCAGCTGGGAGCGCCAAGGGTCTGTTGGTGCTGGAGCTTCAGGGGTAAAATGCATTTCCTCAACAGCTGCGGTCTGCAGATGCCATGCAGAGCAGAGTGCTATGGTGAGGGGCACTTGGTGGGGGGCAGGGTAGGGCTGGAGGCTAATTCTGTTGGGCGAGGGCCCTGGGGAAGACCTAACAGAGGAAATAACGCCCCTACGTGTGTCTAAACAAATGAAGAAGAGCTTGTTAAGCGGACAAGGGAGAGCAGATGAGCGAGCCGGAAGGAACCGTCTGTGTATGAAGGCACGCTTCCGGTCCTGTTTCTGAAGCTACAGGCTTTGGCAGCGGTCCTGGAATAAGCACCCCTGGCCCTCAGTCCCCACACACACCTGGCTCACCAGGTCCCAGTCTGTATTAATATGTTACTTTGTAAGTGTGCTACAGGTTTTTTTCTCACATGTTTGTTCCTCCTTCCCAAATCAGTTGAGGAATGTTTTCTGTTGTTGTTTTTTTTTTTGCACAAGACCCAGGCTTATCGGTTCATGTGTCCTGGTGTGCTTCCTGCCTTCAGTATTGTCGAGGGTACACGTGGTCTGTGAAGGAAGTCAGGGTCGATTCCTACTCTGGACCTGGCTTGCTTTGACTTTTATTTTCATAGGGACAAGGGCCTTGCCTTATTTACCTCTGAATCCTCCCAATGCGTACCTCTTAACAAAGCGAGCCTTGATAAATGTTGAGTGAATGAGTGACTGAGTGAACCTCTGGGGCGCATGGAAAGGCTTGCCACAGGGAAGGAAGAAGGAGATGGCTTCACAAAGGAAGTGACCACGAGGGGGAAAGAAGAGAAGGGAAGGAGAGCAGTCCTTAGGGCGCTGTGCACATCAGACGTAGAAGGCTGACTTTGCAATATTATGTTTAGAGAAGTTGGGACGACCAGGGGAGCTTCTCTCTTCTTTTTAATGCATTCAGTTTTGTCATTGTTTGGTTGGTTTTTGCTTTACTTTTATCTCTTCCTGTTGTCAGTGAGATCTCAGATGTGGTTTACATCTTGGAATTGTTTGTACCCTATTGATACAGAGAACTGTATTACATGATATATCTTTGGCTGAGGGACTGAGGTTCCATATGGTTTCGTGGACCATAGTGAGTTTTTAATCTCTCCCATCCCAACCCCCTACCCAAATTTCAAGTTACTTAATGGAAGGCACCTGGCTTCCTGTTCTTTGTCTCTTCCTAAAACTAGATATATGCCAAATATGTATTAATTGCTTTCAAGAGCACATGGCTGGCTCTGCATAAACCAACCTGTCACCTGAAACAGTGAAAAATCTGATGTTCTAAAAGCAGCATTGCGAACTGAATTGCTTAAAGGGGCTGAGCCAGGTGAAGGGATAAGCAAAGGAGGCTCTGTACTCGGCTGCCACTAGCGGTCATGTGGAAATGCTTGTTAGATGTTACCGTAGATTTAGACATTTTAAGAAACTGGAAATGCAGACACTTGTGTGCAGCCTCCTGACTTTTAAATGTTGGCGCCCGATTCAACTATTTTATAACACTGAGGAAGCCCAATAAAACATCTGCAGGCCGGGTTTGACCTGCAACCTGCTTTTCTTTCCTTTTTCTAGTGATGGTGGATTTTAATTTAAAACATGGTACAAATTCTCAGAATACCTGGGCACCAGGCTTCACACTCGTATTCACAATACAGCTAGAATATATTCCTGTGTTCATTATTTCAAGAAAAATTCATTGACCGTCTACTGAGGACACAGAATTTATCATTTAATAAGGAGACAGATAATATGAACAAACAATAGTGCAGTAGAGTAGTAAATGAAACAGCAATATTTACCAGCAGAGGTCCTCAGAGGAAAGAGTGATTTTATCTGGGGTATCAGGGAAGCCTTTTAGGAGGTGGTGACAGCTAAAATGGACCTTGAAGGACACATAGGAGTTTGTTAGGGTAACAAACAATTCTTAGACTAGATTCAGGACTAAGCTTAGTACTGGGGTTTATATTTAGATCAATCCCAGAGTCTGGCTTTAATCACGACTGTAAAATTATAAAATTGTCTTCACCTGATTTGGTCTTGTTTGGCCTTCCCAAACCCTTCCAGCAATATCAGATTAACTCACTGAGCTCTGTGGAAACACAAAAACCTCTGAGGAGTTGCCATGCTAGTTGAATTCTCTGCCACTGTGACCTTCAACAGCCGTTCTTTCTAGCTTTTTATCTGAGTGGAATCTAGTTAAGCTAAATTAAAAAAAACTGATGAAAAATACAGAGCCCTCCGCGTCTGAGGTTTGTTTTAAGAATTTTAACATTAAACGAAGGTTTCAAACCTGAACATAAATCAACATTATATTGAAACAGACTAAGTGATTGAAATGTAGATTCAGGAAATGTACCTTGTAGCATGTAACCTTCAGGCTATATATTTTTTTCGTATTTCAAACATATAGGAAAACTTGATAATTCTGAATTTGGTGAATGTCATGCGGTCGATGTTCATCATAGTAACCTTAAAAGCTGCCCCAGTAAAAATTGTCATGAAGCATTACATTTTCATGAATTGTGGATAACTGTAAGCATTTGGGAATGCAAGGCAGCACGGAAAGTACTGAGAAAGGCATGGTGATGTTTACCTGGGGATTTGAGTATGCGGATTGGAGCATTAATTTCTTGGCACTCAAACTTGTGGAATGTCCGTTGCTATCAGTGGATGTTACACCAGGGAAATTTTATCCCTGGCACGAAAAGATGAAGTAACCCAAACTCTGACATGAAAGACCAGTGTTTCCAGGAGCGAAAGCAATTTGGCTTTGTTCTGTCACCTCTCTTACCATGAGGATACACTTGTCTGAGAGCTGCCTGACATGTTCGAGAACCACTTCGTGGAACCAGGGAGCGATTCGCAATCTGCCAAAGCTCTCTAGGAGACTCTAGAACAAGTCTTTAACTGATCAGCCTTCGGTGATGACGCATATCCTTGAAGCCCTGGCTGCATGGGTCAGGGAAGGGAGGGGAGGCTGGGGTATATACCAAGGAGACACAAAGAAGCATCTGAAATCTCTCAGCAGAGCCGACCTAGAATGGGCTGAGGCTCCATGAGGAGAGAACTTCAGGCAGGTGTGAAGCTCAGTGCAGCTTGGGATAGTCAGACTCTAGAGACAAATGGGAGTGGCCTTCAGCTGTGCCTGGCCTGCTGCGGTCGCTCAGGAATATGCTAGGACTGGATTCACAGTAGTCCCCAAACCGATCAGACAGATGGAGATAAATATTCCCAGGGCTCTCATATCCTGATGCACTGACGTGTAGCTTATGTACTTGGCCGCCCCAGAGCAGTCAGGACCAGCTTCAAGGGCACAAAGACATTCCGTCTCCCACCTGCCACCACTTACACATATACATGCACATACAAGCTCAAGTCACATTTTCAAACATTCTGATGGACATCTTTGGACAGGTGAGGTGAGAGAGCACCTTTCTGAGATTGGAAAACCAGGACGATATTGCTGAGTCTCCCATTCATAAAACTGTCTTCATTCAATCCAGTTGCAGCAGCCTTTTCTGCCTTTAGAACAGCCTGTGCTGTGACCCCTGGCTCAGTTTCTACTGATCACCACCATCAGCCTCGTGTCTCAAAAGTAAGAACTAAAATAATTCCTGAGTTTTCTGCAAAATCGGGAAGTCAGACCCTTTACCTGCACGGAGGCCCCCTGGAATGAGGGATGCCATCCTGTAGGTCACAGGCCCTGTTCTGAAGACAGTGTCACTGCTGACTCATTGGTGACCTGAGACAGGCCACACAAACCCGTCACGATCACCTCCAACCATACCCTGCGGCTGATAAACCTCTGCCTCTCTGTATCCCACAGGTAGGAGGGTAGAAGGACCAGGAGAGTACTTACCTGTAAAGTGATGCAAAGTAAACGGAGCAGAGTTGTACGTGCAGAGAAATCACCCATGCAGTTCGGTCAGCTTAGAATGTGCTGCATTGAGGCTGCAAGGCGATTTCTACAGCTGGCTTGGGGGAAGACCAGGCCTCGTCAAATCTAGGGTTTTCCAAATGGGTATCTGATGGGGATGTCAATAAAGTTTGAGGTTGTGCTGTACCTTATTAGCAGACAGATCTCATCTCACTGAACCCTTACTCTTAGCCTGGAGTATTATTGCTTTTTTACAAACAGGAAGATAAAATTCCTAGAGGCTTCTTCTTAGCCAGGGTTCTTCTCCTGGTCCAAAGCTTCTGGCTCAAAGTACCCACTGCCAGCTCACGCCTTCATCTCCAATTCTCCCCTTCATTACTTTCCCCTGGCCTGCAGAAGGGAAGGCTGGAGCAGTAGCCTTCAGCAAATCAGCCAATTCAAAGGCATTTAAGGGTCTGTTTGGACTTGGCAATGTGCTACACTTTGGACAAATCAAGTTAAATACATTTGAGTGATGTCCTAATAATCTGAGTGATAGGCAGCACCATGGTGGGCCTAAATAATATTTCCCCAAATAAGGACAATGAATCTAATAGCCTAGTAACATGATCAAGTCACTCTCAATAGAAACATGTTTACGCCAAGGAATAAGAGAGTTAGAATATTATATCTCAACTTTCAAGATCATGTAAGCTACCCGCCTTGTTATCTGATACTCAGATTGATTCATGCCTGGTACAAGGTCACATGGGCCTGTTTAGGGCAGACAGAACCCAGGAGTCCTGATTCCCCGCACTGTGCCTTTTCCACCATGCAATGGGTAACACATTTGAAATTTGCCGGAATTAAGGAAGAGTAAGAACTCAGCAGGAGACATGTGCTGTTAGCCTAATAGGCAGCTTTGGGAAAACACCCGCCTCCAAGGAGGCATGATGGAGAGGACCAGAGAGGCAGGAAGGGAAGAGGAATCACTGTATGGAGGGGCAGAAAGACAACGAACACTAAGCTCCAAGCTCTCTTGAATTCAAGTCCCAACTCCGCCACAGTTTCTTTGATTAGGTGACCAGGGGCAGGCTCCTGAAATTCCTAGAGCCGTAATTGTCCATCCAAAAAAAGCAGTGAAAAATGTCTAAAACGCCTAGTCCACTGACTGTCATACAGGAGAAGCTGAACAAATGTTGTACTTTTTTCCTCTCTCTTCCTGTGAGGTCAGTGATCGGCAGCTGGGTAGCAGGGAAATAGGCGGTGCAGAAAGGTGATCTGTTTGTTCAGCAAGAATCTTTCTGAGAAACTGGTCTGAAAGGATGTGGTATTAGGCCCACATTTACTGCATTAAATCAGTTCCTCTTCACTATTGACTTGTTTGTTTGTTTGTTTTTGGATTTCCCTGGGAATTTGTATTTCTGGAGATTCTCTGGAGATACTGAGCTCGAAGTAGATCCTTACTGGCTTGTAGCTCAGTGACTCAGAGTGAACCTTTAAGCAAGAGTATGTGTATGAGATGTGCTGGAGTTGAATGAATTGGAAATGCCCTGAATTAAGCTATTTATCTTATCTGCTGGTTAACTTTGAAGGGGAAGAGGGTCATGGCTGGATCACAGAATCCTTTATAGGTTTCTCCCCACATATAGCGAAAAATTTTCTTATAACCCAAGGATCTTCAGGGATCCTGTGAAGCCTGTCTATTACTTCCTTAAATAAGAAATGAATCCTAAATTAAGATTGAATCCTTGATGGTAGTCTGCATCATGAGCTACCTTCTACCTTGATTCATTCATCTTGTGTTAGACACTTCCTATTTTATATGATTCTTTCCTTTAGACCTGTTTTAAAACCCTTACCAAGTATGCTAGGTCCCTGAATGTCCACCTTTAAAAATTCAAAGTACAGACCCCCCTAAAAGCAAGAATTGTTTTCACGTTTCCCTTTTTATGGTTGCATTTCTTTCCCAGATAGCTAAGTATCGAATGGGAGGGGTTGATAAAGGATCATGTCATAGGAATCATATTGCATAACAGGAATCTTTCAAAGCAATTTTAATGTGACGAAAATCAGAATTTCGTAACCGAATCTGCTGTGCAGTTTTTGATATGAGATGCATGCAGATGTTTTCCAATAAGCCTCGCTCATATTTCACTGTTCCGTGTGATGTTGTTCAAGGCAGGCATTGAGACGCTTGAATTAATGCACAGATCTCATAATAATATGAGTGCAAAATGCCATTACCGTGACGCTGCAGCAGAATTTGCCATGAAAGTGGGGAAAGCCAAAATGCAAGAGATGATCGAGAAGCTGACGCCTCTGATGCAAACGTGTCTTCTCATTACAATGTTACATCCATGGCAAAAAGAAAAAATAACTGACTGCGTTAATTCCACACAAAACAGAACATTTGAGGTGCTCCTGCCTGCCCTTGGTGCAGCTGGATGGATTACCACCACTGATTGCTCACTAAGCTTCCAGACTGTTTACTTCAGGAGCTAAATGTTGCTGCTATTCTCAGACCAGATTGCTGAAACACTGAAGAGCCACATAACGTGGTATTCACTGGTGACTCCTCAAAGCAATTTTCTGATATCTAGACATTACCCTAATTAAGAGGAACCATTACACCCATTTCACCGAAGCTTGTGACCCATTTCTGAAGAATATCTGCTTTATCTATTCATCCACCCGCAACCCCGACCCCAAATTTTCCCTTGTTCCCTTTCCCAGTCAATTCTCCATAATATCCAGCCCCAGGCAACCACTGATCTGCTTTCTGTCACTATGGATTAGTTTTGCCTTTCAAAAGTTGCATATAAATGAAATCATATAATATATAGGCTTTGGTGTCTGGCTTATTTTGCTTAGCATGTGTTTGATATTCATCCGGGTAGCTGCTTGTATCAGTTCTTCCACAATGACTTGATCTTTTGATTTGTGTTGCGATGTGTCATGAGTACTTCCTCAAAGGCATTCGTGAGAATGTTCAGTAAGTTAATGACCAGCTTTTTGGTAGTAGATGCATTTGGGTCTCAGTTAATCGTTAAAAATGTTCCCAGGACTTGTTAGCCTAATGCAGTGTTGCCAAAAGGGAAGATATGTATTTTTAGCTGGATTCTAAGGAAAATAGATAAGTACGTAGAAAAGTTAGAACAAGATTTTTGGTGTTAAATACACCAAGGTTCCAATTCAGTCTTTGCTACTCATTAATATCACGACCCTGGGCAAGTAACCTCATCACTAAAGTTCTGGTATCTCCTCTATGAAGAACAAAACCCAACATTTAGCTCTTGGTTGTTGTGTGTGTATGTTTTAAGAGTTAAGTGAGGGCATCCCTGGTGGCGCAGTGGTTGAGAGTCCGCCTGCCGATGCAGGGGACACGGGTTCGTGCCCCGGTATGGGAAGATCCCACATGCCGCGGAGCGGCTGGGCCCGTGAGCCATGGCCGCTGAGCCTGCGCGTCAACGGGAGAGGCCACAGCAGTGAGAGGCCCACGTACCGCAAAAATAAAAAAAGAGTTGAGTGAGTTACCATACGGAAAGCATATAGTACAATGTATTAAACTGTAAATAACAGCTATTAAATTATATCACTTCTCTATCGTTTTTTGTACCATTTTCTTACATGTCTTTGCTTCTCTCACAGTGCTTAATGCACTTTTGGGAATTAATAACTCTTCATTGGCTTTTACTCTCAAGCATTTTGATAATTGCCTTCAGCCATTTTGGGTACACTTGTATACTTTGCAACATAAATGTGACCCATTTCCGACTTTTTAAAAGTATATAATTGAAAACCAACAGTATTTGCATTGCATGGAAGTTTGCCCATTTCATACACAATCATAAAATACTACACAAACCGTTCCACAGAATAAAAATCAGGTAAAGCTGTGTGTAGAATTGTATACAATTTGTAAGAGAAGCACAGTTAAGCCACTATTATTCCGTTATGTTAGAAATTGTAATAACCATTCTAGAAGCTAATCCAGTTCTGCCTTTTTCTGAGTCCTACATTGTGTGACCTTAGACGAGTTACTTAAATGCTTTAGGTCTCAGTAGGTAAAATGAGGCATTTGTCAAGGACCCAGGAGCCCTTCTTTCTGTTATATTTTGGTTTGCACTAAGAAAAAGGGATCAGGTTAGGGGGCAGGGGTGTGGGGAAACTCACTGAATGCTGAGTCAGTGTGAAATAACATAAAGAAAGGGGATTCACGCTCTGTACACCTAGGTTTGAGTCTCACTTCTGAAACTTTAGCTCCAAATGCACTATATCAAATTAAATGCCTATTACTGGAAAATATGATTTCCTTCAGCAGGAAAAAAATTTTGAAAGCTAATATGTTCACCAAGGTAAACTAACAGCCAGTTGGAAAATGCAATTTCCATTCATAATATCAATAAAAAATATGAACTACCTAGCAATAAACCTAATAAGATATATCTAAATGAACAAAATGGAAATTTTTAATAAGAAAAGAAGAGAAGAAATGAGTAAGTGGAAGTATATTGTATATCCATGAGATGAGAAAAGTCAGTGTTATAAAAATGTTCATTCTCCCAGAGCCAATCTACAGTTAAATGCATTTTCAATCAAAATTCAACAGAATTTTTTATGAGACTTGCCAAGCTGATTATAAAATACACCTGGGAAGCTTAAAATGTTCTCATATAGACAAGTCAGCTTTGAAAATTAAGAACTACACCAACGTGTGGGGTGGAAAAATTATCCTATAATATTTTAAAATATACTTAAAATTGTAGTAATTAGAAAAGAGTGAGTTTGAACCAGGAAGAGAGGAATCCATTGATAGAAGTCCAAAAGCAGGCCTATTTTAAAATGTGAATTTATTTTATGATAAAAGTGGCAGTGGGGAATAATGAACTGTGCATAAATGGTTGGAGGACATTTGACAATACAGTTGAAAATCATCATCATCATCATCACCATCATCAGAGCCCTACCTCACCATAAAGAAATACAAATTTTGCACAGGTTAATATCCTAAATGTACAAATAATATAAATGCTGAGGAAATTCAGAAGACTATTATTTTTTATCTTAGTATACTGGATGCTTTCTCAAACAACACAGAAAACCAAGATAACAAAGAAAAGGACTGTTAAATTTTGACTACCTCAAATTTTCTAAGTTTTTCTTGACCAAATATTCCATAAACATAAGCAAGAATAAGCAACAGACCTGGAGAAAACACTTTAACATATTTAACAATAAAGGAATGAAATCTAAAGTATATGGATGGTTCCTATGAATTAGAGTTACAGATTTGTAATGAGTTAGGAAAAATGAAGAGGGAAGACAAAGGGTGGAAAACAGGCAGTTCACAGGATAGGAAACACAAATAGCTAATAAACTTACGAAAAGACTACTAACCAGAAATTAAAGTCCAAGACACTTTTTTTCACCAGTATATTCTGGCATAAGTAAAATTGTGATAATATTAAGCGCTGTCAAAGGTAGAGAGAGCTTGCTACGTTGAGAATAGTGTTATTTCACTGATGGGATGGGATAGCCATTTTGTAATACATGCAGACAAGTATAAAAAAATGGTAGAGCGAAACAGTCTCATGCACTGTTGTTGAAAATATAAACCTCAAGCATTGCTGGTAAGATTATAAATAGGTACAGTAATTCTTGTGTGGCAGTTTAGTAGGGAAAACATCTACCCTTTGATTTAGCAGAAACTCTCATTCATGTGCAGATGGTGACAGGTAAAATGTTATACACTGTTTTCAATAGCAAATTAGTAGAAACAACCTAAATGCTCACCAAAAAAATTTACTTTACTGAAAATATTATGCAACAGTTTAAAATAAAGTTAAACTATATCTACTCATCTAGAAGGATGTCTAAAATATATTAAGTGAAAAAAATGAAGTTGCAAAGCGGTACAGACAACATGATACCATTTATATTAAAAACATACATGTGGGACTTCCCTGGTGGTGCAGTGGTTAAGAATCAGCCTCCCAATGCAGGGGACATGGGTTCAAGCCCTGGTCCCGGAAGATCCCACATTCTGCAGAGCAACTAAGCCCGTGCGCCACAACTACTGAGCCTACGCTCTAGAGCCTGCGAGCCACAACTACTGAGCCCACGTGCTGCAACTAGTGAAGCCCACGTGCCTAGAGCCTGTGCTCCGCAACAAGAGTAACCACCACAATGAGAAGCCCATGCACCGCAACGAAGAGTAGGCCCCGCTCGCCGCAACTAGGGAAAGACCACGCGCAGCAGCAAAGACCCAATGCAGCCAAATATAAATAAATTTAAAAAAAAAATACATGTGTAGGTATATGTATGTATATATATGGAAAATATTCTGGAAAAGTACGTGGCATACTGATAACAGAGGCTACCTTTAGGAAAGGGAATATGATGAGGGATGGTCAAGTGACACTTTATCTTTCTTGTAGAGTTTGAATTCTTTAGTGAGAAATTATTCATATATTACTAATTCTTTAAAATAAAAGTCAATTAAAATAGTATCAGTGGTAGAAGAAAATTATAAATATTGAGAATAATGGCAGGCATGCAATACATACACAGGCAAGCACACCTACATTTATAATGATAGACTTCTGAGAACGTGTAATCTTTGTGTTTCATAGGGACTCTTGAAACAAAAAGCACATATTGCAAGGGAAATTATTAATCTAGATCTTAAAATGCTAAGCTATCCTCAGTAAAACCTCGCCGTGGAGAGTAGTGAGGGGCAGGGGAGAGTAAAAGTGTTCCAGAGATCTCATGGAAGAGGGGAGGGGAGAAGGAGGAAGAGAGAAGAGGGTGGGTGAAAGTGTTCTTGAAGACAATCTAGGAGGTTGAGGAAATGCAGACATAGAGGAAACGTTGTGTCTCAGTGGGGAAAATAGCTGGTATCATGTTTTCTCAGAACATGAGGAGGATATGTGTATTATTTAGGGCAAAAGAGCACTAGAACTTTTAAGTTAACAAGGGGAAAAAATAAGAAACTAATAACACCTTAAACCAATAAAAATAATCAGTAAGAGATGGAAGAACAGTATAACATAAGAGATCTAAATTAAGAGGGAATGAATAAAATAAAGTATATTAACATGACACTACAATGTATACAGATGGGAACGGAAATAGGGTCAGATAGTGGTCAAAAGCCGAGTGAGATTGTCAGATTGGGTTAGATAATAATACCCAATAATAAGCTGTTTATTAAACAAACAAACAAACAAACAAACTTATAGTGGGGAAAATAAATGAGTAGGTAATCCCTGAAAAATGCAAACATGAAGAAAACAGGTATGGAGGAGTTACACACACAAAGTGAAATTTAAGGGTAAAAGCCTTTTATAGAGATCGAGGGAAATTAGTAATAATAAACAGTATAAGTCATGAATAAAAATTTAGTGGTCACAAAACTGTGTGCACCACAGCAATTACACAGCAAAAAACTTAAATGCAAGAACATAATAGTAAAAATATCATTACGGAAAGTGACTTCACAACACAGACATAGATTCTTTCAGAACTGGGTAGCTCTGACAGACAAATAATAGGTAGGACATAAAGAAACAAATAATACAACCAATAATCTTGATGTAATAGCTATATACAAAATTCTACATCATTTCAATAAGGTATGTCCATTATTTTCATGTGTCTATGGAACATTTGGAAAAGATCAATTATGCCTTAGCCACAGAGAAAACCTTAATGAAATCAAAAATGTGTGGATTTACAGGCTCATTCTCTGATAATTAGCTAATAAAATTACAAATTAATAATAAAAAAGTGATCAAAACATATTGCTACTTGGAGATTATAAAATAGGCAATCCTTGGATCAAAGAGGATAGAAAATGTGGTTTTATAAACTACCTGTGAAGCTATATAAAGAAATATACTTCATAACAAAATCTATGGGACATGGCAAAAGCAGAAATTTTATATGAGACATAGAAAAAATAGAAATTGGATAACATTAAATGTCTTTAGTATTAGAAAATAAAGAAAAATAATAAAGTGACTTAATCCTTATTTTAAGAAATTGGGAAAGGGCAACAAAATAAACCAAAGAAACTTACAAAGAAAAAATAACTAAAATTGAAGCTGAAATTAATGAATAGAAGATTTATATATGTGTGTGTATGTTAGTATTATATTTCCAAAATATTTTTTAATTACCAGTGAGATAGTTAAACCTCTCATTTGACCAAATAAAGAAAGAGGAGAGCTGCACTATATTAGAATGAGAGGAAACAGTCACAGATACAAGAGAGAATAAATGTTTATAAGAAAATAATCAAGTCTACAGCGACAAATTTGAAATACATTTTTTAAAATTAATTTATTTTTGGCTGCATTGGGTCTTTGTTGCTGCACGCAGGCTTTCTCTAGTTGTGGCGAGTGGGGGCTACTCTTCATTGTGGTGCACGTGCTTCTCATTGCAGTGACTTCTTTTGTTGCAAAGCACAGGCCCTAGAGCGCATGGGCTTCACTAGTTGTGGCGCGTGGGCTCAGTAGTTGTGGTTCGCGGGGTCTAGAGCACAGGCTCAGTAGTTGTGGCGCATGGGCTTAGTTGCTCCACGGCATGTGGGATCTTCCTGGACCAGGGCTCGAACCCGTGTCACCTGCATTGGCAGGAGGATTCTTAACCACTGTGCCACCACAGAAGTCCCTGAAATAAATTATTGCCTAGAAAAATATAAACTGAAAAATGAAGAGTATAGTAGAAGAGATTGGAAAGATGATTAAAGACCTACCATTGACAGAAGTCCCAGGAACATACGGGCTTACAGCTGAACTATATCTAACCTTTAAAAAAGCACGTAATACCAATACTATCTAAATCATTTCAGACCACATGAAAGATGAAATCATCATAATTTTAATACCAAAATCAGGTAAAAATAGTACACATATGAAAACTATTGTCAAATATTTATGAATTTAGATGCATATATTCAAAAGAAAATATTAGGAAACAGACTCAAGAAATGTCTTTCAAAATACAGAATAATAAAATAAGGTAATTCTAGAAATGCCAGGGTGGTTCAATATCAGGAAATATGTCAACATAATACAGAATAACAACTTCAACAAATTAAGATAGAAAAACCATATGGCCAAGATGAAAGATACTGGAAATGTACTTGAAAAGCTCAATACCCATTCCCAATAAAAATTCTAAGTAAAATGGAGTAGATGGAAATGACTTAAATATAATACAGAATATATAACAACTTTTTAAAGCATATATATATATTATGCTGGCAAACAAACAAAAAAAAACAGAAATTGTTTCAATTAAAATCTGGAAATAGGGACTTCCCTGGTGGTTCAGGGGTTAAGACTCTGCGTTCCCAATGCAGGGGGCCCAGCTTTGATCCCTGGTCGGGGAACTAGATCCCGCATGCCGCAACTAAGAGCCTGCATGCTGCAACTAAAGATCCCACCCACCACAACAAAGATCCCATGTGCTGCAACTAAGGCCCGGTGCAGCCAAATAAATAAATAAATATATATATATATATATATATATATATATATATATATTTTAAATCTGGAAATAAACGATAATGCTGATATTACCATTATTATCCTATATTGTGTTCGAGGTTCCAGTGAGTTCAATAAGACATGAAAATGAAATCTCAGGTATAAATTTTAGAAAGGTAGAACTACAACTGTCTCTTTTATTCATTTTATAACTCCAACTTAGAAATCTTCTCTAATTTGAAAAAAATGTACTATAATAATGGTAAACTTGTTCAACTGAAGGTAAATATAATAACAACTAATAGCTCTTGCTTGTTCTTACAATAAAGCACCTAGAAATGGAAACAGGAAATGAATCCCTCTCATAGGATTAAAACTATAATATATTTAGGAATAAATTTTAAAAGAAATGTACTGAACCACATGATAAAATTCACCAAAAAAAACTGGAATTGAATTAAATTATTTTAGTGTAGTTTTGGAGAAATAGATGCCTGAGAAGAGAAAATTTAAGAAAAATGTAAAAAAGAAGAAAAGTCAGGGGGACTCTCTTACAGGTATCAGAACACCTGGAAAGTTACTGTATTTAAAATCAATGTGGTATTATCATAGGAATTAACAAACATACCAGGGGAACAACATATAAGATTTAGAAATAGATCTTAGTATGTATGAAAATCTAACATATGATAAAGTCAGCATTTCAGTCCTGCAGGAAAAGGGGTGGATTATTTGAAAGATTATACTTATATTACTAGCTAGCTAGCTGGTAAAAAAAAAAAAAAAAATAGGTATATAGAAAATAGGTATAATTGGCCTTATGCCACATGTCAAATTCTTATGCCACATGTCAAATTCTAGATACATTAAAAATTTTAATATAAAGGAAATGATAGATATTACAAAATAATATGGGATACATATATAATCAAGTATAGAAATCCCAGAAACTGTAAAATAAAGGTGAATATATTTGATTCTATAAAAACACAGCAATGTGTATGGCTTTTAAAAAGTACCATTAACAAAGGCAGTAGACAAACAATAGATTTGGGGAAAACATGTTTTCAATGTAGATAATAAATATCTGTAATATACAAAGGACTTTTACAAATTGACAAGAAGGGGACATCTAAGACACTAGAAATTGAGGAAGGCAGTTGATAAGTGCAAGTACTAACGATCAACAAACATTTCAAAAGATACTTAACTCATGAGTATTCAAGGAAATGAAAATTTAGGTAACAATTACAATCATATTAGCAATACTTAAGGAGGGAAATAATTTTGACTGTTAACGGATACCATGGAGAGGCTGCTCTCATGTATGTGAAGTGTTATACTTTTTGGAAAACAAGCGAGCTGTATCTACTAAAATTGAAAATACTTCTGTTCAGCCAGCAATCCTAATCCCAAGACTCTGTGCCATAGAAATAAGGTATTAGTCCAGAAGGGAAAGATTGTACAGAAGAGGAAACGAAAACAGATGAGAGATTTCTGTAAGTTTGGGGGAGAGAGAAACAAATGGAGTCATAGCAGCTGAATTAATGAAGTGAAAGAAGCTACAACCTAAGTATTGGCATTGGGCAAATAGCAAGAGGAAGCAACTCTCCCTGCAGGACCCTTGAGGGGCACCACTGGGAGAACCCCCAGGTGCCAGAGAGAGGAGCATTGGAAGTCTGTGTGTAGAGCGGCTAGGCCCCCAGGTTTGCTTCCACCATCACCACTCACACCCATGTTCTGAGAAATAAAGGAAATTGAGCAGGAAGGGCCCATACTCAGAGATGCCAGTAGAGCCAAAGTCTGGAGTGAATAATAGGGCTGAAAAGAGGGAGTTAAATGAGAGTCTGCATGCTGAACTATGGGGAGCCCCCCGTGCCCACCTCCACTTCTGTCCAGCTGCCGGAACATCAACATGCAGATGTACACCACCCTGCTCCAGCCCAGGAGGGAGGTTGGAGGATTCATCTCCGTAACTGAAAAACCTCCCATTTCTGTTATCTGGAGAGTCTCCTCAATGGGAAGGTCAGCTCGTCACCCTCTCAATGAAGCCCAGTCAGGAACAAGCCGTGCCCATGCACGGGGGTGTGTAATCAGCTGTTAGAAATGCATTCTCATACACGAATTGACAGTCAAGGGTGACCAGACCTTTGAGGACACATTCATAAATGAAAGACACCAATACAGACAAATGGAGAAAAAGGACCCAGAGGTCACAGAAATAACTCAGTGAACATTGAAAAGAAAAAATATGACAGAAGATGTTAAATCTATTGATACAGAAATGGTTACCATGAAAAGAGATTAGAGAAATTTAAGAATGCTTGGAAATTGCACTATGGCAACCAAAATAAAAGACTCAGTAGAAGGGTTGGAAGGTTGAGAAAAAATTAGAACTGAAAAATTAAGAGTCCAAAAATAAGGAAATTAGAGGAACAATGCAAAAGTAAGAATAATAAGGATACCAGAAAGAGACCACAGAGAAAACAGAAGAATGCAATTATGAAACAAATAAGATAGCTCTGAACTAAGGAAACGCACAAGCCTGCAGATCGAAAGGGCCACTGAATACGTAGCCCAGTGATTTAGGAAACACCTACGTCAAACGTATCATGAAATTTCAGAATACTCAAAGAGAAAAGACGCTCCTTAAGGACCAAGGTGACCAAAGAATAACGGAGCGACTACAGATAACAAAATAGGAATTACAAGCTGAATGGCATCAGACTTCTCAATAGCGTCACTGTTAAGGAAGCAGTGGAATGATGTTCAACCTACCACAACCAACAAAATATTAATCAAGCACAAGAATAAAGATATTTGCCACCTTACAAGGACTCAAACAAACGAAAGAATAGTATGTGCCCCATTTCTCATTTAGCATAATGCCCTTAAGGTCCATCCAAGTTGTCACAAATGGCAGGAATTTCTTCTTTTTATGGCGGAATAATATTCCATTGTGTGTGTGAGTGTGTGTGTGTTTGTGTGTGTGTGTATCACATTTTCTTATCCTCTCTTCCATTGATGGGTACTTACATTGTTTCCACGTCTTGGCTATTATAAATAATGCTGCAGTGAACATGGGAGTGTAGATATTTCTTCAAGACAAGTGGTTTCATTTCCTTCAAATATATACCCAAAAGTAGAATTGCTGGAAAGTATGGTAGCTCTATTTTTAATTTTTTGAGGAAACCCCATACTTCTTTCCCATAGTGGCTGCATCAATTTACATTCTCACCAGCAGTGCACAAGGGTTCTCTTTTTTCCATATCTTGGTCAACACTTGTATTTCCTTTTTTTTCACCTTTTGAAAAAAATATTTTTTTTATTCTACTTGTCAGCCACAATCAGAGGTTCAGTTCTAAGGCAGACCTCACTTGTATACTAAAGTAAGAAAAAAACATAAGAACTAAACCCAGATTATTCTATTAAGTTTTGAAAAGTTATATAAAACATCATGGAATTTGTTCAAGATTCTATTTATGTTCAAGCATTTCTAGTATGTGTAACTAATTACGTGCATTCATTGTTGGTTTTTTATTAAAACATTTAGCTAACACTGAGGCCTATCCCATATAACAGATAAAGTAAGCTGAAATTACAGTTTTGGAATTTATACTTACTATGATTTCAAATCATTGTTTTAAACTGTTTATATCACAGTGCCTGAATATTCGTATTTAGCACATTCTTACTGTGTTTCTTTCTCAGCTTCTTGAGTAAAAGGTACTGAGTAGACTAAAGGGGGATTTAAAACTAAGGAAAAATATTTACCCTCAAAAATCACAATAATCCAATGTTAAAAGCCAGCTGGTTCATGTTAACAGGGCTGTATCCTATTCCCATCGCATTTTTCTTTTTATGTTATATGAAAATTGACATAAAGATAGAGCAGTGACCACAGTGACATCTTACACAGAAGTGATTTTATAAATTATAAATGCAGTCATTTTATGAATTTGGAAGTGACCGGTTTTACAAACAGGTGCAATTGATGGCTGCCTATATGATTTAAGACAACAAAAGCTCCTCCTCTCTCAACAATACTGCTCGCTAAGTATCTGCTGTATGGGCACTTAAATCCATGCTGGACAATCCCAGAACTCAGCACGCTAGCCTAGTGATTGGTCCAGCAGTAGACTTGTGACCAAGCACAGCCAATAAAATTCTTCCCTAACGTAACACTTGTACCTCCTGTCTTTTTGATAACAGCCATTCTTAACAGGTCTGAGGTGATATTTCATTGTGATTTTGATTTGCATTTCTGTGATGATTAACGATGTAGAGTATCTTTCATGTGCCTGTTGGCCATCTGTATGTCTTCTTGGGGAAAATGTCTATTAAATTTCTCTAAAAAATTCCATTTTTTAATCAGATTGTTCGGGTTTTTTGCTATTGAGTTGTATGAGTTCTTTACACATTTTGGATGTTAACTACTTATCAGATACATGATCTGCAAATATTTTCTCCCACTGAGTAGGTTGCCTTTTCATTTTGTTGATGGTTTTCTTTGCTGTGTGTATATTTTTAGAATAGTATCTAATATGCAAAAAGCAGTTTGTAAGCCATGACTATGATTATTATTCCAAAAACTGGGGGCAAATATAAGGAGGAAACGTGGTAATAGAATATAGGCCGAAGAGGTGGAGAATAATGGGAGAAAAGACTTCTATTTTTTGCTTTAATTATAAACCATTTTTAATATTTGACTTTTACATATTTTACTGAAAGAAAATAAAATTAATTGACATGAAATTAACCGGCAGTGCAAGATTAAAAGGAAAAGTATGATAATAGGGCTATGGTGAATATAACTATTTGAATTAAAATTGGAGCAAAGAAATTAATCAGTCCATTAAAGGCACAGAAGTGAAAAAAAATCAACACAGACCTCCCCAACAAAGAAAGAAATTTGAATAAGCCTGAAGTAGGGAGAAAAAGTAAAAATGCAAATAAATGACATTGGAAATTAGAAAATGGTTTGAACTACAGATAAGGAGAGCTTTACACCAATAAAATTGAATGCATAATGTTCTAAGGAAGACAGAGGAGGAAAATCATCTCAGGAGAAGGTAGGACGCTTTAGCCGACCAGGGACAATGACAGGAGAAGCTCCAGGGGCAGACTTACCTCAGAACAAAGCAGCAGTTTCACAAGACTGTACCACCCCATCCTTTTGACACAGATAATTTGTATCATCATTTAAACCATTTCAGAGGGAAAGTTTCCCAACTCATTCCACAAGGCTAGGCGAACCCAGATACTGACATTGGACAAGCAGAGCCCACACAAACCCGAAGTATAAGTCTCTCACTTATGAAACACATGTGGGAAAAAAGGTAAATAATTCTAAACATTGACAAATAACACCCCATGCCTTTCATTCCAAGTTGGTCCTTCCCTATGAAACTGTTCCTTTAAGCAGTGAAATAGTCACCAAAACAGGGTGGGCCTGACTCTACTGCCAACCACAGATGTAGCTTCAGGGCCTCCCCAGGTTTGCTGTGCCTCGTGGTCTGGGAGGTAAAAGGTGTGTGGCCTTCTAATATCTGTGTTGATGGAATGAAGCCCATAGTGACGTTCGACCTGCGTTGAGAAGCAGGACACGTAACAGTCTTTATCTGGCTTTCAGTTCTAGTTCGCTGCTATTACCAACAAGGTTCTCTTTCTCTGCTTCTCCCTACGTTGCTTCCCTTAAGTGGCTCTTACTATGATGGCAAACAATTACATCCTTGGGAAGGCATATTTATAGCCTAATGAACACATAGATAAAATACGTGCACTTCTATATCCATGGGGGGAGGGAAATAAAGAGTAAGTCAGCCCCCCCCCACTTAATCAACAAAACGTTATGTCACATATCCCAGAAGTTAAAACAAATATGAACTAAAAGTAAAATGAAACAAAATGGCTTGATGTTTTGCCCCCTTGAATGATCACCGTGAAATCTTTAGAGAATGTTCTGTCACTTTCTGTTCTTCTTATCAAATTCTTTGGGTCCCCTGTTTTCAAATATATATTTAACCCCTTTTCAAATGTACACATTTTTTTCTTTCAAATTTAAACACTTGTAAGTAAAAGGACTACCTTCTTCTGTCGATCACAAAACAATTATGGGAGGAGGTAAGAACTCGTGGGAGAGGGTGTCTTGGGTGTGCTCATACTAAAGAAAGTCTTGTAACGTTGATGCATGAAGGAACTTGGGTGTGACATTCCCAGCCCCTAGCCGGTGAGCACAGTCATTCTCCTTCCTTCAGTGCAGTGCTTATAAAGGTCAACATATTGTTTAAAAAAAACAATGATATATTATTAAAACTTATAACAAATTATTACCAAGCAAAGTTTAATCCAGTAGCACAAAGATCTAACTTAATGATTCCATTTATGTAATCCTCTACGTTAAAAAATAAACAAATTTCATATAATCATCTCAGTGTCTGCCAGAAATTATGCCTCATTACCTAATTAAAAACAAAAAAAAAATCTTAACAAGCTAGAAGATACTTAACAATAGTTGTCTATTAGAATCCAACAGCAAATATGATTTTCGATGTTAAAGCATTTAAATTAAAATTGAAGCATTTAAATTAAAATCATAAAAAATAGAAATATGTTTATATCTATTACTATTTAATATTTTTTGGCCAATCCAATAAGAAAAGTAAACAAATAAGTGGCATATGTATTGGGGGGAAAAAAGGCATATACTATCATTATTTCTGAATAATATGACCTGCAAAGTCTAAACATTATGACCTGCGAAGTCTAAAGCCTCTATGAACAATTAAGAAAATTATTTAATGTGTAATACAAAAGTACAAAAAACTACACCATTTCTACATACCAATAATGACTAAGTAAAGAATTAAAAAGGGGGCTTCCCTGGTGGTGCAGTGGTTGAGAGTCCGCCTGCCGATGTGGGGAACACGGGTTCGTGCCCCGGTCTGAGAAGATCCCACATGCCGTGGAGCAGCTGGGCCCGTGAGCCATGGCCAGTGAGTCTGCGCGTCCGGAGCCTGTGTTCCGCAACAGGAAAGGCCAAAACAGTAAGAGGCCCACGTACTGCAAAAAAAAAAAAAAAAAGAAAAAGGGAAATGTATTGATAGTAGCAACAATAAAACCCATAAAATACCAATAAATAAGTCCATGTGAGAGCTCTATAAATCATATGTGATGCAAACTATAAGATTGTATTGGACAGTAAGAGATATATAATGTGGAAGCATATGATGCCCATGCAAGACTCAACAATATAAAGATAATGTTACCTTACACACACAGACACACACACACACACACACACACACACACACACGTGAGTCAAGTTTATTCAGTGTCTTACTGAGGACTATAGCCTGGGAGACAGCATTTCAGATCGCTCTGAGAAACTGTTCCAAAGAGGTAGGGAGGGAAGTCAGCCAGTATACATGCGATTTTGGTGAAGGAGCACATGCCACCAAGCACACATCTTGGTTGCTGCTAGCCACGAGGAACAGATATCTTAGTTAATGATTTTCGTGCTTTTCTAAGTCTGGGAAGATGCAAGAATCCAGGTTCATTAAAAATTTCTCCTGAAAATATCTAACTGTCTGAAGGCCTGTTCTGCCAGTTTTCTCAGAGCACAGAGTGCCTCGTTCCTGATCTCCACCCTGAACTCCTTTCAGGGGGTGTCGAAGGTCAGTAGCAGCAGTGGCTAATAACTCAGTCATTGTAGAGGCAAATGGGTAGTGACATTCTTCAGTTGGCAATAACAATATTAGTTCCCCAAATTGATGGAAATTAAACTGAATCCCATTAGTTTATTTTACGGACTTTGACAAGAACTGGAAGAAACTTTTTGAAAAAGAAAGTATGAAGAGGGACTTGCTTACCAAATCTCAAAACAAATTGCAAAGCTACAACTAAGTCAGTATGGTATTGGCTCAAAAGTAGAAAAACAGATGAACTAAACAAAATAACATTTTCAGGAATAATGTTTAAATGGGAGTTTTGTTTACAATAGAGATATTTTAAATCAATAGAGAAAATAATAGACATTCATCAATGTATTTCAAAAAATTAGTTGTTCTAACAGCACAAGCAAAAATAAATTTCAAATAAATTAAAGCATTAAATATAAAAATAGAGAAGAGAATGGCATTATAATCTTTTGATAGGTAAGGTATTACTAAGCAAGACACAAAACCCAGAAGTCATAAATGACTGATATATTTAAATTCAAAACTAAACCAACCAAACAACAAACAACCCTTTTACAGAAGACATCATAAAGTTAAGGGGCAAACAACAGGGAGGAAAAAATCCCAATATTAGTATCCACACTATATAAAGAGCCCCTCCAAAAATAAGGACAAATAACCCAATAGAAAAAATGATCAAAACCTTTGGAGAAGCAAAGGTTCAAAGCAAACTTTCCTGTGAAAAATTTTTTTCACAACAAAAAAATTTCCAAATATCAAATATACCATCAAGTGCATTAGTAATCAGTGAAGTGAAAATAGAACAGCAATCAGAAACACTGACAAAAATTTTAAAAACTGACATCCAGCATTTGGCATGTGATACGTCAATGCTGTTAAGTATGAATTGGTACATTTTTTCGGAAGGCCATTTAGCTGCTTATAACAAAAATCTAAGTGTGTGTGTTCTCAGCCCCAGAAATACCTGTTCTTGATACCTCTTCCACTGAAACGCTTGCACACATGCATATATAGATTCGTTGGGATGTTTATTGCAGTGTTCAGAAGAACAGTGACTTGGAAACAACCAAAAGACCTTATTGGGAAAAAAGATGTAATAAAGAATCGTTCTTCCAAGTGATGGGACACAGTGCAGTGAGAAAAATTATCAGATTTATCCACATCTACTGACCAGAAGGGGTTCCAAAATACTGTATTATGTCTAAGAAAGCAAGTTGTACAACAGTATGCATAATACTGTGTCATCCATTTATGTTTTTGAAAACTGTGTGTTGGTATGCGTTTTAAATGTAGGTTTTGTAGTATAGTCCTAAGTCAGGGAGTCTGATTCCTCCAGCTCCGTGTTTTTTCTCAAGATTGCTTTGGCTATTCGGAGTCTTTTGTGTCTCCATACAAATTTTAAGATTTTTTGTTCTAGTTCTGTAAAAAAATGCCATTGGTAGTTTGATAGGGATTGCACTGAATCTGTAGATTGCTTTGGGTAGTATAGTCATTTTCACAATATTGATTCTTCCAATCCAAGAACACGGTATTTCTCTCCATCTGTTTGTATCATCTTTGATTTCTTTCATCAGTGTCTTATTTCTTTCATCAGTTTTCTGAGTACGGGTCTTTTACCTTCTTAGGTAGGTATGTTCCTAGGTATTTTGTTGTTGTTGTTGCAATGGTGAATGGGATTGTCTCCTTAATTTCACTTTCTGATTTTTTCTTGTTAGTGTATGGGAATGCAAGAGATTTCTGTGCATTAATTTTGTATCCTGCAACTTTACGAAATTCATTGATTAGCTCTAGTAGTTTTCTGGTGGCATCTTAAGGATTTTCTCTGTATAGTATCATATCATCTGCAAACAGTGACAGTTTTACTTCTTCTTTGCCAATTCGTATTCCTTTTATTTCTTTTTCTTCTCTGACTGCCATGGCTAGGACTTCCAAAACTGTGTTGAACAACAGTGGTGAGAGTGGACATCCTTGTCTTGTCCTTGACCTTAGAGGAAATGCTTTCAGTTTTTCACCATTGAGAGTGACGTTTGCTGTGGGTTTGTCGTATATGGCCTTTAGTATGTTGAGGTAGGTTCCCTCTATGCCCACTTTCTGGAGGGTTTTTATCATAAATGGGTGTTGAATTTTGTCAAAAGCTTGTTTTGCATCTGTTGAGATGACCATATGGTTTTTATTCTTTAATTTATTAATATGGTGTATCACGTTGATTGATTTGCATGTATTGAAAAATCCTTGCATCCCTGGGATAAATCCCACTTGATCATGGTGTATAATCCTTTTAATGTGTTGTTGGATTCTGTTTGCTAGTATTTTGTTGAGGATTTTTGCATCTGTATTCATCAGGGGTATTGGTCTGTAATTTTCATTTTTTGTAGTGTCTTTGTCTGATTTTGGTATCAGGGAGATGGTGGCCTCGCAGAATGAGTTTGGGAGTGTTCCCTATACTACAAAGCTACAGTAATAAAGACAATATGGTAGTGGCACAAAACAGAAATATGGATCAGTGGAACAGGATAGAAAGCCCAGAGATAAACCCACACACCTCTGGTCAACTAATCTATGACAAAGGAGGCAAGGATATACAATGAAGAAAGGGCAGTCTCTTCAATAAGTGGTGCTGGGAAAACTGGAAAGCTACATGTAAAAGAATGAAATTAGAACACTCCCTAACACCATACACAAAAATAAACTCAAAATGGATTGAAGGCCTAAATGTAAGGCTGTACACTATAAAACTCTTAGAGGAAAACATAGGAAGAACACTCTTTGACATAAATCCCAGCAAGATCCTTTATGACCCACCTCCTAGAGTAATGGAAATAAAAACAAAAAATAAACAAATGGGACGTAATGAAACTTAAAAGCTTTTGCACAGCAAAGGAAACTATAAACAGGACGGAAAGACAACCCTCAGAATGGGAGAAAATAGTTGCAAACGAGTCAACGGAAAAAGGATTAATCTACAAAATATATAAACAGCTCATGCAGCTCAATATCAAAAAAGCAAACAACCCAGTCAAAAAATGGGCAGAAGACCTAAACACATTTCTCCAAAGAAGATATACAGATGGCCAAGAGGCACATGAAAAACTGCTCAACATCACTAATTATTAGAGAAATGCAAATAAAAAATACAATGAGGTATCACCTCACACCAGTCAGAATGGCCATCATCAAAAAATCTACAAACAATAAATGCTGGAGAGGGTGTGGAGAAAAGGGAACCCTCTTGCACTGTTGGTGGGAATGTAAATTGTTACAGCCACTATGGAGAACAGTATGGAGGTTCCTTAAAAAACTAAAAATAGAATTATCATATGATCCAGCAATCCCACTACTGGGCATATACCCAGAGAAAACCATAATTCAGAAAGATACATGCACCCCAGTGTTCATTGCAGCACTGTTTACAATAGCCAGGTCATGGAAGCAACCTAAATGTCCATCAACAGACAAATGGATAAAGAAGGTGTCGTACATATACACAATGGAATATTACTCAGCCATAAAAAGGAATAAAATTGAGTCATTTGTAGAGACATGGATGGACCTAGAGACTGTCATACAGAGTGAAGTAAGTCAGAAAGAGAAAAACAAATATCGTATATTAATGCATATAGTGGAATCTAGAAAAATGATATAGATGAACCAGTTTGCAAGGCAGAAATAGAGGCACAGATGTAGAGAACAAATGTATGGACACCAAGGGAGGAAAGCTGGGGTGGGGGATGAATTGGGAGATTGGGATTGACATATATACACTAATATGTATAAAATAGTTAACTAATAAGAACCTGCTGTATAGCACAGGGAACTCCATTTCGCTGTACAGTAGAAACTAACCCACCATTGTAAAACAGCTATACCCCAATTAAATAAAAAAATGTAGGTTTTATTATTACTCAGGTTTGATGAGGACAGCAGATGAGACGATCTGGAGGGACAGTGACAGCTTTTTGTTCTTCTGAACAATGCAGTTTACCAATCGTAAAAAAATAAAGTATCAATTCCTACTCAACAACATTCATACATCACATGCCTAATGCTGGATGTCAATTTTTTACATACATTAGGAGTCTGGGATTAACAGATACACACTACTGTATATAAAATAAATAACCAACAAGGATCTACCGTATAGCACAGGGAACTGTACTCAGTTTTCTGTAATAACAATTTTCTGTAATAAGTGTGAATCACTTTGCTGTATACCTGAAACTAACACAACTTTGTGAATCAACTATACTTCAAATAAATAAATAAATAAGCCAGAACATTCCTCATAAAAAAAAAAAAAAGAAAAGATAGTTTGCAGTTAGTTTGTTACAGGTCCCAAGAGGAAGACATATGCCGTATGTGATGCGATGCAGGGGCCCATGTGGAAGCAGCAGGGTTGGTCAGGAGAGGCAGAGTAAGGCAGAAACGGGGGCAAGACGCTTTTATTGTAGTTTTCACAATTGTGATTACTTCCAGTTGTGCTGGAAGGATCTGGTGAAGCAGGTTAAGCAGGTTTAGGATTGGCTGGTTTGAATAATGTCCGAAGGCTCTGGGGTGTAGGGGCCGCTCTTAGGTGCCTGATATCTAGCCCTGAGGTGATTAAGGCAGAGACCTAGTATGATAAGGTATAAGAGAGTAAGAGCCTGAAAAAGAAGGCATTGGAAGGATGTGGGCTCTCACTTGGTTAGTTTGCATATGAAAGGCACCCTCCTAGGTGAGTTGTTTATTATGTCTAGGGAAGGGCTAACCCTGGGAGAAGTAGTCTCTCCAGGATCAGCAAGGCCCCAAGATATCAAAGCATCAGAATTACATAAAACAGAAAAGCATGATTAATGCAGTATGGATTTGTAAATTCCATGCATCGTAATTGCTCTGGAAGGATGCCTACCAAATATAAACAATGGCTACTTATGGGAAAAAGAATAGAACTGATGAAGGTGAGGACATTGTAAAGACTTTTACTCCATCTACTTCTACATTATTGAAGTTTTATTATAAGAACGTATTCAGATATTATATATTTTTTTAAATGTAAGACTATTAAATGCCACTGATCCTCTTTATGTTCTTTTGATAATTACCATATTCTGTTCTTGTAACTCTGAACAGCTTCAGGAACTAACTGATTGATCAGATGATGAATATGTACCCTTGTCAGTCCCAATGAGAGAAAAGTTGTATTCTTTTCACTTCTGCTGGAAGCAATATTAAAGATATTCAGGTACTCGGCAGATAGGTTGAACAAGCTCATCTGTGCTATTATCTCTGCAGTGTGATTTGGGGAGTGATTCGTGCCCCAGAAATATATCTTTTGCTGTTGGCCACTGAGCCCACATTCCAGCTTAGTCCTTTGTTCTTTGGATGGAGATACTGTTTACCCTCCTGAGTTCCTGGTAGCACTGCAAGGGGGAAAATTGCCAGCATTTATCTGTCTTTAGCACCTTAGCATAATTACCAGAGCACCAATAAGCCAATTTACTCTCCCAGCCTCCTCCCAACACCCTTTCCAAAAGCAACAGCAACAAAAAAACAATTCCAAAAAAAACAAAAACAAACAAACCAGGAGTCCCACTCTCAAGAACTTTCCATTGTTTTCACTTCGGTGCATCTTGTTGCCAAAAATTTTTAAGACTTGGAAAGGAGTTGCAAAGGGTCACGTGGGAATGGATTTTTCAGTAAAGCCTTAGTGGAGAAATGAAGGACTGAAAAAGTAAAGCTCAGACATTAGGAATGCTCTTCTGCTCCTTTTAGGAAAAAGGAACCAAACCTAGTTCATGGAAGAGTAGCAGAAAGCTTGGGCTTTACCTGTTGTGTCTTCGGACTGCAGTAGGAACTAAGAAGGGGAAAGTCAACCTCACTAGGTTTTTTTAAAATAAATAAATTTATTTATTTATTTATTTATGGCTCTGTTGGGTCTTCGTTGCTGTGCGTGGGCTTTCTCTTTAGTTGCATTGAGCGAGGGCTACTCTTCGTTGTGGTGCACAGTCCTCTCATTAAGGTGGCTTCTCTTGTTGTGGAGCACGGGCTCTAGGCGCATGGGCATCAGTAGTTGTGGCACACGGGCTTCAGTAGTTGTGGCACGTGGGCTCAGTACTTGTGGCTCGTGGGCTGTAGAGTGCAGGCTCAGTTGTTCTGGCGCACGGGCTTAGTTGCTCCGCAGCATGTGGGATCTTCCCAGACCAGGGCTCAAACCCGTGTCCCCTGCATTGGCAGGCGGATTCTTAACCACTGCGCCACCAGGGAAGTCCCAACCTCACTAGTTTTGAAATCTAAAAATTTGGCTGGAGCACCAGATAGAGTAAATGCATGCCTCTTATGTGTATTTCAACAGCCACAAAGCAGACCTGATGCTATGTGTGCATCCTATTAGAACTGTAAAAAGGAGAGATTTGGAAAGTTTCTCCAGATGGGCTGCTCTCCATGTGAGGTCCCTGTACCAGCAGCATCAGCATCACCCGGCAACCAGTTAGAAATGCAAGTTATCAGGTTCATTACATCCCATCCCTATGACATCCGAAAGCTGGGGATGGGGTTCAGTGATGGGGAGTTTATCGAGTCTTCCGGGTGGGTCTGACGTATGCTACCATTTGAGAACTTCTACTCTACATCAGAAATTATTTTTTTTTCTGCAAAGGGCCAGATAGTTAATATTTGAGTCTTTGCAGGCTTGAAGTTATCGGTCAGAACTAGTATTCCGTCTGCCATCGTCAGCCAAAGCATCTAGAGGTAATATGTAAATGAATAGGCATGGCTGTGTTCCTTTGAAATTGCATTTATACAAACAGGGATTTGGCCCATAGGTTACGGTTTGCAAATCCCTGTTCTAGATAATAATAGCAGCAACGACTCACTGAGTGTCTCTTGTGGGGCCTGTATAATGCTTTTTATAAATCCTCTCTTTTATTTCCCAATACTCCATAAGGTAGGTGGTGTTGCCCTCATCTTTATAGGTCTTGAAATGAGTATCAGATTCTCCCAAAGGCATTTAGTTCACAGGCCCAGAATTCAGGCCTTATTTCACTGCAAAGGCCGTGCTTTTATTTTCTTTTGATATCAAATGAATGGAAACTAACTGCATTGTACCAATATTACTATTAGTACATAAGTCAAAAATGGCTGACATTTTCTTCATTTGGTGAGCTGACTGTGTCATTTTTTTAGTAATTATAAAGGCATGTTCATAAATGCTTTTCTCTGGTTAGTTGTTATCTCAGGGTCCCATCTCATTTCCTTTGTAAGATATGAGGTCTCTTAGCTGAGAGCTGAGATGACACCACACTACTTCTGGAAACCAAAAGTGGGAGGAGAGACCTGTCATACAGAGCACTGCCCAGACCACGCCCACACAGGCCTCAGATGGGGAGCCCTAGAAAAGCACCGGGAGTCTGGGCATCTAAGGCAGGACCCTGAGGGAAGGTTGGACAGGAAAATGCCAGCAGGAAACACCTGTTTCTTGGTTTTGTCATGCACTGAGCCAGCGGTTACCTGTGGAAAGAAGGCTGTAGGAGGGGTCACCTGAGAGAAATGGTCACCTCCTGGGCCTGGACCGCACATGCGCACAGTCTATCTGAGGAGAGTCGTGATGATAACAGCTGTGTACCGTGAACTCTGTGCTCCACACACCTCACTAAGAAGTTTACCCGCAGCCTCTCCATTTATTGTCATAACATACGATGAGGAAATATTTCTGTTTTGTAAGTGATAAATAAAATCAGGCAGATCCCTCAACTTGGATTTGAACCTGAGTGTGACTTCAAAGCCTGTGTCTCAACTACTATACCATAGTGCTTCTCTAAACTAAAAACAGGTACAGGGCCAACCTTGGGCTTTGTAAAACCCAAGTGACAGTGCTATCAAATCTCAGAAATCCAGCTGAAGTATATCTAAACCTTACCATAGAGGCCTTCATTCAAAAACAAGAATCAGTAAACAGGAGACTTTGAGGTCATGAGTCAACAGAGACTCAGAAAATCCTAGCAACATTTTACTGTGATTGTAACTGCTTCTCACTGAATCGTTCTTCATAGCATAGAGCTTATAAGCGTGCACTCTGGAGTCAGACTGTCTAAGTTTTTACCTTGAGCAAGTTATTTTACCTTTCTCTGCCTCTGTTTCTTCATCTGTAAAATGGGACTAATAACCACATCCACCTCATAGGGGTGCTGTGAGGATTGAAATAACACATAAGGACCTGGATCAGGCCTGACACACAGTGGCTGGGCCTTCATTTTGACGGTTACAGTTGTCATTGTTCTTATATGACTGTACCTCCACACTCTGTCCCCAGCTGAATGACAGTTGAGATTTTCCACTCTCTCTTTGTGGTCTTTTCATGCATGAGAAGCGGTCTCTCATGCATCAGCACCTCTGGGGATACCAGAGTGTCTGTTTGCCTCTGAATACAAGCACTTTCTCCTCCCTGCCCTTTTCTCTTGCCTTGTCTTTTCCCACCTTGCACAGCACCCACTGCATTGCAGATGCTCACGAAAGGTTTGTTGAACTAAGCTGAACTGAGGTCTGCTCTCAGCTACTAGGAGACTCCTACTTTCTTTGTTTTATCCCTTTGTGCGATTAACTCTTTGTTACCTCCACCTGCCTGATCTCAGATTTGCTGCAGGCCCTGCTTATGGGCCTCCTAGTTTCATTCACATGTTCTCAAAGACCATTAGTTCTGAACGGGGTGGTCCTACACCTTGGAAAGGGGATATCTGGGGCATCTTGTTGGATGACACGATGTTTGGGAAGCACTACTGACGTTTCAGGGACTGGAGCCAAGGATGCCAGACCTGGTCCCTTGGACCTCACTGCCTCAGAGTTCCCGCCAGGCCTTCATGTGTGCCCGTGATCATCTGAGCACAGAACCTGACACCATGTCATGTAGAAACTCAAAGTACTGGGATCATGGTTTTAATAGAAGCTGAATTTTCTCAGCATTCTTCAAGAAAAACTGAACTTTGTTTTCTTTTAAACTTTACCCAGAATTGTTCACTGTCGCAGGAAGGCACATCATTGATTGCAGTGGCCCTCACTGTGTTTGAACTTCCAGGACAAGAAACCAGGAAGAGTCTGTATTTATGGCTGTTTCATTGGTGGTGACTCCACTGGGCAAGCATCTGGCCACTTTATTGTATCCCGCAAGGGAGTAACGCCTGAGCATTTGCATGTCGAAAAGCGTATTGTTTATCCTAAATTACATTTTTTTATCCTTTTCTGTGAGTTCGAGTTTGTACATTATATTTTTTGAAAGTAATATGTTTATTACAGTGACAGGATCCAAAGCAAACTCGGTGAAGGATCAAGGTGCACAGGGTGAGTCTGGAGACCTGCCACGAGATTTCCAGACTCTCCTATTAGAGTCACACAGGACAGGCATTGGGTTGTGACAGCATGTGTGGAGTGTCGTCTACCGGGAAAGCTCGGTAGAGCCTCAGTGCCCAGGACTTTTATTAAGGGCTGGTCACATAGGCACCCTTTACCCAGCATGTATCAAATTCTAGACTCCCAGAAGGAAAGCAGGCGTTCAGCACAAACCACATCATTTGTACAAGCAGCTTAGGCACAGTGAGCCACTCTGATTAGCTACGGCGGTGGGAGCCCTCCAAAATCCAGACGCCAGCTCAGACCCGCCCTTGTAAGTGGGCCTTTCAAGAGATGGCAGCCAAGCCTGCTATGTTAATTTTTCTTTTTTCTGTGCAGTGAGTTATACCACCTATGAATATCATTGGTAAACAGTAAATGGGGAATTTTTTTAAAATACATGTGTTTCCAAGGGACATTAGGTCTGATAGATTGAGAACCATTGTCTTAAATAAAATAGTCCTTCACCCCCAGATACCCACCCAGAGAACTGGCCAAAGCTGTGAAATTACAATTTTTTGTTACTGGTTTCATGTGCCCCCAATTAAAATTTTAAGCAGAGTTTAAATTTTCTTTAACGTGTATTACTTCCTTCTACCACCACAGTCTGTTAACAGAAGGGGGAGCAAACAGAACATTTCTTCCCCTGTATTATGGACAAACCTAGAATGGCCTGTTTTTCTCCCCACTTCTTTATCTCTAAACTTCGTGTTTCACCTGGGCACAGTTGATACTCAATAAGGGATCATTGTCTCTGCTACTTTTATAATTTTTCTCACTACTCACTCCTGTAGCACATCTGAACTCTAATTTTTCTTTTAAACCTGAAAATCTTACTGACTGCTGTTGTGGGTTACAAACAGGATTCTGACGTGAGAAGCAAAAATCATTCCAACAGGAGGGCAAGGCCCAAGGCATGTAATACAAATAAAAGTAGAATCTGGTGTCATCAGGTCACCTCTGAAAGCCCCCTGCTTGACACCATGCTGTGGAATAAAATAACAGCTCCAGCAGGCCCTCCCTGAACACAGTGTGAATAAACAACAAGTGTGCTGACTAATTGTTTTCTCATCATGGTGCATATTTCACACGCCATAACTCCCAAATGAAATACCAAAAGAAGACATAAAATTAAATGATTCAAAGATTGAAAGGGTTTATTATCCTTTTTATGGTAGGGTGGGAATCCATTGAAATCTTGAAAAGAAACTGTAACCGTCACCGCAACTATTGATATCCCTAAATATGTAATATTTATTTTTTGCTTTAAAAACTGACACTTGAAATGAAAACCACCAAAAGAAAAAATGAGACATGTACACATTCAGGGAGTGTAGAAAGCAATCCATACTTGGATTTTACAAAAGGAGGAGCTGAATTATCTCATCCCTCCTGTTAAATGAGCAATTAAAAACTCCAGGGAAGTGTAGCATTACGTGACAGTGGTCTTCCTTTGACCTTTGCGAGTGAGAACTAGAGCGTGACTGCCGAGAAAGGACCGAATCAGCAGTCACGCTTGGAGCCATTTACTGTCCCCTTTGCCGCACACCCCACTCTGCACACATTTCAAACCAGATGAACCTAACTCAAGTTATGTTAAGCGGTTTTTAGCACATGAGTATGTTGCGTAAGATTCTGTGTTACCATCTGTTGTGGAACCAACCATCTTGCTGGCATAAATCCATGTGGCTCGCCTCTCCCGTCCCATGATCAGCCCAAGGATAGTAGTTAAAAGTGAAATGTGAGCAACAGTGAAACTTGAAACGGCAAGTCAAGCAGTCCACCTCCTTTGTATTGAATTCTGCTAGTGTTCCCTTTCCTCCCCCATCTGATTTGCCCTCTGTTACACTGGTTGGATGCTGGTACCTTTGGGGTCCTTATGGAAGAGCCCCGTCACTATTGAATGAATTTCTATTGACTTTGCTGAGGATGTGAAATACTATATTTAGAGATAAAATCAGATCTTTAATGTAACTGAAGAGGTCATTAATGCTTTAACTCTTAGTCACCTCGCCCCTGCCTGGGTTTTCTTTTTTTTCTTCTTCTTCTTAAGGGCAGGCTCAGCAAGGCAGACATGTGAATTGTATCATTAACTAGGCTTGTCCTAAACTATGCCATCTTCATTATCATGCATTAACTTTTTGTGGATGGTCATCCTGGAAGTTCATATTAAATTTGGTGGCTTACCTTGAACATACTCTGGTTCATTAGCCACTCACCTATGTAGAGACACAGGAGAGAGGGATAATTTGTCTGTGTCCTGTGGGTAGTACAAGGACGGCTTTCACATTATGAATTAAAGTCCACTTAACTGCACTTGAGGTCGAGAAAGTTGGCTTCAGGATATCATCCCGCTGATATCAGGTTCCATGATGGCTAATACATTGGCCTTCCTGAGACTACTTTTGCCTCTCAAATTTGTTCCTTCTGGCTGACATTTCAGGTTGACGCATTGAATCAGTCAGGACAGGCTAGGTTATGCTGTGGTAACAAGCAATTACAAAATCTCTGTGGCTTCAAACATCAAGATTCATTTCTTCTTCATGTTACGTGGCCCTCGTGGGTCAGCAGGGGAGCTCTGCGCCTCTTAGACACTCAGGAGATATGACTGATGGAGCAGACACCATCTCAAACATTGCTAGTCGCCAGGCCAGGAAGAAGAGGGTTCTGGGAGACCACACATCACTGTTAAAAGCACTCTGGTTTGGAGCACCACCCTCACAGTTCACTGGCCAGAGCTAGTCGCATGGCCCCACCCAACCACAAAGGGGTCGGGAAACACAAGGCGACGCATTCCCAGTAGGAGAGAGACTTAGACATACTTGACGAGCAGCAGTCATGACCACCACACTCAGTCACATCCTTCTCCTTTCTTTCCTCTACTTCAGAAACTAGAAAGCCATATACACTGTTTTTCAGCTTCTGTTTCTCCTCGAAGAGTCCACATGGTCCTGGTTCTGGCCTGTGAGACCTAAATGGAACTCTGCAATGGGGACTTACCAGAAAGCTTTGGCTTTCTGGATAAAGGGGATTGGACACAGCTGTGGTATTTTTCAGTCACGCTTATCCCTTCTTCCTATCTGGAAGATGGAGGCAATGCCAGCATGCGTAGCAGCCACCTTGGCATGAACTCCCCAGCCGCCCCCCGCCAAAAAAAACCATGACAGAGCCAAAAGATGGGAAGAGTTTAGTTCCTTGATGATTTCAATGAACTGCTACACCAGCCCTGCACTGCCTACCTCCGGACATCTTGCTATGTGAGAAATACAAGCCCCTGTAGGCTTACGACACTGTAAGTCAGGCTTTCCTTTTTTTTTTTTTTTTATAGCTGAATGCAATCCTGAGACTGTCCTTATATGTTTTGAACTTCAAAAGAAAAAGATCCCCTTCAAAAGGATGTGCTACAAACACTCCAATATCATTAAGATATGATTTGGAGATTTCTAATACACGACCCTGTTTTAGACTACTTTTTGTTTTGGTCCTTTTGGTTGGCGTTTCATGTTGGCTCACTTTATCAGTCAGGATAAACTAGGTTGTAATGCAGGAACAGACAACCCCCCAAATCTCAAACCGCCTACCGCTGGACTTCTTGATGTGTGAGAAAACAAACACCTGTATGTTTAAGCCCTTGAAGGTCAGTGTTTCTGCTTCTTATAGCTAGGTGCAATCCCTACTAATACAGTCTTGCTTATTCTTGAATTGAAAAGGATGTGTTACCTGCAATCTGTGAATGTTTTCAGGTTTTCTTATGAAGGGTTATCTAGAGAGATGATTCCATATTAATACTTCCTTAAGAGTTCCCAGTGAACTTCCCACAGTCAGCTCCATCCATCTGAAAAAAGAAAACCTGCTAAAAATGTCTTTTACCACATTTTCATTCTCTTTCCCCTTTCCAAACTGAAGAACTCTCTAAAAGAAATCCTTTAATAAAAATATAAAGCCCCCATTCTGTGATTTTTTTTTAAGTCTGGTTTTCATGCCTTTTGGGGGTACCTGGGACACGTACAGAAGAAAATCTGTTGGAAATAAAATGAAGGAAAAGAAGAGAATATACTGCGGTTCTGAAAACTTTATGAAAGCGTTGGAACTAGCTATGAGACTACTTCCCTATCCTGAGAATTTTACATAATGTGGCTGAAGTCTCTCAGAATGCAAAACACGTTAGAAACTGTAACCTGCTTAACATTAACCTTGACAAATTCAGGTTCTGTCTTGTGAATGAATGAATGCCTCCACTCTTGAGAACTCTAGACCTTGAACATCTAAGTTGAAGTAGGACGGCAGAAAGTTATCTTTATCTTTCTTTCTCCTTCCACCTTCCATCCCATCCCCATTCTCTCTTTAAATCTTTAACAGATTAAGTGAATGACTTTGACAAAAAAATCTAATGAGAAAGTGTTTTCAAAAGCACTTTTGGATTCCTCACTTCTCACCACTGGTGCTTCCCGGAAGGACAGCACTTTGCTTTATGACCATGTATTGATCTCTAATATCTTTATTGAACGTTGTCTCTTCTTTGCCTCCTACAGGCAAAGGGTGAGAGTTAGATAATAGTATTAATTTTCCAGACATCTGCACACGTTTAAGTGGCCTTTTGAAGTTTGAAAATCGTTTCTCTGTGAGCCCACCACAGGGCTAAAATGCCATTCCAATTCTGTAAGAGCCAACATCAATCAACATAAATGTCAATAATGAGATCGGATTGAGAGCTGCCCAATCCCTTCAGATGATTCTGGGGTCTAGTGACAAATCAAAGAGGTAAATGTGAAAGGGAATTGAAGACTCTCACAGTCACTCCATTGACGAGCAGCAGGCTACACGGTACTTTGGTGGCACATGACCGAATGGGTCCAGGCTAAAATTAATTAGAGACAGATTGTTAAAGGATTTTCATATTGTAAGATATGTGGTACCAGTACCATGTGGTGTAATATAGTAACAGTTGTTATTGTAACCGGTAATTTATAGTTAGTCATGGCAGTTGAGGGAGGGGGCAGGAGAAACTTAGTGCACTTATTTATTGTATCTCCGGGAGGCCATGTCTAGAGAGTGCAGTAGCAAAGGAAACTGTCAGTTCTCAGGAAACGTTATATGGGATAGAATTCTGAAGTCATCATTTGCCATTTTATACACCTTTATCGATTGTCTGTCCAGGGTTTTTACTAAGAACTGGTCCTCAACTCTGTGTCATGTTAAGGACCATGGACAGCAACAGGACAAGCGTCAGCAAGTGAATTTCAGGATCAAGAAAACCAGGGAGCATTAAGGCGTGTGGAGCTGCTAAGGAGTAGGGCAGGGATTCAGTGGGGTGGGCAGAGAAAGAAGAATGTGCATATAAAATGTCGCTCTGCCCACTGCCACCTGGGGCCATCTTGCTGCCTCAGCAGGAGACTCCTCCCAGGTTTCCTGTCTAGGCAGGACTTCCTTTCAGGGCATGGGTGGCCGTCCTGTGGGGACAGAAAAGGGGATACATGAAAACAGGCAGCAACTTTGAAGTCGCTCCTGGCATTCTGATTGTAAAGCAACTGTGACTTAGAATTGACAAAACTGACTTTTCCTTGCGATATGTTTTTTTTTTTTTTTTTTTGTGGTACGCGGGCCTCTCACTGTTGTGGTCTCTCCTGTTGCGGAGCACAGGCTCCAGACGCGCAGGCTCAGCGGCCATGGCTCACAGGCCCAGCCGCTCCGCGGCATGTGGGATCCTCCCGGACCGGGGCACGAACCCATGTCCGTTGAATCGGCAGGCGGACTCTCAACCACTGCGCCACCAGGGAGGCCCGCTATATGTATTTTTTCTACCTCCGTCAGGTACCCTCTGTTGACACTTTCTGGAGTTTCAAATGGCCATTACTTATGTGCTACCAAAACGGTGGTTCTTCAGTGGAGGTGATTCTCATATTAGGAAGCTGTTTCACGACTGTTTGCAGGGGCAGGCAAGTGTCACTACTTGAGGATAGACAGGGGGGAAAAAGCATACTACTCTGTTATTGAAAAATTAGGTTAAAATTCAAAATTCCACTTTTACCCCAGTTAGGTTAGTAAAGGTAACAAATCAGATCTTTGTGTGATTAAGGGGTGTCTTTCAGAGTCTAATGATTATCAGAGAAGGTGATATCCAGGGCCCACTTCGTAGGTGTGAACCTGTGCAATCACATAGGGGCTTAGAAGGGCCCTGTGCTTGATTTAACGCTGTTCTGTCACCATCTTGAAATTCTTAATGTCTTTTTCACAAATGGGCCCCTGCACTGGGCTCCACAAATTATGTCACTGGTCCTGAAAAAAGCTAACATTTATTGAGCATTTAATATGTCCCAAGCATTTTAATGAATGGAGTCCCTATCACAGCCTTATAAATTCGGGAGTTTCTTCTCTTGAGCATCCAGTCTTCAATAAACTCCTGTGAACTAATATTGTTATTATTATCTATGAAGGAAACTAAGACTTAAAAGATGAAGTAATTGACCCAAGCCACACAAAGCCAGAATCTGAACCCAAGCAGTATAACACCTGGGGCCATGTGCTGTCTGGGAGAGTAGCTAATTTGTGAACCTGAACCTAGGATTTATACTGAATGTTGAACAGCTGACTTTGCAGTTATTATCTTCTTTGTTTTAAATATGCCAACGAATCAAGGGTTTGGGTCCATTGGATTCCAGTTAATTGAGGTGTTTCAGTAATACAGTGAACGTGGCTCATGGACCTGAACTTCACACTTGATGACACACTGGACGAGATATCTTCCGTGACTCAACCACCAGCTTTCTGAATAAGTGATTCACATCTTAACACAATGACGATACTTTTATGCACTCAAGTTAGAGGGTGTCTTATTTCATTAGTTTTCGATCAATGGAAAAGTATTTATGAAAAGAACTACAGCATCCCACATAAAACAGCTGAACAAGAAAACAGAGATTTATATGGAATAAATGATTTGAGGCCCCTGGAATTATTAACATGGGGCATTTGAGGAGAAATATTTGTGGTTTCCAACTTACAGTCTGAGAAGAAAATTATTATCTTTAAAACTAACTAACTAGTAACAAGTGTTCAAAATGGATCCTGAATTCTAAATAATAATTACTTCTTGGCAATTTGAACTTTCCCATAGTTTCACAAATGAGTCTCAGGGCAGTTTCTTGTCTCTGTAACGCTTTGTAATATTTATAGATCTATAACTAATTTCTTTGTAACAGTTATTTATAGATCTCTAGCCAATTCCTCTGAAAAATAAGAACTCGCTTTTGGCATTCTCTGAGATTGAAAATGTTGCACACGTTATCACATGAAAGGAAGCTCAGAGAAAGATTAGTTCGCATCTTTTAAGAAAGTTTCCGTCAAAGCAATTTATGAAAATCAATACATCTGTAGGGATTTGAGAACACAGAATAATTTTAGGATTATGGTAACTGGTGACTGTCTCCGAAGAAAATAGAGCGATTATGTTATTTGTATTTATGCATCAAATATCCATTTAATACTTCACAATTTCCACCCTGGGAGATTAGGAATTTCTCTTTCGACCTTCTTTCTGGGTGCCTGGTTCACAAATTCATAGTGTTTACTGAACATGCTTGATGAGAACAAAGTGTTCTGTGCCTGCTGAGTCTCAAGCAGAAATGGTAGAAGCATTGTTTTATGTCTTGTGGAGGATATGCCTTTTTACTGAATTTTCTGATGCAGTTGTAAACCCCCTAATCTGTCATACAGATGTCTGTAATATCATATCATGTACTTTTCTCTTGGATGTTACAGCTGAATCTTTAGTCCACTTACTAGAGGATTTGCTGGGGAAATCGAGGAGCAGTTTTGACTTGAAATTCTAGTGTCATTTCTAGCTCAGATTTTGTTTTCAGCAGCTGCTCCTAATTTGCTTGAAACACACACACACAAAATTGAAATTTAAATATAGAATATATTTAGCAAACTGACAGAAAAATAAAAATAAATCCACTCGACTTGATAAATCCTACGTTAATAGCTGGAAACTACCATTTGCCAAGAAATGACTTAGCTCAGTGAAATGTATTTTACAGCTAATCCTTTAATGTCTGTTTTACATATTACCCTTTCCACTGTTAATATTGAACAATATTGTAAGCTAGTAATTTTATGCCCTATATTCAAGTTGCTATTAGGAAGCTACGTAAATAACAGTTTTCAACTGATTGTTTATAACACCCTGAGGCATTCCTTACCATGGGGTAAAGTAAGAGTGGATTTAAAAAAAAACTGCTGTGGGGATGAGCTACAGAGAAACTGTGACTCAGATCTGTAGCAACAAAGCCTATAAAGCCAGCCGAAGTCATGAGTCTGAAACCCTGATAACACACAACTTCATGTTAACTGTCAAAGGAGCTGAGGCTACAGGCCTTCGCCGAACATTCAGCCAGAAACTGCCTTTACTTGACATGTCTTCACAAATGTTGTGAAATGAATTGGACTCTCCAGCAACTTGTCCCACTAGAACCAGGACTTCGGGCTGTAAAATACAGATGAGGGCTCATCACAGAAGTCATCTTCATCAACGCTCTGATCTATGTCTTACCCCAAACTCCCTGCAGGGAAAGACTGTGAGAGTGACTCTTATAGCCTGTGAAGGTCCCAGTGGTTATGTCATCTCCCAAACTCTGCATTTCAATTTGTTCTCATCTTTCCTTTAATCATGGCAGGTGGCACCCATCTTATAAATAATTCTGCAGGATTTTTTTTGGGGGGGAGGTTCTCCGAAACACTGACAAGGCACTTTCTCTTCCTAGAAGATTCTCTTCTAGTGTCAAACAGTAGTCATTTGATGTTAACGTCTCCTCATCGAAGTTGCAAGAACAGAGCGGGACCCAGGTCTGGCTTCCTGCTGGCAGCCTGGATAATCATAGAACACTCTGGCATCACAGAAGGAGCCACTCTAGTTCTTCAGGATTAGTGACTAGAGATCTCTGGGTTGCAGGCAGCTCTTTGCACAGCCCTAGCATGCGGCGTGAGTGAGGACCCTGGTTGGAAACCCCTGGCACCCCTTTCAGGAAGAAGCATGACGAGAAGGCTAGAAGCTGTGGTGTGTCCTGTGTTCACATTTGCTTAGGGACCCTTCCTGTCTCTTCTTCCAGTGCTTGTTTACGTACCTAAGGGCCATGGAGGCCCACAGCCAAGTTCAGCATTTGAAAAAAATGTGTGGTGGGCAGAAGAAGAGGGGAGGAAACTTGTATTTTGGAGAGAGTGATGGGTTCAAATCCCAGCCTCCCTACTTTCTCACCCACCGTGTGACTTGCCGCAGGTCCCTTGTTGCTGAGACATCCCTCTCCCCGCTCTCCTCCTTTTGAACTCGCCTCTGTCATCTTGCTGAGCCATATGCAGAAAAATGTCACTCTCTCTCATCTCTGGACCTTTGTACAGGTTCTGCCCAGAAAGCCCTGTTTTCCTTTCTTGGTTTCTTCCCCTGAATCATCAGTTCTTGTTCATAAAATCTCAACTTACCTATCGCTTCCCAGGAAAAGCCTTCCCAGAGCCCCCTGCTGAGTTTTCCATGGCACGTGACATTGAGGGTGCCCGGTGGCTCGTCCCACAAGCACCTTAACGGCAGGGACTGCGTTTGTCCATCGTTGTACCCTGGATTAGAGGACATAGTGGCAGGGGACGTCATGAGAGGCCCTGAAGTCTGTGCCCAGGTTCAGATCCCTGACCTGAACAGCTCCTTAACTTCTCTTGTTCCTCAGTTTATTCATCTGAAAAGTGGAGCTCATAATAGATTCTACCTTGTTAGGTGATCCTAAGGATTAAATAAGAAAAAAATTATGTCTTTTTTTTTTTTTTTTTTTTGCCTTAGCAAGGCATGTAGCAAGCACTCTATAAATGCTTGCTGTTTTCTTCAGTTTTATTTTTCAGTGAGATCCAAATATTTATATACAGAATTGCGTTTCCCTGAAAACAAGGTAGAGACCTAAGAAGGAAACATCACCGATAACAGAAATATTATCAACAATAATCATCCTCGTAAAGAAAGTATATTTTTGAATAAATGAATGATTTATGTTTAAGCATAGTGAGTGAAGATATCACATTGTACTTACAGTTATTTCTATTTTTAGTTCTACGTAGTTTATCTTGTCTAATTAATTTATATTGTTATTTTAGTAAGTTGCTTCTACCAAGCTATCATTAACCAGATTTAATTGTAGAATTAACGATATAAACTCTGCAGTCAGACTGCCTGGGATTTAAATATGGTTTATATGACCTTAGACAATATCTTTAGGTCGGTGCCTCAGTTTCCTCACCTGTAAATGGGGATAATAACAGCCCTTACTGTGAATTGTGATAAGGATTTACAAGGATAATATGCATGAAATAGATACTTAGTGCTAAAAAGAGCTCGGTGGTCACAGCTGTTGTTGTTACTGTTGTTGTTATGATTATTTCTTTTTCGGTTATGGCTTATCTGCCTCTGAGAAAGGCTCTGGGCAGGAAAGTTCCCAAGGCAACATAGTTCACTTAATGGGAATGACCCAAATTGTGGGGGCTTAGCACTTCGGCAGAAATAAGCAACTCATCTCGCAAAAGAGACCAATGAGGATATCAATTTCCTTCCTTCAGGGGAAGAGTGAACAGAACGTGGTAGAGTTTGGACTTAGCAGTAGGCAGATCTGGGAGAGAATACTGGTTCTGCCACTTACTGGAATATAGCCTTGTGACGCTGGATACTATCCTTAGTATTGGTTGAGTTCTTCATCCGTAAAAATTAAGATCTTAGCTTCTTCCACACAATAGCATGAGGATTCATGAGATAAGATCAGGGAAGGGACTCCACTCAGTGCCCTTCTTCCCCCATAGGGCAGGAGGTAAATCATTTCTTCCTAATAAACAGTGCACTGGACTCCAGTGACCATCAATGCTATTTCCAATAGGTCCGGTAAAAATAGAAGGTCAAGTTGTTTTTCTCCCTAATTCGTTTAGTTCCGTGAAATCAGAGGAAAAATTTGTTCCCCCACATGTAAAAGTCAAAAAGCTTCAGAAATCCAGGAGAGTTTTCAAAAATCAAGCTTGATTAAAAATATAAAATGCAGTGTAGATAATTTTACACAACAGCAGGGGCAATTGGAAAGCACTTATTAAAGTACCTGTTAAAGTAATTAGTGATAAAAATGGAAATTTCAAGGCACTTCTGTATCTCTTAGATCCCAGAATAGGCTCAGACTGTGCTGAATCACTTCCTCTCTCAGATCAGAGTCACAGAAAAAGACAAAAGAGAAGCTTCAAAGAGTTTTAGGATTGGGAGGCAGGTGTGAACCACTCTTAGGAACTGGCTTTTCCCAGGTCTGAGTGAGCTGAAGCCCTTACCATACATCCTGTTTCCCAACACCTGTCACTTTGCTGTTACATATTAAATACTTCTGATTCCTGTTTGTTTTATGTAAAGAGACCATGGGATTTGGGAGCTTGACAGGGAGACCTAAGCCCGTATGGCCTGAATCTTTATTGCACAGAATATTATCTTATTTATATTTAACTGTGTTGCCACACTGACCCCTACCCTCACCGCCCCATCTCCGTATCACTCTTCCTGTACCATGACCTCTTTTGCATATCCTGCCTTAAAATTGTTCTGTTTTTTTCTCATCTGTGTGTCCGGGCACCTCATTCATATCATAGGCTCCACTAACGGGCTTCTCTGAGTCTGTTCATAGTTCATAGGCAGGACTCTTACATAGTAGATGCTTCATGAATGCTTCTTGTTGGACTAATTAGAGTGGAGACTCCTGAGGGCAAGGTCTGCTGTTTATATCCTCATCCATCATCTCGCTGGTCCTCTCCCAGCAGGACCTCAGGGCACTGTTAATGGAATTTCAAAAGATAGGACAGATTTGAGACACTCCAGTCATCAGTCTGAGCTGCAGAAGCCCCAAATAAACTTCCTAGTAACCAAACCAAATGCTCCCTTAGGCAGCCACTGGGTAATCTGGTTGTCATGGTAGCAGGGACCCTTGAAGAAGGTTTTGAATATAGCTGTGGAATAATTGTTTCAAAAGCGTGTATAACCTTGGATCCCGAGGAAGTAGAAAAGAGCCATGTCATATGCAGAGGCACCATCCACAGCGAAACGGAATGCATCAGAACGGGTCACAGAAAGACGGATACGCAGGGCAAGTCTGAACGTTGTCAGGGAAAATAATAATTGCATCAAGGACTGGTGTAGATGGCTAAAAAAAATTAGCTATAAAAATTTCAGACTCTGAAGTGAGATCAAATCTTGATGGACATATTTTTTAAAGGACCTCTAAGAGAATATTCAAAAGACATTGCTCTGTGTCGCATCAGCAAGATGACCGAATGCAGATATTACGTTTTATCTTTGTATCCCCAAATGGAAATTATGGCATAATTAATTAAACATCAGCTTTTATCCAAAAATATTTTGTCCTAGGCTCAAATTTTTGTGAATCTAAGAAAGGACTATATAATACTCAGTTACATAATATGCAGTTATGTAATGTTCAGTTTTATAATAAATTCTTAATGGAACAGAATGAAACCTCTGAAATGTGAACTAGGGGTCTGCCACAATATCTCTTGATGGGGTTTGGAAGGGCTGATGAAAAATCACACTTCTGAGTGTGGCAAAATGTAAATAAAAGTGTAAGTCTAGTGTGTGAGAAAGATAAAACGGGGGGGTTTTTGGACCATCTTCTGGGGAGTAGAGCTTCCAAAGAAAAATTATCTTAATCAGGCTTCGAGTCACTTTAGGACATTTCCTTGGATTTCCTTTCAGAGCCTTGTGCATACCTGTGAAAACTGCCTTATTACCCAACAGAAGGAACAAGGAGATGTCTAATTCAAGCCATATTTAGAACAAGTCTCTTACATATATACCAAATCCACCACACGTTTTCTACCCCTGTAACAGAGGATATCCAAGAAAGGTGAACTCACAGGAAAAGCCATGAAATTGGCAAAATCCAAAGATGCTCATAGGATTTCAGAATTACGTACCCCAGACTTGCTTCCCTTGTGCTGGGATAAAAGGGGATGAAACACACTGCCTGGGGACCAGCGTGGGCTGAATTGAGGGAGCAGCGGTGGGGCTCTAGGAAGCTCTCCGGAAGCTGTGAGTTGAGGTCAGATCTCCAAGGTGGAGGCAGGACAATGTGAAAACAAAGCCACGGCTGACGAAGCAGTAAATTCTTCATCCAAGAAATCAGCCTAGGATCCAGGCCACAATGAGACAGGAAGGAAGGGGGCAGGGTACAACTATTAAAAGAACGACACAACATTGAGAAGAACAGGATACGACGAAAACCGGTTAGAACCGGCCCAAGATGGCAGAAGATTTGACTTCCAGTGGACCTTGAGCCTCCTCATCCGCTCCTTGTAGTGCATTAGCTAAGTGACACACCCGCGAGCGCCATGACAGTTCTGAGGCCAGCCATAAAATTAGGCCAAAAAGTGAGTGATGCCACGATTCTTGGAAATCCCTGCTCCTTCCCCCAAATAGCTGGAATAATCCCTCCCACTCTCTAGCCTGTGAAATTACCCAGCCCGGAAAAACTGACCACCCATATTTCGGTGCCGCCTCCCACCTTCTGAGACGGCCCACACTCTGTCTAAATAAACCTGCTTTCACTTTACTACGGCTCGCTCTTGGGTTCTCTCCTGCACGAAGCCAAGGACCCTCACTTGGTGGCCCACCCCAGGGACTCACTCAAGACCTAGGACACGACCATCCTCTCACGCCCCATTTTTCCTACAACTAGATCTGTGAAGGAGGATGATTCCTAAACAAGGTCAAGTACAAATGAGCAACCAGCCGAGATGGGGCAGTGAGAGCAGCAGCGCTCAGCAAGGGAGCAGGCAAGAGCGGTTGAGCATAGGCTCTGAGACAAGAAGTGACCAGGGGCAGCTGCTGGTATTGTGTCTCTTGGGGAGAGTGTTGAATGGCTAAAGATACCAATGGTGAGTGGGCAAACCCCAAGAAATTTTTCCACTCCTAAATACCCTACCATGCAGTTTTTTGAGAGTAGAAAAATACCTTCTGATGGGTGGCAGAGTGCATTAGGAATAGAATTCAGGGAAATGTGGTCGGTGAAGAAGGTTGAGGCCTAGATCATTTGGCAATAGCAGAACTCATCACTTCATAAATAAAATAGGAATTCAGGAATTGTCGGCAGAGAAGCCATCCCATTTGACTGGGAGACCTTTTCCACAGCGGGGAGAAAGACCTCTAGAGAATATGAAACAGGACAGGGTAGAATTCAGGATCGTGGTACTGTAGCATCTACCAAGCTTGCGTAAATCAAGGGGATTGAAGCAGATCAGATGAAAAACACTAATTCACATCCACCTTTTGTGGCTGAACCTAAATTACCCATGTTGGTAGTGTCCATTAATCAGATATATGCCATATTCACTCTCATAATTCCTTTTTTACAGGTATTTGGTTTTCTTAGTTAGAGGGGAGAATAATTGTATGCATGATTATGGTATTAGCTTAATTCTCTCACCAGATCTGAATGAAGATAAGGGAGCGATGGTTAAACAATCCTTTCTGTATGTTCTCTTTACATCTGAAATCCTGAAATGAAAAACTTCACACAATTCTTTTCAAACTTTAGGGAGTACGTCAGTAAATACAAAAGCTGCTCGTCACCCTATTTCACTTGGTTTTTCCAGTATGGTTTCCCATGTTACCCACATTTCTCAGATAATCTGCTTTTTAACCTCACCTTGTGTCACTAAATAAGGACTCGGTGTCGCCCTGGCCTCAGCAATCACTGCCTCCCAGTCGTGACATCGTCTCGGTACTGAGCAAAAATCCAAAGGCAGAATTCTGTTCAATGCAACAAGCCTTCACTAAGCATCTGAAGAAGTGCAGCTCCGTGAGTGAGGAGAGATACAAAAAATGGCAAAGCAGCCCTCCAGCCCCACTCTGAAAGGCCAGGCACACCTTGGTCTCAGTCTCGGCTGCCATCATTAGCTGGAGAGCTGCAGAGCCATCCGGGCTACTGTGAAAGGGGCCACTCCACCTCCATCCCACCAGATAATGCACAGCTGGTCTCAGGTGCAGTCCTTCTCGGCCTTGAATTACAGATTCAAAACCGTAAAATAGAAAAAAGAGCTGGCTGACTGAAGGCAGAGTAATCCACCAAAAATTATGACCCCAGCTTGTATGTCTGGCCCCGGCGGCTCTGGCATTGCCAGGTCCCCAAAGCTGACCATCGTATCTTACTCTGTTGTGAGGCGTGTGTTCAGACGGTGGATTGGTCTACACCATGGCTTGTCACACAGCTCCTCGCCCCTGCCCCTGCATCGTGACACAAAGTAGGCCTCTTCCCCATGAAGCTGAAAATCCATGTGTGAATATGTTTCTGAATGTGTATCTAATGTGTGTATATACATAATGTGTGCATATGAATTTATGTGTGTATGTGTGTCTTTATTTAGTGACTGCTCTGTTGGCTATAGAGTGCTTATCTCAGAAAAGGGTGACATCAGCCAGTTAATATTAATCCTGATGACAAACAAACCCCCAAATGATTAATGGCTCAAACCCAGTGCAGGTTTCTTTCTCGTGGAAAGTCCAAAAGAGGTACTTCTGGTCCCAGGGCAGCTCTTTTCCATTGACTATTCAGAAATCCAGACTCCTCCTACCTGCTGGCTCCATCTTCAACACGTGACTTCTGTGATTGCTGTGCTGAGTTGGCTGCATCGAACTGGTGGAAGGGGAAAGAGGGTGGAGCACCGCATATGGGAGATATTCCTGGGCCAGGACGGGTATCACTTTTGCTCATACCCCATCGGCTGGAACTACCCCTGTCACATGGCCACACCTAACTGCAAAGGGTGTTGGGAAATGTAGTCCAGCTGTGTGGCTAGAGGGTAGAGGGAATGGGTTCCATGACACCTAGCCAGCCCCTGCCACAGGGACAAAGCAGAAATCGAGGGCTTGGCCTGCATTCTCATGGAACTGGTCACCCCATTAGGGAAATAGACCCTGCAATACAGGAGCAATTCAGCAATTACGCACTTCAGATAAAGGGCCAAAATGATGGAGGACGTAATCCATCTGAGTGAGGAATCCACTGGGGGCTAGAGATGACAGACAACCCTACAGGCAGGTTTCAGTGCAATCCTGAATAGTGAGCAGGTTTCAGGCAGGTGGGCAGGAGCAGGGAGAGTGTGCTATCGGCAGACGGACAAAAGCACCAGCTCAGAAGTGAGAGGGGCCCATTCTAGAGACAGTGAAACCAGGCTGGCAGGAAGGGAGGGGTGAACAGTTACCATGAAAGGAAGCATTTGAGTGAAAAGATCTCACTGGCCTTTAGTTTGAGAATGTGTGAGGCTGGGAGTCTCTATTTCTAAGACCAAGTGAAATCTCAGTTACTGAGATATAGTATAAGAAGTGATGTGAGGTCAATTTCAAATCTATACTGAGTAATATTGTTATCTCTCATGTCTAAACACACACACATGCACGCGCGCACACACACACACACACACACACACACACACACAAAATCATGTCCGAGTCAAATCCAGGATTCATCCAGATTCGTAGGCTAAAGATTTCAAGTTTGAAAATTTTCAGGTGGGAGATTTTATCTGAATGGACACTTATTCAGTATACATGAACTGTAGGTAGGTAGTCATGTGATAGTGAATTTGCCCTCAAACTAAGCAGGTGGACTTCCTTGAAGAGGCAGGGGTACTCTCCTGTCAGTTGTACTCTGTCAGTGATTTTAATTGATTTCCTTATGTATATATTCTACCTGAATTAAGGCCAGATAACATACAACACCAGTTTGAAAAGTAATATTCTCTCTCCCTCTCTCTATGGGAATTTATTTATTATATATGTATATGTAGAAAATATAAACCTTTCATAAAAATACTTATTATAAAAGTATAACACCTAATGTATTGTGAGCTTTTGTGGTTATTTAACCATGAAGGATGTTTATGTGAAAGGATGATATTTACCTTTTATTTTCTTACCTACAGCCTTAACACAGAAGTAGATTTTATTTTCCTCTAAGTCAGTTTTTATTCTCCTTACATACATGTCAACTATAACAACAAATTATTCCTTTGTACCTTAGCATTTAAGAAATTACCAACTCTCTTATTTGTAGTGAGGTGGATGGACCTAGAGTCTGTCATACAGAGTGAAGTAAGTCAGAAGAGAAAAACAAAATACCGTATGCTAACACGTATATATGGAATCTTTAAAAAAAAAGGTTCTGAAGAACCTAGGGGCAGGACAGGAATAAAGACGCAGATGTAGAGAATGGACTTGAGGACACGTGGAGGGGAAGGGTGAGATGGGACAAAGTGAGAGAGTGGCATGGACTTATATACACTACTAAATGTAAAACAGATAGCTAGTGGGAAGCAGCTGCATAGCACAGGGAGATCAGCTCGGTGCTCTGTGACCACCTAGAGGGGTGGGATAGGGAGGGTGGGAGGGTGACGCAGAGGGAGGGGATATGGGGATATATGTATATGTATAGCTGATTCACTTTGTTATACAGCAGAAACTAACACACCATTGTAAAGCAGTTATACTCCAATGAAGATGATTAAAAAAAAAAGAAATTACCAGCTCTCAGTTATGACAATTAATTGGTATAAGCCTATGTAAATTTCACAGTACTATCTTATTATTATCCTTTCTGACTATGGCAATACCTCTCCCTACCTGAGAGGTAGGGTAAGTAGCTCCTTCCATCCCTTTGTAACAGGCAAGGAATCTGAGACAAAGAGGTTCAATTACATCCTGAGATCTGGTAAAATCTGTGCCTTCGGGCTGAAACTCAGGTCCCCTTGCCCTAGGATCTGTCCCCTCTCCTTCATGACTTGACTTATTTCAATGGAGAGAACTGACCATTTGCATAAAAGTAACTAAAATAGAACCTCATTTAGGAGGATGGGTTTATATATACACATATTCATTCAGAAAGCAAAACAATGACGTCATATATCTGGTAAGAAGTGTAACCATGAACTGAATAAGAAGTCAGATATCTAATCTATAAGGACTCTTCCCCCAAATCACATGATATACCACTCAAAATCATCATTTCTTTTGTTGAATGTCATTTCCCGTAAATTCTTTGACTCTTTGCATATTGATAAATGTGTTCTTAAGTCTTAGAATGTTATCATTCTTTTGGCACTCTCTCAATCCTTAAAACCTGTACGTGGGTGGAGAAAATATAGACATCTTTTTCTTGATGGACTACAGCAAGCACCAGTTGGGTACTTACTGAGTATGACACGTTGTGTGACAGATCCCGGGGCTTAAAATGTCTTTGATTCTAGAGGGAGCTCGAGATAAGGATTATAAATATTGTGCAGAAACAACATCCTGGCTCTAGTTACCTATTGATGTCTTGGCATTGTTGGAGAAATTAGAATCTTCAAAATAATGGAAAACCAGATATCTAGGATTTATGTTCTTTTTGGTGAAAGTAACTCCACAAACACAAATTGAGAGAAGCAAGAGTATAAGTCTGAAGCAAATGATTTTAAGCTCTACTGATAAGAAGGAGAACTGATCCATAGCAGAAAAAAAAAAAAAAAAAAAAAACTGCCTTTATTCCTGCAGATGGATGCAGTGCAATGCTACCAGAGTGCTTATCCTTCAGTGGGTGCTGAATAGATGTTTGTTGAGTGACTAACTAACCAGGTACACAGGGCTTTCACACAAGTTCAACCTGAAGGAAAATGGGGAACAGTAAATATGGCTCATTTTAGTGGAGTTCACAGCCCTGCTGACAACATGGTGGATCTGCTGGGACAAAGTGACCCTTGGGCAACCCCTGCACGCTAAGATGATCCTAGCATTAATTATTGGCAGAGAACTAGTCATCTCCCAGATCAACATCAGTATGCAGCAAGGCCTTTCCGGGGAAGAAAAGGAATAGAAAAACTTTTCAGAGGTGAGGGAGGCATCTCAGCCACGTTATTTACTTATTCGATTCGATTTTTTAGTGTCTGAAGTCACAAAAGTTGTAACCAAGACAAACCAGGCTGTGAGTACCATTTTTAAAATGTCATCAGCCTAGCAGAAACATTAGACATAAATCACGAGTTTTATTGTATTTGCAATTAAAAAGATCAAATTTAATATCTACAGAAAAGCCTTAATAATTAGGATAAAGATTAATGTAGTGAAATGTCCCTGGTTTAGCAGGCCACCCAAGCAAAGCTGAAATAAAGAATTGAGTATATAATCGAATAGCATGTGAATATTAATGCACAAAGCCCTCCAAGTCCCCAGATCCCTAATGCAATTATTTTCTATTCACATTAATTGTTCCTAACAGATGACATTAATGACTTTGAGTTAAAATGTGTGCGAGGGAAGATGTCACAAGATCAGTGCTGTTTAGAAATAAGGTCACTTTTATAATCATTTGCTCAGATTTTAACCACTACTCAACATAATAAGGTTAACATGGTGAGTGCTTTTTAATGTGAATATCAAAAGTTAATTTAATGTTAGTATCAAAAGCCAATAAGTGTATTGGGGTATTCACATTTTTCTTGCTGTTTCTTTTTCCTTACTACTTATTTTCCAACACATACCGACAGACTGTGAAAGTGTGATTATTGTTTATAATGTGTAATTGCACATGTGTATATCTAGAACACTGATAAACTCAGATAAACTTTTTTGAGTTAGGATATGTTATCTAATCTAGAAATGTCAACTCTTTTGAGATTTACCTGTCCAAGGCAAGATTTGAAACAAACAATTAAATCAACACTGTTCAAAATTTCTGCCTGTTTTTACCCAGAAACTTCACTCACGCATCTTAGATCTTTCAACCGGGGATTTGCTCTCAGATGTGGAAAGAAGCCGGAGTCTGACGCACTCACGAACTGATGTTGAAATGCACGTGAGTTTCCCTGTCGCCTTCAGAACACTTGTTCAGGTTGTTCTTTTCCTTCCTTCCATCAGAAATGATGTCACAAGTGAACCATAAAGCGCATCCTTGAAGCACTGTCAGGCAGATTAAAAATACTTTCCTTTCTTGTGTTCTCTGCAATTCAATATCATGTCCCCCAGCTGATGAAGTAAGCAGAAAGTGTCACTCTCGGCAAAAATACCATAAATCTTGCCTCGTCCCCAAGATACCTTTTTGGGTATTGATTACATCTCAAAGTCTCTGAGAAACGGCCAAGGAGCTTTTTATTAAAGCCCATGTCCCATATTACTCATCCTACTTTTATGATATGTATGAACTTTTAAAAATTCATGGTCTGTACTTTTTTTTTCTTCAGCTAGGGTTATCTTTGTGCTTATTTGGCAAAACTTTAACCAGCGTGGTTTTTAACTCTCATTGACATAAAAAAAGTATCTTGAAAAACACGAGAGCCAAATAAATATATAATGAAAAGTGTTAGGCTTAAAACAATGACAGATGGACATTTGTGGATGACTGGCCTTTTATTTTACTGTATAATTTTATAAGTGTAGCTAGGAGAGTCTATATCGAAGGTAAATATTCTCAAGTTAGATTGGAATTAAATGTCAGTGGAATGCTGTCGCTTTAAACATTCATGAAGACCTTAATGGCATCCAATCTATAATATGGCCTTAAGATCAGGAATTTTTTTAAGTTGCAGTTTTTATCCAAGAAATCCTTGCCTTCATTCTCTGTGTCTCTCTCCTTTTTTTAACTAAAATTATGGATTTTGTATTGCATTTCTCATAGTAAGGATGTTAAAGCATATGAGTGCTTCAAGGTGGTAATCTAAAATACACTATGGGAAAAAGACACTTTGAATAGTGTAAATGGTATGCTTTGCCAATTAAATCAACACAATTAGGATAATGTTGCAACGGAAACAACATACATCTTGTGGCAAAGAAGAATTTTAATGATAATCATTATCTATTACTAATTACGACTCTTCTCAGGAGGATGTTTTGGAAGGAAGTCTGTATACGTGCAGGAGTTCTGCTGATTGTCAGGGGCCTTACTTGGAGCTATCTCATAGAGGCTGGGACCTGGGCCTGACATCAGAATGTTGTATTGACTGGGTGACCTTGGACAATATTTGAACACCTCAGTGCCTCAGCTTCCCCTTCTGGAAAATGAGAAAAAATGATGATTTTTTTCTATTTCTGAGAGTTGTAGTGAGGATTAAATAAGATAATGTATAAAATGTACATAACACAGTAGCTGCTAACAGGAGCCATAACGAAATCTCCGCTGCTTTAGCCCTCTTGCGTTCTTATGTATTTGGCCGCGTGCCACGGCCACAGAAGAACATGGCGAAGGTGGAGAATGAGAATAGAGAAAAGTGCCTACTGGTGTGTCTCTACAGAAGGTCACGTCAGTGACCCGTGGAAATAAAGTACACACACTTCTGGCTGTTTCTCATCACAGCGCCCATGTGTAAGACCATGATGGCATATTAAGAAGTGTAATGCATGGTCCCTTAGGGAGGCTATAAAGCATAATTTTGTTGAAAAGCCAAGACACACACATATTTAAAAAAGAAACATTTTTAGTAATAGTAGTGAAACCTGATAGTTACTAAGTTTTACTGTCACTAGTAGTTACTAAGTATCATTAAGCGAACTACTACTAATTGGCAGGGGCTGTTCACATTGATCTTATGTGGTAGGTGCTTTCATTATCTCCAGGTAGAAAGAAGGAAACTGAGGCATGGAGGAGTTAAATAATTTTCCCAAGGTCAAAGAGTTAGCCAGTGAGAGAGCCAGGATTTAAACCTTATAAGTGGCCTTTGTGTTCAGCCGCTCAATCACAGAACAGTTATTTGTTGGAGCAGGCAATCCTACATGATAATCATGTGCTGATGAGGGAAGAAACTTCAGGACAGAGGAGCTCACTTTTCAGCCATGATGTCAGAGATTCTGGGTCCCTTATTAAATTCCAACATTGGTTGCCCAAGGTCAGGGAAAGGTGGGAGAATTTACCAGTAGAGAGGACTCGCCCCTTCCTCTTCTTGGCAAAGAATTACTCTGTAATCACCCCACCACACACACACACACACACACACACCCTCCCCAGTACACTGCACACACACACACACACACACACACACACACACACCCTCCCCAGTACACTGCTCACACACACACACACACGCACACACACACACACACGCACACACACACACACACCCTCCCCAGTACACTGCTCCAAGGGAGGGCTCACACCACTCCTTTCATCCTCCTCAGCATAGCCCAGGTCACACTGTGAGACACACAACTTGCTACCAAGTAATGCACATGAGAGGTAATCATCTCTCATCGCTCCTCCTAGGCTAGGGGCTTTCTACTCAAAGCACAGGCCCTGGGCCAGCAGCATCAAAGCACCTGGGAATTTCTTAAAATACTACATCTCAGACCCCACCTCAGAATTACTGAATCAACGTCTGTATTTAACAAGATCGGGGATGACTTCTGTGCCCATGAAAGGATGAAAAGCCCGGCTTAGAGGACACTTCTGTGCATAACTACCCCAGCCCTACCTGACCCACATGACATTGATGGGCCTTCCCCACCTCCCAACTGTGTCCTCCATCACATCCGGGCATCTCAAGTTCAAGGTCAAGGGAGAGGCAACAATGCCTCCCTCCTCCAGCTCATCTTCTGAGTTCTAGTCCTGTCATCTTAATCCAACATCTGTATCGAGGTGCACACATGTGTGACAACTGGGCAAGGAAGCTTATTTGTTAAATAGAGGCCTGGGAACTGAGTTGAGTTGTAAAAATAGACAGTATTTTGATAGGTGAGGCGGGAAGGTATAGATGGGAAAGACAGAAATCACAGATAAGCTTCAGTACTTTGGGAAAAGGTAGAATATAAACGGTGACTGACACCTGCGCAGGGCGTGAAAAAAGCCATGGGAGAAGTTTAGATCGGATGGCCTCAAAGGACATGGGTGTGATCTCTCTCCGGATAGTAGACGCAAGTTTCAGAGCAGAGGTAGTCCTAAATAAAAGCCACCACCCTGCTGAACCAAACAGCAAAATACCAGAGAATGGGACGGAGAAAAGAGAAGACGCACAAGTCCAAGTGGCTCACGATGTGGTATTTCTACAAGTCTGTTCAGGGCATGTTCCAGATGTGTGTGCCGTGCCTGAGGCCTAACTGCATCGTGCTCCTGTGCATTGGGACCACGGGCAGAGGGTAGTTGTTGAGATACAAACGTGAACTCCCCTTAACTAAGTTACATCTGGCAGTAAATGAGGTCATAAATCAATAAGTATCGCTGAAAGCTGGATTTTAAGACGACTTTCTCCTTTCAGTGGTATTTAGAGCCAAATTTCAGGGGGAAAAATAGAGTAGTAAAGTTCCTTGGCATTTTCAGATCACTTAAAGAGATTATCGTGCAGCCAAAATGAAGTATCGATAGCAAGGCAGATGCCTGATATTGAAAATCTAACATTATTAAGCATTATGGATATTGATTAGACAGCAAATTAAACATGCCCTCTGTACCAATGCAGGGATTTCCTATTGACCACGAGTGCTCCCAGAACAGCATTACCTTCCTTCCCCAAGCTGGTGTTTAGTCATCGTCAGTTGGAATTGCATTTGGAGAACAGTGATATGTACCCAGGTACTAAAGGCAGCCATAAAGTGTCAATAGATTGCACAAGTAAGAGACTTGCCATTCCGCCAGTGACACAAAGACAGATGGTTTCCCATCAATGAGTTTCTGAGACAAAGCTTTTCTAGATAGGGGACAGGAATGAGACTGTAATGGAGAGATCCCATTCTTGTGATCGGGCTGCTAAATTAATTTAGCCTGTCCAGTTAGTGGAGCTTCATCTGTTACATTAGGGGCCTATAATGTGGCTGTCACGACGTTCTGGGGTGTCTACAGCTTTGTCACCTGTGCCTTACGCAGACCCACTAGAATTCTAACTGCTTGGATCCTTCTGTGCGGGACCCAGATCTGTTTGATGTGAGAATCTTTACCATTTGGATAGCCAACTGATATGAAGAGTCCTAGGATCTTTACAACAGAGCCTCATGATTCCCAGGTTTGGTGTTCCATTACAGTACATGGCTTCCTGGGCATTCGATCCCAGACTTATAATGATGTTATCAGAGCCATAGGGATTATAAGAGTGATCTGGGAGAACTGTCCCACCCTACACCAGAAGACAATAAGGTCCATGGAAGTTAAATGCTTTCTTTCTCAATATCTCATATCTGGTGGCACTGGTAGCCTGAGAGCCAGGTCGCTAGACTCCAGTCCAGGGCCCATGCTCTTGAACCCTTAAGCCAAAGGTGCTGCTCTGTCTTCTTCCTTTTGTAGCATTAAAGTCATGTCTTGATATTGATCTGATTCTTTAACCAGCATGACTGGATAAAATGGAACACTCCCAGTGTCATATTTCTGCCTAACGATGGCAGCTCATAATAAGTGAGCACCTGCTTAGGCCAGATCCTATGCTGTATGCTTCTCATCTAGAAACTCACTTGGTCCTTGCAGTGACCCTAAATGGTGCACGGTATTATTATTCTTCACTTTTTAAAAAAGAAAATGTAGCTCTAAAAGATTACATCATTTCCCAGGCATGTTAGTCAGAGTCATAGCCAAGATTTGAACCCCTAGTCTGTCGACCCCAAAGTCTGTGTTTCTAACCACAGTGCTGTATTCGCTCCTACCTCATTATGATGTTGAGCTGGGATTTCCTCTCTCCCTTAGCAAAGTCCTCGCTCAGAGCTGTCCTGCTTTTTTTAGGAATGCCAGCTGAACACAAAATCAGGAACCCCTGCTTTGAAACGCCCTGGCATGGGGGTTGCCATCCGCGGTCATCTCTGTACTCGAAGCAGCTGTAGCAGCAGCGAGCTGTCTCTCTCGAGCGCCTGCAGCGAATACTCCAGCGGCTCCTCCTACACGTGGCATGATGGGAAGAACCTCAGGAAAAGGGTAAGGCTCCTTTCAGGGCACTGCAGCGTCAGAGAGAACCAGAAAAGAAGCCTCTTCCGGTAGGAAGGCGGAAGGTGGGAGGGAGGCGAAGAAGGAAATGACCATTTGCTGAGTTCTTGTTTGTTTACACTTCTCCCCATCACATGGAAGAGGAAATTGGCTAGAGACGGTTAAGTTCCTTGCTAGAAGTCACACAGCCAGTGATTCAACCTCAGATGACGAGGCCATCATGGGAGGGAGTTTGGGAGAGAAAGACATTTTCCCTTCTGTGCTTCGGTGGAGCCCACCGAATTCCCAGATTTACCTCGAGTTGGAACTGGAGCCCTGGCCTAATGGAACTGACCACGCTTCAGACCGACTAAGACATTTTCAAGTAGTTTTATGGACATCGTGCCTGTGATGCTCAGAGAGACTTGTTAATGTCCGCTGCAAACGAGAGTGGACTTGCCCACGTGCCAAGTCATTCCAGACTGAGCATCCCGTGAGAACTCAAAGAAAAGGTTTTCTTCTAGAGAATAGGGAGAGCGGTGCATTCTCTCCGAATGGATGGCCGAAAGGTCTGGAAGTATCATTAGCTTTGTAGGAGTTTACTGCTCAAAAATAGCATGTATTATATTGACCTTTAATCAAGGCAATAGCCTCCTAAAACACTAATATTATGGCTGTAAGTTAGAGGGTGGCACAGTAGAGAGGGAGAATTCCATGGTAGATGACAAGCGCTATGGCTTCAGTGAAAGTCGAGCATGTCTCTACTTAGATGCCAGGAGTTCCTCTACCAGATTTTTAAATAACTCTTACGGCTGGAATGACTCCCATCTGTAAAGTGGGCTCACCCAGCTGAAGATTCCTTCACGATTTGAATAAACATCTTTGCACACTGGTATAAGCCAGGAATCTGGAATCGCTGTTTCTGCAGTTTCCTAATGTTAAAGAGAAACAAAGAGTACAGGAGAATGGAAACCCTGAATTCGAATATTTGGAGATCGGTTTTCTGTCATCTGTATAAATTTAGTTTATGACTTCAGAAGCAAAAGAAACCAGGGAAATTCCATAACTGCCAGAAAATTTGGGTGAGGGAGGAGGTTTTTCATACTCTGAACAAGAACTCAGAACAAGATTGCAAGCTTGAATTTAGAGCTTATTCCCTCGGACTCAGACTTACAGTGCAAAGTGCGGAGGCTGGGGTGTTATCAGAATTGCTCTTTCTAAGGAGCTGTTCGGAGTTCTGAATAATGACTGCTAGGAACCTGGCCCTTAGCAGACTGGGGAGGTGGGGGGGGGGGATGTTCCCTCTCTTTGTCTCTGAATATTGCTGGCTCCCAGAGCCCCCTGCTCTGCTCTTTTCATTCACAGCTCTTTCTCTCTCTCTCTGAGCCTTTTTTCTTTTCTTTTCTTTTCTTTCTTCCTTGAAATTTTTCCAGTTAGAACAACCCTCGATATCCTAGGGACATCTCTTCCCTGAAAGAGGAGAAATAAGGTTCTTAAGACACTTCATACACACTCCGTTAGCCATCATCTGGAGATTTAACAGTGTCCCGTCTCAAAATGGCTGTGGAGTACCAGCGTGCCTGCCACATCTCCCAGAGAAAAGTCCTAATTCTCAGGGATCCAGCAAACTAGACCCAGTCTCATGAAGACAGTTTATTTTATTTTATTTTATTTTATTTTTATTTGTTTATTTATTTTTGGCTGCGTTGGGTCTTCATTGCTGCGCACGGGCTTACTCAAGTTGCGGCGAGCAGGGGCTACTCTTCGTTGCGGTGCGCAGGCTTCTCATTGCGGTGGCTTCTCTTGTTGCGGAGCAAGGGCTCTAGGCGTGCGGGCTTCAGTAGTTGTGGCACACGGGCTTCAGTAGTTGTGGCTCGCGGACTCTAGAGCGCAGGCTCAGTAGTCGTGGCGCACGGGCTTAGTTGCTCCGCAGCACGTGGGATCTTCCCAGACCAGGGCTTGAACCCGTGTCCCCTACATTGGCAGGTGATTCTTAACCACTGGGCCACCAGGGAAGAAGTCTTGAAGACATTTTAAGTTGATATTATTTAAGGAACTTCTTAAGTTCTTACCATGTACCAGGTACTCATTTAGTATTAACTTACATAATAAATTCATACAATAAAAATTTGAATGTGAATATAATATTAACCTATGTAATAACAAATATATGACCAATGGTTCTTTAGTAGTTCATAAGTATTTTTTTTAATTTTTTTTTGTGTAGAAACAGAAGGGAAGCCTACATGAAATGCACTGGCCTGCCCTCCATGGAGGAATCTGGCTTGTATTATTGAGTAATGACCACATGTCAGCTTTGTCAGCTCTTCATAAGTACTAGCTCATTTAATGCTCGTGCTAGCTTATTAAGTAGGTTCTCCTATTTCCTCCATTTCACAGAGAAGTAAACTGAGGTGCTGAGAAATTAAATATCCATCCCAAGGTCTCATAGCCAGTAAGCGGAGCTGGGCAGTTGGTTCCAGAACCTTAACCATTCTGCTAGACTGACCTCCTTGAATCAGCCTAAAACGTGGAGGAGTCCCAGTTGTTGGGATGGGTTTGTTTCCATTAAGACCAAGAATGTCATTTAAAAAAAAAAAAAGAATGTGTAAAACTGTTGTCTAGTCAAGAAATAGGAAAGAACTGTGGGCGTTAAACCGAGGCTCCTACCTTAGCAGCAGCATCTTTCAGCCAGCTGCCCTGCTCCCCAGAGCAACTCTCTTCTGACTTTTCCCTGCAAAGAATGAAGCCACCAATATGAAATGCCAGCTTCGTCCCACCATCTCCCCAATAGGAGATTCATGCTTTTTTTCAAGTTTCAAGATTATCCTCAACCTTTCTCAAGCTATTAAATACCATGACCTCCTTTGGAAAACTGTTGGAGGAATGTGGCTAATCTCACAGGGTGGGGAGCCAGGGCCCTGGGAGGTTTGCAGCCTTGGGCCCTGGGATGATGCAGACCGCAGCATGGGCAGGCTGCGGGGAGGCAGAAGGGAAGTGGGTAGGCAGACACAGAGCACATCTATGGCAGGAACAAATCTGCCCCTTTCAAGCTCTAAGAGGGTGCTTTTGCCTTGGCTTCTCTTCTTTTTTGTGAACGTGACATCAGGATCATGGAAATTCTTAGAAACCCAAGCTGTGGCAGTCTGCTCACTGGTCAGTCTGTAATACCCAGACTTACCGAAGGGGTTTCTTCTGATCTCCGAAGGAGCTTTTAATGGCACAGCAGAAGAGGAGGGGGAAGGGGAAGCATCACCAAAATAGAATCTATGCACAGCAACTTCGGACCCTGGAGAATTTTCCAAAGAGAATATATAATTTGACTTAAAACCAATATGCATATAACAAATAAAGAAAAAATAAACAAGACATATTGTTGATGACAAGATTTGTATGATTTTTAACAATCATACAATTTTTATGAGAAAGTTTTAGATGTAAGCAGATGCTCACAGCTTACTAAAAAGCTGAGATTCCAAGGCAAGTTTCTGACATGGAGTTGACCTCTGCTTATGAGCGCTCAGGTGTTCAGAGTCCTGGAGCAGCAGGGCAGCTGGTGTGGAGGTGCCAACAGGAGCTGTACTCTTAGCCAAGACTGGTGCAGAGTGCACATCTGAAACCACCAGATTCATGCATAGACATTCTTCATCGTTAATTATATAGCCTTTTAAAAGAAAAAAGTCATTAGGTCAGAGCCTCCCAGTTTCCCCGAGTGCCAGTTTGTGATTAAACTCTGCAAGTTCCATTCAAAAGAGGGGTGTTGGAATAACCTATGGTCTCTATTATGACTTTGGCTAATACAGAGGGTAGAACAGAGGCTAAGCTTCATTCCAGCAGTATCGCATCCAGATTGACGGTGCAGTCTCTAGAGCCAGATTGCCTGGGTTCAGATCTCCACACAGCCACTTCAGAAGTGAGTCATAGGAAGGACCCAGGAGACCAGAGTTCAAACCTTTGCTCCAGCTGTTCCTTAACTATGTGATCTCCAAAGGACGGATCTTGCTGAATCTCACCTTCCCGCCTAGTAAAATAGAACTGATAATGTCTCCCTCATGGTATTGTTCTGAAAATTAAATCAAAGCACCGGGTCAGGGGCTGGTACACAGCAAATGCTTGGTCAGTGTAAGCTTCCTCCTCTGCCATTCTGTTTCTTGCTAGCAGTAATTTGATAAATATGAATGTCTGAGTAGAATGCCATGTTTTTTTCTATGTCATTTCTCGGTCACTTCTCCAGAACTAACACTGGTATTTGGAGAAATATGAAGAACAGGAAATTGACCTTTTGAAGTTAGTAGGTGAACCATTGCTATGACTTCTAACAGCAAATGCCCAGCTGCTCTATCTGTGTAAACATTTCACAGATGTTCACTGCCTATCAATGAGTAAAGTCATGAAGCCACATGGCATTCTAACTTTCAGTCTTTAGAATGGAAGGGACCGTAAAGGCAGGGACCAACTCACTTTTCCATTTACCCTCTTTACCTGCCGTATACACTGAGCAGTGAGCCATAGTGTCTTCTGGTTACTCCCTAAGTGTTCCTTAAGCATACTTTTCCAGTTGAGGTCTTTGCCCTCCCATTTCTTCTACCTGGAAATCATTTCCTCTACTTTTAAACTAAGGCAAACCTATCTCTCTTTCTAGGGCTAGGTTTATTTTTTAAAAAAAGAAAAGAAAAGGAAACTTATATGCTTTTTGTGTTTCTTTTCCAAACAGACATGTGGTCTCCCTCGTCTGAAATTCTGGAGTACCTGCTACCCCTGTATGTCTCATATGATCCCTTGACTTATGGTTCCTTGAGCTCAACTCCTCCTGGGGGTTGCATGCTCCTTGAAAGCAGGGTCCTCATCCTCTACTTATCTATATCATATGCTGCTTAGCTCAGGACCTGGCAAGGTAGAGAATCACTGTGTAGTTAATGAATTAGTTTGAATTAATTAATGAATAAATGCATTTATATGTGAATATTTATCAACCACTAGAGCGAATTAAGTCTAATGATGGCCTTTTCCTTTTATAAATTGGTGATCCACAGAGCTCAATCATTTCTCATGTCTCCTTTTCTCTCCTAGCAGTCATCACAAAATTGGGACAAAAGGTTAAGTATTGACTCTTCACTCCCTAGTGGCTTTGCTAGTCCCACAGATGAACTACCTCCGACTCGCATCAAGGAAAGCCACATTTTGGAAGGACTCAGAAAGCTCCAGAAGCGAAAAGTGTTACTTGAACCCCCATCAGTGATAACCAAATGGGGTTATAAAGATTGCATGAACTCCAATGAAGGAATCTATTCGCCAGGAATTAAAAGTAGCAGCCTCAAGGAATATCCCCCCTGCAAACCCACGGACACGGGGAGCCCCTGCAAGGAGCCCCACAAGGCATTTGCTTATGACACAGATTCTCACGACGATGCCGAAGAGGACCCTTCCTCCTTAGCCTCGCTCCAGGCAGTTCCGCACCAGGGCTGCAGGCTGCACGGTTGTAAATTAACCCACAGTGTTTCTGACAGTCTCTTTGGCTGGGAGCTGAATGGCAGACACTGTTCAGAAGTCACTTCCTCCGTCTACCCCTGGGAAAGGCCTGAGAAGCTGACCAGTTGTGCTAGCAGCTGTCCCTTGGAGCGGAAGCAGTGCCCAAGTGCGCAGGGGCCTCAGGTACAGAGAGAGAGGGACCCGCACAGCCAGGGCTGCCTGTCTGTCAGTCTCCAGCTCTCAGACACTGATGACACCGAAACCCTGGATGAGCTGCACATAGAGAGCAGTGATGAGAAAAGCCCTTCCGACGTGTCTTTGACTGTGGACGCCGACAAGTCTGTGGAGAACCTGGACGTCCACGTGGGATTCGGAAGATCTCAACGTGGGTCTCCTGAGGAGGAAGATAAACAAGTGCCCGTCCACTTCGAGAGCAGGCCAAAGACGTTTAGTTTCATTAAGCAGCAAAGGGTTGTAAAACGGACTTCCTCAGAAGAATGTATTACTGTCATATTTGATGCAGAAGATGGCGAGCCCATTGAGTTCAGCTCTCACCAGACTGGCCTGGTCACTGTTACCAGAAAGGAGATTTCCATCCATCAGGCCCCTGCTGGGCCCCAGACAGAACACACTGAACTTTTACCTCAGGGAATTGCTCACTTACAGCCAGGGGCTGCTGCTAGAGACTATCCTTTCTTGAAGAGATCTGAAGAGGAAACTGAGAGAAACATTCCAAGACAAGAAGTAGACGATGTTGCCGTGACACCCACTGAATCCTTCCACCCCGGGACAGTGACGCAAAGCACTCAGCGACAAAGACTGACCAAACCAACACACGCTCCATCATGCCAGAGTCATTCTAGGTCCTCTGTGGCCACGGGCATCTATCAGAAGAAAAGTCTGACAAAAATACCTACCAGGGGCAAGCCTTCACCTCAGAAATCAAGGATAATGGAGCCTGAAGCCTCCCTCACGGTCCCCTCAGCTGGCCCAGTGCCTCTTGAGAGATCACCAGCTCCGGGGAAACTCTCACGGTTCAAAAAGTCTGAAGGCCCAGAGCCCCTCTTTGCTTTACCGCCAGATTCGCACATTCCAAAACCCTCCACGCAGCTCCCTCACGGCTCCAAAATCTTCAGCAGAAGGGACTGGGCCCAGTACTCCAGGAGTCAGATTCCAGCGTCACAGCTGCTGCCCAGGCCCCCCGCCCAGCCGAGTGACGATGGCGAGCCCCCCACGAGGGATAAACACTGTGACCCGGGGCCAGAGGCCGGGCTGAGATCGCCCTCCCTGCCGTCCCCTCCAGGCAGGTCGGTCTCCCTGCTCGCCAGGCCCAGTTACGACTATCTGTCGCCACCTTCATGGGCCAAGCCAGAGAGCGGGGTCCCCAGTGAGGCGGCGAGGACAGTATTGAAATCCCCCCCTCTGAAAGGATCCTCTGCTCCAATTATTTATTTTAATCAGACCGTGACAGAAGTGCAGGGGAAGAAACCTTCTGTGGCCTTCAAAAAGCCAGTCTTCGCTCCCCCTCCGCCCTCCACAGAAACAGCGATCCAAACCAGGTGCCCTGCTCACAGCCCCTCCAGCTCGTTTGCTGGGATGGCCCCAGGGCCCCCAAAGGTCTCTCCAAAGAGAAGTGTCCCCAAAACCCCACCTCACCAAACACTTGGGACCACACAAACGGACATAGGGTTACGGACTCCCAAGAACTGTCCTGCTACCCATGAGCCACTGGAAATACCGTCTTCCAAAGGTGTGTCTCCAGCGAGAAAAGGACAGTTGAATGACAGTGTCTCCACACCCCCCAAGCCTTCCTTCTTAGGGGTAAGTGAGTCGCCATCATCTCAGGTTAGCAGTCCCTCATCAGCACCCTCCAAAAGCCACAACACCCCGCAGGGTTGTCAAAACCCTCATGAGAGAGGACTGAAAACTCGCCTCCCCGTTGGGCTCAAAGTCTTCATGAAGTCTCCCCAGTTGCTCAGGAAGAGTTCTGCAGTGCCAGGGAAACATGAAAAAGACAGCCTCAACGAAGCCTCGAAAAGTTCCGCGGCTGTGAGCAAGGATAAGCCAGGGACCTCCAGGAACGCCAGCAGCCTTGAGACCACAGGAGGCGAACGAAGTGCGTCTCCACTGGGTTTACGAGCACAGGAGAGTTTGGCCGAAGGGCCTCCCCTCGAAACAGCAACGCCAGAGTCACTGGAAAGTAGCACCCCTGGGGCCGATGGAAAAGATGCGGTAGAAAACAAGTCTGTGAAGAGATCCCTGTCCTCCAACAAACCGCTGCTAAAACCAGCTCTAGGCATGAACGGAGCCAAAGCCCGCAGCCAGAGTTTCAGCGCTCACTCAGGGGACAAGCCCCCCACGGCCTCCGTGGAAGGGCCAGGCAAGGTCCGGACTCAGATTATTACCAACACTGCTGAGAGGGGCAACTCCCTCACCCGGCAGAGCTCCTCCACGGAAGGCTCTCCCAGCAAGACCGCGTCTGCCCCCGTGTCTGACGGTCTCCCCGGTGCTGGGAGGCCCCTGGGGCATCCTTCCTCCAGGCAGGGCTCCCTGGGGAGTACAGGCAGCTCCAGCAGCCAGCACGGGAGTCCAAGCAAGTTGCCTTTGAGGATCCTTCCAAAATCCGAAGGGCCCCCCGCCCCACCCGGAACAGAAGAGCAGCCGGCCTACGCCCAGGGAGAAGGTGCCAGGGTGACTGCACCAGAGGAAGCAGCCAGCGACCACGGCAGGTGCCCGTCCACCCCAAAAGACGGCCCGGGAGCCCCTCAGAGTCCGGGGAGGACACGGCATCCCAGCAGTTTTGAAACCAGCAGGACCTCCAAGCTAGAAACTTCTGGAAGGTATCCAGACACGTCTACAACCAGGACCGGTGTTGTGAGCCCAGAAGCCCCCCTCTCACCCACAATTGAAGAAAAGGTCATGTTGTGCATTCAGGAAAATGTGGAAAAGGGCCAAGTGCAAACAAAGTCCACCTCTGTGGACGCGAAGCCAAAGCCCGGGCCTTCTTTTGCCAGCTGGTTCGGTTTTCGGAGGAGCAGACTGCCGGCTCTCAGTAGCAGGAAGATGGATGTCTCCAAAACCAAAGCAGAAAAGAAAGATGCGAAAGGTTTGGGGTTTGGAAACAAACAGCTAAAATCAGAGAGAAAGAAAGAGAAAAAGAAGCCTGAGCTACAATGCGAGATGGAAAACGAACTTAACAGGGACATCGAGCTGGCAGATGGTCCAGACAGTGGTTTACAAAACAGAAATAACCTGAAAACACCGCCAGACATTTATGACCAAGTGAAGTTTGTATCGAGGAATAGACCCAGCCCTGTTCCGTGTGCAACGAAAGACACCTTTATGACGGAACTCCTAAACAGGTAGCGTGTTGGCAAAGAGGGTGGCAGTGTAGAGGGCAGTGCAGAACCCTACCCTCTCCTCACCCCCCAACAGGGAGAGTTGTTTGTTTCCTGCATACTGAATACCAGTCAAGCATGTTTCTCATACAAGCAGAAATTCATCGTAGCAATCTTCTACACATTAGCCAGAATTTAAACAATGAAATAAAAGTTAGCAATAAAATGGTAATTTAGTCCACGTTACTTTGGTAACCAAACCAGTGGTCTTTGAAATTAAAGAATGGTAAGTTTTATCACGGTTGATGGAAATCCAGCCTACAGTAGAAATCATGAATATACCCACATGGCACGAAATGGAAGAAAACTACACATACGTTTTTAAAGGATGCTGACCCCACTGATCGTACCGAGCAAACTTAGAAACTTTCCAGAGGTGATTACAGATTCTGCTGATCTTAAGCCAGAAATATATTTAGCAGTCATTCCCCAGTGGTTTTTACTCTATTCCCTCACACACACACCCGCCATCTCACAAGCAGTCATAAAAATAAAAATAAATCATTGCATTATCAAATCTAAATTGACACACTACTGGAATAGCAGATGAAGATTTGACCAAGGCCAGTGAGACACACTTATCACTCAAGGGTTTAAAGACAAAGAGACACACGGAGGTTACTTTAAACATTAAAGGATTGGGAAAAGTAGAGCGATTGCAGACGAGCAATGTAATTGATCAGAGGAATCACTTTCTACCTGCAGAGTTGATAAGAAAGCAGCTCAACAGACCGAAAGTGGATCAAATAATGTTTCCTGCAGGAGCGTGTTAAAGGGCAGCTCCCAGGGCTCTTGTGTCACCGGCAGCTCTATCGGCACTCAAGGAACCCACAAGAAGAACATCAAAACCAAAGCAGATATGGAAATACCGAAAGGCTCCCTGGTAAGTCTTTTACCATCCTGGTTATGAAGTGTCAGGTTCTGAGATGGGCTAGTTGGGTTCTGTCTACCCTTTGCTGATGAAAATATATAGGCAGGAGAGTACGGGGGAAAGGGAAGGTTAAAGCCAAAGAGAAAAAAGAGGGAAATCTTGGTGACGCTGTAGCGGAGTGACGGCAGTTAGATTGGAATGGGCCTCGCTCCCTCCACTCTCGCTGCCTTTGTAGTTCTCTTTTCAGAAGGATGGTATAATCACAGTGCAGGCAAATGATGCTGCGAGTGTCATCTTCCAATTACACCCTTGTGCTGGGAATTTGTCCTGATGATGCTTTCCATCATTTCCAGCAACGCAAAAAGGAACGAAAATGATTGTAAAAAATAAAAGTGCAGAGCAATTTAGGAGAACATTGGCTATTTTGATGATTTGATTTAAGCATTTTTCCTAAAGTTGTAAACACCGACTTATCCTACCTAAGACAGAAGGTGTTAAGACTTAAGAAACTTATCCTTGGAACCAGGCCTGGATGCTGCAGGTCAAGGGAGAGGGGACAGAGCCTGGAGCTGTGCCCCATGCTCCCGGCTGGGACATCAAGGCTGTCCTGGGACTGGGCGCTAGCCCCGGAGCTAGCATGGTCCGCCGTGCAGGCTGCACATCGGGGCTTCTGTAGGCTGCCCATCGGGGCTTCTGTAGGCTGCCCAGGTTTCCTGAGCGACAGGGACCTCGAGGACAGCCGCTACCCGCCCGGGCCCCGGCCGCCCGCAGGAGGCGGCGGCGGCAGCTGCCACCCCCATCGTGACGGCCACGGAAACACGCTCGGCGGAGACAGCTATCCCTCGTTCGGCAACCCACAAGGCAACATGATAGCAAAAATCGTGTCTCGTATCGTGTCCGTGGTGGTGGTGACCCTGGACCCTGGGAGCGGCCAGCTATTTCCAGTACAACAGGAGGAGGAATTGCTTCAGGACAAATGAACCAGGAAACATCTTAGGCCTTCAAAATCCACCCATCGCTTTGAGAAAAGCTCCGTCCAGTCAAGAACCGCCTTCATCACTCCCGTGAAGTTCCTTTCCTTCTTGGCTTGACCAGCTGCCCTGAAGGGTTTTCTCTTCTGTTTGCAATAGACGTGCTGCCTAACCAAGAATTCCTAATTCCTCAGACACCTCGATCGATCGTGATAAGGTAGACAGCTGGACCTTGGGTTGTACAAAAGATCGCTTGATCTGTTGGTTCCATCGTGAATCTGGACAGAGAGATTCCAGCTCTGGAACGAGCTCCGAAACTACCGACCCCAGGCCGTCGACATGGTCACAAAGCACAGGGGCAGCAGAATGGCACGGGGGTCTTGGGCCGGGAATGCCATCAGCTTCTAAAAGATGGAGACAGACTGCTGTTTGGGTTTCCAGCAAGCTGGGGTGAGAAGCTTGGCCGTTGCTGTAAGTTTCTTAGTTACGTCAGAAATCCAGACCCGTTCACCACCGCCCGTGAATCGGGAATGAGTGATTTCCAACAGTAACGGCAGAATTTGCACGTTATTTCAGCTCACAAAAGTATTGTCATCTGCAGAGGATCAGGCTGGATTTTGGAAATTGAAGTGCAAAATCGCTGATGTGGAAACCGTCTCGGGGAAGTGATCAGGGGGTGCTTTTTCCTGTGAAATAGTACAGTTTCTACATTGTTTTGGAGAATGCGGGGTAGAAATAGAGATTTGCAGATGTTGAGGCTTTTGGTATTATCTTTGATCTTTGATCCTCTTTGGGTACCAGTTTTGAAGGCGACGGCAGTACTTTCCTTGGTTTATACTTTTCTTTTTACTGGACTAGATGATCTTCTATCCTCAAACATCTGAAAAAGTATACTAGCCATTTGCTTCTATTTTAGTAATACTTTAGGGGAGAGGAAAAAGGATGGTTTGGGCAGATGAGTATAGCTTGAGTCAGCTGAGATTAACGCTGATAGAATTTTAGAGTTTAAATATTAGAACCAAAGTCACTAGAATCCGGATCTCATAAAGAGGACACGTTAAAATTCCAAATACGCATGCTTCGTGCTCACCCTTAAGGATTGAGAGCTAGGTCTCCCAAGAGAAGTTGAAAGCAGAAAGCATTTGAAAGAGCTTCGCGAAAACGGAAAAGAACTTAAAGCTAACGATCCTGACTAGCTGTCTCAGAATTGCATGACTTCCATCCTGGATTTATATAGATTGGAGCCATTTGAAGACAGCCTGTATTTCCTATTTTAATACGAATGTCCCATGACTCTTCCCAAATCTTGTTGAGCTTTCCCATAAGTGAGGACGCCCACTAAACATTTCCCATATATGAGTTTTCGTGGGGAGTTTAATTTAACTCTTGTTAAAAAGTGTGTGTGTGTACACACACATTTACACACAGATATACATAAATGGAACTTCCAAAAAAGGTAACTCCATCCATTTTCTGTAACTGTCATGGACAACTTTTCATCATTTAAAATACACGTAAGATGGAAGCAACCTAAGTGTCCATCGACAGATAAATGGATAAAGAAGATGTGGCACATATATACAATGGAGTATTACTCAACCGTAAAAAGAAACGAAACTGAGTTATTTGTAGTGAGGTGGATGGACCTAGAGACTGTCCTACAGAGTAAAGGAAGTCAGAAAGAGAAAAACAAATACCACATGCTAACACATATATATGGAATCTAAAAAAAAAAAAGGTTCTGAAGAACCTAGGGGCAGGACAGGAATAAAGACGCAGACATAGAGAATGGACTTGAGGACACGGGGAGGGAGAAGGGTAAGCTGGGATGAAGTGAGAGAATGGCATGGACATATATACGCTACCAAATGTAAAATAGATAGCTAGTGGGAAGCAGCCGCGTAGCACAGGGAGATCAGCTCGGTGCTTTGTGACCTCCTAGAGGGGTGGGATAGGGAGGGTGGGAGGGAGGGAGACGCAAGAGGGAGGAGATATGGGAACATATGTATATGTATAACTGATTCACTTTGTTATAAAGCAGAAACTAACACACCATTGTAAAGCAATTATACCCCAATAAAGATGTTAAAAAATAAAATACATGTAAGAGAAAAAAAAAAAGAAAGTTATCCTTTTTGGAACTTGACTCCCTATCATTTAGTGTTTTAATTATGAGGTCCAGAACTCAGGGGGTAATTTCCTTTAAAAAAATGAATAAAAGGCATTTTTATATTTCCCAAGGATATGCCAGTTTCAAATAATATTTTTGTTTTAAAATTACCTTAAATTGAACTTCCTCTCCTTACGTTCTTTCTGTTCTTGCATCACTGGTCTGGTGATATTCCTTGTTCCTTTATGTAAATTTTAAAGCACTCGAGCAAAAAACAGTATCTTTTCAGAATTCCTGTATCCATATACTTTTGGGCTCTAATAAAAGGGATTATAAAATATACTATGTGCTACCATTTTCCTAGGGAAAACCTGAAACATGAAGCGATTACTCATTTTTTGGGGGGGTGGTTCAAGAGTAGAGGAGATTTTAGAAGTAATCGTGATTGGCATTATTAGTTTTTAATTATTATTGATGTTTAGGGTTCCTTCGAGTTTCACTTTAATTTGAGACAAATGTACATTTAAATGCTCTTTTTTTTCAAACAGCCCTTGACTCTAAAGAGCTTCAAGTTCTTTTTTTTTTTTTTTCTTTTCCAAACCCTCTGAAATCATATGCAGACTATGTTCTTTGCAAAAGCTTTTTTTTTTTTCTTTTCCCCACTTCTTGCTCTTGGCTTCCATGGTCTCATGCCTTCTTGAAAACATAGATGTCCCTTGCATTATAAAACCACAAATTCCAAGTGTGTCTAAGGCTGCCTCTGTAGTGTCACTGAAAGGAAAGAGAGAGAATAAACGTGCGGAGATGTGCAGTATGCCAGAAATTCAATCCAACTGATCTAAAACTTTGATAGGCTGGCAGAGCCCCTTATCAGAGGCACTCAATTTAACTATGCCCCATCTAATATGGTGCTGACAGCTTGGGGTATATCTTCACTGTACAGAGATACCAAAAAGAAAAAGAACCTGTTTAGCTTTTACAATCTCATTTTTACTTTCTTATTACTTCCTAATGCTAAAGTAATTTGCCTTGCTTTTCTTCTCTCATTTGAAGTCTTTTACAGTGTAATAATGTTTCCTTTGGTCCTTCCAGAATATCTGCAAGAAACACTCTTATTGTTCTCTGTGAAGTACAAGGATTCCCTAACCACCAAATGTACATCATCCATAGGGATAAGCTAATTTTCTAGTTAGCTGCAAGAGGAAAATTAGTCAGGCTGGGAAGCTTTCCATGTAGAGGACTATTATTAACCTAGATAGTTGAACAGCTAGTCATTTTTTCAAAGGTAAAATGCAATTTGTTTTCACCTCTATAATCGGCAATGGGGATCGGACTAAAATTACTAATTTCAGAAAGGACATTGGCCATAGTCCCCTTGGGGACTAGTAAAAGAACAGCAGTGAAAACCTATTCATTGTATGTTATCAGCCTATATAGAAAGGAAATTAGATGCAAAATGAGATACACTTTTATACCATAGCACATTGATGTGAGTACCCATGAACCTTTTAAAACCAAGAGTTGAAGGGAATTTTCCCCTCCTGGGGCTCAAGGTAAATTTGCTTTCTGCTTCTTTTAAAGTGTGTCGCAGAGAATTCTTCTCACAGTAGTTATTTTGGGTGAAAACAATAGCTGCACATAATGCATTACATATCACGTTTTTTTCCTGAATAAAATCACTCTTCAAAAATCTTATACCAGGGACTTCCCTGGAGGTCCAGTGGTTAAGACTCCGCACTTTCCACCTCAGGGGGCGCGGGTTCGATCCCTCGCTGGGGAACTAAGATCCCGCGTGTCGCAAGGTGCAGCCAAAAATACCCAAAAAACCTTATACCATAATATACCAGCATCCTTTGCCCTTAACAAACTAAGGCTCTATGTAGTTATGAGGGTCCTAAGGCATTTAAATTATTGTAATCTGTGGTAATATAATAGAAAAATTATTTCCATACATATATCAAGTCCATGTACGTAGTACACCTCCACTTAGTTCACTGGTGACTGCATATCCATTTTCAAGATTGCTAGATGCATTCTACCGTATGTATAAAAGTCTCATTAATGCTTTACTGAATTAAATATTTTTCTCTTTTCAGAGCCTTAATTAGAGGCTTATGTCCCCATTTATGCTGTCATTTACAGACCACTTAGCTCTGACTTTTGTGTAATTTAGACAAGGGCCATGTTACTTTGCACTTCTACTTAAATTCTGCAAAATCATTATAAGAGGGGAAAAAGGCATCCCCAGAAAAGATTGCATCAGTATTAAGTAAATAAGTCAGAAAGAAATGCACACTCCTTCCTACATGTTGTAAGTCCTTCCTTCCTCTGGATTTAGGTAATTTTCTGAAATGAGAAGTCTCAAAGGAACAGCTCCTTATTGAGCTGTCACTGGACAAAATAAAAATCGTTAATGAAATTAATGAGATCATATAGCTGGAAAGAGATGGCCATTTTAACATGGGTATTTTAATTTAAATTATGAGTATCCTCTTCACCCAGTGTCACATAGTCTGAAAAAATCACATATGCTAATAAAAAAGTATCAAATACAATCCCATTAAAATTGTGCTGTGGTGATGAAGTAGCATAAAATAGTACAATAATTACACAAATTGTTATCATCTTATTAAGTTCTGCAAAATTTTATAACTTCAACATCTTTAATTGAACAATTCTGTTCTAAATCCTATTTGGATGCTAATAAGAAACATGTCTATTTTGCCTTCCTCCTGCAGGGTTTTCTAAATGACCGTCTTTTCTAAAGGTAATGCCTTCCAGGAGGTTTCCCTCCAAAGATCACTTCTCTCCTCTCACAGAGGTTCATTACGTTCTTTTCCTTTTCATTGAGCTTTAACATCAGAACGTTCTTTTCTCGGGATGCATTTCTTGTTAGGATGATTCAGAGAAGAAATATACACAGAATTCCAAATGAAGGGTGTCCCCACATATTGGGTCTTATTCTGCAGTTATGTGTATATATTTGTCAGCAATGAAACATTGTCTCCCTTTTTCCTCCTGTGTCCTTTGTAAGCACGTTCCTCCCAGCCTTTTCTAATGGGAGAGGTTAATAGAATATAATGGGTACAGTGGCATTTAATGGTTACCTGTTAGAGACTGGTATTTAGTACAGCTCTTGACTACAACTGCAGAGCTCAAAAGATGAGCAAGAGTTGGAGGTGCACCATTAGAAGGTGCCCAAAGTACTGGCAGCAAACTGAAACCAAAAATAACCCGCATCATTGCTCACGAGTCACCTGCTGCTTCTTACCAAATGGGACATGACTGACATTGATTTGTATCTGTTCCTGGTAGAGCGATGGCTGAAGAAATTCTGAGTCTCTAACCACCGTTGTTTGCTGAGCCAAACTTCTTGGTTTTGTGACCATTCCCATCTGAGAAGTGCTTTGCCACGTGAAGAATTCGCTTCGGCAAATTCTTCATCTTGAGCTCGCAGGCCCTTGCCCCCAGGAAAGTTCCACAACCTTTCGCCAACACACAGCCACTGTGTGATCAAGAGTGAAAATTAATTTTAATTTCAGCCTATGAGAAATACAATTAGCAAGGGGAATCTGCCGCCAACATAAATTATGCCCCTCATTTCCATATGGAAATGGATTTCTTTAATTACTCACCACTTTGCATTGAAATCTATTTGTATGGATAATTAGAGCTGACAAGTATGCCATTCTAAGGCACTCCCCCATTTTCCATTCCTTTGTTGATTCTTCATCCATCCCCTTCCAATTCAAAACTTCCCCTCATGTGTCATTCGCTGCTCAGGGGTCATTAGCCCAGGAGAGCTGAAAAAACTCCTGTCTACAAGCCCAGTTCCTCTGATAAGTACCCAAGAGGCCACGTTTAGCATTTGCTATTAAGCACTTAAAGCCCTAGAAAAATTCTGACAAGGAGCTGACAGGTAGGACCTCAAGATGGTTTTTATTTTCCTTCTTAAATATGATACTTGGACAGAGGTGGTGATTAAGTCCCACCGAAGGCGGCGGAACAAGTAGGAAAGAGAAGCAGGGCACTAACACACACAAACAGAAAACTTTTTTGCTACTCTTAAATAAAAATATAGTTTATGTGTATTTGGAATACTGCCTACCTAATTGCCAGACACTAAGAAAGGTACAGTAGTTCTTGGGAAGGTCTGGAAGGGATGACTGTGACAAGATAGCACACTGAAAACTTAAATTACAGCAATGAATAGGGGTCAGGAGTGCCCACTCTAAAACTGACATCCTTTTATAACCTTGAACAGATCACTAACCCTCTCTAAGCCTCTTCTCCTTTATCTCCAAGATGAGAACCTCATTGTAATCATTAGCTTCTTCTGTTCGGAATTTCCTAGGCTGATGGAGATGATGATTCACCCACTTTCTAGCAGGTTAGCATGGTACCCCTTCAAGTTTAAGATTGGTTGATTTAGAAAAACCCAAAGGAAATGCTATCTCACCTAACAGGCGTGGGAGAATATGGAGCATCCTGTCTTAGGTATTGGAACGGGCTGAAAATATAGATTTTCTTGATGCTTCTGTAAATGAGGATAGAAAGTTCCTGTTGGATTCTTAATGGAAATTAAGGTGTTTGGGTCTCCTTCCTTTGGGGTTTCTTAGTAGCTTTGTCACAAAGAGGTCACCGAGCTAGGTGAACTTTGGAAGGCGAATAAGTAACTCGTTAGTCTTGATGATGCGCACAGACCTTCTCCTCTCTGCCTGCGTAAATACGAGAAATAGGGCTGGTTGATGTTGCTGGAGGTACTAACAAACAAGGCAGTGCTGGCAGCAGACAGCTGATGGGTAAAGAAAGTGATGACGCGTGGCCTCTGGGTATGCAGCCCTTAACACCCTCTCCTTTCAGGGTTCAGACAGTCATTGACAGACTCCTGAGTGCTCCATCTCCTGGCTCTCAGTATGTACGGATTAGGCACCAATTACATTCTGATATTGGAACCATGGTCATGAAATGTAAATAATTGGTCTGATTCCGTTAGTCATGAAAAATAAGAGGTTAAAAAGTAGAACGCTAAGTCTAGCTCAAGGTCAGTTGGCCAGCATATGACTTTCTATATTGTAAGTATAAAATAATGGTTTCTTGGCATTCCACTCGAGCCCCCGAGCAAATCCACTGACAACCTCTAATGTCCCCCCACCGCGTTCATTGCACAGTTCATTATTATCGTTGGCTGCCCAGGTGACCGGCTGGGATGTATTTTCAAAGAGCTACTTAGGGTCATTCTGCCAAGGACCATAAGCTGTCCTGACCTTGTGGCCAAGTCTACACCGGCATAGTCCCATGGAAATTTGAGAATAACAAAGTTCCACCAAATGAACACAACACTGAAACCAGATTTGCTGTGTTTGAATCCTGGTTCCACCGCTTGGACAACTGCTTATCTTGTCTGTTTCTTCAAGGCCCCTTATGTCCAAAACGGAGCTAACGATAGCACTTAGCTCCTAGCATTGCAAGGTTAGGAGAGCATAGGTGTGAGGGGCTTAAAACAGCTCCTGCTGCATAGTAGTTAAATGTTGGCTGTTTTTATTGTTATTGATATTGTTCATGATATTGTTATTACTACTGCTACTAGATTGGGAAGTAGGGGGCCTGGGTTTAGTGTTGGCATTTACATATGTTTAAGGAAACTTGCTGGATCTCAGAATTCTCATTTGTAAAATACTGTGACTGTATTAGATTCCTGCTGGAGTTCCATTTGGTACTCCAGCATTCAGCCTCTGGATATCCCAGCTGAAATGTAAGGCGGATGTTTCTGACCTGAAAAAAATCTAGGTTAATGTATCAGCCTTCTAGTTCACTGAGCGCACATCATAGTCACCTCACATTTCATTCCGGAAAGAACAACAACAAAATAACATTTTCTTAGAGAGTTATACTCTAGGAGAAGGTCAGCAGATCTAAGTGTATTTCTTTATTCTCATTAAAATAACTTGTGGTGGAGTCACTGTCCCTGGAAGAATTATGTTTCCTTAGACTTTAATTTTTCCCAGCAGCTCTGTGTTACTGACTTTATTAAGTATTAAAAAGAACTATAGCTGTTATCTCGAAAATCTTATGTAGAATCAGGTACCCTATAACTTGCTTTCAGAGCTGGGGTTATATTTCTGAAAATATGCTCTTATAATTAAAACTTGTAATAAAGCCAAGTGATAGAGTAGGGGAAAATGGAGTGAAGAAAATATGTGTGTGTGTGTGTATATATATATATATATATATATACACACACACACACACACACACACACACATGTTTGTTATAGAATGTACCAATATTCTGAGGATTACACAATCGATTTAATATAACACATAGGAACTCACAGTGTTTCCTTGTTACTGCAGATAAAAGAGGCAAATGAACACTTGCAAGAGGATGAAGAAGATACAGTTGCAGATTCTGCATTTCAGAGCCATACCATAGGTAAAAATTCATGTCTCAATATGCCTTTCACTGAGATGTTTTCTACATGCGACCTTATTTCAGACACGGTGTGTTCCTAAAGGTCATGTCTTATGCCCACCTCTACCAGGACTGGGTCTTAACTTCTCATGCGTGATAACCTTTATCTTCTTAGGCATTGGAAGCCACCATAAAATAAGTGGGTCAAAGCAGAACCTATGAAGAAAACGTAGGTATTTGCAAAGGAACGCAATGCCAACTGATAAGCGAGTCCTTGTCAATATGAAACGAAAATGATACTGAGTGTAAATAATTTCTCTCTGCGGAAAAAATCAACGTTGAATTGATCCAGTTTCTGTAACTGTCTCAGGAAGCACTACCATTGGTTAGAAGTGTGGAGTGGTAGCTTTCTCATATTGAATATTTTAAAAATTGGATATGTTTTACACATAGAACTAAACAGATTAAGTATATACGGCTTGCCAAATTCACCTCCTCATTTTCTTCATCGTTTCTGTTAGAACCCTGATTATAGGTAGTCCTTTCTCAGAGATACCTTTGCTTTGTCAGCTCTGTCCTAAAATTTTACATGAGCCCACGTTGAAGGAACTCAGGTTTCTAACACAAAGGGATTTTGCTTACCTGTTTCCAGCAGTCAGGAAGTAGCTGGTAATAGAGTAGCTGTCTGCGACGGTGGTCCTTGTCAGGAGATAGAAGACGTGATAACTTTAACAGCTCTGGGCCACCGTGGACACTTGCAAAATTAGTTGTTCTTTGGGCTCTAAAAAATAGCTGTGAAATGTAAGCATGCTGATTATTTAGTTTTACACAAAACATCAAGGCATGAGAGAATCATATTTTCAAATCACATTTGGGTGTAGTAGACAGTACTGAATACCATCCTCTAGGGCATGACGGCCCTCCAGCGTGCTGGTGGCTAGTATAATCAGTATGCACGGCTCCTGCCCTTTTCCTGGAGTACCTTTAGCTGCCAACTCTCAGTATCTCACCACTCCTAGAGCCATGTTGGTATGTTTTGCGGCTGCTTTTCCAGCTTACCCAGCTGCCTTCTCCCAACTATAATTTACAGTTGATCTCAGAGAGTTATCATACCCTCACAGCTTAATGAGACTGGCACACCATTATTATTCTTTTCTGTTGTAATTGGGAATACAAAAGTCTTAACAAATAGCTGGATGAGTGGAGTCTGAATGAGAGTATTATTCCAGAAAGACATCCTTCAGTACAGTTAGTTGTCAGTGATAACTGAGAGTAAAATGTCAGTTGTACAGTTGTCAGTAAAATGCTTAAATTAGTGTCAGTTCTGTGTAGTTAGCTAATGCGCAAGTTAAATATTGTTCAGCAACCTTCAAACGTGGCACTATGTAAGCCCCACTGAGTCATCATTTTTCCATAATGAGGTATTCTTGGGCTTGTACAATAACATACATAAAGTTAGAGGCTGAATTTTCGAGAGAGAGCTATAGTAATCTGAGTATTTTTTTTATAGGCTAGCGATTCTTTAGATCTGTACTGTTTGACATGATAGCCATTAGTCCCATGTAGTTATTTCAGGTTCAATTTAAATTCACGAAAACTACAGAAAATTAAAAATTCACTTCCTCAATTGCACTAGCCACATTTTAAGTACTCAGTGGCCACATATTCTATATGGCCTCTTTTTCCATCATCATGCAAAGTTCTGCTGGAAAGTGCTGGCTTAGATTACTCTCAAGGAAGTAAATTTGGACTCTGTTTCTGTTTCACATAATTGTAGACTCATCTCCTCAAACTGGTGGAGACCTATCCGAACAAGCTGCTCCTGGCAGCAAGTAACAACAACAAAACTGACTAGCCATGACTTAAGGAATAAAGTCATTGAGTCATCTTATATAATTAAAAGTCTGGAGGAAGGGAAACATAAAAGAGAAGCAGCAGCTCAACAGTTCTATCTGAAACCCTGTTTCTTGGTCCTCATGCTTGTCACTTCTGGTTGCAAATTAATTCCCACCACTCTAGGCATCCCAGCTACGTTTGGGACACAAAGTGCAAGGAAAAGTAAAAATTCCTTCAGAATCACCGCCCCGCACCGTAGACTTCACGTTACATGTCATCAGTGAGAACCAGATCATAAAGCCAATCTTAGGTGCAAGGGATGCTGGGAAAGTCAGTATGTTGCTTCCCAGCCTCTACTGCATGAGGTAGCAGAGAGAAGAGGGTTGAAAGTGTTCCCTGAGGTAGCCAATCATTATTACCACAGGCCTTTTAAAAAGTTCATCCATTTCAAGGCTGAGTGAGACTCAACAAATCGAGTGGCTATTTATCTTCATTGCACAAAAATAACTGAAAAAATATTTTTTTAGCACCCCGCGAATCCCAGTGTTCTTCATGTTGTCTAGACTAAGTGTTATCACATATTCTGCCAATCTTCGTAACCATAGAATATTTCCAATCACAGCAACTGAGCAAACCTATACATGGTCTTCTTCTAACCAAACAACAGCTAGTATCTTTGACAAAGAACAACAATCAGAAAAATCTGTGAATCTGAATATTTGCCTTTCTGTGGTTAAGGATAATCGTGTTGGCTTCATCAGAATGGTATGAGTTGATGACAAGACAGGATGCTGTTAACTAAACCTGCTCTTTATGGAAATTCAAGATTCATGAAATAAGTTAAATAATGCAACTAGATTCTTCTCTTTCAAATTGCCCTAACAGATGTCAGACTTTCGTGTTAATAAGCAACAAGCAAATGACTAGGCTAGCCTACACAAATGATCACCAACACCAATTGTTCTTTCTTGCTATTTAACTCTAATAGATTCACCCAGTGTATTACACTAATTATCTAATAGGATTAAATGGTCAGTAGGAATTCAAATGACATTGTCTCATAGTAAAAACATCAGCCAGTGATAGCATCAAAAATAACCTCCTAAGAGGAGACAGGGGATTTGGAAATTCCTTTAAAGGGGAAGAAATGTCTCCTGAGGAGTCTGAGGAAGAAATCAAGCTGAATTAAATGATAACCAAGAAAACAAGGCTGCTTGGTAGACTCTCGTGAAGTGAAGGAGGCATGGTATTTCCCCCAATCTGAAGAGTTGTTACCGAATGCCAGTTTGTGTGCCCAGAGCACAGTGAATGACATTCATAGTAAAAATAAAATGTAAAATATCTCAGAAAGCTAATCAGGCTTTCACAGCTTTTTGAGTGGACGTCCATTTGAGTCAAAGGTCACATTTTGAATAGCGTGCTGACATATGTGGCTTAATTGTGGAAAGAGTGAGCTACTGATCATCGAAACAAATGTGAATGGGAAGTACAAATGTTCTCAGTAACGACTCTGATATTCAATAGAGAATGTTCTGGTGACTTGTAACAGACTAGCTCTGAACTGGAAACCACTTAGATAATAATACCTGTGGATGAGGAATCAGATAGAGTGGTTTTCCATAATCTGGATCCGCAGGAATACTTCCCAGGGTGACAACATTTCTGCATTTCCCAATATACAAATGACACCTGAGAGGTACTATAGGGTAATAGCTTGGGCAAGGAAGTTTCTCTCGTGGCTGCACTGAGTTCACCCATCTGTAACCACAAGCGCTGAACTTCAAAGGGGGGGCATGGCATCTGGCAGCCCGAAATATAAATCCCACCTGTCATGAAGGTAGACCCGTGGAAACAGGACCATGCGGTTCTTTCTGACCAAGGACTGGAACTAGTAATATTAGTTTCCATCCATTGAGTATCTCCTATGTACAAAGCCCTGTGCTTGGAACATTACATGTCATCCTTCTTGTGTCTCACTCCCTTGCGGCTGGTTCTCTGTTTTCGTCATCTGTCAGCTTGTTCCTTATGAGTGCTTCCTTCTAAATTCCGGAGGCAGGCATGAGATAAGGCTTTGGTGGAGATTTCCATATTTGTCAGCATAGTGAATCATAGACTGTGACTCCCTCTCTGTTTTTTACTAGAGAGAGAGAGAATTGTAGCCATAGAGAGTTGCAAGTATGGCTTTTTTACTCCTGTAAAATATTTGCTCTGTAGATTGTACCAAGGAGCTGAGTTCTTTTAGTTCAACAAGCCTATGTGGAGCATCTTCTCCCAGCCATGCCCTGTGTTAGAAGCCAAAGATACAGAGATGAATAAGACACAGTACGCGTATTCTGTGAACTCCAGTTCAGTAGGGAAACAGAGAAGCAGACGAATAATTCTGATGCAGTGTAATCACAGATAAGTTAGAGGCATGCTCTTCAGACATATGAGTACACGGGGCAGGGTGTGGAGCCCACCTTTGGTGAATCCAGAAGTGTTGATGTTCGTGAACAGGAAAAGGCAAGAGTGAGACAGCGAGATACCGAAGTTTAAGAGTGTTTTCCGTTTATACCAGTGGCTCCCAAACTCTGCAACACATCAGAATCCTCCGGGAAGGCTCTAAAAATGCTGATGCCCAGGTCACACCCCATAACAATTAAATCACAAGGTCTAGGGAGTGGAGCCACGCATTAGTAGTCTGTAAAGATCCCCAGGTGATTCCAATGTGCAGCAAAGTTTGGGAACCACTTTCCTAAGGGGTAGGATTTCATCAGCAAAGGGGACAGAGATTTCCTTCAACTCAAGGTAAGCAGCGTAATCAGAGACCTGGAGATAGGAATACGGCACACTGTAGGGAAGGGGGTCAGCAGAGGACCAGCCTGGCTAGAGCAGAGGGTAAGCTTTGAGGACGAGGTACAGACAGAGGGGTTTTGTGGGATGGGACCGGATTGTGGAGACCTTGAAAGCCAAGCTTAGGTGTTTGAACTTAATCCTAGAGACAATACATAGACAGTGGAAAATTGTTTGAAAAGACCAACACGCTAAGAAGTGGCCATCCAATCACTATGATGCTCATGCTTAGACTTTTAAAATAAAACCATATTTTCATTTTCTCTCCTTTAGCCTTGGACCAACCAGATGCACTAGTCACCATACTGTTTCCTCACAAGTGGTGTGCCGTGATGAGTAGAGTCACGTATTCGTGTAAAAGGATGGATTATTTCAGGGTTGCCAAAGGGCTCCCTGCCCCAAAAGAACTCTCCTGGAGATCTATCGGGGTGTACCTAAATGTCCTACCCGTGGGTAACTCCTTTGGGTACAAGTGCTCACGTCTCTTGTTATAATACAGCTGGTGTTTGGGAAGGGTACCCACTGAGTGTCACTGACAGACGATCTCAGTGTGTCTCTCACATTAGCACCAGCAAGACCCTATAAGGGCGGTGCTTTTCAGACAGGGATCTCAGCTGCGCGGGCAGAGGCAGACGTGAAGCCCCAGGGGGTGGCACTAATTAATCCGCGTGCTAGTAGTGGAAAGGGCCCCCTGAACAGGTGGTAAGTGGCTATGTTAAATAAGCTTTGTCTTTTTCCCCCCACATTTTCCCAAGGCCTGTTGCTCTAAAGTACATGGTTGGGGAATCTGAAATAAATCTGAAAAGTTTAAAAAGAAAAAAAACACAGATTCAGGGTGGTAGTACTCTCAGGAATCTGGCAGAACCCAACTCAAATCCTCTCTTGCACCCACTCTAAAATTTGCATACAGATAAAGTTCTAGGGAAAATTAACTCAGAATAGAACACCACTAAAGACATGAGGGGAAGAGATGACTTCATTAGTCAGTATCAGGAAAAAAAACAAAAACAAAAACAAACCAAAGCTATAGCATGAGGCCTGCAAAGACTGCGGAATTGGAAATTATCCAACAGAGGATATAAACCAAAGATATTTAATGCATTTCAACGAAAATGGAAATGAAAGTTAACGAGCAAACAGATGAGCAGTCAGATTTCAAAAAAGGACACAAGAGAACTTCAGAAAAATTAAATGTTGTCAGAATAGTATTTATCAGCACTGAAGAGAGAATTACTGAACTAGAAGATAGAATTGAAAAAGTACACAAAAATGTGTCACAGAGGGCCAAGAACATGGATAATATGAAAGAGGGGTTAAATTAAGTAAAAGGTGATGAAATCCACATGCATCTAATTGTAGCTCCTGAAGCAGAGAATAGAATGAACAGGAAAGACACGATTTTAAAAGTGTTAGTGGCTGAGAATTTTGTAGAATTGAAGAACCGTTACCAACCCCCAGATTCAGGAAGCCCAATGAGTTCCAAGCAAGGTAAATAAAAGGAAATATACACTAAGGATAGTGAGTTTTTTCCCTTCCGATATATATCCAGAAGTGGGATTGCTAGACTGCATGATAGTTCTGTTTGGAAATAAAATCACTGTCTCAAAGAGTTAGTTGCACCATTATTCACAGTAGCCAAGATACTGCTCTGTTGATAGATGACGGATAAAGAATTCATGGTATGTATGTATGTATATGTGTGTGTACATAGATGTGTGTGTGCACGTGTGTATAGTTTTATAGTCTGCACATAGTACTCACTTTTGTTTATATAGTCTTACCACACTATTGTTTCGTTTTGCTTATTATACAAATAGCATCATACTGTAAATATTCTACTACAACTGGCTTTATTTCAGTCAGTGTTGTTTTTGCGCTGAATCAACGATGGTCCCTGCAGTTGTAGTTCATTAATTTTCACTGCTGTACAGTCTTCCAGAGCAGAAAAAGTTCGAATTTTATTTATCCTTTCTACTGTGGATAAATATTTGGGTTGTTTTCCATTTTTTGCAATTATGACAGTGTTGCTAGGGTCACCATGGTGGTATATATTCCCTGATACAGTTGCCAAGGGTTTTTCTAGAGCCAGGCCTTTCAAACGTTTTTGACTAGTATCCACAGTAGTAACTTTTTACATCATAAACCAGTACACCTCTGCACATGTGCCTATACATGAATGTAATCCAGTGTTACATTTTTTTTTTGTACTACAAAAACAAATTTAAAAACCACAGCAAATGAATGAGTAGCATGAAATCCAACAGTGGGTTACCTTATGGAGGGGAAGTAGTGAGAGAAGGATCTAGTGGAAGGGGTGCAAGAGTGGCTTAAAAACACTGAGTTGTTGACCTCAGAATTGGGGCAGACCCAACACATCACAAGGGTCCTTAAGAGTAGAAGGAAGAAGCAGAAGAGGGCTCGAGAAAAAGACATTTCTACAGAAACAGGGTCAGAAAGGCACATTCATAATAAAAGAGATGCATTCGTGATCAAAGAAACCCACATTAAAAATGACACTTAGATCCCGTTTTTTATCTATCACATTGGAAAAGCTTAAAAAGTTTTAAGACAGGGCTTCCCTGGTGGTGCAGTGGTTGAGAGTCCGCCTGCCGATGCAGGGGACGCGAGTTTGTGCCCCAGTCCGGGAAGATCCCACATGCCGCGGAGCGGCTGGGCCTGCGCGTCCGGAGCCTGTGCCCCACAACGGGAGAGCCCACAACAGTGAGAGGCCCGCGTACCACAAAAAAAAAAAGTTTTAAGATAAACTTTGTTGGCAAGGATGTGAGGAAAGAGGCATTGTTACATACTTAGGTGAGAGGGTACTAGTACAACCTCTATGGATGAGAATTTGGCAATATCTAATAACAGTCATACATACTTAATGCTATTAAATAGCAATTCCAATCAAATAATTTATCCTATAGACATACTTGCACATATGAAAAATAATGCATGCCCCAAAGCATTGTTTGTAGTAATAGGAAAAAATCACAAGTGAACCAAATGTCCATTAATAGGGTACTAGTCAAATGAATTCCGAAAATGGAATATTATACAGCTGTAAAAAAAGAAATAAGGAAGATCTTTACTGATAAGGAACAATTTCTGAGGTACATTATTAAATGAGAAAAGCCAGGAGCATAATAGTACCTATAGTATGCTTGATTTTTTTAAAAGGGAGAAAGGACTATAACACACATACATATATAGTAAAAATTTAAATGCAAGTGTAAATATGATCATACACGCACACACACACACACAAGCGCACACACACACACAATTGTTGGCATGAATAGAACTGAAACACAAGAGACCAGTACTATTGGTTGCCTCAGGAGAGCAGACCTGAGTGTAAAGGACACAAGAATGAGAGAGTATTTTCAATATATGCTGCTTTGTGTCTCTTTAATTCTGCAATCTTCTATAATACCTTTTTAAAACATAAAATAAATATTAAAGATTGTGCCTAAAAAGAAAAAAACACTGAGTTGTTAAGGTGGGTTGTAGGTATCCTTTTATGATCATGATGATTTAAGTGTAACTATTTGTTGTATGCACTCGTGCTCGTAGTATATTTCACATTTGTTTTAAAAAGATAAAAACTAAAGTACCATCCAGAACAAAACATGTGCGTGGGCTGAATGGGCCTTCCGTTTGCTTGGCTGATCTATGGCATCTACCCGCCACCTCCCGTCCTCTTCCTGTCTGCCCTCGGACTAGCTCATTAGCATCTCCAGAAGCAAGGTCAGCCAAGAGAAGAAAGAGCAGGAAAGGGACGCGTCCTGACTACAGATACAAAGTTACATCATCAATCCTGAAGCCCATCGGGTGTCAGAGGAGTAAGTTAGAAACAGAGGTTGTGGGCAGCTCTTGAATTGTAATCTCTTTGTCGTCACGTTACCACAGATATTTCCAGGTTGATCAGACATTACAGATAGGTTGAACTGTCTGTGCCTTAAGTACTGCTAAAACCGGCAGTTCTTTTTTTTTTTTTGTGGTATGTGGGCCTCTCACTGTTGTGGCCTCTCCCATTGCGGAGCACAGGCTCCGGACGCACAGGCTCAGCGGCCATGGCTCACGGGCCCAGCCGCTCCGCGGCATGTGGGATCTTCCCAGACCGGGTCACGAACCCGTGTCCCCTGCATCGGCAGGCAGACTCTCAGCCACTGTGCCACCAGGGAAGCCCACCAGCAGTTCTTCTTAATCCTGAAGGTAATAAAAAATTAGTAACAGAGAAGCAGCAGTGATTTAAAAAAAAAAAAAATTGCCGGACGGGAGTCTGTAGCTTTTCAGAAGCCTGTAACCAAGCTTGGAAGGAACGCGCTGTCCTGACTGTAAGAACTCAGTCACATATACTTAATGAAAAAACGTCTCAGTTAAGGTGATCTGCGCACTCAGTCCACTGGGATTCCCCATGGTGTGTCCATGAAGTCTGGCACATTCAAGTAAACACTTTAGCTTGAGACAGGTGTAAAGCACTAGATCGGATAAGGGCTATGGGAGATTGTGGTAACAAAAATTGAGTTGTGTAATGAAACATGCACCTGAGGGGGAATAAAAGGAGGAATGGTGATCTTGGGAACAGGATGCTCTTGACTCGAATGAATCCTTATTCAAGAAACATGCTAGAGAAAAAGAAAATGGATATAAAGAAAGTAAAGCATTGCAGTGAATCTGTTAACAACACGGGGCTGATCTGGGCACTTTTTAATGAGTCATAGACATGCAACTGGGGCTTAACTGCTTCGAAAGAAACACCTTCATTTTTGAAAATGGTTGTGCCTGAGAAAATGACCTATCAATGTCAGTCTTAATTTCTTTCATCAGCCCATTGATAGAATTCCAGAAGAGTCATTTAGCGAATCTTCTTATCAGCGGTACAGTGCCTGCTGCTCTCATTTTGTGCAGGATCAGATAAAAGGAGGATGTTTGCTTTACTTTGCCTTGCCACCCTGGTGCCGCAAAAAGCTTTTCAGGAAAGGGGAAGAATAAGCTGAGAGGTTACCAGGTTATGAAACATTGTCACAGCCAAGCCAGGAACATTGAATCAATTTCCAATATGTTTCTTATGTAGCTAAAACCTATACTCTGGAGATGTTATTGTTTGATTATAAAAGCAAGAGGAATTTGAAGAGAGACTTTCATGCCATTGTGATGAACAGTCTCTGCCTGTAACTCGATTGTGTCAACTCCCAGGAGGGGAACTATGCGTTAAGGTGACTTTCTGCCCATTTGAAACTCAGCGGTGTGCTTTGCCTTCAGAGCCTGCGCGGAAGGAATCCTGTGTGCGTGAGAACACGTTTGGAGTGGGCAACGGCTGCCCTGCTTTCAAATGAGTGGATTGCATTTCCAAAGATGTTGTTTCCCCTCGCCATTAACCCAGTCATCAGAATGTTTCCAGGATGTCCAAAGTATGTGTGCATAATTCTCCTTTCAAACAGGTCCCTTGCCTGTGTAATTCATACTTTTAGAAATGAAAGTATCCTCTTTTAGCATCCCCTCGGATGCTGGGTTACGATTGAATCCACTTTTAAAAAGAGAAATATGCTAAGGGGGAAGCAGTGCACTAAGGAAACGAATGGGCTGGGGTCCAGAGTCCATTCCGCAGCTTAGTGCAAACTGCTGCATCTCTCTGTTTCCTCAGTTATCAGATGAAGGACTTATTCCAGATGCTCTCTTATGTTTTTTCTGGCCCGAAGTTCTAACACTCTTTGAGGGAGGAGGGTATATCTGAACTTGCAAATACACTTCCGTGTCAAGTTCCCAGCTCCTGTGTATCTGTGGGAAGACAGGGGTTTCAATCCCAGGACCTGAGTAAACTCGAAAAGTTGCAAATCTTATCCAGTGGTTTCTGGGCAGGACTTAGACCTCGTTCATAACAGTAATGTCACCACCGTGCATTTGCCTAGAGTTTTGCATTTTTGAGAGTGCTTCATTGATCCCCTCAACAGAGTCTCCCCGCCTGGGATTTGCAGTCACATAAGCCAACTTCCTGTCCCCCCTTTGCCACCTAACAGATGCTGTGACCTGGAGCAAGTTCCTGAACCTCTCTCTCTCTCCTTCCTTCGTGTGCCAAATGGAGATCATAAAAAGACCTACTTTGAAATATTGTTGGGAGGTTTGAGTTTTTTGCATACGAGTGCTTGACACCATGCCAGGAGTTAGCAAGAGCTCCATTTTGGCCTTCTTTGTTGTTATTAAAAAGGATATAGATAAAGTGTAGATAGTATGGATATCAGCTAGCTTTCTTTCTTTCCTTCCTCCCTCCCTTCCTGCCTTCCTTCCTTTCTTTCTTTCTTCTTTCTAGTTGTACTCATAGCTGTGAGTTATTGCAGTGAAAGTTTACACAGCAAAACCAGCAAAGGGAAATGGCCCGTGGGGCAGCATCGGGAGGTAACTGGGTCCAGGGTCCTCTTCCAGGAAAGTCACCTAGGACACGCTAAACTCCCCCAGTGACAAGCGATGACAACACATGTGAAATGCTAACTACCTGAGCTCGTGAGCGACTCAGAGCCCAGGATTTTTACAGTCACCATCTTGCCTCACGCCTTCAAAATTCCCAGTTCCCCAGAAGGGAAGCCATTGTTCAGCATAAACCACACTTGTTGTTTGCACAAACCATTCAGGCGTAGTAACTCTTATCAGTTAAGATGGTGGGAACCCTCTCGAAATTCAGGTTCCCAGGCGCCAGTAAAGGGCCCACCTTGCAAGGGGGCCTTTCTAAGCGTCAGCACTCTCAGGCCCGCTGTGAAAACTCTTCCCTACACAATCCATCACCTTGGCCCTGTCCAAAGCATCGTTATGGCAAAATTACCTGCAGGACTCCATACAGCAGGGTGAGACCAAACTGCAGTGTTGAGCTCTTCCCTTTGGGGCCTCTGAACTAAGTTGAATTTGACATGAATGCCTCTGTCCAGGGCTGAGGCAGGCATGATAGTCACTGATAAGGCACCCAGGAAGGGCATTCCCGTGCACAGTACTTGGTGCTTCTGGAAACAAAGCATCTACTATCATTAAGGCCCTCCAACAGGGTATTTGTTAGTCAGATGGTACAGGTTAGCAGGCCCCCAGGGTGGCTTCCCCTGACAGGGTTTCCATCCCTAGGATCCCCAATCTGGTCTAGAAGAATTCGGTTCGGTCTCTGGTTTCAGAGGCATTGCAGCCAGTTCCACACAGCTCTGCTCATCCGTGACATCAGCCCATCAGTGACATGGGTATGGGTGACATTCGTAAGTGTTCTGTGTGGAAAGCACAGGAGCTGGGCCACCTTCGCCCTTTCATAGTTGGTGCTATCAGGGGTGATCTTGGGCTCAGCCATTAGTTTGAATTCAAGGCCCTCACAGCATCCTAGAAAGGTAGCAGGAGGACCTTTCATTCAGGAAGAGGGGAAAGCTTCCAGGAACAATTCTGAAAAGCAAAGATTATTAATTCCTTTTCCACGTCTACCACCCCGTGCCTCCCCAGGTGCCAGGGCTTTGATTTCTCCCATTGACACAAAATCACTGTGTTTCAGTCAGTAATCAAAACTTTACATTTTTTTCATTCCTAAATGCTCACCCAGGCTTTTTTTTTTTTTTGTCTAGAAAGGTCGTACGCAAGAGGGAAAAAGGAATTCTCACAGAAAAATATTTTTTTCATTGAAGTATAGTTGATTTAGAATGTTATATTAGTTTTAAGTGTACAACCTAGTGGTTCACTATTTTTATAGATTATACTCCATATGAAGTTATTATAAAATATTGGTTATCCACCCTGTGGTGTACATGACATCCTTGTATCTCGTTTATTTTATACCTAGTAGTTCATACCTCTTAATCCCCTACCCCTATCTTGTACCTCCTCCCACCCGTCTCTCCACTGGTAACCACTAGTGTGTTCTCTGTATCTGTTGGTCTGTTTCTGTTTTGTTATAGTCATTCGTTTGTTTCATTGATATTATTTGGATTACACGTATAAGTGAAAACATACAGTATTTGTCTTTCTCCATCTGACTTACTTCACTAAACCTAATACCCTCCGGGTCCATCCGTGTTGTTGCAGATGGCAAGATTTCATTCTTTTTATGGCCGAGTAGCATTACATTATACATCTTCTTTATCCATTCATCTGCTGATGGACACTTAGGTTGCTTCCGTATTTTGGCTATTGTAAGTAATACTGCTATAAACCACGTAAAAGTATTTTGATATAACTTAAGCAGAAAGAAACATCACGTTCAGAAATTGGTCAGGACAAAATCTTGAATTTTAAAATGTTTCAAAGTAAAATGTTTCTGTAACCTCTTTTGTCCTGATCATCTATCCAGTGAGCAGCATAAAAAGCTTTACCTTTCTGGGGACAGCTGCATTTAACAATCAAACTGCACAAAAGCTTGTGTACCAGGGAAAGGTGAGTGAAGTGGAGTCAGCATCTCAAGTCCACTGATGCAAATTGCAGGTAACCTCGGTGTCATCTTTCTGACTGGTGAGGAAAGTGAAGCGCAGTGAGGTTTTATGTCCATAATCCACGGCAAGGGGATGACAGGATTCCTGTCGAAGACCAACATGCCTTACGGATGGATGGATTTGGTCTTAGAAGCTCCCGGCCGTAAGTCTCACATGTGGAGAGAAAGGCCTAAGGCGGCCTTCTAGTTCTCCAGCCCGTTCTCAAATATTGCATCCCTCACCTACTGCAAATGGACCTGAACCACAGCTGCCATCTCGTGCAGCGTCCCACCCGCACCTGCTGCCGACCCGCTGCCTTCCATTGTCTCCCTCCCACACGGCTCTCTGCACTCGTGTTACACCCATTTGGTAAATTCCAGTCTGTAAGAAAGGGCTAAGGGGAAAACGTATAGCTTCTTCATAGGTAGGTTTCCTTTCCTGGTACTCAAGCCTCAAGGCACAGCCATACCCAAGTTCAGTCAGTTACTAAATATTTATTAGGCATGGACTCCATTCCAGGCATTGTGCCGGACCGTAGGGACATCAAAATTGAGAACACCTGGGCTCGATTTGATGAGCTGATCTGATTCTGAACCAGTATCCTTGTTTACGTCTTTTCCTTAAACTTTGGTTTGAGATTGGGTTACTCTAATATCTTGCCTCATTATTGGACTCTACAAAAAGGTCAATTTCTCTGACCCGTTTTTTAAAAAATCTTGTTGGTAAAGAAATGTGATGGCTCTAGATAATCCTGTCGTTGTAGATAATCAAGGACTTTCATGCCTTAGTAGCTCCTAAATTATGTGAACTTATTTTTCTTGACATGTTGGCAAAGACAAATAATTTCTTTAAAACAGATGGCATGCAGAGCTATTGTTTAAATGTCAACTCCGCTGCTGTTTATTACGCTGCTTCTTCAGGGAGATATTTGCATGTTGGATTCACCTGGGCACTTGGTCTGGGATGCAGAGAAGTTGGGAAGCTCAGCTGGGGATTACTTCCTAATAAAACGTCTTAGATATTACAATATGTTATGGCATTGACAGATGATATAACTGTGATTTTATCTTCAGTGACGATTAAACCCACATGCATTATTGTTTTATTTTAATAAAATAGGAGGATGGCTTTCATTAATTCTTTACAGTGTTCTAAAGGATTATCATGACATTTGCAACAGTCTAGTTTGGGTCTCCCAGAAGTAGACCCTGTGAAAAGGATTCAAGGACAAGTAAATTATCAGGAAGTACAGGAGAGACCAAGAGGAGAAGTCAGACAGAGAAGGGAACCCAGCCAATGAAAGGTGTGTTCTGCCAGCTACCACCAGAACTGGCTGCACAATTCTCATAGCCCAGTGCAAGATAAAATCCGGGCCCCTTGTTCAAAAGTTATTAAGAATTTCAAGATGGCGACAGCAGAGTACAAGCATGTATGTGTGACCATACAGGTCACACATACGTGCTACCGGCCCTGAGTGTGTGTGTGACAGAAGTTTAATCTCAGAGAAACTCTAGGGTATAGAACCCAAGTCTGAGAGTCTTCCCGTCTGAGGAGTGAGGGACCTGGATATTCATCACCACCTTCCATCACTGATAAGTTGACGGCTGCTTCTGGGCCTGTTAACTTCAGGCAAAGTGGTGCAGTTACTGGCAACTGGAATTTCAGCAGGGGCACACTCAAGTAGTAAGGCCCCAGGAAGGTGGACGGACCACCGCAGTGGCCAGCACGCTACCCAATTGCCAAAGAAGCTCCTGGTATCACAGGTCAGCCCCCAGTCTCCCGAAAAGTGAGCTACCTTGCTGAGGGGGCAGCCCTTGAAGTTCCCCCCGTTAAAAATAATATCCCCTCAAACCGTGTGCTTGCTCTCTGTATCTGAGCCAGCTCTTTAATAACTAAGATAGCCATCATTTTCTACCTGTGAAAGTGCCAGCATACTCATAGGAAAAGGGCGAAAAACTACCATCCTGAGTTCTTAAAGTGCAGCTGCATTTGTTTTCCAAGTATCAGCGTGCTGGACAAGCTGTTTCCTCCCCCTGTATTTCATTCACCTCATCCAGGAAGAAGAGAGAATTATTCTCAGTTGATTGCCACAAGATTTGAGGAGTCTACATCAGAAAAATACGGGGAGGGTAGGTTTAAACAATGAATTCATTCCTAAGTAATAACGGTGTCTTTTTAAAGCTGTGGGGTGGGAGTGGAGGCAAGGAGGAATTAGCAGGAAGGTTTCCGCTGAGCTCATTTCAGTAGGCCGTGTTGCATGTGTTTCTCTGAAGGGGGCATAAAAATTATGTTTTAATGAGAAAATCCCCCCCACCATTTTGTCTCTTTAATCATTGCTGTGTGTCACAAACAATGACTCCTAAATTACCGTGATGGTTAATTTTATATGGCAACTTGACTGGGCCACAGGGTGCCCCGATCTTTAATCAAACATTATTCTAGATATTTCTGTGTGGGTGTTTCTGGATAAGATTAACATTTAGATCAGCAAACTGAATAAAGCAGATTGCCCTCCTAAAGGCAAGTGGGCTTCTTCCAATTCGTTGAAGGCCCAAATAGAACAAAAAGCCTGACTCTCCCCCGAGGAAGAGAATTCGTCTTCCTGCCTGACTGCCTTTGAGCTGGGAGGTCAGCCATCCTGCCTTCAGACTAGCGCTGAACTGGTGACTTCTCCTGGGTCTCGAGCCTGCCGGCCTTCAGACCGGAACTACACTGTCAGTCCACCTGGTTCTCAGGACTCAGGACTCAGACTAGAGCTAAGCCTTGGGCCGTCCTGGGTCTCCAGCTTGTTGAGTCACCCTGAATATCTTGGGACTTGCCAGCCTCCATGATTACATGAGCCAGTTCCTTATAATACAGACACACACACACACACACACACACACACACACACACACACACACACACACACACACACACACACACCCTCTTAGTTCTAATGAAATTACATGTAATTCAATTTTCACAGGATGATTAGACTATCAGCTAGTTAGAGGATGTCAAACTGCTGTCATCTGTCCAGGTGGCTAAAGATTTCACTTTGCTTTATCCAGCTCTATTTCAGGCCAAACAGAGCTGAAAACTTAGCATCCTAGAAGCTGGGCAGGGGCAGGGAAACTGCAGACGCCAGGATCCGAACACCAGGCAGCACATGTCATCACCATTGATGTAAAACGGTGGGGTGGGCAGGTCTGCTGAAGCCCCAGTTATTAAAAGCCTTCTGGTTGAGCAGTCCAGTTTCATGTGAGCAAACAAAGCAAGATAGTTTGACTTCAACTGGATCTGAAAGCAGAACTCATTCACACATCTGTAAGAAGTGAACTTTCATGGAGCTGTGTGCCCTCTGCAGATGTGCTCCCCTCTCCCCGGTAGGCGTGAAGATTCCAGAGACCTGTGCATGAGAACAGGGCCCGAGGGCTCTGCGTGCCAGCTCATGACATGTTCGTTCATTACACAGTAATGGCTCCCTATTAAAGAGAATTTGTGTTTTAGAGCAAACCTCCTTGCAAGCCAAAAACAGTGGCTTCAGAGGTTAGAGACGCTCCTGCTGAAATCAGGGGGAGTTGCTTCCCATGTAGGTGATTGTGCTGAGTGGCCAGAATCATGGATGACCATTAATGGGCCTTACCATTTGCACGTGGCTGTGCCCTGCAAGAAGACTGGGCTGCTAGGGGACCCAGGTTAAATGGCCTTCTTTCACCCAAACTAGGTGGACTGCTGTGCTGAATTTGTGCCAGGTCCTCATGTACAGATATAACTTGTATGGAATGTTGTAATGAAACTGCCAGGCAGAAAGACAATCCACTCTGCACGGAGAAATTCCCATTGTGCACTAACCTCTGTAGGAGAAAGCAACACCTAAGAGTGACATCCACAGACCCCCTTCCGCTTCCTTCACTGCACGGGGATCCCTGACGCAGGACAGTCTTCGCATCAAGCATGGGAACCTTGCTGAGTTGAGTGAAGTGTCCCAGGATGACAGAAGCTTTGGAGTAGCAACAGGCAGAGGCAGTGGGGCACGTGCCTTGCTTCACAATAAGCCACACCCATTAGTGAATTTGTATGTACAAGGATAATAGATTCCACTTCCAGGGTGATATTCTGCAGGCATATAGATAGGAGCTAAGATGCATTCTGCAGAAACAGATGGGTTGAGCTGTGTTGTTCAGACCGAAGTTTCTCCTTCCCCTGCATATTGAAGCAGATCTAGCTGGCAAAAACCTTTGAAGCTCTGCATGTCCCATCGGGCTGCAACCCTCAGGACCCCACGGAGAGACCCTCTCAGCTTCTGCCCTGCTCTCCTCATTCTGTCCCATCCCTGACTCTTTCCCCACCAGATGGGAAAAGGGAGGGCCCGGAGGGATCTCTGAGTGTCTCCTGACTTGCTTGTGCTCGCCAGAGACATTTTCATCCTTTACATCCTGACTTCTCTCAGCTGCCTTTGGTTTCCGCCTTAATCCCTCCTTCAACAATGCCGTCTGTCACAGCTTTCCTTCCCTTTTCCCCAGCAACTGTGTTGACAACCAAAATCTCCCACCTGAGCTCTAGATATTTCCAGTATGGCCTCCACCATCGTGATTCCATTAGGCTTCTCCACCTCCTCCTTCCTATGGTTACTATGGTTACTTCCTATGGTTACTATGGTTACTTCCTATGGTTACTATGGTTACTTCCTATGGTTACTTTCCTATGATGATTTTTCCCCAGTGCTCTCACTTGGCTCCTTATTTTAGGAGCCCTTCCATGACTGTACTCCCAAGTCTTCACATTTAGAAAAATGAGACGCTTCTTTGATGCCTCTTTACCTCCTTCTTCTTATCTTCAGGAGGTACACAGTTTCTAAAGAATCAACAGCACGTTCAATATTATTCAACATGCGGTGATAATATCTTTCTGTTGGAAGGCCAAGTTATGACAGATGCCCTTAGATGGTACCAACGTATATTCTTGATAACATCTTTCGAACTTTTATGTATTGACCTTGGGTCTGAATGTTTGCTGCTACTCATCATATTTTCTGTCAAGTCTGGTTTACTTTTCCTGGACACCACAGAAAAGGCAAAATATGTGTAAGATTCACACTTAAAATCCAGGGTCAGCGGTACTAAACTAAGTCCTGAGCCTTCACGTTTTTTACACAACTTCCTTAACTTTTCAGGAATCAAAATAATGCAGCATAAACGGCACTGATCCTGGAACCGGGATACTTAAGTTTCAGTTACAGTTTTGTCCTTTATTAATTAAGCAAATATTTGTCTTGGTTTCCATATCTGTAGACTGGACGTACTGGTTTCTGTCTTCCCCAACTCAGCTCGTGATTGTCGGGAAAGTCAAAGGAGGTGAAGTTCACGGCTGCACATTCTTAATGTAAGCTGGGCCCCAAGTGCCAGGGACTCCTTTATACCAGCGTCTGGGGCTCTGTTAGGTACCAAAGCCATAGTCATATGTGGGCCAGTTGTCTATTTCCATTCCTGTTGGTACTCTAGATGAAACACTGCCCTGTGTAGCTAAGTGTCATTTCTCTTACATATCTTTTAAAGGAAAAAGATGCTAGCTTTATGACCCTCTTGCTTTAAAAGCCCAAAGGCCAGAGACTCCTTATTAGGTCCATTATGGAGAATGAATACAGGTGGTGAGAACAGAAGGCCTGGGGGTATGGTCTGATAGCGTACTGAAGGTAGATGTGAAAAAAGAATTTGAAAAGGACGGTATTTTTGAAGACGAGCTTATCGAAAAAGTGGGATTGAAGAGGAAAAAGAGAAGAAAGTTACATCACACTAAGTAGGTTTTAAGGTACATCAGACTATTTTAAATGATAGCTATAAAACCTCATTAGAAGGGAAGTGCTTTTAAAAAAAGCCTCCTGACTTGGTTATAAATGGCTCACTGGAGTCCATAATGAAATGGTTATTGAATTAGGAAAAAATGATGATAAATACCAGAAGAGAGACCCTAGAAGATGAATATATTCTCAGCAGCATCTTAGAATTTGGTCTGAAGCGGAAGCATGGGTTAAGGTCATGACAGTTGCCAAGTAGTAGAAAGGGCTCTGGTGGCCTTGGGGTTAGAAGCCCTGACTTTGAGTCCTGGCTGCTGCATATCTACTCATGTCCCCGAGAGACATCTGTTCCCTGTGCGTTTGTTTTCTCATCTGTAAAATGGAAATGATCACTGAAACATAGCGTTGCTGTACAATTCCATTGAAATAATGACTAAGAAAGAATGTAGCAAATGTCATGGTTGGGGCCCCAGTATTTGTCTCCAGGGGTACCAGGTGATTAGGACAGCTGTGGTAACCGTCCTTGGCAGTAATTAGAACCCAGACCTGAGTCACTCACTGAGTGGCATCCTCCCAGTGACGTGGATTGGTCCAAGAGTGAGCTTGTGACCTCATCTGGCTCATTGTCAGGGGACAGGGTGTTTGGAGGTTCGGAGAGAATCACGTAGAGTCAGCTTCTCTTTCCCTCTAGTCTTGGGAGTGTAGAGCTGACTGGTGTGGGGCTGTTCCAGCCAACTCCTACCAACATGAAGATAAAGCTGAGACGCAGAAGCAGCACAGAGTCAAGAGAACCGCAGGGAAAGGGAAGCAAAGGACCTAGATTAAGGCAGCCCTGAAGCTAGCGCTAATTCTGGACCGTGAGCTAATACATACGTACTGTTTAATGGGTTACTCTCCTCCGAAAGCATCCTCACTGATTCAGAGTGCTCAGTAAACTGAATACAGAAGACAGTACTGGAATCACATCGTAGTCAAGCATGCAGGCTTTGTGGCTTATATAGACCTTGGTCCAAACCCTGGCTCTCCTACGTGTAGCTGTATGACCATGGGCAACTTTATTAACCTCCTTAAACCTCAGTTTCCTCATATGTAAAATGTGTCCATTGCATATTGCATAGTAACCCGATGCAAGCAAAGTGCTTGCCCTGCAGTAAGCGGTCAGCAAATGTTGTTATGCTGCAGAAATAGGAGGTGTGATGAAGGTCAAGTGCTTCGGCACAGACCATGCCTAGGCTGCTGGTGCAGTCGTGATTTAGTGGCTCTGCTCCTTAAGGACCCTTGCTGCAAAGGAATCTGGGACACACAGCCAGGAAAGCCAGGGGTCTAGGCACCACGCCCCAAGCTGGAGAAGTGCTGGGCTACAGAGTCCCTGGCAGGTTCTCTGATACTGGGGGTCCCCAACCCTACTGGGGGACAGGTTGATGAGTAGAGGGAACATGAGCTTTGGAGTTGGACTTGCACTCTGTCCAATCACCATCTTCACTACTCAGAGCTTTGCTTCCTCTTCTACCAAATGGGGATAATAGTCGCTACTTCCCAAGATTGTTGAGAAGACGAAGGAGTACACAAAGCCTTGTGTGTGCTGCCTGGATCTGGGATTAAGGACTAGCTCCCGTGTTGCTTCGTAGTGACTCCTGAAGACCCTCCCTCGTCAACATCACTTTCTAATGCCTCTAAAGGTTATTCAAGATTTACATGGCGAAAGCCCAGTTCCTCTGTTCAGCCATGTTCAACCAGGATTGCTTATACTTTCGGATTTCAATAAATCTTTATTGGCAGGTTGGGCGCATAATATTTAAAATCAGGTATATTCAGTTGTAATTTATATACAACACAATTTACCCATTCCAAGTGTGCAGTGAGCTCTGACTAATGCATGTGCTTGTATAACCACTACCACAATCAAGATATATAACATTTTAATCACCCCAAAACATTCCTTCATGCCTCTTTACATCTCAACCTCTCTCAACACCACTGGTCCCAGGTAACCACTGATCTGCTTCGTATGACTATAGTTTTGCCTTTTCTAGAATTTTATGTAAATGGAACTAATCATACAGTATATAGTATTTGGCGTTTGGCCTCTTTTAATTAGCCTAATGGTTTTAAGAACCATCCGTGTTGTTATCTGTATCCTCAGTTGTGTGTGTGTGTGTGTGTGTTTGTGCGCGCACGTGTGCGTGGGCTTTATTGCTGGTAAGCATTTCACTGCGTGGATGTACCACATTTATTTATCCATTCACTAGCTTATGGACATTTCAGTTATTTCCAATTTGGGCTATTATGCATAAAGCCGCCATATATATTTGTATATATGAGTCTTCGGGTGGATATATATTCTTTTCTTTTGGGTAACAGTATTATTGTGGGGTCACATGATGGATGTATGTTTAACTTTAAAAGAAGTTGCCAAACTTTTCCAAAGTAGTTTTACCATTCTGTATCCCTGCCGACAGTGTACGAGAATTCAGCTTGTTCCACATTTTCACCAACATTTAATATTCTTAGTCTTTTTAATTTTAGCCACTTTTAGGGGAATATAGTGATATCTCATTGTGGTTTTAATTTGCATCCCCCTAATGTCTGATGATGTTGAGCATCTTTTCCTGTGTTTGTTTGCCATCCACGTATCTTCTTTGGTGACATATGCATTCAAATTTTTTCCTGAATTTAGTAGAGTTGCTTGTCCTTATTATTGCATTAGAGGTCTTTTTGTTCTGTATCCAGATCTCTTATTAGAAATAACTTCACTGTATTCTTCCAGTCTGTTGCTTGCCTTTTAATTTTCTTAACAATACTTCTGAAGAGAACGCTTTTTATTTTGATCAAGTTTAACAGTTTTTTTAAATTTTATGATTCATGTTTTTGACTCTATTTAAGAAATTGCTACCTAATCCAAGGTCACAGAGATGTTCTCCTTTGTTTTCTTTTAGAATTTTTATGGTTTTTGCTCTTACGTTTCAGTCTATGCATTAATTTTTGTGTATAGTATAAGGAAAGAGGTGAGGTTCATTTTTCCTCGTAAGAATATTCAGTGTTTCCAGTATCCTTTGTTGAAGTACTATCTTTCCCTTATTAAATTACCTTGTCATCTTTGTCAGGAAACAATTGACAATATATTTGTGAGTCTGTTTCTAGAATGTGTTCTGTTCCATTGATCTATATGCAAATCCTTACCCAATACCACATTCTCTTGATTACTGTAGCCAAAGAGAATTCAGGTAGTGTGTACTGTCAGTCTTCAGACAGTGTTTTACTTTTTAAAAAAATGTTTGCATTTCTAAATAATTTTAGAATCAGTTTCTCAATGTCTATAAAAAGCCTGATAGTGCTTTGATTAGGAGTCCATTGAATCTATAGATCAATTCAGAGAGAATTGACATCTGAATAATATTGAATATTCTGACCCATGAATGTATTTAAAGCACATTTCTTCAAAACTACAATGAGGTATCACTTCACACTGGTCAGAATGGCCATCATCAAAAAATATACCAACAATAAATGCTGGAGAGGGTGTGGAGAAAAGGGAACCCTCTTGCACTGTTGGTGGGAATGTAAATTGATACAGCCACTATGGAGAACAGTATGGAGGTTCCTTAAAAAACTAAAAACAGAACTACCATATGACCCAGCAGTCCCACTACTGGGCATATACCCCGAGAAATCCATAATTCAAAAAGAGACATGTACCACAATGTTCATTGCAGCACCATTTACAATAGCCAGAACATGGAAGCAACCTAGGTGTCCATCGACAGATGAATGGATAAAGAAGATGTGACACATATATACAACGGAATATCACTCAACCATAAAAAGAAACGAAATTGACTTATTTGTAGTAAGGTGGATGGACCTAGAGTCTGTCATACAGAGTGAAGTAAGTCAGAAAGAGAAAAACAAATACCGTATGCTGACACACATATATGGAATCTAGAAAAAAAATGGTTCTGATGAACCTAGGGGCAGGACAGGAATAAAGACGCAAATGTAGAGAATGGACTTGAGGACACGGGGAGGGGGAAGGGTAAGCTGGGATGAAGTGAGAGAGTGGCGTGGACATATATACACTACCAAATGTAAAATAGATAGCTAGTGGGAAGCAGCCGCATTGCACAGGGAGATCAGTTTGGTGCTCTGTGACCACCTAGAGGGGTGGGATAGGGAGGGTGGGAGGCAGATGCAAGAGGGAGGAGATATGGAGATATATGTATATATATAGCTGATTCACTTTGTTATAGAGCAGAAACTAACACACCATTGTAAAGCAATTATACTCCAATAAAGATGTTAAAGAAAAAAAAAGAAAAAAACTGCCAAATATCTCCTACTGAAAAGGACCACAAGGAGATGAGATAAAACACAGTTAGGAATTGTACCTGTAAAAGGAAACATTGAGAAAAACTGCGGGGCCCTCCCCTCGCACCTGGCTCACAATGGCAATGGAATTTGGTACTTGGCAAAGTGTGTGCTGGGCTCTCCCACGTCGTGGCACTTGAAGCATGTCTTGCGTAGTGTGCTCTCTATCATTCCTCGTGGCAAACTCTCCTAGTGAGAGGAAGCTCCACTATTCATGCATAAGACATGTCATGGTAGTAATAATAGCACTTACTCATATTTACATTTATATGTCTGGTCTTTTCTTAATCTATTTCTCAGAAAGAAAACTCAAATACTGGACTGTCCGGTTTAAAACCAGACACATGGCAACCGTATTTACTAAAACTTCACTGGCTGCCAGGCAATGTGCTATTTGCATTCACATGTATTATGTGTGTTACATCTTATTAAACCCGTGTAATGGTAAAAAAATAAAATAAAGCAGATTTCTAATAAACAGCATATAATTGGGTCTTGATTTTTTCCAAAACCAAATCTGACAATCTCAGCCTATTAATTGGGATATTTAGGCCATTTAATATAATCTACATGGTTGGGTTTCGATCTACCATCTTACTATGTATTTTATTTGTCCCATCTGTTCTCTATATGTTTGCCTCTTTTTCTGCCTGCTTCTGTTTTTTGTTTCTGCACTGGTAATTTAATTTTTATTTTTAATCTATTTTTAAAAGTTAAACAATTCTCTAAGACTTGTAATAAAAACAGGTTTCTCTGCTCCAATCCTTACAGCCTTGGGCCCTACAGCCTACAGCTAGTTTCTAGTCTCTCAGCTATTTCTTTCGGCCTTGCACCTCCATATTCTGAGATGATAAACCTACACTGATTTCTTGAGTTTTTGAAAATGTAAACTTATCTGTTGACTTTCTATCATGGGAGATTATGAATTTGCATTCTTGACCCATTCTTCTTCCCTTATTTCTTCCAAAAAATTATATTAGAGATTTTGGTTAATATGTATGGTTTATACCCTTATGATTATGTAAATACTGTTCACTGATGAACTAATTATACTACTTAGAGCGTAATATGATCCCGCTTCCTTTCTTGTACAGCTTAGACTTTTTTCTAGCATTAATAATGACATTTTCTCCCAATTATCTTAGGCTCCTAGGTGCTGATCATTGATTCCAAATTCTCCAACAAAATTGTAAGGCGCCTCTCAATATTATTTTCCACATAATCAAATGCATCAGGTCACGGACAATTTCTTTTAAATGTTTTCTCTACGAGCCGTCCCCAGGGAGCCTGTGTCTCCCTGCTCTCTGGGGCTGTTTCGGCCTTCTTTGGAACTGAGGATTTTTTATGATTCCACTTTATCTCCATTTGCACCTTATTAGCTATACATCTTTGGGTTTTAGTGGGTTTTTTGGTTTTTGGGGTTTTTTTGTTTGTTTGTTTTAGTGATTGAACTAATGTTTAAATGTAATTTAACTACATCTTTACCTTAGCACCGTCTATCTGTAATGTATCTATCTACATTACAGATTACTTTCTTATAACCCGTCTCACCCTTTATGCTATTGTATATTTTACTTCTACATATGTTAGAAAGCTTGCAATATGTTTTTATATTGGCTTTAGTGAATTATCTCCTAAAGAGATTAAAATATAAGAAAAATATACTTTATATAGCATATACTTACCATTTCTTGCATTCTTCATTCTATTGTATACATCCAGATTTCTACCTGATACCTATTTTTCATCTGCTTGTGAAACTTCCCTTAATATCTTACACTAAACATTCTCTTGCAATGAATTCTCTCAGCTTTTGTTAGTTTGAAAAGCATATATTTTTTCCTTGGTTATTCAATTAGTTGAAAAGTTGATTAATTAGAATTAATTTTTAAAAGGTTGACAGGTTTTGTTTTGTTTCTTTCCCTCTCAAGACTTTAAAGATGTTATTTCATTCTCTTCTGGCTTACGTAGTTTCTGACATGAATTCTACTGTCAGTTTTATCTTTGTTCTGTAAAGTATCTTTTTTCTCAGTTGCTTTTAAGATTTTTGTCTTTATCACTGATATTCAGTAGTTTGATTATGATGAGCCTAAATGTCGTTTCCCTATGTTGGTTCTGGTTGAGGTTCATTGAGTCTCTTGGATTTGGGGTTTATAGTTTTTTATCAAATATGTACATTTTTGGTTATTACTTCACATAATTTTTTCCCCTTTCTCTCTTTTCTTTCCTTCTGGGGCTCCGGTTATACATATTTAGACCGTTTCATATTGACATCCAGGTCACTGATGGTCTATTTCTTTAAGTCTTTTTTCTCTATGTGTTTTATTTTGGATAATTTATTTTGTAATGTTTAAAAATTCACTGACCTTTCTTCCTGCTACATCTAATAGCTCTGCTAATCTGCTATTGATTCTGTATAGTGTATTTTTAAATTTAAATATAGTTTTTCCTGTCTACAATTTCCATTTTTTTTTATTTTTTATTATTTTATTATTTCCTAATTATGTTCAAATTTTACTTTATATCTTTGTACATAGTTGTGACATCTACAATATTTTTAAGTTCTTGTTTAATTTCATTATCTCTCACTACCGTGTCTGTTTCTGTTGATTAATTTCTCTCTTGAATATGGATCATATTGTTCTCCTTCTTTTCATGCCTGGCGGTGATTTTTAATTGGATGCCGGAGATTGTAAATTTTACATTGTTGAGTACTAGATTTCATTGTATTCCTGTAAAGACTGTTGTTCTTTATTTTGAGGTGCATTTAAGTTACTTGCAGATTATTTTCATTTTTCAAGGCTTCCTTTTATGTTTTGTTATGACGAATTCAAGGGAACCTTTTTTCTGGGAATAATTGAGCCTCACGACTATGGCTTGACCCTTCTTAGGACTGTACTGTGTGGTCCATGTTTTGGGAGGCCTATGCTCTCTGCATGGTGGAAATACAAACTATTTTCAGCCTTACGTGAGCTCATGAGATGATTCAACCTACTGCTTCATAGTCATTGCTTCTCTGACCTCATGCATTTCGCCTCATGCATGTGCAGGTTAATACACAGCGGAAGACTATAGCGAAACCTCTGCTGTTATCATTTCTTTGCAATACATAGCCCTGCAAGTTCTAGCTGCCTAGACAGCCCCTTCCCTACCCCACCCACACGCCTGTGTTTACCTCTTCTTGAATTCAGCAGGCCCTCCAGACTCTGTTCATGTTTCTTCTCTCAGTGTTTCAGTCTGGAAACCATCACGGGGCAGTTGGCTACAGAGATTATAGAGCTCGCTTCATTTGTTTTCCTTGAGTCAGAGATCAAGTTTTATGTTGCCTATTGTCTGATGTCTGAAAACAATGGTTAACAGTATATGCTGTTCCTGTTACAGTTAGTCATTAATGGACAGAAGCAAATATCTCTCTATATTTTTGCCCATATTCATATCCTTTGGTCTGTTGGATTTCATTACTCCTTTATTATCTTCCTGTAGAAACAACCATGGAATACTGGAGAGTGGAGAGTGGCAGCTGAAATGGAAAGATAGGCTCATATCTGCTTCAGCCTTCTCTTCACCCATATTTCAGCTACAGTCACATAAAAGAAAAATAAATGATCCTTGAATATCCACTTAAAATAGATTAACTTATATTAATTAAAATTCTGAACCAAGCAAGTAAGGCATGTTAAAGTGAATTTTTTATTTAAAGTTTCAGGGTATGAAGACTTAAGCTTTTTTCCTTTCCACATACAATTTGAAAAATCATTAACATTGAATAAATATAGAGACAAATGGAGAAAAACATCTATGAGCTTTAAATTCTTATCTTTCTGGGGTCTTTTATTAAATATCTATAATTACAGAATATAATATAAGAAATATAATATAATAAAAGAAAACTAAAATAATTTGTAATTTTAGAGTATATAAAATTTTAATTTAAAAAAATAGGTTAGGGACTTCCCTGGTGGTGCGGTGGTGAAGAACCCGCCTGCCAATGCAGGGCACATGGGTTCCCTGGTCTGGGAAGATCCCACATGCCATGGAGCAGCTAAGCCTGTGCACTACCACTACTGAGGCTGCACTCTAGAGCCCACGAGCCACAACTACTGAGCCCACAAGCCACAACTACTGAGCCCGCATGCCACAACTACTGAAGCCCATGTGCCTAGAGCCCGTGCTCCACAACAAGAGAAGCCACCGCAGTGAGAAGCCCATGCACCGCAATGAAGAGTAACCCCCTCTTGCCGCAACTAGAGAAGAAAGCCCGTACCCAGCAACAAAGACCCAACGCAGCCAAAAATAAATAAATAAATAAATAAAATTTTAAAAAATAAATAAATAAAATAGGTTAATAATACATAGGAGGACTTCCCTGGTGGTGCAGTGGTTAAGAATCCACCTGCCAATGCAGGGGACACGGCTTTGAGCCCTGGCCCGGGAAGATCCCACATGCCGCGGAGCAACCAAGCCCATGTGCCACAACTATTGAGCCTGAGAGCCACAACTGCTGAGCCCGCGTGCCACAACTACTGAAGCCCACATGCCTAGAGCCCGTGCTCCACAACAAGAGAAGCCACCGCAATGAGAAGCCCATGCACCACAACAAAGAGTAGCCTCCGCTGGCCGCAACTAGAGAAAGCCGCGCACTAACAAAGAACCAAAGCAGCCAAAAATAAATAAAATAAATAAATTTAATAATACATAGGATGCTTTACCTCTTGTAAACATCTTTAATAAATTTTTTATGTGTTGCTAAATTGATAGATCTGAATCTCCTCATGCTTCTCTGTTTTTCTATGTTTCCTACCAAGGAAAGCTGTTTTGACTCTCTTCCTGCAGCAGCTTATCTCCAGTTTATTTTCCTTCCTCCCTTCCCTCAACTTGCCTTATCAAAGCAGATGTTATCCAGGCAGGTAAAATGGAGAGCAGAGGCAGTTGTCCATATAATTCAGCAAACCCGATATGGAATTTTAGAGATTTAGAGAGACAGATTTACCCATGATAGCCATCTGTGTCTATCAGATTCACCAGATAATTGTTCAGCTTCTCACTTCCTTTTGGCAGGGCAGATAGAGATGGAGTGAAGCTAAGAGAGAGGGTAGATCATCGAACAGATACAAGGACAACCTTTTAGGATAAATATGCTGTATCTTCTCTAAGGGGAAATTGTGACTTACTAATTTTGGGAATGTGATCTGAGAATGTAATAAGTGTGTGAACCAAGGAGAATCAGTAAACATCATTTGTTTAGACCTTTAATATGCCTTTCATAAGCACCAGCACGAAAGTGGATTAAAAGAAGATACAAGCAAATAGCTAGATTATCATTAGATCGGGGAAAAAAGTTGAGGATAGAGCAATTTTGTCATGGATACAGAATGAGCAGGGATAACAGGAAACAAAAGGGAGAGATAAATTGGCATTTCTTCAATTAGCAAAATGATGGACACAGATCAGGGCTGGAACCATAGTTGGTCTACATTTTTATGGTACTCTAGAAAGTTTTGCTAATAAAATTAAGGGCTTTCTTTTTTCCAATTAGAAAAATAGCTGAGGAGGACAAGACTTGACATATGGATAGGAAAGTGTTTAAGTGGTAATCATCACTCTGTGAGGAATTGGGAGGAATCTATGTTGTTTTCTCATCAACGAGGACTTTGACCTGGAAGTGGTGACTCCCAAAACAAGATGTAGCCATCTGGGATCCAAGTCTGTTCCTAGACCAGCTGACCAAGTCAAGCAAATACTAGTTTTTAAACTGTAGTGATCACGTTAGCCTACTCTTATATATCACAGTAAATATCACGTACAAATCTCACCACTGTTTTACAAAACAGGCATAGTGGCATAGCAAGACATGAAGGAGTTATGTGAAGGTCTCAAGATTTTTCAGTCTAGAAGAATAAGAGTCTAGAGATAATTATTAAAATTTGTAAAATCAGGAAGGGTTTGGAAAGTTGCATAACAAACCTCAGAATACTGGACCAAGAGCCATCCCCCACACCTCTGAAGAGGTCGTCTTAGTGTCAATCACAAGACGAAGCACGTATTATAGCGAACCTAAGGAATTTTTTCCTCAGGGTTTATACCAGATGAATAATTACATAAATTTAAGGAGGATTTCTATGAATTCGTGGTCTGCATGGGCATTTGGAACATATTTCTGACCTTTTCCAGTCTATATCCTTAAGTCACATCCCACTACAATATTTTATGTGATGCTACCACTGTCAGACAGAATATTGGGTTAACAGGATATCAACCCAGTCTGAGGTGACATGTCTTTTATATTGGTTTAAATAACTTGTCCTTCACCTTGACAAAGGAGTTTTATGATCTGCTTTTTTCTTTTTAAAATTTTTTGTCATATTAACTCCCTTCATTTTTTTCTCATATTTATTCCCTATGTACCAGTGTACCAGACCCCCAAAGTTCCAGTCTTCCTTTATGTCAAAGAGAACACAAGGGTTAGAAAATAAATTTACATTCTCCTGTATAGTTTTCAAATGTCAGAAAGCTTAAATCCAGTTTGAACTTCTGAGTATTTACATGCATATTCTGAAGCTCTCAAATTGAATTTACTCGTCCAGAAGGTCATCTTAATGCCACAGTCAAAAGTTACCCGATGTTTGTGAATAAATAGCCAATATAGTCATTTTGGACTACTTTAACAAAACCACAGGGTAAGCTTAGAATGAATAACCCACATTTAATTGATGTGGCTTTGGCAACAGACTTAGTTTTTCTTAGCTTATTTCAGCCATACAGATGAAGAGAAAGATGTGCAAATAAAGAGATCTGTTCTCCCATCTGTAGTTAAGCTTCTATTGCCAGTACCACACATAGCTTAAGATGTTTAGGAACCTGGAGAGAACTCATACAAAGACTTATTTCCACGACCAATTGCATTATAGGAAAGTATGCCAGTTAGTAATACGGTATGACTACTAAACACCCATGAGTTGCTCTTTCTGGCTGGTGAATTGTGTTGAGTCCTCATTCAACACAATTTGAAATTTATTTGGCTGAAAATTTGTAGGTATGACTAAAGGTCTCAAAGTAAAAATGAGCTTGGGTTTTAAAGTTTTCCATTTTCCTAGGATTTACGAGTGTGGAAGAGGGGAAAAAAACAGTGATTACTGAAGCAGTTTGTTTGAATATATAAGAGAGGGTAGATCATTGCACAGAAGCAAGTGTAACCTTTTAGGATAGACTGAAAATCAGAGCTTACTAATTTGGGAATATTCCCTGAGAATGTAGCAAGTCTGTGAACAAAGGATAATTAGTAAACATCATTTGCTTAAGCTTTTTAAAAAGCCTTTCCGGTGCCTATTCCAAAATGGATTTCTTGGGAAAATGGACTCCATCTTTTCTATACATGAGGCAGCTTGCAACCAACTCCAAGTACTTTGCTCCACGTTTATAATCGTTCAATAACGATGTGATCAAGTAACCCCCAAGGAAATGGTTGCCACATGGTACTTGCTTAGGAAATAACTGGGGCAGTTGTTTAGTGAAATGTACGCAGGTGCTGCAGTAGAACACTGACCACACAGGGGAAGTTTGGTTTGTCTTCGATTCCAGACAGTGTGTGTATTATGTACCCGCAGGGGCCCTCACCTCTCCTTGACAACCCCTTCTGGAAACTTACAGAGTACCTACTTTGTAACGAGCATTATTACCAATGAGCTATGATCATATGATGTCAGGATCGTTTAAAAATTCCCTTGTTGTGACACAGCCAGCAGGTAGCCAAGCAGATCGTCAAGCCTAGTCTTTCCAACTCTGAAGCCTATTGTCTTTTCACTTCATTCTTCTGAATATTTAGATGAACTTGGAACTCAAGTCGGGTTTGCTTAAGCCTGTCCTATATAATAATCTCTATGGACAGATACACTAATAATACCAAGAGTTTTGGTTTATACATTTAAGCAATTAAAGATTTGTGAGATAGGATCCGTGAAAAAAAAATTGAGATACTTTAATCTGTAGAAGACTGAGGAAAAAATGAGTTAGTGGCCTTTCCCAAACACTCAAAATCAGTGCTAATACAGATTGCACTAACTTGGAAATTTATATTAACTGAAGCAGTGCTGGAAATAAGCTTTTCCCTTTGCAGCTATTTTAAATATAGTGTTACAATGTAAATGAATAGTGTAAAACAAATTTGGAAGTTGCAAGAAGCCAATTAAGAGAACAAGTTGTTTAAAAGAGAAAAACCTCACTGTTTTGTGTAAGGACATATAAGAAGTCCCTGAGTAATCTCATCTGTTCACTACAAATGGCTCCCAGGAACTTGCCTCTGTGATAACTTGGTTCTTGTGCTACTATGCGTGCTGATGTTAAACGTGATGCCGGCACTCAGCTTGGCATCTACACTCCCTGAGGATGAGAGCAGGAGGAATGAGGCCAGACCTGAGACCTTCCAGCCCAGTGATGCTTTGAGGTAGGGGCGGGGGCCAAAGCGGATACTAAAGCCACATTCCCTGCACTATCCTTCGTCTTGGTCACTGACCCTTGCTCTAAGGGCTTGGAAGTATTAAGAAACCTGTCTTTAAAATATTCAATAATTCTGAATGATCTTATCCCCCCTGGCTATCTGAATTAATGAAGTCTGGCTGTATGAGAACTATAGCTGCACAGAAAAAGGAAGTCAGCTCTTTTCTCTGGTTGCTGAAGTGAGAACAAAAAAAACAGCAGATTGGGATTTCAAAAGGAAAAGTTCATATTCAATTTAATTTCAGGAAGAATTTTCTAAAGATGAGAGCTTATTTCATCCACCTATTTTTTCATTACACTCCGTGCTAGCTATGTGTCAGGCTCTGTGCTGAGCGTGGGTGATGGCGAATAAATCAGGCACTCTCTCAGCCTATAGTTATCATCAGCTCTATTAGCATATAATTGCCATTCTGTAGAAAAAGGCGACGTAGAGTCAGGAACAGGCTTACGTGGGAATTCTGAAGAGATGGATAAAAACCAATCTGCCCCCAGGCTGCTAGCAGTCTAATAACACTTATTTTGAGAATTGCTGCCATTTTCTGAATAATAGCTGTGTACCTGTTCCAGGCATCGTGCTATGTTTATTATGTGCTATGTAGCTAGTCCTCAGAGCGCCCCTGTGATGGAGGTTATATAATCTGATTTTCATACGAGGAGCCTAAAGCCACCTGCTGGGGCACCTGGTCCAGGAGCAGAGGGCTGATGCTCGCTGATGAGCTGAGTGGGGATTTTGTATTGCACATCCTGAGTTAACAGTTGAAAAACCCCTGGTTGAACTGTTTCTCCAAAATGTCTTCTCTGCCACCACCCCACGCAGAACGTCCCCAATCTGGGCTGCCCTGCTCACCCTCCGCTGACTCATCCCCCCCCACCCCAGGCACAATAAATCCCTCTTTACTGAAGCTCTGAGGCCAGACAGTATTCCTAACACAACACTCTCAACATTCCTTCCAAAAAAGAAGGACCTAAAAATTCTCCTGTCAGCTGCTAACAGACTACAAGGCTGTCCATCTCCTTTCCTGCTGGAGGTATGCAAGATAATGCATCCAAGGGACAGGAGAAGAAGGTCCCGAGTCCATTCTGTAAGGAAGAGATTCCCCACCATGCTGACATGCCCTGAACGGACCCCAGGTGTGCTGAGATGTTGAGCCCTCAGCTCTCAGGTAGCCGGGGGTCCTGGGGCAGCTGGTGTGTTCCTCAGTGAGCTGTACGTGTGTATTTGCTACATGTGCCAGAACTTTAAAAGGACTGGGAAGCACTGCTGTAAGTCATCCCATGAAACATCTGGGGCTTGGTGGTGGTGATAAGTGAGAGAACTTACCTTAAGAGACAGAAGGCAGATGGGATGACGAGAAGTCATCAGGGTAGGAGAAGTCATTAGTGACCTTGAAAGAGTGAAACCCGCTGGTCCGTCTTGTGATCCAACCCTTGAACTCATTAGCAAGGCCCTGTTGACAGCTGTTCTCACAGTCACGACGTGAACTTAAACATGTTGTGAGGTCAGAACTGAGTCAACTCATTGTGGATGCAAGGCTGGCTTGTCCCTTTGAACTTTAATCTTTATCACGGCCATTCAATTATTTTGTGAGTTCTTATAATCCCCTGAGAAAAGAAACTGACTTCAAAAGTACAATATCTAACACTTTTTCAGATTACAGTATTTTTATGAACTGTAAGAAACTTACAGTGCCTGAAAGAAACTACATAAAGAAGGTGTCAGCATTTTCAGTATAAACTCTATTTCCAAAGGTTTATGCATTCTGGAGAAATTTGCTTGAGGGGGAAACTTGGCATATGGTGTCTGAGTTCCTGACTGTCCATATACCTCATTTCGTAGGTATTACAAGTGAGTCCTTCAAATTCACTGCATTTGGCATCTGTAATTTTTAGAAATAAAAAGGTGGCTTTAATAACAGGTGATTTCTGTGTTTAATGTCAGTGCACACAATTCTTAGAGGATCAAAGAACTCAGGAATACCAGAAGTCCTGTTTTATAGCTTCTGATTATGACAGTATCGTGGAGGGAAAGAAGGGAAAAGAAAATAATATAAAGGGACAGATGCCAAGAAATGCTGGTGTCCTCAGAAGGGCACCAGAGTTAGACCTCCTTTATCTTTCTTCCTACCCCAGATTTCTCCCTGCCCTGTTTCCTGCCTGGTGTTACAGGCCAGGCCAACGTACATGGGCTTTAGTGTCTGGGGCCTTGCCCCAGAAAAATCACTGAAAAGGTTGCCAAGAATCCTACTTTGCTTTTTGAGTCTCCATTTGAAGGGGCTGGATTAACTCATAAAATACCTATAGGGGAGAGAGTTCTTAGACAAAGCCAAAAAAATATTTCCCTTGCAGGCAATGCCTATCACCAGGGCCAGAGAGATGAGATAAATGCCAGAAAAACCCTGGCATGGGAGTCTACAGATGCGATCGATCCAAGAGGGTGGGGGAAGAGGTACCGGACAACTGTGGTTCTCGGGAACCGTGGAACTGTTAACTCCGTCCTCAGGATGGGAGGTATGGGAACCAGCTGGAATTCAGGGCCAGCACCAGTTCCATAGGAGAAGCTGGGCGCACTGGCCAGAGGCGGGGGGCCCTTCTGGGCACTCTCAGCTCACAAGGGTGCCTCAATGGCTGCTAACAGAGCAGACTCCACTTCTGGATTTACCTGAACTTTTTGGCAGAATCAGTATAACTTGGTGGCTGAGAGCGTGGTCTCTGTATTTATGTAAGTCTGGATTCAAATCCAAGCCTCTTTATTTACAGCGTACAGCCTTGGACAGGTTACCTTTTTGAGCCATGATTTCTCATTTGTAAATGGCAATGATAGTTCTTACCCTTTGAGGTTGAGAGGATGAAGGGATGATACAAAGAAAGCAGTGAACTTCTAGCTGCAGCCAAACTTGATGATCCATTTTCACAAAAGGAAAAGAACCCCTAATGTTGCCATGTTGAGCATTCTTCTGTTCAGAGGTAGGCGTCCTGGAGATGCTGGGAGGAAATTATTATGGCAGGCAGCCTGGGGCACGTAGGGACTGACACATCTGTTACATCCCGTGAATCTTTGATCCCCATCCCTGAAGACTGGGTCGATTCCGATCCACTTACTCCTGTGTGAGACTGAAATAGTTCAGACATTTAGAATTGCCCCCAGTACAACACATGGACATTGTCAAATATGAGGCGTGTCGTATGTCTAGGCTAACATGAAGGAAGGACACCAAATTCTGAATAAGAAGATCTTGCTTTTCTGGCATTGCCTTCCCATGCAAACAGCTGATTATTTCTCCAAAAGGCTGTTTTGTAGCAATTGAGTCGGCTTAATTGAGGAGAAAATGAATAGAGAAGATAATGAATAATCTCGGAAGCTGGTTGAGAGGAGAGCTGACCAGGTGGAGGCCCTGAAATGAATGGAACTAAAACTTAGCCCTTGTGGTTCTGGGAAAGATCTCAGACTATAGCCACGTGACTCAGGGCCCCGGGAGTCCACGGTCAGTCTTTGAGATCAGATGGCGTGTGAGATGGCTAAGTGGATCATCATACTGGAGAAAGGGTATCTGTATCTTCCTACTAAATGTCCCTTTGGAGACTGAATCCTCTCTTTTGATAGGGACTTCATCTTTCTAGTGCTTCTAAAGCCAAGGACCAAAGCTACTAGAACCTATAAAAGCTAACTCTGTACCCACCCCCACCCCTTTGTTTTCACCTGAGTATTAGGAATTTCCCAGAATTCTAGTACTCAGAGCAGAGACGTTTTGAGGAGAAAGGTAGGGGAATGGTCAAATTCTGAAGTTCAGATACTAATTGGTGAGCATCAAGTGAGATTGTGTGAGAAAGGTACTTAAGGATAAACTATTTACCTGTCAGATATCTACTGAAATCTAATAAATATACCTAGTGTTTTTTTATACGTCATCATTCATGATTTCTTTCATTCAGCTATCCTGCGGTGTGCTAGGCGTCATTCTAAATTCAAGAGATTCCACAGTGAACGTATCTTTATTCTCACAGAAACTCTATAAGGAACCTGAGCCCTTGAGGGGTTAAGGATCTTATGTGGAGGGCTCTCACAATTAGTTATTAGCAGAGACCAGACTCCCATGCACCACTGAAATGTTAGCTGTCGAGCCTCTTGATACAAAGATCACAACATAGTCTATTATATTCCCCACCATGCCTAACACGGTGTTGTTGTGCCTCTTCCCCAGTCCTAGACTGATAAGATGCTAGTACAAACTTTACTAAGGCTGTTTTGCTCTAAGATTATCGTGTAAACAGGAGACTTTTGGGTGACAAGCGGATCTTGGAAGCTGTCTCATTGGCTTAGATAAACTACACCACATTTCAGGAATTCATTCTGTGATCATTTTTTCAGATATTGTATTTTTCTTGGATATAAAATGTTTTGAAGATGAGATGTAATTGGCAGAATATGTCACACATATGGTGAAATCAACTCGGTTTGTTTTAGGGAATAGTGGGAGCCCTGGGAATGACAAGAAATCCAGAGAGTACTGATGAGCTTTGTCATTACATGAAGGCAGATGGAAAGACAGAAAGTGGCCCTATGACCTTCTCTGTGAGACCTCAGATGGCAGTTGAGTCAGAGGAAGCCCACATGATAAGTGATGTACCTTTGGGGATGACCCTTATAGTATGTGAATTACTTGTCCTCACAGTCAGATGGAGAGGCCAGAGACTTAGTTAACTGCTGGCGGATGGTAATTCACGTAAGAGATGCACAACTGCCTTTGTTAGGGCATCACTTCAATGTGTTACGTGTGCTCATTACTCATCTTATTTCAGTTAATAAATGTTACCTAATTGATTGAAGTCATATGATTCCCAATTGAAATAAGGGTGATCAAAAATAATTTTTGGTCTCCAATGACCGTTCTTTTACCCTTATAACTCTAGAGAACCATGTACTTTGTATGTACACGTGACTCTTGCTGCCAGTAATGGCTAACCTTCTTACTCCGTATTATGTTAAGGGAATATTTCCGTGTTCAATTAGATGTCTGTTTCATGCCACTCCCTGGAAATCTGCTACAGCCGTACGAGTGTTTCTTCCTTCTAGCTATCCCCTTTCCTCCAGACCAGATCCAAATGCCCATGATCCTTTTCTCCTTTTACGTGAGCAGTCTCTAATTCTCACTATGTTACTCTGTCTAGAAACGAACTGCCAGATGAGGACACTGGACAGTGGGATTGGAACCTTCCCGCTCCCAGACTCAGGAAACCGCTCAGCGGGACGGCACCTGTGCCAAGCAGACTCCCCCGATGACACTGAGCCCCTCCTGTCTCTCCAGCCAGCCCTTTGTGCAGCTTCTTCCATAAGAGCCCAGACCCTTGAACGAGAAGTGCCTTCCTCTGCAGACAGCCGGGGATCTAAAGCCAGCGCCATTGTTCATTCCACGTCCGACCCCATCCTGACTGCCAGAGGGATGCGACCTCTTCAGAGTCGCCTCCCCAAGCCAACCTCCTCAGGTAAAATGCCTGTCACCTTCCAAATGAGATTGTTTGCTCACTAGAATCATGCACTTGCTGACAAAGATGGAGAGCAGGCAGCAGAAAAGATTTCCACCAGGAGGTCAGTCAGTGACCTCTGCCCAGTGGAAATGTAGATGCATGAAATCCCTTTATGTCCTCAACCAAAACATAAAAAGAAAACAAGTATTAAACATCATCTACTCTCAGTATTATTTAAGGGGTGTACACACACATAAAGGAAACAAGCACGTTGTTAGCACAGGTAGATGGATATATAAATTGATAAAGAAAAAACCATACAACGTAGACTTCAGATTTTGTCTTTTAAAACTTAACTCTGAGTATAGACCAATCTAGGCCCAAGACATAAATTTAGCTGAAATGTTGTTTGCCCTCTCACAGAAACATATGTCTTCTGACATATTCCTATCCAGTTCAAATGTATTTATACGTTGAGCTATAAAAAACGTAGTTTGATATATTAGCAGTAGATTGTCTGTTAACTACAACGGGATGGAGGGAGCCTTCCCACTGAGAAGTGCCATCCTTTGCTGCAGTCGATGGAAACAAGCTTTCATGATTAAAGATAGGGACAGGCTAAGGGTCAAAGTTTTTTCACTGTTCCCTCAAGATTAAAAATATTTATTGCAGCTCAGGATGACACGAAACAATTTTTAACTTGGGCGCCTCATGGTGCGTTTATGACACGCCTAAGCCTATGAACTAGAATTCTAAAGACTTTCATTTATGATTTGATGATGAGAAAGCGACCACAAGTAGAGATTATACCATGGGCTTCTGAGAAATTAGCAAAGAAGGCTTTTCATTCAACATCTGTGAGCCAATGTGATTGGGTTATTCCCATGGCTGAGTTCTTCCTCCATACAGTAATACTGACTGCCATGAATGTTTCATCACAAACTTCTGCTTATTTCCAGCCAAGGCTACATTTGAAAACGCTGGGACATATATTATTTTTGAAATAAATGTACTGTTAATTAATGACACAGCCTCCAGAGATTCAGGGGCGAAATTGTAGTTATGGATTATGTGCTCCATGCCTGACTAGTCACATGTGTGACCTCAATTCAGCGGCAGGCGCCGAGCAGACTCCATGATTAAACACTGTCATTATAACAAATTGAATAGGAACGGCAAGCCTTGAATTGCTTCATAAGAAGGGGACAGGAAGGAGATTGTTCTGATCTTGCTGCTAATATCCAGCGCACCGGTTATCTTAGTTTTGTGTCTTAATTAGATTGTCGTGAAGAGTTGTAAAAAAAAAAAAAAGTAGTATACGGTAGAGAGTGAGGTCAACACACTGCAGGACATTTTTGTGCCATCCATCCCGAAGCTTCCTGTCTACCTTAAGATGTTGTCACTGCGGGTCAGAGGCAGGGCTGGCTTTCCAAGGCTTTTCTCTTTTCTGTGGCTATTGGTTACTCATTTTAAATATTAAGGAATGGAGATCTAGTTGGAACAAAAGGAGAGTGGGGGCTCCCCTGGTGGCGCAGTGGTTGAGAGTCCTCCTGCTGATGCAGGGGACACGGGTTCGTACCCCAGTCCAGGAAGATCCCACATGCCGCAGAGCACCTGGGCCTGTGAGCCATGGCCGCTGAGCCTGCGCATCCGGAGCCTGTGCTCCACAACAGGAGAGGCCACAACAGTGAGAGGCCCGCGTACCGCAAAAAAAAAGAAAAGAAAAAAAGGAAAGTGGTTTTGAGCAGTCAATTCCTGGTTAATATATGCACTTGAATTAGTTATTTTCTTATCCCCGTATCAAAGATGGAAGGAACTGTACAGACCTCCCAGTGCTGATGAAAATACATTACCTCACTTCTGCTCACAAGCAAAATGCTGTTGAAAGGCTCTCACAGCCTGTCCTGTTGATAATCACTGAGGCTGAAGGATAATGACAGCAATTCTCCTTTCTGACATGAGGAAAGACTACACTCTGCAGGTTAATCTGCTATTATGGGTAATGGAGACATTTTAATCATTCTCTGCTAATTGCACCCTTGGCTACTTACAATGTAATCCATGGGCCAAGAGCAGCCCCTGGGAGCTTGTCATAGATGCCAGCTCTCAGACCCTGCTCCAGACCTACCAAATCAGAACCTGCGGTGTAACAAAAGCCTGGCTGAGGTACATGCACATATGAGTTGAGACTGCCCGGCAAGATCTTGAAGGGCCTCTGAGCAGTTTCGCAAACCACCTTATTCAGAATGACCTTCATAAGTTTCCTAGGAAAATCAGGGTTCCCTGATCAAACATGTTTGGGAAAGGCTGTGGATTCACATCCTCCCTTGGGAAATTATGAAAATCCCCATTCGCATAATGAAGGCTTCGAGAAGTCCTCCAAAACAGAAGCTTGTTTGTTATTTGACGTACAACACTGTTTGAGGAATGGTCGGCGTTTCCCAAGCAGTTTGCCCACTGAACCCTTTCTAACACGAAAAATTTGTCAACATTTTTTGGAAAAGTGGTCCAAGCACAGTTTGCATTTGGGACTCCGAGGTGGACATCCTCCAAAGATACACGTAATTATGCAGACATTTCTGTTCACACAGACTTGCAGGGGACAGAATGTTGGGAAACCAAGCTGTTACCATGTTTGGACCCTCCAGATTATTTCTGACTATCTCCCCTACCCTCATCCCTAAACTTGTAAAGAGTCGAAGAAAGCTTGTTGTGATCTCATGTACATTTCCTCATTTAGGAAAAATCAATTCCCAAATGCAGAGTGAAGCCAGGCCAAGGCCTCAGACTTGTTCATCATTCGAATATGCTGAAAACGCAACGGCAGTGGAGAGCAAGCCACTTCTAGCCTGGGGCGGGGACAGCGCTGCTGCGGAGACCCAGGTAAGGAGAGTCGACAGGAGGGCACCCTCCGCCTAATTGTCCTGAGTGTGAAAAATGACCTCCTTAACCACTTCTGTGATAGGTTTTAATGTTAAGTCAGATTTGTTGTGGGATTAGTGCATAAAGACCAAGGCTCTCCTTTCTTCCTGAATTATTAAGTAACACTGTGAGTTCTTGTAATTCAAATGATTCCATCCATCTGCACCCCAGCTCTTGAGGTAAGGATGCTCTGCCCTGAGTAGACATTGTGGAACGGCCGTTCACTCTCCCAAGCCCTAAGAGCACCACTTAGAATGATTCAATGATATTTTTTCATTATCAGTTACTTGGTCTTTTACCTTGCTCCTGTGAAACCAGTAAAGCAGGTATAATTATTTTCCCTTTTGGCATGAAGAAACTAAAGCCTGGAGCGGTCAGATGACTTGCCGGGGTCAGGGAGACGTGTGTTTCTTCGATCCCCATCATTTTTGCTGGGGCTTCTTCATCCGCCCTGAGATGGCAAGCACACAGGCCTCCTGAAGTGTGATTGGACCTGGGGCGGAGCTCGGGGCTCCGGGAGTCTTGGGTCCTCCCTGGGTGCTATGTGGTAGTCCCTCCTCAGTGCCCTCCCGCTAACCTGTTCCAACTAATTACTTGGGCCGTATTCAGCCTGTTCACGATTTCTCAGCTTGCCCTTGGGCTGGTCCACTTCGGTGTCTTTGGTGGTACCTATAGTGAGAAGAGTGGGAGAAAGGACATTAGGATCAATTACCTGAGCTTCCCGGCCCTTCCTTGGCCCTTGCTGCTTCTGCTGCCTTGGCTCTCCCAATCCCGGCATGAGGAGGCCCTATCACTATCTCTACTAGGGTTGCTACCCAACCTTGATGACAAAATACCCAGATCAGCCCACATCTGAGATGCCCCACAGCCAGACTGGTAGAGCCTTCTTTCAGTCTTTAGCACCTCAGTATGGAAATGGTACCCTGGACAAGTAGGCGAAGCGATCCCCTGGGCCCACAGCCCTGATGTACAGCAGAGGACAGCAGCTCCAGAGATGCTGGACCACGGTCAAGGGCCAAGCAGAAGTTACTGGGACACTGACGTCAGAACTCAGCCCTCTGAATTCCATGTCCAGCACTCAGAACAAGGCTCTGAAAGGAGTAAACCGGTGTATTCTATCATGACTTAACTGTTAAGTGTTAGGGTTCTCTCAGTTTTCCCCACAGCAGTAGTTCCCTACACGAGCAGACATCGGGATCAGCTGGAGGGTGGCGCACCTTGCTGCTCTCCACACACACCCAGTGTCCTGTGTGGCACAGATGGGGTGAGATCCAAACACTTCTAATAAATTCCCCGGTGATGACGGTGCTGCCGGTCCCCAGGGCACACTTGGAGAAGCACTCTTTCAAGAACTCTGGGCTTGATTTGGGGACCAAAACATTGAGAAAATCCTAGAAGACATCCAGAGTTGGAGGGGGAAACAGTTCGGAAACAACAGGGGGCGATAGTGGCAAAGGACTCAAGCAATTCCAAGGAGAAAAAAAAGAGAAAAGAGAGAGAAAGAGAAAGGGAATTCCTCAGTGCTGGCCAGGAGGGAGCTACCCCCTCTATGTGCGATGGCAGGGCACTCCTCACCCAACATTCATGTTCCCCGACACACACACCTCTCCGGGGTCCCCTTCATCCTCCTGCACTAGCTTTGCCCATTGGAAGTCCTGCCCTGACTTGTAAGAGTCACAACTGTGGCTTGGAACTCACAACTCTGCTTCATTGACCGCCAGGGAAGGCAAGTTTAAAGTAAGAGTGAGCTTTCTATTTCCAGTTCCAGGCACAGTGCCTGGTTCCATTTGTGTCTGTTGAATAGAGGAATGAAAAAACGCATCTCGTCATACCCAGCATCCTGCTGGAACTCTAGACATGGGGCTCTCTTGGGACCACTGCTGTAAACTTGTCATCCTTCTCAAACATCATCCTTGCTAGACCACCTCCTGTAGAGAGCTCTGTACCCCCAGAACCTAGAACACCACGCAGCACAGAGTGGGTACTAAGATGCTTAGCACAGCGTCTTTTGAATGGGTAGATGAATGATTCAGTGAATGAAGGAATAAAGGAAATAAGTAACTGCTTGAATTTGTAACCCCAGCTAGGGGGGCTTACATCCTAAAACGTGTTTTTATAATTTCCAACCAAACAGCACCCTCCCAAACAGGATTGACTTTAGAGACGCATCCCATACATCTGTGCCTGAACTCTCTGGGATCGGTGTGGAATAATCGGCTCTAATAGGGCAGCCTGCAAACATATAAAAGAGAGCCCCAAATGCTCTTGATTCTGCACACAAGGGTTGCGGTCTTAGATATCAGTGTTCCACTTGTGTGCACAGCAGGAAGAACCATCCATATGGTATCAACAACCTCCACAATTCCTGAACTTGGTGTTGTTGCCACACCTGTAACATCCTCTTGGGTCAGGCTGTGTGTGCATGTGAGTAAGCGGGGAGACCAAGTCCCTTGACCTGGGACCTATTAGTAGATTCAAGGATTATGTATAAGCCTGTAGGCAGGCAGTTGTGTTCCTCCCTAAAGCCTCCTGTCCTTTTAGGCGCTGGAATAAAATTAGGTATTGGGTAAACATTTATTCTCTTGTTCCCAAGGTTGATTATTGTCATACCCTCTGATGCTTGAAAGCCAATGGTGAGATCAGCTAAATAAATAAGCCAAAAAATAAAATAAATAAAAATAAATAAATAAATAAGCCATGAGGCCTGGGACAGCAGCTCTAATTGGCACTTGAGAAAAATAAGGCCCCATAAAAGCAGTGTACAAAATGCAGAGCGGGTAACTGTGGGGACTGTCCTGTGACTGGGACACAATGGCAGCGTGTGGTCAGTGGCTTCATCAGTGCAGGTCCATATCTGCGGCTCTGGTAACTGAGCAGAATTCACCAGCTCCGCGTGAGGCAGACTGACGGACCAGGCAGACTGGGGGTGGGGCAGCGGGAATGCGATTCTGTGCACACACCAACAGCCAGGTACGAACATCCTCACAGGATGGTCTGCCCATTTTGACTAGCGTGAATAATCTTAACGGTCTCATGTTACTCATTTAGGACAAGGTACCCAGAATGTGTGCGTACTCTGCCAGCGGTGGCAGTGGTAGTGACAGTGACCCCGACTATGGAAATAATGGTTTTGGAGCTGGAAGGGGCAAGTTAGTGAAAGCGATGAAGAGCGCCACCCCAGGTAATGCACGCCGGGGCCCCGGGACACTCGGGGCTCCTGTCTCTCGGGAAGCTGTCCGTCACGCCTTTCACTGGGCTCTGTCTCCACCCCGCTTTGATTTTACATCTCAGTTCCACGTCTCTCCCGAGATCTAATTTTCTGGTACTTATGGAAGATTGTCTACATGCATCAGTTTGCTTTCTGGTATTATCTTAATGACATTGCAGTGCGGTCTGTAAGGATTTTATTTCCAATCTGGCGTCTCCCAAAAAGTCTCCGGTGGAGTTATCTCCATAATGAAGGAATGACTATAAGAAAGATAACTTGGTTCTTAATTACATACTTCGGCAAGTTAAGTCATCCAGTGAGCCATGGATGGGGTGTTCCCAGGCTCTCTGCTCATATCCTGCTCTGTAACTCTAGACCCGTTACCCATGTCATTATGAGCACGTCTGTTTATACGAGGTTCAAACTTTCTCACATGATTTTTATTTGAAAGAGAATTGGCGGTAGAAAAACCATCGTCCCGAGGCATTTAAAAATACATACATATTCAGCTGGCATTTCCTTACAGACACAAGAGGACAGATGATCCCCTAACACAAAATGTGGTCTAGGATCTGCTCTTCTTCTAATCCACTCTAGATTATCTGACATATTTTAATGATACAACGGAGAATCATTCTTTTTGTACTAATCAGCTTTTCTCAAATACTGATGTGGCAATTATGTGATGAAACCATGACTTTCCTTTTTAAAACAAGCCTGATGTGTTGCTTTTGAAAAAAACGTAATCTAGCAACCCTGTGTGTTTCCGGTTTTCCAAGAGTCTTGACATTGGTGATACCTGGTGGTAACATAGGTGTGTAAGGATAGTCATTAACCTGAGCCTCCTCTCTGTTGCTTGCGTCCTACGAGTCACCAGAGAAGCAGGACAGATGGGTGAATCCTGCAAAGGCTTACCAAGAGGAAAGTGGAGAATACCCCCTGGTGTTTTAGTTAGACTGTTGTCCTTGTTTGCTCTCGGGGCTGCGTCAGCGTCCCTCTGGTTGTGACAGATAAGGGGAAGGAGAGTTAATCATCATGGGTCCTTCCCCATGAAGACACCTAGGACAGGCCAGCTCCCTAGTCCAGCTCTTACCCTGAACTTAACATGGGTCCACAGTGAAGAATAACCTTACCTCATTGACCCTCAACTGCTCCTCCAGCTCTAAAACTCCATTCATTTATTGAACAAATACTTATAAAAAGCCTCCTCTGGGCTAGCTTTCCAGCAGTGAGTAAATGGACGAAGATCTCTGCCAGACAGTAAAAAAAAATGGGTAGAATAAGCTAGTAAATGTATATAGTTTGTTGAAAGGAGATATGGAAAAGACAGGTTGAGCAGGGTAGGACGGGAAAGCAGGGCTGCTCCTGAGTGGTGGTTGGGTGGGAGCGGATGTTAAAATTTAAATAGAGGGCTTCCCTGGTGGCGCAGTGGTTGAGAGTCCGCCTGCCGATGCAGGGGACACGGGTTCGTGCCCCGATCCGGGAAGATCCCTCGTGCCACAGAGCGGCTGGGCCCACGAGCCATGGCCGCTGAGCCTACGCGTCCGGAGCCTGTGCTCCACAACGGGAGAGGCCACAACAGTGAGAGGCCCACGTACCGAAAAAAAAAAAAAAAAGAAGATTTAAATAGAGCAGTCAGAGCAAGTCTCCCTGAGAAGTTGGTGTTTGAGCAGAGATGTGGTGGAGGGAAGGGAGTGAGCCCCTGGAGGATACCTGGGGGGAGCGCGTGGCCTTGAGACAGCAGCAGCGGGCAGCCAGCGTGGCCGTGGTAGAGGGGGGATGTTGCAGGACGGGGAGGTGAGGTCCAGTAAACGGAAAAGGAGCCAGAGCTCTCGTACGGCCTTGCTCACCTTTCTGAGGTCTTTGCTTCTCCCCTGAGAGCCACGCATGGGGGCCTTTGGACATCTCTGAGCACAGGAGCGGCATGATCTGAGATGTTTTCAAAGGACCACTCTGGCTGCCATGTCGCGAAGACTGAAGAAGCAAGATCGACTAAGAGACAGTGACACTCATCCAGGCAAGATGTGTTAGTGGCTGGGCCCAGGGTGGTAACAGTGAAAGCAGTGGGCAGCATGAGCTAATAGAACTCTCTGCAGCGAAAGGAGTGTTGTGTCTCGGCCCTGTCCAATACCGTAGCCATCACCCACCCATGGCTTAGGAGCTCTTGCGATGTGGCTAGTGTAAGGAACTGAATTTCTAAATTTAATTTTTGCTGTAGTTTCCCTAAGAGTTCCATTTTCCTCTCTTTTAATTTGTTTTTATTTCAATTAACTTTCAATATTAATAGCCAGATTTGGGTCACTGTACAACACAAGGAGTGACAATGGTCTCATTCCAGTTCTAATTAAAAATACAACATGAATCACTGATAGCTTGGAGATGGGGGTGAAAGAAAAAGCAGGGTCAAGGATGGTTGCCAGGTGGGGCCCTAGAAGGGACAGAGCTCTGCCCACTGCAGTGGAGAAGGCTGAGGTCGGGGGAAGCAGTGGTAATCGATGCTAAGTTCGAGGTGCCCATTGAGCAAGCGGAGGTGTGAGTAGTGTGAGTCTGGAGTTGGGCAGGTCAGGTCTTGTCTGGAGAGGTAATTGGAGTGTCAGCGTGTCGATGGCATCTAAGGCCCTGGGTCTAGCTGAGATCAGAGGAGACAGAGTGTTGACAGAGAGAGGACCTCACCCTCCCAAGTGTAAAGGTCGTGGAGAAGAGAAAGAACCAGCAAAGGAGACTGGGTAGGAACCAGCAGTGAGCGGGGCAGAGGAGAATGTGACGTCTCAGAAGCCAAGTGGAAGAAGTATGCCTCGGAGGAATTCCACGATTCCATACGCTACTTGCTAAAAGGAGGGACACAGTCTTCGTAGACCCGTCTCTCACACTGGTCGTGGGGTTCCAGGGGTGGGGGAAGGAAGTGGGGATGGGGAAGGAGGGACGGTGTAAAGGCAGTTTGAAAACATCCTGAAAAAGGAAACAAGATTAAGACAAATTGTCTGACTCTGAATGAAGACGTACCTGAGGATGAGAGAAATCACTTTAGGGTTCAGAGTTTTAGCCCAGCTTGTTTAAACGAGTTGTGCAGAGCAAGAAGGGATATGCATTCGGTGATGGCTACGGATCCTGGTGAACAGTGAACTTGCTCCTTTACCTTTTTTTTCTATCCCCCTGCAAACTGAAGTGAGTCTCAGCCTCAGGTTGTTTTCTGTCTGTCCTCACTGTGTTCATCCTCTTCCCTCCAACCCGAGCAAATCCCTGTGTGAGAGGAGCAGGCTTCTTTCATCCTATTGCTTTAGCCTCTGTGCACGTGGTGCTTCTTGGGATAAGGTGCGGAGTAACCCTGGAAGCAGCGCAACCAGCAAGAAGAGCCTTCCCTCTAGCCAGGCATCTGCCCTCTGTCTTTAAACATGGACTTGTTGCCCAGAACTCTGTCATCTGCCCACCCTGCCCGATCCAGCCACCCCCCAGCCCCGGCTGATGTCAGTGCTGCCAGGAAGGGAAAACGCGTGCAGACGGCTGGCGTGCCTGTGGGTGTGTGCTGGCTTCCAGCAAGCCTGGGAAGGGACGTTCAGGGTCGATGCAGCACCGGTAACTTTTTGGATGTAGGCAAAGTTGATAAGAAAAGAGCAACAGTTAAGAGAAGAACACTAAAAGGAGTACATGCCTTGGGTGTGCAGTAGAGATTTTCTCCCCTTTGGAGTCACGATTTTGCCTTGCTTTCGTCACCTGTGCACGTGAAGTGAGACTGCCCCCTAGCCCCGAGCCGCCCCGCCCCCCCCCAGCCCATTCCCTCTTTAAGTAAAAAGGTTTTGTAATAGAGGTCCCCAACCTGCAGGATGGAATGTGCCAGTAGATCTTAAAGCCTTAGTGGATGTTCTCCAAGCTAGTTGGCCTTTCTGAAACACACCCTCTCTCCCTGGTTCCCTGAAATCTCCCTCAGGTAGGGGAGGGTACTTGCCATTGGCAATCTGTCCTCCGAGGCTTCTAGGAAATGGACACTCAGTGGGCTCGACCTCTTACGCAAAAGAATCCTGCCTTCCAAAACCCTGCCTAAGGGCTCATAACGCACTCAAGTGAAGACACGTCTTTCCTTTCATGGTTGGTTTCTTTAGAGTGACTCTGAAATGTGTTTAGAAAGGCCAGGGTGTTAGCAGAGAGGCAGCGGTGGGAGCAGGTTTTAGCAGCTGGGTAGGTGGCGCAGCAGGTGAGGGGGTGAGTGGAGTGAGTCTGTGGCTTTGTTTCCATGGAGCTGCCACTCCAAATTGCCAGGCTAGACATAACAAATACTCCTGCCCCTTTCCTGCAGGTGGAGCCTGGGAGAAGGCAGGAGCAAGGGACAGAGGTGGGAAGGGGAAGGAGAGAGAGAGAGAGCAAACCAGGGCCAGAATGTAGAATAGGGAAGACCCAGTGGACATGCAGCGATGAAGCCCCGGCGGGGCGGGGAGTCTCAGCCCTGACTGAAGGCCCTGGACCTGGTTGGCAAAAGGTGAATGAGCCATTTCTAACCAAGGCTGCTCCCCCAAGCTTCTGATTCATCCATCTGGCTGCCCACCACCATCACCTACCCTGCCAGGTACCTCAAGGGGCCAAAATCCAACCTCGAACCTCTCTTTTTCCCTGTAGAAACGCCTTCCTTCCCGGCTCTCTGTCTTCTTATTCGTGTTCAGCACTTAGCACAGGGCCTGGCACATCATAGGTGTTGAATAAATGGTAAACAACATCATAAGGACTGGTGAAGGCTTTGGTTAACCTCATGCAACATTCATCATCCATTTGGGCCTTTCCTCGTCCAGAGAAAGAAAGACCCAGAGCAGCCGCCTACAGAGAGAAATTCTATAAGGACCTGTCTCCTCTGTATGGCTCTGCTAGAGAAATTGCTGAATCCATTTTTCCAATTTTTCTCCTGGATACAGACATAATTCAGCTTCCTCTTTTTTTTTTTTTTTTTTTTGCGGTACGCAGGCCCCTCACCGTTGTGGCCTCTCCCGTTGCGGAGCGCAGGCTCCGGACGCGCAGGCCCAGCGGCCAAGGCTCACGGGCCCAGCCGCTCCACGGCACGTGGGATCATCCCGGACCGGGGCACGAACCCACGTCCCCTGCATCGGCAGGCGGACTCTCAACCACTGCGCCACCACGGAAGCCCTCAGCTTCCTCTTTAATGATGATTCTTCATGGGGGCTGCTGGAGGCATATCAGACTCCTCCTCTGTGGTGTTTTGTCTCTTTTAAATGGTCCCGGTCCCCTGGCTTGATTTTCATAATCTCTGCCCCAACTTGGGAGTTACTGTCACAGAGAGTCACTCTTATTGATGAAAATGCATCACACCCTTGAGACCTGAAGGAGACAATGGTTGAGAACCTTTGCTCTTCCAGTATTTGTTCTTTGAAAATCTCTAAGTTGGAGTGGTTAGTAGATAAACAAGATTGACAGAAAGAATAAAAGCAAAGAAGAGAGTTGACCTCTACTCTAGTTCATCTGGTTTATTCAGCTCTGACTCTGTGTCCAGGCCAGTGCTGGGCACTGGCGTTTGAGGGCAGGTTAGCGACATAGCCCTGCTCCCTCGATGCTTCTAAGCAGACCTACAGACTCGAAACATCATCTGAGAGAGATGCTGCTCGAGTCCTAAACAGTTGTGTTCTACTGCCTAAGGCCATGCTCAGAGTGAGGAACCGGAACTTCATTTGTTTTTAGTTTTCATAAATTGACTTCCCACTAGGGTCTGTAGATCACTGTGCTCTCGAACTTACTTTCAAGAACACGCCCTCCCTCCTCTGACCCCTCACCCTCAAATGCAGTGATGAGGTCCAATGAGCACAGCTCCAGAACCACGGTCCCACAGCCAACTGACGATGCTCCTCTAAAAAAGCCCCAGTTTCCTGAACAAGAAGTACGTTTTCTTCATTTCAAGGTGATTACATTCAACAAATTACAAAGAGCCAGGGCAGCTGAGTTAAAAACAATTGGTTTTGCAGTAATTAGAAAAACACAAGGACATGATGACTGTGGACCACTATGAAAAGGGACACTGAAGGATAACGGCTCCGGTTCCTGGTTAATTCCTCAGCTTAAATATTTTGAGATTCACAACTAATTATGCAGAGATGATGAATTTTAAAAACGCTGCCACTCTGTCTTGCCGAGGCCAAGGACTTTGGCTATTAATAGAGCAATCAGATTTTGCTATATTGTAGAGAATTCACGCAAAGTTGCATCTATTTTAAAGCGTTCATCTGGCACATGGCTTAAAGATGACAAATCGTTGTAATATGCCAAATCAGCATTGGGTTAAACTAAATCCAAACTCGTTATAATCATTCTGAGTTCCCCTGGAGAAATCTTTAGTTTCAAATGGACACTAGCGGTAAGAGTTCTCTTTAGTCCTTCCTGGATCTTCTCTCTTATTTAGATCATTTTAAAGATTGGCTTTATATTGACAAGCCCATCCCAACTTGAGGGGAATAGACACATGCAATAAAACACAAGAGATGTGTCTCCTGGCATTAAACTTTCCTGCATGACAAATGGAAAGTACTGACCGTGACAGGCAGGCTGCTCTGAGACCCTTACTGGAGCCAGGTTCTCAAATTTCTCTCTGTCACCATTTATTCCCCATCAGAAAAGCCACAGCCCTTTCAGCTATTCCAATTGGGTTTGCACTCTGCTGAAGTTTGGGGTTTTTTTAGTGGGGAAAAGTGTCCCCACTCGTTATGCACAATAACAAAACAAAACAGAAAACCCCACTAGCTTCTAAAAACCACGTGGTCAGAAGCTAACCGTCAGAAAGAACCCGCTGTGTCCTCAGACAGGCTTGAAAAGGGAGGCTGCGATGTGACCTGCATTTAATTAATTATTAAAGCTGCATACTGTGAGGCCCTTAAGAAAGCAAATGTCACGATGGACAGAATGAGTTTACCCTCCGATCAAAAGAGCCGTGTGCCGTGGTGAGGCCGTCGCTCAATTAAACTGGACCGCGGGATACAGAGGAGATGCAGACTAAGTCTGGGGACCCTAATGAGACATTCTGGAGGGAAGAGATGCCCCCCGGAGTCTGTCACTCTGTGATGGACATTCTCCCCTCCCCCCCACCATTACCACAGCTCCCCCAGTGCTACCACCTCAAGTTCCAACACAGCCCCAGACATTTAAACAGGAGCTTGCAAAGTAGAATTTCAAAGCACAGAACAAATCCTTGCTTGTTGTGGACTAGGTAGGGAGAGCAGATAACACAGAGTGCTGTGCCAAATAGCAATCTTTGGCTGCCAGGACTGAAAGGAAGCTGGGCAGTGGATCTAAATAAAGAAGCAATGAATCGGATGCCATTTCATTTGTGAAAATGCGTGCATCTCCTCAGTCTCATGCAGGGGACGCAGAAGGACCTGCTAGACCTCCAAGGCCCCTGCCACCCTGCAGCCCCAGAAGCGCGTCTGAAAATGACTTTTGTGTAGCGCTTACCCATAATCCGAGGGATACCTCCAGTGTTCACTCTAGGTCATCTAGCCCAGTGGCTCTCAAACGGGCTGACCGTGCTCCCCACGGGACGCTCGGTGATGTCCGGACACATTACAGGCTGTCACAATTCACAGGTGGTAGGGAGGGCTGCCGTCTGGTACGTAGAGCCCGTGGACGCTGCTAAACCTCCTATAATGCACAGGGCAGCCCTAATAACAAAGCCTTATCCTGCACAGGATGTCAGCAGGGCTGAGAAGCAGCCGGGACGAGATTAACCTCTGCGTATCGGAAATGTTTGTTGGGAGGGACGAGCTGTCAAATATTTGTGCCGAACTATAACAGCAGCCACATCCCCCTGCCTGCCCAGCGGGTGCACCAGGCCTGGCCCCGCTACCTGATTGGGGGTTAAGATGCACGTCCTCCGAGAGGCTTTGGAAGGGATGTCCGTGCTTCTGTCTGGGCCTCTCACAATGGCCTGTGGCGTCTGGTCCGGTGCCTCTGTCTGAGTATCAGGGACAGGGCGACCGTCTGAAGTACTAACACAGACCGCAGATTGTTTGAGGCTGCTACCCATTAAGCCTCTTATTAGTGTTTCATTTCTGTCTCTCTTAGAGAACATGTGCCAGAGGAGGCGGGACTCCTTTACAGACTTGCAAGTTACCCGAGGACAGTTAATCCTCACGCTGCTCTAGTGAAGCAGGTAAATTGCAGTTAGATGTTAAAAGAAGAAAAAACATCGTCAGCAGGTGTTTGGGGTCCCTGGGGGACCTCAGCGTTTCCTACTTGCCTAAAAAGCGCATTGTGACATTTGGAAAGGGCCCCTTGCCAGGACCCTTCCACAGAATGGTTCAGACTAAGAAGAGTAACATAAATCTCAGGAATAGAAAGGCTAGGTCAGTAGAAGGAGCTCTGTTGAAGAAATAGGGTCAGCGGGGAAAAGAAGGAGCTCAGTATTCAGGGGAAATCTTTCTAGAGGTAATTATTAAAGTTTGCAAAAAGAGAATGGGATGTGCAAAGCTTTGAGGTGTGGGGAGAAAGGAGACATGGATTCTAATTATTTAGCATATTTCGTTCTCAGAGTTGAAGAAAAAAGACAGAGACCATTTCTAATATTCTCCCATCCCAACCACCCCTCCTTAACCAGCCAAAAACCTACAAATATATCCGTACTGTACAACCAAGCAGATGACCTCAGGGAAGAGAGCAGGGTTCCTTCCTAACCAGCAACCAGGAATTTTGCCAGGAAAATGTCAAGCCTCGTTCAGCAAATCACACAACTGGCTCTCCTCTGTGAACTTCTTAGAACCCAGAAACCAAGTCACGGGCTATTTGGCCGGATGTGTTGGACGTGTCCATAGTTGGGAGTTAGGACACCCGGGTTCTAGTGAATAGACTTTGTGACCCTGGACCAATAATGTTAGCTTTTCTGAGCCTTCGTTCCATCTGCCATCCAGGGCCCACCTTGCCTTCTTCTCGTGAAATAGTTCAGATTTGATTATTGATGTCAGAAGGCCTCCAACCTGTAGAACACTAAATAAGCATGAGTGGAATTATGTTAAACATGCTGAGGGAAAGAACAAATCCTGGAATTTAAGGTCGAGGTATTCAGAGGAGGGGAGGGGAGCACAGGGACCTTGCAAATTGTGGGCCAAAGTAACGTGAAGCTGCAGCCTCAGAAGGGTAAACCCACCTCATAACTTAGCCAGGCTTATACAGTTTCATTAAGGGAAACGTCATATTCTCTTTATCTGTTGTTAAAATTCAGTCTAAGTAAGAGAGAACTGATTCAACCTTCCCTGAAACAAGCCCAGTAGCCTCCTCCTTCCTTATTATTTATTTTCACAATAAGTAGCAATACCCCAAGCTGTCACTCAGCATCATCGTTTCCAGATTCAGTTACATGGGGCCCAAGAGATATGGTGAGGCTGGATCAGGTGGGGGAAAGTTCCATTTATACTCAGACCAGGAATTGTATTATAAATGAATAAATCAGCACACTCTTTAAGGAATTTAATTAGAAAAGGAGACAGCATCCTTTCCATGGTATTGGCCATGCTGGCTCTCAGTCTTGGGCAGGCAGAGAAGGTTAGTGGTTGGCTCCCAGCCTCCCGGCCAATCAGCTTACTTATTTGTTTATGAACCCCCAGAGGCGTCATAAACAGTGTTTTCTTCCACCTTCATCTTTTCACTTTTTTAAAAACTTCCCTTTTATCTTGGTTTGTTCGATCCGTCCTATGCTATAATTATAATATATCACATTGGCCCTTTTCATCCTGGAATGTTCCGTCCGCCAGAAACCTCCAGGTATCTTCCTGAATTTGATGAGGATTCTGTAGAAGGAGAGGTGGCGGGATCAGTATTTTGAGGGAAGACCTAAAGCTATGCTGGCATCGTTCACTGCACCACAGCGCCCACGAAATCTTTGAGATGTGCACAAGGGCTCAGATACCCATCCTGGAGCATGCATGTGCCTTCTTGGACCGTAACTTACTGAGTCATCTTGAGCAAACATCTGTCTTGCCCTCATTCAGCCAATCCCGAGCTGGATGTCTTCAGGATCACCCCCCCACCCCCCGCCACCAGGGCTGATGTTCTATCGCTGTAAACAAAACCTATAGAGACTCGGACATCAAGCTTCAGCTTTCAGGATCCAGCAGTCTCTGCTGTTTGGAGAGCTTCTCAGAGTTTTCCTCAGGTCTCATTTTTCACAACTTGATTTTATTGTTTGGATCCCAGAAGCCTCTCCCCTACCTCTGTGCCGCACGCCTCATATAGGTTAACCATCTTTACTGGTTTCTTGCTCATCCTTCGAGTCTTTCTTTGTGCAAACCAAGCAAATGCAAATAAGTACTTTGTATATAAAGTAAAGCAAACTGTACACACTGTGCTGCATCTTGTTTTGTTCTGTTTTCCTCCAATTCACAACATATCCTGGAGATCGCTCCACGTCAGTACATAAAAGTCTTCCTCCTCCTTTTTTCACAGCTATGTACTAGGTACATAATTCATGGAACTAGTCCTCTATGGAATGGGTTCCCAGAATTAGACTTCTGAGTCATAGTAAACGCATCGTCAGAGGAGTTGGGCCGTTTTCACATCCACCTGCCGTGATTGACACGCCTGGTCCCCCCAAAGTCTCACCAACAAATTCAAGGTCAAACTGTTGTGCTCCGCCAATCTTACATAGAAGAAATGTATTTCCAGTGTGGTTTGGATTTGATTTCTCTTATGAAGTGTAAGGCTGAGAACTTCTGCTTAAATCTACTTAAATGTCATTGTATTTCTGAATCTGTGAATCATCCGGGAGTGACCTTTGCCCGGTTTTTGACTGGGCTGTTAGTCGTTCTCAACACCATTTCTAAGAGCTTCGTAACATTTAGGGAGATGATTCCTTCATTTGTGATACAAACTGTCCATGTCCTTCCCAGTTGTTCATTTGCTTGGAACATCACTTAGGGTGTTCTTTGCAGTATAGAAGATTTTATTTTCATAGGGTCAAGCTCATCATTCTTTTGAGACAAGCCTTTGCTCACTCCAAATTTATTAATTTAAAAAAAAACTCACGTCTTTTTTTCCTAGTACCCAGACAGTGTGTATTTTTGTCCTCACATACAGATCCAACTTTTTAAAAAAATTTGACTATCCAGTTGTTCGATGTCCGTTTTATATTAAAGAGATACTTTAGCAAAGAGAAGATCAGTCAGTTTCCTTTATGACCAGCTGTGAAGCAGACTGTTTGGTAACTGAGGGAAAATGGAAAGATGCCAGTTTCTTCCATTACAGTGATTCACCTGGCCAACCTGGCCCTTTCATCCCCACATTCTGGAGTTTGCTGTGTCAGTCACTTCACCATCGGGCCTAATTAATGAAAAAAGGATCATATGACCCATGTCCAGGTGAAGGAATATCCTTTGTTTCTAAGGACCTTGTGGCGATTCATAGAGTGTGCTGTCCTATTATTGACTGATTTTTGGAGGACTCATATTACAGGCCTGAAGATGTGCAAGGAAGGAAAGTTAAGTGTGCAAGAGGAGGCTCCTAGGCCATTTGGGCAGAGTGAAACCTCTCCTTTGGCCATGCTTATGGGTAGACTCAGTTAGTACTGGCCGGGGACTCACCGTGAATCATCCCTAAGTCCTGGGGGCAATAGAGAGGAAGCGTGAGGCATGGTCCTGCCCACACAGAGCTTACAGTCTAGTTGTAGAGAGAATAAGTTAGAAATGTTAAAAGCCACTAACAATACCAGCAGCATAGGGTATTCCCTGGTGGTCCAGTGCTTAGGACTTGGCGCTTTCACTGCCAGGGCCTGGGTTCGATCCCTGGTCAGGGAACTAAGCTCCTACGAGCAGAAAGGCAAGGCCCCCCCCCAAAAAAAAAAAATACCAGCAGCATAGAAATAAGTTCCCAGAGTTTCCAAAAGTATGGTATAGACACGCCACCCGTGCCCATGCCTGCTTGTTGCTGTCACAACTCCTACTCAGTGACCTTACATCATGGGCCATCATAGGGTCTTATCTTCCCATGTCAGATGAAGACTTATTTTCCCCATTTCAAACGGAGTGGATCAACTCAAAGTCAGAACTCTAGATCTAGGCTTCTGTCCCTCTCCTGGGATTCCATAATCCCCTCCTCTCACCATGACCATCAAATTGCTGTTATCCCCATCTGCCTCCCCTGCTTGTTCCTTAACAGCAGGAACTGTGACCTTTTCCACTGAAGCTCTGGCACATGGCAAGGGCTTACTGAATGTTTATCGATGGGCTGGGTGTATGAATGGTCTATGACTCTGAGATTGAAAGCCAGCAGGGTTCCCAGCAAAAGGCATGAAGTAGTGAGGCTGTCTCCCTGGAGGGACTTTTGGGGTCAGTCTTGAAGAATCAAGTTTCAGTTGGCATAAAGGAGAAGAGAATTTCTGCTTGGAGCTAGTGAGGGAATTGAGGAGTGAAAAAAGGGTCAGAAAAAGGCAGTGACCACCAGTCTTCCCCATAGGCAGTTAGCAGGACAGAGGTCATGTGGCTTTACAAGAGAAATTTATAACATAAAGGTGGTACCAACTGGGAGTGGTTGTGATCTGTGTGTGCCAGTGAGTCTGAGAGGTGAGCAGAGGACCAGCACAGAACACGGGTGATGAACAGGCTGGGTTGGATTTGCCGTTACTATTCCCAGAATCTGCCTTTCAACTTGAATCTGTCCTGCAGCCTTCGCTGAAAAACAACAAACAGAAAACTCGCCTCTCTCTCTCTCTCTCTTTCTGCTTTTTCTCCTCATATCTAATAACCTAGAGCTTTTGTGTTAGAAGAGAACTTAGAAGTTATCGTGTCTATCACTGGAATGGAAGATGCATGAGGGCAGGGATTCATCCCTATGTCATTTGTCATCATATATTCTTCACTCCTTTAACTTTCAAAGTGGAAATTTAGGTTAGATTCCATTTGCCTCTGGGAAACCCAGTGCAGTCCTTCGGCCTCACTGTTCTCATTTTGCAGATCAAAGAAAGGTGCTTTGAACAGTCAAATTATGGAGGGAACAAGCCGTAGAAATCGGTGGCGTTTTTTTCTAGAGACAGCTACACTATTTGTGTTTCAGCTCCCTGAGCGCTGAAATCACACCTTAATACCTCGGCTGAGTACAGGGTCTAGCAAAACTTTAGGGGCTTGCCAGATGTTCATCCAGCACTTTTAGATATAGAATCATACCACCTCTTATTCCTGACTTATAGCTCAGAAAAAAGGAAAAGGGTCCTAGCAGTAGCCTCTGATGGAGAAGTTTGGTCTTGCATTTAATTAGCTATGAGAGTCTCTGGGTCTTACCCAGAAAAAAGATGTTGCGTTAGATCAGAGGATTACAAATCTTTTTTAGTCATAACAAAAACTTTTTTTGCAAGCAAACTATTACAGAGACCCAATGCTTAAGACAGACAATACGTGTAAATTTTTGTAATGTAAATGTAAAAATTTACAAAACGTTTGTAATGTAAAAGTGTTAACAAAAAAAAAGCAGGTTTGACGGGCATAGATGGTGCCCTGCTTCCCCAGGTCACTATAGTGGCAGCTGTAGTATTTCAGAGGAAACCCTACAAGGGTTTCTCAACCCTAGCCAGACCTTAGAATCCTCCGATCGGGTTGCCATATTTAACAAACAAAACTACAGGATACCCAGTTAAATTAGAATTTCAGCTAAATAATGAAATAATGTTTCAGTATTTACCTAGGCGTCCAAGTTTATATGGTTTCCTATGTTTTATCTGGCAGCTCTACTTAAGGAACTTTTAACCAACTAAATTCTAGACCAGTTAAAGCAAACTCTTTTGGGTTGGGTGTTCCCATTAGAATTTTTTAAGTCCCCCAAGAGATTCTAACATGCAGCCTGGGGGGAGTCCCACTGATCTCTGAAAAGCACAGTGTGAACATTGAAATGGGTGATCTGTAAACCACTTCCACCTCTAAAACTGTAATTCTGAGCAGATCACAATTTGTGATTTCAGAATTTCTAAAATAGTTCTTATCAGGAGAAAGACTATTTCTTATCACCTGGCCCCAGCAGGGAGATGGGTTAGTATTACTAGATTATGTTTGGGAGAGCCGTGCTCTCCACTTACACTTTGTGCACTTATAACTGAGGTCTATCGAACTGTCTACCACATCCTACAGAGAGTGCAGAGTGGAGAAGGGGGCCACGCCGGCCACTTGGCTGACCAAGAAGGCCCAGGTGCTCTTTCCAGCGTTGTCACCACCTGGCTCTGTGCTTCAGTTTCTTCCGTATAACGGGGGTAATAACAGAAAGAAAATAGTTGCTATTTCTTGAACTTCTAAAATGTGGCACACAAGTCCTCCGTATAGCTCATTCTAATCTCCACAGCAATGGTTCTCGAAATTAATTTTTTTAGATTTATTTTATTGAAGTTTAGTTGATTTACAATGTTGTGTTCATTTCTGCTGCACAGTAGCGATTCAGATATACATATATATATATATATATTCTTTTTTATATTTTTTCATTATAGTTTATCACAGGATATTGAATATAGTTCCCTGTCCTTTACAGTAGGACCTTGTTGTTTATCCATTCTATATATAATAGTCTGCATCTGCTAATCCCAAAGTCCCAATCCATCCCTCCCCCTCCCCCCCCCTTGACAACCACAGGTCTGTGGGTCTGTTTCTGTTTCGTAGATAAGTTCATTTGTGTCATATTTTAGATCCCACACATAAGTGATATCATATGGTATTTGTCTTTCTCTTTCTGACTTACTTCACTTAGTATGATAATCTCTAGGTCCATCCATGTGGCTGCAAGTGGCATTATTTTATTCTTTTTTATGGCTGAGTAGTATTCTACTGTATATATTAACCACATCTTTATTCGTTCATCTGTCGATGGACATTTAGGTTGTTTCCACGTCTTGGCTGTTGTGAATAGTGCTGCTATGAACATAGGGGTGCATGTATCCTTTTGAAATACAGTTTTGTCCAGATATATGCCCAGGAGTGGGATTGCTGGATCCCATTTGTTACCTGTAGATTTTTTAATGATGGCCATTCTGACCGTTGTGAGGTGGTACCTCACTGTCTTTCTGACTTGCATTTTTCTCGTAATTAGCAACGTTGAGCTTCCTTTCATGTGCCTGTTGGCCATCTGTATGTCTTCTTTGGAGAAATGTCTGTTGAGGTCTTCTGCCTGTTTTTTGACTGGGTTGTTTGTTTTTTTGTTGTTGAGTTGTGGTTCTCACAGTTGGATGTGCATCAGAATCCCATGGAAGCTTGTTAAGTAAGACACACATTGCCAGCCCCCAAGCCCAAACCTTCTGGTTCCTTGGGTCTGGAGTGGGGCCTGAAATTTTGCATTTCTGACTAGTTCCCAGGTGCTGCCATTGCTTCTGGTCTGGTGATTACCTGTTGAGCAATACTACTTTCCAGATGCTCTGTATCATTCCCTATTGTAAATGGAATGAAACTGAGCCTTAGACAAGTTCAGTGACTTGTCCAAAGTCACACAGTCTGTATCCATACCCAGGTCTGCCAGGTGTGTCTGCCTTTTGTGCTCTGAAGAGTTAGTTTTAGAGAAAATTAAAGCAGCTTGTATAATTTTCAAGGGTGCTATTTTGGCTTTTAAATGGACAAGTATAAATTTCAGAAAAGATAAATAAGAAGACAAAATGAATGCAGTCTTTCTTAAGCCGGAAAAAATGAGCAGATGTCTGTATCTAACGAGAGTCTAAAGTCTGTGAACTCCAGTAATACATCAGATCGGCAGAGCAACACTTCGATCCTACTGGATTATGGTTGGAAGCTATTCTGTCCTTTGGAATTGTACTGTCAGTTCATAAAGACATGGTCTACATAACCCATTAGCGTATTCTTACCAGTGAAAGGCACAGAAGGAAAGAGTGAGCTCTTGCAATGTAGGGTTTGAAATACAGGCTAATGAAAGGCACAAAGTGACAATTTACTCATGAACGTTTGAAACCACTGTTCATATCTTCCACATTTTAACAAACAGGCAGAAAACTAAACCTACACAGCTATGATTAATCTACTTTAAAGAAGGAAAAGTGAAAGTCCGATGGGAGGAAAAACGTTTTCCCTAACAACTAATTTGAAAACCTAAAAGACTCTCCCTTTCTCCTCTTGGCTTGGAAACAGCCATTTCTCTATATTTCTTGAATTTAGAGTTTTTACCTTCCCAAAGGGTTTCAACTTATATTTAAATGAAAAGTCATTTCCCCGTTTTCTACAGTCTGGAAAATAGATCAACTATATCAAAATGAAAAATGTGACCGTATATACACTTAGCTTCCTTCAGGACATGGAAAAAAAGATGGTACCAGAAGCTGACCTGCGGAAGCCTCTAGAAAGGTCAAAATGCTCAACAGAAAACAGTGGTGCCATTTTTCTTTCTACTTTTGTTAGTGTTCCCGATGTTACTTTCATTTCTCGAGAAACCTACAACTTTTCAGAGCAAGAAATATGCTCTAATGTGACATCCCTCTCAGAGGATTCAGTATCCTAATAACAAAGAATGACAGAGATGATGTGGACAGTTTATCAGTTACAATTCTGCTGTTTAAATGCACAAAATATCCAAAGTATGTTGTAAATTCAAGTGGCAGGTATCACAGTGCTTGGTCTGAACTGATCTCCATGCATCCTGGGAGCACATCCTGACAGGCAACCCCAAAGACCAACTCCTCCAAGGTGACTGCTCTTTAAGGGATTGTTGTTTAGAAGCAGGGTGGGTCAGCCACCCTGGGATCTCTCTTACCTTGCCCTCTTTTAATTACTCTAGATTACTCTAACAATTTGTAGATTGTTAATGTGATCATTTAAAAAGTTGCCAACTGTTGAGTCCAGGAGAATTTCTCCTTCATTTTGATTTTCTCATCTTCAAGTCTGAAAGCTTTTTAACTGTCTACATTTATGGCCAGTGAATATAGATGATTAAGCTTTCTTGCCAATAAAAAGACTAGGAACACTGGAAGCAGAAAGCCCTTTCTGTCCCTACGTAAACTCCTTAACTTTGCTGAACCTCAGTTTTCTCGCCTCTATAATGGGCACAACAGAATCTACCTCCGTAAAGTTGCAGGCATTAAAGGAGATGATGTGTACACAACCTCTATCACAGAGCCTTGAACACAGGAAGTGTTCGGTGAGTGGTAGTATGATCACTGTCTCCACATGGGCCAATTAGCTTTTAATACAAATAATAGTATTAACTGTTCACAAGAACTGGAACATTCCAAAGCTAGCAAGCTTTTGTAGGTATAAGGTTTGGTCTATGGAGGACTAGACGCTATAGAAGGGACCAACCAGCAGAAATCTGTTCTCACGACTGAAAAATAGAAGCTGTGAACCTGCAGTTCTGTGGGGTCATGATGGCCTCATTTTGACATACAAAGCCAGTCCATCCACGTAAATAAATCTTTGCTACTCTAAATTAAACGTATGCACCATCATATGTATTGCAAAGTAAATTTTACTCAGAGTTGAATTTTTGAAACAAGCTAGGATTTATTAGCATTGGGTTGGCTAAAATACTCACATGAAAAGTTAACTGCTGGTGTAGGTGGTATTTGGAAACACATTTAATCTTCAATAGAAAAAGAAATTCAACAAAACTTGGAAGAAGAGATCTCTGAAATGAGATACTTTTAAAGATTTTCAGAGTTAAATGGAAAATAATAGATAATCAGAGAAGAAGTAAAATTCTAAGGTGTGTAAAAGGTTAAAAGAGTCAAATGGCAGAAATGCACATGTGTGTGGTATGGACAAGCTGATGTAACAGGAATGACCAAAGTATCATTGTATCCTGTTTCAAATAAAGGCACAATTTTATATTATTAGGCCCCCAGATTTCTACGGCATCCTTTTTTGGATTCATTCCCACCTTATGCATCAAAGGTCATAGCAGGAAACCAATAGACTGAATACTGGCACATTTCCTCTTGAAAAAGGCAATGCCATTGAGAACGGGTCATGAGCCATCATTTATCTAGGGATTATGGGGCACAAGGTGGGAGCCAAGGCCAGGAATGAAGCAAAGAATAAAAGGAAGTTCCAGGATCAAAAGGTCACTTCTCCCATAAGGCGAGGCAGGCTCTGACATTTCTTTCCTCCCAGATTGATTTTCCCACCCCTGAACTAGGTGTCACTCTTGACAGACCTTCCAGGGCAGAGATGTTGCTGTTCACTCTGAAGCTTTTTGCTCTTTACCAAGAAAATAACAACTTTTTTCCCATTTGGAGAAGAGACTTCTTCCTTCCTCCTAAGCATAGACATGGCCCACATGAGTCCACAGCTTTATTGAGGACCATGCTGGAGACTGGGGGGTGGTACCTGAGCTCACCCTGGACCCATATTCTTAAGCCAACCTAACTTTCATGACACAACAGGGACTCTGTAAAGAGCCAATCCATATTTCACTTGATTTTAGGAAAAGCTTTCAAATGAGAAGTTGGTCTGACTCTGTTCATTATGCCAGATGGCCCCCCAGTTGGCCTGCGTTTAACTTAGTCTGTAACTCACTTACTTGGTTATCATCCCTAAGGGAGTGAAGGAACTTAAGCCATTTATATTCACAGCCCACCAGGTATATTCCCCTAGCATATTGTGGGGAGAAATCCTAGCTGGGAATAGAATCCTGGGCCTAAATCCAGCATTTTCAAATTTTGAGAGGGAATTGAACTTGAATTTATTTTTAAAGAAAGGAAAACCTTGGGACTGAAACTTATTTGAAAGAGTTTTGGGCCAAGTACACGTTTGCAAGGAAATGTTGATTACAATTTTCCTCTCCTCATGGACTCAGCCAATGGGGTGGGGTGGAACCGTGTAACTAGCCAGCGAGCTAATGTGTGCATAAAAAGAGACATCCTGTGAAATGTTGCATTCCGTGGTTTCCTGATACTCTAAATATAACTTCATTTCCTTTCTGATGATTTTTCCTTTCGAATGCAGTATTTTTTAATATTTTACAGAATTCATGTAATCATAGTTTCATAATTTCACATAGCACGGAGTTAAACGAAGTTTTTTTTTTATCTTCAGCATCCATTTCTAAGTCCAGTAAAGATAAAAATGGCAAAAAAAATAAGCTTGCCTTTTCTCTTCTCATCAGTTAAAAAAATTCATAAGCATATATTTGTAAAACTGGAATTTTAGTATCATAAAATGGCTCCAGTTGGCAGTGAGTCTCCCTCAGAGTACGTGTTTTAGTTTCCTAGGGTTGCCATAATGTAATGAAGAATCACAAACTGGGGGGCTGAAAGCAACAGTCCCGGAGGCCTGAAGTCTGAAAGGAGGGTATCGGTAGGGCCCTGCATGCTCCCCCGGCTTCTGGTGGCCACTGACAATGCTTGGTGTTCTCTGGTGTGCAGCCGTACAGCTGCAGTCTCTGTCTTTGTCATGACATGGCTGCCTTCCCTCTGTGTGTGTCTGTCTCTCCACCTTTTCCCCTCTTCTTAGAAGGACACTAGTCATCTTGGATTAAGGACCCATCCTATGCCAGTATGACCCATCCTCACTTAGGCCTTAATTATATCTGCAAAGACCTTATTTCCAAATAAAGTCACATTCACAGGAATCAAGGGCTAGGACTTCCACACAGCTTTTCAGGGGACACAATTTGACCCTTAAGAGTACCCAAAGCCAAAAAAAACTGAAGATGGCAAGGTAGAGGAATTGATAAGACAGTTGACTTCAGTAGGAAGAAATCAGCTTTGATTAGTGAGTTCCTAGGATTTGTCAATATCATATCCCTTAAACAAGTGGTCATTCCTAGCTGTAATTCCTGGCCAGAAGAAGTGGCAGGCCAAAAACCCTAGACATCTCAGATATATTTATATTTTCTCCTACCTTATATAATTAAAGTAAGCATACCAAAGAACTTTATTCACAGACTGTCTGGTTCCCTTTGATACATGGAAAGTTAAAAGTATTTCCAACATAACTCGCAAGTGCACTAAACATAGGTACTAAGCAGCAGTGCTTCAGAAGGAGGCATGGCAGGGATGTGAAAATGGGGGGAGTTTAATTCTGGGGGACTTCCTCTCTGATCACTGTCTACTCATTAACTTAGTTTGTGCCACAACTCCCCAGCAATACCCTGGTTTGCAGTGGGATTCCATTTTGAACATGTATGTTGACTTAATGAGAAAAGTGTTTATCTGTCTTCCCTTATTCTAATGATGCAACTATTTACCTGTGCCACTTGTTTTTCACTGTTATTTATTAATTCAGATTCATCACCTATTATTTATTGATTCAAGAATGTTTATAGAGTTTACATTACTTGATAGGCAGCATTCTAAGTACTGCAGACAAAGCAAGGTTAAAAGAAAAAGACAAAGTCCCTGCCTTTGTGGATATCATGTTTTAGATGAGAAGACAGATAATAAACAAACAAAATGTAATTTAATTTCAAGTAATGACATATGTTATTAAAAGATCAAGCAGGATGAGTGGGTAGGAAATAACAAGGGTACTACTTCAGAGAGAGTGATCCCATAAGGTCTCTCTGAAGAGGGGACATTTGAGGAGTTTTGAATGAAGTGAAACTTTGAAATGTGACTGTTTGTAGGAGGAGCATGTTGGCAGAGAGTGCAGGAAAGTACAAAAGCCCTGAAGTGGGGCATGCGATGTGTCCCCAGACAATTATGGCTGGAAGGGAGGGAGAGGAAGGGAATTAGAGAAGAATCTGGGAGCCAGTCACATAGGACCTCGTAGGCTGTGTCAGTAACTTCAGGTTTCTAAAGTTCTCAGCAAAGGGAAACCATTGGGGGATTTTGAACAGGGAAGCATCGTGATTTGAGTTACAGTTTTTAAGGACTGCTGTGGCTGCTGGATGGAGGATACACTGTTGAGACGTGAGAGTGGGAGTGCCAAGACCACTTAGGAAATGATTGCAGCCATCCAAGCAAGAGATGGTGGTAACTTAGCCTGACCTTGGTAGCAGAAAAGAAATGGTGGAGAGTGAATGGGTTTAGGATATGTTTTAAAAGTAGAGCAAACTGAGAGTTCCCTGGTGCCGTAGTGGTTAGGACTCTGGGCTTTCACTGCCATAGCCTGGGTTCAATCCCTGGTCAGGGAACTGAGATCCCGCAGGCTGTGAAGTGCAGCCAAAAAAAGAAGAAGAAAAAAGTAGAGCGAACAGAGTTTGATGATTGTATTGGTCAGGGTCTAGCATGGACCAGGAACCATTCTAGGTCTCTCTGTAGATAGAATTAAATACAGGGAATCACCCAGATAATGGACTAGCTGAGAAGCTAAAAGGAGACAGTCAGGCAATCCAGAGATTAGCCGAAGCAAGAAGTCCCAAGCATTCCCTAGGGATGGAGGGATGCTAGCAGAAGGTGACATTAAACCCCAGAAGCTGGACCATCCAATGGGAGCTAGAGCGGTGGGTGGGAGGGGTTGTCTGGCAGGAGGCAGAGTGAGGGAGGAGAAGCAGCTGCTGCCAGGAACAGCACAAGTCCCGGAGAAGGGAAGAAATGCCTTGTTTTCTCCTCTCCTCCTGCCTTCCAGGATTCTGCCATTGCCTTTCATTGGCGGCACCTCCTCAGAAGCCAGAGAAAGAGGGAGCCTGGGAAACATAGTTCCCGGTGACACAAAGCAAAGCAGGGGAAAGGAGAGGAATGCATCTGAGAACAAACAGGCAATTTACCAGGAAAGACTGGTGGATGTGGGGTATGAGAGAGAGGGCTCAAAGATAACTTCAAGTTTCCATATACTAAGACATCAATATACATATCTCACAGTAGGCACACATACTAGGGGATTTACCTACTCATTAACATATAGATTCTGTGATATGCAAACATGTATACACTTTGTGTGTGTGTGTGTGTGTGTATGTATATGTGTGTATATATATATATATATATAACACAAGCAGGGATGCCAAATGGCCTTCATCTCAAATGATAAGGACATTCAGTGTGCAGAGGCTGCCTGAATTACTGTATTAAAAAGGATTCTGGGGCTTCCCTAGTGGCGCACTGGTTAAGAGTCCGCCTGCCGATGCAGGGGACACGGGGTCGTGCCCCGGTCCGGGAGGATCCCGCATGCCGCGGAGCGGCTGGGCCCGTGAGCCATGGCCGCTGAGCCTGTGCGTCCGGAGCCTGTGCTCCGCAACGGGAGAGGCCACAACAGTGAGAGGCCCGCGTACCGCAAAAAAAAAAAAAAAAAAAAAGGCTTCTGAGGCTGTATCCGTCTTCAGCAGGAGGCGGGTTACAGAGGTTGGTAAGCAGCGCCTGCTATGGGCCTGGGAGCGGGCAGCTGCCACGTGCGTGCCAGGATTAGCCACGCCGGCACCGAAGCAGTGGGCTCTGCACAGCAGGATCAGTGGCAACCATCCCCTCACCGAGAGCACTTCGTAAAGGGACCTCAGTGATCTTCCTAAAGACAGTAATAACAGCTATCATGAATCCCCCGTGGAAGGAAATAGCCATGATCAAACTGAAGTTCATGAAAAAGAGGTATTCTCATGGCCCCTTGTCTCCCAGGACTTTGCGGAGGGCACCTGGTGTGGGCTCAGCCCAGTGGATTATCCCTTATTGTAGCGAGTGCACAGGGTGACCCACACCAGCTCTGCTCCTTCTGACGCTGTCATCTTTCTGTCGATGGATCCAGGCAGTTCATATCTCGGGGCAAGATCTTTGAGTTGACGGTCTATCATGAGGTCAATCTAGAGTGAACGGTGGTGTTCACTCAGACGTGGTGTGGCCTCGGCTTCCGACTACAACCCCGTGCCGTTCCAGTGATTTCCCGGCATGCTCTGGAGACCACCCCAGCTGGTACCTAGCCCCTTGGCAGCCAAGGCTAATGCAGACATCCGGGATGGTCTCTACCTCAGGCAAGCCTTCCATGTTGGATGGGAAAGTTAGCCCAATAGGCTTTCTGAAGTACAGTCGAGGATCTCTTTGGAAAGAGGTTTTTGAAATAAAGTCAAGCGTTCTACCACCCAAAAGGCAGGCCTGGGGTTTTCGTGTCTGCGCCTCCTCCCAGGGTGATTGTTGCCCGCCACCCCACCCCCCCCACCCCGTCAGACGTGCTCACCAGCAGGCTAAGCGCCATGGTCTTCACCTCCCTATTCGTCTTCCTGTGCCTTTTACGTGTTGTGAGATTGGCTTCATCTCCCCAAAATGACGATGTGGGGGATGATCTTTAATACCCGTTGATGCTTCTGGTGAATGTAAATTCTTGGTTGAACTAATTCACATAGCAATTGATATGAGTATTACCTCAAAATAAAAATCTTTTGATTTTTTTTTTATCTCCAGTGCGATAACGTTATTTTATTGTTCAAAGGGGACTCCCTTCCTGCTGTTTGCAATAGGATTTTTAATAAATATGTAAATTTAAAAATTAATTTACAGCATACATTGGGAGGCTGATTTTCGAAAAGACAAAAATTTGATGGATTGTAAAATTATCCCCCTTAAAATCATCAGTCACAGTGAACAGAATGTACCAACCTTTGATCATTTTAGAGCTTTTTCTTCATCTTATCTTCTGTCAGGGACTCACTTCAAATTGATTATAAAACAGTTTATTTTTTAGGCCATAATTCATTCACAGGTTAATTAGATTTTCAGTTAATATCCCATGATCATATGGGATGGGAGCCAGTGGTGTTTTGTAGTTGTTCAGAGTTGCAGGAGAGAACCCCTGATTGCTATTTCCAAGTGACTGAAGCTACGGGCACTAATCACTAATCACACTCAGACCACATAAAGTGTAGCATCCTTCCCCTGGTTTCTTTTCCAGCTGGCTCACAGCAGGAGATCTTTATTGGCCCTGGCGAAGAGACCAAAATGTACTTAAACACTTTTGTGAGAGGTGATTCCTTTTTTCCCCCTTGTTTACAATGGCATTTCTGTAACCATCTCCTAAAAGATCAGGAGAATGTGTGTGTGTGTGTGTGTGTGTGTGGGTGTGGGTGTGGGTGTGGGTGTGTGTGTGTGTGGGTGTGGGTGTGGGTGTGTGTGGGTGTCCATGCTTAGCCGGCCTGGACTTGAACATCTCTTTCCTAGTCATTTTCCAGGGAGGAGCAGCCTTTGGATTAGTTTCATAATTTTAAATAATCCTTTTGGTATCACCCGACAGGCATATTTATGGGACAGTGTGTCAGCAACTTCTTGACCAGTGATTTAAGGAAAAGTATTTTTTTCCAGTCACTTAAGAGAACTGCTGATATACATGGCAGAGAAACTCTCCACGCTGTTAGCCAGCCAAGCGAAACATCAGCCCAGTCACATCAAACCGAAACTCTGGGTTTTTACACAGTTGAAGAAAAGATAAGTATCCTCCCCTCTGCTCCCTCCATGCTCACTATTATACCTGGTGCCAGTTCTGATGTACGACAAGTTACTACCTGTTGCACTGGTCTGCTTCTGCCACATCACATTTTTCTCCTGTGCCCCAAAGGACACAGCCCAGGCCAGACGTCTCCCCGGGTGACCGTGAGGTTTCACTTTGTCCTGCATTGAGGGATTCAGTCACTCCAGGCCTCTCAAAAACCTCTTGTATTCTTTAAGGACATCCAGTATTCTTTAAATTCATCCCAGTATTTCAAACCTTCATTCTCAAGCAATTCCCCATTTTATTTTGTGCACAATGAGGCTTTTTTTCCTTCACATAAAACTACTTGGGTGTTTAAAAAGCCTTGCTGACATATTCAGTCTTCGCATTGCTAGATGATATAATCCCCACTTACTTCCTGTGTTTTACTCTCTAAGCGTGCAGTCAGTCATGCTGCTGATTATTTCAAAGAGCTCGGTTTATGGCAAAAGAAATGCTACTTGAAAGTCATCTGTGAATCAATTTTTTTGAAAATCAAAATCCATTTTCCTGTTTACTTACTGGGAAAGTCGTTACCTTTACTTTCTAAATAAAGGAGACCTAAATGCCTTCTGGGTGATTAGAGCTTTAACTACCCCTCAGGAAATAAATGAGTGTTCCCTTCCAGACTGTATAGCATCTTGTCTGTGGAACTCAATCACTTTCAAAGACAATAAAGGGCGTTAGAGAGGTGAAAGATAAGGTAAAGATAGGAAAAAGAAAGGTGACCAGTAAATAAGAAATACAATTAGCAAACTCCCTTTATTCCACTAACATCTGTGGATCTCCTATGTGCCAAATGTTCTGGGCCCAAGGGACGCAAAGATAAATAGGGTCACAGTACCTACATGAGAGAGTGAGCCATGGCAGCCAGTACACCACAAAGGCTCACTGGTGCCATGGTAACAGTCGGCGCAGGGATGGAGGGAGAACAAAAAGGACAGTGGTCAGGTCAAAACTACAGTGAGGCATCACCTCACACCAGTCAGAATGGCCATCATCAAAATATCTACAAACGATAAATGCTGGAGAGGGTGTGGAGAAAAGGAACCCTCTGCACTGTTGGTGGGAATGTAAATTGATACAGCCACTAGGGAGAACAGTACGGAGGTTCCTTAAAAAACTACAAATAGAACTACGTACGACCCAGCAATCCCACTACTGGGCATATACCCTGAGAAAACCATAATTCAAAAAGAGTCATGTACCACAGTGTTCAATGCAGCTCTATTTACAATAGCCAGGACATGGAAGCAACCTAAGTGGAATATTACTTGGCCATGAAAAGAAACGAAATTGAGTTATTTGTAGTGAGGTGGATGGACCTAGAATCTGTCATACAGAGTGAGGTAAGTCAGAAAGAGAAAAACAAATACTGTATGCTAACACATATATATGGAATCTGAAAAACAAAAAAAGTGGTTCTGAAGAACCTAGGGGCAGGACGGGAATAAAGACGCAGATCTACTCGAGAATGGACTTGAGGACACAGGGAGGGGGAAGGGTACGCTGGGACGAAGTGAGAGAGTAGCAAGGACATATATACACTACCAAATGTAAAATAGATAGCTAGTGGGAAGTAGCCGCATAGCACAGGGAGATCAGCTCGGTGCTTTGTGACCACCTAGAGGGGTGGGAATGGGAGGGTGGGAGGGAGACGCAAGAGGGAGGGGATGTGGGGATATATGTATATGTATAGCTGATTCACTTTGTTATAAAGCAGAAACTATCACAACAAAGTAAAGCAATTATACTCCAATAAAGATGTTAAAAATAATAATAATAATAAATTAAAAAGACTGTAGAAGGCAATATTATGCAAGGCAGTGACAGGTGCAATCAGCCTGTGGAAATTCACAGTATCTTCATTGTGGAGCTGGGCTTTGATTATTCCTTACCCTACAGTAAGTAAGTTCACAGGCTCTTTGAAGAAAGGCCCCATATAAAACCACTGTAGTCACTTGCAGCCCCCCACTTCTGAAAAAATATCCTGTAGTGTGTGGTTTGCTGATACATGGGTCAAAGGGCAATAGACAACACCTTTCCCACCCATTCCAGCCAAGGAAGGAGTAGAAAGTCAGTGTAAGATTAAGAATAAAAGCATCTTTCATTTACCTACTTTGTTTAGGTGGTGATAGACCAAGCAGTGGCCTAGGTGTTGGATGTGAGTTTACAGATATCAGAGAGGTCTGTCACCTGCTATCCCTAATGTTTAAGGAGTGGTTTTTGAAGTTTTTTGTTTGGGGGGTTTCTTTTCTTTTGGAGGGGAGAGGCAAAGAATTTAGAAGCATTATGAGGGCATTTACCATCTGTTTAAAACGCCCTTGCCCCAGGGTGGGTAGCGTGTCAATCGTCATCATTTTTCCAGTAGCTTCAGGAAGCCCCCTGCTTAAATATCACTAGATTTTGATAGGCTGTAATATGGAAGAGTCACAAATTAAATACAGATGAGTTTCATTGGACCCACACATTTGTTTTAAATAAATATTGGGAGATTTCATATATGAATTCTAGATTTTCATTTCTCTTGAAAGGTCAGGAGTTCTGGCAAGAATGAGCCCACATGCTCACAGGGTAAGACTCAGCTGGTGCTAAGGCAGGAGGTGGAGTGATTGAGAGAGGGAACCCTACAAGCTGGACCCCCGGACTTGGATACAGGCTCTGCCTGCCTCCTCACAGCTGTGTGGCCTTGGGCAGGAACCGTAGCTCCCTATGCCTCCCTTTCCTCATGTATTAAATGGTGTAACTAATGGTACCTGCCTTGTAGAGTTCCATCCAGCCTTTAGGACAAGAACAAGCGCTACGTGGATGTTTGTTAAATTAGCAGCAGCTGCCCCTCTAAATGGGCACTTGGGTTCACCACCATCCCCACTACACACTCATGCCATCCGTGCATTTGCGCTGTTGTCACATCCTTCCCAGTGGGCTCCATTGGCAATGAATTTTCTTCCCCTGGTCTAGAACCAGGTCATCCGCCAGCCATCTATGGGGAAAAGGGGGAGTTTCAGCAAAGATAAGAAGGAGACCAATGGGGCATATATGGAAAGAATCTTGGAGCTACTCCTGAAGTTCAGAGCTTTGTTCAGGTCCACAGAGACTTAAGTACCAGAGCCATAAAAGGATGGACAGATGACTCTTGCCCTGAGAATCAGGTTCCCATGCATCCCCAAAGCACCTGAGTCACGGGAAGGTGGCTTTTCAACTGCATCTCTACCTGGTTTCTAAGACCTTGCCTCCATGGGGACAACAACAAGAGAATGGTTCCTTTCACCCCCCTAAGGATCTGCTGCCTGGTGGGAAGGCAAGGATGTGGGCGGAAGGGTGGAATTTGCTATGATTCATCTTAGCTCCTGGACCTGATAAATCAGAACCATGGTTTTCTAGCTTGTTGGAAGGCGGCATTAACGAGAGCTTCCTTCCCTTTAGTTAATTTGCTCACAGATCAAGAGGCTAAAGCTTTCTCTGCCTGTCATCAGCAGAACATTTGTTTCCAACATTACTGGGTGAAGGGCTTGGGTGTTTCTCCCCCAAGGTACCCCCCAGGAGTCCCGCTGAATGAGGCCACTGGTCACACATAAACACACATGCTGCTCCTTTTTACTTGCTGCTGTCCGTCCCGGGATGAACATCTTGATGCCATCACAAACATTTTCCCTTTCAGCAGTTTTTTTTCCTTGAGGCAGGAGAGAGAGACCCTCTCATTATTTATCTTGAGTGTTTGATAGGCCTCCTTTGAGAAGGTCATTGTCTGCAACAGTAAAATAATCATGGGATTTCTGGACAAGCTGGCAAAAGAAAAATGATTCATTATTTCAAGAATTATTTGGCCTTCAGTCCCCCAAATGGATGAAGGCTTCCAACAATATGTAAGAGAGAGTAAGGCTTAACTTATTATATGAAAGGTTCCATTTTAAAGGGAAAAGAAGTTCAAAGATGACATTTTTAGCTCGGCTGTAATATAACTGGAGTCAAGGCAGTGCGTCTGTTAACCCCGTGGTCTTCTGGACGTTATTGTACTATTCCCTTTGCAAAGGAGGCCTCCATGCTCTCCTTCCCTTCTCATCCATTTGGGCTAATGAGATTGGAAGAGTTTTTTTAGATCCTATTCAAACAGCGCCCCGTCTTTCTGGTCCCTTTGGGAATGCCGGAACAGACAGCATATTCTTCCATACGGGCTCAACCCGACCTCACATGTCTCGCCGTGTCGCACAGAATCGTGCGTCTTCACAGCGCAATATATTTTGCCGATAGGAGATGGCATGGTTGTGTAGCCCTTTAACTGCTATGGGTAGTGTCGTGAGATAGACCAAAGGTAGCTTATAACATGACTCACGCCCCCATGTCTGGTACCAAGACGCCTATTATGCTGGGTTATTTTTGAAATCAAGTTTGTTTGGCCTCAGTGCCAGCCAGATACCCAGAATGAGGCAGCTTGACTGATAAAGATACTGAATGTTAAAATGAAAACTGGAGAGGCCGAGCGATCAATATGACCTTCACCACTCCTAAGCCAATAATTTATGGAAATGACGCAAAGACCCTGTGAACTCCTTTGCCTGACAGAAAGGTTTGAAATAATATTTTAAGAAAATTAAAAGCAAACATCCCCTGGACCTTCTTTACAGATTAGATCTGAAATGAAAGACCCTGAGTTACACAATTAACTATTGATTTTGTTTGATCCATCTTTAATTCTCATTGCAATCAAGTTGTGTTTACAGGGTCGTGGTGGGCAGGCATACTTCACTTGGAGCAAGGCTCCTTTCACTTCTACGTTAATTTAAACATTAAATTGTCCTGCACATGTGAGACAAAAATAAAGCTTATGTTTATTGTAGCAGATGGGTGACGTAAACCTTATGAAGTGGCCTTAAGCCAGTCCAGGCGGTTCGTGAACATAATCCCTTCTATAATGCAAGAGTCAGTTTGTCATTTGAATATATTACAGGTGGCGGGGAGAGAATAAAAAGTACCTGGATGCTGCCTGGTACTAGAATGTTGTCCAAAGGGGGCTGTAATTTAATCTCCTTACAGTTTCATTTCTTGATTTCATACACCCAGTAATATCACTGACCATCACCCAGATAGTCAGTCTTACTGACGTTTCTAAGAATGTCATCATCGTCCTGTTGACACTCTCACTTAAGAGCAGCAAAACACATCACCAGGTTTCCCCTGTCTTAAGGAGATAGGAATCTGAACTTAAGCAGATTGCTGGGACTGGCTCAGACCGGAAAGACAGCACTTGCTGGCTGAAGGACGCACTTAACAAAATGGTAGAGCCAGTGTTGGTACTGTGGATCACGGGCCTGATCCTTCCAATAACATTGCACCCCAAGACAGAAGCTTATTGTTTCTGCTCTGGCTCCTGCATTTCCAGGAAGCGATGGCAGCTTTGCTTCATCCAACCACAAGCCAAGCCCACCTGGAGGTGCAGAAGAAGGCCCCAGTTGCTCAACAGAGTTGCCCAACCAGCATGGCCGTGGGATGTGAGTGCACAGGTCTCTGCTCTTGACAGAGAGAGGAAATTGCTTTTGCCAAAGGAAACAGTAGTCAGACATCCATTAATCCAAGGTCCGTCCTGGTTCTTGAGGCCGCCCTAGAATCCCGAGACCATGCCTCTGCTAGTGTATCTAGGGACTGGAAAGCAGCTCCGATGAACGTCAGAAATGATCTTATTTTACATGCGTCTTCATCATGGAAAAGCAGACGTTATAGAAACCTCAGACAAGTCTATGAGCTCCGAAGGGGAACGATGTAGTGAAAATAGATCTAATAATGACTTTGTGCGTTGATATGCGATAAATAGCAACTCCAAGATATGGTGTCAGAATCTGAAGAAGGAAGCAGAAGCAAACCTAGTGCATGGCCTCCAGAAGTGTGTCATCTAATTGTGAAGTGAGACATTGATATGAAAAGAGACTACATAATAGAACGAATATAAGTTCAGGGTTGAAATGGATAATGTGGGCATTTAGGCCACGAATTCATAGAAAGACCCCTGTGGATTAGATACTGTAGAAACAGAACCAGCAGCTGTTAATAACCAAAAAAAAAAAAAAAAAGATATAAAATGTGGTTACTATTGACAATGATATGGAATTAGAGAAAAGAGAAAAAATTCCAATTTAAGCATGTTAAATTTAGGAGATAACTAGGCCCAGAAAGATTAAGAAAGGTGAATGTGAATAGTCATTAGTTAACCTATGGAAAACATTTGCCTGAATGATCTTAAAGACTAAAAATGGGAGGAGGTCAAAAGAAACTAAGCAAGTTAAGGAATTATTTAAAAATTAGGATTAGGGTAAAGGGGCACATTCAGAACTTTGAGTTTGACAGGATATTTGTGTTCTAAATGCCATTATCAGACCAAATAGTAGGCTGGTAGACTAGCCTAACAGTTCTCAGGGATTTGTCTCCTAATATATCTGAAGCTTTGTTCTCTATTGACATCCTAATAAAAAATCCTTAGCATGTACGTTCCGTGTGAGCAGTAACTTTGTCTCATACACCTCTCTATCTCCAGCATCTAGAATACTGTCCTGTACGTAAAAGGTGCTCAACAAATATCTCTTGAATAAATGATGTTGCAAGAGCAGTGTAATCTCTATTTAAATATTTATTAAATCCAGGTCCAGAGTTGAAGTAGTGATTGTCAGTGTCATATTGTGGCAAAGGATGGAATCCGGAACAAACGTGGATTCCCACTGGCATTCTCCCAACTAGCACATCCTTCCATTCTAGAACCCCCCAGTGCTTACTGGGTAATGAGGAATAACAGCGTCTTACAGTTGTGTGCAACACACAATATAAAGCTTAACGTTTCTAAATCTTTAGAACAATTTCCACCAAGGAATCTTCTCTTTAGAATAAGGATCAGGAAATTGGTACTGATTCTGAGTTGCTCTGACTCTCGGGATTCGATATGTCAAATATCCTTGGGAAATAAGTTTATCCAAAGCAAAGGCTGACTGGCCCTCGAACTGAAACATAAATGACATTGGGAGATGAATAGCTTAAACCTGAGTAGAGCTAACACTCTTACATCCACAAATATCAATGTGTCTCTGAATGACCCCTAGCACTCAGTCTCATTGAATTCCATGGCTATTGCAAAGCACCTCATAGATTGGATACCACAGTGCACTGTGACTCCCAAAGGGTCTACCAACTTCTGTTAGAATTCCAGGTTGCCTCATTATTTATAGGTGAATAAGTAACACAGAATGTTTTTCCCTGGTTTGGGCCCTCACAGCATACCTCGTAATAAAAGCTTAGCCTTTTCAGGTACATTTTTATGATGTCCGCCCTTATGGTGATATTGGAGATGTTCCTTTGGAAAGGGAACATCCATGAAAAAAAATAGTGTAACTTTCTTTTAACATTCACCCAATCCCCCCTAAAAAGTGTGTTTTATTTTTGCTTGAAAGAGTAGCCCAAACTCTATCACTCCAAGGTGAAGACATAACTCTATGGTACTAGAATACACAAATGGTCCCTTCATGCTGGATTTTCCTCTGACGAGGTTCATGGGCTCTTTATGCTACAAATACACTGACATCTAAGCCAGGCATGGCCAAGCTCGCTGGACAGATAGGTATCCTATTTAAGACATGAAATGATGGAAAGGTTAGTCAAAGAAAAAAGTCTAATCAATCTTTGAAGGCAAGTGAGTAGCATATCAATTTATTTTTGTCCATAATGGTGCCTGTAAATGAAAGGCCAGAAAGGTTTGGTGCCCACACTCTCATCAGCTGGAATCATTAGCCTGACGCTAAGATAAACAGACTTAGGAGTTCCAGCCCAGAGCCTGCTCAATTCTCATTCCTAAATAAACATTTTGGTTAATATTATTATGTTGGAAGAAGAAAAAGAAATCTGACAACACAAATAAGCGTGTTACATTTAGTTAAGCTAATCATACAGTCAATGAGCTGGCTTGTTTCCCCAAGTCTAAGTCACTGTGAAACAGTGCAGATTTTGCTTCTGGAGAAATTGACCAATAGTGATCAAATCTGATGTATTACTTAAGGTGATTAACCTATATTTTAAATTAAATTTGTGGGTCCATCCACCTCCTAGGAAAATAAAAATTTAAAAATACAAGTTTTCGGGCTTCCCTGGTGGCGCAGTAGTTGAGTGTCCGCCTGCTGATGCAGGGGACGTGGGTTCGTGCCCCGGTCCGGGAGGATCCCACATGCTGCGGAGCGGCTGGGCCCGTGAGCCATGGCCGCTGGGCCTGCGCGTCCGGAGCCTGTGCTCCGCAGCAGGAGAGGCCACGGCGGTGAGAGGCCCGCGTACCGCAAAAAAAAAATACAAGTTTTCAAATGGGCATTTCACGTGATGGCACTAACGTTAGAGAAATCATGAATGTGTCTTTTGCACGTTCATATAATCATTTTGCCTAATCGTGATTACATGCCTTTCCTTTTCACAAATGCCTTTCTCTGTCATAAACAAAGTTTAGGGTTTTCTTTATGTTCTTTTTCTCTTCCCGCTGAGGGACCCGGTCCCACATCTCCCCCATTTTCCATATCCTTAAAGTGACTTCCTTCTTCCGTTCTTTTGATCTGGTCTTTAAATGTCCTTCGCAGCCACTGTTTATCTCCAAGCTAAGTTTTTTTCCTTTCCGTAAGATATATTATTTTCTAACGACCCTAAGCTTCCTACTGCACTTCTCTCTGCTTGCTTTTTTTTTTTTTTTTTTTTTTTTTCCCAAAAAAGTAAGCTCATTTTTCCCCTCTGGTTCAGGGCTTCTAACAGAGGTCATTGAAAGTCATTGATCCTGGTAAGGGACAGCAATACAGGTAATAATATAGTCATAGAAGCACATCTCAGCTGAAAATTACTCTTTCATCTAATAAAACCAGTTTGCCCTGGACATACTGAGGATCTTCAGGAACCCAGTAAGGAAACAAAGTGCCCCAAGTGCAGCATCGTATCTCCCAGCGTGTGGTTGGGTGGAGAGAACAGTTCTCTATTACCTATCTGTCACATTAATTTTTCAGAAGGGCAAGTGAAGAGTAATGTGTCCACTTGAGGTAATAGAGGGAACTGAACACCGAGAGCAAGTAATTATCCAAGTTGGAATTTGACCAGGTTAGCAGGGTCAACACCACAACTCTCAAGAAAAGTCTGGAGGGTCTTCCCTGTTCACCAAAGGTCACTTTATCTGTTTTTGTGTCTCATTCAGAAAGTAGCTCCACCAGGAATATAGTAAGAGGTGGCATTAAAGAAGAGATTAACCTGTGCCTCTAAGAGAAATGACTTGAGCTGCATCGTTTTCCTTGAGGTTGGCCTGCCCCCAGCAAACATCACTTAACATAGACTTTGTATGTGCACAGATCTTCAACTAAGAGACCCAGGATTAAAATATTTCCTCCCCATTCCCACAAGAGCATAACACATAATCATCTTTCCAGTGCCCAAGATTTGCTCATCAGGAAAGGGATGGGGGAAATCACACCTTCTGCTCCGACTCAAAGCTCAGGATTAGCCAGCCCGTCTCCTCTATTTGATCCATCTGCTTCCAAATGGAAGCTTGGCTATATTTCTCATTTGCTAAATCATCTTACTCCCATTGCTTCACCCAGGGAGACGTTTCTCTGCCCAAACCGACTCACTGCGGTCTCCCGATTTTCCCGCTTCCTCCTGGCCCCGCTGCATATGTGACTGTTTGGTTAAAATCTGCATCGTCACACATAATGAGAACTGTTGGGTTGTGGTAGGGGCACGATGCTGACACTTCTCCCCAATTTCGGGGGTGTTTCTTTCCATGTGGAAGGAGTTCCCTAGGATAACACTCCTGGTGTCTCTAAGCTCCGCTCATTCACTTCTCAGGAGACGGAGGAGTGGCTTGTTTAGCAAGTTCACAGATACACAGTATATATAAAATAGACAAACAAGAAGGACCTACTGTATAGCAGAGGGAACTGTGCTCAATACTTTGTAATAACCTCTAAAGGGAAAAGAATCTGAAAAATAACAGGTATTATACATTTATAACTGAATCACTTTGCTGTACACCTGAAACTAAGACAACATTGTAAATTGACTATACTGCAATAAAAAAATAAAAAATAGCAAGTTTAGGAAGGGAACAGGGAAAGCTTAAGCCCATCTCCTGCTCTCCCCGCCCTCTCTCAGGAGTCAGGCTGGCTGCAGAAGCAACACTCATGTTGTAGGTTTAAGAAGACCTGCTCCCAGCCCAGGGCTGCCAGCCCAGTCTAAGCCTGTCTGCTTCTAGACCACTGCTGAGAAACTCACTTCTTTGAAGATAGAAACCTCATTCTCCCTATAAGCTTTCTCAGTAATAGAGCTGATATTTTAGCCTCCCATCAGCCTTTTTCTTTTATCTCTTTCTTCAGTTCATTCAGAACTAAGGTGGGGAAGAGAAGTATTTATCGTGTTACCTGAAATTCCAATAACGGATGCGTAGAAGACACACAGTTCAGAATATTTTGGAGTCACGGAGCTTATAGAGTGGGAAGATGCTTTTAAAAAAAAATCTTTAGCGTAAATACACTAAGGTTCAGAGAGGTCACACAGCTAATTAGCACAGTGCCAGGAACGGAACACTGGCTTTCAAATACCTGGTCTTGTACTTAGTGATTAAAATCCCAAGTTCTGTGGTCAGGCTTCTCCTGCTTGAGTCCTGATTCCCTAATTTATTAGCCATGCGTATGTGGCCTAAATATTTCAACCTCTCTACTCTCTATTTCCCTATGAGTATCATGGGGATGAAAATAGTACTGTCTCAGAGGGTCGGTGTAAGGATTAAATGAGATAATTCATGCACTGCATTCAACCCAGTACCTGACACATAGTAAAAACGCTTTATAAATGTAGCTGTTGTTTTCCTACCACATGTCTTGTTGAACTGATTGACAGTGAGTCATTATTAGCAATAGAGAAATAAGAAATCATGTGGATGAAGATACTGTTTACATTAATTTATGCTAAGAGGTCTAGTCCTCTTTGCGAATATTAGTGCCCAGCTGAGGAATGATGCTGCATTTCAATTCCACAGGTAGATCTGAATCTCGTCCTGACATTTTACAGTAGACAGACTAACCAGTATTTTCAAGATACAATCAACAGATGGAAACTTACATGAAATAATAAGAGTAGCTTTCATCATAGAACACTAATCCATTGTGCAAGTTCATGAATTTGCTACTTGTTTCTCCCCTGCTGTGGGCAGGAGTTTCTGGCTATACATGTGTAACATGTGTCTCTCTGAAGCTGGTCTCATCATGAGTATATTTTTTTCTGGTTTATCACTTGAGTTTTTCTGTATCACCTTATACATTTTCCCCATCTTTTCCTTATGACAAGGGCACGTATCACCTTCTGTTTTATCCTTCCTTGTGTTCAGGTTATTGGTGTAGGCAGAATCTCTATTGTTGACTATGGAGGAAAAATGGTATGTGTTTGTGTTGAAAATCAGGAAACCAAGTTTCCAGGTCTAATTTCACCTGACTTTGAATTTGTGCGAACCACAAATTCCATAAATACCCCATGTAAAGTATAGCTGACACCAGCCTCCCTCACCTTCCAGCCTGATGTAAGAGCAAAGTGAGATCATAGATGGGAAAGCTCTTTGGAAATAAAAACTATTTGTTATTTATAACCCAGGTTTCTGGGCTGATACTTTCCTGAGTCTGGGCTGGAATTCTTGGAACCCCTTGGGATAGGCATAGCTCTGTGTTTCTGTCTTTACAGTGATTCTGTCCATTATAGAATCTTAAAGGGCAAGAGATAGACTATCTGGGCAACTATAAGACCTGAGATAGACTATAGAATGGTCTACAGATGCAGTAGGGGCACATGAAATGGAAATTTCTTGGAATGTACTCCTTCTTACCTACTCTATATCTTAATACTATTCACCCTTCAAAAGCGTTCCAAGAGCCCCGTCTCCTTTTCTATGAAACTCTCTCTGAGAATCAAGACCACATAATTATTCGCACAGATTATTCATATAGTAGATTGGTTTGATTGATTGATTATTTGACTACAAGGAATTAAATTAGCTAAGGTATAATTACTAAGGCATTTCTGGAGAATATGTCACTACTTCTTGCTTGAATTATTGTTAATAATGTCATCATTACACGAAAGATAGGAAAATATTTAACAACGAGCAAAGCTATTTATTTTAAACTTGAAAATACATTCTCACCCTTTTGAGCCCTACTTTTGTTCCCAAGTGCAGTGAAAAGCCCCACCAAAAAGTGAACTGTACAACTGTTGCCACCTATAGGTGGCAAGTGTAGTATATTAATTTTATCATCATTTCAAAGCAGCACGTTATACAAAGGAAATGACAGTGTTTTATGGGACCCACACAGTCTTCAGGAATCTTTACTGGGTTTGTTACCATTAATATTATTGTTGCTGTTCTGGGATCCTTATTTCAGAGGCTCCCCTTAAAGGTAATATGGGCCGATATTTGTGAAGTTCTTTTCCACGATAGAGGTTAAGAACTTGGGCTCTGCAGGCAGACTGCCTGGGTCCAAATCCAGACCCCACCACGTACTGCTCCATGACCTTAAGTTACCTAACTTCCTCCAGGCTTGATTGCTTGTAAATGAAGATAACAGGGACACCTCCCCCACAGAATTGACGTGAGGATGAAAACAGATCATCCGTGCTACGTGCTTAGCCGAGTGTCTGTGCAGAGCAGGCACTCAGTTAAATGCTGTTATTACCATGATTCGTTTTCAAAGCACCTTCACATACATTTGCTGCAAACTGATGTGCACTATTGTTACCGAAAGTGGGAGTCCGGCTGCTGGCCGCTCTAAAGCCAATAAAGAGGCAAGGCTGGTGGAAAGGATCCCACATGCCCAGAGCGGCTGGGCCCGTGAGCCACAGTTACTGAGCCTGCGCGTCTGGAGCCTGTGCTCCGCAGCAAGAGAGGCCCGTGTACTGCAATGAAGAGTGGCCCCCGCTCGCCACAGCTGGAGAAAGCCCTCGCACACAAACGAAGACCCAACACAGCCATAAATAAATAAATAAAATTTTAAATATATATATATATATATATATATATAAAATTCTAATTCGAGGCAGGGAAGTAAGCTACTTCAGTGCTTTTGTTCTTAGCTGGCAGGACCACTGGAGAAATCCCAGCCAACAGTTGAGACTCTACTGATGGTAGAGAAAGCTGAGTCCATCATCCAGTCTCCATCGAGAGTCTACTGACGATGAGCGCTGGGCTCGGTTTTTAGGGGGAAAGCTGATGGGAGAAGGGGGATGAGGGGGGTCATCTAGGACATACAAAAGAAGTATAAAACATGATGACTAGCTCAGAAGTTCACACACTGCAAAGATTGCTGTTTGATATACATAGTGGGGGTTATTTTTGTTATTATTGATTTGTTTTTCCTCTTAGTATAAGCAAATACTTAAAATTAGAGGATCTTAAGTATAAGCAAATATTGTTCTAGATTCATGGCCTTACCTTTAAAAGCAAAGACCTGGGCCCATGTTTCTGCACAGCTGCAATGAGCTAGGTCTAAAGAGCTGCCTTTAGAGGAGGCACGTACTGAGCTGACCACACTCCTCACCACTCCCTGTAGCTCCCCAGCACTGAGCTTGAATGTCAGTGTGTCCTCATTGTCACTCTTACACTGATGTTGTTCTTATAGTCCAGAGATACTTCGGTACCCACCCCTCATCAAAACTGTGAAAATAAAAGGAAGACCGAGAAGGCATGTGATTTTTCTTACAATGGGCCATTCCTTCATTTCCATCGCCTCCCCAGCCGATGTAGGCCTTTGTCATAATTAATTGAAGCGCCAAACCTACAAGCAGGAAACATTTAGAAAACAAGATGCACTATATGTGTCCCATAGACAGTGGGTGTTTTCATGGTAAATAATCCTTTCCTTATCACTACCTGAATACACTGAATTATGCTTTTCACCTGTCTCCCCTCCAAGACTACAAGTTCTTCTAGACTAGCGATTCTCAAATGTTAGCATGTGTCAGAATCACCCGGTGACCTTGTTAAAAACTTTTTCTGGGACGCTGCATTACGGGTGTAGTTAAGTCGGGGCGGGACTCGAGAATTTGCATTTCCAACAAGCTCCCACGTGATGCTGATGGTGCAAGCTGCCTGGAGAGCACAGTTTAAGACCCACTGATCTAGAATAAGAATGCTAGCTTACTATGATTTATTGTTCCGTTTATTGACCACCTGCTCCTATGTGTCAGGGTCTTCAGGTGTTCTGCTTCTAATACAGCAATCCTAAAATAAAGGTATGTCTTATTAGCTTTACCTGAGGAAGGGTGCTCTTGGGCACTTACACAGCCAATGAAAGGGCAAAGCTGAGACTCCAGCTCAAGTCGGCCTGCCTCCAGGGCCTCACTCCCCTCCTACAGGACGTAATTTTATTCAGCTGTGTGTCCTCAGCACCAAAACCTTCCACCTGCCTCATGATAGCTTCTCTAGTGAGCGTTTATTGAACGAACTTGAGATCCACGTTGACCAGAAATAGGCAAGGAAAAGGTTCTTGAATAAAGAAAAAGGGAGAAGATATTCAGGTGAGGAGGAAATTGCATTGAATGGCCTCTATTTACCTACATTTGGTACAATCAGAGCTTTCCTACTCCCTCCATGTATTTTTCATATTGTACTTTATAATTCTTCTTAAAGAACGCTCAAAATTGGCACACCACGAGAAGGGGCTCCTGCATGGATTCATTCCTAATTATGGAGCCATTCTTTTGTAATCACCTAGGCATCTGTTCCTCAGCCCAGCTCTTTGTCGAGGTAGCCATTTCAGATTGAAAACTTGCTCTGTGAGTAATGCTCCTGTACGTTAATAGTATAATGAAATAAGCATCACTTCAAGGTTGATTTTCAAGTATTCCCATAGAATTACACCATTTCCCCATAGCAGAGAGAGAGATGCTGTCTGAGCCTGCTCTTGGGACACGGGAACCATCCACTTCTGTATCTTTTTCTTTTCTCTTTCTATTAACTATTTAGCATGTGAGAATTCACAGGCTTTGGCTATGTCTGTTTTTGCCCAGATCCAAACACAATTTCCTCATTGTACCTTTGACATCCATCGTAGCAATGTTGCAGGGAGGGATGGAACTGCCTATGTTAGGGCCTTGGACAGTAGCAATTGAGGTGGTTTGGCACATGTGGATGGCAAAATGAAAAAAAACATACAGGACATCTTGTCCTTTATTACAAGAGTGTGGAAGGCCACCAGACAGGAATTCAAATCCTGTTCTCCATCACTTACTGAGCCACCTTGGGCAAGTGACCCTGTCACTCTGAGCCTTGTTTTCCTTCTCTCTAAAGTGGGGATGTGTAACTTACAGGTCTGTGAAAAAGGGCTTATAAATAAAATACTTTGTGTCTTTTACATGGTGGATGCTTAATAAATGGTAGCTATTGTTACCATCTCTAAGGCCCTGTTCCTACTTCTTCCTGGATGGAATTTTTGCCTGAAAGAGGAAAAGGAAATGAGAAATGTGGTTAGTGGCTTTCACACCTCCACCCTTGCAGTTTTTGCATCTGTGCCTTCCTATTCCGTCTCACCTCAGACCTCAGGAGTCACTTGAGCAACTAAATATATTCATGTTTCCAGAGTTTACCTGCAGTAATTATCGAATATGACTGCAGTGTTTTATGAAGTCCCAGAGACTACCAGTAACAGCCTATAAATATTCCTGTTTACGTTGGTTTTACTAGGACCTCCTGGAGGGAGAGGTTACTCGGGTGCAGACCTGTTACTATGATGTTTAAGCCCTTTTTGGGCCTTGAAGAATCTATACCCTCACAACCTGGGATCTCTTTCAAATAGCATAAGACTTGTAAAGGGACAAAATACACACGTGACAATGCATCTGACAAGTTTAATGTGTACTTAAATTTTATGTCAGTTTAAGGGATTGCATGCTTTTTTTTTTTTTTTTCATAGAACTGTCATTTCTGGCTGAAATTCAGTCCCTATCCATACTTAGAAACAGGACAACTAATAATATTTAGTAAGAAAAGAAAACTGTGATTAAGAAAAATAAGGCACTTTACGTGAACAAATGTTAGACGGATCCACTTAAAATTAAGTGACACTTAACTGATTTGCAAATTGGGACCTATTTATCTCAGTAAAATGATTAAAGTCTTGATTTATCCCTAAAATTGGCTTTATTACATTAAATTATACTGGAAGATTGTTAAAGACTTGTAGGTTCCCTCTATCCCTTTAAATTGTACTTTATACTGACAATAATTGAATATTGGATAGAATAACTTGATTTTGCAAAGAAATATGTTTCTAATATTTTCCTCCTTTTATTGCAGAAATTGAAACAAGTTGAAGAAACAAGAGAAGACCCTGAGAATAGATTACGTAAAATTTCCCTGGAGTCATTCAATAAATACAACGGCAATACTGTGATCTTATTAGAAAAAGAGACGAACTCTCTGAACAAGGTTGAAGGACAAAAGGAAGAAAAAGAAAAAAATGAAGAGGCCTCTTTGAGTAACTCTGATAGGCCTGGGGTAGACAATTTGGAATCTTTGAGTGATTCTTTATACGATAGCTTCTCTTCCTGTGCAAGTCAGGGTTCAAATGATGTGTAAAGGACTTTTTTCCCCTTAGTGAGCTGGAAATGGAGCACTTAAGAAACAGGGCTGGGAAGCGGGGCAGGTAGAGATGGCAACGAATAAACTATTGCAGTACCAGGGCCGCCACTGTCAGATTCACAGCCAGCAGCCCACCGGAGCTTACTTCCCTGACAAGGCAATAAAGATAGACTCTACTTGCTGTGTTCCGTGAGGATTAAAAAGTAAACACACCCAGGATACACAAGTCTTAATTTTGCACTTTTCTTTTGAAAAAGAAGTTGTACAGAAGTTGTAAATTTTTTTTTGGAAAAGAAATTATATTTGTAGCAAAAAAACCTTAAAAAGACAGCAATACATTGAATCAGTGCCACGCTCTTGAAATGATGCCCTAAGTCTTAGAAGTTGATAATATATTTTTGAAAAATTCCAACTCCAGTTTTTGTTCAGGGCACTGTCCTAGCCCTCAGATTGTTTGATGGTACACTCTGTAAACAGAAAACAGGGCCTGCTGAAAAACCAGAGGGCTGTCTCTCATCTCCATCTCATAATCTCAATTCGATAGAAACTTTAATCCCAGTGCAATTTCCAAATTGTTGCCAGAGAGATTCAGGTTCTAGTAATAAGTATAATTCTGCTTCTACTGAAAACTGTAGAGGAAGGTACTCAAGTGTGACACTGATCAGAAGCTATTTGTATCAGAGACGATGTAATTCTACTTTCCCTCCAATCATTTCCTTACATCCTCTTCTACTTAGTGGTTCTCTGCAACTCTCAACATTATCTGTTGATTTTTATCTTCTGGCTCTTTTGATTAAAACCTGGTCAATCTATAAATCAAAGTAAATTCCTGTTTGCAATGTTCACTTTGTAAAAAATAAAATGGTTGGTGCTATGAAAAATTCTTACTTTTTAATATCCTTTTTTCCTACAAAGTCTGTTTATATGTAAGGATAAATTCTATTTTAAAGGTTACCGTGTATTTTTTCTAGATGCAAACTATTTATAATTGCTTTTGTACAGGAGCTTGTAAACTAGGCATAACAGATATTTTTAGGATCTATATGGGTACTTTAGTACACACTCGTTTCTTTAAAGAGTATTGTATGATCAGTGTTATTTGGTTAATTTGTGCAATTTGTTATATTTGAATTTTGTTGTCTTAAATGAAAATTATGTCATTGTCTTTCAGACTCTTTAAGATTCTTTTGTTTCATTTCTGAATAAACGTCATATCACAATCGCACCCTCTGAAAGCTTAGAAGAGCTTCTTCAAGGACCCTTCGGCGCAATTAGTTATTTGAATCTCACACGCGCTCCAACGACGCATTCCCCCGAAGGAATAAGCAGACTAATAAGGAAACTGGCCCTATTCCTCCAGAAACAGTAATTCAGCCAATTGTAAGATTCGAGTCTGCAGACTAGCGAGTAATGGTCAAAGCATTTTCGTCTCCCTGAGGGGTTAACCAACTAGAAATGAGAGGAAGAGGGGTGCAAAGGGAGAGAAGGAGCCGGAGGCAGATAGGGAACGATCTCTGCAGAGGAATGACAAGAAAGTCATTGAAGCCCCTTTCCGGACCCGCTCTGCTGGCAGGATAGGGAAATAGATGATCAGCATCCCGGCCTAAGAGAGCTTCCTTCACCTCAGAGAGGAGGCCCGAGTAGAAGGAGGTGAAGAGGGGCGAAGCTTATGAAGCCCTTTCCACCGAAATGGATGCTGCCTAGGGATTTGGGGGACAGGCGTGGGAACGTGCGGGGTTGGGGGCGGAGGCTCCCAGGCGTTCCGGGCGGGCCAGCGGGCTCCCGTACCACCTGCGGCAGGGCTCGGCGGCCAGGAAGGCAAACGTAGCAAGGTGGCGTTCCGGGAGTACTCCAGGTGGGTCGCTTGTACAAGAGAGGGGGGATGGGGTGGGGGGAGGTGGCGAGGGGTGTGCCAGTGCCCGAGTCCTGGGCTGGGAAGGCGCGGTACACGAGAGGACGCCGTGAATAGAGCCGGAGGAAGCTGCCCGGCCTTTTGGACGAAGGGGATGGAAGAGAGCAACTCTCGTCTTCACCCCAATTTGCTTTCTAGTGGGAGCTCATTCACGGTTGTCCCCGGAGCGGCCCTCTCCTAGGCTAGGCTACCGCACCCTCCAGCGATGCGCGCGGTAGACGAACCGAGGCCCGAGCGCGCGAAGCTGGGCAGGGTCCCCACCTACCCCGCCCACTGCGCCGCAGCTGAAGCCGAGCCCGGTAACTACCCAGGGGCTTCTCTGAGGAAGAGAAGGCGCAGCTGCACCGGATACCCTAGGGAGCCTGCGAGTGTGCAACTTTGCCAGACGCACGGGAGCGCGGCCCCGCACTCCCTGCCGGGTGGACCGGACCCTGCCGCGGGCAACCCACCAGCCCCCGGGGGGCGCAGAGGAGGGGGGCAAGCGCCCCTGCAAGTAGAGGCAAGCAGTCTTCCCACCCCACCTCCTACGTCCTGCTGACGGCGCCCGGCCGACCGCCGTGGCACCTGCTGCGCCCTCCTCCCTCTTTCCCCAGTCTCCAGCCTCCCAGCCTCCGAAAACTACACTCTCCCTCTCCCCCTCGAGGCGTCCCAGGGGACGTGCGGAGGCGGGAGAGGAGGGCTATCGGAAGGGGGTGGACACGTGAAAAGACTGTCCCAGCCTTCCCCGCTCGCCACCTCCACCCCAACTCGGCAGCCGTCACGTGGTGCCTGGAGTGGGAGGTGGGGAAAAGAGGCGAGACTTTTTTGGGTGCTCCGGATCGCCAGCAGTTCCTTCAGCCTCCGTCGCCAACTCCGGAGACGCCGGGCACTCACTGCCCGGGAGCGCGAGCCAGAGAAGCGGCGACCCGCAGCCGGGGGCCCCGGCGCGGGCGATGCGGGCGCCGCCGGCGGCACCTGCGGCTCGTCTTGGCGGCGGCGGGCGCTTCGGCGGCGGCAGCGCGGGCCCCAGCAGTCTCGGCAGCCACAGCCGCTGCGGCCCGGACAGCCTCCGCCGCGGTCGCCGCTTCTGATGCGCCTGCCCGCTCCCGGCCCCGCGGCTCCGGGAGGATGTGGGTCCTCGGCATCGCGGCAACTTTTTGCGGACTGTTCTTGCTTCAAGGTAAGAAGACGAAGCGGCCAGCCGTCCGGCCGGGATCGCACACCCTGTGTACCCGCCGGCCGCTCTGCCTCCGCTGGGCGCTCACCTCCGCGCCCGTGCTGTGCAGGAGTCGCCCGGCGGGAGTTCGGCGGCGGCGAGTGGTGTCCAGGGGCGCTAGATGGGAAAGTGCCCAAATCCTGCGCTGCTGGAGGAGCGGCGGCAGCGGCGGATTGGTGGGACTCGGGCTGCAGGTGCCCGGGCTGCGCGGTCGAAACAAGCAGCTGGGCTGGGGAGGAGGGAAGGTCCGAGCCGTGCAGGGTCTCGGCGAGGGAGCGGGGGCGACAGTCCGCGAACCCGCCAAGTTGTCAGGCGTCGCTAGCAACCCGTGGTAGTGGCGCCGCCGACAGGTGAGCGGCATGCTGGTCAGCCTGTGGCCTGTGCTGGCCGGGGCTGCGTTGCTGCGCTCCGAGCGCGACCGCTGTGGGTCTGGGAGGGGAGGTGCGCCGGGTCCGGGGCTCATCTGCCCGGGAGCCGGGGGTAGTTAGGTCTAGACGCGAGCTCGTAGATCCGAGCGGAGCAGTCGGGCTGGGGCGGGGAGAGGTACAGAAACGTCTGGCTCCTTCGCTCCAGTACAGGAGCGGCTCCCAGTCCAGCTCTGCAGAGCTGGGACCCGCACCGGGAGCCCTAGCCAAACGGAGCCCTGAAAGCCGGGAAGGAAGGACTGTGGTGTCGCGGCCGGGGATGCGCGCGCGCGCACACACGCACGCACGCCCCTTGCCACACGCCGCGGCCACCCCTGCTGCTTCGGGAACCGTCCCGAAGAAAGGCGGGGGACTCGGGGCGCAGCAGCATTGAGCGCCCGACACTTCGTCCGCCTGGGGGGGCCTCGGAGCCACAGCACAGGGATGCCGGCTTCGACTATCAAAGAAAACTGAAAAGGCGTCTGCGAAGGCAATCGCGAACGGTGCCGACATAGTAATTAACTCATTTGTAACCAATTAACAATTAGGCAAAGCCTTCGGCGTAGGCTGGAGCCGACGCACGTCAGGTCCTCGGCTCTCGGGCGGCATAGCCCTCCTTTCAACTTCCGTGGGGGAAGAGCCGGGTGTGGTGTCGGATGGGGGCTCTTTGTTTCTGGAGAGTGGGTCCAGGGCTCGCGGGCCAAATCCCACTTTATATCCTGCGGGACCTTCGGTGGCCGCGCCGCCCTCTACCGGCTTCAACCGCGGCCGCCTTCCGGGGAGACCCAGGAGGGAGGGCGCCGCAGCTGGCTGGAGCGAGGGGCAGGATGCTGGCTTCTGGGGTAGTCTCGGGGCGGCCCGGTCTGAATCCGACTGCGTCTGTCCCGCAGGCTTTGCGTTGCAAATCCAGTGCTACCAGTGTGAAGAATTCCAACTAAATAACGACTGCTCCTCCCCCGAGTTCATCGTGAATTGCACGGTGAACGTTCAAGACATGTGTCAGAAAGAAGTGATGGAGCAAAGCGCAGGTAAGAGCCCGGCAGCCCCCCTTTTCCTCCCCTCTCCAGCCTGGGCTGAGGTGGGACTGAGGGGGCCATTGCATTACAGGAAAAGGGATTGACTTTGATATAATGCAAAGTCACTGGTTATCCCAGATTTACTTTTCCAGAGCTGGGAAAATGAAAAGTTCCAAGTTACTTTAATGTCATTAGAGTTAATTACCAGGGCTTCTCCCGGAGAAGAAGCTCATATGGCTGTGGGGGAGGAGTGCGTTTCAATGAGTGGCTCTCCTCTTTTAATCGACTGCCCTCACCTCCCTCTGCTAAAAGCTGATCGGGAGACTGGCAAATGTATGGATAACCGGCTCTGCTTGGGCAACTAGACAGTAGCCTGTGAGCAGTGTCAGCCTGACATATGAAGCTAGTTGAAGTTCCCAGAGGTCAGCACTTGAAAAATGTGTTTTGTCGAAGAGCCACGCCATATTTCCTTGAAGAACACTACAGCATCTTTATTTAATTTTAGAACTGATGCATCCAATTCCAGGCAAAAATTGCCAAAGATCTTTCAAGGGAATGTAGTTCCCCGCCCCACAAGCTTAGCTGCCTAGTGGGCTGATAGAGGGCCTGCGCATGAGGCGAAAAAAGCAAGGGGTCTTGTGAGAGAAAACCTCACTCATTTCCTGCAGTCTTCTCGTGGAGCTGGGGCTCCCCAGCCCCGCCCAGTAGTCTCATCAGAAATCAAAGCCCCCCAAAAAGTGCAACTGGAACTTTGGGGAAACGGGTGAACTGGAGTTTCAATGCCAAGGTCAGGTCCATGAACATAGACTTTGCCATCGTAAGGATGTTGAAAAGATGGGTGAATGATATTCAGTGCACCCAAGCGCTGCTTCTCTTGAGTTGGCTGAACCGCCCTGCCCACGGAGCCTGGTGAAGGGTCCAGCTTGTTAAGTGATTTCCCTTACCCCGCTGGCAGATTCACGCAAGGGCTCTAGTTTTAAAGTGAGCACCTTGGGAAAGTAGTTTCTTCCCAGAGAAGGGCCTGGAAGTGCCTTGTGGCTTACCACATAGTAACCTGGGGAGCAGATAGCTGGTCGCTGTGCTGTGACGTGGCGTGCGTGCAGGCAACTTTAAAGGCTCTTTTTTTTATAGGTCATTAGCAGTCTAGGTGTGGAGTCTTTCCACCAGAATCACTTTTCTGAGAAGTCTGAAACGTAATCGCTCGCAAGAATAACGTCTCAAACAAAGCAGCATGCATTGTTTTGTCATATGGGATTCGGACTGTTAAAAAGGCAAAACAAAACGTAGTGATGATTCTATAGCTAAGATTGACACGCGTGATTCTAACAGGTTGTTTCTTTTCTGCTTGTTTCTGGGAATTTTATGTGAGCAAAAATGGATGATGGCCTTTCTACCTGAGGAACTCCCGTAATTTTCCTCAGAATCACTTCGAACACTTTACTGTGTCTCTCAAACATCTGTAGCTTTCTTCCAGGCAGTAGTTTAGAGCCAGACAAAAATGGGGATGTGAAACTTTCTCATCGTCCTCTAGGCCAATGCTTACCTGGGTATCATATATCATAACCTGGGATATGGTTGCCACGAGAAGAGGACAAGCTGTGAACCAAATTTCTTGCTCTCTAAAAGTGTATCTGAGGTGAACATTACAAACTCCATTTTCAAAGTGTGGTTTTTCATCTAACTTCCCCCTCTCCTCCACCACACACTGTAAAAAAAAAAAAAAAAAAAAAAAAGCAGTGCTGGCCTGATAACGCCTAGCTTCTCCCCGCAGAGCTGTAGCGCTAAGTCCATCAGTGCCTGACCCGAAGTTGCTATTAGCTCAGTCAAGGTGGGCATTTTGTCACCAAAGCAGGTTTCTCCCACCACATGTCATAGGCTAGAGGGTGACAGACACTGGAGAAATAAGGCAAGCTCAGTCGTGAAGCTTGAGAAGCAGAAACAGTTGATGGGCTCAAAGGGAAAGCCGGTTATTAGGGAAAGGATGCAAGCTCTGCACACGTGGAAACCAGGCATTCTTAGCCTGAATTCAATAGAAATCAGCCAAATGCACGTTTCTGTGCTTAAAGTGCGATGGTCGTGGAGGGATGGGGGCAGGAGGGGGAGTGGGCTGAAATTTCCAAGGCGCTTCCATTGTCATCATGTGATGGCTGGAGACCAATCAATTTAAGTGGCTATTAACCCTCCCCTTGTTGGCGGGGCTGGAGAGCCAACCTAAAACCTCTGATTGTTAAGTGACCACAGCGTAGTATACTCATCACAGTAGCAACAGCTAACTCCTGTTGTGTGCCCTGTGTAGGAGGCTCTTTCCCTGTGCTTTACGTGAGGAAAATTACCTGAAATCCGAGCATCCTCTTTTGAGGCCCTTATTTCCCCAGGCCACGACCCACCGTGTTTAATTACACTGCAGGGTCAACTTCTCCCCTCTGGAGCAAGGAAGTCCCACCTGTTCAATGATGCTATTAGGAATCGAAGTCAGAATCGTTTGTGTTGATCAGTAACATATACTGTTCCAAGAATTTTAGCGCTTTGGAATCGGAAGGGCTTTTGTTGCTGTCATTGTTGTTGTTTTAATTTTTTGAAAAATCATACACACTTTTCTACAAGAAAAATTACGAAAGGGGGGTTAGCAACCTTCTTTCTACTCCATCTCGTATAACCACTTCCTGAATTTCTCCTCTAACAGAGAAAGTTCACCACCTTTTGCAGCTCATACACAAAAACTAACCTACCTACCTTTGCATAAAGATTATAAGTAAATATAACAACAGAAGAATCATTTACGGGGATAAACCATAGTGGGTAGTTGATTTATAGTCAAGGGTGCACATTGGAATCTGGGACTTTTGTTCAAGTCCACATGTCTGGGCCCCTCCTTGAAGAGGCCAGTTCTGGAAGTCTGTGGTGTAACTGGCTGTGGGTCAGCCTCCGCAGGTGACCATGGGGTGCCCTGAATTGAGAACTGCTGGTCTGGACCAACCTTTTTGTGTTATAGAGGAGGAAACGAGGGCCAGAGAAATTAGATGTCTGGTCCACGTCTGTCAGCCAATGGTTACTGCGAGGCACCTACTTCCTGGGCCAGCACCTTCCACAGTAAAATATGCTGCCAGGGTTGCCTGCAAAGATAATTCAGGTAAAGTGCTAAAGACTTAGACAATCCTCACACCAGTCTCACCTAATAGGCTTAGTGAACTGGGATGAGCGCACGAGCCACAAAGTGGATTTTGTAAGAACAGGAGAACCAACTGGCAGGACCTTTACCTCTTCCCCAGAGCGGCATTCCTATTAGATGCTGAGATGATTCTCTGCTCCTTTTCCTTTTGGTCATTTATGGGGAAATAAGGCATGGGTTGTGGGGAAGAGAAGGCGTCTTTCATTGTCCTTACTAACTGATATTTAAATGTTTGCATAATGAATGACTTGTTCTCTCCAGCTCTGCGCTTAATGAGTTAGTGTCTATGAACCAGCACCCTTGATAATGACATTTCTCTTGCTTTCGCCTATCACCGCCCTCCGCGAAATATTTCAAATATCGATTTTCACTTCGGAATAGAAGCCCCCCGCCCATGAATTTTAAAACCAGGGTATAAGGAACGTGAATCTGCGTTTGTTGGACAGTGCAATCTTGTAATTAGAGTTTTTCCTCTTGACTAGATACAGTGAAAGGGGTGTAATTTAATTTTTATAGACTAGCCAATTTCTGCCCCTAGCAAAATATAGCTCTGCCACTGAGCAAAATGTTACAGGTTCTCCTAAACCTTATTTAAAAGTTAAATGCAGTATATTGCGAGAAAGTTCATGGTCTGAATCAGTAAGCTAATCGATCTCTTCACCCATCCTTTGCAACAGGCATTAATCTCTCTGTTTTGCAGTACACGAGTTCACTGATTTATATGCCACGTTGCATCTACTTTATGGCTGTATAAGTAATGGCTACTTTCCTTTTGGGTTAGTTAGTTGCTCATTAAGTTGGGCAGGGATGGCTCGATGCCTTGGACAGGGTAATTTTATGCCTTATTTTCCCATGAGCTATCGAAAGATAAGGGAATAGCAAGAGAGGACCTGGGGTCTCTAATCAGTCACCCACTCTTAGCAGAAAGCAGTGGAAAGCTGACCACGGCCTATGTTCTCTTAAGGCCGTGCTCTGCTTAGTTTCACCAAGATTTACAATAACAGGCTGTAGTTTGTCTTTGGGGTGGTCCTGGCAGGAAGAAGGGCCCATTTTGCTTATCAGTATTATATCAGGGTCCCTTTATACCCGGATTCTTTAAAGCACACACATGGCATATATATGTATGAGCGTATATTTTTAAATTTTGCCTATATCAGTTAACACACACAAACATAATTCTTGTGAGAAAAGAAGTGAAAATATTGCATCCTCCTTTTTTGTAGCTGTTCAGATCGTACAAAGACGTTTTCTAACTTCTTTTCCCCAGAACATCTTTGTTCAGAGTACCAGTGATGTTTGTTAATCTTCTGGTGCCCTTTATCTGCTCCATATCTTTTTCTCTTACCTCTTCTCTCCTGTCATCTCCCTTTTGAACATCCTACCTGTAGCCCTTACTTTCTCATTCTCAAATCCATTTTGCCTCACTGAGATGGGCTATGGACTCCACTCTAAGAATAAAGTAAAGAACAAAAATGAAAAAATAATCACCATACTTTAACTTTGCCAAGGAGACTGCAACAGATTAAAAAACTTTAAAATAAAAAAGATTCAGGTGTCAAGAAAGATATTCTCATATATGAACACCGGCCCTGCTTAAAAAGGTTTCCATGCCAACCTCAATAATGTTATGAATTACACGGGGAAAGATTCTGTGCGATGAATGTCAATATCACTACCTCCTTTCCAGTGGGACCCTGAAAGAACACCTTTCTCTCCAGAGCAAGACATTTTGCCAATCCAACTGTTCACTTAGTTCTCAAGATGCATCCATCTTTTTCATGTGGCAGGCGTAGCCGACTTCTGAGGAGGTCTTCAGAGGGTGAATATCAAATGTCATTAGTCCCTCGGACTCTCCAGTACGTAAAGTATTTGTTTATGTTAACTTTCCAGCTGAACAAGCAGCCAGGGCTGACCTCCCATCTCCAGAGATGAAACGTTTGAAGATTGATCCAGCTTCTCCCATAACACTTAATTCCTCCCACTGCGATTTCATGAAAGCTTCCATCATTGATGGTTTTCCTAATGAGTTTAAACAGAGAGGCTTCAAAGCTGGGTTTTTTCTCCCAAGTGAAAAATGAAACGAACTATGAAAACAAAACACACCGTTTCCTTTTGAACTTTGAAAAGGAAATCTGCTTCCCTTACATATTCCTGAAATAAAAAAGATCTGAATATACAGCCTGCTTTCTGTCTCTCCCTCTCCCCTTCCCACCTTCTTTCCTTCTTGCCTACCTTCCTCTCTCCCTCCCTTTCTCTTTCTTTTTTTCTCTGATTGACTGACTTAGGTTCTCATGCCCAGACCTGGGAAAGGTTTATTATCGCACTGTGCAGTAGTAGCCCACACCCTAACCCCTGTTGTCAGCAGTTGAATGGAAAGGGTATCCATCACCTTTAGGGAGCAAGGAGCCATGCTCCAGGTTTCCCAGGCTTGGTAACTTTAAAGAGGTTACTTAACATCCCAGGGGCTTAGCTTTCTCTGCTGTAATATGTAGAAACAGGCCACCTGTCTTCTTATGAGATACAGCAAGGCAGTGAGGAATGCTGTCAGTATAACCACCTTAAGGCACCAGTACTAAAGGGGAAAACCTGCCGGAATGCTCACCAGGAGTTGCTTCCTTCACTCTCCGTAGCTGCCTCTGAAGGCTGGCCCAGACACCTGAGCCTAAGTTACTTTACATATTACCTCTTCATTTCTCAGACTGAAGGAGTCCTTGCATGTAACCTTTCATTCCTTATAATAGGGTCCTTATACTTAGCCTGGAAGGTTCGCAGTGAGATAATATATTCACTTGATAGTTGGTGAATCTGAGATGCAGAGAGATGTAGCAATTTGCTCAGGACCACGCAGCCAGTGGGACTGGAATTCAAGTCCTTTTTTCTTCCCCGGGATTTTTTCGATCACTCTAATACCATTTCTTTTCTGGATTTTAATTACAACTTTTTTGAGATGTAATTTACGTACCATACAAGGCATCCTTTTAGAGTGTATAACTGATTTGTTTTTAGTATATTCACAGAGTTGTGAATATAATCTAATTCCAGAACATTTTCATCACCCCAAAAAGAAACCCTGTACCCGTTAGCTGTCACTAATCTGGGAACCACTAATCTACTTTCTGTCCCTGTGGATTTGCCTCTTCTGGACATTTCCTGTAAATGGAATCACAGAAAATGTGATTTTTCGTGACTGACTTCTCTCGCTTAGGATAATGTTTTCAAGGTGCACCCGTTTCACATCCCATTTTGAAGTGCACCTTTCCTCTTGCTCGTCCAGGGGTCTGAAGGGAAAACTCAGGCTTGGCAAGTCCCTCAATTAGAGTGGGGTGGGATGAGATGGGGTAGGAGAGGGCATGGCTGTGAACCTGGAACTCCAGGGGCTAATTAGCCAGTTTGCTGAGTGGAACTAAAAACCTGTGCCAAGAGTAAGATGTCCAAGGGAGCCGTGGGGCAAAGGACCCAGCACTGGGCTTCCCATCCATCGCCTCCCTATCCATTGCCATCTGTTAATCTGCTTTTCCCTGAGGGGACCTTGAATTTGTTTGTTAGCCACAAGAATCCTCAGGCATCTTGGGTGGGCTATTCCTGATGCCAGAAGCTCTTATCAGTGATCCCAGCTGCCCATCCCAACATCTGGCCTCACCCATAGACCATAGCCCTCAAGCATCCTGCACCTCTTGGGCTAGAAGAGATCTTCATTTATAATTTCACAGATGAGAAGACTGTAGTTTTCTTTCCTGAGGGCTTAAGCATCTTGATGAGTCCATTTCCCTTTCTTCCCTTGAGAAAGCTTGAGGGTTGAGCAGGTTGAGAAGTATTCTGGGGAGAGATTGTAGTTAAGGAAATGGGATTCTGGTGTGATTTGATCATCTACAAGGAATACTCAGTAAACATGTGCAAATCTAGCCTTTTTCTCCCAAACCAAGTCACTGATTAGAGTCTTTATGTAGGCACAGCTGTTTGCTCCTTCAGAAGGTATAAGTTTCTTTTCTTTCCCTCTCAAAGACTAAGCTGAATCCTTCTTTGCCTTGTGGTGCAAGTGACTGTATTTTGGGGGAAGAGAATTGCTGGTAGAGGACAATGTTTCCTCCCCTGGGCATTCCACAAAAGGCCATATCTATAAAGTAGGAGCTTCAATCAAACCTGTGATGAATCATCCTGTGAATAAACAAAAGAATTATGATATATGTCACTAATTCCTTCTATCCACGGTAAACTTTGGGCTGTGGCTATATTGTGATTCAGGAACCGTTTTCACCAGCCAAAACTATACCACATGTTCCCTTATTAATAAATTACTTCCAACCTTCTGATTGCCTTCAACAGTCCAAAGCAAAGCAGCAGAGGAACTGAATTAAGTGCTTTCGATAAGGTGAAACCATAAAAAGTTGGTAATAAATTGCTTTTTTCCAACAATGCATTTGAATAGAATAAAGCAGGAATAGTTCGCGATGCTGATTCCCACCTTTCTGACTTTGCAATAAACCAGGAGAGGGATCCAGAGGCAAAAGTGATTGAAGTGTTGCATTATTCTAAGGAAGTTGTGATACTTGGTCCAGGGCGTTTCATTTCTCACTGGACATGGACAATAGCTTTTGATGTTCTTCTATTTCTTGGACTTGTCGGTGAGAGCGGAGGATGGGTGGAGACAGCGCCAGGAGCCGGTGATACCCGGAGAGGCTCTCAGCCCTCCCCCCGCCGTGGTCCAGCGTGCTGTACTCGCTGTGAATATGAATGTGCAGAGCAGCTTCGGGTGCCCTGCACTGAGGCTGCTTCAAAGAGCACCCAGCGTGATGCTGGGTGATGGGTTTTGTGCACTGTTTCGTTGTTGCTTATGCAGAATCTGGCAAAACACTCAGGTCTCCGGTAACTTCAGAGATACCAAGAGGCTAGGCAGGTTGATGAGTTTTCCACCCAGTGAGGACATCCAAATGGATCTCGGCTTCAAAGCCAGCCGTGAGATATCATCTTTCGAGAATTTCCCTGGCTTCAGAGAGAAAGGCCGCGAGTGGGTGGGACCGCACCTGGAGAGGGAAGAGTTCGCTGACTTTCTTTAAAGAGGCCAAACATCATTCTTCTCAACCTGTCACTGGCTGTTGGAAGGGGAAAAAAAAAAAAGAAAGCAGGTCAGAGGCAGTTCTACATAAGAGTGGGTTGAAATCCAGAGAGGCTAAACCATCCGTGTAAAACCTGGGTCCGTGTGTAAAAGCCAGCCGGGGGCCCTGCTTACCTGTGCTTCTGGAATTGACCTTCCCTGGTGTCGGTGATGACAGGAGAATGACAGAGGGCTGCTCTGACAATTTTATTTTTGGTCAGTGTTCTCCAGCCAGCAGTTTGGCTGGCGCATGACCCTTTAGTACTTTAGAGCATCCTTTCCTAATCGAATTGAATTGTAGCTTCATTCACTAGTGTCCATTGCTGGTGTTCATTTCTGTGCCCAGGGCTCCTGAAAGCCCACCGTGCCTGCCTCTCTCTTCCTTTGTCTCTCTCGGTCTCTCGCTGTTTCTCCCCCTCCTTCCCTACCTCTCTTTCACACACATATACTTACACTTACTCACTGCTATGCAGATATCCCATAAATATTTGCTGAATGAGTATGCTTGAAAAATCAAGTTTCAAGCTAAAATAAATAGGTTTATCTGTTGGTATTTTTTAAATATTATGTCGAAAATGAGAGCGCTTAAATCTCTATCATAAGAGGAAGCAAAGAACAAAGATAAGTTGAATATACTTTTTGCTTTTTCGTTAAACTGGAAAGAGTCTACTCATGCCTGTTAATGTCATTTAAGGAACAACTCTGAAGTGTAATCCACCCCAGTTTTTCTAGTAGGTCAGCTTTTAAGGATGTGCTTTGAATAGGAGTGTTTTCTGGAAACACACGCACACCCTACTTCTGCAATATTCCACTAACTTGGTACTCAAGCTGAGAAGAGGTCACCACCCAGCCAGTTCTATCAGCTGGAGGTTTAAGTATTTGGAACTCTGTTACATTGAGATCTGCCTTTGTCATGAACTCCCTTAGGAAGAAATATATGCAGTCATATTCCCCCAACAAATCTCTGTTCCCTCTCCCCAGGCCTCTCCCGCACAGGAGATGCAAGTTTAAAATACAAATGGATAGGTCCCACGAGACAGAGGCAATCCAGACTTTCAGCTGGGGGATGTGCTTCTAAACCATTTGGTTTTGGAAAATTAAACCATAGAGAGAAGCAGAAAAAAAAAAAAGACTCTGTTTTATGTTTTTGTTCTCCCATGGTCTGTCTTGCACTTAACGCTTTCACTAGGCTCTAAGAATCCAACTAATTGCTTGTATTCTTGCCCTGTTTATTGAATATCATTAATATCATTGTCGTAAGACCTGGATGTCATTCTTATGTTGAAGCTTGAAGAAGTTCTGGCTGCAGTAGCTTCAGGCGTCAAGAAGCATTTAGGTCTGTTCCCCTCATTGGTTTATGGGACATAGTTTCAAAAGAGAACCAGCCATTGCTGCTGCCAGGTTCCTTTATGTTCTTACCTCCACTCTGGACCTCACTTTCTGTATCACTTAAGAATGTCTTTAGTGGCAAACAATGGAGACTTGAGTCTTAAAGGCCTGTATTGTATACCTAACAAGATGATCCAGAAGAAGGATGCCCTGGGGTTGCTTCCACAACTCAGTGATGTCATCGAAGACCCAGGTTTTCTCCATTTTCCTACTCCTTTTCCTAAGCATTGGCTTTTTGTCCTGAGGCCAATTGCCTCTTGGTCACAAGGTGGCTACTTATATTCAATTAAAGGGAAGGGATAGCACCAAGGAGCTTTTCTCTCCAGCTTTTCCTTTTAACAAGAAAACAAAATCTCTCCCAAAGTCCCCCCAAGAGCCTTCTCCTTATCTTTCATTGATCAGAATGTCGTCTCATGGCCACTGTTTGCTGTAAGGAAGAAAGCAGAGGGTGGCTATCGGGTGGCCGACTGTCAGTGTCTGCCGAATCACCTTTTGAGAAATCCTTGCACAAAACCGGAAAGAATCCAGCATAGTGCTTCCAGGCCCCCTGGAGAAATAACAGGGATGATTTCGTCGCCCGAACGTCACCCGCTCTTTTGCGTAAAACAAACACTGAAATGCATCGTCAGAGGACCTCCATCATGAATCACTGTCACGTTTTTCTCTTTTGGCTGTGCTGTGGGACATGCAGGATCTTAGTTCCCAGACCAGGGATCGAACCTGTGCCCCCCTGCGGTGGAAGCGTGGAGTCCTAACCACTGGACCACGGGGAATTTCCCACCTGTCACATTTTGGAAAGGGAAAGAAGTACATACGCTAGCAAGTGATGTCCCGACGTTTAGTTCAAGGTGTATGTGACATTTCAGAATTTTGGTTCACTGAATGATGAGCTGTAAGAGTATAACTAAATTTTAGTGTGAGGATATTTTCTACAGGAGAGAATGATGTGTTCGTGGCGACGAATACAAGGGTGCCTTGAGTTAAATGATTCGATGTTCTCGGCCCATCCCATCTGGAGCCATTATGCCACCGAGGACTCTGTTGTCCCTAATTCGGGTAAATTTGTGTGCAAGAAACTGATTATTCATCTTTGGGCCCCGTGATGTTAACTTTGCCATTTTGGAACAATAATGAGAAGGCCTTCAGGGTTAAACATGCAAGAGCACAGTTTCATAGATCACTGAAGGGCACTGTTAATAGTGAGATAATAAGTCATAAATATCTGTTCCCTCAGTCCCCCACGGCAAACTGGGGAACAAAGACACCAGCTGAGGAAAAGCAAGTGTCTGTGCAGAAAGCTTCCTGGCTCAGAATGTTATAAATGAGCAGAGAAGTCCACATCTCATGTGAAACTCAAGTAAAACTAACAGTTGGCATTGTACATTATGGGTGGGTTGCTTGCTATAATTAAGGTGGCATCCGTGGTTAACAGCCTTGAAAATTAAACTCAACAACAAAAACTTTCGAAAGGGATAATCAAAGCCTTCTGAATAATGAAGTTAACACCTCCCTGTCATGAGGAAAGAGAATGTTCTTGAGGTATCTTGTTTCATGTCTGTGTTCTTGATGCCGTGGCCGTTGTTTGAACAGACACGTTTGTTTTTGCCCATAGGGGTCAGTCGGGTGCCTTTGCGTTACCCTGAATTTCTGGTTCCACCAAACTAGGCCAGGCTGGGCGGACGGCTCGGCGTCAGTACGCATGTGCAACGCAGACCCTGGCGCCTCCCTTGTTATTTGGCCCTTTAAAAAACGTTAGCATTCTTGTTTCCTTCCTGTGGCCATCTGCAGCTCCAGGGGATGGGGCATCTTTGGCTTTTAAAATATTCACATCCACAGCAAAGGAAAAGTACTTAAGAGCCAGAACACAGAATTGTCCAGGAAAAAACTACCTCCAGGTCTTCTCCTCCTTTTATGTCTGATGAACGGTGCCCATCGTGGCAGTAACGAGGCACAAGTACGTGTAGATAAGCTGCTTCTTCCCAAAATGTCCTCATTAGAACGCAGAGACTATCAAAATTCCTCACACGGTGTTCTTTAAGAGAAAAAAAAAAATACTTGGGAACAAATTGAAGATTTTTTTTCTCCCAGTTTCTTTCAAAACTCACTGAAAATGCATATAGTTCATTCCGGTTACCCATTTCCAAGCATTTTGCCTTGAGGAGCTGTTCCTAGTGCTGCATGGAATAGTTACTGTAGTGTAATCATAACTCCGGTGCAGTAAGTGTTGGTGATTTTTCGGGTAGAGGAAGATTAGCCTTACTCCCAGAGGGGCATTCACACAAGTAGCAGTTTGCCATAAAAGTTCGACTTTAGAACTAAATTATACAACATGGGGTGAAAAGTAATGGACTATTAAAAGCTCTCTTTAGGGCTTCCCTGGTGGCGCAGTGGTTGAGAATCTGCCTGCCAGTGCAGGGGACACGGGTTCGAGCCCTGGTCTGGGAAGATCCCACATGCCGCGGAGCAACTAGCCCCGTGAGCCACAATTACTGAGCCTGCGAGCCTGGAGCCTGTGCTCCGCAACCAGAGAGGCCGCGACAGTGAGAGGCCCGCGCACTGTGATGAAGAGTGGCCCCCGCTTGCCACAACTAGAGAAAGCCCTCGCACAGAAACGAAGACCCAACACCGCCAAAAATAAATAAATTAATAAACTCCTACCCCCAACATCTTCTTAAAAAAAAAAAAAACAATGTTAAATGGTTTTTGTTTCTGATTCTCCAAGTCCAGAGGCTATTGGAGCAGAAGATTAGTTGGAAAATGCTTCCCAATCCCACAGACGATCGCTATAGAATTAAATTCTAGAACACTGTGCAAACTGGGTCAAATAGAACCTGGTGGGGTTTAGAGGGTACCCAGTGGTTATCAGCCTTCTTTCTTACCCAGGTTCTGAGCAAATTGAGAAATAAAACAAGGAACAAGACAAATGAGGCCCAAAAGATCACCATTGTTACTAAGAAAGACTAGGTTGGAGGGAATAGCTTTGGGGGTGAAAGTCAAACAGTTTTCCAAATTAGCATCTTCAAATTAGCTGGTTTACCCAGTCCAAACAAAGCCAGAGAAGGACGTTTCTTGCCCCGGGGAGCAGGGCAGACCACCTGTTTGCTATGAGCCACTCACTGCCAAGAAAGATAAGGAAGGGGATGAACAGCATGTGCCCTGTTTAGTCTTCTTAAATTTACCAATCAGATATGTCACTCCACCTCCCTTGGGGAAGAGGGCATAGAGGTCTAGAGAAGCCAGGAGTTGCGCTAATTGAGGGAACATTGGAAGAGGGGGAAAACCATTCCCCCAGTAATCTTCCCTCAAGCCCATCACACTGAAAAATAGTCATTTCCAGAGCCCCCGAGGCCTTTGAGGCACGAAGGAAGTAATTAAATAGCACAGATGTTTGGGGCTACCATCTGTCCCCTATACAGACATACATACGTTATTGGTCATCAGCGTGTGCGGTGGTCAGTCACGTTTCACTGAAGCATTTTTTTGGGTAGAACATAGAAAAATGATATAGACTTGTCCCTCACCCAATACCAGCGTCTTTTATGAAAATGTTTTATTTTGAAATAATTTCAGGCTTGCAGAAAACCTGCCAAGATAGTAGAGAGTTTCCGTGTACCCTTCACCCAGCTTCTGCTAACGTTAATAACTAGCATCACCGTAGTGCAATGATCAAAACTAAGAAATGGACATTGGTGCCATGCTGTTCACTCAACCACGGTTTGTATTTGGATTTCACACGTGTTTCCTTTTTCTATTCCCGGATCCTCTGCAGGATCCTACATTGCATTTCATGGCCATGTCTCCTCCTCTAATCTCAGTTACCAGTTCCTCACTCTCTTCTTGTCTTTTGTGATCTTAACACTTTTCATTTTTATTGAAGTACAGTTGATTCACAATATTGTGTTGGTTTCAGGTGTACAACCAAGTGATTCCATTATACATATATATGTGTATATATCTGTATTCTTTTTTTCAATTCTTTTCCATTATACTTTATTACAAGGTATTGAATATAGTTCCCTGTGCTATGCAGTAAATCCTTGTTGTTTATATATAGTAATGTGCATTTGTTAATCCCACGCTCCCAATTCATCCCTCTTCCCTTCCCCTTTGGTAACCATAACTTTGTTTTCTATGCCTGTGAGTCTGTTTCTGTTTTATAAGTAAGTTCACTGGTACTGTTTTTTAGATTCCATGTATAAGTGATATCATATGATACTTGTTTTTCTCTGACTTACTTCACTTAGTATGATAATCTCTAGGTCCATCCATGCAAATAATAAATAATGCAAATGGCATTATTTCATTCTTTTTAATGGCTGTGTAATATTCCATCATGTATATGTATACATATACATATACACACACATATATACATATATATATACCACATCTTTTTTTACATATATATACATTGTTTTTTAATATTCTTTTTCATTATGGTTTATCATAGGATATTGAATATAGTTCCCAGTGCTCTACAGTAGGACCTTGTTGTTTATCCATTCTATATATAATAGTTTGCATCTGCTCATCCCAACCCCCTCCCCCTTGGCAACCACAAATCTGTTCTCTATGTCTGTGTTTCTGTTTCATAGATAGGTTCATTTGTGTCATATTTTAGATTCCACATATAAGTGATATCATACGGTATTTGTCTTTCTCTTTCGGACTTAGTATGATAATCTCTAGTTGCATCCATGTTGCTGCAAATGGCATTATTTCATTCCTTTTTATGGCTGAGTAGTATTCCATTGTGTACATATACCACATCTTTATCCATTCTTCTGTCCATGTCTTGGCTATTGTGAATAGTGCTGCTATGAACATAGGGGTTCATGTATCTTTTTGAATTATAGTTTTATCTGTATATATGCCCAGGAGTGGGATTGATGGATCATATGACAATTCTATTTTTAGTTTTCTGAGGAACCTCCATACCTTTTTCCACAGTGGCTGCACCAACTTACATTCCCACCAACAGTGTAGGAGAGTTCTCTTCTCTCCACACCGTCTCCAGCATTTGTTGTTTGTAGACTTTTTAATGATGGCCATTCTGACTGGTGCGAAGTGGTACCTCACTGTAGTTTTGATTTGCATTTCTCTCATAATTAGCAATGTTGAGCATCTTTTCGTATTCCTATTGGTGCCTATTCACCATCTATATTTCTTCTTTGGAGAAATGTCTTTTTAGGCCTTCTGCTCATTTTTCAGTTGGGTTGTTGTTGTTGAGTTGTATGAGCTGTTTGTATATTTTGGAAATTAAGCCCTTGTCGGTCGTATCATTTGCAAATATTTTCTCCCATTCTGTAGGTTGTCTTTTCTTTTTGTTTATGGTTTCTTCTGCTGTACAACAGCCTGTAAGTTTGATTAGGTCCCATTTGTTTATTTTTGTTTTTATTTCTATTGCTTTGGGAGACTGACCTAAGAAAACATTTGTACAATTGGTACAAATCAGAGAATGTTTTGCCTATGATCTCTTCTAGGAGTTTTATGGTGTCATGTCTTAAGTCTTTAAGCCATTTTGAGTTTATTTTTCTGTATGATGAGAGGGTGTGTTCTAACTCCACTGATTTACATGTGGCCGTCCAACTTTCCTAACATCACTTGCTGAAGAGACTAGCTTTTTCCCAATGTATATTCTTGCCTCCTTTGTTGAAGATTAATTGACCGTAGCTGTGTGGATTTATTTCTGGGCTCTCTATTCTGTTCCATTGATCCATATGTCTGTTTTTGTGCCAGTACCATGCTGTTTTGATTACCATAGCTTTGTAGTATTGTCTGAAGTCTGGGAGGGTTATTCCTTCTGCTTTGTTCCTTTTCTTCAGGATTGCTTTGGCAATTCTGGGTCTTTTGTGGTTCCATATGAATTTTAGGATTATCTGTTCTAGTTCTGTAAAAAATGTCATGGGTAATTTGGTAGAGATTGCATTAAATCTGTAGATTGCTTTGCGTAGTATGGCCATTTTAACAATATTAATTCTTCAAATCCAAGAGCATGGGATATCTTTCCATTTCATTGAATCAGTTTCCTTTATTAATGGTTTACAGTTCTCAGCGTATAAGTCTTTCACCTCCTTGGTCAGGTTTATTCCTAAGTATTTTGTTTTTAAGGGTGCAATTTTAAAAGGTTTTTTTTTTTTTACATTCCCTTTCTGATATTTCATTGTTGTTGTAAAGAAATGCAACCGATTTCTGTATGTTAAGCTTGTATCCTGCTACCTTGCTGAATTCGTTTATCAGTTCTAGTAGTTTTTGTGTGGAGTCTTTAGGGTTTCATATCATCTGATAAAGTATCGTATCATCTGCATATTATGACAATTTTACCTCTTCCCTTCCAATTTGGATACTTCTTATTTCTTTTTCTTGTCTGATTGCTGTGGCTAGGACTTCCAATACTATGTTGAATAGAAGAGATGAGAGTGGTCATCCTTGTCCTGTTCCAGATTAAATTTAATTAATTAATTAATTAATTTATTTATTGACCATGCCACTTGCAGCATCTTAGTCCCCCAATCAGGGATTGAACCCATGCCCCCTGCAGTGGAAGCATGGAGTCTTAACCACTGGACTACCAGGGAAGGCCCTTGTTCCAGATTTTAGCAGGAAGGCTTTCAGCTTTTCACCATTGAGTATTATATTGACTGTGGGTTTGTCATAAATAGCTTCTATTATACTGAGATATGTTCCCTCTATACCCACTTTAGTAAGAGGTTTTATCATGAATGGATGTTGAATTTTGTCAAATGCTTTCTCTGCATCTATTGAGATGATCATGTAGTTTTTGTCTTGTCTTTAGTTTTTGTGGTGTATCACATCAATTTGCATATGTTGGACCATCGTTGTGAACTTGGGATAAATCTCACTTGGTTGTGGTGTGTGATCTTTTTTATGTGTCATTGGATTCAGTTTGCTGATATTTTGTTGAGAATTTTTTGCATCTAAATTCATCAGAGATGTTGGCCTGTAATTTTCCTTTTTGGTGGTGTCTTTGTCTGGTTTTGGTATCAGGGTGATGGTGGCCTTGTAGAATGAGCTGTGGGAGTGTTCCTTCCTCTGCACTTTTTTGGAAGAGTTTCAGAAGGATAGGTCTTAACTCTTCTCTAAATGTTTGATAGTTGAGATTTCTCCTTTTTCATTTCTTATTTTGTTTGTTTGGGTTCTCTCTCTTTTCTTCTTGGTGAGCCTGGCCAGAGGTTTGTCAGTCTTGTTTGTCCTTTCAAAGAACCAGCTCTTGGTTTTATTGATTTTTTCTGTTTTGTTTTTTTTTTCCGGTACACGGGCCACTCACTGCTGTGGCCTCTCCCATTGCAGAGCACACGCTCCGGACGCGCAGGCTCAGTGGCCACGGCTCACGGGCTCAGCTGCTCCCTGGCATGTGGGATCTTCCCAGAATGGGGCACGAACCCGTGTCCCCTGCATTGGCAGGCGGACTCTCAACCACTGCGCCACCAAGGGAAGCCCTCTGTTGTTTTTTTAATCTCTATTTTATTTATTTTCTCTTCAATCTTTATGATTTCCTTCCTTCTGCTGACTTTAGGTTTTGTTTGTTCATCTTTTTCTAATTCTTTTAAGTGGTAGGTTAGGTTGTTTACTTGAGGTTTTTCTTGTTTTTTTGAGGAAGGTCTGTATCTCTATGAATTTCCCTTTAAGAACTGCTTTTGCTGCATCCCATAAATTTTGTATGGTTGTGTTTTCATTGTCATTTGTCTCAAGGTATTTTCTAATTTCCTCTTTGATTTCATCATTGACCTGTTGGTTTTTTAGTAGCATGTTGTTTAGTCTCCATGTAATCAGTTTCTTTTTTTTTTTGCGGTACGCGGGCCTCTCACTGTTGTGGCCTCTCCCATTGCGGAGCACAGGCTCCTGACGCGCAGGCTCAGCGGTCATGGCTCACGGGCCCAGCCGCTCCGTGGCATGTGGGATCTTCCCGGACCGGGGCACGAACCCGTGTCCCCTGCATCGGCAGGCGGACTCTCAACCACTGCGCCACCAGGGAAGCCCTGTAATCAGTTTCTTCTCATTTCTTTTTCTGTGGTTGATTTCTAGTTTCATGCCATTGTGGTCAGAAAAGATGCTTGAGATAATTTCCATACTCTTAAATTTATTGAGGCTTGTTTTGTGCCCTAGTATGTGCACCACATCTTCTTTATCCATTCATCTGTCAGTGGACATCTAGGTTGCTTCCATGTCTTGGCTATTGTAAATAGTGCTGCTATGAACATTGGGATGCATGTATCTTTTGTGACCTTGACAGTTTTGAAGAGGACTGGTCAGCTTTTTGTACACTGTCCCTCAATTTGGGTTGGTCTGATGTTTTCTCATGATCAGATTGAGGGAACAAGAACACTCAGAAGGGACTCCCATCACCTCTCCATGCATCACATCAAGGGGTGTGTGATGTCAACATGTCTTGTTACTGGTGATGTTAAGTTTGATCACTTAATTAGGTGCTATGTGCTGGGTTTCTCCACTGTAAAGTGACTGTTTCTCCCTTTTTATTTAATACATAATTTAAAGGAGATCATTTGAAACTCTACAAATATCCTCTTTCCCCTCAAACTTTGCTCAGTAATTTTAGCATCTACCAGTGGATTTTTCCCTCACCAGTTAGCACTGTGGTGGTATAATCTTAATTTCTGTTCCTCTCTTCCTTCTGCATTTATTACTTGAAATTCTTTTGTAAGGAAGAGCTGTCCCTTCTCCTCCAGGTATTTATTTATTCAATTTTATTGATATCAGTATGAACTTATGGATATTCACTTTATTTTATGGGTTCTAATACAGTGCTTTTGTTACTTATTGTTCAAACTGCTCCAGCTACCCACTGGGAGGTTGAATTCTGTATCCTTTAAACACGCCCCATCCTTTTCCGTAAATTGATTGTTTGATTGATCGCTGCACTGGGTCTTTGTTGCTGCGCGTGGGCTTTCCCTAGTTGCGGCGAGCCGGGGCTATTCTTTGTTGCGGTGTGCGGGCTTCTCATTGCGGTGGCTTCTCTTGTTGCGGAGCACAGGCTCTAGGCACATGGGCTTCAGTAGTTGTGGCACGTGGGCTCAGTACTTGTGGCTCGTGGGCTCTAGAGTGCAGGCTCAGTAGTTGTGACACACGGGCTTAGTTCCTCCATGGCATGTGGGATCTTCCCAGACCAGGGCTCAAACCCATGTTCCCTGCATTGGCAGGTGGATTCTTAACCACTGTGCCACCAGGGAAGGCCCGCCCCATCCATTTTTTGAACACTTCCATATTTTGGGCACCGTAAGATAAGATACGCCAGATTCATCTTGAATTTTCCATCTCCCAGCCCTGTCTGTCACTTCTCCATGGTAGCTGTGACTTTTTAGTTTAAAAGAAAAAAACAAAAGCAAAAGCAAAAACAGAAAAAACCCTCAAGCCAAGGAAACTGACGTTTCTTACTCTGGGCTGGCATGGTCATAGGAGCTTTGCATGCATTGTCCTCTTAATCCTCATTCTTAATTTTTTAAACTCTGTTATATAGGTGTAGTTTTCTCCCTATTCAAGAGGATAAACTATGGCTTAGAGAAGTTAAGTGCCTTATTCAATTTTCTCCAGCAAGAATTCTAGTCTAGGTCTGTCGGACTCCCAGGTTCATGTTCTTTCTACTGGGTAAAGAATCATATCAGAAGCAAAATGAAACATGGACTTTATCCACTTCAGCTTCCTCCACCCCATTTCCTAGACAAGGAACTGAGGCCAGTAAATGAGAAGATCAGGTCTTCTTCAAGACCCAGAACTTGATGGAAGAAATTAATGGAAGACCCTGATCCTCTGGCACTCAGCTCAGTAGTATTTCTTTACGTTTCAATGAGTATAATTCTTCCCAGATTATTTTCATTGGTAAGATGACCAATGATTGCAGTTCATTATTGAAACTTCCTTTGCTTAGCTTATGATCTAATATCATTTCCCATTGTGTTTGCCAGAAACCATGAATGGGATTTTTGAGCCTAAGTGATCATTTTGGTAAGTCAAGAGATAACATCTCAGAGAAAGAACTGAACAGTAACCCCACACACTACCCAACACCTTGTTTTTATTATTTATTTATTTATTTATTTAGCTGCACCAGGTCTTAGTTGCAGCACACGGGATCTTTGTCGCGACACGCGGAATCTTTAGTTGCAGCCCACGGGAACTTTTTGTTTAGTTGCGGCACGTGGGAACTTTTTTTAGTTGAAGCATGCAAACTCTTAGTTGTGGCATGTGGAATCTAATTCCCTGACCAGGGATTGAACCTGGGCCCCCTGCACTGGGAGCACAGAGCCTTAGCCCCTCGACCACCAGGGAAGTCCCTACCCAATACCCCCTTAATAAGTGACATTGCCACTTTAATTCCCAAATTATCTCTTTGGCAATATAAATTCACTTGAAAATGATATTTTCGGAAAGAAACAAAATTATTAACAGATTTCTTTTCAACTGTGATGTTTTTAAGAAGACTTAGAAAACCAGGAAATTCCTGAAAATAAGTACATCTAGAAAAATATAATTAAGCTCAGAGGGGGAACAAGTTATCACATCAGTATGTATACTGTGCTGTAAGAGGCTCCCTTGAAAACAGAAAATAAGAACAGTGGAGTCCAAGCAATACTGTGGATCCACCATGGTTAAAACCAGGATAGTACAGAAGATAAGACCTGCTAAAACTAAAGCAGCTGCTTATACAACTGAGGTGGCTTCTGGTTATGAAGAAAGGACCCTGTTACAGGGTTTGGCTTTAAATATAACAGAACTATAAAATAGCTAAATGCAAATCTTGCTCAACAAACCTGCATCCTGCCCGTGCTGGAAACAGCATTCAGGTAGTGGCTCCAACTTTGCCTTTTTTATTTTTTAACATCTTTATTGGAGTATAATTGCCTTACATTATTGTGTTAGTTTCTGCTGTATAACAAAGTGAATCAGCTATACGTATACATATATCCCCATATCCCCTCCCTCTTGTGTCTCCCTCCCACCCTCCCTATCCCACCCCTCTAGGTGGTCACAAAGCACCGAGCTGATCTCCCTGTGCTATGCGGCTGCTTCCCACTAGCTATCTATTTTACGTTTGGTAGTGTATGTATGTCCATGCCACTCTCTCACTTCATCCCAGCTTACCCTTCCCCCTCCCTGTGTCCTGAAGTCCATTTTCTACATCTGCATCTTTCTTCCTGTCCTGCCCCTAGGTTCTTCAGGACCACTTTTTTTGTTTGTTTAGATTCCATATATATGTGTTAGCATACGGTATTTGTTTTTCTCCTTCTGACTTACTTCACTCTGTATGACAGACTCTAGGTTCATCCACCTCACTACAAATAACTCAATTTCCTTGTTTTTTGTGGCTGAGTAATATTCCATTATATATATGTGCCACATCTTTATCCATTTGTCTGTCGATGGACACTTAGGTTGTTCCAGGTCCTGGCTATTGTAAATAAAGCTGCAATGAACACTGTGGTACGTGACTCTTTTTGAATTATGGTTTTCTCAGGGTATATACCCAACAGTGAGATTGCTGGGTCGTATGGTAGTTCTATTTTTAGTTTTTTAAGAAACCTCCATACCGTTCTCCATAGTGGCTGTATCAATTTACATTCCCACCAACAGTGCAAGAGGGTTCCCTTTTCTCCTCACCCTCTCCAGCATTTATTGTTTGTAGACCTTTTGATGACGGCCATTCTGACCGGTGTGCGGTGATGCCTCATTGTAGTTTTGATTTGCATTTCTCTAATGATTAGTTACGTTGAGCATCCTTTCATGTGTTTGTTGGCAGTCTGTATGTCATCTTTGGAGAAATGTCTATTTAGATCTTCTGCGCATTTTTGGATTGGGTTGTTTGTTTTTTTGATATTGAGTTGCATGAGCTGCTTGTATATTTTGGAGATTAATTCTTTGTCAATTGCTTCGTTTGCAAATATTTTCTCCCATTCTGAGGGCTGTCTTTTCATCTTGTTTATGGTTTCCTTTGCTGTGTGGAAGCTTTTAAGTCTCATTAGGTCCCATTTGTTTATTTTTGTTTTTATTTTCATTTCTCTAGGAGGTGGATTAAAAGGATCTTGCTGTGATTTATGTCATAAAGTGTTCTGCCTCTGTTTTCCTTTAAGAGTTTTATAGTGTCTGGCCTTACATTTATGTCTTTAATCCGTTTTGAGTTTCTATTTGTGTATGGTGTTAGGGAGTGTTCTAATTTCATTCTTTTACATGTAGCTGTCCAGTTTTCCTAGCACCACTTATTGAAAAGGTTGTCTTTTCTCCATTGTATATTCTTGCTTCCTTTATCAAAGATAAGGTGATCTCAACAGATGAATGGATAAATAAGATGTGGCACATATATGCAATGGAATATTACTCAGTCATAAAAAGAAACGAAATTGAGTTATTTATAGTGAGGTGGATGGACCTAGAATCTGTCATACGGAATGAAGTAAGTCAGAAAGAGAAAAACAAATACCATATGCTAACACATATATAAGGAATCTAAAAAAAAAAAAAAGGTTCTAAAGAAACTAGGGGCAGGACAGGAATAAAGACATGAACGTAGAGAATGGACTTGAGGACATGGGGAGGGGGAAGGGTAAGATGGGTTGAAGTGAGAAAGTGGTATGGACATATATAGACTGCCAAATGTAAAATAGGTACCTAGTGGGAAGCAGCCGCATAGCTCAGGGAGATCAGCTTGGTGCTTTGTGACCACCTAGGGGGTGGGATAGGAAGGGTGGGAGGGAGGGAGATGCAAGAGGGAGAAGATATGGAAATACATGCATATGTATAGCTGATTCACTTTGTTATAAAGCAGAAACTATCTCACCACTGTAAAGCAATTATACTCCAATAAAAACGTTAAAAAAAAGGATAAGGTGACCATATGTGTGTGAGTTTATCTCTGGCCTTTCTATCCTGTTCCATTGATCTATATATCTGTTTTTGTGCTGGTACAATACTATCTTGATTACTATAGCTTTGTAGTATAGTCTGAAGTTCAGGAGCCTGATTCCTTGAGCTCCATTTTTCTTTCTCAAGATTGCTTCGGCTATTCGGGGTCTTTTGTGTTTTATACAAATTGGAAATTTTTTGTTCTAGATCTGTGAAAAATGCCAGTGGTAGTTTGATAGGGATTGCATTGAATCTGTAGATTGCTTTGGGTAGTAGAGTCATTTTTATAATGTTTATTCTTCCAGTCCAAGAACATGGTATATCTCTCCATCTGTTTGTATCATCTTTAATTTCTTTCATCAGTATCTTATACTTTTTTGCATACAGGTCTTTCGTCTCCTTAGGTAGGTTTGTTCCTAGGTATTTTATTCTTTTCATTGCAGTGGTAAATGGGAGTGTTTCCTTAATTTCTCTTTCAGATTTTTCATCATTAGTATATGGCAATGCAAGAGATTTATTTGCATTAATTTTGTACCCTGCAACCTTGCCAAATTCATTGATTAGCTCTAGTAGTTTTCTGGTAGCATCTTTAGGATTCTCTATAGTATCATGTCATCTGCCAAGAGTGACCATTTTATTTCTTCTTTTCTGATTTGGATTCCTTTTATTTCTTTTTCTTCTCTGATTGCTGTAGCAAAATCTTCCAAAACTATGTTTAATAATAATGGTGAGAGTTTGCAACCTTGTCCTGTTCCTGATCTTAGTGGAAATGATTTCAGTGTTTCACCATTGAGAATGATTTTGACCCTGGGTTTGTCATATATGGCCTTTATTATGTTGAAGTAAGTTTCCTCTATGCCTACTTTCTGGAAAGTTTGTTTTTTTTTTTTTTATCATAAAAGGGCATTGAATTTTGTTGAAAGCTTTTTCTGCATCTATTGAGATTATCATATCGTTTTTATCCTTCAATTTGTTAATATGTTGTATCACATTGATTGATTTGCATATATTGAAGAATCCTTGCATTCCTGGGATAAACTGCACTTGATCATGGTGTATGATCCTTTTAATGTGCTGCTGGATTCTGTTTGCTAGTATTTAGTTAAGGATTTTCGCATCTATGTTCATCAGTGTTATTGGCCTGTAGTTTTCTTTTTTTGTGACATCTTTGTCTGGTTTTGGTATCAGGGTGATGGTGGCCTCGTAGAATGAGTTTGGGAGTGTTCCTCCCTCTGCTATATTTTGGAACACTTTCAGAAGGATACGTGTTAGCTGTTCTCTAAATGTTTGATAGAACTTGCCTGTGAAGCCTTCTGGTCCTGGGCTTTTGTCTGTTGGAAGATTTTTAATCACAGTTTCAATTTCAGTGCTTGTGATTCGTTTGTTTATATTTTCTGTTTCTTCCTGGTTCAGTCTTGGAAGATGTACTTTTCTAAGAATTTGTCCATTTCTTCCAGGTTGTCCGTTTTATTGGCACATATTTGCTTGTCGTAATCTCTCATGATCCTTTGTGTTTCAGTAGTGTCAGTTGTTACTTCTTTTTCATTTCTAATTCTGTTGATTTGAGTCTTCTCTCTTTTTTCTTGATGAGTCTGGCTAATGGTAATTTGGCTTATCTTCTCAAAGAACAAGCTTTTAGTTTTATTGATCTTTGCTATCGTTTCCTTCATTTCTTTTTCATTTATTTCTGATCTGATCATTATGATTTCTTTCCTTCTGCTGACTTTGGGGATTTTTTGTTCTTCTTTCTCTAATTGCTTTAGGTGCAAGGTTAGGTTGTTTTTTTGAGATGTTTCCTGTTTCTTAAAGTAGGATTGTATTGCTATAAAATTCCCTCTCAGAACTGCTTTTGCTGCATTGCATTAATTTTGGGTCGTCATGTCTCCATTGTCATTTGTTTCTAGGTATTTTTTTATTTCCTCTTTGACTTCTTCAGTGATCGCTAGGTTATTAAGTAGTGTATTGTTTAGCCTCCATGTGTTTGTATTTTTTACAGATCTCTTCCTGTAATTGATATCTAGTCTCATAGTGTTGTGGTCGGAAAAGATACGTGATACGATTTCAATTTTCTTAAATTTACCAAGGCTTGATTTGTGACCCAAGGTATGACCTATCCTGGAGAATGTTCCATGAGCACTTGAGAAAAATGTGTATTCTGTTGTTTTTGGATGGAATGTCCTATAAATATCAATTAAGTCCATCTTGTTTAATGTATCATTTAAAGCTTGTGTTTCCTCATTTATTTTCATTTTGGATGATCTGTCCATTGGTGAAAGTGGGGTGTTGAAGTCCCCTACTATGATTGTGTTACTGTTGATTTCCCGTTTTATGGCTGTTAGTATTTGGGGTTTTTTTGGGTGTTTTTTTTGCGATACGCGGGCCTCTCACTGTTGTGGCCTCTCCTGTTGAGGAGCACAGGCTCTGGACATGCAGGCTCAGCGGCCATGGCTCACGGGCCCAGCCGCTCCACGGCATGTGGGATCTTCCCGGACCGGGGCACGAACCCGTGTCCCCTACATCGGCAGGCGGACTTTCAACCACTGTGCCACCAGGGAAGCCCCTGTCCCTATTCTTTTGTCTCTGTTTTTCTCTTTTTTCTTTTGCCCTACCCAGGTACGTGGGGAGTTTCTTGCCTTTTGGGAGGTCTGAGGTCTTCTGCCAGCATTCAGTAGGTGTTCTACAGGAGTAGTTCCATGTGTAGATGTATTTCTGATGTATCTGTGGGGAGGAAGGTGATCTCTGCATCTTACTCTTCCGCCACCTTCCTCATCTCCTCTGCATTCTTATCTAAATTTCACATTTAAGTGAGATCATATGGTATTTGTCTTTCTCTGTCTGGCTTATTTCACTTAGCATAATACCCTCAAGGTCCATCCGTGTTGTCACAAATGGCAAGGTTTCATTTTTTTTTATGCCTGAATAGTATATCCCATAGTGTGTGCATACGCACATGTGTGTATGTATATATCTCATCTTCTATATCCATTTATGCATCGATGGACACTTAGGTTTTTTCCATGTCTTACCTACTGTGAACAATGCTGCAGTGAACAAGGGGGGTGCACATATCTTTCTGAATTAGTGTTTTCATGTTCTTTATATAAATAAGCAGAAGTGGAATTGCTGGATCATATGGTAGTTTTATTTTCACTTTTGGAGGGACCTCCATACTCTTTTCCGTAATTAACGTAGTAATATACATTCCCACCAACAGTTCACAAGGGTTTCCTTTTGTTCATATCCTTGCCAACACTTGTTATTTTTTGTCTTTTTGATAGTAGGCATCCTAAGACTGTGAGGTGGTATCTTTTTGTGGTTTTGATTTGCATTTCCCTGATGACTAGTGATGTTGAGCATTTTTTCACGTCTGTTGTCTGTTGGCCATCTGTATAGCTTCTCTGGAAATATGTCTATTCAGGTCCTCTGCCCTTTTTTTTTTGTTTTTTGTTTTTTTTTTTTTTTGTGGTACGTGGGCCTCTCACCGTTGTGGCCTCTCCCATTGTGGAGCACAGGCTCTGGACGCGCAGGCTCACCGGCCACGGCTCACGGGCTCAGCTGCTCTGCTGCATGTGGGATCTTCCCGGCCCGAGGCACGAACCCGTGTCCCCTGCATCGGCAGGCAGACTCTCAACCACTGTGCCACCAGGAAAGCCCCCTCTGCCCATTTTTTAATCAGTTTTTTTTCTTTTGCTATCAAGTTGAATGAGTTCTTTATAAATTTTACACGTTAACCACTTATCAGATAAATGATTTACAGATATTTTCTCCCCATTCAGTAGATTCCCTTTTCATTTTGTTGATGGTTTCCTTTGCTGTGCAGAAGCTATTTAGTTTGATGTAGTCTCATTTACTTACTCTGCTTTTGGAGGTAGAGCCAAAAAATCATCTCTAAGACTGATGTCCAGGATCTTGCTGCCTATCTTTTCTTCTAGGAGTTTTGTTGTTTCACATCTTACACTCAAGCCTTTAATCAATCTTGAGTTCATTTTTGTATATGGTGTAAGACTGTGGTCCAGATTCATTCTTTAGCATGTGGCTAAAATTTTCCCAGCATGATTTATTGAAGAGACTGTCCTTTCACCATTGTATATTCTTACTTCCTTTGTCATAAATTAATTGACCATATGTGCATGGGTTTACTTCTGGGTTCTCTATTTTGTTCCATTCATCGATGTGTCTGTTTTTATGCCAATAAAATCCTATTTTGATTCCTATAACTTTGTAATACCATTTAAAATCTGGGAGCTTGATGCTTGTTGTTCTTCCTTGTGATTGCTTTGGGTATTTGGGGTCTTTTGTGGTTTCCTTACAAATTTTAGGATTGGTTGTTATGTTTCTGGAAAAGTTGCTATTGGAATTTTGATTGGGATTGTATTCAGTCTGCAAATTGCTTTGGGTAGTATGGACATTTTCTAAATAATAATGCTTCAGATTCATGAGCATGAAATATCTTTCAATTTATTTGTATCTTGAAAATTTTTCACCATTTTTCAGTGTATAGGTCTTTTACCTCCTTGGTTAAATTTATTTCTAGGAATTTTTTTCTTTTCTCATGCAATTGTAGATAGGATTGTTTTCTTAATTTCTCTTTGAAAGTTCATTGTTAGTTTATAGAAATGCAGCAGATTTTTGTGTATAGATTTTGTATCCTGAAGCTTTACTGAAGTCATTTATTATTTCTAACAAAGTTGGGGGGAGTATTTAGGGTTTTTCTATGTATACTATCATGTCATCTGCAAATAGTGAGTTTTACTTCTTCCTTTCTCATTTGGGTGACTTTTCTTTTTCTTGCCTAATTGCTCTGGCTAGGACTTCGAATACTCTGTTGAATAAAAGTGGCAAGAGTGAGCATTCCTGTCTTATTCATGTTATTAGAGGAAAAGCTTTCAACTTTTCACCATTGAGTATGATGGTAACTCTGGACTTGTCGTATATGGCCTTTATTATGTTGAGGTAGTTATCATAAATGAATGTTGAATTATATCAAATGCTTTTTCTGCATCTATTGAGATAATTATTTGATTTTTATCCTTCATTCTGTTAATGTATATCAGTTACACTGATTTGCAGATGTTGAACCATGCTTGCGTCCTTGGAATAAATCCTCATTGATAATGGTGTATGATCCCATTAATGTATTGTTGAATTTGGTTTGCTAATATTTTGTTGAGGATTTTTACATCTATGTTCATCAGGGATGTTGCCTGGTCATTTTCTTTTCTTGTGGTTTCTTTGGTCTTGGCATCAGGGTAACATTGGCCTCATAAAATGAGTTTGGAAGTGTTCCGTCTTCTGTTCTTTGGGAAGAGTTTGAGGAGGATTGTTATTAATTCTTCTTTGAATATTTGGTAGAATTCATCAATGAAGCCATCTGATCCTGGACTTTTGTTTGTTGGAAAATTTGATTACTGATCCTGTCTTCTTACTAGTAATCAGTCTGTTCAGATTTTGTTTCTTCATGATTCAGTCATGGAAGTTTGCATGCCTCTAGGAATTGATCTATTTCTTTTGTGTTGTCCAATTTGTTAGCATATAAATGTTTGTAGTAGTCTTTTCTGATCAGCTGTATTTCTGTGATATCAATTATCATGTCTCCTCTTTCATTTCTGATTTTGAGTCCTCTTTTTTTCTTGGTGAGTCTAGCTAAAAGTTTATCAATTTTGTTTATCTTTTCAAAGAACCAGCTCTTGCTTTCATTGATCTTTTCTATTGTCTTTTTAGTCTCAATTTCATTTATTTCTCCTTTCAGTTTGTTGTTTACTTTCTCTACTAGCTAACTTTGGGCCTTGGTTTTTTTTTTTTTTCTTTTTTCCTTTTTCTAGTTACTTGAGGTGTACTGTTAGGTTGTTTGAGACTTTTCTTGTTTCTTGAAGTAGGCACTTATCACAATGAATTTCTTTCTTAGAACTGCTTTTGCTACGTCCCATAGGTTTTGTATATTGTACTTTCATTTTAATTTGTCTCAAGGTATTGTTTGATTTCTTCATTGATCCACTGGTTGTTCACTAGCCTGTTGTTGCCACATATCTGTAAATTTTCCAGTTTTCTTCTTGCAGTTGATTTCTAGTTTCATACCATTGTAGTCAGAAAAGATACCTGATATGACTACAGTATTATAAAATTTGCTAAGACTTATTTTGTGGTCTAACAAATGATCTATCCTGGAGAATGTTCCATGTGCACTTGAGAAAAATGTTTATTCTTGTGCTTTTGGATAGGATGTTTTGTATATATTTGTTAAGTCCACCTGGTCTAATGTGTCATTTACGGCCAATTTTCCCTTATTGATTTTCTGTCTGAATGATCTATCCATTGATGTAAGTGGGTTATTAAAGTCCCCTACCATTATTGTATTGCTGTCTATTTTTCCCCTTAGATCTATTAATATTTGCTGTTTATATTTAGGTGCTTCTATGTTGGGTTCATAAATATTTACAAATGTTATATCTTCTTGTTTGACGTTTTAATCATTATGTAATGCCCTTCATTGTCTCTTAGTACAGTATTTTGTCTGATATAAGTATCAGTAGCCCAGCTTTCTTTTGGTTTCTATTCGCATGGAATATCTCTTTCCATCCCTTCATTTTCAGTCTGTGTGTGTCCTTGTGTCTGAAGTTCATCTCTGTAGGCAGCATATGGATGGGTCTTGTTTTTTTCATCCATTGAGCCACTCTGCGTCTTTTGATTGAGAATTTAGTCCATTTACATTTAAAGGAATTATTGATAGGTATGAAGTTATTGGCATTTTGTTAATTGTTTTCTGGATGTTTTGAAGTTCCTCTGTATCTTCCTTATTTTATTACTCTTTTGTAATTTGATGAGTATTTTTTTTTACTGGTATGCTTAGATTTCCTTCTTATTATCTTTTGTGTACCTACTGTATAGGTTTTTGCTTTGTGATTACCATGAGTCTTACATATAAAAACTTATATTTACAACAGTGTATTCTGAGTTGATAACAAGTTTGAATGCATCCTAAAGCACTATGTTTTACCCTCCTCCTCCACATTTTATGTTTTTGATGTCACATTTTACTTTTTTCTCTTTTTGTTTTTTAATTTTTATTTTATATTGGAATACAGTTGATTCACAATGTTGTGCTAGTTTCAGGTGTACAGCAAAGTGATTCAGTTATACATATACATATGTCTATTCTTTTTCAAATTCTTTTCCCAGTTAGGTCATTACAGAATATTAAGCAGAGTTCCCTGTGCTATACAGTAGGTCCTTGTCAGTTATCTATTTTAAATATAGTAGTGTGTATATGTCAATCCCAAACTCTCAATGTATTCCCCCCACCTTTCCCCTTTGGTAACCATAAGTTTGATTTCTAAGCCTGTGAGTCTGTTTCTCTATTGTAAATAAGTTCATTTGTGTTATATTTTTTTAGATTTCGCACATAAGCAATATCATATGATATTTGCCTTTGTCTGACTTACTTCACTTAGTATGGTAATCTCTAGCTCCGTCCCATGTTACTGCAAATGACATTATTTCATTCTGTTTTATGGCTGAGTAATATTCCATTACATATATGTACCACATCATCTGTATCCATTCATCTGTTGATGGACATTTAGGTTCTTCTATGTCTTGGCTGTTGTAAACAGCGCTGTGATGAACACTGGGGTGCATGTATCCTTTTGAAACATGGTTTTCTCCAGACACATGCCCAGGAGTGGGACTACTGGATCATATGGTAGCTCTATTTTTAGTTTTTTAAGGAAGTTCCATACTGTTGTCCATAGTGGCTGTACGAATTTACATTCCCAGCAGCAGTGTACGAGGATCCCCTTTTCTCCACACCCTCTCCAGCATTTACTGTTTGTAGACTTTTTGATAATAGCCATTCTGACTGGTGTGAGGTGATATCTCATTGTAGTTTTGATATGCATTTCTGTAATAATTAAAGATGTTGAGCATCTTTTCACATGCCTCTTGGCCATCTGTATGTCTTCTTTGGAGAAATGTCTATTTAGGTCTTCTGCCCATTGTTTGATTGGGTTTTTTGTTTTTTGATATTGAGCTACAGGAGCTGTTCTAGATTTTGGAGATTAATCCCTTGTCAGTCACATCGTTGGCAAATATTTTCTCCCATTCCATGGGTTGTCTTTTCATTTTGTTTATGGTTTCCTTTGCTGTGCAAAAGCTTTTGAGTTTAAATAGGTCCTTTTTGTTTCTATTTCCATTACTCTAGAAGACAGATCAAAAAAGACAGTGCTGCGATTTATGCCAGAGTGTTCGCCTATGTTTTCCTCTAAAGACTTTTATGGAATCAGGTCTTACACTTGGGTCTTTAATCCATTTTGAGTTTATTTTTGTGTATGGTGTTAAATAATGTTCTAATTTCATTCTTTTACATTCAGCTCTCCAGTTTTCCCAGTACCATTTATTGAAGAGACTGTCTTGTCTCCATTGTGTAGTCTTGCCTGCTTTGTCATAGATTAATTGACCATAGGTGTGTAGGTTTACTTCTGGGCTTTCTATCCTGTTCCATTGATCTATATTTCTGTTTTTGTGACGGACTCATACTGTTTTGATGACTGTAGCTTTGTAGTATAGTCTGAAGACAGGGAGTCTGATTACTCCAGCTCTGTTTTTCTTTCTCAGGATTGCTTTGGCTATTTGGGGTGTTTTTGTCTCCATACAAATTTGAAAATTTTTTTGTTCTAATTCTGTGAAAAACGCCATTGGTAATTTGATAGGGATTGTATCGAATCTGTAGATTGCCTTGGGTAGTATAGTCATTTTCACAATATTGATTCTTCCAATCCAAGAACATGGTATATCTTTCCATCTTTTTGTGTCATCTTCGATTTCTTTCATCAGTGTCTTATAGTTTTCTGCATACAGGTCTTTTGCCTCCTTAGGTAGGTTTATTCCTAGTTTTTCTTTTTGATGCAATGCTCAATGGGATTGTTTCTTTAATTTTTCTTTCGGATCTTTTGTTTTTAGTGTATAGAAATGCAACAGATTTCTGTGCATTAATTTTGTATCCTGCAACTTTACCAATTTCACCAATGACCTCTAGTAGTGTTCCGATAGCATCTTTAGGGTTTTTCTATGTATAGTCATGTCATCTGCAAACAGTGACAGTTTCATATCATCTGCAAACCATGACAGTTTTACTTCTTCTTTTCCAGTTTGGATTCCTTTTATTTCTTTTACTTCTCTGATAGCCGTGGCTAGGACTTGCAAAACTATTTTGAATAAAAGTGGCAAGAATGGACATCCTTGGCTTGTTCCGGATCTTAGAAGAAATGCTTTCAGCTTTTCACTGTTCAGTATGATGTTAGCTGTAGGTTTGTCGTACATGGCCTTTTTTATGTTCAGGTAGGTTCCCTCTATGCCCACTTTCTGGAGAGTTTTTATCATAAATGGGTGTTGAATTTTGTTAAAAGATTTTTCTGCATCTATTGAGATGATCATATGGCTTTTATTCTTCAATTTGTTGACGTGATGTACCACACTGATTGATTTGCAGATATTGAAATATCCTTGCATCCCTGGGTTAAATCCTATTTGACTATGGTGTATGGCCCTTTTCATGTATTGTTGGATTCAGTTTGCTAGTATTTTGTTGAGGATTTTTGGGTCTATGTTCATCAGTGATATTGGCCTGTAATTTTCTTTTTCTGTGGTATCTTTGTCTGGTTTTGGTATCAGGGTGACGGTGGCCTCATAGAATGAATTTGGGAGTGTTCCTTCCTCTGCAATTTTTCGGAAGAGTTTCAGAAAACTAGGTATTAACTCTTCTCTAAATGTTTGATAGAATTTGCCTGTGAAGCCATCTGGTCTTGAACTTTTGTTTTTGGGGAGTTTTTAAATCACAGTTTCAATTTCAGTACGTGTGATTGGTCTGTTCACCTTTTAAAATTTCTTTTTGGTTCAGTCTTGGGAGATTGTACCTTTCTAAGAATGTGTCCATTTCTTCTAGCTTCTTCTTTTATCAGCATATGTTTGCTTTTAGTAGTCTCTTAGGATCCTTTGTATTTCTGTGGTGTCTGTCTTAACTTCTCCTTTTTCACTTCTAATTTTATTGATCTGAGCCCTCCTTTTTCCTTGATGAGTGTGGCTAAAGATTTATCTGTTTTGTTTATCTTTTTAAAGAATCAGCTTTTAGTTTCATTGATTTTTTTTCTATTTTCTTTGACTCTATTTCATTTATTTCTGCTCTGATCTTTATGATTTCTTTCCTTCTGCTAAATTTGGGTTTTCTTTGTTGTTCTTTCTCTAGTTAATTTAGGTGTAATTTTAGGTGGTTTATTTTCAATTCTTCTTGTTTTCCGAAGTAAGACTGTATTCCTATAAACTTCCCTTTTAGGACTGCTTTAGCTGTGTCCCATAGGTTTTGGATCAACATCCTTTTGTTTTCATTTGTCTCTACCTATTTTCTTATTTCATCTTTGATTTCTTCAGTGATCCATTGGTTGTTTAGTAGCATATTATTTAGCCTCCACGTTATTGTGTTTTTTACATTTTTTTTTCTTATAGTTGATTTCTAATCTCACAGTGTTGTGGTCAGAAAAGATGCTTGATATGATTTCAATTTTCTTCAATTTACCAAGGCTTGTTTTGTAATCCAGCATGTGATCAATCCGGGAGAATGTTCCATGTGCACTTGAAAAGTGCTGCTTTTGGATGGAATACTGCTGCTTTTGGATGGAATACTCTATAAATGTCACTAAAGTCCATCTGGTCTAATGTGTCATTTAAGACCTGTGTTTCCTTTTTTTTTGTTTGTTTACATCTTTATTGGAGTATAATTGCTTTACAATGGTGTGTTAGTTTCTGCTTTATAACAAAGTGAATCAGTTACACATATACATATGTTCCCATATCTCTTCCCTCTTGCAACTCCCTCCCTCCCACCCTCCCTATCCCACCCCTCTAGGTGGTCACAAAGTACTGAGCTGATCTCCCTGTACTATGTGGCTGCTGCCCACTAGCTATCTATTTTACGTTTGGTAGTGTATATATGTCCATGCCACTCTCTCAGTTTGTCACAGTTTACCCTTGCCCCTCCCCATATCCTCAAGTCCATTCTCTAATAGGTCTGTGTCTTTATTCCCGTATTACCCCTAGGTACTTCATGACATTTTTTTTCCCCTTAGGTTCCATATATATGTGTTAGCATACACTATTTGTCTTTCTCTTTCTGACTTACTTCACTCTGTATGACAGACTCTAGGTCCATCCACCACAATACAAATAACTCAATTTCGTTTCTTTTTATGGGTGAGTAATATTCCATTGTATATATGTGCCACATCTTCTTTATCCATTCATCCGATGATGGACACTTAGGTTGCTTCCATTCTTGGATATTGTAAATAGAGCTGCAATGAACACTTTGGTACATGACTCTTTTTGAATTATGGTTTTCTTAGGGTATATGCACAGTAGTGGGATTGCTGGGTCATATGGTAGTTCTATTTTTAGTTTTTTAAGGAACCCCCGTACTGTTCTCCATAGTGGCTGTATCAATTTACATTCCCACCAACAGTGCAAGACGGTTCCGTTTTCTCCACACCCTCTCCAGCATTTATTGTTTCTAAATTTTTTGATGATGGCCATTCTGACCGGTGTGACATGATATCTCATTGTAGTTTTGATTTGCATTTCTCTGATGATTAATGATGTTGAGCATTCTTTCATCTGTTTGTTGGCAAACTGTATATCTTCTTTGGAGAAATGTCTATTTAGGTCTTCTGCCCATTTTTGGATTGGGTTGTTTGTTTCTTTGTTATTGAGCTGCATGAGCTGCTTATAAATTTTGGAGATTAATTCTTTGTCAGTTGCTTCATTTGCAAATATTTACTCCCATTCTGAGGGTTGTCTTTTGGTCTTGTTTATGGTTTCCTTTGCTGTGCAAAAGCTTTGAAGTTTCATTAGGTCCCATTTGTTTATTTTTATTTCCATTTTTCTAGGAGGTGGGTCCAAAAGGATCTTGCTGTGATTTATGTCATAGAGTGTTCTGCCTGTGTTTTCCTGTAAGACTTTGATAGTTTCTGGCCTTACATTTAGGTCTTTAATCCATTTTGAGCTTATTTGTGTGTATGTTCTAATCTCATACTTTTACATGTACCTGTCCAGTTTTTGCAGCACCACTTATTGAAGAGGCTGTTCTTTCTCCACTGTACATTACTGCCTCATTTATGAAAGATAAGGTGACCATATGTGCGAGGGTTTATCTCTGGGCTTTGTATCCTGTTCCATTCATCTGTATTTCTGTGTTTGTGCCAGTACCATACTGTCTTGATTACTGTAGCTTTGTAGTATAGTCTGAAGTCAGGGAGCCTGATTCCTCCAGCTCTGTTTTTCGTTCTCAAGATTGCTTTGGCTATTCGGGGTCTTTTGTGTTTCCATACAAATTGTGAAATTTTTTGTTCTAGTTCTGTGAAGAATGCCAGTGGTAATTTGATAGGGATTGCATTGAATCTGTAGATTGCTTTGGGTAGTAGAGTCATTTTTCACAATGTTGATTCTTCCAATCCAAGAACATGGTATATCTTTCCATCTTTTTGTGTCATCTTCGATTTCTTTCATCAATGTCTTATAGTTTTCTGCATACAGGTCTTTTGCCTCCTTAGGTAGGTTTATTCCTAGATATTTTATTCTTTTTGTTGCATTGGTAAATGGGAGTATTTTCTTAATTTCACTTTCAGATTTTTCATCATTAGTGTATAAGAATGCCAGAGATTTCTGTGCATTAATTTTGTATCCTGCTTCTTTACCAAATTTATTGATTAGCTCTAGTAGTTTTCTGGTAGCATCTTTGGGTTTCTCTATGTAGAGTATCATGTCATCTGCAAACAGTGAGAGCTTTACTTCTTTTCTGATTTGGATTCCTTTTATTTCCTTTTCTTCTCTGATTGCTGCTGGCTAAAACTTCCAAAACTATGTTGAATAAGAGTGGTGAGAGTGGGCAACCCTGTCTTTTTCCTGATCTTAGTGGAAATGGTTTCAGTTTTTTCCCATTGAGGATGAAATTGGCTGTGGGTTTGTCATATATGGCCTTTATTATGTTGAGGAAAGTTCCCTCTATGCCTACTTTCTGCAGGGCTTTTTATCATAACTGGGTGTTGAATTTTGTCAAAAGCTTTCTCTGCATGTATTGAGATGATCATATGGTTTTTCTCCTTCAATTTGTTAATATGGTGTATCACGTTGATTGATTTGCATATATTGGAGAATCCTTGCATTCCTGGAATAAACCCCACTTGATCATGGTGTATGATCCTTTTAATGTGCTGTTGGATTCTGTTTGCTAGTATTTTGTTGAGGAATTTTGCATCTATGTTCATCAGTGATATTGGCCTGTAGTTTTCTTTCTTTGTGACATCTTTGTCTGGTTTTGGTATCAGGGTGATGGTGGCCTAGTAGAATGAGTTTGGGAGTGTTCCTCCCTCTGCTATATTTTGGAAGACTTTGAGAAGGATAGGTGTTAGCTCTTCTCTAAATGTTTGATAGAATTCGCCTGTGAAGCCATCTGTTCCTGGGCATTTGTTTGGAAGATTTTAAATCACGGTTTCACTTTCAGTGCTTGTGATTGGTCTGTTCATATTTTCTATTTCTTCCTGATTCAGTCTTGGCAGGTTGTGCATTTCTAAGAATTTGTCCATTTCTTCCACGTTGTCCATTTTATTGGCATAGAGTTGCTTGTAGTAATCTCTCATGGTCTTTTGTATTTCTGCAGTGTCAGTTGTAACTTCTCCTTTTTCATTTCTAATTCTATTGATTTGAGTCTTCTCCCTTTTTTTCTTGATGAGTCTGGCTAATGGTTTATCAATTTTGTTTATCTTCTCAAAGAACCAGCTTTTAGTTTTATTGATCTTTGCTATCGTTTCCTTCATTTCTTTTTCATTTATTTCTGATCTGATCTTTATGATTTCTTTCCTTCTGCTAACTTTGGGGTTTTTTTGTTCTTCTTTCTCTAATTGCTTAAGGTGCAAGGTTAGGTGGTTTATTCAAGATATTTCTTGTTTCTTAAGGTAGGATTGTATTGCTATAAACTTCCCTCTTAGAACTGCTTTTGCTGCATCCCATAAGTTTTGGGTTGTCGTGTCTCCATTGTCGTTGGTTTCTAGGTATTTTTTGATTTCCTATTTGATTTATTCAGTGATCACTTCGTTATTAAGTAGTGTATTGTTTTGCCTCCATGTTTTTGTATCTTTTACAGATCTTTTCCTGTAATTGATATCTAGTCTTATAGCATTGTGATCGTAAAATATACTTGATACAATTTCAATTTTCTTAAATTTACCAAGGCTTGATTTGTGACCCAAGATATGATCTATCCTGGAGAATGTTCCATGAGCACTTGAGAAAAATGTGTATTCTGTTGTTTTTGGATGGAATGTCCTATAAATATCAATTAAGTCCATCTTGTTTAATGTATCATTTAAAGCTTGTGTTTCCTTATTTATTTTCATTTTGGATGATCTGTCCATTGGTGAAAGTGGGGTGTTCAAGTCCCCTACTATGAATGTGTTACTGTCGATTTCCCCTTTTATGGCTGTTCGTATTTGCCTTATGTATTGAAGTGCTCCTATGTTGGGTGCATAAATATTTATAATTGTTATATCTTCTTCTTGGGTCGATCCCTTGATCATTATGTAGTGTCCTTCTTTGTCTCTTGTAATAGTCTTTATTTTAAAGTCTGTTTTGTCTGATATGAGAATTGCTACTCCAGCTTTCTTTTCATTTCCATTTGCATGGAATATCTTTTTCCACCCCCTCACTTTCAGTCTGTATGTGTCCTTAGGTCTGAAGTGGGTCTCTTGTAGACAGCATATATATGGGTCTTGTTTTTGTATCCATTCAGCCAGTCTGTGTCTTTTGGTGGGAGCATTTAATCCATGTACATTTAAGGTAATTATCGATATGTATGTTCCTATTCCCATTTTCTTAATTGTTTTGGGTTTGCTTTTGTAGGTCTTTTCCTCCTCTTGTGTGTCTTGCCTAGAGAAATTCCTTTAGCATTTGTTGTAAAGCTGGTTTGGTGGTGCTGAACACTCTCAGCTTTTGCTTGTCTGTAAAGGTTTTAATTTCTCCATCAAATCTGAATGAGATCCTTGCTGGGTTATCTTGGTTGTAGGTTTTTCTCCTTCATCACTTTAAATATGTCCTGCCAGTCCCTTCAGGCTTGCAGAGTTTCTGCTGAAATATCAGCTGTTAACCTTATGGGGATTCCCTTGTGTGTTATTTGTTGTTTTTCCCTTGCTGTTTTTAATATGTTTTTTTTTGTATTTAATTTTTGACGGTTTGATTTATATGTGTCTTGGCATGTTTCTGCTTGGATTTATCCTGTATGGGACTCTCTGTGCTTCCTGGACTTGACTAACTATTTCCTTTCCCATATTAGGTAAGTTTTCAACTGTAATCTCTTCAAATATTTTCTCAGTCCCTTTCTTTTTCTCTTCTTCTTCTGGGACCCCTATAATTCGAATGTTGGTGCATTTAATGATGTCCCAGAGGTCTCTGGGACTGTCCTCAGTTCTTTTTCATTCTTTTTTCTTTATTCTGCTCTGCAGTAGTTATTTCCACTATTTTATCTTCCAGGTCACTTATCCGTTCTTCTGCCTCAGTTATTCTGCTATTGATCCCTTCTAGAGTATTTTTAATTTCATTTATTGTGTTGTTCATCATTGCTTATTTCCTTTTTAGTTCTTCTAGGTCCTTGTTAAATGTTTCTTGCATTTTTTCTATTCTATTTCCAAGATTTTGGATCATCTTTACTGTCATTATTCTGAATTCTTTTTCACGTAGACTGCCTATTTCCTCTTCATTTGTTAGGTCTGGTGGGTTTTTATCTTGCTCCTTCATCTGCTGTGTGTTTTTCTGTCTTCTCATTTTGCTTATCTTACTGTGTTTGAGGTCTCCTTTTTTCAGGCTGCAGGTTCGTAGTTCCCGTTGTTTTTGGTGTCTGTCCCCAGTGGCTAAAGTTGGTTCAGTGGGTTGTGTAGGCTTCCTGGTGGAGGGGACTAGTGCCTGTGTTCTGGCAGATGGGGCTGGATCTTGTCTTTCTGGTGGGCAGGTCCACGTCTGGTGGTGTATTTTGGGGTGTCTGTGGGCTTATTATGATTTTAGGCAGCGTCTCTGCTAATGGGTGGGGTTGTGTTCCTGTCTTGCTAGTTTTTTGGCATAGGGTGTCCAGCACTGTAGCTTGCTGGTCGTTGAGTGAAGCTGGGTGTTGGTGTTGAGATGGAGATCTCTGGGAGATTTTCGCCATTTGATATTATGTGGAGCTGGGAGGTCTCTTGTGGACCAGTGTCCTGAATCTGGCTCTCCCACCTCAGAGGCACAGCACTGACTCCAGGCTGCAGCACCAAGAGCCTTTCATCCACACGGCTCAGAAGAAAAGGGAGAAAAAATAGAAAGAAAGAAAGAAAGAGGATAACAAAAAATAAAGTAAGATAAAATATATTTTTTAAGTAAAAAAAAAAAAAAAAACACAGACGGACAGAACCCTAGGACAAATGGTGAAAGCAAAGCTATACAGACAAAATCTCACACAGAAGCATACACATACACACTGACAAAAAGAGGAAAAGGGGAAAAAATAATCAGTCTTGCTCTCAAAGTCCACCTCCTCAATTTGGGATGATTCGTTGTCTATTCAGGTATTCCCCAGATGTGGGTATATCAAGTTGATTGTGGAGCTTTAATCCGCTGCTCCCGAGGCTGCTGGGAGAGATTTCCCTTTCTCTTCTTTGTTCTCACAGCTCCCCGGGCTCAGCTTTGGATTTGGCCCCGCCTCTGCGTGTAGGTCGCTGGAGGGCAGCTGTTCTTTGCTCAGACAGGATGGGGTTAAAGGAGCAGCTGATTCGTGGGCTCTGGCTCACTCAGGCCGGGGGGAGGGAGGGGCACGGAGTGCGGGGCGAGCCTGCAGCAGCAGAGGCCAGCCTGACGTTGCACCAGCCTGAGGCATGGTGTGCCTTCTCCTGGGGAAATTGTCCCTGGGTCACGGGACCCTGGCAGTGGCGGGCTGCACAGGCTCCCTGGAAGGGAGGTGTGGAGAGTGACCTGTGCTCGCACACAGGCTTCTTGGTGGCGGCAGCAGCCTTAGCATCTCATGCCCGTCTCTGGGGTCCGCGCTGTTAGCCGTGGCTCACGCTCGTCTCTGGAGCTGCTTTAAGCGGCGCTCTGAATCCCCTCTCCTCGCGCACCAGGAAACAAAGAGGCAAGAAAAAGTCTCTTGCCTCTTCGGTAGCTCCAGACATTTCCCCAGACTCCCTCCCGGCTAGCCGTGGTGCACTAGCCCCTTCAGGCTGTGTTCACTTCGCCAACCCCAGTCCTCTCCCTGGGATCTGACCTCCGAAGCCCGAGCCTCAGCTCCCAGTCCCCACCCGCCCCAGTGGGTGAGCAGACAAGCCTCGCGGGCTGGTGAGTGCCAGTCGGCACCGATCCTCTGTGCGGGAATCTCCTCACTTTGCCCTCCGCACCCCTGTTGCTGTGCTCTCCTCCGCGGCTCCGAAGCTTCCCCCCTCCGCCACCTGCAGTCTCTGCCCACGAAGGGGCTTCCTAGTGTGTGGAAACTTTTCCTCCTTCACAGCTCCCTCCCACTGGTGCAGGTCTCGTCCCTATTCTTTTGTCTCTGTTTTTTCTTTTGCCCTACCCAGGTACGTGGGGGAGTTTCTTGCCTTTTGGGAGGTCTGAGGTCTTCTGCCAGCGTTCAGTAGGTGTTCTGTAGCAGTTGTTCCACGTGTAGATGTATTGCTGATGTATCTGTGGGGAGGAAGGTGATCTCCACATCTTACTCTTCTGCCATCTTCCCCCTCTTCCCTGTATTTTCTTTTTGATTTTCTGTCTGGATGATTTGTCCATGGGTATAAGTGGGGTGTGAAAGTCCCCCACTATTATTGCATTACTGTTGATTTCTTCTCTTATGGCTGCATTTGCCTTATATATTGAGATGCTCCTATGTTGGGTTCATATATATTTACAATTGTTATATATTCTTCTTAGATTGATCCCTTGATCATTAAGTAGTATCTTTCTTTGTCTCTTATAACATTCTTTATTTTAAATTCTATTTTGTCTGATAGAAGTATTGCTACTCCAGCTTTCCTTTGATTTCCATTTGCATGGAGTGACTTTTTCCATCCCCTCACTTTCAGTCTTTATGTGTCCCTAGATCTGAAGTGAGCCTCTTGTAGACAGCATATATACGGGTCTTGTTTTTGTATCTGTTCAGCCAGTCTGTGTCTTTTGGTTGGAGCCTTTAATCCATTTACATTTAAGATAATTATGATATGTATGTTTTTATGGCCATTTTGTTAATTGGTTTCGTTTTGTTTTGTAGGGCTTTTTTCTTCCCTTCCTCTTTTGTTCTATTTCCTTGTGATTTGATGACTGTCTTTAGCATTGTTTTTGGATTTCTTTTGCCTTTTTTTTTTTTTGTGGTACGTGGGCCTCTCACTGCTGTGGCCTCTTCTGTTGCGGAGCACAGGCTCCAGATGCTTAGGCTCAACGGCCATGTCTCATGGGACCAGCCGCTCCGTGGCATGTGGGATCTTCCCGGACCGGGGCACGAACCTGTGTCCCCTGCATCGGCAGGCGGACTCTCAACCACTGCACCACCAGGGAAGCCCTCTTTTGCTTTTTTGTTTGTGTATCTATTGTAGATTATTGGTTTGTGGTTACCATGAGGTTTTGATATAGCTATATATATACAAGATTGTTTTAAATTGCTGGTCTTTTAATTTCAAATGCGTTTCTAATATCCTGCATCTGTACTCTCCTTTTCTCATGACTGCTGGTTTTGATATCATATTTGTGTGTGGATTTCCTAACTTTACTGTATGTTTGCCTTTACTGATGAGCTTTTCCATTCATAATTTTCTTACTTCTAGTCGTGGCCTTTTTCTTTTCCACCTAGAGAAGTTCCTTTAGCATTTGTTGCAAAGCCAGTCTGGCGGTGCTGAATTCTCTTAGCTTTTGCTTTTCTGTAAAACTTTCAGTTTCTATGCCTTGTTGGGTAGAATATTCTTGGTTGTAGGTTCTTCCGTTTCACCAGTTTAAATATATCATGCCATTCCCTTCTGGCCTACAGAGTTTCTGCTGAAAAATCAGCTGATAACCTTAAGAGAATTCCCTTGGACGTTCTTTGTTGCTTTTCCCTTCTTGCTTTTAATATTTTTTCTTTGTCTTTAATTTTTGCCAGTTTGATTACTGTCTGTCTCGGTGTGTTCCTCCTTGGGTTTATCCTGCCTGGGACTCTCTGCACTTCCTGGACTTGGGTAACTCTTTCCTCTCCAATGTTAGGGAAGTTTTCAGCTATTATCTCTTCTCTATTTTCTCAGGTCCTTTCTCTCTCTGTTCTCCTTCTTGGAAACCTATAATGCGAATGTTGGTGCATTTAACGTTGTACCAGTGGTGTCTTAGACTGTCCTAATTTTTTTTTCATTCTTTTTCTTTACTCTGTTCCACAGCAGTGATTTCTACCATTCTATCTTCCAGCTCACTTATCTATTCTCTGCCTCCATTATTCCGCTATTCCTTCTAGTTTATTTTTTATTTCAGTTATTGTATTGTTCCTGTTTGTTCTTTAATACTTCTGGGTATTTGTTAAACATGTCTTGTATCTTCTCAATCTGTGCCTCCTTTCTTTTTCTGAGATCTTGGATCATCTTTACTATCATTACTCTGAGTTCTTTCTCAGATTCCATATCTCCACTTCACTTAGTTGTTCTTCTGGGGTTTTATCTTCTTCCTTCATCTGGAACATATTCCTCTGCTGCCTGATTTTGCCTAACTCTCTGTGATTGTGGTTTGTATTCCACAGGCTGCAGCGTTGTAGTTCTTCTTGCTTCTGCTGTCTGCCCCCTCGTGGATGAGGCTGGTCTAACAGGCTTGTGTAGGCTTCCTGGTGGGAGGGACTGGTTCTTGCCCACTGGTGGGTGGAGCTGGTCTTGTGCCTCTGGTGGACAGGGCCATGTAAGGGATTTGTTTAGCGGGCAACTATGTGCTCAGGAAGACTTTAAGCAGCCTGCCTGCTGATGAGTGGGGCTGTGTTCCTGCCCTGTTGGTTGTTTGGCCTGAGGTGTCCAAGCACTGGACCCTACAGGCTGTTGGGTGGGACCAGGTCTTCGTGAGAAAATGGCGGCCTCCGGGAGGTCTCGTGACACTGAGTACTCCCCAGAACTACCGCTCCCAGGGTCTTTATCCCCACAGTGAGCCACAGCTGCCCCCTACCTCTGCTGGAGACTCTCCAATACCACAGGTTGCTCTGGCCCAGGATGTTATGAGGTCACTGCTTTTTATCCTGGGCAGTCGTGTGCACGAGACCTTGTGTGTGCCCTCCAAGCATGGAGTTTCTGTTTCCCCTAGTACTGTGGAATTCCTGCAATAAGATCCCACTGGCCTTCAAAGCCAGATTCTCTGGGGGATCCTCATTCCATTGCCAGACCGCCAGGCTGGGAAGCATGACTTGGGGTCAGAACTTTCACTCCTGTGGGAGAACTTTTGCGATATAATTATTTCCTAGTTTGTGGGTCCCCCACCCGGCGGGTGTGGGATTTGCTTTCATTGCAGTTGTGCTCCTCCTACCATCTCGTTGTGGCCTTCTTCTTTGTCTTTGGGCATAGGATATCTGTTGGTAGATTCCAGCATTTTTGTCAATGGTGGTTCAGCAGTTAGTTGTGATTTCGGTGTTTTCGTAAGAAGAGGTGAGCTCATGTCCTTCCTCTCTGCTATCTTGTGTCCACTCCTACTTTCATCTTGTGTATCCCTTAACTAATTATGGTAGTTAGTTGTTTTTACTGCTCTTGTCTTTTAACCTTCATACAAGCTTTATAGGTGATTAATCCACTACACTTACTATATATTTACCTTTATTAGTGAGATTTATACTTTCATATGTTTTGTTACTAATTAACACCTTTTTTCAACTTAAATGAGCCGCTTTAACATTTCTTATAAGGTCGGTTTAGTGGTGATGAACTCCTTTAGCTTTGGCTTGTCTGGAAAACTTTGTATCTCCTTTAATTCTGAATTATAACTTTGCTGGATAGAATATTCTTGTTTGGAAGTTTTGGGGTTTTTTTCCTTTCAGCACTTTGAATACAGGCATACCTCAGAGATACTGGGGTTGGGTTCCAGACAACCACAATAAAGGAAATATTGCAACAAAGCAAGTCATACAAGTTTCTTGGTTTCCCCATGCATATAAAAGCGATGTTTATACTGTAATTTATTGTGTGCAGATAGCATTATATCTTTTGAAAATGTACATACCTTAAGTAAAAAATACAAAGCAAAAACAATTAGAATCGTAGCATCAGTGATCACTGATCACACATCACCATGAGAAATATAGTAATGAAAAAGTTTAAAATATTGTGAGAATTACCAAAACACGACACAGAGACATGAAGTGGGCAAATGCTCTTGGAAAAATGGTGCTGATAGACTTTCTAAACTCAGTGCCACAAACCTTCAGTGTGTAATAAACATAGTATCCGTGAAGGACAATAAAACAAAAAGCGGTAAGATGAGGTATGCCTGTATATTGTGCAACTCCCTTCTGGCCTGCACAGTTTTTCATGAAAAATCTGCTCATTTTATGGGGGTTCCCTTTGAAGTAACAGGTTGCTCCTCTATTACCATTAATATTCTCTCCTTGTCTTATAGTTTCACATTTTAATTATTATGTGTCTTGATGTATGTTTCTCTTGGTTCCCCTTGTTTGGAACTCTCTGGGCTTCCTGAAACTGGATGTCTGTTTCCTTCCCCAGCTTAGGGAGGTTTTCAGCCATTATTTCGTCAAATAAGTTTTCTACCCCTTTTGTTCTTCTCCCTCTGTGACTCCTATAATGTGACTATTAATGCACTTGATGTTGTTTCATGAGTCCCTTAAGCTATCTTCCCTTTTTTTTTTTTCCCCATTCCTTTTTGTTTTCTCTGCTCTTTGATTGGGTCAGTCCCTCTGCCCTGTCTTTGAGTTCATTGATCCTTTCTTCTGCTTCATCTAGTCTGCTCTTGAACCCCTCTCGTGCATTTCTAGTTCAATAATTGTACACTTCAGCTCTGTGACTTGTTTGGTTCTTTCTTAGATTTTCTCTCTCTTTGTTGAAGTTCTCACTGTGTTCGTCCATTCTTCTCCCACGTTCAGTGAACATGTTTAAGACTACTACTTTGAATTCTTTTTCTTGTAAATTACGTATGTTTCATTAAAATCTTCTTCTCAAGTTTTATCTTATTTATTTGGACCATATTCATCTTTTTCTCCCTTTTGATGACTTGTTTTGGTTTCTGTGAATATAGATGAAACAGCCACCTCTCCCCGTCTTGAAGGGCTGGCCTAGTGTAGGAGATGTACCTTGTCATTCAACCATACCCCAGCTTTTAGTTCTCTCTTCAACCTTTCCAATTGTCTAGGCAGCCTATTTTATTTCTAATAGGTTCCAGTAGTTGAGTGTGTGCTGAGATCAGTCAGTGTCCCAAAGAAGAGGATCTCAGCACCTAGATTCAGGCTGATTGGAAGGCAGACCCTCTGGCAGCAACTTTTAAAGATGCAAATATATGCAGTCCTGCAGGACTACAAGCGTAGGCCCCAGAGCCAGGTGATCTGGAGATGTCCCCTGGGCAGCAGTCACAAAATTGGGGCACCCATCTTGTGTTATTTATCTAAGTAACTTACCTCATCACTGACTCTTAGTCCTACAAAGTTAGACTTAAAAATATATCCCCAGCCATGTCACTAAGTGAAAATGCAAATAGGATATACATATATACAGCATATAGGATGTTATATTATGCTATTAGGATATATGCGCAGACCTCTTCTCCATGGACACATCTGTAAATGCATAGAAATAGGCCTGGAAGGAGGCATCCCAAATTGATAAGAGTGCGTACCTCTGAGGAGGAGGTAGCATTGGAAAGAGAGCGGTCAAGGAGCATTTTCTTATCTGTCTGAACGTTTTTACAGTAAAAAGATGTATTCAGTACATATTTTTTAATTTTTAAAATTTATTTAAAGGAAAAAAGTTTACCGAAGTTGAACTGAAAACTGACAGTTCAGTGGCTTTTAATAGTTAAGAATAAAAAGACAGTGAAACTTAGTTTTCTAAAATGGGCAATGGTTAGAAAATGTAGAGACTCTGGGAACTCTGTAGCATGTTCCTTAGAAATTAAACAGTGCTCCTTGGTCCCCCTACACATCCTCTGTCCGTGAGATTTATCTTACCAGACCAGCTACCTTCCAGGTTTTTCTAACAGAGTTACAAAAGCAATCCTTACAAACATGCAATTATAGAAATGACATAAAATTGCATGTTGTTTCATATAAATCTAAAGTATTTCTTTACCTCCCACTTGAGAGTTTTAGGCACGTCAAGTAGCAATTCTCAAGGGAGAGGATGCGGGCCCAGATGGAAGCAATGCTTGCAAACACACACGCCTGCAGGGAGTCAGAGGGGAGGGAGCCCTGGCTACTGGTGGAATGTGTTGTATCCCTCAGACACACAGGGCGGCACATGGGCTAAAGGCATCACTTTGAGGTTCAGCTCTAGTATGATGTTGTATGTCCCAAAAGAAAAATAGTTCATTGATACAAAACGGCCTCTCTCTCTCTCTCACACACACCAAACGCTATTTTCAAAGTGGTCTTCCCCCCTGCACAAAACAAAAGCATTTTGTGGTTACCTTGGCTGGCTGCTTTGCTCTATAGTACTACAGATTGGACGGCATGGGACCAGAATACTTGGTGCAAATCACAGGTGCTCTACTTTCTAGAAGTGTGACTTTGGCCCTTAGGATCCCCATCTGCAAAATGGGGATGATCTTGGGGCCCTCTCTTGTAGGGTTGTTGCAGGTAGTCAATGAGCTAGGAGCCACCTGAAGAGTGCCTGGCATTCAGCAAAGTATTTCATAAGCTTAGCTATGACTTGAGTAAACGTCCAGCTTTATAAAGTCAAAGGATTACCCAAGACAGACACCCCTAATTTGATGATTATGCTGCAATTTGGACCTGACACACGAGCTCCTTAAGAAGGGCCCTCCAGTCTTAGTGGGAAGACCCTTGATGTGTCCACACAGTATGTGCTAATAAGGGCTGGCTGTGTGGTGCTGACTTGGCAAATGGCCATATGATGTTCTAAGGGCAAAACCTCCCTTGGAACAAGGCGGTGCTCGGCACACTGTCAGCCAGCCCCCCCCCCCCCCCCCCCCCTTCACTGAACCCACACAGGGCCTCTTTGGTAGTGATCTGATTTATTCTCTTCGGAGTTTGGTTTTTATTGAGAGAATTCCAGGATTTCAAAAAGACATAGTTGAGAGCCATCTCTCCGTGGTCGCTTATAAAGTACTAACAAACAGAGATAAGATCTTGAAGTGCAGCCTGTCATCCTCTCTGGCATGAGACAGTGTGAACCAAAAAAGTAAATAAAAAGAAGTTCTGTCTAGTACACAGTTTAAAGAAAAATGAACTTTGATTGTAAGAGCTCTTTATTCACTGGTACTGGCATCTCAGAAGGGGGGGTGGCGCTCAACGAAACACCCTGGAGCAGTGCCCTGGCCACACCAGGTTTCTGGGCTGTAGGAGAAGGCAGAAGAGTGCTCTCCGTGGGGATGTGGGCTCAGGGTTGCCGTCTTCTGGCCAGTGCAGGCTGCTAAATCTGGCTCCTTTGGGTCTGTTGCAGGAATCATGTACCGCAAGTCGTGCGCATCCTCGGCCGCCTGCCTCATCGCCTCGGCTGGGTACCAATCCTTCTGCTCCCCAGGGAAAGTGAATTCCGTGTGCATCAGCTGCTGCAACACCCCTCTTTGCAACGGGCCCCGGCCCAAGAAAAGGAGCAGTTCTGCCCCAGCCCTTCGGCCGGGGCTCCCCGGCACCCTCGTGCTCCTCCAATTAGGCCTTTTCTTGGCACACTGCTGAAGCTGAAGGAGATACCAGCCCCCTCCTGCATCGTTCTTTGGGCCCACCTTCCCCCAGCCCCCTGAGATTTGTCTGGGTGTCCTTTGATGCTGGGTGGCGAGAGGAATCCGTGTTCTCTTTCTTTCAGTTCCTTGGCAAACAAACAATGGAAGAGCTCAGTGTAAAAACAAAACTTTGTGAGCTCCGGACGCATTCAGTTTGACTGAATTTTCAGTGTGTCCTTAATGGAAGGAAGGAGGAGGAATGGATACAGATGGGCCAACTCTCAGCGTCGAGGCCCGGTTGGCGGCAGCATTCGCCCTCAAGTGACACTTGTAAGCGGCCATCTGCTTTCTTCCCAGGCCCGTCTTCCACCCCGTCCCTGATGATGGGCGCACAGTTTGTTTTGGCACCGCTGCATGCAGGTAACCGTCGCTTTCGTGTGGGGAGGGCCCGTGGGCGCTCCAGCTTCCCTTCCTTCCTTGACAGACAGTCACACTTCATGCTCCTGGAAGCCATTTTCGGTGGCAGGGTTGGCAGGTTTCACCTCCGAGCTGGGATCCGGTGACTCGCGACTCAGCTGCTGAGGCTTAGGTTCGGGCTTGGCCTCGCTCTGAAAAGTGCTTAGGAAAACCTTGTTAGTTCTCCTTGCAGAGGAACTGGGCTGGGAAGCCAGGAAGATGAGCGGGCGGCGCGCGGAGCGGGCACCATCCGCGGCGGAGGCCACGTGGGCGCGCAGGCGCTTCTCCTGGTTGGCATGTGGCAGCGTCAGCCGGCAGCGCAGCACCTGCCCGAACACGCTGCGGAACTGCTGCGAGGACACGTTGTACAACAGCGGGTTGACGACCGAGCTCAGGTAAAAGAAGGTGTCCGAGAAGGGAAGAAGGATCATGTACGCCTGGAAGTAGGACTTGGTCCAGTCGTGCTTGGGTCTGGCCGCAGCCATGATCCTCCGAACCTGGTTGGGCATCCAGCAGACGGCCAACGTCACAACGATCAGCCCTGAGCAGGTGGGAGAGGGGAGAGACAGAGAGAAAAAGAAAAAAGTCATAAGCCCAGCAACAAAAAGATACCCATAAGATATTGAGCCCCTCAGTTCTGTGCTTACTGGCCAGGAAATGGTGCCCAATTTTCAAGTTGGGCTTGATTGATGGCTTTTTTTGCCGCTAGCACGAAAAAAAAAAAAAGAATTTAACACTGTTTCAAGGCCAGGGGCGTTGACTGTGTTAAAGACCATTAAATGCTATAGACAATTTATTTATACCTGTTGATGCCTGTTAATTTAAAAAAATGTTTTTGTTGTTTGTGTATCCAGAAAGCATTTGATGTAGTCCATAAGTCTGGTTTTGGCCTTTAAGGGATAGATGGATACAGTATAGCCACATCAGATGAAACAATATTTGTACTTTAAAGAGTGTTTGTCTAGAGGCAACCCAATGGTTATTTTCAAGACAGAGGGCAGTGGCAGCCCTTCCGTAACAAAGAAGGATATTTAGCGGCACTAATTTTGCATTCGATTTCAGGGGAGGCAAAGTCAGGAGTAGCCTGTCACTGAGCGTGCGTTTTGGACGTGTATTTAGTAGGTGTGCACACCTGTAATTACAACGCTGCATCTGCAGCGGCACGTCTGTTTCTTTACAGGTGTTTTTAGATGTGTCGTCATATATGTGAGCCTCATGGGGGAAAAAAGATAATTATCCAAAAACCATGGAAAATATAAAACTTGGAGTTCAGCGAGTAACTCACTAGCTCACTGCCTTTGTGTCACTAAGCTGTACCGTCAGCAGCCCCGAAAAGATCAGGCTCTAAAAAGACACCCCTTAGTGGTCCCCCAGAGGATCAAAACTTAGTGGTCCCCCAGAGGATCAAAAGTTGACTGCACGGACAGATGCCTGAACGCCCACATACTTGCATGCTGAATCACGCAATCATTGCTCTTTCTACAACCTCTGACAGAGAAAAAGAAAGATGCTATGTACACCATAGACAACTGATATCACTAATGTCATGAGTATTTATCCACAGTGACCAAAAAAGTAAATAAGAAAAGGAAAAGCAGGCATCTGCAGAGCCTTTGCTGTCTTCTCTTGGGGACCCAAGACACCAGAATGTAAGTTTCTAGGTGGAGAGCTGATAGCTTAGAGCTTAGAGCTGTGTTTTGGATTTTCAAAAATTCTTCCTCCCTCTCCTAAATTTACATAATAAGAAGAAAAATTCATGCACATTTTCAAACCCTCTGATTCTCTCTCTAGGAAGCCACAGGTAAGTGATTGATTGTTGGCAACGACCCCTTCTTGCCTCTGATCAATGGTAAATATTTGATTAATAAATGCTCCAGGAAAAACAGCCATGTTTATCCATCCAGGGTTGGCCCACCCGCACACCCTCGCCTAAGCATGCCCCCTTGCCTGGGGTGGCAGAGGGGCCCTAGTTATGTTCTCTGGCACTGAAATCACGCAGTTCTCCCAACAACCAATCCTCCAAAAATCCCAGCTGTCAGCAAAGATGACCCGTGAAACCTGCTCTCCCTGTTAAATTTCCAAACAGGTTTGACAGGTTTATGGGGTCAAACCTCAGCCCACACTTGAAATACAAACCAATTTGCTTATTTCTCTCCTTTGCTACACTCAGTAAATCTAAAAATAAAACAGGCAAAGTAACATATTGATCTGATGAAAGGCAAAAAAAAAAAAAAAAAAAAAAAAAAAATCACCTTAAGAGTACAGGCTGAGGCACCTAGTTCCAGCTGCTAGATGGGAACAAAAATCGACGTTGTTCTGATTGATTGATTACCAAAAAAAAAAAAAAAACCTGCATAGGAAAATCGGGGACTCTAAGAGGCACGGGTGTGTCCAGTGTCCAGCCACCCCTGCTATTCCAAGTGTGTTCTGAAGTTATTTCTCCTTGTTTCTTATCATCTCATGTAGCTCTGGCTGAAAGGTTCATCTTGTTAATTGTGAAGGACTCAGGTAACTCACCTCGCGAAACAACATATCGTCACAAAGTTTTCTATCTTTTTCTCTTCCTTGCCACTGAATTTCAGAGAACAAGTACCAACCATCTTCATCTAAGGACTTATTTCTTAGAATGTGGAAACGGAGCACAGGGTTTTGGCTGTGTGCCATGCTCACTGTGGGAGGTTGTGCTTGCAGGTTTCTAGATTTCAAGAATCTAGAAAGGCAACGAGAACCACCTTGTACTTACCCTGGTTGAACATAGCACAGCTTCTGAAGCCAACAGAAAGAAAAGGCAGCAGTGTGGGGCAAAAGAGAAGTTACACGATTTTTCTTCCCCTGTCCTGTTCTTTTGATCTCTTGTTTACATGACCCTCATTCTCCCATTACCTACACCCCCTCTGCCTGGAGTCGATCGTTCTTTGATTGACCATCCCATCAAAAGGAAGCAGAGTTCCATAAAAGGCAAGACCCAGCATCCCCGATCCAGACACGGGCAGATGAAGGATTGTGTCTGATGTATAGTTTCAGCCGGGATAGAATTCTTGCTCTGAACAGTTGAAGTAAATAAGAAGTAAATAAGAAGATGCGGAACCAGACGAGAGATTTTTTCAATGATGAGAAAAAGAAGGGAAAGGTTAGCATTCTGGGTGGAGAAGTAAACAGACATGAAAGAAAATACAAATTTGGGGAAGAAGCGAAACAAGGAACTGAGTTGAAATGGTCAGGGATTAAAAGATGAGGCACTGGACAGGTCCTGAGATGTAAGAAAGCACCACGCCGATTGCTTATTGCGTTTTCCCTATGTTAGTTCAGTGATAAGTGCTCTCTGCTAGTTTCCCATGCATTGCTCACAACAACCTGCTGAGATCAAAACTGTTGTTATTATCAGATCCAAACTGTTTATCTTAATTTTCTAGCTGAGGAAGTTGAGGCTCAGAGGTTAGTTACCCAAGGGCTAGCTATAGCCAAGACACATACATGCTTGCTGGACTCCAAAATCCACAAGCTATATATATATTTTTTTCTCCAAGACAATATTGTCTCTCACATTGTCAATTTGAAAAATAAAACAAAGTAAACATGAGCCATCATCGTCCCACCATACATAATAGGTATTAAACAAACAGCACTGCCCACCAGAAATACAAGCCACATATGTAATTTAAAAATCTCAACCCCATTCAAAAAGTAAGAGGTGAAATCAATTTTAATGATTTTAATCCAATATGCCCCAGATACCATCATTTCACACACGGTTTCAACGTGCAACGAATCAAACTATTCATGCGATGTTTTACATTTTCTTACATTTCTTACTAAGTCTTTGAAACCCAGTGTGGCTTTTACGCTTACAGCACATTTCAGTTGGGACCAGCCCCCTCTGGCTAGTGGCTACGCCACAGGTTAAAGTAACCCTTCATAGACGCTCCCCAAGGCAGCAAGGCTCCCACTTTCCTTCTCCTCCCATTTCCCACTTCCCAGCCACACACCCCCCAGAGTCCTGCCAAACCAAAGAAACCCTCACAGAATCTCCCATCTAGCCTGTATTTATCCTCCTAAGATTCTGACGATGCAACCAAGGTTGAATCTGGATCGTATTTCTGAATACACATTCTCCGCTATAGCGTAGACCAAGTCGATCCAGTCTTTTCACAGAAAGCCTTCCCTATAAGGGACTACAAATTATTTAAAGCATAAATAATTGTGAAAACACACAATTTTATTTTGCATCCCTCATTCTAAGCCTTGCCTAGCTAGTCATTCTGCAATAACACAGATTGTGCTGCATACCTGCCAGGGCTGCTAGAATATACTTCCCCCTCTCAACTGGAGATGGGGAAAATGGAGCACTGGGCACCCAGGTACAGTCAATGGACAGTGTAACAGAGGTGAGCCTTGGTGGTGTCAGAAGTCAAACTAGCCCCCTTATAAAATGGTCATTTTATAATAACAAGTGAATTGCTCCTTTCTACGTTTGAAAACAAAGTTCATTATTTTAGGTGACACATTGCTGAGAATAAACACCATGTCCAACAGTGGCTTTTTATTCTGACCGTTCACAACTGGTTCAGCTCCAGTCCCAGCTACTCTGTAGCCGAGACAAAGCTTTAAAGTTTTTACTCACGCCTTAATAGCATATTAAAGGTTTGACTAAAGTTACGTTGGACTGCAATCCATTTGCACTTGTGTATTACATTTGGAAAAATCTAGAATGCTTCGGTCTGTGTGGTGTAATCTGTAGCCCGCAGGTAAATGACTTCAGTGTGAACTTGAGTGGAGATCAGTGAACTGAACTCAGTCACTGAGTAAAGCACGTAAACTGTTTCAAGTGAAACTGTGGCTAGATCTGCATCGTACTGCCGACAGCCGTGCACTCTGCGTTAAGAAATACCTTCCCGTCTTGCCTGTTTTCCCACATAAAGTACTTCCATTTTTCCTCCTCGATCACTGCACTAAAATGACAAGAGCCCATTAGGCGGTGACACATTTATTCTCAGCAGAGTACTGTTTAAAAAACAGAAGTAATGCAGACGTCCAACAGCGTCCTGCGCTGAAGCCCAACAGCGCTGAAGCTTGAACAGCGTTCAAGTCAGCCTGCTTGGTTGAGTCTTCAGAAGGGGCATTAAGCTATGCCGCCTGGGATGTGGCGGCATCACACATCCGACACCGTGTGCTCCGTTTTCTCCCCTCCAATCTTTAAAGCGAAGGTAACTATTTGTGAGTCCCCCAGAAATGACTCACAGTCGTCAGAAGACGGGACAGCAGGAAGAGAACGCCCTTGTCCTACAAGTGACAGAGCTGAGGCTAAGTGATTTGCTCAAAATCTCACAGGTCACGGTGGCAGGACCGCTGCTCAGAGCACTGGATTCCACCCGAAATGGACCAAAAAGCCTTTCATTATTTTTAAATGTAGTGGGATGGCTTTGTCTTTCACTTTTTGGCTCAAGTGCTAACCGTTCACAGCATGGAATTCAATGAGAGGCAGGTCCACCTCAGACCCCAGCCAAAGTCAGCACAACAGCTCGATTTAGAACCAGGATTCCGTTTTAGAAGCAGGTCCCTCAAGAACAGGCACGTGACAAAGCTCTGGAGCACACATATTCCCCCCAGAGGAAGCTGAAGTTCTCCCAAAGGAGCTGAAGAATGTTTGCAAAACGAAATATGATTCCAGGTCATGACCTGACGAGCAAGCCTTAAGGACACCATTTATCCACCCGATCTGTCCATCCATCCATCCACCTATCTGCATCCGTCTATCGGTCCATCCATCTGCCTTACATAAGCACCTGCTACAAAAGAATATCTAGCTCGTCCTAAGGAGGAAAGATCTGGATATTTGATCCTTCCTCAAGTGAAGTTATTTTGTTTGCTTTTAAAGAAATCACCAAGATTTACTTTTCCACCTGTTAGAGTCCCGTTTCACTGAATCACTGAAGCCTCGATTTAGGATTTCAGTGATTAGCAGAGCTGTCCGTCTCTTCCTGCCCCAATATTCCAATTTCTCTCTAACCCCAACCGCGGTGAGCAGGAGTCAGAGCCCCTGTCCAAGGCACTGACGATAAAACGCTGAGAAAGGTGAGGCAGCCACAGCCTGGTGACGTTTTGCAAAGGGCCACGACGGCAATCTGGACAACATTACGGCAGCACTGTGCAGGGCTGGCTGACCTTCCCACAGGTGGGAACACTCAGAAAATTAAAGGAGGGAGACTTCCCTGGCGGTCCAGTGGTTAAGACTTCGCCTTCTAATGCAGCGGGTGCGGGTTCGATCCCTGGTCGGGGAGCTAAGACCCCCCACATGCCTCGGAGCCAAAAAACCGAAACAGAACAGCAGCAATGTTGTAACAAATTCAATAAAGACTTTAAAAATGGTCCACATCAAAAGAAAAAATCTTTAAAATAATTAAAGGAGAGTAAGAGTTGGTTTACCTGGAAAATGGCAGTCAGGCCGAGACACAGCACGAACAGGGGATGGAGGAATGCAAGGGCCACTCCTTTCTGAGAGCGGCAAGGCTCAGTGTGGCCAGAACAAAGAGCTGGGTGGAGCAGGTGGGAATGGAAGTCAGCGAGAGAGCACTGCATCTGTTTGTTGGCAATAAATTAACTTGCATAGAGCAGTGCGCAGAACACCTGCTTGTCAACCGACGTTTAGAATCGCAGTTGCCGGTGGAAAGTAAACATATGGTTGGTCGAATGGAGGGGCCAGGAAGAGGCAAATACATCCGAGCAAAGGTTTTAGCGCTTTCTTGAGTTCTGTCGTCGTGTTTGCCAATCTGCTCTTGCCAGCCAGCTGAGACACTGACTCACTCGCTGACTTCGACCCAAGGAGCCCAAATCAGCGCAAACCTTGGTTCAGTCTCTCACCTCTAAGACAAGACAGCGGTTCTCAAAGCGGGGGTTCCCGGAACAGCAGCATCAGTAGTACTACCTGGGAACTCGTGAGAAATGCACAACCCAGACCCGCTGAATCAGAGACTTGCGGGTGGGACCCCTGGGGTTAACAAGGCCACTGGTTGGTGCTGTTACTCAAATTTGAGAACCGCTGGTCTAAGAGAAGCACAGATGGAGGTGGAGCCTGGATCAGTGGGCATTGGTGTGGCCTCATCACCACACCACGCCGTCACGGGCTTGCCTTTGAAGCATGCCATTCGAACGAGTGTACTACGGCTCTGACAGTAACTGTGAAACTACTCCTACTGGCTCCTCTCCTTCCTGAGGGCAGCCCTACCTCTCTTCTCCCTGTCTCCCCTTCCTTCCCCTTTCCTCTCCCTGCTCCCCTCTCCTCTCTTTTCCCCCCTCTTTCTTTACATGTTTCTCCAGTAAGGAAAGCAATGGCGCCTCTCCTTTCTCTGCACTGTTTCTTTCCGCCTTTCTCCCCTCCATGTTTTCCCAAGGTCACCATCACCAAGCCACGTCCAGTCTTGCTTATGTTGCCAGCACGCACCGCTTCCCTTTTTCTTCCTGGATGGCTTTGAGACCGTGGCTGGATCAATCAGCCGCAGGCACGTTCCTTAATGGCTAACAGGTGGCTTTCTGGAAGGATGGCCACCACTCATTGCTAAGTTTGCCAGTGGAAAGTAAGGGGCTTTGGAAGCAGCACAGATGGGTTCTGAGGAACACAGGTGATGGCTGTGCACTGGACATTCTCCCCCTTCTCCCCCCCCCCCCCCCCGGCTGAGAGCCACTCCATGTCCTCTGACCCTGCCAGGGCTTGCCTGGACGCCTTGTGGTCACTTTTTCCACGACCCCATCAGCTTAGAGCCCTTCATTTAAAACTCTGATCTGCCACCTTGTTCTCTTTCCTATTGAGAAATATTCTTTAGGAGAAGGTGAAGAGCTGTTGGGATTTGGTTTTCAGAGAAGGGTGCAGGTCACAGCTTTAAAATGATGTAAAGGCCACCGATGGCTGCTTCTGTCCATGAGGACAGATGGTTTGATGTCCCATCCCTGCCCCAGCTATTTGACGGAGCCCAGGAAAGGAGGGTCCCCCCAGTGTGGCTCCAGCCACCAGAGACCCAGATTCCAGATGGCCTGCAATTTGCTGAGCATCTCATCCATCCCTTTCTGCTCTATAAACTTCAGTACAAGAAGAAAAATTATAAATCAGTACAACAATATATATATTTCTAAAACAAGCCCTCCTGTCTGGAAGCTGTAGGACACCCCCTTGCACTCAAAGCATTTAGGGTCATCATTGTGGTTTAGTGCCTCTGTTCCTTTCCCTTTATGAATGCATGGTCAATGATCCACTGAAAACTGTTAAATAAATATTTTTCTATGTGGCTCTCAACCGTATGTAGCTGTGTGGCTTTCTATGCAGTCTGTTCTGAATCAGCTGATAGTGACGTCCCTGTGTCTGGGGTAGCTACGAAAGCCTGTAGCTGTTTCTCAGCAGACAAGTGAAGCGGAATGCTTCTTCCCTAGTAACGCACAGCCCAGGTGCGGGTGGTGGTCACGGGGACTATGGTGCCCTCCAAGCCTGCGGGGGAAGCGACAGACCGTGTGATGACGGGGCCATCCTCTCCAGGGATCGACTCACGCCACCCCTGGTGATGGCGGTGCTACTTATAAACACTGCTTCACGGCTGAAAGGCTGCAGTTTCTAAGAGAATTTAGCTCCCTGCAAATGGTAGAGAATTAAAACCCCAGAATGCAAGCACTGAAAAGAAAACCTCACAGATGAGTCTACCGGTGGGCCAGCAGAAGCCTCAGAGAAGCGGGAAGAGGTGCCCAAATTCACACAGCCCAGGAGTCCAAATACAGGGCCTCCCAGTCTTACGGTGTTTCGCACTGGTCACGAGCTCCCCCCAGAGCCCGGCGAAACCAAGCAGCTCTCGGATGAAGCGGGGCTCAGACAAGCCCACGCAGCAGAGGCAACACGGGCATTTCAGGAGCGCGGAGAGGCGCCAGCGCGCCTGTGGGTCCCAGTTCCTGCTCGAGGCCCCTCTGTGTCGCGGTACCGGGACCCTGGGAGAACCACCATTGGGTGCTTGTGACTGAGGCAGGCCAGGCCCGGGTGGGGCAAGCAGCCGTCCCATCTGTTCTTTCCGGTCTCCAGGCCCCCGCACATGCTGACCACTCTGCCTGAACCACATCTTCTTCGTCCTCCACTACTCCTTCTCTGTCCCTTCCTCTCTCCTCCTCTCACGCCACTGCCGTGCTTGGTGCAGCTCTTATTCTACAAGTGTCCGCAAAGTGTCACTGCCTCTAGGAAGCCTTCCTTGTCTCCACGAGGCTCTACCAGGTTCCCTTCTATGAGATCACCAGCACCTTTACCTCCTGCCCCTGTCATTATAACACTGTAGTGTAAACTAGACCATACACTCCATGAGGTCAGGAGGTTCCATCTTCACTGTCATATCCTCAGCATGTCACAGACCATCTTTACATAGTAATTGCTCAATAAACATGTGCAGGAGGGAGAAGGGGTGTTGGAGGTCAGGTGAGGGGCTGGATATCCGGAGAGCATTTCACTTGCATTCACCTCATGTATATAGGATCCATTTGAAGCCAGCTTCCCCCTCCAGAGGGGTCAGTACACTGAGCCTACTGACACCAGACCCAGTGCCTAGATCATTACAATCCCCATCCTGAGGAAAAGAGGAGGAGAGAGTGGGACTTGAAAGAAGGAATCACCTTTCATTCAAGCAAGGCCAGAACCCCCAGGTCCAAGAAGGAGGTCCAGACAGGGGTGCGGAGGTTTGGTTCTGACAGATGCCTTCAGATGCCAGCAGCCTTAGTCTCCCAGACCATGCACTACTATCCCAGCCCATGCACTACTATCCCAGCCCTGCATTCTCTGAGCTATAAACCCGTTTCTTCTCCTGTTTCTCTCCAAGATGGCCTCATGGGGTACAGAGTGCAGATGAGGATCAACAGGTGAAATAGGATATAGAAAAGACACATGTTGGAGGACATTCACTTGCCCCCAAATACTCACTTCAGGGACCCCCTAAATCACGGTCCCCCATGAAGATGCTACAAGTCTTTATCAGAGAGCTGCAGCCCCCAAACCCAAAGCCTAAGGGTTGGGGTCTGAACCAAAGGGCGAAACTCATAGAGAAATGAAGAGCAACTGGTAACGGTGGCGGGAGACTATTTCTCTGTTATACACTATGTGGCCTCAGGAGAATGAACTCCTGCAGTTATGACCCTAAATGCACCTGGGAACAACTTGGTTGTAGACGGAGAGGGTTTGGGGAGAGCAGAACATGAAGATGTTTAACTTCCCAGATTAACACCCCTCCCACTCTATGCCTATCATACATTTTCCAATGACATATATCCTAGCACCAGCACCTTTGTCTCCCCCTGACCTAGGCAACTCTGCCCACCATGGGATGCTCAGACTTTCTCTCTAAAGCTCAGGCTTCTTCTATGCAAAAGCGGAGATTACAACGGCTGCTGGGATGATTAGATGAGATAATAGACATAAAGTGCTGAGTACAACGCTGGGTACCCGATAAGGGCTTATTGTTAGTTGTGAGTATCAGCACCTCTCTGATCGTCTCCCATCTCCACCGCCATGACCATGACCTCCACCTGCGCCACCATTACCATCTCTGGCACCATGTATACCATCATCACCAGCTCCATCTCCCCTTCCACCACCATTATCACCACCACCACCTTACCACCAACATTCTCACTGCCACCAAGGTAGCTCCCAGAGGTCAGAAATCCAGAAGGCTGACCAAAACCACGAGATGTCAGATACCTTCCAACCCTCAACTCTCAGATAAGGCACAGAAAAATTCTGTTGACTTTACTAGGGTTTTCCTGCTAGTCAGTAGCAGACAGAGGACCAAGACTTAGATCTCCTCACTTCCAGGCCAAACTTCTTTCAACCACCTGGAAACGGGGCTCTCGCCACTCTGCCCTGAAGCCCTGACTCATTTATCCCTCCTTCAACACACACATATAGGTTTTGGGGGTTCAAGGAGCTAGAGAAGCAAGGAGTGGAGACTGTAATAAAGAAGGAAATTGATAGAAGGTAGTATTGTTAAGAAGAAGGAAAAATTCCAAATTCCAGGAAGATGGGAACCCTGAATGCCTCCCCAACTTCCTGCCCTTTCACAATTCCTCTCCAGGAAGAATGACAAGGGGCAGGGAGGCCCCATGACTGTCTGTTATCTGGTTAATAAGGCTAAGAAGGCCTCCTCTCCAAATGACCCCATCCTCTACTCCACTCTCAGCACACATCCACACCCACACCCAGCGCCCACAGCGTGTTTGCACATGTCCCAGTATAGGTGCAGACTGAGCTATGGTACTAACCCGCTGGGACCTGGAGCCACACAGACCTGGGTTTGGATCTCAGCCCTGCTATTACCAGCTTTGTGCCCATGGACTTATATCTCTGTGATATGGATGAAAGAGTAGTATCTACTTCAAGGAATTATTGTAAGAAAAGCTGAAGGAGATACGTGTATACAGAGCACAGAGCACAGCAATGGGCAGTGAATGGCCACTCCTACTACTTACTATCCAATCCAATCAGCTGCCCAGGGTGGAGGTAATACCAGCTAAAGTTAATGCAGTGCGTGCATTTCAGACACTCTTCTATGCCCATAACGTACACTCACTCATTTAAACCGTACGAAAAGCCCCTGCTGAATTTCACTGCTATTACACAGATAAGAAAGTTGAAGTATGAATAGGTTAAATGACCTGCCTAAACTCACACAGCTGATGAGGGCAAGGCCAGAACTTAGACCCAGGCGGCCCGGTCCAGAGTCGATGCCGTTGAACGCGCCGCCCCAGCAGCCTGCCCTCAGCTGGACAGTCCTTCGGGAGGATGGAAGATCAAATGCTTTCTGAATCCCAAATTCAAATTAGGGTACTCCGATGCAAATTTCTTCTTTTTAGGTGTCATGGTAAAAAACTGTCAAGAAATAAAAACCCCCTCTAACACACTCTATGACAAGGAAAGGTATCACCTTGAAAGGGCCTCTTTTCATGTCAAGTGAACACAATAAACTTTCCTGTTATTGTACCAGAAGCTTGATGGAATTCAAAGAAGCGAACTGCCTTTGAATAGGGGTCTGACTCCTGCAGAATGTCTGCTTTTGACTGGATTTATTTGATGGAAAGCAGTAACCTCTGCCCCATCCCCACTCCCATACACAGGAAGAGTTCGGGGAAGGATACTTTCCTATGAAAATTCATTTAATTTCGGCACTGAAGACTATTCTCACTCATCGTAAGCTGATCTTCCCCCTCCCCATAAATACCATCTAGAATTTAGCTTCAAAGTAAATTAGAGAATGAGTTCAGCTCCCCTTTATCTGCTCATATCATGTAAGTTAGCAATGAAATTCCTGGAACAATCTATAACCAAATGTCAGAACAGGAGGCAAAAAAATGAATTCAGCTGATGGGAGAGACATCAAAAGAGGTTCACGAAGAATCCAGGCTTTTATCTGTGTTTTATGTAAAGCTGAGGGTCTCAAATGAAATCCAAAAAGCTCTCAGAAGAGTTGAGGAGATGGTGTCAGGCTTCTAAGATAGGGTTTTGTATCAAGAATGATCGGATGAGGATGCCTTCCTGTTAATGATTTGAAAATGAAATTACTGCAGCATGACCTGATAAGAATAAATCCCTCCTGGGGGGTTTTCTTTTCAGAGGGGCAAAAAGAACTTTGAGGAAATAGTCTCGCAGATTTGGGAACATTAAGTATCATCTCCCCTATCCAAGTGCAGCAGTAACTGTCAACGATGTGCATTATTATTCATATTTAGTAAAGCCAGTCCTGTCCAACAATAACATCCTGCTTTAATTTTTAAAGCTATTCTGCATCTGTTACCTCACTTGCTGTCTCCACAACCTGATGACCGATGGCAGTGTAATATAGGGAAGAACGAATCTGACTCCATATTGGATGTGTTTCTTTTACTTCAACCTTTGTATTCTATTGCTTTTGCTACAAGTTAAGAATGTTGCCTACAGCCTGAAATAGACAGGATGGCCCATCCTCAAGGCTCTGACCTTTAAAGGTATAACATTTTTCCATTCATATAAAGATAAAAAGTTGCAGGACAGAGAATAACATCTGTCTTGTTGGAAGTTTACAGAAACATCCTGACCTGACCTAGGCAGACAGCTGCAAGAACAAAGGATTCCCCCACCAAGAAGTTTGCAACAACGAGCCGCATGCCTCCAGCTTTTAGTATAAAAGAAGCCTGAATTCTAACTCAGGCAAGATGGTTCTTTGGGACACTAGTCCACCATCTTCCTGGTCTTTTGGCTTTCCAAATAAAGTCACTACTCCTTGCCCCGACAACTCGTCTCTCGATTCAGTGGCCTGTCACGTGGTGAGTAGTACGAGCTTGGACTCAGTGACAGCAGAGCACCTCTGGGCTCTGTCCTCGCTCTATACTCATCTCACTCCCCCTCTCTGGATACCACCTCCATGCCTCTGACTTGAAATACCACACCTGGGGATACGCAGGTCCCACATCAACGTTGCCAGCTTCAGTAGGCATCTACAGCCAGCCCCCAACTCAATGTCATGTCTTGGGTAGCTCATCTGCACCTATACTGGGACACGTCCAAACTGAAGTAATGACCAACCACCAGCTGAAACCTGCTCTCCCTCCTCTGCTCCCAATTTTAATAAATTCTACTGCCGTTCACTGAGATTTTTCTAGCTGCAAACCTGCAAGTCATCCTGTTCTACTTCCCCATCACTCCCAAATCCAATCCATCTCTAAGACTGTCACTTTTCCCTCCCCCATCTGTCCCCTTCTCGCCACCTCCACTGTAAGATCCCTAATGGGGCTGCCCTTACCTCATGGCTGGATGAAGCAGAAGCTCACTGACTGGTTTTGTTCGAAATCACTCCTGCCCAAGCCGCTCTCCAAACAAGCCAGGATCATCTCATTAAGTTGAAAAGTTCAGTCACCCCCTTGTTAAAACCTTTAAATGGCTTATTACTGAAACCTCAGAATAACTGAAACCTTAGAATAAAGTTCCAAAGCTTTAACAAGTCCTATAGGATCTGCCCTAACTTATTCCTTCAGGCTTTCCTGTACCCTGTGTGCTGTGTCTGCTTCCAACACCTCACCCTTTCTCATTTCCTGGAGCCAGCCAACTCCCCCTCCTGCCTCGGGGCTCTTATCCAGCCAGGCTTCCTTCTCCTCACCTTGCTTATTCTTATCCATTGTTCAGTTCTCTGCTGAAAGACCCCTTCCTCCAAGAAGCCATCCAAGACCTCATGTCTGAGCCCCCTGTTATAAGCTCCCATCACCCCATGCTTCTTGGCCGCACGCTGTACGTTTGGACATATTTAACTTGGAGCGTGTGTCTTTCATGCCAGTCTTCTCAGCCATGGGAGCTCCATGGGGTTCAGTCCGTCCTGTTCTACCTCCGCAGTGCCTGGCGCAGCATCTGGGACATGGTAGGTGCACAATACACGTAGGAAGACCTGCCAATCTGACGCTCTGACCATATAGTGCGGTAAGTGGGTGGGTGCTGCTGGCCCTATGTTTACAGATGAAGAAGGTGACGTGCATTACGCTGAACCTATTTGGTTCAGGTTACAAAGAAAATGAGTGGAAGACAGAAAGCCTAAAACCCGGGATCTTCTAATCAAGATGTTCACAAATTCAAGTACATCACCCCCATCACACACCTCCATGCCTGTAACCCAGAAATCCAGTCCTACACCCTCTCCCAGAGTTTAGCCGAGAGGGAGGCAAGCATGGGACGTCCCAGCATGGGGTGAAGACTTTCACCCAACCTTCGTCTTAAGGGAACAGCGTAACTATGACCAACGTAGTCAAATCACAGAAACATGGGCTTTCAGACCTAGAAGGATCTCAGAGACGACAGATGATTGTGCTTATAAAATGAGGACTTGTCTCAGGTTTCTGAGCCCCTTCCCAGTAACAAAACCCTGGTTATTTGACTTCCCTGTACTCCAGGATCCTCCTGCAAAAATTATGGGATATGGGGCTTCCCTGGTGGCGCAGTGGTTGAGAGTCCGCCTGGCGATGCAGGGGACACGGGTTCGTGCCCCGGTCCGGGAAGATCCCACATGCCGCGGAGCGGCTGGGCCCGTGAGCCATGGCCGCTGGGCCTGCGCATCCGGAGCCTGTGCTCCGCAAGGGGAGAGGCCACAACAGTGAGAGGCCCGCGTAACGCAAAAAAAAAAAAAAAAAAAGTTTAATAAAGAAAAAATTATGGGCTATGAATCACATTTTACAAGGATATTGTATAAATTAAATTAGACACTATACTTACACTTTTTAGTATTTCCAGGTTTACAAATTCAAGAGATTATAATTATTCCCTTATGTAAAGTCCTCAGTGATGCCTAAGCGCCTTTCAGTCTTGCTCTCAGAGTACGGTCCATTGCAGCCCCCTGAGAGCATGCTAAAAATCCGGACCCTCATGCCCTACCCCAGAACCGCTAGTCAGAATCTGCATTTGAACAAGGTGCCCAGTTAATGTCTGAGCTACATTCCAGTGGCCTAACTTCTCAGCATCACATCGGGGCCCTTCTCCACCTATCTGCTGTCCTCCACCATTCCCTTCCTGAGCCCCAGGCTTTTCCAGATGACTCACATTTCCAGGACCTACCAGGTCTTTGCCCAAGACGGATTCTAAGAACCTCCCGGAATTTACCTGCTCAAGTATTCTCTCCTCTGGGAAGGGCTCCCTGACCATTCAAAGAAAAGGAATCTTCCCGGACCTCGTCCTTGCTTCCGTGACAGCTGAACCACACCAATGTAACTATGAATTTCCACGTCTGGCTGAAAGAACGTGGAGAAGCAAAGCCCATGTCCCAGCCATCAACTTGTGCCGAGTACAGCACAGTAGGGCCAAAACTTGTTCACTGGATGTATGAAAAAGAAATTTAATTCCATCAAAACATGTACCAAAGTCCCATCCTGAATTTCCAACTAAACTGGAATCCTACTGCACCGACACATATAAATATATTACACACACACACACACACCCCACATACACATCATTTTATTGCTTAGGATAATGGTACCTTAAAAATAATTTTGGACTTACAGGAGAAAAATCAGAGACCACCTTCCCAACTCCACCCCAGAAAGATGTGCAAAGAACAGAGCGGCTTCAGGTTGTTCTAGAACCAGGATACAGACAGGGCAGGAAGGCAGTGGGACAGCACCATTTTCCCTGAGGCAGGCCACCTCCTGGCCTTGCATGGGTGAGAAACAGGACCCTTCCTCTCTCCCGCCAGAGCTCTGCCTGGTGTCACGCTAGAATTTGCAGGTCTCTCAGGTTTGAAGTGACAACAAATCTAGGAAAGGATGGAGAAAATTGCAGGAGACTGAAAAGCCTCTTCATGCAAACAGTCCCACCCAGGAAAGGCAGGCTGGGATGCAGAAGGTGGCCAAAGCCTCTGGGCATCAGCTCTGGAAACTCTGCAACTCCTCGACGCTTCCCAGAACAAACCTCTACTGGGGGCAGCCACTGGCAGGAGTAAGGTCCAGGTGGCGGGAGGGGAGAGAACAGGCTGTAAGATGCGTCTAAGGTGGGGAAGAGAAACAAAGCGCCAGAAGGATGGGAGGCATGGGGGATCAGCTTGGCCTGGTGCCTCTTGGGACTGAGCACCGTCAGAAGCCCAAAGCATGACTTGAGAGCCCCCTGAGGATGTGTCCACCTAGCCCAGACCCAGCTTCACCAGGCGCCCTTCTTCACCTGATCGCAGATCATCACACTTGGCGTTGGAGCACCTTCCAGATCTGTCCAACCCCCACCACGCTACAGATGAGGAAAGGGAAGTCCAAAGCCCAAAGGCGACTCCTTCAAGGCCATTTGCCTGGCCAGCTCCAGGGAAAGAGAAAGACCAAAGCCAGGCCCCTTTCTCCCTTCCCACGGCCAAGGCTCTTTACTTCAACTGACGTTTATGAGTGCAGCCCAGGTTTAGAAGGCAGCCCTGTATAAGTGAGGGTGGTTTCAGGATCAGGACCCCAGGGCTGGGAACTGGCCTCTTCCACTGACTAGCAGTGTGACCCTAGCGAGCATGTTACTTCACATTCGTGCTATCGTTTTATTTGATAGCAAAATTGGGAAATTAATATCTTCCTTATAGGATGATTGTGTAACCGAGCAGGACCCTATGGGGTCTTCCTGGAACAGACCCCCTCCCCCACAGCCTCTGCTGTAGCTCCTCTCTGAAGTACCCAGATAATAGTATCTCATGTGTATTTCCTGAGTTTTTCAGATGCTAAAAACCACCACCTAGTGGAAGAAATTAACTACTTGATGATCATGAACAAGAAGCCCCCGGACCTTCTGGCGCCTAAGGATTGATCATGTTATCCGCCCCGTTACCTCACCATCAGCCAATCAGAGAACTGATCACATTACCCTCCGACACCCCCCCCTCACCTTGCCTTTAAAAATGCTTTGCTGAAACCCCTCGGGGAATGCAAGGTTTTTGAGTGGGAGCCACCCGTCCTGTTCTCCTCGCCCGGCCCTGCAATAAACCTTTCCCTGCTCTAAACTCCAACGTCTTGGTATTGTTTGGCCTCGCTGGGCATTGGGCACGCGAACTTGCCTTCAGTAACAACTGGAATATAAAACGAGACTGTGTGTCGGTGCTTGGCATATTGATACTCAAATGTGATTTCCCTTTCTCTCTGTTTCCTAGAATCCTGGGTTTGGGAGAAAAAACAAAGTAGTATCTCTGCGACCATCCTGCTTCAAGCATAGTACCCTGCACACCATCGCACTCGGGTCGCACTAACGTTGTGGCAGGGTGTCCTACAATTCAGTGCAATTCTCACACTATTTACCTGAAGACAGCATCAGATCCCACAGGCTAAGGTCTCAATCCTACAAAACTACTCCCCTAACCCCACTTCAGATGCCAGTTGCAAGCCCAGGTTGCCTTCCGACCAAGCAGCTATAGATGTGAGGTTGCAACAACCCCTCCCTTGGGTTTGATTCATTTGCTAAAAAGCAACTAAAAGAATTCAGAGAAACATTTTACTTACTAGATTACTCGTTTATCATAAAAAGATAGAACAGCCAGATGGAAACGATGCAGAAGACAAGGCGTGGGGAGCGGACAGTGTGGAGCTTCCTTGCTCTCTCTGGGGCACCACTCTCTCCAAACCTCCATGCGTTCACCAACGTGGAAGCGCTCCAGACGCCTTCTTTTGATTTTTTATGGAGGCTTCCTTACATAGCTGTGATTGATTAAATTATTAGCCATTGATGACTGAACTCAGTCTCCAGTCTGCCTCCCTTCCCTCCCTGGAGATCTGGGGCAGGGCTGAAAGTTCTAACCCTCTAATCACTGGTCGGTTCTTCAAGCAACTAGCCCCCCATCCAGAGGTCCCTCCAAAAGTCGCCTCATTAACATAACAAAAGACACCTTGATTGCTCTCCTCACCAAGAAACTTTAAAGGTTTTAGAAGCCCTGTGCCAGAAATGGGGATGAAGACCACATATATATTTCTTATTATAAATCACAACATCACAGGTGGTAAAGCAGCTCTCGGTTTTGGTGCGCGCGTAGAGTTGTTAATCCTCAGTAAAAGCACCCTGATAGTCCTTTGGGGAACCACTATCCCTGACAATCCCTGAGGTTCAGGTTGGGGGTTGACTCCACTCCACATCCCCAAAAGTAGATAGATGCTGAAGGAGTGGGCAATCAGAGTCACAGTGGCCGGTTCAGTGATGGACACGGGACCCAGTCAGGCCAACCAGACACAGTATTGGGACGTTTGCTGGAACCACTTGGGAAAGAAATACTCTGTTGGTGTTGCCCAACCAAGAAAATAGAAATCTGCAAGCCTGTGACTATGACTGCCCCAGTATGGGAGAGCCTTCCCTGAAACTGATGTCAATGCAAAGGAAAGCAAAGCAAAGACATAGTAAGAGAGAGTAAAGGATTTCTGACACTGTTTGAGATTGGACCCTACCAGACCTGAAATAAGACCTACCCATGGACTTTTTCAATTATATGAACTAATTCCTTCCTTCCTTCGTTTCTCACTTTCTTTCTTTCTCTCTCTCTCTTTTCTCCTTAAGCCGACTTGAATACAGTTTTCTCTTACTTCCAACCATAACAATGCCAATTATATAAATCTCTTTAATTTAACGTGACCTGCAGAGGCAATTCTTCATTCTCCTAAGGTAACATCACTCAGTCTCTCAGGTATAAACTGAATCCCTCCTGTAAATAAACATTTTCTTTTGCCCATCTGAAGTAAAAGAGAGTAAGAGGATTAGTGGCTGCTTCCTACCGCTCATACCACTGGGACTTTATCTACTCGAAGCTTGACTTCTCTCTTTTCTCTCTATTGACTAAAGCAATCCAACCCTTTCCTTTCAAAGGAAATCTATGCTTATTTACTTGTTTCCTGTTACAAAAAAAAAAAAAACCCAGCTACCCTTTGTCTTCCTTTATGCAAGGTACTTTTGGATGTGGAATTCAGAGTTGGAAGGGATATCGAGTACATAAGCCAGTGGAGCCTTAGTATTTGGCCAATGAGAAAACAGAGGGTGAATGTGGAGCCCCGTGCCATCAATGGCGGAGTCTCTGACTTCCAGTCAGTGCAACTTCAACAGCTCTCGATGCTTTGCAATGACCTTGCACACAATGAAAGCTATCTGTGGGTGGATTAAAATATCGAGTACTTATCACATTGCCTTTCGAGAAAGCACCACAGCCTTGGATTCTAGCCCCAGTGCTGCGCTCCCCAGCTGTGTGACCTTGGGGATGTCATTTAACTTTTCAAAATCTGATTTTTCATTTATAGATTCAGAGGTTGTACTAAGAGGATCATAAAATGCCATAAATTTAATGAACCTAAAGCAGATCATGGACCGAGAGAAAGCATTCCTGCAAAACAACAAGATAAAGACAGATGATCTGGTCGGGAAAAAAATGGGCAAACGACTTGAGCAGGAACTTCACAAAAGAGACCATCCAAATGGCCAACAAACAAATTCAAAGATGTTCCACATCATGAGTCTTCAGGGAAATGCACATTAAAAGCCCAGTTAGATGTAACCACATATTGAACAGAACGGCTAAAATAAAAATACACGGGGTGGGGAAAAACATGTGTAGGCAAGGATGTGGAGCAACTGGAATGCTCCAACACTGCTGGTGGGACGTCAGCTGGCACAACTACTTCGGAAAACCATTCGGCGGTCTCCACTACAGCTGCACATCTGTGTGCCCGATGACCCAGCAGACCCACTCCCAGGTATATGCCGAGAGAAGTGCATAAGATACATCCACCTAAAGACACGGACAAGGATGTTCACAGCAACCTTTCTACAAGGGTCCCCAACTGGAAACTACGCAAAAGCTCATCAGTGGTAGAAAGTGTAGATAAATGGGATATCTGCACGATGGGATGCTATACACTGCACAGAGCAGTGGGAACTGGCAGAATAAACCACACCCTGCAATATGATTGCATCTCACAAACATAATGCTGAGTGAAGAAGGCAGACACAAATGATTACGTGTTATATGATTCTGTGTATACAAAGCAAAAAAACAGGAAAGCAAACGCATGGTGTTAGAAATCAGGATAATGGCTACCCTTAGGGGGTAAGTACAAGGGGGCACAGGGGAGGTGGGGAGGTACTGGTGATGCTCTATGTCTTAATCTAGTTATGTGAATGTGTTCAAAGTGTAAACGTATAATATGTGTACTTTTCAGTATGCATGTTAGACTTCAACAAAAAGTTCAAATTTTTTTTTTTTTTTTTTTTTTGCAGTACGCAGGCCTCTCACTGCTGTGGCCTCTCCTGCTGCGGAGCACAGGCTCCAGACGCACAGGCTCAGCGGCCATGGCTCACGGGCCCGGCCGCTCCACGGCATGTGGGATCTTCCCGGACCGGGGCACGAACCCTTGTCCCCTGCATCGGCAGGCGGACTCTCAACCACTGCGCCACCAGGGAAGCCCCTCAAAAATACTTTTTAAAAGTATTCCAGCATGGACAGTAAATGTCATTCCCTGTTATGGGCTGAATTGTTCCCCTCACAAATTCATATACTGAAGCCCTACCCCAGTACCTCAGAATGTGACTGTATGTATTTGTAGATAAAGTCTTTAAAATGAAATTAATTAAGTTAAAATGGGGTGATTAAAGTGGGCCCTAATCCAATGACCAGGTATCCTTATAAGAGGAAATTAGGATACAGACAACACAGATAGAGGGATGACCATGTGAGGACACAGTGAGAAGGTGGCCGTCTGCAAGCCAGGAAGAGAGGCCTCAGAAGAAACCAATCCTGCTGGCTTCTTGATCTTGGACTTCTGGCCTCCAGAACCATGAGAAAATAAATTTTTGTTGTTTAAGTCACACAGTTGGTGGCATTCTGCTATGGCAGCCCTAGGAAACTAACTCAGCCACCCTAGATATTCTTGGCTTCGTCTTATGCTGGGCATTAAGATACAAATGAAGCGCTTTCCTGGGAGGTAGAAGAGGCTTGGGCTGCCACGGGTGGAGGAGGGGAAGAGGGTAAGGAGGGTGGGGAGAGTAGTCCTCTATCCCAGCATCCCCTGCCAGGCTGCTTCTGGCTCTTCCATCATTCCAGAGCCTTCCCCAGCTAAAGAAAAAAGGAACAAGCCTCCTTCCTAAGGCAACTGTGCTGGTTTCCCATCTCAAAGCAATCACAACAGTCAGAGCTCTGGGATTTTTGCTTGAATAATCACAGAAGGTTTTAGAGCTGGAAGAGCCAACGGACATCGTCTCATCCAACCTTCTCATTTTATAAATGAGGAAAGAAAGGTCTAGAGAAGTTACGAAGCTCGTTCAAAGCCACACAGCAAGTGAGCGGCAAAGCCATGACTAAATCTGCACCCGCACCCCTATATCCAGACCAGGGCTTGTGCGGGGAATCCTTATTGCCTTCCTCTCTTTGGAGGGCAGGTTGAGGGGGAGATGCAGAGAGCACAGTTCAGCATCCTTTAGAAGCTTGTACTTTATCCCTGCCTTTTTTATTTTTTTTTTAGATGCCACTTTTTTTTTTTTTTAAAGATGTTGGGGGTAGGAGTTTATTAATTTATTTATTTTTGCTGTGTTGCGTCTTCGTTTCTGTGCGAGGGCTTTCTCTAGTTGTGGCAAGCGGGGGCCACTCTTCATCGCGGCGCGCGGGCCTCTCACTATGGTGGCCTCTCTTGTTGCGGAACACAGGCTGCAGACGCGCAGGCTCAGTAGTTGTGGCTCACGGACCTAGTCGCTCCGCGGCATGTGGGATCCTCCCAGACCAGGGCTCGAACCCGTGTCCCCTGCATTAGCAGGCAGATTCTCAACCACTGCGCCACCAGGGAAGCCCTATCCCTGCCTTTTGAAGCAGCACCTACACCACTTCATCGTCACTCATGATCTACCCCAACTCTCCCTTCTCCCATCATCTCCTCTTTACTCGCCGCCCTTCAGGATCTCCCGGAAGTGTCTGGAATTGAGAGTCCAGGGTGCTGGGTTCTTCCACCTGTGTGGCTTCAGGCAAGTCACTAAAACTCTGTGCTGAGGCTTTCTCGTCTGCCCAACAGGCACCGGCTCCCTCTGGATGGCTGGGCAAGGCTCCCCGAGGACCGTCCCTGAGACAGGCTGGGACCTGGGACCCTTTGCTGCAGTGCTTGCACCAGGACAAACGTCTCCTCCAGCAACAAAATACAAACAAACTAAATGGGACTAAACATAACTGTGTGCGTGTACGGTTGGGGCGAATTATGGACAAGATACAAAAAGACCAAAAAAAGCCCAACTGCCGCTTCTGAAGAGCCAGGAGCAAAACCCGGGTGTTGGGCACTGCGCATGCCCCCTGCACTCAACACCACAGAGGGGTGGGCAGACCACCTAAGCCCCCCCTCTGGCCCAACCCCTGGACACACCCCTACCCTCACCCTATATAAGGATCCGGCTCGCCCCTGCTTCAGGAAGCGAGCAAGGGGACCTGTTACTTGTCCTCGCTCCCCCCTGCTGCAGCAGGGGCCCCCGTAAAGCCTGGCCTGAATTTCTTGTCTGGCCTCTAGTCAATTTCTATGGATTGGGAAAAGTCAAGAACGCTGGTCGGTATCGTGCCCAGGCCAGAAGTCCTCCCCGCTGCCCTCCTGGGGAACCGAGGGGCCAGAGAGCTCGCGCAGACTTGGGTGGAGCTGCGGCCGCCTCTACGCATCTTCCTTCCACCTCCAGCCTGACCTCCGTGATGGGACCTCTAACGCAGGCCCCCAGCACCCCACGGGAGGGCTGGAAACAGAGAAGCCGCCTTCTTATTTAGGATGAGGGAGCCAATAGGCTATGACCTGTCCAAGGCCCAGTTTGGAGCTTTACGAATTCAGTCCTCACAGTAACCTTGGAAGCTGGGTATCGTTCCGTCCACACAATAAACAGAAAACATCGACACGTCCGAAGATGCGAGCTAGACGGGCTGGGCCAGGGTTTGATCCTGGGTCTCTCTGCCTCCACCATACTCGCCCTTCTGCTGCACCCCAACTGCCCCGACCTGTACCTCAAAATGGCAGCTTGGCAAGTATTAGAGTAGATGGGTCATGTGCCCAGGACGGCAGGCGATAAGAGACCTCTCGGGCACTGACTGTCTCACAAGCTTGCAGTGGTGATGGCGAAACAGCCTCCTTTGAATGAGTCAATTAGAAAACAAAATAAAGCAGAGCTTATCACAAGTCGCAGCGTGTGGCTGACCATCTCCGTCCGGTCTGCTCACACCTTAGGTACCGACAGCTCTGGACACCGGCGCAGGGAGCTGTGAGCTCCAAGTCACGGACATCTACAGCCATGCCAATGGCACCCTTCTTTCCCTGCTAACCCGCTTTTTGAAAGACCCTTCGGGCACGAGCTAAGGGAATTCACCCGAGCTAAGGGACCGGCTCTCAGCCGGCCAACTCCGAACACGAGGCAGGAACTTGGAAAGCTTCCAGAGGCAGCTCAGAGAGGGGCTCTGGGGGCTGGGCTCAGGCCAGGTGAGAGCTGCGGCCAAAGGAAAACCACTGAAGCAGAAGAGATGCATAGTAGGCCTTTCTCGGTTTCCCTGGAGAGTGGACATATCAAAAATGCAAAAGCTGCGGTTTGATGAGTTAAAGAGGACCCACTGGTGACAGAGAGAGAAAGAAAGAAAGAAAAGGGCTGAGGGGAAGTGTCTGGGTGTGGGCAAGTGGAGCAAACTTATTCCCAAGAGACACTGGAGGGTGGGCAGGGAAGATTCCAGGCAGAAGCAGACACCAACCACCTTCCCCGTCTGGTGCAGAGGAACGGATCCCAGCCAGCAGGAAAACGAGGGGCTCTGAGCTACATGGTCCCCCGCAAGAGGTGAGGTGTGGGCACTGCAGGGCGGTGTCTGCAGCAGGCCTGGAGACAGTGTGGCCTCTGAGCTACACCATCCCAGGAAATACAACGAACTGAGGGGGGAGAAGGGGGAGTGGGGACGGTGGGAGGAGAAGCCTGAGTGGGTAGCAGAGGCCCCGCCCCTCCCCAGAATGTCCCTTGCATGACTGTGTCATCAACCAAAAGGCATTGGGAAACCCTCCAACCCAAAAGGCCTACTCACCTAAGGCCCTACTGCCAACATCACAGGACCAGCTGTGTAGGGAGCTGGGGCCTCCGGGCTCAGGAGGGAACAGGTGATCTCGGGGGAGGGGTTCCTGCACAGGACAGCAGGCCACTTACTCCCTAGCACCTGGGAAACTCTTGAGAAATCTCCAGCTGGACAACTGGCCCCCCGGCACCAAGCGCTCAAGGGTTTCTAAGAACCAGAAAGAGGCAGTGCCCTGGCCAAAAGGCCCCTGATATCCTCTGTAAGCAGAACTGTACGTATATGGTAGAGTCTAGAGCGAGCAGAACTGGTCCCTGCCCTAAAGGGATACGTGAACTCAACTAGACAGCAGGACATGGTCAGCCGATGGCAGGGGTGAAGGGCCATGGCATCTGAACAAGGGCTGAGATGACAAGGCACGATTCAGCCACTTAGTCAAAACACACGGGGGCCAGGCACCGCCTGCCCCAGTCCCTGTGCCGGCCGGGGCCATGGGACTCTGGCCCACGTAGAGGCTGAGGATGCAGAGGAGGGCACCTTACGGACAGAGAGTGGCGGGATCACAGGGCAAGGGTTCCAAGGGGACTGCAGGACGACAAGGCAGCCATAGATTGCGTTCACAGAGGAGCGTGCCCCGTCCCTCCCCACCCACCGGGAAAGGCGTCAGCCACGCAAGGGGGTCTTAAGAGCCGCTGGTCTCACTTGGGCAAGGGCTGGGGTCTGAAGGCTGTTGGGTGTTCAGGTGACTGAGCATCTGGGACACCTACAGTGACAGAGCTCTGGGGCCCACCCGGAGCTCTTCTCCCTGTGGTCTGTGCATCCTCCGCCCTGCTTCCTTGACCTCTCTGTGCTTCATCTGTAAAATGGGGCTAACGCTGCCACCGCAGGGTTCGGCCCTTGGGCGCTGGAGGCAAGGAGGTTAGTTCCCCCTTCCCCGCTGAGACAGAGCTCAGAGGTACGGAGGCCTGGAGACCTGCTCCGACTCACTGTGACCAAGCACATGCTGCAGAGACACGCCCACGCTTGCCCAATCTTTTCACTGGCTTCCTCGGCCGTCCTGCCCAGTGCCTGAAACTGTTGCCACCGCGGCTGGCCGCTGAGGACACACGTGTCCCACTCCTGTTGCAAGGAGGTGCTGAGCCCCATGTAGGAGATGGTCTGTGTGTGCCCCGCGGTGACTTACTGTCTAGCTGAGCTGGCCTCAAGTTCATAAGAAAGCCTGCTGGGCTGCAGAACCCGCGTCAGCACCCCGAGAAAGTACAGCAGCCAGCCTATCACAGCAGAGACGCAGGTGGGACCACGCCCCAGGGGAACCTGGAGAGTGCAGCCGCCTCCACGGGGCGCTCCAGCCAGTGGGCGGCTGCTGTGCCCCTGCGGGATGCCCCTCTGGTTGCAACACCTGCAGGCTCCCGGGGAGCTCCACGGGCGCTCTTAGCTGACTCTGCCCCGAATCAAAGAGGCACGCGGGGCAGGGCCCCCTTAACACCCACATACTGGTCCAGGGGCTGTTGGCGCCCTTGACCTCCCTCCCACCTTCTAAAGTACCAGGGCACCTCAGCGGCGTGGGCAGACAGCCTGGCGTTAAGTGAAGCCGGCTATTAAAGGCATTGCCAGGCCGGGAGAGGGGGATCCTAAAGACAGAGAGGAGATAAAGATAGGGGAGGATGGAGTGGGGTGGCAGCTGATCATAAAACCCAGACAGGCCCAGAGTCTGTGCCCCCAAAGCCCACAGCGGGCCCAGTATGCTTCTCAGGTAGGGAGGGTGCTCTGTGCGCCTCTGCCTTGGGGATGGTGCGTCCCCCTCCCAAGTTTCTCACCCAGGCCAGCCCCCATCCTCCAGCAGCAGCCTTCATTTCCCTGGGTTCCTTAGCACCCACCAAGAACTGCCTGTGTCTTCAACACTTCTTTCCTCTTCGTCTCCATTTAGCCATAATAGAAGCTGTGTTCTCAATCTATTGTCACATTTATGATCCAGAAAGCCCTCATTTCCTGCAATAATCTTAAGTGATAATTCAAGGCTTAAATGTACTTTAATGTTTTGTAATGCTTCGAAAGCAACATCTCGCAATTATAATACAGCCTCTGAAATTACTAGTCTGCGTGAAAAGAGGGAATGAACAACTGGAAAACGAAATGAAAATTCAGCAAATTGATCTAAGGCTGAAATGATGAGGTTTAGTAAGTTTCAGCGATGGGAGTGGGAGAATGCCGGGGTGACCGCTGTCAGGTGCCAGATGGCCTAGCTAGGGGAACAAACATCTAACTTAAGGAATGCCTTCTTTTCTCACTTTCCTGATCAATCAAGGAGGAGAGAGCCAGAATCTTCTCACCTGGATTTTTCCAGGGTGGGAAAAGGAAGGGCATATTTAAAGGGAACCAACTGCCACCCCTGACTAAGGAAGAGAGTTTGAGAGAAGAAACACAGTAGGTAGTAGAGGGGGCGTGGGGCAGCATCAAACCAGAGAGAGCCTACTGCCGGCTTCCAGAGGTGGTTCTCTGTTCATTCCAACCATTTTTGTCAATGCTCACTCAGTGCCATTGTCTGATTTATTCCCAACGTTACTTCTAAGAACAGATGAGGACCCCGAGGCTCTGAGAGGTTAAGGGACTTGGGCACGTACACAGAGAAAGCTGTGTGGCCTGGGTTTGAACTCAGGTTGAAGTTCAAAGCTTATACTCATACTTCACAGTAAAGAGAACCTGAACTTTTAGAAAGGATTTAAAAAGCTTTCATTAAAAGTAATAATAATAACTCAATGAACAAATGAAAAGATAAACTGAGGTAAATATTTCCTGCACATATAACAAACAAATGCTGAATATAAAATTACCCAATATAAAAAGAGGTCTTAGAAATCAACAGAAAGGAACTTCCCTGGTGGCGCAGTGGTTGAGAATCCGGCTGCCAATGCAGGGGGCACAGGTTCAATCCCTGGTCCAGGAGGATCCCCCATGCCATGGAGCAACTAAGCCCGTGCACCACAACTACCGAGCCCGTGCGCCACAACTACTGAGGCCTGCGCGCCCAGAGCCCATGCACAAGAGGAGCCACCGCAATGAGAAGCCCCCGCTCGCCGCAACTAGAAAAAAGCCCGCGCACAGCAATGAGGACCCAACGCAACCCAGTAAATAAATAAAAGAAACCAACAGAAAAAGATTAGCGGTCCAAAAGAAAGGTAGATAAAGGACGGAAACAGGCAAAATTAATGGCAATAAATATACCAAAAAATAATTAACTTTACCAACATATGAAAAAAATGTAAATCAGAACCACAATTAGATCTCATTTTTGCCCTTCACAACGGTTTGAAAGATTGGTATATACAACATTGGTAAGGTTCCAGTATGGAAACGGGGTGGAGGCATTCCTATTCACTGTTCAAAGGGAAAATCTGCTCAACTCCCTTGGAGGCAACTGGGTAATATCCTCCAAAATCCAAAGGTACATACTATTTTCCCCAGGAACTCCAGCTCTAGGACTCTAAGCCATAAAAATACTCAGTCAAACGTGCAAATATTTTAGTACAAGAAATTCTGCTGCCAGAAAAAATTCTTACAACCCAAATATCCAGCAACAGAAGATACTTAATAATTACGGTACATCCACCCATAGCTGTTAAACAAATGAGACAATTCTGTACGCACTGAAATGGACCCAAGATTACACTGCACTGTTAAGTAGAAAAAAAGGAATCCACAAAACATATGCATAGCTTGTGCTACTGGAAAAAAAAAAATCAAAGAAGTGTGTCTATGGATGGATGTGTTTCTGTGCATTTGTGTTCGTATAGAGAAACCTCTGGAAGAAGAGGCATCAGGTTCCACAGCGGACACCACAGGGCAACAGAACTGGGAGAGGAGAAGGGAGCTTCAGTTTCCACTTTATATATTCCTATGTGCTTTGATTCCTTAAAAACAACTTTATGGGGAAAAACAGAATATTCTCTGGGAAGGTAGTAAAAGAAATCCTAGAATGACGCATGGTAGCACTGGAACGCTGCAGAAAAGCAGTGGAGAAGCCCAGTGTCTGCCCTCAAGGAGCTCGTATGGGATCACAAATTGACTTCATTCAGAGACCGACAACCCTACAACAGGAGATCCTACAAAACTGGAAGAATGAAGACCCATGGCCAGAGACAACTATTGCATTCTGCAGAAGGCCGGGGGAAAGTGAAAAGCTGAAGAGGGCTTCTTAGAGAGGCGATACTCCCAATGGGCCTTGGGGAAGAAGTAGGATTTTGCTGGTTGAAAAGGAGGAAAAGGAAATCCAGCAGGGGAGGACGGGAACAGGTGCTGAGAGACTGCAGAGTGACATTTTGTTGAGCGAAAGCACAGGGACACCACAAATATCAGAGCGCTTAGACAGGCTCCATTACAGGGCGAGGATGCTGCCAGGTAGAGGGGAGGTGTAGACCTGGCATAGGGAAGGCTACCCCCTGCCAAAGGAACCCGTGGAGGCTCGGCCTGGTCCAGCCCCATCCCCTCTGGCCCACACTGAAGTCCACCACGAACAGGTTGAAGTGGACGGCGGAGCTTCTTCAACCCTCCCGTGGGCCTTACCTCCCGAATCTCCTCTCTACGCTCTTTTCTTGGGCCCCCGGGTGCTCTCTCCCCTCGCCTTCCCCTACACTCAAATCCCTGCCACTGAAAACCTCAAAGGCTTCACCCTGTGTGGTGACAGATGCCCTCTCGGATGTCAGGGCAGCTCGATGAGTACAGAATGCTGGGGAGTAGGGCAGATCTGGACCAAATCCTGGCTCTGCCCCCTTCCAGCTGGGCAAAGAACCACCTCTTCTAGCCCATTTTCTCATCTGCAAACTGGAATAACACCAACAATCTCACAGGGTTATTGGGAGAATGATAAATAAAAACTGAGAGCAGACCTAGCTCAGAACCAAACATATACCAAACTCTCAACAAATAGTGGCTCTTACCTGGCTAGAAAGAGGGGAGGGGCAGACATGGACTGACAAAACCGCGGTTCAGTAGAAAGATCACAGGAAAGGTTTTGGAGGTGAAGGGGGCTTTCTGAATTTCTATGAATCTCACCGGGATTATTCAATCCATGTTGAAGGATCACCTGCTAAAAACATTTGGGTCAAAACCAAGGCTGGGACGGGGATGAGACAAGGGAGGTGCCTAGGGCACAAAATTTAAGGAGGCACTGGCTCTTGGGGCCGGGCAAGTGCAGAGTCAGCGCCTGAGCGTGAGCGCCTCCTTAAATTTTCCATCCTAGCTGCCTCACTTGCCTTACCCTAGTCCTGGCCCACGTCAAAACAGTGGCTTAGACATGAACCTCTAAGAAGCAAGATTTGAATTAAACAGAGATATTGCTACAGGGAGAAGCAAGCAACTGATCCCCCGGGCTGGGCAGATGTGTTTATTTGCAGTGAGAGGGGAGGCGGGGAGTGCAGTTACAATGAGTGACTTACCAGGCCTGGAGCAAGAGTTGGCGTCTACAAGGGCCTGATCTCACCGGTTAATTGGCCCTACCCGCCTCCCTGCAATTCTCTAGTCAGCTAGCATTAACACACCTCAGGCCCACTCTTCAACAGAGCAGACTCTGTCCGGAGCTGCCCTGCTGCCTGGCCCATCTCAGTGCGACGGACCATCCTCTGCAGATGGGAGGGAAATGTGTAATGATGCCTTCCAGAAAGGCATGAAAGTTGAAGATAACACCAAAGAAGGGGCAGGCCTCCAGGTGAGGCTGGAGGAAGGAGAGTCACCTGCTTGTTGGAGGTGAGGTATTCTGGGGAACTGCCGAGCAGAATTTCATTCTGCATTCAGTGCAGGTCTCTGGGTTGTGAGATCATGGCTGAGTTATCACAGCTCCTGATGACAAATCATGAAAAACATGTCTTTCCCAATCTCTTTCCAGGTTCCTACAGATGCGATTAAATCCATGATTTGAGAACTTAAGAAGGCACATCTCAGGTTTTGAAACAGCAAAGCAACAGGACTTGGGTGGGTAGCGGGGAAAATGAGGAGAGCCGGGAAGGGAAGCGATGCATGGGTTCAGGGAGAGGTCCCAAGATAAAGAGCAGACTTTAATTCTAGGGGGGAAAGAACACCAAAGAAGATTTTTTTTTTTTAATTAAGATAAGCAGTCTTGATTCTTGGTGCAAGGAAATTATCTATCCTGGGTTTTCTGGAGCTCTTGGAGCTTAAAATGATGATTTAAGACAGCCACCCTGGACAGTGCAACTTTGGATGGGTGAAGAGAGATCAAGAAGAATTGAGAGGGCTTCCCTGGTGGCCCAGTGGTTGAGAGTCTGCCTGCCGATGCAGGGGACACGGGTTCGTGCCCTGGTCCGGGAGGATCCCACATGCCGCGGAGCGGCTGGGCCCGTGAGCCATGGCCGCTGAGCCTGCGCGTCTGGAGCCTGTGCTCCGCAACGGGAGAGGCCACAACAGTGCGAGGCCCGCGTACCGAAAAAAAAAAAAAAAAAAAAGAATTGAGAGCCAAGAGGAGCTTCTGGACAAAGGGAAATTCACACTGAACTAAGGCATCAGTTTTGGCTTTCAGCTTATAATTCTGCAGTATGGGTACCATAAGTTGCTGCTCATGTCATTCTGTATGGACCTGTTTCATATAGCAAGAACACTCACCCACCAGTTCATTTATTTATTCACTAATTCACTCTCTCTAATTCACCTTTGTTAGGTGTCTGTTAAGAGGCAGGCACTGTGTGAAACACTGGGGATATAAGCATAAAAGATAAGATGTTTACCCTTGAGGACATCACGTGCTAGTGGCAAAGACAAGTAACTCAGTGACTTCAATGGACCCTGATACTGATGAGGGCGATGCTTCCGTGTCTAGATGAGAATGTGGAGGAGGAAGACAAGGATTAGAATAAGGACAAGCATGACGACAGGCTAACATTTATGCAGTGCTCATGGCACACCATGCCCTGTGCTAAGTGGTGGTGATATAGTAATGAACGTGGGAGAGTTTCTGCCTTTGAAGTCCAACAGAGGAGACAAACTCATAAATAAGCAATTTCAGCTTATGACCTCAGGGCTGTTCTTAATTACCTCAGATGACAGACAACTCCCACTCCCCACACCCGGTCTCAGAGGGATCAACGAAATCTTCCTGAAGGAGGAGTTTAAGCTGAAGTATGAAATGGGCATGAGATTTACCTAAGCAAAACGAAGGTAGGTAAGATTTTCTGGGTGGATACAGCAGCACACAGAAAATCTCACACAATAGGGGAGTTAAAAAAAAAAAAAGTTTTACAGACATGTTTATCTATTTGGAGTGTGACAGAGCTGGAGCAGGTAGCAAGTGCAACAAGACAAGAAAAATAAACAAAATGATTGAAGAAGAAACGAAACTCTTGTTCACAGACTACATAAATATACAGAAAATCCAAAAGCATCTACAGAGAAACTACTCAAATTAGTAAATGAATTTTGCAAAGTCCCTGGACATAAAGTCAATTTCTAAATGGATAATTTGCAATAGCATTTAAAAAAATCAATACTTAGGGAATAAATCTAAAAACAATCAGCAAGACCTCTACACTAAAAATTATAAAACATTAATGAGAGAAATTAAAGAAAGCCTAAATAAATTCAATGCTATAAAGATATAAATTCCCTCCAAATTAATTTAAAATCAATCAAAATCCCAGCAGATATTTTGTAGACATTTACGAGCTGATTCTAAAATTTATATAGAAATGCAAAGGGCTAAGATTAGCCAACGTAATCTTGAAGAGATTGAAGTAAAGACTTATACTACAAGCTATCATGACCTATTATAACACTTAAGACCACGTGATAGTAGCACCAGAATAGATAAACTCACCAACAAAACAGAACAGAGGATCCAGATACACACATATATGGTCACCTGATTTATAACAAAGTGACACTTCGGGGAAGCAGGTAAAGAATGGACTTTTCAATACATGGTCGACTGGATCTCCAAACGGCAAAAATAAATCTTGTGCCTAACCTGAAACCATACACGAAAATCAATTCCAGAAGAATTACAGATCAAAGTGTGAAAGACAGCGTTTAGAGTAAGCAATGATTTCCTTGTAGGAACTAATTAGAACAGAACCTGATAAAAACCACAGGGTCAGGAAATTAAAAATGCATCTCTCATGTCAGCAAAGAACCAACCAACCAAGACTGGTGGGGGGATCAAAGGAGCTGGAACTTGAAGGAAAGAGATGCCTGGGTTCACGGGAAGTTCCTAAGATGGAGAGCAAACTGTAATCTGACTCTAGGAAGGAAGGAATGCTAGAAGGTGAGGAGGAGGTTTGGGTCTTGCTTCTTGGAGCTTGGCCATGGTGACTCAGGAAAGTCAATACGGGGCACTGCAACATTGGGTGGAGGGAGAGAGACACTAGAGCAACCATGAGCAGAATGAGCTTCTGGGCAAAGGGAGATGAAACTCAGTGTGCCTTCAGGCTGGTAATTCTGCCACGTAAGTATGTATGTAGATGAGAAGCTCAGTTTGGGTCACGGGGCATCAGTTGGTTCAGCATGATAAACACTTCACTGATTGCCCCTGAGGAAAAGAAATATACTTGCTACTTGTAGATGCCCAAGGAAGGACATTACTTAGAACAAATGCAAGTTCAATTTCAATAACTGATACTATATAACTCAGGTCCCACGTGCTGAGGCCACAAGGAGCCTGGGTGTTCTGACGGCAGGATGGCTTTATTAGATAAAAGCCTTTCTCGGAGGAGGGGTGCTTTGAGGGCCATGTCTTGAACGAAGCGCCTGTTTTTACAAATCAGTACACTAGGTCTTCAAGCAGCTTTCAGGGCAATTTCGTCAAGGGAAATTGGTCATAACAACCAAGAGGTGGATGGAGACGCTTAACTGAGCCAAGCTGAGATATGTAAATGGCTTAGTCTCTCCCCAGTGTTCTGAGGCTTACTGACTTCTCACCTAAACTTGCACTTGCTTGGTCACTTAATTTAAAAACTCAATCAAGTGACAGACTGTTTTCAGAAGATAGCAATGGGAAAGAGTGCTCTACCCGAGTTACTCTCAACTTGCCAACTTGGCCAACCATCTCCACCCCTTGACATGGTTGGGAATCTTTGACAGCCAAGTAAAGAGGCCTTAATAAACCTAGAAGCCAGTCTTTCTGCCGCCCTTTTCTTGCAAGAAAGGAAAAATCATGGGATGAAGCCACTGGTGGAGCAAGCTGGAAGTGACAGATTTTCCTGCACCACGTTCTCCTGAAATGAATGAAGGGTACTTTGCCCAGATTCGGAACGTAGGAAGTTGGGTGCTTCGAGATCCCGCAGACTGTGCTATGGTGAAGTAACTAGTGTGGCACAGACTGGCTAACTGGCCCAGAAGGAACTACATTTCTCAGCCTCCCTGGAGATCCGGCATGGCCATGTGATCTGGCAGCAATAGAAGGAAGGCAGAAGTGACCGCATGCCCTCCAGTACTGGCCCTGGAAGTTGCCCACACCTATTACTCCACACCCTTCCCCCTTCTGCCATCCTGATTCAGATGAACTCAGCAACCTTGGGAGCCATGCACTGACTATAGACTAAGGCAGAGCCCCGAGGGAGAAAGATTCTGGATTTGTGAGTCATCGCTTGGGGATGTCTCCTGACCATCAGGAACTTTGGATGTTTTCACGAGTGAGAAATAAACTTCTATCAAGCCATCATACGTGATACATTTTGGAGTTGTCTGTTTTAGCAGTTAACGTTATCTTAATTGATCCAGAATGTTCCTGCATGATGGCTATGTCTAGAACACTTGGGTGATTCGATAGCTTTGATGTTGAAGCCAAGTCCATTCTGGACCAGTTAGCACTGAACAAAAGAAAAGAACAAACCGCAAGGGGCAGATAAGCATTTAGTCTCTGTGTGGACCTGACAGAGGGTCTGTGACCAAAGGGGTGAAGTATTCCCATGTATTCAACAGTCCAGTGAGAATGGGGGAGGCAGGTAGCCAGACTGTTACTATGAATGCAGGGAGTTGTAACAGAATCGCTAACAGAGTCTCGCAAAATCAGGAAACACGTTCCTGGCAAGGGATGTTTAAACCAAGTCTTCAAGAGTGAACAGACAGGTACCAGGTAGAGACGAGGGTACAGCAGAAGAAAGGAGGGCACAGCATTGTAGAACAAGGAAGCAGGGCTTGCACTAAATTACAAAGCTGCAAGGTCGATCTGGCTTGTGTAGCCAGAGATGACTCTGGACAGGGACTCCAGAACAAGGACGCAAAGGAAGTGTGTCCAAGACCAGGCTGAAAGGTATGGCCCTCCTCCCGTCAGGGTGGCAGGACAGGAGGACTGGGACCCAACACGCTTGTCTCGAGTGTGTCAGTGGCAGACCAAGAACAGAGGGTACGCTGGCAGAGGGCGGTGGCAGGGCCCCAGGAGGATGGGGCTGCAGTGATTCTGACTGGGGGTGAGCATCTAAACTCACTGAGAAGCCTCAAGCCTGCTGGCATTCAGGGCACCAGAAGCTCCCCCTGCTGAAGGGAGGCCGCAAGAAGCAGGCTGCCTCTCTGCCTGAGAAGCCAATTAGCACAGAGACTGCACATTGGTTTAAAAATTACACTAGACCTGGGCTCCAAATCCAGTTGCACCCCCGGTTTCTCTTTTTCCTTTCCTTTCTTTCCTTCTTTCTTTCATGGCATGGCTTGTGGGATCTTAGTTTCCCCCACCAGGGATCGAACCCAGGGCCCTGGCAGTGAACGCGCAGAGTCCCATCCACTGGACCGCCAGGGAACTGCCCCTTGGTTTCTAACTACATGACTTTATACAAGTGACTTCACCCCCTCTGGGCTCAGTTTTCCCATCTGTAACAACTGGGCTAATACCATCCTTCTCAAAGTTCTCCATGAGCTAATGCACTCGAAGCACACAGCACAGGGCTTGGCACACAGTCAGTGCTCAGTGAAGAGCAGCCCTTGCCATTCTGATCAGGGAAAGTGCTTGGCGGGACTAGGGTGGCAGTGGGTAGAGGCAACAAAGAGGAAAAATGAATCGACCTCTTCCCTTCCACCCCCATTCCTACCATCTGAGCTGAGTACAGCACATCTGACCTCTAAGAATCCCACGGCCTGTGTACCTCAAATCCACCGTCTGCTGTCATACGTCCTCCCACAGCTGAATTTCAAAGAAAACATCCCAAGAGCCTTTGTACAATGGCACACAATGGAAAACATCTGTCACCACTCTCAAGCAACAGCACCCCTACCTCTATCTATTCGTTTATCCATCATTTATTTATTTTGAAGCCCTATTTGGCCCCTGTGATGCTGGCGGGCCTCCTGAAACACCCCTGAGAGATCAATCATGAAAACCCAGCCCTGCACGGAGGCCCGAAGTAATGAGCTACCTCCTGCCAGGAAAATACCATCACAAGCGCCCGTGGATTCCACCTGCTCTCCTCTGGCACCGCCCAGCTTAGCAGTGGAGGGAACTAACGGCTGCTTAAAGGTGAGCTGACCCCCGATGCGCTCAGCGGGCCACGTGGCCGAGAAATGAACACATGCGCGGGCTGTGGTCTGGAAGCCCGCAAGCCCGCCGTTCTGTTTCCCGGGATGCCGGGACGCAGAGGAGTGGCAGCCATCCCAGTGGTACCTGCTTAGCGGTGGCCCGTGAGCCCATATGCCAGCCGGCGACAGGCCCACTCAGCAGGCCGGCGTTTGAACCATAAACAGCCATTTGACAGATGACAGGGTTTTCCAGAGCTGAGTCAAAAAGGAAACGGTGGGGCTGAGACCTACAGAGGAGAGATCCTGATGGCCAGGAGCTGACAGAATTGGACCTGGAAATGACAGCGGCCAGGGGATGTGTGTTCAGAAGCGGTGCGCACACGGGCTCTCTTTATGAGAGCTGCACACGCACTGAGTTTGTTCAACAGCTGAACCGTTCTCACTGGTGGCTCCGACAAGCCCCAGCTCTGCTGCCCACTCTCTTAGGAATCGATTCAAGGAGCAGATGCTCCACTGTCGTCATTGTTGTTATCGTTATTATATTATTTTAAGTGTAATTACACCACAGATGCTGAAAATCAAACTGAACACATTCATCAGCCAATGACCTTTTCTTTTTAAGTGATGGACATTTTTTTTCTCTCCTTAAATTACTGATCTTCCAGTGGGGGAAAAGTGGAAGATGTAATTGCATGAAACTGTATATCATATTTCTCCTTTCTGGAGGTTTCATTAGAGGCCCGAAACCAGAGAATCACTCTGCCACCCCTTCCTTCTCTTCCAGCTATTTCTGGGTTTTAATAATTATTCATTAACTGCACACGATAATAAGATCCTCACTGTTTTGAAACATTCTCCCTCTGGCCTCCATACTATTAAAGACTCTGATTGCCTGCCAAAAGTGTAAATTCAAAAATCAAAGCACTACCTCAGAAAGGTTTAATATGCGCCAAGTTGAAAGAGTTTTTGCAGCTTATAGCTATTTTATTGCATTAGCAGCTTGAGGGAAAGTGCAATTCCACGTTGAAATTGTTCTCCTTTGAAATGTAAGTCAACAGGACCAGCATTGGGGGAATTTTGCTCACAGCTGTTATCTCCTTTGGATAAGGGGCTTGTTTCCCCAGATAAAATCAGCCTCTTGCTGATGTCAGACCTCAAAGAGGACTTCAGGCTGCAAGAGAGAATCTCCCCCCAGGTTCTCTAAGGTATAGACAAGCATTGATTCAAAAGGGTGAATCCCCCTCTGCCTGGCCCCTGAGGCCATTAGAAATAAAACCCCCGCAAACATTTTCCTGCAAAGCCTGGAACTCCTCCCTGCCCCTAACTCTGGGTTTCCTACTCCTTCAGGGCAGAGAAGAGACTGACGTTATGGTCCATCCCCCAATACATTTTACACAGGGGTTCATTCACTATAGGATGAATGGATCAAAAATGAATGAATGAATAAATACAGAAACTTCGCAAAGGACAGGAAAAGGACAAGCTAGAATTTCTAAACGAAACAAAATAAAACATCTTGAAAATTTTGCAATTACTGTCACCCACTGAAGGCTACAACCCAGAGCAAGCTAGCGCCTAAGATACAAAATGAGACCCAAATCACTTTTTCACGCATATGCTCTCTTGCTTCCTTTTCATTCTCATCATGGAAGCTCTCATCCACAATGCCCCCAGCCTTTCAATAGCTTTTTCAAATAAGGAGTTAGTAGGGAAGATATACATCAAGACCAGAGCAAGGTCCCACCAAACCGTCTTTCCTGGATGGCGGCAAACTGTGGCTTTGGGAAGCGAGAGGCCACCTCCTCTGTATTCACTGCCCCCCTCTTTATTCACCTCTCCCCAAGGTCATCCCGGGATTTCATAAAGAAAATTGGGGCTCCAGGATCCCAGGAATGACTTGATGGTTAAACAGGATCATTTTGGCTGACCAGAGAGGAAAGGCAGATGATAGAATAATCTGGAACATAAGAATAGAAATGGAGAGGAAATTGGGCATCCACTGAATTTTTATTAAATTTGAACTGTTCAAACCTTCCATTGTTCTCCCTGGCAAAAGAAAAAACTCAAACTCCTGGCACCCAGACCCCTATTGATGGGTCCATAAGACCTCTAAGGCCCCATAACACTCTCCCCATTGACCAAGACCAACCCCCAGAGTTCACTGAACTCTGAACAAGCTTGGCCTTGGCTACTACGAATACCCTCTTCCCTCTGTTACTCAGGTTCTCCAGAGAAACAGAACCAATATGATCTGTATGGATATACAGAGAAAGATTTATTTTAAGGAATTGGCTCATGTGATTGGGGAGGACTGGTGAGTCTAAAACCTGATGAGGGAAGCCAGTAGGCCAGAGACTCGGGAAAGAGCTGCACCTTGAATCCAAAGGCAGTCTGCTAGAGAACTAGGAAAAGCAGGCGTCGCAAAGTCTGAAGGCCGTCTGCTGGGGAATTCCCTCTTGCTCAGGGCTGGCCAGCCTTTCACCTGATTAGATGAGGCCCACCCACATTGGGGAGGGCAATCTGCTTTACTCAAAGTCCACTACGTGTAAAATCTCATCCCCAAAGCACCCTCACAAACGTCCAGAATAATGTTTAATCAAATATCGGCACTGCATTCCAGCCACACTTACATAAAATTAATCATCACAGCCTTGGTCTGTGGATTTGCTCATAGCTCTTGTCCTGCTGTGAATACCTTCCCCACTTTCCCCAACTACTCCAAATTTTGCTCTTGCTTCAAAGTCAGGCTCAAGCCTCCACTCCTGTAAAGGCCTTTCCTGGTAGAGGTCAGGGTAAAGCCCCTTCACTGAGCCCCAGTCACACCTTCTGCCTGGACTTCCTATTATGCATTTATTTCACGTGGCCGGAAACAATCTCTTTCTCCAACCAAAGTCTAAGTATCCTAGGAACTGCAGCAGCTCCTCTCATTGGGCAGCAGGGCAGCTGGGTTGAAGGAATACTTGCCAACTAATAGTTCACCAGGCACCTTTTATCATGTCTTCATTTGGGACATCTTAAGTAGTGGGCACACCCTACTGGCTCATGAAGGATGTCAAACACCTGTGAAGGCGGGCATTCAGATGGGTACAGACGCTTTGGGACTCCATTGAGTTCTATCAAGTAAAACTATAAGGCTTGGGCTTCCCTGGTGGCGCAGTGGTTGAGAGTCCGCCTGCCGATGCAGGGGACATGGGTTCGTGCCCCGGTCCGGGAAGATCCCACATGCCGCGGAGCGGCTGGGCCCGTGAGCCATGGCCACTGAGCCTGCGCATCCGGAGTCTGTGCTCCGCAACAGGAGAGGCCACAGCAGTGAGAGGCCCGCGTACCGCAGAAAAAATAAATAAATAAATAAAATAAAATAAAAACCGTAAGGCTCCATTTCAGTTCCCTAGTGCTGCATAGAAACCATTCCCAAACTTAACGGCTTAAAAATGAAAACCATTTTAAGGTAGCTCACAAGTCTGTGGATGGACTAGGCTTGGCTGGGTGGTTCTTCTGTTTTACCTGATGGCAGCTAGGACTGAACTCATCTGGGGGCTGGAGTTAACATTCCAGAGAGCTGCCTCTCGTATCTTGCCTCTTGGTGAGGATGGCTGGAAGGCTGCGTTCAGTTAGGGCCCTGGGATGGTAGGGCATTCTTTTTCCATGTAGTCTAGGGCCCCTCCTCTCACTAAGCCTATTCACATGATCTCCCCAGCAGTGTGGCCAGATGTTTCATATGGTTTTGCAGGGCCCCCCAAAAGTACAAAAGTCAAAGCTGCCAGGCTGTCTTAAGGTGAAGTCCAAGACAGATACAACATTTCTCCTACATTCTACTGGTTAGACTGCATCACCAGCCCAGTCCAGATGTGTGAGGGAGGGGCTCCACAAGGACATGCAAACTGGGAGCCAGCACTGTAATGTGAAAATACTCTGTTTCTATAGCCGACAGAGTAGGTAGGTAGGTATTGCTAATACGACTGTGGTTTGTCACCTAGATTCATAAGTGAGCAAAAAACTATATTGCAATTAGAAGTTTATGAAAATAAAGCTATGATTTTCTTCTATTCCATATAAGTTCATGAACCCCCTAAATTCTGTCCCATGAAGCCTTATGGCTCAGAGGACTCCAGAGTAGGAACCCTCAAGTTAAGAGCCGTTGGGCATTAGAATACTGGCACAGGAGAGCGCAAAGGTACCTCAGACATCGTCTGATCAGCCTATTTCAGGGTCACAAACCCAAGTGCCTCCCCAGGCTCGATGGCTGGGGGAAGGTAAGGAGTAAGGCAACAGAAAGGTCACCAGCTTGGCCTTGGTTATCATTTGCTTCCTGAATTACATGGGAACAAAGGCCCAGGGAGCAGAAGGCACTTGTCCAAGGTCTCAAAGCAAGAATCAAGAGGACTCTCTAGACCCGACCCTCTCGGCCATGATCGGGAAGCAAGTCCCAGGATCTCAACTCTGCCAGCTGGCTTTTTCACCTTGGCATTGTTCAAGTCATCCCCTGTGCACCAGCTCCATTAACAGCCACCCTTGGAAGAAAAAGAAGCACTTACCACCAAAATGCTACCTCCTTCTTCCACACCTGCTCCTCAGACCATCCCCAAACTCATCACTTTTCCCTGATGACCATCCTCAAGGCTTAGAACTATATCTTCAGTTCGCCAGACCTCGATGCCATTTTCTACGTAAAACCTTACAAACCCACAAGGGAACCGCTACAGCCCTGTTCTCATCTTCTTAAACTGGCCACCACCACGTTTTATTACTACTACCCGAGACCTTGTCTCCACAGAACTGTAAGGTTTGTCTCACCTTCCCCATCTGTACCAACCTCTCCCACCCTCCCTAACTCTCTGCCCCTCCATGACACGGTCAACTAGTTCTCTCGGCCTCATTCTGCTACTGACTCAAGTCTCCCTCCCAAGCAGATGTGACTTTAAAAAAAAAGACTCACTTGGCTTCCCTGGTGGCACAGTGGTTGACAATCCGCCTGCCAATGCACGGGACATGGGTTCGAGCCCTGGTCCAGGAAGATCCCACATGCCGCAGAGCAACTAAGCCCATGCGCCACAACTACTGAGCCTGCACTCTAGAGCCCGCGAGCCACAACTGCTGAGCCCACGTGCCACAACTACTGAGCCCACGTGCCACAACTACTGAAGCCCGTGCTCCTAGAGCCCGTGCTCCACAGCAAGAGAAGCCACCGCAATGAGAAGCCCGTGCACCGCAACGAAGAGTAGCCTCCGCTCGCCGCAACTAGAGAAAGCCAGTGCGCAGCAATAAAAACCCAATGCGGCTAAAAATAAATAAATTAATTAATTAATTTTTTTTAAAAAAAGGACTCGAAGAGGAATGTACTCCAAAGGGCGAAATTTCAGAAACGGCGGTACACAGGTATTGTAAAATACAAGTGCCTTCCTATTTGTCCTGGCATAGGACTCGTTTACCATTCACAATTTTTTAAAATGTACCTTTACTAAAGACCTACTACTGGCTGATCATTGAGTTAAGTACTTGGCAAATTTATTTCAGTCAACTCTCACCGGGAGTCTGAACGTTGGTGCTATTTTTAAAGTCTTTTTTACAAATGAGGAAAGTGAGGCACGGTGGGTTCCATAAGTCACCCAGGTGGACACAGCTACTGATGGGTCTTAACCAGGACTTCACCCTTCGTCATGCTTAGTCTTCTGTGTCATGATATAATTTTGATTTTGCAGTTCCTTGGCCAGGTCGGGGGAGAATAAGCCGGCAGCCTGAAGACTAGACCCTCCTTCTGACTTGTTTCTCCTTACACTCTCCCCACCACACTCCGGCTCCCAGCTTCCCAGGCTCAGGCTTTGCAGCGGCGGCTGTGACTCGGCCGGCCTGCTGCAGCTCAGACGACAAGCCTGCTAAATGAAAGTGACAGCCAAACCAATGAGTATGTTTGTAAAAAGACCACTCCGAGCCTCAATTTAACTCCAACAGAATTCAATTTCACTTGGGCAGTGATCTCCCTTTGGCCTCTGCTACCCTGCCCTGATGTCTCTCTTATTTAAATGTGAGCAGTTGGCACCTTCCGCTGCTCAGCCGGCTGAACACCCCTCGGGGATTGAAAGTGGGGAGAAAGGCACTGCTGGATTCATTAAATCCCACTGGCAGAGAGCACCCGTCCTCACCCAGGAGCGCTTGGTAGAAGACACACTTTAAAAACCACACATAACAGGGGGGAAGATCGACCTGTGGGTTTCCTACATGCATTGTCAAACTCTGGATGCCCCACTACCTCTTCTTAGGCCACTGAGAAGCAGGAAGGTACCCTAAAAGAAACTGAGCAGACTTCAGTTTCCGGGGCCTTTCTAGAGAGCAGAGATGCTCTGGGGACTCCCAGCTAAGATGTGCATTTGGGCTGGCCCAGAAAAAACCAGGCAACTGACCCAGACCAATGGGCCAGGCCAGTGTCTCCTTCCAGCCTCTGTGTTTTGACAGTAGCATTCCTCCTTGCCTGGGATGTCCTCCCACCTCCCCCATCCCCACCTAACTCCGCTTCCTGTACCTCTTTTTGAGGACTTCTTCTCCCTGAAGCTATGTCTCCCCAACCGTGTCCACGGAGAACCCTCAGGACATCTACAATATTCACACACTAACAGCACAGTGGGGAAGGGCACAAGGTCTGGTGTCAAGCTGCCTGGGATCACATCCCAGCTCCACCATTTACTAATTATGTCACCTTGGGAAAGTTTTTTTCTCCTAAGTATCAAACAATTACTGTACCTCAATTTCCCCAAAAGTAAAATGAGGCAAATAGTACCTATATCATATGTACGTTTTAAAGATTAAATGAATAACACGAAAATGCTTAGTATGATGCCTGATACACAGAAAGCACTCAATAAATGTTAATCATTATTATCGGATAATTTCACTTCTTGCCCTCTGCATTCCACCCAACCATATACTTTCAGCTTCGGCTACATTAGCTGCTCCCTAATTTCCAAACACCATGCAGTTTTATAGGTCTTGTCTTCTTTTAGTTCACTCTGCCTAACATTCTCTTCCACTGCTTCTCTGCCTAGCGAACTCCTAGTCATACTACAAAGTCCAGTTCAAATAGCCCTTCCTCCAAGAGGCCTTCCTCCAACAGCCCAGAAAGACTTGATCCCCTCTCTGTAGGTTGAAAAAACTTTATATATAACCTTGTACGTAAGAAGCACCTATCTGCATCCTAAGGGACTACTACAAGAAACTCTATGCCAATAAAATGGACAACCTGGAAGAAATGGACAAATTCTTAGAAAGGTATAACCTTCCAAGACTGAACCAGGAAGAAATAGAAAATATGAACAGACCAATCACAAGTAATGAAATTGAAACCGTGATTAAAAATCTTCCAACAAATAAAAGTTCAGGACCAGATGGCTTCACAGGTGAATTCTATCAAACATTTACAGAAGAGCTAACACCTATCCTTCTCAAACTCTTCCAAAAAATTGTAGAGGGAGGAACACTCCCAAACTCATTCTACAAGGCCACCATCACCCTGATACCAAAACCAGACAAAGATACTACAAAAAAAGAAAATTACAGACCAATATCCCTGATGAATATAGATGCAAAAATCCTCAACAAAATACTAGCAAACAGAATCCAACAACACATTAAAAGGATTATACACCATGATCAAATGGGATTTATCCCAGGGATGCAAGGATTCTTCAATATACGCAAATCAATCAATGTGATACACCATATTAACAAACTGAAGAATAAAAACCACATGATCATCTCAATAGATGCAGAAAAAGCTTTTGACAAAATTCAACACCCATTTATGATTAAAAACTCTCCCGAAAGTGGACATAGAGGGAACCTACCTCAACATAATAAAGGCCATATACGACAAACCTACAGCAAACATCATTCTCAATGGTGAAAAACTGAAAGCATTTCCTCTAAGATCAGGAACGAGGCAAGGATGTCCACTCTCACCACTATTATTCAACATAGTTTTGGAAGTCCTAGCCACAGCAATCAGAGAAGAAATAAAAGGAATACAAATTGGAAAAGAAGAAGTAAAACTGTCACTGTTTGCAGATGACAAGATACTATACATAGAGAATCCTAAAAATGTCACCAGAAAACTACTGAAGCTAATCAATGAATTTGGTAAAGTAGCAGGATACAAAATTAATGCACAGAAATCTCTTGCATTCCTATACACTAATGATGAAATATCTGAAAGAGAAATTATGGAAACACTCCCATTTACCATTGCAACAAAAAGAATAAAATACCTAGGAATAAACTACCTAGGGAGACAAAAGACCTGAATGCAGAAAACTATAAGACACTGATGAAAGAAATTAAAGATGATACCAACAGATGGAGAAATATACCATGTTCTTGGATTGGAAGAATCAATATTGTGAAAATGACTATACTACGCAAAGCAATCTACAGATTCAATGCAATCCCTATCAAATTACCAATGGCATTTTTAATGGAACTAGAACAAATTATCTTAAAATTTGTATGGAGACACAAAAGACCCCGAATAGCCAAAGCAGTCTTGAGGGAAAAAAATGGAGCTGGAGGAATCAGACTCCCTGACTTCAGAGTATACTACAAAGCTACAGTAATCAAGACAATATGGTACTGGCACAAAAACAGAAACATAGATCAATGGAACAAGATAGAAAGCCCAGAGATAAACCCATGCACCTATGGTCAACTAATCTATGACAAAGGAGGCAAAGATATACAATGGAGAATAGACAGTCTCTTCAATAAGTGGTGCTGGGAAAACTGGACAGCTACATGTAAAAGAATGAAATTAGAACACTCCCTAACACCATACACAAAAATAAACTCAAAATGGATTAGAGACCTAAATGTAAGACCAGACACTATAAAACTCTTAGAGGAAAACATAGGAAGAACACCCTTTGACATAAATCACAGCAAGATCTTTTTTGATCCACCTCCTAGAGTAATGGAAATAAAAACAAAAATAAACAAATGGGACCTAATGAAACTTCAAAGCTTTTGCACAGCAAAGGAAACCATAAACAAGACAAAAAGACAACCCTCAGAATGGGAGAAAATATTTGAAAATGAATCAACAGACAAAGGGTTAATCTCCAAAATATATAAACAGCTCATGCAGCTCAATATTAAAAAAACAAACAACCCAATCCAAAAATGGGCAGAAGACCTAAATAGACATTTCTCCAAAGGAGACATACAGATGACCAAGAGGCACATGAAAAGCTGCTCAACATCACTAATTATTAGAGAAATGCAAATCAAAACTACAATGAGGTATCACTTCACACCAGTTAGAAGGGGCATCATCAGAAAATCTACAAACAACAAATGCTGGAAACGGTGTGGAGAAAAGGGAACCCTCTGCACTGTTGGTGGGAATGTAAATTGATACAGCCACTATGGAGAATAGTATGGAGGTTCCTTAAAAAACGAGAATTAACATATGATCCAGCCATCCCACTACTGGGCATATACCCAGAGAAAACCATAATTCAAAAAGACACAAGCACCCCAATGTTCATTGCAGCACTATTTACAATAGCCAGGTCATGGAAGCAACCTAAATGCCCATCGACAGACGAATGGATAAAGAAGGTGTGGTATATATATACAATGGAATATTACTCAGCCATAAAAAGGAACGAAATTGAGTCATTTGTAGAGACGTGGATGGATCTAGAGACTGTCACACAGAGTGAAGTAAGTCAGAAAGAGAAAAACAAATATCGTATATTAACACGTGTCTGTGGATCCTAGAAAAATGGTACAGATGAACCGGTTTTGCAGGGCAGAAGTTGAGACACAGATGTAGAGAACAAACGTATGGACACAAAGCGGGTAAAACCGTGGTGGGGTGGGGATGGTGGTGTGCTGAATTGGGCGATTGGGATTGACACGTATACACTGATGTGTATAAAACTGATGACTAATAAGAACCTGCTGTATAAAACAAACACACAAAAACCAACTAATACTAAACTTTCTTTGGGTTATTTGTATGGAAATATGTTAATATAAATGTTTCAGACATTACATGAAATTTCTAAAAATCTTATATGTTCTGGTATAATGTTGTAAGTCATAATTCTAGTTATTACTTTAAAATGTGTATCTTAGGGCTTCCCTGGTGGCGCAGTGGTTAAGAATCCGCCTGCCAATGCAGGGGACACGGGTTCATGCCCCGGTCTGGGAAGATCCCACATGCCGCGGAGCGGCTAAGCCCATGAGCCACAACTACTGAGCCTGCGCGTCTGGAGCCTGTGCTCCGCAACGGGAGAGGCCGTGACAGTGAGAGGCCCGCGCACCGCGATGAAGAGTGGTCCCCGCTCGCCGCAACTGGAGAAAGCCCTCGCACAGAAACGAAGACCCAACACAGCCAAAAATAAATAAATAAATTTATAAAATGTGTATCTTAGAAATAACTAAATTTCCTTGTCAACTGCATTATTATGAACTTTCATCAAATCTTTAACCGTGGTCATTTTTAAGTCTTTTGTCATTTACAGACAGTTCTGGGTGTACTCTGATGCTTTGGCAAAAATGTTCCTATAAAAGGGTTTCATCTTCAAGGAATTCATGGAAAAGACTGACAAGTACAGGTTTCTGGTAACTGACTATATTGCTGAACTGAATGAATAAGCATTTTCAGAACTCTAATGGAAAACTGATGAAATCATAAAAGTGGTAACAAAATATCAAGATAAAAAAAATTAATTACATGGGACTGAGTGAACTGATGAGGATGATTATAATTTTTGGGACTTTCTGTTTGAATTAAAAAAAAATCCCACAAGGACTCAGAGGCAAAAAATATACACATCAATTTTCACTGCAAAGTAAAGGAGCTGTTACAGTGGAGGATTCCGGGACTGAATGTCAATATTATGACATAGTGTGAGTGTGTTTCGTGTTTGGTCATTGCAATCATTGTTGCTTTTGTTGTGGTCATCCACTTACAATGCTTGGTGTCAGTTGATTTATCTCTTGTAAACATAAAATACAGTATGTATGTGTGAGTTGTGGGGAAAAAAAAAAAGAAAAAAAAAGAAGCACTTATCTTTCTGCTTTATGGTTAGTTGTCTAAAAATCTACCTCTGCAATCAAACTGCAGACATCTCAAGAGACAAGCTGTATTCTTTATGTCTTCAGGTCTGCGGCACCATGCTCAGAGCCGTATGTTGGGTTTAATTAGATCCTTCTGTGTTTGGGCTGTATGCTCTCCCCAGGACTGTTGGCCCAGCTTCTTGTGATGCCAAGGCCAGTGTCTTTCATGTCTTTATAGCTCAGAACTGAAAGGCTTTTGCTGGGGATAAAGAATGCCCTCAACAACAAGAGCTTCTGATGGGCAGTTCTTAAGAGTTCAATGGTTCAAGCAAAGAACTTGCCTTTTATTTTTCTTCTTCTTCAAATCATTCCAGCAAGGGCTGATGTACCATCTACCATGTGTTCAGATACAGGCTGCCTGCCATGGAAAAAGAGTAGGAGGGAGTGTGGCCATCATGAGACGACCAGTTGTCTGGTCAACAGAACTGACAGCTATAGGACAGTGCCCTGACCCCAGCTTCTCACGTGCACTGTCCTATTTCACACATACATGGAACAGGTGGAGACTCAAAATCACACATGCTAAGAAGGTCACTCAGGGAGAGGATGGATGCAAACTCAGAGTACGGCTTGGTTAGGAACGAGGTTCTGGACGGTGGCAAGTCCTAGGCTGGGTCTTGAAGCAGAGGTATTTGAGCCTACACTATCTCCACAAACACACACTTACACACATGTGCACATAGCTTTCTCGCCTCTCCCCTTCCCACACCCAGCACTCTGCTCACTATAATGCACGGTTTAAAAATCAGGCCCAAATAGCAGTGTCTTCTCTGTCGTTAGCATGGGTCGGTACTCTCGACTGCTTGGAAGGCTGTAGGTGTAAAAAGAGTTTGTTGAAAAGAATATCAACGTTTCCAGCTTTCAATGAATAGCTCCTGAGTTCAGTGGATTTCAGTAACCCATTTCACACATACACACGTGCCAACGAATGTACATGCCTTGTAATTACCTTTTGATAGGGCTTTTGCTTAGCCAAGAGGGCAGGAGCCTCCCACGTTCAGACAGGTGTGGATGGTCTCCTGCTCAGGGAGACCCAGCTGGGAAACAGAGAGCCAGTGTGGGTGGACAGCACTGGTGGACAGAAACGCTCAGGATCTAACAAGGATCTCTTCACCCATACTTCATCCATGGATAGATGTATGGTGTCATTAAGAGTGACCCCAACAGCATGGCCATCATTAAAAAGTCTACAAATAACAGATGCTGGAGAGGGTGTGGAGAAAAGGGAACCCTCCTACGCTGTTGGTGGGAATGTAAGTTGGTGCAGCCACTATGGAGAACAGTATGGAGGTTCCTTGAAAAACTAAAAATAAAATTACCATATGATCCAGCAATCCTTCTCCTGGGCATATATCCAGACAAAACTCTAATTCAAAAAGATACATGCACTCCCATGTTCATAGCAGCACTACTCACAATAGCCAAGACAGAAACAACCTAAATGTCCATCGACAGACGAATGGATAAAGATGTAGTACATACATACAATGGAATACTACTCAGCCATAAAAAAGAGCGAGATAATGCCATTCGCAGTAACATGGATGCAACTAGAGATTGTCATAGTAAGTGAAGTCAGAAAGAGAAAGACAAATACCATGTGACATCACTTATATATGGAATCTAAAATAAGACACAAATGAACTTAACTATAAAACAGAAACAGACTCACGGACATAGAGAACAGACTTGTGCATGCCAAGGGGGAGGGATACAGTAGGAGGTTGGGATGAGCAGATGTAAGCTATTATATATAGGATGGATAAACAACAAGATCCTACTATATAGCACAGAGAACTATATTCAATATCCTATGATACACCATAATGGAAAAAGAATATTTTTTAAAGTATATATATAAAACTTAATATAAAACTGTATCACTTTGCTGTACAGCAAAAATGAACACAACATTGTAAATCGACCATACTTCTATTTAAATAGATAGGTAAATAAGAGTGTGACCTCAAACATCACTTCCTTGGAGAGACTGCTCCGCTCAGCAAGGGGAGTTGGAACTGGATTCCCACCTCATTCCTTACCCCCTTGACAGGGCCCCTGCACAGACATACATGGTGGTCCTGCAGTCCTGAACCCACTAGCAATCCAGAGTGCCCCCACTACGGCACCTTGCTTTCATGTTTAATTCCATGATAGGGTACAGTCTCCAGGTTTTTGCTCCCTATAAGGAACTAGCTCATCTACATCTGAGTGAGGACATTATCAGAGCTAGAAGGGACCACCTAAAACATCTCCCTCACTTCGAGATGTGGACACCGAAACCTTCAAGAGGTGGAGTGATTTTCCCATAACCCCACAATTCAGTTTGTGATGCTGAGACTAAAAGCCAAGCAGTCCAGAAATGCAGCTTCCATCCCATGCCGAGAAAGACTGTCTTCCCAGCTGCAGACACCACCTCTAGCCTTGTCAGTTGCCTCATAAAAACCATTACAAGGACAGACCATGGAACAGAATGGAAAAACAAACCAGCCATCCCTTCTCCTGGAAAAACATGTCCAAATAAATGTTTCATAACGTTCTTCTAAGGATGGGTCAGCAGAAGCTTCTTGACATATAAAGGAAAACAGATCTTTTCCTCTGCTTTTTAAAAACTTTTATTTTTAAGGTCCCGTGAGGAAGAAAACCTGCAAGCTCCTTTACAAGCCTGTTAAAAAATACAGTTCTCTCGAGACTCTCACAGCTGTCCCAGCAAGAGACGCTTCCTACACTCACAGTACAACTGAGTCCAGTAAGAGCTCTGGGTGGAAAGGGAGACCACATTGTCCTCCATGTAAGCCATCTTGTGCACTCGTGAAAACGCAGTCACCCCTCAGCCTTCCTGCCTCCTTATTAACTGACCTTATGGTATTTTTGTTTGTTTTTGTTTTGTGGGGTTTTTAAATAAATGTATTTATTTATTTTTGGCTGCATTGGGTCTTCGTTGCTGCACGTGGGCTTTCTCTAGTTGCGGCGAGCGGGGGCCACTCTTCGTTGTGGTGCGCAGGCTGCTCATTGCGGTGGCTTCTCTTGTTGCAGAGCACGGGCTCTAGGCGCACGGGCTTCAGTAGTTGTGGCATGCGGGCTCAGTAGCTGTGGTCCGCAGGCTCAGTAGCTGTGGCGCATGGGCTTAGTTGCTCCACGGCATGTGGGATCTTCCCGGACCAGGGCTCGAACCCGTGTCCCCTGCATTGGCAGGAGGGTTCTTAACCACTGCACCACCAGAATAGTCTCAACCTCATGGTTTTTTCATTTCACACATTATTTTCTAGCTGCCCATCCATTGCTCTCTCTGCACCACGATGCTCCCCATGAGCCCCACTTATGCCAATTATGTTCTAGTTCTTTGAGGACAGGGACCTTGCTAGATGCCTGGGTCGCCCACATAAGCAAGGTGCTGCTTCCAAACGATCACATCGCCCTACGCTTTCTAGCTCAAAGGCACCTGGGAGCTTGCCCATCAGGAGGCTCTGGAATGCTGGGCAACATCAGCTGTGGAGCCCGTGCGCCCCTCCCCACCCCCGTGAAAAGCAACTTAATTCCCCCTAGAGCTTCTGCAGAATTTCCAGGCTCCCTGGTGAATTCTGATGCTCGCTGAAGATTTCTGTCGCACCCACCCTGACACTTCACAGAGGAGCAGCCTGATCATTCCATAGTTTCACCGCTAGGGGGCGGCAAACCTGAGCTCTAGAACCCGGAACTCGGTTGCCCTGGGCTCATTCCTGTGCTTTCCACCATGTCATTCACATTAGAATTAGGGTCTTAAAACAACCACAGCCAATTGCTTAAAAAAAAAAATACCCACCCCAGACCAACAAAATCAGAAATTTTGGGGGACTGGGGCCTGGGCATTGTTTTTTTTTTTCCAAATGCCCCTCCTCCCCACACCCTATAATTCTAACTTCCAGCTAGAGTTGAGAGCCCCTGGGGTTCACCAGGCCACCCTCAAACAAAACTAACTGAATGATTACATGCAAATAAATGCCTTAAGTAATACAGGTCTTTAACGTATCTGAATGCACAAACCAATGCCTCGATTCTAAGGTCAAATTCTGCAAGGAGAGTGGATATTCAGCCCCCAAAGGGGCTGCCACCAACTCGTCCTGCCGCCTTTGAGCTGGAGGTCAGCGTGTAGCAGAGCAGGCTGCTGAGCCCTTGGGAAGCCTGCACTGTCTGCTGCAGGCCAGTCTGAGGAACGAACTGTTACTGGCGGATTAGTTGAGCTCAGCTGGGCTGTGTTTGTTCAGCGCCCTCAGGACAGAGCAAGGAAAGTCGAAAGAGCCCAAGCTGTCCCCTGGGCATGGGTGCTGGGCTTCAGGCACAGGACAGGGGTCCTTTGGTGGGAGCCACCTGGGACAGGCAGATTCTCCCTGCTGGACTATGAATTTGAGGACATTTCTGCCTAGCGGGGCCAGTGGACAGTGGGGCTGTCCACTCCTGGAACATGGCGGAGAAAGTTCCAGGATCATTCTCACATCACCTATTTGACTTGAGTTCCCCCACAGCCACCAGATACTTTTCAACTGATCTATAAATGGTCACTGAACACACGTCCAGTGGGGGAAACCACATACTGAAGTGAAGATGTATCCTTTTAGAGTGTTCAGCAAGTTCCCCAAACTCAGCCTGGCTTTAAAACCTCCAGAATATCAGCCCCCCAGGCAGGCTTTCCAAGAGATTTTCTGCATCGGTTGCTTCTTCCTCTACCTGACAGAGTGCTACAGCGATTTCAGAGTCCACCAGGCAAATGCTTGATTTTCTTCTAACGCGTCATCTCAGTGAAGCAAATGCCTTGACTCTCCGTCATTTGAAGAGACTGCTAGTATGGCATGCTCTATGCATTAGCACTTCCCACACCCCAGATGGGGCAGCTGACATTCTAGAAGGGCATTTGCCCCATTCCACAAAACCTGACCCTAATCCAAGCCAACTTTCCGCTCAAATGTCCAAAAGCTAGAGGCTCCAGACCGTGGTTATGCCTTTACTGTCTCTCTGCATTTAGACCCGGTGTTACATAAGGCCAAGGGTATAGCCTATCTGGCCCCATCCCAAGCCCCTATGCCACTCCCGTCCTGACCGAAGCCCGGTCTCACCTCTCCTTCGTTTCTGACCTGGGCTCTTAGGACCTTGAAAGAAGGGCAAAGACCACAGAACCCATACTGGAAACCAGCTCAAGAGGAAAGGCATTTCACAAAATGCCAGACTGAAGCATATCAAAGCGGATCACCCGGAGACATCCTTAATAAGCCACAGCGACATAAAGCTGGCTCTGCACAACAACCGTGACCCAATCAGAAGCAAGACGATGCTTCTCAGTCTGGGCTCTGCAAGGGAATCAACCGGGGAGCTTTAAAAATATGCTGATGCTTGAGTTGCATTCCCATAAACCCTGCTTTAATTGGTCTAGGGTTCAGCCTGGTCATTAGGATGTTTTTTTTAAAGTTTCTCCAGTGATTATAATGTTTCAAAAACAAAGGTTAAGAAGCTAGGAGGCAAAAGGACATTGAAAACACAGAGGTAGAGACCACAAGAGAAGCAAAGCAAAGTTGGGAGGGGGGGGCGGGGACGGGACGGGACTAAAAGAGAGAGAGAGAGATTAATTGACTGATTGATATTGAGATTAAAATGAAAGGAAGGGCAACAGAGAAAGAGACTCCCAGGGGAGGATGAGGGGGTGGGGAGGGACGGGGAGGGACCAGGCTGATGGAGATAATTCAGTTGGTTGAGGGGAGGGAGAGAGGGAGAAAGATAACAGAACAAAAAGAAAGAGAAAACTAAGTATAGGTCCAGATGGCTGGGAAGGAAAAATGACAGTATTCACTGAGAGCTTACTATGTGCTGGAGGCTTTCTAAAACAGAGAGGGGGACAGAGGAAGGGCGAAGGGATAGAGCAGGCCCCAGACAGGGGTGACAGAGAGAAGAGGAAAAAGAAGGGGATTTTCAGAGCAAAAACAAAATCGGGTAAAGACACCGCAACCAGTCTCCAAAAGCCCCATCAACAGCACTCTGTAACCAGTTTAAATGAAATCTCAATGGGGGCAATAAACCCAGGTTTTTCATTAAAGCCTAACTTGGTCCTGTTCCTTCCCGCAGAAGATGAGTCTCTGGCAGCCTGAAGATGCTCTTCCGGGCCCATGGTGCGACCCGCACCCGGGCAACTGCTTCTCGGGGACGCGGACAAGTTGGATGCTTTAAAAAGCTCCAAGTTCACTAAGGCTTCATAACATGAATCTTAACAGCAGCTCCATTTCTTTTCCTTTTCTGAAAACAATCAAAAAAGAAGAGGCTGGGCTTCCCTGGTGGCGCAGTGGTTCGGAGTCCACCTGCCGATGCAGGGGGCACGGGTTCGTGCCCCGGTCTGGGAAGATCCCACATGCCGCACAGCGGCTGGGCCCGTGAGCCATGGCCGAGCCTGCGCGTCCGGAGCCTGTGCTCCGCAACGGGAGAGGCCGCAACAGTGAGAGGCCCGCGTACAGCAAAAAAAAAAAAAAAAAAAAAAAAAGAAGAGGTTGCCAAGGGAGCCCAAGACCACAGATATAAAGTTTCCTCTGCATTTTCCTTAGAAACCTGTCCGTGAAAAACCAAGCCGTGGTGCCTCTGTTCGGGCTCAGGGTCTCTGTAGGAGTGGAAATGTGCTTTGATCATAACAAAAAATGGCACGTTGTGATAACTGGGCCATAGTAAGGGGTAAACGCTTCTGGGTCCTAAGCTGTTTCCCACTCTCTCCACACATAAAGAATTATGTCGTACACATGAAATGAGCCACTTTTGTGCCCAAAGAAAATGATGTGAACCCACAATGAGCAGGGGATGCACTTCGGGTAATTTTCAGTGGGCTGTTCCTCTGGGTCTTCGCACACCTTCACCTGCGGCCACTCGGGGTCCAGGACAGCGCTGCAGGCTGCAGCTCTGAACAGACACAGAGGGAACGCAACTCCCACTTGAAAAGACCAGACGTGGGCCCTTAGGAACCTTAGCTTGGGGTGCTAACGGCACAAGGTTTGTGCTACAGGTGTTACTGCCCGCCTGGCCAGTCTTGACTCCATTTAGACCAAAAAGAGAAAGTCCGTTCACCTCCGGACCACCACTGCCGTCATGGCTACGTAGCTTTTGCTGTAGGTCATGCACTACTCCCAGTAGGCCAAGGCCTTTACAAACAGGAACTTGTTTAATCCTCAGATCAAGCCTGTGATGTAAACTTTGATTCAATTCAGTTTACAGATGAGGAACCCAAAGCAGAGAGTGGTGAAAGTAATTCTCCCAAGAGAGTGGGTAACTGGTAAACTGGGGACAAAACCCAGCCAGACACCCGACTCCAGAATCCACCTTTATATCCTGCCTTTAAAAGTCTCTCTCTCTTTTATTTATACACACACACACGTATATGTTTATTTATATTCTCCTATTCTCTCCCTCTATATATACATATATATCCTGTACGTTCTCTCTATAAACACACACCAAATAAAGGTGAAAATTGATGCCATTATACACATTACTCAGAAACTGAAATACTCTGAACCCAGAGCCCAGTGTTTGGTTTGGATGGACGGCAGGGGAGGGATTTAAATTCACTTTCAATTCACTACTATTAAATATTAAGTGAGCATTTACTACGTGCTGATTTCTATGCCCAGAGGGATAAGAAAGAAATACCAGATGGGACCAAGCAAAGTTAGGTCTATTCTGCTCTAGGACCTCAACATCCCTGCCATAAAAATGTTACTATCTATTTGTGAGGCAGGAGGTATAGGTGCAGGCACACTCAGACATACTACCAGCAGCCACCTAGTCTCTAGTGAGATTTAGCCAAAAGGGACCTGGGAGATCATCAGATCCAACGCTTCCATTTTAGAAAATGCGTCAAACAGCCCTGAAATGACTTTCTAGGGTTACCTAATCCATCTGCCCCTGGTTACAGACAGTCTGAAGGCAGCACACAGTACGAAGTACTCCCCCATGATATGGTAGTAAACGGCAGGTCACCCTCTGATTGCTAAACCAGTAAAACTAACCCATACTGGTTATATTTCACCATTCCTGTGAGAATTAGCCCAGAGATTACCTATAAAGATGTGACTTAGGTGTTTGGGAACATCTGGACCTCCAATCAAGGTGACCTGAATGGAATGTCAGGGAAACAAATGGGACGGATGACTCTCTAGGCAAAGGGGATGGCTGGACTGGAAGGCAGGAATGGGGCTGCCCAACGAGCCAGATGGGGAGGGTGCCCATCCTCCACTGCCGCTAAGCTTCTGGCTTCCAAGCCTCAAGCGTATCTCTACAGTAGATCCTGTCTGCTTCCTGGGATTCTCATCCTCCAACTGACACTGAGCAGGACCCTGTGGGGCTGCTGAGCACAGAAGCCTTTCATTCAGCTGCTAATCAGGGAAGGGAAGGGAAGGGATGCAGAGACAAGGCAGGAACGGTGAAGAAACAATAGCGCAGCCTTGGGGCAGGGTCCTGGTTCCACCTCAAGGGATACACATGATATCTTTGAGCTCTTTAACAGAACTGAAACCACCAACAAATGGAAGATGTTAGCATTCTTCATTCCAGAGATGATCAGTTTGATCACCTTGAGAAGTTCATCAAGAGACCACCTGAGGCCAGATTAAAGGAGCGTAGGCCCTGCACACACCCTGATCCTGAACAGCAACCCGGCCCTTGAACCATTGCTGTAAAACTCCTCACCAGATCCCCCAGGCTGGGACACACTGTATCGAGAGGCACAAGCCCGCTGTGTCCCCCTTTGCCTGGCAAAGCAATAAAGCTATTCTTTTCTACTTCACCCAAAACCCCGTCTCTGATATGCAATTCAGTACCAGTGTAGAGAGGCTGAGTTTTCGGCATCACAGCCGGGAGTGAAACTCCAACAAACACTCTGGACACCAAAGCTTCGGTGAGCTTCCCTGGTTGTCAGTCCTCTGCTATTGTCATACATGGGAGTTGAGAGGGCAACGTGTGCCTAGGGATAAAAGCTTTGCGTTTGGAATCCACACAGTTCTTTACCCTATGCATCTCTTCTAATTTGTATTCCTTTGCTATTTGTAAAACTGTAATCATAAGTGTAGAGCTTTCAGTGGGTTCTGGGAGTCTTCTTAGTGAATTATGGAACGTGAGAGTGGTCGCAGGAACTCCAAAATTTGTAACCAGCTGGTCAAAATCGAGGGTAGCCCCGAACACCCCTGAATTTTCAGCTGCTATCTGAAGTGAGGACCGTCTTATGAGGACTGTGCCCTTAGTCTGAAGTCTGGCCCAACTCTGGGTACCTCGATACCACTATTCCCTGACATCCCCCATCCAATCTACCAAGAAATCCTGTCAGTTCCAATTGCAAAATACCTCCGAACTCTAGTCACTTCTGCCACAATCTCCACTGCTTCTATCCTGGCTTAAGCCCCAGGTCTCTCACTTGAATTACTGCCTTACCTTCCTCACCATCCTCCCTGCTTCTACCCTTGCCCCTCAATCTCTGCTATTCTCAACACAGCACCCAGAGTGTCCTTGTAAAACCTTAGATCAGATCATGTCACTCCTCAGCTCAAACCCTCCAATGGCTCCCCAACCGACTCCCAAGAAAAATACCAAGTCTCTATCATGTCCCCCAGGAGCTGGCCCCTTCATCACTACTTTCCTCTCTAACCTCATTTCCTACCAACCTCTCCCTCCCTGCCTCTGCTCAACCACAGGAGCCTCACTGAATGTACCAGCTGTGCTCCCTTCCTAAGGCTTTTGTAGCTCCTGTGCCCTATGCCTGGAAGGCTCTTTCCCTAGGTGCCACCTAGCTCCCTCCCTCACCTCCTTCAGGATTTTTTTCCTCAAATGTCACTCTCTCAGTGAACGCTTGCTGACCACCCCATTTAAAATCGTACTCCCATGTTTTCATTTTCTCTTTAGCACTAATCACCATTTGGCATGACACCCGCAATATGTATAGTACTTGTTTATTTTCTTATCCCCCCCACTAGACAATAAACTCCGTGATGACAAGAATTTTTGTGTATTTTGCTCTCCATCTCTAGAATACCCGCTGGCATTTAGGGAACCCTCAACATATCTATTGCACAAATAAATGAGTTCCTGTTCGGCAAGTAAACTTATGAGTACAGGTTAGACTCTCACCCATTGCTGGCGGGGATGCACAATGGCGCAGCTGGTTTGGAAGACAATTAGCCTGTAAGCCAATCCCCAATTGGTACTGCCATACAACCCAGCAATCCCACTCCTAGCTATCTAGCCCAGGAAAACTGAACAGCTACGTTCACGCAAAAGCTTGTATGTAAATGTTTATAGGAGTTTCATTCATAATTGCCCCAACCTGGCAAGCAACAGGAGTCCCGCAACAGGTGAATGGATGAGTACAATATAGCTTTTCCTGCAGCATGATTCTCCATCAGAGATGTGATGATCTGTGGATACAAACACTGGAGTCTACATAATAGATGCTGTTTCTCATTCTACATTTCCAATATAAATGATCAAATGGGCACATGAATTTTTACAACCAGTATTTCCAGTAGTCGGTGCAAGTCCATCCCTGAGAGGTGGACCCACGCTCATTGTGATGGCAGTAAGAATAAGTGACGGACAGTGCTTGGACTTGAGTATCAACATAAAAGCAAGTTTCACTTTTTATAATCTCTTGATCTCGGGCAAGTCCCTAACTCATTGTCTGCCCTTGAAGTCCCAACGCAACACCCTCTCACATGGCCCTTAATTCAAATATTGGTAGATATCAATGGGCCATGGTTCCACTGCACTCCTCATTCTGGTCATGTAGGAACAAGGGCTGAGTGGCTGTCTAAAGTCACACAGCTAACTAGTGGCAGTCTGGGCCAGAACCCTAGGCTTGGCTGTCTGAGGACCTGACCATCATCCCTGTATGTATGTATGTATGTATGTAAGTGTGTGTGTGTGTGTCCTCCCCCTCACTTGTTCTGTTTTCTCCTTCTGCCTAACCCTTTCCTTTTCATTCCTATATTTTAAATTGTGCTTCTTGATCTGATAGAAGAGAGATAAAAATTGCTAGCTAGAAAACACTAGCAGTGGAAACCAAAGACCAGCCAGTATGTGCTATGCTTAAGCATTACCTTTCAGCATTTTTGCATTTGCCTTTCTGCTCCTCAAGAAAACCTTCAATCAGTTGCTTTGTTTTGACCAAACTCAGTACCACACCAAAGGGTAAGTGATAAACTCAGTTTGTCGTTTAGTTCTACTATATGGGAAAAAGAAAATAGGGGTAGCTTCATTTTTACAAAAGCATATTTCTGGTTCAAATGAATTTTAAATTTAAATTTAAAAATTTAAATGACTTTCTAGGGTTACCTAATCCATCTGCCCCTGGTTAAATTTAAATTAAATTTAAATTTTTTAAATTAATTAATAATTTATTTTTGGCTGAGTTGGGTCTTCGTTGCTGCATGCGGGCTTTCTCTAGTTGCAGCGAACGGGGGCTACTCTTTGTTGCGGGGTGCAGGCTTCTCATTGCAGTGGCTTCTCTTGTTGCAGAGCACAGGCTCTAGGTGCACGGGTTTCTGTAGCTGTGAAATGTGGGCTCAGTAGTTGTGGCTCGTGGGATCTAGAGCACAGGCTCAGTAGTTGTGGCGTGCAGGATTAGTTGCTCTGCGGCATGTGGGATCTTCCCGGACCAGGGCTCGAACCCATGTCCGCTGCATTGGCAGGTGGGTTCCCAACCACTGCCCCACCAGGGAAGTCCCCACAAATGAATTTTAACAAGAGTTGGCACACCCATGGGGATTAATGAGAAATGACATCAGTCCCTTCTCCACACCAATTACAACGCCTTCCCCACCTTCCCACTCCCCTTAATAAGACAAAGAGCCAAATTCATCACTGAGTTGCAGCTGCCCCATATCCTGTGGCAGTGGGGAGAAAAGGAACACCTACTTCGAGTTAAGTATAATTTTATCTTTATGCGTCTAACACAAAACAATGGGAGACCTTTTGTTTGGGAAATACTACAATCTTGATCTGAAAAATAAGAAAATCAAATAAGCTTTTAGTAAAGCTCTTCAAATAAGAAAAACAAAAGGAAGGGCCCCACAAACTAGCTCAGTCCAGGAAGAGAAGCCACTTCTCACACCACAACTATATGCACAGCCCAGATACCCTTTGATGTGACAGCGTGCAGGAGATCTCTGCTCTGGATAAGGATAAGACATCCAGTCTGGAACTCAAAGAGAAGCATGGTGCCGACTAGTTCAAATGAAATTAGCTTAAAGGATATGAACATTTCATCAGATAAGCAAAATGAATTAAAATTTACACCTCTACCTAGAAGATGTGCACACAGAAAAAAAGATCAGATACAGTGCAACAATTAAAATCTCATTATATATCCCATTCCCCAGGTCCCCAGTGATCCATGGGAGACTCGAGGGCTGGTGGGGGGAGGCTGAGCCTGCTGGCTCCGGCAGCTGATGTTGAGGAAACCTGGTTGCCAGGTAACCAGTTAGTAACCAAAGAGGCAGAGGGGTGGGGTGGGGGGGTGGGGGGAACACTTGCCAGGAAGGCTGGCTCCAAGCTTTTGCGGCAGATACGGGCCCCATGATTCCCCACTTGGACTTACCTAACAACACAGTCACAAGCAAGGGGATGAGCTCTTGGTCAGTAACTTGCCTTTGGCTAACACAACCCCAAATGACTAATCTGATGGATTTTTTTCCAAAATGTAATTAACTGGACTAATCAGTTGCTTCATCATTGCACAGACTCCACGTTAGAGCTGTTCTAAGGTGAGGCTGGAGCAACAACGTGCCAGGGTTGTCATTGGATCTTTTCTGCTTGGTTCCTCTATCTCTCCATCTGTGGCTGATTATATTTTCCAAAGGTTGCTGCAACAATACCGCCCATCCCACGCACTCTTCTGCAATGTGACTCTGTCATGCCCCCATCAGGAGGTGGAGTCCCATCCTCTCCTTCAGTATGGGTAGACTTGGGAATGCTTTTCCCAATAGTGTATGGCAGCAATGATACTGTGGGACCTCCGTGGCCACACGTAAAAGCAGTAGCTTTTGCCTTGTTCACTGGAACACTAAAGCATGGACCCCTGAGCCTCAGTGACTTCTGTAAGTCTGACTCCCCAGATTCCGCCATGCTGTGAGGAACCCAAATAACAGGTAGTCTTGGTCTTTCCCATCAGGGCATCCCAGAAGCCCAGGCCCCAGACAAGCAAATATAGAGCCTCTCGATAATTCCAGCCCCCAGCCATCAAGTCCGTCACCAGCCTTCACATTCCTAGCTGAGGCCCCAGACATCATGGGGCAGACATAAGTCATCCCCACAGTGCCCTGACCGGACCAACAGAAACCGTGAACACAATAAACTGGTTGCTAGTTTAAACCAGTACGTTTTTGGATAGTTTGTCTTATAGCATTAGTAACTGAAATAAGAGTCTTGGCCACTATGATATTGTGATATTAAAAAAAAAAAAAAAACCCAACATCTATTGGGTCTTCATTCCTGGTTCCCGGCACAGAGCTTCTAAAACTCTTGGAATCTCCTGAGTGATAGGGGTGAGAGGAGTATATTTTGTCTTTCATAATAAGGCCCTTTCAACCATACTAGAGTTTATGCTCATGAGCTAACTTGTGGGGAATGGAGTTCAGTTGCCAGAGGAGCCAGCCATGTGATTAAAAGGTGGAAACTTTCAGTCCCTTCCCCACCTCTGACCCCTGGGAAGGTTAGAGTGTCAAGAGAAGGAGTTAATCACCAATGGCACTGCCGTCCACTACACACACTGGGGTGTTGCCTCCAAGACCTTCCTTCAGACATGCAACACTGCAGAGTGTGGAAGAGAGGTGACCCTAGCTGGAAGAATTCATTACTGCTGCCCTGAATTTGAAAAACAATACCAGCAATCAAAAGGCTAGGACAATCACTACTGATCAAACCGGGTGGATGACAAGGTCTTGGTGCTCCAGCGGGGTGTCAGGCCTGAGCCTCTGAGGTGGGAGAGCCGAGTTCAGAACATTGGACCATATGAGACCCCCCAGCTCCACGTAATATCAGTCAGTGAGAGGTCTCCCAGAGATCTCCTTCTCAATGCTAAGACCCAGCTCCACTCAACGAAAAGCAAGCTCCAGTGCTGGACGCCCCGTGCCAAACAACTAGCAAGACAGGAACACAACCTCACCCATTAGCAGAGAGGCTGCCTAAAGTCATAATAAGTTCACAGACACCACAAAACACACCACCAGACGTGGACCTGCCCACCACAAAGACAAGATCCAGCCTCATCCACTAGAACACAGGCACCAGTTCCCTCCACCAGGAAGCCTACTCAACCCGCTGAACCAACCTTACCCACTGGGGGCAGACACCAAAAACAATGGGAACTACGAACCTGCAGACTGTGAAGAGGAGACCCCAAACACAGTAAGTTAAACAAAATGAGAAGACAGAGAAATACGCAGAAGATGAAGGTGCAAGGTAAAAACCCACCAGACCAAACAAATGAAGAGGAAATAGGCAGTGTACCTGAAAAAGAATTCAGAGTAATGATAGTGAAGATGATCCAAAATCTTGGAAATAGAATGGAGAAACTACAAGAAACGTTTAACAAGGACCTAGAAGAACTAAAGAGCAAAACAATGATGAACAACACAATAAATGAAATTTAAAATTCTCTAGAAGAAATCAATAGCAGAATAACAGAGGCAGAAGAACGGATAAGTGACCTGGAAGATAAAATAGTGGAAATAACTACTGCAGAGCAGAATAAAGAAAAAAGAATGAAAAGAATTAAGGACAGTCTCAGAGACTTCTGGGACAACATTAAACACACCAGCATTTTAATTATAGGGGTCCCAGAGGAATAAGAGGAAAAGAAAGGGTTGGAGAAAATATTTGAAGAGATTATAGTTGAAAACTTCCCTAACACGTGAAAGGAAATAGCCAATCAATTCCAGGAAGCGCAGAGAGTCCCATACAGGATAAATCCAAGAAGAAACATGCCATGACACCTATTAATCAAACTATCAAATATTAAATACAAAGAAAAAAAATTAAAAGCAGAAAGGGATAAACAACAAATAACATACAAGGGAATCCCCATAAGGTTAACAGCTGATCTTTCAGCAGAAACTCTGCCAGCCAGAAGGGAGTGGCAGGACATATTTAAAGTGATGAAAGGGAAAAACCTACAACCACGATTACTCTACCCAGCAAGGATCTCATTCAGATTCTATGGTGAAACCAAAAGCTTTACAGACAAGCAAAAGCAAAGAGAATTCAGCACCACCAAACCAGTTTTACAACGAATGCTAAAGTAACTTCTCTAGGCAGAAAACACAAGAGAAGGAAAAGACCTACAAAAACAAACCCAAAACAATTAAGAAAATGGTAACATGAACATACACGTTGATAATTACCTTAAATGTAAATGGATTAAATGCTACAACCAAAAGACATAGACTGGCTGAATGGATACAAAAACAAGACCCGTATATATGCTGTCTACAGACCTAGGGACACATACAGACTGAAAGTGAGGGAATGGAAAAAGATATTCCATGCAAATGGAAACCAAAAGAAAGCTGGAGTAGCAATTCTCATATCAGACAAAATAGACTTTAAAATAAAGACTATTACAAGAGACAAAGAAGGACACTACATAATGATCAAGGGATCAAACCAAGAAGAAGATATAACAATTGTAAATATTTATGCACCCAACATAGGAGCACCTCAATACATAAGGCAAATGCTTACAGCCATAAAAGGGGAAATCGACAGGAACACAATCACAGTAGGGTAATTCAACACCACACAATCACCAATGGACAGATCATCCAAAATGAAAATAAATAAGGAAACACAAGCTTTAAATGACACATTAAACAAGATGGACTTAACTGATATTTATAGGACATTCCATCCCAAAACAACAGAATACGCTGTCTTCTCAAGTGCTCGTGGAACATTCTTCAGGACATATCATACCCTGGGTCACAAATCAAGCCCTGGTAAATTTAAGGAAACTGAAATCAAGTACCTTTTCTGACAACAACTCTGAGACTAGATATCAATTACAGGAAAAAAACTGTTAAAAAATACAAACACATGGAGGTTAAACAATACGCTACTAACTAACCAAGAGATCACTGAAGAAATCAAAGAGGAAATCAAAAAATACCTAGAAACAAATGACAAGGAAAACATGACGATCCAATACCTACGGGAGGCAGGAAAAGCACTTCTGAGGGAAGTTTATAGCAATACAATCCTACCTCAGGAAACAAGAAACATCTCAAATAAACAACCTAACCTTACACCTAAAGCAATTAGAGAAAGAACAATAACAACAACAACAACAAAAAAACCCCAAAATTAGCAGAAGGAAAGAAATCATAAACATCACATCAGAAACGAATGAAAAAGAAATGAAGGAAACAATGCAAAGGTCAATAAAACTAAAACCTGATTCTTTCAGAAGATAAACAAAATTGATAAATCATTAGCCAGACTCATCAAGAAAAAAAGGGAGAAGACAAATCAGTAGAGTCAGAAATGATAACAGGAGAAGTAACAACTGACACTGCAGAAATAAAAAGGATCATGAGAGATTACTGCAAGCAACTATATGCCAATAAAATGGACAACCTGGAAGAAATGGACAAATTCTTAGAAAAGCACAACCTTCTGAGACTGAACCAGGAAGAAATAGAAAATATAAACAGGCCCATCACAAGCACTGAAATTGAGACTGTGATTAAAAGTCTTCCAACAAACAAAAGCCCAGGACCAGGTGGCTTCACAGGCAAATTCTATCAAACATTTAGAGAACAGCTAACACCTATTCTTCTCAAACTCTTCCAAAATATGGCAGAGGGAGGAACACGCCCAAACTCATTCTATGAGGCCACCATCACCCTGATACCAAAACCAGACCAAGATGTCACAAAAATGAAAACTACAGGCCAATATCACTGATGAATATAGATGCAAAAATCCTCAACAAAATACTAACAAACAGAATCCAACAACACATTAAGAGGATCATACACAATGATCCAGTGGGGTTTATCCCAGGAATGCAAGGATTCTTCAATATATGCAAATCAATGTGATACACCACATTAAAGAACTGAAGGATAAAAACCATATGATAATCTCAAAAGATGCACAAAAAGCTTCTGACAAAACTCAACACACATTTATGATTAAAAACCCTCCAGAAAGGAGGCATAGAGAGAACCTACTTCAACATAATAAAGGCCATATATGACAAACCCACAGACAACATCGTTCTCAATGGTGAAACACTGAAACCGTTTCCAGTAAGATCAGGAACAAGACACCATTGCCCACTCTCACCACTATTATTCAACATAGTTTTGGAAGTTTTAGCCACAGCAATCAGAGACAAAAAAGAAATAAAAGGAATCCAAATCAGAAAAGAAGAAATAAAACTGTCACTGTTTGCAGATGACATGATACTATACATAGAGAATGCTAAAGATGATACCAGAAAACTACTAGAGCTAATCAATGAATCTGGTAAAGTAGCAGGATACAAAATTGATGCACAGAAATCTCTGGCATTCCTATACACTAATGATAGAAAATCTGAAAGTGAAATTAAGGAAACACTCCCATTTACCACTGTAACAAAAAGAATAAAATACCTAGGAATAAACCTACCTAAGAAGACAAAAGACCTGAATGCAGAAAACTATAAGACACTGACGAAAGAAATTAAAGAAGATACAAACAGACAGAGAGATATACCATGTTCTTGAATTGGAAGAATCAACATTGTGAAAATGACTATACTACCCAAAGCAATCTACAGATTCAATGCAATCCCTATCAAACTACCACTGGCATTTTCCACAGAACTAGAACAAAAAATTTCACAATTTGTATGGAAACACAAAAGACCCCAAATAGCCAAAGCAATCTTGAGACAGAAAAACGGAGCTGGAGGAACCAGGCTCCCTGACTTCAGAGTATACTACAAAGCTACAGTAATCAAGACAGTATGGTACTGGCACAGAAACAGATATCTAGATTAATGGAACAGGACAGAATGCCCAGAGTTAAACCCACACACACATGGTTACCTTATCTTTCATAAAGGAGGCAAGAATATACAATGGAGAAAAGACAGCCTCTTCAATAAGTGTTGCTGGGAAAACTGGACAGCTACATGTAAAAGAATGAAATTAGAACACTCCCTAACACCACACACAAAAATAATCCCAAAATGGATTAAAGACTTAAATGTAAGGCCAGACACTATAAAACTCTTAGAGGAAAACATAGGAAGAACACTCTTTGAGATAAATCACAGCAAGATCCTTTTGACCCACCTCCTAGAGAAATGGAAATAAAAACAAAAATAAACAAATGGGAGCTGATGAAACTTAAAAGCTTTTGCACAGCCAAGGAAACCATAAACAAGAGGAAAAGACAACCCTCAGAATGGGAAAAAATATTTGCAAACGAAGCAAAAGACAAAGGAATTATCTCCAAAATATACAAGCAGCTCATGCAGCTCAATATCAAAAGAACAAACAACCCAATCCAAAAATGGGCAGAAGACCTAAATAGACATTTCTCCAAAGAAGACATACAGATGGCCAACAAACACATGAAAGGATGCTCAACATCACTAATCATTAGAGAAATGCAAATCAAAACTACAATGAGGTATCACCTCACATGGGTCAGAATGGCCATCATCAAAAAATCTACAAACAATAAATGCTGAAGAGGGTGTGGAGAAAAGGGAACCCTCTTGCACTGTTGGTGGGAATGTAAATTGATACAGCCACTATGGAGAACAGTATGGAGGTTCCTTAAAAAACGTAACAGTAGAACTACCATACAACCCAGCAATCCCACTACTGGGCATATACCCTGGGAAAACCATCATTCAAAAAGAGTCATGTACCACAATATTCATGGCAGCTCTATTTACAATAGCCAGGACATGGAAGCAATCTACATGTCCATCAACAGATGAAAGGATAAAGAAAATGTGGCGCATATACACAATGGAATATTACTCAGCCATGAAAAGAAACGAAATTGAGTTGTTTGTAGTGAAGTGGATGGACCTAGAGTGTGTCATACAGAGTGAAGTCAGAAAGAGAAAAACAGATACCGTATGCTAACACATATATATGCAATCAAAAAAAAAAAAGGTTCTGAAGAACCTAGGGGCAGGACAGGAATAAAGACTTGAGGACATGGGGAGGGGGAAGGGTAAGCTGGGACGAAGTGAGAGAGTGGCATGGACATATATACACTTCCAAATGTAAAATAGATAGCTAGTGGGAAGCAGCCACATAGCACAGGGAGTTCAGCTCGGTGCTCTGTGACCACCTAGAGGGGTGGGATAAGGGAGCGTGGGAGGGAGACGCAAGAGGGAGGGGATATGGGGATATATGTATACGTATAGCTGATTCACTTTGTTATACAGCAGAAACTAACACAACATTGTAAAGCAATTATACTCCAATAATGATGTTGAAAAAAAAATCACCAAGGCCAATGCTTTAATCAACTGTGCCTATGTCCTAGAACCTCCATAAAAACCCTAAATGATGGAAATCAGAGAGCTTCGGGGTTGGTGAACACATCCATGTGCTGGAAGAGTGGTACATCCCAACTCCACTGGGACAGCAGCTCCTTTGCTCTGAACCGTTCCAGACCTTGTCCTATGCACCTCTTCATCTGGCTATTCACTTTTTTCTTTTATAACATCCTTTATAATAAAGTGACAAATGTAAGGAAAATATTTTCCTGAGTTCTGTGTACTGATGTAGCAAATAATGTAACCTGAGAAGGGGGTCATAGGAACTCCTGGTTGGTAGCCAAGTTGGGCAGAAGTGGGGGTAACCTGGGAACGAACACACCACTTGCATCTGGTGTCTGAAGTAGGGGACAGTCTTGTGGGACTGAGCCTTTAACCTGAGGGGTCTGCACCAAGTCTGGGTAGTTTCAGAATTGAACTGAGTTGCAGGACACCCCGTTGGTGTCCACAGAGAACTGGAGAAGTGCTTGGTGTCAGAAGTGTTGTGAGTAGAGAAACAGTCTTCCTTTAGCCATCATTCCCTCCCAGCGGAGGGTCCAGAGCTCTTACTGCCCCCTGAGGAGGGAAAAGACATGAGAGAGAGGAAAACTCCCCTATAAAAGGGGTTCAGACAGGAGCTAGGCCGGTGCCCAAAAGCTTTAGATCCAAAGATTACTAGCCACTCCCTGCCTTAAGGAATTTCCGCATCCCCATTATAATCACTCCAACTCCCCCATCTCCCCTGTGCTCCAGCCACCAGATCTACTTTCTTAGGCAGAACCTTGAAGCCTACAGTAGGATGCCAAGATCCCATACTCTTCATGAGCTATGCTCAAATTAAAGCCCTGTGTAAGAGACCTTGGCACCATTGGCATGAAACGCAGGGACCTTCCGAAAGCTGGTTTTCATTCATTACTCTTGTGACATCTTGTACTCATAGTAACCTGCCCTCTATTTTCCACCAGCAGCAAATACATAGCCAGGGGAAAATAACTTATTTTAATATTTGTTCAAGACAAACCTAAACAGGAAAGCAAAGATGTGCCCATTTTTCCAAGTACTTTACTGTAGTTCAAGGCCAAATAACACCCAAAAAATGTATATTTTATGAAGGACACTGGCCTGATACTGGCCCCAGCTACAAGAGGCAGGTATTTTATCATAGCGTGTCGGTTCCCGGTCAATTTAAGGATAACACAACTTCATTGAAACCCTTTTGACAGCTTCCACTTCCAGCAGGTACAGTGCTAGTGAAATGCCACAACGATCAACCTGGATTAGAATCACCATAGACCATCCTAATCCCTCCTAAACCAAAATGCAGTTTCTACTGGAAGACTTCAAAAATTTTCACTGTGAGAACCTATCTTCAATCTTCAATGCTGCTGTTAAAAAGCAATAACAGACCCCAAATGGAATCGTCTGTGCTAAGTCCCACGCCAGCAAACCAAGACTGAATACCTAACCTAAGCACAGTCTTAACCCACCCTCTTCCCCAAGTAGGTAATTTAACCAGTTCACCTGGAGTGACCTGGTTGGCACCAGTGAGGTAATCTCCCCAATACGCCCTTCCATTCCCCTTAGGAACGCCTAAAACAATGCATTCTTTGTTAATAATTTCCTTTTTCTGCTCCCTTTCCACCTTTAAAAACCTTTCCTTTTCTGCAGCTCAGCAGGGTTCCGTTGCTAGATGGGATGATGCCTGATTCATGAATTCTTAATAAAGCCAATTATATCTTCAAGTTTAACTGAATTTTTGTTGTTTAACAAATTTGGTGGCAGTGGTGGGACCAACGGAGACTTCTGAGGGCTTTAGAGACAACGAGGAACTGAAGTGTGGTACCCACGAACCCTCTGAGATCTCAGTCTTCCTCTCCATTTCTGAGGGTCATGGGTAAGTTGCCTCTTGGTTCTGAGCGCTGCTTTCTTTGTGTCAAGCTCCCCATCGAATCTGCTTTCTAGTTAGTTCCCCCATTTGTCTGGATTCACTTGTTCTACATTGGGAGCTGCTGGTAGTTTAGACCCCAATTTCCCAGATGATAGGAAACCCCAGCCCTTGGCTTTGTCTCCAGATTCCACACCGGGAACTTCTGGGGACAGCTGCAGTTCCCCACGTGTTAGCAAGCAGCCCACAGTCCCCTTTCTTTGGGGTTCACTGGTTCTATCCTTTCCCCAACCTCCAGTTCCAGGTTAGGGATTGCTGGGGAATTGCTGGCGATGCACACAGGGCCTTCTCTTGGCCAGGGTGCAATAATATCTCTTGGTTACTGCTGATACATTAAGGTGTGTATGTCTGTCTGTTTTATTTTGTGTCAACAAAGGCTAATTGCTAATGGGGACCTTAGAAGTCAAAAAAGCCACAAAAATTGGTGGGCAGAGATCGAGCACTTTAGGAGCTGTTAGAATGCTCCCTTCCAAAACCAAAGACTCCCGTGTTTGGATAAGTTGGTCACAGTGGGTCACGCACCAACCTCTACAAAATGTCCACGCAACTGGGTATACTGTAAAACATCACACAAAATTCCCAACCCAGCAGCACGTCCGTTTTTAGATAGCGAGGCTCTGAGAGACCCAAAGCCTTACCTAAATAAATAAATGATAATAAAAATGGGATCCTTAAAATCCAAAGAGTTATTAAGCAGGTATGCTGGAAGGTGGTATGCTTAACTATAAATATCTATAAAAATGGCCCAAACTGTATTAATAACGACAAAGAATTTTGTTTCCTAAGAACTTGGCTTGGAAACCATCAAGTTAGGGGTCCCAAAATATGGCTGGACAGAAATGTGGCTTGTACTCCATTTGAGGCTAGATATGGCTGGACAGAAAGGCGGGTTGAATTCCATTTGTAGCCAAGAGCCCTACCAAACTGTTGCCGGTCTTCAGGGAAATTACAATGGCCATTATGAGGAATGTTCTAATTTAGATAAGACAATTTAAGAGGAGCACTTAAAAGCAAGGGACACCTAGTTTAATTGGTATGCAGAAGCCTCCAAAAGGCTTCAAAATTCCAAAATACCTTCGTTGAAAGATGCATTCCAAAAAGTAATAGGGCTTCCCTGGTGGCGCAGTGGTTAAGACTCCGCCTGCCAATGCAGGGGACATGGGTTCGAGCCCTGATACGGGAAGATCCCGCATGCCGCGGGAGCAACTAAGCCCGTGTGCCACAACTACTGAGCCTGCGCCCTAGAGCCCGTGAGCCACAACTACTGAGCCCGCGCGCCGCAGCTACTGAAGCCCACGCGCCTAGAGCCCGTGCTCCGCAACAAGAGAAGCCACCGCAACGAGAAGCCCACGCACCACAACGAAGAGCAGCCCCCGCTCGCCGCAACTAGAGAAAGCCCGCGCGCACCAACGAAGACCCAACGCAGCCAAAAATAAATTAATTAATTAAATAAAAAATTAAAGCTATGAGAGGTATCTAAAACAAAATACTGACGTAACTCCTACTGCTCCCATCTATCCTCCTTTACTTGAGTATCCATTCTACTCATCCTCTGTCTGGAGTGTCTTTCCACTCCAAAAACTCTACAAGACAATAAACAAAAATCTATCAAGTTAACGGCCTTACAGATGCTGCTGTGTCTACCTTCAAAAGACCACCGCCCCCCAACCCCGTATGGACCCCTCCCAGAGTTGATCAGTCTCTGAAGAATTTTCTGGTAAACCCTTAAACAGCCAAGGGAAACTAAAATATTTTAAATCCCATTTGGAGCCTCCAGATGGGTTGCTGGGAAAACTGGCAAAAGCTGGCTAAGGGTGGGAATCCTTAGTAGAGTCGGTTCCCCCTGGATGTCTGTCTACAGCACCCCATAGAGAGAGAAAAATAAAATATCTTTTGCACCAACCTTGGGGACACCTCTTAAATCTAAGGGTTGTTTAATACTGCCAGAAATATTTACTGGCAGTATGTCCTGGCTAAAACTTGATAAGATATTTAAAATAATTCAATAAAACTTTATGATCAGAAATTTGGCCAAATTCGAAGCTGATATTCAGAGCCTGAAAGGAAGTTGTTAGGGCCTCTCCTCCAAGCTAACATAAAAGTAAATACCCAGGATATGTGGGGTGGATGGAAGGGGTTTTAAAGCCCTTGTAAAGGGTTTATGGGTGAATCAACCTATGATGTCATTTAAGTTGCAACCCAATTCCTTGAGGAATTAAAACCAACTGCCCTTATCTTAAAATATTTGCACAGCTCTAAGTGCAGCTCCAGAGGCAGTTCAAATTCACCTACTCCTTTTTACCAATCCCCAAACTTGCCCTATTCATCTTAAAAGGGAAGATTTGGGGGTTTCTTCCTTGTGCCTCTGAGATGTAAATTTTAAAATACCAGCTTCAGGGAAGTAATTCTTATCAGGAAACAAAAGGGGAGGTCATCTGAAACTTAACTTTAGCCATCTGAGCAGGCCGCCTTGACTAATTCCATCTACCAGAAAAACAACTTAGATCCAGATTCTTTTGTAACTAGTAAAGCAGAGGCTCGAAGGTCACTGCTTACATCTGTCTCTATGTTTATGTGTGTCTATCTATATAGAAGATGTAGATGTGGTATTTTTCTACCTTCAGATGGTACTGCAAAAAAATTAATTTGTAAAAGAACTCTACTTAACTGGCTTAAAGAAAACTAAGTGTTTATATAAGTTAAATTCTCCGAAATATAACAGAAACTAACGCAAATGTATTTCAAGTTCATGTGATCTGGGAAAATATTAGGTATTAAAGGTAGTTTAAGTTTGTTGGTTTAACTAAAACAGCCATGTCTTTAATGAGTCATCAGCATCAAATGTAATACTTTTACTCTATAATAAGTTCACGTTATCTCTATTACAAAATTTGTCAGCCAGAAAATTAATTTAGGATGAAGACTGACATCATTTATTGTCGAATGAAGTTTTTGTGAGTAGTCTTTGTTAAGAACAAATAAATAGAATTAAGTAGAATAAAAAGTTTTTGGGTCAACTTTTTAAATAGTTTCCTCAAATCTTTCTGGTAACCTGAAACCTTAAAGTTTTGCTAAGTTAAATCTAAGTTAAATTCACTGAATATCCAAATCATTTCCAAATAAGATAAAATACTGAAACATTAATTACTGAACATAGGTTTATCTACTTTCGGCTTCCTTTTACATAAGAACTAAAGATTTTCAGTTCTATCAGCGAATCCTGTGACAAACGAGAAATTTGCTATGAAAAAAACATGCATTTCTAAAAGTTATTAAAAATATTTATAAATTTTTCAAGCCACAGAATGCCAGTGTAAGAGATAGCCCACATTTGCTTACCTATTTTCACTAGAAATTAAGGTTTCTAAGGGTTAAAAATTCTAATACTTAATTAAAGCTACTAGCAGCAAAAAGCAAGCTAGAGATTTATGGAAAAGGAATCTTGTGAAAGGAATTTTATGTCACGCTGGATAAGACTGAATGAATTTGTTATAAGGACTTCTAAAAATAAGCTTTAAAATCTGTAGTGTACTTACATACAATTAAAACAATTTTCTTTCATCTGCTAAATGGACAAAGTGATTTTAGACAACTGGTCTGCTCCTAAAAAGAGGCTGTGAAAGGTTTTCTCTTTACCTATTCTTTTTTTCTTCTGAAGGTATTCTTTTACTGTTGCAGTGTTTTTTTTACAATATTGAAAAACTGAAGGGTGAAGAGAAACTCTTCATGTCAACCAGAGGGGAAGGATGATTGTTCACGGTACATCCATTTAGAGGAAAGTTACAATCATTAAAAATGAATGTTCTGAAGGAGATGTAATAAATTGAAAGTGACTTACATTAGGTTCAAGTTTTTTTAAAATTCTCCTCCCACCAAAAATGGGGATAGGGGAGTGAAAAAGCCAATAATGTTACAAATCCACCTTCATGGCTACAAAATTGGTGTGCTCAGCGCCCTCTTTGGACTGATGCATCTTTACCTTTTAAGTAACCTGCCTAGAAAACAAAGATTTTATGTCTTGTCAAAATAATTTCCTGTGTTTCATGTTGTTCTTAGGAGGTTTCTTATTACTTAAGAAAACTGATTCTTCCCTATTAAAAGAGCTAAGGTGTTTATGTGTTACAACTATTTTAACTTTCTGTATTTGACTTCAAAGTCTTTAATCATCACTATGGTGAGATAGAGAACTACGTATTGTTTCACAGTGACCTATGATCCTATTTGGCACGGTGTTTTCAAACCTTTTGATATTTTTGACAAACTTCTCCCAAATCAAATTCTAAATGAAGTCTTTTTGAACTTGAGCTAACTTTGGAATTTTCCAGAGGCCACTGGAACATCTCAAAAGATTTGTTCTCTCCTTAAAAAAAAGTAGGATATTACATTAATTACGCTTATTTGGTATGTTAAATTACATAGGAAATACTGTCCAATAAGTGATGCAAAACTTTACATTTTATTTGTGTTTATATATGTTATTAATAAGTGTTCCAGAAATTGTATGGAATTCCTAGAAATATGACGTCCTAGTATAATGTTATCACTTGTAATTCTAGTTACTATCTTAAAATGTATGTCACAGAAATAAGCAAATAACATTGTCAGTTCATTATACTGAACTCTCATCATCAGACCTTTTAACAATGGACATTTAAAAAAAATCTTTTGTCATTTTCAGATAGTTATTGTTTTACTTTGATGCTTTTACAAAAATGTTCCTGCAGAAGTACTTCATCTTCAAGGAGACTTATGGAAAAGACTTTGGACAAGTAGAGCATTTCAGTAACTTTAAGAGCATAAAACTGAACCAAGTAAGAATTTCCAGAACTAATAGAGAAACTAGACTCAAGCAGAACAAGAATTAATGAGACTGAATAAACTGAAGAGGATGATTACAATTTTTAGACTTTTGTTTTAAAACACTGCTGGTGCCTTAATGCTTTGTTTTTCCAGATTTAAAGAAACCTTTTCTCTTAAGCTATCTAGGACTTACAGCAATGGTAAATTATACCTCTGTAAACAAGGATGAAACATGTACTTTTTCTTCCTACCTGATCCCTCCAGAATTCAGAAACTCTTAGGTATCGTTTTCATGGCAATACAGTTGGTTATGTACATAAGCTCAATAAGCATCTGTTCTCCTTGTAACAGGACACAATTGGAAACATTGGCTATATCACCAATATTTGACTGGCTTGTCAAATATTCACAGACCCAGATATGATCAGGTTTTAAGATCTAAAGTTAACTTCATGGAGCCAATAAAGCCCCTTGGAAAAACTGACCTGGTACCTTGCTTACAAGGTGTCAGCAAAGCAGTCTTTAAAAGGACTTAAATGGTTTATCACTATTCGTGCTGCATTTATGTAAATAATTAAGTTTCACGCAAACAAATTAGCTTTACTGTGATTATCTTAAAAAAATGGGAGTGATTATAGAGATAAAAATTATGTTGGCATAATTTTTGTAGGTTCTGGTTCTGTTAATTATCTTTGAGGGGTTTTTGGGGTTTTTTTTGCGGTACGCGGGCCTCTCACTATTGTGGCCTCTCCTGTTGCGGAGCACAGGCTCCGGACGCGCAGGCTCAGCAGCCATGGCTCACGAGCCCAGCCGCTCCGCGGCATGTGGGATCTTCCCGGACCGGGGCACGAACCCGTGTCCCCTGCATCGGCAGGCGGACTCTCAAGCACTGCGCCACCAGGGAAGACCTATCTTTGAGGTTTTGTTATTTATCTCTAAACTGGACTGGATCCTGAATTCTTCTAATTTCCTCAAACATCTGGCTACAACTCTCCAAACTCATGTTTCCCATTTTCTCCCACCCTTCTGATTTGGAATCACTAAGAGCAAAGACTGCCCTTGAACCTCCTTGTAAGGGACTATACCAAGTCCTCCTCATTACCCAAATGGCAGCCAACTTCAGGGACTTGAGCCTGGGATACACATATCACAGCTGAAGAAGGTTCCACCTGACACCTGGTCCTGTGCAGATGCTGGAGACCTCCAAAGCAAATTAACCGGGAAGAAAAGTAGCTGACATCGAGGTAGATTATTTCCTCCCAAGATACCAGATCAATACTTCATACTTTAACTAAACAAGAAACCCTTTCTTCTTCTCTCTTTCCTTTACTCTGGCATCAGCCTAAAAAGCTAACACCATCGTCCATATCTCCCAGGTCACTGCTAAGGAGAAGAGGGGTAACATTTTAAACCGTCACCAAAAAACTCAGATCAGTCCCGTCTCTGGGTAGTAAGCCCAAACTTGGGGTACTTTGCATCTAGGCTCTACACACACACACACAAAAAGGGACACAATGGAAGGGTAACCATGATAAAACTGACTGTGTGGTCTACAGACATTCAAGATTTTACTGGCCTCCAGGGCTGTCACCTTGCCAGTCCTAAGCCACAGATTCAAATGGGGATTAGCAGGACACGTTCACGATTCTGATTCACTTCCTCTGACAAGGCCCTGCTTCCCCAGTTAGGAGTGAATGTAAATGAGGCTATGAGCAGGAGCCTCTCCTTAACCCTTTGAAAGTACTGTGAAATCTGCTAAGGCAATAACTCCCAACAAAAATCCTTAGACTCTCTGGTCCAAGTTCTTCTTGATAACACGACAGCCCTTGGTTACCTTTTAGCTGAGCAAGGAGGTGTCTGTGCTGTGACCAACACCACTAGCTGTAACTGGATTAACACTTCTGGGGAAGTCGAAACTCAGCTGCGTAAGATCACTGAACAAGCCCCTTGGCTTAAAAAGTGACCCCTTCCGTGGGGTTTTTCTCTGACCTATTTGCTTTTGATTTGGGTCTTGGGGACCATGGCTCCAAAGTACACTCCAGACGTTGGGAATTATCCTGCTTATAATCATCATAGTGGTCTCCTTGGCGCACTGTATTCTCTCAAAGAGCTGTAAATGTGGGTGCGTAGCCACTAACCACCAACAAATGATCTCCCTAAGAATGGAACATCAGTAAAGGAACGAAGAGAAAGACCGACTAAAAAAAACTGTAGACCCGAAGTCGGGACCTGTGACTATCAGAGACGCAGCCATCTGCTCCATGAATGTGGATCACGACCCATGAACGTCACACAGAGGATCAGTAAAACCTGCAAAACTACCGAGTGGCAGCTGAAAGGGATGCTAATGACTTAAATTCTGGTCACGTCTCTCAGTTAAGCTTAGAGTCTGATCAAAAGGGGCTAACTGTTCAAAAGAAACAACAGGCCTAAAATGGAGTCACTTGTGCTAAGCCCCACGTCAGCAAACCAAAACTTAATACCTAATCTAATTGCAGTCTTACCCTCCAACCCAGAATGTAACCTTTAACCAGTCAACTTAGAATTACCTGGTCAGCACTAGTGAGGCAATCTGCTGATACGACCTTCCATTCCCCTTAGGAGGGTGACGGTGCCTGAAACAATGCATTCTTTGATAATAATTTCCTTTTTCTGTTTCCTTTCTATCTTTAAAACCTTTCCTTTTCTACTGCTCAGCGAAGCTCCTCTCTGTTGTTCAATTCACGAAGCCTTTAACAAAGCCAGTCAGATCTTCAAATTCACTTGCTGAATTTTTGTTGTTTAACACTGCCAAACAAAAAATCAGATTCCACATACAAACTGTCTCTTAACAAGTTGAGAGATGCCCAAATTTTAAAATCTCACTTTCCATTGCAACCAGTTAATTAAGTCAAGATATTTCCTGTCCTCCTGGTGGGGAGTAACTTGAAACAAAGTCTAAAGCACCAAACTAACCCCTTTCCAGAAGAAGCTAGAAATATTGCTACAAGTCATTTAAAGCCAGGTAGAAGAAATGAATCAAGAATCCTATACAAATCTACAATTTCATCCAGTACCACATGCATTCCAAGACCCAGCATCCTGTGTACCATGCAACAGATGTCTGAATTAATTCCTCTAGAATAAGCCTGAAGGTTAAATGTGGAATGTGATGCTTGTCAGGCCAATTCCAGCAGCTTTGCTGGGGAAACAAACTGATCTCTATCCAAGAAGGCAGGGGCAAAAGTTGCTAACTTGTTTGATGCCACAGAAGACTTCCAAGGAATCCCTTTCGGGGTGCTTCAGCTGGGTGAGTCCTCAGGGGCGCCACCAACACAGCGGACAGCAGATGGTACATCAAGTTCGTCCTAAGGAGGAGATGACAGGCCAGGAGCTACCCCTTAGAGTAAGCCAGCATGCCCGTCAAAACTCAGATGCCCCAGTTCGCCTCCACACTAGATGGTCCTGCAGTGGAGCTCACTGAATAACGCAGGGCGCGGCATCTGGGTGGGTCCACTGGAATCACCAACAGATTGCTCCCATCTATAAATACTGGCTACAGATGTTGCAAGTGGATGGCTTTATTTTTTTGTCGTTCCCTCCCATCTGTAAGTGTTGGCGCAGACAGTACGGACATGCTACCATCTTTCAGGAACACCAAACGCTACATCAGCGTTATTAACATACGTGTTTGCTCAAGCCGATGTGCTCTCGCACCAGAGGCTACGGTTTCCCACCAGTGGCATTAGCCGCGAATCAAAGCGCACTACCGCGCACATTAATGAAATTTCGCGGTGGAATGGGTCCCTCCGAGAGGGTCATTTAAAAAACCATCGAGGAGCCAGAGTTCGCTCTTCTGCCCCTCCCCCACCCCAAAATAAAAGCAACTGAAGCCCAACGCGGGAGACCCCACCTTGGGGGACCCAGGAGAGCAAAGTGGTAGTGGCTTGATCACGCCCTGAAATGCATCTCCAAATCCAGCCCTCTGTGGACCCTGGAGAAGGGCTCCACCCTTGCCCCGCGTGTCCGGTCCTCCAGCTTCAGCCGCTGTCCTGTGCGTCCTGACCACCCCACCCCCCGCCATTCTGCACAGGACCACCAGCTGGTGTCCCACGCAGGAGGGGGAGGGGAAAGAGAGGAAGGAGAAGGGGAGGGGGGAGAGGCCCTCCCGAGAGCATCAGAGAGCATCAAGGGCACTGGCGGTGGTCCCCAGGGATACAGCCCCGCCTCCCCGGCCAGTTCCTCAGATGCAGACCACAGCAGGGAAAACCACTATAGGCAACTTTGGGAAGTGTGCCCCAGTGCACCTCCTATCAATCACCCTAAGGCCTGGAGGGAATAAATCCCTGCGCTTTGATTTATGTGGCCTTGGCCACAGGCTCTGGCTCCGCCAAATAGGGGCTGCCTCGGGAGGGGCAAGAACCCATGTGAGCAGGGTGACTCCCTTCCAGGGGCTGTAGGAGAGCCCCAAAGTTCCCGGAGAAAGGGGGAGATGGAGAGTTAGGGGAAAAGCCCAGGGGACAGAGACCCCAGTGATCCTGGCTGGGGATGGGGTGTGACCCCTCTCCCAGGGCCCCAGGAGAACACAGAAGTAGCTAGGGAACGCGGTGGGGTGCAGTACCTCTGGAAGGTTGAGACAGTCCCCGATGTATTATTTACTTATTCACACAGGAGCTCCCTGTATGTTAAAAAGTGTCGAGATACCAAAACAGTGCAAAAACACTGGTGTATTTTGTGTCGAGTCCTCTCAGGGAGCGTATGAATGGCCTCCCCCCACCCCGCCCCACCCTGACAGCAGGACCCAGGGCAGCCCCGGCCATCAGTGGCCACCACCGTGCCCAGCTCAAGTTACTGACAGGTTTTTGAGATCTGTGGAAATCGGAGTCTCTCCGCAACTTGTCTCTACTATCATTAAAAGTCCACAAACACGATTTTGCCGATTATCCAAATGAATGCAGCTAGATTAAGAGGATTATTCCAGCTTGGGAAAGCAAACACTGTTTGCTAATCGTGTAATAGGCATCCCATTTGCTATCAAATTGCCTCTGAAAGCCTCATTTGCATGAAAGCCTGTCTGTTTTTCAAAATAGGTTGCTGTTTCTTAGAGGCCTGTGCAAGTGGCTGAGTCCCCCAATCCTTTGACCTTCCCTTTTGAAAGGACTGGGGACTTAAAGGGCCCTCCCCTCCTGAGCAGAACCAAGCAGACTAGGCTGCCTCCAGAATGGGGCAGAGAACCCAGACCAACCCTCCTGCCCTCTGAGCTCCACATTCCCTGGTCTGGGTAGATCTCAGGCTTTTCTGGAAAGGGAATAAAGCCCTAGGTATGGTCTATACCACCTCTTACTTCAGAATGTTCCTCTCTGTAGGGACTAATCAGTGGCTAGCACACGGGGTTGCCTTCAGCTGTGGTTGTTCATGACTGGTTTGTCTAGTAATTAGCTAAATGCTTTCTAACAGTCTGTTTGCCTTGGAGAGTAATTCTCACGCCTTTCAGAGGACGCCTCTCCTCTAGCATTTCAAAAGTAAATTGTTCTCTGATTGCAGCTCTCTGTCTGCAGGGACTCCATTCTAGCCACCACGCCCCTTTCCTTCTGCACAGAGGCCGTGTGCCCTCCGACCTGGGACTGTAACAGAGAAGAACCACCCTGACTCCACGTGGAATCTATTCCTTTAGCTCTAACCCTTCTGTGCTGTTGCCTGTGCTTAGTCATTCTGGCTCTGCACCTTCTGTAAAAGAATGTTGCCTAGAGCCTGAAATATACAGGATAGCCCATTCTCAAGGCTCTACCCTTTAAAGGTGTAACACTTGTCTATTCATATAGAGAAAAAAAAGTTGCAGAACAGAGAATAATACTTGTTATGTTGGAGGTTCACAGACCATCCTGTCCTGACCTGACCTACAGGGACAGCTGCAAGAACAAAGGATTCTGGCACCCAGAAGTTTGCAACAATGAGCCACACCCCCTCCCCTTTTAGTAGAAAAGAAGCCTGAATTCTAACTTGAGAAGATGGTTCTTTGGGACACTAGTCCACCAACTTCTCGGTCTGCTGGCTTTCCGAATAAAAGTCTCTACTGCTTGCCCCAGCAACTCGTCTCTTGATGTACTGACCTGTCGTACGGTGAGCAGTACAAGCCCGTAAGAGGACTGATGGGTGCTGTCCCTCCGTGTTCAATCAAGTACAGCCTTTCCTTCAAAGGCCACTAAACTTCATCACCCTCCCCCCCAAAAATCTCAAAGAGCTGTGGCAGTTTAAAAACGTATTCACGATTTTTTGGGTCACTTTCTCCCTGGAAAGGTGTGGGCTGTGTCTTTTCCCCCAGTGACTCACTTGTAACTATGAGAAGGCCCAACAGTGAGCTCTGAGGCTAGATGTGAAAAGGCCACGTAGGTTCTGCCTGCACAGAGAGGCCATTGCAGGGCTCTGGTTAGCAGCCTCGGCTGAGGTCCTGCTGACAGGGAGCGTTACTGCTAGATACAGAGCAGGACCTTCCTGGGACAGACTCCTTCCCCATATCCTCTGCTGTAGCTCCTCTCTAAAGTACTTAGATAGCAGTATCTGATGCACTGTCCTAAGCTGTTTTACAGAGGTAAGTCCACCACCAAATAGAAAAAATTCATTACTCGATGATCATGAGCAAGTAGCCTCCGGACCTCCTGGCGCCTAAGGATTGATCCCGTTAACCCGTGACACCACCCTGTTACCTCACCATCAACCAATCAAGAGAATTCTGCACCAGCGATCACATACCCCATGACCCCCTCCCTCACCTGGCCTTTCAAAAGGCTTTCCTAAAACCCTTCAGGGATTTCAGTGTTTTGAGTACCAGCTGCCCTGGACTCCTTGCTTGGCACCCTGAAATAAACGCTGCACTTTCCTTCCCCCAGTTGGGCTGGGTAACAGATGTGTGGATGAAGATCCCTCCAGGTGATTCCAACCCCCAGGGGTCAGGTCACCTCTGGTCATCAAGTCTTCCTGCCCAAGGCCTCAGACATTAAGAAATAGAGATAAGCCATCCCTGCTGTGTCCTGTCCTGATTCTTAACCCATCTAATTCCTCGGCAAAATAAGATGGGCCCAGGCTTAATTAGCCACTAAGCTTTGGGGTGGTTTGTTACACAGCCCAGTAACGACTGAGATGTTCCCAAACCCTCTGTCTCCCCGCTCACTCAGCCCTTCTGAATTCAGAAGGCACCAGAAGGACATTAACCTTACCTGGCAGGTTGACTAGTGTTCTTAAAACAGTCTCTTTCTTTTCGTGCCCCGGACCGGGGCACGAAACCGTGTCCCCGGCATCGGCAGGCGGACTCTCAACCACTGCGCCACCAGGGAAGCCCAACAGTCTCTTTCTTTTAAAGGTAGATTAAATGTGCCCAACTTTGGGGGACTGGCAACCCTTCTTTTTGAGAGGTGTATGTTGTGGGGATCTTCTATAGGAGGAAGTGATTGCTAAGAAGTCCAGTAATTTTAAAACTTTTGACCCACAGTAAAGGGATACATTTTATCTTATTACCTAGCAAACAAACACCTGGCATGCCTGACTACACTTGAGGAAATAGTCTGTAATACTTGTGAATAATTCTGACCCTTTCTTCAATTTTCCTTTTTTCTAATACTTGTTGGAAACCACTAAATCAATTTCACAATTCACCACTGGGCTGCAACCCACAGTTGGGAAAGTACTGCTTTAAGTAGGGAGTTCAGAGAGAGGTGTAAGAACCCTGCGGAGCTGGGGAGACGCTGTCAGCCAGCCGTTATCACTCCTGCTGCTGGGAGTCCCGGCCAACTGGGCTCCCAGCCTCGAGCTTGGCTAACTTGACCTCAAGCACTGCTCACAATCTCCTTGGCTCTGTGACGCTCCACGGGTGAGCTGGCCAAGTTCTGCCACTTGTCTACATTGTTCTTCCCCAGCCCTAGCCTGAGCTGGAGAACAGAGCCAGCGAAGACTCCATGGCTCCCACGAGCGGCTCTGAGACTAGGCTTCACGCACAACTGAAATAAAACCTACCTGAAAGGCAGATTGCAAATCACTTAAGAATTATATTGTGCAATTTCTTCCACATAGAATCATGAACTGAAAATCCCTAGCTCACTAGGATGTTTAACACTGAAGTCTGTCACTCAGGCGGGAATGGGGTTTTATTCAAATCTACAGGCAGGCTCTTTGCTGCAGGTTCCCTCCCCCAAGCAGTATGGGCCCTCGGGGGTGACTGCAGGAACCCCCACTCACCTTCTCCTCCACTCTCATCACCTGTAGCTCTGACTCACCCAGGCACGGCCACCTGCAGATGAACGTGTAACAGGCCCTGTGCACAGAGAGCTGGCCCCGTCCCCAGCGCACCTGTTATTTAATCACCTGCTCAGATGTCTGCCAGGTGATTCCAGAGACAGCAAGCAAAGCGAGTCAGCAGTCTGTCTCCTAACCACTGCGCCCCCTGCCTTAGTTGTTGGAATCCTTTTCGTTTTTTTGAAACACCTGCAGTAAATAACGCCACAGTCATATAAGAGTTCAGTAAAACTGAAGTTCAGGCCCCACACATTCTTATTTGGGTAAGTAGTTTAAAAAAAAGAATCACTCCCACAGGAAGATGGGCCCCGGGAGCACCAGACTTCATTAGTCACTTAATAAAAGCTTCTTGATGGGGATAATTCCTTCCCTGAAGAGGGCAGCTTTGAAAAACAGTTTGGTTTTTTCAAAATATGTTTACCTCCCTCCAGTTTGCTGGGGAATCAATTTCTCTTGCCCTTGGGCCTAAGGGCCTCCCTCCTAGTGATCCTAACTGCATTTCCCTGCAGAAGACCTGACTAGACATTTTTCCAAAGAAGACATACAGATGGCTAATAGGCACATGAAAAGATGCTCAACATCGCTAATCATCAGAAATGCGAATCAAAACAATGAGCTATCACCTCACACCTGTCAGAATGGCCATCATCAAAAAGTCTACACGTAACAAATGTTGGCAAGGATGTGGAGAAAAGGGAACCCTTGTACACTGTCGGCAGGAATGCAAATTGGTGCCGCCGCCATGGAAAACAGTATGAAGGTTCCTCAAAAAAATAAAACTAGAACTACCAAATGATCCAGCATTTCCACCCGTGGGTATATATCCGGAAAAAATGAAAACACTAATCTGAAAAGATACACGCATCCTAATGTTCATAACAGCACTATTTGCGATAGTCAAGACATAGAAGCAACCCAAGTGCCCATCAACAGACAAATGGATAAAGATGTGGTGTATATATGTATATATATATATATATATACACACACACACACAAAACAGAATACTACTCAGCAGCAAAAAAAAGAATTCTGCCATTTGCAGCGAACTGGATGAATCTAGAGAATATTATGCTTAGTGAAATAAGACAGAGAAAGACAAATTCTGTATGATATCACTCATATGTGAAATCTGAAAAATAATACAAATGAGTGTATATGCAAAAGACAAACAGATTCAGATACAGAAAACTAACATGTGGTTACCAAAGGGGAGAAGGACAAACGAGGGGTATGGGATTAACACACACAAACTACTATACATAAGCTAGATGAGCAACAAGGATATATTGTATAGCCCAGGGGATTATAGCCATTATCTTGTAATAGCTTATAATGGAGTATAATCTGCAAAAATACTGAATGACTGTGCTCTACACCTGAAACTAATACATTGTAAATCAACTATACTGCAATTTTTTAAAAGAAAACACATTTCCCTATGAATACTGGGAGTCAGGTCCTCGGGGCTGAGGCGTGTCTTCCTCAGACATTTAATTCTAGTTTCTTGGACTCTGATATGGAGAGCAATACAGAAGGGTAGGGAAATGGGTATGAGTAAAGATAATGAGGTCGCCAGCCAAAGGGTGTGTTCTGGTCCCCAAGTAATATTTTAAGATACCTGTAAGGGTTTACAAAGCCATCACATGGCTTCTGGAACCCCTGGACCTATTACGTGTTTTGCCACAATTAACCAAGGTCGTTCTCCCCTTAAAAAAAAATTCCTAAAGACGAAGACATAGAGAATGGACTTGAGGACACGGGGAGGGGGAAGGATAAGCTGGGACCAAGTAAGAGAGTGGCATGGACGTATATACACTCCCAAATGTAAAATAGATAGCTAGTGGGAAGCAGCCGCATAGCACAGGGAGATCAGCTCAGTGCTTTGTGACCACCTAGAGGGGTGGGATAGGGAGGGTGGGAGGGAGGGAGACGTAAGATGGAAGGGATATGGGGATATATGTATATGTAAAGCTGATTCACTTGGTTATACAGCAGAAACTAACACACCATTGTAAAGCAGTTATACTCCAATAAAGATGTTAAAAAAAAATTCCTGATAACCCTATGATGACTCCCAACTGAGTATTGTGTCCAATGAAAACAAATACCTAATAGAGGATTCAGAGATTTCCTGCCAACTGGGCTTTCTTCCTCTTGTCTCCTGGTCTCCTGTTAAATCAAGGTGATTTAACAAAATGAAACCCACAGAGAAAAACTCACTGCAAAACTGAGATATTCAGCGACTCTTCATAAAAACTGCTCTGCCTCAGAGGTTTTCCCAACCACTACCACTGTTGGTTTTCTAAAAAAATCTTTATACTACTTTAAAGGAGAGGTCGGTTTTGCTGCTAATTTTCAACATGCCTGATCAGAAGGAATATTACAAAGCTGAATTTGGATACCCACCCTGCATTTGGTTCTAATATCTGGCTTGGGACATGGTTGAACGTCTTGATGACTAAGGTGTACCCAGTGAAACAGGCAGATTGGCAGATTCTCTGCACCATGAAACAGGCCAGTTAGTGTGATGAAATATACAAGTAAACATGCTTTCACTTTCTAAAGACAGTGTTTCTGACCCACATAGAAACATGAACTGGTGAAGTCCACTGACTACTCCTAGCCACCTACACCTTCCTGCTCAATGTCTTCTAAGCAACAGAATGAATCCATGCCAACTGAAAGGAAACAGTTCCTACAGTGAGAAAACTTTTCAGGACTGAAAGTAAAGCCAATCCCAAACTCATTAGTCCTATTCCTTTTTCCACCTAAGGCAACAGAAACATTTAGTGAGTGCTAGGCACTAGGTTACTCACTGGATCCTTAAAACAATCCTGAAAGGTTTCACTCCCATTTCACAGGTATTAGGGCCTTTACACAACCGTTCCGTAACCACACAGGTAACAAGTGGAACAGGCATCAAAGCCCAAACTTTGCCACTAAATCCCATATTTTAAAGCATTTTGCTAACATCATCTTTTATAAAACTCACGATTTCCGAAAGCTCTGAATCAACAGAAGCTTACTCATTAATTTATTTTTACCTAAAAGGAATAAAGCTAATGTTTTAGTAGCAGACTGAAACTCTATGCGTTTCACAACCAATTATCCCAGTATCATATAACCCTTAGGTCTTGTCACAGAACTCAGCCACTTCATTCCCCTCTTGGAACGTTGAATATTAACTAAGAACAATTAAGAAATAAAATGTGCTTTATGCTAAAGGAGGCCTTATTTCAGGATAAACCAGAGGAAAAACATTACATAATTTCTGGACAGATTCCAAAAAGTGTTTGCAATACAGTGAAAATAAAACGAAAATTCAAGTTTTAGTCAACTAAATCTAATAGACCACCTCCTAATATAATCAAAATGTCTACCAGCAGCTAACAGCAAAATATGTGAAGCAAAAAATGATAGAACTAAAAGGAGAAATATACAAGTCCAGAGTTATACTTTGAGACTTCAACACCCCCTCTCAATAATTAATAGCAAGTCTAACAAAAGAAAAATTGGAAAGCACAAACTACCAACACCAGGAATGAAACGAGATATTATTACAGACTTTGCAGCCATCAATGGAAATGAAGAGAACACTGTAAGCAACTCTACACAATACAGTTAACAACTTAGATGAAACAGGCCAATTCCTCAGCAAACACAAACTACCACAACTCACCTAAGGTGAAATAGATTATTTTAGTAGTCCTAATAACTTTCAAGGAAATTAAATTTGTAATTTTAAAAGCCTTCCAAAAAGAAATCTACACGCCCACATGATTTCACTGGAGAATTTCACTAAATGTTTAAAGAAGAATTAACAGCAATTCTACACAGTCTTTTCCAAAGAGAAGAGAAGAGGATGGAACACTTCCCAATTCATTTTGTGATCTATCACCCTGATACCAAAATCAAAGACAGCACCAAACAAAACCTAAACCTACAGACCAATAATAGTTAGATGTAAATATCTTTTAACAAAATATGAGCAAATAGAATTCAGCAATATACTTAAATTATACACCATGACCAGTAAGTTTCATTCCAGGGATGCAAGGTTGATTGAATATTTGAAATCAATTAGTGTGATCCACCATATCAATAGGTTAAAGATGAAAAATCACATGATCATATCCTTTGATGCAAAAAAGCCATCTGACAAAATCCAATACCCATTCATGATAAAAAATGTTAGATAAATAGAAATAGAGCAGAATTACCCCCAACTAAATGAAGAGACTACAAAAAACACCCTATAGCGCTCACTGATGGTGAAAGAATGAATGCCTTCTTTCTAAAATGGCGAACAAGACAAGAATGTCTGTTCTCAGCCATTCTTACTCCACATAATGCTGGAAGTTATGACCAGGGCAATAATACAAGGCAAGGAAATAAAAGACATACAGATTGGAAATTAAGAACTAAAACTGTCCCTATTTGCAGATGACATGATTGCTTACGTAGAAAATTTCAAGGAATCAAAAAAAAAATCTAGAATAAGCGAGTTCAGCAAGGTCACAGGATACAAGTGCAACACACATAGACACAAGTCAATTATACTTCTGCATACTAATAACAAACATGTGGAAACCAAAATTTAAAAAACAATACCACCTCCAATCACGCAAAGAAATTAAATACTTTGATGTTAATCTAATGAAACACCTATGAGACTTGTGTGCTGAGAACTATACAATGCTAATGAAAGAAATCAAAGGAGATCTAAATGAATGGAGAGACACACTATGTTCACAAACTGGAAGATTCAAATAGCACGGACGCCAATTCTCCTCAAAATGATACACAGAGTGGATGCAATTCTTTTCAAAATCCCCACAAACAGGATATAAACAGAATTATTAGCATATTTTTATGCAGAGGCAAAAGAACTAGAATATCTAAAAACAATTTTGAAAAATAAGACAGTGGGAGGACTTTTGTCTGATCCCGAGACTTAAATAATTACAACAATCAAGCCTGTGTGGTATTGGCAGTAACCACATAAGATCAATGGGACATAATAGAAGAAACAGAAATAAACCCATACAAATATGCCCAACAGATTTTTGGCAAAGGTGCAAGAACAATTCAACGGAGAAATATCATCTTTTTGACAAATGGTGCCAGAGCAACTGGACATCATAGGCAAACAAAAACCAAAACATTCTGGCTTATACTTCACACCTTATATAATTACCTCAAAGTGGATCAGAGACTTAAATGTAAAACTGTAAACCTCTTAGAAAAAATAAAATCTGTAAGCGCTAGGACTAGGCTTAGTTTTGGCACCAAAATCACAATCCATAAAAGGAAAAACTGATAAATTGCACCTCATCAAAATTAAAAACTTTTGCTTTATGAGAATGAAAAGACAACTTACAGACTGGGAGAAAATATTTTCAAACCACAAATCCAATGAAGGGCTAATCATATAGAATATACAGAGAACTCTTAAAACTCAATAGTAAAAAACCAAACAGTCCAATTAGAAAATGGGCAAAGGACACAAAGGATATACACATGGCAAATAAGCACATGAAAGAGGTTTAATATCATTAGCCTTCAGGGAAATGCAAATTAAAACCATAATGAGATATCATTACATAGCTATCAGAATGTCTAAAATAAAAAATAATGACAACACCAAATGCTACTGAGGTTGCAGGGAACTGGATCATTATGCATTGCTGGTTGGAATGTAAAATGGTACAGCCGGTCTGGAAAACACTTTGACAGTTTCTCAAAAAATAAACATGCAACTCCAACGCAACACAGCAGTTATACTCTTGGGCATTTATCTCAGAAAAATGAAAACCTATGTTTACACAAAAACCTGTAAATAAATGTTTACAGCAGCTTCATTCATAATAGCCCAAAACTGGAAACAACGCAGATGTCTTTCGATGGGTGAATGGTTACCCACACTGTGGTATATCCATACAATGGAATACATTCAGGAATGAAAGGAAACGTAGCATTAATACACACGGCAACCTTGCTGCATCTCCAGAGAAGTATGCTGAGTGAAAAAAGCAAATCCCAAAAGATCACATACGGTATGACTCCATTTACACAACAATCTTAAAATGATAAGCTTACAGGAATGGAGAACAGATCAGTAGTTGTCAGGGGTTAAGTACAGGGTGGGGTGAGTGAGCTGGAAGTAGCTGTGGCTGTATTAGAACAACACGAGGGATCCTTAAGGTGACAGAAACGCTCTTAATTATCCATGTCAACATCCTAGTTGTGACATTTTATCAGTGTTACAAGATGTTACCACTGAGGAAAACTGGGTATAGGGTACAAGGGATCTCTCTGTATTATCTTCTACAACTGCATGAGAATCTCCATTTATGTTAAAATAAAAAGTCTTATTTAAAACCACATAGGAAGAAAACACAAATTTTTAAGTGATTGCAGGGTGGAGGAGAAATTTTAAGCATTAAAAAAAAAAGGATAAAATTATAAATGAAAAGACACATCTGTCTGTAAAACCCTTCAAGACTTTTTCTGGTCAAAAATCGACCATAATATTTTCCAAAGTGAATCTAAAAAATACAACAAACTAGTGAATATAACAAAAAAGAAGCAGACTCACAGAGAACAAACTAGAGGTTATCAGTGGGGAGGCAATATAGGGGAGGGGGAGTGAGAGCTACAAACTATCAGGTGTAAGATAGGCTACAAGGACGTATTGTACAACATGGAGAACATAGCCAATATTTTGTAATGACTGTAAATGGAGTGTAACCTTTAAAAATTGTATGAAAATTTTTTTTAAAAACTACCATAAATCATTCAGTGGAATACTAGGTTGCCATAAAAAGAATAAGGAAACTCCTCATGTACTGATAGAAAAAATGAAAATCCAAAATCTAAGAGGAAAAAAATGTTTTGGAAGAGTACAGATATTACTTTATCATTTGTATAAAAAAGAATACAGAAATTTATAAATATGTAATATGTAGAAAAAAGTCTAGATATTGGCAACAGTGAGTGATTTCAGGAGGTGACAGAGGGCAAGTTTGGAGAGGAGGCACCTCACTGAATGAATGTCCTTTAGTACTGTCAAATCTTAAACCACACGAATATACTACTCTCCAAAAAAGAAATCAATCATTAAACAATGGTATCAGAAAATACAGTTACATCTCCAAAAGTTTTAAAAAGAATAAAATGTTAGCAACAAATCTAATAAAGGATATTGTAATACCTGTCATATATAAGTATATAAAAATCTTTATAACTATCCTGTTAACCATTAAGAAAAGTATGCAAAGAGCATACCGCAACAAGGGAAGCCATTGCAATGAGAAGCCCGCGCACTACAGGAAGAGTAGCCCCTGCTCGCCGCAACTGTAGAAAGCCCCCGCACAGCGATGAAGACCCAACGCAGCAAAAAACAAAAATTAAGAAATTTATTAAAAAATAGTATAAAAAATTAAATTCAAAAGCGAAAAAACAAGTACGCAAAGAGCATAAAGGTGATTTTCAGAAGTTGAAATACAAATGACTAATAAACATGCAAAACAAGATTTATCCTAATTAGTAATCAAAGATATGTGAATGAAAGAGAGGCCATTTTGCCTATCAAGTTGGCAACAGATTTGTAAAATAATATTTGATGCTGGCGAGAATGAATAAACAGAGCTCTTCACCGCTATAGGAATGTGAGCTAAAACAACAGATAGGAAGACATTCGAAGCAACTGAAATGACCAGAGAGAGAGAAGTTTCAATATGCAGGATGGCATATCCTTATCTGGACTATGAGATAGCCACTTATGACTTTCAAAAATGGCATTGGTTTACAATGTTCATGATAGAATAAAACAGTAGCATATAAAATATCCAACTTTTGCCAATTAAAATTTTATAGCTCTATAGTTTTGAATTGCTTGATTACAGAAAAGCAATAAATACTTTGAAAAGTAATTAAAACCTGGTGTTTCATTGGCTTTTGCTGGGGCTCCAAAGATGTTGGATTGAAATTCAAGAGGCTTCTTTGGGTTTTCTCTCAGCTCCTGAAAGTTCCCTCAAAGTTAGTTCTTTTCTTCCCCTCTATCAGTGGTAACTGACATTCGCATTCAATTAGCTTCAGAGAATCCCCCTAACACAGCCATTCTGGGATACGGAATCCTCTCCTTGCCCATTGAGCTTGTCAATCAATCCATCCATCCATCCATCCATCAGAGGGGAGGAACCCAGAGGGATGGATCTTGAAGTGCAAAGGAAGAGCAGAAAGCAATTTATCTTTTTTTTTTGAATTTTTGAATTTTTTTATACAGCAGGTTCTAATTAGTTACCCATTTTCTACATATTAGTGTATATATGTCAATCCCAATCTCCCGATTCATCACCCCCCAAGCTGTATCATCCAGGCACTGCTTCCATCTTGGCTCCCATGTCTGCCTCAATGCTAAGTGGCAAGTGCTTCTAATTACCTTCTTGTCACTCTGCCTGCCAGAGGGCCTGTCTGCCAACCTTGCCGAGAGCTTGGCACTCTGTCCTCGTACAAATGTTCTGCTTGAAAATGCCTGGCCCTCTCTCCTTCCCTCTCTTTCCACGTCACTCTGAAACCTCCTCGACTGCTTTTTTTATTTGGGAATCCAAGGTGTCACTCAACAAAAGGAGAAACCAGCAGTGAACTGGGTGATCACAAAAGCTTCCATGGTTAGCTACTGCCACGGAAGGGGTGGAGGGGTGGGAGGCATAGGAAAGAGGAAGAGATAGAGGCTTTTGAAGTTCCTCCAAAATCTTCGAAAATAACCTCATTTTCCGAATTTCCCAACATAATCTGTCTCTGTGCCTTAGCTAGAGTGCACTTCCTGTCTGGAAACCTCAGGCCTGCCTCTGAGCATTTCTGAAGGGTGAGTGAGAGGAAGAGGTGAAGCTACAGCCTTACATGTGGGCAGTAGGGGACCAATGACTAGACCTAACAGCCCTCTCTTGGGCTGGTGGGAGAAAAGGCCCCCATTTCAGTTCTATAGTGGATGCCATTTTGGGCCTTTCTTCTGGTGACAGAACCCACATCTTCCACCTAGGGAACCACCTTGACCTGAGTCCATCTCCACTGGGCATGGTGACCCAGTCCTGGTCAGGGACGGAATCTCATTTCCTTGGCCAAAATGATTCAGGGCTGGGTTGAGACAAGGCAGACAAAACCCAATCAATTCTATGGTTTCTTCCCCAGGACCATGAGGAAAAGACTGTTCGGGCAGGACAGCTAACTGGCAGAGTCGAAGCCTTCTGTTGGTGGTGGCCATCCTTGCTTCCACCTCGGCAAACAGCCCGAGAGAATTGTGTCCGATAAAAAGCAGCCTCCTATACACACCTGGGATCCTTGAATCAGCCAGACGTGAACTTCTATTTTAAATCTGGCTTAGAATGAGTTCTGTCTCTCTTGCAACCCAAAGAGCTTTGACTAATCAAAGGCTCTCAGGAAAAACAACGAACCTATGGGGCCATTGTGGTGTCCCAGTTTGATCTGGACAGTTAGGCTGGGAGTCAGAGGGAAAAGCAAATCCATAAGCTGGTGCTGATTCTCCTCTGTACATCCAGCCCCTGGGGGACTTGTCCTAGAGTCCTACAGAGAAAAGACTTATCGTCACCAGCGGGTTCAGAGAAAGAGGTGCTGACACAGGTGGCCAGCATGGCTTGGGGGCAGCTGACGCAAAGGGCAGAAAGGTCTATATGAGCCCATCCAGGTTGGAAGATCTGAGGTCACCAGAGTAGCCCATACTAGGCACCATGGAAGGCAGGGCAGGAAAGAAAGGTACCCCGAGGTAGCCAGGAAGGCTGAAGGCCAGAAACACACACAAGCTCCCCCCAGGGATTTGTGGACTGAGTTCTGGCCAGGGAGAAGCTGGGGAAGGATTTAGCGTTTATGACTCTAGGTACCCGCCCACCACCCCTCACTTGTCATTTTGATGTGTCCAGCCCTTGGAGCTTCTCCCAGCCCTCAAGCCTCAAGGCCAATTCTTCATCGTCCCTAGGAGTTTGCAGGCTATTCCTTTGCAGGACTCGTAGATCTTCTCATCTGGGATCGGCCAGCATTCAGCATCTGGGCCATGATTTAGCACTTAATTATACTGACTCGCATCACATGCTCTGCTCTTCACGGGCTTCATTTCGTCTTCTCAAAAAGAGACTGAAAGTTGTTTGAAAACCAGGCCTCTGTTACCATTGCTGAGGTGCTGCCTACACTCCCCCACCCCCAACCATGCAGTTAGTAAGCCCCCCACAAGCCCCGAGCATCCACTGATTAAGACCCCACTCCTCGCTTCCTAGCCCGCGTTTACAGTCACTTACATCCAAGGACAAGGGTAATGAAACTTCACTTAAGACGCCCAACTGTTTGATTTCAATCGCCCACTCAGTCTACCTGCTTCTCTTTAGAGTTTTTCTTCCCATGCAAAGATATTTATTCTAGGACCCTGAGATGATTTTTTTTTTAACCCCTGATTTGCTACTCTCACAAACTGCAGAGAAGGCTTGCGTTACAGAGTTTAAATTTTTTTTTAACCTGACTACCACCAGAGTGATCAAATTTTCATGGCAGAGTGATGTTAATTTAACCATCCTGAATTTAAATACCAAGATGCGACTCTTCTGTGGACAGGCACTCCAAAGGTACCTCATCTGCTCAGTCATAGGGTAGATTCATATTGTCTGTGCAAGATGTCCATTCAGAAGTTAGCTCAAATTTGGACACTAGGAAGACAGTCTTTGTTTAAACATTTCTTACTGGGAAAATAAACGGGGGGTGTAGAGAATGGAATGGGGGTGCGTGGGGTAGTGGGAATTTAAAGTGCCTACTTAAGATTATTTGGGCAAAATTCATTCATTCATTCAGCAAACATTTTTGAGCTCCCACTCACAAAGCACACAGCGCCCAGTGAGTAGAAGGCCTGCCCTTTGGTGCTTGTGAGACAGGCTGGGGCCTGGGACCATTTGCTGCGGCGCTTGCACCTGGACAAATGTCTCACTGATCAACAAAATACAAAGAAACTATAAGAGACTAAAAATAACCGCTGTGTGTGCATGCACAATTGGGCAAATGATGGACGACAAGATACAAAAAGACCAAAAATTCAACCGCCACTTCTGAGGACCTGGGAACAAAAGCAGGGTACTGCACATGCCCCCTGCACACAGCACCACCAAAGGGGTGGGCAGACCACCTAAGCCCCCCTCTGGCCCGGCCCCTGGACACACTCCTACCCTCACCCCATATAAGGATCCAGCTCGCCCCCCCTCAGGGAGCGAGCAAGGGAACCTGTTGTTGGTTCTCGCTCCCCCCCCTGCTACAGCAGGGGCCTCAAGAAAGCCTTGCCTGAATTTCTTGTTTGGCCTCTACTCAATTTCTATTGATTAAGGACTCTGAGAAGCCCCGTGGGTAACACCTGCAGTAAATGTTTGCTACAACTATGATGAGGCTCTGGGAAAACAATACCCCCTGCCCTCAAGAAGGTTCAAGTCTACTGCTTCAGGAAGTGGACTTAAGAAATATTCTGGATTTAAACACAAGGGTTCACTGTGCCCGTGGGACGGCTGTTTCAGAAGCAGGGAAAGGAGAAGCCACACTACTGTGTGTGGAGAGGAGAAGGGGTGTGCAAGGAGAGCCAATCATTCTGGACAACGCTTTCCATGGAAGAGAGGAGAGACCCAGCTGGAGAAGGACGGGAACACTGGTGGAGGAAGGATGTCTTGTCTTTTGTTGTTGTTTTTTTCTGTGAGACAGAAGAAACCTGAACATATTTTTTAATGGATGGAAAAAGAATTACTGAGAAAGAGCCTGAAAGTTTTGGGAAGAACGGATGGTTGATAAAGTGATGCTACAAAACCCCAGCAAAGGCAGGAGGGGAAAGTATCAGAACTAAAAAAAAAAAGATACAAATGAACTTATTTACAAAACGGAAATAGACCCGCAGACTCAGAAAACAAACTATGGTTACCAAAGGGAAAAGGGGGGTGGGCAGGATAAATTAGGAGTTAGGGATTAGCATACACACACTACTATATATAAAATAACCAACAAAGATCTACTATATATATAGCACAGGGAACTCTGCTCAATATTTTATAATAACCTATAAGGGAAAAGAATCTGAAAAAGAATGTGTGTGTGTATAAAAAACTCAATCACTGTGCTGTACACCTGAAACTAACACGACATTGTAAATCAACTATCCTTCAATTTAAATAATTAATTTAAAAAACGAAAGATAAATATGGACCAGAACTAGAGACACTAGAGGGAATATAAGGAAACAAGAATGATGAAAAGGCTGGGCGGGCAGGGCAGGCTGGCTCCCAGGGAGTCTCAGTGAGGCCCCTTAGAACCGACCGGAGACAGTGGTCTGATACGCACACCCCAGTCCTGCTTTGAGGCCCAAGGTGGAATGGAGAGCCGGCCCTAGGGGAAGGCAGGTGCCCGGGCGTGGTCAGCACTCTGAATCTAGGCCACGCTGGCTTCCAGGGCTCGGCCCCTAAAGCTGAAGGACCCGGTCCCTGACAGGCTCCCCAGCCCCCTCTCCCCACCACAGTGCCTGTCCCAAGCGGGGTGCAGCCTCCAGGAAGGTGTGACCCCAAGGCTGAGCCATGGCCTCTGCAGAGCCGGCAGCAAGCAGGCAGCTGTGGGTTCCACGCCTCCCTCAAGCCGGCAGCCGGCTGAACTGGAAACAGGGAGGGCTCAGTTTCATGGGCCCCCGGCGCCCCTGCTGACTCGGCAATTCTCGCTCAAATTATTGTGATAGATTCCAGGTGGAGCAAACTACAGGAAAAGCTCCAGCTATCTCAACTGTTAAAGCAGGCGTCAGGCCTACCCACCGTCTCTCTTCTCATTCTTTTAAATTACTTTACCACTTGCTCACTGCAGCAAAAAGAGAGTGAATAGATCAAGAAGTAGACAAAACTGAGGTAGATGTTAACCCCATCGCACAGACGATAAAACAGAGGCGCCCGGTTTGACTGACTCAAATCACACAACCAGTAACGGGCCAGACTTCCACGGGCTGCATTCCCGCCTTCAGCCCTCAGCAACAGACAAGCCCTTCTCCAGGGAGCCTGCCCAGCACAGGTCGTGGAGGCTCCTCAGAGGTGCGTAGGCGTCTTTGTCAGAACCGGGGGGCATTTCACAGTCACAGAGGTGCTGTGCGTGTTGAGCAGGGCATACTCTCAAAGGCCTCTCTGGACAACTCGGGCCTGGGACCATGGTCTGCTTCTGGCCTGGGCCTGTTAGAAAGCAAGAAGCCTGGAAGCAGGGCTTCTCAGTTTGACAGATTTAGCAGCTCCATGACCTTGTTAAGACCTAGGTTCCTTGTAACATTGCACTTCGTCATTCTCGTCATAGAAATCTATGCCCTGGGCATGGATACTCACAGTCAAAAGATAGCTGTGGCTCCAGGCATCTCATCCTCCTCTGACAACTCCAAACACCAGGAAGGAGAAAGAAGGACCACCCCTTCTTAAAGGGAAAGGAAACCTTTTTCTAAATTGCCTCCATCCCCCATCCCTGCGTCCTCCTGTTACACTGGCCAAAACGGAATCATCTGCCCAACTGCAAAGCAACCACGAGCAACAACTGAAATACTATGATTGCGTTAGATCCTCAGAGGATCCTTAGACCAAGGATCCTCAGCCCTGGCTGCACATTGTAATCACCTGGGATTTTTTAATACCCACTCCAGACCAATTAAATCAGAATTTCTGGGAGTGGAGCCCAAGTATCAGCGTTTTTTTTTGAAGAACTCCTCAGGTGTCTTTAATGAGAAGCCAAGTAGATAACCACCGTTTGGACTCACCAAGTTGTACCACCTGGTGCTGGGCTCGCTGCCTGAGAAAATTCTGGGTTCTGCAGGCAGGAAAGAACGCGGATGGAGGGGACTCAGAAGACATGAAACACAGGACAGGAAGATGTTCACGGAAAGGAAAGGGGATTAGAGGGAAAGCCGAGGGAGGAGAAAACCATACACTGTGACCGACGAGCGTCTACCTGGGAGGGTATCACAGTATGTAGGGCCCCAACATTTATCCTAAGCACCTTCAGGATCTCACACATCACGGCATCCTGTGTACTCCTCCCAGGCCCACCCTCAGTATAGTACTGAGTTTTTTCTCCCGCATCCCTGTTACCCAAACAACATTGCAAAAAGGTGGTGGGTCATGGGGGAGAGTAGAAGTAGCAAGAACTTTAGGACAGCAGCCCTAGGGAAACACTTCTTAAGAAATAAAAGAACACTGAAAAGAAACACTCCTGGTTTTGAAACACTCTATGGCTTAACTTTACCTCTGGTCTCCTAGGAAACTCATCCAACTGGATGTGCTCATAAAGACTCTAAATGGGACAAATGCCTCTGTTGCTTCATAGACAGAGTCCTTAAGAAGACTGTGACTCGAGAGACGTTTCTCTATGGGTATCCTTTCACCTTTCTTTTCTCAGTCTCTCTTATTGACAAATACCAGCGGTATCGGCTGAACACTGGAATCACCTGGGAAGCTTCTAAAACATCCCATTGCCTCAGCCAATCCCCACACCATGTCATCAGAATCTAAGGGACGATCATAGACATCAGTAGTTTCTAAAGCTCCCCAAGCGATTCCAACGTGTAGCCGAAGTTGAGAACCACTATCCTACGTTCAAGACCCAGATAAACTTGATCTGAGTTTGTTCATTAAAAAAAAAAAGTTGCGTATGAGAATCCTCATCAATGAATCATGTAGTTGTTGGACAGTATACCCCCGAAGCATTAAGCTGGTAAGACTGGATGGAAAGTGGAACCCCCTGCACCTTTTTGGGACAAGGCAAGATGCCTTTCTTCAAAACGATGCCGATAGCTACCAACCTGACACAAGCCTCAGAGAGAAGACGAGGCAGAGGTGGGAGTCTGTAGCCTGCCTACTCAGGACAGGCCCTAACTCAGGTTTGACATCTGTTAATAGGGTAGCATAAAGAGAAAATTATTTTGAACACAGGATGCAAGGAGAAGGGCGTGAAATGCCATTAGCGATGACATCAAAATTTATAATAATTGAGCCCATTAGTTGTATCCGTTTACTATTTGTAATGCCACTCTGCATGTTTCCAGGGAGGGGTGGCTACCTTCTGAGGCAATTGGGGTCACTCAGGCAGCTGGGGAACTTGGGGACGTTCATTTGGTGCAAAGGCAGCTGGGCCCTCATTGTCAAGGAGTTGGATCTGTAAACTAACGAACGCTGCTGCTTTCCCTCCAGCGCAGATAATCACTTTCATCGGGGGGTACTCCCACTTCAGCCACTTTGGGTCAGCGGGGAGGGTAAATAGCTTCCTGACAGGTTGGGTTTCCCGTCTTGGCATGGCAATAGATTTTTTTCCCCCAGAGTAAACAGGGCTCCGTGAGGGACTGTGGGAGGATGAGTGGCAGCCACGGATGCGACACTTGACGTTAGAATCGCTGGGGAGCTTTTACAAATCCTGATGGGGACGCCAGGCTGCATCCCACACCGATGACAGCAGAATCTCTGGAGGTAGGACCCAGGCCCAGGGTACTTGCTGAAGCCCCTCAGGTGATGCCAACATGCGGCCAAGTTTGAGAACCAGGAAGCCAGGGGCATGACCCTCAACCCCCCAGGCTACCATGAGAATCCCCAAAGCTTTTTGGTTTTTTTGTTGTTGTTTTTTTGCGGTACGCGGGCCTCCCACTGTTGTGGCCTCTCCCGTTGCGCAGCACAGGCTCCGGACGCGCAGGCTCAGCGGCCATGGCTCACGGGCCCAGCCGCTCCGCGGCATGTGGGATCTTCCCGGACCGGGGCACGAACCCGCGTCCCCTGCATCGGCAGGCAGACCCTCAACCACTGCGCCGCCAAGGAAGTCCCCAAAGCTTTTTGGTTTTGCCACACTGCACAGCTTGTGGGATCTTAGTTCAATTCCCTCCCCTCCCCCAACCCCTGGAACTTTTAAAATGACCAGTGCCAGCATCCCCCTCCCAGAGACGCTCTAATTGGCCTGGGGTGAGGCCTGTGCGTGGGGATTTGTGACATTCCCCCAGGTGGGACACCAACAAGCAAGGAGGATGAGAAGCACAGCTGGAGGGTGGCGGCTGATCACAGCTAGATGGTGGTCAGCCTCACTTGTATCTTGTGGCTCAGCTCGGAGTCTCCCAGGGAACTTGGGAAGAGGGTCGAGGCTTCCTCCTTCCTTGATGAGCCTGGGCCCCTGCCTGCTTTCTGAGAACTCCTGGTGATTCTCAGATCCACCCTCACAAGGTGGTGGAGGCACGGTCCAGCCAGATCTCTCTTAGTGAGATGTGTGCCCCTGAGCAGTTTCACATGCCTGAACTTTTGTAAGCTGGGTGCTAATTTTCAGTGCTAAGGGAAGCGTCCATCTGAAAGACGACCATAGCAGACAGACCTTTGGTAAAATTAAGAATCTGTTTATAGTCACCCACTCTCAACATGTGGCCTGTTTTCAAACTCCACGTTCTGAGCTAGTGGTGCTTCTTTGCGTCTGTGTTTGCATCGTTATGGTCTAAACTCTCCTTTTTTTAATTTTTATTTTTTGCGGTACGCGAGTCTCTCACTGCTGTGGCCTCTCCCGTTGCAGAGCACACGCTCCGGACGCGCAGGCTCAGTGGCCATGGTTCACGCATGCGGGATCTTCCCGGACCGGGGCACGAACCCGTGTCCCCTGCATCGGCAGGTGGACTCCCAACCACTGCGCCGCCAGGGAAGCCCCTAAACTCTCCTTTTAAAAACGAGCTCCATCTTAACCTCATCTCTGGAATCAGAGCAAACATGTGCACTTCATGTAGCAGGACCCATTTTATAACAGCGGGGTCAGAGGACAGGGCCACCTTCCGGGGGGTGGCATACACTGCTCTGTCAGGCCTTTATAGAGCGATGCTGCGTCTTCCACGGGGAGTCTTTTCACTTGTGTTATGTTCCCATTTTTTGTGTAATGATGAGCAATGTCCTAACAACGTATATACCTTGAAGTGTTTTGCCTGAACAACCCAATGAGCTTTCAAGTCTGTTTTTCTGCCTTACTGCATGAGCTTGTTAGAAGGTTAGAGATGGATGAATGAATTCATTCTCCATACACTGAGTGCCTACCGTGTGCTGGGTTTCGGTGCTGTGTAAATGGGAGATAGTCTCTGCCATCAAGGGGCTCACCTAATGGTGGGACGGAGAAACGTGTTGGCGTGGAGGAAGCCAGGTGCTAGGAGGCACCTAGCCTGGGGCGGGGTGTGGGGGGGGAAGGTGTCCCAGAAGGCTTTGTGTAAGTGATGACATCTGAATAGGATATCAAGGCACAGAGAGCGCAGGTGGCCAGCTGGGGTGGGGATGGGATGGGGGTGGGCTGAGGGACAGCTTGCACTCTGGACAGAGGACCACATCTGTGCACGTGCAGAGAGCCTCAAGGATGCCTCGGGAGGTGGATTAGGGTGGCCTAGGTAAGGCGCCTTTTATGGACTCACACGAGATAGGGCTGGAGAATTAGGCAAGGCCAATCATGAAAGCTGTCCTTACAACACGCCCAAAAAAGGGCTGCATAACACACCAAAGAATTTTTCCAAAGGCAGTGGAACGTCATTGAAGGATCTGTGTGAACAGAGGATCAAACATAATCCAATTTGAGTTTGAAGGAAAACACTTCAGTGGTGGCGTGGAGGATGGATTTGAGGGAGAAGAGACAAAAGCCATGGCTCTTAACGTTGACTGGACGTTGGAATCCTCGGGGTCCCACCTCCTGACATTCTAATGGAATCGGTTTGGGATGTGTCCCGGGTATCCGAATTGTTCAAAGTTCTCCCAGGGATTCGGATGTGCAGTAGGGGGGTTGAAAGCCACAGGTGTTTGCACAGTGGTCAGGTGGAGGCGAACGCAGTAATCTGGGTGGTGGAAGGAAGGTACAATCGTTCATAGACTAGGGCAGCAGCGGAAGGGGTAGAGGACAGGACCACTGCTAACGGCAGGGGAGGCAAGGAGAGGAGACATGTATAACTCTCAAGGCTGGGGTTGAGAGAAGGGGAGGGTAGAGGTATGATTCACCTAGAGTGGGACTCAGCAGGAAAAGCAGGTTTAAGAGAGAAGAGGAAGAATCAGGTCTATTGGAACAGCTTTGGATAACTGTTTAACAACCGTAATTTATTAATTTTTTTCCTTTTTATTGCAGTATAGTTGATTTACAATATTGCATTCGTTTCTGGTATACAGCAAAGTGATTCGGTTATATATAATCTATATATTCTTTTTCAGATTCTTTGCCATTATAGGTTATTATAAGGTATTGAATACAGTTCCCTGTGCTACACAGTAGGACCTTGTTGTTTAGGAAAAATCAGTTTTTAGAATGTGAGACACATACAATGATATGACCAATATAGAAATGGGGCTAGAGGGCTGGATTCCTGTCAACAGCAGAGAAAGAGGGGTTCAAGTCCCAGGTGTGGGTGATACACCAATGGAGATGAGTCTGTCATACAGAGGGAAGTAAGTCAGAAAGAGAAAAACAAATACGGTATACTAACGCATATATGCGGAATCTGAAAAAAGCTGGTATAGACGATCTTATTTACAAAGCAGAAATAGAGACACAGGTGTAGAGAACAAACATATGGATACCAAGGGGGAAAGGGGAGGTGGGTGGGATGAACTGGGAGCTTGGGATTGACATATATGAACTCCTGATACTACGTATAAAATAGATAACTGAGAACCTACCGTATAGCACAGGGAACTCTACTCAACGCTCTGTGGTGATGTAAATGGGAAGGAAATCCAAAAAAGAAGGGACGTACGTATACGTATAGCTGATTCACTTTGCTGTACAGCAGAAACTAAAACAACATTGTAAAGCAACTATACTCCAATAAAAATTTTAAAATAAATAAAATCAATGGAGGATGTTCAGGGTTAGAAGAGAATAAGGCTGAGACCAGGACCCCGGGAAACGTTAACTGGTAAGGAATGGACACAGGAAGAGGAACCAAGAAATGCAGCTGAGAGAGTCCAAATGAACCCAGGACACAGGATCTGTAGAGTCACGGGGAGACACGGCTTCAAAGCACCAGTGAGCAACAGTGTAACGTGCCGTGAAGAACAAAGGGGACTGGGGCTGAAATCCCCGGAGCGGGTTAACTTCGGGCAAAGCCATTTCAGTGGCGTGGGGAAGCCAGAGGCAGACGGTGGTAGTGTGCAGAGAACAGCTGAAAAGTAGAGAAACAGGGCTTCCCGGGTGGCGCAGTGGTTGAGAGTCCGCCTGCAGATGCAGGGGACGTGGGTTCGTGCCCCGGTCCGGGAAGATCCCACGTGCCGCAGAGCGGCTGGGCCCGTGAGCCATGGACGCTGAGCCTGCGCGTCCGGAGCCTGTGCTCCGCAGCGGGAGAGGCCACAGCAGTGAGAGACCCGCGTAAAAAAAAAAAAAAAAAAAGAGAAACAGTGAGTGTGGCCTTGCTCTTTGGAGTAATCAGGTTGTGAGGCGAAGGTGGGAGGTCAGACCGTAGCTAGATGGGGGATTCAGGTTCAAGGCCATTTTCTCAGTAGGGGAGGGGGTGAGAAAGGAGAGCCTTGAGGGTGTTAATAGTATAAGAAACAAAGCTGGGAAGGAAGGAGCGGGAGATACATGAAACAGGGGAGTGATGGATGAATGGAGGGCCCACGGGAGGCCACAGGGAAGAGGGGGTGCCTTCCACAGCACAGAGGAGGGTTCAACCTTAGGCGGAGGGAAGAACGTCTCTGCTCAGAAGTTAAAGGGGAAAGGAAAAGCAGGAGAAAAGGCAGGTGGGTTCTGGGTGGGGAGAAAGGCCAACCTTAAGAAAACTTCAATCTGACAACCTCTCTTTTCTCTATGAATTAAAAGGCAGGACTCTACTGAGGCCATGATGGCATGTGGTGGGTGGGAGATTTGAGGAAAGCAGTAAATATTTATTATCACTGCTTTTGGAGACTGGGGGAGGGAGCTGGCTGAGGGCTGCAGGCAGCACTGGGAGCCCAGTGGAGGCTGGGAATGGTGCAGATGCTCTAACCAGTATGAAGGTGGGGAAAGCCGAAATATACCAGGCTGCAGGATTCAGCCCATGGTGATAGGCTCTTGCCCTCCCCATTCACCCCTTCCTTCATTCCACCCCCATTTTTTTCCCTTCGTTCCATGCTCACCACTTCGCTACACAAAGTGTGGGCTCAAGCCAGCAGCCTGAGCATCAGGTAGGAACCCGTTGGAAATGTCTGATCTCAGGGGTCAGGCCAGACGTCCTGTAACAAGATCCCCAGGTGACTGGAATGCACATTACATTTGAGAACCACGGCTCTAGTCTTTTCCAACTACAGTTCTCGCTGCCTTGCTAATATGCCATGAAGTTGGTGTGCTCAGCTTGGAACACTCGTCCCTCATGCTTTCTAGACAATTCCCCTCCTCTGTTAAAACTGTGTGTCAATCTTACCTTCTCTCTGACTTTTCCAAGGCCCTGCTGGGAAGAGCTATGTGCCGCCTCAAATGTGATTCCAGACGTCATCTGAGGGCCGCCATGTTGCTTTCCCTTATCCTCAGCGCCCAGCACGGTGCCTGGTACAAAGCCAGTGCTCTGTAAGTTGCCTGAGTATTCACTGAATGGAACCCAGGGCCCAGTTCTCAGCTCCATGTCCCAACCCACGCCCCTGACCATTTTCTGCACATGGAAAGTCATGCCTTTTTTACAAAAAAATAGTGCTATAAATTAAGCCCCCAATTCCTCACCTTGCATTTGCCTGATATGACCCCAAACCCTGGGAAAGCACTGGGCTTGTTGTTTTCTATAAAAATTTAAAAAGCCATATCTCACTTTTTCAAATTACATGTCCCATAAAGCTCAGGTCTCAGGTCTCAACCTTGGGCAGGCTCTTTTCCCAAGTGGCTATAAAGAAATGCAATATTTCAAAACATCAGTTCACCTGTTAGTTCATGTTCCAAGTGTGGAAACCCTCTCTACTTATTCCTGAGTAGGAAACCTATTTTCTAATAAAGCAAGGAAAGTCAACTAAATTACAGACATGTATGGCCTTTCAATCCACTCTGTATGTTCCTGGGTATGAAAATGAGGTCTTTTTTAATCCCTTTTTTCTATCCCTTTTTTCCATTTTTATGCCCTGTTTTCTATCCCTTTTGGAGCTTGACATATAGTTGGTGGTTAACAAATGTGCTTCTGATCAGTTGAAGAGGAACTATTTCCCTACTTTAACAACTAAGTTTGACCAAGAAATATACTGATTGTGGGGCAACTTGCTGAGTCGCCTGCTAAATGTTTATTTCCTCCTTCTAGGTCTGCCCCGACCTTTCAGAGTTATCCTTTCCAAACCTGGGATTTATGGCTGATCATTATTGCTTAATACCTGCTGTACAATTAAAATAACCTGGGAACCCAGGAGCCTTGGGAGGCAGAGAGAAAACAGAGAAATCCACCCCAATACAATCTCAAACCCATCGCCTTATTAATCACGTTAGGCCCCGAAGAAATAAATTTGTCGGCCCTTAAACATTCCCAGAAATGCTAACATTCAGGATGCTTCCCTCCCCACCCCCATCGCATTTGGACCTGCCAGTCATACTCTGTGTAGGAAAGGATTTTGATTTGTGTCAGTAATGTTGCCTTAGAAATTGCAAACATTTAGAAATGCACAGAAAAAAAATTGGAATTTAAGAGATTCAGAGTCAGTCTACAAGAGACCCACTTCAGACGTAGGGACACATACAGACTGAAAGTGAGGGGATGGAAAAGGATATTCCAGGCACATGGAAATCACAAGAAAGCCAGCGTAGCAATACTCCTGTCAAACAAAACAGACTTTAAAATAAAGAATGTTACAAGAGACAAGGAAGGACACTACATAACGATCAAGGGATCAATCCAAGAAAAAAATACAACCATTATAAATATACATACACCACACATAGGAGCACCTCAATACATAAGGCAACTGTTAACAGCTATAAAAGAGGAAATCGACAGTAACACAATAATAGTGGGGGACTTTAACACCTCACTTACACCAATGGACAGATCATCCAGACAGAAAATTAATAAGGAAATCCAAGCTTTAAATGACACAACAGACCAGATAGATTTAATTGATATTTATAGGACATTCCATCCAAAAATAGCAGATTACACTTTCTTCTCAAGTGCACATGGAACATTCTCCAAGCTAGATCACATCTTAGATCAAAAATAAAGGCCTCAGTAAATTTAAGAAAATTGAGATCATCTCAAGCATCTTTTCTGACCACAACACTATGAGATTAGAAATGAATTACAGGGAAAAAAACGTAAAAAACACAAACACATGGAGGCGAAACAATACATTACTAAATAACCAAGAGATCACTGAAGAAGTCAGAGGAAATCAAAAAATACCTGCAGACAAATGACAACACAACAAGATGAAAAGACAGCCCGCAGAATGAGAGAAAATATTTGCAAACAAATCAACAGACAAAGGATTAATCTCCAAACAGCTCAATATTAAAAAAACAAACAACCCAATCAAAAAATGGGCAGAAGGCCTAAACAGACATTTCTCCAAAGAAGACAAACAGATGGTCAAGAAGCACATGAAAAGCTGCTCAACATCACTAATTATTAGAGAAATGCAAGTCAAAACTACAATGAGGTATCACCTCACACCGGTCAGAATGGGCATCATCAGAAAATCTACAAACAGCAAATGCTGGAGAGGGTGTGGAGAAAAGGGAAGGAACCCTCTTGCACTGTTGGTGGGAATGTAAATTGATACAGCCACTATGGAGAACAGTATGGAGGTTCCTTAAAAAACAAAAAATAGAACTACCATATGACCCAGCAATCCCACTACTGGGCATATACCCAGACAAAACCATAATTCAAAAAGACACATGCACCCTTATGTTCACTGCAGCACTATTTACAATAGCCAGGTCACGGAAGCAACCTAAATGCCCATTGACAGACGAATGGATAAAGAAAATGTGGTACATATATACAATGGAATATTACTCAACCATAAAAGGGAACAGTACTGGGTCATTTGTAGACATGGATGGATCTAGAGACTGTCATACAGAGTGAAGTAAGTCAGAAAGGGAAAAACGAATATCGTATATTAACGCATATATGTGGAATCTACAAAAATGGCACAGAGGAACCGGTTTGCAAGGCAGAAATAGAGGCACAGATGTAGAGAACAAGCGTATGGACACCAAGGGGGGAAAGTGGTGGTGGTGGTGGTGGTGGGATGCATTGGGAGACTGGGATTGACATATATACATTAATATGTATAAAATAGCTAACTAATAAGAACCTGCTGTATAAAAAAAAATAAAATTCAAAAAAAAGAGCAATTCAGAGTCATGGGACCTTTGGTACATCTGGAACAGGTATGTGGATTCCTTCAAATAAGGCAGTGGGGGGATTAACATGTGTCCACTCCCCACGAGGCTCCATCCTAGCACTTTTCATAGATTATCTCATTTCATCTTCACAAAAGACCTGCCAAGTGGCTATTGTCAGTCTCAATTTTACAGACCAGGTAACTGAGGCTCAGAGAGGCTAAGAAAGTGACCCAGAATAAGACAGCTACTCAGGATGGCATTCCCACAGGGGTCATGGTCTTCCCACCTCGAAAGCTATGCCTATTTTTAATTGCACTAAATTGGCATGAATCCTATTTTCTTAGACTCTGTCCTTTATATAACAAAAAAGAAGCATTATGGGATACCCCCAAAGGACTTCCTACCGAAACATCGTATTCCACTTATCTCTCATGGTAACTGAAATTCCCAAATGACTCACTCTTTGGGATTAGGGCCACTGAAGCTCTCTGTTAGGATGACAATGTTTGCTACAACGAAGAGAGTTCCAAATTAGAAGTCATGAAATGTTTATTAAGTGTGTACTTTACCCAAGACACCATCGTAGATGTTGTGACAAACACACAAAACAATTCTGTACCCTCAAGAAGGTTACAAGCTCAATAGCAATTTCAGATCCAAGCAACAGTTCAAAGTGGTAAACAGTTGTCACCAGCCCCCTACAAGGTGAAGTGTCAGATAAATCTTCTATGCAGATGTCTATAGGCCCTCAGATATTATACCCTTAACAGAAATCCTGGCCGCTCAAAAGATGAATTTCACTAACGTAGCTCCTGTCACCCACCCCGAGGAAATGAGTCTTGGGAGGCCGGAAAGGGCTTTGATGCGGAGGACCCTCTGTGAGCTTGAACCTGATTAGAACAGAAGGCCTGGAGTAGTCATTAGAATGGACTGTACAAGGTGGGGGCAGTATGCGAAGGGGGAGGATGTGAAAAGTCCCATTTTGCATCTACCTTTGCCACACAGAGTTGCCTGCACTATTATATCCTGTCACTCTAGCCGCCTCAAAAAAATCTCACGCTAGGTAGGAAGAACATCGAGCCTGGCGTTTGACAGTTGTTAGCGTACAAAAGACTGGCTATCTGAATCCCCGGGCCATCCCCAGCCCCACCTGGACCACGGTCTTCTCAGAAACACACATGATGAGGAAAGACCTTGCTTAGAGCCAGTGGTGTGCTGGAGCTGGTGTGTTCCAACGAGAGAGAGTTAGCTGTGAAACATTCAGCGATCGTGATAACCAGCCACGGTGGGAGCATTTACACTATGGAAATTGGCAAGTCACACCTCAAAGCTGTGTCTTTTTTGTGGACAGTTTGCCAGCTCACCACTGCTTAGAGCTGTTCATATACTGCCCTCTCTCTGATTTGTACATTTACGTGAACTCTGTATCATTCGGCGAGCCTCAAGTTAAGATGATACGCATAATGAATTTCACCATTTGGTATTTAGCTCTAAGAGACCAAGGATGTATTTGCTTTGAAGAAGGTTTTCTTAAACAGCCACTAGCATCTCTAAACAAATTAGATGAGCGATGATCAAAGTGTGGCCCCGGAACAGGAGTATCACAACCACCTGTGAACTCCCGCCGCATCCCAGATCTACTGAATAGGGAACTTTAGGGATGCCCCAGCAACTTGTGTTTTAATAAGCCCTCCAGGTGATTGTAACACACACTCAAGTTTGAGACACCAAACTAGAGTACCCTCTCCCCCAATAGTAAAACCAATCTTTGACTTTTACCATTTATACATTGTATGCACAATGTACATGCTCACACCATGTAAAAAATTATCAGGTACTATATGCTCTATAGAATATCTGTGTTGCAGTCAACCTTCAAGATGGCCTCCAGGGTACCTCCCGGTGTAAGTGGTACCTCCACTTATTTTGTCCCCTCCCATAGTGAATCATCAGGGGTCTGTGTGTGACCAGCAGAGTGCTCAGAAATTCTCATGTGTGACTTCAGAAACTAGGTCATTCAAGGTGTAGCTTTCATCGTGTTCTCTTGGTTACTTGCTCTGGGGGGATCCAGCCACCATGCTCTGAGGACAAAAGCCCATAAGTATAGAACTGGGATACCAAGAGCCGGCACCAATGCCAGCCATGTGCGTGATCCCCCCAGAAGTGGACCATCCAGCCCCAGCCAAGTTTTCAGATGACCGTAGCCCCAGCTGACACAGGACTGCAATCTCACAAGACACCTGGGCCAAAACCACCCAACCAAGCAGTCCCTCCTGAATTCCTAACCCATAGAAACTGTGAGAGGCACAGCACTAAGTTTTGGGGTAATTTGTTACACAGCACTAGATAACCAATACACACTGTACTAAAAGTGCTTAAGGGCAGCCACATGGGGAAGGTTTCAATGGTACAAAGTTGTATGAAGCAAGGTCTTTTCCAAAAAGAAGCTCTCTACTTATGTGGGAGATGAGATACATAAGCACTAAAACTAGCTGGGTTTTTATTACTTCTTATTAAGAGATCACAAGTCTAGAGGGAGAAAATGCACATGCAAATCCTTTGAAAAATGAGTTATGCAGCAAAGTCAAGTTTTCCGGCCCCCTTTAAACCCCAGGAGAGCATTTTAATCTGTTCCCTTTCTTAATCTATGTATTCTTCCTCAGCTTTTTAAGCAGAGTGAATACAAAGTAATTGCTGTTGATGAGGTAAGGGGTTGTTGTGAACCAGTTATACAGGGCACAAAAGATGTCATTCAGTTGTCAGTACAGACAACCCGGGACCCAGGGCTGCATGTCAGTGACTGCCTTCAGCATGCTAGGAGGCTAACAGACAAGACCATTTTCTGGCTTCTAGAAGTCTTTGTAAATCCCCTCATTCATTCTTCACCACAAACTTGTGACTCATCACATCTTCCTAATGAGAAAACTGCAGCTTGGAGCAGATAAGCGGGGTCACCTAACTAGTAAGTGACAGAGCCGTGAACTATCTGACTCCGAGCCCAAGCATGTGGCCTTCAAAGAACTCTCACTGGCTTCAGAAAGGTCTTTGGTGTCAGCTTGTGTAACACAGTATTTTGAGGCAACACAGGTTCATTGTATAAAATCCCAAAGGTATAAAACTCAGGGTTGGGAGACTGGGATTGACATATACACACTACTATATGTAATTCCTGATATCACTGAGCTGCTGAATCAAAGCCAAAGCTTCCTACATCCAGACTTCATGTTATGTCAGAAAAAATGAACCTAAATTCATTCAAGCAATCGTGGTTAGGTTTTTTGTTTCATGCACCCAAAAGCATTCCTAAATAATACTGATGGCAATAGACTACAACCACCAAACTTATAATAACAGGACATGCAGTCGGTGCTCTTCCTCTACATAAAATAGAAGGAACTGCTACAGTAGGTCATTGAATGCTTCCATAAAGCCACCTTCCTAAAATTGCACTTGATAACATCTAGGATAAATGCTGGAAAAGTTCACCAAAACAATCCAGCTTAATCAGCATTATAAAAATATTCTGGATGGAAATGCAGCTTTGGTATAATAATGGAACGACCACTACATTAATCAGAAACCGTCAACTGAAGCTCTTAGTACTACTAATGCTATCTTAAGTAAGTCACTACTCTTCTCCTCATTTTTCATCTATACAATGAAGAAGTTAAACTGGGTAACCCTGGGGTCCCCTTCAGATTTGATATCCTGTGTAAATTGTGAACTGAAATAAATTATCTTTAAAAAGTCACATGGGCTTCCCTGGTGGCGCAGTGGTTGAGAGTCCGCCTGCCGATGCAGGGGACACGGGTTCGTGCCCCGGTCCGGGAAGATCCCACGTGCCGCAGAGCAGCTGAGCCCGTGAGCCATGGCCGCTGAGCCTGCGCGTCCGGAGCCTGTGCTCCGCAACGGGAGGGGCCCCAACAGTGAGAGGCCCGCGTACCGCAAAAAAAAAAAAAAAAAAAAAGTCACAAACTTCTTCTGTGGCCTCCCCATTTGCTGGCTGCTTTCCAGCTGCAATAGCTGACCTTCTAATGCCTTGCATCAGTCTGAAAGGACAAATACACCTGCATTTGTCATAAATACATCCAGTCTTTTCAAAGCACTTTGGAACAAAGGTGGAGGCAGTTCATACCATGCAAACCACAGATGCAACACAGAGTCCAAATGTTTTTTTTCCAGAAGGAAGGTGCCTCCCGTGGTACAGTGCTGTTTGTCAGTATCCAAAGACTGAGGTCTGCCATCTTCCAAAATGGCTGGACCATGGATGAACTGACTGAACTTTTCCCTATCTTCACCCATTGCATGTTAGCTAGTTACCCATTTTCTTGTTTTCTAAATTAGCAGGATCTTTTTGTGCTTTTGCCCCTGATCTTTCACTAAGGTAAGACTAAACTCTCTACAATAGATGGCTCTCTCAGTACTTCACCCCGTTATGCTGCTTGCTTATTCATTATTGTCCAAGCTACAGTGTTATTTTTCCATGATTTAGCTTGTTTTGTGCTGTGTGGTGAATTCTGAACGAGGCAACCAGGCTGAATAATTTGATGGGCTTTCAGGAGGATACCCTGATGTCTTTTTATCTCCCTCACCAACTCACACAGACCCATTCACATGCACAAGGCCTGGCAAAACCCCAGTGCAGAGTTGCAGGCATTGTGGACAGGTATAGTTTGAGGGCTGGGGAACCAGAAAGCAAAAGGGTACCTCCTGATCTCAGGAGCCTACGGTCAAGCGTCTACAGATACGGGCAGTGAACACTGTATAGGGTTATAAGGCAGCGTAGCAGTACGTGCATGGCACCGTAAGCCCTCAGGAGGGCTACTTAACTGAACGCAGTGTGGGAGGGGAGATTCAGGGCAGCCCTCCCCCTCACAGAGGCCCACATGTGGTGAGTTTGGATTGGACAGGCTGGCGGGTGTGCTCAAAGAGGGACGGCTGCTGATTTTTCTAACCCCTTCCCCACCCTTGCCCCTCTTCTCTCTGTTCTCTCCACTTTCCTACCTGCTCTCACTTCCTCAACAGTCTTGGCTTGTGTGGGGAAAGCTGGCATTCTGTACATGCCACCAGCCAAACAGGCGGCCCTGCTCCCACCAGGCTATCTGACGCCACACCTGGGGCCCACCTCGAACCTTCTCGAACCAGGTGCTTGGTGAAGGAGCCCAGAGGCATCTTCCTACAGCCAAAAGGATTGGTGTTTATAAAATCTGTTTGGGGATTGTTTTACAACACTGTGGAAGCTGGAAATATGGGATCCAAACAACCAAGGCCTCACAGTGCCTTGGCAGTTTGCAAATGAACAGAGTGATGGAGGAGTATTGTGGAACTTTCCAGAAGGGCTGGGAAGAGGCTTGGAGTCAAGGAAGGGCAAGGACAGAGACTGTGGCCAGGAGGCGTGGGGCTGGTGGGAGCCCATCAGGGAACTCTCACCTTGTCCTTGACGCTAGTAGCCCTTTAGAGCCGTGGGTCTCTCCCACAGGAACAAGGGAAACGGGGGACCACGGATAAAAACCTTCCAAATGATTAAGGGCTGGTAAATAAGGAAAAGAGGAGAAAGGGAAGCCGAGGGCCTGGTGGTTAATGCCAGTCCTCCTGGCATGTGATGCACTCTCAGACGGGGCCCTCTCCTCTTCAGTGTTCACAGGATAAGACAGAGAGGGTTTCTCTCGGTACCGGGACTCTCAGGAAGACTTCCGGATGGTGAGTGCGGTTAATGGTCAGATTCTGGGGAGGTAATGTCTCCCCCTCTCTGAAGGACTTTGAAAGAAAGACCCTAAGCCTACCCCTAACCTGGATGGTTTGCAGTGGTCCAGCTCAGAGGGAAGGCAGCTAAATGGATGGCTGGGTCTCTTCCAGTCTTCAGATGCTCTATTTCTACCACGTGGTGTCTGTCTGCAAGAAGCTGTATGGCCTCTAATTCCATCATAAAACCAAGGGCATGTTAAATATCTGTTCACTGTAAAACTCCAACCACTCTACTGATACAAACAATGTCCACCCGCCTTCCCTTTTAAACTTAGAACCCAGAATTCTAATTTATTAAAGACTGGGATATAAATCGAGCAGGATAACTCATTTGGGGCATTTAATATTAGACAATCCCCCCCCCCCCGCCGACCCCCTTAGGAAGTATACTGACCAACTTGCTTTATTTTTTAACTTGTAAAAATATTTTCTACCATAAACATTTTCAAACATATGGAAACATAGAGGCGACAGCATAACAAACCCCCGTATACTCATCACCCTGATTCAAAATTAACAGGTCTAACAAAATTAGCAATAATTGCTTCCTGGTCAATGTCATCGCTTGGCCAGTTCACCGTCAGCTTGCTGAAATCAGCCTCCAGACAAGGACCCGCATTATATTCAAGTACATGCGGTGGTTATGTCTCTGAGGTCTTACGCCTTTACTGCTGCGGTGACGTGTAGAATGCCTTACCTTCTGAATTTGTCAGCTTGTCTCTTCGTGGTGTCATCTTATTTGTTCCTCTGTTCCCTGTATTTCTAGTAAATGCAGCTTGACTAAATTCAGGTTCAACTTTATATTGTCAAGAATATTCCTGTCCCTTGCCCCAGCTGCGGCTAAGGCGCTCGGTCCTTCCAAGGAAGCTAAGGCCGTGGTGGGGTGAGGCCCTCACTTCATCCAGCGACTAGCACCGTGCCCAGCGGCCCCTGCTTAGCGCTCACCCGCCTCCATCTCGGAGCTGGCCTGCATCTACTCGGCCCTCGCCCTGCACGACGATGAGGTGATGGTCACGGAGGATAAAATCAATGCCCTCCTTAAAGCAGCCGGTGCAAACGTTGAACCTTTCTGGCCAGGCTATTTGCAAAGGCTTTGGCCAATGTCAACATCGGAAGCCTCATCTGCAACATGGGGGCAGGTGGAGCTGCCCCAGCAGGAGGTCCTGCCCAGCAGCTGATGCTGCCCCAGCAGGAGGTCCTGCCCCTTCTCCCACTGCTGCCCCAGCTGAGGAGAAGAAAGTAGAAGCAAACAAAGAAGAATTTGAAGAGTAGGATGATGACGTGGGCTTTGGTCTTTTTTGACTAAACCTCTCCGGTAACATGTTGAATGAAAAGCTGAGGTCTTTGCTGGAAAAAAAAAAAAAAATTCCTTAGGTGGTATTGAGTGGTTTGTATTTTAGGGGTCCACGATGACTGGTATTTCCTCTCTCAGGGGTGCTATCATTAATGAGTGAGTTCGGGATGTGACAGCCTGACCCCTCCCATGTAAACATCCTCATCAACCTCTGACTCATGGTTTCATCCACTGATGATCATTGCCTGAACCAATTACTTCACCAGGGATTGAAAAATGGGGATTTTCTATCGTTTTCTTGATATTTATTTTCACCTTGCCTCCTTACATATTTTAGGTTCAATGAAGAAGAAATGATACAAAAATATGCATCCGTGGATGTGGACCCTGATACAGGAATGAAGAAACACCTCTCCACTGAAACTAGAGATCTTGATTTGGAAGACAGCGTTAGGAACAAAGGTAGAGACGAAAAGTCTGAAATGGGAAACAGGAAGAGCGTTCTTAGATTGGCAGCCATGCGTCTCGGGACCAGGCAGGTTTGCACACTCTGGGCAACCATCATCTTAGCTATTAACTAAGCCCAGAGAAGCATCTGGCCTTCTGGGAGCTGAAAATAGAACATACAGAATCAAGAATGGAAAAATAAGAGGGAAAGAAGGAGGCATTTCACTTCTGAGTGAAGTTTGGAGACCCCAGGGCATCACTGCAGTAATAGAATTCAAATCCACATGCTTCTGACAGTCCCACTGGGCAACAGGCATGGGTGAGACTCTAGTAATGGAGGCCTGAATGACCTCCCTGACTCCACTCGCTGGGGACAGTGATGCCACTGCCGGCATCTGCAAGCAGCCCTCACATAGGCTGGCAGGGAAGCCCAGTGGGGACACCACCTGCCATCAATGTGCATGGGGAGGGGCTGATGCTCAGAGCACGAGCCTGGTGCATACCTGCTGCAGCCTCCCTCCTCCGCCTCTCTGCTTCTGGAACGCCACCTTCTCTATTTCCCCTTCCAGGGAAACACGATCAACCTCATTTGTTCTGTTCCCTACACAAGCCCACCTAGAGAGCAAATTGATACCATGCTTGCTTACACAGTCATCACCCTCTTAGCAGCTGCTTCTGGAGGACCAGAAGGATGGTATGGATAAGTTGTTCCAGCTGCCACTGTGCAGTAATTAGAATTTCCTGCTTATAAAATGTAATTCTGATCACACGACCAACTCCGAGTCAGGAAGGAAGAAAAGGCGGGAGAGGTGCAACCTCTAAAGGAAGCAGCAATGCTCTGCAGGGGCCTCCCTGTTCAGCTCAGGAGGTTAAAAGGCAAGGACAAAGGATGGAAAGAGAGACACGCAAGTCAGGACGAATTTTTTAAATATGTGCAGGTCGTGTAGGAATTGTCGCATCCAGAGAAAGACCCCCAATTCACAGAGGTTTATGAGTGATAAAGAAGACAACAGAAGGTTTGTTTGTTGTGTTTTTTTTTTGCTGTACGCGGGCCTCTCACTGTTGTGGCCTCTCCCGTTGCGAGCACAGGCTCTGGACGCGCAGGCTCAGCGGCCATGGCTCACAGGCCCAGCCGCTCCGCGGCATGTGGGATCTTCCCGGACCGGGGCACGAACCCGTATCCCCTGCATCAGCAGGTGGACTCTTAACCACTGTGCCACCGGGGAAGCCCCAGAAGAAGGTTTTTAAATGATATCTGGAGCAAACAGAACAAAGGGAGAGACTCACTGATTGGACGAAGTGTCACAAAATTAATAGGTAACACAAAACAGAGTGTTAAAATTCCAACTGGGCTTTTATCTCTCCTAGCAATGAGTCTGCAAATTGGACAGTGTAAAGCTAGTGTCCCAGAAGACAACTGAAGTCCTCATCAAGCCAGGAGATAGCAGGAAACCATCAATCTATGGCAATGAGATAGGGTGTCGGATCAGCAAAATTACATTTGGGATGTGGAGGAATGTTCCAGAAAAACTTCAGAGACTCTCTTAGTAGCTCCCCCGGGCTCTTGGAGAAGCCAGGAGACAGGCGTTGAGCAAATACCCTAGTTCCAGAAATAGGGGAAGGCTGATTTCCAGAAACTTAGGCAGTTCATCTTGACCTAAGTCCTCCTGAAAATTGTAAAATGGACCATTAAACAGGTTGTTTGTGAGCATCACAAAAAGATACAACCTGATCTCTTGGCATCAATGTGAATTAACTAAAAAGAAGTCATGTTCTGGACCATCTGTTAATGAGATCCTCAGGGCCAGTACCTTAGAAAGTCACTGTGAAGCTCTTAATTGAGGAAACTGTCCACAGTTAGAGTGAGATGATGAAACCTCCAGGTGAGGATTTGGTCTTGTTGCTTTTCAGCTATGTTAAATAGTAACATAGACAATGGGACTCTTAAGGAAACCTCCTTCTATGCATGGGAGGGCAAAGCCTGGTAGACACACAGTCTTAATGAACAGAGCAAAGCTCCATTGAATGACTACCCTGTACAGGTTCCAGATGTGACATGCTCTGGGCACCAAAGATGAAGACCTTGTCCTGAATCAAAGATCTCACTGTCTGATACTACAAAGCTACAGTAATCAAAACAGCATGGTAGGCGGAGATCATCGCAGTGCTTTGTGACCACCTAGAGGGGTAGGATAGGGAGGGTGGGAGGGAGATGGCAAGAGGAAGCGGATGGGGGGATATATGTATATGTATAGCTGATTCACTTTGTTGTAAAGCAGAAACTAACACACCATTGTAAAGCAATTATACTCCAATAAAGATGTTAAAAATAAATAAATAATACTTAAAAAAAAACAAAACAGCATGGTAATGGCACAAAAACAGACATACGGATCAATGGAACAGAATAGAGAGCCCAGAAATAAACCTACACACACTTACAGTCAATTAACCTTCAACAAAGGAAGCAAGAATATACAATGGAAAAATGACAGTCTCTCCAGCAAATGGTGTTGGGAAAGTTGGGCAGCTGCATGTAAATCAATGAAGTTAGAACACACCCTCACACCATACACGAAAATACTCAAAATGGCTTAAAGACTTAAATGTAAGGCATGATACCATAAAAATCCTAGAAGAGAAAACAGGTAAAACATTCTCTGACAAAACTTGTACCGATGTTTTCTTACGTCAGTCTCCCAAGGCAATAGAAATAAAAGCAAAAATAAACAAATGGGACCTAATCAAACCTAACAAGCTTTTGTACAGCAAGGGAAACCATAAACAAAACCAAAAGACAACCTACAGACTGGGAGAAAATATTTGCAAATGATACGACCGACAAGGGCTTAATTTCCAAAATATACAAACGGCTCATACAACTCAACAACAACAAAAAAACAACTGAATCAAAAACTGGGCAGAAGACCTAAACAGACATTTCTCCGAAGAAGACATACAGAGGACCGATAGGCACATGAAAAGATGCTCAACATCACTAATTATTAGAGAAATGCAAGTCAAAACTACAATGAGGTACCACCTCACACCGGTCAGAATGGGCATCATTAAAAAGCCTACAGGCTTCCCTGGTGGTGCAGTGGTTGGGAGTCCGCCTGCCGATGCAGGGGACGCAGGTTCGTGCCCCGGTCCGGGAAGATCCCGCATGCCGCGGAGCGGCTGGGCCCGTGAGCCATGGCCACTGAGCCTGCATGTCCGGAGCCTGTGCTCCGCAACGGGAGAGGCCACAACAGAGAGAGGCCCGCGTACTGCAAAAAAAAAAAAAAAAAAATGTCTACAAATAACAAATGCTGGAGAGGGTGTGGAGAAAAGGGAACCCTCTTGCACTTTTGGTGGGAATGTAAGCTGGCGCAGCCACTATAGAAAACAGCATGGAGGTTCCTCAAAAAACTAAAGTAGAGTTTCCATATGATTAGCAATCTCACTCCTAGACATATATCCAAACAAAACTCTAATTCAAAAAGATACTTGCACCCCTGTGTTCATAGCAGCACTACTGACAATAGCCAAGACATAGCACCCTAGTCTGGGGGATCAGAGAAAGCTTCCCTGAGTAATGTGTGTTGAGAAATGACAAGGTATAGGCAGGTGGGGACTTTGAAAGACACGTACGCATGGGAATTAGGCTACATAATGATAGCAGTAGTACCAACGACAATAACAACAAAACCCAGAAGTCGCTGCTATGCCTTGGGGACTGACTCTAGGCTCTGCTAAACACTGCATACCTCTATTTGGTCCTCACGCTCTCTATTTTGCAATCGAGGAAACTGAGACTCAGCAAGGTTGAGTAATATATGCAAGGTCACACAGCTGCTAAATTGAGGAGCTGACACGAAGCAAGACAGTGTAAGAAGACAGAAAACTTACATTTGCTGGCTTAGCAGAATTAAATGCCTTTCACTTGACTATTTTCTAAACAACACACTTACAAGCACATATTTATTCGCTAAGTCTATCCATTAAACATCTAATCCAGGGCACTCTTCTGAGCTCAGAGAAGATGGTCTAACTCCCAAGGCAGATGGACCTTTAGCTAAATTTATAGCCAATTAGGGCTGGGATCCAATAGCATTTCTTCCTATGGAAAGCTAGGTACGTGTTCCATTAGAATATTATTTAATGGCAAGACCCCAGGTGGAATGTTCTAGAAGACCTTTAGCCATTGTGCACCGCATGCTATTTAAACTAAAAACGACACTGTGAAAAACTGCACTTCAGTACAAGCCACAGAGAACACGCCCAAGAGAATTGGCCGCCCGAAAAGGAGGCATGATGATTGAAATATTTTCCAGACTATTACATCCTGGAAGAGTTTAAACAGAGAGAAGAAAGACAGGGAAGGGAAGGAGGATGATTTAGGGTTTCATTTAAGAACAACAGGATTAAATTAACCTTGGGCGGGGGGTGGGGGGTAACAGCAGAGGGTGGTGGAGAGAAATACTGTGCAAGATGTGAGAAGCTTCCCAAAGGAGAAGTATGCTGGGCTGCAGAATTTTCCAGCCCAGCACAACAGGCAAAGCCATCTACAATTAAAGTCATTTACAAGCAAACCTGACCCATTGCTGAGAAAATATAATACAGGCTGAGTCCTAGTTTTAGGAACAGACAAACTAATATCCCTAAATTGGGAAAAACTGACTATTCCTTGAGATCTGTTTTCTTGCATTTTGTCAGTCTCATTTCCTCAACTTTAAAACAAATAGCGACGGGCAAGTTCCCCAACTTGGTGTACGGGTGTCACCGCGATTATAGTTCTAAGAAAAGTTCAACCCAGAGAAGAGGTGAAATAGACATTTTTAAATGTCTATTAACTGAACTATGATATTAATAAAGCCGCCTTCTTAATCCTAGTTTACTTATAATTTTCAGTCAGGCTGCAGAAATTCTAAATTACACAGAGCAGCCAAAAGATGAAAAGAAAAGTTGCAGCATTAAAACCCAGCAGACCTAAACATTTATTGACTTCTCAGCATACTGAGAAAAACAAAGGTTTGCTTGTGGGGGAAAGGGTGGGCGTGACAGGCCCAGCTTTGCCAACTCTGGAAATTATCTATAAACAGCCTCGGCCATCCTCACTGCTGAGCTATTTTCAGAGACAGCACCCAGCTCCTGGTACACACACCAGAAACACTGTTTGTGCACTGCTGCCCCCTGCTGGCCATATGGAACTCATTTTGTCCAGGGCCCAAGGAAATGCCATTTGCAAATTTCAATTACTTTTCAATTCCCTTCCTCCCATCCCTCACCTGCAAGAGCACTCTCCGGAAGGACTCTGTTAGGAGACAATCCATCTGAGCTAATGGGCAAATGTCACTTATGGTACAATTAGTGGGATTCCTCCTACTGTGACCCCCAATGACCCTCCATCAGTGTGGCTCACCGGAAGCAGTGGAAAATCTGAAACACACCGTCTTGCTGCTCCAAGGACCGCGTTATGAAAATATTCCATTGAATTAAAATTAATTCAAGCCCTAGTGGTTTTTCTTCTCAGAGGATCCAGGGTCAGCCAAAATGTCAGCCAGCCCCTCCCTCCCTCCCTTCGTTTGATATTTATATATGATGCCTCCCTCTTAGTGCAGAGGCTGCTGCATCCCTGGAAACCAACCCATCTCAAATACCTCTAAAGATGGAGGTTCTGCCCGAGCTCCAGAGCCCCCTGAGCTGCCAACAGATCAACATGCTCATGTCCACTGAGGCCTACTGGGGCTGGTCTGGGTCTTCATTTTTATAGCCAGGCTCCTGGAAAGCGTCATGCTTTGGAAAGAGTGGAGGGAAGGAAGAAAAGTAATTTCAGTTGGGATGACTACATCTTCATCGTACTGGGTGGAAGGAATCCAAGGGCTGATAAGCTATCTGCCGCTCTCAGTGAACACAGTGGTCAGTTCTCAGCGTCTTGTCCGCGTCAACTGTGCTGGCCAAGTCTCAAGTCTCAGGCCCAGTCTTGACAAAACCCCTTCCAGCAGCCCCTCCCATTGTGTTTGTCCCTCTGGGCTTCTCTGCCCCACCCCCTATGCCCAGTTATAACCCTTGGCCTGTGTGTGCCCTGGGGTGGGAGGCCTCTTGCCATAAAGCAGTGGTTCTCGAAATCCACTGGGAACTTGTCACAGATGCAAACTCCTGGGCCCCAGTCCAGGCCTAACGATTTAGAAACTCTGGGTTGGGGCCCAGCAATCTACATTTCACAAGCCCTCTGGGAGATTCGGATGTTCACTCAAGTTCGAGGACTGGCTGCCCACATCTTCCATCTTTCTCCACGCACCTACTTCCAACCAAAACTGACTCGTGGCTATGACTTGTTAACGCTGATGGGGGAAAATGTAAGAAGTCTGACAACCGTTCTTGAGCCCATTACGGACGCTGACGGTCTATTCATCCTCGGAAGCCTCGATGATTGGGAAACCTCTTGGGAGAGCTTCCCGTAATCCTCAAGACGCTGACCAGGAAGACGGATCATTCCCTCTCCCCTGTGTGAACCCTCCGTACTGGTACCTACAGTCATCACAGAGCATCACTGTCCCTTGTCATGCAGAGTGTAGTCCTGGACCAGTCTCACCTGCATCCCCTGGAACCTTATTAGAAATGCAAGATCCCAGGCCTTATCCCAGACCTGCTGATCTGAATCTGCCGTCTTCTTGTTTTACTGGGTGGGGGTGGGGAAACTGAGGCTCAGAAAGGTTAAAGAATTTGCCAAGGTCACATGATAGCCAACTGGTGGATGTGGGATTAGGACCCAAGATGGCCTGTGTGCATCTGGCCCTGTAGATTTTCTTTTCTACCACATTCCCTCTCATTCATTTTGCTGTGCTGTCTTTTCTTCCATCAAATAGTAGCAGTCACAGTGAACATTTATGATTTCCTTTGTTCCAGGCATTGTTCTCTCTGGCGCTTTGCACGTATCGTCACACTGAAACTCCCAATCTGCCCCATAAGGAAGATATTCCTATTGCCTCTGCTGTGCTGATGCAGACACCAAAGCCCAGAGTACAGGAAAACAAACAAAAACAGAAACAAAAACCCTGTCCAGTCGCTGTGCCTCCTTCACAGATGGCTGGGCGATCAACGAGATTAAAAGTTCAAGCCCTCTGCCCACACTCCACCCCAAATCACCCTGCCCACCCCTGCCCAGTCATCTTCAGGGGTTACCCACACACCTGCTCTTTCCCCTCCCATTGGGTTTTCAGTCCACACAACTGGCTCAACTGCATCCTTTTCCTTAGCTTTTCAGTGACGTTGAATGCTGTCACTGATGAAGGAGACAGTGGTGTGGATAAGAGAAAACCATGGAATATCCAAAATGTGTTTTTTCTGCCCTATACATATGGGATATGACTTAAATTTTCCAAAAGGTCTATTCTCCCAAGTCTGGCTCAGGTTCCTTAAAGAAGCAGCCCAGGTTTCCTGAGTTGACCCCAGTTCACAGAGGGAAAGGGGTGTCCAGGAGAGGCTGAGAGGCAGGGCAGCCAGGGCAGGATGGTCACCCCAGAGATGCCACCAAGCAGATAATCACAGGGCGCCCCGGGCGCTGGCTTACCCGCGTGGGAGCGCTGCCAGTTAAAGTGAGCCCCTGGTTTTATAGGGATTCTCTTCTTTTCAAAGGCAGCTCACCTGGAGGAAAGAATCCAGCCTCAACTCAATTTCAGTTTCACACCACACTCCGGAGTGAAAGGACGTGGGACCCTACTCCCCGGTCAACCAGGAAACCGGCAGCTCTCAGCGGGCGTGTCACAGCTTCATAGCGGTGGCCGCGAGACTGCCTTCAATAGCGCACCTGCAGGGATGGGCAGCCCAGGTGGCCAGACCAGGGCTGTCTGGACACAATACGCCGAAATCAATCAAAACGCTCCTTGGAGGGTTTCTCCCCACATGGCAGACGGGGGTCTTCGCAGGAGTCAGCTGGGGACCGTGTGGGAAGGAGGAAAAGCTGAGGAACCGGTAGGAATCGGGCAGAGGGACCCCTCCCTGCCCCTGTGAGATGGGGATGGTGGGTCTTCTCCGTCCTGACCCCCCTCCTCCCCTTTCTTAATTCTCCAGGGCCTTGGGGCTCATGCTGCCTTCCTGTTCTCACAACAAACTCTCTGGCAGCCCTTCCTATCAGCTTGAGCAGGCCTTAATACGAAATTCTAACGTTCTTATTTTACAGTGGAAGTGAAAGATTTCTGCACGTTAAAGGAATTTTCACCACCTTGAGAATGGGGGTGCAAGGAAGAAGGGCGGGGGATGGTGGTACCGGAAGTGCGAGGGATGGGTGTGGAGAGGATGTAGGTGAGGCGTAGGGATGTGGAATTTCTTGGTCTTCCTAACAACACTTCCTTTTTCTCTGCCCAAATATATGTAAAGAGAGAGAATCTTCTTTGGGCTTTTCTGCACCCCAAGTTTCCTCCATCGTAACTCTTTGGACTGGAATTACAGATTCCTCCACTTAGGCACCTGATCTGCCTGGAAGCCTCCTGTGCCGACTACAGTTTTCCAAAAGTGGTCCAGTGTCTCCCACCCCACACACTCCTGCCACAACCCATACGAAGGGGGTCTCTTTTCCTCCCTCTGTGAATCTGAGCAGCCCCAGTGACCACTTTGATGGACAGAATAAAATGCAAGTAGATGTTCCAGCCAGTCCAGCTAAGTTCACGTGGATCAGCGAGGAACCCCCTAGCCAAGCACCCCCCAGATTCCTGACCCACAAAACGGTGAGCAAAATAAAACGGCTGCCTGAAGCTACTACCTGGGTTTGGGGCAAGCTTATTAAACAGCACTAAGTAATCAGAACAACTCCTCGGTCCCCAAATAGCGCGTTATTTGAAAACCCTCTATTAGTCAACCCTCTGGGTGGAAGCACAAAGCACCCTGGCTAAAGTGTAAATGGCATCTAGAGAGAGACCACCCAGAGCTTTACCACCCATTCATACCTGAGCACCATTAGTTCAGGACTTTAGGATCTAGTAGGACTCAGAGAAAATGGGACATTCTCCCTACACACCACAATATGGGGAGGCAGGGGCGAAAACCCAGAGTGTGTGGGTATTGAGTCGGGGGAGCAGCCTGGGGTACTGACCCCTGGAGGCTGGTACAGCCCTCCGATAAGGCCCAGAGCATCTTGCAGACAGCGTGAGCCCCCTTTCTTTTGAGTCTATGCCGTGTTTCTAAGACCAAAAAAAATACATTTCTGCAATGAGTAAAGGATGACTCTGGCCTTCAGCTGCAGGTGGGGCTGGACCCTGTTTGCACTTCAAAGATTCTCACATGGAGGAAAACCATTTTCCTGGGAGCCTATAGGACTAGGAACTTGCTGGGGGCAGGGTGGACAGGGGCAGGATCCCTCCCGCTGGGGTCTGTACTGGTCCACAAATCTTGGCTAAAACCCTGGGGGCCAAATGTGGTTAGGAATTCAGAATTGCCCAGATTTCAGAAAAGCGATACAGTACACCTACTGTGCACTACGAAACATCCCCTGCAGATTCCAGGAAAGAATCCTGGAATCACACACACACACACGCACATTTCTACAGCAAAAGGCATGAATTTTTGCAGTTTGATAAATGCCATAAATAGCCTCGTATCAGGTTAGTCCAGGTTTTACTGCCAAATAAGTGATGGTAAATTTCAAGTTTGCAGAACTTTTGGGGTCTGGAATCACGGACCCGTTTGGTTCATATTTGCTCAGGTTTTCTACCAAGGCCACGTGTCAAGATATCATTGAAGAGGTCTTTTCCAAGCCAGATGCTGTGAGATGTTAGATGTCTGCTTTCTTGGAGTGTTTATCTCAGCGGTTCCTGGGGAGCACACCCCCACCCCCATAAACCTGCCATCAGCCCTCCCCATCTGGCTGCCCGTCAGACAATGAATGAACACTTTACACTGAATCCCCATTTTACAGATAAGAACACTGAGTCTGTCAAAGATGCCACATTTAGTTGATGGCCAAGCTGAGCCTTCATCCCTGTGCTCTGAATTAACCCTGTGCTCTAAACACAGGGATTTAGAAGTTAGCTCCAGCTGAGGCAGGGGAGCACGAGCTTCTCCTGTGAATTCCCAGGGGTCCAGTTCGGCTCAAGTGTAGGTTGTATGAAGGTGACTTGCAGAAGCAAATGCCCTAAAGGTGGTCTGAAGGAATGAAGGGAAAGGAGACTTTATCTGTAAATGACTTCGTCATAAAAAAAAGAAAAGATTTAAAAATGTGATATATTAACGCGTGTCACTTGTGAGTACACACGACATTATTTTCTGTGCTTTCTATAGCTTTAAATTTTATTTTAAAAGAAATCCAATCAGTGTCACTAGATTTTGGAGGCTCTTGTGTTCCAGACTAAAGACTTGCGACTTATTATGTGGGTGCCTTGTGAAGGGACCATTTTGATTGGGAGCATGACCCAGTCAAAGCCGTACCTTGGGACAAAGATTCTGACAGCAGCGTCCTGCAGCACCAGACTGGAGGAGAGGGAGTGTGCAGACAGGGAGACCGGCCACAGCATCTACCTACAAGCTTCATCCAACAGAGGAAATGAGAGACACACCCACCGAGAGGAGCTAGCCAACAACGAAGTGCAGGATGGAGCTAGCCCAGCTTCTGGCAGATGGAAGGCAGAGGCAGCAAGATGCGGGGAGGGGCCCTCACTCTGCAGAGCAATGCCCCACTGCTGGGCTAGAAGGTGGGCACCAGTGTCCTGAGCCTACCCATGAGAATCTAACAGGGACAGGCAGGTGGGTGACCAATGATTAACACATCATGGAAAGCCTCATTCTAGGAGGGATGGATTGATAAGGATAAGAGCAGCCTGAGCTGGACAGTTACCAGGGAAACCGAAGCCGCTCTCGGCACCCTTCTTCACAGGTGTTCTGGCCAGAGCCCAGCTACCCTTACAAACATGGCAGTGTTCTCTACAGAGGTAGTGCTCAAGGTTGAGCAGGCCATCAGAAGCGCCTGGAGGAGACACAGACATAAAGAACAAACGAATAGATACCAAGGGGAAAAGGGGGGTGGGATGAATTGGGAGACTGGGATCGACACATATATGCTATTGATACTATGTATAAAATAGGTAACTAGGGCTTCCCTGGTGGCGCAGTGGTTGAGAGTCCGCCTGCCGATGCAGGGGACACGGGTTCGTGCCCCGGTCCGGGAAGATCCCACATGCCATGGAGCGGCTGGGCCCGTCAGCCATGGCCGCTGAGCCTGCGCGTCCGGAGGCTGTGCTCCTCAACGGGAGGGGCCACAACAGTGAGAGGCCTGTGTACCGCAAAAAAAAAAAAAAAAATAGGTAACTAATGAGAATCTACTGTGTAGCACAGGGAACTCTACTCAGTGCTCTGTGGTGACCTGAATGGCAAGGAAATCCAAAACAGAGGGGATGTATGTATACGTATAGCTGATTCACTTTGCTGTACCGTAGAAACTAACACAACCTAGTGAAGCAACTATACTCCAATAAAAATTAATTTAAAAAACATCACCTGGAGGGCGGTTTAAGCTCCAGGTTAATGGGCTTCACCTCCACAGTTTCTGATGCAGCAGATGGAGAGGGGGGTGTGCAAGGGGCAACAACCTACATTTCTCGAAAGTTCCCAGGTGATGCTGGTGCGGTGTGTCAGAATCACTGTTTGAGAATCACAGCTCTAAAACCTCTAAGCATGGTCTGAACTCCTCCCTCAGGTCACAGGCACTCAACATGCCTCATGTAAGCTTCACAACGCCCATGGCAAGCAGCCCACAATTCATAGAGGAGAAAAGTAAAGATTAAAGGTGCTCCAGAAATTACCTAAGGTTACACAAGTAATGGGCAGCAAGAGTAGGACTGGGCTGCTCTTTTTTTTTTTTTTTTTTTTTGCGGTACGCGGGCCTCTCACTGCTGTGGCCTCCCCCGTTGCGGAGCACAGGCTCCGGACGCGCAGGCTCAGCGGCCATGGCTCACGGGCCCAGCCGCTCCGCGGCACGTGGGATCCTCCCGGACCGGGGCACGAACTCGTGTCCCCTGCATCGGCAGGCGGACTCTCAACCACTGCGCCACCAGGGAAGCCCAAGGGCTGCTCTTTTTTTTCTGCTCTGTTTTTCCTACATTACTTGTTCCCAAAAGCTGGCCCTCAGTGATGGCTGACAGAACGTCACAGGTCCAAGCTGAACTGAACAAAATGTGAGTTTTTCTTAAGGTGAACCATCTGAACTCAACTGAATGGACTTTTCCTTTCCTTAGCTGTATAAGTCCATTTATATTTTAGGTAGTTAAAATACTGTTACCGAACGATGGTGGCAAGAGATGGTCTTTTTCTTTCACTTTGTCCCTTTTAAAATCTCCTTACTTGGCAAAATAAATAGGAGAAGACCTAATTTCAGTCCCTTCTCTTTTGAAGCTCCTGGCAACAACACTCTGCCAGGCTGTCTCCGGGCACCTAAGGGGCACCTGCATATTACAGAGTAAGGATGGCTCAGAATGACCTGTCTCATGGGTACGTGGTGGCAGCGCCATGTGTGCCCTTGAGGCCAATCCTCTACCCACTCGCCCTATCACAAGTTCTTCAGAGGGCCCTGTCCCTTACGGAGGCTGGATCTCCTTTCCCCAGCGCTGCCGGAAGCCACAGACACAGGACCAGAGGGAGCGCGGGGAAGCTTTTCTCCCCAGCATTCTGACTTGGCATCTACCAGGTAGTCCTCGGGCATTAAGGAAGGTCCATGTCAATTCAACTTCTTGCTATTTGCATTTATTTCTACTCTTAGATGGTTGTTGGGATCAAGGGGGAATGGGTTGGTGTCCCAACGTGGAAGTCCCTGAATCAGACAAAGGAAAGCTCTGCTTCCTGTCCCTAATGCCATATAAGTAAGCAGTGGCTTCCACCCACACCAGAAGGCAGTGCAGTGCAGGGTGTTGGCAGGCGGGCTCTGGTGTCACCTGCCTGGGGCCACCCAGTGGCTCTTGCTCTCACAGTACTGGTGGTGTGACCTTAGGCAGGCTACCCAATGTCTCTCTCTGGCTTCGTCCCTCATCCATTAAATCGGGGTAACAGTACCTGCCTCAGGGGGTAGCTGTAAAGAGTCAATGTGTTAGTATATTTAAAGCAACTAAGAACAATGACTGTCATACAGAATACATTTGGATGTTGTGTTTATTACAACTCAGTTGTTCCGAATCATTCATGGATGCCCACCACCCTCTCAGAGGGCTCTGGGGAGACAGAGATGGAGAGGGCAGAGTTGCAAAGTTATAGAGGAAGGACTATGTTTGCAGAAGCCCAGGCTAACATGGGAGCCGGAAAGATGGGCACAGTGAGAGGTGGGGACATGTGTGTTGACCATTTACATCACAGTGCGGGGCTGACCGGAAGGCTAATGATGGCCTCCGATGGGACAGGGACTCTAAATCCCACCACGTGCTAGGCCAAGAGAAGGTTCTGGAAATATCAGAATCGCACTCCATATTTTCAGCCACACTTACACCAGCAACTACTAACTTGGCACAAAGGGAAGGCCAGGAAAGGCCATAAATATTCTCAGCTCAAATTTTTAAATGACTGAACAATTTCAGTAACTCTTCAATGTTCATAATTATTTGAGGGAGGGAAGAACCTTTTGATCCATTAGAGGCACATACGAAAGAGGAAATCCCACCATATGAATGAAGGCACAGTACCTTAAAAATGTGAATTAAGAATTAAGGAACAAAACAATGGAATTCTGCCAATTTCTAAAATAACTGCTGTACGAATTGCTAATCAGTATCCAGTGTCACAGCGGCGAATTTGTTCAGTAAGAGCAAAAAAAGATAAAGGGCCCAGAGATGGTGATGAGGCAACCAGCTTGGTGAAATCAATTGTGTACAAAATGTCAGAAAGGCCTTGACCATTTGGGAGATGCTTCCAAACATCCGCCTGGGAAACTGAGCTCAGGGTTTTTATATTGGATCTGGAGGCCTGGAGGTGCGTGAGACCACATCTGTGGTGTGATGAGGCCCCTTTCCTCACACGGTGTACATTCTAGCGGTGGACACAGCCAACAAACGAGTAAATAAATAAATAAGAAGGTAACTCCAGAGGGATTTAAATGCTATGAGGAAGATACGATGCACCTCACAGAAAGACGCTGGAAAGTCAGAGTGCTAAGGCCAGTGACCACCTAATATCCACTTGTTCCTTCTTTATGAACAGCAGGAACAAGCTGTTAATATTCTTAGCTGACACAAGTCCCTATCTCTGGCCCCATCCTCTGCAGCTCCCCCGATCAGAGACTGGCAGAGATACGCACACGCCATGAACATGAGCTCTAAGAGCCTGGGTCCAGGACACCTGACCATCCACGCCCCGCTAAAAACGCTTCATTGGATCCCCCGGCCATCAAGATGGAGATTAAACTCCTGCGCCCTCAGGCCTCACCTCCATCCCCATCCCCTCCACTCCGTTCCTAAATGTACATTCTTGGTGGGGTCCCCAGACATCATCACGCTGAACCAAAGCAATCCACTTTCACTGCCATGTGCTATCTGTGTCTGGCAGGCGTTGGGCAGATGACTCAGCCCCATCACCTGTCCCCTCTTGAGGGGGCCCAGCTGACCCTCCCCCAGAGCTGACATCATGCCTCATCTGCCAGTAGAGAGAAAAGGTCCAGAAAACTCTGCCTGCTTCACAGGACAGGTCCAGTCCATCAGCAGACCCCCACTGAGCACCCGCTGTACATCAGGCACTAAGCGTACACATGGGATTCAAAAATGAGCGAGATGACACTCCTGGAAAAGACAAGATTCTAATTTGAAAAGACACATGCACCCCAATGTTCATAGCAACACTATATACAATAGCCAAGACATGGAAGCAACCTAAGTGTCTATCGACAGGTGAATGCATAAAGATGATGTGGTACACATATACAATGGAATATTACACAGCCAGAAAAAAGAATGAAATAATGCCATTTGCAGCAACATGGATGGACCTAGAGATTATCATACTAAGTGAAATGTCAGAGAAAGACAAATATCATGTGAAATCACATATATATGGAATCTAAAAAATATACAAATAAACTTATATACAAAACAGAAACAGACCCACAGACAAGAAAACAACCTTATGGTTACCAAAGGGGAAAGGGAAGGAGGGATAAATTAGGAGTTTGGGATTAACATACACACTACTATATATAAAGTAGATAAACAACAAGGACCTCCTGTACAGCACAGGGAACTCTACTCAATATTCTGTAATAACCTATATGGGGAAAGAATCTGAAAAAGAATAGATATGTGTATATGCATAATTGAATCGGTTTTCTGCACACCTTTAACTAACACAACATTATAAATCAACTCTACTTCAAAATTAAATAAATATTTTTTTAAAAACAAGGGGGGGGAAAAAAAACGAGTGAGGCAAGGTCTTGTTTGGATGGAAGATGGTGGCCAAACAGGCATCATGACTGAGGTGGGTACAACTTGCTGAGGGTATGAAGTAGTAAAGAGCCTGTGCTCTTTACTACTTCACCTGCCTGGAGTGGGGTGAGGGAAGCTTGGAAAGCTTCCTGGAGGAGGTGTAGCCTAAGCAGAGTCCTATAAAGGAGGTAGACTAAAATTCTTGGTGAAGAAGCCTGAGGAGGGACATGGGAGCCGCAGAGATGCAGGGGCATAAACTAAAAGTGAGAAGGAGGCGAGCAGGGAGGGAAAGAGAGAGGAAGGGCAGTTAGCTGGGGCCGGATCATACAATGGCCTGTATACCACTGCCAAGGAATACGTAGTCTCTCACCCAAGGGCAATGGGGAGGCAGCCCCACAAGTACTTTTAGCAGTGAGTGATGGGCTCCCACTTGCATTTCAGACAAATCTCCCTGAAGTCTGTGTGGTGGATGATTTGAGGAGAAGACGTGGCTGGACACAGGGAGACCAGTCGGGACTCTGGAAGCTACCTATCCAGTCTGAGAGGACAGGGTGGAAACAGCAGTGATGAGATTGTACCCGGTTGATGCCTCTTGCGCTGGCGGGCAGCCTGATTCACGGCTATAAACATCCATGGGAGCGGCCGTGGCAGTGGCCCTTCTTCCCCCTCCCCTTCTCTTCCTCACACCCCATTTCATTAGATGCTGAGGGTCTCCTCGTGATGGAAACACCAGAGCCCCAGGCACACACCACACAACTCCCAGTTTGCGGTCATCAAGTTCAGTGACAAACGATGCCTTTGCCTTACGCCTCGGAATTCCTATTAAACTTTTATAATATTAAACAATTAAAATACTCACCTAGATTCCAGTCTGTGCTTTCTTCAGGAACATGGCCAGTGAGATAAAATACTCAGTGGCTCCTGATTCCCCAACTAGACATCTGACAATATGCTTCATGCCCTATCTGATATCAAAGCAATCGCACTAGAGTCAGCCTTCCAAAAAACGTGCATTTTTTTCATGGCAACAAATAATAATAATATGAAAAAAAAAACTTTGTGATGAGGCCATAATTGGTGAAGCCAAGCTCTGATAATGAGGGAACGGGATATTTATGAGGATCTATTCTGCCTTTATTAGCGTGGAAGGTGGATGGTGGTACGATCAGTAAGGCAATTCACAGTGACTGTAAATATGCCAATGGCATGCTAGATTAATAGGAAAAGTGAAAATGTAGTACCTTTTCATGCTTGTAGGTTTTGCATGTTCTTTACTGCCACTAAGCCCCCAAAGCCGATGCCCACCTACCCGCAACATGCAAACCCTAAAGAGGGAAGTAAAACCTTGTTACAGTAGAAGGAATTCAGCCCAGACCTGCCCTGTCCAACATGGCAGCTGCCAGCCCCACGTGGTTCCTGCTCATTTGAACTGAGGCTAGACTGAATTGAGAAATGCTGTACGTGTGAAATATACATCTGTTATTGAAGATTTAGTGCAACAAAAGAATGTGAACTAGCTCATTAATATTTTATCATTTTTTACACACTGAAATAATATTTTTCACAGAGTCAAATAAAATATATCAAAATTAATTTCACCTGTTTTAACTTTTTAAAATGTGCTTCCTGGAAAATTTTAAGTTACAGATGTGGCTGGAATTATACCAGACAGTGGCCTAGAGCACAGAATTCACTCAAAAGGCAGCCATCGGGCTTCCCTGGTGGCGCAGTGGTTGGGAGTCCGCCTGCCGATGCAGAGGACACGGGTTCGTGCCCCGGTCCAGGAAGATCCCACGTGCCGCGGATCGGCTGGGCCCGTGAGCCATGGCCGCTGAGCCTGCGTGTCCGGAGCCTGTGCTCCGCAACGGGAGAGGCCACAACAGTGAGAGGCCCGCGTACCGCAAAAAAAACAAAAAGGCAGCCATCAAGGGTGAGTTGACCGAAGAAGCCCATCTCTGTGGACCTCTAACAACTCATTAGATGTTGGTCCACCAGGGGACGGAGCTGTCATGAAACCCAGGAACAGAGCAGGTGAGACAATCTCAAGGTCCCTCACCCCAGATCTCAAGCTGGCATTTTCTCCCAGGACACCAAGGTCCATCAAGTGGAAGGAAATAAAATTCAATAACAATTTTTATAGTGAGCTATTTTGCCGTTGCTCATTAGTAGCTGTGAGCTAAATTAATTTGAACTTGATTGTCCCCTAATTGGAGAGGGACATAAATCCAGCTGAATGTGCTGTTATGGATAGCACCTTGATCCTGCACGATCTCACGCTTCTGTTTTCACGACGGTCTGCACGAGAGGGGAGACCAGCTCTCCATAATTACAATAAAAATGATGTTTATTGACCAAGAACATTATAATAGATGGAAATGTGCTAGGTCGTAACATTTTTTCTCAGTGAAGACATTGATCAAGTCTTTACAGAGTTCATATGTTAAAGCCTGATTATAATGACTCAGGAAATTACCAATTGGTATTAAAGTTAAGAGTTTAAGCCACTTATTATGTCAATACGTTTACAGTGCAATAATTTACTATTCCTCCCCAAACATAGAATAAAAACAACCTCCTATAGACATATCAATGGTTTCCACACACCCACATAGGTTGCTGACTTTTGTTATCTACAGTTTTACCCATAAAAGATGTTGAAAAGATACTTGTTCAAAGGAAGATAGTGATATAAAGGAGAGAGAGACCGAAAAGGCGTTCAAACTGAGGCTGGTTTCTGACTGGCCACCTTTGCAGAAATTGTGGCCAGTGGTATCCACCCATACTTGAATCTTACTAATTTTTTTGATAGTTAAAAACATTTACTTGTAAAACCAAATGTTTGTTGAGGTAAAAACTGCCCACAGATTTGGACAGCAATAACATAATTCACGCCAACTACGAAGTAAAAAGATATATCAATATCTAAGCATTTATTTCAAGCCAAGGTATTTTCTCTTTCCTCTCTTATAACCGGAGGGCAACAATTCAGATGAGATAAATTTGACTAGAATGAGAAGGATAAGATTCTATTACGAAATCAATTTTGTGGTGATTGAGGGAGTGCGCTAGTCACATGCTACGCTGGGCACTAGATAAAGGAAATTCATCCACGATGCTCCCTGGCTTCTGGGACTTAAAGACATTCTGTGGAAAGAGTAATACATTTTCCAGGTACAAAAATTATAAAAGGCATAAAAAACATATATATATAATGAAAAATTTCCTTTCCGATCTCCTCTCCTCCCCACATCAGCCTTCCCATACCCAAAAAGGTAACTATTTTTATTAAGGTCTCATGTATTCTTTCGGAGTTTCTTTTGCTTATATGACACATGTAAATAGATGGTCTTATTTTTCTCTCCTTTTCACAAAAGTAGTCTATCATACACACACACACACACACCAGAGTGACTTGGCTTTTTACATATAGTATCTTAGAAATGTCTTATCAGCTCACAGAGAGCTTCTGCATTTTTTTAACTGATCCATTGTCTCTCTTTATGCAGTGCACTAACCAGGCCCCTACAGTTGGACATTTGGGTTCTTTTTAATATTCTATTATAAAAATTTAGGGACTTCTGAAGTAGCACTGACATCATCCCTATAATTCTCCTTCCTTTCTCCCTCCCTTCACTTTTTCTCACTCACTCCTTCACTCCACAAGCATCCACTGTGTGTCTACCTGGGCCAGATGCTGTACTAAGGTCCCCAGTAGGGTGTGACGGTCATGTCACATTGGCCCAACAGCAGTCAATGGAGGAAGGGGAATAGAATACATGTGAGACAGACAGCAAGTCGCCCACAGCCCACACTAGTTTTTTTCTAGGAAGTCATTGTAGGTACTGATGGGAGAACACCCAGCCTGAAGGTCAGCAGAGTGTGGCCAGTTACAGAACCGGGAGAACTTCCAACCTACTTGGCCTTGGATGAGCCCCCAGCACTGATGGTCTATGTTCTATGTCCATGGTGGGGGTATATTCAGAATAGGAAGTGTCAGTCATCTGCCTCCCCACGCATTCCCAACCCCCCTCCATCTTTTCTAGGTAGTTCCCTACTCCCTACTGGACACCCAAGGCCTCCTCCTGAGGCCGCCCAGCAGCAGCCTGAGACAGTATTCCATATTCTGGACGATTCCAGACATCTTCCTGCTACCAAAGTCTGAGCAGAGCCCTCATCCCCAGAGACAGGCCATCTGCTGAGAAGCTCTGGGTGAGCCAGGGACTATGCCCCCCCTCGTTGGAGGCCCCACCTCTACACTGGCAAGGCACACCTCTCACTATGAAGTCCTGTAACGAGTAGCCAGTGACGATGACCTGAGAATTTCCCTCCCTGCGAAAACCTCGTGATCAAAACGTGGGCACAGGAGTGAGCCCCTGTGGGTTGGCCTGGCCCCAGGAAGTGGAAGCACAGGCACACGTGAGACAGGTGCCTGGGGAGGACCAGGGAGAGAGTCAAAAGTCACTCAACATTCAACAAATATTTATTGAGTGCACACAATGTGCTAGGCACTGTTTGAGCTGCTGGGGATACAGCAGTGACAGTCCTCGTTCTTGGGAGATTACGTTCTAGTTGGAGAGATGGCCAGTCAACAATAAATGAAGAGCTCTGTTAAGTGTGGGCGGGTCAGCAGCTCCCATGTGCTCATCCACTGCCCACAGGCGGTCCCTGTGGCCAGGTGACACCAGAGAATGAGGAACAGCAGGCTGGAAGGGGCCGCAGAGACACGGTGGAGACCTCAGCAGGGCACCACCTCCCGCGGGCGCCTTGCCAAAGGCCCAGGATACTATCAGGGTAACCCAAGCTGATACCTGCCACCAAGAAGTGAATGAGCGGTTTGGATGGGGGACAGTCATCACCACAACCACAGCCACTATTTATGGAATACATTTTCAGGGCACCGTACTTTTCATTTTGCATTTCCTTGCAAGAACTGTCTTGTGGGCAGCCAGAGGTAGCTATAATGCCCTGTAGGGTTAGGGGTGCCCAGAGCCATGGGTGCTAAAGCTGGAGTATTAAAATTGTTACGGCAAGAACTCCAAGAGAAAGAAAAAGTTGTTCGGGTTTTTTGGCACCAAAATAGCATTTTTGGTTTTTTCGTCAAGTCATTAATCTTGACTGCCAGACGCTGTCGATAAACAAAGGCTCTTCTAAGTTTCTGTGACATTCATGAGATCTTGGTCTCCTCCCAGTGTAGAGAGGATTCCCCATCGCCGTGCCCGCTAGGCTCTGAGCAGAGCTTCTGTGGGACACAAGTGAACGCTATGGGGGCCTGTGGGCTGGGGGATGGTGAGAGGCAGAGGAGTGCAGAGCTGGAAGGAAGAAACCAGGTGGGTATCCAAGACCTGGGGCCACACCTCAAGACCAATTCAGTTCCTGCACCCACCTGAGCTGTCCCTTTCTCCAGACATGCAATGAGAAAACCTCCACCAAAGAGAGAGGCACAATGCAGGTTCCCTTGCTTCTAGGGTTTTCAGTGACTTGCTTGACCAATACAGTCGGAACTGCCTGACTTTTCAAGGCTGAGTCATGGGGAGTCTTGCAGTTTCTACCTGGGACTTTTGGAATGCTCACTCCTGGGACGCTGCTTCTTGGAACCCAGCCACAGGCCACATGGAGGCCGCATACAGGTGCAGCAACATGACTGAACCATCTTGGACAGCACAAGCCCCACTGAGCCCCCTGGTGACTGGAGCCCCAGCTGACTTCACATGGAGCCAAAGAACGGCCCAGCTGAGCCCAGTCAACCCACAGCATCGGGAGAGAAAACAAAATGCTGGTTGTTGTAAGCCACTGTGATTTGAGATGGTTTGTTCCATAGTAATAAATAATGAAAATATTAATTGGCAAGTCTAAGTTTCCTAGGCACCCAGAGGGATAAAGAGGAAGAAATACATATATGGATATATGTATGTAAGTATGCATGTGTGTGTTGTAGTGTGTGTATATTTTACGGAGAGACGGCAAGCAACTCAGTGCAGTGTACGTTAGTGTATGATAGCGCTCTCTGCAATTACTCTAGGCCAGGCACCAGTAGGTACTTTATAATCGTAACTTCACTCCATCTTCACAAAACCCTGTTAGATGAAAACTGTTGTTAACCCAGAGCACAGATGAGGTCACAAAGTCTCAGAGAAGTCAAGATACTTGCCCAAGGTCACACAGCTGATAAAGAGCAGAGGAGAGATTCCAACCTGATTCCTCAGCTGGAGTCCCCACCCTCTGCTCTCTGCCTGAGGTAGTTCCACAGAGATAAACCATAACCACCACCTCTCCGTATGGAGAAGACTAGGGGGTTGAGAGGCCATTAGAGAATACCAGGAAAAGGGGGCCATGCCCCACCCTCATCCTTTTGGGTGCCCTGGACTCTCTCTTCCAGAATCCCTTCAACGTCCCCACTGCTGGGCTGGGGAAGCGTGTGGAGCAAGCCCCAGTTAACCTAGGCGTATTCTCCCAGCAAAGGGTTCAGTACGAATCCTAATCTCTGTATGTTTTACATTTACTTACAGCTCAGCAGCTCCTGCAAAGTCTACTTGTGCTTTGACCATAGGGGCGAGAATGAAGAAATACGTAATTACCCCTGAGTCGCCCACTTAGCCCTAGACTGACAATGAAAGTTACAGCTTAATTCCCTCAGGAGGGGAAAGATGGTACCCAAGCTAACACAGGACCAGCTTCTTACACCTGGCCCGGGACAGAGGGCTGCATTTGGGTCTGAGGGCTGAAGACGAGTTAAAACAATAAGCCACACGCCACAAGACGTCAAGAGTTCGTGTGCTCTGTAATAAGCACACAGCACAGTATTTCAGTGTATTCATATGTATGTATTCATATGTATTCATATGTATGGAGTCTGGAGCCAGACAGCTTGGGTGTGAGTCACCATTTGCTCGAACTGCTATATCTCAGTTTCCTCATCTGTAAAATGGAGATGCTATTAGTAACGGTACCTGCCTCATAGAGTGGTTGGGAGGATTAAACAGCTAACACTAAGAAATGATTGGTTAATGACGCCTGGCACATAGAACAGCACTAAATAAGTGTTTGCTGTTATTTGCAAATGGCCTCTGACCCTAACATGGATACTTCAGGAGAAATTAATCACCACCACCCCCTACAAATAACACTGCTCTGGTTGGCCAACAAGCTTGTCAGAGCCCTCCTTCAGCACTTCCGGTTGTGACTTGTGAATTCTGCTTACAGGAATACAGACCCTTACCAACCGTCTCCAGAATTTTAAAAACCGTCTTATCATTTTTGTTTAGAATATCATACAGAACTGATTTAAGCTGAAAATATCTCATTCAGATCAGTATAATGTGAAAGAACGAGTTCTAAATTTTATCTTTAACTGTATTTAATAATATTCATAATATGTAGTCAAATTTGTACTTATTTCCATTTACCAAGTGATGCACACAGTTTAATTTACTCTAGATTAATTACGTAAGAAAAATGTGATTTGGTGACAATAAATTCCCAAGTGTTGTAATAATCAGGTTTGGTTTGGGGACTGAACATACATGAAAATGTGCTGCCACATCTGAAACAGACAAACCCTGCTTTCACGATGGGATGAGGGGAATTCTTGCAACATGCACCTTAAAATTAAGCTCATTAATTTTTGTGTTTTCCTTTTAGATGATTAGATAAAGGAGGCTTATTTTTTAGGGTTTTTTTTTTTTTTTTTTTTTTCCTATACACGGGACTCTCACTGTTGTGGCCTCTCCTGTTGCGGAGCACAGGCTCTGGACGCGCAGGCTCAGCGGCCATGGCTCACGGGCCCAGCCGCTCCGTGGCATGTGGGATCTTCCCGGACCGGGGCACGAACCCGTGTCCCCTGCATCGGCAGGCGGACTCTCAACCACTGCGCCACCAGGGAAGCCCCTAGGGGTTTTTTTTAATAAAGAATTTCTGCAAAAACACATTCTGAACTCTTTATTTTAAATAAATGAAAAGCCAAATGGATACAATCATCTCTCTATTTTCTCCTTTTAACAATGGCTTTTGGAGTTCAGGAGCTACCCTGCTGCACGGGGTACACATAGTGAGCAAATGAACCTAATGTGCGATCAGATAAAATCATCCTGAGGCACATTTGAAGAGTCATTGTCATGTTTATGCCCCCTCATTTATTTCACATCTTTCTACATCAATGTTCCTTATCCATTTCACCAAATCTACTGCGGTAGTAAAGAAAAGAAAACCAAGAACAGGAAGACTTTGACACTGTAGGACAGTCAAAGCCACCACAGCAGCTAACGCGCAAGGCCTCAGAATTCAAGGAAGCTGTCAGGGCTATGTGTACACGCGGCACGACTAAGCAGCTTGACCACGAGCCCATTTGTTTGATCCACACCAATGGTCCCTGGGGCCTCTCAGTCATAGCTGGGGAACATAGAGATTTTCAATAAATGAAGTTACTGGTTGGGAAGTAACCTCTCTCCTGCCCCTCCTGGGGGCCGCCCCTCGCACTCGTGGCGAACAGCCTCCTGGGAGCCTCTTCCACCACCCACACACAGGCCTCTCTCCTCAGAGCTCTGCCCTGCATTTTCCATCCAGATGCTTCAGGACCTGCGCAGGTGTCTGCAGACAGGTGAGACAAGGTGGGCCTGGGGTCGACTGTCGGAGCCAAAGGGGACAGAGTCAGAGAGGCACCTATGATGACACGGCACCTGCCACCCACACAGTGCCAGTACCCCCACAGCTTTCTTCAAGACCTTGCGTGGGCCAGTTGTGGGAGGTAGGGATCCTTATGCCTCATCAAAGATGAAAAACCTGAGAGTCAGAGCCATTAAGGGAGTTGCTCAAGGCCGTGAAGATACAAAATTTTGTTTCCAAAGAATCATGAGGGGGACTTCCCTGGTGGTGCAGTGGTTAAGAATCCGCCTGGCAATGCAGGGGACACGGGTTCGAGCCCTGGTCCGGGAAGATCCCACATGCCACGGGGCAGCTAAGCCCGTGCGCCACAACTACCGAGCCTGCACTCTAGGGCCCGCTCGCCACAACTACTGAGCCCCCTAGCCACAACTACTGAAGCTCATGTGCCTAGAGCCCGTACTCTGCAACAAGAGAAGCCACCGCAATGAGAAGCCCGTGCACCGCAACGAAGAGCAGCCCCCGCTCGCCACAACTAGAGAAAGCCTGTGCACAGCAACAAAGACCCAACGCAGCTAAAAATAAAAATAATTTTTTAAAAAAAGAATTATGAGGAATGAAAACATAGTTACAATGTAATATAAGTAAACTTCTTCAGATACTATTATAAGTGCATCCCCATGTCTGAATCTGCTCGGCTCCTGAGTTCAGACAGTCAGCAGGGGACACATGTGGCTGTGACTGTATGTAACCACACACAGAGGTGTGTACGTCTGCATGCACGCATGAGTGTGTTTGTTTGTGTATGTGTGTGATGTTTGGGATTCTAGCTGGCGTTGATTTTAGATGGAAAAATACCAAGTTTTTCCAAGTGGCTATCTTTGAGTTACAGTAGAGGCAGCGTTTAGGAATTTTTTGCTCTGTGCATGTTTCCACTTTCCCTCTACTGCCCATATATTATTTTAACAATCAGAAAGTTCGGGGGTTTTTTGTAAATCTAGGCAACACATATTAAGCTGCTTGTTACCGACTCATCACAGCAGGGACAGAAACAGCCTGCCTCCTGGGCTGTCAGGTGGAGGCCTGGTGGTGAGGGCACGAATCATGCTGGGGAGAAGATGGGGTGATCTGGCAAGACTGGGGAAACAGTTCCTTCTGCTTTCCCATCTCTCTGCAGTTTCTGACTCCAGCCTCTGCACCGCACAGCTGGGTCACTCATTTCTGGGGAGCCCCTCCCTCCATGTCTGCATCCCCTCTCCTGGGAAACTGGGGAGCTTGTAAATTTAATGTGTAATCCAAGCACCCCGAACCCTGCACCCTAGGAGCTCTGGGTCCCCAGGCCCAAGGCATATGGACTGGCAGACAGTGGGAGCATTTCTCTGTCCCAGGCTGTCTGTGACCCCATCCTCCTCCGCCAACATTTCTGTCTGTAAAATGGTGAACCCAGGGCCTCTCCTGGGCTTCCAGCCACTGACAGCAGGTGAGAGCCCTGCATATGCTCATCACCCTCAGTGGCATATAAATATTTTTACTGCACTTAACAAGATGCTGCCCTTGGTCTCTGGGAAAAGCCCCTCTGGTTTGTGGGTTCCATTTAAATGTGTAGAAACGTTTGCTGTCCAAACGGATGGCTTCCTGTCTTCGCAGGGGAAATCTGCATCTTCTCGTTAGGTAACCTGCTAGAACACTGGACGTTCAGCCTCCGATTTTCAGAGGGCAGCCCTTCTACTCACCCACCTGACCAGGGCTGTTCAGGAAAGACCTCAGAAGCAGAAGTCTGCGTTTAGCCAGGAGGCACAGCGTGAGGGCTGGATATAGGGCCCAGGGAGAAAGAGATGCTGAGAGTCTTCTGCAGACTGTGACAAGCCTCTGGAGTTAGACTGTGTCGGATGATCAAGAGCTTGGCTGGCCTTTGCCCCAGGCTCCTGAGAGAGAGCCTCTAAAGCCTTGGAAACCCCCTGAGTAACAGCAGTGTCCTTGTTATTCAAGGTGGGTCCCTCGGACCACACCTGAGTTTATGCTAATGAGACAGCTCCTGCTGGGCCCCTAGGTAGTTTCAGGATGGGGCTGGCCAAGCCAGAAAGACCAACCACTACGTGATTAGTGGCTTAGAGCTGAGTGATGTCAGACTGGAGGGCACTAGAGATTGAATTAAAGTCACAGACAATGATTCAACCAATTGTGTTTGCGTAACGAAACCCCAGCAAAAACTCTGGACACCAAAGCTCAGTAGAGCCACCTAGTTAATTGTGCTGGAAGGGTGACAAAAAGCTTCATGTTGGGGACCCTCTCAGACCCTATGTAGCTCTTCTTTTCTCTGGTCCTGATTTGCATCCTTTATAATAATAAAACCATACGCATAAGGATAGTGCTTTCCTGAGTTTTGTGAATTGCTCTGCAAATTATAGATTCTAAGGGGGTCATGGGAATGCCCAAATTTATAGCCAACTGGTCAGAGATACAGATGGCCTGGGGACCCCCTAAGCTTGTAGCTTGTGTCTGAAGTGAGAGCAAGCTTGTGGGAGACTATTCCCTTCACCTGTGAAATGTGACCTAATTCCAGGTGGTTAGTGTCAGAATTGCGTTGCAGGCTGCTGGAGTTCAAACCCTGACCCTGGGGCTTTCCTGCTGTGCCATCTACTATCCTTTCCAGTCCTCGGTACCTACATCTAAATCAGTTAAGGGAGAAAGCACACGTAGAATGCTCAGAGCTGAACGGACAGCAGTAAGTGCTCATAAACATTATCTATCATCATTGAGACCTACACCCTGCCAGGGAGAATGACAGGGACTTACGTCCTTATCTTTCTCTAGCTAAAGACCTCCTCTGTCTCTTCTAAGGTCTTTACCCAATGTAGAATATTCTGGTCTGCTCCACACCTTTTCACATTTTGCTGAGCTCTGCCTAATATTATTCCTTAACGATTCATTCATATCTCATGTCTATATATAAATAAAGTTACTTCCTATTTACATACCGATTTATTAGCCTATCCCATGGTAACAGCTGGACAGTATTTCACCAAAATTGGAGAGGTGATCTGCAGTGATCTCACTCCAAATATAGGCTAGGCAAGGTACAAGAAGTTTGCTTTGGGGGACCCTTGGAGCATTTCAGTTGTTCACCTTTTATACCAAGAAAAACATTAAACATTTCAACAAACGAATTTGCTACATATATATATTTAAAACTGTACTAGAATTTAGTGGCTGTGATAGGGAGTCACCAAATGTTCATTAATTCTTTTAAGTCATTGCTTTAATTCTATTGTATGTGAGAAGACAAAGAAAACAAATGCCACACAAAATGGCCTTATCAGAGGGGCACCCACCAGAAGAGGGTTTCAGAGCTAGATGGGATAACCAGTCTCTCTTGAGGGCTTCAAGCCCAAGGAGTACTTGAGCACCCAAAAGACGGGCAGTCGCCAGCCTGAGCTTCAGGAACAGGGGTCCAAGAGGGCGAGTGCCCACCAGCTGGGAGCGGTTTGCTCTTTCTTTCACAGGTAATGGAAAACAAAATTCCACTGAGGGACATTCTGCTGCCCATCAGGAGGCACATGAAATGCACAGTGAGATGCCACGGCAGAGGAAAAAATGATAGTTTTAAATATGCCGTTGCTAAAGCATCACACGTCAGTTTGATGTTAAAAATTGGGGGCTTCCCTGGTGGCGCAGTGGTTGAGAGTCCGCCTGCCGATGCGGGGGACACGGGTTCGTGCCCCGGTCCGGGAAGATCCCACATGCCGCGGAGCGGCTGGGTCCCTGAGCCATGGCCGCTGAGCCTGCGCGTCTGGAGCCTGTGCTCCGCAACGGGAGAGGCCACAACAGTGAGAGGCCTGCGTACCGCAAAAAAAAAAAAAAAATTGGATACAATTGTCACCTGTAATTGAAGAGTCAGCTTAAGTGATGCTGCTCCAATGATAAGGTCAGGTTGGAGCCTATTTCAGGGACCTAGAATGTAGGTTGTCTTCCAGGTACCAGCTATGCATTTCCACAGGGTGTAGTCTAGAGGAGTCTTTATTAATATATTCCCTGGACACTGCTGAGCCCTTCAAACTACTCCCTTCTCTTTCAGACATTTCAGAGAATACCTGTTTCTATACAGCCACTGGTAAGTCATTAGGGCAGACACTCCAAACGCAGGGGTTACGATTTGTTTGAGCTGCTTCTTACTGGGGCAGCTTCAGTATGAGAGGCAATAGGAATTGATTCATATGCGCTCCAGACCGCGGCATACTAAGTAGAGCGTCAGAGCCTTCTTCCAAAGTGGGAAATAATTATGACTTCATTACATACGACAATTACATAAACGTCCTAAAAGAGTTCAACATTCATCTTTTTACTGTTTGCATAATGATGTATGGGCAAGAAAGGTAACATGTAGATTCCAGAAAAGGATCCTGTGCTTTCAATTGGGGCTAGTTGAAGAAGAGCTGTGTTTCACCTTTCAGAACGGCTATCGTCAAAAAGTCTACAAATACCAAATGCTGGCGAGGGTATAGAGAAAAGGGAACCCTCCTACACTGTTGGTGGGAATGTAAATTGGTGTAGCCACTGTGGAAAACAGTATGGAGATTTCCCAAAAAACTAAAAATAGAACCACTATATGACCCAGCAATTCCACTCTTGAGTATATATCCAAAAACAACCAAAAACACTCATTCAAAAAGATACATGCACCCCAGTGTTCATAGCAGCACTATTTACAACTGCCAAGACATGGAAACAACCTAAGTGACCATCAACAGATGAATGAGTAAAGAAAATGTAACATATATATATTTTTATATTTATATTTATATCATGGACTACTACTCATCCATAGAAAGAACAAAATTTTGCCATTGGCAGCAACGTGGATGGACTTGGAGGGCATTATGCTAAGTGAAATAAGTCAGACAGAGAAAGATAAATGCTGAATGATATCACTTATATGTGGAATCTAAAAAATACAACAAACTAGTGAGTATAACGTAACAGAAGCCGACTCGCAGATACGGAGAACAAACTGGTGGTTACGGGGTGGGGGGCAATATAGGGGTGGGAGAGTATGAGGCACAAACTATTAGGTATAAAATAAGCTACAAGGATATATTTACAACGTGGGGATTATAGCCAATATTTTGTAATAACTGTAAATCGAAAGTAACCTTTAAACATTGTATAAAAATAAAACATTTTTTTAGAAAAAGAAGAGGCGTGTTTGAAGGTGGCATTAGTCACATGAGTTCTTAAAATTTTCTTCCAGTTCTCCACACCTTTTTCCTTTGGCCTTTCCTACCTGGCAACAACCCACTCCTTCTCTCACATTCAGCCTACAAAGAGCAAGCAGGGTCGCTGAGTAAAGAGGGAAGAGAAAGACCTCAGAGGAAAGAAGGGGAGGAAGACCCATGACAGCCTCAAGAAAATCATGAAAAATGTCCAATTGCTTAAGGATGGCCATTTTAGGAGGCAAATATTGGTTATTTGGAATTCATATGCAAATGAGATGTTGACCCTGTGATGATGACACTCAATGTGTGTGTACATATATGTATGTGTATACATATATACATATGTGTACACACACACACTCACACACATATATACACACACAGGTCTCTCTCCATCCAACCACTCATACATCAGGATGGGTTCCTCTGGAACATCTCAGCAGTGATCACTGGCTTGTAAGACTAGCTCTGAAAGACATACATGAATAAGGACATCACCGGATAATTGTTCCCGCCAGGAGAGCAAATTTCCACCACGCCTGCATAAAAATGAAAGTAAAACTCAGAAACCAAACAGATATTTTAAAAATCGGTGGAAATCAGCCCTTTCCCTCCTGCCTTCAACGTCCCCTCGTGCTATTCCACACCCTACGAGGCTGGGAATGACTCATGGCCCCCACGGAGCCATCAGAGCGCCCTAATCCAATTCATCAGGACTACTAACGACTCCTGGCACGGGCATGCAGGCCATATTGCTGAGATTCCAGGAGGCTGGCAGCCCAGCCACACCGGGCAAAGTGTAGTTGATGAGAACTTACATCAAATTTGCACAGCATGTCAGAAATACTTCTAATCTCAAACAGACGGGGCAAGTGGAGAGAAAGCAAAAAGGGTTTGTTGGAGATGACTGAGCTTGGAGAAGGCCCCAAATCTCCTCCCCAGATGACATCTGGCCTTCTGTTTTAATTGCCTTGCTGGTGATCATTAATAAAATGACCACTAGCTTGTTCTTCAGGCAGCTGCCTTTGTTTTAAGGTAACTCATTTTTTCTTTTTCTTTTCTCTCTTTTTTTTTTTTTTTTTCCGGGACTGTGTGCTTCCTGCAGCAGCAAAGGGCGCTCTGATTAATACATATTCCTGCTGGAGGCTAACGCTGTCTTCATATGCCTGGTAAATAACAAGTAATCATGGGCTCCGCATAGGAAATTTACAACCTTGGACTCTGATATGAACCTGTCCAGCAGGAGAGGTGGGTAGGCATGCTGAGCCAGGCTTTAAGCCCTTGTTCTCTGAAATGAAAGGGCAGAAACCAAAATGTTTCAGTACGGGGAGAAAGACAGGCAAAAGAGCATCAGGACTCGCACACCATCTGTACCTTCATAGAGCACTAATGGGGAATAATTACATTGCTCCGGCTGCCCAATGGCTGTGAACCTCTGGAAGTGAGTCTGGTCTCCCAGGCCTTCCCAGCGGCTGTTGTCTGGCACGGGCGAAAATGGAAAGTCCGAGGCTGAAATGGCTCATTAAAAGAATCTTGAAAAAGAGGGTGGCTCTTTGAATCTTAAAGGCAGTAATGAGTAACTCAGCAGACTATGCAGAGAAAGCCTTCCCTGGTCCCTAAATTAATTCTCAGTGAGAAGGGATGGAGGAGAAGCAAAGGGGAGAGAGGTGAGGACAGGAGGGGAAGAGAGAAGGGAGAGAAGAGAGAGAGAAAATACATACTGCAGCCAGATACTGATAAAACTTCCCCAAGACCACTTCTCTGGAGGAACTCACCAGCTGCTCCTTGGCAGCAAGAATGTAAAACTGTCAAGAAGTTCCATTTACTACTGGCTGATGAGTCGGCAAGGAAGGTGTGCTCTGCACGCCTTAAGTAGAATTTCAATCCAGCCTGCCCTCTCCGCTGACACTGAGGTCTGCGAAGCAAGCGGATTGGAATGGGCAGGAACAAACAGGCTGCTTTTTAAAAGCTGGACCAGGAGACGCAGGTCAAGCAAACAAGGAAGAGAGGACAGGTCCTGTCCTGTTCTGACCCTGGCAGGGAGCCCCGCCCCAGGGGCTTCCAAATAGAGGTCACGATCTGACCTCTCCAGGCCATCGCAGTGCCCATCCAGCTGGGGCCGTCTTCCCGGCACAGGTTGATTCAGATGTCCAGCCACCTGGACAGTGGCTACCGCCATCCTCAACTCAATCCTCAACCCTCTTGACAAATGTGAAGTTTATTTGCACTACTTGGATCCTATTCCTTCTTTAAGACTGAATTTGTCCCAACTTTTCCATGTAGCATTCTAGAAGAATATGCCCCCCACAGCTGGTGACCTCTCCTTTCTGATACCCCTGTACCTCCTCACCGGACCATTTATGGTGACCTCCTCCTCATGGCCCTGCTATATGAAAACCCAACAGAGCTGCGGATCACATCCCCTCCCACTGCCTATAACCTCAGCCTCTTCCCCATCTCACTCCTCTGCAGTCTCAAAAACTCATCCTGGGGCTTTCCTGGTGGTGCAGTGGTTGAGAATCAGCCTGCCAAAGCAGGGGACACGGGTTCGAGCCCTGGTCCGGGAAGATCCCACATGCCGCGGAGCAACTAAGCCTGTGCGCCACGACTACTGAGCCTGCGCTCTAGAGCCCGCGAGCCACAACTACTGAGCCCATGTGCCACAACTACTGAAGCCTGCGCACCTAGAGTCTGTGCTCCGCAACAAGAGAAGCCACCGCAATGAGAAGCCTATGCACCGCAACGAAGACCCAACGCAGCCAAAAATAATAAATAAATAAAATAAATAAATTAAAAAACAACAACTCATCCTGCACAGCTTGCACTAGTGCCCATCCCATCTTTCCCATTACTGATGTATACTCTCACTTTGTTTCAAAAGGCATTTGAAGCAACCTGGAAACATGCCTTCAAGATAAGAAAGTAAATATCAGGAAAGAAGGAAATCAGGGAATTAGAAAATAAAGTGAGGAAAAATCAGCTGAAGCTAGGGATGTGTTGAATGTATTCACACAAAAGCATGTGTCTGGGGCTTCCCTGGTGGCGCAGTGGTTGAGAGTCCGCCTGCCAATGCAGGGGACACGGGTTCGTGTCCCGGTCCGGGAAGATCCCACATGCCGCGGAGCGGCTGGGCCCGTGAGCCATGGCCGCTGAGCCTGCGCGTCCGGAGCCTGTGCTCCGCAGAGGGAGAGGCCACAACAGTGAGAGGCCCACGTACCGCAAAAAAAAAAAAAAAAACATGTGCCTGAATGGACGTCCTATCATCTGCTAAAATGGGATACAAATCTGACTTCATTTTCTAGTGACCAAAGAGAGAGAAATAATCAGAGGAAATCATGAAACAAGGCACAGTGTCTAGGTGATGGAAACAATTCCCTTGCTCAGGGAAAATCATGCCTGGACTTAAGGCCTGAGGGAAACTTCTCCTCTGGCTCCCATCATTGGAGCCCTGTGTGATGGAGTAATAAGGTGAAGACAGGAATTAATGCCAACATAATGCCTGGCATGACTTAGTGAAGGGGAAACAGAAGGGAACAGACAGGAAAGATGCTTGCCTTCGTGGACCTTGGATTTTACTAGAAAACAGAGAGACAATTAGCGTGTTCATATCATCTTTGTTCAATTGACAGAGAGGGGGTACCTGAGATAGGATGCTCTGGGGCAGATCTTCAGAAGGGTACGAGGCATCAGCCAGGTAAAGACTTGGACCATTTCTGTAACATCCCCTGGTCTGGCCAAATCCAGAGAATCCAAAACTTGATTCAGGGAAACCAAGTCTCTGAGGGCCTGCACCTTGCCCCACCTCTTCAGGATGAAAGTTCTTGGAAGAGTGGCCCACCCGTACTCTCTCCACTCCCCCACCTCCCAGCTGTTACTCAGCCCCCTGTAACCTGCCTTCCCTGCCCTTCCCCAGGAGAAGCCACCCCAGCCATGCCCCCAGTGAAGCCACGTTGCCACCAGAAACACTTGCGGTCTTTATTTGATGGGAAGTGTTGGTGTATTTGTTACTGTTGACCATCCCCTACTTGAAATACCCTCTTCTGGCCTCTGGGATCCCTATTTGTGCCTGTTTCCCTCCCCCCTCTTCAGGCATCAGTTCTGTAGCCTCCTCTTCTTAAATTTGCTTCTTAAATATCAACCTGCCCTTGAATGTTGTCTTCTCACTTTAGGTCCTCTCCCTGGTGAATGTGACACACCCAGTACCTCAAGTGACTCCCACGTCTGTATCTACTGGCACCCTGTACTGCTCCACTGATACTCAGACCTATGAGGTCAAGGCACCCTCCACTCACCATGTTCAAATGTTACCGTTCCAACCTCATTCTTCTCCCAAATTCCCTACAGGCATGTGACCACCATCTCCTTCACTCCCCAAATCAGAAACCTCAGGCTCATCCTTAACTCCTCCCCGTTCCTCTTCCACATATCCAGTTGTATTGATTCTATCGTCCATATATATCTCCTGTTTACTACTTTCTCTCCATCCCCACTGATGAAAATTAACTGTTTACTGCTGTCAGGCACCGTTCTAAGTGCTCTACGCCTTACACACAACGTCTACACAGGCATGTAATGGAGTCGACGTTCGTTATTAGCCTCTGCATCCCACAGGGGAGGGGACGGAGGCACAGAGAAGTTGCGTGACTTGCTCCAGGCCACACAGCAAGGAAATGGAAAGCCAGGATTTGGATGCAGACAGTTTCCGACTTCAGGGCCCACCAGATACCACCACTGCTATTTGTCACTTCTCACCCAGATGACTGCAATTCACTTCCTAACCAATCTCCCCCAGCCTCCATTCCTGTCCCCTTCTCCACACCACTGCCCCACAGTGTGATCTATCAAAAACGCAAATCTAAAAAAAAAAAAAAAAAAAAACGCAAATCCGAGCTCACCACCCTGTGCTTAAAATCCTTCCACGATTCCCTCTGGCTTGCAAAATAAACTTCAAGCTCTTGGTGGTTTCATGCCACATTCCCACCTCTCCTCCCCTACCGCTCACGTCCATACCCACACGCCTATCACGTGCCAGGACTCGTGCTAAGACCTCTGGGTCATGCAAAATGCGGCTCCCAGTGTCAAGAAGATGTTGAAGAAGTAGGCAAACCAAGTGTACAAACGAAAAGTTAAACGTTAAGGACTAAGCCCAAGGTTACCATTAAAAAAGAGGCCACGAGGCAGCATAATTTAGCAGTGAGGCGGGCAGACTCTTAAGCCAGACATTTAATGTAAGCGAAACTGTCTCTCCAAAAAGATTTTTTCCATCTCAAGCTGGCATTTGTGAATAATCAGCTCAATTCTGGTTTAGTTTGAAAGATACTGTAATATTCCCATATTGTTCCAGTTCAATACTTTTAGAAAATGAATAGGCTTGGTTCTGGTTCAAACCGGCTTATTAGGTGTTGCTGTTTTGAAAAATCCTTGGTTCAGTGCTCAGCTCACTGGGGGAAAATTTAAAAAAAACAACAACAACATTAATTTGCAGCTCAGCTTGGTTCAAGGATTGCAAATTACAGCAGTTGCTTCCAGTCGTGCTTCACACTTGAGCTGACACCCAGTTATGAATTCAGCTGGCAGGCCTGAACTTCCGTGGCCGTGGCCTTCCACAGAGCCTTGCCGGCCTCCAGCCCTCACAGTTTATCCCTGGGGCAGATGTTTGGGAGTCCCCAGCATAACACACCTGGGGGCCTACCATCAGGTAGCTTCCTCTTGGCAAAGGAGGGGCTATGTGGGCTAAGAAGAAGCAAACTCCCCACCTCCCTTGAGTCCGGGGCTCCCTTACCTCTTGCAGGCCTCTGCTCCCTTCACCATGCCTCTGAGGCCTCCCGTGAACATCCTTAAAACAGCCCCCCATCCCTCTTGCTACCTCCTACTCCTATCTCTTTTCCCTGCTTCATTCTTCTCCATAGCATTTACCAGCCACTGATCTACTCTCTATTCTATTGGCATGTGCTCTGGCTCCCCTCTGGGAGGGAGGGATTTCAGTCCATCTTTTTCACTATTATATGCGCCCGCACCCCCGTCTGGACTAGTACCTGGAATATAATAGAAGTCTATTAAATATATGTTAAATATCTAATAACCCCCCTCAGTCTAAATCCAGAGCTTATGATTTCCAAGGAGAAGCAGGATTTGGCCTAAAAACTGGATTTCTATATATTATGAAGGATATCTCACTCCTACTGGGTTTTTCCTTATAATATCCTCTTTCCCTCCTTCTTCTGCATCATCTGGTTGTCTCCAATGCTAGGGTGAAACAAAGCAAAGCATATAAAACCGTATACAAGCCCCTGTGTCCCTGTAGTTTGAAGTAAAAGTCTCCCAGGCCTCCTTGAGTCTCAAAGGGCTGACTCAAGAGTTAATGATTAGGCATTTTCACAATATTGAGTCTTCTAATCCAAGAACATCGTGTATCTCTCCATCTGTTTGCATCATCTTTGATTTGTTTCATCAGTGTTTTATAGTTTTCTGAGCACAGGTCTTTTTGCCTCTTTAGATATTCCTAGGTATTTTGTTCTTTTTTTGCAGTGGTAAATGGGATTGTTTCCTTAATTTCTCTTTCTGATCTTTCATCGTTAGTGTATAGGAATGCAAGAGATTTCTGTGCATTAATTTTGTATCTGGCAATTTTACCAAATTCATTGATTAGCTCTAGTAGTTTTCTGGTGGCATCTTTAGAATTCTCTATGTATAGTATCATGTCATCTCCAAACAGTCACGGTTTTACTGCTTCTTTTCCGATTTGGATTCCTTTTATTTCTTTTTCTTCTCTGACTGCCATGGCTAGGACTTCCAAAAATGTGTTGAATAATAGTGGCGAGAGTGGACATCCTTGTCTTGTTCCTGATCTTAGAGGAAACGCTTTCAGTTTTTCACCACTGAGAATAACGTTTGCAGTGGGTTTGTCGTATATGGCCTTTATTATGTTGAGGTAGGTTCCCTCTGTGCCCACTTTCTGGAGAGCTTTTATCATAAATGGGTGTTGAATTTTCTCAAAAGCTTTTTCTGCATCTATTGAAATGATCATATGGTTTTCATTCTTTAATTTTTTAATATGGTGTATCTCATTGATTGATTTGCGTATATTAAAGAATCCTTGCATCCCTGGGATAAATCCCACTTGATCATGGTATATGATCCTTTTAATGTGTTGTTGGATCCTGTTTGCTAGAATTTTCTTGAGGATTTTTGCATCTATGTTCATCATTGGTATTGGTCTATAATTTTCTTTGTTTGTGATATCTTTGTCTGATTTTAGTATCAGAGTGATGGCGGCCTCGTAGGACAAGTTTGGGAGTGTTCCTCTCTCTGCAATTTTTTGGAAGAGGTTGAGAAGGATGGGCATTAGCTCTTCTCTAAATGTTAGAATTCGCCTGTGAAGCCGTCTTGTCCTGGACTTTTATTTGCTGGAAGATTTTTAATTAGTTTCAATTTCATTATTTGTGATTGGTCTGTTTATATTTGCTAATTCTTCCTGGTTCAGTTTTGGAAAGTTGTACCTTTCCAAGAATTTGTCCATTTCTTCCAGGTTGCCCATTTTATTGGCATACATTTGCTTGTAGTAGTCTCTTATGATCTTTTGTATTTCTGCTATGTCGGGTGTAATTTCTCCTTTTTCCTTTCTAATTTTATAGATTTGAATCCTCTCCCTTTTTTTCTTGCAATCTACAGATTCAATGCAATCCCCATCAAATTACCAATGGCATTTTTCACAGAATTAGAATAAAAAAATTTACAATTTGTATGGAAACACAAAAGACTCTGAATAGTAAAAGCAATCTTGAAAAAGAAAAACGGAGCTGGAGGAATCAGGCTCCCGGACTTCAGACTATAGTACAAAGCTACAGTAATCAAGAGAGCATGGTACTGGCACAAAAACAGAACTACAGATCAATGGTACAGGATAGAAAGCCCAGAGATAAACCTACACACATATGGTCACCTAATCTATGATGAAGGAGGCAAGAATATACAAGGGAGAAAAGACAGTCTCTTCAATAAGTGGTGCTGGGAAAACTGGACAGCCCCATGTAAAAGAATGAAATTAGAACACTACCAACACCATACACAAAAATAAACTCAAAATGGATTAAAGACCTAAACGTAAGACCGGACACTATAAAAGATCTCTTAGAGGACAACATATGAAAAACACTCTTTGATATAAATCACAGCAAGATCTTGTTTGACCCATCTTCTAGAGTAATGAAAATAAAAACAAAAATAAACAAATGGGGCCTAATGAAACTCAAACTTTTGCACAGCAAAGGAAACCATAAACAAGACGAAAACACAACCTTCAGAATGGGAGAAAATATTTGCAAATTAAGCAACTGAAAAAGGATTAATCTCCAAAATATAAAAGCAGCTCAATATCACAAAAACAAACAACCCAATCAAAAAATGGCAGAAGACATAAATAGACATTCCTCGAAAGAAGACATACAGATGGCCAAGAGGCACATGAAAAGATGCTCAACATCACTAATAATTAGAGAAATGCAAATCAAAACTACAGTGAGCTATCACCTCACACCGGTCAGAATGCCCATCATCAAAAAATCTACAAACAATAAATGCTGGAGAGCGTGTGAAGAAAAGGGAACCCTCTTGTACTGTTAGTGGGTAAATTGATACAGCCACTATGAAGTACAGTATGGATGTTCCTTAAAAAACTACAAATAGAACTACCATATGACACAGCAATCCCACTACTGGGCATGTACTCTGAGAAAACCATAATACACATATACCCCAATATTCATTGCAGCACTATTTACAATGGCCAGGACATGGAAACAACCTAAATGTACATTGAAAGATGAAAGGATAAAGACGATGTGGTACATATATACAATGGAATATTACTCAGCCGTAAAAAGGAACAAAGCTGGGTCATTTGTAGAGATGTGGATGGACCTAGAGTCTGTCATACAGAGTGAAGTCAAAAAGAGAACAATAAATATCATATATTAACACGTATATATGGAATTTAGAAAAGAATGGTACAGATGAACCTATTTGCTGGGTAGGAATAGAGATGCAGACACAGAGAATGGACATGTGGACACAGGGGCGGGTGCGGGGAGGAGTGGGGAGTGGAGGTGGGATGAATTGGGAGATTAGGATTGACATATATACACTACCATGTGCAAAATAGGTAGCTAGTGGGAACCTGCTGTATAGTGCAGGGAGCTCAGCTCAGTGCTCTGTGATGACCTAGATGGGTGAGATGGTGGGGGGAGTGGGAGGGAGGCCCAAGAGGGAGGGCATATATGTATACATATAGCTGATTCACTTCATTGTACAGCAGAAACTTACACAACATTGTAAAGAAACTATACGCCAATAAAAAAAAAAGAGGGCTTCCCTCGTGGTGCAGTGGTTGAGAGTCCGCCTGCCGATGCAGGGTACACGGGTTCGTGCCCCGGTCCGGGAAGATCCCACGTGCCGTGGAGCGGCTGGGCCTGTGAGCCATGGCCGCTGAGCCTCTGCGTCCGGAGCCTGTGCTCCGCAACGGAGAGGCCACAACAGTGAGAGGCCCGCGTACCGCAAAAAAAAAGTTAATGATTAGGAAACATGAAGATGTAGAAACAAAGAATAGCTGCTGGGCTGGGAAACTGATAATGATTTAGACTATAAATCTGCCACACAGCAGGTTCCTTGAAAGATGTAAATAAAAGGCTGACACACATTCCTAGGTTGTTTTTACAGGAAGCAGAGCCCTACCAGATGAAAACTGCTGACCACAAGCACATAGACCCTAGACTGGTGGAAACCCGAAGGTTGATGATGCTTGAAACTTCACCTTGATGCCAACCAATCTGATAACTGTGCACGAGCTCATCACGCACCCTGCAGCCCCCTCCCTCACACTGACTGCCTTTAAAACCCCTTCCCTGAAAGCCATCAGGGAGTTCGGATCTTTTGAGCATAAGCTGCCCATTCTCCTTGCTTGGTGCCCTGCAATAAATGCTGTACTTTCCATCACCACAACCTGGCAGCAGCAGACTGGCTTTACTGCACACAGGGGAGCGGACCCAAGTTTGGTTAGGTAACATATATGCATTAACAAGCTGCCTCCTTCTCCAGCCTTCCATTTGTCTGACTGTCTGTCTCTCTCCTTCCTTTGAGAGGATGAGTTGCATTGCCTCTTCTCAGCTGAAGGGAAAGTCTTTGCACCTGTCTCATCACAGACTCTCCCTTGGGGTCTCAGCAGAGATACCCCTCTGCCTCCAAGCTCTGGGGCCTGTGTCCAGAGGGATTTGGGTCTGCGCGTCTTCTACCTCCTGAAGTACCTTTTTGGCTTCCAGTCAGATTTGGTTTACGTTTGTATTAAAAATTGCAAAAATATATAGCATTCCTAACATGGTAAAATGGCTTGCATTGTAGCACACATATACAAGAAAAGAATAGGACAAGAATTAGAAGAAAGATTTGATCCACCTGGTAACAATACTGTTATTTTTAATGATTATTAATCAAATAAAAGTGCCTCACTCCCTCCCCTTCCCATCCACTCCGCTCCCACACACACTGAATGGTGCCCCTTGCCCAATACATGCCACAATGTCATGGTGATGAGCCATTGGGAAGTCCATGGAGCTCTCTAAAATGTTCATCCTAAAGTCCTTGGGGAAATTAAGAATATAACCACACAGTCAAGGAAATCCATAAGAGGGGAGTAATTTATCTACTTACCATTCGGTTTCCCTGCTGGAAAGCAAATAGAAACTAAAAATGGGTGGATCTCTAGAAAAGTATATATATGTTTTCTCTAGCTATTTTTATTTTATTTATCTTTGGTGTTACATTTTCACTGGGATGTGTTGAGGAGTGGATTTTTTTATTTGACCTTCTTCAGATTTGATGGGTTTCCTGAATCAGTTTAATTTCATCAATTTGGGAAACGTCTCAGCCATTAATTACCTCTTTCAATACTGCCTTTTTTCCGATATTGTCTTTTCTCCTGAAATTCTCATTCTGTGCTCCATGGCTCCTAATTTCCCATTTTTCCCTCTCTTTCCCTCTTGGGACTGCATAATGAATAACTTCTTTAAATTTATTTCAGCTGACTCAACTTCTTTTCCTCTATGTCTAATTGGCCATTAAATCGCTAAATACAATAGTGAAATCTTGACTATGATCACTTTCACCTCGAAAATTATTTGGTTCTTTGTCAAATCTGCCCGATCATGGAAAATCTCACGTCCGTTTCTTATCTTCTATGTCACTTTGTTTATAACTTGAAACTCATTATTTTATAACCTGTGTCTTATATGCCAATCCCTGTGGATATGCTTCAGCTATTACTTTTCAGCCTCTCTCAGTGCTTTGTTTCCATATATGGTTTTATCACTTTTTTTCTAAGTTCCTTTTTTTCCCCCAGAACATTATCTGGGAGAATTCCTTGAGGCCTGGGTTACGGGTGAGTTCCTCCAGAGAAGATTTGTTTCCTTTTGTCACGTGCCTGGGGTACAGCCAACCTGGACTTCAGCTTACAACTCAATTTTCCACCTGAGCTTTTTCAAACCACCCATACAGTGTGATTTCAGGCTACAAACCTATGTGCGGGCATTTGGGTATATGAACTCTCATGTGAGAATATTTCCCTTCCATTCAGAATTAAGGGTGGAGACGGCCAATGTCCTTTGCCATCCCCTGGGGCTTTTTCCCACTTCATCGTTACTCTGAGGATATAGCTATTTGGGATCCTAACTTAATGTAACTTGGGAGAGCCAGAGCCTCCAGACAGACTTCCATTTCGGACAGACCAACTGAACCTCCCATTTGGGGCTTTTCTGTCTGTCTCCCATGGCTACGCAAACCAATGGTTAAGTTCACCTGACCCGGCAAATGCCTGCAAGGGGTCACGACACCTCTGTGATACCCATTTTCATTCAGTCCGTGGCTTCTACTTTTCTCAACTCATCAATGCCTTTTGAAATATCTGTAAGTGGTTTGGCCAGCATTTTTTACTTTTAAGCAGGAAAGCTGTCAGCAGGGTTTCTGGTCTGCGAAACAGCTGGATAAGGAAGACACAGCATTCTCTTTATCCCATAGCCCCAGGGACGTGTTAACATCCTGCAACTGGCCGGAGGCTTGTTCACTGGAATATCGGCCTCTGGGGCTGGCCACGCGCCTGTAGCTGCTGCAACACACCAGTGATCATGAGTGAAGGGGAAACTGTACTGCAAAGTACACTTTTAGCTTTAGAGAGTTACTTAAGGGACTGAAGATGGGCCATTAACCCAGGCAGGACCCGGGGCCTGCATTATGTATTCAGTTCCTCCGGGTTAAGTGTACGGGGCTGAGTGGAGATATTCCTATCAAGGTCAGGAAGAGCTCCCACACTCTGGTCCTTCAACTAACAAAACGGCACGTGATATACTACGTGGATTCCCAGGACAGCATATTCAGTCTGAGCATTTTGCAGCAGACTCTATCCAAAGTAACCAGGAAGGTTGTTATTCCTGCTCCAGGAAGCAACTGTCCAGAGACTGCAGGCCTTCTTGAGGCGTGTGTGTCCTATGTCCTGTGAGACAATGCAGGGCTAGAATTCTCATGACAGTTTGGAGCCTTTGGTGATATCCAAATGGGGAAAAGACGGAAGGGCAACCAGGTCCTGGAGTAAAACTGAGACAGGCTGGGACCCTTTGCAGCAGTGCTTGCACCTGGACAGATATCTCCTCAAGCAATAAAATACAAAGAAACTATATGGGGCTAAAAATAACTACATGCATGCACAGCTGGGGCAAATTATGGACAAGAGGATACAAAAAGACCAAAAAACCCAACTACCGCTTCTGAAGAGCCAGGAGCGAAAGCAGGGTACTAGGCATGCACCTTGCACACACCACCACCAAAGGGGTGGGCAAAACACCTAAGCCACTCCTCTGGCATGACCTCTGGACCCAGCCCTACCCTCGCCCCTACCCTCATCCCATATAAGGAATCAGCTCGTCCCCCCTTGTGGAGGGAGTGAGGGAACCTGTTACTTGTTTTCATTCCCTCCTGCTGCAGCAGGGGTCTCAATAAAGCCTGAATTTCTTGTCCGGCCTCTTATCAATTTCTTATCAATTTGTATTCCTCTCATCAATTTAAGGAAGGCCAAGACCTCTGGTCTGTATCAAAACAATGCCAGCAAGGCTGAGGGTTAGATATCTTTTTGAGAAACATATCAGCCTGTTATTGGGCTCTGGTGTAAGACCCAAAGGCTGACATTAGCCCTACAACCGTGGGACCAGAACTGCCAATCGCCGCCTGAGAAATTGAGAGAGACTTCTATCACAACACGGAGGGGGCCCAGCAGAGGTCCATCATTACGTGGAGGTAAAACCAACGTGGAGGGCTGCCCAGACTCCTGACATTTGCGCCACACCCACTATTGAGCTGGGTGAGGCAGAGGACTGGACGTAAGTGTGGGCCATAACCCACGGGTTTCCAGACGGCTTGGAGCTGACCTTGTACCTCAGCTGTTCCAAATGTCCTCCATACATCCCACCCTAAATATCCAGTACCGATCAACCTGTGTCATAACAACAACAGTAATATTTGACACATCCTATATGCTACTTACATTCTACTGCTGTTCTGACCACATTTAGTCCTTATAATCATTTTATATGGTTGTATTAGTATTTCCTTTATCTTATAGATAAGAAACAGGGTCACAAAGAGCTTAAAAAAACTTATTCAAGATGATACAACTCGTACGGGATGGAGTTCATATTCCAACCCGGGCAATCTGGTTCCTGAGTCTGTACTTTCAATTGCCACACTTATTCTGCCGTGCGGCATGCGGGGATGTTCTTGTCAAGCTAAATGCTGTGTGTAAGATAACCACAGGTTAAACAGTCACTAAGCACTTACACTGTAAGTATTTCTTTTTACAGGATACGTGGACAAGGTTCAATTCTGTTAAAACAAGATAAAGCACAGGAGGAGAAACTGGCATTGTTATAAAGTATTTGGGCTCCATCCGATTTGTGAACGACCGCTAACAGAGAATCAAGGGCAATACAACTGGGAACCTTGGAAATATAGGTTCACTGGCACCCAAAAGGTGTTAACAGTCTGGCATCAAAATATAGGTGTTTCCAAAGATTCTGAGGAGTGTAAATCAATACATAGCATACTAGTCTCCAAAGACGGCCGTGATTCCTCACCCTCCCAGACCTATATCCTATTTCCCCTCTCCTTGAATCTGGCCTGGCCTTCTACTTGCTTTGATCAACATAATGTGATAGAAGTGATACTATGCAGAAGCCTTAAAAAAAGGGCTGACAACGTTCACCTTTGTACTCTTGGAAGCTGGCCATCCTCTAAGAAGCCCAGCTATCCTGAGATCACCATGCTGTGAGGAAGACCAGGCTAGCCAAGTGGAAAAGGCATACGGAGGCACCAGACACGTGAGTGAAACCTTCTTGGGCCTCTAGCCTAACCCAGCTGCTAGCTAACGGCCGCTAAGTGGCACCATGATGGGGCAGAAAAATCACCAGCCAAGCCCTGCCCAGGATGCAGAATCAGGAGAAATAAGAAACTGTGCTTCGGCTTCCCTGGTGGCGCAGTGGTTGAGAGTCCGCCTGCCGATGCAGGGGACACGGGTTCGCGCCCCGGTCCGGGAAGATCCCACAAGCCGCGGAGCGGCTGGGCCCGTGAGCCATGGCCGCTGAGCCTGCGCGTCCGGAGCCTGTGCTCCGCAACGGGAGAGGCCACAACAGTGAGAGGCCCGCGTACCGCAAAAAAAAAAGAAAAAAAAAAGAAACTGTGCTTGTCCCAAGGCCGTAAGTTTTAGAGTGGTCTGTTACACAGCAATAGATAACCAAAATACATAGATTAATGTGACAATATATAGTATAGCTTGTCAAATCTGCTGGAGGCATGTTGTATGTGAATAGCAACAGGAGAAAGCTGGTAGCTCAAATAAAGGTAGGAGAATAAAAACTGAGGTGCTCTCGGTTTAGTCCTAGACAAGTAACTCTGTAAAATGATCATCATACTGAAAATGTAGAAATGAATGAATGCCTGCCATAAAAAACCCTGCCCCATTCTAGAACTAGGCACTGCTGTAACTGGAGCTACCCGCCTGCCCCAGGACACTGCCCTGTGCCACCCCAGGCCTGGGCTCCAGTCTCTCTGAAAGAAAACCCAGTGACTTCTAAAAATAAGGATAGATCTGTGATTCTGGATCTCAGGGAGGGAAAGGCATGCCAGAGACATCTTGTGAATGAGGCGTTTATGGGCACCAAAAAGCGACACATTGAGTGTAAAAACCTGTGAACGCTAGGTCAAGAGGAGTTGAAGAAAAAATCCTCATGTCCACAAGGCTGAGAGGAAGAAAAGGACATAGGTCAAATATTAAGGCCTGGACCTAATCAGTTAATTGCAGGCTGCAAACAGAGGCAGATGGGCAGGCAAAGGGGCTGAGCACTGACCCCCCCGACTTGAGACACTGGTAGAGGTCAATGCACATCCACTGTTCAGGGAAAAACAACACTGAGAGAAGAATCAATGTCCAGTTTAGAGAGATGTCCAGCTTCCCCTCGCTGTGGCCTTGCTGCTCTGTGTGCCATTTTCACGGGCTTACATAAGGCAATCTCTCCGGGCCTGGATGCTGTAATTACAGCTTTCATCTGCAGGGAAGCGCTTCCTGACAAGGTCATGAGGAAGGCCTGGTAGGGTGAGCTGTAGCTGGGGCGCTGCTTTGAGTATCGTATTCTTACCCAAGGTTGAGCAGCGGAGTGAAGGAAGTTAGATAGGCGCTGCATCCAAAGATACCCTGACTTTCATTTTAGTGCTTCCCTTTGACTTGTCCCATTTCACCCATTTTCTGTACACAATAACTCAGTGGCTCCTTTTTAACCCATACTTAACTTGATAATGACTGTAAATGGAGGATAATTTTCCACGGGAGACATTCCATCAAAACGCAATGAAATAAGTCAACGTTATATCACTCCTTGCATCAGTCCATTTCCACTACCTAATTGATGCTCTGCTTCAACATCTTCAACCTGTTGTTAGGTGCGAATCTAAAAATGGCGTGATTGTGAAGGGCATATCTGATTTTTTTTTTTTATTTCGATGACATCTGCTGTTCTGTCTGCTCTGTCATTATTTTCTAATATTCTGATTCTCAAAGGAGCAGAGAATCTCACTTTGTCCTTTAACAAGTGAAAAACTGAACCATTCAATGCAGGGAGCTAAAGAATGGCCTTTGCACTTTCTCCCCCCATCCTCTTGCCTCTTTGTTAGGCTATTAAAGAATTAATAAGAAAGTCGTTCTCCGCTGGTCATCCATAAGGAAATGCAGGTAGCCCTTGGAGTGAAGTGGGTTTTCCGAGTTTGCCTAGAGAGGACTGTGGACAGTCCATTGCCAGTCGAGGGAGTAGGAGAGCCCTGAGCATCCTTTATCTACTTCTCTCCTCCATCTTTAATGTTTGGTGGCAAAAAATGAGGAAATACAGGGGAGATGAGAGAGCCAAGAGAGGAAGTACAGCCAAATGGAAGGAAATTGGGTGTTGGAGGTGGATACACCTGGGTTCAAATTCCAGTTCTGCAGCTCACCAGCTGTGCGTACTTACTCAACATCTCTGAGCCTCAATTCTCTCTCCAGTAAAATAATTTTGGTTGCAGAACTGCTTTGAGAAGTAAATATTTTATTGAAAAGTGTTCAGCCCTCAGTAAATGGAGCTACCGTTATTATAATAATTACAACAGACATCAAGGCCACGTTCATTTATCACCAAAGAACTGTAGGATTATGTCTCTATTCTCCATGTACCTCCCAACGTTTTCTACACTTCCTGCCTTCACTCCCTAACACCGCACGCTCTACAATAGCTATGCTTATCTTCCTGCTTGTGAAAGATCGAAATGACTTGGAACAAAGTCAACAGAAAGTACATATTTAGAAATTCACATATATACTTAGTGGGCAGATTAGTCATAGTCAAACTCACAGGCTCCTTACAACATTTCTGAAGGGAATTGGTCGAGATGCATGCCCTTACAAGCATATGCTGTCTGACACAGACATTCTATTTGGGGATGGGGGTTGGGGGAGGAGTACCATCTTTAATAGCTGAGACAAGTGCTTCCAAAAATAAACCACTTTTTAAAATTAAAATTTTCCAAAATATGTTAAATAAATATCATAATTCAATCGACAAATTTGCTCTTGGGTCACTATTTTTTAAATAGCAAATTAGTTATTCTCTAAGAGAGGAGTACACAGGCTTCAGTGTTTATGTGAAGAAGCAGATACTAGAAATCTCTATTCATACAAAAATCCATGTATGTTATACATGTCCATTTATAAAAAATGTTCTGCAAGCTTTCCAAAACTCCCAATTATTTGAGGAGAAAAAGGTGATGAAGCTTCTTGGCACCAAATTCTAGAAGTTAGTCACAAATTTCTTTTTAAGCTTGCCCGAGTGAAGCTGGCACACAGGTCTCTATGTCAGACATCCTATTTTTTTTTTTTTTTTTTTGGTATGCGGGCCTCTCACTGTTGCGGCCCCTCCCGTTGCGGAGCACAGGCTCTGGATGCGCAGGCTCAGCGGCCATGGCTCTCGGGCCCAGCCGCTCCGCAGCATGTGGGATGCTCCCGGACCGGGGCACGAACCCGTGTCCCCTGCATTGGCAGGCGGACTCTCAACCACTGCGCCACCAGGGAAGCCCCCAGACATCCTATTTTTAAGGCGTGTATGCTAAGGAACTATTAATGGACATGCACAAAAATTAAGTTATAAGACTGTTTACACATTTATTCTTAATGATTAGGGTGGTAATATTCTTTATTGCCCAAACCTGGTCACTTTTGAGATCAAGAGGAAATGCCATTAATCATTAAGCCAGGGGATAGCAGGGATAAACCAACAGTGCCAAACAGAAGCAATCTAAATGTCCAGCAGGGAGGATTAGTAAAATAATAACCACGTAACATTCTTAAAAAATATTAAAAGAGAAAATTCAGCCGTATGGAAAGATGTACCTGATATAGTAATAGAAAAAATCAGACTGCAAACTAATACGCACAGTATGGTAACACTAAAAACACACGCTCGCAAGCACAGACCCATTCCCCACAATACGAGAGAGACAGTGCTAACGGGAGTTAGCAGTTACTCCTGGGTGGTGGGAATTGGGGCCATTTCTATCCATCATGAACGTGTATTACATTCGCAATTTCAGAAAAAAGTTATTTACAATTTCTTTTAGGCAGGTATTGTCTTGAAAACTCTTGTCTCAGAAAGTAACCTGTCCTCCAAAGCCTAAGGTGAATTTCCTAAGAATAGGGCCGAAATATTTATGCAACATGTTAAACAAAACTCAACCTCAACTCAGCGTTCACGACCATTTGCCCACGGGTATCAGTAATACAAATTCTGACACAGGTGAAGCAATAAAGCCCGTAAAATTGCATCTCATTACGATCTCAGATTCTGGACTTCGAAAATATTCCCAAATGGTGTTTTTTTTTTTTTTTTTTTTTTTGCGGTACGCGGGCCTCTCACTGCTGTGGCCTCTCCCATTGAGGAGCAACAGTCTCCGGAAGCGCATGCTCAGCGGCCATGGCTCACGGGCCCAGCCGCTCCGCGGCATGTGGGATCTTCCCGGGCCGGGGCACGAACCCGCGTCTCCTGCATCGGCAGGCGGACTCTCAACCACTGCGCCACCAGGGAAGCCCCCCAAATGGTTCTTTTTATCTCCTGGTAACACAAGCATTAAAAAGACACTTTGCAGTACTCAAAGAGGTGATTGTCTTTGTAGACCACTCCACGCCAGGGCAAAACCAGGCTATGTCATTGCTCTCCTTTTCTATCCTCAACTGAATTCTCTTGATGATGAACACATATATTTGGAACTGCAAATCGGCTACTGCCACCACTCTGGGAGTCTGGAGGTGGTGACCCTATAAAGCACTGACATGAATACATTTGTAAACCTCCGGTCCCTGTGCAACGCCTACAGGAAAAAACGAAGCTCACACCTCTGAGACTACTTCCAGCTTAGATGAATGAGACACCACAGAAAAAAGGTAAGCCCATGGTGTCCACCTGACCAGCTTGGAAATAAAATTTCTAGTGAAAGGGATGGGAAAAAATTTTTGAGAGAAAAAGGGCACTTTTCAGTAAAGGAAGCCTCAGAGCTTCCTAATTTTCACAACTCCAGCAAAATATTCAACATAGTCGGTGAAAGAATCCATCCGAGGTCCACATGCTACAATATGCAACCCACCCTTAATTCGGAGAGTTCAGAATAAACCATCAAGCAAGGCCCATGGAAAGCGGAAGGTCAAAGACATGAAAAATGAGCTTCCAGGAGCTCTTAGAACACGATGTCATCAGACCAGCTCCAGCACAATCCACCCCAAGCCGCAGTCAGAATTAATCCAAAAGCAAATGCCTTATCTCCCCGCATAAGTCACTAGTTCTGGGAAAGGCTCCATCACTTTCTCATCAGCACAGGTTCAGAACCTCCAAGGCATCTCTGGCTCCTGCCCCATCAATCCAGTGTCCAGCAGGTGCCAAATCCAACTAATTCCACCTTGATAAACCCCCCTCTTTTCTTCCTGTCCCTTTCACGAGGCTTTAGGCAAACACCTCTAAACTGATTTCCTATTTCCTCTCCCTTCCAATCCCAATCCAACTCACACCACCCTGCTACATCTGTATTCTTTTTTTATGTGGCAAAAAATGCATAATATAAAATTTACCATCCTAACCGCTTTTAAGGGTACCGTTCCACAGTGTTAAATACATTCACACTGTTGTGAATCAGATCTCCAGAAATTTTTCATCTTGAAAACCTGAAACTATACCCATTAAGTAACAGCTCTCCATTCCCTCCTCCCCCCAGTCTCTGGCAGCCACCATTCTACTTTCTGTTTTTACAAATTCGACTGCTTTAGATATCTCCTATTAGTAGGATTGTACAGTATTTGTCTTTTAGTGTGACTGCTCTACTTCACTTACATATTCCCACTGTAGCGTATGACAGGATTTCCTTCCCTTTTAGGGCTGAATAATGTTCCATTGTATGCATAAACAACATTTTGCTTATCCCTTCATCCAGTGATGGACATTTGGGTTGCTTCACCTTTTGGCTATTGTGAATAGTGATGCTATAAACATGGGTGTACAAATACCTCTTCCAGGTCCTGCTTTTTTGTTTTGTTTTGTTTTTGTTTTTGCGGTACGCGGGCCTCTCACTGCTGTGGCCTCTCCCGTTGCGGAGCACAGGCTCCAGACGCACAGGCTCAGCCGCCATGTCTCACGGGCCCAGCCGCTCCGCGGCATGTGGGATCTTCCCGGACCGGGGCACGAACCCGTGTCCCCTGCATCGGCAGGCGGACTCTCAACCACTGCGCCACCAGGGAAGCCCCAGGCCCTGCTTTTGATTCTTTTGGACATATACCCAGAAGTAAGATGGCTGGATCATACGGTAGTTCTATTTTTATATTTTTGAGGAATCTCCATCCTGTTTTCCACAGTGATTGCACTATTTCACATTCCCACCAACAGTGCCCAAGGGTTCCAATCCCTCCACATCACCAATATTCGTTATTTTCTGGTGTTTTGATAGCAGCCATCCTAATGGGTGTGAGACAGTATCTCATTGTAGGTTTGATTTGTATTCCCCTGGTGATTCGTGATATTGAATATTATATTTATACTCGTACTCCCTATCTCTGGTCAAACCCCTTCACTTCTTAGAGGCTGCCTAATGAATGAAGTACAAACCCATTTAAAGCCTTCCATAACTTAACAATATCGACATTATTTCATACAATTTCATTCCGCAAATCTTCTGCATCAGCTCCACTAAATACCTCATCATTTTCCAAACAGGTCCCAGGCTTTCTTTTCCCCCTGCACATATTTATAGCTCAGATACCATCTCTCCTAAGAAGACTCCTTTGTTTTCAATCAACACTTTATACTCATTCAGCACTCAGGGCTTGCTCTTAGAGCACACATCATATTTACCTTTTCTATACCCATTTATTCGCTGGTCTCATCTCACTTACTGAACAGAAAAGTTCCTTAAGGCCATAGACTGAATCCTGTTCAATCATCTGTCTGTCACAGTGCCTGGAACACTGCAGGCCTTCTAAATATAGTTATTAAATAAAGGACTCAACATTTTCATGTGTAATCAGTGGACTTAGCCCATCAAAATAGCTACAATTTCAAATCAACAGAACTGCCCTCTTTTTCTGTGCGTTGGGAGGGTGACAGAGGAATGGGGAAAGACTTTAGTTTTTGTTATACAGTCATCCAGACTTACCCTAATTCTCTTGACCACATTATTTAACTCCCCACTTAATAAAAAGAAAAGATTCTGAAGACCAAGCAAAGCTGACATCCAGTAATTGAACTGCCGGCTGCTGCATTTACCCTCCCCGTGGCTACAAGCTGACATTTAAATCCTACTCCTCTCTCTCCAAATATTAACCACAGTCAGCTGGTCATTTGGGTTCTGAACAAGCTTTTGATGGAGCACATTTCAAATACAATTCTGGGAAAACATTGAATTATTTCATTTTCACTCTATTCCCTCAATGGTCGCTTCCCTCTCAAGTTCAATTAAGCTCACTTGAAATCAGAATTCACAAGAATGCATTTCATTTAGATTTACTGGAAGATGTCAGGCACCAGTTCATTAGTCTTAAAGCAGCATAGCCATGAGGTCCTTCCAAACCGAGCTCGCCGTCTTTGCCAAGCAGGTGTTCTTGCTGGATAACGTTGATCGGGTAATGGTTAGCCAACACTCTAACAAATAAAGTAGATATAGATTTTCAATTATCTGTGTGCACCCCAGCCATGGTCTCTGTTCTGTGGCCTGCAATTTCTCATTCATTTGAATGAAGGGATGATTCTGCTGGATAATTCAACGAACATTTACCAAAATCTACCCTGTGCCAGGCACTGCTCTAGACACTTCATTTATTCAGCAAGGTCTTATTTAATCCCTTCTATTTGCCGGGCATTTTGCCGGGGATTGGGGATTCCAGGTTACAGAAGATTTGATTCCTCTCCTCAAGGAACCTAGGAAATGTTTCAGACTTGTGCTTGGTGCCCGTGGAAATGTAGTCTTCGTGCTCAGCAGTTCATGGAAGACGATATATAAAAGCATGGCTGTGGCTACATTCCAGTAAAACTTAACTACACAAAGAGGTGCAGGGCTTCCCTGGTGGCGCAGTGGTTGAGAGTCCGCCTGCCAATGCATGGGACGCGGGTTCGTGCCCCAGTCTGGGAAGATCCCACATGCCGCGGAGCGGCTGGGCCCGTGAGCCGTGGCCGCTGAGCCTGCGCGTCCGGAGCGTGTGCTCCGCAACGGGAGAGGCCACGACAGTGAGAGGCCCGCGTACCGCACAAAAAAAAAAAAAAAAAAAAAAAAGAGGTGCTGGGCCAGATTGGGTCTGTGGACCCTAGTCTGGCCAGCCTGTTTTACACCATGTTGCATCTCTGTCCTTTGCTCCTGCTACATGCTCTCCCGAGGACCCTCCCCCATGCCTCATCTATGTATCTGCCACCTACGCTGCAAAGTCACGTTCAACTCTTGCCTCTTCCTCTTCTGATTCAAGTTCAAGACTTTTTTTTTTAATTTAGAAAATTTTATTTGGCTTCCATAATTTCAAGGATAAGTAGGCAACACAAACCTTCCTCATAAAAAAATCTTCAAGTAAATAATGACTAGCTTTTCTACGGTGCTTATACTTCTTCAAAGTTTTTTCTCTCTTACAACAATCTCTTGAAATAGGCAACACAGGTGTTATTATTCCTACCAGGTCCATGAGAAGCTGAAGTGGTACATGTTAAGAATGAGAGGCAGAAGAACGGGAGGAGAAGGGACCACAGAGGCTATGGGTCTTCCCAGCAAACCCAGAATCAGATGTGGGGCATGGAATCTTGCTTCCCCAGAGGCTGTCCAAGAAGCTGGCAGAAACAGCTGGGAAGGGTAGGATAGGGGAGGCCTCTGTGGGAAGGAAGTGGCAGATCCAGCCTCCTGCCCCCGACCAATGCCTATCCTAAGGTGTAAAGGCCTGTCCTACACAACTGAAAAAAAAGGGACTACCTAACATTTGTGTGGTTTGGTGTGCAATACTGTGGCCAGCTTGGGAAAACATCATATGCTTTCCCTGTACTCCTGTCCCCCTTCGTCTCCCCCCACATTTTCAGTGGAATTATATTCCTCCAAAAAAAAAAAAAACTCAAGACATGAACTTTGCGTCAAGCTTTGTTTTCTAGAGACCTTAAGCTAGAAAATTTGGGGACCAGGAGACCCTCAGTCTAAGACTTTGGAGTTGGAATGGCCACTCTTGGGAGATAATTGTCTGTGAGTTTCTTACAGACAAAATGGCCCTCCTGAGTCAGAGACAAAGGCCTTTGTTTTCTGCCAGCATCCATGAAACTGTGGCAGGTAAATTGTTGGCTTGCAACTAGAGTGCAATCCTACGCTTCACAGTTCTTGACACCTACCTCTCTGAAACAAGAAGGACCCCACTGCTGGTGATAACTGGGATGGTACTAACCCCTGGCAGACACCGACATCACAATTAGCAAAGCTTTCATCGTGGTTGATTGAGATGAGGTGCCGGTAAAGTGCAAGATGTTGGAAGGTCAAATGGCTGCACCATTTGATTGCTGGGGCTAATGATGACTATAAAGATGGTTTTGTGAAATGGTTATTCTGGAAGGCATTTGAAACCTTGCAAAAAGTAAATTAAATCAAGGCAGCCAGCTTAAGGCATGCTCCACAAGCGTCAGGGCTCCGTATCATTTTAAAAGAGACACTCGTCTCTTACAACTGCAAAGCAGACTGCTGAAAATCAGGCCCAGGATATGCTTTTTACACGTGTCAGGTTGGCAAAGATCAAATGTACAGCTTCAAAACGTCTCCTATGTCAAAATCAGAGCCCTCGTGAGTAAGGGGAGGGACTATGAAACCTGGGATGGGGACATCTGTGTGTTTAAGTCTGAAAATCTTGGACCCTCTGGGCCGGCAAAAGCAGCCTCTCCCCATTGTCAGAGGGAAATAGTTCCCTTCCCCTCCTATCAAATTGCCTAGAGACCATGCACTGATCTTACCTGAAACAGGTGCATGGCAAAGGGCATTTATGCTCAGGATCTGTCCCCCACGACTACTCACGAGTGCCACTAACCAGTGCCAGGACCCGCCATCCCGTGTGGGCTGGGATATCCAGGGCCTTTTCTAGGATATTAACAGATTGTACACCGAAGGAATTGTAGGACTCTGCATATGTGCAAGAGTGAATCTTGAAGGTGAAAGACCACAGGGCAGAATAAAAGGACAGATAGGGGACGGGGACTGACAGCAGGGCACCCACCTGAGACTCAGGGTTCAATGAGCTGATAAGGACACCCAGAGCCAGTCCTAAGGCACTGCTGGGATGAGTCCCAGAAACACAGGCGCAACGACGGCCTACAGTAAAGGGGGCGTGAAGATATTAGAAGCTCCTTGGTCAGAAGGTTCAGAGACATGCTCTTGTTAGAATGGATTGACTACAGAAAACCTGAGACTCTCCACATGATTAAATTCTCTGCGAGAGCTCAAAGGAGACTTCCTTCAATGGGAAATGTACTGAGGAAGACGGCACAGGCATCACTGAGGCAGCCCTCGTAAGCAGGAGTTGCCATGAATCTGCCACCATGGAACCAAGTTCTGTAATATAAAGGGGGTCCCAGATGGCAAAGGCAGGAGAGCAGCACTTGCTGGCCAGAAGCAAGTTGGACGTAATTACCATAACGTGCAGCAAGAATGGAGTAGCATTTGGGTGCCTTAACCGACAGCGATCTACGGTGATGGGTAAAAGACCACGGGGTCCCGAGGTGCAAGACAGATGGGCAGCTGACTAGGGTGTTGCTTGATTTGTATAATCAGAAATAAACACACACACACGCAATGATACACACAAGAGCTGGTGAGCAGAGGCTGACAGCAACCACCGTGGAAAAGCACAGTCCTTTCATCTGTTTTCCAGATTTAAGTCTGTTCACAGACCCAAAGCTCCACCCCCAAAGTATATGTTAGTCAAGTCCTACAATGCCTTTGGCGCATGGTCCATTACGTCCCAGAACAGGGCCAGTTCAGCCCTGCTCACCCTGTGGTATGTCCTGGCACAGGTTAATGGTCTGGAGGCCATGAAGGGTTGGGGGAGGCAGACTGAAGAGGGGGGCTAGGTCTAGGGGGGCTAGGAGGAAGGATTCTGCAACACCAGTGCAAATCTATGCGGAAAACATACCTCCGATTCTTCCACCAAAGGGACTTGTGACCATTTGCTAGGGAAACTTTGAGAAAGGGAAAAAAAATCCAGGAATTTCAAAAACCATTAAATATAGGGTCTGAGCTAACGCTAATACCAAGGGACCTAAAACGTACCACCAAGCTCGCTGGTCAGAGTGAGGGCTTACTGACGCCATGGGACAAGTACAGTTTTAGCCTGAGTCACAGGGGGCCTGATGAGGCCACGGACCCACACTGTGGTTACTTCCGCCGTCACTAAATGTGTAATTGGGATAGAGAGATTTAGTAGCAAGCAAGACCCTATATGTGCTCCGTGACTTGTGGGGTAAGAGCCATTATGGTAATAAATCCAAATGCAGACCCTGAAACCGCCTCCTTTCCTGCCAAGATAACGAACTGGAAGCCATTCTGCATGCCTGAAGGAACTGGAGAGACCAATGCCACAACCAAAGACTTGAAAGAGGCAGGAATAGTGGTCCACCTCACATCTGCCAATGCACCCGACTGGCCTCTGCAGAATTCAGATGGATTGTGTTAGATGACCACAGGCTACTGTGAAATTAACCAAGCATGAGCCTCAACACCAACTGCTGGACCAGATGTAATAGCTTTACCTCTTCAAGCAGGTCAGTGCGGACTCCAGTACTTAGCATGTTACCAGTGAGTTGATGAACGCTTTTTCTTCTCTCGATATCCAGAATCAAAAGTAATTCTGACTACAGTATACCTTCACCAGAATAGCTTTAGGGCTCTGTGAATTCTTTCGTCACAATCTAGTCCTCTGGGAGCTTGCCATTCTGCAGAATGTTGGGACATTCTGTGGAACAACACATGGGTCCCTTATTTTGATGATATCATACTAATTGTACTGGGAAGCAGGAAGTGGCAAGTTCTTTACATACTTTAATAAGAGGATGCACGCATGTTGGAAGATGAGATATAAACCCCACAAATCTGTGACATTTCTAGAGCGTGGCTTGGAGCATTCCGGGACATCCCTCCAAAGCAAAGGAAAAATCAGTATACCTTGTACACCTACTACTACATGTAGGCTGAAAAAAAGGCACGACCTAGAAGCTGAGTTATGTTTTACTCGGCGGACAAAACTGAGGACTTAAGCCCAGGACACAGCGTCTCAGATAACTGAGGGACTGCTCTAAAGAGGCAAGGAGGGAAGCCAGGATATATAAGAGTTTTTGCAACAAAGTAATCAAAAGATTGCTGTTAATTAAAGAAAACCAGACACCTCAAGGTAAGGAATTTAGCACCTTTCTGTGTATGGGAAGATGCAAGAGTCTGGGCTCACTGAAATCATCCCTTTGATAGGCACCTCAGCTCTTGGGGACCAGTATCCTGTGCTTCTCATCCTGAGTCTCCCCAGGGTGCACGGTCGGGGGTGGCTGCAGCAGCTGACCGCTAGATGGCGGGCATCCTGTTTCCATCCTGAGTTCCCTCAGGGCTCACCATGGGAGCGGCTGTAAAGTGGTGGGTTGATGGCTGCAACATCTTTTGTTTATTGAAATGGCAGGCAATATTTTTCATTCACATACGAAAGCAGCACAGTACTTGCTGGAATGCTTTGCGTTTTAATGCAGTGCTTAAAACGCTAAGTAAAAACTCAAACTTATTTACCTGGGGATCAGAAGGCTGCCTGAGGAAGAGAAGTCTCTGTAGCAGGTTCAAACTGTGGTACAGGCTGCCTGCCACTTGAACTGCATGGTATAGCAAGCTGGATGGTGCAGAAGGCACCCACGGTGGATAAAGATGTTGGGCCAGGGACTTCCCTGGTGGCGCAGTGGTTAGGAATCCGCCTGCCAATGCAGCAGACACGGGTTCGATCCCCGGTCCCGGAAGATCCCACATGCTGCGGAGCAACTAAGCCCCTGTGCCACAACTACTGAGACTGTGCTCTAGAGCCCACGAGCCACAACTTCTGAGGCCATGTGCTACAACTACTGAAGACCGCGTGCCACAACTACTGAAGCCCGTGCGCCTAGAGCCCGTCCTCTGCAACAAGGGAAGCCACCGCAATGAGAAGCCCGTGCACCACAGTGAAGAGTAGCCCCCACTTACTACAACTAGAGAAAGCCCGCGTGCAGCGACAAAGACCCAACGCAGCCAAAAATAAAATTAAAAAAAAAAAAAGAGGCTGGGCCAGTTCCGTATGACATTTACAGTGCAGACCTGGAGAGTTCTTAAGTAAGACCATGTCCTCTGCACCCAAGAGCTACTTCGTTGGAAAACTAGCTCCTGTGTGCTACTGGGTCCCAGATGAAACTAACATCTGACTTGGAACACCTAGCGATGATATGACCCGAGCTGTCCATTATGAGCTGAGTATTACTGTGTCCATAGAGTTATAGGGCCAGGCTGGTGTCACAGCAATCCACTGTATGGTTAAAGCGGTACATCTGGTTCCAGGCTCAAGCAAACCTAGCAAGCATAAGTAAACTGCACGAAAAGGTAAAAGGTAAATTCCCTGGTCAGGTAACTACCATGTCACTTACTTCTGAGGTACCAACACCTTTTTTCCAAACCATATCCGTGGCCGCACAGGGGATTCTCTAAGACTAACTGATGGAGGAAGAATGAACTTAGCCTGGTTCACAGGTGAGTTTCAGGAGATGATGGCATTGGACATGGACTGCTGCTGCATTGCTCCTCAACAGGAGGCCAAGGGGCAAGCATGCACTTAGCCATGACTTTGTATGTAGGGAAGAGTTGCTTCTAGTTCAGACATAAACTTCTGGAAGTGGTAAATAACTTGGCCAATAGTTCAGAAGCTGGGGGGAATAAACATGGCAATTAAAAAGGAGGTATAGATGGACTGACAGATGTGCTCAAACAGTTTGAAAAGCTTTTGTGTTTCCCATGAATGCCCATGAAAAAGAATCCAGTAGAGAAAGTTTTCAAGAACGAAGCCAGACGAGATGATGTTGTTCCTAGACGTGAGCCAGCTTCTCTTCCGTCCCCAGAGGTGGCCAAGCATGATCTGACCATCACAGGCCCCTTCTGCCACTACGGAAAGCCCAATCTGTCTGCAGCAGGGATGGAAGCTGAGTTCTCAATATGGCACGATTCCTTGGGAAGACCAGGCTGGTGGCCAGTTGACGTCACTTAGCCCCTTCTACATCTGAACGCACATCAGTTGGTCCTCACTGAAGTAGATCGATACTGCAGATAGGAGTCTGCCCAGCCTGCTTGCCATACTTCTGTCAGAAATCCCAAGCAAGAGCTTATAAAATGCCTGGTCTGTTGATGGTAATCCAAATAACACTCTCAGACCAAAGGTTCCCAATTATGCTCACAGTAGAAGCCAACGTCATTACAGCGGCCAACACAGCACTCTGCAATCTGTCCCCAGCCCCACCTCTCTGACCTCTCCTCCCTGCCCTCTCTGCTCAAGTCACACTTTCCAGTCCCCCATGACCTGAGCCCACTCCTGGCTTACGGAGTGCCAGCTCCCCCGGTGGTAATCTCTACCTGGAACAGTCTTCCCCTGAACATCTTCCCCACTAACTCCCTTGCCTCCTCAAGCCTTTGCATGTCAGCTTCTCAAGGATGCGACCCTAACTACACAACTTAATGTTAACACCCGCCCACCTTCACCCCTTCCCTCCACGGCATCCACAACTCCCACTGTTCACCAGATGACAGCCCCACACCTCTCCTCTGCAGAACTGCTCACCGACTGTGAGGCTATGCACAAAGGCATTATCATCCAGCCCCTCAACCTCAGTTGCTTCCCCATTTCGAGGCGGCCATACCTCCTCAATGACTGCAGTCCTTGCCCACGTGGAGGTGAGTGTTCCGGGAAACCACACGGTCTCGCGTGGTCCCTGCTGGCCTTCAGACCACGCCCACCCTGTCACTTCCCAATATGGTACTTAAAGGCCTTTGCATCTGCTGAACTTTACAGACTTCAGTCATCTGCTCTGGGAAGGGACAACTGCCATAGCAGAGTCCACCTGTTGGTATCTTCCTCATGCACAAGAACTTCGGGAGTTGCAGCCACCCCTGGAGAGGGTCATTGGCAAGGCCAAGGGGCATCGACTCATCCCCTGACTTCGTTCCAGTCTGCGTGTAAGTGGGGCTCATCTCGAGCTGGTGCTCAGAAGAGGCTCCATGACCAGTAATGGGACCTCTGGATGTTTCAAAGGCAAAACGAGCTACTGGACTGAGGACACTCCCTGCGGGCAGTGAAGGCTGCTGAGCGCTGAGCTCAGGGCTTAGGGCTCAGGGCGTGGGGGAACAGCTGGGGTGAGGGAGGAGGCACCTCGGTTAGCCATTCAAGCTCTGCCTTCAACTCGCCTGCAGAACCACAGGGTCGTTTACATACACACACCCCGGGTCTCATTAAAGCCAAAGGAAGAGCAGGCCAACGGCTCCCACACACATCCTAAAATGTGTTATTTGCAATTTAATTTCACGTGGCCTGCAGAGGCAATAAAGGGCAAAGGGAATTAACCTGCCATGCATTCCACAAGCGCTCCCTGCACACCCACACTCCCAGGGATAACAATTTGCCAACATAACCTTTAATTAAATGAACAGAAATCACGCAGACCCCATGGTGGAGGAAGTCACTAACTAGAAGGAAATTGTGTATGAGTTGCCCCCAGCCACTCATTTCAGCTCAAACAGGATCTGTCGGTAGGGAAGATCAAAATGGGAGGCTCCTCTTTCCCTGGCCTCGGCAGGCGCTGTCTGCCGGGAGAACACACGCTGCGGCGAGGGCGTAGCGCCACCTAGAGGAGAACACGGGGAGAACGGAGCCGCCCGCTGGAAGCTGAGACAACCACAGTCCCAGAGATGCTGCCCAAGGCCTTTGAACCAAATGAACGACTTCCCAGCAAGGCAGACTCTTGCCCTCAATGACACAGCTCAAGAGCAGCGTTGTCTTTGTAGGCAAAAGCATTAGATTCCTGCAATTCCAAAATGACTGCTAAGTGACAGCGTTAGCTTAACCTGGGGAGGAGAAAAGACAAGCAAAAGGTCCCCCGTCTTCTCTCTCTCACCTGTCCCCTCCCTTGCAGGCCCACGGCCACTGTCCTACTTGCAGCCTTCGTTATCACCTCTCCGGATTATTGTCAGGCGGACGAAACCCTGACCTGTCCTCCCCCTGCCAGTCACCTCCCACCCTGAATTCACAACCCACCCCCCCTTCCACTCCACACACATGCCTAACACATGCTAGAAAAGCCAGCCTAAAGTTCATGTCCTGTATCTGTTCAAAATTCTCCCAGCATCTTCCCTGCCCCAAGGAGAGTGCCCCATCGCTCAGCCTCACGTTCCAAACTCCATCATACCAGCCTTAACTGCCACGTCCCTAACCTCAGCTAAACCTGGACTACACTCTACTCCTGTCACCTCTGTGTGCCCATTCATACCATGCCCTGCGGATGAAATGTCCAACCCCACTCCACCTTCACCCCGCATTTCCACATCTGTAAATTCCATGCGCTCCTTAGGGACTAGACCTACACCTTCCACTTCCATGAAGCGTTTCCCCACTGGGATTCATCTCAACCTTCTTTGTTGTAGCTTCTCTCACATTCTATCTTGCAATGTAGTTCTCTTTCCTCCTAGTCTAAAAGGTAAACTCTTTTTTTTTTTTTTTTTTTTTTGCGGTACACGGGCCTCTCACTGTCGTGGCCTCTCCCGTTGCGGAGCACAGGCTCCGGACGCACAGGCTCAGCGGCCATGGCTCACGGGCCCAGCCGCTCCGCGGCATGTGGGATCCTCCCGGACCGGGGCACGAACCCGTGTCCCCTGCATCGGCAGGCGGACTCCCAACCACTGCGCCACCAGGGAAGCCCGGTAAACTCTTCTGAGGGCAGGAAACTATTCACTGTTGAACCTGGGTTATATACACAGAGAAAAATCAAAGATCCTTGATAAATGTTGGTTGGGTAGAATGTAATTTTGAAGGTTGTTTATTTCTGTGGCGCTGGCACAAGGATCGTCTTTATTTAGCAAAGAAAAGAATCTTCTCCTGTGTCAAGCATGAGGCCGGGTGTTGGTGACGGGACTTTTGAGGTGCTGAGGCTTTGAGAAATGGGAGGCCTCTTACAGGATGCTTGGGGGAGGGTGAGAAAAGGGTGGAATTCCACAGCTAGATTTTATTAGCTCAGGGCTACTCAGTAAATCATCTGACTTCTCCTGGGAAATTCTCCGAGGCTGAAGAGAAGTGGCAGCAGATCCGCTCTAAACGGGTATGAAGAGTTAATCCATGTGGACACTGCCTGACCCTTGGATCCCAGTTTCATTCTGGCCTCCTGCAGGGAACCCTCCCAACTGTTCTGGGCCACCAGGTTCCCTGCCTTCACTGACTTTAGTACCGTACATCTTAGTGCTAGATTATACATTGCCTTTAGTATCCACTAAAGTTCCATGGGCAACACCATAGCTCACCAACTTGTCTATAGAGACATTATGTCTGACGCTTCTGAATGCGCCCCAGTGGCCAGTACCCAGCTAGGCATTGAGTTGTGCTCAGTCCCTGCCTATGGACTGACTCTCAACTCTTGGGCTTCCCATAAAGACTTAGACACTGTGATGGTTCCATGTGGCTCTGAACCTGAGCAGGACCCTGTGGGGCTCCTGGGCACACCAGCCTTTCTGTGTCCCCCGTTTCTTGTTTGTAGGGAATAATCTTCAGCCTTCATGATCATCCCTGGGTTCCAAAGGGCAGGTTCAAACAATTGCTAATCAGAGAAGGGAGGGGATGAGAAGGAAAAGGGAAGATCAGACTAGAAACAATAGTGCAGCCTCGAGGCAGGGTCCTGGTTCCCCCTTAAGGGATACACACATATCAATACCTTTGAGCTGTTTTGCAGAGACCGAAACTCCCAGCAGGTGGAAGAAGTTAACTGTATGCGGCCCCCAAGCACGCAGACCCCAGACCGGCTGGAAGCAGAAGGTTGATGATGCTGACTCCCGATTACCTCACCTCCAACCAATCAGAAGAATGTCTACGAGCTGACCACGCCCTGCTCCTTGAACACTGTAAGTGTCCTCACTACCCGCTCCAGGGTGGGACACACAGTATTGAGGGCATTAGCCTGCTGTGTCCCCCCTTTGCCGGGCAAAGCAACAAAGCTATTCTTTTCTACTTCGCCCAAAACCCCGTCTCCGATATTCAGTTCAGTACCAGTGTACAGAGGCTGAATTTCAGATATAGCTTTAAAAGAGGTTGGGAAGGAATTTCTTGTGATGGTCGCTGTTGTTTAACATTTCTCCTACTCCTAGGGTGTCATTGTCGATTAGCGAACATACACAAGCACCATTTTTTGACAGGTATTTTTCAAGGTATTAAAAAATACGAACATGAAGATGTGGGCAGCCTTGCCACACAGGAGGAATGAGTTCATAGCCTAGTGTGGGAGAGAGAATTTCTACAAACAAATGTAACAACAGAGCAAGCCAGGGGCAGCAGGCTCAAAGCAGCTGCTGGAAGGCAGGTGTGGTTGGACTCTGCTCCCTGAAAGCTTTCCAGGAAAAATACAGCCCTGAAATCCTCCACCAGTCCTTCTCCATCCATGTACAGTTTTGTAGACTTGAAGAGAACACCAGAGGACACTTGACAACAAACTTGCACACAGGAGTTCTCACTTAGCTCACTCTGCCTGTGTGTCGAGTTTCCCGAAAAGGGTCCAGACCTATCAGCCTGGGGGTTACGCGGGCTTCTTTGTACTTACCCTGCAGGAGAGGAACAGCCTAGAAGCCAGGCACCCCAGAGATTTGCTTAGCAGACTCCACAGAACTCAGCTGACCCTGGCCCCATGAATGGTCCTCAGCACTACAGAGCTTGCTGGAGCCCTCCCTGAACTTTCCTGCAAAGTGCATTTCATTACTAGCTGGAAAGGAAACAAAAACGAATTCACAATGAAAATAAAGCTGGAAAAAATGACAATCCTATAGAAAGAATAGGCTTTTTTTCCTCTCTCTCTCTCTTTTTAATATCCTGGTAATGAACCTGCCAAGAGAAAATGATTCTGGATGAAAAAATTCAAATTATAATTACTGAAAAATGGAGAAAATATTTGAGGTACTTTACCTATGTCAGTGACAAATAGTTCTTCAGTCACTCAGTTAAGAAATGGATCCTTCCAAGCCCCTATTGATGTTCATGAACAGTGACTGCTCACAGAGGCCCAAGGTTAAGAGCACGAGTGACCCAGAAAAGGCTCAGGTCAAGAGAAAACATGTGAGACATGGCAAGGACATGGGTTTTAAACTTTAAACTTTTTTTTTAAATCCTCTTTTTCTCATTATAAAAAAAAAAAGCTTGTTCATTACAGAAAATTTGGCCAATATTATACATATAAACAAAAGAAAACCTCATCATTAGTTTCTCATCACCTGAAAGGGACTCAAATTTAAGAAGCAGTTACCTTATACTAGGCATTTAGATGCATTATACAGACTATCTCGTTCTTCCTGCATAACTGCTCCCAGTTTATGACATTAAGGATCAGAGAGGTTCATTAATCTACCTGAGGTCACACAGCTATTAAGCGGCAGGGTAAGAAAATGAATCCATCTCTGTTAAATTTTAAGGCTTTTTAAACACCCCTCCTCCCATTCTCAAATATGAAGAAATGCTCCTTCAAAAGCTGTGAGGACCCTCAAACGTTGGACAGATTCCACCTTAAACCTGCTGAGGGAGATTCGTATGCTTTTTCCTCAGCCACCAGGTTCTTTGCCTCCCAGGGACCCCCCAGGAAACAGCAATGGTTACAGCAAAGGCCTGGTGATAGCCAACAGGGATCCCACTCTCACGGTCACCTTCATTGCCAACAGCACCAGAACAGCGGGCTAGAGACAGGGTACAGGGCAGCAGGGTGAAGAGTTCCGTGGCTGACTTTTCCTCTATCATAGTTACATGTACCAGCAGCCACTGGGCTCCGGTGGGCTGGCTTGTGCCCACCACCTAGTTTAGAAGCAGGGTACAAAGAGGACCTCTTTGGAGACAGGCCCAGGAAGCTGTCCTTACAGATTTGCTCCAGGTGACTGTCCAGTTCCGACCAGGGCAAAGTGGCTTCTTTTACTTTTCGTTTTTGTCTCAATCAATACCTTCTCATTGGGACTTCCCTGGTGGCGCAGTGGATAAGAAGCCGCCTGCCAATGCGAGGGGCACGGGTTCGAGCCCTGGTCTAGTAATATCCCACATGCCACGGAGCAACTAAGCCCGTGCGCCACAACTACTGAGCCTGCACTCTAGAGCCCGTGAGCCACAACTACTGAGCCCATGTGCCACAACTACTGAGCCCACGTGCCTAGAGCCCATGCTCTGAAACAAGAGAAGCCACTGCAATGAGAAGCCCGCGCACCACAACGAAGGGTGGCCCCCGCTAGCCACAACTAGAGAAAGACCGCATGTAGCAACAAAGACCCAACACAGCCAAAAATAAATTAAAATTAAAATTAAATTAAATCTTAAAAAAAAAGAAAAACCTTCTCATTTACTGAAAGAGGCTATACAGAGGGAATGAATCACTTCCATATATTCTAAATTACCGCCTCCTTATTACCAATAAATCAATTACATTCACAAATCCAAACAGAACCTGCTAATCATCAACTCAAAACCATCATTTCAAAACACTGCTCTAGAGCTACGAAGCCTGCTACTAGGACCTCCTGGCTGTGAGGAAACATGCCATTACTTCCTGCCCAGGCATATAAAGCCCCCAAGGTGATGTTCTGGTATAGCCCCATGACACCTGGGAATTGGCTCCCACTTTCTTGGAAGACAAAATGTATAAGACAATAAGATTAGCATGCCAGGGACTTCCCTGGTGGTCCAGTGGCTAAGACTCTGCGCTCCCAATGCAGGAGGGCCCGGGTTCCATCCCTGGTCAGGGAACTAGATCCCGCATGCCGCAACTAAAGACCACTTATGCCACAACTAAGACCCGGCACAGCCAAATAAATAATTAATTAAAAAAAAAAAAAAAAGATTAGCGTGCTGGGATCCCCAAGACCATTCCTAAATGGGGAGATTTGCTAGGACTCATGGGTCTCAACATACGGTTTCACTGGTGGCTATGACTTATTACAGGGATTGTAGGAAGGACACACAGCCAGATCAGAAGGGGAAAGGACACTGACGGTCTGGGGAAATCCATGCACTGGCTTCCTTCTGCTCTCTCCCTCCCAGGAGGGGTCACACACAACCCAGTCTCCATCCAGCAACAAAATACAGCAGCATACGGGCTCTGTCTTGCCCAGGGAAACTAATTAGAGACTTAGTATCCAAGATTTGTACTGCGGACAAGTCACAAGAGTACCCTCTGCCTAACAGATACCAAAATTCCAGACTCCCATAAGGAAAGCAGGGGTTTAGCATAAACCACCTTGTTGGCACGAATAGTCTAGATACAGTAAACCATCCTCATCGGTCAGGGAACAATGGGACCCCTCCGAAAATCCAAGTTCCCAGACACCCACTTGCAGGCAGGCCTGTCTAAGGATGACAGCAGCAGGCCTGCTGTGTTCAACATTTTCTGCACAATTGAGCACCAAAGCCTTGTCGACACATACACTGTCTCATCCGAGAAGAGGAAAATCAATCCAACTGATGATTTGGAACTGAGCGTGCCATTCCTCATAGATGTTCTCAAATAGCACTTCTGCAGTTTTTTTTAATCACTGCTTCAATAACAAGAACTATGGGATTTTTAAAACTTTAACATTATCTCACTGGCTAGAATCTGAGCTGGCGCTGTAAATTCTGGCCAGCAGAATGTGGCAGAAGTGACACCGTATGGGTTCCAGAGCCTAGGATCCAAGAGGCCTTGTAATTTCTCCCTTCACTGTCTCTAAATGCTGCCAATACAGGAAGATGCTCCAGCCTCCTGGCGGGGGAGAGCAGAGGTGCCCCAGGCTGCAACTGGCACCCACTTCCGTACGCCTAAGTGAGCCCATTTGGGACCTTCCAGCCCTGCCCCTCCTGCAGCTAGATGAGGGAGCCCCAGAAAACCTGCAGAGGAAATAACCAGCAAACCACACGATGGTGATAAACAATAAATCACTGCCATTTCAAGCTAGTCAATTTTGGAGTGGTTTGTTATGTATTCATAAATAAATGATAAATAAAAGTGGGGCTTGTTTTTCTGAGCCTTTCTCTGCATTTCTGCAAAGCTTATTTTATCCTAGACCAAAACTGATGTATAAACTGGGTTAAGAAGACAACCCCCTCCTTGGCAGGGTGGGACGGAGATGGAGGACAGGGGCAGGATATCAGAGAAGACAAAGAAAACATACATTATAAGTCTTGTGACTATCACCAAACAAGAGAAGAAACAGAAAATCAATGGCCCTTTGGGTACCTCAGACCACCCTCATAATAAAAGAGAATTCTGCCCAAATAAAAGAAAAGCCCCAGGGGCTTCCCTGGTGGCTCAGTGGTTGAGAGTCCGCCTGCTGATGCAGGGGACGCGGGTTCGTGCCCCGGTCCGGGAGGATCCCACATGCCGCGGAGCGGCTGGGCCCGTGAGCCATGGCCGCTGAGCCTGCGCGTCCGGAGCCTGTGCTCCGCAACGGGAGAGGCCGCAGCAGTGGGAGGCCCGCGTACCGCAAAAAAAAAAAAAAAAAAAAAAAAGCCCTGCCTTCTCCTAGCTGCCTTGCACAAGGGAACTTAGGTGTCCTTCCGATGGCCCCCTCTTCATTGCTCTTTCCTCCTTCAGAGCTCTTATCACCAGCCATAGTTATCTTTCTGTTCATTTACTTGCCCATTTTCTGCCACTGGCCACCCCACTGCGGGTGGTAAGCCTCAGCTCCTGAGAGGTTTATCTGTCTTGTTCTTGCATGGATCCCATCACCTGGAACAGTGCCTGGTACACAGCAGAGGCTCATGACTGAACAGATAAGCAAATGGATCAATTTATAAATAAAGGACCATAGGACTTCCCTGGTGGTCCAGTGGTTAAGACTCTGTGCTTCCACAGCAGGGGGCACAGGTTCAATCCCTGGCGGGGGAACTAAGATCCCGTGTGCCATGCCGTGCAGCCAAATAAACAAAAAAAAAGTAAAAAAAAAAAAAAAAGCACATAAATGACTAAAGTGGACAGAGTACATTTTTGGAAAATGGGTTTATGCTAACTGTAGCCTCGGAGACAGAGTAGGAAGAAAAGCTGAAAAGAACAGAATATTATTGTTATTATTCACTCAATACAACTAAACGTATGAACTGAACCCAAGTAAAGAATAATACTAGTAGTGACAGAGCACACATCAGGTACTGTTCTAAAAGCTTTACACATATTAACTTTTAGTCCTTACAACAGCTCTATGAGGTAAGTAGTCTTATTACAACCATCTCCATTTCACAAACGGGGAAATCAAGGCACAGAGAGGGCAAGTGATTTGCCTAATGCCACCCAGCAGGTACACAGCCAAGCCTGGACTTGAACCCAGGCTGTCTGTCTTAGAGTGTATTAACCACAACATTATCAGCCTCTTAGAGATGAGCCAGAAAGGCCAAGAGTATTGAAACAACAAACAAAAACATAGTAGGAGGGAAGTGTTGGAGAAAACGGAGGGGCCATGAGGGAGGGGAAGCAGTTTTTGTCACTGGGGTGTGACATCTAAAATTCAGGCTCAATAACAGGTGCTTTCTCTCACCAAACAGCCCTCTTTATCAAACAGACCAAGCGCAGTTCCTGCTCATTGCTGAGTCTGGGTTTCAGGTTTGCGCTAGCCAATCACGCCCTCCTGCGAGAACCAGGGGGCACTCCACCCTCTTGATACTATGAAGCCTGCCCTCCACAGCCCCCGGCTGTTCCCTCTACTCCCGAGTGCAGCCCCTGTGTGGCCCTGAGTGGTGTGCAGCATCCTCTTCCCCGACGCAGTGAGTACACGTGACCGTGAACCGCTGTTGAGCTCATCGGTCCAGCGTCAGGTAATAACCCTCAGGTGGGAATCAGCCCTTACCAAGGGGGTGAGTGGGAGATGATTAAAACAGTCATGAGGAAGAATTAGAGAAAGAAATGGTAGATGGATCTATGATGACCTTACTTATGTTGATGATGACCTTGTCCCCAGCCAGCCTGAATGTAGTCTGTGCCACTGGTAGCCCACTAACAGAGGAAGGGCCGGGAAAAAATCTGGGGGCCCCACTAACTTGTGCAGGGCCTCCCACCAACGTGGTTCTTAACATTCCAATCCCTTGGCCCAAGTCAAGGTGACGGTCACCAGGGCGATGGCTGCCAGGAGAGCTTGGGTGGACATTTATTGAATTAATACAATAAAATGCTTTAACACTATGGTTAGTAAATGCTAATGATTAAGCTCTTTGCAAATATTCTATTTCCATTAAAGTGGTTATGGGGAAAATTACTTATGACAAAAAGCTCTGTGAAAACAGCAAGAAATAAAATTGTAGGTACGATATAGTTTTCACTAGATTTTTTTTAAAAGCTAAATGTATGTGGAAAATGACCAGAAGGACATAGACCTAAATGATTATAACAGGAGGGTTAGCAGGCTGTGATTATTTTAAATGTTTCTTATTCCTGCTATTTTCCAAATTTTCTGAAATGGGATATGTCACTTTCACAACTGAAAATGCACCCAATAATTGTTAAAATAAGCTCCTCTTAGGCTGGAATTAATGTTGTCACAACTTTTTATAGCATTACCTCCAGCAGGATGCTAGGCATTTAGCAGGTACTTAGGAAATGTCTGCTGGCGAGAACACAGAGAAAGCGAGAATGCTGTGATGTACCATGGAAGGACTGCGAGAGGAGAGCCCAGAGTTCAGGGATCCATGCTGAGCTCTGTCAGAGCTCCTTTTGTAAGTACAGGCAGGCCACTTCATTTATCAGCAGCTCATTTCCCTCATCTGTACAGTGAGAATAATGCCCACAGGGTCCTACATCATTATTCTAAGGCAAGCATCATCAAAGGAGCCACATGGTTTGGGAACTTTCTCGGCAGGGTCAGCACCCACTGTGTTCCTGATACGTCACACTCCACATCCCAAAACCCAGGCAGCTCACATGCTCTATCCCTCGCCCCCATTGACACCCCCCCCCCCCATCAGGTATGCACAGGCTGTGTCAGTGAGTTCCAGGATGTCCCTGGCAGCCTGTTTTGGCTTTGTTGACCCACCTAGCCAAAGCCTTAACCCAGACCAAGCCCCTGTCCAGAGCTGCTGTGCTCTATACTTATGCATTTCTTTCCCACCTGGGGTTACAGTAGTAGTTGCCTTATTGACATGAAATGAAATTTAAAAGACTAGTGTTTCAGCAACAGAAACGTTAAAGGTAAGGAGAATAAAAAAAGTGAAAGAGAAATTGTTGGCAGAGTTTTCAAATCCATCATGTGTTAGGCTTACTTTCCCAGAAACTGGAAATTAACCTTTTCCTTCTCTTTTTTCTTATTTGGAGAAGCAATGGTTTGTTCCATTGAGTCTCCAACTGGCTGAGGTCAAACAGGCTGCTCTGGTTTGAATTACCATTTTAGTTTCTCTAGCTCTTTATCATATTTGAACATCTCAGCTGGAGCACAGGCTCATTGATCGGTGTCAAATGTACATTTTCCAATCTGCTCCAATGGCTTCTTTTTTCCTCAAATAGTGTTTTCTCCCTCCACTCAGCCCAGCCCAGACACCAAGCCTGACTTCAACACGAGCTGACCTTCAGACACATCAGATCCATCCGTCAGAGAAACTGTCCACTTGTGGTTTCTGGATTGTCTTATGAAGGACGAGAGCAGCAAAGCAGGTCGGGAGAAATGCATAAGGAATGTATCACTTTGAACAAGTCCCATACTTCCCTGTGTCTGCTTCCTCAGCTAAAGCACAGGCACTGGACTAAATCAGTTACCTTTAGGAGTCTGGGAGTAGGGGTGGATACGGGGAGACATATTCCTTGGGGTTTTTTAAATCAAGATCACATGGAAGATTTCTGTTTGTTGTTCAACTATGTCTCCTACAATCCCGGGTTTTGAAACGCCTCTACTTAAGGAGGGTTGGGAGTCCCTAAGAGAATGATTGGCCTGGTGATCCCTTTTACCTTTAGGTCTGACCCTGTGGAATGTGACTGCTATTGATAGCATGTAGTCTACAAGAATATCACCGCAGGATGACAAAGGCTCTACCTAGGGAGTATGGTTTGAAAAGGACCACTGGCCTACCTATCTTAGAGACACTAAAAGCTAAGGTTATTCCTGATGACCTTAACTAGTGTCATTTCAATTCAAGGAGGGTACTTACCCACAGTTCTTCACTAGAGGCAGCGTACGTGTTATAAAATCTTCATGACCGTGTATACAGCATATATAACACACGCCAACTACACAGCTACCTGATTCGGTAAGAAGAATACCCAGGAAGCAAATACACAGGCTCAGAATTCACGAGGCACAATGAAAGTATTCCAAACACCAGAGGAAACCATACAGTAAGGGAATCATCCATAAGCGTGATGTCGCACCTACGACACAGAATGACTTGTGCTAGTAGTAGAGAGGGCATAGGGCAGTCATGCCCCACACTTTGCCCCCAAGTGTTGACAATTCAGTTAAAGACGTACACATACCTATAAAAAGATGGTGCGGTGCAAGGCAACAGACGCTACGCCCAGTATGTACTATAAGCACAGTGGGGATTCAGAGGCAAGTCAGGGTAAAGCTTTCTGGGAACAAAGAATCTGACCTCACTCGGAAACCAGGAGAGGGGCCAGAAAGGGAGAAGAAAACAGCTGCTTCCTGGGGAACTGGAAGCGTGGGAAAACAGACTTTATGTTAACAAAGAAACAGACTGCTCGCAAAGGGCTGAGGTCGTCCTCTTTGAACATGGTGCACACGGTTAGCATCCATTCTTCCCTTTTCAACAATAACCCTGAACCAAGACCCAAACACCAATTCTACCTTTGATGAGCCCAGGAGACATGGAACTGTCTGTGAACTGTGAACACAAAAGACTGGAGAGCAGAGAGAAGAGAGAAGGTACCCCTGAGCTGCCATTTCCAAGGGAGCCTGAAAGGTACCCGCTAAGGTGAGAGGTATAGAATCACAGTCCCTTGTTTTGAACAACACAATGGAGAGAGGTTGCAAAATGATGTCAGCTTGAGCCTTCCTGGACCTGGTTTTGTTCCTAGAAGCGGATAAGGATGGGTTGAGTAAGGAGCCACACAGACGTGTCATGTGTGCAGAAGCAGTCTTTCACATGCTGGGAGGACAGAGGATTTGGCACTGTTAACAGCTCTATATTTGCTGGTCTTCGTTGGCTAGACAGAGGTGAAGGCTCAAAGGACTTACACAAAACCCTGGAACGAAGGAAAATCCCTCCTGGAATACTCTTCTCTATACAAACCTGTTACAAATTATAATTTTATACAAATTATAGAAAAAAGTTTACCTAATTCAAAACTAAGACATCAAAAAAGGAACTAGTATAGGCTCTATAAAAAATATTACAAGAAAACTAAGGAAAAGTACAGGAAAAATAATGGCGAAGGATTTTTTTTGTATCGGCTCCATAGTGACTAAATACCTTGCCATGAACTTTTAAAAATTTCATGAAGCAATCACACACACACACAATAAAGCAGATATGTAAGAGCTCATGGAAAATGTGGTAAGACAGAAGAATTTGAAGCATAAGCTAGCAGAAGTGTGGAAAGAAGTGAAATTTTAAAAATAAATAAGTAAAACCATTATAGAAATAAAGACAAAATTGAAAGCAGCACATAGAAAATAAGACATTCCTAAGAATAGAGAAAGGAATAGAAAGGAAAAGACAATGATAGGAAAAATGAGAAAAAAATGAAATGGAAATAAATGAAGAGCTTAAAGGGATTTACAAGAAAATGACAGAAAAGATAGACTGGCAAAGGACATAAAGAATATTTAAAGATACGATTCAATAAATCTTCCTGAAAATAGAAGGCCTGGATATATTGAAGGTCACAGAGAATCCAGGGAAAAGTTGACAAACATGATCTGGTACATTTATAAGACTTCACAGACAAAGAATTTTGGGGCAGCCATGTACCTCTCACATATGATGGGGGTGAAAAGAAATTGGCCTCAGACTTTAACACTGCATCATTTGCTTTTAGAAGACAGTAAGGTGACACCTTTGTAGTTAGTCCTCAATAAACAAAATGTGACTCTGGAATTTTATACCCAGAAAAACTATCATTCATTGTAATGGTAACAAGCCAACATTTTTTAACATACAAGAATTTAAGGCATTTTGTTTCCATGAGCTTATCCTGAAGAAACTATCAGAGGAAGAACTTTCCAGCCACCTAAGAAATGAATGCAAAACAACAGCAAAGGACTAGGGAAGACCACTAAATCTACTTAAATGTAGGAGTAAGTCTAAAACAAGTTGGGCTTTATGATTTAAAAACAGGCCGTAGATGTTGTAAATCCTGACAGTGTAGATCTAACTCACAGAGGACGAAGAAGCGACATGTTCATTATCTTTTAGAGCTGGGAGATGAAAAGAAAACGTTAAAAGCGATAAACATATTTATTAACAGCCAAAGGTAAATCCTAAGAAAGACAGGAAAACCACTGAAATAAAGCAGGGGATGGGAAGAAAAGGAGGGAGAAAAAGAATATACTAAGGGAAGGTTAATCAGATACCTTTCCTCCCCATTTACTGTCAAGCCCATGTCATATAATAACCTCTCACCTTGCTGCTTGCTGCCCCAGACACACAAGACACTTACCTACCCACTCATTTATTCGTTCAACAAACATTTGTTAAATACCTAATATGTGCCAGGGCTGAGAGTAGGGCAGTGAGCAAAATAGACAAGGCTCCTGTCCTCAGGGAACTTACAGACATTTACTAGAGGCAGACACATTATAAACAACTAGCTATGTGATGTTATGCCAAGTAGCGATGAGTACTACGGAGAAAAATAAAGCTGAGTGGTACGCATATACAATGGAATATTACTCAGCCATAAAAAAGAATGAAATAATGCCATTTGCAGCAACACGGATGGACCTAGAGAGTCTCATTCTAAGTGAAGCAAGTCAGACAGAGAAAGACAAATACCATATCACTTCTACGTGGAATCTAAAAAGGAAAAAAAAAAGATACAAATGAACTTATTTACAAGACAGAAACAGACTCACAGACTTCAAAAACAAATCTATGGTTACCAAAGGGGAAATGTGAGAGGGAGGGATCAATTAGGAGGCTGGGATTATACAGATACACGCTACTATATATAAAATAGAGAACCAACAAGGACCTACTGTATAGCACAGGGAACTCTACTCAATATTCTATAATAACCTATATGGAAAAAGAATCGGAAAAAGAATGGACATATGTATATGTATAACTGAATCACTCTGTTGTACACCTGAAACTAGCACAACATTGTGAATCAACTATACTCCATTATAAAATAAAAAATTAAATAAAAAAATAATAACTAGGGAGTGTCCTACTCACCTCTGGAGATCTGAGTCCACACACACACACACACACACACACACACACACACACACTCTCTCTACTATGGCAATCTGCTCTCAGCCTGCCCCCCATGCTTCCCACAGCCCCACTCTGAAAAACAGCCTCCTGGTCCCGTCGCCTCTGTCCTCACCTCCTCTGTTCAAGCTCCCTGGGGCAGCTCACAGCCCCACCAGTCCTTTTCCTTTTGGCCTTTACCTGCGAGCACTGGAGAAAGCTGATACCTGGGCAGAAAATCAGAGAAAACCAAGCACCTCTGTCAGAGTCAGCTCATTAAGGAAAACCCAGACACCTTTCACCAAGTTGGTTCCGGAGTATTTTATGAGCAAACTAAAAACTAAAGCCTCAGTCTGCTGGAGCTGTCTGAAGGCGCGGAATTGGCGATACCAATTAAAAGGAAACGGCTGACTGTTACCGATCTTACGTTCACTCAGCTGGCTACCAGAGGAGAAGGAAGATGTTCAAGCACAACGCAGACGGTTTTCTTGTCTCTTCTCCAGAGGGACCCTCAATTTGGTGTCTACTCCCTCGGCCCGTACTAGCACCCAGCAGGGCTTCAGGGGGTGTGGGTGAAGGAAACCGGGAGGAAGGAGTAAACAGTTCCAGAGGGGCTGCCAGGTGCCCGGCACTGTGTCAGCTTCTCCATATATGTTCTCCTGCTGAACTTCGACAAACCCCAGGCGTGGGTGCTAACAATACCGCAGGTAAGAAAAACGCAATTTCAGAAAGTTAATGTACCAAAAAACGCACAAACCTCACAGCTGAGCTCCTGTGATCAAATGCCAGTTTGATCCCACAAGGTTTCCCCTACTTCCTTTGGGATTTTACGAAACACGCCACGAGAGGATGACAGCAGAAAACAACACAACATGGGTGGCCACCTGCTCTGCACAAACTCTATGATCAGTAGCGGGCACGGTTACAACCTAGGGACTGAACAGCTCCACCCAGACACTGGTCAGACAGCTTTGGTTCCAGGACATTCCTGCAAACCTCAGCCAGAGCTGCCACATCAGGGCTCCTTAACCATGCCGGGGCCTGGGCCATGACGGAAGGATGCTGAAACTGACAGGGCAACGGGAGCCCTCAAAGCTCCGTGCTGTAGCCACCGGCCATGAGCTCCCAGACCAAGTTCTACCCTGGATCCTGTCCGCCTGGGCCTTCTTTCTTTCCCAACTATCTGAGTCAGCCCAGCCACTTCCCCCTAAAGATTCTGAAGGGCCTCAACCGGATATACCAGAGGATGTTGGAAGTTTTAGGGAAAGACGGGAGGTAGGGGATATTGGGGAAAATGGAGGAAAAGAAGTGAGACCACATTGGGCCTCGAGGAGAAGAAAGAAAATAATTCCAAGGTTCCTTTATATGCTAGGCAGAAGGCAGACAAAAATTGATAATGAATGCCAATTATCGAGACCTGCTGAAAAACACTTTAAAAAAAAAGCATCAGTGCTTCATTAAAAACACATTTGCTCTCTGTACAAGGGAGGAACAAAGATGATGAGAAGTGAAGTGGTATGTTTTTGAAAAGAAAACAAATAACAAAAAAGGGCTGATGAGAAGTCCTCGAACACAAGATTACCAAATGGAAATTCAAACAGCTCCATTAAAAAATGGAACGCAGGGGCCAAATTTCTGTTGAGGGAGAAGGAGATTTATAGAAACCTTGAGTGTGAGAATGGCAGCTCTGGCCACAGTCACTGCCCACCTGCAATTACTCAGAAACTCAGTGGCTTATTCTGACTACAAGCAGAGGGTTTAATACTATCTGTGGTGGTATTTGAAAAGCTGCAGTTTGCAAACAGTCTGCGGGGGCTTGCAGGGAGCCGGATGGGAGAGAAGTAAAGTTATCTGTTCCTGAAATTTGCATCACCCCATATAACAAGGGACTGACCTTCCATCAACAAAAAGTAGCAAAAAGTTGTCTGGGGCTGCACTGTCTGGACAGAAAGAGAGAAAAATCAATTTCAGATTTCTCGGGTGAGATTCTGAGGCGTGATTCAGAGAAGGAATGACTCTCACGTATACTTAGAGGGGAGTTGGTGGCAGTAGGCATGAAATGGGAGATGCCTCGCAGTTTTTTGACCTAATGAAATATGAAATAAAGTATCCCAAGGTTAATGAGACATTTTCACCTGCTGGATCTCCGCATTAGTAAACATCCTCTAAAAGGATAAATGTCAAGAGAAAGATGTGATACAGCAGCAAGGGAAGAGAGGAACTCACTGTATCACTGTTGCAGCCAGGTGGCACTGGTTGTGAGTTACAACGGAAAGCCAGGGCACCACGTGCATGTGACAAGCCCCTTGAGGTCAGCACCCAGCGAACCGTCAGCGAATCTCATCTCACCCATGCAGCACATTTTCATGGACAGAACGCCTCCTCTGCCTCTGCACGTGCCTAAACAAAAATCCAGACTCCCAAACAAAACTTGAGAGAAGGGCTTTGCTGTCTTTTGGTCTCCCTGCCATCAGTTATCTCTTCCTTGGCTCACAAGTGAGATCCAAAGATGTCCACCCAACACACAGTGTCTACATTAGCATAACTCTGCTATCCATTGTCATCATGATGATTTTACTATTCCAGGAGACTCTTGCTCCAGCAAGTAACTTGACTGTGCTTGAAAGGAACTTTCTGAAGGATCCATCAACTCTTCTATAGAAATCATTCATCAATAGACTGTTTATGCCCTAAAATTCTTTGCAGCCCCTGCCTCAAAGATCTTTGTCTTGCTGTTTCCACAAATCCTAAACAGTAATACCAGGACCCTTGCCCTACCTAATCAAATCCCCCCCCACACAGAGAGATCTAGATCTGCCTTAAACCAAACTTCCAACTCTCAGCAAATTCCCCTCTTTGACAACACCCAAGCTGTCGAGGTATTATTCTCTCTTACTGCACGAACAATAAACTCAGCTTATCAACAGATCGAGTTGTGTTTGGTGATATTTGGAGAGCCAGCATTCAACAAAAGGAATCAAAGCGTTAATACAGCTTTATCAAAAAGCCAAGCCATACTCTTTTCACTCTGACCTTCTAAAGATTTTGTTTCATGAGTGCTTTTCTAATGGCTCCAATTCTGCAAAATTATTTCCAAACATGTGCACTGTGTTCAGTGAAGGCTCTGAAAGAGGTCTCCTGTCCTCAAACAGCCTGCAGTCTAAGTAGGACACACATTCAGTTAATTATTATAATACAAGCCTTTTGAGAAATCTGTGGGCCTGGACTACAGTCAGAGGAGCTCCAATAAACAGAGTGGAAAGCAGGCTTCAGCAAAAATGACAGTCGAGAATGAAGGCAAAAACTGAAGCATTAAGAAAATTAAAATGACACGTGCAGTAACAAAACCCTACAAAAGAATGTCAGCCCCGCTCAGATTTGTTTCCTGTTCCTGAAAAAGCTCTTCACCTCTTAGTACTGTGCAAACTTACCTTTGCCTCCTAGTAGCCATGAGGCCCTAGAAAGACAGACTTTAAGTTATCTTTATCTTTGTATGGGCAGAATCTACCCTACCCAGGACCTAGGAGGTGCTCGTAAGTATTTAATGGATGACTGAGGATGAGAGACCAGGCTGGGGGTTACTGCCACAGGCTGGCTACTTGGATTCTGCTGATAAACAATCTACAACCAGAGCTGCAAAATTCCGCAGCTCCTTCAACCGGGCGGTGCAATGCTGTTTCGTGTCTGCCCAATACCATCGTATACCCCTTAGGACCAGGACCAGTTCATCTCTTTTCTTATGAATGGAACATCCGTCCAGGCCCAATCACGTTGCTTCCACATCCCGGCACCATCACACACTGTACTAGAAAAACACCTGCTCTGCCAACACTCCGCGTCCCTGCCTGCCTCTACCTCACCTCCCTCCTTCCCCTCGACCCCAACTCCTCCCCTCTTCCGTTTCTGGCCCCTTCTCCACTCCTGCCCCTACCACCCCTTCCTCGCTGCCTCCCCACTCTTACTTCCCTTTACACTTGGTCCTGCCAGCATCTCCGCCAGGGTATGTCAGCCCTGTGCTGGGTAACTGGTACAGATTCCCAATACGTGTATGTAACCGCTCTAGAGGTCTAGAGGTCTCTAGACCAACGAAGAGAACTTTGAAAATGTGACTTAACAATCTGCTTTACTGCACTAACTGTCCCTTCCCTATGACTTCAAGACTCGCCCTCATGCCTCTCCGATGAGTCATCGCTCTGCACTCCACCCTTCCTCTAAACAGCCCCCCTCCCCCTCCTGCCTTGCTGCTCCTCCCCAGTACTTTCCTGTGCTGATTCCCGCAGCTGAATGAAGGTCTGTGGTAGCAGGCTAGGCCAGACAACCCCCGACCCCTTCTGAGGTTCCCCTTGACCACTGACCTTTGCCTCTCATCAGTACGGTGCCCGGGGCGGGGGTGGGGGGCTGCCCTTGACCAGTTCAAATGCCAGCGGTGGCTACTTTTTTCTTTTTTTTAAGATTTTTTTTTTCATGTGGACCATTTTTAAAGTCTTTATTGAATGTGTTACAATATTGCTTCTGTTCTGTTTTGGTTTTTTGGCCCCAAGGCATGTGGGATCTTAGCTCCCCGACCAGGGACGGAACCCGCACCCCCTGCACTGGAAGGTGAAGTCTTAATCACTGGACCGCCAGGGAAGTCGCAGTGGCTACCTTTTAACCTAGAAGTTTCTAGAAGGCAGACCATCAGAGAGCAAAGCTCATTTTCCCATAGGGTGAGTGTTGCACTGGAGAGTTACGTTGCAAGACTGCTCTAGAAGAACAAATGAGTGAAAAGTAAATCACAGGTTTGACCAACAATTTGTCACAGAAGCAAAGACACAATGATAAATCTCTGTATATGGTTTAAAGGCCTCATAAAACAATGAAAGGAAAGACCTAGAAAACAGGCTTAAAGGTCCTATACATGTCAAGTACATGGGGACTTCATACACCAAGGTTACATCTATCATATCATAAAATTTGACGTAAAATAAATATAACTCTAATATGGGCATTCATTAGTTAAACCTGATTACCAAATCATTTTCCTTGCTGAGCTGAAATCTGCAGGAGTTTTAAGGAGTGATTTGGATGCCACAGGACTAATAAAAACTCAACGCTCTCTAAGTATAAACCAGTTCCTTCTTTTGCTCTCAAATTTCCATGTAACAAAAGAGGCATTTAAAATCATCCCACTGTATTATGCAGACTCTAAAAATGGAAATTATGGAGACTATGGGAACACAGGAAAAAAATATATGACATAACACTGAAGAGGAAAAAGCAGAATATAAATAAGATATACATGACGATTGGAATAATGCAGTTGTGTGTGTGAGTTTATATGTCCCGTTGAAAACAGTTGTGTTGGGATGATGACTCATGAATGATTTTAAATGACTATTTTATCATGTTAGAAAACTGTAATAGTGACACCCAATATGAAAAGGGGCATGGGCAGAAAATATCTGCAAATGATGTGACCAACAATGGACTAATCTCCAAAATATACAAACAGCTCGTGCAGCTCAATATCAAAAAAACAAAAACCCATTCTTTGATTGATATAAATAGACATTTCTCCAAAGAAGACATACAGATGGCCAAAAGGCACGTGAAAAGATGCTCAACATCACTAATTATTAGAGAAATGCAAATCAAAACTACAATGAGGTATCACCTCACACCAGTCAGAATGGCCATCATCAAAATATCTACAAACGATAAATGCTGGAGAGGGTGTGGAGAAAAGGGAACCCTCCTACACTGCTGGTGGGAATATAAATTGGTTCAGCCACTATGGAGAACAGGATGGAGGTTCCTTAAAAAACTAAAAATAGAGCTACTATATGATCCTGCAATCCTACTCCTGGGCATATATCCGGAGAAAACCAAAATTTGAAAAGATACATTCACCCCAATGTTCACTGCAGCACTATTTATGTAACAGGGAAGAGCTAAATTGGACTCCATGTTGGATCTGTTTCTTTGACTTTAACCTTTGCTTTTCGTTACTTCTGTTATTATAATCTTACATAATGGCCTGCCTCAGGGAACCCTGCCCCTCTGCCTGAATGTTAAACTAAAGTGCCTCTGTTCAGCTCACAGGGAGACAATCTGACGCTGCTCACCTGTGGATGGCTGCAAGAAAGAAGAAATTAACACCCGGAGGCTGGCCATTCCAGGCAATATTCCGCAAAATTTATGGCCTTTTACTTTACTTCCTCATCTCCTCCCCCTCTCCGTGCTATAAAAGAAACTGGCATCCAAACCCCAATAAGATGGTTTTTCGGAGACATTAGTCTGCCATCTTCTCTGTCGGCCGGCTTTCTGAATAAAGTCGTATGCCTTGCCTTCAACACCTCATCTCGGATTCATTGGCCTGTTGTGCGGTGAGCTGAGGGAGCTTGGACTCGGCAAAAATTTACAATCGACAAGACATGGAAACAACCTAAATGTCCACTGACAGATGAATGGAGAAAGAAGATGTGGTACGCATATACAATGGAATACTACTCAGCCATAAAAAAGAATGAAGTCATGCCATTAGCAGCAACATGGATGAACCTAGAGATTATCATACTAAGTGAAATAAGCCAGACAGAGAAAAACAAATATCATATATCATTTTCTATGTGGAATCTAAAAAAAAAAAATTACAAATAAACTTTATATACAAAACGTCCCTACAGACATAGAAAACAAACTTAGGGTTACCAAAGGGGAAGGCAGGGGTAAAGATAAGTTTGGGGGTAAAGAGTTTGGGATTAACATAAACACAGTACCGTATATAAAACAGATAACCAACAAGGACCTACTGTATATCACAGGGAACTATACTCAGTAATTGGTAATAACCTATAAGGGAAAAGCATCTAAAAAAACAATAGGTATATATGTATGTATAACTGAGTCACTTTGCTGCACACATGAAACACACCACTGTAAATCAACTATACTTCAATTAAAAAGTAAAAGATTAAATAAAAAAGAAAAGGGGCATGGGGAGTGAAGTTTCTGGAGTCTCCAGATGGATGCAAGAGCTGGGTGCCTCACCTGGTCCCAGGGAAATGGGGTATGTCACCTACTCAAAAGTTTTTTTTTTCCTTTAATAAGGACTGACAACATTTGTTCACTGGGTCCTTCTCAATGTTCTCAGTTGATGCTAATCTGGAAGGGCCACTGCTACTCTGAACTAAATTACAGCAAAGCCAAAAGAAACTGGGGATGCTAAGCCATTCTCTCCTCCTTCACAGCCCACTGAGCTGACAGCTCTGGGTATTTCATCAATGGTGAGCTCTGAAACAATTAAATCCAGGCCTAACAAGTTTTCCAAAGCAGGTGCAAAACACCCTCCCTCTGAATTCCACAAGTAGGTGTAATCCAGACGCCAGCAAGTAGGGGGAAGGGGGGCAGTTAGAAGCGGAATTCGATCACAACCTTAGAGTGGAATCTCATAACCCTATATCCTAGTGACTAACAGAATTCAACTATTTGCTGGTGAGACTAGAGAATAATTGAAAAGTTTGGGTGATTCTGACTTGGCATCGGTATAAGAGTACAAATGAAGGCCCACGTAAATATTTAAAAGTTGCAAATCGCTATCAAATTATTCAATAAAATGTGTTCTATCCTCCTTCCTTACAAATACACCTTCATAATGACAAAACGTTAAAATCTGTTTTAACATATGGTTTTATATGACTGAAAGCTGCAAAACATCAAAGATGATGAACAAATTTGCTGATCATGACACGTGTGCTCTGTGAATACACCAGCAATGATGAATGAGTGATACAATAAAAGCATAAATAATTCATAAATTATTATATATTTGTTTCATAAAATGTATCTATCTTCCCTCCATTTTGGCAAAAGCCCTAATTACCTTGTTAAAAATCAAGTTTTCAAAATTATGTGCATTCTACTGACAGCAGTGATCAAAATGATTAAAAAATAAAATGCGATTGTAGTCAGTGTATAAAACTGGAATATATTTTCCGTCAAAAATTTAAACTACCGTAAATATAAAAATTCAAATTCTCTACTAAAATTAAAAGGCAAAAATGGTAATTATATTGAATACGTACCAACAATTTAAATCAGGGTTATTTAAATAAAGCTGGTTTTAATTTATTTTTTTAATCTAAATTCAATCTAATTAAATATTTTAAAAATAAGACTACCCCTAATTATAGCAGTCCATGCCTTTCCAGTTGCCAGTGTATAGTCAATTATCGCCTAACGCTATACAGAGCTCAGAGCGACATGAACTGTTTAATATTGAAAAAATGTTCTTTGGTCACCATATGCAACTGTTGGTATTCCATGAGAATCTCTGGAACCACAAACTGGAACAAAAAGAGAAGCAAGAAAATGGGTGCTCAGCTCTACTGGGAAACTAGGATTCATTATAAAAATCTATTACCATCTCTGCTATCTGAAAGGAAGAATTTGACAAGATAATCTGTTTTTCCTCTCACCTAAGCACTTCTGCCATTCACATCTTCCCTGCACTCCAAAGCAGTGTGTGACTCTGCCTTTTGCAGTGGTAATACCCAAAAACCTTCACAACAATCATACACACTCACCTTTTGTTTCAAGGACACACAGCAGGAGATGTAGAGAAACAGTTCCCTGGGCCTGAGCAGTGTTAATTACAACCAAGAGAGCGTATGTTTAAAGTTATGGGTCATGAACCGGGTTCCCAGTAGCAGGGCATCCATGTGTTTATTGAGTTCATGTGTGATCTGCAGGGTCTTCTAAAGCATAGGCCCAGGGCTGGAGCCCCTCAGGCCCAGACCAGAGGACCACACTGCAGAACCCCCAAGAACCCCCAGCCCCACTGAGGCATGGAGTGAATCTGAGATGGGACCTGACACTCTCCCCTTGTCTCTACAAGTCCCAGCCATGCCTCTAAGAGCGTGACCAACCACCACTCTAGGTGCAATTTTCGTGTTTCAAGATTCATATTTTCTATTTCTTCTACCCATCTATTTTACCTGCTTTCCAACTGAACAATCACATGATCTGTTCCAACACAGAAGGAAAAAGTAGTTGGGTTGGACTTTGCTTAAAGGCTAATTTGGTCTCCAGTGTGGTGACTTTCTGACTTTCAAGGGCAAATGTGACTACACAGGCTTTTTGCCTTTACACTGACTTTATTACTTCTTTTAACAGACATATTTTTTTATTTATACTTTTGACTTTTTTTAAGCTTTTTATTTTATATTGGAGTACAGCTGATCAACAATGTTGCGATAGTTTCAGGTGTACAGCAAAGTGATTCCATTATACATATACATGTATCTATTCTTTTTCAAATTCTTTTCCCATTTAGGTTATTAAGGGATATTAAGCAGAGGTCCCTGTGCTATACAGTAGTAGGTCCTTGTAGGTAATCCATTTTAAATAGAGCACTGCTTTTACACTGACTTTAGAACCTAGTCTCCAAGTCAGAGATATCTCCACCATGAAGAAGAAACACCCTGAGAGTGGGTGTGACAAGGATTGAGGCAAACTATACTCAAGAAACAAGTGCAATTCCTCAGCTTGAGCTGAGCATATCCTAAGATGTTCCTCTGCTGAGGAGTCTCCCTCCAGGGCCAGTCCTTGGAGAATGAGTCTTAAGACACAGAAAATCTCCTTTCAGAGAGTTACTGACAACCCCTTGTTCGCATCAGACCTAGTCTCGTGTAAATTTAAATTAGTTTAAACAATTTGCTTTCCTAACACCTAGCACAACAGCCAAATTGGAAGAAATGGGAGCTTGAAGCTGATGGAGAAGAGGAAGAAAAAGAAGTAATTCAGATTTATTAATTACTCCACTCGTTAGGCGCCTTCCTGGTACCCCTACGTAGCCCTTGCAATGTACAGCAACCATCCCCGTATCTCATGGCATGCGTTTGTTACGTACAGATGTCTCCCCAACTTGAAGGGGGTCAAAGTCTTATTCTTCCCAACTGTCTCAGTTGGGAAGGCATTCAATAAATATTTGCTATCTGAAAAAAAATGCATATATGCACAAAGACAGACTCTACTGGAAACTGAATCCAGTTTCGAAACCAAGAGTTTATAAACTAACTTTGGAATGCAACACATCTGTAAACGCACGGACCTGCCCTGACCACCATACCTCAAAGGGATTTGCCTCCTAGTTATTTATTCACTTCTCATTTCCTGTCCCAGAAGCTTCCAGGGAGGACAGAGGTGGAGGGTATCCCCCATCACTTTGGGCCTATAGCAGAGGCTAGCGTGAAACAGGACCACCAGACTTATTTTCAGGAAGAATCAAGGAAGAAGTCACTCAGGGCAGGCTTCATGTGAGTTATAGGTCAGCCTGGGCTTTGATTTAAATAGTCATTTGTTTGCTAATGCCTTCACTCGCACAGACGAAAAGCAGAGACCAGAGTGTCCTTCAGGAGGGCAGGCCAGATGGAACATCGTTCTGGAACGTTCCCACCTCCCCGGATTTGCTGAAAGTCTGCCCTCCACAGGCACCTGTGTCTCTCATCTCCATCCTGGTACCAGCTACAAATGAGCCGCTTTAGTTTTTTTCCCTTTTGTTTGTTTTAATGACAATCCTACCGTTAATTATTATTATTATTACTATTTTTGGCTGCCTTGGGTCTTCGTTGCTGCGTGTGGGCTTTCTCTAGTTGTGGCGAGAGGAGGCTACTCTTCGCTGTGGTGCGTGGGCCTGTCATTGCAGTGGCTTCTCTTGTGGAGCACGGGCTCTAGGTGCGTGGGCTTCAGTAGTTGTGGCACGTAGGCTCCGTAGTTGCGGCTCGCGGGCTCCAAAGCGCAGCCTCAGTAGGTGTGGCGCACGGGCTTAGTTGCTCCACGGCATGTGGGATCTTCCTGGACCAGGGATGGAACCCGTATCCCCTGCATTGGCAGGCAGATTCTTAACCCGCTGCACCACCAGGGAAGTCCCACATTCATTTTTTTTTTAATCCCAATGACTGGAAACTGTTTCAAAGCAGAATATGCTCTAAAGTGCTTTAGCTGTGCTCACCATGAATTCCTTCACTCCTCTCAACCCTGACGCCAGTGGTTATTAAGCTCTGCTACCCGGTGGATCTCCCTCCTTGTGTCCATCAAGTCATTAACCCAACCACCGGGCTGGCATTTACTTGCCCATTCCTGGAACTCAACTTAATGTCAAGGGCATCTCCAGCTGCTAGCCCCCTCGCCTCTATCAGTCTATCACCCAGCTCACGGTGCCCCTCCCCTAAGAAGCTGTCCGGGGCCTCTGGGTTTGCACACCCAGGAAGGGGCAAAAAGAGGTTGGGACCCAGCAATCCAGCTCCAGAGTCCACGTTCTCCCCTCAGCACTCCATGGGCCAGTCTAGACAAGATCCACAGCTCAGGCTGCTGTGGGGCAGGTGGAAGGGGGTTTTCAGACCTTTCGGTCACAGCAGTACTCACTGCAATTAACCATCGTCAGAAACCTGTCCCCTGCTTTTGGCCTGACATTTTACCCAGCGGTGGCAGCAACAAGAAAAAGACTCTGTCCTCAAGAGAAGACTGGGGCTTGTGGCCCACGGTCATCACAGCGGGACTTGGAGCTGTTTGTCTAGAAGCGGGGCTGAGCTTCAGGGAGACGCCCGCCGTGCACAATGAGTTCTGAAGTCACAAGACGATGGGGTAGGAAGGGCGTACGCAGGCACCATGCTTGGGGACGGCCCACAGACCCTAACCGTGCGTCTTGAACTCCACGTCCTTCGTAGACAAATGGGTAAAAACAGCCCAGTGCAGCCCCATGGGAAGTGGGACTCCTGCAGCAAACTGGAGAGAGCGCGTGTCATCTAGCGGTACTCAGGTTTTTTAAAAAACAGACATTGGGCCAAGGCAACAAAACTTAGCCTGGCCACCTCCAGTGTCTAGGCAGTGTGTCCTAAGATCTGCTTGAGGACTTAGGAAAACGGATGCATGCTCTGTAGTCCCCAGGATTTAGAGAGAGAAAAAAAAATCACTTCCCTCTTCAGAGCCAGTCAAGGCTGTAACAGAATGGAAACACTTCAGGAAGGAGCTCCCAAACAATCATCTGAAGCACATGAAAGCGTTCCTCCCAAACTCTCCTTTTTCTAGAAGGCATTCCATCAGGGTCTTCCTGCAACCTTCTGTTCTCTTTGTAAGTGGTAGTGTTTTGCTCTATGGAAAAGGTCAAGGTCCATCTCAAACCTACCCAAAGGCATCTAACTTTCCTGTAGCTAAAGTCCCAGCGTTATCTGGCAGAGCCACGTCTGAGCCACCTGCACAGGACAAGTCCGTATTTTCAACAGAGGCGTTAAAGTCATCTGTCCTCCTTCAAAGCCATTTGCCAACAGCCTCTTGGCATGTTGCCTCGGTGATTTCTGGAAGGTGATTTCTACTCACAATACCATGATTTGGAGCTGCACATTAGCTTGTCATCAAGACACTATTACGTAAAAAAAAAAGAAAAGAAAAGTAGCCATTCACCTTTGGTTTTCTGCTTGATTTTTAAAAGAAATGATGGCCTTGACTACATTCTGATTTTCCAGGCTTAGCTGCTTATTTTGATCAAATTTCACGCCGAAGCTTATTACAAACGGCCGGTGGAGCACAAAGAGAAATCACGTTTGCAATTTGGTCTCCCGGGTTACTTATTGTTGGAACAATGGAAAGCTGCATCACGGGGGAATGTTATTATGAACAGCATCACCGGCATTTGGCACTAATCACTGATGGGCCACATGTCAAAAGAACGCAGTACAGGGACTTCCCTGGTGGTGCAGTGGTCAGGACTCTGCGCTCCCAATGCAGGGGGCCCGGGTTCGATCCCTGGCCAGAGAGCTAGATCCCACACGCACGCCGCCACTAAATGTTCGCATGTCACAACTAAGGAGCCTGTCTGCTGCAACTAAGGAGCCCACGTGCCGCAGCTAAGGAGCCCGCCTACCGCAACTAAGACCCAGCACCACCAAATTAATTAATTAAATATTAAAAAAGTAAAACAAAAACTCAGTACATGCTCAGAGCTACATAGAAACGTGCAGTGAGGGGGAAGCAGGGGATTCCTGAGAGCCATGCAGGGTGGAAATGAGCAATTGGCGCATGTTTACCCTCTCTCTAGGGTGTAGGCGCTGAGTGCCCTTAGGAAGTGACAGAAAGCCAGGAAGAATGACCAAAGGGTGATTCACAACTAAGGAAGGCCTTCAACACAAACAGGGGCCTAAGGCACAGGCTCACAAACTTTTTCTTTAAAGGGCCAGAGAGTAAATATTTTAGGCTACATAGAGCTACAAAGTCACTGTCACCTCTTCTTTTCTTTTTTCCTACAGTTTTTTAATAATGTAAAAACCATTCTTCCATCACTGGGACCATGAGCTGCACAGAAAGCACCCTGGGCTGTGTGTGGTTTGCTGACCTCTGGCCTAAGTGAATTAAGTGGTGGTCTGCCGGTGACCTCAGGCCCAGAGGGCGTGTAAAACTCATGAAAGCAGCTCAGGATCCTCCTGTTTGAGTCAGAACTATGACTTGATTATACAGAAGCGTGGACTCTACACAACTGGTCCACTGAGCCTTGCGCACCTGTGTCTCTACACCTTGAATGCAACCATGACCCTGCCGGCCGGGAACTGACGGTGCCCCTTCGGACTAAACTCAAATGCTGCCTCCTCCAGGAAGTCTGCTCTGACTTCTGGGGCACACCCATCCCTTCCCTGAACCTCCTACGCTCCCTGGTGCACCAGGCTCTCAGTAGACAGTAATACTGTTTCTGACAACAGCTACTCACCTCCTCTTATGCCTTCCGATTCAACAAACATTCACCATCATTATCTCACTCGAGCTTCCACTGCAGCCAGAGAGAAAGGCTCTAAGAGGTCAAGCGTGTTGTCCAAGGTCACATAACCGAGAAGAGGCAAACAGGACCTGAATCAGAGGCTGTCTGGCTCCTTATATCACTCAGCCAGCCTGATTCTCCCTTCATCTGCTTGTCTTCTTTCCAGGAGGGCTTGTAATTTCCTTGATATCAAGGACCAGGCTTTACGCTTCCCTGTAGCCCTGCCAGACAGAGCCTGACTACTCCAGGCCCAGCACTGGATGGCCGCTCAGTAAGTACGTGGGTTGGATGTGCAGGGAAGCCCGGGCAGGCAGGCGTCATACACCGAAGAGCATCACGGTGTGGGGCAGAGGGGACAGAAAGGCAGCCACGGCTCGCCCTCACCCATGGGCCCAGACACACAACGTTCGCCCCGGGAGGTGACGCTGTGCAAGCAGAGCCAGAGGCCAGGCCACACCTCACACTTTCTGGTCTCCTCCAACACCCTCGTGCCCTCCCGTCACACGCTCTGCCTGCATCTCTCTTCCCAAACTCGTCCCCACGAGCACGCAAGGAGGAGTATGATGTACCGCAGAGCTTTTCAAACTGCGGGTCAAGACTTATTCGTGATCGCAAAGTCAATTTAGTGGCTCACGACTGGCATTTATATTAACGAAATGAAAAGACCAAAATGCAATTCACGTTCTGAGGTAAGGATGGGAGCATACTGTTCAGTGAAACTGTTGTTTGCTGTGTCTACACATGGGCGTCCATGTCTGTGCACGTGTGCGTATTGTTTTGTAATATAAAAGTTCAAAAAACGCAAACCAAGTGGTAATACCACAAGCTCTGGAGCCCGTCTGCCTGGAGTCAAATCCACCTCTACCACCTAACTGCTGTGTTACCTTAGGCAGGTTCCTTAAACTCTCTGTTATTTCAATTTGCTTATCTATGGAGTCAGTAACTATACCCACGTCACAAGGGTTTGGGGAGGATTCAATGAATGAACATACGAAAGGCTCTTCAGAATACCTGGCACACAGCAAGTGCTCAAAAAATCAAAAAGTTAGCTAATACGATTGGTATCCATACACTACCCGTTATCCCATTTGCCTGATGGAAACTGAGGCAGAGAGAGACGGATAGAGCAGAGAGCCCAGAGTTTCCACTTCCTCTCTACCCACAGGGCAGCACACTCCCACATCACTGAAGTTTCTTCCAGCCTGGGAGCTCTTTACTAAGCTGAAGACAATTACAAATATTCCCTGCTACCAGCAGCTCGCGGCTTGGGCATGAGGATTGATGAGACACTGTCTGCAAAGTGCTTAGAGCGCCTTGCAGACAAGTGCAATATAAATTCACAATGTCATTTTAACGTTCTCATTACTATTATTAAAATGGACAAAATGGAGAGAACATGATTTCAGCAATGTAAGTTTTAATGGGTGCCGGGAATATGGATTCTGGGAACAATCGGTTACCGCGGCGCCTGCATCTCCGATCCACTCGAACGACTAAGTGATGTCTAAGCCATCAACTTTGTTTAATTTCACAATGAGAGTCATCTTTCCCTCACCCCAGGGCAGAGTTTTTTTGTATTTTGGGAAATAAAGCTCAGCTTGATAATGACACTTTTCCCAAAATTCATTTTGATATATCGATTGCCATCTATGCCCTGGCCTTACAGGTACGCAAAGAAAACATCAATGTGTTCATTTATCAAAAGCTCCTGCCCAGGATGGGCTGCCAGGGCTTGGAGCTGCTCTGGCTCATCCAGTAACTTCTCACAGAAAAACGGTCAAAGGCACAAACTACTGGGTGTAAGACAGGCTCAAGGATGTACCGTACAACACGGGGGATAGAGCCAATATTTTATAATAACTGTAAATGGAAAGTAACCTTTAAAGTTGTATTAAAATTTTTTAATTTAAAAAATAAACTTGCTACATTATAACATTATTAAAAAAAACTAAAAATACATAAATAGTCAAAGCAAACAGTTTCAGAGGACTTCTCAGTCTAAACCTCTCCATCTGGGATGAGTACACAGCTACGGTATCTGCGAGCAATCTGGGGCTCCTCAAAACTATTAAGAATCACCTCTCTTGGGCTCCCACTTTTACTCTGTGAAAAGGGACTTAAAGCATTCTTATACTGCATCAGGGAATGATATACGATGGAATGAAATACAAATGTCCATGCATCTCTACGATAAAAAGGTGGAGAATTCACAGACTTTCTACTCCATGGAGCGTTCAAGACTACAACCCCCGTTTATGTTATTCCTATGGTGACTTTTGAGATAAATCCTCAAGTTCCCGCCCTTTGTGTAGGTAAGGAAAGAAGGAAGTTGATTGGCTTAAGATGATACAAGTCAGTGGCCCAGCAAGGACGAGAACAAAGTTCTCTCTGAGTCCCCAACAAGAAATCTTCCTGTAATATGACAAGGTCACCTTTTTATCAAGGACCTGCTCCACGCCAGGCACTGCATGGAGGCCTCCATGTACTTCCCATTGAAGCTCAAATCATCCTTTGAGGTCAGGGTACGTCCAATGCAGAGATGATGAACGGACGTTCTGAGCTGCTGAGAAATTCGTCCAAGGTCTCACACACGCTTGTAAGTGATGGAAGGGGGATTGGAACGTATGCCTTTTGTACATGTCTTTGACGGTCAGGAGACTATGCTCGCATACCACATTCCACTTACACTTCCTGGCATCCCTTTGCTATGTGCAGTAGGCTGAAAAATATCCTCCCCCGCCCCGCCCCCTGAAATATCACGCCCTAATCCCTGGAGTCTGTTGCCTTATAAGGAAAAAGGGTCTTTGCAGATGTGATTAAACTAAGACTTTTGAGATGGAGAGATTATCCTGAATTAACAGCATAGGACCTAAATTCCATCAGATGTATCCATATAAGAGGAAGGCAAAGAAAGATTTGACACAGACAGAGAAGATGATGTGAAGACACATCAAGGAGACAGATCTGAAGATGCTGGTCTTAGAGACTGGAATGATGTGACCACAAGCCAAGGAATACCAGCAGTGACCAGGAACTGCAAGAGTCAAGGGAGGCGTTCTCCTTCAGAGCCTTCTGAGGTTGTGCAGCCCTGTGGACACCTTGATATTCGGCCCAGGGAAACTGCTTTCGGACTTCTGGCCTCCAGATCCCTGAGAGCATACACTTCTGTTGCTTAAAGCCACCAAGTCTATGGTGATTTCCTACAGCAGCGACAGGAAGTGAATACACTACTCTGACCATCATCACATCACTTAAGACACAGTACTTACCTACTTCCGGCCCCCCCACTAACAGTGAAGTCCACATGTATCCCACACTCTCCATCTGCCCTCAGTACACACAGCTCCTGTCACGGTCCACAGGGAAGGCCCAGTGGCATATGAGACTCTCACCCAGGAATCACCATCAAGAGAAGTGACTACGGGACTTCCCTGGTGGCGCAGTGGTTAAGAATCTGCCTGCCAATGCAGGGGACGTGGGTTTGAGCCCTCATCCGGGAAGATCCCACATGCTGCAGAGCAACTAAGCCCGTATGCCACAACTACTGAGCCTGCGCTCTAGAGCCCACGAGGCACAACTACTGAGCCTGCGTGCCAGAACTACTGAGGCCCGCGCGCCTAGAGCCCGTACTCCGCAACAAGAGAAGCCACCACAATGAGAAACCCGTGTGCCGCAACAAAGAGCAGCCCCTGCTCGCCACAACAAAGACCCAACGTAGCCCAAAATAAATAAATAAATTTATTTAAGAAAACACACCTGCATCTTTAAAAAAAAAGAGAGAGAGAGAAGTGACTATGATTAAGTGCTTTGCAAAGCAGTCTCCTTGCTCCTCAACTTGCAGGGAGCGGACACAGTAACTACCCCAGTGATAGAATCTAGCTGATCTAAAAAATCAAAGCTTCATCAGTGTCTCAACATCAACCCAAACCAGTTTCTAAACAAAATCCTTCACAAATTGCTGTTTTTTCTTTCTTAAATAACTTTCTGAATTTCCAGAAGGCAACGAATGCACCTCATTTATTCCCTAGTTTACACAGTAAATATCCTTGACATCAAAGGTACGGTTTACATCTGAAACGAGGAGGACTGGCTTGAGGCCAGTATCATAGGAAGACAACTGGAAAATGCCCAAGGAAGTGGATGATACATCTGCCCCGGTGCACGGCTGGAGACCTTTGCCCTCCACGCCAAGGTTCAATCAGAAACTGATTTTGTGGTGATGAAAGCCACCATGGAATACCTGTGGAATGTCAGTGACCTGGGCGATGAGTCAGGCTCCCAGGCAGGAAATACGTCCTGTGGACTTGGCGTTAACCAGCCTCCCAACAGCCGCATTTCGGAAGGGAGAGGCTTCGCTGCTCGTCCCTCGTCTGCCATCCCTCTAACTGGCTCACGCGCTAAGATGACCGGACCCCTGGGAAACATCACCAAGGGAAACTCGGCAAGAGGATGAACAGAAAACAGAGACAGCCACACGGGAATAGCACAGGGGGAAGTCTGCTTCGAGTGAAGAAACTCAGCCATGATGGATGAGACCCTTTGGGGGTTGGCGGGGTCAGCTCCTGGCTCTGTCACAGTTTTCCATGCGTCCCCTTGACAGTGGAGCCCAAGCTGGCTGTCCACAAACTTCATCCCCCTAGATCTCTGAACAGTCTGGTTCTTTAGCCTTTCCTTGGAATCTGTGAGCTGCTCCTTGTATTTCCAGAAAATTCCTTTTTCCTTCTTAAGAAGTCAGGAGCAGATTTGGAGGCTCGCAGCCAAAGAACCCTGGCACAGCCACCAAGTTCAAGGTCTCCAAGGCCAGGCTCACACCGTCTTTCCAAGTCCCTCTTGCCCTACGCTGGAATCACCTAAAGAACTTAAGTAATCCTGACGTCCAGTACCCCACCCCTAACGATTTGGGTATGAACGGAGCAGCGCATTGCTGAATGATCCCCAGGTGACCCTGACGTGTAGCAGGGCTGACAACTACCCCTCGTGACTATTCATGGCCAAACCTGTCTATTTACCGTCATCAGAACACACGGCGCCAGCACCATTCCACACCTGCACTCCCCACATTACCTCTGCTGCCCGTACCACACACCACGGCCACATTAGTCTTCCTGCTCTCCTCCCTGCCACTCCTCAAACACCTTCCATGGCTCCCCATTGCTTCCAATAGGCAGTCCGAATCCTTTAGACGAGCAATCAATTTCCTCCATATCTGACCCAATCTACTTTCCAATCTAGAGTCACTATTCACTGCTTCCCTCTGGGTCCCGCTACTCCAGTCCAACTGTTCTATCACCTCTTATCTGGACATGCACAGCTCTTAGTGCAAACAATGGAGCCCATTCCAGTTTATACCGGAAGTAAGGCTATTGTTTTTTTCACATAATCCCTGGAAGGGCTAGAGAATTGAGTGTGCAACCAAGATTCATATCAGATTATCCTACTAGACCGTGCCAGTGGAGACGCTACTGCCACGAGGTCTGGGATAGGCCCTGCAGAGCCCCCTGCCAACGCCTGGCCAAGGACGCTGCCCTTAGTTCTCCTGCCTTTGCTCTCTCTCAGTGCCACCTTGTCACACACTGGCCCTGTCCCCAAGGAGACTCCATATGGCTGCGGCCCCTTCCCATCACCCTCTTCCAAATGAGAATCTCATGCCAGGGCAGATGAGTGATGCAGCCCACGTCACATGCTGCACCCTACCTGCAAGGGATTCTGGGAAAGCAAGTTTCTGATCACGACTTTGGGGAAGCAGGACTCAGAGAAGGAAAGTCCCGAGGAGGATTGGCCAAGGTGGCAGAGTAAGAATACCTTGAGCTTACCTCCTCCCACGGGCACACCAAAAGTACAACTATTTACAGAGCAACTACTCATGAGAAGGACCTGAAGATTAGAACAAAAGATCTCCTACAACTAAAGATATAAAGAAGGAAGCACAGGGCTTCCCTGGTGGCGCAATGGTTGAGAGTCCGCCTGCCGATGCAGGGGACACGGGTTCGTGCCTCGGTCCGGGAAGATCCCACATGCCGCGGAGCGGCTGGGCCCGTGAGCCATGGCCGCTGAGCCTGCGCGTCCGGAGCCTGTGCTCCGCAACGGGAGAGGCCACAACGGTGAGAGGCCCGCGTACCGCAAAAAAAAAAAAAAAAAAAAATGAGGGCAGTTTAAGAGACCTCTAGGACAACATCAAGCTTACTAAAATTTGCATTAGAGGGGGTTTCAGAAGGAGAAAAGAGACAGAAAAAGGGACAGAGAACATATTTGAAAACATACTAGCTAAAAACTTCCCTAACCTGGGAAAAGAAACAAACATCCAAGTCCAGGAAGAAAAGAGAGTCTCAAACAGGATAAACCCAAGGAGGACCACGCCAAGACACACTTTAATTAAAATGTCAAAAATTAAAGATAAAGAGAGAATATAAAAGCAGCAAGGGAAAAACAACAAGTCATATACAGGGTAATTCCCAAAAGCCTAGCAGCTAACGTTTAAGCAGAAACTCTGCAGGCCAGAAGGGAGTAGCACAATATATTTAAAGTGATGAAAGGGGAAAATCTACAACCAAGAATACTCTAAAAAACAGGCTCTCATTCAGATTTGATGGAGATCAAAAGTTTTACAGACAAGGATAAGCTAAAATATTTCAGCACCATGAAACTAGCTTTACAAGAAATGTTAAAGGGAATTCTCAAGCAGAAAAGAAAAGGCCACAACTAGAAATACAAAAATTATGAAAGGAAAAATCTCACTGGTAAAGGCAAATATAGAGCAAAGGTAGTAAATTAACCATTTATAAAGCTAGTAGGAAGGTTAAAGACAAAAGTAATAAAATCATCTACACCTACAATAAGTAGTTAAGGAATACACAAAATAAAAGCATGCAAAATATGATGTCAAAAAGAGTAAACATGGAAGGTACAAATACACGGTTGTTAAAATGTGTTCAAACTTAAGAGATCAGCAACTTAAAACAACCACAAAGATAGATTCCTATATATAAACCTCATAGTAATCACAAACCAAAAATCTATAATAGATACACACAAAAAATGAGAAAGTAAAATCCAAACAAAACACTAAAGATAATCATCAAGCACAACAGAACAGAGCAAAAGAAGAACAAAAAACCCCTCAAAAACAACTCCCCTAAATTAACAAAACGGCAATAAGTGCATACCTATCAATAAGTACTTTAAATGTAAATGGACAAAATGCTGCAATCAAAAGACACAGAGTGGCTGAATAAATACAAGATTCATATGTATGCTGCCTGCAAAAGACTCACTTCGGATCTAAAGACACACACATGTGTTAAATGAGATGGAAAAAGGTATTCCATGCAAATGGAAACAAAGAGAGCCAGGGTAGCAATACTTATATCAGACAAAATAGACTAAGTCAAAGATTGTTGCTGAGACAAAGAAGGATACTACATAATGATCAAGGGATCAATCCAAAAAGAAGATATAACAATTGTAAATATGTATGCACCCAACATAGGAGCACCTCAATACACAAAGATTAACAGACACAAAGGAAGAAACTAACAGTAACACAATAATAGTAGGAGACTTTCACACCCCACTTACCTCAATGGACAGGTCACCCAGACAGAAAATCAGTAAGAAAACCTGGCCCTAACATTACACTGTTAATAGATATGTATAGAACACTCCATCCAAAAGCAGCAGAATATCTATTCCTTCCAAGTGCACATGGAACATTCTCCAGGATAGATTACATGCTAGTCCACAAACAAGTGTTAGTAAATTTAAGCAGATTGAAATCATATCATTCTGACCACAATGCTATGAGACTAGAAATCAACCTCAAAAAAAAAACTGGAAAAAGCACAAACACATGCAGGCTAAACAATATGCAACTAAACAACCAAAGGGCCACTGAAGAAATCAAAGAGGAAATCAAAAAATACCTAGAGACAAACAAAAACAAAAACACAATGATCCAAAATCTATGGGACACAGAAAAAGCAGTTCTAAGAAAGAATTTTGTAGCAATAAAAGTCTACCTCAGGAAACTAGAAAAATGTTAATTAAACAACCTAACAATACACCTAAAGGAACTAGAAGAAGAAGAACAAACAAAACCCAAAATTAGTAGAAGGAAAGAAATAATAAAAATCAGAGCAGAAATAAATGAGATAGACACTAAACAACAATCAAAAAGAGTAATGTAACAAAACCTGGTTCTTTAAAAAGATTAACAAAACTGATAAACCTTTAGCTAGACTCAATAGGAAAAAAAGAGAGAGGACCCAAATCAATAAAATCAGAAATAAAAAATGAGAAGGTATATCTGACAACACTGAAATACAAAGGATCATAAGAGACTATTACAAACAACTATATGCCAATAAAATGGACAAGCTAGAAGAAATGGACAAATTCCTAGAAATGTACAATCTCCCAAGACTGAACCAGGAAAAAACAGAAAATATGAACAGACCAATCCCAGTAATTAAACTGAATAAGACAGAAAAAAAAAAAACTCCCGACAAAGAAAATCCAGGACCAGATGGCTTCACAGGTGAACTCTATCAAACTTTTAAAGAAGAGTTAACACCAATCCTTCTCATATTATTGACAAAAACTGCAGAGGAAAAAATGCTTCTGAATTCATTCTATGAGGCCAGCATCACCCTGATAGCAAAACCAGAAAAAAATATCACACACACACAAAATTACAGGCCAATATCACTGATGAACATAGATACTAAAATTCTCAAGAAAATGTTAGCAAACTGAATTCAATATTACATTAAAAGGATCATACACCAATGACCAAGTGGGATTTATCCCAGGGATACAAAGATGGGTCAGTATCCACAAATCAATCACTGTGGTACACCCCCCATTAACAACCTGAAGAATAAAACCCATATGATCATCTCAATAAATAGAGAAAAAACTGTGACAACATCCATTTATGATAAGAATTCTTCAGAATGTGGGTATGGAGGGAACATACCTCAACATAATAAAGACCATATATGACAAGCCCACAGTTAACATCATACTCAACAGTGAAAATGAAAGCATTTCCTCTAAGATCAGGAACCAGACAAGGATGCCCACTCTTGCCACTTTTATTCAACATGGTATTGGAAGCCCTAGCCATAGCAATCATTCAAAAAAAAAAACAAAAACAAAGGAATCCAAATTGGAAAGGAAGAATTAAAACTGTCACTGTTTGCAGATGACATGGTGTTAAACATAGGAAATCCTAAAGATGTCACCAAAAACCTACTTGAGGGCTTCCCTGGTGGCGCAGTGGTTGAGACTCCGCCTGCCGATGCAGGGTACACGGGTTCGTGCCCCGGTCCGGGAGGATCCCACATGCCGTGGAGCAGCTGGGCCCATGAGCCATGGCCGCTGAGCCTGCACATCCGGAGCCTGTGCTCCGCAACGGGAGAGGCCACAACAGTGAGAGGCCCGCGTAACGCAAAAAAAAAAACACACAAAAAAAGAACCCTACTAGAACTCATCAATAAATTCTGCAAAGTTGCAAAATTAATATACAGAATCTGTTGCTTTTCTATATACCAACAATAAACTGTAAGGAAGAAATTTTTTAAACATCCCATTTTCATTTGCATCAAAAGTCTACAATACCTAGAAATAAATCTAAGGAGATAAAAGACCTGTGCTCAGAAAACAATAAGACGATGATGAAAGGAACTGAAGATGACAGAAACAGATGCAAAGACATACCATGCTCATGGACTAGAAGAATTAATATTGTTAAGATGACCATACTACCCAAGGCAATCTACAGACTCAATGAAATCCTTATCAAAATGCCATTTTTCACATAACTACAACAGATAATTCCAAAATTTCTATAGAAACACAAAAGACCCTGAATAGCCAAAACAATCTAGAGAAGAACAAAGCTAGAGGTATCAAGCTCCCTGATTTCAAACTAAACTACAAAGCTACAGCAATCAAAACAGTATGGTAGTGGCACACAAACAGACACATAGGTCAATGAAACAGAATAGACAGCCCAGAAATAAAGCTACACTTTTATGGGTAAATAATCTATGACAAAGGAGGCAAAAATATACAATGGGGAAAGGAGAGCCTGTTAATAAATGATGTTTGGAAAACTGGACAACTACAAGCAAAAGAATCGAACTGGACTACTTTCTCACACCATATATAAAAATAAACCCAAAGTGGACTAAAGACGTAAATATAAGACCTAAATCCATAAAACTTCTAGAAGAAAACATAGGCAATATGCTCTTTGACATCAGCCTTAACAATTATTTTATGGTTCTATCTCCTCAGGCAAAGGAAACAGAAATAAACAAATGAGACTACATCCAAAAGTATTTGCACAGAGAAGGAAACTATCAAGAAAACAAAAAGGTTGCTTACTGAATAGGAGAAAATATTTGGAAAGGATATATCTGACACAGAGTATATGCAGAATATACAAAGAATTCATACAACTCAACATCAAAAAAGCAAACAACCCAATTAAAAAATGGACAGAAGCCCTGAATAGACACTTTTCCAAAGAACATATAAATGGCCAACCAGCACATGAAAAGACGCTCAACATCACTAATTATTAGGGGAATGCAAATCAAAACCACCATGAGGTGGCGAACTAAGAGGATGCGGAATTCCCATCTCCACACAACTAGGGCACCCACCAGGCACCAGTGGGGGACCACGGACACCTAAGGGGACGGGAGGAACCCCCAGCGACCGGGTAAGACGTGGGGTGTGGGGGTAGTAGTGAGGGGTGGAGAAGTGGAGGCGGGACCGGACTGGCACCCCTGAGGGGCAGCTGGGGGAGGGGAAGGGATCCCACACCTGAAGGAGGAAATTGGGGGATCGCTGGGAGGGCAGAGAATCAAAAGGAAGAGTGGCCAGTTCTCCCCTGTCCTCTTGGGCCCCTGGGAGCCTGCTGAGATCCCAGGCCTGATCCTCTGCCCACCGAGGCCCCCTCCAGCCTGGCGGATCCTGAGGGAGTGGGAGGGAGGGAAGGAGGAGCAAAAGTAAAGGCCGGAATCACGGGACTGGTACCCCTCAGGGGCGGCTGGGGGAGGGTAGGAGTTCCTACAGCCAGCAGGACCCACCCACGGTTCGGGGTCCAGCGGGAATGGGGGAGACCCTGGGGGAGACATGGGGGGACACGGAGGAAGGAAGGGAATGCGGCCAGCGCTTTCCCTGTCCATTTAGGCACCAGGGAGCCTGTTGGGCTCCCAGGCCTAATCCTCTGCCCTCAGAGTCTCCCTACTGCCATGCAGAGCCCAAGCCCTGCCCGTACACCCCCACCCAGGGCCCCACCTCTACACTCGGAGGCCCCCTCTGAGACCCCCTCCAACTGCGCTGGGCCTAAACCCCACCCACACACCCTCACCCAGGGCCCTACCGCCAAACACTGGAACTCCACACTCTGGAGGCGGCCCCTTAGACTTGCTGCCTCTCCGCTTCTAGGACTTCTAGGACGGTCCTAAGCAGAGGCCCTGCCCCAGGCTTCAACAACGCCCGGCCTAGGCTGCGCCCCTAAGGCCTTTTCCAGCTGCATGGGTCCTGAGCCTAGGCTCCACCCCACACTCAAACGCCACCACCCAACCTCCCCGCCCAGGTCCTGACCCACCCTAAACCCTGCCCCTGCCTAAGTTCCACCTCCGTCTAAACTCCACCCCCATGTAGCCAAGGTTTGGGGGTTTTTTCTTTCTCTTTTCTCCTCTTTTATATTGGGGTTCTGTTTCACCTTGTTGTTGACTCATTGTTGTTGATTCATTTATTTTTTTCTAATAAATCTTTTATTTTGCTAATTTTCTTTTATTCTTTATATGTTGTTATTGTTCTACTCCTTTGGGCTTGCTCACCCCCCTTCTCTTCTCTTGTGGTCTTGTTTTACCTTATGGCAGTTGTTTCAATTATGTTTTTATTTTTCCTAATATATTTTTTGTTTTTCTAATTTTATTTTGTTATTTATTCTTTGTTATTGCATTGCTCCATTTTTTCTTTTTTTCTTTTTTTTTTTTTTGCCTCACCACATTGCTTGTGGGATCTTGGTTCCCAGGCCAGAGGTTGGGCCCAAGCTCCTGCGGTGGGAGCTCTGAGTTCAAACCGCTGGAGTAACAGAGAACCTCAGACCCCAGGGAATATTAATTGGAGTGAGGCCTCCCAGAGGTCCTCATCTCGGCACCAAGATCCAGCTCTATACAACTGCCTGCAAACTCTAGTGCTGGATGCCTCAGGCCAAACAACCAGTAAGACAGGAATACAGCACCACCCATTAAAAAAAAAAATTAAATGACACAAAAATATGTTGCAGACAGGGGGGCAAGGTGAAAACTTACAAGATCAAATAAATGACGACAAAATAAGCAAACTACCTGAAAAAGGGTTCAAAGTAATGACAGTAAAGATGATCCAAAATCTCAGAAACAGAATGGAGAAAATATAAGAAACAATTAACAAGGATCCAGAAGAACTAAAGAGCAAACAAACAGTGACAAACAGCACAATAACTGAAACTAAAAATACTCTAGAAGGAATCGATAGCAGAACAACTGAGGCAGAGAACGGATAAATGATCTGGAAGATAAAATAACTACTGCAGAGCAGAATAAAGAAAAAAGAATGAAAAGAATAAAGGACAGTCTCAGAGACCTCTGGGACAACATTAAATGCACCAACATTTGAATTATAGGGGTCCCAGAAGAAGAAGAGAAAAGGAAAGGGACTGAGAAAATATTTGAAGAGATTATACTCAAAAACTTCCCTAACATGGAAAAGGAAATAGCCAATCAAGTCCAGGAAGCGCAGAGAGTCCCATACAGGATAAACCCAAAGAGAAACACGCCAAGACACATATTAATCAAGCTATCAAAAATTAAATGCAAAGAAAAAATATTAAAAGCAGCAAGGGAAAAGCAACAAATAACATACAAGGGAATCCCCATAAGGTTAACAGCTGATCTTTCAGCAGAAACTCTGCAAGCCAGAAGGGAGTGGCAGGACATACTTTAAAAGATGAAAGGGAAAAACCTACAATGAAGATTACTCTACCCGGCAAGGATCTCATTCAGATTCGATGGAGAAATCAAAAGATTTACAGACAAGCAAAAGCTATGAGAATTCCGCACCACCAAACCAGCTCTACAACAAATGCTAAAGGAACTTCTCTGTGTGGGAAACACAAGAGAAGAAAAGGACCTACAAAAACAAACCCATAACAATTAAGAACATGGTAATAGGAACATACGTATCAATAATCACCTTGAATGTAAATGGATTAAATGCTCCAACCAAAAGACACAGACTGGCTGAATGGATCCAAAAACAAGACCTTTATTTATGCTGTCTACAAGAGAACCACTTCAGACATAGGGACACATACAGACTGAAAGTGAGGGGATAGAAAAAGATATTCTATGCAAATGGAAATCACAAGAAAGCTGGAGTAGCAATACTCATATCAGATAAAATAGACTTTAAAATAAAGACATTTACAAGAGATAAGGAAGAACACTACATAATGATCAAGGGATCAATCCAAGAAGAAAACGTAACAATTATAAATATTTATGCACCCAGCATAGGAGCACCTCAATACATGAGGCAAATGCTAACAGCCATAAAGGGAAAAATCGACAGTAACACAATGATAATGGGGGACTTTAACACCCTACATACACCAACAGACAGATCATCCAGACAGAAAATAAATAAGGAAACACAAGCTTTAAATGATACAGCAGACCAGAGAGACTCAATTGATATTTTTAGGACATTCCATCCAAAAGTGGAAGAATACACTTTCTTCTCAATTGCACGTGGAACATTCTCCAGACAGATCATACCTTGGGTCAAATCAAGTCTTGAAAAATTTAAGAAAATTGAAATCGTATCAAGCATCTTTTCTGACCACAATGCTATGAGATTAGAAGTGAATTACACGAAAAAAAAAAACAGTAAAAAACAAAAATAGACGGAGGCTAAACAGCACGCTGTTAAAAAATCAAAAGATCACTGAAGAAATCAAAGATGAAATTAAAAAATACCTAGAAACAAATGACAACGAAAACACGATGATCCAAAACCTATGGGATAGAGCAAAAGCATTTCTAAGAGGGAAGTTCACAGCAATTCAAGCTCACCTCAAGAAACAAGAAAAATCTCAAATAAACAATCAAACGTTACACCTAAACCAACAAGAAAAAGAAGAACAAAGAAAACCCAAAGTTAGGAGAAAGAAACAAATCATAAAGATCAGAGCAGAAATAAATGAAATAGAAACAAAGAAAACAATGACAAAGATTATAAAATTAAAAGCTGGTTCTTGGGGGCTTCCCTCGTGGCGCAGTGGTTGAGAGTCCGCCTGCCGATGCAGGGGACACGGGTTCGTGCCCCGGTCCGGGAAGATCCCACATGCCGTGGAGCGGCTGGGCCCGTGAGCCATGGCCGCTGAGCCTGTGCGTCCGGTGCCTGTGCTCCACAACGGGAGGGGCCACAACAGTGAGAGGCCCACATACCACACAAAAAAAGCTGGTTCTTTGAGAAGATAAACAAACTTGATAAACCTTTAGCCAGACTCATCAAGAAAAAAAGAGAGAGGACTCAAATGAATAAAATTAGAAATGAAAAAGGAGAGATTACAACTGACACCGCAGAAATACAAAGGATCATACGACACTACTACAAGCAACTATATGCCAATAAAATGGACAACCTGGAAGAAATGGAAAAATTCTTGGAAAAGTACAACCTTCCAAAATTGAACCAGGAAGAATTAGAAAATATAAACAGACCAATCACAGGTAAGGAAATTGAAACTGTAATTAAAAATCTTCCAACAAACAAAAACCCAGGACCAGATGGCTTCACAGGCGAATTCTATCAAACATTTAGAGAAGAGCTAACATCCATCCTTCTCAAATTCTTCCAAAAAACTGAAGAGGGAGAAACACTTCCAAATTCATTCTACGAAGCCAACATCATCCTGATACCAGACCCAGACAAAGATATCACAAAAAAAGAAAATTACAGACCAATATCACTGATGAACATAGATGGAAAAATCCTCGACAAAATACTAGCAAACAGAATCCAACAACACACTGAAAGGATCATACACCATGATCAAGTGGGGTTTATCCCAGGGATGCAAGGATTCTTCAACATACACATAATAATTAATGTGATACAACATATTAACAAATTGAAGAATCAAAACCATATGATCATTTCAAGAGATGTGGAAAAATCTTCTGACAAAATTCAACACCCATTTATGATAAAAAAAAACCCTCTCCAGAAAGTGGGCATAGAGGGAACCTAGCTCAACATACTAAAGGCCGTATGTGACAAACCCACAGAAAGCATCATACTCAATGGTGAAAAAGAGCATTTCCTCTATGATCAGGAACAACACAAGGATGTCCGCTCTTGCCACTATTATTCAACATAGTTTTGGAAGTCCTAGCCAAGGCAATCAGAGAAGAAAAATAAATTAAATGAATACAAATTGGAAAGGAAGAAGTAAAACTGTCACTGTTTGCAGATGACATGACACTATAAATAGAAAATCCTAAAGATGCCACCAGAAAACTAGTAGAACTAATCAATGAGTTTGGTAAGTTTGCAGGATACAAAATTAATGCACAGAAATCTCTTGCATTCCTATACATTAATAATGAAAGATCAGAAAGAGAAATTAAGGAAACAATCCCATTTACTATCACAACAAAAAGAATAAAATACCTAGGAATAAACCTACCTAAGGAGGCAAAGGAGCTGTACTCAGAAAAATATAAAACACTGATGAAAGAAATTAAAGATAACATAAACAGATGGAGAGATATACCATGCTTCCTGAATTGGAAGAATCAATATTGTGAAAATGACTATAGTACCCAAAGCAATCTACAGGTTCAATGCAATCCCTATCAAATTACCAATGGCATTTCTCACAGAATTAGCACAAGAAATTTTACAATTTGTATGGACACACAAAAGACCCCGAATAACCAAAGCAATCTTAAGAAAGAAAAACGGAGCTGGAGGAATCAGGCTCCCTGACTTCAGACTATACTACAGACTATACTATAAAGCTAGAGTAATCAAGACAATATGGTACTGGTACAAAAACAAAAATATAGATCAATGGAACAGGACAGAAAGCCCAGAGATAAACCCACACACATATGGTCACCTCATCTTTGACAAAGGAGGCAAGAATATACAGTGGAGAAAAGACCGCCTCTTCAATAAGTGGTGCTGGGAAAAATGGACAGCTACATGTACAAGAATGAAATTAGAACACTCCCTAACACCATGCACAAAAATAAACTCAAGATGGATTAAAGACCTAAATGTAATACCAGACACTGTAAAACTCTTAGACGAAAACATAGGCAGGACGCTCTATGACATAAATCACAGCAAGATCCTTTTTGACCGACCTCCTAGAGAAATGGAAATAAAAACAAAAATAAACAAATGGGACTTAATGAAACTTCAAAGCTTTTGCACAGCAAAGGAAACCATAAACAAGACCAAAAGACAACCCTCAGAATGGGAGAAAATATTTGCAAATGAAGCAACTGACAAAGGATTAATCTCCAAAACATACAAGCAGCTCATGCAGCTCAATATCACAAAAACAAACAAGCCAATCCCAAAATGGGCAGAAGACCCAAATAGACATTTCTCCAAAGAAGACATACAGATGGCCAAGAAATACATGAAAAGATGCTCAACATCACTAATCATTAGAGAAATGCGAATCAAAACTACAATGAGGTAACACCTCACACCGTCAGAATGGCCAGCATCAAAAAATCTACAAACAATAAATGCTGGAGAGGGTGTGGAGAAAAGGGAACCCTTCTGCACTGTTGGTGGGAATGTAAATTGATACAGCCACTATGGAGAACAGTATGGAGGTTGCTTAAAAAAACAAAAAACAGAACTACCGTATGACCCAGCAATCCCACTACTGGGCATATACCCTGAGAAAAGCATAATTCAAAAAGATACATGTACCACAATGTTCATGGCAGCACTATTTACAATAGCCAGTATGTGGAAGCAACCTAAATGTCCATCAACAGATGAATGGATAAAGAAAACGTGGCACATGTATACAATGGAATATTACTCAGCCATAAAAGGGAATGAAATTGAGTTATTTGTAGTGAGGTGGATGGACCTAGAATCTGTCATACAGAGTGAAGTCAGTCAGAAAGAGAAAAACAAATACCATATGCTAACGCATATATATGGAATTTTAAAGAGCAGTACTGATGAACCTAGTGGCAGGGCAAGAATAAAGACGCAGATGTGGAGAATGGACTCGAGGGCACGGCGGGGGAAGGGGAAGCTGGGATGAAGTAAGAGAGTAGCATCTATATATATACACTACCAAATGTAAAATGGATGGCTAGCGGGAGGCTGCTGAATAGCACAGGGAGATCAGCTTGGTGCTTTGTGACGACCTAAAGGGATGGGATAGGGAGGGTGGGAGGGAGGCTCAAGAGGGAGGGGATATGGGGATATACGTATACCTGTAGCTGATTCACTTTGTTGTACAGTAGAAACTAACACAACATTATAAAGCATTTATACTCCAATAAAGATGTGGGGAAAAAAATCCACGTACCCAAGACTTTTCTTATAAGTTGCTTAAAATAAGCAAAATTAAAAGCTTCCAACTAGTAAAAAACAAAAAAACAAAAAAAAAAAACACCACAGGACTTCCCTGGTGGTGCAGCGGTTAAGAATCCGCCTGCCAATGCAGGGGACACGGGTTCGAGCCCTGGTCCAGGAAGATCCCACATGCCGCGGATCTTCTAAGCCTGTGCACCACAACTACTGAGCTTGTGCTCTGGAGCCCACGAGCCACAACTACTGAGCCCGCACGCCTAGAGCCCATGCTCTGCTACAAGAGAAGCCACTGCAATGAGAAGCCTGCGTACCACAACAAAGAGTAGCCCCCACTCGCCACAACTAGATAAAAGCCCACGTGCAGCAACAAAAAAACCCAACGCAGCCAAAACTAAAAATAAATAAATTAATTTTAAAAAAAACAAGGAGATATCACCTGACATCTTTCAAAATGGCTATTATCAAAAAGACAACAAATAACGTGGGGTGATGAGGATGTAGCGAAAAGTGAACCCTCATGCACTGCTGGTGAAGTTATTATGGAAAATAGTATGAATATTCCTCAAAATATTAAAAACAGTACTATCATACCATCCAGCAATTCCACTCCTTAGTATCCAAAGAAAACAAAAACACTTGTTCAAAAAGTTATACACACCCCCATGTTCATTTCAACATTATTTACAATAGCCAAGATATGAAAGCAACCTAAATGCCCATCAACAGATGAATGGATAAAGAAGATATGCATATATATATATATATATATACACACACACACACACACACACACATATATATATATAATGGGATATTAGTCATAAAAAAGAATGAAATCTTGCCATTTACGACAACATGGATAGACACAGAGGGAAGTATGCTAAGTGAAATAAGTCAGACAGAGAAAGACAAATACCTTATGATTTCACTTGTATGTGGACTCTAAAAAACAAAACAAATGAACAAGTATAACAAAACAGAAACAGAGTCATCCATACAGAAAACCAACAGGTAGTTGCCAGAGAGGGTAGAGAGAAATGTATGAGGGAGATTAAGAGGTACCAACTTCCAGATGCAAAATAAATGAGTCACAGGTATGAAACGTACAGTTGGAGGAACATAATCAATTATTTTGTAATACCCTGGTATAGTGACAGATGGTAAGTAGACTCACGGTTATCTTTTTGAAATGTGTAGAAATAGTGAATCACTACGCTGTGTACCAGGAACGAACACAGTGTTGTCAATCCATTATTGTGGCAAAATAAACAAACTCATAGAGAAAGACATCAGATTCGTGGCAGGGGGAAAGGGTAGGGAGAAATTGGATGCAGGTAGTTAAAAGGTACAAACCTCCATTTATAAGATAAATAACTAATAGGGATGTAATGTGCAACATGATAAATATAATGAACACAGCTGTACCTTATACATGAAAGTTGCTAAGAGAATAAATCCTAAGAGTTCTCATTGTAAAGGCAAACATTTTTTTCTATTTCTTTAATGTTGTATCTACAGAAGACGATGGATGCTCTCTAAACTTATTTAACATTTCATGATGTATGGAAGTCAAATCATTATGCTGTACACCTTAAACTTACACAATACTGTATGTCAATTGTATCTCAATAAAACTGGAAGAAAAAAAAAGAGAGCAGAGTTTCCCTGGTGACGCAGTGGTTGAGAGTCCGCCTGCCAATGCAGGGGACACGGGTTCGTGCCCCGGTCCGGGAAGATCCCATATGCTGCGGAGTGGCTGGGCCCGTGAGCCATGGCCGCTGAGCCTGCGCGTCTGGAGCCTGTGCTCCGCAACGGGAGAGGCCACAACAGTGAGAGGCCCGCGTACCACAAAAAAAAAAAAAAAAAAAAATGCTGGTGCCCAGAACCAGTTTACTTTATAAGCCGCCATTACCCGCCACTCTTCATCAAGGGTATTTTTAGGCTTCCTTCTACAAGGCTCCACCTCTATATTTTGATGCCCCAACTAGAGAAATATTAAGCTCCTCGAAGGGGAGAATGAGCATCCTGATCTCTAAAGTCTAAATGACACCATACACATTTTAGGATTTCGTAAATACCTGATGAACGAAGCGCTAAAGTGAGGAGAATTTAGAGCAGGGTGAAGCCGGTCCAGGAAGGCTTCCTGGAGGAAGGGGCCTTCAAGAGATTCAGTAACGAGAAAAACTCCAGGTCCAAGAAGGAGAACAGGCTACTTCTACACAAGTTTTCTTCACCCTCTGGAAAGCAAACTTCCCTTGCCTCCCCTGTCGAGACAAACTTGAAAAACAGTGACAACACATCAGCTGTCCTCTAAATATACAAAACATGCAGCTGTCAGTTCAACATGATATTTCATCCTTCAGAACTGTGGCACATAGAAAGTCGACCCATAAATTTCCCAGAAAGCTTTGTTTCTGCTGAGTAGATCAAGTCTTCCAAAGAGTAATAATATGTAAAGCCAGAGACCAAATGAGTTTGCTTCTACCCCAATACCCTGTGTGTAGTGTTTTATTTCTAAGGTAAGCTGGATTTTTTTCCCCTTCACTAGAGAAAGAAGACGGCTTTTCTCTACAAATCCAATGAACCTTATCCCCCAACTGGGCCTGACTCCCACGTATGCATGCCTTTGGTTTCCAGTATGATGCTGCCGCCTCCTGATGCCCGTCTGTCAGATCCTGGTACCACCACTGCTGTCCAGCTACCCAGCCACTCTTGAGATGTGTAAAGCAGCCTGATGAGATGTCTGGCAGGCTCCTGCCGGCCAGAATGGCTCTTACACACAGTTAAGTGCAAACAGGAAATGTTGGCAAGTTTCTCAGTTGGCAGAAACCCTAAACATCAGAAAATGGTAAAGTTTGTTAGCCTGAGACATTTCTCGTACTCAGATTTGCTTTCAGCACTGGGGTTGGCTCCCACTGTCCACCCCCGCTTTTTCCACTTGAAGCTAAACGATGAAGAATGTAAGCGCTCCGCTCCAGTGCGAAGGCTCTGGAAAGTAGCAAAGCTGCCCAGACATTCACTGATTCACCCAACTTTCGTTCAGCACTTTCTAAGTGCCAGGCTCTGAGGAAAAAGAGCTACCCAAAGCAAGATAATTAAAAGATGAATCTACCACAGTCCTCCTCTTTTGACAACCAAGGTATCCATGGGTTCAAAATTCCAGCTGATGGGACTCAAACCTGCAAATTTTGAATTCCCCAAATAAGAGTCTAAAAGTCCAGAGAAACTCCCATGGTGCCCTGGATCGTGGTAAATTTCCTAATCACTGAGCCTTAGCAGGTGTCCAGTAAATGGCGGGTGAATCCAGGAATGGCTGGGCCATGGGTACAGGTCTTAGAAGGCGGGACGTTTCACAGAGAAGCTTCTAGAGATTAGGTTTGGAAGATATATCTAAGGCAGTACATGTGTCTACCTTGGAGCCCCTTATCAGCGTTCAGGGAATGTATCCGTTTTCTACTGTTACATAACAACATCTATTTATTAGCTCACATGTCTGTAGATCAGAACTCCAGACCCGGCATGGCTGAGATCTCTGCTCAGGGACTCATGGTATCAGCCAGGCTGAATTCTTTTCTGAAGGTTCTGGGGGGAAATCCACCTCTCAGCTCATTCAGATACCCACTTCTTTCCCGGCACTCAGCTCCTAGGGACCACCTACATTACCCGCCAGTGACCCCTCCAGATCTCCAAAGCCAGCAATGGAGAATGTCTTTTACCTCCCACCCCTCTTGTGATTTGAATCTCTGAGGTCTCCTGTCTCTGACTTCTAGACCCAGATTTAAAAGGTCTTGTGACATGATTCAGCCCATGCAGAAAACCTCCCTATTTTAAGGTCAACTGATTCGGGAACTTAATTACTTCTGCAAAATCCCTTCAGGGCAAGACCTTGATTAGTGTTTGATTGAACAAGTGGGAGCAGATGTATGTACATACACCAGGGCTCAGAAGTCCAGGAGCCATCTCAGATTTCTGCCTACCACAGGGAAGGGGAGGAAAGGCAGGGAGAGGTGAAGGGATTTCCTGAGGATCACAGTTTGTGTGGTCTCCTTCCTACCCAAGCGCAGCACCACTGTCAGGGAATTTCAATCCCAGCACCAAGTAAGCAGTTCACAGCCACTGCGTCCCCAGCCCCGTAGGGTAGTTGGAAGAACTATGAGTGTGCATGGTGCCTGATCTCAGGAAGCCCCAAGAATAGCTGGGAGAGGGCCTTCCCTGGTGGTCCAGTGGTTGGGAATGCATCTTCCAATGCAGGGGACAGGGTTTCGATCCCTGGTCAGGGAACTAGGATCCCACATGCGGTGGGGCAACTAAGCCCCGTGTGCCACAACTACTGAGCTCACATGCCTCAAACACAGAGCCCACGCGCTGCAACGAAGGGCCCGCAACTAAGATCCGATGCAGCCAAAAATAAAATAAATAAAGCAATTCCTTTATAAAAAAAAAAAAAAGAAGGGCTTCCCTGGTGGCGCACTGGTTAAGAGTCCGCCTGCCGATGCAGGGGACACGGGTTCGTGCCCCGGTCCAGGAAGATCCCACATGCCGCGGAGCGGCTGGGCCCGTGAGCCATGGCCGCTACCCTTAGACAAGGCAGTACGTTCCTTTTTGCTTCCGTAGGGTGACAAGCCTTCTGGTTAAGACTTGAGGCAGAGGGCTGCAAGCGAGTGCAAGTTAAGGGGGAAATGAAAACATATCAGTTGAATCAGTTTTCAAAACACTGCCCCCACTGCATCCTCTTTCCATCACCCTGAGGACACCCTTGTCAACAAGTGGTGAAAGGGCCTGCTAAGAAATAATTTTTCGAGTTCTCATTCCATTATCATCCGGTTAAACAGAGTTTAACAAGCACTGTTCACCACCACCTTAATCACTTTCATTTCAGGGTTACTTCTGGCAGGTACATACAGTGAAAGTTGATATTCAGGGGCTGATTAACACAGACTGTTCCCTGGCTCAGGGGAGATAAAATCTCAAATGCCCTCCACGATGGCTTGACTTTTCAGAGGCCTGGAAGAATCAGATCCCTTTCAAGAGAGCATCTTTAGGTTTGAACTAATCAGAAAAATTCTGAGGAATGATAAGTTTCTAGAGGAATGCACACCCAAGGGAAAACAGAACATCATTCCCCAATCCCAAGCTCAGGCGTGTTCAGGTATTTATTCAATCAACAAAACTTCATTGAACATCTGCTGTGTGCCAGCACCTATGCTAGGATGAAGAACGGTGGGGAGTGAGATTAAGAATAGCTCCTGCCCTCAAGGAATCAGAAGGAAGGCAGACATGAATCAAATGATTTCACCATTAAATATAAAATTATTATAACTGTGAGTCTTGTTTCAAGGGAGGTTAAATTAAGTCAGGGAGGATGGGCCATGCTTCCCAGGGGAGATCTGAAGGTGCTCGCTTGGTGAAGGTGCCGGTGGGGTCAGGTAGAGCACGGAGTGAGGCAGAAAAGCATTTCAGGCAGAGAAAACAACACATGCCAAGACCAGGTGGTAAGAGAGAGCCTGGCCATGGTCTACTGAAGGATTTAAAGGGGGTAATGGGGCAGAGAAATTAAGGAATGTTATAGATTGAACTGTGCTCCCCAAATTCATATGGTGAAGCCCTAACCCCCGATGTGACAGTATCTGGAGACAGGGCCTTTTGGGAGGTGACTGAGGTTAAATGAGGTCAGAAGGGCAGGGCTCTAAGCTCATTGGACTGGCTTCCTTATAACAAAAAGAAGAGATAAAGAGATCTCCCTGGTGGTGCAGTGGTTAAGAATCCGCCTGCCAACGCAAGAGACACGGGTTCGAGCCCTGGTCTGGGAGGATCCCCCATGCCGTGGAGCAACTTAGCCCGTGCGCCACAACTACTGAGCCTGTGCTCTAGACCCCACGAGCCACAACTACTGAGCCCACGTGCCACAACTACTGAAGCCTGTGCGCCTAGAGCCCATGCTCTGCAACAAGAGAAGCCACCACAATGAGAAGCCCGCACACCACAACAAAGAGTAGCCCCCGCTCAGCGCTACTAGAGAAAGCCTGCGTACGACAACAAAGACCCAACGCAGCCAAAAATAAAAATAAATAAATTTATTAAAAAAAAAAAAAAAAGAGATCTCCCTCTCTGTGCACACAGAGCAAGGGCCATGTGAGGACTCACTAAGAAGGCTGCTATTTGCAAACCAAAGAAGTCTCACCAGAAACCATCCCTGGCATCTCCCGGATCTCAGATTTCTAGCTTCCAGAACTGTGAGAAAATAAACGACTGCTGTTTAAGCCCCACTATCTGTGGTATTTTGTCATGGCAGCTCCGGCAGACTAACACAGTGGGAGAACTGCACCCAATGCAGCTGGAGGGGCAGCCGACCACGAGGTCCTTATGTTAAGGATTTTGATCCTTGACCTAAGAGCCATGGGAAGCCATTAACAGAATTGAACTTGATGGGCCTGAGAATGGGGGCATCAATGGGATCCCAGCAGCTGCAGCACAAACAGCCTAGGTGAGGGGAGATGCAGACATTCCTCCAGTGATGCCACGTCCAATCAAGGTCCCTCAAAGTAGAAAAGGGGCTCCAGGAGCTCAAGCTCTTTTGACAGTCCCTACAAAGGAAGGTGCTATCAGAGAGCAGGGCCCAGGTAAGGCTGAACACATCTATTTACAAGAACTGACGGCAGCAATGGTAACCAGTCTTTTCTTCAGTGCTCAGCACGCAGCCAAGGAGTAGAGGTGGAGAGTCAGGTGGGTTGTTGCAGGGCTGCAGACCAGCAGGGGAGCTGGGCGGAAGGAAACGGCGGAGAGAGATGACAGTGTGATCCAAGTGGTGGGTCAGCGGACCTCGTCTAGTGGGGCAGGACAGGGCTCCTTGACACCCAATTCAATATGCTTCCACTGTGCTGTCTCTACACGCAAATGGCTTTTATTCTGAGTGGTTTTAGCATTAATACGCTGAACGCATTGCTCGACGAAGGCTTCTGCTGTCTTATTACACTTTGGCAGCCCCCATGAGGCATGCAACTAAGACAGACGAACAGGCTTGCTAATGAATGGGAACTGGCATTCCCATATTCCCTTCCACGGGAACGATGCATCTCTCCAACAGAGAAGTGCAATCTTTGAGGCAGCCTGATTATACAAATAAAGCAACATTATTATATGTGTCTGAGAGGGTGATCACAGGACACTTGCAATTTATGACAGATATCACAAGTAGAAAAATAAACATGAAACACCATTTAGTATAGTCCCATCCACCCCAGTAAAGGGGGGAGGAGAACAGAGGCAGCAAGCCGAAGACTCGAGGCAAAACTTTTGTCCTGAAGTAGCCAAATGTGTTTGTCAAAATAATCTCTCACTCTAAAAATGTCAGTAATTTAATTCTGGTGATACTTCCCTTAGAGACTGAGTTGGCTTAGCCCTCTACACCACAGAAATAGCCTTTACTAAGAAAATTAGTGACACAAACATGATAGTAACGTCAGAATTTAAACTAGTCAGGAAAACAATTATTTAAAAATTCTCTGGGCACTTCAGAGCATTTTAAGGCATGCATTTTCATGTGATCAGTTGATATACACAAGGGTATAGAGATTGACTTTTCAATTAATCATATTTCTGCATATGGCCTGTGTGAGGGGTGCAGAATTTCCTGAAGTCAATGAAAGGGAAGCTAGAGAAACACAGGAATCAAATGACAAGCCACTGACAAAGGAAGGTCTGGCCGAATTAAACCAGTTAATCCTGAAACAATGGGAAATTGACAAGGATGATGCTAGGACAGGTACTTCAATGAGGATGAATTAAATAGCAATGAATTAAGAGAAGCTCTTGGGAGTAAGCTTTCTTTATAATCTTGCTGTTCTAGAAAATCAAACACAATGGCTATCACAACTATTTTGTCAGAAAAATTACAAGTGAAGCACTTGTTTCATTCTGAAAAGAATTATTATAAGAATTCACATATGATTAGAAACTATGTTTGATAAAATATAAGACAAATTTCTTTTCATAATTTTCACTTTTGTTTTTCACAATGACATCCCAATAAAACCTCTTTGCATGGGAAATTTTGGACTCCACTTTAAGAAACTAATTTGAAGAGTTTGTTTCAGGTACTGATTGTGAAGAGGAGCCACTGTCAACATCTCAGCTTCCTTTCTCTGTCTCTCCCGTGAACACGTGACTTTGACCTCACATCTGAGGTCTTAAGACCCAGAGGATATGATTCTGATCTCCTCCTTGCTTCTCTCTGGCCCACCCCACAAATATCCAAATATGCGTCAACCTTCTTTTTAGAGTAGTTCAGTTCAGCAGCAGCTCTCCATTTTTTTTCCATCCAAATACACTTGGGACTAAGTCCATATTCAAGATATTCTCCAAGATCAACCCAAGTTGATGTGCAATTCCCATCACTCTCTGTGGCTCCTCCCCTTTCCCTCTGACTCAAGAGAGCAAATCAGAATGCAAAAAAAAAGTGTACCTATTATAGAGTCCTAAGCCTCTGTGATGTTTCTTTAATTTCGTAATTTCACAATTATCTGTAATAAAATTTTCTATGGTTGAAAGCCCATCACTACCCTACAGGTCCTTAGGAGGTAGCTGTAACCTAGCCCCAATCACTTTACACTCTTGAAAGTTACAAATTACAACTCTTTGTTTAAACTACACTTGTTCCACTTTGAGTGGGGGACATCTGACACATGTGCAAAAGACACAGGCACCAGTGTCTGTGGACCTGGGTGCCCCACGCATTGAAAATAACTCCAAGTGAGAGTTCAGAAATATAAGATGGAAGGTCTGGGAAGAGAAAAAAAAAAAAAAAAAACACATGGAAGGTCTGGGAAACCCTCTTGAAAGGAAGCCTCATTTTGCATATTCTCAACATCTAAGGTATAAAGAGACAAATGCACCAGTTCCTTGCCTCCAGGAGAGACAGGAATCCAGACCAGGCAACCTCTGTTCTGGCATGGGACAAGTCATATTAGCCGTGACCGTGCAAAAAGAAATAAGTCTAGTACTGATTTCTCACTGAGCTGACAAGAGGCAAGAAGGGACACTCATGTGTCCAGAAATGTGTACTTTCACATTATTATTGCTTTCTCCTGCAAATTGCTTGAGAGCTAGGAGGTGTCCCCGCATCTCTTTCCCTCCCAGAGTTCCCAATTTGTTTTCATTATTCACCAGCCCAGCCCCTCAGCTATTGTGAGGCACAATAGCAAAAGATGCAGAAAGGAAAATTAATATGTTCTACATAGACTTCCTCATCTTGGGTAGATTTATGAATTTCCCTTCTGTTATGCAGAAGTTAGTATTTTTAACAATGAGGGGGAAAATTCCTTAATTGTTTTTTTTATTGCCTCCAGAGCTCCAAAGACATCTTGTGCTGTGTTGTCATTTACATTTCACATTAAATGCAAAATATGTTTGAAATGAGCAAATATTTGTTTTAATTTGATACATCTGTTAACGCAAGTGCTAAAAAGACAGCTAAATCACTATGTTAAATGCAGCAATTTGTAAACAATTTACATATTCATTTATTCTGGGTTAAAAATGCCCCAAAGCATAAGTTTTATGAAACACAAAATAATTGCATCGTATCAATCTGATGGATGCAGGGCATGATTTCTTCCTCTTCACTCCATTAGTTTATTTCCTAACTTGTTAATTAGTGAGGCTCCTATTTTTAAAAGCTCTTTGAAATTCACTGGGAGTGGGAACAGTTGCAAGAACTGCTTTGGAAACCTACTGCAGAGGAAATGGGCTAAATAATGCTAAATTCCCCCAAGACATTATCACACATTGAGCACCTGATTGCCATTCAACAATCTATGCTGGGAACACAGTGGGTGATTAATACACAGTTGTTACAAGGAAGCCGGAGAGAACTAGAAGGAAAGAACGAGGGCTGCTGAGAGAACAGACTCATTCCAGGTGATTACTAATTGGATGAGATGATCTCCAAGTTCCTATTTGTCTCTACACAAAAGTCTGTGACATTCTGATTTTATGTCTGAATGGAGACACAACTCCAACATGGAGACGGACTTCAACTTGGAACAATACCCGCTAGGAGAAGAGACATCTATTCAGAGAAATTTAAATTTTTTAAATAAAAAGAGATTGGTACAATAGAGAACAAAGATGAATCAATTATTTTTTTCCTTGGTCAAGTGCAGTCTTAATTCCTAAATTAGGGTGGGAGATTAAAAAAGTAAAGTCATTCATACTAAAGTATTCAATTACTGCTAAAAGTTTAAAATATGCCTAAGGGTACATGGCAGAAAGAAGAACTAGTCTTTCAATAGAGCAAATCCAATGTCCGTTTCTTCCTGGAATATTCTGGGTAGAAGCCAATGGGTGAGAGATTGAGTTGGGTTGGGTGCCCTTCCTAAGTCCCTAGACAATGTCACCTGCTACAGACGCCTTACTCCAATTTCCAGAAAGGCTGCAACACCTTATCAAAGTTCTGCTTTATTTCATTTTCCTTTCCCCATGAGCCTGTGAAAAAGCCACAGGCAGCCACTTATTTCCCTGCCCGTGTAATGGCAAAGAACAAATCTGACTCCATCTTGGATCTGTTTCTTTTACTTTAACCTTTGTATTCTATTGGTTTTTGCCACAAGAATGTTGCCTACAGCCTGAAATAGACAGGATGGCCCACTCTCAAGGCTCTGACCTTTCAAGATATAACATGTTTCCATTCATATAGAGATAAAAAGTTGCAGAACAGAGAATAACATCTGTCTTGTTGGAGGTTTACAGGAACCTCCTGACCTGACCTACATGTACAGCTGCAAGAACAAAGGATTCCGGCACCAAGAAGTTTGCAACAAGCAGCCACACCCCCTCCCCCTTAAATATAAAAGAAGTTTGAACTCTAACTCGGGTAAGATGGTTCTTTGGGACACTAGCTCACCATCTTCTCGCTCTGCTGGCTTTCTGAATAAAGTCATTATTCCTGGCCCCAACATGTCATCTCTCAATTTACTGTCCTGCTGTGCGGCCAGCAGTGTGAACTTGGACTCGGTAACACGCTGAGAACCAAGCTTAGAATCTGGGAGCTGCACTTGAGTGCATTTGAACTAGGTCTTCTCTAAGCCTGAAACTGCTCCTCTATGAAATGGAAATATAAGCCAAGAGCACAGCACCTGATGCAGAGTCGGCATCCCCAAACCACGAACTCCCTCCTGTCATTTCGCACAGACCCAGAGTAAAGTCAGGTCAGTTGTACGGACACACCAGAAGCCAGGGGCATGGCTGGGACAATACCCAGTTCTTTCCATTTCTCTTCAAGTGCCTTCCAATTTTCTTTCCTAACTCCTTGCCCTAGAACCTGTTTCTCAGGTCTCCCACACCAAAACAAACAGCACCATGATTTATTCCTTCTCTGATGCCACACTGGAAAGGGAGCTGGGGAAAAGGGGAAACATTGTCCTAACAGCTCCCCCTTGACTCACACACACCGACAAGGATATCTTTTTCTTTTTTCCGCTAAAAGACATTTTAAAAAACTCTTTGCCCCAGTCCATTTTGTGTGTCTCCATGAAAGCCCACCAGGCCCCTCTTCTGAGGCCTTGGGGGACTACTAATCATGGGCCCCTTCCTTCCTGGCACACAGGAGGATCTGACTTTAAATATTTGCATCACAAGAAAAGTTTGGAAAACGAAGCGAGTTCTCTGAAAGGGAATTGGTATTTGGGATGATCAATCAAGTCTCGGGAAATCTGTGAAGCCAGATTTTCTGAATCAGACAAACAAGCCAGCCGGTCCAGCCATGTTTCCGTGTTAAGAAACAGATCCACCAGGGCAAACACGCCAGCACTACCTTGGGGAGTGTGTGTCGGAGAGCTCCAGTTTCTTAAGACTTGGGTAGGAAATCACTTTGGGGGAACAGAGTCCCAGCCTGTGTGTGTTCCCGACAGCCTCGTTTCTACAAAGGAGGAGAAAAATGGGAACACAATCTAATTGCCTGAGAAAGGTTCTCCAGGATAAAGATGGGCTAGATAAGGATGCTGCCTTCCATCTTCACAGAACTGGGTCCTTCTCAAAGGACTTTCACCTGTCTCCTATTACCTAACCGGACCCTCAGATTTCTCAGTGTTATCTTCCATTTTACCCAAGCCATTTTGTGACTTGGCCAGCCATCGCGCAGCTGCCACTGCGGAACATACCCAGCCCTTCTGACTGCTGGGCTAATACTCTTTTGACCATAACCCAAGTCCCCAAAGCAGAGAGAAGAAATATGCAGAGGCTCAGAACCATGCCTCTTCAGCCTCAACGAACTGAGGTTCACGCTCTTAAGGCAAGGCTTGAGTTTAGAGGACCGCGGGCGGTGACGGGGGGTACGGGGTGGGGGGGTGAGGGCGGCTCCCAGGAGGCCCTCCACCCAGGACTCACTCAGGAAGATGATGGTCTGCCTCCGGGCGCTCCTGTTCTCCTCGCTCTCCGACTTCCTCACCTGCAGCTGCTGCCCCTGGGCGGCCAGCGTGCCCTGCTTACTCCTCGTGAGCGCCTGCATCATGCTCCAGCACATGAAGGCCACGGAGGCCAGGACCACGAGGTAGATGACGAAGGCACCGAAGATGCTGGCCTGGAACACGGTCCAGCGGCTGGAGAGGTTGGTACAGATGGACATGTTGGAAATCGCCGGTTGCTCGTGGTGGCGGGTACGGGAGCGGTTGCACGTGAGACCGCGGTGACTGGGCGCGCTCGCCAAGGGGTACTCGACTCCCATGGCAAAAAGCAAAGGCAACGCCACCAGGGCGGAGGTGACCCAGACGAAGCCGATGAGCAGCTTCACCTGGCAGGGCCCCGACATGGCCTTATACCGGAAGGGGTGGCAGATGGCGATGTAGCGCTCGAAGCTGAGCGTCAGGACGTGCAGCAGCGTCGCGTAGCTGCAGGCCTCGAAGAGGAACGTGTGAAGCTTGCAGGGCACGGTGTAGCTGGGCGTGGTCAGGGGATTCCAGATGATGCTGTAGAACTCCACGGGCATGCCGATGACGAAGACCAGGATGTCGGAGCAAGCCAGGCTCACCATGTGATCCGTCACCTCCTTCTGCAGGTAGCCCTTCTTCTGCAGCACCTGGGTGACCCGAATGGTGACGCTATTCCCCAGGACGCCCACCACGAAGATGGCCAGGTACACCAGAATGAGGGTGATTTTGATCCAGGAGGCCACCTCGAACCCGGGAACGTGGCTGTGGTCGATGACCTGGGAGCAGTCACTGCCAGGACGGCTGGGCGAAGCCATGAGGAAGGCAGCCAGCCAGGCCGCGACGTCCAAAGACCTTCTGAACTCCCTTTCTTCCTACCCGCGCGGCCCGAAGTTCTCGGCCGCAACTCACTAGCGTGGGTGCAGGGCTTTTTCGAGCTCACCTGGGCAAGGTAACAGGCTTTTGGGTGCTCTCACGGAAACTTCCCGGAGCAGCCCAACCTAGCCGAGGCTGGAGGCGTCCGAGGGTGGGGTTTGGGAGGTGGGGGTGTGTACCTGGGCGAGGCGGGGAGAGCGCGGAGGAAGGAGGTTCCAATCTCGCTGCAGCCAGTGAGCCCGCAGCCCCCAGCGCGCAGGCCCTTCCCTTCTCTGTCCCCGGCGCTCCGCTCCCGGCTGCCTGGCCCTGGCGCGCCAAACCCACCCACCCACCTGGAGCACCCTCTCCCGAACGGCTGGAGGCGGGGTGGTCAGCGATTAATCATTAACCGCCGCCGCCTGTGCTCCCGGCCGCAGACCCAGCCCAGCGGGGGCGTGCTCAGCTCACAGACATGGTCCAGACACCAGATCTTGGCCCCGGAGCACGGGGCGACGGGTGGCCCCATCTTCCCCGCTGCCCACGCGGCCACCGCCGAGTCAGCGTCGCCGTCCGGTCCCACGCGCATCCCACCGCGTGGGGCACAGCCGGGGGGCAGCTGCAGTGCGCTCCCGGGCTTAGGCGCGGAAAGACCAAACCGCCCCCTCCTGCCCTGGGGTCCCTTCGAAGGTTTGGGCCACCACGGCCAGTTTGGGGGGACGGGGGACGGCTGGACCCGGGCGCCCGCCTCGGTCGCTGGCCAGTTGGCGGGGCCGCCCTGGCGCAGCCGGCAAGCTTTCGCCTCCTTGGTGCCCTGCCGTCGGGCCCTGGGGTGTTGGCACTGGACGGTTAGGCTGTGCGCTGGCTGGAGCCGCTGCTCCAGGAAGTCGCCCCCAAGCAGGCTACTAGGTCCCCAGAGAAGCCCTGCATTTCCCCAAAGCTTCCCGGGCGTTCTGCGCAGGGCCTGCCTCACCTTCTTGCCGAAGGACCCGAGGAGCGCGGCTCCCTCCTTTCAGTTTCACTCCACAGCTCAGGCCCCTCTCCCGGCGGCAGCGGCAGCGGCAGCGGCGGGAAGTCCTTAATTGGGGACACGTATATGGATGAGAGTGGCACCATCCGCCAGGATGCCCCTGGTGGGAAGCGCGTCCTCCCAGGGAGCTGCGACCAGGACATCAAGGGCAGTAGGAGGGAGTAAACATGGCGATAAGGATCATGACATTTTCGCTCTTCTCAGAAGAGGAAAACCTCTAGTGGGCCCGTCTTCATCTTCTAATACTAAAATCAGAAGGAACTCTGCCGGGGGAGGCAGGGGGCTGTCCTATGCATTGTAGAATATTTAGCATCTTCATGTCCCACGCTGAATAGTGACAGCCAAAATGTCTCCAGACGTTGCCAACTGTCCTCTGAGGGGGCAAAACTGCCCCAGGTGGAGAACCACTGCCTTGAAGGAAGAAGATGGAACCTCTTCATCTGTTCATCCTGAGGGCGTAGCACAGGCCTGTCCAGAAAAGCATTCTTAAATGATCACAGCCACTGCCCTGTGATGTGATCGTTTTAAAGATGAAAAAACTGAGGTGTCCAGAGGATAAGTGCTTCCCCAAGGCCATAATAAAGTGAGTGAGGGACTTGAAAACCTAGATCCGTCAAACCCTGAGTATATCCTAACAGGGAGGGAATTCTGGGAACGCAGAAGGTGCTCCGGAGCTGAGTCCAGAACAATACACGTGGAGAAACGGGGACTGTATTTTCTGAACCCAACCCTGGGCATGTGGTTTGAGGCCCTCAGCGAATGTTTGATTTTGACACTGTCTCAGAGGAAAAAAAAAAGGTTGTATGGCCACTGGATCTTTACAGTTAGCACCCTAGGGGGCTATAGCTATTTTTTTCTCTCCCTTCTCTGTTAAATTACAAGCTATAAGGCCGAGAAATCTCTCTTTTCCCTCTCTGACACTACTCCACAGAGCCCTGAATAGTATGCTTGGCCAACCCCCCTTCCCCCCACCGTTTGTGCTATTTGACCTACTTGCTGGCGGAGAAACTCTGAACTCATTGCCTCATTGGTGAACTGTGCTTAGCTACATGACCTCAATTGCCTTATAGCTACCCCACAAAGCTCACAGGGTAAGCATGGACTCTTGGAGCTTTCATAACTACAGATTAGAATCCTGAGTGGACTCCTCTGCAAAAGGCCCTGACTGGTTATTTGCTGTCCCAGAGGGACTGAGAAGAAGGGCTAGGAAGACCCCACCACCACCACCAGCATACAAACACATCCCTGGCCCTGCCCACTTCTTTCTTCTAAAGAGGAAACAAGCCAGGAACCTCACACGTCTTCCTCAGCCCTGCCACTGATTCTTCCTTGGAAATGCTCCTCTTGGTCATTCTCTGAGCCCCTATTACGTGCCAGGCACTTTCCCATAATTCATTTCTTTCAGTCCTCACAAGGCTGCAAGGTAGACGTTATTACCCCATTATACAGATGAAGAAACTGAGGATAAGGAAAATTAAGTGACCTACCATTAAAGTTTGGGGGCAGGCTTCAAACCCAGGTCTGCCTGACTCCAAAGCTCTCTCCACTCTGGAATGCTATCTCTGTGCAGGACAAGACTGCGTCAGGCTGATAGCGGCATTTTGGGGAGAGAGACTTTTTTTAAGTCACCTGTTCTGATGCTTCTCGTCTCCTCAGCTGCGGCATGCCAGTCATCCTGCAATGTATTTGATAATTCCAATTTGTTCTGCTCAGACAAGATTTCCATTATTGTCCAATTTCTTTCATCAGATTTTTTTTCTTTCACAAAGTGTGAACAAGGATTACAAATGCATGGCCAAATGGTGAGAATCAAGCTCATTAAAATTCGCTCCTTACAGTAGAGACGGAAAAATGCATTTTGAACAAAGGTCCAGGAGAGTTGAATTTCCATTTCGCCTTTGCTTTTCCTAAGACCAATTAAAAAGTGTTTAACGTGCTCTCACTTGTTGATAAAAGACTGGTATAACACCTCGCCTGGCTCTGTGTCATCTAGATTTTTTATTAGCATATTGTATGCGGGGAGGAGGGGGGGAAGAAAAGTAACGAAAAGTGAGAGGAAGGAATACTTTAGGTACTCTTTGATATCAGCTCTACTCAAGGGTCATTTTAGTGTCTACACAAATTTATATTCACATTTTACACATTCCAGGTGACCTTTGGGGTCTTCTAGGCTAGTGGCTTTCACACTTTTTTTAAGCACTAATTTTTATAATAAAATCTTACATTGGCACCCAAAGTTTAAAAAAAAAAACACATATACACACAAACACACACACTTACATATACATACATATTGTATTTTTGTAAATTTAAATTTATTTTCTATGCTCAAATTCACATTTACTCATTTAAAATCAACAATACCCTAAAAAGTGAATAACGCCTTGTTTACAAAGGTTCACGGTAAAATCAGTGACTACTCTAAGCTGTAAAGAGAACTTCAATAACTTTCAAAACTTATAAACAGTGTAGATAACTTTACTTATAATGCAATATAACAAGTCATAACAGAACCAGAAAAGTGAAACATAAAACTCCACCATCGCAAAAGAAAACCAAAACCCAAATTGCGAAGTATCTAGAGAATAATGACCACAAAAAGACGGCCTATCAGAACCTGTAGGAAATAGCTAAAGGAGTTCTCAGAGAAAAATTCAGAGCCCTAAATATTTATTCTAATGAACAGGAAAGAATAACAATAAGAGAAGTTATAAAAAGAATAAAACTAAGGAAAACAAGAAGGGATTAATAAAGATCAAAGGAATTATGTAAGAACTAAACAGAGCTAATAAATAATCTCAAAACGTTTTTTTAAGTAGGACTAGCCATCAGGAATGACCAGAATCAGACTGGGGGCCTGCAACTCCCAACCCCCACAGCACAGATGTGAGCCCCTCAGAGAAGAGAGACTAGCGAGGTGATCACCCACACTTGCTGCCTGGGGGAACTTTCCAGACAGTGATGCGGGGAGGGACTCCAAGCAGAACATGGTTATCTTGCTGAGTTGAAGAGGCAGATTGGAGCACAGGAAGCAGAGGCTACTAGACTTCACAGAACAGAACACTGAAAGGACGGTGGGACACAGACAGAGTGGCAGAAATGCATACAGAGTTTCTCTTGAGTCTTTGGCAGAATACTGAGTGGGCATGTGGAGGTGAGACTCCAGGAGCTGGCAAAGTATGACTGCTGAGGGAAGAACAAATGCTGGCACTGTAATCCATACAGTTCCCAGGGTCCCAAAGAGCTGGGAGATGCTGAAGTTCCAACCAATGAGTGAAGAGACCTCATTGAACCAACCCTGGAAGGGCCAGATCTTAGTAATAGAACTAAACTAGCCACAGAGCCAAGGCTACTGTAGACCTGCCTTAAGAAAGATATTGACCTGAGCTACCTAATAGGGTAGTCACTAGCTCATTACACTGGAAATATGGCTAGTCCAAGCTGGGATGTGTTGTAAGTATAAAATATATACCACATTTCAAAGACTTTTTATGAAAAAAAAGAATGTAATTGTTTCTATATATTGATTTCATGGTGAAATGATACAATGGCTATAATGGGTTAAATAAAATATATTATTAAAACTAATTTCACTAATCCAAAAAGATACCTGTAATTTATATATTATTATACATCAACTATACTTCAGTTTAAAAATAAATTTCAGGGCTTCCCTGGTGGCGCAGTGGTTGAGAGTCCGCCTGCCGATGCAGGGGATGCGGGTTCATGCCCCGGTCCGGGAGGATCCCACATGCCGCGGAGCGGCTGGGCCCGTGAGCCATGGCCGCTGAGCCTGCGCGTCCGGAGCCTGTGCTCCGCAGCGGGAGAGGCCACAACAGTGAGAGGCCCGCGTACCGAAAATAAATAAATAAATAAATAACAAATAAATAAATTTCAGGGGGTTTTTTTTTGCTTTTTTTGATGTGGCTTGCATTTGTGGCTCACATGATATTCCTATGGAACAGTGATACTATAAACAGATAATGAAACAAAAGAGAAAGTCCAAGAAAAAACCCAAATACTTATACGAATTTCATTTATGATAACGGTAACATTTCATATCAATAGGGATAGATTGTTCAGTAATTGATATTGGGACAACAGGTTAGCCATCTTTTAAAAGTATATATATATTTTAAAATCTTTATTATAATATAAATTACAGGTGGATCGAAGATTTAAATCTTTGGATTTTAATCATTAATAAAATCATTAAAGGATAGACTAAAACACCAGAGAATTTTAAAGTTTAAATTAAATTTTTAATCTTATGACATAAATGCTAGAAGCTATGAAGAAAAAAGTTGATAAACTCTATCTAATAAAAATAAAGCTCCAAAGGGAAGAAACACTGTAGCCAAAGTCAAATGACAAATGACAAACCTACGGAAAATATATGCAGTTGATATCACACAGTAATGAGTAATTTCCACAATGAATCCAAAGTGGATAAAAATGTGCATTTATTCCCAAAATTGATCTAGAGACCTCAATTAAAATTTCAACAGATTTTTCTTTAAAAACTAGATAAGTTGATTATAAAATTTAAAATGTTCAGAGCCAAGAATGAGAAGATACTCTGAGGAGGTGAGAGGACTTGGCTTTACCAGATATGAAGACGTATTATAAACCCACAGTTTATAAGGCAGTATGGCTTTGATATTGGGAGAAAGAAAAGAATGATACAGAAGAGATAGTATAGAAATAAATCCACATGTGTATGGACAGGGTTTTTGACAGAAATGGCACTGTGGGGCAGTCTGGGAGAGATGGTCTTTTCCATTGGTGTAGTAGATGACTGCCCTGATTTATAGCATTTGCCAACATCCATGTTATAAATTCTCCCACCATGGCTGATTTCAAGCTACCCACACTTCCACACTTAAACAGTCTGCTCACAAAACTTCCAAAATTTGAACAATCAACTCTGACGAGTTCCAGGACATCACTCTTCTCAGTAAATGCTACTTGGGACAATCAAGTATCCATTTGGATAACGTTCATTAATCAAGAAGATAAACAACCCAATTTAAAAATGAACCAAAGAAAAATCCAGATGGACAATAAACAAGGAACTTCTTCAGTAGTTGGGGAAATGCAAACTAAAAACACAATGAAACACAATTACACACCTACTAGATTGCCTAACATTGAAAGACAACCAATACCATCTGTCCCTTAAAATGTGGAGTAATGGTGACACTTGTAAATTGCAGATGAGAGAATAAGTTGGTACAACCACTTTGGAAAAGAGTTTGGCAGAATCTACTAAAGTTAGGGACTTCCCTGGTGGCACAGTGGTTAGGAATCTGCCTGCCAAAGCAGGTGACACGGGTTTGAGCCCTGGTCCGGGAAGATCTCACATGCTGCAGAGCAACTGAGCCCGTGAGCCACAACTACTGAACATGTGCTCTAGAGCCCACAAGCCACAACTACTGAGCCCACGTGCCACAACTACTGAAGCCTGAGCACCTAGAGCCCGTGCTCCGCAACAAGAGAAGCAACTACAATGAGAAGCCCGTACACCTCAATGAAGAGTAGCCCCCGCTTGCCACAACTAGAGAAAGCCTGCGCACAGCAACAAAGACCCAAATGCAGCGAAAAATAAATACATAAATTTATTTTTTTAAAAAAGAATCTAAAGTTAGATATAACATATCTTGTGACCCAGAAATTTCCTTCCTAGGTATATACCTTACAGCTCATGTCAACACAATGCATAAACAAGAATGTGTACAGCAACACTGTCAATAGTTACCCCACACCCAATTTCCACCTATAGGACAAATAGATAACAAAACACAGCATATTCATATAAAGAGCTACTATATAACCAGGAAAACAGATACACCACAGCTACAAAAACAATGTGGCCGGATCTTACAACTATAATGATAGATGAAAGAAACAAGACTCAAAAGAATACATGAGTCAATTTATATAACATTTAAATACAGACAAAACAATAATATTTGGGAGATATATATATATATATACAGGCATAGCCTTGGAGACATTGTGGGTTCCGTTCCAGACTACTGTCGTAAAGCGAATAGCACAATAAAGTGAGTCACACGAATTTTTTGGTTTCCCAGTACATATAAAAGTTATGTTTACACTATACTGTGGTCTATTAAGTATGCAATACCATTATGTCTAAAAAACAATGTACATACCTTAATTCAAAAATACTTTATTGCTAAAAAATGCTAACCATCGTCTGAGCTTCAGCAAGTCCTAATGTTTTTGCCACAGTAAATTAAAGATCAGTGATCACAGATCACCATAACAAATATAATAATGAAAAGCTTGAAATATCGTGAGAATTACCAAAATGTGACACAGAGACACAAAGTGAGCAAATGCTGTTGGAAAAATGGTGCTGAGAGACTTGGTCAATGCACGGCTGCCACAAACCTTCAATTTGTGAAAAAAGCGCAATATCTGTGAAGCACGATAAAGTGAAGAGTAATAAAATTGAGATATATATATATATGAAATACGGGGATATATATAATAAAATTGTTCCTTTGTTTATAAAGAAAGGATGGGGGTCACCTCCTGTGGGTGGGTAAGGATGTGACCTGGAGAGGACCCATGGAATGGAGGTGGGGTCTTCTGGGTGCTGACAATACTCTATTTCTTTACCTGGGTAGTTGTTACATGACAGTAATTATATGATGCTTTGCTTTATGATTTTTCATATTCAGTTATTTATGGCTTATGGACTTTGTGCATTTATATATCCTAATATTGTAAAACAAAATTTTTTACAGAGGGAGAACACCCGCACAGCCAGTTGGATTAGCAGAGTCAGTCCTGCTTTTCAACCAGTGGGATGACAGTGCTGCAGCCACGTCACTCTCACGGTGACAACAGTAGCAACGGCTCCCATAATTAAATACCTATTGTGCCCAGACACCAGGCCTGTTCAATGTTCAAAATAGCCCTGCAAGTTGAGGGTCATTATTACTATTTACATATCTGTAAATCACCCGTCAAATGCCTCCTCTCCAGTCTACCCAGGACTTGGTCCATGGCCAGGAGACTGTAGCCTGATGGTCCACATTGCTTGCAGAGCTCACTGTCTAGATTAGTGTAGGATCAATGACAAGTTGGACCCCGAGGAACCATTACCATGTAACCTAGAGACTTCCTCCCTTTTTCCTTGGCCCCTGGAATGCCATCTGGCAAACAGCCTGGGGATCCAGCTCTCTGGACCTCAAGAACAAGGCTAGGGGAGGCCCCGTGGAAAACGGCATGCTTTGTGAAGGCTCAGTGTGTGGACGGTCCTTCCTGGGGATCTGATGGAATGCCAGTTCAGGATTAACATTCTATTCATCCACTGACTCTGCTGAGAATGCTACAGCGTGATGATTAAGACGATAAACTCGGAACTCAGACCCCATGGATTTGCATCTGTGCTTTCCACTCAGTTTCCTTGCACCTTGGTTTCCTCATCTGTAAAATGCAGGTGACAATAGTGCTTATCTCCTGGGTTTCTTGTGAGCGTTATTAATGAATTTGCATAAATGGTGTCTGGCATACAATAGGTACCCGTATATGTATCAGCTCTTGGGAAAGAGACAGTGTGGTGTAGCGGGTACAAGCACAGACTCTGCAGCCAAACTGCCTGGGTTTGAATCTACTGCTCCCCAGTTGTATAACCTTGTTCTTCTCTCTCTGGGCCCCAGGTTCCTCATCTGTCAACCTGAGGATAAATAACAGTACCCACCTTAAAGGGTTGTTTGCAGGACCAAATAACGTAATATAAATAGAGCACTTAGAACAACGCCAGGCAGAGGGAAAGTACTAGCCTGGGGTTAACTGTCATTAACATCATGTCCATGGTCCATTAGCTACTGCTGCTTATACTGTTGGAGCTGGGGCTCTGCAAGGTCCTAAAGCGCATTCTAAACACTCAGGGTACCATTATGGTGTGAGCTAGGATTGACTGCTGAGAACATCTCGCTGAATTCCTCTCAAATTAAATCAACAGATACAGGTTCAGCAGATCCTTTCTGGATAGCACTGTAGGGAATATAAAGCAGTGAGACAGCCACATCTCTGAAGGAGGGCAAGCCAAGAGTACGTAAATTGTGAGATATCGTAAGACAGCAATTGTCAAGTTCATGGCGGCAGCAGTAAGTGCTACAGATACATAAAAGTGGCCTCTGTCTTCACAGGTGAGACAAGATTCCTAGTCTCTGAGAATTGGGGATGCATGTATGACACACAGGGAATCCTTATAATAAGCAGATATTTCATCCAGCAGAACTCACTATTTTCCAACAGACGGTACAACACAGAGAGTTTGCTGAACGGAGACTCCACACTCTCTAACTTTACCTTCACTAAGTACGAGCTCTGAGTGGCTTACGGAGCTGTGGCAATCAAGTGGCTACAGGCCAGCCTAGAGACATGTTCTGTGGCCTTGTGATGCCTTTTCGAAGGGCACGATGAAATGGCCACTGTCAGAGGATGGCAAGTGTGACCTCAGTGTCGTTAGCCACCTCATGTGCTGGTGGGTTAATCGGCCTATTTGACAGGCTTCAGAACAAGCGGCACCCCTGCCCTGCTCCCTGTTTAAGGGAAAACCCTTTGGTGCATTTAAAACAAACAAACAAGCGAACAAACAAACAGAAAACACACCAACTTCCTGAACTAAAGTCGGCTTCTTATTTTTTAAAACTACAGACAAGGGCTTCCCTGGTGGCACAGTGGTTGAGAGTCCGCCTGCCGATGCAGGGGACACGGGTTCGTGCCCCGGTCCGGGAGGAGCCCACATGCCGCAGAGCAGCTGGGCCCGTGAGCCATGGCCGCTGAGCCTGCACGTCCGGAGCCTGTGCTCCGCAACGGGAGGGGCCCCAACGCCCCAACAGTGAGAGGCCCACCTACCGCAAAAAAACAAACAAACAAAAAAACTACAGACAAACCCTGTCCTACCAATGACTGTACTTAGTGCTGGCCACCCAGAGGTCAGACCCTCCTTGCCTTTGCTTTTAGAGTTGGCAGCATATAAACAATCTGCTAGTTGGGTTCAAAAGAACAGAAAGGAAAAAAAAAAAAGCTGTGGAAGGCAGGGCCAGCTTAAGATAGCTGCTTCAAGCATTTAAGCTGGACTAAAACGTCAGCTGGGAGATGTTTCCCGTCCTCCCTCAGCTTACGTTATGGGTGAAATGTGCATTTGTGGATCCAGCCGGCACTGTTAGTCTATGAGATAACGTTTGTTCTCGGTTCCAAACTTTTGACCACACGCATTTCAAGTTGGGAACAAAAGAAGAAGGACTCTGTATTGTTAATAGTGTCTTCCCCTGTTCTTACAACCATCTTTTCTCCATTAGGGGAATTTCTGTGATTTGACAAATATGAAAAAGAACAAACTCTCTCGTGATTCCTTTCGATGGCTGTGTTACAGCAATAAACACGTTTCCCACTGTTGCAGAGAGAGAAGTCAAAAGAGAATGGAGGACGGGGACGGATGGCATCCATCCAAAATGGCAGGTCCTCCCCGTCTCTTCTTCGGAGAGAACAATCAAAGCCAATCATGTCCTCATCTCTCGCCCTTCAAACAGGCTGCATGGATACCCTTCAGAGAGAGACCAAGGAAACAGCTAGTGGCTTGGGGTCCATAACTATGAAAATTGTGCTCGGCCAGGATCCAGGACTCCTTGGCAGATGGAATTAGCATGAGGTGTTACATGTTCTGCAAGAATTGACATCATAGGTCTGGCCTCTTCTTTGAGCTCTTGGGCAGTAAGCCCAGAGACAATCTAATGTGCTCTGGCAACTTTGATACTCAGTGTTGTCACCAGGATGTCCCTCAGGGGCCCCCTCCTCATGACCAGCTCAAGTGCGCTAGAACAGGTGGGTGCATGCCAGCTGGGGGATAGGCAAGAAGCGTGTCTGGTCTGGTCTGATTTGCCACCATTGCTCACTTGGGCAGACAGGCGCTTGGGTTTCATGGACTGAGGGGCCATCAAATGCAAAGCCCTGATAATTTAGGAAGATCTTTTTAGAAGGATACATAAGACACAATTACAGCTGCCTGTTCAGTCTCACAGGCTTGCTGTGGGTGATCAATGTACACATGGGAAACCCTGGAGGATAATCAGGGTCCAGTATGTGAATTGCTCCCAGAGGGAAAAAGAACAAGTTCTTTTAATGACGTTTAAGACCTGCCCTCATCTAACTTTCCAACCTTACATTAACCCTGTGTAGCAGACTTTATTTTCCAAAGGTGGCAGATAGATAGATAGATAGATAGATAGATAGATAGATAGATAGATAGATCCCATCCCACACACTCTTATTGCAATGTGACTGACACTCTTCCCACTGAGAGATGGGTCCAGGTTCCTTCTCCTTGAATCTGAGTGCGGGCTGTGATTGTTTTGACCAACAATGTGTGGTAGAGCTATGCTATGTGACTTCCAGGGCTAGGTCACCAAAAGTTTACAGCCTCCTCTTGGCCCATTCTCTTTAGGATATACATCTTGGGAGCCCTGAGCTAGCATGCAGAAGTATAGTGTCAGCCCAGCCACCAGAGAGATGAGTGATCCTTCAAATGATTACAGCCCCCATCCTTCAAGCCACCCCAGTTGATGCCAAGTGCATCACAGATGAGCTGACCTTACTGAGACTTGTTTGAATTCTAGAGTTTTGGACACTTTTTAAATTAATTTTTATTGGAGTAGAGTTGATTTACAATGATATGTTAGTTTCTGCTATACAGAAAAGTGAATCAGTTATACATATACATATATCCACTCTTTTTTTGGGTTCTTTTCCCATATAGGTCATTACAGACTGAGCAGAGTTCCCTGTGCTACACAGTAGGTTCTTATTAGTTATCTATTTTATATATAGTAGTAGGTAGATGTCAACCCCAATCTCACGATTTATCCCTCCCCACCCTAGATTTTTGATTGAAATAAAAATGTCGATGTTTTAAGCATTAAGTTTTGGGGTGGTTTGTTATGTAGCCATAGTAACTGTAAAACCCCACGACCCAACACTGTACTCCAGCAAGAATGGACTGCCCACTGAAAAACCTCCCGTGCATTCATCCCTTCCTCCTGTGTCCTGCCCAAACCACGAATGTTCCCCCTGCCTGAAATGCCTGTACCTCTCCGCTTGTTTTCCATTCATTCATTCATATATTCATTCATTCAATAAACACTTGTGAAATGCATATTGTAGGAATATTACAAAAAGTAAGACATATTTTCTGCCCTCAGGAAGTTCATGATCTAGTCCCAGAGAGAGACAGGTAGAAATTGCTCAACTGGTGTGGATGTAGAGTGATGGAGATAACACCCTTTAAGGCTCATTCAAATCCTACCTCCCCCAGATCATCTTCTCTGGATGTCCCAAATCATACTCCTTTCTGCCTATATTGAGATGCTCAGTGATGTGCTAAAGTGACTTCATACCAGCTCATAAGAACTGACTGTACACATCTCTTCCCAATTCTGTTTTCAGTGGCTTCACATAAGTGGCTTGAAATTGATCATGGTGGGAGTATTTACACCAGAGAAATTGGCAAAAGCTACAAATCAGGACTCTCCTCCCGCTTTTCTTCACAGAGAGCTGGTTTTTAAACACTGACTGGCACACCACTGGACTCAGTTGGTAACTGTCAGGGGTTAACTTTTGGGGTGGATGATCTTACGTCAAAAAGCAGATCCTCTGGGAATAGATCTCAATCAGGAAATAATTGGAAGTGTTGGTAGAAAGATGATAAGGACTTCCTAAGATATGTAGGGAGTTGGCTCTACCATGGACAGCTTGCTGGCTGCTGGCTTTTTTTCTTTTTTCTTAAAAAAATAAGGGTGTTGCACAACTTTTACAAGCCTGTCAAAGTGGCTATTAGATAAGCTCAAGCAACTCTAGGGACTTCAGTAGTCAAGCACTGGGGAGAAACCTATTTGCTGTCTCTAGGCCTTTGATCATTAAGGTAATAGACAAGAGAATCACCCGTGCAATTCCTACCTGCTCAGCTCTCACACCTGCCAACGGGAAACAGCCGCTTCCCCACTGCACCTACACCATGGACATGAGGTTTTATCTTGCAGAAGTTTCATTAGATAGCAAATGACAATGTTTTCTGGTTGTTTACGGGTGGAATTGTGCCCCCTCCCCAAAAGGTATGTTGAAGTCCTAACCATTTGTACCTGTGAACGTGACCTTATTTGAAAATAGGGCCTTTGCAGGTATAATCAAGTTACACTGAAATCATTAGGATGGGCCTTACATCAAAAGATGCTCAACATCACTAATTATTAGAGAAATGCAAATCAAAACTACAGTGAGGTATCACCTCACACGGGTCAGAATGGCCAGCATCAAAAAATCTACAAACAATAAATGCTGGAAAGGGTGTGGAGAAAAGGGAGAACCCTCCTGCACTGTTGGTGGGAATGTAAATTGATACAGCCACTATGGAGAACGGTATGGAGGTTCCTTAAAAAACTAAAAATAAAACTACCATATGAGCCAGCAATCCCACTACTGGGCATATACCCTGAGAAAACCGTAATTCAAAAAGAATCATGTACCACAATGTTCATTACAGCACTATTTACAATAGCCAGGACAGGGAAGCAACCTAAGTGTCCATCAACAGATGAATGGATAAAGAAGATGTGGCACATATATACAATGGAATATTACTCAACCATAAAAAGAAATGAAATTGAGTCATTTATAGTGAGGTGGATGGACTTAGAGTCTGTCATACGGAGTGAAGTAAGTCAGAAAGAGAAAAACAAATACTGTATGCTAACACATATATATGGAATCTAAAAAAAACAAAAAAAAAGGTTCTGACGAACTTAGAGGCAGGAGAGGAACAAAGACGCAGATGTAGAGAATGGACTTGAGGACACGGGGAGGGGGAAGGGTAAGCTGGGACAAAGTGAGAGAGTAGCATGGACATATATACACTACCAAATGTAAAATAGATAGCTAGTGGGAAGCAGCCGCATTGCACAGGGAGATCAGCTCGGTGCTTTGTGACCACCTAGAGGGGTGGGATAGGGAGGGTGAGAGGGAGACGCAAGAGGGAGGGGATATGGGGATATATGTGTACATATAGCTGATGCACTTTGTTATACAGCAGAAACTAACACAACATTGTAAAGCAATTATACTCCAATAAAGATGTTAAAAATAAATAAATAAATAATGCAGATTTCCAGGCCAAAAAAAAGCACTGGAAAGATAACACAAGAAACCAGTAAGATGGAGGAGAGGTGAAGGGTGAACATGAGTGTAGGCTGGAAAGGAAGCAATAATTTTCACCATTTACTTTTTTGTATTATTTTGATTTTGAACTATGTGAATATTCAAAAAGTATTCAATGTTTAAAAAATTCAGAAAACTAAAAAAAAAAAAAAGACACATGTACCCCAATGTTCATTGCTGCACTATTTACAATCGCCAGGACATGGAAACAACCTAAATGTCCAACAATAGATGAATGGATAAGGAAGATGTGGCACATATATACAATGGAATATTACTCAGCCATAAAAAGGAATGCAACTGGGTCATTTGTAGAGATGTGGATGGACCTAGAGTCTGTCATACAGAGCGAAGTAAGCCAGAAAGAAAAAAACAAATATCGTATATTAACGCATATATGTGGAATCTAGAAAAACAGTAGAGATGAACCTATTTGTAGGGCAGGAATAGAAACATAGACGTAGAAAATGGACATGTGGACATGGCGGGGAAGGGGAAGGTAGGATGAATAGGGAGGGATTAGGATTAGGAATAGGATTAGGAATAGGATTAGGTTTGACATAAATACACTACCGTGTGTGAAATAGATAGCTAGTGGGAAACTGCTATATAGCGCAGGGAGCTCAGCTCGGTGCCCTGTGATGACCTAGATAGGAGGGGGAGGTGGGGAGGGAGGTCCAGGAGGGAGGGGATATAGGTATACATATAGCTGATTCACTTCATTGTACAGCAGAAACTAACACAACACTGTTAAGCAATTTTACTCTAATAAAAAGAAAGAAAGGAAGAAAGGAAGAAAGAGAAGGAAGGAAGGAAGGAAGGAAAGGAAAGGAAAGGAAAGGAAGGAAGGAAGGAAGGAAGGAAGGAAGGAAGGAAGGAAGGAAGGAAGAAAAAGAAAGGAGAGAAGAAGAGACACAGAGGCAAACATGAACAGGGGAAGATTATGTGAAGAGAGACAGATGCACAGGGAGACCCTCTTGTAAATTTTATTTGCAAAAACAGACATTGGACTGGATTTGCCCATGGGCTGTAGTTTGCCAACTCCTGACCCAAACTCCTCCAGTTAAGTAATGAAGTGCATATTTCCTCAATAGTCCCCCAACAGGAGGACTGGTGACTGACAGCTCTCAGTTGACTCTCTCTCCATGAAGTGTCCCCAGATGAAGAGAGCTGCTTCATCCAAGGTCATACTTCCTTCTGAGGGCAACCTAGATCCAATGATTGGTAGATATGGTGGCACACAAGCCCAACCCCCTTGCCTTAATTGAGGACAATTCTCTAAGGCCATCCCTACGCTCAATGAGATCAGCTGAGTCCTTTGGTGTGACTGCATCACAGCTCAACTTCTCCCTTTGCCCAATTCTTCCTTCTTCATTTCCCACCAGATATTGACCCCAAAACACTCCCTTAATAAACCTCATGCATGGTTTATTTTTAGTTATTTTTTCACGTGCTTATTTGCCATCCATATATATTCTTTGGTATAATGTCTCTTCATGTCTTTTGACCATTTTCAAACTGGATCTAGAATTTTATATCTAGTTAAAACATCATGTATATTGAGGACACAGTAAAGAGTTTAGATTTATCGTAAAAATCGATAGATTTATCATAAAACTATGCTTTTTAAAAGGACTCTTAGAGAAAGTTTTCCAGTAAAAATAAATATAAATTCAAGAATATGCTATGAGGACTTCCCTGGTGGTGCAGTGGTTAAGAATCCGCCTGCCAGTGCAGGGGACAAGGGTTTGAGCCCTCGTCCGGGAAGATCCCACATGCCGCGGAGCAACTAAGCCCGTGCGCCACAACTACCGAGCCTGTGCTCTAGAGCCCACGAGCCACAACCACTGAGCCCGCGTGCCACAACTACTGAAGCCCGCACACCTAGAGCCTGTGCTCCGCAACAAGAGAAGCCACCGCAATGAGAAGCCTGCGCACCACAACGAAGAGAAGCCCCCGCTCACCACAACTAGAGAAAGCCCGTGTGCAGCAACGAAGACCCATACGGCACTTAAATTCTAGAGATGGGGGGAGCTTCATGTTGGGGAAGATGCAACAGAAGGATTGTGAACTTGAATGGTGAAGTCCCAGGAAACAGGGTTTAGATACTGCATTCCCCAATTGACCGGCTGTACCTTGTTTTATATTTGTGAAAGTGCCTGGACCATGGTGGTCAACAAACACGAGTTCTAGTTAAGAAAAATGCATAGAATCGTCTCAACACTGGGGATGTTAGAATAACCAAGTGGGGTTTCAACATGTATGTAACAGCAGTACATTTACCTTTATTTAAATTTTTTTCATCCAGCCCATCCTTTTCCTGTGAGGTCTGCACACAAGGCACAATGTTTTTAAAAGATGGAGTTGGGGAAGGAAGGGAAGAGGAATCATCTATTTCAGGCTTGTTTAATCAAGGAAGACTTCCTGGAGACACTAAAAGTTATGATCGGCATTGAAGGCTGAAGAAGAAACAGCTGGAAAGGAATTAACGTTATAGGGGATGCTAGGTGCTCGTGTACAAGTACATATTCCCAGTTCCCTTTCCAACAGCCTTCTAGGCTCTATAATGTTATCCCCCCTCCAGAACACATGGATGGATGAAGAAGAGCTCGACACTAATTAACTGCATTTTCCTGGCAGGTCCAATTTTCCTTTCTGTGAGGCCATTACAGCCAAGTGCTTAAAGTTCTGCCTCTAAAGGGTTTACTTTTTATCTTACAGACGCTGGGACGTTTTGTTAGGAGGCTCCCAATAGCTATAATTGACTGTGAAATGGTTTTGGACAAACGAGGCAAGGAACTCATGGGGAGTGCTCACCTTGGGCTGGTTAGTGTCTCTTCATTATTCAGGAGCAACACCCCACTGCTTGATGATGAGGCTATTTTCTGGCCATCTCAAGGGCCGGCTGTAGAAGAAGACTGCTTTTCTAACAGCAGCCTGAGCTCAGCATGTGACACCTCTGCCTCTGGTCCTTTATCTTCCCCCTACCTTATCCTACTCTACTTTCGAACTGTTCCTACCAGAAAAGTCCCGAACTGCGAGCTTTCTTCAAAGAACCACTGATAACTAGGACAGGAATGTCTTGGCCTTATCATGAATGTGTCAACAGAGGTATCCTGGGGAATACCTTGGAAATCCAGCTCTACCATCTTATCTTGGGTTCATAACCATTGTGATCCACAGTTTCATCAGATATAAAATAGGAATAATACCTAACTCAGAGAAATGATGTAAGGATTCAACGAGATAAGGTATATAATACGTAATTGCAGGCACAAAAGTATAACACATATTAACTCAGAGTTCCTTTATCTTCTAAAAAGTGATGATGACTTCCTAAGAACTGGGAAGGGAGCCACACTTAGAGGACCCTCAGATATGTCGGACACACACCCAATCACACATACCAGCTGAGGTGTTCAGGGAAGTAGCTCTAGGTTATTCTTTGTGCATGGCGGGGCAGGGGGCATGGTCATTGAACAAACTGTGTTGGCACAAAACTCATAAGTTAGTCTGGCCAAAGATCCATGAAGTTCTCTGCCTGACAGAAGAAGAATAATGAGCTAAATCAGTGAGATCAGTTCCTTCAGAACTTGAGCAGATCTCTGGAGCAGGAAACGAGCCAAGCCAGGGGAGAAATAGGAACGACAAGTAACAGTGACCAAATGAGCCACCAGAGAAAGACGAATCCACCCTGAAAAACAGAAGCCATTGCCGGAGCGCCTCTCCGCCACCATGTTTCTTGCTGGGCTTTCCAGATCCAGGAGCAGCTCAAGCATTTCCTAGCAATAAGCTCTTTCCCTCACTTGGTTTGAATGAATCTGTTTCTTGGAACCAAGGAACCTTTCGCATATATTCTGCAATAGACCTCAATGTCAGGAAATGGAGTTTGCTCCTCTCTTTGAGAGAAATGGCTGTGCGTTTCAGACTGAGCAGTCACTAACTCTCTGCAGAGGTACATGAGCGAAAAGACCTGGAACCTCCTAGAACATCACCCATAGGAAAAAACACACACCAAGAAAGCAAGGCTATGACTCACTTGGTACAGAGGCATTGGGCAGCGGATGTTTACCAGGTTTTTTTCTGACTCAGCATGTGAGGCTCCTTCCCAGTTCTTGGACACCCTGCCATACGCTGTGACTCTTGTTGGTGGGCAGGACATAGCCAGTTATGACAGAAAGATCAACTTTCTTCCTACTCCCTGGCATTGAAGGTGTGGGCACATGGCTTCAGCTCAGACAACTGAGAGCTCATAGAAGTCTTCTGAATCTCAAGTGACAGATACATTAAAAGATACCATTGCATTAGATGTGCAGGGGCCGCCATATATAGCATGAGTGTTAGCTGAATTGAGTGCCACAGGGGAGGTTACAGAGGGGGCCGTGTTCAGTGGGTGTACAGCGGGTGGGTGGGTTGAAGATCACCAGCGTGTACAACTGCACAGTTTCCCATCAGGATTATTTCTGCTGCTGCCTTCTTCCCTTGGCTTTCTAGCTTTCTGTTGATTCTATAAGCTGCCAGCCTTCCTTTCCATAAATTCCTCCCATCATGCCTGAATGGTTGGTTTCTGTTGCTTACAACCAAGATCTCTGGCTGATAACCGTTACAAGGAAGATAAAGTCTGGATTGGTAATTACAGAAGCTATTAAAGAGAGATGAGATTTTAGCTGGGGTTCATTCTTTTAAACTTTAGGTCCACTAAATGAAAATGACGGACTAGCTGATGAGTGAGGCTTAGTTCGAGATGCAGAAAAGATGAAGCCAAGAAATCTTCTGGAAAGTTTACCCCAATCCTACTGTAGTGGATGCTGTGATATGCTACCAAGATTCCCCTCAGAACCAAGACATTTGTTTTCCCAGCTACCAAGAATGTTGAGTGCTGATGGACTGACCACAGCTACCTCTTCTTTGGGATTCACCTCAGCCTAAGGGAGCTTCCACACCCATGGCAAGGCCTCCGCCCCAAGGGACAGGTCCCATCCAATGACTGGTCCTTGTCTTATTTGGGAACCGCTCTAAAGGACTCTCCCAGCTTCAGAGCTCTCTGTGGGACCAGCTGAGGCCTCTGATGGCACTGCATCATAGTTCGGCCGCTCCCCTGCCCAATGTGGCTTCCTTCCCTCTCCACAGGTCTTGTTCCTCATACAAATCTCCACTTCAGTGAGTTTTCTAGGAAACCCAAAATAAGACACCTACCTATCCCATTGCAGAAAACAGCCACCCTCTTATGAGAGAGACAGAGCCATGACTCTTGTCCAGCCTGATGACACCAGTGACATAATAACATTATGACACCCAGCCTCTCCTTCAGGCATGCACTCTGGCCGGCTTGCTCACCACACCCTGAGCCTAAATCTAACACCATAGCTTCTCAGTGTTCGTCCATAGTCGAAGTAGAATGTTCTGGAAAACAAAAGGCTAAGTCATCAAAGAACTGAACTAATTGTGTTTCAGACCTTTGGAATGCAGTCCCAAGACCCATCCCATACTGGTCTGTGCTGGGAAGTCATAGGCATTTACACTGTAACCTTTTTATTTGTTGGTACCTAACGTTGTTTATTATTGTTGTTACCAGCGGTATGCTGTTAAAGTGATTCAAAAAACAAAAGGGCTTCCCTGGTGGCGCAGTGGTTGAGAGTCCGCCTGCCGATGCAGGGGACACGGGTTCATGCCCTGGTCCGGGAAGATCCCACATGCCGCGGAGCGGCTGGGCCCGTGAGCCATGGCCACTGAGCCTGCGCGTCCGGAGCCTTGCTCCGCAACGGGAGAGGCGACAACAGTCAGAAGCCCGCGTACCGCAAAAAAAAAAAAAAAAAAAAGCCCTGATTCATATAATTTGCCAGTTTCTATGGTGTAAATATTCACAGCATGACTTGTTTCAAACCACAACACGATGTCACAGAAACTACCACTGTGATGTCATGGAACACAGAGTTAGGAAGAGATGCTAACAGTTGGCTGGGGTTAGCTGGCTCCAACGCTCCACTGTTATTTCCCTTGAGCAGATGTTGTGTCAGTTCAAAGAGTCTCCTTGGGATGCCTTCATTGGCAGAACATAAAACCCTGACTGCATTGTCTTTAGAAATAAGGAAAATGTAATATCTCAAACAAAAATAAATCTGGAAGCATCTCACTTCCAAGATTGGTTAATGTCCCCCCTCATTTTCATCTTTGGAACCTGAATTCTTTCATCTTTCTACGCTGCCATCTCTGGGTGCTGGCTTAGCTCCTATAACGACCATACCAGGCTGTCTGTGTTCTAGATGCTCAACACAGCCATGACACTATCCGATAAGCAGAAGAAACAGAGCAGTTTCCTATTATGTATCTTTTTATCAAAAAGGAAATTAGTCCAGTGGTGATCATTTTGTAACGTGTAGAAATATCAAATCATTATGCTGTGCACCAGGAACTAACATAGTGTTGCAGGTCAAATACTTCCAGAAAACCCCAAACAAATAAACAAACAAACTCATAGAAGAAGAGATCACATCTGTGGTTACCAGAGGCATGGGGTGGTGGGAGGGGGAACTGGAGGAATGTGGTCAGAAGGTACAAACTCCTGTTATAAGACGAGTAAGTGCTAGGGATGTAAGGTACAACACGATGAATATAATTAGCACGTCTGTGTGTTACGTATGAAAGTTGTAAACAGAGTAATCCTAAGAGTCCTCATCACAAGGAAAACGTGTATTTTTTTCTTTTGTTTTGTATCTATATGAGTTGATGGATATTCACTAAACATCGTGGTCATCCCCTCACGACAGATGGAAGTCAGACCATTATGCGGTACACCTTAAACGTATACAGTGCTGTACGTCAATTAAATCTCAATAAAAGTGGAAGAGGGAAAAAAGAAAATTAGTCCAGATTCTAGTAGAGGTTTTAATACCTCTGCATATTTCACTCTGCTCAGAGAAACACGGACTGGCTCATGTACAGAGAAGATGGAATTTTCTTCCCTTACACGAGAAGGAAAACATTTTTCTCTCGCCGAGTTATCCTCACCAATGTCCCCTGACGTTTTGGCGGTGCCCTAAACGTGCCTGATTCTCACCCAGGGAGACTGGTGGGAGGGGAGTAAGGTCTGGCACTTGTTTTGTTTTTATCACTGACCAGCCATGGGACTTCTCTCTCACTTATAAAATGAAAAGATTAGATCAGCTAAGGTACAGAATTTTTTTTTTCTTCTTTTTGCGGTACACGGGCCTCTCACTATTGTGGCCTCTCCCGTTGCGGAGCACAGGCTCCAGACGCGCAGGCTCAGCGGCCATGGCTCACGGGCCCAGCCGCTCCGCGGCATGTGGGATCTTCCCAGACTGGGGTACGAACCCGTGTCCCCTGCAGTGGCAGGCGGACTCCCAACCACTGCGCCACCAGGGAAGCCCAAGGTACAGAATTTTATGACTTTATATTTCTATGATCAAACCCCTCCTAGGATCTTATGAAGGCAAACCCAGATAGTGGAAGATGCAATAAAGGACGCACTGCACCAAGCCCACTGTCAGAAATGTACCAAATCTTACTTTCCTTTCTCTTCCTTTCCCGCACGAACACTCTCCCAGCTCTGGGAAGCTTCTGGGGGAAAAAAAAAAAGCAGGAGACTATATCAAAACATAAAATAAAACTTTTCAAAAAAAAAAAAAAAACACTTTTCTGAAAGTGTTTTTCAGCCATAATTAAGGAGAAAACTCTGCTTTAGGAAGCAACGTGAAAGTTGGTGGAAGAAGCCCCAGGTCGCCATTGCCATCCTCCTCTCCCCTGCCGTTGCTTATCTGCTGGTCATAATCGTTAATGAAGAAGCTCATCACTTGCTTACTTTGCTGCTAATGATAGAAATAAATGGCTCCAATTTGATGTGACAGGATTGCAGAAGGCCACCAGCCAAGTCTCCCATTCTTAGCACTTCCAGGCTCCCGCAAAGCTCTGTGAGCAATCTGTCTTGTCAGCAAGCCCTATCTTGTCCCATCATTCAGGGTGGCCTGCCTGCTCATCCATCCCCAACTCCCAGGTGGGCCTCCCCCCCGGCTGACAACTAAATGTTAGAAGCCACTTCTGAAGACAAGGGCTTCTGAGGTTGAGGCAGCATGACAGCATGGAGAGAATCGGGCACTGACACCCGATGGCCTTGGACTTAGGAGACAACAGCCAGGCTTTTATACAAATTATCTTCAATAGTCTCAACCTCCCTAAGAAGTTACGTGGTACCCATGTGTAGGGGTGGCAGCTCCGTGAAGTTCGGTGTTTGTCCAAGGTCACCCCGCTGACCCAGGATTTGATTCAGAGCTGCCTCCCAGTAAAGCCTCCATTTAATACTGGAATGGAATCTGGAGGGAAGAGAGGCTACAGAGAGATTAGAAAGTCATGAGATGAGAATCAACTGGTGCAGGGAACTATAGTCAATATCTTGTAATAACCGATAATGGAAAAGAATCTGGAAAAGCATGTGTGTGTGTGTGTGTGTGTGTGTGTGTGTGTGTGTATACAGATGACTGAGTCGCTTTGCTGTACACCTGTAACTAACACAACATTGTAAAGCAATTATACTTCGATTTTAAAAATAGAGTCAATTGGTGGACCACAGGAGCACATGGGCTAACTCAGGGAGAGGACTCACAGAGAAGAGCAGGGGCCCAACGTGTAAAGGTGGGGATTTATCAGTCATGGGGAGAAGGATCCAGAAAACACAGAAGAAGCAGAAGAGAGTTGAAAAGGGCAAGGAGAGGAGAGTTATGGTCATCCTTGTTTTGATTTTTCAAATGGGACTTTTTAAAAAATGACTTACTGATTTGTCCCCCATCCATCAAGCAGTTTCAGCTCAGTGCTTATTTCATCAACTCACAACCTGAGATGCCCCCCAGGGCCCAGGCAGGTGAGCAGTTCCAAATGATGTGGCTGGCAAGGGGCGCCAGGGAGAGGGGAAGACTACAGAAAACCCGTATCAGTCAAAAAGGGGCAGCCGGCACTCAGGTTCAGCTGACTGTGGCCAACATTTTTGCCAGAATGAGCTGGAATTCCTAGTTTTTCACGCTCTGCCAACAAGACAGTTCCACAGCTTGGAAACAGCCTATAGGCTGTTTGCCATCTCTGCCCTAATGGGTGTAAGCCTTTCTACCTTCAAGAAATAGAAGTACCAGCCCCAAGATTTCCCAGGTTCTGAGGAGTCCTAGAGCCCAAGGCTAAATGCTTTTCACATACAGTTTTTAAATTAGGAGGAAAAAGGCGCATGTCATTTCTGCGACATGATCTGATTAGGCAAAGCAGAATTTCGTGGTGGAAGTAATTTGTGTTAAGTCATGACCGTACCAGAGGAAAATGGCACTAATGAGGAGTGCTTGTTAGCACCAAGGTCAAAGGTAACATTCCAGCCACAGGTTGATGCCAAAGGCATCGAAGGACTTTGTGAACAAGGACTTTGATAGAGAGGATAAAACATGGGTAACCGTCAACGAGAAGGACTGGCCAGGCAGCAAGAGCCTTTCATTTTCCCTTGTAAACTTTCTCCCTTCCTGGGTACGTGTTGGGATTTAATAACAACTTACCGCTTTTTGTACTCTCCAAAATGTTTTTTTAAAGAAGAAGAAGAGAAAAGAACAACTCATTTCGAGACAGTCACCACTTAATAAACCCTGGGAGGGCTATCAGAGGAAACTTGTATTTGGTGTCTGGTATCAGTCAGTGGGTGCAAGTAAAACAAACTTCAGGCAAATCTTCTGGATTCCTCTGTGGGTGTATATACATGTGTTCCTGCACTTATAGCACGTTTATCAGAGCCACACTTACAACGCTCCTTTGGGGAAGGTAGCTCCACTGCACGGCATTAGCTACATCATTGCTTTGCAAAGACTAATAGCTCCATTTCCTGTACTGGAATGGATAATCTATGCCAGGTTCTTCCTGGTTCACTCCTTCTACCTATCTGCCTCCATAGTTAGGATCGCTGGGCCATCTGAGCCCCACCTGTACTCTCAGTCTTCTAATTCCATACTCTAGGGCTTGACATCAAGTCACCCTTGTTGTTAATCTAACCCTCAACCCTTATCTTTGCCTTGAAATCTTGAGTCCTGCCCCGTAACCTTCCCAGCACTCTGTCTCTCTGGATCTGGAACCCTGTCTCACTTTCGGAAGCAGCCCCCTCACCCTACCCACCAATCACCAAACTGGAATCCACTCTATGAACAAGACTGATGACAGACTTCTTTGATCTCCCTTGGCATCCTGAAGCAGTCGCCTACTGCCTGGTGGGATGCCCGCTTGTCTTGTGGCACAGCCTCTACATAGCTCCAAGTCCTTATTACATGAAATGCATCATTGTTGCTGCCTGTCTGCAGGACCGTTTTGCATCCCAGCCTTACACTAGCCCTTGCAGCTGAGTCTCTCTTCCTGGTTCCCACCAACCTTAATGATTAGTTCATGTGCTGTGTCTGCCCCTTCCTGGCTGTTATGGCCCAATGCAGTTAACCAGACCATAAGTGGTTCTGATTCAAGATAGTACCGTGGGGAACTGATACCATGAAGAACATTTCATAGGCTAAGTTAGATCTGCTTGCCTCCTTCAATGTATCAGTTGCATGTTTAACATTGGAATGTTTGATATAGAGTAAAAAACTTCCTGTTAAACAAAGGAAATAATAATTATTATAATGATACTTTAGAGAAGCTTATATTGATTTTTGACTAATACATTTTGCAAGACTTACAAAGGAAAGAAGAGGTGCAATAGAAGCTGACAATGATAATGATGGCATCTCTCCCGAAGATACTCTTGATTTTTTCAAAACCATTTTCATTTAATTCATTCTACAAATTCCAAATGCCTACTAAAATCCAGATGCTCTATCAGGCACCAGACTAGGCATGGAGTAAACAAAGAACAATGGGACATTAAGACACAGTCTTTCTCATTAAGAAGTTTACAGTCAGCCAGCATTCATTACGGTGATTTTCTAACATTTTTTCAGCAACAAAATCAAATAATAATCTTACTTGGCATCTGTATCAGTCAGGATAGTCCTGGTTATGCTGCGGTAACAAATGAGCCTGACATTCCAGTGACTTATAACAACAAAGGTTTATTTCTCATTCATGCTCATGCCCATCATGGATCAGCTAAGGCTCTGCTTCACATCCTCTTCATTTCAGGACCCAGGGTAATGTATCAGCCTCTATCTGGAACTCTGCTTGTCTTATAGCAAAGGAAAAAGAGATGAGAATATAAAACCCATACCCTGGCTCTTAAAGCTTCTACCCAGAAATAACATGTCTTTGCTACTCTTATTTCATGGGTCAAAAGAAATCTCATGACCAAGTCCAGCATCCTCAAAGCCCAGAAATATAATCTTCTCCAGGAAAGAGCAGCAACTATTTTTGAAGAATAATGGCACACCTCAGTATAGAAAGTAAATAAACGGATGGGAGTAGCATCCCTCTTCCTGAGGAATCTTTATAGAATCTTCAGCCTCTATGAAATTCAGTTGAAAAACCATCTAACCATCATCTCATCTGAAATTCATAAAAGCCTAGGAAGTAAGCCGAGAAACTGTAATTGTCCCATCTGAAAGGTAAGGAAACTCTCTGAGGCCCAGGAACTTTACATAACCTCCCAGAAGACAGACCAGGATAGAGTACCGGTGCCTCCTGCTTTACTAACCTCCCTGTGAGACCTTGCTGGAGCCCCAGGCCCCGTATACATGAAGCCCTTTGTCATAATATCCACGGAATTCCTAAAAGCTGAGAAGAAAGCTGTCTCTTTCTTAACCACTCACTTTGGCCGCAGCTGCATTTTGTCCCAGGTGGCCTGCTGCACACAAGGCCATGCTGTGCAAAATCACCACAGAAATCCTGGCTCGGTTTGACCTTTGGAGTGTGCTTACAACACATTCCGAAAAGCAGCAGACACATCGTGTCAGCTCCACCAGCAAGCGCTTCAGAAAACGAGGCCTAAGAAAGACCTAAAGGGAGAACAATTCAGCCTAAAGAGATGGTACCAGGCAAGGCAATAAGAGCTAAGTAGAGAGGTGACAAGACACAGTCCCTGCCTCTAGAGATTTCAGAGGAACAGGGAAGATGGACTTGGAGAGGATGCTGAATGCATCACTGTTTAGGGGTGATTCCATAGGATGTAGCCTCTAGGAGTGAGGAGAACAAGAGAGGAGGGAGGCCCCCTTGGATTCTGAAGCCAGAAGGCCAGCATTTATAAGGTGAGTGAGGCCCTTGTTGACCAGTACCACCAATATGTATGAACTGTTACCCACCTGGAAGAAAGAGCTTGGACTTGGAAACTAAGGCTCAGGCTTGACTTCCAGTCCTGTCACTCATTTTTCCATACAACCTCAGGCAAACCTCTAAGCCCATCAGAGCCTTGGTTCCTTGCCTCTAAATAGGAGATAAGTACAACCTGCCCTAGCTACTTCACAGGGTGGTAGTTTAGGCCAAACACATTGTGAATAAGAAACTGCTCGGTTACATGTAAACTTGGCCTCTCTTCACTGTCATAACTGAGCGCTGCCTCAGCACACGCTAGGATGATCAAGTCATCCGGTTTGACTGGGGCTTTCTCAGTTGTAGCAGTGACAGTCCCACATCCCAGGAACCTCCACAGTCCCAGACAAAACGGGACAATTGGTTTGTCCATCACATATTCTGACCAGGAGGGTGGGGAGGTCCCTGCTAGCCATAACACTGTTTCTAAAATTTCTAACTGGTGTACAATTCAGTGGGTTTCAGTACATTCACAAGGTTGTGCGATTATCAACTATCAACTATTATCAACTATCCAGCTCAGAACAATTCCGTCACCCTAAAGAGAACTCATTAGGAGTCAGTCCCTATTCTCCCCTCCCCTCAGCTCCTGTCACCCACAAATCCACTTTCTAGCTCTGCGGATTTGCCAATTCTGGACATTTCATATAAATGGCGTCAAAAAATATGTGGTCGTTTGGGTCTGGTTTCCTGCACTTAGCATAATGGTTTCAGGTTCATCCTGGTGTAGCATGCATCAGTACTTCATTTTTGTGGGTGAGTAATATTCCACCGTGTGGATATACCACATTTGGTTTATCAATTCATCTATTGATGGACCTTTAGGTTTCTTCTACTTTTTAACTACTATGAACAGTGCTGCTATAGACATTTAACATATAAATTTTCATGTGACCATATGTTTCCATTCCTCTTAGGTGCTCATTAGGAGTAAAGTTGCTAAAAAAAAAAAAAAAACCCAAAAAAACAAAAACAACTGCTGAGTCATACGGTATCTCTATGTTTAACTTTTTGAGGAACCACCAAACTTTTCCAAAGAAGCTACAACACGTTACATCCCACTAATAGTGTATGACGGTTCCAATTTCTCCATATCTCCATTTGTTATCATATGTCTTTTTTATTACAGTCATCCTAGGGAGTGGAAAATGGTAACTCACTGTGGTTTTGATATGCATTTCCCTGATGGTGAGCATTTTTCATGTTCTTATTTGGTCATAACACTTGAATTCCAAAAAAAAGGGATCATCTCGCCATCCTGAATCTCCTTTTTGAGAACATAGGAGCTCTGGCAAGTTACCAACTCCTGGACACAAGAGAAGAGCCTCTGTCTGGTCCTGCCCAGGACAAAGGTCCAGATGCCTGTCCACAGCTACAGAATAAAGTCCAAATTCTTTCATGGCATCCAAAGCCCTTCACTATCGATCTCTGATTTACTTTTACATCCTCAACCCCTTTTTTCCCTACGTGAACACTCCACTCCAACAGAGCAATTGTTGTCCAAATAGACAATCTATTTACTGTCCCCGGGAACACATCACTCATGTTTCCTCCTTTGAATCAGTAGCCAGTGGGAATCTCAGTTCACAAACTCACAAGTGTGAGAAATGTTACAACTTTCTCCTTTTCTATCAACCAACGAGTTCTAGCCTTAACTACCTTCCTGCAAGACTGGTGAGAGGGACTTCCCTGGTGGTGCAGTGGTTAAGAATATGCCTGCCAATGCAGGGGACACAGGTTCGAGCCCTGGTCTGGGAAGGTCCCACATGCTGCAGAGCAACTAAGCCTGTGCGCCACAACTACTGAGCCTGCGCTCTAGAGCCCACGAGCCACAACTACTGAGTCCACGTGCCGCAACTACTGAAGCCCACGTGCTCTACAGCCCATGCTCCGCAACAAGAGAAGTCACTGCAATGAGAAGCCCGCGCACCACAGTGAAGAGTAGCCCCCACTTGCCGCAACTAGAGAAACCCCGTGCGCAGCAATGAAGAACTAACGCAGCCAAAAAATAATTTTTTTTTTAATTAAAAGAAAAAAGACTGGTGAGAAATTCTGCCTCTGTCATTCTGAGGACTCTACCCAATGCTAGAAAGATGTCAAGGTTTCAGGGACTTACACACTGTCAAAACGTGGAAGGGGAGGGTGGGAGATGGGATATGATGATGAAGATTACCATGGAGATGGAGACTGTCCTGGTTCCCGTGGCCCCTCCAGTTCTGGTGGTTCTTCTAGGCCCGCCAGAAGCACTGCAGCCTTCACCCATGCTGCAAGCCCTATGCCTAGAACCTGCCCTTCCTCTAAGAACACCCCCCCAACACATACACACACAGGGTTCTGCTGTAGAATGACTCTCATGGAACCTACAGACTCTCTCCTTCTCCTTGGAGAACTTCTGTCCACTCATATTCCTCCCCCATTCTTGAGAAACCCCATGGGGGTGTCTCACATATGGGTCTGCACTGTCCTTGGAGCCACTCCTGGCATCTCCATTTCCTCCTCACCCGCCGCTGGCCTCCTAGGGCTCCATGCTTCCCAGCTGCCTCTCTGGGATAAACTGGCCTGACACACTACATCAGCAACTGCTGGGTGCCTTCTGCTCACACTGCCTGCTGGTGCTGGAGGTCCCTGCCACTTCTTCATGTCCCAGTCACCTCTAGTCAGTGACCTCCACCCAAGACACAAGTCCACAGCTCATGGCACCTGTGCTTACCACAGCTTGCAGAGACTCCAGTGCTACGACTTTCTGTTCCCTTTTATTTGACTTCCGCTTTCTAGGATTCAGCAGGAATCTAAGAGAGGGAAGTCAGAGAACAATCTGAGAGGCATGTACCATGCTCTACTCTAAATTCTTCCTCCCGGATATCATATGATCCCGCAGTTCCTCTCCTAGGTATATACCAAGATAAATAAAAACATACGTCCACACAAAAATTTGTACCTTAAGGTTTATAGCAGCTTATTCATAAAGCCAAAAAAGTAGAAAGAACCCAAGTGATGAGCCAACCAACGGATGAATGGATAAACTGTGGTATATTCAAACAATGGATTATTATTCCGCTGTGAAAAGCAGTGAAATGGGGATATACACTACAACGTGGATGAATCTTGAAAACATTATGATAAAGGAAAGCTACTAGACACAAAAGGTCACATAGTGCCTGACTGCATTTATATGAAATGTCCAGAAAAGGTAAATTCATAGAGACTGAAAGTAGATTGTGTTTGCTAGTGCTGTGGGCACAGGACAGATTGTCGGGTGGTGGCTAAAGGGTGCACGCTTTCTTTTGGGGGGGATGAAAACTTTCTAAATTTCATTGTGGTGATGGTTATGCAACCCTGTGAATAAAACAAAACCCACTGAATTGTAACTTTAAAGTATTCTTTTAAAAAATTTATTTATTTTTGGCTGCGCTGGGTCTTTGCTGCTGCGCGTGGGCTTTCTCTAGTTGCAGCAAGCGGTGGCTTCTCTTGTTGCGGAGCACGGGCTCTAGGCGCACGGGCTTCAGTAGTTGTGGCACGTGGGCTCAGTAGTCGTAGCTCGCGGGCTCTGGTGCGCAGTCTCAGTACTTGTGGCACGCAGGCTTAGTTGCTCCGTGGCATGTGGGATCTTCCCAGACCAGGGCTCAGACCCACGTCCCCTGCATCGGCAGGCGGATTCTTAACCACTGCCTTACCAGGGAAGCCCCACATTGAATTGTAACTTTAAATGAGTGAACTGTAAATTATGTCTCAATGAAGCTGTTATCCAAAAAAAAAAAAAAAAATCTACCTTTCCTTCCTTCTTAACCCATTATCCTTAGTCCTCTCTCTCCCTTTGGAAAGGTTCTTTCCCATAAGGCCCTTCCATCTTTTGTGTAAATGAAATCCCACTGGACTTTCCAAACATACCCACACGTTTCTAAATTTGCAACAGGTATACCACTTAGGCTGACCTCTGTGATGCCAGCCCCAAGTGTTCGTTAATAGGGATGCTCCTCGCTACCAAATAGTGCTTGAACTCTTTCCAGAGTCTGAGAAGAAATTAGCATCTAAGAGTCTTGAATTCTGCATTATCTTTATCTCTGAAGTTGCTGATAAGTACGAGTATTTTCTGAGGACCCCCTTCCCCAAGCACCCCCAGCCTCAACCCATTTCTTCATCTGTGTCTCACTCTGGACTGAAGTGTGACCACAGATGTGTCCTGTGTACATCTTGCCACGCGCCCCTGTGTGAGGACAGCAAGAGTTGGTTCTACACTGTAGCCACCTAGGTTCAACTCTTTATTACGATACTTCCTATCTTTGTGAATACTTCATATCACAACACTGGATGTGACTCAGTGGCTAATGGGGAAAGTTTAATATTATTATTACATGGGAGATACGGCTGTGCCACCCAGTAGGGAGTCCACTGTCCAATCACAGTGGAAAAGTTGGAAGATGAAGGAAGAGCGTAAAAGATGGCCCTGTGATGACCGTCGTGAAGAAAGCTGGTCTTACAAAACAAGGCGAAGGAGGTGGCAAGTGGAGTTAACACAAAGGCCAAGTACTCAGGCCAGAGCACTTGCGAGGTGCTGTGTAGCAAGCCAATCCCATGAATGACAGGAGCATTCAGCCAGCATTCCAACAAGGAAATTTAGAAGGAAGCAAGATGGGGTGAATCAAAGACTTTTGTGGAGTCAGTTGATGTGGTGGTCATGAAAGTCTGTACAATGAGCAGCTACTCAGGCCACGCAGAGCAACAAGGCTACTCCGCCTCCAGCCTTCTCAGCACCACTCTCCCCCTTCGGTGGCATTAAGTCAAAACTGCAGCAAACAGAGGCAGCCAAATGGGCTAGAGCTGCCTACAGACCTGGGCTGAAGCAGCTCCCCCATCTTCTCCCAGGAAGAACTATCCTCCGTTCTCTGAAACGTTCAGGGTGAGAGGGGGAGCGAGGAAGAAGCCTAGAGTGTTGAATAATGAAATCCCTAAACAGAAAGGGGAATTCATCTTTATCAGGAAGATTCCAAGCCAGGGGTTTAGAGAGCTATGAATAATCATGAAATAATGAGATACACGATGGGCACAGAGGAACCTGAAAACCAAGGGAGAGAACAGCGACCCACGGGAATCGGAAGCTTAAAACCACTTGTGTGGTTTGGAGCACATCTTCCGGGAGGTCAGGATCAGGCCAGGGGTCGGAACCAGACAGGGGAGCCAAAGGCAGGACTACTGGAAGGAAAATGGGCAGGGCTGTTAAGTGTTGCTCCAGAGCCGTGCGTGGGTCTCCTCTGGTGGGTTTAGGGAGCCAAACGCCGCTCTGGAGATGCTGGAACACCTGTTGCTCTCACTTCTCCACCACTGCTGCCGGGGGCTACACCAATGGCTGTGAGAAGCAAACCAGGCCCACTTCCCATGTAGGTTTGTAGTCCGACCCTTAGCGCATTAATAACACATCACAGCAGCCTCCCATGACAGCAGAGGTCCCGACCCCAAAGCTCTGGGTCCCAGGTTCTCAGAGCCAGGTTAAAGAGGTGACCTCACTTGCCCTCCACTTAACTTGATGTGACCTGGCCCCTGTGGCATCTCTCCAGGTCAGAATCGAATCTCAGCAGGGCACATTCATCACTTAACGCCCTTTCTGTGCCTTACTGATGAGGGAATTGTAAGAATAGGACAGAGGGCATCCGTGGGCTTCTGAGAGGGAACACATCCGAGTTTTAGAGCTTATGGGGCTGCAGACACATATTTACAAAAGTATTGGCAGTCTGATACTGGACCAGCCAAGATAAATTGAATAAGCTAGACTCAGGAAGAAAGAACTAGGTAGTTGGATAAATGGCAGAGAAACAGGGCAGAAGAGATTTGCAAAATTAAAGAGAGAGGACGGAGCCAGACAAGGGGAAGCACTGCTGTGAAAAGCTAGTGTGAGGAAAACCTGGGGTCAGGCCCCTGCCTTTCCCTGTAGCTTTTAGATGCTTCCGGCTTGCATGGCAACCAAGGGCAGCTCAGCCAGCCACCCGCTGTGATGAACAAAGTAACTGGAGGCACGGCTTACTGCAGACCATGACTTATAACAAGCGACCGGAAGCCCTGAGCCCAGATCTGTTGGGATGTGAGAGCTCAGACGTCTGTGGGCAAGGCCACACCAGCCCACACAGGCAGAGGAGGCTCTCAAGTCCGATAGGCCGCCCAGGAGGTGAAGCTTCTGTGGTCTTCCCACTTTCCTTCTTCTCACACACGATGACCTTTACTGAAAATGCTTCCCACGGCCTAATGTTTAACTTCCAATTTCTTCACGAGTCCACTTTCTATTACCCATCACAAAGTGGCTAAAGAGCCATGACAAAGACTCACCTTCTTTTTTTTTCCATATAGTTCCTTTATTCCCCTTTGGGGTCAATCACACCCTTAACCCCCATCTCCAGGCAACCACTGATTTTGTTTCCTATCCCAGAAGTTTTGCCTCTTCTAGAATATAATATAAATAGAATCCTACAGTATTTAGTCTTCTGTCTGTGATGTCATTCACTTAGCATCATGCTTCCATATTGTCTCATGACAAAACTCTTCTTGAACAAACTTACTTAGGCTCCGCCGAGCCCTCTTCTCCGCGAGGCCTCCACCCTGGCTCTGTGTCCTGCCTTGGAGAGTCTAGTTTTAGCAAGAACCTTGCTAAGTCATCTCCCAACACTTGATGTCTGATCAACTTCTTCATCTCCACTCTTTTTTTTTTTTTTTTTTTTTTTTTTTGCGGTACGCGGGCCTCTCACTGTTGTGGCCCCTCCCGTTGTGGAGCACAGGCTCCGGACGCGCAGGCTCAGCGGCCATGGCTCACGGACCCAGCTGCCCCGTGGCATGTGGGATCTTCCCAGACCGGGGCACGAACCCGTGTCCCCTGCATCGGCAGGCGGACTCTCAACCACTGCGCCACCAGGAAAGCCCTTCATCTCCACTCTTGATGCCTGTGTTCTTGGCCTTGTTCAGCAAGAATCCTGTTAAGTCAATTTAGCATGGAAGTCCCCTACCCTTGATGTCCCCACTTAGTAATCTTCCATTCACTGATGCTCTCAGGATTCTGCTCGCTGGCTACAAACCCCTGGCTCTCTTTGCTGTGTTCAGAGTTGAGCCCCATCTTTCTCCCCTATTGCAACAGAGCTGACTCATAATGAATAAAATCTTTTTCACCATTTTAGTTAAGTGTCCAGTGAATCATTTTTCTTTCACAGCGGCTCTCACCATATTCTCTTCTAAAAGTGCTCCTTTTTCCAGAAGGTTGGTGAGCGGCCCTGTAGCTTCTCATCTCTGATTTGAATAGTCTAATGACCACCATGCTGCACACAGACCTTCTACCCCACCCTCCTGGCAAAGTTGGCCTCTTCTGCCTGAGTATCTGATGGTTTGGCTGATTAATGTGAATGGTACTAAATATCCTGAGTGTTTCATTTGGAAGTTAAGTGGAGAAGTCCATTGTGCATTATGTATCTGAAATTACTTTCTTTGGAATTGCCTTGGAATGCAATTACCAAGCCTTTCTTTAATTAATTTGGTACAAAAGTTTATTGCGAGGAGCTCCTGGGATAAGGCCGCTGCTCCGATAAGAGAGTCCAGCTGCTGCCATTCAAGTGTTTGAAAGCCTGGGTTTTACAGTCGGGAGGACTCCCTCCAGCCCTTCCACTACCTGGCAGCTCACAAACGGGCTCCCCTGCAGACAGAAGTCAAGAGGACAGCCTGAGACAGCTCCCTGGGTGTGTTCATCCACTGTAGGTGAGACCATCATGCAGAGAAGTTGAATATGAATGGTGGTGGGCTTGGCCGCCTGCTAAAGGAGTAGGAATTTCAGGAAGGTCAACGAACAAATCACGTGAGAGAGATTCTAAGGGGAAAGTTTTGCTCTTAAGGGGAAAAAAAAATCCATGGGACCTGAACATCCATTTTCTTTTCAAAAGTGAACTTTTTTCACCTCTTAGCGGGGAGGAGGTTAATCACTCCGAACCTTATCCCCATTTCCTGGACTCTGCCAGCCCTTCCCAGAGCCCAGAGATGCAGAGCCCAGCCACCGTGGTGGAGCGTCGCATGAGGGTCTACACCACGACTTTACCCTATAGTCCAATTCTCTCTAAAGATACTTGGCAATTTTCAAGATTTTCCTCAAAACATGATTTTTGCAGTAAGAAATTTTTCAAAATACCTCTAAGGTATATTTTGAAGGTAAAATATCCAAGGAGGATATTTTAGCATACACTTTGCTTTTGTAAGGAACAGAAAGTTTTCCCCCTACCCTCTTAAGTTCTGTTCTGGGGGCCTGTGAATTAAACTGACACCAGACAAAGAAATTCAGACACCAGAACACCAGACACCAGAAAAGGCATATGAAGTTATTAATTTTGAATTTTACATGCATAGGGGCATCACAGAAGGAAGTGAATACCCAAATGAGCAATGGGATTTGAGTTTATATACTGATGGGGTTCAGGCACGCTACCCCAAAATATGGCACCTTGGCATATTGAATATTTTAAGCTGAAGGACTTTGAGAAAAGGTATGTGTGGGAAGACTTTCTGACCTTCCCCTAAAGCAGGTCATAAAAGCTGTACGTTGAGAGGTGTCTTCCCCATACAGAGACAATGAACATCCTCATCTCTAAGACCCAGGAGAGGAATCTGAACCAACAGGGTCTGCCATTTCCCCCAGTTTACTACACTTAGCTCATACCCTTTATGGTCCTATCACATTTTCCACAACTTTCTACTCTTCAACAAATCCAGAAATGCTCGAGTTTAACCACTCCCTCCAGTCCCATTTCCTTATGAAGTGTCCCACGTCATGTAAAACTTATATGAAATAACTTTGGAGGCTTTTCCCTTGTCAATCGGTTTTTGTTACAGGGGCTCCGGCTGAGAATTTAGGAGGGTAGAGGAAAAAGATATTTTCCTCCCCTACAAAGTCATCTAAAAAGGAAATGGGAGGGACAGAGGGGTACTTCTGGGAGAACAAATGACTTCTAAGAAGGGGTAAGGAGAAAGGGCACTTATGGAAACACAAATGGCTGTTTCTGTGGGGTTTTTTTGAAAGATAAATGGGCCCTTAGGAGAATAGGTGGGAGATTTGATAGTGTTGTGACAGTATTTGTCCCAATGGTGGCCAGTTCTGAGAAGAGATTAGACTTGCTTCCGGGGGTGGGGGGGGGTGGGGGGGAATTTATGACAATTGAGTTCTTTTGGGAAGTTCTGCTTTTAGGCAGATAAGGGATTTTAGGAACTCAAACGCCTTCAGCTCAAAATAATTCTTTTGAGAAATACTTTGGGGGTGGCATGTTCCAATCCTTTTCACCTTAAAAAGATTTTTCTTCCTCTTTTTACAGAATTAATATTGGCTCCATTTTGTATATTACTTCAATTTCTTTTAACATCATATTACTAAAGAGTGTTCAAATGAACTTTGACTCTTATTCTCAGAGTTGAATTTTCTGGAAAGGGAGGACTTTGGGAGGTTAGATCTGTGAGAAACTTTATAAACATCTAGCTCAGAGGTTTTCCAAGGTTCTGGCTGGGACCACTGTCTCCCAGTGAAGCTGATGTGGACCCCATTATGCAAAGCAGATGAACCCCTCTGGGCCCTCACCACCCTCCCTTCCCCCTTCCATCTCTACCAGAGATAGGCTGGCACCAGAAAATAGTTGGCAAACCATAGAACTAGCCCAGGGATTGGCCTGTAAGAGTAGATAGTAAATATTTTAGGCTTTGCAAGCCAAAAGGCAAAATTGAGGATATTGTGTAGGTACTTATATAACCATTTAAAATGCAAACATTTACAAATGTAAAAAGCATTTTTAACTCATGGGTCATACAAAAACAGATAGAACAGGGCTTCGCTGGTGGCGCAGTGGTTGAGAATCCGCCTGTCAATGCAGGGGACACGGGTTTGAGCCCTGGTCCGGGAAGATCCCACATGCCACGGAGCAACTATGCCTGTGCGCCACAACTACTGAGCCTGCGCTCTAGAGCCCGTGAGCCACAACTACTGAAGCCTGTGTGCCACAACTACTGAAGTCCATTCGCCTGGAGCCTGTGCTCTGCAACAAGAGAAGCCACTGCAATGAGAAGCCCGCGCACCACAACAAAGAGTAGCCTCCACTCGCCGCAACTAGAGAAAGCCCGCGTGCAGCAACGAAGACCCAGTACAGCCAAAAATAAAGAAATAAAATAAATAAATTTTTAAAAAAACAATAGAACAAAAAGACAAACACCGTATTATTCCACTTAATATGAGCACCAAGAGTAGTTAAAATCACTGAGACGGAAAGTAGCATGGTGGGTGCCAGGGACTGGGGCAGGGAGGGGATTGAGCATTATTGTTTAATGGGGAACAGATTTTCAGATTTACAAGATGAAAAGAGTTCTGGAGATGGATGGTGGTGACGGTTGTACAGCACTGTGAATGTACTTCATACCACTGAACTGTGCACTTAAAAATGGTTCATATACACACTACTATATATAAAATAGATAACCAAGGACCTACTGTACAGCACAGGGAACTCTACTCAGTTTTTGTAATAACCTATAAGGGAAAAGAATCTGAAAAAGAATATATATATATATATACACACACATACATACACTGAATCACTGTGCTGCCCATCTGAAACTAACATGACATACTTCAAATTTAAAAAATCTAAAAACAAACAAAAGACAACGAAAAAGAAAAAAAAAAGTTCAGATGGTAAGTTCTACGTTATGTGCATTTTACCACCACTTTCAAAAGAGGAGGGACTCAAGGGGAAGCCAGTAGTGACACAGCCACGGCAGCCACTCTGCAACCAGGAGGGGCCCCGCCTGGGCACAGTGAAAGGCCCAGATAGCAAAGGGGTAGGCGGACAGACCCTGGTCCTGGAAGACTCCAGCAAGCTGCCGGCTGAAGCAGCCTGGCCTTTCTACCTTCAGCCTTTCTATTGTTTAAACTTGTTGAGTAAGATTTTTCTTGTTATTTGTAAGTGAAAGGGTCCCGCCTGACACAGCACTCAGTACGTGTGACTTCGATGTGAGCTACTCTCCTGCCCTCTTCCCACAGGCTTTTTCATTCCTGACTGTTTACCTGAACTTTGGACACCTACCTCCCAAATCTGTGTGTGCTCTGATCTCATCTGAAGGCTCGGCCTTTGACCTGCTGCCTTTTACCTGGAGAGCAGAGTGCTAGCTTTGTTTCCTCTCTCCCTTCTGGAAACCTTACTCCTACTTCCTTGCTAAAGAGCCCCTTCCACCCAGGGTCTCTCTGACACAGTTGTGAGCACAGGATTCACCCTTCCTCGACCTTGGACTGAAACTGTCAGAGAAGAGGCTCTCATCTCCTGGGGTTCCTAGGGGGTGCACGTCACATAAGCCAGGAGCTGCGGACGGCCCCTGGCCCATTCAGCTCTGCCAATCCAATGGTCACGTGCCAGACACAGCCAGCTCCTTTCACCCTGGACCGACTCACCACAATGCTTAACAGTGGCGGACGCAAGCAAATGGACTCCTCTACGAGACAGAAACAGACTCACTGACATAGAGAACAGACTTATGATTGGCAAGGGGGAGGGGGTTGGGGGAGGGGTGGAGTGAGAGGTTGGGATTAGCAGATGTAAGCTAATATGTATGGAATGGATAAACAACAAGGTCCTACTGTATAACACAGGGAACTATATTCAGTATCCTATGATAAACCACAATGGAAAAGATTATAAAAGAAGAATGTATACATATGTAGTATAACTGAATCACTTTGCTATACAGCAGAAATTCACACAGACATTGTAAATCAACTATACTTCAATTTTTTAAAAAATTGTTAAACACACACACACACACACACACACACACACACACACACACACACACACACACACACACAATGGCGTCTGCAAGCTCCACCAGCCCAGAACCTTAACTGAGGGCTCCTAAGAGCCATCCTAGGAGCCCGCACCCCACTGGGGCTGTGGCCTCTCTCATCTCCATCCTGTACGAGGCTACTTGTTCCCACTGGCCCTTCTACTGAATTCCCTCCATCCCAGTGTGCCCCCACTAGTGCTCCCTGGGGATGGAAGTCTAGCACCAGACCTCAGGTGCTTGGCAGAGTTCTGATGCTTTTGTCTGGTTGCTGTCCATCATTTTTCCCCAGAGATGAACTTTAAATCTAGTATCTATTCTCCAGTAGGTTCTACAGAATGACAAGGAAGACAGACAAAAGCTGGGGCCGTCTCACTCTGCCCGGCCCATCCTGCTTCTCGTTCCCTGGTCCCAATCCTGGCTGCGGTACTTGAGATGGCCACACTCGCACAGCTTCCAGGCCTCCCACCCGAAGATTTCCCATCTTTCTCAAGGATATGGCCTTTCAGCACAAATGAATGGAACAAGGATTAATTCTGATTTGAAGCTATGAGTTCAACATAAAAGTTCCCTAAGGAATTACCAGCCTCTAGCCAAGAATACCCACCAGCTCAGGAAGAAATGTCACACTTGACTGCAATTCTCTCATCAATTCCATTAAAACCATCAGAGCCATTTGCCAACCCTGTTGATTCTATCCTCAGAGAAATAAGGAGAGGATAGAAAAAGAAGAAAGAGAGAAAGAGAGAAAGAGAGAAAGAGAGAAAGAGAGAAAGAGAGAAAGAGAGAGAGAGAGAGAGAGAAAGAAAGAAAGAAAGAGAGAGAGAAAGAGAGAAAGAAAGAAAGAAAGAAAGAAAGAAAGAAAGAAAGAAAGAAAGAAAGAAAGATCCCAAGCTTGAAATAAAATGAGACATATCTACTTCTCACAGTCTCCTCCCTGACATCAGTCCGGGTCCTCTGGGAAGAGATTTATTGAAGGAAAAGCTTATGAAGGATAAAGGAGAGAGGGGGCACGTATAGTTGGAGATGCCTTCAGACCATGATGCAGGTCTGACACCTGTAAACAGCAAGGGGGAAGGTAGGACAGGGTGGAAGGATCATTGCACTTCGGTGCAGTTCCGAGAAAACCTCAGCCAGGCTGGTGCAGAGCCCTGGGGCAGACTGCCACCTGAAGGGTCCTGTACTGGGCAGGAGCGGCCCAGCTCTGGGGCCCCTGTCATGCTCAAGTGCCGTGGCTGGAAGTGAGGACTAAAATGCCACCTGCCATATCAGTAAACAAAGGTCGTTGCAGCCATCAAGCCACCACATTACAGCCACCCCAACGTTGAGCCTTGAGGAAACGCAGGATGGAAACAGGATGCCCGCCATCTAGCGGTCAACTGCTGCAACCACCCCCGACGGTGCACCCTGGGGAGACTCAGGATGAGAAGCACAGGATACTGGTCCCCAAGAGCTGAGGTGCACATCAAAGGGATGATTTCAGTGAGCCCAGATTTCGCATCTTCCCGTACATAGAAAAGCGCTCAGTTCATTAACTTGAGATGTCCGGTTTTCTTTGATTAACAGTAATCTTTCGATGTTCCAACTACCCGATGTTTTGTTGCAAAAACTCCTATACATATCTTGGCTCCCCCCTTGCCTCTTTGGAGTGGTCACTCACTGTTCTCCAAGATGGCTGTCCTGGGTTTAAGTCCTCAGTTTTTCTTCCAAAGAAAACAGAACTCTCAACTTTTAGGTTGTGCATTTTTTTTTTCAGTCAACAGGAGTAGCCTGGGGCAAACATGGCCTCAGCATGAATCTGAAAGTACAGCAGCTGATGACTATCTACCAGCTACTCTCCCCGCAGAAGGTTCTCTTGAATAGAGGTTGGAATGGCAGGCGCACCTCCATGGCCACCACAGCCCCCGCAGGTCCCCTGCATGCCCTGAATCCCAGCAGGACCTGTTGTGGCTCTTACCCTCATCTTTAATCAGTCATAACCTGGCCTGCTCCCTAGATATCTTAGTTCATTAACCATTTCAGTAAATACCCATCAGCAAGGAGATACAGGAGACCCACAAAGACAAACTCATTCAACCTTCATCAAGCACCTGCGTACCCTATGGGGATACAATGATGAATGAGGTCGACGGTTCAAGAAACTCAAAGTATAGGCTAGGGGTTCTCAACGTTGGCTGCACACAGAATGAGCTGGGGAGCTTTAAAACTGTGGCCTGCAGGCCACATCCAGCCCACCACCTGTTTCTATGTGGCCCACAAGCTAAGAAAGGCTTTCATATTTTTAAATGCTTTGAAAAAATGAAAAGAGGAAGAATATTTTTTAACATGTGAAAATTATATGAAAGTCAGTGTCCATAAATCAAGTTTTATTGGAACACAGCCACACTCATTTGGTTACGTATCATCTATGGGGGCTTTCACACTGTAATGGCAGAATTGCATACGTGCAACAGAAACCATACGGCACACAAGCCTAGACTATTTACTCTCTGGCCCGTTATGGAAGAAGTTTGCCAACCCCTGGGCTAAGGTATTAAGATGTCCATAGGATTTTGTTACTAGAAGTTTACTGGGACACTGATGACAGCAGTGTCAGAGGCACCTCAGAACAGGTACAGAAGCCAGACTACATTATGGGCCCCCAGGTTCGTGACACACCTGGGTGCCTGACAAACACTGAGTCCTGCTGGCCAAGATGAAAGAGAGGACATGACAGATTCCATGCTGGCAATCCTCTTTGTTGCCTGCGTTTTAAGGAAAGTCTAGTCTTTTCACAAATTTAGGGTGAAAAATACTCTGGACTGCCTCTGGAAAAGCATGCTTATACTACTTACGTCGCCAAATAAATACATTCTTCCTTGTTCCTAGATATGGCTCCTCAAAGCAGCCTCCAGCACTAATGCCACTCCCTTTGCCAAGTCCTTCACACACATCTCCCTTTTCCATCTCTCTGTCTTTGCTCCTGAGGTTCTATCCGATACATAGATTCTGAAAAGAATCTTTGACAATATGTAATGCTGACATAGCTTCAAAATCACAATTTATCCCCTAAACAGAATAAAAGGAAGAGCCCTGTTTGTTTTAAATCAGATGTGGATCCAGCCATCAAGAATATTGTCTAGTTGGGAAAATAGGAAATGTACGAAAATAATGCATGTTTGCAATAGGGAGGAATGTTTTGTATTCTATTACAAGTTAATCACTAAAGGGATAGTGCTTAGAAGTTTAAATTATACATAATGGCCCATCTCTGGGAACCCTGCTTCCCAGGTAATAAGCATTAAGCTAAAATGTTTAATGCTTTGTTTAATGTCCTGAAATCTCATTTTAGCAAAAGAAAAAAAAAGTCTTCTGAAACGCAAGAGAATTTGTAGAATGCTTTAATTTACCATTGTGTTTAAAAATCAAATCTGTACTTTCAGGAAATCTATTTATATAATTAAATACACAGATAAGAAACACTAATACCATAATACAGTACCAATTTAACATACTTGCACACTATATTTTAAAGGCATTTCCATAGGGGAATCTGCAGTAAATCTTGTCTATAGAAAGCACTGTCTTTAATACAGAATGTTAGCGGGAAATTCTTCATATGTTACTCTCATTGTGTGTCATAGTCCATGGGTTACTATTCTGGCCATAGATAATAGGAATTGCCAATTATTAATTGTGGAACTGAATTGAAAGTCATTTGATAATGTGTACCTAACTGTGTTCTATGTCAGACCAACAAAATGGGACAGATCTACAGTCAGACCACAGAACAGGCCCACAAACTGTGTAAGACTGCTTAATCTTTTTTTTTTTTTTGCGGTACGCGGGCCTCTTACTGCTGTGGCCTCTCCCGTTGCGGAGCACAGGCTCCGGACGCGCAGGCTCAGCGGCCATGGCTCACGGGCCCAGCCGCTCCGCGGCACGTGATATCTTCCCGGACCGGGGCACGAACCCGTGTCCTCTGCATTGGCAGACGGACTCTCAACCACTGCACCACCAGGGAAGCCCAGATTGCTTAATCTTGTTCTACTTCCATACCCTCGTTGTTAATTTTAAAAGGCTCATGAGAGTAAGAGGACCTAACTCATAGAATTGTTGTGAAGAGTAAATGAATTAATCCATGTGAAATGTCTACAACAGTCTTTGGTATAAACTAAGAGCTCAATAAATGTCATTTATTATTAAAAAAATAATAATACCTTTGTTAATTCACAGGAAACATCCAGACCAGGCCCACCTGTGAATGACTGCAGGCAGGAAGAAATTAACACATCCCCTCCGGAGGCTGATGGGAAGCAGGAAGTGTTTGACTTCACTGCCTCCCCTTTCAGTGTAAAAGGAGCCTGAATTCTAACTCAGGCAAGATGGTTCTTTGGGACACGAGCCCATCATCTTCTTGGTGAGCTAGCTTTCTGAATAAAGCTGTTATCCCTGGCCCCAACAAGTCGTCTCTCGATTATTGACCTGTCGTGCAGCGGGCAGTACAAGCTTAGTAACGTGCTCATGTCACAGAGGCTTAAAATCCACCATATGGAAATCCAGTACCACCCAAGCTTGGAGTGAATGGTGCTCATGGAAGAAGGTTCCTGATTCTGCCCCTTTGCTTTTTTCTGAGTCCCAAAAAAGGACTTTCAGGTTGAGCCCATTATCATCTCCAGTGCTAACAGCCGGCAGCTACCCCTTTCATACCACGATTGCCTGCCTTGCTTTCCCCAGTAAATGCTTTGGAATTCTCTCCACCGCAATCTGCATTTTCTCTCCGTGACCATGTGTAGAGGACCCTCTTGGCAGAGAACTATTCTGTGTTCTCATTTCAATGATAATCTTTAAAATTTTTCCTTTGCCAGTTATAGTAAGCAGCTTCCCTTTCACAGCAATATTCAGTAAGTGAAGGCTTTCCATAGAGTAAGAGGCTCATTTTTAAGACAGTATTTCTCAAACCAGGATGAAAGGATGATTTTTTAAATTTTAATTGTAGTAAAATATACACACTTAAAGGTTACCATCTTAACCATTATTAAGTGTATACACTTCAGTAGTGTTCAGTATATGCACACTGTTGTGCAACTAATTTCCAGAACTTTTCCATCTTGCAAAGCTGAAACTCTATACTCGTTAAACAACCCTCCATTGCTCCCTCCTCCCAGCCCCTGGCAACTACTACTCTAGGTATCTTATACAAGTGGTATCATACAGTATTTGTCCTTTTTTGACATAAGACCCTTAAGGTTCATCCATGTTGTAGCATGTGTTACAGTTTCTTTCCTTTCTAAGGCTGAATAATATCTCATTGTATGTCTATATCCCATTTTTTATCCATTCATTTGTCGATGGACACTTGGGTCGCTTCCACCTTTTGACTATTGAGAATAATGCTGTTGTGAACATGAGTGTACAAATACCTTTTGGAGATCCTGCTTTCAATTCTTTGGGGTATATACCCAGAAGTGAAGTTGCAGCACCATGTGGTAAATCTAGGTTTAATTTTTTGCAAGGAATTGCCATACTGTTTTCCATAGCATCCGTACCATCTAAACTTCCACCAAGAGTGCACAATGGTTCCAGTCTCTCCACATTGCGTATGAATTCTTGAGGAGGCATTGGTCTTTCCTTTAATCAAATGTGAGATGTAAGAGAAAAACTCACATTTTTGACATATGGATATAGGAAGTTGGAAGCACCTAAAAAAAGGTACCAAGAAGACTAGAATGCTTGGACTCCTCGAGGATTTTAAAATCTTAATTGTTGGCAGTAAATAGAGTGACATATCGAGCAGTCTTGGGATGGAAAATTGAACCCTGAAAAGGCCAACCTGTCTCTTTTTTAAAAAGTCTAGCCGCTCATCGTGAGCTGGCGGTCGTTACGGAAGGAGATTGAGGGGTTGGAGGAGACTGGAGGAGATACAAATTGGCAGTGCCCATCAATAAATGCTTCTCTAACCAAGTCTGAGTCATCAGACACCATGACATCAACAAAATCTACAATTTGTGGGTCCGGACGTTTTCTGTAGCCAAGGGGGCCCAGCCTGTAGAAAGAAGAATGTGGTGGTTCTCCTACCAGAAATAGTAATACAAAGTAGAAAATGGGCAGTGATGCAGAAGGAAAGTAAATTCCTAAAGGAAACCTTTGCTGAGGGCTTCCTCTGTGCCAGACACCATCCTAGCACTTTTAATATTCTTAGTTTTATTCCTCTCACAACTGCAGGAGGTGGACACATTATGCACATTTCATGATGAGAAAACTAAGGTACAGATCGCTGAAGTAACTTGCTCAAGGGTGACAGAGGGCCCAGGCAGTGCCCAGCAGAACCCAGGTATTTAACGTAACTACACTGCCTCCTGTAGAAAAGCGCTGATGGCATTCCAAGAAAAAGTCCTTACTTCTTGCCAGGGGAGTCCAGGAAGTCCTCATGGGCTACGGGCAATGAATGACGTACAGGCTTTGTTAGGAGTTAGGAGGGAAAAACATTTTCAGTGAAGGGATAAACATAAACAAGGCAAAGCATTACCTTTCCTTTTTCTCTCTGGTTTCTTGTGGAATGGCAATGGGATCCCTTTCCCAGGGCCCACAACAATTCTTTGCTCACAGTGGGCACTCCAGGTGTGGGTGCTCTCAGAGTCGAGCTGAGAGATGGATAGAGATTTCATCTGAAGAGGTTGGGAGTCTCCCTCTGGTCTTTCCAGTTACCCGAGCTGACATATTTTCCTTTATTGGTTAAGGCAGTCTGAGCTTTACAGAATGTAGCCTGAAAACGACCGGTTGTAATAGGAAAGTTCCACACCAGAACCTTTGGGGCAGAAACTGAATCCTCATTCCTCTCGTACTGACCGCACCTTCTCTAGAACTCGTGCCAGACTAAGAAGATGCTTTGGGCGTAGTAAGGAGAAAATGTCAGGATTCTCAGGACATCCTAGCAATGGCTGAGAAGGGAACAAGCCCACCACCTCTTCCTTAGGCTTCTAGAAGTCATCCTGCGAGTGGGGTCTATTTGCCAGCCATGTCCCCAAACCAGGCAGGCTCAGGGCAGACACATGTTGGCCAGCAGCTGTGAAATAGGCCATGCAGATGTTTAATTTGGTATTAATATTATTTCTTACGTTAATGAAAGGAAAAGATATGCCCTCAGGGAATATTTTCAGAAGCCTTTAAGAGAACAAAACACTCGATGGGTTTTGTTGAGGAAAGAAATTGAGATAAAGTTACAATCTTTGTAATGCTCTGCTTCTCAAAGTGTGATCCATGAATCCCGGAATGAGCAAGACCTGGGAATTTGCTAGAAATGCAAATCCTCAGGCCCAGGCAATCTTTCTTTTAACTAGCCCTGAGGATGATTTGAGGTCCACTTTAATCCATTTGAGAACTGTAAGAAAAGAGTGTTAAGAACTGTGATCCACACCATTCCTTCTATAAAAGCAACTGTGGTTTGTGATAATCTAATTCTGCATCAAAAAGTCAAACGCGGGCTTCCCTGGTGGCGCAGTGGTTGAGAGTCCGCCTGCCGATGCAGGGGACGCGGGGTTCGTGCCCCGGTCCGGGAAGATCCCACATGCCGCGGAGTGGCTGGGCCCGTGAGCCATGGCCGCTGAGCCTGCGTGTCCGGAGCCTGTGCTCCGCAACGGGAGAGGCCACAACAGTGAGAGGCCCGCGTACCACAAAAAAAAAAAAAGTCAAACGCTCTTACATTTCACAGGAGGAATTGATAAGGCTGGCTGGGAGCAAGGGAGTCCAGCAAATATTCCCCTTTGCAACTCTCTCAATTAATTCCAATATTGCTACTGCACACAACAGGAGCAGCTCCAGGAATATCAACACCCTGGGAGTACAGTTCCAAACATCTGTCTCTCCGTTCAAGGCTTCAAAAGCAAGGACTATCAGTCACTTACATTTTAGGGGACATTAGACATCCCTTCTCCCTGATGGTAGAGACACTTAAAAATCTCAGTGAGTACATGAACAAGAAAAAGAATGCTATGTTTTTAGGGGGCTATGGAAGAAACGAATGTGGATGGGAGAGGAAAGGAAAGGACGTGAGAACTGGAAGGGATTGTTTGATTGTGAAGTTGAGGAAATTCACTTTTTTAACTCCTTCCCTTCTGTCTGGCATCAACCTTCCATCCCGCCGTAGAGGGGACGTTGGAAGGGTGACCCAGGGGAGCCTAATCGGCAAGTAAAACAAAGGTGGGGTCTACCTTAGGGGCTTAGAACCTCTGAGGGAAGGAAACCCAATCAGGGTTCCCCACAGCAAAATGGCAGCTCTCTCTGACGGACAGCTCTGGGTTTGGGCTTTGCTGCCTGCTCTCTGGACCATCCCCTGGATCTGTTGTCCTCGATGCTCTTTCTGGGTAGAACAGTAAGAGGCTCCCATTCTCATTCTGTTCACTGCCGCCCTTCCCGGGAGCAGCGCCAGGCACTTTGCTATGGAGATCGGAAAGTAAATCCTCCCCGCGCTTTTTGAACACGTGGAAAGCAAAGGCACGGGTAGATGGCTGTTTGGTAGGCACCTACGGCCACGTGACTTGGCATACAAATGAATGGAAAACAAACAGGAAACAGGAAAACAGTGCGTCTGAAATGCCTCTTTGAAAAATAACCTCAGTTTAAGGATAACAGAGGACGCATCTGACTGACCCCAAATTCCAGCCTCTTTCCATCACTCCATGCCACATCTAAATGCCCTTGGGCTGCCTGTGCACAGAGCTGTCATCAATTAGCAAAGGTCAATGCCAGACATACGTTCCCTCGGCTGGGCTGAACAGGCTGGGCCCCTCAAGGGTCCTTTTCACCTTCAGATGGAGGTAAGGGTGATGCAAGGAACCCCACCTTACATTTTAGGAGGGGTGTAGCTCCATGACACGAGCCCCACCAACGGGGTGTCACGGGAACAAGCACTCCTCCCCCAGTAAAACAATCCCCTCCTAAATCAGAGCTGGAAAGCACCCACACTCACAGACTACGATCTCCTCTGCTCGAGGTCACCAAGCTCTTCACCTCTCAAAGCTTCTCTGAGCCTTTACTGCGCACATACGAGCAGAAATTGGCAATCGCCACCTTCACCGTTCCTGATGCTGGATCAAATGTGTGTGGCCGTTACATTCTCTGTGCCACCCACTTCCTCTTGCCTCCCACTTCCTGTTAAAATGATTGTCTCCCACTAGGGATTGGGAAGAATTCCCCAAAGAGTTCCCAGGTCTTTCCTACCTCTGCATTCCCCGGAACGGTGCAGGATCTAATGTAAGGCGTTGACTTCTTACAGAGAGGTGGGCTGGAGCTGGAGTTCACAGGCAACGCCATATCCTACTTCCACTAGGCTGCGGTGCCACTGTGACAGGGCAACAGGTTCCCAGCCCCACAAGACTTCCTTGCCCAGAGGTGGGATCCTGGCCCCTCCAGCTTCTCCCAGCTCCCACCACATCTCAGCTCCTGGACCAGACCTCCAGAGGGGTACTCTCTGCCCTGTGTTCAAGGATGCAAGATATTCAGACTCCAGAGTGTGAACCAAATTTTTAAAAAGGAAAAAAGAAAGGAAAATGGAACCCATAGATTTTTTCATCCTGTGCTACCACTGAACTGTACAAAAATAAGGGGACCAAATTTCTAGACCCTATGCATTATGATCACAACTTGCCTTTTGCCTGGATCTTCTGCCTCCAGAGTGGCACTGAAAGGGGAGAGAGAGGCGGGGAGAGAGAGAGAGAGAGAGAGAGAAGGGGAGGGGGAGGGGGAGGGGAGGGGGAGGGGGAGGGGAGGGGGAGGGGAGGGGAGGGGGAGGGGGAGGGGGAGGGGCGGGGGAGGGGGGAGGGGCGGGGAGGGGCGGGGAGGGGAGGGGGAGGGGGAGGGGAGGGGAGGGGGAGGGGAGAGGGAGGGGAGGGGCGAGGGAGGGGGAGGGGAGGGGAGGGGAGGGGAGGGGGAGGGCCGGGGGAGGGGGAGGGGGAGGGGAGGGGGAGAGGGGGAGGGGAGGGGGAGGGGGAGGGGAGGGGGGGGAGGGGGAGGGGGGGAGGGGAGGGGGAGGAGGAGGGGAGGGGAGGGGGAGGGGGAGAGGGAGAGGGAGAGGGAGAGGGAGAGGGAGAGGGAGAGGGAGAGAGAGAGAGCAATCCCCAAAACCCAGGCTGTTTCCTCTGCAGCTGTCGCTGGAGAAGGGGTGATCTCCAGATGGCTCTGGGCTGGCGGTGAAGTTGATGGGTGTTGGAAGGTGCTGCTGAGAGAGGCCCCGCGATTGCCCCAAGCAGATTCTCACCCCAGCTGGCAACCAGAGCCACTCAGCTCCCTACCGCACTGTCATCAATCATGAACTGGGAAAAAACTTTCAGCGTAAGAGTTTATTATCAACTCTTAATGAAAATATATGGGTTTCACAGAACAGTCTGAAAAGTATGGAGTGTCGGAATGTGAAATGGCAAAATTGTTTGATCAGGTGCGAGGGCAAAAGTGTTTGCCTGATTATAGCTGAGAGCAGAGTAGGGAGACAGGCCATGGGGCCATCAACACACGGGGGATAATGATGCCTGTGCAGCTCCAGCTTGGATGGGAGCAGCCTGCTCTGGGAGGTGCCAGGAGGCTTTGCTCAAATAAAGATCACAGAAATAAGTAAGCTTTCATATTGGCTGGGTGAGAAGGGCTCTGCAAACCCAGTTTCATTCGAGTCTCACATCAAGCCTGAAAAGTTGGAAGCATTATCTTCATTTTACAGATGAGGAAACTGCGGCTCAGAGATGTTAAGTAACTTGACAGAGGTCTCACTAGGATTCAAACTCTGTCTGGTTCCAGAGCTTTGGCTCTTAACTAATAGTTGGCAAACTTTGTTTTTGTATATGGTGGTATTCACTGCATCTTTTTTTTTTTTTTTTTTTTTTTTGCGGTACGCGGCCTCTCACTGCTGTGGCCTCTCCCATTGCGGAGCACAGGCTCCGGACGCGCAGGCTCAGCGGCCATGGCTCATGGGCCCAGCCGCTCCGCGGCATGTGGGATCCTCCCGGACCAGGGCACGAACCCGCGTTCCCTGCATTGGCAGGCGGACTCTTAACCACTGCGCCACCAGGGAAGCCCCACTGCATCTTTTTTTAAAAATTGTAGTTGATTTATAATATTGTATTAGTTTCTGGTGTACAGCAAAGTGATTCAGTTTTATACATATATTCTTTTTCAGATTCTTTTCCCTTATAGGTTATTACAAGATACTGAATACAGTTCCCTGTGCTATACAGTAAGTCCTTCTTGTTTATCTATTTTATACATAGTAGTGTGTATCTGTTAAGCCCAAACTCCTAATTTATCCCTCCCTGCCTTGCCCCTTCAGTAACCATAAGTTTGTTTTTTATGTCTGTGTGTCTGTTTCTGTTTTGTAAATAAGTTCATTTGCATTATATTTTAGAGTCCACATATAAGTAAGTGATATCATATGATATTTGTCTTTCTCTGTCTGACTTACTTCACTCAGTATGACAATCTCTAGGTCCACCCATGTTGCTGCAAATGGCATTATTTCATTCTTTTTTATGGCTGAGTAATATTCCATTGTATATACACATCTTCTTTATCCATTCATCTGTTGAGGGACATTTAGGTTGCTTCCATGTCTTAGCTATTGCACATACTGCTGCTGTAAACACTGGGGTGCATGTATCTTTTCAAATTAGAGTTTTCATCTTTTCTGGCAAACATTTTTTTATAAATGGCCAAAAAGTAACTATTTTTGGCTTTGTGGTCACATATAACCTGTGTCTTTATTTTTTGTTTGTTTGGTTTTTTACCTTTGCAATTCTTTAAAACTGTGGAAACCATTCTTAGTTCTTTGGCAGTACCAAACCAGGTGAGCAACTGGATTTGGCCCATGAGCTAGAGTTTGCTGATCCTTGCTTTTAATCATTGCACCGCACTTTCATCTAACTTGTGACCTTGGGCAAGAATTTCTCCTCTCTCTGTTGCAGATGCATCTTTGAAATGGGTTTAAAAGCAAACACAAGAAGGGAAACTGGGAAGTGGAAGGGTGGCCTTAAGTCAACTTCCCAGCACGCCGGGAATTTTAATATTTACTCTAGTCACTGTTCCAGTGACTTCTCTTTGGTTTTACTTTAGATGAATCCTTCCAAACTCTAAGGCTGTGAGAATCAAAGAGCAAGCTACCTCAGCTCCTTTTTGGAACAGGGTGAGTGTAATTAAATAAACATAAAAGAACAGTACAAAATAACACCTAACCATTCACAGGAATTAGATGTGAAAAGGGTGACATCATTTGCTAACTTTAATCTACAACTTCTCTCCTTTAATGACTTTAATGGACAAGGCTAATTTTAAACACACAAAGCAGAGGATAAAGAAATAACTCACTGAATGCTTACTATGCACATCTTGTCTTAATTAGCTCTCCCTCCAACTTTTGAGGGTGGTATTATTATTCCATTTATCCATTAGAATGTTTTGGACTGTAAGTAACAGAAGACCAACCTCAAAGTGACTCAAGCAATAAAGACACAGCTCCCGGACTTCCCTGGTGGCACAGTGGTTACGAATCCGCCTGCCAATGCAGGGGACACAGGTCCAAGCCCTGGTCTGGAAAGATCCCACATGCTGCAGAGCAACTAAGCCCGTGAGCCACAACTACTGAGGCCCCGTGCTGCAACTACTGAAGCCTGCACACCTAGAGCCCGTGCTCCATAACAAGATAAGCCACTGCAGTGAGAAGTCCGCGCACCGCAGCGAAGAGTAGCCCCCTCTCGCCGCAACTAGAGAAAGCCTGGGAGCAGCAACGAAGACCCAATGCAGCCAAAAATAAATAGATTAATTAATTTAAAAAAAAAACTTAAAAAAAAAAAGACACAGCTCCCTTCACAACTGGAAGGTGAAACACCAGGCAGACCCCTGGGGTGGTAGATCCAGGTGCTCTACAGACTCCTCAAGGATCCCAAGGATTCTTAGCTCTGTCTTCTAAAATATAGGCTGAATTTTTAATTTTAAGGGTGATTCCCCTCATCATAGAATCTGTGTTCTCAATAGATGGAGTAGAGAGAGAGAGGAAGAGACAGAGAGATAGGAGTCCTTCTTCCCCACCCATCAGACAAATTCTGTTCCTTTAGTCTAAAGGAGCCAATTTAGAAAAACAGATGATTGTCTTAGGCTCACGTTCCTGAACAAGTCACTGGCAAGAGGGATGGAAATTCCAGGCCTCTCCCTTGGAACCGCGGTGGTTTCGAGATGTGTTAGGTTTGCTCCGGTAAGAAACAGTCCTGACATATCCATGCTTTGCTCTTGTCCATTATGGTCCACAGGGGCTCTGCCCAACATCGCTCATACTGTGGGACCCGAGTTGAAGAAGCAACCACTCTCTGGAGCACTGCTGATCACTGTAGTAGAGGAAGAGAGTGCAAGCAGTGGCAATTCAACTCTCCAGCCTGGACACACCATTTCCCTTCACAGCATATTCCCCAGGACTGACCATACTGCCTGCTCAACCACAAGGAGACTGTGTGCCCAGAAAAAAGAACCAGAAACATTTGGAAACTGCACCAATAACTACCACAGGAGTCAATCCGTGCTACTACACCTATGAGGGAAGGGGAAATGAGTTTTGAAGAGAAAAGCCCAATATATACTACATTACCAGTTACAGAGAAATAAACAGAAGCTCAAAGAGAAAAGTAGTATCCCAAAAGAGAGCAAAGAGACAATGAAAAGACCAGTCTAGCAGGTCCAACATTTGAATAACAGGAGTTCCCAGAATGAAAGAACAAAGAAAATGTAGAGAAAGAAATTATCTAAGAAATAATTCCAGAAGATTTCTAAGAACTGAAAGACATGTATTTCTATATCAAAGGAACTTACCAAATGCCAAGCGTAAAGATTGAAAATGGAACCACAGAAAGGCACCAGCATCACAAAATTCTGGAACACCAGGGACAAAGAGAAGATCCTGTAAGCTTTCAGAAAGAAAACTGTGAAAACTAGTTTCATATAAATGATTTGGATACGAGATTCAGAATGGCATTGGATTTCTCAACAGCATTGCAGAAAGCAAGAAGATAATGGGTCAAAGCTTTCACAATTCAAAGAAAAAACTATTTCCAACTTAACTTTCTATAAACAGTCAAATTCTCAATCAAGTGGGTAAAATAAGACATTTTCAGATGTACACAGCAAAGATGATGATGAAGGGAAGTTTCTGCAGGACAGATGGAGAGACAGCGGCCAAAGCTAGAAAGTCGCCAATTCAAAATAAAGCAGGTCAGAGGGATCCAAAGCAGATTCTTAAAGATTAACTTAACAGACTGTCTAATGCATTTGAATGTTGTTGGGTTTTTTTGCGGTACGCGGGCCTCTCACTGTTGTGGCCTCTCCCGTTGCGGAGCACAGGCTCCGGACACACAGGCTCAGCGGCCATGGCTCACGGGCTCAGCCGTTCCGCGGCATGTGGGATCTTCCCAGACCGGGGCACGAACCCGTGTCCCCTGCATCGGCAGGCACACTCTCAACCACTGCGCCACCAGGGAAGCCCCATTTGAATGTTTTGAAAGAGATTTACAAATCTCTTTCTCTGGGGGAAAGTTTAGGATTGTACATAAAAATTATACCCATTTTTTAAGTCAGCTATTAATTCTAGGCAATACAAGACATTAGGCAAAGAGGAAAAATACTCACCAGCCACTACATGGATTGTTTATGATTAACATTTACATAGTTGTACCAATAAAAGTCCTGTATGTATATCAAACAAAAATGACAATAGGATTATATTGGGAGGATGAAAGAATGGGTGGTGTGGGTTTCGTGTGACTGGGACAAGGCAGAAGAGTGAACATAAGCTAAATCTTTATCTTCCCTAATAAGAAGTCGATAATGGCTAAAACTGAAAAAAAAAAAATGAAGAAACAGCAATATAAGCATGTTATTTACAGCTATACCAGTAGATACCAAAAGAATCAACAAAAATAGTTGAAATGGTTGTCTCAAGTAGCAGGCAATGGTGGCAGATACACAAGGGATGGCTATTTTCTGCAATAAGACTTGAAGAACTATTTGACGATGTGCACATATACTTTGATACAATAAAAACAAAAATTTTAAAAATTACTAGAGGAGAAATGAGAGACTATTCAGTAAAGAGTGTCTTGACAATAGAGGAGAAATTTCAATTATTTAGAGGCTCTTCTGCTACAGCAAAGGTTTCTACGACACCAATTAGCTCAAACACTATTGGTCAATAAAGAGATCATGTTAGTATAATGTGGAAGCCATTTTTACTGTCACTGTTTCCCAGCAAGTTCAAGTTTTTGCAACCCAGGAATGGCAGCTGACCTCAACACAGGCTAAAACACCTCAATGCAAAGCAAGACAATTCTATACACAGAGTTCAGCCCACATTTTCCTCTTCGCTTAGTTTGGTAACATGTCTATTGTGAGGTTCCCCCAATCTCTGCACACTTTCTGTGACTGCTGTACTTAGCAACCTCCATCGTCTCCTCCTCCTCTCTTAGGCTATGCTCACTGTTTCCTTTGTTAGATAGATTTATATTTGCTGTAATATATCACTATTTACTGGGCATTTAAACTGCCTTTTAAACTAGGTTAGTAGCTTTACTAGGATTCGTATTGCCTTTTTAGTGCTCTGGTTAAAAAGTAGCATAGGTTTGAGTGGTCTCCCCTTGACTTTATTTTTTTCCATGAGCCCTGTTATTTTTAGCATATGATTTTGCAGAATATGAGGGCTTTTAGGAAAATTTTGTGCTGTAACAGAAATTCTTGTTCCTACCTGCTACCCTATACAACTGATTTAAACTCTAAACATTCTTTCAAAAGCTAAAAAAATACAGGGTAGTAGACAGAATTCTAAGATAACCCTTAAGATTCTTCAAGTAGAAGTCTTTACCCAGTCATAGGCAGCATTCAGGTAATCAGGTAAGCCCCTTCATTTCCCTAGATGGGGGAAGCAAAGGGATGAGAAATGCCATAGTTTGACTGCTCAAGTTCCCATCACCAGAAAGAAGAGATGGAAGTGGAAAAGAAATTCCCCCAAAATAGTACTGTTGAAACAAGAGCAACATGAGTGCTGCTCAGCCAGCTTAAAACTAGAACCTGCAAGTACTTTGGAAGCACACTGTGTGCCCCTAATTCATCTCCTGCCCTTTCTTTCCCTACAAAGATAACTACTGTCCTGGCTTTTGTGTTAACCTATCCCTTTCTTCAGTTTTATCATTTATGATGTATGTACGTATCCCTGAATTAAATATACATGTCTCATTGTTGCCTGGGTCCATGAAGTTGGATGGAAAAAAATTACATCCTTATTTTCACTCACCTTTTTTATGAGTTTCACTAGTTTTTATTAGTTTATTGCCTTCAATTACGAATGTAGGTAATAAAACATTCTTCTCAGAAAGGGTCCATGGGCTTCACTAGATGACCAAAGGCCCATGGCATATTCCTGCTAGGGTATTTCCCTAGGAGTGGCATTGCTGGGAAACAGCAGATGCTCCATTCTGGCCCTTCTCGCCAGGATTCCTCATTTACCACAGAGCATGGACAATAATTTGAGGGACTCCTCTCAGTTCTCCAAAGGACGGCACGTAACCAGTGCATTCTATTACATGGTAGGAGGGAAGCTGTTTTGTTATCTACGGTGAATTCCTTAGGCCTTAGGGCTTACTTCTCTCCTGCAACCACAGTGTCGACATTCAATTCTTGGCTGGCTTGCTGGGGGCTTCTTTTCTCCTGCACTGGGTGTAACGGAGTCTGACTCATTGAGATTTAGACCCTGCCTCTGCCACTTACTAGGAAGGTGACTTTGAGGGGTTACTTAATCCAACTCTGTCTCAATGTACACACTGTAAAGTGATGGTGATACATCCTGGGCTTCCTTGAAAAATAATTTGTGTAAAGGAACTAGCACAGTCACTGGCTCAAGGTAGGATCACTAAGGGTTGTTTTCTTCCTAACCGCCATCCCATTCCCTATATTATAAGGAATCAGAGATACAGGTGGTAAGATACAGTTAAATTTCCCTTCTTTCCTTCCCTTTTTCCTTGAAATGCTAAGAGTTGGATTTTTTATACATATACATATACGTATATATATATGTGTGTGTGTGTATACGTATAATGTATATATGTATATATATATATCTTAGTTGAAAAATTTTAAAGTATATATTTTAATCGAAGTGTGGTTGATTCACAATGTGTCGGTTTCTGCTGTATGGCAGGGTGATTCAGTTATACATATATATACCTCCTTTTTTATATCCTTTTCCATTATGGTTTATCACAGAATATTGAATATAGTTCCCTGTGGATACTGAATATAGTAGGACCTTGTTGTTTATCCATTCTATATATACTAGTTTGCGTCTGCTAACCCCAAACTCCCACTCCATCCCTCCCTCATCCCCCTCCTTGGCAACCACAGGTCTTTTGAGAGTTGTTTTTAATTTCATCTTTATTATTCCAATGCAACCATGTTTGATTCTGGTGACCTCCATATTGCTATGACTTTCTGTAGTTCAGACTTTGCTTGGACTTAGTGGAGGCGTCAACACGAGTCACTGTAGCTCTAGAAGAGACGATGGGGTGGTCACATACCTTGTTACTGGCCTTGCCCAAAGCTGCTCCTTCAGTGTTTTACCTCTGTCCTTTAGTCCTCCCCCACCACCCCTAAGTACTCTTTAGTCTTTGAAGGAATCTGCCTCATTTTTCATTAGATGGTTTGTGTGTGCTGGCTCATAGTATTATTAATTTTGTATTTAATTTGTCTAGATTTGCTTGGTGTTTGCAAAGCTTGTGTAATTTCCTTAGGTAAGATATAGTTTACAACAGAATGATACCTTGCAATTTAAATAGCAGCTGTTGAGGGAAGGCAGACAGTTACAAACTACTCTTTCTGTTCTTTTGCAAAAGAGCTACGCTGTGATGAAATGAATAATATATTTTAGGGCATATCTGGATTTGCTACTGCAGTTTGATTTACATGGATAAAGAAAAAAAAATGCTAGTCATTTGAAATTGTTTCCAAATGCAAAAGACAAGTTAGATTCCCGTGAGAGAATTTTGAAAGAATAAGTGTCTTATTGCTAAGAAAAGGAAATTCTTACCTGTTAGTTCTTACAATGGATATGGCCCATCACCTACTTCTGGGGAGGAGTGTTTCTTTTGCAAGGTGAGAATTTATATGTGTGTATCATTCATTTATTTCTAAAGTGTTTAATGAAGACTCTTTATGTGTTAGATACTTTAAAAAGTTAAAAAAAAAATTTCCCCAGCTTTATGGAGGTTAATTGACTAATAAAATTATGTAGATTAAAAAAAAAGATTCTTGCTGCAGGTGTACAAACCCTGTATAATGCCCTCCCTTTGAGTGTGGGTGGGATCTGTGAATAGGATGAATGCCACTCCTATGATGAGGTTATATGAAGTGGCAAAGGTAAAGAGATTTTGCAGATATAGGTAAGGACACTAATCAGTGACTCTGAGTTCATCAAAATGGAATTGATCCTGGAGGGGCCTGACCTAATCAGGTATGCCTCAAGAAGAGAACCTAGAGGTCAGAGACTTGAAGCCTCAGAGATTATCCTACTGTCTCTGAAGAAGCACGCCACCATGAGTTCCATAGCTGCAAGACAGTGACTTCTGCCATGGGAGCAAGGAAGAGGATGCAGAACCTCAAATGAGACCCCAGTGCCAGCTGACACCTGGACTGCAATCCTGTCATACCCTGATCCGAGGGCCCAGCTAAGCCGTGCTTGGACTCCTGATCTAGGGAAACTGAATAATAAATCTATTTTCTTTATTATTTTTTATTGAGGTATAGTTGATGTACAATATTATATAAGTTTCAGGTGTACAACACAGTGATTCAATTTTTAAACGTTATACTCCGTGTACAGTTATAATAAAATGTTGGCTGTATTCCCTGTGCTGTAGCTTCTTCATTTTATATACAGTAGTTTGTACCTCTTCATTCCCTTCCTGCATCCTGCCCCTCCCCGCTATGCTCTCCCGACTGGTAACCACTTGTTGTTCGCTGTATCTATAAATCTATGTTCTTTAAATCTGCTATGTTGATGGTAATTTGTTACCCATCAAAAGAAAACGAATCCATACAGAAACAAATTATTTGTAACCCCTTCTAGTCTTTTAATTATCTTAGTTTGAAGTAATCTCTCCTAAAGAAAACATGGAACCCAAAATCTATAAAGGAGAATTTTGAAAAGATTTCATAATATTTTAAACTGCTACCTTATAAAAGTCATCATGAAGAGTGTTAAACACCAACACCATGCTAGAAGCAAATATTTCCAGCACACATATTTAATCACAGAGGGTATGGACTTGGCTTCTGAGTAGACAGACCCACAGTCTTCATCATGACGTGACAAACCTGTATATGTACTGCCCTGCAGTAGGCAAGATGAAGGGCAGGGTGGGGGCATGGATGACGTAGAATACACTGGAATCTTTTCGTGCCATCCTGACTGAGAAGCTGGGTCAGAGATGGACTCCCAGTATCTCAAGTTCAGAGCTGGGACTTCAAATGTATTTTCCCATAAAAATAGTGATTAGATGTCCTACTGAATCTGTAGCATAGCAGACACTCCATCTGCAAGTGGACAAGAAGGAAAGTCTCCCCAACTTCTACCAGAGGTGGTAAGAAGTGAGGTGCTGAAGTGACAGAAATAAATTCCCTGCAGCAGAAGCGTCACAGAACCAAATCTGGGTCTGCTCGCTCACGCTCAGTAAAGCCAATCTACTGACACATGTAGCATTCATTGCAAGACCAAGCAAGGAGGTTGGGTCTTTTGAGGATTAGCTGCCTGGACTCCTTGCTTGGCACCCTGTGATAAACTGTGCACTTTCCTTCACCACAACGCGGTGTCAGTAGACTGGCTTTACTACCCGCGTGAGCCAGCAGACCCAAGTTTGGTTCGGTAACAGGAGGAGACATTGGAGCTACACAGCCATTTGACCACCTGAAATTCAGCAACATTTCAATTCACTGGAATGCACCTGACAGGGACCCTCAGTTAGCCTGAGATTTGGCATTGTTTCCATTAAGAGGAAAAAGAGATAGATCTAATACAAAATAAAATCTAATATCTGACCTTGATTGTCTAAAATGCACCTATTCCAGGAAAAGTCCTGGGGACAGTACGCATTCATCCCAGTTTTCACTCTTATTCACAATGACAGCCTGAATTGTGAGATTTAATGATCAAGGCAATGACCCTGGAAGTCTGGACAAATTTAATCAGCAAAAACTAACTTCTGCTCCACGGTTTGTATTTATGCAAGTAGGACAACAGACACAAACATTTTGGAAAGCTTTTTTAACACTAACAATTGGAACAATGTAACGTGTTTAAGTTATCTTTGGAAAATACACCTAACCTTTGAGGGTGATACTTAGGAGTGAATGGTCATGTTCCCACACAGTCTCCCACATGATGCCAGGGGAGAAGCAGAGTCCTGAATGCATGAGAGCCCTTTGGGTGTTGTTTCTGAAGTTTGGGCCATTCCACATGTTGAATAAGAAGGTAAAAGTAATTGCCCAAATAATTTAGGCTTTTGCAAATCTCTCACCTGAAACAACCAGATAATTACAAAAGGCTTGTTTTGTATTCTGGGGGCATTTGGGTGTTTGTTTGGCTCGTTCTTATGAATTCGTTCATTGTCCACTTCAGTTTCCTTGTGTGGAGCTATTCTAAGGCACAGTAGATACCACCACAGAATTCTAATAAAGTGTGTTGGCAATGGAGCCTTGGATCACAGGCCAAGGCCCCAGAGTTACAAGGAAACAACATCAACCAACTGGACGGCCAGTGACTTCTTCATTTAAAGACCAGGCAGATTAAACACAGCTCTTTCTGGCCCTGTTGGGGGCACTGTTTTTTAGACCTCAATCAAGAAATTAATGGGATTCTGCAGGATGCCTCGAGTCCAGCACTTTGCTGCACGCAGGGCAATAATTATGCTCAATTACAGCCTAGCATGGGGTTTCTGGTCCCATAAAAATCTCCCCACATCAAACCAATCTTCAAGGGGAAAAAAAAGAACCTGTTTTGGCAATTTTCTGCACTGGTAAATATCAACCCCTAAATTAGCCTCCAGAGGGCTCCACCATTTCAGATCTGTCCTCAGCTGCCATGAGACCCCAGGACTAACATGTGAAGTGATGACATCCACGTTTCCAGGGATCTTTGAGGCCCATCCTGACTCTGGGATCAACAAAGGATTCCAACTGCCCTCATCTTATGGAAATGGATCCCTGTCGAGGTGAAAGGATGAGAAAATAAAACGGAAGCAAAGCTCAGAGGTGACTACACAGAAAATGGCCCACATGCAGGGCTGGGTTCATTTCAGTTTAGAGGTTTTGGGCAAGCCTGCTTGTTTGTTCCTTCTTGAAAGCACACACCAACCAGCTATTCTGAAAAAGAATAGATGAAGCCAAGGAAAAAAAAACGAAAAACAAACAAAAAAAATCCGAAGAAGCCTAGGGCTAGCAAGGCAGCAGATGCCCAGGGGTGGCACTCCGGATGAGCCACCGCTTTCTCCCTGCCTGAGACTCTGGGCAGAGGGGATGAATTTCAAAGGCTGAGGGCTGAGTTGGATTTTAAGAATTTGCTCATGTGCTACAGTATTAAGAATGTCTCAACAACATTAGCTTCTTGGTTTCCCTTGTTCAAAATGCACTATTACTCACATTATCTCAAGGGATCCCAATTTGTACTGAATATCTAGGAAGTCCCTGATTTCACTCTAACACTAGAAAGCAGAATTCAGCCAGGTGCAGGAGAGTCTGACGTGCAGGAGAGGGAGTTGGAGGGCAGCACGCTGGCCAAGAAATTGATGTCAAGTAAATTTTGAGTATGACCAGCAATATACAATGAAATAACCATAAATGTCTACAATATTAAAAGATCGAAATTAAGCTTCTGTCCTTATAAATCTATCACAAATAAACCTAATATGTTGACTATCCAAAGGGCCCCAGTGTTCTATAAAATGTTATATAGAGTATAACAACTCTTTTGTAAATCTGATATAAAATTAATATGCCAGCTTTAAGCATTTGATTTGTCTTTGCGGAATTAAGAATCAGTTGGAGGATCAATTTAGATGTCCTCAAATGAGAAAAAAAATGTCAATTTGGAATGTCTGAAACATACCTTACTTTTCTTCAATAAACTGTCCAGCAGCAGAGACACAAAATCACACCAATGACTCAGCAGCGCTTTGAGAAACACACCCTGTGTTTCTACCGCTCTCACCACTAGCTGACAGGCACCTTCATGGAAAACGATGGGGCTCAGAAAACTCAAAAGGAAGTCTACATTTATGAACATAATTTGAGTCTGAAAATAATTGCAGGTGGAAATACCAACACTTTGCATATTGTTTATAAAGGAAGGTTAATCTACAACACATGGCCTGCTGCAGTTGGCTAGGAAGCCAAAGTTTCCACGTGAGGGGCCTTCAGAAGACCTTCCGTTCAAAGCCACAATCATGCAGTTAGGGAGGTTGGCTGGGTCAGCCAGGAACACCTCTGGACGCATCTAAACAAAGTTTGTTCACCGGAAGGGGCCAAGAGGACAGCTGTTTCGGGGGCAGGGGAGGTGTAACTTGGACTCCTGAGGCTCTGGAAAATCTGTATCTCTGAAAGGAAACGGACTCCAGAGTGCATCAGACACGCCTTAAGAGAGGCTGGTGCTAAGTAATAGGGAGAGTTTCAGCCCCAGGTGAAACTGAAAACTGGTGAAATTGATCTGAGTTCTCTCTTCATCTCTCTTCTGTGTCCCTGAAAAGTCATGCCCTTTCCTTTTGGCTTCCCTGATGTATCTACATGCCCAGGTTCGCCCAGGCAGAGACCATTTTCTCACCCACTCCCATCAAAATTTAGCTGCCTTCCGCTCTCCTTCTGCAAGGGCTCATCCCTCCTCAGACAGAAGGAGTGGGCCAAGGTGTTAATTGTTGGTAAGGGCTCATTGGGAAGGCCTCAGCAAATCTCATTTGCATTTTAATAGAGGTCTTTTAGGCCTCAATGGAGAAGTTAATAATAATCGGGGTTTCCTGAGAGGCCAGTGAGGAAGATAAATCAGGACACCCCTGACATGTACTACAGGGTCCTCTTCCTTACCGGTCCCGTTAGTGTTCTGCTCCCAAACGTTGCCAGGAGAAGACATTTGTCACCTGCGGTTCCGAGCACTTTCCGCCACCATTTTGTGTGGCGCCCCCTGCAGGCACACCTGGCGCACTGAATCCCTCCCTCCTAAAGGTCCTGAGGCAGCTCCGCATCCTGACCCCACCCACCCCTCCCAAGAGTTCCACAGCTCAGCCCGTCCTCTTGCAACCCCTGTACCATCCCTTCAGAGATCTGGGGCACAGAGAACGTGCAAAGGAGAAGGGCAGAGAGGGAAAGAGTCTGCATCTTAGACTCACTGTGCCGAGAATGAACGAATTCCTCAGGACACCCTCCCTACCCACCGTGTGACCGAGGCTCAGCAGCTTCCCCAGGGTGAGCCGGATGGGATCAAATTAACACTAACTAGCGCTGAGTCTCCCTAAGCTTTAAGCCAAAGTTGCACAGTCAAGAATTTCAATTCTTGCAGAGTTCTTGTCCCCTGCTTTAACACATTCCTAGAAATCCTCAGGGTGTGTCTTACACGTGCCATGAGCAAGTCTGGTCACCATGAGCCTGTGTCCCTGAGGAATCCATACTCTGTAGTCCCCACAGGGCCACTGCCACCCACACTGTCCTTGACCTCTGGCCCCGCTGAGGGTGCAGATCCGTGTCACTAGAAGAGTTCAACAGGGCCTGTTGGGAAGGAAACCCCATTCTAGTGACTGTACCTTTTCTAAATCACTTAGGAAGGGTGCAGAGGACCCTAAACATTGTGGAGGTCTGGGGTTCAACATGATGGGATGGTCATGGCACATGCAGCCCTCCCCCCATAGTTAGTTTCAGGGTGGCTATCAGGGTGCTATCCTTGGAACAGCGTTTGCCATGCTGTGTTCCTTCCTCCCAGGACCCACCCACCCTCCCTAAACCTGAGCTTCCATCAGCCCTTTCTCTTAGACATCAATGGATGTTGCTACAAGCTGGCATCTACAGAACATTTCTGAAAATGACGGCTTCATTCCTAGAAAGGGATGTCAGGCTTCTAGAGTGACTTTACTGGAGGCCTTGGTCCAGACCAAATGCTACCAAGGATCCCCCGCCAGAGCTCAGACCCACGTCCTCAGGCAGGCATTGGAGGGGTTACCAAGGATGCTTTGTGAAGCTCCTTCATACCAAAAGCTGAGACTGGTCTCAGGGCATCCTCCCATAAAAACGGAGGATTTCATCCCTGGCTGGAGTACCACACTAGATACCGCAAGGGAGGTGGGGACCAAGGGAGAAAGAGGTGGCTGGTGGACAGAGTGTTTTAGAGGTTCAGTGTGTGGGCTCGCTACCAGCCTCAAGTTAAATGGTGCTTTGTTGATGGGGAGTGAATGCCTGAAGTCTCCAGAGGTGTTTGTTGAGTGTTGAGAATCACAGGGCTGTGTAATTCAGATGTCCAACACTTTCCAGAGGTAGAGGTCAAAGTCTCTGCTTAAATAATGAACCTGGTGACTCTGTTACAGAAAGCTCTAGACACAGGAGCCTCCAGCACATCATTCTGAGCGTCCCATTATGAAGCACTTGCTACAGTCTTCAACCCTGATTCTCCTGCAAGAGCGAGAGCCCTTCCGATGGCAAGAAGGATACCAAACCATCTAAGGGCATGGCTGTGACAAACACTCTCTCTGACCGAATTCCAGTTATGCTTCTCTAAGCCCTCTCCTCCACAAAGGCTCATTATTGGGTCCTGTCCTTGGTCCACCTAAGCCAGTCTTGGCAAAGACTCTTGCTAAATCATCCCTCCATCCTTGGTATCGGATCACCCTTAATATTTGATCAAGTTCCTCATCATCTACCTTTGATGCCTAAATCCTTGGCCTGTCTTTAGCAAGAATTCTGTTAGGTCAGTTTAGTAAGAATCCCCCTACTTTTGATGTCTCTTCTTAGTAATTTTCCATCCACTGACACTCTCATTCTGCTTGTTGACTATAAACCCCACTTGTCCTTGTTGTGTCTGGAGTTGAGCTCAATCTTTCTCTTCCATTGCAACAGAGTTGAACTCCACTGCAGTCATCTTGAATATTACCATCTTAACAAGTGTCAGAATAATTTATATATATATATATATATATATATATATATATATATATATATATATATTTTTTTTTTCGGTACGTGGGCCTCTCACTGTTGCGGCCTCTCCCGTTGTGGAGCACAGGCTCCGGACGCACAGGCCCAGCGGCCATGGCTCACGGGCCCAGCCGCTCTGCGGCATGTGGGATCCTCCCGGACCAGGGCACGAACCCATGTCCCCTGCATCGGCAGGTGGACTCTCAACCACTGCACCACCAGGGAAGCCCCAGAATAATTTATCGTTAATAGCTGAGACTCCTGTTCAAGCTGTGCTGGTGAAGGTAGGAAGGACTCCTTCTTTGACCTTCAGGCTCTAAGGACCAGGGCTGCTTTAGGTGGGCTATCTAGGGGTGGGCTTCTAGGATTTAGAGCCTGGAAACTAAGACCAGGGAAGAAGCTATTCCTCCCGGTCATCTTCAACCTCCATCCACACGGCTACCAACACCGAGATTATAGAAACCCTCAATGTGACACCCCCGAAGTCAGGAGGAGCTGTACCCAGGGTCCCAGCATGGTGAGAAAGAGAATCAGAGCCAGGTGGTAGAGGCCCTCGAGTGGACAGAGGGAGAGATGTTGGGTGACACTCAACAGGGAGGCTGCCCAACCCATCCCCAGGTGTGTGAAGCCTGGCGTCACTCAGTGTGTAGAAATATACGATCCTGGGAACAGAGTTCTGAGACATAGCAGAGTGTAAAGGACACACTCAAAAGACCACATCTTGTTCATCCCCAGGAACAGAAGTTTAGGTGAGTTTGATAGAGAACATACAAGGGAGAAAGAAAGAAATGTTCTCCACACACTCTGGGCGGCTGTATTCTTTAAGACTTTTGGTTGCAAGTAACGGTAACCCAGACGGTCTGAAGAGGAGGAAGGTAACTTCCTAGTTCAAAGAACTGAAAAGTACCGGAATAGTTCCCATTTCAAGCAAAATGAGGTCCAAGGGTTCAAATGATGTCGTCTGGAAATGTTGCTTTGCCCTGCTTCCTTGTCTGTCCGCTTCGTTCTCAGGCAGGCATCCTCTCCCCTTGGTGGGGAAGAGGGCCATCAGCTGCTCTGGGCTTATAATCTGCAGTCTCAGGATCCCAGGGAAAAGAGCAAGACTTCTTTTTTTAAAAAAACATTTCCAGCAAGAACCTGGGAGTTGATTCCAATTGGTACAGCTTGGTCATGTGCCAGTCCCTGAGCCAATCACTGTGCCCAGAAGGACATGTGCTCTGATGTGGACCATTTTTAAGTCTTTATTGAATTTGTTACAATATTGCTTCTGCTTTATGTTTTGGTTTTTTGGCCGGGAGGCATGTGGGATATTAGCTCCCCGACCTGGGATCAACTGCACCCCCTGCACTGGAAGGTGAAGTATTAACCACTGGACCAGCAGGGAAGTCCCCAGGACGTGTGCTCTGATAAGCCAGGCCTGAGTCAGGACCTCGCCCCTGCAGCCCGTGGGGGGAGGGATGCGGATTGCACTGTAAACGTGTGAGCTGAGAGTTGAGTGAGGTTAGATTTCCTAAGGAAAAGAGGTAAGCTCTTACTCAAAGAAGTAATGCTGAGCAGGCAACACAAGCGACCGCTCGGTGGTCTGCAAAGCCTCCCCTCCCTCAGAACTTGCATCACAGTTAAATGCTGGAACCCTGAAGACAGATGGAGGTGGCGTTCAGTCCTTATTAGTGTGAGCTTGGCAAATGGTTTCATTCCTGTGGGCCTCAGTTTTCTCATTGTATGGTGGGGATACAAGCTGTGCTGTGGGTATACCAGGAGAGTGAAATGAGACAATACTAAATGTTCACTAAACATTATATATAATTGGTCCTCTTCCCAACTTCCCCTACGACCCCAGCTTAGATTAAACTGAATGAGGTTAACGAGCTTATCTCTTTTCTTCGTGGCTGTTTCCCTACTCCCTGAACACTGTAGGCACCCAGCCAATATTTCTGGAATGAATCAATGATGACAGAATTAATAAGTGTCCTGTGAATTTCTGTTCTTCAAATGTCAGCTCCCAAGCCTTAGCAAACAGAATTAGTCATTTCCTTCTCTTTATCTTTGGCATTTTTTATTAACTCTTCTTACAGCCCTTAGCAGCAAGAATGAGAACCAGGAATGTGTGTGACTCAACTCGGGATCCCACTGCTGGTCTAGCGCCTGGCACCCAGAACGGTGTATGTTGATGAATAAAAAAGATCACCTAGGGGCTTCCCTGGTGCCGCAGTGGTTGAGAGTCCGCCTGCCGATGCAGGGGACACGGGTTCGTGCCCTGGTCCGGGAGGATCCCACATGCGGAGCGGCTAGGCCCGTGAGCCATGGCCGCTGAGCCTGCGCGTCCGGAGCCTGTGCTCCGCAACGGGAGAGGCCACAACAGTGAGAGGCCCGCGTACCGCAAAAAAAAAAGATCACCTACTTCAAACCGCTCACCTTACAGATGTTGTCACAGAGACCCAGAGAGGTTAAACAATTTGCCCAAAGCCACACAGCTTCCCACCTGAGCCATGACTTCTAGTTTAATACTCTTCCTTCTGCTTCATACCACCTGGACCCTGGTTCCCTGTGCTGCCATGAGCACTACACACTGCTAAGGATAAAGTGAAGTTCTTGGTCTTCTAGAAGGGAAGGTGTAACAGGAGAACAAACCTGACTCCATATTGTATCTATTCCTTTAGCTTTAATCCTTGTGCTCTGTTGCCTGTGCATAGTCATGCTGGCTCTGAACCTTTTGTAAAACAATGTTGCCTAGAGCCTGAAATATACAGGATAGCCCATTCGCAAGGCTTTGACCTTCAAAGGTATAAAACTTTTCCATTCATAAAGAGATTAAAAAGTTGCAGAACAGAGATGAACATTTGTCTTGATGGAGGTTTATAGGAACATTGTGACCTGACCTACACAGACAGCTGCAAGAACAAAGGATTCCGGCACCCAGAAGTTTGTAACAATGAGCCACACCCCCTCCCCATTTAGTATAAAAGAAGCCTGAATTCTAACTTGAGTAAGATGGTTCTTTGGGACACTAGTCCACCACCTTCTACGTCTGCTGGCTTTCTGAAGAAAGTCACTCTTCCTTGCCCCAACATCTTGTCTCTGGATTGATTGGTCTGTCATGTGGCAAGCAGTATGAGCTTGGACTCAGTAACAAAGGGGCATCTGTAATATGGAAAGTCACCAGTACAGAGAGCAGCATCAAATTCTGAATGAGAGGTCAAGGATCATTCACTTGCTCCATCCCACATATAGCAGCATTTTTAGTCTCAGATTTTTTCTTTGGTGACCTCTGCTTCTTTCTAATAGCTCAGGCAGGGCTCAGCCATTCCTACCAGCTTCCACAACACATGCACACCCATCTAGTACCAAACCACTGAAAGAGGAGGCCAACAGGCCTTATTTGGACTGGAGACTGAATGCTAAAGCACACAGCAATGGGTTGATAAGCTCTTCTCCACACTACACCATCCTGTCCTCCATCTGAAGGAAGAGGCCTGGGCAGAGGTAAAGTCAGTCTCTCCCCTCCCTAACTACTCCCAAATCCAATTTCCCAAAGCCCAGGTGCCCTGCCTAGTTAATTTCTATCAAAAACACAATCTACCATTATTAACACACTCAGGACAGTTTATGCTATTCTCACTGGAGACCATGAAAAGGTTATTTATTTTATTCATTTATTTGGTCATCAAACATTTCAACAGCTACTGTACTATGTGCCAGGCACTGAGCATACCAAAACGAATAAGTGAATTATAAAGAATGTATCTGTCAGCTAAGACATCTAAGTAATCCATTAATACCATTTGTTCTAAAATCCCCAAAGCACAGAAGCTTTCTCATTCCCCATCACCCCACCCCAACTGATATTTAATTCAAAGAAATGCTTTGAAGAGCATGTCATTATCCGCTTTTTAATTAAGAGGAAAGGTTCTTTCGAGGCAAACTCGATCTTCTGACCAGCCAAACGGTGTTTTCCATAAACATTTTTAAAGAACTGAAAACAGCAGCCAGGTGCAGACTGCTCTCTCACAGTCAGAAAGAAGGTTGAGGTGATGTGTTCACTGCTTTCTTAACACCAGGAGGAAAGGCTGCTTCTAAATTTAAAGTATTCTGAATGTTTTGATGTGAGAAGGAAGCAAAACATGTAAGACTCCATCAAAAATCTCTTTTGGAGGAGCTCAGAAGAGCCCAGTGCGATTTTTTTCCAGGACTCAGGAGCACAGAAAACAGATCTCAATGAACTAACTTGGCTGAGCGTAAACCATTTTGCTTCCACTTTCATTTGTAACAAGTTCATTCATTTTGCAAAGTTAATGACCCTAACTTGTTAGTGTTATGTGGGCTTCTGGAACTTTCCCTAGTATCCCCAAACTCCTTCCTTATAAGGCATTAGAAAGTATCCTTTTTAGTATAAAAAGGGACATTTTAGTGTCTCATCTACCCAAATATCTAATTTTTGAGTGAGGAAACTGAGGCCCAGAGTGTTTTGCTCGAGAGCACACAGCTAATGAGCCCTAGAGCCAAGACTAAAATAAGTCCCTTAACTCCAAATTGAGGTACACTTAAAGGAGCCCATTAAATAATTGTAGTCCTTGAAATTTACATAAGCGTCTACAGATTGTTAAGGGCCTTATATGTACTGGGTACTTTACATATACTTTTTTCTTTAAATCCTCCCATAAAACCTCCAAGATAGGGGTCATTAAACTAAACACTAAAGTGTTTAAATAATGCCAGTATGTAGCACTTACAGTAAACCGAGTACTTCCTATATATTTTCTCCAATTTGAACAAAAATCCTGCAAGGTATCATCATCCCTGTTTTATAGATGAGAGGCTTGCTTCTCTGAGAGATGAAGCAAATTGCTAAGTTCACAAAGCTAGGAAATCATGGTGATGGATCCAAATCTCCCCGTGAAAGACCTACTGTATCCCACAGAACACCCCCCAAGCATTAGGTACTTGACTCCAATAACAGTGCAACTAGTCAAGTCATCTGGGGCTGCCAGGTAGGGCCAAGCACTCTGCAGTGTAGTGGTGCCGCATGAAGCGACCTTGCATTAGGGTCTGCCTGAAGCTTAGCTTGTCAAAGTCAAAAACCTGACCCTATCATTTCATGCAGGGGTGGCTTGTGTCCTTAAGACACATTCACATTAGCAATATCACAAAATAATAAGCAGATAATTATTATTATGATAATATCGATAACTATCATTTATTGAGTATATGTTATATATGATATGCTTTATGTCCATTATCTCTAGTTATTATAGACATAGACCTATATGCATAAGAGACAAACCCCATTTTCCACTCAGGACACATCCTTATGTTGAATCGTGGTGCTTAAGGGTATCCTTAAGAATATGAACAAAGAATTGTCACAGAAGGAGGTGAGGGTGTTACCTCATTCTGCAGTGATCTACTCAATATCCTCTAGTGAAGGATCATTGCCAAAAGTTGATTTTTCTCACATAAGTTACAAGTATTTGACAGGCTTAGTCTAAAATCAGAACTGGTAATATGATAATCAGTACTCAAATATTGACTAAGTCTATTTTTTTGTGCTCCTTAATAGTTATGACAGAAAGGTATGCTGGGCTTCCCTGGTGGTGCAGTGGTTGAGAATCTGCCTGCTAATGCAGGGGACACAGGTTCGAGCCCTGGTCTGGGAAGATCCCACATGCCGCGGAGCAACTAGGCCCGTGAGCCACAACTACTGAGCCTGCGCGTCTGGAGCCTGTGCTCCGCAACAAGAGAGGCCGCAATAATGAGAGGCCCACGCACCGCGATGAAGAGTGGCCCCCGCTTGCCACAACTAGAGAAAGCCCTCGCACAGAAACGAAGACCCAACACAGCCAAAAATAAAATAAATAAATAAATATTAAAAAAAAAAAAAAGGTATGCTATGATGCCTAAGGCAACAATGTGATAAGATTTTGAGAAATTTGTCTGTGTCATCATGTAATAACATTTTTACAAATCTCATCGTAACACATGTTACTCCCCGGAAGACTTAAGCAATCTCTTCTATTGCTACTTGATTTTGACAATTTTTTTGTCCTCGTATTTTTGGAATGAAGCAGTGTGTTAGGCCAAGGGAGATATATCCCATCTTACTACACAGTGGCACCAACATCTCATTTTTATTCACAACAGCAACCAAGACCAACCTCATTCAAAAGATTAGAGGGCTTCCCTGGTGGCGCAGTGGTTGAGAGGCCGCCTGCCAATGTAGGGGACGCGGGTTCGTGCCCCGGTCCGGGAGGATCTCACGTGCCGCGGAGCGGCTGGGCCCGTGGGCCGTGGCTGCTGGGCCTGTGCGTCCGAACCCTGTGCTCCGCGACAGGAGGGGCCACGGCAGTGAGAGGCCCGCGTACCGCAAAAAAAAAAAACATTAGAAACACGAACTTATTTGGGAAGTGCCTCAAAAGCCACCCACTCTTTTGCAGCCTTTGGTCTCTTCTGATGGCTCTGTTACATAAGATCATGACCATAGGACTGAACTAGGACATATCAAGTAGAAGCCACTGGTCCTAAAAGATGGCTAAATAAAGAAGAGTGAAGTCTCCAGTGTAAGTCCATCCTCGTATCCGCTCTAGAGAAAAAAAAATTTCCAAGTACTGGCTCTGGGTCCATGTAGACATTTCCTATATACATGGAGACATTTAACATGATGATCAAAGAGAAGGTCCAATGTAGTATAAATGTCAAGAGTAGGTTCTATCACCCTCCTACACTGTTGGTGGGATTGTGAATTGGTGCAGCCACTATGGAAAACAGTATGGAGGTTCCTCAAAAAACTAAAAATAGAAGTACCATATAGGGGCTTCCCTGGTGGTGCAGTGGTTAAGAATCTGCCTGCCAATGCAGGGGACACGGGTTTGAGCCTGGTCCTGGAAGATCCCACATGCCTCGGAGCAACTAAGCCCGTGTGCCACAACTACAGAGCCTACACTCTAGAGCCCGTGAGCCACAACTACTGAAGCCCGTGTGCCTAGAGCCCGTGCTCCGCAACAAAGACAAGCCACGGCAATGAGAAGCCCTCACACTGCAACAAAGAGTAGCCCCTGCTCGCTACAAATAGAGAAAGCCTGCGTGCAGCAACAAAGACCCAGTGCAGCCAAAAATAAATAAATTAATTAATTTAAAAAATAAAGAAATACCATATGATCCTGCAATCCCACTCCTGGGCATATATCCAGAGAAAACTATAATTCAAAAAGATACATGTGGGCTTCCCTTGTGGCGCAGTGGTGGAGAATCTGCCTGCCAATGCAGGGGACACGGGTTCGAGCCCTGGTCTGGGAAGATCCCACATGCCGCGGAGCAACTAAGCCCGTGAGCCACAACTACTGAGCCTGGGCGTCTGGAGCCTGTGCTCCACAAACGGGAGAGGCCACGACAGTGAGAGGCCCGCGCACCACGATGAAGAGTGGCCCCCGCTTGCCACAACTAGAGAAAGCCCTCGCACAGAAACGAAGACCCAACACTGCCAAAAATAAATAAATAAATTTAAAAAAGAGTATTACACCTTTAAAAAAATAAAAATAAATAAATAAAAATAAAAAAGATACATGCACCCCAATGTTCATTGCAACACTATTTACAATATCCAAGACATGGAAACAACGTAAATGTCCATCAACAGACGAATGTATAAAGAAGATGTGGTATATATACACAATGGAATACTACTCAGCCATAAAAAAGAATGAAATAATGCCATCTGCAGCAACATAGATGGACACAGAGATTATCATATTAAGTGAAGTAAGTCAGAAAGAAAAAGACAAATACCATATGATATCACTTATATGTAGGATCTAAAATATGAACAAATGCACTTATCTACAAAACTCACAGACATAGAGAACAGGCTTGTGATTGCTAATGGAGATGGGGGAGTGGGGGAGGGATGGATTGGGAGTTTGGGATTAGCAGATGTAAACTATTACATATATTGATAGAACTGTTTGGCCAACCCAATAGAATGGAAACAACAAGGTCCTACTGTATAGCCCAGGGAACTATAGTCAATATCCTGTGATAAACCGTGATGGAAAATAATATGAAAAAAATGTATATATATGTATAACTGAATCACTTTGCTCTACAGTAGAAATTAACACAACATTTCAAATCAACTATACTTCAGTAAATTTTTTTTTTTTTTTTTTTTTTTTTTGCGGTACACGGGCCTCTCACTGCCGTGGCCTCTCCCGTTGCGGAGCACAGGCTCTGGATGCGCAGGCTCAGCGGCCATGGCTCACGGGCCCAGCCGCTCCGCGGCATGTGGGATCTTCCCGGATCAGGGCATGAGCCCGTGTCCCCTGCATCCGCAGGCGGACTCTCAACCACTGCACCACCAGCGAAGCCCTACTTCAGTAAATTTTTAAAAAAGAATAGGTTCCATCTCATTCCTCTTCTTGAGCCAATAACTCACAGCTAATTAGCTGAGAAGGAGCTGCTGGATTCACTCATGATAAGGGCCCTGCATTGTTGTCAAAACTATATACCCAGAGAGTAGAAAAGCTAAAACCAAAATGTTGGCTGAGGTTATATACAGGAAAAGATGTAGACAGGATATAAAAGCCAAGTCATTAGAGTCATAAATGGACCAAACTCAGACATGGCACAGCTCTAAATACAGTCTAAACATTAGTAATTTCTGGGAAGTTTTCTGCAGGTTAATTTCATCTATCACATACAGATTCTTATATCTTATCTTGACGTATTGAGTTGATTCAGTTTATTTGGAGGACCTACATGCCATTTTCTTCTACAACTGCACCAACATACACATACACATACCCAAACAACATTAGTCTCGTTCAAAAATTATATACAAACCAACTGAGCCTGGGTCTGGGTTTAATCAGCCAAAAGTTGCTTGGAAATTTGTCTACTCATTTGGGAAAAAAGTGAACTTAGACGCTTATCTCAAACTATAAACAAAATTAAAGTTCCAGGAGGATTAAAGATTTAAGCAAAAAAAACGCCCCAAAAAACTATAAACATACTACAGATGATACATCTAGCTATGGTGACCGGAAAAGGTTGGAAGAACCTCTCCCCAAGAAACAAGTAACTGCAAAGTGTTTATTCATGAAAACCTGCTCAAATTATAGCTAATAACAGCAGGAATCTGAGGCTTCTTGCCTGAGGAGCTCTGATCCCCCACCTAGCTCAGCTGGCAATGACAGTAGGTTTTACTACTAGGGCAGTGCTGGGTGAGAAAATCTACCCTTTGCTGCCTGGGTGCAGACTTTATTTGGGGCAGAGAGCAAAAACTCTCACTGGTAGTGTTGTTAGTTAAAGTAGCAAAACTAGAAAAAAAAATAGAATGGGGAAAACCTGTAGGTCTGCTAGCCTGAGGCTGTGGTTAGCTGTGGCAGACCAACCAGTTTATAGGAAGATCCTAGAAATGAGAAAGCTTTACAAGGGCTAGATACACTCTCCACACATCTTTGGCTGACTGGGGAACTACACATGTGCAGAGGAGACTTGAGAGAGCTTAATATAAAGTGAAAGTCGAGGCAGACTTGAGAACTGGCTTAACTTTGAATGCACTCCTCAATCCACAAACAGATTGATTAGCAGAGGGTAGAACTTTTATAGACTCAAGATACATGAGCACAACTTCTGCCTAAATCATTGGTTGATCACTAAGCTATGCAGACATAGAGGTGACCCCTAGGAAGTCAGGCCAAAAAAATAAAAATGAATTTTAAAAAATTGAGCAAAGACATCAGTGGCCACATACCACAAAGGCAACAGACTCTACCATTTACAGGAAAGGTACAAAAGTAAAAGAAACAAAAGAGAACCTCATGGGTGACAGTCAGAAACCTCAGGGGTAAAAATCAATATATTACCTAAAAAGTCAGTTTTCAACAAAAATTATGAAACATACAAAGTAATAGAAAAGCGTGATCATGTTCAGGCATAAAAGCAGTCAATACAAATCCATTCTAACTGTGCTCAGATGTTAAAAGTAGCAGACAAAGACATCAAAGCAGTTACTATAACTATGCATAAAGAATTAAAGGAAACTTTGTTAAAAGAATTAAAGGAAAATATTATAACAACAATTGACAATAGTGAATCTTAATAGAGAAATATCAACTATAAAAGGAACCAAATGAAAATTAGAGTTGAAAAGTATAACAAACAAAATGAAAAATGAGCTTGAGAGTAGATGTGAGATAACAGAAGGAAAAAATTCATAAATTTGAAGATAGAGTAATCAAAATTATCCTTTCAGAAGAACACAGAGAAGAAAGATTGAAGGAAAATGAGCAGACCCACAGAGACCCTTAGGACAACAGAAAGAATTCCAATACACATGAATTAGGAGTCCTGAAGGAGAGGAAAGAGAAAAAGAGGTAGAAAAAAATTTAAAGTAATAATTCTTGAAAACTTCCGAAAGGTGCTGAAAAACATTTAGTGGCAGGTTCAAGGAATCCAACAAACCTAAGTAAGATAAACACAGAGATTCACACATCATAGTCAAATTGCTGAAAGCCAAAGACAATGAGGAAATCTTGAGTTCAGTAAGAGAAAAACGACTGTCATGTACAGGAGAACAACAACATGTACATCAGCTCACTTTCCATCAGGAAACATGGAGGCCACAAGGCAGTAGAATGAAAGAGTCTTAACTATATATATAGCAAAACTATCTATCAAAAATGAAGGCAAAATAAAGTCATTCAAAGATAAACAAAAATAGGGAATTCGTAGCCATCAGAACTGCCTCCTAAGAAATAGTAAAGGAAGACTTTCAGGCTAAAAGAAGATGATATCAGATAACTTGAATTCACAAAAAGAAATGAAGAGCATTGGAAATTACAAATATTGGGTAAACATAAAAGACTCTATAAACAGGTATTGTTCTCTTTTCTCCCTGAATTTCTTTTAAAAAGTGATTGCATAAAGCAATAATTATAATTCTGTACTGTTGGATTTGTGTTGTATATAGATACAATATATATGGCAATAATAGTGCAGGGCTTCCCTGGTGGCGCAGTGGTTGAGAGTCCGCCTGCAGATGCAGGAGACACGGGTTCGTGCCCCGGTCCAGGAGGATCCCACATGCCGCGGAGCGGCTGGGCCCGTGAGTCATGGCCACTGAGCCTGCGCGTCCAGAGCCTGTGCTCCACAACAGGAGAGGCCACAACAGTGAGAGGCCCACGTACAGCAAAAAATAAATAAATAAATAAATAAATAATAATAATAGCACAAAAGAGAGAGGAAGAATTAGAGCTATATTGGAACCAAGTTGCTGTATTTTACAAGAATGGCCATTATTAAACTGAAGCAGGTTGTAGTAAGTTTACATATATATTGTAACCTAGAGCACCACTAGAAAATTAATTTTAAAGAATAGTTAATAAAACAACATAGGAATTTAAATGGCATGCTAAAAATATTTAACACAAAAGAAGCCAGCAAAAGAGGAACAGAGGGACAAAAAAGACATGAGACAAACAGAAAGCAAACAGCAAAATGGCAGATGTAAGTCTGACCATATCTATTATTATATTAAGTGTGAATGAATTAAACTCTTTAATCAAAAGGCAATCATTATCAGCCTGGTTTAGAAAAGCAACTTCCAACTATATGCTACCTTTAAGAAAAATACTTTAGATTCAAAAACACAGATAGATGGAAAGAAAAATAATGGGAGAAAGACATATGTCACGCAAACAATTATAAATACGTACACTAATATCAGAAAAAAATAGAATTTAAGACAAAAACATATTACTAAAGAGGGACATCAAGTAATGATAAAAGGACGAAAACATCAGGAATCTATAAGAATTATAAATATACAAGGAACTAATAACAGAGTACTGAATACATGAAGCAAACACTGACAGAATGGAAATAAACAATTTAGTAATTATAATTGGAGATTTCAAGTTCCTTTTCTCAGCAGTTAAACTAAAAATAAAATTAATAATGATATAGAAGACATAAACAACAACCAACCAACTGTACCCAATTATTGATAACATATATAGAAGATTACACAATGGTTTCAATCCACATGGAATATTTTCCAGGTAGATCATATGTTAAATTATAAAACTAATCTCAGTAAACTTAAAAGGATTAAAACCATACAAAATATATTCTTCAACCATGATAGAACTAAATTGGAAATCAGATACAGAAAAATTGGGGCAACCTTCAAAATTTTGAAAAATATACTTCTAAGTAACACATGAGTCAAAGAAGAAATCACAAGGTTAATTAGAAAATATTTTTTTAAAGCCCAAACATACTAAAATGTATGAGTGCAGGTAATGCAATGCTTAGAAGAAAACTTACAGCACTGAATGCTTAAATGAGAAAATTAGAAGATCTATAATCAATAATCCAAGGTAGAAAAAGAAGAGCATATCAAACCTAAAGTAATTACATGGAAGGAAACAATAAAGATCAGAGTGGAAATCAATAAAATAAAAATAGAGAAAGAAATCAACAAAATCAAGTCGATTCTTTGAAAAGAATAAAATTGATAAAACTGTCACTAGACTGACAAAGAAAAAAGAGATAAAATATAAATTACTAAAATCAGGAATGAAAAGGGGATATAATTACTGATCTGACAGAAATTGAAAGAATTATGAGAGTATTATAAACTACTTTAGGCCAGCTAATTACAAAATGTAGATGAAATGGAAAGATCAATAACAAATTAAAAATTGAATTAGTAATTAAAAATTTTCCCACAAAGAAAAGCCCAGGCCCAGATGACTTTACTGGTAAATTTTCTCACATCTTTAAGGAAGAAGATATACCAATCCTACACAAACTCTTTCAGAAAATATATTTATTAGTTTGCTAGGGCTGCCATAAAAAAGTATCCCAAACTGAATGGCTTAAACAACAGAGATGTATTGTCTCACAGTCTGGAGACTAGACGTCTGAGATCAAGGTGTGAGCAGGGCTGGTTCCTTTTGAGGCTGTGAGGGAAGGGTATGTTCAGGCCTCTCTCCTTGGCTTGTAGATGGCCTGTTTTCTCCCTATGTCTTCACCTTGTCTTCCCTCTGTCTGTGTCTCTGTGCAAATTTCTCCTTCTTATAAGGACACCAGTCATATTAGATTAGGGCCCATCCTAATGATCTCATTTTAAGTTGATTACCTCTGTGAAGATCCTATCTCCAAATTAGGTCACAATCTGAGGTATTAATGGTTAGTACTTTAACACATGAATTTGAGGAAGGGACACAATTCAACCTACAACAATGGATAAGGAACAAATACTTTGCAACTCATTCTATGAGGCCAGGATTATCACCCAGATATCAAAGACAGATATATCAGAAGTAGAGAAAACTAAAGACCAACATCCCTCATGAAAACTGATACAAAATTTATGAAAATAATATTAGCAAACTAAATATATAAATACATATATTTTGATTACACATGATGACCAAGTGGGAATTACTTCAGGAAAGTAAGGTTGATTTAACATCTAAAAATAAATTAATATTATATATCATATTAATAGAATGGACAAAAAAATCACATGATCATCTCAGCAGCTATAGGAATAGCATTTGACAAAATTCAATACCTATTCATGATTAAAAAACAAGCAAACAAAAACACTCTCCATAAAGTTCTAGACAAAAACTAGAACTTCCTCAACCTTTTAAAGAGCTTCTAAAAAATCCTACAGCTGTGTTATACTTACGGGTGAAAGAGTGAAAGCTTCCTTCCTAAGATCAGGAATAAGACAAGGATGTCTGTTCTTACCACTTCTATTGAAAAAGTTACTGAAGCCTTTACCCAGGAATATGCTAGAGCAAGAAATAAAAAACAACCAGGGGACTTCCCTGGTGGCTCAGTGGTTAAGACTCTGAGCTCCCAATGTAGGGGGCCCGGCTTTGACCCTTGGCCAGGGAACTAGATCCCACATGTATGCCACAACTAAGGAGACTGCATGCTGCAACTAAGGAGCCCATGAGCAGCAACTAAGGAGCCCACGAGCTGCAACTAAGGAGCCGGCACAACCAAATAAAAAAAATAAATAAAAAGGCAACCAGATTGGGAAAGGAAGGAGTAAAATTGTCCTTATTCACAAAATATGAATATCAAAACTCTGATGGAATGTACAATAAACCTACTAAAAGTAATAAGTTTATCAACATTGCAGAATACAAGCAACAAACAATCTACAAATGAAATTAAGAAAAAATTCTAGTTGCAATAGTCATAAAAAGAATAAAACACTTAGAGAAATACTAACAAAATAAGGGTAAGAGCCATACACTGAGAACTTCAAAAGATTTAAAGAAATGGAGAGACATATCATGTTTACAGGTTGGAAAACTCAATATTGTGAAGATGGCAGTTTTGCCCAAATTGATCTGTAGATTCAAATGCAATCCCTATCAAAACCCAGCAGGATTGTTTTTATAGAAACTAGCAAGTTGATGCTAAACTGTATATGAAAATGCAAAAGACCTAAACTAGCCAATATAAGTTTGAATAAGAAAAGCAAAATTAAAGGATTCACATTACCTCATATCAAAATTTACTATAAAATACAGTAATCAAGAAAGTGTGGTATTGGTATAAAGATAGATATATTAATCAATGGAACAGAATAGAGAGTACAGAAATATACCCCTACATTAATGGACAATTTATTTCTATTTTCAACAAAGATGTCAAGACAATCTGCTGTAGAAAAGATAGTTTTTTCAACAAATAGTGCTAATACAATTGAATATGAATATGCAAATAAAAAAATTTAGTCCTTACCTCACACCATACATAGATATTAACTTAAATGGAGCATAGACTTCAGTGTAGATCTAAAACTATAAAATGTCTAAAAAAGCACAGGAGAAAATCTTTGTGGCCTTGGGTTAGGCATAGAGCTCTTAGATTTGACATGAAAAGCAAGATCCATAAAAGAAAATATTGATAAATTGCACTTCAACAAAATTTAGAACTTTTGCTCTTCAAAAGATACCATTAAGAAAAAAAAAAGATAAACCATACACATGGAGAGATTATTAGCAAATCATGTATTTGATAAAGGATTTGTATCCTGATCAAGAAAAGAATTCTTACAGCTCGATAATTAGAAGGCAATTAAAAAATATGCAAACAACTTTAGTAGACATATCACCCGAGAAAAAATATGAATGGCTCAACATCGTTACTCATTAGGGAAATGCAAATTAAATCACAATAAGATACAACTCACTGTCCACCCACTATAAGGGCTACAGTTAAGAAACTGACAATACCAAGTGGTGGCAAGATTCTAAAATGGTGTAACATTTAGGAAAATAGTTGGAAAGTTTCTTAAAAAGTTGAACATATACTTCACAAATGATATAGCAATTCTACTCCTAAGTACCTACTGAAAAGGAATGAAGGCATATGTCTACACAAAGACTTACACGTGAATATACAAAGTAGCATTATTCATAATAAGAAAAAACTGGAAATAACCCAAATGTCAATCAACTGGTATACAGATAAACTAAATGTGGTATACCTATACAATGGAATGCTATTTAGTACTGAAAAGGAACAATCTACTAATACTACAACATGGATAAACTTCAAAGTCATTATGCTAAATGAAAGAAGCCAGACACAAAAGACAACATATTGCATAGTTCCATTTATATGAAATTTCTAGGAAAGGCAAATCTACAGAACTAAAAAGCAGATCACTGGTTGCCTTAGCCTGAGGTTAGAATGAGAAGTAACTGTAAAGGGACACAAAGGAACTTTCTGAGTTGATGGAAATGTCTTAAAACTGGATGGTTGCGTGACTCTCCCCATTTGCAAAAATAATTGAACAGTATACTTACCTTGGGTGAATTTTTTTGCATGAACACTAAATCTCAAGAAAGCCTTAAAACTAATTAAAAGTAAAAAATATTAGAAAAGAAATAGAAAAGTTAACATATGTGTATTAAATGCTGCAGAAACAAGTGATGTGGGAATGGGCACAGAAAGATAAAAAAAAACATTTTAAAGGAATAATGACAATTTGCTAAAGCTTGGAAGGGGCGGGTGAAGGAGAGAAAGGAATCAAAAGTACCACGAGTTTTCACATCAGAAGTTGGTAGGCTGAGCTGCTCTCAGGGTGTAAAATATCACTAGGAAGTCTGGTTGAGTTTGACAGGCAATTGGAAATGCAACCCTGGAGCTCAGACAGATGTCAGTTTGAAGATTGCAGATTTGGAAATCATGCACAGGGCTGAAATCATGGGACTGAATGAGATCATGAGAAAATTAAGAGCAAGTGGGACAGGACAGAACCTTGTAGAATACACATCCCCAAGGAGCCTGAGAAGGAAGAGTTAGAAGGAATTTAAAGAAAGAAATATCGCCTATGCCTTCATGAGACTCACCTGCCAGAAAGTCGCAGTGGTGGCCAACTCACAAAGAAACACAGGCAGGAAGGAGGCAACAAATCCACCAAGACTGTAGTATTTCTAGAAAATAAAGATAGAAACATGATACGTTTTGCCGTTTTTGCCTCACTCCTTAAAATAGATTTAGTAAGAGGTAGGATGGGGCTTCCCTGGTGGCGCAGTGGTTAAGAATCCACCTGCCAATGCAGGGGATATGGGTTCAAGACCTGATCCAGGAAGATCCCACATGCCGCAGAGCAACTAAGTCCGTGCGCCACAGCTACTGAGCCTGCATTCTAGAGCCCACAAACCACAACTACTGAGCCCGTGAGACACAACTACTGAAGCCCATGCGCCTAGAGCCCGTGCTCCGCAACAAGAGAAGCCACTGCAACGAGAAGGCCGTGCACTGCGACAAAGAGTAGCCCCTGCTCGCTGCAACGAAGACCCAATGCAGCCATAAATAAATAAATAAAAATTTTTTAAAAAAGAGGGGGGTGAACAAAGGGTCATGTTGCCAACAAAAATAGAAATGAGGGTTTCTTTTCATGATAACCAGGAAAAATAAGGAAACAATGAACAGGCTGGGGAAACAACATAAACAGGTCTGAAAGAGTTAAGCAACCTTGGTTATTCTTTAGCTGTTACTACCTTATTCTTTAGCTGTTACTACCAACAAGCGCTTGTAGCTAGACTTGTCCTTCCCAAAGCTGATTACTCTCTGACTCCATACAAATTACCCTTTGCACCTGGCATTCCTTCTCCCCCTACACTCCCTTGTAGCACTCTTCATTTCAGAAAGGTCACGGGCCGACATCTTCAGGGACACCAGACACAGGTGCTGAGCCACCTGATGCCAGCTTTGGCCATGAATTTGCAGAAGAAAAGAAATGCAAGACCTTCACTACTTTTGATCCTTATCATATACCCCAGACTGTGAGCCCCACGTATAAAATCTTCTTTGATTCCCCAAGGAGGGGAGCACAGTTCTTGAGGCATTAGCCTAGTGTCTTCCCTTTGCCTGGCAAAGAAAATAAAAAGCCTCTCCATTTCTTATCTTCCAATTCTCTGTCTCCGTATTTTTATTCGGCATCAATGCACAGGGAGCCAGATTTGGCAACAGTCAGGGGAAGGAGAGACAAAGGTGGTCCCTCCTCAGCTGCGTTTTTGCTTTCTGCAGTTTCAGTGACATAGAAAATTCCAGAAACAGAAGTTTCAAATTGCGAGCTGTTCTGAGTAGCCTGATGAAATCTCTTGCAGTCCTGCTATGTCCTAGCGTTTGAGAATCACCCCTTTGTTCAGCCGTCTACAGGCCGTAAACGCTACCTGCCCGTTAGTACAGGAAAAACACAGCATATGTAGGGTTCACCCCTCTCCGGGGTTTCAGGAATCCACTGGGGACCTTGGAACGTATCACCCATGGGTAAGGGGGGATTACTGTACATGGAGAAGAGAAAAAGGGGGAGATGGGGAGTTTTATGTGGGGCTAAGCTGACATTCTCTGGGTGCTGTCCCTGCCCCAAGAGGATTCTCTGGCCCTCATCCCTGTCTCCACCCTGCTTCCCGTCCAGAGCCTGACCTTGTTTGCTGGGACAGCGACACAGCCCTCTTCGTGCATCTGCACCCCTCCAGCGCAAGCACCCACCGCTCTGCCTGTGGCCTCCCTCCCCTCGTGGGGCGGGGCGGGTGGGGGAGGGGGAGGAGGGCGGCCCGGCCAATAGCTCCTCGGATCTTAAAGAGGTGCAGGTCCTCAATATAATCATCAAAAACCCAGCTATAAATGCAATACATACGCCTGTAACCACAGCTTTTGGCTATAAAGGACATTATTGGAACAATTGAAAAAACCTGAATCTGGATGGTGGTAATATGTCGATGTTAATTTCCCAATCTTAATGATTGTATTGCGGTTATGAAGGAGGATGCCCTTCTTTGTAGTCACTAAAATATTTGGAGTGATGGAGAATCATGTGGGCAACTTACCCTCAAGTGGTTCAGGGGAAAAAATGTTCTTTGTACTATACTCGCAACTTTTTTATAAATTGAAATCGTTTCCAAAAAATTTTAAAGCTGTATGTTAGCGGGTAGGTTGGTTTGACGTTATGTTTTTGGTTTATGGGTTAGTAGGACCAAACGAAACCGGCGAGGGAGGTATGGAAGGAGGGAGGCTGGGTCGCTTGTTTCCCCGTCCTGGTTTTTGTAGACCTCCGGGTTGAAAGACTGGAAGTAACCCTGTTTGCCTTGCAAAATGTAAACAAAGACATTACCCTTAAACAGTGTAATAATGTGCTTTCCTCATCCCAGCTAACAGCAGGGGCTCCCGCAATCAGACCAAATAAGTTTAGTCTCTGTCGCTGGGGAGGTTCGCTCCCACAAAGAAAGGCAATTTAAGTAATTAGCCAGTCTTACGGCAGGATCATCTCCTGGGCTCAGTGGGGTCCAGGGAGCACATAGCTGTTGGGGGAGGAAAACGATCCTTCATTTTCACACTCGCTTCTTCTAACCCAAACTTTCAAAGCATGCTCAGAGAGGACACTTTTCCTCAGTGCCTCTCAATGTCCCAGATGAAAAGAAGCTGATGGCTGAGCCAAACCAGCACATGCTGACAAGCTGTTGTTTCCTCTTCGGGTTTGTTTGCTTCCCAATGAAAACAGCTCTGTTGTTTTTCCAGACTGTAAAAGTGATCCATGCTTGTTATTAAAACAAATTTAGACAATAACAAATAAGGGTAGTTGGGGCTTCCCTGGTTGCGCAGTGGTTGGGGGGCCGCCTGCCGATGCAGGGGACGCGGGTTCGTGCCCCGGTCCGGGAGGATCCGCATGCCGCGGAGTGGCTGGGCCCGTGGGCCATGGCCGCTGGGCCTGCGCGTCTGGAGCCTGTGCTCCGCTACAGGAGAGGCCACAACAGTGAGAGGCCCGCGTACCGCAAAATAAATAAATAAATAAATAAGGGTAGTTATAAAGTAGAGAGTTATAGGGACTTCCCTGGTGGCACAGTGATTAAGAATCCGCCTGCCAATGCAGGGGACAGGGGTTCGATCCCTGGTCCTGGAAGATCACACATGCTGTGGAGCAACTTAAGCCCGTGCACCACAACTACTGAGTCTGAACTCTAGAGCCCGCGAGCCACAACTACTGAAGCCCGCGCGCCTAGAGCCCGTGCTCCACAACAAGAGAAGCCACGACAGTGGGCAGCCTGCGCATAGCAATGAAGACCCAACAAGCTAAAAATAAATAAATAAATAATGCATTTAAAAAAAAATTATCTATAATCTTCCCAACCAGAGAGAGCTATGGTTCATAATTTAGTGTATTATCCTTCAAGTTTATATAATTATAAATAAAAATATGGTTATAGTAAACTAGCTGCATTATAACCATTATAATCTTTGTTTTCCTCTTACTCTATCATGGGCATCTTTACATGTTAATAAATATATATTCGTGATGTCACACCACAAAGAATCCTTTGCCCAGACAACCCAATAGAAAAATGGGCAGAAGACTTTAGCGGTCTTTGGGGGCAATGCCCAATAAACACTAAAAGAATGCTCTAGTCATCAGGAAAATTCAAATTAAAACCACAGTCACCCACCAGAATAGCTAAAGTGAAAGAGACAGATAAAAGCACATGGTGGCAAGCATGTGAAGCAATTAGAACCGTCACGCAGTGCTGGTCTGTTGTAAATTGGCACAACCACTTTGGAAAACTGTTTGGCAATATCTCTGAAAACTAATCATACGTATACGTAGAGTTCAGCAGTTCTAGTCTTAGGTAAAGAGAGAACAGACGTGCATATACGTCTTCACTGAAACATAGGTACAAGAATGTGCATAGCCTCACTATTTATGATAGCCTCAAACTGGAAACAACCAAATGTCCAGGTATTGTAGAACAGAGGTGAGACAGGCTGGGACCTGGGACCCTTTGCTGCAGTGCTTGCTCCTGGACAAACATCTCCTCAAGCAACAGAATACAAAGAAACTATAAGAGACCAACATAACTGTGCTCATGCCCAGTTGGGGCAAATTATGAACAACGAGATACAAAAAGACCAAATCCACCTGCCACTTCTGAGGAGCCAGGAGCAAAGGCAGGGAACTTTGCATGATCCCTGCACACAGCACCACCAAAGGGGTGGGCAGACCCCCTAAGCCACCCCTTCAGCCCGACCTCTGGACACACCTCTACCCTCACCCCATATAAGGAACTAGTTTGCACCCCCCACACACACTCAGGGAGTGAGCAAGGGAAACTGTTACTTCTCTGTGCTCCCTCCTGCTTCAGCACCAGTCTCAATAAAGCCTTGTCTGAATTTCTTGTCTGGCCTCTTTTATCAATTTCTGCTAATTAAAGAGTCCAAGAACCCTAGTTGGGGGGCTTCTCTGGTAGTGCAGTGGTTAAGAATCCGCCTGCCAACGCAGGGGACATGGGTTCGAGCCCCGGTCCGGGAAGATCCCACATGCCGTGGAGCAACGAAGCCCGTGCACCACAACTACTGAGCCCATGTGCCGCAACTACTGAAGCCCGTGCACCTAGAGCCCCTGCTCCACAACAAGAGAAGCCACCGCAATGAGAAGCAAGTGCACTGCAATGAAGAGTAGCCACTACTCGCCGCAACTAGAGAAAGCCCGCGTGCAGCAAGGAAGACTCAATGCAGCCCCCCCAAAAAAGAAAGATGGCCAAGAAGCACATGAAATGATTGAAAAAAAAAAAAAAAAAAAAAACCCTGGTTGGTAACAGGTGAATTGTAGTACATCTATAATGGAATACTATACAATAGTGAAAATGAATGGCTTCCAACTACACATAACAACATGGATGACTTTCACAAACATAACATAGAGAAAAAGAAGCCAGCCACAGAAGACTACACACGGTACAACTCATTTATAACAACATCAAGAGCAAGTTTACTAACCATGATTAGGTCAGGATGAGGTTAATCTTCTCAGGGGATGGGGACTGCAGGGGGGGCACATGGGGACTTCTGCGCAATGGTAAACTTGTCTTTCTTGATTTGGGTACTGGATAGAGAAGTGTATTCACTAAAGTTTATCCAGCTGTGCCCTTAGGATCCGTGTATTTTTCTGTATATAGCATGCCAATACATATACTATACACAGTAATACTACCAATAAAATGAAATGAATCAACTTTCCAAAGCCTGGAATCAATTGGATTATATTCAGACATTTTTTTCTTACAATCAAATGGTAGGAATTTCCTAATATTTAAGGCAAAACCTACATCCAGACTGCATACAATATTAATGGCATTTCCATTTTTAACCCTCTTTAGCTATTATGACCCATATCCGCCTGTCCCCTCTCCATAGGCACTGTGTTAAGTAGGAAAGAACATCCCAATCCTTGGCCCATAGAGCCGCCCCCCCAAAAGCTAGAACAGTGGTTCTCACCAGGTGGTACTTTGCAATCACCTTAAACTCACGTGCATCTAGGTGAGTGTGAGCTAGGTTGTTATTAATTGTACATTGCCGAGATGTTATGGATTGCCACCTAGATTCTGCCTCAGGGCTGGGGCACTCATTTCCCAGCTCCAGGGAGGGTTACTTCTTCAGGACTCAGGAGAGTCCCTTCCCAGAAATTGTTCTCGGTAGAATGAAGCTGCCCGCTTGGTTTATGCTTCTTCCTGGGGCAGCTCACATTCAGTGACTGGTGTGGACAGAATAAAAAGGCTGGCCCGTGCCTCAGTGGGGGATGACTCTGAAGGCCCACCCCAGCTCCAGGGCGCCCCACGATTTGGCTACAGCCTCTGTTCAAACTGCATCACAGTTCAAAGTTTCCCTTTATCCAATCTTGCTTTCCTTATTTCCTCCCAGATGTTATGTCTGAGAACATCTCCTGTAAACTTTCTGTACACAAATCTCCATTTCAACGTTTGTGTCCTAGGGGACCTGACCTGAGACGTTCACCTATGAGAAAGCATTCAAAATACATGTCACATCGTTGTAAACCAGCGTTGTCTAGGATAGGCTTTACGGAAAAGGCAAACCCTTAAGTCCACACAGAATTACAATTTGGGAGAAGCCAACTTAAAGCTTGCCGGATAACGAACCACCAGGAAGCCTCAGGTCAGAAGCATAGATGGGCAAAATAGATTGGGGAACCATTGCTCATGTTGGCCTCACCAGAGCAGAATGGCTTTGTTGGGAAATAGAGACACGAGGTTTAATAGACCCGTGAGGCTGGTTGGGAAAAAAACCTTGGCTTGAAATTGGTCTTAAGAAAACAGGGACCTTGTGCTGATTTTCAACGAGTGATTGATAAAGGTAAAGCTGCTTTTGGATAAATCTAGCAACAAGGTACAAGACTAATTGCAGGTGAGATTGACAGCTTGAAGACCAGTATGGCAGATGGGGCCTCCATCCCAGGGAAAGGCACCACTTGCCCAGACTGCAAATAGCTCACAGAGTGTTCATAAGATGAGAACCATCTTTCCTATCTGAAGGGCCGTCATGAGAAAAAGGAATCGGCCTTGTTCAGCGGGGCAACACCAAGGAAGCAAACATCAGTGAAATGCAAGGAAACACGTTAAACCAGAGAGCTATCCAACAATGAATCGGACTTCTCTTTGGCAGAGGTGAGCTCATACCCCTGAAGATTTTTCAGAAGAGGCTGGTGGCTTACTCATTAAAGATAAGAGAAAGCCAGCAATGAGTAGAAGGTTAAACAAGAGTCCTTCCATCTTCCTTTTAAGTCCTCTGTAAAAATGCAAAGAAAAGCTTAACTCCACCAAGAAAAAACTGGCTACATTTTAGTGATTTATGGAGATGGGGGGTGAATAAATATTTTCAATTGCCTCCAAGTTTTCAAACACAGAGGGTAAAATGCAGTTGGTAAAATTGACCCCAATGTGAAAGTGTAATGATTGGCCCTTTTTTAAACAATAAAGTAGGAAGTCTGATTCGACTTCCACTTGAAGTAGAAAGGATGCCTACGGTGTCTTACATCAACCACAAGATGGGAGCAACACGGTGGGGTTACATGCCTCACTTCCATCCAGAGCTCACTCCCGATTTTCAGAATGGAGCTTCCAACTGCCAACTGGCTCACAGAGGCTCCCTTTTCCTTCACAGCTCCTATGCTATTAGAGGCGAAAAGGGATTCTGGGCAGCAGCAATCCAAGACTTCAAAGTCTCCTACTACTCCTTTCACCTCATTGCCACCTGAGCGGGGATGGAGAGTATCCAGAACTTCCATCATGAAAATGAGGGTATCTTCCTGCTTAGCTAGACAGCTTTCCTCTTAGCTGCTGGTTACAAGTGGGCTCACTCATCCTAGGTCTTTTAAAGAAGCCATTCGTTTGCTGAGAGCTTCTCTGATGACTCAGATTTATTCTGGAGTTTGTCTCTTTGAAGATGTATCTTTATCCAGAGTTAGAAAAGGACTGCATGGTATTTTATTATATTGATTATAATAAAGAGATTTTGCTTTCTCAAGTTTGATTTTATTATACTGATATGCCCCCTCTTCCCCAACCACTTCTCTGAGGACTGGATTTCATGGTTTCCCACTTAAGAAGTTGATATTTTTGGTTCATACTCAAAGGAGAATAAAAGCAGAAGGAATTTGGCTCACGCCTTCTTCACACTGTGCACCTCCAGCTTTTGCCATGTGTGACATTAGTTCCCGGAATGCCAATCCAGTTTACAGAATCCCTCACAATCACATGAGAGCACAGGTCATCTGGTCTACTACACATCAAAAGAGTTAAAAGGCACATGGGCACCATGGTGTGTTTTGGGGTTTCCTGCCTCAAGTTCGTGTGTCTGAGACCAGTTTTGCCCCTGTTGCGGTACTAACCACAGAGTTAGAAAGGGGAAATGTATTTTCAATGGAGAACGTCACATCGAAGAGGAGAGCACTCTTTCAGCAAAAACAGAATATGACCGCAAATGTTTTTCAACGAGTTGAGAAAGAAACGCCAAGAGACAATTTTAGAAATGCTTCAAGACAAGAGCAAGCTCTCCAAAATTGTCATTAGAGTCAACCTGGGTGGAACACCAATGGTGAGGTTTTCATCTCTGTTTGATTTCTCCAGGCTAAAGGACAGATATGATTGTGGTAGGGAGGGTTATGCTTTTCAAGGGCACCTACCACCCATCGCCTAGAGAATGGAGTTTAGCATAAGGTCCTTACTTGTAAAACAATGATGCTGTGTATTCATACACGTTTGTGTTCTTTCAGTGACAGATCTAAACAGCTTTTCCCTTTGGAATCCTTCCATGTGATGTTGGCTCGTTACTGTGTGAATGAGGTCAAGGTCATTAGTTCAGCATCCTGGGGACCAATCTGCTGCTCTGTTTCACTGCCACAGACCACAACTTTAACCTCATTCAGCATAGGCAGGAATAAGTCTCCCTCACTTGCCTATGCATCCAATGTCCACCTTCACTGCAGGAATCTACTGTTCTTGATTTTTATGAAAACTTAGAGTTTCTTTCTATGTATGTTAGGAATATGCACATAGATATTTATTCCAATTTTTCACACACAAAAAATATTCTGTTCTAAACCTTGTTTTTTCTCAATGCATAATATTTTTTGGAGAGCCTTCCACATTGGCACATAAAGAGCTTCCTTCATTCTTTTTCATGGCCTTGTAGTATTCCATTTGTTCCACAATTTATTCAAGTCTCAATTGGGTTATTCACAGTGCTTTGCATTTTTTAAAAAAGGGTCAATGAATAACCTTATACATACATCCTTAGGGTGTTTCTGTAGGATAAAGTCCCAGAAGTAGAACTGGGAGGGATATACATTTGTAATAGATATTTTGCCAAATTGTTTTTCATAGGAATTGCCTTATTTCTTTAACATATAACACGGAATTTTAAAAAAGGATGTGACCTTACCTCACACTATAAAAAAAAATTAACTCAGAATGGAACAAAGACCTGAATGTAAGAGCCGAACTATAGAACTCTTAGAAGAACACATGGGTAAATCTTCATGCTGTTATATTTGGCATTGGATTCCTAGATATGATACCAGAAACACAAGCCACAAAAGAAAAAAGTAGATAAACTGAACTTCATCAAAATTTAAAACTTCTCTGCCTCAGAGAAAACTACCCAAAAAGTGAAAAGAAAACCTACCGAATGGGAGACAATATTTGCCAACCACTTATCTGATAAAGATCCATTATCCAGACTATAGAAAGAATAGTTACAATTCAACAACACAAATAACACAATTAAAAAATAAGTAAAGAACTTGCATAGACATTTCTCTAAAGAAGATATACAAATGGCCAAACAAGCACAAGGAAAGATGCTCAACGTCATCAGCCATCAGGGAAATGCAAATCAAAGCCACAGTAATGCACAATAATTGAATATACTTTATGCCCATGAACTGTACACTGAAAATGGTTCCAATGGTAAATTTTATGTTATGCATATTTTGCCACAATTTAAAAAAATTAAAACATAGACCCTAAAAGCAAAACAAACAAGCAAACAAAAAAAAACCACACACAATGAGATACCAGTTCAAACTACCAGTATGGCTATAATGGAAAATAAAAAGAAAGAAAAACACGTAGTATTGAGAATGTGGAGAAATTGGAACACTTGTACATTGCTGGTCAAAATGTAAAATGGTGCAGCCACTCTAGAAAACAGTCCTCAAGTTACCATTTGACCCAACAATTCTACTTCCAAGCCTATACCCAAGAGAAATGAAAACATATGTCCACACAAAAACTTACACGCAAATATTCATAGTAGTATTATCCATAATAACCAAAAGGTGGAAACAACCCAAATGTCCATCAACTGCTGAATGGATAAACACAATGTAGTGTATCTATACAATGGAATGTCATTTGGCCATAGAAAGGAAAGAAGTACAGATACACACTGGAACATGGATGAATCTTGAAAACATTGTATGAAGTGAAAGAAGCCAGTCACAAACTACCACATATTATATGATTCCATTTATATGAAATGTCCTGAACAGGCAAACATATAGAGATAAAAAGTAGATTGGTGATTGCTTAGGGCTGGGGTGGTCGGGGGAGTGGGAAGTAACAGCAAAGAGGTGGATGAAAAATTCTGAAATTGACTGTGGTGCTGGTTGCACAACTCTGTGAATTAAATAAAAACCATTGAATTGCGTACTTCAAATGGGTGAATTGGGTGGTATATGAATTATATCTCAAGCTGCTACCAAACAAACGTCATCTAATTACTAAGGAATCTGGTTACCTGATAGTGGTGGGATAGCAAAGGTCAGGTTTTCATGATTATCCTCACTTGAGCCTATTGATCTTGACAGTCATCACCGGTCCAGCACATTCAGGACATTTCCTGCAAATGCTCCATTTGAAGCACTGGGACCTGAGAGCACCACCTGACATTTGGTAATTTTCAACCAGTAAAAATGTGCTAACCACCACTTTCACCTGATTCGTTATCATTTAACTCTTGGCTTTTCTCCATATTGAAATGAACTATAAAATGAAATAAATGGGGCACTTTTTAGGAAAATAATTCTACAGACTACCCAAAGGTGCTTTAAAACAGTAGTTTTAGGGAATTCCCTGGCGGTCCAGTGGTTAGTACTCCATGCTTTCACTGCCGAGGGCCTGGCTGCACAACGTGGCCAAAAGTTTAAAAAAACAAATAAAAACCCACAGTAGTTTTAGAGACGGGTCAACAAGTTATGTGATTACTGAATCAAGTGAGCAGATAGGGGCAGGGAATGCTTTGAAAGCCATTCATCATTCATCTATGGAATAGCACAATTTATTTATTCTATTGTCAACTAAATCTTTTGACTTACCTCATAAAGAGCTTCTACAAGTCAATAAGTGGAAGGCCAGTAATATACTGGGGAAAGAACATGAAAACACAGTGCATTAAAAAAATGTAAAAATAAGATTTAGATGTGAAAAAGTGTCTCTCCTCCCACAGGAGAAAAATGCAAGTTAAAACTACCCATAGTTCCTCTGTCAGAGTGGCAAATACTAAAAAGCTTACGCATACAGTGGGTTTTCACAGAGAGTAATAAGATCCTTGCATTATTGGTGAAAAAATAAATTGCCATAGTCCCTGGAAGGCAATCAGATAGCATCTAACAAAAAGTACAAAGGCCATATCCTGCGATCCAGAGATTCCCCTTCTAGGAGTGATGCTACGAATGCACTTTTCTTTTTCCTTTGTCTTTTCTCCTCTTCTAATCTCCATTCTATGCCTCAAGTGAAGTCAATAAATGGGTAATAATGCCCTTAAACTCTACAGAATTAATTTCTTTTTGACTGTAGGAACTGGCAGCTCAAAAAAAAAAAAAAACCCCAAACACTAGATGCCTTAATAATTAAAGAGAAACCTTAAAAGTTCTTTTTATGAAGGTTCACAGCTATAAAAGTAATAAACGAAGCTCCCAAAATACTGCACTGTAGGTCGGGTTAAGAATCCTATTCAGTAAGAGCTGGCATTGCTGGGCCTAGGAAGCTGAGCCCAATTATCAGCATATGTGCTACCATAGCGTCCCCTGCTGGCCCGATGCAAAACCAAATTTACGTGGTGGGTTTTAGTCAACAGTTTTCTTCAATAGCTGCTCTAAAGACAGGGCGTCTCCTGCGACTTGCTGATTATTACCTCTGCTCTCCTCTAGCTCTCAACTCTTTCTTGCATCAGATAGGCTTGCCTCCTACCTCTCAGTGAAGAGCAAGATCCCTTGAAATCTCACCTCCTAAAGAGATTTGCTCCTTTCACTACTCTTTCCTGGCTGTTTCCTCTTGGGTAGTTCTAGTTCTACCTGTTCTCCTCTTTCAGTGTGTCTGTCTGCCTCTGTACTGGCCACATACCATGTGCCCCCAGGGCACGGCGGCCTCGCACCCACCAACAACCTGCCATCCCCTCACTCACTGCCCCACCTTATCTGCACCTGGCCACTCCCCACTCATTCCTCAATCCAGGGTTTCTTACAAGGAGGTCTGTGGACCATCTACATACTATTCCCAGACTGCTTGCTTAAAATGCAGATTCCTGGGCCCCTGAATCCAACCTTCTAGAATCCTGAGGCCTACATTTATAACAAGCAAGTACCCCAGTGAATTCTTATGTGTTCGCGCACACACACACACACGCACACGCACACACAAAAATCATCTTTTTTTTTTTTTTTTTTACCAAACCATACACTCTTATCCAGAAACTTGCCACACCCCCTAACCATTTAAAGAATTAATTGCAAATGACCCATTCTTGGCTTTCAAGCCTTTTGGTAAATTGTTCAAAATATCTACTTCCTGTCCCTTCCTGTAAGTGGATTATATATCCCTACCCTAGTGATGGCAGGTTTGGCCATATGAGGTGCTTTGGCCAATCAATGTGAGAAGTAACACATGCCTCTTTCAAGCAGTCACTGGGAGAACTATTGCAGAGTTCCCTCAGCGAGAACTGATACCCTCCACATAGGGGCTGCTTCTTCAGCCGGGGCCCAGAACAAAGATGCAAGGAGCAGAGCTACAGGCAACGCATAATGGAAACCTGATATAAGTGAAAAATAAGCTTATTGCATTGCTGTGATTTGGAGTCCTTTGTTACTGCTGCTTTGCCTAAGCTGACTGATACGAATACTTTACAGGCTGCTTTCCTAACTCTATTTCCCATTACTCTCTAATACTTATTCCATCTAAACTCCAGCCAAACTGGATGACTTGCTTTTCCTCATTCACAAATTACTCCAATTCTATGCAGCCATTTGTTATCTCCTGCCTACGAACCTACCTCTCAAAATCTGACTTCAATCTTCAAAGTCCATCTCAATTGCCACTTTCTGTGTAAAGCCTTTCCTCATCCCTTGATGGGCCTCCTTTCAACCTTATATAATGGCAACTATTATAACCTGTTTATTTTTTTTGGTTTTTTTTTTTGATACTTTTCTTATCATGTCCCCTCAAAACACCATAAGTTCCTTAAAGATTATCTTATTCATAATGTGTTCAATGAAGCTTTGCAAATAGTAGGAATCCACACAAGTATTTGTTTAATTAAATTAGCACTTTCAACTAAAGAACTGCTGTTTAGTATATTTATGATGTTTTTAAAGGTAGACTGTATGAAACACTTAACATACTCATTGAGTAAGCAAAATTAAGATGCAAGTAGAATTATTTCTAATAGCAAACATTACTGCTGAATGAAATATAGGTCAAAGTTTAATGAACTTGTGTGCATGTGTGTGTGTGTGTGTGTGTGTGTGTGTGTGTGTGTGTGTGTGTACGTGTGTTATCTGCAAAAATGACCAGGTCTTGACCTTCATCCCTTGCTAAATCCAACAGGTTTTAAACTAAAACTTCATCAAAGAAAAACAATGTATCATAAAGTTAGTATTCCTATGATTACATGCTAAGGGCAATTTTTACATTTATGGCCCAAATTAGCTAATGTATTTTCTTACATTCAGGAAGATGTATTTCCCTGCTTGTGATTAAAATTCAACAAATATAATTCCAATTTCAAAACAAATACCCAATAACAAAGTGCTGCCCCTACAAATCCTCGTAACAAATAGAGTCCTATCTCTGGTGATGAGCATCTATCTTCCTTTCCACTCCTCTCCTAGGAGAGGAGGCATTAACCTAATGCCCTCTGAAACATTTTGGCAGTAATTGCAATGGTTCTTCAGGTTTTTCTGAATCTAATTTCGTTTTTTGAATCTAATTTTAAAAGTACAGGAGACAGTGATGGGAACCATGCCGCCTCCCAGCCACGGTGATACGCGTGAAGTGCGGACCTTTCAACACGAACTTTATTAATTCTCATGTTAGGACCCTGGAAGGCGATGGAGGTGGCCGCTAATTGCTCCCTGTGGGTGAAGAGACCTCTGCTGGATCCCCACTTCGAGGGTTATAAGCTGTCCCTCGAGCCGCTGCCCTGTTACCAGCTGGAGCTTGACGCAGGCTTGTCTGGAGCGATGCTCAGTCTATGTCTGATTATTCCTCACCACTGAGATAAGACTTTTCTGTGTACTCTGCCTATGAATTAGGAGTTTTCTCTGGTCTGCCTAGTGGGAACAGTGACAGCTCCTAGCCTTGTCTGGCAGAAATAAAACTTCAAGATGATCAGTATACACTGGAACACATGCATGCTTTTGGAATGTATAATTACCTACATTGTGATTCATGGTATCAAGACAGTGTCTACTACGTTCATAACGTTGGAAGAATTATGAATTTAACAGTGATGCTTGGGCTTCCCTGGTGGCGCAGTGGTTAAGAATCTGCCTGCCAATGTAGGGGACACGGGTTCGAGCCCTGGTCTGGGAAGATCCCACGTGCCGCGGAGCAACTAAGCCCGTGAGCCACAACTACTGGGCCTGAGCATCTGGAGCCTGTGCTCCGCAACAAGAGAGGCCACGACAGTGAGAGGCCCGCGCACCGCGAGGAAGAGTGGTCCCCGCTAGCCGCAACTGGAGAAAGCCCTCGCACAGAAACGAAGACCCAACACAGCTAAATAAATAAATAAATAAAACAAAACCCAAAAAACAGTGATGCTGGACACTGCCTTAGGAAAACCACGAGAGGTGTTTTCGACTTCCTACAGATTTGACAGCATATGATAAGCGCCTTTGCACATCCATCCATTTCACATCTTCTACTTGGGTTACCTTGTCAGATGGAACTGGAAGATTGTGTCTCATTCGAACAGGTGAACGTGGAAATAGTGCATCTGAAAAATGGGATATTATGTTTAATGAAGAGCTTGGCAGTCCTTTTATCATAAATCACAGTATCTCATTGCTGAAAGCTGAAGAATATTCGATAACTATGCTGCTTCTTCGAACACAGAAAGAGGAATTGGATATGGAAGGAAGTGGTTTCTATGTTTCCTTGGAGTGGGTCACTATTAATAAGAAAAATAAAGATAATAAAAAATATGAAATTACTAAGCATAATATTCTCTGTGGAAAGTCAGTGCCCCATTATGTCGCTTTTGAGCCCGATGGGAATGGTCTAATGATTGTCTCCTACAAGTCCTTTACATTTGTTCAAGTTGGTCAAGAGCTTGAAGAAAGTAAGGATGAAGACATGTCAGAGATAATCAAAGAACCTCTGTACTACTGGCAACAGACTGAAGATGATTTGACAGTAACAATACCGCTTCCAGAAGACTGTACTAAGGAAGACATTCAAATACAGTTTTTGCCTGATCATGTCAACGTTGTGCTGAAGGGTCAGAGGTTTCTGGAAGGAAATCTCTATTCATCTATGGATCATGAAGAAAGCACTATATGGATAATTAAAGAGAACAATAGCTTGGAGATTTCCTTGATTAAGAAGAATGAAGGACTGACATGGCCAGAACTAGTGGTCGGTGATAAACGGGGAATTTATAAGAGACTCAGCTCAATGTGCTGCAATAGCTGAACGTCTGATGCATTTGACCTCTGATGAACTGAAGCCAAATCCAGATAGACCTCCTTGTAATGCTCAAGAGTTGGTGAGAATAATGTGGTACTTTCTTTGAAGAGAGCTCCAGTTTATGCAGATTTGATGGCAGTACATTTAAAAACTACTCATTTGAGATCTGAGGTTACAGGGCAATCAACTAGCTTGAAAATCCAAGGAAAAACAGGTACCACCAAGGAGAGATTGGATAGGAGAGCTGGTTCATCTGAACATGGGGAGAAGAAAGGATTGCCATATAAGTGGGTGAATCTTGGAAGCAACCAGTACCTTTTCTCTGTCATAGTGGATCCTAAAGAAATGCCCTGCTTCTGTTTGCACCATGATGTTGATGCTCTACACTGGCAACCACACTCCAGCAACCAAGACGATACGTGGGAGCATATCGCAATTTTCAATGCTTTAGGCTACGTCCAAGTATGAAAGAGACCCAAAAATTTTTTTGCCTGTGCTCCAAATTATTCTTATGCAGCCCTTTGCGAGTGCCTTCAACGAGTTTTCATCTATCGTCAGCCCACACCCATGTCCACTGTACCTTACAATAATAGGAAGGAAGGCAGGCAAGTAGGGCAGGTTGCTAAGCAGCAAGTAGCAAGCCTAGAAACCAGTGATCCTATTTTAGGCTTTCAAGCAACAAATGAGAGATTATTTGTTCTCACTACCAAAAAGCTCTTTTTAATAAAGGTAAATACAGAGAATTAATTACTCCAACATGTTGGCTTCTCTGTACTGGAAAAGTATTCAGTGGTAGCTGGAAGGCTAGGCAGTTGTGCTGTAACCTGTTAAGTTTTATTGTGTTAAAATTATCTTGTATGAATTTATTTTTTAAAGGATATGGGAAATATATTCGAGACTATGAGTCTATAAAAGCTATGGAATGAAGCTGCAAATTTAGAGAAAATTAGCTTCTGTAAAAAATGTAAAGATAGTATTAGCAAGTATAATTTTTTAAAAACAGAGGCTAGAATCTCATCTTTTATATGAAAGATGTACAATTCATTGTTTAAAAATAAAAATATTGGGGCTTCCCTGGTGGCGCAGTGGTTGAGAGTCTGCCTGCCGATGCAGGGGACACGGGTTCGTGCCCCGGTCCGGGAAGATCCCACGTGCCGCGGAGCGGCTGGGCCCATGAGCCATGGCCGCTAAGCCTGCGTGTCCAGAGCCTGTGCTCCGCAACGGGAGAGGCCACAACAGTGAGAGGCCCACGTACCGCCAAAAAATAAAATAAATTAAAACAATAATAAATAAAATAAAAAAATAAACAAAAATATTTATCGTGTAAAAAAAAGAGTATAGGAGACATTATTTTTGAACTGCTTTTCTATTTCATGCTGTATGAGGTTTTACTCTAAGCGGAAGGTAAAAATACTTTGTACTTATTAGGGACACCACGTTGTTTGCCAGAGCACCTCAAATTGGCCACCTGTGCTAGGAAAATACGCCATGTATTCAGCCCCTTCATTATCACAGGAGGGGAAACATTTCTTCTACCAAAAACTCAAACGACACAAAAATGCGTAAAGATTCCTGACCTCTTTTCAGTCATTTGCTATCTTCAATAGCAGCAATTTCTAAACCATATTCCATGGAACAGAAACATCTCTACACGCACGGATAAATGTTTAGCCCAAAAAGCAAGGGTTGGGTGGTTAGTGGTTAAGAACCCGCCTGCCGATGCAGGGGACACGGGTTCGAGCTCTGGTCCGGGAAGATCCCACATGCCACGGAGCAACTAAGCCCATGCGCTACACTACTGAACCTGCGCTCTAGGGCCCGCGAGCCACAGCTACTGAGCCCGCAAGCCACAACTACTGAGCCCGCGCACCACAACTACTAAAGCCCGTGCGCCAAGAGTCTGTGTTCTGCAACAAGAGAAGCCACCGCAATGAGAAGCCTGCGCACCCCAAGGAAGAGTAGCCCCCACTCACCGCAACTAAAGAAAGCCCGCGCGCAGCAACAAAGACCCAACGCAGCCAAAAATAAATAAATAAATGTATTTAAAAAAAAAAAAAGCAAGAGTTTACAGGGGGGATCCTTGATCAGATAAGTTTGAAGAAGACTGCAAATTGGACCCCAACCTTTCTAGGAAGTCATTATTTACAAAGGATATTAAATCTTTCACGTGATCCTGCAGTGAAAGCAGGAACATGTAAGCATGTTTCCCAATTTATTCAACCATGGAATCAGCTTTTGGTTTTATGTTTTGTTTTGTTTCGGAACGCCCATTGAGTTAATCTCATGGGACACTGGTATTCAGCAGGACTTGAATTAAGAAATAGTTTCATGCAGGTATGCTTAAGTAATCCATCTAAAATAAGTGTCAGGAAAGAAAAAGATCTGAGTTGAAAATTCAGGTTTACACAAGTACATCCAAGATTGAGTGGTTTCTCAACACTGTCCAAGAAAATAGGGTTAATAGTCCTGAATTACCACCCAAAAGAAAAGGTCGCATAGTTATGTCCTTAATTTGATGGTTGAAATACTTCAATGCATTCTTGGTTGAACTTCTGGGATTATTTTTTCAGATTGGGTTTAGTGCAGCTCAGACGAATGCTGATGGTCAAGGCCAGGCTTCTTTTTCTCTCCATTATATTTATAGAAGTTTCATAATTGATGTTCTTTAAAGCACCTGATCACATTCTCCACACTGCTCACCAAATAAATCACTTGTAAGGCTCTTTGCCTACATAGGCTCATGGAGTATATCATTCTGCATTAGGCTTAACTATTTGCATTCTTTTGGGGTATATACCAGAAATGTTTCCTGAAGCAGGAAGTGATAACTGCTCTCTCATTAAAGCAATTTTTAAATGCACCCACCAAAGTCATATTTTTTTAAAGGACTCGTCATCTTGATTAGGGTCCAGGTCATTCTGGAATAGTACAGACACTTAGAGATGATGTAGTAGTTGATCATTTAACTAAAGCATGATTACCTGCTATTTTTTGGTTTGAAGGTATAGTTACTTACCTGTTAAGGTTTTTTCTTAATCTTTATGAAAGCAGTACCTGTTGTATATTTTATATTCCCTTAGCTCTTGGGGTGATTTGGGTCTATGTGGCTAGATTTGATTCCAGATGTTTCTCCTCAATGCCAATTTAAAACTAAATGTGTGTGGCAAGATTCAAGTGGAGATGCTCAAACAAGAGGAAGGTGTGAGCAGCCCAAAGGCCCCTTAAGAATGTCACATGGAGGACATCACCGAGAAGGCTAGATAAGAGGCTCCTGACTTCCCCTCCACAGAAGTGCACCACAACAGAGTAGCACCCGCTCACTGCAACTAGAGAAAGCCTGCACACAGCAATAAAGACCCAACGCAGCAAAAAACAAAACAAAAAAACCAACAAAGAAAACAGGCCATTCTATATAGATGCACAAGCACTACCAGTGACTTTCCCCTTTGGCTTGGCACAGAGTAAGCAAAAACACCCAGCTCTTGGTTTCTCCCCGATAGGGGCTAGACCACATAGCTAACGTCCTGACTTTCCCAGCTGCTGCCTGAAGGTCAGGCTTCCAGTTAGCCTGCATCAGGGAGCTGAAGAACCTCCATAAGACTATCATTGGATTTTTCAGCAGAAACCTTGTAGACCAGAAGAGAGTCGGATGACATAGTTAAGATGCTAAAAGAAAAAAACTGCCAACCAAGAATATTCTAGCCAACTTATCCTTCAGAATTAAAGAAGAGATAAAGATTTCCCAGACAAACACAAGCTGAAGGAGTCCATTACCACTAGAATGGCCTTATAAGAAATGTTTAAGGGAGTTCTTCAAGCTGAAACAAAAGGATGCTAATTAGTAACATGAAAATATATGAAAGCATAAAACTCACTGGTAGAGGTAAATGTCTACGTGAATTCAGAATACTCTCATGTTGCAATGAGGATGCATAAATCACTTATAACTCTAGTATAAAGGATAAGAGAAAAAAGCATTAAAAATAACTACAGCTATAATAATTTGTTAATAGATACATAATTTAAAGAGATGCAATTTGTAACATCAAAAACATAAAATGTGGGAGGGAGAGTAAGCATATGTAGAGCCTTTGTATGCATATGAAGTTGTTATGATAACCACAAAGTGAAAACCTACAGTAGATACAAAAGAAGATAAGAAGAAAGGAAGCAAAGCATACAATTACAGAAAATCATCAAATCATGAAATAAGAGAGCAAGAAAGGAACAAAGGAACTACAAAAAAAGCCAGAAAACAATTAACAACATAGCAATAGTAAGTCGATACATATCAAAAAGTAAATGTAAGTAAACTAAATTCTCCAGTCAAAAGATATAGAGTGGGTGAATGGATTTTAAAATTATAATAATGATAAGACCCACATAAATGCTGAAAAGAGACTCACTTCAGTTTTAAAGATACACATAGACTGAAAGTGAATGGATGGGAAAAAAGCTATTCCATGCAGATGGGAACCAAAAGAGAGCAGGGTAGCTATATTTACATCAGACAAAATAGACTTTAAGTGAAAAGCTGTAAAAAGAGGCAAAGAAGGTCATTATATAATGATTAGGTGACCAATTCATCAAGAAGGATATAACAATTATAAATATTAATGTGCCCAACATCCAATTGAATAGATAACAACACAGTAGTTGCAGGGGACTTCAATATCCCCCTTTTGACAATGGAGAGATCATTCAAACAGAAAGTCAGTAACCAAACTGGACTTGAACTACATGTTAAAGATGAACATAACAGACATATACAGAACATTTCATCCAAAAGCAGAAGAATACATACTCTTCTCAAGCACACACAGAATATTCTCCAGGATTGGTCGTATGTTAGGCCATAAAACAAGTGTTAACAAATTTAAGTACACTGAAATTTTAGCAAGCATCTTTTGTGACCACAGTGGTTTAAAACTAGAAATCAATGACAAGAGGAAAATTGAAAAATTCACAAATATGTGAAGATTAAGAAACATGCTCCTGAATGGATCAAGGAAGAAATCAAAAGGGCAATCAAAAAATATCTTTAAACAAAAACACAACATACCAAAACTTATGGGATGCAAAAGCAGTTCTAAACATGAATTTTATAGCATTAAATGCCTACATTAAGAAAAAAGAAAGATCTTAAATAAACAAGTTAATTTTACACCTGAAGGAAACTAAATAAAGAACAAACTAAACCCAAAGTTAGTAGAAGGAAGGAAATAACAAAGTTCAGAGCCAAAATAAATAGATTAGAAACATAACAGAAAAGATCAATGAAACTAAGACAAACAAAATTGACAAACCTTTAGCCGGACTAAAAAAAAAGAGAGAAGACTCAAATGATTAAAATCAGAAACAAGAGGAGACATTACAACTGATACCACAGAACTACTAAGGATCAAAAGAGACTTCTACGAACAATTACTTGCCAACAAACTGGACAGTCTAGAAGAAATGGATCCATTCCTACTAAGACTGATTCATGAAGAAACAGAAAATCTGAACAGACCAATTACTAATAAGAAGACTGAATCAGTAATCAAAACCTCCCAATAAAGAAAAGTGCAGGACCAGAAGGCTTTGCTGGTGAATTCTGCCAAAGAGTTAAAAAGAAATAATACTTATCCTTCTCAAACTCTTCCAAAAGATAGAAGAGAAGGGAACACTTCTAAACTCATTTTAAGAGGCCAGCATTACCCTGACACCAAAGCCAGAAAAGGCCACTACAAGAAAATTTCCTTGGCCAATATCTTTGATAAACAAAGATGCAAAAATCCTCAACAAAATATTAGCAAACTAAATTCAACAGCACATTAAAAGAATCAAACACCACGATCAAGTGGGATTTATCTCTGAGATGCAAGGATGGTACAACATATGCCAATCAATAAATATGATACACCACATTAACAGAATGAAGGATAAAAATTATATGATTGTCTAAATAGATGCAGAAAAAGCATTTGACAAAATCCAACACCCATTCATGATTAAAAACTCTCAACAAATTAGGTATAGAAGGAATGTACCCCACATGACAACCCCACAGCTAACTCCATACTCAACAATGAAAAGCTAAAGGCTTTTCTTCTAAGATCAGGAACAAGACAAGGATGCCTACTCTTAGCACTTCTATTTAACATAGTCCCAGAAGTCCTAGTCAGATAAATCAAGGAAGAAAAAGAAATAAAATGACATACAAATCAGAAAGGAAGAAGTAAAACTGTCTATGTTTGTAGACGACATGATCTCATATATATATAAAAAAAAACCTAAAGATTCCATCAAAAAACTGTTAGAACTGATAAATGCATTCAGTAAAGTCGCTGAGTACAAAAATTAATACATAAAAATCAATATATAAAAATCAGTTGTATTTCTACTCAGTAACAATGAACAATCAGAGAGAGAAACTAAGGAAAAAAATCCCATTTACAATAACATCAAATATGGTAAAAATACTTAGGAATAAATTTAACCAAGGAGGTGAATGATCTATATGCTGAAAACTATAAAAGACTGATGAAAGAAATTGAAGATACAAATAATTGAAAAGATAGTCCATATTCATGGATTGGAAAAATTAATTGTCCATACTTATCCATCTATGGGTGCAATGCAATCTCTACCAAAATTCCAATGTCATTTTTCAAGAAACAGAAAAATCAATGCTAAATTCATCTGGAACCACAAAAGACCCTGAATAGCTAAAGCAATCTTGAGCAAAAAGATCAAAGCTGGAGGCATCATATTTCTTGATTTCAAACTATATTACAAAGCAACAGTAATCAAAACAGTATGTCATTGGCATAAAAACAGCCACATAGATCAATGAAACAGAATAGAGTGCCCAGAAGAGAAACAAACCCATACACATCTAGTCAATTAATTTTTTTTTTTTTTTTTTTGCGGTACGCGGGCCTCTCACTGTTGTGGCCTCTCCCATTGCGGAGCACAGGTTCTGGACGCGCAGGCTCAGCGGCCATGGCTCACGGGCCCAGCCGCTCCGCAGCATGTGGGATCTTCCCGGACCAGGGCATGAACCTGTGTCCCCTGCATTGGCAGGTGGACTCTCAACCACTGCGCCACCAGGGAAGCCCTAGTCAATTAATTTTTGACAAAGGCACCAAGAATACAAAATGAGGAAAGGATAGTTTCTTCAATAAATGGTGTTGGGGAAATTGGATATCCATATGCAAAAGAATGAAATTTTTGGATTTGACACCAAAAGCAAAAGCAACAAAAGCAAAAATAAACAACTGGGACCAAATCAAACTAAAAGGTCTTGCACAGCAAAGGAAAACATCAACAAAATGTAAAGGTAACTTATAGAATGGGAGAAAATATTTGCAAACCACATATCAATAAGGAGTTAATATCCAAAATATATAAGGAACTCATACAACTCAATAGCAAAAGAAACCAAATAATCTAATTTAAAAATGGGCAAAGGACCTGAATAGACATTTCTCCAAAGAAGACATACAAGTGTCCAATTGGTATATGAAAAGAAATTCAGCATCCCTAATCATCAGGGAAATACAGATCGAAACTGCAATATCACCTCACAGCCTGATGACTTTATAAAAAAGACAAGTGATAACAAAAGCTGGTAAATATGTGGAAAAAAGGAAACCCTTGTACACTGTTAGCAGGAATGTAAAATGGTATAGCAGCCACTATGGAAAATAGTAAACAGGTTCCCCAATAAATTAAAAAACAAAGCTACCATATAGTCCAACAATCCCACTTCCGGCTATATATCCTAAGAAAACAAAATCACTATCTCAAATCGATATCTGTACTCCCATGTTCATTGCAGCATTATTCACAATAGCCAAGGTAAACCTAAAAGTCTGTTGACATACAAATGGATAAAGAAGATCATATATATATATGATATACATAATATATATAATATACATTTATAATATATAATATTATTCAGACTTTAAGAAGAAGGAAATCCTGCCCTTTGCAACATGGATGAACTTGGAAGGCATTATGCTAAGTGAAATAAGACGTACTGCATGGTACCACTTACATGTGGAATCTAAAAAGGAAAAAGTCAAGCTTCTAGAAACAGAGAGTAGAACCGAAGTTGCCATGGGCTGGGGGTTGGGGGAGATGAGGAGTGGTTGGTAAAAGGGCACAAACTTTCAGGTATAAAGTGAGCAAAGTTCTAAGGAAATAATGTATAGCATGGTGACTATAGTTGAAATTTGCTGAGAGTAGATCTTAAGCTTTTTGACCAAAAAAAAAGTAAGTATGTGAGGTGATGGATGTGTTAATTAAATTTATAGTGGAAATCCTTTCATAATGTATACGTGTATCAAATCATCATATTACATATTACAACTTATTTTGTCAATTATACCTCAATAAACCTGAAAAATAAAAATTTGCTTGTTAATTTGTTTCTTGATAATAATAACTGGTTTATGGCCCCAGGAAGGAAAATTTGGGCCAACAGAGCAAACCGGATAATCTGGCTCTTCACTTACCTCTGTGAAGTATCCTAGCATTCTACTCCAGGAGTAAAATTGATTCAAGGTAGGAGTTAACATTCTGATCAAAAGACCCAAGATTGTTGGCTCATATGGCTTCCTTTATGCAAGCACACAGGTCTAGAGTAAAAAGCACTAGATTGGGAATCAAAGAATGTGAAATTTGTCAGCAGCCTAGTTGTCAGGAAACTTGGAGTACGTTAGGGTGGCCATATAATTGAATGAATATAAATTACATTCTTTATTGGAGCACTATTAATGATTATACCAGGACAACAAGATGTAAACTGGGACTGTCCTCCACAAACTGGGACACATGGCCATCCTAATTCTGTCACTAGAAACTCTCTAGAGACCCTTCCAACTTTAAAATGATGAACCTATGATTAATGAACCAGTTTAAAATTTTATCTCTAATGGTTAGAATTGACAAATGCTTAATGACTTTTCAAAATAATTAAGATGAAGAGTTTTAAATAATTAGAGCAAAGTTTTGAGAACACTATCTCCTTAAGATTCTATTTTCAGTCTTTCATGAGTCTTCCAAGATATTAAGAAACTATTGTTCTTAGTTCCTCTTTTTCAACACTTCCGTGAATACACTATCCTGAATGCTTTAGCTCTCATCCTCTCAGTCACTAAAAAATATTTTTCATGTTCTATTTTTATGTTTGGCTTTAAAGCAGCCACATTTTTGAGGAGCAGAGGAAAAGGGAAAGGATGGCGGTGGGAAGTAGAGGAGGAGGGCTGGGAAGGATAACAGAAGTCCAGGGCAGGCATTTCCCCCCAAATCCTCTTTCTGGAGTGGACCTGAGATGGACAAAACCAATCCTGGCTTCAGAGTATTTTTCTTTTTTTCTTGTTTTTTTGGCGGTACGCGGGCCTCTCCCTGTTGTGGCCTCTCCCGTTACGGAGCACAGGCTCCGGACGCGCAGGCTCAGCGGCCATGGCTCACGGGCCTAGCCGCTCCGCGGCATGTGGGATCTTCCCGGACCGGGGCACGAACCCATTTCTCCTGCATCGGTAGGCGGACTCGCAACCACTGCGCCACCAGGGAAGCCCAAACATGAAACCAACTTTCTTTTTTTCATGTTAACACTTTTTTTTTTTTTTTTTTTTTTTTTGCGGTACTTGGGACTCTCACTGTCGCTGCCTCTCCCTTAGCAGACACAGGCTCCGGACGCGCAGGCCCAGCGGCCATGGCTCACGGGCCCACCCGCTCCGCGGCATGTGGGATCTTCCCGGACTGGGGCACGAACCCGTGTCCCCCGCACCGGCAGGCGGACCCTCAACCACTGCCCCACCAGGGAAGCCCCAGAGTATTTCTTGTACTGTGACATCTTCACGTACTGTGATTCTGCTGTTTAAAGATAACGTGTTTTCCACACAATCGGGCCTCCAAACGCAAGCCAGTGCCTATGCCAGCTCTGGGCCTGCTTGACCTCTGCTCGCTAGCTCGGAAAAGTTGACATCCGGAGGCTCCAAGTCCCGAGCTCCCGGTTACGCCCTGCAATGGGAGTCAACGGCAGGAAGAAAAGGAAAAGCAGGGCCCTTCGTTGTCGTCCTCGTCTCCGGCTGCATCGTGTGCATGGCGCTGCTCTTCTCGTTGTTCTACAGGAAGATCTGCTTTATCAAATACCTGAGATACATCTTGGAGACTCAGGCATGAAAGAATGAGTGCAAATGTTTGAATAAAAGGAAACTTTAGAAATCAAATACTTGTTGGGACTTCTCTGGCGGTCCAGTGGTTAAGACTCAGCACTTCCATCACAGGGGGCGTGGGTCTGACCCCTGGTCAGGGAACTAAGATCCCGCATGCTGCGCAGTGTGGCCGGAAAAAAAAGAACCACCAAATACTTGTTTGCACAAGGACAGATCTGAATTTTTCATGTATTTTTACTGAAATAGAAGTACATACTATAAGTAGAATATACATATGGTTTTACACAAATGCATTAAAATAAACCATACATACTTTACATTAGGTTATTCATAGTCTATAAAATAATCTTTCCTAAATCATATAGTATAAAAATAAGCAGTTTCCCTGGCTTCCCTGGTGGTGCAGTGGTTGAGAGTCCGCCTGCCGATGCAGGGGACACGGGTTCGTGCCCCAGTCTGGGAGGATCCCACATGCCACGGAGCACGTAGGCCCGTGAGCCATGGCCGCTGTGCCTGCGCGTCTGGAGCCTGTGCTCCGCAACGGGAGAGGCCACAACAGTGAGAGGCCCGCATACAGCAAAAAAAAAAAAAAAAAAAAAAAAAAAAAAGCAGTTTCAAATTGCCTCCAAAACTGGGATAGTTCTGGCCCCAAATTAGAATAGAATTTGTACCATAAGTAGTAATTAGAATTAATTTTATAATTGTGTTTAAAATTTAAATATGCCAGGTTCTGAAAATCAGAAAATATTCATTTTATTAAACAGATGGAAGAATAAAATTATCAAGTTTAAAAACAAATCTGAGGTAAATATCTGCATTAAATTACACTTAGGCAAATCTATCTCAGATTGTTTCCTTAATTTGTTTATTTATTTAACATTTCATCTTTCTAAAGTACTCTTTCATCACCTCTGGCCTTCTGGGTCTAGTAATTAAGGTGACTTTTATATAAAATGATCTCTACTACAGGGATGGGAGTATTTGCACTTAGCTACTGATTACTCAATATAGACCCATCAGATAAAATTAAAATGTTGCAACTTGATCAAAATGATGCACTCTTGTCTTATGTTAAAATACAAATCACAGTATGTTGACACTTGATAATCTCAGCTTTAATTTACTAGCCAAAGGGGATTAAGAATATACTATAAAATTTTAGTACAGTTGACCCTTGAACAGCTGTTCAGATTGAACTGCACAGGTCCACTAATATGCAGATATTGTTCAAAAGTAAATATTACAGGACTATAAAGGTCTGTGGTTGAATATACGGATATGGAGGAACCATGGGAGATGGAGGGTCGACTATAAATTATCCTCAGATTAACCCCCGTGTTGTTCAAGGGTCAACCATATAGAAAATATCTTGGATGCAAAACCAACCTTCCCAAGAATTTACCAGTATGACTATAAAGAAAGGCAAAATAAATATATATGCCTGGTTCCACAAAAATATTGCTGCCTAACCTCTAACATGAATCTGAATATTAAGACCCACTTCAGATTATACTAGTTGAACTTTACCCTACATTGTATCCTGGCATTGACTTTTTTTTTTTTTTGGCCACTATCAGGTATTTCATGTTCTACTAACAAAGGGAATTAGCATTTTCAATGTCCTGTCTGCATTCTTTCTAGCCTCCTTCTGCTCAGGTTTTTACAAATAGGTATTTCAAATGCAGTCAGAGCCTCCAGCGTGTGGGAAAAGCTCTCCCACCCATGTTTCCAGTGCACATCCTGCAGGCCCCCGGCAGAGAGTAGTTTAAGGAGATCATCCTGGATGGCTGCAAATGCTTTATTCAAGTTCCACATATGTCGCCAAACCCCAATCACTTAGCTGCATGCGCTTTTTGTTGTACATACTCATCCCCAAATTTACTGTATAGATTTATTTTTTTAAATATCTTTATTGGAGTATAATTGCTTTACAATGGTGTGTTAGTTTCTGCTGTATAACAAAGTGAATCAGCTATATGTATATATATATCCCCATATCCCCTCCCTCTTGTGTCTCCCTCCCACCCTCCCTATCACACCCCTCTAGGTGGTCACAAAGCACCAAGCTGATCTCCCTGTGCTATGCGGCTGCTTCCCACTATAATCTATTTTACATTTGGGAGTGTATATATGTATATATGTCCATGCCACTCTCTCACTTTGTCCCACCTTCCCCCTCCCCACCAGCATCCTCAAGTCTCTGTTCTCTATGTCTGCGTCTTGATTCCTGCCCTGCCACTAGGTTCTTCAGTACCGTTTTCTTAGATTCCATATATGTACGTTAGCATATATACTGTATAGATTTAGATGGCGGGGTAAAGAAAAAGGACCCTGGTTGTGATTATTTTCTTTAACAAGATGAAGTTAAAAAAATCTAATAGTATTTTAGCCCAGTACTTTTAGCATCCCCAATTTTTTAGATTATAAATTCACAAGAGTAAATACACTAGTGACTATTTTTAAATAAAACACTGAATAACTTCATGCTATAAAAATTATATGCTCACAGGCTTCCCTGATGGCACAGTGGTTAAGAATCCGCCTGCCAGTGCAGGGGACACGGGTTCGAGCCCTGGTCTGGGAAGATCCCACATGACATGGAGCAACTAAGCCCGTGCGCCACAACTACTGAGCCTGCGCTCTAGAACCTGCGAGCCACAACTACTGAGCCCGTGTGCCACAACTACTGAAGCCCATGTGCCTAGAGCCCATGCTCTGCAACGAGAAGCCACCACAACGAGAAGCCCGTGCACCACAACGAAGAGTAGCCCCCGCTCGCCGCAACTAGAGAAAGCCCGCACGCAGCAACGAAGACCCAACGCAGCCAATAAATAAATAAATAAATAAAATTTAAAAAAATTATATGCTCACAGTTTTAGCTTGGATTTGTTTTGCAGCTTATTTAATGCTGTCTGAAAATCACGCAGGTAATGAAAACTACACATTTGAGCATGCATTATAGGAGGCAACATAGTGGAGACTCTAATAAGGCCAGTCGTTGAGAAAAGCATGCCGATTTATCTGATACACTCAGCCTCCAGAAACCGTCATGAATTCAAATATAATTTCTTCAATGCTGCTTTCAAATCTCACTGAAAACTTCTTTACAGAGTCTGGATGCTAAGCTGTAATGAAAGCAGAAGCGAAACTATGGTCTATGCAATCTCACTGTTACCACCACACCACTCTCTGTAAAGCACCAAACACACATACAGTGTTTGGCATTGTCTCTTGAACTAGAGAACTTTTAGAATCACAGAATTTGAGAGGTGACAGGAACTTAGAAGGCGTTAAGTTTAGTTCCTCCCTTTCCATTTGAGAATAGGAAGGGGAGGATGGAACAAGGGAATCAGCATTTATCAAGGCCCCCAGGCATGTAGGACTGGGCACTTCCAACTTTACTACCTCAATTCTCACAGTCCCAGGTAGGTAGCATTAACCTCCATTTTACAGCTAAGGAAATGTAGGCCTACCTGGATTAAATACCTGCCCCCCCTCCTGCCCCCCAGTAAATCCACTAATGGAGAACAGGGGAATTCCAACTTCGAAGTCACTGCTCTTCCTGAGGGTAATGATTCACAAAGCGCAGTCCTAGGACCAGCAGCAGGGGCATTACCTGGAAACTTGTTAGGAATGCAGATTCACAGGCGTTGCCCAGCCCTTCTGAATGAGAAACTCTGGGGTGGGCCCAGCAAGCCCTCCAAATGATGCTGGTGGGCCCTCAAGTTTGAGAGCCACTGCTCTTTAGCATGTTGCCTCTTGGAAGCCTTACCTGGAGCGTACGTATTAAAATACATATAATTCTACACTGAGCTACTGCAGAGGTCAGAAGAACTTAGTGTATTACCCCTTATCCCTGAATATTATGACAGGGATGGCCTTCAACAAAATTTTGCTTTTGATGTTACGGTCTAACTGCTTGACATTGAATTTTTTCATAAGAAAAAAAAAAGTGAGAGCTATTCTGAATAAACAAATATTGCCAGTAAGATTCTGAAGAACTGTTTTCATCTTATGTCCCAAATAAATAAGACTTGAAACAAAAATCTTCTGCCTGCCTTATAGAGATCCACTGAAATTGACAAATACCCTTGCCTGACTGACTTTAGTATTACTTGCCATAATTAAAACTAGGTATAGGAAAACTAAGTAGGGATATACTGAATGTTCAGCATACAAGGATCTAAGTTAAAGTTAATAAAAGTAGCTCTTAAGAAAGAAACCACATGCAAAATTAAATTAAAAACTAAGAATTTAATGAAGTACCTTGTTAAAAGTTTCCATTTGGAAGGTTTTCTTTTCCAACTTTAAAATATCAAGAAGGAAATGCTGTCTTCATCTGAGTGCTTCTCCACTCCAAACCCCCAAATGAAAAATAAAATAATTCATGTTACCAAAAATTCAAAATGTTCTCATTGGATATTTTGCCATTTCACTTTAGCATTTCGGCAAGTATGCCTAACCGGAGAATACCAATTCCTTTTCATATGTAATTTTTCCTTAAATTTTTGTCAATGATTTCATTAGTTGCCATTCTAGTATGTATAGTTATCATATAGGAAGTTTTATAGGAAAGTCTTGTTTTTTAAATGCAATGACATTAAAAATGATGCTTAGTTCCTAAGATATATAAAACACAATTTTTTTTAGAAAATCAAAAAATCAGAATGAAAATAAGGTAATCATTATAATAAGAGTTAAAGTTAAAATAAAGATTTCAATTATCATGTCCTCTTGACGCCTAATGGCAAAACAAAAAAGCTTCATGTTACTATAACAATAAATTCCCAATGGTCATTATTTGCTTTGGATTTATAATGAACTCCTTTTCTGTCTCCAGTTTTTAAAAGGCTCTTAATATTTAAAGGGAGGTTTCCTATGTACATATACAGGACAGACTACGAAATACTGTACTATTAGTTTTTCTACAGATGGATGAGGCTGATAGTATAAAAAAGCAAATGTGGGGCATCTAAAAATTGCAAGTCTATGTAAAAAAATGTACCTAAATTTAGCCAAATGGAATTTTTGGTACATGATGTAATAAAATAGAACCCTACCTTCAAACTCTATAGACTGAGAATCTCATATATGCCCTGTCACCATCGAAGAAACAAAATCAGCACACAATTATGTTAGCTGTATAAGTTAAATTTGCAGATGTCAGAGGTAACAGTCATCTCTTAATTCTTTGAATTCTTCCTATAATATTATTTAGTAATAGAGAATATTTCAAAAGGAAAGTAGGGAGAAATGAGGCAGGATTCTAACAACTAGAATTGCTTAAAATAAAAATGACATTTCATTTATTTGCTGATATGATTCTGGGAAATATATTTTAAAATTACTTCCTACTTTATCTTTCTTTAGAGATATTTTGTTTCTTCAACCAGCACACTGAGGATTAGTGCTACAGATCTTACCAAACTGCCTTATGAAAACCCTTGGCTTCCAGAGAAGTCACACCTTGCAACCCCAAATTGGTTCTGCATGATTCATTGTGAAGCGGGCATGAGCATTCTTCCAGAAATAAGACTGTATACCTTTGAGAACATTCATTTAACCTTGTGAGCTCACTTCTATAGAAACAATTAATTTTATTCGCTGGCTGCCAGTGGGAAAATCAGTTTAATTTAAGTCAATGTATCAACTTTTTAAAAATCAAAATTTATTTAACGGAATGTCTTACGTATATCTAATGGCTTTTCTGAGCTTCAAAAAGCGTTCATCTAAGCACTTTTAAGGCTGCCTCATTTTTCAGTTTTGTTTTAGTAGAGATTCTGATGTTCATCTAACTGAAAGTGTTTCTGACAAAACAGCAGACTCCCTTTCATCAAGGTCATAATTTGAAACGTTATACAATAATGGAATTTAAATTATGTATGGGAAGAAAAGTAGAAGACTGAAACAAGGTTTTAGAAATCCCTATTTGGGTCTTTAGATTCAGAAAAATATAATCACAGGCCAACACTGTTCCAACAGAGATGAAGGACATTAGCAGTTACTTGAGTGTAACCTCTCCCAACATTTACAAAGGCCTGCAGTGTGGTTGCTGTGACCCTAGGGCCCTGATACTTAGACTTCTAGGTAATCACAGAATGAAAGTAATCTACCGTAACTTAATTTTCTGAGAAGGTGAACCGTTAACTACAAGGTGCAGAAAGGAAGTCTTCAACTGCTCACTTGCCGTGGCTACAGTATTCAAATACCAAAATCATTCAGATAAATATAACCTGGGAGAAAAAACAATATGTAAGTTGGCAAAGCAGCAGTAATCCCTACTTTCAGCTAACCAATGTAATTTTGCTTGCTTCTAAAAAGGTTCTTTGACAAAAAGCATAGCCTAGTGGAAGACCTCCTCAAGATTTATCCAGTATGTTAACAAGGCTGACTACTTCTGGAATCCTGAGTGACAACACATGATCTGTATGACATGTGAACATAGAGCACATGGACAACCAAAAAATTCTAAGTTCAACCTCTTTTCCTACCATATTTACAGAAAAATTTAAAGCTTGAATTTCACTGACACTGTTTCAACTATTTCATCCCGTAAACTGCGGAAAGGTACTGGCGAACTGTCAAAACAGCAAAAACATGAAGTAGAGGGGTATACAGATAGGGAACGTCAACCAAACTTAGTCTTTGAGTAACTGAAATGTACTTCATTAGTTCTTTTCAAGAGAAAATTTCTTCGAAGTCCACATTCTTTACATGCCTTTAACCTGTGCCAAGCTCACAAAATCAGGATTCTTTTCGGTTTAAGATTTATTGGTGGCACCAAATAGGATAACATCTATTTTTAAAATTTAATGTTATCAACAATCTTTTAAATTAATATAATATAAAATTTCAGGACAAGCAGAAAGATGGCTAAACTTCATTTTAGACTTACGGTAACATCGAAGCAATTTTAAGAACGTGAATAAGACGAACTGAAGCTAAATATTGCAAAGGGAATTTTTAAAAAACAGATGTGTTAAGAAATTTTGAAGAGAAAGGAACTAATCTCACAAAACTTGAGAAGGAAATACGTTCTGATTAATCAAAAGCCTGGATGAATCCTGAGACATACATTCATCCTCTGAGGGCTACAGTGAGTAGAGTCCAGGAGCTGCTGCACAATAAGGACATATAAGACCTAAGTTTAAAAGTTAAAATCAGGAGTATTTATATTTAACTTAAACTTGGTAAAGGAAATCTCCAAATGTAATTTTTAAAGTAGAATTTCTTCTTGCCTTCCTTCTTTGGTTTTTAACCATAAAAATTTATTTAGGAAAACTAAAATTATTTAAAGAAGAGGCATCCAGTTCTAGGATAATTTGGCACATTTATATGTGAAAAAATCAGAAACCAATTGATAGATCTATAATACACACACATATATATAAACATTTTATTTTAATAATACTCTTTATCACTTCAATTTACATCATTCCATTATGAAAATGTTTAATTGAAGAGAGGATATTTCTTCAAAACTCTAAATAAGCAGAGCTTTATCAATTAAACTTACAGCAATACAGTCTTTAGAAGTACATGATTCTTCATTTTACAATAATACTTCTCCTTTAAAAATTTGTCATGGTTTGTCACAGATTTAAAGTAGAAGGCACCTAATGCTATGAAAGGATAATACAGTATATGTAGTGTAAGTGAACCAGATCTTTTCTCAAGTATCGATTCTTTCTAAAGTCCTACCAAATTTGTGTGAATATATTTGCTGCATAAATTAAACATTTTTCGTGTTGTTAATTTGTAATATTCTACAAAACTCAAAAATATAATCCGTACCTATTATAGGCAGCTTATTTTAGCATTTTACCTGTAAGAAACACCAATCTATATACTTAAAATGATTTCTTGAAAACATTTTCATAATATAGTCCAGCATTTAACAAATAATATGTGAAAATAAAGTCTCCAGAACATTAAAATTGTATCCCTTGATTAGTCCAAATTATTTCATCAGCTGAATTCCTTGAGATGTGTAAGGCAGGTTGGTCCTTTAGATGGACTGTAGACTGAAACTTCCTATAACTGTAGTGATATGTACACAGCTACATAGCAAAGTACTTCATTATGAAAATGAAGAAAACAGACAAGAGGAAAATATGTTTTAGAGTTCCAAAGAACTGAAACTGTTATTTTTCAGACTAGGCACTGAAACATTTTTCTACAAAAACTTGCCAGAGATTGTCTCTTCACCGTATATTGTTCCATTATCAAGCTAAAAATAAAAACAAACACGGGATCATCATTAGATTACAACTGTCATAGCTTTAATTTCTATAGTTTATATTCTAAAAAGAAAATTATCTTACCATTGGAATATATATCAAACACAGCCTATATACTTAATAACTGGATACCAGAACTTGAGGTGAGTTCTAAGAACTCATGAAAGTGACTTCTACAGCAATGTCAAAGGCTGACATCCAACACTACTTTAAGATCACATAATAACAGTTTTATTCAAGGTACATTCCACCATTACCCCTGTCAAGACAAAGACTGCTGCCCAACCTGCCCTACTTTATTCTACTCTATTGTAGTCCATCTTCTTCAGTCTTCACTATCTCCTCTTTATCCAGCTCTCACTTCCAAAAATATCTGGGTGAGGGTGGGTATGAGTGTGAGTATGGGAATAATGCACAGCATACTAGGGAGGGAAAATGTATAAATTATAGCATTAAAAAGTTTTAAAGAATAATTATTTGCATTTTTTTAATTTTAAAAATTAAAACAATTTTAAAAGAGCAAAATATACATAGTTCTACTCTGTCCCCAAAACCTCAGTAAAAAGATAATAAAGGGATTTTTTTAAAAAAGTATAAACCACATGGACATAGAGAAGAACAGAGACAAGAAAAGAGCAGCCAACTCTTAGCTAGCAATGAAGAAATACAACCAGATGCCTCTGTAAGGAGGGGTGAAGAAACAACTAAAAGTAGGCAGATTGGTACAAAGTTTATAGAAAAAGCAGTCAGACACTCAGATGCCCGCCCCTCACGTTTCACAGCTGGGCAAGTGCCTCTTCTCTATCCCAGGAGAAGATCTGAGGTTCATTCTCCAAAAAGGGTAGTAACAGAGGGTCTCTGGACTGGGGAAATGCCAGGCACAATCCTACATGGCTCAGGTAAAAGTAACATTTATATAGGCATAACAATGTAAACACTGATTACACATCTATTCAAAATCACAGGATAAATATCCTGGGATGATGAGGAGGTAGGAATGATACAGGGCTGGAAGGCAGGCAAGTGCAGTGGGAGCAGAGGAGGGGGAAACTGAAAGTAACCTGTCCTCATGTGCCATAGTGGGAAAACCAGCTGAAGAGGCCTGAAACTGAGAAATCAAGAAATAGAAGTATAAGCATGGTACTTAGATGGAGAGGAAAATATGAAACAAATCAATGAAGAGTTTAAAGGGTGGGAGTTCCTCAGGGTGGGAAAAGAATGAAAGCAGGATAGGCAGTGCAGGGCAGGGGATAGCTCCATTGTACAATAAGAATTGTAGAACTCTAACTCTTCAAACTATGTGCATATATAACCATCCTAAGAGGAAAAACTAGAATAAAAAAAGACCAATCAAAGAAAAACATAAAACCAAGACAAACAGCCTTGGGTTAGAGGTGAATTTACCATGAAGATAAACTTAAGCTTCATGGCCAATGTGAGTGCAAGGAGTTGACAGGAGTTGTTCAATGTTCTAGGTGAAGAGGGGAAGCCCAGGTGTAACCAAGAAACATTTCAATATAAATCGTCTAAAGTTATCTCAGAAGAAAGGGACCAGAATTTCCAGAATTTCAGTAATTTATTGTGATCTCTTGCTCTAAATAAATAATTGCTTTCCTACCTACCAAAGATATACGGTGGATATATTTCAAGGACTCATTAAGAGAAACATAAACTATCATGTACTCTTTCTGTCATGTAAGAAATATACAAGATACTATTTCTTAAAATTAAAAAAAAATGTGGAAATGTTCTCGAAACATTGTTAAGTGAAAAGCATAGTCAGAGAATCAGGATATATATTGTGCGAGTTGTGGTAAACACACACACATACATGGAGAAGAGACTGGATATACGCTGAAGTATTACATTTTTTCTTAATTTTATACTCAGAAAAAAATATTTTTCTAAAGTGTATCATTAAGTAAAATGATGACCATTAGCATGAATATAAGTAATAGTTAAAACTTGGAATCACAGGCTTCCCTGGTGGCACAGTGGTTGAGAGTCCGTCTGCTGATGCAGGGGACGCGGTTTCGTGCCCCGGTCCGGGAAGATCCCACATGCCGTGGAGCGGCTGGGCCCGTGAGCTGTGGCCACTGGGCCTGTGCATCCGGAGCCTGTGCTCCACGACGGGAGAGGCCACAGCAGTGAGAGGCCCGCGTACCGCAAAAAAAAAAAAAAAAAAAAACTTGGAATCACTTGTGATTATTTTGTAGAGTATAGAAATAGCAAATCACAATGTTTTGTACCTGGATCTAACAGCGTTGTAGTTCAAGTATAATTTAATTTTAAAAAATAGATAAAAAAAATTTAATTGCCTTATTTTAGGACCATCTTGTCAATTTCCACAAGAAAGCTCGTTAGAATATTGACTGGGATTGCACTCAATCTATAGATCAGTTTAGGGATAACTGGCTTTTTAATAGTACATCTTAAAGGGTTGAGTCATTCAACCCATGAACACATTATTATATCTCTCCATTTACTCATATCTCTAATTTTTCTCTGAATTATTTTTTAGTTTTCCATCTACAAGTCTTGTACAATGTTTGTTAAATGTACTTGTAGGTATTTTTAAAAGTTCATTGTTTATGGAATTTTTCTTAATTTCATTTAATTATTGTTCATTGCTACATACAGAAATAATAGGAAGATTTTTTTATATTGACACTGTATATGTGATCTTGCTAAACTCAATTATTCTAGTAACTTTTTTTGCTAATTCCTTAGAATTTCTAAATATAATCATGCAATCTGCAACTGAATACAATTTTACTTCTTCCTTTTCAAAAAGCAAACAAACAAACAAAACTTGGGAATCACTTAATTCGACTCAGGTACTATATTGTATGTGTTTTAAACTTACCAAGTATTTAATTCTTCTAACAACTTTGTGAGGGAGGTTCTACTGCAACCCCATTTTACAGATAAGAAAGCTGAGGCACAGTGAGGTTAAGAACGTTGCATAAAGTCACAGAGCTAGTACATAGAGAAGCTGGAATTGGAACCCATGAAGTTTGACTCCAGAATTGGACTCCCTTAGCCTCTAAGCTGTATTGCCTCTCAAACAACTAATAATGGAAAATCGATTCTGTATTTGAGCAATACAAGAATAAGAACCTTATTCAATACTACTGTCAGCTAACATACAAACCTGGACTACAGCTAACTAGCTCCATCCTCCTGAGAAACACCGTGCATAGGAATGAGACTCTCACACTGTTCGCTGTCTTCTGGAACCCTTAAAAAAAGACAATAGTTAGGAAAGCTTTAGACCTAAGGAACCCTTAAAAATGATCTACTCCACTGGCTGAGGCTTGAGGTCAGACCTAAGACAAGGTCAAGATTCCCCAACAAATTGTCCCAAATTCTTTTTAGAGTAGAATGTAAAAAGGTTTCTCTCTCTTAAAAAGAAAGAAATTGAAAAAAAATGGAGGCAATGTTATCATATTTTATTATGAATTTTTTTCAAACAAACAAATGTTTTCTACATATAAATTTGTTTTAGCAAAGCAGTAAGCACTTTGGTTGCACCTGTGAATCAAAACTTTTTTTTTTTTTTAAAAAAGCAATTGGGAAGAAACTATCTTATCACCTGAAGGGTCTGAACAAATTCTTTTATCTGGCACTGTACATATAAAATTATAATCTTTTAAAAATTCTTCACAGAATCTCTAAAAAGCTAGGCCAGCATGATATGATTCCTAATTTACTTAGTAAACATTATTTTTAAAAAATCTGTATTAGAACTTAACCTACCTCTGAATTCGATGTTTTCTGCATATAAAGGCAAAAATTCTTCTGATTCCCACCATCACAGGATCCCAATTATTATAATGGCACAGGAGAGTTACAATAAAAAATGAAAAAAATACAGGGATAGCGCCTGCAAAAAATAACCAAGAAAACTGCACCTAAAAATAAGAGATAGAAGAAAAACAAAACACCCACAATTACCATTAAGACAATTTTCCCTTTAACGTAAGTTTTCCACTTATGATAACTTGCAGGAATAAAGTAAAACACCAAGAAAATAATACTAATCTTTGACAACATTTTAAGTATGTTATTATTAAATATAAGGATTCAGGACTTCAACATATTAACCACTTGCTTAAATTACCAACAAAAATACTTCTTGCTTGGAAAATAGCCTAAAGGAAAGCATGCTTTTCACTAATAAGTACAGGCATAGTACATAAGAAACAGAATTATGAAATTTTAAGCATTTGCCTTACACATCACATTGCCCATTTTTTCTTTACTGATTACTGCCTGTTCTCAAGTTGATTCTTCCCCTTTAGTTCCTGAAGTCATTTTTAAAAACTCCCACTTTTGAAAAACTAGGTTATGCTATTGCTATGATATGTTGTGTTATGTTATGGTTCTTAAGACAGTACTAAAAACAGATGAAACTCAAGTAAAACTTTTGCAAACATTTTATTGATGAAATATAGCTTGATTATCTAGTAACAAATGAAACAGAAATTTTCAAAAGGAAATCATAACTAAGTAAAATAAAGATTACAAAGAGAAATACTTTCAGGGGTGAGGAGCCCTCAGATCGCCAAGCCTGACCCTCCAATCCATCATTTTATCAGGGTCGTCAAGAAAATTAAAAATGAGACACCATAAAGTTACCAAAACAAAAAAAAAATCATTCTTTCCTTTACCATCTAGATTCAACTAAGGATCAAAAACAATTGCTAAAAAGAGCCTGCACTGATTAACTATTGAGACTTAGCTGCAACACACTGGTGGTTTGCTTTCAAAATAATGACAAAAACAGTAACTCCTATCTTTAAAATAGGGAAGAAAAATTGCTTGCCCTCTCTAAGCATTAAAAAAATGAGGCTGAGAATCAAAGGCAAGACTCCCTCTTGTGGAAAACATATACTATTCCATTTCATACCACCCATTAGTCAGAGTAAAGGGGTTTTGTGAGAATAATGGTTTCTTTTATGAGGGACTCATAATGCGTAACACAAGAAAAACCACTGACAACTTTTAACATGCACGTCCTGCTTGTGTGGTACACACACACAGGCTGAGTCAGGATAAGAACACCCAGCAGTAAGTACTAAAAAGCCTTCACACTGTTATCAAAGTATTGGTATGACATATTCTTGGAATATTTGCCAGAATATTTAATAATCTAGAAAAACCATGCTGAACTTAAATGACCGAAGAAAGGAAAAAGTATAAAGAACTTCTGACTAATGAGAGTTAAAAATGCAGATATAGTTGATAGAATGATTTCATGAATATTCAACTAAAAACCCTATTTTAGAACTGAAAAAAGCAAACTTTATAAAGGTAAGTAAAACTCTAGATGACTTTTAAAGGCAAAGTTCACTTTTAACAATGCAGTTATTTATATGCTGCTGAATAATTAAAAAAAACTTTTAATTTGATTTCCAACAAGCTACGAAGACAATTTTTTTTAAATGAAGACATTTATTAACAATGAAAACTGCCTAAGTAAACAAAAAGAGTCTAACTCCTGAATATATCTGAATATAAACCTGAAAACAATCAGGGATGCTTCCTATTATACCAAATACCAACAGGTTAAAAAAATATACATTTCAAGCTCAATAAATAAAGTTGATAAATGCTAAAATTTCAGAAACTATATATAAATATGTTTGGATATTAGAACAAAAAAACCCCCAGGAAAGTAGGTTTCTCCTACCATGTTTCTATTACAGGTCTGGGGCATACCCTGCTACTTTTACCAGAAGGTATCTTCCTGCCCTCAATTCCCACCAAAGGCCCAGCCTACTCATTTAACTGATTCCCTAATCTTGATGCAAAGACAATCAAGAAATGACTGTTGGTATGTTTTTCTAATCTATTATATATACACACATTTTTCCCTTGTGTTTTGCCTTCATCTTAAAATATTTGAACAAATGACATAATCATTTAATCAAATTAAATCCGCTGTTACAGTTCTTTTTAAAAAATTCAAAAGTAAAATTAACCTTCAATTTTTATTTTTCAAATCTGCAAAAAAGCCGATGTTTTCAAAGTATCAGTATGGTAAACTTCATTTACACAGCAATCTACCAAAATCCTCTAATAAGCAGCACTTCCCTAGTTTCACTAGAATAATTTTGGTTGATATTCAAGATTATGACCCTGAGATATGGAAAGACCTGGATATTATTTAAATCTATAAAAGGATTTAATGATGTATGACTTTAGTGTTACATATATTTTATAATATTCACATTTTTTGAAAATGCATGGTATATGTAAGATAAGTAATTCTCAATTACAAAAATTTCCATTCTTAACCATGACAGATAAATTAGAATTTATTGAACCATAAAACAAAATTAAATACCACAGAATTGTTTTTTTAAATAAAGAGGATACATATCACTGAGAGTATTTTGCCTTTATCCTAAAAACTGCATGAAGATCTAAAGAAAAATAAAAATCTGATTTTAACTTCTACGCATTATAAGTCTTTGGGCTTTCAAGTATTTCTTCTTCAAACTATATTAAACCAAACCACACACACACATTGTTTTGTTACTTAATATTGGCATTAAAAGCTTACAAATATTGAACTGAGTGATAAAAGGCTACACATCTTTTAGTGTGAGCCAGTGGCACATCTTTTTCTCCCTAGTACCCCTAGAAGCACTAAAGAAACTTCTCCCTTTGGGCTGCTGGGAGGGACTCTCCACCCCAATTCTCTTTTCTGCAATGTTATCACGGCCAGCATTTATCAAAAGAACCCTCACATTCAGACCAGGACTTCACAGACGAGGAAAGGAGCACCCGCCCTGGTGAGTCCAGACAGAAATGAGCAATCACTGAGAAACGACGTTATTCCTGTGCCGCTCACATCTATGGGAGTATTAACATAGTGTTAAGAAACCTTTGCAGTCTATGTTAGAAATCAAAACACTACTATTTATATGATTAAACTATATCCCCTATTCCATACCACTGACTCACCAAAGAACATCTGGAACATAATCAGCTCCAAAACTGGAGAACTATATATAAAGACACTGCCCTTAATTTAGAAATTAAGGAAAAATATTGAAAGGCTAAAAAATGCAACACATTACCCATTTCTTTGGTACTTTTTATATCTCTTTGTAGTAAAACAGCTTGGAAGAGAAGGCATCAAGTATTATTCATGGTCGTCTTTATAATTTAGTCACATTCCTTACCTTTCATTAGCTCTGTTTTAATAATACACTTAAAATATCTAATAAATAGTTTGCCTTACCTTTTGCATACACATGTCAGCTATTATGGACAGAGGTATTGTAAGGCTTAGTGCAAGTGTGCCTATCAGTGATGAGGTAAGAAAGCAGCCCCTAAAAAGAAAAAAGAAAATATACATTTCCATATCAAAAAAGTAAAAGAACCAAAGAAAAACAATGATCAAAAACTATCTATCTTACAACATAGGCAAGAGAGATCAGGAGCAAAAATAAAAGCTCAGGATGGACTAAGACATAATGAAAAATAAAGTTACTAAGATCATTCTTACAGTTTATCTTCAAATATTAAAAATCCAATATATAAGTATACAAATTTCAAAAGACTTTATGCTATTTTCTAGATCTGCTTACAGACGTTATTCAACTTTTGATGTATAGCTTATATTTTATTAACATTTTTAATAAAACTGTCAAAAGAGTTGTTACAGTTTTGTGATAATGATACTCAGCTAACAAAGGAAACAGCTATATTAAAATTTCAGGACAATGCCTCATAACACAGACTTTAACAAAGTGATAAGCCAACAGGTGGGTCTGTCATTAAAGCAAAAATATCTCACCCTCATTAAAAACTAAAGTAGTCTTTAGATGTGTGCTGCTCTTTTGATTTGGCTTAATATCGGAAAAAAAGAACTTGAGTATTTTTCAGGGATATTTCCTTGTTGTTTTTCATTTTTCTAGCAATTGTCCTAACCAAAACCTAAGCTCTTCATTTTATTTTCACCTTGAACTATCAATGTTGGTATCAAATTTTGACATACCAATTGCATATAATTTTATATAGTTGAAGGAAAAAAATGAAGGAAAGCATTATATTGAATAGATATTTGGGTATATAAGAAGAAAATGAATTATAGGCCAAGATAAAACCATAATGTATATAATTAGGACTACAGACCCATGGAAATTATAGGCAAGTAAATTCTAGCTCAGTATATGTTAAGATTAACAATGCTGTCCTACAATAAAAGAGGCTATCTCTTGATAAAGTGTCACTTGAAGTATTCACCAGAGGCTGGACAATTAGTTCTTATTGATGTGGTAAAGAAAACTCAAGCGGCTAGTCCACTATTCATGAGCTGATCTGTGAAAAGAGGGTTCAGGGATCAAATATCATTTTTTTTAATTAAAATTTTTTTTAATTCATTCATTTATTTATTTATTGGCCACACTGCAAGACTTGCAGGCGGGATCTTAGTTCCAGGACCAGGAATCAAACTGGGGCCCCCGCAGGGAAAGCGCTGAGTCCTAACCACTGGACCACCAGGGAATTCTCTTGTTTTTTTTTTTAATGCAGTATATGTTCTTAGAGATTTATAATGCAAAGTAGAATCACACTGAGTCTGAGATGAAGTATTAAAAACCCTGTTTGACTTATACCAGCTTTTCCCAATTTAGCTGATGGCTGAATACATCTGATTTATTTTTTTTAATTAATTAATTTACTTATTTATTTTTTGGCCGAGGCACGCGGCACGCAGGATCTTAGTTCCGTAACCAGGGATCGAACCTGTGCCCCCTGCAGTGGAAGCGCAGAGTCCTAACCACCAGACCACCAGGGAATTCCCCATTTGATCTATTATTCATTCAACATGCTCCAGGAAATGCTAAGACAGAGGACTAGGTGGATAATCTCACATCTATACTAGCAGTACGATATATGGAGTTAACAGTGAACTTAAAAAAATTTTTTGCCAATAAACAATGAGTGACAAGTACACATCTTTAATTTCCAAAAAATTCACAGCTGCACTTCTAAATCTTTAGTATATTACTCAGCACCTGATTATATATGCTGAAGTTTGTTGTCTATTTATAGTTAAACATGCAATAATCTTGCTTTCCTAGAAAGAAATCATCATACACGCAGAGATTATGACTTCTGATTTAACTATTTTTAATGATCTAAAAAGGTATAAAATACATAGATATGCTCCTTATAACTGTTTTGAATTACCAACAACACCTAGAATTAAAGGGATATGAAGTTTGTTTCATTACTGACTAACTTACTGCTTTTGAGTTGTAACCATAAGTACTCTTAAATGCTTGAGTGTAGAAGTATATCTGAAAAATAAACCTTTTTGAGGTCCTGCAAAATCCACCCCAGGTAAGGATAAACATAGCTTTGATCATAATATATGATCTTGAGTGTCCAGTTTAGTCAACAATAAACACTCATATACACAGTTGGGAATATACATTGTGTTCCTTCTGTAGAGAATAACTTTGCAATCCTCTCAAAATCAAAAGTCTACACGTTTGGGGCTTCCCTGGTGGCGCAGTGGTTGAGAGTCCGCCTGCCGATGCAGGGGACACGGGTTCGTGCCCCGGGTCCGGGAGGATCCCACGTGCCGCGGAGCGGCTGGGCCTGTGAGCCATGGCCGCTGGGCCTGCGTGTCCGGAGCCTGTGCTGCACAGCGGGAGAGATCACAACAGTGAAAGGCCTGCGTACCGCAAAAAAAAAAAAAAGTCTACATGTTTGATTCAGTCTTTTCAGTATTTATCCTATAGAATACTTACATGTATATGCAAAAACATATATGAGGATGTTCAATGCCATATTATTTACAAAGCAGAAGACTACAAACTAAAATGTCTCTCAAGAAGGAACTGGTAAAACACATTATGTTCTATGCATTACATTACATAATAGATTGGAGCATGACAGATTAGAGTACTACATAGGCTTTAACAAAATGAATCTAGTGGCTGATATGTAAAGATTTACAAGACAGTAATTTGTGTATAGAATGATATCCATAGTTTGCATGTTAAAAATAAAACAGATTGGAGTGGGGAGGATTAAGAGACTGATAACACACTTCTGTATATACAAACAATTTTGCAGAAGGCTTAGAAGTTAATAGTGGTTGCCTCTGGGGAAAAGAAATGAAAATGTGGGGCAGAAGGGAGATTACCTTTTCATTGTAATCCATTTTGTACACTTTTGTATGGATTACTCTCTTAATTTAAAAAAAGTTAAATACAAAAAGAATAAAAATATTTCAAAACATGTTATTTATTATTTAACTATAAAATTTTCAAAGGGAGGAAACTCAGGAAAGCTCACATAACAGAGAGATTACATATGTCACAACTCATATTCATTCAACTCCAAAGCCTACATTAAAATCTGCTGACATAATGAAACTCTAGTGTATATATTTATTAAAAATAACTCTCGATAAAGAATGAGAATTTTAATATTTGTAAATTTGTGGTATAGTCCATGTTCATTATGAGTCTCAATGTAATACGAACCATACTAAACCTTTCTCTCGTCTAATATCCAAAAATTTTTTTAAATTACTTCTTTCAAATATGTAAAAACTTGCTTTGAAATTTTCTAATCTAAGCTAAACTTAGAAAAGTAGGGAATACAAACTTCTGTTAAAATACAGTGAGTGCATAATTGTTTAAAGCATATGGTTCACCGGGTTGAACCCTATGAAACTGCCATCAAAAATGGTTTAAGATCAACAATTCCTTATGGTGCAACTAAGTTCAGTCAAAACACTACCAGTAAGCAGTTTCATCTGCCCAGAACCAAGAGTGGAAAGAGGCAAGAGAAATGATAGAACAAAAGAATGAGACATATGGTATATATTAACATATAAAATAAAATATATAATTCTTTTTGGTTAAAAAAAAACGAGCACCTCAAATAATTTGTACAAAATGAGAAGATTTTGATACCAAAGAGTTTTAGATCAGCAAAGGAATTTAATTACACAAATTACTACATACAAAGTAAATCTTTAAGTACTACACGAAAGGGAGTGAGTACAGAGGATATCAAGAAAATAGAGATATTTCCTTAATTGGAGAGGGGAGAGAAATGTAGGCAGAGCATTAAGGAAGATTTGATGGAAAAGGCTATTTTTGTTGCAGTCTTTTGCAAGGGAAAACTAGTCAGTAGTCTTAAATGGTATATAATAAAATACATTTAGGAGTTTAGGTACAATTTGTGTTTCTTTTTAAGTTCGTATTAGATGGAAACAGGAGTAAGTATTAAGCTCTCTATTTGAAGTTTTCTTAAACTCCGTATATGATACTGCTGTCAAACTATTTTAAGATTATTATCATATATCAACATAGTTGATATTACAACATATCAAACTACGTTAAAATCTCAAGTTAATCAGAGCTTAGGGTTTATATATCTGCCTCACTCATATGAAAAGTCCTGAGAATAAACAAAACAAAAAAGTCTATGAGCAACCAAACAGACATTCCAAAGTCTCCTGAATAAGCAAAGTCCCCAGATTCTCACTTAGAATTCATGTATTCTTACCTGGGATACACATCTCCTAAGTGTGACTGTCCATTAGATAATGATGCCTTTAATTAGCATAACACTCTACTTTCTAAAACATTCTATAAATTCAGATCATTCATATTCATTTATTCGTTCAGCAAAATTCACGAGCTCTTTCTATGTGCAAGCCACTACTCTATGCAATGGGTACACAGAAATTAAAAAAACAAAACACAGTTCCTGCTCTAATGGGGTTACTGTATTAAGCTATAAGTGTGTGGGGTGGGAAGGTGCACAGGAGGGGCCATCAGAAGACAGAAGAAATAGAAATGCTTAAACTAGCCAAAAGTCAATAAACTCATAACTAATAAATCATAGGGTATTAAACAGTACATACCACAACCACAGGAACTCTGAGAGCACTGTTCCAATAAGGCCATTAATGATAATGCACATTAATACTACTTTATTGGGAAACTCAAAGTCCTCAAATCCAGTATAATGAAGTAAAAAGAAACCTGGCCATAAGAGCAGCAGATTAAAGAGACCTACAAAACCTAAACATGTATAGAAGAGAGAAAAGTTAGTAACTGTGATTTATTTCAATTTTCCAAACTTATAACTCTACAATAAGAAAACGCTAGATTTTGCACAAAGGGCTTCAACAGGTTTCCTTAACTGAAATTTCTGTTACTTTTTTTTTTTTTCCTGTTACTTTTGTTTTTAAGTAAGTCTTATGGAGAGATCAACACTAGAAAAAACTTTATCAAGCAACTGGTGATCACTGAGTCTTCAAGGTTCAACTATCCCACTGTAAGGAGCAACTACTGCAGAACAAACCACTTAGAACAATTCAGAAAGAAGGGTTGCTAATCTTAGATTATAATAATGTAGTGTCCTAGAACTTAAAGGAATAACTGGTGCGTGTATGTGTGTGTGTATTCAGCCTAAATTATTAAGAGGAACTAGACGGTTTACTCTCTGATTCGAATCATATTTATGTTTAAAGCACCCGTGCTATGCTAGGAATAATGGAGGAGGGTCCCCTAAAAAGATAAAATTTTTGCTTCCCGCCTTCCCAAGAGCTCATAAGCTAGTCTGTGAGATTACACACATACGCCAATAGCTATTCAAGTATGAATTAAGCATGGACTATGTGTAAAGGAAGGCTATAATATTTAGTGGTTAAGTGTGTGCTCTGCCGTCTGATTGCCCTGGGTTCCAATCCCAGCTCTACCATTCACTAGTACTGTAATCTTTAGGCAAACTTTAGGCAAGATGCTCAACCTCTTATAAACCTCAGTTTTCCAATCTATAAGTGTAAAACAATATTTAATTAGGTTACTAGGAAGATTAGACAAACATAAAATACACACAGTACATGGCATGGAGTAAATAGTTAATAAAGGCTAGCTATTATTATTATAGAAACATAAGCTTATATAAGACTACAACATGTGAATGTAAAGAAAAAAATATTATAATCTTATAGTAGTTTTTATTGGACTTTGTAAATAGTTTAACACCACAATTCCACTATGAGATCCAGAGGTAACTATAGAGCTTTCCTAAAAGAAAATTAAATTACAGTAGGTATGTATTTTATATTTGCTGCTAAATAATAAACTAGTATTTAGGATGCCTAGTTACATCTTAATAGGGCTGGAGCACCTACTCTCATCTGCTGCTGAAGACTCACAAGACCTGCCTTCTCTGAAGGACTGTCTTGGACAGCGACCAAGTCTGCCTTTCCCCAGAAGTTCCCACCCCTCCCCACTCCACACCCTGCGCAGCCGAATCCTAATGGCTCTAGGCCAGGACAGCTCTGAGGAGTGCCTAGACACATTACCTGCTCCCACTGTGCTCCCTGCCCAGGGACCTGCAATGAGCTGGGCCACGCCTCAACTGTACCAGAGATCGCGTGGTTCTCTCCCCTTCTCTATTCTGCTCCTCTCACGCCCTTGCCAGTCTTTCCTGCAGGGCACCCCTTCAATGGATCTCCCGCACCAAATCCCCGTCTCATACCCTGCTTCTAGGAAACCCAACTTAAGACACCTAGTGATAAAAATAAAAAGGAACAAAACAACACACGTACAGAAGGCTTGTATAGTATTAAAAAGCTGTTCTAATTAAAACAGCAAAATTTGGCATTATCAAGAACCAAATCTCTTTTCTGTTCCCTGAACTATGAAACCTATGAAAACCCATATTTAGTAACAACTTTTGGATCTAGAGATAAAAGATCCAAATCACTTCACCTGTTCTCTAGACCCTCCAGAAGGCAGCCACGTGCACTTCTGCTCTTCCCTAAAGTGAACACTCCAGCACAGTGGATCCACTCACTGTTCCCTGCTATGCTCTGCTCACATCCCAAAGCCGAAAGAACCCTCCACGTCCCAACCCTAACTACTACTTCTCCAATCCTATCTATTCTAAAGCCCATGTCAAATTCATACTGCTTTCCATATCATGGCACATATGAAGATTAACCAAGTTATATGTCTGTTACTACTCTCCAATAAGAGTAAATAAGCAATTTTTCTTGAAAGCTGCCAATCTTAAAAAAGAACACTGTAAAACATTAACATTTTAATCCATTCCAGATGGAATTTTCTATGACTTTAAAATAAGACATCATTAAAATTATCTTCATATTTAAAGTATAGTTATTGAATTCTCTACTTGAAAGGAACTTGAGTGATCACCCAGTCTAGCGGCTTTTCAAAGGTTTTATTTTTGTTCATTTTTAGGTGAAGATATACAAACTATTTTTAGCAGAAAAATCATTTCTACAAATTAAATTATAGTGCTAAAAAACCAACAAAGCAGAATTGCTCCAGCAGAAGCAGCAAAGGAGCCTGAGAACCAGACTCACACATGCAACGCCACCTTCTTCCAACCTTCCCAGGATCCTCCGTAAATCAGCTACTAACCTAGTCCAATCTTCTCATTTTCAGAAGAGTATGAGATAAATGAAGTTATAACAGCTAGAGTCCATGTCTCCTGGTTCCCTGTAAGCTGCACTTTGAATTCTCATCACCATGCTTCTTTATCTATTGATATTCAGATATCTTTTGTAAGATATCTTGTCAATGTGTTCTTCTTTTGCAATCCTAGATATCACAAGTTCTTTACTGAGCTGATTTCAGGCAAAGGAGAATTTATAAATCATATTAGGCATTTACCAAAATTAAGAATTGATGCCAGAAACTATAACTGGATAATTTGAAAATCTATGTCATAAAAGAATCTGAGTCTTAAAGTGCAAATGGAAAACCTTCAAAAGACCTACAATTTTTAGTAAAAACAAGTACATAGACTGAAACAGTATTATACGTATCATTTTGGGGCAGTTTCCCCAATCTTACACTTCAAAAAAGGCAAAATGTATAATACAACAGGTATACACTCACATACTTATAACAGCATAACCTGTCATATCAGTGAGGAAAATATCTGATTCACAAGCTGAAGACATTAATTTGAAAAAGGTGTTAGAAGGAATTTCTTTACCTCACACTGAGGGAATGAGCGTTTCCTCACAGGTGCACAACTATGCAGAACAAGGTAAGAGAAAAACACTGAGATTGGACTTCATAATCTTTAAAATCTAATGGTTTTAAAGAATCATATGGGGGAGTGGGGAGGAAGACTTCCCTATTCCCTCCAAAAAACAAAAATGAAAACCCTAAGTTAATCATTCAGAGTAAATAGCCTCACAAGTTAAACATAGTCTTACCAAAGAACATTGGAATATCCAATTTATCTTCTCTGTCTACTTTTCTCTTGATCATAACAATATAGACAGCATAGAGCATGGCTCCAACAAGAGACCAAATGGAACCTGTAAAAATCAAGATAATAATTTAAAGCATCTGTTCATTAACTCATTTATCACACACTTATTTAAAATCTGACACAGTCAGCTCCTATTTCAAGAAATTAGTATTCAAATATGAAAAGATAAAGTATAACCCACCTTATCCATGGCCTCCAGGAATATAGGAAGGAGGTTAAAGTATAAACAAATAAATGCAAAAACATTCACCTCAATGATCTAACCAATGTTATACGTGTTATATTACCAACTTCTTGGTATTTAATTTTGAAATGCATACTTCATATTGTCCCCTACATAAGCAATTATGACACCTGACACAGCCAACTTAACTATGCTTCCTTCCCTCTCTAAGCTGTTGTTTATATTGTTCTCCCCACTATGTATAATTTTTAATATACATTCTACCACCATTTTCAAGACCCTATTAAAGTCCCACCACTGCCACCAAGCATCCTCTTTCTACTCCACTGAAATTTCCATTCTTGTGTTCTATTTTAGATAATGTAATACTTACTATGGTTAAATATAGTGCTATTTTATTCTCTAGGGGCTTCATTTTGTTAATCATATATTATTGATTAAAATCAAAAACTCCTTGACAACTGCAAACACATAAAGTGTACTTTTTAATGTTCTAAAATATCTAACATAATGTAGGGCTCACAGTACCTGCATAATAAATATGGATTCTCTTTAATATATTAACTCGCAAGAACATTTAAGTAAGCCTTTAAAAACAGCTATATAGGGCTTCCCTGGTGGCGCAGTGGTTGAGAGTCTGCCTGCCGATGCAGGGGACACGGGTTCGTGCCCCGGTCCAGGAAGATCGCACATGCCGCGGAGCGGCTGGGCCCATGAGCCATGGCCGCTGAGCCTGCATGTCTGGAGCCTGTGCTCCGCAACGGGAGAGGCCACAGCAGTGAGAGGCCCGCGTACCGCAAAAAAACAAAACAAACAAACAATAAAAACAGCTGTTAAAGGTGCTATCTGCCAGGTGACCATATTCAATACTTTAATCAATTATCCAAAAGTCCAGTGTTTCATTAAATCTATTTATTATTACTATTACTACTAAACTATTTTTAAAAAGCAAAGGGAAAGCCTGTCAACAAAATCTCTCACACACACACAACAAATATATATATTGTTTTACACATACAGATCTGCTCTGGGTGAGAAAGAGGTAAGGCAGTTCAAGACACAGCTCCCTGGGCAGTAACCAGGAATAGTTTAGAAAGCACTGTTGTATTTAATAAACTTTAAATGTCTAAAGAAAGTATCCAGAAGGAGGGACTTCCCTGGTGGTCCAGCAGTTAAGACTCCACGCTCCCAATGCAGGGGGCCCAGGTTCAATACCTGGTCAGGGAGCTAGATCCTGCATGCTGCAACTAAAGATCCCACATGCCACAACTAAAGATCCCACATGCCGCAACTAAGATCCTGCATGCTTCAACTAATAGCCAGCGCAGCCAAGTAAATAAATAAATGAATATTTTTAAAAATAAATAAAAAATAAAGAAAGTATCCAGAAGGAAACCAGTTAAGCTAGATTTTGATTACCCTTCTTTTGTTAAATCTAAACAATGGATCAAAACCGACGTGTTTACTGTAGTAGTAACTGTTTCAGGCAAGAATCAAAAGTGAATGACAAAATTAGCAGGCAGATACAAGCATGATGGATAGGATATATGTATAGCCTCAGTATCTCTTACAAGATGATTATTACTTACAAAGGGAAAAATCAGTAACTACACTGGAGCAACCTGACACACCACTTTAAAATTAATGTCACCAGTAATGGGACAAATCAACATCATGTGCCTTCTGATATGATATACTTATCAGGACACAATATCACTTCCATGGTATTCTTGCCAAAAATGCACAACATACATTTAACCGTAAGGAAATATCAGACAAACTCAGATTGAAGGACATTCTACGAAACAAGTGGACAGTATCCTCCAAAAATATTAAAGTTATGAAAGACAAGAAAAGACTGAGGGATAGTTCCAGATTAAAGGAAACTAAGGAAACATGACAACTAAATGCAACAAATGATGTTGGACCAGGAAAAGAACATTAGTGGAAAAAATGGTGAAATCTGAAAAGGATCTACAGACTAAATAAAAATTATTGTAATCACTGTTAATTCCTGATTTTTAAACCTGTACTGTAGTTATGTACATTGTAAATAGTTAAGAGAATCGGGGGGAGTGCTATATGAGAGTTCTGTGAAATATTTTTTAATTTTTTTACATTATTTCCAAAGGAAAAGTTAAAGAAAAAAAAGGCCTTGTTAGTGCTCACCCTGTGTGTGTGTATGTATGCACGCATGTGTCTGGACATGCACATGCATGATGACATGCACAGAACTTTTCTTGTACACTCTAACAGAAAGAATGCAGAATCAGATACTTACCTATTGGGTCTCTTCCAGCAGATTTTTCAGACTCTGACAGGTTTACCAGCACAACACCTCCAATGCTATGAGAATAACAGTCATTACTGACAAGTAAAATAATAAATTCCTTCAAAAGACTAACCTCAAAGATCAAAATTATTTACAAGTAATAAAGACTAATCTCAACTTTGGGTAAAACTATCAAAGAATTAATGATTTAGTTAATAATATTTAACAATATTATCAGTACAGTATAAGTGCTATACTTATATTAACTCATTTAATCCACATAAAATGCCCAATATTACCTTATAAGGAAGGGATTATTATCATTCCCATTGTACACATGAGAAAATTATACATAATGCACAAAGAAATGAAGTAACTTGACCAAAATCACACAGCTGGGATTGAAACGCAGGCAGTCTACTTCCAGAGTTCAGTGTTCTTACCTGCTATGCTATCTTCTGCCTTTCAATTAGGAAAAAATTAACCAACTTGTCATCCCTCTTCCAATCTTTTTTGGCAATGTACAAATATCAAAACCCATATAAACCTAGCAATGGCACTAACTCTCACTGGTAAAACCAAAATTAATGGTAAAACTATCCTTAAATATTTAAATAATTAAATGAATCCCATTATTTTAATGTAAAAATAAGACCAAATTAAGGATGTAGAGAAATCAAGAGGTTATTCCTTCATTCAACTGTTGCTTATTGAGCTAAACTTCAGGTTAAGCAATGAACAAGAGAGATGTGGTTCCTGTCCTCATGCAGCCTTATACTGTCTTTCTATTTCTATGTATCTTTCTACTTTTATTAAGACAATGAAAAGAAAAGTTAGAAATAGGCATGAATTTTGAACAAAGTTGGATAAACCTCATCACTTCCCTGTGACAAATATACTGTATTTCCCTAATGCAAAAATAAGTTTGGCTAAAACATGGGCCAATCATGCAAAAAGAATAAATTCCTAGTGTCCATAGTCTAAATGGTAAATTAGTTGGTTCAACCAGATTGCCCATGGAAACTACCATGGTCAAGTTACCCTTATATCTAAAAGAGAGAAACACCACTTATGTGACTGCCAAGTGCCAGTCTCTACGATAATCACTTTCTATATACATCCCTCCAAACTTTAAAACAAGACTGCAAAGTAGTAGATGATATTATCATCATTTTGTCATCTAGGAAATCCTCTCAGAGAGTTCAGGGCAAGTGCCCAGGGGCAAAAAGCAGAGCTCTGATTCAAACCCAGCTCTGATAGTTCAGAAACACTAATCTTTCTGGTAAATTATTCTGCTACCTTCTCTGATTTCTAATTTTCTCTCACAAAAACAACAGCTTCATCAAACCAACATGTCTTTTTTGAGTATTGACTGTGAGCAAAGCTTTATGCTAGGTCTTTGATGACACACAGAAGTAGAAAACAAGGTTCTGACCTTCAAGGGTTTATAATCTCGTAGGGATACAAAGTTAAATAAAGTAAAAGATTTAAGTTAGTCATTAATGATACTTATGTTACAAACAGTAATACAAAATTGCCAGATAATTTATACAGAAATAATTGAAAGATTGAGGCTGAGACAATCAGAGAAGACTGCAGGTTAGATTTCTAGAAGTGGGAGAAGTTAAAACTAAAAACTAAACAAAAAGGGGAACTTGTTTGAGGAAAAGGAAACAGAAACTTGGGAGCTTATGAGGATTAACATGCAGTTAAACGTGAATGTCAGTACAATACTTAGCAGTCCACAGTCGCATGAACGGGAACCAAAGCTGCTCTGGGGTCCTCCCTCCAGTTACCCTCCCCAGGAAGGTTTCAAAAACTAGCCAAGGATGTGATGCAGAGCTGAGTAGCATAATGTCCCCTTAAAACCTTTTATCCTCATCTATCTTTGCCTATACAGTATATTATAATATAAACTATCGTCTATCATTACCAGAAATGCTTTAAACATTGCATTTTTAAGCAGAATAAACTAGCTATTACACTATATTCTTACCTTAAAATTACAGCTAATAGTTTAGAAAGAGTAAATCTATCTCCACTGTTACTTGGAAACATTGCAGCAAGGATTAAGGTAAAAAGTCCTATGGAGAGAAAAGGATAAAAAAAAAGATGCATTAGCTTAAATACTGTCAAAATTATTTATTACCAACTTGACTGTTTAAATAAGTTAATTAGACACCTAACTTTTAAACTAATTTTTGTCATTTTTAAATGACTAAGAATAAGACTGCAGTTACCTAGGCTGAAATGTTCAGAGATCACACATAAAAACAGCCTCCAAATGAAACCATGTTTATTTCAACAGTACAGATCAAGTACAGTCCTATTTATTTTAAAACTAATAAGAGAGTTAAACTGAGCATTCAGAGTAACATTCTGACCTCATCATAATCAAGCATGTGAACTAAAGTTATTTTTACAGCTTCAAAAATACTTTTTTTATCTTCCAGATTTGGAAGGTGATTCAATTTTAAAAATAAAACACCTTTCATAGGGCAAATTATAGTTATGAAATAAGCAATTACATTTAGCCAAAGGGTTGAAAAAAAGATCTTTAGAAAGAATACGTGAAAGGAAAGATAGCTACAATACAGAGTCAGCCTATAAAACTTTAATATATTGTTGTATAAAAAATACTGTAAAGTATTGGAAGGAATATAAATAGCACAAGGCTATGGCACAAAATTTAAAGATTAAATAGTAGTTATACCAATATACATTAGAAAGAATGAAATAATTTAAAACAAGATAAAAATATATGTATATGTACACATATATATCAGAAATAGGTCTTGAGTTATAATACAGATTTTGAAGACAAATTTCTTACCAGAAGTTGAGGACAAAATATTAACTATAGCAACTTTTGTGTCTGAAAGTGCTTCTTGATATGACAAATTTGCCAAAAACCACTAAAGAAATAGAAAATAAAGTGAAACCTAATAAATGACTTTTTATATTTGTCATTATAATTTATAGTCCCCTCCTTTTTTTCTCCCTCTAAATACTGCTATCATAAGTTTTAAAATCTGCTTTGTACTGAAAAGTCACAGGCCCAAAAAGAAGACAAACATTTATATCAGACCTAATATCTTTGCTATCCAATTTCCCTTAAGAAATTAACAACAGTTGGTTAAAAATTAGCACTGGTCAGGCTTTTTTAAAAATTAGGGTAAATTTAATATCAAATCAACATTGAAATTTGCTTTATCCAAGCACTGATAGTACTCTATTAAGTTTATCTAAATCAAATTTAGGTTGGGGGGAATTCTCAAACATTAAAATACGTACAGATGAATATAACATGATGAGAAATCGATTGAACAAGGTGATGCCTAAGGGGATGGATGGAACTAGCCAGATCGATAGACAAAAGGTTATACTCAGTTTGGAAATTTTTAAATGTCCAAGAAATTGTGAATTTACTGGCTAACTGTGATTGTTTCTCTGATTCTCAGTTTTGAGACATAATATAAAGAGGTCTCATAACTCTGAATATAATGAAGGAAGTTTTCCAGCTATGAGGATTTTTTTTTTCTTTTTTCCCTTTTGCTTGTCTAGGCTAGGTTATTCTTATATTCCCAACCCTGTGCCTACTTTGATTTACAGAATAAGAAATAGGACCTCTTTTGATGTAGCCTGGTGTGTGTGCGTGTGTGTGCATGTGTGTGTGTGTGTGTGTGCGTGCGTGCGTGCATCCAAAGTTCATTTATTTTTACTGCTATCAGATAATCTAATACAGTTTACCACAACTCATCCATTTTTCTGTTGATGAACAGTTTTTGACTATTTCAAACAATGTTACCAAGAATATTCTAGCATATGCCGCCTGGGGCATATGTGCATGAGTGCCCCTAATGTAGTATATACTAAGAAGCAGATTGCTGGGTCAAAGTAAATTAACTGCTTGTCTAACTGGTTTCTGTTACTTAAACAGACTGACTGGATAATCATATTCTACTGGAGAATGACTTGTCTCTATTAAGGGAGGGACATCTCTTGATATCTCTCAGAACTTGTAGTTAAGTGAGAAGTACAGTTATCAGCATTTATATTTCAAAGAAGCAGTAGAGACACATGATCTTAGAGCTAGATCTTACTGCTAGGAGGCAGCAGATGGCTGAGTGTCTAGAAGTCTTCATTCAGTATACACTGTACTCAAAGCTAAAGCCAGACTCTGATTCCATCTGTAGTCCTTTGACTTCCTAATTTCACTTGACTATCTAAATAAGAAAATGAGGTTAGCAACTGGTAAGATGGGCAATATAAAATATATGTGACAATAGGGGCCACAATCTGCTTGCAGTTGAAGTGCTAAAAAAGAAGCAGAGGACTTCCCTGGTGGCGCAGTGGTTGAGAGTCCATCTGCCGATGCAGGGGACACGGGTTCGTGCCCCGGTCCGGGAAGATCCCACATGCCGCGGAGCGGCTGGGCCCGTGAGCCATGGCCGCTGGGCCTGTGCATCCAGAGCCTGTGCTCCGCAACGGGAGAGGCCACAACAGTGACGGGCCCGCGTACCGAAAAAAAAAAGCAGCAGAAGATTCTGCCCTTAATTATCTTTTGGAGATTCTCTACAAGAATAGGCCATGCTTGTGGGGTGATAATTAGCTTTCTTGACCCACTTTCCTTACCACTTTAATACTTAAATACTGTGCTCATTTTCCAAACAATCTTACTGGTCTCTGCTAATGTGAGATAAAGAAATAAAAACAGACAACTTAGATTGCAGGAATTCAAAGAGTATAACTACTCATCATTAGCTATGAACTCTTTCCAGAAAGATCTTCCCATTCTCCAGCTCTCCCCAAACTCCATTCTTTGGCTTTCAAACCCAAGGCAGCCTCATCACAAAAGAAGACCATCTCAACTGCCCTCTGGTAAAAATTATCTTTACAATGTTTCCTTTCATTATTCCAGAGTTGAGGACAACCACTTACTAATAATTAAGCTGTCACAAATAATTTATATAGTATTTCATTATTTCATGAGTGATAATTCATTTTAAAATTAGCATAAAAGCCTGTATGACCTAAATTACATCTTACAGAAAAAATTAAAACACCGTAAGTCCTAACGAGACAAGAATTAAAGGACTGGCAAATACAGTAATCATTAACTCCTTTTGACCTACAATGTACTATACATTAGCCACTAGCCACATGTGACTACTAAGCAAATGAAATACGGCTACATTGAATTGAAATGTTTAGAAATTGAAATAAAAACTGAAATTGAAATGAAACACAAAAAGAAATTGAAATGAAATAGAAATTGAAATGTTTAGAAGATTTTAGTACAAAGAATGTAAACTATCTCATCAATAATTTTTATAATGATAATATTTTGAAGTGTTTTACATATAGTGGGTTAAATAAAAATATAGTATTAAGGGACTTCCCTGGTGGCGCAGTAGTTAAGAATCTGCCTGCTAATACAGGGGACATGGGTTCTAGCCCTGGTCTGGGAAGATCCCACATGCCCCGGATCAACTAACCTGTGTGCCACAACTACTGAGTCGGCGCTCTAGAGCCCGCGAGACACAACTAGTGAGCCTGCATGCCACAACTACTGAAGCCCACGTGCCTAGAGCCCGTGCTCCGCAACAGGAGAAGCCACCACAATGAGAAGCTCCGCACTGCAACGAAGAGTAACCCCCACTCGCCGCAACTAGAGAAAGCCCGCGCGTAGCAACGAAGACCCAACACAACCAAATAAATTAATCAAAAAATATATATATATATAGTATTAAAAGTAACTTGTTTCTCTCTCTTTTTTTTAATGTGGCTACTAGAAAATTCAAAAATACCTATGTGACCTGCATTTGCACATTATATTTCTATTGAACAGCATTGCTCTAGAGCTCATCCAAGCTTATCACTCTATTAAGTCAGGTTTCCAAAAAGACCTGGACTATATTACTCTGACTTTCTACAGAAATGCCTTTACTTAAGATTAACACAGCTCCCTGCTCTTATAACTTACTTAAGGTTGATTTTTCAAAAAAGACTATTAAAGGTGGAAGCAACGTAAGTGTACATCAATGGATGAATGGATAAACAAAATGTGGTATATACACACAGTGGAATATTACATAGCCTTAAAAAGGAAAAATATTCTGACACATGCTACAAAGATGAACCTTAAAGACACTGTGCTAAGTGAAATAAGCCAGTCACCAAAGGAAAAATACTGTATAATTTCATTCATATGAGGTGCACAGAGCAGTCAAATTCACAGAGACAGAAAGTAGAACGGTGGCTGTCAAGAGCTAGGGAGGTGGGAAAGAGAAGTTGTCATTTAATGGGTATAGTTTTAGTTTTGCAAGATGAAAAAGTTCTGATAGACAGTGGTGATGGTTGCAAAACAGTGTGAATGTATTTAATGCCAATGAACTGTACACTTAAAAACAGTCAAAACAGTAAGTTTTATGGTAGGTATATTTTACCACAATTTTTCTAAAATGCTGTTATCTGTACGTATCTACCTGTAAATCTGCTATACGGAATAGTGCCTTTCTACATAAGAACCTATGAAATATATTCTCTCAGTTTTGAGTTAGGAAAAGTTTATTTTATCAATAGATGACAAACTGTGTAACTCAGGAAGTTTTCCTTTTTTCCTTTTGCCCATTTGTCTAGAGATGAATTGTGTGCTTTCTTTCTTTCTTTCAATGGAAGTTCCTGATATAATCAACCCATTCCACAGCCAGTTTGCACCCTACACAGACATTATCTGTTTAGTCTGGCTCTTAACCACCGTTCCTTTTTAAACTTTTACTTTATAGATGCTTTTATCGTGTTTCCCCTCAAGTCTCCTTTAAAAATTAGGAGATATAATTAATAAATCTTAGTCTTGCCTTATTTAAAACAAGCAAACTGAAATCACAATAGCATAATCCAAATATATGAGCCTTTAAATTAACTTTATTACATATGTAATTATCATATTACAACTCCCAAAGATTCTTTTATTTGTACTCCTGAATATATTAATCAAGGTATCACTAAAACAGAGGTTATTCAGTTAGAGGATGGTGAAAAATTGGCTATGCAGTAAATATGAGAGGCAAAACTGTAAAGTAAAAAAATATTATAATCAGGCTAATAATATTGACATTAGCATTGTATCACCTAGTGGTTTAAAATGCTCAGTATAAATTTGAACCTTAAAGGCCCATACTAAACCACCTTGGAATAGTCTACTTCCAATGATACATATAGAAAAGAGCACTGAAATTCATTTTTTAAATTGTAAATCAGAGTTTACTAACTCAGACAAGTTATCTAATCCCAGATTAGCCCAAAATAATATTTTATTTGCTATATGAATATTTTATTGAAACATTAAGCATATTTTTGTTTCTATATTAAAATAATTAAGAAGCCATAAACAAAATTATAAGAAACAATGAAAAAATGTTTACTATGAGTACTTATAAAATATTTGACCACATTTATATGAATTTAAAATAAAACCTCAAAAGGACTTATTTGAAGAAATTAATGCAATCAATGCAAATTCTTATCTGGACATTTACTAGTGCTTGTATATATCATAGTGTGAAATAACTCTATTCGTTATTCTGACCATAAGGCAATGTCAAATTCTAAATATACATGAGTGGTTGTAGTGTATAGTATTTATTGAATTCTTTTACGTATGCCTAGTATTTATTACTTTTAACACTCTAATTTCCCTATGATAGCAGATAACAGAGTTTAAAGTCATGACTAAAGCAACCTAATAGTCTTAAACTTTAATACTATATTGTTGGTATGTCTACTGTCTTAAAAGTCAAATTCCAAACATATAATAAAGAGAAGACTTACCACAAAGCAAAAAAAAAAGCTAATTTTTGCTACTTGAGTTGCAGTTAGTTTCCCCACAGTTTTGAGTAAGGATTCTTGTTCTTTCACGGTAGGATATGACATGCGAGACAACTTAGCTTCCAATGCATGGCTTGATGGAAGCTGTCGAATCTCCATGATATTACTAAACCTTACACGAGACTTTTTGGGAGCTTGAAAGGAAAAGTAAAGTATAAAATTATTAAATGTTTCCCCTCGCATCCAAAAAATGTCACAAGTTTTAATTTACTTATAAATGCATATTATTTAACCCATCTATAATCATATTTGAACAGTCAAAAAAAACAGTTAAATTATTACATGGGACAGCTCTGCTCATTCAAAAGAGTTGGTGGGAAAAATGTTTCCATCTATAAAAAATTTTGAAGGTTTTAAAATGAGACCAATATTCAACAAAGTTTCAAACAACTGCCTGGTTCAGGATTGTAGTATGATTATTATTTTAGCATTTACAGTAAAAGTTTATTTGGATTTTTCCTCATAGATATCCAATTTATGAGAATTATTTTCCTGGTCAAGCACACAGAACATTCTTCTGTAGTTCCATTCCTTGAAAGAGAATATCATGGATGAATACTGTGCGTTACATTGAAGCTGGCATTCTTTACCATGTTCAAAGAACCAGCAAAACTCCTGCAATTTGCTATCAAGGTCTTTGATGGCCTGGTTGAAGAGGATACTGTTCATTAATAAATATATCTATATATACATAATAACACCATAGAGATTTCTGGTATTTGGAAGTTATTTCCATTGAATTAATAAAAACGTCCAGTCAACTGGACAACTACAGGCTGAGCCAACACCACATGGAACAGAAGAACAGCCAGGTGATCCAAGGCAACCCACAGAACCACTAAGTTTTGGGATGGCTTAAATGAAGCTAAAACTTCCACCCACTTCTAAGTTTTGCTTACATTTTTCAGTATCAGTGTTTGTGTTCTCAGGTTTTTCACTCGGAAGATCATGAAATTTCACAGGAACATAAAGAGGTTCACTCTGGAATGCAGCAAAAACAGGAACAAATATAAACAAGTATAATAGCTGATATACTGGCTAAATTTAAGTGGATGGTATATAGACACAGATACCACCCAAAACAGGACTGTTCACCACCATGTTTATACAGCATAATTTTCCCAAAATGCATTTTCAAGACTTATATAGGAAACTCAAATGATCCACCCAGGTACAATGACAGAAAGAATCAATTTAAAGCTTAGAAATGTAATCACACAGCACTGGCACATTATGATATTTAATTTTTAAATGTCATAAAAACAGACCTCTCTCAGCTAACAGATTATCTGCCATTCCTTTTCATTCATTCTTTTAACATATACATATTGAGCTCCTACTATGTCAGGTGCTGTTCTAGGTCCTAGGGATATAAGAGCGAATAGAGACAAAGTCTCTGTCCTCAGTGATATAAAATAATCTAGTGGTAGACAACAGAATTAAAGCCAGGTTTGTCTAACCATGCTCTAAAAGTCTACATTTTTAAGTGGTTCTAAATCCCCCAAATGTTTTTGTAAATGTTCTTCAGATGATCTGTATTTAAGGCATAATTCTGTTAATTTAAGAAACAAGGCTGTTTCTTAAATTAACATAAAGTATTTTTTATTTCTTTAATTTATCTTTAACTCCTGATACAGACTCTGCCAATGAAAAATATTCAGTAAATGAAGAGACAATAGGATTTGGAAATAGATGGAGTCTCATTGTTGCATTGAACTTTTCATCATAGCATTTGGCCTAGAATAATTTGACATGTCCATTTTACAGATAATAGAAAAAAATAGTAGAAGAGTAGGCTGCCATCTCAACTCTGTCTTCTACACTGATAGAGACAACTGATATTAGTCTTGTTTTTGTTTTTTTCTGTTTTTTGTTTGTTTGTTTTTTTGGCCGCACAGCGAGGCTTGCAGGATCTTAGTCCCCCAACCAGGGATCAAACCCGCGCTCTCTGTAGTGAAAGCGCAGAGTCCTAACCACTGAACCACCAGGGAATTAGTCTTGTTGATCCTTAGGATCCCAGAGAAAAGAAATGAAATTTTTTCTAGGCTTCACAAACCATTCACAGCACCCGGTAAGCTACCTTGCAAGCAACTGTAGTTCTAAAAGTCAGAGAAACAAAAAATTGTACTGTCAGTAAGGTCACCAAGCTAGTGCTTCATAAATTGGTTATTAAATTTTAGAGTTGACTTTAAAATTTTTCCCAGATAGAATGCCACATTTGGAATAATATATTTTAAAGAGACGTCTTAGTAATGGTGTAAAAAGAATAGATTTTTACATATTCTCTCTCCAACAAGATAATAAATGCTTAAATAGAGCGATTGATAATTCCTTCATATGCTTGCTTATTATCTATCTCCCTCCCTTCCCTGAACACACACTCTCACACACTAGAACATAAGCTGTATTTTGAGAGTCTAGAACAAGTGTTTAACATACATTAAGTGCTCTTAAAAATTTGTGAAATGAATAAGCAAACTGCTTATAGAGTCTCAGTGTCAAGTAAATGTATTTGTTTCTAAGTGGTAATAATATAATAACAAACATGAAGTGACAAAGTTGGTAAGAAACAAAGGACAAAGGACTTCCTTTACTATTTTCAGTCCTTAACTAATTTCCTATTCCCTTCTCTCCCCAGAGGTGGCTGAATTGCTTACTTTTAGGTCTCAGGTATCTCTAAGAAAGTACCAAATTACAACTCTCATGGAGAGCAGCCAACATTGAGATATATTTTTATTTTAATATAGCTGTGGTGCTATCAACGCTATTTCAGTCCTTCCCGCCATGGTCAACTCCACCCGCTCTCTTCCTGAGGAGAAAAGAAACACTTACCAAAGAACTATTCATAGTTGTATCTGTTGTACAAGCAGCAAAGTAACCTTCAGCATCTGCAAACTACAAATAATGAGACATGAAATTCAATTAACCTCATGAAATAAAGTAGAACTAATGTGAGTCACAGCTCAAAGGAACAAAACCAAAAATCCAGAGCAGACCTATAAGGGTATAATCATTATTTTTTTTTTAAAGACACCAATTGTACTTGAACATTTGTTACTTTTTTAAAAAATTAATTAATTAATTTATTTATTTTGGGCTGTGTTGGGTCTTCGTTTCTGTGCGAGGGCTTTCTCTAGTTGTGGCAAGCAGGGGCCACTCTTCATCGTGGTGCGCAGGCCCCTCACTATCGCAGTCTCTCTTGTTGCAGAGCACAGGCTCCAGACACACACGCTCAGTAGTTGTGGCTCACGGGCCCAGCCGCTCCGCGGCATGTGGGATCCTCCCAGACCAGGGCTTGAACCCACGTCCCCTGCACTAGCAGGCAGACTCTCAACCACTGCGCCACCAGGGAAGCCCTATAATCATTATTAATAACAGCAGCTAATGCCAAGTACTCAACCATGTAAGGTGAGTATTATCATCTTTATTTTATTGATGAAGAAATTGAGGATAAGAAATTTCATCTAAGTAACAGAACTAGGATTAAAGCCCAGTTTAGTCTAACTCTGAACTTAAGCCCTTTTCACAATATTATAATAACATTTCAGATCACCAGGGAGAGGATGGGTGGGTTAGTGAAGAAGACAAATAACATCTTAGCATTATCATGATAACAGTGTTAACCTCAATAATCCCCTAAATGGATTCAGACACTGGACCACTTTGAGAACCACTGTGATAGTGCTGTAAAAGTATGCTTTTATTCACACCCACAACTACCCTATCATTTATCCCTGCTTAAAGTTTGAAGAGGTTAAATAACTTGCTAAAGATCACACAATCAGCAAGTGACAGAACAAGATTCAAACACCAGAAGCCCATGCCCTTAAAAAACCCTTATAAATCAGTAAGAAAGAGTCAATGTAGAAAAATGGACAAGATATGGACAACTCACAAGAGAATTCTACTGTGCAACAAATATATGAAAAACTAACCAAAAACACACAGATTAAACAAGATACCACTGTCTACCTATCATATTGGCAAAGCATTAGGGTTTTACTAACAGTTCAATCTCATGCACTGCTAACAGACATGAATCAGGTGCAATTACTGTAGATGATAATTTAGCAAAAGGAATCAAAAGCTATATAATGACATTACTGTTTTATCCAGCAATTATACTTTTAGGAATTTATCCTAAGTATATAACTACAGATGTGTACAAAGACATTCCTATTGAATTACAACAAAAGAGAAAGTGAAGGGACTTCCCTGGTGGCGTAGTGGTTAAGAATCCGCCTGCCAATGCAGGGGACACGGGTTCAAGCCCTGGTCCGGGAAGATCCCACATGCCGTGGAGCAACGAAGCCCGTGCGCCACAACTACTGAGCGTGTGCTCTAGAGCCCGTAAGTCACAACTACTGAGCCTGTATGCCACAACTACTGAAGCCCACGTACCTAGAGCCTGTGCTCCACAACAAGAGAAGCCACCGCAATGAGAAGCCCGTGCACTGCAATGAAGAGTAGACCCCGCTCGCTGCAACTAGAGAAAGCCTGCGTGCAGCAACAAAGACCCAACGCAGCCAAAAATAAAAATAAATAAATTTATTTAAAAAATAATTGGGGAAAAGAAAAAAATGGTTAAAATGGTAAATTTGATGTTATGTGTATTTTACCACAATTTTAAAAAGAGAGAGAAGGATAGAGAATTAAAAAAGAAAAAAAAAAAGGAAAAGGATTAATGTAAAAAAGAGTTTTATGGGCTTCCCTGGTGGTAGCACAGTGGTTAGGAATCCACCTGCCAATGCAGGGGACACAGGTTAGAGCCCTGATCTGGGAAGATCCCACATGCTGCAGAGCAACTAAGCCCATGCGCCACAACTACTAAGCCTGCGTTCTAGAGCCTGCAAGCCACAACTACTGAGCCCGCATACCACAACTACTGAAGCCCGTGTGCCTAGAGCCCATGCTCCTCAACAAGAACAAGAGAAGCCACCGCAATGAGAAGCCCGCGCACTGCAACAAAGAGGAGCCCCCGCTCACCGCAACTAGAGAAAGCCCGCGCGCAGCAACGAAGACCCAATGCAGGCAAAAATAAATAAATGTGTAAAAAATTAAAAAAAAAGAGTTTTATATTCTTTATTATCAAAAATTCAGTTTCTACTACACGGAAGATACATTACTACATAAACTGCCATTTCTTTCAACACTTAAAAACAAGCATTTTATGTGACATTAATGATGGAATATAATTTGATTAGCCAAACATCTGAAATATGCCCTGAAATATGTTATTTTCATTTTAACATATAAACTTTGAATTAGTTTGCTTCTACAATCAACTTTACAACTAATTAGATGATATTTATTTGATCTGCAAATGACCATAGACTCTAGATGTTCCTCTTATCCTTTATCTTCCATCAACTTCTCCACATTAATTGATTTGGACTAGTTAAGTAAGTCTTAACAACTCAGAGCGTGTCATGAGGTAAGGGAAAGAAAGTGATTATGTTCCTCTGACTTCTCACAAAACATTCTGATGTCAAGCTGATTAGAAGAGTAAATTTAAAAGTATGGACAAAAGCAAGTTTTTCTTATATCATGCTATCTTCACTCATTTAAAGAACAAGTTAAAATCTGTTTTTCAAGAAACTAATAGTTTGAAAAAATTTACCCCCACTCCAACAAACACTTAAAATTTTAAACTTACAAAAGCAGCATGCTTTCCTCGAAATCCTCTTGTACACTGTTGTCTCCACGGCTTCCAAATTATAAAGCCCAAAAGGTACAGAACAAACATAGATGTTTTTGCAAAGGTGCTGAAGAATGGTTTGTTGTACTGAGTAAAAACATACTGTGGAGGAAAAAGTTACAGAAACTATGAGACAAACCTTATTACTCATTTCCAATAAAATACAGTTATTACATGATTTTTAACTCTAGAAGTTCATTTGGAAGGGAAAGATCAAAAGGGATTATAAAAATAACTTGAATTCATTTCTGAATATTGTATTTGCCTTGCATACAAAGGATAATATTTCCAAAACAAAGCAGCAACAACTTGCAAAACAACTTTTGTTCAATATTCACTGAAAACCTACTATGCAACAGTATCTATACTAGCAGCTAAGGAAAAATAAGACAGGATTTCCTGAGAGGAGATCTATAGATACAGATACAGATTAATAGACATAAATATAGATATGAAGAATACACAGTGTAATGTGCTAATACCATGATAGGGGGATACAGGGTACCATGGGAGTACCAAAGAAAGACAGAGCATTTTGAACGTTACAGAAGTTTCCCAAAAGAAGCTATTCTTGATCTGTACCTGAAGGCCCAAACAGAGGAAATAGCATAAAGGGAGGCAATGAAACAGTATGGGGTATGAAGAAAACTGCATGAAGTTTAATGTTATTAGGAAGTTATACAACAACCTGTAATCATTGTTTTTTTCTGTTTGATTTTTAAAAATTGAACTATAGTTGATTTACAGTGTTGTGTTACTTTCAGGTGTACAGCCAAGTGATTCAGTTTTTTATGTGTATATATATATATATATATATATATATATATATATATATATATTCTTTTTCAGATTCTTTTCCATTATAAGTTATTACAAAATATTGAATATAGTTCCCTGTGCTATATAGTAGATCCTTGTAATCCTCATTTAAATTGAAAATATCAGAATGAACTCATAATTTTTGTTTCCAAAAAAACCTAGTTATGTGCATTGAAAAGGCCTAGAAAAAAATGATAACCCAGAGAGGGCAGACAGCAGAAGGAAGAAGAACTATAATTCTGCAGCCTGTGGAAGGAAAACTACATTCACAGAAAGACAGACAAAATGGAAAGGCAGAGAACTTTGTACCAGATGAAGGAGCAAGATAAAACCCCACAAAAACAACTAAATGACGTGGAGATAGGCAACCTTCCAGAAAAAGAATTCAGAATAATGACAGTGGAGATGATCCAGGACCTCGGAAAAAGAATGGAGGCAAAGATCGAGAAGATGCAAGAAATGTTTAACAAAGACCTAAGAGAATTAAAGAACAAACAGAGATGAACAATACAATAACTGAAATGAAAACTGCACTAGAAGGAATCGATAGCAGAATAAATGAGGCAGAAGAACGGATAAGTGACCTGGAAGACAGAATGATGGAATTCACTGCTGTGGAACAGAATAAAGAAAAAAGAATAAAAAGAAATGAAGACAGCCTTAAGAGACCTCTGGGACAACATTAAACACAACAACATTCGCATTATAGGGGTCCCAGAAGGAGAAGAGAGAGAGAAAGGACCCGAGAAAATATTTAAAGAGATTATAGTCGAAAACTTCCCTAACATGGGAAAGGAAATAGAAGCCAGAAGGGAGTGGCATGATACACTTAAACTGATGAAAGGGAAGAACCTACAACCAAGATTACTCCACCTGGCAAGGATCTCATTCAGATTTGATGGAGAGATCAAAAGCTTTACAGACAAGCAAAAGCTAAGAGAATTCAGCACCACGAAACCAGCTCTACAACAAGTGCTAAAGGAACTTCTCTAAGTGGGAAACACAAAAGAAGAAAAGGACCTACAAAAACAAACCCAAAACAATTAAGAAAATGGTCATAGGAACATACATATCGATAATTACCTTAAATGTGAATGGATTAAATGCTCCAACCAAAAGACACAGGCTTGCTGAATGGATACAAAAACAAGACCCATATATATGCTGTCTACAAGAGACCCACTTCAGACCTAGGGACACATACATACTGAAAGTGAGGGGATGGAAAAAGATATTCCATGTAAATGGAAATCAAAAGAAAGCTGGAGTAGCAATACTCATATCAGATAAAATAGACTTTAAAATAAAGAATGTTACAAGAGATAAGGAAGGAAGTACATAATGATCAAGGGATCGATCCAAGAAAAAGATATAACAATTATAGATACATATGTACCCACCAAAGGAGCAACACAATACATAAGGGAACTGCTAACAGCTATAAAAGAGGAAATTGGGCTTCCCTAGTGGCGCAGTGGTTGAGAGTCCGCCTGCCAATGCAGGGGACATGGGTTCATGCCCTGGTCCGGGAAGATCCCACGTGCCGCAGAGCGGCTGGGCCCGTGAGCCATGGCCGCTGAGCCTGCGCGTCCGGAGCCTGTGCTCCACAACGGGAGAGGCCACCACAGTGAGAGGCCCGCGTACCGCAAAAATAATAATAATAATAATAATAATAATCTTCTAACGAACAAAAGCCCAGGACCAGATGGCTTCACAGGTGAATTCTATCAAACATTTAAAGAAGAGCTAACACCCATACTTCTCAAACTCTTCCAAAAAATTGCAGAGGAAGGAACACTCCCAAACTCATTCTACGAGGTCACCATCACCCTGATCCAAAACCAGATACTACCAGAAAACAAAGATACCAGAGAAAAAGAAAATTACAGACCAATATCACTGATGAATATAGATGCAAAAATCCTCAACAAAATACTAGCAAACAGAATCCAGACATCAATCAGTGAAAAAAAAGAAATAAAAGGAATCCAAATTGGAAAAGAAGTAAAGCTGTCACTGTTTGCAGATGACATGATACTGTACATAGAGAATACTAAAGACTCTACCAAAAAACTACTAGAGCTAATCAATGAATTTGGTAAAGTAGCAGGATACAAAATTAATGCACAGAAATCTCTTGCATTCCTATACACTAATGATGAAAAATCTGAAAGAGAAATTAAGGAAACACTCCCATTTACCACTGCAACAAAAAGAATAAAATACCTAGGAATAAACCTACCTAAGAAGACAAAAGACCTGTATGCAGAACAGAATAAGACACTGATGAAAGAAATTAAAGATGATACAAACAGGTGGAGAGATATACCATGTTCTTGGATTGGAAGAATCAACATTGTGAAAATGACTATACTACCCAACGCAATCTACAGATTCAATGCAATCCCTATCAAACTACCAATGGCATTTTTCACAGACATAGAACAAAAAATTTCACAGTTTGTACAGAAACACAAGAGACCCCGGATAGCCAAAGTAAACCTGAGAAAGAAAAATGGAGCTGGAGGACTCAGACTCCCTGACTTTAGACTATATTACAAAGCTACAGTAATTGAGACAGTATGGTACTGGCACAAAAACGGAAATATAGATCAATGGAACAGGATAGAAAGCCCAGAGATGAACCCATGCACATATGGTCACCTTATTTTTGATAAGGAGGCAAGAATATACAATGAAGAAAAGACAGCCTCTTCAATAAGTGGTGCTGGGAAAACTGGACAGCTACATGTAAAAGAATGAAATTAGAACACTCCCTAACACTATACACAAAAATAAACTCAAAATGGATTAAAGACCTAAATGTAAGGCCAGACACTATAAAACTCTTAGAGGAAAACATAGGCAGGACACTCCATGACATAAATCACAGCAAGATCCTTTTTGACACACCTCCTAGAGAAATGGAAATAAAAACAAAAATAAACAAATGAGACCTAATGAAACTTAAAAGCTTTTGCACAGCAAAGGGAACCATAAAAAAGACGAAAAGACAGCCCTCAGAATGGGAGAAAATATTTGCAAATGGGAGAAAATATGTGCAAATGAAGCAACTGACTAAGGATTAATCTCCAAAATTTACAAGCAGCTCATGCAGCTCAATATGAAAAAACAAACAACCCAATCCAAAAATTAGCAGAAGACCTAAATAGACATTTCTCCAAAGAAGATATACAGACTGCCAACAAACACATGAAAGAATGCTCAACATCACTAATCATTAGAGAAATGCAAATCAAAACTACAATGAGGTATCACCTCACACCAGTCAGAATGGCCATCATCAAAAAATCTACAAACAATAAATGCTGGAGAGGGTGTGGAGAAAAGGGAACCCTCTTGCACTGTTGGTGGGAATGTAAACTGATACAGACACTATGGAGAACAGTACGGAGGTTCCTTAAAAAACTAAAAATAGAACTACCATACGTCCCAGCAATCCCACTACTGGGCATATACCCAGAGAAAACCATAATTCAATAAGAGTCATGTACCACAATGTTCACTGCAGCTCTATTTACAATAGCCAGGACATGGAAGCAACCTAAGTGTCCATCGACATATGAATGGATAAAGATGTGGCACACATATACGATGGAATATTACTCAGCCATAAAAAGAAACGAAATTGGGTCATTGGTAGAGAGGTGGATGGATCTAGAGAATGTCATACAGAGTGAAGTAAGTCAGAAAGAGAAAAACAAATACCCTATGCTAACACATGTATGTGGAACCTAGAAAAATGGTACAGATGAACCGGTTTGCAGGGCAGAAATAGAGACACAGATGTAGAGAACAAATGTATGGACACCAAGTGGGGAAAGTGGCGGGGTGGTGGTGGTGGTGGTGTGATGAATTGGGAGATTGGGATTGACATGTATACACTGATGTGTATAAAATAGATAACTAATAAGAACCTGCTGTATAAAAAAATAAATAAAATTCAATTAAAAAAAAAAAAGATAACCCAGAAGCAATGAACACCTCTAGAATCCAGATGATGATCTGTACCATCTTGCACACAAAAAAAAACACAGGACCTTGAAGAAAGGGTTAAATCCAAGTATGGGACAGGAATGTATGAGATGAGTCTGGGGCATCTTGTGCCAGAAGGCAAACAGGATGTTAAAGATTAATGGGGTAATATTGAAAGGACACTGGAGAGAATTTAAAAGGGCTCCCACCGGCCTCAGATAAGGCAGTTTAAGCATCAAAAGGGATAATAACTGGGCTTCCCTGGTGGCGCAGTGGTTGAGAGTCCGCCTGCCGAGGCAGGGGACATGGGTTCGTGCCCCGGTCCAGGAAGATCCCACATGCCGCGGAGCGGCTGGGCCCGTGAGCCATGGCCGCTGAGCCTGCGCGTCCGGAGCCTGTGCTCCGCAACGGGAGAGGCCACAACAGTGAGAGGCCTGTGTACCGCAAAAAAAAAAAAAAAAAAAAAGGGATAATAGCCACAATTGCTTAAAACACATCAAATATACAAAAGTCCATAAATGTATAATGATATGCAAAAAATCCTCAATGGTTACTTCCGGAAGTTGCTAGGCAACATTAGTTTAAAATGAATAAAGGGGAAAAAAATGAATAAAGGGAAAGAAGCAAGATTTATCCAACCTTTCCTACATGACCCATGTATCAGGATAACCAAAGAGTAGTTGTGGAAAAGTTCTCCTTAAAGAATTCTAGCTAATAAACGCAGAAGGAACGACCCTTAGAAAAATCACCATTTTACAACCTTAGTGAAATACTCTATCTGGGCAATAATTATATGGATATTCAACCATTACCTAAAGATTGATGAGGAACTTACAGTGCTCAAATTGGCATCATCCAAAGTAAGACTTGCAGACATTATGGGCCTCATGTTGTGATGTCCAAGGAAGTACCCAATACCACCAAGGCATTTTTTCCTAAAAACTGAACCTAAATCAAATCAAGACTTTACATCTACCATTTTACAGGAAATAAGAGAGACAAAGGAGCAAGCTAAATGAAATCTCAAGGAAGTAATTAGCCAAATCCAGAACATGTGTGCTGTGGACTGAATGTTTGTATCCCCTTAGGTGAAAATCTTAACCCCCAATGTGATGGTATGAGGAAGCAGGAGCCTGTGGGATGTGATTAGGTCAGGAGGCTAAGTCATGAATGAGATTAGTTCCACATAAAAGAGACTCCCGAGAGCTCTCCTGCCCCTTATGCTTTGTGAGGACACAGTGAGAAGACTGCCATCTAAGAACCAGGAAGCGGTTCACAACAGACATCAAAACTGCTGGCGCCTTGATCTTGGGTTTTTCACTCTCCAGAACTGTAAGAAATGTTGTTTGAACCACCCGGTCTACGGTTGTCTGTTACGGTAGCAGCCCAAATGGACTACGACAGTGTGATATATTCTACAAGAAGAATGATCCAATTTCTCCAACAAATCAAAAAAAAAAAAGAAAGGGAGGGAATACGGTTAAGGACTAAAAGTGACTTAAAAGTTCCAACAAGTATAATGTGTGATCTTTGACTAGATCCTAACCTAAAAAGACGTCCTTGACAACCAGGGAAATTTGAATATCAAATGATTTTAATGAATTATAATTGATTTTGTGAGATATATTAATGGCATGGTAATTATATTTACAAAATTAGAAGTCCTTTTGAGATGAATATGAAAGAATTTATAGGTGAAATGTCAGGTAGCTAGAATTTGCTTTAAACACTGGAAGAAAAAATGTTTGGGAAGGGGTTGATAAGATTGGCAAAATTTGGGGCTTCCCTGGTGGCATAGTGGTTAAGAATCCGCCTGCCAAGGCAGGGCACAAGAGTTCGAGCCCTGGTCTGGGAAGATCCCACATGCCGCGGAGCAGCTAAGCCTGTGCACCACAACTACTGAGCCTGTGCTCCAGAGCCCACGAGCCACAACTACTGAGCCCGCGAGCCACAACTACTAAATCCTGCGCGCCTAGAGCCCGTGCTCCGCAACAAGAGAAGCCACCGCAATAAGAAGCCCGCGCACCGCATCGAAGAGTAGCCCCCGCTCGCAGCAACTAGAGAAAAGCCCGCGTGCAGCAACAAAGACCCAACACAGCCAAAAATAAATAAATAGAATAAATAAATCTATTAAAAAAACTGTTGGCAAAATTTGATAACTGTTAAAGGTAAGTGATGGGTACGTGAAGATCCATTACACCATTCTCTCTACTTTGTATATGTCAGAAAATTTCCACAATAAGAAGACTGATTTTCAATTTTGAAATACACAGTATATCTTAAGTTTGAAGAGCATATGTGGCTGAGGAATTAGACACATTACATATGCTCCTGGATAACCAAATTATAAAATATCCTCTTATCAACAGGTTTTACTTTTTTCAAAAATAGGGACAAGTTTGTTGTTGGGTTTTTTGTTTTTCCTTTTTACTTTGCTTAGATATGGATTGTTAAATTATAATTTAATCAGGTGCTCTTTTGTCCTAAATTTTATTATGTGATAAATAAAAACCAAACTATTTGTTTAAAATTAAAATAAAAATTTAAAGATAGGCTTATTTCCCTGTCATCATTAAAGAGGGTTCTTTGTAGTTAAACTACAGAGTGTTAATCTAAAAACTAAAAAGGCTGTAGAAAAGTGAAAAATAAATGGCCTATTGTATTCCAGAGTCTAAGTCCCAAAAGGCTAAACATTTATTCATTCATCGGATACAATGTCAATGTCAACTATTTACTTAGCTACCATGTGAGATGACCAGCAGTATCACACTGCTTCTTTTGAGATTTAAGCTCATTGCATAAATGCTAGTCTTCCTTTTGCCTTAAGATAGCAACATGTAAGTTGAAATGCAGTAACTTCTGAAAATAGGTTTTTACAGAGATCATTAGCCAAACAGAATAAAGTACCTGTACAAGCTGTACAAGTTGAAAGAAAAACTAGCTTGTGAACTCAAAATACCACATTACTACCGACAGGTCATCAATAAAAACAACATAAAATTTAACTAAAGGCAATCACTGTATACATATACTTCATAATAATGTTTGAATCGGCAAACATATAAATGTCCATGCACGCATGTATGTGTACGATAGTGCCCTGTACATGAAAACTCAGATCACTTTCACTCATCTGTCCTAAAGCATTCTCACTTTCTACTAAATGGTGATAAATGGATTCGCATCTTAGATGGCTGTTCCACTAGAAGATAGTATTTCTAAAGAAAGAAATTAATTTAGGAAAAAAAACAACAAAAACACCCACAAATATTAAGAAAATATGCATGTACCTCATTTTCTAAATAACCTCCCTAAAAGATATAAGAAAACTGTATGAAGCAACAAAAAGAGTATCCTTTCAGTTTCAACTTGAATTGATACTAATTCATTATCAAAGAAAAGATAAATAATTCAACAATCTTCAAAATACTGCTTTAAGATGAGAGATAGTAATGACGAGAGATACTATAACAATAATAATATTTCTATAACGCAACATCATTCCTAGACAAGAATTACATACCGAAGTAAGTTCTGAGGATGCGACCCATATCACATCAACAAGTAGGAGAATAACAATCCCAAGAGCCATTCGCCTGCGCTGAGTGAAACCACTGCTCTGGGAATTCATTCGGTTCATGATAAATACACACACCATTTGCAGTCTGTTTCGTGAAAATACAGATCACATTAGAGGAGATATTTTTTAAATAACCATAAAAAAATGAGAAAATTAGTATAACAGAAATATCTTACATTTGTTAAGCTAACGTTCAGGTTGAAAGTCATACAGGTTAAAAAAAAAAAAAGGCGTGCAATTTACCTTATTTTAAAGGCCTTTCTGAGGTCTTCAAGAGCAGCGCCTGAAAACTGGTCAGATCTGAGCCTAAACGGAGGTGAAAAACTCAGCGCACCTAAAAACCACCACAAAACAATGCTTATGAAAACATCAACCACTCAACATAAGATTCCTAAGCTCTTTTTCACTCTTCACCTTCCAAATGAAAGAATATCAAAGTGTGTGAAATATAACTGACACTTTCCTCTAGACTTTCATGTTATCCGTTGTGTATTTCTAATTATACTCAGAAAAGAACACGGTACAGGAAAAAAAAAAAAAAACAGTATTCAACAAACGGCATATTTAAGAATAGTTAGCTACTGAAAAATAGCTTCTCCGAGTTTCATAAATACAGAACTGCATTCGCCTCCCGTGCCTCTCTCCGGAGGTACCCACTCCCGGGACACGTCTAGACACGCGCCTGTTCCTAAGTGTCTTTTCCGTCCCCGATCTCGAGCGGAGTTGGGTGATGTTAGAGGAAGGGATTTGTTGTGAGTCTCGACGGCACGTTTCCAAGCACCTCACGTGGTAAAGGGAAAGGATCCTCCAGGCTTCCCCACCCACCCCTGTCCACTTATTTTAGCTCTAAATAGTCATTCACGAGATGGGTGGGGAAAACAGCTGTTAAAGGGAATCTTCCTTTTTCGGAGGAAAAAAAAAAAAGTTAAGCCGGTGACGCCTCCCCTGGGAAGGCGAGTAAAGCCCTGAAGCGGCGGCGCCCAGGCAGCTTCCCCAGACACCGTTGCCGTTTCGGTCAAAGCACGTCGGCTGCTACCAAAGGCTGGAGGTGGGGCTGTTGGTGGACCCTCAACCCCGGCTTCGGTGCCGGGTGATTTCGCGGGCCTCCCGTGCCTACCTACCTGGCCTTCTTGCCCCGCGATGGTGTCGTGGCGGCACCATGAGCGGACCCGGCCCGGACCCGCCGCCGCCCAGGGCCACGGCCGCGGCCTCGGACTCACAGGGCTGTCGCGGCGCCTGACATTGCGCTGCGCTGGAGGCCCAGCCCCTGAAGCCGCGGTGCCCCTCGGGGCTAGGCTGCCGACGCCACCCGGCTCCACTCGGCCCGGGAGGGCGGGGAGCGGGTGAGAGTGAGGAACCGCGCAGGCAGCGATGGCCGCGGAGGCCTGGAGCTGGATCCAGGCCCCGCCCTGGGCCCGCCCCCGGCCCCGCCTCCGGGCCGGCCAGCCAGCCTGGCCTGCGGCCCTGCCCCACGGCCTGAGGGCGGTGGCGCGCGGGTTACGTCACGGAAGCGCAAAGGCGGCCGCGGGAGGGTCCGCCTCTAGGGTGGTTTGGCGGCGCTGGGCACCGAGCGCGGAGGAGGTGCGGCTGGGGCGGCAGGGAGGAGCGGAGGTGGGAAGAAGGGAAGTGGGGCGCGGTGGAAGGAGAAGAGGGAAGCGGGCGTGGGTGGCTGGGTTGGAGCGAAGGTCAAGGGAGGTGGCCGAGCCTCCAGATGGCCCCGCACTAAAAGAAGAGATAGCAACTCCAGGCAACTCTCGATATTCCTTTCTCGAGAAGAGGCCGGAAAAGCAAAATGGCTTGGGAGAACTTTTGCTTTCTGGAAACTTTTTGTATGTAAAGTAGATCCCAGCTCTGGGAATTAGAAGCTGTGTCCCTAGGGCAAGCTACTTCACCTCCCTGACCCTCAGTTTCCTCATCTGAAAACTGGGCATAATAATAGTACCAGCCTCATCTGTTAGTTTGTACATATGCCAGGATTACATGAGCGTACAAATGTGAAGGGCTTAGATAATTCATGGCAGGTAGAACACAAATGTTAATAATTATTACATTGTACAGACTTTTTCTTAATCATCTTCAGTATCCCATAAGAAAAATGGCTTGCCACTGTGCTGGTTTGCATTTAGAAAACAAAAACAATACTACGAGGTTCTGTATGGAGTTGTCTACCACCAGCACATTTGTAACATCTTTATGAGATGGTGTGAAGAAATGAAATTTTCTTCTATAGTCAAATGTAGTGCATTTCTTACCTTTTTAATCTCTCGTTTTATTGAAATTGAATGTATTGAATTTTTTCAGTTGACTAATAAAACAATACCAATGGACATTTTTTGTGTTAATCTAGTCAATTTCTAATAAACTATCAGCATCAAGCTCCTCTAATAAATTATTCAGAAACGTACCATGCAGAATAGAAAAACCTTAACCATTTACTTAAAATTACTACTTAGGGGAAATTTGTTTGCAGACATTAATCAAATTATTTCAGTACCTGCTTTATTTATCCTTTCTTTAGGGTGTCAGGCTCATAATATGCTTAAGAAGTTTTAAGCTACATTTCTGATACACAGACTGAAAAAAACAGTAGCATTATGAATACCTCCCAGGATCTAAGAGTCAGGAAAATTAGGTTCTAATTCTTAATCTGACCACAATTTATTGTGTAATCTTGAGGACTATTATTCTCTCTACCTCAGTTCTCCACCTATAAATATGCTGATACTCTTATCTGTTTCTTAAATAAATAATGCAAATGTAAGTACTTTGTAAATGTATATAAATTACCATTATTACCACTTATTTCCAGAGCATCTGCTAAAGGACGGTGCCTCCAATCCTAGGTTAATCTTCCCTTAACATTTTTTTCCCAGCACACTCTGAGGGAAATTCCACTGGACTACTCTGAGTCAACAGGCCCTGGTGTGGTTTCTGTGCTGTGGCATCCTGACCTCAGGCATTTCTTTCTTTTGTCCCCATATGTCTTGTCCAAGGCCAAGTCCTCAGAAACTTCAAAGTCTTAGAAAGCTGCTTTCTGATATGTTTAACTCATCTCTGTGTGATTAAGTCTTAAAAGCAGGTATCTTTACATTTCCCTTCCTACCAAATCCCAGCTGTCTACATTTTCAAATATAAATTACACAAGAGCAAGGATTTTTGCCTATATGGTCCTCCACTATCTCCTCAGCACCTAGAATAGTGCCTAACACAGAACTGCAGTCAATATTTGTTGAATGAGCTTGAACATCCTGCTGTCTCTTGACCTTTTGAAGCCAATTTTCTTCCTCATATATTCATTTCTGTTGGTAGTACTATTTTCGTAGTCTCACAGGCTTAAAAAGATTGACCTTTCATTTTTATTAATTTCCTTTTTTCTCTTCAAAGTCGATCACTCTTCAAGTCCTTTTGAAATCTCTCAATAGTAAACCCTTAAGATTCATCAGTTAAGTCTTAAAAAAAAAAAATCCCCCGAAATATAAAGAATATAATTTCTTCAGTAAGTACCTATGTTACAATATGAATATGAAAGCAAAGTTGTATGTGAGTGTACAGGGCAGTCACTAGTTAACTAACTCCTGTACACCAGTATCAAAGATTACATTTTAAATTCAAGCCTCAGTAAAATTACAAATGGCTATGGCATGAGCCTTTGGAGCCCCCAGTTAATAGTTGAAACCACTTATAATAGTTCTGTGAATTCCAAGTGCGGAAATAAATAACACTCAAAGGAGAACAAGCAAAAGACATTTATTCAGAGATTGTGATAGGAAGGCAGGCAGCTCCCATCACTTGTATTTGGCAGAGACTCAAAGACAGGCAGGGAAGTGTAAAAGCTTTACAGTAGAAAATGGGAACTGCTTCAGGATGCCTTGATTGTTGGCATGGGGAAACGAGAAAGCCTAACCAGAAGCAGGTCATCCTATGTGGTTAGTCAGGGGTGCGTATCTGCCTTTCTCTGGTTGGTCCTAAGTTGGAAACAGGGCAAAAACTTAGGAAGCTGGCAGTTACTGATCAAGTCCTGGCCAACAGTCTACTCTTGTAGCTTGTATGTTATCATCATATTCTCTTTAGTACCTACCAGAATGCTGGGTACACAAGCTCAATAAATAATTGATTTGATTTGTATCTAACACATGGCCTACTGGATGGAGGTTCACAATTTTTTTTTTTTATTGTACACAAGAGACTGCTTTTGAATTTGAATTACTGCATTTTACGGGGTAAATAATATGTTGTAATGGAAGTCATTACCTTGGGAGAGTCTGGGATATCTAAGGTCCTATGGGTTTATTGTGTACACTCAAGTCCTAGACTTTAAAGGGTTTACAGGCAGGTTGGAGTAGCAAAATAGCAAGAGATCTGAATAAAAGTTCCAAACATATATAGAATAGGCATCCCAGGACAGTGCTTGACTGCTGGCCACTCATTGCCATGCCCTTGAGGGTATTGGCCAGAGTTCCGCAGGCATGATCTCTTTAGGTAAATATAAAGAAGGCTTTAGAAAACAGATGGATCTGAGCTTCATTTGAATGATGGGTAGAACTTTGATGGGGGCAGGGTAGAGGAATGATTTTTTTTTCTAAGACAGTAAAAGAGTATGAGTGTGGGGAAGGAAAAATTCTTTTTTCCTTTCATCCTCCTAGGTTCTCCAGCTGGGGTCCTATAAAATTAGACTGACAAAAGACAGATTAACAAGGGAACGACAAACGGTTTACCAACACATACAGGGCATATCGTTAGGGAAAAATCTCAAGGAAAAGTAACTCAAATGGGCGGTTAGAGCTTGGGCTAATGTAGCATCTTAACAAAACAATAATTTCTAGAGATGTGACAAAGGAAAAGAGTTTCAGACTTTCAGGTGCAGCAACCCATGAGAAGGTAAATACGTAGGGGCAGCTAATGGAATAAGGTTGGTCTGTGCAGGTCCACCTTGGCTTTCTGTCTTCTTCGTGGCCGTAAAACTTCCCAAGGAGAGGGGATTTAAGTATGGCAGTCCTTAATTTTTCAGAAGTTTCCGCTTTTAGTCAGCAAGGCTTCTTTCTGCATCTGTTGATCTCATTTGCCTCCAGCTCAAAATAATCCTTATGCCAAAGTGACAGTTTTGGGGGGTGGCACATTCTGGTCTCTGACATGAGCAAGAAAGAAAGGTGTGTCCAGAGACAACTGGTAAAACACTTGACAGAACACAGCATATATGGAGGGAAGGAATGGGAATTAAGACAGATCAGGTGAATTCTGGGGAGGTTGCAGCGTGTTGTGGGAGCTAGTTCAGGGAGTTTGGACTTATAATTTGTATGTGAGGAGAAGCGAAGAGCTTTTAAATAAGAGAGAAACACTTTTAGTAAGGCAGAAATAATTAAGTGTCCACTTGATGGCTACCAGTATGGTAGTATTGTTGGGGCACTACGTAAGACATGGCCCTCAAGAAAACCATGTTATGGACAAAACTGATTATCTAATTAAAGCAGGCATTTGCTAAGCTAGAAAGTACTGAATCTAAACGTACTTGGCTAGTATCCTTTTAGCACTATGTACCACGCTGGACGCCAAATCGATGCTCTTTTTGAAAATGGTCTCGCTGGAGTGTTACTTCCTTTTATATCTTACCGGTGAAGGCATAATTGGTGAGGAACAAGATAAGAAAATAAGAGCCCCATTTAATTGATGCTGAGGAGTTTAAGAGTGGCGCCGCCCGTGCCCACCCTGTGCTTTCAGCCAGCCCATCGGCCTCCTGCCAGCTGAGGGGCCCGTGCCAGCAGGTCACAGCATGGCAACGGGGAGCTCATTGACAGCCACATCCACTTCCCAACGTGCTCTTGACCTCCTCAGCTTCTCCCTTGTTCTCTCATCTCCCATCTTGGTCTTGTGCTCTGCTCCTGATACCTGATACCTGACACCACGCGCCCAGTACAACCTTGGCCCTTTCCTCTCTTATCATTTGCACCAACACCTGCATTCCCATCTGCTGCGAGGCAGTAAATGAACAACCCAGCCTGAGTCTCACAGTCCCTGGAACACTCCTACAGCCCATGTGGCCCATGAACAGCCCAGGTTGCCTCAACTCCCAAATGAGAAAATTTGAAAAAAGCAAAACTGAGGCTATGATATATGTAACAGGTTGTTAGATGTGACTCTTTGTGTTATATTCTGCTTTGAGCAGAGGCCCCGAAACAGAATAAACAATAAGTAGCGAAGACAGTCATGTTCTAAGGTAAGGGATTAGACTGTAAAGGGAGTGTCCTAACCCAGTTTTACTGTCAGCACACCACTCACATCCAGGCTGTATATGTAGACTAAGAATCCATGAGAAGAGTCTAAAAATGGGAAACTATGCCTTTGTTTGAAGAGCGTTGTCACATTATCTGAATATTCCCAACAGCATCCCCCTAGGGATTCGGGATGTGTGCTTCTCCCCACCTCAGGACCAGCAAGGGAGGAAGTAGGCACTTCTAGAGAGTATTCAAAGGTCTTAGCTCATGTTCTCTTGAGTTTAAGGAACACAAGGGCTGGTGCCTGAGTCTGGGGGCAAGAAGATGCAACTAGGGCTTACTGGAGCCTTGCTGCTCTGCCTGCATGATAAGGAAACAGAATTCTGATGGGAACGGCCTATATTTACAGGAAGAAAAATGAAGATGAATTTCTCACGGGCTAGAAGTGGACCACATAGGAAGGAGCCATATTGGGTTTCTTAAGAGTGACTCTACCAACAAGGGCTGCCTCGAGGGATGCGATATCTCTAACAGAGAACTACTCGGGGGAAAATTATAAGTGGTCAAAGAGATGAGACAGGCCCTTGCCAAGGAAACTACAGGAAACATATGTCCCAGCAGAAGCATTCCATGAGAATGAAGATCTGCATTTGGTATACACCATGCCGGTGGTGTTCTAGTAAAGGTTAAACAACAAGACCTCCAGGAAAAGAGTTCAGATTTGTAGCATTTCTGACATCCAAGGTAAGATTCCTTCGCTTCTGCTGCAGCCAACTTCGGGGTACCAACGTGACATCACTAAACATGGAAAAGATGCACAAGACACCACTGTAAAGTGCTTCCACCGTGCATATACAGTAGACATAAGTAAACTCAAGACAAGAACATAGAAAACAGTAAAATGTAGTTAACTAGTTAGAAGATAATGAGTATTTGTTATCTTTGATTTTAAAACATTTATTTAATGGTAAGTTTATATATGATTTAATTTTTAATGATGTCTGGATTTAACAACCACACAAAATTCCTGATAATTGAACAATTAGCTCTTGAGGGTTGGTACAGGCAAACTTAGCATACGCCACTGTACCATTCCCAGACGGCAGAGATGTCATATTACAGCCAAACCAGTCAGGTAAGACCTTTTCTGTCCCTTCCCTGGCATCCTTCCTCTGCCGTATCCCCTATCCACAGAGGTATCAGACAGCCTGGTGAGTGGCAGAAAGGAAGTAAAATAAGATAGGGAATAAAGAAACTAGCCAAGCTTCCCTCCCAGCTGCAGGCTTTCAGGCCTGAAATAGCCCTGGGCTGGCAGAAGGGTGAAGCTTAAATTGAATGAGAGTTAGAAATTATATGATTATTACACTAAAATTAACTTTTAAACATCTAAACGTATACAGAAAAGCTAAGCAACATGCCTACTATTTCACCCTGGGGCAGCAAAGAACAAAGAGAAAAGTCAACTTTATAGGGGAAAAGGTGAGAAAGCATAATGTCATTTTATGTGTGTATCCTTCAGTCATTCAATAAACAAATATCCTAACTATGCATTGCTGTGTAACCAATTACTCTAAAACTTAACATCTTAAAAATTATTTCACAGTTTCTGTGGCTCAGGGATTTGGGAGTGGTTTAGCTCTGTGGTTCTGACTCAAGGTCTCTTCGTGAAGTTGCAGTCAAGATGTCGGCTGGGCTGCTATCATCTGAAGGCTTGACTGGGGCTGGGGAATCTGCTTCCAAGGTGGCACACTCACATGGCTGTTGTCAGAAGGCCTCGCTTCCCTGCTAGTTGTTGGTCTCAGTTTTTCTTGCTAGCTTCTGGTCTCAACTTTTCCCCAGGTGGGCCTCTCCACATACTGGGTGTCCTCATGACATGGCAGATGGCAGGCTTACCCAGATTAAGCAGTGTGAGAGGGAGAGTAAGGAAGAAGCCACAATGACACACCATCATCTTCACTATACTCTACTCATTTGAAGCAAGTCACTGAATCTACCCCACACACACGGGGTGGGGCTGAGGGATGAGGCTCCGCCTTTTGTAGGGGGAAGTGTCAAACTTGTGGACGTATTTTAAAACCACCACAACCAATAAACACATCTAAATGAATAAATACATATGCATTTGCTGTAGTCAAGTTATCTCCAATCAGGATGTAGCCATTTGCAAATTTATTGAAGGTAATTTATTGAACTGACTCTTTTTATCTTTATGTGACAGGAGCACTAGCTTGAGTCTTAAGAGTCGTTCAGAATTATCTGGGAACCGGTGGCAAACTGAAAGCTGGTGGTACAAAAAGACTGAGGTTTTTCAGGAAAATGACGGATCCTAAGAAAGAAATAATCAGAGAGCAATCCTGTGGCCCTGAAAGAAAGTCTTGGCCCTCAGAAAGGAGGAGCAATTCTAGGTAAAACATGGTATTAGTCTCATTTCTAGCATCTCAGCCTCACTGCGGGACAACAATAATGCTGAGAGGTGGAAGCCCTCTGTGGTGCCCGAGCAAGAGAAGGCTAATATACATGTAGATGCATATTCCTAGCAACACTATTCACAATGGGCAATGGAAGCAAACTGTCTTAGTACATTTGGGCAGCTATAACAAAATATCACAGACTGGGCAGCTTATAAACAACAGACATTTCTCAGTTCTGGGGGCTGGGAAGTACGAGATCAAGCACCAGCACGGTCACGTTTTAGCAGGAGCCCTTTTTCTGGTTCATAGCTGTCACCTTCTCTCACTGTGTTCTCACATGGTGGAAGGACCAAGGGATCTCACTGGAGCCCCCTTTATTAGACACTAATCCCATTCATGATGGTTCCATCCTCATGATTTAAAGAACTTCCCAAAGGCCCCACCTACTAATACCATCACATTGGGCTTTAGGATTTCAACATATGAATTTTGGGTGGACACAAACATTCAGACTATAGCACATCTCAAGTGTCCATCCACAAATGAAAGCATAAACAAATTTGGTATATATATTTATATATAAAACAGAACAATACTCAGCTGATTGAAGGAATTAAGTGCTGATTCACGCTACAACATAGATGTACCTCGAAAACATTATGCTAAGTCAAAGAAGTCAGACAAAAGGTCACATATTGTATGATTTCATTTACCTGAAATATGCAGAATAGGTAGATCCCTCGAGACAGAACAGAAATCGGTGGTTTCAGGGGCTCAGGGAGGAGAGAATTGGGAGCAGCTGATCAATGGGTAGAGGGCTTCCTTTTGGGATGACGAAAATGTTTGGGAACTAGATGGGCGTGGTGACTGCACAACATTGTGCCACGGAACTGTTCCCGTTAAAATGGTTCATTTTATGTTATGTGAATTTTGCCTTAATTAAAAAAAATTGATGAAAAGAGAGAGAGAAGGCTTGTATGTGAGCACAGGTATGAAGCATCTAGAGACTCCAGAAATCTTTGGAGGGGGCACAGGAGATCTTTCAGGGCATGAGACCCAGCATCACGTGTGTGCATGGGTGGGAGTACAAGCCAGTGAAACTAGAAGTAGAGCTGCTACTATGAACTTGGACCCGCTTGAAAGCCTGGGCAAATTCAAGTTTCTAACAGTAGGCGCCAAGAATAACGTGCTTAACATGAGTTGTCCACGCTTAGTAGTTCACATTATGGAAGCTCAATTTGTCCAGTCCCTATCTGACTTTTGAGAGCCCTTTGTCAGGCGGAGGCAGGATTATATGTTTTGGAGCCGGGAAAGAGCCCCTCTCTCCTTTGGTGAAATTAACTCATTCATGAAAAGATTCAGCCTACCGATGCTCGGAACCCTAAGAAAAAAAGGAGATTTTTATGCGTGGTGACCTAAAATAACTGAGCCTTTTCCTCAATAGCTAGCAACTCTCTGCTAGCCTGCTCACCACTTTAATTTGCCTGGTTTATTCCCAAGAGTGCTCAGTGGCTACAGGAACAAACATCTCACCTCTTTACCTTATTCCAAACCAAGCTAGAGAGCGCTTCCTGGGAAGTGATTCTATGGAAGGGGCCTTGCTTCCGTGGCCACAGTTAGGATTTCCCTGAGAAACCCTAAGATGACTCTGGGACCTTTGCTTCAGGCAAGACTTCAAGGGCCTCGTTTTTCTTCTGGAGCTCACAAAAGACGTAAGCAAAGTTTATTCATAATGTAATAATTTAAAAATATTGAAAAGTGCCTTTGTATGCACAGGACGACCTTTAGAAAGTGTGCGATACAGGTTTGTACAAATGTACGTATATATATTATTTACTATACTAAATATTTTACACCATAGGTTCGTAACACTATAATTCTTAGTCATTCTGAGGAGCAAAATATTCTAGAATTATAACTCAAATCATATTATAAGTCTGAAAAGGTATTGCTTCATATCATAGGCCCTCAAATGGCAATTGATCAAAAATTATTTATTGATGCTCTCGTATAGGACCATTGCTAGACAACGTGGGGAATATATTCATTGACTCCACAGATATTTCTTAAGTGCCTGCTATGCCCCATCCCCTATTCAAGACACTGGCCTGTCTTAGAATGACCTTAACTTCAAGGCACTGGAGATGTAGCAATAAACAAAATAAATAAAGCCCTTATACTTTGGAGCTTATTTTCCAGAGGTGGGAGGTAGACAATAAATAAGCAAACAAAAACAAAAATAAGTAAATACAGATTGTGATAAGTGCTCTGAAGGAAATAAAGATGGAAATGTGATAGTAATTAGGAGAGACCAGTTTCCAATGGATCTCTTAAGGAAGGTCTCTCTAAGGAGGTGACTTTTGTTCGGAACGCTGAGATTGAAGCAGTAATGTGAATAGCCGTGGGGTGAGCAACCCAATGGAGGAAACAATAGGTGGTTTAAGAAGGAAGACCTGGGCTTCCCTGGTGGCGCAGTGGTTGAGAGTCTGCCTGCCGACGCAGGGGACACGGGTTCGTGTCCCGGTCTAGGAAGATCCCACATGCCGTGGAGCGGCTGGGCCCATGAGCCATGGCCACTGAGCTTGCGTGTCCGGAGCCTGTGCTCCGCAACGGGAGAGGCCACAACAGTGAGAGGCCTGCGTACTGCAAAAGAAGGAAGACCAGGTGTGGCTGAGGCCTTGGTGTGCAAGAAGAGGTATAAGATGGGAGTGAAGAGGTAAACACCAGCCAACACACAGAGTCCTGAGGCTCGTGGGAAAAGTTTGAATTTCCTTCTTAGTGTAATGGGAAGCCACTGATCAGTTTTAAGCAAGGAAGTGACAAAATTCTGGGTGACATATTTTAAAAAATTACTCTGGCTGCCATATGAAGAATGAATAGGAGGGTGGATACAGGGAAAACGGAGAAATTAAAAGGTTATTTTTGGAAGTCCTGAGGGAGATGACAGTGTCTTGGATTTGATAAGGAGTCAGGAAAATGTAGAGACATGGGCAGATTTGAGATAGGTTTTAGAAATAGAACTTCCTGATCAATTGGATGTGGTATTGACATGAAGAGCACTAAATATCCTCTTGACAGTGAAGACTGTGTCTTTAGTGCCTATAAGATTACCTTGAACATACATGTATTTGTTGAATCAATAAAACTTGCTGAACATGTAGAAATGTAGGAACCAAACAAGAAATACAGAACAGTGTTATCAAATCCTACTTTGTGTGTTATCTTTAAGAGCCACTAGTGAACATCAAAGATAAAACTAGTGGTCAGCTATTCCAGGTTGGGGGCAGGTGAGACAGAATAGGATTAGTAAGTGACAAAGTGGAGCGGAGAATTGTCTCAGCTGGAAAATGGGGTGAGTCAAGAACCAACTGATGACAGGGTATAGCAACCAAAAAACTGCCTTGCAGGAGGTAGGGAGTGTACATCCTGTTGAAAATATCCTTAATTTGCCTTTTAAAAGATACATTTAAAACTCTAGGTCGAAATCTTTTGAAGCAGTGAGCTATTTGCATATATGGATATTGTTAGGCTAGATTTTGAAAGCTAAACCTTGCGAAATTTAAAATACCCAACTTCCCTGGTGGTCCAGTGGCTAAGACTCCACTCTGCCGACGCAGGAGGGAACTAGATCCCACATGTCACATCTGAGTTCGCGTGCCGTAACTAAAGACCCCGCATGCTGCAACTAAAGATTCTGCATACTGCAACTATGACCCGGGGGCAGCCAAACAAACAAACAAACAAATAAATAAAATATTAATAGATAAATAAAATAAAATACCCAGAGTCTTGCTTCACCTTCCCAGGTCCTCGGTATTGTGCTTTCCAGGGTTTTGAACTGCAGTTCATTTAAGAATTAAGATATAAAATAGGTAATTTCTTTCTTTTTTAAAAAATTCTTTTGGCCGCACCATGCGACATGTGGGATCTCAGTTCTCTGATCAGGGATCGAACATGTACCCCTGCAATGGAGGCATGGAATCTTAACCACTGGACTGCAAGGGAAATCCCAAAATAGGTAATTTCAAAATTAGAAATTTGTGGGTGGTGAGAAGACCAGGCAGCCAAAACTCTCAGATAATCCTCATCTTAGAATGACCTTAACTTCAGCTTCTCCTCCTGCTAGGAGTTTGCCTATTAATGTCTCCTTGGAGCAGCTGTTATCACTGAAACAGTTAAGCCTTTCGAGGTCATTAAGTATGAGAGGGACACATGAACAAGGAAAATCTGAAAAATGTGGTTAGAGCCCACTAGACTTAGCATTCACATCTTAGCAAAGGTTAATTTTTATTTTTTTAGAGCAGTTTTAGGTTCACAACAAAATTAAGGGGAAAGTACAGAGAATTTCCCTGTATCCCTCCCACCCAACTTCCCCCTCTACCAATGCCTCTCAGATTAAGACAGTATGTTAAATGTGCTGATTTTACAATGTACACAGTTTTTCATGACTCTCTTGTCTGACAAAGACAAACAAGTTAAAAGACTGTTTTGCACAATGTACATTTGCGGCAGCTAAGGTAAGTTTCTGATAGTTCAGCATGATTACCCTTCAATTTTCCTCGAAGACCAAGTCGATCACTGCCCCACGGGCACCAAAAGCAGCTCCTCTGCCATTTCACACAGGCTTTCCTGTTGTTGGTGCGATGTGTCAGCTGCCTTCATTCCACCACCTTCCCTGCCAGACTTAAACTGTCAATGATCATTTTCCCTCAAGTAAATGAAAAGAATAAATCTTCTGAAACTAATTGCATACCACACTGGATTTATCTGTCTGTGTCCTGTCATTGGTCAACTAGGGCTTTGAACTTTGACTGAAATGTAGTTTCATCATAAAGATTACATGGAGTCAACCCAACCCTTTCTCATGCAGCTCCTGGGAAAAACTGTAGTGGAGACAATTCAGTACAAACATGTAATAGTAGGGATAATTAAACAAATTAGCAGAAATCTAGTGCTTTGATTCATTAGTTTGCTCTTTATCACATACTTATTGTACTTCGGGCCAGATGTGGTGTTTGCCACACAACAGTAAATAAATCAGCAGTGGTCCCTATTCTTGAGGAGCTCTGTCTAATGTGGTTGTTCTCAATGGGCTGATTTTATCGCCCTGCAAAGAACATTTGGCAACATCTGGAGACATTTTTTGGTTGTTACAATAGGAAAGGCGCTACTGACCTCTAGCAGGTAGAGGCAAGGGAGGCTGCTAAACACCTTTAATACACAGGACAGCTCCATAACAAAGAGTGTCAATAGCGCCCCAAATAGCCACAGCCCAAAAAGTCAATAGTGCTGAGGTTGAGATACTTTAGTTTTATGAATGGAAACATGTTACAGATTTACTGAACAGTTTGTTTGGGGTTGATATAGACATCTCAAACCTGCAAAGAGAAATAGGTCCAGCCAACATCAGAAGAAGGCACAAGGATGCACAGATGGTTTTGCTCACTGTGATGTTTTCAGATTCCAGTGCAATGACTCTCAATCTAAGGGCCAATGTAGAATTCCACATAGAGTCTTAAAAACTTTTGGTGACCAGTTTGTACTTCTACTAGGTATCCAGTAGAGAAATGTGGAGCCCAGCAGAGAGTTGGGGCTAGCCCAGACCCTACAGTGCTCTTCTTTTCCCTTTCTTTTCTTTCTTTCTCTTTCTTTCTTTCTTCCTTCCTTCCTTCCTTTCTTCCTTCCTTTCCTTCCTTCCTTCCCTTCCTTCCTTCCTTCCTTCCTTCCTTCTTTCTTTCTTTCTTTCTTTCTCTTTCCTTCTTTCCTTCTCTGCCTTCTTTCCTTCCTTCCTTTCTCTCTTCTCTAAATTCCTTGAGCATTTAGGTATCCGGTAGAGAAATGCAGAGCCCAACAGAGAGTTGGGCTAGCCCAGACCCTACAGTGCTCATCTTTTCCCTTTCTTTTCTTTCTTTCTTTCTTTCTTTCTTTCTTTTTTCTTTCTTTCTTTCTCTTTCTTTCTTTCCTTCCTTCCTTCTTCCTTCCTTCCTTTCTTTCTTTTTCTTTCTTTTCTTTTCTTCTCTGCCTTCTTTCCTTCCTTTGTTTCTTCTCTAAATTCCTCGAGCATTTAGATAACTCTATTTCACACTTTACTATGTATAGCTTTGAAGCTATAGTCTGATCATTTTATGAATGGAAATATTGTCTTCCCAAGAGATGACACAATGTGAAATTTCATCTCTACTTCTTTTTGTCCTCCTTGGCCTAATGTAATGCTAACCATTTAACAGGTGCTAAATAATTGGTTCTTAGTGACTTAAACAAAGGAAGGAAAGACTCATAAAAGCTTCAAATGTAGAGATAGGAAGAGAGAGGGGTATCAAATGTGTCATAAGATGACAACTAAGCACAATGCAGTGGATCAGACGGGAAAAACGCTATAAAGACTATTACTGGGACAACTGGTGCAATTTGAATATGCACTGTACATTAGACGGTATTATGGTATGAAAGTTAAATTTACCAAATTTGGTCATTGTTCTGTGTTTATGTAAGAGAGTGTCCTTGTTCATTGGAGATACATCAGGAAAGGTTAAAGGGTTAAGATATCTGCAACTTAAATGGTTCAACAACACAAATAATAGTAATACTAATGTATGTGTATGTGCACTTATATGTAAATACAGATATAAACAGATGGTGACAAAGCAAATATGGTAGAGTGCTAAAACTAGACACTGGAGGAAGAGTGTGTTCACTGTATTGTTTTCAGCATTTTTTCTATAAATTTTTCAAAATAAAGAATTTACAATTTACATATATATAAAAAAATACTGTGATGAATATTAATTTAGGCTGGGCAGTTGCTTGAATGCATACATCAAAGAAGAGTGAAAGATACTTTCTTGGAAGTTACACCTTTGCCATCTGCTATAAGAGTGAAAGATACTTTCCTGGAAGTTACACCTTTGCCATCTGGCTACAGTGGAAAGAGCAAGGTTCAATTGTGAGATGGAATTAAGCCAGTTAAAAGACGTGGCATGCTTTTCTGATTAGGCAACATATGCCAAAGCTACAGTTGGATGAAAGCCTGTAAAACTTGGATGGAGAGATTCTCTAGCTCCCTATTCCAGCTGAAGGGACAATGTCCAAATGCTTATTCCTACACTGTCAAGAAAAAATTTATTTTTCCATTCCCCTTGAACCTCTAACATGGTAGATCAATGGAAGAACATGGTCAAGGTAAATGTCAGAGGCCTAATTCTCTTTTTTTCCATCCCTCACTTCAACTACTGGAAATATTCTGACTCCAGTCCAGTGCTAATTCTTTTAGACTACTAGTTTAATTTTTTTCTGCTATGGCGCTCCTAAATATCCTGCATTTCTCCAAAGGTTTCTACACCCCCAACACCTGAAACTCTAGAAACTCCATCATGATCTAGAGTGATTCCAGACTATTATATACTCTTATCATCTGCTAACAGTGAAGAAGTAAACAACATATCAGCCCCATTGCCCCAAGTTTGGAACATCCTTGATTGTTTGGTTTCTTGGATCATTCAACAAATATTTAATGAGTAGTACCAAACCTCCTCCTCTCCCAGCCTCTCACCATCTCAGGAAATGGACCTACCATTGCCCCTGGGGCCTGGAGCAGTGTTAACCTTGTTCACCTTTTTTTTTTTTTTTTTGGTACGCGGCCTCTCACTGTTGTGGCCTCTCCCGTTGCGGAGCACAGGCTCCGGACGCGCAGGCTCAGCGGCCATGGCTCATGGGCCCAGCCGCTCCGCAGCATGTGGGATCTTCCCAGGCCGGGGCGCGAACCCGCATCCCCTGCATCGGCAGGTGGACTCTCAACCACTGCGCCACCAGGGAAGCCCCACCTCTTTTTTATATCCGCAAGGACATCCGCAAGTTCTGCCAGCTCCACATTCAAAATACGTCTTGAGTCCAGCCACTTCTCACACACTCAGCCTAACCACCAGCACCTCTCACCTTGACAACCAAAAATTGCCATCTTATGGAGCTGCTTCCACTCTTACCCCAGACAGTCTATTCTTCAAAATGCCTTTTGAATGAACTTCTCAAAATAGAAATCAAATCATATCGCTTCCATTTTCAAAACCATCCCACCGTTCCCATCACACTGAATAATTCGAAGTTCTTATTGGGGCCTACAAGGCCCTAAATACTCTGACCCCTTCCTACCTCTCCTACCATTTACCACCTAGCTCACAAGATTCCAGCCACACTACCTTTTAGCTGTTCTTCCATCATCCCTAGCCCTTCCTGCCTTCAGGCCTTTGTATTTGCCATTTCTTTCCCCTGGAACACTATTCCTGAAGTGTTCCAAGTCACCTCCTCAGAGATTTTCCCCAATCCACGCAATCTAAAATTATTCCCCCACACCACCCCACCATCACTTTTCATTCTTCTACCTTAGTATATACTTTTTTTCATAGCACTTACCATGAACTGAAAATACAGTATATATTTATGCATTTGTTTGTCTTCCATCAGAATATCAGCTCCATGAGTGCAGGAACTTTTTGTGTCTTGTTCACCACTGCATCCCCAGCCTCTAGATAAGGGTCTAAAGCAGAGAAGGAGCTAAATCAATATTTCTTGATGGAATGAATGCATAACTAATGCTCTCTGACCAATTTTCGAGACAAAGCTCCCTGTTCCAGAGTAGCTAGCCTACAGTTAATGTTGTTGGAACCACTGTCCTCAGAATTCTTGCTGTTAACTCTTCCCTTGTCCTCCTGGGAGCTCTTTTTTTTTAAATTTTATTGGAGTATAGTTGATTTACAATCCTTGGAGCTCTTAAAGGCCAGGAATAGGGGCTTCCCTGGTGGCGCAGTGATTGAGAGTCCACCTGCCAATGCAGGGAACATGGGTTTGTGCCCCAGTCCGGGAAGATCCCACATGCCACGAAGCAGCTAGGCCCGTGAGCCATGGCCGCTAACCCTGTGCGTCCGGAGCCTGCGCTGTGCAATGGGAGAGGCCACAACAGTGAGAGGCCCGCGTAACGCAAAAAAAAAAAAAAAAAAAAAAAAAAAAGCCAGGAATAGGAGAAGGCAGAAAAAGACAGTAACAGTGTGGAAAAGATCCATTCACTTTTCAGGTTTGGCATTACACATTGGTAGTAGAGTAGGTGCCCACGTACTGATAGGAAAGGCCACTGTGACAAAAAATACCTTCTCTACTAGACTATTACATATCCTGAAATTCTACTCTTAAGGATTAAATTATCAAGTCATCAACATCAAGGTGTTGATTCTTCTTCTATTATTCAGACCATTAACAAATTCTTAATAAAAGATGTTCTTCTCTATCCTCCATGCCTAGCACATGACTTGCACGTGTATATATTCAGTAAATATCGAATAAATGAACAGACTCTCCTTGAGTTTACTGCCTCATTTTCCTTGCCATGCACTTGTCCCTATTCTGCATGTCTTTCCTTTACCACTTCAAACTCTGATAGTTCCTTTCTAACTTTAATTATACACCTGGATTTTTTTCCAGAAATAAATACGCTAGCTACTGGTTAACAGCAAAGACCTTGGCATCTGAGATGAAGGGCACAGATGCTTTTCTGAAACCTAATCACTTCAGCCTACCGCTCAAACTTGCCAAGGGACTGATTCTGGCCCACGTGTTCCAAAGGTACCTGCCTGCCTTCCCACCCTGAGCCCCTCATTGCGAGGTGGATAGCCTCCCCACTGTCCTCTGTGTCATTTTTACTCTAACCTTTATAACTGCTTACGTGTTCCTCCACCCTCTGCTTCCTTCAGCCCATGGAAGTAACATTCATTCTTCAGGGTTTGGATCAAAGAACATCTCAGACCATGCTAAGCTAATTAGTCTCGCTTTCCTCTGAAATCCTATAGCAATAAGTATTAGTACCACTTGGTTTTTTTTTGTTGTTGTTGTTGTTTTTTAAGTTTATTTATTTATTTATTTATGGCTGTGTTGGGTCTTCGCTTCTGTGTGAGGGCTTTCTCTAGTTGTGGCGAGCGGGGGCCACTTTTCATCGCGGTGCGCGGGCCTCTCACTGTCACGGCCTCTCTTGTTGCGGAGCACAGGCTCCGGACGCGCAGGCTCAGCGGCCATGGCTCACGGGACCAGCCGCTCCACGGCATGTGGGATCCTCCCGGACCAGGGCTCAAACCCATGTTCCCTGTATCGGCAGGCAGACTCTCAACCACTGCGCCACCAGGGAAGCCCAGTACCACTTGTTTGAACACATAATTACATATTATCCTGGATCACAATCTAATTCTTCCTGCATTTATCTTGTTTCTCCAGTTTGATTGTATAATCAGGGAACATATTTTATTTTTCTCCTGTATGTCTTCTAAATTTCACACAGAGCCCAGCTGGTTGCTTTTACACAATGCTAGAGCTCAATTAGTACTTGCTGAATTGCATAGCGTATGAATTAAATACATTTACCACAGGAGAAATGTAACTGCTCTCTAAATGGTTTGGATAAAGTCAAAGATGAATTCCAGGTCTTAGCATTAATAACAAGATGTCCCATCCTAGATCCCTGTTTCAAGACTGAAGGGCATATGAAGGCTCATAAGACATGATGGTGCCCTTCCTCCCTCATTCTCCTGAAGTCAGCCCTCACCAAATGCTGCTTGGCTTCCTTTTCTGAAATACAGGGAAAAAAAATCTCACCACCATATTAAATAATTTGAATCTTTAAAGCATGTTTTTTACATAACTCATCCTGGTAACAAAATTATTTAATCTTTCAACTAAAAACAAACTCCAGATATATTAAAAATTAAGTTGACCTTCCATCACTGGAACTGTCTATACATCATGAAATTAAATGTTGAATGCCTCATTTCAGCTCTGGAGCATCTCATCCCACCAGAAGAAAGCTATTAAAGATTACTTGGTCAGGGCTTCCCTGGTGGCGCAGTGGTTGAGAGTCCGCCTGCCAATGCAGGGAACACGGGTTCGTGCCCCGGTCTGGGAAGATCCCACCTGCCGCGGAGTGGCTGGGCCCGTGAGCCATGGCCGCTGAGCCTGCGCGTCCTGAGCCTGTGCTCCGCAATGGGAGAGGCCGCAGCAGTGAGAGGCCCGCGTACCACAGAAAAAAAAAAAAAAAAGATTACTTGGTCATATCAAAAAGAGTCAAGAGCAACTTCACAAAGTTCCTACTAGCAAAAGATGGGATAATTTCAGCAAAATCAGAATAGTAATTGCATAAATTTTGATTTACCAAATGTGTTTGAAATCCATAACTTAGTTTTTTAAAATCTTATAAAGTTCATTTGTTACCTTATGAAAATGCCAAGTGTCAGATGTGGAAACAAACTTATGGTTACCAAGGGGGAGATGGGGAGGGGTGCGGGATAAACTGGGAGATTGGGACTGTCATATACACGCTACTATATATATCAATAAAAGAGGTAACTAATAAGGACCTACTGTATAGCACAGGGAACTCTACTCAATACTTTGTAATGACCTATATGGGAACAGAATCTAAAAAAGAGCAGATATATGTTTAGGTATAACTGACTCACTTTGCTATACAGCAGAAACTAACACAATATTGCAAATCCACTGTACTCCAGTAAAAAAAATTAATTAAAAAAAATGCGAAGTGTCAACTAATTTATTTGAAAAACTGGTACATTTCTTTTTACAGAAATATTCTGGCTAATTAATAAAGGAAGAATAATAATGGAATATCACCCTGATAGATTGTATTATTGACCCAATTATTCACTCCTTCTAGAATCCACACCCTTTTCTATGTAACTTTGCAATGCCCTCCTGTTGAGCTACCAGGTGTCAAGTTGATAGACTAGGACAACAGCCAAACGGAAGACAACAATTAAGCCTTTTTCATTCATAGTAAGTCCCCTACATACGAATGAGTGCCATTCTGAGAGCTCGGTTCGTAAGTCCAATTTGTTCGTTAAGTCTGACAAAGTTAGCTTAGGTTCCCAACAAACACAGTCAGCTATATAGTACTGTACAGTAATAGGTTTATAATACTTTTCACACAATTAATACATAAAAAACAAACACAAGAAATAAAGAAAACATTTTTAATCTTACAGTACAGTACCATGAAAAGTACAGTACAGTACCAGCTATATCACTGCTGCTTTTACAATTGCTTCCGGACATCCTGGGCTTGAAATAAAGAAACTGCACTGCTGTACTCTATACAGTGCTGTACTCTATACTCTATACAGTAAAGTACACAAAAGCACAACCACTTGTAGAGGATGCACACATGTGACAGTGTATGCCAGAAACATGAACTGCCTTACGTGATTAGACATGGGAATGCACGTTGGTTCTTTGAAAGTTCACATCTTGAAGGTTCGTATGTAGGGGACTTAACTGTACTGCAGAAATGTAGGTAAGAGGCAAAAGAGAAAGGAGCCAACTCCCCAGTGTTCCGGTTTTCCCCGTGGAATGACACTGGACTAGGGTCAGTTGAATGCCTTGCAGAGAGGGAGGACCATCTCACTTCTGAGAATCCCTGAACTTCTGGCCTTTTTTTGTGGATCCAGGGACTGGAAGGAAAGAGAGAAAGAAGGGCTCAGAGGGCAAAAGTCCTAAGTCAAAGTGGACACAAATGCCTCAGTCAAGGCCCCAATTCGGGGGTCTTGGAGGATACACCTGGGAAGAGCCTCGCTGAGGTCCCCAATGAAAAGAACTCTGAATGGAGGTACTTGGGCCAGGAATGTCACCATGTGTAAGAACATGACTGGGGCGGGGAGGGGGGCCTGGATCCTCAACTGTACCTCCTGAGATTGTCGTGGACTTTGTACCAAGTCTGGCGTGAGGAGGGCATCTTCTCCCCCTGAGGTCTGCCAGGCAAAGCCTTGTAGTGGCCTATGGTCAGGCCTGAAACGTCATACATAGAATTATGGCTGCAGCCTGGCTCTTCACTACCCACTGGAGGCAGGACTACCTCTTGACTTGGGACTTGGGGCATATGACTCGCTGTGGTGAACAAGATGAGGTGAAAGTGGTGGTAAATAAGCTAAATAAATACTTATTATCATGTGCTACTGAGATTGTTTGATCCTTTCTCATATAGTAATATCAATAGCTAACTGATACAGTATCCATTTTGCAACCCCAAATGGGTTAATTAATGGGTCTAGGCAGTGATTGCCAACGTTAAGACAAGAGACAACCAGATATGATGTGCCTCCTGATAAAAGTATACCATGCCACCCATGAAACAGCCTTGCCACAAATCAGAGCTGAAACTGATCAGACCTCTAGATCCAACTACCAATTTACAGAAAACACAAGTGATGGGAGGACATATTAAACAATACTGAAGTCCAGATTGTGGGAAAGTGATGACAAAAATCCAGTTTCTTAAACAAATAATTTGAAAGGGGGAAAAAAAGAGGAAGGAAGGAAATCAATAGATTGAATGAGATTTAGAGACATAAAAATCAATTGCCCTGTATAAACCGTATTTAGATCCTGGTTAAAACAAAAGCTTAAGAAATTATGAGACAATAAAGAGGATTTATTATTTGAATGCTGGATATTTGATATTTCAGCAAATGATTGCTAGTTATTTCAGGAGTGATCATGGTTTTGTGGTTATTCCATTTTATCTATTGCAGCAAACTTAGTGGCTTAAAAGGGCAACCATTCTATTAAATCTTTCAGCTTTGTGGGTCAGGAATCTGAGCAGGGCTCAGCTGTGTGCGTTGTCTGCTCCATGTGGCACCATCTGAGGTCACGCACTGGTGTTCAGTTGGCAGATGGGCAAAGCTAGAGGGTCCAAAGCGATTTTACTCCTATGTCTGGTGCTTGAAGAGGAAGGATGAAAGGTGGGATTCTTGAGACTTTTGACCAGCGCACCTGCGTGTTCACTGGCTGTTCATTGTGGAGGTTTCAAAGTTGTCACTTTACCTAGCAGCTCAGGTCCCAAGAGACCCAGACAGAAGCTTCAAAGCTTCTTAAGGCCTAACCTTGGAAATGCCAGACTGACACTCCTGCCACGTTTTACTGGTCAAGCTAATCTCTATGGCTGAGATTCAAGGTGCAGGGACTTACATTCCACCTCTCAGTGGATGGAGTGGTTAAAAAATGTGGGACCATCTATAGTCTACCACAGCAATTATGTTTTTAAAAGGAGATGCCTTATTTTTAGACATATATACCAAAGGATTTATAGATGAAAGGTATGCTGTCTGGGATTTACTTCAAAATAATTGGGGTGAGGAGAGGATAAGGGTATTGATGAAATAGGATAAGCCATGAATATATAATTATTGGAGCTGCATGACAGCTATGTGGGGTTCACTGTATTATTCTATCTTCATATATGTTTGAAACTGTCCATAAAAAGAAAGGTATCTTAGTTTTTTCAAACAGTTTTTTTTTGTTTTTTTTTGGCCGTGCTGCCCAGCTTGTGGGATCTTAGTTCCCTGACCGGGGATTGAACCCGGGCCCTCAGCAGTGAAAGCGTGGAGTCCTAACCACTGGACCACCAGGGAATTCCCAAAAGAAAGTTATTTTTAAAAGTTTAAGTTTTCCTTTATCTGAAAGCTATGTAATAATAAAATAAAAGATCACTGGAAACACCTCTGTACTATGCATTTGGTGTATCTTTACTGATATTAAATATTGAGAAAACCTATATAGATTACTATTACGGAGAGGAACTCAGGTATTTGGAATTTGAAGGAGAAAGTTTATTTCCTTAGATTACTGTTGTACAATTGTATGTATGATGTGAATTTACAGATGTCTTATATTTGAAATACTGTCAATAATTTTAGCGGTCTGTAAAGAGCTTTCAATACCTAGTACAGCACAAACTTTTAAAAGTTTACTTTTAAATAGTTATAGTGGCAAAATCCTTCCAGGAAAACGGTCAACTACTTTTCAGTTAAAAATTAACATGCTTTAGTAACTACATTTTCCCTTTAGGCGTAATACTGTGACTGAATTTTTTCCTTCCATTTAGATCTGTCACTTAAAAACTCTCTAACGCCAGCACAACTCAATGAATAACTAAAGGAAAACAAGAATTGCATGACATCTGAACGTGTAAAAGGTACCTAGGATTTTCCATTTCCCAAACTCTGCATTACTTATTTTCGTATTTACTAGGTCTATTACTGAACAATCTGCAACCCTTAACAATCAGATTCCTCCTGATCCCTCTTTATATATAAAAACATAGAGGCCAGACCACTAACATTTACATTACTAACTATATGGCCAAAACTCTATAACTACCAAGTTGTTAACTGTGCCTTACGGAGGATTCCCAAATCCACACAGTACCTGTACAATAAGACTTGATGCCAAGATTTATTGCGACACTACCTCAATTAAGGCTGGAAGTTCAGCCTCATTTGACAAATATGCAGTGATTCTGAAGAAGTAATGCTTGAGGAAAAGGCAAATGGCTTTGACATTTGTACCATGTTTGCATGAATGACTTTCCCTCTTCATCCCAAAACTACCAAGGGCCTTCGTGGAAGATTCTCCTTTCTGCAATGCTCCCACATAATCCTGAAGTAGGAAAACTAAAGAATGAATTAGAACTCATAGTCATGGGACCCTGGGGAAGACACATTCTTTCTGTGCCTCGGTTTCATCATCTATACGATAAAGATTACAATTTCTGTCCCATCTACCACACAGAACCATTAGGACCATCAACTTCTACAATGTTCTCTGAAACAACTTTGGAACCTTATAGCTCTCTGCGAGAGAATTACTACTATTCTACATACATGAAAAAAAAAATTAAGGAAATCTAGAGTTATTTTATTCAAAAAGAAATTTTCGTTTCCAATCCTTTTAGTATTCGCCACCATTTTTTTTCCTTTAGAGAATCAGATGCCATCATTTTTTTTTATTTTTTATTTTTTTGCGGTACGTGGGCCTCCGGACGCGCAGGCTCAGCGGCCATGGCTTACAGGCCTAGTTGCTCCGCAGCATGTGGGATCTTCCCGGACCGGGGCACGAACCCATGTCCCCTGCATCGGCAGGCGGACTCTCAACCACTGCGCCACCAGGGAAGCCCCAGATGCCATCATTTTTAAAAATAGGAAAAATATTTAAATCACATGGACATGGAAGTGACCACTGGTCACCTCTCTTCTTTTTCCATTCCAATAGAACCAAGACTTTATTCACAGTGACAAAGTGCCCAGCTAAAAGATTGTATTTCCTGTCCCATATTACAGCTAGTTATGATATTGTGACTACGCCGAACACTGTGACAGATTATTTAGAGATTTGGAGGCAAACATGAAAACCATCAATTAAAAGAGTAGAAATCACCCCTCATCTCTCTTCACCATGTGTCTCTCTGCTAGGTTTATTTTTCTGTGTAAACACCAAACTTTCTCCAAAGTGCTCTCAGCCAGCCATCAAACGTGGAAAAACCTGAAGGGCTCTTTCGTATTAAAGTGTTAATAGCTTATAGTAATTTAATGTTCGAAATTCTTTAAGGGCAGTTGAATTTAATACAATTCCCCAAACAAAAGAAAGACTAACATAACTCAATCACCATATACCATAATAAAAATGTGATAATGTCTAAAACTGATAAATGAAGAAACAGTAGTATGAACTGTAACAAACAAAAGAAACAGCTAAAAGATTACAAGCACGGAGTGAAGAGTGCTGAGGTAGAGGCAGAGTCCTATTGTTTTTCTTAAGGAACAGATCATTTCTATACTGTTCTAATTATTTTGTTGTTGTTAAATTTATTTATATTATTTATTTAATTTTGGCTGCCTTGGGTCTTCGTTGCTGTGCGCGGGCTTTCTCCAGTTGCTGCAAGCGGGGGCTACTCTTCATTGCGGTGCACGGGCTTCTCATTGCGGTGGCTTCTTTCATTGCAGAGCACAGGCTCTAGGTGCTCAGGTTTCAGTAGTTGTGGCACGTGGGCTCATTAGTTGTGGCACATGGGCTCAGTAGTTGTGGCTCGCGGGCTCTAGAGCGCAGGCTCAGTAGTTGTGGTGCACGGGCTTAGTTGCTCCATGGCATGTGGGATGTGCCAGACCAGGGATTGAACCTGTGTCCCCTGCATTGGCAGGCGGATTCTTTTTTTTTTTTTAATTTAATTTAATTTAATTTTTTATACATCAGGTTCTTATTAGTTATCTATTTTATACACATCAGTGTGTACATGTCAATCCCAATCTCCCAATTCATCCAACCACCACCTCCCCCACCCCGCCACTTTCCCCGCTTGGTGTGTCCGTACGTTTGTTCTCTACATCCGCGTCTCTATTTGGCAGGCGGATTCTTAACCACTGTGCCACCAGGGAAGTCCTCTATACTATTCTAAACCTTTGCTACTTCTGCTAACCATTTTTAAAAAGGCATGTGTAGATATTAAATTGAAGAGAAGTTGGAAGCCATTGTGTAACAAGAGTTCAAACACTCTGAATACCTGCCAGGATCCTGGTTCCTTCTGAGCAGAGGGACTTCTTGGTGGTTCCTTGAATATATCTTGACTTGCTCTTGTGTCATGTGACCACAGCTGAAACGAAACAAAAATTGGTTCGCTGACCAAAGGCAACCAGTTTATGTAGGTTGAGGAGGTCTTGCCTCAAAATCAATTCAACTAGGACAATCTATATTGGAGGGTGACTACTGAACCCAAATAGATCCTCTCTTAGGAAGATATGAATGCAAAAGAAAGAGCAGTTGGAAGAAGTGGAAAGAGAGAACAGTAGAAAAGGAAGCCAAGCCGAGCGAGACATTCAGAAAGAAAAGCTAAATTGCAATCATGCTGGAGTGGCAAGAAAGAGCAGGGGCAGTGCGCCTGCTTCCGAGGTGGCCACGAGCTCACTGGGCAACACAGTTACTGCTGAATGCTGAAGGAGAGTTCTGCATGGATGGGGTCAGTACATGCAACTGCCCAGAGGTCTCCTTTGTTGCCTGTGTTGCATAATTTTGTAAACTTATTTCAAACGTCTCTTATCTGAGACACGTTTGTTCCTTCCAACATGAAACAGATTGTGGGATGTGGTCATGTGCTGCAAGATGTAACTCTCCCCTCCCCTGGCACCATCTTTTCAGGAATACAGCCTTTACTTCTCTAGTTACAGGAGTATTGAAGGCTGACATCTCTCAGCTGAATCACTGGAGAACTGCCTCACTCAAGGTCACTGCCCTGGAAGCAGCCCTCATCTAAAGATGCAGTGGGAGGGGGATGAGAGTGAAGGCATCCTTGTTTCCATCGGGACAATTTATAGGTCCAGAGCTCCAAAAGCTATCAGTTGAGTCCTTTGTTGGGACTGGACAACGATTCGTCTTTTCCTTCTGCTTCTTCACTCCACCATAGGTATTAATACTAAGAGCACTCCCCTCTCCCCCACCATAAACGTCCTACATGCAAATCTCAGATTACCAATGGATGTCTGTTTCTCTGGGAACGCAACCTAAAACAAAGGACACGTTGGTTCTTAGGCCAAATAAGACAAGCAAGGGTTGTTTCTGTCACCCTTCTACCAACATCTCTGAAAGTTCCTACCAGGCTTAAGTTAACAGCTGTCAAGCTCCTCTTCCCAAATGCTAGTCAGTCATCAGCACTAATGAGTCCAGCCAGCTCAACCTCAATAATGTCCACCGGTACAGCCATGGGAAATATCTCCAGGGACAGGCAATGGCTCATAACCATAGCCACAACCTTCTCAGCTGCCTTTGCCAGGGTACATTGAGCCTGTAGTATCACTGGCCAGATAGAGACAGTGAAGGTATAACTGCAGCAGGGCATAGAAAGCAATGCTCCAGTCCACGGATACAAGGATGACCTTCTAGAGTGGATGTGGCCATCAGACAAGATGTCTTGGCAAAGATGGCTTTATGTGAGTCAGAAGCCTGTGTTTTGTTTCAGGCTGTTTCAGGTTGTCATCTTCACGGAGATGTCTGTAATACTTGCAGCAAAAGCTCAAGCTTGAGAGACTCAGCTGCTACAACCTAAGAGTGGCAGACTGGCCACTCATTATGACCATGTGGACAACTATTATGGAAATCCGGCGGCATTCAAAATGTCTGTGACAATGTGATATATTTAAAGGTAAGTCAAGAACTTCATCTCAGCCCTAACCAGCAAACCTTAACAGTGATGGAATTAAGTAAAACACATTGACTTTGTGTTGTGAATGAATATCAGGGCACAAAATGAGGTGTCTAAGAAATACCACATTTCTTTAAACAAACTTACTTATCACTATGAACCTTTAGTCTACCAGCCTGGTAAGAATGCAACTTCAATGACCTTCGGGACTTATCTTCCAAGGAGAGTTGGGCAAAGGTCCTGGGGCTGACATAGCGAAATACTAGTTACTGTTGCTTCACCCATCTCACAAACCACACTCATGTCCTGTGGCTCTTCTGCGTCAATCCTTCCTACCCAAGTACTCACAAAACCATTCCTGTGCTCTCCCAGTGCCACTGCAAGGGAGCAAGGCCAGGGTATCCACAGCTCAGGGTTGCAAATAGGTTTCAGTGCCTCAGGGAACATTTTCTCCCCGCCTTAGGACATCTCAAATAAATGCTTCTCCCTTTCTCCTCAAGGAAACCTAGCAGAAGCCCTTCAGAGCTCCTCAGCCCTAGGAGTTAGGTTTCTTCTAACCCCACAGGATCCCTTGGCCTTAGGCTATTCCGGCTTTCAGCCCAGTCATGAGCCCTGAGGCAGAGAATGGCAAAACCTGATGAAAATGAGGGGGAAGAGAAAATGCTGGAAGAACAAACAGAATTTAGTAATTCAGGAAATTATCCTGCTACCCTCCAATGGCTTTCCCTCTCACTGAGCAAACAACTGCAAGTCCCTACTGTGGCCTATAAAGTCCAACATGACTTGATCTCCTGCTCCCCCTTGGACGCCGGCTCTTCCCTTGCACCCGCTCATAATTCCACTGTAGTCACACTGTGCTTATTTACGCTCCTTGAACTTGCCGACCCCTCTCATCAGAGCCTTGTGGCAGCCAGCCTCCAGGATGATCCCCAATGATCTCCATCTGATGGTATTCATGTCCTTACAGAGTCCCCTTCTGTGCTGGATGGGAGTGACCTGTGAAACAATCGGATTTTGCAGAGATGATGATGTGTAACTTCTGAGCTGTGTCTATAAGACATGTGGTTTCTACCTTGCCCCATTTTGGACTCTCTGCTCTGGGAGCAGCCAGTCAGCCACTGTGTCATGAGGACACTCAAGCAGCCCATGGAGAGGTCCACGTGGGTAGATACTGAGGCCTCCTGCCAACGACCAGCATCAAGGGGTTAAACCATTTTGGAACTGAGTCCTCCAGCCCCTGTCAAGCCTTCAGAGACTATAGGCCTGTTTAACATCTTGACTGCAACCTCTTAAGAGATCCTAAGCCAGAGCCACCCAGTTAAGTCACTTCCAAATTTGGCCCACAAAAACTATGAGATAATCAATATCTATTGTTATTTTAAGCTGCTAAGTTTTGGGATAACTTGTTTTGCAGCAATAGATAGATAGTACAGCCCCTTAACATGCCTTCCTCAGAAAACTTGATCTCAAAATTCCTACATGTCTTCTATACTCCCTTAATACTGCTCTAATATCCCCTTGTAAGAAGGCCTGCTCTGACCGCCTATGTAAAAAGAGCACCCTCCCCTCACTACGACATCATGCTTGGTCCCCATTTCTCTGCTTTATTTTCCTTCATTGGTCTTTATAACCACCTGACATATTATATGTTTATTTGTTTACTATCTGTACCCCCATGCTCAAATGTAGGCTCCCTGAGAACAGGGATTTGTTTTGTTCACTGCTGTATCTCCAAGCTTGAGAACAGTGTCTGTCCCATGGTAGGCATTCAGTAAATATTTCTTGAAGGGAGGAAGGAAATTAAAAGTCAGCAAAGGGTCATGATGAAATCATGCAGTCAGGCTGAGGATATGAGACTCAACGCGTGCCTTGAAGACAAAAATAACAGATAGTTTTGGGGGTGGTATCTTCCAGCTCTGGTCCAGGCAATTAAACCAAAGAGAGGGATGCAAAATTATAGTTTGTAGGAGAACAAGGAAGGACTGAAAATATAGGAAAGGTTGAATCTATGAGGGAACACCACAAATGCCAAGCCAAGGAGCTTCAGGGCATCTTTCAAAATCACAAAGCATGAAACACGATTCTAAACAAATCATAAAACTAATTTAAGAAATCAAAGAGTTTGGACTTCCCCGTGGCACAGTGGTTAAGAATCCGCCTGCCAATGCAGGGGACACAGGTTCAATCCCTGGTCCGGGAAGATCCCACATGCCGCGGTGCAACTAAGCCTGTGCGCCACAACTACTGAGCCTGTGCTCTAGGGCCCGTGAGCCACAACTACTGAAGCCCGTGCACCTTAGAGACCAAGTGCCGCAACTACTGAGCCCACGTGCTGCAACTACTGAAGCCCGCGCCCCTAGAGCCTGTGCTCTGCAACAAGAGAAGCCATTGCGATGAGCAGCCCGCGCACAGCAATGAAGAGTAGCCCCTGCTCGCCACAACTAGAGAAAGCCTGCGCGCAGCAATGAAGACCCAACACAGCCAAAAAAAAGAAAAAAGAAATCAAAGAGCTCGATACAAAGCCAAAGGATTTTATAGTGTTAATGTGCTCTTGTTACACATTTCTCCTGTGTGTAATTACTTATTAATAATCATTGAGAGATTTTAAGCATTTAAAATCGAAAAGGTTATCCCATCTCAAGTAACATTTAAGATAAGTCCAGATAGAAGTTCGTGCTTTCAGGAATCCTGTGAGCAGCCAAAACACAATCTTTGTAAAAGCATTTTGTCTGATACCTATCAGAGCTTAACACTGAACTAACAACAGACAAGGATTTGAGTAGAGGTGGCTATTTTCTGGAATACATGTGAAGGGGTCATTTATGTGTATCATGAGCTTCTTTTATTTAAAGTGCCAGAAATAAAACATTTTTTGAAGGGGAAAGAATCAGAGGCTGGCAACCAGGGCAAGAAGTTGAAAAGAGGTTTGTTTTTTTTTTTAACATCTTGTCACATACTCTGGGATAGGGCTTTTTAATTTTCTAATCTATGTATTTATCTTAAAATGCATTAAAATAGTTCAGTGTATTCTATCTCACCTCATTTCCATTTACCTTTCTTTATCTCCCTTATTCTGACCACTGCCTATTTATATTTACTGAGTTTGCTGGTCCATGGCTGCTCAGCATATTTGTTGAAGATCTGAAAGCAATGATTTGACGCTTGCTCCATTAGTAATATTTTAATACCAGCTCCACGTTTTCCAAATGGGCTCAACTCTTGTCTTTATCTCCTGTTTAATGTTTGGGAAGTAACCCTATTGAATATTTTCTTATCAGAGCTCCCTTTGCTTTCAATGAAGCAAGTACGAATGCCTATTTCACTGTCTGTTTCACACCTTCTATAAAACACTGTTTTTGCTCAAAAAACAATAAATGTAAAAATGGTGAACAAAGCACTCAATGAATAGCATGCTCTTTAACGCGTATATATTACTACTTGCTGTAAAATAACTCGGAATCATGCTTTGAACTTATGTAGCTCCTTCCCTTTGACACACTTATCAATGTTTGTCTCTTGAAATTGTACTCCTACAAGTCTTCCTATGTAAACAGAATATGGTGAAGATAATACCTAGAGAAAGAAGGTATGGTATTGCAAGTTCTATGAAAATCTCACTGGATCTCCTACAAGGACGTTTTTGGGATTATTTAATGATCTGGGCAGACTGCTTCACTTTCACTTAATGTGAAAGGAAGAAAAATATAAAGCCATTCATTTTACTGCAAGATGACCTAAATATATCATTGTGAAGGAATGGGTTGTCTTCTTGAAGAAGACAAAAGGAAGCACATCTATGAAATCTAAGGACAGCCTTCATGGTTGTTCAGTGGACCTGCAAATTCACCTACCTGAGGATTATTCTAAGCAGTACAGCAGATCAATAAACTGAATGTTGTCAGATGAAAAGTCTTCTGTGTGCATGATTAATTATTTTAACTAGGCAGTTAACATCTTTTCATTATCACATAAATGTACTATATTGAAAATCTGACAGTATGGTATTGAGTGGGAAGGCCTTCTTAAGTATAAAATTGGCATTAAAAAAAAGCTGTCATATATTTGCAAATATGCAGGTGGAAAGCCTTTAGAGAACTTAAATTGCCCTAATTAAAATTAAAGATTTCAGCTTCAGTGTGTACCTGGGAATGCCATTGTTAATGACTGCAATTGGTCTCTTCTGTTGATGTAGTCAGCATTTCTTATATTTTATGAGCCTGCTCTATTGTTCTACCGAAAAAGGTTATCCTTTTTCGCCACTGTGGCAGCAATCCTTGACTACACTGTGAAGATTCCCTTGTAGACCATGTGACTGAGTTCAATGGACTGTGAAGTTATACCTCCATCATGCTTTCTCTTTTCCCTATGTCCCCACCAGATGGGTATAACAATGGTGAAGCACAAGAAAATTCCCAGACACAAGATGGAAGAGTCCAAATCCCTAAATCACCCCATGGAGGAAAGCCATCCTCAACCAGGAACCCTTCATTGAACAGCTATATCGGCAAAAAATAAATTTTTATTATGTTAAGCCATTACAATTTTAGGTTTTATTTATTATAGCAGCTAGTTATTTCAATATAGTTACCTAAGATAAGTAATATTCCACCTTACTAGAAGAAACACATACACATATACACACACATTATATACACACAAACCAAAATATATACAAATACACACACACAATTTTCATTTCTTTCTTTTTTTTTTTTTTTGCGGTACGTGGGCCTCTCACTGTTGTGGCCTCTCCCGTTGCGGAGCACAGGCTCCGGACGCGCAGGCTCAGCGGCCATGGCTCACGGGCCCAGCCGCTCCGCGGCAGGTGGGATCTTCCCGGACTGGGGCACGAACCCGCGTCCCCTGCATCGGCAGGCGGACTCTCAACCACTGCGCCACCAGGGAAGCCTCATTTCTTTTTTATATTGCTAAAGGGAATATAAAATTCCACAACACTTCTGGAATACAATTTGATGGCATTTATCAAAACCCTTAATTATGTACTACCTATTCATGTTTAATTATGTGATTACCTTGACCTATTTCAAGGAATTTGTACTGAGTAAATAGTGTGCAAAGATTTAGCTCCAATGATATTGTGTGGTATTTTTTTTATATTAGCAAAATATTGTAGGCCACAAAAATATCCATGCTAATGAATAATTTAAATAAATTGGGGTACTTTAGACAATGGAATATTTTAGACAATTAAAATAATATTATAGAAAATTACCTAGAGATTATCATACTAAGTGAAGTAACTCAGACAAATATATGATATCACTTATATGTGGAATCTAAAAATATGATACAAATGAACTTACTCACGAAACAGAAACAGACTCACAAACTTAGAAAACAAACTCATGATTACCAAAGGGAAAAGATGGGGGGGAGGGATAAATTAGGAGTTTGGGATTAACAGATACACACTACTATATATAAAATAGATAATCAACAAGGACCTACTGCATAGCACAGGGAACTCTACTCAATATTCTGTAATAAGCTATATGGGAAAAGAATCTGAAAAAGAATGGATATATGTATAACTGAATCACTTTGCTGTACACCTGAAACTGACACAACATTGTAAATCAACTATACCCCAATATAAAATAAAGATTAAATTAAATGAAAAAAAAAATCATGACACAGGATAGTGGTAATAGTACACTGCTAAGTGAAAACAGCAAGTGATAATATAACGTATATAGCTTGGTTCTAATTATTATTTTTAATGTGTATCTTTGTGTGTGTATATCCAAAAAAATCCCCCCAAAACAGAAAAGAAATACAGTAAAATATAGCCAGTATTTATATCAAGGTAGTGGGACTAAATGTGATATTATTGTTTTTTAATTTATAATAGTTTTATTGAGATATATGTCAGAAATCTACAGTTCACCCTTTGTAAGTGTATAATCAGTAGCTCTTAGTATATTCACAAAGCTTTATGTCAGTTAATATTATATAATTCCAGAATATTGTCATCAACACTCCCCACCCCTGCAAGGCCCCATTGTCATTAGCAGTCACTATTTATCCTCCCAAACTGCAGTCCCTGACAACCACTAGTCTACTTTTTGTCTCTGTGGTTCTGCCTACTCTAGACATTTTATATAAATAGAACCATATAATATGTAGCCTTTTGTGTTTGGATTCATTCATTTAGCGTAATGCTTTCAAGGTTCGTCCATTCTGTAGCATGTATAAGAACTTTGTTCTTTTTATGGCCAAGTAATATTTCATTGTATGGACATACCACATTTTGTTTATTCATTTATCAGTTGATGGACATTTGTGTTACTTCCATTTGGGACTATCATGAATAATATTATGATCATTCCTGTACAAGTTTTCTCTTGGGTATATATTTAGGAGTAGAATTTATGAGTCATATGGTAAATCTACATTTAACATTTTAAGGAAATACTGAATTTTTCCAAAGCAGCTGCACCATTTTACATACCCTTTGCAGTGTGTGAAGGTTCCAATTATTCACTGACTCATCAATACTTATTATTATCTGACTTTTATTACAGCCACCAAAGTGGGTACGAAGTGGTGAATCATTGTGGGTTTTTTTACATTTAAAAAAAAAATTTTTATTGGAGTATAGTTGCTTTACAATATTGTGTTAGTTTCTACTGTACAGCAAAGTGAATCAGCTATAGGTATACATATATCCCCTCTTTTTTGGATTTCTTTCCCATTTAGGTCACCACAGAGCACTGAGTAGAGTTCCCTGTGCTGTACAGTAGGTTCTCATTATTATCTATTTTATACATAGTATCAATAGTGTATATATGTCAATCCCAATCTGCCAGTTCATCCCACCCCTCCCTTTCTACTTTGGTATCCATGTTTGTTCTCTACGTCTGTGTCTCTATTTCTGCCTTATAAATAAGATTGTCTATACCAATTTTTTCAGATTCCACATAGACGCATTAATACACCATATTTGTTTTTCTCCTTCTCACTTAGTTCACTCTGTATGACAGTCTCTAGGTCCATCCACATCTCTACATAAATGTGATTTTAAAATGTTGTTTTTATTTCTGTATTTCCTAAATTTTTTTCAATGAATACACATATTTTTGTCATAAATTGTGTATAAACACACATATATACACGTGTGTGTGTGTATATATATATATGTTACATATATTTATAAAATTGGAGGGAAGGAGGCATGGTAATCTTTTTTTTTTTTTTTTTTTTTGTGGTACGCGGGCCTCTCACTGCTGTGGCCTCTCCCGCCGCGGAGCACAGGCTCCGGACACGCAGGCCCAGTGGCCATGGCTCACGGGCCCAGCCACTCCGCGGCACGTGGGATTCTCCCGGACCAGGGCACGAACCCGTGTCCCGTGCATTGCCAGGCAGACTCCCAACCACTGCGCCACCAGGGAAGCCCGGTAATCTTATTGGTAAGCCTATTCTTGCAGAATAGGCTTTCTCCCAGAATAGAAAATGAGGATGGCAGGTTTCTGGTGGTGATAGAGCAATGTAGGGAAGAAGTGGCTTATTGAGGAAATGACGATGAGGAAGGGTACACCAGATAGAAACCATTCGATATTAAGCTGATTCTGAAGAGAACTGCAGAGGGCACTAAATGAATACTGAGTATTTTATATTACAATTTTTTTAAATTAACGAATCCCCATGGCACTCATGCAGTGATTCTGGCCTCACATCCACACATGCTATTCCCATCCTAATCCCTGTTTTACAACACTGCAAAACCCATGCCTGTCCAAGAGACAATTTGTCATCATGGCAAATGTACACTTTGTGTTTTTAGCATCCCTCTACTTCCTGCTTCTTTGACCTTCTATTCTCTATATTTTCTCTTGTTTTATAACAGTATTTAACCACCAAAAGTCCAAAACTGTCCTGACGTTTAAGATTTGAACACTTCTAAGCCTAGCTTCTTTTATTTTATTTTATTTTTTAATATTTATTGATTTATTTATTTGGCTGTGCCGGGCGGCACACAGGATCTTGAGTTGCAGTATGCGGGCTCTTAGTTGCAGCGTGTGGGATCTAGTTCCTTGAGCAGGGATTGAACCTGGGCCCCCTGCATTGGGAGCCTGGAGTCTTAAGCACTGGACCACCAGGGAAGTCCCAAGCCTAGCTTCTTTCAAATTGGACAAGTGATCTTGAGAAATTTACTGCACATCTTGGGACTTGTCCTTTCCCTTCTTCAGTGAAATAACCGGACCATGGTCCTCTTCTACTCCAACATACTGAGATTCTGTGGTAATGAATTACCATAAGAGACTGATCTTGAAATTCACTCAAGGATCTTCTCCCTGTGCCTCTGTTTCCTGACCTAAAAAATACCTGGCTCCCAGACGAGGACCCTGAGAGAGTCGTATCTGAGTCTAGAGATCTTTTTCTTGTTCTTTCTTTTTCTCTTCCTTCCTTCCTCCCTCTTTCGTTATCTTCCTTCCTTTTTCCTTTCTTTCTATTTTCTTTCTTCCTTTGTATAGCTATTAATATTGTTTATTTATTAATAGTATTTCTAGTTTAATTCACCTCTGGTCTTCCTGACTCTTTATTAGTGAGAAAAATGACAACTATCCATGTCTATCGATTACACGCCCATAATCAAAGTCCTTCAGGAGGATCTGTCAAGAGCAAACCTGGGAAAGAGGGGTTTCCTTCCTGGTAAACTTCAGGAAAGTGAATCATTCAGGATGCCTGCTTTGTAATACACAAATGTGGGCAGGGACCCATGTGGACAGCCACTCACGTTTTCATTGAAGGGGGCTTGGTTAACATGCCTTTGAGTCAACCATGGAGTCCCTTCCACCCACATCTGCCATTGTGGGACTGGAGACTAAAACCCAGAGCCACTCTTACCCTAGGGAGCTGTCCTCTGGGCTTCCGCCTTTCATTGGGGTTCAGTGTCACTGAAGTGCTTGTCTACTCTCCTCTGATCCTTATCCACTTCTAGCCACCACTTTTTAAAAACATTCTAGAGTTCTCATGTGTAAATGTCATCTGTGTGACTCCACTGGGAAGAAAAGAACGGTATTTAGGGATTCAGAGGTCCTGGTAGCAATGGGTTTCCTTTGTTTCCTGTCAAATAACTTGTGTTTTTAGGTGTAATTTCACTCTGGAGAGGTCCTCTGAGCTCTTCTTGACAACATTTTTCCTTTCAGTGAGAAGAAAGTAAAAATATGGCAGGGAAGCACTTCAGGAAGCAATTGGGGTGGATAATGAATTAAGAAAGCAATGAGAAGATAAAGAAATTCTTGGGAGCCTAGAAAGGAAACTGCTTTTATCCATCTGAAAAGTAATTCCATCATGCATATCAAGGTTACACCGAAAGGCTATCTACCCAATGCAATTATGTTTCATAAAGCATGTGCTGAGAATTGTACACACATTTCTTCACTTACGTGAAGCAAGCAGACAATAGATATAATCTCCATTTTACAAAGGAAAAAAATGAAAGGTAAAAATTTCACCAAAGTTCAAGGTCTATGCTTCAGTTTCCTAAACCGTGAGGGTTATAATAGCACCTACTTCATGAGTTATGAGGGCTGCATGAGATAAGGCTTATTAAGGACGTTTGCACAGGGGAAAACTTGGTAATTGTTAGCTGAGATTTTATTATTATTTTTATTGCTAATAACTGGCTAATTCTGAAGCCAGTATTCTTGTTCCTGGGATTTGAGTACAGAAAGAACAGTGCTGGACAACAAAAACAGAAAACAAACAACCCGGGCTTCCCTGGTGGAGCAGTGGTTGAGAGTCCGCCTGCTGATGCAGGGGACACGGGTTCGTGCCCTGGTCCGGGAAGATCCCACATGCCGTGGAGCGGCTGGGCCCGTGAGCCATGGCTGCTGAGCAAACAAAAACAAACAAACAAAAAAGAAAGCAAACAACCCAATCGAAAAATGGGCAGAAGACCTAAATAGACACTTCTCCAGAGAAGACATACAGATGGCCAATAGGCACATGAAAAGATGCTCAACATCGCTAATTATTAGAGAAATGCATATCAAAACTACAATGAGGTACAACCTCACACTGGTCAGAACGGTGATCATTAAAACGTTTACAAATGACAAATGCTGGAGAGGTTGTGGAGAAAAGGGAACCCTCTTGCACTGTTGGTGGGAATGTAAATTGGTACAGCCACTATGGAGAACAGTATGGAGGTTCCTCAAAAAAACAGAATTACCATATAACCAGGAATCACACTCCTGAGCATATATCCGGACAAAACTATAATTCAAAAAGAACATACACTTCTGTATTAATAGCAGCACTATTCACAATAGCCAAGACATGGAAACAACCTAAATGTCCATCAACAGACGAATGGATAAAGAAGATGTGGTACATATATACAATGGAATATTACTCAGTCATAAAAAAGAACGAAAAAATGCCATTTGCAGCAACATGGATGGACCTAGAGATGATCATACTAAGTGAAGTACATCAGAAGGAGAAAGACGAATACCATATGGTATCACTTATATGTGGAATCTAAAATATGACACAAATGAACCTATCTATGAAACACAAACAGACTCACAGACATAGAGAACAGACTTGTGGTTGCCAACAGTGTGGGGGTTTGGGGGAGGGATGGACTGGGAAGTTGGGGTTAGCAGATATAAGCTATTATATATAGGATGGATAAACAACAAGGTCCTACTGTATAGCATAGGGAGCTATATTCAATATCCTGAGATAAACCATAATGGAAAAGAATATTTTAAAAAGTAGGTATATATATAACTGAATCACTTTGCTGTACAGCAGAAATTAACACAACGTTGTAAATCAACTATACTTCAATAAAAAAAATAAAAGATAGGGACTTCCCTGGCAGTCCAGTGGTTAAGACTCCACACTTCCAATGCAGGATGCGTGGGTTCTATCCCTGGTCAGGGAACTAAGATCCCATGTGCCGCATGGCGCAGCCAAAAAAGAAAAGAAAAAGAAAAGATAAAATTTTAAAAAAGGGAAGAAAGAACAGAGCTGGAAAGGCTGGAGCAACATCAGAAGGAATAGCAATATAGGTCAGGAATAATTCCTGAGCCCATAAAGTGCTGTGTTGGGGACGGTGACCTGACCAACAGGCATCTAGTCACCTGATCCTGATGACAGTGACGTTCATGAGAACAGACACCATAATTCTTGGGCGTAGCAGGTGCTACAAACACCCACTTAGTTACCTACCCTTTTTGAAGATCTTCAACGCATTTTGAACCACAGGAAAAGATACAGGTACCCAATTTTTCTGCATGAGAATGATAGTTCTTCCTAACCAAAATTTTGCTCCTTCCTTAATATAACTCTTACCTGAAGGCACAATAAATATAGGTTTCATTTTGAAATACAAAACTTGCAAAATAATTTTGAACAGTAGCAGTGATTTGTGGTTGCCTCTTTCCACAAAACCAGAACAGGTCAGCTGACATTTTACGTATCTTATACTTTATATAACTGCTACTTATAATGATCTTCAAGAACTTGGGAGCACAAAGCTCCTTTTGGGGTTAGAAAACAATAATTTAAAAAAATTTCAAGTGAAAGCATAGAAATAATCATCAACCAACCCCCAGAGATGTATCTGGAGCAGCTCATTCTCCACATAACCCAAACCAAACTGTATTGTAAATATTTCGTATTTCCTGTATATTGTGATGCTTTGACATCTTGAAAAACCTTTCTGGCTGGGAAGAGCCTGCCCTTCCCTGGGCTAGTCAACTCTTAGAGATAGCAAAGGGCCCAGCTGGGACCACATCTTTGATACAAAAACTAACCAATCCAGAGCCATACCTCCTCTATCTGGTTTGTGTACCCCAGGGAGTAATAGTCCTCTGCCTTAACCATCCCAGGGCCAGGTGCCAGACAACTAGGGACAATTCCTATAGCTTAGAGACCATCAAAATTATTCAAATTAGCCACTCCTAAGTGTTTACGCTGCCCTAGCTTGCCTTTCCCATGGAAACCCCAATAAAGGTCATGGCCTAAACCTTCCCCTCACTCCTGACTTCTGCCACCTGACCATCTTGGGCTTTTCCATGTGGCCCTGCATGGTCTGCTGTGTCTCCTGTGCCTAGGACTGGTGAGTAAAATAAACTTGATTGGGTTTTTTTCTGAGCCTCTCTTCTATCTCCTCTTATGGCCACACCTGACTGACCATCTCATAAAAGAATACAAACATCACTCTCCCGGGATTAAAAAAGAAGGGGTGTGTTTGTGGCTCTTGATATAAAGGTCAAACTCTTTAAAATGGCAGACAAATCCTTTCAACATTTTACCTTTGTTTACCCTATAACCTCATTTCTTTCTTTCTGCTTTTTGGCCGCACCAACTGGCTTGTGGGATCTTAGTTCCCCGACCAAGGATTGAACCCGGGGCCCCCAGCAGTGAAAGTACTGAGTCCTAACCACTGGACTGCCAGGGAATTCCCTAACCTCGTTTGTTACCACATGCAAACAGCTACCCTCCCAGTGACCTAATGCCACTAAACATGAATGCTAATTATTTTAGGTCTTCTGCTATCCCAGCCCTGTACTCTCAGCCCAAACTAGGGAAATCTCAGTCCTTCCTTCTCCATTAAGACCTCAGGCACTATCTACTTCCTCCTTCTCTTCCCTTCCTCCAGCTACTTCTGTTTCTGTAAAGACCTATGTTAGGGCCTTACTAATTTTGTATTGCAATCCTTGGCTTGCATGTGGAGGTCAGGAATTGTATCTTTGTATATCAGGACCTAGCAGACAAGTCTTCAGGAAATGTTTGTGGGTCTGAGGGACAGTTAGCACTTGAGCTGTAAAAAGTCTTCAGCGTGTACCCCAAATAAGGGTATAATTAGCTCATTTATTCATTTACTGAGTACCTATTATGAAATAGGCAAAGTTCTAAGTCTTGAAACTAAAGCAGTGGAAAATAAAAAACAAAAACAGATGAAAATCCTTACATGGTACTTGCATAGGAGTGGGGAAGACAGACAATAAACAAGTGAAATATATTATTAAATGGTGATATGTGCTGTGGAAAAATATAAAGCGGGGAAAATAGAGTGTTCTAGAGAGAGCTGCAATTTTATGTAAGGTGCTCAAATTAGATTAATACAAACAGCAGTAATACCAAAAATTCGACAGCAAAGCATTTTCTAATGTATTCCCTGGGTTTTCTATTATATTCTGAAGAAACTTTGCAGAAAATCTATTGGGAAAATAGTTTATGAAAAATATTTCCATAAGAAATTAAATTATGTTCCCAAGGCACAACCTTAGTAACTTCAAAAATATTTTTTTAGGGCTTCCCTGGTGGCGCAGTGGTTGAGAATCCGCCTGCCAATGCAGGGGACACGGGTTCAAGCCCTGGTCTGGGAGGATCCCACATGCCGTGGAGCGGCTGGGCCCGTGAGCAATGGCCGCTGAGCCTGCGCATCCAGAGCCTGTGCTCCGCAACAAGAGAGGCCGCGATGGTGAGAGGCCCGCGCACCGCGATGAAGAGTGGCTCCCGCTTGCCGCAACTGGAGAAAGCCCTCGTGCAGAAACGAAGACCCAACACAGCCAAAGCTAAAATAAATTAATTAATTAATTAAAAATAAAACAACAAAAACAAAAAAGAAAATTTTAGTAGTACCACAACATTAAAGAACATTAAGAATCTGTTACACAAACAATAAAGAAACAATATGAAATGCCATTAATAAAAATGGTGAAGCATTGATTTCTGAAAATTTTCTCCTCCATAAAAATAATGAAAAAAACTGGAAAAATTGTCAGAATCAACTTGTTCAGAACTCTGGAAATTAATCAAAGTCTTGTAGAAATCCAGCATTCACACAAGAAAAGTGGTTGAATTTTGGTAAGAACATTAGTTTGTGGGGTTTTAACTTGTTGTAGTCCCATTCTCTACTCTCACCTCTGAAGCAACGTTGAAAATTAAGAGCCTGTATCTGAGGTGAAAACCAGTATCCAGGAAACAACTGGGGGGTTGGAGCTCCTTCTAAAGCTTACTCTCAGAGAACTGTCATTATTTGACCAGTCTCATGGTTCCCAAGAAGACTAAACGTGCACCTAGAAACACAGCCCCAACATATATGAAGCAAAAATGACAGAAATGAAAGGAGAAATACACAATTAAAAATAATGGTTGGGGAGTTCCCCGATGGCCCAGTGGTTATGACTTCGGCGCTTTCATTGCCTGGGGCCCAGGTTCAATCCCTGGTTGGGGAACTAAGATCCCACAAGTTGTGCCATGTGGCCAAAAAATAAATAAATAAAACAAAATAAAAATAAATAAAAATAATGGTTGGATACTTCAATACTCCACTATCCATAATTGATAAAATAACAGATTGACAAAGAAATAGAAGACTTCCGATTAAACGAAGAAAAATGTGAAAAATGTTTTTGAAAATGTATTTGAGGGACTTCCCTGGTGGTTCAGTGGTGAAGAATCCACCTTCCAAAGCAGGGGACACAGGTTCAATCCCTAGTCGGGGAACATGCCATGGGGCAACTAAGCCTGTGCACCACAACTACTGAGCTTGTGCGCCTCAACAAGAGAGCCTGCGTGCTGCAAACTACAGAGCCCATGTGCTCTGGACCCCGCCAGCCACAACTAGAGAGAGAAAGCCCACACACCACAACTAGAGAGAAGCCTGCACCCTGCATCAAACAGCCCGTGTGGCAACAAGCAGCCCATGCTGCAATGAAAGATCCCGCATGCCACGACGAAGACCCCGTGTGCTGCAACTAAGACCCGACACAGCACACACACACAATAAATAAATAAATCAATATTAAAGAAAGAAAGAAAGAAAATGTATTTGACATGTTTATCTAGATTCTAATAGTCTTCCAAACTCTCAGCAGTTCTGAATGTAAACAATAAAGATTTGGATATTATGATGTAAGAAAGAAAGAAACAGAAGACTTGAACAACACTATAAACCAACTAGACTTAACAGACATTTATAGAACATCTCACACAACAACAACAGAATACATATTATTCTAAGTGCACATGAAACATATATAAGCCATTAGATGTGCCCATAAATTTAAAAGGATTGAAACTATACAAAGCATATTTTCCAATACAATGGAGTGAAATTAGGAATAAATAACATAAGGAAATTTTGAAAATTCACAAATATATGAAAACTAAAAAGCACACTTAAATGGCCAATTAGTCGAAGAACAACTCACAAGGGAAATTAGAAAATACTTCGAGAAGAACAACAATAGAAACACAACATACCAAAATGCATGGGATGTAGCAAAAGCAATGCTCAGAGGGAAATTTATAGTTGTAGATGTTTATGTTAAAAAACAAGAAAGATCTCAAATAAAACTTAACCTTCCACCTTAAGAAACAGCCAGGTAGAGGGTATATCAAACTAAATCCAAAGCAAACAGAAGTTAGGAAATAAAAAGAATTACTGTAGGAAAAAATGAAATAGAGACTATAAAGGCAGCAGAAAAAGTCAACAAAAAGAAAAAGTTGGTTAGTTGTAAAACTAAAGAAAATGGATAAACCTTTATCTAGATAGACCAAGAAAGAAAGATAGAAGACTCAAATTACTAGAATCCAGAATAAAAGAGAGGAAATTATCACTGACATTACAGAAATAGATGAAATACTGTGAATAATTGTGTGCCAATAAAGTAGAAAACCTAGATGAAATGGACAAATTCCTAGAAAGACAAGAACTACTGATACTTATTCAAGAACAAATAGAGAATTGAAATAGACCTGTAACAAGTAAAAATTTCAGTGAGTAATCAAAAATCTACCAACAGAGGAAAGCCCAGACCCAGACAACTTCACTGGTGGATTCTACCAAACATTTCAGGAAGAATTAATTCCAATTCCTCACTAATTTTTCCAAAGAAAGAATAGAAAGAGCCACTGATCAATTCAATCTATGGAGTTAGCATTACCTGATACCAAGACCAGACAAAGAAATCACAAGAAAAAATAATGCTACAGACCAATATGCCTTAAGAATATAAACATAAAAATCCTTAACAAATTACTAGTAAACTGAATCCAGCAACATATAAAAAGGATTATACACCATGATTGAGTGCAATTTATCCCAGCAATGCAAGGTTGGTTCAATATAAGAATATCAATCAATGTAATACACTTCATAAATAAAGAAAAAAAACCATATGACCATCTCAATCAATGTGGAAATGTTATTTGACAAAATCCAACACCCTTTCATGATGAAAACACTCAACAGACACTGGAAAATAGAGGGGATATCCTCAACTTGGAAAAGGGCATTTTGAAAAAACATGGCTACTATAAAAGCTAGTGGTGAAAAACTGAAAGCATTCCTCATAGGTCAGGAACTAGATAAGGATGTCCTCTCTTGCCACTTCTATTCAACCTTGTACTAGAGATTGTAGCCAGGACAATTAGGCAAGAAAATGAAATAAAAAGCATTCAGAATGGAAAGAAAGAAGTAAAATTATCTCTGTTTGCAGATGATCTCATCTATAGAAATTCCTAAGGAATCCACAGAAAAACTATTAGAGCTAATAAAAAAGTTCAGCAAGGTTACAGGACACAGAATCAATATATAAAAATTAGTTGTGGGGCTTCCCTGGTGGTGCAGTGGTTGAGAGTCCGCCTGCCAATGCAGGGGACATGGGTTCATGCCCCGGTCTGGGAAGATCCCACATGCAGCTGAGCAGCTGGGCCCGCGAGCCATGGCCACTGAGCCTGTGCGTCTGGAGCCTGTGCTCCGCAATGGGGGAGGCCACAACAGTGAGAGGCCCGTGTACTGCAAAAAGAAAAAGAAAAAAAAAAAAGTATCAGAAAGAATAAAGTTCTTAAGAATAAATTTAACAAGGGAAGCCCACAACTTACACACCAAATGCTATAATACTGTTGAAAGAAATTAAGGAACACCTAAGTAAAGGGAAAGTAATAAATTAATGTACATATTTCACACAATCTTTATCAAAACTCCCACTTTTTTTGCAGAAATTGATAAGCTAATCCCAAAATTCATATGGAAATTCAAGTGATACAGAATAGCCAAAATAATCTTGAAAAACAATAACAAAATTGGAGTACTAATACTTCCCAATATCAAACTTTACTACAAAGATACAATAATCAAGACAGTATGGTACTGGCATAAATACAGACATATAAATCAATGAAATAGGACTGAGAGTACAGAAACAAACCCTCACACTTTACAGTCATATGTCCATGGTCAATTGATTTCTGACAAAGGTTCCCAGACAATTCAAAGAAGGAAAATCAGTCTTTAACACAAATGGTGATGGGACAACTGGATATCCATATATAAAAGAATTAAGCTGGATGCCTATATAACATCATATGCAAAATTTAATTCAAAGTGTGTTGAAGACCTAGAAAGTGAAAAGCAAAACTACTAAACTCATAAGAAACATAGGCTTAAATCTTCAGGACCTTCATTTAGTCACTGGTCCTAAAGCACAAGTAACCCAAGAAAATACAGGTAACTTGTACTTCATCAGAATTTAAAACTTGTATCCTTAAAAGGACACTATCAGGAATGTGATGACAGGGCTTACCTGGTGGCACAATAGTTAAGAATCCGCCTGCCAATGCAGGGGACGTGGGTTCGTGCCCTGGTCCGGAAAGATCCCACATGCCGCGGAGCAGCTAGGCCCATGAGCCACAACTACTGAGCCTGCGCGTCTGGGGCCTGTGCTCCGCAACAGGAGAGGCTGCGACAGTAAGAGGCCTGCGCACCGCGATGAAGAGTGGCCCCCGCTCGCCGCAACTGGAGAAAGCCCTCGCACAGAAACGAAGACCCAACACAGCCAAAAATAAATAAATACATTTATAAAAAAAAAAGAATGTGATGACAATCCACTCTAAAAGAAACGAACTAGAATTTACTCTCCAGTTTGTCCTAAGCCTGCAGCCCTTGGTAACCACTACAAATCTACTTTCTCTATGAATTTGCCTATTCAGTACATTTCATATGAATGGAATCATAAAATATGTAAATTTTTGTGCCTGGCTTCTTTCACGTAGCATTATCATCCATGTTATAGCACAAATCAGTATTTCATTCATTTTTATTACCAAATAATATTCCATTGTGTTGATATATCACATTTATTTATCCATCCATCACATCAGTTGATGTGGGTTGTTTCCACCTTTTGGATGATATGAATAATGCTGCTATTGAACATTTACATACAAGTTTTTACACGGACACATGTTTTCATTTCCCTAGCCTAGGAGCAGAACTGTTGGCTTAAACGGTAAATCTTTTTAACCTTTTGAGAATGTCCAGACTGTTTTCCCAAAAAGTGGCACCATTCTACGCTCTCTCCAGCAGTGTATCAGAGTTCCAATTTTTCCACATCCTCAACAACACTTGTTATCATCTGTCTTTTTTTTTTTATTAGAGCCACCCTGGTGGGAATGAAGTGGTATTTCATTGTGGCTTTGATTTGTATTTTTCTGAGGTTGAGAATACCTTCATGTCCATATTGACCATATGTATATCTTTTTTTTTTATAAAAGTGGTTATTCAGATTTTTTGCTTTTTTTTTTTTTTTTTGCGGTATGCAGGCCTCTCACTGTTGTGGCCTCTCCTGTTGTGGAGCACAGGCTCCGGACGTGCAGGCTCAGCGGCCATGGTTCATGGGCCCAGCCGCTCTGCGGCATGTGGGATCTTCCCGGACCGGGGCACGAACCCATGTCCCCTGCATCAGCAGGCGGACTCTCAACCACTGTGCCATCAGGGAAGCCCTCTTTGCCCATTTTTAAGTTGAGCTGTCATTTTATTATTGAGTTGTAAAGTTCTTTATAGATTCTAGATATATGTCCTTTATCTGATACATATTTTACTCCTGTTCTGCGGGTTGTCTTTTTATTTTCTTTATGGCATCTTTTGAAGCACAAAAGTTTTTTAACGAATTTGAAGTCTAATTTGTCTCTTTGTTTTTCTTGTTTCTTGTGTTTTTAGTTTTTCCTGAGAAACCACTGCCCAATCCAACGTCATAAAGATTACTTCTATGTTTTCTTCTGAGTTTAATAATTTTACCTCTTACATTTAGGTCTTTGATCCATTTTGAAATAATTTTTAAATATGGTGTAAGCAGTGGTCCAACTTTATTCTTCTGCATGAGGATATCCATTGGTCCCAGCACCCAGGACAGCATTTATTATGTTTGGCTTTCTGTTGATTATTTGCGGGACTATACGCCTCTCTATTGGTCAAGGGCCATAATTTATTTTTGAATCTCCTAAAAGCATTTAGATTGTTTTCTTCCAATCTAGAAGGTCATGGAAGTAACACAGTGCTTTTTAAAAAACGAAACAACTACTTTTTAAAAAATGAAATAGTATAGAAAAATATCAGATGGCTCAACTGTGGTTAGGATAGACATTATTTTGAGGAAACATAGTTTCAGTTGTGTGTGTGCGTGCGCATGCCTGCATGTGTATACGTAGGTGTACTAGGTTGAAATTGAAAGTATATTTCTTACATTTTACACTTTGTAAACTTACAAATAAACTTGGAAAACACTGATCTGGAAGAAAGCATCTCCCTCAAAATATGTAATAAATGAAAAATAAAAGAACTATCAAAGATTGCTTTCTCTTTGCCTTTAGATGTTTTGCCTTTGTTAGGAATGCACTTGTTGGATAAGGGCAGCTGGAATTACAGATATCAAGAGTCCAAGTTACTTCATCTTCTAAGTTTAGAGCCGAATAAACACGTTTGTATCTCTCGAGCATAAGGATCCAACTTGTCCTTTGCCTTTGGCATTTTCAGGTGATCATGAAGATAAGAAAATGTTGAATTCCAGTAGGGACATTGTCTCTCTGGCTGCTTGACAAATGTAATTCCAATTCTAGATAGGCAGTCTGAATCACACACTTAGCTTCTTTGGTTTGTAGGGTTAATCTAATAAATCTTCTCCTACTGGACATAGCCTTCCAACAACAATAAACCTCTACTGAAAGGAGCACCCCTTAGATTAGTTAAGGAACAAGGTGAAACCATTTAAAGTAAATATGTAGCCACAGCAATCAGAGAAGAAAAAGAAAAAAAAAGGAATCCAAATCAGAAAAGAAGTAAAACTGTCACTGTTTGCAGATGACATGATACTATACATAGAGAATCCTAAAGATGCTACCAGAAAACTACTAGAGCTAATCAATGAATTTGGTAAAGTAGCAGGATACAAAATTAATGCACAGAAATCTCTTGCATTCCTATACACTAATGATGAAAAATCTGAAAGTGAAATTAAGGAAACACTCCCATTTACCATTGCAACAAAAAGAATAAAATACCTAGGAATAAACTCACCTAAGGAGACAAAAGACCTATATGCAGAACACTGTAAGACAATGATGAAAGAAATTAAAGATGATACAAACAGGGGCTTCCCTGGTGGTTCAGTGGTTGAGAGTCTGCCTGCCTTTGCAGGGGACACGGGTTTGTGCCCCAGTCCGGGATGATCCCACATGCTGTGGAGTAGCTGGGCCCGTGAGCCATGGCTGCTGAGCCTGTGCATCCGGAGCCTGTGCTCCGCAATGGGAGAGGCCACAACAGTGAGAGGCCCGTGTACTGGTAAAAAAAAAAAAAAAAAAAAAAAGGTGATACAAACAGGTGGAGAGATATACCATGTTCTTGGATTGGAAGAATCAACATTGTGAAAATGACTCTACTACCCAAAGCAATCTACAGATCCAATGCAATCCCTATCAAACTACCAATGGCATTTTTCACAGAACTAGAACAAAAAATTTCACAATTTGTATGGAAACACAAAAGACCCCGAATAGCCAAAGCAATCTTGAGAAAGAAAAACAGAGCTGGAGGAATCAGGCTCCCTGACTTCAGACTATACTACAAAGCTACAGTTTGGTACTGGCACAAAAACAGAAATATAGATCAACGACTAGGATAGATAGCCCAGAGATAAACCCATGCACATATGGTCACCTTATCTTTGATAAAGGAGGCGAGAATATACAGTGGAGAAAAGACAGCCTCTTCAATAAGTGGTGCTGGGAAACTGGACAGGTACATGTAAAAGAATGAAATTAGAACACTCCCTAACACCATACACAAATATAAACTCAAAACGGAATAAAGACCTAAATGTAAGGCCAGACACTATAAAACTCTTAGAGGAAAACATAGGCAGGACAATCCATGACATAAATCACAGCAAGATCCTTTTTGACCCACCTCCTAGAGAAATGGAAATAAAAACAAACAAATGGGATGCAATGAAACTTAAAAGCTTTTGCACAGCAAAGGAAAACATAAACAAGACAGAAAGACAACCCTCAGAATGGGAGAAAATATTTGCAAATGAAGCAACTGAAAAAGGATTAATCTTCAAAATATACAAGCAGCTCATGCAGCTCAATATCAAAAAAACAAACAACCCAATCCAAAAATGGGCAGAAGACCTAAATAGACATTTCTCCAAAGAAGATATACAGATTGCCAACAAACAGATGAAAGAATGCTCAACATCACTAATCATTAGAGAAATGCAAATCAAAACTACAATGATATATCACCTCACACCAGTCAAAATGGCCATCATCAAAAAATCTAGAAACAATAAATGCTGGAGAGGGTGTGGAGAAAAGGGAACCGTCTTGCACTGTTGGTGGGAATGTAAATTGATACAGCCACTATGGAGAACAGTATGGAGGTTCCTTAAAAAAATAAAAATAGAACTACCATACGACCCACCAATCCCACTACTGGGCATATACCCTGAGAAAACCATAATTCAGAAAGAGTCATGTACCGTAATGTTCATTGCAGCTCTATTTACAATAGCCAGGACATGGAAGCAATCTAAGTGTCTATCGACAGATGAATGGATAAAGAAGATGTGGCACATATATACAATGGAATATTACTCAGCCAGAAAAGAAATAAAATTGAGTTATTTGTAATGAGGTGGATGAACCTAGAGTCTGTCATACAGAGTGAAGTAAGTCAGAAAGAGAAAAACAAATACAGGATGCTAACACATATATCTGGAATCTAAAAAAAAAAGGTCCTGAAGAACGTTGGGACAGGACAGGAATAAAGATGCAGACATGGAGAATGGACTTGAGGACATGGGGAGGGGGAAGGGTAAGCTGGGACGAAGTGAGAGAGTGGCATGGACTCGTATATACTACCAAATGTAAAATAGACAGCTAGTAGGAAGCAGCCACATAGCACAGGGAGATCAGCTTGGTGCTTTGTGTCCACCTAGAGGGGTGGGATAGGGAGGGTGGGAGGGAGACACAAGAGGAAGGGGATATGAGGATATATGTATATGTATAGCTGATTCACTTTGTTATACAGCAGAAACTAACACAACATTGTAAAGCAACTATAGTCCAATAAAGATGTTAAAAAAATAAAATAAAGTAAATATGTAGAAACAATCATAAATATTGAAGGCTCTATGGAAATTTTTTTTAAGATATTGGATTTAATTTAACAAGTGACATTTGATACAACACTAATTTTTAAATTCAATAGATACTAAGTCTGTAGTATGTCACAATCCTTAATATGTTAGTTAAGTATGCTAATATATAATCTATGACATCAAATATAGACTATTTTAAGTGCATTATATCTTAGTATTCCAACAACTAAATCTGTAAGAACCTTGAATCAGAACTAATATTTAGAAGGTAAAGCGAAGCATGAGTCACTATAGAAAAGGTTTAATTAGAGGGAGAAAGACTTTCAGAGTGGTTTAGGGACTTGCGCAAAGTTATACCCTTCATCAACTGAGAGCAAAACTGAAAGTAGAATCCAGCCCTCCTAACTCTTCTAGCGCTCCTTCTATTTTGCTGTTCTTTACAGCTTTCCTCAAATTCATCTGCAGCTTCTTTAATTAGATCTCAGTTGTGGGAGCATTAGCATCTTTACTATGTTGAGTCTTTTGGCCACACCATGCGTCTTGCAGGATCCTAGCTCCCTGACCAAGGTGGGAACCCAAGCCCTCGTCAGTGAAAGCTCAAGCCCCAACCACTGGACTGCCAGGGAATCCCCAAGATCTCAGTTATTAAATCATAATTCACTCATTGAAAGTGAACTTAATTCCTACTACGTGTCACACAGTCTTCTACGACAAACTCCCTGCCATCGTGAAGCTCAGTTTCAGCTGAGTGACAGAAAATGAATTAATAATGAAGGTTCTTTGAAGACTATTGTAGTAATGGAAGCATGACTTTGGTTCTTTGGTGAACAGAAATTTATGAAAGTGATAACACTTTTCTAAATAAAAAGTATAAAACTGCATGGAGTGAGAAAGTCCTATTTCCAGCTCAACTCACCTTCCTGCATTCCAGGTGTTTCACCATACCCACAGATTACAAAACATTAAAAAGATTTAGTTTCTTCCCTGTTATGGGGTTACACTGCCTCCTTGAATTGAAAGATTTAGGGAAGGAAATTACATCACAGACCATGGAATGCCTCAGATGACCTGGAGCCTCTGTTCAAGATGAGTAGTTTGTTTTTAATCGTAAAAGGAGAAAAAAGCTATTCATTGTCATTTTACAATCAACAACATCAACTACTTCTAGGAAAAGGGAAAATCATGTTTAGAGACACTGTTGTTTAAAGAAGTGGTAAGTAACACCTCTTAGAAAAAGATTTTGAGAAATTTCAACTAATTTGGAAAATTCAAACATGAAAAGAAATAAGCAAAAAGAAATGAACAAACAAAAAAGTTTAAACAGCTTCTTCAGTCTTGAATAATTAGAGGTAAAGTGGTTTACTCTATTTGTCAATCACCTCAGTGGAGGGGGCCTGCCTTCCTAAAAGGCAGACAAGTGCTCTGGGAACCAAGAAGCATATCAAAACTTAAAGTTGGAAGACCATGGTCACAGAAACAAAACTTACCTACCTTTCTACAGGGCTGAAATAACGGAAGGGTCTGTGAAATATTTTATATTGAATTGGTTAGCAAAGATCTTGGCACAGACAGAGGAAGAAATCTTTATTCCAGCCCTTGGGAATCCAAAGATATTCTCTTGAACACGTTACTTAAATTTGCCAAACGTGAAGTTTTTCATTTACAAAATGGAGATGATATAATGATTTCTACCTCATAGATAATGGAGTAATACACGTTGTTGAGTACACCAGTACTCAACACAGTACCTAGGACAGGATTAAGCAATCAATAACTTTCATCATTAGCAATCACATCAGATTCACAGCAGGGGAGTTACATCATCTAAGTCACTGGAGAGCTGCTCTGGGAATGGCTCCTGAAAACCTCACATAACTCAAAACACGCATAAGACATCCACATAGATTTTTCCCTTAAGAATAAATGTAATGTGAGAAATAACAGTCTCAGTGCACATAAACTTCGGCCAATGTAATGCATTTCTTATATCCAACTTACTGTTTAATGCACAATCAATAATTTTTAGTGAGGGGAATTCACATTATTTCAATGTGTGTGCATAAAGTAAGACTTTAATAATATTTTTAGGGCTTCCCTGGTGGCAGAGTGGTTGAGAGTCCGCCTGCCGATGCAGGGGACGCGGGTTCGGGCCCCGGTCTGGGAAGATCCCACCGCGGAGCGGCTGGGCCCGTGAGCCAGGGCCCGTGAGCCATGGCCGCTGAGCCTGCGCGTCCGGAGCCTGTGCTCTGCAACGGGAGAGGCCACAACAGTGAGAGGCCCACGTACAGCAAAAAAAAAAAAAAGTTTTCATTGCTCACTGTTTCAAATTTGCTAATTCAAATGACTGTGAAATATAACTGCACTGTTTATCCAAAGGCCACTCAATATCAGAGAGAGGCTATTATAAGAAACGAGGCAGGACTTCCCTGGTGGTGCAGTGGTTAAGAATCTGCCTGCCAATGCAGGGGACACGGGTTTGAGCCCTGGTCCAGGAAGATCCCACATGCCGCAGAGCAACTAAGCCCGTGCGTCACAACTACTGAGCCCGTGTGCTACAACTACTGAAGCCCGTGCACCTAGAGCCTGTGCTTCGCAACAACAGAAGCCACCACAATGAGAAGCCCAGGCACCCCACTTGCAACGAAGAGAGTAGCCCCCGCTCGCCACGACTAGAGAAAGCCCGCACGAAGACCCAATGCAGCCAAAAATAAATTAATTAATTAAAAAAAAAAAAAGAAATGAGGCACAGGGGTTGTATCATAGAATTTTAAGGTATCTATTCTAAATATAGAGGAAAACAGTAGGAAACATCTAGAATTTAAATTATTGGAATTTCTTTTACACCTGTGAAGGCTATAAAAAGATAATTTTTATCTGCAAAGAAACCTACAGAGGAATGTGAAATGATGACTAACTAAAACACCCCACTCCCAAGACACTTGCTGTGATGGAAGAGAACTCAAAAATGTGGGAAAGAGAAGGTGGGAAATCCTACCAACTGCATGGGCAAAAGCCAAATTTCTAATAAAAAATTATTAGTGTGCCTGCAAGGTTCGGATGCCCATGCTTACATTTCTGCCTTACAGAGACAGACAAAGCCCTCCCTGGTGACCTAGTTTCCAGATTCCACACTTAAAGCCAAGCCTTTAATCACATACTTGTCCAAAGATCACATAGAGTGATAAGGCTTCACTGCCACAATTCTGATGTCAGAAACTGGAATACAGAGTGTTTTAGTTTTGTTTTTTATTGGGAGGAGGAATTTCTTTTAGCTTATGATTCAGGCTTAAATCTTCAGTTTTTCCTATTTCAGTTTTCAAAACGGGATGTAAATATATAATTCATATGGGATAAGATCTTAAAAAGCTAACATAATTCAAAACTTGCATAATTCTAAACAGATTATTACCCCAGAGGAATCAATATAATGTAAGAAATAGCAGTTTCAGAATACATAAGCCTGTAATTTACAGAGTATTTCTTAGAGTAAGTTTTTAGTGCTTTTTTTTCAAAAATAAACTTTTCCTTTGTAAATAATTTAGATTTATAGAAAAGTTTTGCAAAGATACTATAGAGAGTTTCCATATACCCCTCACCCGGTTTCCCCTATCATTAATACCTAACGTTACTAAGGCACGTTTGCCAAAACTAAGAAACTAACTTGGGTACTATTCACTGAACTCAAGATTTTACTCAGTTTTTGTTAATTTTCCCATTAATGCTCCTTTTTTTTTTTTGCTCCAGAATCCAATACAATTTGAAATACTTTTTTTTTTTTTTTTTTTTTTTGCGGTACGCGGGCCTCTCACTGTCGTGGCCTCTCCCGTTGTGGAGCACAGGTTCCCAGGTTCCGGACGCGCAGGGTCAGCGGCATGGCTCACGGGCCCAGCCGCTCCGCGGCATGTGGGATCCTCCCGGACCGGGGCACAAACCCGTATCCCCTGCATCGGCAGGCAGACCCTCAACCACTGTGCCACCAGGGAAGCCCTGAAATACTTTTTAATTTTGGAAGGATTCACATTATTCAAAATTTGTGCAAACTGATAACATTTTAAAGTCACACTGTTTCAAATTTGTGAAACTGAAATTGGTATGAACTATAACTGCTGTTTATCCAAAGACTTTCAATAGGGTTTAAGGCAAGGATGGCTGAAGAATTAACCTAATGCAGTGGCCTAAGCCAGTGTTGTTCAAACTGGTATGAGGAGGGGAATGGAGAGAGTGTATTTTGTACTGGGTTTCAGCTGAAGATTTAATCTGAAGAATATCACGAATAAGAAAATCCAGTGAAAATATTACAATACATTAAGGAATACTAGAAGCAAACAAGCCGAAAACTGAATATAATCATGTTATAAGAAACTTGCAGAAAACTGCCTTAGGCGTCATTTTTTCACATAAATAGTTTAAGCTTTTTACTGCAAAGAGCACACATGCAAACTGGGTAGCCACATACATTGCACAATATTGCCCATTTCCTGTTACTATTATTAAAATATAAAGAGCCCTTACAAATCAATAGAAAAATGGGCAGAGAGCAGAGTCAATTTATGGCCAATAAACATCTGAAAAAATGTTCAAACTCACTTTCAAAGAATACAAATTAAACTGCAACATACTTTTTTTTTTTAACTTATCAGCCTGGCAATGATAATGCAAAGTGCAGGCTGATGTGCAAAGAACAGGGCACTTTCATACATTGTTGTCAGGAGTAAAATTTGAAACTTTTTTATGACAACTAGGCAGTATATGTGTTCAGCTACCTATTGCTGACTAATTAAAACATTCCAAAATGTAGTGGCTTAAATCCACAGCCATGTATTATGTCTCACATTTCTGTGAGTTGGCTATGTGGTCTTACGTGTCATGGAACGTTGGCTGGGGCCACTCACGCATGCTGGAAGCCCAGCCAGGGATGGAATGCCCAAGGCTTCCTTTCTTCTCCCCATTACTTTTCTTTCCATTTGGCCTCTCATCATTCAGGAGCCTAGTCCAAGCATCCTTCGTGTCAGGTGGATTCCAAGAAAGCAAAAAAGGAAGCTGACAGATCTCTCAAGGAGTAAGTCTGGAAGTGATGGTATGCGGGAACCCATTTGTACAAGTTTATGACGGCCATTTATGCGTATCTCTTTCCTGCTCCATGCTTGGTGATATCGCATTGGTAGCCTGAAATCAGTCATGTTGGGTATATTTATACCACAGAAATTGTTAGATGCTATAAATCAGGGCTTGTAATTTTTTTTCAAAGAGCTGAATTTCCAGAACACTATTTCCTGAAAGTCACACAGCTTCCTATCCATCACATTCTGTTTATTCAAGCAAATCTCAAGGTCAGCCCAGAGTCCCTGTGGGAGGGGAAACAAACCCCACCTCTTGATCTGAGGAGTGGCAAAGAATTTGTGGTGATATTTAATCCATCACAGTCTTCCCTCTGGCCACAAATTATTTATATTCTTTTCTGAGGCAAAACAAAACAGAGCTCCTCCCAAGGTACCTCAAAGTTTCCTCCCATGAAAGCATCAGCCTCAAAGTTCAGTATTTCATAATCTGCATCATGTCCAGATGTGGCTGCAGCTCCTCTGGACCTAGAGAGCTGTGAACTGCCTTCTGTCCCAATTTCCCCCAACTCTTCCATCCCTACCAGGCATACAATGGTGAGAAAGGGACAGGAAAGCCACAATAGGTGCTCCCATTCAACAACACAGAGAACAGGTCTACAGCAATTCTGAAATCTACCTGGACATAAGTTGTGAAATCCTCTACTCCCGGGCCTGGGAGCCCAGCTAGGGCTGAAACATCCCAAGTGACTTATCATCCCCCTGGCTTCTCTAGTTGACCTCTCTTCATTCAGGAGTCTAGCCCAAAGTTCTTTACAGCATGTTAGCTGGTTTCCAGAGAGCAAAAGTAGAAACTGCTACATCTCTTAAAGGCTAGTCCTGGAACTGAAATAGTGTCATCATACCTAGTGTTGCCAGATTTAGCAAATAAAAATTCAGAATGCCCCATGAAAAGATGTTCAACATCGCTAATTATTAGAGAAATGCAAATCATAATGGGATATCCCCTCATACCTGTCGAAATGGCTATCATCAAAAAGCCTACAAATGGGCTTCCCTGGTGGCGCAGTGGTTGGGAATCCGCCCGCCGATGCAGGGGACACGGGTTCGGGCCCTGGTCCGGGAAGATCCCACATGCCGTGGAGCGGCTGGGCCCGTGAGCCATGGCCACTGAGCCTGCGCGTCCGGAGCCTGTGCTCCGCAACGGGAGAGGCCACAACAGTGAGAGGCCTGCGTACGGGGAAAAAAAAAAAAAAAAAAAGTCTACAAATAACATATTGGTGAGGATGTGGAGAGACGGAACCCCTGTACACTGTGGGTGGGAATGTAAATTGGTGCCGCCACTGTGGAACACAGTATGGAGGTTCCTCAAAAAGCTAAAAATAGAACTGCCACATAATCCAGCAATTCTACTCTTGAGCATATATCTGGAAAAAATGAAAATGCTAATTCAAACATATACGTGCACCCCAATGTTCATAGCAACACTATTTATAATAGCTAAGATATGGATGCAACCCAAGTGTCCATCAACAGAAAAATGGATTAAGAAGATGTGGTATATATACCACATCATACACACACACACACACACGCACATATATATATATATATATGAATATTAGCCATAAAAAGAATGAAATTCTGCCATTTGCAGCAATGTGGAATAAATCAGACAGAGAAAGACAAATACTATAGGATATCACTTATATGTGGAATCTAAAAAATAATACAGATTAATGCATGGGAAAAACAGAAACAGACTCATAAATATAGAAAACAAACTTGTGGTTACCAAAGGTGAGAGGGAGAAGGAGAGGGACAAATTAGGGATATGGGATTAGCATATATAAACTACTATGTATAAAATAGATAAGCGACAAGAATATATTGTATAGCACAGGGAATTATAGCCATTTTTTTAATACCTTATAATTGAGTATAATCTGCAAAAATACTGAATCACTATGCTACACACCTGAAACTAATATAATATTGTAAATCAGCTATATGTCAATAAAAGTATAGGTTGCCCAGTTAAATTTGAATGTCAGATAAATCACAAATTTTTTTTAGCATAAGTATGTCCCATTTTTCTGTTTATTTGACATTCTGATTTTACTGGGCATCTTGTATTTTATCTGGCAATCCTACTTTCACCACATTCTGAAGGACAAAGCGAGTCATTCAAGGATAAGGAAAGGAGACATCACTTTAAAAAAAATTTTTTTTTTTTGAAGTACAGTTGATCTACAATGTTGCGTTAATTTCTGCTATACAGCAAAGTGATTCAGTTATACATATACATACGTTCTTTTTTATATTCTATTCCATTATGGTTTATCACAGGATATTGACTATAGCTCCCTATGCGATACAGTAGGACCTTGTTGTTTATCCATTCTATATGTAATAGTTTGCAGCTGCTAACCGCAACTTCCCACTTCATCCCTCCCCCATCCCCCCTCTCCCTTGTCAACACAAATCTGTTCTTTAAAGATGCCACTTTTTGATGGATGAGTGGCTTGCTTGTACAGGGAGGGGAGAAGGTAATGATGGTCATTTTGCAGACTATCACACTTAACAAAAGCCTTGAAAATGTGCTTCTCATTATAACACCAGTGATTCTATTTCTGGGGATTTTTCTAAGCACATGAGTAAAGACGTGTCAAAGATTTAGCTATATGAAAGTTTATTGTAGAATTGCCTGTAATGGTGAAAAACAGGAAACAACCTAGATGTACAAAGATAAGAAATAAGTATATTTATTGTGGTCCTAATATATGCAAGACACTGAGTTGAGCCCTAAGGAGATAGTGAACAACACAGAAAATCTCTGGCCTCAGAAATCTTAAAGGCTAAAGGGGCAAGGCTGACATTAAACAGATAATCATACTTTTGACTAACTGAGTATAAGTGTGCTAATTACTACAAAGGAAAACTACTGGGTGCTATGGAATCACCAAGGGATCTAAACTACTAAGGGCTGGTTTAGGAGAAGGGGCAGGAAATAAAGGGAAAGGATGAGGGAAGAGAGTACGGGGCAGAGTGAACAGCAGAAGGATTCTAAATGTATATTTATTTGCGTGGAAATGTGATCATAATAAACAGGTATGAGATGCTCATTAGACCTCCTAGTGTCGATGTCAAATTGTATCTAGATACACAGGTTGGGATGCTGCGGAAGGTTAGATCTGGATATGTACACGTCAGAGTTACAAGTCTATAGTCACTAGGCAGTGGTATAAGAAGAAAATCAGGGGAGTGGGCTATCACAGAAGCCAAGAAAATAGTTTCAAGCAGAGTGTGGTCACTTGGGAGAAATACCACTGAGCTGTTATGAAAGATAAAGGCAAAAAGTGACCATGGCATTTGGTAACATGGAGGTCACTGATGAATCTTAGGAGAAGTTTGCCATGTAGTGGGGAGGACAAAGGTCTAATTGAAATGGATTGAGGAAAGAAAATACGTGATGTAGTGGGAAAGCCATTTATTTGAGAAGTTTTGCTGGGAGGGAGCAGGAAAACGGGGCAGCAGCTAGAAGACAGGAATGGGAGGTGAAGAGCAGGTTTGCTAGCTGATGCAAACAGCCCCCTAGAGAGAGGGAAATTGAAGATGCTGGAAAGGGGGGTCTATTTGTAGAAGTAAAGTCTTTGAGGAGGTAAAAGGGCATGAGGTCCACAGCACAAGGGAAGGGTTGGCCTTAGCTAGGAGCAGGGCTGTTTCTTCCCACAGTAGCAGATGAAAGACAGTGGGTCCTGATTCAAGAGGCTGCAGAGACACAGTGGAAGGAAGATGAGAGACTGCCTATTCACTTCTATTTCTCATGAAGCATGAATCAAAGCCATCAGTAAGGAGCAGGAGGAAGGGGGAGATTAGACACAGGTTCCCCAAGTATACTTTACATCTCATGTTGATCATGTTAATTGGAAAATTATACATGTTACAGACTCTCACACACCCAATAAACTCTGCAGTTTCTCAGGATCCCAAACAAGAAAAACAGCAAAGGGGGAGGGACTTTCTTGGTGGTCCAGTGGGTAAGACTACGTGCTCCCAATGCAGGGGGCCTGGGTTCGATCCCTGGTCAGGGAACTAGATCCCAGCATGCATGCCACAACTAAGAGCCTGCGTGCCACGACTAATACCCGGCGCGGCCAAAATAAACAATAAAAATAAATAAATATTAAAAAAAAGGAGTGAAGGGGAAGCCTCTGTAAGCACCAAGAACAATAGAGCACCAGTCAAGATGAATTTATTGAGGAGTTTTATTTAAAAGCCTTAGGGGAATTTCATAATCTTGTATTAAAATTCATCAGTGTCAATTCAGCAACAGGAAAATCCCTAAGTCATAGAAGGAAGTACACATGAAAGTACTGATCAGGGTCATGCATTTTAGTCAGAATTAACAGAGACCCAACGACGTCAGTTCTAGTGATTTAACCAAATGAATTACATTAGCAAAGAGACTAAATAAGTAATTGGATAATGCATTTCGCATGACCAAAGCAGACTGGACATGAATAGACTCCTGTGAGATAAAGTCAACGTGATAAAATGTAATACACTACTGTAAATTGCATAAACTACCTAACTTGACACTAAGTCTTGATACTCCTGGGAGTATTTTTTCAGAAGCTATTAGAAAAAATGAAATTTGAGAAGAGCTTTTGGGTCATCAGCACTCTATATTTAGAATCTTTAAATAATCGTAGATCGCAGCACTTGGTCACCAAGAGAGAAATAGAATGGGGTTACTTCCTCTTTTCACTGCTTTTCTTTCTTGTTGAACACACCAGAAGTTTCTGTGATGCGACAGATCCCATTCTCAGACTTAAAAATAGATGTTACAATTTTCAGGTGAGATTAAAAATACATTATGATGATTTAAAGTGTAATAGTAACATTATTCACATTGCAATACAATTTTTTCTTTTTGGCCACACCGTGCGGCATGCAATACTTTAGTTCCCCCACCAGGGATGGAACCCGTGCCCCCTGCAGTGGAAGCAAGGAGGCTTAATCACTGGACTGCCAGGGAAGTCCCTGCAGTATAAAATTTTAAAAGAGCAAGCATTTATTGAGGACTTACGTACCAAGCACTGCTCTTTGTACTCTATGTATTATCTTACGTAAACTTCAAAACTCCTAAAACACCTTTATGCGGTAGGTTCTAGTACTATCTACATTTTGCAGAAAAGGGAACCTTGGTTCATCAAATCCAACGTAATAAAAATAGACTCAAACAAATATTGCATACCTGTTCCACGCCAAGTATATTACTATGTTCAGGGAATTTTGTGTGGTAAAAATGAATGAGGTGCTCAACTCATAGCCTCCTGAAGGAGATAAACGAGTAAACAGATGACCTGCATTTTAATGCAGCGTGTTTTGTGAGAAGATGAATAATTAAGTTTGCTTGGAGGGTCAAAAAGGTTTTGAAAAGGAGGTGACATATGAGTTTGTAGGATGAGCAGCTGTTAGAAGAAAGGCAGAGGAAACAGGAGTAAAGGGGTGCAGCTAGGACAACGTTCTGACCACACTGAAAACTGAGAGTTTAGCATAGCTTAAGTAGAAAGTACCAGTTAGGGAGTGTGAGATATAAGCCTGGAAAAACTAGGTGAGAAGCAGATTATGAGGGTCTTGTGTGAAGCTGAAGAGTTTGGAATGGATTCTGTAGCCATCACAGCATCAGAAACTTATATGCACCGAGCAACATGGTTAACTTTGATTTTTAGGAAGTTAACTCTGGCACCAGCCAGCTATGCTTATTGGAGGCCACAGACTGGAAGCCTGGAGAAATGTGGACACAATTAATGTCCAGGTGCAAATGGATGAGGACCACAAAGGTATTGTTATGTAGAGAAGCCACGTTTATGATGTGTTTCTGAGCAAATATATTAAACTTCAAAATTTCCTTACTTAAAATCAGAATTTGTCACAACATACCCGTATCTGTGCATTGATTTTGGCAATTACCAGGTGGTATCACTGGAGGGGTTTTAGCTAACAATGACATCATGACTGCCACGCGGCTGATAGCAGTCATAATATGCCACCCCAATAGAAGCTGCATTCTGATTTCAGATATGTCAAAGTGTGAAGGAAAAATGGTGTGTTTAGAATTGATAAAGTGGAGCATTGTGTTAAAAATAAATACAAAATCCAACCATTTCTCCTTTTTTCCAGTTCACCATCCTGGTCCAAGTGAACGCCATCTCCTTCCTAAATTATTATAGTAGCCTCCTAATGGGTTTCCCTACTTCTGCCCTTAATGTCCCCTCCTCTCCTCCTGAATCTATCCTCAAGAGGGTCAGATCATGTCATTCCTCTGTTCAAAATCCCCAGTGGCTTCTCGTTCCACTCAGAGAAAAAAAATCCAAATCCTTACAGAGGCTACCAGGCGCTGCAGGACTGGACCCCTCATTAGCTCTAGGTACCATGACCCCATCTCCTACTGCTCTCCCTGCAGACAAGTGGGCATCCTCCAACACAACACATAAGCTGCCACCTCAGGCAAGTTGTACTTCTTGGTCCCTCTGCAAGACCCACTCTTCTCCCAGGTACCTGCAAGGTTCAATTCCTAAAGTCTTTCACCAAATGCCATCTTTTCAGGGAGGCCTCGTTTATCTTCCTTTGTCTAAAATTGCTATATGGCGGGGGGAGGGATGAATTGGGAGATTGGAATTGACATACACACACTACTATATATAAAATAGAGAACTAATAAGAACCTGCTCTATAGCACAGGGAGCTCTACTCAGTACTCTGTCATGACCTATATGGGAAGAGAATCTAAAAAAGAGTAGATATATGTACATGTATAACATTCACTTTGCTGTACAGCAGAAACTAACACAACATAGTAAATCAACTATACTCCCATCAAAATTAATTTAAAAAAGTAAATGAAATTGCTATCACACACTTACCTGCAAATTCTCATTTACTCCCTATCTGCCTCCCTGCTTTATTTATTTAATTTTTTGGTCAGCACTTATCACTATCTAATATAGCCATATATTTTACTTGTTTATTCTATTTATGGTCTACAATGTTAGTGAGGAGTCCAGCTCCTGATTAAAAACTTATGTGTGACTTTTCAGGCCTGACCATAGGTAATTACAAATGCTTTAAGCCAGGAGGCCTCACGGGGTGGGGGAAAGGAGTCGGGGGAAGCTGCCCTTCCCCACACAGTCTCAAGGACGCAGAGCCCCCGGTAAGTCATGCTCTTTCGCTCCTAGCTCTGGGGTCTTCATTCCTAGATATCTTTATCTAAGGCCTTGGGCAGAGATATGCAGGCACCTCTGCTGTGACCTCCTTATGGGGAAGAGGGGAAAGCCCTGAATACTCTTTCTTCGCTCAGACTCGGTACCAGCTACTTTTCCACTCTTAACCCCAGCGCCCCCTACCTCACTTCACCATCCTCCCCACTTTTCCATAAGACTGCAGGAGACCTCCACATCTACACTGATCCACCTGACCCCCACTGGCATACCATTTCGTGGGAGAAATAAAAGAGGAAGGAGTCTGCACTTTCTCCAGTTTTAGACTCTTGCTTATTCCATCACAAGAAGTGATTAAAGGTTTAACTCTGATTTTCAGCTTGTTTTAAACAGCTACTAGGACAGCTTGCTTTCTCTCCCAGCTCAGCTGAGTTCCTGACAGCTTCACAAAGACAAGGCTTTGGCTTTTGTTTTTAATAGATTTTACTTCCTGTTCATCCCATCCCCCCTTTCCCCTTGGTATCCATACGTTTGTTCTCTAAGTCTGTGTCTCTATTTCTGCTTTGCACATAAGATCATCTTTACCATTTTTCTAGATTTCACATACATGTGTTAATATACAATATTTGTTTTTCTCTTTCTCACTTATTTCACTCTGTATGACAGTCTGTATATTTTGTCCTTTATCAGATGTGACTCTTACAAATATTCTCTCCCAGTTTGTGGCTTGCCTTTCTAATTCTCTTGACAGTGTCTTTCACAGAGAAGAATTTTTAATTGTAAAGAAGTCCAGCTTATCAGTGATTTCTTTCATGGATCATACCTTTGGTGTTGTATCTAAAAAGTCATTGTTATCCCCAGGGCCATCTAGATTTTTCTCCTATGTTATCTTCTAGAGGTTTATAGTTTTGCATTTTACATTTAGCTATGTAATCTCTTTTTAGTTAATTTTTCTAAAAGGTGTAAAGTTTGTGTCTAGATTTATTTTTTTGGATGTGCATGTCCATTTATTGAAAATACTACCTTTTCCCCATCATATTGCCTTTGCTTGTTTGTCAAAGATCAGTTGACTAGATTTTGTGAAACAGGAGGGGAGGAGCCATTCTTTTCTACTTCACCCGGAACTCTATCTCTGAGATTCGATTCAGCACTGGTGCAGAGAGGCCAAGCTTTTGGCATCAAACCTATAGGTCAAGTTGGGAAGAACTAACATCTTGACAATATTGAGTCTTCCTATCCATGAACATAGAACATTGTTCCATTTATTTAGTCCTTCCTTGATTTTATTCATCAGAGTTTTTCAGTTTTCTTCATTTAGCTCTTGGACATATTTTGTTGGATTTATATCTAAGTACTTCATTTTGAGTGGTGCTAATGTAAATAATAATGTATTTTTAATTTTAAATTCTTGTTCATTGCTGGTATATAGGAAAGTGATTGACTTTGTATATCATGTATTAACCTTGTGTCCTGTGACCTTGCTATAATTGCTCATTAGTTCCAGAAGGTTTTTTGTTGATCCTTTCAGATTTTCTACGTAGATGATGATGTAATTTGTGAACAAGGACAGTTTTATTTCTCTCTCCCATTCTTATGCTTTTTCTTTTGTTTTCTTGTCTTATTGCTTTAGTTAGGACTTTCAGTAACATGAAAGCATTGATGAGCAGGGACACCTTTGTCTCATTTATGATCTTAGAGAGAAAATGTCTAGTTTCTCACTATTAAGTATGATGTAAGTTGTAGGTTGCTTTTTAAAAAAATATTTATTTGGCCGCATTGGGTCTTAGTTGTGGTGCATGGGCTCCAGAGCGCGCGGGCTCAGTAGTTGCAGCACGTGGGCTCTCTAGTTGTGGTGTGTGGGCTCTACAGCATGTGGACTTGGTTGCTCCATGGCATGTGGGATCTTAGCTCCCCGACCAGGGATTGAACCCGCATCCCCTGCAATGGAAGGCAGATTCTTAACCACTGAACCACCAGGGAAGTCCCAGCTGTAGGGTTTTTGCCCATGTTCTTTATCAAGTTGAGGAACTTCCCCTCTATTCCTGAACTGTTGAGAGTTTTTTGTTTTTTGTTTAATATTCATTTATTTATTTATTTTGGCTGTGCTGGGTCTTAGTTGCGGCAGGCAGGATCTTCGTTGCAGCATGTGGACTCTTAGCTGTGGCATGCAGACTATTAGTTGCAGCATGCGGACTCTTAGTTTCAGCATGCGGACTCTTAGTTGTGGCACCACATCTTAAGCCAGTCATCTGCTGATGGTCACTTTGGTTGCTTCCATGTCTTGGCTGTTGTAAATAGTGGTGCTATGAACACTGGGGTGCACGTATCTTTTCAAATTAGAGTTTTCATCCTCCAGATATATGCCCAGAAGTTGGGACTGCTGGATCATATGCTATTTTTATTTTTTTAAGGAATTTGCGTGTTGTTTTACATAGAGCCTGCACTAATTTGCATTCCCACCAACAGTGTAGGAGGGTTCCCTTTTCTCCACACCTTCCTCAGCATGTCATTGATTTTTGAATGTTGAATCAGTCTTGCTTATTTAGAATGAATCCCACTTGATTGTGTTGCATTATTTTTTTATACCTTGTTGGATGGGATTTTCAAATATTTTTGTAGATTTTTGCTTTTATGATCATGAGAGATATTGGTCTGTAGTGTTGACTTAAAAAAATGCACAACATGAGAGTTTCAAGTTAAGTTTTACTTGGGGCAAAATGAGGACTGCAGCCCGGGAGACAGTGTTTCAGATAACTCTGAGAAACTGCTCCAAAGAGGCGAGGGGAGGAGCCAGGATATATAGGAGTTCTGCAACAGACAGCAGGTAATATCAAAAGATTATTGTTAAATAAAGAAAACCAGATATCTCAAGTTAATGAATTTAGCACTTTTCTGTGTATGGGAAGATGCAAGAGTCTGGGCTCACTGAAATCATTCCTTTGCTATGCACCTCAGCTATCTGGGGCCTGTATTTTCACATCCTGAGTTTCCTCAGGGCTCACCGCAGGGAGTGGCTGCAGTCTGATGGCTGCTAGATGGCAGGTATTCTTTTCAGCCCTGAGTTTCCTCAGGGCTCACCGCCTCACGTTGGAGGGCTGCAATCATTGATGACTGTGACATCATTTGTTTATTGATATGGCAGGAAATATTCCATTTATAAATATTCCATTCCGTATATACATATTCCATTTAACAGTAGTTTTCTTGTAATGTCTTTGTCTGGTTTTGGTATTAGGGTAATGCTGGCCTCATAGAGTGAGTTTGAAAGTGTTTCCTCTGCCTCAATTTTCTGAAAGAGATTGTAGAGAACTGTATGATTTTTTCCTTAAATATTCGGTAGAATTTGCAGTGAGCCCATTTGGGCCTGGTGCTTTGTGATTTGAAAATTATTAATTATTGATTCAATTTCTTTAATAGATATGGTCCTATTCAGATTGTTGGCCTTTGTTTTTACTGTTTTATCTCCAACAGTTAGAAAAATACCTGGCACACATTAGGTGCTCAGTAAATTAAAAAAAATAATTTAATGAGCATCCATTAATTTTAAATTAATACAATTGATAGATTTTTGGAATAAAGGTCCTCTTCATTTAAAAATTTTATTATAGATCATTAATCTAAAGTATTATGTAATAATGCTAAAAGAATCATTACAGAAGATTACAGTATCATATAACTCAGATATTTTTATTGCCCACAACTTTATTTCTTCTTCAAATCATAGAATTATAGCTAACAGAGTAAACATTGTCCAAACTGGAAAAAAGAGAAAACAGAAGAGATAAAATTTTGTTTGGGGCAGCAAACAAGGAGAAACACTGTGAATTGGCATTCAAAAAGGGATGAGACCCCATATTTTAGGTCCTGGTGTTCTATTTGTCATTAATTCACCCTATGGGATAAAAATAATATCCTACTGTTGGGTATGCAGGTGACTTTTCTTTCAGGGTTTCAAAAAAATCAACAGAGAAATGGAAAGCAAAGTAGATAAGAATTCCTAGGAAGACAAGAGACATTTAGAATCTTTTAACCTTTCAACCAAGTGTTACCTTTGTTGTTACAGTTAAAAAGTTTTACATATTCAGGTTACACTCTTGAATTCTGTATGTAAGAGCAAGAAAACAAATACTGATGAATTGAAAAGCCAGCCATCTCTTCCAGGAGGTTGATTAGCTGCCCCAAGGCTCAGGCTGTCTTTTTCCAGCTCCAGGGGAAATTCTTAGAAGACTGTTATCTGCTAACCTTCAGACTGCTACAAACTGAGGGATTCCTGGATTGATGGGCCCCAAATGAAGCCTTTGTGTACTACTGATGAATCGATTCCACAATCTCCCTGCCCTCTAAAAGCAGTTCTTTCTAATCTACCTTTTTCTGAGCTAGACGGGAATGGTAAGGATCATCTGACAAGATCTCTATTGGTCTGCAGTCTGGGTGTGTGACAGAATCAACAGTGGACACAATTCCCTGCATCCTCTCTTTCCTTTGAAATGTGCCCCAGGACTTTTATGCCACCTCAAGGCACCCTAAAGTTTTCCCCAATAGGGCTCATCCACCACTCAATATTCTAGGACTTTTAAACTTTCTTACTACACATCCAGACTATTTTGCTTAATATTATGTAATGCTTTCTAACTAAGCTGAACAACGAAATCATAGGAACTGATGGTCAAGAATGTCCAAGTATCGCTTCTCTCAGGTAACACAGTTGTCCGTATTCCTGCCGACACCAAATGCAACCAGGTAACGTCGCAATGATGGATAATAAGTCTCTCCTGTCTTCTAATGTCCATCCCGTAGCTGAACTCACCAACTGTTTCTTGCTGACTTGCCATTGGAAGAACAATTGCACGCTTGGACTGACAAAGGAGGGAGGGGTTAAGGACCAGCTCGCCTGGCATCCTACCAGTTCTCCAGGAACTCTAAATCTAAACTATCACAAAAGTTGAGTGGAGTTGCTGGGTGAAGGATTTTGCGTGTTTATCACCTCACTGTAGAGCACCTGGGCCAGACGTAAGTCCCGTGGCAAGTATGCTGCTGTCAGAAGATTAATTTTTCTGAGAAGTGACAGAAAAGTGCATGCTCAGGAGACCTAAAAGTCTATCTACTCTGCAGCTGAAAACTCAGTTCACCTTATGTGTACTATTTTTTTGTTTTGTTTTGTTTTTGTTTGATTTGATTTAGCTAAATAGAAGACAGCTTGAATTGACATTTTTCCAAAGAAGATATACAAATGACCAATAAGCATGTGAAAGGATTCTCAAAATCATTAGGCATCAGGGAGATGCAAATCAAAACCATAATAGGGGGACTTCCCTGGTGGTGCAGTGGTTAAGAATCCACCTGCCAATGCAGGAGACACGGGTTCGAGCCCTGGTCCAGGAAGATCCCACATGCCACGGAGCAACTAAGCCTGTGCACCACAACTACTGAGCCTGCGCTCTCAAGCCTGCAAGTCACAACTACTGAACCCACGTGCCACAACTGCTGAAGCCTGTGTGCCTAGAGCCCGTGCTCCGCAACAAGAGAAGCCACCACAATGAGAATCCCACGCACCGCAACGAGGAGTAGTCCCCGCTCTCCACAACTAGAGAAAGCTCGTGCATAGCAACGAAGACCCAATGCAGCCAAAAAATAAATAAATAATTAAAAAAAGAAAACCGTAATAGGTACCACTTTACATTCACTAGGATTCCTAAAATAAAAAATAGAGAAAATAACATCCTCTTGGTGAAGATATGGAGAAATTAGAACCCTCATACACTGCTGGTAGGAATTTAAAGTGGGGCAACCACTTTGGAGATTAGTCTGAAAGTTCCTCAAAAGTTTAAATATAGAGTTATGATATGACCTAGAAATTCTTCTCATTACTGTGTACTCAAAAGAATTAAAAACATAAGTCCACACAAAAATTTTTACGTGAATGTTCATTAACACCATTATTCATAATAGCCCCAAAGTGGATACGACCAAAATATTCACCAATGAATGAATGGATAAAAATATGTGGTGTATGCATGTCATCGAGTATTATTCAGCTATAAATAGGAATGAAATACTAATATACAAATGACCATTGAAGACCTATGCCCACTGAAAGAAGTCAGGCTCAAAAGAGCACATATTGTATGAGTCCCTTTATGTGAAAGGTCCAGAATAGGCAAATTGATAGAGATAGAAAACAGATTAGTCATTGTCAAGGGCTGGAGGGAGAGAGGGATCTGAAGTGACTGCCAATAGGTATAATCTTTCCTTTGGGAATGATGAAAATTTTCTGATCTTAGATTCTGGAGATGGTTGCAAAATTCTCTGAATACATTAAAAACCACTGATTTGTGCTCTTTAAATGAGTGAATTGTATGGTATGTGAATTATGTTTCAATAAACCTGTTAAAAAATAAAAAAGAAGAAAGCACTTATTTAAATAGTCAATAGCTGAGGATGTTATTTTTTATCTTCAGCAAACCCATTAAAGACTTAAGGAGGTAAAGACAACCCATATGGTCTGTAGGGCCAGAGTATACACCAAGAAGGAAGCCTTAGAAGTATGGTAGCAGTTAAGAAAGTTGCACTTTTGAGAGGAGGCCCTGACCCTCTATGGGCCATGAACGGATACAGTCGCCCGGTGTCCTTTTTTTTTTTTTTTTTTTTTTTTTGTGGCGTTATGCGGGCCTCTCACTGCCGCGGCCTCCCCCGCCGCGGAGCAGCAGGCTCCAGACGCGCAGGCCCAGCGGCCATGGCTAACGGGCCCAGCCGCTCCGCGGCACGTGGGATCCTCCCAGACCGGGGCACGAACCCGCGTCCCCTGCATCAGCAGGCGGACCCCCAACCACTGCGCCACCAGGGAAGCCCCCTGTGTCCTTTTAAGGCAAACCTGGAGCCAGTGAATTGTATTTCCATATCCACCGTATTTCCATTATGGTAGTTAGACCTCTGAATTCTCCAAACCAGGGACTGCGATCTTTCTGAATTTGGAATTACCTAGGGTGATCAACTTCTCCTGGTATACCCAGAACTTTACCAGTTTTAACACTGAAAGTCCCACGTCCCAGTAACCCCCTCGGTGCCAGGAATATTGGGATGTTTAAATATTCTAGGATGAACAGAGAGAGTAAATGGCCTATAGTGAGCAGCTATCTGTATTTATTCTTGTAATCAAAAAGCTACAGTGGGGCTTCCCTGGTGGTGCAGTGGTTGAGAGTCTGCCTGCCGATGCAGGGGACGTGGGTTCGTGCCCTGGTCTGGGAAGATCCCACATGCCGCGGAGTGGCTGGGCCCGTGAGCCATGGCCGCTGAGCCTGCGCGTCCGGAGCCTGTGCTCCGCAACGGGAGAGACCACAACAGTGAGAGGCCCGCGTACCGCAAAAAAAAAAAAAAAAAAAAAAAAACTGCAGTGGGCAGAAATTATTACAATACCTTTTTTACTACAGAAAATGGACTCGCATCTTTTCCCCTGGGGTCTTAGGGCTCATTGCTGCTCTTACGGACCTTGGAAGAATGACTAGAGTTTAGAAATAATGCAAGACAGCAAACCATAATTCAGATTTAAAGCCATCAGAAAACACATCTCACTGGTGGGATTCTGTCTCATTCACATATTAGAGCCATGCTGGTATGTCACAGCAAAATTTATACGATAAATAGAATGGTTGCCAACAAGCAGAACCCAAATAAATCATAAATTCTAACCTGAAATTAAAACTACTGATAAAAGGTGTTCATTAATGAAGAAGGCTTTCAAGCATGTATGTGCTTCTCTGGCTAAAAATGTCATAGATGCTAACCATAGCTCTCTGAAACATCCATTTAATAAAATTTATAAACTACACCTAAACTGAAATCTAACCAATCAAAATAAGGATTATCATTTAATTCATCTAAACTAAACTACTTATATTCTCCAGGGAAGAAATAACATTCATTCATAATCAGCTACTAACAGTTAAGAAAACATGAGAAACATATGCAATGCAATGAGAAACATTAATGTTTTGAGTTTGGGGAACCTCAGAGGAAAAAAAAAGAACAGCCATCTGAAAATAGGTCCTAAGTATACTCTTCCAGGAATCTTATTCAGGCTCCTACACAGTAAACAAAAAATTGTGAAGGAAATGAACAAATAGTAGAAAAGCTTTATGCAAAAGAAAGAGTGAGTTGCAATAGCAATAGTAATGATATAGGCCTACCCTGGCAGTTCCTTAGCTTCTGTGTAGTTCATCCAAGTGATGTCTTAGGATCAGCTGAGGCAGATTGCTTTACAAAAATAAACTAATACGAAAACCTTTTCCCCTACATTCATGCAAGGAAGATAATGACTATTTAAGATGTGATGCCAGACTCTTCCTTTTCACATGATGACCTCGTGGTTTCTTAGCTGTTACACATAAAAAAGGCATTTGACCAAAAATGACTCAATTTGTTATATAGTTTATAAACTGTTAAAAGAAACATTCCTTCTTCCTTCCTTCCTCCCTATTACCTATCTATCTATCGTCTATCGTTAATCTCAATTATCCTGACTTTCTCTAAGAGTGTGTGTGTGTCTTTATGTGTGTGTGTTTTACAACTTGGTAGAGGCCAAAGGCATTTTGTTGGTTTGGAAGTCAAACACGTGTTTGTTACTCAACTGATAAATCCCACATGACAATCATAGGATGAGCTGGTTGTTTTTTCCAAGGTGTCATTACATCATGCGTCTCCCCCTGCTTAAAACTGGTGTCCCATCTCCTCAGCAATTCACCTCCTTGCCATGAACTTAAAGCTAAATTCCATACTTCTTCTATAACCAAACCCACAATGAAATCCCAGATTTAAATACATAGCTATAAAACACCGTTCACTTGGTAAATGAGGGAAGCAGCAGTTGAGGAAGGCAAATGGGGTAAAGCTTCTACAATGCCTGAGGCTGATATGCCTCTAATCAGGCTCAGAGCCCTTTCTTTATACCAAGCCAAAATAATAGGACTGTCTCTTTTTATTTCACATTTCTCTATCCAGGCTGTCCTTTGGTACTTTTTCTCCTTCAGAGGTGGTCTTAGAGCTCAAATCAACCTATCATCATCCAGATAGGGTTTTTTGGACCCAGCTTCCCACAATCCCGGAAACACTGCAGGGTCCTGCTTTCCCTGAAGATAGATGGTCTTGCACACTATCTCCCAGGACAGAGCCCACAGTGCATGAATTTAGTGTCTACAATACTGGTCATTTTCAAAACTAGGTGAAAGGCGGCCCTGTGAGTTTCTTTAGCTTTTGCCCTTATGTTTATTAACTGGATCAACATTCCATTATTTCAACTGTGGGTTTTTCCACCTCAAGAAGGGGAAGGATGGGAACTCTTCCCCTGGACAGGTGCCTTCCTGACTGGTGATGGGAAGCAGGCACTGGGCATGCTCACCTTAGCCCCTGTGCTTCATTGTTACTTCTCTGCCCTACCTCTCCTCAAGAATCTCTCATTCTATTTCTCCATGAGGTAAGCTTTCTATGTCAGGATCTGGCCTTGGAATGGGGAGCCTTGAAGTTTGGGATGGGTAGGGTCAATCTAGAGGGAAAGCCGTTAGGGAACCCGATTTTGGTTAATATCTACGCTCCATTCTCCAAACTGGCCCTTTGAGTATTTTGTTCTCCAACTGTCTGATTCTTGTGTCCACTTCTCAACAAGGTTTGAACTCAAAGGGCTGACAGGAAATTATCACTCCTTTTACAGAAACAAAGAACCCCCCAATCCCAGTGGCTAAAACAACAAAAAAAGGTTTATTTCTCGCTCACGTTACATGTTCACCGGGACCCTGGTCATTGGCTTTGACTACACACACCACACAGTGGAAGTTTAGGGTTTTTAAAAATGGGTTCAGGGCTTCCCTGGTGGCGCAGTGGTTGAGAGTCCGCCTGCCGATGCAGGGGACACGGGTTCGTGCCCTGCTCCGGGAAGATCCCACATGCCGCGGAGCGGCTGGGCCCGTGAGCCATGGCCGCTGAGCCTGCACGTCCGGAGCCTGTGCTCTGCAACGGGAGAGGCCACAACAGTGAGAGGCCCGCATACTGAAAAAAAAAAAAAAAAAAAAAAAGGGTTCAAATTTTAGCACCTCTGAGTAAAGTTTTATTAGAAAATAGAATAAGAAGAAATGTTCACATTTGAATCCTGGGATATAATCACAAAGACTCCCAGAGCAGTGTTTTCAAATGTAACTCTTTCTATTGGGGAACCATGTTTATAATAAACAACAAAAAGAGGCATCATCTACTGAATAGGCCTTTTCATATCCCCCGATTTATTTTCGGGAATACTTAATTCAGAGCTTTTCTTTCAGGGTGTCGGTACTTTCCCTTTTTGGATATGAGTTATACTAGGCTGACCTCTATTATTTCTGGATTACATGCCAGTGATGGAAAATGAATTGAGTGCTTTGAGGAGGAAAAAAAAAAAATCATTACCAGAAAGATGAATAGACGGATTGTACTGGGTTCCTAAAAGGAGGGGCTCTGGAAAGATCACTGGTTTGATTTTTCCGGGAACTGTACCTTCTTCGATACTCTTCAGAATTGTGACAAATTCCTCCAGCAGCAGGTAGGAGGTAGGTCTATAGATAACAGACCCTCTCTGGGCCCACTAACTTCAAAGAGAGCCCTTTCTTTGCTATGTGGCATTCAGATATAAAAACTGCTTTGAGCTCTCAGATTTCAGGCATTTGGAAAAGAGTCAATAGCCAGCCAAGTTTACATATTTATTGCTTTTGCCATAGGATGGAGAGATCTTTTCTCGACAGATATGTATTGTTCCTACTCTGTGCCAGGTAGTGCTAGGTGCTGATGACACAATAATGAAAAATACTGAAATATCCCCTACCTAATAGAGCTCTCAGTCTTGGAGGAGGGAGGTGAACCTAGCAGGTAAACAGCCTACAACTCAGTGTGAGAAATACCAAGATGAAGACACACAGGTTGCTATGGTAATCTGTTTTTTTTTTTTGGCTGCGTTGGGTCTTCGTTGCTGTGCGCGGGCTTTCCCTAGTTGTGGCGAGCTGGGGCTACTCTTCATTGCAGTGCGCGGGCTTCTCATTGCGGTGCCTTCTCTTGATGTGGAGCACAGGCACTAGGCATGTGGGCTTCAGTAGTTGTGGCATGCTGGCTCAGTAGCTGTGGCGCACGGGCTTCGTTGCTCCGCGGCATGTGGGATCTTCCCGGACCAGGGCTTGAACCCGTGACCCCTGCATTGGCAGGAGGATTCTTTTTTTTTTTTTTCAGTTTGATATATATATATATATATTTATTTTTTTCATTTTAACATCTTTATTGGAGTATAATTGCTTTACCATGGTATGTTAGTTTCAGCTTCACAACAAAATGAATCAGTTATATATATACAGATGTTCCCATATCTCTTCCCGCTTGCATCTCCCTCCCTCCCACCTGGCAGGAGGATTCTTAAGCAGTGTGCCACCAGGGAAGTACTGCTATGGTAGTCTTATCGTGGAGGAAATGAGGGAAGACTTCCTGAAAGAATCAACCTGAAATTGTGATCTCAGGAACAACAGGACTTAACCAGTAGATGAGAGAATGATCAAAGGCCCTGAGGTTGGGAGAGAATATGGCATATTTGAAAGGACTGAGAATAGAAAGTACATGTGCAGGTGAAGGAGAGAAATATGTTTTTTTAGGGAACAATTGAATAGGAAAGGGACGTGGCAACATATGTCTACATAAATCCACTTCTTACCCCTTGGCAACCTTTATTCCATCTGCAGCCTTAATTCCCCCTTGCTGTGTACCATCGTGTTCACAGGTTCTGGGGACTTACGGATTCTTTTTTCATTCATAGTTCCATTATTACTACTGTGTTATCATTGTGTTGTGTCAAATTCATCTAGGAATAACCCTTCCAATTTCCTCTGATATTCTTATACATAGGATACTGTTGCACAATAATCTATATTTGGCCGGAAAGCAGTACTGATTTTTATTTATTTTTTTTATTCATAATTTATATAAGAAACACAAAACTCAAAATTTCAAGCCAAAGAGTAACTATATTATGCGGTAGAAAACAAATATTTAGAGGACTTTTTCCCCAGTCTTCCTAAAACTGGCAAGATAGCAGCTCCAAGATTATGAGGAAGCAATAAATATTAAACACCAATGGAAGGAGTGGCCACCCAAAGACTCCCAGAGCGTACACAGTTGATCTTAACTAATACGTCTTCTCCAGACCAAGCCCAGTTCCTGAAGTTCTTTATTGGCACTATCCCTATAAAGCTTTAATGAGCCCTACTGCACTCTGATCTGGGACGGAAAGGAAAGGAAAGAAGGGAAGCAGAAAGATGGGTGTCATCAATGTGCACAGGACCCTGGAGCATGAGAAGGGTGGCCTCACCCACCTACCCAACCAGCCGGTCGTGTAAGGTGGGTGGCCAACTCACAGCCCAGGCTGCGGGGCTGACCTGTATGGAAAGAGGTATTACCTGAAGGCTGCTGATTGGCCCCAGCTGCTCCCTGCCTAAAGTACACTTCTTAAGCCACCACTCTCTAAGTGGAGAAGTCAAATAAAGTCACTAACATCTCTGTGATGATTAGTTTCCCAGATTGATTGGCAGCTCAGCAAAGGACATAAGGGGATGGGAACCAGCCTAGCAGGGAAGCAGGCCAAGTTGTACTGGGAATGTGGTAGGTCACCCTAAACACAGTAGAGGAACTGGGCGGCAAAAGGGATTTAAACACCTTCCTGGAAACTCCCACCCCTTCCTGGTCACATTAATGACCTCACAGGTGAAAATGGTGCACACGTCCTGAATATGCATTAAACATCGTACGAGACACATTATAGGCATTATGTCATTTAATCTTATGCCCAGTTCAGTAAGTCCCTTTAGCACCTATAGTTAAGAAAACTGAGGCCAGAGAAGTTTAGTTACTTACTTAAGGTCGCACAACGGATACATTTCAGAGTTGGGATTCAAATTCAAGACGCTGACGCCAGAGCCCTTTCAACCAGGAAGTACTTTATGCAGCCTTCTCAGGATAGTTTCTTCCTCAGTGGAGGGATAATTCAATCCATCGGCCCATTTTGCTCCATAACAAGTGGCTTTTTCTAGGGTTATCTGGGAAGAAGTCTAGGACAAATGTGTAAAATAAGTAGGTTATGAAAGAATAAAAATCTACAAATAATATATGCTGGAAAGGGTGTGGAGAAAGGGGAACCCTCCTACACTGTTGGTGGGAATGTAAGTTGATACAGCCACTATGGAGATTCCTTTAAAAACTAAAAATAGAGTTACCATATGATCCAGCAATCCCACTCCTGGGCAGATATCCAGAGAAAACTCTAATTCAGAAAGATAAATGCATGCCAAGAGTCATTGCAGTACTATTTACAATAGCCAAGACATGGAAGCAACCTAAGTGTCCATCAACAGATGACTGGATAAAGAAGATGTGGTACATATATGCAATGGAATATTACTCAGCCATAAATAGGAATGAAATAGAGACTTCCCTGGTGGTCCAGTGGTTAAGATTCCATGCTCCCCATGCAGGAAGCCCGGGTTTGATTCCTGTTCAGGGAACTAGATCCCGCATGCTGCAAATAAGAGCCCGCATGCTGCAACTAAGAGCCCACATACTGCAACTAAAGATCCCGCATGCCGCAACTAAGACCCGGCGCAGCCAAAATAAATAAATTAATAATAAGTAAATAAATAAACAAATAAATATTAAAAATTTAAAAAAATAAAAGGAAAGGCATCTTAAAAAAAAAAGAATCAGGGCTTCCCTGGTGCTGCAGTGGTTGAGAGTCCGCCTGCCGATGCAGGGGACACGGGTCCATGCCCCGGTCCGGGAAGATCCCACATGCCGTGGAGCGGCTGGGCCCGTGAGCCATGGCCGCTGAGCCTGCGCGTCTGGAGCCTGTGCTCCGCAACGGGAGAGGCCACAACAGTGAGAGGCCCGCATACCGCAAAAAAACAGAAAGAAAAGAATGAAATAATGACATTTGCAGAAACATGGATGGACCTAGAGAGTATCATACTAAGTGAAGTAAGTCAGACAGAGAAAGACAAATATCATATGATTCCACTTCTACATGGAATCTAAACAATAATACAGATGAATCTATGTACAAAACAGAAACAGAGTCACAGACATAGAAAATAAATTTATGGTTACCAAAGGGGAGAGGAAAGGGGGAGGGATAAATTAGGAGTATGGGATTAACAGATACACATCACTATGTATAAAATAGATAAGCAACGAGGATTTACTGTGTAACACAGGAACTATATCCAATATCTTGTAATAACCTATAATGGAAAATAATCTGAAAAAAATCATATACACGTAACTGAATCACTTTGCTGTCACCTGAAACTAACACAATATTGTAAATCAACCATGCTTCAATTAAAAAATAAATACATAGAATTAAGAAAAGAAAAAGAATGCTAGGTAGGATTTTTGCCCTATCTACGTCTCCAAGAAAAGAGCTAACTTTTGACTGCTTAGGTAAGAAGTGGGGAGAATGTGTAATAGCTTATATCAGCAAATACTTGTTTAGTGTCACAACCAGGAACAAAGATGACCTCTGGTATTTCATGCCTTGTCTTCAAGGCCCGTTTGACTTGATTCTCCTCTCTACCTTGGAGAGTCGTGAAGCTGCTAAGCCACTGTGGGAAAAGGAACTGGTGCTGTGATTGCTTTTCTAGATCTGACACTGCCCTAGAATCTGTGGCTCTTCACTTCTGTTGAGTTATCTTCATGCCAGCACCTGGGCTGTGTTGTAACAATGAACTGTAAAACGGTGTTACCGGGTATGTCGTGACCATCCACCAATGTCTACTAGGCTGGCACATTCACATGGGAGGGAAAGTACTGTGTGTAGCCACTGTGTTCTGGTAATGATGAGATTCTGGAATTACTTCCTGACTTTTTCTGAGAGAATCATGGAGAGGGTTAAGGTTGCCATGTTGAAAAGGACAATGTGACTACAATTTCAAATCACCAGCAAAACCCTGTTGACTCTTGGTACAGAATCAAAATTTAAATGCTAAAATTATGAACTCTACCTTGGAGCTATGCTCTTGCAAGAATCCCCACATTTTGGGGGGTGTGTGTGTTTTAACCTAAAACATTTTTATTTTATAAATTATCATATAGTTATTTTGATTTTTTCTTTTGAGGTAAAGTGCTATGAATGTTACCACATGTATAGATTCATGCAGCTACCCTCCACGAGCAAGATACAGAACAATCCCGTCACCCACCCTCTAAAAAAGACTCTCTCTTACCATCCCTTTACAGTCACTCACTCCTAGTCCCTGAAAACCACTGATCTGTCTTCCTTTTTACAGTTTTGTCTCTGAGAAAGCCATATAAATGGAATCTTACAGCATGGAACCTCTTGAGACAAGCTTTTTTCAGTTAGCACAATGCCTTGATGATTCATCCAACTTGTGTGTGTATCAGTAATTCCTTACTTTCTATTGCTGAGCAGTATTCCATGGTATGACTGTGTCATCATCATTAACTTCTTAAAAATTCAGTATATTTTTAATTGAAGTTTAATTCACATACAATAAAATCAACCCCTTTACCTTAGTTTTGCAAAAAAAAGAAGAAATGGGTCATGTGAAAATCCTCACTCCGTAAAAAGATAAGCTTTAAACTGGAAACAGATTTTTGGACACGCCATGTTTGTCTGACTTTCTCCAGTAGACTGTTTCTATATTTGGAGAATTGTTCAGTACAGTTCTCTTTCCATCTGCTTGCACTCACGCTGTTGACAAATGTTCACTCCTTCCAACTGATTTCAGATTGGCTCTCCAACATTCTGCATTGTCTCTATATTCTTTAGTTTTGGGGTTTTTTTTCATAGGTAATACCTGTATACTGCCCCAAACACAAAAAACACAAAATGGTAACATACCAAGGTAAATAAGTCTCACCCACCCTCCATCTCCTGGGAACTCAGTCTCCTCTCTGGAGCTCACAGTTTTCTCAATTCTATGCATTTACAAATACATACATATATGAATGTATTAAAAAGTATGTATATAGGACTTCCCTGGTGGCGCAGTGGTTGAGAGTCCGCCTGCCGATGCAGGGGACACGGGTTCGTGCCCCGGTCCGGGAAGATCCCACATGCCGCAAAGCGGCTGGGCCCGTGAGCCGTGGCCGCTGAGCCTGCGCGTCTGGAGCTTGTGCTCCGCAACGGGAGAGGCCACAGCAGTGAGAGGCCTGCGTACCGCAAAAAAAAAAAAAAAAAAAAAAAGTATGTACATAGACATATGTAAGTATACAAATATATGTATATGTACATTTAAAATACAAATAGTTGCATATAAAATCAATGTATATACTTGCATACATACATACATTTTCCCCACACACAAATGGGGGCACATTCTGCCCAATGTTCTATACTTTGCCTTATTCTCTTAACTTCCCTTCTCCTGGAATTCCTTCCAGAAAAGTATATTTAAAGCAGTCTATTAAGTCTATTTTACTCTACTGTATGAGTCTATCATAATTTATTTAAGCATCCCATTACTGATGGTCCAGTGAGTTTCTAAACTTTGCTCATACAATTAATATACCATTTTATTTGTATCATTTCATTTTACTCCAATAGAAGCATATTTGCAGGATAATTTCTTAGAAGTGGAATTTCTGGGTCAAGGAGTGTGTGCATTTCTGTTTTTGAAAGGTTTGGCCAAAGTATCCTTCAGGGAAGTCATATCAATTTACATCCTATTAGCGATGGATCACAGTGTTTCTACATTATCTACATTTATTTAGTAACTAATTATTTTAACATAATTTCAGATATTAGTGAATATTCACTGATCAATATCAGAAATAACTAGCATTAATAGATTCTCAATCTTCCTTTATTTTTCACGACATTAACACTTTTGAAGAGTCTAGGCCAGTTACTTCGAAGACTGTCCTTCAATTTGGGCCTACTTTTTCTTTAAAACAAAGAACCAACTGCAAATAGCTCAAAGCAAAATACAAGGAAAACCTTCTAGCCATAAAAAAGAAGGAGCAAAATAAAATTTAAAAATACAGTTAGTAAGAATACCTACGATTTGGAGTGGGGGTGGGAGGAGGAGAGAAATAGGTGAGGGAGATTGAGGTACAAACTTCCAGTTACAAAATAAGTGAGTCATGGATATGAAATGCACAGTGTAGGGAATATAGTCAGTAATTATGTAATATCTTTGTATGTGACAGATGGTAATTAGACTCATTGTGGTGATCAGTTTGAAATTTAAGAAATACTGAATCCCTACGCTGTGCACTACCATAGTGTTGTAGGTCAATTTTACTTCAAAAACAAACAGACTCATAGAAAAAGAAATCAGATTGTGGTTACCAGAGGTAGGGGCGGGGGCTGGAAGGGGGAACTGGATGAAGGCAGTCAAAAGGTACAAACTTCCAGTTCGAAGATAAATCAGTACTAGGGATGCAATCACAACTAACACTGCTGTATGCTATGTATGTGAAAGTTAAGAGAATTAACCCTAAGAGTTCTCATCACAAGGAAACAATGTTTTTCTATTCTTTAATTTTGTATCTATAGGAGATGATGGATGGTCACTAAATTTACTGTGGAAGTTCAAATCATTATGCTGTACACCTTAAGCTTATACATTACTGTATGTCAATCACATCTCAGTAAAACTGGAAGAAAAAAGAAAGAATACCTGCCATGTTTTGCTTGTTTGTTCGACTACTTACCATTTTTGGAGCGCTTACTACATGCCAGATATTGAGTTAAGCACTTTGCCTAGGGGTAAGAGCTAACATTTACTAGATGCTGAATTTGTGCCGAGTGAAGTGCAAAATGCTTTATATGCATTAGCTCCTGTATTCCTCATAATGACCCTTCACTATTCTCCACAGAATGCATGAGTAACCTGTGGTACAGAGAGGCAGAATGGTTTGCCTCAGGTCACAGAAATTAGCTCTCTTCCTATTCCTTTCCTTCCCTTCTCTTCTTTTCAAGTTACAAAAGTTATACATGCTCATTAAAATAATCCGGGGGGGGGGCGTAAAGTAAAAGTGGAGTGCCTGCTCCATGCCAGAGGTAACCTCTATTAACAATTGGGGGGACTTCCCTGGCGGTCCAGTGGTTAGGGCTCCATGCTCCCAATGCAAGGGGGCACGGGTTTGAACCCTGGTTGGGGAACTGAGATCCTGTATGGCGCATAGGGTGGCGAAAGACAAAAAAAAACAGACCATTTTCTATAAGAACCAAGATTTAAATCCCACCTTTTCTGACTCCAAAGCCCTTATTCCTAATGGATATTCAATACTGTCTTCCATATGCAAATAGCAAATTATAAAATTATATATATTCTATAAAATAAAATGGCTCTTAAGACTCTTATCAACTGGATTATTGTTGAAAAGCAGGAAAAGCTAAAACATATTAAGTACCATCTCTGATACAGGGAGCCTTTTTATCCACAGCATAAAGAAGACTAAATTAACTAATTAATTAAAACTAAAACAGATTTTGACAAATGACAGCCTGCAAGAACCTTTTGTGAACTTGCTACTTAGCCAAGCGTTGACTATAAAAATAGAAATAATAAGGCATGTGACCAAAGAGGAGGAACAAAAGCAGCTCAAACCAAAAGCAGTCCTGTTGTGCAATCTGCTGTAGAAGGAGCTTGGAGTCATTGGTTCCAGCAAAATTCTTGAGGCTTCAGGTAATCTAGTATAGACTGTACGGTATCCTGGTGAGGTTATAATGGTGAACAGTAACTTGGGCATGTTCCACCCTACCCAAGATCAAGAAGAATTGCAAAGTATCAGTGGTAATGGCACTGGAAAATAAGAACACATTTCTTCAGGTCATAGAAGGATCCAATTTAAAAAATTGTCTTTGCATGTTGGGGGATGCCCCACTCTTCATAATCTGGGAAACTGGTCAGTGAGGAGAACACAGCAGTTTCACTGAGTTAAGACCCCCTCTGCCTTCTTTCTACTTCCACATGGCAAATAGATTCCACTGTGACTCAGACTAAAGGCCTCTTTGGTAATATTTTACTTAGAAAATTTTAATCTTTAATTTCCTTTTCTTGTATTGCCCTTGCCACATCTTGGTGTCAAGGTAATTATATCTTCATAAAATAAAGTTCATGGCTTTCTTTCTCTTCCGCTTTCTCCTTGTAAATCGCTAAAAACTTTGGATTATCATTTCTTTAAAGGGTTGTTAAAATACACCATAAAATTGTCTGCACCTTCTCTTTTTGTAAGTGGAGAGAGGAGTACTGGGAGAGTCCTGACTACTTTCCATTTCTTTGTTGGGTATTGTTTCATTCATTTTTTTTTGGCAATTTTGTTAAGTTTTGTTTTCTAGAAAAATACACTTTCTTTTAGTTTTCAATTAATTGGCAAAAAGTTCTTTATACTATTCATTTATAATTTTAAAAAATCTCTGCTATTTCTCTAATTATGTCCCCTTCTTTGCTCACATCTGTCTCTCTCTTACATTTTTATTCTCTGTGAGTTTCTCTGTCAATATTTTAAGAAATCTACTTTATAAGGCTTTTCAAAGAACCAGCTTTTGGTATTGATAATTTTTGTTTGTTCTTTGGGGGATTTGTTCTTTATTTTCTAACGTGTTGAGTTGAATATTGAATGCTTAATTGACTTATTTTGAATATTTTTATGTAAATACATTTTCATAATGCCACTGTAGCTGCAGGCTGGCAGTAGAAGACTTCCTGGGTTTGAGTCTAGGCTCTGTCACTTACTAGCTATATGATCTTGGGCAAGTTATTTCACAGCTCTGTGCTTCAGTTTCTGCTTCTTTTTGTTCAAATCCATTATTCATTATGCTTATTAATGTTTTAAATACGTGACCTATAATTATCTGATAGATATGTGTTTAATTCTCCCAGTTTGGAGATTAACATATTTCAAGGCTGTTTTTTTTGGGGGGGAGGGGGTACATGCAAGTTCATGATGATTCTATCTTCCTGGTGGACGATTCCTTACCATAATGTGTATCCTTCTTTGTTCTCAATAATGCTTTTTGAATTAAATGATATTTTCGCAAATATTAATATTCTTATATCAGATTTCTTTTGTTTAGAGGAGATGTTGACAGGTTTATATTTTTCTATATCTTTATTGTCAAAGACACCCACCTAGTGAATGACAAAGCCAGGTTTATTCCTAGACCACCTGATCCCCAGTCCAGTGTGCTTTCTTCCCGACCATGACACATCCTAGGTCTACCTTCTTCCATGATTCAGCTCAAGTCACTCTTCACTGTGAGGCCTCTCCCAACAACTCAGCCTGTAGTGATTACTTCCTCCTTTGAATGAATGCTCAATGCTTGCAGTACTTAATCGGTCCTGAAAATGTGCCATCCTAGTGTTGTGTGTACATCTATCCTGGAAGTTCCTTAAAAGCTACAATAGGGGTTGTTAACCAAAATTTTCGAAGCGGAGACCCGATTGAAATAAAAAGGTGCTAATTTGGCGTTCGTTAGGACTGCAACCTGGGAGACACAGGTTCAAGAAGCACTTGAATTGTGTTCTGCCAGACTACAAAATGCAGGAGGCTTACAAAGGTAAAAACTGAAGGTTACTGCTAGTTACATGAATTGTTTATCAAGAATTATAATTGGAGCTGGCAAGAAGTAAGGGTGCTTGTTAAGGAAGGGCTGGTTGGGGTCTGAAAGGGTTGCATAATTACAAGGGGAGACCTTGAGACCATAAGGTTGCAGCTGGCAAGTGTCGTTCTGAATACAGCTCGTAGTGTCTTTGGGTCTGGTACAGTTCAAAGAAAGTTCAAGTTCTCATTGGTGCAGAGATGTGTCTGAGACCAGATCCTCGATGGCCTCCTGACTCCATTTTTGTATGCCTGAACTGTGGTTAATCCATTATAATTTCAATTTGTCATCAAGATTATATCTCTTCTGCTGGTGACTCCAGACCTACTTTACTAAGGAGGCTTAAAGATGCAATCTGGTCAGGAAGAGAATGCCTAGGGAACTTGACTTGAACCTGAATTTTCATAGCAGGCACACTATTTTCATATTCTTGGGAGGTGGGTGTTACAGAGTTTGGGAAGGGGTTAGCTATAGCCTCACATGCCACCCTTTCAGCCACCACTGTCCTCTGCTGCTCTGCCTATGATGACGATTTCCAACAAAGCTAGCTGCTCTTCAAAATTGCCATAATTTCAGATCCCACTCCAGAGCCACAGAGCTAGAATCTCCTGAGCGGAGTCTGAGAATCTAATATTTAAGAGTCTCTGCTGGGAAATTCAAGTTGAAGGTACCTGAGCACCTTCTTGGCAGGCAGTCACTTCTTGTAAATACAGGGTGTGCATCAAATCTGGAAACTTAAGCAAACACATAATACCCTGCTTTAATTGATATTGTATAGTACGATACACAATAAAGTGATATTTCTGTTTCCCAACGCCTATTGCTACTGTTAAATTAATTAAACAAGAAGGCCATTAGACTGATGTGGCTTTAATACCTTAGTAGCCTATGTAAGCAAACCAAAACCTAAGCCTGAAATGCATCCAGGTGAATAAATCAAAACCTAAGGACAACCTATCACAAATAGCCAACTAGGGGCTTCCCTGGTGGCGCAGTGGTTGAGAGTCCGCCTGCCGATGCAGGGGACGCGGGTTCGCGCCCCGGTCCGGGAAGATCCCACATGCCGCGGAGCGGCTGGGCCCGTGAGCCATGGCCGCTGAGCCTGCGCGTCCGGAGCCTGTGCTCCGCAACGGGAGAGGACACAGCAGTGAGAGGCCCGCTTACCGCAAAAAAAAAAAAAAAAAAAAAGCCAACTAGGCTTTCCCAAACAAGGCAACTACTTAAAGCTATAGCCACTCAAATTGTTTCCTTGCTTTCTTTCCGCCTTTTCTCTATAAACGTCTTTCCCTTAGCTCCTGTGTGTGAAGTGGTTCTTAACCACTTCCGGTTTGGTGCTGCCCGATTCCAATGGATTTTTGCTCAAACAAACTTTTTAACTTTTTAGTATGTCTCAGTTTATCTTTTAACACTACAAATAGCTTAGTGTAAAATATGCTCTAGTAAATTAATTTAGTAAACTTTTATTTTCTTTTGTTCATTGTGAAGGATACAAAAGAGGAATGTAACAATAACAAAAATAATAATGGCTAGCATCTATTGAGCACCTAATGTGTGTCAGGTACTTTATTAAATGCTTTACATGCATTGTCTCTTTTATTATTTGCCAGACTTCTACTGTGTGGAGACTGCAGTCAGGACCAACTTATCCATTATGCTCACTAGGTACTATGCCTAGGGTCCACAATACTGTTAGAGGTCCATGAAAATGTTTTAGTTTCTTTTAGAATCAAAAGGGAAAATAAAGGAATATAATCTTCCCTGGATATTAGTCTTTATACTCACATGGCTGTAAAATATAATTTATGATTTTTTTTTTATGGAGTGAGCATCCCATGAGGGCAAAAGTGCCTTGGGCCTCAGAAAGTTATAATGCAGCCCTCGCTATAATCATTCCCACTTAACAGATAAAGAAACTGAGGTTCAATCAAGCTGAGAAATAAAACATGCCGCAGAGCTAGGAAATGGCAGAGGTAATTTTGGATATAGGCCTGGGGGACTCCACTGATGACCCTTTTAACTACCACATTATACACTATACAACATTATGTAGCAAGAAGCTCATACCAAGCTGGGAAAACAAGTTTGTCGTACACTAACCAATCAGAAAATACTTCAAGGAAAGAATAGAATTAACTGCCTAAATTTAGGGACAGATCCAGATTATGTAGGACCCCAGGCTTTTACAACTTGGAAGATCTTCTTTCAGGAAAAAATACTAAAGTATAAATAAAAATTAGGTATCCAGTCTTGGAGGGGGCTGGCCAAGGAAGGGGGCCTTCAAGTGTAAGCCTCATTAGCTTCATGGAAAATCCATCTCACCTAAATGTCCTTGGACCTAAAGAAGGCCAGAGCTTCAGGAAGGATTCAGTGTCACCAGGGATATCAAGAGGGGTTTTTAGGAGGAAATGGGACTTTGAAGTGTGGCTGTGACTGGGCACCCTGAGTGTAAAGGCAGGGGGGCCAGTGTGAGCACAGTCTGTTCAGGAGAGGGTGGAGAAAGCCACCTGCCCAAAACCCACAGTGATGCTGCCCAGCGGGGAACCACGGGGTTCGCTGAGGAAGGCAGTGCCTATTTGAAAAACCAGGATGGAAAGGATGCTGGGAATCTTTGTTCCTCAGTCGTTAAGTCATTATGCAGTAAAAGGCATCAAGAGGATGAGGAATCTGGTGCTGTGGGCAGGACCCTCAGGAGGGGTGGAAAGAGGCAAAGAGATCTAATTGAAGGACTGGCCTGGGTATGTTTTAATGAGTGCCTTATAAATTATGGGTGGCAGAGGGGACAGAGGAGTAAAATAAGACAAAGAAAAAGAGTAAGAATGAAAAAGCATCAATCCAGTATTAAGAGACGTGAGGACTAGAGGGGAATCAGAGATAATTTTTATATTCTGAGCCTGGCTAATTGAAGGAATAGCTGTGGGACTGCCAGAAATATAGGGGTTGGTTAGGTTTGGTTCTAGAGAAGTTAAATCCAACAACAACAAAAAGTTGAAACAACTGGGCTTTGTGCATCCCCAGAGGGAGCTGCGTCCTGGGACAGAAAGATATCCTGAGCAGAGCTTGACTAGGCTCTGCTGGCATAATTAGCCTTTGCAGTCTTTTCCGCATACCAACTCCCCATTGGGTCAACACATTCTTTCTCAATTACGTTAACCTCATTAAGAACCCCGCAGTCAGGTCCTGCTTTTCTAGCTAAGAAGCATTTTGTTTTTAAGGTGGTGTTTGTTGAACACCGTTATGAGATTAGCTATAATTTAACTCTCAGAGTTTCTCTAGGTAAGCAGTCAAGAAGACTAGTCACATGAAAATAGAAAGCAGAGTATGGATTTGAGAAGGCATTACAGAGCTATAAAAAATAGGGATATGGACTTAGAGAGAGGGTGGAGTCTTTTGATGATTCAAAATGTATTGATTGCCTACTCGTTACACGTCAGGGTCTGTGCTTGGAACAAAAGCCATTACTATGAAAGAGCGGCGGTCTCTGCCTTGTAGGTGTCTAGGATGGGTATTTGGGAAGGTGACAGGGTCACACAGAGGATGAAGAACAGCAGATTCTAGAGGCTGGGGAGCAGGATGATGAATTTAGGTTTAGCCGTGTCAAATTTGGTGTTCTGAAAAACGTGTAGTGTGTCCAATACACAACTGTAAACGTGGGAATGGTGTTCAGAAGAGAAGCCAAGGCAAGAGATACAAATTTTAGGATACAGAAACCAGCATAGAGTTAATGCCTGGGGCAGGCATGGATGATGAAAGTATTGTTTCCAAGGCCAATAGGACAGTGTCAGTGGAAGTTTTTAACAGAGCTATGGATGCTTCAATAATCAAAGAATTAAACAGAATTGGTAAAAGAAAGGAAAAGTGTTAAAACAAATAGAGTGGTGAATATAGCACAAACAAGTCAGTCAAACTTGCAGAAGGGTCAACATCAGATCTTGCTTTTTGAGATATAAATTTCCCTGTAAGTAATACTTCACCGACATCCCAAAATGTTGGTATGTAGTTTAATTGCTCACTTTTAAAAAAAAAATTTATTTATTATTTTTGGCTGCGTTGGGTCTTCGTTGCTGCACGCAGCCTCTCTAATTGCGGCGAGCGTTCGGGGGGGCGGGGCTGCTCTTTGTTGTGGTGCATGGGCTTCTCATTGTGGTGGCTCCTCTTGTTGCCGGAGCATGGGCTCTAGGCGGGCAGGCTTCAGTAGTTGCAGCACGCGGGCCCTAGAGCAGGTGGGCTTCAGTAGTTGTGGTGCGTGGGCTCAGTAGTTGCAGCACGCAGGCTCTAGGGCGCACGGGTTTCAGTAGTTGTGGCACATGGGCTTAGTTGCTCCACAGCATGTGGGATCTTCCCAGGCCAGGGGTCGAACCCGTGTCCCCTGCATTGGCAGGTGGATTCTTAATCATTGCGCCACCAGGGAAGTCCCTGGTAATTGCTCATTTCTAAATATTAACTCATGAATTATTTAGATGTAATTTCTAAATATATGGGGTTATATTGGTCATGATAGATAGATAGGTGGATATAGATATAGATATATAGATTTGACTGGAGAGGAATTTAATACAGAGAATTGATTTCGTGGTGGCAATGGATTGAGAAGCCAACCGGCGACACTGAGGCAATCCAGAGATTATCAACAGCGGAAAGTCATTACCACTTCTAGGTCTGCAGGGACAACAGAAGGAGGTGGCTTTACCCAAGCTTAAACTCACTTCATCTGAAGTGAGTCAGAGCCAAAGTGGGGACTGCCCAACAGAAGCTGGGAGCCAAGAGAGGCAATCCATAGGAAGAAGGAAACATCCTGCCTTTCCCCTTTCTGCCTCCTAACCTAAGGTCAGTGCTGCCAGTGTCTCCCATTGTCAGAGCCCAAGGGAGCCTGGGAATTGTAGTTCCCTAGAGCACAGGGGAAAACAGCGCAGAGAAGATGATTATCTTTTTGTTACTAATTTGAAGTTTATTACATTGTGATCAAAGATTGTAGTCTATTTGATAATCCTTACTTGGTATTTACTGAAACTCATCTTATGGCCTAGGACATAGTCAGGTTTTGTAAATGTTCCAAGGGTTGTTGAAAAGAATGTGTATTCTCTTATCTTGTGCGTGGGCAGTATCCCACAAATGTCCATCAGACTTTGTTCGTTAGTTGTGTTGTCCACACAATAAAGATACATCTTTATCCATACTATGTTGATGACATGAAGTCAGTTTTTGAAAGAAGTTTGTTAAAAATCTCTCATTATGTTTATGGATTTATCAAATTCAGGTGCCGGCTATATGAAAAATAGTCTATAAGGAACATGAATGGAAATAGTTGGAAGGCTGGTACACTGGTTCAGGTGAGAAATGATAGTAGCCTGGCCTAAGATGGTAAGAATGTAGAGGAAAAAGGAAAGAGAGAAATTAATGCTGATTCTTAGGTTTCTGGCTTGGGTAACTGGATGAATGGGGGTACGGTTCACATATATGGACGGCCACTGACCAGGGATTTTTCCTTGAGCAAATTACACAAAGTCTCTGGCCTCAGTTTTCTTCTTTATAAAAATGGGTATAATAATCGACTGTATTTCATAGGATTATTGTGACAGTGAAAAGAGTTAATATATGTAGAGTACTTAGCACCATAGCTAAATAACTCTTCTATATAAGCTTTTATTATTACCAACTAGCATATGGTTAAAGAGGTGAGGGTTTGGGTTTGAGGTGGGAAATCAAGATTTCCTACTGAGGCTCATTATGTTTGAGTTGTTCTGGAATTTATCTTTCAATAAATAGGGTGTGAATGATCTCAGTAAACACTGCTTAGGGATGAAAGAGGATGGAAGTGCAAAAAGACCACTGGAAGGTCCAAGGCAACCTACGAGAGGTGGCAGGATCAAGAGAAGACTGTCTTTAGGAAGAGAGAGTGGATAATGGTTTCAGGAGAGGATAAGGAGTTACTTCAGGGGGAGACAGAATAACCGAACAACTGCCTACATGTACATTCTGTTTATTTTTGTTTTCCAGTGTTTCAGTGTGTTGTTGTCAGGCTTGGTTTTAGGGAAAGAAGAGGAGAACTCTGGGAAAAATGACTGCAATTAACAGAGCAATCTTAACTTACCTTGTGTGTGATTTATCATAAGATTCGTAAACAGATTACTCTAGTGACAGGTTGCCGAGAAGCCTGTATTAAACTTGTGGTGCAACAGGAAAAAGTGATTAACACGGCAAAGGTTCATGAACACGTATGTTTCCGGCTTTGAGCAACTGTGTGGAATGAAAATGGAAATTATGAATTCTGTAGGATGCACTGCCTCGGCAGATTTTCGTGTGAGATTATGCATGACCACACCTCTCCCACAAGTCTGCACAGGCTTAGGAATTTTCTTATTAAGCTTGTTATACAATATGCATTTTAGCAAGGGCATACAAATGAATGTAAAGAATATTCCTAGGCATATTAATCTTGATTTATAATTATGGGTCCCCCTTCACTGGGTTAGTGCCAAATTATTTTTTCTTGTCTGTAGTGTTAAGGAGGAAAGCATTGCTTTATGCTTATTGTAATTGAAGCCATCTTTCATAAACCAGTTTTAGATTGATCTCACATAGATTATAAGCTAGATTCAATTATGAAGCCATTAACACACTTCACATAAACAGAAAATAAAAAGCAGGTTCTGTGTGAAGATAGGAGATTTAACATGTACTTCTACCTTCTCACCTTCCTGAGACCCCACTAACACAACCAGTGAAGGGATGTTTTCAGGCTTAAACCCAAAACATGGAGAGAGCTGCAGAAGGGATCGTTTTGGAAGCTGGAAAGCAGATGAATACATAGTGATAGAATAAGCAGCGCTGAGAAAGTTGAATTCAATCAAGCAGTAGAGAAAACTAGGAATTAATCTGATTTATAGAAAACCAAAGACTTAGAAACTAATGGCAGCAGGTCTTCGTGGAAGTGAAAATAAAAGGGGTATAGATTTAATAAGGAGCAATGTTGGGAAGTCTGTTTTAGAAGGAATTGGATTCCCAGATCCAAGCAGCATCCCAGAAACTGACCTTTCCTTCACTGGCAAAGAATGATGGTTTATTTTCATAATGAAGTAAAATAGATGGTCTGCATGGAAGAATACCAGTGCAGTTGAAGGCGAGGGAGCTGTACTAACAACAGGGGAATAAATGAATGTATGTGTATTTGCTTTGGAGACATAACATGCCAAATCCATCTTTCTCAGTTCTGAGTCCAGGACACTGAAAGCTAGACCTTCGCCCTTCTGGCAGGAGACTGAAAGAGTCTTCTCTGGGATATATGACTAGCCCATGAAGAAAGACATGACATTAGAAAAATACTGACATCAGAAATCTCCCAATTAAACGGCCCAGTCTGATGCTCATGTAGGAAAATTCACATCAGACCAGCCCATCTCTCACATCCTCAGAGCTTCCAGTCAGTATTTTAGTATCACACTCTTAAGTGTTGTCAAATATGAAGACAATGTATGAGGTATCTACAGAAAGCTAACCTGGAAGATAGAAAATAAAGTAAAGAGAAAAAAGTAATGTTGAAGAAATAAAGGTCAAATAAATGTCAAAAACATCACAGAGAGAAGTGACTGTAACTATGAAATAAGAACAGAATTCTACCCCCAAATAAATGAACAAACAAGTAAATAAATGGAATGTTCCAAAAACATAAAGAAGGTCTTGAAAATTAAATACAATAGCAGAAATAAAAATCTTTGATAGAAAGGTGAAAATATAAAGTGGAGGAATTTTATCAGCAAAAAGAAAAAAAGACGGAAAATAGGAGATAAAAAAATTAGGAAACTGATCACGGAAAATTAGCATTAAAAAAGAGGAAAAGGTAGAGAAGATGGAGAGGAGGAGCTACCTAATAATCTGAATTTCCAGACCAAAAGATTTACCAAGTGAAAACAGATTCACAATGGTACAACATTGTGAAATTTCAAACATTTAGGGCAAGGAGAAGATCCTGCAAGATTGTAAAGAGGAACAAAAAAAAAATCCAGATCATACACATAGGATCAGTAATTAGTGAGAATAAAAATGTTCCCCCAAACGTGGTGAAGGCGATTGTTCTATGGTCATGTTAACAAATGGCCATTTAAATGGTTTTAAACTCACTTAACTCAATCAAAAGCAACACCCACAGATGAACATGCCTTTGCAAACCAACCAATCAGCATGAGTTGCTCACTTCTGACCACTGGCCCATTAGGGATGGACTCACTCCAATAAAAACACCCAAGAAACTGTGATTCTGCAGATGGCAACCCACTGAAGCCTGTGAGAGTCCACCAGTCCCTGAACTCTGTGCTTCCCCAAAGCCCCAGACAAGCTTAACAGTCTGCTTTGCTTGGAGAGACTGTGCCTGAGCAGCATAGCTCTCCTTTACTATAGCAAGCACTAAATTCAGCTTTGTTCTTTTATTTCAGATATTGAGTGGTGGTCTTATCAACATTTGACATAGACTTTTAATTTCTGAACAGGAGCACTGGAAGCTACAAAGCAATGGAGAAAGGCTTTCAAAATTCTGAAGGAAAATAGTTAACAACTTAGAGTCTACACCCAACCAAACTATCATTTACATATGAAAATTTCTTTAAAAATACATTTTTAGACATGCAAGATCTTAAACAATTTATTTATCATATACCCTTTCTTGGGAAGTCACTGGATGAAACCAAGCAATAAGAAGATGTGGGTTATGGTAAACAGGAGATCCAATATAGGAAAAAAGCAAAAGACAGTCCAAGGACCATGGTCAAGAGAGTCCCAGGATAGTATTTATACCCCACAGCAAACCAACCCATGTTGCAGCTTGTATCAGCTACCTAGAGCTGCATAACAAATCAATCTAAAATGCAGTGGCTTAAAACAAACCATTAAGCTCACACATTCCTGGCATTTCTTCTGGCTGATCCTAGCTAGGGTCATTCACGCATCTGTGGTCTGTTGGCAGGTTAGCTGGGGTTGATTGTTTCCAGATGGCCACACTCACATGTCTGACAAGTGGTGGTGGTGGTTGGAGCCACTGTGGTGACTGGGCTATATTTCTCTCCTTATCCAGCAGGTAAACCTTACTCTTCACATGGCAGCAGGACTCCAAGAGCCCAAAGCACAAGGACTTTTCCAACTACTGTGCCGTGCTTGTTAACATTTCATTGGCCAAAGCAAATCACATGGTCAAGTTCAGAATTAAAGTGGAGAGTATACTTAAAGTTGCAGAGCAAAGGAACATGGCTACAAGAAAGGGAATTGTTGGACATTTCTGTTAGCAATCTACCACAGAGCTTAGCAGAAGTTTCTAGGAGAAAATTCTTTAAGAAAATGAAATTTGTAAAATGTCACTGATGTGTCTGAACATGTTGAGAGAAGATTTAGACAATTGTTAAAGATTTTGGTGTTGACTTCATGACAAATATAAAGATAACTAAGCAAAGGAAAAGAAATAGGCCATTATTAACTCTGAGGATAACAATGTTGTTAGCAAATAAAACTAACCATAATTTACAACAGATTTAGTGGTCATTAGTGTTTAATTAGTCGTAAATCAGCCAGTTAACACTGCATATTGAACTAATGAAAATTACAATTTGACCGAATTATGAGAAAAAAGAGTACAAAAAGTGAGGACAGGTAGTGGGGCAGGAAGGATAAAAGAGAGCTGAGTCCTACTCTTCCAATCCTCTTCCTGAATGGAAAATCAAGATATCTTATCTAAAACTGGAAAGTCAAGAAGTAGCAGTGCAAAAATGTTATCTAGCAAAATGGAGGCAAATACCAAAATAATCAGGTGAAAGAGGTGAAACTGGTGCCTCTGGGAAGGAGTAAATGGTATGTGAGGGGACGGGGACCTGCTGTGTTTCACAAAAGGCCACAGAGAAATATTTGTCTTTAAAATTATGTGCATGTTAACTTAAGTACAAGTCACAACCGAAAGAAAAAAGGCAGAGAAGAAAGTGATCGGTGTATTTAATCCAGACTGATACACAATAATCTCTGTCTAACATCAAGTGACAAAAAGCAAAATGTAGAATAGTTTGTATACTAAGCTATTATTTGCATTTTAAAAATGGAGCAGCAAATATAAATATAGGCTTGTATCTGCACAGAATAATTCATCAGAAAGCTCTGCTGAGTTTACCTTCAAAATAAATCCCCATTCTGGGAATTCCCTGCTGGTCCAGCGGTTAGGACTCCACGCTGCAGCGGGTGCGGGTTCAATCCCTTGTCGGGGAACTGAGATCCTGTGGGCAGAGGGGCAAAAAAAAAAAAAAAAAAAAAAATCCTGATTCCATCCGTATCTCACCCCTCTGTTGCTCTAGTCCTAGGAAAACCATCACCTCTTGCCTACACTAGGTCAGCAGCCTTCTCGTTGCTTCGGTCTAGTCACCACACAGCAGCCCAAGGCATCCGGTTAAAAGAGAAACTAAATGACATCATCCCCCTCACCCTTCCCGCCCCGTTCAAAACCTTTAAAGTTTTCTTCATCAGGTCAAATAAAACCAGACTCCTCACCAGGTCTCCACAACTTCCTGTGATCCTGTTCTGACCTCATGCTCGTCCTGTTCTAGCTCATTCTTACTACAACTCATGGTCCCTCTGCCTAGAGTGCTTTTCACAGATGCTGAGGCTGGCCTGTTACCCAGATCTCTGCTCAGATGTCAGCTCCTCAGAGGGACCTTTCCTGGTTCCTGTCTCTGTACTCTCCCTCCCCCGTCATCACCTACCTGTCCTTGTCTCTCACCTCACCCTGACTTACTTGTCTTCATAGCACTGATCACCACTTGACATTTAATTGTGTATTGAATGTTTAGTTGTTTATTAGCTCTCTCCCCTAGCAGCAGGTACAGACCCATGAGGAAAGACCCCGAGTACTCAAAACAGGGCCTGGTCCATAGTAGCTATTAATACATCTCCTTTGAATAAATTAATATACAATGAAAAATACAGGAGAAACCCCCCCCCCCAACTATTTATAGTGGCTGCTTTGAGGAAGGGAACTGGGATCTTGGGTGTCAGCGGTGAGAGAACAAGAGAGAAGGTCTTTTCACTTACCCATGACCTTTAACACCCCCAGCACCCAGGGTCCAGACAGCACACCAAGGTGGTGCTCTAGGGTGAAGAAGGAAAATGTGAGAACATCCGTTTAGATATACTTTTTTCCTAAAAGAAAGAAGGCATTATTAACATTCAATTCATACATTTTGAGTACATGTATATAATTTATAAATTATATTCTGAATTGCATGTTCAACATATTTTCATTGACTAGGGTATAAAACTTAAAAGTTTGGTCTGTAAGTTTGAGATAAAGCAGATGTGTTTGATGTGTCTCATACCATTTTAAAATTGTCTGAATCAACATTAAAATCCAGAGATTTCACATAAAATCCCAGACGTCTGTGTTGTTTGAGAAACCAGAGTTGCTGGCAATACGGGTCCTTTGATTCCCTCGGGCGATGTGGGCACAGACCCATTTAAAAGGCAAGCGGATCCCCGCTCACTGAGGTTTTTCCCCTGTTGGCTTCCTGTAGGTTTTCAGATTCAGCTCACCTCACTCCCTGCAGGCATTCTACTTTATGACCCTTTTCTGACTGTTTCTCAATCTCAGCCAAATCATTTTTATCTGATAGTGAAAGCGCTGAAATTCACTAATAATCAACTTAAAACAAAACAAAAATACTGAGCTCAGAGCTACCCCTGTTTTCACACTACACTTACTCTTGCAATCTGCTGAGTAATGGGGGCAGAGCAGGTGCTGGCACAACCATGATTAACTGAAGGTGTGTCCCTGTGAACCACAGTTGCTGGGATGCGTGCCGGCTGAGAGCAGGCTGAGAACCACTGTTCTGTAGTCTGCAATTTCTCAATTATATACAGTCCTTCTTTGTTATATATGTAGCTATATCTCCATAGAAACCTCTTGTAAGGACTACTGAGTGTATAGTACTCCTGAGTTCCTCAGAGTATCAAGTATTAAGGATATTTAATAAAGGCTTGTTGGTTAAGTGATTAACATAAAAAAAACCCATGGATACTGCCAGTGCTTATAACTTATATCACCATGGTTTGCATAGTTAAATATATAGGGCTTTGATATAATAACTGGATGAATGGATGGATAAATGAATGAATAAAGTTTATAATATCCACCTTGATCATAATCATAGATACTGTTGATTAAGCATTATCTGTGGACTGGCCACTGAGCTAAGTCCTTAACATCATTCTCTCATTTAATCTTCACAATCATTACATACGGCCAGTTTTTGGTTTTAATACTATAAAAAAATAAAATAAGCCTTAGAAAAGTGAAATAAGTAGTCCAGAGCCACATACTACTAAACGGCAGATCCAGGATTCAAACCCAGGGCTTCCAAAAGCCAGTGGTCTTTACTAAGCAATACCAACAACGAACAAACCAACCAACACTCTGGGTGAGAAAATGAGATGCTGAAATTTCTCCAGTAAAATATTCTCATCCAGTGACGTGGTTGTCACTGAAAATAAATTCTAAAAATCAGCATATTCTGCAGGAGCAGAAGTTAAACATGTCTTTAGCCAATTAATAGATGGGGAAAAACACAGGACATTCAATGTAGAGCTCAGGATAAGTACATGACTAAGGGAAGCTGAAACCTTGAAAAACAGTAGACAACTGGAAATTACTTGTTACAAAAATGGGTAGTTGCTTCTTGGCCACAACTTCTATTTATTACAGATAAAAAGTAGTGACAATCAATTTTTTTTTTTAAATATAAGATCAAAATTCCAGTTTCAGTCATCCAACAGGAACATTTCCTTCATGAGAAAGGCGCCATTGGGCTGAAGGGACATAAACAGCTTGAAGGCTTCGGTTCCACACCCAAGGGCTTTACCATACACTAGAGATGCTGAGAAGTCTACTGACACGTGGCTGGAAAAGAACATTAAGGCAAGTGAGGCCCAAGCTGGAGGGTCCTGCCAGCCAGGCTGAGAATGTTGGACAGATGGCTGTCACTTAGGATTCAAGGGTTAAGAGGCCACTCTCTGCCCAGGCTGCACACAGCACCACACTCTGTGTGTTCACCATGGAGAAAAAGAGATATGGTAACCAGAGTCCTTCACGAGATAAGATAAAAACCTTAAGTAAATTAAGTGGACTTGTTCTGAACATGATAAAATAAGGGGTTTAGATGACGGAGGGTGAGGCAGCTGCTGACTAAGAAGAGATCTACATATTTCTCCATCAGAAAAGGCAGTTCAAGGCAGCTTGTTTAATGGAAAAGAAAATATATTAGATGGAAAGTTGTGTCTGGTGTGTGTGTGTGTGTGTGTGTGTGTGTGTATGTGTGTGTGTGCAGAATTATAAATGAAAAATCCAAGAAAAACTCCTAAGCTGGCTGGTAGACCATTCATGGGTGATGTAAAAGAAGTTTTTTATTTACTTTTTAAATTTTTCTATTTTTTTCTCTAATAGAACAAATAATACATGAATATACTTTCCTTGTAAAATTATAAAAGTTACAGGTCAAAATAAAGTCCCTTTTGGCTATCTCTCAACTGAATCCTGCCCAAATCCCTACACCTCCTCAAATGATCCTTTTCTGAAATTTGAAGTGCAAGCACATGTGGTATTTGAGCATGATGAAAAAAAAAAAAAGAAAGGAGAAAAACCTTGCAGTAATAGTAACACTAACTCCCTCTTATTAAGCAGGTGCTATGCTAGATAGTTTACATATAAATTATTAGCTCATTCAGCAAATGTTCTGTGAGCAACTAAATGCCAAGGACTAGGAATACAACAATGACCTCAAAGAATTTGCAGTCACCTCCTAGCCTGGTGTCCCTTCCACCATATACTGATAAAGAAAGCAAGACTCCGAGAGATTAAGCAACTCACCCAAGGTTGCCGTGAGATAAGTGGTAATACTGGGGTTCGAATCCTGGCCTGTATATCTTCAAAGACTGACCCTCTTTCTTCCACTACCACTCAACTGTTTTCAAACTGTTTTAAAAGCAATAGTCTTTTAAACTGTTTTTAATGCAAACAGAATAACTTTACCACATCACAGCTCAATGCAGGAAAAAGATAAAAGTGGCAGCACTTTGGTTCATTCAGTGGCCTACCTGTAAAAATAAATTTGTTCCTATCAAGAGGACTAGATGAAATTTCTTACGGCCTGATACCTCAAAGCCCCAAGTCTGTTGTTAAGCAGCTCTAGGGACAACTAGTAAACATTCAAGTTGATCAAGATTCTCAGAGCTGGTGAATTCCAAACCTGAAAGTGCCTGGGAATCACAGATTCCTGTCGCTCTCCCTACTACTTATGAGCCCTAATCTAATACAACTGGTGTCCGCGTAAGAAGAGCAAATTAGGACAAACACACAGAGAGGGAAGACCATGTGAGGAAACAGAGAGAAGATGGCCATCTACAAGCCAAAGAGAGGTCTCAGAAGAAACCTGTCCTGCTAATATCCTGATCTCAAACTTCCAACTTCCAGAATTGTGAGAAGATTAATTTCTGTTGTTTAAGCCACTCAGTCATGGTACTTTGTCATAGCAGCCCTAGCAAATTAACACAGGCAGTATCTGGTATTATTTGCCATTTGAATGCAGAAGAATTAACTGATTCTGTAAGAGAAGAATGAGATAAAGGGGGCAATAGAATAAAAACAAGAAGATGAATTTCACTTTCATCAATTTCAGGAAATGGTGAAGATAAAAATAAATGAATAATGGGACTTCCCTGGTGGCACAGTGGTTAAGAATCTGCCTGCCCATGCAGGGGACACGGGTTCGATCCCTGGTCCGAGAAGATCCCACATGCCGCAGAGCAACTAAGCCCATGCACCACAACTACTGAGCCTGAGCTCTAGAGCGCGCAAGCCACAACTACTGAGCCTATGTGCCACAGCTACTGAAGCCTGCGTGCCTAGAGCCCGTGCTCTGCAACAAGAGAAGCCACTGCAATGTGAAGCCCGAGCACCACAACAAAGAGTAGCCCCTGCTCGCTGCAACTAGAGAAAGCCCGCACGCAGCAACAAAGACCCAACGCAGCCAAAAATAAATAAATGAAAAAATAAATTTATTTTAAAAAAATGAATAAGAATGGGGACTTCCCTGGTGGTCCAGTGATTAAGGCTCCACGCTTCCAATGCAGGGGGTGCCAGTGTGATTCCTGGTTGGGGAACTAAGATCCCACCTACCATGCAGTGTGGCCAAAAAAAAAAAGAAAAGAAAAGGTGGACGATTGCCAAAATAAACCATTGTTGAGGAAACAGTACCAAGATTACTTACTCTAGCAGCTTCATGAGCTCGATGACAAAGAGGCAAGGAAAAAGTGAGAGGAAGGACTTCCAGGGAAAACATGGAGGTAAAGCACAAAGTAAATGAGAAGCATCATGGCAGGTACCGAACTATTTTAGGAGAAGGAAGTAACATGAGTCCTGAGAGTAAAGGAATTAAAACATTAAGACTTTAAGGAAGTAAAAGGAGTTCAGAGGAAGGCTAGGGGAGCTAAAAATAAAATATATATATGGGCCAAGTGTTTTGTAAACTGGAAACAGGTCACTGAGAGAGCATTAGATCACTCAAGGTTAGAGTCACAGTTTATGGGGATCAGAGAGCAAAGAAATAGGGTATAATTTTAAAACAAGAAGCGAAGTAATATGGGAAGAAAGACTGGGTTTGGCCATCTACACTTTCATTTTTCCTGTAGCCTCTGAGCCAATAATTTCCCCATTTCGTGACAAGTTTGAAACCAACCAAAAAAATAAAATAACTATGAATGGAGGGAAGAAGTGATACATTTCTTTTTTTGCTATGTTGAATAGATTAGACATAATTTATCCAAGGTATAGGTTAGGGGCAAGCCAGTCATCACATGGCCCCGTTTGGAGAAACCACAAAACCTGTGGCTCCTACTGAGAGAAGAGTCATGTTCCACACCACGTGACCTCTCCCACCCTTCCCTAATCCCTTAGCTCTCAGTTCTCCTACCTCAGCTCACTGGAACCAGGAAGGAGCATGTCATCCCAAAGCAACCAATTTTATGGGTTTATGGCCTATGAGGAGGTTTGGCATAGAACCTCTGTCCAAATAGGGATATTTTCGGTCAAGCAGACACCACTATCTCCTAGAAATCTGACATTGAACTGACAAGTTGTGAATAAGTTGAAGCTTTAAGTTATCAGAAAAGACAAACTAAAATCACAAGGTATTCATAGGAGAGTTGAGAAATTGGTGGGTAGAAATAGGAGTAGTGGCAGGGCAGGTGGAGGGAGGCTGAGTCACTGCAATTATGGGATCCCTGAACTTGCCAAGGCAAAAAGATGACTCAGATTGGCAACTCTTCACTGGAAGCCTCTAGTTGCTGAATGACCACCAGTGTCCACGAGGACTGACGCCATCATTTTTCCTGAATTCCAGAAAGATTCTTAAAGTCTTTACTTCCACAAATATCCTCACAGTACCCCTACTTCCACCACCCAAACGAACCACTGTTCTTTGTAGTGAAAGGATATTGCCAAACACCTCAGTAACAATAGTACTGGCTAACATTTATTTAACACGTATCACGTAACAGGCACTAAGCTGTTAACTTTACATGTTCTTGCTTATTTAATGTTCTCAACAATCTATGAAGCACTATTATTATTCTTACCAATTTATAGGCGGAGATCCTAATTTAGAGAGGCGACCCCACCTGCCCAAGGTCACACAGTGATTCTGTGGCAAAGCTGGTTCTGAATCCAGATGTGTACAACTTCAGAGCCCAAACATATAATTACATTTAACTCCTGTCAAGTCACTTTCTTTGGGGTCACGTTGATACTAGATATTGGGATTCAATTATTCCAAGTCATAAAATTTGAAATGTAATGATCAGAACTTATGGAGGAAAAAAGACTCATCATGAATATTATGTGCTCTTAAATAATATAATCACGCATCTTCTGAAACTTTGGAAACTTCATTGAAGAGAAGTTCTGAAAAATTCCCCCTGAGCAAGGCATGGTGAAGGAAAATTACTAATTTCAGATGCATTATGTGTGCTAGATGTATTATTTTATTTTAATTACAGCACTGTTTAAGGAAAATATGTATTTTTCTAGTTTAACTGTGACCTTTATTTTCCTCACAAAGTTTTAAGCTCCTCAACAATGAATTCTCTACAAAGAGGTTTTTAGAAACCAAACTTGGATATAGAAGAGAAACTACTTTGCATTAAAAAAAGACAAATGGGGCTTCCCTGGTGGCGCATGGTTGAGAGTCCACTTGCCGACGCAGGGGACACGGGTTCGCGCCCCGGTCCAGGAAGATCCCACATGCTGTGGAGCAGCTGGGCCCGTGAGCCATGGCCACTAGGCCTGTGCATCCGGAGCCTGTGCTCCGCAACGGTAGAGGCCACAACAGTGAGAGGCCCACATATCGCAAAAAAAAAAAAAAAAAAAGAGAGAGAGAGAAATGAAACTGTAGAATCTATGCAAGGAAAAGAAGATGTGAAATATAAAGAGCACGATTCCAGCACTTCCAATTATGCTGAAGGAATAACTAAGATTTCTCAAAAATTAGGAAATTTAGCAGAGGTATATAGAGAACATACCTATTTGTATTACCTATAATATTACCTATATATATGTTATCTATAAAAATAATATGTATTACCCCCACGAGGGCATAATTTTTTTGTTTCCTTCACTGCTGGATTCTCAGAAGCTACAACAGCTTCTGGCATATAGTAGGCACTTAATAAAAGTCTGTTAAAGAAAATGAATACATGACCCAAACTCAAGACAGTGAGATTATTCTCTGGATTCTATCTCTAAATTATACATGAATTTGAGCAAGTCCTTTAGCATCGTTGGCTAGAAAATTTATTTATTTATTTGTGAGATTTGTTTATTTAATAGATATTGCAAGAAAATGAGATTTGTCCTATCAAATATCAAAATTAACAGTGTAGTACTCTTTTAAGAATAAGCAAAAAAATTAATGGAACAGACTAGAAAATTGAGATTCTTTTTTTTAAAATTGATTTACAATGTTGTATTAGTTTCAGGTATACAGCAAAATGATTCATATCTATATATTTATTTCAGATTATTTTCTGTGATAGGTTATTATAAGATATTGAGTAGAGTTCCCTGTGCTATAGAGTAGGTCCTTATTTTTAATCTATTTTAAATATATTAGTGTGTATCTATTAATCCCAAACTAATTTATCCCTCCTTCCCCACCCCTTTCCCCTTTGGTAACCATAAGTTTGTTTCTATGTCTGAGTCTATTTCCGTTCTGTAAACAAGTTCATTTGTATCATATTTTTATTTTTTAATATTTATTTGGCTGCGTTGGGCCTTAGCTGCGGCACATGGGATCTTCGTTGTGGCATGCAGGATCTTTTGTTGCGGTGTATGGGCTTTTCTTTGTGGCGTGTGGGCTTCTCTCTAGTTGTGGCGTGTGGGCTCAGTAGTTGTGGTGTATGGGCTCCAGAGCACGTGGGCTCAGTAGTTGAGGTACGTGGGCTCTCTAGTTGTGGCACACGGGCTCCAGAGCACGCCAGCTCAGTAGTTGCGGCACGTGGGTTTAGTTGCCCTGCAGCATGTGGGATCTTAGTTCTCCGACCAGGGATCGAACCAGCTTCCCCTGCATGGGAAGGCAGATTCTTAACCACTGGACCACCAGGTAAGTCCCTGTATCATATCTTTAGATTCCATATATAAGTGATATCATATGATATTTGTCTTGCTCTGTCTGACTTACTTCACTTAGTATGATAATCCCTAGGTCTATCCATGTTGCTGAAAATGGCATTATTTCATTCCTTCTTATGGCTCAGTAATATTCCATTGTATATATGTACCACATCTTCTTTATCCATTCACCTGTTGATGGACATTTAGGTTGTTTCCATGTCTTGGCTATTGTAAATAGTGCTACTATGAACACTGGGGTGCATATAACTTTTGAATTAGAGTTTTTGTCTTTCTGGATATCTGCCCAGGAGTGGGATTGCTGGGTCGTATGGTAGATCTATTTTTAGTTTTTTAAAGGAAACTCCATACTGTTCTCCATAGTGGCTGCACCAGTTTACATTCCCACCAACAGTGTAGGAGGGTTCCATTTTTTCCATACCCTCTTCAGGTTTTATTATGTGTAGACTTTTTGATAATGGCCATTCTAACTGGTGTGAGGTGATACCTCATTGTAGTTTTTTTGTGTTTTTTTTTTTTTTTTGCTGTACGCAGGCCTCTCACTGTTGTGGCCTCTCCCGTTGCGGAGCACAGGCTCCGGACGCGCAGGCTCAGCAGCCATGGCTCACGGGCCCAGCCGCTCTACAGCATGTGGGATCTTCCCGGACCGGGGCATGAACCTGTGTCCCCTGCATCAGCAGGCGGACTCTCAACCACTGCGCCACCAGGGAGGCCCTCATTGTAGTTTTAATTTGCATTTTTCTAATAATCAGCGATGCTGAGCATCTTTTCACGTGCCTGTTGGCCATCTGTAAAGACGGGTTCTTGTATATGTGTGTATCTCAATTTAGTATATATACGTGTGTGTGTGTGTATTTAGTATTCCACAAAGGTTGCATACAAAATCAGTATATAAAGTAAAATGAGTTGGCTTGGGACAACTGGTTATTGTTTAAGAGAAAGATAAACTGGTTATTGTTAAAAGAAAGAATAATGTTAATTCCCTCTCATACTACATACTAAGCTCAATTTCAGGTAGATCAAAGACCTGAATGTTTTTTAATAAAAAAGTAAATGCGAAAACTACTAAGAACAAAATTCACAGAAATGTTTTTATAACCTCAGGGTGGTAAAATAATTTCTTAGAGTAACAGTAACCCCACAACCATACAGAACACAGATTAAAATGTGAACAAGTATAATCGTTTTACATGTAAAAGTACAATAAACAAAGGAAATGAATGGCAATCTAAGGAATCATAATCATAACAGAAAAAAAAAACATTAGCCATGATATAGAGAGGGTGCTGCAAGTCAATAAGAATCATAAACAACATATAACACAGTAGGAGAACAGGAAAAAGGAATAAGCAGGAAATTCAGAGAAGAAATTATATAAATAGCTAATACACATAAGAGAATCTACTAATGGCAAATATATAAATGACCAATAAACATGAAAATCCACTAATTATTGTTATAAGTTGATATAAACTTTTGGAGGCCATCTTGGCAATATGTCTCAATAGAATTGAGCTAACTAAAAATGAAGGTGTAGAGGAGAGACCACTGGCTTTGAAGTTAGACAGAACTGGGTCTGATACTTGCCGTTACTATTTACCAGCTGTGTGACCTGGAGCAAGTTGCTTAACCTATCTGAGCCCTGGACACTACATTGAAATGAAGAGGGTAATACTCTCAGGCTAGAGGGAGTATTGAGAAAATGCATGGGCAGAGCCTGGAACATAAAAGAGCTCAATAAATATCAGTTTTTCCTCCTAATACTCTCCCTGTGCTTCTTTTCCCCTTCCTCCAGATTTCCTGCCAGCTTTGATTAGACTGAGGAACGATTCAAGGCAGAAAAATCCAGCTCCTTTTTCACGAAGTCACAATTTGGTTAAGGCATTTATAGGTGTTTCAGGGAAAGCTCTCAAGGAAAGCAGTAAGTGTTCTAGTGAGTGAGGAAAACTGAAGAAAGAACAAACCACAAGTACAAATCTGGCAGCATCAAAATGATGAAAAGAAAAAGCCAAACAAGAATGAGAGTAACACCAAACCCAAAACTATAAATAAAACTGATCAAGACGTGAATAATTATGCACTTTTGAGTACAGGAGAAAATTAAAAATGTTATGACATTAGGAGGAAAAATTAGACACATGAAGATAGTACCACACACTGAGGAAAATGATGTTACTTTAAAATATTTCTGAAATTATGTAAGTAGTATCACATTACCAAAACTTTAGGGAAGTATGTGATAGAAAAAAATACTCCCCAAGTATAATATGATTATCATTTTAATTTATTCCCTTGTAGTATTTTTCATTAACTTTTAAAAAAACTGAGATAGGGCTTCCCTGGTGGCGCAGTGGTTGAGAGTCCGCCTGCCGATGCAGGGGACACAGGTTCATGCCCCGGTCCGGGAAGATCCCACATGCCACAGAGCGGCTGGGCCCGTGAGCCATGGCCGCTGAGCCTGCGCGTCCGGAGCCTGTGCTCCGCAACGGGAGAGGCCACAACAGTGAGAGGCCCGCGTACCACAAAAAAAAACAAAAAACAAACAAAAAAAACCTGAGATACATTTCACGTACATAAAATTCACTACTTTAAAGTGTACGATTCAGTCATTTTAAATTTATTTATTTATTTATTTATTTATGGCTGCGTTGGGTCTTTGTTGTTGCGCGTGGGCTTTCCTCTAGTTGTGGTGAGCGGGGGCTACTCTTCTTTGCGGTGCACGGGCTTCTCATTGCAGTGGCTTCTCTTGTTGCAGAGCACGGGCTCTAGGCGCGCAGGCTTCAGTAGTTGTGTCTCGTGGGCTCTAGGTGCATAGGCTTCAGTAGTTGTGGTGCACAGGTTTTAGTTGCTCCACAGCATGTGGGATCTTCCCGGACCAGGGCTCGAGCCCATGTCCCCTGCAGTGGCAGGCGGATTTTTAACCACTGCGCCACCAGGGACGTCCCCAGTTCAGTCATTTTAGTAAATTCCCAAAGATGTGCAACTATCACCACTCTCTAGGTCTAAAATGCTTTCATCACCCCCCAAAAATCCCATTAGCATCTACTCTATTCCCTATCTCTCCAGCCCCCTGGCTCTACCTTCTATTTCTATATCCTTACAAAAGGCATGTTTTAAGTCAGTTGAATTTTCCTCCTTGTTTCACTGAATAGTCCATCAGAAACAAACTTTCCATAAATGGATAAGTAGCTTTCAAATTTCTGTATAGAGAAATTATTTCTAAAATGTTTGCAGAGGGTAAAAATTAAAAGAAGGAAAAGAAACAGAGAAAGAAAAACAAAGAATAATTCTAGGATAACAACTGAAAATTGAGGAGGAAAATAATTTATTTGCAAGCAGACAACATAGCTTAAGATGTGAATAGTAACTTGATCAGGTTATTGAAGAGGGGGATATTTCCTTGGGTCTGATGGTCTTACTATTGTGTTAATCTTTTTTTTCTCCCCTAATATTTATTTATTTATTTATTTGGCTGTGTTGGGTCTTAGCTGTGGCACGCGAATCTTCTTTTTTTTGCGGTACGCGGGCCTCTCACTGCTGTGGCCTCTCCCGTTGCGGAGCACAGGCTCCGGACGCGCAGGCTCAGCGGCCATGGCTCATGGGCCCAGCCGCTCCGCGGCACGTGGGATCCTCCCGGACCGGGGCACGAACCCGTGTCCCCCACATCGGCAGGCGGACTCTCAACCACTGCGCCACCAGGGAAGCCCACACGCGAATCTTCATTGCAGCATGTGGAATCTTTTTAGTTGCGGCATGCAAACTCTTAGTGTGCGGCATGTGGGATGTAGTTCCCTGACCAGGGATCAAACCCAGGCCCCTTGCATTGGGAGCGTGGAGTCTTAGCCACTGGCCCACCAGGGAAGTCCCTATTGTGTTAATCTTTAAAACTTTTATTTTTAAATCAAAGCAGTATGTGTGCACATTTATATATTAAAAAAAAAATCAATGGTGCTGAAGAGCTTATTGCAAAAGGTAAGGATGCCCCGCTGCGACATCCCAGCCCTACCCCACCCTTTGCCTTCCACCCAACTTGGGAAGCAACCAACTTTAACTTTTCAACAGCTACAGTTCTTTAATTCTTTTGGGTGGTTACTTCCCTACCCCTCAAATAATACAGTCATATTGCCACTTCTTTGTTTATCAGACAGACTTTCTGTGGACTTCCTTCCCATTCTGATACATGAGTACTTAGTTCACTTAGACCCTCCCCCCTCTCAGTATGAATGTCTCACTATTTTTAAGTCCTCTATTGTAATTTTAGGTAATGCACTTTAGTTCCTCTTTGTAATTTTCTTACTATATGCCCTTTTGTTTCTTGTTCCATTAACTATGACCTGTATCTCTCAACTCCCCACTTTGTATAGGGTCCCCTCCCCTTCCACTTCCAAAATGCTCTCACTGCTGTCTTCTGTAAGATTTCAATGCAAAGGTACCAGCACAACGGAATAAGGAGTTCAGCAGTAACTTCCCTGGTGGTCCAGTGGTTAAGACTTGGTAACTTCACTGCCATGCGCCCAGGTTCAATCCCCTGGTTGGGGAACTAAGATCCCACAAGCCAAGTGGCCAAAAAAAAAAAAAAAAAAAAAGAAGAAGTTCAAACAACATAAAAAAAATTGTGAAATAGTTTGTGCACACAGACAATAATAGAGACTAGTATAGGAACACATATACATCCACCACTTGGTTTTATCAAATCTTAACATTATAACATATTTGCTCCCCTTAAAAAAAAGCATTGCCAATCCATTAAGGGCCTGTATACTAAGGACTGACTCTATTTCTCTTTGTCAGTGTTTATCATTACAACAAAACATCTCTCCTTAATTCAGTGTTTACCATTCTAATACATGATTTTATATTTTTGATGCATACATTGGCATCCCTATACATATAATATAAACATATTTACATATATTCATATATATTATATATCCATGTATTATATATCAGTGATGACATTTTTAAAGCAAAAAAACTGCTGGGGGGGCTTCCCTGGTGGCGCAGTGGTTAAGAAACCACCTTCCAGTGCAGGGGACACAGGTTCGATCCCTGGTCCGGGAAGATCCCACATGCCGCGGAGCAACTAAGCCCATGCAGCACAACTACTGAGCCTGCGCTCTAGAGCCCGTGAGCCACAACTACTGAGCCCATGCGCCACAACTACTGAAGCCCACGCACCTAGAGCCCGTGCTCTGCAACAAGAGAAGCCACCGCAATGAGACACCTGTGCACCACAAAGAGTAGCCCCCGCTAGCCGCAACTAGAGAAAGCCCGCACAGCAACGAAGACCCAACACAGCCAAAAATAAATAAATAAAATAAACTAAAAACAAAAAACTGCTGGGAACTGGGAAACACTAGCATTTTGAAATTCTCAGATTTGGGGGTAACTCGTACTGCAAAGCAAGCAAAATGTTCCAGGAGCATGACTCACAAGGCACACAGTATACCATAAAAGGGTAAAAAATAATAGCTTGGCGGCTTAAGAGGAACGACGGGATACACCAAAGCGAGACTCAGGAAGGTGATTTTTAATTTTGCACCAAGACTGGGCCATCCATGCAAAGAAATGAAGCGCTAAAGTTCAAGAGGACGTTTCCTGGCAGGTCTCCTCACTACACTCCCAGGGCTGTAGAAGGAGAGTAACAGGGAATGTGAGGCAAGGCTGATTCTTAAAGTGCTTAACAGTACAGCTCACACTTCACAGAAATGAAAATTAAGGAGGAAGGAATGGGGATCTGCACGTTGACCCATTTTCAGCCTCTATGGAAAAAAATCACCATTTATAGCTAGAATGTACTATAACAGAAGGAGCGCAAATAACACTTAAACACTTGAACACATGCCAGAAAAGCAGAAGCAAGAGTCACAAAAGAAAGTACAAGGCTCAATGGCATGAAGACATGAATGGAAGGACATTCATTTTTCTTTATAGCTAATAGACTTTAAATTTTTACAAGCAATTTTTTAAAGTCACCCATAATTTCCCTACTGTATGGTAATTTTTGTTTCTTCATATTCCTTCCCAATTTTATCCCCCCCATACATGCACAGTATATATACAATGCTTAACTCATTTTAATCGTTGTATAATACACAATTCAAAATGCCACATTCAAAATTTAGCATGGGGGCTCCCCTGGTGGCGCAGTGGTTGAGAATCTGCCTGCCAATGCAGGGCACACGGGTTCGAGTCCTGGTCTGGGAAGATCCCACATGCTGCGTAGCAACTAGGCCCGTGAGCCATGGCCGCTGAGCCTGCGCGTCTGGAGCCTGTGCTCCGCAACAAGAGAGGCCGCGAAAGTGAGACGCCCCGCGCACCGCGATGAAGAGTGGCCTCCGCTCGCCGCAGCTAGAGAAAGCCCTCGCACAGAAACGAAGACCCAACACAGCCAAAAATCAATCAATAAATAAATTAATTTAAAAAATTAACATGTTTTCATCAACACACCATCAGTCATTAGACTTGTGTCTGCATCTGCTTCCTATTGTTTCCAGTTGCCTACTATTATAAATATGCTCTGACAAGCACAGTGGGTATTCTCAGCATAAACAGGGAGGGGATGCTGAGAAAAACTAGAAAATGAACATTTTTTTAAAGAAAAAAGGTAAATGTGGAAGATTCAGAAGTTACCTTTAGGAGCCAGTCGATTCAGCAGAATTGGGTTCCTGTTCTTGTACATTAATTACGTATGTTTTAGCAGGTATACAGTTCTGCTCAGGGAGGATTTTTAATTTTTTAAATTTACAAATGCAGAAAAAACCATAGATGATACTAAAAATATATAGGTACCCAGAATTAATCAATGTTCATTATATATATATATATATATATTTTAATTACAGGGATATTCCTAAAAAGTTGAAGTCTCTTTTGGACTCTTGTGCTGTCACACGGGTAGCCTCTTGACTGCAAGGAACAGTAAAGCAACTTAGTCCCAAAGCAGTTCACGTAAACGGTGATGAAGGACGGAGAGATGGGTGTGATCTACGCAGACAGACTACTCTTTAACGGGTGGCTGTTTCTAGCATAATTACAATAAGACTCCATGTTTGTATAATGCATTATAGTTTGTAAAGTGCTTTTGTGGCCTACATAATAGAGGGATGTGAGGTGAGCTTCAACCAAGGCTGCCCTACTCCCCAAGAATGGACATAAAATGATGAAGTAGCAGTAGCTAGGGAGGACGCTTACAGGAACTGCACAGTAAGTAGAGTTTTGGGTTCAGTTAAGGAATCTTTACCAGGTTACATTACTTCAAGCTCTCTTCCTATGAAAACGTGAGCGGGAACAATCCCTTCTCCTCGGATCAGTGTGACTCAGCGACAGCTCAAGGACAGGCAGCTGTAGACAGGTTGAAACGGAAAACTCCAGCAAATAGTCTATTAACAGAAAATGCTCTTAAGGGCAATCAAGAGAGGAGTGCAGGGCATAGAGCGTCTCCTCACAATCAAGACGGCAACAAGCTCCAAAGTACAAACCTGTTGGGAAGTTGCAGACCCGCATGGAGCTTTGAAAGGAACAACCAGGGCTGCATAATAAGACCACACAATACTGGGCCTCTCCAGGTATTTCTTGTAAGGGATCCTGGGGCACGTTGCTGGGTTACAGGCTGCAGGATGCTGGCAAACTATATGACAAGCATGGTGAAGAAATTATGGAGCAGAAATAAAGATGGAAGCCTTCAAAAGGAAAAAAGGAAGGTATTGGGGGGATTAATGTCACAAGAGGTATGTATATAATGCATACTGAACCCAGTTTCAGCTTATTTAGAAGAAATCATCTATGTAGAAGAAGCACAGCTTCAAGCATATTTTAATGCTTGAAATTCGCAAGAGAGGCAGGACCGAGAGTCACAAAAGAAAGCACAGTATTTATAATATATTCATGTACATACATATATACACAGACATGCACGCACGTATGCGTATATGCGCATACACATTTGTGAAATAGAAATTTATGAATAAATTGAAAAGATTGTTAAGAAAAAAAAAGAATTAGTACGGACCAGAAATGTCAATAACCTCCATAATTTATTTCATTTTCACAAAATAACTGCTGGCTAGAACCAACATGGAGATTCTAATTGGCATCAGTATTACTCCTTGTGTGAAGCCTTCTCTTAGCTCCCTTTCCTCCCATTAGAGCTGATGACTTCCCCTCTATGACTCAGAGCACTTTTCATTTTGAGCCTTTTTTAGCATCAGTCACAATCATGACAGGTTGTATCATAGGTTTCATTTATTCTTCAAGTAGGCTTTGAAGGCCAGGATAAGGACCGTTTTCTACTCACCTTTATATCCTGGCATCCAGTGCAGTGTTTGGCCAATGTATGTACTCTATGCATGCTTGTTGAACCTGAGCCACTGTGTCACAGAGAGATCATTTGTCTTGTGGAAGCAAATTCTTCTGACCTTCCAGTCCAGTTCTCCCAGCTTGGTTCTCTCCTTGAGGCAAAGAAACAGCATCTATCAAGTTAAGTTCGTGGAGAGCTTCTGTTTGCTTTCTTCCAAAGGGGGATAAAGACCAAGACTTTTCCCCAGAGGCTAAGACACTAGTTCTTCGTATATGCTGTTAAAGGAAAAATGAAACAAAACAAAACAAAACAAAACTGTTGGAGACTTAAGACTGCGTGCTGAGCGGTAAAGCAGGGAACTTGACCCAGACAGAAGAACAGGTCTAGGAGCTCCTCAGGGATGAGGTTTAGGAAAAGAGAAAGGAAGTAGATCTTTTAAAGCAAAATCACTCAAACTGTTTCTGCCCCATATTAGGAAAGCAAAATGTCTTGAGAGATGCTGGTTGGCTGGTGATATCTGCGTCTGCTGTTGTGTAATTACGGGGTTGGCTGGCCTAGTCTTCTTTGGGAATACGGTATGCATTGGGGCCATTTTGGGATTATGGTGTGTAGATACCTCATGACCTGCCTGATGGGGACTATGGCATCCACTGGGGTGTCAGCAGATGCCCTGGTTTCAGCAGGCTTGGTGGACTGGTCAGAGTTTAGCAATGCACAAAATTACCCTGGGGATTGAGGGTGGCCTTCCCATCCCTACTTCTGTCAAGAAGATCAAACCCCAGTCCTTGTCACGTAAACTGTGGGTGACTCCACTTTTCAACAGTCTTCCTTCTCTGAAGTAAGGAGTAGAATGAACATTCATTCAATGCCTACTGTATGGCAGGAACTCTACTGTACTTAGAAACTTTACAAATGACATGAAGTGGATATCACCACTTTAAAGAGGATGCCACACAGATATTAAGTGGTAAACCCAGAGTTCAAAGCCTGGTCTAGTCTGGCTCTAAAACTTTGGTCGATAGCCTCTGATGTCCTTCAACAGCATTAACAGGACACAGTGACTCTCACACTACCAGTGAATGACCTGGGCAGCTGGCTATGACACAGAGCCCCAGAGATCCACCCCAACCTGGACTTTAGTTTCTAGGTCTTAGAGGCCTTGTGTTACTTTGCTAAGTGAAAGACTAGAAATTTGGACCGTCGAGAGAACTGACCACAGCATAAAATGCTCTCTAGTTAGAAGGAAAGAGAAAACAAAAACTAAATGAAAAGAGTGAAAGGCTGAGTATTTAGGGTATAAGAATCTAATTAACCATGTCTAATGTTTCATTGGTTTTTTTTTTTTGCGGTACGTGGGCCTCTCACTGCTGTGGCCTCCCCCGTTGTGGAGCACAGGCTCCGGACACACAGGCTCAGCAGCCATGGCTCACGGGCCCAGCTGCTCCGTGGCATGTGGGATCCTCCAGGACCGGGGCACGAACCCGTGTCACCCACATCGGCAGGCGGACTCCCAACCACTGCACCACCAGGGAAGCCCTTTTATTGGTTTTGATGGTGGAAAAAGCAGTATGTAAAAACACATGATATAGAAAATGTCCTTTATGATACAATTCACTAAAATTCAAATGAGACAATGCATCTGAAAGTGCTTTAAAAGCATAAAGTGCTATACAACTGTGAGGGATTACTTGTCCAAGAAAGCTTTTACAGGAGAAACTTGCAACATTGGTGTTTTTGCCTCTCCTCTAAGAACCAGAGCAGTTTTGAGAGTTGCTCTTCATTGAAGAAACAACTCATGCTTATTTCCCCAGCTTGGCAGGATCAGGTAGAGATCAATATTAGCCTTCAGGAGGGGAAACTCTCTAAGTCTATATAAGGCTCCACAATTGTACTCTGAACTGTGGCCAAGAAGATTGGTTAGCACTTTGTAAAGCATTTTTAGAAAAAAAATACATAGTGTGATAAAGCAGTATAATCTACAATAAACATTAATGGCATGCCTAGAGACTCTGTACAGTGAAATAATTTTACTAAAAAAAAATCAATTTTTATTTGATGCCTTGTAAATATTCAACCTTTCATTTTAGTCCTTTCTGCCCTGTCAACCCCGCCCTCGACCCCTGCCCCTCAATCTCTTGTTCTTTCTTCTCTAGCCTTACATCTCTCATTGTACTTTGGAGAAATGGGATTTTACTACTCCTTTCTCCCAGAACTGTGCCTTCAGATTCTTCGAAGTGTCTGATCAAACACTTTCTCTCCGCGTCTGAGAGCACATGGCGCCTTCTTCCTTTAATTCTTCCTTTCTCCTTGTTCCCTATCCCTCTCCCCACTACCTTAGAACTTCAAGTTCCCACTACGATTTCAAATATAGAATATTTTGCTGTTCCTCCTACGAGGGAGCTTAAAATGCCTCTAATTACACCATTTCCCCTGTCTCTCTTCTCCTTTGCAATTTAGATGCAGCACAGCAGAACAGGCTGCCTGACTCCTCTCTGATCTGTCAGGTCATTTTGAAGGATTTCTGTCTTATGTGAGTCTTGCCTCAATAAGGGCCCAGCACCCCAGCTGTGTCTAAAAGAACTGCTTCACAGGCAAAGCCATAGGGCCACAGAGCTGCAGTCTCAAGAGGCTTTGCTGTTCAGCCAGTGCCAGGTTGCTCTTCAACTCTTGGTTGAAAAATAAATTTCAGTCTTATTTACCTAAAAAATTTCCTTCTATTTATAAGATTGCAAGTTCCTATTTCAATCTGGATGTGCCCACAGGTGAAAAGTAATATAATGGCTTAATTGCTTCCATTGGTCCAAAGTAGTCTTCTTTGAAGAGAATGGGGTCTGTGCAACTCTACTGGGTAGTTCTTGGACATGCTCGAGTTTTTTTTTTTTTTTTTTTAACATCTTTATTGGAGTATAATTGCTTCATCCTCAAGTTTGAGAACTACCTGAGAAGCTGTGGTAAGAAAAGAACAACAAATATATGTGGGAGGACAGTATTTTGAACATTAACTGATGTTCCCCTCTTTCCTATCTGTTCTTTCCTGTTATCTCTACCCCTCCCTGCACCCTCAACCTTCAGGCTACTAATTATTTTGCCTTTATTGCCTTAAGAAAAGAATGAAAGGAAACAGAGAGCTGATTCCTGATATTTTTGCATTTCAAAATAGACTTCAAAATCATAAGTAGGGAAGAGTTTAAGAGTCTATTGAAAGCAAAAGATTAAGCTTTTGAAATATCAAAGCCAATGCCTTGAAAGGATTCGAGACTTTGTGTACAGTGTGTCAGAGTCAGACTTTTCTGTTTCTTGAGACTAGCAAGGGTCTGGATCCAGGGGAGCCAGTGAGGAAGCTAGTGGTGAGTAGACTTAGGGGTTTCAGAGAAAGTGGTCTGTGAGGTATACATTCTGCCAGAGAGCAGAGAGGGGCATGAGCCCCACAAGCTGAGGTAAAAGCAGTGAGATTCCAGAGTTCCCATCCCCTGCCAGCAAGGAAGGAATGACTGGGGAGAACCGGGGCAGCTGGGCCTGAGGCACCTCCCAGGCACAATTCTAGGGAAGTGGCGAGAAAAGAAAATCTTCCTTCTCTCTGTGTGTGTGTGTGTGTGTGTGTGTGTGTGTGTGTGTGTGTGCGCGCGCGCGCGCGCGCGCGCGCGCGCCTGGTCTCTGTATCCAGATTTCCCCTTTTATTATTTTTTTTATTTAGTTTATTTTAATTTATTTATTTTTTTTGATGTACGCGGGCCTCTCACTGTTGTGGCCTCTCCCGTTGCGGAGCACAGGCTCCGGACGCGCAGGCTCAGCGGCCATGGCTCACGGGTCCATCCGCTCCGTGGCATGTGGGATCTTCCCGGACCGGGGCACGAACCCGTGTCCCCTGCATCGGCAGGCGGACTCTCAACCACTGCGCCACCAGGGAAACCCTCTATTTTTATTTTTTTAAAAATATTTATTTATTTAGCTACACCATGTCTTAGCTGCAGCATGCAGGATCTTCGTTGTGGCCTGCGGGATGTTCATTGCCACGTGCAGGATCTTTAGTTGTGACATGTGGGATCTTTTAGTTGTAGCATGTGGGATCTTGAGCTGCGGCATGCGGGGTCTTTAGTTGTGGCATGTGGGGTCTTTTAGTTGCAGCATGCAGGATCTTTAGCTGCGGCATGTGGGATCTAGTTCCCTGACTAGGGATTGAACCTGGGCCCCCTGCATTGGGAGTGCAGAGTTTTAGCCACTGGGCCACCAGGGAAGTCCCCAGACTTCCCCTTTTAATAAGAACACCAGTCATATTGGATTAGTGCCCATCCTGATGGTCTCATTTTAGTTTAATTACCTTTGTAAAGACCTTATCTCCAAATACAGTCACATTCTGAGGTACTGGGGGGTTAGGATGCTAACGTATCTTTTTGCAAAGGACATAATTCAACCCATAACAGGCCACTTACACAGATTAGCTCACTATCTCTTGCTGAACTCTTTTTTCCACTCCCACCGACCCATTTCTCTCCACCAAAGCCTTCTGGAAGAATCTGTAGTCAGGAAAACATCTGGTAATCTCATTTATACTGAGGCATGACTGGCCAAAATTGTCTTTGTCTATAAAGTACAATGGTCCAAAATGATATAAAGCAACAAAAAGAAATCGATAAAGTTTAGTATGTTGTCCCTCCTGGAAATATCTACATTTTAACAAATCACAAGGAATTATACTCATTCCTCTATAACAAAACATATAACATATATGTTATATACTGGAACATAAATCGTAGCAGTGCTTGGGATAATGAGTAAAAACTTGCTAAACAATACTTGGTTTTTATTATAATTCACATAAAAACTGCATTTTCTATTAATGGCAAAATAAGGTTGAATGCCATGCTGTTGATACAATGACACCCACTCATAATTGCCAAGTGAAGATTATTGTAGATTTCTTCTTTAATGCTAATAAGAAATATAAACACTCCTAAAGGAACTGCAAACTTGGTAGCTACTGCTATTTCATAAGTGGTTCAAAGGCTATGAAATTAGCAAGATATTTGAACCGCTCAAACCAACAATGGCTTTAAGTCCATCCCTTCCAAAATTGCACTTAGGAGCCATTTTTGCAGCCAATAAAAGCTTTAATTTTTTTTAACTCAAGAATGTGGGCTATGATAGCACAGCTATCATATTTAAAAAGCACTTAAACCAAACTGACACTAGGAACTAAAAAGTAAGATAGGAAAACTTGACTTTATATGTTGTACTCTAAAATACAGTCGATTCTCATTATTCGCAGTAGTTAAATTCTATAAAGTTGCTGTGAACACTGAATTAGCAAATACTGAATCACTGTTCCTATGGGGAATACAGGGTGAGGTTCCTGTGAGCCTCTGGTCACAACGTTTTTGTCAACTGAACCCATATCTTGTTCCATGTGTGTTTCTGTTTAAAGACACATTATTCAATGTATATTGTTGATTAACATTGAACTCACGGCCAACAACACTATAATTCGTGCCTGAAAGAAGCTTATCTAACACTTTATTTTCTCCGTAAGGCACATCATAGCCGTCTTATGCTTAGGAGTGGGAGACAGCACTGCAGCACTCTCCTTGGGGGCCATTTTAAATACCAAAATCTCCACAAAAAGCACAAAAATGTGAAAAACATAGCATCAGATAGACCACAAAGAGGACACTTGTTTATAGTATGAGACCTGAAACAAGAAGGCCAAGTGGCACCTTGTCTGACCTCACCTGGGAATGTGTATAATCAGCAACTCAAATTTTTGGCCCCTCTGCTCATCTCTGGGAATGACGATGAAAATGCCATGGATATTGATTTTGGGGCTGTAGGTAAGTTTTTAGCAGGTAGGAGAATTCACAAGTACAAAGCCATGAATAATGAGGTACTCTGACCTGGCTTCCATTGCCCATAAACCGAATAAATAAATAAGGTCCTATTTGCCTAACAAAATAGGTTATTTACATTTAAAGTTGATATTTGTAATGTGAGGCCTCGTAGAGTGCTGGCTAAGTGTAATTAATGTCGGAGCCTTTCTACTGATTGTGAGAGTGGCCTGGGGCATGCTGGATTTCTGTGGGCCTCAGCTTCTTGTTCACAAACTGATAGTCTTGGACTACAGATATATATACGTATATATAGATACGTATATATATACGTATATATATTTGTATTCATAGAAATACAGATATTTTAAAGCTATTTTTAGAACTCACACAGAAGAACACATATTTAAATGTGCTTAACATCAGGAAGATGTATAAAAAATAGTGTTCTGGACAGATGGAGGACAGGGATGTTATAGATGTTTTCTTTTTATGCCTTTTGGTTTTTGAACCATGAAAACATACTAGCTATTTAAAACATTAAGCAATAAAATTGAAGACGAAGAAAGAGAATAAGAATTAAACTTTAAGAAGAAAGAAGGAGGAGAAAAGAAAGAAGGAAGGAGGGATGTAGGGAGAAAAGAGAACTCCTGATAGGCATTTCATGTTCTGTATGGCAAGGGGTAGATATTACAAGCTCAGATTATACTATGACCATTAGGCCACAGGGTTTTATTTACATATCTTTTAATAAATCATGTGCTTATTAGGCATTTACTGAACACCAGGGACAGTGCTAGAATATTATTCTATTTAATTTTTTCCTTATGTCTGTGAAGTAGGTATTAAGTTGAATCACATGAAATTGTCAATACTCAATGATTTTTGACTTACAAAAATGTCAGTTTCATATGTTCAACCTAATGTTAACATCCCCATTTTAATGATGAGTAACCCAAGGTTCACAAACACTGAGTAACTGTCCAGTGGCACACACAGCTTGCAGAGAGACTCCTGATCTGAACCCAGATCTCCTGTTCCCACCGAGTAGCAGGTATACATTTCAGGCCACAAAAGTAAATGTACAAGAAATGTTTAACTTTCTTTATATATGTGTGACCTTAAATGCCACCAAATGGTAGAGATTTGACTGTAAAAACAAAAACAGAGATCGGATGATGCTTCTGCCAGCCCAAGAACACTGAAGATTGCCAGCAAGTCACCAGAAACTAGGAGAGAGGGCTGGAATGGATCCTTCCCTCAGAGCCCTCAGAAGGAAGCAACCTTGCCAACACCTTGATCTCAGACTTCTGGTCACCAGAACTGTGAGACATTTCTGTTGTTTAAGCCCCCTAGTTTGTGGTCCTTTGTTACAGCGGTGCCAGGAAGCTAACATACAGCCCATCACTGTTTGAAGAATAAAACTAGCCCTCCCCACACCCCCTGTAGCTTCTAGTTCTGCTCCATTTCAACAAAACCAGAAAAGAATTTACTTAGAAGTGAGACACAATGAACTGAATCCTACCCAAGGTCATGAAACCACAGCTTCCACCTTTCCCAAAGCACAAAACTCTGATTTTGAAACCTGCCTTGAAGGATGGGTCACTCCAAGGCCATTTGGGCCACTGACAACTGTCCTGGACTCTTTCTTCCACACAACAAGTGTGACTGCTTTTGTGTCATGGAAAGATTAAATTAATGAGAGAGAGTTTCTGCGGGGAGAGCAGCAGAAGTCTCCATTGCCATTTGCCATTAACAGTGCTGAATGTATTTTGTTACCTATACTGGGTGCTGATTACATCTTGCTTTCTTTTGTGCAGGCAAATTTGCTTGGAATTAGTTTGGAGTCAGTGTGGGCATGGTCCTTCGTTCACTCTGTTCCATTCCCCATGGTTACTTTATTGATGGGAGATTATTAATGAAGATAAGAACGAAATGAATGTTCCTTTAAAAAAAATTAAATGACCTTGTTTCCATTTATATATTTCCAACAGCATGTTCATTAGCTATTTTGTATCTCTGCTGTGCATTTTGGGATGTGAGCCTCAAAATACCTGAGTTCTTCTGTGATGATGACCATCATTTGGTTCTTTGCCTAACAATTCCCCAAGTATTGTCTCTGGAGACCAGGCAGAAACCAGAGCCCAAGTGAGGTAGTTTGGTTGAGGGAACTTAATACGAGGAGCTGGTTACAAAGGTGTTGGACGGGCCAGAAAGCCAAACTGGGGAAGGAAGGGAACCTCAGTGAGAAGCAATAGCAGGAAGCCTCTGCCCTCCATCCCTAGGGTTGGAGAGACCAACAGACTGGCTGGATTAACAGACGCCTAGAGCCACCGTCCCCGGATGGACCTAGAATGAGAATCACAGAGAGGCAGTCACTGTGGGAGAAGCCCCCTGAAACAGAAAAGGAGGAAAATAACCTTGGCTTCTCTTCTTCTTCTGCAAGTGTTCCTAATTTATCTTATCTTTCATTGTCCTAATTCCTTTTTGGCATGGTCAAGTGAGTCTAGGAAATGCAGTTGGCAGGAATCAGCTTCCTTCCAAACAGACAGAATAAGAGAATGGCAAGGAATGAATGGATTTGAGAGCAAGTAGGCAAATGAGCAGCACATTAAGCCCCTAGTGCAGTATGTTATGTTGGGCTTTGGGTAGCAAATGGTCAAAGCAGGTCAGAGAAGCCCAAACCAGAGATTGGGCAAAGCTAGTGAGGTATGACTGATATTGCATACAGAATACAGGGTCATAAAGAGGAGTTGCGCCAACAGAGGGGGACTATAGCACAATACATCATAAACTATCAGTAGAGACGTATAAAATAATCTCCTGGAGATCAGAGGAAACACAGTCATAGATTTTCATGATAATTAGGCCATATTATGGGGATAGAACATCAGCACACACAGGGTAGTAACAAGGGGTCAAACAGGCTTAGAGAGTTGCAGTTCATTATCTGTATGTAGGAATCCATTCCAAATAACCAGTCTGAAAGGCAGACACTAGAATTCCAAATGGACTTTTCTTTTTGTCAATATCTTTGTCATTTTATATTTTCTGGTTGTCTGAAGTTAATTCCTACATCTGCTTGGAAACTGCACTTTGAAATCATTGATATTAGCTTGACTACTTGCCATTGCTTTCTCATGAGAGCAAATTATAAAGAAAAGTTGCACCTATTTGAGTTTTCTGTTGATTTCAAACTCTATAAGTAGGATGTTCCTGTTAGGCACTCAGAAGGCACTTATCTGCAGTGAGGAAGGCCAAGATAATGGGGGCTAAACAAAAAAGGAATCATCCAATCAATGAACAGAATGAAAGCTTAAACATAAAGAGTAATGTAACCAACAAGTTAAGTCTTGCATTTTCTGTCCCTGTATTATTTATCTTTCATGGGCTTGAGTAAAGCTTTTCTTATTTATGGTACCATATGAGAAAAAGATAAATAGATACTTTAAAGTGATCATACTACTCTACTTAAAAATAATCTCTCTGGATCCACAAATGCTTATTTGGATAACTGAAATGAAAATTGTTCCTTGTCTTTAATTAATTAGATTGAAAGTTTAAAAAATTTTTTTTTATTAACCAAGCTCTTTTTGGTGGAATCTAAATTAATATCCATAGGCGATGCCTGGTTCACTGATTACACAGGCACCTTGCAATAATTAATATCTGGAAGAAAGCAGTGTATTTTGCATACTCTTATTCATCAAAAAATGTGCATTTTGGAAAACAATAAAGGAAGCATGTACAATTTTAGAAATACTAGTTTATATGATCACACACACACACACACACACACACACACGTGAGGCCCAAAGTCTATACAATGAGTCTGTTGTAGCTGTAATCTAGATAATTAATAAAATTCATTCACCCAGAAATGGAGGCATCAAACGTGTACAGGCACAAGGCTAGGCTCTGAGAACATGTAGATACACATAATTCCTAGCTTCAGAAAGTTTATAAGCTAGAGAGAAAGTCTAAGAGGCTGCTATAGAAGCTATGAGAGGTGACTCTTGCCGGGGACCACAGGTGGCACAAAGCAGGGAGGTGTCCTTAGGCGAGGAGTCATCCACCAGTTTTCAACTTCAAGGTTTGCAAAGCTGAGGCTCTGGATCTTGGATAGCCCAGTCCCAAGCCTTGGCCTCCTGCCCATGGCAAGCTCCAGCCTGGCCTCCACCTTGAGCTAACATCACACTGCTGTACACACAGCCACGCCTCCTGCCTACCTCTCGCTCCCAAGGGCACCCTTTACAAACTTAATTCCCCCTCCCCCTCCCCCTCCCCCCCACTTCACGTCCCACATCAAACAGACTGTCTAGTGCTGCCCATTACGTTGTGCAGGTACCTGCCATTTCTTAATTCGTTCTTTCACAATGGTCTCCCATCGGGTCTCTCCATCTCCTGTTTTGATCTGCTCTACTGCAACTTTCCACTGGCAAAGAGCTATCTTTCTAAAACATGCTATTTTCTTTGCCAGTACCTCCTGATAGATCCCTGCTGTCCACACACAGTGGCTCTCAGACTTGGATGTGCCCCATTATCACGTTAGGGAACTTTTTTTCCAACAGATTCCTCTTGAACCAAAATTTCCGGAAGTGCAGCCTGGGCAATCTGTATTTTTAACAAGTTTTTCAGATGGCTCTTTACTGTCAGCCTGGTTCTAGTCGGGGGACCAGCGTTTTGGAACTGCAAGATGAAGTCCAAACCTAGCACACAAAGTCATTCACATTGACTCTTCCCCGGTACACACCCCATACCACGGCCACAGCTGTAATCCACTTCTGAAACTCTCAGGGTTCTCCTAAGCCTCTGTCACTGCACATGCTGTTCTCTCCAGAATTGCTTTTCACTCCTTTTCTACCCTGGAAAGCATTCTGTAAGCCTTCTTCTTTAAAGCTTTCCCTGATCTCTCAGCTGAGTGAGCTAAGGGTCCTCCTCTGCTTTTAAAAGCCCTGTGCAAATCACTGCTCATGGTGTACTTTATTGTTTTTTTAAATAAACATTTATTTATTTTTGGCTGCGTTGGGTCTTCGTTGCTGTGCGTGGGCTTTCTCTAGTTGTGGCGAGTGGGGGCTACTCTTCGTTGCACTGTGCACTTGCTTCTCACTGCGGTGGCTTCTCTTGTTGCACAGCATGGGCTCTAGGTGCGTGGGCTTCAGTAGTTGTGGCATGTGGGCTCAGTAGTTGTGGCTAGTGGGCTCTAGAGCGCAGGCTCAGTAGTCGTGCTGCACAGGCTTAGGTGCTCCACGGCATGTGGGATCTTCCCCGACCAGGGATTGAACCTGTGTCCCCTGCATTGGCAGGTGGATTCTTAACCACTTTGCCACCAGGGAAGCCCTCACTGTGTAGTTTAATTTTCACTTGTCTGTTTCCCTTCCTGTACTTGGACTTCTTCAAGGGGTGGGGCTGCAAATTACTCATCTCTTTAATCTTAGTGTCCAGCCTTGCTCCTGATTCATAACTGGCACATAACATAAATAAATGAATGGATGGATAAATGAATGAACAGAGTTCTAGTCACACTATGGTAGAAACTGGCTGTGTATAAACCATTATTCTTTATGAACTAAATAATTATATATCTTCCAACAGAATACTGTTAAGTGAAGCTAGCAGAAGTTCTTCAGCATTTGAGATGAAATGGAAACCAAAATAAATGCTACTGCAAAAATATAATTGCTTTCCCAGTGCAGGATTGAGGGAATCATTAAACATTTAGATTAATGTATTGTTTGGCAGATGGCCAATGTTTTTATTTTTCATTTGCCTTTGTGTTCATTTATGGGCTGGCAAGATACACACACACATGCAATGCATCTTTTTTTTTTGCAAAGTGAAAAATATTTTTCAGTGTATTTCTATTTATTCTTTTAGTGTTGGTAGTATTTTTGTTTCAATGAATGTATCATAAACACCCAACTACTAAGCAAGAAATTAACATAGTTGTATCAGTTTATAATTTAATGTAAATGGAATTTTTAATGGACTTGGTTTGTTTTTGCTTAGATTCATTACCTCTCTTTGGGTACTATACACTTATTTTTCCCTTTGTGACTCCTCCACTTTCTGTCCATGTGGTTCTTTTCGGTGGGACTGCTCGGGGGAGGGAGGCATGTGACCCAGGCTTGCCCAACTGGAGTCACGGTGAAGTGCTCAGGGAAGACACCTAATCCAAGGCAGCCAATGAGAGTTCGTGCCAGTTCCTTTGTCGGGACCACAGGGGAAGATGTACTCTCTGCACTGGGATTGATAAAGTATTAGAACATCAGCCATTTTTGCCGTGGAGTGAGTAAAGCTGCCCAAGAATGAAGCCAACACAGTGAGAAGCAAAGCCAAAAGAGAAAGAGAGGCAATTTCTGATGATATTTTGAGCCTTTGCATCCAGCTGTAAAGGACTGTAGACAGTTTACCCCTTGGGATTTATACTTATTTGAGCTCCACTCACTCTAAACAAAAAAATTCCTTTTTATTCTTAAGCTGATTTGAGTTTGCGTTCTCTCATTTACTACCATAAGTGTCTTGACCATAAGACATTATGTCTAATTTTATAGCATCACTGAATTTGTTGTATTACAGAAGAATTGTGTGAATTTTCAATAAAGCTCTTCTCTTCTATGAATCTCTAGAGATATACTTAAGTAGAAGTAATTTACTAGTTTGTTGTGACATCTTAAATAAGTCACTTAATTCTCTGTACCCCAGTTTCCTCATTTGCTAAACTGGGGAGTTAATACTAAGTCCCCTCTTCAGAATTATTATTCTGTGGAAAAAACACTGACACTTTAGAGCAATTGACTGCTATTTAAGGATCATAATTCCCCAACCATAAATGCTGTTATGGCATATAGTAAGTGTCAGGGGCTGGGGGTAGGGGGTAGGGTGGAAAAGCAGGAGGAGAAAGTTTGATAAACTTCATTTTGGATAAACCCCAAACAGCCAAATAATTTATTGGGTTGGCCTACTCATTATTATTTATCATATTATCATTATTAGCTTCTTCTGTAATTGGGAGATGAGTTCCAGAAATGTGAGAACTGTCACAGGTTGTCAGATTTACCAAAGGATGAAAATAGATGTGTCAGAAAAAAAAATGTATTCATAATTCAGTTTCTTCTCATCAAATTGGAACCAAATGCACAGTTTTAGATGGAGAGGAGAAGCCTAAACATTCGTCAGATATGTGGTTTAAAGAGATGGCAATGCCTGAGACAGAAATAGGAAAAAGTAATGACTATTTAAAAATCTGGGGCTTCCCTGGTGGCACAGTGGTTGAGAGTCCGCCTGCCGATGCAAGGGACACGGGTTCGTGCCCCGGTCCGGGAAGATCCCACATGCCGCGGAGCGGCTGGGCCCGTGAGCTATGGCCGCTGAGCGTGCGCGTCCGGAGCCTGTGCTCCGCAACGGGAGAGGCCACAACAGTGAGAGGCCAGCGTACCGCAAAAAAAAAAAAAAAAAAAAAAAAAAAAAATCTGGGCTGCTTTAAAACCAAAACCAGTTTTAATAAAAACCAACATGGTATGTTAAACTAAATGTAATTACACACTGGGACACACTGTAACTTCAAAGAACTCAGAATGCATTTCTTTTTATCTTTTACTTAAAAAATAATCATGGTTCCATTTCCTGAAACACTTTTTTCTCCAACTGACGCATATGTTTGTTTACATGACTTCCTGTTCATTGACACCTAACAAAAGTCACTGCTACCTACAATGTGTTTGTGTTTTCTCTCTCAAATTTGTATTTTCTAATTTTAGGTGTTAATACTTAATGACCTGCTCCTAAGACACACTGAATTTGCTCAGACTGAATCATCCTAAAAGTTTTCTATGACTATGTTGTGACATTTGCATTGGATTTCCAATCTGGGTAACTTCTCAGCAATTTTCCTCCTATCTTATTGGACTTTTTTTTTAATTACAAAATTAATGTATATTCATTGTAATAAGACAGAAAATACAGAGTTATAACGAAAGTTATAATGAAAAAATTAATCTCTTTCCTTCAGTCTCATCTCTCTTAGGTCTCCATTGCTTCGTGTGCAACCTTCCATGTAGCTTCTATGTTTATACCACATAGAAACATATATGTATATAGGGCCCACCCTTCCATCCTTTCCACCTCCCTTACTACTCCTTTTTTTCCCATAGTTTTCCAAATATTAGATCACACTACAAATCAAAGGTCACACAAATCGACGGCCCACAGTTGGGGAAAACATTTTGTTGGCAAAACGTTAAGGAAATTTAACATGAATGACCTGGACTCACATACCTACACAGTAAGAATATTATTGATGTTGCACAGGGCTTCCAATTTAACATGGTCCTTTCCATTCCCTATTATTCATACCTCCACTAATCTACCTTTTGATATTACTGGCCTAACATCTATAAGCATTTGAGTTTATATCCTCCTGATATTACTTAGCAACTTTTTGCATTTAACATTATGTCATGGTATTATCAATTAGAATTAACTTCAGCTGCATATAACCGAAAATGCAAAATTACAGTGGCTTAAACCCTAAGGGTTTCTTTTTCTCACACGTAAAATAAGTCTGGAAGTGTGTGGTCCACAGCTTACATGGTACTTCGGAGTCACAAGGGACCTGAGCTCCCCCTATTTTTCTCTTCCACCTTCCTTGGGACGTGGATTCTAGTTTCAAGGTCAGTTAATCATCCCTAATGGCTAAGGAGCTCTAGTCACTTGATCTGTGTTTCAGGCAGTAAAAAAAGTAGAGGGCAAAAACAAAATGGTCAGCCTCTCCTAAGTCAGCCCTTCTTTAAAGATATTTCCCAGAATTCCCACTCAGATACTGCCACTTAGATCTCATTGGCCATAACTTTGTCATACAGCCACACCTAGCTTCACATGAGGTGGAGAAATGTAGCCTTTTGGCTGGGCACACAGGCACCAGAGTAAAATCCAGGTACTGTTATTAAGGAGAAGATACAAATATCAGTCTCTGCTCCACGTTCCTGCAGGTTAAGACGGACACATGGAAGAGACCGTGAAGGCCCTCAATATCCAGGCTCTTCTTCTGACTTAAAAGAAACCTCAGATTTAACCTGGTCGCAGAGGCACCTGAACTGAAGGCTATGTTTCTAAATCTTCACATTTTAGAATATTTCTTCACGATCATAATCTTCTCTCCCTCCAACATTGGTACTTTTATTTTTTTAGGATTCATCGAATGGGATTCCTAGGACTAATGTCAACAAATATTAAGCTTTAATAGATGCTGATGGTTAACATTGTAGGAGGCTGTGACAATTCATTCTCAGGAACAGCGTTTAGTTGCATATCCATTTTCCTATACACTTCTCAGCGCTGGATATTTTTTTCTCCTTTTAAATGTTATGAATCATGGGTGAAAAATGATATCTGTCATTGTTTAATTTGTGGTTCCCTTACTACCAGGAATGAAAAGCCTCTTTTCCTATGTTAATTGCCCACTTAAATTTCTTCTGTAGGGAGTTTGTGTCAATACCCTTTGCCAATGTTTCTGTTGGACTGTTTGCCTTTTTCTTATCATTTTAACTAGGAGAGATGTTAATCTCTGTCATATGTGATGTAACCATTTTCTTCTAATCTCTAAATTCTAAAAAAATCTCTAGCCATTGGAAATTTGTTTATGTAACCAAATCTTTCCATGAATGGCGATGGGTTTCTACTTTTACTTAAGTCTCTCCCACCTTGAGCTAATACAAATATTTTCCTGAATTTTTTTCTTATTTACTAATATACTTATAGTTTTTTTAAAAAAATAAATTTATTTATTTTGGCTGTGTTGGGTTTTTTTTTAAACATTTTTATTGGAGTTTAATTGCTTTACAATGCTGTGTTAGTTCCTGCTTTATAACAAAGTTACACATATACAAATATCCTCATATCTCTTCCCTCTAGTGTCTCCCTCCCTCCCACCCTCTCTATCCCAACCTTCTATCTGGTCACCAAGCACTGAGCTGATCTCCGGCTGCTTGCCACTAGCTATCTATTTTACATGTGGTAGTGTTTATATGTCCATATATACACTACCACTCTCTTACTTTGTCCCAGCTTACTCTTCCCCCTCCCCGTGTCCTCAAGTCCATTCTGTAGTAGGTCTGCATCTTATTCCCATCTTGCCCCTAGGTTCTTCATGACCATTTTTTGTTTTAGAGTCCACATATATGTGTTAGCATACGGTATTTGTTTTTCTCTTTCTGACTTACTTCACTCTGTATGACAGACTCTAGGTCCATCCACCTCACTACAAATAACTCAATTTCGTTTCTTTTTATGGCTGAGTAATATTCCATTGTATATATGTGCCACATCTTTTTTTTCTGTCATCTAATTATTCCCTTTATTTTATTTTATTTTTTTACATCTTTATTGGAATATAATTGCTTTACAATGGTGTGTTAGTTTTTGCTTTATAACAAAGTGAATCAGTTATACATATACATATGTTCCCATATCTCTTGCGTCTCCCTCTCTCCCACCCCTTTAGGTGGTCACAAAGCACGGAGCTGATCTCCCTGTGTTATGCGCTGCTTCCCACTAGCTATCTATTTTACGTTTGGTAGTGTATATATGTCCATGTCACTCTCACTTTGTCACAGCTTACCCTTCCCCCTCCCCATATCCCCAAGTCCATTCTCTAGTAGGTCTGTGTCTTTATTCCTGTCTTACCCCTAGGTTCTTCATGACCATTTTTTGTTTTAGAGTCCATATATACATGTTAGCATACGGTATTTGTCTTTCTCTTTCTGACTTACTTCACTCTGTATGACAGACTCTAGGTCCATCCACCTCATTACAAATAGCTCAATTTTGTTTCTTTTTCTGCTGAGTAATATTCCATTGTATATATGTGCCACATCTTCTTTATCCATTCATCCGCTGATGGACACTTAGGTTGTTTCCATCTCCGGGCTATTGTAAATAGAGCTGCAATGAACATTTTGGTACATGACTCTTTTTGAATTATGGTTTTCTCAGGGTATATGCCCAGTAGTGGGATTGCTGGGTCGTATGGTAGTTCTATTTTTAGCTTTTTAAGGAACCCCCATACTGTTCTCCATAGTGGCTGTATCAACTTACATTCCCACCAACAGTGTATGAGGGTTCCCCTTTCTCCACACCCTCTCCAGCATTTATTGTTTGTTATAGTTTTGTTTTTATTATTCGACTCATTCAGTCAACTATTTGTTGACCACTTATTATGTGCCAGGTCTTCTTCAAATTCTAGTGGGGATGCCTTCCAGTTAGGAAAGACAGACAATAATACAATGAACCAATAAAAAAGGGAGGCATTTCACCAGAGAATTAAAACATGGTGACACGGTAGAGTGAGGTGGGCTATTTCAGAATGAGTGGTCAGGAAAAGCTTCTCTGAGGAGATGGGATTCAAACTGACTCAGGAATAACTATTGCTCTGGGGAGAAGTCCAGGGAGAAGAGGCAGGTGGGAATGGCCTTGGGATGTGTGAAGGGCAGGACGGCTGATGTGGCTCATGCCTCAGGTTGAGGAGACATGCTGGAGAGGGAGGCAGGTACTGGCAGGCTTGGCAGGCCAACGAGGAGTTTGCATTTTATTCTACACTGAGGACTTGTAGTCCATCTGGACTTTGTTTTTATATGTAATAGGGTATGTGTGTGGGGAGTCTAACTTTTATTTTCTTTCACACTGAGAGTTATATTTTAAATAAACTTTTCATCATTTTCAGGTGGTGGGGGGGGGACTAGGGTGATATCCCACAGACCCTCACCTCATTTCAAACACTGTACGAATATCATCATTATATGAAATATACATTCAATTGAAATTAAACACATAATGAATCTAATTTTTTTTGTTTTTGTTTTGTTCTGGCCACGCAGCAAGGCATGTGGGGTCCTAGTTCCCTGACCACGGATCCAACCCATGCCCCCTGCAGTGGAAGCACAGAGTCTTAACCACTGGACCACCAGGGAAGTCCCCATGAGTATAATATTTTTATCCCAGGGATGTGACCATTCAATAAAATCCTTCTAGAACTACTTTTTAGAAACATGGTCAGGAAGTCATCTCAAAACCCAGTTTTAATACTTTATAGTCACACAAAACTTTTGATCAAAAACCATAGCCCTGGGCTTCCCCGGTGGCGCAGTGGTTAAGAATCCACCTGCCGAGGAGGGGGAAGATGGCAGAAGAGTAAGACGCGGAGATCACCTTCCTCCCCACAGATACACCAGAAATACATCTACACGTGGAACAACTCCTACAGAGCACCTACTGAACGCTGGCAGAAGACCTCAGACCTCCCAAAAGGCAAGAACCGCCCCCCCCACCACCACCACGTACCTGGGTAGGGCAAAAGAAAAAAGAATAAACAAAGACAAAAGAATAGGGACGGGACCTGCACCAGTGGGAGGGAGCTGTGAAGGAGGAAAGGTTTCCACACACTAGGAGCCCCTTCGTGGGCGGAGACTGCGGGTGGCAGAGGTGGGGAGCTTCGGAGCCGCAGAGGAAGGCACAGCAACAGGGGTGCGGAGGGCAAAGCGGAGAGATTCCCGCACAGAGGATCAGGGCCGACCGGCACTCACCAGCCCGAGAGGCTAGTCTGCTCACCCGCCGGGGCAGGCGGGGCTGGGAGCTGAGGCTCGGGCTTTGGTCAGAGCGCCGGGAGAGGACTGGGGTTGGCGGCGTGAACACAGCCTGCAGGGGGTTAGTGCACCACGACTAGCGGGGAGGGAGTCCGGGAAAAGGACTGGAGCTGCCGAAGACACAAGAGACTTTTTCTTCCCTCTTTTGTTTCCTGGTGCACGAGGAGAGGGCATTAAGAGCGCTGCTTAAAGGAGCTCCAGAGACGGGCGCGAGCCCCGGCTAAAAGCACGGATCCCAGAGACGGGCATGAGCCCCGGGTAAAAGCACGGATCCCAGAGACGGGCATGAGACGCTAAGGCTGCTGCTGCCGCCACCAAGAAGCCTGTGTGCGAGCACAGGTCACTCTCCACATACCCCTTCTGGGGAGCCTGGGCAGCCCGCCACTGCCAGGGTCCCGGGATCCTGACAACTCCCCCGGAGAATGCACGGCGCGCCTCAGGCTGGTGCAACGTCCCGCCGGCCTCTGCCGCCGCAGGCTCCCCCTGCTTCCGCACCCCTCCCTCCCCCGGGCCTGAGTGAGCCGGAGCCCCCGAGACAGCTGCTCCTTCAACCCCGTCCTGTCTGAGCGAAGAACAGACGCCCTCCGGCGACCTACACGCAGAGGCGGAGCCAAATCCAAAGCTGAGCCCCTGGGAGCTGTGAGAACAAAGAAGAGAAAGGGAAATCTCTCCCAGCAGCCTCAGGAGCAGCGGATTAAAGCTCCACAATCAACTTGATGTACCCTGCATCTGTGGAATACCTGAATAGACAATGAATTATCCCAAATTGAGGAGGCAGACTTTGAGAGCAAGATTTATGATTTTTTCCCCTTTTCCTCTTTTTTGTGAGTGTGTATGTGTATGCTTCTGTGTGAGATCTTGTCTGTATAGCTTTGCTTTCACCATGTGTCCTAGGGTTCTATCTGTCCGGTTTTTTTTTTCTTCTTCAAAAACATTCTTTTTCTTAATAATTATTTTTTATTTAATAACTTTATTTTACTTTATTTCATTTTATCCCCTTTCTTTCTTCCTTTCTTTCTTCCTTCTTTTCTTTCGTTCTTTCTTTCTTTCTTTTTCTTTCTCTCTCTCTCCCTCTCTGTCTCTCTGTCTCTCTGTCTCTGTCTCTCTCTCTCTCTCTCTCCCCTTCCCTCCCTCCCTCCCTCCCTCTCTCTCTCTCTCTTTCTTTCTACTTTTCCTCCCTTTTATTCTGAGCCGTGTGGATGAAAGGCTCTTGGTGCTCCAGCCAGGAGTCAGTGCTGTCCCCTTGAGGTGGGAGAGCCAACTTCAGGACACTGGTCCACAAGAGACCTCCCAACTGCACATAATAACAAACGGCGAAAATCACCCAGAGATCTCCATCTCAACACCAGTACGCAACTTCACTCAACGACTAGCAAGCTATAGTGCTGAACACCCTATGCCAAACAACTAGCAAGTCAGGAACACAGCCCCATCCATTAGCAGAGAGGCTGCCTAAAATCATAATAAGTCCACAGACACCCCAAAACACACCACCAGACATGGACCTGCCCACCAGAAAGACAAGATCCAGCCTCATCCACCAGAACACAGGCACTAGTCCCCTTCACCAGGAAGCCTACACAACCCACTGAACCAACTTTAGCCACTGGGGACAGACACCAAAAACAACGGGAACTACGAACCAGCAGCCTGCAAAAAGGAGACCTCAAACACAGTACGATAAGCAAAATGAGAAGACAGAAAACCACACAGCAGATGAAGGAGCAAGATAAAAACCCACCAGACGTGACAAATGAAGAAGAAATAGGCAGTCTGCCTGAAAAAGGATTCAGAATAATGATAGTAAAGATGATCCAAAATCTTAGAAATAGAATAGACAAAATGCAAGAAACATTTAAAAAGGACCTAGAAGAACTAAAGATGAAACAAGCAACGATGAACAACACAATAAGTGAAATGAAAAATACTCTAGATGGGATCAATAGCAGAATAACTGAGGCAGAAGAACGGAAAAGTGACCTGGAAGATAAAATAGTGGAAATAACTACTGCAGAGCAGAATAAAGAGAAAAGAATGAAAAGAACTGAGGACAGTGTCAGATACCTCTGGGACAACATTAAATGCACCAACACTCAAATTATAGGGGTTCCAGAAGAAGAAGAGAAAAAGAAAGGGACTGAGAAAATATTTGAAGAGATTATAGTTGAAAACTTTCCTAACATGGGAAAGGAAATAGTTAACCAAGTCCGGGAAGCACAGAGACTCCCATACAGGATAAATCCAAGGAGAAACACATTAATCAAACTATCAAAAATTAAATACAAAGAAAACATATTAAAAGCAGCAAGGGAAAAACAACAAATAACACACAAGGGAATCCCCATAAAGTTAACAGCTGATCTTTCAGCAGAAATTCTGCAAGCCAGAAGGGAGTGGCAGGACGTATTTAACGTGATGAAGGAGAAAAATCTGCAACCAAGATTACTCTACCCAGCAAGGATCTCATTCAGATTTGATGGAGAAATTAAAACCTTTACAGAAAAGCAAAAGCTGAGAGAGTTCAGCACCACCAAACCAGCTTAACAACAAATGCTAAAGGAACTTCTCTAGGCAAGAAACACAAGAGAAGGAAAAGACCTACAATAACGAACCCAAAACAATTAAGAAAATGGGAATAGGAAACATACATATCAATAATTACCTTAAATGTAAATGGACTAAATGCTCCCACCAAAAGACACAGATTGGCTGAATGGATACAAAAATAAGACCCATATATATGCTGTCTACAAGAGACCCACACAGACTGAAAGTAAGGGGATGGAAAAAGATATTCCATGCAAATGGAAACCAAAAGAAAGCTGGAGTAGCAATTCTCATATCAGACAAAACAGACTTTAAAATAAAGACTATTAGAAGAGACAAAGAAGGACACTACATAATGATCAAGGGATCGATCCAAGAAGAAGATATAACAATTGTAAATATTTATGCATCCAACATAGGAGCACCTCAGTACATCAGGCAAATACTAACAGCCATAAAAATGGGAAATCGACAGTAACACATTCATAGTAGGGGACTTTAACACCCCACTTTCACCAATGGACAGATCATCCAAAATGAAAGTAAATAAGAAAACATAGCTTTAAATGATACATTCAACAAGATGGACTTAATTGATATTTATAGGACAGTCCATCGAAAAACAACAAAATACACATTTTTCTCAAGTGCTCATGGAACATTCTCCAGGATAGATCATATCTTGGGTCACAAATCAAGCCTTGGTAAATTTAAGAAAATTGAAATCGTATCAAGTATCTTTTCCGACCACAACACTATGAGACTAGATATCAATTACAAGGAAAGATCTGTAAAAAATACAAACACATGGAGGCTAAACAATACACTACTTAATAACGAAGTGATCACGGAAGAAATCAAAGAGGAAATAAAAAAATACCTAGAAACAAATGACAATGGAGACACGACGACCCAAAACCTATGGGATGCAGGAAAAGCAGTTCTAAGAGGGAAGTTTATAGCAATACAATCCTACCTTAACAAACAGGAAACATCTCGAATAAACAACCTAACCTTGCACCTAAAGCAATTAGAGAAAGAAGAACAAAAAAACCCCAAAGATAGCAGAAGGAAAGAAATCATATAAATCAGATCAGAAATAAATGAAAAAGAAATGAAGGAAACGACAGCAAAGATCAATAAAACCAAAAGCTGGTTCTTTGAGAAGATAAACAAAATTGATAAACCATTAGCCAGACTCATCGAGAAAAAAAGGGAGAAAACTCAAATCAACAGAATTAGAAATTAAAAAGGAGAAGTAACAATTGACAGTGCAGAAATACATAAGATCATGAGAGATGACTACAAGCAACTCTATGCCAATAAAATGGACAACCTGGAAGAAATGGACAAATTCTTAGAAATGCACAACCTGCCAAGACTGAATCAGGAAGAAATAGAAAATATGAACAGACCAATCACAAGCACTGAAATTGAAACTGTGATTAAAAATCTTCCAACAAACAAAAGCCCAGGACCAGATGGCTTCACAGGCGAATTCTATCAAACATTTAGAGAAGAGCTAACACCTATCCTTCTCAAACTGTTCCAAAATATAGCAGAGGGAGGAACACTCCCAAACTCATTCTATGAGGCCACCAACACCGTGATATCAAAACCAGACAAGGATGTCACAAAGAAAGAAAACTACAGGCCAATATCACTGATGAACATAGATGCAAAAATCCTCAACAAAATAGTAGCAAACAGAATCCAACAGCACATTAAAAGGATCATGCAGCATGATCAAGTGGGGTTTATTCCAGGAATGCAAGGATTCTTCAATATACGCAAATCAATCCATGTGATAAACCACATTAACAAATTGAAGGAGAAAAACCATATGATCATCTCAATAGAAGTAAATGCTCCCACCAAAAGACACAGACTGGCTGAATGGATACAAAAACAATACCCATATATATGCTGTCTACAAGAGACCCACTTCAGACCTCGAGACACATATAGACTGAAAGTAAGGGGATGGAAAAGGATATTCCATGCAAATGGAAACCAAAAGAAAGCTGGAGTAGCAATTCTCATATCAGACAAAACAGACTTTAAAATAAAGACTATTAGAAGAGACAAAGAAGGACAGAACATAATGATCAAGGGATCGATCCAAGAAGATGATATAACAATTGTAAATATTTATGCACCCAACGTAGGAGCACCTCAATACATCAGGCAAATACTAACAGCCATGAAATGGGAAATAGACAGTAACACATTCAGAGTTGGGGACTTTAACACCCCACTTTCACCAATGGACAGATCATCCAAAATGAAAATAAATAAGGAAACACAAGCTTTAAATGATACATTCAACAAGATGGGCTTAATTGATATTTATAGGACAGTCCATCGAAAAACAACAAAATACACATTTTTCTCAAGTGCTCATGGAACATTCTCCAGGATAGATCATATCTTGGGTCACAAATCAAGCCTTGGTAAATTTAAGAAAATTGAAATCGTATCAATTATCTTTTCCGACCACAACACTATGAGACTAGATATCAATTACAAGGAAAGATCTGTAAAAAATACAAACACATGGAGGCTAAACAATACACTACTTAATAACGAAGTGATCACGGAAGAAATCAAAGAGGAAATAAAAAAATACCTAGAAACAAATGACAATGGAGACACGACGACCCAAAACCTATGGGATGCAGCAAAAGCAGTTCTAAGAGGGAAGTTTACAGCAATACAATCCTACCTTAAGAAACAGGAAACATCTCGAATAAACAACCTAACCTTGCACCTAAAGCAATTAGAGAAAGAAGAACAAAAAAACCCCAAAGATAGCAGAAGGAAAGAAATCATAAAAATCAGATCAGAAATAAATGAAAAAGAAATGAAGGAAACGATAGCAAAGATCAATAAAACCAAAAGCTGGTTCTTTGAGAAGATAAACAAAATTGATAAACCATTAGCCAGACTCATCGAGAAAAAAAGGGAGAAGACTCAAATCAATAGAATTAGAAATGAAAAAGGAGAAGTAACAACTGACAGTGCAGAAATACAAAGGATCATGAGAGATGACTACAAGCACCTGTATGCCGATAAAATGGACAACCTGGAAGAAATGGACAAATTCTTAGAACTGCACAACCTGCCAAGACTGAATCAGGAAGAAATAGAAAATATGAACAGACCAATCAAAAGCACTGAAATTGAAACTGTGATTAAAAATCTTCCAACAAACAAAAGCCCAGGACCAGATGGCTTCACAGGCGAATTCTATCAAACATTTAGAGAAGAGCTAACGCCTATCCTTCTCAAACTCTTCCAAAATATAGCAGAGGGAGGAACACGCTGAAACTCATTCTACGAGGACACCATCACCCTGATACCAAAACGAGACAAGGATGTCACAAAGAAAGAAAACTACAGGCCAATGTCACTGATGAATATAGATGCAAAAATCCTCAACAAAATAGTACAAAACAGAATCCAACAGCACATTAAAAGGATCATACACCATGATCAAGTAGGGTTTATTCCTGGAATGCAAGGATTCTTCAATATACACAAATCAATCAATGTGATACACCATATTAAGAAATTGAAGGAGGAAAACCATATGATCATCTCAATAAATGCAGAGAAAGCTTTTGACAAAATTCAACACCCATTTATGATAAAAACCCTCTAGAAAGTAGGCATAGAGGGAACTTTCCTCAACATAATAAAGGCCATATATGACAAACCAACAGCCAACATCATCCTCAATGGTGAAAAACTGAAAGCATTTCCACTAAGATCAGGAACAAGACAAGGTTGCCCACTCTCACCACTCTTATTCAACATAGTTTTGGAAGTTTTAGCCACAGCAATCAGAGAAGGAAAGGAAATAAAAAGAATCCAAATTGGAAAAGAAGTAAAGCTGTCACTGTTTGCAGATGACATGATACTATACATAGAGAATCCTAAAGATGCTACCAGAAAACTACTAGAGCTAATCAATGAATTTGGTAAAGTAGCAGGAGACAAAATTAATGCACAGAAATCTCTGGCATTCCTATACACTAATGATGAAAAACCTGAAAGTGAAATCAAGAAAACACTCCCATTTACCACTGCAACAAAAAGAATAAAACACCTAGGAATAAACCTACCTAAGGAGACAAAAGACCTGTATGCAGAAAATTATAAGACATTGATGAAAGGAATTAAAGATGATACAAATAGATGGAGAGATATACCATGTTCTTGGATTGGGAGAATCAACATTGTGAAAATGACTCTACTACCCAAAGCAATCTACAGATCCAATGCAATCCCTATCAAACTACCACTGGCATTTTTCACAGAACTAGAACAAAAAATTGCACAATTTGTATGGAAACACAAAAGACCCCGAATAGCCAAAGCAATCTTGAGAAAGAAAACCGGAGCTGGAGGAATCAGGCTCCCTGACTTCAGACTATACTACAAAGCTACAGTAATCCAGACAGTATGATACTGGCACAAAAACAGAAATATAGATCAATGGAACAGGATGGAAAGCCCAGAGACAAACCCACGCACATATGGTCACCTTATCTTTGTTAAAGGAGGCAGGAATGTACAGTGGAGAAAAGACAGCCTCTTCAATAAGTGGTGCTGAGAAAACTGGACAGGTACATGTAAAAGTATGAGATTAGAACACTCCTTAACACCATACACAAAAATAAGCTAAAAATGGATTAAAGACCTAAATGTAAGGCCAGAAACTATCAAACTCTTAGAGGAAAACATAGGCAGGACACTCTATGACATAAATCACAGCAAGATCCTTTTTGACCCACCTCCTAGAGAAATGGAAATAAAAACAAAAATAAACAAATGGGACTTAATGAAACTTCAAAGCTTTTGCACAGCAAAGGAAACCATAAACAAGACGGAAAGACAACCCTCAGAATGGGAGAAAATATTTGCAAATGAAGCAACTGACAAAGGATTAATCTCCAAAATTTATAAGCAGCTCATGCAGCTCAATAACAAAAAATCAAACAACCCAATCCAAAAATGGGCAGAAGACCTAAATAGACATTTCTCCAAAGAAGATATACAGATTTCCAATAAACACAGGAAAGAATGCTCAACATCATTAATCATTAGAGAAATGCAAATCAAAACTACGAGATATCATCTCACACCAGTCAGAATGGCCATCATCAAAAAATCTAGAAACAATAAATGCTGGAGAGGGTATGGAGAAAAGGAACACTCTTGCACTGCTGGTGGGAATGTGAATTGGTACAGCCAATATGGAGAACAGTATGGAGGTTCCTTAAAAAACTACAAATAGAACTACCATATGACCCAGCAATCCCACTACTGGGCATATACCCTGAGAAAACCATAATTCAAAAAGAGTCATGTACCAAAATGTTCATTGCAGCTCTATTTACAATAGCCAGGAGATGGAAACAACCTAAGTGTCCATCATTGGATGAATGGATAAAGAAGACGTGGCACATATATACAATGGAATATTACTCAGCCAGGAAAAGAAATGAAATTGAGTTATTTGTAGTGTGGTGGATGGACCTAGAGTCTGTCATACAGAGTGAAGTAAGTCAGAAAGAGAAAGACAAATACCGTATGCTAACACATATACATGGAACATAAGAAAAAAAAATGTCATGAAGAACCTAGGGGTAAGACGGGAATAAAGACACAGACCTACTAGAGAATGGATTTGAGGACATGGGGAGGGGAAAGATAAGCTGTGACAAAGTGAGAGAGTGTCATGGACATATATACACTACCAAACGTAAAACAGATAGCTAGTGGGAAGCAGCCGTATAGCATAGGGAGATCAGCTTGGTGCTTTGTGATCACCTGGATGGCTGGGATAGGGAGGGTGGGAGTGAGGGAGACGCAAGAGGGAAGAGATATGGGAACATATGTATATGTACAACTGATATACTTTGTTATAAAGCAGAAACTAACACACCATTGTAAAGCAATTATACTCCAATAAAGATGTTAAAAAAAAAAAAAAAAAGAATCCACCTGCCAATGCAGGGGACACGGGTTCAGTCCCTGGTCTGGGAAGTTCCCACATGCCGTGGAGCAACTGAGCCCGTGCACCACAACTACTGAGCCTGCGCTCTAGAGCCCGCGAGCCACTACTACTGAAGCCCATGGACCTGGAGCCCGTGCTCCAGAACAAGAGAAGCCACCACAATAAGAAGCCCGCACACCGCAACGAAGCGTAGCCCTCGCTCGCCGCAACTAGAGAAAGCCAGTGCGCAGCAACGAAGACCCAATGCAGCCAAAAATAAAAACAAATAAACAAATCAATTAATTTAAAAAGCAACCCACCATAGCCCTAGTTGATTGGCCATTTTATGCATTAGACTTGGCTCTGAAAAAATAATTTTGAGCCAATTGTAAAAATAAAACCTACCCACAAAGGGCCAAGATTTGTTACCAATGAAGATATTTAAAGGAATGTGCACCAGGCTCTGAAGGCAAGTTCAAAGGAAACCTTCCAAAAATATTTTGCATGATGATAGCGTTAAAAGAGTAAGCACACAGGCCCCAAGATAAATTCTGTGAAAAGGAGGACCAACTTTTGGATGTTTAGATCTGTATAAGTAATAAGTAAAAGAGTCATTACGTTATAATTCAACCATATTCCTCTTGATCTGTTCATAAAATCATTTTATAATTTGTAATATGCTTTTTTAAAAATTTAAGCTTTACAACAACCCTGTGGGTTAGGTATTCCTGCCATTTTTATAGATGAAGAAACAGATTAATTTAAAAAGCTCATACTCAAGTTTCTTGATTCCAAGTTCAGTGATCTCTCAACATACGAAGTTATCTAAGATTACACAACATGAGAAAGGAGAATCCACAGTTCACAGCCATCATTCCCTCTGACCACTAGGCTGCATGGACATCTTGACCATTTATCTATCTTGACCATTTATCTATCTGCTTTAATCAATGCTCTCTGTAGATTTGACTGGTCTGCCAACCTGCAAATAGTCACCCGTGCAGCAACTACCTAAGCTGAGATAATAATGTTTAAAAACATAATAATGTTTAAAAAAATAATAATGTTTCCCACTTTAAAATAATGGAGATTGAGTGACATGTGAATTTCTTGGACATTTTAAGATTCAGAGACATGTGCTAAACTGGCCTTAAGACACAGGAATGACCTAGGAAATCTCATGGTAACTGGTAACCAGTGTATCAGTCAAAATTAAACAATGCTTGTGGCATTATAACTAAAGCGCCCTGAAAAGGGGTCAGAACTGGGTTTTGGTCTGGACTCCGTTCCCTAGTTTGCCTAAGAAAATGGGAAAATCACTTAAACTTTCTGGTCTTCTGTATCACTTAGGGTTCTTAAATTTGATGCAAGTAATGGGAACTGATTGCTGCTAACTTAGGCAGAAGGGGATTTATTGGAAGGATACTGTAAGACACACAAATGCTTGAAAGGCTGGGAACTGGGCTTGGAAACTAACAAGAAGAAAGCACCTGGTTGACCTGAACTAAAAGGGAAATTAGGGTGCTACCAGGGAGTAATGGATTTAGGGCAGTGAAACAAACCCCACCCATCCACCACTGCTTTCCTTTCCACATCTTACAAGATCATCTCCAAGAGGGCTTCTAGTTCAGACATATTCTGCTTCTCTGTATTTGGAGAAGGATGGGCAGGAAGCAGGGGGTGCATATGCAAACACGGTGGTCAGAAATGCTTTGGACAGATGTGCCTCCAAAGTACAGACGCTGACAACGTGGCACGTAGGAAGGAGGAAGTAGAAGGGGTGTTGAGCAAGCAAAGCGCTGGGGCAGACGTTATGAGGAACCTCCACAAATGACACTTCTCATAAGTGCTGCAAGCTTCCAAACGCTTCTAACAGTCACAGCCTTATAGACGAAGGACAGTCCTGACTACGTGAAAGAAACTGTGGCAGGGTTCCTCACGCCTACGAAATGAGATACAGCACCTAGCACTGACATGAACTTCATATTTGAATGTAATACACAAGTAAACATTAAACAGCCTCTCAAATCAAACGTTGAAAACTGACAGACTACAGGTCAGATACAGCCTTCAAAGAATTAGTTACCAACAGATACAAATACAGATTTCTGACTTTTCTTGAATAAAGGGAGGCTTTGGCAACACCAGGCCTACATTCCTGCATAGCAACAGTTTTCTACTGTCTTCTGTGGGCTCTCCGCGTTGCCATACCCTCCTCATAGCCCTCTTCACTTATAATGTTGCCTGCCTGGGCTGTGGGAGCATTCTAGTCTCTGAACACTGATGTAACTACTTCCATGACAACCCACCCAAGGCCAGCATTTGGACAGCCCTTGTGAGGATCTACCACTATGGGTTTCCCTGAGCGTGAGAACTTCCCTGAGTTCAAGTTCCTAACCTCTGTCCTTGGGACCCCTTAGGTAAGATCCCTTTAGTCCTGACTGACCATCTGTGATGCTGGAAACAACCATTTGCTCTACTGCAACCAAGCCACATCTCCCTCCTCTGTCAGAGCCAATCTTTAGGCATCTGGTCTCCCAAATGACCTTAAACACCTGATGGTGGAAAAGGCAGCAATGAATCCCCATATAGCATCTTCTACATGTAGGGAAAAACAAAACAACGCATCTGAACGAAGAATCACCTCTGTCTGTCTTCTTGTAAGACAATCTCTGAGGAAAGCCTCCCCTGAGGATTATTTGTTTATTTTCTGTGAGTAGCTGGGGATGTGCTGGGCACCAGTTGATGGTAATGATGATGACGCCCCTTAGTAAGTCTCCTTTGCACGTATCCAATCCCATCTGGATGCTACTCCTCACACGTTTCTATCCCTGAATGCCAGCATCACATATGATATATGACCATTCACTTCACTCTTTACTCTGTGGGATCCATTCCCTGCAAAGCAGCCAGAACACTTCCTTGCTTAAGTCTCTTTGATGGCTTCCAAATAGCTTTCAGGCTAAATTTTAAGACACTTAGATAAGTCCACAAATCCTTGCATCATTTGATTCTTCCTTCTCTCTCAGGTTTCATCTCCCATTCTGTCTTCCCTGGCTCACTTCACTTTGATCACTTGCGTCTTCTTTCAATTTGTGGAAGAAGCCAAGCTCTTTCTCACCTCAGGGCCTTGACTCCTGCTGTTCCCACTTCCTGGAGGGCTCCCCTTCTTCCTCACCCTCTCCTCTATTTCCTACTATCCTCCAGGGCTCAGCTTTTAAATGCCACTTTGTCAGAGAAGCCTCCCCTACCTGCTACCTCCCTCCCATTCTCCCACTCCCCTCCATTTCTCAGAGCCCCCTGCTTTCTGACTTCTATTGCTCTTAACACAATTTGTATGTTTCCCCACTAAACCGTAAGCTCTACAGCACAGAGACCTTATCTATTTTATGCCTACGGAATATTTAGGGTCAGCAGAGTCCCTGTCATAATCGAGTGGGTGAGCAATCCTCATCTGCCAGATGAATGAAAAACCTATACCCCATCCCCCAGGCTGGTCTAAATCTTCTGGAGTAATTAGACATCCTTTCTGAGGAAAAATATTTCTATTTCAGTCACATATAAGCACATCCACATGGTTTATCAGAAGGTAAGCCTGGTGGAGAAAAAATCTATTCACTTTATAGTTTTCCCAGGTTGGGGGGCGGGCGGGTCCCAGACCATCCGCTGGGAACTCGGTAGAAATGCACATTACCAGGGCCCCCTCCACACCAAATCATCAAGAGAATTCACGGCCCAGCATTCTGTGCTTTAACAAGCCTTCCACATAATTCTCATGCACACTTTGAGAAGCCTGAAAACCACTGTTCCAGGCTTTCCAGTTTTTAGCTTTTTTTTTTTTAATTAAAAATTTTGGTCCTTAACCTTTGGTTTCATCCTGCAAAAGTAGAACAGTAGAATCTTAAACTACTCCAGAGGGAAATCTTTGTCATCGTCCAAAGCCGTCAAAGGTGTATTTGTGGGGCTTCCCTGGTGGCGCAGTGGTTGAGAGTCCGCCTGCCGATGCAGGGGACATGGGTTCGTGCCCCGGTCCGGGAGGATCCCACATGCCGCGGAGCGGCTAGGCCCGTGAGCCATGGCTGCTGAGCCTGCGCGTCCGGAGCCTGTGCTCCGCAGCGGGAGAGGCCACAATAGTGAGAGGCCCGCGTACCGCAAAACAAACAAACAAACAAACAAAAAGGTGTATTTGTGTAGAGTATGTTACGTAGACCATATTCTCGGGAGGTGTGCCTTCCTCGTGGGCACAGACCTGCCCTCCGGAGGGCCTGCAATCTAAACCGTGTTGTAACGCTTGCAACACGCGAGGCTTTAACAACGCACAAGTGTAACCGAAAAAAAAAAGAACGCACAAAGACAGAGGAGCCACGGTGCAAGCCTTTGTTCAACCCTCCACCGACTGCTCACCCTCGGTCTGATATCGCTCTTTTCCACGCGGAAAAGCAGCCCCTCAAGTTAGAAAAAAAGGATGTGTACCGCTGACAACGTTTTCCATTAGGCCGTTTTCCCCGGGGCACCGGAAAAGATATTCGCGGCTGCGATAGGCGGTCCCATCCCTCCCTCAACCAAGCACAGAAGTAACTGAAACTATCAGCCCCTTCCAGCTTCAGAAGGAGACTTGGAGGCGCGGGCCGACTTCCCCGCCCCTACCTGGACGAACACCCGAAGTGGACTTCCTCACCGTCGGGACCGGAGCGGCGGCCGGAGGCGCACCTCACTGCGCATGCTCTCTCGCCCCGCCCGCCCGGAGCCAGAACGGGGAGCGCTCGCGGCCTGGGCCTGGCCTGGCCGGGGCGTCGGCACCGGCAGCCATCTTGGCTTCCCGGGGAAAGGCGGCGCGAGGGGAAGAAGTTGTAGGGTGGGGGCAGGAGCGAGAAGGAGGGGAGAGAGAGGGGGAGGAGGCCGCGGCGGGGCAGGGCGGGGACTGCCTGCCCGCCCGGGTTGCGGAAGTGGTAGCCGCTGACCGAACCTGCTGCTCTCTCGCTACTGCTTTGGCTTCCCGGCTACCCCGCGGACGGAGAGGGCGGCCTGGCCGTGGATGGTCAGATAGCCTCTACCTCTCGCCGCCCATCCCTGGCCCCAACCGGCACGGAGCAGACGGCGGCAGCGGCAGCAGCAGGCGAGGAGGAAGATGGCGGGACGGTTGCCGGCCTGTGTGGTGGACTGTGGCACGGGGTAAGGGGGCTGATGGGCGGGGGTGGGGAAACTGAGGCGGAGGGAGGAAAATGGCGGGGCCGGCAGGAGGCCGGGAGGTGAACGGTGCCGCGAGTTGCCGCTGCCGGCTGTGTCCACCCCGGCTCCGCCGGCTGGCGAGGGGTGGGGCCCGGAGCTACGGCCTCCCTCGTCCCTCGCGCTTCACCCTCTGGGAGCCGGGCGGGTGCGAGGGGCCGAGAAGCCCCCGGGGAGCGGCCTCCTCCGCCCGACCCCTCCCAGCCCTTCCCCCATCGCGGTGGGCAGCGCCGCCCGCGGAGCTGCGGGGATGGTCGCCTTCCCGGGGCCCGCGGTCACGTTGGGGTGGTCGCGGAGCCCGGCGCGCCCGGCCCTCCTTTCCCCGCGTGCCGCCTCCTGCCCGTGGGTTTGGGCACCGCGGGGCATCGAGCGCGGGGACTGGCCTGGCAGAGGAGCGAGGAAGGAGAAGCGCTCCTGGTAGGTTTTGCAAGATTGCTGTGACAACACTCTGCCCGGGGTGTGGGTGGGGAAAGGGAAGAGTCGGACTCGGAAAATGGGAACCTAGAGCGGGTCTTTCATTTGACCACCCGCCTCCTCTTGCTTTTCGACCCCCGGTCTTTTCCATCTCCCACGACGTTCTTACCGGTCAACCAAGTCACAGTTTAATTTGAGAGAAAGATGTCATGTGTTACTTCTCTTGCCTCAAAAAAGTCCCCCAGTGAGCAAGCGCGCTGCAACTTCCTTAGTTTTGTCAAAGCCGCTTCCTGCTTTCAGTCTTTTATACCCTTATAAGGTAGTTTTTCGTTTCGAACCTGAACACATCTTATTAGAATTTTCAAAATTAAACAGTTTTCACATAGGCTGAGTTACTGGTGCTGGATGTCAGTTTATGGGAACCTAAAAAAATGTATTTGTGTTCCACGGAGAGGGAGGAAGGGAAGCACCCAGGAGGCTTAATTTAAGTTGTATACGTTCATTCTGTGACGGTATCTTAAGGCGCGAGGAAGGTGATAGAGTTGTCAAGGGATGTGCTTGCTTTGCAAGGAGTTGTTTATCATAGATCTGTAGTGTAATTTACTCAAATACAGGATGGCGTGAAAGAGGTCGTTCCTTTTGTGTTAATAGGCATTTTAGAGAGTTGCAGCACATTTTATACTTACGTAGAAAATACTGCCAGTATTTTAATGTAGAGTGACTGCTTTACGTTGCAGTATCGGAAGTGTTTTCTTTTGTCCGTGTGTATACCTTGCTGATATATTATTACTTCTCTCATTTCCCAAATACTCCACATTTTTGTTTGGGGGGTTGTTGTGAGAAGTGGACTGCCAGCCTTTTCCCCCCGTTTTTACTATTCAGCAAACTATTGTTACTTAAAGGATGGTCTGCTCCTCGCTATTTGCTCTCTGTTAACATTTCTCTGTAATCTTCATGCTCATACCTTTATGCAAGTGTGGCAGTTTCCAAAATCCCAGCCGTGCATAGGGAAACAACCGATTTATTAATATGTTAATATAATAGTAATATAGGAAACACGAGCCTCGTTTAGCCTTGAAACTTCCATGTAGTTTTTTGATGGACAGCTAATTAAAGTTTTTTTCTTAATCCAATTTCATTTCCCTGAACCAGTATTTTTTCCCCCCTCCCTTCTTAGTCCAGCTGGTGAGTAGTTTTATGTGTAGGTTGAGTTTTAAAATTAGATTTGGCAGCCTGACTAACAAAGATTTTCAAGTATGTTTTGTTAAAGTGAAAAATATTGCTACATAATTAATATTCTATGCTTTAGTAATCATTGCCTTGTCAGTAAAATTAGTGTAGATAATTGTTGCCCTAATAAAGAACATGGTAACATCTTAAGTAGGGTGTTAACTCTTTCTCACTTTATTTTTTCCCTTTGGCAATAGTTTTGGTTATTTTTGAATTAGTGTGCTGGGTATTTCATTGAGGTTAACTATCCTTAAGTGACCTCTTTCTGATAGGGCAGCCTTGAATTTAAAACACAGACTGAGTGAGCAGGAGGTGTGGGGGACAGGGGTTCAGTCTATGCTTAGGATATTTTTGTTTTAATATAGCGGTTACTCTTACATTATTACATTAGTTTTATCTCACCGGCAGGGGTTGTTAGCTGGACACTCATGATTTAAATGGAACTGATTAGGATACTTCTCACTTCCTTTTACCATCTGTCAGTCTCTGAAATTCCACCTTTAGAGATCCGTTTATTTTGGTTTTCAGAAGGCATTTTGGTCTTTCCTGTTGCCCATTATGCAATCCTGGAAAGTTACACCTTCAACTTTATTAGCACTTAAAGGATAGCTCATTGAAATTGGGCCTGTGATAAGCATCTCTAAATAAGGCCTTAATAGAGAGTTTCATGTTCCAGAATACTGTACGATCCGAAATGCAAATTGTGCACCTACAATTTGTGTGTTCCTTTGTGCTTTAGAGAATGCATTCATCAATCACAGTTAGCCACTTAATATAAGTGAAAAATTATAACTGGAATCAAGTTGCTCATTCCATTTCATAATGTAAGTTAGGCAAACGGTGACTGGAAAAAGTGGCCATCTATGAAATTTGGTGGTCTTAGGTAAGAAAAGCTGTAAGAGTTTCGATACATGAAGCTTAATCCCTAAATTTAAAATTAGAGATCCTCCAGCAAAAGTCTTTTATTTCAACGTAAGATAAAGAATCACCGGCCCAGATCATAAAAGAGAGAACTCCTTTGAAAAGAATTTAGAAAAAAATACTTCTTTCATATTGATAACATGTCTACATACTTTTTTGGTGGGTGATCTGTATTGGAATAGTAATGTAGAATAAAATTTTGGGACAGAGAGTCTTATTGATAGAGCTGGTTGCTTAAGAACTAAGGTACAGACTCAAACGGGCTACCAGTGGTGAGGAAAATTTTTTTTTAAAGCAGTTTTTGAAACGTTGTAATACTTGTAAAGTTAAGATTATCCTAAATTATCTTGTGCATGTTTTCCCTCAGAATTCTTCAACATTCAAGCCATATAAAGGAACTCCTTATTTACTTTTATTATGTTGTAGCTTGTTTACAGAGCTTTGCATTGTGAAATTTCTTTTCCCTTTTACGTCTTTCCTCTTTTTTTCCCTAATGAATACTGTGCTGGTAAATTATTTTCATTGATTATAATAGCAGAGTTATTATAGGCTTATTGTAGAGCTCTTGGATATGTTCAGATCTAGAATGAGTTAAGGAATTTCTCTGAGTTAAACTTCTTAGCAATCTTAAAATGTAAGGATAAATATTTTGTTGGAGTCAGCAGATGAGGAGCTTATATTATTCATCCTGTCGTCACATTCTAGCTGTTAGTACAGGTAGGATGATCTTGTTTGAGAGCAGTGGGGAAGAGCTGAGTGGGTGGGAGAAAATATAAGTGGGAAGTTCATGTTTCTTATGTGAATTTTGTGCATAATATGTAAAATACTATTTCTCCAGTTGTCTGCAAGGGCAGAAACATTCACAGTATCTATTTGTTACCAAAAAACATTCATTAAATGGGTCTTGTTTTTTTTTGCATGCTGTTTGCAGTAAGTATAGCACACTTGCTCCTGTTGAGAAGTTAGCTTCTTAGTCTTGCCTAAAATATCTTTCTCCTTTCCTTTCCTGCCAATCTCTTCCTGCCTGCCAATTTTGTGTTGGATATTGACTTTGGATTGGGTGTATATTGAATCTAATGAACTTTTAAGCCTTATTGTAAAAAAGTTCAGAAATTTTACTTTTAAGCACAGAAGGGAAAGATCCACTAGAGGAGGACCTGCTGGTCAGGCTTTTTATTTAACTTATTTAATCTTGTGACAGCTATTTTTACCTCATATTACAAGTGAGAAAATAGAATCAGAGAATTTAAATTACTCTTTTAAAGTCATGTAGGTGGGTTGTGAGAGTTGCTATTTGTATTTAAGGTTTTTTTTTTTTTTTTTGTATTTAAGCCCTGTGTTCTTTCTGTTACACCATGGGCACTTCTTTTCAGACCTATGCACGTTGCTTTCTTTGTATTAGTGAGGGTAACTCTTTATTCTTTTTTTAAAAAATTTTATTTATTTTTGGCTGCGTTGGGTCTTTGTTGCTGCGCGTGGGCTTTCTCTAGTTGTGGCGAGCGGGGGGCTGCTCTTCGTTGCGGTGCGTGGGCTTCTCATTGCAGTGGCTTCTCTTGTTGTGGAGCACGGGCTCTAGGCGCGCGGGCTTCAGTAGTTGTGGCTCGCGGGCTCTAGGGCTCAGGCTCAGTAGTTGCGGTGCACAGGCTTAGTTGATCCGCGGCATGTGGGATCCTCCCGGACCAGAGCACGAACCCCTGTCCTCTGCATTGGCAGGCGGATTCCTTTTTCTTAAATTTATTTTATTTACTTATTATTTTTGGCTGCTTTGGGTCTTCGTTGCTGCGCGTGGGCCCTCCCTAGCTGCGGCGAGCTGGGGGCCGCTCCTCGCCGGGGTGCAAGGGCCTCTCATTGTGGCGGCCTCTCCCCTTGTGGAGCACCGGCTCCAGGCGTGCTGGCCTCAGCAGCCGTGGCACGCAGGCTCAGCAGTTGTGGCTCGCGGGCTCCAGAGTGCAGGCTCAGCAGCTGTGGTGCACTGGCCCAGCTGCCCTGCAGCATGTGGGATCCCCCAGGACCAGGGCTCGAACCCGCGTCCCCCGCGTTGGCAGGCGTACTCCCAGCCCCTGCGCCACCAGGGAAGCTGTGCCAGGCAGATTCTTAACCACAGCGCCACCAGGGAGGTCCTTCTTAGATGATTTTTAAGCAGTCCTCTCAGCACCTGTTATGCAGAAATTCTGAAATAGGGTGTTGGCAGTGGGAATGGAGCAGAAGAGATAAATTTGGGAAAGATTGCTTCTTTTGTTTGTACCTTTCTTCTGGCAGTTATATTGTTTTGTACGGTTTATTTAAGGTTAGCAAGGGCTTTGTAGTCAGCTGTTTTTGAGTTCAAGCTCTACCATTTACTAGCTGTATGACCTTGTACACTGCAAACTCTACAGGTCTTAATTTTGTAATTTGGAGATCATAGTATCTATCTTACGGGGGTTTTGTTTTTTGTTTTTTTGAGATAATGCATGAAGATGGTTCAGCACAGTGCTTGGTACATAGTAAGAGCTCAGTACAATGTAATTGTTACTGTTATCAGTTAGCTCCCTTTTTTATTGAATTGAAAAGTCCTTAAGGAAAGGAACACATTGTCTTATGCTTATTTTCTTATTTCCTGTGGGCTTTGTCTTTGCTCAGTCAAAATGTTTTTGCTGATTTGAGAGATAGAGGTATAGCTAGGACTTGGCAGTTGTTTCTAGTATATCGTAAATAGCAATCAATGAAGATTTCCGATTCTGAGTTTGAGTGGGACAATAAGGAGTTGGTTTTAAGAATCTGAGTAAGATTGGAATTTGGATTGATCCATAATCGGAAATATTCTAAGGGGAAGTTAAAAATACAGGAGCTTCAGAAGTGAAGGTGGGGATTTGACAATAATTATTACCATTTTTAAATTGAAGCTAATAAAATGACAATTTAAAGAGAGAACAAAAAGGCTGAACATTAATCTTCCTTAAAAAATCTTGGTTATGTGATCTGGCTTCTTGAGCATCACAAAGAGAAGAATGAGTGAGCACTGTGGCTTGAAGTGGTGAGTGATCTCATCCCACTTTTTAGGAGGCAAGTCCTTGGGAGAGTTTAGCTCACGGTAGGGCTGAATTTTCCTCCCAGTGTTCCTCCTTGTGCAGAATGCTCCCCCTCCAGCACGTGGAGACAGCTAAACGCTCCGACTAGGAGCAGAAGTCTGGGAGGGTTCAAATGTACCTTTAGGCAGTATGTTTTCTGAAATGAAATTCCCCTGTAATAAAAGCGTTTCAATGCTCACCTGCAATTCTTTTGGAACTTGCAGCCTCTTTTATGACACTATGGATCTGTGATAGCCACTAGCATAAAGAGGTAAGAGCAAAATAATAACACTACATTAACAGGCTTTACAGCTTACCAAGCACTTATAAATTCATGAATTATTAAGTAATGGTGCAAGATAAGGTGATGTTATTGGATAAATATTTTAAATTTGGTTCTTCAAAATAGGATACTGATTAATACTGTTTTTTGTGTTGCTTGTTTTATATCTTTATGTGGGCCTTTATATCATAAAATGTATAAAAGGTACCTGCATAACTGATTAATACCAGAGCAGAAAGACAAATAGTATCTTAATTTTTCCAAAGGACTACTTTGTGGAATTTGAATAATTTTCTTTCAAAATTTTTTTCAAAACCTTTCCAAACTGTTCATTTAAACACAAGTCATTCTTGCATCCTCCTTGCAACCAGGAAGGGACCAGCCTTGAATTTGTGTGTCGCGTACGTTCTTTCCCTCCTTCTCCTCTTCCTCCCTACCCCTAACCCGTGCCTCAGAGACCATTTTCTTCATCTGTTCTGGTGCTGAGCATTCCATCTATAAACATTCTCCTTGAAGGCTTCTTGCCCTTTGTGAAAATGCCATACTCTTGCGAAGGATGTCTTTAACACTTTTTCAGTTACAGGGTTTAGTGTGAATGAGGGGTTGCTACAAGGAGGGTGGAAGTCTTAAAAGGGGGAACTAGGATGCAAAATACCTTACAGTTTAGGGTTGGGTTGGAAACTGTAAAAATATAAACTATGTTTTTAGTATTGGTCTATGATAAAACCCAAGTGTTTGCTTAAAGTTTTAGAGTTTAGTATAATTAAAATACAGTGTGCTTTTCTGCTTATAAGCATTTAAAAGATTCGGTTACTTTGAGGCTATTAAAAATAGCGTTTAATGTGTATTTGTGACACACTTTAGAGAAGTGCCTAATTACTCACACAGAATTAATGGAGCTCAAAAAGAATTTGAGAAATAATTTAATCCACTCTATTTACAAATTAAACAGAGGTCCAGGGTTGAGAAATGTCTTTCAGGAGTGTTTTTTAGGTGTCAGTTGACAGCATTCTTGAATTCTTTTATGTTTTCTTAGGAGTTCATGTTTATGAGTTATAGTAATTGAAATTTCTTCTTAATAGTCGAAGTAACATGTATGTTTTTTGTAGTTAAAGTAGTCTTGTTTGAGATGTGGTGCAACGCATGCATCAGAATTCTTTAGTGTTTCTGTTGTAATAAAAATGCGCAGTATAAGGCACAGATGAAAACCTGTGATTTTATGTTCCCCAACATAACGTTTGAGACCGTTTTCATAAAATTGATGATCTTTTCACAGAAATGTGCTTTTTTAATTGTTTTAGGCATTTAAATCTTAGATACATTTATTTTAGGTTTTGGATTTCAGTTATTTAAAGACTTATTACATGGAATGTTTACAAATCAGCCATTTCAAGGCCTTTTAAGAGTTTAACAGTTTCAGAAACCCTGCGAAGTGGGTTTGTACTGTTGTATAATTACCATTTTAAAGGTGAGGAAAGTGAGGTATGGTGAGCGTAAGTAACTTGCTTATGTAAATAGTTAAGTAGTAGATACAGAAATGGAGCCCTGAGGTAGTCTGACTCCAGGGCCCACTACTAGACTACTCCAACTTGGAATATTATTCAATAAGGGTGGTTAAATTGTTAAATCCAGTTTTTGAAGAGTGTTCAAATTTTAAGCTACATATTTAGAAAAATAAATTTCTACTTTTAGAACTGTTAATTTTTAACAAATATGAACTATATAGGGAGGTCTTTGTGACCAGTTCTTTGATTTTATTAACCTGAAACACATGTAAGTTAAATGACATAGAATTATTTATTTAGTCCTTTGAATATTATAAAGACATATTGTGTCTAGCATGGTAAAACTGACAATTGCTGGTTAATTCAGGACAGCTCAATTAAGGAAATGATGTTTAATTACACATAACTTTAAAATGAAGGTGTACATATTCATTAAGCTACAATTTGAACATAAATAATCGATGCATTAAAAAAGTCATTCCTCACTAATGATTGCATAAAATGTAGAGATGAAACAGTTGAACCTAAGAATAAAAATAACTTAAGAATATAGGACTATAAAAATAATTTTTATGTTAGACACAGAGGACTTAGTGCACATTTGACATTTGACTCTGCAAATAATGAATATATAGATTAAAGGAAACACATGGTTATTAGAAAGTAGATTTTTTTTTTCTAAACGAGAATGAACAGAATTGTTATTTCTGGAGTATATGATGAAGTAGGATGCATTTTATTGAAAAAGCACACGTAAGAGCTTGTATGTTTCCTGTTTGAAGGTATTTCTTTTAAAACTTTGTTTCATAATGGTCAAAAAAGGTAGAGGTAACAGCAAAAGAGACTTTGGGGGGGCTTTTTTTCCTACCTTTTCTTGATGAATTTGTTATTTGTATAAAAGACTAGTTGAGAATTTTATTGCTTCCATAATGCCTTTCAAAGGGATGTTCCTTGCTTATTTAAGTTGCCTTACTGTCAGGGAAGTTATTTTAGAAATGAAACTTTGATTTTTTTAATAAAATGAAACTATTTAAAATTGAGAGCAAACTCTTGAGAAGTAGAAATGAGAGATGTAACTTGTGGTTATATGTGAGAAATTAGCTGCAAACAACAAAATAACTTTAGCTAACATAAGCAAAAAAAGGGATTGTTGAAGGGATATGATGTAGATCACAAAATTGATGAGAAGGCTGAAGAACCAGGTCCAGAAAAGCAGAGAAAAAGGAAGGTCAGGTATCAAGAGTCTGCTGCCAGTCATGCGGCAGAATGCTGCAACTAGACACTAGCAATACGAAGTCTAAACCATTTCATCATCTTTTGGTTATTCAGTCAAGATTGAAAGTTCTGACCGAGGCTCAGATTGGCTAGACATAGATCATGTGATATATAGAAGCTGACAGGAGTGGGATGGGTCAGCGTCAGTTCCCTCCTTCTATTAAGTGATGTGAGGTTTTGCCTCCTGTGGGTCCCTCAGGATAGGAATGGTGATTCAATTCTGGCAGAAAAAATAGTGTTCACTGTAGGGGAAAAGATGAGTATGGAGAAGTCAGTTGCTCATTTTTCTTTATGTTGCCTTAAATTCCTTATTATTTCATTTTGATAACTGCATGATCCATTACTGACTAGCAATTTGAATTAAAACTTTTTCCAAAAAATTCAGCCTAAACGTGTTGAAAGAGCAGTTTTTCTTTTTTTTTATTTTAAGAATAATGGATGATGGTTTGAGTAGTATGGGATTTTTCATTAGAACAGAGGTATAATATTCTAGCAATTTGGCATTATGGAGTATTTTGGAAAACAGGACCTATTTGATAATGACAGGCTATTTTTTTAATTTTTTTTTTTTAAATTGTAAACCAGGAGTATAATTTAAAGAATTTGAGCTACACTTTTTTTCCCCAAGAGATAATGGGATGTGTGTATGTGTGTGTGTGTATAAGTATATATATACACACACACATATATATATAACTTGGAAGGGAGGAAATAGTTTATGCATTTCATTTGTTTATAGTTGGAGAAATTAGTCTTCAGTGAATAGTAAGCGTCATCTATGCAAGTGAATAAATACTTTTACAGGACTTTTGTTGTGGGGAACATAAAGATGAATAGGAAATGCTGCTTGCCTTTAGGAAGCTCACATGTACACAAATGGTTATGACAGTATGGCAAATGCTCTGGTAGGTATAAAATGAAATTTTTTGGAATCATAGGTGAAGGAAAATTTACATTTTCTAGGGAGCATGAAAAAAAAATTTCCTGATAGAGATAATAATTGAAGTAGGCCTTTAAGGATAAGTAAAATATTGGTAGGCAGAAATAAGACTAGTGTACCAGGTGAGAGAACAGTGGGAGGAAATAATGAGGTGGGAAGTGTAAAGGTAGAATTTGGGTGTGTTAGGTTTGATATAGTACAAGGAAGTAGTAATGTTTGAGATGGTACAGAGAAGTAGTGAAATGTTTGATATGATACGGGGAAATAGTGAAAGAGTCTGATATATGGAAGGTGCTCAGTAAGTGCTTCTTGGGTTGAATTAAAGTAGAAAGATGTTGGAGCTGGATTATGGAAGCCTGGAAGGCCTTGAATTCTATACTAACTTCGTTCATGTTGTAGGTAGTATGAAGCCACAATCTGTTATAAACCAGGTTTATGAGAATAGGAAGTATATTTGATGACTTCGTTACGGTGATTTATGATGATAAAAAAATAATAACCGACAGTCATGTAGTGCATACTATGTGCCATACACTGTTCGTTTGGTTGCATTACATATATTAATTCATTTTATACCTAACCCTATGAGATAGTTACTCTCTTTTACAGATGAAACTGTGACACAGAGTGTAAATTACTTGCCAGAGATCACATAGGTAGCATGATAAACTATACTGTTAGTTCTTTCTCTGGTTTTATTGTGTATGTAATCGCTCATGCTTTAGGGAGACAGTACAAACCAGCATTGACTGGAGGCTGATAGATACTTAAGTTCAAATCTAGCTTTGCTATTTCTCCGAAGTGGTTTCTTCTCTGAGTTGCAGTTTCCCAATATGTAAAAAGAGATAGAACATCCAGGGTAATGATAAATATTAGAGATAATGTAAAGTGCATAGCAAAATAATTGGCATACAGTAAATAATGGTGGCTCTAGTTATTAAGGGTGTTGAAAATAATTAATTACTTATTTCACTATTACAGTGTTTTCAGTTCTGTGCTGAACACTGGTATGTACAGAAAGTGATGGCATGGTTTTATACTTGAAGCTTACAGTTAAGTTACAGAGATGAAACTAATGTATGTGAAATAATTAAGGATGGCATTTATTTTATTTATTAAAATATCTTACAATTTTATTTGTCAGTAAAACTGGGGAGAAAAGTCAATGGATAATTATAATAACCTAATTGAGGCAGAACATCTAATGTTCAAAGCATTCAAGAATGAATGTTGAGTCATCTCTTCAGGCAAAGAACCATGAAGAGCTGAGTGTTGGGTGAGGACAAGGGTGTTGAAAGAAGGTGATTATAAATACCAGCAATGTGACCTGCTGCACAAACCAGGACTGAAATAGTATTTTTTTTTTTCTGGTTATGTAGGCATTGCCAACATTTTTTTAAAATGAATTTTTATTGGTGTATAGTTGCTTTACAATGTTGTGTTAGTTTCTACTGTACAGCAAAATGAATTGGCTATACATATATCCTCTCTTTTTTGGATTTCCATCCCATTTAGGTCACCACAGAGCATTGAGTAGAGTTCCCTGTGCTAAAAGAGTAGGTTCTCATTAGTAAGGATGACATTTTAGTATTTAGTTGTTTGGGGAGATTAATAAGGGCTGTAGTAGGTGGAGGTTGGTTTATGAATTTGATCAAATCCTTGGAAAAGTATAAATAGGATATGATAGATGGAAGGGTAGGAAGACTTTGTCAGGGTAAGATGTGTAAGCTAAGTTGAAAGCTTTATGATGGCAGGCTGTCTTTTGTTCAGTCTCCAAGTTATGGCCTCATGCATAGTATTTAATAATGCCCAGCAAATATTTTATTGATGAAGGGAAGTCAGGAAGGAGTCTCAAAATATTTGAGGGAGGGATCAGTTAGGAGATTGCCCTACCGGGAATTGAGGTATTCCTATTGGGAGCTTTGGGACAGCAAGTATTTTATTTATTTATTATCCTGACTTATTTCAGAAGGAGTTTAAATGGGGCACAGTTGTTTGGAATGATTTGATGGGCAGTTGATTTTGTAGATCATTAAGCAGAAGACTGATAAAAGTTAAATTTATGCAGTATTAGTCTGAGTCTAGTGTTTTATTTTATTTTGTTTTTAACAGCTCTATTGAAATATAATTCACATACTGTAAAATTTACCCTTTTAAAGTGTATAATTGAGTGATTTATAGTATATCACCAGGTTGTGCAACCACAGTCAATTTTAGAACATTTTTATCACACCAAAAAGAAACTTCATACCCATTTGCAGAAACTCTCCATTCTCGTCACCGTCAACCCTTGGCAACCACTAATTTACTTTCTATCCTTGTGGATTTGCCTATTTGGCTATTTCATATAAATGGAGTTATACAACTTGTGGCCATTTGTGACTGGCTTCTGTCGTGGGACAAGTATTGACTGCTGTAGTCTACATGTTTCGTGGTGGACGCTTGGACTGGTTAGTAGCAAAGAGGTTGGGAAAACATCGCCAAGAGTCTTTGAAAGAATAATTATGGGAGTGGATAGAAGGAAAAAAAGGACTCTGGATAAAGGAAAATGATCTGGGGAAGGAAATGTTTACTGAATACTTAGTGAGTGCCATCCACTGTTATCTTAATTGTCGTGACTGCCTTGCAAATTTGGTTTTATTCCTTAGGAATAAAGTCTATAATCACAAGACAGTAAATGGTGGAACAAACATTTCACTCATGATTTTCTGATTCTGTGGTCCATGTTCTTTCCTCCCTAAGAGTGAAAAGGAATTATTAGATTTTAAGTTTTAGATCTGGAAGAACTGGGAGAATATTTCTGTTGACATTTAGGAATCCAGGTTCTTCCACTCAACAGTCTTGTCAGTCTTTTTGTGTTAAATAGTGACTTTCATGTAATGAGAAGAACATTGGAGGGAACTGGAAATGGAAATGCTTTTTAAAAAATTGCCAGTTATCTTTATAGCTAATTCCCTGTGAATTAGCCATTACATTCTTGTGCTAAAAGTTCCTCACACTACAAGTAGGAAGAAAACTATATAGCTAAGCTGAGAATTGAGATATCATGAAAGTTGGCATTGGGATTCATTTGTAGACCTCCGTTTTCACTTAAAATTTGAAAATTATATGCTTGTTATGTAAAAATCTCTATGTGTACTTTACTTTGTTTTTATAGTATGTTAGGGTGGAAGCTGGTCATTCATATTGAGATAAAATTCTTTCAACTTTAAATTAGTGGTTCTCAATACCAAGAAATTTTGGAAAATGGATTGTACTATTATTAAGGTTCTATCCACCCTAAAGTTCTAGGGTCTTATATTCATTTTGTTGTAAGGTTTAAAATTGTTGAAACATTGAAAGTTAAAACTCTACTGCTGTTTCTCCCTTAGGTAGTCTACAGAGTCACACACCATATTTAGCGTAATAGCTTTGGTACATATTTGTTCTTTTCTGGAATGATTTTTGTCCTAGCTTTTTATTCCAGTTCATTTTTGAAATGTAATTTTTTTTTTTTTAAAGATTCTGTTCTCATTTAGTGGTTCAATATCCGTAATGTATTGGGATCTTCAAGTAGTTTTTTGCTTGATAAGGTTTTTCAAAGCAAAAAGAAAAGTGAACCATTGTATTAAATAAAAAAGTATTCTGTCAAATCAACTACATGCTTTCAATAAATAAACATGAATTTGCAGAATTAAAAATAATATCCAACATGAGGGATGCTACTGCTTTTAACTGGTTTTACTACTTAAAAATATTCTTTCCATAAATAATTTTCTTCCTTTTAGAAACGTATACTGAATAATATAACATATACCCCTGTTTATCAGAATAATTACCTGGTAATGATTCATTTCTTTTTGTTTTTTAAGAATGAAACAACATTATAAACGGCTCTCCTCAAATCCACTTTCCCCCCTGCCCAGAGGCAGTTAGGACCACAATAAAGTAACCATTTCTTGTATAAAATTCTTTTTTTTTTTTTGCTGTTCATTTCTATCAATCCGAGCTTTCCCTCTCTCCTAACTTTATTACATTTCCACTGCTGTTCTTCTAATCACTTTGATAACTTCAAAAATGCTTTTGAATTCTCTCCTTTACTGTATTCCTTTCTCAAAGCAATTTCTAACTTTGCTGACCAAAACCAGCATTGTAGATCTTTTCTCATTGCTACCACAGTCCAGGGAGATTTTCTGTATATTTAACTTGCTTCCCTGGGCCACAAAGAAAAAATTTGGTTTAGTTTTTCAAAGTATTATATTGCCCTTATGAATTTCATAAACTTAGGATAGCTTTGCCTTTTTCATTTTATGGTCTCTTTTTAAAGACCACTTAGAAAATGACACTTTCTTATTTAAGTATAGGAAAGCATAAAGAAGTGAAGTAGATTAATGATTTCACTACCCGGATAACCCAATGACATGTTTTAAATTAAAGTAACATACATGCCTCTCTATGCATGAATTATCTCTGGAATACATAAGTGATTGCCTCTTGGGTTAGCAGTGGGGTGGCTAGGAGATAGGCCTGGTAGGGAAAATTACTTTAGTACTTTTTATGTGGTAGGGAAACTTACTTTAGTACTGCTTCTTGTTTTATTTGTTAAAATTTTTATCATGGGCTAATGTTACCTATTCAAAAATTCTTTTAAAAAATTGAGGTATTTACCTATTTACCTATTTACCTATAGGTAATTCTTCCTTCCTATCCCATCCTTCCTATCTCACGCCTCTAGGTCATTGCAAAAAAATTGAGGTATTTACCTATTTACCTATTACCTATTACCTATTTACCTATACAAAAATTCTTTTAAAAAATAATTTAGTGCATGGTTAGACCATTTAAGACAAGTGTTAATTTGAAAAACAAAATTCTCCCATCCTGCTGTCTGTAGATAATCAGAATTTACTATTTCTTGTTTAGACTTCCAGAAGACAAAGTGTATGTATATGCTAGCATTATATAATAGAATTATTCCTATGTAGTTTTATTTTTTTTCTACATATATATGTAAATTTTTGTTTACAATTGACATAAAAATATTTGATACGAAAGTATCAAGGTATTCACAAAATGTATTTTCCCTGTTTAGGACTAGATGTGAAAGTATTCTCGAGATATTTCAAAGTAATAAAGTGTAGTGTAATTAATATTAAAAATAGACACACGTGTACATAGGCAGGAAAACACATACACACACACCATTTATTAAGGAACAGCAAGTTGGAAGGTATTAGGACTGTACTAATTTTGCCTGGGAATCATACTGTGGAAATCAGATGTGTTCCCAAAGGACTGATGAAAATGGAAGATTTGAAAAGGGCCTTTGAGGAAAAAAAGGATTAGGATAAAATAAAACAAGAGCAACAATGAAAAGAAGGATGGAGCATTTATATTTTGTAAGAGCTAGGATTTATGTTTTTTGTTCCTAAATATAATTATCAAGGCTTTATAAAAGTGATTCTTTCTACTTCAGACATAACAGAGTATATTGCAGGGGTTGAGGATTATGAAAGTGAATTGTGGGCACTTAGATGAGTCTGGGAAGGGAAATAGGGTAGTATTCCAACCAGTGAAATTCATTGAGGTGTTCTAAAAAGTAGAGCCTTGATTTTTGTACTATTAAACCATGCTTGACGTTAAACTGTTAATAGGCACATGTACGTTTAAGATTGTTATGTCTTCTTGATGAATTTATCCTTTTATTATTATAAAATTTCTCTTTATCTCTGGTGTTAACTCTTTTTCTTCAAGAAGTTTCATCTGATATCAATACAGCCACTTCAGAGTTACGTTTACTATTTGCCTTCCATCCATCTCTCTTCTTTCTCCATCTCTAAAGTGCATATCATGCAGACAATATATAGTTGGGGCTTTCTTCCTTTCTCTTTCTTCTGTCTCCCTTCCTTCCTCCCTTTTAATTGGAGACTGTAGTGTGTTACATTTAACGTAAAAATTGGTACAGTTGAATTTTGGTATACCGTCTTATTTTTTTTTTTACTTAGAGTTAATAATTTAAAACTTTATGCAGAGTAGAAACCATGCATCTCTGTAGATCTGTTAACTCTCTTGACACTCCCTCTACCCTGCTGTCCTTGTATGCTATAGTATCATAGGTATTATATCTGCATATGTTATAACCCCACAAGGTAATTTGATTTTTGCTTTAAATAGTCAAAAGTGTGTTAAAAAATTAAGCAGAAAAAAGTCTCATTTACCTAGCTGTTTCCCATTTCTGATGTTCTTCATTAATACCAGTTTCCCTCTGGTATCGTTTCCCCTCAGCCTGAAGAACTTTATTTAGCTCAGGTTTGATGGCAGTGAGTTTTCTTTTCTTTTTTCCTTTTTTTTTAATAGATCTTTATTGGAGTATAATTGCTTCACAATACCGTGTTAGATTCTGTTGCACAACAAAGCGAATCAGCCATATGCATACACATGTCCCCATATCTCCTCCCTCTTGAGTCTCCCTCCCATCCTTCCTATCTCACCCCTCTAGGTCATCGCAAAGCACCAAGCTGATCTCTCTGTGCTGTGCTGCTGCTTTCCCGCCAGCCAACTGTTTTACATTTGGTAGTGTATATATGTCGATGCTACTCTCACTTCACCCTCCCGCCCCATGTCATCGAGTCCATTCTCTATGTCTACCTCTTTATTCCTGCCCTGCAACTAGGTTCATCAGTACCATTTATTTATTTTTAGATTCCATGTATGTAATCCTTTGTATTTCTGCAATGTCAGTTGTGATTTCTCCTTTTTCATTTCTAATTTTATTGATTTGCGTCCTCTCCCTTTTTTTCTTGATGAGTCTGGTTGAGGGTTTATCAATTTTGTTTATATTCTCAAAGAACCAGCTTTTAGTTTTATTGATCTTTGCTTTCTCATTTCTATTTCATTTATTTCTGCTCTGACCTTTATGATTTCTTTTCTTCTACTGACTTTGGGTTTTCTTTGTTCTTCTTTCTCTAGTTGTTTTAAGTGTATGGTTAGATTGTTTATTTGAGATTTTTCTTGTTTCTTGAGGTGAGATTGAATTTCTATAAACTTCCGTCTTAGAACTGCTTTTGCTGCGTCCCATAGGTTTTGGGTCATCGTGTTTTCATTGTTATTTGTTTCTATGTAGTTTTTTATTTCTTCTTTGATTTTTTTCAGTGATCTCTTGGTTATTTAGTAGTGCACTGTTTAGCCTCCATGTATTTGTGTTTTTTACAGTTTTTTTCCTGTAATTGATTTCCAGTCTCATAGCATTGTGGCCAGAAAAGATGCTTGATAGGATTTCAGTTTTCTTAAATTTTCCAAGGCTTGATCTGTGACCCAAGATGTGATCTATCCTGGAGAATGAGTTTTCTTTTATTTGAAAAATGTCTTTATTGCACTTTCATTTTTGAAGGATATTTTTGCTTTTAAAAGATTTCTGGGCTGACTATATTTGCACCTCCTTCAGACTTAAAAAATGTTATTCCACTGTCTTTTGGCCTCCATAGTTTCTCATAAGAAGGTGCTAGTAATTTGAATTTTTGTTTCCTGTTAATGAGCCATTTTTCTCCAGCTGCTTTCAAGATTTTTCTTTATCTTTGATTTTCAGTAGTTTGATTATGATGTGCCTAGGTATAGTTTTCTTTGGATTTATTCTGCATCTCTCTCTCTCCCTTCCTTCTGGAACCTATGTCACCTTTCAGATATTGTTCCCCAAGTCTCTGAGGGTCTATTCTTTTCACTTTGTGTCTCTCTTTTTAATTTTTTCCCCCCTCTTGTCAGACTGAATGAGTTTTACTGATCTGCCTTCAAGTTCACTGATTATTTCCTCTGTTCTGCTGTTTAGCTCATCCAGAGAATTTTTTATACCTGACATTGCATTTTTCAGTTCTGTAATTTTCATTTGTTCTTTTTAATAGTTTTAGAGTTTCTATGATATTTACTATTAGTCATTACTATTTCATTGTGATAGTCACAGCTGCTTTCAAGCCTTTATCTGATAATTCCAACACTGTGTCATTTCGTCTTCTGTTGAGTATCTTTTCCTTAGAGAATGGGTTACGTTTTCATGATTCTTCATAGATGGAATAATTTTGGTTTGTATGAATATGTCAAGCCTTGCTTATCTGTTTTCTTGATGAATATACACTGTGCTTCCAGTTTTCGGCCATTATGAATAATGCTCTTGTGAACAAATGTTTACACTTCTTTGTGGGGACATATTTTCTTTGGTATATACCTAGAATTAGAATTGCTGGGTCATATGGTAAGTGAATGTTTAAGTGTTTTCCAAAGTGGCTGTTTAATTTACAAGTGATTTTGATTATTTTCTATCATTCCAACTAGGAATGTATGAAATTTACCTCAGTGTACTTTTTTTTTTTTTTTGGTGGTATGCGGGCCTCTCACTGTTGTGGCCTCTCCCGTTGCGGAGCACAGGCTCCGGACACGCAGGCTCAGCAGCCATGGCTCACGGGCCTAGCTGCTCCGCGGCATGTAGGATCTTCCCAGACCGGGGCACACACCCGTGTCCCCTGCATTGGCAGGCGGACTCTCAACCACTGCGCCACCAGGGAAGCCCTCCTCAGTGTACTTTTAATTTGCCTTTGTTTTCCTTTTTTTACCCCACAGAGTTGAGCATCTTTTCATTTATAGCCATTTATATTTCTTTTTCTTTGAATGGTTATTGTCTTTTACCTTTCACTTTCTTCTCTCCTTATTTCCCTCCCTTGTTGACATCACCTCCTAGATATCCTTTATATATTAAGGTGATTAACTCTGTCTCTGAGTGCAGCTAATTTTTCTCTTTTGGTCATTTTTCTTTTGGCTACTTTTGGTATGTTTTTGTGAAGAACTTTTAAATTTTCACGTAATTGGAGTATCAGTCTTTTTTTAATGTCTGGATTTTGAATTATAGTTACTAAGACTCCCCTGTTCCAGGGTTATAAAGAAGTTATCCTGCATTACCTTTTAAAGTTTTTGGTTTATTTCCCTACCCTGTTTTAATATTTCATCCATTTAGATTTATTTTGTTTTAACATGTACGATATGTACAGAATTTAATTATTTTCCCCAGTAGCTGTCAAGTTTACATAGCTGTTTAAGAAAATTGTTGTAAAATATACACAACATAAAATTGACAGTTTTAACCATTTTTAAGTGTACAGTTTAGTGGCATTAAGTACATTCACAACTATAACCACCATTCTTCTTCAGAACTTTTTCATTTTCCCAAACTGAAACTCTGTACCCATAGAACAGTAACAACCATACCCCACCTCCATCCCTGGCAGCCACCATCCAGCTTCTGTCTCTGTGAATTTGACTATTTTGGGTACCTCATTTAAGTGGAATCATATAGTATTTGACCTTTTGTGATTGGCTTATTTCACTTAGGATGATGTCCTCAAGGTTCATTCATATTGTATGTAGTAGCATGTGTCAGAATTTCCTTCCTTTTGAAGGCTAACTAATATTCCATTGTATGTATATACCACATTTGTTTATCCATTCATTTGTCAGTGGACCTTTGCATTGCTTCCACCTTTTTGTCTATTATGCATAATGTTGCTGTGAACATTGGTGTACAAAAATCTGTTGAAGCCCCTGCTTTCTTTTTTTTTTTTTTTTGGTATATACCCAGAAATGGCATTGCTGGATTTTGTGGTAATTCTGTGATTAATTTTTTGAGGAATTGCCATATTGTTTTTTGTAGCAGCTGCACCATTTTACATTCCTATCAGCAGTGTGCAAGAGTTTCTCCGTATCCTCACTGATATTTTTGTTTGTTTTTGATGTTTTGGTAATAGCCATCCTAATGGATGTGAAGTGGTATCTCATTTTGGTTTTGATTTGAATTTTCTTAATTATTAATAATGTTGAGCATCTTTTCATGTGCTTGTTGGCCTTTTGTATCTCTCCTTTGGAGAGATGTCTATTCAAGTCCTTTGCCTGTTTTAAAAACTGGGTTGTTTATTTTGTTGTTGAGTTGTAGGAGTTCTTTATATATTCTGGATATTAACTCCTTATCAGATATATGATTTGTAACTGTTTTCTTCCATTTTGTGGGTTGCCTTTGCACACTATTGATAGTGTCCTTTGGTACCCAAAAGTTATTAATTTTGATGATGTTCAATTTATTGTTTATGGTTGTTGTTGCCTCCTTGTGTCATGTCCAAGAAATCCTTGCCAAATTTAATGTCATAAAGCTTTGTCCCCTATATTTTCCTCAAAGAGTTTTATAGTTTTAGATCTTATATGTAGGTCTTGCTCCATTTTGAGTTAAATTTTGTATGTGGTATAAGATAAAAGTCCATGTTCATTAAATAATGGATATCCAGTTTTCCCAGCACCCTTTCTCGAAAAGACTATCCTTTCCCTGTTTGAATGGTTATGGCACCCTTGTCAAAAATTATTTGACCATATATGAGAGGATTTATTTCTGGGCTTTGTTCTGTTCCATTAGTCTGTGTGTCTCTATGTCAGTGCCATACAGCTTTTGTTACTGTAACTTTGTACTAAGTTTTAAAATCAGGAAGTGTGAGACCTCCAACTTTGTTTGAGATTGTTTTGGCTATTCATAGTCCCTTGAGATTCCATATGAATTTTAGGATGGATTTTCTCTTTCTCCCAAAAAAACATTGTTGGGACTTTGATAGCAATTGCATGGATCTGTAGTCAATTTGAGTAAGTAACTTCCAAATGTGAACGTTTGTCCCATGTCTGACTCCTGTACTAAATAATCCAATTATCCAAATGGCAGATTTAAGAAAAATCCAAGCTGTTTAATCCCATGTTTAAAGCTTAAGGGAAGGAAAAGTTATCAAAGTGTCTACTAGCTGTAGAAGGAAGAGTTTTTCTGAAGGTGCTACTGAACAATGAGGCCAAACCGAAACATCGGAGTTTGGAGCAGAGAAAGGTTTATTGCAGGGCCGTGTAAGGAGATGAGCAGCTTGTGTTTTACATGTTTTACCCCTACCCTTTACTTTTATACAAATATCACATAGTTGAACCATTGTTCTGTACCTTGCTTTTGTTCAGTGAACAATACGTTTTGGAGATTGTTCCATATCTGTACATAAGGAGCTTCTTCAATCTCTTTTTTAATAACTGTCTAATATTCTATAGTATAAATGAAGCATACTTAACTAGTTTGATGGCTGTTTATTTCCAGTCTTTTGCTATTATAAGCAAGATTGTCGCAAAAGGCCCTGTTATATGTTATTTTGTACATGTATGAATATCCCTGTAGGATCAATTTCTAGAAGTGCAGTTCCTGGTTAAAAGCTATGGGTATTTATAATTTTGATATAATTTTGAAAGCAGAGATGTTTAAATGAACTGAAACGATGGAATTTTGTATAGTATTTACCCAGAGTGGAATCTCACTTTATAACAAATGGAAATCTAAGAATTAAATTCATAATTGCTGAGATATTTGTGAAATCCTTATGAAATTCTTTATGTTTTTCAGGTATACAAAACTAGGATATGCTGGAAATACGGAACCACAGTTTATCATCCCTTCCTGTAAGTATTTCTTTTAAGTCACAAATAAGCTGATTTAATATCTTTTAATAAAGTAAAATAAATAATCATTTTTGACACTCTGTAAGATTTAGTCCTTTAAAAACATGGTTTGCCAAGTTGTAAGCATGGCCTCATTTCTGTACCTCTGACCATTCATTTCAGATCTCTGTTTAGCTCTTCATTTACCAGATCTGCCAAATACCTTTTTAAAGACAAAAATGAATGAGCTGATAACTAAACAGTTTTCTGCTTTGAGGGTATTGCTGTTAATAATGTGTGTGTGTTACTATTAAGTAATGCATTCCCCATCACACGCCTACAAAGGCTATCCTTTGGTTTGTGGATGTGATTGTTTGCAGGACTCGTGCTTGTTGACATACCTGACAAGAGCTCATGTTTCAAAATAAGGATGGCATCTCATCTTTAGAGATGTGGACTTCAGCTGTTTTCTGACATCTTATAACCATACTTACATTGTTTTTGTTTTATCTTATTTCTGTTAACTTCACTTTAGCTGACTGTCCACTTTCAATAGTTTGTCTTTCAGAAGTTTTTAAAAAATACTCTCACACTTGGTTTCTTAGCACTCATATTTGTTAGCCTGGGCTATGTATGTGTTCCTAGATGAACCTGTTTTGGGCTTCTGACTTTTAGACAATTCACCTTTTGTACATAATGTAGTAACATTTCTGAACCACCTGACCTATGCCAAGTTAAGACTTTAGCATATCAGATGATAAACCTTTTGAGCCATTCCTTGGTGATGCTAACTCCTAGACAGTTCTAGTATCACTAGTATTAGACGGTTTGAATATTTTTGTGTATTCTTATTAACTTATGCAAATAAGAAGGAAATGGAAAAATAAACATGCAGAGAATAGTGAAAGCAGCTTAGGATTCAAAATCTGTGAAGTTGAGAATGAGGTAGAAATTACTGGGCTTGCCCAAAGCTGCAGATCTTTAGTCTCAATTGGGTACTCATCAGACTTGAACAGGTTGATTGTTTTGTTGTTTATGTATAGTAAGAACAAAATTTAAAATGTGTGAAGTGTGTGTCAAAATTGTCTTTAAAGGGGGAGCTAGTACATATTTTCACTCTCTAGAAACAAACCTATTTGACTTTTGCACTTCTGATATACTTTGGGTGTACTACTTTAGGGATTATTATCTAATAATCTAATTCTTACCATCTGAGAATTTAGGCTGTTACCTAAGTCTAATTCTTTAATGCCTGGAATAGATTTTAGGGGACAGTGTTGCTCATTCATAGGAATACAGTGGTCTTAATTTGTAGTACTGTTGTCTTTTTCTTTATGTTTTATTCATGCATATTTGTTATCTACACTGAAGGACAGATTTGCTTTTTTGTTTTGTTTTGTTTTTTTACTTTTGTCCCACATTTATATATAAACATATTGATAGTTTGTTGTTTAAGACTTTGACAACAAATATTGCCTCTATTGCTGACTAAAATAGAAGTACTTTTGTGGACTAGTACTTGACATTAGTTATATTTGAGTTTAGCATTATACCATTGTGTATTGGTTGTATTAGTTTCCCAAGGCTGCCGAGACAAAGTACCAAAAACCATGTGACTTGAAACAACAGAAACTTACAGTCCTGGAGAAGTCTGAAATCAAGGTGTCAGCAGAACCAAGATCTTGCTGACAACTTTAGGGGAGAAATCTTCCTTGCCTCTTAAAGCTTCTGGTGTTTGCTGACAGTCCTTGATGTTCCTTGGCTTGTATATGCATCACTCCAGTCCCATGGCTGCCCTGTGTGTCTTCATATTGTTTTTCTTCTGTGTGTGGATATGTCCAAATTTCCTATTTTTATAAAAACACCAGTCATTGCATTATAGCCCATCCTGCTAACCTCACTTTAACTTGAAAGACCCTATTTCCAAATAAGGTCACATTCTGAGGTGCTAGCAGTTAGGACCTAAACATATCTTTCTGGCGGTACACAGTTCAACCCATAAAATGCTGATTTTGTAATCTCTTAATTTATAATCTTTTATAAAACATTATGATGTGATTAAACGTTTATTTCAGGAGATTACTGATATGTTAACTCTCATCCTTGTAAAGTTTGGTTTTGCTTATGCTCTTAAGTGGCTGTGTTCAGTCTTTGTTGGAAGCCCATATAATTTTGAACTTTTGAACCTTGGGTTCTCATCACCATTGTATCCTTTCTCTATTTCACCTTTCTGCCAAAATTTGCAGTTTTAGTTTTCATTGTCTTATGAGAAGCTGTGGCATGTTAAAAATCCATTTGTGTATGAGAAGGTTTTTGATTTTGGGTTTTTTTTTCACGCAGCCAGTCTTAATGCTGCAGGTGTAGTTTTATAATGAGCCAATATAATCACTGCCACTGATGAGCACGGATATTTGATCTGGAAAACCTGTGGATATGGTTCAAAGTTATTTTCATAATCTTTGTTTTTTAGGAAGTTTATAGTGAGCCATCTGATGTCTGTGTACATTGTAAATAAATTGCTAGAGAAGCTTTCTAACATTTAGAAGTAGATTGGATTTAGAATTTCCTTCAGTATTTTCTACCTACCTTGTTAAGGATATAAATTGTTATTAAATGAAAGTGTAACAGTTGGGTGCCACATCAGCTTATGTGCATGCAGATTTTTGTTTTGTTTTTAATTTTTGGCCGTACCGTGCATCATGCAGGATCTTAGTTCCCTGATCAGGGATGGAACCCAGATCCCCTTAAGTGGAAGCACAGACTCTTAACCACTGGACTGCCAGTGAAGTCCCCAGGCAGATATTTTGAATGAAGAACTGTTTAACTTGAAGGATTCAGAAATTTATAACTTAATTAAGAAATATACAAGTTTTAGGTCTAGAACTGTATGCTGGATTTCTGAAAGTATATAAGGAGATTGTTGTGGGTTTTACCTAAATGATTTGAAATTTCCTTTTGTATATGTGATTTAAGTTTATCAGGTCTTTATGCCAGCGTTATACCTAAATTACTAGCTCATAATAATGCAAATAGGATAGAAATATGAAGAAAGCTTTAAAAATAAATTCCCTGTGCAATTTTCCTACCTTTATAACTGTTTTTCAGTTTTTTCTTTTTGATTGTCCATCAAGCATAGGTTGACTTGGTGAAATTATAATTTTACTCAAATCAAAATAGATCTCACATAGTTTTTAAACACATAACTGAAACATTCCCACAGCAGTACTTCTTTGGGGGGGGGGTGCTTTTTACACTTGAGGCCTTGTCTCTGGGTGGAAGTTGAGTTTTTATTGTGTTAGATGAATTTTGTCTTTTTTGTTTTTAATGACCTTTTTGCTTTAATTTGACACTTTAAATATACTAGATCATGTTCTATTTAGTAACACTTTATTACGGAAGAAATACAAGTGAAAAATTTGTCTCACTTGAAAAAAATACAATTTTTGACATGTATAAATAACTTCTATTTTAAAGGTATTGCTATTAAGGAGTCAGCAAAAGTGGGTGATCAAGCTCAAAGGAGGGTGATGAAAGGTGTTGATGACCTAGACTTCTTCATTGGTGATGAAGCAATAGAAAAACCTACATATGCAACAAAGGTATATTTTAATGATTTGTATAAATATAAATAACATTCTCTTTCAAAAAATTAGTTTGTTCTATAATTGTGCCACTTGGAATTTCAGTCAATTACAAGCCTAATACCCTCAACCTCTTCACAATAGAAATTTCTTCTTCTCTGTGGCTCCTCCCAGCCTTGCTTTGACTGTACTGGTTTTTTTTCCCCAAGAGGAAGATTTTAGCCCCTTCAGGTGAGCAGTATTTACTTTTTCCATCTCAGAATCATCAATGTGATTGGCTTTCTCTTGCCTCCACATCGCCACACCTCGAGATATTTCCCTCCCGTCTTTATTCAGACCCACGCTTTCTGCCCTTTTGAAGCCTATGTCATCTGGAAGTGTCACTCTCTTTCCTCCTTTTTATCTTTTTCCCTTTCTTGTTTGTTCCATACCATTCTTCCTCCTTTTCCCTTATTATTGAGGTATAATTTATATACAGTAAAATAGGTAAGGCTTAGTTACACAGTTGAAAATTTTTTGTGACTGTAATCATAAAAGTTCAGGACATAGAACAAGTCTAGTAACCCAGATGCTTTCCTTGTGTCTGCTCCCATAGTCACTACCCAACCTGCACCAAAAGGGAAACACTATTCAAATTGACTTTACCTAATTTGCACATTTCTTCCTTGGTCCCTCTTTTCTTCCGTTTTAGTAATTTCATTAATAAACAGCTACCATGTATAAACAACTTTACAAAGTGCTGAGATTAGATAAGAAAAATGGCTTTCCTGACTTCAAGTCTATTATAATTGGTGGAAAGGAAGCCATTGAAGAAATAATTATAAGTGGCTTGTAGTTATACAAATATTTGGCTCTTGGAGCTTAGAAACAAGACAGAACTGGGGATAAACATTTAGAAGGTATTAGTTACCTTTGGAAGGGGTAAGATTCCATAGGGATAGGCCTAGGACAGAGCCTGATCAACGCATCATTTAGGTTTGGATGGAGGAGGAAAGCCTACAAAGGAGACTGAGAAGGCGTAGTTAGAGAGACTGGGTAAACAGGAAGGAGAAATAAGAGTGTGGGATGCTGCGACCAAGTAAGCTAGAGCCCATAGGTTATTTGCTGTCTTTAGCTACAAGGATGTCATTTATAACCTTAATAAGAATAGTTTTAGAAGAGCAGTGAGGCTGGATTAAAGTAGATTGGATTATGAATGACAAGGAAAAAATGACAGTAATATTCAGTGAGGTGGAAGAGATGCTTAAATGCTAGTGTGAAAGAGTCATTAGAAAAAGAGATTAAAGTGACAGGAAAGTGGAGTATAATACAGGGCTCTTGACAAAGTTAAAGGGATGGAATCCAGATGATCTAATTGATATATGGAGGATCTCTTACATTATAAAAAATGAAAAAGAAAAAAGAGGTAAGTATAGAATCAGTTTTATAGATTTGGTGAAGAAAAGTTGGATTCCTGACTGTTGGCTTCTGCTTTCTTTGTGAAATACATGGTGATGTTATCTCTGCTGCCCAGGAAATAGCGGGGAGAAAGTGAAATCTGAGTGATAGGGAGAATATTTAAAATCATCACTGTGGATAACAGAGTAGGGAAACAAAGGCTTGCCAGGTAAATTTAGGTCCATTTGGGAATAGCAGTTACGAATTCTTAGTTTTATCAACCAGTTCTGTGTGATTTGTGTGATCAGCATTCTGGGTATAGGCAAGTTTAGGGTAGGACTGTGCTGAGTTGGGTTTTGGTAGATGGAATGACAAGAGGAAGTATGAATAGTCAAAGTGATGGGGCCTAAAATCTAAACTGTGTGTGTGTGTGTGTTGTGAGGGGGATGGTTTTTGGCGAGGGAAGAATTACAACAACCAGCGGACTGCAAGTCTAATTGTGATCGCGAGAGATATAGTGAGGTGCTGGAGTATGCTAGAAGGATAAGAAATTGTGATCAGAGAGGGGTGTACTTGCATTTCAGGGATTTAGAGATGATAGTGATGATCTAAACTGTGGCCAAAATGGAAAAGACACCTTTGAATGTGATGAAGTCGGTGAGCTGAGAGGCCAGAGTTCCTCTGCATCGATTCTGTTCTTTTAAACATTTTCATGTCTTCCAAATGCAACAAACACACCCAAACGACAAAAATTCTTTCAATCCTACCTTCTTTCCTCAGCATTTTAGCTATTGTTTTATTTTCCTCTCTTAAAACTGAACTTCTTATTTGGTCTCATTATTTGATAAGCTCTTTGTTAAATCCAATTATCTGTAATAATTTTCATCCTTCTTGATTTGTCTTTCTTTCACAAGATTACTCTGCTGGATCTCTTTTTTTTTTTTTACGCTACGTGGGCCTCTCACTGCTGTGGCCTCTCCCATTGCGGAGGACAGGCTCCGGACGCGCAGGCTCAGCGGCCATGGCTCACGGGCCCAGCCGCTCCGCGGCATGTGGGATCTTCCCGGACTGGGGCACGAACCCGTGTCCCCTGCATCGGCAGGCGGACTCTCAACCATTGCGCCACCAGGGAATCCCTGGACTATTCTTTTTATTTATTACTTGTTTATTTTTTTCCCCTGCTGTCACTGGTTCTTTATCCTTTGCCTACTACTCAAATGTCAGTATTTCCCAGGTACTGTCCTTGATTCTCTTTTATTTCTTTATTAGAGACTTTCTCTAGGTGGTCTCATCCACACCTTCATCAACAACCACAGCCTACATCTCTACTTCCAATTCCTTGACCCCATTTCCAAGTACCTACTGTCACCTACCTACTACCTGGCTCTTGAGTTTAATATACTCAAAACAAAATTTATTACATATACTCTACCCTTGCTTATTCCAAGATAAGACAAAACACAACTTTTGTGTCTTAATTAATAGATCCTTGCCATCCTGACTCTAGAGCTAGAAACCTAGTGATTATATCTTTGAGTTTTCCCTTGTAGTGACAGAAATCTTGAATCTGGCCTAGCGTTATTTACACCACAACTGGGGCTCTTTGTCTTTCTTCCTTGGTTCTTTTAAGATTCATTTCAGCTTTCCCAATGCTGCTATAATAATCTTATTAAAAATCAAAGCTATTCTTGTTTATACCTTGCTTGAAAATTTCTACTGATGATCTGTTTCTTATAGAATAAAACCCAAATACAAGGCAAGTAATAGTTTTTGAGAACCTGGTCCCCTTCATGTAGAACTGATCTATCTGTCTACACCCCTTTCCCTAAAGGCACACGTGTTTTTCATCGATAACTGTTGTGTTTGTATATTATTGCGGTGTTTGTATATATTTGTTTCTATTCTCTATTTACCCCACCCCCTGAAAACAAAACTAACAAGGTTGCTCCTTTAAGACCCAGCTTAGATACGACCTCCTCAGTCATAGAGGAATAGGAGCCTTCCCATTTTCCCTCTGAAGCCAAGTTGATCATCTTGTCCTAGGTACTTTATTTCCTTAAAAACTTACAAGGTTATGTTTATATCTATTTCTTTCACTGGACAGCTCCTTATGGCAGGATGTTCATGTCCTTAGCATTTGTGCCAATGGTTATAGTAGATGCACAATAATAAATGAGGAATAAATGAATAAATAACACTTAGAACATTAAAATATGTCAGTTCCAGTAATGTTATAAAATGAATGATGTAGTACATTTTTTCCTTCCCTAAAGCAAAGTGGGGACTAAAAGTTATTTTTTAAGTATAATGACTTAGAAAGTATCTAGAAGGCTATGGTGAAATGTGGATATTAGGAATTAATAGATTAAAGGTTTAATGATTGAGTAGAGAGGACTGTAGGATATTTATTTCACTAATGCATTCAGCCTTAAGTACTGGGTGTGTATTTGTACTATGTGCATGGAACTGTATTTTTTTGTTTATTTTTCTTTTGTATATTTTTTTAAGTTTTATGCCTACGTTTTTACTTTGCTTAAGTAAGTCTTCATATATTCAGAATACTAATCTTCAGTTACATGTGCTGTGAAACTATTTTATTGCAGAGATTCACAAACTTTCTCAGTGCCCTTAGTGTCTCAGTAAAATTTTTTACAGCATCACTTAGAAAGAAATTACTAACAGTTCTGTTTGTTAAGTAGCAACTTAGTAGCCACTTGAAAAAAATAAAACATATTTTTAATTGTTAAATAATCACAATTACCAGTAGGATGCATGTGCCTGTCGGGCACTTCACAGTTTCTGACACCTGGAATCAGATTGCACATCACCATCCTCATCTCTTATTGTACATGGGTTTTTTGGGGAGGTATTTAGTTTTCATCATAGCAACTGCTGGCAACCCAGCTTTTCTCAAAGAAGTGATATTACTTGAAGGGAATCTAGTATGATCTGATGTTGAAACTGAACTACTTTAAAATAGTAGGTATGCAGTGCCAAACTGATTCTGAGTATCACCAGATTTCCCTGGAAAATGTAAAATATTTGCAGTGTCTTTGAGAATTTGCTGTAGTACCCTGGGGCTCAGTTTTGGAATCATGGTTCCATAACAAATACATATGACTTGTCTTATAAAATTTTGCTTGCTTGATTTATGGTTATTCTTGCTCTATACTTACCAACTGTGTTTTATATATTAGGCGCACAACAAATACTTGTGAAAGAGCTAATAAAGATCAAGCAAATTGTCATAACCTGTAATTTTCACAGGCTAAATTTTAATAGGTTACGTTTCCATTATTACAAAACTTTTAGCAATCTGGAAAGACCGGTACAATGACCTTCCATCTAGATTGAACAGTTTTTAACATTTTAATATATTTGCATTGTGTTTTTTAATTGAAACATCTGAAAATATGTTGTAGAAATAATTTCTTTTATCTCTAAATAGTTAAGTATGCATCTTCTAATGATCTGCGTGTCATTAGCACACCTAAGAAATGCTATCCTCATCTAATACTCACTAATGATCTGTTTTATTTTTGATTTTTTCTGATATTAGTAAAGATTTAATTCCTGTTTTATTTTTTGTTTTAATAGTGGCCAATCCGCCATGGTATAGTTGAAGATTGGGACTTGATGGAAAGGTTTATGGAGCAAGTGATCTTTAAATATTTAAGGGCGGAACCTGAAGACCATTATTTTCTTTTGGTAAGTACAAATTTTAAATTCTGTGAGGAAATTTTTTTTGTGTGTGTATGGTACGTGGGCCTCTCACTGCTGTGGCCTCTCCCGTTGCGGAGCACAGGCTCTGGACGCGCAGGCTCAATGGCCATGGCTCACGGGCCCAGCTGCTTCGCGGCACGTGGGATCCTCCCAGACCAGGGCACGAACCCATGTCCCCTGCATCGGCAGGCGGACTCTGAACCACTGCGCCACCAGGGAAGCCCTGTGAGGAAATTTTTGAAGAAATTTAATGAGAATGTTTTCATCGCATCTGTACTCATAGGACATACGTTCTTGTTTATTAAATTGTCATGTATCTAAAGACTTTGTTATAAAGCTGTATCATCTTTAGTTTCTTTAACAGTAAGTTTCAGGGGAAAAAGTTGGAAACATGGCACTTTCTTTTTTAAAAAAATAACTGGTCTGATTATTATTTCAGTTGTAATTCTTTGTAACAAACTACAATATAATTTAATTTTTAAACGTTTTTCTTTCTTTCTTTTTTTTTTTTAACCAAAACAATGCATGTTCATAATGTTAAAAAATCAAGTGCTATAATATCAGATTTAAATTAAAATTTTCCTTCCTCACCTCTCCCTAGCCTTGAACCCTTGATTCCCCCCGGGCAAACACTTTAAATTTTTAAAGAGTTTTTCTTGATAGTTATATCATGTATTTCTTGTATTTTTGTTTGTTTATTTATTGATGTTAATTTGCTTTGCTGAGTTGGGTCTTCGTTGCGGTGCATGGGCTTCTCATTGTCGTGGCGTCTCTTGTTGCGGAGCATGGGCTCTAGGTGCGCGGGCTTCAGTAGTTGTGGCACGTGGGCTCAGTAGTTGTGGCTTGCGGTCTCTAGAGCTCAGGGTCAGTAGTTGTGGCGCATGGGCTTAGTTGCTCCGCGGCATGGGGGATCATCCCAGACCAGGGTTCGAAGCCATGTCCCCTGCATTGGCAGGTGGATTCTTAACCACTGTGCCAGCAGGGAAGCCCGTATTTTTGTTTTTTTAAAATATTAGACAGTCTATTAACTTCCTGCTAGGTAAGATGAGTATTTCGTTCTTTTCCTTTGATCCCCTCCTTAACACAAAATCCTTACCTTCTCCCTCTTTCTGTGACATAGTTTAATTTTGGGTTAAATTAATATTTTAATATTTTTAATATTTTATATTTTATTGTGATTGTGAATATTGTTTATGGTTGGACCATGAACATAAAATTGAAAAGAACCTTGCAGTGAATGCCCAATATACCCACAACCTAGAGTCAGCTATTAATTTTATTATAATTGTTTTAGGACATCTGTCTATTGGGTTATCCTTCTATCACTCCATCTTATTTTTTTTTTTTAACGGTACGGGGGCCTCTCACTGTTGTGGCCTCTCCCGTTGCGGAGCACAGGCTCCGGACGCGCAGGCTCAGCGGCCATGGCTCACGGGCCGAGCCGCTCCGCAGCATGTGGGATCTTCCCAGACCGGGGCACGAACCCGTGTCCCCTGCATCGGCAGGCGGACTCTCAACCACTGCGCCACCAGGGAAGCCCCCATCTTATTTTTTTAATCACTTCAAAATGAGTTGCAGATGGAGTCATTTCACCCCTAAGTACTTTAGCATACATTATCATCAACTGGAGTTTATTATTGTTTACATTTTTTCTTTTATATAAAACTTACATTCTGTAAAATCACATATCTTAACCCTGCCATTTTATGGGTTTGACTGGGCATTGGCAGACTTTCTTTAAAGCTAGTTAGCAAATATTTTTGGCTTTGTGGACCATGTGGTCTCTTTTGCAGCTGCTTAATTAGCTCTGCTGTTGTAGTAGGAAGCAGCCATAGGCAATACTTAAATGAGTGGCTATGGCTGTGTTCCAATAAAATTCTGTTTACAGAAAGAAGTGGTGGACTAGATCTGGCCTTCAGGATGCATGATGTAGTTTGCTCATCCCCTGGGTTTGACAGATTTATACATCTGTGTAACCTAAACCCTTATCAAGATAACAGAGCTTTACTGTTAACCTGGAAAGTTATCTCATGCCCTTTTCTAGTTAATCCCTGCCCCCATGCCCTGGAGGCAACCCTTATTCAGATTTTTTCCAGTACATACATGTTTTGCTTATATTTGAGTTTCATGTAAATGGAATTGTACAAGTTGTGCTCTTTGGTAAGACTTCACTCATCATAATCTTAAGATTCATCCATGTTGTTGCACATACAAGTAATTTGTTGCTTTTTGTTGGGTTGTATTCCATTGTATGCCTCCGTGTCCATTTTCCTGTTGATAATCACCTGAGCTGTTCCAAGTTTTTGACTACTGTGAATATTTTTGGGGTACTGTGAACATTCTTAAACAAGTCTTTTTGTGGACATGTTTTTATTTTTCTTGTGTAAATACCTAGATGTGGAATTGCTGTGTCACAGGATAGATGCATGATTGATTTTATAAGAAACTTTCAGAACTTTTTCCAAGGGATTGTAGCTTTTTGCACACCCACCAACTATGTGTTAGTGATCTGGTTACGTATCCAGATCCAGCATTTGATGTGTCAGTCTTCTTAATTTTAGCCATTCTGGTTGGGTGGGTAAACTTTCTCATTTTGGTTTTAATTTGCATTTTTCTGATGACTGATGTTGTTGAGTACTTTTTCATGTGCTTATTAGCTATTTGTATATTTTCCTTGTGAGGTCTTCTGATTATATTTTATTTTATTTTGTATAGAATTTCTGCTTTTCTTGGAGTTTATAATTTAACTGCCTTGGTTTTTAGTTTGCTTAATTTTATATGTAACTCTTACTGAATTATCTTCAAACTATTGAACATAGTCCAAAACCCTCCTAAGTAAGTTTAAACACATCAAGTAGTTTAGAAGTTAAAGGTTTTACATATGGAAAAAGTCTAATCCTCGTTAATTTTCTAAAAAAAATTTTATAGTGTCTTTTAAAGTTAAAAAAAAAGATTTTATTTGTAATGAATTTAAGTTTTATCTGTCTTTCCTTTTGCAATTTATGTTCATTAAATTTAAGCAATCATTCCTTACCTCAAGGTCAAAAAGATAATTCTTCTGTATTTCTTAAGTTTAAACTTTTGCCCTTCAAGTTAAAATATTTGAGATAACAAAAAGGATTGGATAGTCAAATCAGATTAATAAGAATGATGTCTTATGTAGTTTCAGGCTTTGGTAATATAAAATGATTTAGGTATTCCTGAGGCATAAGTGAAACATGAAGTCCAGGATTTTGAGGGCTGTTCCTTAGGTCCTTTCTTGCCTCATTGGGATGTGTTCTGGCCCAGACTTAACCCGCAGGTTTCTAAGTGACATGATGTATGCAGTCACATAACTTAAACTGAAGAAACATCTTAAACTGTGTAAACATTTCCGTTTTATACTCTAGCAGTTATATAAACATACAGATCTGCTTGAGTTCTCTACTGGTTTTTTTTGGTCTGTGTGTCTTTTTTTGTACCTCTGAGTTTAATGACTTTTAAATACAATGTTTAAAATACATTATTTCTCACATAAAAATTATCTATGAATTTATCAAAATAATTTTATCTTGCATACTTAAAATCTTATTCAATTTAATAGACTGAACCTCCACTGAATACTCCAGAAAACAGGGAATATACTGCTGAAATAATGTTTGAGTCCTTCAATGTTCCAGGCTTGTACATTGCTGTACAGGTAAGTAAGCAAGTTTATAAGTCAAAATAAGCTTGACTCTTTAAATTTTAATCTGGTTTAATTCACTCTTAAAATATATGTATATTTTTCTTAACCTCAAAGCGTATCATAGTTCTCTCCTGAACTGATAATTTAGAAATTGTATTAGAGGAATGGAGCTATTTAGTTAGTAAAAGGGAAATGTTAAAGGAAGTAAGTTAATGGTTTTTGGATAAATCAAGACCTTTTATAGAACAGAAATAAGGGAACTGATAGTTATTGAGAATTTACTCTGTCAAGAATTTTCTGTACACATTTACCCTTGTAACATTCACTTTGTCCTTTTTTTGTAGTCTGTTTTGAAAGACTTACCATTACATATATTTGACCACTGCCTCCTTTGTGCCCCTCTGTATTCTGTATATCACAAATCCCCATAGTATTTTATTGCATTTAATTTGTGTATATATCTGTATGGAACAGCTTCTCTCCCATCCCTCAGGATCAGAGCTTACTTCTTACTTGTTTTTTAACGTAGCAAATGTGATACCTGGCATATCACAAATGCTTAAAAAGTATATAAATTACTGTGTAGTTTTGTTAGCCCACAGTTATTATGGTGTGATCCTGTGTTAAAATAGGAGGATGGCCTAGTTACCTTTCTAGGTCCCTTTCAGCTATTATATTGCAAGTAGGTAAAATAAAGCCAGCTTAGTTCTGATTTTAATTAATTAGTTATTTATCTTGTTCGAGGCTTGGATTTGTATGGAATTTAGGTAATTTTTAAAAAAATGAACTAGCTTCATTAATTTCTTAATTTGCAAACTCTTTTAATAGAAAAAATTATACTTTATTGCCTATGCCAAGATTTTTTATAGAAATACATTATTTCATCAACTTTGCTTTCCTCATTAAATCATAGTATTTGGAAGTGTGTAGTGGCCTTTTCTGGTTAAATAGCTTGTTACATATTCCTAAATGCATGTTGCACTTAGAAAATTTGGAGCTAATCTTATGAGTGATACTTAGTATAGCCATCTATGTACTGAATAACTGATGATTGGTAGTTGCGTGCTTCTCTACCTTACTTTGTGGTATGTTACAGGCTAGGCTATATAAACATAGTTTTAAGCCCTGTACTGTATTATCTCATGTTAGTCTTCCATATGTTAGTACCATACTATCTCATGTTAGTCTTCCACATTTTGGGGGGGTATAAGAGGAAAACGGCCCCCACTAAAATATCGAAAATTTGTAACCATGCCCCTAAAGACTACTGTAAGCCTGTAAGTTGTCTTAATAATATGTAGGTTGTGAACAATTTTATTGTATAATATAAATTAATTTTGTGTATTCTCTTTCCAAAGATACTACATTTAAAATTGCATAAAGTACTCCAGTAAAAAAATTTTTTCTAATAACTCTTTGTTTTTATTTTTTTGCCTATCATATTTCTTTTTGTTCAAGGCTGTTCTTGCCTTAGCTGCGTCGTGGACCTCCAGACAAGTAGGAGAACGGACGTTGACCGGTACGGTAATAGACAGTGGAGATGGTGTCACTCATGTCATCCCTGTGGTAAGGATAGTTTAAAATTACTGAACAGGATATCAGATAACACCTGGAAAAGTTAAATTATATGAATTATTGCCACCTTTTAAAAACTTTATTGACCATTGTTCAGCTGTAGCTGTGTTTTGCTCAAATTATTATTAGAACTTTGTAAACAAATTCCAGATTTTTTTTTTTGCTCTAGGTTGTTAAAAATAATTAGAAAATTATTAGAAATAGTTTCTAATTCATAATTAGGAAATGATGAATTAGAGTATCTGGAATGGAAATAGGCCCTTCTTGTCTTAAATGTGGAACTCAGTTTTCCAGTTTGGATGTGTCTGTTTGTATGTTAGCCAGTTGATAGTTTTTCTTATCCTTAATTAACAGATTGTGTACTGGTCATAGGTTATCTACTAAATAGCAGTTAGTCGAAAGTACATGACCATTAATGACTTCTGGGGAATTACGTTTTTGAATTAAAAAGCTCAAGTTGTGATTGTGCTTCATGGTTTGGATTTAATCAAGCATGTTAAGAAAAATGCATCAGATTGGATTATTTGTGAGAGATAGCATTTTTCTGCCAAAGCCTTTCTGCTTCCAATTTTTAATGACAAATTAGATTTTTTATTGTGTCTAATAGATAAAAATGACTACTTGAATTCATTCTGATTATTATTGGGTGCATATATGTAGAAAGGTTTATCTTTTAAAGTAATTTTTATGTTATATTGAATAACATGTAAGGAATGAAATTATTTAGAACTTTATTTTTTCATTATTCTTATTCCTCTTTTTAATGCATCAGGCAACCTCTGTTGAAGATTACATCCTCCAAGTGACTACTTTTGGATTAGATGTCATAATTTATTCTTCTGATGTCATAATAGTAATAATTGCCTTTCTTAAAAAAAATAAAAACTTTCTTGTGATATAATTCACACACCATACAATTCACTCATTTAGAGTGTACCATTCAGTGTTTCATTGTATATTCATAAAGTGCATCCATTACCAGAGTCAATTTTAAAACATTTTTATCACTCTAAAAAGAAACCCTGTATCTTTTAGCATTCACTGTCCCCCCGTAACTTTAGCCCCTGGCAACCACTAGTCTACTTTCTGTCTCTGTAGATTTGCCTGTTCTGGATATTTTATATAAATGGAGTCACTCTTTTTTTCTTCTTTTTAAAACATTTGTCACCAGGTTTTTGTTTCTGTTTGTTTGTTTTTATTTTTGTCTGTGTTGGGTCCTCGTTGCTGTGTTCGGGCTTTCTCTAGTTGCGGCGAGCGGGGGCTACTCTTTGTTGCGGTGCATGGGCTTCCCATTGACGTGTCTTGACGTGTCTTCTCTTGTTGTGGAGCACCGGCTCTAGGTGCGTGGGCTTCAGTAGTTGTGGCTCACGGGCTCTAGAGCGCAGGCTCAGTAGTTGTGGCACCCTGGCTTAGTTGCTCCGCAGCATGTGGGATCTTCCCAGACCAGGGCTCAAACCCATGTCCCCTGCATTGGCAGGTGGATTCCTAACCACTGCACCACCAGGGAAGTCCTAGAGTCACTCTTTTGTGACTGTCCTCTTTCACATAGCCCAGTGTTTCAAGATTTATCCATGTTGTAGCATGTATAGTACTTCATTTCTTATTATTGCCAAATAATACTTCATTGTATGGATATTCTACATTTTATTTTATTGCCATTGGGGGATATTTTAAAATCTTGGAAATTAGGATGTGTCCAACATTTTGATGGCTTTTTATAATTTAGTTGGCGTATTTTTCTTTCTTAGTGCTACATATTCTTTTCCCTTTTTTTTCCAAAATGGGACAATAATAGTGACCTATGTCATAGAACTGTTTTGAGGATTAAATAATGCATATATGTATGTTGTTTAGAGATACATAAAGATTCTTAAAATGTTCATTTAAAATTCTCATTTAAGCCTCAAGATCTATGCTGTAGATTATATTATCCTTTGAGGACTTCAGTTTACTCATTTATAAAATGCAAATAACTGAGTTGCTTAAGATCACCAAATCATAGGTCATGGGGCTGGGATCTGAACTTGTTCTTCCTGACCAGAGTCTTTTCTTAACATCTGCACAATTACGCAGTAATATTATTATCTTGATAATTAATATTAGAATAGGTAATTTGCAAAAAGGAGTTACCAACTTGGAAAAGAAAGAGTTTTAGTAAGAATATTAAGAATTGGGTATTCCTGTGATTTTCCTGCCTTCTTTTGAATTAATGGACTGTTTTTTATAATTTCAGTTTATCTTTTTTTATTGACTTATTAGCTATGCTATATATTTCTTTGTTATTGTCATTTATTTTTTGGTGGTTTTTGCTCTAGGGCTCATATTAAACATCTCTAATTTATTACAGTCTAACTACAAATAATATTTTACCATTTCATAAACAAGAATGTTATGTTGTTAATGAAATTTAATTTTGCTACATTATTTTTGTACTTCTGAGTTGTATTAGTAAGTTTATGAATTCATTCTGCAGAATTAAATTATTTGGAATTATGATGGTACATGGACTGCCTCAGGCTTGTGAAGTTGGTACCTACTTCATTAGGAAAATGATAGCCAGCTTGTGGGTTAATGATAAAATTTCTTACAATGCAATCTAAATTTTTTGCTGAAATTATAGAAGATTTAAAACTAATATCCTATTTGAAGTCTGTTATCTAAAACCTTTAATACTTCTGAAACTCACTATTTCTTTGTTGTTGAGTCATTTCAGTCTTGGTTGTAAACTCTTATCAGTAGGAGAATAAATCTAAGCTTTGTTCATAAGTTTTGTTCATTCTTGTTCATAATATCTGTACAGTATTATAAATTCTATGCTAAGTTAACTGTGAGGAATACAGTTGAGGAATAAAGACTAGAAGAATTCTCCTGGGATAAAGCAATACTTAAGGATACAAATGCAGTAATCTGAGAAATTGGTCTTTAATGATTAATTTAGGTGATACTTATTTTTGAAAACGTTGAAAGTAAATTTGACACTTTCTTTTTCATCTAGGCTGAAGGGTATGTGATTGGCAGCTGTATTAAGCACATTCCAATCGCAGGACGAGATATAACATATTTTATTCAGCAATTGCTGAGAGACCGAGAAGTAGGAATTCCTCCAGAGCAGTCCTTGGAAACTGCTAAGGCAGTAAAGGTAAAAAAAAAAAGTTAAGAATATAATTTACTTAAAAATTAAAATCACGTTATAATATGAACATGAAAAATTCTTAAGTCAAGAACAGTAGTTTAAAAAAAACTTTCGTTAACCAGTTACAAACCACTACTCTTATTAATTACATGTATTTTTCTCTGTATTTCTTGTAGGAAATTTTGGGAGATTATCAACCCTTTGCTTGCTCTCACCACATTTCACATTTGAGAGGACTAACATACAAGAACATTTATACCAACTGACTTCAACATACATTTTTGTGATTATTCTCTTTAGTAAAAATAAATGTAGCATGCCTTAGAGGTACTGTGGGTTCTGTTCCAGACCACTGCAATAAAGCGAATATCGCAGTAAAGCGAGTCACACACAGTTTTTGGTTTCCCAGTGCATTTAAAAGTTACATTTACACTATACTGTAGTCTATTAAGTGGCAATAGCATCATGTCTATAAAAAAATGTACATACCTTAATTAAAAAATACTTGTTGCTAAAAGATGCTAACCGTCATCTGATAATGCAGAGATACCAGAAAATTTCAGTTTGTAAAAAACACATTATTGGTGAAGCACAGTAAAACGGGGTATGCCTGTAATTAGTTCACTTCAGAGTCCTCACATCTCAATTTTCGCTGACTTCTTTATTTTTAATTCTAGCAGTTTTCTGTTACAACAGAATTTTTGATGTCATTGATTCATTTGGCTGTAGAATAGAGGCAATGGTTGGCTCAAGTGATATGGCCTATAGACGAAAAATGTGAAGGCTGTGTAAGGTATTTTAATAATTTGTATGCTACACCAGGGCTCCATGCAAAATACCAAAACATTTAACATAGCTTTTTTAATTTATCATTTGTCAGCATACCTAAAAAATTTCATTGGGTCTCACATATGTTTTAAATATGTCAAAGCAAAACTTCCCAGGTAAAAATAACTCCATATATTTGACGGTCTTTGCATGATTATAGTGTTTTCCTTGCTTATCAAAGAATAGGAATGAAAATGAATTTACTACTTCCTAGGTAGTAAAGGAATTTGTAAATGGTTGCAAAAAGTCACCTCAGGTAGGTGGCATCAAAATTAAATATGTAAAAAATTAATATGAACACTACTGTTTCAACATCTTTGGGAACTCTCTGGAGTTTAAAAATTAACAAAAACACCAAGGATTTGTTCTAGAGCATACTAGTGCTCAGTATTAATGTCTTTTAAGGATCATCATTTCCATGTAATTCCTACTTCCAAGATTTGGAGAAAGAAGACCTAATATGACATACTCAAATTATCTTCTGTTTTCCAGTATTCTTTCCCATTATGTGTGTTGATTATCAGTAATAATATTTGTACCTATCTTGGATAGAATCATTGATGTATACAAATATGTGAAATGTGTGTTTTCCTTCAAAGAAAAAAAAAAAAAGAAATAGACTGGCTAATCAGGAGTCCACAAATTGCAGATAGAAAGTTATAACATGTTTGAACTGCATTTTTGATGAAAACTTTTACTAAGGATGTATATCCAAATATGCAGTGATTCAGCCTTGCAGGTGATATAGTAAAAAAAGAATAGTTTATATTTTCAGTTTTTTTTCTTTTGCTCACTTAGCCCATAATCTTTTGTTCCAGATAGGTATTAAAGATCTATATATGTAAAAAAAAAAAAAAAAAAAAAAATTTTTTAACTGAAGTTTAGTTGCTGTATAATATTATATGTTATAGGTGTACAATACAGTGATTCACAATTTTTAAAGGTTGTATTTCATTTAAAATATTGACTGTATTCCCCATGTCGTACAATATATCCTTGAAGCTTATTTTATACCTAATAACTTGTACCTCTTACTATATTAATTTGTGTGGTTATATCAACTATTTATTCTCCAGTTCTTTGTGTATTTTTTTTCTTTTTTCTAAAATATGAACTCCTTTAATTATTGAAACAGCATAAAATTTTGGATGACATTAATGAGTACTTTCATGAAATAGCACTGAAATATTAGAAATTGGCTCTTTAGTTTAAGTCTTATTCTCTTCATTTGTGAAACCTTCAGTTATGTATAGGAGATGAGCTGTTCATTTTTACTACACATACGATAACATCCTAACATAAAATTTTCTTCAGCTAAATTTGCTAATTTTATTTTCTGAAGATGTTTTTTCATTTGATTTTAGTTTACTGAAAATATGCCATTCTGTTTTGCTTTTCCTAAAGCAAGAGGAAAAAAATACTCATTTCTTTTTCTAGGAGCGCTATAGTTATGTCTGTCCAGATTTAGTAAAAGAATTTAACAAGTATGATACAGATGGATCAAAGTGGATTAAACAGTATACTGGAATCAATGCTATCTCAAAGAAAGAATTTTCCATTGATGTTGGATATGAGAGATTCTTGGGACCTGAAATATTTTTTCATCCAGAGGTAAGTTTTTTTTTTTAGATGGAATTGTTTTGAAATATTCAGCAGAAAATATCAGTCAACTATATCAGAGGAGTTAATCTCAGGAACTTTCTTTTGTATACTAAAATACTATAGTGAGTCATATTTTTCAAGAAAAAAATTGCCTTTGTGTTAAAACTGGGTAAACAGTTACTATATTTCATACATTTAGAAAAATGAAACTTTTATCTAATATTTGTGACTTACTTGGAGTCATGGAGGGTGGGGAGCCCTTAAATTCATGGTCATTTAAATAAAATATTTTAGGAGATGTTCTAGAACTCTCTCCTCCTCCTCCCATATAAAATAACCATTATACAAAGAACCCTCAATTGACTATCATAACAAAATATTTAACTATTAGCAAAATAGTCTTCTCTCTTTATGAAGTGTTAGCAACATACAGGCTATATTAAATTAATGAAATATGAGCTTTTAATAATGAAAAATTCTTCTAGTAAGTTAGTATAAGAACTTTTTGTATTAGAATTAGTAACATTAAATGCCTATTCTGCTTATTCAGCAGTAAGAATAGTTTGTTTAATATTGTTTACTCAGTCAGCAAGTGGTAAGTGAATACAGTTTTCATGATCTCAGTTTAAGCATTGTGTATTTAAGATGAAAAATTATTTATCTTGCTCTAATCAAGCTGAAAGAATGAGAGATGAATATCTAAAAAGTGGTATAGTTGCTTAATGAATGCATGTATCTGGTGAGGGCATGGGAAGAAAGCATCTAAGTCTGCTTGGGAGAATAAGGGAAACTTCTTAGAGGAGATAACAGTTGAACTGAGAAAGGATGAATGGGTATTTCTCAGGCAGGTATGTTAGGGGAGTACATTTCTGGCAGAGAACTGTATATATACACATATATATATATATATATGTATGTATATATATATATGTGTATATATATAAAAGCTGGGTAGAGGTCTGGGGTGTAAGAGAGCTAGATAATAAAGTACAAAGGAAGAGAGTGGTAGGAGATGGATCCAGATAGGTGTTAATGAGAAGCTAAAATGCTATGCAAAGGAGTTTACTGGATTCTGTGCTTGTGCAGAAATGTTCAGCATGGAAATGACACAGATCTATATATGGTATGGGAAAGGTCACTCTGGTTGCACTGGGTTGGATAGATAGGAACAGAATGAATTGTGTTGGAAACAGGTGAGTTTATTGCAGTTTCCCAGATGAAAAAAAGTCAGTAGGTCAGTGAGAATGAGAAAGGAGGTGAGAGTAAGAATAGAATCGACATGATTTACCGATTGCTTTGATGTGAGGGGAGTAAGAATATGAAGAATCTGTGATGATTCCCAGGTTTGTAATTTGAGCAACTCAATGTTTTGCCATCACTGAAGTTAGGAAAACGGAAGGATAAGATAGATAAGGTAGAATGAGGTGAGTTTACTATGCATCTTCAAAAAAGTTTGAAAATGAACACTTGGGTTCTAAGGGTTTTGAACTGGGGCATGTGTCCTGGAGTGAGGATAGATGTCAAGTCATCACCATAAATGGTGCAAAGAAGGAGACTGGCCAGGCAGAGAATGTGGAGTGGGAAGGATGGGGCCTTAGTGCACACTAACACTTCATAGACAGGCAGAGTAAGAGAAGCCTGCAGAGGATACTGAAACACACAGAAAGGAAGGAGACAAGCCAAGGGATTGTGGTGCTGACATTGAGAGAAGTGAATGTTTCAGGGAGGGAGGAGGTTAAATAGTGCCAGTTGGTACAGTGAGGTGATAGAGGAAATCTGAGAAATACCCATGGGTTTTTAGCATCCAGATTAGTGGTGATCCTAGAGGAGCAGTTTCAATGGAATGGTGTGATAGAGGCAGTGTGTCGCATCAGTGAGAGGTAAAGGTCTGGGAATTGTCAGTTGTGGGCATCGTGAGAGGCGGCTATAAAGGAAGAGCTTAGTGGCTACAGGGAACTGGTAAGAAGTCAGTTGTAAGAAGGCTGAGGTTAGTTTTATTTTTAAGAGGGGTTACTCTAGGGACAGGAAAGGGGTTAAGTATGGGTGCAGGAAAATGTGGAGCTGGAAAGGGTTAGAGGAGCAGGCAGATAGCTGAAGAAGTTTATCATCGTAGTTCATAGCTTTAATTATTTTTCATGAACTGGAATCAAGCTCTTGTGTTGGAGAAGGGATCAGACAGAAGGTTGAGGGCTGGGAGAGAATAGTGACTTGGAATCACTCTTGAGAATTGAGAAGGTGACTGTATTATTAGTCGTGGGGCACCACTGAAATTAGATACTCAGAGCTTGTAGTCATAGAATGGTGTCGTCCCCGCCCCCTGCCCCACCCCACCAGGCAGTATTGGGAAAGGAGCAAAGGGCTTTGCCAAGGCAAGAGGTTAAAGTGGTGCAGCTTAGAGAAGAGAGGGAATCCGGAAGGCTGAATTACTTAGAGATAGTGAGGGATACCGGCAAGGGTTGGAGGTCATGATGAATTGGCATATAGTTGGAAACGGGGAGCAAAGGAGTGAGCGCCAGAAGGATAGGGCACTGTTGTCAGACAAGTGTAAAGGAGTTTTCAGATTTTAGACAGCACATTTGCTTTGCAGTTCTTTAAATTAAAAAGGATATGTGCACATGGTTTTAAAAGTCAGATAACACTGACAGTGATGTGCAGAGCAGCCACTAGCTCTTACGTAGCCATTACTCTTGGTAATTACTTCCAGATTTCAAAATACAGTGCTTATACTGCTGTTTCTTGATATATCAATGTAACTAGTTTATCTACTAACCTCCTTTTAGTTGATTTTGTTTCTAGAGCCTCTTTTCTCTTAGCCTGTCTGTCATGTTATTGGCTGTTATGTTAAATCAATAGTATGACAGTATTTATAATATCATACCCGTGAATGTTGTTTGTTTTTGAGGTAGTAATGTAATGTGATTTTTTTTCTCTTAAAATTTAGTTTTTCCTAAATTTTTGCCTCATTTCTTCATATATGTCATTTTGTTTGTTCGTATATTCTTTCTTTCATTTATTCATGGACATTGTAGTTAACTACCTGGTTATACGAGGTCTGGAAAGGAACCTGGGGGTGTCACTATTCCACGTAGAGAATTTTAACAATTTCTTTCTTTATTTTCCACCTAGTATTTTTTTTAATTGAAGTATAGTTGATTTACAATATCGTGTTAGTTTCAAGTGTACAGCACAGTGATTCAGTTATTTATATATATATATGTATATATATATTCTTTTTTCAGATTCTTTTCCCTTATAGGTTATTACAAAATATTGAGTAGTTCCCTGTGCTATATAGTAGGCCCTTGTTGGTTCTCTATAATAATTTCTTTCCTTATGTAGTTTCTTATACCTTCAATTTCTGGCAATTTTGAAGGTGCTACAGGGTGCTCTGGAAACACTTAGGATGTAAAGTCCCTTTTCTGTCTTCCAAACAGGGTTGGATTATTTTATTGTTTCCTTATCTCCTTTTTTCATCCTTGAGCATTTAAGTTTCCTTGTACTTTCCCTCTGTCATTGTATTGGGGATTCCAGAGGATGGAGAGAGAGAACCACATGTAGCTGGAAATCAGGGCAGATTTTCCAGTGGGGCCATGTATATGTGAGTGGCTGAAGTAGAAGTGGATTTAAGATCACTTGAGTTAAGGAACATCAGTTGTTTTGAAGTTGAAATGTTGGAGAGAGATGTTAAAACCCTAAGTTGAGGACAGGAATTAGAGTATCATGGAAGATTCTGAACCAGAGTCTTAGATGAATGGGATCCACAAGATAGATAATAGCATGGAAGATAGGAGATACCCTGGGTTTCAAAAGAAGAAGCTTTGAGTGAAATACTCTTTACAGATATCTTTAGCTAACATCTTGACTGTCTTAAAAACCTTGAAACATTAGATATGTAAATAAAATGTGTTTTGGTTGTGTCATATTGCTTAGAAAAGGGATAGTTGTCTGGGTGAAAATATATCTTGCTGTTTAAGGTTTCATATATAATTTTTTTTATTAATTTAAGTAATCTTTATTGTTTGATATACGAAGTTTTCTTCATTGTTTTTTAAAACTTTGAAACATCTTTTCGTCTCCATAGCTTTTTTCTCTTTGAAATTTCTTCTGTGAGAAATCTGTTTTCTTTTCTCTTTCTTAAAGTTAAAAAAAAATTAGTTATGTATATGCACATTGTTTTAAAGTCCTAGTTGTTTAAATTCTAGCAAAAAGTAGGAGTGCCCTGTATATATTTCCCCATTTTTCTTCTAGAGGTATACTCTTATTAGTTGATTCTTTTGGTGATTGCATCCATAGCTGCAAATAGCTTTGGTTATATTGCAACTTCAAGTTTTTTCAGTTTTAGATATTTTTCTGTCAACTTCTAGCTAGCTATGGAAGAGGAGGATTGCCTTTTCTTTTCTCCCTTTGTCTCCACCACAAACAGTACCTTTTCATAATCTTTTGTCCCAATAGTTAGATTGTAACTTCAGTTAGGTAAAAATCCAGTGCTTATATGTTGGTGAACACAAATTTTATTTAGATGTGAGCCATGTAGTTTACCATGAAATATTTTCCTGTCTAGTATTTTGTTTTCCCACAGAGTCATTAATAAGTTGTCTACTTAGTTTTAAAATAATTGTCATTAATTCACTTTGAATCTGTCTTTTCAGCATACTCAGATGCATAGGGTTTTTTCATCAGTTTAATTTTCCAGAGCATCTGATATGTCCCAATCCGAACTTGTTTCCTTCTGCACCTGATAGAGAGTTCACCATCATTCTGGGGATTCCCTTTGCCTCTCTCTTGTGTTAGAGTTAGATCCCTCTTTCCTCTGTCCTGTGTCTTTCCCTTTCTTACTGTCTACTTCTTTACTTTGGTGGGGATCATCTGCCAGTAGAGTCCCTGATAAAAAGGGAACATGGGAAGTGAAAACTTTAAGACCTTGCATGTCTGAAAATGTATTCGTTTTATCTTCACACTTGTTTGGTAGTTTGGGTGTAGAATTCTAGATTGGAAATTATTTTCCTTCAGCATTTTGAAGCTACTGCTTGGTTGCTTTCATTACAACTTGAAGTGAGAAACTGCTCTGATTTCTAAACCTTGTATAGGACCTTTTCTTGTAGATCTTTGCTTTGTTCCTTAGCATTCTGCTGTGATATTTTTCTCTTCTCTTTGCGCTTTTGTTCTGATCTCTAGATGATTTCTCCAACTTTGCCTTCTGAACCCTCTATTGAATTTTTTATTTCTGGTAACATACTTAATTTTCAAGAACTTCCCCTACCTCTGCTTTTGATACTCCTTTTTTATGCTACCGTGTACTTGTTTCATGGTTGCATATCTTTTGACTCTCTGAGGATACTAGTCAGAGGTTGTTTTTTTTTTTTTTTAAGTTTTCTTCTTTCTGCTTTCTTCCAAGTTGCCTTTCTCTTTGTTTTGGTACCTATATTTTACATGCTAGAGACTCCAGGGGATCACTCATTTAGGAGGGGGATGCTCAGCCTGTTGGAAATCTAAGCTTTGTGAGTAGGACTTGTTGACTATGGCTTTTTCTTTGGAGGATAGCCCTATGTGTGTTTCTTCAGATCATTTCGGGTAATCCAGTTCCCAGAGGAGACTCCTGCCTAGAGAGTAAAGGTTGGCAGCCAAACTGAGGAAGAGGGTTGGTATTTATGTGTTAGCAGTAGGCTGCATGAATACCTTCACTTAAAATCCTGCTGCTTTCATTCCTTTCAGTTGTGTGTAGAGTCCTGTCACTCTGCTTTATTCCGTTGAGAGTATAGACTAACCAGTTTTCTCCTTGGATGATGAGGAGGCATTTGATAGACTTCTTTGGAGGGGATCTGGGGCTTTAACTGCTCCTCAGAGAGGCTTTCTGCCAGCCTTCCTCCCTGGCCTCCTTCTAACTTAATTTCAGCTCTGGCAGGTACAGCTAGTTCTTTGGGGGATTTGTGATACAGCTTGATTCGTGGCTTTTCCTACTGATGACTTATTAAGTGTTTTAGGGGGAGTGCATGGTCTTATCCATCTGCTTTTCAGATTCTGTTTTACCAAATATTGTTGCTGTTTCTTCCTGTTCTGTTCTCTCCATACTTTGGGGATTATGCCTTAAAAAATTCTCTATATTGGTGCTTTTAATAGAGAAAGAGCAAGATTAGATATGTGTGTGTTCAGTTCACCACGTTTTCCAAGAACAGACCTGTTTTTTGTATCGTATGAACTGTGTCACTTCCCAAGTTAATTTTAAGATTCTTCTGTAATTTTAGATATTTCTGTCATTTGAAGGATTTGCTCAGTTTTTGGTTTTGTTTTGTTTTGGTTAGATGAAAGTGTGGGCATTTGAGCTTGATTGAACACTGAAGATAAAATGTGTGAAAGAATAAGGGGATATTTATTATTGAACTGCTAAATTTATCATAAATAGTAGAAAGAACTGTTTTTAGAAGGAATGGGTTTAGCACTTCATTTTTTTTTTAAAAAGGAAATTAAAATTTTTTTGACAAACCTCTTTGGGCTGCTGTGCTTTAGTTGGGTACATTCCCTATAAATTTTTCAGAAGAGAAAAAAGGTATTTCTTCCTTGATAGCTACTTGCAGTAATACTAAGACCTGATCAAGGAGCAGTTAAGCAGGACTAATCCTTTTGCTGCAAGTGAAAGAAAAGTCCTATAGATATTAATAGGGACCCTAAGTTGAGCCTATTAGTATTAAAGTATCGAATAAATCTCCAACACTTTATTGTTAATTTATTCTTTTTTCCTAAATTTATTTAAGAAATATTCATTGCTTGCTTCTCTACTGTATATTATTCTACTTGTTCTCACCTGGGGTTCTGCAGCACAGTAGTCTGTGAGCTTTTTCAAAGGATATTTTCAAATCAGACTCCATTTCTTCCTAAATCAGGAATTCTGTGGGTAGATCCCAGGGTATGTGAATACTTAAAGGTTTATAAATATTTTCTTTTGTATATTCCTGATTAAAAATTACTGTGAGGAGGACATACAGGTACATAGCACAGGAATGAATGACCCTATCCCTGCCTTTTGCTAGCTCATGGTATAGCAGACAAACTGTCTTAAAGGTAGAAAAATAATTACAGGAAGGTTAATCTCATGTGCATGTGTGTGTGTATACATTATTGTTTTAGGTAAATACTGAAGAAATGGCTAACAAAGAACCACAAAGAGAATTTGAAAGTTTTATATCAACAAGTTGATAAGATAACATTTTCAGGATTCCAGTTCTGCTCATTCCAGTTAACCATCAGCTAAGCCAGTCCCTGCCTGTAACCTGAGCTTGCCTATAAATGGCATAGGAAGGCAGCCAAGTTGAGCTATATTTTCCCATTTTTCCACAGAGTACAATACAGACCACCTCTGACAGATAAAACATTCCCTAATCTGTAGGTTGGGTTCTTGAGACTCAGTATGAGCCACATTTTTATACCCACTGTATATCCCTGTTAGGGTTTCTTAACACTCATCAGCATGTTTCAGAAAATCAGATTTTGACTGCCAGTTTCTTTTCTCTTACTGTGGTAGTAGAGGTCAGTAGAACCTTTGTTAGTGGTATTTTACTTTATGTAAATTAAAATATTTTCTGTCATTATGCTTCATTACTCAGGTAACATTAAATCTCTCCATTGCGTGCCCACCCTCTAAATAACTTAAAACTAATTTAAAAAATTGTAAAAACCTGACACATGCCTGATAATTATCAGTCAAGTTATGGAATCAGTTTAATGAACAAAGGAATGTTGTCCCTCCCATTAAGACAACCTAATTCTAAAAATGAGAGGCCAAGAGAGGTTGTTGGCAGCTCATTTTCTAGACAATATTTTAAATTGTGTTCATTTTAATAAAGTACACCTATTTATTTTTGACAAATTAGAGCTAGATTCTGACCTTTTATTTTAATCTAGGAAAAATCCCTTCTAGCATTTCCTTTCCAATTTTAACGACATGGCAACTTACACATATTTTTGAAAAATTTTGGTAAAATGAAATCTTTGTTTCGGAATACAAGTTAAATTCTGAGATCCAGCATTTGAAAACTTCTTTATGTTTTTCTTTTTTGTGGTTCCTCTCAGGAAATATACAGCCTGATGTAGGAGGGCTATAGGCATGCATATAAAAATAAATGATGGGTAAAAAGGAAGCTTTCCCTAATATTGTTTCTCCTTGTATCAGACCTCTTTGTTATATATAAAAATTAAATTTAAAATTATTTATTATCTTTAACCTCATTCCATTTCTGTAATAGTTTAAATTGTCAAACAACTTTCCATCTCAAGCCTACCCATCTAATCAGTCTGTTAAAAAAAATATTCTGAAAAGTGTATTGTATAACGCACATGTACTTAACCACCCCCAAATAAACACATAACTAATATTTTAACATTTTTCATATATTTTTTAAGTGAAATTAACTACAGAAAGAATACCTTCCTCAGACCCTTTCCTTTCTCTACTTCCTTTTCATCCTTTCTTCCTCCTGAGGTAATCACAGTCATGAATTTAGTGTGTTTCCAGTCTGTGTTTTTAAATGTACATGTATCCATAAGAAAAATATATTTTAAAAAATTTGCATATATGGAATCATTCAAGTTTAAAAAAATGCGTGTCACTATTTGGAAATTGTTTATTTTGACTATGAGTATATCATCCTGTGAATAATACAGTTCATTCTTGTTATTCACAGTAGATGTTATATAAAGTTGCTGTAAACACTGAATTAGTGAATGCTGAGCCACTGCTCCTAAGGGAAATGCAGAGTTAGGGTCCTGTGAGGCTCAGACTACAACATTTTTGTCACTGAAACACGTAACCTTGTTTTATGTGTGTTTCTGTTTAAAGACACATTTTAAAATAGATATTATTGATTTATTAACATTGAGCTCAGGGTCAACAGCACTATATAATTCGTGCCTAAATGAAACTTATCTAACACTGTATTTTCTCCATAAGGCACATCACGGCCTTCTTGTGCTTTAGGAGCAGCAGACAGTACTTCACACTATCCTTGGGGGTCATTTTTAAACAGCAAAATCACCGACAAAAATGGGAAAACTGTGGCACTAAGAGATCATGAAAAGGAGACTTACTTGTAGTATAAAAGCTGAAACAAGAAGGCAGAGCGTTGCCTGGTTCCACCTGAGCTGTGAATGTGAATGTCAGCTCCAGTTTTCGCAGCTCTGCACATGCGCATGTCCATGTGAAAGCACCGCAGATACAGATTTCAGGGTTACAAATAACTTCAGCGAGTAGGCAAATTTGCAGATAACCAAATCCATGAATAATGAGGATTGATGGCACAGCATTTTATTTATATCATACCCTGCTGGTGGACTTCTGGGTTGTTTTTACTCTTAGAAGCAAAGCTGCTATAATTTTATGCCTTTATGTAATAGCACATGTGTGGGAGTTTCTTTGGGGTTTGTTATAAGAAGTGGAGTTAGTAGTGGTACATTTTAAATTTTATTAGATGTTGCCAAATTGTTCTCCAGAGTGTTTATATCAATGTATATTCTCATTAGCATTGTAAAGTGTTGCACAGATTTTTGCCAGCTCATAGTATGTTTGGCTTTACATGTTTGCTATTCTGGTGGTTATGAAATGGTATATATGATCATTATTTTAATTTGATTTCTTCTGAAATCTCTGATTTCAGTGTCTTTAATTTGAATCAGAGACCAGAATTTATGGTTTTTAGAAGTCCTTTTATTTTTGAACTGAAAGCTTTCTTAATTTTTTATTGTGATATTTAAGTCAGTAGTGGTCTAATCTCTGTCATATGTCCAATTTACTTTTCAGTTTGCTAATCCAGACTTTACTCAGCCTATCTCAGAAGTTGTAGATGAAGTAATTCAGAATTGTCCTATTGATGTCAGACGTCCTCTCTACAAGGTCAGTATTTACAGCAAAATTGTTATTCTAGGTCATACTTTTTAAAAACTTCTTTGTTTTCTCTCTTGGTGAATGTAAATTTTAAAACACCTCTCTTCAAAGGGGTATAATAGGATTTTAGTACCGTTTCTTGTATCTTTAAAATTTTTTCTTCTTTCTCTTACATAAAAGTTGTATTTATTTATTTATTTTGTCCACTAATACAGAATATTGTCCTCTCTGGAGGTTCAACCATGTTCAGGGACTTCGGACGTCGCTTGCAAAGAGATTTGAAAAGAACTGTAGATGCCAGGCTGAAATTAAGTGAGGAATTGAGTGGTGGTAGATTGAAGGTTGGTTTTCTCAGTTATTGGTGGGAGGGTTGAGGGTGCCTTGATTATTATATTGGGAATGCAAAATGTCTGCCAACTTTCTTTTATTTAGAAAGATAAGAGGAACCTGAGGTATTCTAATGGAAAGTGGTTAATTTTATAGCTTCATATTCATGATATTCTTGGTCATTCCATTCCTCTAGGATATTACCTACATTTCTGGAAAATATTCTTGGTTATAGCCACGAGAGAGATTTTTTTGATATCTGTCTCAAACAGATAATTTATATATAGTAGATTCCTTGCATATTCCAGCAATAATATTCTTTATGGGTCCACAAAATTTTAAATACCTTTTACAGCAGGACAGCAAAGCAGAGTTGAGAGAGAGAGGCGGTTGTGTGGTCAAGCCTGCTTTCACAGACTCTAGCCTCTCCCATACAGCCTCATTAGTGTGAAATCAAATTGGTGGTTCAGCAAAACAACCTTTCTGTTACGTGTCCTGTAATTTTGGGCTTGCTGGCAAAAGGTCAGAATTAGCCTTAAATTCTCAGATGACTGCTGTATGTATTTATAAGACAGAATTTCAGTAAATTTTGTTTCATTTTCGTTAAATGTGGGATATTGAAGGAAAACATTGATTCAGAGGGCATGTTGCTAAGTAAAACACATTTTATTCAACTTGGAAAACTACCAAGAATGAGGGCTTCATCTGAGACTACCGCAGTCACTCAAAATTACTTAACCGTAAACTACAACACTCTTGTATTGCTGCTTGTTGAGAAACTGCATGACAGCTGACTGTTTTCAGCCCCTAAATTTTGATTATCTTAAACTTATCCCTTGGAGTACAGTAAAAAGTACTTGTTTAGTTTGTAATGACTCATTACAGATACATGAAATGACAAAAGAAATGCTGTTTTTGAAAACAATATTTCAGTAAAGTAAAAATGTTTAAAATATTTTTAAGCCTGTATATTTCTAAATAAGAAATGAGAGGGCTTCCCTGGTGGCGCAGTGGTTGAGAGTCCGCCTGCCGTTGCAGGGGACACGGGTTCATGCCCCGGTCCGGGAGGATCCCACATGCCGTGGAGCAGCTGGGCCCGTGAGCCATGGCCGCTGAGCCTGCACATCCGGAGCCTGTGCTCTGCAATGGGAGAGGCAGGAAAAACCTGTATACTAGAGTACTCTGCCTCCTTCCCTTTTATTTTACTCAGTAGTCATTTTTATAGATCTTCATAACATCTTTATGTATTTGTATTTAAATCTGGCTTTATTTCTTGTCAATCCAATTTTAAATGGCAGCCAAACAGCTTTTTTTTTAAACAAAAAAAGCCAGATCTTTTTATGACATTTAAGTTTTAAAATTTTTTATTTTGACATAATTTCATGCTTTAAAAAACTTGGCAAAATCTAGTAGAAGATTCCTATACGTTGTTCTCCTAGATTCCCCAAATTTTAGCATTTTATACTAGTTTTATTATTCTGTTTTTATAAATATATGTCTATATGCAAATACACACATATACCTTTTTCTGAACTATTTGAGAATGAATTGCAGATATGATGGCCCATTACTCCTAAATATTCTATTGTGTATTTCTTAAAAATAGACCATTACAGTTATCAACAAAATTAACCTTGATACACAATATTTTATCTAGTTATAGACCTGATTCAAATTTCTCCTATTATTGTTCTTTATAGAAAAAGGAAAAAAATACATTTATTTTATTTTTTCCTGGTCTAAGATTCAATCCACGATCACATGTTTGAATTAGGTATCATTTCCCTTTAATCTGGAAAAAGTACTCGTGTTTTTTATCTTTTATAACCTTAATATTTTTGAAGAGTACAAGCAACTTATTTTGCAGAATCTATCTCAGTTTGGGGTTGTCTGATGTTTTGTTAATGATTAGGTTCAGATTTTGCATTTTTGGCAGTAATACCGCAGAAGTGATGTTGTATTCTTTTTAGTGCATTGTATCACTAGACACATGATATGATTTGTCCCATATGCTAACTTTGATCACCTGGTTAAGTGTCTGTCCGGTTCCTCTATTATAAAGTTATTTTTTCCTTTATATTTAATAAGAATCTTATGGGGAGATACTTTCAGACTATGTAACTATCCTGATTTTCATCCAACTCTCACCCACTGGTTTTAATATCCATTTTTCTTTCCTAAAATAGTTATTACTGTGGTAGCGGCCAAATGGTATTTTGCAAATTCTGTCATTTCTTCTATGTTTTATAGTCTCACTTTACTGGAAGGAAGAGTATTTCCTTCCACCTCGTTCATTCATTCATTAAGTTATATCTATGAACTCCTGATTTCTCAGTTATTCTATACGCTGTATCATTAATATCAGTGTGATATAATATCAACATATCATTATACTATTATTAATTTTGATGCTCAAATTTTCTCAGATTTGGCCAGTAGGAATCATTCAGAGGTGGTTTTTATTCCTTTTGTTGTGGCCCCAGTATTCTTCAGGTACTTCCTTATTTTCTGGAACAGCAACATATTGCAGGTTCATCTTGTACTTTCTCTTCTCCAGTCTTGTAATCAGCCATTTTGTTTCAATGCACCCTTGTTCCTTTTAGTGGAGAATGCTATTAAGAAACAAAGTTTTATGCTATACATAAAATAGCTAAGCAAAAAGATTTACTGTATAGCATGGGGAACTATATTCAATATCTTATAATAACCTCTGATGTAAAATAATCTGAAAAAATATATATGAATCACTTTGCTGTACACCTGAAACTAACACAATATTGTAAATCAACTATACTTCAATTAAAAAAAAAAACAACCACCAAGAATTGGACACTAGGTATATTCATTGCTACTGAGGGGTCACTGCTTCTAGGCCTTTTTGGCAGTCAGAGCTAGGATACGTGTGAGTATCCATCTATATCTAGTTGGCTCTATTTATATAAATTAAAAACTATGGATTCATACTGATAATGCAAGTTCCAGAACACCATAAGGTTCATTCTAGCCTTCTACCTTCCTATATTTGTAATGTTCTTCCCAGACAGTGAGAAACCTGGCTTCTGTTTTCTATAATACGTTTGTTTGTGCTCAATCCTGGAATACATATATCGTAGTTTCAGAATTATTAATTCATACCACTGTGAGAAATAGACCCGCTAACTGGAGTTCAGTGTTTGCTTAGTTTTTATCTTAAGCCTGAGGACATAGCCATAATATTGTGTTCACAGGTTACCTGGGTTAGTTCCTTTCCCTCACTGCAGTGTGGTTATGTTTTTAGAAAAATAATAAAATTAGCTTAATTTGTTTTTGTTGTATTCTGTTTTGCCATGTGTACCCCTCCCCCTGCATCTTTTAAAGTTTTATTTACTTATTTTTGAGTATGTACATCTAAGGTTAAATGATACAGAAATTGTTGTATGAATTTACCATTGAACTGATCTTACTATGTCTCTTATAGCCAAAACCTATTGATGTACAAGTCATTACACACCACATGCAGCGATATGCAGTTTGGTTTGGAGGATCCATGCTGGCTTCCACAGTAAGTGAGATGAAGCTTACTTTAAAATTTGATTTTTTTTTTTAAGATAAAAGAATTTATCAGTACTTACACAATTTAAAAGAACAAGAGGAATTTCTTAAATTTTTATATAATATTGTTCAGGGAAGTGATTGAATAGAAATGTACACAGTATTTTAAAAAGTGGAATTCATTTGGATTTATTTTCTTTTTGTTTGTTTGTTTTTTTAGACTGAGCCTTTAAAGTTTTAAAATTTATCTGTAGGGAAAAATTTTTTAACCCTGTGGTAATACAGATATCAGAAGGTCATTGTTTTTTCTGTGCAAATATTTAAAAGCATTAAGAGTTACGTTTCATCACACAGGAAGTATGATGTTCTAAACTGAATAAAGGGAATTACTAAGATCCCTCTCCCCAAACCAAAACATCTTAAAACCCCTTTAAAAGATATTTTAACATTGTTAGCCTACTAAATAATGGTGCTTTATCCTGTAGTACACAGAGTATTAAACAAAATGTAAGAACTTTTATCTGAATTATTGAAAACTATACAACCTTGGATTGAAAACCATTTAAAAATAAGAGGTAAAAGTTATCTTCTTCCTTAATTTGAATTGTCTTCAGTTGTGCCGTATAAGCTAGTTGAGTGTGTAATTTTGCCCTTTGAGAACCCTCCTGCACTGTTGGTGGGAATGTAAATTGATACAGCCACTATGGAGAACAGTATGGAGGTTCCTTAAAAAACTAAAAATAGAACTACCATGTGACCCAGCAATCCCACTACTGGGCATATACCCTGAGAAAACCATAATTCAAAAGGACACGTGTACCACAGTGTTCATTGCAGTACTATTTACAATAGCCAGGTCATGGAAGCAACCTAAATGTCCACTGAAAGATGAGTGGATAAAGAAGATGTGGCACATATATACCATGGAATATTACTCAGCCACAAAAAGGAACAAAACTGAGTTATTTGTAATGAGGTGGATGGACCTAGAGTCTGTCATACAGAGCAAAATAAGTCAGAAAATAGAAAAACAAATACCAGATGCTAACGCACATATATGGAATATAAAAAAGATGGTACTGATGAACCTAGTGGCAAAGCAGGAATAAAGATGCAAAAGTAGAGAAGAGACTTGAGGACACAGAGGGGGAAGGGGAAGGTGGGATGAAGTGAGAGAGTAGCATTGACATACACACTCCAAAATGTAAAATAGATAGCTAGTGCGAAGCTGCTGCATAGCACAGGGAGCAGTTCAATGCTTTGTGACCACCTAGAGTGATGGGATAGGGAGGGTGGGAGGGAGGCTCAAGAGGAAGGGGATATGGGGATATATGTATATGTATAGCTGATTCACTTTGTTATACAGCAGCAACTAACACAACATTGTAAATCAGTTATACTCCAATAAAGATATAAAAAGAAAAAAAACTTTGCCCTTTGAGAAATGAGATAACAGAGCATGGAACAGTCTGTCCATACCAGACCGTGAGTGAGGAAAACAGGTTAATCTAGAAGTTTTTGTAGCATGACTAGGAGTAGTTTATCTGTAATTTAGATTAATGCTGCTGCTTTTCTTGATTCACTGTACAATGTGGGAAAGCCTCAACAGAATGGTCTGAGCATTTGAGATTCAACCTTCCATTCCTCAGAATTTCAAAATCCCAGGAGAAACAGGTGTTGAGGAGGGGGATGGAGGGACTCGAGTTAAATGCTCCTTTTCAGTTTTGGTTATAGACTTAAAGCTGATTTTGAGTCATGGTTGCTAGAATTTCTAAGCTTTGTTCAAGTACCATGAATGGACTAATAATAAACATTTTAGATTTAACAAATCTATTTTAAAGCATGTGGAAAAGTGGTAAATTTTTGACCTTTACAAAAATATATGCTTTTATTTGCAGCCTGAGTTCTACCAAGTATGCCACACCAAAAAGGATTATGAAGAAATTGGACCTAGCATTTGTCGTCACAATCCAGTGTTTGGAGTCATGTCGTAAAATTGGCTTCATAGTTATTGGGGTTAGGGAGGTGGGGAAGAAATAATCTTTCTGATTACCTGTTTTGTCTGGATGGCTGGTTTTGAGGTTGTAAACCTGACTTGAAATAATAAGACCAAACATAATTATACAGGAATATTTTAATAAGTATATCAACATGCGAATGTAGAGGAGAGCCAAAATGATTAAGTGTTTTTCTTTAGATTGAATATTTGAATCTTAACGTGTAACAAAAAGAAGTGGGTTTTAGTTCTTTCTCTGCCCTGCTATTTTGTATATTATTGAATTATCCAAGATTTGATGGGATTCATCGGTATGTAGATAGCTCTATAATGCTTGAATTGTACACTCTGAAGTGTGCAATGCAAGAGCTTGTTTATATTTCATACTTTTTATACTTTGAGGAAAAAAAGTCAAAGAAAAACTAGTATTTGAGGGAAAAAAATGACCAAGTAAAGGATAAATACAAAAAATAGCCTGTGAGACTTGGCATACACACACACTCATGGGATTCCAGTTATTAGGAAGTGCTTCCGTACCCTATGCCCCCCAGTGGTTTTCTTTGCAAGTGCTTTTGGAACTAAGAAGCTAGTATCTTGGATTAACTGATGCCTGCTAGTGCTTTCTGATTACTTGCATTCTGTTTCTCGCTTTAAAGGAAAAGTAAAGACAAGACTGTTGGACCAGTATTGCAGTTCTGCAGTGTCATTTCTTATTAAAAAATGAATAATTTGATTACCCAAATTGGTATATTTAAAGCCTAACACCATTCTAATAAAGGCACAAATTTCTTTTTAATACTTGTTTCAAGCTCTTTTAATCTCTTTATAAGTTAACTAATAAATCTATTTTCTTCAAACCTCTGCAGTAGTTCTTGAAAAATCACAACAGTTGGTTAGCAAGCTGACTTTTTTATGTGCTCTAAACAAATAATTGTGAACTTTTAATATGTTGAGTGCTTTCATTTTGATAACTGGATCTCCATTTGATATTTTCATTTGTATAACTCATTTGCAGTCTGAAAGTTTTTTTAGTGCCAGTCCCTGACATATCATGGAAAGTTAATTTTCATTGCATTTTAAAATATCTGGATCATGAAGAACAAGTGATGAAAATAAATTAAAACTGAATTACCTTTTCTGTTTTTTTTTAGAAGCAGTGTCATTCTACTTTGTGTTTATATATTTACATACTTTTTTATTTCTGTTGAGATAGGATTCATTGAAATCTCTATAATGTATATGGTAGAAAATTTCTTATGAACTTGAAATTTTATGTTATTTATAGAAGACTAAAATGGGAGATGTTTTATAGGATTTTAGAACTTAAGCAGTAATACCAGTGAACACTTGAACTTCATTATCCGTGAAAATAACACACAGGGTTAATATATATACCTCTGTCCAAAAGTTGAACAATTTAATTGTTTTTGTTGTTTGTTTTTAATATAAAGATAGAATTGGGGAGTAAACATTAGTTTTTATTTAGAGTGAATCTGGACATTTAAAATTATATTAATCATTTATGTGACTCTTAACCCTTTGAGTGGGGGAGTCAAGAACATACTGTGTGTCTTGTAGTGGTGATAGTATCAGGGTCACAGGTCTTCTTTTACTTGAAAAAGTATTTCATGAATGTTGTAAAAAAAAAAAAAAAAAACTGTTCAAACAGTACCAAAGAGTACATAGTGAAAGTAGATTTCTTTCCTACACTAGCCTGTCTCATTTTCTCATCATTACACTGTTAGAATGTCTTACGTGTCCTTGTAATTTTCTGTGCATATAGAAATGACTATAGCTCCCTTATTTAACACAAATAGGAGCTTACTATATATGCTGTTTTGCACTTTGTTTTTCCAAAGATCTTTTTTTTTTTCTTTTTGCGGTACACGGGCCTCTCACTGTTGTGGCCTCTCTCGTTGCGGAGCACAGGCTCTGGACGTGCAGGCTCAGCGGTCATGGCTCACGGGCCTAGCCGCTCCGCGGCGTGTGGGATCTTCCCGGACTGGGGCACGAACCCGTGTCCCCTGCATCGGCAGTCGGACTCTCAACCACTGCGCCACCAGGGAAGCCCTCAAAGATCTTTTGATACAGAACTAAATTGATAAGCATTGAAGAATTCATCCTCCTGGCCCAACAAAGTATTAGTATTGTCATAAACGTCTTTTCCATCTAGGATGGTTGAATAGTAAATAAGCAAGCTTGAAAGACATGTTTACAAAGCTGCAGATTACAGTCTCATGCATACTTTAATAAAGATGTTCTTAACTATTTGATATGCAAATGTGAAGGTCAGAAATTTTGCTTTAAGCTTAAACTTATTTGGGGAAACAAGAAGATTCTAAACTTTTCCTGTATGTTTCCTGATGTATAATATGATAGAAACAGTGCTATTTATTTCTTTACATCTCTCCTGTCATTATATATCATTTCCTTTATATATAGCACCTTTGGTTATATATGTGTAGAGGTTGGCCAAGTGAATTAAAATCTGTAACACCGATTTGATGTCAGACTGCGTGAGCGTGCTACATTGGAAGAACACTAGACTGAGGGCCTGAGGTGGAAATTTTTATTCTGGTTCTACAAATTGATAATACAATTCCTCCAGCTTTTTTTGTTGTTATTGTTAAAACATGAAAAATATATTTGTATAATCATGGACATATTGTTTGAACTTTCTGGACCTTAATTCAATTTATAATATAAACGTAGTAGTGTTATCTGGATTTAACAGTGCAGTTTTTATGAGTTGTGAGAATATAACCTAGCCTTTTCAATTAATTCATGTGTGGTAGTAAAGATGTCATCGAAGGTCTCCTTTCTAATAGGCAGGGCTTTGATCAATTGGGAAATATTAATGGACAGAAGTAAAATAGATGGTGGCTATCTAACCTGATGCCTACTCTTTAGTGAGTGCAGCTTCACCCTTAAACATTAGTAAATGGTGTAGACTGCCAGTTATCGCCCTCTTCATTCGGGTCCCTCAATACAATTCTTTGGTTTGTTTTCAAAGCTACTTTAACACATGGAAATAAATTGTTCCTGCAGTTTCTAGAAATATCTTCAGAAATAATAAAATGAACTATAGGGATAATAGGCTATTATGTTCTTTATTCTTTCCTTAATTTCTAGAGAAGTCCTAGAGAATATATCTATATAAATAGAAACTTTATTCTTTCAGATAACCCTAAAGGCGGTACCAGAGTACTTGTAACAATATTGAGGAAATTATTTGTCATGTAAAAAGCTTATTTGTATCATTGTAGAGAGTGCTGTTGTTTCTTTAAATGCTGGACTGATCTGTCAGTAATAAAGTCCAGTGTATTCTGATTTTCTTGCCAGCCCAGCTCTGACTCCTGTGACCCTGTACTCCCTGTTGTTTTGTAATTCATCATCAATAGACGAGTACCTTGGATAGCCCTATGCAGTCTCATCTTTTAACTGTTAGCACCCAGAATCCCAGCTTAGGTTAAATGGGCACTAAATATATTAGCTAACATACTTACAAACCAAAATATGTGCAAACTCTAGGGGTGAAACATTCTCCCATTCATATTGGAATCCTGTGTTTTAGAACATATTTCTGTGTAATACCACTTAGTCTGTATAGTTGACCAAGGACAGAGTTGTTAGCGAGAAATTATAAAGAACTTTCACAGCAAGTTCTGAAAATAAGTACTTTATTTTTGTAATTAGGTCCATACCACACCTAAATTGACCTTAAGGAAGAATGTCTAGATTCTGCTTGTGAGTATGGAAAGTTTTTTGTTTTTTTTTTTTGTGGTACGCGGGCCTCTCACTGTTGTGGCCTCTCCCGTTGCGGAGCACAGGCTCCATAAGCGCAGGCTCAGCGGCCATGGCTCATGAGCCCAGCCGCTCCGCGGCACGCGGGATCCTCCCGGACCGGGCACGAACGCGCGTCCCCTGCATCGGCAGGCGGACTCTCAACCACCGCGCCACCAGGGAAGCCCTGTGAGTATGGAAAGTTTTTAGACTTCAGTGGAAAAGGATTTCGGTTACTCATTGTTAATAACTCCTTAATACTGTAACATGTTCATGCCTCTTCCACATAATTTGTTTTTCAGCATACCGGAACTTTCGTTATAACCTGCTTGGTCCTGATAAAATCTTAACAAAAACAAGTTAAAATATGTGGTTGTCTTTGGTATTCTCCATGCTATAACCCAGTTTAATTGATGCATTTGGGACCTGGAGTTGAAATAACACCTACTGGAATTCAGAATTGCATTAACATTGCTCCAGTGGTCACAGGAACAGAAAAAAAAAAGAAAAATAGAATGAATGATTTAGGAAAAAATGGCAACTTGGGGGGAAAAAAACCCTGAAAGAAGAAAATAAGGAAATTAAGAAGAAGAAAGGTATTTTTCTGTCATTTTGATTTAGCAAATAATTATTCTTTACTGTTTTCCAGTGTTTCTTCACTTTTGGTGACTTTTATATATTACATTAAAACTGAGATGCTGAGTCAAAATAGTTTCAGTTTTATTCAAACACTACAACTCATTTATACTACCTATATAGTGCATCAAGTCTGGGGCTTCTAATCCCAGAGGCGTTTCTTGACTACATACTATGGTTCAAGCACTGCATGAAGATGAATAAAACGTTATGTCCTGAGCTTAGACGCTAATGCATTAGTAAGGATGCTCTCAGAGGAATGAGGAATATTTTGCCCAGAGTTTTAGGAGACATCATCCTAGCTTAGAATTTCTTTTCATAAAGATGGTGGTGGTGGTAGTACTGGTTTTTAGGAAAAAATAACTCAGCTAGGTAAAGGTGAAAGTTATAAAGTGTGGCTACGGTTTAAAATTATTATTTTGTGTGCGCCTGAAATTCTTTATTTTTGATGTTACCCAATAATAGTCAAAGTAATTGCACAGTAGGGTCTGTCTTATTCATTTGATATTTTTAGTGCCTTACATATTTCCTGGCACATTGTAGTGGTTAGGTAAATGTGTTCGATAGATGAGTGAATAAAATCCATTTTTCACTTTGAAATTAAAACTTTGAATTGAGTATACAACTTTTTTCCTTTAAAATTATCTATATCATAAAACTAAGGCTAAATTTTTGCCTTAAAAATAAAACAGTGACATTTTACATAAAACAGTGGGGAATTATTTAAGTGATCGTAAATTTTCTGAAGTAGGTCTTCAATAATTCCTTAACTAGGTCTTTGATCATTTTGAAATCTCCATGGTGTAAATAAATGGCCAGTGTCTCTAAATCATAGCATTGTACAAGGCTAATTGAAATGCCCTGAAATGTTTTGTAACATTCAATGTCAACGGTAGAAACACTACTGATTCCTAGCTCTGGTTTTTTATTGATCAATTTTGATTCTTTTGTCCAAATCCCATTTTAAACGAATTAATTTAGAGGTGATGACTTCAAAATTGCCTCCATTTTCAATGAATAAGAGTCAGTGTTGTGGTAGATTGTTAATCTCTTGGAGGTTTATTAGAAAGTTGATACTGGAATTAGCACCATACATTCTTTCTCCTATTGGACGTACATGGTATCTTTCCCAAGCAAATGCTTAAGAATCCACTGTTTAGAGGGTTGGGCAATAAGAAAATCGGAGACTTGTGTTTTGGTGCCATAATGCTTAGCTGGGATGTCATGTACAGTCATGAGATGATGGAAGTACTTCACGGGGCAGTTTCTACTGAAATACTACTGATCTTTCCTGAGACCTTGAAAGAAGGATAAGATTTTGGTAGATGGAGAATAGGTGGGGAAGATGTTTTGGTTATGGAAGCAATGGCCTGTGTGACAGTTAGTAGTTGGGGAGGGTCAGCATGTTGTGAATGTGGACAGGATTGAAGAGTGGGGCGTAAGATGGGAAGATGTTTGCCACCCTCAGACATTGAGAGACTTGAAAATTGATGCCTTTAAGGTTGAGATCACACACGCACACAATTGACATCAGTAACATTGTGGAATCTTCAGAGTTTGGTCTAGTTCAGCTCACATTTTACAGATGAGGGAACACACTGTGTGAGGCCGCTTAAGTACCTAGTGGCTGAATAGGACTCGGTGATGATTGTTTTTATGTTTTGTTTATACTGAACAGCATATGGTTTATTAATTTTTGTTTTTCAGAATTTACTTGGCAGCTTGCTTAGCCTCTCAGACCCATCCTGTTGGGAGAGCTTATACCAGCATTATTGTGCTAGATGCCGCTGACGAGAGGGAGGTATCAAATGACCTAAATATGTGTCTACCAAGTTATGCATGATGCCCATAGTTACCAGGCTGAAGGGCTGAATGAATAGCAAGAGCCTAACACTCAGCAAGTCTATTCGAGGCTGAATTGGACGTTATGAGGCAATGATGTTTAAAAAGAAAGAAAGTAAAGGACACTTCATATACAGAACAACCATTGGAACCTTAAACTGTCCTGATCTAGGCCAAGTGGCATATTTGAGCTCTTACACATTTTGGCCATGTGCCTCTAAATTCGTGCTAAATTTATGTACCATATTTCCGCTCTCACTGATGCTGAAATTTAAATTTGTCAGTGATGTAACTGGATTTTTGCGAATTAGAAAGTACCTCAACGGGTTTTAAAAACTGGGAAAGCGTTTTTAGGCTACAAGTAAAAGTGAAGTTTGTGATAGTGTTATGAAATACAATTCTTGGCATGTGGGAAGTCCTCAAATATTTCTTGAAGAATGATCTGGATCAAAAAGGACTTGTGGAAATGGTATTTTTGATCCTGCCACTGTTTTGATTCAGTAATTAAAAAGAATACTTATGGTGCAGGCAGGGTGATGTCTGTTTTAAAAATAGGTCACATATGTGGCACAAATTAAAATTCTATTTACACATCCATTTATAGCTGTCTTTAACTACATCCCTTGCAAGATAGGCCATTGAAAAAGTGGTTCAACCCTTAATATGTACGTATATTTTAATAACTTCAAGAACAAGGATCTGCTAATGAGCTCACGTTTGGATTACGTTTGATTTGTATGTCTGAATTCACCTGCCACTGATACATCTCAAAAGAAGTACGTTTATTTGATCTGAGCAGTACTGTCTTTTCCTCTTTCTTCACCTTTATAAAATGGAAGTTGCAACTCTGGACATTATTCCTTAGGGCACTGGAAGGATGCATTAAATGATTTTAAGTACTCTTCCCCCCCATCCCCCCACCCCCACAAGGAGAAAAATACGGCTTCTTAAACCCCAAGTAGAAGACTGTGTTCAATCGTTAGCATTTTAGTATTCTTGAAATTGAAGTAACTAACTTGCTTTTGACCTATTTCACAAAGAAGACAAATGACTTTTTCAGACACTTAACAAGAGATGGAAGGAGTGGGGTGGCTTTTGAGTTTAGTCTTTCAGTCCATCCCCTAGGTGTCTCTCTTTTCTCCATTCATAAATGAATATATTTCAATTAGATTGCTGCTATCAAGAACAATTTGGATCTGGGTTATAGGAACAACACATTTCACTTTCCCATTTAAAGGATGCCATCCTCAGCAATATACCTTTGACTTCAGTAAAAACGAAATGTTCCTTAGGCTGTTTCAGTAATGCACAGTGTGATTTATTCTGCAGTATGGGTTTGTTAACATTCTCTATGCTAAATACTGTTCAAGATGCAGGAGCATTATAGCAAAACAGAAATGGTGTTCTTTTCTGAGACTTTAAGGGTAGGCTTTGTACAGTTTCTCTTTAGTGATGTAGATCATTGGAAAGATGCCAAGTTAATTGCAAAGTCGACAAAGAAGATCAGTGTCATCTCAAGTTACAAAGACATGATTTGATAATTGTCTTTAATTCATGCAGATTTGCGACACCCATCAACTTAAGTTCCACATTTGTCTAAGGTTTATAAAGGGTAAATGAAGGTTTCTTACCCAGAAAAAAGTTCAGAACTACGTCCATTTTGCAACATGTGATCAAGAGCTCCTTGAATGGTGTGTTTTACATATCAAACTGAACCTTAGCTGACAGCATGGATTGGTTTGGCCAGTTGCTCTTTGTATTTTAGCATAGAATTAACCATAGGTGTCCTGATCCTGAGATACTTGAGCTTTGGCTTCGGAGAGGATTGTGTTTTCGGTTTTATATTCCAGAGTATATTTATTCAGGATATATATACCCTCTTCTGTTCTATAATTTAAATTGGTTATTTCCCACAGAAAATCTCAATTTTTTTTTTTTTTTTTACGGTATGCGGGCCTCTCACTGTTGTGGCCTCTCCCGTTGCGGAGCACAGGCTCCGGACGCGCAGGCTCAGAGGCCATGGCTCACGGGCCCAGCCGCTCCGCGGCATGTGGGATCTTCCCGGACCGGGGCACGAACCCGTGTCCCCTGCATCGGCAGGCGGACTCTCAACCACTGCGCCACCAGGGAAGCCCCTCAACTTTTTTTTTTTTTAACTGACCGAAGTCATGAAATTATAACAAGAATCGAGAATTTATGGTGTTCTGAGACCAGGGCTTGTGTGCCCTGCGTCACCTACGTTTTTGGCTAGATCATTTACCATTTCCAAGCAGCTTTCCTGCTTGGGCCCTTTATATTCTTAAAATGAGCAACAATAGCAGGAGGAAGTGATGAAAGTTCTTTAAGTAAGTGGCCTTGGGCCATTTTAGCCTCAGTAGCAAATAAATGAACTGAAGTTATACTTTATCAAAGAAGCAAGCATTTTTATTTCCTCTATGTGCTGTTACATTGTCCTAGAGCTGCCTCATAAAACCTGCCAAGTGGACTCAAATAGCCCAAGCCTAGAGCTAACAAAGAGTCACCTTTAAGAATGTCCCTTTCCCCCTCCCCTCTTATCCTTGGGTAGGATTAGACAGAAAGAAAAGGCTGATTACTGTTCCCATTCATAAAAGGAGCAAGATCTGAAAGATGCCAGCTTGAAAGTATAGAATTCACATGAGCAGGATTTACACACAAGGCTAATCCGAGTCATAGCTGCCTGTTTCCTTTGAGAGTTCCTTTTGTAGGTGCAACTTTGCTGAATGGATTCGTACTGAAATCCCGTTAAATGATTGTTTCTTCCAGCTGAGGAAGAATGGCCTGCCTTCAGTTTTGCAAGTGGGGAGGTCTTGGGTGGTTGAAGAGCTCCCTGACCTAACCGCTTGCCTCGACCCAATCTTCGTTTTGCTTGGGCTTGGTGTGCCATTTTGATGAACTTGAAATATTGCTATTTCTTTTTTTTTTTGCGGTACGCGGGCCTCTCACTGTTGGGGCCTCTCACGCTGCGGAGCGCAGGCTCAGCGGCCGTGGCTCACGGGCCCAGCCGCTCCGCGGCATGTGGGATCTTCCTGGACCGGGGCACGAACCCGCGTCCCCTGCATCGGCAGGCGGACTCTCAACCACTGTGCCACCAGGGAAGCCCCGCTATTTCTTGATAATCAAATTAAGTTCAAAGAATATTTTTGAGCCTCCATCATGTAGGAGGCACTGTGCTAGGGCCTTGGTGGGGATACAGGGCACTCACTTCGCAGTTACAGCTTAACTTGGAGACAGCCCTGAACATTACTAACGAAATGCAGCACAGTGTGTGTTTCAGGTTGTAATGGGGGCCGAGAAAGCAAAAATTAGCTCAGACTGAGAAAATATAAATCTGCATTGCCCTTCATGAGGCACCGATAAAGCCAGCTGCAGAGTTAACAGGAAACAGTATTTCTCCCATGGACATGCTGCAGCCATAATGTGTCATAACAACTCTCTTCAAGTGACTGCTGCTTTCTTACTCACTGAGAAACTGTTTTCTAAATATCATAGACTATCAGAAATTTTGCTATTTGAAATTATATCAGTAAGATGAAATATCCCCCTTTTATGTAATTCACTTTGATACAAAAGTTGCCTTGGCTTGCAAATGAGGGACAGAGCTTCAAATAAGCGTTTGGGAACACAGCACTGAACATATCAACTTTTGTTTCCAAGGATACAGAACCCTAGGTCCAATTTGTTGTTCAAACCTGATGTTCAGGCCTTTACACAGCACCCTGCCTTGCTCTGAGCCTATCACAATGTTGATTTATTTAAATTTCACCCTTCCACCCAAATTGGTAATTTCCGCATTTCCTCCATGTGCAGTACATGTGCAGGTACTTTCATAGCAATGGATATTGTCAGACTATTGACTTTGTCAGACTATTGGTTTGCTTCTGGAAGACTTAGGCTGATTGGGCTAGGACAGATGTCCACTTTGACAATTCTCAATTTAGCATTAAATCTATGTGTAATGTATTTACATAATACATATGTTGCATATATCCATGTATCCGGTTTTTTCACTTTTAATGGTTTTGTGTGTAGATAATTTTTCTTCCACAAAGTAATATCTCTTCCTGGAGGGTGGCGTCTGTGCTTAAAATTCCATCTGATTTTTTTTTTCAGTGTCTTGACCAGCATTGTGCATGCAGTAGATGTTCGATAAACACTTTCCACAAAGAAGCTTCACATCTTAGCTGTTTCTTTGAGACTTTCTCCAAGTTTGAAACCTAACAGACTGTGGTATCCTCTTCCTCACAATTCTACCTCTGCTTAATAAAGTGCAAGTTACCCAGGCAATGAGGCGCGGTGCAGTTGAAGCTTTTTACAGCTCCATCTGTCTGCAGTCACATAAATGTCAGTGGATAGATGTATTTGTCATAATGTGCAGTAAGTGCAAGTAAGCCCCCCATTAGTAGTCTCACTAGAGATAAAATAGATTGACAGGAACTCAGAGGTGATAAACTGTCAGATTGCACTCTAAGGAAATACAGCATGTCATTGGTAGCTGAAAATGTGCAGAAGTAAACGCACGATTCCTCACTCCAACCTGATTTGTTTTCAAACCTTTGCGTATTTACTTTTGTTCATCCACCACTTTGGTTGAAATAAACCATTAATTAAAAACAGCTCAGGAAAACCACTGATGACGTTAATAGATCTCAACACAGCAGCAGCAAAACAGTCTCAATTCACCGAACTGCCTTCCAGGCGGGCCTTGCCCTTTCTGTAGAGGATGGTGGAGAAGCAAGTCTCTGGCTCTCAGGGGCTGCTGGGGGATCGATGTCGCTGATCATCTTATGCCTAAAGTAATGCTTTTCCTTGAAACTTAGGTATGCAGGGATTCATAAAACCAGCAGAAATAGGAAGTAACAGAGAAAGCCTTTTGAGTAACCAGGAAGGATTTGGTAAAAGCCCACACGCTGCGTAATCCGTGCTCTTTCCTCATGGTTGTGCCCCTTAGTTCATGTTTGCCTGACACGCGGTCCTGAAAGCTCTCTGTTCCAGTGTTTGCTCCCTAATGAATGTCAGTATATTAGATTCTGAGCTAGTGACAAGGGACTTACCTGTGTTCCTGTCCTCACATTCCTCTGGATGTACTAAATGGTTTGATTAAGCCCGATCACTTCAGTGATGAACACTGGAACGGTTTTATTTTTCTCCACAGAACGCGCGTGAAGGAAGCCAGGGAGAGTCAGTCGCAATGTGTGTTGTTATGTTCCTCAGGATCCGCTGTTTTGTGGTCTGGTTGTGTTATTAAAATTGCAGTCTCAAGTCATTTCAAAACCCCTGTCCTTTACCTCAGCTCAGATTGGCCGGGGCTGCCCCAGCAACTTGACGCTAAGACGTCCATGCGCCTTCCACGTTGCCAAAGCAGACATCCAACTGGAGGATACGATGCAGACATCTCCAAACATCAGGAAACATTCTCTTAGAGCCGGTCCCCCAGCCTGGCTGAGAGTCTGGGGACAAACTGAACACATCCCTTTCTCTTTGCGAAGGAGAGAGAGAAGCCACGTTCTCAAGAAGAAAACTGAGGTGGTAACCCGCTCCCCGTCTCCAGCTGTCTTTATCCCGTCTTCGTCCCCGCCAGGCTGACAACCAGTGCTTTACAGACCACTGTCTTCTGCGGCTCCTGATGGAGTTTCCCATAATGCTGAACCAAATGATGCTGAGATGCTGAACCAAACATCTCCAGGATGCTGTTCTTCCTGGCTGGCTCTCTCTCTACACTGAGTCCCCAGTCCTGCCGTCCCCAGTATCACTCCAGGAGTGGGTTTCATTTTCAGGACCACATGTGTTGCCGGAGATGCTCTGCCCTGTCGTGAGCTCATTTTCTGATATTTGGCAGGAAGAATCTACACACGTCAGCAAGGCCTGAATGCACCGTGTATGTGAAAGATAATGAACATTCCCAGTCATGATCCTAAGCCTTGGTTTTGATCACTTTTCCACAGAAAGATTCAATTCTGTTCAATAAATATTAAAAAATAGTTGAAAAAAGAAAGTGTTTAAAGGAGTATATTTTTTGCTACCTGGAAAACGTTGACAACTAGTTAAAAATATAACTACCAGTTATATATATTACTACCAGTAATATAACTACTATAATTCCCTGGCAGTCTAGTGGTTAGGACTCTGGGCTTTCACTGCTGAGGGCACAGGTTCAATCCCTGGTTGGGGAACTAAGATCCTGCAAGCTGTGCAGTGTGGCCGAATTAAAAAAAAAAAAAAATACAAAACAAAATAAAAAACTACTATCTATTGAACACCTACTCTGTGCTAGGCAGTGTTTTCGATACTTCACACTTAATCCCATGAATTGGGCATCACTAGGTCCATTTACAGAGGAGAAAAATGAAGCTGAGTACAGATGAAAGACTTGACCAAGGCAGAATCCATTTGGATACGTGTAACAGAAAAATCCAACTCAAATGGATTAACTAAAGAAATAAGAATGTAATCTTGTATTGAAGCAGTCTATAGGTAGGTTACTCCAGGATTGATTAATCTGATAATCCACCGACCTCATCAGGGACCCTGTTTTCCCTATCTTTCTGCCGTGCCAGTCTCAGCACGGGAGGCTCTGTGTTTGGGCTGTCTCTTCCCATGGTTGACAGTGAATGGTTGCTTTTTCAGGTCTCCTGTCCGGACATAATCACGTCCAGCAGCAGAAGAGACTTCTCTTCCTGGATGATCTTTTTTAAGAAAACGGGCAATTTCCTACACGCCTCCCAGAAGAGTTCTCCTTACGTCTCCACGGTCAGAATTACAACACATGTCCATGCTAAATTGAGTGGATTTCAGTGTCTGGCTTAGTGAGAGCAAGTGGAAGAGTGTATCTTACTGAGATAAATCGGCTGCTTGGAATGAGTGTGTGTGCACGTGTTGGATTGTGGGATACACAGCTCCCCTCAGAGCAGAGCAGGGATTCATCCCAAAGCCTGGGCTTGTCTCACGCATTCCCCAAACTCACGTGTGCATAAACGTTTACTGTGTGTGGCTATTATGAAAAATGTGACTGGAACAGATCCCAATGTTTGAGAGATTTACAGTTGTGATTATATTTGGGTTAGGTAAGTATTAACATGTGTTCACTTTCTCTGAATATTGGCCAAATGGTGTGTGGAGCAACTATGGTCTTGAAGAGTGTGACGTCCTAGCAACAGGACAACTTAGCTCCTCTGACCGGTGTTTTAGTCTCTTCTTACATAGCATCCCTTTCACTCTCTCCTGACGGAGGAGTAGTTGTGGCTAATGAGTTTGGGAAGGCAGACAGATTGAAGAGGCCCTTGAATTTCAGGCCAACGGATATAGACTTTTGTTTTCTCTAAGGAATATGGAGTCATTGAAGACTTCAGCCAGAAAATGACCCCCAACTGTGATTTAGGAAGATTAATTTATCAGAGTGGATGGGAAGAATTGATTGAGAGAAAAATCCGAGGTCTTTCCCTTTGTAGGAGGTATGACTCTCAGTCCATCAAGTCTAGTGTACACGAAACACCCATTTCTTTCTTTCTTTCAGGTTGAGTTTTCTGATAGGGATAATAGGAAATTCAGTCTCTATCGTTGTTTGGCACTCCTGCCTTCCCAAGGACGCTCTCAAATCTCGAAACTTAATGAGGTACCTGAGAGGCTTGGGAAGGACCCCTACCCTCCACTCCATCATGGCTGCACTGACATCTGTAAAGTTGAGTGGCCTCCTGTGGTGTAGGGTATGGGAAGCTTTCGTAAGTCTAGGATCCTTGGAGTCCAAGGTCCAGGTTCCCTGAAGACCACACAGCCCTCTCCTCTGAGTGGTGTTTCCTCTTCAGGGTGCTACCATCAGAAGTACTCGGGTAACTCCTCCCATCACCCTTTCCCAACCTCTGACCTCTTTTTAAATTTTATTTATTTATTTTTGGCTGCACCGGCTCTTCGTTGCTGCGCGCGGGCTTTCTCTAGTTGCAGCGAGTGGGGGCTACTCTTTGTTATGGTGCGTGGGCTTCATTGCGGTGGCTTCTCTTGTTGTGGAGCACGGGTTTTAGGTGTGTGGGCTTCAGTAGTTGTGGTACGTGGGCTCAGTAGTTGTGGCACACGGGCTCACTTGCTCCGCAGCATGTGGGATCTTCCCGGACCAGGGCTCGAACCCGTGTCCCCTGCATTGGCAGACGGATTCTTAACCACTGCGCCCTCTGACGTCTTATTAAACTTTGCAATCAGTGGAATTTGTAGACTTCATGTGTAGAGTTTGATGCGTTTGGATAAATGGAATAGCCATATAACCACAGCCCAACCAAGATCCAGAACATTCCTCTCACTCAAGAAAGCTCCCTTTTGCCCCCTTCCTCTCAATCCTCCCCCCTACCCCAAGGCAGCCACTCTACTGAGTGCTGTCCCTATCAATTAGTGCACATGTTCTAGAATTTCCTATAAATAGAATCCTTCGGCTTTCACTCAACATTGTATATATGAGACTCCTCCACACGGTTGTGTATATCAATGTTCATTTTTGGTGCTTAGTATTACCTTTATATTGTTGCATAGTTTTCCACTTCTTTTATTTTTGTAAGTCTTTCCCTGTCTCTCCTCCTCTTTCCTTAAAAGCATCTCCTTTGTCCCCTTGTTGCCCTCAAAGGCAATAAGTGCGCTTTCTCCAATAAAAGCCAGAAAGGATTTTATGAGAGGCAAGGATGCACCAGGTGTTCAGCTGTCTTCATGGAATGGAGGAGGGAAATGACAACATGAAAACACACAAATTAATCTCAGGAAGTTAGCCCACCACTTAATTCTCCAGAAGAGAGAAAGTGCAGGCCTGAGTTAGCGTGGAGTGTGCGAACAGGGTCAAGAGAGTGGATATGAGAAAGCTGGTACAGAGCGGCTGTCGATAGAGTTCAGTGCATCCTGAGACCCAGGCAGAGGTGGAGGAAAGACCGTGCTGGGCCTGGGTCGGGGTGAGGAGGGATGTTGGGGCCGACAGCAGAAACAGGAATAGAGCAGGTTTAGGCTGGAAAGTGATGAGTTCACTTTGGTACCTGTCGATTGTGAGGGGTGTATGGAAGGGAACAACGGAAATGTCCATGAGGCAGGTGGAAACAGAGATCTCTAGGTCAGTAGCACCTTCAGAACTGAAGATGAAGATCAAGAGTTATGGACAAAGAGGTGAATGCTGAAACCTTGAAAAAGGAAAGTTAAAGGAGAGAGACAAAGGCAAGGACAGGGCTTTGGAGAATGCCACGCAGGGGGCTCGAGGAGGAAGAGGAGTCTGAGGAGGAAGGAGTGGTGGTCACGGTATTAGCATGAGAGTCGCGGAGAGTGCAGTGTCTTGGGCATCAGGAGGCAGAGGACATTAAGGAAATCGCTGGCAGGAATGCCAAAAGCTGTAGAGTTGACCAAGACGAAGGCTGAAGAAAAGGTCATTACATTTCCCAACTGGAAGATCACTGGTGGCTTTTGAGGGATCAACCTCAGAAGAGAAACGGGAATTGCAGCAGGTTGCAAGGTGTTGTGGCATAGGAGAGGGTCCCGAGACAGACCTAATGATTCTTTTTTTTTTTTTGTGCTACGCGGGCCTCTCACTGCTGTGGCCTCTCCCGTTGCGAGCACAGGCTCTGGACGCGCAGGCTCAGCGGCCATGGCTCACGGGCCCAGCCGCTCCGCGGCATGTGGGATCCTCCTGGACCGGGGCACGAACCTGTGTCCCCTGCATCGGCAGGCGGACTCTCAACCACTGCGCCACCAGGGAAGCCCAGACCTAATGATTCTTAACAGCTTTTTTCAAGAAGTGTGCACCTAAAGGAGTGAAAAAGGGTTCCGTGTAGCAGAGTGGTGGAAGGAGGGGAGAGAGGACAGGTTGGGTGGGCTTGTTTATCCCAGGAAGTGGGGAGCATGCCCAAGGGCTGGGCGAAGGAGGCATGGTGAGAGAGTCGTTTAGTGGTTTCTGATTCAAGTTCCCAGAAGAGGTAAGAGCTGGTGGGATGGAAAGTGAGACGGGGCAGGTTAACCCTGGAAAAGTGATGGGTCAGTCCTCTTCTTGGAAAGAGAGGAGAGGATGGGTGGGACACTCCTGGCTGAGGACGGCACAGCCCCAGCTCCAGTGGCTCGTCCTCAGCATAACATGGCTCCTTCAGGGATTTTTTGTTCTATTTACTCTGAACGTGTGAAGTTGATAAAACATCCCGCTTAGGGTTCAGGAGGTTGGATATCAGCACAGCATATAGAGGAGGCCTCTCCCAACTGCCCAAGGCCAGACGGTAGCGATCAGTCTCCCAAGAGTCAGTCTGTAGCCCCTCTATCGTGTTGTGGCAGAGATCGCAGCAAACCCTAGGTTAGGGACCACACCATGATGTGTTAACAAGAGACACTGGCACAAGACCTTTGATCAGATTAATCAGGGATGCAATTACCCGGCACTACCAACTGAGATTAGCATTGGCTATAGAGGTTGGCAAGATGAACCTGGGAAATGCCAGACTTTGAATTCAGGTGACCTTCTGGTTTGTATTCATTTTCAGAATTGTATCTGCAGCATAAAAGGGGCTCTCAGAAGACTGGAAGGGCTTCACAATGAATGTGATGCTGTGAGTGTACAGTTCCCTCAGGCCAGAGTGCTTCTCTACTCCTCCTCTACCACCAGTTGGTGGTACAGTGAGGCAGTGATGCTGTGATAATTTTACCCGACCCCAGGATCCTGGTTGTGTTCTGGAGGGTTGAAGTTGCCAGAAATCTGGCTAGGTCTTAAAAGGGATACATATTTTTTTAAACCCTAGCAAATGGGGACTTCCCTGGTGGTTCAGTGGTTAAGACCCCATGCTTCCACTGCAGGGGGTACAGGTTTGATCCCTGGTCAGGGAACTAATATCCCACCTGCCGAGTGATGCAGCAAAACAACAACAACAACAACAATAACAGCAACAAAAACCCCCCCAAACTAGCCAGTATGGCCAGTCAACAGGCCCAAATATACACAGATTGAAATATATGTAAGTATTTTTTTTTTTTTTTTTTTTTTGCGGTACGCGGGCCTCTCACTGTTGTGGCCTCTCCCATTGCGGAGCACAGGCTCTGGACACGCAGGCTCAGCGGCCATGGCTCACGGGCGCAGCTGCTCGCGGCATGTGGGATCCTCCCGGACCGGGGCACGAACCCGTGTCCCCTGCATCGGCAGGCGGACCCCCAACCACTGCACCACCAGGGAAGCCCTGTAAGTATATTTTTGACCTTCTTGGCAGAGGCTAGTGGTCCAAGGCTGCTCCACTCATACACATTGTGGTGGCTTCCTTATCTGATAGTACAGATTTTATCATTGATGCTTCTGGAAAAAAAATGGCATTTCCCACCTCCCTTACCCACACATGTGGATCTTACAACTTCTTGTCAATTCCTTCTGTTACCGGTGCCTAACCTTAAACTACTTGTGGTGGGTGCCACAGGCATTAACCTATGGAAGGATAAACGATGTGTCTAGGAGGCCATCTTTCTGGAAGATGTCTGTACTCAAGGACACTAGTTTTTCTGAATGTTTAGACGACAGCTCCTAAAATTCTATCAGTGCCCACAGAGTGGGGAGAGCTCAGAAACCGGAGGCTGTAACAGTGTGTCTCCAGCGGCTTCCACCTCCCTCCTCCCTCCCACCATGGTCCCGGTCGTTTTTTTTATGTGAACTCCCTCTGCCTGGGGGTGAATGCGCCCGCACGTGGAGCCCCAGCAAGATGTGCTCCAGGCCTCTGGGAACTTGCCTTGTGAAGGATGGTGGCAAATTAAACTGGCAACTGAAAAAAGTCAGAGCATTTCCAGGCCCTCTGCTGGGGGAGTGATTCCGGAGGGGAAGAGGCAGGGAAAATGGCCAAAGACATTGGATGGCCAAAGACAGCTGGAAAATGGCCAAAGACATTGGGCGCTCGGCACCAGTCTGGCCAATGAACACTTCCTGAACGCCTATGAAGAAGAAGCTGCTCCAGATGGTACGGGCAAACACAGAATCACAGAGACCAAACTTCGTCCTCTATCTGGTAAGTCTGAGAGCACATGGAGGGGCGCAGGGACAATTCTAGGCTGGGCAGAAGGAGGAACGAAGGCTTCTGTAAGGGTGAACCGAAAATTGTAGCCACCATACAGTAAGATGGTAATGTGTGTGGACAGGGTAGGTCTCGAATGACATGAAGAGGAGGAGAGAAACAAAATTCTGGGGCTGGAAGGGACACTTGGCAATCCCCTCAGTTTAAGGGTGGGGAAACCGAAGCCCCTCTTCAGTAGGATAAAGTGGTTTGTTCAAGGTCAAGGTCACTCAGTTATTTGGTACTCAGTGACTAATAGTACTACTACTAGTAGAATAATACCATAAATAATAGTACTAATAATACTGTATTATGAATGAGAGTGGTAATAACAGTACTAACAGTGCTACTAATAGCTGACATTATAGAGCACTTACTGTGTACCAGCCACTATTCTAAATGCTTTCGGTGTATTATCTAATCGAATACTCACAGCTGGGTACGTTGCTTTCACCTCTATTTCACAGATGGAAAAACAGAGACAGAAGAGTCCAAGTAGCCTGCCCAAAGCCATGGAGCCAGAAAGTGTTGGAACTGAGATTCACCCTATAGGCAGTCGGGCTCCAGATCATGTGCGCTTCATTTCTGAGCTACACAGCCCCTCAGGCCTCTGAATTCTGGTCCAGTGCCCCTTGGACTGAGCACGTAGGGTACTGAAGAGACACTGAGCAAGGGAGTGACGTGACAAAAGTGATATTTAAAGTTGATTCGTGTGGCTTCAGTGGTCGAGGTGGACTAGGGAAGAAATGGAGAAGGGAGACCAAGTAAAAGATTGTCTAGATACGGGTGAAATGAACATCTGGACCACAGCAGGAATAGAGAAGATTGCATTGGACAGGAATGATCAGTTAGCCATCACTCACCTCCTAGTACAAATCAGCCTGTTGCTTATCCTCTTAGAAAACAAAACTCTGACCTGTAGAAGGAGGGATTGGAGAGAAGGAAGAAAACCAAAAAAGGGGAGAAATAGTACAGTAAAGAAGGGGCAAAGGGGCAAAAGTAAAAATGGAACAAATGTTGGTGGTTTCCCCCATATTTCTTACATACAGGTCCTGGTCTTTTGGGGATGGTTTAATGTACTTTGGGTAAACGCCTGTGTCAATTTGTCATTACGCGAGGGTAAGAAAGAATAGAACGAGAAAGATGCTGTCTCCTAGCGGGAATGAGACCTTAACAAGGGAATAAACACCACGTTAGGAGCCCAGCTAGTTGTCAGGGATTGGGGATGCCCTCAGGGAAGGACTTGCTGCCCCCTTGCTGGGAGCCCATGAGCCACAACTACTGAACCTGCGCTCTACAGCCCGCGAGTCACAACTACTGAGCCTGTATGCCGCAACTACTGAAGCCCACACGCCTAGAGCTCGTGCTCTGCAAGAAGTGAAGCCACTGCAATGAGAAGCCCGTACACCTCAACGGGAAGAGTAGCCCCCGGTTGCTGCAACTAGCTAAAGCCCGTGTGCAGCAACGAAGACCCAATGCAGCCAAATAAATAAATAAATAAAATAACAATATACTGTAATAGAAGTCATGTGAATGGGTCTCTCTCAAGGTATCTTATTGTACAAACTGAATGCCTTTTCTGTCTTAACTAAGCACTTACCACGTGCTGTGGTCGTAAGTAACTTCTGCAGTTTGAGGTGCACCAGCAAAATTAGCAGGGACTCCTTTTTCCTTCTTCACAATGTCACGGATAGATTTGTTCTTACTGTAGATCTTAGCAACCTCAGCATATGATTTTTTTTCTCTCTCTCTTCTCATTACATCCAGAGCTTTCCCCTTTTCACTTAAAGGGAGCACTTTCTTTGGTTGGCATCCGAATTGCCAGCACCACCGCTCTTGTGCATTGGGGTCATCATTCAGTAAAATAAGGGTGACGAACACAAGCCCGGAAGCATACCAGCTGTTGATCTGACACCAGTCGGCTTCTAAGTGACCAATAGGCGGCTGCGCCCAACAAAGCGCTGATTCACATCCGGGCGGGATTTAAAACCGCGCGAGATTTCATCATGCTGCTCAGAATGGCGCGCTCTTTAAAAGGTATGAACTTATGAATTTTTTTCTGGAATTCGCTAATTAATATTTTCAGACCGTGGTTGACCGTGGGTAACCGAAACCGCAGAGAGCCAAACCGCAGGTAAGGGGACGGCTGTCCTTGTAAACGGGACAAAGGAGGCCAGGAAACAGACCCTGTTAGATGCTTCTGACTGGTTCTGAGAATAGCTGTATGTGGAGTCCAATATTTAAGGGAAAGAGCCTGTATCTGGATGTTGAGCTCTCGCTCAGTCTCGGAGTACTATTTCCATGTGCATTCTGTCGGGCGAGCTGCTCTCAGGTGCTCCTTTTCAAGCACAGGACGTGAGCAGTTTCCGCAATATCCACCAGATGGTACCTTCCTACCAGAAATTCGGTTTCAGGCTGTGGAACTTCACGTTGCTTTTCCGCCCCGCAGACGAGCTGCAGAAATCAGACGCCTGCCCGGCTGCAGTCAAAACGCAGAAAGCCGGAAAGAATGAATCCCCGGGGGAGTGGGGTAGGCTAGCCTACAATATTTTTATTTCCGAGAATATGGAACAGAAGTCGAGTGTCCTTTTTGTGGTGGGGCAGCGGCTGGCCGAGTGTGGACCAGAGTCATAGAGAAGGCCACGTGTGAGGGGAGGGCTGCGGGGTGAGCCCCCCCAAGAGGACCTGGCTATCCGAGTCCTCCCTCGGTGATGCCTCTGTGGTATCCCACCAGTTGCTAAACGCCAGTTGCTGCTGGCGTTTCTCTGACATTATAACCAGTAGCCCTCTTTAAAAAAAAAAAAAAAAAAAAAAAAGCCTTTGTTGGAGAGACTTCTTGTTTGTTCAACACTTTGGATTCTAAGACCTGAGCTGTAATCCCCACCCGCAGGGTTGTTTAGCATCCCTGGACTGGGGAAGGTCATGACGTTTACTGCAGGGTGACGGTCGTGTTCTGGTTTGCCTGGTACTTTCCTGCTTTTAGCACTGAGAGCAAAGCAAACCCAGATGGCCGGTCATCCTGGGTGACAGAAATGTACACCCTGGGGACAACACTAGACCTTCACACACGTTCAGTGAGCTGGGCGGCTGAGTGGGGCAGTGGGATAGTATTTTCAAATTATGAGTCACTTTACTGCTGGTGTTTTCTTAGCAGACCCCCTTTGCCCTGTTTAGCCAGTGAGATGCATGTCAGGAAGTCCAAAGCTCTGCAGAAAAAAAAAAAAAGAACCAAGGAGCTAGGGTAAAAATAACTTTATCACATACCATTTAAATCACCTCTAGAAACTCACCCAAGCTCAAATGTATGTTGTCTATGTCACACTTGGCCAAATATTTTCTATTGAAAAAATTGATGTCACTACAAAATATGAAAGCATCCTTAAATGTTAAAAAAAAAAAAAAAAAGTGTAGGCCTTCCCCGATAGACTTGGGAGCATAGGTAGTAAATAGACACAAGGGTCCCAGGTTGGGGAGAGAGAAGGCAGTGCTGGGGGTGAAAAGAGACGGGGTGCTGGTGGGTCTGAGCCCAGGGAGGCCATGTTGCTCTCATCCACCTTCAGCCAAGTTCCCAGGGAAGGGCTGGGCTTATGGGACCTCGGGGTGAGGACCTGAGCCCCTGGGGGGAACACAGGAAGGGTGGGAGGGTCTCAGAGCAGAGAGGGCTGTCCCCTAGCCCCACAGCAGAGGGCCAGAAAGACCCAGGTGCCTTCGAGAGGCATAGAACCAGCAGGGGAGATCCGTGGGCTGGAGGGCACCTCTCAGAGAGTGCACTGAATTGCATAGTGTCTCTTCCAAATTCACGTCCACCTGGAACCTCAGAATGTGACCTGATTTGGCAGTGGGGTCTTGCTGATATCCTCAAGTTAGGACGAGGTCATACTGGATTAGGGTGGGCCCTAATCCAATAGTTTACTGTCCTTAGAAGTAGAGGAACATTTGGACAAGAGCTGCACACGCAGAGAGAAGACAGCCACACGAAGATGGAGGCAGACATGGAGGGATGCAGCCACAAGCCAGGGAACACCAAGAATTGCTAGTGACCACCAGAAGCGAGGAAGAAGCAGGGAAGGATTCTTTCCTAGAGACTTTGGAAGGAGCATGGCTCTGCGGACACCTCAATTTCAGATTTCCAGCTTCCAGAACCGGGAGAGGATAAATTTCCATTATTTAAAGCCACCCAGGTTGGGGTTCTCTGTTTCGGCAGCCCCAGCAAACTCATCCTGCCAGGAGTGGGGATGGTGGACGAGCAGTCAGCGTGGGTCACACGTGAGGGGCAGGTGGAGTGAGAGAGGCCCCTGTACACGCCAGCACTGAGGGCTGGGTGGGCCCGACTTGGCCCAGAACGTTTGCAGCCAGAGTCCTGAACTATAGGACATGACACTTCCCACATCAGGGAGAATGAGGCTTGGAACAGAAATTGAATAAGAAAAAGGTAAAACTTACTTTAAAACTTTTTTTTTTTTTTTTTTACTGCTTGTGTTTGTAAACTAAAATGTAATACCGATTGCACACCCATTCTCTTATTTAAATCTCTGAAAAGTAAGGCCCATTATCCACATTTGATAGTCAAGGAGCTGAGCTTAGAGCGTCAACTGAGACTGCCGAGGGGTCTGTTGTGGCCCTGGGGTTCAGGCCCACCTCTGCCTGTCTGCCGAGCCTTCCTGCCTTTCCTTATCATTTCCCTGTTTTCCTGCTAGTTGCCTGATATTTTGACCAAACTGAACCGGACCCTGTGCCCTACACACAACCCCGTACTTTCTGCTCGAGCCCTCGGATCAGGCTGTATCTTTGTTGAATAGGTCCTTCCTTTCTTGTTTCCTGTCAAAACCCTACCCTTCATTCCAGGCCCAGATCATGAAGCTTTTCCAAGTCTCCCAAACCAGCCGTCATCTCGTTTCAATTCTGGCAATCGTTTTGGGGCATCTTTGCAGGCAGCCTCCCTGCATTTCACATTCCTTTGTGTGCCTATGGTGCCCGTGGCAGGTCTCAGCGCAGACCTGCGGATTTGTTGGGTGCAATCATTGCTAAAAGTAGTGCAGTACCGTATTCCACGTGCACTGTGGCCAGCACCTCTTGACGTGAGTCCGAAGCAGGCCTTTATGATTTGGGAAGTCACCTCTTGCTCTGGCTGCGCTGATCCTGTGGATGGAAGGCTCTCTGTTATCAGGAACAGAATAGCATAGGCACTTACGGGTTTGACCTGTGACTTCCCAGAAAGGTGAGTGAAGAAGAATGAGCATTTGGGACCTTCTGTCTGAGAACCTGGTCTACTTGCTCTGGGGGTAGCCCTTCTGGCCTCCTTGATAAAGCAGATTGGGATCGTCAAGCCCCTTTTTCAGCACCTCACTGACTGGGTTTCATCTCACAGCTTCCTCTGCTGATGCCTGAACTCCTTGAACTGGCTGCACTCATCTGCGTTCCGGAATCAGATCAGAAGGCCGGTTTTTCTGGGCGAGAAAAGGAGTGATTTAAATGTTCCCTGAGCTGCTGATGGCAGATTCTTTCCTGAGAATGGGTTTCAACTAGGAGGTGGAGGTTGGGCAGGGAGAGAGCAGAGGGCCCTGAGCTGACCCGCTGACCAGGGCCTGCTGGGCAGGAAGGAAGCAGCAATGGGTGGTGGGAAAGAAGGCTGGGGACCCAAAGGTGAGCTTTATTTCTACCCCCTTTTTTGTCCTGGGCCCTGTCTGATTCTACGCGAATGGATCTTTGACTTTTGATTTCAGAAACCCAAAAAGTAATTTTCTAAAATCATTTGTGAACACCAGAAAGTTGCCATTATTTATTGGATTAAATAGGAATGTTTACAATAAAAAATAACCCTCTGCCACATATAGTTGCCATCATTTCATAAAAGAAAGGTTTTAATGATAAAACATGTACTGGGAAAGACAATCTCAGAACAAAGCGTATTCCTTTAAATTGGATAAATAGTTTTATAGGCAAAAAAATGATTACCTCTCTCTGTCTCCCTTTGCTGTGGGCCCAGGAAACTGTTGGCAGAGGCTGGCATCCTGGCACCAACTGTTTTTTGAGAATCACATCCACCCCGGTTCTGAAACCCAACCAGTTTGTAGTTCAAGACACCATGCCTCCCCCTGGTGGCCAAAAGGAGCAGCTGTAGCAGCTAAAAGGCTCTCACAATATATTTAGGGCCGTGTCCTGTTGATTGTGTTCTTATACTTATTTCACCCACCATGCACTAAGGGTGGGGCTACGTAGGGTAGGGCCACATGAAGATGAAGAGAGCCAGGCCCCTACTATCAAGGAGATTTTCCATGACACTGATGTTTCAGACAAAAGTTAGCGAAAATGTTTGGATTTGTGTGTCGAAACATCAACTCCCCAGCAAGGTGGTTTTACTTCATCTCTGGGTCCAGAGGCCCAGGGTAGTCACACACACCTCTGTGGTGGCATGCAATCGATCTGTCAGCATCCGAGCAGTCCTGTGAACTAGGGCCCATTGGCCACCTGGTGCTTTATCTCCATCTCTGCCCGGAAGCCTAGGCCCACAGGTGCTGAAGAAGCTGGAAAGAAACAGCACAGACAAAAAGTGGCCGTGCTGTTTCCCACAGGACATTCCTGCTCCCACCTCCTCGGTGTCTAAATCCTGCTTATCAGGCCATCCCCAGGTCAGGCAAGCCTACCTTTCCCACGAAGTCCTTCCATGCCTCCTCCAAACCCACAGTGACTCCTGTGCCCTCAGGACTACTCACTACCATCATTTTCTCTTATTTTATTTTTCAAGTAGGCAGGAGATTTCTTGATGGCTGAGGCTGTGTTTTATCAGTTTTCTCTCCATCTCTGCTTCTCAAATGACATCCCAGAGCTTTCAATTTTCTCTTTTGTTATGCAGAGGAGCTGCCGACTTCCTTTCAAATATTAGAGCTGCACTTAAGCCTAATCAAAATATTTTGTCATCAAAAATGAGAAATTAAGTCAATTTAGGCCATTTGGCTGTAACCAAAAAATCCCCAAGTCTCTATGGCTTAAATTAAGTTTTTTCTTCCTAATTCTACATGGCCCATGTAGGTCACTTGGGGGTAGGGTTACCTGAATTAACAAAGAAAAATACCCAGTTAAATTTGAATTTCAAATGATCAATCTCTTTTTGTTTAGTATGTCTCCAAAAATGCATACTAAAAGTTATTATTTTAATTATTTGAAATTCAAATTGAACTGTACATCCTGTATTTTATCTGGCAACTCCACTTGGGGGTTACCTGTTGAGGTTCTTCTGTTGCCCTGGTGATATCTCAGTCTTGGCTTCCTTATTACATGAGGAAGACGTTGGCAGGACATTGGGAAGGATGAGAGGATGGAAAGGGTGGTACCCACAGCTCATTCTAGAAAGCAGAACTGAGGTTCAGGTATTGAGTAGATTAAAGATGGCTGCAGCTTCTTTGCTATTCATCTCCTTGAATGTGGAGCAGCCTTAGTGGTCCAACAGAACCACTAGACCAATAGAATGTGGCCGAAGTGACACTGTATAACTTCCAGGGCTTGGTTAGAAGAAGGCTTGAAGTTCCCACCTTGGTCTCTCGGAACACTACCTCAAAGCCCCAGCTTACTTTGTAAGAAGTCTGACTACCTTGAGGCCACCATGTTGGCATAGTTACGTGTAGCTGCTCCAGCTGACAGTCCAGCTGAGCCCAGCCTTTCAGCCATTCACACCAAGGCCCCCCAACTATGAGTGAAGCTGTCTTGGATCCTCCAGTTCAGCCTAAATATCACACCGTCTAAGTATCACAGCCTGATCTCAGTTGATGCTATGTGGAACTGAAACATCCCCCAGCTAAACTTGGCCTGAATTCCTGACCCATAAAATCACAACATATAATATGGAAATTGTCTTAAAGCCACTAAGCTAGTGAAACAGATAATGTACACTTAACACTCACTCCTAGGTGCCTGAGTTCCTTTTCTCTTTACCCAGATCCTTCATACTGCATGCCCGGATGCTATAACCAGATTTCACCAGTGAGGAGGTGTGGTTAGCCTGGGGTCTCCACCTTCAACAGAGATGCTCCAGATAAACTCTTCTTTCAAGCAGAGTTTGAGCTACACCGCAGGTACAAGTTTCTTGTCAGCTTAAATCCAACAAGTAATCAGTCCAGTGTTGAGTGAGCATCTCCATGGGGAGGGAACTGTGCTGGATGGTGATGGAAGAGGACCCTCACTGTATATATCGTGTGAAACAGCTCACTGTGGTTTAACAAGTGCACTCATATACTTAATTAATTTGTTTCTTACCATTAGCTTATGAAGCAAATATTATTTTATTACACAGACAAGTAAATCAAAACCAGGTCACACAAGCAGTAAGTGCCGGAGATGGGATTTGAACTTAGGCTTATCCACCAATTATTTTCCACAATGTGAAAGCCTTAAAAGACAGATGCAAACCTTCATTTTACAAATGAGAAGATTGAGGACCAGTAAGAAGATAATATCACTGCTGTGCTTTATTACTAACCATGAATCTCTGGCTGGGAACACTCCAGTCTGGCCCTAAAGGCTCTCTGGAGTGTAGACCAAAGCTGTGTCGAGTGAGTGTCTTCAGAACTGTTGCTTTAGGGGGGATAATGGAGGAGATGGTATCTGCACCGCCCTTTCTTGTATGTTCCCAGGGAACACGAGCCCTTGGTCGTTCTGTTTAGCTCCCGGCTGGGGTGTGTGGGAGCTATCACTTGGCTGATGAACAGTTCATGGGTCCAAAGTGCTGGAGTGGTAGCGTGAGCTCTTCTCTGGAGAGAACATCCTCCCATGAAACCATCCATCCCTGTGGTCCAGGATGGGTCACAGAGACAGTTTCGTCTTTGCTCCAGAGCATGGAAAAGTAGAGGAACAGTGAATTGGTGGGGCTGTTTGTGGATCGTAAGTCACTCAAAAGACCATCCCTGGCTTGTTCTGGATGTCTCGGTCTGCCAGGGTGGCCATATCCAAGTCAGCATCCATCAGCAGCTGGGGACACAAACTGTGTACAAATAGAGAGGGATCCTGTGTGACTTGGACAGGAAGTCCAAGTGGAGTCAGGCACTCTAAGTTGAAGTCTCTCTGGAGATTAAGTATTTATGAAGTGCTTTGTACCCGCAAAGTGAATTTCAATCATTTATCATCTAAAAACACAGTATCACTGTAACATACAAATATTTGTGTCATGGCTGATGACCCAAACTTGAACTCCTGCCTGTAAAAAGGGGGACATTGTCATGCACTTGGGATCTATTTTTAATGCTATTGTGAAGGAAGATCAGGAATTTTAGAAACAAATATACGAGTCTTGATCCAGACCCATCATTGCCATGCAAACCTGTAATTCTCTTGTGTGTCACTTCTGAAAACTCTGGCTCTCCTGTGGGCAGGCAGCAGTAAAAGGTGGATCCTTCTAGATGAATCTCTAGTAACTTTTTCCTCTGTATTCCACAACAAGGTGATTTGCCTTTGTGTAGCCCTTTGTGTTCGAGATGACCAGATGACTGGGATGATGGTGATTTTGAATATGTGTATGGCTGAGAAGACCACACCAATTAGTTTTCATCTAGAGATTAAGGTGGACACTGCTTTGCCTTGTGGCAGTTGAAGCTGTTTGCAAAACCAGGGCCTGATTGTGGCTCTTTCTGAGATTACCAAGAAGACTCCAAGAAGCTGTGGCTACATTTTTTTTTTTTCCCTCTGACTGTTCAAATGATCCCATTTACAAAAGACTTTTCTCCTTAATCTAGCTAATCTCTCTAATTGTCTAAAACCCTACTTTGCTTTTTAGTTATAATTATTGACCATAGGGTCTAAAAGGAATTTTATAGACCATCGGGTTCAGCCCTCTTATTTTACTCATGAAAAAACTGAGAATCGAAAAGGTTGAAAGGAAGACGAGAATCCAAGTTTTCCAAGTCTTCCTTCCACTCTGTATTTCAGAATCTTGTGCTGTTGGATGTAATTAAATGTGTTCCCCCAGCTCCACTGAATGGTTTTTACCTTGGACTTTTCTACATTCCACAGCGTGCCTTGTATAGGGTTCATCCATAGCACAGCCATTTGGCAGTTGACTGGTAATGGCTGCCAGGAGACCTGTGTTGAGGAGTCAGTCAGGCTGGCCCTCTGTCACTGGTCAAGTTTCTCTCCAAATGTGACCTCTACCAAGAGGACTTGACCACCCCAGCTAAAGTACCTTTCCTCCTCCCTCTTCTCAGCCACTCCATCTCCTTTCCTTGCTTAATTGTCTTCCTCTCACCTCTCATTATCTGAAATACCCTTTCTTGTGTATTGCCTTCTTCTCCCAGTAGAATATAAGCTCCAGTAGGGCAGGGACTATGTTTACCTTGTTCACTGCAGTGTCTGCTGTGCCAGTTAGAGTGCTGACATGTAGGAAACACCCAGTAAATATCTGTGGAAGGGATGGCCAAGTGCCGTAATTGATTAGTGATGTCTGCCACAGGCAGTGGATGTCAGTGCTAAGCTTTTGTCATCACAGGATTGGTTGTTAATAGCCAACCAATTCTGGATGCAAAACTGGTTTCCTGGGCTTCCCTGGTGGCACAGTGGTTGAGAATCTGCCTGCCAATGCAGGGGACACAGGTTCGAGCCCTGGTCTGGGAAGATCCCACGTGCACAGAGCAACTAGGCCCGTGAGCCACAACTACTGTGCCTGCATGTCTGGAGCCTGTGCTCCACAACAAGAGAGGCCGCAATAGTGAGAGGCCCGGGCCTCCGCTTGCTGCAATTAGAGAAAGCCCTCGCGCAGAAACGAAGACCCAGCACAGCCAAAAATAAATAAATTAATTAATTAAAAAAAAAACTGTTTTCCTTCTGACATTCAGCTTGATTCTAGTCCGTCTCCTGATGACCAGTTATTAGGTACTCTGGAAAGAGGAATTTATCTTAATCACTAATTAAGAATTTAAAAGGAGAAGGCACATTTTCTGCTGTTATCCCCTTTTCTCAAAAGTATAATAGTGTCATATTCATCATGGAGCATCTATGACGTAGCACAATTCCTCACACAATAAATATTCACTGACCGTTGTGTTTTTTCAATGTCATTTTTTTTAGTGAGGTTTTTTTTTTTTAAATTTATTCATGGCTGTGTTGGGTCTTCGTTGCTGCACGCAGGCTTTCTCTAGTTGCCGCGAGCGGGGGCTACTCTTCGTTGCGGTGCACGGGCTTCTCATTGCAGTGGCTTCTCTTGTCGTGGAGCATGGGCTCGAGGCAGGCAGGCTTCAGTAGTTGTGGCATCCGGGTTCAGTAGTTGTGGCTCGTGGGCTCTAGAGCGCAGGCTTAGTAGTTGTGGCGCATGGGCTTTGTTGCTCCGTGGCATGTGAGATCTTCCCGGACCAGTGCTCGAAGCCATGTCCCCTGCATTGGCAGGCAGATTCTTAACCACTGTGCCACCAGGGAAGCCCTTCAATGTCATTTTGAAGGGATTCCCAACTTTCCTGCTGATCTAGAATAGCTGCACCAGAGACACACTACATAGTACACAGTACACAGTGCACATTGGTGTGACTGATTGAGACCCAGGTGTGTAAAGCCATGAGCAAAGTTCAGGTAAATATCCAAATTAAACTGTCCTAAAGTAGGGTGAGCAGCATTCATCACCTTATCACTGAGTACTGGCTTTTCTCATCCATCCCCTCCTGGAAGTCAGCATCTGAAATTGGCTCGTGTGAGGAAGGAGAGATTTGAGAAAAATAAAAGACCAAAGAGAGAGTTAGTGCTTAAATATATTTGGAATTCATCTCTGTTTCTTTTAATCTCTTTTTAAAGAATGGTGGTAAATATGGAAACATTTATAGCAGGTAGAGGTTTTTGGAAGTTGGCTCCTTTTTAACCCAATCCATACTGTTGTTTCATGTGAAAAACAAGATAGGAAGCAGTGCCCTGGTAAATCTGATTTAATATTTCCTAGGACTCTGGGGTTGTATACCATATACTCTCCTAAATCTGGTGGCGTCAGTATGACCTGACATTTAATTAATTGCATAGACTATTTAAAATTAAAATAGCAACAGGCTCAGAGTTCTTTTCAAGCTTTAATACACTCTCCTTTTAAAAATATATTTTTCATAAATTACTCTGCTGTCTGGCAGGCCATCACATTCTTCAGTTTCTGTAATAAAAGGGGAATGGTGCTATGGGGGTGGGGAATGGTGCTATGGGGGCGTGAAATGTGAAACACAGAGGAGAACACCTTGGTTAAACATGAGCGGACAGTAATCAAGTCCGTTAATCCAAGTGCCTCTTAAATCTCTGCGAGTTGAAAACTGTAGCATCCAGGGATAGATTAAAGAGGAAATATAAATTGGCAGAAGAGCTTGCCTGGGCAGGTCCCATCTCAGAGTCTCTGATTAACAGAGTGTTGCTTTCAGTGGGATTTGTTTTCCCTGGGTTATCTTTTGAAGTTTATTTTATAAAAAACAGTGGGTCTGAGCTGCAGTGTCTCCTTCTCACAGCTGTGGAAAAATCACCAAATCAAATTGTAGAGAATCTTGCAAAGCTGTTCCGGCCAACATCTCACATCTTTCCAACATCAGATTACCCTGACTCTCCTGACGCCCATGTAACACAAATAACTCCTGTAGCCTTTTTATTCCCTCAATTCCAGTGTTCCACATCCAAGGCCACAAGGATTCCTCAGCACTTCTGAAGGGTATTTTAATCTTAGTGGTCATTGGTGCCATTTAGTCATTCTTTGGTTTGCTCATTATTTTATTCATCAACTCATTCAAAAATATTTCTTGATCATTTATGTCTAAGCCCAAAATCGCATGTGAGAAGAAAGGCGAAAAGACCCCATGACTATTTTCTGGGTGCTCACAATACAGTGGCGAGAGAGGTCAGCATTTAGTACAAAATACGGCAGGGTCTGGCTACCCTGAGGCTCTCCGAGGTACAACGGGGAGCAAGTAGAAAGGAGCCCGGAAATCTCGGCGGGTTGCGCAGGGGAGGGTTCCCAGGGAAGTTCTCAGGTAGGAGAGGAGCTGGGAGGTTGGGAACAGGAAGCAAGGTGTGAGTGAACACGCGTGCAAGGGAGTGGAGGTGACAGAACGTGGCTTGCTCAGAAACAGCAAGTGCAGCAAGAGTGATCGAGACTGAAGCGTGGAGGTGTGGGCAGCAGGCAGGAGCCAGGTCCTAGAGGATCCTATGCCAGGGGATAAGGGGAAGCCATCCCAGGATTTTCAGTGGGTGAAATGCACTAGATCTGCATGTTGCAAAGACCGTTCCGATTTGAGTGATGGAGAAACCTAGAAGCTGAGCCCTAACCTGGGAGAGAAATGGCTAGAGCATGGGCTGCTAAGAGGAGTGGAAAAAGGAAATTTGGCATATGTTCTAGAAATCTCCAGGGCTAATGTGAATTAGGCCACGTCTGGTGAGAAGGACGATGTTGACTTGTTCCAAGGTTGCTTTTACTTTGATTTCCTCGTGAAACCTCAAGAAGGCAGCTGATATGCCATTTGTGACATGAGGACGAAGGAAGGTCTCCCACGGCTCCCCTTGTTTCTAGAGATATCCCATAGTTTGCATGTTTTGGCAGTCCACTTAGTGAGATGTCTGCCAGCTCAGAGAGGCCAAGGGCCGGGGGTTTCATGGCCCTGACACATCAGCACCTGGGACCACTGCTAGTTCCACACGAGGCCAGTCACACCCTCACGCTAAGGTCTGAATTCTGGGTCTTAAGATCCTGGATTGAGCAATTTCCCCCTTTTCCTATGTGTTTTGTTTTTCTTTATCCTAAAGTGAGATTGGAGAAGGGTAGAAACTTCAGGACATTTGAGTTTGAGCCATTCGTGGGACTCAGGGAAGATTTGGGTCTGGGGTCAGAGTTTGGGTCATATTTGAGATTTAAAAAAAAGACGGGGTGGAAAGCACCGAGGCATGGGAATGATGGAGAATGTGTAGGGCATCAGGACAGAGCCTGGAAAACATTCGTATTTAACGAGAAGAGGAGTGTTATGGACTGAATGTTTGTGTCCCCCCGGCCCCCCAAATTCGTGTGTTGAAAGCCTGACTCTCACTGTGCTGGTATTTAAAGATGGGGCCTTTGGGAATCAATTGTTGTTAGATGAGGCCACGAGGGTGGGCTCCTCATGATGGCGTTAAGTGGCCTTGTATGAAGAGACAGAGCTCTCCCCCCGGCCCCCGAGCGCACGCACCAAGAAAAGGCCATGGAAGACACGCAGAGAAGGCGCCGTCTACAAGCCAGGAAGAGCACTTTCGCCAGGCGCTGAATCCGCCTGCATCTTTCTTGGACATCCCACCTCCAGAACTGTGAGAAATAAACTTCTGCTGTGTAAGCCACCCAGTCTGGAGTTTTGTTATGACAGCCCAGGCTAAGACAAGGAGCCAAAGAAGAAGAATAAAAACGCTGATGAGACAGCTAAAGGGAGAAGCTTGGGGTAGTAGCTTCATGGAGGTTAAAGGATTAGACAGATTTAGGAAGGAAGAAATGGTCCTCCAGCTGTGTCTAGAGAGATCCAAATCGGAGGTGTCTACTGGGCTCTATCAGTTGATTTTAGGCTTAAAGGCTTGTGTTGTCGTCCATGTGTGCATTATGGGTGGCTCTTTCTGGTGGGATAAACTGATTAAGAACCACTGTAAAGCGTATTTCCTATTTGATTGTGCCCATTCTGATCACTGACAAAGTTTTGATTAAAATTCTATGGTTTTTTTCTTTCATATTGCAATGGTAGCAGCTATTCGTTATACGAAAAACAGAAAATTTAGATTAGGATAAAAAAAACGAAACAAATATTTAAAAGTCTTCCATATTATTATTATCTAGAGAAACAGATTTTTTTTTTTTTTTTTTTTTTTTGCGGTACTAGGGCCTCTCACTGCCGCGGCGTCTCCCACCGCGGAGCACAGGCCACGGCCCACGGGCCCAGCCGCTCCGCGGCATGTGGGATCTTCCCAGACTGGGGCACGAACCCGCGTCCCCCACATCGGCAGGCGGACTCCCAACCACTGCGCCACCAGGGAAACCCGAGAAACTGCTTTTAAAATTTCATTTTGGTATTTATGTTCTTCCTCTCTCTCTCCATGTATAGTAGATGTATATATGTGTACATATATGTATCATATAAATACAATGGGATCATATTATTTTGTGACCTGCTTTTTTCAACCTAGTGAACTCATTCGAGGCCAATAAATATTTCTGCACGGAATAATTTTTTGGATGGCTCTAACCTATCTCGTACTGTTGGACATTTAGTTTGCTATTATAAATGATAATGTAATGACTGTCCTTATAGCCCCAAATTCATTCACATTCTTAATTAGTTCCTTTGGTTAACTTCCTTAAAGTAGAATTTTAGGGTCAAAAAGTGTTCACACTTTAAAGAAAGTACAGGAGTGTCCACACGTTTGTATGCTACATGTATGAAATATCAAGAAATATTCTTTAAGTCAGAATTGGTTGAGCGTGACTAATTCCTCACCATTTTTTTGGGAGACCCATATACAGTTTACCATGCACATTTATATAAATGTAATCTAAAAGATTTACAGCAAATTCTGATGCCAACTTTTAGTTCTTTCACACCAAGGAAGTAGCTGGAGCCCATAAGCAGTGGGAACAAGAGAGCAGTCTCTTTTAGACTATTTTGGCTATTTCTCTACTTATCCACATACTGCAGTGATTTGTGCTAAATTCTTAGTATTTACTTGTGTACTTGTCCAAAGTTCTGTCTCGAGGCATTGAATTTTTCTTAACTAATTTCTATGGAAGATTTTTACTGCTTGCTAGGTGCCTGCTTTTCTACTGATGAGAAGTGGCTCTGTGAGGTATGTCCTCTGCCTTTCTGGGTAGAAGTTCTGTGCTCTGTGTGGTGATAAGAAGTTTGGGGGACCATGGTGGTCAAGGAGCATTTTAAATCTGTTCTGTTGGGAAGCGTTCCATGTATGTGGCAGACGGAGGTGAAGATGGATCCTTCTTGTGCCGTATTACAGTGATTTCCCACAGAGAGCTCACCACACGTGTAACCATTTCATGTGTTCACGCAGTGAACACTTATCGAGGATCCACCATGTGCCGGGCGCCGCTTGCGGGCAAAACAGACAATACTTCTGTCCACGTGGAGCTTCCATTCTTGTAGGGAATTCAGACAGAAAGTGTATAAGAAGTAATCAAGATAACATCACATAATTTTATTTTATTGAAGTATAGTTGGTTTACAGTATTGTGTTAGTTTCAGGTGTATAACAATGATTCAACTTTTTTGCAGATTATATTCCATTAAAAATTATTATAAGCTATTGGGTATAATTAATTCCCTGTGCTCTACAGTAAACCCTTTTTTTTTTGTATAGTAGATTGTGTCTGTTATACAGTAAACCCTTTTTTGTATAATAGATTGTATCTGTTAATCCCATGCTCCTAATTTGTCCCTCCCACCATCCCTCTCCTCTTCGCATATCACACAGTTTTAAATGTCATGGTGACCATAGAACTGACTGATGCAGTAAGTGTAGCAGAGGTCACGGTGGTGGGAACACATCATTGGGTTGGGTGAACAGGTGATGCTTGAGTTGAAGGTTGGATAAGGAGAAGGGGCCGGCTTTGGGAAGATCTGACAGCAGGGTGTTTAATGGAGAAGAACAGAAGTGCAAAACTCCCTCAGGGGACCAATTTGGGTGTGTTTCAGTCACAGAAAGAGGACCAGGTTGGCTGGGGCAGAGTCAGTGCACAGAGGGTGGTCAGAGATGAACTGAAGGGGCAGGTGGAGAGAGATGACATGGAGACTCTGGGGTCATGTTAAGGAAACTGGATGCTTTCAAAGCATGATGAGATACTTCACTGTTTTTAGGCAGGAGAGTGGCATGTCTGTTTTACATTTGTAAAAGATTGTAGGAAGTGAATCAGAGAAGGGAATTCTGTCGAAGCGAAGGGAGTAGAGAGCTCTCTTGTCATGGAGTAAACAAGGGATTCCTAGGAAGAGTGAATACTAAACTGTGTTGAATTCTTCTGAGAGGATGAGTAAGATGAGGACAGAAAAACATCTTTTGAATTTAGCAAGATGGAGGCCATCGAGGACCTGGACAAGAGAAGCTTCATGGCAGAGATCAGGATGGAGAACTGATTGGAGTGGGTTGAACAGACAAAGGTGCCCTGGGAAGAGACTGAAATGGAGCAGCTCTGGGCTTGCAGATGACCACACAGCTAAGGATAGAAGTAAGGCAAAGAGATAAAAAGGAGATCAAGGGACACTCTACATACTGAGCGGGGTTACCTCTAGCCCCCTTGCCTTTCCCAGCAACCAGAATGCGGGCAGCCATACCTAAGAGTGCAGGCTAGGAGGTATCTAGCCTGCACTAGACTTCTGCCTGGAGACACCGACTAGGGTGAGATAAAAGAACTCCTGACGCTGACATTTGAGGAGCCACAACAAAGGAGTCTGGTCCCCACTCTCTGACTGTACAGTGTGCTCACCAGTTAGCACACTGCACCCACACACAAATAGTTTCCAGTCATGAGTGCCTCACTTTTAAACAAGAACAAAAAGCCAGTGAAAAACATATATTTAAAATAACCCTCTACGATGAAAGAGAAGAAAGTGAACAAACTGGGGGACGGGAGGGAAGGAGAAAAGAAACCAGAGAAAGCAGACAATGTGGAGGTCAGACCAACACTAAAAAAGAACCTTGTAATTAATATCTTCAGAGGCATAAGAGAAGATTTTATGTTCATGGAAGAGAATAGGGTACTATAAAAAGGAACATTTAGAGAGAAAAGATAGAAGGTTGGAAATTTACATAAACATACTACAGTATATAAAGTAGATAACTAGTAAGAACCTACTGTATAGCACAGGGAACTCTTCTCAATACTCTGTAATGACCTATGTGGGAAAAGAATCTAAAAAAGAGTGGACATATGTATATGTATAACTGATTGACTTTGCTAACACAACAGAAACTAACAGCAGAAACTACACAACATTGTAAATCAACTATACTCCAGTAAAAATTAATTTAAAAATATGCTAGAGAGATTGGTATTAAAGTTAAGGAAATCTTTCTGATTGTAAAACATGACAACAACAAAAAGAGAAAAAAGTTAAAAATTGATATGCTATGGTAAAATTAAAAGAAAAAGGAAGCCCAGCTGTTGGTCAACTCAAGATTTAAAATCATAAGAAAACAGAAAATGAAATGAAATGCTCACTAGTAAATAAAATGAAAAAAGCATATTTATTGACATAGAACAATAGTTATAATTAAGTGAAAATGCACATTAAAGAATGTTGTTTTTTAAAAAATTATATTTATGCAAAACAAAGTATAGAGGATATATATCAAAATAAGCATATGAATGGATTGTGAGATTACGGGTTGTGTTAGTTAGGACAGGCTGAACTGTTGTAACAAATAGACCCCAACAGCCAATGGCTCAAATATTTTTAAGCAGCTTTATTAAATATAATTCATATACAATACTGTTATTTAAAATGTACGATTCAACCTTTTTTAGTGTATTCACAGATAGGTACAACCATCACCATAGTAAGTTTTAAGCATTTTCATCTCCTCAAAAAGTAACCCCAGACTCTTTGGCTATCACCCTTCTATCCCCCCATTGCCAAGCTCCCAACCGTAAGCAACCACCTATCTGCTTTCTGACTCTGTAGATTTCCCTATCCTGGACCTTTCATGTGAATGAAATAATGGCATTTGTGGTCTTTTGTGACTGCCTTCTTTCCCTTCGCATAATGTTTTTGAGGTTTGTTCATGTTGTGGAATTCATCAGCACTTCATTCCCTTTTATGGCTGAATAATATTCCATTGTGTGGCTAAACCACATTTTGTGAATCAGTTCGTCATTTGATGGATGTTTGGGTTGTTTCTAACTTTGCCTATTATAATGTTGCTATAAACATTCATGTATAAGTTTTCATGTGGACGTATGTTTTAACTTCTCTTGGGTATATACCTAGGAGTAGAGTTGGTGGGTTATACTGTAACTCTATATTTGATTATTTGAGGAATTGCCAGATTGTTTACCAAAGTGGCCGCACCATTTTAAATTCCCACCAGCTTTGTATGAAGGTCCCATTTTCTCCACTTCCTAACCAACACTTGTTGTTATATGACATTTGATTATAGTCATCCTATGGGTGTGAATAGGTATCTTATTGGGATTTTGATTTGCATTTCCCTGATGACTAGTGATGCCACGTATCTTTGCAAGTTCTTACTGGCCGTTTGCATATCTTCCTTGGGAAAACGCTTATTCAGAGCCTTTGCCTATTTGTAAACTGAGTTTTTGCCTTTTTACTGTTGAATTCTTTATAAGTAAAAGCTCTTTATATATTCTAGATACAAGTCCCTTATCAGATATATGATTTGAAAATATTTTCTCCCATTCTGTGGATTGTCTTTTTTATTTTCTTGATGGTGTCCTTTGAAGCACAAAAGGTTTTAATTTAATTTATTTAATTTATTTCTTTGGCTGTATCAGGTCTTCGGTGCGGCATGTGGGATCTTTGTTGTGGCGTGCAGGCTCTTCATTGTAGCACGTAGCGTTCTTTCTAGTTCTGGTTTTCTGTCTCTAGCTGTGGTGTGGGAGCTCCAGAGCATGTGGGCTCTGCAGTTTGTGGCACGTGGGCTCTCTCGTTGAGGCGCACAGGCTCTGTAGTTGTGATGCGTGGGCTTGGTAGTTGTGGTGCACAGGCTTAGTTACCCCACGGCATGTGGGGTCTTTGTTCCCTGATCAGGGATCAAACCCGCATCCCCTGCGTTGGAAGGCAGATTCTTTACCACTGTACCACGAGGGAAGTTCCAAAAAGGTTTTAATTTTGATGAAGTCCAATTTGTGTATTTTTTCTCTTTTTGCTTGTGCTTTTGGTGTCACATCTTAGAATCCTTTGCCAAATCTCAAGTCATGAAGGTTTACCTCTATGTTTTCTTCTAAGAGTTTTATAGTTTTAATTCTTACATTTTGGTCTTCGATTCAATTTTTGTTTGTTTTGAATATGGTGTGAGGTAAAGTTTTAGTTTAATTCTTTTGAATATGCCTAATCAGTTGTCCCACTGCCGTTTGTTGAAACAACTATTCTTTCTCCCTTGAATGCTGTTGACACTCTTGTGGAAAATTGGTTGACCATTGATGTGTGGATTTACTTCTGGACTCTGAATTCTATTCCATTCATTTAAATGCCCATCGATATGTTAGTACCACTTTTTGATTAACATTGCTTTGTGGTAATTATCAAACTGGAAAGTGTGACTCCTCCCATTTGTCCTCCTTTTTCTGGATTGTATTGGCTATTCTGGTCCCTTGCAATTCAATATGGATTTAGAATTGGCTTGTCAGTTTCTACAAAGAAGTCAGCTAGGATTCTGAATAGATGTTGCTTTGAATCTGCAGATCATTTTGGGGATTATTACCATCTTAATATTGTCTTCTGATCCATAAACATGGCATATTTATCCATTTGTTTAGCTCTTCTTTAATTTCTTTTGATAATGTTTTGTAGCTTTCAGCATATACATTTTGTACTTCTTTGTTAATTTATTTGTAAGTATTTTATTCTTTTTAATGCTATTGTGAATTGAATTGTTTTCATAAATTTATTTTTGGATAATTTATTGCAAGTGTATAAAATACAATTGATTTTTGTGTAACTTATCTTGTTTCCTATAACTGTGCCAAACTCATTTATTTATTAGTTTTACTAGGCTTTTGTTGGATTCATTAGAATTGTCTATGTACAAGGTCATGTCATCTGTGAATAGAGATAATTTTACTTCTTTTTTACAATCTGGTTTCCTTTTATTTCTTTTTCTTCACTAATTGCTATTTACAAACTGAATATTTGTGTCTCCCTAAAATTCATATATTTAAATCCTAATCCCCAATGTGATTGTATTAGGAGGTGTGGCCTTTCATAGGTGATCAAGTTATGAGGGCAGAGCTCTCCTGAATGGAATTAGTGCCCTTATAAAACAGGCTGTAGAGAGATCCCTTGACCTTTTTTCTGTGTGAGGACACAATGAAAAGACTGATCTATGAACCAGGAAGCTGTGCTCACCAGACAGTCTGTTGGCTCCGTAATCTTGGACTTCCCAACCTTCTGAACTGTGAAAAATAAGTATTTGTTGTTTAAGTCACCCAGTCTGTGGTATTTTTTAAAATAGCGTCTCAGATGGACTAATTGCCCTGGCTAGAACATCAGTACAAGGTTGAATAGAAGTGGGCAAGAATGGACATCCTTGTCTTTTTCCTGATCTCAGCAGGAAAACTTTCAGTCTTTCACCAGCAAGTAGGAAGTTAGCTCTGGGATCTTCATAGGTGCCCTTTATCAGGTTGAGGATATTCCCTTCTGTTCTTAGCTTGTTGTCTGTTTTTATCCTGAAAGAGTGTTGGATTTCATCAACTGTTTTTTCTGTGTCTTTGAGATGATCATGAAATTTTTCTTTTTATCTATATATGATGTATTACATTAATTGGTTTTCCAGTGTTTAACCAACCTTGCATCCCTGGGATAAATTCCACTTGGTCATAGCTTTTATATATTACAGGAAGAGGAAAGAGCATAGAGGAGTATACATGGGGGTTTTGTGGCCCATGCCAATAAGTAGAACATATTACTACCATTCACATTAGTGAGAAGAAATGATGTGTCTCACTCACCAATGGAATGTAAGTGTTCCCCTGAACTGCAAGGGGTGCTGGGAAATGCAGTTTACCATGTGCTTAGCAGTTTCCCCACATGGATACTTTTTCTCATCCTTTTTTTTTTTTTTTTTTTGCGGTACGTGGGCCTCTCTCTGCTGCGGCGTCTCCTGTTGCAGAGCACAGGCTCCGGACGCGCAGGCTCAGCGGCCATGGCTCAGTGGCCCAGCCGCTCCGCGGCATGTGGGATCTTCCCGGACCGGGGCACGAACCCGTGTCCCCTGCATCGGCAGGCGGACTCTCAACCACTGCGCCACCAGGGAAGCCCTCATCCTTTTTTTTTTAAATTGAGTATAGTGAAATGATTCAGTTATACATATACATATATATATACACATTCTTTTTCATATTATTTTCCATTATGGGTTATCACAGGACATTGAATATAGTTCCCTGTGCTATACAGTAGGACCTTGTTGTTTATCCATCCTCTATATAATAGTTTGCATCTGCTCATCCCAACCTCCCTGTCTATCCCTCCCCCTCCCCTCCTCCCGCTTGGCAACCACAAGCCTGTTCTTTATTTCTGTGAGTCTGTTTCTGTTTCATAGACAGGTTCATTTGTGTCATATTTTAGATTCCACATATAAGTGATACCATATGGTATTTGTCTCTCTTTCCGACTGACTTCACTTAATATGATCATCTCTAGGTGCATCCGCCACATGGATACTTTTAATTTTCTCAGAGCTCATCTGTATTTTCTAACTTCCCACAATGAATTTATTTTTATAACACCATATAAATATAAATTTAATTAAAAATAGAGACTAGGCAATGAAAAAGTAGAGATAGAACGTATATGAACAATTCTTTCTGAGAAGTTTTGCTGGTGCCACTTCTGGAGGAGGGGACTAGGTTAAGAGAAATATGGAGATTATTGTTAAATATGGAGATTCTAGCATATTCTTGCAAGCTGAGAATTATTCAAGAGGGAGGAAACAATTGATAATGAGTTTTTGAGTTGGCTGCCCTTAAAACCTTTATGGACTCTCTTTCTTACTAGAGAAAGGAGAAAGAAGAAAAGGAAAAAAAGTGGAAAAATGGTCACCCATTCTATTTCCACTCACTTGGGATTTCAAAGCTTTTTCTGAAAGACTTGTAAGCAGAAAAAAACAGTGTTTATTGAGCTTGACAATGTTAACAAATTGTGAAAATTTTAAAGGTAATTATTGTTGCTTTTCTAAAAAAATTCCTTTGATATGCTAATAGTTTTAATTAGGGTCACTAACTACAGAAACTTAGGTTGCAAAGAATGCCAGAACAACACACTGATGTGCAGAGTGTGAGCAGATTGCTATTTACCAACGAACTTTATGACACAAAAATGAGACCATCATGCAATGGGGCTACTCTCACTAACTTTCATGGAACTAGCTCCAATATCAGACAATCTTCTGAAAAATTTCATAAGTGATGAAAAGGAGGTCCTATGGGAATCTAAAGGGTTAGTTTTCACTGAGACAGTGGGATCAGTTTCAGGGAGGAAGTGGCATTTGAGCAAATTCTGGAAGGCCAGTAGGATTTTGACAGGGTACTTGGAGAGAAGACATTATGGGCTGGGAGTGACCATATGGCTGGAAAGCAGAAGACGGGTTTTGGGAGGAACTAGGAATTGGCTTGACTGTGGCCGGTGAACATGAAGAGAGGGTCAGGAGAAGGTAAGTCCAGGGAGGGTGGTGACCGGCACAGCATGGAGGGTCTTGAATGCCAGCTTAAGGCACTGTGCTTTCTGCTCTGAGTACTGACCAGTGTTTGGAAAAACTTACCTACTAATAGCGTGGAGAGGGAGGTGAGGAGGGGAAAAATACTGGAAGCAGATTAGAAGGAGGTGACTGCCACCCATGGTTTGTTCAGGAGGTAATGGAGACGTTGTCTACAGTTGACACAGAAAGATGTCGGGGAGATATTGAGACTCCCCTGGAGTGTGAGGAAGAGATTTTGCAACTTCCAGAGGGAACAGAGTGGTGGTCACAGGTCCGAGGGACTCTTTGATCCTTCCCTACATGGGGAACAGAGAAAGTTTGAGGCAGATGCCATTTTAAGAGCCAGCCTGTGGATTCTCTTTCCAAAGAGCACGTTTGCAAACGCTCAAGGGAAACCAATCCTTCATGCTGTTAAAGTTTCACAAGTTGTGGCATAGATTGTTCTTCAAATGCCAAATCTACCAAAGGACAAATCACCAAGAGGCACCCTGAGGTTTGCAGCATATGGCTCTGTATGTAGCCTTGGACGTACTGAGCTCTGTCCCCTCTAAGGCTGGATGCTGCAGCCCTGCCCCATCCAGTCACCTAACTCTCACCTGGAAAAGTCCTCTTCTTTAGTGGGATTAAGTCACAAAGGTCCTCACAGGCAAACACGCCTGCTCTGGCTGGCTGATCCTGGGCGTTTTGCTCCAGGCACTTCCCTCTGTGAATGTGTTGTTGGCAACCTCACTCTCCCGGTCGCCCAATCCTTTGTTCATTTATCACGTTGTATTCATGCAGCAAGTCTTCACTGAGCACTTTCAGGCTGTCTGCTTCCCTGACTGCACAGACATGGCCTTGGTGGTGAAGACAGGCAAACAGACTGGGAACTGTAAAACTCTGTGAAGAGTGCTCTGCTGCAGGGGTAGGGGGATACACAAAGTGCCAAGGGAACACAAGGGAGGCATGTCAGAAATGCTTCCAGAAGTTAGTGACCCGCAGAGAACTTCAGTCATCTTGGATGAATTCCTCTCTCATACTCCAATCCCCACACATAATCATCAATAAATTCTGTTGGGGCTTCCCTGGTGGCGCAGTGGTTGAGAGTCCGCCTGCCGATGCAGGGGACACGGGTTCGTGCCCCGGTCTGGGAGGATCCCACATGCTGCGGAGCAGCTGGGCCCATGAGCCATGGCCGCTGAGCCTGCGCGTCCGGAGCCTGTGCTCCGCAACGGGAGAGGCCACAACAGTGAGAGGCCCACGTACCGCAAAATAAAAATTAAATTAAAAATAAATAAATAAATAAATTCTGTTGATTTTCCCCTATAATCTCTGTCAGGTCAGTTCTTTCCTTTCTACTACCTTCTCATAAAGGAACTTTCACAATAGCTTCCCTGGAAGGCAGGTGCTTAGAGGAGCCAGGCAGGCCTGGACCTTCCAGCTATGTGGCCTTGAGCAAGTTATTAAACCTCTCTTGGTCTCAGTCTCTTCAACTAAAGAATGGGGACAGCAAAGCCTCCCTCATAGATATATGATGAAGAACCAATAAGATAATACTTTAAGAACACCCCCAGGCCTGGCATTTAACAGATAACCATTCCAGTCTCTTCCCTGTGCGTGCAATGTCTTTCTTTGTTTAATATACTCTGCCCACAACTGCTGAATTTATCTTCCCCTAGCTTTAATCTTATCTCTCCTTTGCTTGAAAACTTTCAGATTCCCATAGTCTATAGAATAAAGTCTGAATCAGTCAGGAAAGAGGCACACACCCTAAGGAATGAGGGAAGAGAGTGTAAGGAAGGAGAAAGACTCCATGAGCACAGGACAGGGACCCAGATAATGCAGGCTGCTGGGCACCTGGAAGGTTCCCTGAAGAAGTGATCTCTGAGCTGCGGTGTTTTTTTTGTTTTTTTTGTTTTTGGCCGCTTGGCCTGTGGGATCTGAGTTCCCCGACCAGGGATCGAACCCACACCCCCTACATTGGAAGTGTGGAGTCTTAACCACTGGACCGCCAGGGAAGTCCCCCTTTTTTTTTTTCCTGAGCTGTGATCTGGATGAAAGGAGTTTACTAGGTCAAAAGAGGGGCAGAGGAGGTGGCAGGTGGGAAGAACATTCCAGCGAGGCTGGAGTGCTGAGAGCAGGCAAGAGGTAGGGGATGTGAGCCAGGGGCCTGCCCAGGACACAGAGCCTGGCAGGCCAAGAGTTTGTGGAATAATTTCCATGTATGAGCCAACGGGAGCCATGGGAAAGTTTTAAGCTCTATTAGTTTAGACATCAATTTCTCTTGTTAAGAAGGACAATCTCTGTATTCTTTATAGTAAACATCAAAGGTGCTCAAGAAATTTGACTGATGAAGTGGATGCAATTGTAATTGTAGAAACAGTGGAAAAGAAATCTGAGAGGTGAATTTCCTGATTGTTTGGGTGAGAGTTCATTGAGACTGCGGCGCGATTCGCCAGCCACAGAGTGTCTGAGGGCTGCTGCTGAGATGGAGTTTGAGTTGATCCTGCTCTCCAGGAACATGCAGCTGTGACTAAAATACCCTGCATTTCCCCAGAGTAAGAAAACTCACGCTATCCCAGAGACCCAGACAAAGGGGAATTAGCTCGCTTGCACGGGAGCTTGGGGACCGGAAAGCTGATGGAGGCTTTGCCGGTTCTTGGGTCTCTATGGAAATGGGCATATTCTGGGGAAGTTTTTTTCTTGGGAAGAAGAAGAGTGTTGGCTGCTTCCTTTCCTCTGGACACGCTCAGATGCAAGAGCATGAAGCAGCTGTCTCCAGGTTCACTGCGGACATGGGGCCATTCTACTGTTTCTGCCTTCTCACTCCAGTCCGCCCTCCTGTAGCGCTCACTGGAGCTCTAGTACCTGGTGTATCCAGCTGTCCCACAAAGAGTGAGGGCTCAGTAACGGGAGACACAAGCCACAAAACCAAGAGCCATGTGCCTAGTTCATCCTTGGATCTCCAGGCCTAGGATAACATCTTCCACAGAGTGAATGTTCAACCATTTGTAGCAAAAAGAGGTGTGAAAAATGGAAAGGAACGATAGCCAAGTTCACAGGTGGCCCTCTTCCTTAGAGTTGAGAAGCAAAAACACATAACTCAGGCCTCTCAAATTCTATGCGCATACAATTGACTAGAGTTCTTGTTCTGATTTAGTAACTTTGGGGTGCAACCAGAAGTTCTGCATTTCTAACAGGCTCCCAGGTGATGCTCCCTTGGATCAGCCATTGGGTAGCAAGGAAGTAGATGGAAGAGCTGACTACACAGTCAAATTCTGAGAAAGGGCAAAAATCACTTATAACATTTTATAGGTTAGTAGCCTGCCTAACTCACCCACAAGGTAAATGTGCAAGCTCAGGTTCACATGCATAAGGTTCAGTGTATTTTTGGAATATTCATTTTATCTATGTCTGTGAGAATATATGGACATACAAACCAACCATATATGTATTGAAATTCATCTCCACACCCAACAGATTAGTGGTCAATTCAATAGCAATTCATAGCATATAATTCCAAGTGATTTTTAATTATTTCAGAATCATTAAATAGCTGTAGTTATTTTCTTTTTTCTTTTTTGTCATAGCTTCATTCATTCAACAGGCATTTGTGGAATACTTACCATAAAGCCTCTGTCTGGGCATTGGAAGGCACTCTTTCCGTTCTCCTTGAGCTCCTGGTCTGGTGGGTGAGACAGAGATGAAACAAATAATGACAGTATAGTGTGATGAATTGTCCATTCTGTCCAACAGAAATATAACGTGAGCCACAAATGTGTTTTAAAATTTTCTGGTAGCCACATTAAAAAAGTAAAAACAAACAGGTGTAATTAACATTAATCACACATTTTTTTCAACCCAGTATATCCAAACTAGTTTCATGTAATCAGTATGAAAAGGTATTAGTGAGGTAGTTTACATTTTTTTTCCTGTTGAGTCATCAAAATCTGGCATGTACTGTATTTGCCCTGACACCGCATCGCAAGTTGGACCAGCCACATTTCAAGCGCTCCATAGCCACCTGCGGCTGACGACATTGGCTGGACAGCGCGCGTCTCCACCATGGGGTGTCCAGCACCTTCGCTGGAGGCTAAAACCCCCAGCATCACACCCCCGCTGAGGGTCTGTGAACACATCACCCAATGTCTCCTAACTCTGCTTTCCTCTGGGGCTGTTTTGAGGATTTAAAGAATGAATAACACGTAATATGTCTATCAAGACCTATGACCTGTTTTTATTTTTTTCTCTTTTCCCCTAAATACACTAACTAACCTTTGGAATCCTCACTTAGTAAGAAAAACCAGAATTAATTTGATCAGTTTTGCTACCGTCATTCACACGTAGTTGCAGATTGGGAATTTGTCTTAATGGAGAAGGGCTGGTGTATATATATGGTGCTCACTATTTGTCGACCACTCAGAAGTCATTCCTAGGGAATTCCCTGGAGGTCCAGTGGTTAGGACTTCACGCTTTCACTGCCAAGGGCCTGGGTTCGATCCCTGGTCGGGGAACTAGGAACTAAGATCCCACGAGCCGCGTGGCGTGGCCAAGAAAAAGAAAAAAGTCATTCCTAGACCCCTTTCTCCTGATAGGCTTTTGCTGTTGCTCTAGGGGCCAGAGTACCACGTAAATACTTGCTAGTAGAGGCCTTGCAAACCAGTTCTGTCCCATTCATTCTTTCATGCTTCCATGTGTTACTCAACAGCTAATATGCGCCAGGCTCTGTTCTAGTCACTGGGGGAGACAGATAAAAAAAGGATAAATAGATAGATATGTTAGATAATGCTATGCAAAAACAGGAAAATAAAACATGGAAGGGAATGGGGGAAGGGAAGTTGGACTTATGAATAGTGTGGTCAGGGAAGTTCTCTCCACAAAGTGGAAACATGAGCAAAGGTTGCAGGAGGTTGGGGAGCCAACTGTATAGTTATAGAGGGAACAGCATGCTAGGCAGAGGGAACAGCAGGTGCAAAGGCCCCAAGGTGGGGAAGCCTGACCTTATTAAAATAGTAGGAGCCAGTGTGGCTGGAGCAGAGTGGGCAAAGATTGTGCAGTGGGGGGAGGTCAGAGAGGGAAGGAGATGGCCAGATCATGTGGGCTTCTCAGCTCCTCTGAGGAGTTTGGAATTTACTCTGGAGTGTGTGGGGAAGCTACTGGAGTTCAGGGCAGAGCTGTGGTGTGATCTGATTTTCACTTGAATGTGCTCCTTCTGTGTTATATGGAGAAAACACAGAAGGGGGCAAGGGGAAGAAGGTGGGAGTGAAACTAGAACGTAATGGGGGTGATAAGACGGTAGCTTGGACCAAGGGTGGTAGTGGAGGTACGTGGACGCCAGCTGGAGGCTTCTGGAAAAGGTTGTGATTTTCTAATTAAAAGAGCCAGACTGTGCAGAAGCGGTCCTTCCCCTTGGACTCTTCTTCGTGGATGTGACGACTTGATTTGCAGCAGTCATTTGTGGTTAAAAAACATCCTGAGACGTCGGCCTGGGGCTTTGTCGATTCCCTGAACCAGGGCCAGTGATCGGCCATCTCCAGGTTTCTTGTGTTTTGTGACTCAACAAAGCTCTGCTGCCTGCAGCTGCTGTGTGTTCAGCGACACGGCGCCCCCGATGACGCCCTCCCTCTCCACAAGGACCCCAGGGGCCTGCAAGGCCAGACTCTGAGCTGCTCCGGAGAAGCAAAGGGCCCCTGTGTGACGATCTGAAATGTGTTCTCTCCTAATCCCCGTTCATCTGAGCTAATCTCCAAATGGACAACATAATCAATTCAAGTAATAAATATGGCTTATTCAAAGGGCTGAATAAGTGACTGGAAGCAATTCCCCAAACTGTTTTCCATTGAATAATTGAAATTATGCAAGGGCATGGAAAATTTTCAACAAATAAAATGTTGGAAAAATCTATTAAAGATATGTCTGCATATCTTTGAAAAAATTATTTGTTTGAAAAAGCCCAACTCAGCAATAAAAAATAAATTGCATTTCCATTCTTGCTGTTGCTCCCTTTGGGAAAGAGCCTATTACTACCACTTCGTGGACAGATGGAACCAGCACATTTCCGACTAAATGGCTCTCCAGGTTATAGCCATGAGGTTGAGATGACAGGATGATTCTACACTGAAAAAGAAAGGAGAAAAAAATTCCCTGACTTCATGTTGCTCAGATAATGTATCTGCTGTTTGGTTTCATCCGTGGAGGTTTTTGGAGTCTAAGTTTTCCATCTGTGACTCTGAGTGACAGACAGCTGTACTCTGAAATTTTGGAGTTCGTTAGGGCCATTTAGACCAGCCCTGTGGGAATCAAAAGTATGCTGGAATCCCTCTTTCTATTTTCATCTTATCCAGAGCAGAAGGGCTCAGAGGAGATGGCACCTCCAAAAAATAAGCTAGAAAGTTGACCAAGGGGTGTAATTTTTTTTTTGGCTGCGATGGGTCTTCGTTGCTGCTTGCGGGCTTTCTCTAGTTGTGGTGAGCGGGGCTACTCTTCATTGCGGCGCATGGGCTTCTCATTGCAGTGGCTTCTCATTGTGGAGCACAGACTCTAGGCGTGTGGGCTTCAGTAGTTGTGGCGCATGGGCTCAGTAGTTGCGCCTTGCGGGCTCTAGAGTGTAGGCTCAGTAGTTGTGGCGCACAGGCTTAGTTGCCCCACACATATGGGATCTTCCTGGACTAGGGATCGAACCCATGTCCCCTGCATTGGCAGGCAGATTCTTTTTTTTTTTTAACATCTTTATTGGAGTATAATTGCCTTACAATGGTGTGCTAGTTTCTTCTGTATGACAAAGTGAATCAGTTATACATATACATACATCCCCATATCAGGCAGATTCTTAACCCCTGGACCACCAGGGAAGTTTGGGAATGTAACTTTTGAACTGTGAATTTAGAGACCTTCTGAGTATTTTCTCTCCAGTGTGATGCAGCTTTGTGAATCAGCTTCAAAAGTTGGTTGGGAATAGGTAACTAATGAGAACCTACTGCAGAGCACAGGGAACTCTGCTCAATGCTCTGGGGTGACCTAAGTGGGAAGGAAATCCAAAGAAGAAGGGATCTCTGTATACGTATAGCTGATTCACTTTGCTGTACAGCAGAAACTGACACAGCAGTGTAAAGCAACTCTACCCCAATTTAAAAAAAAAGGAAAAGAAAGTTGGCTGGGGTTGTGTTTCCATCACCCTCCTCCATATTGGTTTCAAAGCAGCTAGATGGACACCTCTTTAAATAAAGACCATATAGCTTAAATCACATTCTTTTTGTCTCCGTTTCTTCTTTTTCAACTCACTGCCTTTGTTGTAGCTCACAGTGCTGGCCTGGGTTTTGCTAACTGCCTCGGGCAGGGCAGGATCTGTGTTTTCCTCTCTCCAGATGGGCGTTAGCACACAGGGCTTGCACGTTTCTGCGGAACTGGGCTGACCATGTTTACCTCCAAGCAGATTCATTGCCTGGGAAACTTGGAATGGGGAGAGACAGCCTCTCCTCACACTGAGTCCAGACCTCCTCCCCATTGAGAACAGTTAGAGCTATGCTTTCATTGCTTAAAAGAAGCCATTGCCTCTGACCCCAAATTAAGGAAAAAAAAAATCAATTGCCCACATCAGTTGCCTGCTGCCCTGGAGGCAACTCATGGCAAGCTGAAGTGGGAGCGGGTGGCTGAAGTCGAAAAACAGGACTGAAGCAACGGCAAAGGCTGCTTCCTCCAAACACAGAGTAAACTTCAACTACGGCGCCTACCTTCATGCTGTAAGCAAGGGAAGTGGGTAAAGAACAAGGCTCTTGCTGGGAGTGAGGTCAGGGGTGGAAGGGAGGTTGGAGGATGGCGGTTCTTTTCTTCCATGGCGAGAGCAAGTTTACCAAAGGTTAGAAAGAGAGCGCCTTGGTAACAGAGGTTTGAGTATTTTCTATCTGCCAGACATCAGACCAAGCACTTTATATGTTCTAAGTCATTTAATTCTCAAAATCACCTAATGATGGAGCTACTCTTTTCACCCCCATTTTACAAATGAGGTAACGGACGCTTAGAGAAGTTAGGTAACTTGCCCAGGGTCACAGGTAGCCAATGATGCCATGGGATTTGGAGGCAGCCTGTCAAGGCCACTGCTCTTACCCTCAACGCGACTGCTTTGAGGGAGGCCCTGTTGGCTTCTGCAGATGCTCATGGTGTGTAGAACTGGATTTCTGCCTCGTGGTGACCTGAAGTTTGCTCTCTCATCCAGGTGTGACACCTACTCCCTCAATTTCTGTCCTCCTGCTTCATCCCCAGTCACCCCTCTGTGAACAGTGTCTGTGAGGGGTGTGCCAGTGGCTGCCCTGAAGGGGGAAGTTGCCTCAGGAGCTTGAGGTCTGTCTGTAGTGGGGCGCTGGCTGGGAGCCCGCAGCTGAGCCTGGTGGCCCTGGGCCCTGAGCAGTTCTCTGGCCTTCCGGCTTTCTCCCCACTCAGAGGTAACCCCAGTGTGGCTTCACCTCTGGTCCTAATGACATCTGATCAATCCTTTTAGCTTCCTGACATAGCCAGAGGGGATGGCAATAGGCACATCAGTCAAAAGTGATGCAGGAGTGAGAAAACCCAAAGGGGCCACCTACTCCAGTCCTGCTGCCGTGAAACCTGGTCACCCAGGGTGCTGGGCTGCTGACCGGGAGGATAACTGAAACTGATGTGGTTTCTGGACCCCAGGGAAGGGTCACTTTCCCGACCACCCCTGCACCCCCATTCCTATCCCGATTTCTGAAATTCAGTAATTGTAGGCTTACTTTTTATTTTATTTATTTATCATTATTTTTTAAAATTGTTATCAGAGTATCGTTGATTTATGATGTTGTGTTAGTTTCAGGTGTACAGCAAAGTGAATCAGTTATACATATATCCACTCTTTTTTAGATTCTTTTCCCATATAAGTCATTACAGAGTATTAAGTAGAGTTCCCTGTACTATACAGTAGGTCCTTATTAGTTATCTATTTTATGTGCAGTAGTGTGTATATGTCAGTCCCGATCTCCCAATTTGTCCCTCCCCCCACCTTACCCCCTGGTAACTGTAAGTTTGTTTTCTACATCTGTAACTCTATTTCTGTTTTATAGATAAGTTCGTTTGTTCCCTTATTTTAGATTCTGCATATATGCGATATCACGTGATAATTGTCTTTCGCTGTCTGACTTACTTCACTCAGTATGACAATCTCTGGATCCATCCATGTTGCTGCAAATGGCATTATTTTGTCCTTTTTTATGGCTGAGTAATATTCCATTGTATATATGTACCAAGATGTTTACTTTTAAATTTAAGTATTCTTAAATGTCAATCCTGGGTTATCTTAAAAATCAACAGATTATCTTCGTACCAAAAAAGAAAGGAGAAAAATTTTATTTTGATAGAATGATCCAGACTTTTGAAATCAGAAAATCTGTAAGGAACTTATTTTAATTATCCCATACATGTAAGGTATGTGTAATTTCAAAAACTAACATTTTATTTTGAATTACATGTGATACTGACTGTGGGATGTCAAGGTCTTATTATTGCTTTTAGTGCTTTAGGTCTTAATTTTTACCTAGTTAAAATAGAAATACCCTTGGGAGACTACGACTTTGTATTAGTGTTCTATTGCTGTGTAACAAATAACTACACAGTTACAACTTAACACCCATGAATTAGCTTTGTGCTTTTGAGTAAGGCACTTCATTCCTGGACCTCAAGTTTCTGATCTGTTAACACGTGCAGTGGTTGAAATGGAAATGTTTTCTAATGAGCTTATCAGTTTAGACATTCTGAAACTTGGTTCCAAAACCACAAAAGACTCTCTAGCTTTATAGGTACTTGGCATTATTTACAAGGAAGAGTCATGAAAAGAAATGAGAATGGCTCATTACGGTGGAAACCTATTGAACGTGCACTGTTGATGGAGCCCCGAGGGTCACCTTTGTGTCTGGAGGATAGTGTCTGGAGGGTAGCTTTCAAAAAGTAAGTCATGTCAGAGAATAAGTGGGACAAGCGTGGCCAGACTGGTGTTTCCCAAGATAATTCATTCAAGTACTCTCACCCCTAAGCGTCTGGATACAACTCCAGACACGGCTGGGGTTTCCAAAATCGAAAACCAAACAATAACAAAGCTTCTCATATTTGGGAGCAAAGCAGGTGTGGAAGCCACGAGTGCTGCCTCCCAATATTCCTGCTTCCCCTCCTTCAGGCAGGAAGGTTGGACTTCCCCAGCCTCTGAGGATGGACATCTCATGTGATCTTTTTGTCCCTGAGATGTGAATGGAAGAGGTGTAGGCCACTTCTGGGTGGAAGTGCTTAAGAACTGATGAGTGATTCTCCACGTTCTTGCTTCCTCTCCTACGGTGGTGATGCAAGTAGGAGGTGATACAGGCTGCAACACCAAGGACAGCTACCTGGAAGGTGCCAGAACTGGCAGTATACTTTGCATGATTGAGAAATAAGCGATTGTTTTAAGCTTTTTAAGATATCTGGGGCTGTCAGCTACTGCCGTGTAACCTAGTATAACCTGACTGATACAGAAAGAAACAGACCACAACATCTGGTGAATGGAGATTGTGATCTAGAGGAATATCAGTTTACAGACAAAAGGAGAAAAAAAAGCCCTGATAATCTAAATTCCTGGGTGAAATATGATTTTTCTTTTTCTGCTTCATCCCAGGCTTGAGGGAGTCAGTGAAGTGTTAAAAAGCAGACAGCAGGGCTGTGAAAGAGATGAAGTGGTCTGGATTCACAGATTGAACTGCCAACCTCTGGCCAACTGAGAGTTGGCTGGATTTGCAAGCTTGGCTTTCTAAGGATATACCTTTTATGACCTTGTCTGAAGTCTTCTTCTGGTTCACTACTTGTTTTAGTTCTGATGGGCTGCATGCAAAAAAAAAAAAAAAAGAAAAGAAAGAAAAGAAAAGAAAGAAAGAAAAAAAAGCATTGGAATTCTGTCTTTCAACTAAATAACATGGGATTTTTTTTTTTTTTTGAGTTCTTGTTATGTTTGGGCTGATGTGTTTTGGCCATCTTCTCAAAAACCTTTCCCTGCTACTTCTTACTCAGATCAATTTCCTGGAATTCCTCCGAGCTAACCCTTTGCTCTCTGTCTTTCTTTTCTTCCTTCAGAGGAAAATCTGTTACAAGCCAAACATCAATCCCCAAATCTAAAATTTAGGACTTTGTCTTCTGGAAACTGAGCCTGCATTGGTCTTCTCAGTGTATCTCATTCCGTGAGACAGTTATTCTCAGACCCCAGAAGAGATGACATGAAGTTCAAAAGCAGGTAGAAGTTAGTTAAGAGAAAACTTAAAGAAAACCCATTTGTTTTCCTGTTTATTTTTATATCAAGTGCTAGTTGAACTCATTTTCTTTATTGTTTAAAGTTAATTTTGTATCAGCAGTGTACTCACATGATTAAAAATTGCAAAGGTAGAAACAGATATACAGTAAAAGGTCTCATTCCCACATCCATCTCCCAGCCACCCAGTTCCCCTCTGCAGTATGATTAACTTATATACGTTTACAGGTATGTATTATGCACAAATAAGGACATCTCGTAAGTATTCCTTCTTTTCTCTCATTTATACAATTGGTAACATTCTATCCGTCATCATGCTCCTTGCTTTTCTTGCTAATGGATTATCTGTCTTGTAGACCTTTCCACATCAGTACGTAAGGAGCTTCCTTATTTTTAAAATTCCATTAAGTTCATTTAACCAAACTCTGTATTGATGGGCATTTAGGTTGTTTCCACTCTTTGCTTTTACAAACCATGCTGTGATGAATAACTGTCCTTAAGTCAGTTGTGTCTGTGTGAGTATATTTGTGGAAATAACTTCTAGAAGTAGAATTGCTGGGCTACCGTATTAATTTAATGGTGAGGTTAAGGTGTAACTGAGTGAGACAGCAGAGGGCTCAAAAATCCATTCTCCCAAATCACAGTGCTCAGAGCCTAGCATGGACAATTGTTGCGAGCTTCAAGTGTTACCACATTGTACACTCACAAAGTATATTTTTGTGTCGAATGTGTGCCTGGAAGTATGTAGCAATAAATAAAATATGTAAGAATGATGCCTCCCAAAGCAGCTTGTGAGGCAGGAAGGGCAGTGTGGTGGTTAATTTTATATTTTATGTGTCAATTTGGCTGGACTATGGTAAGTAGTTGTCTGGTTAAATGCTAGTGTAGATATGACTGTAAAGTTTTTTTATTTTCTGAATATCATTAACATTTACAATCAGTTGACATTAAGTAGAGCAGATTACTCTCCGTAATCTGGATGGGCCTCATCCAATCAGTTGAAGGCCTTAAGAACAAAGACTGATGTTTCCTGAAGAAGAAAGAATTCTCCTCGAGGTTGCAACATAGAAACTTCTTTGAGTTTCTCTTTGCTGCCCTGCATAATTCAGACTCAAGCCTGCAACATCAATTCTTACTCAAATTTCCAGCGTGCTAGCCTGCCTTACAAATTTTACGCTTGCTAGCCTTCACTGTCATGTGAGCCAATTCCTTAAAATAAATCTCTCTCCATATCTATCTATCTATCTATCTATGTATCTATCGCCTGTTGATTCTGTTTCTCTGGAGATATCTGAATAATATAGGCAGGAATGATGATCCCCACCCAACAGATGAAGAAGCAGAGGCTGAGAGGGTCCATATCCCCCCAGAGCCCAGACTCTAAAGCCAAAGCTCTTTCTACTGCCTTGAAATTTAATTAAAACTCAAAATAGGGTATACACAGTGACAATCCCATTAGAGAACACTAGGCATGCCCATCAAGGTGCTTACTCTGTCTATAGACTCTGCTGTAGGAAAGCCATGGGTTGGAGTGTGAGATCTCCCTGGTTACTGCGATTGGATCAGAGATGGCAGTGGGACACAATGGCAGCCAGTCTGCAGACTTGTCACCGATCAATGGCATGGCCAGTTATAGAAAGATAACCTGGGCCTTTGGCATTCATGCAGTAAACAGTGGGAGCAGAAGCTGATAGGCTGTGATATAGGGAGAAACAGGGCAGCTCACAAGAAGATCGATGCAAGTCAAAGTTGTAAGAGAACAGAACAATGAAATAGAGCAGAGAAGCAAATCCAGCGGGATACAGTGGGCGGTGGATGATGTGGCTAGGCTCCAGAGCTGCCTCAGATCCTCATGGTGTTGCAGCTTCACGGGTATTCTTAAAGCAGCCTCACTTTTTCTTCGTGAAACTCAACGGAATTTCTGCTTTTTACAACTGATTTTTACATTCGTGAAACAGGAAAATTTCATACAGAACTCCAAAGACAGATCTTGCATAGGCCAGTTAGAACCAAGTCAGTTCAGCTTGGAGTATTAAAGCTGGAGACAGGCTTATCTTGGTCTAACTGAAGGTTGGGAAACTAAGTTGCTCTCATTTTACTAAAATCGACATTTTATAGCCGGAGAGGAATTAGTGAACATTCAGGCCACACCTGGTTTGCTGAGATCAGCGAGGAGCGGTAGCTCCCCCAAGGTCACGTGGAGGTTTGCTGCAGGGGGACAGGAAGTCTTTTCACTCATCTTTGTTGCCTCTTCAGCAACGCTTGCAAAATAGGCAGGTCTACTTTCCTGATCACTCAAGTTCTTTAAACCATCTCTCTCTCTCTCAAAACTAAATCTCTTTGGTGGTTTTAGAATTGTATGCATTATATGCTTTTACGGTCTCAGAAAAAAAAAAAATCTCAAACCCTAGGAAGTATTTTTTAAGGTCTGTATCAGCCCACTTGATGTGTAATAGAACAAGGTTGTTTGTTTCTTTCTTGCTTTCTTTCTTTTTCTCTCTCTCTTTCTTTCTTTCTCTGCACCACTTGGCTTGTGGGATCTTAGTTACTCAGCCAGGGATTGAACCCAGGCTCTGGCAGGGAAAGCTCTGAGTCCTAATCACTAGACCGCCAGGGAATTCCTGATAGTTTCTTTAAAAAAATTTTAAAGATAAGGGAAAATTCCTCATATTCCGAGAACTGAATAGAACATATCCAAGTGCTAATTTGGGGGTTCAGTCAAAACCTGTAGCATCCAGTAATGTCATGCAATAGGTGTGGAAAATTCAACTCTTGGGAAGGAATTGGGTAAGCTGCTTTCATATTTTAAGTATGGACAATTCTCCTGAAAACATAATTGTTTTGATCTCTGTAACAGAGAGGCTAAAAATCTCAGTGGCTTAAACAAAATAAAAGTTTATTTCTCTCTCACTTATCAATTTAGTTTGGCAGTGTAGAATTCCACCATAAGAAGGAGCCAGGTTCCTTCTGTCTTGTTGCTCTGCCATCCTCAACACACAGCTTCCACCTCATGGTCAAGATGGCTGCTCTAGCTTCTTCCATCATGCGTTTATTCCTGCTGATGGGGAGTGGCAAAGGGGAAGGGAAGGCAGGCCTTTTCTCTTTAAGGGCGTCATCCTGAATTTGCATACATCACTGCTGCTCACATTCTATTGGTCACAGTTTAGTCATGAGGCTTTACCTATTAGCAGAGGAGGCTGGGAGATGTAGTCTTTAGAGAGGCAGTCAGGTCCTTAACTAAAATCCTGTTACTATGTAATAAGGGGAGAATAGATCCTGGGGGGATAGCTATCAGATCTGCCACAGGGCCCAAGGTATTGCTTGCCTGCTTTCAATTTCACATCTGAGAATGACCATAAAGTTCAGACAGTTATTGTTAACAAATATTGAAAATTCTCATGCCTGTGAGAAAGCAGTGTTAGGTACTTTGGGAGTACAAAAGGGAGAAAGAACCACCCTCTGCTCTCAAAATATTTACTCTCGAGTTGTCAAGTCATATACTGCACTAATTAAGAGTAAAAATGTATATGTTAAAGAAAGGTCCGAGAACACTCTTTTTCTGAATTACTGTGTAGGTGGCTTTGATGGATTAATCTTATAATCATAACCTGAATAAATTGTGCGACACCTCAAAGCTCAGTTTGGACAGGACGTTATGTTCGAGGAAGCAATATGGTGGCAAAAAGGTTATACAAATACTTTGCCTATTTACTCAACTTCTTACGGAAATGGAAAAGAACATAGTGTGTTCTTAATACACAGCCAACCTCTTTTAGAATAGATTTTTCTCCCATCACTGCTACTTTTTTTTTTTAACATCTTTATTGGAACATAATTGCTTTATACATTGTTGTGTAAGTTGTTGCTGTATAACAAAGTGAATCAGCTATATGTATACATATATCCCCGTATCCCCTCCCTCTTGCGTCTCCCTCCCACCCTCCCTATCCCACCCCTCTAGGTGGTCACAAAGCAACGAGCTGATCTCCCTGTGCTGTGCAGCTGCTTCCTACTAGCTATCTATTTTACATTTGGTAGTATACATATGTCAATACTACTCTCTCACGTCGTCCCAGCTTAGCCTTCCCACTCCCTGTGTCCTCAAGTCCATTCTGTACATCTGTGTCTTTATTCCTGTCCTACCCCTAGGTGCATCAGAACCCCCCCTTTTTTTTTAGATTCCATATATATGTGTTAACATACAGCATTTGTTTTTCTAATTCTGACTTACTTCACTCTGTATGACAGACTCTAGGTCCATCCACCTAACTACAAATAACTCAATTTCGTTTCTTTTTATGGCTGAATAATATTCCATTGTATACATGTATCACATCTTCTTTATCCATTCATCTGTTGATGGACACTTAGGTTGCTTCCATGTCCTGACTATTGTAAATAGTGCTGCATTGAACATTGCGGTACATCTCTTTTTTTTTTTAATTTAAATATTTTTTTAACTGTATTTATTTTTGGCTGTGTTGGGTCTTCATTGCTGCATGCGGGCTTTCGCTACTTGCAGCAAGCGGGGGCTACTCTTCGTTGCAGTGTGCAGGCTTCTCATTGCAGTGGCTTCGCTTGTTGAGGAACATGGGCTCTAGGTGCATGGGCTTCAGTAGTTGTGGTGCATGGGCTTAGTTGCACCGCGGTATGTGGGATCTTCCCGGACCACTGATCGAACCCGTGTCCCCTGCATTGGCAGGCAGATTCTTATCCACTGTGCCACCAGGGAAGCCGACGTGTTTCTTTTTGAATTATGGTTTCCTCAGGGAATATGCCCAGTGGTGGGATTGCCGGGTCATGCGGTAGTTCTATTTTTAGTTTTTTAAGGAACCTCCATACTGTTCTCCATAGTGGCTGTATCAATTCATATTCCCACCAACAGTGCAAGAGGGTTCCCTTTTCTCCACACCCTCTCCAGTATTTATTGTTTGTAGATTTTTGATGATGGCCATTCTGACCGGTGTGAGGTGATACTTCATCATAGTTTTGATTTGCATTTCTCTAATGATTAGTGATGTTGAGCATCCTTTCATGTGTTTGTTGGCAATCAATATATTTTCTTTGGAGAAATGTCTATTTAGGTCTTCTGCCCATTTTTGCATTGGGTTGTTTTTTTTTTTTGATATTGAGCTGCATGAGCTGCTTGTAAATTTTGGAGATTAATCCTTTATCAGTTGATTCATTTGCAAATATTTTCTCCCATTATGAGGGTTGTCTTTTCATCTTGTTTATGGTTTCCTTGCTGTGCAAAAGCTTCTGAGTTTCTTTAGGTCCCATTTGTTTATTTTTTTTTATTCCATTTCTCTAGGAGGTGGGTCAAAAAGGATCTTGCTGTGATTTATTTCATAAAGTGTTCTATGTTTTCCTCTAAGAGTTTGATAGTGTCTGGTCTTACATTTAGGTCTTTAATCCATTTTGAGTTTATTTTTGTATATGGTGTTAGGGAGTGTTCTAATTTCATTCCTTTACATGTAGCTGTCCAGTTTTCCCAGAACCACTTATTGAAGAGGCTGTCTTTTCTCCATTGTATATTCTTGCCTCCTTTATCAAAGATAATGTGACCATATGTGTGTGGGTTTTCTCTGGGCTTTCTATCCTGTTCCATTGATCTATATTTCTGTTTTTGTGCCAGTACCATAGTGTCTTCATTACTGTAGCTTTATAGTATAGTCTGAAGTCAGGGAGCCTGATTCCTCCAGCTCTGTTTTTCTTTCTCAAGATTGCTTTGGCTATTCGGGGTCTTTTGTGTTTCCATACAGATTGTGAAATTTTTTGTTCTAGTTCTGTGAAAAATGCCAGTGGTAGTCTGATAGGGATTGCACTGAACCTGTAGATTGCTTTGGGAAGTATAGTCCTTTTCACAATGTTGATTCTTCCAGTGCAAGAACATGGTATATCTCTCCATCTGTTTGTATCATCTTTAATTTCTTTCATCAGTGTCTTATAGTTTTCTGAGTATAGGTCTTTTGTCTCTTTAGGTAGGTTCATTCTGAGGTATTTTATTCTTTTTGTTGCAATGGTAAATGAGAGTGTTTTCTTAATTTCTCTTTCAGATTTTTCATCATTAGTGTTTAGGAATGCCAGAGATTTCTGTGCATTAATTTTGTATCCTGCTACTTTACCAAATTCATTGATTAGCTCTAGTAGTTTTCTGGTAGCATCTTTAGGATTCTCTATGTATAGTATCATGTCACCTGCAAACAGTGACAGCTTTACTTCTTTTCTGATCTGGATTCCTTTTATTTATTTTTCTTCTCTGATTGCTGTGACTAAAACTTCCCAAACTATGTTGAATAGTAATGGGGAGAGTGGACAGCCTTGCCTTGTTCCCGACCTTAGAGGAACTGGTTTCAGTTTTTCACCATTGAGAATGATGTTGGCTGTGGGTTTGTCATATATGGCCTTTATTATGTTGAGGTAGGTTCCCTCTATGCCTACTTTTGGAGAGTTTTTATCATAAATATGTGTTGAATTCTGTCAAAAGCTTATTCTACATCTATTGAGATGATCATATGGTTTTTATCCTTCAATTTGTTAATATGGTGTATCACATTGATTGATTTGCATATATTGAAGAATCCTTGCATTCCTGAGATAAACCCCACTTGATCATGGTGTATGATCCTTTCAATGCGCTGTTGGATTCTGTTTGCTAGTATTTTGTTGAGGATTTTTGCATCTGTGTTCATCAGTGATATTGGCCTGTAGTTTTCTTTTTTTGTGACATCTTTGTCTGGTTTTGGTAACAGGGTGATGGCGGCCTCATACAATGAGTTTGGAAGTGTTCCTTCTTCTGCTATATTTTGGAAGAGTTTGAGAAGGATGGGTGTTAGCTCTTCTCTAATTGTTTGATAGAATTTGCCTGTGAAGCCCTCTGGTCCTGGGCTTTTGTTTGTTGGAATATTTTTCATCACAGTTTCCATTTCAGTGCTTGTGATTGGTCTGTTTATATTTTCTTTTTATTCCTGATTCAGTCTCGGAAGGTTGTGCTTTTCTAAGAATTTGTCCATTTCTTCCTGGTTGTCCACTTTATTGGCATATAGTTGCTTATAGTAATCTCTCATGATGATTGGTATTTCTGCAGTGTCAGTTGTTACTTCTCCTTTTTCACTTCTAATTCTGTTGATTTGAGTCTTCTCCGTTTTTTTCTTGATGAGTCTGGCTAATGGTTTATCAATTTTGTTTATCTTCTCAAAGAACCAGCTTTTAGTTTTATTGATCTTTGCTACTGTTTCCTTCATTTCTGTTTCATTTCATTCTTATTTTTAAACACTTTTTTTGTTTATTTTCAGCTGCGTTGGGTCTTTGTTGCTGCGTGTGGGCTTTCTCTAGTTGTGCGAGCGGGGGCTACTCTACATTGTGGTGCACAGGCTTCTCATTGTGATGGCTTCTCTTGTTGCAGAGCACGGGCTCTAGGTGCATGGGCTTCAGTAGTTGTGGCACGCTGGCTCAGTTGTTGTGGCTTATGGGCTCTAGAGCGCAGGCTCAATAGTTGTTGTGCACGGGCATAGCTGCTCCGTGGCATGTGGGATCTTCCCCGACTAGGGCTCAAACCTGTGTCCCCTGCAATGGCAGGCAAATCCTTAACCACCGCTCCACCAGGGAAACCCCTCTTTGTCATTTATTTCTGATCTGATCTTTATGATTTCTTTCCTTCTGCTAACTTTGGGTTTTTTTTTGTTCTTCTTTCTCTAATTGCTTTAGGTGTAAGATTAGGTTGTTTATTTGAGATTTTTCTTGTTTCTTGAGGTAGGATTGTATTGCTATAAACTTCCCACTTAGAAGTGCTTTTGCTGTATCCCACAGGTTTTGGGTCATCGTGTTTTCATTGTCATTTGTTTCTAGGTAGTTTTTGATTTCCTCTTTGATTTCTTCAGTGATCTCTTGGTTATTTAGTAGCATATTGTTTAGCCACCATGTGTTTGTATTTTTTACAGATTTTTTTCCTTTAGTTGATATCTAGTCTCATAGCGTTGTGGTCGGAAAAGATACTTGATACGATTTCAATTTTCTTAAATTTACCAAGGTTTGATTTATGATCCAAGATATGATCTATCCTGGAGAATGTTCCATGAGCACTTGAGAAGAAAGTGTATTCTGTTTTGTATGGATGGAATGTCCTATAAATATCAATTAAGTCCATCTTGTTTAATGTGTCATTTAAAGCTTGTGTTTCCTTATTTATTTTCATTTTGGATGATCTGTCCATTGGTGAAAGTGAGGTGTTAAACCCCCTACTATTATTGTGTTACTGTTGATCTCCCCTTTTATGGCTGTTAGCATTTGCCTTATGTATTGAGGTGCTCTTATGTTGGGTGCATAAATATTTATAATTGTTATATCTTCTTGGAGTGATCCCTTGACCATTATGTAGTGTCTTTCTTTGTCTCTGGTAATAGTCTTTATTTTAAAGTCTATTTTGTCTGATATGAGAATTGCTACTCCAGCTTTCTTTTGATTTCCATTTGCATGGAATATCTTTTTCCATCCCCTCACTTTCAGTCAGTATGTGTCCCTAGTTCTGAAGTGGGTCTCTTGTAGACAGTATACATATGGGTCTTGTTTTTGGATCCATTCAGCCACACTATGCCTTTTAGTGGGAGCATTTAATCCATTCACATTTATGGTAATTATCGATATGCATGTTCCTATTACCATTTTCTTAATTGTTTTGGGTTTGTTATTGTAGGCCCTTTCCTTCTCTTGTGTTTCCTGCCTAGAGAAGTTCCTTTAGCGTTTGTTGTAAAGCTGGTTTGGTGGTGCTGAATTCTCTTATCTTTTGTTTGTCTGTAAAGATTTTAATTTCTCTGTCGAATCTGAATGAGATCCTTGCTGGGTAGAGTAATCTTGGTTGCAGGTTTTTCTCCTTCATCACTTTATATATGTCCTGCCCCTCCCTTCTGGCTTGCAGAGTTTCTGCTGAAAGATCAGCTGTTAACCTTATGAAGATTCTGTTGTATGTTATTTGTTGCTTTTCCCTTGCTGCCTTTAATATTTTTTCTCTGTATTTAATTTCTGATATTTTCATTAATATGTGTCTTGGTGTGTTTCTCCTTGGATTTATCCTGTATGGGACTCTCTGTGCTTCCTGGACTTGATTGACTATTTTCTTTCCCATGTTAGGGAATTTTTCAACTAATCTCTTGAAATATTTTCTCAGACCCTTTCTTTTTGTCTTCTTCTTCTGGGACCCCTATAATTTGAATGTTACTGAGTTTAATGTTGTCCCAGAGGTCTCTGAGACTGTCCTCAATTGTTTTCATTCTCTTTTTTTATTCTGCTCTGTGGTAGTTATTTCCACTATTTTATCTTCCAGGTCACGTATCCATTCTTCTGCCTCAGTTATTCTGCTATTGATTCCTTCTAGAGCATTCTTAATTGCATTTATTGAGTTCATCATTGTTTGTTTGCTCTTTAGTTCTTCTAGGTCCTTGTTAAATGTTTCTTGTATTTTCTCCATTCTATTTCCAAGATTTTGGATCATCTTTACTATCATTACTCTGAATTCTTTTTCAGGGAGACTGCCTATTTCCTCTTCATTTTTTTGGTCTGGTGGGTTTTTACCTTGCTCGTTCATCTGCTGCATATTTCTCTGTCTTCCCATTTTGCTTAACTTACTGTGTTTGGGGTCTCCTTTTTGCAGGCTGTAGGTTCAGAGTTCCTGTTTTTTTTGGTGTCTTCCCCCAGTGGGTAAGGTTGGTTCAGTAGCTTGTGTATGCTTCCTGGTGGAGGGGACTGGTGCTTGTGTTGTGGTGGGTGGGGCTGGATCTTGTCTTTCTGATGGGCAGGGCTGCGTCCTGTGGTGTGTTCTGGGGTGTTTGTGAACTTATTATGATTGTAGGCAGCCTCTCTGCTAATGGGTGGGGTTGTGTTCCTCTCTTGCTAGTTGTCTGTCATGGGGTGTCCAGCACTGGAGCTTGCTGGCTGTTGGATGGAGCTGGGTCTTAGCATTGAGAGGGAGATCTCTGGGAGAACTCTCACTGATTAATATTATGTGAGGCCGGGAAGTCTCTGGTGGTCCAATGTCCAGAACTCAGCTCTCCCACCTCAGAGGCTCAGGTCTGACACCCGGCTGGAGCACCAGGACCCTGTCAGCCACACGGAATTATCAAGACAGTGGTCATTGGCAAGTGAAACCACAAGAGAAGAGTCCTGTGCTCTGCCTGGTCCTGCTAAGCAATTTTCAGACTTCAGCTCATTCTGGCAGTGGAGCAGTTGGGTTGGCGACACGAGATAAGACAGGGTCCATGAGGCGGGTGGTGCTCAGCCGATGCGTGGACTGAGCGGCCCAGTCGAAGCCTTTGGGGAAGGCCGACAGCAGCCAGGACTCCAGCCTCCTGCGGCTGCGGCCTCTTTGGTGTCTACCTCTGGGTGTCACGTCACTCTCACTCCTGCTTTGGTGGCCGTGCCTTTTCCCTTCACCAATGCTCCTTTTAATAGCCTTTGCCCCCTAAAACTCTTTCTCTTCTACTCTCGTTTTCCTGTGCCTGAAAACCATCTCCTGACAGTTGTAAGCATAATTGTTCTCTTCTTTATCCCTATTGCCCTATCCAGGACCTTCATAATGTACGACAGCCCAAGAGCTGACCTGGCTTGCAAGAATTCTTCCCTCTTAGATACCGGAGTGAAGAGTCACACATACATTTTGGTCCCTGTTTCACAATAATATTTTTGTCTGTGTTAAATAGGGTAAAATATACTGGCCTGGGGTTGGGGTGGGTGGTCAGGAGATCTGCCCCCACTGGACGCATCACTTTGGAAAAGTCACTGAACCCTAGGATTATTTGGTTGATTAACTTGTAAGATAAGAGAAATGGATTGGTTGGATCTTTGAGGTCTCTGACTGTATAATTAGTGGAATCCTGAGTAATCCTGGCCTTAGGTGAGGGCAGGCGCTGAGAGGAGGAGAGGGCGTGGCACCATCTGTGTGGCCAGAACAAGGCAACACAGCTAGAGAAAGCTCTCCCTGCTCTCCTGATTTTCAGTTCAAGTGCAGAATATTTGGCGCTATATTGAAACATGAAACATGTCAAGGGTGGTTAATCCATCTATAACAAAGATAAGAACATTTTAACACTTTGAAAGGAAAGTTTCCTCACCCTGCATTCCTTGATGTCGTAGCTCACTTTTTCCTACACTCTTTTCTTTTCCTTTTGTTAATCTTTACCACAGCAACTAACTACAGCTTGTGATTCATAATGTGGGTGTGGCTTTCCCATGGCACTCTTTTCCGCTGATGATTGGCAGGTAGCAGGAACTATTTGTGTAAGCATTATGAAATGCTCACATGTCTGTCAAAGTACGCTCTTGCGTTAACTTTCCTGTTGCAGTGTCACCTTGGGCTTTTTATTTTGGCAACAATTATATTGAGATGTACCACGCATACCATACAATTCACCCACTCGAAGTGTGTAATTCAGTGTGTTTTAGTATATTCTCAGAGTTGTGCAACCATCACCACAATCAATTTTATAATATTTCCATCACCCCCAAAAGAAACCCTGTACCCATTAGCAATCACTCCTTATCCCCCTTTTCTCCAGCCCCTGGCAACCACTAATCTACTTTCTGTCTCTTTGGATTTGCCTATTTTGGGCATTTCACGTTACGCTGTGTGGTCCTTTGAGACTGGTTTCTTTCTTTTTTTTTTTTTTAACATCTTTATTGAAGTATAATTGCTTTACAATGGTGTGATAATTGCTTTACAATGGTGTGTTAGTTTCTGCTTTATAACAAAGTGAATCAGTTATACATATACATATGTTCCCATATCTCTTCCCTTTTGCATCTCCCTCCCTCCCACCCTCCCTATCCCACCCCTCCAGGCTGTCACAAAGCACCAAGCTGATCTCCCTGTGCTATGCGGCTGCTTCCCACTAGCTATCTACCTTACCTTTGGTAGTGTATATATGTCCATGCCACTCTCTGGCTTTGTCACAGCTCACCCTTCCCCCTCCCCATATCCTCAAGTCCGTTCTCTAGTAGGTCTGTGTCTTTATTCCTGTCTTACCCCTAGGTTCTTCATGACTTTTTTTTTTCTTAAATTCCATATATATGTGTTAGCATACGGTATTTGTCTTTCTCTTTCTGACTTACTTCACTCTGTATGACAGACTCTAGGTCTATCCACCTCATTACAAATAGCTCAATTTTGTTTCTTTTTATGGCTGAGTAATATTCCATTGTATATATGTGCCACATCTTTATCCATTCATCCAATGATGGACACTTAGGTTGTTTCCATCTCCTGGCTATTGTAAATAGAGCTGCAATGAACATTGTGGTACATGACTCTTTTTGAATTATGGTTTTCTCAGTGTATACGCCCAGTAGTGGGATTGCTGGGTCATATGGTAGTTCTATTTGGAGTTTTTTAAGGAACCTCCATACTGTTCTCCACAGTGGCTGTATCAATTTACATTCCCACCAACAGTGCAAGAGTGTTCCCTTTTCTCCACACCCTCTCCAGCATTTATTGTTTCTAGATGTTTTGATGATGGCCATTCTGACTGGTGTGAGATGATATGTCATTGTAGTTTTGATTTGCATTTCTCTAATGATTAATGAAGTTGAGCATTCTTTCATGTGTTTGTTGGCAGTCTGTATTTCTTTTACTTAGCATAGTGTTTCACCATTCACCATGCTGTAGAATGCATCAGCACTTCAGTCCCTTTCATAGTCAAATGGTGTTCCATTGTATGGATACAGTACATTTTGTTTATCCATTCACTGTTCGTGGACCATAGTTTCCTTTTTCCCCCTCTATTTTCTCAAACTTAGTCTGAAAATTTTGCTAAGAAATATTATGATTCCAAAAGTCATGGGGTCGGAAGCCCACAGCTGTTTCCTTCTCCAGTCTATTTATATGCAGGGTGGAGGGGCACCCCCAAACTGTGTGGTGAAAGCCTACCTAAAAGCTGGTTGATCCTGGTTAAGAACATGAGACTTTGAGTTACACAGCCTTATTTACAATTTTGCTTTTACCGCTTTATCTCAAGCAGCAATTAGCCTCTTTAAGCTTTGGTGTTCTTATCTTCAAAATGGGAATTATACTAGTACCTATCAATGGCAGAGACTGCCAGGCAGCCCTTAGTTCCCACTGTCACTTCTAAAGTGACAGAGGCCCATTTTTTGTCTAGGTATAGGGCTGCCCTAGATGGAGGCTGCATTTCTTAGCTCTTCTTTGAGCTCTTCTTAGCGTCTACCTTCTGGCAAACAAATGATAGACAAGGAAAAGCATCCTTAAGTAGCTTTTAAGAGCTTTTTTTTTTTTATTTTTTGCGATACACGGGCCTCTCACTGTTGTAGCCTCTCCTGTTGCAAAGCACAGGCTCCGGACGCACAGGCTCAGCGGCCATGGCTCACGGGCCCAGCCGCTCCACGGCATGTGGGATATTCCCGAACAGGGGCACGAACCCGTGTCCCCTGCATCGGCAGGCGGACTGTCAACCACTGCGCCACCAGGGAAGCCCAAGAGCTTTTTTTTTAAAGACATGGCACATGCCCCTTTCCCTTTTTAACCTTGTCTCTTCTTGTATCCTGCTCCCTGGAAGCTGGTGCTATAAACTTGGACCATAAGATCAAAGCTAAGAACAGCTGCAATGTAGAATTTGGTTCCTGAGTGGGAGGCTGCATTTAATAGAACCTAAGCACGCAGCCCAGGATTAGTTGAAGTGGTCTGGTAGTGGGTGGGAGTACACAGGTATTGCTGGCTAAGAAGCTGGTTTTGTGGTGGCAAAACGTTTAGGGAGAACCCCTCCCTGAGTTCACTGGGTGATGGGGCGGGCGCAGTATTCAGGAACCAGCGGGGAGAATTTACAATGTTGGGTGTGTTGACTATTTCTTGACGCTCTTGCCATAAGACGGCTGAGCTCTGGCCAGGGTCAGCAGCCTGTAGGCATTGGTAGAAGGGAGTACGGCTCTGCTAAAATAGGACTCTACCGCATCCTGTAATCTAAGTTGATGGAGGGTTCAGTAATTGGGGACCAGGGGCTGAAAATGCCAAGTACATCTGTGTCGCAAACCAAAGTGGTTAATGGTGGCTCTGAAGGGGCAGCTTTGGGCTGTAGGCCCTTCTCAGGCAGCACCTATTAAGAGTTCTCTATATCACCATCAGCAAAGTAAAATAATGGCGTCAAAGGTCAGGGTGTACACCTTGCTATATTTAAAATGGATAACCGACAAGGACCTATAGCACAGGGACTTCTGCTCAATGTTATGTGGCAGCCTGGATGGGAGGGGAGTTTGGGGGAGAATGGATACACATATATGTATGGCTGAGTCGCTTTGCTGTGCACCTGAAGCTATCACAACATTGTTAATCAGCTATGTTCCAATATAAAATAAAAAGTAAAAAAAATAAATAAATTCTGGTCAATGAGGAAAAAAAAAGATCAGATAGGGTGTTGCCTTCCCTCTAAAGCCTACAGTCTCAGATGGCTTCAAGGCGGCCACTATGAAGATGAAAGAGAACGGTGTGGAGCCCTGAGGCCAGTGAGTAACATACTAGAGGGGGCGGCACACTGTAGATACGTAGGCGTGTCTGACTTGCTGCTTGTTTTTGTATGGCCCTGGCCTTAAAACAGGTGGAAAAAAATGTGGACATTTGCTTTCTCTCATATTATATAAGTGCCTACATAATAACTCTTGATTTTGCCTTTTGGTCCACTAAGCCCCAAATGTTTACTATCTAGCCCTTTTATAGGAAAAGCTTGCCAACCTTTGGGCCAGAATCATGGGCATATATAAGGTCCTGTATACAGAGTGACTGTGGGCAAATAGACAAGAAGCTTAGCAAAATTTTGAGGGAATTTTATTGCTATAAGTAACTATTACCTTCACCTGCAAAAGTCTGGAACTGTTCAACCCCTAAAGTAATGCCGCTGATCCCAAACCTGCACCGGCAGGAAGTGGGCGCTCAGCCTCTAAGAGGAGCACGCTCTCCAAAGCCCGCCTCACCCTCCAAGGACAGGACCAGATGGCCACCAGCCAACACACTCTGCAGCCTGAGAAGGCGCCTGCACAATGCTAGCCCTGTGGGATTTGCTAGATGGCAGTGAGCCAGTGACTGCTCTGTGTTTCCTGAGTCCCCTTTCCCTAGCAAATGTCTTATTTGCTTCTGTTGAGTCTTACTGCATCATCCCATGTTGTGTGTATGTCCTTTAGTTGATAGGTCACTGAGCTACAAGGAGCTCCATGCGTTCCTGGTGGACTTGAGGTGATGGGATACAAATGGGCTTCAAAAGGAGTCCCAAGAGTCTAATCTAGTCCCAAGAGAGACGATCCTAAAACCATGTTTTCATTTAGACATTTCAAACACGTCTATGGTGTTTGCGTTCTATACAAAATACCTGGCGATCTTTGTCTTAAAAATAAAAGCAGTAAAATAAGAAGAACTCTGCAGTAGATGGCTGTGGGTAATGTTTATGAGCTCTCTTCAAACTTTAGAAACAGTGGAAGGTACAACTTACATTTTAACACACAAACCTCAGGGGTTCCATCCCAATTCAAAATCACTCTTGGGAAAGGGGTAGATTTTACTATAGTACTTTTTTGCTTCTAACGTCTTAGATTTTTTCATTTTGCTGAACCAGTATCTTAAAGTGGGACTCTTAGTTTTTTTCTTTTAGGGACAAGTAGTTCTCTTTAGTTAATTACACAATCATTATAAATCCATTTTAGTGAGTTTAGACATTATTAGCACAATAATACCATCCTTATGTTACCAGCCTAACACAACTCTTAACATTGTGGTGACTCCATTCTGGTCCTTTTTAATATGGATTTTAAATGGTTACAAGCATAATGTACAAAAATTTTATGTCTTGTTTTTCATTAAATATTATGTAAAACAATCTTCTGTGTTTTTACATAGTCTTTTCATTAATCTTTTCTGTGGCTGCCTCATGTCCTATCTAGTAGAGATTTCTGTTCTAGGCATCTATTGTCTTGCAACAAAACACTCAGAACTTAGTGACCTAAAACAATAATTATTGTATTATTTCTCATGGCTTCTGTGTGTCAGGGATTTGGGGAAGGCTTATTTGAGTGGTTCAGCCTCAAGTAGTTGCCATCAGATTGTGGTTGGATCTGGGACAGATGGACTGGGGCAGCTGGGTCTGGTTGGGCATCCGTCTGTCTTTCTATAGTTTCATGGCATCTCAGTGTGGACTCTCCACTGGGCTTGTTTGGGCTTTTGAATGATATGGCAGCCTCAGGATGCTAGAACTTCGTAGGTGGTGGTTCAGGGCTCCCGCAGGAGTATTCTAGCAAGCCAGGCAAAAGCTACCTTGTCTTCTGTGACATTCAAAAAGGGCCACTTCAGCTGTACCCTCTTGGTAACTGGTAATTAACGTCAGCCCAGATTCGAGGGGAAGGAATATGTCTCACTGGCAGGGGAATGAAAGAATTTGAAGACATGTTTTAAAATTGCCACAGTTCCAGAACCAGTTTAGTTATTCTTTTTTTTGTGTGTGTGGTACGCGGGCCTCTCACTGTTGTGGCCTCTCCCGTTGCGGAGCACAGGCTCCGGACGCGCAGGCTCAGCGGCCATGGCTCATGGGCCCAGCTGCTCCGCGTCATGTGGGATCTTCCCGGACCGGGGCATGAACCTGTGTCCCCTGCATCGGCAGGCGGATTCTCAACCACTGTGCCACCAGGGAAGCCCCTAGTTATTCTTTTATTACTGGACTTTGTTTATTTCTGTTTTTTTTCCTACTAAAACAATATTGTGATAAACATCTTCATGTATGCAGCTTTTTCCATATTTTGTATAAAGGTAGGATTGTCAAGTCAAACAATATAATCTTTCATTTGGTCCCTGAAATATATTGCGAAGTAGCTTTCCAAAAGAACTGTATCATTTTAAAATGCTATATGCAGTATAAGTGACTGTATTTTCAATACACCATTACTAGCAATGTAAATTACCATTAGACTTTTGTTAACTTAATATGTAAAATGTGTACCTTAAAGGTTTTTTGCATTTGCATTATTTTTATAATCGGCAAAGTTGCCTTTCGTGTTTGCATATTTTATTATCTTACTGTCTGCCTAGTTTATCTACTGGGGTCATAACGTATTTATTGCAAGTCGCATGCACTTTTACATGCTAAAAATAATCACTTCTAACTATATTTGCCCAGCCTATTCTTTTTCTTTGGGTTAATAGTTTTCCTTGGGGAGTAGGTATTTTAAATTTTTTCCATCAAAGCTGTTAAATGTTCTTTCTGATTTCTTCTATCACATTTACACTTAGAAAGTTGTCCCTTCTCCACACTATCCAGAGGTACTAATTTATCAATTATATGTGTCTATGTTTATGTTTTCATGGTTGGAGTTTTACATTTAACTTCTTAATTTGTTTAAAATTTATTTATTATATTACTTGGGTCTGCAGTCGTCCTTCCCCTGATACTAATTAGCAAAACCAACACTATTAAATATTTCTGCCTTTTTTTTCATTGATTTATGACATCTTCTTATTACATATAAAATTGTTTTTTAATAATATGGTCTAATTCCAGATGATTTGCTCCATTTAAATTAGTCAGTTTTGTTGTTTTCCTCTGTTCATGTGTATCTGTTTTTTCTCTTAGATGAATTAATATGTACTAAGTTTGAAGAAAACCTTTTTTTTTTTTTTTTTTGAGAATGTGATTGAGATTGAATTAAAGCTTGAAACTCCTCTTGGGAGACTTAATGTTTTCGCAATATTTAGTTTGCAGATACAGATGCACTGTATATCTCTCCATGTATTGAAGCTTTCAAAAAATATCCTTTAATTTACCTGTCACTCTCTACATGTATCCATACTTGATTTAAAGGCCAGGATTTCTTCTCTCCTTAAGGACCAGTGCAGATGTAGGATCAGGGTCATGGATGAAAATCTTTTGCTTGATTCTTGGGCAGTCAGACTTCTCTTGAGCAATCCCTTTAGCTCCTTCTAATTTTTATTTTATGTTAAGTATCTGTATAATTTTTGTCTTAATTTTTTGTTTATAGTCCTGTTGTCTAGAAGCCAAACAATAGTCAGGCGTTGATGAGGTGGGAAAGGAAGACTTGCTGATGTCAGTCACTAGAAAGAGGAAGGGAGGGAGCAGAGCTGGCAGGAACTAAGACAACAGCAATGATGCCCAGGATGGTACTTGTGGGTCTCCAGGCTCATGCACAACCCATGTCTCCATTAGGGGCTGACGCAGCATGTCACAGAAAGTGACTGTGACAGAGGTACCCCATCTGGAAATTCTGTCAGGCTCGGCAGGCTGGGCCCCTTCCCTGTGCTCAGCCAAACAGGGAGGAAGCATTGATGCTTTCCGTGTGGGCAGGGGGCCCATGGGCTGCCAGCAAGACGGGACATCGTGGGCTCTAGGAAGGACCAATTTCCCACCCTGCTCGATCATTCCTCCTCTCCCTGCTGGATCACATCTGAAATTTCTTTCGGAGGAACCTAAATATTGTACTCCACAGTTTGAAAAGAGGCTGAAAATGCATGGAGTGAATGCATGGAGTGAGGACTATTAGATTGAAGTACGAATGACTGCTAGCACATCCTTGGTCCCCCCTCTACCTCTCGAGATGGGGGCATACCTGGTGCCCTACTGTTTAAGCCCAGTCTTAGGTTCATTTTAAGCATCCCAGTGTCCAAAACGCAGAGACATGCGGACACACCTCTCCGCTGGCAGGATGACCTGCAGTAGAGCCATTTGAATTGACAATTGCTTCCAGTAAGTGCTGAGGGCTGGAGCCTCATCCAGGAAGACAGTAAAGAGAGCAAAGAAGGAGGGGCTCTAGGGGAGTGGGGGTGAGGCCTGGAGAAAGAAAGTGGTGCCTAAAAGGCTCAGAAGTTCCCAATTGTCACAGTCTGGCTGTGCGGTCATCTTTAATGTGCACTAAGGAAATGGCATTCAGATGCCACATCACCACCAAAGTCACCTCTGCTGAGTGACGTGCTGAAGCCAGTGGCCCAGACGAAGGCCAGCAAAGCTCCTTGTCTCAGGCATACCCTCACATTTAATGCTTAAGGAGCACATACATCACACACCATTAAAGCTGCCAGTTTCCGTCTCTTTCACACATTAGTTGAATATATATATCATTAAAGGAAGTGAGTTACAATATAAAAATATGGTAATTCAGACAGTCAGGTCACAATTGACAGTGCATTTGGGGGGCTGCTTTCCTGAACTGTCTCCAGAGACCCTACATTTAGTGAAAAGACATTTCCCAGAAAAGTTTTCATAAATATTCTCCATGGGGGAAAAATGTGTATTTATCACTTCACATAAAAAGAAATCTAAAGTAAATGTTTTAGTGGCTGGCTTCTCAGAAAGTGAGTGGCTATTTGTAATCCATAGCTGGAGGAATTTTTCTTATCAACTTTCTGAAAGTCAGGGAATGCTCTGTGCTGGGTTACCAGCAATGTTATTGGCAGCAGCATCCTTAATTTTTTTTCCTTCTTTGACCTCCCTGCAGCCGTATTCCATATCCCATGTTCTGGTCCTGGTGTTGGATATTTTTAATTTTCTGTATGTTATGATGCTTTGACATCTTGGAGACTAGCTGGCTAGGGAAAGACTGCCCCTCCCTGGGTAAGTCGGTTCTTAGAGATAGCAGATGAGTCCCCCGTAATCGCACCTGTCACATGCCAACCACTCCATCCACAGCCCAGCCCCCAATCACCTCCTTATTTAGGCTCTCGGGCATCAGGCCACTATCGCCTACCCTAATCACTCCAGGGTCAGGTACCAGACAACGAGGGCCAGCCCCTGTGCCCCGGAGCCCACTGAAAGTATTCAAGCTAGCCAATCCTGCCGTGCTCAGCCGGCTCATCCTACAAAACCTATTCCTTCCCAACCAAACTGTAATAAAGGTTCTTATCCATGCTTCTGCCTCGCTCCCTCTGCCTCCTGACCCAGCCTGGTCATTCCTTGTGGAGACCCTGTAGGTGCTGTGTTGCCCCTCCTCTTGGATACTGCGAGGAGGAAACTGTCTTTTCAGTGGCATTCATCTCCTAATCTGTTGGCCTCACCAATAATAATAAAATCTGCATTTTAAAACAGGGAGCTGGGGCTTCCCTGGTGGCGCAGTGGTTGAGAGTCTGCCTGCCGATGCAGGGGACACGGGTTCGTGCCCCGGTCCGGGAAGATCCCACATGCCGCGGAGCGGCTGGGCCCGTGAGCCATGGCCGCTGAGCCTGCGCTTCCGGAGCCCGTGCTCCGCAACGGGAGAGGCCGCAACAGTGAGAGGCCCGCGTACCGCAAAAAAAACAAAAACAAAACAGGGAGGTGGAGAACATTATGATTCTGCTCTTTAAGGGCTCAGAGCAGTGGGCTTAAGGACCATCCCTCAAACTGCGTGTAAATATTCCCAGCCGGCTTCTGCTTTATCATACTTGGTCTCGGTTAAGATGAGACTATTCCAGTTCAGTGGATCATCCTGCACACTGTCTGAGGGAAGCTCTACAGTGATGAAAAGCCTTGGAGTCCAGCAGCTGTGGAGAGCTGTAGAAGGAAAATGAAATTGGAAAGCCTGAGGTTAGTCAAGGCAGGACCAGGCCAGAGTGGGATGTTTACTGAGGCAAGAAGATTATAAAAGGAGAGAAAGAAAAGTCAGATTTCAGGTAGAATAAGATGGAGAAAACTTAACTGAACAGAAGTCCTCTTAGGCAGGGCTCTGGCTTCTGATAAATGCCTTGACAAATGAGCTGGGTATATGCTCACCCTGAGACACAGGGATGAAGCCTGCAGGTGCCCGTGTGTGAGGGCATTACGGTTTCTTAGGGTGGCCAGACAGGGATAGCCGGCAGCCTCTGCTTGGTGTGAGTGCCCCAGTGGGCTAAGTGTGGGGCACAAAGCAGAGAGGTCAAAGAAGTCATGAGTACCGGGAGGAGGATTTGCCTGGAGTGGAGTGAGTAGAGGAGGGGAGGTGTTTGGAAGAAGGTCCCAAGCAGAGCAGACAGACTGTGCAAAGGCCAGAGAGAAAGTGAGCCAGGGACGGGTTTACAAAAGGCAATTATACGTACAGATTTTCATTAAAATTTTAAAAAAAATTTTTGGTAAAAAACACATAACAAAATTTACCATCTTTGCCTTTTTTTTTTTTTTTTTGCGGTACGCGGGCCTCTCACTGTCGTGGCCTCTCCGGTTGCAGAGCACAGGCTCTGGATGCGCAGGCTCAGCGGCCACGGCTCATGGGCCCAGCCGCTCCACGGCATGTGGGATCTTCCCGGACCGGGGCACGAACCCGTGTCCCCTGCATCGGCAGGCGGACTCTCAACCACTGCGCCACCAGGGAAGCCCCATCTTTGTCATTTTTAAGCGTACAGTTCAGTAGTGTTAAGGATATACACATTGTTGTGCAACAGATTTCTAGAACTTTTTCATCTTGCAAAACTGAAAGTCTATATCCATTGAAAAACTTTTCAGGGGAGTTCCCTGGCGGTCCAGTGGTTAGAACTCCATGCTTCCACTGCAGGGGGCACAAGTTCCCTGGCGGTCCAGTGGTTAGAACTCCATGCTTCCACTGCAGGGGGCACAAGTTCCCTGGCGGTCCAGTGGTTAGAACTCCATGCTTCCACTGCAGGGGGCACAAGTTCGATTCCTGGTCAGGGAACTAAGATCCCAAATGCCACACGGCCCAAAAAAAAAAAAAAAAAAAATCTATTGTCTTAGCAACTTTCAAATATACAATACAGTATTGTTAACTATACTCACCACGCTGTACATTACATCCCCAAGACTTATTTAAAAAAAAAAAGGAAAAAGAAAAACTCTTCATTCTCCCTCGCTCCTGATAAGGACAGAGTAAAGGGACAAAGTAGGTGATTAAATAATTAATCCCACTAAGGGATCGTAAGTAAAGAAAAAAAGCATGGGAGACCCCTGTAAGTTAATGATCACTCAAGAAAGCAGGTTTACATAACCACAAAACTCAGCAGGCTTGCTTAGCAACAAAGCCATGCAACAGAAGCATGAGATATGCCCCCAAACAATAAAACATTCTCATTCAATGGTTGAATGAGACCCACATCCTGCCCAGTGAGCTCAGTAAGTTAATGATTTCTAGGGCATGTTTCTCTGAGCACACTAAAAACAAAAATGTAAGGAAAAGGTGACATTATACCGAAACCTGAGATGATTTACCACATTTTCGTATATGTTACCACATTTTTGCTCATTTCCATTGCGCCGTGACAGTCCCAGCTTGACCATGCAGGGACAAGAAAACTTGCCCGCCTGACATGGAGGAGAAGCTGATGATGGAAGCTTGGCGTCTACTCAAGAATGAGGAAGAAGGTGGTCTTCTCCTCTCCCCCCTTTTGCTTTGATTATAGTAGCCCACTAAGGTCTCGAGGCATGGCACCCTCTTACCTGCCCACCTGTAAGCCTCACAAGCGTCCTATTCTAATAAATCACTTCTTATCTCTCACTGCCTCTTGCTGAATTCTTTCTGTGATGAGACATAAGGAACCGGAGCTCCCCGGAGCCCCCCAAGATGCATTTCTGCGGTTTCACCCTTACTGCCTAGTAACCACCATTCTGCTTTCTGTTTCTGTGAGTTTGACTACTTTAGCTACTTCATATGGCAGAATCATGCATTTGTCTTTTTATGATTGGCTTAGTTCACTTACCATAATGTCCTCAAAGTTTATCCATGTTGTAGCATGTGACAGGATTTCCTCCTTTTTTAAGGTAGAATGACATTCCTTTGAATTGTCTATCACATTTTCCTTATCCATTCATCCATTGTTGGATATTTGGGTGGCTTCCACCTCTTGGCTATTGTGAATAGTTCTGCGGGAACATGGGCTTGCAAATTTCTCTTTGAGGTCCTGCTTTCAATTCTTTTGGATAAATATGCAGAAGCAGGATTGCTGGACCACATGGCAGATTTTAACTTTTAAAGATCACTCTAGTGACTGTGTGTAAGATTAATTTTACGTGGGCCAGTATTGGAGGCAGAGAGACCTGTTGAAGAATTCAGGCAAGATATAACAAGGTAGCAGAAGTGGAAAGAGAGGAATGGATGGATTCCAGGCGGAATGATACTGAGCTGACAGGTTGAATGGGAAATAGGAAGGAGGAGTTAGTGGTGGAGCTTAGGTTTCTGGTTTGGGCCCTGGGTGGATCATGGAGCCTGACGTTGTGGTAGAAGTATCAGAGGAACAGGGAGATCGGAGCCTCACTGTTCTGGAATGATGCCTCAGCAACAGTGTGGGGAGATGGAGATGGAGAGGGTGAGATTTACAGTCTTAAAAGAAGGCCTGGACCAGGGCAGCAGCAGCAAGAGTGGAAAGGAGAGCTCAGACCACAAGTAGACTCTGTAACAGTATGTAGTGTCTAGCTGATTGTGGTGGCCTTACAGAAGAAGAGATGCCTTTCAGAATCTGATAGAATTTTGATGGGCGGCGTAACACTAAGCTACATGGAATTTTAATGACTATTTTGCATAGTTTTAGATACCCTGATTTTGAGATACATGTGGAATGTATATAGATAACTAGTTGGGAACACTGGAATACCAGTTTAGTACTTGTAAATTAGAGTTTAGGACAAGCGTCAGGCTAAAAATATGTGTTTGGAAGTTAGTTATTAACGTGTAGGTGGGAAAGGAGGTTAGGCTAAGTGACACTTAACCAAGGAAAGCAGAACGGAGGGAGAAGGATAAAACCTGGTGGAACATCAACATCTTAGGGGCAAGTGAAGGAAAAACAGCCAGGAAAGGAGTGTGGGAAGGGCTAGGGATGGAACAAAGGAGAGAGTAGTGTGGGAGAAGCTAGGGAAGGAAGAGAGAACAGGGCAAAGGAGATTTGGGGGTCAGTGACCAAACCTGGGCTAAGGGCGTGTGGATAGAGCTGATGAGAAGGGAGAATGTGATTCTCCCTCTCCCTTTAGCTGCCTGGTAAACCTTGTAAACACAAAGTTTCTCCCAAGTCGATGGTGGCTTATTTCTGTTACTCTGTATAGGGTAGTGGTCCTCAGTGGGGTAGGGGGTGATTTTATCTTTCTGGGTTCCTTTGTGGTTGTCACACTGGGGTAGGGATGCTTCTGACCGTCGGGTGGGTAAGAAGCCAAGGATGCCGTTCAGCATCCTACAATGCACAGGGCAGCTCCCTGCCACCCCCAACAAAGAATCACCCGGCCCCAAACAGCAAGTGGGAAGGCTGAGAACCGTGATGTAGACTTTGTGTGTTGGGTACACATTCCGCACAACTTCTTAAAGCCTCGGGCGCTGTGTTCACAGTGAGAACTGTCTGCCACCACAGGGCACTGCAACTCTTTCTAGTTTGTGGTTCAACAGCGGGCCCCCCTTTGAAAGTGGAATTTGAAAGGTTCTAGCGAGGCAGCCCACCTTTTCAACAAACGCAAGAGGTACGTTAGCACAGTCATTTTAGGAATAGTCGTTTTGTTTTGTTTGTTTTGTTTTTTGATTTAGTTTTGGCTGCTTTGGGTCTTCGTTGCTGCGCGCGGGCTTTCTCTAGTTGTGGCGAGTGGGGGCTACTCTTCGTTCCGGTGCGTGGGCTTCTCATTGCGGTGGCTTCACTTGTTGCGGAGCATGGGCTCTAGGCATGTGGACTCAGTAGTTGTGGCTCGCGGGCTCTAGAGCGCAGGCTCAGTAGTTGTGGTGCACGGGCTCACTTGCTCTGCAGCATGTGGGATCTTCCCGGACCAGGGCTCGAACCCGTGTCCCCTGCATTGGCAGGCGGATTCTTAACCACTGCAGCACCAGGGAAGCCCCAGGAATAGTTCTTCATAAGTGCCATAAGAGACTTAAGGGAAATGTATTCCAAGAATTGAACATCTTAACTCAGCTCCAGGGCCTTTGAGATCTTTCAGCTCAGCTTAGCACACTGGAGCTTTCTTAATTGAGAGCACTCACTAATAACTCCATTTCCTAGAAACTCCTACCACCCAACAGCTAAGCTTCCTGTGGGTCCTGATTTCTGCTCATCAGGCCGGTGAAGCCAGAGCAGGAACGCGGGATGCTGTGTGTTCACACCAACGCTGGCCCATACGTTCATCTCAGTTTCACCTCCCAACTCTCAGAGCTCATGTTTGGAGACTCCGAGTGAGGGCTCTGAAGTGGCACTGGCTGGATTAGAGCCTGCTTGAGTATCCAGCCGCTGGGTACGTGACTTAGTATCTCTTATGTAAAATGAGAATAACTGTACCTCCCTCAGGAGGTTGCTTTGAGGATTAAACGGGTAAATACATGTAAAGTGTTCAGAGCAGTGCCTGGCACAGAGCAAGCTCTCAAAATAATGTTAGTGACATTAGTTACTAGATACTCTATTCCTTTCCCAGGGATGCTTTAACAAAGTACCGGGAACGGGATGTCTTCAAACAACAGAAGTTTAATTTCCCACAGTTCTGTAATCTGGAAGTCTGACATCAAGGCGTTGTCATGGCTGAATTCCCTCCAAAGGTTCTAGGGAAGACTTCTTGCGTTTTCCTAGCTTCTGGTGTTTGCTGGCATCCTTGGTGTCCCTTGGCTTGTAGCTCCAACTTCTGTCTCTATCATCATACCTTCTCACCTGTGTGCCCCTGTGAATCTTCAGATATCCCTCTCCTTACAAGGACACCAGCAGTCATTGGATTTAGGACCCACCCCACCTGATCCAGTATAACTTCATCTTAACTAATTACATCTGCAAAGACCCTGTTTCCAAGTAGGGTCACATTCCAAGGTTCTGATAGACATGGGTTTGGGGGAACACTATTCAACCCACTGCAGTACCATTAAGGTTAATCGACAAATTTGTTTTGATTGAGCAAGTACTTCTCTTGGTGAGGAAAATCTAGCAATATGTTTAGGTTTCTTTCAGACAAATTTTAAAAGCTGCGTCTTTAAAACACTCTACATGTTATAGCCTGAACACCATCCTGTAGAGACAATTTATTTAAAAAATCAAAAATAGTGTTTGGGGCTTCCCTGGTGGCGCAGTGGTTGGGAGTCCGCCTGCTGATGCAGGGGACACGGGTTCGTGCCCTGGTCCGGGAGGATCCCACATGCCGCGGAGCGGCTAGGCCCGTGAGCCATGGCCGCTGAGCCTGTGTGTCCGGAGCCTGTGCTCCGCAACGGGAGAGGTCACAACAGTGAGAGGCCCGCGTACCGCAAAAAAAAAAAACAAAAATAGTGTTTGACTCAGACTTCCTCTGGCATGAGAGCTGGTGGGAGAGCTGGGGTGGGAGGATGAGGCTGTGTCCAATTTAGCTTGCCACCTGTCCACCGACAAGGTGACAGCCTTCCACAAAACCAACTCAGGCAGCGTGATGTGTAATGGAAGAGTCACTTTTCTGGTTTATTGCCAAACAGAATTGGGTCTGTGTGTTCAGAACATTAAGTCCCCAGCACCCCAGTGCGGCATCAGAAAACACGTAGTAAGAGAATGGTGCCAGTCCAAACCCTACGTATGGGCAGACCGTCCATGCGTGCATCTCTTTCGGTGGGCATCCCCTCCCCCCAGGTTTCCCAGGTGGGAGAGACTGCCAGGTGCACAGCAGTTATGTCTGCATTCAGATGTGTACTGCTTGCAGTCCAAGTCACGTGCTGATTCCTTTACATGCTTGTCGTGCATGAGAAGCAGGTGATGCTTTCCAAGTCAATATCTGAATGTAGTCAAAGGTATTAGATACCCATTTAACTCTCACAGCATCCACCCGAGAATAGGCAACTTCTTTATGTCTGTTGATGACTGCCCTTGTGAGCACGTCTTCCACAGTGGTGGTTTGCAAACCTTTGTGTGCATACAAATCCCCCGAAGATCTTGTTAAACTGCAGATTCAGATTCAATAGGTCCTGGATGGGCCCAAGGCTCTGCATTTCTAAGCTCCCAGGTGATGCTAAGGCTGCTGGTCCATGGCCAGGGCAATGGAGAGCTTAACTAGCAAGGCTCTGTGTGAAATGCCCACCACCACTCAATCCTTTCTAACAGGTGTGCAGCTTGAGAAAAAGTATTTGTGGAATTAACCTTATGGCATCTGAGAATAAGAAATACACTCACCATCCAAGGAAAGAATGCCAGACCAGAAAGTAGGAACCAGATTCTGGCATTTAAGTCCTGGCTTTGCTGCTGCGTAGCTATATCATCTTGGATATATCATTTAACCTCTTTAATGCCTCAGTTTCTTAACCTGCACAGTAAGAGTGATAATGCTTCCTTTAACTACAGAATTAACTGAGGTGACGCATTTTTAAAAAACTCTGTGCAAAGTGTAAAGCATGATTAAAGGTAAGTTATTCTCTTCCTCCATGCTGTCTGGAGAATGAAAGACCAGTGTTGGCTCATGGAAAAGAGCGCTGTGACATAAAAAGCTCCATCCATGGTACGTGTCTGGGCTTCTCTGAGAAGTGTATCCTTCAGGGTGCTCTAGGACAAAACCATGTTCAAACATAAAGCTTTCATTAATAATTTCTAGTAATTCAATGTATTTGGCATTGACTCAACTCTTTTTACCTGCAAGGTGTCCGGGGCTATGGATGTATCAAGGTAAAGGAGGCAGGGCTGTGGTCCTGGAGGAGTTAAATTGCGCTCTGGAGCTAGATCACAGACCTGGAGTCCCATAGAGAGTAGCCTGGATCACGTGTAGTGGGTGGGCGCATGGGGGTCCTCACTGCCTGGTGCTCCTTCGGCTTCAGCTCTGTGTGTCTTTGGGTAGTTTACTTAACCTCTCTGTGCCAGAGAGGCTGATCTGTACATTGGAGATACTATAATAGAGAGCTGTTGTGAAGGTTAAATAAGTAAGTATAAATATACATAAATATATGTATATGTTTACACGGTAAGCTCTGTGGGTTAGCTGTTAATGTCGAGTGAAAGGGGTGTCCACAGAGAGCAGTGAGGGTGGGGCTCCACCAGCGCAGGGCCCAGGTGGGTGCACGTCTTCCCGGAGGTGGAGAATCCACAGGCGGAGTACAGGCACCTGAGCTGGAAGGCCCTGCACCCCCAGTAACGTGAGATGGACAGTTAAGGAGGCTTCCTGCTTGCACAGTGTGGGCGCCTTGAGTGACAGCGAGTGGCGCACTGGGGTGGCTTGGCTTTCACCCTCTGGTTGGGCTCCCCCGCCGGTCCCTGCAGCCACCACCTAGGTCCTGACTCCTGGGCTGCCTCTCCTCTCCCCCCTGGTCCCCCAGGGTGGAGCGGCCAGTCTCTCCTCCCAAATCTCTTCCAAGTCACACTCCTTTGCACCCTCTCCTGGGGGCCCTCTCTTGGTCTCCCGAGGGCAGAAGAGGGTGGAGAGGGGGTGGTCTCCTCCTTTCTCCATCCTTCCGTTCAGCTCTCCTGTTGGGCACACAGTGTAGCTCCTGCTTATGTCACGTATTCCGTTTTAGTAGTAGCGTATATAAGGATTCATTCCCTCAGTCTCAAGGCAGCACAGTGGCCTCGAGCACTGATGTAGGGAAAAGAAAAACAAAATTGTTATTTAATTTACGAAGCCTCTACATATACTGCAGGAAAGGTGCAAACCCAGGAAAGGAGGGCAGAAGAGAGGGCCAGCAATCAACCAGCACATATTTATTTGTTGTCATTTTCATACAAGACGCTATGGGGACAAGCAGAAGGAGTTAAATCTGCAGAGCACAGGTTTCCCAGTGGTGTGTGTCCGGGGAAAGACTGACCTCTCATGGAATCTGAGAGTGAGAGGAAAGTGTTCTCTATGGGGGGGAAGGCGTGAGGTGTTGAGGCCAGAAGGCGAGCTTTCTAATTGTCAGCTCTTCCAGGAAGCCTTGCTGACTTCAACCTGCAGGAATTCATTCCTTCATCCATCCATCCATCCATCCTACAAGGGTTTCTGGTCGACCTTGCTTTTCCCCTCTTCCAGGCCACCTAAGGCTATTATAGTGGCTTATCCATTTCTCACTATTGTCTGACTAATTAGCTTACTTCCCCCCCCCCCCCGTTTCCTATAACAGTGTGGGTCACCACAGTGACTGTGGTTTCCCATCAGAATCTCAGCCTGGCAAAATGAAAACAACGTGGAGTGGAGTTTTAGCTCTGCCACTTACTGACTGTATGATCTTAAGCAAGTTACTTAGCCTTTCTGAGTTCAGTTTTCTAATCTACTAAATAAGAATGACAATGCCTATATACTAGTCAGCTTGGGCTGCCAAACAGAATACCTTAGACTGGGTGGCTTAAACAACAGAAATTTATTTTCTCACAGCTCTCCAAGCTGGAAATCCCAGATCAAGGTCCAGCAGGGTTGGTTCCTGGTGAGAGCTCTCTTCCTGGCTTGTAGATGGCTACCTTCTCTCTGCGTCCTCACGTGATGGAGAGAGAGAGACAGACAGACGGACACACAGAGAGGGATCTCCGTCCTCTTATAAGGCTGCAGTCCTATCAGATTAGGACTCTACGTTTATAATCTCATTTAACCTTATCTACTTCCTAATGATCCTGTCTCCAGAGACAGTCACAGAGGGGGCTCGAGCTTCAACATATGTACTTTGGTTGAGGGGCACAATTCAGTCCATAACAAACTGCATGCAGTCATTGCGCACAAGTTTCTTCCTCTGTGGAGGAGGCGGGTCCAAAGGGAGTCTGCCAGCCTCAGGCCTCCCTATCGAGGGTCAAGATCTGAGTTGAGTAATACTCCTCCTAGCGGTCCATTTCTTCTAGGGAGCCCCGTTGTCCTTCCCTGCCAGCTGCTACCTCAGTCCACGGACCGACCTGTCCAATAACTTTAAACCACAGCAGGCAGGGCCCTGGTGCTACTCCCTTTCCTATCAGAAGGCTCCAAGGCTCCGGGGACAATGAGCAGATGCAGATATCCACCAGGGAGGGGCACGCACTGACCGATGCTACCTCTATCTGCAGATCTCCTTGCCCAGACAAAGGCATCTGGGTAGGTAATTCTTCCAGAATGGATGGGCACTTGCCTTAACCTAAGTAACTTAGGGAAGCCACTCAGCTGCCTCTTCTCAGGGCAGCATTCTGCTCCGAGGTGGTGTTTCTGACTCTAGGAATAGGAAGGGCTGCGACTTGAGAAATTCTGTTTTCTTACCAGTGATTCAAAGCGTATGTTCAGGGCTTCCCTGAAGCCTGGTGGCGCAGTGGTTGGGAGTCCACCTGCCGATGCAGGGGACACGGGTTCGTGCCCCGGTCCGGGAGGATCCCACATGCCGCAAAGCGGCTGGGCCCGTGAGCCGTGGCCGCTGAGCCTGCGCGTCCGGAGCCTGTGCTCCGCAACGGGAGAGGCCACGGCAGGGAGAGGCCCGCGTACCAAAAAAAAAAAAAAAAAAAAAAAAGCGTATGTTCATATGTGATAAAGTTCTGCTTTACTGGGCACGTCGCTATATTTACAAATGAAATAATACCAACTTTTTTTTTTTTTTCCTAATTGGGTTTATTGTACTTCTAGATGTTATATGCAGGACTCTCCACTAGAAGCCAATCCGGAGACCGTGAGCAATGAAAGACTAGGTTCCTGCTCTTGAAAAGGCTTCCAATTTAGCCTGAAAGACAAAACAGACACATGTGAGAAGATGAATGCAATGTGGGACTTAGTAACATTTCAGGACAACAATGACCTGCCTATCTGCACCTGCTTCACGGGGTCATGGTGAAATTGAAATTAATAAGCGAAGGCAGAGGTGGTTGAATAAATGGGCGAATGTATGGCGGCCAATGAGGGTGGGGCACGGGAGACGTAAGAGCCAATGGAATGCATTGGAGGGTGTGGTCCTGGCTCTGGAGCAAGCCTTGGAAAACACAGACCCTCTGTGTGGCTGAGCTGGAGCTGCAGTTGTCTGTCATGCAGGGATCCCAGCTCCTCCCAGCTCCTGGAGCCCTTGAATTACCCGTCCGTTCACAGAGCTCACAGGCAAGGGCGGATTGGTTCAATGTGTTATTTTTATTTTATTTTATTTTATTTTTACATTCCACTTTTTGCCTTTCAATTGATAGAGCAGATGGAAATCTTGCTTCTCAATTATCCAGTGTCCCCATTTGATCCGAGTACATCTGGAAGGAGACTTCTGAATACATTTGTTTTTTAAAAATGAGAGTGGAAACAGGCATGGAGTTGGGGAGGCTTTTGACCTTTTTTTCCTGCCTGCCCCATCAATATAGTTTCCCAAGAGAAACAAAGAAATAAACTCTTACAACATTAAGTCACAGCAGGGACTACTTCTGCTGCATCCCTTTCATCTCCAAATAAACTTAATTTATAAGGACTGGGAGGGCTACAGTGACCTTCTGCAAATGCACATAAAACTCATCATGAACACATACACGGGAAGAAAGTTTTGCGCTGTGAATATACCCAGAAAGTTCAGAGAGGCATAAAGAAGTTGTGCAGGAGCGAGAAATGATTACTTTGGAAGTGAATTGCAATTTTCCGTTTTTCAGGGAACATATTCGCTACAATTTTCTCTTCCAGGATTGACTAGAGGGTGGTCTTTAGCCAGTTTTTTACTGTGATTGATTTGGCTGGCTGTGTTGCATTTGAAATGCCCATGACAATGCTGTCCTTTGGGTACTTTCATTCCCACTTCTCTTCTTGCAGCCTGAGCAGTTCAGAGCAATGTCACCACCAACTATAATTCAACCATTTACCACTTATTTCTTCTGGCAATTAAAAAGTGTGCTAACCAAGCCAGGACTGACTTGCCAATTGAAGCATGTCTCCCCCCCACCCCACTTTTCTGAAATTCCAGTTATAAGGCTAGAAGCAAGGACTGAACGCTCAATCTTTTCCTGGCTTTGCTATTAAATCAGAGGAGGATATTTGGACAAGGCAGGGATCTAGGACCATCTAAAATTGTGAGGGTAGAAAGTTTGTCTCTGGGCACTGCCTGTCCACTTTATAACTCTCTGCAGGCTCTTCATCTGCTAGCATCCTTGTTCCTCTAGTCGGGAGAGAGGGCATCTGATGCCTGTTTTCAGGCCAAGGGGTTAGAGACACAATGAGCTAGCAATCTGGAGACTATTTGAATTTATTAAATAATGCCTGCAAAGGGCACAGCTTAACGGAAAAGCATGTTAATGGTGAGATTTCAGTCACAGTAGATCTTGGGTTGGGGAAAATATTTGGGGACAAGAAAATTTCTTGACACTGAAGAAGAGACATTATTTATTTACTTAGTTTCCTATTTATCTCCCTATCTCTCTAGATCTATCCACCTATCAATTATCTCTCTCTCTTTCTCTCTCTATCCATCCATCTATCATCTTTGATCCTGAGAGTTCATTATTTTTAACAACTAGATGCTATGCTCAGATATTTAAGAGCTTGAGATCTCTCTTCAGACCAGGTCAGAGGGCTCCCAAGACTCTCTGCATACAACACCTGTGGAGTTCTGACCTCTCCTCTCTGTGTGTAAGGAAGAGCCTGGTCATAAGCAAAGTATGGATGGAGAAACATTTGCCATTTGCATCTACGTTTTCTTTCCAACTCTTCTCTGCCCTAGGTTCTATTTGGAGGCACAAGGATGTGTCTCCACATGGAGAGACACATCTTTTATTTGCGGCAAAATTAAAGTTACTCAGTGACACTATTAGATTATCAAAAGTTTTAAGCAGAAACTGAATCCCAAAAGTGAAGGGGAGAAGCTTGCCGTTGCACAGAATCAGCAAAAGAGAGACTCAATGATTCAGTTTAATTCCTTAGAATCATTTGAATTAATTTTAAGGGGAGTAAGACATTTTAATGAAGCTCAGTATTTAATTCCAGGTTGTTGCCCCAGTGACTGTGGGGTGGTTTCTTGAGTGGCGTGGTTAAGGGGGTTGGTCTCTGGAGGTAAGAGCAATCTTTCTCCAGGGGTCTTCTTCCTAAATCACTAGATGATTTACCAAGGGTTTGATTGACAAGAGTATTGCACTGGTCACCAGCTTTCTTTTCTGTGTCTTTGGGACTCCCCTGTAAAGAGGATGGAAGGGCCGCTCCTTCACTCCAACATAGCATGCACTACATGTCTGAGACTGCCCCAAGTGCTTTACCTACGTTAACTCATTTAGTCATCGTAACAGCCCAGTGATTTAGGTACTATCATTAACCTGGCTTTATGAAAGAACTGAGGTACAGAGAGGTTAAGTGACTTGCCCAGGGTCACACATTTTGCAAGCAGTAGAGCAAGCGTTTGAGCCCAGGTAGAGGTCTGACTATGAGCCCAGGCTGTTAACATTCTCTCCTCTCATCTCAGCCCCTCGCACTGATTTATGCTTCTCATCTATCTCTTATCCACCGTGTCCTCCACTGTGGCTATATCAACACTTGCCTCTTTCACCATCACAACACCGTGAATTTCCTGGGATTGGGAATTGCATCTTATATTTGTATTTGCGTTCCTTATCACGTGTTGCTGGCACAGAGCGCAGTGGGTAAACAATACATGTTTCCTAACTTTATTACCAAACAACTTTAGAGCAGTTCCCTGGAGGAAGAGAATGCTGCTGTAGGCCCTGGGATCCCCTGCTCCAATTGTCCTCAGCTCCAGGGACTGGGCAATGAGCTGGCCTTGGGCCCTTCCCACTAATCTCCACGGGGGAACCTGCTGGAATCTAGCTGGACAGCCTCCTGGGCTGTGGGCTTAAGCCCCTACTGGGCTTATTTGTCCCGAGTAATCTTAAAGTTACCACAATGACTCAGGTGCAGATGAAATCAGAGAATCTGAGTGTTGAAAGAGATCCCTCTAGGTAAATGACTGCAGGACAGGTGTTTTTTCTTCTGAAAGATCTCTAGGGGGGATGATGGCAGTATTTTCAGTCACTCGTCACTGATATCTCCTTAGTTTTTATTCTTTAATAAAAATATATCCTTATTTCTTGTGAAAGAATGTGAGCTTTCATATAAACTTGAATCTAACATAGAAGAGTCGAATTAAAAATAACAGTAGCACTCATGCTTTGAAAGGAACAACAAGAATAGATGTTCCCAGGCACCTAGGATGTGCTAATTTAACAGGTTTTTTTTTCATGGATCTTGGCTCCAAAAAGTGAAATAAAGTTGCATAATTTTCCTCATAAGATAAAAGCAATCCTACAAAATTTTGATCAATGATAAATTCTCTTTGGGACTAAATTCACAGTGGAATTTATCCCCAAGGCCCTTTAAAAGGGGCATTTAGTCATTAGTGAGCATTGTATTTACATATGAATGACAGCACTTGAGCGGATGCCTCTTATTTCAGGCCTTTACCCGAGGCATATCTTACCAAAGGCATTTCTGTGGGTGTTGGGAGATCTATACTGTGGCAGCAGATCATTTGAGATTATTCAAAGCATGTGCACAAATATGATCACCCCACTCATTACAAGAACCCTCTAGAAGTCGGTCAATAGCACAAGTATGATTGTCCATGTGTTTCATGGCAAATTAGTATTGGACCTGGGACTTCGAGCCAGGGCTTCTACCATGAACTCCTCGCACTCTGATGTGTAAGTCCAAGTTCTTGGCTTTCTCATGACCTAGGAGAACCTAGAGACTCTAGGAAATCGTCTGGTTAACTTGTTCATTAGAGTGGCTGTCTCAATATCCAGTCCTTTGAGAATCAAATTACCTGGCAAATGGCGACAGCACTGATTCTTAGTATTATGGAAATTCCGCAAGGTTGATTAAAAGTGATTGGGCAGACAGAGTCACCATTCTGTTGAGAGAGTAACAAGTTTTAGATCCTCACAGAATCACCTTAAATGGCAAATGGATCTTATTTCCTATTACCTTTAAAGGGCCGCGGTGGTGGCTGTCTTCCTCTGGGCTGAGGAAGGTCTGAGGCTGCATCTGAACTTGGCATATAAGATTGGTGATGGGTGATTGGCAGGCAGGGGGGATGCAGTGCCAGCATGGGGGTATGTATTATTCAAACCTGAGACAGTCGATTTTTACTTAAAAGAAAAAAGAGATGCAGATGTTGCAAATGATGGCAAAAGTACATGGTTTAGTCCCAAAGGTCTGTATTATTTATTATGAAAAAATTGGGGGCAGGTATTAGAAAAAATTGGGGGCAGGTGAAAGACTTCATTCACCATAGAAACTTAGTATAATCCTGGTGAAACTTCTGACTGCAAATTTAGCTGCATCATTGGAACAAGCCCACCAGGATGAGTTTGCTGTAAAGTACACCCTTAAGTAGATGCATAAAATTACTTTGTGGGCAGGCTTGTTTATGAGAAATGTAGAGAAAATGTGCCAGATGCAACTATCTCAACTTTGTGCAATGGGAGGCTGAGGCATTCCTTTTTCCCTTTTTTAAAAATTTAATTTAATTTATTTTTTTTTGGCTGCGTTGGGTCTTTGTTACTGCATGTGGGCTTTCTCTAGTTGCAGCGAGTGGGGGCTGTTCTTCGTTGTGGTGTGTGGGCTTCTCATTGCGGTGGCTTCTCTTGTTGTGCAGCATGGACCCTAGAGCGCAAGGGCTTCAGTAGTTGTAGCACGTGGGCTCAGTTGTTGCGGCACACAGGCTCAGTAGTTGTGGCACGCGGGCTCTACGGTGCAGGCTCAGTAGTTGTGGCTCACGGGCTTAGTTGTCCCATGGCATGTGGGATCTTCCAGGACCTGGGATCGAACCCGTGTACCCTGCATTGGTAGGCAGATTCTTTTCTTTTTTTATGTCTTATTGGGGTATAATTGCTTTACAATGGTGTGTTAGTTTCTGTTGTGTAACAAAATGAATCAGCTATACATATACATATATCCCCATATCCCCTCCCTCTGCGTCACCCTCCCACCCTCCTTATCCCACCCCTCTAGGTGGACACAAAGCACCAAGCTGATCTCCCTGTGCTATGCAGCTGCTTCCCACTACCTATTTTACATTTTATACTGTATGCATGTCCATTCCAGTCTCTCACTTCGTCTCAGCTTACCCTTCCCTCTCCCCATGTCCTCAAGTCGATTCTCTATGTCTGCGTCTTTATTCCTGTCCTGCCCCTAGGTTCTTCAGAACCTTTTTTTTTTTTTTAGATTCCATATATATGTGTTAGCATACGGTATTTGTTTTTCTCTTTCTGACTTACTTCACTCGGTATGACAGTCTCTAGGTCCATCCACCTCACTACAAATAACTCAATTTCGTTTCTTTTTATGGCTGAGTAATATTTCCATTGTATATATGTACCACATTGTCTTTATCCATTTATCTTTCGATGTACATTTAGGTTGTTTCCATGTCCTGGCTATTGTAAATAGTGCTGCAAAGAATATTGTGGTACATGACTCTTTTTGAATTATGGTTTTCTCAGGGTATATGCCCAGTAGTGGGATTGCTGGGTCGTATGGTAGTTCTATTTTTAGTTTTTTAAGGAACCTCCATACTGTTCTCCATAGTGGCTGTATCAATTTACATTCCCACCAACAGTGCAAGAGGCTTCCCTTTTCTCCACACCCCCTCCAGGATTTATTGTTTGTAGATTTTTTGATGATAGCCATTCTGACCGGTGTGAGGTGATACCTCATTGTAGTTTTGACTTGCATTTCTCTAACGATTAGTGATGTTGAGTATCCTTTGTTTGTTGGCAATCTGTACATCTTCTTTAGAGAAATGTCTGTTTAGGTCTTCTGCCCATTTTTGGATTGGGTTTTTTGTTTTTTGATATTGAGTTGCATGAACTGCTTGTGTATTTTGGAGATTAATCCTTTGCCAGTTGCTTCATTTGCAAATATTTTCTCCCATTCTGAGCATTGCCTTTTTGTCTTGTTTATGGTTTCCTTTGCTGTGCAAAAGCTTTTAAGTTTCACTAGGTCCCATTCGTTTATTTTTGTTTTTATTTCCCTAGGAGGTGGGTCAAAAAGGATCTTGCTGTGATTTATGTCATAGAGTGTTCTGCCTGTATTTTCCTCTAAAAGTTTTATAGTGTCTGGCCTTACATTTATTTATTTTAATTAATTAATTAATTGATTTTTGGCTGCTTTGGGTCTTCGTTGCTGCGCAGGCTTTCTTTTTAGTTGCAGCAAGCAGGGGCTACTCTTCATTGCGGTGAGCAGCCCTCTCATTAAGGTGGCTTGTCTTGGTTGTGGAGCATGGGTTCTAGGTGCACAGGCTTCAGTAATTGTGTCACATGGGCTCAGTAGTTGTGGGTCGCGGGCTCTAGAGCACAGGCTCAGTAGTTGTGGCGCAAGGGCCCACTTGCTCCGCGGCATGTGGGATCTTCCCGGACCAGGGCTCGAACCCATGTCCCCTGCATTGGCAGGTGGATTCCCAACCACTGCGCCACCAGTGAAGCCCCTGGCCTTGCATTTAGGTCTTTAATCCATTTTGAGTTTCTTTTTGTGTATGGTGTTAGGGGGTGTTCTAATTTCATTCTTTTACATGTAGCTGTCCAGTTTTCCCAGCACCACTTATTGAAGAGTCTGTCTTTTCTACATTGTATACTCTCGCCTCCTTTATCAAAGATAAGGTGACCATATGTGCGTCGGTTTATCCCTGGGCTTTCTATCCTGTTCCATTCATCTATATTTCTGTTTTTGTGCCAGTACGTTACTGGCTTCCTTACTGTAGCTTTGTAGTATAGTCTGAAGTCAGGGAGCCTGATTCCTCAAGCTCTGTTTTTCTTTCTCAAGATTGACTTGGCTATTCGGGGTCTTTTGTGTTTCCATACAGATTGTGAAATTTTTTGTTCTAGTTCTGTGAAAAATGCCAGTGGTAGTTTGATAGGGATTGCACTGAATCTGTAGATTGCTTTGGGTAATATAGTCATTTACACAATGTTGATTCTTCCAGTCCAAGAACATGGTATATCTTTCCATCTGTTTCTATCATCTTTAATTTCTTTCATCAGTGTCTTATAGTTTTCTGAGTACAGGTCTTTGTCTCCTTAGGTAGGTTTATTCCTAGGTGTTTTATTCTTTTTGTTGCAGTGGTAAATGGGAGTGTTTCCTTAATTTTTCTTTCAGATTTTTCATCACTAATGTATAGGAATGCAAGAGATTTCTGTGCATTAATTTTGTATCCTGTTGCTTTACCAAATTCATTGATTACCTCTACTAGTTTTCTGGTAGCATGTTTAGGATTCTCTATGTGTAGTATCATGTCATCTGCAAACAGTGACAGTTTTACTTCTTCTTTTCCTATTTGGATTCCTTTTATTTATTTTTCTTCTCTGATTGCTGTTGGTAAAACTTTCCAAACTATATTGAATGGTAGCGGGGATAGTGGGGAACCTTGTCTTGTTCCTGATCTTAGTGGAAATGGTTTCAGTTTTTCACCATTGAGGACTATGTTGGCTGTGAGTTTGAGATATATGGCGTTATTATGTTGAGGTAACTTCCCTCTATGCCTACTTTCTGGATGGTTTTTATCATAAATGGGTGTTGAATTTTGTTGAAAGCTTTCTCTTCATCTATTGAGATGATCATATGGTTTTTCTCCTTCAGTTTGTCAATATGGTGTATCACATTGATTGATTTGCGTATATTGAAGAATCCTTGCATTCCTGGGATAAATCCCACTTGATCCTGGTGTATGATCCTTTTAATGTGCTGTTGGATTCTGTTTGCTACTATTTTGTTGAGGATTTTTGCATCTATATTCATCAGTGATATTGACCTGTATTTTCTTTTTTTTGTGACATCTTTGTCTGGTTTTGGTATCAGGGTAATGGTGGCCTTGTAGAATGAGTTTGGGACTGTTCCTTCCTCTGCTATATTTTGGAACAGTTTGAGAAGCATAAGAGTTATCCTTCTCTAAATGTTTGATAGAATTCACCTGTGAAGCCTTCTGGTCCTGGGGTTTGTTTGTTGGAAGATTTGTAATCAATGTTTCAATTTCAGTACCTGTGATTGATCTGTTTATATTTTCTATTTCTTCCTGGTTCAGTCTCCGAAGGTTGTGCTTTTCTAAGAATTTGTCCATTTCTTCCAGGTTGTCCATTTTATTGGCATATAGTTGCTTGTAGTAATCTCTCATGACCCTTTGTATTTCTGCAGTGTCTGTTGTTACTTCTCTTTTTTCATTTCTAATTCTACTGATTTGAGTCTTCTCCCTTTTTTTCTGGAAGACTCTAGCTAATGGTTTATCAAATTTTTTTATCTTCTCAAAGAGCAAGCTTTTAGTTTTATTGATCTTTGCTATTGTTTCCTTCATTTCTTTTTCATTTATTTCTGATCTGATCTTTATGATTTCTTTCCTTCTGCTAACATTGGAGTTTTTTTGTACTTCTTTCTCTAATTGCCTTAGGTGTAAGGTTAGGTTGTTTATTTGAGATATTTCTTGTTTCTTGAGGTAGGATTGTATTGCTATAAACTTCCCTCTTAGAACTGCTTTTGCTGCATCCCATAGGTTTTGGGTTGTCATGTTTTCATTGTCATTTGTTTCTAGGTATTTTTTGATTTGCTCTTTGATTTCTTCAGTAATCTTTTGGTTATTTAGTAGGGTCTTGTTTGGCCACCATGTGTTTTTATTTTTTTCCAGATTTTTTCCTGTAATTGATACCTAGTCTTCTAGTGTTGTGGTTGGAAAAGATACTTGATACAATTTCAATTTTCTTAAATTTACCAAGGTTTGATTTGTGATCCGAGATATGATCTATCTTGGAGAATGTTCCATGAGCACTTCAGAAGAAAGTGTATTCTGTTGTTTTGGATGGAATGTCCTATAAATATCAATTAAGTCCATCTTGTTTACCACGTCATTTAAAGCTTTTGTGTCCTTATTTATTTTCATTTTGGATGATCTGTTCATTGGTGAAAGTGGGGTATTAAAGTCCTCTACTATTATTGTGTTACTGTTGATTTTCACTTTTATGACTGTTAGCATTTGCCTTATGTATTGAGGTGCTCCTATGTTAGGTGCATAAATATTTACAAGTGTTATATCTTCTTCTTGCATTGATCCCTTGTCCATTATGTAGTGTCCTTCTTTGTCTCTTATAATAGTTTTTATTTTACATCTATTTTTTCTGATATAAGAATTGCTACTCCAGCTTTTTTTGATTTCCATTTGCATGGAATATCTTTTTCCATCCCATCACTTTCAGTCTTTATGTGTCCCTAGGTGTGAAGTGGGTCTCTTGTAGACAGCATATATACGGGTTTTGTTTTTCTGTCCTTTCAGGCATTCTATATCTTTTGGTTGGAGCATTTAGTCCATTTACATTTAAGGTAATTATCCATATGTATGTTCCTATTACCATTTTCTCAATTGTTTTGGGATAGCTTTTGTAGGTCTTTTCCTTCTCTTGTGTTTCTTGCCTAGAGAAGTTCCTTTAGCATTTGTGGTAAAGCTGGTTTGGTGGTTCTGAATTCTCTTAGCTTTTGCTCATCTGTAAAGGTTTTAATTTCTCCATCAAATCTGAATGAGATCCTTCTGGGTAGAGTAATCTTGGTTGTAGGTTTTTCCCTTTCATCACTTCAAATATGTCCTGCCACTCCCTTCTGTCTTGCAGAGTGTCTGCTGAAAGATCAGCTGTTAACCTTATGGGGATTCCGTTGTATGTCATTTGTTGCTTTTCCCTTGCTGCGTTTAATATGTTTTCTCTGTATTTAATTTTTGATAGTTTGATTAATATGTGTCTTGGCATGTTTCTCCTTGGATTTATCCTGTATGGGACTCTCTGAGCTTCCTGGAGTTGATTGAATATTTCCTTTCCCATATTAGGGAAGTTTTCAACTATAATCTCTTCAAATATTTTATCAGACCCTTTCTTTTTCTCTTCTTCTTCTGCGACCCCTATAATTTGAATGTTGGTGCGTTTAATGTTGTCCCAGCAGCTTCTGAGACTGTCCTCGATTCTTTTCATTCTTTTTTTTAATTCTGCTCTGTGGTAGTTATTTCCACTATTTTATCTTCCATGTCACTTTTCCATTATTCTGCCTCATTTATTCTGCTATTGATTGCTTCTAGAGAATTTTTAGTTTCATTTACTGTGTTGTTCATCATTGTTTATTTGCTCTGTAGTTTTTCTAGGTCCTTGTTAAACGTTTCTTGTATTTTCTCCATTCTATTTCCAAGATTTTGGATCATCTCTACTATCATAACTCTGAATTCTTTTTCAGGTAGACTGCCTATTTCCTTTTCATTTGTTTTGGTTTGATGGGTTTTTCCTTGCTGTTTCATTTGCTGTGTATTTCTCTTTCTTCTCATTTTGTTTAACTTACTGTGTTTGGGGTCTCCTTTTTGCAGGCTGCATGTTGGTAGTTCCCCTTGTTTTTGGTGTCTGCCCTCTGTGAGTAAGTTTAATTCAGTGGGTTATGTAGGCTTCTTGGTGGAGGGGACTAGTGCCTGTGTTCTGGTGGATGAGGCTGGATCTTGTCTTTCTGGTGGGTGGACTCAGTCCGGTGGTGTGTTTTGGGGTGTCCGTGAAATTATTATGATTTTAGGCAGCCTCTCTGCTAATGGGTGGGTTTGTGTTCCTGTCTTGCTAGTTGTTTGGCATAGGGTGTCCAGCACTGTAGTTTGCTGGTTGTTCAGTGAAGCTCAGTCTTTGCATTGAGATTTAGATATCTGGGAGAGCTTTCGCTGTTTGGTATTACATGGGGCCGGGAGGTCTGGGGGACCAATGTCCTGAATTCGGCTCTCCCACCTCAGAGGGTCAGGCCCGACACCTGGCTGGAGCACTAAGACCCTGTCAGCCACACGGTTCAGAAGAAAAGGGAGAAAAAGAAAGAAAGAAAGAGAGAAAGAGAGAGAGAGAGAGAGAGGGAGGGAGGGAGGGAGAGAGGAAGGAAGGAAGAAAGAAAGAAAAGAAAACAGTAAATAAATAGTTACTAAAATAAAAAAAAATAAAAATAAAAAAAGTAATAAAAAGAAAAAGAAAGAAGAGAGCAACCAAACGAAAAAATAAATCCACCAATGATAACAAGCATTAAATACTATACAAAAAACAAACAAAACAAAACAAAAAACAGACAGAACCATAGGACAAATTGTAAAAGCAAAGCTATACAGAGAAAATCACACAAAGAAGCATACACATACACACTTACAAAAAGAGAAAAAGAATATATATATAATAAAAAAGGAAGAGAGCAACCAAATCAATAAACAAATATACCAATGATAATAAACTCTAAATACTAGACTGAGATAAGCATAAAACCAGGAAGAAATTCGGTGCAGAATGCAAACCCCAAGTCTACAGTTGCTCCCAAAGTCCATCGCCTCATTTTTGGGATGATTCGTTGTCTCTTCAGGTATTCCACAGATGCAGGTACATCAGGTTGATTGTGTAGATTTCATCTCCTGCTCCTGAGGCTGCTGGGAGAGATTTCCCTTTCTCTTCTTTGTTGGCACAGCTACTGGGGCTCAGGTTTGGATTTGGACCCGCCTCTGCGTGTAGGTCGCCTGAGGGCATCGGTTCTTTGTTGAGACAGGACGGGGTTAAAGGAGCAGCTGATTCGGGGGCTCTGGCTCACCCTGGCAGTGGCGGGCTGCACAGGCTCCTGGGAGGGGAGGTGTGGAGAGTGACCTGTGCTCGCACACAGGCTTCTTGGTGGCGGCAGCAGCAGCCTTAGCGTCTCATGCCCGTCTCTGGGGTCTGCGCTGATAACCACGGCTCGCGCCCATCTCTGGAGCTCATTTAGGTGGTGCTCTGAATCCCCTCTCCTCGTGCACCCTGAAACAATGGTCTCTTGCCTCTTCAGCAGCTCCAGACTTTTTCCCAGACTCCCTCCCGGCTAGCTGTGGCGCACTAGCCGCTTCAGGCTGTGTTCACACCACCAACCCCAGTCCTCTCCCTGCGCTCCGACCGAAGCCCGAGCCTCAGCTCCCAGCCTCGCCCACCCCGGCGGGTGAGCAGACAAGCCTCTCGGGCTGGTGAGTGCCGGTCGGCACCGATCCTCTGTGTGGGAATCTCTCCGCTCTGCCCTCTGCGCCCCTGTTGCTGCGCTCTCCTCCGCGGCTCTGAAGCTTCCCCCCTCCGCCACCCGCAGTCTCCGCCCGCGAAGGGGCTTCCTAGTGTGTGGAAACCTTTCCTCCTTCACAACTCCTTCCCAGAGATGCACGTCCTGTTCCTATTCTTTTGTCTCTGTTTTTTCTTTTTTCTTTGGCCCTACCCAGGTACGTGGGGAGTTTCTTGCCTTTTGGGAGGTCTAAGGTCTTCTGCCAGCATTCAGTAGGTGTTCTGGAGGAGTCGTTCCACATGTAGATGTATTTCTGGTGTATCTGTGGGAAGGAAGGTGATCTCCACGTCTTATTCCTCTGCCATCTTGAAGCTCCCCGGTTCATGGTAGGCAGATTATTAATCACTGTGCCACCAGGGAAGTTCCCTGAGGGACTCTTTAGGACAATAACTAGCTAACATGTTCAAGTGCTTCTGATAGTATCAGCTAACATTTTTGAGACCTCCCTATGCACCTGACACTGTCCTAAGCACTTCGTGAGGCTTAAGGTCTTTAGTCTTCACACCATCCTTATCAGGGATGACTATTGTCATCCCCACTTAACAGATGAAAAGGAGTTGTGATGAGGTTAATTACCTTGCCCAAGGTTGCACAGTTGGTAAGTGGGAGAGCCAACGTTCAATCCTAGGAAGTCTAACATCATAGACTCTGTTCAGGGCCAAGTGTAGGAAGAGAGGTCTTTGAAAGACTAATGTTATGGCAGGTGTTTGATACCCACAGAACCTCCTTCCCACCAAGCACGTCTGATTTGGGGTGGGAATCACACAGTAGGTGAGTCTGGGGTGGGTGTCTTATAAACCTGGCTCTCTAATCCTAGCGTTGAGAGCTACAGAGTCTGATACTATCTTATTTATCTCTCTCTATTATATATATTATTTATCTCTTCCCATGACAAAGACGTCACAGAGACACTGATGCCTGCCTCACATCAGAAGTTTTGCAGTGACATGGAGCCGTGCGTATTTAGGGGAGTTCCTGACCCACTTTCTCAAAGGAAACTGGGGGGGGAAGATGCTGCTAGTTGGGAAACAGCACGTGTCTGCCTCTGTATGCATCCATCTCATCCACTGGCAGTGGACTAGGGCAGTAGCTACCCATTAAATGAGTGAGGACATGGTCATATTTAGCACTCTTTAGATCTGGGTTTGTTTTTGCCATGGAACCATCACTCCCTACTCTGATTTCAGCACTAAAATGTCAGACTGGCCCTTCGCCCTTCCTATTCCAATGTCCACTGTCCCAGAGTGGCCCCTCGTTACCCTTTCTCACGTTATTGCAATCACTTTGTATCTGCTTTCCCTGTATCCAGTTTCTGTACCTTCTAATTTGTCCAAAGCACTATTCTAATAATTAGCTTTGATAGCACAGATCCTATGATGTTACCCCAGATAAAAAGTCTTCAAGAATTTCTCAGCTTCTTTTGTATGGCTTTCAAGATTCTCTAAAATCTGACCCTTACCTATTTTCCTTCTAGCAACTCCTCTTGACACATTAGGGCCCTCAGTTAAATGTTTAATATCTCCACCTCCTTGCCTTTGCTCATACCATTTTCTCTCCCTGGAATATTTCCCATCCTTCTCATAGCAATTCTACTCATCTTCTGAGGATTACCTCAAATACTACGTCTCTGTGGTGCCTTTGCAAATGAACTGCATTTACCTATATGCTGTTGCCTTGTTCTCAACTCCCTTTTATGTATGCATTGTTTCTATTTATTTCTTAGGATATTTAGGATTGCAGAAAGAGAAACTAATTCTAGTTAACTTAAACAAAAAGAGAACAAAAAAGAAAATTTGTATATGGATGCAGACAGTCTCATGACCCCAAGGGCAGGGATAGAGCTGACCAATTGGAAGGTACTAGGAATCAGGTCCACAGACTCTCTCTCTGCCCCTTATTTCTGTTTATCTTTGTATGTCTACCCCTTTCTCTCTCTTTCTCTGCAGATTGACTTTGTCTTCTTCTCTATTGTACAAGGTAGAAAATGCCTACCCTTTCAGATACAGAGTCTGATGTGATTTTCAGTCTAATTCTTAATTCCCAGGAGAGTAATATAATTGGCTTACCTTGAAGATGTCAGCTATGGGTCCAGTGGGCCATGGCTAATGAGTGGCATTACCATACAAACATGGCTGTTGGGGTCCATCAAGGGGAGTGGGGGTGAGCTTCCAAAGAACTGGGACGTCAGGCCAGTGGAATGGATAGATCATTCCAGAAAGTTTCTACTATAATCTCCACTAGTGCGTGAGGACCTCAAGAATACACATTATATTCTCTTCTTTATTTGTTTCATTTTCTCCAAACTCTCATTTTCCCAGGGTTTAAATATGGCTAGTCTTAGAGTTGTACTCAGTAAAATAAGGCAATTTTGTTAAGGATGATATACATAGAAGGTAACAAGTTGTTAGATGTTACTGCTACTCTTGTCTCAGATTTTTTGGTGACAATTCCAAAGGCTGAGAACAAATTGACTGGTGCCAAGTATCTATACTCATCAGGTGGGCAACATGCCAGACAAGACCCTGGCAGAGCATGTGAAGAGATGGTGAACTGGTCTGTCCTCATTAGCCCATCTTCCGCATCCAGCATAAACAGGGGAGGAGAGATCGAAGCATTGAAAGAAGGGAATTCTTTGGAGGGAGCTGAGAGGGTTCTAAGCATTTCTTCCACCTTCATCAGGACTTTTCATTGATGTAAAGCCAAATGAAAGGGCGTTTCAAGAGAGTATTCAGAAGGACTGGCTGCGTTCCTTAGAGGTTGAGAGACTCTGAGACTGAGATCTGATTCTGGCTTAAAGTGAAGGAAGGCAGGTAGCTGAGGCTGTGACTGGCCAACAGCCCTGGGACAGCAGAATCCAGAAAGAGATGGCTGTGTGGAGAGTGACTGACTTCTGCTGACAGTGGGATGAAGAAGCATATTTTCTGGGTAGATGTGGGCTTACAGAAGGGAGATGGCTTGGGTGCATCTCTTTGGGTTCCTGCCTAGGAAGATATGGAGGGCTGATGTAACCCTTACTGAGAGGTGAATCCCTGGAGACAGAAGTGGGAGTCAGAAGTACTTAGCCAAAGGAGAAGCATAACACGAGGCAACACAACCAGAGTCAAAAGTTGAAAATCCCCAGAAACTAGCAAAAGCACATCAGAAGAGGAAGAGTCCACTTTGGATGTGTGCAATGGCAGGAGGCCACCATGCCCAGATCTCAGCTCTGCTGGCAGCTAGTGAGTGGCAGTGGAGATGGGGCAGAGAGAGAGGGAGATGGAGAAGGTGACCACTGCTTCTCCTCCCCTGCAGGTTTCCAAGCCTGAGGCAGGTGTCACATGGGGGACAGAAGAAGGTTTAATTAAATAAAAGTTTGGCTATTACGTTGCCCAGTGTTACAGATGTGTGTCTATAAGCTTGGACTGGACTAATATTCTGCTAATATTAGTTTCCATTGGACACTTTTATATCTAAAAGTGGCCAAAGCGAAGGGAATCTGCCCAAAATTTTATCAAAAGGGGTAGTAAGGAATGACGGTGCTAACTCAAACTTATGGGGAAAGGTGAGAAAAATAAAATCAGTTTTTGCTTCCTATTAAGTCTAGTCGATTCAATAAAGCATGACTGACACTCAGAAGGAGAGATCTCTGTGGGCAGGGACGATCTGAAAAAGTATCACAGAATAGGAAGAACTTGTGCCATGTCTTAAAAGGATGGGTTGGATGCGGTCTGACCTTGTTCTTTCCTGTGAAACATTTATTACAAAAACTCATTTCCTGTGCTCATTGGTTCTTGGAACCTCTGATGATTCTGACACCACTCAAATTGACTTGGAGTAAATGAACTGTGCAAATATGCTATTTACTGACCACTGGACAGAGAGCTTAGCCTGACAGAGACTTAGCAGTGAGAGTCCCAATGTCATGGCTCAGCATGCATTCTGAAGTGTCTTGTTAAAAGGCAATGTTTGGGAAAACTCTAGGGATAGGGCAACACCCAAGGCAACATATCTTTATTAAGTGACTTGATATCAATTCCAAATATCCACATTATTTGAATTAAGGTATCTCAGATTTGGTCGGTATAATACACATGTCACTTAAGGAGACCGATAGAGAACATTTCTTCCAAAGTGTTCTCACATCTGATCTCATAAGGTCTGTGTGAGAGAGGGAAGGATGGGGATTGGTTTTCTGTTTTTATAAGGAAATTGCATGACTTGTTCATATTGACACTGCAATATGTCATAGCCCACAGTATGAATTTCATTATACTGGAAGTTCTTCTTCTAGAAAGGCATATCTGAACTCTACCCCTACCAGGGTAAAGTTCTCCAGAAGCAAGAGTGAGCCAGTTCTCATCTATTTCCATCATAACATGTGGTAAACCGCAAAAATGGTCACAAATTACTCCCCTCTCTCTAGCCACGTCCTTTGCTAGTGCCACCCTACCTTGACTCTGGCCTTGGGACTACCTTTGGCCAATAAAACTTAAGCAAGTACCACATAAGCAGAAGTTTAAAAAGCACTTGTATATTGGGACTTTTTCCTTGCTGTGCTTGGAACCTTGAGACCACCATGTGAATGAGGCCATGGGAGCTGTTATGGGATAAATTGTATGCCCCTCCCCCTGTTCAGATGTCAAAGTCCTAACCTCCAGTCTTTCAGAATATGACTCTGTTTGGAGATAGAGCCTTTAAAGAAGTAGTTAAGGCTAAATGAAGTCAGTAGGGTGGGCTCTAATTCAATATTACTTGTGTCCTTATAAGAAGAGTAGATTAGGACACAGACACACACAGAGGGAAGACCATGTGAAGACACAAGGAGAAGATGGCCATCTATGAGCTGAGGAGAGAGACCCTCAGAAGACATCAACCCTGCTGACACTTTGAGCTGGAACTTCTAGCCTCCAGAAATGTGAGGAGATAGATTTCTGTTGTTTTAGCCCCCCCCGCCACCCCCAGTCTGTGGTATTTTGTTAGGGCAGCCCTAGAACACTAACTCACTAGCTCAGTGGAGGATGAAAGGTCATGTGGAAGAGAACTGAGGCGCTCCATTCAAAAGCCGGCCAACTTCCAGACGTGTGAGAAAGGCCATCCTAGATCACCCAGCTTCCAGCTGACTGTAGGTATATGAGAAAGCCCAGCAGAGATAAACTACTAGGGTTGGCAAGAGAAGGCACGGGTCCCCTGATGCTCCTTTCTGTCATGGGAAGGTTTGCTGGGCTCATGGTAATTTTGTCTTCCAGGGAAGGAACATGGCCCCCTGTTGCGTCCCCTTTTTATAGGTAACTGGGAGAGTCACTTTGTCAGCAGAGGGAAAGACAGTCTACTTGGATGCTGGCTAGTCTAGAAACAGGTGCCAGCCTTTCTTTTAGGACGTATTCTAGGAAGCTAGCTGCCCAGCACCAGGTGACCTCAGGCTCATGGGAACTTGTTGCTCCTTTGGCCAGGAGCACTACTGCTATAGGAAACTGAATCTCAGTGTAGGCCCTCCCATCGGGAGAGGAGTCCACACTGGCTCCTTGTCTGAGAAAACCCAGAGTAAACTCCAAGGATCGTTTTTAGATAATCCTTGTCATACCACACTTTGTCTATGGAAACCCAAACAAAATCAAAGGGAAAAGAGGAGCAGGCTACATTTTAGATTCTCATTGGGTTTTCCATCATCAAAAGGCAAGTTCTTGTTTTCCTGGTTAACAGATGGGAGAACCAGAGATAATGTCATGGAACTGAGCCATGCCTCTTACAAAGGTGATTGATTTTTCCCGTTAGTACCATAGATTTGCCCTGAGCCATTTACTGATTCTCACTAAATTTCCCTATTGTTCAGAATACATTTTCTTAAATGGTTGGTTGGATTTATTGGTGCTGTCAGTGGCTGGAGAGTAGAGGGAAGTGAACTGACTCATAAGGATATCATGTTAGTTCACCTTGAGCGTACTGTTATCTTTCGACAAATTGTACTAACTCACCTCTGTGGGAGTCTCCCAATGTCCACATGGACTGTTAAGTCTGAAGTTTATTTTTTAATTTGCCCTTTCACTTTTAGCCTCAGACTTAGAAAAAAACTACTCTTTTGGACTATTTCTGCTGAAAAAATCAGCTCAATAACAAAAGAATTGAATATTATCTGATAGGAGCTGACTGTGTCCCTTCCCCCTCCCTTCCTTCTGTATATTTATTTTATTTTACTTTTTTAAAAAATTAATTAATTTATTTATTTTTGGCTGCGTTGGGTCTTTGTTGCTGCACGCGGGCTTTCTCTGGTTGTGGTGAGCAGGGGCTACTCTTCATTGCGGTGCGTGGGCTTCTCCTTGCGGTGGCTTCTCGTTGCAGAGCACAGGCTCTAGGCGCACGGGCTTCAGTAGTTGTGGCATGCTGGCTCTAGAGCGCAGGCTCAGTAGCTGTGGCTCACGGGCCTAGTTGCTCCGCGGGATGTGGGATCTTCCCGGACCAGGGCTCGAACCTGTATCCCCTGCATTGGCAGGTGGATTCTTAACCACTGCGCCACCAGGGAAGTCCCACTTCTGTATATTTTAAAGCACCATAGGATCAATAGGTAATTCTTACACTTCAAGAGCAGTTCTTCGTATAGTTTTCATGCTGATTATCTGCTGGAAACTACCAACATTTTTCAATTTCAGTGGGCGTCTTTTGAAACCTGCTTAAAGATAATCTGTCTGGAACCTTTGATTTGGAAAAATGGAAAAGGGAAAGAGAAGTGACTAGATTTTCAGAAGTTTTTGAGATCAAAGGATTTGGTTAATCCTTTACGCTGTTTGCTATAACTTTATAAATTCGGGTGTGCAGCGTTAGTCTCCGTAAGTCGTTACTTTGCCACTGTGTGGTGTTCCCAGGGGTATAGTCTCAGGAAGCCCACAGGTTTCCTTAGTTTTGGTTAAATTCAGTGGTTCTCACCCTGGGCTGCACATTAGAATCACCTGGGGAACTTTAAAATTTACAGAAGCCTATAGCCCATCCTTAGAGTAAGGAAATCGTATTTTCTAGGGGTGGGACCTGGGAATCAGCATTTTAAAGTCTCCAGATTATGATGTGCAGTCAGGATTGAAAACTGTTGAGGCAACTGAATCAGAGAAAATAGAAAATGTGATCACACCTAATTATTCTTTTAAAAATAAACAAAGGTATTGAAGTCAGCTATTAAGATACTAGTCTAAACATTATCCTTATATAAGATGTAAAAATTAAATGATATTGTAAAATTTAAAGCAATATAAAGACCTATGCATAATTAGGTACCATTTTAACAGAACTATCTGTGGTTTCCAACTCTTGCTTGATCTTTTCTTCTGTAAAATTTTATGTTTTTTCCCTCTGCCTCCCTCAGGTTTGAACAGGTATTGTTCACTTAGAATCTTTCCGCTTATAGTCAAACATAATCCGTCTCTGTGAATGTGTCCCTATATTTAAGATCTCCCAGCGAGCTTGTGTCTGCAGGGAGAGCTTTTTTCTGCCACATGGTCAATTGAACCTCTTATCAGATGATGTTAATTAAAGCCTAGCTACTGGAGGCGTGATTTGTGGACCAGAGGCAGCATCACACCTGGGAGCTTTGTTAAAAATGCAGAGATCCAGACCCTACTCCAGATCCTACTGAATCAGAAGGAATTTAACAATTTAACAATTTAACGAGATTCTACATAATTCATCTGCACGTTATGTTTGAAAAGCACTGAACTAAAGAAACTCTTTTACTCTTTTTGCATGTGCTTTTTACCTCTGGCTTTTTACCTGTCTTTCCAATGCAGGCATAATGAGAAAAAGAAAGATTTCTACTAAAAACTTACATGTATGATTCATACTTTTCTCTTTGAATTAAAATGGATTTTCATGTATGGGAAAAGAATTTGAAAAAGAATAGATATATGTATATGTATAAATGAATCACTTTGCTGTGCACCTGAAATGAACACAACATTATAAATCAACTATAATATGAAATAAAAATTTTAAAAAATTGTATATCTACCATCAGTCTTCTTGGCTATGTTTTTATAAATTTATTTTTCAGAGCTGGATGATCACTTTTCTAAATGTTAATTGCTTACTCATTAAAAGTTGCATCATTTCTAGGTGATCTACTAATTAAGCTTTGCTAGTGACAACCAAAACTGAACTGTGACCTGATTGATACAAGTTGTTTTAATCAAGATAAGGGGATCTATTCTGGGTATGCTGCTTTAAGGAAAAGTACCTTGGATCCAGAGTCAAGCTGTGTTCCTTCATAATGCTGCCCTTTGCTTCCCGGCATCAGGTACAGTTGCAGCCATCTGTCCCCCTGAATTTTCTCATTTGGTAAACAGAATGTTGACCTGCAGTTCCTTTTGTCTTACTAAGTTTCCTCCTTACCTTCCCTAGCTTCCCTAGTTTGATTACGTGCTTTGAGCATTTGGTTGATCTGTCAAAGTGGGACATCAGGAGGTCCAAGATGTCCAGTAAAAGCTAGAAATCATGGATTTTTTCCATACTGACAGCTCAAGAGAAAGATAGTATAAAGCTTATGACAATAAGCATCTCAGAATTGAGATGAAGGCCCCATTGACTATGTAACCCTCCTGTTTCTCCTGTTAGCACCCCTGCTTATCGCAGGGATGGTTGTTACAGTAATGAGAGGGGTGTTGGGACCACAAGGGGACAGTGAAATGTCATGACTGTCCCAGGGTTTTGTCGTTGGATGTCTTTTTTCCTCTTTCTACACCCACTCTCCCTCCAACTAATGGCTTTAAATACTATTCATATACTGACGATTCCTAAAATTATATTTCCATTTCAGACTTCTTGCAGAAGTCTAGATTCTTGGATGTCCAAAAGGCATTTCAACTGTCACAAGTCCAAAATCAAACTTGTAATCCTGTCTGCAGACCTGCAGCTCTGTTTCTCCAGTTGCTCAGTCCAAAACAGAGGAGTCTCCTTTGACTTTTCCCTCCCACTCACACCCACTTCATCAGTGAGTCCTGAAGACTTTTTCTTCAAAATATACCCCAAGTCGCACCATTTCTCACAAGCCCCTTTCCCATCACTGCTGCCTGGTGCAAACCATCATTTCTCGCCTGGATTGGGTTATCCCCTCCCTAATTCTACCCGTGTCATCTTCCATTCTCTCTACAATATAGCAGCCAGGGGATCCTTTTGAAAAGTCAGACCAAGCCAGCTCTCTGCTCCAAACACCACAAAGCCCTCGTCTCACTCAGTAAAAACAAAAGTCAAGGTCCCAGATAACTTCCTGAACTTCTCTCCAGCTACCCTTTCCCTGGCTCACTCTTTGTGGCAGGCTGGGTTTTCCAGAAGCAGACACTGGAGACAGAGTTGGTCTGGCTATATATTAGGGCTTAACACCTGTGGAAAGAAGTGAGCTGAAGTAGGATGGGGAAAAGAGAGAGAAGTCAAAACGTGAAGCAGCCCAGGCTGCAGGGAACACTTCAAGGAGGTTGGGAGAATACATGGCCTGCTGGAGGTGCCTCTCGTGAGCCCCAAATAGCTGCACCTTTATACCTGCCTCATCAGCCATTGGATGAGTACTGCCATGAGAAGGGACCTGGTGCACGGTTGCTCTCTGTAGCTGAGGCACACCTTGAAGGAGCTGACGTCTGCTGGTCCCCTGGGCAGTGCGTGTTCATGCCCACTGCATACTTCCTCAGCCACATTAGCTTCCTTAAATAAATCCAGCCCACTCTGCCTCATGGCCTTTGCACCTGCGGGAAGGCAGTTTCACTACATACTTTTCATATATCTTGCTGCCTCATCTCCTTCAGGCTTCTGCTTAAATGTCACTTTATGAATGAGGTCTTCCTTCCCCAATCATTCTATTATAGATTAAAAATGTTAACCCTTTACTTTTCTCCACAGAATGTAGCACTATTTGATATACTATATATTTAATCCCTGACTTGTTATTGTTTGTTTCTCCAGGTAAAATGTAAACCCCATGAAGGTCCTGTCACATAGTAGGTGCTCAAAAAATATTTGCTTATTGAATGAGTGAAAAGAAGATTTTGTTTATATGGGCTTGGATCACAGTGTATCTCCTTGTGTTGCTAGGATATAAAAACAACCTTAATCTCATGATATCAGTAAACTCTTTTGGAACCACATTTAGTAAAGGAGGTTTTTGGTATTGATTCTGAGACAGGAGGGAAGGGAGCAGGGCACAACCTTTAAAAAAATGACAGAGCCATTGAGGATATGGCAAAAACTGGTTAGAATCCATTAGGCCCATGATGGCAGAAGATTTGACTTCCAGTGGACCTTGAGCCTCATTATATGCTCATTGTAATACAATTAGCTAAGTGACACACCCACAGGCGCCATGAGGCCAATCATAAAAAGCCAGAAAGTGGGTGGTGTCGCAATTTGTGGAAATCTCCGCCCCTTCTCCAGAATCGTTGGAATAATGCTTCCATTCATTAGCCCATGAAATTACCCAGCCCATAAAAACTAACCGCCCCCAACACCTCAGGCGCTCTCACCTTCTGAGAAGGCCCACACTCTGGGGAGTGTGTTTCTCCCAAGGTCACTGTTGCCCATCTCTGCTTTCACTTTACTATGGCTCGCTCTTGAATTCTTTCCTGTGAGAAGCCAAGGACCCTCACTTGGTGGCCCACCCCAGGGACTCACCCGAGACCTGGGACATGACCATCCTCTTGGGCCCCATTTTCCTGCAACATCTTTACGAAGGATGTTAATAAATCTACTTCTTGCCTATCACTGTGCCTCTTGCTGAATTTCTTCTGTGCTGAGACATAAAGAAGCTGAGCTTCATTAAGTCCTGAGACCAGGTGTGTGGTTTCAACTGGGAGACTGTGGGTTCGAGTCCCCTCCTAAGCCAGAGATTGTGGCTCCACCTCCCATCTGAGGTGCGATTGGGTTCAAGTCCAAATCTGGGGTGTGTGGTTGCAATTCCATGAATTTAGATCTGATCAGATTTAGAATTCATGATAATTTGAGGTGTTTATATTTTTCCCTACAAAATAACGTGTCCAAGATAACAAATAATGTAGAATTACGTTTAAAGAGATTAATGTTTAAATTCAAAGAAAATAGGTGTTCCAGAAGTACTTATTTATATCTCCACTTTGATATGTTGATTAAAAATCATTCTTTTTTATTAATTAAAGAACATTCTCCAACTCTGCTTGGTAAATAATCTGGGAAGCAGTCCGTGGATCTCATTGATGTTACTATAATTGCTGGAAAAAAAAATAGAAATGCGTTTAAAATTCTTTAATTTATATTTTTCCTTAATCCTCTTTTCATAATTAGTTCTTCTGCTTCTTTGTTGTTTTACTAAACTTAATGTTTCATGGGGAGGGGGTGACTCCTGTCTGCAGAGTTAGGAATGGGCTGAGGTCCATTTGGTTTGGTGTTACATGCTCTTTGCAGCATTGTTGTTGGATTTTTTGTGTCTGTTTTTTGTTGTTGTTTTTGCACTTGTTATAAACTGGGAAAATAATCAGCAGCTTTAATGAAAAAGTGATTTAAAGACTCCTTTCAGTGTGCCTCTGATTTCCACCTCCACTTCGTGCTTTACCCCTTATCATCTCCATTCCTTTATGCTGCTTTCTCCTTAAACTATCCAAACCATTTTGCTGGATAACCAAAGTCACTCTCCCAAGGGAAAAAGAAATACAAATCCAAATGTATGAAAACTGCCCACCTGATGGTCGCCTCTAGCTCTGATTGCCAAGGAGATTCAGCATCTCTTCTCTTGTCTTCTCTCTCCATTGGTAACCCTGGTGTTTCCAGCATGCCTTTTTCTATGAATTTCACCAAGATCTCTTAAATGTTACTCTCTTAAGATCTCCTAACTGCTCCAATGCCAGCTACCTATTCATAATTGAAAAGAAAAACAGATAATTTTGGAAGAATCCAGTGCTTTTCCACACCACCTCAAAAACCAGAAAACATGAGATGTTTGCAGTGGGGAGAAAGGGGACCACACACCTGAAACCTGCCCATGGCTCTGCAGAGCACATCCATTGGGATAATTCTTATAATAACCTTTACGTCTCAATTGACAGTAATTTATATATATTTTTGAAAGTCTGAGAGAGAAGAAGAAACTGACCATGTGTTCACACCGTATGTCTCTTAAGAGTCTTGCTCATTCTTGTCTTCCCGTATTTACATAGCGCCTGGCACATAAAGGCAGATAATAATGATGTAACACCAAGATGGAAGATCAACACGAGGATCACAATCTTCATTTTATGTAATTGTTAAATATGTTTAACATCATGTTATATAAAAATACTCAGAAATCAGGGCTTCCCTGGTGGCGCAGTGGTTGAGAGTCCGCCTGCCGATGCAGAGGAAGCGGGTTCGTGCCACAGTCCGGGAAGATCCCACATGCCGCTGAGCGGCTGGGCCGGTGAGCCACGGCCGCTGAGCCTGCGCGTCCGGAGCCTGTGCTCCGCAACGGGAGAGGCTGCAGCAGAGAGAGGCCCGCGTACCGCAAAAAAGAAAAAAAACCCAAAAAACTCAGAATTCAGAAAATACAAAATATCCTTAAAACCAAATATGTAATGGTTTCAAATATGAAAATATGTAAATATATTATAAAACATAAACTATAAATACAGTAAATGTAAATAATAAACATTTCCATTCTAATTTATTAGCAGATAAAATGAAGGCAATGAAGTTGTATTGAAAAGGAACCAGAATTAGGATTAAAAAGGAAACAAAAATACACACAAAGTAAGAAAATTTAATTTTATAATTAAAAATTAAATGATTAAAATATTTTTTAAAAGTAACATCTTAAAAAAAGAAGTGTAATTATTGTGTCATCATTGAGTCATTGACAAGTGAGTTTTTTGCAGAATTTTCCAGCTGATGAACGGCCCTTTTGACACTCCAGTGGGTGGGAGAGTGGAGAGGAAATAGTTACCAGCTAACTCCAGATATTTTCTTCTGATTCTTCATCTTCGAAGAATTTCTTCCCTTCATTAAACATGTTGATATCTTTTTTGAATTTTTCTTGTTTAGGAAATATACTCTTTTTAATTTCTGCCAAGCTGAAGTTTGTTTCAAAGAGGGCTACGCTGGCTTTTCCTTGTTTTATTTACTTCATCATGTTCAGAGGAGTTTCCACTTCAGTTTCCACTTACATTTAAAAAATGTATCCATTTTTTAAATTAATTTTTTTATTGATGTATAGTTGATTTACAATGTTGTGCTAGTTTCTGCTTACAGCTAAGTGAATCAGTTTTACATATACATATATCCACTCTTTTTTAGATTCTTTTCACATATAAGTCATTACAGAGTACTGAGTAGAGTTCCCTGTGCTATACAGTAGGTTCTTATTAGTTATCTAATTTATACATAGTAGTGTGTATATGTCAGTCTCAATCTCCGAAATTATCCCTCTCCCCCTTTCCCCCCCCACCCCGGCAACTGTAAGTTTGTTCTTTACATCCGTGACTCTGTTTCTGTTCTGTAAATAAGGTCATTTGTACCATGTTTTTAGATTCCACATATAAGCAACATCATATGATGTTTGTCTTTCTCTGTCTTACTTTACTCAGTATGACAATCTCTAGGTCCATCCATGTTGCTGCAGATGGCATTATTTCATTCTTTTTTATGGCTGAGTAACATTCCATTGTATATATGTAGCACATCTTCTTTATCCATTCCTCTGTCAATGGACATTTAGGTTGTTTCATGCCTTGGCTATTGTGAATAGTGCTGCCATGAACGTAGAGGTGCATGTAGCTTTCCAAATTATAGTTTTCTCAGATATATGCCCAGGCGTGGGATTGCTGGATCATACGGTAGCTCTATTTTTAGTTTCTTAAGGAACCTCTGTACTGTTCTCCATAATCGTTGTATCAATTTACATTCCCACCAACAGTGTAGGAGGGTTCCCTTTTCTCCACACCCTCTCCAGCATTTACTGTTTGTAGATTTTTTGATGATGGCCATCCTGACCAGTGTAAGGTGATAACTCATTGTAGTTTTGATCTGCATTTCTCTAATAATTGGTGATGTTGAGCATTTTTTCATGTGCCTCTTGGCCATCTGTATGTATTCTTTGGAGAAATGTCTATTTAGATCTTCCACCAATTTTCTGATTGGGTCATTTTAACACCATCATGTACATATTCCGTTAATATAGCAAGTCTTTGGTCCAGGGTGGGACTTTTTGCAATAGAACTTTTGCTTTGCTTATTGTCATTTTCTTCTACTTACAGAGGGAAAGAAAAATGCTTTCTAAATTATTCAAATTAAAAATTTAATGCCCTATATCACTTTCCAGATATATTTCAGATTAATTTTTTTAATAAAAAAAATTAAAGTTTTTGGCATGTCACCAATAAAATACTGTTATTTTGGCATTTAATGATAGCACAGAACCCCAGAATGCCAGACACCAACCACAATCCTTAGTCAGTACCTATTGTTGAGTGAATCTGGTAAGTGCTTAACCATTTGTCTGGTACTTTAATCCTCATATAATGTCACTTCCATCTCACAAAGAGAAAAAGACAGGGTCCGAGAAATTATGGAACTTGCCTAGGGTCATGCCACCAGAAACTGGTGTGCTTGACATTCCAACCGAGCTCAGTCTTCTGGCTCTTAGGACTCTTTTTCCTCCACAGTGGATGTGACGCTGCATTAAGTTCCACTGCCTGTAAGGGCAGGTGTCCACAGAGAATAGATGACATCATCTTACCAGGAAGCAATCACAAACACTTGGGGTGGGGAACGGGCTTCAGATGGGCTGTCCCTTTGGTGAGGAAGAAAATAAAAATCTCTGGGCTCCACATTATTTTATTTTTAAGCTACCTACCTGGATGATTTGAGCCGTGCTGGGAAAATTCCTCTGTCCAAATCTAAAGCCCTATATTTGGGTGCGATGGAGTTTGCGATCCCAGTCACTGGGTTCAGTTCAGCATTGTCTTCTCTTAAGAATGTTTTATTTTTTTTTTTTTAATCTTAACTTTTCTGCAAGGATAATCACGCTAAAGTCTCTAATGTCTTTCTCTGAAGGATTTGTTTCCAGATTGTTTTCCCCTGTTTTAAGGGAAAAGTGGAGGCAACCGGGTGTAGGATTCTGGGAGGAAAGACTTAAATGAAGTGTGGAAATGACTGTGGAAAGAAACAAGTGAGAGCACCAAGGGGGGACCTGTCTCCCCAACTTGCCAAAGGCTAGTGCTGCCTTTTGGGGAACACTCAGAATGCTCCAATGGCTGGGACTTCATTTGATCTATTCCTGAGGAGTTTTCTTAACAATGATACCCATTTTATAGATGAAGAAACTGATGCTCAGAAAACCCAAGTGATTTTCTCAAGTTCACATAGTAACCCTGTAGAACACTTTGAAGCAAAACCCGGATTATTAATTGTCTGTTTCAGGGCTCTCTTTGTGATAATACCCTATTCTTCATTATGCTTAGTCTATGTGGAGGGATTTTAAGGATCGATGTAATCAATGGCTTCGATAGATAGGAAAAGACAAAACCCTGAATCAGAATCTTTAAGAATCGGGAAAAATGATTTTGACATATTCAGATTTGAAATCCAGCATTGGAAACAGAGGTCAGTTATCCAATCCATCTCACAGGCAATGTGTAATCACATCTAGGTCATCACAGACATAGAGCTAGCTATTTTCTTATGGTTTCAACACAGCCAGGGATGGGCAGCCTATTCCTTTTTTGGACAGCTGGAATTATTATAACTAATTTTTTCATCCTGAGTTGAAAACTGTCTTCTCATAAATTCTTCCAAAGACCCCATTTCTTCTCTGGAGTTGGTAACAACACTAAATTCATTTTCCACCCAGCCCTTTAACTATTAACAGAGAGTTACCAGCTCTTCTCTTTTCTAGGCTGAAGGTCCCAAGTGCCTTTGGTTGTCTCTCAATTGGATATTCTCTCAGCTTGGTCACCTCTAACAGTTTTCCACACTCCAGTTTTCATACTCCAGTTTTCAATATTCTGCTTACAGAGTGGAGCTCAGAACTGAAGGTAAAGACAGTAGTTCAAATGTCATCCTTACCAGACTGCAGAGGCGCCACATCAATAGTGCTCACCTCCTGTTCACGGAGGATCTCTTCTTCTGTGCATTGGAGCCTTTGTTTTGTACCACACGAACAGAGGTCTCCTTCAGGGTACCCATAAAACATCAGATCTGAAGGCTCCGGGACACAGCTCCTAGGCTCACATCTCTCTGCACTGATTCTCAGTGGTCTTGAAAGCACTGGGGCTGGGCTATGTGTTCAGGTGAAAAGAGAAAAGCTTCCCTTGAGGCTGAGTCACCAGTTTCCTATTCTGCTGGTGCCCGGAGCCCCCCAGAAAGACTCCAGTTACATCAGGTCCTCCAGCATCTGGGCTTCACCTTCCAATAAATATAACTCAGTACCAGTCTGAGGGACCATGTGTGGGCAGCCACCAGCAACCTTCCTCGGGCAAACTTCATCTCCAAATTATCTCTTCTTTCTCCCCTCCTTCTCCTTCTCGTTCTCAATCATTCCCCCCTTTCCCCGTTAGAAAATAACAGATTTCAAGGTGGAGGCAGGCAAAGGACTGTGGGCGGGGGGGGGAGGGTGGCGGGGGGAGGGAGGACGCTGTCCACCCAGATGGTGCTGAAGCTCCAGCTCAGCATGGAAAACTTCAGGGATTAATTATAATAATTTTTCTAAACTGTAAAATGATGATAATTATAACACCCATCTCTTAAAGTTATTGGGAGGATTAAATAAACTCGTATGTTAAGAGCTTTAAACAGTGCTTGGTGTATGACAACTACTCAGGCTTTGCCACACAATGGTGATCGGCGTTACTACCCGTGCTTTGGAAATAGCAAGCTTTGAGGAAAGGGACCCCAGCAACAAATGACATCCCCAAATTCATATTCTTTCATAGATGTAGTGAACATAAAGAGATTTCTGTAGTTTCTGAAGACCTTTTTTTAAATTTGTAATTTCCAAATTTGTAATTTCTATGATTTTCTATCATGCTTGTAGGTTTTTTGTTTTTACTGCTCATGAGAATAATTTTAGGAAAATAATTATTCCCTTAAAAATACATCAATCAAGCTTTAAAAAATAATAGAATACTCACTTTCCTGGCTATTTCAATAGAAACAGGGGATATTTTTTCATTCTTAGTAAAAAACCACCATATTTTATATTCTTTATTTTTTAAGTTTAAAATTAATCCAAGAAGCACATAGATTAAGAAGTCAAAATAACCTTTCATCCTTCCCCTAATTTTAGTCCCGTAAGCACTCACAAAACTAAATATTTTTTTTTCTTTACTTGTTTTCTCCTTTCTTCTCTGCCATTCAAGCAATTTGTCAGGTTAGTTCTCAATATCTTAGACGAGTGGCAAGTTGGAATGTGAAGTAACTTGTGCAGAATTCCTGGTTTTTGTTGTCAAAACCCAAGCCTCTGGTAGAACCTGGAGAGTTTACAGAGGCAGTAGAAGAAAAGAACGGGTGTACTTCTGGGGGGAGTTCTGGGGTTGCCTAGAGCTGAAAGTGGCAACTGGGAGTGATTGCAAATGTTCCAAGGAATCTTACTGGGATGATGGAAATCCAGAACTGGATTGTGGTGATGGTAGAACAATTTGGTAACTTTATTGAAAATTATAAAATTGTGTATATAAAATGGGTGAATTTTATGGTATGTAAACTCTATCTCATTTTATAAGAAATTAACATTTAAAAAATTATAAAAGTATTTTTTGAAAAATAAAACAAAACAACTTTTTGTTCTGTTCATTTTGCAGAATGCTGCAATACAGGGCTCTTCAAACTTGTTTGATATGAAATACATTTTCATTTGTTTAAGCATTTTTTTCAAACACTAACAAGTTTTTGAACATCTATTAAAAGTCAGTTTTTTTAAGTTGTCTATTACATTTTTATAGTTTTTGAAGATGATCGAGGTAAAGCAAGAGCAAAGTACCATTGTTTGCCTTTAACTGGGGGGTGGGATATTCTCCATACTTTTTCTTTTTAGCTTTGCACTGTCTTTATATAATAGTTTACTTCTAGGGGAAAGATTTTTCTTCAGACCAAAAAGGAGGTGGGGGAGGGATTTGTGCTAGAGCACTGGGAAACCAGGCCCTGTTCCCCAGCAGAGAGGTAGGGGTTTGGAAAGAACCAGAGAGAAGGGACTGCAAGATGTGCCAGGACAGAAGGATGGGGATTCAGGGCAAAGGGTCCCTTGCCCTTGGAATAGCAAGTCTCTGGAGCCGAAGGGACCACGACGGCAAGAACATTGATGGCGTGTGGAGTCAGTGTGGACAGGTGCCTGACGACCAACTTCCACCCCTTTCCCCACTTCATTTCCCTGACTTAAATAAGATCCCAGAACTGTGGCACAACTGGGGCTGGGGAGGCAATTCAGGAAGTCACACTAAAGGGATATCCTAGTCCCAAGCTCAGTTATTCTAGATATATTATGTTTTCATCTTCTGTAAGTCTACTTAGATTCAAATTTGAGCCCATCTCCCATAAGCTGGTGGAAAATAGAATATATATTCGTTTAAACATATACATAGACAAATTAGATTGTATTTATGTATCTCTTGGCAACTTACTTTTTAAAATTAATTTATTTTTGGCTGTGTTGGGTCTTCGTTGCCGCACACGGGCTTTCTCTAGACTCTTCGTGGCAGTGTGCGAGCTTCTTATTGCGGTGGCTTCTCTTTGCTGCGGAGCACGGGCTCTAGGCGTGCGGGCTTCAGTAGTTGTGGCACACGGGCTTCAGTAGTTGTGGTGCACGGGCTTAGCTGCTCCGCAGCATGTGGGATCTTCCCGGACCAGGGCTCGAACCCGTGTCCCCTGCATTGGCAGGCGGATTCTCAACCGCTGTGCCACCAGGGAAGTCTGGCAACTAGCTTTTTACCTTAATAATTTACCTCTTTCGGTGACATAAAATAAACAAGTTTGTCTCTCTTTTTTTCCCAGATATGTAATATTCCAAAGTATGGATATTTTAACTATTTCACGTTCTTAAGAGTTCGGCAAAATGAGGCCTGAGCCGGTACAGGTAAGTTGAATGGCAAACACTAGGACCCACAGGAGACTGGCGAGTCCTTGGCTGGCAGGTGGCCCTCACAGACACTAAGCGTCCATCTCTGTCTCAATCCCTGCTGTGTCTTTCCCTCACAAACCACGGGAGATTATGGTTTAAAAGCAGGTGGGAAGGGGGAGCTTTGCAGCCCTTCACTGTAGCTGCATGCTCCTGGCACAGGGTGCAGGTTGAAATAGCACAGCCTCTCTAACTCCCTGGCTCTGCAGTTTTGTTTTTGTGATTAATGTCCAGTGCAAGGGTGAGTAATGTAGCAATTCATTGTAGTAATGCAAGTTATGGTGAATATATGGGCTCCTTTGCTCAGCATCCCTGTCTCCAACTCCTTGTCACATGAAAAGAATCATTACATTGGGAATACAAGGTCATCAGCCACAGTACCAAGCAGAGATAAAACTCACGCACCCCCAAATATCTCGACTCTTAGAGCCCTTCTTTGTAGGACCAGAGGATGCAAACTGGACTCAAAGTGTGGTCAGGAGAGCTCCCAAAGCTTTTTATGGCCTTACTTGTTTTGGCTGCTACTTAAGAATGACAGGTCGAGTCTGAACGATTCACAGCAGCTACTAAATTAATTTAACTTTCATACTGTATCGTTATCACCCCAAAGTAACTTTCAGAATCCTGGCAGAAGTTTTGGGAGGGCAGTTAGGGGAAGACACCTGATTGGCAGCGTTAGCAAGACCTCCTACCCCAATAGGTCCAGGACAGCATGGCCACTGTCACCTTGCAGGGTTGGAAAAGCAGGCGAGCAGATAAAATGCAGATGTGTTCCCAGGTTCAAGGGAAGAGGTGGAATGCCTGTGAGGCTGAGGACCCTGAACTCCACCAGCTTCGGAAGCAAACGATAACACACACCTTAGGGTTTCCATGGCTCTATAGGAAAGGGGGGTAGAATGCATTAAATCTGGATTTTCTGCTCTCACCTGTGAGGCTGCAGTCATGTCATTTTGGCTGTTAATGTTATGAAAGTGTTTCTGAATTTGTTAGTGGGTGGAGCCCAAGACCGTGGGTTCCTCTTTTACTAATCCAAGGTAGACAGATTAAAGTTAGAAGTATTGAAGCACACTTGGATGCGTTGAACAGTATTGCAATCTTTCTTGAAAAAGATTCCCTGTTGGTGAAGAAAGTGTGCAAAGGTTAGGGAACAGGGGAGCTAGCTCAGGCCCTATTGTTTACTTGCATTTTGGTGGGTAACTCCCTCTTGCTGCACTGTGAACCTGTGCAAGCCACTGTGTGTGTGAGAGAGAGGGAGGAGAAGAAAGGACAGGAGAAGAGAGAAGAGAAGAGAAGGGGGCATGCCTGTCTAACCCATGGAACCTGGTCCCACAGGAATTTCCTGCCTTATCTGAGGCTCCACCACTCTCTGTCTAGCCACTAAACCTGGGTGGGAGTGGGTTTAAGATGAGGTGGGAAAGGAGTTCGTGTCCCAGCTCTCTCCATCACTCCCCTCTCACAGTCTCAATGCCCAGGGCTGCCTATGCACATGGTTCCAATACCTTGGATCCTGAGCCCAGGTTGTTACTCTCCGAGATGTATAAACAACATTATCTGAGTCCAAGGAGCAGCTGCAGTATGTTGTTTTTACAATGTTCCTGTTCAATTTTACAACATGTAAATTTCAGAAAGAAACATTGTGCTCTGCACACTGCACCCCTAACCACACCAAAGCTGTCTCCATCCAGTGGGTGTCTGATTGAAAATTCAATTCAACTCACTTCAAATATGTATTGAACACCTTTATGTTGGCAGCTAACTGGTAAAAGCCATAGGGGATACAAAATAAGTATAAAGCGTAGTCTCTACCTTCAAAGAGTCTGCCATGCTATTGGGACCAACATGGAAGAACAACAAGAGACCAACATGAGACAGAATATATTTACTCATCAGAATGTGTTGTTCTGACATTAAGTGCATGGAATGTTCCAGAACAAAGGAGCTCTCGGTGAAGGGCAGCGTTGTCAGAGCAGAAATGTTTCCTGGAAGGGCTGAGGGTTGGTGTGGGGCTTTGAAGGATTAGGAATACGAATATGTAGCAGGATCACTTGCAAAACTTTTCTTGTTTCAGCTTCTCTACAGAAGCCTCAAAGCTGAAAACAACATGACCCAATCACTCCCACGGTCTGCAGATCTGGCCAAGGAGTTGCCAGACCTACGCAGGGCCTTCTCGGAGGTGGCCAGGTCATCCTACGATCCTCGCTCCCCGCTCCACACTTCTGTGCTCCCCAGACGCTCCCACCCACTTCTCCTAAGACAAGAGAGAAGAGCCTTGAAGCTGTGAGGCTGCTCTGGGGCTGCCCATAGAACAGAGCATGGAGGGGAGTTCTTGGGAGAACTTGACACAAGACCTTGGGTGAGAGAAGGAATTGTGAGCTTATAGACCGGTACCTACTGCTTGCAGGGGAAATCTGGAAGATGGAGGTGAGTGGGGCCAGCCTGTGTTGTCAGGGCTATGGGCTGCCTGCCTCTGCACCGCTTAGCCTGCCAAGGATTGGTGAGTCTCCCGTGGACCAAGTGGATGCTGTGGAACAGAGCATCTGGTTGAAGAGGGTGGCTGGCCAGGTGAGGGCTCTCAGCTGTGAAAAGCTATGGGGTGGATGAAGGGGCAAGTCAGCAGGGAGACGTCCTTCTTGTCCGGGCATTGTACCACATGGAGGCCCCCGGGGTCATGCAGCCTCAGTCGCATGGAGGGTGTGGCTGGTGAAGGGGAACAGCCCCAGTTAGGTCAGAATGTGCCCCTTCTCTCAGGCCTCTTGCTGACTCCAACTCTCGAGGAGGAAGGGGGACCTGGAGAGAGAGATAGAGGGAGGAGAGGGGGTGCGAAGGGACAACCACGCTCTTTCTGTCTCAGGCTGCAGGTCTGGCCTGAGCTGGGAGAAGGGGAGAGACTTTCCGCTGCATGTGAGATTGGATTTTGATTTATATGGAGTCGGACTTTCCAGTTCCTGAAAGGTGAGTCTAAATGATTCCAATGACACTCTTCTTAGGATAGAGTGGCTGGACAGTGTGGGAACTGTTGTCCTAAGATGCTTCCAGGGTCACGAAAGGGGGGTGACACAGAGCTCCGTCCCAGGGCGTTTCCCCCAGCACCCCACAAGGATGCTCCACCGATTACAGGCAGATGGGGGCACCAGGAAGCGGAGTTCAGGAGACAGGGGGAGAGGGGGAGTCACGGGTCGGGGGAGCCTGAATTGTCTCAGTGACTTGGGCTAGCAGGAGGGGGGAGTACAGCAGGTGACAACCATGCGAGGAAGACAGGCACCCGCTGTGAAAGCCTTGAAATAGACCTTCAATGTTTTTGAGAGCAAATAAACAACAGAAGAAGGACTGTACCACTACTCAAGCTTGCTTGCTGGGAAGGGGCTCATTCTCTCCAAAACCCCCTCCTCTTCCTTTCCTGCAGCCAACCAGCCTTTCTCCCTGACACCTGCAAATTGGTTTGTTGTTGCCACATGCATTTGAGAGTCTGTCTTCTCATAAGGTTCTCATGAGGGGTTCTCGGGAAGGAGGGCCACTCCAGTCCTTTTTCCTACTCCCCATGGGGGCGGGAGAGACCCACTGAGCCTCTACTTGTGTAACTGGACTTAAGTCAACTCAGACCCAGAGATGGTAGTTTAAGGTATCATTCACAAGACAAATAAGGAGCAAGGAGGAGAGAGGAGGAATGTTTGTTGTCAGGGTGTTGGGAGAGGTGACCCACCGCGCTTCCCTGAACCGTGGATTCCAGAGAGCTTTAATCATGACCTCTGAGCTGGAGCTTGGGGGGCACCACTGCAAAAAAAAAGCAATTGGTAGCTGTCTTATTTATATACTGCTGTTGGGCTGACTTGTATTTGCCTCTATAGCAGTTAAAATTTTGATTCACACTCGCAGCGGGCAAGAAATGTCTTGTTTTTACAAACCAAATTTCTTCTGATTGAGAGCTTTAACTCTTTAGAGGGTGAGAAATCAGATCTCAGTCCTATTTGGAATATTGTTCCATTTCCGTGCAGGTACACAAGGATCAGGGCAGCGGGGATGGCAGCAGGGCCTCTGGTCTATAACCCGTCCTTATGGTGACCAAGATCCTCGCTGTTCAAACTTACACGGTCCACTGGAAGGCGGGATGCTTTCCTGGTTCCCTGTCAAGCATTTGCATGCTGTCTTTGGCTACTGTTGGCAAGGCCGCCTCTCTTAATGTTTGGTCTCTTCAGCATCCCTGAGCCAACTCTGGTATTTCTTCTTAAGAGGCTGTAAAACTTTGTCTCCTTTCCAGGCTCTTTTGCAAAGAGATACCAGCTGCTTTTGATATGGCTGCTTCCAGATGCCCTGCTCAGCCCCACCCCTTTGCCTTGGGACCTTCAGCCTAATCGCTTCAATGAGTCATGGGTCTTGGACACAGAAGTCCAGATGGGGGAAGGGAGTGTTAACCCCTGGGTGCCTCTCAACTTCTGCTCTCTGCAACACAAAAGCACACGAGAGAGGCAACACCAGGCCTGGCTCCCTTTTTTGTATTTGCTGGAGGGTGGAGGAGGAAAATTCCTATAGTTGGAAGTGAGAATCCACAAATATATTAGTCTGTCTAGTCTTTGAAGTACAAATAGTGACTAAGCTGAAGCAATTCCCAGCCAGAGACTCGCCTCAGCTGACCGTGGGAGCTGTCCGCAGCTGATGTTCTCAGCAAGGAGGGCGTGAGTGCAGTGGTCCTGCGGGGGGCGTCGGGCCGAGCACCACGGTATTCTCTACGGCATGTGCCACCAAGCATCTACCATCAGCCCTCGCTGCCGCGGCCCCCCTGTCAGTTGTTACTCACAATACATGAGAGAATTTGACTGTGACACCCTACCCGCTGTCAAAGACAAAAACTGAACAAGCAAGGAGTTGGATCTATCCAGCCCGCCACAGTAGAGAGAGTATCCCAGATCCAAAGACCAGAGTGGAATTGCCAAGTGGACTTTTATAGGGAGGGGTAAGAGCATTGCAGATGGGGTGACTGATAGCTGGGGTTCTTTTGTAAGCAGGGGAAGCCTCAGTCAGTTGTCTGCATTGGAAATTTTTTTTTTTTTTCCCCTATGTCTAGCTACTTTCAGGGGAACAAACAGCTTTAATCATTCATGAGATAAAGAATGGGAAGTTGAAGGGTCTATGTTATGCACTGAGTGGTGTCCCCCCAAAAGATATAGATATGGAGTCCTAACTCCCAGTATTTGTGAATGTGACCTTATTTGGAAATAGGGTCTTTGCTGATGCCATCAAGTTAAGATGAGATCATTAAGGTGGGCCTTAATTCAATACGACTGGTGTCCTAAAAAGAGGTGGAGATAGAAACACACAGGGAGAAGAAGGCCGTGTGACAACAGAGGCAGGGATTGAAGGGATGCAGCTGTAGCCAAGGATTGCAGGTAACACCAGAGGCCGCGAGAAAGCATGGAATACGTTGGTCCTACAGTCTTGAGAAAGCATGGCCCTGCCAACACCTTGATTTCAGGCTTCTAGCCTCTGGAACTGTGAGATGATAAATTTTTGTTGTTTAAAGCCACCCAGTTTGTAGTACTTCGTTACGACAGCTCTAGGAATCTAATACAGTCTTTTTTATTTCTTTTTAAATTTATTTTTGGCTGCGTTGGGTCTTTGTTGCTGAGTACGGGCTTTCTCTAGTTGTGGCAAGCGGGGGCTATTCTTTGTTGTGGTGCACGGGCTTCTCATTGCGGTGGCTTCTCTTGTTGTGGAGCATGGGCTCTAGGCTCATGGGCTTCAGTAGTTGTGACACGTAGGCTCAGTAGTTGTGGCTCGTGGGCTCTAGAGCGCAGGCTCAGTAGTTGTGGCGCACGGGCTTAGTTGCTCCGCGGCACGTGGGATCTTCCCGGACCAGGGCTCAAACCCATGTCCCCTGCATTGGCAGGCAGATTCTTAACTACTGCACCACCAGGGAAGCCCTCTTCTTTTTTTTAATACCAGTATTTACTACTATGAACAATACTATAACAAACAGTTCTTAAGTTCTGGTGGTTTTTATTTATTTCTGCGAGATAGATTTCAAGGACTGGGTTTGCTAAATTGAAGAGCACATATATTTAAAATTTTAATCTGTATTTTAATCAGTGTTACCAGATTGCTTTTCCAAGAGGCTGTAACATTTCATGCTTCCACCTGAAAGTACAATTTCTCCACACCTCAACCTGCAGTAAGTATGGTATTTCAAAATTTATGCCAGTTTGATGGGCACAGCATAGCTTCAATTTTGCATTTCTTTGGTTAGGGGTGAATTGGAGAACTGTGCATATGTTTGTGGCCCATCTGGATTTGCTAAACCTGTGAATTAGACAAAAAGCCTCATTTCTTTTTCTCATTGCTACATTAAAATTAAAAAAAATTCTATTCAAAGTAATGCATGCACAGAGCAAAAAATAAAACAATACAGAAGCATTTGTAAGGAAAGACATAACCATTTGGTCTTATAACCTCTTCACCCTTATTCCTAATCCCCAAAGGTAGGCAACCGAATCCACACTAGCTTTTCTAAGCAGAAAATGCTTTATGTCAGGGTAATAGGTGGTTTACAGAATTTCTGCATTCTTCAGAGAAGATGTGTTAGAGCTAGGAATGAATGATTTATTCAGGAGAAACACCCAAGTACACAATGGTAAGTTCTGGCAGAAACTTCTTTGCTTGCAGCCTGACACTTAGTACCCAGGAGGTTAGAACCCAGGGAGCAGAAGTTGGGTTTTGTGGTAATTTGCTGCAGCAGCAATAGGAAACTAATATTCCAAGTCATGAAAAACCTGCAGATCTACAGGGAAGATCAACTTCCACCACCACGGAGTTTTCTCCTCAGCACATTCTGGTCTGTGTCTTCCTCCCTCTATTTATTGACAAGTACTATCCCATCCCCTTTTTAACTTCTGGAAGGCTATAAACATTTCTGATCTGTCAGTGGTCCACTCTTCCCTATTCCTGGTGCCTCTACAAGTTGATTTCCTTTTCTGTTTCTTTATTGTCACACAGTGGATTTGGGAAGATGAAAAGTTTTTGGTACGCTTTTAGAATCAGTGACACTCTAATGAATACAGAATGTTTCCAAACATCTCATTATTTTAAAGTCACAGGTGTCAAAGATGGCCCATCAAAAGTAATTCTTCTGGCTCCCCCTCAGTCTCCCCGAAGCCACGCTTTAGTCCAACATGGGCATCTGTGAGACAGCTGGTAGAGATTGGCAGTGCAGACTCTGTAAATTGTTCAGAGTTTCTTTTTACAGAAAGATAGCTGGGGTGAAACAGCAACCTTGGCCTCATAAGCATCAGTCTCCAATCCACAGAGACAGCCATGCAGCCATGCGATGCAAATTCTGGCCATGTACTGCTTCGCTCCTGGCACTGGGCATGGTCCTGCAATGAGGAGAAGCATTGCTTTTCTCCAGGAATCTTTGGGGAAGGAATGGAAAGCTGGCAGACCTGCGTGGGAGCCTGTGTTCTAGAGCAGTCCCTGCCGTCTCGTGGTCTTCTCTGCCCCTGCAGGCAGTGACCTTATCTCCTCATTAAGGCTCATTACTCGATTACCGGACTCAGCTCCCACACCTCTCCCCGTTCTGAAACTTTCCTGTGCTGCATGGAGAGAAGTCATGTATCCAAGGGGTTGGTGGCCTTGGCTTTCAAGAGAGAGAAACTTTGATCTCCTCCCTAGCCTGGGCACAGTCCGAAAAACACAGATGTTTTCTTCACCAGTTATTTCTGAGACTTGGAAGGTAAAATGTCAGGTTAGTGATCTCATTGTTTGGCTCTTTCTGCCGTTTGAGAAATAGTAGAAAGTGTCCACTTTCAAGCCGTGTGATTGTGGGTAAACTTCTTAAACCTCCATCAATCTCAGTTTTTTCCCCTTTCAGTTAAAAAGGCAGATAACACCTATATCATAGGCCTGTTGTAAAGATTAAGTGAAATAAATTATTAGCACATAAGTGTCCATCCTCTTGTCCGCCTCTATTGTAAGAGCCAACAGAGTATTTGGAGATGCCAGCAAGAGTTAATAGTTCTCACATATTTTTTTTTTTTTTTTTTTTTTTTTTTTTGTGGTACGCCGGCCTCTCACTCTTGTGGCCTCTCCCGTCGCGGAGCACAGGCTCCGGACGCGCAAGCTCAGCGGCCATGGCTCACGGGCCCAGCCGCTCCGTGGCACATGGGATCCTCCCGGACCGGGGCACGAACCCACGTTCCCTGCATCGGCAGGCGGACTCTCAACCACTGTGCCACCAGGGAAGCCCTCTCACATACTTTTTTTTTTTTAGCATCAATTTTTTTCTGGCTATAAACATTATAAATGTAGGCTTATGTAGAAAATTTCAATAAACAATGAATATTATAATAAAACTCTATCAATCTCACCCTCTAGAGGTAATTACTATTAGCATTTTGGTATTTTTTCCATTGTTTCTATAAACAATGAGAGAGAAATTATTCATTTTGCATGGAAAGCTATTACCTGCTTTTCTCACTTCATGTTACACTGGCACTCATCTTCTTGAGAGAGGGATTTCCTCTCCCAGCAGCTGTGGGAAGGACCCACATTCTTTATGTCTAGACTTGGTAAGATTGAGTACAAGGAAGATTAGACTGCAGAGTGGGGTGGATAGGTCAAAGCCAAGAAGCAATTTGACCCCTGAAAGGGCAACATTTTAAGGTGGTGAAATGTAGTGGATCGGTTTCACAACCCTATAAAGTAATTATGCTGCTGTTTCAAGATGGCGTGCTTGGGGCATAAGAGGTTTAGTACAACGGTGTCCTCTGGCCTGGCTGGACTTCACCCTGGACAAGCAGGAAACACCACCATGAACCTGAGCTGAGAAGCCACACTCACCAAACATCCTCCTGCCTGTATCTCTTTACGCACTTCGGGGAGAATGCATCATCTGGATTGCAGCTTCTACCAGATGTATGCATCAGAATGCTCATTTCCATCAAGCCTCAACCCTGCAGGAACAGAACAGGACCCAGCATGTGCCTGGGAACGTGTGCTAACAGAGGCAAGGTCCAGTGGTCCAAGGACAGTCACTAGGAAGAGGCATTTAGCAACGAGGGTCCCCTCAGGAATCCATAATGAGACTTGAGGGACTGTTTACAAATCCTCCAAAATTTTATGTACATATATTTTTCTAGGAAAGCGTCCATAGGTTTCATAAGATTTATAAGCGGGTCTGTGCCTGCCTCCTAGTTATTAAGAGCTATTGATCTCAAAAAAGGGCTAGAGTGCTTATTCTGTAGGCAGTCCCTCAAGAAAAATGATTTCTTATCACTGAGCTTTAGATAACATCAGAGAATAGAGAATTTGAAGTTATGTTCTTTGGCAAGAACTGGAATACAGATATTGAATATTGCTAAGTAAGGGACGATTCATATGCTTTTACATCAATCATTATGTCTTCCTCCCTCCCTCCTTCCCTTCATTCCTTCCTCCCTTCCTTCTTCTGATTTATCTATCATCTATCCCTTTATAGCTATTATTATTACTGTTGAGAGATTAGTTTGACTTTAGACAGACTTGTAAGTAACTTATCTTTTTTGTTGCTTTCTTCATTGCCCATGTAAAATTGGGATCGTTTTTTACCTCATAAGGTTATTGTAAGGATTAAATGAAATATCTTTGTTGTAAAGCGCTTAACACAATGTTTACTATATAGTAAGTTCTCATTAAATATTTGCAATTATAATGATACTAATTATGAACTATAGATATATTATAACTCTCAGGCCATTATATGCGCAGAGGAATTTCCAATATTGTTTCACTCTGGCCTGCCTTCCCAGAATACTGCGTGTTAATGATTTCTGCCTTTATCCATGTTTCATTTCTTTAAAAGTATGCTCTTCCCTGGGGTTAATTGGTTAACTGATTGTCTATTAATTACTGATAACAGGTGAGTTAGAATCTGCCTTTAAGGGAAACTCAATGACTAGCTTTGTTGGAGAAACTGTCAGAATAGGCTGTGCTATACTCCATTAACAAGTGATCTCAAAGTCTTCATGACTTCAAACAAGAGAGGCTTATTTTATGTTCATGCCACACATCTCTCCCGAAGTGGTTATGGGGCTCTGGTTCTGTAGCTTCACCTTGGTTGGCAGAGCAGCCACCATATTTGGAGAAATAGAGCTCTGGAAGGTCTCCCACTGACATTTAAATCCTCTAGTCTGGGGTGCACCTGGGGCTTCCAGTTGCTACTCATTGGTCAGAAGTAGTCACAGGGCCACACCCAACCACGGGGAAAGGGAGTAAGCAGTGCAATCCGACACGTGCCTTGAAGGGTGGAAACCCAGAAATACTTGGTGAGTTTATCCACGACTAAAAGAGTAATGCTGAGATTTTAGGTTACGTATGATACTCGGTTATGAACACACAGGCTGTTTGGCCTTCCTGATGGATCACCACCAGCTTCCAGGTAAAACATGTAAAAGCTCTGGGGGCCTGTGGTGATATCCTGGGATACTGGAGAAGGAGATGAAAGAAGACTTGCTTCTCTCTTTTATTTTTCTTAATCTCCTTGGGTTTGGGCATGTCAGGACTGATGTTGATATAATTACAGAAAAGTGGTCTTTGGGTGTAGTTTTTTCCTTGTATGGTGTCTAAAATGGCACAAGGAGGAGCCTTTGCTCATAGACATGGAAAATACCTGTTCAGAGGAGGGATTTTTAGCCTCAAGCTTGGACAATATCTTTTGAAAAGGAGATATACAGGATTTCTTTTCCTTTTAGTGACCAGAAGATATCCTCTGTGGAGTATTAAGAGGTAGCAATATATTAAGATAATTTGGGTTAATTTTTTTTTTTTTTTTTTTTACGGTATGCGGGCCTCTCACTGTTGTGGCCTCTCCCGTTGCGGAGCACAGGCCCCGGACGCTCAGGCTCAGCGGCCATGGCTCACGGGCCCAGCCGCTCCGCGGCATGTGGGATCTTCCCGGACCGGGGCACGAACCCGTGTCCCCTGTATTGGCAGGCGGACTCTCAACCACTGTGCCACCAGGGAAGCCCTTGGATTAATATTTAATTGTACTTATATTTTCCATGAGCTGAGAATTTTTCATTTTGCAAGGCATTTTATCTTCATCAGTTATCTCTTGAACATTCCTAGTTATCATGCAAATTTGGTATATGTATATATATATTTGTTTTAGAGATGATAATATTGAGATACATAAAGGAGAAAGAAGGAGAAAAAACTCAGGTTATTCATTGAGCACCTGTTGTTTTCCAGACCCTCTGTGAGGCACTTTCACATGTGTTATTTCATTTTAATCTCCCAATAGCTGTGTAAGTCATGTATTATTATCATATTAATAGGAAAACTGAAGCTCAAAACATTGAAATGGATTGCATTTGAACTGCATTAGAACCAAGGTTTCCTAATTGCTAGCATCTTCTTGAGCCATGCCATCTCTTTTCTCTGCTTCATTCGGGATTGTTGGGACTGAAGGCATGTTTTTGAATTAGTGCTGCCTCTATTCATAGTATTTCTCCTTGACACATTCAATTTGACTAAAATGATTAAAGTAATGCTTCCATTTTGTTTGGTGAAGTTGTTACTAGAGCATCATAGAGAGAGCTCTGCGTTGAGAGGTTTGATTGCACTGACATTCTAAACATGCCACTGCAGTGTTAAGATTTTCTGCACCAGTGAAGCAAGATAAAAAAATTATCAGTGAATCTGGCCTGATACTCAAAACTGTACACCCATCAGTCTTCTTTTTCCAGTTTCAGCCGGAGTTACTACAGATGACTTCAATAATATGTCCAAATTTTCCAAGATCCCTGTTTACAGATTAATGGATTCAGCACAATAGCATCAGCAATCACATTTTTAAAGATCGAGATGACAGTATTTGTTTACCCAACTTAATACACACACACACACACACACACACACACGTCTTATTGCTTTTTATTTGGTGTTTTCTTTTTCGTTATTCAATAGTCCCTTGGAATTTTCTAACGTGACATCTATGTCTTTGATTGTGTGCCAGGAACTCGAAAGATCCAAGACACATAGTAAATTTGACATTTTGTTGAAGCATGAATTTGAACTGCAGAGTTGGTGAGAAATATAATTTGTGGAGTAAATTATATATCTAGAAGTGAGCTCAGCCTAGAGCTTAGCATTTCTGTCTCATCCTAGCTGTGCTTTGTACTCTTTGTCTTAGTGTATAGAAATAACAGAGCAGATTATATTCTGTAGTAGTCATCGGGAATCGGTGAATTAAGAAAAGTCTAATATTCTTTCTCGTAATCTTGGGCAGTGGCCTCCAAGTGGGTAGGAGAAAAAATACTTGGGACTTTTACTTTTACTACTATGTACTTTTCAATTCAGGGGTTGGCAAAATATGGCCCATGGCTGAATCCAGCCCACCATTTGTCTTTGTAAAGAAGGCTTTATTTGAATATAGCCATTTGTTTACATATTGTCAGTGGATGTTTTCATGACACAGTGGCAGAGTTAAGTAGTTGCAAAGGAGACCATATGGCATGCAAAGCCCAAAATATATATTATCTGGTGCTTTAAGAAAAAGTTAGTTGACCCCTGTTTTAATTTTATCTTTAAAATTTTTTGTAAAATTTTATAGTACAGTTTTATACTGTACTATATAGAGTATATAGTAATCGTACATGTACACAATTTATAAATAAATATATGCGTATATTGATGGGACATTTAAAAATCACTTACTCAAATGGGGGCACATTCAAAAAAATTTGAGGACCACAGATTTAGGGCTTACTATTTAAGAAACACTCACAAATGATTGCCTTTGTTGTGGTGGTTAGTGTCATTAAAGCTACACATCTTGTTTTGTGCAATGTTTATATTTTTATTATGCAAATTCTATGGAGAAAGAATGAACACAGTGACACATGAAAGGAGGAATTGTGACCAAAAATAGAGAAAGAGAGAGGAGAAAAAGAAAAAAAAAAAGAGGAATAAAGAGTGGAGGAAAGAAACAAAAGAGGCAGCCTACCGTGTAAGCAGCAGTGCGTCTACTCAGAGCTGGCCTATTCTCTTGAATTAGGTTAGACATCAAAACCAGCTCCAATCTGACTGCAGTAGACAGCTGCCTGCACGGTGTGATTTGAAGTATTTGAAAAGCTCCTTCCTTTGACCAAGAAAGAAAAAAAATTCTCCATTGTTTTTCTCAAAGCCCAAAATTCTCCCATTAATCAACCTCTCCGATTATGGGATTTGAGATTCTCTTTAAAATATATTTCTGTTCTGATGCTGAGGGACGACACACTGCACCATCTTTTGCCATTAACTTTTTTTTTCATTAGCTCGTCGGATTACTTTGTGTTCAGTTGCTTGGTTGAAAAGTATCTGTGGAGACATTGAACCCAGGATCATTCTTTCATTTTGGCAAGAGCAAACCAACTCAGGGATGGCAGAGATGGGCCAGAGGTGCCGTGGCTGAGGGTAGAGGGTCTGATGAGGAAGGCTGCTCCAGGAAGCTCTGATCCCTGGTCCATCTGCAGAGAACGTGGACAATTGGAAGTTGCTTCTCCTGAGCTTGAAGGTTCATTAGTTAGCAAAGTAATAAGGGCTATATATTACCAAGGACCCAAGGCCTACTGAGAATTTCTTGTGTGTGTATTAATCTCAGCAGAGCAAAGCTATGCCAAGCTTCAAACTAATCTGCATTAATGAACAGCCTCCTTGATTTCCATTTTTATGATGTGTGCAGCATGGTGATTTGTTTCTCCATGGCTTGTAATGGGATGGCTGACTGATGAATCACCTTCTCTGAGAAGCTTGTCTGTGAGCAGTAACATTGCAAATGGGTGCAAATCAAAAAGTCTGTTATTATTTCATTAAAAGGATGACACAGGCTCCTAGTTTCCAAAATTATCCCCTCTCTTCACATGACCCACTGAAGTTTCTGTCTCTGTGTGGGTGTGAGTTGAACCAGTCTCTGCACTAGTGCTGTATATTGGAAGATGCAGCTACTTGGGACAATTCTGACACATCCTAACTTGGCCAGTCAAGCAGGAGAAAAGGCTGGAGGAGATTATTTTGGGGTCAGATACAGGTATTTGGAGTGAATTGAATAGAAGAGTTGGAACCAGGGCCAGATCCAGAAAAGCTGGAAATAGTGGGGTGGAAGCATGGAAAAGAAGAGGAGGAGGAAAGATAAAGCAGAGTGCAGATGGGTTGCTCTTGGGTTTTAAATTTAGGCCTTAAACCCGTGAGCACAAGATATTCCTTAAGGTGATACCACCATAATCAACCACCACCACCATCATCACCACCATCACCACCATCACCATCATCACCATCATCACCATCACCATCACCATCATCACCATCATCACCACCATCCCCATCATCACCACCATCCCCATCATCACCATCACCATCATCACCATCCCCATCATCACCACTATCACCATCATCACCATCACCATCATCACCACCATCACCACCATCACCACCACCATCATCACCACCATCCCCATCATCACCATCACCATCATCACCATCACCATCATCACCATCATCACCACTATCACCATCATCACCATCACCATCATTACCACCATCACCATCATCACCATCATTACCACCATCACCATCATCACCATCATTACCACCATCACCATCATCACCATCACCATCCTCCTCCTCCTCTAGTCTGGCACTATGCTAATTGCTTTATGTCTTTATCTTTAATCCTCACAGCAACCTTCTGAGGGAGGTGTTACTATTCTTCTTCTTCCTTTTCTTCTTAAAAAAAAATTGGATAGAATTCATAAATCATAAAATTCACCCTTTTAAAATGCACGTTTCTGTGGTTTAGTATATTTCAGAGTTGTACAACCATCATCCTTATCTGATTCCAGAACATTTTATCACCCAAAAGAAACCCTGTACCTATTAGCAGCCACTGCTTATTCTTTCCTACCCCATAGACCCTGGTAACAACTAGTCTACTTTCTGTCTCTTTAGGTTGCTTATTCTGGATGTTTCCTATAAATGGAATCATACAGTATGTAAACCTTTGTGACTGGCATCTGTCACTTAGCATAATGTTTTCAAGGTTCATCTACGTTGTAGTGTGTATCAGTACGTCATTCCTTTTTATGGCTGAATAAAATTCCATTGTATGAATACACCATATTTTGTTTATCCACTCATTGATGGGTGTTTTTCTTTGTTATTATGAATGGTGCTGATAGGAACATTAATGTACAAGTTTTTGCATTGACATATACTTTCAATTTTCTTGGGTATATACCTAGGAGGGGATTTGCTGAATCATATGGTAATTCCATGTTTTTTCATGTGCTTATTGGCCATTTTTATATGTTCTTTGGAGAAATGTCTATTCAAATAATTTTCCAGTTTGTAATTGGGCTATTTATTTTTTATTGTTGAATCGTAATAGTTCTTTATATTTTCTGTATACTGGACCTTCATCAGGTATGTAATTTACAATTATTTTCTCCCATTCTGTGGAATGTTTTTTCATTTTCTTTATAGCATCCTTTGAGCATAAAATTTTTTAATTTTGATGACATTATTTTATCTTTTCTTTCTTTTGTTGCTTCTGCTTCTAGTGTCATGTCTAAGAAACACTGTCTGATCCAAGATCACAAAGATATACTCCTATGTTTTTTCCTAAGTGTTTCATAGTTTTTAACACATATTTTGATCTTTGATACATTTTGATATATTTTTTAAGATCATGTGTATATAATTTTTGTATATGGTGTGACGTTGGGCTGCAATTTCATTCTTTTGTATAAGAATATTCAGTTGTCTTAGCCCTATTTTTGAGAAGAGATTTTCCCATTGAATTATCTTGGCAATTGGTGAAAGTCAACTGTCCATAAATGTCTGTATTTATTTCTGGATTCTGAATTCTATTTCATTAATCTATCTGTCTATCATTATGCCAGTATAAAACAGTGTTGATTACTGTAGCTTCATCATAAGTTTTGAAATTGGGAAGTGTGAGTCCTCTGAATTTGTTCTTTTTTAAAGATTGTTTTAGCTATTCTGGATCCCTTGCATTTCTATATGAATTTTAAGATGAGCTTGGTCAATTTCTCAAAAAAGCAAGATTTTGATAGGGATTGTGTTGAATCTGTAGATCAATTTGAGGGGGTATTGCTATTTTAGTAATATTGTCTTCTGGTCCATGAACATGGGATGTTTTTATTTATTTAAGTGTTCCTTAATTTTTTCAACTGTATTCTGTAGTTTTCAGTGTAAATTTTTTTCACTTTTTGGTTAAATTTATTTTAAAATATTTTTGATGCTATTGGAAATGGAATCGTTTTCTTAATTTGTTTTTTGGGGATTGTTCATAGCTAGTATATAGAAATACTATTGATTTAGTACATTGATCTTGTATTCTGTAACCTTGTTGAACTCATTTATTAGTTCTAGTACTCTTTTGATTTTGTGGATTCCTTAAGATTTTCTATATGCAAAATCATATAATGTACAAAAGGAGATAGTTTTACTTCTTTTCGAATATGGATGGCCTTTTATTTCGATTTTTTGCCTAATATTCTTAGCTGGACCTCCAGTATAATGTTGAATAGAAATGGTGAGAGCTGACACTCTTGTCAGACTCACCAAAACCTTTTAGCTTGGTCACTGAGCCATACTGTGTCATAACTTATATATATAAGTTATATATATGGGGTTGCTACATAAGTATATATTATATATAATAATATAATTATGTATATGTATGTCTTATGGATTTGTATTATTGACTCCAAAGAGCTCTACCAGCTTGGACAGCAATGTTTTTCTGGGAAAATAAGCTTGCATTTCTTACTAATAGTGAGCAAGAATTTCCTCTAGCTCCAAGCTGCTGATGATAAGACTCATAATGGAAGGCAAGGACTGGGGAGTGTTTGTTTGTTTGTCTGTTTTATTGTGCACATATCATGTATATATACAGTCAGGCATAGTTTTGTTACTTGGTTGCATTGTATTACTAGTTTATATATTAATATATAAAATTTATATATTCACAAAATCATCTATTTCTCAGTTAAAACCCTTTCCCCTCTCTTCCTGTTCTTCCCCCATGGAGTCAACTCTGAAACATGCAAGAGAAACTGTAAGGAATTGTACTCAAGAAAACATGTGAGAAACCTATGATAGCTTTTTATATGTATAGTGACCATATAATTTGTAATTAATGAGCACAGTTTTGAGAGTGAAAGGGGAAATCAGTAATAATTAAGAGGCAGCAGACGAAAGCTAAGACTGGCTGAGGAAAACTGAGACATAAGCTCATGCTACAGTAAGTCCCCTACATACAAATGAGTTCTGTTCCGAGACCGCGTTCGTAAGTTCAGTTTGTTCGTGAGTCCAACAAAGTTAGCCTAGGTACCCAACTAACACAATCGGCTATATAGTACTGTACTGTAATGGGTTTATAATACTTTTCACACAAATAATACATAAAAAACAAACACAAAAAATAAAGAAAATATTTTTAATCTTACAATACAGTACCTTGAAAAGTACAGTAGTACAGTGCAACAGCTGGCATCCAGGGGCTGGCATCGCGTGAACAGGCAAGAAGAGTTACTGACTGGAGGAGGGAGAGGTGGTGGGAGATGGTAGCGCTGAAGGATCCTCAGCAATAGGAGATGGAGGGCAAGCTGCAGTGTCACTCACGCCTGACGTGGATGACACAGGTTCTGGTTCCTTGCTGGATTCAATTCTATCTACCCTCTTGAAAAAACGATCCAGAGATGTCTAGGTGGTAGCTCTTTTTTTCTCGGCATAGATGACAAGGTAGCACTGGATTGCATTCTGAACGGCTGCTGCAAACTTCGTGTACCGTTCTACATTCAGGTCCTGTACCTCAAAAACTAACAGTGCCTCCTCAAATAAAGAAAATCCCCTTGCTATTTCCTGTGTCATGAACCTCTTCAGTTCTTCAGTTACCTCTTCCTCTTGTCTCTCTTCGTCCTTCCTCTGGGCCTCCAATTCCTGGCGCTTCTTAACAGCACCAGCTACATCACTGCTGCTTTTACGTTTGCTTCCAGACATCCTGGGCTTGAAACAAAGACACTTACTGTACTACTGTATTCTATACAGTACTGTACAGTAAAGCACACAAAAGCACAACCACTTGTAGAGGATGCACGCATGTGACAACGTATGCCAGACACATGAACTAATTTACATGATTGGACACGTGAACGCACGTTCGCCTCTTTGGAAGCTCTCAACTTGAAGGTTCATATGTAGGGACTTACTGTACTTAGAAGAGAAGATAATAAAACATGTTTTTTAATATCTACTTTATACTTTGATTTGAACACCAAATGCCATCAATATATAGCACGTGTCTTATTATACCGACCCCTGTTGTCTGATGAAACGTGAGTCTAGAATCACATTCTAGCTTATGTCCTTCTAAAGAAGCGTTTCCAGGAGTGGTTCAATGTGCTCTTTTGCAAAACAGCATTAGCCATGAGTATGTTCTTCGGGTAATGTGATGCACTGACTTGGCATCTCAGTCAGTGATAGGAGGCACTTTTCTCTTTTTTGAGGAAATGTCCTGTCTTGACCTGAGGCTCATGTAGTGCACAGGCCTCTGCTAAAGCAGATTGTTTTTCTGGACCAGATCACAAGCCAGGATTTTAAACTTGTGAAAATGCATAATAATTTGTCCTCCTGCATGTCTGGAGTCTGAATTGATGGTTCTCATTTAACCACCAGCACAGATCACAGGTGGTACCCACCTCACCAGTGTGAGGAATTCCTAACATTCATCAGAAAGTTGGATGTTTGGCACTAGGGTTGATTTTCCTCACAAAAACAGCGACAATTAGGTTCCCAGGTTTGTCAACAGAGCCTTGAACACCCCAAGTGTGCTGTATTATTGACCCCATATTGTCCTCACAGTGCTCTGCCGGCCCTGTTTGGACCACAAAGTTTTCTGTGAAAATGTGAGCGAGGATTTCCTCTAGTTCCAAGTTGCTGATGGCAAGGCTCGTGGTTTGGGGCTGGGGTTTGGGGAAGGCAGGACAGTGGGGTCTAGGGTGCTGTATTAGTTTCCTATTGCTGCTGTAGGAAATTACCATAAACTTAGTGGCCTAAAGGCACACAAATTTACTGTCTTACAGTTCTAGAGATCAGAAGTCCTTCGTGGGTCTCAATGGGCTAAAATCAAGGTGCCTGCAGGGCTGCATTCCTTCTGGAGGCTCTAGGGAAGAATCTGTTTCCTTGCCTTTTCCAGCTTCTAGAGGCTGCCCACGTTCCTTGTCTCATGGCTCTCCTTCTCCATCTTCAAATCCTGCGGCGGTAAGTCCGTCTCATGCTGCCATCTCGCTGGGTCTCTCTTCTCCCTCCCTCTTCCACTTCCAAAGACCAAAGTGAGTACATTGGGCCTACCTGGGTAATCCAGATTCATCTCCCCATGTCAACGTCAGTTGAGTAGCAACCTCAGTTCCATCTGCAACCTTCATTCCCCTTTGCCATATAAAGTAACATATTCACAGGTTCCAGGGATTCGGTCACAGACATCTTTGAGGGGCCGTTATTCTGCCACAGGTAACCAGGAGTAAGGGGGTCCATCCGAGTGTCACATTCAGTTAATTGCTATTTTATTGATAGTATTTTGGAACTCCCAACAGAAACACCCTTATCTTTTACATCTCCCTAGCTGTTTTCCTTACTGCCTCTCACATGTAATGCTTTTCTAATACATTAATAGCTACAGAAGTCCAGCTTTTAGAAAGAGTAAAAATGATTGAGCCACTGAAGTGACCTGGGCAGGCCTCATGGAGGGGGCTGGCCTTAGGGAAGATGATGAATGTACAGGACAGGTTTCCAGAAGGGATATCTTGGGACAAATGTAAAGATTTCAAGTTATTAGGAATGGCTAGGGATAGGTGGTGAGAAGAAAGGGTCGTGTTGGAGAAGCCACATCAAGGAAGGGGATGATTCGAGAGGCTCCTGAGTTCCAGCCTGACTATGGGTTTGTGTAAACATACAGATTGGCCTTCTGCAAGAGCGTAAGATTGGGCCACGTCCTGGCCAGCCTGATCCTGCCGGTGAGGAGGAACTGTGAGGCCCTGATACTGCTCTGCTCTGCCCCTCAGACGTGGGATGGAAATGAATCGTGAATCTTCAGTTTCACCAAGAGCCTGCTTTGTAAACCAGTTTGAGGCCCACGCTCTTTGCAGCATCTCATTCAAAGAAATTCAGGTCCAGCATCTAATAATACTTGAAAAGCAGTTTAAATCTTGACTTCAGTCTTGAGAAAATGCCAAAGAGGGCACCAAATTTTCAAAGCCCCGTTGCCTTTCCTTACATCTCTTTGACTCCCATACAAAGATCGGCCTCCCCGCTCCTGCTTCCACTCTAATGACTCAGGTCACAGGGACTTCTTTGCTTCCTTGTCTGTTTCACTCTCTTTCCTGTTTCTGTTCAATTTGGTGAAAGTCCAGCTAGGCTCTTGCTTCACGATCCAGGAAAGCAAAGGCAGGTTCTCCTCTGTGGGTGGCAGGGGGATGGGCTCTTGACACTCATACTCGTTTTTCCTGTCGCATTTAGTTCTTTCAGCCAAGGTAGAGAGCAGGGAGGCGAGGGCTGGCGGGAACGCAAGGCCATGGGCAGGGCGGTCCCCAGGTGGCTGTGGCCTTCTCCCTGCTAATGGAATCGGTGTCGTGAAGCAGCGAGGGCTCCACAAGAGCGGAACCGAAGCCGGCACCCGCGGGGCTGCAGGAAGAGGCAGAATCTTGCTGGGGTTTCATTTAAATGGATGCATTTTACAAATATTGGATTTTAGCTCACTCAAGAAACAATTAAACTCCAAATCGGGTTGTACATATTAAATCATAACAGTGGGGAGGCAAATGCAGAGGTGCTTAGCAGATTTAAGAATTAATAGAACAGAAATTGGTACCGTGAAATTAGCGCCTCGTCCATCTAATCGAATGGTGCATTTACCCACAGTGCCAAAATAGATACAGTTAGGCATAGCACTTATCTTTCCTGTGGCACCTGATGGCTGGAGGTCTTAAAGAACTTTTCAAATTACCCTTCTAAAGTAATTAAATCTCTGCCTGGAGGTAGGGGGAAGAAGAAGAAGCCATCCGTAAAATAAAATGCAAAGACTCTCGCTTTTCCTGTCGCTTTGTAATGCTGGCAGGCTGGTTTCTTTCTCTGTCCACACGTGCATTTTCGTGGAGCTGCCGGGTGACCACCAGCATTGGGTTGGTCTTCCTTGGGGCCACTGTATGGAATCTTGCCCGCCAGTTCTTCGAGAAGTGACTGCCTCTTCTGATCTATTGAAATCCTTAATACGTGGAAGTAAATGCTAAGTACCTTGTATTATTAGTAGACTGAGCTCCACAATCAGGTTCTTGTCTTTTGGGGAGTATGGGCCATGTCTTTCTTTTTTTTTTTTTTTTGCGGTACGCGGGCCTCTCACTGCCGTGGCCTCTCCCGTTGCGGAGCACAGGCTCCGGACGCGCAGGCTCAGTGGTCATGGCTCACGGGCCCAGCCGCTCCACGGCATGTGGGATCTTCCCAGACCGGGGCACGAACCTGTGTCCCCTGCACCGGCAGGCGGACTCTCAACCACTGCGCCACCAGGGAAGCCCCCGTGTCTTTCTTATATGTGTTTTGCTTTGTTTTTCCTGCAGCTCCCAGCATGGTGTTTCATACATAGCTGGTGCCAGGAGGAATATTAAAAATATTTAATAACTGACTAGGGCACCAACTGATCAGAACAGATGTTGAGGGCTAACACCCAGTACAGCGATGCCACCATGAACCCACTAAATGTCAGCCCTGTGGGGTACAGAATTGTTCATTGGCTTATAAAATGGACCCAGGCTGTGACCGGTTCCTTCTTCTGGAGCAGAGGGTATTGCCAATATGACTAACACAATTGGAAAGTTATAGCATCTTTATTTTACAAGTGGACAGACATTTTAAACCAACTTCCTGAATGATACTGCGGCTTGCAAACTGCATTTAAGTTTTGCATGTAACGACAATATGATGACACTGATAGTGACAATGCCACACATTTTTATGATTCTTTATAAATTCTTATAAGAATGTTCCCATCTGTGATCTCATTTTATTTTCTTAGCAACTCTGAGATAAATATGACAGATATTAATATTCTCAAATTATAAAGAAATGGAACATCAAAAAGATTATGCCTTGGATATTGCATCATGTAAATATTCACACACATGCCCCTATGCACACATACGTACATGAACAGACTTACACGTAAAAGGATGATGTCTGTGCTTGGGAAGCAGATGGTTCAAAGAGATGAAAAGTCCTGGTATTGTTTAAGAATATGTACAGTGCAACACATTGAAAGTTTGGAGGGTGGACAGAAACATTAGGATTCATCTCAGGTGGATGAAGCTTCTCACCAGAAGTGTGTTTAGAACAGGAGTTTTGAGAAACTCAAAGAGTGAAGCAACTTCAGGAGTTTGGGGTATATATTTATACTTATATAACTGGTTAAAATTTCTCAGTCTAGTACAGGTTACCGTATCCTGGAATCCAACGATAAACTTTCAAAAGGGTCTTTGAATACTCTGAAATTATATACGGCACTTTGTATGTATAGATGTGAACTTATCTGGGGAGTGAATCCATGGATTTCATTGAGTTTTCAAAGACTCTGTCATTCAAAATAGTTTAATAATCTCTGCTTCAGGGAGTCTCAGTTATTTACCTTAAATGATAAATAGAGTAGCATAAATTAGGGTTTAGGATTAACACAAATAATTTGCAGACTTACAATGATGTATGAGTTTAAGTGGTTCGTTAACCTATACACTCTCATGGCAAGAATATACTTATTATCTTTTATTCTAAGTCTTCTTTTCTAGGTTGCTTTGCTGTTTCTACTATTTCCTGCTTCCTCAATCTCCTTTTCTGGAAGCCTTAATTTTACAGTTTTCTGCACCTCTAGGCAATTTCCCTCTTACTATTTAGGGTATAAAAGAACTTGAATGACCCCAGGCTCTAGAGAAGGATCGTAAGTTTCTACCACAAGCACCCTCCTGAGTAAATGCCATCACTCAGACCCTCGGATTCTCACCTAGACTTTTCTGTCCATATTATGCCCAAGAGCTGAATGGTTTGCACATTCTTTCTCTATTACCCAACCTATTAATTTTCTGATCAAGAGTAACTGCTACCACATGATTACCTTGTTGGTGACAGTAACATATTGACTCGATTAGCTTTCAAGGGGGAATTAAAAGAGGTTAATGGCCCACATTTGTTTATATCCTGTTAATAGGTGAGGCTATGGGGGATTGTGGAAAAGACTGGGAATTAGGGCCTCTGGGTTTCATCCCAGCTCTACCACTGCATGCCCTCTGCCTAACACGTAACCTCTTCTCATCTCTGAAATGGCCTCAGTTGTGAGAGGTCCTTTCTGACATACCATTATACGATTCTTTAATAGGCCACCTGAGCAGATAGAGAATCATTTTGGAGAGATCTCCAACTCTCAGAGATATTTTGGAGTTTCCAAAATGCTTGCCTCATCTCTCGCTTAATCAGTGGTTTGTGAGAAATCACTGTGGTTATTGAAGCACAGGGCACCGTTTTTACAGCTTCCATTAAGGAGTGAAGCCAGGCTGCGGCTGCGCTGGCTCAATAAATCATTTGTACTGGGAATGTATTTGTCAGTTTTTCCGCAGATTGTGTGATTATGGCCTCGTTTTATTTCCAATGCTCATAGGTGGGGATGAGAGCTGACATTTGGTAATTGAAACAGTGTTCTACCTTTCATAGCACAGTTAGCAGGAATTGTTAAGAGTTTTATTTCTCTCCAAAGGGTTTTCTCTTGCTGGCTGCCTCCAAGTTCCCAGGGTTTCACACATTCTGCACCGGGCGGGCTCGCCAGGACATCGAAGACCACTACCGACAGCTGCTACAAGTTTAAAATCTTTAGAAGAAGGAACAGATTGCAGTTTGCTCCTGAGGGTTTGTTGAGTTTACATTTCTGAAATGTTAAGAGACACACAGTATAAGAATTTTGAACATTTTGCCTTGTGCCTTTATTTATTTATTTTTATTGAAGTATAGTTGATTTACAATGTTGTGTTAATATCTGCTGTATAGCAAAGTGATTCAGTTATACATCTATATACATTTTTTTCATATTCTTAAGAATTTTGAACATTATTAATGAGTAGAGTTCTTCCTTCTTCAGGTCTGAAGGGAAAGGGTTCTCTTCTTTCCATGATCCTTCTTGCTCGCCAACTCCCACCAGCTCAAGACCAGCATCGCTGAGCCCTCACTGTGTGCCAGACCCTATCAGTATTCATCACAATGACCCTAAGGGGTCCTCAACATAATAGTCTGCACTTTATCGGAGTGTGAGCTGATTGGCTCCAAATCAGGAGTCTGCCTTCCCCACTGGCACCCCATTGCTTCACACGTTCACATCACTTTTAGAGGGATTTCTTTTCTCATTATTGTTAATGCTGTTCTACCTATAATGGCGTTAGAGTCGACAGCTTTGCCCTACGCCACCTCCTCTCACCCTAATCACACATATCCACACCCACACAGGGACACACGCACAATCCCTCACACACAGACATCAGCACAGACACATGTGCACATAAACTATCAGAGGCTCTATCGCATGCATATGCACGCATGTGCACACGCACACACTCACACTCACACACATTGAAAGTAAAACCCCCAGAGTTTCCATGGTGCAGTTTCCCGAGACTCCTGTTCTCCCTCACCCGGGACTCTGACTCTCTGCTGCTCTAAGTTGCCCCCCTCTGATCCTTGCTTCTCCCTTCCTGAGCAGTGTAGCCAGCTTCCTGCATCTTCCACCTCCTGCTAAGGATAGAGGTGTGGGGCTGAGAGGTTAAGGCAAAAGGCTCTGTCTGCATGCCTGTGGGAGTTTTTAGGCAGATAGATGGTTGGGATCAGGGGCGAGGTTGGCTCCAGTACCTGGTAGTGGGGTCATGTGCTACCGCTGCTGGGCTGACATGGGGACATAAAATCTTCCCCCTCGACACTGTAGGAATGGGGCTGCCCCAGGAACCTGGCGGGGCGGTGCAAGTCTGGGGAAGTATGGAAAGGGACCCATGGCTAGTTTATATATATATATACCCATATATATATATATATATATATTTTTTTTAGTGGTACGCGGGCCTCTCACTGCTGTGGCCTCTCCCATTGCGGAGCACAGGCTCTGGACGCACAGGCTCAGCAGCCATGGCTCACGGGCCCAGCCGCTCCGCGGCATGTGGGATCTTCCTGGACTGGGGCACGAACCCGTGTCCCCTGCATCGGCAGGCGGACTGTTAACCACTGCGCCACCAGGGAAGCCCCTATATATTTTTTTTATTAATTTTTATTGGAGTAGAGTTGCTTTACAATATTGTGTTTCTACTGTGCAGCAAAGTGAATCAGCTATATGTATATATATATCCCCCTCATTTTGGATTTCCTTCCCGCTTAGGTCACCACAGAGCACTGAGCAGAGTTCCCTGTGCTATACGGTAGGTTCTCATGAGGCATCTATTTTATACATGGTATCAATGGTGTATATGCGTCCATCGCACTCTTGCTTGCCTCGCCCGTACCGCCTCTCCCGAGGTGCCCCGTAGTGACCCAGCAATAATAACACAAGATTCATAATAGTGTGGTTTTAGAGGCAAACAACTTCTCCCTTTGGACGGCTGATGTCAGAAATTCCCTTGGAGATGAACAAAGTCGTATGCCTTCTCCCAACTTTAAAGATAAGGGGGAGCATGTGGGTGTCCTCAGAGAGCTGACCTAGTGGCTTTCACACACACAAAGATCACTGTGGTGTGAGCTCAGAGCTACGGGCTGGGGCTGGGACAATGGGCTCCCTCTGGTGGCCTCAGACAAGCCGCCACCTCTCTCTGTGTCTTATTTTTCCCATCTGCCAAAAGATGAAAGGGTTGGCTTAGAAAATCTCCAAAGCCCTTTTATGGCTAACTTCCAGATATGTGTATTATGATAAGTTGACCATGAAGCACTTTCATATTTTAATGGGGGTGGGGTAAAATGAGGACACAAGGGAACCAGCACCTGAAAGGGACCCAAGTGAAGTAGGGACATAGGCCCTAAGGTCAGGCCTCCTCACTTCAAACTGGTAAATCAAAGCTTTGGCCAGAGGTATGTTAGGTTTTCTGAGCTGGGCGTGTTCTGATCTCCACGAGGAGACGGCTTCCAAAGTTTGATGAGGATGGAGGATCTGCAAAGGTAAGAAGGGGACAAGGAAATAGCTGTTCCACAATCTCATCAAGGGTCTCCTGGTTGCATTAGATTAGGCACTGTAAGAATTACAGGCAGGCACAACTCCTGCCTAGTGGAGTCTCACAAGCTGTGTGACCCTGGGAAAGCTGCTTAACCTCTCTGAACTTCAGATGATTCCCCTCTAAGGTAGGGATAACAATTCCTACCTGGGAGGCTTCGTGAGCTAGGGTTTGCAGAAACGCCAGCTAGAGAGCAGGGTATATACGGCAGGCTGTTCGTGAATGGTCTCACAGAGATGCATCCATGGCTCAGACACTTGACCTGGGATTGTAGCAAGTTCCATAGAGCAGAGAATAATATGAATAAATAACATTTAGCTCTCTGGTGTTTGGAAAGCATTTTGCTTTTAAATATTCCTGCCTGCAGGAGGTTTTCTAAAGGTCAGCTCCATACAGCTTATTAAGGAAGATGATTAAATCAGTTGGCAGTTTGAGAAGAAAAAGCAGATGGATTTCAACAGCATCCTCCCCCCACGATTGACATTTTCTTTTACAAATCAAGGCGAGATTGTGGATTTGCTCTCGTGGTTCTCCGAAGGAGACCGTGGTGGTGCTGGGATGCGGCTCCGGTGCCTTCTGCCTTGTTTACGCCCAGCTGTTATTCTTGTTCCTGTCACTGCCAGTTACTGAAGAATCCATCATGCCCGAGACTCACAAGGGGGCTTCTTTTCTGCTTCCTGAGGAGGAGTGGCAGGGGCAGTGGAGGTGAACAAATTGGATTGATTACCTTCTGAAGACAGGGTTCGAGCTTCTGTCCTAATCATGCTGGCAGGACCGCCAGGCTGTCTGATTCACTCAGACAAAAGCCCTCAGAAAACAGGGAGGGTTAGGAGCCCATATGCTCACCTGGTGGTCTAGCGGCCACTCTGGATTGAGCAGGACTTCAGAAATAAGGAGAACATCTTTACTGCTAATAACTTCCCACAAATGTCATAACCAAGGCTCTGAATGCAAGAGACATGCCAAGATCTAATTCCACGTACTTATGTGTGTGGCTTTCTGATATCGACTGAGCTATTAATTGCTGCGTGTGTTCCTTTTTGTACTCCCCTTCCTGCAGGTAACTGGCTCAGCACATTATTGATTCGGGAGAGCTACGTGGTGGGGTAGAAGGTAGAAGTGGCCTGTTAGTCCCTCTGTCTCTGGTTTTTCAAAAGCTGAATTGCTCAGAAGAACAAATAGGGTTTGCTGAGGAGGTAGAAAGAAAGGAGAAGTGATTTTAGAGAATTGTTAGAGAAGCAGGAGAGATCAAAAGACTCTCTCCACTGACCCCCACCCCACCCTGCCCTCTACTAGGCTGGGAGATGAGGGAGAGAGATATCGGAAGCACTGAGATAACTTACTCATCAATCCTATTTTGTTCTATGTATTTATCACTCCTGGGTGCCCACTTCTGGGTGTACACTTCCTTCTCTCCTTACTAGGACCAAAGCCTTTGGCTCATCCCATGAGCTCATGTATTGCCTGTTTCCTCTGCTTCTGGAAGACTAGTTTTATGAAATATCTGGAATTTCTCATATCACTAAGAAAAAGTACAGATTTTCCAGAATGACCAGGGGCTCTGTACACATAACACTGAGCGTCATTGGAGAGATTAGAACTGAAGACACTCTTTTAAGATAAGATGTTACTATAAGGCGGAATGCATAACAGAAGTGTACAATGTTTCCTAGGAACTCCAGCATTTCAATTTTATTATACTTTTATTGAATATTCAATAAAAGAATATGACACCCTTTCAAATCGTGTTCTTGTAACCTCCTGCTATGAAGCTAAATGAAGACAGATCTGTGCTATCAGCACAAGTGGCATTCAACCGATTCTAAAACTTAGATTTTTCCTGTATTGAGCATATTTTGAATGCACAGCATTAAAATCCTTGGTTCCTAATAGCTCAGTCCTTTCACTTGAATATCACATTGCATTCAACAGTTCAGCATTTTTGTCTGAGAACATTTTTGGACGCTAGTTGGTGCTATTGTTGGCTAGTAATGGTACTGTTTCCTTCATTCATTCCACAAAAATTTATTGAGTGCCTACTCATTGCCAGGCATTGCGTCAGGCTCTAGAGAGGACTGGGACATACCGTCTTCGTTGTCAATGAGTTTGCAGTTGACCAGGCAAGATGAACTCAGCTGACTCTATCTTAATGATCCTCTAAGCTCTGTAGCAGCGTGAGGCAGAGGGTGATACGATGGGCACCCAATCCTGGCTGCAGGGGGCCGAGGAGAGGCAGGGCAGGGAGGGCTTCCACAAGCAGAGGAGTAAGGGTTACCCAGGGGAAGGGGAAACGGGGAAAGAGGCAGCAGCATGTCCAAGGGTAGGTATCCATCAACTGGACATGCCTATTTGACTCAGGGACAATTTCAGATTTCAAAACACAAATCAGTAACTTCCGGCTGAGTAATATATGTAATAGACAACCCTATCCTGGTACTCGCCTCACCCACATTTATAGTCCAGACTCTATCAGTTAAATAATGCTCCTTTACATGGAGGAGTGAAATTACTTTCCAAAAAATTGCAAATATATGTGCAAAAATGCAACGTTTAACATTTTTGCATAGTGATGACTTTGTCCCGTCTTCCTGAAAAATTGCAGTACTTGCCCCCAGACCAGAGCCTCCAGGGGAATCCAGCTTTCAGAGTCTGTACCTTCTTCTGCCCCTTCCACTGGGTGCCTTGTCAGGCTGCTGGACCTGGAAGTTATCCTCCCTCTTGCCTCTGGTCCTCCACAAGCCTGAAGTAAGTCTTTGATTTCATGAAAGGAGAGGTCTTTCTTGGACTGTCCAGTTCTCCAAAGCAGGAACATGTCAATGGAGTCTTTTAAAAGCAATAGAGGTGGCAGTAGGACCCAACAAGTTCACTGGACTTGGCCGTTAGGAGGCCATTGATGACCTTGGCTTGAGCAGAGAAGCCAGATTGGGGTGGGTTGAGGAATGAATGAGAGCTGTGCAAATGGAAATCACGAGTGGGGTCTTCTCAGTTAGGACTTGGCTTGACAAAGGCGAGTGGAAAGGGACTAGACGGTGGGTGCAGGGACTAGTTGAGATACAGAGAAAACAGGTCTAGACATTTCCCATGCTACCTATTGCCACTTTTCATGCTCTTAAACCTGAAAGTCACTTAAAAAAGGTACTCGTACGTTTCAGTTTTCCCCCAAATAGCCATTGTTTCCTAAACAGAAAAACTTTAACATCCTCTGCCTATCACTGACATCCAGAAAGAAAATGCAGTTCATTTTTTCCCTTTCAAATCATTAAGAACAAATCAATCACTTCGGGAAAATTCTTGTCATTGTCAGTGTGCCGAAGCAGGCTGTGGTTCTGCACATGGGCACCGCATTAATACATGCATTTATTCTCTTTGCTCGCACAGAGACCCTGGGTTGCTTGTTTCCGTAAAGGCTGCCTGTCATCTCTTATGGGACCTTCACGTGTCAGTGATACCGGTTACCTCACGTCACAGCCCATCAGTCGGCTTATCTCCAGAAGAATGTGAAATTGCCTAACAAGCCTGCAAATGTGAAGGGCTCCACGGTGGCTTAATCACACATGATGTTCCCCTGTCTCATCTGTCCCCATACAGAGGCTGCACCTCTCATTTCTTAGACAGATACAATTCCTAGAGCTGTGGCTGGGCTATCCCAGTTGTGTGGGGTTTTAACCCCCATTCCCCAATTCCGGGGTGAATTTCACTCTGGAAGCCCTCCCGTGCCCTTCTCCCCACCTTAGAATCTTTCAGTCATCTCCTTCCCTAAAACTGGTCTGGGCAATCTGGCAACATGGCAAAATTATTTTAGCCCAGGCTTTTAACTGTGTTTGGAGTGAGTGATAGCCTTGGAAACTTACTTGGGGGTAATGCACACATCCAAGTATATATGTCCAGCAACGTTTGCCAGTTTGGGAGGGTGTGTACTCCCTTGATGCTCGCCCTCTTTTCAGAATTCTCCTGCCAGGGTCTTCTATAATCCACTAGCTGTCAGCAGGGATGGTTGTGATCAAAACTGCCCCCTCCAAAAACGGTGCACATTCTGTGAAGTGAAAGACATCATGGTGGATGCAAAGATGAATAAAGCGATGGTCCAGCCCTCAACAAGGCAGAGGACATACATTGTATCAAAGGTACATATATTATATAAAGGACTGGGAAGCTGGGGACACAGTGTCATGAAGGAGCCAATAGTATGATTATTTCTTAGTGTGATTATTTCTTAAAAGAAGGAGACAAACATGCCCAGGATAAGTCAGTGCTTTGTTCTGTGGTCCAGAGGTTTTGGGGGCAGCTGCTTCTTTATAGAATTTGTATTAACAACATTTAGAAATTTTCTGTATTCCTGATGCTGTGGCATTTGTGGCCTCGCTGGCTGGGGAAAAATTGCTGTTCCAAGGGGGCTAGTGAGTTCTCAGAGACAGCAAAAGGCTCACCCCCAGGAGCATCCCTTTCATTTGCAAACTAACAAATCCAGAACCTTTCCTCTGAACTACCTCCTCTCTCTGGCTCAGACACTCTAGGAGGCAGGATTCCTCCACCCTAATCAGCCAGAACTGGGTACTAGACAACTAGAGACCACCTCTGTACCCAGAGCCCACTGATTAGTCAGACGAACCAGTCCTAAACTTGTTCCTGCGGAAAACACAATAAATGGTCTGGGCCATGATTTCCATTCACCCCTTTGCGCTCCTGACCAAACCTGGTGTTTTCCCATGTGACCCTGCATGGAGTAACATGCCCCATCCTCTCCGGAAGTGTAGTAGTGAAACAAAATGTCTACACTGAACTCCTTTCAATGGCATTAGCCTCTCTGTGTTGTCACTCAGTCACCTCTATAAATTAACATCCTGCAGGTGCATTTTGAGATAGAAGTGGGCTCTGAGACGGAGGGTAACCCCGTAAGAGGAAAAGATCTTAGGTCTTGGGCCATCTGCTTCTTAGGGCTTATGGGGTGTGGGAGTGAGCCTTTCCCCTTGTCATTAAATTCTTTACAAAAACATGATTTATAGCAGTGGTATAGTATTATACCTACATTTACATAATAATTTATTTAATTAACCTCCTGATTTATGTAAAAGAATGTTGTTTTTATTTTTCCGCTCATAAATATTTCTGTGATAAGCATACTTTTAGATAAAGTGTGAACGTTCTTGTTTCTTTCCTTTAAGAAATTTTAAAGGTAAAATGAACCCAAAGAGACATTTTTGCTGAGATGGGATGAGCTGAAAAGAGATGTGTTCCCTGAAAATTTCTGAAGGTGTGTTTGTTTCTGTTTCTTATTTTAAAATAAGACTTAAAATCATGGTTTTCGGGCTTCCCTGGTGGCGCAGTGGCTGAGAGTCCGCCTGCCGATGCAGGGGACACGGGTTCTTGCCCCGGTCCGGGAAGATCCCACATGCCGCAGAGCGGCTGGGCCTATGAGCCATGGCCGCTCGCTGAGCCTGCGTGTCCGGAGCTGTGCTCCGCAACGGGAGAGGCCACAGCAGTGAGAGGCCCGTGTACCAAAAAAAAAAAAAAAAAAAAAATCATGGTTTTCTAGGTAAGATAAACAATTTCCGTACTTCTCAACCCTCAACTCTCTCTGCCCATATACCGGGCTAATTGCCAGTGGGCAGTTTTAAAACTCACACATGTTTTCATCTTTATAGTTAACTCAATTTATATAATACATGGCCACTTCCCACATGTTAATAAACACAGACAGCAAAATTGTTAGACAGTGATTTCATCATTGTCTCCACAGTTCTTTTAAGTGCTTCAACATGCCTGTCACTGCTCTTTGCTGTAGCTGAATAAGAGACCATCCCAGACCTCACAGACTGGGCTATTCGGTGCAGACATTGTTGAGTAAGCAGAGAAAAGATGACAACAGTGGTCAGAACCCTGGACACGTGCAGAATCAAATGAAATGTGACTCTAAGTTGACAGTTGATGTTTTTATAGAAGTGGAGACATTAGGACTTCTACATCCACGTGACTATGTCCTCGGGAACAAAGGCACCTTAGAGGCTCTGTACCTAGAAGAGTGACACTGCCGTTTCCTTTTGGGGGTGTCCTTGTCGTGTGCAACACCTACGGCCACATTTTCTTGATACTCCTCAGTGGCAGCGAGTCTTTATTCTTTGCGAGTGGATTTGCTTATTGATGAATTTCACTTGTCACACGGACCCCAGTCTGAAGTTGTTCTGGGTCAAAAGGAACCAGGACTTCTTTAAGGCAAAGTCATCACTTTTTTCCTGTAGCTCATAAACTGGTTCTGAAGACAGGTCTCAAAGACAAGATTTCCAAAATATTTTGGGCAATAGCAGAATCTCCAGCCTGGACCTTTGGACTCCCAAAAGCATACTCAGATATAACATGTTTGGACACACACACGCACATGCACATACAATGATATTGGCTAAGGGGTCAAGGGAATGGACTGGGTGTCTGCTAAGGACCTTTCTAACTCTAGGGGTCTTTGCTTCTATTATCAACTTGATTAGTAAGGGAAAGCCTGAGAAGTGTCAAAGCCATCTTTATACCATCTACCATTCATATTTGCCTCTGTAATCAGAGCAAGAGGACATCTCCCCTGTGATAAGTAGCCCAAATGGAAAAGGCCAGTGGGACTCATTTCTGGATATTAGTCAAAACTGGGTGTGCTTAACAAAAGCAATGAATGTTATTTTCAGTTTCAGATCATTGTCTAAGTGAAATGGCTAAAATTAACTTCCTTAAGTATCACGGGAACCCAAGCATCCTCCAGAGGAAGAGGCTGTGAGGGGAATGGTGTGTACTCCACATCTGAGACCCCTGGTCTTGGCTTGACCAAAGCTCTTAGGGAGGCCCTGTGAAAATTTGCTGACTAGTCAGACCAGCAGCTGCTCATTGTACTGTTGTCTAAAAGAGTCAGTTTCATCCTTAAGGCACTGCTGGGGAGTCAGTCCCAGTCTTGCCTATCTCTTGGGGGTTATCACAAGTGTTAAAGAGGTAGTGCAGATAAAAAACCTTTAAAAATGTTTTACATTTATATTCCCATTACTAGGCTATGAGTTATCTAATAATATCAAAGGCATTATATAGTCTGGGAAGTGGATTACTAGAATGTTATAAGTCCATCTTAGAATCAAGAAAATGTGCTAATAACTTATGGAAGTCACACCATAGGTGGTTTAAGAGATGGATGTTAGTGGCTTGGTGGCAGGTGTTATAGAGAAAACTCTGCTCAGAGACTTGAAACCCATCGCCCATGCCTTCCCTTTCTCCTGACTGCTCATTCCCATACTGGCTCTGGATTTAAGGTTGAAGCTGGGGGATAGGGCGAGGGGCACGTTCCCCCCAGGAGTCTCCAGCTGTGCTCCTGGGGCCCCTGGGCCAGTACTGTGACCTCTCTGTTTGTACACCTCCATGGTTTAGTCTAGGACAGATTGAATTGGAAGAAATGTATGGTTCAGGGAAGAGCATAATGAAAGTGGGAACTCCTTATTCATAACGCAAATACACATTGAGCCCTTATTATAAAGCATAGCGCTAAAAGCTGATACTGCAGAGGGGAGCATTAAGTGGGCAAGAAAATCAATGTAGAGAGAAATGAAGCTGCATTTCTCCAAAACATCCTTCAGATGTTACAGAAAAAGCGGAAGGAAATTTTTGGCCAACCCAATAGAATGAAGGGAGGGAGGACACAGTTTGGGCAATGGAAGTGGATATGAGATATTCTCTCAAAACTATCCATCCCCTCCCACTGCTACCCTCTACTGTAAGCTACCATTATCTACTGCCTGGGCTATTAGCCTCTTAGCTGAACCACTAACAGACACTCTGGTCCCCTTCTAATCTGTTCTTCTACTTGCACCCATCTCTAAAAACTCAAGGCTGTTCATGACACTTCTCTGCCTGTTACCCTTCATGGCTTCCCACTGCTCCTAAGATGAAGACTAAACTCTTAAGTGGACCAGCAAAGCCTACATGGTCTGGTTCCTACTCTCTCTTCACTTCATCATGCATCACGCTGTTTCTCCAAGCTTCTGTTTTAGCCACATACTGGTTCTCTTTTTGTCCTGTATGGTTATCACGTTCCTTGCAGGGACAGGGGCTTTCCGCTGAGGTTCCTTCTGCCTGGTGCACTCTATACAGGGTGAATTTCCACATTTCCAGAGTGGATGATCACTTAATGCCAGAGTCCTTCCTTGATCTCTTTATTTAGGTCAAACCCCCAATAGTGGGTGTGTCCTACATCACCTTTGTAGCAGTTTTACATGCTGGACTGTGGTGTTTGGTTATGATTCTTTCCCCTGCTGATACACTAGTTCTCTGAAGGGAGGGACCTCATCTGGTTTGGGTTATGGAGGTGTTCCCAGCACCTGATACATAGTAGGGGCTCATTAATGTATGTTGAATCAATCAATAAAAGCAAATAGTGAGAAATAATGAAATCCCACTCTAAGACTGGACCAAAGAAATCTTCTCAAAGGTGTTGTCCTGACAGGAACGTTGAGTAAGTTTATAAGGTAACTCACCTGTCTGCCTTTTCTCCTCCAGATGAACAGAAATTCTATTTTCTAACTTTGAATCTCTCTACTGCATTCAAAGTCATTTCTAACATGTAGCTTCTTAAATTTCTCATATTAAAACAGCTTGAAATTCTAGGTGGAAAAGAGTCTTTTTCTATGAAAGCAAATAATTTAGATGTTATTCAGTTTGATCTGCAAACCAAGAAAATACCCAGAGTCAATTAGGCTTACTCAGGGGCTAGTAGGTGGTCCTGTGTCTCTGAAGCCGTTTCTTTTTCTTTTGCTTTACAGATGTGACTGTGGAAGCCAATATGATAATACAGAATGAAAGTCATGTACTGCCAGCGGATTTAGCTGTTTTCTCGCCAAATGTTATGTTTGTTAAGACTGAGCTATCATCAAAACAAAACAAAGGAGTCGTTCAGGAAGTGAGTTCGAAATGCAATCTGGTATTACATTTCTGATAACAAGAATAAATCAGTTCCAATGAGTCTCAGTAAACAGGTTTTGACGTCCTTTGTAATTTTTAAATGACGTCCTTAACTTATTACTTATGTGTGATTTATTTGAAGGGATTACTACTCATATATTAAAGACTCCAAGTCTGAGGATCTTTAATCATCTCCCATATCATCAGTCATCAGGACAGAATGTTGAGGGAGAGCATATACTGCCTTCTAATAAACCTTCCCAAGGCCTAGAGAAGCTGCAGAGACAGCAGGTTCCAGATTTTATATGGCATTTGCTCAGTTCAGTGAGCATCTGCTGGGTACCATTTTGTAGCAAGCACTATGCCAGCCAAAGAGGGAGGAGAGCAAGAATGGTAGTCAGTGACTTGAAGTAACTTCTTCTTTATGTTTATTCTATGGCTGGGCAGCAGGCTTGAGAAGCACTGCCTTATAGTAACAAGTATTACAGTCCCTATTAATGAGATCCTTCACTGCTTAAGGAAGGGCATTGAAACTACAGGCTTAATTAGGGCAAAAAAAATTACAAATCCGAGTCGTAAAAGCGGTTCCCTCCGAAAATCCACATTGTGGTAATTAATGGCAATCTGTCCCATGTATTTTAAAAGGTGAGAGGTGGGGCTTCCCTGGTGACGCAGTGGTTAAGAGTCCGCCTGCCGTTGCAGGGGACACGGGTTCGTGCCCCGGTCCGGGAAGATCCCACATGCCGCGGAGCGGCTGGGCCCGTGAGCCATGGCCGCTGAGCCTGCGCGTCCGGAGCCTGTGCTCCGCAATGGGAGAGGCCACAACAGTGAGAGGCCCGCGTACCGCAAAAAAAAAAAGGCGAGAGGTGGAGAAAAGATGAATGGTTCTTCTGTGAAGACATAGGTTGTCTCTGAAAGTTAAAGGAGATTTTGTCTGTTTCTTGAAATGTCTTCTAATTTTTTGCCTATGAGCTACTTTTTATAATAGGATACTTGTTCATGAAACTGTTTCTTGATCTTTGCTTGAAAATCCCCTTTTATACCAGCAAAAATCTGCCGCAGCTGGGATCCCACGTGCTCCTATTTTAAACACCTTGTTACAGGAGATGCAGTGTGGAAGGCATTTCTTGATTCTGTACTGCCAATTCAACATTCACTTTATCTTTGGATATTTGCTGTTATCAATTGGAATGGCTCTGTCAGCTAAAGACAGTATAAGTTTTATCCTTGGACTGCCTCTTCTCTGGGTTGTGATATTCAACAAATGAATATTATAGCACAGCAATGAAGAAGGTGAGTCAGGGCTTCCCTGGTGGCTCAGTGGTTAAGAATCCCCCTGCCAATGCAGGGGACACGGGTTTGAGCCCTGGACCGGGAAGATCCCACATGCTGCAGAGCAACTAAGCCCGTGCACCGCGACTACTGAGCCTGCGCTCGAGAGCCCACAAGCCACAACTAGAGAAAGCCTGCGCGCAGCAATAAAGACCCAACACAGCCAAAAATAAATAAAATTAAAAAAAAGGTGAGTCAAAGGCAAGCAAAGCATTATGGTGTCTACCTGCAGAAGGAACCTCCACCTTCCTCTGGGCTGCAAGAGCCAGAATGAGCCTATTATCCATTTTTGAGTGCAGAGCCAGGCCTCAAATGTATCTCCGTTTTATTTACTCTTCTTAAACCTGAAATAAATTTTAGTTTTTAAGCTATAGCAACAACAAGGACAACAAATGGTTATTCCATGGACCGCAGCTTCATAATAGTTTCACACTTCAGTCTCACCGCTGTCGCACCTCTGATGGTACAAAGTCAGCTGCCCGACACTGATGGCCTAATTCATAAGAAAGCACCCAGCACAGTCTCTGGCAGCTGGTATTAATAACAGTTGATCGTAACTGTTGAGAACTGGAATTCAATGGCAGCTTCCTCTACCAGTTTCTCCAAGATTTGTTTTAGGAAGTTTTCCACCTAGGAAATCATACTAACGTCCTTTTCTCTTATAACTAAATATCTCTAGAAATGGAAGCTTGCAGGTTCATATCTTTTTCAAGCCTCAACTCTGCTTCCAAAGAATTATGATTTGCTCTGTTGAAGGAAATCTTAAACATACAAAACTAATTGCAGACCGGATTTTGCAGTAGTCACTGAAGTCCAAAGTTTTCAATTATTTTCATGAATTACAGTGGAATGAAGGAAGGGAAATGATGTGAGGGCAGGATGGTTATTTTTGTGACTTCTTGTAAGAAAAGTGTTTTATTCTTCACAATTACTCATCCTGTGGAAGCAGGGCTAATCCTTTATCTGAGAAAGGCAACCAGTCATGGTGTCTGGAAGGGCACAGAGAGGTCTCTTTTCCACTCCAGTAAGAAAAATAGTTCTCTGACTGGTCTGCCACCATGTCTGAAATTCCAACTATGATGCCTTAGTCTAAAGACAAGACTCTATTATAAAAATGCAAATACATTCTCCAGGAAAGGTAATATTTTATATCCATACAGATAATAAATTAAAAAAAAACTAACTGGTCCATTAGCTTGTCCCAGAGGAAATGGGTGCTAGAGAGGGTTCCAGTCCCTACAATATATTCAATCACAGATGGATCACCACTTGTTAGTGACATTACAGAAGTGACTCTTAACATTGATCGGGTCATTGTGATTGCATGAACACTAGTCTGTGTGCTCCCTGAGGCCGGGAGCCCCATCTCCCTCTTGGAGTCCCCAGCATGTAGCCTGTGGCCTGCTGGCACGTAGTAGGCTGTATAGCCCCCAGCCCCCTTTTTTTAAAGACTGTTTTTTTTTTAAAAAAGAGCAGTTTTAGGTTGACAATAAAATTGCAAAGAAGAAGGTACAGAGATTTCCCATATACTCCCAGCCTCCACGTATCCACAGCCACCTCTCTTTATCAACACCGCTCAATAGAATGGTACATTTCTTTTCTTTCCCTTTCTTTTTTACCAAGGATGAACCTACTTTGACACATCAAATTACCCATAAATGCATAAGTTTATCTTAGGGTTGACTCGATGTTTTACATTCTATAGGTTTGGACCAATGTGTAATGATGTGTATCCATCATTATATCATGCAGAGTGTTTTCACTGCCATCAGAATCCCCTGTGCTCTGCCTATTCATCCTCCACCTGCCAACAACCACTGATTTTTTTTGTTATCTCTATAGTTTTGCCTTTTCTAGAATGTCTTATAATTGGAATCAGACAGTATGCAGCCTTTCCAGATGGTCTTCTTTGCTTAGTAATACACGTTTAGCTCTTCTGTGTCTTTTCATGGTTTCATTGCTCATTTTCTTTTAGTGCTGAATAATATTCCATTGTCTGGATGTACCACTCTAGTGCTTTTTCCTCAAGTTAAAATAAAACTCGTAGGTTCACTTGGCCTGTGTTATTTTTTTTCTTTTTAAATTAATTCATTGCTTCCAGTCAAACTGGTCTGTATGCATGTAGATGCAGTCTCCTATCTGCCACGCCACATTTCTATGCATCAGGTAAGTTAGAAAAATTGATGTCACAGAATTAGACACAGTTAGGAAAAACTTGACAATGCTGTTATATTATTTGTCACATACTTTAAGGTAGTGTGGTATAAACAGTGTGCTGGATATGGGGTTGGTTGACATCCAAAAAAATCTTATCAGGAACCCACTCTCCACAGGTGGGCCCTTCAAATACTTCAAAAGTTATTTCTCACCTGCGTTGGGGGGATGGGTTCATTTGCCTGGGAAATGCTAGGAGGAATTTTTCACTGGGAAGTGATTAGTGTTCCAGGAATGTGATGGCTTAGAAAGTATAATAATCTAGCAAACCCAGTAGTACATCAGTTGTCAAAGAGCCCTGAAGTGAAAGATTGCCCAAGTGAAGCCAGTCTTTACTCATTGCTAGCTGGAGGCTGTCTGAAAGGGAAACTGCCCTGCTTTCCAGCAGTTAGCAGAGTTTTACAGCCTTGGGAAGGGTTACAGCCTCCCAAGTTAGGAGAAAAAGAAACAAGAAAACAGTATGTGTTGTGTGGAACTAGGCAAACGTTCATTTCTCAGCTCTCAGAAGTGGATGGTCTAAAGATAAGAAAATTTGGGAAATTACGCTTTGTGGGTTCACGTTTAGGGAGGAAACTGGGCATTTAAGGAAGCCCAGGAGAGCACATTTTTCAGTTCGAGGTTGCAAGGCTGAGATCTTGTGCCTTTTGGTGGTTCAGTGGTGGTGTTGTGGAGATTGCATATATGTGTCTTAACCCTTCACACATCCATGCAACTGTGTTCTAGGTCTGGATTTGTCTTGGTCTTGTGCCTTTCTCCCTTGCTGGCATTGTCACCTGATAAGACAAGAAGACTAGTAGATCCTGCTTTCAGAGCACTGTTGAGTTACCTGGCAGCTCCAGTTTTCATCCTAGTGACAGATTGCTCTACAAGAGAAGCAGGGACAACCCCAGGCTTAAGGAAGCGGTTAGTGGGATTGATTTTGTGTTTACTTACTTTATTTGTATGAGAAGCAGAATTATATTTGAAACTTTTTTTTCTATAGCACCACAACTGGTGGCAATATATCTGCAGCTGCAGGCATATTCCTAATCACTGAGCTTCCTGGTAGTTTAAAGAAAATCTACGTATGGATTTAAGTCCATTCAGAACCAGTATGGACAGGGAAAAGAAACTAAGGGATATTGGGCTTAACTGGGGCTGACACAGTGCTTGGACTATTGGAGTCTTCATAATAATCCTATGAGATAAGAAGTATAACCCAATTTTGTAGGTGAGAAAATTCAGACAAAGAGGTTAAGTAATTTTCCCAGGGTCAGTAGCAGAGTTAAAATCTGAAACAAGCTCTGTTTAACATTCTCTTATTCCAAAGCCTAAGCATTTGCAGAAGCAGCACCTTCCTTCTCAGTATATGGAAGAAGGGATGTTTGTGATTCCATCTTGTAGAATAAAAGTATACCGAAGAGAAGGCATTTTAATTTAGTGTTCATTCTTACTTTTAAAATATTTGTTCTCCATCTAAATGAAAAATACGTTCTGCTCAGTGCCATGAAAAATAAAGTTCAGTTAATTTTATGTTTGTTAGATTGTTGAGATTTCCAGATGTGGTTAAAAATAAAATGTGTTATTTTGCTATTTATGGTTTGAAATGTAAGCCCTTTGAGGAAACTGAATTGTTTGGGGGTTTACAAAGCTCTTGATTCTTTCTTGCTCATTTTCACTGGGTTTGAAATTGAAATTATCCAGAACAGCAATAGCCTTGAAGTATATTCTGTATTCCATCAAGAAACCCAACATGTCCTTTCAAAACTTAATTGAGCAGCACAAAGCTAATTAGCTGTCCGAAGACACGGCATTTAATTCACAATCCAGCATTAATTTGTTCAACACAATGAGCTTATCTTCCATATAAATGCCTTGCCCTATGGCTTCTCAAGCAGCTGCAATATACAAGAATGACTGATAACTCTTTTGTTTAAATGTGATGTTGGCTTTTATTCTCTCTTCCTTCATTTGGCCAAAAGAAGGATGAATGGCATGCCGATTGTAATGGGTGAGTTTTTTGTGTGTGGCAACTTTGAAGGAGATAGATGGCTAGAAGATCATAGCATATAGTCATCGGAGAACTACCAAGTCGTTAGGGAATGCAGCCATTATCGAATCCTAGTCCTGCATTTCATAGACTCCCAGGAAATGAATGCACAAATGAGTTCTGAGTGTTGTCCAAGGTCACTTAATAGGGTGTGACATGTACATATTACATAGTTTTTCTCCCCTCAGGAATAAGGCATTGCTTTACTGTAAAATTAGGGCCTAGTTTGCTGTTTATCAATTGGTAACTAAACAGATGAGCATATTGAGAAACTAAGGAGAATGGTCCAGCAATGTTCCTACCAGCATAGTAATGTCTATCAAATGCTGTTGTTTCAAACGCACCCATCCTTCAAGCCTCAGTTCAAGCCTTCCCTAGTCTCTGACCCTTCACAGATCTTACCTCCCTAATGTTTTAACCACTCACTTTGGATCTTACTTCCTAATTCCTTTAATAACTCATTGTGTGTGTGTGTGTGTGTGTGTGTGCGCGCGTGTGTGTGTGCATACATGCGTACAGAGTTTAGAAATTTCGATTTTATAATGCACATCATTATAACAAGCTCATAGGAATAAGTTTTTGCAAAAATGCTATGTATAGCTAAGCCGTTTAGTGAACTTAGCATCTCATATCCAACAATTAGTAGAGGTAAAGTTCAGGGTTGACCCACAGGTGATTTGTGCTTGTGAACCAGTAGGGGCACACTCGGCAGAGAAGGGAACACAAGCCCGCTATGGTCCTGCCTATACAGCATTTTCACCCAGGTGGAACGTCTGCTTCTTATTGAAGTACTAAGATAATTGAAGTCAACAATTATTTGCTGGTGGCCTAATTCAGCGGAAATTTCCAAGTCCTTATTTTACTTGCCACAAGCTGTGATTCTGTCAATAAGACTCCTATAGCTATGTCATTGAGTCCGTGTACTTCTTAGAATTCAACACGCCTCTGGGCACATAGGTTCCGAAAGACCTTGTAGAATTGAGCAGGGAGCTGATGAAATATATCAACATTCTATCAGTGTGGTCTGTTCAAAGTTGGTGAGTAACCAAAATGCTTGTTTGCACCATGCCAGATAACTGAATTGAATATCTAGTCGAATTGAGAGCTTTGTTTTGCTTTCTGAAGGCACTGTTTAAAAATCCATTGGTGAATGTAAAATAGATAGCTAGTGGGAAGCAGCTGCATAGCACAGGGAGATCAGCTCGGTGCTCTGTGACCACCTAGAGGGGTGGGATAGGGAGGGTGGGAGGGAGGGAGATGCAAGAGGGAAGAGATTTGGGGATATATGTATACGTATAGCTGATTCACTTTGTTGTACAGAAGAAACTAACACACCATTGTAAAGCAATTATACTCCAATAAAGATGTTAAATTAAAAAAATTAAAAATCCATTGGTGATGACATTGATATTTTAATACCTCGTATCTGTTGGATTAGGTGACCTCATGCTGGAGGAACCTCCTGAATCCTAGAGGTGTTTAAATGCAAAAAGGTTGCCTATTAGCTCTCTATCTCCACTGTAGGTCAGCTGGGTGCTCTGTTGCACAAGTCATGTAGTCTCCCCCAAAACGAGGGGCCCAGAAATGCTAGGAGGCCCTGGGCCCAGGAGGCAGAGAGCTGGGTGTATTTGATTAGCAGCAGTAATGATTACTGCACTGGCACAGACTGACTATGGACTAGTCTCTCATGGACTAGTAAGGCCCTCTGTACCCCAGTCTCCTTGCCTTTGAAAGAGAAGGAACAGTATCACAACTTTGCAGGCTTAGCTTTGACACCACTGGAACACTAGCATCAGGAGAAGGCAGGGGAGCTGGCAAGTCAGAGTCAGTTAAGGCCCAAACTAGGGCACTGGATCTCTTGGTAGGGTTAGTATCCAAGAAAAGTATACTGTCATCGGATAAGCAGGCAAACTGAGGCCTGATTTTGGCCTCAAGTCCATTAGGATGGAGAGCAGAGTAGACAAAATACTACCACCCAAAGCTGATGCTTTTATATTCTCTTACAAAAGTCATAGTCAATACACCTAGTTATTTTTCTTCACATTAAAAAAATACAGGTTGAGGGTGGTTTTTTTTTTGTTTTGTTTTTTGTTTTTTCGGTATGCGGGCCTCTCACTGTCGCGGCCTCTCCCGTTGCGGAGCACAGGCTCCGGACGCGCGGGCCCAGCGGCCATGGCTCACGGGCCCAGCCGCTCCGCGGCACGTGGGATCCTCCCGGACCGGGGCACGAACCCGTGTCCCCTGCATCGGCAGGCAGACTCCCAACCCCTCACTGCGCCACCAGGGAAGCCCTGAGGGTGTTTTTTAAAGGTAGATTTCAAATAGTTACTGCTATTCACAGAGATTATATTAATATTCCCAGAGTGGGGAAAATAGATTTTGAATTTAGATATTTTTGAACCTCCAAATGTGTACACCGATGAGAAATGCTAAAAGGTTGCTATGGATGTTGCTGCTTGGTTTTTCTTCATACGTCATACATTTCATGTCCCAGGACACCTCTTGAGGATAAAAACCATAGTGCATCACTTACCCTAACCAGATGTGTCATGGCCAAATTGATTATTAGGGCCATAGTGATTTAATAGTTCTGCGATGTCAAAAGCTGTTTTTCTTTGTGTTTGGTTGAGCCTATAATGCTAATTGCAAGTGATTTTTGGCAATTATCAAGATTATTTGATTTGGGTAGGTCATTCCTTTCATCTTGCTAAACCAAGTCCTTTTCACCCCTTAATCTCACGTTTGTCCTGATAATTGCCTCCAAATTGGATTATCCAGGTATTCCTTAGTATACATTCTAATATATACCCATAAACATAAAATGTACTATATTGATTTGAACACACGGGTCTGTTGCTTTGCCAGTTCTTCCATCATATTTATAAATGTTTTGAATTCTTCCTCCAATAAGATGCTCAACTTTTTGAGCTTTAGTTGATCCATATACCTTTGGGAATCTAAAACGTTCCTCAGTCACCACGGAAGCACAAATCATGTTGTTAAGTGTATTTCTAGTTGCAAAACCTCAGATACTCCAACAGAAAAGTAATTTACTGCAAGGGTATTGGACAACTCATAGGAATAATAGAAAAGCTGGGGAAAAGGGGTGGGAAAGGGCAGGAATTGAAGTAGATTTGGGGATCCATGTAGCAGAAACAAGTCAACGGTCTTTGCAGGGCCCCACTGCTGGAATGAGTGAGATTCAAACTTTTTTTTTTTTTTTCAAACATTGTTTTTTATTCTATCAAGATTGAAAGTCCCGGGAGAGCATGTCTGATTTTTCCAAGCTCAGGTCAGCTGTTCACACTTTGATTGGGGCAAGAGAGGCACATTGATTTACAGCTCCACCAGGACTGCACACAATGAGGGAGAGGTGAGGCCCCTCCCCCCGCCCAAAGAAATTTGGAGAAAAGGAAGGGAACAAAAACCATAAGAGCCTATTACCGGGAGTGAGTGCTTTGAGGATAAATGATTTAATTTGACTGCATGATTGAAGTAACAGGATTGAAGCGCCTTCCTTTGCTATGCAGACTGCACTGGGGAAAATTAGTGGGCTCTGGCCCAAACCTGGTATTTAGCCAGATTTGATTTTGCAATTAGTGAAATCTTCTATCGGTTTGTGATTTGACTTTGCTGCCACATTTCTGATAAATTTATATTAGTGACGGTAATATCTAGAAAGCTAAAAATTCCTCGGTTATAAATGAACACTTTTCATTAATATTTAGAGATTAAACTCATTTCTTATGAGCAGATGGAAACAAATGATAACTTGGCCTTTACTGTACAAAATTAAACAATTTATCAACATTTAGGCAAACTGGAGGCGAGTTTTAAGTGCTAGAATTTGTTGATTAACATTGTTTTCTTTGGCTAATTGACTTTTAGACAACAGAGGTCCATTTAAATGACTGTTTTCTGAAGGATGTGGCTGCATCAGGGTCTCCATTGTTTCCTGGAAACTGCAGCTGTGTTGGTCCCGAGATTAATGGGCAGAGAGAACATTTTCCAGCAAAGGCCCTGGTGGCTGATTTTGGGAGGTCCTCATTGTGACAGAGAACTTTAGATTTAAGGCTGATTGTCATAAGCTCTTGTATCTGCGTATGGGCTGCTGCTTCCCATACACACAATATGGTAGCATTGTTATATTCTGTATGATTTTTGATTGTGCCAATCATACTTTCTCTATAGTCTGATTTTTTTTTTTTTTTTGCATGTTTATTTGATCAACAGAAATCGATTTCCATTGTCGGGAAAGATCCTTTGCAGGAAACAGGGCCAGCTTCATGGGCCGGCCACTGTGCAATCACATGAGGCCATGGGCTCAGAAGGGTGTCACACTCGGATGTTCTTTATGTTTTTTAACTCTTTGTTAAAAACTTCTGACTCTGTCCACCCATTCTCCTCCCGAGTTCTTTGATCATCTTTACCATCATTACCCTGAACACTTTCTCACGTAGACTGCCTGTCTCCACTTCACTTAGTTCTTCTTCTGGGGTTTTATCTTGTTCCTTTGTCTGGAACGTATTCCTCTGCCGCTTCATTTTGTCAAAGGTGGTTTGTATTTTTGTGTATGTGGTAGGTTAGTTACGTTTCTCGACCTTGGAGAAGTGGCCCTCTGTAGGAGACGTCCTGTGCGTCCCAGCAGTACACTCCTCTCTGGTCACCTAAGCTAAATGGTCTAGGGGTTCCCCGTGAGAGGGCTGCATGCATCCTTCTGTTGTGGTGGGCTGACTCTGTGTGTGGTCTGGTAGGCTCGGTTGGCCCCTAGCCTGGTGGGTTGCCAGGCTCTGTCTTGGGCGGATGCTGCCGGCTGCTGTTTAGTGAGACCTGGTCAAGAGTTGGCTGGTTGCAGAATCCTAGGGGACCCCAGGGTTAACGCTGGCTCACCGGTGGGCAGAGTCAGGGTCCCAAAGACTCTGGGGCTGTGGCCCACCCACTGGGAGGTGAAGCCAGATCCTGGGGCTGGTGCCAGACTACTGGCAGGCAGAGCTGGTTCCTGGAGCCAGACTGCAGGGTCAGGGATCCCAGAGCTCTTTCAGATCATTGTTGGTGGGGACAGGGGGATGGCCGGCTCCTGACACAGTCAGGTATGGCGGTCGGCACTGGCCTGCTAGTGGGCAGGGCTGTGGCCCAGCTGGTCGCAGGGCAGGGTCTGCCCAGCATTGCGGGATTAGCAACACAGTTTCCTTGCTCCTGGCGTCTGCCTTCTGTTAACAGGTCTAGAGGCGGGTCTAGAGCCGTGCGCAGACTTCCTGGTGGGGAGGGTGGGTGCCGCCTATTGGTGGGTGGAGCTAGGTCCTGGCCCTCTGGTAGGCTGGCTGTGTCTAGGGGCGTGCCTAGGGGGCGTGTCCTTGGGGGGGCTCCGGGCTCTTTAGTCTGTAGGCAGCCTATCTGCTGATGGGTGATGCTGTGTCCCCACCCAGTTGGTTGTTCGGCCTGAGGCATCCAGGGCTAGCACCTGCGCCTGGAGGCTGTTGGGTGGGGTCAGGTTTGGGTGCTAAAGGGCCAAGATATCAGCCCCAGGAGTGTTGGCGCGGCTGAATATTCCCCAATATGGCTGCCGCCGGCGTCTGTCTTCTCCCTCGCCCCACCCTGAGGTGAGGCCCAGCTGCAGCCGCACCGTCCAAGACCAGCAGGTAGGTCTGGCCTAGGCTCCTATCAAATTACTGTTGGTTCCCTGGGTCCCGGGTCCTGTGAGGTTTATGTGTGTGCCTTTTTTTTTTTTTATAAATTTATTTATTTAGGCTGCGTTGGCTCTTCGTTGCGGTACGCGGGCTTTCTGTGGTGGTGGTGCGCGGGCTCCTCATTGCAGTGGCTTCTCTTGTTGCAGAGCACGGGCTCTAGGCGCGCGGCCTTCAGTAGTTGTGGCTCGCGGGCTCGAGAGCGCAGGCTTAGTAGTCGTGGCGCACGGCCTTAGTTGCTCCGCGGCATGTGGCATCTTCCCGCACGAAGGCTCGAACCCGTGTCCCCTGCATTGGCAGGCGGATTCTAAAGCACCGCGCCACCAGGGAAGCCCTTGTGTGTGCCTTTAAGAGTGAAGCCGAAGCCTCTATTCCCCCGTCCTGTCAGGCTCCGGCAGTTAGGCCGCGCCGGCCTTCAAAGCCGCATGCTCTGGGGGCTCCTCCTCCAGTGCCGGACCCCTGGGCTGGGGAGCCTGACGTGGGGCTCAGAGCTCTCACCCCTGTGGGTTCTGCTTTTAGGTGTCCTCCTTTTCAGAGAGGAGAGTTCAGAGGCTTCTTCTCTTGCGGCCATCGCTGAGGTGGGTCTCTTGAGTTTCTCTGGATTTCTAGAATTCTCAGCCTTTGTGTGGAAATCCCCATTCCTCTTTATTCCCAGTAAGATAAGGTTTCATGGTTATGGGTTTGGTTTCTGGGGTGGTTGTTTAGGAAACAAGGAAGTTACAGGAAAAAGCAAAGGTTAAAACAAAAAAAGTGTAAGAAAACAAAATGGTGGCCTGTCCAAACATTGACGCAATCATCTCCGCAGGTTGATTTTAAACCCAGCCGCAGACTCGGCCGGCTGGCACAGTGTTTATAGGACGTGCAGGCCCTGATCCTTTTCATCACAGGGGAATCAGGCCAAGCTTCTTAGAGTCCCAGGCGCAGATGTAATGATATCAGGAGGGCCTGTGGTTAACGCTCCTGAGGCAGGTGGACTTACTTGCCATTACACCCAGCTCCTAAGTAAAGCAACCTGCCTAGGTTTATTTTCTTGTCTGGGAAATGGGCTTTTAGGAAACCATGTGAGCTGATGTAAGTAGCATGAGAAACACAGTGTCGTGTGCGTAGTAACGTCTTAATAATGGTGGTAGCCTTATGGTTCATTTCCTTGTGCTGGCCCTTTTCCTCCTTTTCTTATGGAAAGAATCACATTTGCTCCTTTAGCCTTAGACCCCTAGACTCTGCTCCCTGGGAAGTCCCTGAGGCTCCAGGAGATGGGAAAGCAACTGCTTTTCCTGTCCTTTCTTTGCTCTTCTCTTGGCTTTCTTCGACCTCAGTGCCCCATCCCTGGCTGTCAAGAATCTTATGAAGTTTGTCATAAAGTCTTCTGGTGTCCCCGGTCAGGGTCTGGTATACTCAAGTGAGGGAACTGAGGAGAGTGTAAGGAAGGCATGTTTTGTAAAAGTGCAAGCAGCTTTAAGAGGTGCTAGCAAGGGGTAGTGAAGCCATGCTGGGCTAGCACAGGGGGGAGCTGACACTAACCCTCAGGGGGCGTGAGGCAAGGGGTGGGAGCAGCTCCCAGGACAATAGCTGCCCTACAAATGCCAGGACCCTAAAGCCTAGGGTCCTAGGATAAATACCTGGAACTCACCCTCCTGTCCTCCAGTCTCCTGTCACTGCCTCCCAACAGGAAGCTGGAAGGTAAGAGGGGACGTTGAGTCAGTCCATTAAAAGTCAGACTCCAGGGCAATGAATGAACCGACCGCAGAGGATGGAGGCTAGATCAACGGAGGCATGTGTGAAACACCCTATACTTGGGAACAGCTCTCCTCTCCCTTATTTATTTACTTATTTATTTATTTGAAATATATATGACATATGACATTGTGTATATTAAGGCATAAAGCATGTTGATTTGATACATTTATCTGCTGTGTTCTGATTGCCTTTGTAGCATTAGCCACTCTACCATGCCACATAATGGTCATTTTTTGTGTGTGTGTGGTAAGAATAATTAAGATCTGGTCCCTTAGCAAATTTGATGATGGGAATACAATATTGTTTTTGTCTCTATTCACTATACTGTGCTTTAGATCTCCAGGATATACTTTTTTTTTTAAAAAACATAAAATACGAGAGGCAGAAAATGAAGTAGCAGAATTTTAATTTTAACTGCATTCAGTTCTATATTTTTCATTTATGCCATTTTTTAAACTATAGTTCAGAAGTTAATTTTTTATTAAGATACTTTGTGTGTGTGTGTGTGTGTGTGTCTGTCTGTGTGTGTAGCCAATTTCATGTTACTTGGATTAAAAAATAAGAACAAGAGAAAACCAAACCATCATGACAACTTCTCATGAGGTGCATTTTTTTTCTACACATACTTCTCTACTGAGTTGATTCTAACTGCTTCTTGTTTTTTGGGGAGATCCTTCTTGTTTGGGGAAACTTTAAACCTCGAAAAAACACCCATTCCCCACTTCCCAAGTACAGGCTTGTACCAATCCCTGTGGAATCCCTGATATCCATTAAGATCTTCCTGGGACCGGCTTCCTGTTGGCTCCCGGACTTGCTTCTCTGACGTGACTTTCCCGTGTCTCCCCTGAAGGCTCCCAGAGACCCATCCCTACAAGGGCTGGTGTCTGTCTCTGACCAAAGTCTAGAGGTTCAATCAGGATCAAGCATGTCATCAACATTAAAGGATTGTCTTCTCTATTAGAGCTCCACTTCAAGGCCTGTGCTTTCAGGCTAGTGTGTGGAACTGGTGTCTGTGATGGTCAGGTTGTCAGTGCTTCCTTGTTAGTTAATGTCTGTTTTGGCCTCCATCTTAGTTTAAATATCACTTCCTCAGAAGAGTCTTCCTTAATCTCCCAAACTGGGCTAAAGCCTTTGTATGCTCTCACAACCTCCATATTTCCCTGTGTTTACTCTATTTGTAGTTACACTTTTTAGATTCGTCTTTTTATATTCTGAGTCTGTGAGGGCAGTGTTTGTGTCTGTTCACCACTGGACCCCTGCTATCTTGAAGTACCCCTGTAATTTAACAAATAATTGTGCTTGCTTGCCTGATTTTTGCCTTCTGGGTTCTATTTGAATCCTATCAGTGGCTTCCGCTGGCCATGAGCAGAATCTTTGTTTTTGCCTCTATCAAAGTTTGTTTCTCTGGCTAGACCTCCCTGCTCAGTTTCTGTTTCTGGTTCTTCAGCTCATATACGGAACAGATACTGAACAAACATGCTGGGCCCCATGTTTCTCAGAACTTTCCTGGCCAAAGTTTTGGTCTTGTCCCCAACCCCCTCTAGGTGCCCAGGTGCTCTGGGCCTGGATGACTGGTCCTCAGGTCTTATCAGATCCTGTGCTGGGTTGGGAGACAAGGGTGGGCTAGTAGTCTAGAGCTATCTTAATCATAGCAGATGGTTTCTCCCAGAGTTAAGCAGAGGTGTTCCTTTCCCTGCTTGCTGCGGTGGGGAAGAAAAGGGGTTTCTCCCATGTCAGGGGCACTGACAAAGATGATGGGCTCTCTCTCCCTTGTTTGAGTAATTTTAGCAGCTGCTCCAAGCTTGACACGCTCACAGACCGTTGGTTCTCAGTTCCTCCATTATGGCATTTTACTGGAGCAGCCTCCTCTTCAATAAATAGATATTCTTGATTATTTATGGACTTTTCTGTGTGTGTGTGTATTATTTTATGGACTTTTCAGATTATCTCAACAGGGATGAAGGAAGCTGAAAGTTAACTTATAAAGAGTAAATAGGAAGCTAAAATATCTGCTGGATGCCCAAGTCTGAATAACCACCGTTTGCCCGTTGACTTTTTAAGAAACAGTGGTATTCCATGAAAAAAGTGGCTAGTTCATTTGCATCTTGAACAATCACACAGTTTGTTTTTTCTTCCTGGAAACAACTGTTGTACTTTGGTATGCAGCAGAAGTGCTTTCTGCATACTTCCCATTTTGTTATACAGAATATTAAAAAGATGTCCCTCAGAGTTGTGACGTACTACAGTGAACAACGTTTACTGCTTCATTATGGTCATTCTTAAGTGAAAGTGGCATTTTTGTTTTACTACATATGAGTGCTGGTGAAGGAAATGAAAGCTACTAGTTCAGTGCCCTCGCCTTGGTTTGGGCAAAGGCATCAGTTGTTTTATCTACCATTGCTTTGGGACCATCAGCGTAAACGTTGACACGGTGAAAAGGTAAATAACGTCTCCGTGTAATTGTGAAAATATTTTTGACCGGAGGACTCCTTGAAAGTGTCTCAGTGGTTTTGTAGGGTCTGTGGACCACACTTCAAGAATAACTGCTCTAGGAATAAAATTCATCAGCATTAATGGGGTAGAAAGATTTTTATTGGTTCTAGGAAACTTCCATTCCGTGTAACAAATCTTCATGGGAAAAAAAAATATACTCTGAATTCTCAACATCTGACTTATTAAGAAACTGTGAGAACTCACCCCATTTATAAGTTGGGGACGACCTCTACGTTAATAGTTTGTATAGTGCACCTGTCTCCTAGCTTACATGATGCTCAGTTTCATGAAAGAAAGCAGGTAATTAAAAAACACTTAAAATTAATTTTCTTGTAAGGAAAAGAATGAGACACATGTTGGTGAGTTATAAAAAACATCAAGTTTTTGTCCTTTTACTATAATGCATTAATATTTTCAAGTAAACACTTCTAGACAAAGTGAATATGGGGAAAAAAGATTTATTTATGAAATAAACAGTAGCAAAAATAACTGAGAAGTCCCCCCCCCCCGCAAGACATTAACCTACAGGTATTGTTAATTCTATTCTACATCTTCTTTATTACAGGAATTCTTCTTCTTCTTCTTCTTCTTCTTATTTGTATTGAAGTATAGTTGATTTACAATGTAGTGTTAGTTTCAGGTATACAGCAAAGTGGTTCAGTTATATATATATATTCTTTTTCAGACTCTTGTCCATTATAGGTTATTACAAGATATTAAGTAGAGTTCTCTGTGCTATACAGTAAATCCTTGTTGCTTATCTATTTTATGTATAGTAGTGTTTATCTGTTAATCCCAAACTCCTAATTTATCTCTCCCTCCCCTTTTCCCCTTCAGTAACCATAAGTTTGTTTTCTATGACTGTGAGTCTATTTCTGTTTTGTAAATAAGTTCATTTGTATCGTTTCTTTTAGATTCCACATGTAAGTGATATCATATGATATTTGTCCTTCTCTCTTTGATTTACTTCACTTAGTATGATAATCTCTAGGTCCATCCACGTTGCTGCAAATGGCATTATTTCATTTTTTATGGCTGAGTAATATTCCAGCATTACAGGAATTCTTGCAAACCAAGTTTTTTTCATACTCAATGTTGGCCCAGATTTAGCATATTCTTCAGTCTTGGCTGTATCTCGTTGTGCCCTCTCACCTCCCGTGTTTAATGAACATATGCCGGATGTACAGTTGTCAACTGGACAGACATCATGTATGGGCCAACCAATGAATCTGCATGTTGTCAGGTGATACTGGTCTTACCTAATGTTAGTCCAGCTGCCAACTCTACATTAAACTCTCCTAATAAGGGTGTTGTCATCACATGTGCAGTCTCTAACTTTTAAGTGAAAGGTGGCATATGAATGTTTGTTTTGTTTTTTAAAACTTTTATTTATTTTTGACAAATACATCTTAATAGATATAAACCTATTGAAACTGTACCCTGTGGTCTCCAATTTTTGGGGCATTCAAATTGTTATTTAGTTCTAGAATGGGGTCACATTTACAGAAGTACAATTTAATAGCCATCCCGTAATATGCAAGGAACTCCATGCTTTACTTCTATCTCCTGAAGAACTTTAATCCCCAGCAGCACTTCTCAGATCCAGTCCTCATTTCTCTTGCCTCCTACCTATGAGGGGCCTGGAGCCTCTCATTCACCAACGACTCCTGTTACTAGACCCGTCTGTCTTTCCTTCTCTCATCCCTCTCCTTTCTTTACTATTCTTTATTTTGTAGCTCATTGTAAGATTGTCCTTCCTTTCATTCCTCTTCCAGATCCAGCCAGACCCTGCCTGTTCTCAAATGCAAGAGAAGATAATCTTTCCCTCTGAGGGCAAACGAGGGACAAGGGAATTGAGTTGGCAATCATAGAATTTCCTTGAGTGGGCTGGAGGGAGGAGAATGCTTGTGGCCATGCTTGCACTAGGAAGCTTTAGCCTGTCGCCCAGAGGTTACTTCAGCAGTAGAGCAGCATGTAATAGAGGTTATGAGCCGGAACCCTGATCAAGACCCTGGGCAAGTTGCTTAACATCTTTATGGATGTTTCAGTTTCCTAATCTATAAAACGGGCTTTGGTGAGGTTGAATAAGAAAATGTATGTAAAGTGCTCAATAAATGTTAGCTGTTAGACTTTTGGTTACTACCTTCTCTCTCCAGATTCTGACAATTCTCTCCAGTTGTGGGGAGAAGAGGGCATTGATGTGGGACCAGAGGGCAATCGGAGGAGTATAGACCCTGCTGCACTTGAACTCTCCCCTTCCCTTTGACTATGGCTGGGCTTCTGTGTGTCCTGTGCTCTTCTTTCCCAGGAGGAGCTGCCCCCAAGTTCCTCTGGCAGAGATGTGCCTGGAGCAGGTACTGCAGATCCCCTAGAGCTCTCTCTGTCATTTCTCTATCATTTTTAGATTTCCTGCTGCAAGTGGGAAAACACTTCTTGTTCTGGGTCCACACTGATTTAGTTGGCAAATCACTTTTCTTTGGGCCTCAGTTTCCCAACCTATAAAATGAGTATTTTGGAACAGAACATTTATAAGCTCTGTCTTTAAAACCATTATAATCCTTTTCTTTCTGGGAGACACTGGATGTTGATTCCATTCCCTGGCTTATTCGTGGACTGTTGTTATAATCCTGTAGGTGAGCAGACTCCCCGCGGTTGGATTAGTCACTCTGTGTAGACATTCTTTTTCCTCTGAATTCCCTTAATCCCAGCACATCATCACAATTATCCTGTGCATACATTTATGACCTATGAATGATGAATCCAACCTCGTTAACTGAAGACAACCCAGGAAGTTTTTATTAAGTGAGGAATAAAAAGTAATTTGGTGCAAAGCACTTTTCCTCCTGCTCCAATATTTCTCAGCCTCTGTCAGCTCCACTGGGCAAATAACACACGCTGACTCCTGCCTGCAGCCCGCTGGCCTCACTGCCTTCGCTTTGTCAGGGATACTGAAAGGTGGCCACTGGCGCTTCCTCATTGTTACTGTGCCAGTAGTGAATAATGGACAAGTGGAATATTCTTTCTCTTCCAAATGGTCACAAATGGCCTGCCACACTATAATAATGTATGTGAGCTTCCCCCTAATGGTCAGAAAAGGTGGTTTGAATTTTGCAATCAGTGCTTTGTTAGCTTGTGGCATTTTACTCTATTAGAACCTTTCTTTCCAGAGGACCTCATCCTCAAAATGAATTCTCCACTTGTCCTTACCTACCTAAAGCTCATCCATTCCTTTCTCTGACTACTCCGGCTTCCTTAGCTTACACCATACTTCTATTACTCTTAATCTTACATGGTTTTACATTGTAATTTTTTCTTTCATTTGTAAGTCTCTTTTCCCTTAATCTAGATAGACTGTCAGTTCTCTGAGTAGGAATCATATCTTCTACCTCCTTGTACTGGGTAGATGGTCGATAGTCAATAAATACCTCATAGCTTATAGACAAACATTTGTATTCATAGTTGTGGGTAGATGGATAGAAAACCAAGATGATGTATTTGTCAGTTTTTGCTGTATAACCAACAACCTCAAAATCCCAGTAGCTTGTAACAGTAAGCGTTCACCTCTGTCTCATAAGTCCGTGGGTAGCCTGTGGTTTGGCTGATTTAGGCTGGGCTTGGCTGGGCCAGGCTGGACTCCAGGCTTCTGGCTGGGTTCAGGTCTTCTCTTCACGTCTTCATTCTGGGGCACTGTCTGAAGGAGTAGAGGCTCTTCATCAGTTAGCATTCCTTGGATGTGTTCTTCATTCATGAAAATCCCATGGCTCAAAGTATGTCACATGACTCAACTGATATCATCGAGGCAGAGAAGTTTCTCGACCCACTGTGGGAGGAACTGCAATGTTCCCTATTATAAGAAAGTCAAAAACTGGGAACAAGAGTCAAGCCATCACAGATGTTAGGTCATTGTCCTTTGAGCTGGAAAAAAACCCTGGAAGATTACCCACTCCAGCCCCCTGCCTCCTGGTCTGTAAATCTGTGCTCCAAGGACCAGTAGCAGCAGCATCACCTGAGAGCTTGTTAGAGATGCAGAATCTCAGGCCTCACCTCAGACTTGCTGAATCAGAATCTTCACTTTAATAAAGTCTTCAAGTGATTCACATACACATCGAAATTGGAAATTGTCTAAAGTAGCATTTTCATAAGATGTTCTGTGAAAGACTAATAGGTGTTATATGGGGAAAAATGCTTCCATGATTAAATAAATTCGGGGGTATTTGAGGACTTCTCATAGCTTTCAACCTACTAATAAAGACTGCAGATCCCCGAGGTGCATTGTTTTAATAACAAATCCCCACAGACCGGGTAGCTTAAAAGAACGTAAATTTATTCTCTCACAGTTCAAGAGACGAGAAGTCTGAAATAGAGAGCTTGTCACGTTTGGTTCCCTCTGGAGGCTGTGTGGGAGAATCCGTGCCCTGCCTCTCTCCTAGCTCCTGGTGCTTGCTGGCAGTCTTTGGTGTTCCTTGGCATGTATCCGGATCACTTCAATCTTTGCTTCTGTCATTACACAACCTTCTTTCTTGTATGTGTCTCTGTGTGTCCTCTTCTTATAAGAACCACTTTAATCCAGTATGACTTTATACTTACACCTGCTATGACCCTATTTCCAGGTAAGGTCACACTCTGAGATTCTGGGTGGACATGGATTTTGGGGGAGACACTATTCAGCCCACTCTAATGGTGGAGGGATGGACATGAAATGATGCATTCCCTTAACATAACTGGTTAGGGAACGCTTTCTTCACAGAAGAGATCACGGCACTGACTTAGATGAGAATCTCAGCCATCTTAGACATATGGCTGTTGATTTTCCTCTGAGAGTTTTCTAAGAATGAAACTCTATAGGCTCATTTTATAATCCATTTCAAAGTGATCCCAAGTCTTGCCTGTAATTATTTATCAGAGGTGGAAAATTTGTAACCTAAGGCTAAATATGACAATCAGATAAATTGTGTTTGGTTATCTCACAAGGTTGCATTGAGAAGCAACTCCATTTTCAGATGAGAATTTGATATGATTATGTGTTTGGGATGATTGATATTTAAAATACGCTAAAAAAAATACTAGTTCTATTTTTTCCTTTGCATGAAAATCTAAATACTAGGATTTCACCATTAACTCACCCATGAGACTGTAATGATATCTAATATGAACAAAATCGATGGAATTAGAGAAGGGCAAGTTTGAATATCCAACCTCCCTTTTTGGAAACAGTTGACTGGTTCCCAAATCAGAGGAACTGCGTTTCTAGAGCACTAAGGTGTAGTCTTTGGGAGCCATTCAAAGTCCTCCTTCATTAGGAATTGTCTTGGGAATACAAGGTTTATTCTACTTAGCCATCACCAAACATATATAAATTTTTAAGAAAAAATTTATTTGTATAATTATAGATTTCATGTGCAGTTGTAAGAAATAATTCAGAGAGATCTCCTGTACCCTTAATGTAACATTTTGTAAATAACTTTAGGACAATATCACAGCTAAGGTGTTGACTTTGATACAATCCACCAATCCTACTCAAAGTTCCCCAGTGTTACTTGTACTCACTTATGTATGTGTATGTGTGTGTATTTAGCTCTATATAATTTTATCATATGATAGGTTCGTGTATCTACCACCATAGCCACGATGCAGAACAGCTCCATCACCACAAGGAGCCCTCATATTGCTCTTTTTGTACATGCATTCTGAATTTAAATGCTGCCAGCAAGTTTTCCTGAGTCATTTATGTTCATGGAACCCTGGAAATTATTCTGCTTAGAATGCACAGCCTCTCACATGAATCAGCCGGCTGGGAGTGCCAGTCAGCATTTGTGAAATCTACAAAGTCAACCTGGACAGCGGAGGAGGCAAACCCATGCCCTTGGCCTCCTGAGCACCAGGCACTAACTAACTGAGCTAACTGGCCAGAGATAAGGACTTCATTTCAAATAACAAATTAACAGTTTCCCTTAAGTCCATTAGTGCATGGCTGTGATCCCATGACATTGCATCTCTGACTAATTGGCTGCACTAAAATTTACTCTATGTAAAATGATTGTGCTAATTACTTTCTCTTTATGCTTGTATAATCGGCTGGCTGGCAATAACATTTGCAATGTACTCATGCACCAATGAGAAAAGCCATCCAATCTCATGCTGCAGGTCATTAGCAAATGGCTTCAGGGGTCAAAGGGTAACCTCCCCCTTTGGTGCAGTTGAAGAGGCTGGTGCAGCAAACGTCTTTTCTTTCTTTTTTTTGGGCGGAAGCTTCAGGGGCTGATCAAATCTGTATACTGATAGAAGAAACAGTTTGTCAAGGTCTGGGGGCTCTTACAAGCATCCATTACCTTTCCCTCTTTGGAAACGGAACTGAAAAATGTTATGGAATTGGCAGTTTCTCTTAGTTGTTCTCACATCCCATTTCACTCTTTCTCTTCCTCCCCCAAAACACACACACACACACACATTCTAGGCCAGTGCTGGCTTGCTATTTTAGATTCTGCCCACTTTATACTAATGATTGTCAACAAAAATGGTATTGTCTAATACAGTATTTCCTGACTTTGTCGGGGAATGTTTTTGGACTTCACAATGAAAATGGACTAGGTCCAGAGAGGTCAGACGTCCTGCAATGCTTGGGGCAGTGAAGCATCTCAGTAAGTTGGTTCCCAACCTGTGAGTCTTTCAAGGTGCCACACCAGTCATTCACATAGATGACAAATCTCATTATAGTGATCAGAACTTAGAACTTAACTTCATTATTCTTGTGAACACCACATGTTTTTGTATGGTTTTAATAGACACTGACTCTTTTAGGAATATAACTGCTGGGAAAATGGACAAAAGATTACATTTTGTCTTGCTTTGGAATTTGAGTGGTTCAGTGTTTTGGGAAACTCACATTACAGTGACAAAGGTCGTTGAGGAATTTAAGTTGCTAACAGCGCATTTATATCAGTCAGCATTTAGAGCTGTCAGTTCTGGATCTGGTGCTGACTACTTCATTATGTCTTCTAGTCTAGCTATGTCTGAGCAGTGGCATTTTGAAAGACATATGATCTCACTCAAAGTTTACTTTTAAATTTCTTTTTTCCTGAAGGTGTAGGTAGGTTATATCATCATTAACTTTTGTCTTAAAATGGGTTTTACAAAATACTTCATGTCAATGAAGGTGCTGGGCTTTATAAGGTAAAAACCACTGTTGTAGAAGGATGATGTAATTACTACTACTACTACTGTAATAGCCATAATGACTTTTTCACCAAGACCTTCTCACTCAGGTTACTCTAACAGCAGCCAGACTGGGCCTTCCACTTCTAATTGCATCACCCTCCACCCCACCTCCACCCAGCTTCTGAGTGCTTTTTCTGAAATGAAAATCAGATCGTGTTACCTCCCTGCTCTCTGGTACTTCATCACCATCTGGTATTTTTTTTTTTTTGAATTTTATTTTATTTTTTTTTATAAAGCAGGTTCTTATTAGTCATCCATTTTATACACATCAGTGTATACATGTTAATCCCAATCGCCCAATTCATCACACCCCCACCCCCACCCTCCACCACTTTCCCCCTTTGGTGTCCATAGTTTGTTCTCTACATCTGTGTCTCTACTTCTGCCCTGCAAACTGGTTCATCTGTACCATTTTTCTAGGTTCCACATATATGCGTTAATATACGATATTTGTTTTTCTCTTTCTGACTTATTTCACTCTGTATGAGAGTCTCTAGGTCCATCCATGTCTCAACAAATGACCCAATTTCACTCCTTTTTATGGCTGGGTAATATTCCATTGTATATATGTACCACATCTTCTTTATCCATTCATCTGGTGATGGGCATTTAGGTTGCTTCCATGACCTGGCTATTGTAAATAGTGCTGCAATGAACATTGGGGTGCATGTGCCTTTTTGAATTATGGTTTTCTCTGGGTATATGCCCAGTAGTGGGATTGCTGGGTCATATGGTAATTCTATTTTTACTTTTTTAAGGAACCTCCATACTGTTCTCCATAGTGGCTGTATCAATTTACATTCCCACCAACATTGCAAGAGGCTTCCCTTTTCTCCACACCCTCTCCAGCATTTGTTGTTTGTAGATTTTCTGATGATGCCCATTCTGACTGGTGTGAGGTGATACCTCATTGTAGTTTTGATTTGCATTTCTCTAATAATTAGTCATGTTGAGCAGCTCTTCATGTGCCTTGTGGCCATCTGTATGTCTCCTTGGGAGAAATGTCTGTTTAGGTCTTCTGCCCATTTTTGGATTGGGTTGTTTATTTTTTTAATATTGAGCTGCATGACCTGTTTATATATTTTGGAGATTAATCCTTTGTTGATTGGTTTGCAAATATTTTCTCCCATTCTGAGGGTTGTCTTTTCATCTTGTTTATGGTTTCCTTTGCTGTGCAAAAGCTTTTAAGTTTCATTCCGTCCCATTTGTTTATTTTTGTTTTTATTTCTATTTCTCTAGGAGATGGGTCAAAAAGGATCTTGCTGTGATTTATGTCAAAGAGTGTTCTTCCTATGTTTTCCTCTAAGAGTTTTATAGTGCCCGGTCTTACATTTAGGTCTCTAATCCATTTTGAGTTTATTTTTGTGTATGGTGTTAGGGAGTGTTCTAATTTCATTCATTTACATGTAGCTGTTCAGTTTTCCCAGCACCAGTTATTGAAGAGACTGTCTTTTCCCCATTGTATATCATTGCCTCCTTTGTCATGGATTAGTTGAGCGTAGGTGCTCAACTAATAGGTGGGTTTATCTCTGGGCTTTCTATCATTTTCCATTGATCTGTGTTTCTGTTTTTGTGCCAGTACCATATTGTCTTCATTACTGTAGCTTTGTAGTATTTCCTGAAGTCAGGAAGTCTGATTCCTCCAGCTCTGATTTTTCCCCTCAAGATTGCTTTGGCTATTTGGGGTCTTTTGTGTCTCCATACAAATCTTAAGATTTTTTGTTCTAGTTCTGTAAAAAGTGCCATTGGTAATTTGATAGGGATTGCATTGAATCTGTAGATTGCTTTGGGTAGTTTAGTCATTTTCACAATATTGATTCTTCCAATCCAACAACATGGTATATCTCTCCATCTGTTGATATCATCTTTAATTTCTTTCATCAGTGTCTTATAGTTTTCTGCATACAGGTCTTTTGTCTCCCTAGGTATGTTTATTCCTAGGTATTTTATTCTTTTTGTTGCAGTGGTAAATGGGAGTGTTTCCTTAATTTCTCTTTCAGATTTTTCATCACTAGTTTATAGGAATATATGAGATTTCTGTGCATTAATTTTGTATCCTGCAGCTTTACCAAATTCATTGATTAGCTCTAATAGTTTTCTGGTGGCATATTTAGGATTCTCTATGTATAGTATCATGTCATCTGCAAACAATGACAGTTTTAGTTATTCTTTTCCAATTTGTATTCCTTTTATTTCTTCTTCTTCTCTGATTGCCATGGCTAGGACTTCCAAAGCTATGTTGAATAATAGTGGTGAGAGTGGACATCCTTGTCTTGTTCCTGATCTTAGAGGAAATGCTTGCAGTTTTTCACCATTGAGAATGATGTTTGCTGTAGGTTTGTCATATATGGCCTTTGTTATGTTGAGGTAGGTTCCCTCTATGCCCACTTTCTGGAGAGTTTTTTATGATAAATGGGTGTTGAGTTTTGTCAAAAGCTTTTTCTGCATCTATTGAGATGATCATATGGTTTTTATTCTTCAATTTGTTAGTATGGTGTATCACATTGATTGATTTGCATATATTGAATAATCCTTGCATCCCTGGGATAAATCCCACTTGATCATGGTGTATGATCCTTTTAATGTGTTGTTGGATTCTGTTTGCTAGTATTTTGTTGAGGATTTTTGCATCTATATTTATCAGTGATGTTGGTCTGTAATTTTCTTTTTTTGGGAGTTTTCCTTCCTCTGCAATTTTTTGGAAGAGTTTGAGAAGGATGGGTGTTAGCTCTTCTCTGAATGTTTGATAACGTTCACCTGTGAAGCCAGCTGGTCCTGGACTTTTGTTTGTTGGAAGATTTTTAATCACAGTTTCAATTTTATTACTTGTGATTGGTCTCTTCATATTTTCTATTTCTTCCTGGTTCAGTCTTGGAAGGTTATACCTTTGTAAGAATTTGTCCCTTTCTTCCAGGTTGTTCATTTTATTGGCAAAGAGTTGCTTGTAGTAGTCTCTTAGGATGCTTTGTATTTCTGCGGTGTCTGTTTTAACTTCTCCTTTTTCATTTTTAGTTTTATTGGTTTGAGTCCTCTCCCTCTTTTTCTTGATAAGTCTGGCTAATAGTTTATCAATTTTGTTTATCTTCTCAAAGAACCAGCTTTTAGTTTTATTGATCTTTGCTATTGTTTTCTTTGTTTCTGTTTCATTTATTTCTGCTCTGATCTTTATGATTTCTTTCCTTCTGCTAACTTTGGGTTTTGTTTCTTCTTCTTTCTCTCGTTCCTTTAGGTGTAAGGTTAGATTGTTTACTTGAGATTTTTCTTGTTTCTTGAGGTAGGCTTGTATAGCTATAAACTTCCCTCTTAGAACTGCTTTTGCTGCATCCCATAGGTTTTGGGTCGTCGTTTTTTCATTGTCTCTAGGTACTTTGTGATTTCCTCTTTGATTTCCTCAGTGATCTCTTGGTTATTTAGTAACGTATTGTTTAGCCTCCATGTGTTTGTGTTTTTTATGTTTTTTCCCTGTAATTCGTTTCTAATCTCATAGCGTTGTGGTCAGAAAAGATACTTGATATGATTTCAATTTTCTTCAATTTACTGAGGCTTGATTTGTGACCCAAGATGTGATCTATCCTGGAGAATGTTCTGTGTGCACTTGAGAAGAAAGTGTAATCTTCTGTTTTTGGATGGAATGTCCTATAAATATCAATTAAATCTGTCTGGTCTACTGTGTCATTTAAAGCTTCTGTTTCCTTATTTATTTTCATTTTGGATGACCTGTCCATTGGTGTAAGTGATAAAGTCCCCTACTATTATTGTGTTGCTGTCAGTTTTGTCTTTTATATCTGTTAGCAGTTGCCTTATGTATTGAGTTGCTCCTATGTTGGGTGCATATATATTTATAACTGTTATACCTTCTTCTTGGATTGATCCCTTGATCATTATGTAGGGTCCTTCCTTGTCTCTTGTAACATTCTTTATTTTAAAGTCTATTTTATCTGATATGAGTATTGCTACTCCAGCTTTCTTTTGATTTCCATTTGCATTGAGTATCTTTTTTCATCCCCCCACTTTCAGTCTGTATGTGTCCCTAGGTCTGAAGTGGGTCTCTTGTAGACAGCATATATACTGGTCTTGTTTTTATATCCATTCAGCAAGCCTGTGTGTTTTGGTTGGAGCATTTAATCCATTCACGTTTAAGGTAATTATCAATATATATGTTCCTGTGACCATTTTCTTAATTGTTTGGGTTTGTTTTTGTAGGTCCTTTTCTTCTCGTGTGTTTCCCACTTAGAGAAGTTCCTTTAGCATTTGTTGTAGAGCTGGTTTAGTGGTGCTGAATTCTCTTAGCTTTTGCTTGCTTGTAAAGCTTTTGATGTCTCCATGAAATCTGAATAAGATCCTTGCTGGGTAGAGTAACCTTGGTTTTAGGTTCTTCCCTTTCATTACTTTAAGAATATCATGCCACTCCCTTCTGGCTTGTAGAGTTCCTGCTGAGAAATCAGCTGTTAACCTTATAGGAGTTCCCTTGTATGTTATTTGTCGTTTTTCCTTTTGCTGCTTTCAATGATTGTCTTGTCTTTAATTTTTGCCATTTTAATTACTTTGTGTCTCGGTGTGTTTCTCCTTGGGTTTATTCTGTATAGGACTCTCTGCACTTCCTGGACTTCGGTGGCTATTTCCTTTCCCATGTTAGGGAAGTTTTTGACTCTAATCTCTTCAAATATTTTCTCGGGTCCTTTCTGTCTCTCTTCTCCTTCTGGGACCCCTATAATGCGAATGTTGTTATATTTAATGTTGTCCCCAAAGGTCTCTTAGGCTGTCTTCATTTCTTTTCATTCTTTTTTTTTATTCTGTTCCACAGCAGTGAATTCCACCATTCTGTCTTCCAGGTCACTTATCTGTTCTTCTGCCTCAGTTATTCTGCTATTGATTCCTTCTAGTACAGTTTTCATTTCAGTTATCGTATTGTTCATCTCTTCGTTCTTTAATTCCTCTAGGTCTTTGTTAAACATTTCTTGCATCTTCTCGATCTTTGCCTCCATTCTTTTTCTGAAGTCCTGGATCATCTTCACTATCATTACTCTGAATTCTTTTTCTGGAAGGTTTCCTACCTCCACTTCATTTAGTTGTTTTTGTGGAGTTTTATCTTGTTCTTTCTTTTGATACATAGCCCACTGCCTTTTCATCTTGTCTGTCTTTCTGTGAATGTGGTTTTTGTTGTACAGGCTGCAGGATTGTAGTTCTTCTTGCTTCTGCTCTCTGCCGTCTGGTGGATGGGGCTATCTAAGAGGCTTGTGCAAGTTTCCTGATGGGAGGGACTGGTGGTGGGTAGAGCTGGCTGTTGTTCTGGTGGGCAGAGCTCAGTAAAACTTTAATCTGCTTGTCTGCTGATGGGTGGGGCTGGGTTCCCTCCCTGTTGGTTGTTTGTCCTGAGGGGACCCAACACTGGGGACTATCTGGGCTGTTTGGTGGGGCTAATGGGGGACTCTGGGAGGGCTCACGCCAAGGAGTACTTCCCAGAACTTCTGCTGCCAGTGTCCTTGTCCTCATGGTGAGCCACAGCCACCCCCTGCGTCTGCATGAGACGCTCCAACACCGGCAGGTAGGACTGGTTCAGTCTCCTATGGGGTCACTGCTTTTTCCCCTGCATCCCGATGTGCACACTGCTTTGTGTGTGCCCTCCAAGAGTGGAGTCTCTGTTTCCCCCAGTCCTGTCGAAGTCCTGCAATCAAATCCCGCTAGCCTTCAAAGTCTGATTCTCTAGGAATTCCTCCTCCCATTGCCGGACCCGCAGGTTTGGAATCCTGATGTGGGGCTCAGAACTTTCACTCCAGTGGGTGGGCTTCTGTGGTATAAGTGTTCTCCAGTTTGCGAGTCACCCACCCAGCAGTTATGGGATTTGATTTTATTGTGATTGCACCCCTCCTACCATCTCACTGTGGCTTCTCCTTTGTCTTTGGATGTGGGGTGTCTTTCCTGGTGAGTTCCAGTGTCTTCCTGTCAATGATTGTTCAGCAGCTAGTTGTGATTCTGGTGTTCTCGCAAGAGGGAGTGAGAGCACGTCCTTCTGCTCCGCCATCTTGGTTCAGGGCCTACCCAAATTTTTTTTCACCATCTGGTATTCTTAACCTGGAGTGTTCCCCAGGATAGAATTGTATCGTAAAAAAATTGAGTTCCTTTGTAATCTTATATATTGCATTTTATACTTATAAACACATTCTTCTGAGAAGATGTCCATAGATTTCATCAGATTGCCTAAGGATTCGTGGCACAAAAAAGGATAAGCATCTAGATCAAGTTCAACCCGGCCCTGCCCACCTGCCCAACTCCATTTCTCACCCCTCTTCCTTCCCCCTCTCTTCCTTCCACACACATGTGAATATCAATAGCTGGTCCCGAGGAGACCATACTCTTGAGCCTTGTGGACACACAACTGTAGGCTTTGAAGTGCCCTCCTTATCGCCCTCACCTGCCTCAAGTGTCAGTCTGAGTGACCATCCTCGGGGAAGGCTTTCCTTACCCTTCCCAAGGCACCAGATGCAGTTCCCTCCACCTGTGCTGAACCTGGTACAGATCGAGATCAGACTGTAACCACAGCCTTTCATAATCATTTATTTATGAGCTAGTTTCTCTAATAGACATTCAGCTCCTTGAGGTCAGGTTTCATGTCTTCTGACCCTGGTGTCCTCTTTGCCTAGGAAAGAAGCTGCATGTAGTAGATTTATAATAAAAATTGGTCAAATGACTGTGTACACACATTAATTTAGGATAAGCTGTGCCAAGGCTCCTTGAACATAAGGGAAGGGAGTCTGCAACTGCTGACTACAGACTGCGGGAAAGTAGCAGAAGTGCCTTTGCTGCCTGGTGGTGAGAAAGTCATTTCCAAACTTTGGGCTAGTGGATTTTTTTCCCCCGGTAGTGTCGTATTTTATTCCTTCTCCATCCTCAGCCACCTTAGCCGAAACTGTTCTCTGTTACTCCAGGGGAAGGTAAGGGAGGAAGTGGGGAGGAGGTACCAGGGAGATCTGGAGGGATGACTAAGGCCACATAGGATGGCTCTGTGTGATGTCCCAAATCTTTAACAATGTTTCTAAACTCATGGGGTCTATGGAGAAGGGTAGCTTTTCATTGGCAGTCGTGGGAGGAGCTGAGCTTCTCATCTAGGTTGATATAAAATGAAACCAGAGCAGTGTGCAGTAATGCAGGCACTCAAAGCCTAAAGAAATGGGGAGAAGAAATTCTCAGGAATTCACAGAAGCTAAAGAGAAAGTTCTGGAAATGAGGTTCAAGTCAATCTCAACCAGATCAGAGAGGGTAAGGTTTGCTTCCTGATGCCTGGGTTGTAGAATTAAAGACACACTTATGATAATGTCCTTCATGGTCAGAAGTGAAGGCTTGAAGTCCCTTTGGAACTTGTCCTCATACTTTTCTCAAAGGTTTTCATGGTAGGTCTCTAATGGAGAAACTCATCAAGTAAATTATTTGCTCACTGTGTTAGTCAGGGCGAGGCTAGCCTGCTCTCGTAGAGAGACTCAACAAAAAGTCGGTGGCTTAAAAAAGGTAGACGCTGGTTTTTCTCTCATGGAATAGTCCAGGTTGCTAGGCAGCTCTGCTCCCAAGGTCACTCTGAGAAGGGGTCCACAGGCCTGTTTTCAGCTGTTTTCTCTGACATCCCCTAGTTCAGTGCTCCTCACGCTGCAGCATGTAGGTAGACCACTCGTGGAGCTTGTTAAATGCTGGTTTCCATTGTGAGATGGGGCCCAAGGTTCTGCATTTCTGGAAGGTCTGAGAGTAGCAAGGCCGGAGGGAATTGTCCTCTTTACTTGCTTGAGCTCAGGTGTTTGAGCTTCCATGGAGGGGCCAGTGTGGAGGAGCCCACGTTCAAGGTTTCAAAGACCAGGTCTAAAAGTGGCAGCCACACCACGGCTCAGGTTTCACCAGTAAGATGTTAGTTATGTGGCCACACCTGGTATAGGGGAGCCCTGGAACCATAGACGCTTGGTGGGCAGCCACAGTCCTTATATTCTGTGACTCTGGGAGAAAGGGAGAAAGGATGCTGGTGGAGAAACAACACATTCTGCTACATCATCTCTGCTGGATCTTTCCCTTGTAGACACTGCATGAAGAAACCAGCCTCTGTCTTCTCAACTATGGTGTTATAATGTGATGGTTACTAATAATTGGTAGAATATGAGTGTACTGAAATTTGAGAACACACCTAAATTTGTGGATGCAGACTCACATTTTTTCTTAGAAGGATTCCCCCTCTCACATGCCGATATGCTTCTTTAGATAGAAGGAAAATGGGTGGAGTTAGAGATGGTGTGTCAACAAAATCATGTATAAACATCACTCAGTCATTTGACAAATGTTTGAACCCTCTTTACTTGAAAATCACTGTACTTGATGTTGAGGATGTAGCACTGAAGGAGACAGGTATGGGAGTCAGTCCTGAGTGGTCGTTTAGGGTGTGTATTCAGTAAACCGTGTCCCTGAGTTCAAATTCCATCTCTACCACTTAACCTTGGGCTACTTAGCTCCCATCTCTACCTCAGCTTCCTCATCTGTAAAATGGTATAGTAGTGGTATCCTCTTGGTTGTTTGAAGATTCCATGAGCTGATGTATTAGTCACTGTTGTTATTATGCCTGTCCTCAGGAAGCTTACACTTTAACATGCCTCATCATCTATGTCCCTGCAGAAAATAAACTGAGGACCCCTCTCGAGGGGTTGTAGAGATGTGGGCCCAAGATGTTACATGTCCCCTTTAAAGTAAAAAGTGGGGGGTCAGTTGGGCTAGGGCTGCCCCCACTTTGCACCATTTCCATTGAGGGAAATTGATTCCTTAGTAGGAATAGGCTCCATTTAACCACCAGCTTTCAGCCTTCTTTCTTTGATGAGGTGTAAACATTTTGTCAACCTTTCACATCACCTCGATTTTGTTTCTGATGTTGGAGATTACTCTATCAACCATACAGTGAGCTTACTAGTTGCTGGTGATCTTGCATTGCTCCTATATCTCTGAAGAATTTCCCCTTATTTACAGGAGTGAAGTGACCTTGACTTGCAGAGGTTCTCACATCCATTCGAGCTCAAGGCTTCTTCATGCCACCCTCTCTCTTATTGCCACTTAGAATTCTATACTACATGTCCTTTTATATTATAACTCCAGAGATTTGGAATTTTCATTTGGACAAAGGTTGCAAAACAAGGCACAGTGTCATTATAGGTGGCTCTTAAATGGAACACTTCAAAATCATGTGTCAATTTTAAGACTGCTTGGTAATTTTCTGATTTTTTTAAAACTTACCTAGAAAATAAAAAAAAAATGATGAGGGAATTTAGAAACGTGTGTATATGTTGGACACATCTTTTATGGACTACATAGTCGTGTGACAATCTGATGGAACCCTTGGGTTCCCTTCTCAGAAATATATATGTATGCAGCAACATACACAAATTTGTATAAAATTCCAGGGGTTTCACAGATCTCTTTAAGTCCATGAACTCCAGGCCAAGAGAATATCAAAATGGAGCATCCTTGGAAATGCACAGTTAATGGCAAATTTGTTATATATGTGAGATCATATGTCAGATGTTTCATATTAAACAAAATAAATCAATATAGATTTTATTGAAGCAACTGTCAACATTTATTTATTTCAGTCATATTTTTAAGCAATCTTTCAAAACCCACTTTTATTGATTGGGCCCCATTAAATAGGATTCTGCCATTTTAAATTTCTGTATGAGTATAGGCCAATCACCAGGGTTGTACAGCACTGCACATGATAACATTGCCAGCTCCATTAATAAGTGTATTAACAACTTTCATACTGATTCATTTAATTGAACCATTTTGTTGCACTTCCTGGATTACCTTTCCATTATCCATGCCTTTAATCAAGTAGAGAAAGCCTCCTTTGTGCAGATCAACACTTGGAGCTTGTGTAGTTGGATAATTTATTGAAATGTTGTCTTTATTTCTCTGTACACATTCAAAGGAGTAGGCAGTATTTTGACCTTCAGTGCTTCAGGAGGGATATGATTGCAGGACAGAGAGTTGGAGGTTGCTTGCAGAGTGTTTTTTCTTGGGTTTGGTCTTCTGAAAGCTGGAGCAGGGGAATTATATTGGGGGTAGGGGAGGTGAGAGAAAGCAAAGCCATGCAACGTGAAGGTGATTTCCAAGAACTAGGGATGTCTGCATGGTCTTTGATCCCTGTTGTCATATCCTTCTCAGTAACCTGGAAAGGAGACAGGAGCTTGGATGCTGAGAGTGGGGCAACAAGGGGATGGTTCCTTCGTCTGTCTTCCATAAGAACAGGTTTTAGGACTCAGATACCTGCCCTGGACAGAGCTGAGCCCTAAGGGACTATGTGCCTGTCAGCAGTGACTACTGGAAACCCAAACCAAAGGACTTCTGGGAATATCTTCCTCATGCCTGGGACATTCACAGGGCTCTAGGGAGGAAGGTTCTGAATAATGAACACTATTGGCTTTCCTGCCAGACTGGCCATGAGGATGGGATGAGGTGTCAGATCTATTGTAATTTTAAGAATATAAGGTTCCATGGCATAACTCGCATACCTGTCTGTGGAGTAAGGTTCATACACATTCAGAAGATGCAGACGCAAGTAGTTCTGCCTTTGTGGAACTGACAGTAAGGTGGGAGAAGTAAGACATAAATTCAGTGCTGATATAGGCAGTGATAAGGTATTATAGAAAATAAGATGAAGGCAAAAAATTTGTTGGAGGGAATGGGAAAAAGTTTTATGAAAGAAGTGATGTTTTTGAGCCCACATTGAAGGATTGGTACAGTTTAGATGTATGAAAAGGAGGAAGAGGTCTTTCCAAGTTCAGGAAATAAGTGAGCAGAAGCATAAAGAGGGGCATTGTGGAGAATAAGAGGAGTTTGGTTAAATTGTCAGTTGCAACAAGGGGATGAGTGGGAAACATCCTTGGAAAGATAGGCTAGGGTCATGCTAAAGATTTTTAGAGGAGATAGAATGCTCTAATAGAAACGCAGATAGAGGATCAATATCTTGTAGTCTATATGGCTTTGCATAAGTTTTTTAATCTCTTTGGATCTCAGTTTTTTTATCTGTGGAGTGGAGGTAATATTACCTTGTGGGACTGTGCTTAGAATTAGAATAATAATGGTGATGACAGTGATGATGATGATGATAGCTACCATTTATTGAGCACCCAAGTATGTTTCTGGCATGTACTGGTATTCAATAAAAGTGGCTGATATTATATCATATATGATATCATATCCTGTACAATTCAGCTACTCAGCTATTCAGAGTGTGAGAAATCTGTAGGACATACTTTACTAGTACTAGACTTTTCTAGGACTCATCCAAATTTCTACTTCTTTCCTCCTGAGAGTATAACTCTTTGAAATTAGGAATGGGCATGTGACTTGCAATGGCCAATGAAATAGTGAGAATAATGTGCTACTTCCATACGTATGCCTTTATGTGTTGGTGTACAAGCCTCCATTTTTTCTTTCTCTTCTGTGGAAAGCCATAAAACATTGTGATGGTGGTATCAGAAGGTATTGGAGCTTCTGGCAACCTGAGTCCCTGAATAATTATGATGAGCAGAGTCCTCTGCCCTCTGCTGAACAGTGGAAACATGTAGCATGAAAGAGATATAAACCTTTGTTGTTTTAAGTCATTGAGATTTGGGGGATATTTGTTCCTGCAACATAACCTAGTATGTCCTAACTAATGCATCTTTGGTACAGTTCGCCAATACAGATGTAGGGCATAGCTTGGTTTGGCTTGAAAGAGATAATTGACTTTTCTTCTTAGCTTAGTCCAGCCCAACTGTGATGACTCCTAAGGCTCTTCCCTTTCATACAGTACTGGGACACTAAGCATTTTTATCAACCTTATTTTTTTTTTCATACTCAGACATCCTGCCTCCATGGGTCTCTTTCTAATACATCAAGCTCATTCTTCAAGCAGTTCTTATGTTAATTTCAAAACCCACTAGTTTTATTGTTTTTCTTTCTTTCTTTTTAGCTATAAACCTAGTCTGTTTCTGTTTTGTTTCTTGTCAGTTGGTCTGTCTATAGCAAAAACAACTGACTGTGAGTCCCATATAATTAAGAGAATTGCTATTAATCCAAAGCAAAGTGATAATAATAATAGCATTTATGGAATGTTTACTACATAACAGGCATATGCTAAGTTCTTTCCATGTGTCAGCTTATTTTATCTTCACAACACCCTGTGAAGTTAGTACAACTATTATTCCTATTTTATAGACTTTATACTGAGGCACAAAGCAGATAACACTCTTAGGAAGGTGGGTAGCCAGAACTCAAAGCCAGAAATTCTGACTCTGGAGCCCTCACTCTTAAATGCTACATAAAATTACATTTCTTCAGGGTTCAGCTGTTATTTTATCAAAAGAATTTCTTTGTACACCCCTGTCAAGATGTCCTACCAGGTATTCTTCAGTATCATCAGTTAAGCAGCAAGTATTTGTTGGTGACCTCTCTCCCTCCCTTTTTTCTCTCCTTTTCCTCCACAGATATAAAGCATCTATCATGGATTCATATATAAGAAGTCATGCTTTTAAAGTCTCAAAGAAATCATAATGTAGTTGAAGCAACTTCTATTAAGTTTTATGAAATTGTTAGAAACAGAGTTCCAAGTATATGGTCAAGTGCTAAATTATCTGGTACAGTCTAAGTCTGAATGAGCTGGAGAAGGGGAGATCAGTGTGGCCTGGAGCAAGCAGGATATGCTTCCTACATCTGGGCCTTGAAGGATGGGTGGAAATTGGACAGTAGCGGGGAGAGAGGAGTCAGAAGCAGGAATTAAGTTGAATCCATGATTGACAAAGGGATAATCGGAGGAGTTTTTGCTGAGAAAACACCGTGGCAGTTAACTGTCTCAGCATGCAGATGTGCTTGTAAGAACTATTTCTTTGAAACTGCTTTTCACTGTATCTTAAAATAACAACAAGGCCCCAAATTATAGATACAGAAATTATAGTAATAGAGCTCAGGAAGACAGATTTTTATGGGAAAGTATTATTCACAGGGAGTTTAAAAGCTTTTATGCTTTACAAAAGTTCTTAGGGTTGAAGCAAATCTAGTGTTCATTTATAGCCTAAATCACTTATGCATTGCTGGGAGATTTTGCAAACGTAACCTCAATTCTGCCCTTCCCTGAACTCAGAGAATACCCCAGGCTGTATTTGTTCATAAAGGTGGATTTCTTTTTGAAGAGTGATTTGATGTAATTTTTGTTTTTCATGAAGCCTATTACTGTGCATGTACAATTTGCAAGTATCCAGGCCTCTGTTTTCTCCTTCTGAAATGAGAGAACTGTGCGGTCATCTGTGCTTCTCTGACTGCCTGATTCCCAACCACAGTCATGTTTTTCAAAAGAAAAAGCAGACACAGTTGGAAGCAATATCTTTTTTTTTGGTTTTCCACCAAAATCTGCCACCATTTACCACTTCACCCAGTTGTCTCTCATGATTCAAGAGTATCTAGTGAATCACCAGCCAGGATCCAGTAAACCACCTCTTTCAGTGCCCTACTTTTATTGAGTTTAGAATGGCGAGAAGTTCTTGGAAACCATCTGATCTAACTGCTTTATTTCATAGGTGAGCTCTGAGGGCTGGGAGATGTGATCTCTTCCCCACCTGCCCAGAGCTAGCAGTGACGGAGATGAGCACCTGTGTCTCTCTTGCCTGGGTCTCCTGGTGAGATTGTGTTCTGGGAATTCAGGATGGATTAACGACTGACTGATTGTTAAAAATTCCTACCAAAAAAGTAACATGGATGAAGCAGCAGACTGTGCAGTCAGGAGTTTCCTTTGTTTGATCCTTCCACAAATCAAGCCTTTCTTCCTCTTGATTGCTTCTCTGTGGAGACACAGGGCCAGGTTGTTAGGCGAATAGAACTGTACAGCAGAAAGTAATACATTGTAAATCAACTATACTCCAATAACAATTAAGAAAAAAAAAAGAGAAGAACAAAAATGATACATCAATTAACAAGCACCTGCCATGGATGGATTCTGTTCCCAGCCCGCTGCTGGGTGCTAGGAGTCGTGCAGATGGACAAGCCGTGGCACTGGCTCAAAAGGATGGTACAGTGCATTTTGGAGAGGCACAACTAAGCAGTAGCAAGGAAGAGCATGTGTAATGAGAGGGTTAGTTCCTTCAGAAGGGAAAATCAGTGTGGTGGGATTGGAGGCAGCTGGGGGAAGCTTCACGGAAGACGTGGGACTTGAGTGGTATCTATTGCCAAACACGTAAAGGCAGTAGTAGGAAGCCCTCACCTACCCTCAGCTTCTCTCTCCAGATTCCATCATCTCCACGTCTACACATACTCACATGTGTTCATGATTTTCCAGACCAGCTCTGGTTTCACCTAAATTTCATTTCATAATTATGTAATTTATTATCAACCCGAATGTGCTTCAGTTTTCAATATGATTTAAGACATTCAAAAGAAGATGTTTTGGTAGAACAAATGGGACATTTTCTCTGGTTTAGAGAACACGGTTGCAGTCCTCCTCATTTGCATTTACCATCTTTAAAGTCTAGCATCTTACACTTTTACATTTGATAATTTGCAGTGTGATTTCTCAAACATTATTTGGTCATAAAAGCAGACTGTAAGGAAGGTAGACTATGGTTAATATTCCTGGTTTAGAGGTGAGGGGACTGAGATTCAGTGAGGTAAAATGTTAACGTGAACACAGACCCTCTGAGTTCTACCTAGGGCTCTTTTTCTCAAATTACTTAGTATTGGTATTTTATCCTACGGTTCTTATTCTCTATTTCCCTGAAGAATACTGTCTAGGTAAAACCAGTCAATAGTATTATTCAAAGTAAGTTTTCTGAAGTCTAGAGGTGTCAATGAAATTTTAGAGTGAAAATAGTTACATTATTAGTTCCAGAGTTGATTTCTGGTGGGCTTTAGTCTATCATGAACTGATCCTTTTTTGTAAACTTCCTTTCAGTTATACTGAATCCTAGTATATATTCCAACTGTAAATTTTCTGATTGTTTCCCATTTCATTGTTTTTACTGAGGCTCCTAAGAAATTGAAAAATCACACATCTCTTTATATATTCATGGCATATGGTGGAATATTTTTATGTTTTTCAAAAAAATCACCAGTGCTACTTTCTGCAGTGGTCGACATTACAAAAATGTGATGTCTGAAACTTCAAAAAATTAACATTCAGAAAAATGTGTGCATTTTCAGTGTTCCCTATCATGTATGATCTCTAAAGGCATTTTTTTACTCTTGTGACAAAGTCATGAAATAGATTTCTTGCTTATTGTTCAAGACCAGTTGAGTGCCATAATTCACTTCTTTCATATAGAGTCCTAAACTAGGCACTTGTTTGTGTGTGGAGTGAAAGCTAGAAGAAAAACTGAAGACATAGTCAATATTCTTGAAGAATGCACAGTCTAGTTGGGGAGATGGAATGCACCCTTTTGCAAGTGGCATAAGAATCGATAGTCACTACTTTCACATATAATGAGTAAGGTCTTCCGTGTGACAAAAAGGCATATATAATATTTTCTTTGACTTCTTGGAGCCTACACTCTGATTGGGGAGATGTCTCATTCAGTTTATAGATAATTATAAGACAATGTAAAATGTGTGGCTTAGGAAGAAAAAAACTGCTCAAACGAGGAAGAGAATATTTCTGACATCTCATCATGAAGGTCTTGGAAAATTCAGATTTGGAAAGTATCTTGAAGAATGGATAGGATTTCTGGTAAGTGGATTTGGAAATAAGAGTGCTGGCATATAGAAAACTCTGAGTGAGTGAATGGGCATATGGTAGTTGATCAAGGTAAGCTCTGGGGCCACTGCGGCTGGGACACAAGATGTTTGTGGAGGAGTGGTGGGAAGGAATTACGGATATCAGAACTTCTGCTCCTCAGAGCTTTCTATTACCATTCATGATTTTGCTGCAGTCAAAAAGCAATGACTACATCTGTTGTATGATATATTTTTTAAGGAGCTTGTTGCCCAGGTAAGCTGACTAGTTTGAAGCTGGGTTGTGAGGGCTTGGTGAGATGACTGGCACATATTCTTTGTGCTTATTCTAGACTCAAATGATTCTATTCATTTATCCATCTATTTGAAAAAGCTTTCAATAACCCAGAAACACCTTCCTTTGTGGCCAAATTCAGAAACAAGTTTTACTCTTTACTTTCAAAAGGGTTCCATTGTGATGAAAAACAGGGTGCAGATTACACGTTGGGTTTCAAAGACATGTATATAAAGTTTGATGATGTGCACGTGAAGTCTGACTGTTGATACAGCCTTTCAATGCTGGGCAGCATCTGGCTGGTAAGCTCCAAAACAGTCGTTCTGGATGCTTGTAGGCATTTGTTCTGTCTGGTCACTGCCCGTGCATGACAGTTTTTAAATATATGTAATACCTTCCTCAAATATATACACAAGTGAAATACTTTTTACTATTCTGGACCAAAACCGTTCATTTAAAAAAATACTGCGTTGGTGATATGTCATGGTCAGTAATATATCATATTATACTAAATGGGAATAATTTATATTAAAGTCTTGCTTGCTCTATGGGTAAATGCATTAGAAATTCATCATAGTGAAATCATGCCTGGTACTTGAACAGTGTAGACAGATTTTAAGTTGCTATTAGGGTAATGTGACTGAATAAGGTAACAAATCGAAGTAGCCTCTCCCACATCGATGACCTGTTACATGATGTCTGAGACCCTGGAGCCAGATGGTCTTAGTTCAAATCCTGATTCTTCCATTTGTTAGCTGTGTGACCTGCTCTGAAATATGAGTATAACAATGATACATATTTTTTAAAATTGTTCAGATGATTAAATAATTTAATATATGAAGCCTTTAGAGAAGCTTCTGGTGCATAGTACATGCTCAATAAATGTTAGTATCATATCCTCCTGATTTCATTTATTTATTTGGAATACAACTAGGAGTACATTGCCCTAAATTACACCTACATATAGATGAGGAACAGTGACTGTTTGTTTTCCTATGATACTTTTTATAATTACACCATCAATTTTTTTTAAACATTTTTATTGGAGTATAATTGCTTTACAGTGGTGTGTTAGTTTCTGCTTTATAACAAAGTGAATCAGTTATACATATACATATATCCCCATAACTCCTCCCTCTTGCGTCTCCCTCCCTCCCACCCTCCCTATCCCACCCTTTTAGCTGGTCACAAACACCAAGCTGATCTCCCTGTGCTATGCGGCTGCTTCCCACTAGCTATCCATTTTACATTTGGTAGTGTATATATGTCCATATATACACTACCACTCTCTCACTTTGTCCCAGCTTACCCTTCCCCCTCTCCGTGTCCTCAAGTCCGTTCTCTAGTAGGTCTGCATCATTATTCCCGTCTTGCCCCTAGGTTTTTCATGGCCATTTTTTTTTTTTTTTAGATTCCATATATATGTATTAGCATATGGTATTTGTTTTTCTCTTTCTGACTTACTTCACTCTGTATGACAGGCTCTAGGTCCATCCACCTCACTACAAATAACGGTTTCATTTCTTTTTATGGCTGAGTAATATTCCATTGTATATATGTACCACATCTTCTTTATCCATTCATCTGTCGATGGACACTTAGGTTGCTGCAGTAGAGCTGCAATGAACATTGTGGTACATGACTCTTTTTGAATTATGGTTTTCTCAGGGTATATGCCCAGTAGAGGGATTGCTGGGTCGTATGGTAGTTCTATTTTTAGTTTTTTTAAGGAACCTCCATACTGTTCTCCATAATGGCTCTATCAGTTTACATTTCCACCAACAGTGTATGAGGGTTCCCTTTTCTCCACACCGTCTCCAGCATTTATTGTTTGTAGATTTTTTGATGATGGTCATTCTGACCGGTGTGAGATGATATCACATTGTAGTTTTGATTTGCATTTCTCTAATGATTAATGATATGGAGCATTCTTTCATGTGTTTGTTGGCAATCTGTATATCTTCTTTGGAGAAATGTCTAGTTAGGTCTTCTGCCCATTTTTGGATTGGGTTGTTTGTTTTTTTGTTATTGAGCTGCATGAGCTGCTTGTAAATTTTGGGGATTAATCCTTTGTCAGTTGCTTCAGTGGCAAATATTTTCTCCCATTGTGAGGGTTGTCTTTTGGTCTTGTTTATGGTTTCCTTTGCTGTGCAAACGCTTTGAAGTTTCATTAGGTCCCATTTGTTTATTTTTGTTTTTATTTCCATTACTCTAGGAGCTGGGTCCAAAAGGATCTTGCTGTGATTTATGTCAAAAAGTGTCCTACCTATGTTTTCCTCGAAGAGTTTGATGATTTCTGGCCTTAGATTTAGGTCTTTAATCCATTTTGAGTTTATTTTTGTGTATGGTGTTAGGGAGTGTTCTGATTTCATTCTTTTACGTGTACCTGTCCAGTTTTCCCAGCACCACTTATTGAAGAGGCTGTCTTTTCTCCACTGTATATTCTTCCCTCCTTTATCAAAGATAAGGTGACCATATGTGCATGGGTTTATCTCTGGCCTTTCTATCCTGTTCCATTGATCTATCTTTCTGTTTTTGTGCCAGTAGCATACTGTCTTGATTACTGTAGCTTTGTAATATAGTCTGAAGTCTGGGAGCCTGATTCCTCCAGCTCTGTTTTTCTTTCTCAAGATTGCTTTGGCTATTCGGGGTCTTTTGTGTCTCCATACAAATTGTGCAATTTTTTGTTCTAGTTCTGTGAAAAATGCCAGTGGTAGTTTGATAGGGATTGCATTGATTCTGTAGATTACTTTGGGTAGTAGAGTCATTTTCACAATGTTGATTCTTCCAATCCAAGAACATGGTATATCTCTCCATCTGTTTGTATCATCTTTAATTTCTTTCATCAGTGTCTTATAATTTTCTGCATACAGGTCTTTTGTCTCCTTAGGTAGGTTTATTCCTAGGTATTTTATTCTTTTTGTTGCAATGGTAAATGAGAGTGTTTTCTTAATTTCACTTTCAGATTTTTCATCATTAGTGTATAGGAATGCCAGAGATTTCTGTGCATTAATTTTGTATCCTGTTGCTTTACCAAATTCGTTGATTAGCTCTAGTAGTTTTCTGGTAGCATCTTTAGGATTATCTATACATAGTATCATGTCATCTGCAAACAGTGACAGCTTTACTTCTTCTTTTCCGATTTGCATTCCTTTTTATTTCTTTTTCTTCTCTGATTGCTGTGCCTAAAATTTCGAAAACTATGTTGAATAATAGTGGTGAGAGTGGGCAACCTTGTCTTTTTCCTGATCTTAGTGGAAATGATTTCAGTTTTTCACCATTGAGGATGATATTGGCTCTGGGTTTGTCATATATGGCCTTTATTATGTTGAGGAAAGTTCCCTCTATGCCTACTTTCTAGAGGGTTTTTATCATAAATGGGTGTTGAATTTTGTCAAAAGCTTTCTCTGCATTTATTGAGATGATCATATGGTTTTTCTCCTTCAGTTTCTTAATATGGTGTATCACATTGATTGATTTGTGTATATTGAAGAATCCTTGCATTCCTGGGATAAACCGCACTTGATCATGGTGTATGATCCTTTTAATGTGCTGTTGGATTCTGTTTGCTAGTATTTTGTTGAGGATTTTTGCATCTATGTTCATCAGTGATATTGACCTGTATTTTCCTTTTTTTGTGACATCTTTGTCCGGTTTTGGTATCAGGGTGATGGCGGCCTCATAGAATGAGTTTGGGAGTGTTCCTCCCTCTGCTGTATTTTGGAAGAGTTTGAGAAGGATAGGTGTTAGCTCTTCTCTAAATGTTTGATAGAATTCGCCTGTGAAGCCATCTGGTCTTGGGCTTTTGTTTTTTGGAAGATTTTTAATCACAGTTTTAATTACAGTACTTGTGATTGGTCTGTTCATGTTTTTTATTTCTTCCTGGTTCAGTCTCAGAAGGTTGTGCATTTCTAAGAATTTGTCTGTTTCTTCCAGGCTGTCCGTTTTATTGACATATAGTTGCTTGTAGTAATCTCTCATGATCCTTTGTATTTCTGCAGTGTCAGTTATTCTCCATTTTCATTTCTCATTCTGTTGATTTGAGGCTTCTCCCTTTTTTTCTTGATGAGTCTGCTAATGGTTTATCAATTTTGTTTATCTTCTCAAAGAACCAGCTTTTAGTTTTATTGATCTTTGCTATCGTTTCCTTCATTTCTTTGTCATTTATTTCTGATCTGATCTTTATGATTTCTTTCCTTCTGCTAACTTTGGGTTTTTTTTGTTCTTCTTTCTCTAATTGCTTCTGGTGTAAGGTTAGGTTGTTTATTTGAGATGTTTCTTGTTTCTTTTTTTTTTTTTGCGGTACACGGGCCTCTCACTCTTGTGGCCTCTCCTGTTGTGGAGCACAGGCTCCGGACGTGCAGGCTCAGCAGCCATAGGCTCATGGGCCCAGCCGCTGTGTGGCATGTGGGATCTTCCCGGACTGGGGCACGAACCCGTGTCCCCTGCATCGGCAGGCAGACTCTCAACCACTGCACCACCAGGGAAGCCCTCTTGTTTCTTGAGGTAGGATTGTATTGCTGTAATCTTCCCCCTTAGAACTGCTTTTGCTGCATCCCATAGGTTTTGGGTCATTGTGTTTTCATTGTCATTTGTTTCTAGGTAGTTTTTGATTTCCTCTTTGATTTCCTCAGTGATCTCTTGGTTATTAAGTAGAGTATTATTTCACCTCCATGTGTTTGTATTTTTTACAGACTTTTTCCTGTAATTGATATCTAGTCTCATAGGCGTTGTGGTCAGAAAAGATACTTGATATAGTTTCAATTTTCTTAAATTTACCAAGGCTTGATTTGTGACCCAGGGTATGATCTATCCTGTAGAATGTTCCATGAGCACTTGAGAAGAAAGTGTATTCTGTTATTTTTGAATGGAATGTCCTATAAATATCAATTAAGTCCATGTTGTTTAATGTATCATTTAAAGCTTGGGTTTCCTTATTTATTTTCATTTTGGATGATCTGTCCATTGGTGAAAGTGGGGTGTTAAAGTCCCCTATTATGATTGTGTTTCTGTCGATTTCCCCTTTTATGGCTGTTAATATTTGCCCTATGTATTGAAGTGCTCCTGTATTGGGTGCATAAATATTTACAGTTGTTATATCTTCTTCTTGGATTGATCCCTTGATCATTATGTAGTGTCCTTCTTTGTCTCTTGTAATAGACTTTGTTTTAAAGTCTATTTTGTGTGATATGAGAATTGCTACTCCAGCTTTCTTTTGATTTCCATTTGCATGGAATATCTTTTTCCATCCCCCCACTTTCAGTCTGTGTAGGTCCCTGGGTCTGAAATGGGTCTCTTGTAGACAGCATATATACAGGTCTTGTTTTTGTATCCATTCAGCCAGTCTCTGTCTTTTGGTTGGAGTATTTAATCCATTTACATTTTAGGTAATTATTGATATGCATGTTCCTATTACCATTTTCTTAACTGTTTTTGGTTTGTTATTGTAGGTCTTTTCCTTCTCTTGTGTTTCCTGCCTAGAGAAGTTCCTTTAGCATTTGTTGTAATGCTGGTTTTGTTGTGCTGAATTCTCCTAGCTGTTGCCTTCTGTAAAGGTTTTAATTTCTCCATCAAATCTGAATGAGATCCTTGCTGTGTAGAGTAATCTTGGTTGTAGGTTTTTCCGTTTCGTCACTTTATTATTTTTATTTATTTATTTGCGGTACTCGGGCCTCTCACTGTTTTGGCCTCTCCCGTGGCGGAGCACAGGCTCTGGGCGCGCAGGTTCAGCGGCCGTGGCTCACGGGCCCAGCCACTCTGCGGCATGCGGGATCCTCCCGGACTGGGGCACGAACCCGTGTCCCCTGCATCGGCAGGTGGACTTTCAACCACTGCGCCACCAGGGAAGCCCCCTTTCATCACTTTAAATATGTCCTGCCACTCCCTTGTGGCTTGCAGAGTTTCTGCTGAAAGATCAGCTGTTAACCTTATGGGGATTCCCTTGTATGTTATTTGTTGTTTTTCCGTTGCTGCTTTTAATATTTTTTTCTTTGTGTTTAATTTTTGATAGTTGAATTAATATGTTTCTTGGTGCGTTTCTACTTGGATTTACCCTGTATGGGACTCTCTGTGCTTCCTGGACTTGATTAACTATTTATTTTCCCATATTAGAGAAGTTTTCAACTGTAATCTCTTCAAATATTTTCTCAGTCCCTTTCTTTTTCTCTTCTTCTTCTGGGACCTCTATAATTCGAATGTTGGTGTGTTTAGTATTGTCCCAGTGTTCTCTGAGAGTGTCCTCAAGTCCTTTTTCTTTATTCTGCTCTGCAGTAGTTATTTCCACTATTTTATCTTCCAGGTCACTTATCCGTTTTTCTGCCTCAGTTATTCTGCTATTGATCCCTACTAGAGAATTTTTTTTGTGTGTGTGGTACATGGGCCTCTCACTGTTCTGGCTTCTGTTGCTGAGCACAGGCTCCGGATGCGCAGACTCAGCGCCCATGGCTCACGGGCCCAGCTGCTCCGCGGCATGTGGTATCTTTCCGGACCGGGGCACGAAACCGTGTACCCTGCATAGGCAGGCGGACTCTCAACCACTGTGCCACCGGGAAAGCCCTAGAGAATTTTTAATTTCATTTATTGTGTTGCTCATGATTGTTTGTTTGCTCTTTAGTTCTTCTAGGTCCTTATTAAACGTTTCTTGTATTTTCTCCATTCTATTTCCAAGATTTTGGATCATCTTTACTATCATTTGTCTGATTTCTTTTTCAGATAGTCTGCCTATTTCCTCTTCATTTATTAGGTCTGGTGGGTTTTTATCTTGCTCCTTCATCTGCTGTGTGTTTTTCTGTCTTCTCATTTTGCTTATCTTACTGTGTTTGGGGTCTCGTTTTCGCAGGCTGCAGGTTCGTAGTTCGCGTTGTTTTTGGTGTCTGCCCCCAGTGGCTACGGTCGGTCCAGTGGGTTGTGTAGTCTTCCTGGTGGAGGGGGCTAGTGTCTCTGTTCTGGTGGATGAGGCTGGATATTGTCTTTCTGGTGGGTAGGTCCACCTCTGGTGGTGTGTTTTGGGGTGTCTGTGAATTTATTATGATTTTAGGTAGCCTCTCTGCTAATGGGTGGGGCTGTGTTCCTGTCTTGCTAGTTGTTTGGCAAAGGGTGCTCAGCACTGTAGCTTGCTGGTTGTTGAGTGGAGTTGTGTCTTGGCGTTGAGATGGAGATCTCTGGGAGATTTTTGCCATTTGATACTACGTGGAGCTGGGATGTCTCTGGTGGACCAGCATCCTGAGCTTTGGTTTCCCGCCTCAGAAGCACAGCCCTGACACCTGGCTGGAGCACCAAGAGCCTTTTTGGAGGTCTGAGGTCTTCTGCCAGCATTCAGTAGGTGTTCTGTAGGAGTTGTTCCACGTGTAGATGTATTTCTGATGTATTTGTGGGGAGGAAGGTGATCTCCGCGTCTTACTCTTCTGCCATCTTGAATCTTCTCCTCTGTACTCACTCTTTTTTTCCTTTGTGCTTTGTCTAATTTCACTTGCTCCTAGGGTTCTGCATGCAGAGGCCTCAGACCCTGCACTTTAGATCAGATTTCCTGGTGCAAGATGGCTGTGCCGACACCTCAGCTCGCGGGGCCTGGTGCAGACTCTACACCATCAATTTTATTATTCACAAAGATCTTGATGAGCAGTTTTTGGTTTAGAAGCTGTTCTGTGGCAACAGGTGAAGGAGGAGGTTAGCTTTTCCTGAATGTATTAGAGCAAAGCCAGCTGTCCTTGGCAACCAGGTGATAAAAATTCAGTCTTCAGATTACCTTTTAGTAAACTCACAGAATTTAAGCTTTCTCCTGGAAGGATGAGATTCTAGGCAGAGGGAGTTGAATGTGCAGAGATGCTCAAGTGTGGCTTTTGCGGGACGAAGGACTTGCTGTGTAGTTGGAGCATAGACTGAAAGATCCAGAGGAAGGCAGGAGATGGTTTTAAAAGTAAGCAGGGGCAGGTTCAAGTGTAACAACATTGCATATTAGTTGAATACCAACTATGTGCCATGGACTGCATCAGTAAATAAGGTAGTCACAACCTCTTGTTTTCAAGGAGATTTTGGAACCTGAAGGTCCTTGACTAGCAGGCTGAGCAGTTTGGATTTTATTTTGCAGATTATGGGGAATGGTGAAAGTGTCTGAAGTGATGGAATGACATCCTTAGAAAAGTATTTTGAAAGATCACCCTGATGGAGGGGCAGCCAAGAAGAGCCTTATTGGCTAGAAGGCCACTGCAAATGTCCACACAAGAGATGGCAAAGGCCTACACAGCAGTGATGCAAAGATATTTAGAAAGCAGAATTGATGGGATTTGATGATCAATTTTAAGTGGGTGCTAAGTTAGGAGAGGAATGAGATAACTCTCAGGGTTCTACCTTGAACAACTGGTTATACATTGAGCAAACATGAGAAATCAGTGACACATAAAGTTTCTAGAAGCCCAGCACAGAGCCTGTTGAAGACTGTGTACTCAATAACACTGACTCTGGTTAAAAAACCTGCCCAGTGCTTGACTCAGAGTAAATGCTTAATATCTATTTGTTGAGGGAAAATGAGAATTCCATGTTTATTAAATTTCAGCAGTTCTAGTTCAACCAGTACAAAACCTAAGCACCATATTCCAACACTTAAGAATGAAACAGTGCAGCAGAAAGAGAAATTTAAGACATGATCATTATTCTTGAAAAGTGGACAATCCAGTAGGAGAAACATGATATACCCTTTGGCAAGTGGTATAAGAATCGATGGTCACTACTTGATTCATCTGGGTAGAATTCAATCGGTCTTGCAAAATATAATGAGTAAGGTTCTTCCGTGTGACAAAAAGCCATAAATATGCCAAGCATTTATAGGAGTTCAACCTATATTAATTGGATCTCAAATGAAATGTGCTCAGTATTGCAACCATTTCATTTTAGACTTTGCTCTGAAGAATAGCGTTTCAGTCTCCTCTTCTTGCTGGACTTGCTAGTTCCCACTACTTTTCTTGCTTGGACCCTAACCCTAATCCTAACACAATTCCTCTACCTGGAATGCTAGCCAATATTTCTATTTTGCTTTAGAGTTCACAAGATCCTTTCAGCATTTACTAGTTACCTTGCCATTCATTCAATAATTTCCCACTACCTGGTAATATGTCTTCCATCATTCCCTAGATTTTATTTTTCAAATTTTCTTGTTATTGGCTTTTCACATGTTATCTTGTATTCACAAGCAGACAAACCAACTTTCCTTGAAGTCAAGGTCATTCATTATATAAAAGGAACTGATCTGGGGTGTCCAACTCAGGTGAAGTTTTTCTAGAACTTTTTGAATTTTTCTGCAGTGCTACAGTTTATATTATAAACCTCTATTCTACCAGGTGGCAGAGACTTAATCTCAGTCAACTTGGGGATGCCCCTGCGTCTAGAGGAAATCAGGTCTAGAGGAAGTCACTGGGTCCGTTTTGGAATTTTCCCACACTAGCATATTCCGAGATGTCCACTGTCCTATTTGGTCCTGAGTCTGTCAAGTCATAAAGGTTGTTGCTGCCTCTTATTTTATACCCTTTAAAATCCCTCAAATCTGGCAGTTGTCCTTGAATGGGACATGGAGTTCAAGCTGCTTTCTGTCATCATGCTGGGTCCTAAAAAACTTGGTGAAGCTATCTAAGCCACATCTGCCCAGATGCAACACCCAGTCACTATGCTCTGGCATCTTGCCCACCTCCTTGAAGTTTAACACAGAGAAAGGGGCACAGACCCTCTCTATCAGGGATCCTCTAAACCTATGTAGGGTTTCTATTAAAACTCCAGCCCTGCACAGGGGTGGTGATCAAGGCAGAACATGGAACTTCCTTTCTCAAGGACCCATAATTGGGTAAATACATGTTGCTTTGTTTTCATCTCTTTTCCTTCTCTCCTGAAAGAACCTTTCTGTAGTCTTTGGGGCTCTAAGTCCTTCTCTGATTCGTCATGTATCTTGATTTGGGAATCTAATATTTATGTTCTGAGTTCTGTGTGTTTACATTTAAGGGCTTGGCTTTTGAAATTCTAAGGAATCAGCTCCCTTTTCCTTTCTCCATATTCTGTAGCCTTGTCCATTTTCTTAGTTCAGAGTGACTCCCTTGGGCAAAGGGAGCCAAATGTACTTGGAAATAAAGATTTTTTTAAAAGTCTTGGTTAATATATCAAAATGGTATCTTGCCCATTTATCTTCCTCCTCTTTCTTTCAGGAAACACTGGTGTGGTATTAGGAGGGATCTAGACAGGATGATGGTTTGGTTGTCACATTCTAAGATCTTTAGCAAGCTGATCTCTTCTGTAAGACCCACAGCAGTGATTTTCAAATGCAGATGATTTTCAGAGACTCCTTAGGAGATGCTGACTCAGTTTCATGGAATGGGGTTGGAGATTGAGGAATTTTATTTTTTAAACATCTTCCTAGGTCTAGATCAGTGATTCTCAATCTTTGGCATGTGTCAGAATTGTCTGACGGGTTTGTGGAAGCAGATTGCTGAGCCCCACTGCCAGGGTTTCTGGTCTAGTAGGTGTGGGGTAAAACCTGGGATTTTGCTTTTCCAATAAGTTCCAAGGGGATGTTGAAGCTGTTGCTGGTTTGGGGACCCGGCTTCCAGAACAGCTGCCCTAAGCGAGTGGTTCTCACACTTTGCTGCATTTTGGAATCATCTGGTTAGCTTTAACAAATCTTAGTGTTGAGACCACACCCCATACCAAATCTGTCAACATCTCTGGCAGTGGAAAAGAGGTACCAGTAATATTTAAAGCTCCCCAGGCAATTCCAGTGTGCCTCCAAATGACTTGAGAACAGTTCTCTAATCCTTTGATTCTCAAGCTTCAGTGAGTGCTCAGATCACCTGGGTGTTTAGTTAAAACGCAGCTTCTGATTCAGTAGATCTGAGATGGAGCAAAGACTGGGAATTTCTTGAGGTATAATTTACATACAAGAAAATGCACTAATTTTAAGTGAACAGTTTGATGGGTTTTGACAAATGTGTGTGCCTGTGTCGGCACTACTGCCGTCAAGGTATAGGATGTTTTCAACACTCTGACGAGTTTCCTCAGGCCCCTCACAGGCAGCTCCCTGGTCCTGACTTTCAGCCCTAGTACTCACTAATCTGCTTTCTGTCACTGCAGATTAATCTTGCCTGTTCTAGCGTTTCACATAAGTGGAATTATACAGCATGTATTCTTTTATGTCTAGCTTCTTTTGCTTGCTCATTAGAGATTCTTCACTTTTAATAAGATCTCAGTTACATAGACCACACTTACTTCTCCAAAGCAAGGCACTTAAGGACTTTGGCAGGAATTTTTGACTTATGGTATTTAGCCCAGAGACTTCAGCATGACTGGTATTAATTAAGTAGGATGTATTAGCAGTTACACCAAAGCTCTGCACCCTCAACGTGGCACAAGTCACCCTCATTTTCACTTTATGCCTCTATATTCGAGTGATAAGGTGTTTCTTTTCTTGGCTTTGACAATTTGGGGAATTGCAAAGCTCAGGAGGAGGTCGGATAAGATGCCTGAAACTGCATTTTAGAAAAATGATGTGTAATGTCCCCTTTATGACATCTAAATGAGGTCTTCTTTTAGCTGTGTCCCTGGGTTGTGTCCACTGCTAACTTTAATAAACCCACATGCTTGTACCCATCTTTCATCATGTCACCAAATTTAAAGAATACGGTGTTTTTTTTTTTTTTTTTGCGGTACGTGCGCCTCTCACTGCTGTGGCCTCTCCCATTGCAGAGCAAAGGCTCCGGACGCCCAGGCTCAGCGGCCATGGCTTACGGGTGCAGCCGCTCCGCGGCATGTGAGATCTTCCCGGACCGGGGCATGAACCCGTGTCCCCTGCATCGGCAGGCTGACTCTGAACCACTGTGCCACCAGGGAAGCCCTGGTGTTTGTTTTTATCTGTCTTGTGTCCCTTGTTAGATGAGAGTATATTTTATATTTCTTATTAAATGGCAACAGTTATTTCTGAAGGTTGATAGTTTATAGCTTCACTACTCTGAGGAAACTGAAGGGGGTTGGTGGGAGAAAAAAGCTTTTTGTTTGATTATGCTCTGGGAACTGATTATGGGCATAAAAAAATAAAACAATTCATACATTCGCCAGACCTTATTGTATTATCAGGTAATACACCTGCCTCTCTGATAAATAGGGCTCCATAGAACAGTTAATAAAAGCCCGAGAGTTATTTGGTGCAGAAATACAACAGTATGAAGCTGCTCAAATGCAGTCCATAGCAATTTTTTTCATCGTAAGGAAGGTCTTGAAATTCTAACAGTAATTGAAGGAGTTGCTTTGCTCACCATCAGAATGGGGGTCCGTGGGGGGGGAGTTTCCCATTTCACATGAAATCTTTCAGGAAATCTAGTCTCAGGAGTTGGATACTTTTGCAAACAAACAAAAAATAACAATGCATCGCATATCCCACTCATGCATGGCTTTGCGTTTTTACAGAGCTCTTCCAAACACATTATCTCTGGATTCTCACAATAACCATGTGTGTTAGGCTGTACAGACACCATCTGTCTTTGGCCCATGGAGATATGCAGCTCAGAGACATCAAAGGACTTACCCAAGCCACACAGGCTGCTGGGAGAAGCTGGCTCTGGGACTCTGTGGCCAGTCACTGTCCCCATAATGTCTGAGAAAAACAAGTTTGGTAGCTCACAGAGTGTTTTTTTTTAAATTTACTTTTTTAATTGAAGTATAGTTGATTTACAATGTTGTGTTAATTTCTGCTGTCAGCAAAGTGATTCAGTTATATAAACATTCTTTTTTAAATATCAGTATTTTCAATCTTCTTTTATTGTCATTTTCCTTTTTTTCTTAAATAGAAGACAGCAAAGCCTGGATAATAGTAAACTCTGATTATTGGATTACTAGATTACTAGAATCTTAGTAGTTTAGGCTTACACGTAGATGACCAAAAAGTTTATTGTTCAAACTGGGATACTCCTGAAAGTGAAAGGTGGCACTATTAATCATTACATTGGGCTGAGACATAAACCAGAACTGTCTACAGCAAACTAGACTGTATGGTTACCCTACCTAGGACTGCCTGTGGAAATTCTATTGTCTTAACCCACATGAGAGAAAAGTTCTCTTTAATCAAACAAGAAGTATGATTTCTCCAAGAAATACAGAAGAAAGAGCTCCTGAAGGAAGCTTCTTGTTTTTTCCCCACCACTTCCAGAATTATCAGCTCTCATCCCTATCATGGGTACTGTGCCTAGACTACTTCTGTTAGTTTCCTGAAGCGCTTGTAACAACGTACCACAAACTAGGTGGCTTAAAACAACAGAAGTGTACTGTCTCACAGATCTGGAGGCTTGAAGTCCAAAATTAAGTGGTTGTCTGGGCTGTGCTCCATCAGAATCTTCTAGGGAAGGATCTTATCTTCCCTTGCCTCTTTCAGTTCCTGGTGGCCCCAGGCATGCCTTGGCTCGTAGGGACATAACTTCAATCTCTGCCTCTGTCTTTGTATGATCGTTTCTCTGTGTGTCTCTCTCTTTACATTGTATTCTCCTCTTATTAGGACACCAGTCCATATTGAAGCAGGGCCCACCCAATTAATTACATCTGCAAAGACCCTATTTCCAAATAGGGTCCCATTCACAGGTACTGGGGGTTTAGGACTTCAACATATCTTTTAGGGGGACACAATTCAACCTATAACATTATCCTGCTTGAGCAAAAACTTATTTCTCTTTTACTCTTTTCAGCATAGCTTAGATAGGATAGTATATCAAAAGGAACTTCCGTGAAATTTAATTGGGAAAATAGCAGCACTATTTCCAAAGAACTAGTTTTCAGTAAAAGCAGCAAAGAGTTATTTATGTCAGGATAATCAGATTATCAGAGATAATGTCAGAGATGCTTGCCACGCTTTTCCCTCCTGAGCTTCTGTCTGTTACGTAGATGAGACCTGTGGGAACCATCTTGTTTTTCTAAGACTGGAAGCTCTTGTTCTTTGATATATCATCCTGTTCACAGTTAAATCCCAGCTTCCCCAAACTAATCCTTTTCATCTCTTTCAAATAGTCTTTTCCAATCAACGATATCCCACTCAGTGCTGTGGGAGGAATCTGTCTAGGTTACCATTCATTGACACACATACATCCAAAGTGAATGACTTTGCTTTTCCTTACCTAGGTTATAAGCGTGGTTCTTTCTGGAAAATTCTGAGAGAGTATACTCTGTTTTTTTCCCTCTTCTTTCCTCTCCAGTCTCCACACAGAAAAGTCTGCCTCATAATATTACAGAGCAGTAGGTTCCCTCTTTTCTGATGCAGTTGGGGGTGGTAGTTGTAGTTCAAAAAAGAGAGATTATAAATATATACATACACACACACAGAATTTTAAGATAATTATATAAGCAGATGGTAACAATAAAATACAGAATTTTACATTGCTTAGAATAACATAATTTTTATACTATGCTCCAATATTTTTTTAAAAAATTATGATAACATCAACTCAGGGTGTTCAATATAAAAACTAATTCCTGTGTATCTTTATTTACTGTAGTAATATTTTTTGGATGTAATATATATATATATTTAACATCTTTATTGGAGTATAATTGCTTTACAATGGTGTGTTAGTTTCTGCTTTATAACAAAGTGAATCAGTTATACATATACATATGTTCCCATATCTCTTCCCTCTTGCATCTCCCTCCCTCCCACCCTCCCTATCCCACCCCTCCAGGTGGTCACAAAGCACCGAGCTGATCTCCCTGTGCTATGCGGCTGCTTCCCACTAGCTATCTACCTTATGTTTGGTAGTGTATATATGTCCATGCCTCTCTCTCGCTTTGTCACAGCTCACCATTCCCCCTCCCCATATCCTCAAGTCCGTTCTCTAGTAGGTCTGTGTCTTTATTCCTGTCTTACCCCTAGGTTCTTCAAGACATTTTTTTTTCTTAAATTACATATATATGTGTTAGCATACGGTATTTGTCTTTCTCTTTCTGACTTACTTCACTCTGTATGACAGACTCTAGGTCTATCCACCTGATTACAAATAGCTCAATTTCGTTTCTTTTTATGGCTGAGTAATATTCCATTGAATATATGTGCCACATCTTCTTTATCCATTCATCCGATGATGGGCACTTAGGTTGTTTCCATCTCCGGGCTATTGTAAATAGAGCTGCAATGAACATTTTAGTACATGACTCTTTTTGAATTATGGTTTCTCAGGGTATATGCCCAGTAGTGGGATTGCTGGGTCATATGGTAGTTCTATTTGTAGTTTTTTAAGGAACCTTCATACTGTTCTCCATAGTGCCTGTACCAATTCACATTCCCACCAGCAGTGCAAGAGTGTTCCCTTTTCTCTGCACCCTCTCCAGCATTTATTGTTTCTAGATTTTTTGATGATGGCCACTCTGACTGGTGTGAGATGATATCTCATTGTAGTTTTGATTTGCATTTCTCTAATGATTAATGATGTTGAGCATTCTTTCATGTGTTTGTTGGCAGTCTGTATATCTTCTTTGGAGAAATGTCTATTTAGGTCTTCTGCCCATTTTTGGATTGGGTTGTTTGTTTTTTTGTTATTGAGCTGCATGAGCTGCTTGTAAATTTTGGAAATTAATCCTTTGTCAGTTGCTTCATTTGCAAATATTTTCTCCCATTGTGAGGGTTGTCTTTTGGTCTTGTTTATGGTTTCCTTTGCTGTGCAAACGCTTTGAAGTTTCATTAGGTCCCGTTTGTTTATTTTTGTTTTTATTTCCATTACTCTAGGAGCTGGGTCAAAAAGGATCTTGCTGTGATTTATGTCATAGAGTGTTCTGCCTATGCTTTCCTCTAAGAGTTTGATGATTTCTGGCCTTACATTTAGGTCTTTAATCCATTTTGAGCTTATTTTTGTGTATGGTGTTAGGGAGTGATCTAATCTCATACTTTTACATGTACCTGTCCAGTTTTCCCAGCACCACTTATTGAAGAGGCTGTGCTTTCTCCACTGTACATTCCTGCCTCCTTTATCAAAGATAAGGTGACCATATGTGCATGGGTTTATCTCTGGCCTTTCTATCCTGTTCCATTGATCTATCTTTCTGTTTTTGTGCCAGTACCATACTGTCTTGATTACTATAGCTTTGTAGTATAGTCTGAAGTCAGGGAGCCTGATTCCTCCAGCTCCATTTTTCGTTCTCAAGATTGCTTTGGCTATTTGGGGTCTTTTTTGTTTCCATACAAATTGTGATTGGCTGTAATATTGATTCCATATCTCTTATTCTTCTCCATCTTCCTCATCTTTAGATTCATTTGTTTCTGTCATGAATAATTCAATTTCTGTTATCATCTGTAATTTCACTTTCCAACATATAATCTCCATTAATCATTTGTTGTCTGTTATTTTTCTTCAGTATGTTACATATCAGGGGACTACTGTAAAATGTCTCCCTGTTAGTGCTGAATAAATGGATATCAGGCCTTTTTTTAAGGTAAAAGTTGAAACCCATCACTTGCTGTAAAACTTTTAGTTCTGACAATTTTTTGGACACATGGATAATCTTTTGATTACTTGGCCATGGATTTCTTGGTTGGAGTTCCATCTCATCTTTTTTGGATTTACCATACCCACAATGCATCCTTAATTATTTACAATTTGGATTATAAAGTGGGTCTAGAGTTAATAATATTGTACCAGCATCAGTTCCTGATTTTGATAATATACTACAGTTATGTGTTATTATCACTGGGGAGCATGGGAATGCTTTGTACTATTTTTACAACTTATTATGAATCAGATATTTCAATTAAAATTAAGAAAGTGGAATTGGAACTTGAAGGCCCATGTTAAGATATTTGAGTGAATTGTTTTGAATTTTATATGTTTTACACCAAAACTTTTATAGTTGTCTTACTTATATCTATTTCAACAATAGTTTTTTTGAATCTCACCTTTATTTTATTGCAGAAACTAAGCATTTAACTTAATTTCTGAGGAACAACTCTACTTTTCCACTTACTAGTGCAAAGTGAAAATTAAAAACTGTAATTATAGTCATAATCACAACAGGCATAAATAAGTTTATAAACAGGTGGGGCTCAGTATATAGCCCGATGTGGGGCTGAGTACTTGGATGTTCTTGTATGCTATAGCTGGCTGTAGCAATTGAACCACACTTTTTCTAGAGTTAATGTAGAGAAAATTTATCCCACAAGCTGATTACATGCAAGACGGTTAATAATGCTTCTACTGTATAACAAGTGCATAATCATTTGATAGCAATTCTCTCACACCCGTCTCACAGACGAGGAAATTAAGGCTTCAAAAGTTATAGGGACTGCCTGAAGACATATTGACTTAGAGGCAGCACTGAGCTTAGAACAGATTTTTCCCAGTCTCCGAGTTCATGAATATTCCCATATTAGTATCCTTTCGTGAAGGTCCTGAGTGAACAGTCTGTGGGACTCTAATAGACTAAATTTGATTTGTAGGCTGGGTGACAACACTGATTTTAGCTTGAGGAAATTTGTAAAATTTTAATTTTGTTTGGCTGAAAGGCATGCTCCTTCTTGCTTGTTCTTTTTTTTTTTTTTTTTTTTTTTTGCGGTTCGCGGGCCTCTCACTGTTGTGGCCTCTCCCGTTGCGGAGCACAGGCTCTGGACACGCAGGCTTAGCGGCCATGGCTCACAGGCCCAGCTGCTCTGCGGCATGTGGGATCTTCCTGGACCGGGGCACGAACCCGTGTCCTCTGCATCGGCAGGCGGACTCTCAACCACCGCGCAACCAGGGAAGCCCAAAACTGATATTTTATTTTATTATTATTTTTTGTGGTATGTGGGCCTCTCACTGTTGTGATCTCTGCTGCTGCGGAGCACAGGCTCCGGACGCGCAGGCTCAGCGGCCATGGCTCACGGGCCTAGCCGCTCCGCGGCATGTGGGATCTTCCCGGACTGGGGCACGAACCTGTGTCCCCTGCATCGGCAGGCGGACTCTCAACCACTGCGCCATCAGGGAAGCCCTTCTTGCTTGTTCTTAAAAACCATATTCAGGTTTGAAAGCTTAGACACTCTCGAAAACTCTTCTCATCCCACTGAAAAAGAATATTAAGAAGTTTGGAAGTCCTTTGGGTCTCCAAATCAATTATTCTGGTCTCCTTCCACTGAACACAAAAGTTGAGCAGAGATGAATTGCTTCTTGGGAGGTTTTGCTCCCATTTTGTTTTAGTAAGATTTACACTGCTGTCTTCTTCAGGCTGTCTATTCTGAGAATTCCCAGGAAGCAAAAAGATGGAGCAGGGAATGGGTGAAATCTTGGGAAGTGCATGAAAACACAATAGGAAATACTTGCATTTGAAAAACAAGATTTTGTTTTCTCTTCTAAGGGAATTTTATAAAAACCAATAGTTTTATCAAAGAACAATCTATAGAACATCTACCAACAATAGCAGGTATAGATCTTCCTGTGTATTTTTAACATTGCCTTGACCTGTTTGCACAAGAGTAAATGTCATCAAAAAGTGAAACATCCAGCTCGTTATCCAGATGTTCAGAGAGTCTAGGTGGAGAACAGAACAGTTTTCCAAGTTTTTAACCCTCCTCCTTTCATAAACTAGCGTGCTACCTTGTAAAATAATTCTAGGGAACTGTAGTTAAAGAAAACTTCAAAGGGTCTCTACAGCAGGACTTCTAAACCTTCGGATGCTGAGTTTCATTGGGAATCTCTAAGAGGAGACTGCACTATAAAGATTCCTCAATTATATTTGGTCAGAGAAACTTTGGAAAGCACTGAATATCTTTTAGGGTTGATATCACAGAGAGATTAGTTTAGGGAATGTTGATTTTCAAGCAACTTCAAGGGAAATGACTTTCCCCCTTCCGACCTGATTCTTTTTTTTTTTGTTTTTGTTTTGTTCTCTTTTTGTGGTACGCGGGCCTCTCACTGTTGTGGCCTCTCCCGTTGCGGAGCACAGGCTCCGGACGCGCAGGCCCAGCGGCCATGGCTCACGGGCCCAGCCGCTCCGTGGCATGTGGGATCTTCCCGGACCAGGGCACGAACCCGTGTCCCCAGCATCGCAGGCAGACTCTCAACCACTGCGCCACCAGGGAAGCCCTCGACCTGATTCTTTAAGCCAATGCCTCAAACATACTTGGAGGGACAAATACTTTGGAAATTATTTTCACTATTATTCCTTCAACTTTATTCCCAGGGAAAGTAAGCCGTTATTTCTCACGAGCCCAAAAGCAACTACTACGTTGTAATTTATTTTTTTAAAAATTTATTTTTATTTATTTATTTTTGGCTGTGTTGGGTCTTAGTTGCAGCGAGCGGGGGCTACCCTTCGTTGCAGTGCACAGGCTTCTCATTGCGGTGGCTTCTCTTGTTGCAGAGCACGGGCTCTAGGCGTGCGGGCTTCAGTAGTTGCAGCATGCGAGCTCAGTAGTTGTGACTCCCGGGCTCTAGAACGCAGGCTCAGTAGTTGTAGCGCATGGGCTTAGTTGCTCCGCGGCATGTGGGATCTTCCCGGACCAGGGCTCGAACCCGTGTCCCCTGCATTGGCAGGTGGATTCTTAACCACCGCGCCAGCAGGGAAGCCCACAACCACTACTTTTAGGATTACTTTTTGCATGACTTCTGGTTAATTAGATACTACACTTCATTTGATATGATGATTCATCAGTCTAATATTTCCTTTTTAAAAAATTACCTCTTAAATGATAATATTTTCTTACTCAGAAACTCACTCCCACCTTGTAACTTATTTTAGAGTTGTGAGTGCACATATATTTGGCAGAGTCTTTTATGAAAATATAACAAAAGTGTGCTCTCGTAGAATTGGGCTGGAATCTGAAAAACCAAAGCCCTTTATAATGCTGCTGTTGGAGGGTAGTCATGAGATGAAGGGTCTGGTAGGTGTTATTTTATAAAGCTGTGTTGTGGCAGAGTGTGGGTAGAGCTGGGAGTTATGGCTTCACAAGTTCTACTGTAACAGAGCACCATAGAAAAAGATCGTGCCACACTGCTTTGCACTTGTCTGTTCCTATCATTTTTAAGACTTACCTAATGTATAGTTGTTGGCATTTTCGTTTTTTTACAGTACAGGTGGAAAAATGGGAATAGTGAAATGAGTAAAGAGTTTGGTATATAGCCAACACTCAACAAAGTGTTTAGTACCTGAAAAAAATGAAAGTGATATCAAGAACTGGTAGTACTATTCTTATAGTCCAGAGGGCCCTTTCTTAAGTTGGGGAAGCACATTTTACAAACTGCTAGTTTCACAAGGACAGTCTTGACACGCACCGAGAAAGGTGGTTTTAATAAAAGCTATGATGCTTCATCATCTGAAATGTGTTTATTGCTTCATGGATCTGATTTTTGAAGAGCAGGGGATGAATAAATTCTTAAATGTGAAACTTGGGTCAGAAGAATTAGAAGGCAAATTAATTTTAAAGTGTAACCAAGAGCATAAGCATATTTGCTTCTGTCTGGAACCAAATATAAACTCGGTTGCTGCTTATGAAGAAACAAAGCCTGTTGCTACATAATGCCAACATATCTGCTTGTCTGTCAGCATGAAACTAGAACGTCTGGATGTCTGGATAAGGATAAAACATTTATAGCTGACTTAGTCCATACATATGATATGAAGACCACTGGAACCAAAAGCAGCACTCATTCAGTATCACAGGTTGTCCTAATAGCTTTGCAGCAAAGCTTGTCCGGTTTGATTCTCTGAGATGTTTAAAATGTCAAAACTTACTGGGATTTATTAAAGGTGACTGCTTGCTTGTTGTCTGTGTCTAGACAGTATCTGAGTCCCAAGCAAAATGCTTATACACGTAAGTTATATAAAGGAAACTAAATCTGTAGGTTATAACCCTAGAAAAAAATGTGCGTGTGTAAAGTAAATGAAGGATAAAGCTCAAGAGGCAGGATCCTTTCTACTAGCAGAGACAGGGTCCAGGCTTTTTCCATTCTTCTGCCTTGATTTTAGTATCTGTAGTGTTAGAAGAAATATCTCTGAAGGGTCATCTATAATGTGTTGTGCTCTGAAGAGCAGGATTTTTCCTCGGTTTCCAAAGTGCTTAAAAATTCATCGTCAAGACAAGAGATAACAAGTGAGAGGGTGTGGAGAAAAGAGAACCCTTGTGCACTGTTGGTGGGAATGTAAGTTGGTGCAGATACTGTGAAATTAAAAACAGAGCTACCATAGGATCCAGCGATCCTATTTATGGATATATATCCAAAGGAAATGAAAAAAGGATATTGAAGAGATATCTGCACCCCCATGTTCATTGTTCACACTCGCCAAGGTATGAAATAACCTAAGTGTCAACAATGAATGGATAAAGAAGATGTGGTATATATTATTCAGTAATGAGAAGGAAGGAGATGTTGCCATTTACAGCAACATGAGTGGAACTTGAGGGCATTATACTAAGTGAAATAAGCCAGACAGAGAGAGACAAGTACTGCAAGGTACCACTTATGTGAGGAATCTAAAAAAAAAAAAAGTCAAACTCATAGAGACTAAAAAAGTGGTAAAGTGGTTGCCAGAGGCTGGTGGGTGGGGGAAATAGGGAGGGCTTGGTAAAGGGGTACAAACTTTCAGCTATAAGATGAATAAGGTCTGATGAGGATCTAGTGTATAACATGGTGACTATAGTTGATAACACTGTATTACGTAACTGAAATTTGCTAAGAGAATAGAACTTAAATATTCTCACCAAAAAAGATAAATATGTGAGGTAATGGATGTGTTAATTGACTAGAATGAGGAGAATCCTTTCACCATCATCACGATGTACACTTTAAATATCTTACAGTTTTATTTGTCAACTATACCTCAATAAAACTGGAAAAAAATAATCCCAAGGGAGATACTGTTAATGTGTTTTCTTTCCAGATGTATTGTTAAGTCTCCAAGGGCAAGACTGCTGTCTTAATCAGCTTTGTGTATTCAGTGATAAGCATGCTGTAAGTGCCCAACAAAGATTTGTTGTATGAATGAATGAATGAATGACTTGCTGGGCAGGTGGGAGAATGATCAATCCAGTTTCTGTGATGGCAGCTGCTTTCCCCAGTGACCCTTTAGCCTGGTGTTTCTCAAACACCAGGTGGAAGTATGTTCCATGGGACACCTGCATCTGAATCATTAGGGGACTTTCTAAAAATGCACATTCCACCTGAAACAGAATCTCTGAAGTTGGACCTCAAAATCCTGCATTTTCAGCTTTAGCAGATTCCCAGGTGATCCTCATACACATTGAGATGGACAACCATTGCCTTAGTATAGTTATGCAGCTCTACTTCCCATCTCTGTAAAAACAACATCTTAAGGTCACATAGCTTTCATCAGTGAAACAACTTGCAGAATCAGCTTTTTGAATGTTAAGTTTTCTACATTTGCTTGCACCAGATGAGAAGAGAGAGCGATCACACAGCTGTTATATCCTTTAGCTGGGAGTCACAAGTGTGTGAGATCTGTGATTAAATTCTATGGACAAAAATTCTGCCTTCTATTTTAATTTAAAACATTACCATTTAAAAATGAAATAATTGAAAACCCCATGTTTAAAAAAAATATTATGTATTTAACATAACAAATAGATGATCTCTGATACTTATCTGTCCCTAATTAGTCTGCTTTTAATCAAAGCAATAAAAATACATGATTTAAAAATTGTTCAGAAGGCCTAAATAAAAAACCCTGTCTTTTCTGTCTCTACACAATGCCATTTTCCAGAGAACATCCCTTTTAGCCATTTCCGCTTTTAGGTCTGATGTTACCTCTATGTGTTGGTTAGGATGTGTTTATCTAGAAGTAATTGAAAACCTGAATAAAGTGGCCTCAACATTTTAGATATTTATTATCTCACATCAAAAAAAGACTGAACATAGGTTGTTCTAGATCTCACTCAGCAGTAAAACAATTAAAAAGATTATTCTGTCTCTCTCTAGTTCCATGGGGTTATATTTAATTCATTATTGTTTCATCATTTTCTTGTTACCTCACGGTCACAAGGTGGCTGCTCCTACTCCATCATCATGGATATATTCCAGGCAGGAGGAAGGACAAAGAATTGTTATCTTGCATCTGGGACTTTTATTAAGAAGCCCATTATTTATTAGGAGAACCCCATTAGACTTCCTCTTCTATGTCACTAGCTAGAACTGAGCCAAATGGTCTCCCTTAGGTGGGACATTCGTTACTTCAAGGGGAGCTTTGTAAAATCTCTTATACTAGGGGCCCTCATGTGCAGAAAAGGGAGGGTTTTTCTCAGGGTGGTGGTAGGTGTTTCTCACGGGAATATCATGTCAGGTAGGAGGCACAGATAGAGCATTGTGTGTGTGTGTGTGCGTGTGTGCGTGTGCGTGTGCGTGCCTGCACCAACAAGGGGATAGATAACATGCATTGCTGAGTAATACAGTGGCCGGTTGGTAGAGTTTGTTAGTGTCTCCTCTTGGGAACTCTTTCTCACTCCTTTTCTCCACTGTCCTTGCAATGGGTTCAAGGACAAATTCAAGACACATTCAGTGTCTGGGGTTGCCATGAGTTTCTCTGGAGCAGATGGGCTCTTTCTCTTGGTTACAGCCTCTTCCTGCTTACTTGGGGCTTCCTAGTTACATTCTGCCCGTCCCAAGTTTTTGTTTAGAAATGTGTTAGCTTTCCTTGCTTGCTGATGGTCTTCCACCCATTGCCTTGATGTTTGCTTTCCTATCACTTTCATTTTACTGCAGTCTAAGAGTAAGGTGATATGAAAGCTTTTGTACTAGTTTCATTTTGAACCCCGTGTTATTTCTGAACTCTTTCTATGTCTACTTGACCTTCCTTTCCCTCACAGTGACTTATGGGTGCTTTTCAGAAAGATGGGTTGCTTACTTAGTTTTTTTTTTTGCGGTACGCGGGCCTCTCACTGTTGTGGCCTCTCCCGTTGTGGAGCACAGGCTCCGGATGCACAGGCTCAGCGGCCATGGCTCTCGGGCCCAGCCGCTCCGCGGCATGTGGGATCCTCCCAGACCAGGGCATGAACCTGCATCCCCTGCATCGGCAGGCGGACCCTCAACCACTGCGCCACCAGGGAAGCCCTCATCTCTGGTATTTCTTAACGCCCACTCCACTCTCAAGGCCAACTCACTTACTTGTCTTCCCCCCAACATGCCTCTGAGCACGTTGAACGCAAAGGCTAAGTATTCTCTCTCTGTTAGTCTTCCTGGCTTGAGCCTTGCCACACAGTGTGTGCTTCACAAATGTTCATAGAATAAGTTCATGGCTGCATTCAAATTTCTTTCCCAACCGATTACATCCCTGCTCAAACTCCAGATGCTTCACTCAGTTAAGAGGGTATGCCTCAGTATTTTCTTAACTGTGCCTCTGAGTGCTCCAAAAATACCACTAGTAGAAGCACATAGCAACCTTGCCGTTTGCCTTTATTGCCTCCTGGTGACGTCTCTCCACCACTGCTGTCGTTTTACTGGACTTAACCTTTTTAAAAAAATTTTATTTATTTTTGGCTGCGTTGGGTCTTCGTTGCTGTGCGCAGGCTTTCTCTAGTTGCGGCGAGCGGGGGCTACTCTTCATTGCATTGCGTGGGCTTCTCATTGTGGTGGCTTCTCTTGCTGCGGAGCACGGGCTCTAGGCGCACAGGCTTCAGTAGTTGTGGCATGCGGGCTCAGTAGTTGTGGCTCGCAGGCTCTAGAGCACAGGCTCAGTAGTTGTGGCCCACGGGCTTAGTTACTCAGCGGCATGTGGGATCTTCCTGGACCAGGGCTCGAACCCATGTCCCCTGTACTGGCAGGTGGATTCTTAACCACTGCGCCACCAGAGAAGCCCCTGGACTTAACCATTATAGGAAAAACACAGGGTGACCCCCATCCATTTTTAACTCCTTTATTTAATATACCTACACTGGTCAGATTTGCTCCTTAAAGTACAGAAAGAATAATGAGGTTTTCATGGGTCTCAAAGTCATGGAAATGCTGAGCTTTACGGTACCTTAGAAATAACCAGAACAAACGTTTCATCCAGGGATCAGGAAGCTCTGTGTGACCCAAGAGAGGGAAAGTGCTTTTCAGGGGCACACGGTGGGGTCAGTGGTAGAATTAAAGGAACGCCTGGCTCTCCAGATGCCCAATTCAGTGAGTGGTTTTTCTAGTTTGTCTAAGTGCATTCATACACACACATGCACACATGCACAGGAATATACTATTTTCCAGTTAATGAAATAGAAAATTGAACAAAAGTTTAACGACTTAGTGCTGACATATTTGAATTTATAAAGCTCTTTGAAGTTTTTTGTCTTGAGGTGCTCCAACAGGGATTTTTAGTGGGTGCAATATTAGCAATGTTTATGGGGAAACTCTTCATTATGTGTGACTGTCCCAAGCACTGCAGCCCATTCGGCATCCTTGGTCCCCTCCCACTAGAATGTCAGTAATGCTCCCTAGATGTTGTGACAGCCTGCAAAGTCCCTGCCTGCATTTCCAAATTCCCTGTATGGAGGCAGTATTGCCCAGCTGAGAACCACTTTGTGATTCTCAGAGCAAAGGAGGTAGAATGGGGCTGGTTATGCTGATTTGCCATATTTATTTCCAGTCTAGCCCACACTGTGGCCTACTCAGGGATGTTCGTGCTTGACCAGGAATCGTCAATGTGAGGGAGAGGTGAGAGAGGAAATTGAGGAACTGAGGCCCAGGAGGAAGGACAGGGGGAGGGAGAGCTTGTGAGGCCCCCAAAATCCTACAATCAAAAAAAAAACACTACCTGCAGGAACCTTTCCTGTTACGAAAATTCCCAAGATCTGAGAAGGCAGGAACATGCCAAACTTGAGTAAGAAACATCTTTAAAAGTGCAAATTGAATGAACCTTGTTAATGCTAAATGATAGGAAAGGCCAGGGATATGGCTTCTACAGTGCATGGCTCCTACAGTGCATGGCTCTGTTCAAGCTTTCCTAATGATTTATCTCTCCTGTTGGGTTGCTGGGTTAGAAATGCCAATCATTTCCATAGAGGTGGAAACCAAGGCATCCCTCTGGGCAGAAGTGGGGAGCCATAACTATTTAAACAGGAACTGGGTGGGGAGCTGGCATAAGGCCTGAAAAGTTGTTATTGCTCGAAGAACCTGGGAACTGCAGAAGAAAGTCTGGATTTTGGCCAGGGTTAAGATGTCAGCGTGTTGCGGTCCTGTCTGACTTAACTTGAAAGGGAGGGGGAGGCACAGGTGACGGCTTGGTGAGGGTATCAGGTAGTAGGGGTCATCAGGGTGGGGTTGGGTGGGAGGACATTTTTAGGAAACTTTTTTTTTTTTTTTTGCGGTATGCTGGCCTCTCACTGTTGTGGCCTCTCCTGCTGCGGAGCACAGGCTCCGGACGCGCAGGCTCAGCGGCCATGGCTCACGGGCCCAGCTGCTCCGTGGCATGTGGGATCTTCCCGGATCGGGGCACGAACCCGTGTCCCCTGCATCGGCAGGCGGACTCTCAACCACTGCGCCACCAGGGAAGCCCTAGGAAACGTTTTTTTGGCTGTGGCCCGCGGCATGGAACCTTAGTTCCCTGACCAGGGATGGAACCCTTGCCCCCTGCTGTGGAAGCACGGAGTCCTAACCACTGGACCACTAGGGAAGTTCCAGGAAACTCTTTTTTTAAAAAACTCTTTACTTGACGTACTTCACATTCCTGCAACTTTGTGTCCCTGTCTATCCCATTCCTTTCCTAGGAAAAACATCAAACTCTTTTAAGGTCTGTTAGATGGAGGTGTGTGTGAGTATGTGTTTCTGAAAACACATACTTAAGGGTTGCTGTGAGAATGAAATAAATAAAAATTTGACGTTTTTTTTCTCTGTTACTACATAGCCTCTGGACCAGAGAGACAGATTGCTTGGGTTTGAATCCCAGCTTTGCTCTGCCACTTATTAGTTCTTTTATCCTGGGAAAGTTATTTAAAGTTTTTGTTTTTCAGTTTTTTCACCTGTAAAATGTGAATAATAATAGTACCATAGGAATGAAGTGAAGATTAAATAAATATTTATGAGGTATTAACAATATGAGGTCTTAAATTAGATGAATTACTATTTAAAATGTACATAATAAGCATTATTATTAGTATTTGTTAAATACAGTAAGATAAAGACACCTGCTCTCCATCCACTTTATTACCTTTCCTTCTTGTTGCAATTCTTTCAAACCAAAATTTCATGTTGGGTTTTGTTTGGATGAGAATGTGGCTGAATATTAGAAGGGTGCTAAAGGGATAGAAAAAACAACAAAATGAAAAAAGATGGGACAGGAGGAAAAGATTGGCCAGTTGTGGCCTTAATTATGCAATATGTCTTGAGTCACCTGAGATGTTAGAAATAAAGTCATGACACATGAAGCATCTAGCTACAGACTTTTAGGTCAGGATGGAAAAGCAGGAGGGAGCATGCATGGCCAGAGGCGAGAGTAGGGCCTGAAGGATGTTGTGTTAGGGGAGAACACTTAGCTGTTTTCTGGAGGGTTTGGGGGAACGTGGCCCTCTACTTGTAAGAAATCCTTTACCCAAAGTGCAGGACTCTATCCAGAAGAATCCAGTAGGCATTGGTTGTGTTGTTTCTAGGTCATCACAGAGCAAAGAAATATACGCATATTTACTAATCTGTTTTTATACACATATCTATAAATGTTTTTGTGTGTAACTGTCTGTATGTGTATTAAGCTAAATGTGAATTCGTACTAATGTCTCCCACTAATCTATTACCACATGGATCATTCTAGCCTTCTTCCCTTGTTTATCTGTAACCTCCTCCACTTCAGCAGTGAGAAACCTGGCCCCCAGCGGCCTGCATGCATTCCCTTAAAGGTTTACTTCCAGCATACGTGTGGTTTCAAAATTGTTAACCTGCACTTCTGCGGGAAATACATTTATCAACTACAGTATGGTGCTTATGCACAGTTCCTTTTGCCTTCACTCTTACAGATTCCATTCATTTCCAAAGTTACTTAGGTCAGCACCTTTTCCCTCTATCTCTTTCAGTAAAATTATTTCATACATTTGTAATACAGCTGTATTTTTGATTACTTCTGCATTCTATCCACAGATTCCCTCAATACCCTAAATTATTATTTTTTCACTTGCATATACTAAGGTTGGCTCTTTGTGCCTTAAAGTTCTATGGGTTTTGATAAGTGTACAGTCATATATCCACAATTATAATATACTGAATAGTTTCAACACCCTAAAAAAATGCCCTGTGCTTCACTTATTCAATCCTATCCTCCCCCTTGCCTGCTACTCCAAATCTCTGGCAACCATTGATCTGTTTATCATTTCTATAGTTTTGCATTTTTCTAGAATGTCATATAAGTGAAATCATACAGTAGGTAGCCTTTCAGGCTGGCTCTTCCACTTGGCAGTAAGCATTTACAGTTTGTCCATGTATTTGTGTAGCTTGAGAGCTCAATCTTTCTTATTGCTAAATAGCATTCTTTTGTATGGATGAACCATACATTCATGCATGTTTATCTATTCACCAACTGAAGGACATCTTGGTTGCTTCCAGTTTTAGGAAGTTTAAAATAAAGCTGCTATAAACATTTATGTGCTATTTTTTGTGTGGATCCAAGTTTTCAAATCAGTTGGGTAAATACCAAGTACTGCAAATGCTGGATTGTATGGTAAGGCTATGTGAGCTTTATAAGAAACTGAGAAACTAGATTCCAAATTGGCTGTGCCATTTTACATTTCCACCAGCAGTGAAAGAGCATTCCTGTTGCTCAGCATCCTTGCCAGCCACTGGTATTGCCAGGTGTTGGATTTTAGCCATTCTAGTAACTGTAGGGTGGTATCTCCCTGTTGTTTAAATTTACATTTCCCTAATGACAATTGATATTAAGCATTTTTTCATATGCAGTCTCATGCTTATTTATACACTTGGAGTTGGAAAACAGACTCTGTGGCCAGCTGATTGACCTAGATCTAGGATGATTGGTATCTGGACATTAAATTAGCTTCCAAAGATTGCAGCTGGTGGTGAGGATATGTTTGAGAAGCTGGCAACAGGAAGGCATCCGAGCAGGTGAACAGTGATTGGAGCAGTTGCACCATGCTGAGTCTATAGTCAAGAATCAGGTAGGTGAGCAGCAGGCATCCTTTTAGGGCTCTGTTCTGTCTCTTCCTCTTGTACCAGATCCACATCCCACCACCACCTCCTCCTTTTCCTCTTAACACCTTTATGGAGGTATAATTGCCAGACAATAAGCGGAAGAAATATGAAATGTGCAATTTGGCAAATATTTATAATATAAATGCATATAAACCAGTGAAACCATTGCCATGATCACATAATGAATATATCCACCACTTCTAAAAATTTCCTCATGCTTTTCTATAACATCTTCTTCTTCCCTTTATCTGTTCCTCGTCACAGGCAACTACCTGTTTACTTTCTGTCACTATACATTAGTTTGTATTTGCTAGAGCCTTATACAAATGGAATTATGCAATGTGTATTCTTTCTTTTTTTTTCCTGGCTTCTTTTACTCAGCATCATTATTTTGAGAAAATCAGCCATGTTTTGTATGTATCAGCAGTTCGTTCCTTTTATTGCTGAATAGTATTCCACTGTATGGGTCATGCTGCAATTTGTTTATCCATTTACTTGCTGCTGGCTATTTGGGCTGTCTCCAGTTGGGGCTCTTCCATATAAAACTTCATAGAAATGTTCATTTCTCTGTAAGTTCATTTGTGTGTAAGAAATGTTCATTTGTATGTAAGTCTTTATATGAATATATGCTTTCACTTCTCTTGTGTAAATACCTAGAATTGGAATGGCTGAATGATATGGTAGGTATATGTTTAAATTTTTAAGAAACTGCCAAATTGTCTTCCACAGTGATAGTAACATTTTCATCCCCGCTAGCAGTGTACGAGACTTCCTCATCTTCCACATCCTTGCAAAAGCTTAGAATAATTATCCACTCTAAATGTTAGTCATTATGATAGATGTACAGTGATAATCTCATTGTGGTTATAATGTTACACATCTTTTCATGTGTTTATTTGCCATCTGTGTATCTTTTTTTAGTGAAATGTCTGTTAAGCAAACCTTTTGCCTAATTTTAAAAATTGGGTTGTTTGCTTTCTTATTAGTGAACTTTGAGAGTTCTTTACACATTCTAAACACAAGTTCTTTATCACAGATGAGGTTTTTGGCTCTTTAAAGTATTTTCTCCCAGTATGTGGCTTTTTTTTTCATTATCTTAACAGAGTCTTTTGAAGAGAGAAATTTGAACTTCTGATGAAGTCAGATTTAGCAATTTGTTCTTTTATGGATCATGCTTTTGGTTATGTATTTAAGAAATCTTTGCCTAATGCACAGCCACAATATTTTCTCCTGTATTTTCTTCTAGAAGTGTTATGGTTTTAAGTTTTACACTTAGGTACACAACTCATTTCAAATTAATTTTTGTATATGATGTTATATATGAAGTTAATTTTTTTGCATATAGATATTCAGTTCTAGCATCATTTGCTGAATAGACTGTCTTTTCTCCACTGAATTGCCTTTGTCAAAAATCAGTTGTCCATATTTGTGCAGATCTAATTCTAGACTATTCTGAGCCATTTATCTATCTTTATGCCAATACAACACTGTTTTCATTTCTAAAGCTTTATGATAAGTCTTGAAATCAGGTAGCCTTAACCCTTCAACTGTGCCCTTTTCTATGCCTCTCTTTCAGCATGGAACTCACTATATTGCCATCACTAATTGACACAACTGTTTCACCTAGTGGACCAGCAGCCCCTTATAGGCAGGAAGCATGACTTACTTGGTTTTTTAAAAAGTAATTAATTAATTAATTAATTTTTGGCTGCTTTGGGTCTTCGTTGCTGTGCACGGGCTTTCTCTAGTTATGGCGAGCGGGGGCTACACTTCATTGTGGTGTGAGGGCTTCTCACTGCGGTGGCTTCTCTTGGTGCGGAGCACGGGCTCTAGGCGCATGGGCTTCAGTAGTTGTGGCTCGCGGCCTCGAGAGCACAGGCTCAGTCAGTAGTTGTGGCGCACGGGCTTGGTTGTTCCGCGGCATGTGGGATCTTCCTGGACCAAGGCTCGAACCTGTGTCCCCTGCGTTGGCAGGTGGATTCTTAACCACTGCACCGACAGGGAAGTCCCCTTACTCTTTTTTTTTTTTTTTTGTGGTACGCAGGCCTGTCACTGCTGTGGCCTCTCTCGTTGCGGAGCACAGGCTCTGGACGCGCAGGCTCAGCGGCCATGGCTCACGGGCCCAGCCACTCTGCGGCATGTGGGATCTTCCTGGACCGGGGCACGAACCCGTGTCCTCTGCATCGGCAGGCGGACTCTCAACCACTGCGCCACCAGGGAAGCCCCCCTTACTCTTTTTTTAAAACATGAATTAGACCATGTCACTCCCTCACTCAACTTCCCGTTGGCATCCAGTCATGCTTGCATAGGGGCAGATCAGGGGAGAGACTTATTGGCCAAAGAAAGGACTTTGGATATTTTATTTTAGTTATTTTTCTGTCTCTTTAATTTCAGTCACTACCACTCCCCAGTCATACTGGTCTCTTTGCTTCTACTCCACATACATGAAGCACATTTTCATCTTGTGGACTTTGCACTCCCCTCCCCGCTGCCTGGAAAGCTCTTCCCCTGAGAGACACATGACTTGCCCCTTCTTTTCACTGAGGTCTCTGCTCACATGTACCCACAGAGCCAAGGCCTTTCCTGACTGCTTTGTCTGGAGTGCCTTTTCTGTCATCTCTATGCATCCACCCTGATTTGGTTTTCTTCAGAGTGCTCTCCTCTGTCTGACATGATACGTCTTAGTACATATTTATTAGTTTCTTTGCAGTTTATTTCCTTCCCTAGAGAGTGAGACCTCTGTGAGAGAAAGACTTTGGTCTGCTTTCTTCCCGGTTGTTTTCTTTTTTCCGTGTTCAGCATCGGGGATAGTGACTGGCACATTGTGGATACTTAAAAAATAAATCTTTGTAACTCATTTCTTACTGAAGTAGCTGATGGATAGGAAAGTGTCTGGAGGAAGGTTAACATAGCAAGTCAGACTGCTGTTCTTAGAAGAGTTTGCTTGCAGGGTTGGCCCTTGGCTGGCATCTGGGAAGTTGGATTTCAGGTGAGCTCCCACCACTCCTAGAACTGACCAGAGTGACTCAGGCTCTCTAAACTGTACAAACAACGTGGTTTATGCTGAGCGCCTGCTTTCCTTTGAGGAAGGAAAATCGAAATGGTATTGCTAAGAGCGCTTTCTAAAGTGGAGCGAGGGGGCGATTGAGGAAGTGTGACTTATGCATGTTGTGTCCGCCTGGCTGCAATCTGATCTTTTGACCACTTATTGTCCTAACAAAGGCACTTAGTGTCCAGAGCATCTGCCACAAACTCAAGATACTTATTGAATCCTTACCCTAAAATAACTTGTGACAGCCTATCTAATATTTGGACCCTTATCTTAAAATAACTCATGATTCCTTAAGGACAAACATTTCTTGACTCATGTCAGAGTCAATCACAGTTCTTGCCAGGCAACTTTAACAACCTGGTGACTTCTGTCTTTGAAGGCCCCTGACTCCTTCTCTTTCCTGAAACACTCTTTTGGTTTTATCAGAATCTTGTGTCTCCCAAACTGTAATTGTTAAGACCCCAGATAAACTCTTTTCTTATTTGCAGCCTTCTGTTTCATTCTTTTTTTGGTTGACACCGTCTGGGATTTTGATACAAGCTACTCGGAGAGTGCCTGTGTGACCAGCCCCCAGTAAAAGCCCTGGACACCGAGGCTCAAATAATTTTCCTGGTAGAGGACATTTCACATGTGTTGTTGTAATTTGATGCTGAAAGAATTAGGCACATCCTGTGTGACTCCACAGTGGGAAGACTCTTGGGAACTTGTGTCAGGTTTCCTCTGTACTTCACCTCATGCACCTTTTCCCTTTGCTGATTTACTTTTGTATCCTTTTGCTGTTGTAAATCATAGTCATGAATATGACTATATGCTGAGTACTGTGAGAAGTTCTCCTAGTGAATCGTTGAACCTGGGGAGCCTTAGGGACTCCCAATGCAGAAAGGTTTTTTGTTTTTGTTTTTGTTTTTGTAGTACGCGGGCCTCTCGCTGTTGTGGCCTCTCCCGTTGCGGAGCACAGGCTCCGGACGTGCAGGCTCAGCGGCCATGGCTCACAGGCCCAGCTGCTCCGTGGCATGTGGGATCTTCCCAGACCGGGGCACGAACCCGCATCCCCTGCATCGGCAGGCGGACTCCCAACCACTGTGCCACCAGGGAAGCCCAGAAAGGTTTTTTTTTAAAAAATGGAAATTGAACAAATGGTCAACATGAAGGAGCCTTTTCAGCAAGAGACAAGTACCCAGTCATGGAAACTAGGGCCCAGGAGCAGCTCTGCCGTCGCTGGAAGTTCTCAGGGATGCAGGTGAGACACCAATCTGAGATGATCTAAGACCCTGGAAGAGGCTGGACGTTTTTAGCAGTAATATAGTGAGCTTGGTTGCTGGTTCCAGATCCTATGTTGTTAGGAGGATTAAGAGTTCGTTCATGTAAAATGAGGGGTTCACCTTTCAGGAGCCGCATGTGCTAGCTCTGTGCTAAGCACTCACAAGGGAACTGCAAAGTTGGCTTTGCCAAGCTGCTGAGCCCTGCACTGTGGATTTTGGGTCTCCACGCTCCTTCACAGAGAGGCCACGTTTGCACTGGAGCCTGAAGTGGCTGGATATCATGTAGGGACTAAGGGTGCCAGCTGTGAGGCCTGGCTAGAGGGGAAGAAGCAGATGTCTGGGCAGCCACTCTTGCGGGGAGCACTGCAGATGAACAGAAGTCTGAGTCCTTCAGGGATCTCATCCATTCTAGGGATCCGTCTGGTGATTCCTGTCTCCTCCACTGGTTCCCAGTATCAGTTGCCCCTTCCTCACACTGGGCTTCATGACTGGGCTCTGTCTTTTTCCTTCTATTGAAATTCAGATGACACATATGAAATCTTCATATAGACTGATCGAATTTTTAGCATTGCAGGAGGAGTTAGGGCTGCAAGATCCTGTGTGGTGATGGAGCTGAATCAGGGAGGGGACAGCTTCCCAGTTAGATGGCTTGGGGGCCAGGGCGTCTTGGTCTCTCCAAAGTTGTTCTGTGTGGTACTCAGTAATGGCTAGTTCTCTGCTTTCTCTTTTTCTGCCCTGAGGACTGAGGAATCCTTAGGTTGAGATGGCAGAGCCATCAGATTCAAGGATTCAGGATCACAAAGTGGCTACACGGAGGCCAGATGCCCTGGAAAAGCTTTCAGTCCTGAAACAGACTTTTGTAGGAGAAAAAAAAACAACAACAAAATTTTGCTGTGAGATTTTGGAGTTTGTTAACCAACAGAGCTTACCTTAGCCTGACTGAAACACCTGTTGGCTCAATCTGTTTTGCTTCCCATCCTTGCACCCCCAATTCACACCCCCCTCAAGCCATGCTAACTATCCTGTTACCATTCAATTGCCAAATTTTAGCCGTTTTAACCAAGCCTTCCATTAACCCCTTTGTCATAAGGACCTAAGGAAGTGATTTTGTTATGGGGGAAGGTGAAGAGGCCACCTTTTGTTTAATTAGCATTAAAAACTTTCTAAAATCACAAATTATACTCTTCTGGTCCGATGAATGACTGAGTACTTAATTAATTCACAAAGCAGTTGTATTCCTGTGAGTCAAGCAGTCCCCAGGAATGTCAGTGTGCTACAGAAGACAGCTTTCTCTCTCTGTCATTTCCCCACATTATTGAGTCATCATCTGAATAATGAGTTGACGAATTCACATTCTCTGTCCATCATCCATCCAAAGCGGGGGGTGGGGGGGTGGGAAGCATCATCACCTCTCTTTTAATGGTTCCTATCTTTTAATGTCTCCGTTTTTCGCCCACTTTTCAGGCAGCTCCTTTTCATATGCTAACAAGCATAGATTAGCTTTAATAGCCTCTCTCATTAACTGTCTGACCAGAGTAAAAATATGTCTTGAGAGACAGATTATCCTTCCACACGCCTCTGATAACCTCAAGACACTGTGCAGGATCTCTAGGTCTGCGACCAAACCCGAATACAAATTGCTCTTTTAGAGGTATGTGGCTCTGCTCTTAGAGTAACTATAATCTCAGCATGTCAATTTTGACATTTCAGTTAGTAGGCATTGCACATGTTTTATAAGGTAGGGAATTATTAATGGTATGGAAGGGGAGACACAGAAATATCACCCAATGTCATTTACATCTCTTCCATCAAAAGGATGGGCAACAATCCATCATGGGAGATTTAAGTGCCCTCCTGCCAGGGGTGAAAACAGAGACAACAGGAACAGTATTAAGCTAGATGACCCCTTAAGGCCCTCTTCACTTTTAGGAGCTGTAAGTGATTTCAGATAATCTCCTTATATTGGAGGAAACCAAGACCCACTGGGGTGATAACAACCCTTGTGGTGAGGTGCGTCCAGATTCTCTGTTTCCTTCAACATTTAGTGACTTGATCACCTACCATGTGCCAGGCTGGGTCTACCATGGTAGCAAACATAGTGTTCCTGACCACATAGGGCTCATGCCTAGGTTTTCATTTATATCTCTCCTTACATCACAACAAATAGTTTCAAATTTAGAAGTACTTTCATTTCTAGACCATTCTTAACTCTGAGATGCAAGGATGGCCTAATATTTTCTACACCTTGGTATTCTTCCCTTAAAAATAATCACTCCTTTAGTTTAGGCATTTCCTCTCTACCCGGTGTTATTTATCAATGCACAGTCTCTTGGGAGGGAATATATATAAAATCATTAACCTTTTATTGTTAATTGTTTTTTCATATCATTTTTATGGATGAGAAAACTGAAGCTCAGAGAGCTTAAATGACACGTCCATTTTCTGGTAAATATGTGAATTGAAATCCAGTGCACATCTGGCTGATTCTAAAGCCCTCACCATCTTCTCTATAAACTGCTGTAATGGTCTAACTCTGCACGTTCTTGGGGAATACTTTCTGGAACATCATACTAAATAGAGAATCTGCTTGTTCCCTTAACTTTTTTTCCAGGGCATTTTCTTTTTTTCTTTTTTTTTTAGTTAACTTTGGGGAATAGGTGCAATGAAATGGTAGGGATATTAACTTCTCTCAAGGTAGAAAAGAATGGTTTCAAGGTGAAAGGTACAGGAGAGTTGGAAGCCTAGGATTCTAAATCTGTGAGTAAGAAGGATGACCAAAGAGGTGAGACTGTTTGTTTGAGAACTACCCACAGTGAGTGAATTCTGAATGGCATGATGTAGATTGTTGCTATGACACCAAAAAATTCCATATTCAGTGCAATGGGATCCCCGTTTGTGTTCTTAAAAAATTAAAGCAGTTTTATGGATATTAAATGTTTAAGTGACTCCAGCAGCTAGAAAGAAAAATCATCTTATGAATAAAACAGGCCAGCGCCTGATTGCTTGCATGATAAGTATTTGAAAAATGTGTTTGCAGAGTTCGGGGCTTGGCAGCTTTTGTTTTATGGTGTGCAGTGATAGGAGGCAATGGATGAATGAATATATAAATGATTGTAGGCAAACTACGGAATGTAAAAATTGTGAGAGGGAAAGGAAATTTCTTCAATACATTTTTCCTGAGCACTTATTATGAGCTCAGCAACAGGCAGGTCTTCCCGGACCGTGCAGAAGTAGCCCCTGGTATGGGCTCTGGCTTCATCCTTTTTTCATATATTAGCTAGGATGGCATTTACGTATTTGGCTATGTATCGAATCAACCATGAGATTCTAGTGTCTTAACACGGTAGATTTTTAAAAAATCAGGTTCATTGAGAACAAATTTATATGTGGTGAAATTCACCCTTTTTAAGTGTACAGATCAACGGGCTTTGAGAAATATTTGTAGTTATATAGTCACCATTACAATTAAGATATAGAAAGTTTCTATCACCCTAAAAAGTTCCCTTGTGACCCTTTGGAGTTAAACCCCTCCCCCACCCAGAAACTGACAACTACTACTCCGATTTTTGTTCCTATGATTTTGCCTTCTCCAGATTATATCAATATTATATTAATGTTACTATTATATTAATTAATATTATGCTAACAGAATCATACAGTATATAGCTTTTTGTGTCTGCCTTTTTAAACTTAGCATAATGCTCTTTGAGATTCATCCACCTTTGCATGTGTCACTGATACATTTCTTTTTATAGCCAAGTAGTATTGCATTGTATGGATATGCCACAATGTATTTGTCCATTTACTAAAGAACATTTCGATTGCTCCTGTTTTTAGCTACTATGAATAAAACTTCTATAAACAGTCACATGCAGATCTTTATGTGGATAATGAAATAAATGTTTATTTATCATTTATGTAAGTATTTAATATGGGCTTTCACAATGGACAAACAGCTTTTCTCTCCCCCTGTTTGCTAACGTGGGAATCTAGGCATCTTTCATCTTGTGGTTCCCTAACCACCTAGGGCCTTGAACCTCTTTGTTTCCAGCCATTGGAAAGGAAGGGGACCTGCTTCTACTATTCAAGCCCAGAAAGGATGCACCTTAGTCTTGTTTCTATTTTACTGGTAGGAAGTGGACATGTGGCCACCCCAGGATGCAAGGAGCTGGGAATTTAGCCCCATGAACCACTTTATATTATGGACAGGGGTACATGGATTTTTGGTGGACCCATATCTGTTGGTAACGTAATTTATTTGTGCAGCAAATATTTATTGAGAGCCCAAGCACTGAGCTAGGTGTTGGAGATAAAGCAATGACAAAACAAACGAGGAAACAAACCAAAAGCTCAAAACAAAAAAATTCAGCCCTTAGTATCTTGAGTTTACAGTCTGGTAAATTTCAGGGGATTATCTTGTTTTTATATCCTGAAAACAGTCAGTAGGAATGAAAGTGCCTAATCAGAAAGAGTGGGGTATGGAATAGATATGGTAATTATAAAATGAAGATGAAAGAAAAATCATGGCAAGTGGGTCAGAGAAGTCTCCCTGGAGGAGGTAAGATTTCATCTGAGTTCTTAAGGATGTTAGCAGTGTAGGTAGGTGGCTGGGGGTAGAGTGGGAATTTCAAAGGAGATAAATGATCCGAGAAAGGGAATAGAAGTAGCGACATGCCTTGGGTAGACCTTGCTGGAGGCGGGTAAAGACGTTTACCTGAATTCTCTGCTTTGTTAAGATGTCTGCATACTGATCCTTACGCTCCACTACAAAGATCATTTAAGTTGCTTTCTAAGGAAGTTATGTTCAGTTTGACTGTCTTAATGGCTGCTGCTCTGTTTTATTGATAGTGATTGAATGTTTTAAAATGACTGTTTTAAAGTAATTGAATACCCCATGGTGGTAAAATTTTCCATAAATTGAATAAGTAGTTCTATTGCTTAGTGGGTGTTTCCTAAATATTAATAGCATTTTTCTAAACAAATTAAGCTATCAAGAAGAAGGTTGCTTTCTTTCCTTTAACAGAGCAGTTTAGAGAGAACTATTCTGACTATAAATTAAATCAATGACTGTGTAAATCTGGAGATTTATCAGTATGGTTTATCTCATATGTCATTGTGTTATTTAGATGTAGTGCGGGACATAGAAATCTCTGATAGGTATTTCAGACAGGACGAGATTTAACACAGGAAATTAGGTGCTTATAAAATTATTCAAATGGTGGTAGCAGCAGCGATCTGGGGTCCACTGCTGTAGCTGTGATCTGGAAGTCAGGAAACTGTTGCTTCTCTTGCAGCCAAAGCTGCCACCCCCATGACACAGCAGGTGACAAAAAGTGATCCCTTGAGTTGAGACGGTACTTGCAGCCTCTGAAGAATGCCTCCACCTTGTTTGCAGGAGTTTATCTTGCTCCTAGAGCATATATTTCATCCAGATTCTTAGATCTAAGGCAGTCTAGGAAATGTAGATTTTAGTCTGCTTGTGATTTAGAGTGAACGTAGAAGGGGCTGGGGTATCATTACTAAGCACCAACTGACAACGCTTAGTCCAATTATATTTATTTTTCTGGTTCCCTCACTTCTCCTCTGTCTTTCTTTATGTCAGCTAAAGAGAAAATTTTATATGAAAGACCATAGAAAAAGAGATACTGAAGTCATTATTATTATTGTTATTATTATTAATTTTAAATATGAGAACTCATATTCCTATCTGATTACATTCCTATAAAAGCCAGTATTAAAAGTAATAATGGGGCTTCCCTGGTGGCGCAGTGGTTGAGAGTCCGCCTGCCGATGCAGGGGATGCGGGTTCGTGCCCCAGTCCGGGAAGATCCCACATGCCATGGAGCGGCTGGGCCCGTGAGCCATGGCCGCTGAGCCTGCGCGTCCGGAGCCTGTGCTCCGAAGTAATAATGATTCTCAGTTTATCATGGGACTATTACATAGCGTCAGATATTCTGCTTCCTGGACCCACTGGATTTCTCATGCATTGCCTTGGCTGTGCTACTCACACACATTTGTTGCATCTTCCCCAAATAATTTAAAATCAACAATTAATGAGATACAGACATTTTACTGAAGATGTAGTTGTAAGATGGGAAAGAGGATTCATATTATATCCTATTTAATAAGACTACTTGGTAAATCACTGTGTCTTCCCATCAAAGTTCCTCTTCCCCCAGCCTGCTTCCCTCCTTCCCTGGGAACCTAGGAATACTCTCTGTTGTGTCAAGAAATGTAGCCAACACCCTCCGCTTACCTATCTCTACCACTCAGCAAAACAAAAGCTGGACAGTTAGCAGAACTGTCACTATCAGTTGTTCCTCAAGCATGGTCTCTTGCCTGGAAGGTGGGCAAATAATAGAGGTTTCTTTTTATTGGGTTGGCCAAAAAGTTTGTTTGGTTTTTCCATATCTTACAGAAAAACCCAAACAAACTTTTTGGCCAACCAAATACCTTATACCCTAAGTGGCTTTTCAAAGCACTCATCCAACAAAATAGTATATAATAGCAAAATGCCATTCTAAGAAAATGTGTTTTCTTTCTTTTATTGTAGTTATTGTAAGACTTTTTTTCCCGTAGAGCAAGGGTCCAATAGTCAACATTTTAGAGAAATTATCATAAACTATAATTAATAGTATACTAGAAATAATAATTTTATGGCATAAATCTTTTTAAAGTATAAAGTAATTAAACAAAGCAATATAAAACTAATTAAAATATGATTTAACTTACATACTGTGACATATTTATATTTAAAACTTTTCTGGTTTAAAGCACTTTTATGTCTCTGATCCTATTTCAACACTACAATAATGTTATAAATACACAAGTATTATTATTTTTTATTGAGAAGTGTACAACATAATGATTCCATATTTGTATATATTGCAGAGTGATCACCATACAGAGTTAAAGATGTTTTTTCCTGTGATGAGAACTTGTAATATTTATTCTCTTAGCAACTTTCGAATATTCAGTACAGTACTATTAACTATAGTTGCCATTGCTGCACAGGTCTTATTTCTTAACTAAAATTCTGTGCCTTGGAGTAATGAATTCTGAGGCTATAAAAATTGTGGCCAACTTATTTCCTTTGTTCACTAAGGGGTATTATGAGGCACATTGCCTCTGTCTATTTCTTCTTTATATATCGTATCTGATAGTCCCAACCCTATCCAGTTCCATAAAAATAGTGGAAATAATAAAAATACCCAACTTTGACTGCCTATTTTGTGCCTTTGCTTTAGAGATACTACTGGAATCCTCAAAACATTACAAGATACATAATATAGTATATGTACGTGTGGAGGATTATTCAACTTGTCCCTGAATAGAATTTGTAAATACTGGAAATACTACTCAAACCCAGAGTTTTTGTTCTTTCTTTATCTTATTTCCTATATCCTATAAGCAGACACACAATGGTTCAATTTAATTTAACAAATAGTTATTGGATATTAATAACATCTATCTAATTTGTGGGACCCAATTCAAAATGAAAATGCAGGGCCCTTTGTTAAATTGTGAAGAATTTCAAGATCGATACAGCTGAGCATTAAATCGAGCACAGGGTCCTCCTAAGCACAGGGCACAGCTCAGGTGCCCAAGCTGGTCCCGGGTGCTGGATTATGTGACAGCCACCGTGCCAGGCTCTGTAGATACCAATAGGAGTAACATACCATTTTCCTGCTTGGGGAGCTATCAGTTGTGAGTGATTTGGGGGGAGTTTCTTCTTTGGAATGACTTATAGAGTCTGCATTACAGTCTCTTGACTATCCTCAGGGGTGACAGATCTTTTCTTTCTGAGGGATAAGATTTCTCGAAATAGCCAGATTCACATGGCTACGAGCTTTGTCTGTAACTTGAGAGAACAGCCTCGATAATTAGTAATAAAGCCTTTGGTTCTAAACAAAATGTGATTCTGTAAGAAGGAAGCTTGATTTTCTTGAGAGACCCTTGACCTAATAAAAAGGCTCCGAAAATACTGGCCTTGAGGACCTGTGAACCAGGAAGCATTCTCAGAGTAGGCAGACTGTATTGAGAGCAGTGCTGATTTGATCTCTGCTAGTCGGCAATAGAAGTTAAAAATCTTATCAGTTTCAACACCTTAAAGTCATGCTTTATATGCTTCGGAATTGTTACCCTGGTATTTTCCTTTAAAAAAAATATCCCCCTTAGCCGTATGAGTTGTGATAAACCTAGCTTCACTAGAGACTGGTAATGTTGCAAAGAGACTAGTTCAGGAATGAAGATGAATGCACAGATCTTGTGAAATGATGAAACAGTAGAGTTGGATGGCATCCTTCGAAGTTATCCGGGCTTTGGAAACTGTCTCTCGCTAACGAGGTCAGGGATCAAATGTGGCATGTTTGGTAACGTGCCTTGCAAAGAGGAGCACTAGAGAAACATAAGGAACGATGTCGCCTCTTCTCATTTTATAAAGGACAAAAACGCATCTCTCCAGAGCTGATCATCTGTCTTCTGACTCTTTGCTTCTCAAGGTCAAGCTTTTATGGGCTGGGTCCTGCTGGACCACTGCTGGGGTGTTTAGTTATAACCCAGCTGCTGTCTTCTCACCACTCCAGGAGAGGAGCCAGGCCTTTTTATTTTCTGGTTGATGAATGGGACCTGCCTAATCCCTTGGCTTCTCCACTTTCTTCCTCTGAGTTAGAGGCTGGATGACTTACATTATATATCGGGTTAGCTCTGAACAAGGGGTGGGCTGGGAGAATGAAATGAAGAATGGCCTCAGTTGTTCTAAGGTTTATTTTCCCAACCAGGCAAGGGAGAACAGTTTCTCTAAATAGGTAGGGACATCATCAGTAGCTTGGGCAGCTGTCAGTTTTAATCAGCCAGTGATGCAGGGTCTGTCTTTAAACGATTAGAACCTGAGTCTCAGGTCAGCCAGGGAATCCCAAAATAATCATCATCATTCCAGTTATGAGGTTCTCTCTCTCTCAATCTCTTTCACGCTTTATACAAGCACTTTGGTTGAAACAGGTTGTGAACCAAAAGACCAAGAGCATTCCTCTGTTTACTTTGTGGATGTGTGTGTGTGTGTGTGTGTGTGTGTGTGTGTATGTGAATGGCTATGATATTCATAGTCTGGAGGAATGTGCTATTGCTCAATCAGTTAAAAGGAAAGAAAAATATCTCCCTCACATCCTTTTATTTGTTTCATCATCAATTTTAGTTTTATTCATTATTGTAAGATATCAGGAATTCTTGAGGTGAAAATGCAGTGTCAGCTAGTTCAACCTTTAACAATTTGAGAATTTTTATTTTTTTTTTAAACAGTAAAATCTGGTCTGCAGGATGTCTTGCCATCAGTTTACAAGTTTCTCCCCAATCTCATATTTGTAAAATTACTCTTCTATAGCTTGAATCAATGCTTCAGACTTTTTTTTTTATAAAGCATTTAGTTAAGTATCCCTGGTTTTCAAATTTTTTATCTTTGTCATGAAAGATTCAAATAACACCAACTTGGAAATCTTGGCTTTGAGGATTTGATTTTTAATAGGAAACAACTGGCTGAATGATCCCCTCCTTTTTCCAAATAAACTGATTTCTTAGGCTATCTAGAGAGTTTTCTCTTTGATTTCCCTTACCAGTTTCTATCTTATCTCTCTGGATAATCAAATCCCCATAAACGTAAAAGCCTTCTCTTTTGAAGTTGCTGCCATTGAAACCCTGACAGCCTTCTTATCTCTGCGCTGAGCTGCTTCCTCAGCCTATGCCGCCCCATTGAAATGTATCTTTTCTTTCTTTCTGTTATGACCCAACACTGAAGTTACAGTGTATAATATTTGGGGATATGATGGTTGTATATATGTATATTAAAAAAAAATTTAATTATTTATTTTTTGGCTGTGTTTGATCTTTGTTGCTGCGTGTAGTCTTTCTCTAGTTGCAGTGAGTGGGCGCTCCTCTTCATTGTGGTGCGCGGGCCTCTCATTGCAGTGGCTTCTCTTGTTGCGGAGCATGGGCTCTAGGCGTGTGGGTTCAGTAGTTGCGGCACGTGGGCTCAGTAGTTGTGGCTCGCGGGCTCTAGAGCGCGGGCTCAGTAGTTGTGGCACACGGGCTTAGTTGCTCCACGGCATGTGGGATCTTCCTGGACCAGGGCTTGAACCCGTGTCCCCTGCATTGGCAGGTGGATTCTTAACCACTGCGCCACCAGGAAAGTCCAGTGGTTGTGTAAATTTAATTTAAACTTGCATATTTTGATAGACTGAGTTAACAACCTCACTGATAAGGATTTTATATCAGTCAACCAATCAATCAAAATATTTGCTTACCTGCTGATAAGACTGGAGGCTAAGTCACATATTAGGAGGAGCCATGAGGCATGGTCCTTAGTTGCTTTTGAGAAAGGTTTGCATTCTAGTACATGCACCCCTAGAGGCTTGAATTGCCTCCCCACAGCTCCAGGGAGAGGGGACTGTTGGCTTCTTTGCATCACTGTGCTTTGCTTCTGCTGTAGCATTTTCACACAGTGTGACATTTGTGGTTGTTGGTTCCTCTCCCTATACTGTCAACTCCCATTTATCTTTGGATGTTCAGCAACTAGCACAGTGTATAGCACCTTCAGTACTTCCATCTGGATGATTGATGGAGAGAATGCATGTCTAAATATTCTGCAAGTTCGCTTTTACCCAATTCTGAGCTAATACTCACCATGTAGAGTCCTGTTAAATTCTAGTCCAGTATAATCCCTGGCAGAAATTAAATTCATGATTCTGTCTCTTTTTTAGATAGAGGTGCCAGAGATTTTCCTAGGCTGCCTTTAGGTAGAATTACTCTATCACACCCATCCTTGCCTCTTTCCCAGCCCAAGGCAAACAAGTTTATGTTTGATGCTTTATTCTCTTTTGGAGAAATTGGGTTTTATTCTTCATAAAAGAGGATGGCCTGCACTATTTTGGATTTCAGGGCCAAAGGGAGTAGTATACAGATCCTGAGAAGGATGGCAAAGGGAAGATGATTAGAGCTGTGTTCCTTATGATAGCAGATTCTTGAGGCTATCTGGTTTCTAAGTCTGGTTTGAAACCCAGGGTGTTGAAGAGGGGACAGTACTGCAGTAACAACATCACACCCCTGCCTGTTCTTCAGATGAAGTAGGGGCCTCTGTCTCGCAGTGTTCTGGGGAACAGCTCCCCTGGCCTGTGGTTTGATCCTCCCTAGTGTCTATGCTTTGAAGAAGATGCCCGCTAATCTGGCCACTTCTTCCATGTCTGAGGTTTGGTGCAGATAGGTGTAAATCTCCCCAGTTACTAAGGTGTGGGTTCTGCTTTATCAATGTCCTCTTCATTTATTTGAAGGTACTTCTCACCAATTTCATGATGCATATATAACTTTGGGACTGGGGTTTATACTTCCTATTCTGTGGGTGGGGTGAAGAACAATGGTGAATTTTGAGCTAGAGTGATTAGTAAGTGGAAACGCCTATTAAAATTGATCACGGAGCTTCCCTGGTGGCGCAGTTGTTGAGAGTCCGCCTGCCGATGCAGGGGACACGGGTTCGTGCCCTGGTCCGGGAAGATCCCACATGCCGTGGAGCGGCTGGGACCGTGAGCCATGGCCGCTGAGCCTGCGCGTCCGGAGTCTGTGCTCCGCAGCGGGAGGGGCCACAGCAGAGAGAGGCCCGCGTGCCGCAAAAAAAAAAAAAAAAAATTGATCACGTCATTTCAATAGAATTAAAAGAAAGACTTTTTTCTTGCAGCAGAATAAACATTTATGAGCACATAAGCTGCACCAGCCGTGCATGCTTCTAACAAAGGGAGTTTTTGCCTTTAGTATCCAATGCCTTCAGTGTCCGTTCTGCAAATATTTGCTGCCCTGTATTTACTCTCCAGCACCTCAGTATTTTCTTCATTTCTTATTCTTTTTATGGTCACATCTACTCATAAGAGAAGGTGTGAAGTTTGTTTCTGTCTGTTGGTTGATGAAACTTTAAACTGAGGAATCTTTTCTAGGAGTGCCTGTATTTTAGCAAGCACAGACCTGTAAACCAAACAATTAGAGCTCAACACATGAATTTTTAAGTGCTGGCTAGTGAAGTCTAAGATATTTTGGAGTCATTGGATATTTTGGTTCTGAATCTCCTGAAATGTGGTGAATCATCCACCCCAGCAGAATGATTTGGGATATCACTGGTCAGTGATATTGTTTAAAGCTTTCATTGATGTCAAAGTATATTTTACAGGAGTTGATGTTAAGTATCTCCCATGACATCAACCTTTGTAGTAAAGAATGAGCCTTGAAATGGGTCTTTTGTGAAATGGCAGCCCAAAATCTCACATCCTCTTTATCACTGAGCCCAGTGGCTGGAACTGAAGCCTGGAGAGGTCCGCAACATTTCAACCTGGTGTTCATGTTTGAATCCAACTTGACTTCATGAAGTCCATGCTGGTTATGGGGAGGGGGTACTAGGTGGCCCTCCTTCTGGCTAATATTTGGATCTCTCAGGTTAGGGACATTAAAATGGCACGAAGGAAGGCAGGAAGTGTTAGGAGGAGAAATCCTTAGTTCGATGCATTAATCAACCCCCTTTTGTCCACTGGACCCACCAACAAAGGTCTGCTCCTTGTTACTATGTGGGATGTCTCTAGGAGGTTTCAACTGAGCCTGTTGAACCTTTTCACTCCATTGGTTTAGTCTTTTTCATAGACTCTTGCTGGGGGTTCGGTCTATCCCAATTGGACATGAAGTTTCCAGGTGCCCCTCATGCATGAAAACTTCAATTCCCCACAGCAAACCAGCCCAAGCGCCTGGGCGCTCAGCCCCGAGAGAAACCGGGAGCACTACTTACCCAAAGGAAGAAGTCAGACCAGAGGCAGGAAGCAGAGTAAGGTAATTGTATTACTTTTCTATTGCTGAGTAGCAGCTTAAATCTATACACCTTTATTATCTCAGGTTCCATGTATCAGGGGTTGGGCATGAGTTAGCTGGGTCCTCTGCTCAGGGTCTCACCAAACTTAAATCAAAGTGTTGGCTGGAGCTGTAATCTGATTTAGGCTCAGGATCAACTTCCAGGGTCACTAGCTGTTAGCAGAATTCAGTCCCTTGTGGCTGCAGGACTCAAGGCTGTTTGCTCCTTCAAGGCCAACAGGCAAATCTCCCTGACTTCAAGGAGGGAAAGGGCTCACTTAATTGGGTTATGCCCACCCAGGATAATCTCCCCCACTTAAAAGAAATCTCCCTTTTTATTAACTCAAAAAAATCAAAGCTTAATTACATCTGCTAAATTCCTTTGCTTTATAATGTAATAATCACAGGAGTGATTCCATCATATTCACAGGTCCTGCCCATACTCAAGGGCAGGGCCTTAGCGAGGGCTTGCATGCCAGGAAATAGTGGCTCTCTTAGGGGCCGTCATAACATTCTGCTTATGAAAATGATGAAAAGGGCATGATCCTGGGAGTCAGATGGTCCTGGGTTCAACTCCTGCCCTTGGTCTTTCCTATCTGCTCAGTAACACTGGTTTTCTGATACCTGACCTATCAAATGAGGATAGTCATGCCTACCATGCAGTCTTGTTGTAGAGATCTGAGGCAGTGTGTGTAATGATCTAGCACAGCAAGTCCCCCATCAGCAATGTTACTATGATTTAATTGTTGCAGAAAAGTTTTTGAAAGGCTTTGGAATATTGAGCAACGTTGGCAAGTCCATGTAAAGAATGAGGATTTACCAAGTAATAACTGGGTGATTTCACATTTATTTTTATGTTTTCGGTTAGTTCAGCCTAAACCACAAAATTCAAAGAAGATGTGAAAATCTGGCCCAGACATTGCAAACTTTAAGCATCTGATGATAAGGATAGAGAGAAGGAAAATGATTTTCTTATTTTTGTAATAGAGTAGTTTTTCTATTTATAGAAGTAAAATATGCAAATTATATAATTTGGGAGCTACATATAAATACAAAGAAGACAACCAATATTAACAGTTGGTTTGTTTCCTTCCAATCTTTTCTCCTTGCAAAGTTTATATTATTAGTATCTTTCTATGCATACAATTACAGATCCTTCTTATTCATAGTACCATTAGATCATAAGCAGGTTTCTTCTCTTTTGACAACTTTTAAATTAAAACCATCATTTAAAATGGCTACACCCTTCAGAAGTTGTATAGATTTAAGCTGCAATTTTATATTAGTTTGTGTGGTTATTTGATTAATGTCTCTCCTCCCCAACTGGAATATAAATTCCATAAGAATAGGAACCAAGTCTCTTGTGCATCACTGTTGTATCCCTAGCACCTAACAGTACCTGGCATGTGACAGATAAACAATAAAAATTTGTTGAAAGGCTGAAAGAATGAGTAAATGACTATACCTTGTGGATGGGCTATAATTTACTTTGCATTCTATTGTTGTTAAACACTTTTTTTATTATTATAAATTAAGTTGCAGTGAGCACTGCACATACATCATTTTCCATGGGTAAAGTGGTTGCTTCTTTCCACAGTCTGGAGTGCAAATTACATGTTCCGTTTTCCAAAATGCAATGTACTAGTACCCACCCAGGAATGCTATACCATTTCTATAAGTGTCAAAAAATAGGCAAGCGTCTATAATATTTTTTTGGGTCTAATTTGGGTTTTACCTTAAACTTTATTTTTTTATGTTTAAAATTTTTAATTAATATTTAAAATATGTTTCTGATCACATAACAAGACACATTGAACAAAGTTATTTTATGAAAATAATATTCTAAGTAAGACAAAATAAGAAAAAAATTATATAAAAAGATCTTAGAAATAGCATCATTTATAAACAGGAAAATCCATAAACAAAATAAATGTTCAGCAATATGGCAATAAATTATGGCAAAGTAGAGTAAATATTATGAACACTTCTGATTTACAGTGTCATTATAAAAAACAGGATACAAATTATATGTATAGAATAGTCTTATTTGTGAAATAATACACATAGAAAGTAATAGTTGGATTACTATGGTTGGATTGTATGCTTTTAATTTCCTTTTAAAACTCTTTCTGTAAATCTTAAACTTTGTTCAGTGCATCTATAATATTTTTGATGAGAGGATCTGATCTCGTTGTGCTCTCTTGGTTTGCTGATTATAACATGGGGCACACTGGCTATTGATTAATAATTGTATTTGACAGGTAAGGCCCAAAGTGGGTATTTTGTGAAGGTGTTCTGTGTTTCCGTGATGACCCCCAAGTGCTTGGATGGCATCTGGGTATAGTAAAAGAGATGTTCTTGCAGTAGACAGAATTCTAAAAATGGGTCCCAAGATTCCATGACTTTATCTCTAGAACCTGTGAACATAATGAGCTATTACTATCATAATTATGTCATGTTTTATGGCACAGCTGACTTTAAGATAGAGAGATTATCTAGATGGACCTGATTTAATCACACGAACCCCTTTAAAAGCGAACGTTTTCTCTAGTTGGTGGCAGAAGGAAACAAGAAAATGCTATCCGTGTCCTCCCTGGTACCCAGAATCTTGTGTAAAGATTCAGCTGTGAGGATGAGTCTAGAATTATCTCACAATTGTCTTCCTCTTGTTCCTTTCTTATTTGAGTATTTTAGAAGGACTGATGGGTGAGTGTAATTACTGTCAGAATATTAGAATTGTTTTGGCAAATTTGTCCTCAAAATGTGATTCTGACTGGCTGGCTGATGACCTATGGTGTCCACAGAATGACACTCATCCGGGGGACTTCACCAGTGCTCAGAATCTAATTTCCAGCCCCCAGCAGGCTTGGAAAGCAGCTTTTGTCTCCATACTAGGAGTGGGAGGGAAGACCAATAACTAGACTGGTGGAAAATGATGGATGAATTGCATAAAGAAAGTGTTCATGGGTACAAGGGAAACTTAATTAAAAATGAAAGTGTTGAATTTCAAAGGTAAAGAAAAATTCTAAACACATCATGGCATCAAAACAATAATAACAATCAACTAACCAACAACTAAAACAGGTATTTATTTAAAAAAAGAAAAGAAAAAGCTGAATGGCCCTCAGAATTTTTTGTAACGTTATATGCTAGAGGAAAATAAAGCAATGATTACTGAAGTTTTATGGACCAGGTTATGCCCCCAGGTTCTCTCCTTAGCCAGTTGCCATTCATTTGAGAGCAACAAAATATGATACATAGGCATGCAAGAATTTAGGACTATAGTGCTTTGCACATTTAAAAAAAACTAAAAATTTCTTAACAAGAAGGAAAATAAATGAACTAACAAAATAAATGGAAAAGAACAGTGGAAAAAAAAGAAAGAAGAAAGAACGTTTAAAAGACAATTTTATAAGTTAGAAAACAGAGTACAGTTTATATTAAATTCCAAAAACTTATTTTGTAAAAAACAATAATATAGACAAAAGATTATATAATCTAATTAGATTTAAAAATATACACAGAATTAGCAATGACAATATAAGCAAATTAAATCAATTATACAAAAATAATTTGTAAAATTCTAGGCTATTAATTTTCAAAGTTTCATTAAAATACATAACTTTTGACAAATATCCAAAAATTGGTAAATAAGAAGATAGAAGTTATCAATATATCAATATCTCTAAAATAAATCCAAAGATTGTCTGAAGAACTAGCCCCAGGAAAGGTGTCAGGCCTGGATGGTTTCACTAGTGTTTTATGATCTTTCAAGAGATACAGGGTGCTGATATTATTTAACTTTGCAGAGCACAGGGGGAAAAAAAGACACTTGGAATAACTTTATTTATTTTTACATGGATAGTGTAAGCCTTGTGGCCAAAACTTGAAAGAGATGGTACAGGATAAAAACAAACAAAAAACCCTGAGTAATTTCTCATTTACCCATGAAACTAATATCTTAAATAAAATATTAGAAATACAAATCCAGCAGTATATGCACCACGACTAAGTAGAATTTATTCTAGGAAAGTGAGTATGGCACAACATTAGGAAATCTGTTAATAGAATTCATGATATTAGTAGGTTAAAAGGGAAAACACTATTTTCATAGTTTCCAAATATGCATTTTATAAAATTTAACATTATGATTTAAAAAACAGAATCTTAGTGTTTAGGAATAGATATGTCCTTCCTTGACATGCAGGGGCTTGGGGGTTCGATCTCAAGTGAACAACAGACACACCAAAAACACAGTGGATTAGATGAAGTTGGATGAAATAAAACAACACTTCCTAATGTCATCCTTACTATTTAGCACAGTTTTGGAAATGCTAGTTTATGCACATAGAAGTAAAAATAACAGCAAATGAAAGAAGAATGAAAACTGGAAAGGATGAAGTTATAATTTATAGGAAATATAAAGAGATAGATGGCTGTCCGAAAAACCTAATACAATCAACTAATACTAGCTTTTGGGCATAATAAAAGTTAAAAAGATTTCAATTCTTGTTTTATTATATAACAACAGTTATTAACTAGAAAACAAATTAGAAAGCAAAGCTGATTTATAGAAACACCAAAAAGAACAAATTGTCTGGGGCAAAGCTTAATATGTCCTAAAGGCAAAGTGGAGTTTCACAATGTGGGTGTATCCAGCTTTGGGAAAAGAAGGATCAGTTTCAGCTCCATTTCTTCCCCTTTATAAACTAGTGATGTGACCAGTTACCCAACCTTAATTTCATCTTTAAAAATAAGAGTCATATCTTGTGGGGTTTTTATGAGGGTCAAATGAGACAGTGTATCTGAAAATGTTCAGTAAAATACTGACATATAGATTATTATTATTTTTTATTTTTTGCGGTACGCGGGCCTCTTACTGTTGTGGCCTCTCCCGTTGCGGAGCACAGGCTCCGGACGCGCAGGCTTGGCGGCCATGGCTCACGGGCCCAGCCGCTCCGCGGCATGTGGGATCTTCCCGGACCGGGGCACGAACCCGTGTCCCCTGCATCGGCAGGCGGACTCTCAACCACTGCGCCACCAGGGAAGCCCATGGCATATAGCTTATTATTGAGAAAATTCCAAAACTACTGGCACATGATAATAATCCATCCTGGGAAAAGTTAATCATCTGGACAAATATGTATGCATAAAGAGTATGCATAAGTATGTTCTTTGTAGTTTTGTTTTAATAGAGAAATGACTGTATGTCAAAAACAGAGGATTGATGAAATACAGTATTATACATCTAAGTTATTAAATATTTACATTCATTTAAAAATATGACATGGTAGTACATTCACCGATAATGGGAAGATTGTCATACATCTGGTGAAAGGATGAGCAAATATAGAATTTATGATCCTGTTTTGGCAAAAATTCTATATGTGGTCGTATGTATTTAACTGCAAAATGAAGACTACAAAGATATATGCTAAAATAAACGTAATTATTCTCTATGGATTTTCAGATTTCAAGCCATTGATTTTTTTGTTTTTATTACCTGGGTTTTGCAGTAATTCTGTAACAAACATTAATTCATTTTATTAGTAAAAAAAAGTAAGAAACAGATTGTGGGCCTCTCTTGCACACTGAAATCACTTGTCAAATCCTACAAGCTGACTCTTTCTCTCCTGACAGAGCTTAGGTGAAAACTTATCTCTTAGTCTTTTTTCTGATCTACATTCTTTGGAAAATTAAAACCCACCCCTGTATGATTGATGCGTTTCTGTACATATGTCAGTATCTTCAGTCAAGAATTACTCTGACTTGGGAACCATTGTCTCTTTGATGTGATTTGTGCATCTCAGCTCTCATTATTCATTCAATAAATATTGACTGTGCATCTAGATATTCTGCTAGATGGTTGGTATGAGTTGTCAGTTGGGGGTACTTGAGGAATCCAAGAAATAACCCTGCTTTTTCTTGACTAGGTTTCTGAACCAACTGAGAAATAAGACAAAAGAGAGAGCAGATGGAGAAACAAAAGGCGTTTGCTAACTGATCAGTGGACAGCTCAGCTGAGGGTAGCTGGAGTCTGAAGAAACAGACTCCACATCTCACATGGGCAGGAGTGTGGATGGACTTGTTCCCCCCAGTTGAGCTCCATCCATAAAAGGCTCTCTCCAGGTGACTTTTTCTGCCTCTCCTGAAGAAGAGTGAGGAATGGGGTGGAGAGAAACTAGGTGTATGATGCTACCTTGGTTTTTTTCCTGTGGAAGGAAAAGGCCAGGGGTAGCGACACCCTCCCCAGGAAGGTGGTGGTTGTCTAAAAGAAAGTCGGCTTCTAGCTTCAAAGTCATTCCCCTACTCCTAACCACTGTTCTTTTGCGTATCTTCCTGGGATCCCTGGTGAGCAGTATAGATTTTTTCTCCTGGAAGACTCTGAAAGGAGGCAGAGAGTATATTAATTAAATGAACTCTGAGGCCACACTATGCTTAAGGCTAAACATTCATTCCCAGTTTTATTTCCCTTTCCAAATTATGTCTAGCCATATTTTCCAATATAGCCTATCAGAGATACTACAATAAAATTAAATGACAACATTAAGATACTCCCAATAATAAAATGTCAAGAACATAGAAATGCCCCAAATTGAATATAAACACCCTCCCATTATCAAATTCCTGGGGAGAAATTAGTCCAAAAATTAAATTGCTTTGCAAGTTCAAGTGCAAAGGAATTAACGTCAGAAATCAAATTTGCTTGCCCTTGTAAATGAAAAGTCTAATGAAATCAAAGTTCTTCCCCATTTCTTATTTTGTTCATTTTTAGCCAAAGGTCGTCTTTTGGGTAGAACTGAGGTTCTTTCAGCAGCTTTCACTGGAATGATTATGATTGCTTCAGGAGTTCTGAAGATGAATTAGTCCAATGCCAAATCTCTGATGAGCCTCATTTTTAAAAGATTCCAAGTTGTTTGGACACTGATAATTATTAGTACTGGTATCACCTACACCACATTTACAAAGAAGGCCAATCCCCAGCCCTGGCGGTAGTGATTCCAGGCAAAGCTTTGTTTCCAGAACACAGTACTTGATGCTACCCCTGTCCATGGCAGAGACTCAGTGGTTACTGAGACGGGCAACTGTAAGTCCCAATTTCCCTGGGACAGTCCCAGTGTATGTCTCTCTTACCCCAAAGTTATGATCAAATTGCAGCACTTTCACTCTCAAAATTACTTTGCTTAGAAAATAAATTATACGACCATCCTATTCATGAAGATAAACTAGATTTTAGTTTTATTGGGAAGTCACTCAATATATGACAGTTTTCTTGAGTCTACCACCTGTAAAAATAATCTCAACTGGGAAAAAATCTTTAAACAGGATGTTATTTTGGGTAATATGCTCCTATCATATTCAAGGGAAAGAAATCCACTTACTTATCCTGTGTCCTCTCCCATTTTGTTTAGTTAAGAAAGTTGCCATGGTGGTGTAGCCAATCACTGGGTCTTATTTGAGGTTCCTTTATTTCCTTTGAATTTTTCTTTTCACTTTTTTTTAAAGATTTTTTTTAAGCCAGACTCATATTTATCACAAAATTGAGAAGAAAGTACATTTCTCTAATGTTTATAAATAATAAATACCTTTTCATGTGCTTTTTTATTATCCATATCTCTTCTTTGGCAAAATATTTGTTCAAATTATTTGATTATTTTTATTGGATTGTTTGTCCCCTTATTATTATTATTATTTTAAACTTATTTATTTGATTTATTTTTGGCTGTGTTGGGTCTTCGTTGCTGTGCACGGGCGTTCCCTAGTTGTGGTGAGCGGGGGCTACTCTTTGTTGCAGTAGGCGGGCTTCTCATTGCAGTGGCTTCTCTTGTTGTGGAGCACAGGCTATAGGTGTGCAGGCTTAGTAGTTGTGGTGCATGGGTTCTAGAGCGCAGGCTCAGTAGTTGTGGCCCACGGGCTTAGTGCTCTGCCGCATGTGGGATCTTCCTGGACCAGGAGTTGAACCCGTGTTCCCTGCATTGGCAGACGGATTCTTAACCACTGTGCCACGAGGGAAGTCCCTGTCCCCTTATTATTGAATTTTGAGAGTTCTTTATATATTTTGGATGCAAGTTCTTTTCAGGTATGTACTTTGCAAATATTTTATCCTGGTCTAGAGCTTGGTTTTTTTTTTTGTTTATTTGTGTTCAGTTTTTTTTTTTTCCATTTTCCTAAGAGAATTATTTGAAGAGCAGGCATTATCAATTTTGGTAAATGTATTTTTTTGTAAGTGTGTGTACTTCATGCTTGTTGTGGCCTAATAAACCTTTGCCTAACTCAAGGTAACAAATACTTCTGTATTTTCTCCTTTTCTTCTCTTTTCTTTTCCTTTCATTTCTCTTTTCTTTTTTGCTTTTGAATGTTCAGTTATTTCAGCACCATTTGTTGATAAACTATTTTTCCTCCATTGATTTACTTTTCACTTTTGTCAAAATCAATATATGTATGAGTCTACTTCTGGGCATAATATTTTGTTACATTGATCTATATATCTATCCTTATGCCAGCACCACACCCTTGTGACTACTGTTGCTTTACAGTAAATATTGAAATCAAATATTTGAATTTTCTAAATGTGTTCATCTCTTTCAAAATAGTTTAGACTCTTCCAGGTCCTTTGTTTTCCTACATAATTTTAGAACCTACTTGTCGTTGCTCCTTTTTGTTCATTTCCCTGCTCCTTTTAGTTTACTCCCTGCTCAGTGTTCCAGAAGCTGGAGTTTGAATTCATCTCCTCCAGCAATGCCAGACAAGGCCTGGTCTTGTGATTTATTGCCTGGAGGAGAGTAACGTGAGCACATGCTGTCCCTAGGTAGGCAGCCCCTCAAGAAGGAGAGGAAGAAGAAGGGCTGGTGTGTAAGTCAAATGGAGTCCTAAAGCCGAACCCTAGAATTAGGCAGATGAGGCAGGCCTCCTTCTACAACCAGAGCAGAGAGGAATGCATCTTGTTCCAAAGAGACAGGAGAGAGAAATGGCCTCAATTATGCATGCTCTTTTACCATTTCTCCTAAACTCAGTAATCACTAATCACCTGAAGGAATAAGGAATAGATCAGAGGATGAAAAGAAAATAGGAAAGTAGCTACCACTCCCTAGAAGTAATGAAGAAGTTGTATTCTCCCCACCAACGTTGACTTAACCCGTCAGCATGGAGTGGGCAGTCTTAGTTTCCATTTCCATGTATATGAGCCAACCTAATTCTTGTCTTTATGTATCTCAGGAAGCAAAGATGTGTGTATGGGGTGGGTGGGTAGAGGGGTTTGTCCTTTCAAAAACAAGTGAAGTTGGTCATGGTTTGTAGAAGACAACTGCAGATAATTCAGCTGATATCTTCATAAGGCATTGCCATACAGAAAGATCTCCATAATTTTTTAAGGAGTTTTTTTTTTTAAAATGAGGCTCAGCTATAAAATATCAGATTTATTTTGGAAAAATATATCAACTTCTTACAAAAGTCATCATGGTAATTTAATAATCTTATCTTAGTTTCATTTCTCAAAACATAGCTCTTCCACAAAAATACCCTCCCCAGTTATTTCTGCTTTCTGGTTTGTTTCTGCTCAGTCCTATTAATGCTTTACCATATGGAGCTGTGGCTGAATTCCTCTGTGAAGATGCTGACACCTGGGTCAAGGGTGCCATCCATGAGTGCCCAACAGCTGGTCCTCACTGCACTGGATTCCCCACAGGATGAAGACCCTGTTTGCCTTGGACTATGTCTTCTTGGCCCCAGGGAAGCCTTTCTCTTGTAGGTTTCCCAAAGCTTTTATGAAAGTAGTTCTTTCAGTTTCAGAAGCTACCTCTCTTTCATTAAAGGTGTTCACAAACTCTCCCCTCTTTCTCTCAGCACTACCCTGATCTCCTCAACAAGATCCCTAGTGGATCTGTACTCTTCTTGTCCTATAGACCTTGGAGAGCTCACAGACCATCAGTTTCTAAAGAGACTTACTCTTCAGCTTGGATGAGATACTCTGCTATAATTAATTTCTCTTCATCTCCTACTCTCAAAATAGGGAACAACTAATGAACTTAAAGTATGTTGATTTGCTTACAACTTATTCTTCTGTAGTAACTCACTCTCACTTAGAATGGTTCCTCAACAAGTCACTTACATTTTAAGCCTCATCATGAATCGAAATGAAAGACCATTTCTTATTCTTATGTTTTTAAGTGGTCCATGGGTATAGCTGCCTGCCAAAAAGCCCTGAAAAGACTCAGTCCCTTTTGATGTAGGTTTTGGCTTCAACTTCTTCCTGAAACATGAGAGGTTTGGTAGAACTCAGATATGGGATAGGAAAAAGATGATAACATTTTGGGAGGTGTTTATTATAGACTGAGAAGTGACAGCCTGTATTTGGTGCTTATTAAGTGCAAGGCACTGAGCTAAAGTTTATTCATTCATTTTGTTGTTGTCAGTCTTCCCCTGCTAGAGTATAAGCTCCATGAGGGCAGAGATTGTTATCTTTTAAATTTCCTGCTCTATCCCTAGTTCCTAGATCATGGAGTCATTGAAAAGATAGTTGTTGCCTTAGTAAATCTCTCATCTGGTGCATTGGGTAGTTTGATTATTTGGATGTTACACATGAGTAAACAGAGGCTTAGACAGGTCATGTAACTTGTCCAAGGCCATAAACTTAGTAAGTAGTACAGCCAAGAATCAAAGTCAGGTCTGACTCCTGAGTCCATGGTTAAAACACTTGTCTACACTGTGTCTCATCTCTCTCAATCCTGTCAATAATAACTCTGTGAAAGAGATACTACCCTTACTTTATAGATGAGGAAAGTGAAGCCCAGAGAGGTCAACTAATATGACTGAGGTCACACAGCGGGTACCTCGGGAAGGCAGGTCTTGAACTCAGATAATTTTGACTCTAAAGTCCATGCACTTTTCCCTGTACTATGGTGTACTGGTGGGAGGCTTTAAAAATTAGTATAATTATATATTTCAGACTCAAGTTATGATGATGTTGAGAATAATAAAAACTCACTAGTGGCAGAAAACAGAAGCTAAACACAGTTCAAATCAAAGAAACAGGATCCTCATGATTTATGACTCAGGATCCAGGTTTCCTGGGGGTTCACCTCTTGCCACGTGGTGTCTAAGGTAATAAGGAGGCTGTAAACCCTGCTTGTGTGCTCACCACCCCTCGTGGCAGAAATAGACCTTTCCCTTTTCAGTTAGTGCCACTAAAGACAGGTTTGTGTGCTGTCCATTTACCATGATGATAAGTCACTGATCCGGGTCCAGCTAAGAAGGCTGTATGTTAATCAGCCAGAGTTGTAAAGGGTACCATAAAAATGATGAGGGGACTTATGCAGGCCCTCTCTGTTCCCTGAAGGTACTAAGGATGAATGCTCTGTATTCTGTTTTTGTGCTATTGTAGGCATGGGAAGATAAATACCAAGTGCTACTCAAATTCACCTGTCCAGATTCCAGCAGACACAGGCTCTTTAGGGAATATGGTGCTTAAGAAGTTAATAATGTTTAGAAATCTCTGGGTCTGTCAGAATAATGAATGTAGCTAATAAACATTCTAATTAGTTAACCTAGAGAAAAATCTTTGCAACTCTAGAGCACACATTTTCATATTATCCTGAATGTAAACATTACCTTATCACAGACTGCTATTTAAATGTTACTCTGTATATTTTCTTGGGTTCAGACACTGTTACTGACTATGCAAAAAGCTGCAGAAAAAGACTTAATAAAAAGTGACAGCAGGCAGCTTTCCCTGCCGGCAGAGATTAAGCACTTAGCTCTTGGCATTTCAATTACCTGAAACTAATGGAATAAATATTTTACAATATTATTGCCTTTTGGGGGGTAAAACATTCAAAGAAGGACTATACATGAAATGGAATTTTGTTCTTTTCTTAATGAAATAATGGAAAATGGATTTACTATCAGAATCTGATCATTAAAAAAAATAAAGATACCAGAACTAGCATCAGCGTGAAGAGATCAGGACATAATTTCTTATATGCATGGCCTTCGTCACTGTCATTTTGCCTCCAGCATAACTTTAAAATAATGCCCTCTACCTATATCCATGAAACCCTTTTAGCTGAGCTCAGATGATTTTATGATGGCATAAATTTATTAGGGTAATTTTTTTTAAGCATGAGGCTAGTCAAGAATTTCCAGCTTCAGAGAATATTACATTTTGGGTGTCATGGGTTTGAGGTACGATTAAGTTTACTCTTTGACTTGGCTCTCAGTGATCCTGGTTTTGTCTTTTGTTTTCCTTGTCCCCTGGCTTATTGAAGGCATGAAACACAAAAAAGCAACAGCTGCCTGGAAAATGTGCTTTCTCAATGAAATGATACTTCTTTATTACCTAGCGCAGAGTCTTCCATGCAAAGATAATAATGGATTTTCCCCACTGATGTGAAAGATGGGGCCCAAAGATAAATCACATACTGCTAATTTCAGTGTTTGATGTCTTTGGAGATGGGGAAATGGTCTATTTTCCCTTTAGGTATGTCATCATTTTTACTAAAGTCAATAAAAATAATGTCAAATCTGCAGATGGCTGGCATATTCCGTAATGTCATATATCCCATGGGGCCCATTAGTTTAATAACTGTTGTTTATAGAATTTTTATCATTGTGTGTGTCTAGGAAAATTTTATGATGAAACTAAAAATTCAAAAATACCTATCATCTTTTAACAGATCTCTTTCCCTATTCAATTGACTTGCCCTATGCACATGACATTCTCAAGGGACATCTAGACAGTCATGGATTTTATATATTTTTATAGTTGTTATATTAGTGATAACAGTAAATGATTTGTTTATTTACATTGTATCTATATGTGGCAAAATAAGGCTCTTGATATTTTATCCATTTTTTAAATTGAGGATTTATATATCCTGGCCAGTATGTGTGGAATGAGAATTATCTTTGAAACTAATTATCTAAAAAGATTATTTGAGCACTTAGGAAAAAATACTTGAAGAAAGAACTCACTGAAAAACTGAGCAAAAAATTCTTGCCAGAGGATTGATTAAATTTTGCCAAATATTATATAGTAAAATTATTATGCAATTTTTGTTCTACAGATTGAAAACAAATGATCCAAATGCAGCCCAGGCAGATTAGGGAATCTCCTAAAGTCAGTACCAGAATCCAGAATTTAATAACCCAGAAATACAATCCCTTCAGCATGTCTGTTGAAGTTGCTTCCTAAATCTGTCCACTTCTCTGCAACTCAACGTCTATCAATCTAACCCCACCTGCCATTTTCTGTCTTCTAAGTCACTGCCAGAAATGATCTCAGTTGTTGCTCTTCTAGAATCATTTCTCAACTCAACAGCCAAAGTGATCAATTAAAGATGTAAACTGAATCCTTTAATTCCCCTGCTCAGACTCTCCAGTGGCCTCCCCCTCCTTAGCATCTGACAAGGTCCCCTGGTCTGGCTCCTGGCTCCTGCGATCCTACCACCTCATCCCCTAGCACTCTCCATCTTATTGTCTCCAACCATTCTGGCCGCCTTGTTCCCTTTACCTGGAATGTTCCTCCTGCAGACCTTGGAAGATCGTGCTCCCTCACTTCTCTGTGTCCTCAGTTCGAGTCCCATCTTCTGTCAGGGGTCTTCCCTAACATACACTGTCTTAGCACATTTCTTTGTAGAACTTTTCAATATCCAATATTTTATTTACGAATTTATTTATTGTCATACTTCTCCTACTACAGGTCACCTTGCAAAAACAAGCACCTTACCTGTCTTATTCACTATTCTATCCCCAGTTCCTAGAACAGTGCCTGGCACTCTGTTGGTTCTCAGTGCATATTTATTGAATGAATGAATGGATGAAGGACCCTAAAGTTTCTCCTAGAAACTGGGAAAATATTTTCCTCTACCTGAGTACAGTGCAACCCATTCCTAGCTCATATCAATTGAGTATACTCTCCTTCCCTAACATGTCGATCTGAATGCTTAACTGGGAAACATTTTTATCCACTTTGGAGTGGCTAACTACAAAATTAAAAAGAATGAAGTGAAAACTTTTGTGATATTTAGGATGGATAATGTTTGTTTTTAGTGGCATGATGAAATAAGAATCCTTCTAAATGTTCTAGATATCCCGTGGTAGCAATTATCCTGTGAACAGGATACCCCTGATGTATTTTGATTTCAAAGCTTCACACTGAACTTCATGATCACTCACTTGATTCAGGATTTATTATCCCACATTATTTGGCATATTGATAGGATCAAAATTGTGTCCAAGATTCAGTCCCAGCACCGCACAAGGGGTAGCCCCACCTCGGGTGCAGCTTTATCCTAGGTGTAGATATACCGCTCCTAATTTATTACATTTTTCTTGTTCATATTTATAACCTAGGAATTTAGGCAGTGGGATATCCATTTGTTCTTCCTTTCATTTTTCAAGGTCAAGGCCATCTTCCTAGGACCTCTTTCCTACTCTTTGCCTAAGGCTCAAGTTAACCCCATTCCTCCATTTATTTCCAGAAACGTCCCTCATGTGTTTCCAAAATTGGGGAAGTTGGGAGCTTTTACACGGATGCTTCTTATTCAGTACTGAGCATGTGAGTTGGAGTGTCCTAAAAATTGAGTGTCTGCATTCTTAGAAGTTCCAGGAGCTCTGTAATATAAGGCAGAAGCACAGATTCTCTGTGAAGAATGTAAATGACCTTACACAAGAAGTTCTAGGAAAGAACTTCCTAGAACTATATTGATGAGGCATCTGAGAAAAAAGGTGATGTTCTCCAAATAAGATTTTATTTTACACCAATGAAAAATTTAAAGGTAGTATTAAAATTATGGAAGAGTTTTGATGAGAATTGTCTGATGGGTCTCATTGCATAGATGGACTTACACCAACTGCATTTATTGACATCTGCACATATTCTTTGACTCCTTCCCAAATTCAATGAATAAGAAATTCTCTATTTCTGGATGGCTTTGTTTAGGTGAACATCTGGACCTGTGATTTCACTTGGGTGTTCTCTATATCAATTCATGTCAACAGTCTTCTACTTTCCTAGGTTCATATCTTACCTCTGAGTCTCATAGAACTTGTTAAAATTTATTGAATATTTACAAAGGATTCATTGATATTAAAATGTATTTAAACTATCAGTAATCAAATTATGTGCTTGTGGAAGAGTAATGAACTGACAGATGTGTGAAACAAAACACAGATTCTATAAAATGTTCCAAGTATATTTGGGAATTTAGCATTTTAAGTGAAAGGAGAAAAAACGGAGTATTCAAAAATTAATAATTCAATAAATGTTGTTAAAATAAGTGGCTAAACATCAAAAAAGCTGAGCCCTTAAAATAATTGTAGATGAATCAGTAGCTTAAATGTAAAAATTACATCATATACATACTAGATTAAAATATAGATGTTTTGGTTATTTTGAGGCTGAAGAACTTTTAAAGTATAACATCCCAGCTAGAAACCGTAAAAGAGAAGGGTGATAGATTTGATCCCTTATTTCACATGGCAAAAATGTCATGGAACAAAGTTTAAAGAATGAAAAAGTGGGGAAACTATTTCCGATGTAGATCATGATCAATATTGCTACAATATTTTTTTAATTCCTATGAAATATTGAGAAAAAAATTTCTGTCCCCATAGAAATAATTTGCAAATGACATAAACACAATAGGATAAATAAAAATGGCCAAAAAACAAGGAAATTATGTTCAACATTTCAGATACTCTAATAAAACAACATCTTCCCCCTCCCCACTTATTAGATTTGCATACAAAATGATTGGTAACACAACACGTAATAGAGCATAGGAAGATGGACACTCTCATACTCTGTTGGTAGAGTACAAATTAGTACAAGGTTTCTTAAGGGCTATTTGGCAGAAGACACCAAAGAGAGAAAATTTTGATCCTTTTTGATCCAGCAACTCCACTTCTAGGAAATTGTTTTAAAGAAATAATAAGACAAAGTAGAAAAAAAGAAAATAATAAACTAAATGTCAGAAGGTAGATGTTTAATAATGATTATTTTTGAATGATCATTAATGAGTGAACGGTGCTTGTAACATTGACAAACAAAGTAAGAAGATTCAAGTTCAGTGTCCTTTAATAAGGAAACAGTAAATAAAGTATGGCTCATATATTTATTTTAGAATAGTATGGCTCATATATTTATTTTAGAATAGTATGCAGCCATTATTAAGGGTGTCAGTCTACATTAATTAACATAACATGGCAGTCACAACATAAAATTGAATGAAAAAGTTGGCTGTTCAGTGGCCTGTACAATATGCTACCATTTATTTAAAAGTATGCACATAACATATATGCGATGGATATGACCCATTTTATGAGCTTGTGGTTCAAAATAAGATGTTATATGTCCTGTTAAATTCTCAAATTAAAAAGCCCAAGTCTCCAGTTTGCCTCTAAACTAAAATGTCCTTTTCTCTTCTTAGGGCTTCCTCTCCCATGATGGTCTTAGCAAGTTACCAAGTTTCTTTTTTACACTCATAGGGTCAATTCAGACTACTTTCAGCTCACAGTAGGAGCCAGATCTCAGCTGTGTTTCCTTGAAGCCGGAGAGCACCTCAGATACCACTAAAAACTGGTTCCTTTAGTCAGGGTCATCTGTTACCAAGCCAAAGAGTTGAGGTTGCAGCTTTTTAAATTCTTCCTGAGTGGCTGACATTTTCAGATCCAGCTGGAGCACATTATAATTCCCATCAAGTCTGACACAACCAAGTCTGACCCTCTAGTTCTGGTCACTGCTCTTGGCCCTAGACCAGACTCCTTCAAGAAAGCAAATGTATCTTGCTGGTGAGTGAGGGAACAATGTTCCCACTATCTCAACTCTGAACACCTCCTCAACCTGGACCTTCTCAGCCACTCAGGATCAAGCCAGGTTTGGTGGGTTTCTTTTTTTAATTAATTAATTGATTGATTGATTAATTTATTTTTGGCTGTTTTGGTTCTTCGTTGCTGTGCGGGCTTCCTCTAATTGCGGTGAGCGGGGGCTACTCTTTGTTGCGGTGCGCGGGCTTCTCACTGCGGTGGCTTCTCTTGTTGCGGAGCATGGGCTCTAGGTGCACGGGCTTCAGTAGTTGCAGCACGTGGGCTCAGTAGTTGTGGCTCGGGGCTCTAGAGCTCAGGCTCAGTAGTTGTGGCTCGTGAGCTCTAGAGCGCAGGCTCAGTAGTTGTGGCGCACGGGCTCAGTTGCTCCGCAGCATGTGGGATCTTCCCGGACCAGGGCTCGAACCCGTGTCCCTTGCATTGGCAGGTGGATTCTTAACCACTGCCAGGAAAGCCCTGGTGGGTTTCAATGTCCACCAATCACAAGCCCTATTTCCTTAGTGCCTGGAAATTCCCACTGAGGGCTTGTTTTTTCTATCCGTATAAGGATTTCTTTATAGTGGTCTTACTGGATCAAACCAATAGATTTCCTCATTTTTCTTAATGAAAAGGGTTGAGCTTTGAAACTTCCCCTCCAGAAAGCTCCATTTATAGCATTTTTTTCCCACGCATCTCAGCAATATTCAGACTCTGGCTACCATTAGTATGTTTGGCAAAGAAAAAAAATTAATTAAATATTTTCTTGATATCTATTCCCTTCAATGGGAAAGGGGATTGCTGGAGACAGTGAGAGAGAAAAGAGGTTATTTATGGATGCATTTTCCCCTAAATTTCTACCATATTATTTCTAGATGATAAGATTTCTGGTGATTTGTTTGTAGTATTTTTTCTACATTTTAGTTTTAAAAATGAGCATGTATAACATTTAAAAAATAAAGAAACTATATTTATTTTTGGAAAGTATGCAGTTTCTCAGAGCTCTTTATGCAATTTTTTTGCTACAAGAGCACAGACAAGTAATTCGATGTTTCTAGGCCACAGGTAATCCATGTGTAAAATGCAAGGGTATGATTACTTATCTGTAGCTCAAAAAATATTTTCCTCTTTCCCTAAGAGAAATAATTCACAACAGTATCAATATGGCAGGGATATATTTTGAAGCACTCACTTTACAGAGGAAGTGGCAGAGTTCTAGAGAAGGTAAGCAGCTTCCTAAAAGTAACACAGGTCATCAGGGGAGAGCTCGACCACACTCAAGTCTTTTGACTCTTCTAGTTGAGTGGTACTGCACTCCACCCCTCTCTGTGCCTATGTTTGTTTTCCACTTTAAAAATAAGAAGTTTGTAAGATAGTCTTTAAGGTCTATCTCTGCTTTAAAATTCAATGACCTTTGAAAAAATTCATGACGCAGCGTACACATGAGACAACTTGGAATATGTTGGCATCACTACCTGTATTGACTTAAATTATCACATTTAACCTGAGCTACTTCAGAATAAGATCTTTTATTTACCAGTTGTGGAGACTTATTTCCTTGTTTTGTCTAGTTAAAAGGCATTGGAAAAAATGAGGCCAGTCCTCACTGTTCAAGGGAGCTCTTATCTCCCTCCACTGTTTGTAAGACTGAGGATGGTTGTAGGTTTTCTCATTGCTGTCACTTAGGATGCACTTGTAAAGCATATTTTACCTAGATTGCTTCAACAAACTGTTGAACCCTCTGAGCAGTCATTAGCTCATTCTGCTCTTTTGCTTACCTTGTCCTTTTCTACCCTCATTACCTGAGATCACATTCATCTGAGATGGCTTGATTTGTCTGGTGTGAAACAACTGAGATTTGTCTGGAACACTCTTTCTCTGTTTCACTCATATGCTCTCCAGGACCTTCTTTTCATGATGATTTGTTGAGGGCATTCTTTTGGTCTGTAAATTGCATCCAAAGTCATTCAAACTCTGTTTTGGCTCCATAGTAGATTTCTCATGCATATCATTGTATCATAATATTAAAACATATCATCCAAACTTTTCCCAAAAAAAAAAGCTCTTAAAAAATCATCCCAGTAGCATTAGGATTGGAACCCAGAAGGCAGGCCTCAGGAGGAAACACGTGGCTTGGATGGGATTGGTGGCCCTAACAGATTTCAGATGTAGTGAAATCTGGATCCGAATCCTGTGTTCTACCCTCCTCCATCACTCTCTCCACCCTTTCTCCCTTTTTCCTTTAAATTACTTATTAACTTAAAAATGTTTAAATTATATAAGAATAATTAGAATAAATGTGAAATCCCCCTACAAATGTCCTCCACTCCTCTCTTTAGTTGTAGCCACTAACATTTTTGATGCCTCTTATTAAATATTTTTCTATTTATCTCATATATATATACATATATAAATAGATACAGAGATATGGATGTAAACTCATAGTGTTTCCTTTTTGCATTAAAGTGGGTTGTGATATATGTATAATTCTGTGACTTGTTTTTTTCATTTAATAAGTCCTGGATATATTTTTGGGTGAGTAGGTCTGATTTACTCATTCTTTTGAATCTATCCATTATATGGGTGTACCATAATATATTTAACTATTATCCTAATAATGGATATTATTATTATTAATTATTAAAATGGATATTCAGTCTTTCAATTTTATTTATAAAAATAATGCTACAATAATGTCCTTTAAGCACACGTGCAAGTATTTCCTTACAGCTGTGCTGGTTCAGGCTTATATACTTCATCATATTGGCTTAGCCATGGTTTCTGTTGGATGCTGCTGGGTGACCTTCCAGTTAGCCTGGTGTTAACTGTATTCTTATAGGCCCCAGAGGGAAGCCTTGATCAATGCCAAACAGAAGATATTACGGAGCTGGTGGATAAATTATTTTCCTTCCCTTCCCTGATGGGCTATTGCCAGATGTAGTGTTTAAATGAACCCTCTCAGGGGATATGCTGTGTGACTGAACGACCAGGTGTACTTTCTGCTAAGGCTGTGCAGTGGCCAGATTCGTAATTCACCATTTTGTATTTGCTTTCCCTCCTTCTTCATCTCATTTTCTTTTTTCTCTATTCTAGCTTCCTTGGGATTGTATCCCTAATGAAACATTAAAAGTATATTTTGCCTTTTTCTAGGCTTTGTTTTCTAGAAAATTTGGGCTTAGAAAAAGGTATAGTCTGAAAAAAAATAATTATTAGGTCAAAGGATATGTGGGCTTGTGCTCATTTCATTATACCACCCTACTTTTTAATCAGACATATAGTTATAAATATACGGTATTTTTGTTTTCATTACTTATTAATTGCAAATATTTATGTTATAAGAAGAGCTATGTTGTTCTGTATGTATATATACTATATATTGTAAAGTAATATATTGTTCCTTTCTGAGCATTCAGTGGCGGTTAAGAACCTCTCTGAGTGTATTCAATATATTCAGGTATAACGTTACATGAAACCCTTTAAGTGATGAGTTCCAGTGCTTTAATTTTGTAGCTAAATAAAACAAAGCCTGAATTAGTTCTGTATTCTTCTCGGAATTACACTATAAAACAGTTACTGCTCTCCACAGAAGCCATCTTTCTGAAAATATGAAGTAGCTGAAAAGAGCATCATTAGGACAACCCTATATTACAATTTTTTTTTATGTTGGAAAGGTAGTTGGTAGCATAAACTTTCATAACTTCATGATGCAGAGAGAACTTGATTAGCCTTTTGTCCAAGTTTTAACACACTGTGCAGAGGGTAGAAGGAATTAAAGGACATTTTCATCTTATTCGGTCTTCCGGGGTGAAGTGGGAGTCGGCAAGGGGAGAAATGGTTAGACTCTGAGATAAATAAAATTTGTCAAAACCTGGACAGCCGAAGCTAATCTCTGGCTTGTCAGCTCTCCATGGCGTTCTTAGTACTATTACCAGCAATCATAATCCTAACCCACATTTGTAGCTTCTGGTCTAGCAGGGTCTAGCAGTCCCTCTATGAATATGTTTTCAAATGTGTATATATTATTCAGAACACTTCGTTTTCTGTGAGAACGTTGGGAAGAGCAGATAACCGTAACTTATGGATCTGGATCTGGAGTGTGATGTACTGGGTCAGGCATACACTCATACACTCATCCCCTCCTGTTTCCCATTCATACGGAGATAGATTCAGAAAGAGAATTTTTATTGCACTGTTAATGCAGGCCCATTTTATGTTTTTTCATCCATTACTCTGTGGATGTTTTTCTGAGTTGGCCTCACTTTCAGAACCCTGAAACGTAGCTGGACAGAGGGCAGAAGGAAGAGCCTGGATTCTTGGGAAAGTCTCCAAGGGAGATGAATTTAGGTCAGGAGAGTAGGTATTAAATTAGGTGTATATATGGGAATTATGTTGGCTTTTCATATTTGCTTAATCAGGAAAATGGGTGTGGTGCTTTAGTGAACTCCTGAAAAGAGTACACGCAGTCAACAGTGAGTGCGGAGTCTCAACACAGATGTAGGAGGAAGGGGAATTTTTAATGGAGTCGAAATATGTTAGCAATGCTTATAGTTGCCAGCAAGCCACATACACCTGTGTTAGCTTAGAAGGAGGTCTGCATGGATTTGTAAAATGGAAACCTCATTTGAATTCTAACTAGATTAAAGACATTGATGAGCCCAGCCCAGTTTATCCTATAATTGGGAAAACTGGGGCTCTCTTCAGTAGTTATCTACCAAAGAACACTTCTTTGCAGTGCTTTATTGATGGAAAAGCAACATTTATGTAACTGCTGTCATCCTGGAAACCATGTCTTGAATTCAGAGAGTTGCCACTCCTCAAATTGCAGCTTCCTGCTGGTGACTTAGCAAGCCAGGTCAGAGAGCGAAAAAGAGAAAACTAAAAGTGCAAACAGCACCCTTTCCATGATTCAGCCTTTTTTCTGACCACTTCATGTTTCAGAAATAAAGACTTTATAGTAAAATCTTCAGAAAATGTCATTTTTCTCAAAATAATTCATACACATGGTTACAGAAAATAGAATGAAAGGTCTTATAATGGTGAAAATAACAATGGTGTCCGTGAATTATTCTGGAATAATTATATATGATGCATAACTTGAGTGTATGTATTTTCAGCATCCAGGTTTAGGAAATGTGATAAATTAAAGATGACTGCTAATTGTTTGACACTTATGTAGTGGTCTATGTCTGTATGTCTTTCCTTTAAATCTGGGTGGACTCTTTTACTACTGTGAACAATTGAATCTTGTAGAAATGATTCTGTGCCACTTGTAGGGCCCAGGTCTTAAGAGACTATCAACTTCTGTTATACTTCCTGTCTTTTAGAATTCTTACTCTTGGAACCCAGTAGCCATGCTGTGAAAAAACTCAATTACCCCAGTGCAGAAGTCCATGTAGAAAAGAACTAAGACGCTCAACTGATGGCCTTCCCTGAGCTTAAGACCCTCAACTGATGGCCTTCCCTGAGCTTAAGACCCTCAACTGATGGCCTTCCCTGAGCTTCCAGGCAACAGCCAGCACTAACTTGCAGTTGTGTGAGTGAGCCATCTCTGAAGTGGATACTTCACCTCCACATGAACTGCCCAGCTAATGCCATGTGAAGGAAAAACATTGCCCAGCCAAACCTTGGCCAAATTCCTGATCCACAAAATTGTGAGATATAATAAAAGAGTGGCTGATTAAAGCCACTGGATTTGGGGGTAATTTGTTATGCAGCAAAATATAGCCAGAACAGAAATTTTGGCATAGGGAAAGAATAGATATCTTGATTAAGAGATCTGGTTTCTAATTTGGCTCCAACATTTAATAGCTACGTGACTTTAAATATCTGGGGACAGCTATTAAGCCCTTCTCAGCCTTAGTTTCCTTATCTGTAAAATTGCAATAATAATATGTATTTTAAAGGCCAAGGTGAGCATTAGAGATATCATATGTAAAGCAACTATTACATTTCTTGAAAGATGATAATAACTCCATACAGAAACAATTATTCATCAGTTAACCCACTCCTCTGTACCTTCTTCTTCCTAAGCAGTTTTCCAGATCAGGGTATTGCCAAAGGGAATATCATTTTTGAAAATCAATTTGGCAGTGTGATTCAGAGCTTTGAAATGTTTATATATCTTTCATCAAGTAATTCCATTTTATGACTCTATTCTAAGGAAACATTCCTAAATACTGGCCATAATACATCCATTCATGAAATAAAATGCTTATATAGTACTCTGATCTCCACACAGTACTTAAAGAATTTAAGTCTTTTGAAGTTCATCACTGTGTTATGTAGACATGTCAACCAACCGCAACATCAGCAGTGGTTGAAACTCTCCTCAAGGTAGCACCATCCCCAAATATTAATTTAGAAAACATCAACAACTATTAGGATAAGTACATGTAGTATGATTCAGTATGGAAGTGGAACTTTTAAGAAGTGCCTTTCATTCAACAAATACTTATTGAATACCAGCAAAATGGTAGACTCTGGGTAAGATCCTAGGAGAACAGACATGAAACCACAGCCTCTCCTCTTTCCTAGAGAGTCTCATGAGGGTTCATCTTGGCCGGAGTCAGCCCTGCTTCTCATACATTCCATAAATGTCTTTACCTGGATGCCTTCATTGTCACAGTCTTTCTACTCACAACAATCTCCCCATGTTACCAGGCAAAGCATTTTGCATGACTCGATTTGAGTTCTACCTCCTCCAAGCAGTCTTCCCTGGATCTGTGCTACACGCTTTCTAGCTCCACTGTATCCCCATGGTGCTAGCTTCTTGCAGCGTTCACTGTCTACTCATCTCTGGCTGTTCTGTATAGCTAGTTTTCTTTTTAAGTGGCTATGTACTATTTTCACAACTAGGTTAAAAATTCTTTATTAATCTCAAACATAACATTTCTTATGTATACCTAATATATAGAATATGAGATACCTGGGTATCTTGTTAAAATACATATTCTGATTCAGTATGTTTGGGGTGAAATCCTGGATTCTTCATAGATTCCAAGAGGTACAGAGAAAAAAAAAATCATTCCAAGTGAAAATGTGCCAGGTGGGTTACAACATGTTGCTTCTAGTTGCTCACAACATAAAGCTGCCTAGAAGACAGTTCTTCATAGATGCCAAGCTCTTAGGTGATGTCCTTGCTGCTTGGACCTCAGACCACCCTTTGAGTAGCCATAGTAAGGTTGTTGAGGACAGTTACCACCGTATTCTTCTGTTTGTCCAGCACCTTGGACAGTGCCTTGGACACAGCAAAGGTGTTCAATAAATGTTTATGATGGTGAGAAACAAAGAAAGAATACAGACCTTGGGACAATACTGACCTAGGTTACAGTATCAGTTCCACCACTTAATGCTCTGAATGATCATGGGCATTCAGTTATTTATAAAACAACCTTGCAGGGTTTCTATGATGTCAGAATTGAATTATGCATTTTAAAGCACTTGGCATAGTAGTAGTATAGAACAAGAGACTGACAAATAAATGGTATTTCCTCTTAATGATGATGAAGGACAATTTTACTTTTCTTCAGTGGTATTGTTCTTGGTTTTATACAGAAGGAAATAAAGGGAAGGAAGGTACAGATAAAAATTTTGGCTTGATTTTTAAAGATTATTGCATTTCTATTTTATCAGTTTTAACATATGTTCCAAGAGGTACAGAGAAAAAAAATCATGACAAGTGAAAATGTGCCAGGTGGGTTACCATATGTTGCTTCTAGTTGCTCACAATATAAAGTTGCTTAGAAGACAATCAAAGATAATCAGTAAGTAGTACCAAAGGAGAAAACAATGTTACTGTCATCTTCCTACTACCCTGGTTCATACCCAGCCTGTTTGGCAGAGATAGTGTCTACGTATATTCCAGATGAAGCCCTGGCAAAGGCCCTCGGTAGGATGACTCAGAGGGTGGTTGTGAAGAGGGTTGGCATGAAGCATTCGGTGCTCACCTAATTGCATCGGAAAAGGAATTGCATGTTGAAGAAAGCCCCATGCTGTACTTCCTGAATCAGCTCCCCTCATCCACTGGCAGAAAAAGTAGTTAAAATATCCCCCAGATTCAGACAGTTTGTATTTCAGTTGAGACAGTAAGTAGTCTTTCTTGCATGAATTGTATTTCAGGGCAGGAAAATAATTAGGGGAAGCTTTTTTCTTTTGTTTGTTTGTTTTTAATCATAGCTTAAAAATGAGAAGAAATAGAAAACCACATTTACAACGTTAATGGATCTAGATTATGGTCATAGTAGTTGCTAAAGCCGTTTGATAAGAAACATTATATGTGAAACTTAATAATAGATGGATCAGGCTGGCATGACCTGAATCCACTAATTAATCTTTCCATCACTAAAGGAGGGGCAGACAGGACCTATTTTTCTTTTGATGCAAGGCAATGGGAAGTGTACGGAAATGTTATAAAGTATTGTTGACAAAAGAAATAACCTATCACTGATCAGGCCTCTAGACCTAACGCCCAGTTTACAGAAAAATACAGGGGATGGAGGTCATTTAATCAGCCAAATCCAGTTATTCTATAAGACAAATAATTTAGTTCTTTCAAATAATAAATAGCAGAAAAAGGAGAATTGTTGTATATTAATAGAGACGTATAATACACATAATGTAAATGCAATGTGTGGACCTTGTTTGGATTCTTATTCAGACAAATCAACTTTAAAAGTATTTTTAAATATTCAGGGAACATTGAACTTGAAGTAGATATTAAAATGTTACAAGGAATTACTGTTAATCATACGATAATGCTGTTGGAGTCATGTTTTAAAACGTTCTTACCTGTTGAAATGCCTACTGCAATATTTCTTGATAAAAGAAGTCCATCTTTACCAGAAGGAGGAAACAGTGACATTCAAATTTAGAGAAGTAAAATATTTCACTGGTTAAATTAGCAAAAAATTAAAAGTATTTATGTTGTCAAGTGTGGCAAAAGTGAGAGTAAATAAAAACTCTTATGCATTTAGTAGAAGTTTAAAGAGTAGAACATTTTGTGCAGCGTCGGCAATATTTACCAAAGTTCATGTTGCATGTCCTCTATTTTAGGAATTCGGGGAATTTCCAGAATTCCTCTTCTAGCTCTGTGAATCAGGAGAGCTGGATGGAAGCTCTACCTCCTGCTGTGGATCTGGCTGGGCTTGGTTCCTCATGGCTCAGGTCTGTCCCATGTTTTTAATTTTTGTTATCAATAAACAATTTTTTATTTTTTAGAACTAGTACTGAGAGTTCCCATATAGCACTGTCCTCACAGTTCCTCCTATTTTTAATAACATATTCGTAGAGTATATTTGTTATAATTAATGAACCAATACTGACACACTGTTATTAGCTGAAGTCTATAATTTATTCAGCATTTCCTTAGTTTTTACCTAGTGTCCGTTCTCTGTTCCAGGATCCTGCCTGGGGTACTATATTATATTTAGTTGTCATGTCTCTTTAGGCTCCTCTTGGCTGTGACAGTTACTTAGACCTTGTTTTCAATGACCTTGACAGTTTTGAGGAGTGCTGATCAGGTATAATGTAGGGTGCCTTTGTATTGAAATTTTTCTGGTGTGTTTCTTATGGTTAGCTTGAGGTTATGGCTTTTGGGGAAGAAGTTCAGAGGAATAAAGTACCACTTTCATTGTTGCTTAAATTGTTTCAGCTTTGGCTGTTGTGCCCTGTTAATGTACCTCCGTGTGTGTGTGTGTGTGTGTGTGTGTGTGTGTGTGTGTGTGTGTGTGTGTGTGTGTGTGTGTGTGTGTGTGTGTGTGTGTGTGTGTGTGTGTGTGTGTGTGTGTGTGTGTGTGTGGTTTTCTTTGAGCACTTTCTTACTTTCTGGGCTGCAAGATGCTCCAGGAGTCATCTTGTATATTTCCTGCCCTACTCCTAGGACCAGCCATCTCTCCAATAAGCCCTGGTTCCTTATTGGAAAATGATTTTAGAAACCAAGATTTGGGTGGTAAGTGTGCTCATTTCTACTGTGGTATTATTTCTTCTAGGCCTTCTCAGCTGACAGAGCAAAAATATATGTGTGCATACTAACCTATATTTATCCATATATCTGTAAATATTTCTTTATGTAATAAACTATACCTGTATTAAGTTAAACATGAGTTCTTACTGAGGTCTCCAACTCTAATCCATTACCACATGGATCATTCTAGCTAGTTACCCTTGCTTGTCTGTAACCTCCCATTCCAACAGTAAGAAACAGTAAGAAACCAGGGTCTCATCATCTACCATCTAGTTACTTAGTTTTTCATTTTCAGTGGACATGTATAGCAGTGTTAGAATTATTAATCCCTATCTCACGGGAAAGAGTTTTATCAACTTATAAAACTGTATAGTGCCTATATACAGTTCCTGTTGTCATTATTCTTACAGATTCTACTCATTTCCAAAGTCACTTAGGTCAGTACACTTCCCCTAACCCTCTTCACTGAAGTTGTTTCATTTTTTTTTTTTTTTGCGGTACGCGGGCCTCTCACTGTTGTGGCCTCTCCCGTTGCGGAGCACAGGCTCCCGATGCGCAGGCTCAGCGGCCATGGCTCATGGGCCCAGCCGCTCCGCGGCATGTGGGATCTTCCCGGACTGGGGCACGAACCCGTGTCCCCTGCACCGGCAGGCGGACTCTCAACCACTGCGCCACCAGGGAAGCCCTCATATATTTTTAATACAATTAGATTCCCTTACCATAGTCTGCATTGTTCTTGGCACCTCCTAAACTCCTATATGATTTTTTAAAATTTGCATATATTAAGGTTCATTCTTTGTGCTGTAAAGTTCTATGGGTTTTGATAAATGCATAGTGTAATGTACCACCATTACAGTACTATACAGAATAATTTTACCACAGGTAAAATACCCTGTGCTTCACCTATTCATCCCTCCTTTCCTCTCTGTAGCATCAATTGAACTTTTTACTCTCTCTATAGTTTTGCCCTTTCCAGAATGTCGTATGATTGGAACGCTATAGTATATAACCTTTTTTGGACTGGCTTCCTTTACTTAGCAATATGCATTTAAGTTTCCTCTATGTCTTTGTAGCCTGAAATGTTGTTTCTTTATATCACTGAATAGTATTTCATTGTATGATATACTACAGTTTATTTATAATTCACCTATTAAAGAACATCTTGGTTATTTCCAGTTTTTGGTGAAAGAATAAAACCACTATAAAATTTTGTATTCAGGGTTTTGTGTAGACATGTATTCAGCTCATCTGAATAAACAACTAGGAGCACAGTTGCTAGATTGTATGGTAAAGCTGGGTTTATAAGAAACTGCCAAACTTCCATCCAGAGTGGCTTTAGCATTTTGTATTTCTACCTGCAATTAATTATATTCCTAATGCTCTGTATCCTTGCCAACATTTGGTATTGTTTGTTTTTTGAATCATAGCTATTTTAATAGGTGTATAGGGGTATCAATTGTTATTTTAATTTTCAGTTTCCTAATGACGAATGATATTAAAAATTTTTGTTGTTTATTTGCCATCTGTGTATCTTTCTGAGGTATTTGTTCAGATCTTTTGCCCTTTTAAAAATTGGTTTATTTTCTTACTATTGAGTGTTAAGAGTTCTTTGTGTATTCTGAATACAAGCCCTTTATCAGGTAAATGTTTTGAATTTTTTGTCATCCAGTCTGTGACTTATCTTTTCAGTCTCTAAGCACCCATTTTATTTTTACTTCTGGGGCTACAGAATAGGAATGATTAGCTGTTATTCTTCTAATAGCAGTGGCAGAGCCTAGAGGGAAGACACTCAACCTCACGATCTTATTAGAATACCCTAATTATGTCAAGTTTGGTAACATTGCATCGAGCAAAGAAAGTCACATGCTCAAATTCTGCATTAATGAAATAGGGTGGAATATATGGATGGGGGATAGGGAAGAATGAATAATCTTAATAATATAATCAGTCCTATGATCCATGAAACTACAGTGGCTTTCTATTACTTTATTCTGTGTCTTATTTAATGTTAAACATTTCTTCAATCTTTCTGAAAGATCCTAATGTGAGAAAGCAACCAATTCTGTATTTCTTTCTTTTGCATAATTTTAATTCCCAGACATTGTTCACATTAATCAATGTTACATAAATAAGAGTGTAAGGTCGGATCTTAACAAATGGCACCACGAAACAGAGGAAAGCTTCAAGTGAGCTTTATTAGGGAGCGCTCCCGGGCGAGGTTCACTGGTCCGAGAGAAAGGGGCCAGAGAAGTCGCACCCGGGCGAGGGTTGGGCAAGATTTTATAGGGGAAGAAGGAAAGGGGTGTGGTGAATCTGGGAGGGCGCAGGGTATTCCTTATTTGGTGGTCTTTTCGGGTATCCTGGGGGACCGTTAGTCCCGCCCCTCGAAAGGCGGGAAGGCTGGGCTGGGTTCAAAGTCCCCAGGTCAGTTCCTGGAACTGGGTGGTCCGGAATGTCTCCAGGGCAGTTTCTGGAACTGGGTGGTCCAGAGGATGCAACCTGTGAATCTGATTGTGTTCCCCTGCCTCGGGCCAGTTGGCCTTACAAAGAGCTCACCTAACAAATATCTCTTTGAGTGCAATTCAGTGAAAATAGCTGGTTTCTCTCCATTACCTTGTCGAAGTTTACATGTAGTTCTGTTCTATAATTACTTTCACAGTTGTCTAACAAATTTATAATGGATTGGTCGCTTATTACCAGTTTTTTAAAAAAGTCATGGCTTCTCCAGTCATTCTGTATATCAAAATTATTTCATAAAGTGGCTTAGTTCTTCTATATTTGAAAATGATATCTGCTTTTTTCTACTTGAGAAACAACTTAGTTGGATGTATCTTTTTGGGTCATATTGTCTTGCCCTGATAATTGTAGCAGTTGCTTCAGCATCATTATTATTGTTGTGGTTATTGTTTATATTGTACTTTAAAAATTAAGACGTCGCAGAAAATCAAAGTTTTTGACTATTTTCCCAATCTCAGTACATTATTCGAAGGCAACAATGGTATCAGCTTTGTGTATTATCATTCAAGACCACTTTATATGTCTTTAGTTACAGATATATAAATATATATTCCATTTCTTTCTTTTTTTTTTCTTTTTTTTTGCGGTATGCGGGCCTCTCACTGCTGTGGCCTCTCCCGTTGTGGAGCACAGGCTCTGGACGCGCAGGCTCAGTGGCCATGGCTCATGGGCCCAGCCGCTCCATGGCATGTGGGATCTTCCCGGACCGGGGCATGAACCCGTGTCCCCTGCATCGGCAGGCAGACCCCCAACCACTGCGCCACCAGGGAAGCCCTGTATTCCATTTCTTTTAGCACTGAACATCACTGTGGAAAACTCAGAAAAATTTAACTTCTGAGCAGAACTGATTTTTTGCCTAGATTCACCCAACACCATCTGTCCCTTAGAAATCCTTATTTAATCTTTGAAGTTTGGTAATGTCTTTAAAAGTATATATCTCACTCTTATTTATTCTGTGTCATTTTCCTGGAACATATTACGCACACATGTGCACACACACAGTGGAGGAAAATTGTTCCAAGACATGGAAGAAGAAAAAATTTCTGAAAGAAAATATAAATTCAAATTCATTTCTAGTTTGGAAAAAATGTCTCTTTTACTGTATTTTTTTTTCTTTTTGGTATAATGTATTTATTTATTTTTTATTGGAGTATAATTGCTTTACAATGTTGTGTTAGTTTCTGCTTACAATGAAGTAAATCAGCTATATGTATACCTATATCCCCTCCCTCTTGGACCTCTTTTACTGTACTTTTTACTGTACCTCTTTTACTGTGTCTTTGAATGTTTTTTCTTCCTCTGTTCTGATTTTACTTCAAGAAGACCTATTATATGTAGATTGGATCTCCTTGTGTTCTGCATATATCACTCTCCCCCTAATTATTATAAATTATTTTTCCAATTTTATTTTTCTCACTTCAGATGTCTAAAGCCTGTCCCTGATATCCCTGGATGTTTTTAGCAGAGTCCGATCTACTTTTTACTGTTTATAACTTGTTTTCATTTCCCTGATAGTTTTGTTATATTTTCCATTTCTGAGATGTCAGTTTAGTATTAATTTTATATTTTAATTTCTTTTTATATTATTATAACTCACATATATTTATTTTTAAATTTGTTTATCTTTTATATACAGTCTGATTTCAAAGAAGTTATGCTTTCTAAAATTTATTTGATACCATAGTTTTTTAAGTGTTCTCCTTCCTTCCTCCTGGTATAATCCTGAAGAGTAGTCTTTATCTGCTTGTTGTTTGTTGTACTGTATTCCTTCTTTTTATGTTTTTGTCTATACTGGATCCTAATTGATTGTAAATTATATTTGTGTAGGCTTTTGGGACTAGCTGTTTTCTACACTGTATATGACAAGGGGCTAGGGGAGTGAATCAGCAGAGAGGGCAGGTTAAATTCACGTGTAGTTTTTCCAAATGCCGTCTCATCAACTCTGTTACTTATTTTGCCACAAGAGTATATCTGCTCTTCACTCTCATAGAGTGTGGCTGGCACCCCTCTGAGGAAGTAGGGAATCTCTGTGCCAAGCAGCTTAGTCCTGTATGCCACAAGTCTCTCTCTCCTTATTGTCTTAAGTGTTTAATTTTCTCCAGCTGACTGTTAGAGGCAGCTGCAAGGCAGAAAACCTAGCCGGTCACACCAGAAGGTGACTTTGAGAAGATAGCATGCGGACTGCTTTCCTCATTGTCCCCTACTCCCGACCCGCGGAGGAGCGAGAATTCAGTGTTGTATCAATAGCCTGTCAAACCCTTGAGCTTGTGTTCTAAACTTTGGGGTCTTTAAGACCTTGCTGCATAATACAGAAAACTTTCTGTCATGTTAGAACATGAAGGTACATGTTATGTCTCTGTGTATTTCATTAATTTGATAAAAACATATTATGGGTTGTGAATATTTTATAACTTCAGTGAAGATGGAATTCAGTCCCCACTCCCCCTTCTCTCTCGCTCTCATTGTGTTGTTTTTGCTTAATGGTAGACGTATCTTTATTTCACTATTTTTAACCAGATATCTCCCTGTTTAAGTTTTATTAAACATGCGGTTTTCTAACTTTTAGGAGTTAAAAAAAATCTACGTAAGAAAGTTGGAAAAAATGTTAAACCACAGAAATAAGTAAATAAATAAAGTAACCCATTACCCACTACCTAGAAATAATAGTGCTTATCAGATAACTTTTAATATTTTAGAGGCCCCATAAGCTATAAAAAAGCCCTGTAGATGGGAAGAATGTTTAATTTGGTTTAACCAAATATCTCAGTGTTCACCTGATACAACAAAAACACAAAATACAGTTTTGAAAGTGATTAGTTAATTAATAAATCAAGAAATATTGGTCTAAGTCTATTAGTGATGTGAAAATTGCTAACAACAACAGAAAAACCAAACAGCTAAGAAAGATAAAAGTGCTTGTCTCAGGTATAAGGATAGGAGGAATGGGGAGAGGTCAGGCAGGAGATTTGTTTTTTATCCTAAGCTTTTCTGTATTATTTGATTTTTGTGACCATGTAAGTGAATTACTTGGATGAGATAAAAATCATTCATTAAAAGTAAAGATTCAAAATAAATTAGATGTTAGTGAAAATAGGTATTTTTTTTACATTTTGCTAAATGCTTCTCTTATCACAGACTTTAGTTTTAAATATTAAATTAAGGTATATAGTAGAGATTAAATATGGAATAATGCTCAGATCTCTATTTGGTTATGCATTTTTTTAAAGATTTTTTTTTGATGTGGATCATTTGTAAAGTCTTTATTGAATTTGTTACCATATTGCATCTGTTTTATGTTTTGGTTTTTTGGCCGCAAGGCATGTGGGATCTTAGCTCCCCGACCAGGCATCAAGCCTGCAGCCCCTGCATTGGAAGGCGAAGTCTTAACCACTGGACCATCAGGGAAATCATGGTTATGCATTTTAACATCAGAATTTCTTGGCACCTGTTGATACATTGTCCCTTATTTCCCTCATTCTTTCTGATTCCCTGTGTTCTAGATCACATGCCTTAGATCTTACGTCTTTGGTTATATTAGCTTAATTATATACATTTATTATTAAGGTCATATACATTTCATTTCTGTTTCTCATAGAGTCTGTTTGGGGAGCATGAAAAGCATCCTTTATCCTGGTGTGTGTCCCTGTCTCTGGATTTCTAACAGTAGGTTTTTCTGGGTCTTCCACCACTTCTCCCAACAGCCATAGTCAAGCCCTTCCCTTGCCATGTTCTTTGTCACCCAGGTGGAGGACTCCTGATTTTTTTTTTCCCCACACTGAGCAGCATGCTGGATCTTAGTTTTCCGACCAGGGATCGAACCTGCGCCCCCTGCAGTGGAAGTGCGTAGTCTTAACCACTGGACCGCCAGAGAAGTCCTGAGGACTCCTGACTGTGTAAAGAAAATAAAGCAGAGACAAATGATACACTTTCCAGGTCCAAGTTTTGAGCCTCCTGGGACCAAATTTTCTCTATCTACACATGCAGGATGTCAGAATGCAAAATGCTCAGATTCTGTGAAAAGGTGGAAACAATGTCATTGATGTCATCCACTCTGAATTACCCAGTGATGTCAGATTATTTAAGGCCTCCCCTTCCACCTCTCATTGACTAATACGTGTGGAGAGTCACATGGATTTACTTCTACGGAATGCTTGAAATGAGAGGGGAAAGTGGACATGGGTGTTACTGAAGAGGAAAAATGCAGAAATAAGGTAGTGTGCTACTATCAATTTCAGAAATCTAAAGATGTGAGAGTACTTGGATATTGCTGGAGTTTGAGAAATAAATGAGAGGTTTATCCCACAAGTCCGATCGCTTTAAACATCTGGAGAGACTCCAGGATTCCTTGGGGGTGGGGGGGGGTGGAATAACAAAGCCACTTGCTTAACTTCCCCTTCATTTCAGGAATATCATAATTAGAGCAAGGCATGAATAATAAGGAGCTCTGCAAGGTCACATCCATCATCAAAGCAGGAGAAATGTAATCTCCCAGCCCCTGCAAAAACCTGTAGCAGTAGGCTGAGGCATCACATGGTAGGTTTAGATTATTCTTTTACTCCTTTGATCAGTATACTCAATTCAGAGGGTTCCGAAAGCAAAATAAAACAAAACAGTAAAGAAAACTCTTGGCATTTGTGTTACATTTGCTTTGCACTCTTTACTATCCTATCTGATCTTCTTACAAATCAGCTGAGGTGGGCACAGAAAGGATAATTACCCCCATTTAGTAGATGGGGGTAACTGAGGCACAGATGCATTGCATGGCTTGCCTAAAGCCAGGCAGCACTTTTTCACAGGGGTAGGATTAGAGCCCGAGTTTCCTGATACTTTGGCATTTTCTCCTGCCTGCTTACGTTGCTGCTTCTCCAATTCATTCACACAGGTGGCTCAAAGGAGGAGGTATATATCAAGTACCTGGAGTAGAGCTTAGTGGAGAATAGGTGCTCTGTAAATGGTGGCTACTCCTTTAGTTTGAGCCACTCCTTTCCAGGCATCACCCCCTGGAATGCAGGCCCTTATAGGATGTGGTTTTTCTTAATGATCCCTGCAGCAAGACAGAATTTTTTTAGAATGGACTTACTATGTACTCTGTTTGGGAAAATGAAGGCTATGGAGTCTGTAAAATTTTGCAGCTGAAGCTAGCAAAACTACCCCATTCTTATTTTTCCAGCCTTTTGCTCTTATGTTTCCTGTCTTCCTACTTCACTAATGTTCTCCTCAAATATATTCAAACATGTTATGACTATTAGCATTAACATTAGCAAAATGTAAGTTTTATCTTCATAAGTAAATGAGAGAACTCCAGCCAGCATTTGCATTACTTGAACCTTGTTGTTTATTATTTTTCAATCACCTTCCAGTCATGCATTCTCTCCATGTATGCCAGAGATTTGTTTTATTTTCATTTTTTTCCTCAGTTATTTTATGTTGGCTTTGAGGCTCCAGAGCTGGAAGACTATTGCATGATCAGTTTTGTTCCTCTGTTACAGTGGAGTTTTCATGAAATTAATTATGCTGTTTCCTTCTCAGTAATGTCCTCTGATGAATATTTTATTTTGCTCAATTGCTGTGTGGTCGGCCTTGCTTGATATTTTGCGGTACCTTTTCAAATAAGAAGATGCTCCTGAGACTTTTCAGAGTCTCTGCTGCAGCCTTAATAGGAAATCCAGAGATCAGCCAAAGGAGCTCTTCCCTCTAAGAGCACAGAAAATTCCTAATAGCGGGGCCCACAGGGTGAGAACAAGATTCACCTGACCTCCCAATGTCCGTATGTTAGAAATCATCATGGCATCAGCAGAGAGAAGGGAAATAAATGCATCCCATCATGGAGATGTGTTACTAAACCAATCCAGTTCCATGACCTTGACTACTCAGAACTGCAAGAGCTTCCTATTTATTTTGCTATGAGCACAGAGTTGGCTCTAGAATATTCACTATAAAACCTCCTCAAGGGGACTTCCCTGGTGGTGCAGTGGTTGAGAGTCCGCCTGCCGATGCAGGGGACACGGGTTTGAGCCCTGGTCCGGGAAGATCCCACATGCCGCGGAGCAACTGGGTCCGTGAGCCACAACTACTGAGCCTGCGCATAAGGAGCCTGTGCTCTGCAACAAGAGAGGCCGCAATAGTGAGAGGCCTGCGCACCGCGATGAAGAGTGGCCCCCGCTTGCCGCAACTAGAGGAAGCCTTCGTGCAGAAACGAAGACCCAACACAGACCAAAATAAAACAAAAAACAAACAAAAAACCTCCTCTGGCAACTCCAAGGGCTGTGTAGTTGAGTGTTTTTCTGAGGTGAGCATAAGTTCAGCAGCAAGAAAGAGCCCATCAGAAGAGCGGCTGGAGCAGGTGCCATGCAGAAGAAAGGAAAAAACAGAAATGGAGCAGCTGCTCATTGCCAGACACTGCTTGGTGTTTTAAAAGTATCTCATTTAGGGCTTCCCTGGTGGCGCAGTGGTTGAGAGTCCGCCTGACGATGCAGGGGACACGGGTTCGTGCCCAGGTCCGGGAAGATCCCACATGCCACGGAGCGGCTGGGCCCGTGAGCCATGGCCGCTGAGCCTGCACGTCCGGAGCCTGTGCTCCGCAACGGGAGAGGCCACAGCAGTGAGAGGCCCGCGTACCAAAAAAAAAAAAAAAGTATCTCATTTAATTGTCAAAATTACCTCGCCATCAGGTTATGAACCCCATTATAAATATGCGACCTCTGGTGCTCAGAGAGGTTAAGTAACTTGTCTAAGGAGCCCAGTGGCTGGCATTTAAATATTTGCTGATTCAATAATGAATGAATGAATGTTATGCCGCCAATGCAGGGAATTGATAAAGGGAGCACCTCTTACTTCTACTTTATAGGAATAAATATTCCCTGTGGCAGAAGGAAGACTTAGCAAATGACATGGGAGCTTACTAAATGAAGTTTTTGGCATGAAATGCTGGCAGGAAGAGAAGGGGGCTGTGTCCCTGTTGTCCCAGTTGTGGGCTCTGTAGTCTCATCTACAAAATTGGGACTACACGGCTCTGCCTACCTTCCTTCCCACCCCTACCCTGCTTTTTACCAATGAGCCTTTGGGAGGCTCTCACTGAGATACGTAAGGTGATGTAATTATACATAATTCTGTACCTGGCCAAGAACTGGGGACAGGAGTCAAGGTCCTAAATGTTTTCTGCCTTTTGGGGTACCTGGAGGTAAGGGAAGTTAAAGAATTGGGAACTTCAGAGTTGGACAGTAAACGTGGGTTTCATAGTTAAATGGCACAGGTTGTGCCTGGCCATCCTGTTTAGAAGCCCTCATTTCCTTTTCAGGCCCTGTTTCTACTAAACCTTGTGGTTTTCCGAATTGTGCTGAGAGCAAATCCCACATCCCCTTTGAAATGATTTGATTTCTGTACTCAAAACTGGTCTGGAGGGCAGACTGCTGAAAAAGCTTCTTTCCCCTTGAATTAAATGCTCTTGGGCAGGGGAAAACAGACTGTGAGATTGTTGTGCCTGGTTGAAAGCAGGCAGGTATCTCCAGTATCCACATCAAAGCCTTCAGTGCCCATGGTAACATTAATAATAAATCTTGAGTTTCTTGCAGATTTTCAACTAAGCAATGTTGCTTTTCCTGTGGTTAGGTCAGTTCCAATGTGTTTGGTGCTAGCATTTCAGACATCTTCTGCCAAAATGAATGTGAAATAATTAGCAGCATGAGATGCTTTTGCTTTGCTCACCAGAAGCAGTCTTTTAACCTAACATAATAGAGTTTTCAAGTGAATCTTGGTTATGAAAACCTTTCCTTTCTGAGGATTACTAACCCATCCAGGTAACTGCTAGGGTGGTCTTGAGTTCTTTTCTCTGATATTGATGTACCCATATTAGGTGGAACTGGGCGAAAGCAGTTGGAATAGGCACACAAGTGGGGACCGAAAGTGGGAGTTGGGTGGGCTTCATCTATCGGCCACAGCAGAGGGCAGGTGAAAAAAGAACTCCCTCTAATTTCTCTCTGTCCCCACTGCCCTTCCCCAGTCCATGCCACCACCAGCTCTCGTCTGACCATTGCAGAAACCTCCTAACTATTCTTTTTGCTTCCACTCTCAACCTGCTCCAATTTAGGAAGCCAAGGTGAGTTTCTTAAACAAAAGCCAACCTAAACAATTTACTCCCCTGGTTGAAACCTTTCGTTGGTTTTCAGTTCCACTTAACATAAAACATAATTCCAAAATCCTACCCCAGCCAACATGTCCAGCAGGTCCCTGGTCTCATGTTCATTGCTCTCCCCTCCTTACTGTGCCCTGGCTGTGCTGGACCTCCATCAAGCCCCTTACCCCTTCACAGCCCTGCCCACGCCTTCTTACCGCTGCCCTCTCTTCCTCCCTCTTTGTCTCGCCTCTACTAATCCATCAAGTCTCATGTTAAGTTGGTTCCTCAGAAGGTCTTCCCTGATTCTAAAATAAAACTAGACACTCATAGGGAAGATGGCCAAGGTGGCTGAGTAGGAAGGCCCCAAACCCTTCCCCTCCCACAGGCATGTCAACATTACAACTACTTGCAGAGCAACTACCTATGAGAATAACCTGAAGACTAGTAGAAAATAATTTGCACAACTAAGGATATGAAAAGAAGGAAGCACAACAAGATAAGGCGGAGGGGCAAAGAAGCAGTACAGTCAGGGCCCACACACCTGGGGGAGGTGACCCACAAATGGGACGCTAATCACAGCCACAGAGGTCCTCCCCAAGAAGCGAGGGGTCCAAGCCCCACATCAGGCTCCCCAGCCCCCGGGTCCTGACAAGGAAGACGAGGCCCCAGGACGTCTAGCCTCGAAAACCAGCAGGGCTGAGGGAACAGACACTCCGCTCTTAAAGGGTGTGTGAAAATCTCATGTGCTCCAAATCCCAGCAAAGAGGCAGTAGTGTCAAAGGAGCCTAGATCAGGGCTTCCCTGGTGCGCAGTGGTTGAGAGTCTGCCTGCCGATGCAGGGGATGCGCGTTCGTGCCCAGGTCTGGGAAGATCTCACATGCCGCGGAGCGGCTGGGCCCGTGAGCCATGGCCGCTGAGCCTGCGCATCCGGAGCCTGTGCTACGCAACGGGAGAGGCCACATTGGTGAGAGGCCCGTGTACCGCAAAACAACAACAACAACAACAATAAAAAAAAACGCCTAGAGGGCTTCCCTGGTGGCGCAGTGATTGAGGGTCCGCCTGCTGATGCAGGGGACGCAGGTTCATGCCCCGGTCCCGTGAGCCATGGCCGCTGAGCCTGCGCGTCCGGAGCCTGTGCTCCGCAACGGGAGAGGCCACAACAGTGAGAGGCCCGCGTACCGCAAAACAACAACAGTAAAGAAAAGCCTAGATCAGACCCACTTTTTCAACTTAGCGAGCCTCTTGTAGAGGCAGGTGTTAGCTGGGGTTGGAGATATTAGCAGCAGCCATTTTTGGAAGCTCGTTCTACCACGATGGCAAGCCCCATTTTGGAATCCACCCTCTAGCCTGTTAGTGTCAGGAGCTTACCTTCTCACCAGTGGGTCAGCGCCAGCGATGTGCCCCCGGCGCCATGCACCCAGCTGTGGGGGGATCTGGGCCTATCTGCCAGTAGACAGGCGGCAGCCACCAAACCTCCCCAGGCCATACAGCCAACCATGTGGGAAGCCTAACCCCTAACCCTGCCTTACAACAGGCCTGCAGCCATCACATGAGGCAGGGCCTGGCAGCCAACCAGGCCAGGGACCAGTGGTGCCTGCCAGCACACCCATAGTATGAAGGTTTCTTGGAAAATTAAGAAAAGAACTACCATGTGTTCCAGCAATTTCACTTATGAGTATTTGCCTGAAAAAAACAAAAGCACTAATTCCAAAAGATATATGCACCTCAATATTCATTGCAGCATTAGTTACAGTAGCCAAGATATGGAAGCAGCCTAAGTGTCCATTGATAGAGTAATGGATTAAGTAGATGCGGTGTATATATACAATGGAATATTATTCAGCCACAAACAATGAAATCTTGCCATTTGCAACAACATGGGTGGATTGGGAGGGTATTAGCTAAATGAAATAAGTCAGAGAGAGAAAGACAAATGCTGTAGATCTCACATATATGTGGAATCTAAGAAAAAAACAAACAAAAACCAAGAAAACAGACTCATAGATAGAACAAACAGGTGGTTGCCAGAAGGGCAGGGGATGGGGGTGGGTGAACTAGGTGGAAGGGATCAGAAGATACAAACCTTCAGTAATAGAATAAATAAGTTATGGGGATGTAATATACAGCAGAAGGCATATGGTCAATAATGCAGTAATAACTTTGGAGACAGATGTTTACTAGGCTTATCGTGGTGGTCATTTCATAATGTATGTAAATGTCAAATTACTATTTAGTACACCTGAAACTCACATAATATTGTGTGTCAACTATATATCAATAAAAAAAAGTTTTTCTTGTATTTTCCTTTCATAGCACTTAAGACTAAGGCTGTTTGTTAGTGTGTATTTTATATATGTCATAATTTAAAAAATATATGTCTTCCTTCCCACTGATTTATAAACTCAGTTAAGTAGGGACCAAGTCTGTTTTGTCCACCAGTATATCCTTAGCACCTAACAGAGTACCTGACACATAAGAGGTACTCTAAATATTTAGAGAATGAATAAAAAGCTGGCTTCTTGTGCCATCTGTCCAAGTTGACTTACTCTCGTTTCTAAACCACTGTACAGGATGCCTGGTTTCAGGCCTCACATCAGTGGGCACAGCCTTGCCTGGTCCTTGTAATTGACTGGCTCCACCATGTTGGCCTTGGTAGGCATGCTGCCTATACCAGCCCTGTTTTTTCTAATGCAAAACAGATTTATTTGTGAGGTGAAAAGGAAAGCACACTTCTGTCAAATGGAGAAGATCAAGATTCTTAAGTAGCTGACTTTGGGACCTGCCGGGTGGGAAGACTTGCTGTGTTGCCTTCAGATGTTCTCTCTTTACCTGATGTGTCAGATGCTTCAGCAGCCTTTTCAGGCTGTCCTTCACTCTTGGCCGCCTTTTCTAAGTCCTTCTGATAGTTAAGCTGGTATTCCAGATAGCTTATGTTCCTGGTCTGTTCATCCAGGAACTCTTTCATGAAGCGTGAGAGATTGGTTTCTTTATTCGTAGAAGTCGAGGTCTTCAGTTCTTGCAGCAGCGTGTTTAACACTTTCTCCAACTGCAGATCCAAGCCAAATCCTTGGAACGTGACCTCATACCACTTGCTCAAAATCTGATTCCTGGTTGTTCCCACCCTTCTGGCAGTGTTTTGAGCCCTTGCTCAAAGCCTGTTTAAATGGAACCCTTCAAAATCCTTATATATTTTAAAGCTGTAGCATCTTTTTTTCTTTTAAAAAATTTACTTATTTATTTATTTATTTTTGGCTGCGTTTGGTCTTCGCTGCTGCACGTGGGCTTTCTCTAGTTGCGGCGAGCGGGAGCTACTCTTCGTTGTGGTGCTGGTGCTTCTCATTGCGGTGGCCTCTCTTTGTTGTGGTGCTCGGGTTCTAGGGCACGTGGGCTCAGTAGTTGTGGCTCGTGGGCTCTAGAGCGCAGGCTCAGTAGTTGTGGCTCGTGGGCTCTAGAGCACAGGCTCAGTAGTTGTGGCACACGGGCTTAGTTGCTCCACGGCATGTGAGATCTTCCCAGACCGGGGCTCTAACCTGTGTCCCCTGCATTGACATGTGGATTCTCAACCACTGTGTCACCAGGGAAGCCCAAGCTGTAGCATCTTGATAGACCCTTCTGAGGAAGACTAGTAACTCTATAGCACCGTGAAAGTCAGCCCAGGCCTCACTGAACTTCTTGTCTGGGCTTATATGAAGAGGAAGTTCAAGTAGAAATGTTTATAAATTAATCTGCATTGAAAATACAATGGTTGTTGCAATTTATAGGGAGTCAGGCTTTTGGGATTCCCCAGTCATAAAACTTAAGAATATAAATGATACACTTTGGGAATAAAAGTATAGAAAGAAATGTGATGTGTATGCCAATTATGCGTGCATCTAACATCCCTCTTACACCTGCTCCTGCAAGGAGTCAAAGAAATCCTTTTTTCATAGAGTTCTCATTCCAAATTTTGTGAAAATTTAAATTGTCTTACCCTTGACTCTCCACACTTCTCACTTGATTCTGACCCTCTACAAGAGCCTGAATCCATTTATTCCTGAAGTATCTTGCAAATACCACAGTATGTTTAATACCGACAACACCAAGTATACCGATTTTGTTGCAAAGGTTCATCATTATCTTAACTCATCATGAGGTAAAGGGCATTGACACAGAACATTCAAGTATGCTACTTCAATACCCTTTTCATTTTTTTAAACAAAACGATCCTCAACCTCTCATTAATAAATGTTATGTGCCTGTTAGAAAAAAGCTTCCTGGCTCTAATTTATCTGATGACATTTTCTATCATAATAAACAAAATACTAGTGAAAGGTTGAGCCTGCTTCTGTCTTTCCCTTTGCCAATTTACAAAATAAACATTTACTGATTTGGTCATTAGAGTTTAAACTATTGAACTGAAGACAGATGTTCCTTGAACAAAGATTGAAAAGACGAGACAGATCAGAAATTCTCACAAGGCCAGAACTTAAAACATTAATGATTACAGCTTCTCTTATCTGTCACCAGAGCCTTTAGGGTGAAAATATGGCTCTGGATTTTCTGGAGATGCGTATAGTGTACACCAGCCTATGGACTTTGGAAAACCTTTTTCCTATGTGTTCTTCCAGTGAATTAAAAAGAAAATAATTTCTGAATTTAGCCTTGTAAACTGAACTTTGCCCAGCAAGTATATTGAACTGATGCATAACTGAATGCCCAAGTCCCTGTTCATTTTGGGGATTTAGCAAGCATTCCTTTGAAAACGAACCAACTCAGTCAATGTCAGTACCACCCCCAAAAATATTACAGTGAAACTAATTTCTTCTTTTTTAAAAAATTTGCGTGGAGGGACTTCCCTGGTGGTGCAGTGGTTAGGAATCCACCTGCCAATGCAAGGGACATGGGTTCAATCCCTGGTCTGAGAAGATCCCACATGCTGTGGAGCAACTAAGTCCATGTGCTGCAACTACTGAGCCTGCGCTCTAGGGCCCGTGTGCTGCAGCTACTGAGCTCGTGTGCTGCAACTACTGAAGCCCGCACGCCCAGATCCCGTGTTCTGCAACAAGAGAAGCCACTGCAACGAGAAGCCCGTGCACTGCAACGAAGACTAGCCCCCGCTCGCCACAGCTAGAGGAAGCCCTCGTGCAGCAACGAAGAACCAAGGCAGCCAACAAAAAACAACAACAACAAAAAAATTGCATGGAAAAAGGAAATGTGATTATTTGGAGGAAGAAATCAGTGCAGGGAATGGGAATTTTTAAAATGTACTCAATGTCTGAAAGTATTGAAAATCTAAGTGAAACTATAGGATGAATGGGTGGCAGGTTTCTTCAGGTCTGAGAGTCCTCCTAAGAACTGGGTTCGATTGGAAAGGTTGACGGCACACAGTGTGACTGAAGGCTTTGTGCCTTACCCTCACTGGCTACAAAAAGAAACAAAGAAATTTTAAAAATCCAATATCAGTGCAACATAAACATTCTCTTGGTGCCTGAAATTCCACCATGAAGATTCATTGCTTTGGGAAAGCCTAGTTTCTTGGTAGTCATCTTGGTTTAAACTGTCTTCCCTAAAAAAGCCACAAACAGAATATGTAGAGGCTGGTGAGAATAGAGGAAATGAGAAAGGGAGGTAAATGTAGAGCTATATCAGCCTGTTTAGGATAGGAAGGGTGGGAAGGAGCAAAGAAGGACCATATTAGTGAGTAACACACTCCTGAGGGCTGAGTTGGAGGGTGAGAATGCACCCATCACAAGGCAACCTCCTTCCTGGTTTAATCAAAACCCAGGATGACTATCCGGGTGGGGCAGAAATTTCCTGTGTGAAATAGCACTTTCCCTTGAAGCCAAGGAGTTCTTAGGGACATTTTCTGGCCATATATCTAACACCTCCAAAGCACTCTTAAGAGGCACAGTGGGAAGAGGGCGGGCCAGTTAGATAATAGACTGCAAAAGTGTCCACGCCTACATGTAGTATTGTCTGAACTAAACACACACACAGAGAACGGGCAATTTGGAAAGAAAAGGTACATCCCAGGAGCCAAGACAAAAGGGGAAGTTATAATGAGTTCTTCCCTTCTTCCTGCTCTTCCTCCTTTTACTTCTGTGAATGTTTACAGAAAATCACAATCCTGCTCTGTATTTTGAGAGAGAATATAAATCTACCGCCTCCCAACATGTCACAGCCGCCATTTGCCACTGCCAACCACCTATGGATTTCCTATAAGCAGGGTTCATTCATTGTGCAAATTAGATAATTGAAACAATCTATCTGCTTCAGGCAGCTGGCTTCAGGGATGACGCTTGCCTGTTGCCATGACAAGTAATTTTCAGAGTGAAATTTTAGGTACAATAACTCACTGAACAATAAGCTGTTGCCCTGTTCTATCAGGAAGACAAGACCTTAAGGATAAAATTCTTTCTTTATTTATATTTATTGGCTACTGGAGATGATAAAGCAATCTCTCGCCAATTAGTATTCTAGCCAGCCCCTTTTCTTCTGCTTTATGATCATCTCCCTTGCTGCAAAGGAAGATAGGATGAAAGAGTACAATTCTGTTGATCGTGGTTCTCTGGGATTCCTCAGTCATACCTTCTAGATGGTGGGCTATTCATTATGGTGCAGACCTTGAAGGGATGAAATCAGAGGAGCTAGGAAATCCATAGCTTGTGTTGCTTCACAAATATGCGTGTGGCATCTTCACCCAGGGATTAATTATACTTCTATATATTCTAATCAGAAAGAAAAGTCTTTTAAAATTTTTTTTATTGAGTATAGTTGATCTACAATGTTGTGTTAGTATCTGCTGTACAGCAAAGTGATTCTGTTATACATATATATACATTCTTTTTTAATATTCTTTTGCATTGTGGTTTATCACAGGATACTGAATATGGTTCTCTGTGCTATACAGTAGGACCTTGTTGTCTATGCAATCTGTATATAAAAGCTTATATCTGCTAACCCCAACCTCCCAGTCCATCCCTCCCCCCAACCCCCTCCCCCTTGGCAAGCACAAGCCTGTTCTCTATGTCCGTGATTCTGTTTCTGTTTCGCAGATAGGTTCATTTGTGTCATATTTTAGATTCCACGTTTAAGTGATATCATATGGTATTTGTATTTGTTTCAGAAAGAAAAGTCTTAGAAGGAGAGTAACATAGGCTTGGAACATTTTTCTCTGTGTTTTATAGGATTAAAAGCAGTCAGCAAAGTCAGAGAGGTCAGAAGAGGACATGAGCTCTGTGAAAGCTGGGACCCCAGCGGCTTTTGATCTCTGCCTTGTCCCCTTAGCCTGGAAGGGCTCAAGCCCCATCAGGTGCACTTCATAGATATTTTCTGAACAAACAAGTGAATGAATGAATTGCTTTCTCCCACTTCACTTCAGACACATTGCATTCTAGTGTCCTCCCCCTTCCCCTTCTCATCAAAACCTGCTCTTACAAACCTATCTCCATTTAATCACAAGTCCCTACAACCTGCTCCATGAAAAGAGGTCTATATGTCCACATAAGTTTGGGAAATTATGCATGCATTCTATTCTTGGTGATTGAAAATGCTCATGAGAATACTAGAGGCACTTTCTCCTGCAGCTAAGAAATCGGAATAACTTTGCCTAACTCAAAATTTCCTAAACTTTATTCATTTATTTCATTTTATTTGGTAGATGTTAATGGAACATTTGCTATGTGCCAGGAAATGGTCTAGACATAGGAAGTGACCAATCAGATAAAGTCCCTGCCTGTCCTGTGGAATTTACGCTCTGGTGGGGAAGACAGAGAGTGCACAAATAAATAAAATACTTAGCTGATCAGATGTTGGTAAGTGAAGTGCAATAAAGAAAAACAAAAAGGCAAGAGCGGTAGGGAGGACTGTGACAGGGAGTTATAGTTTTAAGTTCAGTAGTTATTATTGAGGAGAGGATTGAGCAAAGACCTGCAAGAGGTGAGGGAGTGAGTCACTGGGGGAAAGATATTCCAAGCAGAGGAAGCAGCAAGTGCAAAGGTCCTGAGAATGTCTGCATGTCTGGAGTGTGTGAGGAAACCAAGATGGCCAGGGCTGCTGGATGACTCTAGGATGGGAAGGGCAGTAAGAGGAAAGGTCACGGAGGTGAGAGGGGTAGGGATGGGGGTCAGGTTACGGAGATCATATCTAACCGCAAAAGTGCTTCACTGGTAATGCTGAGAAGTGTTGTCTTTGCTCAGAACCCTCCTTGGTCTCGCACACACAAGTAAAAAACAAACACACACACACAATTTTAAGAAAAAGCAAAAAACGAGACCGGTTTCCTCATGAGTAAAATAATATTGCCTTCCTTTCAAATATTTTTTTAATAATAAAAAATAAATTTTATAGAGTTGTGGGCATTTAGTTAATGCTCAATAAATGTTAGCTCTTTGCTTTTTTCTCTTTCTCACTCCATCTCCCAAAAAAACATGTTGTCTGCCCAGTCTACTATCATGCTGCTATAGCAATGATAACAGTAAGCAATAAGCATAAAGTGCAGAATCAAAGGCATAGGACAACGAGCGTTTGAAGGTGGACAGATAAAAACTTTGGTGGATATAATGCCGTAGATTCCACTAATGAAAAAGATGAGAGAAACTAAAAGATCCCACACCAGAGGATCAAGAAAGCAGACAGGGCAACAGGGATCAGGATTCTGGGCTGTAAATGTGGACATCGGCTGCAAACAGTGAGAAAGGCACCTTGTACACACCAGGGAGGTTTCTTTTTTTTTTTTGCAGTACGCGGGCCTCTCCCTGCCGTGGCCTCTCCTGTTGCGGAGCACAGGCTCCGGACGCGCAGGCTTAGTGGCCATGGCTCACGGGCCCAGCCGCTCCGCGGCATGTGGGATCTTCCCGGACCGGGGCACGAACCTGTGTCCCCTGCATTGGCAGGTGGACTCTCAACCACTGCGCCACCAGGGAAGCACAGGGAGGTTTCTTGAAAGAGTGAACGTTAGATGTTTTTGGGGGGGTATATGGGAGGATGAGTGGGCCTTTTGGACAGCGCATGTTGAAGACTAGTAGACCCCATGGGTTGAAAACGTGGGGATATTTAGGTTCTGACAAAAGATTGGCAAATCACTGCTTGAGAGTTTCGGTTTCCCTACATCATAACCAACACATGATATTGTCATACTTTGTTAATCTAATGGATATGGAAGTCTCTTTCATTGATATTTTACTTTATATTTCCCCAATTATACTGTCATTGAGCTTCTGTTCATATGTTTGTTGGAAATTAGGGTTAAATTCATTTAATTCATTGATATTTATCAAGATTACTTATATTCATATAATATTTTCATTTATTTCACTGTTGCCCTATTAATGGTTATGGGTATTGTTGCCAGGTTTTGATATTACAAGCAATGTTTTAATGAACAATCACCTACCCATGTCATCTTGTACATATTTAGGTTTCTTTGTTGGGTAAATTCCCACAAATAAAATCACTGAATCAAAAATGTATGTATTTATAATAATTAATAGGAAATATATTTTATTTTAATCATTTAGTCATTGTATAATACAGGAACATATTATAATATTTAAAAAGATCAAAAGGGTAAATTGTAAAAAGTAAGTCTTTAATCAGCTTTTCCCCTCTAGCCCTCCAGTTCCTTTTCCTGGGGGCTAATACTGCTACCAGCTTATAAAGAATCCTTCAGGACTTCCCTTTGGCTGCTGTTCCGTACTACCCTTAGAGGCTCTATTTCCCTGAGACTTTAGAATCTCAGGCCACTTGAGGCATTTGAGGCCGTTTGAGGAGAAATGGTTCCAGGCGAGAGAGGATCAGGCAGTGGCAATGGAGGGGTCGCAGTCACGTCAGGCTGCCTGTAGGGAAAAAGCCTGAGGGGCCCTTTTGGTCGCTGGACCCTGCGCTTTCTTCCTTTGCCGGTCCCTGCCTACCACGAAGATGAGTTCAGCCTGGGTCACCACTTTGGAGAAGGAGCATCTCTGGATGTATCTGCAGGCACTCGGCTTCGAGCTGGGCTCGGCGACCGTAGCCTGTGGAAAGATGGTGTCGCACACGCACCTCGGAGTGAACATGTTTGACAAGTTGAACCGTGAGGCCTTTCAAATAGTTTCTTACTTTTTGTTTCAAACACTTGACCAGTCTCTCAGTAAAGAAGTGTTCAAACTTTGTTGGCCTCCATTTGACCAAAAAAGTGATACTGAATTCTGAGAACATTGCTGTGAATGGTTAAAAAAGATTTCTGCTGAATGTGGAAGTAGCTTTCCTCCAGTTGTGGGTTCACTATTTCTTTCTCCTGGTGGTCCTAAGTTTATTCATTTGATGTATCAGTCTGCAAGATTTGTTGCAATAAAAAATATAAAAACCCATTCTAAAAATTCTGTACATTTTACAGAGACATTTAATGTAAAGCCACAAGATTTGCACAAGTGCATTGGCAGATGCCATGTAGCACGTAACAGATTTTTACAAATTTTGCAGAGAGAAGATTGTGTTACCTGAAAATGCCAGGAAAATGCACAATTGTCAGTTAAACAAGCATGAAATTTGAGATCAGAATGTATAGGACAGCAAAACCAAATTAAAAAAATGGAACCCTATGATGACCAAAGTAATATACAAGAGAAAATTCAAAAGGTTCGGTCTTTGTGGGCTTCAGTGAATGAAACATTCATGTTTTTGGAAAAAGAGAGAGAAGTTGTTAGTTCAGTCCTTAGTCTTGTTAACCAATATATTTCAGATGGAACTAATGTTGCTATCAATATTCCAAGGCTCTTACCTGACAAAATTGAGAAAAAAATGTGTCAGTTGCACATAGGAAATGTTTATGAGGCTGGAAAATTGAATGTCTTAACAGTTATTCAGTTATTAAATGAAGTCTTGAAAGTAATGAAATGTGAACATTGTCAGGCTGACCAAGCAAGACTGACAATAGACCTTCACTTCCTTGAAAAAGAGACCAAATTTCAGCGAGAAAGACTGTCAGATCTGAAACATATGAGGTATAAAATAAAAGAAGATCTCACAACTATAAGACATTCTATTGTTGAAAAACAAGAAGAATGGCATAAAATTTGGAAAGAATTTCTCGGCCTGTCTCCTTTCAGTCTAATTAAAGGTTGGACTCCAGCTGTGGATCTTTTACCAACTGTGTCTCCCCTTTCGTTTGATCCTGCCTCAGAAGAAGCATACGCGAAGAGTATTCTTTTGCAGTACCCTGCTTCACTTCCAGATACACCTAAGTAACATATCCAGGAAAATGATTGCAAGAAGGGCAAGTGATACGCTGGAAACTAAATGTGATCTAGCCAAGAGCCCTGCTTCTTTCCTATTACAGCTCATTTCACCATCAGATAGAAACAGTGTTACACTACTTGAAAAGGACAGGAAGTTGACATCTTCTAGAGAGAAAAATGAAACAGTTTCTAAGAAAACACCAGAATTTGAAGTGGAAGACTCTTCATCATCACATATTGCAAAGAGTAGTGCATTTGGAGGGTCTCTGCCAGCTAAAAAAGTGATCCGTTCCAAAAATAGCAAGATCATCTGGTAGAAGAGGTTGCAAGGGCAGTTTTATCTGATTCACCACAACCTTCTAAAGGAAAAGAAGTAATGTTAGAGGAACTAATTGACTCTCTAGTTTCTAACCTGTTCTTAACAAGGAATCAAGTTCCTTGAACTCCAGAAAACTTGATAAGTGATATTAGGAGCTCATGGAGAAAAGCTGTTGAAATAGAAGAAAACAGGAGTACAGAACCAATTCAGATGGATACTGAACATAGAGAAGTGTTGCCAGAATCCTTACCTGTGGTGCATAATCAAAAATAGTTTAACAGGGCCAGTTTTTTCTCAGCAACCACTATGTCCGATTCTAGCCATTCTCATTTGCCTGAAGAGAAAGTTGTTTCAGATTGCCTGAAGTGTGTGCTTCAGAAACCTGTGGTGACCAGTTACATAGGTGAACCAACAAAACAAAATCTGTCAGATTTGTTAAATAAGGACATAATTTGTAAGCAAGATTTGGAATGTACAGCTTTACAGAACAAACTTTTAGAAACTAGCCAAATAGAGACATTCTACCCTGCTGTAGGCAATAGGAGAGATGTGATAGGTAGCAGTGAAGAATAGTATATTAAAATATCAGACTCGAAAGCTTTTTACAGAGATCTTTCCATGCATAAAAGTATGTTATGGAACTCTTTTCAGGTATCAAGTGGAATTAGTTCCAGTTTTAAAGATAGTGATTTTGGCATATTACATGAAACTCTTCCAGAAGAAGTTGGTCACTTAAGTCTTAATAGCTCCAGTAGTACAGAGGCCAGTTTTAAACTGGAAGCAAACAGTCCTATGCACAGTGGCATTTTCCCAGAAGGTGTTGTGGAAGGAAGACAAACTACTCCAGAATCAGACTTTAATTTACAGGCTACTTGCAGTGGATATGAAGCTCTGAAGAAATCTCTGTCCAAGCAAAGGGAAGAAATTTGCCTCTCTAATCCTGAAACAGTTGAAAGACAAACCTGAATTAAGCCTTACTTCCCAATACATGCAAACTGATGATATGCTTAACTGTTTGGGCACTCATGATTTGCACACTGACTATACAAAACCATCTTCACGCATGTCCCTTAATGAAAGAAAACGGTCTCTTTCACCACTAATTAGGTTTTCTCCAGTGGAACAAAGATTGAGAACCACAATACCATGTAGTCTTGGAGAACTTCTACCTAATGTAACAGTCAGTTTTGCTGAAGAAGAAATCTTGAATACGAGCCTTGATGCAAAAGAATCTCCATCTGACTTGAAAGATGAAGCAGTAGCCCAGTCAGTTTAACTATGATGAACTTAAGTTGAAGCAGTGTCACGGGATAAAAACTGATTTGTAATTTAAATACACATTGGGAGTGTAACTGTTTTTCAAGGTCTAAAAAAGTCCTAAATAATGCTTTTTAGCCTTCTCTGCTGATTTTAGGTAAGGAGAGTATGTTTGGATTTTCTCTCTTTGTATGGATATGGGGTTGAAATGTGAAGTATTTCGAAAGCAAACAAGTTACGAGAAGCCATTTTGATTTCTTTTTTGTTGTTGTTAGTTTCTGCTTTATAACAAAGTGAATCAGTTGTACATATACATATGTTCCCATATCTCTTCCCTCTTGCGTCTCCCTCCCTCCCACCCTCCCTATCCCTCCCCTCCAGGTGGTCACAAAGCACCGAGCTGATCTCCCTGTGCTATGCGGCTGCTTCCCACTAGCTATCTGTTTTACGTTTGGTAGTGTATATATGTCCATGCCACTCTCTCACTTCATCCCAGCTTACCCTTCTCCCTCCCTGTGTCCTCAAGTCCATTCTCTAGTAGGTCTGTGTCTTTATTCCTGTCTTACCCCTAGCTTCTTCATGACATTTTTTTTTCTTAAATTCCATATATATGTGTTAGCATATGGTATTTGTCTTTCTCTTTCTGACTTACTTCACTCTGTGTGACAGACTCTAGGTCAATCCACCTGATTACAAGTAGCTCAATTTTGTTTCTTTTTATGGCTGAGTAGTATTCCATTGTATATATGTGCCACATCTTCTTTATCCATTCATCCGATGATGGACACTTAGGTTGTGCGTAATCTTGTAAGCATGAAATAAATGGCAAAGTATTAGGTTAACTAATTCATTATGTTCTAGTTTCAGTTAATAACATAAGGATGAGTAGTTTTTGATGTGTTTTATTAAGTGGTTAACTTAATAGCCATTGGATATACTGATCTTTCTTTTTAGGGAAATAAACAACTTTTATTGTTTCTTTTTAGAACATTCTGGTACTAAACAAAAAAAGTGAGGAAAGTAATGCTTTGGGGTGTATAATCAAAATGACAAAGTTTAAGTATGGGAAAGCTCTAAGGAGGCTTAATGATTATTCACGTAGGTTGATGCTGAAAAATGATGTTTGATGGAATAAAGTGCATGTGATGATAGTGAAGACTGGAGCAGAATGAATTTAGGAAAAAGGAAAAAGGTGGAAGATGACTAGATACTTTTGAGGGATGCTAACTATAAATCCTTTCAGTGGGTTGTATAGCACTTTTATATTTAGTCTAATTTAGACTTTGAGAATTTAACTCTAGTTTTTTATTTTAACAGAAAAAATGTAAATTAAAAAATTAGTCTGTGTTTGGTTTTTTTTGGAGGGGCACTGTTTTGGGAGAAGGGAGCTATTTTTTTTTTTTAATTTTTTATTGGAGTATAGTTGCTTTGCAATGTTGTGTTGGTTTCTGCTGCACTGTGAAGTGAATCAGCCATGCGCATACACACATCCCCTCCCTCTTGGACCTCCCTCCCTCCTCCCTCCCCCCCCGCCATCCCACCCAACTGGGCCATCACAGAGCTCTGAGCTGAGCTCCCTGTGCTATACAGCAGGTTAAGGGAGCTAATTTTGTTTGTTACCTTCCTCCTCAAAAACCATCAGTTACCCACTGCCTACAGAACAGCTTCAAATTAACTTGAGAAAATTGAATTTGGGCTTAAATTACTTGTTCAGTGTTCCACAGCTAAGTTGGTGATGAAGCTAGGATTTGACCCTATTTTCCTTTCTTAATATACCAACAAGACCTCCTAGAAGTAACTAAAAGGCCAGGATGTAGGATATGGCTGAAGGAGTGGGCCTTCTGGACTCTAAGTGAGAGTCAGATGTGAGGCCTCTTGTACAGTGTCCTGCCTCATGTAGTCAGATCCCCTTGCCAAGAAAAGGGCTTGTCTTTAGCATCCAAGTGAATACATGCCATTGCCCTCTGCAAACCAGGAGGTTAAGCACATGCTGGAAGGGTTATAGCACCTACAGCACCCCTGTGTCTAGCCCCAACTCTTAACCATCACAACCTTGTTCAATTTGCCAGGAAACTGGCAAGAAGAGGAGAAAAGTTGAAGGGAGGAGTTCTGGAAGTGGATGGGCCTAACAGTTCATCTTTCTTCACTCATTTTGGCTTACTTTCTCTGTGTTGCTTGTTTGATCCAAGTTTGAAGGCCAGTCTTTTTATGTAAGAAAAGACAGAAGAAAAGCACATATAACTACCTTATTTGCAGCAGAAAAGAAAGAGGAAGAGAAAAGCTTCTCCTAAGGTGCCATATTCTTTTATTAGTTAATAGAACAAATAGGGACTCTGTAAGTCTACTGGGAACTATCCTCTAGTCTTAAGAAACCCAGTATCAGTAAGTCCAAAATTAACATGTAAAGGAGAAGGTAGAGCTATCATATTAGCATCTACAAAGTGCCAGGGCTATTCCTGGATACTTAATAATACATATTATATCATTTAATTCTCATACCTCTGTAAGACAGTGATATTGTACCTATTTTACAGGTAATGGTAGCAAAGCTAGGGAGCTTAAATGACTTGTCTAAGGTGGACTTGAGGAATTACCTGGGATACCTCTTAAAAAAACATATATTCTGTACGTCTAAAATGAGGATTAGAAATCTGCATTTTACATAGCTTCCCTGGTAATTCTTAGGCTCAGTAAAAAGCTTGAGAGCCACTGCTAGGGGATACAGATTCACATTTAGCCCTGGGGTATCTTAAAGAAGCTGGGTACACTATTACATACATACTGCTTTAGAGATCTTAGCCCTCTGATAAGGGAGCTGAAGTTCACCAATAAGTGTGGGCCCTGAATTACTGAGAATCAAAAGATCAAAATATCTCTGGGTATTAATGGATTTACAAAAACCACATTGTTGTTAAGTGAGTCATACCTGTGATAGGCTGAGAGTTTTTGGCATTTTTCCCTGTCCTTTGTATGCCAGTAGTATAAACAAAAGTATATTAAATCTGTCACTTTCTCCTAAACCATTCTGATTATGACTTACTACCTTCAGCCTCTTCCTTATCCAGTATTGCCTGCATACCTGCCTTTTAACCTTAAGGGACTGCTTTGATCATATCACTTCTTGGTTTAAAATTCCATTAATAGTTCATTGGTAATTCCAGAATAGAGTTCAAAGTTAAGGGATATAAGGTCTCCTCCATAGATTCCTGTTTTCCCCCTTCCACTTATGCTCTTCCATTTTCTTCTTTCGGAAGTGCTTTGGTGAGCATGCGTCTTTAAAAATCTTAATTCACAGTTCTGAAGCTGGAATATCCTACCTTCATCTCCCAGCTTTTCACAGTTATAGTTGTCCTTTAGGGTTTAGAACAAATGTCACTTTCACCTTGAAGTCTTAATCTCTTATCCATGGGCCTGTCCCTTCTCTGAAATCTCCTATGGCTTATGTTAACTTTTATTCACTTAGTATTTTTCATTTATTGCTTTTATTGTATTTTTTCATGGTTGTATGTAATTCCTCCAGTTGTATTGATTAAATACATACAGACAGACATACTTACGTAGATGTGCATGTGGGGTGTGTCCACGCATACATAGACTCCAAGGGCCATAGATCATCCTTAGCAGATATTGAAGTATTGGAATTGTTTTCTTTGCCTTCTGTGTGATGGAATTAAAGTAATGGTAAAGAGGGAGGGCTACTTTATTGCTAAGAGTACTTTTTCTCATTACATTCACAGCAGAATGTACCTTGTTTTATTCACTATTCATAAGATGAAGGTGTGTAAACTGACTTCTCTATCAGTTTGAAACTTTAGATAATGCCTCTATGTCCTAATTGTTTTAAATGTTTAAAGAGGACAAGCATATAATATCGCTTAACATGAAAAATGTTATCAAGTGGAATAAAGACTCTGTTGTTAAAGAAAATCAATTTGGGGGAGTTTAATTGAAAACAAAAATATAAGTATTTTGAAACCATTCTTTACCATGTGTTTCTTAACCATGATCTATGGAGTCAATTTTATTTAATTCTTGAGACCTGTATAAAAGGAAACACTGTTTTTTCCCTACTCTGAGTGTACTAAAATTAAAGTAGATATGTTTAAGGACATTTTCCTCTATGTAAAGGAAGTATTTGCTAAAGTAAAATTCTCTTTCACATGAAGTTGCAGATACATAGTTGATACACCTTTTGCCTTATGCACTGTGAATGTTAAATCCACATCCTGAATTTAAAATATTTGTGAGTCCTCCATGGGACTGTTTGTAAATGTTTTGCATACTAGTCTTGAATAAACATTCAGTATCAAAAAAAAAAAAGAATCCTTCAGAAATATTCCATGTATATATAAGCTACTCTGTACATAGGAGAATTCCTTTTGTTAAAGCAGATTTGTGCTTTATTCTGCATTGTAGTTTATAGGATGGAGATAGCTCTTGCCAGGACATTGATTAAAACAGAGAAAACAGGCTTTGATGTAAGCATTCTGATAGGAACATATTTCTTTATTGTCTTGTCATTTAGTCTTAGCCATACACTGTCACCGTGATGGATGCCACCAATAAAAGTGATTGTTCTCTTAATTTTAGTATGCTTAACACTTCACTCTGGAGGAAAAGCTGGCTGTAAATTTGGGGCCCTGCACTGTTCCTGGCCACAAATTTTGGAACTTGCTTCAATCTGAACTCATTACACTCTGCATTTGGTGCATAGCAGTTATACTGGGAACCCTCTTCACCATCATCCTGGTGGTTCTCTGCTTCTCTCTTGTATTGTTATCTCTTGTTTCTTATGTCCCATAAAGTATTCTGTCCTAGTTTACTTCTTCATTTTGGGGAAAAAAAAAATCTCCTCATAGCTTTCTATGAAAGAAATTTGTGGGAGGTCAATAGCTTGAGAACTGATTGATTTGAAAATATTTTCAGGGTATTCTTATTCTTGATTGGTAGTCTGCCTGGGTATTGAATTCTATGTTGGAAATTGTTTTTCTTCAGAACTGTGAAGGCATTGATACAGGTTTCAGTGTTGCTTTTCAGAAATCTGAAGACTATTTTTCTTCTAACTGGGGTAGTTAAATATCTTCTACTATCTCCAAATGGTAATGAGAAAATAGCTCTTTTGAGTTGCTGCCTAGGTGTTTTACATGTATGTATGACTATCCTGCTCACGCCCAGAGTCTAGACATTTAGGAAGGACCTGAGCTTAGGATTCCTATCACAAGCTCTGCCATTGCTTTTCCCAGGGCATCTTTTAAAATAACCACTTACAGTTGAGCCGATGAAAAATTAGTGACATCTGTCCCAACCACCATATAAATAATAGGGGCTTGGTACCCTGCCATCTCTTACTTGCTTGTGACCCGGGATGGAGGATTGCCCTTCCCCCAGCTCATTGCATCCCCCCTCTCCTCTTTGTGGGATCTGTAAGTAATAAATCTTTGACTTTATGTCCTTTGTGTGAATGTTCTGGGTCTTTAATCAAAACAACCCCTGAGTTTTCACTTTTCCGAGGTGGGAGCTGGGATGCTGAGGGGGAGCTACCTGCTGGCCCATGGGTGGGTGGGTGCGTTGTTCCTCCCCATTCAGCAGGTCGTAATCTGAATATTCTTAATTTAATACACCATCAACTGGTATTCCAACACACCAGTGAAGTGAATTTTTACAATATTATGCCTTCTGTATTATTAGGCATTTTGCTGGATTCTTGTAGGACTTTTCAACCTGGAAAAACTATCCTTCAGTTTTTTAGAAGTTTTCTTAAACTAGTTTATTCATGATTCTTCCTGTCCTTTTCCTCTCTTTTCTCTTCCAAGAACTCTTTTAATTTCAATTTGTTTTTCTGGGTTGGACCTTCAGCTTTCTTATCTTTACTTTCTCATTTTTATCTCTTGTTTATGCTCTACTTCCTGGAGATTTCTTCAAGCATATATTTTATCTTTTTTCTGAAACTCTTGATTCCTAGCATGCTTTTAATTTATGAGTTGTTTTAATTTGTTCTCTGAATTTTCTTTCTTAGAATATCCTGTTCTTGCTTCATGGATGGAATTTTTTCTATTATTAGTCCACTGATATTTTAAAAAATCATTTTAATCTTCTTATCTCAACAACTTTCTTCTCCCTGTGTTAGTTCCTTTATATTTTTTGCTTGATTGTGTCCTTGACCTTGGACTTCCCAGCCTCCAGAGCTGTGAGAAATCACTTTCTGCTGTTAAACCATCTAGTCTATAATATTTTGTTAAAGCTGACCAAGCTGACTAATACGGAGAGTGTAAACTGGAACTTCCTCGATGTGTCAGTCTTTTGGGAGAAGCAGAAATTGAGTAAAGTCTAGAGCATAAGATACTGTTGAGAAAAGAAAGCTAAAATGTGGTTGAAGTAGGGGGTTATGGATAGTCTGTGGGAAGCATGAAGACCCTTGGTATCTGTCAGGTCACGGAAAAGAGTGGTAAGACTCATTGAAGGTAAAGCTCACTTGCCTAAGCGTTTGATTTGTTAGCATCCCTAAGCCCAAGGAATGCTCAAAACGTTTAGAAAACTGAGAGAGATGGGATGTGTTCTGCTGTGAATGAACATGTACCAGAGAAGATTCCATTGCCATGTGTAAGAGAGAGCGGATACATTTAAAATGCGACCATTTGATGTAAGACTTATGCTGGGTGGTGAATGGTTCAGCACGTAATCTCACAGCTCCTTGTGGCATATTTTTAAGTACTGTACTTGCAGATGACCTTTTACAGAGGTAAATTGCCTATAAGGGGCTATAGTGCTACATTTTAATAATGCTTCAGGGACATTAGGAGGAAAGTAACGGTTATTATTTGGTGATAGGGTCCCATTATTAACTTTCAGGCTGCCGCTGAGCAGCAAATCCAGCTTCAGCAAGAGATGTCTCTTCTGAGGCTTTAAGAATTGATCCAAGCTGGCAGAGCTATATACGCAGTAAGTTAAGGGGGGAAAGTAGAAAAAACAAGGAAGGAGAGGAAAAATGCTTGGAGTAAGAAAATCTAAGTGGTTCACTTTGGAAAAAAATATCGATAAATGGTTCACTCTTACGGAGAAGAGGCAATCTTTGAACTAGAGTATAAGGGAATGGAGTATAAGGGAATGGAGTATCAGGGAATCCTAGTTTTTACCTGAGTTGGTCCATTTCCAGTCTTCTGTATGATGCATCCTGAAGGTAAGTTTTTCTGGGGATTTCCTATTTAGTTTATCTTATATAACTGCTAAATTAAAATAACAACCTCATAATACTAAGGAAAGACCCTTCAAATAGCTTGTTTTTCTACATACAGAAAGAAGTGAAAACACTTTCATCTGGTAATCAAGACTATTTATACTTATAATGTGGACTTTCCAACCTGATACTTTCCTTCCCCCACTCACTACTTTCAGGGTATCCTGCTTAGAGCAGATTGATGTCCTTTCTGCCCGCTAATGTATTATGCTTATTCATAATTTCCTGCTTCTGTTGTGATATTCTTCCCTTCCTTTTGAATTACTACAGTCCAGAGATCAGCAAATTTTTTCTGTAAAGGGTCAGATAGTAAATATTTTCAGTTTTGTGAGCCATATGTTCTCTGTTGCAACTACTTAATTCAATTCAATTCTGCTGTTGTTGAATGAAAGCAACCATAGATAACATGCAAACAAATGGGTGTGGAGGGAAGGACCAAGAAGGTGATACAGGAGGCTCCTGAACTTCCCTCCTTTCATGGATGCATTGAATGTACAGCTACCCATGAAGCAATTCCTTCTGAAGGAAATCCAGAAATGAGATGAATGTCTCCTGTACATGTGGAGAGTAAGAAAATATCCACATCAAGACAGGTAAGAAAGGCTGAGAACAGTCCCACCCCAGCACAACACCATACAATCAAGACGGAACTGCTAAATCCCAGCTTCTCCCCGAAGAGTGAAGTGTTTGGGCCACACGTATAGTGCTGATAACCTTTAAGGCTGACATCTGAGGGATGGACCCCTTGCTCTGAAAGCCAGTGGAGCCAGCATCCACAAGACCCACAAGACTATAGCATATAAAGAAGTAGTTCTCAATGGGGACCTGAACAGCCCTTGTGGCTATCCCCCAGGGCTCAGTGCAAAGAGAGAAGGCAAAAGTGCCTATTTTCCACTCTTTCCCTGAAAGGAGCCTGAATACATAGTTTCCAAGAAAAACAAGTCTGAATTGAACAACCTAATTTTACACCTCAAGAAACTAGAAAGGAACAAACTAAACCCAAATTTAGCGGGAGAAAAAAATAGCTAAAGATCAGATCAGAAAAAGATGAAGTAGAAACTAAAAAGACAATAAAACTAAGAACTGTTTTTTTTTTAAAAAGCTAAGCAAAAGTGACAAACCTTTAGCTAGACTAAAAAAAAAAGAGAAAGGACTCAAATAAATAAAATCAGAAATGAATGAGGAGACATTAGAACTGCTAACACTGAAATATTAAGAATTATAAGAAACTACCGGGAACAGTTATAAACCAACAAATTAGATAGCCTAGAGTAAATGGATAAAGTCCTAGAAACATACAATCTACCAAGACCAAAGCATGAAGAAATAGAAAACCTGAACAAACCAGTTACTTTTAGGGAGATTGAATCAATAATCAAAAACTGCCCAACAAAGAAAATTTCAGAACAAGATGGATTTAATGCTGAATTCTACCAAACGTTTAAAGAATTAATACTAATTTTTCTCAAAGTCTTCCAAAAAAACAGAAGAGGAGGGAATACTTCCAAATTCATTTTATGAGACCAGCATTACCCTGATACCAAAATCAGGCAAGGACACCACAAGAAAAGAATACTACAGGCCAGTATGCCGGATGCAAAAGTCCTCAACAAAATATTAGCAGACATAGATGCTAAACATAGATGCGAAAGTCCTCAACACAATATTAGCAAAACAAATTTAAAAGTACATTAAAGGACTGTGACAGTACACTATGATCAAATGGGATTTATTCCAGGGATATGACGTAAGGATTGTTCAGCATCCACAGATCAATATGAGATATACCACATTAACAAAATGAAGGGTAAAAATCATGTGATCATCTCAATAGATGCAGAAAAAGCATTTGACAAAAGTCAACATCTTTTAGTGATAAAACCTCTAAACAAACTAAGTATAAAAGGAATGTGCCTCAACATAATAAAGGCCATATCTGACAAACGTATAGCTAATATCATACTCAATAGTGAAAAGGAGAAATCTTTTCCTCTAAGATCAGAAACAAGACAAAGATGTTCATTCTCACCACTTTCATTCAACATAGTACTGGAAGTCCTAGCCAGAGCAATTAGGCAAGGAAAAGAAATAAAATGCATCTAAATCAGAAAGGAAGAAGTAAAATTATCTCTGTTTAGAAATGACATGATATTATATATATTTAGAAGCCCTAAAGACTCCAATAAAAATGTATTAGAAGTAATAAACAATTTCAGTAAAACTGCAGGTTCTAGAATCATTATATAAAAATCAGTTGCATCTCTATATACTACCAATGAACTATTGGAAAGAGAAAGACAAATTCTGCATGGTATCACCTATATGTGGAATCTAAAAAAAACCCCAAAATCAAAAAAAAGTCCAACACAGAGAAGCAGAGAGAACATGGTGGTTTCCAGACGCTGAGAGGTGGGAAAAATAGGAAGAGACTGGTAAATGGGTATAAGCTTTCAGTTATAAGATGAATAAAGTCTGAGAATCTAATATATAGCATGGTGACTATAGTCAATAATATTGTGTTGTATAACTGAAATTTGATAAGAGAGTCAAATTTAAGTGTTTTTTTTAAAAGAGTATAAATATGTTCGGTGATGGACATGTTAATTAACTCATGGTGGACATCTTTTCACAATGCATATGTATATCAAATCATGATGTTGCACACTTTAAATATTTTACAGTTTTGTCAGTTAGATCTCAGTTGAGCTAAAAGAAAACCCCAAAATCTCAAATGTATGTGGCCAGATTTGGCCCTCTGGTTGTAGTTTACCTACGGCTTCTCCAGCATCCTGAATCCTACTGTGAAAGAAGCCAGTCAAAAAAGACAGTATATTGTATGACTTCATTTATATGAAAGGCCCAGAACTGGCAGATCTGTAGAGATATAAATTAGATTAGTGGCTGTGATGAACTCAAGCCCCATGTTCTCTATAAGACCATCCTCAATGCATTTCCCTTTCAGTCTCCAAAGGTGCCAAGATTTTCACTTCATTGTCTTTATGGTTTCTGGGCAGTGTTAGCTTGGCTAGAGTATGCTTCTCCCACCCTTTTCAGGGTTTTTGCTCTCTCAGTTTCCCAGTCTCATGTCAGAAGCTGAACCAGAACTGGAAATGACATGGGTTTTTTGTTTGTTTGGTTTGGTTATTTATTTGTTTGTTTCTTATGTCAAGCTGAATCAAATCAAAGGAAATTTAAGAGCTACAATCACTGTCCCATGTCCATTGTTCTTAGTTCTCAACATTCTTTCTTCACTTACATCACACACTGATAGACAAAGAAATAGTGTCATACGGGTTCCCCAGGGTGACCCAGAGATCAAGTCAGGGATGGAGGTGGAGAAAAGTTCAGATAGAAAAATTCTCTCTTCCTTCATCCTCTTTCAACTAAACAAAAAGCAGCAACAAAGTAAACATGAAATACACAAGAAAATCCTTACCAAATCTAATTTTAAAATAATACTTTTTTCCTCTGCTTTCCTCTGTCACCCGAGAGCTACAATGCTTGAGTTAATGGCTTATTATTGACCAAGAGTGATGATCATGGTTGCATTTAGCCAAACCTGGATTCTTTGTGATTCTGGGATTCTGATGAAATATTTAGGCGTGTATTTCTCTGCCTTGGTTCTCATATTCTTATGTAATATCCTGAGTATTTGGACTCAGGAAGTGGCAAATGTTACGTTTGCTGGGTGAGACATTTGAAGTGAGTGGTTATAGCTCGGGAAATCTTACCTATATGTTTTCCATTTAGAAAGTTCTCAAAGTATTCTATGAGAACTTACAGGAAAATTAAAAAAGAAATCAAGGCATACACACCCATGAAATTTAAAAACATAAAGTATAAACATATGAAAGTCAAAATGATTCATTCATCACATAGCTGTTAGATAAAACATGAATGTGAAATTAGCAAGTTAAATTAGATTGATATCTCGTCTGGTTAGTAACGTAGTATTAATAGCTCAGTCAGGTCCATTTATTTATTCGTTACGAATTTATTTATTTATTTTTGGCTGCGTTGGGTCTTCGTTGCTGCGCACTGGCTTTCTCTAGTTGCGGCGAGTGGGGGCTACTCTTCGTTGTGGTGCGCGGACTTCTCATTGCAGTGGCTTCTATTGTTGCAGAGCATGGGCTCCTGGTGTGCAGGCTTCAGTAGTTGTGACACGTGGGCTTCAGTAGTTGTGGCTCACAGGCTTAGTTGCTCCACGGCATGTGGGATATTCCTGGACCAGGACTCGAACCCGTGTCCCCTGCATTGGCAGGCAGATTCTTAACCACTGTGCCACCAGGGAAGCCCCCATTATTTTCACACCCCATATGACTAGATCTTGTTTATAAGGTGGTCTCTGAGGGAAGGAAGTGTGGAGCAATCCGTTATGAACAGGCAGAGATTCTGTGACTTTTTTAAGCACCAAATGGAGTCTGTGAGCCACATTAACACCTGATCAGGAGAGTTTCAGGTCATAATTAAAGTCACTGAAACAGGGTATGCTCTACAAGACCGACAGCCTGTTATAATGATAGAACAAGACATCAAAACCCCTCATCTGACTTCTTCCTGGGTGTTTTGTATCAAAACTTCCACCTGCTTCCTCACTTTTACCATTATTCAGAAAAATGACTATAGTGTGACCTGAGGTAAAGCCTTCTGAATTTTCATTAAAATTAAAAAATCAGTATGAAAAGAAAAAATCACTATATTGTCAGTAATACCTCTCTCACTTTTTCTTACTTAAAAAGGATCTGAATAACTTGGTAGACATGGACTTATTATGTCATATTGGGATTTCAGTATTAAATTATATCACATTGCAGCCATATGGAATTGCCATTTTTGACAGTCAAAAAGAATAAAATTCCAGTAATTTCACTGAACCGAACTCAGTAATGAGAACAGTTATTCATTGATTTTTTTTTGTGTCAGATACTCTGCTGTGTAAAATCTATATTTTCTTATTAATCCTCATAACAATCATATGAGTAGTGCTAGTAGATCTTCATCAGTTCCTCCCCACTCCCACTTCTACCAAAGCCACATCGAATAGACCTTGAGAAGCTAATGAGTTTTCAAGACCAATCCCCTATCTCACTTCCGACCCTGCACTTCCTACCAGGTTGCCCCTCCTAAACTCTTTTTTATAGAAACTTTTGCAATCATACTCTCGATATAGGCATTGTCATCATTATACACTTTTTTAAAACTATTTTTTAAAACTGAGGTATAGTTAATTTACAGTGTTAATTTCAGGTGTACAGCAAAGTGATTCAGTTATATACACATACACACATACACACACATCTTCTTTTTCAGATTCTTTTCCATTATAGGCTATTACAAAATACTGAACATAGCTCCCTGTGCTATACAATAGGTCTTTGCTGTTTATCTGTTTTATATATAGTAGTGTGTATATGTTAATTCCAAAATCCTAATTTATCCCTTCCCCCCTTTCCCCTTTGGTAATGATAAATTTCTTTTCTTTGTCTGTGAGTCTACTTCTGTTCTGTAAATAAGTTCATTTACATCAGTTTTTAGATTCCACATATAAGTGTTAAGATATTTGTCTTTCTCAGTCTGACTTCACTTAATATAATAATCTCTAGGTCCATCCATGTTGCTGCAAATGGCATTATTTCACTCTTTTTATGGCTGAGTAGTATTCCATTGTATGTATGTACCACATCTTCTTTATCCATTCATCTGTTGATGGACACTTAGGTTGCTTCCATGTTGGCATTATTATCACCATACACTATTGACACACAGAGAAATGGAAGCTCAGGGATTTGAGGAAGGAAGAGGGTTAGAACATAACTAAGGCAGGATTTAAATCTGTGTCTTCTTGACTCAAAATGTTGAGCTCCTTCACTGATCTCGTTTTATCTATGTTTTATGACTCAGTTGCCCAATGTAAAGCACTATGAAGGTGATTTAACCCATTCAGACCAAATTGAATTTACCTTTTAAAAATTTACCTTTTACGCAATTTTTATACAATCTCCCAATTCATCCCACCCCCCCTCCTTATATACACTATTATATATAAAACTAATTAGATAACTAATGAGAACCTACTGGGTAGCACAGGGAACTCTATTCAATGGTTTGTGGTGACCTAAATGGGAAGGAAATCCAAAAAAGAGGGGATATATGTATACATATGGCTGATTCACTTTGCTGTACAGCAGAAACTAACACAACCTTGTAAAGCAACTATACTCCAATAAAAATTTTTTAAAAAGTTTACCTTTTTGGGGCTTCCCTGGTGGCTCAGTGGTTAAGAATCCTCCTGCCAATGCAGGGGACACGGGTTCGAGCTCTGGTCCGGAAGATCCCATATGCCGTGGAGTAACGAAGCCCGTGCGCCACAACTACTGAGCCTGCAAGCCACAACTACAGAAGCCCGCATGCCTAGAGCCTATGCTCCACAACAAGAGAAGCCCACACACAGCAACGAAGACCCAACGCAGCCAAAAATAAATAAAATAAATTTTTAAAAAATTTACCTTTTTCTTAGAGCCAGTAGAGGTAGATAGAGATGGTCGCTTTGTCCTTGTCTCCATGTGATGTCAAAAACAGAGGGCCTCAGAAACTACCGGAACAAATGGTTCTAAATGTTAGTGTATTTCTTTGTCACTGGGGTAACTTTCTACAAGTGAAGTATTCTGGGTTCCTTCCCTAGAGATTCCCAATCCAAGTCTGGGATAAGTCCAAAAAAGTCCACTTTTCAATAAGTTTCACCAGGTGATGCTGGTGAGAAACTTCAGGAAAAAACTTGGACAAATGTCCAACTGCCTTATTTTATTTATAGATGAAGAAAGGGGAGTCACTCCAGAGCTGTGAAGCTGCTAAACTTGCTTCTTTGCTAGTAGCATCGGTGCCAGAACTAGAACTTGGGTCGTTGGACTTTTAATCAAGTAGTATGATTTTAAAACTTTAGTCACAGACCCCAAATATGAATATATACACTAAGCACTACTGTAGATTAAATAAATGACATGTCTCACATATGCAGTCTTTATCAATATGCACATGAATGCTTTTTAGCTCAGTAAATTAATTTAAAGCTCTGCTGAATTCAGTGTACTGTTTTTATTATATATGTTTTTGCCATCATCACTCTGCAGAGTTTCTTTTAGGTGTTAAATAAGGGTCCTCACAACCTGAGCATCCTGGGGGCCATGGTCTAGGGCTCTTTTATTAGCTCTGCTCTGGCTGAGCCTAGCAGCTCTGGCTGCTGCTGCATCCTTTATAGTGGTCAAAAGTAGATGCTATAATTAGGCTTCCACTTGCCAGCTTGCTGAGATCAGCTGGGGACATTAAAAATCAGCCAAGGCCTGAAAGCAATCAAAGTGAAATTGGATGAAACTTCTAAGGATATCTTCAAACAGAACATTTCCCAGAAGTCACCATTTGCAGACTAGCCAGGTTTGGAAACCCCAACTTTAGCTATTTAGAATGAACAAGTACATCATGTCCTCTACAGAAATGGACCTGAAACAAGCCTGATCCTTGGACCTCTTAAGTGATGCTATGCATTTGAAGAAGGTCTTGGATTTGCCCAGTCAAATGCACACCAGGGTGGGTTTGTAGCTATTCCTTGCATGTGGCGAATAGGCAGACTGAACAAGAATCTCCAGATGGAGAAAATGGGAAGATGAATATGGGGACTGAACAGGAGAGTATAAAGAATCCCCTCCTCCCTCACTCCACCAACACCATGTGAGCGGTAGTTGTGAGCTCCTTGTACTTGGTGAAATGTTCACACCACGTGTGGTTCAGAACCTGCACCTTACAGGAGACTTGCAACCCTGGGGCTCTTGTCCTCTCATCTGGGAGCATGCTGTGTTGTTCTCTGTCAACTATCTCCATCAGTTTACTTATGCTAGTTTATAAAGACTATTTGCATCTTTAACTGTGCCTGTTGGTGTCTTCTCATCAATCATGTCCCACAGTCCTGTTGTGACAACCACGCACCCATATTTCTCAGGCCATACCAGGAATAAAAGGAAGGGAGTAACAAGAAAAATTAATAGTAATAATGATGGTCATTTGGACATGTCACCTCTGCCTATTTCTGCAAGTCTGTAAATCTAAGGTGAGGTCTTAAGATGCCTGCTGGTGTCCTGCAGACGTCTTTTCTAAAGCCAGTTCTTCTATCTGCAAATGTGTTTAATCTCCATTCCCTTGTCCTCTGTCTTCTTAATGCCCACTTTCTTTATCAGCATTTGTTTTGTTAGTCTATTTGATGGGCATCTATTGTTTAGGCTTTTAAGACTTTCTAGAAAGCCCTACCCCCTTCAGTTTGGCCTGAATGGGTTGGGTCACCTTCATAATGCTTTGTATCAGGCAAAACTGAGTCACAAAACATAAAGCTACTGTGATGTGGGTGAAGCAACTAAGCATGTGACTTGACTGTGTTTTAAATCTTGCCCCAGTTATGCTCCAACTCTCTTCCTTCCTCAAATCCCTGAGTCTCCCTTTCACCATCTGCCAAGTCGAAGAATGGCATGCCCCTCTGCCAATGCCTGTCCACAGAGGTGTAGCTCATAGGACTTCCTTGTTCTACCTAGTGTCTCTCTTCCCTGCTTCCTTGGTTAGTCATGCTCAGTTGCTCAGCAGGGTAGGACTCCCACATGCCGTGATATCCTCAAATTCCCTTTCAACCAGGATTTCAGCAGAGCATGAGAAGTGTTGAGGTGCAGTTGCAATTAGAAAAAAAAATTACGGGTGCTCATGGAATTGACTTAGACAAGATCTCATGCAAAAAAATCTGCCTTTTTCAATTCCTATATGCTAGATTTCCAGGCAAATCAGTTATTTCTTAGGGAATGAAAATTTTGGTAGGACTTCAGAAATGACAGATTTCCAGGTGAAAATTGCCTGAACTAACCACTCACCATAAACCGCACTCCAAAACTCTAATTCTGAAATATAATGTTACATACTTTTCAAAACTCTGTCTCTGGTGCTTACTACTTGGGCCACTTCTGACCACCCATGTGGAGAAATAAAATATATTTTTTAAAAAATGCAGATCATCTTCTTTTCCTCAACCTTGTTTTTAAGTACCATATCTCCCTCTGATGCTCTGTGCTTATTCTAGGACATTTTCCAAACCTTTTGATATTTCCTGGCCCTGACTCTGCCCTGTCCTTACGTGACTGTCTACCTACAACTAATAAAAAAATCGAATTCATATTAAAGTATATTGAGGACAGATGACTTACCCAGATATCAGGGGATTATTATCAAATCAAATCAGACCAAATAGATAAACCTAAAACAAATTCAGATCTAATAGTCTTGGAGGGATTATAATGTATGATTTTGATTTTAAGTGCCCTGAAAAGATTATTAGAAGCATTAATGACCATTTTTCCAATATTGGGCAACAGTGTGATTGCTTGATTTTGTTGCATGTATCCTAGATAGACCCTTTAAAAAGCAAAGCCATGTACTGACAAAGTGGATCAGGCTGTTTGCAAGTATGAAAATAAAGAAACAATTATGTAGCTGGAAATATACCAAGTAAAGAACCTATTTCTGAGAGATGGGTAAGAATTTTTGAGAACAAGATTCTTTGAAAAACAAAATTATGCTAGGGAGGAGAGATGTCACATCCTCTTGAATTTTTGGACTCAGATATAAATTGACTGATCTAAATATAGGAAAAGTTGGTTTGTAAATTGAAAATGCATTAGGACCATTTGCTCCCATTCCCACAGGACTGCACTGTTAGGGAGAGATGTGTCTGAGGCCATATTTTGTTTGGTTTGAAAGGACCTTGAAGACTGAAGGGCAGAGTTGGTTCTGCTTTGATTATTGTAATGCCAACATATTTTTATTCAGTGCGAGCCTGGTGATTCCTAGTCAGAGGGGAAATGTACTTGTTTAATGAAAGATTTCCTGGATGAAGGAAGGAACACATGGTAGCCTCAGGTTTTCTGTCATATTGGAAATAAATGTAAAAATATGTGTTTGCCTTTCTAGGATGCTACATTGACTTTAGGTGTTCAGGTGCAGTTTAGAGAAGACCCTCCAAATGTCCATGGACTTCAAGAAGGCATCACATCTTAATGTGGGGTAACACCAGCAGGCAGGGACAAAAAATAGATGGGTTTACAAAACAGCCAAACTGGATGACTGTGACCCTGAAGGTTGCTTTGCCTTTATTGTAGTTTAAGGAGTGCACTCTGATCTGAGCTAATGACACATTCTAGTCCTATGAACCTGAAAATATCATTTGATTTCCTCAGAAGATGAATTAAAGTTTCCTAACAGGAAGGTGAAAATGAAAAATATTTTCAAGTTTCTCATAAATCAGGAAACAAGCTATGTGCTCAGAACCAATTATTCTATTTAGTTCTCACAACCACCTTGCCAGCTCTATGTTATTATCCTCATTTTACCGATGAGCCTGGAGGTCAGAGTAGCCTTCTCTAAGTCACAGAGTGAAGAAGCAGGTGAGAAGACCCTTAGCTCCTTCCTACCCCTGCCTAACAGGGCATAGAAGTAAGTCAGACTTCCAGGCTCAGTCAGGGCCAAGTGGTTCAAACAGGACTGCCGAGGGCCTTGGCTTTCCCCTTCCAAACAAGCACACTGGGCTTTTTTGGGCAAACAGGCCTTGTACCCGGGGCTCAGGGATGAGTCCTTGGTATCTGTGTGTCCCAGGCACATGGCTTCCCTGAGTGGCCCACTCCACAGGACAAAGCTTCTAATGGGGTCCCTCCCTTTGAGTTAAGTTCATTAACCTCGTATAGTACTCTAGTCACAGTTTATGGACTCTTGAAGGAGTCCTGGTTCCCTGTGTGGCTCTTTCCCAATCTATTCTCCAAGCTGTCCTAGGGTCATCATTCTGCTTGTTCCTAAGTACCCCCAAGTTCCCACTGAAGAGCTAATAATATCTTAAGCCCTTGACCAAGAACTTCTAACATCTGAAAGTTGAATTTCCCATAGAAAATCTCAGTTATCCCTTCTACCATGCATGAAAATCTCTAGGAACGAATTCCCTTTGGAAAGTAAGACCATTTGTGTTTGAACACTCTCATCTTTGGAAATTGCTTCCTTATCTAGAGCCCAAGTATATTGAGCTGCCTATAGCTTTCACCCTAGTCCCCGTTCTCAGAGAAGTTAACTGATGTTTTTCAAAGGCTCATAGCAAGTAGGTGACAGAGTTAACCACCATTCCTCAGGTGGCAAATGAGAAGGGTTTGGAACTGAATCAAGTTCCCAGGCTTAGACTGACATTCATTCATTCAAAATATACTTTTTGTGTTCCTACTAGGTGGCAGGCACGGTTGTAATTGCTTGGTATACATCAGTGGACAGAAACCATGAGGAATAAGTCTAATCACTGTTCCATAGGAAAAACCTTTAAATATTTGAGGTCACTTATGTTTTTACCATTGAGCCATCTCCAGGCTTACAGGCTAAATCTATCCAGTTCTTTCTGTATACGATATGATGTCATCATCCTTTATGCGGAGCCTCATTAGAAATGAGGGCCAAAAGAAAATGGGCCACATTCCTTTCCTCTTCATCACACCCCAATGTCTAACAAATACTAACACTCAATAAGTAGTTGTCAAGAAAATAATATGACTGCATCTTGCTTATTTCTGGAACTCTTCTAATTTGGGCTGGAACTTGAACTGAATCTCTTTCAGCTAGAATTTATAAATTTACTCCCTGAATAATGATAGAAATCCTTTTACAGTATGGGATAAGATTGATCACAAGGTGTTGTTTTAAGGAAACTACACAAAATAAAAGTATAAGTGGACTATTCATGTCAAAGGTAGGCATCGAAATAAAGAATAAGCTTACAGCCAGCGATCCTAGGACTAGTGAAAATGAGGACCACAGCACATCAGAAAAGGGTTGTGGATATTTGGAACTTTAGGTTTATTTGTCCAGGTAAAGAATTTCCCAGAAGAGCAAACCCCATTATAAAGGATTTTATTATTATCAGCAGTGTATCTTGAACTGTAGCTCTCACCAGCAGAACTCACCACTTCTGCATGAATGTATTTTAAATAAATATTTCTGTCTTTTCCTTTGAACTCCTAGCATTTAGTGCTAACGACCATTATTTAACTTACTCTTGTACTCTGGCATCTCTTAAAATACTATACTGTTACGTGCTTGGTGTTATTTTACTTTTTCTTCTTTTGCATGTATTCTTTGTCTCTTTAACCAGAGTAAAGTTACTTTTTGAAAGCAGTGCAATGTTTTTCACTTCTTTCTGGGTCTCACAAAGTCTACAAGACATTGTTGTATTAGTCAGGCTGGACCAAAATGCTGTAACAAATAGATCCACAGACATATAATGGCTTAAATGCAATGTAACTTATATCTTATTCATTTAAGCGAGCTGGGTGTTCTTGTTTATAAACATGTGAATTCAGGGCTAGTAACTTTCACTGTCTATTTCCTCCCTCCCCAGAACTTTGCTGCCGCCTTCAAGTTTGCAGAAGCTCAAAGAGCTTAGCTGAGCCACATCCCATTCTTAAAACATGGCTCACAAATACAAACATGATTTCCAGTCAGTGTTATTGGAGATTTGAGGCATATGGCCATATCAGAGGCATAGGTGACTGGGGGATGGAGCCCTTTCCTGAGCAGCCACTTTCCAGACACAAGTCTGTACTCTAGAAGGCAAAAATGGATTTTGATGGGCAACTAGCTGTCTCTGCTAAGCACAAAGTGGGTTTAACAAATATTTGTTGATGTATTTATATCAGCAGTAAAGATTAATCGCTTTTATTTCTCCTTGGAACAGTGCTATTAAATGCCTCTTAGAAATTTTAGAAAATTCTGCAGTAGTGTGCACTAGATTATGCATTTCTTCAACAGTGATTTGAAAGATGGCTGATGTTTATCTAAGGAGATGTGAAGCCATTTAATATTATTAATTGCTAACAAATGGTTAGGATTTACACGAATTGTCAAAGCTTAAAGCTCCAAATAATCATTCCTCACACAGGAAAATTTATTGTGCCATTATGCTTATTTCTATCAGGGTTCCTATAGTACAATCGCTGTTCACTATTAAATTTTTATTGCACATTTAATTTATCTTTCCCTCTAGTGGGGAAATGTATTAGAGAATTCATTCGACACTCGTATCATCTCCCCTTCTGTTTTTCTCACTCTGCTCCCCCTGAAATAGATAGGAGTATATTTGTATCTTGGTAGTAATTATACAAAAGCTGAGGAGAACGATGCTTTGCTGCTGCCTGAAGGGAATTATCCAGCCAGAATTAGCTTTATGGAAAACCAAGTGGACTTCCATTATAAACATTCATTTTCAGTGGTTTATAAAGAGTTCTGGAAAAAATCCATTTATAAGTTAAAGCTTGCTTTTCATCGATTAAGATAGAAAGTAATTTTGGTTTCCAAATATTAAAGGCAGACGGCTTGTTAAAGGTTGAGGTTGAGGGGCTATTTTGTTTACAAAGGGCTGTGTTGAAAATGAGGTTTTATGTTCCTGAAGATATAACTTTTACGTGCAAAGGTTAGAAATCTCATTCCCTGCCCCTTTTCCTGCTTCTAGAGTTATATATAGTTGAATCAAGAGGAACACAATGAAACAGCACACAAAAACCACCTTTTTTTTCATCAACAATGCTTTTTTCTTAACAGGGCCCGATTCAGTGCAAACACCCTATGCTTTGGTCAGTGGAATCACTCTCTTGAATTTCGGAAAGATTTCTAGCTCTTGGGCCTCATTCACTAAAACAGAAGTCAGCTTGGATTATTGATTAATCTGAAGCTTTGGTCTCTCACAGGATTTGATAACATGCTGCAAGTATTTTTCACACATTGAACAGGTACCAAAGTTTTATTTGTGTTTTGGGTAAGAGGCTGGACATGACAAAATATCAGTGATCCCATGTCTAGAGCCTAAGTGAGATTATATATTTTTTTCCTTTGAGTTAATACAACTATAAGGCCTGCTGAACTCAGAAGGGAATGCATAGCTGTCTCCCTCTGACAGGAAGAATCTCTGAATCCTCCGAAGACTGGTGGTTACGACTTTGATATGCCTTCATTTCCACCCGCCTGAGAACAGCTTTTCTCTTGAGCACACTGAATGCATTTAATCTACGTATGTATTTGCCAATGACTATATTTGTCTATTTCCTTATAGACATTGACATTAATGCCCTGGAGAGCAGTGTAATTAGTGCTTCAGAAGAAATGGCATTTAGATCTGACATTTAGCCGGTTTTGATACTGGACAGTAGCTTGGGGCTTAATAGTTTTTGAGTAATTTCTCCATCTTTCCCTTACTACCTGAATGTAACAGCCAGTCGAGAAAGACTGAGCAACCACCAAAGCTGAGCTGCCTTCCCCATTCACCTCCTGAGGGTAGGGTTCTGGAACCTCATAAATTATGTTCAGCCTGACACCATCCAGCGGGACTTCCACTTTGGTCAGGACGTACTCTTGTAACCCTACTCTCTAGGGTCTTCCTGTCAGCCTGAGAACCACATGGAACAAACTCTTCCTTTTCTGATAATTACTGATTATCATTAGGTACAATGCCAGGGCTTGGCATCATTGACCTGAAGGGGCATACTTCTCCGAGTGCTAACCAGCATACGATGCTTAGTAGCTATTCAATACATGTTGTGTCTGTGTTGCTTAACACTTTGACTGATCTGTTCCATAAGCTTAGGAGACCCACCTGACAACGCTTTTCCTTGAACTGACTGTCTAGCTCCCTCCTGCAAGATCCCACCAGACACACATGCACACATACATACTCAGCCTAAACTGATCTTGACACTGTTAACTGGTTATAAGTGACCGAAGCCTACTCAAACTGGTTCAAGATGAAGGAAGTGATTGTTTTAAGAACAGAAGAGGCTATACAGAGGTTGAGGAAGTGGCAAGTCAGTAATTGAGACTGCTCCTTCCATCTTTCATGGACTCCTGGGAACTCCCATCTCAGACTTTTTCCATATATTTGCTTCATTTTCTTAGTTTTTCTCTGCAGAACAACTTTCTCTCAAGCTCCCCTTTTCTGCTTCCAAATTAATTTACTTGTAAGTATCTTGGTTTGCATGGTCCTTACTGCAGCCCTGACTCTCCAGGAATATTTGGTTTAATCACACACCATCAACTGTCTTCAGTCTTCAAGTGCTTTTGTTCAAATTCTCAAGTTCAGACAGTGCCAATAATCTGTAGTCTCCCAACTGACAGTCTTCTGTTGTCAGCCAAAGGTAGTTGAAATCTGAAACCTCATTTTGTCATTTAGTAGGACTAGGTGATTTGCTTTATGTTATAATTTTAAACCATCAGTAGTTTCATTATTTGAGGATTTATTAATGAACATATAACAAGAACTACAGAGAAGCAGGAAAGGTTTTGCCAAATATTTTAAGGTAGAGTGAAATAAAGGAGGTTTTTTTTTTTTTCCTGTTTCTCATGTTCTGAAAAATTTCCTGGCTAGAATCTAATTTATAGTCTGAATTTAAGTTGGCAATACAGTTTGTATAATAGAAAACCACTTTTTCCTCCTTTACTAAATAAACGTTGAATAAATTTTTAAGAATATTGGTTTGAAAGACTGTTGAATGATAACTTGGCCCTGGGTGCCTGTATCTTTCAGGCAGGCTGTGGTTTGCATCTGGCACTCAGAGCTAGTTCTAACCCCACATTATCTCTAAAAATTGTGTTTAGGAATTGGCCCAGTTTCTGGTATAAGGGAATTTAACCCTGGTTGCCCCGAACTGCTGGCTGAGCCTCTCCCTGGGTCAACGAGAGCCTTGGGTGGAAGAGAAATCTCTGCCAGGATGACAACTGCCGCCCTCCTACAGTCACAAGGGTATATAGAGCCCTGGACTGAGCAGAGGCTGCTCCTTTGCCAGGCTGTTCTACTTTTTAGTTTGATTTCCTCCCAGCATGTCACCTCCCTGTAGAGCCATGGGATGTCTTTCTGATTTGGTTTGGCAGCATTAATCTAAAGAACATGTTTAATGGCCTGGCCATGGTTATTTGCATAGTTTTGTTTTGCTTTTTGGTAGCTGCTGACCTTTGTTAACACTGGGAGGCCTTGGGTTTGCTAAAGGCTTGCTTCTGCCTGGAGCCCAGATTCTCCTCCCAGATGTTCTGTGTCTGCAGTCGCTGCCACTGTGCTTTCGGAGGCGTCCTAATTCAGGGCCACTGACTGCTGTCAGAATGAATGCACGTGGCCGAGAGGGGAAGGTGGCAGCAGCTCCAGGCAAGCTGCCTCCTTTGCTGACTCATTGCTGCCCCACGGGGTCAGACTTCTCTGCTCACCAGGGCAGCGAATCTCCAGGTGGGGTAGTCTCAGTGTACTAGTGATGGATTGCATTATTGGGGAATTCCTGGCTGAGGCTGCTGTCAAGTGCGCTGAGAGCTAGTGTCACTGGAGGAGAGAGAGTGAGCAAAGGACTCACCTTAGAAGCCACGCACTTTTGTTTTTCCAGATCTGGTGTCACTTGCTATTAGTGTCAATGGAACATGGCCATGGACCTTTGCTTCTCCTGACTTTCCCGATTCTGTCGTGGGCTACCCAAGCTCTTCTCCAGGTGACAGTTCAGACTTGCAGTCTTGATGCTCTCTTCCATTCCTCTTACCCACAGACTTAACGCCCACAGGCTCTCTCATTTCCTCTGGCACTGCATTACCTTCTGGACAACATTCTCTCCCTAGCCAAGGCCCTCTTCATCTCACCCAGCTTGGACTGAAAAGCAACAGTGGGGAGCCAGTAAGAGGAGATTTCTATGTAAAAAGCAGATCTCCACACTTAATTCAGAGGTGACTCTGAAATAAGGCTTTTTCCCTGAGGGAAGTAGGTCAAGGCATCATCACTTTTACTATTTCTTTCTCTGATGATTTGTGTGGCGGTTCCCGAGGCACTGCTGCCAGGTACGGAAGTTCTTATCACTTGTAACTCTCCCCAGACTTGAAGCATTTTAGATTAGAAGTTTGTAAAGAAAAAGAAAAACAAAATAAAACCGACAACAGAAAAGGGATCATTGGAATGAATGCACATTCCAGCCATCCTACAAGGTTCATTTTGTCTCATCTCCATGAAACCACCTACTGCTCTAGCTTCCCACACTGACACTTTCTTCTCTGATATCCACAGATCCTACCACTGTACTATATGAGACATGTGGCTTAAATTATTACATAGCTATAGGTGGATTTCTAGGTCTTTAGGTCTTTAAACACTGCAAGCCTTTTTTTTTTCTTCTCTAAATTGGGGTGTAATGGCTTTGAGGGCAGAGGCTATATCTTATCTGGAACAACCTGAGAATGGGATGGATTAAGTCTTGAGCAGTTTTTCCCAGATTTGATTACAAACTCTAAAGCAAAGCATGAGAAAAAGCATATTATTGTAGTATTATCGATGTTGTTATGAAAAGCATTATTGACTTATATATGCTTCCAAATCATTTTAGAAAGTGATTTGAGAAACCCTTATCTCTATCTTTCTATCTTCATGCCTACAAGAGGATGATTTTTTTTTAAAAGGTGAGGAAATGACAGCAAAGGGAAAATGAATCAGAAAAATAAGATAAATAGAAAGTTTGATAATACATAATGAATATCATGAGACAGTATTCCACTGCTGGAGATGAGCCTCAAATTTGGTTGTAAATTTACCAGCAACCAAAACAAAAAGGAAACACAATCTGTTGCAAACATTATGATGCCCATAAAATGAAAACTTAAGCAAATGCAGGAAATGCCTGCTATTACTGGTTCTGAGATCCCAGTGACCTACAACTCATGATTCCCGAGAAGGGCCACTGATGCTATTATTGCCAACATTTTGTCATTGCCAACATTTTCAAAAATAGGCAAGTTTCTCAGCATCCCCCCAGCACATGCTAGTGACATGTTAGTTTAATAGGCATTGTTCCATGTGCCTTAAAACAGTGCTTCATAAAAACAGCAACAACAACAACAAAAAACCAGTGCTTCATGAAATAGTATTTTTCTTGCTGAAACCAATAGTACAAAAATTTTATGTGGTTTGTATATCAGTAAACATTGGTAATCAACCCAGTGGAGGGCAGGTTTGACAAACTATCACTAAAGTTATGGGTGAATACTTGAGTAGAAATTCATAAAATCTCCCCAAGAGGAAGCCTGAATATTCATGTAAATGTTTAGGTAGGAAAAGTATCTAATTTGAAATAACTGCCAAGAAATTGTAATATAAAGTTTCATGACCATGTGTTCCATACTAGCAAATAAAAAAAAAAAAAAGAGGGTGGCAAATCTTCTCCATCACTGCAGATCCAAAATCATCTTGAGCAAAAGAATAAAGAGTAGAAAATGTCAGTAAATGATTTTCCATGAACCCGCATTTTCAGGAAATTGGATTGGTAGTTTTGTTCATTTTGTGTTTTATAGTATCTCAGCAGGAGCAGTACTGGGTGGTCTCATAAACTTTCAGAATGTGGAGAGCTGGGGAGAAAAGGGCATAACATGGAGAATATTTACTGAATATTTACTGGTGGGCAAAGGGAAATAAGATATTTGCTAAAGAAAAGGGGGAGAGGGCTTCCCTGGTGGCGCAGTGGTTGAGAGTCCGCCTGCCGATGCAGGGGACACGGGTTCGTGCCCTGGTCCTGGAAGATCCCACATGCCGCGGAGCGGCTGGGCCCGTGAGCCATGGCCGCTGAGCCTGCGCGTCCGGAGCCTGTGCTCCGCAGCAGCAGAGATCACAACAGTGAGAGGCCCACATACCGCAAAAAAAAAAAAAAAAGGGGGAGAATAAAGTTATAAATAATAAAGTCAAGAATAAAGTTTCCTCTTCAGAGAACAGGAGGTAAAGAGAAATCAAAGGGACTTTTCCTTCCCTTTCCCCATCAGTCTTCTTTCTGCCTTGTGGCTTTTCTCATGCCCCACTGCTACAGTGGCACATTGCGGGTGGGGACAGTCCTTCCAGAGGGAGAGCAAATGACAAGAGTTTGTGTTCTGGAGCACTGGAGACAGGGCCCAGGGGGGCTGGGTTACCCAAGGCCTTGCAAGCACTGATAAAGAGTTTGGATTTTGTTTCATAGTACATGGCACCATTGCAGGGTTTTACATAGGTGAACAGTGGGATCAGATTTTCGTTTTAGAAATATTCCTTTGGCAGGGTTATGGAGCATTGACTGGAGAGGACAGTTGCCTTAATTCTGTCTCGAAATACTTTGTGATGAGCCCTCTGATTCCTGGTATTTCATGCCACCCTGAAGTGGTAAGCATTCTTGCTGTCCACTGTTTCTCCAAGAAGGGCCTTCTAAAGGTCAGAAGTACACCGAAGAACGACATGCCAGGCTATGTTTTGTGAAGCATCATTTCAAGTCGGCCCACCATATCTGAAGCTTCCGCATCCCAGGTTGAATTGGTTGGTTGAATCCGGGGATGTGGAACCTGCAGATATGGGACGGGAGTGGGGGTGACTGTACTATGCCATTTTATGTGAGGGACTTGAGCATCCGCAGATTTGGGTATGGGAGGTGGATGGGGGTCCTGGAACCAATCCCCATTGGATACTGAGGGATGACTGTACCATGAGTCGTTTTCATCTCAAAAACTTTTTTAAGTTCCTCATTCCTAATAGGAGAAGGCTTCCTCATTAGCCCTGTCTGTGGACTCCTCACTCTGATGTCACCTGTACCCACGGTACTTCAAGTCCATCTTTCTCTAAATTCTCTTCTCTAGTGAAATTAGTCTACTTATTCCCCAAATAGGCCTGTAATATTGATGCTGTTTTCTCTTCTTGGGCTGCTTTCACCACTTTTCTCTTCTGAGCCAAGAAATACCCAAACTTTAAATCCATATCAAATATTTTCATCGCTAAGGAGGCAAAATAAATTAGAAGTAGCCTGGTCTCTAAAAGCAAATGTATCTGGATTTCATGCTAGCTTTGGTGTTTGTAGACTGACAGTACAATATCCCAACCAGGATGTGGACATTGATACAGTTGAAATACACAACGCTTCTGTCACCACGAGGATCTCCTGTTACTGCTTTACAGGCTACATTCACTTCCTTCTCACGCCAGTTCCCTCCTTGACTCCTGGTAATCAATAACCTGTATTTCTATAATTTTGTGGTTTTAAGAATGTTATTTAAATGGAATTATTGTGTAACTTTTGGGATTAGATTTTTTTCACTCAGCGTAATTCTCTAGAGATTCTTCCAGATTGTTGCATGTTTCAATAGTTCATTCATTTTTACTGCTGAGTTAGGTATTCCATGGTATGAATGTAACAGTCTGGTTAACTTTTCGCCTATTGAAGGACATTTGAATTGTTTCCAGTTTTGGCTATTACAGGTACAGCTGCTATGAATATTTGTGTACAGGTTTTTGCATGGACATATGTCTTCATATCTCTGGGATAAATACCCAAGAGTGCAATTGCTGGATCGTATGGTAGTTGTTTGGTTTTGTTGTTGTTTTAAGAAACTGCCAAACTCATTTTCATAGTGATCATATCATTTTTCATTTTTACCAACAATGTATGAGTGATTTCATTTCTACATATCCTCACTAGCATTTAGTGTTGTCACTATTTTTTATTTTAGCTGTTCTGATAGGTTTATAGTGAGATCTCACTGTGGTTTTAATTTGCATTTGGTGGATGGCTAATGATGTTGAACATTTTCTGATGTGCTTATTTTCCATCTGTATATCCTCTATGGTGAGATGTATCTTCATGTCTTTTGTCTTTTGCCCATTATCTAATTGGATTGTTTGCTTTTTTGGTTGAGTTTTGAGAGTTCATTTTACATATTCTAGTCCTTTATCAGATATGTGGTTTACAGATATTTTCTCCCATTCTGTAACTTGTTTTTTTTTTTATCCTCTTAACAGGGTCTTTCCCAGAGCAAAAGTGTCTTTTAAAAATATTTTGATGAAGTCCCAATTTATCAGTTCTTCCTTTTATCAATTGTGATTTTGGTATCAAATCTAAGAACTAGCTCTAGAAGCTCCTGAGAAGTTCTCTTATGTTTTCTTAAAAAGTTTTTTTTTCAGTTTTGCATTTTATATTGGTCTATGATACACTTTGAATTAGTTTTTTTTTTTTTTAAAGAAGATGTTGGGGCTAGGAGTTTATTAATAAATTTATTTATTTTTGCTGTGTTGGGTCTTAGTTTCTGTGCGAGGGCTTTCTGTAGTTGTGGCAAGCAGGGGCCACTCTTCAACACGGTGCGCAGGCCTCTCACCATCGCGGCCTCTCTTGTTGCGGAGCACAGGCTCCAGAGGCGCAGGCTCAGTAGTTGTGGCTCACGGGTCTAGTTGCTCCGCGGCATGTGGGATCTTCCCGGACCAGGGCTCGAACCCGTGTCCCCTGCATTAGCAGGCAGATTCTCAACCGCTGCACCACCAGGGAAGCCCTTGAATTAGTTTTTATTTAAGATGTGATACTTAAGGTGAGGTCTATTTTTTTACTTCGATGTCCAGTTGTTCCAGCACCATTTGTTGAAAAGGCTATCCTTCATTAAATTACTTTTGTATGTTTGTCAAGAATCAGTTGGGCATATTTCTGTGCGTCACTTTCTGAGTTCTCTGTTCTGTTTCATTGATCTATGTGTCTATTCCTCTACCAATACCACGTAGTCTTGTTTACTAGAACTGTATAAGTATTGAAATCAAGTAGACTGATTATTACCAGTTTATTCCTATTTGTCATATTTGTTTTAGCTGTTCTTGTTCCTTTACCATTCCGTGTAAATTGTAAGATAATCTTGTCCATATCTATAAAAATCTTGTTAATATTTTGATTGGAATTACAGTAAACCTATGTGCCAGTTTGGGGAGAATTGATGTCTTTGTTAAATCTTCTAATCCATAACCATGATTCTCTATTTATGTATTTAAAATTTTTTTTCATTAGCAGTATATAGTTTTTAATCTGCAGGTCATACATGTTTTGATAGATTTACATCTAAATCATTATATTTTGAATGATTGTAAATGGTATTTTCCTTTAAATTTTGCTTTCCACATGTTAATTATTACTGTATAGAAATGCTATTGATTCTTGTGTGTTGATCTTGTATCCTGTGACCTTGCTGAACTTACTTATTCATTCCAGGAGGATTTTTGGGAAAGATTCATTGGGGTTTTCTAGGTAAGCAATGTCATCTTCAAATAGACACCGTTTTACTTCTTCATTTCCAATCTGTATGTGTTTTATTTCTTTCCTGGCTTTATTGCCCTGGCTAGAACTTGCAGTACTATGTTGAATAAGAGTGATGAGAACAGATATCCCTGCCTTGTTCCTGTTCTAAGGGGAAGTAATTCAGTCTTTCACCATTGTGCACAATGTTAGTTACAGGTTTTCTGTAGATTCCTCTGTAGCTGAGGAGGTTCTCTATTTCTTTTTTTTTTTTAATCATCAATGGGTGTTGCAGACTAAATACATGTAGGAGTTGCTTTAGAGGAAAGTGTCTTTCTTCCTGGGAGAGTTCCAAGAAAGTTACTAGGGTTTGAGATCTGGAAGGTAAAGAGAAGTGAGATGTGGCTTGACAACAGTGGACTTGAAGGTCAATACATAGAATGTTGAAATTGGCATCCCTCATTCATGCCTGGTGTTCAGAGTTGAAGTAACTCTGGCATTTCCCATTTTCTGGAAATCCTTCTCCAGTGGTCAAATGACCTGCATCCTTCCCTCTCACTATGAAGCTATTTCTGTTGACCCATGTTGTGTGCTGAATGCTAGTCTACCTGTTTCCTCATTTGTGAGCACAAATCACAGATGGAAGACAATTGAAGAAAACTTAAAGCCTGAAGGGAAAAGGGGGACAGGACTTTTGAAGATCCTATAAATCAGCTAAATTCTTTTCTTTCACAGAGTGGAGTTTAACAAATAATATCAAATATTGAAGAATCAAGCAATAAAAGAATAAGCATTTACATTGAAAATAGACTAAAAATGAGAAAAACAAAACTGAAATAATTAAAAATTATTGCTCTTAGGTTTTGAGATCTGGGTGAGTTGGGGTGATGAGATGTTAATTTTGATTAAAAACCCTTTTGTTGTAACCTGAAACTATTATAATATCATAAGTCAACTATACTTCAATAAAAGAAAAAAAGTATGTATTATTGATGCCAGCAATTACAAGTACATATTATGGCATTAAAAGAGCTGTTCCCATCAGTTTGTTGCTTATATATTTGAAGGTAATATAACTGTATTACTTAAAAAAAGTCCTTCTGACTTTGAATTTTTTAAAAAAATGCATATTTTGGACAAAAACTATTTAATCTGCAAAACAAATTTATAAACAAAAGGATGCCAGAAGAAAACATATTTCCACTTCTATTTCTCTAATTTTTAAAGTTTGAAGCTAAATCATTCTTTGTAAGAGGAGCATCTAACAAAATAACTGGCATATAATAGATGCTCAGAGAGCATTTGTTGAATGAATGAAGTTGTTAGCTAGTTATTTAAAAAGTTCGAAACTTTTCCGCTCTCATTCGCATATTTCTTAGTTTTTTTTTAAATCATTTAGAATTTTAGATCTGGATTACCATTGTTACCGAGTCTAAGCTGGTACTGCTCACCACACAGGAGGTCAGTAATCAAGAGATGCGTTTTTGGGGCAAGGAATAGCGACTTTATTTGAAAAGCTAGCAAACCAAGAAGATAGTGGGGTCATGCCCCCAAAGAACCATCTTGCCTGAGTTAGAATTCAGGCTCATTTTATACTAAAAGGGGAGGAGTAAAGTCAAACACTTCCTGGTTCCCATCAGCCTCTGGAGGGGATGTGTTAATTTCTTCCTGCCTGCAGTCATTCATTCACAGGTGGGCCTGGTCTGGATGTTTCCTATATTTTAGCTTAATGTTCATTACCTGGGAAGCAGGGTTCCCAGAGATGGGCCATTATGTATAATTTAAGCTTATAGGCAACATCCCTTTAGTGATTAACTTGTAATAGAATACAAAATGTTCTTCCCTATTATACTATTTGTATTTTTATTATTCTGTTTTATTTATATCTTGTAAACTCAGCGATTAACTCATTTTAATGAACATATTCTTTTAAAACAATAATAAAAAAAAGAACTTCATTCTTGGGTGCTTATCTTTCGATAATTGTCTCAGAAAGTACTTGACTATTAGATTTTTTATACCCTTATATATCTAAAAATTTAAAAAAACCTGTGGCCTTTCCATACAAATGGCAATTTGAATATTTCTGGTTAGCAACATTTAACCTAAAACTCTACACTATCTTTTATTTTCATGTTGTGTAAAGGCAGTCTGTGTTCAGCTAGAATATGTTTTTTTTTGTGGTTTACCTGTTGATTCTTGGAATATATGTAGGATTCTTTCTCTAGATATGAAATTTAAAACTTTTATCAGGAAGGCTGTTTTCATTAAATTTTCCAGATTCTTTGTGACCACCTTTTGATTTGCCAAAATGAGGTAGAACAAATCCCAGATTGGTATCACCAGCTGTTCATCTGCTCAGTTTGGAAGTGCCTTGTTTTTCCTCTTAAGAGAAAGAGTATTTTTGAATAAGCGAAAGCGGCTTTCGAATGTACTAAGGGTTGTAAAGAATCATCAGGTCAATGAAGGATATAAACAACATAGCTATATTATATTACCGTGGCTTCTCAACAGGACAACTTTTCCTTTAGTTAACTATCCATAGGAGAAGCCAGTATATACGGAATGGCTGTGATTTCTAGTCCATGAAATGTATTCAAGGTATGCCAAGGAATGTGATAACATGTCAGTAAGTGAAAAAGAAAAAAAACCTCGTGTACAGTTTCACAGGACTGTGCCTAGTTGAATACTCTCTTTTTAGTCTGAGTGTCCCTGGTAGCCTTGGTACTTATGGAGTATCTTTCTGCCTCTCAGTGAGTCAAAAATAAATTCAACAAAGGCAGAGACAATACCCACTAATTGTCTGCAGCCCACATAGTGGGAAACATTGAGGGTGCTCAATTAATTTTGACTGACAGATGTGCTAATCATTCGCTTGGATAGGTAGTCATGAAGAGTGTCCCAGCTTGAACCTAAACTGCATTTACCTGTAATTCTATGTGGAAATGCTGTATGGATAGATACATTGAGCCTCCTGGGCCTTTTACTGTGAAGTTCATAGGATCTTGCTACTCACAGTGTGGTTTGGGGACAAGCAATATCGAGGTCACCTGGGAGCATGTTAACAATGTAGAATCACAGGTCCCCTCATGTTCTACTGGATCAGAAACTACACATTATGTTTTGACAAATGCTATTCTTGGCATTTTCTACAAACAGATACATCCCAAAGAAAGAACTGAAGTATGCACAGATTGTTTCCCAAACTCTGGACACCCTCTGGCTCTGTTCTTATGGGTTGGATTTGATGAGCCTGATCGTTTTAACTGGGGGAAGCTAAAATCAGCGTGACCTTTGAGTTCAGCAGTCTCCCGCAGCTCCCGAGCTCTTGGCAGTGCTAGGATACCCATAATATTGGCATTGGTGGACATGCTGGCATCTGTGCTGGGCATCATCTGCATAGCTGCTGCTCTTGGCTTTGCAGCAGCAAGAAGCTTCAACCCAGCAAGTTAGAGCAGGAGAGAGGAAAACTACTGTCGGCTTCCTTTTGCCAAGAAGGCTAGCTTTTGAAGCACAATCTCACTTTCTACCTCACAGAGAAAATGAAGCCATCAGATGGCTCGCCTGTCATTTACAAAATTGCTTTCATCTGCATCCATTCTTTCCTTCTTTTCTGTTCTGATTTCATGACTTTTTGCTTTCTTAAGGATCACATGCTGTTATTCTTCCCCTAGTCTCCTGTATCTTTAATTCCTCTTGAAATACTCTTCCCTTTTAATTAACATTTAAATCTGTATTTATCTTAAAATAGTTCCTTTGCCATCTTCTGCACTCTTCGGCTCTCTTTCTCCTTTTTAAAAAATTAAATGCTTTTATTATTTTGAAGTGGGCATAGGAATATTTTTATCCTCTTAATGTTATTTATTTGTTTTATTTATGTTTTTTCCCAGCTTTATTGAGATATAATTGCCACATAACATTGTGTAAATTTAAGGTGTATGATGTAATAATGATTCGATGTATTTCTTCTTTTTAAAGATTCCCTTCCTAAAAAGTTGTTGCAACCATTACTTTTATTTCTTTATCTTTCATTTATTTTATGGTCACTAATTTTTAAAGCTGTGATATAGACCATAAATGTAGAAAAATTACATAACAGTCTATTTATGAATGACTAATATAGTTTAATTTTTCCTGTTTTTCAGTTTTAGAATAATAGAATCATGTTGTGTATATATATGTGTGGATATATATGTGTGTGTGTGTATATATATACACACACACACATATATGTCTTAATTCTTTTACTCAATATTATGTTTATAAGGTTCATTCATAATGTTGGGTGCAACTGCAGTTCATTTTCACTACTGTATAGTGTTCTATTTTTTTAATATACTGCAATTCACTTATCCATTCTTCTCTAAATTGACATTTGACCTGTTTCCAGTTTAGAGCTATTATACATAATGTTTCTATTAACATGTCTGTACACGTATCCTGGAACACACATGAAGAGTTTCTATAGGATATATTCATGTGAATGGAATTACTGGGTCATAGGTCACATGTTTTTAATTTACTAAATAATGCCAAATGTTTTCCATTCCATCAGCTGCATTTAGTGTGTTCCTGTTCTCAATATCCTCACCAACACTTGATAGTGTCAGGCTTTTTACCCTTTGCCAAGTTACTGCGTGTGTAATGCTATTTCATTATAGTTTTAATTTTTATTTTCCTGAGTATGCATGAAACTATGCTTTTCATGTATGTTGGCTATTTGGACTTCTTTTATATAAGTGACTATTCAACCCATTTGCCCATTAAAAAAATAGGATGGTCTATTTCTTACTAATTTATAGAAATTCTTTTTTTTAAGTCATTTTTTGCTACAAATACCTTTTACCAATCTGAACTTGTATTCTTATTACCTTTGTGAACTTACGTTTTTAATTTTAATGCAGTTGAAAGTATCAGTGTTTTTGTTTATGGATAGTACTATTTGTGTCTTAAGAAACTATTTTTAACCAAAACTTCTGAAGAATTACCTTTAAAAAAATCTTTATGATTTTGCTTTTTACATATAAATCTTTAATCTACCTGAACCTGATGGTTATGTATGAAGTGAGAAAACGGTCCAATTTAATTTCCTTCTGTATGAATATCCAGTTGTCTAAGAACTATTCCTTGTAATGTCCGTCATTTTCCCACTTATTTACAATACCATCTCTGTCATATATCAAGTATATATTACGAATAAGTCTATTTCTCTGCCCTTTATTACATTATCTATTGTTACTATAATTTAAAAATAATTCTAATATACAGTAGAGGAAGCCCGTCTAACTTATTTTTCTTCTTTAAAAGTGTCTTGGTTATCCTTGGCCCCTTTGCACGTCAATATATTTTAGAATATACTTTTCACACTTTGTAAAAGCAATCTGACTAGGATATTGTACAGCATTGCATTAAATCTATAAATCAGTTTGAATATAATTGACTTTGTAATGGTGTTTCAACCCATTAAAATAATATCTCCATTTATTCAATACATCTTAGCAAAGTTTATATATATATGCCAAATACTTATATATAATATTTAATAAAGTTTACAGATACCAAATATTTATATATATATTATACATTATATACCTATAATGTATATATATATTAAAGGTGCTACACATATATTTTAGCCTTTTTAGATTTGATACTATTGTTAATGGCATCTTTAAAATTTTATTTTCTAGTGGTTTGTTCTGATATTCTGAATATCGTTTTCATAAACTGATTTTGTATTCAGCAACGTTGTTATAATTACATATTGTTTTAAATAATTCATCTGTAGATTATTTTTGATATTATACATATGCAATCATATCATTTGTGTGTAGACACCACTTTTATCTTTCTTTTCAAATTCTTATACACTTAAAAAATTGAAGTATAATTGAAAAACTTGTAAGATATTTAAAGTATACAATGTGATGGTTTGGTATACATATACATTGTGAAAGGATTCCCACCATTGAGTTAATTAACACCTGTCACCTTACATATTTACCCCTGCCTTTTTGTTTTTGGTGAGAGCACTGAAGTTCCACTCTTAGAAAATTTCGGTTATACAATACAGTATTATCAACTATAGTCACTACATTATACAGTAGGTCCTCAGACCTTATTTATCTAATAACTGAAAGTTAGTACCCTCTTATCATCCTCTCCCTGGTTTCCTCAACCCCATTCCCAACCCCTGGCAACCATCATTCTAATCTCTATTTCTATAGGTTCATTATTTTTTAGACTCACATAAAAGTAATATCATGCAGTATTTGTTTTTCTCTGTCTGAATTATCTCACTTAGCATAATGACCTCCACATTCATTCATAATATTGAATGTGGTAAGACTTCCTTCCTTTTTAAAGCTGAATAATATTCCATTGTATATACCACATTTTAAAATCTATTCATCCATCAATGGACATTTAGGGTGTTTCTATACCTTGGCTGTTCTGTATAATACTGCTGTAAATAGTGGAGTACAGATACCTCTTTGATAATAATGATTTAGTTTCCTTTGGATATATACAGAAGTAGGATTGCTGGATCATATTGTAGCTCTATTTTAAATTTCTTGAGGAACCTCCATAGTGTTTTCCGTAGTGCTATACCAGCTTACATTCCCACCAACAATATATGAGGGTTCCCTTTCCTCCACATCCTTGCCAGCATAGTTGAGGATGTGCTAAAACCCTTCAGTGTCCCAAAGGGGAGGATTGCAGTCAGCACCTAGATGCTGGCTAATTAGAAGCTGAGCCCTGAGGCAATAGCTGGGAAAGTATGCCATCAAACTCCTTTCAGGGAGAAAGTGAGAGACGGGCACTTTTGCTCCCTCCCTCTGTACTGAGCCTGAGGATATAACTACAGGGGTTGGGAGTGCTTCTGCATCAGTAAAATCTGCTTCTTTGCTCTATTCTTGTGGGACTTGTGAATGTTTAAACCTCGTTGATTAGCAGAACTAGGTGATTTGGGGGCCTTTCGGGCTCGCGGCAGCCATAAAAGTTGGGGTGCTAGATGTGTAGACAAGCTTCTCCCAAGGAGATGCTGTCCACTTGCTTTTATTATTGGAGCTAATAGGAAGGAGAAGGTGGCGGAAGGGCCCACTGGCTTTTTCGGGCTCCCAGGCTATCACAGTACTAATTAGAAGCTGGACCTTCAGGCAGCAGCTGGTCAAGTATGTAGTCAAACCTCTTCTGGGGAAAGACTGGATGATGGGCATTTTTGTCTGGTTCCCTCTGTGCTGAGAACTGGGGTAGAGCAGCTGGGAGTGCTCTCATTCTCTTTAACAGCTGCTGCTTTGTTTGCTATGGTCCTGTGTGACTTGTAAATGTAAGCCCTGTTGGCTTTCAGAGCTAGGTGATTTGGGAGCCTCCACTGGGTCGTAGCTTTAAAAGTTGGGGCATTAGATGTGTGGTGCAAACCCTTGGTTTCTCAGGGAAATGCTGGGAGTTTGGGGTCCCCTCCTGACTCTGGCACTATGCTGGGGGCAGGATTTATGGTGAGAGTGTGTCAGTCTTTCCTTCTCATTTTGCTGTGGGTATTTCTCCATCATCTAATCCATGAGTAGGATTCACTCATCGAGTTTCTGGATTCCTCTCAGGAGGAATTGCCCCACATGAGCTGTATATTCAGTATGTCCCTGGAAGGAGGCAATTCAGGAGCTTCCTGTGTCGCTATCTTGGTCTGGAAACCATCAATTCTTAAACATTTTATTTCTTTTTTTATCTTACTCATTGGATTAGATCTCCAATATGATGACAAATTAAAGGGTGATAGTGGGAATCCTTGTTTTATTTCGGGTGTTAAAGGGAAAGGTTTTAAATCTGATGTTTTGCTAAAGTTTTTTAAAGCTTTTTTTTTTTATTATATATTTTTATTTGGATTTAGGAAGTTCTTTTCCAAATGGATTTCCAAAATTTTTCCTATTTTTAAGTGAATGTGTGTTAAATTTTACTGAGCCTTCTTTCATAAACCACTGAAATAATTGTATATTTGGTAATCTGTTACTATGGTGAGAAAATTAATTTTCTGGTGTTAAAAACAAAAATTTGCATTATACATCAGGGTTTTTTGATAGATTGATGAGTTTTCTTTATTAACATTTTATTTAAGATATTTGCATAAATGTTAATTAGTAAAAGTTATCTGCAGCTTTTCTTCTTACTTACACTGTTCTTGTGCTTTCATTTCCAGTCTATGCTGGCCCCATAAAATGAGTTGAGAAGTGTTCCCTCGTTTTCTATATTTTTTCATTCCTCTTATATATTTACTATGTAACATTTAAATTATTTTTTAAAAATTGGTAGATTTTCATGGTGAATTATTTATTTGGGCTTTGATTTTTTGTGGGAATTTTTTTAAATTACTGATTTATTCGCTTTAATGGCTATAGGGCTGTTGAAATTTTCAAATCCTTGATTTTGTTTGGATAAGTTATCTTTTTCTTGAACTGTGTACAGTTGTAATTTAAAAAAATATTTGCATAAAGGTGATTTAATATCCTCTTATTATCCATTTAATGTCTCTAGCATCTTGGGTGATGTTTCTTCTCCATTCTTTGTATTGGCCAATTGTGCTTTTTCTCTAATTTTTCCTCTAAGTTTTACTGGTGTTTTTAAATTTTTTATCAATCTTTTAGAAAGACTGTTGATCATCTCTATAGAATGCTTGCTTCCATCAATAATTTCTAGTCATATTTTTATTATTTTCTTCTATAACTTTCATCGGTTTAGTGTGCTGTACTTTTTCTCATTTTTTTGTGATGGTATCACAGATTGGATTCTCTTGATTCATACACTGAGATGAAGTTTGTAGTGTGAGATGGGAAGAAGCAGAATTAAAGCGGAAAGTGAAGCCAAACTGTGATGCAGACTCTATAAGCCTGAGCCAACTTGATGGGGAGCTCTGGAGCAAATATTGACCATCAGAGTAGAGTCTTTGAGTGTAGCATTGGGTTGGGTTTTCAACATTGGGTTGGGCTGTTAAACCCCTTCTTCACCCAGTTATTAGATGTGGGCATGGCCTTAGGGTAGGTAGGTGGCTCTCTGCAGCTGAGGCAGACCCTGCAGGAGCTGACAGATAAAGTTTGTCTGCTAACTGTATTACCCACAGCCGGGCAGCAAGTCCTTTTCTGAAGAAGGATCTGAGTCAGATGGTTGCGTGTTAATTTTCACACATTATTATATTCTAATACATGCATTAAGTCGGTACATTTCCTTCCAATTTCTGCATTATCTGTATCCCGCAAATTTTGCAATGCATTGTCTTTTTTGTTACTATTCAGTGAAAGCACATTTAAATTCTTTTTCATTATGATTTCTTCTTTGACATATTGGTATATGAGGTATTTAATTTCCAAAGTATATAGTGTTTTTGCTAGTTATTTTTTGTTACTGATCTCTAATTTAATTACAACATGGTTATAAATATAATCTGTATGATTTCATTCCTTTAAACTTTGTTGAGACTTGCTTTATGTCCCAATATTGGCCATTTTTGTAAATGATGTGCTTAAAAAGAAACTGTATTCTGTAGTTGTTAGGTGCTCCATACTTGAGAGTCTCTAAGAACCATCAAAGAGCCTATCTATCTATCTGCTAGTGGCTACTATAGATTCCTTTCTTTAGTATCCTTTAAAATTCAAGTATCCTTTGGAGTATTGATTCACTGAAACCTTTGGTTTGGGTATGAGAATGAGCTAAATTACCGAGGGAATGGGGTTTATGGTCAAGCAAGTAGCAGGTGGAACCTATTTCATGTGGTACTCTCAGGAGGGAAGATCTGTATGGATCTCTGTGGAGGATGGAGAAAACAAATGCCTGAATGAAAAAAGTAAGGGAGTTTCCAGGATACGAAAAAGAATATAAAATAGGGGGAGAGATAGGAGTGCTTGGAGAGCAAACTCTGCTTATAGTCTACCCAACTTTCTTCTTTCTGGAAAACTCCGTGTTCTTCACCTGTGTAACAGTTGTGACTTTTATTTGGCAGTGATCTTGCTAAAATAGGGTTTCCAATTTGGAACACCCTTCTTCAAAGAGTATGGGGAAAGTATCCAGAAAATAGCTAGAGGATTAAAGTATCTAATGCGCCTTGTTCATCCCCATTTGAATAATAATGTCACTTGTTGGATGGATTTTCCTCCCATTGTTTTCCCTGTGCTTTCATTCTACTTGTATCCTGGCATTCCCTCCTTCAGTTCTGCCAACCCCAGGAGGGAAGGGCAAAGCAGAAAAAGGAAAAGGGAATATTCTTGGCTTTAGGAAATCTGAGAGGACTTGAGGTAAAGGCAAAATATTTGGGAGGAAGGGGCTTTGAGAAGAGTAAAACTCTTCCCACATAGAGAGAAGATTTCTCAGACTGGGGAGAGGGTAGGAGCAGGAGAGATACTGAGAGCAGAGTTTGGTGGGTCCCAGAGAGAGGCCTTTGCGTATTGTTCTTCTGACAGGAACTTAGAGGGGGACAAAACCCTACCCGTTGGAGCGGTTCTGTTTCTCTTTAGACAACACTACCCCAGTAAGGGCAGGACAGGAATAAAGACGCAGACATAGAAAATGGACTTGAGGACACGGGGAAGGGAAAGGGTAAGCTGACACAAAGTGAGACAGTGGCATGGACATATATACACTACCAAATGTAAAATCGATAGCCAGTGGGAAGCAGCTGCATAGCACAGGGAGATCAGCGCGGTGCTTTGTGACCACCTAGAGGGGTGGGATACGGAGGGTGGGAGGGAGACCCAAGAGGGAGGTGATATGGGGATATATGTATATGTATAGCTGATTCACTTTGTTATACAGCAGAAACTAGCACAACATTGTAAAGCAATTATACTCCAATAAAGATGTTAAAAAAAAGACATTTACATGAAAGTTTAATTTTACATGCATAATTTCACTTAATCCCCACAATAATCCAGATAGAAGTGTATTATACTCATCTCATAAATAGGAAACTGAGAGTCAAAGAACTTAAAGAGCCTGCTAAGTTTTGAACTCAGAGATGTCTGATACTGTATTTCATATTCTTTAATTACTATGTACCTGTCTCTTTTTAACCAGCTTCACTTTCGTTTATACCCAGTTCTGATCACCTGATCCCACAATGTAGTTATCACTAGATTGGTCAGTGTTTTCTGTGAGTCATACAGCTATTGGAGAGATAAGTGATGGCAGAATTGCTTATTCTTTAATGTAAAGTTTGAAAGTTATCAGTTAACCATTTATCAAATATCTGTTTTGCATAACGCATTATGTTATGGGTCCAAGATTATGTTATGAGTTTAAGCAATCAAAGATAAGGGAAACACAGTCTCTTATTCCAAAGGGAAGTTAATCCAGCAGTAGGGTTGAGGAGAGAGATATGTGTACACACACAGCTGAGTCATGACAGGTGGTGGGGTGGGTGTGGAATTAGTCACCTTTAGGACTGCCCGAAGAGAGGGCTCGTGTCAGGCTGTGCACATTTTAAAGTTATGTCACAGAAGTGCAATTGATTGTAGACAATTTTATTGGAGTGTGAGTAGAGGCAAGGGTAATATAGGGGCCTATTTTAAATTTATTATCATAATTAGAAAATTGATTCTAGAATATGGTGAATGAATGAGAGTTCAAATGCAGAGTCTGAAGTAGGTAATCATATTTTGTAATAATTTCTTAAAACCATAGTCCAAGTTTCCAGGAAAAAGCTCTGATGTTTCCGGGTAGCACATCAGAGGGAAGAACAGGACTTCACTGTTACACACTCATTTAACCATTTTTGAAGAGCAAGGAAGGGCTTTCAGAAATCTTGAGTTAGGGACACAGAGCTTACACTCAGAGCACTTCCAGGCTCTCCAATTTCTTCTCTCTTGTTGCATGATTGTTCTTTATTGAATGTTTTATAAACTCACATTATCTCAGCTTGGTTAAGGACAGCAGTCTTTAATCCTGGCAGAACAGATAAGGACTATTAAACCCTGGGCCTGCTCTCTGAGACAGATTATGGGGGCCACCTTACTGAACATCATACTAACGTTATGGATTCTGCTGACACTCATTGTGTTCAGAGTGTGTTAGGAAATCCAGCGTAACCTTCATGCCCCTCTCAGATCTGTGTTTCTTTAATTCTGAATAAGATTATCAGCTTGATTCCTTCAGGGGTGGATTTGAGATCTGGCTCTGTGGGGTGAAGAAGGGTGGGTGCAGATCTGTGATGATTTCCTTGATTCTTCAATTAGAGGCAGTGCTTTATTTGTTTTCTTTTCTGTGATTACCCTTATCACGGGCTGATATGTATTATGTGTACTTGTTTGAGAGTACATCAGCTGTCTTCACCAACCCAGCGCTACTTACTCAATTCTAATTTCAGCACTGTTGCTTTTGGAAATTCCCCTCCCCTACTCCATGCCATTTCAGTAGGGCTACCAATTACAATGCCAGATTTCTTCCATCACAGGATTGGGTATAAGGTCCAGGCTTGACCAGTCAGACTACACCATTATCTTGGTCACGATGATTGGCTCACAGATGAAATAACAATCTTAGACTGGCCAATCAGAGCTCTTCCCTGAAATTTTTTTTTTTTTTTTTTTTGCGGTACGCGGGCCTCTCACTGTTGTGGCCTCCCCTGCCGCGGAGCACAGGCTCCGGACTCGCAGGCTCAGCGGCCATGGCTCATGGGCCCAGCTGCTCCGTGGCATGTAGGATCTTTCCGGACTGGGGCACGAACCCGTGTCCCCTGCATCGGCAGGAGGACTCTCAACCACTGCGCCACCAGGGAAGCTCGAGACTCAGAATTATTATGCTATTTGAAAACCTGGATGCAGTCTTTTCTGAGGCTAGCTTCTCTTTATTCTTACAATCCTATTTGCTAATATAATTCTTTATTTTAAACTTAAAGTAGAATATAAGTTCCATGATTGAGGGTAGGGGTTTTTATTTTTATTTTGTTTCTCTGTTATAATTCTAAATGCCTAGAATAGTGCCCGTCGCATAGTAGGAACTCAACTAATATTGTTCAATGAATATTTGAACGGAATGAAGCAGACAAAACACAGTATGAATGTCTTTCCAACTATGTCATGGGATTGTTGAGAAAAACCCAGGGAGCAATTACCATAGAGTTGTGCGAATTGAGGCTAGTTTATAGGGCTGTGGTGTAAATTTGCTGTCGTTCTGTAAATCTTTTATTTTTAAACATAACACACAAGAAAAATGCATAAAGCGTAAATAAACAATGTAATGGGATGAATTATAAAGTGAAATCTGTGAACCACCACACAGGTCAAGAAATGAAACATTGCCAGCATTCCAGAAGCTCCCCAAATGTTAACTCTGAAATATCTTAAACTCTCTCTACCTGCTAGAGGTAACTGCTATGCTGATTTTTATGATAATCATTTTCTTGCTTTGCTTTATCGTTTTAGCACCAGTATATGCATCCGTTAACAGTGCCGTTTAGTTAGTATTTTGTAAACTTAATATAAATAAACAATATAATGTCCTATAGTTTTCATTCATATGTGTACATGATTTGTCCAAGTTGATGCACATTATTTTAGTTTATTTTCATCTTTATATTTTATAAATATAGCATATTCTTCTACTGAAATAAATTTTCCTAGGTTTTGGCTATAAAATCTATGCTGCTATTAAAGTTATCGTACATGTGTCTTGGTGCCTATGTATCCATGGTTTCTATGGTATATTTACCACCTAGGAGTGGAATTGCTGAATCACAGTGTATGCCTGTTTTTAGTTTTAGCAGACAATACCTTACATTGTCACCAAATACTAGGCTTTCTCAGATTTTTATTTTAGCCAATTTGATACTTAATATATTTGTAGTTCTCTGTAGTTTTCATTGGTATTTCCGTGGTTACTGAAGAAGTAGATTTTATTTTATCACCCATTTAGATTAAAGCTTTATCAACCATTTGGACTTTCTCTTTTGTAAAATACCCAGTTAAGACTTCAGCCTACTGTTTTTATTGATTTGTCTAACTTTTTCTTATCAATTTGTAGTTCTTTGTGTAATCTGGATATGTCCTTTCATCGTAATACAGTTAAAAACATTTCACATTCTGTGGCTTGTATTTTTCACTTTATTTATGATATGTTTTAATAAATAGACGTTTTAAATTTTAGGATTGTCAAGTATATTGATATTTTTCCTTTTGGGGCCTTTTTATGACTTTTTCTCCAAAGTAACACACCAGCATTTTCCCCATATTGATAGAAGCAGTCTCTAAGTATAACCCACAGTTAAGGGGAGAGGAATTAGTCTTCACCTTTTCAAAGGAGGAATCTCAAAGAATTTTTACACACCTTTTAAAATCATTACACGTGCCAAAATCATGTGAAAGTTTTTAGAGGAAATGGAGTAGAATACATTTAAAGGAAGAAAGGCTCAAGTTGAGAGAAAGAAATCATAGATGTTGGAGAGAGGAGAGATCAGTATACGTATGTTTTATCTTTCATAGATGTTATCTTTCCCTTTAGTGCCCCAGATCTTTGAGGGCCGTGGCTGTGTCTAGCAGAGGTGGCCACATACTTGGTGTTTAGTAAGGACTTACTTGTTGGCTGATACGTTGTCATAAATGGTTCCCCAGTTCCTGATCAAATTTCTATGGTAGTGGTAGTTCTTCCAGTTGATCTGGTAAGTTCAAAACATTGATTGACCTGACCTAAATACTGAATTTAGGGTCAGATCTTAACCAATATGCTAACTAAAAGAAATTAATTTCAGGTCAAATCTGACTATAGTCAGGATGATTGGAAGCCCCTATTGCTCTGCCTTTAGCCATTTACTGTCCCCCAAGATTTCTCTCCTATTTCTTCCCTTGAAACTCAGTCATCTTATTTTCCTGTTCTCATTCAATTTGTCATATTTGGGGAGATCTGTCCGATTTATCCTTAATGGAGATTTACTCTTTTTTTTTTTTTTTTTGCGGTACGCGGGCTTCTCACTGTTGTGACCTCTCCCATTGCGGAGCACAAACTCTGAACGCGCAGGCTCAGCGGCCATGGCTGATGGGCCCAGCCGCTCCGCGGCACGTGGGATCCTTCTGGACCGGGGCACGAACCCGTGTCCCCTGCATCGGCAGGCGGACTCTCAACCACTGCGCCACCAGGGAAGCCCTACTCTTAATAGCTTAATAGAAAATGATTATATCTAGTTTTTTTTTTCATTTTAAAAGTATATTTTAAAGACACAAAGCTTTAATCTAAAATAATGACTTTCCTATGAGCACAGTAACATAGTGTCCATTTATTCGTACACTCGCTAATGTCCAGAGAATTAGAAGAAATGCCGTTAAAAGACATGAGCTATTGTATTTATGGGCAACGGTCAGCCATCTAACTGTATTCTGCTCTGCCTGCTATACTCATTTGCCTTTGAATTTATCCAGACCCCAAACAGCAACATATGTGGCTTTGCACTTATGTTTTCATGCAGTCTGTGATTTTTCTTCTCATCCCAATTAGCCACAGCTCCAATCAGTTTAATCCATCTCTGATAGCAAGCCATATTTTCCTACCTTGTTGATGAGCATGTCATGTGGAACAGAGTCAGAAGCCTCCCGAAGTCAAAATATATTATGTCTGTCCCTTCCTCCCTGCATGCAAGGTCTGCCACTCTGTCAGATGAAGCAACTGAATTGGTCTAACATGATTTGTTGGTCACAAAGTCATGCTAGTTATTACCCATCATTCTGAGATCTTCCATGTGCTTGCAAATTGATTAGGCATCTTGATCTTGTGGTTAATGTACTTTTTGTCATTGTTTAGAGCTGGGGACACGCCAATCCAATCTTGGGCTACTGTGAGTATGCATTTACTATCTGTTCTCTATTCCTTAAAGATAAGGAGCTCATTTGCTTTTACAACTCAGAAATTCTCAAAAAGAAAAGTTAACACTTCCAAGGACTCCTGGGATAGTTTATTAGTAGCCAAGCTTTGGTATCAAGAATTAAAAGAAATTAGGTTTTCTATCCTCATTGATGGGAAAGGCATATATTTATTGAGTCTCTGCTATGTGAAAGACACCGTACTGCTAGGTTGTGTAAGAGGTACAATGATATTTAAGATGGTCTCAAATCTTGAATTGTCTATAGAAAACATGAACACAGGGGCTTCCCTGGTGGTGCAGTGGTTGAGAGTCCGCCTGCTGATGCAGGGAACGTGGGCTCGTGCCCTGGTCTGGGAAGATCCCACATGCCACGGAGCGGCTGGGCCCGTGAGCCATGGCCGCTGGGCCTGCGTGTCCAGAGCCTGTGCTCAGCAACGGGAAAGGCCACAGCAGTGAGTGGACCGCGTACCGCAAAAAAAAAACAAAAAACAAACAAACAAAAAAACATGAACACATTGAAAAGTAATTGACAATGATATTTTGTGTGGAGAATAGAGAAAAGAACATAAAACTTTTTAGTAGGTTGTATGTTACAAATTATGAGATTTTCTTTATGCCTGATTGTCCTGCTAAATTATTTTAAATAATAACCCAGAAATATTATTTGTATATTTCTTTTTGAATTGACTGCCTCCTGAATTTTTAATTATTTCCCTACATCCTCAAAATTTTTAGTGGCAGCGAGATTGATTTCTTTATATTCTCCTTTTGTCATTACATATGTTTCCTATTTTTTCTTTATCTTTCTGCCTTTCTACCTTTTTTCTCTCTATCAACTTCGTTTTTGTGCCCAGTTATGGGCTTGTAGGTATGTTCTTCCAGGAAAAGGGAATATTTCCAAGATTGTTGATCGTAGGTCTCTTGGGAACTCACACTTTACTGTTCCAATAAAGGCTTGGTAATACCAATTATCACCATCAACAAAATATAAAAATATAGCTCTTTATATTTGTAAAAATATAACACTTTATGAAAAAACAACCTAAATGATTGGCCAGAAAATCCAGTGACCACTTTTGTTTTTTATAAATTTATTTTAAAATACAATATAGACATGGAGTATTAAGTTAAAAATGTCACAGGATAGACCAGAGCATTTTTCATTATACCCAATTCTTATCAACCAAAATTTATCAACTAAATTTATTAAATAAACTTTAAGGAAATATCTTTTTGTTTGTTTTCTAAACATCTTTATTGGAGTATAATTGCTTTACAATGGTGTGTTAGTTTCTGCTTTATATTCACTTTGTTATAAAGGAAATATCTTCTATATCACTTATAGATAGGACCTCTGCCATTAAAAGTTCTCATATCTTGACAGTTGGAGAAAAAGATATCTGATGACAGGTAATTGTTGTTAATTCTGTTAGGTGTGAGAATATTATTACAGATAGGTAGGGAATTATTAGTTTTTGGAGAAAGATGTTGATCTACTTAGAGATGAAGTATAGTGATACATGTAAATTACTTTGAAATGTTTTGGCAATATATAATGTATGCGTGTATACATATGTACAATTATAGATGCATTTATATATAATATATGAAGTCTCAAATCTTAAGTGCAGAGCAGCTTTTTGTAAGTTTTTTCCCTGGCTTTTTCTTATCACTGCATTATTTCATGGCTTCATTACACCACAATCTCCTTTAGGTCTTTGCTTATATGTCATTGATTTGCCTCCTGCTCTGGGCTCTAATGAATTCTTCCAGTGAATTAAAGGGGAATCTCAATTGCATATCATAATGTCCCATTAATACTTTAAGCCTCACATTGTTCTTTAGTCTAACTCCTTTCTCTACAGCCAGTGAAATGTAAAATGAAGCAAGAGGGGAACTCCTGGGTTTGAATCGAAAACTGCAATGCATTCATCCTCCTCTGCTTTCCGCTTCTCTCTTCCCTTAAAATACACAGGAGGTGGATAATAAATATTTGGTGAACAAACCAGTGGAAAAAAAATCAGTAGATGGATGCTTCCAAGAGACAGGTGGTCCTCAAGACAAGTTTATTAAATTTGTCATGTAGCTACTTAAAAATCTGCCAAAGCCCCTCCTTGCTAGAGACATCTTAGAGGCTTTCTTGAAAAGGCTTATGTTTTCTCCAAACATAAAAGTATAGAACATTTCAAAAGAGAGTTATATTGTGATGCAGCTTGGCTCTTTTCTTGGCATAAATAATATTTCCTGGAAGGTAAAGGGTTAAAGTCGATCTGGTAACATTACAATTTTATTTCAGTAAAGCAAAATCAATTAGTCTGATGCATACTGTTGAAATCCAAGTAAATGCTAGCATGGTATAATTGCACAAAAATGTCCATGAAAAAAGAATGCAGATCAATAATTGATTTTCTCTCATTTAAATTTTTTATTCTCTGTCAGTATACAGAGTAGAGGGAGTGAAGATTTTTAAAACTCCTTTCTTATTTGAAGTGTGCGATGGCTGGATAAAAGCAAGCTTCTTCCAAACGTAGTTCACTTATCATTTAAAATCTGTGAATGTGAGGCGCACAGAGGCCCAACTTTTGGAATACATTAAAAACAACAACTGTGAAAAAGAGTGGGAGAGACCTTCAAGATGGCGGAGGAGCAAGGCACAGAGATCACCTTCCTCCCCACAGATACACCAGAAATACATCTACACGTGGAACAACTCCTACAGAACACCTACTGAACACTGGCAGAAGACCTCAGACCTCCCAAAAGGCAAGAAACTCCCCACGTACCTGGGTAGGGCAAAAGAAAAAAGAATAAACAGAAACAAAAGAATAGGGATGGGACCTGCACCAGTGGGAGGGAGCTGTGAAGGAGGAAAGGTTTCCACACACTAGGAAGCCCCTTCACGGGCGGAGACTGCGGGTGGCGGCGACGGGAGCTTCGGAGTCGCAGAGGAGAGCTCAGCAACAGGGACACGGAGGGCAAAGCGGGGAGATTCCCGCACAGAGGATCGCTGCTGACCGGCACTCACCAGTCCGAGAGGCTTGTCTGCTCACCCGCTGGAGCGGGCGGGGGCTGGGAGCTGAGGCTCGGGCTTCGGTTGGCGGCGTGAACACAGCCTGCAGGGGTTAGTGCACCACGGCTAGCTGGGAGGGAGTACGGGAAAAGTTTGGACCTGCCGAAGCGGCAAGAGACTTTTTCTTCCCTCTTTGTTTCCTGGTGCGCGAGGAGAGGGGATTAAGAGTGCTGCTTAAAGGAGCTCCAGACGGGCGCGAGCCCCGGCTAACAGCGCAGACACCAGAGACGGGCATGAGACGCTAAGGCTGCTGCCGCCACCACCAATAAGCCTGTGTGCGAGCACAGGTCACTATCCACAACCCCCTTCTGGGGAGGCTTTGCAGCCCGCCACTGCCAGGGGTCCGGGATCCAGGGACAACTTCCCCGGGAGAACGCACAGCGCACCTCAGGCTGGTGCAACGTCACATTGGCCTCTGCCGCCGCAGGCTCGCCCCGCATCGTGCCCCTCCCTCCCCCCAGCCTGAGTGAGCCAGAGCCCCCGAATCAGCTGCTCCTTTAACCCTGTCCTGTCTCAGCGAAGAACAGATGCCCTCAGACGATGTACACGGAGAGGCGGGTCCAAATCCAAAGCTGAGCCCTGGGAACTGTGTGAACAAAGAAGAGAAAGGGAAATCTCTCCCAGCAGCCTCAGGAGCAGCGGATTAAAGCTCCACAATCAACTTGATGTACCTGCATCTTTGGAATACCTGAATAGACAACGAATCATCCCAAAATTGAGGCAGTGGACTTTTGGAGCAACTGTAGACTTGGGGTTTGGTTTCTGCATCTAATTTGTTTGTGGTTTTATGCTTATCTTAGTTTAGTATTTAGATTTTATTATCATTGGTAGATTTGTTTATTGATTTGGTTGCTGTCTTCCTTTTTCAAAAGTATATATATATATATATTTTTCCTTTTTCTCTTTTTGTGAGTGTGTATGTGTATTCTTCTTTATGTGATTTGGTCTGTATAGTTTTGCTTTTACGATTTGTCCTAGGGTTCTCTTTGTCGCGTTTATTTTTGGATAGTTTTTAGCGCTTGTTTATTGGTTTGGTTGCTCTCTTCTTTCTTTTTTCAATGACTTATTAATATTTTATTCTTAATAATTATTTTTTTATTTTAATAACTTCATTTTTCTCTTTCTTTGTTTTTTTTTTTTTTTTTTTTTTTTTTTTGCGGGACGCAGGCCTCTCACTGTTGTGGCCTCTCCTGTTGCAGAGTACAGTCTCCAGACGCGCAGGCTCAGCGGCCATGGCTCATGGGCCTAGCTGCTCCGCGGCATGTGGGATCCTCCCGAACTGGGGCACGAACCCGTGTCCCCGGCACTGGCAGGCGGACTCCCAACCACTGCGCCACCAGGGAAACCCCTCTTTCTTAGTTTTATTCTCACTTTTCTTCTGACCCGTATGGCTGACAGGGTCTTGGTGCTCCAGCCACTTGTCAGGCCTGTGCCTCTGAGGTGGGAGAGCTGAATTCAGGACATTGGTCAACGAAAGACCTCACCGGTCCATGTAATAACAAACAAAAAAGCTCTCCAAGAGATCTCCATCTCAACGCTAAGACCCATCTCCACTCAATGAACAACAGGCTACAGTGCTGGACACCCTATCCCAACCAACTAGCAAGACAGGAACACAAACCCACCCATTAGCAGAGAGGCTGCCTAAAATCATAATAATTTCACAGACACCCCAAAACACACCACCAGGCACGGTCCTGCCCACCAGAAAGACAAGATCCAGTTTCACCCACCAGAACACTGGTGGAGGAACCAGTCCCCTCCACCAGGAAGCCTACACGAGCCACTGAATATCAATTACAAAGATATCAATTACAGGAAAAAATCTGTAAAAAATCCAAACACATGGTGGTGAAACAATACACTACTTAATCGCATACAGGATAAATCCAAGAAGAAACATGCCAAGACACATATTAATCAAACTATCAAAAATTAACTACAAAGGAAAAATATTAAATGCAGCAGGGAAAAAAACCAAATAACATACAAGTGAATCCCCATAAGGTTAACAGCTGATCTTTCAGCAGAAACTGTGCAATCCAGAAGGGAGTGGCAGGACATATTTAAAGTGACGAAAGGGAAAAACCTGCAACCAAGATTACTCTACCCAGCAAGAAACTCATTCAGATTTGATGGAGAAATTAAAACCTTTACAGACAAGCAAAAGCTAAGAAAATTCAGCACAACCAAACCAGCTTTACAACAAATGCTAAAGGAACTTCTCTAGGCAGGAAACACAAGAGAAGGAAAAGATCTAAAATAACAAACCCAAAACAGTAAAGAAAATGGTAATAGTAACATACATATCAAAAACTACCTTACATGTAAATGGATTAAATGCTCCAGCCAAAAGACATAGACTGGGCTTCCCTGGTGGTCCAGTGGTTGAGAGTCCGCCTGCCGATGCAGGGGACACGGGTTCGTGCCCTGGTCTGGGAAGATCCCACATACCACGGAGCGGCTAGGCCCGTGAGCCATGGCCACTGAGCCTGCGTGTCCGGAGCCTGTGCTCCACAACGGGAGAGGCCACAACAGTGAGAGGCCCGCGTACTGCAAAAAAAACAAAAAAAAGGTCACAAAGAAAGAAAACTACAGGCCAATATCGCTGATGAACATAGATGCAAAAATCCTCGAGAAAATACTAGCAAAGAGAATCCAACAGCACTTTAAAAGGATCATACACCATGATTAAGTGGGGTTTATCACAGGAATTCAAGGATTCATCAATATACACAAATCAATCAATGTGATATACCATATTAACAGATGGAAGGAGAAAAACCATATGATCATCTCAGTAGATGCAGTAAAAGCTTTCAACAAAATTCAACACCCATTTATGATAAAAACCTCTGGAAGGTAGGCATAGAGGGAACTTACCTCCACATAATAAAGGCCATATATGACAAAACCAAGGAGCTCATGCAACTCAATAACAAAAAGCAAACAACCCACTCCAAAAATGGGCAGAAGACCTAAATAGACATTTCTCCAAAGAAGATGTACAGATTGCCAACAAACACATGAAAGAAAGCTCCACATCACTAATCATTAGAGAAATGCAAATCAAAACTACAATGAGGTATCACCGCACACCAGTCAGAATGGCCATCATCAAAAAAATCTACAAACAATAAATGCTGGGGATGGTGTGGAGAAAATGGAACCCTCTTGCACTGTTGGTGGGAATATAAATTGATACAGCCACTATGGAGAACAGTATGGAGGTCCTTAAAAAACTAAAAATAGAACTACCACATGACTCAGCAATCCCACTACTGGGCATATACCCTGAGAAAACCATAATTCAAAAAGAGTCATGTACCGCAATGTTCATTGCAGGTCTATTTACAATAACCAGGACATGGAAGCAACCTAAGTGTCCATCGACAGAAGGATGGATAAAGAAGATGTGGCCCATATATGCAATGGAATATTACTCAGCCATAAAAAGAAACGAAATCGACTTATTTGTAGTGAGGTGGATGGTTCTAGAGTCTGTCATACAGAGTGAAGTAAGTCAGAAAGAAAAACAAATACCGCATGCTAACACATATATATGGAATCTAAAAAAAAAGAAGATTCTGAAGAACCTAGGGGCAGGACAGGAATAAAGATGCAGACATAGAGAATGGACTTGAGGACACGGGGAGGGGGAAGGGTAAGCTGGGACGAATTGAGAGAGTGGCATGGACATATATACACAACCAACTGTAAAATAGATAGCTCGTGGGAAGCAGCCGCATAGCACATGGAGGGAAACTCAGTGCTTTGTGACCATCTAGTGCTGTGGGATAGGGAGGGTAGGAGGGAGACACAAGAAGGAAGAGATATGGGGGTATATGTATATGTATATGTATAGCTGATTCACTTTGTTATAAAGCAGAAACTAACACACCATTGTAAAGCAATTATACTCCAATAAAGATGTTAAAAAAAACAAACACTTGATCACGGTGTATGATCATTTTAATATGCTGTTGGATTCTGTTTTTGCTAGTATTTTGTTAAGGATTTTTGCATCTATGTTCATCAGTGATATTGGCCTATAGTTTTCTTTCTTTGTGACATCTTTGTCTGGTTTGGTATCAGGGTGATGGTGGCTTCATAGGATGAATTTGGGAGTGTTCCTCCCTCTGCTATATTTTGAAAGAGTTTGAGAAGGATAGGTGTTAGCTCTTCTCTAAATGTTTGATAGAAATCTCCTGTGAATCCATCTGGTCCTGAGCTTTTGTTTGTTGGAAGATTTTTAATCACAGTTTCAATTTCAGTGCTTGTGATTGGTCTGTTCATATTTTCTATTTCTTCCTGGTTCAGTCTCAGAAGGTTCTGCTTTTCTAAGTATTGTCCATTTCTTCCAGGTTGTCCATTTTATTGGCATAGAGTTGCTTGTAGTAATCTCTCATGATCCTTTGTATTTCTGCAGTGTAAGTTGTTACTTCTTTTTCATTTCTAATTCTGTTGATTTGAGTCTTCTCCCTTTTTTTCTTGCTGAGTCTGGCTAATGGTTTATCAGTTTTGTTTATCTTCTCAAAGAACCTGCTTTTAGTTTTATTGATCTTTGCTATCGTTTCCTTCATTTCTTTTTCATTTATTTCTGATTTGATCTTTATGATTTCTTTTCCTCTGTTAACTTTGGTTTATTTTTGTTTTTCTTTCTCTATTTGCTTTAGGTGTAAGGTTAGGTTGTGTATTTGAGATGTTTCTTTTTTCTTGAAGTAGGATTTTATTGTTATAAACTTCCCTCTTAGAACTGCTTTTGCTGCATCCCATAGGTTTTGGGCTGTCTGGTTTTCATTGTCATTTGTCTCTAGGTACTTTGTGATTTCCTCTTAGATTTCTTCAATGATCTCTTGGTTATTCAGTAGTGCATTTTTTCGCCTCCATGTGTTTGTATTTTTTACAGATTTTTTTCTTGTAATTGATATCTAGTCTCACAGCGTTATGGTCAGAAAAGATATTTGATACGATTTCAGTTTTCTTAAATTTACCAAGGCTTGATTTGTGACCCAAGGTATGATCTATCCTGGAGAATGTTCCATGAGCACTTGAGAAGAAAGTGTATTCTGTTGTTTTGGATGGAATATACTCTAAATATCAATTAAGTCCCTATTGTTTAATGTGTCATTTAAAGCTTGTGTTTCCTTATTTATTTTCATGTTGGATGATCTGTCCATTGGTGAAAGTGGGGTGTTAAAGTCCCCTACTCTGATTGTGTTACTGTCGATTTCCCCGTTTATGGCTGTTAGCATTTGCCTTATGTATTGGTGCTCGTATGTTAGGTGCATAAATATTTACAATTGTTGTTTCTTCTTCTTGGACTGATCCTTTGATCATTATGTAGTGTCCTTCCTTGTGTCTTGTAATAGTCTTTAAAGTCTATTTTGTCTGATATGAGAATCGCTACTCCAGCTTTCTTTTGATTTCCATTTGCGTGGAATATCTTTTTCCATCTCCTCACTTTCAGTCTGTATGTGTCTGTAGGTCTGAAGTGGGTCTCTTGTACCCAGCATATATACGGATCTCGTTTTTGTATCCATTCATCCAGTCTTTGTCTTTTTGTTGGAGCATTTAATCCATTTACATTTATGGTAGTTGTCAATGTGTATGTTCCTATTACCATTTTCTCAATTGTTTTGGGTTTGTTATTGTAGGTCTTTTCCTCCTCTTTTGCTTCCTGCCTAGAGAAGTTCCTTTAGCATTTGTTGTAAAGTTTGTTGGGTTGTGCTAAATTCTCTTAGCTTTTGCTTGTCTTTAAAGGTTTTAATTTCTCTGTGGAATCTGAATGAGATCCTTGCTGGGTATAGTAAGTAATCTTGGTTGTACATTTTTCCCTTTCATCACTTTAAAATATGTCCTGCCATTGCCTTCTGGCTTGCAGAGTTTCTGCTGAAAGATTAGCTGTTAATCTTATGGATATTCCCCTGTATGTTATTTGTTGTTTTTCCCTTGCTGCTTTTAATATTTTTCCTTTGTATTTAATTTTTGATAGTTTGATTAATATGTGTCTTAGTGTGTTTCTCCTTGGATTTATCCTGTATGCGACTCTCTGTGCTTCCTGGACCTGATTGACTTTTCTTTGCCATATTAGGGACGTTTTCGACTATAATCTCTTCAAATATTTTCTCAGTCCCTTTTTTTTCTCTTCTTCTTCTGGGACCCCTGTAATTTGTATGTTGGTAAATTTAATGTTGTCCCAGAGGTCTCTGATGCTGTCCTCAATTCTTTTCATTCTTTTTTCTTTATTCTGCTCTGCAGTAGTTATTTCCACTTATTAGTAGTTAATAGTAGTTATTTCCAGTTATTTCCAGTATTTTATCTTCCAGGTCACTTATTCATTCTTCTGCCTTAGTTATTCTGCTATTGATTCTTTCTAGATAATTTTAAATTTCATTTATTGTGTTGTTCTTCATTGTTTGTTTGCTCTTTAGTTCTTCTAGGTCCTTGTTAAACGTTTCTTATATTTTCTGCCTTCTATTTCCAAGATTTTGGATCATCTTTACTATCATTACTCTCAATTCTTTTTCAGGTAGACTGCCTATTTCCTCTTCATTTGTTTGGTCTGGTGGGTTTTTACCTTGCTCCTTCCTCTTCTGTGTAGTTCTCTTCCTTCTCATTTTGTTGAACTTACTGTGTTTGGGGTCTACTCTTCACAGTCTGCAGGTTCGTAGTTCCCATTGTTTTTGGTGTCTGCACCCAGTTGGTAAGGTTGGTTCAGTGGGTTATTTAGGCTTCCTGGTGGGGGGGGGCTAGTGCCTGTGTTCTAGTGGATGAGACTGGATCTTGTCTTTCTGGTGGGCAGGACCACGCCTGGTGGTGTGTTTTGGGGTGTTTATGAACTTACTATGATTTTAGGCAGCCTCTGTGCTAATGGGTGGGGTTGTGTTCCTGTCTTGCTAGTTGTTTGGTATGGGGTGTCCAGCACTGTAGCTTGCAGGTTCTTGAGTGGAGCTGGGTCTTAGCATTGAGATGGAGATCTCTGGGAGCCCTCTCGCCATTTGATGTTACGTGTGGCAGGGAGGTGTGTGGTAGACCAATGTCCTGAACTCGGCTCTCCCACCTCAGGCCTGACACCTGGCTGGAGCACCAAGGCCCTGTCAGCCACATGGCTGCTAGTGTTGGTGGGTCTCCTACAGAGGCAGGTCATGGATGTGGCTCACTGTGGGGACAGGGTCGTTGGCGGCAGAGTTTCTGACCTTTCTATTATTGCAGAAATTAAATGCTATTGAGTTTTTTAGTTATATTGAACTATATGGGACTATCTATTTCAGTAATTTTAGTTTATAGATCCTGACTTTGCCTTTTAGGGCTACAAATAATAACTTCCCTTAATGGAAAGCATTATATTATAGAAAAGCTGTTGTCAACGATGGTCCCGTGGCCACTAGCATGAGCCTCAGCCGGGAACTTGTTAGAAATGCATTTATCTGGTCCTGCCACAGAAATGCTGAGTGAAATATTTTGTGGGGTGGGGTTTAGTAATCCATGTATTAAGAAGTCCTCCAGGTGATTCTGAAACTTGCTAATGTTTAAGAATCCCTACTTTATCTCTTTCATATCTCTTATGAAATAATGAGTGTTATCCTAGGATGATTTCTAGAATTGCTGTTAACTCCCCCAAACAAGGTTTGGTTTAAATAAATAAAAACAAAATCTCTCCTATTTTTTTAAACACTCTAAAAGAAGTCCACCAAATTCAGTTCAGGAGGCAGTGAGCTCATATTCTGATTGATCAAATAAAAGAACGTGAGAAAGAGAATAATTTTTTTTTTTTGCAACTTAATGAAGGTAGCCTTTTTCTGATTGTTATTAGCCCCATAGAGCAAAAGGAACTATAGGGAAAAACAAAAGCAACATCAACAAGAACAAATATGGTGGTGAAAATTTTCTTTTTCTTTCCTTCTTCTTTTTTGTAAATTAGGATTTATCATTTCTTTTTGTTGCTTTAAGTTCAGAGAAAGCCTCTCCCAAGACCAATTCTAATTAAGATCATAAGTTACTACTGGAGGAGTTCTGAGATTGGATCTAACACATCCTTATTACTCTACAGATGAGGAAACTGAGTTTTAAGGTGGACCAGTTAGCCACCCACGTGGGATTTATGGTCAAATGCATCCATTACAGCAGATTCTGGACCCTAAAACAGTCTGTGGATTCCTGATTCTTCATGCTTTTTTGTCCATATCAGGCTGTCTTTCTCTTCTTGTTCTGGAACTATTCTTGTTACCATGGAAGCTACAGAAATAGAGTAGCATGGTGCACACCCTCAGATTTGGAGCAGTTCATGGTTGTGAGTGTGGCCTGGCACGTCATGGTGCAAATATAAAATTCCAAAAAGTAAATGTGTGGGCCATCCAAAGGACACAGAGTTCACCGGTCTGTTTATTTACTCATATGCTCCTTCACTCATTGATTTTTCTCTGCTCAACAATTTATTTAATAGGCATTTTCTTAGAACCTATATGTGCTCAATTCTGAATGGTAACTGGGGAATACTGGGTGGTCTATACAGTTGGATGTTATTTCCATAAAGGTAAGGACTGGATTTTATACACATTATAAACCTGACCGTGATTATGCACTGTCTTACAAATGTTAAATTAATATTTATTTGATGGATTATTGCAGAAAGGACAATCAAGAAGGATAGTTTATAGTGAGCACCCACTCCCCAGCTAAGAATGGAAAGGCAGGAAGAGCACTCATAACCCAGAGAAGAGAGAGTCAGTAGAGGCCTCAGGACTAGAAAGCAGTGTGGCTGAGGTGGGTTTGAACTGAGTAAGGGAATAAAGGAAGTGACTTCTAGACTGAAGAGCATGGATACAAGCTTCCAGTTCGGAAGTACCAATGGAGCATTTGTGAGACATCAGTCTAACATTGTAACTTGGGCTCCTTGAATATCTTTGAACTACAGCACCTAAAAATAATTACACATCTGGATTTTTTTTGAGATTAACAGAGAAGTGGCATGAAAATTTAAGGTAATAGGTGGTGGAAGTTTTCGAGTGGGAAGGGGACTACTAAGATATTTGCCAAGGTTCCTCTTTGCCAGACACTTGGCTTTCTGATTTTCATTGCTGTACACCGTATTTATCTGTAAAACAGTTATCAGCAATCATTTACTGAGCAACTGTAATGAACAGGAAAGGATGTGCTTAGGAGAAGAAATAGGGCAAATGTAAAAACTGTTGACTAAATTAGCTTCCACGCTTCACCCCTCTGACAGTACCCATATCTGTTTCCAGATGATCTACTCTAATTAGATACGTATTGCTAGATTATGAATGACAAATTAAAATGTTCATGGGACCAGGCAGGTAAAAGAAGTGACTGAAGCAGATGTAGGTGCATATGCTGACACTGAAAAGCTGCAGAAGGTTTGCCTGTACAAAAAAGGCAGCTGCTATAGAGACCCATAATGAAATGTCAGCCCCGCTGCCGTATATTCTGAGTTTTTCAAGAGAGGCTAGGCATATAGATTCTATTTAAAATCACTCAGTTTTAAAATATTGTCTCCAACTTATAACTAATTGTATCAGCTCCACAAAACACAATAGCAACCCTCATTTTGACCTGGACTTCAGTTTGTAAACTTGAAGTTAGATGAATCTGAGACTTCCAGGAAGCAATCTTTGGAGGAATAGTTCTTGGACGTTTGGTCTGGAACTCTGTGATCTTTCTTAACCTCTGGCTTCCTAAGAGCTCTTGGGTCTGCTTGATACTGTACAAAGTCTGATTTGCAAAATTAATGTCTAGTGAGCCTCCTGTTAGGGAATTTGATTTGGCATATGTTTCCTTCCAAGCTTCAAATTGTGTTTCCAGCCAGACAATGTAATAATCATACCCAAGATGTCCCCAAATGCTGCTAAAAATCATGAGGATCCACTGAGGTTTGAATACAAATGTTAAGTCTATTGTTATGGATTGAAAGTATTCACCATCTCCCATCCAGACAATAAAAGGAACAAATTATGCATTTTGAAATTGCCTGCACAGTCCTGCGTTGTAGCATCAGCTGGATGAGACCTCATACAGTGGGGCTTTCTGCAGCTTCCAGAACCTGTGTGAAAATCACAGAATAAAACCTGTATGTTTATTATTTCCTTGTGAGTTCAGTTTAGACTAATAAAGACAATGGTCTTCTGCATTATGAAATATCATTTGTGGCAGTTTCTCTAGAGTGTGTTTCTGGAATGTTTTGGACCATGATCAAACATGAAATACTTTTTTCCTTGCTGCCTAGTACACACACACAGAAACACATAGAGAGAAACACACACACTCACAGAAACACACACACTCACATACAAAACTTCAAGAAGCAATTTTTACTTTTACTCCATAAAATGCACTGTCATATATTTTTTTATCTTTTCATTTTTCTTCTAGACTAGCCAAGTGTAAACTATTCCATTCTATTGCATTAATAAGTCATTAAAAATATGTTACAATCCACTAATGAGTTGCAACCCACAGTTTCCAAATAATTGTTCTAAAATATGTTATTTTTTATAGTGATTCTTAATTGACTTGATTGCTCAAGGTCAATGCTGGATAAATCCTTAAAAAAAAAAAAACAGAGGAAAAGAAAGAGTAAGACGGAAAGAGAGGGAGACAGAGAGAGACGGAAGGAAAAAACAATTCCAGTGGATGGTCCCAATTCTTTAGTTAGTTCTTTCATTTATCATTCTAATACCTACCATTAATTGTGCACTAATTAAGCATTACTTAAGTCCCAGTTGAGATTGGGATTAGAATGAAGTGAGTAAGTGAGTGAGGCACCTAAGGTGCAATGTTTAAGGAAGCACTCATATTATTTTAAATCGTCCAAAGGATAAATCTTAATCAGGCCAATGTACAAATATACCTGGGACTTTAAAAATGGGCAGAAATCAGGATAAAAAAGGGAAGTACATTTCTTTAAAAGGATATGGTATAAGTCATTTCAGGGCATTAGAATAAGTGTAGGGTATTTAGGAGATTTGGTCTGGAATAAGAAGACCCTATCTGGTCCTTGAAAATCTTGGAAGTATAAATTATACTATGCTTCACTTCCTTTTTTGTGAGATTTGCTGTAACTAGATCAGTCTTGGATAATACTGATGGTTTTGTTGTTGGTGATGATGACAAACACAGTAGTATTTACAGTGCCAGGCACTAGACTAAGCAATTTACATGCATTAGGTCATTCAGTAGCTTGGATCTTGGCTCTTCCTTCTCTAACTGATTGGATTATTCTTCGCTCACAAGCAGATAGCTTTCCTCCCACTTGGTCCTAGATTCTCCCAAGACTTCCTTCTCTGTAGCTCTCTGCTAAGTGCTAGGTGAGGGCTGGTTGATGGGGTCAGAGTGAGTGGTGCTGGGATTGTGCTTGCTCTCTTTATTTTCATGGACCAACCATCACCTTCCAGGCTTTGTATAGGACCTTGTAGGGAAGTGAAAAGATGTCACAAATATTTCTGAATAAGTAGTGTGGATTATCTCTCTATATTAAAATGTAATCCAGCCATCATTTCTCACTTCTCATCTTACTTGAGTTGTGGTTTATCAAACACTTTCTTCATGTTGCGTCCAGGATGGCTTAGTCTCCTGCTTCTCCTCTTATCTTTCTACTTCTACCTATTCCTTCTCAGTTGTTTTTTTTTTTTTTTTGGTTTGTTTTCTTTTCTTTCTCTGCCCTTCCCTGCCCCCTCCCCGGCTTGTTTCTTCTTATCTCTCTGACCTCTAAGTGTTAGAGAGCCCTGAGCTCAGTTCATGGACTTCTATTGTTTTACTTCCTAGGGGACATTATCTAGTCTCATTAATTTAAATATCATCTTCATGCTGATGATTCACAAATTTGCATCTTCAGCTCAGAGTTTTCCTCTGAATTCAAGGTCTATATAGACCTCTGCCTACTTGACATCTACACTAAGATGTCCAAAGGTCGTTGTGCAGAAAAGAGGTCTGACAATGGAGTTAACACAGCAAGGCTGAGACTGCTGTCCTTAGAAAAGTTTGTTTGTAAGGTTAGCTGTTGGCTGGCATCTGGGAACTTGACCCTCAGAATGAGTGTTCCCAATCAACAGTTAACCAATAAGAATGGCTCACTGTGTCTAAACTGTGCAAACAGTGTGGCTTATGCTGAACATGTGCTTTCCTTCGGGAAGTCTGGGACTTTGGTGAATGCTAGGCAGAGGATGCCTACATGACCAGTCTCTGATAAAAATGTTGGGCACCAAGTCTCTAATGAGCTTTCCTCATACACATATTTTGCATGTGTTCCCACAGCTTGTTGCTGTAGGAATTGAGCCTGTCCTCTGTTTCCACTGGGAGAGGACTCTTGCAAATGTGTGCCTGCTTTCTCCAAACTTCATTCTGTGTGTCTTTTCCTTTTGCTGAATTTGCTTTGTACCCTTTTGCTGTAATAAATCCTAACTTTGTGTACAACTATATGCTACATTCAGTTAGCTCTTCCCTTGAATATTTGAAGCTAGGGATGGTTTTGGGGATTCCTTACACAGTCATCCAAAGTTAGATGTCCAAAATTGAGCTTTTGATATTCTTATCAATCAAATAAAAACAAACAAATAATTAAACAAGCAAATAAAAATGATTCCTCCTGTGCCTACTTTTATAGTCTTCCCTATCTTCGTTAATGGTAATTCCGTTCTTCCAAATTACCCAGGCCAAAATTCTTAGCATCCTCTTTGCCATCTCTCTTTCTATCACAGTCCACACTTGATCCATTAGCCTGTCCTGTAGCCCCTAAGTTCTAAATGTAACTAGAGTTCAACCAGTTTTCCCCAACCTTACTGGTACCATATGGTCCATGCCACCACCTAACCCCTCCTTTGAACTGATCACTTAAGTTATTCTCAACAGTATAGTAAAAACAGTCAGAAAACCCTGTTAAAAGTGTGACTTAAGTTATAGAAATATCCTGCTCCTGAGCCTCCAATAGTTTCTCATTACACCTCTGAGTAAAAGCCAAAGTCCTCACTATGTCTGATCTAAATCACTTTACCTCTCCACCTTTGCATGCACTCAGATGCTGTCTCCACTGCCAGACCTCTAAAGCCTTGTCCCTCTACAACCAGAAGGCGCTGCCCTGAGGCTCTTTGAGGCTCTTTAATTATTGTTCCCTCTGCCTGAAATGTTCTTCCCCTAATATTCACACGGTCAGCTCCGCTATTCAAATGTCATATTCTCAGTGAAGACTGCTCTGCCTATTCTATCTAAAATTTTACCCTCACCCAACAGTTTATATTTTGCTTCCTGCTTTTTATTTACTTTGCTGTTTTTAACTTCTAATATATTATTTCGGACTGAATTATGTCTCTCCAAAACTCTTATGCTGAAGACCTAATTCCCAACATGAATGTATTTGGAGAAAGGCCTTTAAAGAGGTCATTAAGGTCATAAAAGTGGGGCCCTAATCCAGTGCAACATGGCTGGTGTCCTTATGAGAATCAAGGAAGAGACACCAGAGAGGCAGGCACACACATAGAGAACAGGCATGTGAGCAAATAGCAGGAAGAACAGCCGTCTGAAAGCCAGGAAGAGAGATGTCAGGAGAAACCAAATATGCAGACATCTTGATCTTGGACTTCCAGCCTCCAGAATTGTGAGAAAATACAGTTCTGTGATTTTTTTTGACGCAGCCTTAGCACACTAATATATATATGCTAGTTATTTTAGTTATTTATTTTGAATACTGCTTGTATCCCTCATTAGAATGTAAGTTTCATTTGGGAAGGAATTTTTATCTGTTTCATTCACCCCTGGAATTCTCAGTACCTATAAGGAGCCTGAACCAGGAGAGGGTTCAATTAATATTTGTTGAATGAATAAATAAATTGTGAGAAACCAGTCTTGATCTACACAGCTGTTCTTTTCATCTCTGCATTGTTGTGGTAGATTGACTGAAAAAATGGTTTGAATTCTTTACCCCTTCTTGTATATGCCCTTTACAATGTGATTTTGCAGGTCTTCCTTATCAAGAAGTCACATCTATTTCCTCATTCGTTGAATCTGGATTGACTTTTTGACTTGTGTTGGTCAATAAAATACGTGCAAACGTCAGTGTGCTAGCTCTGAACCTAGGCCTCCAGGGACGTAATCTGCTTCCATTTCCTTTTTTAGAACAATCTTTGTCATGAAAGCAAGCCCAAGCTATCTTATTGGAGGACAAATGACTATGTGGAAGAGAGACAATCATCCTACCTGAGAACATTCTAGACTAGCCAGTCTCCAGCTGACCACAGACATACAAACAAAAGTAGGTTAGTTTGGCCAAACTCAGCCAAGATCAGCAGAGCTTCTCAGCTGACCCATAGATTAGTGGACAACATACATGTTTTTTATTTTATGCTAGCAAGGATTTAAGGTTTTCGTTATCGTAGTATTACAGTGGCAGTAGATAATTATGTATCTGATAGTGACCCCAGCAAGTATTTTGTGTGTCAGAGATGTCTTTTGTCTTTGAAAGATATCTCAGCTTAAAAGAAAGTTCATGGGCTCTAGAATCAAATCGAATTGGGTTCAAATCTCAGATCCATCATTCATGATTAACCTAGGGCAATTTACTTAACCTTTTGATCTTCTCCTTATAATTTGTGAATTAAAGATAGGAATAGCTGCTATTCATTTACTCCTCACAGAGTTTTTGTGAGGAGTAAATGAAAAACTCACTTGTCAGACACCTGGCATAACTACTGCTGTTGATCTAAAAAGCATCACCAACTTCCCTTAATAACTACTTGAGGCCGAATCATCTATACATTAATCTAGTGCTTATAGAAATGATTTATAATTTTTCTTCTTAGACCCATCGGCCTGGTATACTTGCTATTGACTGTTCAAAACTGTGCTTCCTTTTAGCCATCCTAACTGGCATCTCTAAACTTCAGCGGACTACCTTACAGATTTAATGACCTGGTTCATTTTTATTTCATTTGTACCCTTCATGATCTTATTGACTTAGGCCAAATACTTTCTTAATTTTCTATTTCTGAACTAAAGAGGCTAATTTCCAAACATCAGCATAGCAAAAACTGGACACTTCTGATTTAGTACCTTATACCTGGAAATTGACTGAGATATTCCCAACAGTTGTTGGTTACCTTTGATAAGTCCAAGTGAAATATGGGCTTTTCAGTGCAAGGACAGAGGCCCTTGAAATGTCCATTCAAAGTCCCACAAATCTGCCTGTGAATACTTAGGCTGCTATTTTTGAATATTTATTTTATGCAGCCTCTTCAAAAAAATTTAGAGAAGCAGGTTAAATTTGATGCAATGTCTTGGGCATTAGATTTAGAAAAATACATGCTAAAGAGAGACAGCTTTTTTTTCTTTTTTAATTTTTTATTTTTTAACAAGTTAGCTTAAGCATTACTTTTAGGTGAAAGCATTCTATAACATTTTTAATTACTCTATATTGATTAAACACTTTAGCTGGATTTGTACATCTGGTCAGAAATTATGAGTTGTAAATCAAAATCTGACTTTTCCTTTGATCCCATTTTAGCTTTCTCTTTCTCCTCTGGGTGAGAGGATGGATAAAAAATGATGATACTTCTAATAAAATTTTGGAAACTAAAATCCATTTGATTGGTAATGATTTCTCTTGTAGAAAAACTTAAATACAATTTTGTTGAAATGCATGAACAGGGATTCATTGATACTTGTTTTCTCAAGAATAAAATTGATTTTTCCATATTAATTGTCTTTTCAATAAACCATCACTCTTCTAGTCAAGTTATTAAAATAATTCCATCTCAGATGGCTTTTAATCTAAATTATAAACTGTCATTTTAGAAGGAAAACTGGAAAAACACTAAGATTTCTTGTTTGAAAACAGGAACTTGATTTCTCTTTTACACTTTCCTTGTAGAATGTAAAGTTAGGGTCCTAAGGCAGCTTCTATATTTCTGCAGTGTTATTTATTACACGTGCTCTCGGATAAATCTGAGCATGCACCTGTAAAACCCTCTAGTTTTGTATAACTAGAACATTCAGTATTTGGAATACAACACCAAGTTTTATTGTGGCAACAAGGACACTGCAATGATTTGAATCTCTATCTCTAACTGTCCAGGCCAAGTGGACAGTTGAGAAGAGAAATTGATTGGTTGATGCATACAGAAAGCCATTTTGTGTGATGATATTTGGTGCCTGGATTGCATGGCAGTCTACATTATTTCTGTCTTCTGGGTCTAGATTTTATAGGCTACTGCTTTCAAGTAAACTGAAGCTGGGAATACATTAGCTAGCATCATGAAGGCTTATGTTTTACTAAATATAAGCACCATCCAGAGATGTACAACACAGCTAAAAGTTGAATCTATCCTTCCAAGCTTCCTCCTTTCATAGGTGGAGTGAGTAGCTATTGGGTTGCACCCTGCAGACCTGCCGGCCCTGTGCCGGCCCAGCCTCAAGACCTAAGAAAAAGCCCAGAGTCAGCAACAGAGACATCAGTGGTTTAATGGGTGGGGGAGCTTACCTATCTGAAGCAAGGTCCTGGAGCAACACTCCACCATGTGTGACAGGTGACAGGCAGGACATAGTATTGATAGCAGTCTTCACTCCCGGGAGAGAGGGAGGTTACCAGTTACAAAGGGAGTTGACATTAAGTTGGCTCATGGGTTACCAGGGAAACCAGCAGAGGGGCACACCCTTTGATGGACTAACATAGTAGATAGTTCTGTTCTAAAGATTAGAGCAATCACTAATTGGGGCTGGAGGCAATATGTAGGTATTTACTGATTAGGCTCTATGATTAAGAGGGAAGTTCAGTCAGGTGAGTAGGGTGTGTACAGAGAAGAAGGGAGCAGTCACCTTGAGTGGCCTGACCATACAGTAGCCTACGCTTAGACAACTACACACTAAAATTAGCTTCAGATCCCAGGTATTCTTCTTCCTCAGTCTGGTGCTTTGTCCTCTATATGAAAGGAAAGTGCTGCCTTGCTGGCAGGGAGTTAGAACATGGGGTGCTTCTGAGCGGAGGAGTATGTGTGTATGGTTGGGAGGAGAGACTCTAGGCCTCCTCTGCTCCCTCCCCGCCCCCGCCATTTCTGCTCTGGGGCTGTATGTTTAAAGAGAACACCAAAGGCAGACCTGATCAATAGAATGGAGAGCTAAAAGTTCTGTAGAGCTTTGGCAACCCAAGGGAGCTACCAAAAGAGGAGGGCTTGCAAGCTAACGCAAATTTTATTTTATCCCTATCGTCTTTCCTCACAGCAGTCACAGGCTTTTTTCTAGCACATCCACTAATCCCACATATTTACAGCATAACTGTAAAGCCCCAAGTGTATATATAACTATACCCCAGTTACTCCCAAGCTGCTATTTTCTATGGCAGAATATTGCCAATTGATCTGAACTTGTCTAACCTTCAGCAAGTACCAATCCCAGAGTCAGTTAAAATACTGGGGTCTATTGCTAATTAGTAGAGCTCAGTTTAGATGTGTGTAGCAAATGACCAGTGAACAAAGGGGATTATCCAAAAAATCCTGATTATTTTTATCAGCGAGGGGAAACAGATGGCTTGAGTTGGGGGACACAGTGGAAAAAAACCCAGTCCTCGAGATCAGAAATTGCTATTATTTAAATATTCTAAAAATCTTCATGACAATGACACGCACACTTAGTAAAAATGAAAAAAAGTTCAAATGAGTATACAATTATATAATAAAAATAAATCTTCCTTTAACCCCACATTCCAGAGGTAACTATCATCTAATTTCTTGGACATCTTCACCAAATTTGCCATGTATGCTCATGTATCTACCTACCTATCTACCTACCTATCTCTTTATCTATTCATCTTTCTGTTTATATGTGGTAAACTTACTATTCTCATGTTTCTGCACCTCAGCTCAGTGACTGGCATGTAGGAACCAGTCAACGATTTTATCCATTACTGTTACTCGTGGATTTTAGCTATGTCTCTCTTTGAATATTCCTTTTTTCTGTCCTAAGACAGCAGTTAGGTTTGCACTGTGTCACTTTTCTCGCAGTCACCTGCCCACCACTGCTGACAATCACAGCATCTGACCCGTTATCAGAGTGAACCTTGACATGATCTAAGGCAGAGGTCTCAACCTTGACTGTGCTTTAGAATCCTCTGGGGAGCATTTAAAAACTATTGATGCCTGAGCCTTGACCCAGACTAATTCAATTAGAATCTCTGAGGGTAGATCCCAAGCATGGCTGGACTTTTAAAGCTCCTCAGCTGATGACAACGTGCAGAGTTGAGAACACTGGTCCAGAGTTTCAGCTTGTCAGGACCAGTTTGGATCCCAATTCTGTTAGTGTTTTAGCTCTTGTTCCTAGTTTTGTATTATGTATTAATTTGAAAAGCATGCCTCCTGATTTCTTCATTCTTGTCACTGGCAGAAAATCTCACTGCTAATTTTTCCTTGTTTTGTTTGCTTATTTTGTAGGAAATTAAGCCTTTTCTGTCTCTAAAATCAAATACAGAAAAGTTCCTGGTCAATTGAAGGTTTGGGGGTTTATTTCATTCTGTGCAACTGAGGTTTTATATATTAAGAAAATCACATGACCCCAAATGATTAATGAGCTTCTGTGGCTGTAACATCTGTTTTGCTTACATTGATTCCTCTTGATCTCTCTTGTTGGAAATTTCGAGGCTATATATACCTGCATGGGGATCACCCAGCCGTGATAACCAAATTAATAAAATCTTCACCAGGGCTTCAGCTCATTGATCATTTTCTAGGACTAATGGATTTACCTGCAGCCCATATTGTCCATGTTACATCAGGCAGATTGTCCATGGGCATAGCTATTTAAAGTGAGTTAAGAATATTTAGTACATATTTTTTTTTTTTTTAAGAAAGAGAAAGTGTTTTGGCAAAGCAGTTACTGGTGAAGAGCCATGTAGAAGGTTTAAAGACATCATGTCACCTCTGTCTCTGATGTCATGGAACAAGTCCTGAGATTATAATAGAGCAAGGTCCTACTTTTATAAAATGCTGTTTCTAAAGAGGTACCATTTTGGCAGCATAAAAGTGAATGTTTAAAAAAGATATTTGAAGTCAGATTGGTGAGTGGGTAAGGGTGACAATTATTCTTAATTTTGGAGGAGCTATTCAAACTCCTGTCCACACAGTGCCATGTGTTCTTTTGGATAAATTGGAAAGGATGATAAGTGTGGCAGAGGATAACCGATACCTGAAAATGGATGAAGCGGCTGGGTGCTGTGTGCTACCAATAGCCTGGATTATTTTTTTTTTTCAAAAAACACTGATTCACAGGATTTCCTTGGACATCCCTGTTTTTTCCCCTTATTTCATTACCCTCAAATGATTTGCAATTCAAAGGGGCAGTTTTTTTTGTTGGAGAAACTTGACCCTATCTAACCATCATAGCGTTTTTATAAGAAATATTTTGTGAAGTCCTCTTTACTATCCTGAAATATAGATATAAATGTGTGTATATAATAACCTAACCACACACTAATTAAAAGTATCATTATAATGTCTTAACTGTAATATAAAAAATAATGAAAGAAAAAGGATTTCCGATGAAATAATATATATCCCAATCTATAAATACTCAGATATGCACAGGAATAAACACTAGGACATGTAATGAATAGTCATTTCTATAGTCATTTTTTTTCTTTTTTAAAAAATTTAAGTATAATTGATCTACAGCATTATGTTAGTTTCATGTGCACATCACAGTGATTCAATATTTTGTACATTACAAAATGATCACCATAAGTCTAGTTGCCATCTGTCATCATACAAAATTATTACAATATTATTGACTATATTCCCCATGTTGTACGTTTCATCCCTGTGACTCAGTTGTTTCGAAACTGGAGGTTTGTACTTCTTAAACTTCCTCACATATTTCACTCATCTCCCAACCTCTTTCCGCTCTAGCAACCACCTGTTCATTCTCTGTATCTCTGACTCTATTTCTGTTTTCTTATGTTTGTTCATTTGTTTTTTAGATTTCACGTGTAAGTGAAATCATATGGTATTTGTCTTTCTCTGCCTAACTTATTTCACTTAGCATAATACCCTCTAGGTCCATCCATATTGTCACAAATGGCAAGATTTCATTATTCTTCGTGTCTGAGTAATATTCCATAGATACATACAGAAAATTATATATTCTTTTGCAATTCTTTATCCATTCATCTATCCGTGGACACTTTTGCTTATGTATGTTGCCTTTGTAAATAGTGCTGCAATAAACATAGGGATGTGTATATCTTTTCAAATTAGTATTTTTATTTTCTTCAGAAAAATGCCCAGAAGTGGAATTGCTAGATCTTATGGTAGTTTTATTTTCAATTAAAAAAAAATTAATATATTTTTTATTTTTAATTTTTTTAACATCTTTATTGGAGTATAATTGCTTTACAATGGTGTGTTAGTTTCTGCTTTATAACAAAGTGAATCAGTTATACATATGTTCTCATATCTCTTCCCTCTTGCATCTCCCTCCCTCCCACCCTCCCTATCCCACTCCTCTAGGTGGTCACAAAGCACAGAGCTGATCTCCCTGTGCTATGCGGCTGCTTCCCACTAGCTATTTTACGTTTGGTAGTGTATATATGTCCATGCCACTCTGTCACTTTGTCACAGCTTACCCTTCCCCCTCCCCATATCCTCAAGTCCATTCTCTAGTAGGTTTGTGTCTTTATTCCCGTCTTACCCCTAGGTTCTTCATGACCTTTTTTTTTTTTTTCTTAGATTCCATATATATGTGTTAGCATACGGTATTTGTTTTTCTCTTTCTGACTTACTTAACTCTGTATGACAGACTCTAGGTCCATCCACCTCACTACAAATAACTCAATTTTGTTTCATTTTATGGCTGAGTAATATTCCATTGTATATATGTGCCACATCTTTATCCATTCATCCAATGATGGACACTTAGGTTGCTTCCATCTCCTGGCTATTGTAAATAGAGCTGCAGTGAACATTTTGGTACATGACTCTTTGAATTATGGTTTGCTCTGGGTATATGCCCAGTAGTGGGATTGTTGGGTCATATGGTAGTTCTATTTGTAGTTTTTTAAGGAACGTCCATACTGTTCTCCATAGTGGCTGTATCAATTTACATTTCCACCAGCAGTGCAAGAGTGTTCCCTTTCTCCACACCCTCTCCAGCATTTATTGTTTCTAGATTTTTTGATGATGGCCATTCTGACCAGTGTGAGATGATATCTCACTGTAGTTTTTTGGTTTTTGTTTGTTTGTTTGTTTGTTTTTTGCAGTACGCAGGCCTCTCACTGCTGTGGCCTCTCCCGTTGTGGAGCACAGGCTCTGGATGCGCAGGCTCAGCGGCCATGGCTCATGGGCCTAGCTGCTCCGCAGCATGTGGGATCTTCCCGGACCGGGGCACGAACCCGTGTACCCTGCATCGGCAGGCGGACTCTCAACCACTGCGCCACCAGGGCAGCCCCTCATTGTAGTTTTGATTTGCATTTCTCTAATGATTAATGATGTTGAGCATTCTTTCATGTGTTTGTTGGCAATCTGTATATCTTCTCTGGAGAAATGTCTATGTAGGTCTTCTGGCCATTTTTGGATTAGGTTGTTTGTTTTTTTGTTATTGAGCTGCATGAGCTGCTTGTAAATTTTGGAGACCTCCATAATGTTTTCCATAGTGACTGTGCCAATTTACATTCCCACCAGTTTCTCCACACCCTATTCAACACTTGTTATCTGTTATATTTTTGATGATAGCCATTTGACAGGTGTGAGGTGATATCTCATTGTGGTTTTGATTTGCATTTCTCTGATGATTAGTGTTTTGAGCATCTTTTCATGTGTCTGTTGGCCATCTATATGTGTTTTCTTCTCTGTGCAAAACCTTCTTAGCTTGATGTAGTCCCATTTGCTTATTTTTGCTTTTATTGTCCTTGCCTGAGGAGACATATCCAGAAAACTATTGCTAAGAATGATGTCAAATAGTGTACTGCCTGTTTTCTTCTCAGAGTTTTATGGTTTCAGATCTTACACGTATGTCTTTAATCCACTTTGAGTTTATTTTTGTGTATGGTTTGAGATAGCAGTCCAGTTTTATTCTTTTGCATGTAGCTGTCCAGTTTTTTTGACACCATTTATTGAAGAGGCTGTCTTTTCCCCATTATATATTCTTACTTCATTTGTTATAGATTAGTTGACCATATATATATCAGGCTCTGTTCAGTTCTATTAACCTATATGTCTGTTTTGGTGCCAGTACCATACTGTTTTGATAACTGCAGCTTTGTAGTATGTTTTAAATCAGGGAGCATAATGCTTCCAGTGTTGTTCTTTCTCAAAATTGTTTTGGCAGTTTGGGGTGTTTTGTGTTTCCATATAAATTTTGGGATTATTTTTTCTAGTTTTGTGAAAAATGCCTTTGGTATTTTGATATGAATTGCATTGAATCTGTAGATTGTCTTGGGGAATGTGGTCATTATAGAAATATTAATTCTTCCAGTCCATGAGCACAGTACAGTAAGTCCCCTACATGTGAACGAGTTCTATTCTAAGAGTGCGTTTGTAAGTCCAATGCATTTGTAAGCCCAACTTGTTTGTAAGTCCAACGAAGTTAGCCTAGGTACCCAACTAACACAATCGACTATATGGTACTGTTCTGTAATAGGTTTATAATGCTTTTCACACAAATAATACATAAAAAACAAACAAACACAAAAAATAAAGAAAACATTTTTAATCTTACAGTACAGTACCTTGAAAAATACAGTAGTACAGTGCAACAGCTGGCATACAGGGGCTGGCATTGAGTGAACAGGCAAGAAGAGTTACTGGCCAGAGGAGGGAGAGGAGGTGGGAGATGGTAGAGCTGAAGGATCATCAGCAATATGAAATGGAGGGCAACTTCAATTTCACTCATGTCTGACGTTGATGGCACAAGTCCTGGTTCCTTGCTGGATTCAATTCTTTCTACCCTTTTGAAAAAACAATCCAGTGATGTCTGGGTAGTAGCTCTTTTTTTCTCATCATAGCTGACACAGTAGCACTGGATTGCTGCAATCTTCATGTACCATTCTATTTTCGGGTCCTGTGCCTCAAAAACTAACAGGCCCTCCTCAAATAAAGAAAATCCCCTTGCCATTTCCTGCATTGTGAATCTCTTCGATTCTTCAGTTACTTCTTCTTACTCTTGTCTCTCTTTGTCCTTTCTCTCTGCCTCCAATTCCATCACGTCTTCATTAGTAAGCTCCTTGTGTTGCACAGTAAGGAGTTGGATGAAGTCCTCCTCTTGAGGAGCTTCTCGCTGAGGGTCACTAAGTTGCTGTAGACCTCTTTGGACTCCTCATCCACCTTCTGAAATCCACGAAAATAGTGAACAAACTGTGTGTAAAGGTTCTGTCATCTTTTTTGCCTTGCTCCACTCTGTCAATTATTTTCACTTTTGTTTCCATTGTTATCTCTTGACACTTCTTAGCAGGAGCAGCCACATCACCACTGCGTTTACTCTTGCTTCTGGACATCTTGGGCTTGAAATAAAGATACTGTACTACTGTACTGTATACAGTACTGTACAGTCAAGTACACAAAAGCACAACCACTTGTAGAGGATGCATGCATTTGACAATGTATGCCTGACACATGAACTAACTTACATGATTGGACATGCGAATGCACGTTTGCATCTTTGAAAGTTCGCAACTTGAAGGTTCATATGTAGGACACTTTCTGTATATCTTTTTCCATTTATTTGTGTCATATTTAATTTATTTCACTAATGTCTTATAGTTTTCTGAGTACAAGTGTTTTACCTTCTTGGTTAGATTTTTCCCAGGTATTTTATTCTTTTTCATGCAATTTTAAGTGGGATTGTCTTCTTAATTTCTCTTTCTAATAGTTCATTGTTAGTGTGAAGCAATATAACAGATTTCTGTATATTAATTTTGCATCCTGCAACTTTACTGAATTCATTTATTAGTTCTAACAGTTTTTTGGTGGTGTCCTTAGGATTTTCTATGTATAATATCATGTCATCTGCAAACAGTGACAGTTTTACTTCTTCCTTTGGATTTGGATTCCTTTTATTTCTTTTTCATGTCCGATTGCTGTGGCTCGGACTTCTAATACTGTGTTAAATAAAAGTGGTGAGAGTGGGCATCCTTGTCTTGGTCCTGATCTTAGGGGAAATGCTTTCATCTTTTCACTGTTGAGCATGATGTCAGCTGTGAGCTTGTCATATACACCCTTTATTATCTTGAGATATGTTCTTTGTATACCTACTTCGTTGAGAGTTTTTGTTATAAATGAATGTTGAATTTTGTCAAAAGTATTTTCTACATTTGTTGAGTTGATCATATGATTTTTATTCTTCAGTTTGTTAATGTTGTGTCACATTGATTGATTTGTGGATATTGAACTATCCTTGCATCTGTGGGATAAATTCCACTTGATCATGGTATATGATCCTTTTAATATACTGTTGGATTTGATTTGCTAATATTTTGTTGAGGAGTTTTGCACCTACATTCATCAGTGTTACTGGCCTGCAATTTTCTTTTTTGTGGTCTTGTTGTCTGATTTTGGTATCAGGGATATGATGGTCTAGTAGAATGAGTTCAGAAGCATTCTTTCCTCTTCAGTTTTTTGGAATAATTTGAGAAGATTAAGTGTTAACTCTTCTTTAATTGTTCTGTAGAATTTATCATTTATTCATAGACAGCTGTGAACCTGTCTTCGTCCTGGACTTTTGTTTGATGGAAGTTTTTATTATTACTATTATTATTATTACTGATTCAATTTCGTTACTGGTAATTGGTCTGTTCATATTTTCTATTTCTTTCTGATTTAGTATTGGGAGATTGTACATTTCTAGGAGTTTGTCCATTCCTTCTAGGTTGTTCATTTTATTATAATTGTTTGTAGTAATTTCTTATGATCATTTGTATTTCTGTGGTGTCAGACGTAACTTTCCTCTTTCATTTCTGAATTTACTGATTTGGGGCCTCTCTTCTTTTCTTGATGAATCTGGCTAAAGTTTTATCAATTTTATTTATCTTTTCAAAGAACCAGTTCTTAGTTTCAATGATCTTTTCTACTGTTATTTTTTTTTCAGTCTGTATTTCATTTATTTCTGCTTTGATCTTTATTACTTGTTTCCTTCTGCTAACTTGGGTTTTGGTTGGTTGTTTGTTTTGTTCTTCTTTTTCTAGTTCCTTTAGCTGCAAGGTTAGGTTTTTTGAGATTTTCTTCTTGTTTCCTGAGGTAGGCTTGTATCACTATAGACTTCCCTCTTAGAACTGCTTTTGCTGCATTCCATAGATTTTGGATTGTTGTGTTTCCATTTTCATTTGCCAATGTGTTTTTGATTTCCCCTTTGATTTCTTCAGTGACCCATTACTTGTTTAGTAGCATAGTGTTTAGCTTGCCCTTTTGGGTGATTTTTTGTTTGTTTTTCTTATAGTTCAGTTCTAGTCTCATCCCACTGTGGTTGGAAAAGATGCTTGATAAGATATCAATCTTTTTAAATTTATTGAAACTTTTTTGTGGCCTAGCATGTAATCTATTGCAGAGAATGATTTATATGCCCTTGAAAAAAAATGTGTATTCTCCTGTTTTTGATGGAAAGTTCTCTATATATCTACTAAGTCCATCTGGCCTAATGTGTCATTTAGGGTCAGTTTTTCCTTGTATAGTCTTTTTTTTTTTGCGGTACGCAGGCCTCTCACTGCTGTGGCCTCTCCCAATGTGGAGCACAGGCTCCGGACGCGCAGGCCCAGTGGCCATGGCTCACGGGCCCAGCTGCTCTGCAGCATGTGGGATCCTCCCGGACCAGGGCACAAACCTGCGTACCCTGCATCGGCAGGTGGACTCCCAACCACTGCGCCACTGGGGAAGCCCCTGTATAGTCATTTTTTTTACATGGAATTATTGTGAATATGGCAACTACAAATGCAAACTGATATGAGTATGTTGCTTTTATTACAGACTCAAGGACCATGAATGATGTTGCCATCAATGATACGATTTTCTGATAGAATGAACATCTTTTGGCAAAGTTTAAAATACAGTACGATACTGTCTTCCCTACATTTATGCAATAGTTGAATTCCAGAAAAAAATCAGTTCATATTAAAATCTTGCAAATATACTAATGTTTATAATCAAATAGCATCTTGGCTCGGATAGTTAAAATTAAATGTATCCACTCATAAAAATTATTCCAAAAAATCCCAACCTTAGAAATATCAAGTAAAGATATAGTGCAACAAATTCTCATACATTGCTGATGGGATTGTAAATTGGTAAAATCATTTTGGAAAACTTTTGTGGCAAGGTTTACTAAAGCTAAATATATGCCTATTCTATAACCCAAAAGTTCTACTCCTAGGTATATATACTCAACAGAAAGCAGCATATATATTCAAAAAAGACATGTGCAAGAATGTTCTTAGCAGCCCCAGATGAAAACAAGCCACGTGTCCATTACTATTAGAATGCTAATTTATGGTATATTTATTCAAAATTATGTTATAGCAATGAAAATGAAACCAAAACTACATACAATAACATGGATGAATCTCACAGACATAATGTAAAACAAAAGAAGCCAATCATAAAAGAGTGTATAATGAGTTATTTCATTTATATGAGTTTCACAAGAGGCAAAACTAATCTGTGGTGAGAGAAATCAGGATAATGGTTAACTCTGGGAGGGAAGAACTGGGGGAACACAAAGAAAATTTCTGTGATAGTGGCCATGTTCTATATATTGTTGTAAGTAGTGGTTACACAGGTATATTCATTTGTAAAAATGTATTAGGTGATATAAATAAAGTATATGCATTTTACTTTTAAAAAGTTTACAAAGCCAAAACATAGGATTCACTTATATGAATATCTAGTGGAACATTCTTTTGGGCTAGAAATATTGCATGGATTTTAGGGCTTCTAGTCCTCTTGGTTCCTGCCCACTAAACTCCCGTAAACTCCAAGGTTTCTCAAAATTCAGTAATTTCTGTACTTCCTGAATTATTACTTACTAAATATATTTTAAAATTAGACTTATCTTTTTAATTTAAATAAATGTACTTTAAAAGAAATGTTATATAAGTAGAAAATCAGTATTATTTGGCACAAATAAAAGGTAATTATAAAAACAAATGCAATGACACTATTATATTCTAACCAAGAACTGTTGCCCACGTAACCTCTTGAGATAAAGCTTGCTTTCTTTTGGTTAGTGTTAGTCTACATTAGAATGCTGTGAAAAGTAGAAGAGCATTAAACTGAGACTTTCTCATCAACATAATCAGAAAGTTTAAAAAATAATTGCAGGGCTTCCCTGGTGGTGCAGTGGTTTAAGAATCCGCCTGCCAGTGCAGGGGACATGGGTTTGAGCCTTGGTCTGGGAAGATCCCACATGCCACGGAGCAACTGAGCCCATGTGCTACAACTACAGAGCCTGTGCTCTGGAGCCCATGAGCCATAACTACTGAGCCCGTGCGCTGCAACTACTGAAGCCCACACACCTAGACCCTGTGCCCCCCAACAAGAGAAGCCACTGCAATGAGAAGCCTGCACTTGCCGCAACTAGAGAAAAGCCTGCGCACAGCAACAAAGACCCAACGCAGCCAAAAATAAAATAAATTAAAAATTTTATTAAAAAAAAATTGCAATAATTTCCACCCCAGGACTATTTACTTCATTACCATTTGTTACATGGATGGTGCATTAGTACACCTTCATACATCTTCAGCCATTCTGCTTTTTCCTGAGTCCCTCATGGCAATTAAAAAATAATCCACATTGCTGTCTCTTCTTAGGTAGATAGACTTATACTCCCCTCAACTTTGTAGCAAATGGTTTGATTATTTTCTGAAGAATGAACAAACATGGGATTTAGGAGTTAAAGTAAGGGATATTTATGGTATTACATTTTATCTGGTTGGCAGTGAGTGAGTGTTTAGTGGGTGAGTGATCTAGGTCCAGCTATGTACACCAGCACAGCAAAACGAATGCTAGGAAAATTGATACAAATAAGAAATCTCTAATTCTGTGTTGATTTTAGGTAAGAGTTTATAGTCAGGAACCCCCTCTATAGATAAATTGGTATAAATGTCCATAGATAACACTGATTCTCTTAGTGCCCCCAATTTCAGAGATGTATCCCTAAATACTAACATGATTCAATATTATTTAATCCTATTTATGGGTGCCATACAAATAATCACATAAAATCACCAAAATCGTGTGTAATATTCCTTACGTGTTGAAACTGACTTGAGGAGTAATGCTCTAAATTCTAAGACACAGAGAAGAGAAATGATTGCAGTATTAGGTTGAACTATATACAGTTGAGGTTTCTGAAGGTCAAAAATAGCCAATTGTTAGCAATTTAATATGTTTCAAAATAATACTTGATAATCATTTTGAATTTCTTTGTATATAATCATAGTGCAGTGTGGTGCTTTTGGGTGGAAAGAAAATCAGACTATGAGTCAGGATCTAGGAGCAGCCTCCACCATTAAACAGTGTTATATTGGGTAAATTACTTCTCCTTGGGTAGTGTTTACTCTTGCATGTGGAGGAAACATTAGCTAAATTTGTGGGTTCTAAAATGTGCATCACTGGCCTCTGTGAGTCTGTGGAGTTAATAAGTTCTTGAGTCCATGTTCTTTTCTCATCAAGCATATTTTGCATAAAGAAGAACTTATATCTTGCACAATGTCTGAGTGCTTCCATGATAAATGAAGTGTAAAGCAATACATTGAATTCATAGTAGAATTTTATAATATATATTTTATAATTAATATATTAAAAGAAAATTATTGCATTTGAAGAATATACCTTTTTAAAAAATATCAGTGTTGAAAGATGCTTTCCATTATCAACTAGTAAAGACTAATATTGAGAAATGCTTTGGGCAAGAATAGCCAATTAATACTCACTAGAGGCAAAGAACAAGTCAAGGGTGAGGCCACTGGTCTCTTCATTTATCGATGTGATGGCTGATAAATATTTTCATTTAGGCAAAATGGCTTATGGAATAAAGACTAAGGATATGCTTTCTCATAGAAACTTGCTAAGTTCCTGTCTGAAATTAAGTCTTGCGAAAAAACATAAAGAAGCCAGTCTGGAAAATAATCATGAATGTGGCTCTTTGCACGTGGAGCTGAATGGGATCAAGTTAATAAAATGCCAACTTGGGTTTTGAGAAGGTTAGAATCCCCAGAAGAATCCCCAACTTGGATTAAAGTAGTCTGTGAATATTCAAGACTTAATATGACAGTTAGGGCTTCAAATTTCTACAAATAGAGAACAGACTAAAAATGCTTTTCAGCCTCTTAAGGAAGCTTCATGTTTTCTTCATATGGGTTCAAGAAGGATCACGGGGAATTAAGGCACTCCCAGAGGGCAAAGCCAAGAACTACAACTTCAGTCTAATCAAAGATCATTCCCCAGCTCTTGGGTACTGGGCCCTAGTAACCTCTGCCCAGTGGGATTTCAGAACTGCTGTAGACTGGTGATTCTGTGTGCTTCCAATTCTCCTTTCTGAATGGTATTGTTCATTGTGGCATTCTATCTGTTTTTAAACCATTGTCTGTTGGATGTATGAGTGGCATTTAGCTTGTAGGTTTCCAGATCAAGAAGAGCCACATCTAGATTGAACTGTAGGTGCTTTCAGGAAGTCCCAGAATTTGAGTCTTATACTATAATTATATGAAAATTATGACTTTTTTCCAAGGGAGAATGAATGTATTTAGCATACATAAGGGAAGGAGTTGTATATTTGTGACCAAGAGAGTGGTCTGAAGTGGATTGTATGTTTTCCTCAATTATCTGCTGCTCTCCTGTGAGAGAATTATACATTCTGCTTCTTTCAAGTCTGGCTTAGTCATTTGGCTTGCTCTTTTTTTCCCCTACTGCCACAAGAATTGCAAACCCAGATAAGGAATTCTCCTTGAGCCTGGATCTAAGAATGAAGATGACATGGAACAGAGCTGTGCTCAACCCTCATCTGACATAAAATGCCAGCAAGAAATGAACCCTGTTGTAAGCCATTGAGATTTGGGGGTTATATGTTATTGTATGTAGCATAATGAAAAGAGTTTAATATCGTCACAGAGCTAATGGTAGCAAAGGTAAAACCAGAACAAGGGCTGTTGATTCCCACTTATAGCATTCTTTTCATGGCATCTCAACTTCTTTCGTGAGTTGAGTATATTTGAATGTTTTAAGGGTGGTCTTAGTTTTTAAAATACTGTTATTAGGACACATATGAGTATTGGACTATTAAGGTATTTGTACAGTCCATAAACTACAGTTAGGACATGTTCACACAGCCAAGTTAAATAGAAAATGGAAGCAACTGTCTAACTAATTTAACTTCTGATATTCCTTGCTTCAGTTATCTAGATATTTAAAGGGGAAGATTTTTCAAAATTATTCATTTTTTACTCTCTTGGTTTCAGGCTTACTTAGGTATAGATGCAATCTTAAAATTTCCAGTAAAGACAGTCTGAAGTATGATAATTCTTGGAGTGGAACTAAAATAGATAGCTAGCTGGAAGCAGCCGCATAGCACAGGGAGACCACCTCGGTGCTGGTGCTTTGTGACCACCTAGAGGGGTAGGATAGGGAAGGTGGGAGGGAGGGAGATGCAAGAGGGAGGGGATATGGGGATATATGTATACGTATAGCTGATTCACTTTGTTATACAGCAGCAACTAACACAACAAAGTAAAGCAATTACACTCCAATAAAGATGTTTAAAAAAAAATGGCCCCTTTCTTTTCCCACCTGAGAACTGGTTCCAATAAAATCCTGACTAACTTAACTGGAAATCCTTGCACAAGGGTCCAAAGCCACAAAAAACTCATTGTATGGTATGGTCTTGAGTTATCACACATATTGTCAACTGCTACAATTCATACCCACCGCAGTACCGTATTTTAACATCTGACAGAGATATCATTTAATCACTTTTATCTCACTTTTGGATTGTCTTGTTTTATGGAACTGCTTTAACCACTTTTTTTTTCCTACAAGCTATTGAGCTAATGTACCATTCTCTGTGTTCTGAGGTAACTGCAACTTAAATATATTCAACCTCAACTGTCCTTTATTAAGGTAGAAGGTCTCTGCCCCACAGATGAATCTGAAGGCTGTTTGGGATGAGGTTGTATCTTTATAATAAACTTGCTGTAGAGAAGCTGCCATTTGGCTGTGGGAGTGTTTTATTGCAGCAAAAATGTAGTTGCATATATTCATTTTATTTTTCATCATTCCTATCCTATTCTCTTAGTTTAAATTTTTTCCCCAAAGGTAATTATTATTTCTTTGCTCCTTTATGATTTAAAATAAAATTGTAGCAAAATCTATTCAAGAATCCCTGGATGTCAAGAGATCAGAGAAAAGTTTTTACAAACCACTTTCTAAATGAGAAAGAAAAGGCGGGGGGGGGGGTGGTGGTGGATAAAAGAAAGAAAGAAATGAATACTGTGTCTTAAAAACAGAAGGAGTTTGCCCTGGTTTTGAGTATAATTTAAAAAAATTTGGGACCCAAATGATGATGGTGACAACGACCATCACACTGAGTCTCTAGAAACCCAAGTTCTAGCTTGGGGTCCTTGACTAGCTGAGAGCATGACCTGGGACAAATCTTTTCATCTGTTAATTTCCTTATCTACAAATTGAAGCCATTAAATTAGCCCTGTTTTCATCTGTGACCTTCTGTGAGTCTCAAGAAATCATAGAAAGAGGAACTATTTGCTCTAAACAGGGGGTTGAACCAGTGTGTGTACAAAGACAGATAAGATAGTCTTGCATGAGTATCAGACGTGCTGCTGTCAAAAGTGCCTAAAAATCAAATGATAAAAAATAAAATTTAGCTACTTTCTAAGAGAAGGGCGATGTTCTGTCTTCCAAATGCTGCTGGGAGAGCATTGCTAGTTTTATTTTTTGAGAGTTCAGCAATGTTGGGAATCTCTAAAATAACCTTTTCCTGCTTCTGTTTTATTTTGTTTTTCTCAGAGCTTGAATTGTCAGCCACTCAGCATGAAAAGTAAGATTTTTTTTTTTTTTTTTTGTAAAATACTTTAAAGAAAATACAGCCATTCTGAACCTTTCTGAAGAAAATGACCTCTTGCCTACAGAACTGTCAGCATTTGTGTTAAGCAAGTGTTTCCTTTCCCCTGGAGGCAATTTGGTATATTGTGAGTTACGACCTTGACGTGGTCTAAAGGTTAAGAAAATATTCCATGTATGTGTTTCTTCCTTTAAAGTTAAAGGAGTTACTTCCTCAGACGGCTGCTTAATGTTTAATATTCTTGAAAGATAATTACAAAGCTAGAATTGAAGGAACAAGGTCCAGTTGTTTGCCTGAATTATAATGTACCGAGTTGCTGCTAATGCATATTCAGTATTGTTTGGGGAAATTGAGGCAGTCTTGGGGGAGGGAGTGAAGGGAGGGTAGGAAGGGTTTGAAAAGCTGAGTCACTTCTCTCCTGACTCTCTCCCTGTGGGGCTGAGTGTCTTGTTTGACACTCAGGAGCTATAAAATAAGGAGGTAAAATAAGCATCCTCTAAGCCACAGCTTTATCAGGAATTTGCACCTTTTGCTCATACAAATGAGAGCTTGAAAGTTAGAAGAACAAAGAAGATTAAGTGAAAGCCCTGCTATTGGATTTTTTGCTTTCTGAAATTTTGAAGGTAAATGATGAGTTTGACTGAACTGTTGTTGTCAAAGTGACTTTGGGGGCACTGACTCTGAGTCCAGTTGTCAAGGTCTGGCAAGATGGGAGCTATGAGCATTAGACTCCACTCGGTCCCCTCAGGCTAAGCCACTCAACTTGGTGGCTTAGCGAAGCCACTCAAGGGAATCTCAGCTGCTTTGGTTTTTCCTCTCTGGCCCTCACTTTGCAACCCTGTAAAATGAAAGTGTTGGGCCAGATGATTTTTAGGGTGTCTTTTTGTGATACTTCTCCGGTTTGTTTATTATTTACTTATTTTTAAACAATTTACTTATTTTTATTGGAGTAGAGTTGATTTACAATGTTGTGTTAGTTTCAGGTGTACAGCAAAGTGAATCAGTTGTACATGCACATATATCTACTCTTTTTTAGATTCTTTTCCCATGTAGGCCATTACAGAGTAGAGTTCCCTGTGCTGTACAGCAGGTCTTTCTCAGGTTTATTTTGAATGCTCATATCCTTTCAGTTCTTTTGACCTCTAGAACTTTTCTGGTATCCTGTCCTCTCACGTTGGGAGAAATGGATCTAGTGAATAGGACTTAATGTGCTAATTTCCAAAGGTATTTAATTCTATTTTGTCATCATTATTGTGTACTTTATGTTTTATATGACTTTGGGCACTGCAAAGTTTTATCATTATTGATTTATGTCAACATTCATTTGGATTTATCTACATTTTTATCACTTTTTTACTCCTCAAGTCTTTTTGTATTTCAAGCTTTTCATCATTTTTTTCTGCTGCCTGCTTCTTCAGAATGCCCTTTAGCAAGGCTTTGCCTCAAGTCGTAGTTGGGCTGAATGTATTTTCAGTTGGAACATAGTAAGTGCTCTATTACTATAAGCCACGATTATTATTTGAGAGTGTCTGAGTTGTTTACTTATCTGCGTGCTATCTATTTACTCCACTAAAATGTAGGCCCCAAGAGGGCAGGAGCTTAAATTGTCATTTTCCTCATTGCCCTCTGTTGTCACATCAGTTGTGTAGCTCACTGGAAGCACTCATTCAAGATTGAGTGCTTGAATGAATTTATTCATCTACTCACTCATTCTTCATTCTCCACATGTTAAATGAGTGTCCTCTGTGGGTCAGACATTGCCTGACTAGGCTTTGGGACTACAAAGAGAAGAGTCCCTATCTTGGTACTGATGGAGCTAACTCTCTCATGGGAAGACAGTTAAGAAAAGATGTAATTGAAGTACAATATGGGGAGTGCTTTATTAGAAGAAATCACTAATAATTCCTGGGGACTGGTAGATATGGAACAGAGAGATGCTTTTGAATAGGGGTCCTCTAGACAGCAATTTTTATTACTACATCGTAAGGTTGACCCAATATTTTGGCTTATGGAAGTGATCTTAAGTAGGTTAATGGGAGAAGTAAAAACTTGGTTATTTAGCTGTCCTAGATGTCACTAAATTTCTATAATGCAGAGAAAGTGAATTTGTGAATCAACAGCATATTCTATGGAAACTAATGAGTTGGAAAAAGTAGCCTGGAACAAAAAGAACTGCTGTGTTGCGAGTGGCCACATTGCACTCCACAGAATAATGATCATAGGTGGCCATTACTGCAGGTTATGATGAAGGCACTTTTAGCTAAGCATGGCCCTACAGAGACAGGACAACATCCTTGAGAGTTTTCCTTTAAGGTCAGAGCACCCTACTGAACTTCCAGTAGAAGGACCTTGAAAAATATTTTAAGAGGAAGAAGATGAGCAGCAGGATGTTAAGAAATGAGCTCAAATTTTGAATAAAAGTATTAAATTCTTGCTTCTCTATTTTATAGCTGTGTGACATTGGGTAAGAGACTTAACCTCTCTGAGCTATCTTAAGGTGTGGATAAAACTACAACATTGCTATGAGAATTGAAACCATGTATATAAAAGACTTGATGCATAGTAGGCCTTCACAGCCATTTTATTAATGTGAATTAATTAATATTAACTAATATTAATTGGTGGCAATAAATAGGATAACAAACATGCAAATTAATATGCCAATTTGTTCATAACTCTTTCTTTGCTTTTTTTTTTATTATTGTTGATAATTTCTGCCTCACATGCTAGCAGCTTTGGTTTTCTTAACAATCAGTGGCTCAGGTAGGCCATGGTAGCAGCTTTGCCTTGTCTATATTTAGGTAAATATATTGCAGCCTACATGGTTTTGTGTGAATGGATTTCAGGGGTCATGGAAAAATTTCATCAATTGCCAAATCCTATCATGGAGTGTGAAGTACATTCACAAGAGCAATGACCTCCCTCCCCCCACTTCCCTCCCTCCCCATTAAAGATAATGCTTAGATAACACATTCTTCTTGGAAATCTTTCTATGCTCTCTCCTCTTCCACATTTGTCACTCTACCATCTCCCCTATACACCCTCCAGACAAAATTAATCACTACTCTCTGTATGTAGTGTGTCTACATTGTTTGCATTTACCACAATTTATAGAAACCAAAACATTATTTATTGTAAGATACATGTGTAGATATTAAAGATGTTATAATGTGAAAAAATGTGAAATTGGTGAAATATGATAAATTCTAAAATAGGCTGCAAAATTTTTGAAGGCAGAATCTATAGTCAAAGAACCTGGCAAGATTCCAAAAACCAATTTCAGAGTTTTTTTTCTCTGGGCTGACTTAGGTAGCTGGGTTTGGGGAAGGGTGAAGAAATCATGAAGACATTTGGGAGTATGTGGTTAGTGGCTGCTGGGAATGAAAGGAAGGGGAAAAATTATGTAGGAAATGAAGAGAGCCATAACAGAAGACAAGCATCATCAATATCCAGCTTTGATGAAGACTTTTCTTACTAAGAGCATATTTAGTTTTTTTTTTATATATTTAGTTTAAATTTTTTAACATCTTAAGAGATATGGTTATTTCCATACCGCCCCGTATAACTTGTTGGAATATTTTGTTCACATAAAAATGTGGTTTTAGATGGAAGAATTCCAAAGCATTTAAAACCCAAATGCAAGAAAGCATGTTCTCATGCCAATAAATTCATTCTGTGAATAGATGCTAATGATGAATGATAAGTAATTATAAAGTAATTGTGTAAATTATTAAATGATAGTGAGTCAATATATTAACATATTTATAAGGGGAGAATTGTTGTTGAGCTTTTTGCAGTACCAATGTTAATTACTAAAAGCTGCATTAGAGTTTGGGGAAAAAAAGCGTTATTAACTCACTCCTAAGGTTACTAGGAACAAGTGGGAAATGTCAACCTGCAACCCATTTGTATTAGATATATGGTATTTTCCTTGATGTATTGACCTTTTCTAAAAGATAAATTAGGTTAGTTCAGCATGGCTTGTTCTTTGTGAACCCGCGATGGTACCTAGTGATAACTGTTTCTTTGGGCAGAAATCTGGTAGAGATTATCAGCCATGGCATTAAACTGTCCTCCTAGCCACTGAGGAGACCTTTTCCAGCTATGAAAACCAAGACCACAATTACTCATCTATGGGCTACTGACACTTCTCATTATTCCATTATTTCTCAATGATGATATTAAATATGTTTTGTGATCAGTTTTGCATGTTATTTTAGTGCCCTGGAAATAATTATTGTGGGCTTACACACTTGCATCCTTTAAAGCAACTAGTTGCTTTTATTCCAGCTAACGTTCAGAGAATTTACCCACCAATCCAAACTCTTTAATCTGGCATTTATGACCTCCCAAAACCAAACTTGATGTAACTTTCTTATCTTTAACCAGGTCTCAAGGCGGGTCCTCCCAAGGAAGATGCATCAGAAATTACTACACTAATGAGTATTATTTGATGAAAACCTCTATAAGCTTTCTTGAATTAGGAGTTAAGGTCAAGGAGGTGGATTTACAAGTAGCACTGAATAAGGGAAATTCATATAACTAAAAAGCTTGTTTTAATTAAGAAGAAGCCTTTGGACTGGGGAACTCTAGCCAAAACCTGATTTATCATAATTAACATATATCCATTTTGTTTTCTTCCCTCTGTTTTTGTGCTGTTGCAAAACTTGCTTGAGAAATGATAATTAAGATACAATTAAAAGATGAATGTGATTTAGGAATTATCCAGGTGAGAAGTTGGGGAAGGCTGTTTCAGACAGGTGGAACCACATACATGACCCATGTGGAGCCCCATGTGGGAATGCCATTTTGCATTGGATTTTGCATTTTGCATTTAAAGGCCAAGGGGCCCAGTACAGAGAGCAAGGGAAGACTGGCATAATGTGATGCTGAAGATGTGGTGTGGCTGGTGAGGTATTCATGGAAGAGTGATAATGACAGGACATGGGACTGGAAAGCAAGGATACTTCTGGGTTATGAAGGGCTGTATATAAAATGCCAATAGACTTAGCTTTTGTCTAAAAATCTTTATAAGCACTAAGCTCCTGAGCAGAGTACTCTTATTTTAGAATAATCACTCTGGAGGTAGCATGAAAGATAGGGAAGCAGAGAGAAGCTCTATGTGGGAGGACACCAAGGTCAGGAATGTTCATTAGGAAGCAGTTGTAATGGTCCATAAGTAAGATGGTAGGAGTCTGAACCGTGACAGTGAGAGAAATCAAGGGACAGACTTGTGGGGCTGGAGGAAGTTGTGTGCATCAGGTGGCACAGCAGTGGTTCTTAGCATAAAAGGCTGAAAATAAGTCATACACACACACAAAAGAATAGGGATACTGTTTCCTTAAATTCCTTCTGTTATTTGCAAAATATTTCATTTTTACCTCCTAAATTCTACGCCCTCTCATAACGGCACTCAATGGGGCCGTAGTGGAGGTTGACGCCACTGCATCAGTGCAGAAGTCCAACGCACACTGGGATTCACCACTTCCATGGTCACAATTTAAGGCAAAATTGTATCACATGCCTGGATGGGGACTTTAGCAGAATGTCAAGAGGCCATTTTGAATAGTAGTCTTAATGCAGAAATAATAAAAGTGACTTTAACAAAGTGAGTGAGTGTAAAAGTGCTCAGGCCCAGGAACTATAAAGAAGTAAGTCACCTTAATCTCAGACAACCACATGCTGAATTCCCATTTGGGCTCTCCTGAGAGGGCCGGGAATTGGGCTGTTAAAAGCTCTGAGGCAGCAAGTAGAGGGCAGATGGTGAGTGTCTGAAACATGCTGAGATCATTAGGAGACAGAAGCCTGACTTTACTGATGGTGTGGTAGTCCTACAGGAAGGTGAAGAGGTGACTTTTAGTTAAAAGAACAAAATGCCTTCTTGAAGAGAGCACTGGTAGGCATATTACACTGCTTTTATCTCTTATATCCCCCCAAAAGAGTGAAGGGAATCCACACGTTATGGAGAGGCACAAATGGGTCAAAACTAAGATTTGGGCCTAATCCCTCAGCAGCAGACCATCCTTAGGAAAGCGGGGCAGTGCTTGGAATAGGGATCCTTTTAAAGTCCATAAACAGATCAAACCTACTTTCAGAATTTCTATTTGATCCAGAAAGAATTAGAATTTTGGTAGGTGTATACATTAAATAACTGAGCATCTTTATAATTTGTAGTAGTATCTTTAAAATTTAGTGTCTTTCCCCATGCCGATTTTCTATTATTCTCTGTTTTCTAGCATATACTCTAAAAAGGCGTATGGTATTACACATGTGAACCCCAAACACCTGTGCCAGGAAAAAGACACTGGGGCCTTGGTTGAGTCAAATGAGGTGTTGCCCACAGGCACTGCATGTAGTGTAATTAGAGATGCCCATGCAGGAGAGAAGCCCAGAGCTCAGACCACTGGAATTGTTTCAGTGCCAAGCACCATGAAACAGCAAATTGATAATGTGTCAATAAATGCAGTATAAGATGAGCTGAAGGAAATTGTTGAGGATGGAGCCTGCGAATGAGGTGAAAGTATCAGGAGCCTTTCCTTCTAATATTGGGTTTGTGGAGAGTGGTGGACCTATAGTCTGAAGACAAAGGGCATGTTCAGACAATAGTAGCAAGTTGCCATATTTATCAGGAATAAATGAACATCTGGGGCAGTGATTCTCAAAGTGTGGTCGCTGGACCAACAGCAGCAGCCTCACCTGGGAACTTGTTAGAAATGCAAATTATTGAATCTCTCCCCTCATCTACTGAATCAGAAAAGGGGGGAGGTGGGTGGGGTGGGAACTACCAAATGAGCCTGATGTAAGGCAGTGTGGGAATGTGTGCACACAGAAAGTATTGAAGGGGACAAAGAAAGGTGTGGGTTGGGAAGAGCCAAGTTTTGTCTTGAACAAAGTCTCTCTCCTCTACATGACATCCATTTCCCTTCTCTTGACTCCACAAGGGTGGAAGAGGATATAGTTGGAATCGGAGCCCAATAATCTGGGGGTTATTAAAGTAGTGTACATCTTCTTTAAGAAATTATCAAGATGGTACCTACTTTGTTATTTGCCCCCATATTCCTAATGCAAAACCATGATTAATTAAAAAACAGCAAAAAAATCTCTGCTCAGCTCAACTGCCACTAATTAGTATAATCACCTTGCACATGAAGGCCACAGAATTCTTAGGGGAGGGACACCTTTCAAATCTCAGCCTCTAGAGACTTTCATACAGAGTGAAGTAAGTCAGAAAGAGAAAAACCAATACCGTATGCTAATGCACATACGTGGAATCTTAAAAAAAAAAAAAATTCTGAAGAACCTAGGGGCAGGACAGGAATAAAGATGTAGACGTAGAGAATGGACTTGAGGACATGGGGAGGGGGAAGGGTAAGCTGGGATGAAGTGAGAGAGTGGAATGGACATATATACACTACCAAATGTAAAATAGATAGCTAGTGGGAAGTAGCCGCATAGCACAGGGAGATCAGCTTGGTGCTTTGTGACCACCTAGAGGGGTGGGATAGGGAGGGTGGGAGGGAGATGCAAGAGGGAGGAGATATGGAGATATACATATATGTATAGCTGATTCACTTTATTATACAGCAGAAAATAACACACCATTGTAAAGCAATTATACTCTAATAAAGATGTTAAAAAAACAAAAATCTCAGCCAGAGAAACCAATAGCTCTTATCTCTTGTCCCTTAGCCTTTCCGAAGATGTTTAAATAACTCATGGGGGTTAAGTAAGATTTTTCAAAGTATGATTTAAATGGCATTAAACTGGAATATTTTCACCTAGCTCCCAAAGATTAACTTTTCAAAAATTCTGTTTGATCATTAGCATAATTGGTGTCCTCGTTAATAATCGGAGCTGTCAGCATCCAGGTCCTGTTACCTTTGTGCTCTGCTATTTACAAGCTGGTTGCAAAGAGCTCTTGCAAGTCATTGTATAATAATCAATTTGCTTGGCTTTCCTTCTACATTCATTACATTGTCTTCAAGAGTACCCATTAGGCATGCATTTATCATTAACTAAGTGGTTCAAAATGAAGGCCTTTGAACACTTCTAATTAGCTATGTAAAGTTTGGAACAAAGTTAACAGAGGCCCCAGAAAACTGTTGTTTGGAGTTTCAAGCCACAGATTGCCAGCTGACAAGAAATACAAAATCAAGAGTGCAGCTTTTCTTCCCTGAAGATCTCATTGAAAAACCAAGATAAAAGGCTCACCCTGCTCACCGTGCTGCGGCCAGTTACCCTTGCAGTTGTACTGCACAGGATCACGATGTTACTTAAGAGTGCTCGTAAAAAACACGGTGTGTGGCTGACAGGGTCTTGGTGCTTCGGCTGGGTGTGAGGCCTGTGCCTCTGAGGTGGGAGAGCTGAGTTCAGGACATTGGACCACCAGAGACCTCCCAGCTCCACATAATATCAAATGGCAAAAGGGCTCCCAGAGATCTCCATCTCAGTGCTAAGACCCAGCTCCACTCAACAACCAACAAGCTACAGTGCTGGACACCCTATGCCAAACAACTAGCAAGACAGGAACACAACCCCACCCATTAGCAAAGAGGCTGCCTAAAATCATAATAAGTTCACAGACACCCCAAAACACACCACTGGACATGGTCCTGCTCACCAGAAAGACAAGATCCAGCCTCATCCACCAGAACACAGGCACCAGTCCCTTCCACGAGGAAGCCTACACAACCCAGTGAATTAAACTTAGTCACTGAGGGCAGACACCAAAAACAATGGGAACTACGAACCTGCTGCCTGTGAAAAGGAGACCCCAAGCACAGTAAGTTAAGCAAGATGAGAAGACAGAGAAATACACGGTAGATAAAGGAGCAGGGAAAAAACCCACCAGACCAAACAAATGAAGAGGACATAGGAAGTCTACCTGAAAAAGAATTCAGAGTAATGATAGCACAGATGATCCAAAATCTTGGAAATAGAATGGAGAAAATACAAGAAACGTTTAACAAGGACCTAGAAGAAGTAAAGAGCAAACAGACAAGGATAACAACACAATAAATGAAATTAAAAATTCTCTAGAAAGAATCAGTAGCAGAATAACCGAGGCAGAAGAACGGATAAGTGACCTGGAAGATAAAATAGTGGAAGTAACTACGGCAGAGCAGAATAAAGAAAAAGAATGAAAAGAATTGAGGACAGCCTCAGAGACCTCTGGGACAACATTAAACACACCAACATTCGAATTATATGGGTCACAGAAGAAGAAGAGAAAAAGATAGGGACTGAGAAAATATTAGAAGAGATTATAGTTGAAAACTTCCCTAATATGGGAAAGGATATAGTCCAGGAAGGGAAGAGAGTCCCATACAGGACAAATCCAAGGAGAGACACTCTGAGACACATATTAATAAAACTATCAAAAATTAAGTACAAAGGAAAAATATTAAAAGCAGCAAGGGAAAAAACAACAACATGCAAGGGGATCGCCATAAGGTTGACAGCTGAATGTTCAGCAGAAACTGTGCAAGCCGGAAGGGAGTGGCAGGACATATTCAAAGTGATGAAAGGGAAAAATGCCCCTTTCCAGCAAATCCTTGCTGGAACCAAGATTACTCTACCCAGCAAGGATTTCATTCAGATTCGAGGGAGAAATTAAAACCTTTACAGACAAGCAAAAGTTAAGAGAATTCAGCACCACCAAACCAGCCTTACAAGAAATGCTAAAGCAACTTCTCCAGGCAGGAAACACAAGAGAAGGAAAAGACCTGCAATAACAAACCCAAAACAATTAAGAAAATGGTAAGAGGAACATACATATTGATAATTACCTTAAATGTAAATGGATTAAATGTTCCCACCAAAAGACATAGACTGGCTGAATGGATACAAAAACAAGACCCGTATATATGCTGTCTACAAGAGACCCACTTCAGACCTAGGGACACATACAGACTGAAAGTGAGGGGATGGAAAAAGATATTCCATGCAAATGGAAATCAAAAGAAAGCTGGAGTAGCAATTCTCATATCAGACACAGTAGACTTTAAACCAAAGAGTATTACAAGAGGCAAAGAAGGACACTACATAATGATCAAGGCATCAATCCAAGAAGAAGATATAACAATTGTAAATATTTATGCACCCAACATAGGAGAACCTCAGTATACAAGGCCAATGCTAACAACCGTAAAAGGGGAAATTGACAGTAACACAATCATATTAGGGGACTTTAACACGCCACTTGCACCAATGGACAGATCATCCAAAAAGAAAATAAATAAGGAAACACAAGCTTTAAATGATACATTAAAAAAGATGGTCTTAATTGATATTTATAGGAAATTCCATCCAAAAACATCAGAATACACTTTCTTCTCAAGTGCGCATGGAACATTCTCCAGTATAGATAATACCTCGGGTCACAAATCAAGCCTTGGTAAATTTAAGAAAATTGAAATCATATCAAGTATCTTTTCCGACCACAATGCTATGAGACTAGATATCAATTACAGGAAAATATCTGTAAGAAATACAAACACATGGAGGGTAAACAATACACTAATAACAAAGAGATCACTGAAGAAATCAAAGAGAAAATCAAAAAATACCTAGAAACAAATGACGATGAAAGCACAACAACCCAAAACCTATGGGATGCAGCAAAAGCAGTTCTAAGAGGGAAGTTTACAGCAATACAATCCTACCTCAAGAAACAAGAGACATCTCAAATACACAACCTAACCTTACACTTAAAGCAGTTACAGAAAGAAGAAGAAAAAAAACCCCAACGTTAGCAGAAAGAAAGAAATAGCGATCAGATCAGAAATAAATGAAAAAGAAATGAAGGAACCAATAACAAAGATCAAGAAAACTAAAAGCTGGTTGTTTGAGAAGATAAAATTGATAAGCCATTAGACAGAATCATCAAAAAAAAAAAAAAGAAGACGACAAATCAATAGAATTAGAAATGAAAAAGGAGAAGTAACAACTGACACTGCAGAAATACAAAGGATCATGAGAGATTACTGCAAGCAACTATATGCCAATAAAATGGATAACCTGGAAGAAATGGACAATTCTTAGAAAAGCACAACCTTCCCAGACTGAACCAGAAAGAAATAGAAAATATAAATAGACCAATCACAAGCACTGAAATTGAAACTTTGATTAAAAATCTTCCAACAAACAAAAGTCCAGGACCAGAAGCCTTCACAGGTGAATTCTATCAAACATTGAGAGAAGGGTAACACTTATCCTTCTCAAACTGTTCCAAAATATAGCAGAGGGAGGAACACTCCCAAAGTCATTTTATGAGGCCACCATCACCCTGATACCAAAACCGGGCAAAGATGTCACAAAGAAAACTACAGGCCAATATTACTGATGAACGTAGATGCAAAAATCCTCAACAAAATTCTAGCAAACAGAGTCCAACAGCACACTAAAAGGATCATACACCATGATCAAGTGGGGTTTATCCTGGGAATGCAAGGATTCTTCAATATATGCAAGTCAATCCATGTGATACACCATATTAACAAATTGAATGAGAAAAACCTTATAATCATCTCAATAGATGCAGAAAAGTCTTTTGAAAAAATTCAACACCTATTTATGATAAAAATCCTCCAGAAAGTAGGCATAGAGGGAACTTACCTCAACATAATAAAGGCCATATATGACAAACCCACAACCAACATTGTTCTCAATTGTGAAAAACTGAGACCATTTCTTCTACGATGAGAAGACAAGGCTGTCCACTCTCACCACTATTATTCAACATAGTTTTGGAAGTTTTAGGCACAGCAGTCAGAGAAGAAAAAGAAATAAAAGGAATCCATATCGGAAAAGAAGAAGTACAGCTGTCACTGTTTGTAGATGACATGATACTATACATAGAGATTCCTAAAGATGCTAGTAGAAAAGTACTAGAGCTAAACAACGAATTTGGTAAAGTAGCAGTATACAAAATTAATGCACAGAAATCTCTTGCATTCCTATACACTAATGATGAAAAATCTGAAAGAGAAATTAAGGAAACACTCCCATTTACCATTGCAGCAAAAAAATAAAATATCTAGGAATAAACCTACCTAAGGAGACAAAAGACCTCTATGCAGAAAACTATAAGACACTGATGAAAGAAATTAAAGATGATACAAACAGGTGGAGAGATACACCATGTTCTTGGATTGGAAGAATCAACACTGTGAAAATGACTATACTACCCAAAGCAATCTACAGATTCAGTGTAATCCCTATCAAACTACCAATGGCATTTTCAAAGAAGTAGAACAAAAAATTTCACAATTTGTTTGGAAACAGAAAAGACCTGAATAGCCAAAGCAATCTTGAGAAAGAAAAACGGAGCTGGAGGAATCAGGGTCCTGCACTTCAGACTATACTACAAAGCGACAGTAATCAAGACAGTATGGTACTGGTAGAAAAACAGAAATATAGATCAATGGAACAGGATAGAAAGCCCAGAGATAAACCCATACACCTATGGTCACCTTATTTTTGATAAAGGAGGCAAGAATATACAATGGAGAAGAGACAGCCTCTTCCATAAGTGGTGCTGGGAAGACTCGACAGCTACATGTAAAAGAATGAAATTAAAACACTCCCTAACACCATACATGAAAATAAACTGAAAATGGATTAAAGACCTAAATGTAAGGCCAGACGCTGTAAAACTCTTAGAGGAAGACATAGGCAGAGCACTCTATGACATAAATCACAGCAAGATCCTTTTTGACCCACCTCCGAGAGAAATGGAAATAACAAAAATATACAAATGGGACCTAATGAAATTTAAGAGCTTTTGCACAGCAAAGGAAACCATAAGTTGAAAAGACAATCCTCAGAATAGGAGAAAATATTTGCTAACGAAGCAACTGACAAAGGATTAACTTGCAAAGTTTACAAGCAGCTCATGCAGCTCAATATCAAAAAAACAAACAACCCAGTCCAAAAATGGACAGAAGACCTAAATAGACATTTCTCCGAAGAAGATATACAGATTGCCAACAAACCCATGAAAGGATGCTCAACATAACTAATCATTAGAGAATTGCAAATCAAAACTACAATGAGGTATCACCTCACACCAGTTAGAATGCCCATTATCAAAAAATATACAAACAGTAAATGCAGGAGAGGGTGTGGAGAAAAGGGAACACTCTTGCACTGTTGGTGGGAATGTAAATTGATACAGCCACTATAGAGAGCAGTATGGAGGTTCCTTAAAAAAGTAAAAATAGAACTACCCTATGACCTAGCAGTCCCACTACTGGGCATATAGCCTGAGAAAACCATAATTCAAAAAGAGTCATGTACCACAATGTTCACTTCAGCTCTATTTACAGTAGCCAGATGTGGAAGCAACCTAAGTGTCCATCGACAGATGAATGGATAAAGAAGATGTGGCGCATATATACAATGCAATGTTACTCAACCATAAAAAGAAATGAAATTGAGTTATTTGTAGTGAGGTGGATGGAACTAGAGTCTGTCATACAGAGTGAAGTATGTCAGAAAGAGGAAAACAAATACTGTATGCTAACACATATATATGGAATCTAAAAAAAAAAAAGTTCTTAAGAACCTAGGGGCAGGACAGGAATAAAGACGCAGAGGTAGAGAATGGACTTGAGGACACAGGGAGGGGGAAGGGTAAGCTGGGACGAAGTGAGAGAGTGGCATGGACATATATACGCTACCAAATGTAAAATAGCTAGTGGGCAGCAGCTGCATAGCACAGGGAGATCAGCTTGGTGCTTTGTGACCACCTAGAGGGTTGGAATAGGGAGGGTGGGAGCAATATGAGGTGGGGGATATGGGGATATATGTATATGTATAGCTGATTCACCTTTTTATACAGCGGAAAAGAATATACCATTGTAAAGCAGTTATACTCCAAAAAAGATGTTTAAAAAAAAAAAAAAACCAAGGTAAAAGAAAGTCCACTCTTTGCAGTAGTTGTCACATTTGTCGCTAATAATTGTTATTTAGGTTAAGTCACTTGCATAAGAAACGTGTTGCCTCACTTGGAGAGTGCTCACTAGATTTCACAAGCCTTGTACGCCTTTTCTGAAACTTGGGTCAAGGGAGAGCTCACATCTAATAGATTTTTTGAGTACTCCAGAATGGAAAACATTGGTTTTTTTTTTTAAGGATAGCAACCCCAAATTAACTCTCACATATCTACAGGAATGGAAGGGCCTTAGTAAGACCACTTATAAGGTGTTTGTGGGGCATATTGAGAAAGTATATGATCTGTCAAAAGCGTCGTCTTAGAATAGCGATGATTTTTAACTTTGGCCATGCATTGGCATCACTTAGAGAGCTCTGGACAAATGGTTATATCTGGACCTTACCCCAGACCAATTAAATGAAAATCTCTACCAGTAGTGTAGCCAAGGCTTTATTGTTAAAAAAGCAACAAAACCACAAACTCTTCAGGTGATTTTAATGGGCACCCAAGGTTGAGAACTACTGTCTTAGAATCTGCCAGTCATCATTTTCTGGTCCCCAAAGAAAAAATGTTGGGGTCTATATGGAATAAAGGATGCCCCTCCCACTTCCTACTCATTAGAGAATAGCTATTCCTCTATTTCTTTTTCAGAGCAGTAGCGGAATTATCCAAGAGTCACTTGTGTGTCTTATTGATTGCTGTATTCTATCTTTAAAAAAGGTCATCCAGTTGAACTTTGCATAAATAAATAATGAAGTTAGTTGTGTTCAAACTAATCCTGCAAACATGCATTGACTAAGCATGGCAATGCATGTTTTGTAGGATGCGGGCCACCGATCTTGAAATAGGCTCTCAAAACATAGTACAGATAGAGTTGAGAGTAAACTCTAAGATATAAATATTTTGATCTCCATAGATTTTCTTTAGTACTTTCAGTCTCTAGAGAGTTGAAGTGGAAGAACCATGACCTACACAAGTGAATTAGACAGAGGCGAACACATGGCACATAAAGGCTCAGAGTGGCTTTCAGCTGTGATCTCAGATACTATGTACTACAAGTGCACTGGAATTTCCAAACCTTGGTGAACTGGATTTAGAGAGAAAATCAAATCATTCATATCATTTGTTTGTATACTATAAATATAAAAAATTATTTAGTTTAGGAGTTACAAACTGACACTGTCTTTCATTTGGCCAGCTTAATATTTTAAACCTTAAGCCAGTGGTATTCTTTGTGTGTCAGGATACTATGAAACAAGATCAAAACAAGATTTGATGATATTCTTCAGACTCTTTTGGTCAAAGTAGTCTTATGGGAAACAGGTCTTCCTAACACATTTTTCTCTTAGCAGACATCTCACTCTACATCTCCTCTCCAAAACTAGCAGATGAATTTCTTAAGACCCGGACAAATTGATCACGAATAGATATTTGAGGGTGTGAGGTAACAGACAAAAATACATTGAACTCTGCCCCCAGTTCCTGGCACATGGCTCCTGAAACCCTTGTAAATTCCTTAGTGATAAGAGCACTAGGAACATCTTTTATTCTAATGAGGTGACCCTGGGTGGGCTCCTGGAGGGCTCTTGGATGATGGCTGGTCACCAGAAAGATTGAGGCATGATTAGAAGCTTGGATTTTCAGCCCTTCCTTCCCCCACCCCAACTTCTCTAGAGAGGGGAGAAGGGTCGGAAATAGTCATGGTTAATAATTGACCATGACTACATGAGGAAGTCTCCATAAAATCCCAATAGTAGGGGCTCAGTGAGCTTCCAGTTCAGTGAAAACTTCCATGTAAGGGGAGGGTGATGGACCCGCAACTCCATAGGTACAGCAGCTCTTGCACTTGTAACCCTTCCAGACCTTGTCCTGTGTATCTCATCTGGCTCTTCATCTGGATCCTTTATCATATCCTTTAATAACTGGTTAATGTGTTTCCCTAAGTTCTGTGAGCCACTCTAGCAACTTAAACCCAAGGAGAGGGTTGTGGGAACTTCTAATTTGTAGCCAAGTTGGACAAAAGTTGTGGGTAATCTGGGGACCTACTTCTTGTGATTGGCATCTGAAGTGGGGTGCAGCAGTCTTGTGGGACTGAGCCCTTAGCCTGTGGGATTTGAAACTATTTCCAGGTAGATAGTGTCAGAATTGATTTAAACTGTAGGACACACAGCTAGTGTCATTGAGAATTGCTTAGTGAGGGAAAACCCCCCACACATTTGATGACCAGAAGTGTCAGAAGTGTTCTGTGTAAGTAGTAAAGGATACACACAGGACAACTGTAGGTTTTTTCGAGAGGGTATGTTTTACCATCTTGTACACCCAAATAGTACTTGTCTCCTCAGTTAGGTTATAAGTCCCAAGTAGAGAAGAACCACTTACACTTCTTTTATACTTCCCACATTATATGCAGTACAGTATTAGACATACCATGGTTGTTAAACATATCCAGGAGGATTCCTGGTGCTATTGGAAGACATGTATAGGAGTGTGTGTGTCTGTGTGTTACACATGTGGTGTATATGCACATGATATATATGTGTATATAAAGGGAGGAATTGAGGGGAAGAACTGAAGGGCATTCTTAGCATTTTATGAGTGTGATAATTTTCCTTGCCCTTGCCAATAGAGTATGTCAAGTGCAGAAACAGAACCATTTTAAACAAATATCACAGATAAAAGAGTATGGATGTTCTCACTGCATCAGATGCCCTAACTTCATATACTGACTGCCAGATGGGAGGTGAGTGCCTCAAACTAACATCTGGTAATAAATATTAAAGAATGAAAACAAAAGTTAGTGAAAGCATTTTTTTTTCCTTCTTGCTTTAGGCCTTGCTTCAAACTAATTTCACTGTCCTCTGTAGCTTCTTATGATGTAGAATTTTATTTTCTGGGGAATTGCAGACTCTCTCTCGAAGAGCATATTATATGATTATTCTTATCACTGATGGCTGCTCTTTGACAGGTATGCTCAGAGGCTAAAGAGAAACACCTTTCCCTGGAGGAAATGAGAAATAAGGAGAAAGAGTTCAAGATATAATTCTAATGTGTTGCAGTCCAGATATACTAGGAAAAGGTGATGAATAATTCAGGAGAAAATAAAGTACAAATTTGGAACCTTTTGTGAGCATACTAGCAATCTTAGAAAAAGAGATAAGTAGACTTGGAGAGGAATGTAGTTAGATCATTGGGTGTTGACTTAGAATTTGGTATTATTTTGTCTGAGTAGTTGGTCTGGTTCCGGTCTAGGCTGGGCATGGCTGAAGAGTGGAAACATGGACCAGATCTAGCATACTGCAAAGCACATCTCTTCCCTTGTGCAATAATAGGAAGATCTATGATTTCTGTTTCTGTCTTTGTTATGGTGGCATTCACCTAGACAACTTTGGTATCCTTTGGTGAGATCATATCACCCACTCCCAGAGCTGTCTAAAACCTGACAGAAAAATTTAGGGTTGAAAAGATAATGACCTCATGACCCCAATCTCAGAGTTTAATTCTTTTTGTTCAGGTAGTGCTTTAACGTTCTGGTTTCTAATCAGAAGGGCTGCTCTTCTAAGCCTGTGAGACTGGCATGGTTCTTTTTGTCTTAGCTTAGCCCTGGAGTGGAAAACCAACCTACCTGAGAGATCCTACTGGTCTTCATCAAACTCCTGCTATGTAGCTCTGTTCTAACTCATATACTGCCCCTCCCAGCCAGAACTGTCCCATCTCTACCTATAATATATTTCTTTTCTTCACCTTCCTCCTCAAATTCAGTGCTCAGTGCTCTGTGAGAATCTCAGATTGCTTCCATTCTCCTGGATTCTTCTCCATTCAGATGGCTTGGGACTTCCCCTCTTCCCATATCATCATTAGGACAGGTTGGAATCATTATGAGGTTGGCTGGGAACTCAGTGATTCAGAAAGTTTAAGGCCTGGAGGCTTTCTGGCTGTCTTCTTGAATTCTAGCTTCTATTAGCCAACTGGAAATTTGACTTCAGATGCCTTGCTTAAGATGGCTTCAGAAATCATTATCATTCAAATTCATATTTCAACTATCATAAAATGGCAACTTGGACAGAATTATTCTCCCAGAACACCACTGTCATGTAATCATGTACCAAAATTGTTTGCTGTTAATGAAAATTTAAAGTGACTCATAAACATTCTGAAAGTCTTTCTAGTGACTCTTTCCTATATGGAATATATCCTTCTAAAGTTGGGACAGAAGGTTATACATGCAAGGATGAGTGAACAGGCTGTCATCCTATGTTAAATCACAGTGAGAGAGAAAAGATATTTTAAAGAGAATAAAAGGGAAAATTAAAATTTAAAGAACCAGTAAAAATAAATGTGGTCTCCTTTGTGTCTTAGAGGAATATGTATCTTGTTGCTACAGGGAAACACCCTCTTGCTATTCTGATTTTAGAGAAGCCCTCCACTTTCTGATGGGTTGTGCTCTGAAAGTTCATTTGTAACTTGAATTTTGATGTTTGGTGAATATAACAGTATTATAAATAACAATGAGGTCCCCTGGCCTATCCACATGAGTTCATTGAATTCACAGAATAGCTGAAATATTGCATATTTGCAACATATAAAAATCTTCATGCAGGGCTTCCCTGGTGGCGCAGTGGTTGGGAGTCCGCCTGCCGATGCAGGGGACATGGGTTCATGCCCCGGTCCGGGAGGATCCCACGTGCCGTGGAGCGGCTGGGCCCGTGAGCCATGGCCCCTGGGCCTGCGTGTCCGGAGCCTGTGCTCCACAATGGGAGAGGCCACAATGGTGAGAGGCCCGCGTACCGCAAAAAAGGAAAAAAAAAAAAAATTCATGCATTTTGAGAAGAGTAAATTTAATTAAAACCAAACTGGGAAATAGGTGTAGACTTTTTAGAAATTCTAAAAAAAACTTAGAAGTGTATTCAGGGAGCTTAGAAGTCAAAGATACTTTTCTTATTTTTATAGTTATCACATGACTTCCCTTTTCTTTGATTCAGGTATTTCTCCACTTCTACTTTTATTTTTATAAGATATGATTAAGACCATTTCTTATTTTTGTCTTGGTTTGGAAGAATGTGAGGGAAGAGAGGAGATAAAGAATTGGAAGAGAGATTTTCTGTGGTAACTTTAAGGTGTTCGGAAGAAAAAAAAGATGATTTAAAGAATAAGACAGATATATAAGAAAAGGAATTTTTGAGATGGCCTTATCTAGATTGACAAAAGGAATGCAAAAAACTATTTTGGCTATATTGGTTTTGCTTTGCACGGTTCTGATATGCATAGATTACAGTTACCATAGCTGGTATTAAGTAAGACCAGTCCTGAAAATATGGTTCAAATTCCAGTTAATCGCATTAACTACCATATTAACTGTGAATAATTGCATGTGGAACAAACTTTGCTGGTAGCACAAATCACTAAGCAAATAAGAGATGCACATCATGGTCAGTGGCCAGTTATTCACCTCTTCCAGAGTCTATGGTGATTGGTCCCTGACCATCTATTATTTAGTTTGTGCACAGACAGCAAGGTGTATAGGTGTGTTGCATCCTTCATCTTTGTCTCCCAGTGATGAATCCGCATGCCTTTTGACAAAAACGGATAATCCAAAGAGAGAAGTGGGCAATAAAGATGAAAGTGCAGTAAAGAAAAAAAGTGATAATGCTGGAAGAGAGGTTCAAATTGAACATAAATGGAGTTATAGATCAAAGAGCTGACCTTGGGAGTGTTGGCATTGCCACCATTTGAGAGCACTTATGAAGCCAGAGAAACTGAGTGGCCAACTTATTGACTTAAAGTGGTTGTGATAAAAAGGATGAAGATATCCTAGAGGAAGTGATACCAGTAAAAACTCTCAAATTAAAGGAACTCTCAGAGATATTTGATAACATCGAAAGTGCAAAGGGTAAAATATTGGAAACTGATCCAAACTTTGAAAGATATATGATAATTTACCAAGATATAAAAGAGAAGCTCACTCTGTTTTGTAGGTTACATCATGAGAAGAAGGGAAGCACTGCTCTAGGAACTCTTGATAATTTTCTTGCAAAAAAATACAAGGCTTTGTCAATCCCAATCTTCCAATTTATCCTCCCCCCTTTCCTCCTTGGTAACTGTAAATTTGTTTTCTACATCTGTGATTCTATTTCTGTGTTGTAAATAGATTCATTTGTACCATTGTTTTTAGATTCCACATATAAGCGATATCATATGATATTTGTCTTTGTCTGACTTACTGTATATAAAATACATAACTAATAAGAAGATACTGTGTAGCACAGGGAACTCTACTCATACTATGTAATGACCTATATGGGAATAGAATCTAAAAAGAGTAGATATATGTATATGTATAATTGATTCAATTTGCTGTACAGCAGAAACTAACACAATATTGTAAATCAATAAATATACTCCAATAAAAATTAATTAAAAAAATACAATGCTTTAAAAAAATACAATGCTTTAATTCTCAATGTCTCTAAGATTTCTAAATTACACGGTACTAAATATATATTATTTTTACTACTTTTCATCACTTGATATATTTATAATTGATAGTAATAAGGCTTTTAATATTTTGACAAAAATTTTTAAGGATTGAAGAACAATTACAGTTTTCACTATTAAATATTAAAGATCACTCTGCACAGTATCAGCTTCACAGTCACTTTTATGGTCCTGGACTACCATGCAAAGAGAGGACTGCCTGCATTCTCATTAGGAAAAAGTGACATTGAGTCAGATCTTTTACTATGCAGAAATAACATGGTCATATTGGTCCAAGACAGTTTGATTGGTAATACTGAGTAATGTGGAACCCTTGCCCACAGGACATATGCAAATTAAAGTCTTGGAATTTGACTCTACCCTGAACCACCATAAATAACATTCTACCTGAAACTAAGTTCTTAATGGCTTAGAAGCACAGACACTTAGATTGGGGAAGATTATTTGGTGGCAGTTTACAGATAATGAAACAGGCTCACACAGGTTTCAAGTGAAGTGACTCATTCAAGATCACATAGCTAGTTAGCGACAGAGTGTTAATAAGAACTGAGATCTCTTGACCTCTGGTCTACACCCTTGTTCACTGAAGGAGAAACAGAGTCCATTCTTTATGAGCCCACTATGGAAGGTGTTAGGTGTCGCCTGTTCATGTAGCCATGTAGATGGCTCCTGTTGACATAAATAGTGGCTGGATTGAAAATGAAAACTCCCAGTGAATTCCTCTGTTTCCTTTTAATGCTTTAGTTTAGGTTTTTTTTTTTTTTTTTTTCCTACCAGCCTATTAGAATGCCTCAGAAGAGCATCTGAAGTAAGCCTAGATTTCCCTTGACATTGTTAAATCAAGATGTTTTTCAAAGTAATTTCTTAAAAGCTATGTAAGTTGTCCCACTAGATAAATACCTGCTGATAACTATTCTATTCACCCACTAATTCCTGAGCTTTTCTTTGCTTGATTGCCTATTTTGTGTAATTTAACATTTTGGTGTCATATTTGTCTTAACTTTTCACTTTTGTTTTCTTCTCACCGCAAGCAGATAGACAAGGAAGAATGATTTGAGAACCTTTCTGCCTTGAAATTGTCCTTTTTTTGTTTCTCTTTGGAAATTAAATAATTTGAAGTGAATAGAGGCGTGAATAAGGGTTGCTACTACAGATTGAGAGTTTGACTATTGAAATTCAGTGCCAGATCACGTGTTGAAATTTCTCATGAATTCAATAATACAGTTCAACAAACACATATTATATTACCCTGTTTTGTTCTTTACAGTGTACATCACTATCTGAAGTTGTTACTTATAATGGCTCTTTACTAGCCATTTTTTTCTTTACTAATATGTAAGCTCTGGCCTTGTCTATCTTGTTCACATGATCCTAGATTGGTGCCTAGGACATAGTAAAGCATTCAAAAATATTTATTGAATAATTATGAGATAATACCAATATAAATAATTAATAATTAATAACAAATGAGTTAAATGCTAGGGACTGTGACATGTATTGAGGGTACAGTGATGAATGAAACACAGTTCTTGAACTAAAAGAGCCCCAATCAAGCCAGAATTTGGAGGCACTCATGAAAGGAAATATACTGCAATGCAGTAAACAAGAAAAACAGAGTTGCATGTTAAAGGAACAAAGAAAGTACAGTGGAGAGAGGGCAGCTCAGATCAGGTGTGAACTTCATTTTAAAGGAGGGCCAGGGGCTCACTCAGCAGACAAGGGGGAGGAAAGAGGAAAGGAAATTCCTGCGAAAGGAAACAAGCAAGGGTAAAGAAACAAAAAAGAACAAGATGTTTCTACAGAATTACCATTGCCTTGTGGTATTGCGGAACATAAAGTGGGAAGTGGAAAATGGCAACAAATGCCACCAAAGTAAAAGCAGGGTCAGGCCAGGAAAAAGCAAGTCACAACGGCAGCTAATAATTTCCCAGTTTCTTCTCAAAAAGTGTTCAGCAAGTACATGGTTGTAACGGGGTAAAAGGCATGGATTTGCCTCAACAGTTTAGTTGGGGAGACCCCAGATGAAGCTAAAACATATAAATAACAGTGCAAATGAGCATATTCAAAGTATCAAAGGGTCTTATCTTCACACTTTGCATACTCTGTTCTCTCTGTTTGACTGCTGGTATTTCCCTGCCTGGTCTTTCTAGATAGGCTAAATAATCCATTTATTTACTCCAGTACTGCCCTGTTCCTCTCTACTTACCATAGCACTCCTTATGCTCTGATGCCAGTAATATTCTCATGTACGCCTTGTTCAGGCCTGAGATGTCTTCCTGGAAGAGTCACCTAAGTGCCTCTGCTATATGGGTTCTTATAACATGATCCCTAAGGACCACATTGTCAGTATTGTATGAGGGCAATTGTTTTTTGGTTTTTTTATTTTCAAATTCCCTAAAAAAATAATGTGTTCTAGACATGTTTTCTTTCACCTATTAAACGTATGGTCAGTTCTTCTAGGTCATGGATGCATTTCTGATGGATTTCACAATGTCAGTGTATCACCAAACCCCCTCTCCCTGCTACTCTTTAGCCTCAGTTCTCTGGACTATTTCCTAGAAAGTACTTCCTTGAAGCGTCTCCACTGGGACATTTTTCTGTGTGTGTGTGTTTATGTATGTGTGTGTGTTTATGTGTGTGTGTGTGTGTACATGTGTGGTTGACTTGGTGCTATCACTTGTACAACATTGTCAACCATTATGGGTCAAAATTGTGCTATATTGCATAATGCAAATGGTAAAAAGAGAAGTCTCAGTGGAGTGAACAGCACACTGCAAAATAAACTCACTGGGGAGAACAAAGTAGAGTTCTCGTTGGCTGAGAGCAGAGACAGTGCAGTTTGCTAATGCTCATTGGCCTCTAATGGTGCAGTTTGTTCTGTTTCCCTAGTTCTCATTGGCTGAGAATATTTAGTTATACTTGTGTATGATAACACTACATATAAAAATGGTTTGTGATAGTTTACTCAATATCCACTCTCTCTTTTTATTTTAGAAAAATAACTGAGCTAAATTCTGTTAGGCATTAAGCTGGATATCTCATATATTAGCTTCCCATGGCTGTTATAACAAATTTTTACAGAGTGGCTTAAAATAACACAGATTCATTATCTTAAAGTTCTAGAGGACAGAAGCCCAAGATAGGTCTCACACAACTAAAACTAAAATCAGGGCTGCATTCTTTGGAGGCTCTCAGGGAAACCATTTCCTTGACTTTTTCAGTTTCTAGATGCTGCTTTCATTCATCAGCTCATGGCCCCTTCTTCAAACCCAGTATTGCCGCATCTTCCAATCTCTCTCTGGCTCTCACCTCCTCTTCTGCCTCTGTCTTCCACTTTAAAGGACATTTGTGATTGCATTGGGTCCATTTGCATCATCGAAGGTAATCTCTTTAAGGTCAGCTTATTAGCAGTCCTAACTCCACCTGGAACCTCATTTCCCTCTCGCCATGTAACATACACAGTCATAGGTTCTGGGGATTGAGATATGGACTCTTCAGTGGGGGGCATTTTTCTGTTTACTGCATCTGATTACTTAACTGTCTCTCCAATAGAAAGTGGCTCTGAGAACCATGGCTTCCCTGTTCAGTATCTCTCACTTGCTTTCTCTTTCAGTAGATACCAAGAGGTCATCAGCAGGAATTTAGAGAAAGCCATCCCTCAGAATATGTATTGTCTGGAGGAAGGCATCTTTGAGGGAATGAAGTTTTATTTGGGTCCTGAGGATGAATATTATTTTTATAGAAACAGAACAGAGATGTGGACTATCTAAGGAAGGAGTACAGAGGGAGAAGAGGTGCAGAAGAAGGAATGTAAACAGCCTGTTTATAGAACTATGGGCAGATTAATGACAGAAATTTGTTTTCCTAGGTACCAGGGCTCCCAGTAAAGCAGCAATGTTGTAGGATGTAAATGACATTTGTAATTACATTGCTATTTCTTCTTCATGGCTGATTGAGCTGCAATACTGTTGGGGTTATAGAAGATGCTAGGGAGTGAAGCAAACTCTGACTCAACAACTGAGCCTTATAAGTCCCTTATTTTACTGGGGTATGGTGGGTGGGGAAAAGCAAATTCGGGGAAGGTTTATCCTTAGCCAAGGACTCAACAAAAAGTCTAAACATTGGCATTTTTTAGTTAAAGTTCTCTCCTTTTCCCAAGTTTCCAGAACAGTCACCAGATTAACATTCATTTCCATAGCCAACAAATCTGTGATCAATGGGGCACATGTGACACGAAGCCTGATGCAGGCCTGTGGCACTGAGGTGGAGACTGCTGATCAGATACCCCTGCATTTGCTGAAGGAAGAGACAGAGCCTTTCAGATAATAGTCTTTTGAGTAAGAACCTAGGGAATCAGTTGGCATCTAATCACAGAAGACCCATTCCTGCTTCTGCTTCCTTTTTCTCACGTCTCAACTAGATTATTGCAATAGTTTTATGGCATCTTCCCCTGCCTTTGTGCTCATTCATTTTGTAGTAGCCAGAGTAATCTTTCAATACTTTATTTTTGGGCTTCCCTGGTGGCCCAGTGGTTGAGAATCCGCCTGCCAATGCAGGGGACATGGGTTCGAGCCGTGGTCTGGGAAGATCGAGCTGTGGTCTGGGAAGATCCCACATGCCGCGGAGCAGCTAAGCCCCTGTGCCACAACTACTGAGCCTGTGAGCCACAACTACTGAAAAAAATTAAGTATTTATTTTTTTAAAAAATAAATTATTTATTTATGGCTGTGTTGGGTCTTTGTTGCTGCATGTGGGCTTCTCATTGCGGTGGCTTCTCTTGTTGTGGAGCATGAGCTCTAGGTGCGCGGGCTTCAGTAGTTGTGGCTTGTGGGCTCAGTAGTTGTGGCTCACGGGCTCTAGAGCGCAGGCTCAGTAGTTGTGGCTTGCAGGCTCAGTAGTTGTGGCTCGTGGGCTCTAGAGTGCAGGCTCAGTAGTTGTGGCCCACAGGCTTAGTTGCTCCACGGCGTGTGGGATCTTCCAGGACCAGGGATAGAACCCGTGTCCCCTGCATTGGCAGGCAGATTCTTAACCATTGGGCCACCAAGGAAGTCCTTCTTTCAATATTTTAAATAGGATTATTTCACACTTCATCTTAATACCATTCAAGGGCCCCCCTCTATCCTTAGGATAAAGTATAAATTCTTTAGTAGTTCCTTCCATGAATAACCACCTCCTTAGCCTCAACTCTTATTATTCCCACCATCGACCATCTACTTGAATATTCCACCAACTGTTGAATACCACCATTCATTCAACAAATATCCATTGGTCATCTGCTTTGTGCCTTTGCCTGGGCTCCTCGAGTTAAATAAACTCACCCAACAAATATCTATTCAGCATCTGCTATGTGCCTTTTCTTATGCTCCCCAGTGCTATAGAATACTTATGTCCTGCCATTGCTCTGATGAAGACCACTTCGGCCAGAGCCTTGGCTAGGGCCTGACTTAGCCAGAACATACTTTATCAGTGAACTGGGCACTTTCAGAGCATTATCTCTAGGACCAACCATGAAGGGGGGAAATAGCATCAGAAAAGCAGATGGCTTGTGTAATTATGTCTGGATCAGCATAACTTCTGCTTTTGATAATTCTGGCTATATTTCAGCCACTGAAGCCTGGTTCCAAGTTAGCCACATAATTCTGGATTAGATCTGTGGATCTGGCTTTTTTTTTTCCTACCTCAGATTTTGGATCCCTAAACATCTTTTTCTTTAGTTTTCTTTTATGGGTCTGGTAGCTTCAACTTCTGGACACTCAAAACACAGACTATGTGATGTTATCCTAGTTTTTGAACAATAAGAGTAATTTCCCTGTGACTTCAATGTGATATTCTGACACTGTCCTTTTTTAAACAGAGAGAAATATGAGACATACTGCTCACCTTGTCCTATCTGAGCTCCATAAGTACCTATTATCCCATGCCCACACAAAGGGGTTTTCAGAAGCTCCATCAGTTTGAGCTGGGTAGGACATATTAATTGGGTCATCTACATTATTCTGATGGTTTGTCTTGGTTTCCATCTTTTGAGATGGATTTCACTGCAATTTTTGTAATCTTCCTTTGCTTACTCATTAATCCAAAGTCTCTAGACTTAGCAATCCCTCAGTAGTTGTGAGTTCCCCCAGCATCTTTCTAGATCATCTGGTAATTGGCATGTGAGAAGGAAAATGTTAAGTTTAGAACTTTCTTTCCCATTAATCAGGTGCTGACTGAGCTGGCAGGCTGGGTTCTTTCCATTGAGGACAGTCTTCCTTTAAGTGCAGTCAGGGTCCTGTCCATGGGGGATTTTTTGGTATAAGTGAGGGTGGGCAGTCCTCTCTCAAATGAAATAAAGGGAATCACTCGAGCTTCTCTGGGCAGGTTTCCTCGAGGGTGGCTGGATTAAACCTATCCTCATCTAGGAACGAGATCAGTTCCTCCTCATGTACTGAAGATATCTGTAGTAGATGTCTAATTTTTTACCTGTACACAACTCCCTTCCTCTGGGTAATAACAAGTTTGATAGGAGTCACCTGCCACACAATTTAGATAAAGTAGATTAGGCATACTAAATTCAACATCCAATGCAGACATTCTCTGTGCCGTCCAAGAACATGTCATGACATTAAACACTACCTTCTGTCATTGACAGATGCTTGACTGGACCTCAGCGCAGGGACCTAGGTTTTCTTAAGTACATGCATTGAGATTGACTTGCTCCAGCCGGGGCAGAATGAAGCTTGCAGTTGCTAGAAGTCAGCTAGTGATGGCAGACGGTAACAATACTGCTAACTACGCCCTCGCTCAAATGGTCAGATAGATTGATATAGTATATATAGCTATGGATTATGAAGATTGTTTTTGGTTATGGATAATTTAAAACATTTCCTAAAATTTTGAGGTAGACTTTTAGTCCAAGCCATGGCATTACAACTTTTATAAGTTTTCTTCCACCGGCAAATAATGGTTGATGTTCTCCCCAAAATGCTATAGTCTGCTAAGGCAAAGGCTACTTTATTGCTGAGTGCAGCTGAATTTTTTGTCTGTGGACTCCCATATGGAGAATATTAGATAGCTTTTGCATAAATCTTCATTTTTCTTAATGGAGGTTGAATATGGGCCTTAGGGATCCCTGACAAATTAGGCATCATCTGTTTATACCCTTCTTCTGAATGGAACCCTTGGACTTGAGCTGTGTGGTTCTATAATGAGTTGCAGGTGCTGAGAGGGATTGGCATAGCTCTCCTTAATTGCTTGTCACGTGGCTAACCTAATGAGGGAGGCATCGGTGCCAGGGAGATGCATTTCAAGCAGTAGCAGCTGGCAGTTTTCTCACCCATAAACTGAGGCCGTTCTTAGGCTTAGAAGTTGGGAGGTAAAATGATAAGGATTCCTCTCTTTCCTTATAAATAGTTATAAGAATCTTAGGGTCTGACTTAAGTTTGTGAATAAAATAATAACGTGAATGATATAGAAAATGAAAATAAGAACATAGACTGATATAAGAGACTCCTAGCTTATCCCCATTGGCTGTGTGCCCTTCACCAAGCTATTATACTTTCCTGAGTCGCAGTTTTTTCATTAATAGAATGGGGATTAAAAATATCTAACTTTAGGGCTTCCCTGGTGGCTCCGTGGTTGAGAGTTTGCCTGCCAACGCAGGGGACATGGGTTCGAGCCCTGGTCTGGGAGGATCCCACATGCCGCGGGGCAACTGGGCCCGTGAGCCACAACTACTGAGCCTGCGCGTCTGGAGCCCATGCTCTGCAATGAGAGAGGCCGTGACAGTGAGAGGCCTGTGCACCGCAATGAAGAGTGGCCTCCGCTCGCTGCAACTAGAGAAATCCCTCGCACAGAAACAAAGACCCAACGCAGCCAAAAATAAATTAATAAATAAAATTAAAAAAAAATCTAACTTTATAAGGTTGTTAGGGTTAGTGATAGCCTAAATCCCACACCACGTATAGTGGAGGACAGTGGTTCTCAAAGTGTGGGTGTGGGTCCCGGACCAGCAGCATCAGTATCACTGGGAGCTTGCTAGAAAAGCAATTTTTAATTCTCCCTATTATCTCCCCAGACCTGTTGGAAAAAAAAAACTCTGTGGCCCTGCAGTCTGGTTTAACAAGCTCTCCAGGTAATTCTGATGCAGCTGAAGTTAGAGAATTACTAGTGTAAACCTTCAAAAAATAATTGTAAAAATGAGGAAAAGGGAGCCAGGATTCAGAATGTTAACGTAAACACAAAAAGTTGGAAGTCAGAGTCTAATCTCTGAAAGGAGTGAGAAGAGTTGATGAGCAAGAAAAAAAACAGGTAAAATATGTCCCAAATGGAGCAGTGGGATTCTAAGCACATAGCTGAGTATCCTTGGTAGGACAGTCTCTTGAGACCCACCTGGGATTACTGGTCAACCCATGAATACCATGTTCCCCTTGTTTACTCCTTAGCCAACACCTGAGTTACTTTCCTTTCGTATCTCATTGCTCTCCAATCTAGCAAGCCTTCCGGAGTCTTTTTTTTTCCTCCAAATAAATAATATTTTGATTGAAATTTGAAGTATTTGGAATTTAAACATAAACTTTTACAATGAATTAAGTTTATAAAGGCCCCATTTAAAATAATGCAAAATGTTTTATATTGATAGAATTATGACATAACATCTCTGAAGGAGAGCAAGTGCTGTGAAATAATGTTTTACATATAGTCCCGTTTTTATGTTTGCAATGAGGACTCCAAATATATCTGACCTATGTAAGAGAAATTGTAACATGAACAACTTTTAATATTCATAACGATACATAAGTTTTACATAGCTTTTTACAGATTCCCATATGTCTTCATATTTATTCACCCAATCCGACCTGTAGCCTCAGCAGATCAAAAAAGAGTGTGGGTTCAGCATTCATCAGTGTTTTGCGGATATGGCTTTATAAATGTGCAAAGTTGAGAGCACTGGCATTTGGGCCTCAGCTAAGACTATCGGGTGTTATGGTCATCATAAGACCAGGGTCTGCAGCACCTGTGAGGAGGGGTGAGGAAGAGCGCCACCTGCCCAGGCTCAGTCTGAGTGTATTTCTTCTAGAGTCAGCTGGGGTACCATCCACAACCTCCTGGAAATGCTTCAACCATGTAATTATACTCTGCCTCTCAAAATCACGCTTCATCTTTCTAATTGAATAAGGCTGCATTTCATCACACTCATTTTAGATACTGTCTCCTCACATTTCAAGAGTTTAAATAACAGGCATCCATCACAACTCTGAGAAGACGTATATGAGGAAGAGCAGCTTTCTGGAATTAGGTCCTGCCTCTGGAGGCATCTCCCAGCCAGCAATCAGGCTGAGACGCCCCACAAGGGGTCTGTCTCACTGCTTCCCCTATGCTCACAAACACAGTAACGAGCTTCTCCGACGTATGCAATGTATGCAATCAAAACTTTGGCCTGCAGGGCAGCACCAGCCCATAGGAGCATGGCTTCCTGATTAGGAAAGTAGGAATTATTGGCCAGACTTTTTCAGCTTTATTTCAAAACCTCATTTAGTTCTTCAGCTGCTTTGAGCAATACTTGTGGAAGAAGAAACTCTATCATTTAGAAAAATGTTTAGTTGACGCTCATAATATTGCTTTTGGGTGTTATCCCTTCTCAGTTGCTATGGAAGGAAGACACAAAGGAAGTAAGAGATTTAGTTCCTCTCATCACTCATTCAGTTAATAACTCTGAGTGCCTACAATGTACAAGACAATGTAGAGTATGGAACTATGCATCCTATCCTGAATCTGTCTTTAAGGAGCATGGAATATAATAATAGTAATAATAACGCTAGTCTGGTGGCAAGTCCTCCCTAGAACCACATCCTACAGCATGTACAGTCAATGCAGAGGTCATGATAAAATCACAGAAAATCAATGCAGAGGTCTAGAATCTCAAGTGGTATAGGGTCAGGGCAGAAGGCTCTAAAGGTGAAACTTAGGATAGAGGTGCTTCCACTGAACAGTGTGTATTACTGTTAGGAAAGCTCCATTTTCTGTTTAAAAGACATTTCTAACTAAAATGCTTTAAAATAAATAAGAAAAAAAAGTCCCAAATTTTAGACGCACATCAATTGTAACTGCAGGGCAGCTGCATACAGTGTGGGAATTGTCCATATACAGCTCCTGGACGCCCCATTCATATAGATTGTTATGTGTCCTGCAACGTACAACCTGTACAGATGTTTGTGGTAGCTCTATGTGAACCCTTCTGCAAAAAAAATACAGACTTTCTTTGAAAAGATGGTTTATACCTCTTAATGAAACTATCCACAGTTTGGGATTTGTTTGCAGCCAAACCAGATTTTAGGCAATTTTTCCAAATATGATGCGACAAAATTTCTCTACTATCAATTTTTATGAAATGCCCTGGTCCTTACTTTTAGTTATAGTCAACCTCTCCATCTCTCCAGATAACCCAACTGGGAAAATTACTTCTCGGCTTTCCTCTCAGGGTCAATGCTCATGACCCTGAGCATTTTTTTTTTTTTTTTGCCAAAACTTTTCTATTTTATATGACATTCCCTTGTCACATTTCTCCCTGCTTGAAAATCGTAAAACTAGTTCATATTAGAGTACTGAAGATGTTAGTGTGCTTTATAAATAACCCAGATAATATACATGATTTGGACAAAGTAATCTTCTCCAAAAAGGACTTTAATTCTCCTGTCCTCAGGTTGTGATTTTTTTTTTTTTCAAAAGCAATTTTCTGTCATAAGCTTTGTCTTCTGATCCTATATCCAAATTTGGAAGTTTCCATTCCTTACCCTTGGGGGCATTCTCCCCAGGAGCTCTCCTCAGTACACACTTCAGAGTTTAAGTAATCCCCCATCATAATCCTTTGGAACACAGCTTGAATAAAGGTGCCAGTTGGTAAAAGGAGACTCTTCTAGAACACTTGGTGATCACTTTTGGAACTCCAAGTCCTGTGGAGTAGAAGGGAGAGGAGCAGAGGTGAAACTGAGGCACCCCAAGTCAAACGGGAGGGGTGTGACAAGTCGCACAAATACAAGTTGCTTAAAGCATTCTTACGAGAGTAAAATCTAGAATTTCTCTTATGATTCCAATTTATAAATGGATCTTTTCTATCAGATGTGTGTGCACACTCTCAATGCACATAAATACTTATTTCCCAAGGAGACACGTTAGTTCTTTGTCTAAACCCCTAAAGAGGAAAATAAATCTTTTTAAAGTGCCTGTAGTTTGCAATGCCACCTCTTTTTAATGGAGTAAAATTTTAGTGGAGTTAGATTTTCACATTATTATGTAGAGAAGTAGAATTCCTGTCCTACCTGGTTTCTAGAAAGTAGAGCCTCAGGAAAACGATTATAGAGGGAGTAGACCTATTATTTTATTAGAGAGTTTAATCCCATGGGATGGGCAAGAGAGATAAAGGAGCGAGACAGGGCAGGAGGGTCCGCATTCTCTAGAATACCTTAGGGAGATGACAATAGTTAAATGCAACCAATTGCTTAATTCCAAAGAAGAAACTGGGTCTTAGGCTCATCCACTGGAGAGAAAAAAGAAAAAATGTATCTGCTGTTCCTGTATCCCACTTGTCAAATTTACCTCACAGGGAGTTAATTTCCACATACTTTTGGATTGTGCATGTGCGGAGACTAGATGGGGTTCTGTGATGACTTTAATATTTATTTATTTATTTATTTGGCTGCATCAGGTCTTTGTTGCGGTGGGTGGACTTCTCTCCAGTTGTGGCGTGTGGGTTTTCTCTTCTCTAGTTGTGGTGCGGATTCCAGAGCGCGTGGGCTCTGTAGTTGTGGCACGTGGGCTCTCTAGTTGAGGCACACAAGCTCAATAGTTGTGGCACGAGGGCTTAGTTGCCCGACCAGGGATTGAACCCGCGTCCCCTGCATTGAAAGGTGGATTCTTTACCACTGGACCACCAGGGAAGTCCCTATGATGACTTTAATAGGCAAACTTGGGACGGGAGGCAAGAGGGGCAAGAGGCAGGGCAGTGATGGCGGTGCTTATGTGAACTAGTGGAGCACAGATGTCAGTGAAGTGAGGAGAATCTAAAGTGGTCCACAAGAGGTATCTGATACAGTCTCTGAATTTCCCCTGCTTCCAAAGATTGGTCTCCTTGGACTTGAGACCAATTAGGAATTAATTTATTACTATACCATGCATAATATATTTTTCCTTGCTCTCTCCTCTTCCTCCCAACCCTCCTTCCTTCTTTTTTTTCTTTGTGTAAAAGAATACATGTCAGTATTTTTACACACACACACACACGAACAACCCAAATGGTACCAAATGCATTATATGAAAAGTATTCTCTAGCCAAGTTCTACTCCCAAAAGAACCTCTTTTAAAATATTTTTAAAGAAAAAAGAATTTATCAAATTAAAAAACAAATAGCACATTGTCATCGTTTAAAATTCAAACAGCAATGAAAATGATAACAATGAAAGTTAAAATATTACTTTGAATCCTGCCACAGAGAAATTACCATCATTAACATTAGGTGAATAGCTTTCTAGATAACAATATAATATACAATATAATATAATATGATATGATATATAATATAGAGGTGGAGATAGGTAAATATACAGTTGAATAAGTGATAAAGTTTATTAAACAGGATAAGGCTTATTTTTAATTAAATTATTATATTTAGTTTCTCTCAATTTTTACAGAAGTAAAAGAAATAGAAATCCAACCAAAAGGATAGCACAAATAAATATGAGGATTCTATAAATACTCAGATAAGTATTTTTTAACCATAAGAAATATATTTATTTTAAATATTATAAGATCTCTCTCTGTATATAAAAATAAGAGAATGTGAAACCTAGTAAGAATTTGCAGTGATTATATTTTTTAAAACTTTAGACTTAAATTTTATACTCTACCAATTAACTCTCTACTGTGAAGGATGACAAAATTAGCACTCACATTTTTTCAGCTTTTTTTGTCTTTCTTCCCAGTTTTCATTGTTGTATTATTATTTTTACAATTTCAAGGTTTATAACAATCATAGTCTGTTCAGTAACCATAATTCTCACGCTTATGTAATCTTACCTCTATATTTGCTTCTAGGAGTTACATTTTCTGAGTTCTGGCATGCTTAGAAACATCTGCTGTCTTTATGCTTATGGACAAAACAAGTTGGATAGGATATTCTTAAATCCCTTTTTTCCCCTCAGATCTCTGTAGACTCTGCTCCATGGTCTTCTGTATTGACTATTAAGCTAACTAAGGCTTCTTAAATCATCTTTTGATTGACTGGATTTGTTTGTGAAATGTCTTTTCTTTTTAAGGAGAGCTCTTGGGCACCTTTACCGATCTCTTTGGTATCTGAGAATGTTATACTATTGGCTTTAAAGTTAAGGAACATCAGTGACTATTGTTTCCCTCAAATTCAGTGCCTTTATCCTCACTTAAAGAGTAGCTTCAATCTTCCTGTTGCAATAATTATATAACTTTGTTTATTGATTCCCAGATGCTTTGTGGTTATTACCTCCTTAATGACAATCTCATAATAATCCTGCATAGACCATGCTGTCATCCTCACTTCATTAATCAAGAAGTTGATGTTAAGAGAGGTTAATAATTCCCAGGGTCACAGACAAGTAGTGGAGCCCAGCTGTGTATACAGTTTGTTTCCAGTGTCTCCCCTCTTTATTCCCTGCCGTACCGCCACCTTCTCTTAGATGTGGATGGTCTGGAGAGGAGCCAGGCATGAGGCAATGTGAGGCATGGTCAGCATGGTGGATGGAAAGGAAAGGAAAGATGATTTGTCTTCTAAATTCTATTACCAGACATGTAAATAAAATAGTATTTCCAAGAATTCTCAAATCACAAGTAAATAATACTAGTGAAATTGGAGGATATTTCTTAGCCCTTTGCCCTATGGAAGATTTCTTTTAAGGTTGACAGTTTCTTGGAATTCTCATGGCTGGCATAATGTACTTTGCTCTATAAAGTTACCATAAAAAAATGTCTTCTGTTTAGGAAAATTAAAGGCATTGCATCAAGATCCATACTCTCATGTCAGCTTCATTATCTTGAGTCATATTTAAAAGCTGTAATATTTGATATCCATTGTTATGAACTCTCCTTTGGGACTAGTATTTAAAATATTCCTTAAACCTAATCAATCCATATGATTCTACACTCGGCCAAATTCAGTCACCTTCAGTCAAATGGTGAAGTGGTGAGCATATATGAGCAGAGTTCAAAAAAGCTAGAACAGTGACCATATTTACATGTATAAAATCTGATACGAAAGAATGGTTTGTATATCACAAGTGAAATACACAGCCCTGGTAGATTGGGGCCAGTTTCATCACTGATGGCCTCAGGGAAAAGTAGAGATATTAAATTACATGATGTGCAAAAACCAAAAGGATCTCTTTCTCACTCAGTATATTTAGAAAGGGCTGCCTGGGTCTTCAGGATGAACTTGAAGGCAGCCTGACAGTGATGAATATGCTTTTCTCTGCCCTCTGTGATATACCAGGGCACTTACCCTCTCTGTTACCCCTTAGCACCTTGTCAATGGGTGGCATTAATTCTTTAATAGATTAATTTCTTACTTATTAACATCCACTACTATATGTTAGCTCTGGAGGGGACCATAGTCCATCTTGTATACTTCTTGGCACATAATAGGCATTCAATAAATATTTGTTAAGTATTGTATTTCCTGTAAGTCTTGTCTTCTGAACTAAAATATAAACTATCAGAGGACAGAGTTCAAAGTTTATACTCTGAATGGTCCATTGGACCCAATAATGCTGAGCAGAAAGCAGAATCTCAATGATGATTTGTTATATTGAGTTGAATTAAATCATATGGAATATAAAAGGCTGCCTTCCTGCATGTGCTTCCATAGGATATTGTACCTGCCTTTTTTATAGCCTCTGAACAACTCTAACTTTTTGTTCCTGTATCCAGTTGTCTCTCAACATTTTGTATCTTCTGAGGGAAGTATTTATTTGTCTTTTTAAAAATTCAAGTGTAGTTGATTTACAATAATGTGTTAGCTTGGATGTATAGCAAAATGATTCAGTTATAAATATATATATGTACATATTTTCAGATTATTTTACATTATAGGTTATTATAAGTTATTGAATATAGTTCCCTGTGCTATATAGTAAATCCTTGTTGCTTATCTATTTTACGTATAGTAGTATGTATCTTTCAATCCCATACTCCTAATTTATTCCTCCCCCCCTCCCTTTCCCCTTTGGTAACCATAAATTTGTTTTCTATGTCTGTGAATCTGTTTCTGATTTCCCCATAAAATTACATTGAACATTTTTGTTTCTGGAGCTTTCCATATGGAAAAGAAAATCCTAACATTATTACATAAGGCATATTTATGCCTAAAACATGTAAGCCTACAAATTAACATAGTACTGTAAAACTTTCTAGGTCAGTTGATAGTTTGCTAATATCCCTATATGAAACAGTTTCTTAAATGTTGAGTATTCCTACAAATTATCTATTGTATCACTCAATATTTCATTGACAGAAATGACATACTGATTAAATCAGCATTCTGGAGTTATAGTCTTTAATAATGATATAAATTTAAAATATTTGAAGAACATTAATTTGTATTTCATTTCAAAAGGAAAGTGTGAAATTAATGAACACTTGGGCAATAGATACTGCATCCCTATCTCTAAAATTAACTGATTTGGAAGTAGTGTATTCTTATGTGAACTAAGCATCAGGCTTATTTTGAAGATCTGTAACTGCAAGACATACTTCGGAAATAAATGCCAAAGAAAGTAAAATATAAGACTATTTTCTCTGGGAATAAATTAAAAAATATAATCTACCTATTAACCACCTTTGGTAGACCACTAGTTGCACCTACATCGGTTTTGTACTCTACTTTTTCCATTTTTCCCAGGCATATGACCATCTGAAATAAAAGCTATATTTTGCATCCTTCCTTGCAGTTAGGTAGGAGCATTGTGACTAAGTATTGGCTAATGAAATTTAAATGAGGGTGCAACCTTCTCTCTCACTGTCCTTGCTGGCCAGAATGTTGATGTGAGGGATGGAGCTTGAACAACAATCTTGGATCATAAGTTGGAAGCCAAGTGCTGAGGTTGGTAGAGCAACACAGAAACTTTGAGATACTTAACTCTGAAATTCTTTTAAGTGAGAGGGAAAACTTTTTTTCTTTTTTTAAAGCCACTGTTATTTGGGGTTTTAGTTTTATGCTGCTGTATTTAATCTTAACTGATACACATTTCAATTGTTGGCATATTACTCCTGTATTAGAAATTGTAAATGAGAAATTATTTCAACACCTGAAGACCAAGATACAACAGAAGACTCCATAGGCTCAAGATATTGAGACATCCTAGAAAGAGTTTTCTGTAAAGTATATCTATTCCGTGGCATGGCAATATCATTCTTCTTGAAAAAGTTTACTGGACAGACATCATTTCTTCCATCACATATATAAACAACTCATGTATAATTCACTCCTCGTTGTGACTTTACCTACAAATTCTACCAAAACTACATTTTTGCAAAGATTTTGGGGGCATCTAGTGCAAGAATGAGCATGATAATTTTCCACAGTGAGATGACGGTTGGTGTCAAAAGCTGCTGGATTTGTAAAGACTTTATCAAACACGTCATGAAAATTGGTAGCTTCTAAAACCCAACCTATGAAGACTGAATTTGCATCTGAAATAATGATGCAGTCAAATTTATCCTTGTTCTTTCTTGTAAAGTTTAAAAGTTCCACCATCCATGGAGTGAAAGGCATTGATATCATTGCTCTTTTCATTTCATCTTCTCTTACACCTTCATCTCCCAGATACTTAAAGACTCTGCCCATAAATTCTGTCCAAAATCCTTTCTCATAAGAATCTTGTAGTTCAATAGGAAGCTTTTTCTCTGGAGCACATTGTACAATCCAGGTGTCACTATTATCATCTATGATTGTATTGTCAAAGTCAAAAACCAACAAAATTTTCATGGTTCCAGAAACAGATTTGGGTTACCCCAATTTAGTATTTCCAAGATAATTAATCTTACTTCAACATGGAGCTCAGGTTAAACAGTCATAACAATCTTCAGTTTTAAACACTAGCCAGTTTCTAACCAACATTACTCTTACTCTATATGCAGGGGGAAAAGTCTTCTGGTTCCAAGCAAAGGAATGGAGACTTCTTAACTCCAGCATTGTTATGATGGATAATATGATAGAAAACCTTCCCCCCGTGAGGAGGTCTGTGGGTCACACACGCCAAGCCCAGGCCTTGCTCTCCCACACACCTGCCAGGTCCATCCCGAAACCAGGGGCAGGGACCTAGTCGGGTGTCCTTCCCTGGGAGGCGCATGTTGGATGCTGATGGGAGTGCCAGGCCGGGCCCGGCCGGGTCCCCAGGGCTCATCACTGACCCAGGCCAGAGATCCACAGGCGTTCTGGCCTCAGCGCGACTCCTGCGGACTCTCCTGTTTTGTATGTAGATTCATTTGTATTATTTTTTAGATTTCACATATAAGTGATATCATATAATATTTGTCTTTAATTTTTCTTTTTTTGTGTGTGGTATGCGGGCCTCTCACTGTTGTGGCCTCTCCCTTTGCGGAGCACAGGCTCCAGACGCACAGGCTCAGCGGCCATGGCTCACGGGCCCAGCCGCTCCGCGGCATGTGGGATCTTCCCGGACCAGGGCACGAACCTGTGTCCCCTGCATCAGCAGGAGGACTCTCAACCACTGCGCCACCAGGGAAGCCCTGTCTTTGATTTATTTTACTTAGTACAATAAGGTCCATCCATATTGCTGCAAATGTCAGTATTTCATTCTTTTTTTAGGGCTGAGTAATATTCCGTGTGTGTGTGTGTGTGTGTATGTGTGTGTGTATATATATATATATACACACACACATACACACACACACATATATGTGTGTATATATATACCATATCTTCTTAAACCAATCACCTGTTGATGGGCACTTGGGTTGTTTCCATGTCTTGGGTATTGCAAAGTGCTGCTATGAACATTGTGGTATATATATCTTTTAGAATTAGAGTTTTCATCTTTTCTGGTTATATGCCCAGGAGTGGGATTGCTGGATCAAACAGTAGCTCTATTTTTAGTTTCTTAAGGAACCTCCATACTGTTTTCCATAGTGACTGCTCCAATTTACATTCCCACCAACAGTGTAGGAGGGTTCTGTTTTGAGACAAGTAGGGATATATCATTCTTTTTTGAATAATTTTGGATGCAGCAAATGATGAATAAAGAAAAGGAGCTAACATTCTATTAATTGGCTATTATGCCAGGCTTGTGTCTGTGCTATCTGCTTTACATATGTTAACTCAGTTAATCTTACCAAATCCTTTGACGTTAGTAATTTAATATTCATTTTATAGTTGGCAACACTAAAACTTGATCGTTTGCCCTAGATTATATATCTGGCAAGGGCCAGACCAGAGATGGAAATCTTATCTTTCCAACTCTAAAGCCCTTACCATTCTTACTGTGCTGACTCACTTTTGCATAATTTAATGAGCTAGCTAATGGGAACAGCCAAGTAGAGCTCTTCTCTCTACCCCACAGTAAAGTCTGGATACTTAGGATGCTCTCACAAGGGAATCATTTTCATATCAAACCGATATGTTTAAGCAATACTGCTTACTCCTGTCTATCAAGACTGCTTTATTCAAGTGTATCCTTCCTAATGTTAGTAAAGTTAGGTAGAGTAGGATACCGCACCAGAGAAAATTTATGTTTTTAATCTCTTTTTCAGTGAGATATATGCCAGAAAACTCAAAATCACTAAATATAGCTCACCTTACTCCACCAGCCCTCAGCCCCAGACATTAAGTGTAGACAACTTATAATAATTGGGCTGCCTCCTTTAGAAAGGTAAATCACCTTTGAGTAAAGAGGGTGCATCTAAGGGGAAGGCTCCTTTAATAAGTAAGGCACCATAAACCCTCAGGGTTCATGTTTGTGATAAGGTTGATAGACTTGTTAGAAAGAAAGAATTTGGGGCTGTTTTGGGATTTCTGATTTCAGATATGTGGTAGAGTGGGATGGTGGGACTAATTACGATATTCATTTAGTGATTTTTCTACTCTTCAACTCTTGTCAAAGAATGCATTCCTCTTAAGGCAGAGTCCTGCAGGAGCAAAGAAAAGAGAATATCGTTAAGAAGCACTGAACATGAAAACTGTCTTTTTTCCATGTTTTAGAAGTAGGCATTTCTTTTAGGTTCTTATCAACACTTGTGATCTGTAATGTGCTGGAGAGAAAAGCACCTTCAGTCAGCCAAAGAATTAGAGACAGTTTTAAATGATTTGGAATGTGTTCCAGAATTACAAAAATTTCAGGTTATATTCAACAAAATCCACCAGTTAATAAATTGAAAATATTAATTACATAATAAATAAATTGAAAATTATTTACATGAAAATATACTTATAATATTTGAAAACAGAAAACATAGTACCAAAAATATTGTTTGAAAGATTTAATGAAATTAACAACATTAAATTTTCCAAAAATTTTCTGTAAATATTAGGTTATACAGGTGCCTATAAATGAAAGAATAAAAAGTATAAATATTATGTCTTGGTAAAATGAGGTAGGTAAGAAAACAGCCTGAGTAGAAAATCCTTTTGAAAGTGCAGTGGTTTTCCATTGTTTCTTTTCAATAGCCAAGGAGTAGGATACTGAACTTTCCTTCTGTGAGGCAGCTGGATTAATTAGGAAAGAAAATGAATTTAGCTGTGTTTGCATCCTGTGTTAGGAGAGCGAGAGGTATTCTGTTACATAAATAGAGGGAGTTATCAGTTAATCCACTGACTCTGTGGAATAAGGGCTTTCTAAATATTCAGGAGTTTTGGTACCTGGTGAATACCTAATTAAGGCATTAAAGAAAAAAAAACCTTTTCAATCTTTTACTCCACAAATACTTTGAATGTCGACCATGCAGAGTTTGTCCCAGACTCTGGTGGTAGAGCACTGCACATTAGATACAGCCTCAGTCTACAGAGACCCCCATTCAGTGGGCAGAGTTAAGACAATGAGCAAAAGAGTAAATAAATATGATTATTTAAGATTGTGGTATTCACTATGAGGTATCCAATACAAGGAATTACGGTGAGGATTGGGTGAGGTTGGAGGGATGACTTTGACATGGGCAGTCAGAGAAGTTGAAAGCAGGACTGAGCCCTCTGTGACATGAAGTAGCAGCTAACTGACAACCTCTAGATGAAGGGAAAAGGAAGAAACTCTTGAGGTGAGGATGAGCTTGCACACTTAGTCAGCCCTACATCTTAGATAAGAAGAAGTACCTTCCATCTTAACGGTTTTTAACAATTGACACAGACGTCACAGACCCTGAGATTTCTGCATTCCATAACTCGTCTTCACTGCTCACACTGTAAGAAGTATTATTTCTAGAATCATTCATTATTGTTTCTGACTTAGAAACAGAGTAAGGCATATTGTTTTATGATTTCTATGTCTTTACATCACCTACAATTTTGGGATCAATGTCCTACTTCTGGCCAAACTACTTTATTCCACTTCTATAGAGAGAATGGATAGTAAAACAAACCTTTGGACATCGATATTTTAACCGAGTAGATTCTGGGAAGAAGAAGGATTTGAGAACCTAAAACAAAGATCAAAATATCTGGGTAGTTGATACTTTCCCTTGAGAAAGACCTCTTAGAAATATTTTATATCTGCTGTATTACACCTTCCCACATACTGGAGGAATTGATTGCTGTGAACTATTGTGTCTCTACCACAAGGCAAGCTGAGACCTTGTGATGGGCTGGTGGGGAGGAAGCAGCAGCAGCATATGGGCTGGGAGGAATTTTCAGTGCTTTGTGTTTGTCCCTTGCCCAGGCATAGTGGAGGGTAGTTAGCAATCCAAATCAGTGTTCAAGAGTCTGAAAAACCTCATGGTGGTTCTGGACTCATAGCATCTAGGCAAGTTGATCTGGTGGGTGGGGCATTGCCCCAGGAATTTTTAGTAGTGACAAGGATCAGCTGAGTTATTTCTAACATCACAGGAAGGTGATTTTGCAGATAGAAAGGACTATTTATTAAGCAAATTTTAATTTAATATTCAAATTATTAATGTTATAAAATTCAAAACCTAGGTAGAAATCCTTTTAAGTGTGCATATATTTCTTAACTTCTTTTAATATATATAGCAACTTTTGAGTGGAACATTTCTTTTTCTTTGAGAATTCCAGTGGAAGTCTTGAAGTGGAAAGCAAAAGAGATGTGCTATAGTCGTCTATGTGGGACTTACTAAAAAGAGAGCAAAAACTGGTCTGGGACTTTTGTCCGCACTGTCACTTTCCATTAGTTAAGGTAGGAAAATAAATTATGGAAAGATAGAATGGAGGAAATTCCTATGGGTAAAGAGGCTTTAGAATTTCCTTCTCTCTCTTATTTAACTGGTCCAAGTGACGGGAGCTCAAAGAGTCTACTTGTAGAGGTCAAGAGTGTCTGCAAGGAGGGGACACTGGCATCTTAACCCCTGGTTGGAAGTTTGCTGAACGCAGAGAATCCACTGTGTGGTTTGTGGTAAAAGAGGTCTCTGGAGAACATGACGTGTGGCTAGCAGCCTGGAGGAATTCTGCAGGATGGAGGTGAGCTTATGATGACAGAGCAAGGAGAGAGCAGACACAGGAAAAAGCCCATACTCCCACAGTCTAGCAAGGCAAGGATGCATATGATTCCCTACGCAGAATGAATGTTTAGGAAACAGATATGGCTGAAGCCAAATTGAACGATTTTCTGCGTGAAAAGTGCCTGTGGAGCACTGCAAGAATCCTGCCCTTGTGCTGAGGTTGAAAGTAATTCACGTCACCACTTGATATTTTTCAGATATAGTCTCTTTATTGACTGAATTTTCCATCCTCCCCATCCCAAATAACTATACAACTCTGTGGTCATCTTCTTGACAGGAATCAAAAGGGAGACCTGTAATATAGTTTCGGGTGCCCTATAGTTTGATGCAGACTTTTAATCCAGCAGCTGATGGAGAGAGGCCAACCCACACAGGGAGAGACACAGGAATAGAAGAGTGAATATGAGGCTCTGGTCTTCAAGTTACGGTCTTCAAGACTTTTTTCCCAGCCTGATTCCAATGTTCTGCTCTCAGAATATTCTTTTCTAATTGTAGATTTTTGGGGGGGGTTGGGCTAGCAATGATTTTGCTAGTTGTTCCTTTATAGTAGATTTATGTTGCTTATCAAGAGCTATATCAACTATTTTTCAGTTTAGTGATTAAAAAAATGTGATTGCTGGAATATGTCATCATCTCTTTGGGTACAGCCTGCAAACAAACATTGCTGGGTTCTGATTGGCTAGAAGTAGAGTGTGATTCACTTGTTTTGTATATCCTATCAGTGATGAAAATCCTAGGTCTGTAAGCTGAGGTGACCACTGTGACATAAAATAATTTTGCTTTATATTTTAATAGCACATAAACATTTTTTATTTAAAAAAATCTGATAATAGCCACTTCAGCAGATTCTGCCCTAAAAAATCACTTCCTCTAGAAAAGACTAAATATGTATACCTGTATATTGTATAGTTTATGGAAATCACAGCTATGTGAATAAATATGGATTGTTTCAAACGCAATAGAGTACTTTACATTCTTATGTTAAATTTGAAAGTGGGGAATGGGAGCTGCAAGCATTCATCAGAGCCTGTCATGGTCCTATGCAAGAGTCCCTTAAAGTATACCTATTTTTAGGACATTAAGGGAGAAATCTGGGTGGTTAATAGGTTGGTGGAAATAAGATTGGCCAATAAGTTACTTCTTGTTGGTAGGTACCAAGAGAAACTTTACTGACTTAGAAAACCAGACCAGTTCTACACTCTGCACACTGATTGGTCCAGGCCTTGTTATATATTGCCAAGTATAGCTTGGGATTGGGACAGAGTCTGGACCCAGATGGCTTATGTGATGAAATTCCTCCGTGCTGCAGACAACAAGGATTGAGAAAAGAGAGGAACTATTAAACGTAAAAAAGAATTGTAGCAAGCAGCAAGCATATAGAATTAGTGAGCGAGCAAGTGACAAAGAAGATAGAATTATAAAAGCAAATAGAATTGTAAGACTGTAGCTTGAATCATTGTTCACTTTATCAGTATGAGAGGATTGGTGCCTTTTTCCAGGATAAAGGAGGGAAGTGAGAAGTTCCTCAACTGGGGACAATAGCTCAGTTTTCATAGAATTAAAAAATTTTTAAGTTTTTCATGAAGAAATATTTGTGGCATGGAATCTCTGTTTTGTTTAAGGCTTTGTGATTTTCTTACACTTAAAGCCATTGTATTAATCTGGAATGTATTCAACTGCAAAATACAGAAGAGCTAATTAGCTCTAGATGAAAAACCTAAAGGAATATTTGCCAAGCATAATGAGTAGTTTGGCATTAAGAGTGCAGGGTAGGAGGGTTTAATAATGACCTTGGGGACCTAGGCTTCTCTCATGTCTCTACTCCACCACACTTCGTTTGTTGGCATTTATGCCTATGCATGTTGCTTCATGGGCATTGGAAGCTGCCACATCTCCAGGCTTCATGACTGCATTCCAGACTGAAGAACAGGCCTTTATAATTGTCAGGCAAAGGAGAAGGGTATTGAAAGTGCAGGTTGCATTAGCCAATCTTTAATGTTGACTCATAGCCATTCTAAGGATAACTCTTATATAAGCAATTATTAGATAACACAATATGTTCTAAATTATTAATATTTCTCATCTCCCAAATATAGTAATATGAGAGCTGGTGGTTTTAGATCTTACTTGCTTTTAGCCTAATTTATCTTATATTCAGCCCAGTTTTTCCTATAGCAGTTAAATTCTACTTTGCATGCCAACTCCAGTCAGTTGGACGGGCTGCCAAGACTGCCATGTAAAAATGGATTCGGAGGTTGCCCTGAGCCCTGGCAGGAAAGTAGGCCTTGATATTTGCCATGAGGGAAAGTGTTTGCCCATGGGCTAAGTGTCTGTCCTTCCTTTTCTGTAACAGCTCTTATATTACAGAAAGGAAGGCCAAGCACACAGTCAATTAAACATGTTTCTTTAAGATTAGGAAATTTAACTAGTCTTTGGGATATTATCATAACTAGTATATTCTGACTAAGTAATGTGCAAATGAGTGAAACCTGCCATGTTACTTATGTCGAAGTTTACACTTTCATTCTCATAACTGGTTATCAGGTGAAACAAAGCTTTATGCCCAGAACAGCAGCTTTCAGTTTCTCTACCCAGAGATAGTTCTGCTCAAGATTATCTGTTCATCTAAATGAACATTCATATTCCCTTGTATTAATCTACCTGGGCTACCATAACAAAATATCATAGACTGCATGGTTTAAACAACAGAAATTAATTTTCTCATACTCCTGGAGGCTGGAAAGTCTAGGATCAAGATGCTGGCAGGGTTTCACTCTGAGGCCTCCTCTCTTGTCTTGCAGGCAGCATCCATCTTGCTGTGTGCACGTGCAGAGACAGAGTGAGAGCAAAATTTCTTGTGTCTCTTCTTATAAGGACACTAATCCTACGGTATCAGAGATCCACCCTTATGACCTCATTTAACCTTAATTGCCTCCTTAAAGGCCCTATCTTTAAATAGTCACATTAGGGATTAGGGCTTCAGCATATGAATTTTCAGGGCTACAGTTCAGTCCATAGCATCCCTATAAGATATAATTACAGGGAAGTTACAATCCTAAAACAGAAACTGTATTTTTTTGTTCTAGGTTTAATAAAATATTTTTGTATTAAACTGTATCGTAAGTCCTGGTATCCTCTATCCAGAGAATGTTCGAGGTCTTTAGAAGGTTTTGTGAAGAAGCATAAAAAGCAACACAAATACACTTTTCATTAGAGTCCTATTTTTGACCATAATTATTCCTGAGAGGTCACGAAGAATGATAAATATCAGCAGTCCAAAGTTTAAGTTCTTTTCTTCCACATAAACTTTAGTCAATTTTATGATTTTCAACTCTTTTTTTTTTTTTTTTGCGGTACCTGGACCTCTCACCGTTGTGGCCTCTCCCGTTGCGGAGCACAGGCTCCGGGCGCGCAGGCTCAGCGGCCACGGCTCATGGGCCCAGCCGCTCTGCGGCACGTGGGATCCTCCCGGACTGGGGCACGAACCCGTGTCCCCTGCACCGGTAGGCGGACTCTCAGCCACTGTGCCACCAGGGAAGCCCTTAACTCTTGTTTGAATTAGATATCAGAGAATATTGAAAAATTCCCTCTTTTTTTTTCTTTCATGGGAGATGACTCAAGTAATAGGGCTTGCCAAGTGTGTATCTGCTCTTGATCAAGGAGACAATTCTGAGCTATTTAATATAATAATTAAAACAGGATATAAGCAAGGCACGTTGATAAACTGATCATTGTGATTTAATAGAAAAAATATGGAACTAGAAATTTAGGAGAAAAAAAAGTTTAACTTCTGATTGTCTCTAGTCTCCTGGGATAAATCCTAAGAAAGGAATGCCCAGTACAAAACTGGCAAGATCCTTGGATTGGAAGGCAGAAGATCTGAGTTTGAATATATCACCACTTCACTTTTCTGAGTCTCAATTTCTTTGTGAAATGGGACAACCGATTTCTGTCTAAAAGTATGAGTGTATGAGTATGTATATATTTAGAACTGGGTCAACCATATTATTTGTATGAAATAAATTTGTATGAGATGTTAAGTCCTGTATGGGCAGGTATGTGTTGATCTAATAATTGTGCTCCAACACACTTTTGATTTTTGATTAAATACACACTAAAGAATGTTTGCTGAATGAATGAATGTGTCATAGACAAGTGACTTATCACCTTGTTGTTTTTCCTCCAATATTCAGAGTTTGCCCTAAGTGATCTCTCAGCTCTTTTTGTTTATAATAATTTGATTCACAATTCTTATGAGTTGTCTGAGGGATCAGCAGTGAAAAATCTCATCTTAAGCAAGGCAAGGTTTGTGCCAATGGATAAGCCACTAACACTCCAAGAACATGGGCAACAATTTTCTCTTTTTTGATTTCTTCTGTCAAAATTACAGAATTAGTGCATATTTGTTGAAAGTGTGAACAAAGCCAGTCCTGTATAAAAATTTTAAGTACAAAAGAAAGTCTTTCTTTCCCCCCGTTTTACTCTCCTTCATATCCTATTTTCTAGGACAAAAGTTTGATGCATATTTTTTCATCTCTTTCTCTCTCTCATTGTTTCTCTCTTATATTCAGATGAAGGGATAGATGGATAGAATATTTTTTAATGAACTATACCAGTCAATAGGTGTATTTATAATTTATAAAGAGAGTAACAGAGAGAAAGTCCCCCAAGGATGACTCTTCAATGTACAACTTGTTATACTATGAAACCAAAGGGTGTTTGGGGCTGGGCCTGGTGAATCAGTGTTTGCCCAGAAGGGCTCATCCTGGCACCCTATAATTATATCTCATAGATGGCAACATTGTCTACATCCATCCTGAGCTGGCTTGATGATAAGCAGTCCAGTTGACGTTGCTTCCTCCTTTTTAAACCCAAATCTGACATTAAATAATAAAATAGTTCAATAAAATTGTTCAGTAAGATGGGTTGGATACTCCCTGGATTCGGCATTGGGCATAGTTACTAAACAGAGCTGAGATCTGGAAATGTAGACTTAAATCAATGAAAAAAATCCAGCCTGTTTCATTATTTTAACACATTTTGCTTTTTTGTAGAGGTCAGTTTCCTGCTTTTGAAACTATAGTTATAGTTCGCTTAAATCTTATCACTTTTATAGGTTTATGTCCCAACATTATCAGAAGCTGGGAATGGCTAAGGTTTTAGAGTTTTTAATATGAAATTTTGTGCCTCCTCCTTCTGTTTCTCTTTGCTTTTTGTCATAGGGGCCTTAGAACTTTGCTTCTGATGATTGAGATTAGAAATGGAGACCTGGGACATGGCTATACATCCTGCACATTCCTCAAAGCTTCACTTCTAAACATCTTTAATCATCATTTGTATATACTTTAATCATGTTCTAAAAATTCTAAAATTTTGAGATTTGAAATCCTCCACAATATTTTTTAAAAATTTTATTTATTTATTTATGGCTGTGTTGGGTCTTCGTTGCTGTACACGGGCTTTCTCTAGTTGCAGTGATGCGGGGGTTACTCCTCGGCGCGGTGCATGGGCTTCTTATTGCGGTGGCCTCTCTTGTTGCGGAGCACGGGCTCTAGGCGTGTGGGCTTCAGTAGTTGTGGCATGTGGGCTCAGTAGTTGTGGTTCATGGGCTTAGTTGCTCTGTGGCATGTGGGATCTTCCCGGACCAGGGCTCGAACCTGTGTCCCCTATGTTGGCAGGCAGATTCTTAACCACTGTGCCACCAGGGAAGCCCCACAATATTGTCTGCATCTGGTTGTGGCACAAAATTTCCTAAGTTCTGATTTTATTTCTAAACTCATCACTGTGGATCCACATTGCTTATTTCTATCAGAATTTTTGCCAGTTTCTCTAGAAAGCTGAAACAGGGTAATTCTTTGCAGGGGTAGACAAAGGGTAAATGGAGACTGGTTCATGACATACTCACCCAGGTTATCCTGTGTAGAAGTCTGCAACCTCAACGTGGCTTGTGCATCCAGTTCCCATAACATCAGTTCATTCCAAGGACCTTCCTTGGTCCAAGGATTGTGTGATATAAAAGCACTTCAGCTTCTGTAGAAAAGAAAGTCAATGAGTGATATACTCTTAAGAAGCTCTGTTTTGGAAAAGGAGTAGCAAATAAGGAAAAGGAAGAACTGAATTGATCCACATAGATAGAGACAATCTGTATCCAGTTTTGGAAAAGACAGTAGTGATATTCAGCCAGTATGTACCATAATGAGATTTCCAATATTGAAATAGTTCCCTGCCTGAAGGACATTTCCCTATGGCTTTGCCTCTGGTAATTACATCTGTCTGGGCAGGAAGAGGTCCTGGGGCAAAGACAGCACCTGGCTGGTGCTAGACAAAGGGAAGAGACATTAAATCCGTCATTAAGATATTTGACTATTTTCTTCTTGAAAGGGGAAAAACATTCCAGCACCTAAGCTGAGAGGATTGGGACAAGAGGATGTAAAGAAAGAGTAAGAGAAAATCCCAAAGACTGAGAGAAGGGGCAGGACAAATTGCTACTGATATATATATATATCAGGGTTGCAGAGGCTTCTCTGTGCTGGGAGCAGTGTGGAAATTATGCTTTGTGCATTAAAATGCTCTGGAACATGCAGCCCAAGCTCCCTCTGCAGTATCTGTCCTTGTTAGATAAGTTGCAAGAATTGACCACAACCAAATCTGTTCTAAAATTTTGTTGTCCAACAACAATACTCGTTGGGTAGCTACAACATTTCTCAACCAGTGCTTAATAATTGGTAGCAGATTGTCAAGTTAAACACACCATAATCTGCTGCCTCAAAAAGCAAAAAAGGCAGCTGAGACAAACCGCAGGATACCTGCCAAGATGACTGGTGCAGCGCCTCAACCAGGTGGGCTGGCATTCAAGCAAAACCACTTATGGGAGACTCAGAGCTTTTCGCTCCGTGGTCTTGCTACTGTCTTCTTCCTGCAACTTACCTGCATCTTCTGGGTCACTTCTCAGTATCAAGGGTCCCTGCACAACATTCACCTGTGCATTCATTCAACCAACATTTACTTCTATCAGATGTCAGCTACTAGACAATGGTGAAGGATGGGTGATGCTGGGAAGTTCACTCTGATTTGCTCTTCACTGGTGAAAATGCCTGAATGATGGAGATGGTTTTGGTGCCAAGCCAAGCTGGGTTTGAATACTTTCTCCAGTGTTTAGCAGCCCTGATATTTACTAATCCTCAGGCACATTAACCTCTCCGAGTCTCAATTTCTTCATTTGTAAAATGAGGGCAATTGTACTTGGCCCATCTTGTATGGTTACTATAAGAAAAACGTGACATGTATAAAGGTCTGGGAGAGAGACTGATTCATAGCTGTGACACCATAGAAGTTTATTTCAATTCCTGCTGTCTTCTAATCAATACAAGGGTCCACATCTGGATATTAAATGGCATGAAGGATAGATTCATCAACTTTAAAGTTATTTGTTTTGCCCAGAGAGTTCAAAGACTTGAAGTAATTTTTGTAACTCCTGTGAGATCTCAATTACTGTGCCATTTGAACAAATTTCTATGGAGTTGGAGGTGGCTGGCAAACATGGAAGTGAAGCAAAGAAGAGTCAACAGCCTGGGCATTTTGCCAGAGAGAGACAGAGCAAGAGAGAAAGTGTCTTCTAGACTTTGCCTTTCTTCCTCGGTGTTATTTAATCATTGTAGCTTACTGGAGTTCTCCAGTAGGCATTTATTATTGATATTAGGGCTGTTCTTTTTACTTTGCCATTCCTAGTGACACAGAACAGCTGGAAATCTGATCATAATATGCCGTTTTAAGTTCACTTAATGTTCCCTATTTCCTAGGACCCATAAATAAAGAATCAGCGTGTATGGAGGTTTACTTCAGAGCCTCGTCTGTCTTCTGCGTCTTTAAGTATATAAAAGCTGAACTGCAGAGTATGCATTATTCTGCAGTCTTTGGCCAGTAAGCCAAAGATAATGAAGAGATTCTCCTTGAATCTAAGACCTCTCTTAGCTCTGGCTGGGTAGGGATAGAGATTTTAATCACTGTGTTGTTGACCCTTAAGTGCCACATCTTCACATGGATGAAGACAAAGCTTGTAGAAGGTACCAGTAACAACTGTCCACAGTCCTATTCCTTTGTGTGTGTGTGTAAAAATCCTGTGTTTGAGAAGGCCCTACCATATCAGAACCATATTTTTTAAAGAGAATTTTACATTTACTAGGGTTTGAGTCCCTATAAGCCAAGAGGCAGAGCCACATCCCATTTGATTCCCTTGCCATTTTCTAGCACATTTAACATAGTACTTCAGAAGGAGCTTTCAAAAACAATAAACATTAGTCTATAATGGGCATTACATTGTTACTGACATTTCAGCCATATCTTGAGGAAAATACTTTATTACCCAATGTTACTGGAGTTGCTAGCACAGCTACTTGTTCCATTCTTTCAAGTGTTTTCCTCGTTTGGATATCCCATTGATTTGACACTCTTTCTTAGCTCTTTGCTAGTTGACTGCTCCAGTCTTTACGCTCCTTCTAAAGAACATTCTAGAATTTATCCAGTAAAATGTCTCTTTTCCTCTTTAGCATAAACACCACTTTTACCTTCCCTTTCTGAAATTAAAGTAGGTGTTTCTGAAATTAAAGTAGGTGGAAATTTCTGCAAGGTTTTTTTTTTCTTTCTATAGAGTTCCTCCTCTGGGGTTCTAGTGTGCTTTCACTATCCTACACTAACATCAGCTGGTGGCGGGAGTGGAGGGGGGCTTTTAAAAATAAAACCTTCACATGGGCCTCACCTAAGACCAACTGAATAAGAAGTTTTCTGTAAGAGGCTTTCCAGGCGCACTTAACAATGAGCCAGAGTTGGCAACAAGTGGGTTGTGCTTTCATTTTTTAATTTAACAATTATTTATGAAGATCTTACAATGTGTTATCAATATGTCTAACTCCAATTTTCCAATGAAAGTGACCACTACATTTTTGGGCCAAACTACAAATCTCTGATGTGATCTCTCACACTGCCAACTGTGAACAAGCATCTCTGTTCTCTCTGCAGAGCTCTGTGCTTTAGCCGCTGCTCTCCTTTAGGTTTTGCCCGCCCTCATCACCCACTCTCAGCTGTCCCTCATCATGACCAAGGTAGGGGATATGTGAATATGCACATTTGTCCTCACACAGGGTTGCAGAATTGCAAGTAAAGAAAACCTAATCAGAGTAGATAAAGCAATATTGACAAATCAAAGAAAACTTTATGGAAACCAAAATAAGGAAGCATTGTTGGGCCTTAACAGGGCTCTGGAATCAGAAACTGGAGAATTGGGAGCCAACTCACTCCCCTGTGTTTCCCTGCGTATCTTGTCTTTTCTGCCACTGCTGTTTACATTTTCTTGGTCTTGGCAAGTCTCACCCAGATGCTGTTGCCCTGGCCCCAATCCCAAGTATTCAGTTTTTCTGGTTTAAATTCTCAGTAGTCAGTGACAGTTTTTTCTATTTTCCAATTCTAAATTCCAGAAAGAGAAGTGTGTTTTGTTTGTATGTCTATAGCTAATCCCTTTAGCTATAACCGGGAAGAATGGGCTCCTGGGGTCTGTTTCGTCCTTACTAGTGGCTTATGAGAACAAATTTTCTAAGGAGTGAAAACTGGAAGGAAAAGATTGTCATTTCTAGTAAAATTTTACACACACACAAACACATACACACCCCATGTGTACATACACAACATCCATTCATAAAAAAATGATATATAGGTTAGAAAACTGAGGTTGAGAATCCAGCATGGCACAGAAGAAGCAGGTGACAGGACAGAGACACAGACTCTTGAACTAACTTTGCCACTAATCGCTGGTATCATTTCAGACCTCTTCCCTAACTAGTTGCCTTACTGTCTCTGAATTTCATTTTTCTCATCTGTAAATGAGATGATCCAAGGGGCTGCATGAGTGGTTGGTTATACATTTCCATAGCACCTGACATTAAAAAAAACAGCTTAATGACCTCCATATCCACTTTCCTCCCTACCCTAAACCAGTGGTTCTTAAACATTTTTGTTGAAGAACAAAACTCATAAATCTTAACGTTTTTTTAAACTGGGGACCCCAACGAGCTATTGTTCATATGGGTCATATCTAATGATGTTGATTGTATTGGCAAACAGAACTGAGAAATTAAAAAAGTAATATTTATAAATTCACTGAAGAGGCACAATAACATACATATTATGTATTAGCATAAGTAACAATTTTATGAGCACTAACTATAATTAAACAATATCTCTTTATTACACAGGCGGATTTTCTGGAGGCAGCAAAATTAAATGCCTATATGCAATTTGATATCTTTTTCTGCATTTACCCTTTTTTATATTTTTATATTTAACATCTTATTAATTTTTTCTAACAACTTCATTGGAGTATCATTGCTTTACAATGGTGTGTTAGTTTATGCTTTATAACAAAGTGAATCAGCTATACATATATCCCCATATCTCCTCCCTCTTGCATCTCCCTCCCACCCTCCCTATCCCACCCCTCTAGCTGGTCACAAAGCACCGAGCTGTTCTCCTGTGCTATGCGGCTGCTTCCCACTAGCTATCTATTTTACATTTGGTAGTGTATATATGTCCATGCCACTCTCTCACTTCGTCCCAGCTTACCCTTCCCCCTCCCCGTGTCCTCAAGTCCATTCTCTACGTCTGTGTCTTTATTCCTGTCCTGCCCTTAGGTTCTTCAGAACCACTTTTTTTTTTCATAGTCCATATATATGTGTTAGCATACAGTATTTGTTTTCCTCTTTCTGACTTTACTTCACTCTGTAAGACAGACTCTATGTCCATCCACCTCACTACAAATAATTCAAGTTCATTGCTTTTTATGGCTGAGTAATATTCCATTGTATACAGGTGCCACATCTTCTTTATCCATTCATCTGTTGATGGACACTTAGGTTGTTTCCATGTCCTGGCTATTGTAAACACAGCTGCAATGAACATTGTGGTAAATGAATCTTTGTGAATTATGGTTTTCTCAGGGTGTATGCCCAGTAGTGGGATTGCTGGGTCATATGGTAGCTCTATTTTTAGTTTTTTAAGGAACCTCCTTACTGCTCACCATAGTGGCTGTATCAATTTACATTCCCGCCAACAGTGCAAGAGGCTTCCCTTTTTCCACACCCTCTCCAGCATTTATTGTTTGTTGATTTTTTGTTGATGGCCATTCTGACTGGTGTGAGGTGATACCTCATTGTAGTTTGATTTGCATTTCTCTAATGATTAGTGATGTGGAGCATCCTTTCATGTGTTTGTTGGCAATCTGTATATCTTCTTTGGAGAAATGTCTATTTAGGTCTTCTGCCCGTTTTTAGACTGGGTTGTTTGTTTTTTTGATATTGAGTCACAGGAGCTGCTTGTAAATTTTGGAGGTTAATCCTTTGTCAGTTGCTTCATTTGCAAATATTTTCTCCCATTCTCTGCGTTGTCTTTTCAGCTTCTTTATGGTTTCCTTTGCTGTGCAGAAGCTTTTAAGTTTCATTAGGTCCCATTTGTTTATTTTTATTTTAATTTCTCTACGAGTTGGGTCCAAAAGGATCTTGCTGTGATTTATGTCATAGAGTGTTCTGCCTATGTTTTCCTCTAAGAGTTTGATAGTGTCTGGCCTTACATTTAGGTCTTTGATCCATTTTGAGTTTAATTTTGTGTATGGTGTTAGGGAGTGCTCTAATTTCATTTTTTTTACATCTAGCTGTAAAGTTTTTCCAGCACCACTTATTGAAGAGGCTGTCTTTTCATCATTGTATATTCTTGCCTCCTTTATCAAAAATAAGGTGACCATATGTGCATAGGTTTATCTCTGGGCTTTCTCTCCTGTTCCATTGATCTACATTTCTGTTTTTGTGCCAGTACCATACTGTCTTGATTACTGTAGCTTTGTAGTATAGTCTGAAGTGCAGGCGTCTGATTCCTCCAGCTCCGTTTTTCTTTCTCAAGATTGCTTTGGCTGTTCAGGGTCTTTTTTGTTTCCATAGAAATTGTGAAGTTTTTTGTTCTAGCTCTGTGAAAAATGCCATTGATAATTTGATAGGGATTGCATTGAATCTGTAGATTGCTTTGGGTAGTAGAGTCATTTTCACAATGTTGATTCTTCCAATCCAAGAACATGGTATATCTCTCCATCTGTTTGTATCATCTTTAATTTCTTTCAACAGTGTTTTATAGTTTTCTCCTTACAGGCCTTTTGTCTCCTTAGGTAGGTTTATTCCTAGGTATTTTATTTTTTTGTTGCAGTGGTAAATGGGAGTGTTTCCTTAATTTCTCTTTCAGATTTTTCATCATTAGTGTATAGGAATGCAAGAGATTTCTGTGCATTAATTTTGTATCCTGCTACTTTATCAAATTCGTTTATTAGCTCTAGTAGCTTTCTGGTTGTATCTTTAGGATTCTCTATATGTAGTATCATGTCATCTGCAAACAGTGACAGTTTTACTTCTTCTTTTTTGATTTGGATTCCTTTTATTTCTTTTTCTTCTCTGATTGCTGTGGCTAAGACTTCCAAAACTCTGTTGGATAATAGTGGTGAGAGTGGACAGCCTTGTCTTGTTCCTGATCTTAGTGGAAATGACTTCAGTTTTTCACCATTGAGAACAATTTTGGCTGTGGGTTTCTCATATATCGTCTTTATTACATTGAGGTACGTTCCCTCTATGCCCACAGTCTGAAGGGTTTTTATCATAAATGGGTGTTGAATTTTGTTGAAAGCTTTCTCTGCATCTATTGAGATGATCATATGGTTTTTCTCTTTCAGTTTGTTAATATGGTGTATCACATTGATTGATTTATGTATATTGAAGAATATTTGCATTCCTGGGATAAACCCCACTTGATCATGGTGTATGATCCTTTTAATGTGCTGTTGGATTCTGTTTGCTAGTATTCTGTTGGCGATTTTTGCATCTGTGTTCATCAGTGATATTGGCCTGTAGTTTTCTTTCTTTGTGACAGCTTTGTCTGGTTTTGGTATCAGGGTGATGGTGGCCTCGTAGAATGAGTTGGGGAGTGTTCCTCCTTCTGTTATATTTTGGAAGAGTTTGAGAAGGATAGGTGTTAGCTCTTCTCTAAATGTTTTTAGAATTTGCCTGTGAAGCCTTCTGGTCCTAGGCTTTTGTTTGTTGGAAGATTTTTAATCACAGTCTCAATTTCAGTGCTTGTGATTGGTCTGTTTATATTTTCTATTTCTTCCTGGTTCAGTCTCAGAAGGTTGTGTTTTTCCAAGAACTTGTCAGTTTCTTCCAGGTTGTCCATTATATTGGCATATAGTTGCTTGGAGTAGTCTCTCATTATCCTTTGTATTTCTGCACTGTCAGTTGTTATTTCTCCTTTTTCATTTCTAATTCTATTGATTTGCGTCTTCTCCCTTTTTTTTGGATGAGTCTGGCTAATGGTTTATCAATTTTGTTTATATTCTCAAAGATACAGCTTTTAGTTTTAGTGATCTTTGCTACTGTTTCCTTCATTTCTTTTTCATTTATTTCTCATCTGATCTTTATGATTTCTTTCCTTGTGCTAACTTTGGGTTTTTTTTTGTTGTTCTTCTTCTTTCTCTAACTGCTTTAAGTGTAAGGTTAGGTTGTTTATTTGAGATGTTCTTGATTTTTGAGCTAGGACTGTATTGCTATGAACTTCCCTCTTAGAACTGCTTTTGCTGCATCCCATAGGTTTTGGGTCGTCGTGTTTTCATTGTCATTTATTTGTAGGTATTTTTTGATTTCCTCTATGATTTCTTCAGTGATCTCTTTGTTATTAAGTAGTGTATCGTTTAGCATCCACATGTTTGTATTTTTTACAGATATTTTCCTGTAATTGATATGTAGTCTCATAGCATTGTGGTCACAAAAGATACTTGATATGGTTTCAATTTTCTTAAATTTACCAAGGCTTGATTTGTGACCCAAGATATGATCTATCCTGGAGAATGTTCCATGAGCGCTTGAGAAGAAAGTGTATTATGTTGTTTTTGGATGGAATGTCCTATAAATATCAATTAAGTCCATCTTGTTTAATGTATCATTTAAAGCTTGTGTTTCCTTATTTATTTTAATTTTGGATGATCTGTCCATGGGTGAAGGTGAGGTATTAAATTCCCCTACTATTACTGTGTTACTGTTGATCTCCCCTTTTATGGCTGTTAGCATTTGCCTTATGCATTGAGGTGCTCCTATGTTGCGTGCATAAATATTTACAATTGTTATATCTTCTTCTTGGATTGATGCCTTGATCATTATGTAGTGTCCTTCTTTGTCTCTTGTAATAGTCTTTATTTTAAAGTCTATTTTGTCTGATATGAGAATTGCTACTCCAGCTTTCTTTTGATTTCCATTTGTATGGAATATCTTTTTCTATCCCCTCACTTTCAGTCTGTATGTGTCCTTAGGTCTGAAGTGGGTGTCTTGTAGACAGCATATATACAGGTCTCATTTTTGTATCCATTCAGCAAGTGTGTGTCTTTTTGTTGGAGCATTTAATCCATTTACATTTAAGGTAATTATCGATATGTATGTTCCTATTACTGTTTTGTTAATTGTTTTGGGTTTGTTATTGCATGTCTTTTCCTTCTCTTGTGCTTCCTGCCTAGAGAAGTTCCTTTAGCATTTGTTGTAAAGCTGGTTTGGTGGTGCTGAATTCTCTTAGCTGTTGCTTGTCTGTAAAGGTTTTAATTTCTCTGTCAACTCTGAATGAGATCCTTGCTGGGTAGAGTAATCTTGGTTGTAGGTTTTTCCCTTCTATCACTTTGAATATGTCCTGCCACTCCCTTCTGGCTTGCAGAGTTTCTGCTGAAAGATCAGCTGTTAACCTTGTGGGGATTCCCTTGTATGTCATTTGTTGTTTTTCCCTCGCTGCTTTTAACATTTTTTCTTTGTATTTAATTTTTGATAGTTTGAGTAATATGTGTCTTGGCATGTTTCTCCTTGGATTTATCCGGTATGGGACTCTCTGTGCTTCCTGGAGTTGACTATTTCTTTTCCCATATTAGGGAAGTTTTCAACCATAATCTCTTCAAATATTTTCTAAGTCCCTTTCTTTTTCTCTTCTTCCTCTGGGACCCCTATAATTTGAATGTTGCTGCATTTAATATTATCCCAGAGGTCTCTGAGACTGTCCTCAATTCTTTTCATTCTTTTTTCTGTTGCACGGTAGTTATTTCCACTATTTTATCTTCCAGGTCACTTATCCATTCTTCTGCCTCAGTTATTCTGCTCTTGATTCTTTCTAGAGATGTTAAAATTTCATTTATTGTGTTGTTCATCATTGTTTGTTTGCTCTTTACTTCTAGGTGCTTGTTAAATGTTTCTTTTCCACATTCTTTTTCCAAAATTTTGGATAATCTTTACTATCATTACTCTGAGTTCCTTTTAAGGTAGACTGCCTACGTCCTCTTCATCTGTTTGGTCTGGTGGGTTTTTACCTTGCTCCTTCATCTACTGTGTGTTTCTGTGTCTTCTCATTTTGCTTAACTTACTGCGTTTGGGGTCTCCATTTCATAGGCTGCAGGTTCGTAGTTCCTGTTGTTTTTGGTGTCTGCCCCTTGTGGCTAAGGTTCATTTAATGGGTTGTGTAGGCTTCCTGTGGAGGGGACTGGTGCCTGTGTTCTGGTGGATGAGGCTGGATCTTTTCTTTCTGGTGGGCAGGACCTCCTTTGGTGGTGTGTTTTGGGTTTTCTGTGACCTTATTATGATTTTAGGCAGCCTCTCTGCTAATGGGTGGGGTCGTGTTCCTGTCTTGCTAGTTGTTTGGCATATGGTGTCCAGCACTGTAGTTTGGTGGTCATTGAGTGGACTAGGGTTTTAGCGTTTAGATGGAGATCTCTCGGAGAGCTTTCGCCATTTGATATTATGTGGAGCCGGGAGGTCTCTGGGGGACCCATATCCTGAACTCGGCTCTCCCACATCAGAGGCACAGGCCTGACACCTGGCCAGAGCACCAGGACCGTGTCAGCCATACAGCTCAGAAGAAAAGAGGGGAAAAAAAGAAAAAAAGAGAATATAAAATAAAATATAATTATTAAAAATAAAAAAGTAAGAAGTAATAAAAAAAGAAAAAAAAAAAGAAAGAAAGAAAGAAGAGAGTGACCAAAGCAGAAAACAAATCCACCAGTGATAACAAGCACAAAAACAATACAAAAAAACCCAAATAACGGACAGACAGAACCCTAGGACAAATGGTAAAAACAAAGCTATACAGACAAAATCACACAAAGAAACATACACATACACACTGACAAAAAGAGAAAAAGGGAAAGAAATATACATCTATATATATTAAAAAAAAAAAGAGGAAGAGAGCAACCAGGTCAGTAAACAAATCTAGCAATGATAAGCAACTCTAAATACTAAACTAAGATAAACATAAAATCAGGAACAAATTAGAAGCAGAAAGCAAACCCCACGTCTACAGTTGCTCCAAAAGTCCACTGCCTCAATTTTTGGATGATTGGTTGTCTATTCATGTATTCCATAGATGCAGGTACATCAAGTTGATTGTGGAGCTTTAATCCGCTGCTCCTGAGGCTGCTGGGAGAGATTTCCCTTTCTCTTCTTTGTTCTCACAGCTCCCAGGGGTCAGCTTTGGATTTGGCCCCGCCTCTGCGTGTAGGTCGCCGGAGGGCGTCTGTTCTTTGCTCAGACAGGACGGGGTTAAAGGAGCCGCTGATTCAGGGGCTCTGGCTCACTCAGGCCTGGGGGAGGGAGGGGTGCGGATGCGGGGTGAGCCTGCGGCGGCAGAGGCTGGCGTAACGTTGCACCAGCCTGAGGCTCGCCGTGCGTTCTCCCGGGGAAGTTGTCCCTGGATCCCGGGACTCTGGCAGTGGCGGGCTGCACAGGCTCCCCGGAAGTGGGTGTGGAGAGCGACCTGTGCTCGCACACAGGCTTCTTGGTGGCAGCGGCAGCAGCCTTAGCGTCTCATGCCCGTCTCTGGGATCCGCGCTTTTAGCCGCGGCTCACGCCCGTCTCTGGAGCTCCTTTAATCAGCACTCTGAATCCCCTCTCCTTGTGCAGCAGGAAACAATGGTCTCTTGCCTCTTAGGCAGGTCCAAATTTTTTCCTGGACTCCCTCCCGGCTAGCCGTGGCACACTAACCCCCTTCAGGCTGTGTTTACGCAGCCAACCGCAGTCCTCTCCCTGGGATCTGACCGAGCCTCAGCTCCCAGCGGCTGAGCAGGCAAGCCTCTTGGGGTGGTGAGTGGTGGCTGGCACCGATCCTCTGTGCGGGAATCTCTCCACGTTGCCCTCCGCACCCTGTTGCTGCGCTCTCCTCAGTGGCTCCGAAGCTTCCCCCCCGCCACCCGCGTCTCCTCCAGTGAAGGGGCTTCCTAGTGTGTGGAAACCTTTCCTCCTTCACAGCTCCCTCCCACTGGTGCAGGTCCCGTCCCTATTCTTTTGTCTCTGTTTTTCCTTTTTTCTTTTGCCCTATCCAGGTACATGGGGTGTTTCTTGCCTTTTGGGAGGTCTGAGGTCTTCTGCCAGCGTTCAGTAGGTGTTCTGTAGGAGTTGTTCCACGTGTAGATGTATTTCTGGTGTATCTGTGGGGAGGAAGGTGATCTCCACGTCTTGCTCCTCTGCCATCTTGAAGGTCTCCCCTGCCCTTTTTTATATTTTAAAGGAGAACTGAAATGTCTTAAACACCTAAGTGAGTAGTATGGACATTTTAGGCCATCTGTGAGAATGGAGTGAGAACTTGAAGCTCTGGTGATCTTAACCCATGCCATGCAGGGTGCTGGTCTTCTACCAAGTTTACCTTGGTATTCATCCAAAAGCACTCTTTGGAATTACTTCTGTGGCCTTTTCAACTGGACCCTTATTCTTCTAGTACATCTATTTTATTTTATTATTTTTTTCTATTTTGAAAAACAGGTATCCCTTTTTTTTAGATTGTAACCAAAGGATCAGGCCATTACTTTTCTTTTTTTGTTTTTAAATTGCATTATAATTGACTTACAATATTATATTAGTTTCAGGTGTGTAACCTAGTGATTCGATGTAAAAAACCCAATTATAAAATGGGCAGCAGACCTGAGTAGGCATTTCTCTAATACATCTTTTTGTTTATCTTTGGCCCACTGTGCTCAATTCTTCTCTGTAGCTCTTTCAACCTTTAACCCTTTATTACCCTTCTCTAGCCCAGCCCTCTGCCTCCTTCATTCTCAACAGAATATGCTAACTTGGAATCTGTTCATGTACTTCAAGTTCTCACCTTGATACAGAGACAACGTCTGCAACTGACTTCCCACGAGCTTCTTTCTTTCCAATCTCATTGGAAATAGAAAGCTCATCCTCATATAAAATGATCTTGCCACCAGTAATCTTAACGCCATCCCCTCAGATTTCCTCTGAAAATTGCTGCGTTACCTTTTACTGTTTCTTTCTGCTTTTCTAACTGGCAAACTCTCATGTCTCACCTTTGATGATTCAGCTCATGTGGCATGTTCTCTCAGAAGTCTTCTTTGACCACATAATCTCAGAGCTGGTTGCACCATATTTGACACCACCATTCGACCTTGTCTCCCCCATATTTGAATGTGAGCTCAATGAAGAGGATTATTATTGCTCACTTTTGTACTGCTAGTGCCTAGCATGTTGTTTATACCATAGTAGGTACACAAAATGTTTTCTCTATCAACCAATGAATGCTTTAACTATTGTGTTTGAAGCTGTTAGAATTCAAGCAGTCCTTCGATAAAAATTTCTCAGTGGGAAACATCTTTTTAGGATATTTTTATTCTAAGTTATTGCATTGTTTAATTCTTAGGGGCACAAAAGGAACTAACACTAATATTGAACTGGCTTACCGCCTAATTACAATAAACTTTCATACTATAAAAAGAAGAATACTGTAGAAGAAACTTTTTTTTTTGCAAAATTTAGAATAAAACACAGCTTCTTTGGTGTTGCTGCCTCCTTTTTTAACTGTTACTGCAGACACTGTGTATTTTGCTTAAATTTTCTAATAAGCTCAGTACCACATCTGCTGTTTAGTTCCCATGCTGACTCGTATCTGATATATTTGTTAGGTGGAGAGGACAGAAAGATTTAGTAGTATTTTTAGAGAAAAGAAAAAATTAGTAGTTTCTATAGACTTTATGATTTAATTGTAGTAATAATTTTTATTTACATGGCGCTATTACCTTGTCCAAGTGTGTATTTCTTCTCTTCACAGCTGTTTCATAAGAGTGGTTTATATTCTCCATGTCTATTTTCTCACCTTTTATTCACCTTTGACCCACTGAAATCTGATGTCTCTTCTATCATTCCACCGGAAGTGCTCTGAGCAAAGTTAAATGTGACTTATTTATTTGTAAACTTAATGAACAGACTTTGTTTAACCGTCAATTTATTAACATACAATTATCGATCTTCTGTGTATATAGTGCGCACTAAAGTATTTCATGGTATATGAAGAATTTTGACCTCTAATCATATTGCTCAAAGAACTTCTGGGCAAATTAATAGACATAAAGTAATACAGAAGCAAGTTACTGAAAAAAATCAGAATGTAGATTAATATGATAAAAGAGGCAAAGATAAAATGTGAGGAGGAAGAGGTCAGCTTTATTTGGGCAAATCAGGAAGAAAAATAGAGGAAAGAGAGCATTTTAGACAACCATGGAAGGATGTGTAATGACTGGGAATGGAAGGGAGGGAATACCATTAGCATTTCCCCAATCTTTTTGCAGAAGTTCAAAAGTAGTCCTTTTAGCTTTGATTTTAGGATCCTCCTGGAATGGTGCAATGGCTAGGATGAAAGAGGAGATATTTTGAATTTGGGTCCTTTAATAGCACACCCCAAAGATTACAAACATTTCATTCGTTTTAAGGCTTCTGCTTGGATTTATTCCAGAAGACTTGTCTTCTAGACAATAATTTTGTTGAGATGGAAGAAAATTTCCAAGTGAGCACTTTGTTCTCTTATAGAATATTCGAAATGCTGAAGTTACAGACCACAGCTGCTGTGGCGCCTCTTTCTTGCTGCAAACATGGAAGTTAGTCCCCCGAGTTGGACACTACCTGCTGTTGAAGATGTCTGTTTACTGTCTGTTTACAGTGTGAAAGAAAGGGGACTATGTCCTGGAAATCAAAGATTCCACACACTTGTTATGGGAGGTATGGGGCATGCAGTGGGTTCCAGGTCTGAATGCCTGCCAAAGCTCTCTACATAATAATAAGGATTGCTTTATCGTGCTCATCGATTATCTGTCTTGAATGTGAACTCCTTGCAGGTCATACATGTTGGGACTGACCTCAGAACAGGAAGGATTCAGAAGAAGAGGAATGGTGAGCAGGGAGCTATAGTCAAACTTCCAGATAGTCAGATCCTGGAACTTCAGAATAGTGTAGTGTGGCCTGGGGGACTGTTGTCACTAATAGCTGAACTGGGTGAAGTAGTCTGTTCCTGGGTGCCTGGGGGTCTATAATACAGTGGATTTTACATATGTATTTGTGTCTTCACAATGATTTCTGACTTTGGTCATAGAGAGAATTTATGGAAGGCATTTGTCAGCAGCTGAGGAGCAGAAATTGTTATGCTTATACGAGGAGTTACCTCCAGTGTTTATTTCTATCCATTCTATGTATTCATGGAAACATTTGTATATAGAACTGGCCATTTCTATAGCACTTTTGGGGGTCCTGTTTGCTGAATTATTTCAACTAGAGAACTAGGGGTGAGGAGAGCTCCAAAAATCTCTCATGAAGGAATCGTGGCTGTCTCTTTTTGTGTTCTATAAATTTAGGGTTTGGATCATATTTTCAGCTGGCAGTTTCACAAGGAGAGTTATTCTACAAAACATAAATGTCACCATTAAAAATGAAAGCAAAAGACTGACATTAGCAGAGATAATGTTGTGATATTAGCAGAGATAATGTGTCTTTTCATTTGTGTGGAACTCTACTTTGGGTAAGAAATAGTTTCTGAGATGTTCATGCTTGTTTCTGGTTGATGAAGGGAGGTGTGTGAGTACTGTCAGGAATATTGGTCAATCTGATATTTGTATCATGTACTTGGAAGCAGGTAATCTTTAGGTTAGGAACAAATTATAGTTGTGAAAGAAAGTCAAGGTCAGCCAAATGTCGAGCCTGAGGTGTTTGTGGTGCTTGTCAAGAGAGGAAATGGGAAGTAAAGAGTGAAAAACCTTAGGAAACCAACTCCAATAAAAGGAATGCCTAGAGATTGTCATATTGAGTGAAGTAAGTCAGACACAGAAAGACAAATATCATATGATATCGCTTATGTGAAGAGTCTAATAAAAAGGGTACAAATGAACTTTTTTACAAAACAGAAGTAGAGTCATGGATGTGGAAAACAAACTTATGGTTACCAGGGGATAAGGGGGGAGGGATAAAATGGGAGATTGGGATTGACATATGCACACTACTGTATATAAAATCAATAACTAATAAGAACCTGCTGTATAGCACGGGGAACTCTACTCAATACTCTGTAATTGTGTATATGGGAAAAGAATGTAAAAAAAAAATAGAGTGGATATATATATGTATATATATATATATATATATAACTGATTCACTTTGCTGTACACCTGAAACTAACACAACATTATAAATCAACTATGCTCCAATAATTTTTTTTTAAAAAAACGGAGATGCAATGAGAGACAATTGACAGCTGTTAATGGCTGTTGGGTTGGTTCTTATTTGATATGGGAATGGGGAGCCAGATTGAGAGCTTGACTGGCATAGACTAGACAATAATCTCACTTACTTAGCAATTCTCATCTCTACTCACATCTATCTGGCTTTAGGCAGTACCTCATGAGTGAGAATAATAAAATGCTTCACTATTTAAATTGGAAGAAAATTGAAAATGTAAGGCAAGTGCTTCTCAGATGAGATTGACATACATCCATGACTTTCTAAATTACCACCTTCATAATTCCTTCAACATATTGTTTAGTTGAAATATTACGTGACATGATTCTAGAGCGGTAGGTTGTAGACCGTGAGTCATGTGGTAATTGTCTATCTAAAATAAAAGTGAGTTTAGATATTTATGTTACTTTTCTCCATAAATTTGCATTTTATTGCTACTTGAGTGTTCATAGTACTATTGCTTGGCTCTTTCAGGCAGTCATTGAAATGATTCCTATTCAAAGAATAAAAATTGTGAGTTTCACATTTTGTTGTATTAGTGAAGTTACAATGCTTAGAAGGATAAAATAATCTGTGTTTTATTGGTGTACCACAGTGGATGAGTATGCATTCTGGATGTAGTCAGACCTGCCTCCCCTGCCAGTGACCAAGGTCCCTGGCCTTTGTAGTGCACCAGCACAGAGAAAATCAGTTCACTTAGCTCACATTCAACTTTGGTATTTTCCTGCAAACACAGATTATTATAGGTCGGTGTCCTATTCCTGAAGAACCCAGGAAAAAGATACTGTGAAAGCCCTGTTGATAATGAGATCACAGAATAAGGAAGTTCTGTCTTATATCTACATACATCTCTTCCAAGTGAACTTGTCACAGGCTGTAGAGCCTTAAATATGAGCATGCTGGTATCTTAAGGCTGGCTGGGTATATGGTTCTGCAGTATGGAATAAAGAGCAGTAAACAGGGTTGTGGTTTGTCATTAGGATTGTTCACTTCTATTCTGATTCCACTCCTCTTTGGGAACATAGTGGAAGTTACTTCCTTATTACCTAAACTTGGGTGTGACCATGCACTGGCTTTGGCCACTGTAATGCAAGAAGAGGTGATATGTGCCATTCATTACTAGGCAGAAGTCTTTAAGTGATAGCATGATTTGTCATGTTTATTTCCTTCTGCCATGTTGATTTTGAAGCTCATATCAAGAAGGACTCTCCATCAGCCTGAGTTCTCGTATATGGGAAGAGCCTCCCTGCCAATCTTCTATTGATATACAGCATCATGAGAAATAAACCTTCATTATTTTAAGCCCCTGAGATTTTGAGGTATTTATTATTGCAGCATAACCTTGCCTATCTTGACTGATTCATCTAGTTTCTAGGAAAGATCAATTCTTAAAGATAGTGAAGGCCAGAATGAGGCCACTGACATCAACCTGAGTGAATTCAGGGAACAATCTGAAGATGAGCAGATATAAGAAGCAGATTCCATTTATGGAGAAAGAAGAAGCAGGCAGAAATTAGGTGAGGGCCTTAAGTTCCAAGTCAATGAAGCTGATGATTTGAAATTATATTCCAGTTCTAGCAAGCAATGCAAATGACTCTGTGGACAGGTCAAGCAGAAGTCTGAGATATACACAGTGGGTGTTAAGATGGTTAAAATGGAGGTGGTTTCCTTTATGGTTACTTAGGAACTTGGATTTTCTATAGTGGAATCCAAATATCAAGGAAACAGTCTAACATACGTTCAGATATCATCCTCATTGACTAAGGCTTGGGGCTTGCCTAAGCTTTCAGTTGGTAGATCATCATTGTGACCAGCTGGTTAGGGGTAGAGCAGACAGGGCGTGAAACAAAGAGAGAGAATGTAATGGAGTCTATTTGATAATGTGATAATGTTTTTTCTAAAAAAGATACTTTCATTAAGTCAATTCTAGATTTCTGTTTCCCAGATCAAACAATAGCTGTTCAAGGAACATCATGGGTTATATTTTCTAAAATTGGTAGCCATCTTCCTTATTATGTTGTGAAGAGTGTGGAAGGGACTCACTTCTAATTTTCCACAAACTGTGGAACCTGAAAATAACATATTTTTATATGATTATTGTTAGTGTTGGTTAAATCTGAAATTGGTCCTTTGGATTAAATTTCCTAAAATTTCTAGCTCACGATGATTCACTATACAGTGTTTTCTGAGTAAATCTAAACATTAGAAAAAAAAATCCTACTACACGAAAAACTCTGATGAAAATTTACAGCTGTTTCACACTGAATATATTTAACCAAAGATGTCCCAATTAGAATAATTGTATATGAATTTATCCTCATTAAACAGTACTTATAATTTTCTAGCCTTTGGCTAACTTTTCGAAAATCTCTATCTTCTCTGGTTATAATTCCAATTGAACATATTAAGATAGCAAATTTCACAGAATTATGAAAAATCTATATATTTGAAATAGAAGTTTAAAACTTACTATGGTTTTCATTTTTTAAAAAATTCTTGGAAAGATAATGTAACTGAAAGGGAAAACAATACCCAAAAGGAGAGTTAGGTCATGTATTTTGTTCTGAACAATTGATTTTTCTTTGGACTTAATGTTTGATATAATGATAGGCTGTGAGACATGGAAAGGGAGTATATGATGTATACTATCAACCTTTTTCATGTGTGTCTTCTCCTTTTATTTGTAATATTCAACATTGGGAGAGGATTTTAGGTGGATTCTGGCCACTTACCTATAGATGGTAATGCCAATGTATTTTTTACATTCTAACCACCATCCAAGTGGGGATGGGAGAAAATTTTGAAAACTTGTGGGAAAAGAGTGAAGTCTCATGTGACTTAGTGGTTGCATTTTAGCTGCCCATGCCTTCTTTGTGGTAGACATGTAAGTGTTTACTCTCTCATTGTGCTTGATTAAGAGTCCTTGGAGTATTAATGGTTCCTCCCATACTGTGTAGTTCTCTGATGTGGATGAAGAACTCTGTCTAAACTTATACCCTGCCCCTCTGGATACCTTCTTCACCACGACCCCCATTCTCCCTGAACTACCTAGATAATTTGGTTTGGAGTTTCCTCAGATATCTAGTTACCAAGTGTTATCTAAGAAAGAGGAGCTGAGTCAACCCTACTTGTGTGGGATATTCATTTCTTCAGAGATTAGCAGACTGCTAACTTCATGTTTAAAGCTTCATGGGTTTGTTCACTGGGTCATATACTTTGTATTGTTTTTTTTACTTCATTAGCGTCTTTCCTTCTTTATATTATTTTCTCCCCTATACTGTATTTGAGCTTATTTTACCATTCTTTTATAACTCTTTGAGATCAACATTTAGCTTATTAATTATTAATTTTGTGCCTTTTTGCATTTCTAATATACACAGTTCCTTCTGAATATTGATTTAGCTGCATCCTACAAATCTGATATATTTAAAAATTATTTTCAAATTCAAAATGTTTAAAAATTTTAACATAAATTCTTCTTTAACTTAATGGATTATTTGAAGTATCCTGTCCAATAAAAATATAATGTGAGCCACAAAGGCAGCCACACTTGTGATTTAAAATTTTGAACTTTGAATCACAAGATTTCTTAGTCCTTTGGCTGTGCTCACTGTGATGCCTTGATACTGGTACCCCAGATTCTTGGATGTGGCCTTGTCCTGCTTCTTATTAGCTCCATCGTTTTGCCCATGATCTTGTTAATTCCTCTAACACTCCTGCCATTAACCTTTTTGGATTCAGAGTGTCTGATCTTGATTCTGTCAAATCCTTACCTCCACTGTGCTGCAAGAACTATCACCCCCTGAAACTCAGGCATCCTCAAGCATTTGGAGACTCCTGTACAGAATATTTAGATCCCTTTTCCATTTCAGAACAAGACATATATTTTTAATCATGTATAAATTACATTATATCACAAAACTTATTAGTTTATTCCTTCTCATGCTAGAGTTTATCTGTAATGTTCTTGGCCTACTGATAAAGCTTTCTGAAAGCTTCATGCAGTTGAATTTTATAAACTTGGCATTTCAGCAGCAGGATATATTTCTGATGAGTAAACAGTGTCAGTTTTCAAAACTACTTGAGACATACACACTCAGCCTAAGCCACATCTAATATTTTACAATACGCATTGGAAAATAATTTCCTCCATTAAGTCAAGCCTGCTCCATCTCTCATTTCCAACTAGGATAAGTGCATCTTAGTGCTAATGTGACAATTGGGACTGGCGACTCTACAGAAAATTTTTTTCACAACTATTTATGATTTATTTGCCTACAGTGTTCTTTGGAACAGAGAGGCAACTATTTGGGAAGTTGGACAGACATGAGCTAACTACCAGTCTGTCCCCCCAAATAAAAACAAATATGGCATCAAGGAAATAGATGGTTAAACATAAAAAAGAGAGGAGAAAAGAAACCATTTTTTTTGGCTTTGGTACAACTTCCAATAACTATTGTATTTGAAAACTTCTTAATATATCATAGGCTTTCTCCCAGCTTACAGAAGATTCAGTGTCTTGGCTGACTGTTACTGCAGAATTTCTGAAATATTGATAGAGAAGGGCAGTCTTTACTATACAGATATAGAAACCTGCAATCTTAAATTAGGCAACAGGTCCTTTCCAGCATTTACTGGTATTTTGATTGCAAGCACTACCCTAGAAGAAATAAAATTTAGTGTCAGAATGAGAATGAATTATGGTAAAAAAAAATCAGGAGAGAGAGAGAGAGGGATACAGAGAAGGAGAGAGAGAAAGATTTATTTTGCACTAAGAAAAGGTGTAAACTGGTTAGAATTAGGGGAGTTGAGAATGTCCCTTTAAACTGTGGTACTGCAATCGATCTCTGTATGTTTTCTGGTATTCATCCCTTTGAAAGGAGAATGAGAGCCAAGATCATTGGCTGTACTCTGAAGCTGTCACATCTCAGTACTGAAAAGGTACAGTGCAAGTGCATTGAAACAGTCTTTAGTTTTCTATTCCATATCGCCAAGAGCTTTGAGAATGATGAACCAAGTGAATGCTTTTTTTAGGGCTGAGATACAGATCCCTCCAATCTGACAGCGTTGCAGCCTCCGGAGTGAGAAAGCAGCAGCAGCAGCAGCAAAAGCAACAGCAGCAGCAAAAGCAACAGCAGCAGCCCAGCTGAAGTCCAGTAGAGGAGACCTGATCCCTAGTTCATCCTGAACTCCACCGGGGAACGTGCACTGTCCAGGGTCCTGAAACATGAACCAAACTGCCAGCGTGTCCCATCACATCAAGTGTCAGCCCTCGAAAACAATCAAGGTAGGACCCAGGTTTTCTCTCTTCTCTCTGCTGCTGTGCATGTATGTTCATTAATTTACCTAACACATGGGCATTGGTATGGCAGGGCACTGACAGTGGCGATACCTAGTTGGTTTGAGTTTGAATTGAAGGTGGATCTGAGTAAAGTGTTCGGTCCTGTTTGTATGTGTACATAGACAGGAGAGAGTAGTTTGCACTAAACGATGGTTTTACCTTGATGACTTTGGCTTTTTTTTGACTGAGAGTCTATCAGCGGTATATTTCAGAAACAAAGTTTAGTGAGCTTCTAGAAGAGTTTCTAATCTATGTCAGTTTTTCTGATGGAATTGGGAACAATTTGCAAGCTGCTGGAAACAGATAATGTTAAATTGAATACAGGTTTTATTACAGTGTTTCATTGTCATATGGATTTGGGACGTCTCATTCTTTCCAAAGAAAAGTGCATCCTTAACTTTGAGTGTTGAACTGGTGGTTATATTGAAGTGATTGTTATAATGAGTATAAAAGACTTGGAGGGAGTATAAAAACATATGTTCTTATGTATGCCACCATACAAGTCAAAAACAGTGAGGTGATTGGAGACACTCTTTAATACAGGTGCTTGTTTTAAACTTGAGGCTTTTCTGACATGGTTAAATGAAAAGGACCAAGCTCAGAATTTTACTGTCCTGTTTTAGTATTAAGTAATGTTTCTGTCATTCTCCTTGTTCTTATTTGGGATGTTCTTACTCCCAAGGAGACTTATAAATAACCAGGTTTCTACTGAAGGATTGACTCTAGCTTGCCATTTATCTGTATTAGATTACTATCTGCGTGAGTACTTTGCATCTGGGGAAAGTAATGGGTTCCTCTGGAACTCTTTTATAGAAAAAACTGATAACCTGATGGATCAACTTTTGTTATTACAATCTCTGATTTCCATACAATTGCATACCTTTTATTGAGGTTCCAAAATTTGAGAAGACTGATTTTATTATTACGTTATTTTGGGGTTATATTTCAGGCCTTTGAAAATACTGCATAGACTGCAATTACAAAAGGAATATAATTTACAGCAATAAGTCTGTTTCTTATGAACTTACCTACCCTCTGTCAGAGTCCTCCAGTGATAAATAGACCACAAAATGAACACTTTATTTCATTGATCTGCAATTATTTTTAAAAGCAATGAGGTCTCCAGGATATATCAAATGATGCATAATTAGACCCCCATCATAATAAACATACAGTGTTAACTGAAATGATGAAGAACCTAAATTATTAGGATAACTTACACCGTCTCTAATTGCAAAAGCATAATATCAATATTTTTCAGCATTGGATTTTCTGCACTGTGTCCAAGTTTAGAAATAAAATATTGGGTTTTAGGATTTAAATTTTTCTCTGTATGTCAGATTCCCACATATGTCAATTATATAAGAATACTGTCACTGACAAATGCCAAAACGGTACATATATGATACTCTACATTGTGATATATAAACTCTAGTGGGAAATACGTGCTGTGGTCTAAAGTGGGGTAGAGTTACTCTGGCGATCTACCTTTGAGTATGTTTAGAAAACCATAAAATGGCTTGTGGTTTTCTGTTTAAGTGTTTGAGGTCATAGGCATCAAGTGTTTTGTTTGTCCTTTTGTGTATTGAGTAAGGACAAATGAGTGCTACTTTCTGGGACTTAAAAATCACTTCCCTATTGGTGTTCTAGCATTGACTGCCCTCGGACAAACAGTGGAGGCAGAAAAAAAAATGTTTCTAGTGTCAGGTTTTACATCATCTTGCTGATCTTGCAGATCCTGGCTTTTCGTTCTAACTGCAGCCATTGAATTGAAATGAAAGGCATCATAAAATTGGACAACTCACCACTTAGCAATGTATTATATTAATGGCTTAATGAAGGAATCTTGAATCAAAGCTCTGGGTGGTTTGGTTATTGTATAAGTTAAGTTCTTTTGTGCTCCCCCCCCCCGCCCCTTGATATTGCTCTGGGGAGCAAAAGGTGTGTGATGTTCATAAAGTATATATAGTTGCAAGCATTGAACTATTAAGGGAGTAATTACTTGAGTATTTTCCAATTTGCAGTGGTAAAAGGGGATGAAGGGAAAAGCTCTCTTACTTCAAATTACATGCTCAATTATGAAACATTTATGGCTTTCATAATTTATACTAAAAATGGCTATCTATATTTAGGTAATGCATTAGTCTATGAGCAAAATGCAGTAACAACTTAAGGAGAAACCGTTAAGAGGAGAGATTTTTGGAAAGTTATGAGATATTGGAGCTCGAAAGACTCTTTGAACTTTTAGAATCTATCTTGTTTTAAGTGTGGTTTTTTAGAGTTAATTTTTTCTCACTTTTACAGGTACTATCTGAAAATTTTAAATAAAACTCCCTTATGGAATCTGGTTGGCCTGCAGATAATGATAAATGACCCACTTTGGGGCTCTAGAAATATCCAGATACTTAAGAACTCGTAAATTGTTCCATTTTGAAATTCTAAAACCTCTGGGGAATTTTCCTCCATAGTGCAGTGTAATAGACCTCTAGGCAGTTGTTTCCCATTGTCAGTATAGTAAATGCTGGCTGCCCCTTCTTTTGATAGTTTAACCACTGCTAAAAAGACTGCAATGGGAATGAACAAAAATGAATTGTACTGGCTAAAAATAGCTTTAAAGGCCAAAATGTGTAGGCGGACAGAGAACAGGTGTGTGTGTGTGTGTGTGTGTGTGTGTTTCCCCACTTGACGTTTAAAACATAATGATATCTGCAGTGGGTCAAAGTTAGCAATTATTGCCAATGAAGGCTATTTGTGGTTATGGTGGTAACAGAGTTGGAGAAAGAGGGATTAGGTGGAGTCATAATGTGATGAAATGGTTAACATTATTCAGGTGGCTTGACATTTGTTTTTTGTCATTCTGGCCATTAGCCAGCTCAACTAGTCCCTGACACATTTTTCCTGATGTGCTTGAGCAGGTGTTTTCTTATAGTCAAAACTGATAAGTGAGAAGAGAGCGGAGGAAGTCAAATAAAGGTGCCAGGCATGTTTTCAGATCACTTTGGATGGATTGTTGAATGCAATGCATTCATAAAGCCCTCTCCCATTTTAGAACTTGTAAAGCGATGAAGCTTTTCCTGAAATGATTGCAGATCTTACCGTCAATGTAGAAGCGCTCTAAAAAAGGATCTTTCATTCTGAGATCTGTAATGGAAAGTTTTAAGGACTATCTGGGAATGCTAAATACAGATCTAATCTTGGCTTATTATAAACCTGATTTGTCAAGAATTGTCCCCACCTTGGACAACAAACTTGTTTTTTTCCCTCCCCTATCTTGCCTTCTCTTGGCTACACTGAATGCAAATCAAATCTTCCAGTCAAATCTCTGGACTTAGTTTGCCTTTTTTTCCAGTGGAATTGAAAATTTAGAACTTTGCCTAAAAAATATGAGAGAATTTAAAAATTTCTTTCATATATTAATATAAATCGAACATTCTAGATTTATATTAAAATATGTCTAAGAGTAGTAGAGGAAATCCTCCATCCTTCTTTTGAAGTTAGAAATTGGGCATAAATTATCTAGGGTTGGTGATTCCTGGATCAGGAATCATATATATTTTATTATGGTAACTTCCAAATATAGTAAACAATATTACTTTATTTTTCCCATCTAGTGATCTTTTCAGATTAGTCTCTCTCCTTCCCTTTCCCCTTTTCAAGACTTGCCTGGTTTATTCTACTCCTACCTTCACACCCAGGTTCCCAGTCCTATATAGAAAAGGATCCCAAGGTCTAAAAGTCTTAGTTTCATTCTATTCCTGCTGGAGTAGCTGAACGCTTTTACAAAATATATTTGAACGAGTCTTTAGGATTTTCATTGTCTTTGGAGTAGAACGTCTATGAACAGGCAAACTCTTTTCATCATAATTTTGACTGATTTTTATACTGTAATATTAAAATGTTATTATGCTAGTAAAACCTTTTTACCCTACCACCTCTAACCCCCAGCCCTGTTCAAAATTATGGTATAAGAAACAGGGAATAAAACAAAATAAAGTAAAAGAGAATGAAAATTCTATAACAAATAATTTTTGTTAAACCTGTGGGCTTGAGGGTGTGTGGTGGTTAGAAAATGATTTCTGTCTTTAGCAAATTGATATTTTGCAGTGTGACACTGTGATGAGTTGGCATGGTAAGACTGACTTGGAATTATATCAACTGGCATCTCAGTGGTTGTTAATTCCACACCCCTAGCCTAAAGGATGGGCACCACATCTGTATTTCACATGGTACTTGAGCTGGTGTTGCAGTTGAGTCTTAGAGTGTTCCATAATTATATAACCAAATTACATCCACAAAAATTTAAAAATGCAAAAGCATATAAGAAAAAACCCTCCTCTTTATGTCATCACAATATACAAAATGTAACCCCCCAAATTTTACTATTATATGAAATTCTAAGTGCAAAGATTATAATAGACTTCTGAATTGTATCTTTCTTAGAGATCCATCTTGGTCCTAATCCTGAGGACTTTAGTCATAAGGAAAAAAAAGAAAGAAACTTTATTAAATTATGATCTCAACACGGACTCAGACACTCAACACGGACTCAGACTAAAGAAAAAGTCATCATCTATATTCAGTGACTTCTACAGTTCCACTTGGCAAGGAACATACTTTTTTTTTTCAGCATTAGGAGACTGGGTCATTCTCTTAAGTGGTGTTGTTTGGGGAAGCCAGAGAGAAGGCTTACAAAAAATTAGAATGAAGGATCTTGTGTGTGAGAATTTTTTTCCTCTCTCTCAGAAATTGTCTACCTCTTTTTAATTATTCTGACACAGCTTCCCATATGCTTAGGCAAAAATAACAGCCTGTGATAAACATGAATAGGACCACAAGTTAGAAATTCTGCTGATGACCAATTTATAGTCGTTTACAATCTGAATTTACTGCCAAGTATTTAAACTTTAAAAGATTATAGGGCAATTTTATTTTAAATAACTATCAATTAAACTGTTTCATAAGGAAGTAGTAAAGGTTTATGTTTTCTTTTTAGTAAAGAGTGACAATGTTATAATGATTGGCCAGTTTTTGTATTTTGTTGGCTTTTTTCTTAATAAAATAGAAAAAAACAGTTTCTCTTTTAATTTGATATTTATAGCATTTAAATAGCAACTTTTACTTCAAAGAAGTATTGTCATATATTTTATTGAGGTAAATTTGAAAGATTTTAGAAAATACTTAATACTTCATTTTCTAGAAACCCATGTTTTGGTCAGATAGTAAAGGCATTCTCGATGATAAATTTGTGATGACAAACCACTCTTTGTCACTGAAAAGCTGTTGTTCTACAAATGTAGCACAGAATAAATAAGCTCAAGTAATGCTTCTTAAAGCATCATCCCTGAGCCAATAGCACCAGCATCCCCCGTGGACTTGGTAGAAATGCAAATTCCTGGGCTCTACCCAGACCTAATCAATGGAAAACCCTGCGGGTAGGGCCCAGCAATCTGTGTTTTAACAAGCCCTCTGGGTGATTGGATATGTATTAAAATTTCAGAAACACTGAGCTAAAAGAATACAAAATAAGGCACACTTGTGCTATGATCCACCTGTAAGATTTGACTGTTTGGGTATCATAGATGGAGTCTGAAGAACTTCAGAATGATACTTAAGGTCATTAAATAACATGAATTCTATGAGAGCCGAGATCTCATCAGGTTCATCTCTTCTATCATTCACAGGGCTTATTTGATACAAAGCCCTGAATACAGTAGACATCAAATATATATTTGTTGATTATTAAATGACTGCAAAAGTCTATCAGCTCTAAGATGAACTAAGTCAATTTTTAAAATCTTGTTTAATAGGTAAGCAGGTTGGAAGGCTTGCTCTCTCTTTTAAATTCATAGCAAGTTTCTCAGAAATGTGTATTCACATTTTGTTTGGCTTTTGAAGGTTCTGTTCTCTGATTTTGGTTTGAGACCATCTGGTAGTCAAGCACTTTTTGGTAACTAGGGAGATCCATAGTCACACTAAGCCGAAAGTGTGCTGGGTAAGTGTCTTCCTTCTTGCCAGCTTCCTCTGAAACTTGGCAAAACTGCGGTAGGCAGGAGTGTCACTATGGCCTTTGCCCCTCTCTTCATGAATACTCCTTAGCCCTTGGATATAGGCCACGTTGGTAGGATATAATTGGCAGCACTATACCAAAATTAATCATCATCTTCAACCCTGACCTCCCATTGACAGAACTAGTGTGGTGTTCCAGTAGCAGAACTAGATTTAAGCTGGGTGATAAGCTTTGAAATAAAGAAAGTTTACCTTCTGAACAGGCTTATTTCTTGGCAATTCTTCAGAATTTTGTTTGGTTTTTACAGTTACCATTGGGAAGAAAGATCAAATGCACACAGCCTACCCTACCTCCTGTGAATGGAGTGGAAGGCAGATTGGTTGAGTTTTCCTTTGGAGGGTCATCCTTAACTTGAATTCTCACTTCCCCAATACCACCATGAATCATGTGATCTTAGCTAAGGCAATTAACCCTGTCAAGGCTTTTCTTCCCGCTAACAGAAGGGCAATAAACTTAAATTACCTCCCCCCAAAAATGCTATGTAAGTGCTTTGTATTATAATTTGTTCTAGTAGCAATTTTTAACGGATATGACATTTTCATAGAGAGGTGTATAGTGGGAATCAATTTTTATGACATAAAAGCTGAGAATTTTATTTGCAATTATTATTAACTATAATGAGGATAAAACTCATTTTGAAGTCACCAGGGAGCTGAAAAGTATCTTCTAATATTGTAGTAACATCTGCAAGATTTCATCATGAACCTGTACCAGAAAAGTAGGGAGAAAAGGAGACTGAGTTTAAGTGACATCTAAAGGACTGATTAATTCAATAAAAAGTGCAGTCACTCATCCTGGTGCTGTGCGACAAAAAAATGGAAGATACCTAGGGTAGCTGCATGGATTGTACATTGAATTGAGGAGATATTTTATCATGATATGGATACAGCATTCCTACTACCTCTGTGCTCACTGTTTCCTTTGTCTCATCTCATTCCACACAATGGTCCTTTTAACAGACTCATATTCTTACCTGAAATCTCATACGGAATTTTCTCAGTGAAAGTTCTCAGACTCCCCTAGGCAAGCTGTCATAGTCTCTAATCATCTGTGTTCTCACATCATCTTCTCTGTACCTGATTAATAACAACTCATCTTCTGAGTTATAATTATTTGTTTCCATATAAGTCTCTCTACTAGCTCTTAAAGGAATCTTAAAGGGTCTCTATCTTTTATTTTTTGTACTTCCGGTGTCTAGCCCAACAGCTGGTGCCTAGCAGGTGCTCAATTAAGATTCTCTGAATGAAAGAACAGTCAAAGAAGGTTATAAACTCCTTTGTCTTCCCAAGAGATGCAGCCTGACTTCTGGGTTCAGAAACATGCTAGTTCTCCTTGACCCACGCAGAGCTAAAGATTTTACTTTAAAATATGTAAACAACATTTGGAGAGATGACAAAGGGGCCGCACAGCTTTTGACAACATATATGCTAGTCCTCTTGGGGATGAGTGGTTTCTGTAAGTCAAAAATAGGTTTCATATTATGAGTGTCTTTCTACATTAGGGTTAAGGAAAGTCTGTATCCAAACAGAGACACTCTCTGTCCCTGTTTTGGGCTCGTGTTAGCATAGCAGACACTAGTTGCTGCTGATTTTAATGGATGGGTAATTTCCAAGACCAATCACTGCTGCTGGATTGAAAAACGCCACTTCTCGCAACTTTGGGTTCCAGGATTTGGCCTAAAGAAAAATGGATTCCACTTTATTTTAATGGAAAGTAAATAGCATGAGAGTTCTTATTGTACTTAATAGATGGGCCCTTTACTTTAATATTTCTTTTTTGAGACAGTGAAAGAATTAGGGCAGAGAGACTATGCAAGACAGATATTCTTAATCAAGGAAGGGCAGCTATGGTAAAATTTTTCCTTTATGTATGTTCTCTGAAGGAAATAAAATCCAGTGAAAGGACAGACTCAAGAAATATTGATTTGTGATCGGTGAGCACAGTATGATGTGATGGATAGAGACTTGGACTGACTCTTTTCATTGTTTCAGTCATTCAACATCTAGTGAAAGAGGATTTAAATGTGAATAGGGTGATAATACTTGTTATTAAGAAGTACAGCCTAGGATACAAATTAATACAATTATAATATAAAATGATAAGTGCTAGATGAGGCCAATGCAAGATTTTGGGGGAGCATTCACAGAGTTCAAACCAGAATTCCACATAGGAGTTAGATTGATAGAAGAAAATATTCCAGGCACAAAGAAAACATGTGTAAAAGATGCAGAAGCAAGGCAATGCAATTCTGATGAAAGCATTGTTTAGTTGAAACTGACTATATTATAAGGTGCAAATAATTAGGAGTGAAAAATGAGGTTGCAAATACATATGGGAGGGCTGAAAAACTGTTTTTCAGAATGTGACTGTATTCTGAGGGCAAAGCTTAAGGGCAAAGAGTACGAAGACAAGATCACGAGATGTGAATTCAGGATCCAATTCTGTGACCTTGGGAAGCCTTCCTGAGGTCTTTAGGTAGAAAGTGAAGATGGTGACACATTCCTGGTCCATCTTTCAGGATAATCCAAGTATAAGATATTATTAGCCAGACATGTGTTACTGAAGGTAAATCTTAGTAAGAACAAAAGATTTATTCATTAGCTTGATTTAGTACCATGCAAGTTTATGAACTCTAATGACAGCTGGTCTTTAAAGGCTTTAGTTTACTGGTAGCTTTTTAATTTAAAAAGCTTTTTTTGAGTAATGACAATCATTGGGCTATACCAAAACTTTTTGTCTTTACTATTTGAATATTATATACAGATAACCGTTTTCCTGGTATTCTGGTTGCTAACTGTCTTTTCAACAATGCCCGATGACATATGAATGGCCTCTGTTAGTGACATTAGATTTTAGTATAACGAATTCCTGGAAATTTCAGAGGTAGAGGTGTGAAAGTTCTTTTCTTGTTAGTCTCCTAATTATACATTAAGCCATGTGTTGTCTTTAATACAGATACCTTAGGTTTCTTGAAGGATTAGTTCCAAAGTTCTCTCTCAAAGGCTCACACTTTTTCAGAGAAGACAGGGAAGATTAAAGTACATTTGATGTGCTACAATTCCGCAGCCAAAAAATTTGAGATGTTTCTTACAGATGCTGTACTCCGGATTCTCACTTTGCAGACAAAAAATCTGAGGTTTAAAAAGGGAAGTTAGGTGAGGTGAGAGTTGTTCCTTTCATCCTTTTAAATAGGAGACACACACACACACACACACACACACACACACACACACACACACACACACACACACACACACACACACACACACACACACACACACCAACCGTCCTGCATGATTGTCTCATGATTAATACTTGGTATGGCTATGGTCCTTTGAGGTCTGGGGTAAGTTAAAGAATATGTAGATTTTATTTATCAAGGTGCTTTTAGCTGAAAGTATTAGAAAATAACAAAATTCTATATGACTTGGTTAGAAGAACAAGAAAAGGATAGTAATTTCACAAAATGAAAAGTCCCTTGGTAGAGCACTTCAAGAGTCAGTTAATTTGGTGCTCAAATAGCTCGTCCCGGGGCCCAGGCTCTTTGCACCATCACACTTTGTCTTTCTCAGACTAGCTGCTTCAGTTCCATAATTGGCGTGCAGACCTGACAACTGACCATGTGCAGTGGACAAAGAGAAGTTTCTTCCTTTGAGTTTCGTTTTAGGAAAAAGTCCTACACATTATTTCCCCTCAACTTTTCTTGCCTAGAATTGTCTTATGCCAGTTCCTTACCCATTGTGCTTGACGATGCATATGGTTAAGTTGAGGAAGTAGAGGTGGTGGCTAACCAAATAAACATGGGGTTCTGTTAGAAACAGGGAGGTTAGACGGTTTTGAAGGAGGAAAAAATATGCACCACAGAGATCAGCAAGAAGGATTTTAGAATTTGATGGACATGGAATGTACACCATACTGTGAAAGACAGATAATGCCATGGTCTAAGAACTGTTTCAACAAAGATGTAACAAACTGAAACACAACACTGACTCTGTCTCATGGCAGAGATACCTTCCATCACTTTGGAGCAAAAGGGTAGGAAGAGAGGGTCCCAAGATTGCCTCATTCGGGTAGCCTTATCTCCTTTGATATTAAATGACTCAGTAGCCAATCACTTTTTTTTTTTGTAGCCAATCACTTTGCATTGTGTTTTCATTTTTTTTTCTATTACAGAAATTTAATTCTTAGTTTACTTCTCAAAACAAAAATTTTAGTACCATGTAATTTCACAGGTAAATTCTAATAATCAATACAGAAATAAGTTATTTCTTCAAAAATTTTTTGCTAAATTTTGAAGTGGAGAGGACCCTTCTCTACTCATTTCATCTGATCATTATTGTACTATTATTATAATACAGTTGTTTTTTGGACATTTTCTCAACATTTAAAAAATTCTCTTTGAATTTCTTTTTAAAATAGCAGTCTAAATCTCTTTTTCAACTTTGAAATATTCTGTTTTTTTAAATTAATTTTTATGGGAGTATAGTTGATTTACAATGTTGTGTTAGTTTCTGCTATACAGCAAAGCGAATCAGTTATACATATATATATATGTGTATATATATATATCCACTCTTTTTTAGATTGTGTTTTCATTTTTCACACATCATTGGGCTCTTTTCTTTTTGAGGAAGATGAGGGGAACTGGTGATATTTTTTATCATATAATTAGGGTTGCTCAAGGCCTATTACAGCAACCTCTTCTTTGGTACCTCTAAGGACTTGGAGCCCTTATGCCTCCAAAGTTGAGAGGTAACATAATAACTGTGATTAGATGTACAGTTGAAACTGTGGTAGCTGGAGATAGCATGTCCCATGTAAAGACACACCAGAACAAAGTCCACTCCCCTTCCCCACGAAATATCTTGGAGAGGTATTTATGATGGGACACTACGACTACGTGGAATCACACCAAAAATAATTTTTCAGGGAGCTCAGTATCTCTGGTTTGTAACTCTGGCTGTGTGATGTTGGTAAATACTGTGGATTTAATTACCAGATGCTGAACACCAACAGACATGTCTGGCACCCAGACTTCTCCCTTGATCTCTATCCTCAGATGTTGCTCTTTCATATAGATGTTTATAGATGTTTCACATAGATGTGTAACAGGCATTATAAACTTATCACAGTAAAATCAGAACTTGTGATACTTGCTGACTACCCTTCTTTCACCTGACATCATTACATGAGTCCACCATCTTCTTTTCAGAGATTCAAACCAAAAACCTAAAGATTATTTTTTCCTCTCTTCTCTTCAGTCCACCATCCAATCCATCAAAAGTCCTGCCCATTCCACCTCCTAAATGTATCTCCAGTCTAACCTCTTCTCTTCACCTCCACCAAGATCCCCCAAACTGCACGCACATGCACATTTCATCTGAGTTATGGCAACAACTTCAAAGGACTCCTGACTTCCAGCAGGCCTTACTGCTGTTAATTCTCCACTGCCCAGCCGAGTGGTGGTTTTAAAATATGACTCTAATCACTTTGCACTCCTGGTTTAGATCTTAACATTGCTTTTAGAAAACAACCCCAGGTCCTTAACCTTACCCTGATGACCCTGCATTGATCTGGCCTCTGTTCTTCCCTATGACCCTACTGTGTCCCATTCTCTCGCCCCAACTTCACCCCATGATTCTCCAGCAAAACTGGCCTCCTTTCTGAGCCTAAAACATTGTGAGCTCTTTGCTGTACCATGGTCTCTGTGCTTCTTTTCATTGTCTAAGAACTCTTTTTCCTGCGACTTTCCATAGCACCTTTCTGGTTTCAACTCAGGCCACTTCTGATGGACTCTGCCCATCTAGGTTGTGGTCACCCCTATGTTGGTGCCGCAGAAACTCATAACCAAAAGTGGCGATTTTCTTCTGTTATTCCCATAGTGCCTCTCCCAAAGTCTCCAACCCACAGGGGAGCGAGGCACTCTTCCTTCTCTGAAAGGAAGAGTGCCTTCCTTCCTTCTCTTAATCTTTGTTATATTCCCTGTCAGAACCCTTGTAGAAAAGGGTTTTACTTCATAAAAGAACCTTTCTAGGTTCTGGTTTCCCATTCTTTCCTAATCACTATGTTAGTTCAACAAATATTTAGCGACTATATAATAAATACCACGTTGCACAGATGAGGATACCATAAAGCATAAGACACAGGACCAGTCTTTGAGAGGAGTACATTCTGGCTTCTTTTCTCCTCTCCCTTTGCCTGGGATGAAGGAGGAGGACGCGGAAAACTAAGTCCTTGATGACAGTACAGCATGAATGTCCTCTGGGAGATCGGAGAATGTGCACCGTTCTCCAGTTTGATTGAAGGAGTAAAATTTGAACTGATTCTTGATGGGCAAGCAATAGTAATCTTGGTGAAGACTATGGGAGAAAGGGACATTCCAGATAGTGGAATGTGCGAAGGCACCCTGGTAAGGGACAGCCTGACCCCGACCACCATAATTATGGCCAACATTACCATTTTGAGATACTCACAGCTCTAGGTGCTTTTATGGGATATTTCTAATTCCCACGATGACTAAGCAAGGAAAGGGTTATTATTCTTATTTCATAAATAAGAACTTTAATTTGTCCCAAGTTTCTGAGACCATAAGAGGTGGAGCTCATATTTGAACCCTGATAAGTTTGTTACAAAACTTGAGCTGACAGCTCGGGTTTCCTGGCTTCTATTTCAGTGTTCTCTCAGCTCTCTCATGCTCCCACAAGCTCTACGAAGCTGGTTGTTGGTATCCAGGGTCCTCTGCTGTTTTAAGCCTCTAAATCAAGGTTTACTGTTTTTCCCACAGGAATGCCCTCTGTCCCTCCTCTTCGCCTGTCTGGCAGATAATGCCATTGTGGACTCTTCACAGGCAATTCCTCTCCTCTCTGAAGCTTTGCCTCTTCCTCACTCTCTTGCCTTTCTATATACTTATCTTCTTATCCTCTCACTTCACCCTCTTCCTTATCCTATCGGCCCTTGCCCTCACAACCCAGCTAGAGCCGAAATGTAGGGTCCTCGAGGCAAAGGTGGTATCTCATTTGTTATTATGACCGTAGCGTTTAGTACCATTCCTGACATGAAGTGAAAACTCAGAAAGGGCTTGCTGAATGAATGAATGAGTAAGCAAAGGCCATCTAACATGGAGAATGATATGTTACTGCTCCAGAATATTCTTTATAATATTAATGTTTCCTTTCATTTGATATATAGTCACATGGCTCTCATTCTGGGTGAAATGTAAGTATGAGAAAAGAAGCCAATTATGTTTGTGCTTTTTTCAAAGAATTTTCTTCCCCCATTGTGTGTGTGTGTTTGCATGTGTGTGTGCATGTGTGTGTGAGAGACACACACAGACAATATGAGAGCTGAGTTTTTAAAATGTAAATATGGTTGAAATTGGCTTATTGCTAAGTTCTTTCATTGGTGTTTAGATGAAAAGATTTTAAAGTCATTTCAAATGTGGAGAAATTATTTTTTTGAGAATGGGAATTTTCCATAAGAAGAAAATATTTTCTGAGCACCTACTCTGTGCTAGGACCTCTTTTACCAGCAAATTCATTTATTTTTTACCTCTTTGCTGCTAAGGAAATAGTGGGAACCTGTATTTTAATTAGCTGATCTCAGTCAAGCCCTCTGCATTCAGCGTATCTTTTAACATTACAGGGACGACACGAGCCTTATTCTGCCAAAAAGTATTAAGGGCTTAAGGATCTGAGTGAGGAAAATGTAGAGTTGGGCCTTGACTTCATAGTTCAGGCTCTTTCTGTTATACCACATGGTAATATTGCTTATAGAAAACATATAATTTAAGGGATCTTTATTCTAAAACATGTAAGCACTTGATTTCCCAGGCAGTCATTGCATGCTGACAGATTTGTCTTTGCAAAGTCTCACATTTTCACAATCACCACCATATTTATGTCCTTTTCATGTATCACTAATGGATGGGGCCAATTTGGAAACAGGAGAACTGGGAACCCAGGATTCAATGCAGGAGAAACAATACAGAGTCCAGAAAGTGTATCTGATGGGAACACCAAATAGGACATAACAACATCAGCTAATTTCCGAGGATAGCTTAGGGCCTGGGAGAGACTGGACATTCAGGAACAAGATGAACAGGATGAACAGTGATTTTTAGGTCCATTTGGAGTAACAACCCAAGCAGAGGAGTCTGTAGCAATCTGGGCCTAACTAGAGCCAGAATAAGAATATTAACAACAGCAACCATGACTGTGTTCTAAATATTTGCAGAACATTTTTAGATAGCTTCTTACTGACTGTCAACTACAACGCTGTGAAACACATATACTTATTATTGGTAGGATATGACAAAATGAAGAAGGAAATATGTGGTGTTGGAATAAGGAAAATAGCAATGTGTAATGAAGTATGAATATACTACACAGTTTTGTAAACTGCAACAGATTTTGGAAAGGCAGCTGCTAAGGAGTGTAATTGTAATTGTTAGGCAAATATTTGGAGCATTTAAAGTACTTGGCTAAATTTTTCCTCATCAGCAAAATAGGCAAAGGAGGCAACTTGTGTTCTGGAGACCACTGGAGTGTGATAGGCTAAGGGCACATATGAAGCTAGGACCAAGCTAGGCAAAGATAGCAACAAATATATTGCACTGCACATGCTCTGTTCCTGGCACTATGGTTATAGAGGCCAAGTTCTGCTGATGTTGGTACAAGGTCCATCAGCAATAAGAAAAGCCAAGAAAGCCAAGGGTGGATATAGAAAACAGCTGATAGAAGTGGGGCTGTCCATGTCCTATTCAGCTCCATCTTGGGGGGAAGATTTGAGAAAGAATTTGAAATGAGTTTGTGGAATAGACCTAGGAGGGTAGTCTTGGGTAAATAAATAAACACTGAATGTTCAGATGATATCAGAGACTGTGTATCTGTTCTGGCTTCCACTGAGACTCTGTCAGTCAGTGCAAATCAATTTAAGATTTCTTTGTCCACTTGGTTTCACTCGATCTCAGTTGCTCTAACTGCAGATTTCTCAACCTTGGCACCATTGACACGTTGGATCAGATCATTCTTTGCTATGAGGGCTGACCTGTGCACTGTAAGATGTTTAACAGCATCCCTGGCCTCTACCTGTCAGTAGCACTCTCCCCAGTTATGACTAAAAGGTCTCCAGATATTGCTCAGTGTTCTCTGGGAAGCAAAATTGCTCCTGGTTGAGAGCCACTGGCCTAACTGGTAGCCATTGCTACAGGTGAGAGAGGGCTTTGAGAGTAAATGAGGCTCCTTCTGGTCTCATGGATCTTTTGAATTGAGAGTCGCTGTGCCACTCTATCCCTGGGCCGTTCTGACACGGAGGATGGTTGAGCCACCTGAAGGGCAATCAGAATATTGAATAATTATCATCTGAGGTTTATAGATAAAGGGATTCAGTCAGAGAGCTAGAGATCTGTCCCCACATCACACGGAGGAACTGATACTTGAACCTCAATTATAACACTATGCCCCATCTCTTTTCTCTATAACAAGTGGCTTTTATCCCAGGCTTTGCAGATTCCCCAAACCTTAGGTACTGAGGGAAAGGGGAAATAGATAGGACTTTGGGTCCTCCTGCACTTCCACCCATCCCTAGTTTTACCTTGGCCACAGCAGCATTACTATCACCATCCTATGTTGATAATGGTTTTATTTTTCTACTAAAGTAATAACAGATAAAATCCTCTGCATTATCCTTTACACAGAGAGAAGCTCAACAATATTTCTTACTGTTTTCAAGAGTAAGGCAAGCTGAGGCTGCAGGGGTATTAAGTTTGCTAACCTACAAGGTAGAAATTTAATAGGGACTGGGACCCAAAAAGGCCGTTTTCTTTATCCATTCTTGGTCTCTTTCCAGAAAAAGTCATCCTGCCTCCATATTTCACTTTTCTAGGCTATCCTGAATTATTGTGCCAGAGTTATCTTCTGGCAGAGACTTGAGAAATTTTACCCCATTCTTGAGAATCTAAATTCTCATCCTGCTAACATCTTGCTTGGCAATCTTCAAATTCTATATTAATCCAGGAATTTCTAACTCTCCCCTTTTTCATAAAATAGGGATCAGCTCCGGACAAGAGAAACACAGCTTGACAACTCACATCTCTGGTATCTGCCTGTCATGATATCTGAAAATCTACATTTAGAGATCGAGTTTGTTAAATGAAGAGATTGACTTCTGCAGTTATCATTTTTCTTAAAAGCAGATGAACTCGAAAATTTTGACATATGTATATTTTGTCAGCCAAAGACAAACCATCTATTTTGGGAGGCAATATTGCATACTTGTGAATTGTGTGCTTTGGAATGTGTGCTTTGGAGTTAAACTGCCTCAGTTCATATTCCAGGTTGCCACTTTTAGCAATATTATCTCAGACAAGTCTTCTAAATTTTTATGAACCTCCTTTTCTCCTCTGTAAGGTGGGGTGATAATGCTCTCTATATTGGAGTTATTGGAATTAAATGAGATAATATATGTAGAGCATTTTAAAAAATACTCAAAAATAATTTCCAGTTCCATTGTTATTACTACTTTATTCCCAGGGGACCATCCTGCATGCATATTATAAATTAAAGAAATCATTGATAAGAACAATATTGGCGGTTATCTTGGCAATTTCACAATCTTCTCTGAGTTATCAGAAAACAAAGGTTATAATGAATAGATCAATAAAAATATAACTTCAGCAAGGAAAAATGATATTAAATGAATTATAATATATTAAATCATCCCAATAAAAATCAAATTCTTACTGTAATAAGCCAGTAGAGCCCCTGTAGTAGACATTTTAAAATGTGATATACTTTTCTCCCTATTATAAATTCGGTCTTAAGTGGATTGGTAGGCGTCTAGTGAAGTTTCCACTGTCTTGTTTGACTATTTCCAGAGGACCAAGGATACCTGAAAGGGTGCGTTTTGCCTTATACGTTAAAGAGAACTTTAAAAAAGAAGTGTGAGGGTCACTAGACGTTATATCAAGTATTTGATATTTTAGATACAAAAAAGTCTTAGAAAAACTAGATAATTAACATATTTACCTAAATAAGTGTCTGACTAACCATTTTATCATATTCTTAATCCAGATCTTAGAAATAGAAGAATAGTGTAGTCAAATCGCTATTACCTTTACTAATTGAGTAAATTCTAGAAATGTTAAGAAAAGTATAGCGCAGGAGCTAAATCAATGTTTGCAGAATGAACGTTGAAAACTTTTGGTTCTTAATGGTTGCCCTTCCCTACACCATGCATGTTCTTACTGTTGCTATGACCTTTTCTGTTAGCCAGCTGGACACTGTCACACAACATGTTAAATGCACCACTGGGTGATGTAACCAGTGATTTGGGCATTATGCCAAGGCAAGTTTTGCTCTAGGGACCTAAATTATTAATACTCATGTCACTGATTTTATTACCCTGTGGTATATGTTACATGCTGCTTGACAATATTTGTCGTAAGAAGTAGACTTTACATAGATGTAGAAAGACCCAGATCTATGTGAGATCTCCTTGCAGAGACTGGTGTCAAAACATTCTATGAAACCTGGGAAAATCATGTATTTCTTCCTTTTTTTCTTCCCTAGGCTTCCCCTATTTCATAATACGTGCAAAGCCGATGGAATTGGGTTGGGATCGCTTCTGTATCACAAAAGCGATCGCTTCTGTATCAAGGTCTCAAAATAAGCTCTCTTTCATTCCGAAAGGATACAAACAATTTAGATTAAAGAGCAATGAATATCATTTAGTTTATCATAAGGCACTGCCATTCCTACATAACATTTTTGCTATGAAATCTCTATGTTAATAGTGTTTTCTCATTTTATGTCACTGAGTGCAAGGCCTTATACCATTACTTTAATTATGCTGTGCCTGATTTTTTTTTTCTTCTTCTTCTTTTCTTGAGTTGTAATAAAGACAGTCGCATCCTGCTGTTACCATGACTTACTACCCCTGCCATTCATACCTGGGGGAACTCCTTGGCTGCCATGGCCTGTGTAGCGACAGGTTATTCCTTGCTGGACGTAAAGCACAGTGGGATTAAAGCCATTCTCATCTCCTGAAGTCCTCTTACAAACCATCTACCCAGGTGTGTTAAACTAAGGAAAATATCTTCTATTTTCTCCCAAAGATTATAAACAGCAATATGCTGGGATGATAGTGGGGCTGGATATGAGAAAAAAGAGAGTAACCTGCTTTCTGAAAAACCATTCAATTGCAACCAAATACATTTTCAGATGGTTACTTTTTATTTTATGTTTTAAATTCTACGAGTATATGTTTGTGTTGAAATTTCTGAGTTAAAAAAAAAATTTGGAAACTTACAAACAAAAAGTTCCATGCTAGTAAACCTCAGTCTTTTCTTATATTTTGGTATACTACTGATTGTTTACAATCTGTAGACATTTTGCATATAATTTAAGATTAGTTGATATATCTAGAGTTATTGGTTCGACCAAAAAGTTCGTTCGGGTTTTTCCCTAACATCTTAACGAAAAACCCAGATGAACTTTTTCACCAACCCAATAATTAAACCATTCCCTCTCTACAAAAGAAGCTCACTTGTCTGAACTGCAGTAATTCTGAATATATAATGATTTAGATGCACCTATTATAACTGCATAGTTAAAAAGAAAATAACTGCTGGGATAATTCAAAATTTAAACAGGATAACACAGAGTGTACATTTAAACTACTTATATGAAAGACTTTTTCAAGCTCTGCATATTATGGAAAATATGTATCCTCTTAGCATTACTCTTATCTGTTCACTAAAGACCAATTCTCTTTTAGGTCCTTCTTGCTCTAATGTCAGTTTGGTAGCTTAGTTTGTGTTACTCTCTGTGTATGAAACTAACAAAACTGCGTATTTTTCAGTAGACGTCAGTCTTTCATTAATTCAGAATGCCTATTACTTTAATTAATCCAAATTAGAAATTATGTTTCTCCCTAAACAAAATGTATCCTCACATCAATTAAATGAGAGTTTTTGATGAAATACTCGCTAACAGAGAGTAAGTAATTGAGATATAATTGTTTGTAGATGAAAAATAAGTACCACTTTCATGGAAAATGTGAGTTTAATGCTGATGATTTCCATGATTATGATGTGTTTTATGTGGCTTTTTATACCACTGTTTTGGAAGCATTCAGAATACCAGTTGAGGCAAAAGCATCTTAATGTTTGTTTTAGTGTTTGGCAACAAATACAGTCTATAAAATATGTAATAGTTAATATTAAAAGCTCATGCCAGATTGTAACTAACATAAAGAGTTTATTCAGTCTCTTTAAACGCATCGATTTAAAGCTACATCCGAATGAGTTTTCATTTAGCATTTGGGTTTCTTAGGATTTTCAGCAGGTGAGCTCTGGCGAAGTTACGGGGTGTGTGTTCTCCCCTGATTGGCACACCCTGCAAAGCAAGGACTCTTAATGTACACGCCTCAATCCTTCTTTTAAGGATCGGCTGGTGGCAAGCACCTTCAGTGCCCATGGGGTTGCTGAGTGAGCAGAGCACAAAAAGCTCTCCTTTTGAGCCATTTATGTAGGATGGAGAAGATGGTAAGAAGTGTCAGGCGTACAGATCTCTCCTTGTCCCATTGATTCACCAGGAGAGAACACTTTTCTTCATCATCGTTTACTTAGCATTTGATTCCTTGCTTCCCTTCAGTAGCTCCCCTCTCCCTTATGCTCCCTCACTCCCATTAATAATCAGGTTCCTTTAAATCAGGTCGTACAGTTCTTTTTCATGTTGCATTACAAGCTCGAAGAAAGAAAATCTAGAATGCTTTAGGAAAGACACAGTGATGTCCTGCTGGTGCAGGGGGCCTGTGCATGGGGAGACAAACGCTGGCTTTTCATTTTGGTCAGATCTACACTTGGGCAAGTTAAAGATTCTGAGATGCAATTTCCTCATCTCTTAAGTTAGAGGATTAGAAACTACATCAGGAGGTACCTGGTATATATTGAATATGATAGAATATGGCTTCAACCTTTAGATATAAGAAGATTGGAAAGGGGGAAAGAAACAAGAGGAAGGAAAGACAGAGGGAGGTGAGAGCTGTGTGGAGGCTGGAGGCTGGTGAGGAGATGATGAGACCTGGACCGGGTAAGACACAGAGGTCCTCCTCATGATGGAAAGGGACAAGCAATGTGACATTCATCCAAATTCATCACTTGAGAAATAACCGGAACAGACTCTGCTGATGTCAGGAGGAGGCTGGAGCTGGATGATCAACGCAAACACTTCTGGAGCTTTATTAGAACAGAATGTTATCCTGCACTACAAGGCAATTTTCCTCTTTTTAAAATTCATTTTCATTATACAGTAGTTTTATATTTGCAGACAAGTTGCAGAGATAGTACGGGGAGTTTCCATATACCTCAATCCAGTTTCCCTTCTTGTTAACATTTTACATCACTGTGATACATTTGTCACAACTAAGGAACCAACGTCAGTATGTTCCTGTTAACTAAACTCTGTACTTTATTCTATTTCATTAGTTTTTCCCTGATGTCCTTTTTTCTGTCCCAGGACCTCATTCATCGTACCGCGTATCATTTAGTCATATGTCTTCTCTTCTGGTCTGACAGGTTTTCAAGCTCTCCTTGTTTTTGACGACTCTGGCAGTTTTGAGGAGTCCGTTATTTTGTAGAATGTTCCTCAAGTTGGATATGTCTGATGTTTTTCTCTTAGTTACAGTGGGGTTAATTGGTTTTGGGGGTGATTTGCTCTTCAGTTTTGGCAACCTAGGGCATGTGCTATCAACATGACTTCTTATTGGTGATGTTAACTTTGATGACCTGGCTAAGGTAGTGCTTCAGATTTCTTCATTGTGAAAATGCGCTCTCCTCTTCCCCCCTCTCCTACCTTGCTCTTGGCCACAAGTTACACACAGCCTCCACTTAAGAGATAGGTAATTACACTCCATCTCCTTGAGGGGGAGGTATCTATGTCAATTACTTGAAGTTCTTTTGTTCAGAGATTTGTCTCTCTTTCCCTGTTTACTTATTATTCAATCATTTATTTTTATCCATATGAACTCATGGATATTTATTTTATATTTGGATTATAATACAACACTACGTTATTTTATTGCTCAAATTGCTTTAGTTTTGGCCATTGGGAGCCCAGGTTAGCTCCTGTGTCCCTTTGACATGCCCTCATCACTTTTTACTTCTTGATCATTTCCTTACTTTCTGACACTACAAGATGCTTCAGGCTGATCTTGTATATCCCATGCTCTAATCCTAGAATGAGCCAATTCTCCAGGCACCCCTGGTTCCTTTTATTTGAGAATAGTAGTAGAAACCAAGATCTGGGTGCTGAGTGTGCTCTTTATGACTGAGGTGTCGTTGCTTCTAGGCCCTCTCAGCAGACAGAGCTAGAAAATATATGTGGTATGCTAACCCATGCATGTATGCATATCTATAATTATTTCTATGTCTATTTATACGTATGTATATTAAGTATTTAAATGTGAGTTCATACAGCTATTTCCATCTCTAATACTGTACCATGTGGATAATTCTAGAACCCTTTGCTTCTCTGGAACTTTTCACTCCAACAGTGAGAAATCTGACTTCCACCACTGGTCATTTATTTACCTACTTTTTCCCCCCAGGTTTACATGTACAGTGGTTTCAGAATTGTTAACTTGCATCCCTTTGGAGAAACAACTTTACCAATGAGGGTACAGTGCTTATACATGATTGTTTTTTTCTCTAATCGTATACTTTCCAGTCATTTCCAAAGTTACTTATGTTGACTCCTTTTTAACCCACACTCTTCAGTGAGGTTACGTCATACTTTTATAATACAGTTGATTCTTTTGTCAAGGTATGCACTCCATCCTGGGATCCCGTAACCTACTAGTAATTTTTTTAAACTTGCATACATTAACTCTTTGTTCTGTAAAGTTCTGTCCGTTTCAACAAATCCATAGCATCATGTATCTGCTACTATAGTGCCATGCAAAATATTTTTACCACCCTTAAAAATCTCCTGTGCTTCACCTGGTCAATGGTGTTCCTCTCCAACCCCTTGCAACCTCTGATCATTTTTCGTCTCTACACTTTTGCCTTTTCCATAATGTCATAGGAATGGAATCACAGAGTATGTAGCCTTCTCGAATAGGCTTCTGTCACTTAGTAAGACGCACTTAAAATCATCCATATTGTAGCATGGATTACTAGCTCATTCCATTTTGTTGCTGAATAGTATTCTCTGTGGATGTATCACAGTATGTCTATCCATTCATCTTTTGGAGAACATCTCGGTTGCTTCTAGTTTTTGGTGACTTTGAATAAAGCTACCATAAGCATTCACGTGAAGATTTTTGTGTGGATATAAATTAAATAAGTTGGGTGAATACCTAGGAGTGCAACTGGTAGGACTTATGGTAAGTCTGTATTTGGCTTTATAAGAAACTGAAAAACTGCCTTCCAAAGTGTCTATACTATTTTACATTCTGACCAGTAAGGAATGAGAATGCTTTACCAGCAGTGTTGGTATTGTTAGTTTTTTAGATTTTAGCCATTCTAGCAGGAATGTAGTGACATATTGTTGCTTTATGTGCAACTCCCTAATGACAAATGCTATTGAGGACCTTTCCATATACTTATTTGTCATCTGTATATCTTATTTGGTGAAGTGTCAGCTCAGTTTTTTGCCCATTTTTAATTGAGTTGGTTGTTTTCTTGTTGTTGAGATTTAATAACTATATTTTTGCATGTATTAGATGTAAGTCTTTTATTAGATATGTGATTTGCAAGTATTTACTCACAATCTGTGGCTTGCCTTTTCAGTCTTTACCTGTGTCCTTCTCAGAGCAAAAGTAATTTTTTTTAATTTAAAAATTTTACTTTTGGGCTTCCCTGATGGCGCAGTGGTTGAGAATCTGTCTGCCAAGGCAGGGGACACGGGTTTGAGCCTTGGCCTGGGAAGATCCCACATGCCGTGGAGCAACTAAGCCCATGTGCCACAACTACTGAGCCTGAGCTGTAGAGCCCGTGAGCCACAACTACTGAAGCCCACGTGCTTAGAGCCCGTGCTCCGCAAAAAGGGAAGCCACCGCAATGAGAAGCCTGCGCACCACAACGAAGAGTATTCCCCGCTCATCGCAACTAGAGAAAGCCCGCGCACAGCAACAAAGACCCAATGCAGCCAAAAATAAAATTAAAAAAAAAATTTACTTTTATACTCTTTTTATCCACAGCTATATCCTCTACTATGTGGAACTGCTCACGTTATTTTCAGAGTACATTACATTAGTTTCTGCTGCTCTGCATAATTGCATATTATATCTGAAAGAACTGCTGTATATTGAGTGGTTTAACTTGTAATCTTAGTTTTTCCAATTCTGCATACGATTACAGCTGTGTCTGACAAAGCTGCTATACAGGGCACCTCGAATCATTGAGAAACCAGGGGAGAAGGCCTGGGACTGGAGGAAACCTATTACCTTCTCTATAGGGTACAACAACCATGGGAATTCACTCAGGGACCTTGGTTCAAATTCTGCTCTTCACATTTTCTGGTTGTGTGAAATTGTCAAAGTTAACTTTTCTGAACTTTGGCTTTCTCATCTATGAAACTTAGACAATATCACTCACCTGTCTTAAGGTGCTCTTGGAAGAAAATATGTAAAGAACAGGGCCTAGCGCAGGGTAAGCACTAAGTGTTAGTTCACACTTTTTTTTTTCTTCTCCTGTGTGCCCCATTTTCTTTGAGCCTCTCCTGGTTCACCCTAGTGGAACTCCTCCCTATTACTGATTTTCATCCACCATTCTTATTACAAATCAGGACATGCAACTTTGAGGACCTTTTTCTATTCCTTTCTACACTGCAAATGGCTCCTCTTATTGAGAAGAAGATTTTCTTACTTCCAGCAAATGGCTGCTGTTGGTCTTCCTAATATCTAGGTCACAGTTCTTGAACAGGTCAGGGGAGTATCTTAAAAAACAAAACATCTTCAAGCTCTCCTTTCTCCATCTCTCATTTCCAATCTATCACCAAGCCCTGTCAATTCGACTATATAAAGATCTTCTCAATCAGCCTGTTCTATGATTGGATAGGAAGAATTAATATTAAGATGATAATTCACCCAAAATTAATCTATAAATTTAATGTAATCTTAATAAAAATCCCAATATGAATTCTTATGGACCTGACAAACCTATCCTAAGATTTATTTGGAGGAGATTGTATTTGAGATTAGCCAAGAAATATATCAAAGCATTCTATAAAACCAAAATAATTAAAGGAAAGTAATATTGACTGTATGTATTTTGTCAACAGAAAATAATAGTGTACTCATATATATATGGTTCATTCATTCATATTTATATGTGTATATATTATGTATATATGAGTATGTTTATGTCTGTTCATAGATACGTTTATACACACATTTATAAATATATAAATATATATGTATATAATATATACACACACATATAAATACACACATAGTTTTCCAAATTGTCAGGGAGAGGATGGACCATACTGAAAGGTCTGTATTGCATGATAGTTATGAACACTGGTCTTAGAGACAGACTGCCAGGTTTGAGTCTTGACTCTGTCATTTCCCAGCTGTGTGACCTTGGGCTTTAACTTCCTGAGCTATTACCCAAGTTTCCTTCTGTGGAAAAAAAATCTAGTACCTATATCAAAAGGTAGTTTTGAAGGATAAATAAATTAATGTAGATAACAAGCTTAGAATAGGCCTTTTCCCTAAGCACTAGTAGATGTGAACCATTATTATTTTTATTATACAAAACATAGATTTTTTAAACAGTTGTCTACCCATTTTGAAAAATAACACTATAGTCTCTAGTTTGGAGTCCTATGCTGATAGGTGTCCATCAGATTGTTGATTTCTTGAGATATCAAATAGTTTATCAAAAAGTTTAAAATAAGTAGACAATTTTAAAAGTTATCATGAAAATAGTAGTGAAAGACTCTTTAGGGGGATATCTTTTTTAACACATTATCCAAAACAAGAATTGCAAACTCATTGGCATAGGGGGCCAGCAGGTGAATCATTGAAGTCACCTGGATGGAGAATATGGTGAAATGGAGACCTCACAGACCATATTAAAAAGACAACTGCTATTCAACTCCATCTGATTACCGCCATGCAGAAATATGAGTGCACATTTTTCAAGAGAATCTGTAAACCTGGATTCCCGTGCAAAATTTTCTGTTTCTAAATGCTGACAACTAATTCACTTTTTAAAATATGGTGAGGGACAAAGTATATCTGCCATTCACAGCTGGTTCGTATTGTTCGTTTGCCATCGAGACTTAGAATCTTTCGGCTACACTAACCTGTCTTTCTGCCAACTTGAATATCCCCATTATACCTTTTACAGTGCTACCTAGATACTACAGCTTAATACTTGTTTTTTGTTTAGTCAATTTGATTTTCCTCCTGAGTCTTTCTGATTCTAGTCAATGCTCTGAATCATTAATAAAGCTCCATTTGTAGCCATTTATTTTAAATGTAGGGTGCTATTAGGGATTCTATATACTCTCTAATTATAACAATCAGATTGTTACTACATTCCATCAGGTGCTTTTTCGCATGACATAGATGAGAAAACTAGAAGGCTCAGTTACTTTTCTAAGGTCAAAGCCTTGTGGCCAGGATAGACTTGATACCGTATTCTCTAGGTCTGCCCTTTTGAGTGAGTTAGAGTTCAAAATAAGTAATGAAACGTTCAGCTCTTTCTCAGTGAAATTGTTCAGGAACCAGCTAACAGGTTGCCAACCACATCTTGTCCATCTGAAAAAACTTTTTCTAGGATCATTCTGTTGGATGACTTTGTCAAGATTATGGCTTAGAATGCAGAAAATATAGGTTAAAAGAAGTCTGCCACTTACAAATGTATAGCTTTCCAAATGTTCATTTGTAAATCAGTTGTTTGGAACTCAGAATTCATTTCCTTGCAGAAAGAGTTAGAACTGGCAGTTATGTTTCCCCTGAGGCTTGTCCACAAAAGACTGTTTAGCCTTAATGTATCTGAAATAGTGTACATTTGCCATGAAAATGTGTAGAAAAAAGAACTCTTGTAATTCTAGTAATTAAATAAAAAAGAAAACAGTAATATTCAATGAAAACTTTAAAATGTATTCTGAATACTGATGCAATGGAAAGGGGGAGTTATCCAGAGAAAAATATAGAACTTGGAAAATAATTTATTTAGGATTTCAGGAGGAGTCATTTCTGGACACTATGGAAGCACTTGAAAAATTAATGGAATTAAGTACTTGAAATATTCGATTTCACTTCATGACTTCTAGATTTTTGAATGCTAATCTTCCCATGATTAAGTGCTGTTTCTAGTGTCCAATTCAGTTGACACCAAAGACATGAAAGAGAATAGAAAAGGAGAAGATAAATGAAGGTGTACTTTTCAATAATGCAGAAGTTGAGAGAGACAGCAAGAGAAAGAAACTTAAAAACCATATCTGTGTTCCCATGATAGAGGTGGCGATAGCTTACAGTCAGTGGAAAGAGAGACTCCTTTGACTCCTCTTAGAGATGAAAAAGTTTACTGATGGTAGGGACCTTTTCTCTGAGAAATTCCTGAAGCTGTTATTGTTTGATTTTATCATCTCAAGGTATCTTGGTCATAAGCCATGATAAATGTAGGATTGGTACAGAGTTGAAATCAAGAGTGCAAAACACTGTTCAAGTGCACTAAATATTCAGAATCCTGAATATTTATTAAACAAGGGAGGACTTCAACCTCAAATAGAAATCAACACAGTATTTTTGTGCTTAGATTTTATCTTCTGACTTGTTTAATTTTTAGCTAGGAGTGTGAAAGATAGAGGCTTTCTGTATTTTTCAGATGGCCAAATGGTTGAATGGGAAGTTGAACAGTCTGCTGACATTTCCAGAGTGTGCTTGGAAACAGTCACATGAACAACAATGCAAATAACAATGCAAGTTACATTCACAAAGCAGAGGTCCTTTCTGCCAAACATAGCTTTACCTACAAGGATATAAAAGAAAGAGGAGTCATCATGGTCATAAGACAAAAACAAACCAGGGTGAAAAATCTGAAAACTAACAAGGCCAAACAGACACCAGAAGTGATGTGGGCAAGCATGTATCGTTTCCCTTTTTCGTTCTTACAAGCGTAAGAGGGGGTTCCTCCCCTGACCCTCCCTTCAATACATGCACCTGGGTTAATTGGCCAGTCAGAATAAACTGCCCCAACCACTCTGAACTAACAACAGCACGGAAACATCAAAAGCATTGTCCTGTTGCAGCAGTGCAGGAAAAAGGTCATTAACGAAGCTCTGTTCCAGGGAATTTTTTTTTTTTTTTTTTTTTCCCCCCGGTACGTGGGCCTCTCACTGTTGTGGCCTCTCCCGTTGCAGAGCACAGGCTCTGGATGCGCAGGCTCAGCGGCCATGGCTCACGGGCCCAGCCGCTCCGCGGCATGTGGGATCCTCCCGGACCGGGATACGAACCCGTGTCCCCTGCATCGGCAGGCGGACTCCCAACCACTGCGCCACCAGGGAAGCCCCTTAGGCTCACTTTTTAAAATTTAGCGATAATACTACGTTAATAAATCCAGTCATTCAATGTTTTATGGAAAAATAACTTGAAAGGATAGTGGAATGATGACTATGTGCTATTTTTTAAATGTTTTCAACACATTTTTAAGACAATAATAAAACAAAAGAAAAAAAAGAAAACAACATAGTTTGGAAGAGACATGCTTTTGCTTAAGTGATTATTTTAAAAATGCTTCAGATAAAGTTGGAAATAAAGTATTTTTTTAAGTTCTGTTTATTCTTCAAACTAAAAAATTTATATATATATATTTACTTTGTATTTGGTAATTAAATTCAACCAAATTAAAAACTGTCAAGGTTAGAGTTCTGTCAATAATAGAATATGGAAAATATGGAAATTTGTCTTAGATAGTCACAGTTTGGTTGAGATGTCTAATGATCTTGGTCTAAAGAATTATAAATTGATAAAGTGGTAGAATTTCTAGAATTGAAGGAATTGTCTCTTTGATCCATCCTTACTGATTTACACTGATCATTATTACAGGTTTACAAACTAATCATCTTTCTGTAAGGTGGCTTATGCTGTTAAAAGAGAAGTCAGTCTCATATCTCTTCTATTTTAGGTGCACATGGATAAGTGTAGTATGTATAAGACAAATCTAAGGAAGAGCAACTGAGTTGAGGCATGTTATCAATCACCCATCAGCCTGCACTGTCTTTGGTTGATTTTCCTCTGGCATTTCATGTACTGTAAATAGCCAGTATAGACTTATGAGGCAATTTTAAAAAGTCTTAAAAATACAAGCTCATCTATCTCTATCATATGGAATTCTTACATAAAACTACTGGGAACTGAGAAATGCTAATTCTTCACTAGTTTCATGGCTGTAGAGATATTCCTTTTGGGGGTGAGAGATGAGAAGAACTATGCTGAAAATATCTACAATCCCTTCATCACTATGATTCTTTGTTGGTTTGCTATCCATTTGGTTCACCCATTCACTATGTGTTCTAGAAACTTGGCAAAAGCTGCGTATATTAATATGTGTATTTTCCTTTTTCCTGAGCTCTTTAATAAGGGAAATGTGTTCTATTTCTTACTATTTTCTTCTCCTACATTGACAGAAGCTAGGATCTCTTACTTAAAAGAGGAATATAAAATGTTTCATACAATTTTCACTTATATACATTGCCTTATTTGCTAATTTCTGCACACTTGCAAGTTTTATCTCCCGATAGATTTTTTTTTCTAAAACATCTTTACTGGAGTATAATTGCTTTACAGTGGTGTGTTAGTTTCTGCTGTATAACAAAGTGAATCAGTTATACATATACATATGTTCCCATATCTCTTCCCTCTTGCGTCTCCCTCCCTCCCACTCTCCCTATCCCCCCGCTCTAGGTGGTCACAGAGCACCAAGCTTATCTCCCTGTGCTATGCAGCTGCTTCCCACTAGCTATCTATTTTACGTTTGGTAGTGTATATATGTCCATGTCACTCTCTCACTTGGTCCCACCTTACCCTTCCCCCTCCCCATATCCTCAGTTCCATCCTCTAGTAGATCTGTGTCTTTATTCCCAGCTTTCCCCTAGGTTCTTCATGACCTTTTTTTTTTTTTTTAGATTCCATATATATGTGTTAGCATACGGTATTTGCTTGTCTCTTTCTGACTTACTTCACTCTGTATGACAGACTCTAGGTCCATCCACCTCACTATAAATAACTCAATTTCGTTTCATTTTATGGCTGAGTAATATTCCATTGTATATATGTGCCACATCTTCTTTATCCATTCAACCAATGATGGACACTTAGGTTGCATCCATCTCCGGGCTATTGTAAATAGAGCTGCAATGAACATTTTGGTACATGACTCTTTTTGAATTATGGTTTCTCAGGGTATATGCCCAGTAGTGGGATTGCTGGGTCATATGGTAGTTCTATTTGTAGTTTTTTAAGGAACCTCCATACTGTTCTCCACAGTGGCTGTATCAATTTACATTCCCACCAACAGTGCAAGAGTGTTCCCTTTTCTAAACACCCTCTCCAGCATTTATTGTTTGTAGATTATTATTATTGTTTTTTTTGCATTACATGGGCCTCTCACTGTTGTGGCCTCTCCCGTTGCGGAGCACAGGCTCCGGACGCGCAGGCTCAGCGGCCATGGCTCACGGACCCAGCTGCTCCGCGGCATGTGGGATCTTCCCGGGCATGTGGGATCTTCCCAGAACAGGGCACGAACCCGCGTTCCCCACACTGACAGGCAGACTCTCAACCACTGCACCACCAGGGAAGCCCTGTCTGTATGTTTTTTGATGATGGCCATTCTGACCTGTGTGAGGTGACATCTCATTGTAGTTTTGATTTGCATTTCTCTAATGATTAATGATGTTGAGCATTCTTTCATGTGTTTGTTGGCAATCTGTATATTTTCTTTGGAGAAATGTCTAGGTCTTCTGCCCATTTTTGGATTGGGTTGTTTGCTTTTTTGATACTGAGCTGCATGAGCTGCTTGTAAATTTTGGAGATTAATCCTTTGTCAGTTGCTCCATTTGCAAATATTTTCTCCCATTCTCAGCATTGTCTTTTCGACTTCTTTATGGTTTCCTTTGCTGTGCAGAAGCTATAAAGTGTCATTAGGTCCCATTTGTTAATTTTTGTTTTTATTTCCGTTTCTCTAGGAGGTGGGTCAAAAAGGATCTTGCTGTGATTTATGTCATAGAGTGTTCTGCCTATGTTTTCCTCTAAGAGTTTGATAGTGTCTGGCCTTACATTTAGGTCTTTAACCCATTTTGAGTTTAATTTTGTGTATGGTGTTAGGGAGTGTTTTAATTTCATTCTTTTACATGTAGCTGTTCAGTTTTTCCAGCACCACTTATTGAAGAGGCTGTCTTTTCTCCACTGTATATTCTTCCCTCCTTTATCAAAGATAAGGTGACCATATGTGTGTGGGTTTCTCTCTGGGCTTTCTATCCTGTTCCACTGATCTGTATTTCTGTTTTTATGCCAGTACCATACTGTCTTGATTACTGAAGCTTTGTAGTATAGTCTGAAGTCAGGGAGCCTGATTCCTCCAGCTCTGTTTTTCTTTCTCAAGATTGCTTTGGCTATTCCGGGTCTTTCGTGTTTCCATACAAATAGTGAAGTTTTTTTGTTCCAGTTCTGTGAAAAATACCAGTGGTAGTTTGATAGGGATTGCATTGACTCTGTAGATTGCTTTGGGTAGTATACATTTTCACAATGTTTATTCTTCTAATCCAAGAATATGGTATATCTCTCCTATTTATATCATCTTTAATTTCTTTCATCAGTGTCTTATAATTTTATGCATACAGGTCTTTTCTCTCCTTAGGTATGTTCACTCCTAGATATTTTATTCTTTTTCTGGCAGTGGTAAATGGGAGTGTTTCCTTAATTTCTCTTTCAGATTTTTCATCATTAGTGTATAGGAATGCAAGAGATTTCTGTGCATTAATTTTGTATCCTGCTACTTTACCAAATTCAATAATTAGCTCTAGTAGTTTTCTGGTAGTATCTTTAGGATTCTCTATGTATAGTATCATGTCATCTGCAAACAGTGACAGCTTTACTTCTTTTCTGATTTGGATTCCTTTTATTTCTTTTTCTTCTCTGATTGCTGTGGCTAAGACTTCCAAAACTATGTTGAATAATAGTGGTGAGAGTGGGCAACATTGTCTTGTTCCTTATCTTAGTGGAAATGCTTTCAATTTTTCACCATTGAGGCCGATGTTGGTTATGGGTTTGTCATATATGGCCTTTATTATGTTGAGGTGAGTTCCCTCTATGCCTACTCTCTGGAGGGTTTTTATCATAAATTAGTGTTGAATTTTGTTGAAAGCTTTCTCTGCATCTATTGAGACGATCATATGGTTTTTCTCCTTCAATTTGTTAATATGGTATATCACATTGATTGATTTATGTATATTGAAGAATATTTGCATTCCTGGGATAAATTCCACTTGATCATGGTGTACAATCCTTTTCATGTGCTGTTGGATTCTGTTTGTTAGTATTCTGTTGGCGATTTTTGCATCTATGTGCATCAGTGATATTGGCCCGTAGTTTTCTTTCTTTGTGACATCTTTGTCTGGTTTTGGTATCAGGGTGACGGTGGCCTCATAGAATGAGTTTGGGAGTGTTCCTCCCTCTGCTATAGTTTGGAAGAGTTTGAGAAGGATAGGTGTTAGCTCTTCTCTAAATGTTTTTAGAATTTGCCTGTGAAGCCTTCTGGTCCTAGGCTTTTGTTTGTTGGAAGATTTTTAATCACAGTCTCAATTTCAGTGCTTGTGATTGGTCTGTTTATATATTCTATTTTTTCCGGGTTCAGTCTCAGAAGGTTGTGTTTTTCCAAGAATTTGTCTGTTCCTTCCAGGTTGTCCATTATATTGGCATATAGTTGCTTGTAGTACTCTCTCATTATCCTTTGTATTTCTGCACTGTCAGTTGTTACTTCTCGTTCTTCATTTCTAATTCTATTGATTTGAGTCTTCTCCCTTTTTTTTTTTTTTGCGGTACGCGGGCCTCTCACTGTTGTGGCCTCTCCCATTGCGGGGCACAGGCTCCGGACGTGCAGGCTCAGCGGCCATGGCTCACAGGCCCAGCCACTCCGCGGCATGTGGGATCTTCCTGGACCAGGGCACGAACCCGTGTCCCCTGCATTGGCAGGTAGACTCTCAACCACTGCGCCACCAGGGAAGCCCAGTAGTCTTTTTTTAAAGTCAATTTTGTCTGATATGAGAATTCCTACTCCAGCTTTCTTTTGATTTCCATTTGCATGGAATATCTTTTTCTATCCCCTCACTTTCAGTCTGTGTGTGTCCCTAGGTCTGAGGTTGATCTCTTGTAGACAGCATATATATGGGTCTTGTTTTTGTGTCCATTCAGCCAGTCTGTGTCTTTTGGTTGGAGCTTTTAATCCATTTATATTTAATGTAACTATCGATATTTATGTTCGTATTATCATTTCTTAATTGTTTTGGGTTTGTTATTGTAGGTCTTTTCCTTCTCTTGTGTTTCCTGCCTAGCGAAGTTCCTTTAGCATTTGTTGTAAAGCTGGTTTGGTGGTGCTGAATTCTTTTAGCTGTTGCTTTTCTGTAAAGGTTTTAATTTCTCCATCAAATCTGAATGAGATTCTTGCTGGGTAGAGTAATCTCGGTTGTAGGTTTTTCTCCTTAATCACTTTAAATATGTTCTGCCACTCCCTTCTGGCTTGCAGAGTTTCTGCTGAAAGATCAGCTGTTAACCTTATGGGGATTCCCTTGTGTGTTATTTGTTGTTTTTCCGTTGCTGCTTTTAATATTTTTTCTTTGTATTTAATTTTTGATAGTTTGATTAACATGTGTCTTGGTGTGTTTCTCCTTGGATTTATCCTCTGTGGGACTCTCTGTGTTTCCTGGACTTGATTAACTATTTACATTCCCATATTAGGGAAGTTTTCAACTATAATCTCTCAAGTATTTTCTCAGTCCCTTGCTTTTTCTCTTCTTCTTCTGGGACCCCTATAATTCAAATGTTGGTGCATTTAATGTTGTCTCAGAGGTCTCTGAGACTGTCTTCAATTCTTTTCATTCTTTTTTCTTCATTCTGCTCCATGGTAGTTATTTCCACTATTTTATCTTCCAGGTCACTTATCCGTTCTTTTGCCTCAGTTATTCTGCTATTGATTCTTTCTAGAGAATTTTTAATTTCATTTATTGTGTTGTTCATCACTTTTTTTGCTCTTTAGTTTTTCTAGGTCCTTGTTAAACGTTTCTTGTATTTTCTCCATTCTATTTCCAAGATTTTGGATCATCTTTTCTATCATTATTCTGAATTTTTTTTCAGGTAGACTGCCTATTTCCTCTTCATTTGTTAGGTCTGGTGGGTTCTTGCCTTGCTCCTTCATCTGCTATGTGTTTCTCTGTTTTCTCATTTTGCTGAACTTACTGGGTTTGGGGTTTCCTTTTGATAGGCTGCAGGTTCGTAGTTCCCAGTGTTCTGGTGTCTGTCCCCGGCAGCTAAGGTTGGTTCAGTGGGTTGTGTAGGCTTCCTGGTGGAGGGGACTAGTGCCTGTGTTCTGGTGGATGAGGCTGGATCTTGTCTTTTTGGTGGGCAGGTCCACGTCTGGTGGTGTGTTTCAGTGTGTCTGTGTTGTTATGATTTTAGGCACCTCTCTGTTAATGGATGGGGTTGTGTTCCTGTCTTGCTAGTTGTTTGGCATAGGGTGTCCTGCACTGTAGCTTGCTGGTCGCTGAGTGGAGCTGGGTCTTGGCGTTGAGATGGAGATCCCTGGGAGATTTTCGCCATTTGATATTACATGGAGTTGGGAGGTCTCTTGTGGACCAGTGTCCCAAACTTGGCTCTCGCACCTCAGATGCACAGCCCTGAAGCCTGGCTGGAGCACCAAGAGCCTGTAATGCACACAGCTCAGAATAAAGGGAGAAAAAAAAAGAAAGAAAGAAAGAAGAAGATAAAATAAAATAAAGTAAAATAAAATAAAGTTATTAAAATAAAAAACAATTATTAAAAAAATTTTAAAGTAATAAAGCAAGCAAGAAAGAGAGCAACCAAACCAAAAAATAAATCCACCAATGATAACAAGTGCTAAAATCTTTACTAAGAAACCCAAAAATACGAAAAAAAGAAAAAAGAAAAAAAAAATGGACAGATAGAATCCTCAGACAAATGATAAAAGCAAAGCTATATAGACGAAAGGACACACAGAAGCTTACGCATACACACTCACAAGAAGAGAAAAAGGGGGAAAAATATATATATCGTTGCTCCCAAAGTCCACCTCCTCAATTTGGGATGATTCGTTGTCTATTCAGGTATTCCACAGATGCAGGGTACATCAAGTTGATTGTGGAGATTAATCCACTGCTCCTGAGGCTGCTGGGAGAGTTTCCCTTTCTCTTCTTTGTTCTCACAGCTCCCAGGGCTCAGCTTTGGATTTGGCCCCGCCTCTGCGTGTAGGTCGCCGGAGGGCGTCTGTTCTTCGCTCAGACAGGATGGGGTTAAGGGAGCCACTGATTCAGGGGCTCTGGCTCACTCAGGCCAGGGGGGGGGGGGGCGGGGGAGGGAGGGGTATGGATGCGGGGCGAGCCTGCGGCTGCAGAGACCACCATGACGTTGCACCAGCCTGAGGCACGCCGTGCGTTCTCCCGGGGAAGTTGTCCCTGGATCCCGGGACCCTGGCAGTGGCGGGCTGCACAGGCTCCCTGGAGGGGCGGTGTGGAGAGTGAGCTGTGCTCACACACAGGCTTCTTGGTGGCGGCAGCAGCAGCCTTAGCGTCTCCTGCCTGTCTCTCTCGCGCACGTCTCTGGAGCTCCTTTAAGCGGCGCTCTGAATCCCCTCTCCTCGCGCACCAGACAACAAAGAGGGAAGAAAATGTCTCTTGCCTCTTCGGCAGCTCCAGACTTTTTCCCGGACTCCCTCCCGGCTAGCCATGGTGCACTAGCCCCCTCCAGGCTGTGATCACGCCGCCAACCCCAGTCCTCTCCCTGTGATCCAACCTCCGAAGCCCGATCCTCAGCTCCCAGCCCCGCCCTCCCCGGCGGGTGAGCAGACAAGCCTCTCGGGCTGGTGAGTGCAGATCGGCACCGATCCTCTGTACGGGAATCTCTCTGCTTTGCCCTCCGCACCCCTGTGGCTGTGCTCTCCTCCGTGGCTCTGAAGCTTCCCCCCTCCGCCACTTAAAGTCTCTGCCCGCAAAGGGGCTCCTAGTGTGTGGAAACCTTTCCTCCTTCACAGCTTCCTCCCGCAGGTGCAGGTCCCGTCCCTATTCTTTTGTCTCTGTTTATTCTTTTTTCTTTTCCCCTACCCAGGTTCGTGGGGAGTTTCTTGCCTTTTGGGAGGTCTGAGGTCTTCTGCCAGCGTTCAGTAGGTGTTCTGTAGGAGTTGTTCCACATGTAGATGTATTTCTGATGTATCTGTGGGGAGGAAGGTGATCTCCGCGTCTTACTCTTGCGCCATCTTCAGTCTCCCTCACCATAGATTTTAAGCCCTTCGTTGGTTGGCGTTTTGTTTTACAGTAATAGTGTAACAGTTTGGGTCTCTCATTACTGTAGGGACATTGTGTTCCTGCACATTGTAGGAACTGAGTAGCGTCTCAATAAATAGGTAGCAACTAGTCAAATGTGGAGGGGGATAAGAGTGAAGAGGGAGAAGGGCAATAGCTTCTGGATTAACTTGCAGCCTCTGAGATCTATACCATTATTTCACAGCCTAATTATATGTTCTTTTCAGCACATAGCACATCATTAAGACTTGATAAATAATGCTTCCTTAATACTATTATTTAACAAAGAGAAACAAAAATAGGATGCTGGCAGTAAAAGCTATTCTTTTGTTATCTCCTTCCCTCCTGGTTAGTGAGCAAATGCTGTAAAGTCAAAATGGGAAGTAGTTTAAATTTGAGAGATTTGGATCATTTTCCTGGCCAAGTCAAGAGACTATTTCTTTCCTCTAGGCAGTCTAAAAGGTGTTAAAGGATTAGACCAGAGGAAATTCCAGCACTGCTGTGCTGTAAGAAGGATAATCAAGTAGAACTAGGGACAAAATTGAACCACCCACCTCCTCAGAGTTTCTACCTAACTTCACACCTACAACCTTTCATTAATTTAATTTCAAGTACCAATAGAAGTAAACAGGGATGGAGAGAGATTTTCTTGAGGATAAACAGTATGGTCGTTTTAAATTTGGTGGTTGATGCATGTGATATGGATGGATATAAACAAAAGAATAGTGTCTCAAGACTAAAATAGAATGCCAAAAAGGATAAGAATAAAATGATACAGTTCAAACCTGTATCATTTTATTCTTATCCTTTTGCAGATAAGAGTTAAAGTTCTTATCCATTTCAGTACCTTATGTATCTCTTTGTCTGTTTAAATTATTCCACACACAGCCTATTTATTGCCAGGCCCATGAGAAGAGAGGGCACATTTTAAGGCCAGGAAGGATGAGTAATTGGAAGTTCAGGCAAGTAAGTAGAGCACTGGAGATCAAACGATCAGGAAGGCAGGGATCCTGTTAGGCGGAAATCGCAAAGCGTATCTGCTACTGTAGGCCAGGATGGGTAGGGGCTGAAACTTGCCAGAGCATTATCAGTCAGAATTGTGGAAAGAAACAAAGCCAGGTACTTGTTAAAAGCAGTGAAGTCAGATTTCATTCAGTCATAACTACCGTTATAGAGGAGAGGTCTCAGTGTCACCTGAGTTCAACTACCCTGAAACTAAAGGTAGGACTTTGAAATGCTGGGTGTGTTAGACAAAAGGCACTGGAGGGTGTCAAGGAGGAGTTTGATCTTTATGACTAGGCCATCTGGGTTTGCTAATTGGCACTTATCTGGAGGAGAAACAAATTTCCCATATCTTTATGACAGGAGATAGTGGTGCAAGTTGGAGTGTTGAGGTATGGATAAGATAATTGGTATGAGAAACGCTGAAATGTAGTTAAAATACATAGGGCTGTTTACAGCAGTGAAAAATTGTGAACAACCCCAGATATTGAACATTAGAGGACTGGTTAGGTACCGTATGGTAAATCTATTCAATAGATATAATACAGTCTTAAATTGATGGTAGCTCTATTATTTTTTGAAATGGAAAGGTGTTATGATACATTGTTTTAAAAAAAAAAAGTAGTTTTAAAATTAACACTGAAGTTTAGTTGTTAAAATATATATTACGCACACCCAGACACATGAATATATATATACACACATTCAAATGAATACTCATACATATATTCATTTGCCTAGGCAAACGTTTGAGGATGATGTGTGATTTTGTGTGAATTTCACTATTTTATAATTATTTTCTACTAAAAACCTATGCTAATGGCGTAGCAACCAAAATAAAAAGGATGAGGAACATAAAATGACAATTCCCTTTTCTCACCCACTATGGCAACAAAACCTTGGGCAACCACACTGGCCTCTCTCCTGCTTCAGGGCCAGATCAACACTTTATCCAATCATGATAACTGGAGAAATTAACAGTGCCTGAAACTGGAAGCATGGGAACAAGATTTTGTTGGCACTTGCCCACCACAGAGCCTTGCTCTGGGAACCAAGTAGACAAAGGGCTTTAGCCAACACTGGAAGAACTCTTAACCGGGTTCAATCCTCAAAAGAGAGGGATAATCAATTTTACTTCAAGTTAAAAAAAGAGAAGGAGAGAGAGGGATAATCAGTACTGACCTCTGACTTGGAGTGAGAATGAGTCCTCCAAAAGGAGGAAGGTCTCGCTAAGATAAGGGAAAGACTAAAGGCAAATACTATGTTTTGATTTGGGATACAACTTCGGTGTTGGTAGAAGAAAAACAGAAAATGAAAAACTGCTCAAGTATTGAATAGCTTTCCCCTCCACTTATAAGGCATTGCCTAGGCATCCAACAGCAGGAGAAGTGACTCAGAAACTGTCTGAGAGTCTTGGTAGGGGTTGTACTCCAGAAGGGCTGCAGACCCTGAGGGAAGGGTCATCTACACTCTGACTCTTGAAGGTAAGCAGAAAGAGTGGTCACTTGGAGCACCTGAAGGACTTGCCATGCACAGTGTGAGGGACTTCTGGTTTTGTGTGTGTGTGTGTGTGTGTGTGTGTGTGTGTGTGTGTGTTTTAACTGCTTTGGCCCGAAGATGCCTGGTCAGCTTGAAAAGTCTCAGTTCCATGGAGGGAGAAAGGAGTCTGCAGAGCATTCAAGATGAGCATCCCCAGGGACACAGATGGAGCCAGAGTCCAGGATAATGGGGGTGGTGTTTACATTCAAGCCTCTCTGTGACCTGGATTCTTGGTCTTTGCAGTCATTGGTTTGCTCTAAAGAAACAAGGCTTAAATAAATAAGGTCAGCCACACAACATGCCTACTTATTTTTCTTTTCTTTCTATTACACTGGCAGCTTTTGGAGGAATATTTCACCATTGCATCCTATTAAAACCACAATAAAGTATCCCATACACCTATCAGAATGCCTAAAACAAAAATAGAGACACCACCAAATGGCTGGTAAGGATGTGGAGAAACTGGATCATTCATACATTGCTGGTGGGAATGTTAAAAGGTTCAGCCACTCTGGAAGACATTTTGTCAGTTCCTTAAAAAAATAAACAACTACCTTATGACCCACAATTGACACTTGGACCTTTGTCCCAGAGAAATCACAACTTATGTTCACACAAAATTTATACACAAAAATTCTAGCAGCTGTATCCATTATAACCCTGAACTAGAAACAACCCAATGTTTTTCTTTCTTTTTTTAATTCTTTTTTTAAAATTAATTTTTTTGGAGTATAGTTGACTTAATATTGTGTTAGTTTCTTCTGTACAGCAAACGGAATCAGTTATACATATACAGATACCCACTCTTTTTTAAGATTCTATTCTTATATAGGTCATAACAGAGTATTGAGTAGAGTTCCCTGTGCTATACTGTAGGTTCTTATTAGCTTTCTATTTTATATATAGTAGTGCGTATATGTCAGTCCCAATCTCCCAATTCATCCCTCTCCCCCTTCCCCCTTCAACCCAATGTTTTTCAATGAATGAATGGTTTAACAATGGTGGTAGCTCCGTATCATGGAATACTACTAAACAGTCAAAAGAAACGGACATACAACACCTTAGATGAATCTCCTGGGAATTATACTTCATAATATAAGCCAATCTCTGAAGGATATATACTGGATAATTCTATTTGCATAACATTTTTTAAATGACAAAATTTTGGAAATGGAGAACAGTTGAGCACTTTTAGGGATTAGCAGTGGGGAAAGAGGATAAACGGTGGTGATAAGTGGGCAGCACGAAGGATCCTTGTGGTGATGAGACTATTCTGTATTTTGAATGTGTGAATGCGTGAAGCAAATGTGTTGAAACTGCATAGACCTAAATACACACACACGCATACATACACACACACATGCATTCAAGTACAAGTAAAATGGGAAATCCAGCTAAGATTAGTGGATTAAAACAATGTCAACATACTGGTTATGATATTGTTCTATAGTTTTGCCAGATGTTATCATCACAAGAATCTGGGTAAAGGGGACATCTGATCTTTCTGTGTTATTTTTTACAACGACATGTGAATCTATAATTGCTTCAAAATTAAAAGTTAATTAAAAAGTAGTATCACTCTAAATGTTGTGGTATATATCTTTTAGTGAACCTATGTATGTATTTCTGTTGGTTGCATACCTAGGAGCGTAAGTACTGAGCTATAGGGCATGCCTATGTCCCACTTTAGAGGATATCACAAAGCAAGTTTGCAAAGTGGCTATGCCAATTTACGTTCAAAAGCTAGTGAGTGTTTGATGTAGGAGAGAGGAATAATCTTAGGGGAGAGACCGCTTTGAAGCTTTTCCTGCATACTTCTTACCTCTTCTCTTTCTTTCTATTCTCCATTGACCAGTTTTAATTTTATCAACAGGCCGGGTAGTTTCATGCTGTCCCTTACCTGGACCCTCACAGACCATTTACAATCTTCTTTCAACCCTCTGTAATCCTTTGTGACTTAATAAATAACAAACTGAAGTAATAGTGAGTCCCTTAAACAGGGGCCCCCAAACTATAGCCTGCAGGCCAAATATGGTCTAGTCTTCTGTTTTTTAAAATACAGTTGTATAGGAACACAGCCACACCCATTTATTTACAGATTGTCAATGGCTGCTTTCACAATGCAATGATACAGAGTTGAGAGCCGTGGCAGAAACCTTAGGACAAGCAAAGTCTAAAATATTTTCTTTTGGCCCTTTACAGAAAAAGTTTGCCTACCCCTTTCTTAGAACATCACAACAATCTATCATGTAGGGGCGTCCCTGGTGGCGCAGTGGTTAAGAATCCGCCTGCCAATGCAAGAGACCCGGGTTTGAGCCCTGGTCCGGGAAGATCCCACATGCTGCAGAGCAACTAAGCCCGTGCGCCACAACTACTGAGCCTGTGCTCTAGAGCCTGCGAGCCACAACTACTGAGCCCGCGTGCCACAGCTACTGAAACCCGAGCGCCTACAGCCTGTGCTCCGCAACAAGAGAAGCCACTGCAATGAGAAGCCTGCACACCACAACAAAGAGTAGCCCCCACTCACCACGACCCACGTGCAGCAACGAAGACCCAACGCAGCCAAAAAAAAACCAACAAAGAAAAAGATCTATCATGTCATATACAAATAGAATTTTATAGTAAATGCATGTTTTTTTCTAATACTCTTAGGATTTAAATATAACACATTTTGATAAAGCAAAAGGAAATGGTAGAAGTGTTGTAACACGCCTTAGCAAATAAACTTGTTAGCAAATTCCTTACATACTCGACTTTCTTGGAACCACATTCAAGGCGTATTCGAGGCAGTGTTTCTCTGCTGAATCTAAGGCACTGGAAGCATGGAGCATATATATATATAATGTATAATGGATGCTTTAGGAGGGTGCTGATGAAAAATACACGAAACCAAACAGTAAACCTTGAGCAGTTGTTGAAATCCATTGCAGCTATTGTGCATAATTGATAAATAAGTGCTGATAACTAGAACAATATTGGTTTAATGAGTATGTAGCAGGTTCAGAGGGGATCATAGTTTATAGAAAATTCCAAATATATCTCTTTTTCTTGCTAAGACCTAAACACAAATCTGCTACTTAATTCAGTTTGTATAACTTTTTTTTCCCATTTCTTAAAGGAAGCTACTTAAAAAAATAGGCTTTCAAAATAGGCCTTTCACTATAAGCTATGGATTTAACTGAATCTATTTTTATCTGCTTAGAAAAATACAGTAAAGGTAGATTCTTATGATTTATAAGCTCTGCAAATTCCATCTTAGATAGAAATGAAAATTATGAAAGCCAAACATATCAGTAATCTATTGCTGAGTAACTGCCTCAAAACTTTGTGGCTTAAAACAATCATTTATTATTTCACAGCTGTAAGGGTTGGTGGGGCAGTTTTGCTGATTAGGGCCGGGGGTTGGCAGATTGGGCTGGGTTTGCTTGCATCTGCCATCATATCTAAACAGGTTGGTGGGTGCACTGGATGCCACGAAAGGAGTGCAAAACAGCCTAGGGTGATATTAGTGAACTATTTTTTTTTGTAGGAGTCTGATTTATTACTATTTCTTTCTCATTTAAGACTTTGAAACAGAGACTGTTCAGCTTTATTTTGTCCAATGCACATCTTTTACTTTCTGTGATTTACTAGAAAGCATGCTGTTGACTTTGGTTTGAGGATCTGGAAAAATAAACCTCATGTTTAGTACCCTGGATCCTGGATCTCATAACTTCAGTCACCATGTTTACTCCTTGCGAGGGCAAACCCCACAGCTATACATCTGTGGCCCCGTAAGGTTGATTCTTTCCATTCAGTCTGACAACTTAGCCGGTGAAAACAAGTTTGTTAAAGAAATTATTGTGCTTATGGGTCAATTTAACAAGCAATATATTATACTATTTTTTTCATTTTTTCATACAGCTATTTAGTGAATATGACCCAAGAGTTGGATAAATGATTTAAGTTGAATGGTAACTAAGTTGGTTGAATATTTTGTTGTTACCAGACCTTGTCTAAATCTAAAAATCTTTTTCTTTAAGTAAATACATGTATTTATTTATTTATTTATGGCTGCGTTGGGTCGTTTTTGCTGCATGCAGGCTTTCTCTAGCTGCCGCGAGTGGGAGCTACTCTTCATTGTGGTGCGCAGGCTTCTCATTGCGATGGCTTCTCTTGTAGCGGAGCATGGGCTCTAGGCGCACCAGCTTCAGTAGTTGTGGTGCACGGGCTTAGTTGCTCCGCGGTATGTGGGATCTTCCCAGACCAGGGTTCGAACCTGTGTCCGCTGCATTGGCAGGCGGGTTCTTAACCACTGCGCCACCAGGGAAGTCCCTAAAAACCTTTAATTGGAAGATAATGAGACCCTTTGATTGGGCCACTACTGGTTTACTTGGTTTTTTCTCAACCATTCTTTAGAGCGTTGAATTTGATGGGAGAGTAGAAGATGAGGTAGAAGATAAGTTTGTTTCTGTGAAAAAGGAGAGACCTCCGTGGACACCTGTTTAAGTATGTTTTCTTCTGCTATCATTTGGACATGTTTGAAATATACAATAACCCCAACATTCAGCTACCACTTTAAAACAAGTGCCATGAAGGCTTCATAAATGGCAAAATCATTGAACTTTTTCTTCCCTAAAAGAACAAGATGCTAACCAGTAACCATATAAAGCCCTAAGGTGCTTCTCAGACAATAGGCAGCCTCTGAGAGAACAGAACAGTCTACACTTGAAGTACTTACAGCCTGTCATTAACGACAAGGACCGTGGTGAGCAAGAACTTTCAAAAGAAAAAGAAAAAAAAAAACATGGGCTAAGATTATTGCAAGCTACTGTGTAATAATTTCTTTTTGATTATAAAAAAGGGGATACTCACACTTGGGGGAACTTAGGTTTCTTGGAAGCCGTCATGGCTGCACATGTAATCCAGTCCTTCTTCCGGAGGTTATAAATTAGAGGTCCTCATGCAGGTTCTGTTACCCAGCACACACCGTATTTTAAAAAAGATTCTCATAAAAATCGGGATTTCTACTTTGTCTGAAAAATCTGAGTATCTACCTCTGGGTAGTCGGCACGTCTGTATTTCTGTATTGCAAAATTGTCTGGAGCCAAGTAGCAGCGCCTTCATATTGTCACACGCCTGGGATATTAGACCCTGTTGGCCTGGGGACAGTGTCATTCATTTACTTTAGCTGCCTAGCCCCTGGGGACTTTTGTGTCTGAGTCCTTTGTGTCACGCTGTCAGACTGGATATTCTTTCTCATTCCTTTCATCCAGGGCAAATACCATGAGGGTCATGGCATTGCAGAACTCAAGGGAGTGACTTCAACATTGGAGACCACGGACTCCATTAATGCCATGCAGGGGTTATGAGCCTGCCCGAGGCCCAATCCCAGCTCACAGCCTGGATTTAACATGAGGTGTTCCCAACTACTCTGCCTCTCCTGGGGTCCCTCAACTCACTCTGCACTTGCAATTAGATTTACATCACTGCCTTTAGAGTCATGGAACCAAAATGAACCTGAACACAGGGTCGGGGGGTGGAACTGAGGTGTCGAGAGCTTGAGGACATCCCTGACACGGCCACGTTCTGAGTGGAGGAGACATTTAGTTAGGCAATAAGCTTTCTTGATCAGTAATCCGTTCCTAGAGATCATTTTTATTTTTAAGATATTTGATGGCAGGAAGTAAACGTTTATACTTTCTTTTATCTGCTACAGGGTTTAGCCCACAGCTAGTGACACAGGACTTGCTGTGACACCTATGGTCCAAGGTCCAATAGCTAGCAGCAACACAGTCTGGGAGCTTGTTAGAAATACGGGCCATCTGGGTCCACTCCAGGCCTCTTGAATCAGTCTGTATTTCAACAAGTTCCCTAGGTGATTCATACAGTTAGAGTTTGAGAGACACTGATGGGTATACAGAGAATACTCGAATAAAAATGGAACATAATATAGGTTGATTGTTAAACAACACAGCTAAAAATTCTAATGCTTTCATTACAGGAGTTTCCTGGAGCTCCTTACTGGCTTCAGCACAGAGTAGTATGTGATTTTTCTGTTTTATTCATTGGGATCCTCCTAAGATTTTGTTTGAAGGGAAGGTTGCAGAGGTTAAAGAAAATCCATAACAAAACAAATCACTGTTTTTATAGCATAAACTGAGTAGAGAAAATAGAGGAATGAGGTGGGATTCATTAGGCAAAGCTCTGTAGAGTGAGGTGGTAAATTTGAAGGGTCTTTGATGGGTATCGAGAGGCACAGCTGGTCATGATGTGGATCGGAATTCTAACTTGAATCCGAAGAAGCTTGCCTTGTTGTGGCTGTTATTACCTATTTTCTAGAATGTTGGGCTTTTCTCTTCCTTCTTCCCTTCTCTAGTTGTCCTCCCAGTTTCCTCCTTTGCTTCTCCATTGCTGTATTATTGTTGTTCTTGCCCATTTCTAAACTTGACTCTCAAAATCCCACATACGTGACTGATTTGCTGATTCTGATAACCCAAGATTATCTGGTCTTCCAGCAAAGCAAAGCATGACTACCTTAGGGTTAGAAATGGGAAATATCCCTGAGATGAGAGTTAAATGCCGTTTTGTACAAAAGAAGGGTCGGGGCTAGGGTACACCCTCCTTTCCCATCCCACCCTACTCACACAAGGTACTCCAAATTGAAAAGGTTGCTTATACTGTCTGATACAGTTTGAGAGGGCATTGAACTGCCTGGAAAATTCATTAGGGGCACATTTACCCACCAGGTTAGGCATGGAAGAAACAGGATCTTGGTATGAGTAGGTTGGTTTCTATCCACGTTAAAAAAATTCTGGAAACTGAGGTGATGATGCTACCAACCTGGGTAGATCAGAATGGCTAGGCCAAGGTTTCCAAAAGTACATTTCTTTTTTGTGGTGATGTGGATAGAACACAGCATTGTATACGACATTCTAATGTTTTTCATAACATTTAGGGATATCCAGATGGGTCTTATTTAAAACAAAATTACATATTCTTCAGATTGTAAGAAAAATAAAATACAAAGCTTTAGGTAGAATATTAAATATTGAGTTTGTATAAACATTCACATAAAATGTATTAAATATTTTTAATAGGTTTCCTTCCAAGAACATAATGCTTTATATGAGGTATTTATGTTTGAGATAGCTGCGAGTGATTTTTGAGGAAGATAATTTAATTATGATCTCTTTCAATTCTTAATCATCACAAGTAGATATCAGATATCAGGAGTGTTCATATTACTTTTTTCTCCATTTATCTACAGTTGTTTTCTTGCCATCGACAAAAATTTAGTTTCTTTAAATTATACATCAAGGGAGTTGTAATTCTCTAGTCCTTATGATTTTAATTTGTCCTTTTTTCTCAAGTGAAAATGTAATGTTGAAAATACTTGTGATAATGCATGCATATGGATTTTTATTGATTTTTTTCATATCAAATATTTTAAAATAATGATGACGATTTTCTTTAAGCACACAGATATTGTTCTACTAGTATTAATAATTATCCTTCAGGAGCCCAATAAAGTGCTGATTAAACATTATTAATGAGTCATCTCCACCTCACTTTTTCAAAGTTGAGTTGCTTTGAATCCATACATTTTGTCAGTAAATAATATAATTTTACATGATTTTTGCAATAATTGGCTAAATTCATTCCAGTGCTCAAAAATGTGAGAGATGTAAAGCCACGTTTTCCCCTAGCTTTATTGCAATATGACAGAAAATAAAAATTGTATTTTAAAAATGTATTTAGCTTGTACAATATGGTATTTTAAAAGTATACAACATTATGATTTGATATATATTATCAAATGATTACCACAACCAAACCACAGTCAAGTTAATTAATACATCCACCACCTCACATAGTTACCTTTTTATAATTTTTTATGGTGAGAACACAAGATCTACTTTCTTAGAACATTTCAAGTACACAATACTGTATTATTACCTGTAATTACCAGGCTATACTTTAGATCCCAGAACTTATGTATCTTATTGCTGAAAGTTTGTACCCTTTGACCAACATCTTGCTGTTTTCTCACCCCCTCCAACCCCCAGCCCCTGGCAACCCATCTGATCGTATGAGTTTGGCATTTTTAGATTCCAGGTATAAGTGAGATCGTAAAGTATTTGTCTTCCTCTGTCTGGCTTATTTCACTTAGCATGTTGTCCTCCAGTTTCACCCATGTTGTCACAAATGGCAGGATTTCCTTTTTTTTTTATGATCAAATAATACTCTATTGTATTTATAAACCACATCTTTTTATACATTTATCTGTTGAAAAATGCTCAGACTGTTTCCATATTTTGGCTATTGTAAATAATGCCGCGGTGAACGTGGGAGTGAAGAAATCTCTTTGAAGACTAATTTCATTTTCTTTGGATATATACCCAGAATTGGGATCGCTGGATAATATGGTAGTTCTATTTTTAATTTTTTGAAGCAAGTCCGTTTTTGAAACCAAAGTTTAAAAGTACTTTGGATTTAGTGATAACGGTGTGCTCTTATAACTAGTTTCTTGAACTCCACCTAATACTATTGTAAAAAAAAAAAAAAGAAAACAAAAAGTTTTATAGAAAACTGTACAGAAAAACTTTGTTTCATATTTTGTTCTTGCACACACTTAAATTTCAAATATTTTCCTGTCTTGTGACTAGGTACCAGTGCAGTTTGTGGCAATTTGTTTAATAACTTTCCATGCAAATGAGTCTTAAATGCTGAAGAGAAAGGCACACTAATAGAAAGTTGAGAAAATCCTTATGTTGCCTAATTATTCATGTCAGCTTCTTTTGCGGTGAATTATTTGTTTGTCTTGTAAATCTGATAACTTCAGCTTTAATTAAAAAGCATTCCATTTTGTTGAGAAAATAAATGTCAAGTAAAAATTAAATCTACTTAAGTATAAAGTTCTCTAGAGAAATGGGGATCTTTATAGTTTCATAAAATTGATTTTCTGGTTATTGGAATATTATGTTTAATTTAATTTAATAATAAAAAAATTAAACTATAAAATGTCTTTTTTTCTTTTCAATATTCATTTGGTTTTTAAATTAAAAAATTTTTTTTTACCATTTTAACCATTTTTTAGTTTATAATTCAGTGGCATTAAGTATATTCACAGTGTTGTACAACCATCACCATTATTCAATTCCAGAACTTTTTTTTTTCAGAACTTTTTAAAAATAAAATGTGACTTTTAAATGTTCAAGGTCTACAGTTTATTTAGTAAATCAATTTTAGTTAGGTCCAATTATTTTTATTAGAAATAAAAATTTGTTAAACAAACAATAATTATTATGAAATTTCCTGAGACTTTAAACGTCAAAATATAATAAAATATAAATAAATTGAGTTAGAAATCTAGAAAATTAACATCAGTTATCTTTTAAATATCAATATCTAATAAGAAAAAGTGGTAACAACGGCAAGCATATGTAACTTCTAGATTAGTAGAGAAATCATGAAAGTAAACCATTAAAGAGAAAGAACAGAAAATGATTTGTCTACACTAGCAAGCAGAAGAACCTTATTCTTGATAAATAAATTACAGACCGGTTGGGGTGGTTCAAAAGGAAGATGCTTCATGTTATCCCCATAAAGTCATTTGCTGATGTAATGATTGCTGAATTCAGAAAGTTACATACAAATGGTATTCAGACTTCATTTCAACTATTCAAGTTTTGGAATGGTTGAAAATATGGCTTTAAATTTTTATTTACAGTTTACAAATTTAGCCATCAGTATGTCTCAGCTGAACTGTATCTCATTTGTTGACATCGGCTGAGTAACTTCGGCTTGGTGGTGAAGTGACTGGCCAGAGTTTGGACACCTGGATTTTAAGCCAGGCTCCACCACATAGTTGTTATGTGGTCTTAGGTCAATCACTCTGTGCTTCTGTTTCCTTGTCTGTAAAATGGTGATAGTGGCAATGCCTGTTACATTTTGGCTGACATGAGGAATAAATGAGTTAATATATATATTTCACTTCCAAACGATGCCTACCATATAATAAGTGCTCAGTTAATGTTATTCATTTTTATTACTACTACCACTAGTAATAGTAATATTAGTGTATGAAAAAGAGACCCATGATCAAATGATAAATATCGAATTAGGGGAATTCCCTGGTTGTCCAGTGGTTAGGACTCAGTGCTTTCACTGCTGGAGCCCAGGTTCAATTCCTGGTCAGGGAACTAAGACCCTGCAAGCCGTGCAGTGCGGCCAAAAACAAACAAACAAAGAAAGAAAGAAAAGAATTAGGGCAAAATCAAGCAATCAAGCACCTTTCTTAATTATAGAATTTTCATAGCTCTTAATAAACTTTTAATATGCATTGTGAATCTCTAAGGAGGGAGACATAGTGTATAGTGTTTTCTAAGTTTATATAACCATAGAACACTAATTTGGCCCAAGGATCTCTTGTGGACGCTGCTCTGCAGAACACAGTTTGGAAAACAGCAGCCTAGTGGTGTCCCCAGGACTAAATCAACCTCTGCAACATTCTTTCAATAAGCAAGTCCTTTCTGAAGTTCAGTCCCAGCTCTATATACCTCCATGTTTGGAACCATAGTCTCATACTCTTTGTCAAGGCAGGTTTAGCAGATGGTAAAGCATGATAGAAAGATAATAAACACTTACTGGTCATGCTAACTAATTTTGTATCATCTAACACATTAACCCAGTCCCAGATTTTTCTTGGTTCTTTGAAGACCTCTGCCAGTGAGAACATTTGGAACATTTGTTCCTTCAGACACTTTTTGGGTTACATGTGAATATTTCCATCCTATTTGAATCTGTTTTCAAAATAAAGCATGATCAGAAGCTGCTTTAAATGTTTGAGCAAAGTCCAAATCCACTCAGACGACTTTGTGAAATGTCATCCATGCCCAGATCCCTGGTGTATTTATGATGTTCCTGCTGTATCTTTCTTTTCCACACCTTTATTTTTTAGACATCCATCCCATTCTTCTCTCCAGGAAGGAGTACAACCAATATTAAACATTGAGACAGTCTCCCTGAGGAGTTGCCAATAGCTGCATAGCACATGGGCCAAGTTCTGCTGTGTCTAACAGCCACGGCCCAGGAGGCAAATGACAGAAGCTTCCCAATCACATCCAGATGAGCAGAGAGGGCTGCATATGCTGTAGCTGGTATACTGGCATCCAACCCTTGTGAATCTTGATTAAAAAAATACCATGTATACTTCAAGGGAAAACTAAATACTTTCTTCACAAATACCATCAATAGTAGCATCAATTCCCAGGAGTGGTGGATAACAGCTAACCCCTATTTATGAACTTGTATCTCATCACCACACTTCTCAAGAACATTACATTTTAGCTTCTCACTCAACCAATGGCTTAGCAAGAGAACTGTTTTCTCCCCCTACCTTGGTTTGAGAACAAGGTATCTGAATTTGGGTGCACATGAAGTTGGTTGGACAAGCTCCTGGATGTGAAAGCACCTCAGACCATACACAGAAATGATTATTTTTCAATCAGCAGTCTCTGCAGTAAAATATGAAGGCTTATGGGCACTTAAGAGGGCACATAGCACTGGTTCTGAATAAGCTCTAGCATTTATTAGCTGTGTCCGTGAGCAAGTTTTGTTAACTCCTCAAAGCCTATTTCTCTCAATTGTAAAAATCACCTGATGTCAGGATTGAAAGAAATAATGCGTGTAAAACCCTTAACAAATGTCTGAACATAGTGAAAGCTCAATAACTGTTATTATTATACTCTATTTACTGGTCCAGGACTTTTTTAAATGTAAGGTCAGCATGGCTTTTCCACCAGAGATTATCAGTGAATGCTTTCTGAATTGCAGCAATAGCATTTCAGGACATGTGTCTTTCTAAAGGGTTAATTTCTCAACCTCTTGCTCGGAGAATCTCCTACCCTCATGGTCCCATTCTGCATTTGTTAAGCTCTCCATGCTTGCTCTCTTGTCTTCGCAAGTTTCTTGCAAAATGAGCTTCCTACTGTTTGTGGGCTTTGCCCTATACTTTCTTGCCTTCATAACTGCACAGGGCTCTTTGCACTATACTGCCAGCTTTGCAGAGAATAAAAGCTTGAGGGAGGGGAGAGGGAGAAAAAAACCTCTTGAGGGAGGCTTCCTTGAGAAGACGCCCCCAAGAGCTTCAGATCCATAGTCAGTTAGAGGAAACTTGACAGATGTTCAGAAAACCACGACTGTGAATTGGGCATAGCCAAGAAAAGCTCTGTGGAGAAGCCAAGATTTGAAGAATGGATAGAATTTGGCTAAATGGAGAAGTAAAAGGGAAGAAGAGAAGTGAAATGAGGAGAAAAAGCTCTACAGAATATTGGAAAAAGTCTTGGATTTGAAACCTGAAAATCTAGGTTTGATTCATTGTTTTGCCTTTCAAACTGCAATCTCAGGCAAAATATTTCAAAAGGCTGAGGCTTAGTTAATCCATGATGCAAATATGGGCTGGTAATGTGGAGCTCAGAAAAATTCTGGGAGAGGGTATTTAATAAACATTAGTTGAACTGAATTTTATCGATGAGAGATTAGAAGACATATTTAGTTGTAAGTTTTAAATTTTGATATTATCAATTATGCCAAGCTGTGAGTGCTTGAAAATATAGTATTGATAGAATCCTGATATAAAACAAGCATTGTCAGACCCATAAATACTAAGCTATTTTCAGGTACCTACTATGCCCTGGCGAGTTCAGACCTCAGCGTTTTGTCCTGTTTCTTACATCTGATTTATATGAAGTATACTTTAAGGCATTTTAAGAAATTTGCCTTTCCAAGAAAACCTATTATACCTGATAGACTCCTGCATATGTAACTATTTCCATTTAAAATTATTTAAAAATTTTTTCTAAGGACCAGAAGACATACATTTTTTAAAGTCCAACTTGTTTAAAATTTGGTAAATAGAGAATATAACGAAAGAATGAAAAATCACAAATAAATTTTTCTTAAAATTTTCCTTCATGACATATTCTTTGAAAATATCATTATTAATGGCTTCATATAATTCCAAGGTGTAGATATTGTATAATTTATTTTGCTGTTCTTTGAATAGTGAATGTTTACTTGGTACCGTTTTCATTGTTGTAATTAAACCTGCAATGGATACCCTTGTGTAAAAACCAACGTCCATGGTGATTCCATTGTTTTAAATCTTTAAAGAATATATCGCCTTTATTTCTAGGTTTAAAATTCCAACTTGACCCTCAGTTTGTTACACAAATCTCTTCTGCAGCATAAGAAGTACCATTCTCCTTACATGCTAGCAGAAGTGGTTCATTTCCATTGGCAACCTACCTAGGACCTACTACACCAAATATGGCATTTCCTTAGGAAAGTTTTACCTATTTTGCTGAAAAGATTTTACTCACTGAAGAAAAAAATACATCATCAGACAAAAGATTGTTAGGTAAACTCTGGAAGAATTAACTTTCAGATATTTAAATCTAGAATTTAAATAGATCACCTTGAAGATAGATTTAATTAATGTTCTCAGGTTGGGTATTAGCGAGACAAAAAGGATTTTTCTAAGAACGGATGAGCATGCTGACGTCTTTAATTCAATTGTCGTTTTCTGAATGTAACTAGTATTCTTGGAAAAGAGTTGAAAAGCCTCAGGAAAATAGAGTAATGAATGAATATAAGCCTTTGATCAAGAATTAGGAAGAATTAATGTTCCTTTATAAATAGTTATCACATGCTTTGTATAGGGTTATATATTTTTAATCTCTGTCCTGGTTACAGAAGTTGAGAACATTTGTTACAAATGGATTGGCTTGTGCATTCTTATCCAAAAGATTATTTTTACATATCTAATTAATAAATTATTTGTTCGGTGGCCCTTTTATTTCATAGGAGCTATCATATCAGAAATCCTTTACTCTGACAAAGTGATGTACTGTGTAATTTTATTCCCGAAGCTAATTTGTCATTTTAAACCACATTTATGAAATGTTAAAAGCCCCTAGCAAGGGCTGTAAAATGAACCATTAAGGTTAGTTTATCAATGACCAACTAACCAAAATACCTTTATTTTCTTTTAATTGCATAATAGTAACTACAATGGTAGGCACACACACACCCACATGCAGAATAATAACCATAATAACTGCAGAATAATAACCATGCGACCAGAATCATTTACTATTGAAAATGCCTTTCGGGGCTTCCCTGGTGGCGCAGTGGTTGAGAGTCCGCCTGCCGATGCATGGGACACGGGTTCGTGCCCCAGTCTGGGAAGATCCCACGTGCCGCAGAGCGGCTAGGCCCATGAGCCATGGCTGCTGAGCCTGCGTGTCTGGAGCCTGTGCTCCGCAACAGGAGAGGCCACAACAGTGTGAGGGGCCCGCGTACTGCAAAAAAAAAAAAAGAAAAGAAAAGAAAAGAAAATGTCTTTTGATTTTAAGGTATAAGGTAAATGATGTTTATATACACATGCTCATTATTTCCCGAAACTCCTGGAAACAGATACTTTGTGTTTCAGTATGTTCCTTTCGTCATATAAAGCTCAATAAAAGCTATCTTAAATATAAGCTAAAAATAGGTTGCTTTCCAAAGACAATTAATTATATTAATAATATCTAATTGTATACTCTTACTAGCATACACAGTCACAGCTGTAGCATTGAACACACTTGGGTGTGGCTTTGTGTTAGCGTACAGCCACTAAAGCTACAACCTGAGGTGGAGAAATAGCTTCTCTTCTTTGGAAATATGCTACCATTATTCAACAGATCCTTATTGAGCATCTACTGTGTGCCCAGATGCCATGCTAAGCCCTGGGGATACAGACATGAGTAATACATACATGATCCTGGTTTTCCAGAGCTTAGGTTCCGGTGGATACTAAGATAAGCACACTGGCAATATGAGAAATAGTGGACAGCTCCTGCTTTCCAGGTCATTTAATCTCTACCAGGTCATTTGGTCTCTAGGCCTGTGTTTCAGCGGTAAAATGGGGATGGTGGTAAGACAAATCACATAGAGATGCAAGGATTGAATGATTTATATGTCTGAGGCAGAGTAATTGGTCTATTATGGGTGCTCAATAAGTGTTGGCATGTGATGATGGTGATGCTGTTATTTTGAATGTGGATTTCTGTGTAAGTGCTCTGGGGTGAGTGCCATGTGAGATGCTCAGTGCATGGAGAGGGGCAGAATATTTTCTGGCTTGTGAATAATGAGAGAGGCATGTGAATAATGAGAGGGTTGGAAATGGGAGGAGGGCTTTGCTATTATACACTTATTATTGTAGGCAGAGCATCACACCTGGGAAAAGCTTCATAACCATCCATGAGATAACAGCCGCAGCAGCTAAGAGGAAACAATAAAGACCTGGTGAAAGCAGAATAGCACGTATTGACTAGAATGGTCTTGCGTGGAGCATAGGGAACCATGCAGTGTCATGTCAACCTGCTTGAAATTGCTGAGGTAGCTAGAGAAAGTCAGCTTTTGCTGTGGAACCCAGGAAAGGGACAGAGGGCAGAAAGTGAAAGGGCAGAGGACAGTGGGAAGTGAGGGATGCTGGAGTAAAAGGAAAATGAAGGAGGTAGAGTAGTTCAAAGAAGAAAGACTCAGAATTCAGAATGGTGGTTTGCCCAGAAGTGGGTATAGCGTGGGCAGGGATGGAAGAGAGGGACTTACTTTAATGTCCGTGGGAACCAGTAAGAGGAAATTGAGGCCCATAAAGATAAGTGGACTTGCCCAAATCTCTCACTGACAAGTTTTAAAAAATCTCATATCAGACAAAATAGGATTTATCAAAATGGGGAACAGAATGCAGTAAACTAGCAGAGGACATTCTTAGTAATTCTGACCTTAAAAGATTAGAGGATTCAGTCATTACTGCAGAAAAATTTAGCATGGGAAATGAATTATAAAGAAAAAGATGATAAAGAAAAAGGTGATGGGTCTTCTTCAATTTTAGTTTGAATTAAGGATAGAATATCACTGATATATAATCATGGAGAGATATAGAGGACAAATTGAAGACTTTCTACAAGTGAGAAGAAAGGTAAATACACTTCCTTCCACTTCACCATGGAAGATGGTTAAAATCACGTGGTACGTAGTGCCCTGAATTAGGAGACCGGGCTTCTGGTGAAATTTTGGTGAATTTTTAGGGCGTAGCATGCTTTTTCTGGGCCTCCATTTCCTCATCTATAGGTGTTATATAAAAAAAATTTTCATTTATATTTCTACCTGATATTTCATTTTCTTAAATACTTAATTGTCTATTTTAGTGAAGGTATGCTGCAAGAATTTACTGCAGTGGTAGATAAGTGTAGACAGGAATAAGACAAGTATCTGTCGATGAAAAATAGTGATTAAGAGCTAAACTTTGCAGCCAGACTGCCTGGGTTCAAATCCTGAGTCTGTGCAGTCTGATCCTGGGCAAGTTTCTCAACTTCCTGTGCCCCAGTTTCCTCATCTGTAAAATGGAAACAATAATATTATATTCTTCATAGTGTTTTTGTGAAAATTAAATAAGTTAATGTGTGTAAGCCTGCTGATAGCAAGGTCCTGCACATAAGGAGTCAAGAATTGCTCCTAAGCTTCACGAAAAAGATGGAACTAATGGAACTAATGTGAACTAGGTGTTAAAGATAAAAGATTTGGAAAGTGGTTCCAGGCAAAGGAAATAGCATATGGAAAAAGAGGAACAAGTATGCATTTGGCACCTGTGGATGGGAGATAGTCACACATTTTCTAGAGTAGAAAGAAACCAGGAATGGATAAGCAAGGCCATTTGTTTCTAGTATAGAAATTCTTACTAGAAGGATTAGGGAATTCTCTCATGGCTACCGAGCACCAGTGTGCCTGGCTCTGTGATGACAGCTGATAGGAAAATGCTGAAGGTTCTCAAAAGGGAATGGCATAATAAACATGACTTTTGGGAAAGCTGAATCTGATAACCATATTCTGCTTGAATCAACATTTATTGGTGCCATTTGGCCAGCATTCTCTGCAAGAGTAATGTAAAAGATCAGGAATAATTTTAGCGAAGAGTAGTTCTGGTGTCCACTAAAATGTTCAGTACCAGTGACAGAGTGGACTAAGGTTTGGGCCATGACAAGGTAAACATTCCCTTTGGGCTTTTCTATGTAAATCACAGGTAGGTGGTACTGGGGTCACTAGAGAGAGTTAGTTTTATAATTAAAAGATCTGGGTTTTTTTGTTGTTTTTTTTTTTTGCGGTACGCGGGCCTCTCACTGTTGTGGCCTCTCCTGCTGCAGAGCACAGGCTCTGGACGCACAGGCTCAGCGGCCATGGCTCACGGGACCAGCCGCTCCGCGGCATGTGGGATCTTCCCGGACCGGGGCGCAAACCCGTGTCCCCTGCATCGGCAGGCGGACTCTCATCCACTGTGCCACTAGGGAAGCCCAAAAGATCTGTTTTGTATAGAGAAGTTTTCTATCAGAACTTTTGTGAAATTTTGTAGGTTAAAAAAACATGTGTCTATTGTTCAGATGGTAACCAGGTAATTTGGGAGAGGAATAAGTAATTCATCTCATTAAAAAAAAACTTGCAGTTTTATCTGTAGAAATTATAGAAATATTAAAAAATATATGTGTGAAATTATTCAGGGGCTGTTATGCATGTATCTTTGTTATGCATTTTTATTGCTATAAAAGGTGTCCCTCTCCACAGCACACCACCAGCATAATACCTTTGTGGTGTTGGTATTTGAGCAGGCACTGAGTCAGTATTTTGCTCCAGGTCCATTAATTCAGAACTCGTTAAAGAGTGCCTGTAAGAATTCAACGACATTCAACTCATCTTATCTACCTTTGTATTTGCCAACCCAGTTGATTAAAGTTTTCTCTTATATCAGAAGGGAGCAAATATTGAACTCTGCAAATATTGCTCTAGCTCTGGAAAACCATTTGTAAGCATTTTAATACATGTAATCTTTCTCTGTTATCTCATTCTTTTCCTTACGCACTGCCTGTCATCTCAGGAAATATCATCCATGAAAAACTAATTTCTCAGAAAACTCCAGCATAAAGTAATGAATTTGGACATATCACAATTTGATAACTAAGACAGAGACTGTTCTTTTATAAAAAGCTGTGAAGGGAGGTTTTATTCTCTGTAAAATACACCAAAAGAATCTACTTAGCTTCAGGTATTGGCGTTGGATGTCAACAGTGATAGGTCATTAAAAGATGGAGCCATAAACTGATAGCTCAAAAAAATTGATATATAGGCAGCTGGAGGATAAACAGTGGATACGAATCTTGGGTGTCCAGATATACTAAAGGTTGTTGGATGAAGTAGATAGAGCCACCATTTTGGTGGTTTCCGTATTAGCTGAGAAGCAAATGCCAACTGCATGTGTGTGCATGTGATATGCACACACCTTTCATCTTTTCTCTTTTCACAAATTCATGTTGTCCTTTAGTAACTGCTTCCCCTGTTTGGGCAGGGCTGATCTTGATATCCCTTGTATCAGTAAGTGAAAATAGAAACCATACAGATATTTCAACAAAGATAATTTATTATAAGGAAATTCGTTAAAGAAGTGTTGAAAGTTTAGCTCTGAAATTCTACCGGACTGATACCTGCAGGAAGCGACTACTATCTCTGTGGTCAAGAGGGTGGGGAGGGGAAGGTTTGGGGTTATTAGAACCAAGACGCTTGGAGGAAAGGACCCATAAAGTTGGGATCCAGTCGCTGGAGGGAGGAGGTTTTGTCCAGCTGGTGGTACTAAATCAGAAACTCAAAGAAGGAACTTTGCAGAATTGGGACCTAGACCTCTGAGTGGATGCTTTGCCACCATTTCCACTGTCTCTGAGGGGATCCAATGAGGCTGGCTTGGGAAGACCTAAAGAAGGGGAAGAACTGGAACCAACTGCCGCTGTCACAGAGAATGGCCATTGTTGGAGTGACACCTGCAGAAACAATAAACAAAACTGGAAGAAGCAAGACCCTTATTTCTCCTCCAGCCTTCTGGCCTCTTAGTACCCTTAACAGAGTCTGACAAGGAAACGACTGGCAAAGGAGAGATATATTTGCTGACTCCCAGCCTCAGCATCACCAAGCAGTGTATGGAAGGGTGGGTGTTGATCTTAGAGATAGGTTAATGACAGCACAAATCTTTTTACCAAGTTTTACTGTTACAAAGTATTCCTTATGGAAGGAAGTATGTGGAGCCTTTCTCACCACGAATGGACATATGTATAAAAGTGTCTAAGAACGGGTGAGTGGTGAACTATAAACTAGGATGATGGAAATGATTCAGGGAGAAAACGGCTCTCTCCCTTGCCCCATTATGGCTCAAAAGTTTTGTTTAGTCCTTCAGAGATATCATCTCACTTAATAACACCACCAGCCTTTGTTAGGGAAATGGGATTACCTCTTTATTGCAAATGAAAAAAAAATCATGCTCAGAGGCTTTAAGTAATGTCAGCCAGTCTATAGAGGGTAGGATTCTGGCCAAGTACTGTCTGACAACAAATGAAATACTGAGCTTTCTTCATCTACCGTAATGTAGAATAAGGCAAAACCAGAGAGTCATGAGTACAGGTAACCAACAAGTGGGCAGCTCAGAATAAAAGGATGGAAGATATGAACACACAGGGTGGCCTTGGTTCTAAGGAAATGCCCACCCAGTCATGGAGGGCGTATTGAATTCAACTTCAGTGCTTCAGGAATTCGCTCTAACCTTGCTTTCTGGTTAGAGTAGTTCTATGAAGTACTTGGGCTCTTCTCTCAGTCTTCAAGTCAAGTTTCTACTGCCACAAATGTGTATGACCAACAGTAGCCCACCTCATCCTCATGCCTTTTACCTCTCGCCTCCCACCTTGGGGCTCTTCTGTTACTGCTGAGACATGAGACACCAGGGCACAGGCTCAGCCCCCGTGCATGTGTCACCCAGAAGTGCAGGAGTTAACACCCTTTGAGCAAGGGATATAAGGAGCTATTAGAACATGTAGATAAAATTTTCTCCCCTCCTCTCCCTGGGTGGACTCCAGAGTTACAACAACTTTATGTGGCCTCTCTGAAGGTATCCTGTAAGGCTGAACAAACAGCCTGACACAAATTCTGGCCAGTTCAGTAACACACTGTGTTATATTTGTTTCCCTTACACTCCTTTTCCCTCACTCTTGCTGCCTTGAGATTCCACTCCCCAGTAAAACGGTAGCACAGTAAGCTTTCGGAGAGACTTTTTTTTGGAGGGAGGAGGAGGTTGCTGGGTTATGAGACTGACTTCCAGGCTAAGCCAATGGGATGCACTTTTGTGTGTGTGGGTGTGTTCCTGAAAGAAATGCCCAGTATTTAGCATTTTAGGCAATTAGGCTGAAGCTCTAAGTAGATAAAACAAGGTAGAGAGAGGAGTTCTGGGGGAGAAGTGAGGATAGATCTGACATCTCCTGCCTTTATGGAATAAAAGTTTGTCATCCTGCAGATCAGTGCCTGTCCTGATAATTCAAAATAAATTTCCTCAAATGAGGCCTAATTGTGTAATAATGCTCTCTGTGGAACTTTTCTATTGTCAATCAAACTTCTGTTGGTGTTCATACAATCCTGTATTCTCTGAACCACCAACTCCCACTCAGAATTTATGACTCATCTCTTGTCACCCCCTCTGGAAAGAGTTTTCTAGCTCTTTTCCTTTTTGCCAAACTTTTGAGACTGTTAGGGCACACTCATCTAGTTTTTGAGGACTTTAAAAATTTCTCTTATGGCATAAATCATTCTGTTTCTGCACCAACTGGAGAGATGAGAGCAGAGACTATGCCTTGGTCATTGCTGAATTTCTAGAAGCTAACCGAAACCTGATACACAGTAGGCACTTAATCAATATTTGTTGACTCCATTGACTGAATTAAAGGATTCATGAGGAACACTGATGAAGTTTGTAAGCTTTTTAATTACCCTATTTTACAAATCCTAGGAGAAATTGCTGAATCAGGCTCACGTTTTGGGTGAGTGTAATATACACTTGCCCATATGATGAACTATGATGGCAACAGAAATTCCATGATATTAAAATATTTGGGCTTCCCTGGTGGCGCAGTGGTTGAGAGTCCGCCTGCCGATGCAGGGGACGCGGGTTCGTGCCCTGGTCTGGGAAGATCCCACATGCTGTGGAGTGGCTGGGCCCGTGAGCCATGGCCGCTGAGCCTGCGTGTCCGGAGCCTGTGCTCCGCAATGGGAGAGGCCACAACAGTGAGAGGCCCGCGTACCTGGAAAAAAAAAAAAAAAAAAATTATCTCTGCCAATATTCACAACTCCCCACCACTTAGTTATTTGGGTTAAGTCCCTGAAAGCCCTGATAAAATGCTAATTTGAAAGCATCATACCAATATATCAGATTAGATGAGCCCCAATTCTCTGCTAAATTGATACCGAAACCAGATTTGGACCTCCTCAGCCTAACGCCAAACACTAAGACCTGCCCACCCTGCCTCACAACTTTATTCAGATAACAAGTGCCTCAAAAGCAAAGTAGGATATTGATGGGTGTCCAGGATCCAGGAAAAGCAGAAAGAATAAAGGGTGAGGGAAAGACAGAAAGGGAAATAGATTGAATGAACTAGAAACAAAAACAGTGAATCTAAAACAGTTTGGTCTCTGGATTATCCAAGAGAAAGGAGCCCAGGATAAGTAATTTGGTTGGGAGGAATATCAAGGCAGGAATCCATCTGGTGCATGGGGTTTTCCATGGGAGACCATTAGTGGCTAAGGGCAGCCGATGGCAAGAGTGAATGCCTAGGAACTGAGGGCCACAGAAAGGGCATTGTTTTCCTGCATATCATAGCTATGACCAGGAGGTTGGCCTAGAGAAAGAGCTGTAGTTAAGAGATGACCGGTCATTTAACTTTCTAATGAATGACTTCAGGTCTTCTAGCATTTCTTTTCACAGGATTATATAGTAGTTAGGAGTGGGGGGTCTGCATCTATATTAGGAAAATCTGTGTTTTTACCTTGGCTCTACCCTTTACTAACTTTGTGACCATCTGAGTCTAGTTCTTTAACCTCCATCTGCCTCAGTTTTTCCATCCTTAAAAGGAGTACAATGATAGCATTTCCTTCAGAGGGTTATGGTGAACACTAGGGAAATAATGCATGGGCAGCACTTACCCCAGGACTAATGGTGTGTTCAGTAAAGCCTTGTGGTGTATCATGTTGTGATTATTAGTTTCTAGTTCTTGCAGGCATATCCTCCAACTTCGTGTTTTGAATAATAAGGTATACATATTTTTAATTTTCAAAGATTCCTAATCCTCAGTAATATGGACGTCTGCTTCCTGGAACCTAGAAAATAATCACTAATTTTGCCAAAGCTGCAAAAAATCCACCATATTCTAAATGACCTTGATCAAGTGCTGTCCTAGTCTAGGGAAGCAGGGGAGCAACCTGAAGGTGAAATATCCCGTTAGCAATCTCCCAGGTGAATGGAAAATTTAAAATAATTTTCTAATGATTCATTGTACATTCCTACGCCCCATTAGGTGCCTACATTACATCTTAGGGCACAATCAATATCTGTCATCTTGCTTATGGCTTTGGTGCTAGAGCAGTTCAATTTCATTTTGTAACTCTCATGCCCATGAAACTGTAGCTCAGGTGTCATATGATAAAATATTACTGAGAAGTACATATTCACTCCTAAAGCAAAGTGGGAAATAATTGATGAAGAAGGTGTCTTTCCATCTGGTCAGACACCATTAAAGTGAGGATATGATTGATATGAGAAAAAAGTAAGACCAACGGTCTATGAAACTTTTTGGTGAATCCTTATGAGAGTGTGTGTGTGTGTGTGTGTGTGTGTGTGTGTGTGTGTGTGTGTGCATTCTGTTCTCAAGAGCGTTCCTTTAAAAGCATTTTTCAGGCATTTAAAATAGATTGCTATTTATGAAATGTTGATATAGATAAAACCAATTTAGGAATATATCTATTATATAAAGAGAAGTGTTGGTATGTAGACATGTGTTTTCTTTTGTTAAGAAATTTAAAAAAATGTATTCAGTTTTAGGCTACGGCAAAGCTAAAGGGAGACTCGAAAGCAGCCATGGGTAAGTAATAAACCAGTTGTCATCGTACTAAATTAAACAAGTGACTTAGCTAAATAACCTATATTTTGAGTTGTTTTCTTTCAGAAAACAACTGACTGCCCCCTTTTTTTCTCATGTGGGTGCTGTCATGGAGAAACCCAGGAACACGCACCAATCAAAATATCTCTGCCACACATTCTACCAAGTGGAAAGTGATTCGGGTTAATAGAAGCCTTTACTAGAATTCAGACATACTTGAAAGGGTTAAGCCCATCATATGGTGACTCATACTTCAGTGTGAATTTTTGAAACTGTTAAATGCATGATTTCTTTCCAAATTGAAATTGTACAGAAATGTGAATTCTGCTTAAGAGAGAGGAAAACAGAATAACATTAGGATTTCGGAACACTATGGGACAGGCCAAGCCAGGGTCCTTGTCACAGTGTGGAGCTTTGGATAGATAAAAGTCACCAGGAAAGGGTGTTTATGTTTGTGTGTGAGTGTGTGCATGTGTGTGTGTGAAGTATAAAGGCGGCAAAGAGGGCTCTAGAAATAGATGTGTAAGAGCTTCAGAAGTGAATTTAACTGGCACTGCTCTTCTGTTTAAGATGCTGTTGGCCGCAGACACTCTTTGCAATGACTCTGGAAAATCACCAGTAACATGCTTCCTCACACACAGATGCTCTCAGGGCTTTTTGACTTGCCCAACTTTATAAAAGGAGGGACGTATACAATTCAGTACATCTGGTGACATTTGTTTGGGGCTTAAAAAAAAAAAAGTACTCCCGTGACAGTGGCTTTCTTTGACATAGGGAGGGATTTGTCCTAACCATGACTGTGAAAAAGTAGCTTAATTTGATCATTAATGTCTAATTATGCACTTTAAAACCAGGGTTAACTGGTTGGGAGTTTTGATAGATTGTAGATGATAATAATTCATTTGGTTTCTTTTAAAATCTTGAGAAATTCCAATACCTTGATACTGATATCATATTGTACCTCAAAGGGGCACTTTTTGAGTTTTAGAATACTGAACTGAGACTAACAAGGAGATACACTGAGATTAGAGCAAATGCCCTGAGTCTGAGTAAAAGAGGTATCCTGAAAGGGGTAGAAGGATCTGGAGGCTCAAATAATGTATTGTTTTATTAGCATGGCTGTGGGAAAAGAAGGGAAGTGGGTGTAGGATAAAGGCAACTGAAACCGTCACACAGAAACATGAACTCTAATTGGAACCGTCTCAAAATGCTGCAGGCAATTGTAAGCCTTGCTGAGATAAATTGGGCTAGCCTGTTATTTTCCTTTATGCTGGATATTGTCAGAGTTTCGTACCATGAAATATAAGACGCTAGAAAGGTTTTTTTTTTAAACAATTATTCATCAGTTTCTATTTTTATATAGCTTTGGGGGACCGTAGAATACCGCTAATATATTTTAGAATGCCTATGAGGGGGAGAAGAATGACAGGAAGAATTTATCTTGATGGTTGAAATAGATATGTTTTAACTAAGTGTAGTAAAGTGAATCCAGACTCAGGTACTGTTCCCTCCCCATTGTCACAATAAGTAGTTAGAGTCTTCCTATAATTTAGGACTGCTTTGATTACTGTGTATTGTCTGGATTTCAGACTTCCTTGGGTCAGGCCTAAAATTTAGAATTTTGCTGAAATATGCAGGATTATTCAGTAGCCTTCTATTTATTCTCCTTTCCTTTGTCACTTCCTATTTACAACTCATATGTTGCTATGAGATGAATTTTCTTTAAACACGACTGGTTTTTGAGCCATTTCTTGTTGAAGAACCTAACCATTTTACTATTGCTTTGGGTAATCTGAATTTTCCTTTCCAGATTTCAAGGTCATCCTCAGTTTTATTCTGCTTGATCTCACCTTAATTTCTTGCCCCTCCTCTACTTAAAATGTATGTTTCCTCCCCCATTTAAGGCCTTTTCCCCATTGTCCCTCATAATCTTCATGCCATTCCTGATACTACTGCTTTTCCCAAGAGCACCCACCCCATCGTTTTCCTCTCCCTTCATAAATTTGACTGAGTTTTTAAATTTCATCTTAATTCCTACCTATGTAATAACAGAATAGCTAACATGCATTGAGACTTGGCCATGTGCCAGCCACTGTTCTAAGCACATGTCATGTATTGTGCTGTTAGTTTTCATATTGACCTTGTAAGGTAGTTCTACATCCCCATTTTACAAATGAGAAAACTGAGGCACAGAGGAGTGACTGGCCTAATAACACAGCTGTTAAGTCACTCGACTGGGATGCAGAAGTGGGCTGCTGGCCTCGTCATCCTGCCGTTTCTACTGCTGCACACTTCTGCCACCCTCTGCCTTTTCTCTCATGGTCTCTTCTCTGTCTTCCAGCCCACCCTGACTCCCTCCATTATGAGCTAGTATGGTAGCTGTGTTCAAAGCCATGCAAGTATATCATTTCATTGTGTCTATTTCATGCCCTTTTTTTCCCCTGGGAAATTACATAGCAAGATGTCTTAGAAAGAGTTCCATGCCTCATTCTACTTTCTTTCCAAAATAATACATGGCCCCAGCTCATGGAGGAACTCATTCAATACTCATTTGTTGTTGATAGATAGTGTGAGATAACTCCTCCCTTTTCATTACACAATAATTGTCTTGATTTTGTAATTCACTTTGACCATATAGACTCAGTACCCTCAAGTCTAGGACACACTATAAAGTGTTTTAAATTCCATGTATATGATCTACGAAGTTTGTCTCAGCTGAGGTGACAGTTGACCAGCATTCTGCAGTGCTTTCTCAGTTGGGCTCTGGTGGATCTGAATTACTCAGTTTTCATTTGAAATGTTTCTGAAAGAATTTTTTTTAACATTCTTACCCATATAAACATCACAACACACGAACCAGAAAATCACACCATTTGTGAGAGAGATATATATATATATGATATAAATAACTGTATATATGTACAGTTATATTCTACATAAAAGGAGGCACTATTAAATTACCTTGGATTCCCTTTAATGGGTACCAGAAAGCACATGCTTCTGAAAACATGGCTATTGCCTTAAAAACTCAATTTCACTGTGGTTTAGCTGATTTTTTTTCCTTTAACCAATATGACGATCATGGTTTGAGGAAATATCTGGTTTTTATATTGGATTCAATCTCGAAGGATGGCTGCTGAAGTAGAGCCTTGGGAATCAGACAGACCTGAATTTGAATCCCAGCCCTGCCACAGACTAGCTGGGCAAGAAACTTAGTTTATTTGAACAAACACTTCTTAATATCTAAAATGGGGATAATAACACCTACTCTGCAGTGTTGTTGTGAGAATTCAATTCAGTAATGCATATAAAGGAACTACTTAGCATACCTTTTGCCATATGGTAATTGCTTAATAAGGGTTTTATTAGTAGTAATAATAGAGAATTTAAATGCAGTAATTGATATATGCTGACTCAGCTCAAAAATGGCATGTAGAATTTGGAGATGACTCTATCTCTTTCAATCTGTTTCTTTCCCTTCCTTCCTTCCTCTTCCTTCCTTTCTTTTCTTTCTTTATTTCTTCCTTCCTTCCTTCCTTTCTTTCTTTCTTTCTTTCTTTCTTTCTTTCTTTCTTTCTTTCTTTCTTTCTTTCTTTCCTTCCTTCCTTCCTTCCTTCCTTCCTTCCTTCTCTTTCTTTCTTTCCTTCTTTCTTTCTTTCCTTCCTTTCTTTCTTTCTTTCTTTCTCTTAGCTTTTTAAAAAAGCTTTATTGGCATATAATTTATGTACAATAACATATAATCATTTTTAATGCACAGTTTGAAGGATTTTGGTAATTGTATGCAGTCACATGAGCTCTACCACAATGAAGATATGAAATAGTTCCAACACCCCAAAAAGTTGTTTCATGTTTGTTTGTTGTCTAACATCACTCCTACCCCCCTTAACCAGCTGCAGGCAATGACTGATCTGTTTTTCTGTCACTATGGTTTTGCCATTTCTAGAATTCTATATGAGTGGAACCATGCAATGTGTATTTTTTTGCATTTGGTATCTTTCACTTAGCGTAATGTTTTTGAGATTCACTCATGTTGTTGAGTGTACTAATATTTTATTCATTTTATTGCCGAGTGGTGTTCCATAGTATGAATATATCACAGTTTGTCTGTCCATTCACAAGTCAACAGGCATTAGGGTTGTTTCAGTTTGGGGCTTTGTGAATAATGTTGCTATAAGCATTGGAACACAAGGCTTTGTGTGGACTGACTCTCTCACAGGGCTTAGTGTATCCAGAAGGAGGATACTGGGTCATAATGGAAAGCATAGCACACTGTATCAGAATTGGAATAGGGAAGCAGGCATGCCCTTCCCTATGTCTGGCCTGCCTGTATCCCCTTTTCAGAGAAGCTGCTCCCTGGCCCTTGCTGAGCCAGTTACCCTTCCCCCATCCCAGCCAAGTTTCACTGAACTGGGGTGGGCACCTGACTCAAGCTGAACCAAATGGATTTTCTCCCCTGAGAATGTGAAATCCAGAAATAGGGGCTTTCAGAAACAGGAGCTTTGTTTAATTGATTACGTACGCTTGAATTAGAGGTAAGGGGAACTTGGCTGCTATAACCCATTTGGGTTCAGCACTGAGAGAGCACAGTGGGGGGTGAGGAGAAATGCAGCAGATAATCAATAAGGCACAGAAACAAGAGATTAGATGACAAGATGGGGAAGTGACCTAGAGCTATTTCTTCCTATGCTGGTGTTCCAAGATGTTAGGCAGTCCTTCCTGGATTTTTTGTTAGATGCCCAGATAGTACTCCAATGAACAGTCATTTTGGTCTTAACTAGCTTCAGTGGGCTTTTGTTTATGCCATTCATATCAGCCAAATAATGCCTGACTGAGGCAAATCATAACTACTATGAAGGTTGAATTTTAACTCTAAACCAAACACTCTAATAATAAAGCCTTTATTAATAAAGCCTCTGAAATTTTACCACCACATGTAAAACCCTTTGAGGAAGGGTTTTTCTTTCTTTTTTTTCATATTTTACAAATGAAGAAACTGAAATTCAAAGAAATTAAATGTTTTTACAAGGTCACATGGTTGGAGAGTATCAGATCTAGAGCCTAGATTCTGATCTGCTTTTCTCTAAAGTCTCTGCTGGAAATAAGCTCCAATACTAGACCCTCAGTGGTGAAATGATGAAGGTGGCCCGGGGCCCTCTGAAGCCCCTCCCAGCTTAGTGATCCCGCATTGATATGTCTAAGGAAGGGAAATGGAGTAGTTGACAATGAGGGAGCTCCTGTCTGTGGACTCCACTTTCTCTGTGAATCTAGATTATTTGCTGATAATGAGGGCGGAGATAGTATAGGCTATTCGAAGAAAGCCAGTTGTGCATGCTGTCGGATGCTCATTTAGGAATGCAGAAAATGTGTGTGTGGGGGGCATTTGAAGACTATACTTAATGTATGTAAAATTTGGAGAAATGTAAGTATTCCCAGGTTGCATGCTTGCTTGTTTGCTTGTTCTTCTTTTTTTTTTTAATTTATTTATTTTTGGCTGCGTTAGGTCTTCGCTGCTGTGCGCGGGCTTTCTCTAGTTGTGGCAAGCAGGGGCTACTCTCCATTGCAGTGCGTGGGCTTCTCATTGCAGTGGCTTCTCTTGTTGCGGAGCATGGGCTCTAGGCACACGGGCTTCAGTAGTTGTGGCACATGGGCTCAGTAGTTGTGGCTCACGGGTTCTAGAGCACAGGCTCAGTAGTTGTGGCACATGGGCTTAGTTGCTCCACGGCATGTGGGATCTTCCTGGACCAGGGCTCGAACCCGTGTCCCCTGCACTGGCAGGCGGACTCTTAACCACTGCGCCACCGGGGAAGCCCTGTTTGCTTGTTCTTTTGTTTATTTTATGGAGAAAACATGTATGATTTTTCAACACCTAAACATTTTGTTTCTGTTCCTCATTAGGGGTGGTAAGGACTTGTCAGAGAGAGTGAAATGAAGGAGGCGCAGTAAGACACAGAAAAGAAAGGACGGGGGGGAAGATGAGAAAGAAGGAAGGTCTTCAAGAGTTATGAGGGAATGTCCAGAAGTCGCCTACAATTATTCCCCGGCCTGGTGAACTTCAAAAGCAGGTGGTGGAATGGATACAGTGCATATTTCAGTCATGCTACTTGGATATGAATATAGACTTTGCAACTAATTGTCTGTCCTTTGACTAATCACTGGTCTTTTCTCAATTTTTGTCTCCTCGTCTGAAAATGAAGAAAGTTAGACCTCACAGACTTGCTGTGAAGATCAAATGGGTTTAAATACAGTACTATGTCTGCTGCCACATAGTAGGTGCTCAGTAAATATTAGGTTCCTTGTCACTACTTCTCACTCTTCTTTGAGATGTTCATTAGTTTTCAGCTGTTTATCTTTACGATTTTCTTTGATGTGGATAATCAAAGAAGTGTACAGTGGAGAATATTATTGCATGGACAGTAATGGAGTGGCAGTTCTGCTCTCATTAGAGTATTCAGACACTACTCAAATTAGAGTATTTAGATACAGATAGTCCAGGGACTTCTTTGTAGTTACTCATCTTAAATGTATCAAAACTTCCTCTTAGTTATGGGGGCCAAAGGGCTTGAGTACATGTTTAAAACTTCAGACACAAAGAGTATTAAATCTTTCTATGGTTCAGGAATGATGGGTGTGCCTGAATTATGAGGCTTGGTGAATGGTCCCTTCCATGGAAGATGGAGAGGAGGTAAGAGTAGGGACTAGTGATTCAAATTTATCTTACATCAAAGGTTAAAAAAAAGGATATATATCTCCTTTTCTCCATGATGTGGATATATTTATAGTGCATGGCACTTGGCAAAAATTATTAGTTGATTACTTTCTATATTTAGCCTTAAACATTCTTCTGTGCAAAGAGATTTCATCAAATCAATGTGACTCCAAGAAGGCGTTAGCGTGAACTTGGGCCTTGATGAAGACACGCTTTGGAACACAGCAAGAAGCTCCATAATAAGGCCCTGAAAGGTTGTTGTGCTAAAGACAAACAGAACTGTCAGAGCAGGCTCTTGACATTTGTCCATGTATTTTTGGACTAACACGAACAATTTAAAAACAATTGGAAAGAAACAACTGGCTGTGTTTGAACATAGTCCTCTGAAAGTGCAGCAGAAATAAAAAAGTGTGTGTGTAACTGTCTGAAGCTGATGTCAGGGAAGCCCAGATAAACCTTCGAGTTTATTTCTCAGGACTTGAGTTCAGCTTCTGGAGCACTCCCAGGCTAATTGAACTCAATTATTGGTATAAATGCTGTATAATGATCGGTAGTAAGTAGAGACAAGGAGGATTAGCCTCTGTCAGCTCGTGATGCACATTGGCTCCCAAACCTCAAAGTAATTCAAAGTTCTGCTGTGAGTTCGATCCAAAAAGTGATCCTGAGCTAACAAACAAGGGAGCCCAAGCATGATGGCATCACCCCCAGAACAGGAAGTTTCCTTCATGCACACACTGTCTGTGAGTTTCAAGTTGCTTCTTGCTTTGTATTATTTCCAGATGAGAAGTTTTCCATACATTTTCTCCCTTGCTAGAAAACGGTACATTCCATCATCTGTTTTTAAAAGTAGCAACTAAAAGGATTGTCCATAAAGATCTCCAGGCACCTGTGGAGATGATTACTCTGAAGGGATTGCTGTCTTTGAACATATCTTTGTCTTTGAACATATAACTCTTATGCTATAGAGTTATTTTTATTTGGGAAACAGTATAGAAATAAGCAGATAGCATAGAGAGGCTGGTCCTGCCTTTTGCAAAGCTTCAGTCTTTTGTAAAACAAAATCCAGATGATCTTATTCTGAGTAAGTGAACCCTGATGTTGGTTTGGTAACCTGGGGAAGGGAAGGGTCTTTCTCTGCAAAGCCCACCTGATTTCCTTCTCCGTTCACATTTTGAGTTCTTACTAAAGTATCAACCCTCCCCCCATCCTTTCCACACACCTTAGGATTTAATGATTTCATGCCTGTCAATCTGTCTCACCTACTTGGTGACACAGAAACTGCCCCTTATGCTTTTATTCATCCTTTGCAGAGCCTAGCGTGCTTCAGACAAACCTGACAATATGCACAAACTCTGTGGCCTCAGTTTTCTCATCTGTAAAATTAGGAGAATGGCTCTAAGGATTAATTGCATTACTGTATATGAAAGTGCTGAATATGGTCCCAGGAGGGCCAGAGGCACAGATAAAAGTAAATTTTGTCCTCCCCCTTCCAGCACAATGCTAAGCACATAAACAAGTGTGTTATTTCCCCTTTACATATCATAAGTTAGCCAGAGTTTTCTCCTTAACACATGACTCTGAGGGTACTAATTCCCCTCTAGCAAAGCATGGCGTTTTTAGAACTGGGTTGTGAGTTCCTTTGGAGACATGCTAACTTTCCAGGTACCAGGAGCAGATCTGTGCCAGTGTCGTCCTCAGCATGGGGACAGGAGCTGCTTGGTCATACTTCCTCACTGAGGATTGCCTGCTCCTTGACCAACCTCGAACATCATTATGGGGAAAGGTTAGAGATAAATATTATGTAAACAGCAGATCATTGAACACTGACCTGTTCAAGGGGCTGCATTTCACTGCCTGTGATGCCTTTTAAAGTGAAAAAGGAGAAGGAAACCAATATTATTTTGACCGGATTAGATGTGACTCTCCCACTTTGGTCATTTTAGTCAAACACCAAGACAGAAAAACCTGCTAGAGAGTTTTATTAATTCTCAGTTAAATACAATGCCCAAACGGTAGTTAGACATTACCTGCATTATTTTCAGGTCTTTGCCTGAAGATAGAAAACTTCAGTTGTCTGCGTGGTCCTAAGGCTCTCCTTGGTATTGTCCACTTTATTGGGAATGTAGAAAGAAGGGGGTGCCCACAGCTGTCAGCCAAGCACCTTTAAGGAATGTCTAAGCTGTCAGCTCTAGCCAATGGTAGAGGTGTTCTCTTCCCATCCCTAGGTTGAGGGGACAGAGAATGGATATGATTATGATGTATATCGGAGCTTCTCTAGGTCTTAATCCTATTGTCAGTTGCTCAAAGGAGAAGAACAAAGTCTTAAATAAAAAGATAAACCCTTCCTTTAAGAGGTTAGGGGTACTTTCATTCTACAGGACAGGGCTGCAAGGTCCCTGGCAAAGACTTGGGGTTTGTATATGTTACTCATCATCCCCCAGGTCAAATATGTAGATATCTTACATGAAAAAATGCAATAATTTTTTTTAGACGAAATAACTGCAATGCCTTTGTATCTTCTATTGCCATAGAAGGTATAAATTGTTCCAAAATGGAGGCAGGAGAAAACTTGTTTGGGTTCTCATCAGAGTATTTGCCCCAATTCCCTACAACAATAATAGGAGTTACCAAGTATCATGGCCTTACTTCCAAACAACACTCAGTGCATTCACTCATTGCTAGTAATAAGGAAAAGCAAGTTGTGCATAGGTAATACTATATAGCATGCTACAGCATATAGCAGATATTTGATTAAACTGGACTCTAAGTATAAGCCTCTTAAAATAATTAGATGTTTTTCTGTATGCTCTGCAAAGAGAAAGAGGCAAGAGATAAACATGCTTGGAGTGAGGATTCAGTCCTAGTACAATTTCCAATTTTATCCTAGGCTCAGCTTTACTTTCCAACATGCCATACGCTACCATACTTCTACTTTTTGACATTCACGATCAGAGTGAATGTTGAGAATGATAACCCCTGTGTCTTCTCAGAGCCCAATTTGTCATATGATGAGAGAATGTTAGTGTTAGAAGGAGGCTTTGAGGTCCCAAGAGTCCCTTTTCGGCACCTATGCAATGGGCATCTGACCTACTGTGGTGTTGCAACAAGAGCTGGCAAGAGGACTAGGGTAGAAAGGTAGGCAGCTTATTGAAGATATAATTTACTAAAAGAGCTTTTGGTGCAATGTATTCTGATACAATTTTTTCCTAAAAATAAAATGCTGGTTTAGATGCAAATAAAGGAGACTGTTTCCAGATAGATAGAAAATAGTACAGCATGCACCTTGAAAAGTCTAAATTCAAATATTGTGTATCCATATATTTGTTTAGTTAGCTACCATTTGGAGTCAGGGGTAGTCTCTAACCCAATTTCATTGTAAGAGAAAGTTCAATATGATATAAGAAATAGTTTGCTGCTATTTCTTTTTTAAAAATTATTTAATCTTAATCCACTACCCCATATAACACCATGCTTCACGTCATCCTTCTTCTAGCATTAAATGTTAAGTATTCCCAGGATATTTAGTTTCCTTAGCGATCTCTTTTAGGGCAGGTACTGTAGATGAGACATGAATCCTAGCCACTCTTCTCTGCATGCTGAGGGTCACTTATCTGCAAGTCAAAGTCCACATCTCCCCACAAGTCACACAGGTGTGTAACTGGTGATTCCATAAACATGCATTAGAACCACACAGAGGGCTTGTTAAAACATACTTCTGGGTCCCTCCTGAGTCTCAGGTTCTGTAGATTTGAAGTTGAGTGCAAAAATTTGCATTTTTAACATATTTCTTAGATGCTGCTGATATTGCTAGTCCAGTAACAACACTTCGAAAACAACTGTTCCAGGAAAAAAAAAAGTCATTTGAATGACTGGAAAACATTGTCCTGTAACAGGCAGCATGCTGGATACGCCAGGCAGAGGTGTGCTGTGCACACAACTTAGGAAATAATGAAGATGGAGTTGAGGAGTTCAGATTTAATCTCCAGATCTCAAGTCAGGCAATCAGATTCCTTAAGGCATTTTTTTCTTTCCTTCGAAGTCCATTCTTCCAGCCAGTCCTTCCTCCAGTCCTGCTATGAAGAGGCTGTGCTGTTTTCTATTTTAGCTACTTATGCAACTCTCTTAACCTGGTAAAAAGGAGCAAAGATGATCATTTGTTTCTCAGCACTACTCTTTAGCCTTTGGACAGCAATCAAAAGTATATTACAAGAAGGGGGAAAATATGTATAACAGGAGAAATGCCTTGTATCAAATTGGCTCTATACTTAGGTTCCCATGGAAACAAGATTATAAGTTAGTGATTTGCTTTTACTTAATGCAGTATTGGGGAGAAAATGCCTCTTTTTCATTACTCAAATGCTTTGCCTGTACTTCACCAAATTACAAGAACATAATACCATGTAGGTTTCTAAAGAGTTTAAACTGGCGTACTACATTAAATTCAGAAGAGAGCATCTCATTTAAAAATGTAAATGGAATAGAATAAATTGTTTTGTGAGAATAAATTATTGGACTTTTTTTTTAAATTTCTGTTTTTGTGTTCATGAAGTACTGACGTTCAGCACCCAAAGAAGCTAAATCGTCAGGTGGTTTCCTGTAGAAAGTTTTGAAAGTCATACCAAGGATTTGCATACAGATACTGCCAAAAAGGTACAAAAAGACTTCTTCTTATGTTACATTTGCAGCAACTATGGTGGATAAAGGTCAGTACAATCAGTTCTCCATCAGCTTCTCAAAATGTGGCTCTTTTCCCAGCTAACTTTAAGGCATTCTGTATCCTTGTTATTGATTTAGTGAGAACTTCATTACATGGAAATTCACTTTGGTTTCCATTGTGGATTTTATACCACAAGTAATAACCAAATTCTTAGGGTTTGAGGAGTATAACCTGTCTTTTAAGGGCCTATCCATTTCATAGCATCTACTTCGCTGAGGAATCAGCTGTCTTGTATGGTATAATAAAGACTACAAGAAGGCCCATGAAACATTTCACTTGTATTTTTATCACTAATTTTCATTAATGTTTCTAAGGTCAATACGTGAATCCAAATACTGTCTTAAAGTGAAAACACATCAGGTTATTTTTAACCTGCAAATTATTTGATCAGTTGCCTCGGATGTACGGAGTATGACTTCAGGGGTAAGGAACAGATGGGATTTGATAGGAAAGCTTGGTGCTACCCTACATGGTGAGGTGAGTGCTAGGCTGCAAAGAGGAGGCCCAGGGGTGGTGAGTGCCCCGAAGGATGAAACCACAAAGGGAATGTGGAGGACCTCTCAGGGTTAGCTTCATCTACTGTGCAATGTTTCTCTAGGCAGCTGTCAGCCTTACATCTTCTGTACTCATTTCATCTGAGGATCCTCCCTCAAAATATATATTTTTTAAGTTAGGATTTTCAAACTTGGCTTTATAATTTCAAAAATAATCAGGTCTAATGTGAGCCATTCCTTGTTTTCATATTATTGATAATTCTTTAAGGTCAGTCAGTGGACCACTTGGGACCAACAAATTCTCGCTTTCTCTTTACTCTGCTTATTTCCCCTTCTATTTTTTTTTTTTTTTTTTTTTTGCGGTATGAGGGCCTCTCACTGTTGCGGCCTCTCCCGTTGTGGAGCACAGGCTCCGGACGCGCATGCTCAGCGGCCATGGCGCACGGGCCCAGCCGCTCCGCGGCATGTGGGATCCTCCCGGACCGGGGCACGAACCCGTGTCCCCTGCATCGGCAGGCAGACTCTCAACCACTGCGCCACCAGGGAAGCCCTCCCCTTTCTATTTTTAACTGGAGATTAGTCAAGATTGTGAAAATGGAAGTTCTGAGTGAATTATTTTTTAAAAAGGTGGTTTATAACTTAGATTAAATTTCTGTCTAAGATACTTGTTCATTGCTGGCAGCGTGGTTTAGTGTAAAGCCTTGCTTCTCCAAGTGTGCTTCCTGGACCAGAAGCACTGATCTTACCTGGGAGCATGTTAGCGATGCAGAGTCTCAAGACCCCCTCGGAACCGTGGAATTATCTGCATTTTAATAAGAGTTCTAAGTGATTAGTGTGCTCATTGAAGTCTGAAAAATATTGGTAAAGAGTACTGGCATTGAAGCAGGTTATCCAACTTCTTTTTTAAAATTAATTAATTATTTTTGTTTGTTTGTTTATCCAACTTCTAAGCCTAGCTCTGCCACTGTCTAGCTACAGTACCCTGTACCAGTCAGTTCAGTTTTTCAAACTGTGTTCCTTGGATATTTTTCTGCTCAGCTATGGTTACTCAGAGCCTGAGAGGTGAGGTCAGGGACTCCCACCTGAGCCCTGAGCAACTCCAGTTTTATTTGCTTTTAGCCACTAGTCCAACATAAGACACTGTTCGAAGAAAAGGTTTGTCTGTGAAAGAGATTTGAAGCCTACCTGAGGAGGCTAGGCGTGACTGAGGAGTTCTGAAGTCACTTCCAGATATAAATTTTGTATAATTATAATATCACTCATTGATATGAATTTTTTAAAAGGAAATATCTCTTCATTTATACACACTTGTCAGGTAGTGAGACCAAGAGTTTAGTTGCTTCTAGGAGGCTCCATGAGTAGGATAGAGAAACTCAGCCTGCCTGTCACTAAATTTCCCACTGTTTCTCTCAATCTTAGTCATATACTGTCCTGACTTTACCCCCTTTGACACTGCAGGAGAACGGTTTATGACACCTCGTGATACTACATTTTATTCAGTCTTTTTAAAAAATCGGTATTGGTTATTTGGCCACACTCTGACCTTGGACATCCATTGGGTAGTGCCATTCACTTTGCATACATTGATCTAAAAAGGAGTCGAAAGTCTGAGATACCCAGTGATATCCTACACCTGGCAAAGCAATTTCCATTCCTGTACACCCTGGTGAACAAAAGAGGGCCAAACTCCCCAGTTCATTTTCCGTTGACAGTTGTATCTATAACTGATTCTCATAGTCAGAACCATAATTATAACCAGAGTCCCTGATCAGATTCCTCTGCATTCTGCTGAGAAACAGGGCAACTTCATAGCCAGTTCTAAATATGGTTCCTTCTTTCCTTAAAACAGCAACAGATGTTCTTTCTGGATCCATAGTGTGGAGCCATCATCCACCTTTTATATTTTCCAGCTGATAGTTGTATTGGTCTAGTACTTATTTACATGTTTATTGGCTTTACATGACGTATTTCCTCCAAAGAACTCAGGCAACGGAAGGATTTGTTTTAGAATTCTACAAAATATATCCTTACTAGTTCAACTACGGGACTTACATGCAGTCATTTTACATTCCCCTTCATGTATTGTGGTCAGATTATTATAAAAATAGTCACATATTCAGATCTTCTCAGGGGTACATATATTCCCCTTTCAAAATACAACCACAAGGAAAAAAGAAAAATCGACTGAAATAGCTGACCAATGTTCTTTTCTTAGAAAAATCAATCTCATCGGTAGCTCATGAAATTCAATTTCTCTGGTCAGGAGCAAAGCAGATAATCATCACTTAATAATATTTATGGATGTGAGAAATGCAGAGTAACTGAAATTGCCCTCTAAAGCTATTATCAAATTCCTTAAAACTTTTTTGTTTATCTGAAGGGGATTTATGAAGTGCTGGTAAGTGTTTTAGTTATTTTTTTCCCGTCAGTTTCTATTTGGGCTAACACACATCAGAGGCACTCAATATTTGATAAATAAATAAGGGGTGAGTAAATGAATAAAGTAAAATACAGATGACCCCTAATTTGTACATGATGCATTCCTAGAGACTGCTTCATAAAGGAAATTGCTTAAAGGCAAAATACCGCAAAAATGCTGCTGCTTTTGTGTATAAGAAATTTTGGAAATTAACAGCAGATAAATTTAGAAAGGCCAACAGTCAATATAGATGTTCATTAGGTAATAAAAAATGAAAGTAATGATAAAAGAGCAGCAGGTAGAAGCATGGTCACTGTTTAGAAAGTGGAATTCTAGTAAAAGGTAACTGGATAAATGCAATATTTGCTTCCCTTTTTGAAAGTATCCACTGATAAGAAAAAACGATGAGAAGAAACTCCATTTTCTCCACAGAATTAAGCCAGAGGCCAATCCTTTTTTCTCCTAACCTTGAAAAGTATTATGGATTCTCTGAACCTGCTTTCAGTGTCTTTTGGAGAGATAAAAACTAATGGTAAATCACGAAAGAGAGAATATGTAAGATTTCAGATTTGACCAAGAACCAAGCTGAGCCAAAGGGGAGTGCTGAAACCTTGGGAGAACCAAGCACCAAAGAACATGTGCATGATTTAAAGTGTTCTGAGACAACATACCCAAGTAGAAACACTGGCTTCTCCAGGTCACACTTTGCCTACAAAGTTCCCCATATATCAGCACATCACTGGTTTGGACAGAACTTTCCTCACTCCAAGAAGCATGAGAATCAGAAAGAAACTAACACAAGATCTTTAGAGAGGAATACAGAAAACAAAAGGCAAATCTAATAACATAGCAGAAAAAAAAAACTGAAGAAGAAAATAAATATATTTTTCATATTTTAAGATAAAATGAATATAAACTATTTGAAAAAAGATATCAAGAGAATAATTAAAAGATACACAAACATCACATGGAGAGAAAAAACAGGTAGGCAGATCTTAAGAAAGAAATGGAATGGAAGGAAAAAAAAAACTATCAAAAATCGTGACCACATTAAAAAAAAAATTTAAAAAGTTAATGCTAGGGCTTCCATGGTGGCGCAGTGGTTGAGAGTCCGCCTGCCGATGCAGGGGACACGGGTTCGTGCCCCGGTCTGGGAAGATCCCACATGCTGCGGAGCGGCTGGGCCCGTGAGCCATGGCTGCTGAACCTGCGTGTCCGGAGCCTGTGCTCCGCAACGGGAGAGGCCACAACAGTGAGAGGCCCGCGTACCACAAAAAAAAAAAAAAAAAAAGTTAATGCTAAAAACAGCATCCATGGCATAGAAGAAAGATTTGAGATAATCACAGGAAAAAAATAGAATCCAGAAAAATAGAGACTGAAGTGTTTATAGATAATGTTGACAGATATGCAAGTTTGAACAAAGGAGATATAAATTATGATAAATGATACACCTGAAAAGAAAATAATATGATACAGAAAAAAATTAAAATACCCAATAAAAGAGCATTTCCTGAAATCAATTAAAACCTGAATTTTAATGTTAAGAAGAAAAGGCTTTTTTGTGTTTCAGGAAAACTTGATGTGAAACATATCCTAATGAATAAAAACAAAGTTTCTATAAGAGTCCAGTCAGAAAAAAGAAAGCTGGTCTAAAATTCTTCATGGCAGAATTCAGTCACAGAACACAGGGGAGAAACTGTATAGAATAATGACAGAAATTATTATCCAAGATTTTTATACCTAGCCAAACTGTTGTTAAATATAAAGGTTAGGGCTTCCCTGGTGGCGCAGTGGTTGAGAGTCCGCCTGCCGATGCAGGGGACATGGGTTCGTTCCCCAGTCTGGGAAGATCCCACAGGCCGCGGAGCGGCTGGGCCCGTGAGCCATGGCCGCTGAGCCTGTGCGTCCGGAGCCTGTTCTCCGCAATGGTAGAGGCCACAACAGTGAGAGGCCCGCGTACCGAAAAAAAAAAAAAAAAAATTGGTTATATCCCAACAAGCACTCAAAGATTATAACACCTATAACCCTTCTTAAAACAAAACTAAACTAAACTAAATCTTGATGTAAGACCTTAACCATGCAAGATAAATCAAATAAAATACCGAGTTAGATAACTCAGTACACTGGTATTGAATCTGTTTACACATAATGACTAAAAATTTATACATTTATAAGTGGGCCTAAAAAATCTCTGGGAATTATAATTATAGAAAAAAATATAAATGTTATAAATGTATGGGTACATTTGATGTTATGTTATAATTTTACATAGTTATGTATTCATCAGCAATTGGGAGAAGCAGTGAGTGGGAAGATGCTCTGTCAGGATGGTTCTATTTTGAGGAGCTAGGCATAGCTCTTCTTTGTGGAAATACAATAAACGCTCCACGGCTGTAAAGGCAGATATATGACAGAAGAAGGAAGAAAGGGAAAGCCATGAAGAATGATTTTTAGGATTCAGAATATTTGGAGAGAATTGAGCCCTGTGATTGGTCTTTTGGTGCTGTCTTAGGTTGGATATTTTGGAAGCAGAGCCTGCTACAGGAATTTGGGCTGATTTATTGAGTGAGTGCTCTTAAGGGGAAGGGTGTGAGAGAAGCAAGATGGGGAAGTTAAGCAAAGATGTAGTCCCAGCTTGAGTGTGGCTTCAGTCTGATCGTACATGGAATTCTGGAGCATACATTGAACCACAGAATTGGCCCCCACCTTGAGGCCAGGGCTTGGTCTCTTGTACCTCTTCAGTCATTCACTGGCTACACAGAGGGAGGGATAAATAGAGGTGTGACTCTGGAGTTAGGTGCTTTAGTTCCATGGAGGGTGATTCTCTGGAAAAAGAGGACACTTATGGGCTGTTAGCCAACACTCACAGCAGCTCAGGTCTGGGTGCATCTGCCTGATAAATGGCGTTTGGGCAGGGTCCCAACAGTGTCACCTGTAGGGTATCGATAGCTGTACTTGATGTTAGCTTTCCCTGTCACTGATCAATCCTTTATTATCCTTTCTTATGGCTTACAGATGACAGTGCCTAGGAAATGTATTTCACTAAGAAGAGGAGAGGAAAGGACCTCTGTGGAGAGAACAGGAGGATGGAGATGGCTAGATTTGGGGGGAAGAAAGTATGCTGTTGAGCTTTGTGGAAGTGATCTTAGCCTCAAGTTATTATTCATGGTGCCAGGTGTGAGGTCACAACAACCTCAGATGGTCACTCTACTAAGCTATTAAGTGTTGCTTGATGTCCTCCAGAGACTCTGCACAACTCATCCTATCCTCTTTTCTCTCCATCCTCCCCAATGATCCAACTCAACTGAGATGCCATATCTCAAATCACAGTTTGAAAACTTTTAAGCCCCAAGAACAGTAGGTGAGAAACATGGGCACTCGGGGGGTGATGTTGAAATTGAAAGAAAACATTATCTTGGATTCAGATGAGACTAGAAAAAACCAATTTGCAATTGTGCCCTATTTGGGATATACCAATGTCTCTGTAACATGTATGTAAAGGAGTACCATAGTCTCAAGTCTTGAAGAGAAGACTAGAATGTGGCATTTTCCAAATTTATTTTACAATGGGACCCATTTTTTATTGACCATCCCATGGGATTGGCGTTTTACAAAAACATGTTTTGACAGATGCTGGTGTTGGCAATGAGACCCAGCGACTTTTCAAGAAATATAGGTGAAGATGGCATGTGTGTGGTAGCGTAATACTTTTTAAAGAAATGTGGAAGATGGATCGGAGAGGAAAGAAAATGTCACTGAGGCCAGGTAGGGGCTCTTTATTCCAGTTAAAAATTTAAAAGCCTGAACCAATCTTAGCAGTCATTAATGCAACCTCCCAGCCTAGTGCAGGAGCCTACATTCCTTATGGAAGAGCCACTGATGCTTCTTTCTTCATGAACTGCTAATACAGACTGTTGCGTGATTCTAAGCATTAAGGATGTTTTCCCGCTATGCAATTGAAATATCGCTCTGAGAACTACTCCCGTGGTCTTAGTTCTGCTCTTTGAAGTTATACAGGATAGTTTATTTGTTCACTCAACAAAAAGATTTATATGCCAAGTGCTGTCTTAATAATGAGAATCCAAAGGTAAAGCAGACATGGTTCCAGCTTAAAACCTAATGAGAAAAAAAAGACATAAACTATCAGGTTTTGCTGTAATAAATGTTAGCAAAGAAAAAACATAGGGAATTTAGAAGAAGAGGTGAATGACTGCCCTGGCATCCTGAGAGGATGCACGGTGCCTTGATGGAATCCTTTGTACATTGGAGAGAGGCAATCATGTCCATTCTACCCTTCCCTCTTTTCTTCCCAAATATACCCCGATACTTTAACTTGTTCTCATATTATATAACTTCTCAATTCTTTAATCCCATTCCTTCCTCCTCTGGAGACTTTGTTGGAAGTCTTCTTGGAAGTATTGTCCGGAGTATTGTCCAATACAGTTGGAAGTATTCTTCTTCCAGTGTGGCCTTCCAGAATTGCCTATTGCCTCAGTTGTGCTCTGACGAGGTCCAAGCATAAGAACATAGAATTCACAGTCCACTGCGAAGGGCCAGTGTACCTACCTAGCATGTGTGTGGAAGGTTTGCTTATATATTAGCAATATCTCATCCTCCCCTTTTGAGTTGTATGTTATAAGTTAACTTTCTAAAAATTTTAGTCCCTCTTATTTCATACTCTACTAGAATAAAAGAATCAGTTCAGCTTAGACACATAGACATTGGTGCATTAATTCAAACATGTTCCCATTGTAAAAATGTATTTTGGGGAGAGATTAATGCTGAAAAGCATGAGAAATATGAGCATAATACAGAGAAATCGATAAGGTTAGGAATCTTCACGCGTTTAACCAGAGAAATATCCCTTAAGGGAAGGATTTTAGGCATCTTAGTGGCAAATACCTATTTGACAAATGGGCACTTCTTAGTATGTTTGAGCCATTATACATCTGATTGCTGACTTTCCAGGAGACCATCTCCTAAGAACAATATTGAAGAAAAGCATGTATTAATATTATAATACAATAACAACAGGAAATACTGATTGGGTACTACATGAAAAGCATTGTGCTAAGAAATTTTACCTGTATTATGATTATTCAATTCCAAAACAACCCTATGAGATATATGTTATTCTCTCCATTTAACAGATGAGGAAACTGAGACTTAGAGGTGTTGAAGATTGCACAGAATCTCATGAAAGTGACCTTGTTTCAGAACCAAGAAGCTTAGATTTGAGTTTTGATTTTATCAATTACTATGTGATTCGGGGGTGGTTCACATGATTACATTGAATGCCCTGCATCTCATCTGTAAAATGAAGGAAGTTTTAACCTATTTCTCGGGTCTGTTCCTGCTGTATGATTTTATGTTCACCTCCATGGAACTGTCTTTACTTAGTAAATAGTCAGATCTGACAAAAAGGCAAAATCAGTAGTCTTTCTACTACTCTTTAGCATCTTGTGTCTGTACCTTTCCCATGAAGCACTGTTCCACATCTCCCTGCCTGTCCTCTCTTGGACTCTTAAACAGCAGCTGTGCTTTCAAGTGTCTCCCTCTATTTTAAGCATGAATAAGGTGCTGAAAAGCATGAGAAACATGAGCGTAATACAAAGAAATCGATAAGGTTAGGAATTTTCACATGTTTAACTTAATCATGCCTGACACTGAAAACAAAGTCATATTTTATTGCCCGAGAGGAGTGCTCTTTGGCAAACCGTGATAGTAATCCGATTGTGAACAGTGCTTATTCATCATTTGTGGGGCACTGGTTGGTGTGCCAGCCAAAGGGAGAGCTGACCTGACAATATACCTTAAGTTGCATCCCTCAACCTCAGTTATATTGTTACGTAGAATCACGGAAGCAAGGGTAGTTACGTTGGTCAACAAGAAAATATGGGTTCCTCCCTTGTCTTCCCTTTTCTTCACTGGCAATTGGAGGAGGGGTTGCACAGTGATAGCCAAGGGAGTAAATTCTCCTGTTTCTTTTATATGATCTTGTTTCCTTTTCACAATCACTGCTTGGATTCCTAAAGTTGGGGAGAGAATAGAGAGAATAAAAAATCACAAGACAATTTGAAATCTGCTACCACAAGCAGTATTTCTATGAATGAGGTATAATTATGATAATCTAAGATATCCCATGGAAAAGACTTTTATGTGCCTTTTTGTCTCAGGGATAAGTGGACATTATTTTCAATTATACTGATGCAGTTATCTTTCCCAAGCTGTGGATGGCTGTTCACTTTTCCTATGACTGTCCCCCTTTGATGTTATATCATCTTCCCACCCTTTAGAATATTTACTTCGGGAAATGATCCACAGCTACACTCCCCTTTCTCTAGTTTGAGTTGGGGGTCCCTTTTTAGGGCTTCCTTTGGATTCTGTGATTACCTCTATCATAGCTCTTACCACGTGGAATGAGATATGGTTATGGTTGTGAGATCAATCTTTAGACAAGAGTTTATTGATTGTCTACTCTATGACTAGCTCTGTGTAAAATGTGGGCTCACTAGATCCTGGAAGCATTGTTTCAGCCAGGTAATTTTTCAATAATGCCCTGTTTCCCTCAATAAAAAAAAAGTTTCCTAAAGCGCAGATGGTTTACAGAACATGATGGCTTACAGCCTATCATGTTCCACCAATCCACCTTTTATCAAAATCTCAATCCAAATGGGAATATTCCCTAATGTCCTGAACTGGTACCATGGGAAGGATTGTTGTCTGGTGCGGTTCTTGTTTTCTCAGTCATGGTAATTATGTGTTAATTTATTCTCTAAATTATGAGCAAGAAGTTACTGTATCAGGCTTTATGGTGCTGACATCATGCTGCACAAAGAAACAAGGGCATTTGATTCTGGGTCAGGAGGAATTAGAAAGATATTAGCAGAAATTCTGGATATACAGGGCTCCTAGTTAGAAGGCCAACAATTAGAAACTAATCTCAAACAGTAAAGAGGTAAAGGCTTCAGAAATGGAAAGTGTAGTGTCAATGCGAAGGGGGATTATATCAGAAACTGCCTTGAAAGTGAGCCTGGGAAAGGGGAGCACATCCAGCACCAGCTGGGTCATTCTCATCCCAGGGCATGGGCAATGGAATGGCCACCTTCCATCCTCACAAGCACAGGCACTACAGAGAAGTAGCTACAGAGTAGATACCAGCTAAGGGACCCATCTGAGTGCCTCTGGGATCTTGTGGAAATACAAGCCAGGGAGTTCACAGGTAATGGGAGAGAATTACTTTTTATGTCCGGTAGTCAGTTAGAAGTGCTTGGGATTCTATCCTCAGGCAAAATACCTTAGAAAATCAACTTTCAATTACTTTGTGGGAATGTTGTTGCTACAGGGTGTAGCTACTCTTTCCCTGGTTCTCTGTGAGGGATGAGGCTGCCTAGACAGAGCCGGATGATCAACTCAAACTCTAGGATGAAGGTCAGCACAGGGAATGTTCTAATACATCCACGTTCTCTCCTTCTCCCCTTGTAACTGATGCCCTGGATTCATGGTGTGGTTGGCCATGATCAAGGGCTGCACCTGTGGGACTCACTGTAGCCTGATGGTCCATATGGATTTGAGAGTACCAAAAGGTTATTTAATATCCACACTAGACGGTCTCAAATATACTTAAAATTTAGCAGGTTGAGAGCTGAACCCACTCTTAATACCACCGCACCCACCCTTCCTCTGCTAGGATTTCTTATCTTTGTCAAGAGTATCAGCAGCTATCTCACGGCAGCATCATTGCACCAGGCAGAACCTGAGGAGAAATCTTTGCCCTCTTTCCTCCTCACCCCCACCAGGAATTCAGCATCAGGCCTATTGATTTTGCCTCCTAGATATGTCTCCAAAGCATTCACTTCTGTTTATCTTCAAACGTGCATAACTGTAGGAAAATGCTAACTATTTGGGCTTGTTATTCTCTGTTCACAACCCTCTCCCTAGATCAATTCTTGGCCCTTATCTGCCATGTTCTGCCTTGACCTTCACCTATGCTCTTCAGGTAGGTCTGGCTGGGGAAGCATTGGCAATAGAGCAGCATCAGGAAGGGGAAAGATCAGAATATTTATCTCCATCACCTGCCCTGTCAGCTGGTCCCAATTCTACTTCCTCCAGCCCTTCTCAGGCTCTGCTAAACTTCTGCTCCCCTTGCCCTCTGAGGCTTGAGGATGCCTCACATTCTGCCTGGTGCAATGATGCCAGCATTTAATGCTGTTCCCTCATGAAGCCCACTAAATTTATAGTAAAGGATGAAACCCACACAAATGCTGGGACAACAGGAAAGGAGGAGATATTAGCAAAACAATTTTGGAAGCTGAAAAGCAGATGAGCAAAAAGTAACTTAGCAGAACTGAGAAAGTCCCATCCTAAGTCAGTATTGAGGAAAACTGAGAACCAACACAAGTTATATCATGGGATCCCTTAAGATAGAGAGAAATGACTCTAATGTGGTCCCACTGCCTATATGATGGGCCCCTGCCTCTGTCTTCATTGTTGCTTTATCTCACTCATCGGGCTCCACTTATGTTGTTCCTTTTCAGGTCCTTGAACTGCCAGGTGACTTCCTGCTTTGAACACCTTCCCGAATTCTCTCCTTTCCTCAGAACTTCCTCTCTCTTTTTTTGCCTTATCCCATCCCTCCCTTGCAATTTTATCTTAGATGTTTGATTCACAGGGAAAGCTATTCTTGAAACTTCATTCCACTTTTGCCAGAGGAATTTGATTCTCCAGTTAATACAAGACACGTTTAGAACATTGGTCTACCTGTTTGCTTCAAAGCAGTTACTGTGGAGTATAATATATTTGCGTCATTTTTTTAATGTAAAATAAGTTTGAGTGTGTTTTGGGGGGGAGTGTTTAATGTGTTATTTCTCATAATTTGATTCGTAGCATTTTGCACAGTTCATGGCACATGATTGCCATTTTATAAATATCTATTGGATGTATAATAAAGAAGAAATATCACTAGCTAAAGCCACCCAGAATAACACACAAAAAAAATAAAACAAAGGCCGTATGAGTGAGGCAGTAAAGGCAGTGAAAGTAGCCTTCTATGATTATTATGTAAACAATCTGTTGTGAGTTAAACTGAAAACTCACTTGAGGAGTTTGGGAATAAACATAGTCCACAGTCAGAGAAAGGGGGCTCATTCAAAAACATTTAGCTGCTCTGAGGTCAATGGCAGGTCTTCAATTCCATTTTTCATGAGCATCCGCAATAAAACCTCAGAGCACAAGCCAATAACTCAACTACTCAAATCCCCTCCAGGGTTTCTTCCAAGTCACTCTGCTGACCTCAGCTCATCACTTTCATATAATGATTGCAGCAGAAGCATCTGTGGAAGTTCTGTCTTCAATAAGATAGTCAAAAAAAAAAACCCCCACAAAACCATTAAGGGCATAATTATAGTATCAATTCTTAAGTTTTGTAGAATCAACAAAACAAGAAAAATATTCTTTTGAATCATCCAGTTTAGCTGTATGGTGAGAAAACCACTGATGGCCAGTGAGAACTACTGGGGAACCTGTATTATTCATTTTTTACATGATGTGAATATCTGTTCCAGAATAAATTACTCATGTCAATTAATAAAAAGCAGATATGATTTAAATGAAACCTCATTTTAGAAACTTTTCATTCAGTAATTCTGGGAAGCTGGGACAAAGACAGTGTAGAGGGGGAAGCAAGAAGACAGCTACAGTATCAGAGCAGACTGCGTTCCTGCTGCAGACTGGTATGCTTTTTCCTCAAATACATCCAGCTACTCAGTATGTATTGAGCTCCTTCTATATTCTAAGCACTGTACTTGGCATTGGGGTGGAGGAGAAGAATAAATAAACTGTGATACTTGCATGGAGAGGACAACCACACCCTACCTTCCCTCATGGACTCCACTCACTCTTGGAAGCCTTCTCTAAATACTGCTGTCTTCAGGAATCTCTATGAAGACTTCTACAATGTGCTGTGTATGTCACACATAACCTCTCTTTTGACAATGGTGAGCAAATAAGTATTTATTATGTAAAATACAAGCAAATAAATGTTCATCAGTTGGATCCAAAAGCAAAGAGCTTTGAAAAATATATGGTGTTCATTTTTACTTTTACAGATTATGATATATGTTACATAGATAGTGTATAAAACATATGCACAGTTTATAAATAATAGAGCAACCACTTATCCATCCACTACTGACCTTAAGAATTAGAATATGGCCAACATTTTAGAAGCTTCCTGTGTGCCGCTCCTTGGTTGCCTCATTGCATCTTCTTGTTCCACCCTCCAGAAGTACTCGCTACCCTGACTTTTGGCAGTTATCTCCTTGCTTTATTTATGGTGTTATCACCAGTGTAAATATCTGCAAGTAAAATGTAGATTATTTTTGAAGTTTGAGTAGCTATGTGAGGAAAGGAGAATATTGCCACTATTACATGAAGCCTCTCAAGGGAAGATAAACTGAATGGAATCTGAGTAATCACGTGGCTTCACCTTTACTGTAGTAAAATTGACATGTCTCTTCCGCAGGGCATGTGGCAGAGTTAAGGTATGGACCGGATACTAGGCATCCCACAGGAATATGACAAGGGGACTGGGTGGCTCTGTGTTATTTTCTACTTCTGAATGCATCATGCCCTACCTACAGCTCTCAGGAGTGGGTCAAAGATGAACATTTGTGTAAAGCGAAATGAGCGTCTTCAACTGATCTAGGATGTATGGCAGTGTGAAGAACAGAAAATGCATCAGCACATTGTCAAGATAAACCAAGACCAGCTACAAATGAGGGTCAGGCTTACCTGGGCATTTTATTCTGTTATAAAAAGTAGGAGGGTGGCATTGGCATCTTAGAGATGACAGCCCTCAGGGTGTCTGTCGTTTGGGATGCACTGTCTAAACCCTACTAGTTGCCCACCAAATCTATTGCACAGCAGTCCTATGGAGGTAATATATTTTGATTCCCTAATGGATTCTCTCATCCTTTCTCCTGTTTTTGAATAACCTATTTTCCATGTCATCTTCTTTTTTGGTTTATTTTTTCTCTCTCTCTCTCTCTCTCTCTTTTTTTTTTTTTTTTTTTTTTTGGTACGAGGTGGAACTCATACTGTAGTAACCTAATGAAAAAGAATGAGAGGGAAGTATTTTTTAACCTTGCATGTTTGAAAATGTCTTTATAATAGCATCATAGTAATTTTTACTAGATTAGAAATAACTTTCCTTCAGAATGTTAAAGGCATTTTCCTAATGTTTTTTGCTTTCAGGGTGATTGTTGAGAAAACTGCAGTCATTTCCAGCCTCTTTTCTTTGCTAAGTTTATTCTTTTGCCCTCTTTTGAAGCTTATACAAATTTGTGATTCCACTGTGCTGGGCATTCATGAGGCCTTTAAATCTAAAAACTGTGGTCATCCATTTCCAGGAACTTTTTTTGAATTGTTTTCTTGATGATTTTCTCCCTCCTGTTTTTGTGATTTCGTTTTTTTCCCTAGAACTCTATTATTTGGATGTAATCAACCAATTTTCTACTTTTCTATTTTTCATCTCTTCTCCTCTACTTTATGGTATATTCCCTTTGTCTTATAATTCTTGTATTGAGATTTCCATTTTATTTTCTGTTTATGTTTTGTATTACTAAGAACTCTTTTTAACTTACATGAATGTTTTTCTTATATTTTATCTCTGTGCTTCTTTCATGTCTGTATTATCTTTCTGAGACTATAAATGTTTCCTTTTCTTTTTCTTTTGGCGTTGTCTCTATTTTCTCCAAGTTGATTTTATATTGTTTGTCACTTTGATCTCTGTATTCCATGTGAGAGGGTCTTCTCTAACTTAGAAGTTTTCCTTTAACGCTGATGCCTGGTAAACCTGGTTTTTGTTGATGATTGAGAATGGGATACTAAGAAGGTTATGTGAATCTGATTGCCTGGTAGGTGGTCAACACCGAGCTCCTGCCTAGGAGAATGCTCAGTGTCTTTGAAACTTTCTTCTTGTGCTGGTCAGATTTCCAGAAAACACTCTCCCACTCTCAGGCAGCAGTGGAAATCTGACTGCCCAGACTCTTCAGGCAACAGACTTGGGGTTGCAACAGTAAGCATTCTTGTGACTTATTTCCTTTGTTTTTAGGTTAGTATCCACACTCTTAACTGTATTGCTGTCCCCAGAGACCCTGTGTTTTACTTTTTTCTAAGGGAATAAGCTTCCAGAATTTTATGCTGTGACAGAAATCTCCCAGGATCATGGGGCTGGGGTGAATGAGAAATAGTGATTTACCTGATTCTCAAACTGCTTCACCCATACCTCCTCTTTACTTAGCTTCTTCCTGCTCCCTTGCTGCCTCTCTCCCAAACTTGCAGTTCAAAAATTGCCTGGGACTGGCATTTTTTTTACCCCCTTGAGAATCCCATGATATAACTTGTGTTGGTTCTCAGTTTTCCTCAATACTGACTTAGGATTGGACTTTCTCAGTTCTGCTAAGTTACTTTTTGCTCAACTGCTTTTCAGCTTCCAAAATTGTTTTGCTAATATCTCCTTCCCTGTTGTCCCAGCATTTGTGTGGGTTTCATCCTTTACTATAAATTTAGTGGGCTTCATGAGGGAACAGCATTAAATGCTGTGTTTAATCTACCATCTTAACCCATGGCTCAGCTGGTGTAATTTTAATGTTAAGCCTTCACCCATTCAACAAATATCTCCTGGTTTCTAGTTAGTGAAGAGTAACATCATCTTGCTTCCATAATTCTAAGACAATTCTTTTGACTATTAAGATACCCTTTCCTTATTATATTTAGGATAGTCAAGCTTTCTAGCACTAAAACTACTGGGTAGAAATGGGGAATACTAGCTAAATTGGGGAAAGCAGGTTACCTCTCTACCTCTTAATTTCCTTCATATCTTAGTAGTTTCCCCCTCACTGTAGCACTAGAATATGATATAAACAAATTAAAATATTCTCTAAGCTAATCATTATTTTTTCCCCCAATGTTACAAGAATTGCTAAACTAGGGACTTGTCCTTAATCACTCCCTATCTCACCACCCCCCAATCCAAGCATTCACCAAATTTAGATGATTTAACCTTCTGAATATCTCCTGCATTTGTTCTGTCCAATGACAAAACTAAAATGATTTAGTAATGAGTTTGATGTTCTTTATTCAGGGGGAAGCAGTCCGTGGGTTGAGGAGTACAGAGCCTCATAAGTAGTGGAGTACTCCTCCTGATAGATTTTGGGCAGGAGTGTTTTATAGACTGTTAGAAGAAGCAATATGGACACAATGATTGGCTAGGAGGTCAGGAATCTCACTAGAAGATTAGCGGGTCCTATTCTCTGTTAGCCAAAGCCGAGTTGGAGACTTGTGATTGGTATACATGAGGTTTCCTTGACAGTGAGGTGTTTCCCGTAAGTGCAGGCTGACTGGGGTTTGGATCTGTGACAGGGACGGGCCACTGGGGTGACCTCCACTCTGTGAGCCCCGACGTATGAATTAATGTCATCAGTGCCTACGGTATTTTCCCTGCAGCACACGCCTCAAATTCACCCCCTTCCTTTCTGCCAGACTGAATTTTCTGAAATACAAATATGACCATGTCACATTCTTCTGTAAAACTCTCAAATGAATCCTTATTGCTTTAATCTAGTCCAAACTTAGAGCAGCATGGAGAGAGCTGAAAGATACCCTTCCAACAAAGTCTCTTTAACCTCATTTTTCACTATGGCCTTCCTGGCACCAGGCACTTCAGTGAGATCGCACACATTTGTATATTTGTGTACTTATGTTCACCCTTTTCTGGAGACATCCTTCAAGACCTGCTTGGGTACCTCCAGGAATCTCTCACCAGCCCTCCCATAGCTGGGCTTGGAGTTCCTTTTCCACACTTCCTGAGGACTCTGCCCCATGCTACCTGTATTGACCTGTATTGCCTGCACTTCCATGCCTTATTAGAGCTGCCCTGTTTTTCTATCCTGCATATCCTGTATACTATCTGACACATAGTAGAATGCTTCCTGCTATGATAACATTGAAACTGAGAGCCGCCACCAGATGAGATTTTTTTCTCTTAAGGGGATATTTTCCCCACTTCTATAATTATTGGAGCCATTTTGATTTGAAATTCCCGTATTGGCCTGGGATTGAAGTAATTTTGGTTTCTTGCTAATTAACTCTTTAACCTCTTTGGGCTGCAATTATGTCATTTTTGTAATTATTTGATTAGATCGCTATAATTTAACTCTAAAGTTTCTATTTTCTTTATAATCTCTCTGTCCTTTTCTGCCCCTCCCCATACATGCACCCCCTTTCTTTTGGTTAAAGCTCCAGGTTAAAGCTTACTCTCAGGAAGCTCTCAGTAAGTCCATCCAAGGTTTTAGCTAATAATTTCAGATACACTCTCATATGTATTTGCGTCACTAGACAGAACTCTGGACGTCTGAAAAGACTTATAACCCCAAAGACAGAAGCTTCCTAAGGAAGGAGGATTTTATAGCGCCTCTTAGATTGTTGGACAAAGGCACTCCACCAAGTACCCCTCCGCACCTTCCCACCTCATTGACCTCATAGCATGCCTTAGGTGTGTGCTTGCGTTGTAGACCATTGTCTCCAATTCCTTTGGCTTGTTTTAAAATTTTATGTCAACCAGTGTCCCTGGGGTTGAGAATTGAGTAAAATGGTCGACTAGACTCCCATGAGATCTGAGGAATAGATACTTACTTTAGTGAGTTTATTCAGTGAATAGCAAGCACCTGGGAAGGTAAACTGATTACAGAGATAAAGCAGTTAGGATCTCTCAGGAGAATAGAAATTCATATGCATTGAGAAAGAAAAAAAAAAAGTTGTTTCTTTCTGTATAAGGAAAATCATCTCAGTGGAAAGAGGCTGTTTACATTTTCAAGTCAGCAAACTTCCTTCACAGCCACATCACGCATCAAACAGAGAAGGGAGGCGTTGGGGGTGCTTTTCTTCTTTTTTTTTTTTTTTCTTTTTCTTTGTTGGTCCTTGATCCCTTGAGATGAATGATCTTGGAGCAGGGAAGATCATGATAGCAATAATAACAACATTGCATCGATGATTTTCAAGTGCATCCATGAGGCAGAGTATGCTTTTCAAAGGACATTCACTTCAATTCCATCTCATTTGGTCATTAGGGCAACCCCAGGAGATACATAAGGCAGGTATTACTATCACCATTTTACACATGAGGATCCTGAGTCATGGAGGAAGTAGAGTTATTTGTCCAGAATCACAGAGCTAGTTAGTGGCAGCTTTGGAGCCAGAGCCCTGATTTTCTGAGAAATGTTGTCACATAAATGGATTACATGCACTGTCTGCTCACAGAAATGTCCAGGACATGGAGAAAGCCCAAACTTCCCTCTCATTTGGAAGTCCAAGTCAGTGGTTCTGGAGGTTTTATGATTCATCTGGCAGTTCTCAGAAGAGGACAGAAGTTAAAACTAGAAAATCTCTTAGCGGTAATTTATCAACACCTGTGACCCATCTTAGCTAGAAGAATCAGTGCCTTTCTTTTCCCATGTTAGCTACTGGGCTTGTAAGTCTCCAGAGAAATTAAGGATTTGTTTGATGGACTTAGAAGAATTCTGAATTATTTCACTTCTTTCCTTATGCAAAGGAGAGCATTAGTGTCCTGGCTCCTGGGGCCACTTATCTATTGACCTGGTATCCAAAGAATATGCTTATTCTGCTGGATGACAGAAGAGAAAGGGAAAGTATTGTCCAGATTTTCAAATTACCATGAACTCCCCTGCATTTTTATCCCATCAGCTTAGAATCCTGGGTTGTCAGTTTTGGAGATACAGTACAAATCCCTCATTCACAAGGGCAGGGAATCGAGATTCAGAAAGCTGAAGGGGTCACCCAAAGTCCAGAGAGTTAGTTAATAACAGAACTGAGACTAGAATCGACAGAGTCAATAATAATCGTCTCTATTTTCTTAGTATCTGCTTTTTCTTTTCTTAGTATCTGCTATGTCCTTGCTGCTGTGATTTGCTCTTACATCTGTCACTATATTGACTCTCTCACACCTGCAAAACTGAGGGCTCTTATCCCCATGTTTTTGTCAGAATAGGTTAGGCCAGCTTGAGGTAGCAAAGTGGTGCTGAAATCTCAGAGTGCTTAACATAACAGATTTATTTCTCGTTCGTGCTACAGTCTGGTGTGGATTAGTAGGTGACAGATGGGGTGGATGGGAGCCATCTCTTCTCCTTGCAGTTACTAAAGACCCAGAATGAGAGCGTTTCCAACTTCCAGGAGATGACCCGCATGGAGCACACACTTCCATGCTTGCTGGGGTAGGAGGGGAAACACACAGAGGACTCACACTCAGCTCTCTACTTGGGCTCATAAGTGCTTCGTATCACTTTGGTTCATGGCCCCTCCACCAGATCAGTCACATGGACCAATCAAAGTACTACAGAGCCAAGAAGTGACTGTCTTCTTTGTCCTTCAAAGAAGAAGAAAGCAAATACTGATAAGCACAACAGATGATTTACCATCCCGATCTGCTTCTACTCTTACCCTTCTTTAATCTCCACAGGGCAGCCATAGTGATGTTTCTAAAATATATATCTTGTCATTTCACACCTCCGATGGAAACACAGTACTTCTTCCCATCACCTTAAAGTAAAATCCAAGCTATTCCATAAGACCTTTAGACCTTGTTTAATTCCATAAGACCTTTAGACCCTTTCCGTCCTCATGCCACTGTCCCCAAATTCACTTTACTTTATCACACGTGTTTTGTTTCAGTTCTTGACTATTTCAAGCACTTTCTTTGCTCAGGATCTTTCCACATGCTGTTCCCTCTCCTTGCTTGCCCCTCTGCTTTCCCTTTGCTTGGCTAATTCTCCTGTATCCTTCATGTTTCAGCTTCAGTGTCATCTTTGACGAGCTGTTAAGTTCCCTGTGCATAGACATCGTGGCTGTTTTGTTCTCATTGTATATTCAATACATCACACAAAGCCTGGCACAAAGAAGATACTCAATAAATATTTGTAAAACGATTACACGCAAGAGTGAATGAACAGAGGCCTCCGACATACAATACTACACTTAGTCTTCAAAAGCACAGTGATGCAGGCATAGCAGATAAATCACTTAGAACAGGAACTGTGCATATTATGTTTTTTAGTAATGTTATTGTGATAATGATGCCAATTTTGCAGGTAGTGATAATTCCATGTATCTCTAATTCATTACCTCCCTACTGTACATTGCCAATGAATAATATAGTTTTAATTTTTTTTGAATATTAAAGTACACAATAGGGGTGGAAACCTAAGGTTTGAGTGACAGAGGGAATGTGGAACATATTTTTAAAGGCAGATACCATCAATTCAGCTTTTTTCATAAAACCAGTGGGGTGATAATATTTTTCAAATAAGAAATCGAATATAGTCTGACAAAGGATTTTCGTGTCATTTTCAAGAGTGGAGAATCATCTTATAAGAGGAGTCTTGACACCATTACATTGACATATCTAGGCCAATATATGGTTTGGAAGGACTGACATGGAATATATGTAATTAGAACTGTCATGGAAATTCCAAGACAGATGGTTAGATGGTTGTCATCTAGTTAGAACTAAACAGAATAAAAACTCATTGGAAGTTTGGTAAGCCTATTTTAAAAGGTGACCAGTGAACCATGCATCAGTAGTAGTAAGAATTCTATGTACATATTTTTTTTTATACCTGGAATATTTTGTGTAAACTTGATAAAGTCAGCAAGTCCTCCCTAAAAGCAGTTTGGAAATTCTTTAAGTACTTCTGGTCGTGATTTTAAAATCATTTAGAGAAGTCACTTCATGGGAATAATTAAAGTGAAACTCGTTATTGAATTTCCTTAACAATATAACATTCAGATGAAGTCATACTAAATATTTCCCTGTCTATTGCAGCCATCTCCTTAATAGCATTTGTCAGCATATATTACACACTAAAATTATTTATGATATTTTGTAATTGCTGACCTGATTTAATTACATTGGGACTTAAAAGAAAAGGCATATAAACTGAGAGGCTTCACAAACACTTTGTTATAGAATAGTTCTATGAAAGGACATCTTTCCCCTTAACTCTGCATCTGCCTCTAGCTGCCTCCCCACTTTTAAAACCAGACATGAAATAGTATTGTCCAATCTCTTCTTAATCCCATCTTCAGAAAAGGTTGTGGGCTGCCTTCAGATATTGGCTTCTGAAATTACACACCCTCCAACTCCATTCTCTTTGTTTTTCTAAATACTGCATCTCCTCTACATCTTTAAGAGGTGAATATATCTATCGAGAATGTTTCAACATGGAAGTAACCTCAATGTCCATTGACAGAGAATGGATAAAGAAGATGTGGTACATATATACAATGGAATATTACTCAGTCATTAAAAAGAGTGAAATAATGCCATTTGCAGCAACAGGGATGAACCTACAGATTATCATACTAAGTGAAGTAAGTCACACAGAGAAAGAGAAATATTGTATGATATCACTTATATGCAGAATCTAAAAAGAAATGATACAAATGAACTCAGAACCTTCTTAAAGAAGCTCTGTGACCATTTGGAAAATACCTTTTCTAGTGGATGATATGACTTCTGATGGAGACTGAATCACAGTTTTTCCTAACCACTGTATTTTTTTTTAATGTACAGGAATCTAATTGGTCCTACAATTTAGAATTAGCCTTATACTCCCTGGACATGCTCAAGATGTCTGGCTCTCTGGGGGGTTGAGTCACTTGTATTCTGCTCAGTGGTTTGTGTGAGGGTGCAGTCAGGTGGTCAGCACTGTGAGGGGGGCTGTGCTGGCCCAACCTCTCTGTTCTGTGCCACCTGCCCCCTCAGGGAGCCCCTCTCTCCAACTGCCAGGCAGTCCACACCCTCCCATTTCACACCCACCCCATTTAAAAACCACTTCCAAGAAAACACATGGCAAATTCCTTCTCTCAATGTGCAGGTAGGTCATCAGATTTTATATTCCAGCCCCCTCTGTATTGCTGAGGAATGCAGTTTTTGGCCCCCTTATCTCTCCATAGAGAGGAAGAAAGAACTTTGGCATCAAATTGGCTTCAGTTGCAGTGGACTCCACTTATTGCTAGCCGTGTGACCCCAGTCTACCTACCTCCATCAGTAGGCAACAGCTTTCTCGTCTGCTAAGTGGTAATGAGGCCTTGTTCTTGTAGGATAAAAATGAGAAGATCCATGTGAAAAAACCTTACCATATAAGTTCTCGAAAATGGAGAGTTACTTTATTTCTGTTGATCCATAATTACACCATGCTTCCAAAATCAAGGATTTGATAGTGAGGATTTTATCAAGAGTGGAGTCGGCCTCTCATTTCTCAGGGTGAGTTTTTTCTTAGGAGTCTCTTTGGTTCTACTAAATATGCCTGAAAGCCTGAATAAACAAAGTCTCACCTTTTTTTTTTTTTTTTATGTGGTACGCGGGCCTCTCACTGTTGTGGCCTCTCCCGTTGCGGAGCACAGGCTCCGGACGCGCAGGCCCAGCGGCCATGGCTCACGGGCCCAGTCGCTCCGCAGCATGTGGGATCTTCCCGGATCGGGGCACGGACCCACGTCCCCTGCATCGGCAGGCGGACTCTCAACCACTGCGCCACCAGGGAAGCCCCAAAGTCTCCCCTTTATTCAAATAAGCCTTGGTTTTGCTCAGGAGAATAGTGGGGTTTCTTTTCCAAGTTAATAGAATAAAAAACTTCAAATGTGTTTTCTCCTCAAAGACTAGGTTAATTCTGCTAAAGGCTTTTTCCATTTCCTGTTGGGACCTAAGGAGACCATGACATGTTAATAACAGTACTAATTGTTAAAATTCATTTGTTAGGAAAACAAAGTTCTTATTTTCTTACCATTATCTTTGTTTTTCTTAATAAAAAGAATTAACTTAAATCACTTAGCTCCTCTTTTTGTTTCCTGCTTTTTGGCATCTCTAAGTTTGGTGCCATATTGTTTCAAGGTTCAGCTAAGTGCAAATCTAAGCTCTCATCTAAAGTCCTTTGCCAAGTTACTTGTTTCTATTATTCTCAACCCCAGTCAAACCCCATATTGACAACATCCTCAGTCTCTTTCAGCCTCTGAGGCAAAGTTGATGAATAAGTAGAAGACAGCCAGAGGTAAAAAGCAACCTACTCCATTCTTTCAAAGTAGATTTATTCCTTCGTGGAAATTAGTTGAGAGTTAACTCTTATTTTTTTTTTTTTTTTCCTTTCATACTAATGTTTCATTCTGCCTCCTGGTGGTTGAACGAGACTAGATTTTTTTCCCCTGTCCTTTTTCCCCTTCCCACGCTCACTTTGCTGCCAAGTCATTAAGCAAGGCAAACTCCTCTCCCATATGGGCTGTTAGCTTTTATTTGTGCACTGCTGTTCTTAAACATGGCTGGCCTGAACTCTAGTTTCTTTCTGGATTGAGAAGAGAGTCCCCGGCATCTGCTCTGATTATAGCAGGGTCTGCTAGTCTGCAGGCCTATCTCAGATGAGCCTTGAGGTGTAGCTTCGTCCTTTTGGCCTCACTCATTCATTCATAAATTCATTTTTCTGATTCAACAAATTTATTTTGACCACCTAGTATCAACCATTCTAGGTGCTAGGGATATTTTAGTGAATATTTAAAAAAAATCTTCACCTTTCTGGAGCATATTATCTAGTGAGGGGAAGGGGTGAGAATAAGTATACTGTACACATTACTATATGTAGTCTATTAGAAAGTGATAAATGCTTTGGGGAAAAAAATAGAACAGGTTGATGGAGATCAGAAAGTTCAAGGGGAGAGGTTTACAGTGTTAGATAAAGTGGTCAGTATGGATTCCATTGAGAAGTGACAGATGAGTCAAGAGTTGAAGGAGGTGACAAAGTGAGCCAAAAACCTGTTTGGGGAAAGAATGTTCCAGGCCAGGGCAAAAGTCTTGTGGTGGGAAAAGTCAAAACACACTTACTAAAAATTTTTATATTTTTGGCAGTATTAATCATTGGGGGTACAGAGATAAATCAAGACTGTTTCTTGCTTCCAAGAAGCTTATAGTCTAGTATAGGAAACCAATCCAAAATAGGCAATTTCAGTATGTCATAATTACTGATAAGACATAGAGCTAAGGATGCTATAGGATGCTAAGGATGGCATAGGATCCTTGTAGGATGCTATAAGAATACTAAAGGAACGTAAAAGAGATGTGGGGAGGGTGACACTGCTAATCATTTCTCTTTGCTAACATTTTCTAAACAAGATTGGACAGAGTATAGACCACTAATTACAGAAAAAGGTAATATTTTTATGGTGGGAAGAAAGGATTCAAATTTGTTTAGGAAGGTCTGTATAAAACATCCCATTTTTGTAGATTCTCTGAAAAAAATAGTTTACTAAAGGATCTGAGTGAAGGCAGTGAAGTAGTATGATTGGATTATGTTGTAAAAGACCACACTAACAGTGTTTGGAGAACGATTGTAGGGGCAAGAGTCCAAGCAGGAATAAAAGGCCATGTGATGGTTATAAGAGCACAATGAACGTGATCTCTGACCTCAATAAGCTCACCAATTAGGTGGAGAGACATGGCAGAGAATGAGAATGATTAAATACTAGCATATAAAAGGTTCTCATTTGTAGATAAGTTCATTTGTACCCTTGTTTTAGATTCCACCTATAATCGATATCGTATGATATTTGTCTTTAGTTACAGATGTAGGAAACAAACTTATGGTTACCACGGGATAAGGGGGGAGGGACAAACTGGGAGATTGGGACTGACATATACACACTACTATATATAAAATAGATGACTAATAAGGAATTACTGTATAGCACAGGGAACTCTACTCAATACTTGGTAATGGCCTATATGGGAAAAGAATCTAAAAAAGAGTGGATATATGTATATGCATAACCGATTCACTTTGCTGTACACCTGAAGCTGAAACAACATTGTAAATCAACTCTACTCCAATAAAAATTAAAAAAAAAAAGGCTCTGAAAAATCGTGCTGAAAAGAAATTTTTTCAGCTGTGTTTATCATCATGCTGGTGTGTGTGGTGAATCTCCAAGTAGGGACTACAATGTGTATGTGTGTGTAATTTGTCGATTGGTAAAATCCTCTTTTCTTTCCTTTGTGCAGAGTAGCTCCTGAGATTAGTTTTTATTACAACATTCACTGGGAAATGTTGTATAGGGTTAAATCTGGGGATAAGAAATAAAATGTGGAGAGTCTTGAATACCACACAAAGTTTAAAGTTGTGATGATGTGTGTTTCTTCTCTACTGCCCTACTTTTTGGTCCCTCTCAATCTTGCTGATAGTTCATAGTGACACTTGGTCATTCATTTGTTCATTCATTCACTCATTCATTACATCATGAACTATATGCATGGCACTGGCCAGGTCACTGATCAGGGAAAAAAAGAAATTTGACATACTCCCTCTTCTTCACAAGCTTCCAGACATAAAGAGCTACCTTGGAATCCATCCATGACTAAGCAGAGGAGAGGCTACCTAAAGCCTTGTCGATTGATGGAATAGACTTTAATGCTTAAGAAAGAGTTTAGACCTACATCATCTACTATGGCAGCCACCAACCAAATGTGCCTATTGAGCCCTTGAAATATGACCAGTCTGAACTGAGATGTGCTGTAAATATAAAATATATGCCGGATTTTAAAGACTTAATAAAATTAATGAAAAATATTAATAATTCAACAATTTTTATTATATGTTAAAATGATAGTATTTTGGATATAAATTAAATAAAATATAAAATTAACTCCAACTCTTTAACTTTTTAAAATGTGGCTACTAAAAAATCTTAAATTGCACATGTGGCTTACATTGTATTTTTTTTTAACATCTTTATTGGAGTAAGATTGCTTTACAATGGTGTGTTAGTTTCTGCTTTATAACAAAGTGAATCAGCTATACCTACACATATACCCCCATATCCCCTCCCTCTTGCGTCTTCCTCCCTCCCACCCTTCTATCCCACCCCTCTAGGTGGTCACAAAGCACCGAGCTGATCTCCCTGTGCTATGCGGCTGCTTCCCACTAGCTATCTGTTTTACATTTGGTAGTGTATATAAGTCCATGCCACTCTCTCACTTCGTCCCAGCCTACTGTTCCCCTCCACGTGTCCTCAAGTCCATTCTCTACGTCTGCGTCTTTATTCCTGTCCTGCCCCTAGGTTCTTCAGAACCACTTTTTTTTTTTTTAGATTCCATATATATGTGTTAGCATATGGTATTTGTCTTTCTCTTTCTGACTTACTTCACTCTGTATAACAGACTCTAGGTCCATCCACCTCACTACAAATAACTCAATTTTGTTTCTTTTTATGGCTGCGTAATATTCCATGGTATATATGTGCCACATCTTCTTTATCCATTCATCTGTTGATGGACACTTAGGTTGTGTCCATGTCCTGGCTATTGTAAATAGAGCTGCAATGAACATTGTGGTACATGGCTCTTTTTGAATTATGGTTTTCTCAGGGTTTATGCCCAGTAGTGGGATTGCTGGGTCGTATGGTAGTTCTATTTTTAGTTTTTTAAGGAACCTCCATACTGTTCTCTATAGTGGCTGTATCAATTTACATTCCCACCAGCACTGCAATAGGGTTCCCTTTTCTCCACACCCTCTCCAGCATTTATTGTTTGTAGATTTTTTGATGATGGCCATTCTGACTGGTGTGAGGTGATACCTCATTGTGGTTTTGATTTGCATTTCTCTAATGATTAGTGATGTTGAGCATCCTTTCGTGTGTTTGTTGGCAGTCTGTGTATCTTCTTTGGAGAAATGTCTATTTAGGTCTTCTGCCCATTTTTGGATTGGGTTGTTTGTTTTTTTGATATTGAGCTGCATGAGCTGCTTGTAAATTTTGGAGATTAATCCTTTCTCAGTTTCTTCATTGGCAGGCAGATTCTTAACCACTGCTCCACCAGGGAAGCCCGCCTTATTCTTTATAACTGACTGAGTGCCGGGAATTCAGACTTTCTGTGATCTCTTAGCCAGGACACGCATTTATGTGACTCTTCATTCTTGTTGCAGAAAAAAGAAGTTCAAGTTTTTCCTACTCCATAAAGTCCATTTACTCTTCTTCAGCCCCTCATAGCATTCAGTTATCATTCAACACATGTTAAGCACAGGTGCTGTTTACTTTTATTAAATAGTTCTGGTCTCACGTGCAAGAAAACTCAGTCCCATCTTGGATTTCTTTGTACTTCGATCGGTGGAGCAAATCTTACACATACAAGAGTCTTGATGAGTGTTTTGTTTCTGTGCTGCCACTTCATTACCTGGACACCTGTCCCTTGTGTTATGTATGAAAAACTCACAGAGAAATTCTACTTTGAGATGTATACCTGGCTTGCAAACTCACATTGGTGGTCTTTCTTTCTTTCTTGGGGAGCTGTTCTCTGTTTGTTTCCTCTGACCCCACCCACATTGAACACCAACATCATTCCATTCTTGAGAGTCAGAATTCAATGTTACCCAGGCAACCAAAGACCCTCTCAGTCAGTCTCCCTGCACTGTGCCTAAAGCACTGAAATGTTTTTCCGGTCTGTTGAGTTTGAATTTTCCCTTGACCAGTATTTCCACCTCCAGCAAGAAAGGTCAAGTGCACTATTCAGTTTTAAAGCAGGTGGTGACATCCTTATCTCCTAAAATTTGCCACTTCTGCTCGGCCTGTACACTTAATGGAGACTCAGTGTGCGTCTGATGCTGAGATTAGAAGTAGAAATGCTGGGCTTCCCTGGTGGGGCAGTGGTTAAGAATCCACCTGCCAATGCAGGGGACATGGGTTCGAGCCCTGGTCCGGGAAGATCCCACATGCTGTGGAGCAACTAAGCCCCGTGCACCACCACTACTGAGCCTGAGCTCGAGCCCGCGTGCCGCAACTAGTGAAGCCCGTGCGCCTAGAGCCCATGCTCCGCAATAAGAGAAGCCACTGCAATGAGAAGCCCGTGCACTGCAAGGAAGAGTAGCCCCCACTCGCCCCAACTAGAGAAAGCCCGCGTGCAGCAACGAAGACCCGATGCAGGCAAAAATAAATAAATAAATAAATAAATTTTTTTTAAAAAAGAAGTAGAAATGTCATTAGAAATGTTGCCTGGCTCAACTGTGTTTTCTTAATTGTAAAAGAAAACCAAATACTCTCTTTTCTTGGCTAACAAAATGGAGATGTAGGTGGGTTCTAGGATTGGGAAATTAAGAATATGATCTGTGGGGTGCATGCTCATTCTGACCCCCATACTCTCCCTACATGTGAGACATCCTTTGTTGGCTTCGGAAGGCAATGTGATTCCATGGGAAAAGCACAGGTTTGCATTTAAGAGTCAGATATGGCTTCAAGTTCTGGCTCCATCGGAGACTATCTGTGTGTAGGGCCAGCATCTGGAGTGTACGGTAGTGCAGGGCTCCATCAAAAGGGCACCCTTCTCTTGGGGTTTATTGCCCTGTAGTTGCCATCTTGGAATTCTTAATCATTTTATCTTTGGATTTGTGTTTTGTAAGTGAACTGCACCTGCATTCAGGGAGTGCGACATTAAATAGTAAAAATAAACACCATGATAGCTCAAGAAGGAGACCACAGAAGAAAGGAAAGAGGTTTTTCCCTACTTTTTGAACAGGGGATCTGCATTTTCATTTTGCACTGGGCCGGGCAAATTTTGTAGCCGACTCTGGCTGTGTGACTACAGGAGCCTTCCTTAGCCAATTAATCCTCTGTGTATCAGTCAGGATCATGGTTCAATCAGAAAAGCACTAGTAACGTGTATGTGTGTGTATTTATGAGTATATGTGTGTGTATGTATATACACACACATACATATATGCATGTGAGTTTGACACATACATAGATAGCAAAGATACTAGCCTTTTGAGGTTGTTCGACTGCTTCCCACTGTCGTGGTACACCTTTGCTAGCAGATCTGTAGTCAGTGGAGTGCTGAATTTGCTGACGCTCTCGCTGTAGAAGAGTCTAGAAGTGGACCTCTGGACAGAAAATGTCACCTCTTTGGGGCAGCACAGACAGTCATGCCTTGACCCCGCAGGGCAAGGGAGCTGGTGACCACCTTCACTGACCTGTCTCTCCTCCCCTCATCTCCTGTTTCTGTATTGCAGAAACGGACCAGAAGCCACACTGCAGGGACCACCATGATGTGGTCTAGAGATCTGCCTCCCAGGACCAAAGCTGGGTGGCAAGGGAGGTGAAGGGACACAAATGAGACTGCCTAGCTGGTCTTCAGTACAACTGCTCTGAGGGTTCCATGAGATAAAGCATGTAAAATACCTTATAAGTGTAAAGTACCACTGAATCGAGGCAGAGGTGTATATTACCGGTCTTCATATGATTTATCTCTCTGGAGAAGCCAGAGCAAGTTGGAATTCAGGTAGTGGGGGTGGTAGCATGTGGAAAGTCTTGCTGTATGCTTGATTCTGTCACACCACCATGCTCAGAAGTGGTGATGTTGTGTAAGGTACGAAACAAGATTCCACTGACATAGCCTCTAATCAGTAATACAGAGATCAAGGTGGTAGGGCTACTTGATTTCTTATCCTGGCCCTGACATATTTCTGTAGGACAATTGAGCGAGTCACTTACCTCCTCTAATCCTCCCCTTACTCATCTTTGAGATGGGATGACTAATAACAGGCTAAGTTATTCGATCAAGATCAAGAAAGTGCTTGCATACACATGCTTCTCTGCCTGGGACAAGCCTGGAGGTCTCGCTTGGTGAGTCTCTGAAGTAGTGTGTTGTTTGTCATCATCTACTTCACTTCTGGAGCTGCTGAAAACACATAAAATTGGTGGCCGTGGGGTCTTTAAGTTCTGGGACTTATGGGTGCAGCCATCCCCAAGAAGTAGAATGAAATGACATTGCTTCTCTCCATGCCCGAATGTTCTGTGGTACCACGTGTTTGTAATAGAGTGAGGAAAAAACTGAACTCATTTCTCCTCTGGTACAAACGTGAGAGTTGATTCTAAGACAGGGGAGTTGCAATGTGAAACATCTTGTTTAGTTTTAGGTAAAGAGAGGTGTGTTAAAAATACTTTGATGCATGGCCTTAAAAAGGGGGCAGGGGCATAGCTGTTAAGCAGAAGAACATTAAAATATAGAAACATAAATCAAAGCAAGTAACATGTAATTTTCTCACTGACTACATTCGTCTCGTGTTAGCAGCAGAGGGAGAAGGATTGGGGATGCATTAAGTTTTCATTTGGGTCACTTTTTTGGCCTCCAGGGAACGTTCAGTTAGTCGTAGACACATGCAGGAAACAAACGAGTGGGTGGATTCAGGGGGTAGAAACAAATCATTCTTGTTGGCCCAGATTCGCTCACTGACTCTTCATGGGTGTCTCACAGCAGGCAGGGAATCCACGGCGTGGGATGAAACTCCACTCAGAGAGCCATGTGTAACTCTTGTGCCCCATCTCTGTGTACTTCACGTGTTAGCTTGAGAAGAAGAAACAGCTAATTTAAAGCCTCATTTCTAAGCAGACCATTGAAAATGTGTCTGTATAAACAGGAGGTAAGAGGGCAAGGATGGCTACCATGATACTGGTCCGAGAGACAACTGGTCTCATTCCTGTACTTTGGAAACACTCATGATACACAAGGGCTCTTAGAGCTGGAAGGGCCAATTAGAGATATCCTGGAAAGCACTCATCTTACAAATAGGGAAGCAGTCCGGGGATGTTGAGGGGTGAAAGGGAAGGCCAAGGATCACAGGAAAGCATTTTACCTCCTTTAGAAATGATCACATCACCAAACCTAAAACTTAGAGAGCATCTCTGCCCTTATCCATTTAGTCACCTCTTCTGTATATTCCACTCTCAATATCTTTCGAACCCTTTGTATTCTGTCCTTTTCAACTGCCATTGCCTTAGCCTCTGGCCTTCCCCATTTCTCACTTAAATTACTGCAAGTCTCCACCACCAGCTTTCTAAAATGCTGGTCCAGAGATTTCACTGTGCAGAGGTTAAACCCCCTCAACATCCCTGCCCCATTCGCAAAACAAATTCCAAGCTCCTTAGCATAACACAAAGGGACAGCCACGATCAGACTTGTTTTCAAGACTTCAGCCGAACCACATAATGTATTTGCCAGGTACCATCCTAAGTTTCTTACAAATGTTGGCTCATTTAATCCTCATAACTACCCTAGGAAACGTGATATTATTGTCCTTATTTTGCAGATGAGAGCCCTTGAGGCACAGAGAGGTTAAGTGACTTGTCCAAGGTCTCACAGTTAGCAAGACTTAGACTAGACATCTGCTTTCAGAGTCTTTGCCCTTAGACTGTAGGACGTGCTGCACAGTTCTCTGTATGAACCAGGTCCTTCTTACCTCTGGGGTTATATGCAGGCGATTTTCTCATCCTGAAGCAACCCTTGCTCCTTCCTTTTCCTGCATATTTTCCATTTATTTTTTATTTTTAATAGACTTTATTTTTAGAGTAGTTTTAGACCCACAGCAAAACTGAGCAGCGGTGCTGAGATTTCCATGTGCCCCCTGCCCTCACACAAGCATAGTCTCCTCCATTATCAGCACCCCGCCACCTACGTTGATATTCTTATTATCCAAAGTCCATAGTCTACTTTAGGGTTCACTCTCGGTGTTGTACATTCTGTGGGTTTGGACAAATGTATAATGACATGTATCCATCATTGTAGTATCCTACAAGTAGTTTCACTGCCCTTAAAGTCGTCTGTGCTCTGCCTATTTATCCTTCCTTCCCCACTAACCCCTGGCAAACACTCATTTCTTTTTTAATGTCTCCAGTTTTGCCTTTTCCAGAGTGTCATATAGTTGGAATCATACAACATGCAGTCATTCACATTGGCTTCTTTCACTTAGTAATATGCATTTAAGTGTCCTCCACATCTTTTCGTGGCTTGATAGCTCATTTTTTTTTAGTGCTGAATAATATTCCATTGTCTGGATGTACCACAGTTTATTTATCCATTAACCTACTGAAGGACATCTTGGTTGCTTCCAGTTTTTGGCAATTATGAATAAAGCTGCTTTAAGCATTTACACGTATGTTTTTGTGTGGACAAAAGTTTTCAGCTCCTTCGGGTAAGTACCAAGGAGCATCACTGCTAGATTGTATGATGAGTATGTTAAGTTTTGTAAGAAATTGCTAAACTGCCTCCAAAGTGGCTGCACCGTGTTGTATGTGTCCCAGAAATGTATGAAAGTTCCTGTTGCTCCACATCCTAGCCAGCGTTTGGTGTTGCCAGTGTTCTGGATTTTGATCATTTAGTAGGTGTAGTAGTATCTTAATATTGTTTTAATTTGTATCCCGGATGACCTATGGTGTAGAGTGTAGAACATCTTTTCATGTGCTTATTTGCTATATGTATGTCTTCTTGATGAGGTGTCCATTAAGGTTTTGGGCCCATTTTTAATTAGATTATTTATTTTCTTAATTTTTAGAAGTATTTTTGTATGTTTTGGATGATAGCCCCTCTTCAGATGTGTCTTTTGCAATATTTTCTCTCAGTCTTGTCTTCTGTTTATTTTTCAAGACTCATTTCAAGTACCACGCAGGGTCTTTTTCAAACCAAGACCCTGACTGAATCGGTTGCCATGACACATTATACCAGATCAGAACCCCTGATTAATTTGTCTGTGTCTCCCACAGACAAGCTGTGTGCTCCTTGAGTCCAGGGAAGATATCTTCCTTTGTCTCATTTGCATCTGACCCCTGCAGACACTTGAATAGAGAATGATGTGAATGATCTTTCAATTTCTGGCTCTGACTCTTGCCTATTAGAGGAATCACTTATCTCTGAGATTCTCTTTATACTAGGGATAAACAAAGCACTTCCTTGAACACAGTTATCGTCAGAGTCAGATTAAACGGCGAGTGTAAACCTCTAGCCCCAGGCTGTTAGGTAATACATGCACCACTCTAAGTCAGTCTGGTATTCCTGCAGTGCAGCTTCCCCGACCTCCATCTTTCCTAGGTTCATTTTGCCATTGAGATGCTTGTTTGCCACCAAAGATCTTCCCCTTTCTCGTCACAATTGTCTCGAAGTCCACCTATTCCACAAAGTTTTCCTGAACTAGGTAGCTTGCTCTGGTCTTTCTTTATTTCCTAAAACATGCTCTTCGTGTCACCATCTCTGGAACACTCCCCGCTTCCCTTTAAAAATCGACCGGGTTTATTTCTCTTATATCCTCAATGAGATAGTACACCCTTAAGTGGTCAAGGCTATGATTTCTAGTTCTTTACTGCATTCTCAACTTCAGCAGAAGGACCCATATTCACCAAATAATAAATACATCCATGGATCAATGGAACAGGATAGAAAGCCCAGAGATAAACCCACGTACATATGGTCACCTTATTTTTGATAAAGGAGGCAAGAGTATACAGTGGAGAAAGGACAGCCTCTTTAATAAGTGGTGCTGGGAAAACTGGACAGGTACATGTAGGAGAATGAAATTAGAACACTCCCTACACCATACACAAAAATAAACTCAAAGTGAATTAAAGACCTAAATGTAAGGCCAGACACTATAAAACTCTTAGAGGAAAGCATAGGCAGAGCACTCTATGACATAAATCACAGCAAGATCCTTTTTGACCCACCTCCTAGAGAAATGGAAATAAAAACAAACATAAACAAATGGGACCTAATGAAACTTCAAAGCTTTTGCACAGCAAAGGAAACCTTAAACAAGACCAAAAGACAACCCTCAGAATGGGAGAAAATATTTGCAAATGAAGCTGCTGACAAAGGATTAATCTCCAAAATTTACAAGCAGCTCATGCAGCTCAATTAAAAAAAAACCAAAGAACCCAATCCAAAAATGGGCAGAAGACCTAAATAGACATTTCTCCAAAGAAGATATACAGATTGCCAACAAACACATGAAAGAATGCTCAACATCATTAATCACTAGAGAAATGAAAATCAAAACTACAATGAGATATCATCTCACACCAGTTAGAATGGCCATCATCAAAAAATCTAGAAACAATAAATGCTGGAGAGGGTATGGAGAAAAGGGAACACTCTTGCACTGCTGGTGGGAATGTGAATTGGTACAGCCACTATGGAGGACAGTATGAAGGTTCCTTAAAAAACTACAAATAGAACTACCATATGACCCAGCAATCCCACTACTGGGCATATACCCTGAGAAAACCATAATTCAAAAAGTGTCATGTACCACAATGTTCATCGCAGCTCTATTTACAATAGCCAGGACATGGATGCAACCTAAGTGTCCATCAACAGATGAATGGATAAAGAAGATGTGGCACATATATACTTTGGAATATTACTCAGTCATAAAAAGAAACGAAATTGAGTTATTTGTAGTGAGGTGGATGGACCTAGATTCTGTCATACAGAGTGAAGTAAGTCAGAAAGAGAAAAACAAATACCGTATGCTAACACATATATATGGAATCTAAAAAAAAAGAGGTTCTGAAACCTAGGGGCAGGACAGGAATAAAGACGCAGAAGTAGAGAAAGGACTTGAGGACACGTGGAGGGGAAGGGTAGGCAGGGACCAAGTGAGAGAGTGGCATGGACATATATACACTACCAAACATAAAATAGATAGCTAGTGGGAAGCAGCCGCATAGCACAGGGAGATCAGCTTGGTGCTTTGTGTCCATCTAGAGGGGTGGAATAGGGAGGGTGGAAGGGAGATGCAAGAAGGAGGAGATATGGGGATATATGTATATGTATATATATAGCTGATTCACTTTGTTATACAGCAGAAACTAACACAACATTGTAAAGCAATTATACTCCAATGAAGATGTTAAAATAAAGAAATAAATAAATACGTCCAGAACTGAAGTTAATTGAAGAGAGTTCCCTTACCATGTACTTTGCTGCCTCCTAGCGTTTTGGCCGGGCTCTGGGTTGTGAGAAGTTTCTTCCGAGCTCTAGCTCAGTCAGCAGCCCCCTGACTGGACAACACTGTTGCAGACAGTAGACCTGGGACAGCAGAGTGCTACTGGTGACATATGCCCATGGAGATGCTACTCTACTGCAACAAACAGAGGCCTTGCCCTCCTGCCTCCTAGACTAGGTTCCATGTGGCAGACCCTGTGCTATTTGTGGGATGTCTGGAGAGTTTTTAGAGACTTCCTTCCTTCCCTCAGACACCTCCCTCTTTCCCTCTCTGTTCATTCTCTGACTTGATCGTTCTCTGGAGTTTTTTGTTCATTCTTCAATCTTTACAGCGCAGCACATGTTAACATTCAAATACTTTTGCGAAAAATGAAGCGTATGTTTTTTTCCCCCAGTTATCCAACTTGTAAACAAATTTCTAATCCTGCCAGAAAAGATTCTACAGCTACTTGTTCTTGGAGAAGGTAACATGGGGTCACTTCAGTGGGACATAAATCACAAGAAAGGGGGAGCCTGTGTACTTTATAGATTTGCCAGGCATTGTTTTGACTAACTACCTGTAGACATAACATGATGTGGTGGACAGTACACAGGTTTTGGAACAGATGCTGTGTTCAAACCCCAGCGTCTTTGATCTTTGTCTCTGTGATGTGTGTAAACATCTCAGGCATTGGTTTTGTTCCCAGAGCAATGGGGGACAGCAATGCCTAGCTCACAGAGTGTTGTGAAGTCTGAGTGACAGAATATATGCAAGATCAACTCATTAAGGGGTTCTTGTTCTTGAAATGCAAAGAACAGTTCTCCTGGGAATATTGATTCCCATTCCAAAGTTTGTTCCTGTATTTTTCAGCTGCCTTGTCTTTCCCCCAAACTTAGTCTCTTGCAGGGAAGAGATGACATCACTTCTCTCACAAGTGAAATTACTAGACAGGAGACTAGAATTTCGAGGAGAGGGGCCTTCGGAAGGCATCAATGTCAAGGTGGTAAGACTGAGATCAAGGAAAGGAAGTGTATTAAGTAGGGAAGAGACGGAGTTTGAGGACTGAGCTCTGAGATTTGGGGATCTGGAGGTTTTCTAGATGAGTCCTAGCAAGGTCTAGTGAGAAGAGTGGTTTTTGGGATAGAAGGAGAGCAATGAGTGTCGTACAGTAACACTCGAGATCCCTGTGAGATGATGCTGAGAAGTCAAGTGTGATGACGGGGAATTTGACATTTTTCTTGAGCAGGGATCTAATTATTGGTGGCATTAAAGAGTGGGGGGGGACAAAAACCAATTGGAGCGAGTTGAGGAGGAAAAATGAAAATAAGAGCGTCAACACAGAGTATAAACAGCATTCTTTTCCTCCCTCCCTCCCTTCCTCCCTCCCTTCCTCCCTCCCTTCCTCCCTCCCTTCCTCTCTCCCTTCCTCTCTCCCTTCCTCTCTCCCTCCCTCCCTTGGCAAGGATTATTGCCAAGTAGTTGATCTATTTGAGGCTCATTCAGACCACAGTCATGACAGTCTCCTAAGTGGAACCCTAACCCTGAGCCAGACCTTCTCGAGGAACTCTTCACAAGGTCTGCACCTTTGATCTTGATTACAGGCTTGAATTATCTTTCCAAATGTCCAATCTTCTCCCTCTACCCATCCCTCAGCCCCTGATCTTATTACTAGAGGCACAGCATCTCTCTTAGCAGTCTCCTCCACACTCCAGTTGGTGAATCATGGGCCTCAAAAAAAAAAAAAAAAAATTCATGAACATGGCTAGAAACAAAAAGTTGGGCAACGACTTGCTGTTCAGGAGAAGCTCAAAACCAGTAAACACCTCCATGTGGTGCTTATTGGCCTCCAAATTGGACAGCCCATATGAGGACAGAAGACACAGGGCATGAAGCACACATCCTCAGCATGATTGTGACTGTGATTGGCTGAGAGGTCTTTGGATGTCCTCTGACTGAGCAGTTGATTCACTTTACGTCAACCAAAAGTAATTTTTAAAATTTAAGACTGTCTCCTACCCCAGCTTTCTTCCAGATAAATAGCCCCTCTTTCTGGCCTCAGACACATCAAGCTTTTATTCGGCCTCAGGACATTTGCACTTTCTGCTCCCTCTACTCAAATGCTCTGCCCCCAAGCCCTGTGCATGGTTGGTGTTTTCTCATCCTCTGGCATCAATTCACACGTCATCCTCTGATTGCATCTGGACAATCAATTTAAAGCAATCCCACTCCGTGCCACTTTGATTTCTTTTATAACATCTGTCTCAACTTGTTTACTTCTTTGTTCATTTTTGTGTTGCCTCCATCAGACTATAAGCTCTTTCAAAGCAGGAATTTCCATCCTTCCTGCTGTATGCTGAAGGCCCACCACACTGCTGGACACACAGTTGGTGCTCAATACATGTTTGTTAAACAAAATATGAGTGCTTTAGAGAATATTAGATGTTTAAGAATACCTTTCAAGGATTTCTGCTGACTTTGTCAACACTACAAGAGAAGGAATGTGGGAGTCCCAAGAAGTTGGAAAATGGGTTCTCTTTTAGAGCTTCCAGGAGGAACCAACACTTTGCTTTTAGCCCAGTGAAATACATATTGAACTTCTGACCCCCAGAACTGTGAGATATTATATTCATGTCATTTTAAGCCACTGATTTTGTGGTAGTTTGTCACAGGAGCAACAGGAAATAAATCTACCTAGTCCCTCACATCAAACTCACCCACTCCGGCTCCCTCATCTCTGTCCCCTATTAGGTAGGTTCCATAATTGACACAGGTGCATCCTAAGAAAGGGACATCTGGATTGTGGGATTGTTTTACTGATCTGTTCTGCATGGATCTGCCTGGATTGTGAGGAAGTAGCACAGAGGTTTATGGAAGACCATCAGTGATTAGGGCTGGTAATAAGAGGAGGTAGAGGCTAGAGGATGAGAAGTTACTCCTCTCCTAGTTTGGTGAAGAAAAAACTTTTTTCCTGGAACATCACAGATATTGTCATGGATTACAAACAGAAAAAGAAAAAAAAAAGAAAAATTTTAAAAATAGAGGAAGAAAAGAAGGAAAGAGGAAGTTAGCTTATATTATGTCTTCCTCTGATACATAACCCTGGCCTCTCCAAGCCCATACTTACTTTATGTGCCACGTGCAAGTACTGTAGAATGATTTCCTCTATTGTCTCTTTTAATGTTAATTTTATTTGATTCTATCATCACAGGTTTTCCTTTTAGGATAAACTTTGGTCGCAATGATTTAGAATCACAGCAAGATCCTTTTTGACCCACCTCCTAGAGAAATGGAAATGAAAACAAAAATAAACAAATGGGATCTAATGAAACTTAAAAGCTTTTGCACAGCAAAGGAAACCATAAACAAGACGAAAGGGCAACCCTTAGAATGGGAGAAAATATTTGCAAATGAAGCAACTGACAAAGGATTAATCTCCAAAATTTACAAGCAGCTCATGCAGCTCAATATCAAAAAAACAAACAACCCAATCCAAAAATGGGCAGAAGACTTAAACAGACATTTCTCCAAAGAAGATATACAGATTGCCAACAAACACATGAAAGGATGCTCAACATCACTAATCATTAGAGAAATGCAAATCAAAACTACAGTGAGGTATCACCTCACACCAGTCAGAATGGCCGTCATCAAAAAACCGACTAACAATAAATGCTGGAGAGGGTGTGGAGACAAGGGAACCCTCCTACACTGTTGGTGGGAATGTAAATTAATACAGCCACTGTGGAGAACAGTATGGAGGTTCCTTAAAAAACTAAAAATAGAACTACCATACGACCCAGCAATCCCACTACTGGGCATAAACCCTGAGAAAACCATAATTCAAAAAGAGTCATGTACCACAATGTTCATCGCAGCTCTATTTACAATAGCCAGGACATGGATGCAACCTAAGTGTCCATTGACAAATGAATGGATAAAGAAGATGTGGCACATATATACAATGGAATATTACTCAGCCACAAAAAGAAATGAAATTGAGTTATTTGTAGTGAGGTGGATAGACCTAGAGACTGTCATACAGAGTGAAGTCAGAAAGAGAAAAATACTGTATGCTAACACATATATATGGAATCTAAAAAAAAGGTTCTGAAGAACCTAGGGGCAGGACAGGAATAAAGACGCAGACATGAGAAAAAATCATAAATCTGCCAGTTACTAAATCTGGCACCACTGGTTGGTTCATCACACCTTCTGAGCTTTAGTTCCTCACCAATAAATTAAGATTAATAATTCTATCAGAATTTAAGTTCAGTGAGGGCAAGGCCTTAATGTTTTCACTGTGGTATTCCAGTACCTAGCAGGATGCTTGGTGCTTTGCAGGCATTCAATAGATTCTTCTCAGGGCTTCCCTGGTGGTGCAGTGGTTGAGAGTCCGCCTGCCGATGCAGGGGACATGGGTTCGTGCCCCGGTCTAGGAAGATCCCACATGCCGCGGAGCGGCTGGGCCCGTGAGCCGTGGCCGCTGAGCCTGCGCGTCCGGAGCCTGTGTTCCGCAACGGGAGAGGCCACAACAGTGAGAGGCCCGCATACCGCAAAAAAAAAAAAAAAAAAAAAAAAAAAAAAAAAATAGATTCTTCTCAAATAAATTGCTCTTTACCTCAGAGGGCTGCTGTGCTGCAAGGGTTATAAATAATACATGTAAATCATTTAACATAATTCCTGGTATATAGGAGCTCAAAGCAACTGGCACTAAATATTTAGACATACATTTTGAGAATATTCAGGTAGCAACGTGTAGTAGCATTTGAATATATATGGGAACTCGAGAAAAAATTGGACTTAGAAATACAGAAATAGATATAATATATTTAGAGGCAACAGACAAAATCACAAGAGGGAGACGGGTTCTTGAGGCTAAGCGACTTATACGGGGCATGATTGGCTGGGGTGCATGCTGTTCAAGATTCCCAGGGTATCACACGCCCAGGATCTCCTTGGCAGGACCTAGGATATCAGATCAATTGAAACTAAAGCTTTAGGGGGAAGAAGAAGATTTAGTCTAGTGTCAGATAGGAAGACCTTTGCTGGCAGAAAGACAGGGCATACGCACCTTGTATCTGCGTAGGCTTCACACTGGTCCAGGAGGAGAAGGGAGTAGGGACAGCTGATGCATGAGGGCAAGGCTTCCTACAGTGAGGCTGGTTTATGTGCACTCTCATTTGTTCTGTTTCCCTCCACCACCTCTCCCAAGACAGCCTCAGGCCTCAGATCACCAAGCATGATTGATCGCATTGTATTTTCATTAGGTTACAGAAACAGGGTAATTATGGGATGCAGAAATCCTCCAAAGATTCTAGAAGGAAAAAAATATACGTGTGATCAACTGTTAACGCGGGCTCCCTCTGATGCCTCCCATAAATGTGTTCAGTGTTGGAAAGCATTTGTTCGATTCATCACGTTTAACTACGTACTTATCCTCACACTTTAGGTAATGAGCTGCCCTCACCTGACCCCTTTTCTTTACATCTGTGGTCCCGCAGCCTCCTCCTCCCAGCAGGGAATCCTAAGGATGCCCTGAGGAAATCCTCAGCACCTCCTTTCTCCTGCCTTGGGGTTTCCCGCCTGCCTAAACCAGCTCTGTGTGCTCTTCTGTGTCTGGAATATTTCTCACCAGACCCATAGGATCTGCCTCCCTGCTGCCAACTAAGCCCCTGACCCTAATCACATTACTGACCTCTCTAATTAGATTCCTGGTTCTGGTGGCTGCAGGACATATCTCCCTTGCCGCCCATATGCCGTTGGAAACACACACACACACACACACACACACACACACACACACACACACACACACACACACACACACACACACCCTACCTTTTTTGCTGTAGATATGTTATTCCTTTAGCAACTATCTCTTACTTCTGAGACTATGCCCCCCACTCTCAGTTAGAGAGAAGAGCTTTCCAGTTTGCTTTTAGAGAAGAAATAAACATTCTCCTTAACATCTATTCATACTTGTGAGGCAATTTTTTGTCCAATTAGAAGCAAGGAACTTCTAAGTCTACTTTATAGAAGAAATAAATATTCTCCTCCCCAAAATACATTTTCAGCCAAAATATGCCAGCTGGAGTAGGTTAGAAATTGTACCAGGTTTATCTTTCTTAACTATCTCAGCTGTACCTGTTATAAATGGCTGCTGACACAAACCATTCTAGAAATTTCTGAAGCTTTGAACTAAGACATTTTGACTACAGATTTAAGCTTATTTCATCACATTGTGCATTATAAACAGAGAGCTAAAAGATGTTTAATTAAGAGCACAAAACTCATTTAACCTAGCAAGTGAATAATCTCGACTAGCAGAAGATAAAGTGTTAGCCTTGAAGAGAGCAGTATACTTCACTGTTCGGTCCTCATTTTATTGGACTCTGAGGCTCGGCACTGGGTTGGCTTGGGAATTAAGTTATTAATGAATTTGACCAGAATTATAGGTCCATTTTTAAGAATGAGTCAGCTGAATGATAGAGGACAGTCTGTTTGGGATTCAGAGAAAACACACTCATCTCCTCACCTCCACTCTAAGGTGCCTTTCTATTCTGAGAGAAGACGCCTCTAAATCTCTGTACTTTTACAAAGAACATTTACTGTCATTTGAATGTGTCCCTTCAATGCCAATCTACTCTGAAAGCATCTTCCTTCCACTACTCTGCTTTAGCAAATATTTGTACCCCAATCATCTCAAGTCCATTGGACTCCACCACATGTGTGTTTTAATTATTTAAAATCAGGATAGCATCTCCTGGGCAGCTAATGAAGTCTCAATAGATATACATTATTGAAACATACTGTTATTTATTCACCTAATAAATCAAGTCTGTTGGGGAGAGTAGATGCAATTCAAGCACTAGGAATGAGAAATAATGATGGTGTAGATCATTTCTGAATCACTCTAGCCCATTTTACAGCCTGCAAAATACACTGAACTCAATAAAAGTGACAAATGACACAACATTGTAATAAATAGCTATAGTGTGTTCATTGTGTATTGGAGCTTAGATTCATATTGAAGCTCTCTGTCAGAACGGTGGATGATGAATAAGTATTGAAATCATACTCTGTAAAAAGGAATTATATATTTTCCATTTATCTTGATTTATTATATGGCATCATGTGTTTAACTATATGTAACCTTTCCAAACTGAGTTGATTTAATATTAAGGAAAAATTCTTATGAAGGGGAATTTGGCATGTTTGGAATTCTTTCTTTATTTCCCTGCTGTTTTTTTATAAGGCTTTTGAATGCTCCATGCATGCTTAATCATATTAAATTTTTTGAGTGGAATTCTCAGAGCTTACTAAAAGTGAATATGCTATATCACAATTAATATTACTGTTTCTTATTCAAATGAAATTGTTTGCGTATTAAGAATACAGAAAACTTTCAATTAAATATTAAATATAAATTAACTGAGCCACTCCACTCTGAAGGATGAATTTATACTTCCGAAAAGATGGACCAAGGAATGAGTATGGCTTGAATTTATCCACATTTCCAGAAATTTAGGTGAAAGATCTACCACTATCTTTATTATTGGAGAATAATTGTTAGAGGAATAAGCAAATACAAACAATATTATGTTGGTCTCTGCTATTTCTTCCCCACCTTAGCAATATGGCCATTAAATGACTAAGAGGAACAACCCCAAGTCTTGCTTCATTACTTCCTGAGGAGATGATTTGGTTTTTCCTGGTCATGGAGCCCTGGCTTCATTCATTCATTCATTCATTCATTCATTTAGTTTGCTTTGAAGTGGCACACTTTAGAAGACTGGAAACTAAACAAGTTAGTCTGGACAGTAGCCAGCATGAAAGTCAGAGGGACAGAGTGAAGAAAGGCAGTGTTTTGGGTATTCTTTACTTTTCTCATTGCCCATTTCACACTATACCTTCCCTCTGCCCTCTACTCTACTTGTAAGTCTCTTTGCCGTGTGCTTGAAGCCTCTGTCAGTTTGCTACCTGGTAAGATAGAGCTCGCAGGGGATCCGCCGTGGGATGGAAGGAGAACTGGGTTTGAAATACCAAGGCCCGAGTTTTACCACTAAGTTTCTCCTACAACTTTAGGCGATTTACCTCTCTGTGCTCCAGCTTTTCCAAATGTATAAAATGGGTTCAAGGTTGCTGTCCTGTGAGGACTGAATGAGGTGATCACACAGTTTTGAAGTGATCCTCTGATGTTACTTTATGAACACTTTTACATATTATTTTCCCAGTTAAAAATGTAAATTTTCTGCTTGAATTTCATCAACAGGCACTATACACTGAGCCCCTTCTCTAGACTATGCTAGGTCACCTCATATACCACATTTAATTAATTTCCACAGTAGCAGAGAGGTAAATATTCTCTTTATTTAACTGATGAAAGAAGTTGCCCATAGAGGTCGAGGTGGGTTTCCAAGATCACTACAACAGTGGTAGAGGCGTAGTGAGCCTCAAGCCCAGGGTGGCCTGATAACAAATCCCTACTCTTCCCATGACACCATATCGATTCTCATGAATGACTATTACTTACTTAGAAAGTGTATATGATACTATAAAAAGTACCTAGCGTATTGCAGACCTTCATACAAGTTTTATATTATTTATTTATTTTTAAATTTTATTTAAAAAAAATTTTTAAACATCTTTATTGGAGTATAATTGCTTTACAATGTTGTGTTAGTTGCTGCTGTATAACAAAGTGAATTGGCTATATGTATACATATATCCCCATATCCCCTCCCTCTTGCGTCTCCCTCCCACCCTCCCTATCCCACCCCTCTAGGTGGTCACACAGCACCGAGCTGATCTCCCTGTGCTATCAATAATGGAGGACATCGATTTTGCTCCCGATGTCCTGGGTTCTCCATTGGCAACCAACATAGTACCTTGCAAATGGTAGGCAGGAGGGAGGAGAAAAGGAAAAAGCAGTGGCGGGGGGGGGGGGTGAGACACGGGAGAAATGAGGTGGATAAATGAAGGAAGATAATGGTAGAAAGAATGAAAAAAGGCAAAGGCAGGAGGGAGAAGGAGTCCTCAGGAATAATTTCTGTTCCACCCTAGGAAAGACGTGCACAAATATTTTCTGTTTTTAGGCTTTGGTGCACTGTTTCTGTTTTTATCACAGTGAAGAGAGCGATTTAAAGATCTCCGCTCACCAGATGATCTTTCTGTCCTTTCACCTATTAATAATTTTATTCACTTCCAATCACTTAGAGCGGTGTGGACCAAAGAGGCTCTTATTGCCTTCAAGGAATGTTCCTTGTGCCAGTCTGAAATGAGTTATGTAAGCGAAATATTCAGGTGTATCTTGAGTGTTAAAACTCCTGTGAGCTCAGTCGGGTCTCATCATGGAGTTTTTAGCAAGAAGGCATGTAAGTTCCTGACTGTGGAAGGGCTCATATTTTTGGGTGTTCCTGGCTGGACTCCTGTCCTGCCGAGACTGGGACTCTGCCCCTGCCATCTTAACCATAGTGGACAGAGTAAGGACAGGAGGTCTTGTGTTTTCTTTTGTGTGGCAGGTACTGGTCTTCTCTTACAATCCTCAAAATGCCTAGTACAGTGCAGGGCGTGTCCTCAGTAAATACTTGTTGGATTGGATGGAGTTGAAGAAGCAGGAAATAACCCATTGCCCGCTTGATCTGTTCACTCGTTTTGACCCCAGTTCTTACAGCATCTTATTGAGTCATGGTGACAAGCCACTCTCTTCGGCTGGGGCTTCTTGAAATGGACTTTAGTTAAGTTTAGTGCCAATGGCCATTAGGAATCCCACAATATAAACACGTATCTCCTCTGTACTTGGCAGATTATTTAGTGAGATTGACTGTGACTTCTGTGGAGGAGTGAAAGCAGCCATGGAAATCAGGGTGATGAGAGTGGGGCAGCACATACTGACCCTGGGGATGGAGCTTGGCATGAGGAATTTCGGTGTGCAGAATACCTGGCCCAGATATCAGGAAGCCTGCACTGTAATCTCAGACCTGCACCTATAAACTATGTGACTTCTTGGTATGTGATCTGATCTCCTTGGGCCACAGATTCCTTGTATGTAAAGTGGATGTTGGTTAAGTGTCTGCTGTGGGTCAGGCACTATGCTAGGTACACATGGATCACTCAACCTGCAGGGTAATTACAATTGTTCATTCATTCATTCATTCAACAAATATTTATGAAGTGCTTTCTGTATACCAAGCACTATTCCGGTTGCTAGGGATACAACAATGAACAAAATGGACAAAAATAAAAAATCCTAGCCTTTGTGGTAGTGGAGGTAGACAACATGTAAGATAAATTGGAGTGATGCACGTTGTGTTTAATAGTAGTGGGTGCTAAGCAGAAAGATAAAGCAGGGAAAGAGAGAGGAAATTTCAGGGGCTTTCTTTCAGTTCTCACTGAAAGAGAGTCCTTCCTCCCTCCCTCCCTCCCTCCCTCCCTCCCTCCCTCCCTCCCTTCCTTCCTCCCTCCCTCCCTCCCTCCCTCCCTCCCTTCCTTCCTCTCTCTCTTCTTCTCTATTTCTTTCTCTCTCTCATCCGTCACAACTGGGAAAATTCACTGAGAATGTGATGTGGGCAGAAAGTCCTGAGGAGAGTGATGGGACAAGCCATGCCACTGCCTGTAGGAAAAGCATTATTGGCAGAGGGACCAGTAAGGACACTGGGACTGAGAGAAGAATAACAATGTCAGGACCTTATACTACACAACGAAAGGCGTTATTTAAGGAAATATGCATTATCACAGTAAAAGAAAAAATCATATTTAAAAAAATGTTACATGTAAGAATAACTTTAGATGTACAGAAAAGTTGCAAAGGGGGTACAGAGAGTTGCCTTATCTTCCTCACTGAGTTTTCTTCATTGTATTTTTTTTTTTTTTTGGCGGTACGCGGGCCTCTCACTGTTGTGGCCTCTCCTGTTGCGGAGCACAGGCTCCGGACGCGCAGGCTCAGCGGCCATGGCTCACGGGCCCCGCCACTCCGCAGCATGTGGGATCTTCCCGGACTGGGGCACGAACCTGCGTCCCCTGCATCGGCAGGCGGACTCTCAACCACTGTGCCACCAGGGAAGCCCCTCCTCATTGTTGATGTCTTGCATTACCATTGTATGTTTGTCAAAACTAAGAAACCAACTTTATTCTGATTCTACCAGTTTTTTTCCACTAATATCATATTTCTGTTCCAGGATCTAATCCAGAATATGACATTACATTTAGGAGAGACAGTATTTTAAACTCAGGTAGTCTACAAATTAAATTCTATTTCCTTGTACCACGTGGCATTTGGAAGCCAGTTGGAAAACAGTAGTTGGACCATTGAGTCTTCCTTAAGTGGAATCAAACGTGGTAGAAAGAACACCTGACAGGTGTCTTGGAGCCCTGGGTTTTCATTTCAGCTCTGCCACTGTGTGTCTTTGGACAACTCTCTCTCTCTCTGCATCTGAGACAGGTATCTCCTGTATAACGTTTAGACATTTAGGTTAGAGTTCTAAGATCCCTCCAACCTTTTAAATTCTCCTCTGGAATTACTCATGGTATCAGTGTTTTCACATACAGAAACATCAAAAGTTATGTGTCTTATTTTCCTAATTCCAAGCAGGTTTCATAACCATGAAACCAGACAGGGCTGTAGAGAGCTTCAGAGCTGCCCCTGCCTCTGACCAAACTCTACCCCATCCTCCATCCAGTTCATTTCCCATCCTCCATTCCCTGGTCCACTAAGTAGGTGTTAATGGCTGTGACCATTAATAAAAAAGGAGCTCTTCTCAGTGTTTTATTTGTGTTTCTCGTAGTGCTTTTATGAGGTAAGTACTGTTTTTTCCCTGGTTTACCCATTAAGGTAGACAGAATAATGGCCCCCTAAAGATATTTTTACTGTAATTTTCAGAACCTGTGAATAGGTTACCTCACATGGCAGAAGAGATTTTGCAGATGTGATAAAAGTGAGGATCAAGAGATGGGAAGATTATCCTGGATTATCCAAAATATTCTTCTAAGAGGGTGGCAAAAGGTCAGAGAGGAGAAGAGATGCTATGCTGCTGGTTTTGAAGAGGGAGAGGGGCCCTGAGCCAAGGAATGTGGGAGGCCTTAGAAGCTGGAAAAGATAGGGAAACACATTCTCTACTGGTGCCTTCAGTGGAAATGCGGCCTCCAGACGGTACGATAACAAATTTGTGTTTTTTTTAAAGCCAGGTTTGTGATAATTTGTTACTTTGGCAATAAGAAACTAACATATCCATGGAGGTTAAAAATTGTGTCCAGAATTGTATAGCTGGTAGGTGGTGCAATTCAGATTTGAACCCGGGCAATTTATACCCAGAGCTTGCATTTATAGTCACTAGGCCATACTGCTTTGTTGAGGTTCAAGGCGTTGTCACTGTAGGTTTCTTGGGACATCTGAGGAGCTGCAAGGAAAATACAAGGCTCATTACGTAGGAAGACTGTCCAATATCATTACCGCCGTGAATGCAACAATCCACAGTGCTGATTCACTCACTATTTCTCCATCCTGCCATACTCCCCACCCATCCTGACTGCCTCACACCTGAGTCCAGCAACTTCATGCTCAGATCTGACCTGTTTGACTCTTAAGCAAGGACAATAATACTGACACTGACAAAAAAACCTCATGTCATTGTATAGCGACTTATACCATTCAAGATTGCTTAGGGAGACATGCTCGTGTTTAATTTTGAATCCAGTACCTTGAGAGTGAGGTAAAGAGGATGTCGTTGACCCCAGCTGTGGGGTATCTGTCCCTCTGGGTCTTCACCTTGTCTTTCGTCTGCCTTTGTATTCTGCCCGTTCTTATGTGCCTGTCTCTATGTCACTGAGTCTATGTCTCTCTTTCCATACCAGTCTTTTTCTTGCTTTTGCAGAAGCCAAAGCAAAGCTGTAATATTTATAGTCATTTGATGTACAAATAGAATTTATGTGTTTTTGATGTAAACATCAGAGCAGTAGAAGGTGTTACATGTTTCTTAAAACTCTAAACAAACAAGCACAACTAAGTTGCTTTTTTTTAATGTGACATTCAACAGTTTTTCCTCATATAATGTGTTAATAATCCTGGTATAAAAAGTACCCTGAAGGAGAAAAAGATGGGTGGGAACAGAATAATTTAGGGGCAGAGGCTTGGTTTCAGTGTACTAACTTGTAACACTGACTGAGAAAGTCTCTTGGAGTTACTGATAAAAGTGCAGATTTTGGCTTCTAATTCATCTTTTCTTCTACTTGTTATCCATGTGAGGAGGTGGTACAAGACAAATCCTGTGAGAGTGGGGAAAAGCACAGACTTTTCTATGTCCTCTACATTTGAGCTCAAATTGCTGCAAAGAATTCCCGGAGGGAATTCTAGAGTGACTGCAAGTTACAAATAAATACTCCCAACTTTGCTTTCCACAAGCTCAGCGTTTTCAGCATAAGAGATGCTCTGAACAAGCAAATGTGCTTTGAACTTAGCTCTAAAATATGTCCTGATACGTGGAAGCTATTTTTAAGACAACGGCAAGGACCTGACAGACTGATATTTGCTGGAACACAAATTGCCTCCCATCTCTTCTGACCTTGCCCCACAATGAGGCCCATCAAGTTATTATTGTCCCCGGGGAAATATACTTTGCATTGTTCTGGGCATTACTGTTCCCCCTAAATATGTGACCATTTTTAAGCTGGGTAATGGGGAAGAGAAAGTGTGTGGCAAAACAAAAGAGTGGGAAAATAGAAAGGGCGCTGAGTAGCAATGAAAAAAAAGCTGCAAAATGAAAGAAGAGCAAAAGAACAAGAGAACTAGAACTAGAGTGATAATCACACACACACACACACACACACACACACACACTTATATCTATCAACCTATCATCTATCAATCTATCAGTTATCTATCTATTGATTATCTATCTATGGATCTCTCCATAGATCTATCTATTATGTTGGTGGCAATAAGAAGAATGGCATATTTGAACTAAAGCAGATCAAGATAGGAACACAAATTTTTGTGTTTCTTTTGTCAAAGAGGGTGAATGTGCCAAGAAAGTCTAACTGGGATGGGGGATGAAGGTTTGTCTCCTCTTCTTCTTTACTCTCAGCAACCCCTCTCGCCACTTCATGTCCTCATATCAGACACTGAAAAGCGAAACTATGGACCAGAAGTCGGGGAACCCAAGGTATAGCCAGGTATTGTACCTCCCTCAAAGGTAAATAGGAAAGAAAGATTCTTCAACTTCAGTATCACTGTGAGACCCAAGAATCCAACCAGCACACCAAGAAGCCATCCAACTAGATGTTCAGATATAAGTCAGCAGAATCCACATATGACCCCTTAGCGAGGGACCTTGACAACAGGTCGCAAGGAGGGAGAAGGATGAGGAAACTTGAAATTAGGACATAAGGGACAGATGAAGGAATCAGAGATACTTAGGCTGGAATCGGAAAGACTCCTGGGGGATGGGCTATATAAATATGTGAAAATGTGAAAGGTTGTCATTTCAAATTCAAAAAATTAGATTTCTTCCGTTCTATCCTAGACTGATGATTCTGACACTTTCCAACAAGACTCATCTAGTGGACAATGTATACATCATAAGTATGGGTGACTCCTAGCTGGATACTGCTTAGATAAGAAAGGTTTTAGGTGTTGCATAATCTTAGCCCTACTTGTAACCCCACCCCATTTCTCTCCCAAGTGGAATGCCACTTCAGAAAGGTGGAGGACACAGGGCTTCCCTGGTGGCGCAGTGGTTAAGAATCCACCTGCCAATGCAGGGGACACGGGTTTGAGCCCTGATCCGGGAAGATCCCGCATGCCACAGAGCAACTAACCCCGTGCGCCACAACTACTGAGCCCACGTGCCGCAACTACTGAAGCCTGAGCACCTAGAGCCCCTGCTCCACAACAAGAGAAGCCACCACAATGAGAAGCCCGCACACCGCAAGGAAGAGTAGCCCCCGCTCGCCGCAACTAGAGAAAGCCCGCAGCAACACAGCCAAAAATAAACAAACAAACAAATTAATTAATTAAAATAAAAAAGAAAGGTGGAGGACACAAGTGGGACTGATGGAGGGACCCAGAGGGCAGTAGATTACATTTCTACAGAAAAATAAACTTCCTGTTGATGAAAGTCCTTATAATGAGTTGAACTGCTTCATAGGGAGTGAGTTCCCTGTGAGTCAAGCTGCCTTCCTGTGAGAGAGCTCCTCTGTCAAGCAGAGATCTGATGATTTCATGGCAGGAATAGGGGCTCTGCTTATATCTCCAAGTTTCCAGCATTTTATAATTCTTCTGGACAAAAGACACCAAATATTTTCAAATAAATTCCTTGACCCAGTAAGTGTTCAAGAAAAATAGCAGATTGGGCGATAACTACCTTTAATATATTATAGTGATGTGTGGTGACAGAGCAGCGCCGTTTCAGGCTAGACGCAGATAAGAGTGGGCACAGAGACCGTCAGGTTCATGCTGCACATGTGGCTCAAGAAATCAGCTGAATAGGAGGTACACTCAGAAATACTGTCCTGATAATGGAGAAGAAGGATAGCATAATTTTCAATTTAAAAAAACTCACAGGTAAACTTTGTAATGAAAGAAAATTATGCATTTTGCCCAAGAGGAAATTAGTTTTATATAAAGCCAGGCAGTGTGCTGAGCACTTTACACATGCACCAGCTTTTTAAATTCTTACAAACTACTTTGTAGATGGGTTACTCACTAAGGAAGGATCAAAGCCAGGATTCAAACCTCAGTTGGTAGGATGCTGAAGAATATATTCCCTTTGTCCATTCCCTGTGGTGTGCCTACTACCCTTCACACTTTTGTTGATCATAGCTTGTGGCACATTGTACTGCAATTTTATAGTAATGTCATTGATTTTTAAAATTTATTTTAAAATAAATATAGTTGATTTACAATGTTGAGTTAATTTCTGCTGTACAGAAAAGTGATTCAGTTATATATATATGTATATATATATATATATATTCTTTTTCATATTCTTTTCCCTTATGGTTTATCATAGGATATTGAATATAGTTCCCTGTGCTCTACAGTAGGACCTTGTTTATCCATTCTGTATATAATAGTTTGCATCTGCTAACCCCAAACTCCCAATCCTTCCCTGTCCCCCACCCTCCCCTTTGGCAACCACAAGTCTGTTCTCTATATCTGTGGGTCTGTTTCTGTTACATAGATAAGTTCATTTGTGTGGTATTTTAGATTCCACATATGAATGATATCATATGATGTTTGTCTTTCTCTTTCTGACTTCACTTAGTATGATAATCTCGTGTTGCTGTAAATGGTATTATTTCGTTCTCTTTTATGGCTAATATTCCATTGTGTGTGTATGTGTGTGTGTGTGTGTGTGTGTGTGTGTGTGTATACACACACACACACACACACACACGCACCACCTCTTCTTTATCCATTCATCTTTTTATTGTGTGTGGTTTTTTTTGGTTTTGTTTTTGTTTTTGCGGTACGCGGGCCTCTCACTGTTGTGGCCTCTCGCGTTGCGGAGCACAGGCTCGGGACGCGCAGGCTCAGCGGCCATGGCTCACGGGCCCAGCCTCTCCGCAGCATGTGGGATCTTCCCGGCGTGGGGCACGAACCCGTGTCCCCTGCATCGGCAGGTGGACTCTCAACCACTACACCACCAGGGAAGCCCCTATCCATTCATCTTTTGATGGACATTTAGGTTGCTTCGATGTCTTGGCTATTGTGAATAGTGCTGCAGTGAACGTAGAGGTGCAGGTATCTTTTCAAATTAGAGTTTTCTCTGGATATATGCCCAGGAGTGGGATTGCAGGATTATATGGCAACTGCACTTTTAGTTTTTTGAGGACCCTCCATTTCATTGATTTCTTTACCCATCTCCTCCTTACTTGAGGACAAACATTCTCAAATCACCAATACCTCTCACTGGTCCCAGCATACAGGTGAGGTTCCATAAATGTTTTTTGACTGAATGGGGAAAAAAGAGGCAGTTGCACTAGAACCAAATTTAGAAGGCAGAAATGAAAGAGATTTCTGGGAAACCAGAAAAAAATATTTTAATGCCAGTGACATTTTTTATCATCAAATGATATAAAGATAGCTCTTAGGCTCACTGTGCTCTCCAGTAGATTGGCCACTAGCCACATGTGGTTATTTAAATTTACATTAATTCTAATTAAATAAAATGGAAAATTTACTTCCTTAGTCACACTATTCACATTTCAAGTGATAAGCAGCCACAGGTGGCCAGTGGCAATTTTATTGAATAATGTAGATACAGAACATTTTCATAGCACAGGAAGTTCTATAGGACAGCACTGAAAGAGAACAAAGAAGAAGTGAAATATTTCAGAAGAAATAAGGAGACATTTTAAAAGAAAAAACACATTTTGCACGTGCTAAAATACAGCATGAGAAAAAGAATAGGGATGAGCAAGGCATACCCAGGAAATAGTCCTTGCAGAGAAAAAAACCAGAACAAAACAAAATGAATCTGTTTACTTCAGAAGAACCAGACTAGTGTGAGATGCCCCAATTCGAACAGTTTATTAAACCCTACTTAGCCTAAAAGCCATCTATCCTACACCTTGTGTGTGCTTCTGGCCTCCAGAGCCCTCCTATATAATCACTCCGTCACTGATACTTCAACTCCTGAGCCCTTTTTACATCATCATACTTCCTAGCTAAGCCTCCTTTGTGCACGCATCCATCCTTCACATCTTCATACCTGAGGTCGTGCAGCCACATGTGGGCGGAGAAAAGCCCACCATCACTGGTTGCACATTAAATTCATGACAACTAAACTTCTGTCCTTAAGTTAACCTACAACAGTAACAAACAATCATACAAACATTTCTGTTGGTCATTCATTCTCCTTCTCCTAGGTGACATTGTAAACCTACCCGCTCTCCAGCACCTCTTCCCTCACCCTCTTAACACAGCTGGTGGCCTGACTTCCTGTTCTGCTGGGACAATGCAGACAGTCAGAAGAGAACTCCTGCAGCCTTCCACCATTGCATCTGCTTAACTGCACCTGTGTCCACGTCCTGTTACGGGGTGTGTGTGTGTGTGTGTGTGTGAGCTGCTCTCTGAGGCCAGCTCTCTACCCGAGCACTGGATCTGTTTACTTTTTGCTACTCAAGTTGATCACTCCAGTAATTGTCCTGTTTCTCCTCTGCACGATCAATTTCTCCCTTCTCTTGGATTATTATCATCAACATATAAGCATTCTGCAATTTCTTCCATCTTAGAAAACCCTCTCTTCATCCTTTATCAGCTTTCCTTCATAGACAGTGTCCTTGAAAATTTTGCTTCTCTCTCTCCTTCCACTCCTCTCACTGTCTCATAATACCAAATTCATCAGGGCTTCCCTTCTGCTACTCCCCTCAAAAATACCTTGTCAATGATACCAATAACCTCTGTAGCTTGATTTAATGACAATTCTTAACCTTTGTCACATTTAATCTGTCAGCAACATTTGGTTCAGTGGATCAATTCCTTCCTTCTAAACACCTCATTTCCCCCATTTTACTTCCAGGACACCCCTTTCTCCTGTTTTTTTACAGCACTGATCACTCTTTTTCAGTCTCAGTTGTTGATTTCTCCTTTTCTCTCAGACCTCATTCTCATGTCTTTTATTACCATCTAGAGGCTGATGACTCCCAATACCGACCTCCATCCTGTAACTCTCCCCAGTCCTCCAGGCTTCTGCTGCCTTCTCTCCTCCACTCTGACTTCTAATAATCATGCACCTCAAATGTACTCTCGCTGCATCTTCGCTCTTTTCAGTTAATGGCAACTCCTCAAAAAGCTGGTGTTATCTGTCTCGCAGACAACCTGTCTGCAAATCCTATTGGCTTTACCCTCAACGTATTCTCATAGTCTGAAAACTTTTCACCACAGCCACTCTTCCTAACCAGGTTGCAGCCAGTATCATCTCTCACACACATCATTACAAGCTCTGTCTAACAGCTCTCCCTGCTTCCTTCCACACTTTGTCTCTGTGAACAATTCACCTGGCAGCTGGAATAGTACTGTTAAAACAAGGTCAGATCATGGCTCATGAAAGTTCTCTACTCATTACACTCCAGTAGGTTTCATCTCACACTGTATAAGCCAAAACACTTACAGTGACCTACAAGACCCTACAGCATCTTCACCCTTCTCTAAATCCCAGTACCCCCATTATCTTATCATCCTCTGCTTTATACTTTGTACACTTCAGAAAAACTGACACCTTTGTTCCTTAAACTTGCCAGGCATACTCTCAACCTAGGGCACTTGTACTTTTTCTTGCCTCTGCCTGGAACACTTATCCCCCAGATATTCACATGCCTCGGTCTTTCATTTCAGATATTTATTAAAATGTTGCTTAGTAGGGAATTCTGAGAGAGAAGAGATCGAGTACAATTTGTTCCCAAGTAACAATGGGGAGTACATTAGGGACGTGTATAGCTGTCGAACATCTGGATCTATAGAAGGAGAAAGCCATCCAGAGACAGGATTTCCAGTTAATACTCATCATGTAGATTTTTTAAAATAAAGGATATCTTAATTGGATGATGAATCATAATGAGCCTTAGATCATTTACATTATATTATAGTATAATATATATACTATCTAATATTAGATATCATATCATACCATATAAATGGATGACTATTACCACTCAGCTGTCCCCTATGCATAGCACACATACACACACACACAAACAAGGAAGGTGATCAACTCTATTAAAGAGTAGAGAAGCTCATTACAAAAAGAAGCACTATCCTTTGTAAATAATTTTATAAAACTACTAGAATCAGAAGTAACCAAATTTTTACTCTTTGGTTAAATACTCTGAATTGATCAGCTCATACAGATTTTAAGGTGCTTATTTAGATAAATATGCTAACAGTCTGGAACAAAATCAACAAAACATGGTGTGAACCAGTAGACATTAGGTACTTTGTCTCTAGGGAAGAAAACAGATGGTAAAATGGGAGACAAAATAGTATCTGTTATTCTGTAATAATGACCAAAAGTAATTCCTCAAAATCTCAGTGAGTTTGTTGTGGCATGAAGAAAAAGATAAATAACTTCCTATTAGAACACAAAAGATTTAGAAATACATGAAAAATAATTGGAAGAGGGAGATCTCTCCACCCCATTCAATCTGTTCAACTGGTGACACGTGCTAAATTAGATCTATAGCTTGAATTTTCAGGGAAAACACTAAAACCACAGTGAATGATAAATATCTCCTGATATTTGAGTTTAATGAAGAAGAAGTACAAAAACTAACATTTGTTGGGAGGACACAATGTACCAGGCATTATGACAGGCTTTTAAAGTGTGATCATCCTTAAACTGTGGTGGATACTGTTATCTCCTCTTACTGATGAAGAAACTGAAGTTTTGTGGTCAAGCTGAGATTAATATCATGAACTGCCAGATACAAAGCCTGTGATTCTTCTCTCTGCCATCCCAGAGAATATAAAAATGAACTGAAAACAGTAAAATTCAAAGAACAAATAAATGAATTTGTAGGTTAGGAATTAAGGAGATCTGAGAAAATAAATAGATAAATGAACAGTCAGGCCAAGCCCAAATAAAATCATGATTTGTAGGCATTTTAGAGTGTGGGAGAAGAAAAGAAGGCACTAACAGTCTTACATAATAAAAGGAGGATCTGGAAAGATGATCCTGAAGGAATAATTGTGGCTAACAGAGGAGTTCTTTATAGGTCAGTTTGGGGAACAAGAAAAGTGCAGGAAAAAGAGCAAGGACATGGTCAAAAGTTATCAAAGAGAGAAGCAGAAAATGATCCAAAAGCAGGCTTCTCTGCTTAGGAAACCAAGAGCATGAACAATCCCTTGAAAAGGAAAGTTGTTCTTGGGTTTGCTGACCTAGTTACTGAGTTCTAAGAGAGTTCTGAGAACTGCTGGGAAAGTTGTGTTTATCCTAGACCGCTCTCCAGGGGCGAAAGTCGACTCACACGTGGAAGGAATGCAAGGAATAATTCTTTTTTTTTTTTTTTCTTTTTTGCTGTACGCGGGCCTCTCACTGTTGTGGCCTCTCCCGTTGTGGAGCACAGGCTCCGGACGCGCAGGCTCAGCGGCCATGGCTCACGGGCCCAGCCGCTCCGCGGCATGTGAGATCTTCCCGGACCGGGGCACGAACCCGTGTACCCTGCATCAGCAGGCGGACTCTCAACCACTGTGCCACCAGGGAAGCCCGCAAGGAATAATTCTTGACCGACTGAGTGATAGGGTCAACAATGATGAGAAAGATGGTGAGCAGTAACTGATAGTAACTAAAAAAGTATTCGCAGTATTTGTTTCAGGAGTAGCCTGCAAAACCAGCATTATTGAAAGAAAGTGGTTGGAAATAGATGGTCCTTTGCTGGGAAATCTCCACTTCTCCAAGGGATGGAAGCATCAGAGAATGGTTATTACATTTGATTATGTAGTAAGAGACAAGGAAATCATGACTAATGCCAAGAGATGGTGGAGGATAAACTGATGGAAGAAGTGTAACATTTTATTCCAAGTAGACCCCAAACCCCATGCTTAATGCATTGATAGGGAAGGAAATGAAAGTCTCAGGGCCTTTTGGGGATGAGAACAGCACTGTCTGTAAGAAGCCTCAGACAATATGGAACTATATATAGGAAGGTGAAAACAACTGTCAATCCACTACTATGCGTTATTTCATTCACTTGCATTATTTTATTTCTTCTTTATCATTAATTTGTGGGTGTTATGCACATAAGATTGATGGAAGATTCATGTTTTGCTCAAAATTGCAGTACTCATAGGCTCATAATACTCATAATAGCTGAACGTCTGATTCCAAGCCTGACCAGTTGGCTGACTGTGGTCCCAGCTCCTTCCACTGGCCCAGATTTCCTTCACAGATGACAGGTTTAAAGATGAAGACAGGAAAAAGGGAAAGAAAAGTTGAAGAATATAAGAGATGCATGATAACCTAATAACAGATAGCTGGTGGTTGTGATTGAAAGCATCACTAAAATTCTTCAGGATAGTGACCACCGAGAGGGGTGGGATAGGGAGGGTGGGAGGGAGGGAGACACAAGAGGAAAGAGATATGGGAACATATGTATATGTGTAACTGATTCACTTTGTTATAAAGCAGAAACTGACACACCATTGTAAAGCAATTATGCTCCAATAAAGATGTAAAAAAAAAAATTCTTCAGGATATAGATGAACTGGGATAAAATAGAAATTCCTCATCAACAATGTACCAGTTATACTTGTATGATGTTCTTAGGGAGAGAAACGGCAGTTCCAGGATGGCAGTGCCAGGATGACCAAAGTCCTGACAGTAAAGAAATGGCACCTCGGACTTCCCTGGTGGCGCAGTGGTTCAGAGTCCGTCTGCCGATGCAGGGGACACGGGTTCGTGCCCTGGTCCGGGAAGATCCCACATGCCGCGGAGCCTGCGCGTCCGGAGCCTGTGCTCCGCAACGGGAGAGGCCACACCAGTGAGAGGCCCGCGTACCGTAAAAAAAAAAGAAAAAAGAAAAAAGGAAATGGCACCTCAGTGAGTGTAATTGAAGAGAGTTTTAATGAATGGACTATTTACAGAGATGTGAGAGTGGTTAAAGTATAATGAAACTCCCAGGGAGCAATAGTGCAAGTCCCCCAGTTTTTAAGGGATGGATGTATTGAAGAATGACTATTACACTTGTTTATGTTACTACCCCTGATCCTGGAGAGGGAGGGGAAGGAATGGTATTACTGGAATTTGTTCTCACTGGAATTCGGTAAGGGCTATAGCATTAGGAGAAGAGTTGATGGAAAGAAGCTATAGTCTTAGGAGAAATGTAGCTGCTGTCAAAACCATAGCCTTGCATGAAGGAACCTGGAAATGGGGTGTGTCAATACCCCTGTTTCTCTCTATTCCAACCCTGTGATCTCCTGGCAGGAGGACAAGAGAGCTTGGGTAAACAGTCCATAGAGATTTCCCTCTCGGGGCACAGAGTAGGATGGAGAGGGTGGAGATAAGATCTAGGCTGGAAAACCAGAACATCTAGCATATGGGGCTTTACATTATGCATAAGCTAATTAGCACATCTCCTCTTCCCAAGCCACCTCAAAATAAAACAACCCTAAACAAAAACGCAGCACCTACTCCGCAAATGCAGACTCAAGATCTGTCTTTTGGCACACATTTCCAACAAAAGTATTGCCTCTAAGCCATCCTATATAGAAATTCTGAAGCCACCAGTGGACAGGGGAGAAGTACTTTTCCCAGATAAGGATGAGTAAAGGGGAGACAATGCACGTGGTTTTTTGTCTCAGGACAAAGTTATGGGTATGACATGGTAAAGGGGGTATAGAAATTAAGAGAAAGAGCAAGCAGATGGATATTACAGAAGCAAATTGTATGGTGTTTTATTAAGTGGAAAGAGACAAAGAAAGAACCAAGAATCACAATCTGGGGATATAGTCTCTGAGGCTGGAAAAATGTGGTATTTATATTCTTTCTCCCTGGTTTCTTCAGGAGTTTTCAACACTGAAGAGAAAATGTCAAGAGAAGATGTCCAGGAAGAGTGATGGACATTAACTCATTTACACCTCACAACAACCTAGTGAGAGGTTTCCTCCTCCTCACTTTATAAATGGGGGAGTTAAGTAGTCTGTCCAAGAACACATACCTGGTAATAGGTAAAGCTAGAAAGCAACCTCCTTTCTGACAATTCTCTTGGCCAACAGCCCTTCCTGCAGAGAACAGGAGGTCTCGGCTCAGTATATGGATTGGAAGCAGACTGGGGGTGGTCAGTATCACACACCTGAGGAGCTAGTTGGACACCTCAGCTTTCCACAAGTTATTCTTCTTGACTGCAGGTTGAAAGAGCTGTTGCTGTTGGATGATGAAGGGTTTTCTTTGGCAAGCTGTCCTAAAGACCCATGACCCTATACCCTTAGACATGTCTCCATTCTTAGAGGAACAAGCATGATGGCACTGTATGAATTTTCTCGGGCTGCTGTAACAAAGTACCACAAATAGTCTGGCTTAAACAACAGAAATTTATCATCTCATAGTTCTGGAGGCTAAAAGTGCTGGATCAAGGTATCGGCAGTGTTGGTTCTTTCTCAAGGCTGTGAGGGAAAATCTCTTCCGTGCCTTCCCCTAGCTTTTCATGGTTTGCTGACAATCTTTGGCGTTCCTTGACTTGCGGAAGCATCACCTGATCTCTGCCTTTTATCTTCACGTGGCATTCTCCCTGTGTGCCTGTCTCTGTGTCCACATTTCTGCTTTTTATAAGGACAGGGTCATATGGGATTAAGGTTCACCTTAATCACCTCATCATAACTATCTATGTCAGCAATGACCCTAATTCCAAATAGGGTTACATTCTGAATGCGTGTGTTTAGGATTTCAACATATGCATTTTTGAGGAATACAATTCAACTTGTAACAGCAACCTATAAATTTATCAATGGGTCCTAAGAAGAATTGGTTCATAGGGCTTGAACATCTAAGAAAGAAGATATAAATAAAAGGGAAACAATGGACATTTAGAGTATTGCTCATAAGAACTATGATAGCCTGATTCTGTTCAAATATAGTTGGCTTTGGTGCCTAAAAGTCCATTATATGAATATGTATAATGTGCAAATACATTTTATAATAACCTTTGAGGATCAAATGAGGTACCATATGTGATGGCACTTTGCAAGCTGTGTGCATTTCAAATTGAGGCATGAATTTTATTGTCATCACTATGTCTTTATTTATATACGTAGCTTCTTTTTATTGTTACATTGGACATTTCTAACTTATATGGTCCATTTCTTTTCACTTCATTACATCCTGGATTAGTAGCATATATGTCTATTTTCTCTTAGGAAACCGAGCCCCTCCACTTTTTTTCCTTGATTATTCTAAAATATCTTTCCCAACTCTCATTTAAATGCAGAATCAAGTCTTGACACTGGGTTGTTCAAGTAGCCAACTCCAACTAAACAGCTCACTAACAGAAGGAACTTAAATTGTCAGCACAGTCGGCACATTGACTACAAACCAGTTCGCATACTGATACATTAGAAATTGAGACAATGTGTGGATGCTCCGGTCAGATTTGGCTGGTAGCCCCGGTGACCTTTGGCTCCTTTCTTTGGCTGCTAGTATGAATTGTCCTCTCCAATTGTAACTGGCTCTCAGGCAACACGTATTCAATATCCTTCTGTTTCATTCATTTTTTTTTTTTTTTGGCAGAAAATAAAAATACATGTGTTCTGAGTTTCTGTGTCTAACTCAGAACTCAAATATTAAAGCGCTCCTTTGATTTGTGTGAAGATGAATACTATATCGGACATAGGCATCATCACCTCTGCTTTTTTTGACCCTTACCTTCCCCTCTTCATTATTCTCAAATGTGGTCACTCTGCCCTGGAGGCTAATGATCGACAAGTTATTTCATCCAACCGAAATGTATTGAGCCCCCATCATCTATCTTGTACCGTGCTGGGAGCTATAGAGAAGATGAGGCTACTCGGTACGTTTAAATAGTGTTGAATTTAAAGTTATTGTTTTGATCAATGACCACGCACACAGGTTTCCAACATGCAGTGCTTTGCAAGTTTGAGGAGCCCGGGCGTGGCGTGTGCGGTGCTGGGCTGAGTGGGAGCCTCTTTCCTGTGAGGGAGTGGACTCGGCCGCTCAGCACCCACAGCTCAGTGGCTTGATCGTTTCCATTTTGCCACAGCCTTGACTCTCATCAATTTTCAATTTCCTGAATCTTATAGGGGGAAATAATGTACTGTAACGGCAATCACTGAAAGTCTTAAAGCATTTCTCTCAGAATTGCCAAATCCCATCTCTCCATGTAAAATATAATAATGGCTTATAATCTAGATTAGGAGTTTAGAAATAAGTGCCTTGACATTTTCAGCCCCTAAGAGAATCCTTTTTTTTTTTTTTCTCTCTCTCCTAAACTTTTTAGAGAATCCATGGTTTATAACTAACCAAGCATCCAATTATTTATCAAGCAGTTATGCAGGAGCTCCCATACTTGGAAAGTGACTTAACAAAATATAAGACCTGGCTGTTATTTTCAAGGAGTTTATAGTCTAGCTGGGGAAATGAAACAGGTTTCTTTTCATGGCACCAACATAAGTCAAGGAGGCAGAGGATGATAAACAACAAATGAATAGTTCTCCTTGTGCCTTATTCATTACCAGGCGTCTTTAGAGCCAGCCTCTACATCGAATCACCACCACACACGCACCTTCTCTCCTAGAGCTTTAGAACCAGGCACCTCTAAGTGGGTCACCTGACAGAGTGCACTTATCAGTTGAGAACCAGGGTGACAAGGACAGAGGCAGCAGTTGCAATTTGAAATGTGAATTTGTTTTCTAAAAGCCTTTCATTAACAAAATTTTGTGCAGTGAAAGGGCAATGACAGAACTCACCTACCTCCTCCTTCCCTTGTGGTTCAGATAACATTTAAGAGCTTTGAATTTCTTACAAACTTGAAGTTGCTCAAACTGGGCAAGGGAGGAGATTAAAATCACTTTCTATGTTGATAGAAAGTAACGTTACCATGGAGGCCTCAATCCTCCTGCCAGCAGAAGGAAATGTATTTTCTCCATTTAAAAGGATTTCTGGCCCCCACCCCTTCCCAGGCATTGGGTTGTGATGGAGTTTGGTTTGACTGATTACTTTTAGTTCTTCTGCTTCGCGCAAGAGACAGTGATGAATCGTATATTAAAGATGTGATTAATGGTTACTTTCTATTCAGTGTAATTATCAGGTGATACTTTCAATGAAAAATGCTAGAAAATGAAATTTTTCACTCCAGATAACTATCCACCTTGTCTGGAAAGAAAAATGGTCTCTATTTTCAACGTATTTCTATAGAGCATGGCCACGGGGGAGAGAGAAAGAGAGAGAGAGAGACAGCACACTGGTTTTGTGAGCTTTGTAGAATAAAATGGGTTTGGATGAGTGTCTGTCTCCAAAGAAATTCTTAGGAAATCTCTGGATAAGAAAACTTAAAATTTTACCTTAATCCTGGATGATTTTACCAGCTCCTATTAGCCTTTTCAATCGTTTCTGACATTGAATCCATTTTAGAGATTACTTTAGATTAGTATCCCTAAAGCAGGGCATTAAGCGTACACATCTCCTTCCGGAAACCTCCAACGACTTAGCATTACCATAAGAGGAATAACAAAATCATCAGCATGACACTTAACACCCTTTGACAAAGGACAAGCATGCTGTTGAACCTGATGTTTCAATTCCAAACCTCTGCTCTTTCAAGACTTATCACCTCCTGGTCATCTCAACTGGCCATGGTCCTAAGGGGCCAAGCTTCGCCTTGCCCTGTTTCCCATCTGTTTTTAACTGTAAGGAAAAATTGTACACAACTCTAATATGAACCAAAAGATTATTAGACTTCTTCAGTAGAGAAACTATGTATTGTTTAGAGCACTCCCTCTGAATTATCTGAGTCTCTAGGGTTTGTGTATTTCATTGTCTTGAAGCTATTATACAACTTTGTAGAGTCAGAAGTTAACTTGTAAAAAACGGACAGTAATTCGAATAATTCTTTTCTATATAAATGAAGATAAACTCTGCCAGCTAGAGGTTCAATTGATTTTCCTTGTGCATTGTTGGAAGAAACCTGTTTTGCCTCTATTAAGCAAATTCATTTCAGCATTCCTGACGGTCACGCGTGTTTGGTCTTTGGATTCTCCTTTGAACTTATTATAATGTTTGTTTCTAGCACCCTTACCAACTGATGAGTTAACTAAAATTTTTGACCCGTTTGTTTTATATATGATTTACTTTTTATGAAATCTATCCTTTAATGTTATCTACCAATTTTTTTTTTTTTTTTTTTTTGGTACGCGGGCCTCACTGCTGTGGCCTCTCCCGTTGCGGAGCACAGGCTCCGGACGGGACGCGCAGGCTCAGCGGCCATGGCTCACGAGCCCAGCCGCTCCGCGGCATGTGGGATCTTCCTGGACCGGGGCACGAACCCGTGTCCCCTGCATCGGCAGGCGGACTCTCAACCACGGCGCCACCAGGGAAGCCCTCTACCAATTTTTTAATAGACCATTTTTAGGTCAGTTTTAGGTTTACACTAAAATTGAATAGGAATTACAGAGAGTTCCCATATGCACCGCACACCCCTACAGAAGTACTCTCTCCTCCACTATCAACATCTAGTGCCTGAGTGGTACATTATTTTTTTTCAATGGATGGACCTACACTGATATATAATAATCACCCCAAGTCTACAGTTTACATTAGGGTTCACTCTTGGTTTTATACATTCTGTAGATTTTGATAAATGTGTAATGATATGAATTCACTGTTATAGTACCATGTCCTGTTATATGTGTATGTGTGTGTTTTAACCACAACTAAAAAAAATTAAAATAAAAAGAATAGATTCGCTGCCTTGAAAGTCCTCTGTGCTCCATTTATTCATCCCTTCCTTCCCCCAACCACTGTCAACTCCCAATCTTTTACTCTCTCCATAGTTTTTCCTTTTCCAGAATGTCATATAATTAGAATCATACAGTGTACGGCCTTTTCGTTTCTTTTTTCTTTTTAAAATTAATTAATTTATTTATTCACCTATTTATTTATTTGGTTGCATTGGGTCTTTGTTGCTGCACACGGGCTTTCTCTAGTTGTGGCGAGTGGGGGCTACTCCTTGTTGCAGTGCATGGGCTTCTCCTTGCGGTGGCTTCTCTTGTTGTGGAGCACAGGCTCTAGGCACGTGGGCTTCAGTAGTTGTGGCTCGCGGGCTCAGTAGTTGTGGCACGCATGCTCAGTAGTTGTGGCTTGCAAGCTCTAGAGCGCAAGCTCAGTAGTTGTGGCACACGGGCTTAGTTGCTCCGCGGCATGTGGGATCTTCCCGGACCAGGGCTCGAACCTATGTCCCCTGCATTGGCAGGCGGATTCTTAACCACTGCGCCACCAGGGAAGTCCACGTACGGCCTTTTCATATTAGCTTGTCTCACTTTGTAATATACATTTAAGCTTCTTCCACATATTTTCATAGCTTGATAACTCATTTCCTTTTAGAATAATAATGCATTATATGGATATACCACAGTTTATTTATTCATTCACCTACTGAAAGTCATCTTGCTTGCTTCCAAGTTTTGGCATTCTGAATAAAGCTGCTCTAAATATCCAAGTGCAGGTTTTGTGTGGACATTTTTTTCGATTCATCTGATAGATACCAAGAGCACAATTGTAGGATCATGTGGTAAGTGTTTGTTTACCTTAGTAAAAAACTGCCAAACTGTCTTCCAAAGTGGCTGCACCATTCTGTATTCTCACCCGCAATGAATGAGGGTTCCTGTCAGAACTGGTATTGTCAGTATTCTAGATTGTACCATTCTAATAGATGTGTAGTGGTATCTCACTGTTTTAATTTGCAGTTCCTTGATGAGATATGATGTGGAGCATCTTCTCATATGTTTATTTGCCATCTATATATCTTCTTTGATGAGATGTCTGTTTAGATCTTTTGCCCATTTTTAAATCAGGTTTTCATTATTGTTGAGTTTTGATATACCCGATTTTTAATGTTTAACTCAGAGTTTTCAATCTCAGCTGTATATTAGAATCATCTCTAGAACTTTCAAACAATAAAGGTCTGACTTATCTACCTCCTTGCTCTAGATCAATGAGTCTCAAAATCTGTAAGCAATGGAATCACTGGAGGACCTGTTATAACCCAGATTGCTGGGTTCCATCTCTAGAATTTCTGATTTACTAAGTTGGGGTGGGCCTGAAAATCTGCATTTTTGACAAGTTCTCAGGTGATGGTACCGCACTTGGAGAACCACTGCTCTAGGTCAAGTAAATTAGTTCTTCTGAGGGTGCAGGCCGGGTATAGGCATTTTTGAAACTCTCTGTAGGTGATTCTTTTGTGTAGGCAGTGTTGAGATCCACTACAATATTGATCTCACAGGATCTTCTCTGTTTAGTATGGGTTAAGTACATTTCTTCAGCCTCTTCTTTCTCTATATGACTGTACCTTAACATCTCATTCTATGTCTTATAAATAGTTTACAATTACTTGTTTAAGGGCATGTATTTACACTCATAATTTGAAATGGTGTTTTCTAGGTTAGTTTTCAAAAAGATGTTTATTTCTTGCTGTATTCTATGCTTTATATTTTTGTTCTTAGACCACTACCAGATGGACGGTGATGCCTGGGTTACAACCTTGTGATCTTTAATATTATTCTTCCAAAAGCTTAAGTAAGAAGGTGAAACTCAACAATTTCTACTCAATTTTACTGTTATCCTTTTCAACAGAACTTTTTGTTAAAACATTTGGATACAAACAAATTCAACACAGGATCATAGGTTTACCTGCAGGGTTAGAGTCTATTTATTAAACACAGAATAAAATATGTGTATACTCAGATTTTAAAATGAATTTAGGTATGCCTAACTTAAAATGTAGACGAGTCTGCCTTTTTCTAAAATTTAAGATCAACCTCTTGCAGAAAACTCTGGGGACGTTTAAATGAACATTTGACTTCTTAAATTGGACTTCCCTGAGGTAGCAGTTGACAGCGTTAAAGCTAGGTTTATTACACCGTAACTCTTCGAGTCCTTGCTCTGGAGGAGGAAATTATCTGCTCTTTTAAATAAATCCAAAACAACAGACCTGCAAAGCTGAATAAAGTCTATTTTCTCTTGTATAAGATATAACATATTTCAAAAGATGATGAGATGTGGAGTAACCTCTAGATAGCATTTGGTTCCCTTCTCATTGATGTTCAACCCTTATGAATCACTGTTTAATATAATTCACCTTCTCCTTCCAGGCTTTTCTTTTATCTCACTATCAAAATGTTTTAAAAGTAAATATTATTCGGAAATGCACAGATATATAAAAGTGCTGGCGGGTTAAGACTTTAAGATTATTTGTCTGGTAAAGGGAGAATAAGGACAAATACCAAACAAAAAGAAAGAAGGCAATCATGAAGGATTCAAATGAATATTCCTGATTTATTTATTTTGAAAAGCATCAAGTTACCACCTCAGCACTCCCAGTTAGTATTCTGAGTGTACATTTGCCTCTTTTGCATGTTACTTTGATTTTGCTTTGACACAAAATCTGAAAAGGAAACATAGTCTGTGTGAATATGTGTGTATGTGTGTGTGTATTTTTTTTTTTTTCTTTTCTGGTTAGCAGAAAGAATTCACAGGTAATGGTAAACCTTGGGGTAAAATTCTTCTTTGCCTACAGTTGACAATCTCAAGTCACGTGATACTTTTTTTTTTTAATTGGAAGGTCACTTTTGAATATCTACAATAGGTAGCCAGTGACTTGATAGAGAGACTGTATTGGAACTTGTTGTCGCTTGACAATAAGGCTCTGTCCCTAGATGTGAAGAGCAGTTTGCTTTTGTGAATGAAAAATGGGGACTCAATAAGAATGCTGAAAGAACCCTGGCCCCAGCGCAAAACTTGAAGGTTTATGGGCTACGGGAGTTTCTGGACCTCAATGTGACTCATGCTAAAAGCCCCTCAGGACCAACCGAGCATTTGGACTGTGGAGAAAAATCCTTAGCCTTAGAGTGCGAACAACAGAACTTGTATTGGTTTTCTATTGTTGTGTAACAGATACTACACAGTTATCTGCTTGAATCAATGTGTATTTAAGAACTCACAGTCTGGTACTAATAGCTGGGTTCTCTGTTCAGGTTATAACAAAGCTAAAATCAGGAGCTGGCTTCCCTGGAGGCTCTGGAGAGGAGGCCGCACCCAAGCCCATTCAGTGTTTGACAGAATCCAGTTTCTTGGGGCTGTAGGACTGAGTTCCCCAGTTCCCTACTGGCTGTCAGTGGGGGCTGCTCTCAGCTTCTGGAGGGTCCCTGAATTCTATACCCTGTGTCTTTCTACCTTCATCTCCCTCCTCTTGAATCTCTCATTCTTCTAATCTTTTTGACTTACTTATCTCTGACCACTAGACTCAAACTTACAGGGCTCATGAGATTAGACCAGCTCTACCTGGCTCTCTTTCAATCTTAAAGTCAATTGTCTGGGGACCTTAATTACATCTGCAAAGTCCCTTCACAGCAATACCTAGATTAGTGTTAGTTGAATAACTGGGGGGTAGGCATAGGTACATCAGGGGCCAGGCATTTGGGGAACCATTTAGAATTCTGCCTACCACTGAGATACAAGCTCAAACTCAAGTGAGAAGCAACCCTCTCAAGCTGGCAGGTATTCAGATCAACACAGCATCACTGCAGAGTGGACATTCATGACAGATAGAAAACTATACCATTTCAACAGCAACATGGTGTACCAGTGAGAGACAAAGTCTGTGATTACCGACAGAACTGGGTTTTCTCTTGGCTTTGCGTTCCTTTAAGTTCTGAACACTTTGGGACAGAGTATGCCTTTAACGTTTGGGGGAAGTTCAAAGTTGGTAGGACCTCAAATGGTAATAGTGGGTTTCCTACCAAAAGGACACATAGAAACTTGAAAATGATGTAACTCTGTCATGAAAAGACATGCAGGAGGTCATAGCATTTAAACACTGTTTTACTGACTTGCTATAAAATCTTACCCCGTATCCACTCTTGATATTTGTTATATAATCTATAGGAGACAACCTAGTATACTGATTAAGAACATAGTGGGGCTTGAAATCTCTTCACTTCTTACTCACTGCATAATTTGGGCAAATCAATCATAAGCCTTATTTTTCTTTTGTATAAATTGGGAAACATAATTGAACTGACCATTTAAAGTAGTTACGAATAGTAAATGAAGTACACCATGTACAGGGCTTATAACAGACTTCAGTTAAGTTCTTGTTAAATGTTCTCTAAGTTCAGTATAATTTGTCTAGTTACTAAGCCACATAGGTCTTTGACCATTTTTGAACTGATTTTCTGTCACAGAGAATACAGCCAGAGTGGATTCATTTATTTACTACCCATTTGTTCATTCAGCTATCCAATCCGTATTTATCAAGTGGCAAACTAAGTAATAGACACACCAATTCAAATTTGAAATAAATCCCCAGTCCTTGAGGAGTTTACAGTCTAGAGATTCTAAAGGGACTCTTTTGTGCTCTCACCCAACTCCATTCCCACTCAGATTTAAAGAAAAACTTAGAACAAAATGCAGGTTTAAAATAGAGCAATAAAGCAATTTGCTCGCTCCTCCAAAACACTGTAAGTTCTTGGAATTTAGGGACATTATTTTACACATTTGTGATGGCACCAGAATTTTGCATGGTGGGGAAGCACATACTTAGTGACTTGATTTAAACTAAAAATATTAGAAACAGGTGTTGTCTTTAGGAAAATAAACAATAGTATTTGCCAGTACTAGTTTCTAATGATTAAGTATCATTTTAAATAAGAAACATATTGATTTATTACATCAAGATTATGGGCCTAAAACACAAGTCAGAATGAATCAACATTTACTGCAATCTGTGCTTTAATGTAATGTCTCTAAACAAGATCCCAGGTGTTTTAGAAGCTGTGCTATTTTAGCACAAATAATATACTGCTGACTTTCCCCTCTATTCCTTCTAAAACAATGTAGTTCTACTTTTGTCCCATTTACAGAACAAATAAGAAGCCCTAGATTTGGTGAGCCGGTAAATAAGACCCATTTTTTCTTTTTAAGAGAAGGCTGATAATCTATCCTAACAAAATAATTGGAGTGGACGGCAGATATTACCCACAAAGATGTTGCTCACAAAATCATTAGCGTTTGTGGAAAATTGTAACTTACCTATATGACTAGCAAAAGACAAATGGTTAAGTATAATATAGGATAGTCACAAAATGGCATATTAGGTATCCTTTGCAAATAAATGTTTAAGAAAATTTTTTATTTATATAGTGAAAGTCTTATGACATAATTTTAAGTGAAAATAAAAGCAGAATACAGAATGCATGCAACATTTTCAATGATCATGATCATATTTTAAGACTTTTTTCTAGGTAAAGAGTCTATTAGTTATTTTATTTCAGCCAGACATCACTTTGGAAGAATAAGTGGCATAGTGGTTGGTTGTGTTGTTGTACAGTTTGAAGGATATAGTCTCCATAACCATCTGGCTGAGAGCAGAAACTGACCAGTTAGGGATTTTTGTTGTTTATTGTTGGCTCACACACAGCATCCAACCCATCTCTTTCTATTGTGTTTTCCTATTCCGTGGAAGTGGGAAATCTAAAATTCACATTTCCCATTCTCCTTTGAAGCTATGACTCTGGATGTGAACTCGATTCTGCCAGTTAGGTACATCTATGCCGTTTGGAAGTAAGGCAGAGGTCATTTCCCTGCTTCTTTTGGCTGTTTACAGAAACTGGAGATGTAAAATTTTATAGTAGCCCTTACTAGTGAACATTCTGTAAATTTTGTGCGTTTTCAGGGCGGTGGCAGTTTCTTGATCCAGGCATCACTATAAGTCTAATCCAAGTGGTGGCTTGTAGCAGAGGACAACCCCTCAGGTAGGTAAGTTCTATGAAGTTCTGGATCATTCCTGAAGGCCCAGCTTATAGGATGATGCTTCCCTGTGCCTCAAGCATAATATAAGTGCCTGAAGCTCTTTGTTGACTCCCTTTCTACTAAGAGCGATTTCTGTTTTCTGTCCTAAGCCAAATGGGGACAAACACAGTTACAATGTGAATTCTGCAATTAAAGGGAACGTTTTTACGATTTTAAGTAACATTACAGGTTATGTTTTGGCATGCATATGTTTCAGCTCTTTTCCCCTAAGAAAGTATTAACGTTACGTGTATGTAATATATAAACCTGTGGGTGTGGGGGAATGGGTGGAGAATGTGCTTCCGATGACGTAACTGCACTTACTACAGACTCTAAAAACAATTTCAGTCGATCAGACCAATACATTGTATTCAGTGGGTCTTCTGATGACACAGTTTTCAAACATAAAATTAATGAAAGAATTATAGGTATGTATTCTGGAATATTGATGCTTTGGCCAGACACCCTTTTTCTTCCTCTGTTCCTGTCTATTTAGACAGAATAATTAGTCTGTTGCTCCCCAGTCACCTTGGCCCAGGTGAGAAACATGCCAGTCTCTCTGAATTTGGAGAGGCCCTACAAACCTGAATAGTCAGGAATACCATCCTCCTTTTAACACAAGTCAACAAGCATTTATAAAGTAACTACTGGGTATCCAATAGGTGCTGAAGACTTGATGATGATTCAGACATTTTCCTAACTCTTAAAAAGCAAATAAACAAACTAAAACTTCCAGTCTCCTGGGGGAGATAAGCACATGAAGTGGTGTACTAGGAAATATTTAACAACCAGCCTTCTGGGAGGGTAAAAGTATGAATGCAAACACGTACATAAGCTTATTATAAATATTACAGATTTAAAGAAGGCGGAGCATGTAATTTACAAATAATAATAACAAAATATACAATGTTCTTTATTTTAAACTTTACGTAACTAATAGCCCCTCAAAGAATGCCTACATTGGATTTAGGCTGACCTCTTGTATCTACAGCCAACTGATGGTTGCAAGTGACAAACAAGTACAGTTCCAACATGAATAACAGCTGATGTTTTGATTTTTGTTAACAAGTAAAATGAAAGGGAAACAACAAAGATGCATGTCAGCACTTCCCTTAGTCATCAATAACAGAGCAACTTTTCTCATTTGTATAACAATTTTCAAATCCTGAAAGACTGTTTTCAATTATTTTGTGTTATTCATAACGCAACATCTAGGGACATGGTGAATTTTAAATTTAATCTGTATTATTAACATTTTGTCAACCATTTTCTTAAGTCTAGACAATCAATATGACAACAAGAAAGCCCTGATGTGTAGTATTTGTCAATTCCCATGGTTTGTCAATATTTCCATCATGGCTGATTTCAAGCTACTAACAGGATGTCACTGATCAGAGAGACGGAAAGGGATTCACAGTGGCATGTCATTTATAGTATTTCCAACATACATATAAAATAGAAATAAAGAACTCCAAAGCACATATGATAGTAAAATGTAGTAAAATATCTAGGAAGTGATGAGCTTTGAGCATTTCTCAATTTAGTTTTTAATATAATTTATTTAAGTATAATTTTATAGAATTTACTTTTTAATAATAGTGTGTTTAACAGTTGGCTCTAAAACTTCCTTGCATAGAGTGGAACACACACACAAAAAATAGTCATCTCTATTTGGGGATGTCAGGAAATAAGTTCTGAAGAATAAACGCATGTCAATCAGGCAACATCCAGGTATGCAATGAGGAAGTGTCCCATGCCGAGGAAGCAGAATGGTCAGTGGCATGAGGCATCATGACGTATGTCAGGACCTGCCCATGTCTCTTAGGATTAGAACGGGGTGAGATCTGCAGAGGCCAGATTGGGAAGGACCTTTTAGGTCCCAGTGAGGAGTCAGAATATTCTCTTCCTTGTAATTGACAGCCTTTAAAGAGTGTTGATGTTTCAGACTTGCCTTTTGGAACAAAGGTTACAGCGGCAATGAGAAGGACATAGGGGAAGAGAGGCAAAGTCATAAGGCAGGTAGGCCGAGCTGCCCCCATCACAGCTGAACCCTCAGTGCTGACGTTGATTCTCGCTCAGATCATCCTCGATTTTACGGTGGGGTATGTCCCACTAAACCCATTGTAAGTCGAAAATCTTCAGTCGAAAATGCGCTTAGTACTCCTAACCTACCAAACATCATCACTTAGCCTAGCCTGCCTTAAACGTGCTCAGAAAACTTATATTAGCCTACAGTTGAGCAAAATCACCTAACCATGAAGGCTATTTTATAATAAAGTGTTGAATATCTCATGTAATTTATTGAATACTGTACTGAAAATGAAAAATAGAATGGTTGTACGTGTACAGAATGGCTGTAAGCGTACGGATTGTTTACCCTTGAGGTCACATAGCTGAATGGGATCTGCAGAGAGTGTCATAGTGCATATTTCTAGCCCAGGAAAGGATCAAAATTCAAAGTACAGTTTCTCCTGAATATGTATGGCCTTTGCACCATTGTAAACTTGGAAAACCCTAATGAAACCACTGTAAGTTGGGACCTTTTGTACTTGTCTTTGGTCAGCAGCCCCTCCTTTCCTTTTAGTGTCTGTTTCAAATTTGATTTTCTCCTCAGCAAGTCCCAGATCCAATCCCAAACAAATGAGAGATTTTCTTTTTGTCTGCCCACCCAGACCAAGGAGGCTCAAAATGGTCCCGACCTCTTTTTAATTAATGCTGACTTCAGAGAACTGTGACCAAGGAGGTTGTTAACTAAAGCATCACTTTGCCAATGAATTAGGAAGAGAACTCAAATCAGGCAACATTGGTTGATGTTATTAGGGAAAGTGATACTAGAGACTTTAAACATAGTCCCCTCAATGACAGTAGTAATGCAGGCAGTGTTGAGAAACTGAATCAGAGGATGATAGAAAATTTAATTTAATTATTTGAGAAGTACGTAGGGAAAACATATACGCACTTTTTGTAATAGGATGGGTTTTCTCTTCAGAGTGCCAGCCCCTTGCTTTCTTTTTAGAATGTTGAAACTAGAGGTGAAGGACTTGTGATTTCAGTCCTGCCTCAAGGGCACTTTCCAGATTATGAGCTGAGGCTGCTGTGTCCCTGCCTGTGCTCAGACATCTGCCCCCTCTTGTTTGCCTCTTGTTTTCCCTTTACTTTATATAAGGGAATATGCTTCATTGGCATTTGGGGAAACGGCTTGGTCATCTGAATTTATTTGGGGGAGGTCAGCATTTCTAGATAATTTTGGTGCCTAGAGGATGTAATGAAAGCAAGGAAATTAGGATGGGGCTCTCGAATTGAAATAACTGAATCCAGTCCTTAGTCTTAATAAAGCTATGCTTCCCAGTTGCAGGATTTCATGAGGAATATGGTTCTGGAGCTGAGGAATGCTGTAGGAATCATGTTCACAGTTGAAACAAACGATCCAACCAACCTTATCAAAAACCTGTCACCAAAAGGAAGGAAAATAGCAAATTATAGAAAAAGAGAGGCTTGGAGAGCCTGTGATGAGGGCACTCAAAAACAACTGGTACCTCACGAAGGGCATTTTTACCATAACTATATTCTGTTCTGATTAATCTTGGTTATTTTAATGATAGAAGGCTTTGATTTTTAGTAATATTTTTGTCATCACAAAAGGTGAAAAGCCAACGCAGGCAGTCTGAGGTAAAGGGCGGGGGAGGAGTAAGCCATTCTGCTAGTGACCTTTCAGATAGTCACAGATGAGGTAGTTGCTAGATGCTGGGGCATGCATTCCAAATGAATCTCAGTGAAAGCACTTCCGTGTAGAGCAGAGACATTGTAGCCTAAATAAATAGCTTTTCTATGACCCAAGAAGAATCAAGTGTACTACCTCAGACACCTGGAGAGATGGATGACCTACATGTCCCCCGCATGATCCTGGATCGTTATCTGTACTTTCAACTAGAGTTTGATAAGAGGAGGAGATTTCATCAGTGAATAGGCCCAGAACAGTTTGCCAAGTGTTGCTATTAGTAGGAAATCAATTCAGAAATGTCATTTGAGGATGAAATTCCTTGGTATTTTTATACCTATTCACAAAGCTAAGAGGCATTCCACTACCGGCCCTTCAGAAACAACTCCTGAGTCACCCAGTTTCTGAGGCATACATACAAAAGTCGCTTGTGAGTGAATCAAACGCAACTTGAAAGTATGCAACTTTTTAAGCTACTGCTTTTCCTCTCAGCTATTTCTTGAAAATTATGGAGAAATTGCTGCTTTTTATTGGGCCATTTACATGAATCATGTATGTTTTTATATCTATTTCATATTTCTCTATCCTCTCTCCTACATGCTGTCCCATAGCTAGACCCTCTCATACTGGTGTGTATTCGTGGTGACATGGCAGTCTTCAACTTTTGGTTGTCTGAAGGAAATGGAAATTTGCAGCGTCTTTGAAAAGAAAAACTAGGCATCCTTTAGTCTAAATTTTTAGAGGCTTGGATAGCTACTAAATTTACTGTAACAACCTCAAGTAACCATAAATATATGAGGATTGAGAGCTCAGTGATAATAAAAACGCATGGAGCTCTTTTTCCAGGGGTGTATCATGAATCTTCTTAGTATTTCCTCTCTATTTTGGGGTGTTAATTTTGTAGTAGTACAAATAATCACAGCTATAGTTTGAGTGTTCACTATATGACAGAAAATATGCTATGCATTTTATACAAATCATCTCATGTCTTTACGATTATTCCACAGAGTATTATTATCTCCATTTGCCTTTTTTCCCCAAATGATAAAATTGAGGCTGACAGAAGTTAACTTTCCAGAGTCACAAAATCAGTAAGTCATGATCTGATACAAATATGCCAAGCTATCAATTTGGACCTTTTAGCCATTTTTCTATGCGATTGCCAGGCTCTCTTGAACCTGTGGATTATATTATTTCAGTGAAATTCTTATTGAACATTTGCTACGTGTAGCCATTGTCCTAGTTGCTGGGGTTACAGGGTAATCAGGGCTGCATTATACGAGCTCATATTCTAGTAGGCAAGTCAGAAAAGTGAACAAATGAATGTAATATAGGACAGTACGTGTAATAAACAACTAACTATCAGTTAATTCAGGTGGCTCAGTTCAGGAAAAGATCTGTTGTCCTGGTAGAAAAGAATGAGGGTACTGACATTCCAGAAAAGGGGAAAAGCCCACGCAGTGGCACCTAGTGGGGAAATTGCATGGAATAAAAAATAAGAGTAATGGTACTGTTGGACCATAAAGAATATGTAGGTGAATGATGGAGATGAGGCTAAGGTGACTAGGTGACAAAAATGGAAAAACCTCATCATTCAATCTTCCAAGTTTGGATTCACTCTTGTAGGCAAAAAGACCGATGTGAGGAATTTTAAACAGGGGAATGATTAGAACAAGTCATACCCAGAGTAATTATAGGGCAGCTAACTGTTTCCCAAGAAAACATTTTAGTAGTTTTGGTTTTGTTTTACTGGCAAGAACATATTCCGTAGAGATGTTTTTATTTTATTTTTTTTAATCTCAGTTGCCATCTCTTTAGATATTAGGAATGAAAATTTCTGTCTGGATTAAAAAAATATGAAGATATTCACCTTGTCTATGGAGTAGATACAATTTTTATTCAACATTCCAATTACATAAATTATGAAAAATTGGCTCCTCCCCAAGAATACCACTTCCTCTGAAGCCCTCTTGACTAGTCTCCATTCTTCTGTACTACTAGTATTTTCAAGCCATAGGAAAAGATTTTATATTCTCAAGGAAACCATATATTTATCTCCTCTTGAAGTTCATGGCACTAAAGTTAATCCATTTTCCCTCAGTGTCTTTGTCACCCATCCTGATGCCAGTTACTACCCAACAGTAAGAGAAGACTTGAAACTTGGGCCGTGACCCCCTTTTCCACCTCAATTCCCTGTATGATTTTTTGGCCACTTCAGTATCTTTGTGTGCAAACCATACAATATAATAATCTGGGATTTTACAGAAGGAAAATGATACTTCTGACTTTAGGAGGATAGGAAAGTTTCAAGGAAGATATGTCACTCTGTTCTTACAAAGGTAAGTAAAACAGTGATGATCAAAAATTGGGGTCTAGGGAGATTTCCTAGATAGAAGAAATAGCACAAGTCATGGCACACTGTAAAAAGGATGACAGAAAGGTACAGAAACCTGTGTGATTAAGTCATAGATGATAGAAAAAGGAGCAGTGTGATACGGGGCTAAGAGAGCTGAGTTGCTTCTGCATTTTGAAAGATCTTGTTTTCATATCAAGAAGGGGAATCATTTGGCTGGCGGTGGGAGAGGGAGGGTTGAAGATGTTTGGGAAGAGAAGTAAAATGAGCAGACTCTGCTCTAAGAAAGTGAAGAAATCATCTTTCTTTAGGATGGAAAAGAGGATGGAGAGAGGGATAAACCCTTTTGTTTGGATAAGATTATCTAAGGATAGGAGGCATAAAGGGAACATAGCATCTATAACCGCATTTCGAGGAATGCTGTTACCGAGTAGACTTGGTTGAGTACTCAAATGAACTGGAGAAGGAATGGCTGGAGAAGGAGGGAGACCAGGAGGATACTTTGCATGGGGAAAAGGAGTAAAGGAAGTATGCTTTAGGTAGGAGAAACGTCAACAGTGATAAATGCAGACAAGAGGTCAAGTAAGATGTGGGCTAGAGGACAGCTATCAACTTTACTAACATGGGGGTCTTTGATGGTCTTAGCCAGTTATTTGATTATTTGTTTGCTACTTTGAGGGCAAAATCCACGTTATATTTGGTTGAGGGTACTGCTTTAAAGTGGAAGAGACATGAGGGGGATTTTGTAATAAGTACTGGTGGCAAAAATTAAGAGGCAGACAAGAATTCAAATGCTGATTCCTGACTATTTGTAACTTGATTTCTCTGAATCTTAGTTTCCTCACAGTGGATAAGGAAATAAAAACCAATGGGTTTGTACACAAAATGAATGAGATTATAAGTGAACTATTGGACAAAAATGGTAACCACTATAGTATTATTTGAATTTGGAAAATGGTGAAATATTGGAGGAAAGGGTAACAGGTGTAAAAATAACAATAGTTTTGTTTTGACTGAGAATAAAGCTGCCATTAAGATAAATGGGGAAGTCTGGAGAGGATAATGTGGCTTAAAGAAGAAGATGAGTTTGATTTGTAATTTTTTCCCTTTGTAAAAAATGGGATAAAATATACACAGTAAAATGCACAGATATTTTGCAGTTATATACAAGTTTTGACAGATGCTTGCATCTATGTAATTCAGAACCCTTAATGATATAGACTACTTCTGCTGCTTAAGAAAGTTCCCTCATCTTCCTTTGCAGTCAGTCTTTCTATCACCCAGAGACAACTACTGTTTGATTTCTATAATGACAGATTATTTTTTCCTATTTTTTTCTAAAATATCTGGAGTAAGATAGTACATACTTTTTTGTCTCTGGCTTCTTTCAGCATGAAGTTTTGGGGATTTATGTGCACTTGTACTTTTTCTTTTTTATTGTTAGACTTAAATATATTGAATGTACCACAGGTTGGTTTGTTTGTTGTTTTTAAATCTATCTGCCTAAAAAAAAACAACTATCTGACTGTTTATGGACACTTTTTTTTTTTTTTTTTTGGTTTCCAGTTTTAGGCTATTATGAATAAAGCTTCCATGAACATTCTTGTACAAGGCTTACTTTGTAAGAAATATTTACATACCCAAGGCATGTAGAAATTTTCCTATTTTTTTAAGAAACTTTGTAATTTAACTTTTATGCTTAGGTCTGTTATTGATGATAAATTTAATTATTGTGTATAGTTACATTTAGGCGTAGAGGTTCATTTTCTTCTTCTATATGGATACCCTGTGCTTATCAGTATTTGAAAAGACTTCTTTCTCCATTGAATTACTCTAACATTTTTCTCTTTTTTCTTTGGTTTTCAAGAATCTGACTATGATGTATCTAGATGTCATTTTCTTCATGTTTAGCCTGCTGAGGTTTCATTCAGCTTCTTCTAGGGATTGATTTTTTAAAAATCAAATTTGGAAAAGAAATTTAAGCCACGATTTCTTCAAATATTTGTTTCTCTGCCAATCGTTTTCTCTTCCTTCTGAGACTCCAATTACATATCTGTTAGACTATATAATGCCCCACAAATCACTTCAGCTCTGTTCGTTTTTAAGCTTTTTTCCCCCTCTCTGTCCTTTAGTTTTATAATTTATATTTTCCTTTCTTGAGGTTCACTGATTGTTTCTTCTCCAGTTACCAGTCGTCTGTTAAGCTCATAAGATAATTTTACATTTCAGATATCATATTTTTCAGTTCTAGAATTTCCATTGGGTTAATTTATATGAACTCCATTAATTTTCTGAGAACCCCCTATCTGCTCACTCATAATATTTATGTTTTTCAAAATCCTTGAACATATTTATCATAGCTGCTTTAAAAAGTCCTCCTCTGATAATTCCAATATCTGTGATTTGTCTGGACCTATTTCAATTAGTTATTTTTTCTTTTGGTTTTAAAAGAAACCAAATAATTTTATTGTCATGGGAATCATGATGTAAGCATAAGTCTTGGTTTGACTTGACACAGTCATAAGCAGTTTGATATGCCTCAGCATCATTAACTTATCCCAATTTACTCTTTAATATACTAGTGATAATACTTCTAGCATAAATTAGTGAGAATAGAAACCTCAGCTATTATGCAGGGAGATAGAAAAATGTGATTACACCTGATAATGATAATGAAAATAAAAGAGGCCTGATTATCTCCATTTAAACTCAGCTTTATCTTAATCAACTGAGAGTGCTGAGATTAAGAGTAGTGCTACACTGAATAAATGCTACTTTGACAGAACTTGTTGAACCTGTTACGTTTAGAAGTAGAGGAAGAGAGGAAGAAGCAGGACCACTTTAAAAGCATTTCTACCCTAGATAGACACCCAAGCAAAGAAGATGAAATACTCTTCTCTGTTCTTTCCCTCTTCCAACTTACCTTTCTACATTAGAAGATTTTGTGCTGTAGCACATACTCACATCTTCTTTATGGGTGGGAACTTTTTTGGAACAGTTAATCACCATGAAAGGACTTGGCTGTTTCTGTATAGCATCTATTCATTAATTAATTCAGTATTCACTACATAACTGATATTTGCTTGGCACCTCAACAGACAGTGTTATAGCTGGAGACATGGTTCCTTCCTTCATAGAGTTTAGAGATTAGTTAACATATTCTTTCATGCTGTTAATGTGACACTTTTGTAGATGCCACCAAGTGCTCTAATGAACTGCCTTAGGTTCCTGACTCTTAGACCAAAGCTCCTGACAGATGTATCTGGTTCTTATACTTGATATTCCATAATCTCACAATCTTATGTTTTTTTCTGTGAAGAATGAGGATAGAGATAGGAGTCTATAAACATCACAGTACTCTGGGTGTAGCTTTACAACTGTTTTATCCTTCTGTTTCAAAGAGATTGGGGAGACGGGTGGGTCTTATCAGAGTATGGTATTTCACACATATAAACCGAAGATTCCATTTCAAGTTTTAATGACAGTATAAGCAGTATATTGAAAGACAACCAATAACGTCCATCTCTTTAAATAAGTATCCTGCAGGGCTGAAATAACTTTGGCTTTATTGCTCTTAAACTTCATGAAGCCTGGGTTAAGCTCTTGGCTATGTTACATCTGAGAAATACAGACCTCATTTCACCTGTTCCACTCTACAGCTGCAGTTTTATTTGGAAAATTGATGAAGGCTTTAAGTTCTGAACTTGTGTTGATTCTAATGTAAATAAATGGTATCATTACTTCATTGTTGGGAGTGCCACTAATCCAGACCTTAAAATTAAGTGTTATCTTGTTGATTGGGGGAAAATTAAGGCAATCAACTTTAAAGGTTTTAATAAATGAGGTTTAGCACTAAAAAATCATTTTCAACCTGGCTTTAAAAGTAGATGACTAGAACATCAATAGCAATAATACATCCCCATGGAAATAGAATGGGCTATATTTATTTAAGGATGTTTTCTCCTGTTGTTTGGGCTGAGTTTATTAATGTGGAGTTTAAAAGTAGTCGTATAAAATACTGAGCATATTTTAATAGGAGAATACACACTGTATGTCTGGTGGCAGTTAATGTAAGTAGAGCCGTGAAAGTTGAATTTCCCTAAAAAACCCCAATGATATAGGCTCAGTACACCTAATGTAACTTCATGAAATCAAAGGTTTTTCTAGGAAGCTGGAGGCACAGAGGACTCAGTCCTATGCCTGTGTATAATAGTTCTGTGTGTGTGTGTGTGTAAGTGGGGTGTGTGTATGGGTGATGTTTGTATGTATGTGTGTGTGTAGGGGTTATTAAACTATAAAATATTAATGGATTGACCTCAGAAACTAAGCTCTCGTCCAAAGCTGGAATATACATTATTCCTTCTTTAATCACCACCACCATCATCATCCCAGCTCATATTCATTGAGTCTTACTGTGTGCCAGAGAGCTGTTGTATTAAGTGCATGAAGCAGGCTCTCAATAAATGTTTGTGAACCAAACTTTGTGTTACTCCACACTGTATGTCCAGTAGTGATTTGAACAAAATCACTGCCTGGGATGTGTTTTTGAACTGTTAACAACAGAAGTCAAATGTGCACTCTCATATACATCTGGGGACATATATGTCTCAATTTCTTAGATATAGAGTGGTGTATAGGAGAATAATTTGTAAAGTTATTTCATACATCAGTATGTGCTCAGGAACACAAACCTGGCCACTCCAAGACAATGCTTTTGGGAGTTTTTATTGTTGTTGTTTGCTCTTAAGTTTGGGCAGATTTGTAAGGTACTTCAGAAACAATATGAAAAACTGAGATTTGCATACCTATTAGTTTGGAGTCGGTTCAAATAAAATTTCAACACTAATCTGATGCATATTTAATGAGATACATTATTAGTGTGCTATACTGTAAGCATGAAAAACATGTCGGGGGCTTCCCTGGTGGCGCAGTGGTTGAGAGTCCGCCTGCCGATGCAGGGGACACGGGTTCGTGCCCCGGTCTGGGAAGATCCCACATGCCGCGGAGCGGCTAGGCCCGTGAGCCGTGGCCGCTGACCCTGCGCGTCCGGAGCCTGTGCTTTGCAACGGGAGAGGCCACAACACTGAGAGGCCCGCATACCGCAAAAAAAACAAAAACATGTCGGAATCGTAGGTCCTAGATAGGCCTTATTGTCCATCTTGCCATCCTCAGCTCTTGGAGCCCTGTGCAGAGCAGCCACAGGAGTCCTGAGCCAGACACATTGTTGCTGAAAGTGTAATCATAGTCATAGTAGCAATAAACATGATTCTCATCTGTTTTCATGGTTATTACATACCAGATCCTATACTACATACTTAGCATACATATCTCACTTTATTTTAATAAAAACCCAGTTAGATAGTTAGCTGCAGTTTTCAGATTAAAAAAAAAAAATGAGGCTGAAGACTTGAAAATGAGGGCAACGTAATATAATGGAAAGAACATGTGATTCGCAATCAGATAGACTCAGACAGAAATCAGTTTCAAGTCATGATTTAACACATACTGTGTGATCTTGGGAAAATTACTTAACCTCTCTGCATCCCAGATTTTTAAAGCATACCAGAGGATTACTACTGCCTCCCTGTTATGATAACTTACTATGTATATAAAACCCCAAACATAGTACCTAGGACATAGGAGGGCATTTATAAATATTGGTCCCCTCCATCCTCCATTCCTGACACCCACCTCCATAACTGCAATTAATATTGACCTGGGCAGTGTTCACCCTGGCTTCAGTGAAGAAAAGGGGAACAGTGACTAATGATTCTCTGTATTAGCTTAGAGTGGTTAAGCTCAGTGTAGTTAAGTAACCGTATTAGGGACACTTGTTAGAAAGACTTCGGCCAGAACACAGATTTTCTATCTTGAATGGGCATCCTGTAGAATCGACTTAATATCGTAAAATTAAGTTCATGGAAAGAGTCATAGTGGATAGGCAGTCTCAGTCCAATGACAGTCCTTGCTTTTATGAGCCCCTGTAGCACTAGTAAGCCCTGTGGAGATCTAACCAAGGGGGTCACTGCCACAGTGGGAATTCAGAGGTCTGAGTGAGATGAGTCAGGATGGCCAACTACTCTAAGCCAGCAACGTCTAATGATAAGTACAAACCTGTACAAATTATTAAGACCCAAGAAACTGTATCTCGTCGTCAAATCAAAATTCATGAGTGAGGAGAAAGGTAGAAGAACTCAAGGTATAAATGAGATAGACATATTCAGGAATGAAGCAGCCAGTGAGGGGCAGAGTCAAAAACAAAGACAGAGATCCAATTATTTTGCCAAGAACTGGGCTTGGATCTCCATTCTTTGTATCTAAGCGTAGCCTATCATAACAGAGATTTTCCTCTTGTTTGGATGTACGTTGTCTAGTAAGTGGGTGGCTTGTCTGTTTCGAAGCCATGTTTATCATGAATAAGGCTTAACTCGTTCAGGTTTCATTCACTTTCTCACAAATGTTGAAATAACCATTTGGGCACGAACATTAGTTTTATAGAGACATCCCACTATAAACGATATTTAGTATTCAATAAAGCTTGCAGTCCTGTACTTTAACGTTGTATCCTAATATATTGAATCAGGTCTCACTGGAAATCTGAGACACTGGTTCCATGATCTATGCACTTAATAAACCTTTAAATAATGAAATAGGCTATACTTGAAGAGCCAGTTGTCTTTGTTTCTATTTTCTGCTTGCACTTTTATGAGCTTGATGATTAGGGCTCAGACTGGCGCTTGGCAACATTGTGGAGGTAGCAAAGGTCTTTCCAGCCCTCTCCTGACTTCTCTTTTTTACCACCCTTGCTACATGTAAATTCTTTCTTCAGCTGCCTGATGTTCTCATGCTTCTAGGATTTTAGTATCTACATCCTCCCTAAAGGGTTTGCCTGCCCTGGGGCCATCCCATACAGCAGACCAGGATTTAACAATAGTTGGGGAGTCGTTTGTTAAGTTTTTGATTTTTCATTTCTTGTAAAGAAAGATCTCATCCATCAACTCATGCATTTGAACCAATCTAGGGTATAGTGAATGAAAATGGTGATCTGGAAGAGAAGAACACAGATGCAATGCCAGCTGTCTCCCAGAAAAACTTCTGTGCATATAATTGGAACCAAAATCTCCCACATCAGCAGCACAGTGGGAAGCCTAGCCTCTTACGTACTTTTCCTCTTCACATACCTTTCAGGAGGCATGTCACACATTATAAGTTCTGTCCCTTTTCAGGGGAGTTTTTGATGTTCATTTAAACTTGGACTCTCTTATCTAAGTGTCATGGCTGGGAAGGACACAAAGTATTATCAGGTAATTAAGACCAAGCCTGGCTAAGGAACTAGATCAGGGTAATTTGTTGGAAAGATGAGGCCATAATCTACAAAACCTGAGAATGGTCATGGGCTCCGTGTTTTCCAGCCCAGAACATCCAAGGAAGTGGTCCTAAAATGCAAAGAACCATAATAGCTCTGGAGTAGCCCTGACAGAATGATAGGAACATCAGAATAATGAAGGTTTTGTGGGTGGTTTTGGTCATGAGGACTTTAATTTAAAACTTTTCTTAGAAGTTGAATTCTTAGAAACTTTGTCTTTCCCTCAAAATACAAGTACCCTAAAATGGGTCAAATAAAGAACAGAGTTCTCAGTGGCTCTTAGAGAGGAGTGAAAGTATCCCTAGGAATGATAGGTCCAGGGGCTTCCCAGCTGTCCATGCTGGAAGCAGAAGATATCAAAAGGGAAAGACAAAGTGTGGTCCAAAGAATAAAATACTGTTCCTGTTTTGCTGGATGAATGCAGGTGAGGGAAGAAACAATTTGTAACTGGAAAGCGAAGCCACATTGTACGTGTGTGTATGTGCTTGCGTGACAAGAGGGACCTTGGGTTATCATGGGTTGGACTTAGGTATGAATCCTGCCTGCTTCTATAAAACTGTCCATCCATGAGCCTTAAAGCTTGCACTCAATGATGATAAGAAATTCCAGCCTATTCATGCAACCCCCCTTGTATATTTCTTAGCGTTGTCATCATTAATTCTCTTGCTGAGTTTACTGCCTCTCTGAGCCTCTCTTCATCATATCATCCTATTAGTCAACAAATTCCTACAGAGCACATGATAAGCCAAGAACTCTGCCGGGCACTGGGGCTTTACACGAGCAAGACACTTTCTATTAAGCAAGGTAGGCCACTCCTATACGCATCAACCTTGAGTGGGGAAATATCTTTCCTTCTTTGCCTTGTGTTCTCTTCTTCTCACTGAGAACAGGCTGTAACGTGCTTTTGTTTGATTTTGTTTCTTTTATAGAGACTTCCAAATTCCTCCTAAGTGAGTTGCACACAAAGTCAGTCTGAGTGCCAACTCAACCCACAAACTATTGTTCTTGGACCTGTCATGATCTTTTCCTTCAGGGAAGAATTCTGTCTATCCAGTGCACTGATTGGGGGATTAAGGAAGAACCTTACTCTCTGAGAGTTTATGGACCCACAAGCTTATGAGCTGCTCATGTCCCCCAAAGTCTCCATCCACCGTCCAACTCATGAGGTTTCAGCCATCTATGCAAAGAGCACCATCTCCCCTTAAACCCTGGTCATTACTTTGAAACTCTCCAAATATAAGTATTTACTGGCTCTAAGGGAGCTGGCTTGTGGGAGGTCTAAGTGAGGTGATAGCCCTTATCCATAGTGGGTTACAATCTTTTGAGCAAACACTCAAGAAACAGTAAGAGGCTAATAGAGAATTACCAGGTCGTTTAGATAATTAGTGCCGTTTAAATCTTTGCTCAGAGGAGTCATACTTATCAGTAACATATTAAGCATAGATTTGTTCTCCAATTTCAGAAAAAGAGAACAAAACCCCCCCGCCAGCAACCATAAATGGTGGCCAGAAAAGATAGGTGTAGGAGAGGGGTTAGAAGAGCTAGCGGGAATGATACACAACTATATCTTGCAGCTTGAGAAACACAAATTAGGATATATGATGATGATAATTTAACATTTATTGAATTCTATTTATAACACATTTCTGTGAACTACCTAATTTGATCTCCACATCAATTCTAAGAAATAAATATATGTGTCTTAGCAGAAAGGTTCCCCAGAATGTAGAATTGAAGAGATTTTTGGACCATTACTTTAATTGGGAAGACGACTCTGGGGACAAGAGAGAGGATGCAGGAGGAAGAGCCAAGATGAGGATGCTTATCAAAGTGGTCATAACCAAGTATCACAGATGGCTTGATCAACAGTACATTCTCCCCGAGAAGCTATCTAACTTGTGTCTCAGAACTTTCTCAGGGGGGATGGGGGGGAAGGGAGGATGGGTTCATCCATGGCTTGTGTCTCTCTGACCGGAGATTATCTTCATGGCCTTAAGTTCCCCCTCTAACAGTCATTCTAGTCTCTAGTGCATCGGAGCCATGGCTGCCCCTAGGGAAGCCTCAGTATGGCAGGTGAGAGGCCCACCGTACCACACAGGGATTGTTGGGCCCAGACAGGTGAGGCCAAGAGGGCTTCAAATGATGCAAGTGGTATCTGGTTCCTTAATTTTCTCCATTTTATAGGTGGAGAAAACTGAGGTTCAGTTTTAGGGAGGAAAATTTAACACAGAAAGATTCTCAACTGCTCTATCCAAACTCCCAATTACTAATTACTGATGGAAAGACTCCCCCCGCCCCTTGAAAATTTTCAGAAATTAACCAATGAGGTGGCATAGACTAAAATTTCAGGGTGTCAAAAGGAATTTTTTGAAACTTCTGAATGAGAAACCCTTACCAAGTTACTATAGGACAGTGGGAAGTAAGAGGCATGTCTTTAACCTGGAAAGCATTCATCCAGGACAACTGTGCTCTTTAATCCCAAATGTCTTTGATGCACTAGAGATCGGAGCTGCTTGTTGGCATTCTTAAATACACTTGACCAAATTCCAGAAGAAAGGGAAGGTGGTCTCCATATTCGTTGAGTAACCTACTTTGTGCCCAGACTGTGCTAAGTATTTCACATGAACAACACTGTGGCAGATAATAGTATCTCCATTTTACAGATGACAAAACCAAGGCTCACATAGGAAAAAGTACTCTTTTGTATCCCACATTGTCCCTATGGTATACATAACAGTTGCATATTTGGATTTTTGCCTGTATTCACCTTCTATATTAATTTTCTAGAGAAGGGATGGTACACCCTGGTTGGTCACCACAATAATTTAAGAAACTTGCTAAAATTATAGATCCCCAAACCTGCTGCATTGGTCCTTCCATAGCTAGGGGACCAGATATCTGTAACATGACTATATTTTACGGGGGATATGATGAGAAGCCAAGGCTGACACTCAAAAGGGCAGATTCAGAAGAGTGAATGTTTTCTTTTGTCTTATTAATATATTTTAGATTCAACATGTAAGCGACATCATATGATATTTGCCTTTCTCTGTCCTGCTAACTTCACTTAATATGACAATCTCTAAGTCCATCCATGTTGCTGCAAATGGCATTATTTCATTCTTTTTTTACGGCTGAGTAATATTCCATTGTATGTATACACCACATCTTCTTTATCCATTCATCTGTCAGTGGACGTCTGGGTTGCTTCCATGTCTTGGCTATTGTAAATAGAGCTGCAATGAACACTGGGGTGCCTACATCTTATACACATTACTATATATAAAATGGCCAACAAGGGCCTACTGTATAGCACAGGGAACTATAGTCAATATTTTGTAACAACCTATAAGGCAAAAGAATCTGAAAAATAATAGATACATATATGTATCACTGCATCACTTTGCTGTGCACCTGAAACTAACACAACATTGTAAATCAACTATACTTCAATTAAAAAATAATAATAATGGCAAGGAAAAGAGTGAATGTGTTCTTAAACTGCTTGAAATAAATATACAATATTCAGAACAAATGTTGGGAGAGCAGATAGTCCTGATCGTCTTGGTACATATCATATGAGAGTATTTTATATTTGGAGTAGCTTACTTTTAAGGGCCAGGTTAGGAGAGAACGACTGTGCTGGGGATTAGGGACTGTGTCCAGGTGACTCAAGACAAAACCAAACGCGGTCCAAGAGGCTGGTCATCAGGGAAGCCTGGTGAGGGCAGTTCTCTCATGCACTTTAAATCAACCAACCAACATGCAAACAAGGAAACAGCTTCTCCCAGCTGGACCTCTGGGTTCTTGGCAGCAGAGGGCCTGGCACGGTTTCTAGAAGAGGCTCTGCTCTTTCTGCCCTCCACTCTCCCTGCCCAGCATCTCCAGCAGTTCCGTCTGCATCTGGGTTGTGCCTCTCCCTTCACTGCTTAATCCACAGTTCTCCTCAACTACCACCTCCCTTCCACACACAAGCAAGATGCTTTTTTGGCAGCGAGCTATTTTCTGACGTTGGGCACTGAGTGATCACGGTCAGATACAATTTCCTGACCACACAATTGCACTCCTCCTGCAGCCTCAGGTATAATTATGAAGGCTGTCCCAGCACCTGCAGCCTACACTGTACTTCCCGGCAGGGATGGCCTCTCATTCTCTATTGAATGTTTTGAAAGAAAACCCGTAGGCATGACAAGGTTCAGGCACCAAGTAGAAATGGGAGCTGGAGTGTCCTTGCTTTGATAGGCCTGTGCAAGTTTTAATTATCTACTCATCCAGGATTTACATTTTTTTCATTTTGTTATAAAACGTGGAGAATGGTGATAGCCTGATTTCTTGTGCACACAGGGAATGAGATTGGTTGAGAATATTGTCTGCAATTCAGTCTCTGTCACTTTTCCCCTTATTTTCCTTCATAAAGTTTATTTTCTCATTCCATGAATAAGAAATTCAGAAAATATGGAAAATATAGGAATTCATAAAGATGAACAATTGATGGCTCCACAGTTCAGACAAAACTCCTATTAATATTTTTATACAGTTCCATCCAATCTCTTATTCATTCACATGCACGCAGACAAAATATTTGAGGTTCTATTATAGCAGTTTTATATTCTGATTTTTTGTTTATATTACATTATGAGAAAAACATTTATTCATGCCATTGAATACATTTTAAAAACAACTAATAGCTTTATAATATTCCATGTTATGGTCATGTCCTCATTTATTTCACTTTATTTTCCTACTGTTGGATATTTAAATTATTCCCTACCCTTTGCTAATTCCTTAAAAATCAATAAATCACCCAAGATAACTGTTCAAGCTGTTTCCTATGTGTAAACAGCTATTAATCACAGCACAGCATAAGGAGATGGTGCACAGGCTTTGGAACAGAAAAAACCTAGATTGATTCCCAGTTCTGGCACTAGCTTGGAGGGTTTTCTCTTCTGTAAAATGGGCCATGCTAACTTCCTGGCTTATTTTTCCATTTTTTCACCCTCTTTTCTGTAGTACAAACCATCCATGTTAGCTGCTCTTTTCCACTCACACCCTTGCTCACGCTGCTTCTCCAGCCCTGCAACTGCACACACACTCACACTCTTCCTTTTTAAACTTGACTTAATTGTCAAGGCCAAATCCGAATCCTATTCAACTTCTCCCTGCACTTGTTCTGCTTCTTCTTTGGCCCTTCCTTTGCCGGGCTTGACCTGGGTTTTGCATCAGGGTAACTTCATTACCTGGGCTTCTTTAGCCACCTCTTCCCCTGCTTCTGCCTTTGTGCCCTTCCCTTTCCCGGAATCCGGTCCTCACATTTCCACCTCCCTTTTTGTCCAGGTCTTTCTCAGGCTTGAGAAATCATCTCCAGCCTCAACAGCTCTGGAGGGTTTCCCAACCCCAAACTGTAGATGGGGCTGAGCACCTCTCCCTTGAAGATTCCGTAGCCTGAAACCGTGTTATTTTAAGTGCCAGAGATGCTCTGCCTCAAACTTTCTGAATTTGAATGCTTGGTGATTTTTTTTTCCTCATTATTTTTGGCAAAATTTCAATCACACGTCAGCCTTTTCTTTACTTTTTCCTCACTGTGCCTTTAGCTATTTCTTCCAGCTACACAGGGTCAGATGACAGGAGTTCCCTTAAAGGTCAGTCTATCCTAAATCTGATTAGTCTACAATACTTGCTGAGGGAACACAAATGAGTCTGTGAGACTCGATCCATAATATCAGAAAATGAACAAACAAACCCAAAAGCCTTATAGTGCATGCCTGCAAGAGGCAGAGTAGTTGGTAGTTGGTAAAATAAAGCCTGAGTTCAATTCTCAGCTTAGTCTCTTATGAGCTGTGTGACCTTCAGTGAGCCTCTAAGCCACATAATCTTCATTTGTTTACATGGAAACAATATTTGCTAATTCGTAGAGTTGTGCTGATCAAATAAATGACATTCAGTAATCAGTAAATAACCTTGATTATTAAAAATATTCTCAGCTTTCTGTTATTTTTACATAAGAATCACATAAAAGGATTCTATTGAAATCTTATGAGTGTATGTCAGATATATGTAGTTATTGATACTTGATATTCACACCAAAGTAGCTAATCACTAAACTTACTAATAATAGTGAAAGGGAGTCTATGGAACATGGCATTTATCTCCAAATCTCTGGCACCTAGCACAGTTTCTGGCACATGTTCAGCTCCCAGAAAACAATACTGAATTGAATTTACGGTGAAATAAACTTTTAGAGGCTTTGACATTTCAGTTTTTAGGTATCCAATCTCTCCTACACACACACATTAGCATTTTTGTATGACACTGAAAAATATTGGAGAAAAAAATTAGTAGGTTATGGACATTCAATTAATGGAGGAGGCATGAAAGATAAAATAACCTAGATTAGATTTCATCTTTTAGAGGGAGAAACTGAGGACCAAAGATGTTCCATGAAATGCCAGCACGCAAAGTTTGAAAGGGACAAGGTTGGGATTAGAACCCAAACCCCAACCTTTGCCTCCCCACCTCATACAGAGTTTCTTCATACTCTCATCATTGGAGCTTTCTGTGTCTTTTAAAATTCTATTTATGGGGCTTCCCTGGTGGCGCAGTGGTTGAGAGTCCGCCTGCCGATGCAGGGGACACAGGTTCGTGCCCTGGTCCGGGAAGGTCCCACATGCCGCGGAGCGGCTGGGCCCGTGAGTCATGGCCGCTGAGCCTGCGCGTCCGGAGCCTGTGCTCCGCAATGGGAGAGGCCACAGCAGTGAGAGGCCCACGTACCGCAAAAAAAAAAAAAAAAAAAAAAAAAAAATCTATTTATGTAGCTAGGATAAAAATAAATTTATTTATGAATTTTCCAAAGTAATTTCACTGTTGTTATTAATTTTTTTCTATTCCCTTCTACCCTCCCATCAACCTCCACCCTACCCCAATTCCTAAAGCTTGGTCTTTTTTTCAAATAACTTTTTTATATAAACAAATCCTAGTGAATTTTTGTGTTATATGTCAAGCTCCCTTATGAATCTGTCTAAAGCCCCTGAGGAATAAATCCCAGGGCAGGATATCCTGTATTCATGCATCTAATTAACCTTTGAGCATCTTTGTGACTGCCTTGCAGTTCAATACTTGCTTGATTTTTATTATCCATATAATTAGTGTGGTTTAAGTGGCTTTTTGTGTCAGATTTTATTATATCAATTTGCTACACAATTTCAGGACACTCTAGGGAGTTACAATGTCATTGCAATGCTTAAGTGCTATGTATTTACTTGTTGTTTGTTTGATTTTTCTCTCCAGAAAAAAAGTGCTTTGACCAATTTTTCCCACTAGAGTGTATAAGTAGTCTATGAAATGCCATAATGATGGCAAAAGCCTTTCTATTAATTGTGCATAAATGATCAACACAGCTAGTCAAGTCTAATCAATCATTTTTCTATCCAATAAGCCCATAGAGTGACAGACTTGATATTCTGAAACAAAGGGGATAGTGAAAGAAACCCCTCAAAATACTTCAATTTAGAGCAAGCTAATGAATATGCACATATTATAGAACTGGTTCTATAGCCATGGGAATATAATTTGTTACTGAAATCTGTGGATTGTAATTAAGTGTGTCTATAATGGGATGGTTAGGACTTAATCAATTAGGTGTGCAAATCTTATTTCCTACCACTGATCTTTTTTTAAATTTTTGCATGTCAGTTTTATTTCCAAATGAACAGTAAACTAGCTTTCAGTCATATAATTTACATGTTCATGTGGTAGTGTTCTTTTCTTATTCAATGAACTTTTTAATTACTGAGAATTAATATGAATGCAATTTAATTCTGTCCATATAGAACAATACAGTTGTGTCTAATATTAACTGTGATTGTAGTTTCCCTTAGCTTCCCTGAGATCTTGCTTTATTTTGTCTCTTTTCCCTTGGCTTTAAAATTGAGTAAGCAGTTTGACTTACTTCTAGTTCTCTCTCTCTCTCTCTCTCTCTCTCTGTATGTATGTGTGTATATATATATATATATATATATACATAGATAGATATAGACATAGATAAATCAGAGATATAAAAGATCTAGCAATTACCACAGAGCTCAATTTGTCATTAATAGTCAAAATGTCCAGTGGCAATTACCTTATGTATGGAAACAACCGTGTGATACAGAATGAAAGCAGTGGGGGCATGCTGTCTGATGCACAGCAAGGGAATCAGAAGTATTGGGTGCCAGTCCCTACTCTAGCTTTGACTGACTGTTTAGCCTTGGGCTCGTCATGCTTCTTACCCTCTCAATGTCTTATTCTTTACATCGAGAAACAAAGCTAATTGTACTTGTAGGCAGGGAAAAAGGAAACCGTGACATACATTACTTTGGATGGGAATTATTTACAAAATTCAAAGGATTATTCTGAAATATAATTCATCCTACATTTATTGAGCATCTTCCATGTTCTAAGGATTGTGCTGGGTACCAGGGATACAAAGGTAAGTTGGACATTACACTGGTGCTCATATCTGACAGGAGGTGGAAGAGACTTCTGGACTCAAGTGTGTTTGAAACAGTACATTGTATCTGGAATCTCATCTTAAATCCAAATAAATCACATTATAAGGATAGTACGTCTATTAATACATTGAAGAAAGACAGTGAATAAATAATAAGAAGTTTATTTTGGTAGACTGGATTATTGTTTGCAACCTGTTACTTCCTGTTGTGGAAGAATTATAACATTAATTGCCTTTGCCATGTGACTTTGTAGTGCCTCCCATTAAAGTCAGCAGAGTGCACATCCCTCCTCCATTGGCTGGTTTCGGCGAGGTGACTTGCTTTACCCAATAGAATATGGACAGAAGAGACATTATGCCTGATCTAAGCTGAGACTTGAAGGGTTATGAGAAATTGCTGCCAGGCTGTTTGGATCTCCTCCTCTTTGCCAGGAAAAGACTATACTCCCAAGTAACTGTCTCCTTAGTCTATGCCAAGAACAAAGCAATATGGCCCAGACTGAACTCCACCCAAGCCTGGATTCCAGTCCCACCCAGCTGATTCCAGTCTAGACCAGCAGAACTTCAGACACACCTAGAAACACAAAATGTGTTGTTGTTGCCTTGGATTATCATGGTTAAGCAAAGAATGGTCTAATCAAACACCTTTTTGTGAGCTTGAATTAAATCATCGATTGAGGCAGTACTCATCAATAAATGATAAAGCTATAAGATGAAAGATGGATGGGGAACTGAGTATTTACGTGCTAAATATGACTCCACAGATTTCTTGCTGAGGACAAGAAAACAAAGATAACTTCAGTGGAGAGATCAAGCTTCCACTACCCTAACGCAATTTGTCACTAATTATGGGACAGCCAGACACCATAATGCATCACATCAGGTGACACATAAACTCCTCAGCATGGCCTATGAAGTGTTTTTGCCCAAGTGATTAACTTGAATTTAGTAAACTGCTACATCCAACTTTCCCTTTGCACGAAATAGTAGAAGTTAAACAACAGCATAAATTCACATCAGAAAAATTCAGCACAGCACATTTTACAGGACAACTGACTAGTCTATTCAACAAGCCAATGTTGCAAAAAGAAAAAGTGAGAAGGCAGAAAAAATAACAGCCAAATGCAGTGTATGGTTCCAGTGTGTATCCTGGTTTGAAAAATTGAGTTATAGAAAACATTTGAAGACAATTGAAAAAAGTTAAATATAGCCTGGCTACTAGACCTTACTCGGAAATTATTATTAATTTTGTTTAATTTAATAATGGTATTGTAGTTAGTTAGAAAAATGTCTCAACTTTTAAAGGTATATGCTGAATTATTTAGACTTTGTAGCTCATATGTGATTGACTTGAAATTACTTCACAGTAGATATTACAATTATGGCAAAATGTAAATGCCTATTAAATTTGAGGGAAAAAGATAAAGATGCCTCTAATTCTACTCTTTTAAAATTTCTATATGTTTGAGATTTTTTTAAATAAAAAGACCAGTGACAATGCACTTAGGATGCAGAGTAAAAGCATTTAGGATGTCATTTGCTGTGCAGTCTGGTCCTACATTTAGTGTTGTTTTTAGTGTTCTCTAATTTATGTTACCTGCTTACTACCCATATCCAAAAGAGGTCAGTAAGCTACATGAAGATCCGTGCCACATTTCATACTTGTTTTCACTTAGCCCAAGCACTCAGTCGCTTATCGCATAAATACGTGTTAGCCATTCCATTAAAGGTGATGTAAAGAACTTTCTTTTCATTATTGCTTATTACATTAGTGACTTTATATTTCCCTCCTTTGTCCTTATCAACGGAAGCATAGTCTGTGGTCGTATGGCTTCTTGCCCTAGGAATTAGTTAATTAAGTCATTCTAGGCAGGGAACTGCTAGTGAAGCCAATCAACCAGCTGGTGAGAGCTAGTTAGATTACTGCAGCTGTTTGATATTGCTCTAAGTGTCAGGTAATAAAGAGAGCATGGGAACAGATGGTGTGTTTAAATGCCAAATGGGGCTACACAATTTCATTCCCAAGGTCTCTATCATGGGTCAAATATGTTTTGAAAGGAGGACAAATATGACATCAGGATTTCTGTAATAATAAGGTGCCCATCACATTAACATCAACAGATTAGTTGTACCACTTTTTAAAATCCTCTATCAATTATCCCATACTTGCCATGTAATTGTCAAGATACTGGAGTTGATTGGCAGGTATTGTATATCCCTCAATCATAATTTTTTAAGGGAAATACATAGTAATTTCAATACAATGATACTATAACTATTCAACCATCAATGTCAAGTACACGGGTTTCTCTCTTAGTCCTTGTAACAGCACAGAGCTCAAAAAAGGGAGACTTTCTTGAAAAAGATGAAAAGTGGTGGTTATATTCTCTTTTAGAATATTAGTAATGAAAATGATGATTCAATCATTCATTTTGAACGAGCCATGTCCCAGGAAACCCATGAGATTTTCTAGGCATATTATTTATAATCTTCTCATTAAAACCCTGCTAGATCAATAAACTATTTCCTGTTTCTTTTTCATAGATGAGAAAACAAAAGTAGAAAGGAAAATGAATTCTGAAAGGTCATTAGTTAATAGAATGCTTAGTCCAGACAGTCCCTTTAACAAAAAATTTTTTAAGGTAATGGGCAGGGAGGGTTTTGACCAAAAGCCTTGTATGTTTGCAGTATTATTATTTTAAATAACAAAAGTCCTGGTGGGGATTAAAGCATAACAAAAAAGCAAACGAAAAAACCCAACAAATCATATAACTGAAACTTTACATGGAAGACTAAATTTTGTGATATTTTTGTGACATTGGGTATATTTAGCACTGGAGAAATATAATCAGTATAAAATAAACTGGATTATTGAACCAAACACTCTGATAATTCAAGCCAGAAATAGTACTCTGTATATATGAGACAAAGAGAGTGGGGTTGTTTTTCTTTTTGTCTGCATAAAAGCCACAATTTCTACATCATTTTTAATGTACAGATTTAAGCCTGAAAGCTCAAACTTGGGCATTATCAGGAATCACTGATACTGATTAAAAAGAATATAACGAGGAAGCAATGGATCAGAACAGTGGAAAGGAAAGACACTGTTGTGGAACGTTGGCAGGCATTTATTCCTCATCAATACAATTGGCTGAATGATTTAGACATTGTAGATAGGAATGAGACAAGAACCTTATGGCAATAATGAACAGTATGGATTCTGATAAATAACAAAAAGGATTTCAGAATATATGTTTATCCATGTACGGATAATGAGAGCAAATTTTAAGAAAAATTGAAGAAATGAAAATCTCTTGTTACAGTTTAGAAACAGTTGAAAACATGCAAGTATAGTTAACAACAACATGGAAATATTTAACACAAAGTCAAATGTATTTTAAGGAATCAGAAAACAGTGTAATTTTCAAATAACTAGGTAAAAATGCAAACATCAGAATATTCTTAACATTTTTTCAAACATCAGAATTTTTGAACAATTTTGCCACAGCCATTGAAAATAAGCATTCTATTTTCTCCCTTCCAATTCTAACTTAATGTCCTGAATGAAGTGACCTTCCAAAGAATTGCTTTCATCAGGTTACTTATGAGTCTTTTTTTTTTTTTTAAGTAGCCTTTTAAAACCCCATCAGGTCTATGACTGCTAAGAAACTGTTCCAATGTGCTTGTCAATATATGATTCTTTTAAACCCCTTGCAAATATATTTTCTTCAGTTTCTACTTGTAGTCCCTCTGCATGGGGCTCAGACTAAAGGATCTTGGGGTGGGGGATCATGTAGACATGATGTGGGGACTCAGCCCCATCCACCAGCAGACCAGCACCGGCCCCATGCCCCACTGGGTCACACAGCCAATCACGTGGAAAGTCTAGTCCACTCTCCAGAGGGCCTGCAACCACTGATTTAGGCACAGCCTTGCAGCCAAATTGGCCAGGGCCCAGTGATACCTACCAGCATGTCCAAAGTAGTTAGCCTGGCCACAACAAAAGGGCACACACAGCCCACATTGGGGGAACCCTGGAGCATATAGCTCCGGTCACCAGAAAGGAGCATGCTCCTGGGTACCACAGGGCATTTCCTGCATAAGGGTGCTTCTCCAAGATTAGGAAACATAACTGACCTACCTAATATCAATACATAGAAACAAAAACAGAGAATCAGGCAAAAGGAGGTGACAAAAGAATATGTTCTAATTGAAGGGACAAGACAACTTCAGGAAAAGAACTAAATGAAGTGGAGATAAGCAGTCTATCTGATAAAGAGTTCAAGGTAATGATCATAAAGTCGCTCAACGATCTTGGGAGAAGAATGAATGAACACAGTGAAAATTTCAACAAAGTTTGAAAATAAAAAGAATAAACAAACAGAGCTGAAGAATACAATAACTGAAACAAAAAACAAAAGAAGAAATCAACAGTAGATTAGATGATACAGAGGAACAGATGAGTGAATTGGAAGAGAGTAATGGAAATCACCCAGGCTAAACAGAAAAAAGAAAAAATAATTAAAAAAAAATGAGGATAGTTTAAGAGCCCTCTGGGATAACATCAGATGTACTAATATTCACTTTATAGACATACCAGGAGAAGAGAGAGAGAAAAGGGCCAAGAAATTATTTGAAGGAATAATAGCTGTAAACTTTTGTAACCTAGGAAAGGATACAGACATCCAGGCCCAGGAAACAGAGAGAGTTCCAAACAGGATGAACTCAAAGATATCCATACCAAAACACTTTACAATTGAAATGGCAAAAATTATCGATAAAAAGAGAATCTTAAAAGCAGCAAGGAAATGTCACATACAAGGAAACCCCATTAGGTTATCAGCTGACATTTTAGCAGAAACATTTAAGGCCAGAAGGCAGTGGCACAGTATATTTAAAATGATGAAAGAAAAAATCTTACAACAAGAATATTCTACCCAGCAGGGCTATCATTTAGACTTGAAAGAGAGATAAATCATTTTACAGACTAGCAAAAGTTAAAGATTTCAGTATCACTAAACTGGCTTTAAGAGAAATGTTAAAGGAACATCTCTAAGGAGAAAAGAAAAGACCCAACTAGAAATAAATACATATAACAGCAACATAGGAGCACCTAATACATAAAACAAATATTTACAAACATAAAGGGAGAAATTGACAGTAGTACAAAAATAGTAAGATACTTTAACACCCCACTATGTTAGTCGACAGATCAACTAAACAGAAAATCAATAAGCAAACACTGGCCTTAAATAACACATTAGATCAATTGGAATTTATATATATAAATGCTCTGTGTATATATATACAGAACATTTCTTCTAAAATAACAGAATACACATTCCTTTCAAGTGCACATGGAACATTCCCCAGAATACATCACATGCTAGACCATATAACAAACCCCAATAAATGTAAGAAGATTGCAATCATATCAAGCATTTTTTTCCATCCACAGCAGTTTGAGACTAGAAATCAACTATAAGACAAAAACTGAAGAAAAACACAAACATGGGGACTCTAAACAGCATGATACTGTATACAACCAATGGGTCATAGAAAAAAAAAAAAATAAAATAAATCCCAAATTACCTTGAGACAAAGAAAATGGAAACACAGCAATCTGAAATCTGTGGGGCACTGCAAAAGCCACTGTAAGAGGGAATTTTATAGGCATAGAAGCATACCTCAGGAAACAAGAAGAATCTCAAATAAACAACCTAACCTTACAACAAAAGGAAGCAGAAAAAAAGAACAAATGAAACCTAAAATTAGTAGAAGGGAAAAGAAAGAGCAGATAGATAGATAAATAAATAAAATTTTAAAATAGAGACTAAAAATGCAATTAAATAGATCAAATGAACTAAAAGCTGGTGTTTTGAAAATATAAGTAAAATTAATAAACCTTTAACCAGACTCATAAAAAAAGAGACAGAGAGGGCCCAAATATACAAAATCAGAAATGAAAGAGAAGTTACACTGACACCACAGAAATACAAACGGTCATAAGAGGTTATCATGAACAGTTATATACCAATAAAATGGACAACCTAGAAGAAATGGATGAATCCCTAGAAATGTACACTCTCTCAAGACTGAATCAGGAAGAAATAGATTATATGAACAGACAAATTACCAGCAATGAAATTGAATCAGTAATCAAAAAATTCCCAACAAATGAAAGTCCAGGACCAGACAGCTTCACAGATGAATTCTACCAAACATTTAAAGATGAGTTAATAGCTAACCTTCTCTAACTATTCCAAAAAATTGAAAAGGAAGGAATGCTTCCACACTCATTGTACAAGGCCAGCATCTTCCTGGTACAAAAACCAGACAAAGATAGCACAAAAAAAGAAAATTACAGGCCAGTATCAGTGATGAACAGAGATGCAAAATCCTTAGCAAAATATTAGCAAACCAAATTCAACAATACAATAAAAGAATCATACTCCATGATCAGGTGGGATTTATCCCAGGGATGTATGGATGGTTCATTATCTGCAAATCAATCACATTAACAACACCACATTAACAGATTGAAGAATAAAAATCATATGATGATCTCAATAGATGCAGAATAAACTTTTGACAAAATTCAACATCATTTATGAAAAAATTCTCAACAGAGTGGAAATAGATGGAACATACCTCAACATAATGAAGGCTGTATAAGACAAACCCACAGCCAACATCATATTCAATGCTGAAGAGCTGAAAGAATTTCCTATAAGACCAGGAACAAGAAAAGAATACCCAACCTTGACACTTTTATTCAACGTAGAATTGGCCATCCTAGCCACAGCAGTCAGACAAGAAAAATAAATAAGAGGAATCCAAATTGGAATGGAAGAGGTAAAACTGTCACTGTTTGAAGATAACATTATACTGTATATAGAAAAACCTAACAATGCTAAAAATAATAAATGAATTCAGTACTGATAATGTTATTAGAACTAATAAATGAATTCATTAAAGTTGTAGGATACACAGTTAATATACAGAAATCTGTTGTGTTTCTGTACAGTAATAGTGAACTATATGCAAATAACAAACAAAAGAGAAGTTAAGAAAAAGAGTCCCATTTACAATTGCATCAAAAAGAATAAAATACCTAGGAACAAATCTTACCAAAGAGGTACAAAACTTTACTCTGAAAACTATGAGACATTAATGAAATAAATTGAAGACAACACAAACAAATGGAAACATATGCTGTGCTCATGAGTTGGAAGAATTAATACTGTTAAAATTAATATTTTTAAAATTAATATTGTTAAAATACTACACAGGGCAATCTACAGATTCAATGAAATCTCTATCAAAATACCAATGACATTTTCCACAGAATTAGAACAAATAATTCTAAAATTTGTGTGGAAATGCAAAAGACCTCAAATAACCAAAGCAATCTTGAGAAACAACAAAGCTGGAGGTATCACGCTCCCTGATTTCAAACTATACTACACAGCTACAGTAATCAAAACAGTATGGTACTGGCACAAAAAAGACATATAAATCAATGGAACAGAATAGAGAGCCCAGAAATAAACCTACACTTACATGGTCAATTAGGCAATGACAAAAAGGCAAGAATATATGATGGAGAAAAGACAGCCTCTTCAATAAATTGTGTTGAGAAAACAGGACCGCCACATGCAAAAGAATCCAGCTGGACTACTTTCTCACAGCATATACAAAAATGAACTCAAAATGGATAAAAGACTTGAATGTAAGACCTGAAACTATAAAACTACTAGAAGGAAACATAAGCAGTACACACTTTGACATAGGTCTTAGCAATGTTTTTTTGGATACGTGTTTTCAGGCAAGGTCAACAAAAGCCAAAATAAATAAATGGGGCTACTTCAAACTAAAAAGCTTTTGCACAGAAAAGGAAACTATCAACAAGACGAAAAGACCACTTACTGAATAGGAGAAGATATTTATAAACAATATATCTGAAAATGTGTTAATATCCAAAATACATAAAGAACTCATAGAACTCAATATCAAAAAACCAAGCAATGCAAAAATGGGCAGAGGACCTGAATAGACATTTTTCTAAAGAAGACACACAGATGGCCAAAAAGCACATGAAAAGATGCTCAGCATCACTAATCATCAGGGAAATGCAAATCTAAACCACCGTGAGATACCACCTCACATCTGTCAGAGTGGCTATCATCAAAAACACAACAAAGAACAAGTGTTGGTAAGGATGTGCAGAAAAGTGAACCCTCATGCCCTGCTGTTGGGATTTTAAACTGGTGCAGCCACTATAGAAAACAACACGAAAGTTCCTTTAAAAATTAAAAATAGGACGACCATACAATCCAGTAATTCCATTTCTGGGTGTTTACCCGAAGAAAACAAAACACTAATTTGAAAAGATATATTCAAATTAATGTTCATTGTATCATTACTTACAATAGCCAATATATGTGAGCAACCTCAGTGTCCATTGATAGATAAATGGATAAAGAAGTTTGGTATACACATGCACACACACACACAATGGAATACTACTCAGCCATTAAAAAATGAAATCTCACCATTTGTCACAACATGGATATATCTAGAGCGAATATGCTGAGTGAAATGTCAGACAGAGAAAGACAAATACTGTATGCTGTCACTTACATGGAATCTAAATAACCAAAACAAACAAAACAAAACAAAAACAGAGTTATAGATGCAGAAAACAAATGCATAGTTGCCAGAGCAGAGGTGTGTGCATGTGTGAGTGTGTGCGAAGGGGATTAAGAGCTACAAATCTCGAGTTATAAAATAAATAAGCCATGGGGATGTAATATACAGCACAAGGAATATGTTAATAATATTGTAATAACTTTGTATGAGGCAGATGGTTATTAGACTTCTTGTGATCATTCCATAAGGTACACAAATGTAAAATCACTGTATTGGAAACTAACATTATACTGTACATCAGTTATATTTCAATTAAAAACCAGTGTCCAGGGAGGTAATAGCTATAAATATTATCTTTATAACAACATCAACACCAGCCCCCTCATCATTACCAGCACCACCTCTGTTCTCCTCTTGCTACTACGGCCATGTAACTTACGTTTTCTATTTAAACCAGCTTTCACCGATCCCGTTCCATTTTAGCCAAAAATGAAACTCTCATATGAATTAACCTCTGTTAGGATTATTCACCAATTATTTTAAAATGTCCTAAAAGTCTAATTTCAAGTTGGGACTCCTTTTACAATATTTTTTATATATATATATATATATACACATACAGTGCTATATAGTAAATCTTTGTTGTTTATCTATTTTATATGTAGTGGTGTGTACCTGTTAATCCCTGCCTCGTATTTTATTCCTCCCCTCTTTCCTCTTTGGTAACCACAAGTTTGTTTTCTATGTCATGAGTCTGTTTCTCTTTCTACAATATCATATTAAATTTAGTTGTCGATGCACTCATTTTTCCTTTAGACTGTGACATTTCAGTGGCAGAAATTTTGTCAATTTTTCCTTCTCAGTTCTCAGCTGATACTTAAGAAAGTATGTTATATAAATGGACAAGTCATCAACAACAGTTTATGTGAAAAATCTTGAAAATACAAGATAGAAGATATAGTCTCTGCCTTCAAAGATTTTTCAATGTAGTGGAGGGAAAGCAACATTTATTCACAGAAAGGCAAAATAATTGGTTGTGCACCAATGAGCAGGACTTTTCTCCTAGATCTGCAGGATTCAGGAGGGGATGAGGGACTCACCATGCAGGACAATTTGAGAATCAACTGCAACAAGAAGTAAGAAATTTGAGGCAAGGAAAATAAAGGAACACAAGTGGGCTTGGGTATATCATTTTCAGGGAATAGCAGTGAGTGGAGTAGTTTGTCTAAAATGAAATCTCTAGGGCTTCCCTGGTGGCGCAGTGGTTGAGAGTCCACCTGCCAATGCGGGGGTTGCGGGTTCGTGCCCTGGTCCAGGAGGATCCCACATGCCGCGGAGCGGCTGGGCCCGTGAGCCATGGCCGCTGAGCCTGCGCGTCTGGAGCCTGTACTCCGCAGCGGGAGAGGCCACAGCAGTGAGAGGCCCGCGTACCGCAAAAAAATAAAAAAATAAAATAAAATAAAATAAAATGAAACCTCTGAATTAGCATGTGGAGAGGAGAGAATTAAGGTGGCTGTTAGGGTGATGCTTATAAGCTGTTAATTATTGTCTTAATTAAAATCTTCATTTTCCTCTTCAGAACATTAACTGATCATAATGGAGTGATGTTATGAGGTTAAACAGTGAAATCTAGTATTTAATTAGAGGTGAAAATAAACTATTATAGAGTATTCAAAAAAAAAAAAAAAATACCCTGTATGTGCCTGCTATCTTTACCTCCAAAATAGCCTGGAAACTCCCTTTCCAAATGACAGAGCAAAACCCAGTTTTTCTACAGTATCAGTTTAGTTCTATGTCTGTGTTTTAAGGAGGATACTGAGAAGGTTTCAAAGGAAAGCACTAGGCCAACTAATAAGCAAACTGAAAAATTTTAAATTGTGTCCCTGCCCCTCCCATCCACTGCAAAAACCTCTTGTATCTATTCTTACAAAGGACTCTTCATCACAGCTAAACGACAGTTCAGCACCTTGGTGACATACATGCTTTCTTCATTCTTCTCTCTTTATATATCAGTGTACATCTTAGAAGCTTTGTTCTTGGCAGTAACTACATGATGTTCCCCAAATCTGGTGGAATTGATAAAATAAAAATCTAATATCTCTACCAAGAGAGTATCAGTGACTGAATCTTATTTTTCAATTTTAAGTCATTATTACGGCCCCGAGTAAAGCCAAGCCAAAACATACAGACAGAGAAGAAACCCTGTGGGGTTCTAAGAAAAGAGATGAACCTGGTCCCAAGTGTCATCTGATTTTGCTCTCTACTGAGAATAAAACCAATGGAAATGGGATTTAAAATGAAATAAAAATCAGCACTGGACTCACCCAGCTGGATATTAGGCAAATACTTACTGTGTGTAATGTTCACTTTCCCCAAGAGTAAGGGGACAATTGTAATGCTTAGGTGTTGAACTTCTCTAAATCAAACTTAATCCCATTTATGCTTTCTACATTCCCAAATAACATAGTAATAATTTTTTTTTTTTTTTTTCAAACCAAGGCATTCTGCTTGCAGAGATAGAGCACTCAGCTACTTCTTAAAGACTCTAGTGAAGTAACATTATGGAAAAAACAGCCTTTGAAATCAATGGGTTCTCTCCCTTACTATCTGTGTGACTTTGGGCAAGTTCCTTAGCTTCTCTGAGCTTCATTTTCCCCAGTTATGAGTTAGGGACAATAATGCCCACTTTTCAGAAATGTAACAAAGTTTAGAGATAATTTATGCAAAATAATTAGCAGATTGCTAGGCACATAGTAATTACTCACTGAATGTTACCCATTGTTATTAGTAGTGAAACCACAGTAATACGTCATACAGAAGAGCACTAGACAATTTTGCTGTTGAGTTAATGAAGTATATTGTGCTCGATTACATGCCAATTCTATTTAATAAAATTAAAATTTCCTAAGAATTAGTGAAGTTGGATTATTTGGGAAAAATAAAAGGAGACAGCCTGGGATTGGTAATTGATTTCAAAAAGTTTAAAGATTCTCAGAGAATTGTGCTGCCATTGCTTCCTTTTTCAATATAAAGATTTTAATAACTTAGTGGAAAAGAAAGTTCTACTATCACTAGAAGGAATATAGAAACAATAAGTCATTTCTGGCTGAAGTGAGTCTTGCTTACATTTTCTGTTAATTTCCTCATTGTTTTCCTTCTCTGTTTGCAATGTGAGATACTCATGCCCCTTACATTTTAAAGAATTTTAATCCTGTGTTTTTTTTGTTTGTTTGTTTTGTTTTTTTTGTGTGGTACGCGGGCCTCTCACCGTCGTGGCCTCTCCCTTAGCGGAGCAGAGGGTCCAGATGCACAGGCCCAGCGGCCATGGCTCACGGGCCCAGCCGCTCCACGGCATGTGGGGTCCTTCCGGACTGGGGCACGAACCCGTGTCCCCTGCATCGGCAGGCGGACTCTCAACCACTCTGCCACCAGGGAAGCCCCATCCTGTGTTTAACACAAAGAAGTTTGAACCATGCAGAGGTGGAATTTAATTTGTATAAAATCCTCTTAATAACATGATCTAATTAAGATACCCATTAAATTCATGTAGTGCTAATTTAATTTGGAGGCAAATATAATTGAGCACTATTGGATTTCTTTTAACATAAAATTAATGCAGTGGACATAAAATGGATGTGTTAATTGGATATTGTTATCAGAAATGTTACATGAATAAAAATCATGACTGCTATATCTTGATGGAAATAATTGTTTTACAGAATGAGACATACTGAGCTTACTAGGTTTACTGGCATAATTACATGAAGCTGTATGAGGAAAACTGTCAGTGACTGCTTTTCTGAAGACAAAGCTCATTCAATAGTTTTTTTTTTTTTTTTTTTTTCTGACATTAGTAAATGCCTTGATCCCTGCCTTAGAGAATTTGTTATATTGCTGAACTTTATAATGGTATTGATTGATTGAGCACATCAACTTATACTAAGGCAGCAAATTTCAAACTTTTTGGTCTAAAGAGTCTTTTATACTCTTAAAAATTATCCAGGACTTCAAATAGCTTTCACTGATGTGGGTTTATATCCATTGCATTTATCATATGAAGAATTGAAATTGAAGAAAACCTCGTTCGTTAATTCATTTATCATATGAAGAATTGAAATTGAAGAAAACCTCGTTCGTTAATTCATTTAAAATAAGAACAATAAACCATTATATATTAATAAAACATATTTCTCCAAAAAATTCTGAAAAAAAGAGGTATTATTTTACATTTTTGCAAACCTCTTCAAAGTCCGGCTTCATAGAAGACATCCAGTTTCTATAATCTTTTTCTGCATTAAACGTGTTGTGATAGGTTGTCTTGGTTGAAATATATGAAGAAAATGTGGCCTCACTTAGATATGTACTTGGAAAGTGAGGAGGATTTTAGTAACCTATTCAGATAATTTGTGGATATACTTTTTTGATGCAATACCTAAACTCTACAAGTGGTGCTCTTTTTTTTTTTTCCCGGTACGCGGGCCTTTCACTGCTGTGGCCTCTCCCGTTGCGGAGCACAGGCTCTGGACGCGCAGGCTCAGCAGCCATGGCTCACGGGCCCAGCCGCTCCGCGGCATGTGGGATCCTCCCGGACTGGGGCACGAACCCGTATCCCCTGCATCGGCAGGCGGACTCTCAACCACTGTGCCACCAGGGAAGCCCCAAGTGGTGCTTCTAACAACAACAAAAAAAAAACAGTTGGAGTGTAGTAGCTGAAATCATTTCAAGGAACTTTTCGTACTCTGAACATGATCTTTATTCATGCATGATTTTGTAACATCATGCATTTGGTCTTTTGAAAAATACTGGTTTACTGAGTTATGTGGATCTTCCAAATGTTGACAGATTTCATTATAAAATGTAAGACAATTACATTTGTTAATATCACACTGTTCTCATCAGGAAAGTCTGTAAGTACTGGGAAGCTGCCAATGTCTGGATGGCAAATACATATTTTCCAGAATTTGAATTTTCACTTAAAAGCTGTCAGTTGTTTTCTTTGAAGTGACAGATTCACTAGTTCTGCTAAGTACCCGAGTCTGAACAATTATGTTTTTTGATAATTCTTTTAAGGGAGAATCATGTTAAATGCAAAAAAAGGAGCCAGTTAATCTTGCAACTCAAAAACTTCCACAAGTTCTTTTCCTTGAAATAACCACATATGCTTCAGTATGCAGTAGAATTATTTTCTACGGACTTCACAGAAGACAATAAAAAGATATGTAATCAAAGGTTGTAAATAAAATTAATAATTTTTACAGCTCAACAAAGATATTCCTAAATACAATTAGCGGAGTTTTTTCCCCTGCAAGTGAGTGGCTTTGACAATACAATGATTACCAGTACAGTTTAGTGCCATATCTTGACTCATGCTAAGGCACCAGCAGTTCTACCCACGATTGCTTTTACATAATTAGTACAAATTGCAACACAATGAAAAGGCTAGATAATGTCTTAGAATTATTGTAGAACCAGTTTTGAGCTTGAGAACCAGCAGAAAGTGTCTCAGACATCACCAGGGGTCTGTGGACCATGCTTTAAGAACACCATAGTGTGCCCAGATGCCCTTGAATCAGGGCAGAGATAACCTTTACAAAGAAAGGTGGGCCCACTTCTGTGATGCCCTCCCCACAGTGAGATCTCTGGGCATCTAGGAATGTCAGTGTCAGGCCCTTTTCCTGCTCTCCACTCTAACCTCCACACATCAAATCCCACCAAATAAATGAATAAATACAACAGAGAACATCCAAATAAAATATTTTTGCCAGGTTATTTAGGGGAGTGTGGGTAAACTGCAATAGATTGCAATATTTCTTTAAAAGTTAGAACAAGTGAATGCTCTTGTGAGTAGATATTCAGATGAAGCCAAATTGAGTGATTGAGTGTATTAGTCTCAGCTCTCTGGAAGTGGTGGACCCTGGGCTGTATATTGGGCTGGCGAAAATGTTCGTTCGGGTTTTTCGACCTATCTTACCAAAAACCCGAACGAACTTTTTGGCCAATGCAATACTTTAAAACTTAACACAGGTGTCATAAATGCATAGGCCCATCAACTCTATTTCGAAGAGCTGTCTTGAGAAAAGGACATTACTATTGACAAATTATTTCCAGGTACACAGGCCAGAACAGTACAGTTGGAGGTTGGTGTGAAAATGTATGAAGTGGTCCTGCTGTCTTCCTAAGGACTCATTCATTCATGGCAGAAACAAAGTATTCTGCATCCATTAAAACCTGTACCTTAGCCTTCCATTCTCATTTTCAGAATACTGTTAAACTGTATATTACCTAGAAATAAATTAGAAAACCAGATTACTTTCCACATTCCTTGAGAATTGTGGGATTAATATGAGCTTTAGAAGAAGACCAAGAACTTTCTTAGCCCTAAATATACACAATGTACCTCCATTGTTGGCTTTTGATATAAGATTTGGGTGAACAGCGGTCCAAGAAGAGAACTTCACTTCAAAAATTTGGAGCATGAGGAACTGAGGGGTGAATAAAATAATTTAGGAAGCTCAAGTCATGCAGCGGCAGAACTTTTGCTTTTGCCATATACTTGGAAATAATGACTGGAGATAAATATGTGGGAAGAACCATTAGCAGATTAATGTACATATTGTACTTTGCTTAAGTCCTTGATTTTTATTATTCATTGTTTAAAGAATGTTGTTTTTATAAAAGGTGTTTAATCCCACTAGGATGAGGTACTCAATAAATATTAATAAATAAATGCCTTATGAAGGAAAAAAATTTTAAAAATAAAGAATGTTGTTTTTCTTCGACTAGTTTGGAAAAGATGTTTGCCAAGGAGTGAAATTTTAATACTTTTGTATGTCAAGATCCTTAAACAAGCAAGAAGTTTCTTATTTAAAATATTTAGCCTTGTAATAAAAAACAATCAAATGCATAATATTGATAATCATGATTTTCATGCTTTTTGTCACATAGGTGATGAGTACTGGGTGAAAGAAAATTTTTTTTTTTGGTTTGTTTCTAAATTAATTTTTGGCTGTGTTGGGTCTTATTGCTGCGCGTGGGTTTTCTCTAGTTGTGGTGCATGGGCTTCTCATTGCGGTGGCTTCTCTTGTTGCCGAGCACGGGCTCTAGGTGCACAGGCTTCAGTAGTTGTGGCACATTGGCTCAGTAGTTGTGGCTGATGGGCTCTAGAGCTCAGGCTCAGTAGTTGTGGCGTACGGGCTTAGTTGCTCCGCGGCATGTGGGATCTTCCTGGACCAGGGCTCGAACCCGGGTACCCTGAATTGGCAGGCGGATTCTTAACCACTGAGCCACCAGTGAAGCCCGAAAGAAAATTTTTATTTAGGCCAAACTTCTTATAACAGTAAAGGCATTGAGGAGATCACCTGATCTTCTCAGGTGATCTTACTACTATCTTCCAATCAGTACAGGAGTTGGTTAAGCATAATGCAGAACAGGCTGCCAAAGGAAAGATTGGTGCTTAACAGCCTATAGAAACTGCATTTAAGATTTTATTTCATAAAACAAATAAGTAATTGATTAATTAGCAAGGAATATTTCAGTTCTGAGGCCTTTATTCTGTCTTGGGCTTTTCTAAAGATATTGGATTTTTTTCTCTTTTTGCAAGTTATTGCTCTATCCTTGTTTTCTTACTTGCAAAATAATTTTAAATTCGAAATATTTCTCCTTGAGGAAAAATGAGATTCCAAATGGATTCCTACTGAAATCAGTTAACATCTGGAATAAAAACATTACTGAAGGTACTGTGATTTAGTCTTCCGAACTTCTTTGGACAATCCTGTTCTCCACTGTTTCTAAATGAATTACGGAAAGAATGAGAATGACAGAGGGAAATGGGACAATACCGTGTAGCGTTGGATTGTATAGAATGGGACGTGGATTCTGCTGCTATTTCTGTCAGTAGCACATTGTGACCCTACGTGGATTTTAGAAAAATAAGAGACAAATGATTCCTTCGTTCAAGATTCTCTAAGGACATAAGGAGGACTGGAAACAATGTCTGACAGTGGTTCAGGCGGTTGACAGGCTTACTTCCTGAAGCGTGCAACGGTGGGCCTTGGAAAGCTGAGTAGAGTCTGAAGCTGGTCAGAGATCACACCTTACTTGGTACTCACTGATGTAACCTTAGAATCATGTCTTCCCTTATTCTAAGAGCTTATCTTCCTTCCCCATTTTATTCGATACCAAGCTGATCTGATTTTTTAACCTCTAATTAACTGCTTCCTATAATTCAGAAATAACGTACATCAGCTCTAGTGCATGCAGAAGTATCTCATAATGTATCTGAATAGAACTAAAGAGGACACATCTCACCATGTCTTGATTCAGCAGCCTAGCCTCATCTGCAGTCCTAGTGGCCATATGATTGTGACTGTCATTCCCAGGTCCCTTTTATCTCTATCCTCCCTGTCCCTTCACCTTCAGGGTGACCTCTTTCTCCGCTACATCATGGACATATATGGTAGCCCCAGCCTTGAAGATGTTTCCACCAGTCAACCACATAGAGAATAAGGAAAAGAGCTTAGCTTTTTGAATCCCTTGGTTCCATGGCTCTTTTCATCACCTTAACTTCCTTCCTGGTATGCCACAGGGAAGGGGGAGGCAGAAGACAAAGTATCAAGTCAACTTGGTCTTGGAATGATGGAGAAGGAGGTGCCCCTTTGTCCTAATAATACCCCAGAGGAGCCAAGCATTATGGGATCCTCAACTGGCAAGGATCTGTTTGGCACTTTCCACACCTGTATCAGGGTTTCTTTCATTCTCTGACTTTAACTTTCTGTCCGTCTCGAGGAAGAGAAAGCCAGAAGAGATTAAACATGTCATAAGCACCCACTACTTTTCACATGTCAGCTCATTTAATCCTCACAACAATCCTAGAAGATAATTGCTACTATCCCTATTTAATAATAACAGAATGGTGGCTCAGAGAAGGTAAGTCATTTTCCCAAGATTTAACTCCTAGTAAGTCTGTCTAAATCCAAGCTGTGTTTTCATTCTTCTTTACAAATCATGCTGTTTTCCAGCTACTACATTCCCTTCATTTCTCAATCACTTTTCAACTCAGACCTTTCTTTTGTTCCCTGATAGGCCACTTTGTTCTTGGCACTGCTTTTCATATTCATGACCAGCAGTGTCTTCCCAACTGTGTGAGGCAATGAAGAGCTTTCTCTTATGGGACCTCCCAGGAGAGAAGTCATGAATGGCCCTGAGTACAGAGGCCACCTCCAAAGGATCCACACTTAGGTTAATAGCAGATGAAATGATCTGGTAGAAGCTGCTGACGTGGGTGCCACTTAAAAGTGTTTTAAAAAATATTATCCTAAATTTTAAAATGATCTCAAGGTCTTGCTTTTTTAACGTGAAGTCAATGCTTTAGCTGTTTGATAAGGCTTTCTGGCCACAGCAAAAGTCTATTTTAAACTGATTAGTGTTCTCTCACGAGGAACTTTATGAAGTCCCAATAAAAGCCCACAATTCAAGACAGAATAATTCAGTGAAATTAACCACGTAAATGCTCGATGAAGCAAATGATTTTAAAAAGGAATGGATAAAAAAAATAAAGATTAGATTGTATAAAATTATATTTTGTCTTTTTTGATACCACTTCTAGGTCATAATTAATTTGTAGTGGCTCAAAAGTACAAAACTGACTTTATCACTCACCAGGTGTGGAAAATAACGTAGACATGTTTGCTTAGTTTTAGAGTGACTAAGCGGATCCCTTTTTTTCACTTAAAAAAACCTTAATGCACTGTTTTTTTTAAAAATTTGTTCTATTAATGATAACTAAATGTAGTTACTCTTCTGATTTGGGCTAATTTTAATCGTTTGCTTGCTGATAACCTCAGACGTAGGCCTGTAGCCAGAACAGAAATATTTTTGTAGTTGAAGAGTCCAGCTATCTTATCCAATGAGGGCAGTATTTGAGTGTATAACAAATAATCATATCTATAAAATGAGGCTTAAAAAACGCTCTCAGAGATGTCTTTAGTTTATTGAGTTCCTTAACCTGCAAGACCTCTTTTCTACCATTAAGCAGTTGTGAGAGTAAGCTAGTATAGGTAGTACCACACCATTTCATAAGAGAGGAAACTCAAGATCAAAGAAGTTAAGTGACTGTCTTAATTCCTCGACTAAAGATTTTGAAGGAACTGAAATTCAAATCCAGATGGGTTGACTTCGAAGCCCAAGTGTTCTCATCGAGACTGCAATGCTTCCCATGAGTTGAATTAAACAAGACCAAATTAAGCCGAGAACTAAGTAGGATTATATTTTCAAACATGTATTTTTTACATCATTAAGCAGCTACCAAGTACCAACACTGCTACCAGCAGGCACAGTGCAGACAGGCGAATAAGATACTGCATGTGCCCTCGGGCTGTAGGCGTGCCAGCAGCTATGGAAAGCACAGTCAAACAAATGGCTGTCATGAGAGCAGCAGGAAAAAATCACCAGGAGAGCGCAGTGAAGAAGTGAAAACCTTACCTTCAGGAATTCCACCTAGCCTAGGAAAAAACATTCCCTCACTTCCAGTGTGTTTCCTAATCCAACAGGTGCTTAACACAGATTGAAACCATCACTGCTTTGTTGTAGATACCAGCATTTGTGTGTGTGAAGCTGGAAACAGAACCCAGATCTCCTGAGTCCAACCAGGTATTTTGCTTGGATCACCTGTGGAAATAATCACAATGGGCTAATCATGTTTTCATATTGCTCTTTATTTCTATCTCACTTCCAGTGCTGTCAGTAGGCCCATTGGTCACTGGTAGCCTCGCGTGGGACTTTATACTTTTTCCTGCAAAAGCAATGAGTCTGTGAAGACAGAAGCTGTAGTATGTTCCCCAATACTTCTAGTCTAACTATAATAAATTCTTATTTCAAAACATCGAGCTGCTTCTAGGACACGTAAAACTCATGGAAGGAGAGACCCACTCTTTCTTCAGTGTGCTACCGTAGGGTACCAATCATGCTGCTATTCTAACAGTCCTCGCTTCCTACTCAGCTTCCTGGAGGAGCTTTCAAACTCCTTGATGGTAGCCAAGAGCGAGGGTGCTGCGGAAGGCAAGCAGACACAGTCCCCGATTGCCAAAATCTGTTATCCTCTCTCCTAGAAACAATGTCACCTGACAGAACAAATTGGGCGATGTGGATGCACACTTAGTTTATTCACCCTGGTACTATCTCTGACAGTGTTAAGACAGGGCAGGCTGCTACCGTTCCTAAGACTCTCTCAAGCATGCAGGATGCTGATAAGATTTTTAATTTACGACGCAAGGTTTAGCCCACGTGCATTTATACTTTATTTTCTGCTTAAGCCTTCCAAAGCTCCATCACAAGCCTTCCTGTAGGTGACGTTCACCAGACAATACATCATTCCTTCTCCCACTATTATTTCTTTCATTTGCCTGTGACTTTTGTCAGATAACAGTATTATTTTGAGGAGGGGGCGGTCACTGTAGTCAGGGCAACCAGTAGTGGTGTCTTTTGCTGCTCAGCAGCAAGCAGATCCTCTGTTCTTGGCTCAGTTGACTCTGGGTTCTGGTTTTTTTTTTTTTTTCCTCTCTTTTGAAAGATCCATACTCTTTGCCCTTCTTTTCACCATCTTGCTTATATCTTACTAACCAAAGCCACTTCTTCTAAACTCATTTAGTATATTCTGTATTGACTTACATTATATACAGAATTTTCCCCAATGTATATATATATATGTATATAACTGGTGATTTGCCAACAGTTGTATGTGTCTTTCCAAATATCCTATTTCCCTGTAAAAGGGCTCCTCTTCTCCTAATTGTTATACCTCATAACTTGGGATCTCAAGTCCCTTGAAGTAGAGCTGGTGACTAATTTGTTGCCCATAGGTCTAAGTCAGTACATCAGTTTTTCCTAGAACATGTCAAAGTCTCTGGGTACAGGGCACTGAAATCAGTATTTCCTAAAAGCTGTGCAGGTGATATTAATGTGAAGCCAGGTTCACACTTTCAGCCTCTGGAAAGGCCTGTAGATTTGACTCTAAGAATGCTGGCACTCGAAAAATTGTCTGTCTTCATTTATTCAGTCAATATTTATTGGCAACAATTATTTGATAAGCAATTTAAATTAGATGCCCTGCCTAATGTGCGGAGACAATGGTAGCTATGAAGGTCGTGGACACGCTACTGGTTTTATCATTTCAGATCTTCCTGATTGAGTAGCTGGAAAACAGCGCAACTGTTTTAGTTGCTCTTTTCCTGATATCTCTAATTATAGGCATGCAAAGATTCAAAGCTCCCTTCCCATCTTCTGTTTTCTCTTTGTGAAACCCAGTCATTACAAATGCAAATTAAGGCCCTAACATATGCTGAAAAAACTCTGTGGGTAAAGTAGTAAAAATGATAGACCCTACCTTGCCAAATTAGGACATTTAGCAAATATCGTAAGTGTGATAAGTGATGTGAAGGAGTTCAGGACACTCAGTCCATCTAACAGGTGGACTAAACTGGTTTTGAATGTGCCAGCGTACATTCTCCTTTGAAGTAAACTATTCCAGTGAACTCTTGGTTAAAAACCATCTTAAAAATCCCAAGCCTATTTATTGGTCCCTCTGTGGTATACTGGTATTTGCTATCCATCTGTTATTTTCACAGCTAAATTAAATGTCCCGAGTTAGGCCCTAAGAACACATATTGGCCTAATCCACAGACCAAGACAGCTGAAGAGATTTGAGGTGACAGGATATGGATTTTTGAGGACTTTTTCATGGAAATCTATTCTATTTCTTGGGCTTTTCCTTCATCAGTGGTTCTCGCACCAGTTATAGCATGAGAACTGAAAGCACATCACACCTCCCTTACAGGATGAACAGCATAATTCTGGCTCTTTTTCTCTCTATAGAAGCCAATTAGGATGTTTCCAGGTTGATTTTGAGGTTGTCTTTGACATCTTGGGTACACTGTTATAAGATTTTGTGTATGAGTTCCATGTCCTCACTGGTCTATGGCATTAGGAACTGAAGGCCCTGCCCTGCAGGTGTTCCTGGCCGAGCCTGGGCACCCCTTCCTGTTTACACACTGGTCTTCACACTAGACTAAAGTTCACCAGGGCAGACCTCTTAATACGGAAATTCTTTCCTTTCCAGAGCCCTATCCCCAGTTTTTATGTCATCTGTGGAACAAATCAAAGGATCTTCCTTTTTTTAAAAAATTAATTTTTAGGGCTTCCCTGGTGGCACAGTGGTTGAGAGTTCGCCTGCCGATGCAGGGGACACGGGTTCGTGCCCCGGTCCGGGAAGATCCCACATGCCGTGGAGCGGCTGGGCCCGTGAGCCATGGCCGCTGAGCCTGCGCGTCTGGAGCCTGTGCTCTGCAACGGGAGAGGCCACATCAGTGAGAGGCCCCTGTACCGCAAAAAAAAAAAAAAAAAAAAAAAATTTATTGGAGTATAGTTGCTTTACAATGTTATGTTAGTTTCTACTGTACAGCAAAAGGAATCAGCTATACGCATATATATATATATATATATATATATATATATATATATATCCCCTCTTTTTTGGATTTCCTTCCCATTTAGGTCACCACAGAGCATTGAATAGAGTTCCCTGTGCTAAAACAGTAGGTTCTCATTATCAAAGTATCTTAATTCCAAAGCCAAGCCTTCTCAGAAAAGTTGAAGAAGGAATTAAAGGAAGATGAAAAGCTCTGGTTTTGCACCCATTCAGAGCCGTGTGTGGGCAGTGGAGTGTCCAGGTGGCCCTTAGTGGCACTGGACTCTCCGATCATACCAGGTGTGTATCACATCCTCCCTTCCTTTTACATTAGGATGAGATCAATTAAATGGAGAAAACATTTAACTAAAATGAGAATCTAGAACAGAAAAACAGGTCAAAATGGCAGGAGTATAAAAATGAGGAGAGACATTTCACCTGCTTTAACCTCAGTGATGAGGTGCCTAAAGGCAAATGGTACAGGTTTGAGTCTTGGGGCATTTTTGTTGCTGCTTTCTCTCCTCTGTCTTGGCTAACCATCTCCCTGCATTTGTAATTCAGAAGAGCTCCCCCCAAACAAATTAATCTGAAGGGTTCTGCCCTAGACATGGCTCTATCTCCATATTATCTGTCCCTCAGTTCCCTTCCAAAAGAGGTAAATGAACAAGAGGAGATGGCACTAAAAACTCTTCATTTCCAGTTAAGCCTCGTATATGTTATTTCCCAGCATGCTTCAGGATTCTGTGTCTGAATCTCTGAATGAGGCTATTTAGGACCCCAAGGGAGTTTTCCTTTATTATATGAAATTGAACTCTGACTCCCTGAAGACTTATGGCCCCCAGTTGTGTGTGTGTGTGTGTGTGTGTGTGTGTGGTTATTGTTGTTTTCCACTGGAAGAAAAATTTGAAAACATAATAGAATGTTAGTGGTTGGAGGGACTGTAGAGAGTTTTATTCCAGTGTTTATTATATTCATTTTGACAGAGAACCCTTACCTAAAATTAGATATTAAAAAAAAAGATATATTAAATACATAAAATGATGCCTTCCCAGCAGGTTGAAGGGAAAGGTGAGGGCTAGGTTCTTGGTCTTTCTGTTCAACCCATTCCCCTACCCTCTATCAAGTTACCCTTAAAGCTTGTCCTTGGAATTGTGCCACTTCCGAGAAAGATATTTTAAACACCATAGACCTAGTGACTGTCTCCTCATTTTCTCAAATAAAAAACTGAGATTCAAAGTACAGGAGGGCCTTACCTAAGGCCTCACAGCCAGTTAGTTGCAATTCACATACTGGATTCCAAGCGCAGTTCACTTGTGTTGACATGACATCATCTTTCAATTAGCTGTGGTCATTGCCTCACAATACATTGAATAGCATTTGGAGGAAAGCAAGCTGAACGTATTTCCAAATCAGCAAGGGTGGCTGTGAATAAGAAGAAAGTTCATGGGAAGCTTATGGGATGGCTCGAGGTGTCCATCTCTATATATTCCCCTTGCTATCACTTTCTCTGTCTCAGGGGGCCCGTTTCCCACTGACAGTCCCTCAGGGTGAGCAGAAATTGAATGTGTTTAATTTAGTTTTTCTTCAGGTTCCTTGACTTGCAATCAACACATCTTTGTACATTTACCTCTCCAGCTGTTCTCTGTGCAAAGCTGAACTAACCATGACTGTTGAAAATGCCAGAGCCATTTAGTGTCAAGGTATTTCCTCAACAGCTTCAGTATTCTTGAAGTGACTAATTTAATTGGAGTTGTAAGGCATCAGTTAGCAATGATATCCTTTGGCTATGTTCTTAGCAGGTTATACACCTATAATGAAATTTATGAACAAGAAAATAGAAGTATGTTTGGAAAGCAAATCCACTGAATTTCTGTGCAGCAGATAAAAATGTGGTTTCCTCAGTAATGCCTTAACTTTGCTTTTACCCTCAGAGACCCATGAGTCTGGTAGATTAATAGGGCAGAGGAAATTCCCATTAAATCCTAGATTCACACAATATTGCTCTAACTGGGGACCCAATTTCTTAGTCATTTGCCTTGGAAAGCTGGGATTATAATTATGTTGCTAATGTATTTACTGTGATTATTTTTTTTGTCTCCTAGTCGTATTCCTGCTGTTTTCTTAGGTCCTTTCTGCTATCTCCTTTTTCCTTGAGCTGGGGGTAATCTGCCATGGTATTTCTGTATGTCTTTTGACTCTTTCTAAGAATGTTTATATAGCATACATTCTTGCAAGACAGAGGTATTCTCCCCCTTCAGGACAGAGGACAATGTAATAATGATAATGCCTTCCTCAGAGGAAAAATTGGGCAGGTCTGCTTGCAACCCCCATCATAGACTGTTTTCTAATCTCAGGGCTCCTCAGCTGTAGCACAAACCTACTGTATGTGTAGCATCCCCCAGCCCAGCTCTGCATGACCCCCACTCGCCATCCTCATGGGACTGAGGGACAAAGGCAACTGGTAAGAATGTGAAGCTCATGCTGCTTCCTGTGCTGTCAGTAGTAGAGTCCTTTGTCTCTGATCCAAGAATTTCATATCTTCTTTGAGCATCTATGAAACTAGCAAACTAACTTATAAATCTCAGATTTGTATGTCTCAGACTCTCCACAGTTAGTGACACTTGGTTTCTTCTTTCTGGAGGCTTGTAGGTATAGATTACTAATAACTGCTGCACAGTCTTCATCTCAGCATCCTTCCCGTTTCAGGGGTTCAGCCCATATTTCTGGTATCTTTTCCTACTGGGTTACCCCTCTAAGTGTGGCTCCCTCTCTGTGTTCACAATGAAATAGAAAATTCCTGTAGGCATATTTCAACTCATATGTCAATTCTAACTGTTTGATAGTGACAGCCTGGAGCTGATGATAGAAAGATTCAGAAGTTACGTCTAAGCTCATGGTGAAAGGATGCATGATCCTTAGGACTAGAAAGGAGAAGTGGTCTAGATACTTGAAGCCCAAAACTTCTATGTTAGGGCTCTGGCGTGAGGCTACCCAGTGCTAAGTGACATGGAAAATTGGCGAATAGAGCAGTACATTGTACATAACATGAAGTGAGCTATTTTTAATGGTGGCGAAGCCATTGTCCATCCAAATAGATAACTACACTGGCTATTTACAGACGATAAACGTGCTGAGTTCTCTACAGTCCTTTCCCTGATTTCTCCGTGGCCAGGCAATTAGGATCCTTCTGACTAGTTTCAAGAGTGGAAAAGAACAACAAGCAAAGACATTAGTGGTTTAAAGCCACTATTAATTTAACAGTCTTATTGATGCACTATTACTTTATGAAGTTTTTAAATGGTGACACTTCTCCCTATTTTTCAACACCAGGAAAACTGGTAAATCTCCTGAACATTTGGCCTTTTTTTAAATGAAAACTTTGTCACTCATTATTAAACTGTTCTTTGCTTTGACTGCTCGGAAGCTCAGGGACATTCTTCTCTATTAACCAGCAATGGTTCTCAAACTTTGCTATAAATTGATAACCAGAAAAGCTTTAAAAATACTGATGTGTGGGTTCTGTCCTCACAGATTTTCACTTAATTGGTTATGTGATAGATCCTGGCATTAAAAAAAAAAAGATCACTATGTTATGTAATATGTAGCAACACTTTGAAAGGAACTATTCTACAGGATTTTCCATTTTGCACTTTATCTAGAATTCAGTTTTGGACTGGGACATAGTAGGATTCTAACTTTTATTTTATATTTCCAAATAGATAGCCAGTTTTTCTACCATTATTTATGAAATCTCCTATTTTTAAGTAGTTTAATTTCTTTACTGATTTTTTTCAAATTTAAAAATTTTTTATACATTTTTAAAAGGTTACATTCCTTTTACAGTTATTATAAAATATTGGCTGTATTTCCTGTGTCGTACAATACATCTTTGTAGCCTATCTTACACCCAATAGTTTGTACCTCTCACTCCCCCATCCCTATACTGACACCCCCACTGGTAACCACTAGTTCTCTATATCTTGAGCCTGCTTATTTTTTGTTATATTTTCTAGTTTGTTGCATTTTTTAGATTCCACATGTAAGTGATACGATACTATGTTTGTCTTGGTCTGACTTGTTTCATTTAGCATAGTACCCTCCAAGTCCATCCATGTTGCTGCAAATGACAAAATTTTGTTCTTTTTTATGGCTGAGTAGTATTGCATTGTGTGTGTGTGTGTGTGTGTGTGTGTGTGTGTGTGTGTGTACCACATCTTCTTTATCCATTCATCTGTTGATGGACACTTAGGTTGCTTCCATATCTTGGCTACTGTAAATAGTGCTGCTAAGAACATTGGGGTGCATGTATCTTTACAAATTAGTGTTTTTGTGTTTTTTCAGATATATACCCAGGAGTAGAATTGCTGGGTCATATGGTAGTTCTCTGTTTATTTTTTTAAGAAACCTCCATACTGTTTTCCACAGCGGCTGCACCAATTTACATTCCCGCCAACAAAGTACAAGGGTTCCCTTTTCTTTACATCCTTGCCAACATTTGTTTGTGTTCTTTTTGATGATAGCCATTCTGATAAGCATGAGATGATATCTCATTGTGATTTTGATTTGCATTTCCCTGATGATCAGTGATGTTGAGCATCTTTCCTTACTGATTTTGAAGTGACATCCTTACAAATATAAATTCTGTGTATGATTCTGTTTCTGGATTCTCTATGCTATTCCATTGGTCTATTTGACTGTTTCTTAACTAATATCACTATTTAAATTACTGAAGATTAGTAATTTAAATTTAACTATCATTAGTGTTATGAGAGTTAGGGGGACAGGTTCTGCCTCATCGTACTACTTTAAAAAATGTTCTTGGCTATGTTTTACATTTTCTATTTTAGAAAACTTTAAGAATAAACTCATCAAGTTCCACAATGTAGTGTCTTGTGCCAGGAAGAGCCAGGCAGCCCCAGATCAGGGAAATATGGCATTTTGATTGGCCAGACCTGAGTTCCATGCTCTAATCTTGAAGTGTCATCTGAGAGCACATATTCTGATATCCAGGAAGAAAATTTTGGTAAAAGAGGTGTAGTGTCAGGACTGTAGGGTAGGGAGAAATTAGGGTTCTGTTAATTCAAAGGGTAGAAATGGCTATGAAGCATCAAAAAACATCAAATGGCCACTAGATTTTATTTCCTTATGGCTTGTATGGCAGTGGGAATCAACCCAGCATGTGATATTAAATGGTAGTCCTCCAGAATTGAAGCTATAGTTGCAAATGAGCAATGCCACACACCCACAATTAAGTTTGTTTTTCAATACTGCAATTACTATGGCAACCTTTAAAGTTGTGTTGTATCATAAAATTTCCATACTTTCAATTTTTTAGTTGTTCAGAGCATCCATTATTTTACATTAAAAGAAAGGAATTAGAAAAATGGAGGAAATGTGGATGAATCCTGTTAAGTGTAATCAGAGAGTCTTGTAGAATTAAATTGGGATTTCAAGTTCCCAAGTCCTATCAATCTGCACAGTCAGCCTCACATCATCCTTACAGATGAGCATTCAGACGCTGCCTCCTAAATGACTGCTTCATGCAGATTCTATTTTGGTTTCTGTTGAAGATTCCATGGCTTTTCCTGTCTCGGGGCCTTTGTACACGCTCTCTTCAGTACCTGAAAATTTCTCTGTCCTCTTCTTTCACTTTAGCTAGCTGCAACTCATACATACAATATTTTCCCGGTATTTTTAGAAATACCTGGATGGCTTAGAGTGATATTCAAGATCCCACAGAGTTTGACTACCACCCATTTATTTGTTTGGTCTCTCTTTTTTTTAATAAATTATTTTATTTTATTTATTTTTGGCTGCATTGGGTCTTCATTGTTCCGCGTGGACTTTCTCTAGTTGCAGCGAGCGGGGGCTACTCTTCGTTGTGGTGCGCGGGCTTCTCTAGGTGCGTGGGCTTCAGTAGTTGTGGCGCATGGGCTTAGTTGCTCTGCGACATGTGGGATCTTCCTGGACCAGGGCTCGGACCCATGTTGCTTGCATTGGCAGGCGATTCTTAACCACTAATAAACCACTCTAGTTGCTTAAACACCCTCTCCCTCCTATTATTTATGCTTGTATCACCTGCATATGTTTCCTCTTTCTATAGAAGTTCTTCTACTCAAAAGTAATTTTTTTTTTCCTACTCACTCACCTTAATCACATTCTGACTAGAACTACACATCTGTAAACATGGGTTATGTTTGGGTGTGTCTGTATGTTCAAAGTGTTTCTTCCAAGTACATTTTTGTTACTCCAGGGTAAGGACCAGACTTTATTCACTTGTGTACCTTCCGTAGAACTTTGAGTGAGTGGCAAGAGATACTCAATGGCAGTATTTCTCAGACTCTAGCCTTGATCAAAATCACTTGGAGGGCTTGTTAAAACACAGCTTGCTGGGCCCTTCTCCAGAGTTTCTGGTTAGAAAGGCTGGGATGGAACCAAAGAATTCGCATTTTTAAGAAGTTTGTGTGATCTGATGCTACCAACTCTAGAACCGCACTTTGAAACCACCCTTCTATGACAGTGTTCTCAAATGTGGTTGACATTAGAATCTCCTGGGAAAGTTCAAAAAGAAAAAAAAAAAAAGAAAAAGATTGTGCCTGGGCTCCACCCCAGACAAATTAAATTAAGATCTCTGAGGGTGGGATTCTTCTGATGAAAAAAAAACAACCACCGCTACTCAAGCAATTGTCATGTGCAGCTAAGGTTGAAATCCACTTGTCTACACAAATAGCAGTTGAAGAAGTGGAGCCTTGAACAAGAGAGCATGCTCCCTGGGAGGCCTGGCTAAAGCAAATGTCATAACCTATAAGCAACTGGGAGTTGGGAACTGAGTCTCACATTTTAATTGTTAAGATGAGGATGGGAAATCCGGGGTGTGTTGAGGTGCTGCTGTCTAACAAGCTCCCAAGTGGTTACAATCCATGAAACACACTCTGATTAGCAAAGAGTTTCATGAAGACATCCATGAAGAAATTGGGTCAAGGCATGCAAGGGATGAGGAAGGCAGGTGGATAGATGAGGGGAGAAAAGTTAAACGAGGCTGGAGGAACCACAGTCAATTCTTTAGGAATTCAAAAGTAGGAAGGAGGGAGTTCCTTGGTGGCACAGTGGTTAAGAATCCATCTCCCAATGCAGGGGACACGGGTTCGAGCCCTGGTCCGGGAAGATCCCACATGCTGCGGAACAACTAAGCCCGTGTGCCACAACTACTGAGCCTGTGCTCTAGAGCCCACAAGCCACAACTACTGAGCCCACGTGCTGCAACGACTGAAGCCCACGTGCCTAGAGCCCGTGCTCTGCAACAAGAGAAGCCACTGCAATGAGAAACCCGCGCACCGCAATGAAGACCCAACACAGCCAAAAATAAATAAATAAATTTATTTAAAAAAAAAAGTAGGAAGGAAAGGGGAAGTGCTGACAGATTCCTCTGCCCAGGAAATTACTTAAAGCTATAAGTTTAAGTCTTTAAGTGAATTTTTAGAGAAAGCATCCAATCTTGACAAGATTGGCCTAGACTAAGTCTGTAATTTCTACCTGATTGAAGAGGCAGGAATGTGAGCAAATGCAACTTCTAGGGGTGCATCTTAATAGAGCCCCAGAGAGATTTTATTAAAGCCTGTGGGCTTTCTCCATCTTCTTAGTTGCCTTAATTGAGAAGGTAATTTCCATTACAAAGTAACAGGAATTTGCTTTATTCCCAGGAGTTGGCATTAAATTCATCCTATAGAGTGTGTTTAGGGACCAAGATCGTGGGCAGGGAGTGTCTAAGCAGCAGTTACATCAGATTCACCTGATCATTTAACCACAAACCCTGTACATATTTCAGTTTTCTTAGTCAAGTTGACTTTTATTTGCAAAACACCTATCTGAAGGTGTGTCATAGTGGATGTCCAATTTAAACTTCCTGTCAGGTTTTATTCTCTATAAAAGCCAAGCACATCTTCTACAAGTGTGCTCTTCCCTGGTCCATTCCTCCAAATGGAGAATGGAGCATTTGAAAGAAATTTAATTCTTTAGAGTTTCTAAGCAGGATTCAGTCTCTCATAGATATTAGAGTTCATGTTCGGAGTGGAGGTGGGGGGAATTATATAGTCTTCAGTCTCAGCCTAAGTCTACTATCGCAGTGATGGTGACCACCCAAAAAGATATTTCCACACCTTGGAAGCTGTGAATATGACCTTATTTGGAAAAATAGGATCTGTACAGATATAATTTATTTAAGGATCTTATCCTAGATTACCTGGATATGTCCTCAGTCCAACATTAAGTATCCTCATAAGAGACAGAAGAGGAGAAGAAACAGAAGAGAAGCCCAGGTGAAGATGGAGGTAGAGATTGGAGTGATGCAGTCACAAATTAAGGAGTGCCTGGAGCTACCAGGCACCTGGAGAGAATCTCCCCTATATCCTCTGGAGGAGGCTGGCCCTGTAGACACACTGATTTTTGGATTTCTGCTCTCCAGAATTATGACAAACTAAGTTTCTGATTTTTTAGGCCCTCCAGTTTGTGGTAATTTGTTAGGGCAGCCCTAGAAAACTAGTGCACTACTGAATAACCCAGGCTCTGGGAGGAATGAGGAGAAAAAGAAAACGAGTGCCCAGGCCCCCCTAAAGGTCGTTTTGTTTGAACTTTGTTTCTGTGCATTTATTGTTTCCTCCAAATGGTCTTGTGCCTGACAATGAGTTGTCAACAACCCTTCAACAAGGCAGAGCTTTTCTTTATTTCTATCCTGACCTTGAATTCAAATACAGATTAGTGAGGCCTGAAGCTAAGGGAATTCTCTGCAGGTGGGTCATGGGGAGTTGTGTGTCTGTGTGGTTGCAGGCAAAGCCTTCAGGTTAAAACAGACCTCTATGGACTAAATAAAATGCTTGAGATTAAAAGAACATTCTCTGTGGAAATACCTGTACACCAGGCCCTCTGGGTGGTGAATACTGTTACTTTTTCTCTCCCAAAATAGGCAGCTAGAAAGGTACCGAATCCCCCAGAGGAATCCACTGGCCCTCCAGGTCTATTTCCAATAGTCTGGTTGATGTTATTAATGTCAACAGAGCACCTCTTCTCATTGGTGTTCAGTCTCACTGTTGAATCATTAGTTTTTATCTTTCAGATATTATTTGGGAATTAATGAAAAAAAATAATTCCTGTCTGGCCCATTTTTTTTCCTGCTCTTACTATCCCACTGCCATTCAGACAAAGACCTGCTACACTCTACAGGCAAGTAAACTGTGCTTGACATGAGATTCTAGGTGTTTCTGTTCCTTCTTGGGTTCCCAGACAGGTAGGCAGCCTAACTAGATGGCAGATGAGCCACATGAGTGTAAATGACTCACCTAACTATAACTTTTGATTCCTTGCTAAACTTCTACACGGCTTCAGTAAAAAATTATGTTCCATTTTCACAGGATGAAAGAGGAAGTTAAGGCAAGAAGAGTGCGTTTAGAAGTTTGAAGAGTGCAAATGTCTGATGGGTTGAGAAATGAGATTAACCTTCCACTGACTAGTGCCCCTTCTTCTATCAGGATAAATTCTTTAGGAAAGGGAGTTATGATGGCTCCTGGAAGCAAAGGAGTGATAGTGTCCTCTTGTTTCTTTTTCGTCTTTCTTCTCCAGGTCCATTTCATTATCAGATGTAACTTCTTTTTCTAGTCAACCTGGTACCTGGTATGGAATGGAAACTTTTTGGTAACACCGTTCTTAAAGTATTCAGTTTACATAATTAAGTATGGTTTTGTGGTTACCTTTTATATCCCAAGGTGAGGACCTCCATAGGATCTAATTATTTTTTCCATTGAAAAAATTATTTCGGAGAGCTATAGATCAGGATTCATTACAATGGCATCTCATTATTTTTAATGAGCAATTCCATTATTTCTGACTCTGCTGAGAGTGGGACTAAATTCTGTCAAGGAGAGAAGCTTGTTAAAATTTGGTGGTCAGAAACATATGACTTCTAGTCAATGTCTGCAGTAGCGATTACAAAATTTAAAGACAATCTCATATGTTTATGTAGGCTTAGATGTGTTGTGATTCAGTGTTATTCGTATGTCTTTGCAATTCATCTGAAAATGGGTAATTTTTAGCAAACATTCTCAGTATCTGAATCCATTGAACTAGTCAAAATTTTCAATTTCGAAAATGATGGTCAAATCATGTGATAACTAAGGATTTGATTCCCATTTTCTTCCTGACCTTCGGGATGCATCTGTTGTTAAAATGGAGATAGGTGATGAGTTTGTTCAAAAAATTTTTGGAACAAGCTTAATGGAATGGAAGGAAAGGCTGTCATACATTTGTAGAGCAGAGGAAAGAATAATTTGCAGAAGATAAAAGAGAGGAGGAAAAGGGAAAATAAAGTCCTCACACATTGTTATAGATATCATGGAAGTAAACCATCTTATAACAAACACCAGCCATCTATTGTTCCCATAGTCTTCAAAGGGAAAAAGAGGCACCCTGATATAGTTAAACACCTGTTATGTAGTGTTGTGCTTGGTGATAAGTATATGTAGCAAATGAGGCAAAATTTCTGTTGAAGACTGTAGAGTGTGCTTGTGTGTGGTCAGGTACATAGAAGAATGGTGAGGAATGAGTAGATGAGAAAATAGTGGTCAAAACAAGTAAGAGAAAACAAAAATTAAAAAAAAAAGATAAAATCAAGTATATAAGCACCATTTTTAAAACATTTATTTATTTTTGGCTGTGTTGGGTCTTTGTTGCTGCGTGCAGGCCTTCTCTAGTTGCGGTGTGCGGGCTTCTCACTGCGGTGGCTTCTCTTGTTGCGGAGCACGGGCTCTAGGTGTGCGGGCTCAGTAGTTGTGGCTCGCGGGCTCTAGAGCGCAGGCTCAGTAGTTGTGGCGCACGGGCTTAGTTGCTCCATGGCATGTGGGATCCTCCTGGACCAGGGATCGAACCCACGTCGCCTGCATTGGCAGGCAGATGCTTTACCACTGCACCACCAGGGAAGTCCCATAAGCACGATTTTTATCTCAAAATCTTAGTGGTAAAGCATTGCACATGGAAAGATCATAAACCTGGACTCGCTGGGGATCTGAAGAGCATGTAAACTTGGTGCTAGCTGGCTCTGCCATGCTCCAAAACTAGAAGATTAAAGTGCAGGTTCAATTTCCTGGTAATTTGTCATCGGCCCAGACTTACACTTTTTAAAATCCAAAAGATACGATAAAAAGTTTATTCAAAAATTTGTAATATAACCAATTCTATTTCTATTTCCATGTTCTTTCTTTTTATTCCTGGTGGTCATTAACAGACATTTAAAGAGAAATTGATTTTGTTAGCTCTAAACTCAAACTTGAATGACCAGAAATAGGCATTTCCCCCCATTATGTTTTAAATGACAACCTTTCAGTGCATCATTTTCCAGTTGTAATTTAGCTTGATAACTTAAAATTAAAATATTAGTCGTTAGTCAGTATTATTTGAATTTTATATACTTGTTTAAATAAATCCAGCTTGTCAAATCTATATACTAATTATTTTAAATGTTTTTTCCTTTCCTCTATATTTAAAATCATAAAGTAGAAATAATTTTGTTCTTTATACATAGTTTAAGAATAACCCATTGTGAGAAGACAAGGTATAATTATTATTCAACATGTTTATTTTTGCCAAATAACATGTTACTAAATTTGATGAAATTTCTTTGTATGATATGTGAGACCAACTCATTAAACAATGCCTTGATCAGATATATTAGCAAGTGAAAAATTGTTTAAGCTTGTTGGTGTTTTCTAAATTCAAGCCTAATTTGATTCATATATAACCAGTGTTGGCTTAAAAACTCATCAGTTTATTTACTCTGCAAATATTCTCTAAACCCTTGTTATGTGCAAGACATTATATTAACTTCTGTGAAGTTTATCAAAATGAGTCAGGTTTCAATTTCTTCCCTTAAAGGAGTTACAATCTTTCATATGTATGTGTATGTATACATATATGACGGCAGAGCACTTACAAAAAGTAAAAAAATAAGATAACCAGACTTTTGTAACAGGTATAAGGGGGTCAACTGAGCACCACTCTCCAGGTGTATCCCACAGTTTGTGCCATGTAAACCCTGCGTTGGTACCTGCTACTGAGTGGAATTATTATACCTTCTAGAACATGAGCAAACACTAATTTGTGTCAGACACTTTGGAATGTCTCTGTCCAGGGAGTGTGTGTAGCATGAGGACCTCAGAGTTCCTGTCAGATAAACAGATATGAGAGGAGACTATAGGTAGTTTAAATTCCCTAGTAAGTAAAAATTTAAAACACAAAATTCAAAAGTGGATGTTCTAGTGACTTATAATAAGGGTGATGAAAGAACCCACTCACCAGGGACTATTGCCTGATCTCTGCAGTGGCTGTACATGTCCTGACACATTAGGGAAGATGCCTCATTTCTGACTTTTAAAAAATTCCTATACCAATTCCTAGACCTAGCTATTTTTAAAAAAAATTTTTTCTGAGTTAGCCGAATATTTATGATTAGTTCAAAAAACAATTATCCAAGAGTGTATCCACTGATTCCTGAAGAAGCACTGCCTTTATTAAACGTAATCTATTTGGGAGCCATCAGGGGTTGAATTGTGTTCCCCAAAAAGATATGTTGAAGTCCTAACCTCCAGCGCCTCTGAAAGTGAACTTACTTGGTAATAGGAATTTTTCAGATGCAATTAAGTAAAAATAAGTTTACACTGGATTAAGGTGGGCTCTTATAAAGACGGGAAAATCTGGAAACATAGAGACACACATCCAGAGGGAAGAAGGCTCTGTGAAAACAGCCGGGGAAATTGGAGTAACGCAGCTGCAAGCCAGGAAACACCACGTTTTGCCAGCAGCCACCAGAAGCTAGGAAAGAAGCATGGAACAGATTCTCTGTCAAGCCCTCACAGAGAACTTTGCCCCACCACCAACTTGGTTTCAGACTTCTAGTCTCCAGACCTGTGAGAGGATTTCTGTTGCTTTAAGCTTCTCAGTTTTTGGTGCTTCGTTACAGCAGCCCTAGGAAATGGGGGTGCAAAGAAATGGGTGCAAAGGAAATGGTGACCCAAATCCTGTTTCCTGCCTGACCACTAGCTCCAATAAATGGACAGTTATGTTAAGAGATTTTGTATCAAATGTGCTTGATATTAGCAGCCTGCATGTGTCAGCCTGAGAAACTTATGATACTGTTTTCTAGAAAAATTAGGCTCATTCATTGACCTCTGCTTAGATCTTCTGGACAGAGACATCCTTGGGAATACAGTGTCTTACTGAAAATGAGTGACCACATGGGAGACCCAGTGTCACCTGCTACCCCTGATTCTGGGCTTGAGACAAGGTACGCTGGTGAGATCTTGGACCTGAGATACTAGGGAGATTTACTCAATATCTAGTATGGCTTGGCCAGGTATTTCTTAGAAAGTGCAGAGGACTTGGAAACAGTAGACCTAAATTTGATTCTTCACTTTGTAACTTCTTAAAAAGTGACCTTATACTTGCTGAGGAGCCTCTCTAGACCTCATCAGTGATATGAGGGTTTTGTAGGAAGTGAATTTTAATGTCCTTTTCAAATCTGTGATTCAGTGATTCAGTAGATGAATAATTTTCCTGAAATAATTTATAAAGAATCTAAGTGATGTAACTGGAATTAACAGTTTACTCACCTGTAAACTGACTTTCAAATAATTTTAATTAGTTCTTGTTGAATTATGAACTTTATTTTATTTCTGTTTTGTTATAAATGAACTGCACCTCTTACTCTTGGATGATTTTGCTAAGAATAAAGGAAAAGGAAGTAATTTGAATTTCAAATTTCTAGCCCATCAAATATGAAATGAATATTTAAAGATGAACAATAAAATTAGGCTACATTTTTTGAAAATGTTCCTGCTGGCTAAAGTCAGAATTATACCACGATGACCTTTAAAATAAACTACAGAGTTTCAGATAAATGCTGTAGCTGTAGGTTATAGTTTCTGGAGAATTCTGCCCAAAGTGATATATGCCATTTCATCTTTCCTTTCAAGGAACAAAAAATTTTTTTTTTCTTTAAGTCAGATAAGTATCCTTCAATGCTAAAATAATACAAATGGCTTCCACTCTTCCATAATAATATGGATTCCCCCCTCCACCACCAAATGTTTATAATCTTTGATGCCCAATCATGCTTGACTTGGCATTTGAAAATTCTCCAGTAGATCTGCATCAGAACATGATTAACTATTGGAGAATCTGTAAAGAACTTGGGGCTGTTCATTTTTTATTTCTTCTCGTAACACATGCTATACTGAGTTGTCTATCAATAGCAGAATCAAGGTAAATGAAGCATAAGGTTCCCATGGCAAATTTGATTTTGCTTGAGATATTATAATACATGTACAGAGTATACATGACAATTACACCACAGATTGGGGCATATTTTAATGTTATGAAAGCATCAATGGAAAAGAAGCTGAATTTTGTAATATAATAGTGTTGAGGGGAATTATTACATAGACTGTATGATAAGGCAGAAGGGTGACAGTGTTCCTGGAAGGTTCAGACAATACAAGTCAACATATAGCATTTCTCCATTTTAGTCATCTTCTCTCACCTCACCTTGCCCACATTCATTAGCGAAGTAACTTAGGACTCCCTGTTTCCTTTATGTGTATATTTTATTCTGCTGCCCCAGATATAGTGCAGATCAATCTTTGACTGATATAACAAAAATATGAGAGATATACAGGGCTTTTTTAATTTACGATAGACTTCTTGACACTCAACAGTGTCTGCCTAGTACTTTGTGAATGTGCACAGGGGTAAGATTTTTGCTAGGTGTATTCCGGTAACAGTATGAGAAATATCTCCTACTAAAGGAAATAATGACACGGTAATGAAGATTCCTGCTGTATAATGAGCCCAGAGGTTAACAAAGAAACTTCATCTTTAAGAGCTTTGGTTCTCTAGAGTCACACTGCCTAGATTTACCCAGCTCTGCCACTTACTCGCTGTGTGACCTTGAACAATTTACTTAATTTCTCTGTGGATTAAATGCCATAAAAAGTAGAATGAGAATGATAAGAGTACCTTCCTCTGAGGACTGAGTTAATACATGCAAAGCACTTTGACTAGTACCCTTAACATAATAAGCACTTGATAAATCATAGCTGTTATTATTAATGAGAGTTTAAAGATGGATAACTGTAGAGAGGCAATTTTGGGGAAGGAGTATAAGTGTGCATCATCTGCAAACATCCCAAGGAGCTATTGTACAAAATTCTACAGCTGAATCTTGCAGTCGGAATATTTTAAACTTGGGGTACCAAGTCTGAGATTCTCATTGTGGTTGACCAACACAGCGCATGATACATTGAATTTTGATTATCTAGATTTTCTGTACTCACAGCTAGCTCTTTCAGAGCTGATCTGTGGAACTCAGGCAGCATATAGAAGTTGACCTCTAAACCCCTCTTTTTTTCCCTCTCACTGAAGAAGCACGTGGACGAATATAAAGCTAGCAGAAGGGTCATCACCACTTGGAGAGACCCAGGAGTAGAATTGATTAGGAAATGGTCATCTCATTGGCAGTACCTGTAGCCCAAGCCACAGTCAGGGGAAGGAGAAGAACAGTAGCACAGGGCAGGCAAAGGATAATGTGGGTACTGCTGAAGGGGGTCTGGAGTCCCCGGAAATAGCATATGTCTCCTGTCAATTCACAAGTACTTTATATCCTAACATAGCGGTCAAGGAAAAATGTGTGCTTAGAAGTATAATTGAACGTTAACACATTTTGCCCTCTCATACCTATAGCCTTGTGAGTGGACTTCAGGAAGCAGAGAAACCACCACCAAGTTAAGAAAGTTGTCCTCTTGTTTGAGCTATGACAGTAGGTCCAGCATCCGTGAACCACCTACCCCATAGCCTACCAAGCACAGCCGCACTACATCCCCACCCTTCCTTCTCTTCACATGTAAGTCATCTCAGCCAAAGGGCAATGAGTTTGTTCTTCTCATGCACTCTTTTCTTCTTTATCATTCTGTTGTTTGTGAAGCTGCCCATGAGTGCTGCAAAAGACACATCTTTTCCTAGAGGTGAAACCGCTGTGTCTGTTGCTACTTCTTTGCATCTGAGGGAAAGTGGAAATGACCCGTGCTTTCTTCACAACTGTCAAAGAAGGAAGGGCAGTTGTCTTTTGGAATGCCAGGACTAAAATTGTGTAACACAGACCTTACAGAAAATCTTTCGTATCACCTGATTAGGGGAATTAGTTTGGAAGTTGTCTAAATAACAGGGGTGCTGATATTCTTATTGTGGGCTGCAATTCCTAGAAACGCAAGCCCTGTGATCACAGGTGATCCCAAGAGAATGTGCTTGTTCCAGTGGAGGAAAATTGGGAAGACCAGTGCATTAGAGGAGCGATGTGACCCAGCTACCTTCACTCATAGTGATTAATCTACCGTATTCGTACAGTAATGCATTTTGAAATATTTTGGGGCACAGAGTTTAGGGGACTTACCTTTGTGTTTTTTTTTGCGGTACGCGGGCCTCTCACTGTCGTGGCCTCTCCCGTTGCGGAGCACAGGCTCCGGACGCGCAGGCTCAGCGGCCATGGCTCACGGGCCCAGCCGCTCCGCGGCATGTGGGATCTTCCCGGACCGGGGCACGGACCCGCGTCCCCTGCATCGGCAGGCGGACTCTCAACCACCGCACCAACAGGGAAGCCCTTACCTTTGTTTTAGTAGCCTAAGTAGAAGGGTGTAAACTCATCGTTCTGGCCATCAAAGATCGTATATATCACTAAGTTTGAGCATAATTAGAGATTTTACTACACAGCTGAGTCAGAATAGAGTGGGACTTATTTTTTCCTTCAGGATTTAGAGTTTTATTCATCGCTGAGCATCATCATCAAGTCTGATATCTATCTTCCTTGTGTTTCTATTCCTAATGCATAACTTAGTGCTAGACACGTATTAGGCATTTAGCATTTTTTTTACAAGTGAATAAATGAATAATACATGGATATAAAATGAGTGTTCTACTTATATAAACATTTCAGGTGAGCAGATTAAAAATGTAAAAAGTAAGAAAACCGAACATATTGTGATTTTCCATTATATTTGATTTCTAAAGTTGATATTATTTGGCTTCTAGCAAAAAGGTTACCTAAAGGAAGAAAATATAACATGATCTCCTTTTCACAGAGCTGAACAGCTGTTCATTTCTTTTGAACGGGAAAACATGAAGACCTAGACCCACCAGTAGAAGCCAAATGATGGGTGGTGATCAGCAAAGACCCAGTGTCTTCCATTTTTGCCTAGAAGAGAATTTAGAACTTGGCTTCCCAACTGCCCTCAGATATGTTAGAATTAAATAAATAAGTATATTTGCAACCTTTGAAGTTGCATGTATTTGAAAGAGTGTGGAAGGGATACAGAACCAGAGAGAGTCAGAATTGGAAGCACCTTATAATTTATTGAGTCTTCTTACCTCCCAAATATGAGAACTGAGGTTGACAAGGGGTATCTACACAACAGAATACTCTTGCAGCTATTAGAGTAAGAATGAAGACTGGCATTCATCACGGAGAAAGGCATATGGTATAGGAAACAAAAAATAAAATACTGTTTCGTATATGCTTTAACTGCAACTACACAAAATTATGCTCATAAAAAGATGACTACTTTTTTCTATTTTCACGCATTCTCCTATGCAGGAGTTAGTAAACATTTTCTATAAAGGGCCAGATAATGTATTTCAGCTCTGCAGTCCAAGAGGCCACATACTTTGCCTTTGTGCATGAAAGTAGCCATAGGCATTATGTCAATGCATTAGCATGGCTGTGCACATGGGCTATGCAAATATGGCATGGTTGGATTTGGTCCAGTGGCCACAGTTCACCCACCATGCTTCATTCTTTCAACAAATGTTTATTTATTAAACAAGTGTTATGTACCAGGCACTGTGTTATATACTTGAATACAGAGGTGAGTAAGACCTGATCCTTATGGCCAAGTGTGTCACAGTCCAAACTATGGTCATTGCCTTATGTTTTACTTAAAAAGTCATCTGTGAATTATTTTTCTCTTTATGTTGTTGACATCTTTCTAGTTGATATAACCTGAAGGATAGGCTTCTTCTTCCAATGTGCCTTAAGAACCTAGGGAAAGAGGAAATGTAAATGAGTAAGGTTTGTTTGAGCCTCTGTGAATAATAATTCCCCACTGAATGTAAATTACCCTCATAATATAGGGTGAATGTTATCACTTAGCTCTGCAAAGGAAGAAGAGAACTCAGTGTTTATGTTGAAATTTGCTTTCAAAGACAATGGAGTCAGTTAACTACAGAATCCTTGTGATCATTTATGGAATATTCATGCTTGGCAAATCCCATTCTGTGTACTATTACTGCTCAAAGAGAGCTCAGGGGATATTGAGTAAACGGTGCTGGAGAGGGGATAAGACTTCAGAAAAGAAGAGTGCAAACAGAAACACACTTTTACAAAGAAGTAAATTGTGTGAGTGCTAATAAGAATGCAATCTAAATTTAATCAGGAGGCCTTGTAGAAGTGGGGTAAGTACAAATCTGAAACATTCTAATGGCTTTGCCAGAGGATGTTCTACATGCTGGAACTTGGACAAAAGTTTTTATCAAATAATGTTGTGAGTGTAGAAAATATTCAATGAGTGTCCTTAACTCCATGACCTCTTAAGGTTTGAGGGAGAGGAAAAAAAAAAAAAAACTTTTTGCTTAAAAGATGGCCCAGTGGGAATTTAGAAATATAACTTGTACTGAAGTTAGTCAGAAAGAGAAAGACAAATACCGTATGATATCACTTATATGTGGCATCTAAAATATGACACAAGTGAACTTATCTACAAAACAGAAACAGACTCACAGACATAGAGAACAGACTTGTGGTTGACAAGGGGAAGGAGGGTGGGAGAGGGATGGATTGGGAGTTTGGGATGAGCAGATGCAAACTATTATATATAGAATGGATAAACAACAAGATCCTACTGTATAGAACAGGGAACTATATTCAATATCCTGTGATAAACCATAATGGAAAAGGATATGAAAAAGAATATATATATAAAACTGAATCACTTTGCTATACAGCAGAACTTAACACTACATGGTAAATCAACTATACTTCAATAAAATAAATTTTTAAAAAAAGAAATATGACTTATAGAAGGTTGGTCATGACTTTCCTTTGCCCCACCCAGAAATTTTGTTAGCTCTCCAGTTCAGATGAGACTAGGAAGATGGGGAAAAAACAAACTCAAACATCTTTTCCATCCCACATAAAATAATCTGAAAAATGGACAGTATATTACAGAAACACCTGCATTCAGAGACACAGTTGGTTCTTAAAAGACAGGTACGCTGAAGGGTCCTTCAAAATGATTGAGACGGTTAAGCCTGCTGTTCCTATGATGTTTTATAGCTAGACACACTTTTCTCCTACTTAATGGTTTACACTATGTTTGCCATCCTGTATAATTCTAACATTGATAAGTGTATCTTTGGCTTAGGAGCCCCCCATTCACTTTATTGAGTTGTTTCTAAGGAGCACTGCAGAGAAAGGAAATGTGAGCTGCATTATAAGTTCCCAGATTTGTGACCTTGGACATGTCACTAAATTTCTCTATGGCTTGTTTCTTCTATCTCTAATAGTGGATAATAATCATGTCTATTTTATGGAGTCACTAGAGGAAAGAAGGTAAAGCTCTTGAATTACCTGACAGATAGTATCTTTTCATAAAATTTAGGCAATATTAATAAGTATATAAATAGCAAAAAGATATATATTTATGGTTTGCAACTAAAGTTTAAGCAACAATTCTGTCCTTATGCTTATTCAGAAATTAATTTCCAACCTTTTCCTGAGTTAGAAGCAGGCTATTAAGACATTGGATATTATCAACAATCCTGAAAACAAAAACTTGGATTTTTTTTTTCAAAATTTATTTTACGATTTAATTATTTTATCTTAAAGTAACCGGCTTGTTTTGTAGTTGTTGGATAGCATGGGAATAACAATATAAATTAAATACTTCAAAATTAATCCCCAACTCAGCACGCATGAGAAGTAGGCTAAGGTAAAATCTGATGCTTGTTCATGATTCTCACCATCAATGGTTGGTGCACAATTCATGTATTTTGCTGTGCACATAGCTTTATTCATATGTGTGAAAGTGAATAAGCTGGCAGTTCAATAGAAAGGAAACTTCTTGTTTTAATACTACTGAGCAGATTACATAGAAAATTTAACCTATGTGAAGTTACTCATACGGAGGATTGAAAGAATATGACCCATCAGAGAGAGGCCCAATTCCAGATGTGTCTGTGCCCACAAACTGAAAACTAGAGCCTTAAAAAGCAGGGAGAATCTTTGCTGACTTTTTTTTTCCCTATTGAATGACTCTTCCACTCTTCTCTAGTAAAAGAAATCTTATTGTGTGTCAAGTTTCAAAAGTCATGCCTTTCATTACCTACTCCCTCCCTCATGTTTAATCACACTTTGTACATAAATGTAATGAATAAGTCATTATGTTCTCTTATTTATGTTTATGTTTCTGTCTTTCATAAGACTGTCTAGAACAAGGCCATGTCTTAGCATTTCTTGTATCTGAACATCCATTTAGTGTTATTTAAAACACAGTAATTATCACAAGACATGTTGAAAAAAAATACATTGTTAAAAAAAGGTAAGGTTGCATCCACTTTCTGGTCATAACTTCTACCAATTATTTATAATGATTGCCATTTTAAATTCAGATTAATGTATAATATCAAAAATGTCATGGACCCTGGTGTGATAATTGGACTCCTAGTAACCATAGCTTGAGCCAAAAACAGTATCAAAAGCTATTCTGATTACAGTTATGCTTTTTAAAAATGTATATGTGAAAAGCATTTGTGTAATTAAAAAAAAACTGTTAATACACACGTGTAAGACCAATAGTCCAGCCTATAGTAATTGGTGTCTCTCACTATATATACGTTTCTAGAAACCTGACAATAAATATGTTGTTCCTAAAGGGGCCTTTGGTATGTGGGTGGAGACTATTGATTTATGTCAATAAAGGAGCTACACCTATTTGCAGAAACTTTGTCCCTTTCACAGTGCGATCATCGGGTTCAGTGTTGGGTTGATGACACTAATAACAAATAGCAATTTCCACATGAAAGATTTTATAAAATACTTTCTTCTTTTCTACTTACTCCCTATACAAGAGAACAATTCAGTTCAAGTACATAAAATAGCATATTTAAAATTATTTAGTAATTTGTCATTTAGGCCACCTTTAAACCATCAATATTTTTGGCAAGTGAAACTGGCTTTTTCCCGTAAAAAAGGCCATTTAGAAAAATTATGAAGAACAAAGTGTACTTCAGGGAAAAAAACATGCTTAAAGCAGCTCCTTTGACAACATTAAGCTCTTTCTAATCAGAGCTCCCATTTAATGTCTGCAGGATCTAAAGAGTGACTTTAAGTGTAAAATCTACACACACCAGCATAGAGAATAGGTTGTACTTGTATTTCAAAGGAAAATTGTTTACCCTAATACCTATCATCAATACCTGTCTGAATTGCTAGTCATCCATCATCTTAGAAGTAAATAATTTTCTTGATGTGTTGTAGGAAAAATACATCAATACAGAGAATGATGATGGTGTGATTATAGTAATTATCACATGAAACACGGGTAGTTACTACCATTTAATTCTATTCTAATTCATTCTAGAGCTAGTAAAAGTTACATTAGGGAGAATATACAAGATGAACTAGCATTAAGAAATTTTTGTTCACTGAAAATGAGAAGAATAAAAGGCTTTGAAGTAGATTTGATTTCCATTTTCTAGCTATCCTCTAGGGTAAATCTTAATTATCTATATTATGGTTTTGAAAGACATTAAAGTAACTTTCAACTGAAAACAATATTATAAACAATCATCTAAAAGATGAGAAAATAAAGAAGATAATAGATTTTTAAAATATCCTAGTTTTCCAAAAATTATGATAATTTGTATTGTTGATTATCATTGGCTTTTACGAGACCCAGGATTATTCAAAGGCAAAAATGCACAAAAATCAAACCAGAATGAAAAAGACTCAAAACCATAAACACTAAAATCAAAAGGTCAAGAATCCTTCAAAAAACAGAAAAAACTCCTAAGATGCTGAAGGAACCTAGTTCTATAGAAGGCATTAAAGCAAAAATGCAAGCAAATATAGAAGAACGTGGATCTCTTCCTAAAGAGGAAGCCAAGTTTATCGATTATGTGAAGAACTACTTCCGGATGCCTGATCTGGAGGCTATTCAAAATCTCTGGCAGTGGAGGAGTCTCTTAAAGAAAATATTTTAAATAGATGAAATTTTCCATCTTATTTCACCTCTGTAATAGTTGATATATGGCCACCCTTTTTCTAATGCAGAGTGAGCACTTTCCCTAGCGTGTCTGATAAATGTTCTCCAGGTTCCATTGCCAAGACTGTGTTGTCCAAAATGCCTGTTTAGTTTTTAAAGATGGGACTCTACCTTTTGCTTGGTTTTTACGTATGTGAAATGTTATAATAGTAGTGGTGGTCAGACAAATGCTGTGGATACAAAAAAATACATGTGAGATAAACTCAGTATTTTAATAAAGTCAGAAAGAAATCAATTATTTGAGGTTTAAGTATCTTGCTCAATGGTGTGTGTGTGTGGTATGTATCAAAAATGGGGGTAATAATGCTCACAGTTATAGGAATATAATGGAGATTAAATATCACAATTGCCTAAAATATATGAGATCGAATCACAGAAAATTGATGTTTTTATAGAGCAAAAACAGTTAGGTCTCAGTTATTTCATATGCACTTTTATAGTAGATATGCAACAAATGTTTGAAGAAAGAAGGAAAGAGAAATAAAGGAAGTTATAAAGAAGAAAAGGAAGAATATAGAAGATACTAGAATTTTGTTCAATTAAAACATTTTCTAGTATGTCCATACACATCCTGCCCAATTCCGGTTTACCACTTTAGCTGGTGACTTATACAACAAAAATTAGTGTTCTTGCAATTTGACTTAAGGCATTGAAGCCCCTGGGGATGCCTTCTGTACTGTGCAGTATGTTTACTACAATTTAAGTATGTAATGTGTTCGTATATTATAATCCTTTGACACTGCTAGTTCATTTACACTATAATTTGAAGACCACATAAGAAAATAATTTTATCTATTTATGTAGCTAGCTAACTAATTTTAAAAAGCAATACACGTCTTTCATTAAAAAAAATGTTTAACCATACTGAAGTTTAAAATATCTGTGTATCAAGAAGAACACCCGTAAATATTAATTAGAACGTAAATCAGATTACGCTGTGCATTCCTTTCTTAAGAATGCATTTCAAACTAACAAATACACCAGGGACACCTTTCCACTGAATGCAGAAAGATGTATTTCATCTCTTATTTTCATATATGTTCCATTCTGTGGATGAGTCAGAGTAAACTAAATCAATCTCTTACTTTTACTTTTCATGAACAGGGCAGCCATAAACATTTGTGTGTGTATGTGTATGTATTTATAAATATTCCATATATTTATATATTGTATATATATTATACACACACATACATGTATTACATTTATACACACCAATTACATACACAGACACAAATATTGTTTTCATATATAGATACGTATTTATATATGATGAAGTCTTAGGGTTGGAAATGCCAGGCCAATGTGACTTTCCATTTCAAATTTGGCCAGATGTAACTAAATTGCTCTTAGGTTGTGCTAACTTATACTTTCTCCAAAAGAGTGTCTTTTATCTGTATATTAAAAAAGAACTTCATAAATCATCTCTGGAATATTTGCAAGTTTGACATATGAAAAAAACTCTTTAGTTTGCAACAACTGAATATTAAGGAGGCTGATCATCTTTACATGTATTTATTGCTTTTTAAACTTTTTGTCAATATTTCCTCTTCATATTTTTTAGCTCATCTTTCTGTTGGGTTGTAAGGAATCTTTTTTCTTTTTAAACATATTTTTCTGTCCATATGTCTCAAATAATGATCACAATTGTTGTTCTTTTCTTTTCTCTGTAGTGCTTTTTACTATGCCAGCATTTAAAAATTTTATGTAGTGAAATCTGTCAATATTTTTTAAAGGTTTACATAACACACGCATAGAAGTCCTCCCACATTTCAGTAGTTTGTGTATGTTTTTATATTTAAATCTTTGATCTTTCTGGAATTTATTTTAGTGAAATGAGTGAACACTGGTTTATTTATTGCCTAATGACTGAATGTTATCCCCAAACATAGTGAATAATCCATTTTTCCCTTGTCTATTTGAAATACTTGCTTTCTTATATTCTAATTGTCAATATGTCTTGGGTATATTTAAACTTTCAATATGTATTTTCCAGTGATTTATTCTAGTCCTGCACCTATATCATTCTGTTCCATCTGTTGAAACCTTCTTGCTTTAGCAGAGTTTTGTAACTTTATTCATATGAGTTTTGCATATTTTTAATAAAGTTATTTTCTAGATTTATTTTTGCTATTGCTATTGTGAATGGGATATTTTTTAAATTTCATTTTCTAACCTGTTATTATTTGACAAAATAATAAAAGTAAAATAAAAATACTTTTAAATATTTATTTTTAACCTTGCCACTATTTTGAAATTCTTTAATATTTCTAATAACTTTTTTTAGTGGCCTCTTCTAGGTTTTTCATTGCTATTGTTTTTGACATATTATGTATTAAATACTTCTCTATCTTTATCTAATGACATTGGCAAGCAGTTCCAGAATAACAGCAGGAAAAGCAGATATCTGTAACTTAAATCTGACATTGATGGCAAGGCTTTTAGATTTCACCAGTAAACAGGATATGTATGGACTGGTAGGATGTGTTATATGTGTTTTATCAAGGGACAAAATTCATCAGCTCCTAATATGTTACATTTTTTTTGAATTTAGTAAGCATTTATTACAACTTTCCATATGCTTTTTTCCCCACAATTTGTAGAGGATAATAATCACATTTCTAATTAAATTTGGGATGTATCTCTATTGTTTACATTCTATTGTTCTTTTAATATACTAGTAAAATCAACTTGTTAATATTTTGTTTAGAATTTTGAACATATTCATAAGAGGGAAGATGTTTTTAATTTTCTTCCTCAATCCTATCTTCTAAGTTTTCCTAATGGTACTACTATGATTTTGTAAGAAAGAATTTTAAATATTTCTCTGTAAATATATCAGTGATTTCCAACCCTGCCTGAACATTAGAATTTTAAAAACCATGAACATTTAAAAATTACTAAAGCCTGGGCCTTACCCCAGATCATTTACATGGAAGTGGAGGTATCAATGATTTCAGTATAATACAGTAGTCTCAAATTTCTTCTCTTTTTGCCTTGTGTTGACCATGAACGCCACCTTGACTCATTCTTTCCAATTGGCAGAGTAAGGAACATGGCATGAAAGTAGCTAAACCAAACATCTTCCAGCTTTCTCTGGAATGGAATTAAGAGAGGTTACTCAAGGTATTGGCCTTTGGGACTTTTATTCTTTTTTTGTGGCCTCTCCCGTTGCGGAGCACAGGCTCCGGACGCGCAGGCTCAGCGGCCATGGCTCACGGGCCCAGCCGCTCCGCGGCATGTGGGATCTTCCTGGACTGGGGCACGAACCCGTATCCCCTGCATTGGCAGGTGGACTCTCAACCACTGCACCACCAGGGAAGCCCCCTTAGGACTTTTATAAGATGTCTATGACCCTTCTGTAAACAAACCAGTTAATAACACTAAACTATTAGGACCTTGATGACATAGCAGATTCTGCTCTCTGAATATCTGATTCTGAGCCCATTGTTTTCTCAGCCACCTCTTTGTCTATAGATCTCATTTCTTCTGTGTTCCTTTATTAACTCCTCTCTTCCCTAGAGTGCAATTGGTCTTTCATGCTTAGATTTCCTCTCTCTCTCTAATAACAAGTTTACTATCCTTCAAGAGCCTCTTTCTCACTGTTCTTATATTCATGCTGCAAACGTCCCTCCTCTGTGAGCTGTGACTGTGCCATATTGTCCATTGTGCCTCAGAATTCATCCCTCAAGGGCAATCTTCTCACCCAGTCACTGCTCCTGTGTTCCCGAGCTAGCCTCCAGGCTCTCTATGAATGCCCCTATATTTTGGATAGCTGCAGAAAAACCAATCTCTTGCATAACTCACAACTTCTCTTATTCTCGCAAAAGCACTGTCATTTGATTAAGAGCTGACTTCAGATTCTTAGAAAAAGCATAGCTAAATAAACTCACCATTCTTAACATGCTCTGTCAGTCTGCAAGACATAAATCTCTAGGGCCATCCACATGTGTGTATTCACGCTCCCACGTGCTCTAAAGTTCTCCACCAAACTCACATCCTGTTATTCTCATTCTATATTTTGTTACCACGTGCCACTATGTGTTGTGGTACCCAGGGTTCGGTGTAAACCAATGTCGCTATATTCTCAGCCTCTTCACTGACCATGCTACTTTCCCTCTGGCCTGACTCACTTTCCCTGTGCTTTCTCAACGAAGACTCCTCATTTCCCACCCCTGTTTACCTCTGTGTAAAGATTGGAATAAAACACACTCCCCATTCCTACACACAATTCGTTAATATTCCAACTGTATGTGAAAAGTTCTGCTCATCTGAGGCTTTTATCATCTGCTAACCATCCCTAACCTCCTCTCTTCACTGGCATTTACCAACCGTCCAGGCACCTCTCCACTCAATTCACTGAATATTTTCGTTTCTAAATTATTTCCCTACTATCATTCTGTATGATACCTCATCATGAAAGCCACCATTCAATTTGATCTCCTAAACTTCAGTGACCTTCATTTTCATTGCAGACCAATCACCCTAATCAGTGACCACACTTTGAAACTTTCCATCTCATGCAATGGATAAGTAATTCTAAAATTTTACATTTAGATATTCTACTTAACTTCCTATCCTCCCACCTGTTTACCTAATTACATCTTTTCCTCAATTATTTTGCTTTGCTTCTTTACGTCAAACACACAAGCAAGTCCTACTGGTTCTGTTTCCAAAACTTATCCTGCATCCAACACTTTCTCACCATCTGTACCACTACCATCGTCATTCTGGTTACTGCCGTATCTCACCCAGATCACTGCAGTAGTCTCCTACTAGTCTACCAGCTCCATTTTTGCTCCTCTGCTTTTCTTAGAGACTAAATCAGATCATATTACAACCTTCTAGGAACTCTTCATTGGCTTACTGTTGCAAATAAGATATCTAAACTCTTCAAAAACCCTGTACAATCTATTCCCTGCCTACCTCTTCGTTCCCATTTCCTATCTCTGCACCTTAATCGCTGCACTTCAGTTACATGGATCTTTTTATCTTCTTCCTTTGAGGAGGCCAAGCTTAGTCCAGCCTCGGGATTTTGTACTTTTTATTCCTCCTGCCTGAAGTCTTCTCTCAGATCTTTGTGTGGCTTTCTCTTTTGCATTATTTAGATTCCAGCTCAAATACCTTCTTCTCTTACAATTCTCACCAACCACTCTTTCTGACAAGAAGTTTTGTTTTCCTACCTAGTTTTAATTGTATAAAAGCTTATTTTTTCTTGTTTACATATTTAGTTTACATGTTTTTCTCTATGTCTCCCACTAGACCATAAGGTCCATGAGAACAAGAATATTTTCAGCTTCTTCCGTCATGGTATCCTCAGCCTTAGAAGAATACTCAGAATATGGAAAATTCTCTTTAAATATTTGCTAAAAAATGAGCATGAGAGAGAAAAACTAGTGCCATGAGCAACTTCTTTCTTCCCATCCTTTGTCCGTCTTTCCTTCACTCCCGTGAGTAGTTTAGACTTTCCGGCTCTTCATTTTACTTTTTCTTTCCCATACAGGATTCCCTACGATATGACTATTTTCACCCATTGGCAGCAAATACCAAAGATTAGTCCAGGATTCTGTCACTTCTGCCTGTACCTAGCCTCCAGAGGACTGCTGGGAAAACCGCATGGCTGCACTGCATTCTTGCTATTGCCCTATAATAAACGCCTTATGTTTGCATCTGCTCTTTTCTTTCATCCTCTCCCCCTGCCATGATGGAACAGGTGCCCCCTCTTCTATATAAGAATGATACCTTTACTCTTTTCTGAATCTCGTTTTCTCCAGCTTCTTCAGAGCCCTGCGCCATTGTGTATCCCCTTTCTCAGCTGCTCCCTCTCTGCTGGCTACTCTTAAACGTTTGGACTTGCTTAGATCTCTGTCATCGCTTATCCCTACATTATCAGGACTGGACTGCTGTCTATTTCCATTCTCTCCCCATGCTTCTCCATCTTGCACAAAGCAGCTACCTCACAGCACCACATTTATCATATGATTCCCCTTGTATAGAGAACCTTCAATGTGTCTGCATCTATTGAATAAAGTCCAAATCTTTCTCCTGTCTTCCACTTACTACACACAAACATTTTTTCTTACATCCATTTTTTTCTCCCTCTTTCTCTGCCTAGTATTTTTCTTCCTTCTATTCATTTACTCAACAATGCTACTTAAGTGTCTGTCATGGAATTAATACTCATATTTGAAATTAATTACCCAGGATTAACTAGATACATTCTCTGGGGAAGAAAAGGCAAACACTACAAATAAGACAAAAATCCCATTTGGTCACTACCTCTAATCCATTCTCTCAAGAGCTGTTAATTGTTATCAATTAGTGTGATTCCTTTCATTTACATATTCACTTATAGAAACTACTTTGTATGATTTATGTTGTGTTTTGTTTCCCCTTTTACGTACATTAAATTATTATGCTAGAATTGTTCAGCAGCTTGCATCTTCACAAAAAGAGATCTTAGAGAGTTGTTAATATTGATATCTGTGTAAATCTAATCTTTTTAACAGCTACATAGTATTCAAGAGTGTAATGTAGAATAGTTTATTTAACTATTCCTCCATTAATGGGTCTTCAGGTTATTTTTCTTTTTTTTTTTTTGCTGTTCATTTTGCTGACACATTGAACATTATTATATCTAGCTCCTGGGCATATGTCTCACGGTTTTCCAGGGTAGATATGCAGAGGGTATGCAGAATCTAAACTTAACAGATACTATCAAATTGTCCTCCATATTGTCTATATTAATTGAAACTTTCACCATCATAATATGAGAGGTAACCCTTTCTGCACATTCTTACTTGCTGAAATTTTTTTGAATTTGAAATTGTTAATAAATTTGTTAATTTGCCATTCTGTTAGGTAAAATTTTTATTAAAAGGCATCGTACGTAAGGCATCTTTTCATGTTTGGGTTACTGTAAAGGTAAAACATTTTTAGATATTTTATTGGTGATTTACATTTCATATTCTATAAGAAGACCATTTATATCCTTTGCCTTTTAAAATTGAACTGTTATGTCTTTTTAAATTATTCAAAGAATTCTTAATTTTTTAAGATAATAATCTTGTTACAAATACTGAAAATGCTTTCAACTGTTTCTCACTTAATTTTAACCATGTTGCTTCATCAGTCACACTTATATTTTCTAATATGGATATTGTCTTCTGAATTTTAAATCTTTCTCTACTCTTAAAGGCATACAGACTTTTTTTTTTTTTTTTTTTTTTACCGTACACGGGCCTCTCACTGTTGTGGCCTCTCCCGTTGCAGAGCACAGGCTCCGGATGCACAGGCTCAGCGGCCATGGCTCACGGGCCGAGCCGCTCCGCGGCATGCGGGATCTTCCCGGACCGGGGCACGAACCCGTGTCCCCTGCCTCGGCAGGCGGACTCTCAACCACTGCGCCACCAGGGAAGCCCAGACATTTTTCTATGACTTTCCTTAATATCTATTTAGAGAATTTGGGGGAGAATATATATTGCAGAAAATTTGATTTTCAGTTTATTCTGTACAATTATTTTTGTGTCTTTTCGTACCACCTTTATAAAGATATAATTGATTTATAGCATTGTATAAGTTTAAAGTGTACAATGTGATGATTTGATACACAAACCTATTGTAAAATAATTACTACAATAAGGTCACTTAACATAGCCATCATCTCGCATAACTACTTTTTTATATAGTGAAATTATTTAAGATATACTCTGTTAATAACTTAAGTATATAACACAATGTTGTTAATAGTCGTCACACTGTACATTAGATCCGCAGAACTTATCCATCTTATAACTGGAAGTTCATACCCTTTGACCAATACCTCCTCATTTTCCTAACCACTGGCCCTTAGCAATCACCATTCCACCCTCTGTTTCTATAAGTTCACCTTTTTTTTAGATTTCATATATAAGTAAGATCATATGGGGTTTGTCTTTGTCTCACTTATTTCACTTAGCATAATACTCTCAAGGTCCATCCATCTGTCTCAAACGGCTTGATTTCCTTCTTTTTATGGCTGAATAATATTTTATTAAATGTGTGTATATATATATATATATCCATATATCTATCGCATATTTTAGTTATCAATTCATCCACTGATGGACACTTAGGTGGTTTCCATGTCTTGTCTGTTGTGATAAATGCTACAATGAACATTGGAGTGCTGACCTCTCTTCAAGATAGTGATTTCATATCCTTCAGATATACCTAGAATATATGGGTATACATATATAATGGGATTACTGGATCATATGGTAGTACATGTTAATTTTTTTTTAGGAAATGTGGCATATCCCATTTATTGTTTGGTATGTCAAACCATCGCCGAATGCCAGGGTTAAATCCTACTTGATCGTGGTGTATGATCTTTTTAATGTGCTATTGAATTCAGTCTAGTATTTGTTGAGAATTTTTGCATCTATATTTATCAGAGATATTGGCCTGTAGCTTTCTTTTCTTATAGATGCTTGTCTGGCTTTGGTACTAGGGTAATGCTAGCTAGCCTTTTAAAATGAGTTTGGAAGTGTTCTGTCCTCAGTATTTTGGAAGAGTTTGAAAAGGATTGACGTTAATTCTTCTTTAAATGTTTGCTAGAACTCATCAGAGAAACCATCTAGTCCTGGGCTTTTCTTTTAGGGGAAGTTTTTGAAATTGTTTTAATCTCCTTAGTTGTTTTTGATCTGCTTAATTTTTTATTTCTTTATAATTCAGTCTTGGCAGATTGTATGTTTCCAGGAATTTATCCATTTCTTTTGGGTTATACAGTTTATTGACATATAATTTTTCATAGTAACCTCATAATTCTTTGCATTTCTGTATTGTCAGTTCTAATGTCTCCTCTTTTATTTCTGATTTTATTTGAGTTCTCTCTCTTTTTCTATTGGTTAGTCAGCTAAAAGTTTGTGAATTTTGGTTATTTAGAAAAAAACCAGGGCTTCCCTGGTGGCGCAGTGGTTGAGAGTCTGCCTGCCGATGCAGGACACGGGTTCGTGCCCCGGTCCGGGAAGATCCCGCATGCCGCGGAGCGGCTCGGCCCGTGAGCCATGGCCGCTGAGCCTGCGCGTCTGGAGGCTCTGCTCTGCAACGGGAGAGGCCACAACAGTGAGAGGCCCGCGTACCGCAAAAAAAACCAAACAAACTCTTTTTTTAATTGATTTTTTTTCTAGTCTTTCCAGTCTCTATTTCATGTATTTCTCCTCTATTATTTATTATTTTCTTCCTTTTGCTACCTTTGGGCTTAGATGATTTGTTTCCTATATTTTGAGGTGTAAAGTTAGGTTGTTAATTTCAGATTCTACTTTTCTCTAAATGTAGGTGTTTATTGCTATAACTTTATCCCTTAAAACTGCTTTTCATACATCCCATAAGTTGTGGTATATTGTATTTCTTTTTTCGTTTGTCTTGATATTTTCTCATTTCACTTTTGATTCTTCTTTGGCCCATTGGTTCAAAATTGTGTTGTTTAATTTCCATGTGTTTGTGAATATTCCCACTTCCTTCCTGTTATTGATTTCTAGTTTCATACCACTGTGGGCAAAAAAGATACCTGATATGATTCTTCTTCAATTCTTCTTAAATGTTTTAAGACTTGCTTTGTGGCCTAATATATGACCTATCGTAGAGAATGTTCCATGTGCACTTGAGAAGAATGGGTATTCTGGTGCTGTTGGATGAAATGTTTCGTATATATCTGTTAAGCTCATTTGGTCTACAGTGTTATTCAAGTCCACTGTATTCTTACTAACTTTCTGTCTGAATAATTTATCCAATGTTGAGAATGAGGTATTGAAATCCCCTAGAATTATTGTATTGTTGTCTATTTTTTCTTTCAGTTTTGTTAATATTCGCTTTAAAAATTTCGGTGCTCCAATGTTGGGTGCATTTATATTTACAATTTTTATAGTCTCTTAATGATTTTCCCTTTTATCACTGCATAGTGACCTTCTTTTTTTCTTGTGACTGAATTTGAAAGCCTATTTTATCTGAAAGAAGTTTAGCCACTTCTTCTCTCTTTTGGTTACCATTTGCATGGAATATTTTTTCCATCCCTTCACCTGCAGCCTCTGTGTGTCCTTAAAACTAAAGTGAGTTTCCTATAGGAAGCATATTTTTGGACATTGTTTTTTTTCATTCTTTCAGTCTTTTAATTGGAGAATTTAATCCATTTATTTTAAAGTATTTATTGCTAGATAAGGGACTTACTGCTATTTAGTTCATTTTCTTATGAGGGATTTTCTTAGTTCCTTTATTTTTTCTTCCTCTCTTGTTTTCTTCCTTTGTGATTTATTTTTATAGTGTTTATGCTTTAATTCCTTCCTCTTAACCCTTGATTTATCTACTATAGGTTCTTTTCTTTGTGGTTACCATGAGATTTACATAAAACATCTTATAAAAGTAGAAGTCTGTTTTAAGCTGATAACAACTTACCTTCAGTCCACATACAAAACCTCTGCACTTCTTGCACATTTTATGCAATTGATGTTATACTTTACATTTTTTATATCGTTCATTCATTAACAAATTAGTTTAGCTATAGCTATTTTTTTATTTTTTGCGGTACATGGGCCTCTCACCTCTGTGGCCTCTCCTGTTGCGGAGCACAGGCTTCGGACTCGCAGGCCCAGCAGCCACGGTCCATGGGCCCAGCCGCTCCACGGCATGTGGGATCTTCCTGGACTGGGGCACGAACCCGTGTCCCCTGCATTGGCAGGCGGACTCTCAACCACTGCGCCACCAGGGAAGCCCAGCTATAGCTATTTTGTTTGTTTGTTTGTTTGTTTGCGGTACGTGGGCCTCTCACTGTTGTGGCCTCTCCCGTTGTGGAGCACAGGCTCCGGACGCACAGGCTCAGCGGCCATGGCTCACGGGCCCAGCCGCTCCACAGCATGTGGGATCTTCCCAGACCGGGGCATGAACCCGTGTCCCCTGCATCAGCAGGTGTACTCTCAACCACTGGGCCACCAGGGAAGCCCAGCTATAGCTATTTTTAACATTATTATTTTTTAACATTCGTACTAGAGCTAAAACTGATTTGCACATCATCATTATAATAGTAGGGTTTTCTGAATTTGACTACATATTTATTTTACCATTTACTTATACTTGTATATGTTTTCATGTTGTTACTTAGTCTTCTTCCATTTCTACAAGAAGAACCTCCTTTATCATTTCTTGTTAGGCAGGTCTAGTGATGATGAACTCCCTTAGCTTTTGTATGTCTTAGAATGTCTTTATCTCTCCTTCATTTCTGATATAAAATTTTACTGTATATAATATTCTTTGTTGGCAGTTTTATTCTTTTAGCACTTTGAATATATCATCCTATTCCCTCCTGGCCTGCAAGAAATCTGCTGATAGTCTAATGGTGGGTCCCTTTTATGTAATGAGTCATTTTTTTCTCTTGCTGCTTTCAAAATTCTCTTTGTGTTTCCCTTTTAACATTTTGATTATAATATGTCTCAGAATAATCTTCTTTGGGTTGATCTTGCTTGAGGTCCTTTGAGCTTTCTGAACCTGAATGTCCATCTCTTTTCCAAGATATGGGAAATTTTCAGCTATTATTTCCTTAAATAAGTTTTCTTCCCCTTTCTCTCTCTCTTATCCTTATGGGACTCCCATGATGCAAATGTTCATTTGTTTGATGGTGTTCTATAATTCATGTAAGTTTCTTCACTTCATTCTTTTAATTTTTATTTTATTTTGGAGCATAGTTGATTAACAATGTTGTGTTAGTTTCAGGTGTACTATATAGCACAGGGAATGTTGAGCAGCATTCCCTGTGCTAAGTAGTAGGGCCTTGTTGGTTATCTGTTTTAAACATAGCAGTGTGTACATGTCAATCCCAAAGTCCCAATCTATCTTTTTGTTTTTTCTAACTGACTAATTTCAAATGATCAGTCTTCAATTTTGGTGATTTTTTTTCCCCCTGAATGATCAAATCTGTGGTTGAAACTCTCTATTAAATATTTCAGTTCTTTAGTTGTATTCTTCATCTCCAGGATTCCTGTTTAGTTCTTTTTCTATGATTTATATTTCTTTATTAAAATTTTCAATTTGTTCATGCATTGTTTGCCTGATTTTTGTTTACTTGTCTGTGTTCTCTTGAATTTCACTGAGTTTCTTTAAATGATTATTTTGAATTCTTTGTCAGGCAAATCTCAGATCTCCATTTATTTGGGTCCAGTTACTGGAGCTTTATTAGTTACCTTTGGTAGTATCCTGTCTGTCTGTCTGTCTGATTCTTTGTGATTCATGTAGTCTGTGCATTTGGATGAGCAAACTTCTTTTCCAGTCTTTTGTTTTTAATTGGGGTATAGCCAAGACATGGAAGCAACCTAAATGCCCATCGACAGAGGAATGGATAAAGAAGATGTGGTACATATATACATTGGAATATTACTCAGCCATTAAAAAGAATGAAATAATGCCATCTGCAGCAACATGGATGCACCTAGAGATTGTCATACTGAGTGAAGAAAAGCAGAGAAAGAGAAATAGCGTATGATATCCCTTATCTGCGGAATCTAAAAAGAAATGATACAAATGAACTTAATTTACAAAACAGAAACAGACTCACAGACTTAGAGAATGAACTCATGGTTACCGGCAGGGGTGTAGGGGGGAAGGGGGGGTGAAGGGATAGTTAGGGAGTTTGGGATCTACATGTACGCACTGCTATATTTAAGATGGATAACAAACAAGGACCTACTCTATAGCACAGGGAACTCTGCTAAAAAATGTTATGTGGCAGCCTGGATGGGAGGGGAGTTTGGGGGAGAATGGATACATGTGTATGTATGGCTGAGTCGCTTTGCTGTGCACCTGGAACCATCTTTTCCAGTGTTTACCGACTTGTTTCAGCAGATAAACATCTTCTCCTATTGGTTCCCTGGGCTGATGGGATTACCACTAGAATTTCAGTCATGCTGGGTTGGAGGCTGTCACTGGGTCTGTAGCTGGTCCACAGTTGGTGTGTTTATTACCAAGGGCTCAGGTGGGTGTGGATTCCATCTAGTCTTTGGGTGGATGGGACTTCCTCCAATAGCTTGCTTGGTAGGGTAGCCCTTGGACAAATTTCCATTTCAGGGTCCACAGTTGGGTACTCAGTCAGTGGGCCTATTACCAGGTGGGCGTGGCTCCTAGAAGATCCCTGGGAGGATTCCTACTCATTCACTGGATGGATCCCTGGATGGGCAGGACTGGCCCTGGACCATGGCTGAAAGGGGCTGGAACAGAGCCCCAGGAATATTTCAGTTTCCATTCTTGGTCTTGAACTGCACTGGGTTTTCACAATCACCTACCTGGATCCCAAAGCTCCCGGGAAGATACTTTTGTCTGTGGATGGATGCCAAATTATTGTTGTTCATAGCGGATACAAGACGAGGATATCTTATTTGGCCACCTTGCTGAAGTCACTCTGTTTTTGTGTTTTTGTATGTTTTTGTGTGTGGTGAGTGAAAAAACATTCAAGCGTATTTTTATTTTCCGAACAGGTACCTTACTGTTTTAATATCATTTATAGAAAATTAGATCCCTTATGTATTTCATATGTATAGGGATTGTGGATCACATTCAAATAAGACACATTAAAAGAAGCACTTGGGGAAAAAAACAGGGTTAGTGGAAATGATATAATTATATTTATTTTCTAGAATACATGTTTTCTCTCTCTTCCTCCCTACCTTCCCCTCCCACTTTCCCTAAAAAGAAGTAAGTGTTCGATAGATAAATTAGGTAACTGTTCTTTGCATGAGTGACTTGTTTGTGTTGGTACTCATTTGCATATTTACGTCAACTCTTTCTGATTATGTTACATTTGTAGAATTTGAAATCACAAGCTCAATCTCCACTTCAGGAGATAACAGATGAAAATGAGGCAAGGAAATGGGGAGGATGTCATGCTGATTGCTTTCTAGAAGACTCAGTTTGTAAGCTAGTGGGAATCCAGTTTTTCCCAGTTGACCTTTCTTGTTATACTTCCTGTATTCTTTCTCCTCTAACACAGAAATTATCATTGGAATTTGTGGGAGATTGTTTGATTCTCAGAACTGCACATGTTACTCTCCAGAATTTATAGCAGCTTCCCACAAATAATGTATTGGTGCTTGTTGTTAAATACCCTGTGAAATATTTCCACACCCTCACAGTTCATACGCTTACAAAAATATTGAGACCTCTCCTCCATATGCAGATTCTTTCTTGATTACACTTAATCCTGGTACTTGGATATTCCTAACAGTGATGTCAAGGAAGATGGAATCACCTTTCCCTGTGTTCTAGGGTCCTTCCAGCTCCACCAACATTCTTCTATTGTATTACCTGCTGTTCAGTGAATTATTAAACATCTGCTACAGGCTTAGTGCTGTGATTTAAGTATTTTATCAGATAGGTACAAAGGGTAAGAAGATAGATGTTAAACATTCTCTTCCTCAGCATGCGACTTAATTTGCTTGACATATTACACCTTGTAAGTTTTTGTGTGTCAGCACACCCTCTTAACCCTAAACCTAACTTGCACAGCAACTCCATGGTATGTTATTGATTTAAATCCTTGTCCCTTCCATAACTCCATACAATGTCTGGGATGGACAAACAGTTTCTAATTCACGTGTTGATTCAGTTTGACAGGTGATGGTAACTGACTGTGCTAGGAAAATCCTGATGCCATTCATTTGCTACTCAGAAGTCCGCTAACAGGGAAGATGTGGAGATTGGCTGTTTGCTTTCTATATTTATTATCTTTCCCTAATGTCATATTAATAACTTCACTTTTCATATATGCAAACTTTTCCCATTCTTTGAAATATACTCTTTTACTTATAACGAGTCTAGGTGGTATTTTTAAAATCTGCATTAAAAGCAAGTTCATTAGTGAATTTATTGGGTATCAATACCAGAACCTGTGGATGCTCGAATCTGAACTTCTTGAATCTTAGTTATTTTCCTCAGTAACATGTTAAGAAACAAGGGATCTTGATGAATTAGACTTACAAGACTGAGAACAGGTGTCTTGCTTTAGTTCAAACTTAACTTGAAAGACTTTTATTTTTCTAATAATTGAAGTTTTTCATGGAATATATTAGGAAATTTGAGAAATATAGAAAACATTTTTGAATGGAAGAAAAGTGAGTTTTATTATTCTATCCTACTATTAAAAGTTTTGCATACATTGTTGCATTTTTATTATATACTAATTTTTATAATATAATTAAAATTATACTGAATAAATAATGTATATCCTGTTTGCTTCACCTATCATTAAAACATAAACATTCTCTGATATTTGAAAACTATTTGTAACATTATTTTTTTAAGGATTCATAGTATTTCATTAAATGAATGTTTATTTCACTTAAGCATACCTAGTACTGTGCACTTTCATTGATCTCCCATTTTTACTACAATTAACAATGCCTCCATGAATGAAGAAATATATTTTAGATTATCTTATTTTACTAGGAGTTAAATTCTCAGAGCAAAGGAAAAATATTTTAAGGTTATTATTGGGAAACCTCTTTTTAAATAAACAAGTGAACATAACAAGATACATCTGTGCAGAGTAGCTTTTCAACTTTGTTATTTTCTTAAATAAATGAGTCATGCCGGGTGGTGGCAATGAAGATCCCATCCTGGCAGGTTACAAGTCTTTAAGTGGCTTTGCCCTGACAATGATTCTGAACTAGATGCACCTTTGGGATCTCTTGTTTTGATAAGTACTTTAGAGGAGAGAAAAATATAGAAACATTTTTATTTTCATAGGGTAGTTGATCCAGTTTTAAAATGTAGCATCAAAATTCAGATTATATACTGTATAGTGTGCTTATTGAAATTTCTTCTAGAAAAGATGAAACTAAAAATTATGAAAATAATTTATTTAACTTTATAGTCCGTAAACTTTAGGTTATAGTTGCAACTATGTATGATTATTGGAAACTGACAAAAAGTTCAAATTTTCGGTCTATTTTTCTAAGTTCAAAGTTAGCATAACCCTTCACTCTATGGATGGCTTTTGTAGCATGTTCATAAAAATGGTCCTTTTTACAGAAATCTTCTAGTACATCAGCAGTTTTCCCAAGGGCCTTTCCTAGTGTTTTGAAATTCAGATTTTTTTCCTTTGAACTGTCTTTTCATAGTTCCCGAACATCGGTCTCCTGATCTCTTCTTGCTACCCGGTCTGGCTCTCTCAGAAAGTCATTTGTCAATGGGTTTGTGTGTGGCTATTCAACGTCACTTTTATAAAATCCTGGATCATTTTAGAAATGTGAAGTTCCATGATTCAGTCCAGTTGCACTTGTATTTTAAACATCACACACACACACACACACACACACATACACAAATACACGACAAAATGGGAAGAGACAGATGTCAGTGCTAAGAAGGGGAAATGTTTGAATGAGCATTGATTTGATAAATTGTCAGTTAATTAGCAATATTTTTGTACTACGAATCCTAACCAATATCATAACTTTAGGATTGAGGCTAAGGAATGTTTGGCTATAAAAGGCCACATGTGTGTTCTGGCCCTTATGCTCAATTCGTCCTTCCAACCTCATGTCAGAGTTTACATTTCACAATCAGGAAATTCTTCACACTCACCATGAAGCTTAGCTCTATTGCAAACAATGGTTCTCAACATTGGCTTCGCATTAAAATCACGTGGGGAGATTTTAAAACAAGCCAATTCCCAAACCACACTCAGATAAACTAAATTAGAATTTCTGGCGATAGGACCAAGTCATCAGCATTTTTAAGTGTCCTTTTAAAAGGGAAATATGAGTATGTATTCCCTCAATTCCTAAGAATTCTGATTAACTGTATTTGGTGTCTGGGAATCTGCATTTGAAAGTAGTCCCTATATGATTGTGATACAAGAGGTGTTGGAAAACATTTTCAGACAATGCTGACCCTATAGACAAATAGTGGTATATAAAGAGGTAGATTAATCTTATCTTGGAGAATTACAATACTCAATTATTTCACTTGAGAATTACAATACTCAATTATTTCATTTGAAGTTTTACTTTTTTCAGTTAATGTCTTCAAACACTTATTTTCAGCTCTCCATAAGACAATGGCTACTTCTGTAGATAACAACTAAAACTACTTAACATACCAACTTTACCTGTTTAATGGTAAACATTGTTGGTTATAAAGGATTTCAATTCAACGAATCAAATACTGGTGCATTGGTATATGATATTTTATATACATATATTTACTTACACACACACACACACACACACACAGAGTGTGTCACAGCCATAACTTATGGAATAAGTACCATTAAAAGGGTCTCTTTATCAGTGCTTCTGCAGCTTGGCTGGGCGTCCAAATTGTCTGAGGATCTCGCTACAATTCCTGTTAAGATTCTGATTCATACGACAGGAATGAGGCCGAAGATTCAGTGTTCATAACAAGCTTCCAGTTTTTGCTAATGCTGCTAAACTTCAGAGTAAAATTTGAGTAAGTAGTCTCTAGGCCAAGAGATATATATATATATATATATATATACATCTTTCTCAGAGATCTTACAGGATGGATCATCCTCTTGAAATTGATCCCTTATAATCTCCCCATAATTAAATGCAATTGAAAAATATATTTATCTATTATTTATTCAGGACCTTCCATGGAGAAAGCACTTTAAATATCAAACATCAAATCCATGACCTTATTTATTATACCCACTTAACTGAGGCTCAGATAGAAAAATTTCTTTGCCCAAGGCTACACAGTGTGAAGTGGCAAGACCAGAGTTTAAACCCACCTTCCACTGATCCAGAGTCTATAATCTTACTACTGAATAATTTTATCCTGCTCTGGCTCATCTGCCTCCCACCACCTGAGCTTTTAATTTTTTTCTTTTTTTTGGTAACGATCAAAGATGAATGTTTGAGTTTCATCATAAGCCACATATTACACCTTGAAGATGGCTGTCCAGGCAAGACTGTTAGTTACTAATATCACACACAGTATTACATAAATATACATAAGGGCATAATATACATAATTATAAATAATACACATAAATACATAATATACTTAAAATACGCAACTGTTATTGCACATTTGGTTAGCACTTCCCTCCTGTACTTAGGTCCTTTTATATTTACTGGATTTGGAATTCTTATCTGGAAAATGACATTATACCCTCACCTTTATTCTTGGATAAAAAAATAGAGGAAATAGATGATCAGTTATTTGGGGGTTAAAATGGATCTTATAGCATCTCCTCTAATGGAAAAATAGCTAACACTTATTGATCTCCTATTCTTGCTACTTACTTCAATGAATAGATTATCCCACTCAGTCCTCACAAGCCACAAAATTGTTATCTTCCACATATTACACGTGAAGAAACTGAAAATCAAGGGTTAAAAACTTGCCTGCCGATAACAGTTGCTAAATGATGATGACAATGTTTGTCTACTTAGTGAATCAATATAGTTAAAGAAATGTGGTATTTGTTTCCATATAAACTGCAGATAACAATTTGGAATGCATTAGATGAATTTGTAATATACTGTGCTAAAATAGATCTCTTTTTATTTTTGAACAAATGAAAGCATGTTTAATCTGATGATTACTGCAATAGCTCTAGCCTAATTGAGATTCATGAGAGTGGTTATTTATGTGAGGAAGATAAAGTAACATTTTTTCAAAAGGCACACCCAAACACCAATATTTTTATATGTGATTGATAAAGTGAAAGCTTCCTGAAATGAAATACACGGAGTGTTTTATTACTTGTATTTTAACATTGTAATAAACCATAACGTGCTAAATGAAAAAGGTTATACTGATTAGGTTTTTGCTGCAGTCAGTTATCATTTTACTTTCTAAACTCTTATGCCTGAAGGTGGGAAGTAAACAAATGGTTTAATTACATTTCCAATTGTACAGTTCTTTTTCAATTCCAACCAGTAGCCATGAAGATTAAAAAAAAAGGAGCAGATGTTTCAGTGATGACTAACTTCTAATACATGATAAAACCATGAATATGTTATAAAGCCTGTGTTTGTTTTGCTAGGTCTTTATTAGGTCAATTTTCCAAATACTTGAGTGATTGTTTCTTTTTTGTTTTTATTTTTGTTTTGTTTTCCCTGAAAATTACTTTCACTCTAAGCCTATATTCCCATAGGATTTATATGTTCCAACTATGAGAAAAGTTTGCAACTTTTCTAACCCTGGCTTCTCTTACTTCACCAGCTGAAGATGAATTAGTTTACAGAGGTCTGGCCTCCAGCATGTGTGTTGGTGGATGGTCCTTTCTCTTCTCTTCTCTTCTTCCTCACCTTTGTTTCATTTCTGCTCACATACTGTAATTATTATTTACAAAAGTTCTCTACTAATATAAGCTCTTGAGGGCACTATCTTTTTTTAATATTTGAAACAGTGGGCATAACACAATGTTGAGCATTCAGTAAGTTCAGTAAATATTGGTGGAATTAAAAAGTATTAAATACTCATGCAGGGACTTCCCTGGCAGTCCCATGGTTAAGACTTCACCTTCCAGTGCAGGGAGCTAAGATCCCACATGCCTCACGGCCAAAAAACCAAAGCATAAAACAGAAGCAATATTATAACAAATTCAATAAAGACTTTTAAAAAAATGATCCACATCAAAAAAAAATCTTTAGATACTCATGCAGAACATTAATTGAATATTATTAACAAACTGTCTCTAATTTGGGCTGGGTACTTAGCTCCACAGTAAATAGAAAAATGGTAATTCCCCTTTTTTCTCTACTTTTGCTCTCAAATTTCTCATCATAATGCTATGATTTCTAAGGAAATTAACTCTGCAGAATAAAAGTAGTCATCTTAAGGGTAATTCCTTATATTTTCACTTGGATTGGGCACGTGGATACATTTCTTTAAAAGAAGTCTTTTCTCAGCAGGTTGTTGCCGACTAGAAATCCATTTGTGTCCTCAATTTGAGACCTGCATTTGCTTTAGAGTGTGGATTTTCTGAGTAACGGTGGCCATAGTAATACTGTACACAGAGCTGGAACATGGTTTTCAAATGAGGTCTGATTACACCCCACTGGTTCATAAAACTCTAATGCTGGGCTGTTGTTTCAAAGCATTTTATTTGTGAACACCGCAAATTAGATTTCTAAATTTTATTTGCTTGGAGCTGGGGTTGAAAAGACAGGGAGGTGGAGCTGAGATCTGTTGTTATAATGTGAAAATGCATCTTGGCTTCTAATGCAGAGAACTCTTCCAGGGAGAACCATAAAGCGCTTGTGGAATTATTCCTTCTCTACCTAGTATGATAGTAGAATAATTGTTTTCTAAAATACCCTGTTGTTATTGTAATGGCACTAACTGGTATTCTTTAGGCCTCTCTTGTTTATATTACAGTATTTATTTAGGACTAAATATTAGAGGACTCCTGGGCCAGAGAGCCAATCCAGGATGTGAGTTGCCTGCATGTTTTGTCTAGTTAGCTTCCTAGAGAGCTCATAAGTATGTTTTTAAAAGGCTTATTCTGTACTAGGAAGCACCTGGTTTTTGAAGAAAAAGGATCTGGAATCAAATCACAGCTGCCCCATGTACTAGTTATATATCATTAGGTAATTTTTATAAAGCGTTTAGGCCTCTGTTTACTTCTCTGTGAATTGGAGATAATAGTAGTTCACTAAGTGGTTGTGAAGATTAAAAAAATGTATACATCCAAAACAGCCTATCCATACTCGGCACATTGAAATATTAATAAATATAACTTATCCTTCTATGGCCAAACACTGTATGCCATTGATGGCAGAGGGATATTTACTGCAACTCATTGCCAAAATTAGATTAAAAATAAAACCCTAAGTGTTCCTACTACAGAAATCTTTTTGAATCATTTTAATTAAGAAATACTTCTGACAGCTATTAGTGATCAGGAATTTCTGATGCATTTTAGCACTTAGATTATAAGTCAGGGGTAAGTGAACTTTGTAAAGGACCACAGATAGAAGATTATTTTAGACTTTGTGAGTCATATAGTCGTGGTCTCAATTACTCAATTCTGCCGTTAAAATAGCCTGAGAGCAGCCATAGACGGTATGTAAGCAAATGAGCAAGGCCTTAACTCCAAATTTGGCATGTGACCTCTGCAACATATCATAGGTAGTAGAGCTACTAATTATAGATTATTAGGTAGTATTGCAAAATTGAAAGCACTACTTACTAATGGTTTGATATGTATGTGTGTGTGTGTGTCTATGTCTGTTTCATTTCTGAATGGGTGGGAGTGAAGAAGAATTAGCTGTCAGTCCCACTTCCAACGATGATTAAAATGACAGGAGGAATTTAGATAATGCATCATAAATTACTTCTTGGAGATATGTCTGCTAGAGTATATTTTTAAGAATTATGACATTTTACCTTAGGATTTTCTAGCTGGTTACCAGAATGCTTCAAACTCTAACATTGTGCTTTCCTAAAATTTTTAAGAATTGAGAAGGCAAATTTCTTTCTATTACAGTGACTTTCATGGAACAAGTGCTGAGCTTCAGTAAAGATAACCTCTAGCCAAGTAAGCTCAACATATGGAAATACATTGACAAAGTACAGGATATAGGAAGCAATTCTGCTGTTCATGACAGGATTCTCAACAGGTGTTTTTTTAAATGTGCAACTCTCCTAGGATATTTAAAATGGGATGTAATAGATGGAAATCAATTTGCAGAATCTTATGCAGAACATATCTGTTGGCACATCTGTACTTTATATTTTTATGGATTTATCTCTTGAGGTTTCTGTATTTGAGGACATCTTCTAAATACTGTAATATCACTGTCCAGGCAAAGAATATTATGAATAGCATCTACACCTAAAATGAGGGAGAATGCTAACATGCAGGTTTTAATCAAAAAAAAAAAAAAAAGCTTTTGATATTTCTGCTGCTGATTTCCCTTTGGGGAAATTTGTGCAACAGTATTTATGACTTTCTTGATTTTGTAATCTCTCCAGCCCACAGAGTTATTTTCTCATTTTCTTGATCTCCTATGTGTTTATTATCAAAACCACATTATCCAGTTTTGTAAACCTGGGTTCTGTATTTTAAGAGCTTCAAGAGAAGACTGAAATAATGAATTCTCTCATTACTCTGGTTTTACATTGTTCATTCTGTCTCAGAAGTATAATTTTATTCTCTACATTTTTGTTTTTTAAAAATTAAGTGTTTTGTCTTTCTTCTTTAAAAGCTTATTGTATATCTTGTCAGGCCTTCTAATAAGTGGTCAATTGAATAAAAACGTGTGTTAAAATTTTAGAGCAAACCTGTTGTTTAGGGGTTACATGAATACAATGAAATAATTCTCTCTAAGCATAGAGTACAAAAGTATAAGTTACCAGTGAATGGAGTCCTGAAAAACAATGAAGCAAATTGATTTTTTAAATCTGTTAAGTCCATCCTCTTCAAGATTGTTTATGTAGGCTATTCAAATATATATTTGGGAACCAGTCAATCAACCTACATTTTCATTAAGCTAAAATTATGGTCCAGGTCCTGTCTTCGGCCTTAAAAAAAGCAGATATGACTAAGACATGGTACTGGAATTAGAAGAACTTACTTGGAGAGGAGATGAATTTTGACTACTACATAGTAGAGTCCTTCCATGTAAGAAGTTATTCCATGTTTTCTGATCCTAGGACTCAGTCTCTTTCCATATTGTTCTGTACTTAGGTCTTAATATTAGTCATGAGTCAAGCTATTTCTCTCCCAAGTGCCATCCCAATCCTGCCTGAATTATTTCAATCCTACCCAATTTACGAGTCCCAGCTTGAATATTACTTTTGCTCAGAAGTCTTTTTCCAATGTTCAATCAGATCTGCCAACCATGTTGCTTTCTTTGAATTGCTTATTATTACAGCTTTTTTTTTTTTTTTTTCCCTTTGAAAATACCATTGTACTGCCTAGTGCAGTCCATTCCCAGTTCAAACTATGGATAAATCCTACTTTACCAACAGTTCTCCTAATTCGTTTTCCTTCTTCCACACCAAGACTCTCTCATTTGTAGGAACTCCATCACTTTGTAATCACTTTTAAATTCCATTTGCTTTTACTTATGGATACGGTAAAGTCTTCTCCTCTGTGCTTTGCTCTTAAAATAGCATTTATCATCTGTTTCATGGGGATCAGATTGAGTCCTAAATTGATATGAGGAACAGAAAGAACAACAGCTACTTTCCATTAGTTCACCCAGTAATATCTAGTTCAGAGGTGCTTATTGCTCTAGCTGTATTCCTGATTCCTAAAAGACCCTTTAAAATATTTATCCCCAGTGATAAATGGAGGGTCTGTGTGGGCTGACTTGGTTATGCAACAGCGGGGAATATCTGTGAATTAACAAAAAAGAAATGGTTTGAATGAATGCATTTTATGAAGCCTGTAGTAGGTCAGAGTAGAGTGAACGTGACTCGATGTTAAGAGTTTTAAAATTGCTTTGGGAAGAGGACAGCCTGTTTTTATTTCTTTGTCATCTAACGCTGTTATCATGTGAGACAATTAATTTGCTGTATTTTATGTTCCATTTATAATCTGTGTTGTGCGACAGCTGTGGCATTCTGTTATGATGATAAGAAGAGATACATAGCACTACAGTGCTTAGGGAAGATTACAGTATTTCCAACCATGGACAGCCTGGGACATTTAGCAAATGGTTGACCTGATTTTTTGACAGTGACAAAGCTTAGAAGAGATGAGTTAAAGCATTATCAACTGTCTAGTCCCATTTCTTCACTGGCCATGCTGAAAACTAAGGCTCAAGTCCTAGGCCCTGTTGTACTCATTTCCAGTATAGTATAATTGACAGTATTTCCTAGAACAGTCAACAGGACTCTTAGACTGGTTTTCTTTCTCTCTCCTCTCTCTCTCTTACTCTCACTCTTGGTCTCTCTCCTTCTTTCTCTCTCTGAAGAGTGAGATCCCTTCAGAACTGTTCTTCCATCTAGCTGAATCCGAATCATTCTTCAAGACTTTAAACTGGCATACACTTTTTAAGGATTCAGGTGCCAGCTGGAGCTTGGAAATATGGTTTTAGAGACTCCTTCAACTCTGAGATTCTGTGGTGCTATGATATTTTAGTTTATCTTGATCTTTTCATTTTTCTTTTAAATGTAATAATACTTCCAGTGTGCAATAGTCACTGTCAACGGTCTAACTGTAAAACATTATTTTCTTGTGCTTTGCATAAGCCCATGGTTCCAGATGTTTACCCAACAACCAATTCTAAATGGCAATTATCAGGTTATTACTATTATATTATTATTCGGTTTTCAGTAGTATTGGATATGCCCTTAAAGTTAGGTATCCTTTCTTTCTTTTTTAAGGTAAAAGCCTATATAGATATTAAAGTTGGGTCATTTTAACCTTCCTTTTTATGTCATCTTCCCATATTGTTTGTTTCATGAAGTTTGTTTCATGAAGTTTGTTTCATGAAGTGCAAAAAGCATGTATATACTATGCCCTACCTCTCTTCAATCTTGTAGTAAAACCATCCTCACTCTCCAGATTATGTATGACTAATGTCCCGGTCCTTTTACCAAGTTTTCCATTTGGCAAACTAAAAGATTCTGTATTTCTAAAGCTTTCTTAAAGCACTACAGTAGCTAACCTTTATTGAGTGTGTCTTATGGCCGAAACATACTGATAAGCACAATTATATATATTCTTTGTCCTCAAAGCTTCTCAGACTCTCTTTATTTAGGTATAATTTTTTCCCACTTTTCAGATGAGAAAACTGAGATTATGAGATGTTAAGAACCGACTCAATGTAAGATATTCTTCCTATCTTATTTTCTCCTTTATTTCTTTTCTTTCATTTATTCAATAAATACTTATTTAGTCCCTATCATGAACCAGGTACTGTGCTAAATACTAGGAATATAGGGGTGGACAGAAGTAGGATTGGGTCCTATTTTCATGGAGCTATTTGACAAGGAATGATGGAAATAGAATCCTTACCCAGGTCCACACTACTCCAGTAATGAACTCTTCACCACCCAGTGTGTCCCTTTTTCATTTTTTTTTTCTTTCTGCATTACAATTAAGAATGTATTAGGGACAGTGAGTATGAGAGGAGCTGTAACACAGTGTTTGGTTGACTGACTTCCTTCTGCTCTTTGATGACAATGAAGCTCTTCTCCTATCTTAAACTCCCTGTCCCTGCTACCCTGGCCTGCAGAAAATCCAGAATACTGGACCATTATAGTGGTGATAGCCCATCTTCCAAAATTTCTCTCCTAGATCTCACAGATCTTCTCACTTTCCGAAGTCCCTTCTTACTATGTTCAAATCCACCACCTAAGTGAGAGGTGACCAGTGCTACTGTTTCTACATCATGACAAAAATACAAAATGCTTATTTCTATATAGTACCATGGGGGAAAAGGCCAAAGCTAAGTGTAGCCTGTGAGGATAGGTTCAAGGGTTCCAGCTGCCCCAGACCCTTCTGGCTGCTCTGGTCAGGGAGAATCCATCCTTTTCTCAGAATCCTGTAAGCCATCCATAAAAGTCCAGGTAGGGAAGATTTTTCTTACCTATTTTCAGCTTAGGTTGACTTTAGTGGGTTTTATTTTTCAGGTGACTCTAAGTCAAGCCCTTTAGGAGTTGGAGGTCAAGTGGTCCCGCCTGTCAGTTACACAGAGAGAGAGGTCTGAGGAACTTTCTCTTTCACCTTCTGACCACTTTATGAGGAATGGAAGTTAACGGAGTTGATTTCGCTCTGCTTCTACTTCACTGTAGCTCCCAATGTGACATGTTCCTGTTATGTTCAAAGGTTAGAAAGAAGTAGATCCTGCAGTTCATAGACAAATAGGAAAGGCAGAGGCAAAGGCAAAGACAAAAGGGGGAGGACAGGATGAGGTTAGCACATGAAAGTGTTTTCTTCCTCTCCTGGGCTGGTTTCACAATGCTGACACACCAGGGTGGCTGCCTTCTTTAGTACTTTGTTAAAGGTCTCTGATTGGGTTAGAAACTCCACTGTACTAAGAGACATCAAACATTCAGCAAGGCTTTGGTCTTACCCAAAAGCTGGGTCCTGTCTTTCTGTTCTCCCATTCACCACATTTTGCCAGAGGAGTCTGGTTTTCTTCAGACACTCAGTTACCTATTCCACAAAGGAAAGAGGTTGATGGATGAAAAACCATCCTCGTTTTTAGTAGATGAAAGGAAAGAGGACCTACCCTCTCTTTTATTCTGAGACACCTGTGTTGGCATATTTAATTCATGTCTGTAGGTATAATTTTTACTAATTTCTGTCATGTTTTCAGCTTACTGAATATTGTGTTTGTAAAACTGAGCAGATTCTACCTAAAGAAGCCCACAGAAACCCATTAAGTAGTTGTGGTTAATTGTGATTGAACTCTTAACTATTCAGTGAACATTTCCTAACTAAGTAGTATGTACCTACAAAGGTCAACAAGAATTTCTCACTGACTAAAGTGAAAGGACGTATTTTATTTTTGTTTTTACACGAATTCTCAGCCTTGTCTGACACAGATCAGTATTCCCTCTTTTCAGTTACCCTAGTTTTCCTTCTTCTAAATCTCTGGTTGCCCTTTTTCAGACTCTTCCTTGGATTCCTCATCCGTTGTTTAGTTCTGAAATATTATTATTTACCAGGTTCCTTCCTCATTTTACCCCTGTTACCTCTTCACTCTGCCTGTTTGTCTGCTGATTTCCGTAGTCCCGTAACTTAAGCCTTTTGCTGTGCTGCCGTCATTTGTTTGAATACACTACAGTGTTCTGTGGGAGGGTAGCTGAGAGACCGATGTAATAGTCCTTTTCTCACCTTCCATCCACAAAGAGAGTTCTTTTATTTGCAGCTGAAGCTATTATATCTAGAGCCTATGGCTGTTTGGCACTTTTAACGATGGAAATTTTAAAAGAGAAACAGCAAGTAAAGTGTGAAAATGTCCTCTGGGACATTATTTTATTACTCTATGTCCCTTATCCTTTAGCAAACTAGGTATAATATGAAAAATACAGTCAAACAGTTTGTTGTGTGGCTGGTTGGCAAAGAATCAAATAACAGGTACTGGAAAAAAGTAATGCTTAGCTTACCTAAGGTGTGTCTGTGTGTGTGTGTATGTGTGTGTTTGCATGAGGGTGCCACAAGCCAAGTTGAAGGGGTGAATAAAAAAAGTCATCAGAGGAGAGGCAAAATCCATATGGCCTGAAAAAGCAGCATGGTGTCATAAGGGAAGAATGGGCTCTGGAGGGTGGCAAGCTTGGGTTTGGACTATGGCCTTTCCAGTGAATAGCATTAATTTCTTCAATGAAAAAAAAAAAAGCATGATTATATTAAGACTCATGGGGTTTTAAGCATTAAGTGAGGTAAAGATGTTTGCCACGTTGCTGGCACTCAGAAAATGGCATTCGTGCTCTCTTTTAATAATGTGCCCTATTGCCAAAGCCAAAGGCATGACAGAGCACTATGAAGGCACTATGACCTTCCTCCTCAAGCACCTCTTGAAAGGATGGGTCAGGTCCTTGGTTGATGTCTTTTTCAAGTGAATATGTTCAAGCTGCCTTAGAATAGTGAGAACCTCTGGGTTATCACTGATGCTCAGAAAAGCCACCAGGAATAGCTCTTTTAAACTGCCTTAGTCTCTAAATTATTTAGTCCTAGTAGTGACCCTGCTGCATATCATTAACTATTGAACTGAGTGGTGCTGAGTCAAAGACACTAATCAGAAAAGGAATCTTATACATCAGAAAAGGGAAAGATACAGAGGTTAGTAGAAATAAAATGATCTAAGTCAGTAAGTTTATGGTAAGTTACACAGGTAGAAGAGAGATCATATAATTAATTAACGAAACAGGGAGGAGACCGCAAAGAGACTAGCAGAAGCGAATCAGCAATTACTTTGCCGGAAGTTCAACCTGAATAGACCTTGTTGCTCCCTGTTGACTTGGAGCCACATTCCAGCCGTTATAGCAGAGGCGGTAGTAGACATCTCCAAAATATACTTCTTATAGTTTTATTTTACAGATTTTGATTTAGTTTCTACATTGACATTATTTAGAAGTTTATAATTTCATTATGACTTGTTTCACTTTTAACATAGTTGATTTCACGTACTGTTTATGTTCTATCAGAATTCAGATATTTATAAAATAAATGTCCTCCTTTGGAAGCTCATATTCTCTGTGGGGACATCTGGATTTTATACTGGAATTCAAAGAGGGACATTTTTAACATGAAAATAGATGTAATGAACTCTAAAATATCCAATCATTGTTCTGTAGAATGAGTCAAGCTTTGTGACTCGGCCCTTAAAGCATGATTAACATAATCACCCTAAGCCTAAAGACAAGACATAAAACCTCACAGTTACCATTCGGCTTCACCAGTTCTGATGATGCCCAGGGACGCACCAAACCTTTTTTTAGCAAGGCTGGATGTTTTTCCTGAAAAACGAGAAGTAAGCAAATGAACCACAATGGAAAGTTATACCAGAGGTAGACTTTACACTGTGCAAAGTTCTGGAAGTTGTAGGTTTTAAACTCAGTCAAAGCCTCCCCCCATGTCCTGGATGCGGGCACTCAAGTCTGCACTTGAGCCTTCTTTTTTTTCCATGAAGGTTATATCTCCATTCCTTTTGGAATAGTTCATGTTCAGTCTAACATGGTGGTTTAGGCATTTTATCAAGGCTTCATTAATGGTTTCACAAAACCTTAGTCTGCTTGATTGTCTCACTTGGAAGAAGTCAAACTGCCACCTCTTTTTTTCTTTTAATTAAAAAAAAATTATTGGAGTATAGTTGATTTCCAATGTTGTGTTAGCTTCTGCTGTAGAGCAGAGTGAGTCAGTTATACGTATATCCTCTCTTTTTTAGATTCTATTCCCATTTAGGTCATGATAGAGTATTGAATAGAGTTCCCTGTGCTATACAGTAGGTTCTTATTAGTTATCTGTTTTGTATATAGTAGTGTGTATATGTCAATCTCAATCTCCCAATTTATCTCTGCTCGCCTCCGCCCTTTGTAATCATAAGTTTGTTTTCTACATCTGTGATTCAGTTTCTGTTTTGTAAATAGGTTCATTTGTACCATTTTTTTAGATTCCACATATAAATGATATCATATGATATTTGTCTTTTTCTGTCTGACTTGCTTCACTCAGTATGACAATCTCTAGGTCCATCTATGTCACTGCGAATGGCATTATTTTGTTCTTTTTTATGGCTGAGTAATATTCCATTGTATATATATGTACCACATCTTTATCCATTCCTTTGTTGATGGACATTTAGGTTGCTTCCATGTCCTGGCTATTGTAAATAGTGCTGCAATGAATATCAGGTTGCATGCATCCTACTGAATTATGGTTTTCTCCAGATATATGCCCAGGAGTGGGATTGCTGGATCATATGGTAGCTCTATTTTTAGTTTTCTGAGGAACCTCCATACTACATAGTGGCTGCACCAATTCACATTCCCACCAACAGTGCAACAGTGTTCCCTTTTCTCCACACCCTCTCCAGCATTTATTGTTTGTAGATTTTTTGACGATGGCCATTCTGACCCGTGTGAGGTGCCACCTCTTTTTCTTAATACACACTTTGGGACTTTGGGAGTTCTTCTACTTTCTTTTTTTCCTCCAGATATATAGTAGTAGTCCCCCCCTTATCTTCCATTTGCATTCCGTGGTTTCAGTTACCTGAGGTCAACCAAAATTTGAAAATATTAAATGGAAAATTCCAGAAGTAAACAATTCATAAGTTTAAATTGTGCACCATTCTGAATAGTGTGATGAGAAATTTCACCACACGGTCCTTCTCCATCCTTCCTGGAATCCCCAGCAATTGCCATCATCTGCCCCTGACATTCAACCATTGAAATCCTCATGGCTCAGTGATCCTGTATCACCCAGAGCAGATGATCCTCTTCTGACTATTATCAGAGGGTCAGTAGTAGCCTAAGTCTATGTCACGGTGCCTGTGTCATTCACATCACTTCATCTCATCATTTTATCATCTCCACATCATCACGAGATGAAGAAGGGTGAGTACAGTACAAGTTATTTTGTAAGAGAGAGACCACATTCACACAACTCTTATTACAGTATACTGTTATAATTATTTCATTTTATTATTAGGTACTGTTGTTCATTTCTTACTGTGTCTAATTTATAAATTAAACTTACTTATAGGTATGTATGTAGATAGGAAAAAAAACATATTGTATATAGGGTTCAGTACTCTCCTTGGTTTCAGGCATCCACTGGAGGTCTTGGAACATATGCCCTGCATATAAGGAGAGACTACTGTATATATATAAATAACAGCCTTTCATCTTCTAGCTTTCAGCCTTTGTTATTTTTAAAAAGGTATTACAACTGAAACCGAGTGGGGCCTGGGCACGGAGGCCTCCTTTTGTCCACTATTTCTTGTAAGCAAGACTCCAGCCTCCATGACCTTCCCTGAGTTCCAAAGGGTGGATTTGAACAGTTAGTAATCAAGGGAGGAGCAGCCAGGAAACCAACCGAGGTGAGACTAAAGGGACCAGAGAAGCTCATCAAGATTAGGAGACCAACTGAGAGAGACTAAGGGAGCGCAGGTCCTGCGCACACCCTAATCTTGTCAGAACCCCAACCTTGAACCACTGTTATAAACCCCTCATCAAATCCTCTGGGGTGGAGACACATAGTTTTTCCAAGGTAGAAGCCCTGTGTGTCTCCCTTTGCCTGGCAAAGCAATAAAGCTATCCTTTTCTACTTCACCCAAAACTCTGTCTCCGGGATTTGATTTGGCACCGGTGTACAGAGAGGCTGAGAACTTCCGGTAACGCAACTTGATGTTCCTTTGTATATTTTTTTTTTGAATTCTATTTTATTTATTTTTTTATACAGCAGGTTCTTATTACTTATCTATTTTATACATATTAGTGTATATATGTCAATCCCAATCTCCCAATTCATCCCACCACCACCACCCTCCCCCGCCACTTTCCCCCCTTGGTGTCCATATGTTTGTTCTCTACATCTGTGTCTCTATTTCTGCCCTGCAAACTGGATCATCTGTACCATTTTTCTAGGTTCCACATATATGCGTTAATATACGATATTTGTTTTTCTCTTTCTGAATATACGATATTTGTTTTTCTCTTTCTGACTTACTTCACTCTGTATGACAGTCTCAAGATCCATCCACGTCTCTACAAATGACCCAATTTCGTTCCTTTTTATGACTGAGTAATATTCCACTGTATATACCTTTGTCATATATTTTATAGTCAAGAATTCTGGATACTAGCAGATTTTCTAACAGCCCTAATGTTAGTATATTTATAGTCCAAACAAAGCCTCTTTATCTATTTATTATTTTATTTATGTATATCTACCTAATTTTCTCAAAAAATGTATTCTAGTTAGGTTGGAAAATACCAAAATAGAGAAAGAAAAAAAAAAATCAGAACTCAAGAACGTATCATCTTATATTTTTAAAGCATTTCAGATGTGTCACTTATAGTATAATTCAGATGACTTCCTAATTACGACTCTCTTTTTATCCACTGCTATAATGTAATTGAAAGTTCAAAATTTTGCTTCTTGTGAAGAGAACAACTTTTTACTCAAATCCACCACGGTGTTTAGAAAACATGCACACATTTTTCATGTATTTTTTGATATTACTGCAGGAAAAACACTTTAGCACTACCCATTCTCATTCTATCACAGGGTAATGGGAGTTGAATAAAGCCTGTGTGGAAGGAGCATTTAACTCACTGAGGGAGTGTGGTCTCTGGCCCCCGGAAAAGCCCTTAATGATCCCCACTTGTGGTAACCACATCCTCATATATTCCCCTCCCACATCATACTAAAGTTGGTCTTTGTGGCCAAAAGAATATGACAAAAGTGATGGTATATTACTTCCAATGTTAGGTTTAAAAGACACTGTAGCTCCTCTCTCTCTCTCTCTCTCTCATTGCTATTTGTGAGGGAAGCCAGCTATCACATTATAAAAAGAAGCCCATATGGAAAGGAACTGAGGCCTTGTACCAAGGGCTCTGTGAGCATCCCATCTTGGAAAGGGGTCCTCCAGCCCCAGTCAACCCTTGAGGTGACTGCAGCCCCATCCAGCAACTTGACTGCAACCTCATGAGAGACCCGAAGCCATAACTACCCAGCTAAGATTCTTCTGGATGCCTGACCTCAGAAATTGTGTAAGATACATGTTTGCTATTTCCAGCTGCTGACTTTTGGAGTAGTTTATTATGCATTAATAATTAATACAGAGGGATTAAGGGATCAGGTGCTTCTTTCTATACTCACAACACATAAAGTCAGAATGTAAAGAACAATCCCTGTAAAAGAAGGTTCAATTAAATCTAAGTCAGGAGAATAAGACTTAGTCAAGGAATCTTAGAAAGAGGAGTGAAAGTTTGGAGAGTTGAGAACAAGGCCGTTAAGAGTGACCTATGGCCTGAATGAACTCCAGAGACCAAGTGAAACTGTCTACCTAGCTCTTCACATGTTCTCAGCATGACTTTGCAAATATGAGCTAGTGTGTTCAAATGAATGAAGGCAAGGAGGTCATAACACATTCTGAATATTGCATAAGTCAAGGATGTTTGTCCCTCATATGCTAAATTTCCCGATTACTGTCTTATCATGTCTATGATTTAAGTGTCATACTACCTTAAAATATAACTTCCATTGGTCAGGAATAGGCAATTTCCATTTTTAAATGCCCTCACGATATGTTCAATAACGCTAGGTCTTATATGACAGACGTTATGCATGTTGGAGACAAATAGGATTTTTTTTTAATAACTAGATAAGCTGGACCTTATGATCCACTTTAAACCTATAGTTCTATGATTCTGTGAGTATGCAGGCTGCTCTAAGTAGGATGACATAAAACTACAAAATAATTAAATAGTGATAAATCTAAAACATCCTATGAGAATTGTCTTACAGACATAGTGAGACTCAAAAGAAACTATGGTATTCACATTGGTGTACTATGAAGGAATGGCCCATTGTACAGATATCTATCTATCTATGTAAAGAAAGCTGTCACAAGAACAAATTAGGATAAACTCTAGGCATAAAAATAAAATGTGTCTTTAGGAGACTTTCACTTACCCATTTATTAAGAACATTGCTCCATAGTGAGCTTTGAAAAACACAAATATGGCCATGTAATATCTCTCCTTAAATTCCTTCAATAGCTCCCCAGCATATAAAGCAAGTATTCCTACCCTGAACTTATGGATCCTTGCAAACTCCATGGTCTTTGGGGGAGTCTCTGAACACACTGCAAACACTATGATGGTAGATTGAAGTTTTTACCTTCCCATCCCCATATTCCTATTAGAGATTTTCCACCTTCCTCTGGGTGTCGTGGTGCACATCTAAGTACGAAGAAGGAAAACTTAGCAGTCTTTGAGAGGCAGAACAAAGAGGCAGAGGCTGTTATAAACATTATAACCTTAAAAACCCTAGAGTTGTATTGTTGTTGTTGTTTTTGATAATTTACATATAACATTGCGTAAGCTTGAGGTGTACAAACTGTTGGTTTGATACATTTATATATTGCAATGTGATTACTATAGTAGGGCCAGCTGACACCTTTATTGCCTCACGTAATTATCGTGTCTTTTTTGTGTGTGTTGAAAACAGTTAAGATCTAGTCTCTTAGTACTTTGAAATTGATAATACAGTATTGTTGACTATGTTGTGCATTAGATCTCCATAACTTACTTATCTGCTAGCTGCAAATTGATAGTTATGTTTTTGTTTTTTTTTTGTGGTATGCGGGCCTCTCACTGTTGTGGCCTATCCCGTTGCGAAGCACAGGCTCCGGACGCGCAGGCTCAGCGGCCGTGGCTCACGGGCCTAGCCGCTCCGCGGCATGTGGGATCCTCCCGGACCGGGGCACGAACCCGTGTCCCCTGCATCGGCAGGCAGGCTCTCAACCACTGCGCCACCAGGGAAGCCCGATAGTTATGTTTTAAAAGGAAGTTAATATTAGCCAAAGGAAGAGCTGTTTATTAAGACAAACAAACAGAACAACTAAGTAAAGGCAAGACCTGAAGGCCTCCTAATAGTTTCCCAGCTCCATCAAGGAGGATGGAATTAAGTACCCAAGAGCAGAGACCACGTGGTGTGGGAGGAGCTGAGAGGCCAAAGGGAGAGGCACAAGGGAGAGAGTGGAAGGCAAGCACTGTATTGGACAAAAAGGAGAGTATGTATCATTTTTTGCAATGTATTATTTAGGGTACTGTTGGATACAACCAGTAAAAATTGAATTCAGGGCTTCCCTGGTGGCGCAGTGGTTGAGAGTCCGCCTGCCGATGCAGGGGACACAGGTTCGTGCCCCGGTCCGGGAAGATCCCACATGCCGTGGAGCGGCTGGGCCCGTGAGCCATGGCCGCTGAGCCTGCGCGTCCGGAGCCTGTGCTCTGCAATGGGAGGGGCCGCAGCAGTGAGAGGCCCGCGTACCGGAAAAAAAATAAAAATAAAAAATTGAATTCAGATTTGTTTAACCGTATAAGGGACTTAGTGGCCACTGTAAAAGGAAGGCCTGGTGGTAGGTGGACGACTTCAGAACTATATTGATTCTGTGACTCAGAAGTGTCAGTAAGACCCATGTTCCTTTCCACCTTTTCATTCCACCTGCTATTGCACAGGCTTAATTCTAAAGGCTGGCTTCCCATCATGGTCACAGAATATGGCTGGCAGTAACTGCCGCAGCTACTATACCTTGAACAATATAGATAAAGAGAGAAATTCTGCAATTTGCTTCTGGAAGCCCTCCCAGAAAAATCAAGGATGCTCATTTCCCAGAAGGCTTCAGCCAACCTTTTTAGTAAATTACTTGGTCAAATATGTGTTTCATACCCTCCCGTAAATCAATAACTGTGATCAAAGGGTAGAATTTTGATGATTAGTTTAAGCTGGAACCACACGCCATACCCCTAGACCCTAAAGATTGAGTCAGTTTCTCTCAAAGCCTCTCCATGTTATATGGAGGAGGTGTAGCTGTTGAAATGAAAACCGGGCAGCCTCCAAAAGAAAACAAACAAACAAGACCAAAAGAAGCAAACAAAGCTGTTGATACCGGAGGACCAACCAGTCACCACCTGCATTACCATTTCATCCTGCGGAGACTCCATGTGCTTGTCTGATAGACTAAGAGTAATTTTTTTTCCTGGCTAGAAGCTCTATTTCCTATCTCTCCCAGTATTCAGGGTATTTTATAAAAATGTAAGTATGTATCTTTTCCCAAAGAGAGGCTACATAACATTCACTGGAAACTGAAAGAAACTTGTGAACTCGAAATGTCAAGAATCACTGAGCTTTAGGTAAAGTTTCTAGATAAGCCAGTTTTCACTTCTCTTCTAACGTTTCCCTAAGTTATATCCACTCCACCGGCACAAGAATAACTCCATCCTTTCCCTTTGTCATCCTGGGCCATTCCATGCCTCTGGTTCTTTGACCGTGTTGTTATTTCCTCAGCTACCTCTTCTGCCTGGGAAACCCTCACGCTGCCTTTAAGACTGACGTCAAGTACAGCCTCTCAGTGGAGGTTTTCTTTATGGCTCTCTATCCGTGAACGGAGTTGATCCATCTCATTCCTACCCTAAAGGCACCGTATCAGAAAGTACATATTCCACTACAGTGGTATTCTTTACGTGCATGTCCTACTCCCAGATGAGATCATAGGCAATTTAATCACAAGATTTGTGTCTTTCTTACTCATCGTCATTTTTTTTAATACTTTTTTGATGTGGACCATTTATAAAGTCTTTATTGAATTTGTTACAACATTGCTTCTGCTCTATGCCTTGTCTTTCTGGCCACGAGGCATGTGGGATCCCAGCTCCTTGACCAGGGATCAAACCTGCACCCCCTGCACTGGAAGGCGAATTCCCAACCACTGCGCCGCCAGGGAAATCCTTCTTACTCATCTTTAGGTTAGCTCTCCTGGCTCGTTCAGTGAACACATAGCCATTGCAGGCTTAGCTGTCATCAGAATCTCAGGAGCTTTGTAGAAGATGTGCAGGAGCTATGTGATGGTGCCCTATTACTATTATTAACTTCACAGAGCCTTTTCTCACTCCTCAGTTAGGACCAAGGTATCTACAAGACACTATTTGTACCTTTTACCTAAGGTGAAAATAGATCTTTGAATAAATGATGGGATCCTAATTAAGATCTTGTGAATTCACACACGATGCCCTTAAATCTACATAATGGAAATGAATCTTAAAAGCTGGCGTTTACTGAGTGCTTCCTATGTGCCAGGCAGTGTGCTAAGTGCTCTACAAACATTATTTCATTTGATCCTTACAAAATCTCAGGAGGTAGATTCTGTTACTGTTGTTTCCATTTGATTTATGAGAATGTTTAGGTTTACAGAGCGTGTATGCACACTACATGCAAGTAGAGGAGACAGGTTTTGAATTCAGGTCTCTTAGCTACAGTTAAGCCCTTGAAGATCAGTTGAAGATCATGCTTTATGGTTCTTTGTGTGCCAGATGGCTTATTATGAAATATTAAAAAAAAATCTTACAACAATCCTGCAGTTTAGGAATCATTATTCTCATTTTAAATGTGGGAAACTCAGGTTTAAAGAAGATAACTAAATTTGCCAAAAGAGCAAAATCCGAAAATGTTAGAGCCACCCTTGAGCACTAATGTACTTGACTTCTGAGTCCATGCAGGCACTTTTCAATCAAAACCTGTAAAACCTGTAAAATAGAGTGCCGGCTACATCCAAGGAACAGTCTGTTTGTGTGCCTGGAAAGCTGAGGCTGTTATGAAAAGAAGTCTCTGCCTCTGCAGGGATTTATAGCCCTGTCAAGATGGGAAAATACAGTATTATAAAATCTCTGAGTTGAAATGGCAACTTGTGGACACCTACAAAAATAATGTGGAAAGTTAAATACCAATGAAAACTGTCTGTAGCAATTCAGCATAAGCCTAGAAAGATATCTCTGGATAGAAAGTGATTAATTTTCTCTTGGATGAATAATTATAAATATGGGCACTTGGGGTAATGGGATTTGAGCTCAAGCTTCACTCGCTTTGAGGAAGCCACTGCTTGGAAAGTCTGTAAGTGGCTTCACTGTGATGTCATGTGACGGTTAGTTTCTTTGAGAATCAACCCCAATAGACTGTAAGTTACTTGAGGGCAGGTAAGAACAATGCATTGTACTTTTGTTCCCTGAAAGAACTTGACCCAATTTGTAGTACTCAGTAGGTATTCAATAAAAATTTATTGCGCAAATTCACCATCATTCCAACTATGAGAGTATGGTCAAGAAAACCATTACGGAGGAAGGAAGTTTTGAAGTGAGGAAAAGTTATTGATAGGTTATGATGATGTGGGAAGGTGTTCCCAGAGGATGAAATGACGTGAGCCACTCTGTGGTGTCAGAAGAGAATCACAGTGGATGCTCTCTGCTCCCAGCATCCTTCTGGTCCACTGATGGTGGGTGACCACCTGAGAATGGCCCTGCAGATAGGGCACAGGCACCAGAGGATGTCACAGGTGTGAGGGAGAAGCTTGGATTCTAGGGGGTCTCATCACAGCTCCAGGGTTGCTATGAGGCCCCCTAGAAAGTACCCTACAGGAATAAACAAGCCTCATGCTCTTTTCTGAGCTGATAATTATGTGATACTAAGACAGGCCATTTGACTTATCTGAGCTTCAAATTATATGATAGTAAAATAGGCATTATTATATAGTTTAAGATATTTGGCCTTGATCTTGAATGATCAAATCTTACCCTGTTCCCTAATATACTTGGCTTCTGCTCCCTGGGTCACAGAGCCACTTCAAGACAAATGGCCCTTTCCTTGCTATGGCCCTACATTCCCTCTCATATTTAAGCCTGGGGACGTGGCCTGCTCACATGTGAGGCAGAGGACCCCTTCTGGTATTTAACAGGCCTAAACAGCCTGATTCATCCCTTATTTCCTTGGAGCCATCCTGGATTCTCCCTCTCTAAGAGTAGGATGTAGCTCTAAAAGGGATGGCAGCCCCAGACCAATCAGCTGCATGGATAGATAGAAGTCAATCCGAAGGAAACCCCTAGAAGATAGTCGACAAAGAAGATGGAGTCTCTTTTATTTGTGCTCTTCTCATCACAGTCTCCACTCTCTTTATACCTTGAGCAATTTAGAGCCCATTTTGTCTTTGACTGTGTCTAAGTCGCTCTGCACTGGGGTGAGTAGGGTGGGAAAAGGGGTTGAGGAAGTGCATTGGCCGAGAGATGAGCTTCTACTGGAGGCTGAAGTGTGTCACCAAAAAGGTCATTGCATTGCTGGTAAGATCAAATCAGCGAAATACATGTGAAATCACTTTGAAAAAAATGCTATGCAGAAAACTGTGTCAGAGGTAGATGGTTTCATTAATATAGGAGCTTTACATTAAAGAATCATTTCTAAAAACGAACAAGAAAAAGCATATATAAATCTCTTTCTCCTTAAGAGCTATGTTCCTCATTCTGGGAAAAACAAATAAATCATTAAAAAAAAATCACAGAAAATCATAAATAGATGCACAGAGCTGCTAAACATGCATTAGGTCACAACTGTGATTTTATAATACATCTTAATAAAACGAGTAAATTACTTTTCATTTTCACAGACATAAGTTTCTTTCTAGGCTTGCCCAAGTGGATTGATATACTTGTTTGAATGTGATTTTCATTCACCTTTATGTTAAAAAGAATGGAAGTGAAAAGGTCAAGTTTATTCAGAAAATTGTTAACTATGCTTGGGAAAAAAATAATTCCTCATGTGTGATTTTAATCAATTTTCATTCATTGTTAAAGTTCATAGAAAGTTTAGCTTGGTGTCCATGGGAAATGGAAATGGTGACTGGTTTTATAGGCACAATAAATGTACCTGAATCTAAAGTCTTCTAGACAATATTGTTAATAAAACATATTTGTCTGGTTTCATAAAATAGAAATGTTTAAATTAGAAGAGTATCTTGCTTAGATGCTAGGTTAATAGGAGCATTTTCAATTCTCAGTCTTCATTAGTCACAATGCCAGGAGGGAAAATTGATTTATTATACTGTCTGGGCTGTAAATCAGAGTAGTTGCATAATGTCTGGGGAACAGACACAGAGAGGAGAACTTGGAGGTGGGTGATCCCAAAAAAGGGATCTGTCGCCTTTTGCCCGCTACTGTGGTGGGGCTCCACCACAATTTCTCCAAATTTTCAGTTAACTCCCCACATAGTAATGGGGACTACGAGGGCACCAGGGCAAAGCCTGGTCCTTTTAAGGTATGATGTGTGCTAGGAATAGGGTGACCCTCAGAATGATGTATTTAAGAAAATACTTCGTGTCCATAAATACGAAACAGATAAAGATGGGATTAGGCACTGAAGCTGTCTGTAATGGTGCTAGTGATTGATAGAGGATCAAAGATGGAGATGATCATTGTGGTCTGGAATAGTATAAGAAGGATTAGGGAGGAAGAGGTCTTATTGGGAATTGTACAGTAAGCAGAAGATTGGAACAGGCTGATAGAGCTGGAAGGGTCATTCCAGGCCTTGGAAAGCATGGCCTTAGATGTAGAGAGGCAGGGATAAGGATGCTGTGTGACGGAGCTGTGTAGATACTAGCCTAATCTGCTTCACGGGACCAATATCTATAGTTCGATGGCAATTATGGCTCAGCTGTACATCACTGTGGTAAAAGAAGGGAGGAAAGAAGGATAGTCAAAGAAATTGGAAAAGGGAGACTTTGAAGCTCACGCTGTATGGTGTGAGCATCTGTAGGAGCAATCCTCTTTAACTCATTTAGTCAGCAAGTATTTACTGAGTGATCCAGGCAAATGCACATATAAACAAGGCACCTGTGGTTTCCCAAGCCTCATGGAGTTTACAGTCAATGTCAATGTATTTCTTCCTATCTGTCCTCTCACTTTTTCCTTTTGTACTGGTTCAGGCAGGTTTGCCCTTAAATTCTCTTTCTCCACTCTGCTCCTTATCACAAGAAGCTGACTCTTCAAGCTGTTTCCCAGTCTCCTTTGTCAGCTGCTTTACATCTGGGTTCATCCAAGAGGAGGCATTGGTGGCAGACTGGAAGGTGGAAGGAAGGGAGAAACCAAGGCACTTTCTCCCTCTCTCTAAGCCTCAGGGGCAGCTCAGCACCAGCTGCTTATCCTCTGTGAGCCACTTCCTGCCAGCCAGACCCATTCTGACCCCTTTGGGCTCTGATAACACGGCCTCTTTCCTCTTTAGCTTCTCAACTTCTTAATTACCCGTGTAAACAATGTCCTGCCTTGAATTTCGTCTATTTATTTATTTTAATTTTTTTCTTTTTTTAAAAATTTATTTATTTATTTTTGGCTGTGTTGGGTCTTTGTTGCCGCGCGCGGGCTTTCTATATAGTTGCGGCGAGCGGGGGCTACTCTTCGTTGCGGTGTGCGGGCTTCTTATTGCGGTGGCTTCTCTTGTTGCGGAGCACGGGCCCTAGAGCACATGGGCTTTAGCAGTTGTGGCACTCGGGCTCAGTAGTTGTGGCTCGTGGGCTGTAGAGCGCAGGCTCAGTAGTTGTGGCACACGGGCTTAGTTGCTCCGCGGCATGTGGGATCTTCCCAGACCAGGGCTCGAACCTGTGTCCCCTGCATTGGCAGGCAGATTCTTAGCCACTGGGCCACCAGGGAAGTCCTAATTTCCTCTATTTAAATGCAAATACTTGTTTCTATTTCCCTGCATGGACACTAATACACCCTTTAAATTAGAAGTAAATAGGTGATCATTTTTGAATTAGTATACTTTACCACTTAGTTGCATGGTGTTTCGCATCTGCCTGTGATTTTATTTTCAGCCAAGTTATTTTCTATACATTTTTCCCCTTTGCCTTAGGAAATTGCCGAGAGCTAATTTCATTTTCGATATCCTAAAGGGATACTATAAGAAAAGAGATAGAATTGATTAATAGAACAAAATCCAAATTTATAATTGGAGAGTTGCAGATCAATCTATATGATGGAAATAGGTCCTAATAAGATTTTTTTCGCCTTATTTCCTCTTTGCAGAGAGATCCCTGAAAGCCCATTATCTTTAGTAGGAAACATTTATTTAGTTTCTTTTAAAGGTTTGGAAGGATGAGAGCTTGAAGGGGAAATTGAAAAGATGAGATTAGGAGAAGATTTTATGCAGGCAAAGAAAGATACATAAAGTAAACCACAGAATGGGCTTTGCATATGCAAACGAAGCATCTGAGCTATTTTCTGGAGGCTGCATTCTTCTGAGCTTTTCCAGTAATGGGGAAGGTTTTATTGATAAATTCATTCTTTCTGCCTGCCTCTACCCTTTGAAATGTCCTCAGAATGCAGAAGGCACTACAGGGTGGGGTGTGCTAAGAACAGGAGTTGGCAAAACACTGTGGGCTGTGCTCCAATCTAGCCCACAGACTCCTTTATAAGTAAAGTTTTATTAGCACATAGCTACGCTCATTTATTTGCCTATTGTCTATAGCTGCTTCCATGCTACAAAGGCAGAGTTAAGCAGTTACAACAGAGATAGTGTGGCCTGGATTGACTGAAAAAAATGCACAATCTCAAAGTTGAGAATTATGTTTTATTTGGCAGAAAAAACTGAGGACTTAAGCCCAGGACACAGCCTCTCAGATAGCTCTGAGGGACTGCTCTGAAGAGGTAAGGGAGGAGCCAGGATATATAGGAGTCTTTGCAACAAAGACCAGGTAGTTGGAACATCAAAAATTATTATTAATTAAAGAAAACCAGATATCTCAAGTTCAGGAACTTAGCGCTTTTCTATATATGGCAAGATGCAGAAGTCTGGGCTCACTGAAATCATTCCTTTGATGGGCACCTCAGTTATCTGGGGTCAGTATCCTGTGCTTCTCATCCTGAGTCTCCTCAGGGTGCACCATTAGGGGTGACTGCAGCCGTTGACTGCTAGGTGGCAGGCATCCTGTTTCTATCTTGGGTTCTCTGAGGGCTCACCGTCCAGCAGCTGTAATGTGATGGCCTGATGGCTGCAACATCCTTTTTTTACTGATATGGCCGGCAACATTTTTTCACGGACACTTGCAAAGCTGAAATGCTGACAGTCTGTCATCTCATGAAAAAGTTTGCCAACCTCTGCTATAGAATAAGTTGCTTGTTCTCATGAAGGTCATTTTGGCCCTCTCTCTTCAGGTAAAACATTTCTGGAGTGCCTGTTATGTGCCAGGTACTGTGCTAGATGCTATGCAGAATAAAAGCACAGATAAGAATAGTCAGTGTAGTTAAGGAATTCATCAGGTGGTAGAAGGAAGATGATACCTGCACACATAGGGAAGACAAGGGAGTAAAATGGCTGCTAGTAGAAATGCAGATGGGGACTGTTCCAGAAGAGAAAGAAATTGCTTCTAACTAAGATGGAGGTGAAACAACAGGGACAAGCATTTTACTTTCTTTTCAAACCAGGAAGGCAGAAGACCTCCTGGAGGAAAGGAAAAAACAAAAAAAATGGACCAGACATTGTTACGTGTGCTTTAAGTTCAGCTTGTTGGACTCACATGCATCTAAGGAAAGCAGGATAAAAATGATTAAAATCAGGGGAAAGCAATTTTGGATTATCACCAATTCATTCACCGATTTACTCATCAGTATTTGAGAGCCCTCTCTTCCAGGCACTGTACGATGTGCTGGAAATAGACAATAAACATGGCAGAACATGTTCCTGCCCCCAGCGAGCTTATATTTTAATGGGTAGGTATTAAACACACCCTTTGTTCAGCAGCCTGGAAAGGATTTCGACATGAATCTAGTGGAAGCTTTAGGGGGATCTTCAAATCAAGACACAAGGAGAATGTGTAACAGTGTTGATGATTCAGGAGAGCTGAAAGGTGGAGAATGTGGGTTCAAGATTTAAACTGCCTAGGGTTGTGTTACATTGCCCTGTATCAGCTATGTGACCTTGGGAAAGTTCCTGAATACCTCTGTGTCTCAGATTCTTCATCTTTAAAGTGGGGATGATAAGAGAATCTATCATAAGATTATTGTAAGTGTTAAAAGACAGCATGTTTGCAAAGTGCTTAGAATGGTGGGTACCTGGCACATAGTAAGTGCTCTGTGGAGTTTATTAATAGAGGAACCAACCAATTTGCTTGTACTCTGAAACTGCTCACGTTCTGGTTATTCTATTTTCATTTTGATATTTTTATTTTGGGGGATCTCTGATGAGATGAATGAACAAATCTGAGGAGAGAGAAGTGTTTTGCTCTTTATATTTTAAGTGAAAGTACTTGAGGGTTAGAAAATCAAGCTAGCATGAAGTAATAATTTAATTAGCATGCTATGCTTTCTCTACTTCATTTGGAATAATTCACTCCATGTATGCAGAACTGCTGCTTTTAAAGGTCCCAAAATGTTTTCTTGGAAAATATGCAATTTTCCATTGAAACATGAAGAATAGCAAAACCAAATTATAATCATCATCGTCATCTAACATTTACTAAATGGCTACTATGTACCAGTCATAGAAGTTGGTTTCATATAATTATTAACTCTTTTCATTACTTACAGAAATTACATAAAGCTGATGTTTGCATCCCCATGTTTCAAATGAGAAAGCTCAGGCATGCAGATAGCTAAGGTGATATTCCCAAGTCACACGTGAGGCGTGACACAGAACAAGGAGTCCTTCCTAGGAAAACTTGACTCCAAAGTGTGTCGTCTTTCTCTTATGTGATGTGGTCTCAAGGACAGATGAATGGAAAAGCTATCATTTAGAACACCTAATATATCTTCTTTCAATAATAGGGTGTTAGTAAGCCAAATTATATATTTTTGTCATTTATCAATTATAAAAGCATTACATATTTACTATAGAAATTTTGAAAAATTCAGAGAATTATGAAGAAGATATATATCAACCATAATCCTACCCACTGGAAACAGCCATTATTAATATGTTTTAATATATTCGTTTAAACTTCTCCCTCTTTTTACACACACACACACACACACACACACACACACACGCATACTTCTAAATGATTTCTTACTTTTTTATATTTTAATTCAGACTTTTTAATTTAATATGTCATTGAGTTTTATGTGTCATTGTTTATTTTAAGAAACATTATTTTAATATCTGCATAGTATATTTGTATCTATAGTACAATAGCATTTAACCAGGTGCTTTGAATGCTTTCAATTATGAATATATTTTAATGAAATTTTGATGTGGTCTTTGACCCTCTGATTGCTTCTTTATAATAAATACTTATAAGTAGAATGGCTGGGTTAAAGGGTAAAAGTATTTTAAGATTACTGATCTGTATAGACAAATCACCTTCTAGAAAGGCCACAGTTAAGTCAATGCCAATTTTTCTAATGCCCTATTTGAACATAGAAACATCTATATAATTTTCCCACCTTAATCATCATGAACTTTATTAATTTTTAGGTTATACTTGGTAGTGAACTGAACAATACAAAAATATCTAAGACAGCATGCTACCCAGCTTCCAAAAATGTTTAATCCAAGATAGAATTATGAAATTAATAAATATTTGTTCAGTACCTTCCATTTCTGAAAATAAAAATGGTAAGGGTAGGTGCTAAATATAAAAATTGTAGGTTTTGTGTGTGGTTTTGAGTGCACATGGGCATGTGTGTGTGTTTTAGGAGAAGGTAATGATACGGAAAGTTCCCAGAAATTTTCTAAAATCGTTTAAAATCTATGGATATGGCAAACATTCCAAATATAAGGGTATCGGGCTTCCCTGGTGGCACAGTGGTTGGGAGTACACCTGCCGATGCAGGGGACACGGGTTCGTGCCCCGGTCCGGGAAGATCCCACATGCCGCGGAGCGGCTGGGCCCGTGAACCATGGCCGCTGAGCCTGCGCGTCCGGAGCCTGTGCTCCGCAACGGGAGAGGCCACAACGGTGAGAGGCCCGCGTACCGGGGAAAAAAAAAAAAAAAAAGAAATATAAGGGTATCTTCAGCAATAGAGCAGTAGCCAAAGGTTTTTTTTTGGTGGGGTGGGAAGTGAATAATCCACTTCCTGAAACATAGAACACAAGTTAATTTCAAAGCAACATTTCACAATTTTATGCTTCATTAAATTAATACTTATACCTAGGAAATAGATAATCATATTCTGGATAACGTAGCCCTGATACACCAGCCAGAGCTGATGATATCAAGAGACGGGCCTTTGACTTCATGACACCAAAGTAGGCAACCAAAGCAGCAGAGAAGACCAGAGAATAATTCAGTCGTCTTGATGACTGCGCACCAGAGAAAAGCCAAGACAACGCCCTTAAGAAGGAAATGATGAGCTTTATTCACACAGAGGCCTTGCTTAGCTCCTGGAAAGTTAGTTTTTGTAAAGCTCAGGCCTATTTGGGGTTTGGTTCTTTTTCTGAGGATATTTTGAAGGTTTATGTTGTGATTCTTTGAGACCTAGATTATGGTAAATCTCCATTATTTGTAGTGGTATCATCTCCATTATTTGATGCAGCCTGAGTAAGCCTCTATTTCTTGTTATATAAGTAAAATAATAAAGCAAAATGATTTCGAAAGGTCTGAAATTTCAAGCTTTTCCATAATCCATGTGCCATCAGTAATATCTAGGAAGACAGAACAAAGAAACAAAAATACAGCAACTAAGGATAAAGAAGATAAAAATATTGCCCTTGGGCTTCCCTGGTGGCACAGTGGTTGAGAGTACGCCTGCCGATGCAGGGGACGTGGGTTCGTGCCCCGGTCGGGGAGGATCCCATGTGCCGCAGAGCGGCTGCGTCCGTGAGCCATGGCCACTGAGCCTGCGCGTCCGGAGCCTGTGCTCTGCAACGGGGGAGGCCACAACAGTGAGAGGCCCGCGTACCGCAAAAAATAAAAATAAAAATAAAAATATTGCTCTTGTTCCATAATGGTAGCAGTCTCCCTGAAAAGACAGAAGTCATATGTAAGAATCCTTTCAATGTAAAAATTATGAGAATTACTATTATAGTACATCTTCTAGCCTCTACCTATCTGGCTCCTGAAGACCAGGTAGAGATTTGACAGCAGGAAAATTAAAAAAAAAAAAAAAAAAAATATATAAATATATATATATATATATATATATATATATATATATAAATCTTTCTGTTATCTGTGAGCAGAAAATGGGCTCTATGAAAGGGATTCCAAGAGGCAATGATCCCACTTGAAATTAGGACAGTAATGAAGCACCAAAATAATGAAAACAATTGAGAAGAAAATGTTCTCTAGTGGAAAATTCTCAGTAATCCAATTGGTAATGATATAAATAATCTTCCCCAACTTTCTTTTGAATGATGTATAATCTCTTAATGGCGATGTTGTCAGTGTGAGGAAAATTAATGCTTTATTCATTGAAGAGGTTCAAACAAGAAAGAATCATCTTCCATGGTTGAAAGTGCAAAAATAATTCAATGTTGTTATGTTTAAGACATTCTTTTCCATATTTCTTTGAACTAACTTTGAATGTCTTATGAAAGGCGAATAGTTTACCCTGCCAGCAAAAAGCCTTCAAACGTTAACTATTAATAATCTGAAAAATGTTAGCACCTAGGTACCACTCACTTTATACTCAACCTCCTAGTATTAAAAAAAAAAAACATGTTAAAAATTAAAATGAAAGCTGGTTGTTAGGGTAAAGCCATTGTTAACCAGAATGCAACTAATCAAATTTTTAGTTATTTAGTAAATTACTATATTCTGATACAAAAAAGGTGAACACACACAATCACATATACACACAGAGACACACACTCACAAATAAGACTGGTATAATAATTTATGGATAATTGCTAATATATCACTAAATGTCCATATATATCACTAAGTACTCAGTACACACAGTAAATTTAAGAGACTATTCCGTCTTTATAATGTGATCATGGAGATGATAAATATGAATGATAAAATTAAAAAGTAATTCAAGATACTACCAGAGTACCAAATAATTAGTGGAGATGTCTGTTTCTCATGCTGGACTGGAGACACATGAAAAAAAATTGTGCGAATATTAACAAAATTCCTAATGAAAATGATTATCTTAAGGCTCTGACTAAAATTTTGCTCTTTTCACTCAGTTGATCTCCAAAATGTTTAAGGAGAGAAACTAAATTTAAAACTATTGCTTGATGTTGTGATTGGCAAGGGCCTAATTTCCAAAATATACAAACAGCTCATACAACTCAATAACAACCCAATCAATAAATGGGTGGAAGACCTAAACAGACATTTCTCCAAAGAAGACACACAGATGACCAACAGGTACATGAAAAGATGCTCAACATCACCAATTATTAGAGAAATGGAAATCAAAACTACAGTGAGGTACCACTGGTCAGAATGGTCATCATTAAAAAATCTACAGGGCTTCCCTGGTGGCACAGTGGTTGAGAGTCCGCCTGCTGATGCAGGGGACACAGGTTCGTGCCCCGGTCCGGGAAGATCCCACATGCCACAGAGCACCTGGGCCCGTGAACCATGGCCGCTGAGCCTGCGCGTCTGGAGCCTGTGCTCTGCAGCGGGAGAGGCCACAACAGTGAGAGGCCCATGTACCAAAAAAAAAAAAAAAAAAAATTTACAAATAATAAATGCTGGAGAGGAGGTGGGGAAAAAGGGACCCTCCTACACTGTCGGTGGGAATGTAAATTGATACAGCCACTATAGAAAACAGTATGGAGGTTCCTTACAAAAGTAAAAATAGAGTTGCCATATGATCCAGCAATCCCACTCCTGGGCATATATCTGGACAAAACTATAATTCAAAAAGATGCATGCACCCCTATGTTCATAGCAGTGCTATTTACAGTAGCGAAGACATGGAAACAACCAAAATGTCCATCAACAGATAAATGGATAAAGAAGATGTGGTATATTTGTAAAATGGAATACTACTCAGCTATAAAAAATAATGAATAATGCCATTTTCAGCAACATGGATGGACCTAGAGATTATCATACTAAGTGAAGTAAGTCAGAAAGAGAAAACCAAAGATGTGATATCACTTATATGCAGAATCTAAAATATGACACAAATGAACTTATCTAAGAAAAAGAAACAGACTCACAGACATAGAGAACAGACTTGCGGTTGACAAGGGAGAGGTGGGTGGGAAAGGGATGTATTGGGATTAACAAATGCAAACTGTCATATATATATGTAATCACAGCTGTATGCCAGAAACTAACACAACATTGTAAATCAAGTGTACTTCAATAAAATAAATTAAAAAAACAACAAAGTTGCTTGCTTGGAATTGTACACAGAAGTGTGTTTGATATAAGAACCAGTGTTTTGGTTATGTGTGACTTGGTGAAGGAATTTCCTTTGGTATATACAGTAAATACAGTCAACATGGAGATGTGGAACTAGAATGGATCCTGGTGACACAGTGGGGTCATCTCCTCCTTAACCTTCCACATCTAAACCAAAGACAATGATCCTGAGATCCTAAATTGTCTTTCCTCGTCCAACTGAGCTTTATCCCTACACTAAACTGTACATAGGAAACAGGACTTGGGATAATATACAATGTACATAAGAAGGACTATGGACCATACCTGTCATGTAGCAATTTCAGCTAACTGGGATATCCCTCTTCTTGAGCATTCTTATTAAGCAATATCTTACTGTATAAAAACAAAGTTGTAATCTTATGTCCCAACTGACTTAGTCTTCCTTATTTAAAAGATAATGGTTTAAAGTGGATAAATTGTAAGGTGTCTGAAAATTATAGTATTTTAGAAGCGTCAGGATCCACTAATTAGGGAAGGGTGGTAAGTAGCTTCATTAATCCCATTTTATGGTGATCCAATATATTGAAGAGACTTGCACAGAATAACAACTACCATATTTATTCAAATATAAGACACATTTAAAAACACAAAAACACAACCACCACCACCTGCCAGTTGAGAAACAGAGAAGGGGTCGCAACAGAACCATCGCTGGCCTAGGCCTATGTGAATAAGCCATGCCTGGAGGGCTCATCCAATCATCAATACAGTTAATTTTCCTGGTAGAACCACAGGCAATTATATCTTAACTTATTTTTATATTCTTAACTTCCCACTAAGATTTCTTTAAAAATTTCATGAGGAGACCACACTGCAATGAAAAGTTATTGCACATGAAGTAGGCAGCATGCCTCATGCTGAGCAGAGCAGTTAAAGGCAATAGAAAGGGCTTGATCCTTCAGAGTTAAGTCTATGCATTCTCAAAGGCCATTTTGTGACTGATCATAAAAAGTCATGATCACTTAGGCATAAACCATCTACTTGTCAAAAGCGTCTTGCTGCTGTTCCTGCCAATGCAGGGGACATGGGTTCGAGCCCTGGTCTGGGAAGATCCCACATGCCGCGGACCAACCAAACTTAAATGTTGTTACTGAAAATAAAAGTGATAGCCTAGGTAATGAGTGCCATAATAATAAGTTAGACAAAAAAAGTGTTTTCCCCCACCACTACCTTCCCTTTCCCAAAGCTGTTATTAAACTGTTGGTGAATTTTACATTAAACGGTAATTTAGAATTAAAGAAAATAGTGATTGATTATAAAAATAGAACTAAAAATTCAGGGCTCCAAATTTTATATCTAGTAAACTACTAAACATTTTTATATCTTTTCATTTGTCTTGCTCTTGTCTTTTGCAAAGAACCCTATTTAAAAATCTCAAATCTCTGATGAGATATTGTAAGAGGGAATTGTCTGTTTTTAAAAAAGATTTGGCGAATGAATTTCCTTTGATATTTGTTTAAGTGCATTCGTTACTGTTCTGACACATAGAGCTAGAGCTTGAGAAATCATCAATCACTTCCCTACTTTTGGAAAGGGCTGTATCATCCCAGAATAGATTTTTACCTAAAATTTAAAAAGAGGAGTCCATCAGCCACTGTGGAGAACAGTATAGAGATTCCTTAAAAAAACTAGAAATAAGCTACCATATGATCCAGCAATCCGGCTCCTGGGTATATATCCCAATAAAACCATAATTTGAAAAGATACATACACCTCAATGTTCATTGCAGCACTATTTACAGTAGCTAGGGCATAGAAGCAACCAAAAAGTCCATCAACAGAGGAATGGATAAAGAAGATGTGGTACATATATACAATGGAATATTACTCAGCCATAAAAAGAACAAAATAATGCCATTTACAGCCAAATGGAAGGACTTAGAGGGTGTCATACTGAGTGAAGTAAGATAGAGAAAGACAAATATCATATGTGGAATATGTGGAATCTAAAAAAAATGGTACCAATTAACTTATTTACGAAACAGAAATAGAGTCACAGATGTAGAAAACAAACTTACAGTTACTAAGGGGGAAAGTGAAGGGGGAAGGATAAATTGGGAGACTGGGGTTGACATATACACACTATTATATATAAAATAGATAACTAATAAGGACCTGCCATATAGCACAGGGAACTCTGCTCCGTACTCTATAATGACATACATGGGAAAAGAATCTAAGAAAGAGTGGATATATGTATATGTATGACTGATTCACTTTGTCATACACCTGAAAATAGCACAGCATTGTGGATCAACTGTACTCCAATAAAAATTTTAAAAATAAATAAAATACAATAAAATAAAAAGAGTCCACCACAATTCCACACGAAAATGAAAGTCAGTGGTTTTCAAATATTAAAGCATGCATCAAAGTAGTATCGTTACCTCTTGATTTCTCTTTTTGATATTCACACTACATACATCTCCAGTCCTACACTGTTCAATATGGTAGCCACTAGCCATGTGGGACTGTTTACATTTAAATTAAATGAAAGTAAAATTTCAGTTCCTCTGCTGCACTAGCTGCATTTGAAGAGTGCAATTGTCGTGTATGGCTAGAGGCTACTGTATTAGACAGATACATACAGTTTCCATCATCATTGAAAGTTCTACTGGATGGGACTGCAGTTTAGTTAAGAAAATCTCTTCAAGGATTCTTGGATGTTATTTAAAATGAACATGGAGGAAAATGAACTTGCCTCGGGTTGTAATCAGTAGATGTAGACATTTACATGCTAAATGTGGAAGATGAGCTAGTCATAGAATTTTATAGCTCTAAGGACCCTAGGAGGTAATTTAATATAACTCCTCTTATTTTACTGTTGTGGAAACAGTAAAGGTTAAGTGTTTTGTGTAATGTCACCTAGGATTTTGTGACAATCATCAGTATTGGTAGTGACACACATTCACAAATTTTGAAAGAAAGCATGTAAAATGAATTCTTGCACTTAAACTAAGCCAAGTTCCCACTTGAGCAGATCCAACCTGGCTAATGTTTCCCCTAGAGACCAAATTCAAAGTTCCAGTCTGAGAATTGTTGATTTATTATTTCCATCCAGTCACTCTAACTATTCCAGCGTTTGGTTGATTCAATCAGGAATGCCCTCTTAAATATGCTGTAAAGTAATTTATTCAGGTTTAGCAAAACATTTTACTTTTGTGAGGCATCTGTTTAGCTAGACTTATTACTGACTGAGGGTTGAGGATCTATAGAGTGAAAGAGACTACAAAGTTGAAGCCTAGGTGTTGCTTTTACGTGTTTCCTCATTCAGCTGGATACTGAGGTGTCAGGCAATTTTGCATTTAAATCTCACATTAATGTTTACTAGTGCTGTGATGCTTAGTCCATCTGGGCTGCTAACAAAACCCCACAGTCTGGGTGGCTTATGAATAACAGAACTTTATTGTTCACAGTTCGGGAGGCTGAAAGTCTGAGATCAAGGTTCCAGCATGGTCAGGTGAAGGCTCTCCTCCTGGTCGCAGACTTATTGTATCTTAGTATGGTGGAAGGGGCTAGGGAGTTCTATAGAATCTCTTTTATAAGACCACTAATTCCACTCAAGAGGGCTCCACCCTCATGACTCAGGAACCTCCTAAAGGCCCTTCTTTCTCATACCATCACTTTTGGAGGGTAGGATTTCAACACATGACTTTTTTTGTTTGTTTTGTTTTGTTTTCAGTACGTGGGCCTCTCACCGTTGTGGACTCTCCCGTTGCGGAGCACAGGCTCCGGACATGCAGGTTCAGCGGCCATAGCTCACGGGCCCAGCCGCTCCACGGCATGTGGGATCTTCCCGGACCGGGGCACAAACCCGTGTCCCCTGCATCGGCAGGCGGACTCTCAACCACTGCGCCACCAGGGAAGCCCAACACGTGACTTCGGGCAGGGGACATGAACATTCAGACCGTAGCAGTGACCTGGCACAAAGATTAGGCATATTCATTACTGTACCCACTTGCCCCTTTACTGCAGTAGGCTCCCCTGTCCTTGCTCCTGCTAAGTCAGACTGTCCATGTTTATTGCTTCTCCAACATCTTTAACCAGGGCACAGGTGTATAGGTGTGTGCCTAGGTGGAGACCTGATCCAAAGGCAGCTGACCTGTAAGTGGGCCTATGACATAGGACTTGCATGGTGTAGTTCACAAGAATAAGCCAGGTATATGGTATTTTGAAATTTCCAATGAGGATAGTAAGAGACAAGAACAGTTAGTGGCAAGGGGAATGTCCAGAATTGAGGGTTGCCGAGATGTGGAGAGAATTGGTGCACGATTTTGAGCTGTATACAAGCAGAAACAATAACATTCAGAAACTGAAAACAGAGAAAGTTGGCCAGTGGCAGGGGACGGAGGGCAGGCATCAGAGTGCTTCAGAGAAGCTGAAATGTGCTCACAGGAGACAGGCAGCCATTAAGCGAGCAGCTACAAATTCTGAATGAGACCCAATTGTAGTTTGTTATCCTGATGACATTCCCTATTTGAGTTTCCTATTTGAGCTGTGAATCTCTTTATTTCTCCTTTCAGTTTTTTTTTTTTTTTTTAACTTGAAGTCATTTGTTAATTTTATGTAATTTGCAACCAAAGCATTCCTATCTCAATCTGGGGTAAGAATACCAATTCCAATAGCTTGTTGCAAGGACTAAAGGGAAAAATAAAGATGGCAACCTTTCAGAAACTCAGTAATTCTTTAAGGTAGTCAATTAATGAGGTTAAATGAAACAAGTTATTTCCCTAAAATGAATGGAAAAAAAAATTAGTGTTAAGATAACATTAGAGTTTTCTGAAATTTCCAATTAGTCTTCTTCAGTTTCCAGCATCTGTTACAAATAGTGCCCAGAGGCCATGTGCTAGTAGAAAGAGACCATCCGGAAGTGCGGATTTTGGACCACTTATTTGGTAGAGATTACTGTTGCCCAGCCATATCGGATTCTCCTCTACTTTCTGGATATATGAAATACTGTGTTTTCCAGATCCTTGCTCAAGACCATATTATTAGTTCCAAACAATAGCCTGAGTAGAATTTGCGCGTCTTTTCTGAGTAAGAGCCATGACTAGCCCTGACAAACCAGCAGCTGTCTTTATCTGTCATAGTGATTCCAAAAGGCACATGTGGAGATGATGAAGCCACAAGATGGAAAACTACAGAAGTCTATAAAGTCATATGTTAGAAGAAAGTCATGCCTTAGAAGAGAGCTGCCCTGGTGAGCTACCCAGATTGCAGCAGAATTGTATAAGCAAGGAACACTTTTAAAGGCTAAGCCACTGTGAGGTTTGGGGTTTATACATTACACAGCATAAACCATTCTATCTTGACTGTGGTAATTTGCAACGTCTAGGTGAAGTTGTTACTATTTTTCCTAGTACTCTGACTTCCTCATGCATATACTAGAAGAAGTTAGACTAGAGTTCCTCCAATGACTCTTCTAAGGTATACATTCATTCTACAGTTCTTCTCTAATGCCTGCCCTACTTATCTTGCTGATTTACTGAGAAGATGCTCTGAAAAGGAGCAAGGACCTTACTGATACATTCTTATAAACAAAAGATGTTGCTGTCAAAGCTGACAGCTTCCAAAGGAGGTCTTGCTATTTCTGAATTAAGCATTTGGAATGACGTCAATTTTAATTTTTAATTTGGGTATGTGCAAGTTTTTATCCTTTTCAGTTGGGGATATTTGAAGAGACTTTTTTCCCCCTTGTTTTGCTAGTATTTGAAAGCACACTTTAAAGACTGCAGAGAACTGTAACTGACTGAGCAAATCTGTTAGCTTCACTGTGGCTCCTCAGCCTGTTTTTCTCTATCACCCAACGTGAATCTTACCTTCGGTGTCCTTGGCTAGTACTCTGATTCTACAGGTCAACCCTGCCCAAGGGTGCCTAGGAGAGTCATTGCTTGACTTACAGAAGCATGCTTACGTTATAATGAACAAATTTGGCCTTGATAGGGAAGGACCTACTCATTCCTTCACACTCAATAGGGTATGACAATCCCAGAGACAGACAAAAGATCAAAATACCACCTTGGAAATCCAGTAACTCTCAGCTTAGAAAACAACAGTGGGATAGAGAGAATATCTAATAATTTTCATCCAGAACAACTGAGAGCTCCAGTTCTGAACCTATCACTACCTCTCTGGGTGACTTTTTTGCAAGTTACTCAATTTCTCTAAACCTCAGCTCTCTCCTTTGAAAAATGGGTTAATAGCAACTACTTTACAGTATAGTTGAGAAAGTAAAATAAGACAGCTTATGCAAAGCACAAAGAATAATGCATGGCTGCATAGTAGCTACAAATGCCATTTCTCTCATTTCTCTTACACAGGGAAGGTAAGGAAAGAATATAGATAGTATTTCCTGATGAGAAAGTCCTAGATGAAGAGAATTGTCAGATAAGTACATACTAAAGATCCTGAATATGGAGAGGAGAGGCCAGCAAGAGAACTCATAATTTTGTTCTGGACTGCCACTGTACTCTTTTTATCAAGAATAATAATTAAAAATTCTTACATTGGCACATGATTTTTTACAGTTGTTTCCCAACTGAGTTTTAAGGAGAGGAGGTCTCAGGATCTGAAGGATGGAAAGAATATCACCCCATTTTAAACATAGGCCTTGAGGAGTCTGGAAACTTTTTGACTATTTAAGTAGTTAGTATCCAAACAAAAAGGAAAACCTAGGTTATAAAACAACCAAGTAAGTAGACTATTCCTACCATTAAGGCCTTCTTTTTTCTAGGAATTGTGTCATGTCGACCAAAAGGTACACAGAGAGTAACAGTATAGTTTCTGCCCTCAAGGGGATGAAATTCTGATGAGGAAGAAAATTAAATAAACAATTAATTTCAGTCCAGTGTGATAAGTACTATACTGGAGATAAGCACACTTTGTCAATGAAACTCAGTGCATGCTTAAACCACCAGGGGCGGGAGTGTTTGTATGCATGTTTGTGGGACAGGGGTAGAAAATCAGCAAGTCTTCCTGATGGAGATGTTTATAAGCTCCTTCAGGCTAGTTTTAATGTTAGGCAGCTGCCCACACCTTGTGGGCTGGGTTTCTTGACCATCAGACCTCTCAGCCTCCATCAAGAAACATGTAAAATATTGGGCAAGACCTTGAAGACAAACATTCCGTGCTTTGAAGCTTAGAATTCCTTTGAACCTTAAAAGTTTTCATTTTCAAGAGAACTTTGTTAAAATGCAAATTCCTGGCAAATGCTTGATCTTATCAGCTGGCACCTTTTGGGGAATTAGTGAGCCTTGCTGGAGGTCTGGAGGTAAGGAGTTAAAAAAAGTTTCAAGGAAGGGAATGGTGATAGTTGGAGAGATGCCCAGCACCAAAAACAAACTGTATTGACCTCTTTTTTTTGGACCAAGGCTAGACAAGACTTCTGTCAGTCAGTTCAGTGAAGCTTTGGTTCTGTTCAACCCTACTGGTTCCAAAATATAAAGTGAGAAAAGTAAAGAGTCCATTAGCTCAGAGTAAGGTGGCCCAGAGGATTGAAGCATACCAGTCTATTTTCCTATTTGATAGCGGTCGTGGTTGAAGGCTAGTGGGGCAATGACCGTGTCCTTATTGATCCCAGGTGAGAAGTGGGACCCGATCTTACTACTCCTCCCTCTTTGATGCATGCTCTCTTTCTTTTCTTTTACTGCTTTTTCATTTGCTCAGTTCTCCATCTTTTCCAATGAGAAATATACAAAGCCTCAGGAAGAGAACTACAAACACATTTACAGTGAGCATTAGTTAATGACTTAATATGTCATGTCCGAATAAATAAATTGCTAATGGCTAAACTCCACAAACAGTAATGCTATCATTTGCATACTAGAATCTATGGGCTTTAGCCCATAGATAAATCTCCCTCTGCATATTCATATAGAAGGATAAGCCCAACAAAAGTGATGAACCTAGACAGGGTAAGGGGATCATGGCCATAGGATATGAGGAATACGTGATATACTCTCTACATGGGTTGATAGATGACTCTACTATCTACCAAGTCATGTAAGCTGGAAAGCCAGGCTATCTCTGACTCCCCCATCCACCTCATTATCCACATCCAGACTTGTCCTAAGTTCTTCTAATTTTCATTTTGAATACTTGTTGAATCCATTTCCCACTCCTTTCCATGCTCACAGCTTCTGCTTTACATCAAGCTCTCTCCTGCTCAAACAGGTAGAACAGTGATCTCCTTGCCTCCCATCTTGTCCCTCTGTAGATCCATCTTCCACTCAGTTTCCAGGATTCAAAGGCCATATCTAACGATGCCACTGCTCTTTCAGTAGCTCCATGTCTTCTAGAGAGGAGAGTGTGAGCTCCCCTCCATGACATCTAAAGCCTTTGATGATAGGATGGTGATGCAGATGGTAAAGATGGCTAAGGTTTCCTGAGCATTACCATGTGCCAGATACACTGCACTAGATGTTTTGATGTATGTTACTTAACTTAATCCCTTAATATATTCTGGAATAGTTATTATCTATCTTTTACAGAAGAAGAAACTGCTTTCAGGGTTTGTTTGCCTGGCTAGGAAATGCTGGAGAAGAGATTTTATCCAAGGTCAATCATTCCCCAGAGTACTCATAACTACAATATTACATTCCCTTGCTTCTCCTAAAATCAACATGACAAACAAGAAGGTGGTCTTTTTATCTTTTAGGAAGTCCAGTGTGTAATTGAACAAATGTGGTTTCAGCAGAAGTCCTACAATTCATTTGGGAAAAGCTAAGCTAGCCAGCCAAGTGGCTCAGATGAGCCAACGATTCCTTAAATCAATATTCAGGCCCCCAGGGCAAGCAGCATTAGGGAGTGGTTTGTGCTTTTTAATACTGACTTCCTCAACTTTTTATAGGAGTCATACTTTTATCTGTTTTGGATGATATTTTTAATCCCTCCTTTGTAGGCCAAATGCAGGTTTCCAAAAGGTACTGGTGAATAAACATTTAAAGTTTGACCTGGTGGCACTGCCTTCCAATCAGCACTTCTATTTCATCATTATCTCCTTTTTTGTATGAAAATATTTGTTTCTGTGACTACTGGAAAATTTTACTTTGCTTTGATTTTTGCTCTGAATTATTTTTAATTTTAATTATAGACAAATAGAAAATGAATGTACTGAGACATTTTTGTTTCAGAAACAGCAATGGAAATCATTGGGTCTGTCAATAGCAATGCTTGCACTGTTTACAATAGTCAAGACATGGAAACAACTTAAATGTCCATCGACAGATGAATGGATAAAGAAGGTGTGGTACACACACACAAACACACACACACACACACACACACACACACACACACACAATGGAATATTACACAGCCATTAAAAAGAATGAAATAATGTAATTTGCTGCAACATGGATGGACCTAGAGATTATCATACTAAGCAAAGTAAGTCAGAAAAAGAAAGACAAATTCCATATGATATCACTTATCTGTGGAACCTAAAATATGACACAAATGAACGTATCTATGAAACAGAAAAAGACCCACAGACATAGAGAACAGACTTGTGGTTGCCAAGCGACGGTGGGGCTGGGGGGGGTGTGGGCAGGGATGGATTTGGAGTTTGGAATTAGCAGGTGCAAACTATTATATATAGAATGGATAAACAACAAGGTCTTGCTGCATAGCACAAGGAGCTATATTCAATATCCTGTGATAAACTAGAACGGAAAAGAATATGAAAAAGAATATATATGTATAACTGAATCACTTTGCTATACAGCGGAAATTAACACATCATTATAAATCAACTAAACTTCAATAAAATTTTTAAAAAATAGTAATGGTTTAGCCTCAACTGGATACACTTTAGATGCAAGCAGATCGCCTGTGTTTTGAATTATGAAGGGAAAAGAAAAATTGAGGCGTATGCTCATATTCCTGGAAATATTTTATGAAAAGATGTGCCCAAAGAGCAAAGTATGATTAGTATCCTCTAATGTTATAAATTCCGGAAATGGAAATGCTCCTTTTAACATATACAAATATAGTTTGAATAATGCATCGTCTATCTTTATGCTGTTTTCAGAAGGACATTATTTCTTATTGCAGAGGACACATATGACTTTCTTGGCTTCCTGCATGGAAGAGGAAAGGATTCAAATGTGTGAACCCCCATTTTCCCAGCATCATCCTTTTCATTTGCTCCCTCAGAGAAACTGTTTATTTTTCATTCCTAATAGCAGCAGTGCACTGTTGGCCTGGTGCTTGATTTGCTACAGGGCTAGTAGGCAGGGTCCTCTCTGGGGGAGAATGATTAAGCAGGAATTTGGGGAACAGGTGGATAGCTGGGATTGCCGCTGGAAGCAAGCCTGCAAGGAAGGCAGTAGCAGCAAATAGAAGTTTAGCCGCCTCTGGTGACAAGGTCTTCAGGGACTCTTCCTCCAGGCTAGGTTTGCAGCTGGGAACATCAACCTCCCTCCTGACCAGTGGCTTATTAACATTCTGAATATCACTTTCAATTAAATTTCTCAAATGCTCATTTAGTTTCTGGTTAATAAGTCAGGATTAGATGTCATGTATGATCCAGCAGGTTGTTTTAAAAGATAAAAATAAAAGAAGCCCTCAGATAAGTTAAGTGGCAGGCATGTTCCTGTGCCCACATGGTGCCCAAACCACTGGCCACTATTGGCTTTGCAAATGGACACAGGGCATTTTTTAAGGTATTTTTCCTAATGGAAGATTTCAATCAAATATTCACTCCTAGGAAAACCAACATATTGTTTCCTGATAGCTGCACAAATTCAATCAGCTTCTTTAGTCCAAATTATTCAGGGTTTCTGTAGTACAGTACTCCTACAGATAGGGGGCAGAGGTAGTTGTAAGATGGTACTACAGGTAGGATCTGTCAGGCTAGGAACACCTTTTCTGAGGTGCTCATGTTAATAAAAATAATTGCAGTGAGAACTGCTATTTATTGTCTGTCATTGTGGTCAGCACTTCCAGTAAAAACCTCACCTATGTTTTTTATTTTTAATTTTTTTGGTGTTTCACATTTTTCAGGTGTACTTTCTTTGTTTTATTGAAGTATAGTTGATTTACAATATTACATTAGTTTCAGGTACGCCACACAGTGATTCAATATTTTTATAGATTATATTCCCTTTAAAGTTATAATAAAATATTGGCTATATTCCCTTTGCTGTACAATATATCTTTATAGCTTATTTATTTTATGCATAGTAGTTTGTGCCTCTTAATCCCTTACCCCTATTCCCCCACCCCCACCCCCACCCCACCCCGCCATACCACTGGTCACCATGAGTTTGGTCTCTCTGTGAGTCTTTTTCTGTCTTGTTATATTCATTTGTTTTATAACAATTCCACATATAAGTGATAACATATGGTATTTGTCTTTCTCTGTCTGACTGACTTCACTAAGCATACTGCCTTCTAGGTCTCTCCAGGTTGCTGCAAACATCAGAATTTCATACTCTTTTATGGCTGTGTAATATCCCATTGTATATGTGTGTACGTGTACACATCTTATCCATTCATCAAAGAAATGCAAATCAAAGTCACAGTGAAATACTTACACCTATCAGAATGGCTATCATCAAAAAGCTGACAAATAATAAATGTTGGCGAGCATGTAGAGAAATGGGAACCTTTGTACACTCTTGGTGGGACTGTAAATTGATGCAGCCACTACAGAAAACAGTATGGAGGTTCCTCAAAAAACTAGAAATAGAACTATCATGTGATCCAGCAATTCCACTCTTGGGTATATATATCCAAAGAAAACAAAAACCCTAATCTGAAAAGATACAAACCTCATTTAATCATCACATCAATCCTCTGAGGAAAGTCTAACATCCAGTTTCAGATGGTGAAACTGAGACATAGAGTTTCGTTTGCCCACCACCAAAAGAGCTAGTTTGTGCTAATAGAGAAGTGACAGTTATATAATAGGAGTCACTCTTTCATCTTCAGTCTTCTTTCCCTCTTCTCCACCCTCTTCTTGAAAGTGGAACAGGCTTAGCTCTCATGGACTCTTGATAGACTTACTGGCTAACAGTGAACCAGTGGGGAGGAGTGCAGAGGTGGGAGGCAAGCAGGGGGGAAGATCAGGGTGCCCTGATCACACTGGAAGAGTCGTGAGAAGATGCAGGTGATGCAGTAGATGCAGATGCAGTGCTGCATCATCACTTTTCCCTCAAGAACATGTGTTTACGCTCTACCTATGCTCCAAAGCCAGGGCAGTTGAAGAATTTTGAAAGCTCCAGGGCTTTGGAGTCAAAACCTGGTCTGAGTCCCACCAATACCTTTTTCTAGTTGTGTGAACTCAGGAGAGCTACTTTATCCTGGGCCTCTGTTGTTTCTAAAGCGTGACTTTCCCCCCACTTCGTTAGACATCTTGACCCTTGGTCACAGGTGTAGGTGTATGACCCAGGCTTGGGCAGTTATCGTGCCCCATTCTCTTGGACAAAGAAAATGTTTCAGAGATGGCCTTTGGAATCCTGCCACCCAGGTCTGTCCAGAGAAGTGAACTGTGTTTGAAGGCGCTCTATTTCTAAGTATGCATGACCTTGAATTAGCATTATGACCTTTCTCTATGTGGTAAAATCATGGCATTGGATTAGATCAGGTTCTCTTTACTTCCGACAAGCTCTGATAGTTTATTACTCCATCTGAAGGAAAATACACTCTCAGTTTTTATTCAATGTAGTTGGGTTTTATAAAATATCAGATATGGGGGGAGGCGTTTTGAGGCAAAATCTGTTAGTTGGCTATAAATCACTACAACCAAGGGATTTTTTAAAATGAGTTTTACAAAAAGACTTTGTACACTGGAGTTTGGAAGTCTTTTTTGAAATAGTCTTTGGAAACCAATTCACTTACAAGAAATTTTGTAAGTTCAGTATTTTTGACACATGACTCCATACCCATAAAGGGAGGGAAGTTTCACTGGGATAGAGTTTACAAAATCCTGAGTGGCTATAATTACAAAATACATTTTGCATAGAAATGTGCTAACAAGAAACAATAAGAGGCATTTGAAATAAGAAACCCAAGGGAGAAAAAGAATTCATGAAGCAGAGAATGTTAAAATAAATATTTGCTGAGTATTTGAATACATTCAAAGAGCAAAACTTTTTAATATATGTTTTCAATTGAAAATCAGAAGGTGGCAGCACTGCTTACTGAATAGACTTAGATGACAGCTTGAAGGAAACCTGCAGAGAGAATAAGCCATATTGTAGTTTATAAGCAGCAGCTAGAAGTTTATGGCTAAAAATGAAATAATTGTTGGTGAAATGCACCCCTAAAACCTCCAAGCACATTTTGGGGTTTGAAATAGTGACCCAGTTTTGGATAGCTTTCACCTCCAAGGATGCAGTGGAGCCAGAAGCTTAACAGAACGAAGAAGGAGGCTCTGGACAGTTTTGGGCCTTTGGCTAAATTTCTTTCCATTAGACATAAAAAAATAAAAACCCAAAGTATGGTCCCCAGATCTGCAGCATCAAAATCACCTGGTAATTTGTAAGAAATGCTAATTTTCCAGCCCTGCCTCAGACCAACTGATCAGAAGTTCTAGGCTTAGGGTCCAGAAATCTGGGTTTTCTAAGCCTTCTAGGTGATTCTGGTGTACAGTCAACTTTGAGAACTGAAGGTGTTGGTGTTGAGACTACTGTTATCAGTCATATTTCAAAATGTGCAGCAAGTCCTCAAACAATACCTTGCTGTAGGATTTACCAATTATGTGTTCTTATGTATAGCTCTAACCATAAATAAGCTTGAATAATAAGGGTGGGCCTAAAAAGATAACCTGAAAGAAAGCAACCCCCTAAAAATGGACTGGAACAGTCAGTGAGAAATGTAGGAAGGTATGAGGTTTTTCCCTTACATCTTTTGAATTTCTGCCTACTTTCCAATAGCATGGAAATCTTCAGAAAAAATAACTATGTTTAAAGTAATTTTCTCTATCAGAAATGCTTACAACTTATTCCTCAATACAATGAGAAAGAAAATTTTGAAAATGATTTTTAATTGTTCTCAGAGAGAACAAATGCATAATAAAAGTATAATGCAAGCTGATGGTCCAAAAAAGCTGGAGGTGAAAAGTCAATTACACTTAAAAAGCATAGAGACTCTGGGAAGAAGAAGTAATTTTGCCTTTTTAATGGGGATCGACTAAAATCTAGTTCGGAAAAATTCATTCCTGTTTTATTAATTAATTGCGTGGTTTTACAGTAGATGGCAGGTAATGGGACCATTATTCCATTAGGTAAAATAACCCAACCACAGACAAAACACCCAAAACGGTGGCTGGCCACCTCAGGGGGCCGCAAGGAGGGACAGTCCTCTGCTGTGGCCACAAATGTCCAAGGCTCCATTTTAACTTCACAGATCCATGAAGTGCATTTTGGCATGGCATCCAGACTTGATCAGTCCCTCAGGCAGTCTCTTTTTAACCAAACCCACAAGAAGTTCACATCAATATCACCTACCATGCCAATTTTTTTTTTTTTTTCCAGTTTGCTGTGTGCAGCAGAAGTAAAGAGCCAGCCAGAGAGTCTGTTAAGTGATCCACATGTACATACCTAGTCTTCTTGGAGAATGCAAGGGAGAGTTAAATTAAAATTAGAAACGTGCTTGGTGAACATAATATCCAATCATAAAAAATTAGCTGAGAAGTTTAGCATCCTAATGCCCCCATCTCCACTGTGAAGATAGACTGTGAGACAAACCTGCTAATTGAGTTTTCGAGTCACAGCATTGTTACCTCTGAGCAGAATGTATTCCGCTTCTCTGACTGGTTTTTCCATGTTCTGTGCTCCACTTCCCCCCACAGTCGACACTTTCTTTTTTGAGGCATCGTAATATCATTCATTTTTTGAGGTATCTTAATATCATTTCTTCGGATTTAGGTAAGGACAATCAAGTTTCCAAGCATACCTTTGTCTTTTTATTTATGTATGTGTTTTATTACGTAAGTTTCAGGTGTACTATGTCATAATTTGACATCTATGTACAAAGGGATCACCACCACACGTCTGGTATGCATCCGTCACCGTACAGATGGGCTCCTTCACATGTTTCACTAGCCCGCCCCCCCCCCCAACTCCCTTCCCCTCTGGTAACCACTAGTCTGACCTCTGTATCTATGACTTTGTTTTTGTTTTATTTTGTTTGTTTGTTTTTGGATTCCACATATGAGTGAAATCCTACAGTATTTGTCTTTTCATCTTTCGTGTTTTGTTTTTTTTTTGGCCATGCCACTTGGCTTTCGGGATCTTAGCTCCCTCACCAGGGATTGAACCCTGTGCCCTTAGGAGTGAAAGCTCGGAGTCCTAACGATTGGACCTCCAGGGAATTCCCCGGTCCTTTGTCTTTTTTGTCACTGATTAACAGCACTGTAGTGCTACTCTTCCTAATAATAGATATCATGGTTGAGTGTTCCTCGGTGCCAGAACCTTGGAATGCCAGAGTGTTTGGTCCTAGACCTCCTGAAGTTTACATTCCAACAGAGAAAGCAGCAGCCAGTGTAACAGGCAACCACAAGTCAGCAGTGTGGGGCATGCAATGAGGGGAGAGGGAGTGGGCTATGGTGCCTTAGAGGGACAGCTGCCCTTCATACTGAGGTCAGGGAAGGCTCCCTCGAGGAAGTAGTCTCTACTCTGAGTCCCAGGCTAAGGGAATGAGAGACGGAAGGAGAAGGGTTTGCAGCAAAGTCAGTGGCAGTTGTTAAATTTCAAAAGGAAGGAAGAACACAAAAAATTTGATGAACCAAATGGAGTAATATGGCTCCTGCACAAAGTAGAGAGACTAGGGGAGAATGGGATGGGAAAGATCTTGTTAGAGACTTAAGCTGGAGCCAGGTCAAGAAGGATTCTGTTTACATTATCAAGAAGTTCATTATTTATGTTGATGGTGAGCCAGTTAATGGTCTTAAGTAGAAGAGTGACTCAGTATAATCTGTATTTTAGAAAGCTCATTCTGGCTACAGGATATACTATGGATTGAAAAGAGGCAAAGCTTGAAGGAAGAATGTCTGAATTCTTGTTTCATTTCTTTTTCAGTACAGTCCTATATGATAAGAATAATAAGTTTATCTGCCAAGAATTTTATATCAATTTTATTTAATCTTTATAATAATGCTATAAGGTAGGTTATACTAGTAGTATCCTAATTGCATAGATAAGAAAAATTACTGTTAGGAAGTTTAAGTAACTTGCCCAAGGTCACACAGCTGGTAAGTGTTACAATCAGGATATGAACTCAGTTTGGGCTCTTACCTGCTGGACCACTGCCTCCACCCTAGAGGAGAAGATGGCCTGAACTAGTTAGTGGCAGCTGGAAAGCAGAGAAGGCCACACACTGGAGAGCTATTAAGACAGTAGAAAGGGCAAGTCTTGGTGACTGCTTAAAGGTAGGTGGTGGGGAAGTCTTAAGGTTGCCTCAGAGTCACTACAAATTTTGCTCCCAACTTCACTTGGACCCTCTTCAGTTTGGCGATCTTTTCACTTGTTTTCTGGCCCCATCTCTTTTGCTTCATAACAACCATCTCAAACCTTCTCCACTCCTCTGCAGACACTGTGCTGTTGCATCTCTCCTCCACCTCAGTGGCTGCTTACAGTTCCTACTTAGTGCTGGATCTTCGGCTAAGATTAGTAATAATGTCCTTCTGTTTGCCAGGTTCAAATGAATTAACTGGTTCTTTATCAAAACATTTAGAACATAATGAGAAGAGACAGAAGTCAGTGAAAATGAAGATCTCTTTATGTCTTACTCATAGTAATATCAAATAATAGCATCTGTTTCCAGCCATGGTTTCTCAGCCTTTTGCTAGAGCAGTTTTGTTCTTTTGTTTCAAAGGTCTGAGCTGATAAGACTTCCATCCTCAGGAGGGACCGATAGGGAGAGGAAATAAAGTACATCCATGGTAGAGCCTTGCAGATATGATGTGGTCACTCCTTTCACCAGAAATCGCAGGAGGCTGTCTGAACCTCTCCTTTATATTTTAGGTAATTGATAGTAATGACATCTGGTAACAACTTGTATTTTCTCCTTTAGGGCCAGAAAGGCTAGCTTTTGTTCTTTTCACATAGAATTGCTACGGAGTAGCCAAATCATCATTCCAGAGAAAGATCTGTGTGCTTCCACTTCCTTTCATAGACAGAAGTTATATAAATTATTAAATAAATGGATAAAGTGGACAAATGGATAAAGTGGACAAAGCCTCGTGGTACCACACTTTAGGGATATTAGTTTATTTAGCCAATTTCTTCTCAGGTGCAGGAAGGATTATCACAGGAAAATGTCTAAGAAGATCTTTGAAAATATTTATTTTATTTTTATTGGAGTATAATTGCTTTACAATGTTGTGTTAGTTTCTGCTGTACAATGACGTGAATCAGCTATATGTATACCTATATACCCTCCTTCTTGGACCTCCCTCCCAACCCTCCCCTCCACCTTCCCATCCATCTACGTCGTCACAGAGCCCCAAGCTGAGCTTCCTGTGCTGTATAGCATGTTCCCCCTAGCTATCTATTTTATGCAGCCCCAAGCTGAGCTTCCTGTGCTGTATAGCATGTTCCCCCTAGCTATCTATTTTATGCAGGGTAGTGTATATGTGTCAATCCTAATCTCCCAATTCGTCTCACCCTCCCCTTCCCGCCCTGTGTCCGCACATCCCTCTCAATTCTTGCTATTAGTTGGAGCAGATAGAAGTCCTGATCCTTGTGGCATGGCACACGCATTACTTCGCTAGAGCTGTCATAACATCATAACAAGATACCATAGACTGTGTGGCTTAAACAACAGAAATTTATGTTCTCACGTTTCTGGAGGATGGAAGTCCAACGTCAATGTCAGCAGGTCTGATTTCTTCTGTGGCCTCTCTCCTTGGCCTGTAGATGGCTGTCTTCTCCCTTTGTCCTCACATGGCTTTTTCTCTGTGCATTCCCGTCCCTGGTATCGCTTCCTCTTCTTCCAAGGACATCAGTCAGATTGGCTCATTTTAACTTAATTACCCCCTCAAAGGCCCAGTCTCCAAATAGAGTCACAATCCGAGGCACTAGAGGTTAGGGTTTCCACATACGGATTTTGAAAAGACACAATTCAGTCCTTAAAAGTTTATCATTGCATTTGTGTTTATTGTTATCCAAAAACAACACCACCAAAAGAAAAAGAGCCCAGAAAAAAAATATAGAACTGTTACAATAATGACATCCAGTTTGATCACATTTCCAAGCCTGGAGACCAGAGAGTTTTCAGTGCTTGCAAAAGGCAGGGGTGAATTTTTTTCCACCGGGCTAGCCCTATTTTGGAATCCTTAGAATAAGCAAGGGTCCAAAATGTTCAAGACTCCAGATAATGTAAAAATCTTTCAGACAGTTTTCACTGTTTCTTCATTCTATATTCTAAGATGTAAAACACATACCGATGATCATTGGTTCCGTCCCTCTGCTTAACATTCAAGCAAATCAGCTTTTCGTGAGGGTTACAGGGGATTTTACTTATAAGTTGACATCACCATCAAAGGGGGAGATATCCTGGTTCTTTCATAATCTTTCATGAGACCTTCCAAGGGGAACTCTCTAGGCATTTGAGTTGCCAAATATATAATCTGAATTTCTGAGAAAGGAGCACACAAATATGACTCACAAGTTACAGTTTGTTAATTAGTTTTTTTGTTTTTTTTTTTACGGTACACGGGCCTCTCACTGTTGTGGCCTCTCCCGTTGCGGAGCACAGGCTCCGGACGCGCAGGCCCAGTGGCCATGGCTCACGGGCCTAGCCGCTCCACGGCATGTGGGATCTTCCCGGACCGGGGCACGAACCTGTCTCCCCTGCATCGGCAGGCGGACTCTCAACCACTGCGCCACCAGGGAAGCCCTGTTAATTAGTTTTTATAAGATAGATGACTAGAGAGTTAACTGGAGAGTTTATTAGGGGCCCTTAGGACTTTAAGAGGGGATTTTCTCAAGGTTTACTCCTACATATATAGTTACCTCCCAAAACCTTTCTAGTTCTACCCATATACTTATTTCTCCCCTACAGTGTGGGAAGAAATATCTCAGGTCCTTCCCAAATTTCCTTCAACTATTCCCAGAACTCCACCATTTTCTACTTCCTCTAGGATTTTGCATTTTCAACTATCTCCTCTCTAAGCAATATCACACACCTCCTTCCCCTTGTTTCCTCTTCCTACTATAAGCATGCTTATGCCTCCTCCCGATTACATAATATTATAATATAAGTCTATCTGTGTGTTCGGCCAAATTTTGAATATCACAAGTGCGAAAACAGTTATATTTTCCTGTGTCTCCACTGCCTAGACTGGTACCTCACTTATTTTCACTCTTCAATAAACACCTGATGACTGGATGAATGAATAAGTGAATGAGTGAATGAATGAATGAACATTATACAGGACAAAACATCCAGGCAAAAGTCAAATAGTCAGTTGAACATATTTTAATGGTGCCAATTAATTGGGTACTATTAAGAAAAAGAAAATGAAATTGAATGTTTGATTTCATGAAAGACAAAGTCTACAACACCAGAGAACTTTGCAGTTAATTATTGGGATAATGAAATTTCCAAAACCAGCCAAGGCGATAATTTGAGTCAAGCTTACTCTCCCCCTTATTTTAGCTGGACAGAAGTGGGGACTTAAATGATTTGCAAAGATCATCCAGTTTTCCTCTTGCTTTTGGCTAATGTGATACATGGTGCAAACTGAGAAAATAAAGCCTAAACATTTTAATGGTTTGCCTATGTTTCTGATCACCTAGATTCATGTCATGGTTTAGAAAGAGTCTGGCCTTGAGACACTCTTACAGAATTTTCAGGGTTATATTTAGCAATAACTCAGACTAGATGACTATCTAGTGAGTCAATCTTTCCATCATTAAGTGTTTGCTGAGCTCTTGCGAAGTGCACAGTTATTATGTTAAGTATTACAAAGAACATAGAAGCCTGTATGAACATACCTTTCATAATTGTTTCCATCTACAGTGATTAGCAAAAGCAAGAAATGTGCAATAAATCGGAAATAGTAGAAAAGAAATGGTTATGGTCTTTAGGAACTGTTGCAAACTGAAAAAAGAAACCAAAAGTGTATTATTTTCTGCTCATAGTGGTGACTAGGATAGGTGCTTATGATATGCTAGATGTTAGTTGTTTCCTGCTCATCTAACTCAACTCATGGGCATTTAGTCAGACACGTCTCCATGGACAGGGAAATTTCAGTAAGATCTTGTCCTCACCTGACCTAGGTGGAGGGACTTGAGCTGTGATTTGAACTCGGGTCTGATTTAAGAATGTGTACAGGTGTCTCCTCCATCAGTCTGGTCCCAGAACACATCTTTTAGTTTACTACGATTTTTTAAGGAAGGATGCAGTGGTCTGTGAAAAGACTAACATTTCTGCAGTAGAGAGAAATCTACCTGACAAACATCCCTCCAGCCTTTCCTGAGCCCTATTTGTAAACAAAACTTGATGGAAAAGGAAATCTGTAAGACTTCAAAGAGAAACAGTGGAGAGATAGAATCAGTAGGTGTCATCCTTATTCCCATCTCAGGAGATCAGTGTGTTCTTATTTCAGAAGACCGGCTTCCAAGAAACTCACATGGTGACTTGCAATTACTGAAGCCCCAAAGGACAGCATGGGGCAGTGCTAAAGGCATGAGACTAGGAATCAAGTGACATGGGTTCTGCTCTCCACCCTGTCAAGGACTAGCTATGTGACCTTGGGCAAAACACTTAAGCCTATGTCCTTCGCTATAGGACACAGATTGCTTTATTTACCTGACAAAGATGTTGTGGGAATAGAATGAGATAAAATATGTAAAAGCACTCAACAAAGTGCATGGCACATAGTAAGAATTCAAACATCAATCACAGCTAAAGACCTTTGCTCATGTATGAGAAGGCTGCTTACGTGGATGGTTGTAAGAAGGCTGGGAAACTCCTTACCTGCTGCTCTACCTCTCACTGCTATGGTACACCCCCAAAACACATAGCTTCTCAGCTGATTGCTTAAATGATTTAATAAGGGACAAACTGTTTATTCTACCCTTAATGGAAAAAAATAAAGACTGGGAAGAGTATGGTTACACAGCACAGGGTTAAAAGGGGAACTTGAGCTAGATGATTTGTGTTAGAATCGCTGTTCAAGAGCTGCTTATCTTTATGGACAGAGGGATGAGTTCATTTTTCTGAACCTCTGTTTCCTTATCTGAGAAATGAAGAGAGCAAAAATGTGGGGTAGAACATTTGAGATGGACTTAGATGGATAAAGAAAAGGACAGGTAACTGCCCAGTAACACCTGGCCCTTTTGTGGATACTATATCCATGAAGCACACATCCATGGCCTCTGATGGGGAGGCAGGCAGACTCATTAGTGCTTGTGATAATTGCCTGGAATCCCTCCACTATTCTTTTTTCTCTTCTCCTCTGAGTCTGGTCTTCCTTCCACATGTGTGAGATGCTCAGGGTGTCATGTGGAAACCCAGGAGCTCACCCCCAAATCTGTCACCTATCCCAACGCAAGACAGAGATCTCCTACATTTCTCCTGTCCTTAGAAATAGTCTCCTCTGCAACTCACCCCCTGTTTAGTTGCCCTGTTTTCCTCGTTTGAGGTTTCAGGGTCTCAGTTTGTCAGCAGGATTAAAACATCAAAGTAACTTAATCCTTTGTTGGCATCTGATAAATGGTTGCCACGCTACAAAAGGTTTTTTGTATGTTAGGAAAATGTACACTAATCAAAATAAAGGGATTTTCAGAGGAGAAATTCTTTGACAGATTTAGGTGTAAATCTAAACATCCCTTAGGTATAAATCTAAACATCTTCTTTCCTAACATCCCTTTCACTCCCTTTTCCACCTATTCCTAAGTCCTCTTAGGAGCAAGGGAAGCCATCATTCATTCAATTGATACAAATGATTAATTGTATGAATGACAACTGAAAGTCAAGGTAAATCTCCATTCTTAAAATGACAGCAGAGTAGACATCTGCCCTTTTACCTGCCAGGCATTCATTTACGTTCCCCTAGTGAAAACACTTAGTTTGGGAGCACTTCTCCAATTCATGCAGTCCTATTGAGACTGTCAAGCTAAGGTCCTGCATTCCTTGGATAAGGGATGGGAGGGGCTAGCTCAATCAGACTATCTCTTCTCAAAATATGTGTCTTGAGCCAAAATGGTACCAGGTTATTTAACCATCGTGAGGGCTTGGTTGTACATCACTTCTTGCTGCCTAAATATTCAGTGATACCGTGTTCCTATCCTTTCTGTGATCTCGTTGTTCAACAAATCCTCTGATTCTGTGGGCTACGCTCTTCCTTCCAGTAAATTTATTTTTCACTCTTAAGCTAGAATACATTTCTATTGCCTACAACCAAATAAGCTAAATGATAGATTTAAGGGAAATACAGCATATTTTTGAAGGCATGATGTTGCAGGCAGAGACAGACTATGGTAATAGGCTTGCCATAAATTAATTTGAACCTTTATCCAAGGAGCAGTCAGGTTGTTTTCCAAAAGTCTGGTCTAAGGTCAGTTGTTTAAACATAAAGTTCATTTCCTTCATGGGCTAGTACTGCATAAGACTTCATGACACCATAGAATCTGATCATCTTGCATAATTCAAATTAAAAAAAATGTTCAGAGTTTCAAATTTTTCAAAAAAATTACTCAGAGTTTCAAATTAAAAAGTTAAGTTGCTAAGGGATATCTGGATACCAAGTGCTTTGTATATTGTGACTTTTTTTTATCATTACCATAGTTCTATAATGTGATCTCATCTTTATTTTTCTGTTGTAAAGAACCTGAAGCTCAAATACGGAAGAATTTTTGAGCTTATAAATAGAGGATTTGGATAGGAATCCAATTTTCCAAGATCATAAAGCCTGTACTCCTCTACCAATACCTCCCAGCATTTTTTACCTGATCCTAGCACAATAGAGGAGCATTGAGCTATCAGAAGGAAAAAGGATAATCTGAGTCCCTTTCCATAATTATTCTTGCAGTCCAAGGTGATTTCTGGGCAGTGGCAAAGGCCAGGAGAGAAATAGAGGTGCAGAGCACCACTGGAGTTGAAGGCTATAAGAGAGAGTGTCAAGGGGAAAGGAGTAGTGATGACTAGGGTCTCTTCCTCCAAATTCCTGAAGGACAGTCCAGCCTCTGTTCGTCACCTTGGCCTATGGGAGCAGGAACAAAGCAGGGAGAGGTATCTAAACCTTTGTTATATGTTGAATTGTGCCACCACCCACAAATGTAAAAAGTATGTTGAAATCCCAATCCCCAATACCTGTTAATGAGACCTTATTGGGAAAAAGAGTCTTTGAAGATGCGATCAAGCCCAACTTGATTAGGGTATACCTGAATCAAACATGACTTGTGGGGCTTCCCTGGTGGCGCAGTGGTTGAGAGTCTGCCTGCCGATGCAGGGGACACGGGTTTGTGCCCCGGTCCGGGAGGATCCCACATGCCGCGGAGCGGCTGGGCCCATGAGCCATGGCCCCTGAGCCTGCGCTTCCAGAGCCTGTGCTCCGCAACGGGAGAGGCCACAACAGTGAGAGGCCCGCGTACCGCAAAACAAACAAACAAACAAACAGACAAACAAAAAACATGACTCATGTTCTTATGGCAAGAGGAGAACACCAGGTGAAGACAGAGACACACAGGGAGAAGATGGTCATGTGAAGACAGAGGCAGAGATGGGAGTTATGCTGCCATAAGCCAAGGACAACCAGGCCACCAGGAAGAGGAAGAGACAAGGAATGACCCTCCCCTAGAGGCTTGAGAAAGAGCATTGCCCTGCAGAACCTTGTTTTTGGACATTTCTCCTCCAGAATTGTGTGAGAATAAATTTCTGTTGTTTTAAGCCACTCAGTCTGTACTTCTTTGTTACAGCAGCCTTAGGAAACTGATACACTCCTGGTCAGCATCCCCTTCTCACCCATTATTAATTCTGGACCCCTCTTTGTACATACTGGAGTATAAAAGGAGAATCTGAGGTATAAGCAGCCAAGGCCAAAGGGTAAGGAAGGAAAAGAGAGATGTCGCCACCACCAAAGGGTAAGATTCTTTTGGCCCCTGAAAAAATATCTGAAACCCGACTTACTCAGTCCAGTGACACACAGAGCAAGGTAAGCGCGCTGATTCTTCCAGTGGACTTTACTTTGAGGCTTGCTCTTGTGGTGTCTGTGCCAAAGCATGACGCATCAAATACAGATGAGTTACTATTGCCAGAAACCTCAGCATATTTGATTTGAGAAACTTCATAAAATCCAACCCATGTTTATATCGTAGATGGCTTCTTAGGATACTTACTAGTGATTCCCTACCCCTCTTCAGGAAAAGAGCAATACCATGCTGTGAGTTTATAGATGAACAGGAGAGGACCACAGAAGAGTGAAATTTGCTTTAATATTTAAAAGTTTTTGTTTTTCATATCTAAACCTGACGATTGGATGAAAATGGAAAATGTTAATTTTACTTGTTAAGAATAGGGGTAAAAACAGGCAAGGGGAGATTTTTAAATCTTGGGGGAAAAGTAACTATTTTAGCAATAATCAAGTGGAACACATTGTCGTTTTCAGCAATAATTCTATTTCTGGGGGGTTTGTTTCTGAACAAATGCATTCAATATCAAAAACATCATAATTCTGACCAAGGAGATGTCAGTAAAGCATAGATGCAATTATTACAACGTCTGTAAGTGAAAAGAACCAAGATATATTCCAAATTCTGCAAAATGTAAATCCTGTAGAAGTGTACTGAAAGATGGTCCAGTGCAGAAGCTAAGAGTTCAGGCTCCCAAGCTTTCCTGGTGGGTTTGGGTGTCAGCCCTGCAAGGTGTCTGCTTCCTCATCTATAAAATAAATACTATACAATCATTTTGGTTTGCTCATCTGTAAAAATGTGGTTGTAAGGATTAAATGATTTAATACTTATGTGTAAAACATGGAAGTTTTATTGTACCATATAGAAGGTGCTTGATAAATATTAGCTTTTGATAATGATGTCTCCTGTGAGTAGGATTGCTGGTCTAGGTCTTGGTGGTGGTGGTGATAGAATTTTGATCTTGTCCTCAGGTAGTTTAAGGCTGAAGGTAATAAATAGTCTACGCAAGACACCTAGACTACAGATGGAGGAAAGGCTACCTCTGGCCAAGGGGAACCTAGGATGCTTCCTGGAGATTGTAGCATTTGAACTGGTCTTGAAGCAAACTGACATTTAACCAGAGTTAGGGTCCATAGATGGACTGGTTCAATCCAAGCACAGAACAGTGTAAAGATTACGGGTTGACTGAGCATAGGATACACAGAGATTGACAATTGGATATGCACATAAGTTGGAGAGGTCTGATGACCGTCATGCTTGCTTTCGAGTCTGAACATTTCTGTAGGCAACAGAGAGTCAAAGAAGATGTTTGAACAGAGTGACAAGTTGATAGCTTCACTTGCAAAAACATGTTAGTATATCTAAGTAGAATCTATTGGAGGCATGGGAGGTGACAGAAATAGAGACCCATTGTTGAAAATAGAGAAGCTATTTTCAACAATGGGTCTCTATTTTCAACAATCAAAAGAGACAAAATCAGTGAAGACTGAATTGTAATGGAACCAGCAGTGGGAATGACCTGTCCTAAGATTGGCACGCGGTGGACAGGAAGGGGCAGTTCTGAGCAGGAAGTAGGAGAAAATGTTAAAGAGAACTGTCTCCACTGGAAAATAAATTTGAAATAGAAGCAGTTATCCAGAGAATGCAAGCTAAGAAAAGATGTTTCTTGGGAATTCCCTGGCCGTCCAGTGGTTAGGACTCCGGGCTTTCTTCACTGCCGAGGGTCCGGGGTTCAGTCCCTGGTCGGGGAACTAAGATCCCGTAAGCCGCATGGGGCGGCCAAAAGAAAGAAAAGGATTTTTCATGTAGGGGAAGGATGGACAAACTGTGGCTGCCTGTTTCTGTACAGTTACTATGGAACAGTCTCATCATTTTGTCTCTAGTTGCTTTTGTGCTACAAGGGCAGAGTTGAGCAACTCAATCATAATGGCTCCAAAACCTAAAGCAGTCACTCTCTGAACCTTGACAGAAAACATTTGCTGACCCCCTGATCGAGAATGTCTGGTATTGAGGTAAATTTCAGAAATGGAATTAGCTCACCTTGCTATTCCTTTTTGGGGTGTATTGGAAACAGTTTCTGAAATTTCAAAGACTTGAATTAGAGGCTTGGGAATCTGCATTTTTAAAAGAAAAACATGGAGGAAGGATACATCTGCTTCATACCAGCAGTTTCTACTTTCTTGACCAAAGGCTGCCACATAAAACTAGGCAATAATGGATTTGGTTTTGTTCCACTAGGGAGAGGAAAAGAAAAGGAACGCATGACCAGATTATTTTAATTCAATCACAGAATGTTTTAATCAGACCTGAACTGTAGTCTGTGTAGGTGAGTGCATATAGAACAGAAAGAAACGTATGGCATGGTGACTGCCCTTTAGGAATTTTTCAATCTCCATAAGCAAATGTCCATATATGAAAAACAAATGAAAACAACAGAAGCCAATATTGACTCTGTGGAAGGAGAATCAATGTGAGGATTAATTTCCATTCTTCTGTCCTGCTTTCCCTTTTCCTTTACAGTTAGTGACAAAGACAAGTGTCCACAGAAACTAAATAATGTTTTGAAAATCAGAATGAAAATCAGTATTCTGATATGGGGTTTTTCTTGAACTATCAGAAGATGTGGTAACCCTGGGCTTGCTGACCTGGCTGTTCAGGTGATACCTGCAGCCGGTTGGTAGTATCTCATCTCTTCACGTGGGAAATGTGCTTTTCTGTTCACACAGTTTCTATCATTCCTTCTTGTCTCATGCTGAGCCAGCTTCACTTATTTATATTACCCATTGGTCTGTCAAAGCAATTGGTTTGCAATCCTTGGTTTAGAAGCACTGTGGACTTCTCACTGGTGACTAGCCGGGTGGGGAGCCCCTGACAATGTGCTGGCTGTCAGTTCTTTGACGACTTCTGTGCGGTCTCCCTCTGCAATCTCCCTTTATCTTTCCTTTTCTTTATGTCTCTCCCTTTATTTCTCACCAGCAGGAAATTGACCAAAGAGAACTGGCCAACTGTCTCTGGTCCCCCGTGTCTATTTCTTTTCTCTTTCCCTCCTCTCATTCTATTTTCTCTTGTTCTGATCCTTTGCTCAAATGTCTTGTGAAATGTCAATAAAAATAACCGTAGTGATGTTAGACCTGCGCGGTCTCCTAGGAGTTTCGACTCGCCCAGGAAACAACAAGAGTCGGAAGTCGATGCAAAACGCAAGAGGTTTATTGAAGGCCGGTGCGCCGGGGTTCCTTGGTCCTCATGCAGGAGGTCGAAGAAGAAACCCTTTTGGGCGCGAATATGTCAGTTTTATAGGTTCCCACTTCCCCGTATGTAAATTATAGATTTGGTTGTGTTCTCCTGCTGATTGGTCCCGGCTTAGGCTCGGACCAGAGAGGGAACTTGTCCCCAGCTGCCTGATTGGTCTTTGACAGACACCTTTTTTACATTTTGTTATCTCCCTCCTTCTCCCCAGCTGCCTGATTGGTCTTTGACAGACACCTTTTTTACATTTTGTTATCTCCCTCCTTCTCCCCAGCTGCCTGATTGGTCTTTGACAGACACCTTTTTTACATTTTGTTATCTCCCTCCTTCTCGGAAGGGGGCCAGACATCCTGGAAATTCACCCATTGTCTAAGAAGCCCCTATTGTCTGGAGAGTTCTTAATCATTAGCTGGAACAATGTCCCTCGAGTCCCACAGTGACACACAGCTCAATAGATGTCCCAGGGCTTCAAAGAGCAGAGTCCTCTTTGGCTTTATCCACTGGGTTCTATTTCTGCTGAGCCAAGTACATTTAATTCACTCATTCTTTTGCTCTGACCCTGTTATCAGTCTTTCTTTTTTTCCTTCCTTCCTCTGCTCCTAGGGCAGAAAAATCGATATACATATATATACATACATATATATATATATATATATATATATATACACACATACATACATATATATTTAACAATTTTAAAAGAGAATTTAAAAATTAGTCAAAGAACTGAGGGAACTAAAGCCCCAAATGGATAAATGATCTGCCCATAACTACAGAATGTAGCCATGAACAATCTCTCCTCAGGAGAGAGAAGCCTGTGAGACCGAATTTGATGTCTCTGGAGCCTGTTCTGAGTGCAGAGAAGACAAAGGCTTCCAGAAAGCTGTGGAGGACGGGCGTGAGAATGATGCTAGAGAAAGTGTCCAGAGCTTCTACCCTCCTTTTCTGTATTTGAAGAGCAAACCCCAAAGGAGCCAGGAGAGACATTTCTGTTTAGAACTTTGAACAAGGAAGCAAAGCAAACTGCTCTAGGAGTTTTCCAATGACAAAATAAAAATGGGAACGTGTATGAGGGTCATTAAAAAAAAAGGTGCCCTTATCTTTCTCCAGCTGCTTCATGCCCCCTCATCATTTAAACATAAAATGGGTAAAAATTAGAAAAGCCAAGCTGAACTCACCAATGAAACATTGTTCCTGAAACTCAAGTTGAAACATAAAAGAGACTTCCTAGGCTAATCACAATCTATATGTGTTTATATACATACATGTATATATTCTTAGTGAGAATACACTCTAAATATCATATAGTTAGTTATGAGGCCATATGATCCAGCAATTCCACTTCTGGGTATTTTTCCAAAGAAAATAAAAGCAGTAACTTGAAAAGATATATGGACTCCTATATTCATGGAAGCGTTATTTAAAATTGCCAAGATATGGAAGCAACCTAAGTGTCCATTGATAGGTGGATGGATAAAGAAGATGTGGTATACATATATGATGGCATATTACTCAGCCATGAAAAAGATTGAAGTCTTACTATGAGGCAACATGGATGGGCCTAGAGGGTATCATGATAAATAAAATAAATCAGACAAAAAAAGACAAATTCCATCTGATTTCACTTATATGTGGAATCTAAAAATCAAAACGAGTGAACAAACATAACAAAACAGAAACAGACTCTGGATACAGTGAACGAACAGGTGGCTGCCAGAGGAATGAGGGCTCAGGGATGAGTGAAATAGATGAGGGAAATTAAGAGGTACGAAATAAATGAGTCACTGAGATGAAATTACAGCATGGGGAATATACTCAATAATATTGTCATATCTTTGTATGGTGACAGAGGGTAACTAGACTTATCCTGCTGACCATTCTGTAATGTATAGAAATATCAAACCACTATGCTGTGCACCTGGGACTACCAAAGTGTTGTAGGTCAATTGTACTTCAATTAAAAAGTGTAAAAAATAAGTAGGAAATAGTTTTGAATGATTTGTTATGCCATCACAGGGTGAAGGTTAAGTGAAGGGGTGTTCCCTCTTTCTCTCATTAAGCAACTGAGATATAAATATGAGAGGGATGGTGGGAGGGTCGTAAGAACACATTTTCCCATCCCCACTCCCTGGCGTTTAGATGGTAGTCACACACACCCAGCATTATTCCTTTAGGATGCATCTTACCTGACAACTTCCCTTTAAGAATAATAAACTATGTCCTTCACAAGTAAGAATGAGTCTTTGGTCTGTCTTTGTTTTTATCAGTCCTTTATCCTTTGTAAGGGTGATAAGTACGAGATCCTTTATTTAAGGGCTGTTGAAAGGAATTTTAGACACAAATACTATACTTTTTGAATATGAATGTACCTGTCACCAACAGTGTACATTTTGCATCACTTAGCTGCATTCAATTATGTGGATATAGAAGCACTTGTCATTTACAGCCTCACAGCAAGCATTAGCATATAGGTGTACACGTAGCATTTTTTTTTTTTTTTTTTTTTTTTTTTTTTTTTTTTTTTTTTTTTGTGGTACGCGGGCCTCTCACTGCTGTGGCCTCTCCCGTTGCGGAGCACAGGCTCCGGACGCGCAGGCTCAGCGGCCATGGCTCACGGGCCCGGCCGCTCCGCGGCATGTGGGATATTCCCGGACCGGGGCACGAACCCGTGTCCCCTGCATCGGCAGGCGGACCCTCAACCACTGCGCCACCAGGGAAGCCCCCACGTAGCATTTTTTTTTAATTAATTAATTTATTTATTTTTGGCTGTGTTGGGTCTTCGTTGCTGTGCACAGGGTTTCTCTGGTTGCGGTGAGCGGGGGCTACTCTTCGTTGTGGCGCACAGGCTCTAGGTGTGCGGGCTTCAGTAGTTGTGGCACGTGGGCTCAGTAGTTGTGGCACACTGGCTCAGTAATTGTGCCTCGTGAGCTCTAGAGCACAGGCTCAGTAGTAGTGGCATGTGGGCTTAGTTGCTCCGCCGCATGTGGTATCTTCCCAGACCAGGAATCAAACCTGTGTCCCCTGCATTGGCAGGCAGATTCTTAACCACTACGCCACCAGGCAAGTCCCTGTGTAGCATTTTTAAATTATAGGATATATGGACAGAACTACATAAAACTTATGAGTACATTTTAAGAAATGATTCTAAGGTGAAAATCCGTAAAATCATTGCTAGGTCAAGACATAGAACATTTTTGGAAAAATGTGGAATGCTTTATGAGTTTGCATGCATACTTGGGCAGAGTCTGTGCTCCCTTCTCTGGATCACTGCAACTGCAGATCGTGAACTTCCCAGCCTTGTATGTTTTTAGTGTCGTTCACGACTACTATGTCTCGCTTGGATTTTCCACTGTTACTCAAAATACTCATTTTGACTTTGCACTTCCATCACAGCTTTGCTAGGGAAACCTTTTTCCCCCACTCAAACACTGGATTATCTTGTTTGGCTAATGCATCTCCTGGAGAATTTCCTTTCAACCAGTGCCACTCAAGTTAGGGTCCATCAGTGCTGAGCTGTAAGCTGTTAGTTACTGGCCTGCTATGAAATTGAGTGCAGAGATTAAGAGTAAGCTCTTAGAATATTTACGGCAATTTGTCAAAGAAATTTTATGACTCTTGAATCTAGTAATAAAAAAATAATGGACCTTGTATTTTGTGTGCCATTTTTATTTCATTTTTCTAGAAATGCAATTTTATACTATTTTACAGAAGTATATATCCATGAAAAATTGGATGTAAAACAAAATGAAACAAGCAAAAAGCTGGCCCTTCACCAGGATAGTTTGGGAAGCACAGCTATAAAGAGACAAGAAACTGCTTGCAAAATGCTTTTCACTTGGTGGGTCTTGTGAGAAATAGGCACCTTGGACATCTAAAATTCTCCAGTTAGGACAATGGGAATTTTCCAATCTGAGCAGAAGACCTTGGCATTCAAACCATGTCCTTTTGAAGACTCAGCTTCCAGAAAAAAATAGACTGTTGTATTTGTTTCTACCAGTGTCTTGTCTGCCTCATGACCACTGACCCTTTACTTGTGGTGAAGAAATGCAAGATGTACAAGATTGCATTGATGTATAAATAAAGACACTAGTCCCAGCACTGTTTTTATAAGCAAACATATTAAAGATACATCAACACCAAAGAACAAGGAATTAGTCTACTAAATCATCGTGCATACAAGGATGGTACACCTTCAGTCGTTCAACATGCTTGTGGTAAAATCATCATTATTTGGCATGAATACATACTGTTGTGCTAGGGAAAAAAATAAGGTACAAAGAAATATATTTAGCATGCCAGATTTTAGTAAAGGATACATATATAGAGAGACACATACATAAAATTGTTCTCAATAATTATCCTTCGGGGGTAGGGTAATTTGTTATTTTTCAGTTTTTTTTTCCTTTATGCTTTTCCGTGTTTTGTATCAAATATGCTTTTTTTCTTCGTTTTAGCTTAAAGTGTTTGAAAGAAGTTGGGTGGGTAGAGCAGCAAAGGAAGTTTGTAATGAAAGTAATAGGAGTTTGTAATGAAAGTAATGGGAGAAAGATCAGAAGTCAGGTAGTCTAAGACGCAGATGTAATGAAGGAAAGCATGGGGGAGGCTGAATGGAGAAGAAGAAAATAATCTGTCTACACAATAACACCAGAATTTGGGAAGCTGTCTAAAAAAAAAACCAGATGACTAGGCTCCGCCTCAGACCAGATGAGTCGGTATTTTGGAAGGACAGGCAGGCATTAATGGTTTTAACACCTTCCCAGGTGATTCCAATGTATGTGCCACCAGGTTTCCGAGCCATTAGGGTCAATGCCAGTTCACCAATTCCACCAAATGAGTCTTTGGCGGCTGGCTGTCTTTCAGGTACAGAAGGCGCATTATTCCAAAGCACAGGCTAAGACTAGAAATAAGGGATTCTCCCTCCACAAAAGCATTTTCTCCCCTCAGCACTGGTGCCCTAAGGTTGAGGATTATTTGTGTGTGTGATTACAAGTTTTGGAAACACCAGTTGAAATAATCTCAGTATTCTGCATATTAAAAGCTAAGTCTTTAAGGAGATAAAGCTATGATCTGGAAGTTGAATGGAATGATTGCTTTGGGGGTCTGCAGAGCTGCATCTAAGTCAGTCCTCCTGGAAACGTTAATTAGCACCAAACAAAGAACAATGGAGGATGTTTGCTTTCTTCCTTGGAGACCAAGATGGGGACAAGTCATTTTGCATGTGAGCAGAATGTGGAAATGGCCAAGAGATTTAAATAAGGAATTTTAATAGGTTTCCTCCCACTGGGGGAGACACTTTTGATTGTCTAGGACCTATACCAATTATCATGATTCTCCCTACTGACCAACCATAATTTTAATAACTAATCAAACACAGCCTGCGGGTTCTGTGAAATGCCACATATGAACAAGCACTTTTGCTAGTTACAAAGCTGGTACTTGCTACCTGACCTTTTTCCAATTTCTGCCACTACTTATCCACACTCCAGCCACACGTTTAAATGCTCAGTGTTGAATTGGTCCTTATTGATCCTAGGCTGCTACCTGTTTGGGCTGAGAGATGACCTTCTGTGGACATCTTGGGAGGCCTGCCCTGCTGTGAGCAGAATTCCAAAAGAAGCTTGGTTGAAAATTCAATGCAGATCTAAAAAAAGTGGCTAGTGAAGGTTCATACAGTGGATGGAGATTCAGTAAGTCCCAGGCAGTGGTCTAGACCCAAACAAGTGACTAACACGACAGGGGTGACCGAAGGGCTAGCAGGAGGTAGTGAGAGCGACTAGATAGAAACGGGCACCCTAGGCTCCCAGCTTTAGTCCCGCGTCACTCCTCAGCTTGTAACTTCAGTGTTTGCAGCTTAGGCTGAAAACCTCATTAAAATCCTGTTCGCTTCTCCTGTTCCATGATTTGGCATTTGCATCCTTGGTTCTACACCGCTGCTTCTAAAACTTTCATGAGCTTTCCAATCACCTAGGGGTTTTGTTAAAATGCAGGCTCTGGATAGGTCACGAGGTCTGGCATGGGGCCTGAGATCTGAATTTCTAACAAGCTCCCAGGTGATGCCCGTACTGCGGTGTCAAACCATGCCAGGAGTAGCGAGGCCCCAGCAATGGTTCTCAAATATGAGTTTGCATCCGAACTACCTGACAGGTTTGTTAAAACTCAGGCTGCTGGATCCTTCCTCCAGAGTTTGTGATTCAGCAGTCTGGGGCAAGGCTGGGAATTTGCATTTTTTAAGGGGTTCCCAAATGATACTGATGTTTGGGATCCACACGTTGAGAACCACAGCCTTAACCTATACTGCTCGCAGCTGAACTCAGCTGTGACTGAAGGATGGGTTGCCGCCCCTTTCCCAGAACGTGTGCTGGTCCCACCCCTTTTAGCATTTTCAGGGTTGTCGATGGAAAGGTAATGATCTTCTTACTGTTCAGCCATCTGTAATGTAGAAAGAAAAAGAAGGCCTCTCAACCTTTTAAGACACTGAAATGCTATAGCAATAGGGAAGAAAACGAAAACAAAACAAAGCAAAATACAATCATGCAACCACTCTGCTCAGAGCCTGAATGAAAATACTGATAGATGGCACGTCTCTAGCTACCATCATCTCTCAGTCTGTGCCATCGGTGCCAACTCTACAATCATCCTACGCCCACTTGTACGCGCCTGCAGGTGCACAGTAAAGAACATCGCTTTGTTACCTACCATCACAGAGCTTAAAGAGACAGGACTCAAGGGTCCTGTCCTCTCATCTTTTGCAGGCATCAGAATCCCTTGGAGGGCTGTTAAAGCACACATTGTTGGTTTGACGTGGGGACCGAGAGCTTGTATTTCTACAAAGTTCCCAGATGTTACTAAAGCTGCTGGTCTCTGACCACACTTGGAGAACCATTGTTTTAAGGGACCAAATTAAAGGACACCCTGTTTTACTTGCTTACATTGTCCACAAATTAAGAAAAGACAGGGAAGGAAGCTAGAATGTTACTTTTGCTGATGAAGCTGATATTGGAGGATATGACATAGGGGTAAGTCAACTGTGGCTTTCTTAAGGCTGAGCCCCAGAATTAGACAGATGTGTGCACCCGTTCACAGGCAGTGCTACACTCCACAAGCATCCCCTGATGGGGACCTGCCCCAGATAACTGGTCGTGTGGAGAAGCAGAGTAGAATGCAGGTTCCCTGCAGGCAGCTAGTTCCTGAAGGAAAGGAGAGGAGAGAAGGTCGGAGGTAAGCCAGCTAAGTGCCATGTATCAGGTAAGTCAGTCTTCACTCCCAAAGAAAGCAGGAAATGAAATAGAAAGGAACCAGGAATGATGAGCTAATGGCTATCCTTCCTCTGGAAACAGAAGTGGGCAATTAATTGGTAGCCCCACTAAAAAGACAGTAAGTCTTAAGCTTGCCAACACACTCTCACCTCAAACACCAGGCTAACATTCCCTCTACCATGAGCAACTAATTAAATGATTAAATTGAGTTCAAATTCTATCCTACCTTAGGCTAGTTAGGTAACCTCTCTGAGCCTCAGTTTTACATGTACGTGATGGAGAAAATAAATCAAATCTTCAAAGATGATCATGAGACATAAGATATCACTTTATATCTTATAAGGACTCTCTTTATAACAATTTTCCTTCTCTTCCTTCCTTTTTCATCTCTTAGCCTTGTGACTTAATACAATGAAATATTTTGTATTGTACTTGACCTTGAAGAACTTGTAATCTTGAGGAAAAGATTTTCTAAAAATCTTGAGAAAAAGATTGAAAATGTTAAATACAGTATAAGGCAATGTAAAGATGGGCTAAAAAATTATTATGAGGACTACAGGAAGTAATACATGAAATGATTAATGGAACACGTAGCACATAGTAGTTTCTCAGTTCAAGATTTTAAAAAATATATATGGTTCAGAGTATAGAATGGGGAAGGATCTAGAGCTGCCCCGTAGTGGTTCCATTGGAGCATCGTGGGTTGGCTTGGCTCCAGGAGGAGAGACAGGTTGTTAATAGCAGCAGGGGGAAGGACATTTTAGGGATGGAGAAGGACCTGGGCAGAGGCTTAGCACAGAGGTTTAAGGACCAGTGAGACAGGTGGCCAGACTTGGATGGGTGCTCATTTGTTCTGCTCACAGCCAGCTCCAGTCCTGAGCCAATCACCAGACTTAACAGGTCTCCAGCTCGAGTCTTTCATATCCATTGCCCGTTCAGGTTGCCAGCACCAAGAGCCCAAGTAGCAGTCATTTCTCTGCCTTTTATGTATAATGGCTCGATTGATTTCAATGTCAGGGCAATTCTCAAAATCTGGAGAGCAAGCAGTCCATTCTTGGCTTGAGCATAGTTACTTTTCTTTCTTTAAATCACTGATTCTCAACCTTGGCTGCATGGGAAAATCATCCAGGAGCATTCAAGATTGTAGAAATCCCTTGGTTCCACTCCAAATCAATGAAATTCAAATCTCAGAGGGTGGAGCCCGGCATCTCTATTCTTTTTAAAAGCTCCCTAGATGATTCAAACTTGCTGCCTGGGTTAGGAAAGTCAGCTTGAGGCCAAGGTAGCCTGCTCCCTTGTATAGAGATGGCATTTCTCTCATCAGTTTTTCTCAGGACTGATTTTGAAGCAATTAACCAGGCTGTCAGTATCCTACAGATAAGAACAATATCTTTATGGGATTATGAAATAAAACTACAACTGAAAGCGTGTTTTTCAAATATAAACTAGGATTCTGATTTGAGTGCAAAATAAATGGTGCAGTAAACAAAGTGACTGTATTTAAATCAATGATTAAATTTCGTGTTAGTAAATTATACAACTTATTTTGCAAAAAAGAGATTGGGTATACAGGAAAAACTTAAAAACATCCGTGTGACTCTTTGAGTTTGAATTAGGTCATTTAATACAGATTTATCTTTTTTTAAATGTGAAATAGCTCACTAATTGAATGTTTTTGCTGCTAAAGTGTTAACACTGTTTAATAAATATATTGGAGAAATCTTATTTGAGTTAGCAGGACTGGGAAATGAATCTGTATTAGTGTCCAGACTCTCCTCTTCCATTCATTCACTCATTTACTCATTCATTCATTCCACAAATACTGATTGAATCCCCTCCTCTGGGTACCTAACCACGGACTAGGAAATGGTCGCAATATTTGTGATTTGGATTCTGACGTCTTGGCACTTAAAATCTAATGGAAGAAAGACTATAAATAAGGAAACAAATGATGGGTCCTAGTAAGTGCAATGAAGTAAACAAACAAAATTTAGTGACTGGAGAAAACTGTGTTGGGGGAGGGGAGTCCCTAGTATGATATAATCGCAAGGTCGTCTCCATCCTGCTGAGCCAAGATGGCAGGATGACGGTGGAGCCAATGGTCAGACAAAGGGGAGCTGCGTGGCAGAGGGTGACAAGGCAAGGAAGAACGCAGGATGTTCAAGAAGAAATACATGTCCCAAACATGCATTCAATATTCTTCCTTTCATTTTCCAACTGTATTCTTTATGTCTTTTGCGTGCCCTTTTTCTCCCTTTTAGCATTGATTGAAGTTAATATTTATTGAGTATTTCCCATGTGGCAGGAGTTAAGGTAGGTTGTGAGGATGCAAGGAAGAAAGGGAAAAAAAAAAAACATTTGGTAGGAAGAAGATTTATGGTCTAAGAGAGGCATTACATACACAGTACGAAGGTACGTTGGTTCAGAAAAAGGCAAAGGAAGGCGTCTATCATAATTAGGCAGGCACTCATCCATGAATAGGGCCTTGGAGGCTCTGGGGGATCACAGTCATGATCCAAGGTGGTTTGGTTGGCAACAGTTGGAGTCGAAGGGGAGAAGCACATGCATTTCAATAGACAAAAGGTGTTTACACCTAGTAAGAATACTGGACAACAAACTCAGTTCAGCTCTCCATATGTGTCACCCAATATGAGTGCTTATAAAATAGTTCACAATCAAGAGGGATTTCATAGTGGCTGCGTGTTAGAGTAACCTGGGGAGCTTCAGCAAAGCCCTGGGGCTAAGCTCTACCACAGACAAATAAATCTGAATTTCTATGGGGTTGGGCCAGGGAAGAACCTGGCTATTAGGAACACATTTAAGAAAGATTATGGGGTTTCCCTGGTGGCGCAGTGGTTGAGAGTCCGCCTGCCGATGCAGGGGACATGGGTTCGTGCCCCGGTCCGGGAAGATCCCACATGCCGCAGAGCGGCTGGGACCGTGAGCCATGGCCGCTGAGCCTGCGCGTCTGGAGCCTGTGCTCCGCAACGGGAGAGGCCACAACAGTGAGAGGCCCGTGTACCGCAAAAAAAAAAAAAAAAAAGAAAGATTATGAATCACCATCCCAGCCCTCACAGGGCTTCTGTCTTCCTAAAGTGACAACCCACTATGTCAATACGGCGAGAACACAAGGTCTCCAACAAGCGCTATTTTCCTTACCTCCTTCCAGGTCTGTCAGACGTTCAGAAATTTCTAAGCATATTCTCTTGAAGTCATTTTCCTCACCTGAAACACCATTTTTCTTCCTGACTGGAAGAAAATTCACTCATTCTTTAAGAATCACTTCAAATATTATCTCTCAAATGAAACATTTATTCATACTCCTAGGAAAAATTAATTATTCCTTGGCAAACAGTATGAGGAAAGTTCTGTTGAAATACCTCTCATGCTGGTCATCAGGTGCTGAGTTTACATTTCACATTGCAAACTTCTCAAGGGCTTAGTCTTATTAAAATGCATAGCTCCTAGCCTGGTGTCTACAGTATATTAAGTTGTGACTACATGGAGGAGGGAAGGAGGGGGGATAGGAGGGAAGATGAACACAAGTAAATAAGACTGAATAAACTAGTTTGCACACCTGCGTGTCTTTGACAGCCAGAAGTGTTCAAGTACCAGGGACTTCAGAGAAAGGGTAAAGAAAGGGAAAGTAGGCATGCTAGAGAGACTTTACTAATATGAGTGTTTCCAACATTTTTAACTTACAGCGTGATCTTTTTAGATTTAGAATGCTTTCTTCAAATAGATTCTTATTAGGTGACCCAAGATATACAGTAGAATCGGGTGGCTTTCCAAGTGTGGTCCCCAGATCCACAGCATCTTGGAACTTGTCAGATAGGCAGATTCTCCCAACCCACCCCAGATCTACTGAATCAGCAAATTTGGGGCTGGGACACAGCGTTCTGATTTTACAAGCTTTACCAGGCGTTGCTGAGTGTGCTCAGAACCACTGGCATAGATACAAGCGGAGTTAACTTTGGTTGAAACATGGGTGGTCAATACATGACAACCCATGACAGCCCCCATGCACTATCCAGGCCACACACAACCTAAGTACAGTTCTGTGTGGACCCTGTGCTTAGAGTCCCCAGGTTCTCACAGAATAAAACCTAACAAGCTGGCCTCAAAGGTTTGGGTGCCCTACTGTGTTAAATACAACTCTCAGTGTTGCCTGATTCAAGAATCCCCATGGTTCTCTGAATGTGTACTTCAGGAGTTATTTCAATTGATTAGTTTTAGATCCAGAGTTTTGCCATTTCACACAACTACATATATAATAATTCCCAGAACTTTTGCCTGAAAAAATCAGGTAAAGCAGTTACCAGTTGGATGTGTGCAACCAGTTCAACCCTGTACACCTTCTACCAAACAATTTCTTCATAGCATCGTAACCTTCAAGACTGGCCATTCACACTTCTGCAGCTGCTATTGACATAGCCTATGCTGAACAGAACCCCAAGCTACCATTCTGATAAATCACATATGAGACAGTTGAAATCCTTACTGAGAAGCAGTCTAATCTGAGAGCTTTTTTTCTCCTCTACATAAGAATCCATAGCTGTGTTAATTTAGCTTCCCTCCTCATTACACAGCCTCTGAGTAAGTTATATAGTAATGATGAATGATAAATCAGATGGCCAGGCCTATATTACTCATGACATTTTTTTTTTTTTTTTTTTTTTGCGGTACATGGGCCTCTCACTGCTGTGGCCTCTCCCGCTGCGGAGCACAGGCTCCGGACGCGCAGGCTCAGCAGCCATGGCTCACGGGCCCAGCCGCTCCGTGGCATGTGGGATCTTCCCGGACCGGGGCACGAACCCGTGTCCCCTGCATCGGCAGGTGGACTCTCAACCACTGCGCCACCAGGGAAGCCCACTCATGACATTTTAATAGTATTAATCTGGGGTAGCTCTTAATTGTCCATTTTACAGTCTTTAATGCTAAGCATACATAGATGTTTCCTTTATTCTAATTGTATTTCAGATAAATGTATGGGCTCACATTTTCCCTCCAACCCTGTAAAAAAAATAAGGCTAAATTAGAGATGCCTCTATGCATGAAAAATGGATTATTTTATAGCAAAACCTTGATTAATCACACTGGAACATAGCAGGAACCTCAACTAACTGTACATTGTCTGCACTTTGCTTGTCAGAAAATGACATCAAGGATAGAAAAATAAAGTGTCATCATGAAATTTTTTTAAAAATCAAAAAACATTCAAAGCAACTCCTATGACTTTCTTTCATATCTGTATTCTAGTTAAGTGAAAACTGATGTTCAGATAACCTTGTGGTCCAGTAAGATTTTGAGTTATAAAACAAAAAGTCGATTATTTTCAAAGACTCCATGTGCAGGACAAGAATGGGCTAATGCATTTCAAAGGATTTTCCCCAGGACTGTTGAGACAAATTGGGTTCATTTTGAAGTTATCGAAAAGACTACTTTCCAAGTGCTCTACTTCATCTACTTGTATTACAGTAACTGCACATATTGATCATATTTAGGAGAAAGAGGAAGTTGCCCAGAAGTGTGAAATTTCCAGATAATTGATGCTTTCCATATGAAGTACCAAAACATCTGTATATTAACCATTTTGGTTGTGGTCAAACTGTTTGTAGTCTGATTAAACAGGACACAGTGACATTCTTTAGATATTCCTGATGGCATTGATAGCATTCAAAAGAGCACAGTTGATATTGTGGTAACTAGGCTATAAAACATTCTTATCCTCAGACAGTAAAACTCAGTATATTTCTTTGTCTCGGCACTAAATAGTCCCAGACTAGTTGTATGTAAATCTTGAAAAAAAAAAAAAAAACACACACATAGAAAACTCTTCAGTTTTCTCTTTTCTTCCTGCTATCTCTGAGTGCCACTAGGGTTGGGAGCAAGATTTTCTACAAAGTTATTTGAGCCCTAGCGAGAAAGTGGCTCTGCCTGTCCTACTTCACAACGAGAAGGTTGTGAGGACGAGGCAAGTAGTTTGGACTAGAAAAGCAGAACACAGAGTTGTAAGTGTTAATGTAGCAGTAGGTCGGAGGCCAGGGAAATTAGTTGAGGTCGAGAGGGCAAAATGAGATCTCAAAAGGCTGGGAAGGGGTTTCCCTGGTGGCGCAGTGGTTGAGAGTCCGCCTGCCGATGCAGGGGACGCAGGTTCGTGCCCCGGTCCGGGAAGATCCCACATGCCGCAGAGCGGCTGGGCCCGTGAGCCATGGACGCTGAGCCTGCGTGTCCGGAGCCTGTGCTCCGCAACGGGAGAGGCCGCAGCAGTGAGAGGCCCGAGTACCGCAAAGAAAAAGTAATAATAATAAAAATAAAAGGCTGGAAAATTAGCACCTGGGAAATCGCCAAGAATTGACGGTCAGGACAAAATGCAAAGTCAAAGTGCCAGGCAAAATAGTTAGCAACTAGGAGATTTATGGAAATGGAAGCAGATGGAAGATTTTGAAAAGGAGAAACAATATTTGGAACCAAATATAAAGAAAGGACACCAACAGAGAGGCACTTGATATATCTTAGCTTCAACATTCATTATTTTTAAATCATGTACCCACCCACTTCTCACCATCTGCACCACCACACCCCTAACCTGAGCTATGTATTGATATCTCTTCCATAAACTCTGCTGCTATCCAAATCTCTCTAGCTGGTCTCCCAGGAGATGCTATTGTTGGCTCAGCCAGGTCCTCTTTACCGGGCGTTTGTGTCCACTCCCAACAGCTGTGAGCATCTGCAATGTATCCTTCCCCTAAGAATGGTCCTCAGCATGTAGGGAAATGCCTGGGCAAGGGCGCCTCCCCTCTGAATGTAACCTGCAGCCAATGTCTAAATGATACATACAAGAGGCCAGCTCCCTTGCCTTGAGGTGAGATAAAGCTGTGATGCTATGTGCGCTCCAGAGTTTCCTGTGGGAGCAGATGTTCGTTGAGTTTCCAATCTGGCAGTATTCCAGTTTCCTCGGTTCCTAACAGGTTTTCTTCTGGGTTCCCCCCCACTTACACAAGTCCCTCTTCCTCAGGCCCTGCTTCTGGGAAACCTGATGTGAGAGATACACTGACAGCACAAGTAAATACGTGTAGCTGTTTAACTTGGGATGATGACATGATTTGCCAGAATTGTATTTTTAATTTCATTCTGGAGAGAAATTTCATATCATTAAAATGAGTGAAATTTGTATTAAAAAGGGCAAAAGAACACAACCCAACTTCTGACTTCATAGAGATTGACTACTACCTTGTTTCCTACTGGATGTATTTGGAAAACGTGTGAGGAACTCTGAAAATGAACAGATACATAAAACTGACGAAATGAAGATATTTTGGGGACAGTTTATTTTAAGAAGTAGAGCAGGGGTACTAACAATTCTTGTTGGCTACTTTGACTTAATTGGGTATTCACATGCATAAGAAAGTTGTCACAATATTTCCCCCTTTTTTGGTTATTTTCCCCATGTTGCAGCTGAAAACATTGAGGCTCACATGACCTAAGAAACTTGCTGAAGATCATTTAACTAGTATGTCTTTAAGTTGTGTTTTGAACAAACATATCTGATTCCAAGCCTTTTTTTTCCAGTCCTCCACCAATGTATAACAAAGGGCATTCTAAGGAGCATTAATTGGGCAAAAGAAACCAAAACCAAAACCAAAAAAGGAGGAGTATGGATAGTTTTACCAATTTAAGTGGATTTGGCAAATACTACATATTACAGACCTGGTGGGAGACAATTTTCCCTGAATCACTCATGTTCTTAGACAGTCTTCTGAGCAAAAGCATTTTAGGAATTTAAGAATGTAAATTGAAGAATGTTTGTATAAGGAGACATCCCAGGATAGTAAAGTAGAAATGCTTCCCTCCACTCCCTGGAGAGATTCGCTTGTATTCCTGGGTAATAAAGATAATGCCTCTCCCTGTAGGGGAGATAGATGGGTTTGCCCACAGCCTTCTTAAAGACGGGATTTCCTAAGCTTGGTGTTCCTCAGATGTGACACAGATTCCTGGGCCCTCCATCTATCCATCACCCCATGGGACCTCAGAGGCCAGGGGAGCTAAGGAAAGCGTGGAGATCGTGTGCCTGCTGTTATGCGGATACTAAACTGTCTGATCCATTTGAGCTGATTGTTTCCTTACTCGCCAAGTCTGTGGACGTCTGGAAGACCACCTAGCAGTTTCCCACCAGGCTGCTGCTTAGGAACTGCTTTACCACTTGACAGTCCCCTCCTCGGAATGCAGAACTCAAAGAAAAGGGTTCTAAGAAGTCTAATAGGGAGGCACATTCTATTTCACCTAATTGGACTAGTTCTCCTCTCTCTCACGTTGGCATGGGATGCAGCCCCACAGTGGCAGAAAGGCAGTTAGCAGAGCTGGTGTCAGAGTCAGAAACAGCACAGTGCTTGCTACCTGCTACTTTCTCTGTCTCCCCGGAAGGTTGATTCTCCCCTTTCCAAGCACAAACAGAATTCTTGAGGCAGATGCTACGCCTCCTCTGTCACTGCTTTTATTTGCTTTTCTCGTATCAGCCACCTTCCTAGCCTTAATTACATGGCTTGGCACACTCTTGAAGTAAGGATAACTTCATAACAGAGATTTTCTCCTCTTAAACAGCAGCTCTGGAGAAACCTCTAAACATTAGATCAAGACTCCACCTGCATGTTTCTGCTGCTGCATCTTTTCTCCGGCTTACTCTAATTGCTATGCAGTACTAGCTAACCTCTAAAAGAAAATTTAACTTTCTCCTCATCCTGTGGCATTCCTCAGTATAATGGTGTAAACAGCTAAGAGGCAGAAGTAATGTGATGTGAACTCTTCTCAAAGCCCGTCTGAGAATTCTGCAAGAGGAACTACCAAGTAACAAAAAAGTACTCAGCTGGAAATACACATTGGAAAAATAGATTGGAAGATGGCTTTAAATGCTTTTGAGTGATCCCAAGGAATATAAAAGGAAGCAGAATAAAGAAAATGATAAACAAAACTTTCAGGGCTGACTCAATAAGTAGCTCTTAAAACGGCTGTGCGTTTCCCTCCTAACACCCAGCAGGCCGCCGATAACCAGACAGACACATCGAACAATTAGATGCTATGAGGCAGCATCAGAATAGATCCGTAACATAGCATTCTGAGTGGAGCCTTAACCGGAGTGTTAATCTCAACCTTGACAAGCCTTAAATCAGCCTTGTCTGAATAAAAATGGTACCAGGCGCAAGAGCTTATTTCTGACCTGGGTAGAATAGCAGAAGAACTCTGTGAAACGTACTCCTTGATTGAGCATCTCTGCTGTCCAGTGGTCTGATGTATACTGGGGATGCCGAGATGTGAGGCATAGACTTTTCCAAAATCTAGAGAAGGAAACAGATGAGTAACATAGTTAGTAAAACACTGTTTGGTAAGGGTTATGAAAACAATATATGTGTGCTATTGGGAGATAGGGAGAAAGACACTTCACCCAGATATGGGGTATATGAAGGGGCTGAGTTCTGATGTGAACCTTTCTGGATTAGGAGAAACTTTCCAGGTAAAAAAAATCAGAGAACAGAGAGTATAGGAAGATGTAGTGGTAAGTTCAAGGGCATCAGGCTCTGAAAGGGCTGGTGCTTTTGGTGATACTGCGGGCCGAGCTGACTGGAGTGTTGAAAACACATGAGGACAGATTGAGAAAAGAATCTGGAGATCGGGAAGAGGCAAAATCATGAAAGGTCTTTTGTGTGATGCTAAGGGACAAGGATTTCATCGTGAGGGTGAAGAAGAAACCACTGACATGATTTAGAGTCAGGCAGTAAGGTATCACTCTTTTTTTTTTTCTCTTTTGGCCTTCAGGGGGCTCTAACACTGGTTAACTGAATGGCCAATTCAGAATTCACAGGTCAAAGTATGCACTTCTGATAAAATAAATTCTAAAGTTGGTTGAATTCTTTTCTGGATGTACTGGTTTCTATATCCTGATCTAATTTAGTTTTTTCTCCGTATTTAAATCATGTTTCTAGAAGTAAAGATCATACTTTTATACTTTACAAAGATTAAAAAAAAAAAAAAAAACTAATGTAAGAAGACTGCATGATCAATTATATATGATAATAAGTTCCAATCAGGAGAAATTTGGTAGTGTTAACAAAGGATCCTGAAAACCAAAGAAAGGATTGTGTTTCAGTGGCACGTGTATAATGCCTCATATCCCAGTGGCAATGGGAATGGGAAAGAGAAAATGGGTAGCAGGTGCCTAAGTATTTGGCATATGTGAACTCTAGCCTTAGGCAAACTAGTGAATTTCAGCCAGGTTGGAGTATGGCGGCCCTGGAAACTCCTTCCTTCATTCTCTATCTCTTGTAGATTATTCTTTCAGGTGGTCTCATCACTGTCACTTCTCTGATAAGACCTTGGATCCTAGCTGCAATTTGAGTCCAGTGTAATCTTTCCTTTATATCATCTCCACAGACCTCTTTTGCAGAAAGACTTTTTTTTTTTTTTTTTTAAATCTAGAACACTCCACAGAGCACATCAGATACTGAAAACTGTTTTGTGAGGATCAAAGGCTTCCTTCTTTATGCAGTTCCTCTTGGTAAATACTGCTTAAACAGTCACTTGGATGCCTCAAACTGTGTTACTAAATGATGTTGCAGTCAACATCAAAAACGGGAAGGATAGTTCATTTAATCTGAAAAACTGCCTATTTTCATATTATTTATACCACTGTGCTTGACATATCTCGCTGTGTTTTTCATTTCCTTGCAACTGCCAGCCTCTTAAATTGCTATTGTTTTTTTTTTTTATCATGGTTCTATTACGTTCGGATTTCTTTCTAGTCGAGTTATTCTGAGGGAAAATAGAACACAGTTTTGATCTGAATTTTACTGACATTAAGATTCAACCATACAATTAAGAAACTTAAAGTTTGTACCTAGAGAGGAATTAGAATTCTTTCAGACTTTTTATAGAACCGACTCTATACCATTGCTTAAATTTGTCACGCAAATCCTGTGTATAAGATCAGTAAGTTGGAAGTCCTGACATTTCTGTTTATGATGTAAAGGTTTATTTAATTAATGATATTTGTCCCCATGAAGGCCACTAGTGCTTCACTATTACCAAAAGAACTACAAAAAAGATGAATTTATAGTATTTATTTTGCCTTAAAGTCTATTATTGCCACATATGAATACCATTTTGATGTATTAAGAAAGGAAACGATAGTTAAATAAATCACCAATTAGACTGAGTAGGAAAGTATTCCAATCTGAAACCTATCAGTGAAATACTTTAAGTTTTCGATTTATGTATATAATTCTAGAGAAGAACAGACCTCATTATACTGAATGAATGTACCCAGAATATTGAAAGAAAAACTGCTATCTTCTGTGAGCCCGAGGGGTTAGGCTTTTGTAATATAACAAATACCCTGTCTAGACTGCAGAGGTACGATTCTAGCTTTGGAATGAACACGGTTTCAAATTATTTGTCTATATTGGGTCAGTCATTTCAATCAGGAATCGACAACTCTATATTCAGAAGGTTAGTGGCCTGTAACATGGCACATTTTCAGTTTTTTCTCTTGATTTTTATTGTTTCACAGGTAAGCTAACCTCTGAGCATCGTCAGCTTTTAAAAATTATACTTTACAGTTTTAATCTATTTTTACCATATAATGATTTTACTGTTATGGTGAAATAGTATAGAGAAATGTGTTGGTGAGTATGTATAGAACTTCGATATTAAAAACATCATAGCCTCAATTTTTTGAAGGGAACTTTTCTAAGAAAAAGCTCTTTGAATGTGATCCTGATACACTCCCAAGAGGTTATGAATTGAGTCATTTAGCTACATTTGTTATTAGCTTATTCATTCTTTTGTTCATTCATTGTTATATGCAAAGCACTAGTAAGGGGCAACCAAAAAAAATATGAGAGATGGAGTCAAGGCCATATTCTTTTGAAAGATCCTCCTACTAGAGCTAAAAGGAATCTTAGACCAATTATAACAAACATATATTTTACTGAATTTCTAAAATTTCAAGACAAACGGAATTTTCCAGTAGCGTAAACACACCCACATTAACAATAATTAGCTAAAACTTAAAAAAATGATAATGTTAAGAAATTTAGAAATCCCAGTTTACTTTGGGGTATTTATGCTATAAGTGCTGAGATTGGGAAACTAACGTGGGGGTCTCAGTTAAAATGCTGCAGGTGAAACTGAGGCAGCTGCCTTTGGTTCTGACCCTTGAAGAGGGCTCATGTGATCCCAGGTCAGTGCCCTCTGGTTGTAATTACGAGTGGTCCAAATCCTATCTGGAAGAAATGTCCATTTTTGGCTCTCAGGAATCATACAGATTAAATTCAGCCAAATCTGAACTTACAACATAAAGCAAAGTAATAAGCATATAAGGTATAAACCACCACAATTGAGAGTCTTCAGAAATAACAAACATATCTAGATTTCCAAGAACTAAACTGAATAATATAGAATATAAAATAATACATATGAAATAGTTAAAGAATAAAAGCTGAACACAAAAATGAACATGGAATAAGACATTATTGTAAAGAATTAAACAGATTTGGAAAAGACCCAAAGAGAATTCTTAGAAATCATCATCACTGAAATTAAAAACTCTATGAACACTACACACCTATTAGATCAGCTAAAATAAAAAATAGCGATAACACCAAATGCTTGCAAAGATGCCGAGAAACTGGATTTCTCATACATTTCTGGTGAGAATTTAATGCGTTAAGAGCAAGACCACATCAGAGTGACGTATTAGAAGCATCTCTCTGCCCACCACGTAGAGGGTGGATTGAGAGAGGAAAATCTAGAGGACAGAATTAGGAAATCGAATTTGAAGGCTTAAATTAGAGTAGATTAAATGAAAGAGGGGACCATGTGAAGAGGCAAAGAGGTGCGGCCAAATAAAATCCAGGAGACAGAATCAGAAAGACTTGGTTTGGATTAGTGGCTGTTTTGCAGCGGGGTGGGGGCTGCTTGTTACATTTTCATGGCTGAAAATGATTGGCTGATGGTTAAACTGTTGGCAGTTTGAAATCAGCTCTGGTGGAAATATTTACACCAAGAAATACAAAAATGCTCTCTCTCTCTCTCCAAGGGCCAGAGTCCTAGCACACCAGTGGTAGAATGATATTTTAAAAGCCTCATTTTTATTTACATTTTTTAAATTGAAGTATAGTTGATTTACAATGTTGTGTTAAACACTGCTCTACAGCAAAGTGATTCAGTTATACATACATATATATATATACACATTCTTTTTAAATATATATTCTTTTTCATTATAGTTTGTCATAACATATTGAATATGGTTCTCTGTGCTGTACAGTAGGACCTTGCTATTTATGCATTCTATATATAAAAGCTTACATCTGCTAACCCCTACCTCCCAGTCCATCCTTCCCTCAATTCTCTCCCCCTTGGCAACCACCAGTCTGTTCTCCATGTCCATGATTCTGTTTCTGTTTCATAGTTAGGTTCATTTGTGCCATATTTTAGAGTCCACATATAAGTGATACCATATGGTATTTGTCTTTCTCTTTCTGACTTACTTCACTTAGTATGATCATCTCTAGTTGCGTCCATGTTGCTGCAAGTGGCATTATTTCATTCTTTTTTATGGCTGAGGAATATTCCACTGTATATATGTACCACATCTTCTTTATCCATTCCTCTGTTGGTGGAAATGTAGATTGTTTCCGTGTCTTGGCCATTGTGAATAGTGCTGCTGTGAACACAGGGGTACATGTATCTTTTTGAATTATAGTTTGGTCTGGATATATGCGCAAGAGTGGGATTGCTGGATTGTATGGTAATTCTATTTTTAGTTTTCTGAGGAACCTCCATACTGTTTTCCACAGTGACTTCACCAACTTACATTCCCACCAACAGTGTAGCAGGGTTCCCCAAAAGCCTTATCTTTTAAACAGGGAAATTAATTTCATTGCTCATCCCTTCATAAAGTTGTTTTAAGGCTCAAGATGAAAAGGAGGTATTATGTATGAAGAAGCATGGTGGGCACAAGTCGCTAAACTTTGTTTTGATGCTTTTGCAGTCAGAGAAAATTAGTATTACTAGTAGGATCCTGTGAACAGAACATAGGTCAAATTTTATGTCACTAATAATTTTCAGTAGCTCAAATGTGTTCTCATTACTAGAGTATAATTTATTTGGATAATTACCAATAGAAATATAAATACCTATGTAAAAGAACATGTTTCCTCATACGCACATATATGCATCTGCATTGCACACACACACATGCACACAGAGGGTTAAGGAAACTTACAAACGTCTCTTGATCTTCTAACTTTACATTCAATCAAGAGATTGGAAAAGAGAGACAGATTGAGATTAAAATGCTAGTGTTTTTCTGATGAGCTGGTTGGGAAATAAGACTTTAGATCTTCAGTGTAACGAGTTAGCTCACTCTACCCCTGAATTCGACCAAAGCAACCACCTGATCTCAATGGTAGGTGATGCTGGAAAACTACAGTCCTCCCCAAGAGGATGGAAGCCTACCGCCATGCTTAGAGCTCAGTGACCTGTCTTTGTTAGCAACCTGGTTCTAAAAGGCAGAGTGCAAAAATATCAAAACGCTCAAGCCAGGTTCCTTCCACCAATGTCAGCAAATCCTCTTGAAAGCATTCCTCCTTCCCTGGGGAGAAGTGAGTGAGAGGGAAGAGGGGAAAGGAGCCTGAGTGACTCAGGTACAGTGGTTTTAGTTGAGGGGATCTCCACTCCTAGGAGGTTCTCCCATAGTAGAGAAAGGGCGGATTTAGATTATGGAAGGAAAAAAATCCCAACAATATTATTGTATGACGATTTTATTTTTAGGGGTGACATTATATTTTGAATTAGGATAGGAATGTACATACATGCTAGGGGTAATGATTCATGGACAGATGAAAGGTATGAGACACAACATTTACACAATGTTGGTAAGAGTATGGATTGACCCCAACTTTTGCAAAAGAAAAATAGCTGTATATTTAAAAACCAAAACATGCTTTCCCCTTAATTTAGTAATTTCACGTAAAGGAGTTTTATATTTAAATAGCAAGTAAACACTAAAGAAAGACATAGTACTTGCAAGTTTGTGTAACTGAGAGAGGGAGAGAGTCCACAGACTATAAAAGATAGGAAAATTGCTTAGGTAAAGTTTAACTTTGGCCTTGAATAGCAATGCTATTCTTCTGCTCTGAATTTCTTTTATAACCTGGGTCATGTTTATAGAAATTCTGCTGTTTTTCTTCCACCTGTAGATCATTTTTCTACAAGGAATAATTAGGGTTTCCAGGAACTACTCACATATTCAAAAGATCTGAAAAAAAAGTTCTGTCTCAGCATTGTCTCCTTGATAGGATTTAGGAAGAAATAGTTATAAAATCAAATGAAAAAAAAAATGACTGCAAAGGGGAAAATGTTTTAGTGTCAGTTACGTTAGAGAGCTTTGGACATCGATGTTATGTTTAATTTATGTAGTCTTCTAAACACCCACGATGTTGTGATTATGGCTGGTAAGTGTCATTCTTCAGAGCTAATTCATTTAGAATATGTTGAGAAAAAAATCTGTGAGCAGCAATAACTGAAGAAAATTGAATTCTTGAACTTTTGTCAGAGAACTGGCTCCGGTTGTCTTAGATGTTAACCAAGAGGAAGCTGACAATTTGTTACATCCTGAACTTGTTGCAGTGAAGACTTAGGTAGTGCAGGACGTTAGTCCAACTGCAGGGGTGTGCAGAGTGGCTGATCCATGCCGTGCTCAGGTAGGCATCAGTCCCTCCTCAGAAGTAAGTCCTTCCTCACCTGGACTGAGCCTCCCGAATACCCTTCATTGCCTTGTCTGTCGGGTTCATTGTCTGCTTCCTGATTCAGCAGCCAGGGTCGCCAGAGAGTTCATCCTCATAAGAATAAATGACTTAAAAAGACAGAGTCAGTATGTGGCTGCTTCTTCAAAGAATGCAGTAGATTTTGTGAAGGTAATATCTTGGATTAAAAAAATTTTTTTTTTTCTGAAAGGATCTCCTTTTATCTTTAGTGATAGCATCCATATGTCAGTAAAGGAAAGGAGACGGCTTCCTAGCACAGGGGAAAAGAAACCCACTTGTTTAATGCCACTTGACCTGAGTTGAACTGGAAATGAGAGCATGTGATTTTTAATCCTTAGAATATTTCCAAGAATTGCATATGTCCATAGACATGCATAATCTTAATCTGATTTAAGGCTAATAAAATATTAAACATTTCTAAATTTTAAAAAATATATAAGTCCCATGGCCTAAGCATACAGCAAGCACGTAAGAAATACTTGTGGTATTTCCAAGGAAACAGATTACTTCTTATGATACCCTCATCCTCGGGCCACTATAGAAGGCTCAATGATAGTTATTGAGTAGATTAACTATTGAAGAAAACTCTTCATCCTAGGGTCTAAATGATTTCTCCTGGTAGAATTGTTTTTCTCCCTAATTCTCACATTATATCAGGATTACAGGGTTTCTTTGCTGGGATGTGGAATCATCTTTTAGAGAAGAGGAACATAAAAAAATTTATAGTATGTTACCCCAAATCTTTGTCTCATTTATTATGTTTTCTTTATATATATACACATCTATCTATATCTATATCTATATCTATATATATTTCACTTAGGCTTTCATCAGACAGAGGAGTTCATGTACCCTGCTGGTAAACAATTATGTCATCCTCATTGACATAATTAGAGGTTTCTAAGAGACAGTACTGGTGGTTTCTCTGTAAATACTGCACTATGTAGATTAATTTTACCCCTCTCTGTGTGTGTTTCTTGAGCTTTCCACCTTATTTTCAGTTAAAGCAAGCATTATTGTACTGACTCAATCTCATTTTAAGGGTCAGGGTGGACCAGAGCTTTAGGAACATCTCAAGGTGGCTAATCATTAATTGCTTTCCTCATCTTTTTTTTTTTTTAATTAAAAATTTTTTTTTGGCTGTGCCACACAGCTTGTGGGAATCTTAGTTCCCCGACCATGAATCAAACCCGGGCGCCTGCAGTGAAAGCACCAAGTCCTAACCAGTGAACCGCCAGGGAATTGCCCCCTCATAATTTTTAAGCACGTGTTAGGCTAGATGCTAAGATGCCAGCACCAGGTGGATCCAATGACCTTTCCATTTACGCTCCAAAATGCCAGCATAAACTGAACGTGAGCAAATACCTAAATAATGGATCTTGATTGACCAAAAGTATCAGAACTTTAGGTATGGGATCAATACCTGGGTAAGTTGCTTAAACTCTCTAAGCCTCCATTTTCTTATCTATAAAATGGGACTAACAACACATACCTCATAGGATTCTAGTAATAATTAAATTAGGACATATGCTGAAAGAAGCCAGACAAAAGACTACATACTGTATAATTTCTTCAGGAATGTGACATTCCTGGAAAGGCAAAACCTTAGCCACAGATCAGATGGATGATTGCCAATGACTAGCAGGGCAGATGGGAGGTTGACTAGAAAGGGGACAAGCAAAATCTGGCGGTGGTGATCTATTTGTTGTCTATCTCAATTGTCATGGTGGTTACACAGCTATACACACTTGTCAAACCTCGTCATGGTCTTTTACTTTGTGTAAGTTATAACTCAACAAACCTGATTTTTTTTTTTAATGATCATATGTAATGGGTTTCACACTTAATGCAGGATCGATAAACATTAGTTCTTTCCACACCCTGTCCCTGAAGGAGCTAAGCATAACGGGCTTAAATTAATGTTCTTTGTCTTGCGAAGTATAATTGGAAACCAAAGCAAGCATTTGCATTCTTAGAACATTTCTAAGGCCTTTGAATTTCCATAAAGAAGCAATGCAGACTCGAGCTCTGATTTTAAGAGTTTGAACTTACCAAGGTCCCTTGAAAACGACTACAAAATCCTGGATATAAGATGTACTGAAATCCATATACAAATAACTCATGGAGTGATTCATATGGATACAATCCCAATTTTTTATTGCTTGTTCTTTAAATAGTCATCTGCCAGTGCATCAAAAGAAAAATCCAATAGAAAATTGAACATCAGTAACTCAATGACTAAGAAGCATCAAGTATTTCTATTTATTTATACTTATTCAATCAACACACCCACTGTGGGTCATATTCTGTGCCAGGAGCTAGGGATCCAAGGATGATTAAATAGAACTTCTGTCCTCAAGAAGCTCGTACTTTATAGTGATCAAGAGACAGGTATGGTGAAATTGACACTTATGTGAGCCTGAATAGTTTCTAGGCAAGCAAGTGTTCTTCATGCACTGCATTCTATAACCAACCTTTACATAACAGTAAGTGGGACCTTGAGGCTTTGCTTTTATTACCATGTTTGTTAAAGAGCAACATATTTGGACCTCTGATGGCAAAAAAAGAGAGAAAATAATCTCAAGGCGTGCTTGCTTATTAGAGAAAGAAATCGAATAAAGAGGCGGGAGGTTTTGGGAGACTCTGTAATAGTCAGATAATTTTATTTTAAGGAAAACAAATTTGTACACTAATACCAGCTTAACTTTTTTACAAGAAAATTGAAGAAACTTTTATAAAATGCTGAACATAGTTTTGAAGTTTAGAGAAGAGCTGTGAAGCAAAAAATGACTGTTTATCATGATTGTAAATAATGATACATGCTAAGTTCATTGAGATGTTCAGCAATGGGCTGGTAATGAATCAGCAACAGTAATCATCAGTAACATTGGAGAATGTTTAAAATATTGTGGAAGCCCTACAGAGGTTAACTTCTTTTCCTGAAGCTTGAAATTCAATTACTTCTTTGATGTAATGCTAACCTATCTCTTAAATTCATCTCCAGTTAATTATGGTCCAGATCCTGTATCAAACTCTTCATAGCATTTAATTTAATTCTGTCTGCAATCCTTTATGACAGTTATTACTATTATTCCCATTTCAGGGATGAGAAATCTGAAGCCCAGATAGGTGAAGTGACTTAATTAAAGTGACTCAACCAGTAAGTAGGAGAGATGGAATTTTTTTTTTTTTTTTTTTTTTGCGGTACGCGGGCCTCTCACTGTTGCGGCCTCTCCCGTTGCGGAGCACAGGCTCTGGACGTGCAGGCTCAGCAGCCGTGGCTCATGGGCCCAGCCACTCCACGGCATGTGGGATCTTCCCGGACTGGGACACGAACCCGTGCCCCCCTGCATCGGCAGGCAGACTCCCACCCACTGAGCCTCCAGGGAAGCCCGGAGAGATGGAATTTGAACCCAATCAATCTGGGCCCTGATCCTTACCCCTGACTGCATAAGATACAATAATAAGAGCACAGATAGAGATATGACTAGAGGGCAGGCACTATATATACATCATCTGGTTTAGTCCTCAATTTAACTCTATAATATATATATTATTATAGTCCCAATGTTATACATGGAGCAGTTAAAGGCCACAACATGTCCAAAGAATGATCAGTAGTAACTGGCATATACTAGGAGTATCTGCCTCAGTATTGCTCAAGTTGAGATGTGCCAATGTATATACCCAAAATTATTTTCCAGCCTTGAAATTCACTAATTTTAAAAGGAAACTTCTGGTTTCTGTAGCTGGTGGAGGTAGACCTATGTTGGTGCCCAGTTTAAAAATGTCCTAAAGCTAAACACAAAAATTCAAGGATCAGAAGTTCTATCCCACTTCTGGGCATCATGTAAATCCTTCCTTCTTTGTATCAGCCTCCCTGTAACAGTACTTGAGCTGAGCTTAAACTGGGTGGGTTTCAGCCTGGGGGAAAGTTCTAGCAGGCTGAAAGGGTTTAATAAGTCTTCATTCTCTAAATAAGGTTAGTATGAACTCTTAAAACACATTCCCTTTTAGTATATAGCATCTGTTATTAGAAAGGTGAAGCCAGAGGGCTTCTCTGGTGGCGCAGTGGTTGAGAGTCCGCCTGCCGATGCAGGGGGCACGGGTTCGTGCCCCGGTCCGGGAAGATCCCACATGCCGCGGAGCGGCTGGGCCTGTGAGCCATGGCCGCTGAGCCTGTGAGTCCGGAGCCTGTGCTCCGCAACGGGAGAGGCCACAACAGAGGCCCGCGTACCGCAAAAAATAAATAAATAAATAAATAAAAAGTCCTAGGGAGCGCTGGAGCAGGACCAGAGCCAGCCATTTCTAGCACAGGACAGTACTGCCTATGGCATAGAATTATAGGGCTTGAATATGATCTATTTTTTTTTTTAACATTAGGAAGTATTTCAAAAAATAGATGAGAATATGGTCATTAGAAACAATACAGTTTAACCAATCCCAGAGAGTGTGTCCCCTTTGCTTCTGAAGGAAAGAACATCTTAACATATTTTATATGACCTGTATCAATTGTTTTTAATCCAATAATAGCAACTATAGTTGTATACTATAAAGTTTATACAACATTTTATATATAATATGTTATCTTCACAAAATTTTGTGGTAGGAAATATTATACCTATCTTTTAAAAAATTATGTGAAATCTGATCCTTAAAGAGTCTTTTTGGCTACCACAATGTCTCCTATAATTATCACTCTATCTCCTCTCTGAGAACTTAAATTCCTTTTTCAGAACTCACCATGCCCAGAGAGGTTTCTCTACTCACCTGCCTCTCAACTACTCATCATTCTTATATTTTGCACTAACTTTATTTAATTTAAATCATTGAAACTTGAATGTGTTACTTTAAAACTTGGTCTAATATAATTTAATTATTCAACAAACATTTTTGAACATTTTCCTTTGTATCATAATGAGTAAGACCCAGGAAATACAGTTATTGATTGCTTGTAAACTGAAGCTCTGAAAAGAAAAGGGTTCTGTTTTGTAGTGTTTGCCAGTTTCTTAGGTATACATACTCCCACCATAGATGATTTCAAGCTGACAAAGATTTAATAAATGGCTCACAAAATTCTCGTATATGTAACAGTCAGTTCTCCTGAGCTTATACGTGCCAACTCCATCACACCACTGGCAGTGTTATTCAGATCCATTGCCAGCTCTCAAGGCACTAAGGAAGATAGGCATTCAGTTTAAGAAAGTTATATAATGTTGGGTAACGATTGCTGTAATGAAAGTATGTACTAGAAACAGAGCCACCACAAGGGAAGGAATGATCAGTTATTGCAGGGAGGAAAGTCAGAGAAGTCGTCTTTGAAGATCTGCAACCTTAAGGATGAGTGTGGGGTTTTTTTTGCCTTCTGCATAAGCAGCAAAGATCATTCAAGCAGAGGGAGTAGTGTGCTCAAAGGCAAGGATGTGTGACCTGCATGGAGTGTTTGTTTACCCAGGGTGCAACAGAAAGAGCTGCCAAAAAAAGGAGAGGGGGCTTCCCTGGTGGCGCAGTGGTTGAGAGTCCGCCTACCGATTCAGGGGACGTGGGTTCGTTTCCCGGTCCGGGAAGATCCCACATGCCGCGGAGCGGCTGGGCCCGTGAGCCATGGCCGCTGAGCCTGCGCGTCCGGAGCCTGTGCTCTGCAACGGGAGAGGCCACAACAGTGAGACGCCTGCGTACGGCAAAAAAAAAAAAAAAAAGGAGAGGTAACCAGGCATCAGATCACGGAGGACTTTTTGTGCTCTTTCAAATTGTTGTCTAGTTGTTCACTCAGTTAGATACAGCCCATGACAACTAAGATATATCTACAGGTAATTTTCTCTCTAAAACTTTGTTTACCTCTTTATCTATATCTACAGCTATAACTAAAATCAGTGTGTTTCCCATTGTATCTTTAAAACTCATCTCATTCGTCAACTCCTCCGAGAAGACATTCCTTATGCCCTCTCCTCTCATACCCATTCTCTCCTGCATCGTGCGTCCAACGACAGCGAATTTTATTTCCTTCAGGATAATTTCCACATGCCTCTATGCATTTATTACCAATAATGTATCTTTATTTACATAGATGCTTCTCTCTGTCACCCAAAGTGGTAGTTCCTTGAGATCTAGGGTTGCCTTTTATTGTTTTTGTTGCCAGAGCCTAGAACAGTGCCTGATATACTGGAGGTCCCCAATATTTATGACTTGTGTTGAACTAATGATATGCTTCTTGACTGTAATTCAAAGGTTAAACAAAGCGGGCTGCGATTCTAATTGTTGGAAATGTGAATGTCCTCTGTTTTCTGGCTTCACCTTTATTATTTATTTATTTATTTTTTGCGGTACGCGGGCCTCTCACTGTTTTGGCCTCTCCCGTTGCGGAGCACAGGCTCCAGACGTGCAGGCTCAGCAGCCATGGCTCACAGGCCCAGCTGCTCCGCGGCATGTGGGATCTTCCCGGACCGGGGCACGAACCCGCGTCCCCTGCATCGGCAGGCGGACTCTCAACCACTGCGCCACCAGGGAAGCCCCGTAGGACTTTTTTGTAGGGTGTTTTGCACCCTACAAATAATGGCCATTAGAAGCAGACATCTCTGAAGAGATTTCTGTCTTAGCTGTTCAGTCTGCTATAATTAAAATGACATAGACCAGGTAGCTTAAACAGCATTTATTTCATAGTTCTGGTGCCTGGAAGTCCAAGATCGAGGTGCCAGTAGATTCCATGTCTGGTGAGAGCCCACTTCTTCCTCGTTCACAGACAGCTGTCTTCTCACTGTGTCCTCTAACGGCAGATGGAGTGAGAGCGCTTCCTGAGGTCTCTTTATAAGGGTGCTTGCTAATCCCATTCATGAGGGCTCCACCCTCACTTCCTAATCACCTCCCCAAAGCCCAACCTCCAAATACTATCACATTGAGGATTAGGTTTCTGTAGATGAATTTGGGGAAGGAGAGGTGGTGGTGGGGAGACAAAACATTCAGCCTACAGTGTTCTAGCCCTGGTTCCTAAAAATTCATATTCTTGGCACATGCAAAATATATCACTCCAACCTAATAGCCCCAAAGTCTTAACTTGTTCCAGCGTCAACTTTAAAGTCTAAGCTCAAAGTCGCCTCTAAGCATCATCTAAATCAGATATGGGTGAAACTCAAGCTACACTTCATCCCGAGGCAAATTCTTCTCCAGCTGTGAACTTCTGAAACCACACAAGTTATGTGCTTCTAAAATACCTTAGCGGGAGAGGCATAGGATAGACATTCCCGTTCCAAAAGGTAGACATAGGAAAGAAGAAAGGGGCAATGGGTTCTAAATAAGTCCAAAACCTAAGAGGACAAACAAAATTTAACCTGATGCTCCAGAATAATCGTCTCTGACTTGATGCTCTGAATTCCAGGCCCACTGGGTGCACAGTGATGTCCCCCTAGGGCTTGGCTCTCTGTCTGGGCTGGTATCCTGTACCTTTGACTTTCCTAGACTGATGTTACAGCCCTGCCACTTCGGGCAGCCCTGTCATTTGAAACACAGGTGTAGGCAGACATGCCCCTGGAACCCTGTGCGCTCTGGCTGTGATGTGTGGCCACCCTGATGATCTCAGAATTTCCTTTAGGGTCCCTCTTCCATTGTCTTGAAGAACAGCGCCTGATCTCCATTGAGATGGTTTATGCATAATAATCTCCTTATCTGATGGTCTCCTGGCCACATCCTTACTGTTCTCACTTTTTGCAACATCAAAAGGCTGAGAATTATGCAAATCTCTAAGTTCTGCTTCCGTTTTGCTTAACAGTTCCATCATTAATCGTCTCTCTCCAACATTTTAGTACAGTCAGAGGAGCCAAGCCACTATTTCAAGATTTTCTTCAGTAATCTCTTCAGCGAAATATCTAATTTCATCCCTTGAAGATTGTACCTTCTGAAAACACTAGAACACAAACACAGCTCAGCCTAGTTCTTTGCTACTTTATAACAAGGATTGTCTTTTCTCCACTTTCCAATAACGTGTTCTTCATTTCTGTCTGAGACCTTATCAGACTGCCCTTTACCGTGCATATTTCTACCAGTATTCTGTTCATGACTATGTAAGTATTCTCTAAGAAGACAAAAACTTTCTTTACAGTTCTCCTTTTTTCTTTCTGAGTTCTCGCCACAATCACCTTGCAAGATCCATTCACAGCAATACAGGCTTTTTCTGGCTACACTTCAAAACCCCTCCAGCCTCTATCTGTTACGCCATTCCAAAGCTGCTTCCACATTTTTAGATATTTGTTACAGCCGTGTTCCACTTCTTGGTACCAATTTCTGTCTTAGTCTTTTCAGGCTGTATAACAAAAATATCATAGACTGAGTGACTTAAACAACAAATATTTATTTCTCACAGTTCTAGAAAGCCCAAGATCAAAGTGCTGGTGGATTTGGTGTCTGGTGAGGGCCCACTTCCTTGTTCATAAGTGGCCATCTTTTTACTGTGTCCTCACGTGGAAGAAGGTGGGAGAGAGCTCTCTGGGTTCTATTTTAGTAGGCTGCCAGTCCCATTCATGAGGACTACACCTCATAACCTAATCAACTCCCAAAGGCCCAACCTCCAGATACCATCACACTGGGGGTTAGATTTTAACATATACATTTGCAGGTAAGGGACACAAGCATACAGTCTATAGCAGTCTTCCAGATTCTTTTTTTTTTTTTGAGTATTGCATTTGGATATATTCTTCCTACTAAATTATATTTCTTCCAGAAAAGTTTTGGAAAGTTGGCAATTAGCCCATTTCAGTCTCTATCATTAAGCTACTTGTTAAGGTCATCGACAACGAGTAAAGAAAGGAGTTTAACCAGATGCTATTGGCTGGGGAGAAGTAGCCATTTTAGAAATACCGAATGCCTTGTTCTGAGATTATTTATGACAGAGCTTGAAAAATAAATGTAGAGCAGTGTTTAAGTTACTAATGTCAAAGCTACTAATCGGTAATAAATATGAGGCCAAAAGCAGTAAATATTTAAATGACAACTTTACATCTTTTAAATGCAGTATAATGTCCTGGCTATATGGCAATGACGTCATTAAACAAAACTGCTTTATTTGCAGTACCAACATGTTTTATGGTAACTTCTGTCAAGTGACATACACACAAAGCTCCTTGCCCTTTAAGTAGACGTGGGCACACCCACAATTTGGTAACAGGTCCTGCCTAAAAAATTGTAGGGTAGTGGGTGGCGCAGTGGTTGAGAGTCCGTCTGCCGATGCAGGGGACGCGGGTTCGTGCCCCGGTCCGGGAAGATCCCACATGCCGCGGAGCGGCTGGGCCCGTGAGCCATGGCCGCTGAGCCTGCACGTGCGGAGCCTGTGCTCCGCAACGGGAGAGGCCACAACAGTGAGAGGCCCGCGTACCGCAAAAAAAAAAAAAAAAAAATTGTAGGGTAATGGTAAAGCATGGACTTTAGGGTCAATAATCTGAAGATCTGAATTTGAATTTTTTCTGTCTTTTGTTATTAACATTTTCTGGGTTTCAGTTGCAATAACTCTTAGGTAGGAATAATAGTGTTCATCCTGAATATGTTTGAGAGTAAGGTGAGTTAAGTAAATATATTACTTGTAAGGATGATAAATTCAATAAGCTATTGTTAATATCATCATCATTAGCACCATCAGACATCATCATCAGAGTCATGATCATCGTATTTAATATTTAGGGGCTATGTTTGCAACTGTAGACTTATTCTTGGGTTCAGAAGATCACAGGGGATTTCAAAATGCAAAACATTAAAGTGTATTATATTTTATTCAAAAACAAAACATCAAGGTATATTATATTATATTCAATGTGTTATATTCAAAAAGTTCAGCTTATTAAAATGCAAGTGTCATCAGTCATGGTTGGGACCTTCACTTTCATATAATGTGATTTGATCAGATAAATCATTTTCAAAAATATCTATCCAGTTATACAACATTGGTTGCAGTGGATAAATCTATAACAACCTCAAGTTTCAGTGGCTTAATGCAATAAAGGTTTATTTCCTATTCATGTTATAGTGAATTTATGATGACTAGAGAGGAACGTTGTTTCTCCTCCACACAGTTATTTACGGTTCCAGGGTTATTCTTTTTTTTGCGGGGGGTGGTTCGCAGGCCTCTCACTGTTGTGGCCTCTCCCATTGCAGAGCACAGGCTCCGGACGTGCAGGCTCAGCGGCCATGGCTCACGGGCCTAGCTGCTCCAGCAGCATGTGGGAGCTTCCCGGACTGGGGCACGAACGGGCGTCCCCTGCATCGGCAGGCGGACTCTCAACCACTGTGCCACCAGGGAAGCCCTCCAGGCTTATTCTATCTGATGGCTTTATTAAGCTTGAGTCTTGGAGTGTCCCTCTGAACCTACATTAATCAAACTGGGAGGCTAAAAAAGAAGAGAACTCATGAAAGACAGCACAGAAGACTGCATGAGCCAGGCCTGGAGGAGGTATATTCCACTTTCATGCAAATTCCATTTCTCCAAACTTGGTCCCATGTCAGCACTTAATCCCAAAGGAGAGTGGAACATACACTTTACCTATTTGCTCAGGTGAAAGACAAAATGAGAATTGAGTCTTGTCAGCCTCTGCCTCAGGGTTCTAGCATATTAAAACCAATCATGAGTTTAATTGAATAAAAGACAGTACACAGTTTAATAGCATCACATTCACTTAAAGTATTTATAAAAATAATGTATAATCTATCCTTCCCTTTCTTCGACATGTTACTGTAAAAATTAGCAGCACCTTGCTTAATTCAGTGGCAGACAGGAGCTGTCTTGGAATCCATGCATATGCCTGGTCTCTTTCTTTGGTCCAATGGAGTTGGTACCTCAGGACTTGAGACATCCAGTATTGCAGAATCCAGAGTTCTTCTATTGTAACCAGGATGGTGATCTTCTAATTAGTATATATCCCTGTGGAACTTCTAGACAAGACTTGGCTTTTTCTCCTGAATGTGAAAGTGAAGACAAGATATTCTTCATGTGAATGTGGAAATCTTTGTTTCATAAAGATTAAGCTAAGTACTCACAAGAGAAATTATATAGGCAACCAGATTCTTCTGAGGACCGCTCTCTATGTATAGATATAAACATAGATGTAGATGTTCCAGTATGACTTTGAGTGTTAACAAAGTAAGAGCCCTCTCCCTGGGAGCTGTCCAAGATTCTCAACAGCTTCTCATTAGTTATATCATATCTAGGGCACCAGAGGGCTCCCAGCTTTTCTAGAGGACCTATTGCTTTCATACCTTGTAAAACTTTAATTCATGCCTGAATCCTTATAAACATACTGCTAAGTTTGACACTGTTCAATCGGATTTCAATTGACTCTTTATATCCCAGCATAAGCCTAACTTGACCTTACATTTCATTTGATTCCATGGCCTATTCATGACATGCCCTGACCTGAGATAATTCCTCCCTTACCATATTCTGGCCTTAGGGATGCCCAGAAGTGCACTGAATCATCTGATAGGCCTCTGGAATTAAGCCAGTATTGTTATTTCATCAGGTGGGATTTAACCATTCACACCATAGTTATCAAGAATTCCAAAAATGTTTTCTCATGAGGATAACATTATGTGTGAACTGTATGTTCCTTGGAAAATCAAAAGACTAATAATTAGCCAAAGTAAGCACCAACCTAAGTACCAATGTAATTTCAGAAGTTTGAACCACTGTTTTAATGCCTTAGGTTACAGGAGAGAATTTGGATTTAAGATATACTAAAAGACAATGTGTTCATATATTGAAACAAAACTTAGCCAGTTATTATTAAATGCTCTTGAATTTTCAGTGTTCAACTACTGTCACCTTAACACACCATTACATTATGAATGTATTTATTTAGATTCTACACTCCTCAAGAAAGATGCTTTTGAAGGGTATTATAATTATTAAATTTTTTGTTAAATTGTATTCACAAAAGATGTCTTGAATGTGTTTACAGAACTGATTGGTAAATTTACCGACATAAGAGGGGGACAGTTTAAATTAGTAGACTACCTAAATTGTTTTAATAAATTCCTATTTTGAATTATTCTGAATGAGAATTTTGCACACGTTTATGATGGGTGTGAGACACTCTTTAAGTCAAGAACATTTCAGTTCCTAGATTCTTACAATGTGCTACATATTTGTGGTTAACACAAAATAGCTGAATAAAATGAAAAAACATAAATGAATAAACACAAAATAGCATTTTTCAGAGAGGGCACTGTAATGCCAAGAAAATTCGATTAAACCAGTGAAATCTCCCTACACATACAGTTTAGAGGCAAAACATTCTGGTTTTTCTAAATCTCCTTGTCACCTCACGGTTATCAATTTGCTACAGAGACGATTAGGAAAGCTCACAGAGGCGAGTTGCTATTAGCTGTGAATCTCCAAATACTTGAATATTTCCAAATGAATTCAAAATGCTGTTAAAAAATGTCAGTAAGTTATTATCCATGGATTTCAGGACTCGTAGGCTTAATATTAATTTATGCATTTATTCATTTATTTCTTTGCAAAGGGGCGCAGGTATAACCCACTCTTTGTGACGCATGGTGCAGGCATATAAAAAGATTCATCGATAGCAATTTCAGTGCAGATGATACTGAAATGTTATAAAATGATACAAAACATAAGATGATATAAAAGCTTATATCGTTTTTCCATTAAGAGATATGCTGGAGCCAGCAGAGCTTGACATGCTAGGAAAAGCACCTGGGTAGAGAACCCCATCACTGTGATAGTCTACATATGTAGAAACAGGGAAGCAGGGCATAGCTAGGTAAATATATAATGACGGAAGCATCTTGATAGAGAAATTGATCTTTTAAAAAAGGGTCAAGTCTCATGGGCTCGGCCTCTGACATCTGCCGGATCGTCCATTGAGTTATCTGAGATTGGCAAAGCTAGGCAATCTGAGAAATCTACGGACGTCGAGAAGAGAATGAACGTCCAGGGAAGGCCATCCACGTTTGTCTCTCCTCACCTGCCTCTTCCATAATCCCCACATGTCACTTTCTTAATAAGAATATATATATGTGTGTATATATATTATTTTTACAGGGCACATTACATTTTATATGATACTTTGTATTCTTTAAATCCCTTTCACAGACACAACACCCTATTTTATCCTTAGAATATTCCTCTAAAAGTACCCCAAAACAGGCGTTACCCTGATTTAATTGAGGAAATGAAATAAAGTGACCCGAAGTCAGTCAGTTCTTCAAAGTCAGCTCGTGAAGCTGAGCCTCAGCCTCCTAAATTACAATTGCGTGTGCATTTTATTTTATTTTTATTTTTTTATTTTTTTGCGGTACGCGGGCCTCTCACTGTTGTGGCCTCTCCCGTTGCGGAGCACAGGCTCCGGACACGCAGGCTCAGCGGCCATGGCTCACGGGCCCAGCCGCTCCGCGGCATGTGGGATCTTCCCAGACCGGGGCACGAACCCGTGTCCCCTGCATTGGCAGGCGGACTCTCAACCACTGCGCCACCAGGGAAGCCCACGTGTGTGTTTATATGTATGTGTGCCTGTGTTCTACATTCCTCATGGAGTCTTCATACTAATTATGAGCATGACTTGTATTCTCTTTTTTCTTTTCATTTTGCAGATGAGGAGAGATGAAGGTCAAGGTGTGTGTCTGTGTGTATATAGTTAAATATATGTATCTACATTTGGTTTATATTTTTATTTGGCTCTTGCAAAAAAAGTCAGGGAGAGAAAATTCCCTAGAATTAAAATATTGGGTTCATACAATCTGAAGGAATCCATTTGAGTGAGGGAGAAAAATAAAAGTTATACTGAATGCTCTGAAGGAATATGGAAACCAAATGGCCAGTTGACTGTAGTTGTCATCAAGACCAGTTTAACTTCTCTTTTCATTTTACTGTCACGTTTCCAGATTTAGATCCTTCAGAGCCATGGTAAATAGATTATGCAAAAGTAAGTTTAATTAAGTGGGTAGTCTATAGTAACATTTTATGTTAACTGCCTCCGTAAAGTAAATGTTACTATATCCCAGCATTTCTTGAGAATAATTTCAGTGACTTTAAATGAGCTCGTTTCAGTGATTTTGCACATTGCACTCTACACAGTGGAGTGGAAAGAACACAGAGTGAGGACCAGTGGACCTCAGTTTGAAAACACTCCTCAGCTTTCTGGTCTCAAAAAGAAGGAAGGAGTCTAGTTCTCCCTTATCATTTCTACCAGTCAGTGTCTAGATAGTGATCGAATGAGACAACATTGATAAAATATGCTAATCCAAAAACATAAAGTATTTCCATTACAAGGAAAATTAAAGTACAGATTGGAAACAAAAAGGATCTATGAGCAAAATCATTAAAATTAAAAGCCAGTTTAGTAAGAATTTAAGGAAATTTAATGATATAACATAAAATCTAAATTAAAGCATCTAAAAATAACCAAGATTTGAAAAGACCCTTAACTCAGTTCTTGAAAGTAAAAAATGGAATCTAAGCAAACAATGGTAAAAACACAGGTAATTAAAAAAGAGAAGGTGTTTAACAGAAGTAATTTAAAAAACAATTATAAAGCATACCAGAACAACAATCAAAACAACAAGCACTTCAGAACTAAAACACACCCACCAAAAATTCATCGTTAAAATAGAAAGGCAACTCTTTTTGCTCTTTCATTAATTCAACAAATATTGACTGAGAACAGGTGTCATGTTCTCAGTCATGTTCAAAATAATTTGCCTGTTTTCATGGAAATTACTTTTATAGAGACAGGAAACAGTTATTAAATAACTAAACACATAAACATTAAATATGTGCATTTGGCATTTCCTTTGTGACATTTAGAATACTCCCCAAGCCCCCTCTTACCCCAGTCACTGCTGTAGTGACCAGTTGTGGGAAGTCTTTGTCGAGTTAGAAAAAAAAATGTGCAACATGAGAGTTGTGAGTCAAGTTTTATTTGGGACAAAATGAGGACTATAGCCTGGGAGACAGCATTTCAGACAGCTCTGAGAAATCGCTCCAAAGAGGCAGGGGTAAGGTCAGTATATATGTGATTCTGGTGAAGGTGGAGTACATGCAATCGAGCACATATTTTTTTTGCAGAAGGTTTCTTCTAGTCACAAGGAGCAGTCGTCACCATGAAGGATTGTAGTGCATTTCTAGATATGAGGAGATACGAGAATTGGGCTCATAAAATCCTCTCCTGAAAGTATCTAACTATCTGAAGGCCTGTTCTTCCAGTTTTTCCCAGAGCACAGAGTGCCCCGTTTCTGCTCTCCACCCTGAACTCCTTTCAGGAGGTGTTGAAAATCAGCAGCTGCAGCAGCATGTGATTTAATCCTCGCAGAGGTAGATGGCAAGTGCCGATGGCAAGTGCCAATTTGTCGTTGACAACGTCTATCAGTCACTTTCAAGTGCAAACTGACAGCACCTTGCCCTTGTACTTGCCCAACCCCAGAGCAAGAGAGTTGATGTCTGTGAGATCACCTTTGACCAGCAGTGGTCTGGAGCTGATGTGGAAACTCTGAGATATATATAGACAAGGGTTCTCAGAAGGCACACTGGGAACAAGAAGCTGCTGTAGTGACAGCCAACCTGGTAATATAGCACTAGTTAGGCTTGCTTTCCTATCCTTTTCAACTCCCTCTTCTATCACTCACTTTACAGATAAGAATCATCAGGGAGCAAAGAGCTTATGTAATATACTCAAGGTCACCCTGTTTTTAAGGAACACCACCACCTGTCTTAACTATCTTCAGAACATAATCCAGTTTTTAAAAATTTTCTTCTTAAAGCTGCCTTCCCTTCTCCCTCCCCTCCAGTGACTTTGAGATACTCCTGACCCTCTTCATGTGAAGATTTCAGCAGTGTTTGCTTATTACAGCCTGCTCAAGCATAGTCAGATGGAAAATTAGTATCCCAGAGGGTACAGTGTTGATCCAAAGGAGCTAATCTCTAATAGTAGAATTCTGGGCATCTTCATTCCTGAAATTGGTCAGATCTTTCTTTCCCCAAATCCATAATCACAGAATGTAGATGGTCAATCAGGTAGTTCCACACAGGAACTCACTGGTAATAAAACCTCCCTCATCATAAAAATTAAGAATAATAGTCACTCCCATCTTGGATTGGTTTCAAGTACATCAGTTGAACAACTTATAGAACTGCCATATTGTGGGGAAAATTGCAGAAAGCAGTGTTTCCAGTCATTTGCTAACTGAGCCAGAAATTATAATGGCATGCCAAATTAGGCTGAGCTGTTAAAGGAAGATATTCACATTATTCTTCTCTGCCTTTACAATATGCATAAGAAGCTGAAAAAGCCAGTAATTTTTTTTTTGCAGGTGGCATGGGGAAACTTACTAAACTTTTTTCGAGTTTTTTCCACCTGGATGTTGTATTTTTGCTTCATTTATTTTCCTTGCATCCAAACACCTTGCAGCTGGTGATCCTCTAGGGAAAGTAGGGTTAGGCTCCTTCCTGGTCACTGAATGATTGAAGGAAATACACAATTGAACTCTATACCCATGCCTCCTCCCTCACCCTGTTGTGTTTTTGAGACCTGTGGGTATTAGAAAGTTCATAAAAACAGAGAGCATGCTGTTCGTTTGGCAGAGGTGAAGGAAATAGGGTATTGTTTTGTTTGTTGCTTTCCCCTGAAGTTTCTGTTACCAAGTTGCCATCTCTCACTCTTATAGGCATCCTTCTACCCGTTGTCACGTAAGTTGTTGCTGGCAGCTCTGTCCTAAGTCCTACTGTCTCCTACTGGAAGACTGACACCATACATGACCCTCTGTTTTCTGGCATGAAAAGGGTCTCATCCTTGCAGGGGGAGGGGAGAGTCACTGAGAAACATGATTGTGAGATACCACCTTGGAGCCCCATGAATTGCACAGACATGAACAGCTCCTTAAACTGGAAAACCTAAAACACAGGTCCCAACTTGGGAGCATTTGTGTCCCCAGTTCCCAACACTTGTACTCAAAAGTGTCCCCTGGGAATTTACCCTAGAGGTAATTTATAGGGCCTGGGAAGTTCAGCAATGAATACAATGGAGTCCCGCTCTTGGGAGATTACTGTCTGTGGAGCTAAAGAATTTCTAGACTGGATTTTAAATACAGAATACATTTTGCTTTATTAATACCATTAGGTTTGGGGTCTAGTTTTTCCATGTTAACCTATAAAAGTTGCTTTAAACTATAAAGAAATTAAATAAGTTACTATGGGGAATTTAGGTCTAAATTCCAGATTTAGGCAGCAATAAAAAGGTGGGTGAAGGTAATTTCATTTTCTTTTCCTGAACTCCAGGGCAGGATTTAAAACGATAGTTTGTCTCGGCACTCAAAGCTCCACTTTCATTTCACCTGCCTTTCCTTCTTTTTTAATACGAATGCCCTGTGCCCAGGAAGTCTTCTTTGGAGAGCAAGAGTGGTAGCTTCATGATCTGAAATTACTCTTCTCTTTCTTTTCTAGCAAAGCTTCCATTCTCACAGAACAGCTAGTCCCACCTAGGGGGGAAATAAGCCAAGTTCCATCACTATAATATGAATGACTGATGGAACTTCTGTTTTCCTAGAGATATTACTATTTTAAATATAAGTCCTCCTTCATTTAATTTTTTACCTTGATTCTCAAACTTGTGTTTGGTGCTTCAGACACCTTTAAAAGGAAGCACATTTTCAAGGACTCCTGAAAATACATCTATGCACCCTCAAGGGTAAGAGGATAATAGTTGGAGAAAGATTAATCTGCTTTAGTGATTCTCAAGGTGAAGGAGGGAAGCAGAAGGAAGGTGTCTGCCCAGATGGTGAAGCGGGTTCAAATTGGGCCAGGGTGTGTGTAGAAAAGAATTAAAGTGATATTGAAGTGTATCATCATGTTTAGAAAATGAAAAAAAAAAAGTAAAAAAAAAATTTTATTTTTAAAAAATCATGGAAAAATGTAAAAAAAATATAATGATTCCCAAGCAGAGAAATGTCTCTTTAGGGGCTCATTCCAGAACCTTCAGATGTTTATATTAAAAGTGATCTAAACCAGTGTTGAGCACCCATCTGGTTACTGGTAATTTAGTTCATATCAAAGTGAAGTGAAACCAAAAAAAAATTAGAAGAACCAAACAGAAGGGTGGTATTTTGGTCAAGAAAGCCACATGGGCCAAATCTGGCTGGAGCTCTGCAGAAAGTTGAGATGCATGGGCTGTCCATCTTTTCACAGATACTCCCCTCAACGCTTCTAACCACACAAATGAAACAATCCAGACCTCTCCCTTGGTGGCCAGGACATTTATAAAACAGTATATTGGAGCATCTACAGGCCAGGCATAGTTCTAGGAACTGGGGATACATCCTACTCTCTCGTGTGGTTCACAGATGAAAAGGAGTGTCAGATGGTGATATGTACTGTGAAGTAAACTAGACATTAAAAAAAAAAGTAATATGATAGAAAATGACTGCGGGAGAATAAGGGGTTATTTTTGTTTGGCTAGCGACTGGGGAGCTCTGAGGAGGTGACGTATGAGCCCAAGTTGACAAAGACCTAGCCCTGCAAAGAACAGGAGAAAGAGTATTCCTGGTAGAGGGAACAGCCAGCATAAATGCATGGGGGCAGGAATGAATATGGCCTGTTCTAGAAACAGAGAGAAAGCCAGTGTGTGTGATGGAGAGTGACATTGGAGAGACAGGCATACCTGGAGCCTCTAGAGCTTTGTAGATCCCAGGAAGGAATCTTATTTTTTATTTCAAATGCAGTGGGATGCCATGGGAGAGTTTTAGCAGGGAAGTGGCAAGAGTTTCTACTTTTGTGCACCCCCTTGTAATAAATGCTTGTATATCATTGGCTGCTCAAATAGGATATGGATTCCTTGGGAAGACACATGCCTGCTGATCAGGACCACTACTCCAAAGTAGTGAAGCTAGTGGAAAACTGAGCTTTACTCTTTGGGCCACTGTCACCACACCACCCTTTGCCTGCTTGAGCTACTTGTTGCACGAGCCTCTAAGACTTCTGAGGTTGAAAATTCTCTCTTTACCTATTTAGTATGCAGACTGCAATTGCTCTGAACTATCTTGTGGGCCACCTGCTTTGCTGTGATCTTATTTTGGAGTATTCTAATGGATTTTAGCAGAGTGTTAAGTCTCTGCTTTGTAAAGCCTTATTCCTATCCTCAAATTATCTTAATTCATTACCTTCTTGCTATGATAGTTTAATTGAGTGTAGGATGTAAAGCTAATTTATTTCACGTTTTTCTTCTAATAGTTTTCACTTTCTTTATTGAAAAAGTAATTACTGAATTCCAATACAATAACTGGAAATTACTTTTTCTAATAACATATATTATCACATCACCAGCCGCAGAAAATACTCTGAAGTACCCTGAAGTTTGGGTTAACGGAAATGAGCTTCAAATTGTTAATGCAAAAAAAAAAAGAAAAAATTGCTAATTTGTTATCTCAACACTGGCCTCTTTATTTATTTTGAACTTACACATTTGCCCATGTTCATTGAGAGAAAAATTATAAAATACAGAAAAGAAAAAAGTAAAAATAATCTCAACACTCAGATATAAGTACTATTAGCATTTGGTTGAAAGTCTTCCATATATGTTTTCTACGTGCATATATACACATATAAGTACATTTTAATGGCATGCTAGTATTCTATTACTTATATGTAGTATATTATTATTAAATTATAATGACTTTTTTTAGGTCATTGATGATCAAACACCGATTATATCAGTACAGTTCAACATAATAATGTAACAATTTCCATATTGCAAAATATTTTATTTATTTTTAAGTTTTCAGCACCTTGAGAAATGCCATTCATACACATCCCTGTGTTTATCTAAATATATGTACATAAATTATATTTGCACATTTGCCTAAAAATTTCTTTAGGATAAATTCTCAGTAGTTCAACTGGTGGGCATGGAAAAGAGCATGCACATTTCTAATGCATTGAATCTATATTTCCAAATCATCCTTAAACTTGTTTAAACATCAACAATATATAATGTTGCTCATATCCTCAGCAATACTGAGTATTATTCTTTTATTGGAACTCTTATTGGTAGAGACAAAAAAAAAAATCTTTTCATTTGCATTTCCTTGACAGACTAATTAAAAGAGTTGAGCATTTTTCAGTAACATTTATTCACCACCCTGACTCTTTAGTCATTTTTTAATGGTATCTCTCCACAGGCTGCCATGGATCCATACACTTTTTTCCATTAGCACAGTATTTCCAGGCAGGGTCATCCCTAAGGATAAGAAAGTGGTCTAAGTTGGTACCATGGGACAGCAAGATAAACTGTGAGGGTCAGAGGGAATTCACCATTATATGTTTGGAAAATTAGCTGTGTGCGATTTGAGGGTCTCTAAAAATCGACCAGCTGATAATACAGATTTCAACAAGCTCTTGTCTAAAAGTCCCTCAGAGATTTTCTGGAAACAGAATTTTTACCAGTTTAAGACATCAGAATATCTCTCTGGGTTAAGAGCCATCAGATACAAATATTTGAGAACAGTTTATCTGAGAAACCCGTAAGCATTCATGATTCTCTACCCAAAAGTAAGGGCTTGGAAGTCTACACTCTCTAACTGGAATAACAGAGGAATACATTTTTGCCTGACTAGAGCTTTACAAGGTTTAAAGGGAAAAAGGACAAGGAGGCGTATGGTCATTTTTTACTGAGCAAAACGAGAAAACATTTGCATGTTGGGATTTAGTCTCTTGAACTCATCCACAGATGAAAGTCCTCAGTTCCTCTGACATAGTCAAGACAATAACCGAGGATGGAGGGGGGAAGATCAATTCTAGAATTGCCGAGAACCTTGTTCCTCAAAGTGAGATCCCTGGATCAGCAGCGTGGCATCACCTAGAAGCTTGTGACAAATGCAGAATCTCTGGACATGCCCCAGACCTGCTGATTCAGAATCTGCACTCTAACATGATCCCCAGGGCATTCATAGGTATCTCAGTGTGAGAAGATTGAGGAGACACAATTTGCAGAACCCGATGGTAGGTGAGATATGGAAAGTGAGAGAGACCCTGGGAAAAGAAACCACCCGGTTTCAGTCTCCCGGATAAATAAGTGTATTGTTTAATACACAAGTGGCTAGAGATTCGAGGTTAGGTAACGGTCCAAGGTAGCATGATGTACAGCAAATGAGTGTGCAGTCCAGACTCTCTGTGACGCAGAACTTCAGGGAAGGGCCAAGTGCCCGTGAATTGGATTAGTTCGTTTGTGATGCATTCCAAAATGTTTAAGTAATTTTCTTGATATCATTGAATGAAACAGTGCATTTCAAGTGCTTACAATGATGTCTGGCACATGGTATGCAGACCACCAACTTTACCTATTATTATGGTTATTATCATTGTCATCCTCTTTGTTGTTTGTCAAGTGATTGGACTATTAAACGCAACTATGCATATTGGAAAGCAATACTGAGCTGACAAGGGCGTGGCATGATTCTATAGGCCACCTTAATTACTAAAAAGGAAAGAATGAGAAGAAAAGAAAAAGTTGTCACTTTTAAAAAGCTCAGCCACAGAATATCCCACATCAGCACTTAGTGGATGTGCTTGCAATTAAAGCCATGGTGTGGAATTCCTGATTACTCAGCTTTTGCAAATTGAAGAGACAATAAATAGCGCAGAAAGGAAAAAACGGTTACTTCTTCAAAGATGTATAGAAGCAAACATCTAATTTTCATGTTATGCTTGTTTAATTAGGTGATTTACTGTAACATATTTATCAGACAAGAGTATAGCTAAGAGGAGGCCCTTTTTCTCCTTTCATCGTTATGAGTATTAATTTATCCTGCGCGAGGGACTTGCTGATTCTCACACAACGATGCTGGTGATTGAAATTTACAGACAAAAGACATAAGCATGAGTATAGAATATAAGGGGTTGGGGGAAGGAGGGGAGAAAAAATATATTTGAGAAGAATAATGAGTAACATGAAGAGGCGTGAAAACGGCATTGATATAGTAGCCAATTCGTGCTCTGGGAGTAAAGCAACCTAAACTCAAGTGTGAGGTCACACCAGATAGCAAAGGAGTCTTACCTGTGTAATATAACCTCTCTGGGACTCCTTTACTCCATCTCTAAATGGAGAAACTGGAGTTCTCCAAATCACCTCAGAAACAGCAAAGTCCAATATTGTCATATTCTGTTTTGGAGTCAGGGCAAGCATAATCTGGTTCGTCCACTGAAGTAACTCTGTGACCATGACCAAGTTACCATCTTTGCATATTAACAAACGAATGAATGCTAGACCCCAAAAAGAGTAGTAGTGCTCAGATTATTTTCTAGAAGGCTGACATTATCACTTAGGAGATGCTGGGAGAGGAAAATAAAGAGAGGAAAGAAGTACAGCGTTGGGCGTCCCCGTTTTTTACTCTTTGGCTTCTCTGATTTTTTACTTTTTACTTGGACTTCCAAGTGAGAGATTGTTTGATAGTAGATTTTCACTTGGGGCGGGGGGGTGGAGTTTGAAAACTACAGTACCTATTTCAATATCTTATGCCAGAAAATACCCCAGGTCCTCAACTCTTTTGTACATGCCCAGTGTGTCTTCACTGAGGAGAAGTCGATGACTGTAGATTACTTAATGGGCGTTACAGTTTAGGTTAATGACCAATGAGCGTGGTCAACGGGGAATAAAAAAAGGCAGTGAGTAGTCAAGTAGAGGAAAACACTAGCAACTTGCTACAACATTCGAATATACCTAGATGTCAGGAATATTTACAGTAAAATGCAGAAGTGTTTGTTTAGTATTATAACTATTATTTAGAAAGTTAGAAAACAGTTCTTCTGATAAAATTCTAAACTCTGATTATCTAAGTACTGTAGCATTGAATTCATATTTTTCATTTTCAACTAGCATTTGATGATACCCAATCATGTCTCGCATTCATCCTGCCTCTGTTCATTTCTTTGTGAGATTGAAGTGTCGGTGAAATAAATGGACAATTTTAAATTGACACAGGCTATTTCCCTGGCACTTTAGCCAACCTTGCATTTATTGGTACTTGAGATCTAGTCTCAGTTAATACTTTGTTTTCATTATATACTATGAAAGAAGAGCGATGATTATGAATTGTGAATAAATAAGCCAATCAAACCTTTAGGATGTTGCTTCAGTAGGAGATTACAATGCACAGAGCACCATATGAGCTTGAAGTATATTAGCAACTAGCAAAGGGTTTGTCGTGGGTAATGATGGAGATGGTGAGATGACCTGTAAATAAGACTGCTCTGAAGTGTACCCCCAGTGGAAAGTTACACATAGTCAGATTAATTAGGAAACCACCACATTTTTCTTTAGAGTTGTCATCTATACACAAAATCAGATGTTCCCCAAGGGAAACAGGTTAAATGATTGTACAGAAAAGAGTTAACATAGCAGGCCTGTGTCTGCTGCTTGTAGGTCTGTTTACAAGGATGGCCCTTGGCCAGCATCTGGGAACATGGATTTTGAGACGGTTATTCCCTGGTAAGAATGGTTCACTGTATTTAGATAGTTTATGCAAAAAATATGGTTTATGTTGAGCACATGCTTTCCTTCTGGGTGTCTGGAATTTGGGGGGATGGTAGGTAGAGGGTGTCTATGTGACCAGCGTCCAATAAAAACCCCAGGACCTGGGTCTCTAATAAGATTTCCTGGTAGATAACATTTTACACATGATGTCATAACTCATTGCTGGAAAATTAAGCGTGTGATTCCAATAGGAGTGGACTCTCAGAAGCTTGCACCTAATTTCCTCCAGGCTTCAATATATGTGTCTTTTCCCTTTGTTGATTTTGCCTTGCATCCATTCACTGTGATACGTCACAGCTGTAAGTATGACTAGAGTCACATGAGTTCTTTTCGCACAACGTTGACCCCCAATGCAACCATATTATTGTGTTTTTTTAATGATCACTTAGAGAACAGATGTTAATCAATTGCCTACTCTATGCCAGATTCAGTTCTGGCTACTGGGGTGACCGCAGTGTTCAGAAGAGAAAATGCCCTAGCGAAACCTAAAAGATGTCATGCGTTGCCTTGGCAAAATGCTGGGATGTCCTACACATTGAGTATTTGAGTTCTAAGTGTCTACTCTGGCCATCATCATTGCAATCAACTTAGCAGTCAGGTTAAAAAAATTCCTAAAATACTACTTCATGCAAATTCCCTTATTCTCCATCCCTTTGGGGCCAACTCATGTTGATCAAACCATGTAATTTTTTCTAGATTGTTTTGTAATCATTCTCCAGTTCTTCATGTGGGTATGTTTCATCTCTCTAGTAAGTCGAGAGCAAACACAATATACTTTTTCTTTTTCTTTTTTTTTTCTCCTAAGTTTGCTCAGTCTGGTGTCCTACAGACAAAGTGTGTTTCAGAAACATTTAATAAGTTTTAAACTATTTCCAATGCACTAAAACCGTTACCTCTGAGCTTACATTTTTAAATATTTCCAATGCACTAAAACTTTCTACCTTTGAGCTACATTTAACCTCACAGCCACAGCACGTTCACGTTATATTTTACTTATGGATTTTCCCAAAAGAACCATGACGAAAGGATGGCATTTTCCCCTGGGACTCTGAGTTCTCATGACTGGTAATTCCAGTCTTTGTCTAGCTGTGGCTCTTGGTCAAGTCCCTGAGCCACCACCAATCCATGTATCTGTAACAATGCACAAGGCTCAGAGAACTTGTCACTTGAATCACGTGGCCATGGAGGAGAACCACAGATACTTGGCAAAAGAAAGCTGAGGCAAAGTTCATAAGCACAGACACTCTCACACAGATTTCATAGAATTCAGAGGTTCAGAGAAACGGAAGGTGTTTTGTTCCATTGTAGTTTCTTGTTTATATCCCCCCGATCCAAAAATAATTTTAGGCCGAGAAGCCAAAAGATAGCAGTGAATGGCAGGGGCAGTTGGGAAGTGAAGGTCTGGGGAGTAAATTTAGACTTTCAGTCACTTGTCAAAATAATTTGGACAAGTTCTGTACCCAAATTAATGGGTAAAGTGTGGCTTCATCAATACCTAGATAATCTATTTCTCTACTACAGTAATCAATCCCCAAACAAAAGACTCTGATTTCAAGTACCACCTCCCTTTTTCCAGTAATTCCATGTCATTGGGTGAGAAATGAGGGGAGTGTATTTCAGAATAGGACATATAAATCAATCAGCACTTTCCTGGGCTACATTTATAAACACATTCTCAGTTCTAAGTCAAAATTACAGTTTTTAATTACCCTTTTATTGGCATCATTAAACATTATTTGGCCCCAGAATGATGAAATGAATTAATTAAAGAATGGTAGTTCAAGTCCTAAGTACGTTGCTTGAGACATATATCACTATTAATAATCTGGAGTCGTGTAGACTACCCATTAATATTTTTATTCCTATGGTACTCTCAGAGTATTGTGTATACCATTCAATTATGTATCTTTTACTTGCCTGGTCCTGATTTGAAAATTTTTTTTAATTTATTTTTCAAAAATTGTTTCAGTGTTCATGGACTTAATAAAAATTGAATTCACAGTTGTTAAAATATAGAGTTTTCTCCTCTTGGACAGGAAACCTTTGTCCAGATTTCTGAGTATGATAAAGAATTGTGGTCTAAATGCGATAGAATTCCTTTGTCCCTGTGTTAATTTAAGGAAAGTTCACTGTCCTAAATTTGCAAGTGTCGCGGAGTGGAAAATTTCCTCTTTACCCTTCTTGAGTTCTTGTGGCTGGACTTATAATAAAACTGACACAGGACAGACTAACAAGAGAAAAAGAAACAAATTTTAATTCCTGAGCACAGAGGTCTCATAGAAATGGGACCTAAGAGATGGCCAAAGCAGACAGCTTTTTATACTTTTTAGACAAAGGAACAATAAATCTGGGAGGAACTGACAGGACAAAGAAAAGTAGGCTTTGGGTGCTTAGTTAGTGAGGAATCTGAATAGAGTTTGGGCTTAGGGTAGTAAATTAAAGAAATATCAAGGTTTATTTACATAGGTTTCTTGGCTCTCTCTCTGGTGGTAAAGGTGTTCTTCTACATCCAGATGCAGGGAGTGTACTTTTCTCATGAGAGATTTATTTCCTGCTTTCAGGGAGACAGAGAGGAGGATCAAAGTGTACTTCTTGCACTGGATCTTTCTTAAGTAACTTTAATTCAAACCAGAATAGTCAATATGCCATTGAAGCACATTTTGGGGTGACCTACCCTGGGCCCCAACACAAGTGTACCATTATATGCCCACTGTGGACATTTTATACACATAACCCAGTATGAGCAATTTGCCCCCTGAATTTAGGAACAGTACTTTGACTGTCATAAACATAAGTATCTGTTTGCTGTGTATAAGTGATAAACTTCCTTATGACTAGTTATAATCCAGCAGTTTGACTAAGCTGACTTGAGGTGGAATGTTTGGCCAGCTAAAAGCAATACCTATTTGAATGTGTAAATGATGGACCAGAGTCTCTGGGAGGTCACCTTCTGAAAGTTAATAACACATCTCTTGACTAGTAGCTATAGTGGTGGTAGAAATAGGCAAAGGCTTTAGGTGGTTTGATCATAGAACCCTATTTGAAGAGATACATAACTAAACAATCCAGATACCTAAAACCATAAAACAAAATGAGAAACAATAAGCAAGTTAATATTAGTTTGCTGTGACCCCAACATGCCACCAAGAACCCCAAACTAGCAACAGAAACCTGGAGCTTTCCCAGTTCCTTAATTAATTTGAACTTTCATAATTAATGTACCACCAGGGACACAGCAGCCCCCATTCTTTTCCCAGAGCCTCCAAGGCCAGAGAGCTGTTTCTGAGTCCACTAGCTGATGTCTAGTGACATTCTTCTTACATGGGACCTGGTATTGCCAAGAACGTAGGACCTTGGGCATCAGGGTTTCTGGGTTTAAATATTAGTTCTATTATTTACATCCTGGTGATCTTGGGCAAGTTACTGAACTATTCTGAGCTTCAATTCTATTTTTAAAATGAGTGTCAGCATTCCCAGATAATATTGGAATATTTAAAAGACTACCTGTGCCAGAAAGTAAGGGAGCAGTCAATAAATACATACATAAATAAATATGTAAAGAAGGATGGTCACATGTTAAAGGGACACAGGAACCAACCTGAACTGGCTCCCAAAGACCATTTGAGCAACAAAATTAATGACATTGCACTAGATTACAATCCAAAGTATAAAGTAAATAGACATGAGTTCATACTGCTATAAGCAAATGTTAATAAGTAAACAGATGGGAAGAAAGTGATAAATCGCCCTTACAGGAGGATTCCAAACAACAACATAGGTAGTGTCCCCTCCAAAAATTGGAATGTAATTCCCAAGCCTCACTCCTCCTTGGTGGGGCCTGGATTAGTGACTCACATCCGAAGAATGTAGAAGAAAGGGAGGGGCAGTGTTTTTATAGTGGAAAAACCAGGCAGCTACTACTGTAGCCAGAGTGATCAAGGTCACCATCACCAGTATAAGTCATGTTGGTCTCGCGTACTCCCTGATAAGATGGGGAGAAAAGAGCAGTTCACCTTTGTGATATGCTTCCTCCACAAACCCATGACCTAAGTCTAATCACAAGAAAAACACCCGACAAACCCAAATCGACAAACTGCAAAATACCTGACCAATATTCTTCAATGTGCCAAAGACTTGAAAAGCAAGGCAAGGCTAAGAAATTGTCATAGACCAGTGGAATCTCAAGAGACATGATGACTAAATGCACCGTGGTATTCTGGATGGGATCCTAAAGCAGGGGGGAAAAGTCATTAGTGGAAAGCTAGTGAAATATGAATGAAATCTGAGGTTTAGTTAAAGTGATGGCAATGTTGGATTCTTAGTTTTGACAAATGTATGGAAAATGTTAGCATTAGGAGATCTTCGTAAGTGTTATACAGGAAATCTCTGTACAATTTTTACAGTTTTTTTGTAAATCTAAATTTATTCCAAAATAAAAAGTTTTATTGAAGTAGGAAAAGAAAGAGGAGGAGGAGGAGAAGGAAAAGTGGTGACAAAAAAGTCAGTTCTTTTATTCTCCTTTTTTCTCATATTGAGAATAAGGGGTCTGAGGCACCGACTGCATACTGTGTGATTACATTTACAGCAAGGTCAAGAACAAGCAAAGCTCCATAGAGGTGTTGGAAGTCAGGATGGCTATTAGCCCTTGAGGAGGGTGACAGTGACCAGAAATGGGCATGAGGAGACCACCAGCGTTGTGGAAATTTCCTGTTGCTTGCTCTACATGGACAAGTATCCTCACTTTCTGAAAATTCGTCTAGTAGGACAAAATTAGGATTTGTTCACTTTTCTATCTATATGTTATACTTGAATTACTTTTTAAGTTTATATTGAAGGATAAATACCAGAGGGAGATGGAGAGTTCAAGTTTAGAGTTCACTTAAAGGATGAGCCATCTCTCTCCTCTAAGTTTCATTTCATTGTAACTAAGGCCAACTGTTACCAACCAGGGTTCTTGGCCTTCCCCAGTCAATAGAAATTGATTAGAGGCCAGACAAGAAATTCAGGCAAGGCTTTATTGGGGCACCTACTGCTGGGGGCGGGGGGGAGTGAAAACAAGTAACAGGTTCCCTTGTTTGCTCCCCAAGGTGGGGAAAGCTGGTTCCTTATATGGGGTGAGGGCAGGGGTGTGTCCAGTGGTCAGGCCGGAGCAGGGGCTTAGGTAGTTTGCCCACCCCTTTGGTGGTGTGGTGTACAGGGGGCATGCTCAGTACCCTGCTTTTTCTCCCAACACCCTGTTTTTGCTCCTAGCTCTTCAGAAGTGGCAGTTGGATTTTTTTGGTCTTTTTGTATCTCTTTGTCCATAATTTGCCCCATTTGCGCATGCACACACTTATTTTTAGTCCCATATAATTTCTTTGTATTTTGTTGCTGGAGGAGACATTTGTCCAGGTGAAAGCATTTCAGCAAAGGGTGCAAGGTCCCAGGTCCCAGCCTGTCTCACAGTTGCTTCTCAGGGTTATGACACAGCTGTACATGCCGCCCTTCAAATCCTAGTGGAAAATAGAATTTGCAGTGAAAACACCTCCTTCACTGGATCATACCTCAACTACTCAGAAACTGAAAGTCTATTCTGACCTCCTCAGGTAACAGCAGACCACAGTATTTAGACAAGACCTACACAGAGGGAGTAAAGACACAGTTCCTAGTAACTCCATGCCAAGCCCACCTGCATGGATCATATATGTTTTCTTCCAAGTCTCAGTTATTTTATGAAGTTCTTAATCTTAGACTGGGAAAAATAAGAGAAAAGGCATTTCCGCCTTTCTGAGCAATTCACTTAGAGAATGGGCTATTCATTTTTTAACGTAATCTGGGCTTTGTCTGTAAGCGATGGCAGGCAACTAGAAAATATTGCTATTACACAGGGAAAAATATGGAAGTAGTTTTTGACTCAAAGGCACTACTCACTTAGAGCAGGCTCTCCCATGAGAAATACCTATCAAGTAGCTTTAAAATAAATTGGAAAAAGAAGTAGAAAAAAAAAAAAAAGTGGTGAAAGAGGAGTGAATGAAGAGTCAGCAAATGGGCAGGTTTCCGTTTGAAATTTAAATTGGCAGCTGGCACTATTTGAATCATTCTGTATTTAATATACTTTGAATGGGGTAGATGACAGTATTGCATTTTGAAAAGGCAAAGCAAAACCTTGAATATGAGGAATGTACAAACCTCTGTTAATTTGCTCGGCTCAATTTGATACACTTCCCGTCACTATGTTTAGGAGAAAATGAGGTGTAGGTATTTTAGTTGTTTACTCCTTGTCAGCACAATGGGAAGACGATGTGACTGTAAGATTCAAACCACGTGACATGTGGCTCTAAACTATTAAATGAATTATAAAATAAGGTACAAGGATATATTGTACAACACAGAGAATATAGCAAATATTTTATAATAACTGTAAATGGAGTATAACCTCTAAAAATTGTGAATCACTATATTGTACACCTGTAATTTATATAATATCATACATCAACTATAGTTCAATTAAAAAAAATAAAATAAAAGTAATTTACGTATCAATGAAAAATGAAATTATTGGAGCAAGGGGGCAAAAACAAAACCTTGAACTTGTGATTGATTTCAAGGGAAATATTCATAATATAGATTTTAAACTGGGCTTAAAGATAGTCATTAATAATAAACATATCATACTAGTAAAGGTTAATCAGCTAGGAATGATATGCAGAAAAGAAAATTTAATTAACATGAGAAATATGTAAATTAGTTTTTACAAATCCAAAAGAATGTGCTCTATTTCAGCAGAACACTAGTTCTGTACACTTACTCAATTAACATTCTGAATATACACATCACACCCAAGGAATATTCAAATTAGGATGGAAAATAATAAGAAAACAAGGAGATAAGAGCAAAAGGATCTTATAAGCAAGACCTTCTGACAAGCTCATGAAAATACATACAGTGTCTTAGACCCATTGTGTCTATTTTATCATGTCACATATGAGAGAATGGAACTAATAGTTTTTGTTCTTCTAGAGAGAATAGGTGTTTTGCCTGTATGATCACATTTTATCCTTATGATTCTGAGAGGTATGTGTTGCCATTTCCAGTGTTATACATGCAATAACTGAGGCTTGGAAAAGTAAGTGACTTTAAGCCCAGGCTGGAGAAACCATTAGAATTTGAACCCAGACCCTCTGTGATCCAGAAGCTACCACTTTGGTGCAACATTTTGCTGACCCTCCATTTTCCTAGTGACTACCAGTGAAAAATACCTCAGGGGAGTTTTAGTACTTGATTAGGGCATGAGGAAGAACACGGGGGTTTTAACTTCCATCCTTTTCCTGAAAAGGCCTTACGATGGATACAGAAGATAAAGAAAACAAGCAAATAATAAGTGACACTAGGGGCCACAACTGACCCTAAAAGAGTGGGCATTGCAGACCATCATTTTGGGACCCCAACACTTCCTTCCTTACGGGGCGTCGCTGGGATGTAAGGAGAAAGACAAAACTTAAGCATCCTACTTGCAGTTTGGAGACTAACTCTACACCACTATTTGTGTGAATTTCCATGTAACCTCTGTGTTTCATTTTGTTAATGTATGAAGTGGGAGAGATAGCGTCCGCATCATTGGGGTTCATTGTGAGTTTTAAGTAAGGTGATACATATAAAGGACTGAAGGTAGCACTTGGATTACATTAGGCATTTAAATGTTATTTCCTCCTCATTTCATAAACTTTCTCTTCAGTTGAATGAAGGAAACTGACAGCACAGGACTGGGTTATTTGTACTGTGGTGGCAAAGAAGAATTGCCAAATCCTACCAATTATTCTGCATCATGTGAATCAAGTGTATAGATCTTGGTTCTATTCTTTTTTTTTTTTTTTTCTTGTCCAGATGCTTGGATCCATGTACATGATGTTACTTGCTTAAGGACCAAAAACTGACATATTCAAAGTGGAGACACTTGTTCATGTGGATCCAGTTCACCAGTTTCCAAATTTCTGCTTTGCTGTGTGAAAGAGATTTTTGTGGAAATGTCTCCAGGTGTCTGCTGTTAACTCAGTTTCCTTAATGCTAGGTATAATATGGTGTTAGAAGTAGGAGAATAAATAAGCTTAATAATCAGGCCAGGATTACTCACTTCTCATTTAAGGTGTCAGCCTGGTGAAGACCAATATTTTATGTAAGTTCAACAAGAAGTGAAAGAATATAAATTATCGAGTAACCAGTATCTTAAATACATAAACTGAAAATATAATCAGGCATGAGGTTCTAGGAAGGGTGTTTTCACAGTTGTGCATAGTTTAAAAGGAGAGGGCAAGTGTAAATATAGGTAATAAGGGCTGAAGGTATTGAAACTTTTAAAGTATTTAAATGCAGTTTGATTACATCCCCAAACAACTTTTTCTTCCCCGTCGTCTGGTACAACTAAATATAGCCTTGCATTCTGGTAGATCAGAGATGTTGCTACTCAGTAGATAATTAGCCTCTTGTATTAAAAATAAAACGTATAAATATCACCTCATTAGTAGCATTGTATCCTAACTATTACCTGCTCTCTTCACGATCTGGAATAATCCACAGAACATTTAGAAATGTAACATCCAGAATGGAATATCCAAGCCTGGGTTTCAGGGCTACGGAATGTCATGGGTCAGTAATAAAAGTGACTGCTCCTGGCTTGTATATCAATGGGCTCTGAAAGGAAATAAGTGAAATGAAAAGACCTTGGGGTTGTCTCATTTTTAGTTTCTATATATTCTTCCTTGCACATTAAACAGCTGTGTTCTCACCAAGGACATAATGATGAGTATTTGACTCTTAGTTGTTTCATTTTAAGTGAGTCCATAATTCTAACAAAGGCAAATTATAAAACCATAATCCAGTTATTCTGAGCATCACCTATCATTGGGTTCAAATGTGCTCACATGAATATAAATGTTCATAGTATGACAGCTCTTAACATTTGAGGAATTTTAACATTTCCCCCAGATTTTCCAGGAGTCACCAAGAAAGTAAGTCAGACAGAGAAAGACAAATATCATATGATATCACCTGTGTGAGGAATCTAAAAACTAAAGTGATAAAACAAACTTATTTACAAAACAGAAACAGACTCACAGATGTAAAGAATTAACTTCTGGTTACCAGGGGGGAGGAGAGATAGATTGGGAGTTTGGGATTGACATGTACAAACTGCTATATTTAAAATAGATAACAAACAAGGGCCTACTGTATCTCACAGGGAACTCTGCTCAATACTCTGTAATAACCGAAATAGGAAAAGAATTTGAAAAAGAATAGATACATGTATATGTATAACTGAATCACTCTGCTGTACACCTGAAACTAACACAACGTTGTTAATCAACTATACTCCAACATAAAGTCAAAATTAAAAAAAATAAAGTTATTGCAAGTAAAAAAAAAGAATATCTCCAGTCAATTTTTAAAGTTTAATTTAATTATTTTTTTATACAGCAGATTCTTATTAGTTATCTATTTTATACACATCAGTGTATACATGTCAATCCCAATCTCCCAATTCATCCCACCACCACCACCACCACCACCACCACTTTTCCCCCTTGGTGTCCATACATTTGTTCTCTACATCTGTGTCTCTATTTCTGCCTTGCAAACAGGTTCATCTGTACCATTTTTCTAGATTCCACATATATGCGTTAATATACGATATTTGTTTTTCTCTTTCTGACTTACTTCACTCTGTATGACAGTCTCTAGGTCCATCCACATCTCTACAAATGACCCAGTTTCGTTCCTTTTTATGGCTGAGTAATGTTCCATTGTATATGTGTGCCACATCTTCTTCATCCATTCGTCTGTCGATGGGCATTTAGGTTGCTTCCATGGCCTGGCTATTGTACATAGTGCTGCAGTGAATATTGGGGTGCATGTTTTCTTTTTGAATTACGGTTTTTCTCTGGGTATATGCCCATCTCCAGTCAATGTATTCCCCATCTCTCCGTCTTCTGCTGCATTTCGCGAGAACTCAAGGCCATTGCTTCTGAAGTGCCAAGCATTTTGCTGCCTTCTCCTCTGGGCATGGTAATATCCTTCAGTACCACTCTGGTGCTCAAGGTTATCAATGCAGTAGTATGCACTTTGGGGCGATGAGATTGAGGCTTGGGTAGCTCCCCCCCTTAATTGGACTATTCTTGATTACCTGTCTCCTGAAGCAGACGCTTGGCTCAGACACAAAAAGTCTAACATGAACAAACTCCTGTGGCCCCTCCTCTAGCCCTTCTCTCATGTATCAGTCAAGACGGCTATGTTAGGCCACTCCCGAATCTCAGTGACTTAAAACCATTATGTTTCTTTGTTTCTCCCACGAGATGTCTATCACAGGTCAGGAAGGGAGCTCTGCTTATAGCGGGCACTCAGAGACTAAGGTAGGATGATTATCCCCCATCTCAAATTCTGCTGGCCCCTGTTGAATGAACAATGAATGAAATGCTTGATCAGAGAGTCACACATGTCACTTTCACTTACAACTTATTGGCCAAAACTGTCTCATGATCCCACTCGGGGGAGGGGTGAGGTCCAGGAAGTGCAGTCATACCATGTGCCTGATAGAAGGAGAACTGAAAGTATTTGATGAACAGCGCTACCAATTTGCAACTGCGCTCAAAATCAGGCTGAGTGAGGACCATTGAAAGCCTGCTGCCTGTATTACTCACCACTGTTTCCACCTCCTTCTCCAAATCTCCGCCCAGGCATCTCTACAGCAGACCACTCCTTCTGCAGGAAATAAACAAAATCACCCATCCATCTCAGGAAATCAATTAAGGCAAAAAGACATCTTCAGAGTTTCCCCACACTCTACGTTCACGGACTAATCTAATTTGGACTCAGCTAGGAGACCTGAGTATAACACAGCCAGATTTCTGAAAGATGTTCACATTACAAGCTACTCTAAAAGCGGACTTTATTCTCATAAAAACATTTACGATTAAAGTAAGCCCATTGGACAGTATGAAGCTAAATCACAGAAAGTTTACGTGATTTAATGGTAAAGTGTAGTTTATAATTTTTCGGTTCAGGCCTAACTATACTTTTCTTTCTAGACCATTTTAATGCCTTCTCAAAAAAATTAGAATAAGTAGAATTATACCCTAGAGGCTGCGGAGATTTTTTTTTCATTTTAGTTATATCACCTTCTTTTCATAATAACTGGAAATGATGAGTGGAAGTTTGAGTAGAAGAATTTGCTCTTAAATTTTAATAAATTATCCTGAAGGTATTTGTTGCTTCACAAGCTTAGTAAGTGGTCACTAGACTTTTAAATTTACATGTTTACTAATCCCAAAAGCACGCATCAAAAATACTAGGCATATTACGATAAAACTAAATGCCAGTCAGTAATACTAAAGTACATAATAATCTCAGTTAACACCATCACAATCTAACCAATTACTCAATCAAAAACTTATCATCTTTTTGACTCTTTCCTTTTTTCTACTCTCCTAGTCCCTTCTAGTCCAGCAGGAAATTTTATTTGATATATTTATCAAAACCAGCCTCCTCTCACCATCTGAACAGCTAGTCCAGTCCACTAGTATACTTCTCATGGAGTACAGAAGCAGCCTTACAACTTATTTCCTGTGTCCCCACTTACTTACTGGAGTCATTTTTCACCTAGAAGACAGAATAATTTCTAACACTTTTTTTATTATGTAATATAATGCACGTACAGAAAAGTGCATAAAGCATAAACACAGCATTTAGCTAATTATTGTAAGGTGAACACATATAGTTATCAATGTGATTAAGAAATAGAACATTCAATGGACTTGAGGACACGGGGAGGGGGAAGGGTAAGCTGGGACGAAGTGAGAGAGTGGCATGGACATATATACAGTACCAAAGGTAAAATAGATAGCTAGTGGGAAGCAGCCGTATAGCACAGGGAGATCAGCTCGGTGCTTTGTGACCACCTAGAGGGGTGGGATAGGGAGGGTGGGAGGGACATGCAAGAGGGAGGGGATATGGGGATATATACTTACATATAGCTGATTCACTTTGTTTTACAGCAGAAACTAACACACTGTTGTAAAGCAATCATACTCCAATAAAGATGTTAAAAAAAAAAAAAAAAGAAAAGAAATAGAACATTATCTGGACCCAGGAACATCAGGCCTAATCCCTGATCAAAACCACTTTTCTCTCCCTTAAATGTAATATTTATTATGAATTTAGGTAATCACTCCCTTGCTTTGTTGTATATGCACCCTCAAATAATATACATTTTCTAACTTCTTTTTGAATTTTATATAAACTGAGTCATATAATTTATATTATTTTGATATCTAGCTGCTTTTTTGATATAGTTATGCACATGGCTTTTGTGTGTCTGTGCTTTCGTTGATACAGTTTTTCCAGTTCCCTATTACTGTGTAACAAACCACTCCCACTGGTACACCAAAGTGGCATAAAATGAACAGCTTTTTTAGTATGCTCATAGGTTCTGTGGGTCAGGAATTCATAGAAGAGACAGCTTGGAGACTTCTCTCTGCTACATAATGATGGGGACCGGAATCATGTGGAAGCTTCTTCACTCACGTGTCTGCCATCTGGGCCAAGATGACTCAGTTAATACTGCAGGTCAGATTGCCTCCGAGTGTCCTCTCAATGTGTCTTGGGCTTCCTTACAGCAGGGTGGCATCAGTGTAGGCAGATTTTTTACATGGCAACTCAGGACTCCAGCAGTGAGTGTTCCAGTAGCTCTAGGCAGAAAGGCATAATGCCATTTTATGACCTAGACTCTGAAGACATGTGGCACTTCCACTAGATTCTGTTGGTCAGAATTGTCATGAGCTAGAGTCAAAGAAAGGATACACGGACCCCACCTCTTGACTGGAGAAACGTCTAGTAATTTCTGACCATGTTTTAATTCAATAGTATTCCATTGTATGAATATACTGTAATTTATGTATTCTATTTTTAATAGATATTTGGGTTGTTTCCATTTTGGACTATTATGAACAATGCTCCTATAAAAATTCTTGGGTGTATATTCTGGTACAAGTCAGCATGTATTTCTAGAAGAAATATACATAGGAGTAGAATCTCTGGGTCTTGGGGTACACAATATTCAACTTTATTAGATACTGTCAGTGTGTTTATCAGAGTGATCACAGCAATTTACACTGGCCCCAAGTATATAAGTAGGGACACTCTTGCCCATATAGAGTGGTCTCTTTAAAATGTAATACTTTTTGGACTTCCCTGGTGGCACAGTGGTTAAGAATCCGCCTGCCAACACAGGGGACATGGGTTCGATCCCTAGTCCAGGAAAATCCCACATGCTGGAGAGCAGCTAAGCCCGTATGCCACAACTAATGAGCCCGTGTGCCACAACTACTGAAGCCTGCGAACCTAGAGCCCGTGCTCCACACGAGAAGCCACCACAATGAGAAGCCTGCACACCGCAACAAAGAGTAGCCCCCGGTCGCCGCAACTAGAGAAAGCCTGCGTGCAGCAACAAAGACCCAATGCAGCCAAAAATAAATTTGAAAAATAATAATAAAATAAAATGTAATACTTTCTGTTTTGATACCCTACAGAGATTCCAACAGCACTCAACACAAAAATTAAATGCTTTGCCATGGCCCAGAAGGGCCTATATGACTTGTTCTCTACACATTTCTGTGAGTTCATCACCTAGTATGGGACGTTGCCATAAATATCCACCTGCACTGGCCTTCTTCGTAGTCTGACAACAAGACAAACTCATTCCTTACGTTGGACCATTGCACCTGCTGTTTCCTCTGCCAGAAAAGCTCATAACCCCTAGTTTAAATGTCTGTGCCTCAGAGAAGACTTGTCTAACCACCAATCTAAACGTCACCCCACTCCCCATTCCTAGTTTCTCTTCTCCCACTATTCTGTTTTCGTGGGATTACATATCATCACATAAAATTATCTTTATTTATGTATTTGTTTATTTTTTAAAATCTCTTACCATTAGCATCCACAGTGACTTGAGTATGCAGAAGACTGTTTTTGTTTTGTTTTGTTTTAAAGAATATGTGCCATGTGTTAGATTTACTTCTCATTATTTTATTTATTTATTTATTTTAAGTGTATATTTTTGGCTGTGTTGGGTCTTCGTTGCTGCGCGCGGGCTTTCTCTAGTTGCGGCGAGCGGGGCTACTCTTCGTTACGGTGTGCGGGCTTCTCATTGCGGTGGCTTCTCTTGTTATGGAGCACAGGCTCTAGGTGCACGGGCTTCAGTAGTTGTGGCGCACGGGCTCAGTAGTTGTGGCTCGCGGGCTCTAGAGCGCAGGCTCGGTAGTTGTGGTGCATGGGCTTAGTTACTCTGCGGCATGAGGGATCTTCCCAGACCAGGGCTCGAACCTGTGTCCCCTGCATCGGCAGGTGGATTCTTAACCACTGCGCCACCAGGGAAGTCCCAGAAGACTGTTTTTTAATTAATGCATTATTTTTTATACTTATTTAAATACTTGCGCAAATTTGCCTAGACGTTTGAGAACAGGAGTTGAGTTTTACATTCTTCTTATACATTTATTTATGTCTAGTACAGTGCTTGGGACAAGTAGATTTCGGTAATACTAATTATTTTAAAAATTTGGCTAAAATGAATGTTGAAATTGAACGAAATCTCATAGTCTAGATTGGGTCTCGAAATTTTGAGTTGGCCACCATGGGGTCTGAGAGAACAGTAATCACAAGGTTCATTCCTGAGTGTAAAAAGGCAGTTTAAAGAATAAAACCCATTTCACTGTTATCACTACCAATTTTTCTCTTTTAATTTCTTCAGTTTCTTTCCATTGTCTCTCCCCCTATCCTTTAGTAGGTAATGCTCAGGCATCTGCTGTAGGCTATTAAAGATGCTGAAATTTGACCCCAGTATTTTTGAGACTGTGATAAAAGTAGCAGATGCTAGAAAAACTGTCTTTTCAATACAACAAGCAGCTCTTTGTTTTGCAGTAAGTGGAGACTTTAAAAAAGATTTGGGTGCAAATTGTCCCCTTCTTTGTGACCATCTCATGAATGGGTCAGTTAATTATGTGAATTTAAAACTTATGAAACAGAGAGAGTTGGGAAGCTATGGATGAAGAAATTGCACGTCTCTGGAGAAGGATAAAAACAGTCATCTTAGTTGAAGGCAGTCACATCTCAGCTGATTGTGCTTTTTTCAGGGAGGTGATTCTCAAGTTTTAGCTGCCTGGGGCTTCTTAATACTCGTATTGCTGGGGCCCGTTCCCAGAGTTTACTCAGTAGGTCGAGGGAGGTGCGGCTTGTCTAACAAGTTCCAGGTGATGCATGTGCTACTGGTCTAGGTGCCATCCTTGGAGAATCACTGCTTCCTGTTCTTTTTGCCTCAGGTATCTGAATTCTTGCTCTTTGATCCTCCCCCAAGAGTCCGAAGGCCTATAAACATATAATTCAGTTTTAACCCCAGCTCCAATGTCTTTTGGGTACAGCTCTCATATTTCTAAAAATGTCAGTAGACATTTCTACCCGGATGAGATTTCAACAATTCAGACTTGTTGACCTTGGAAACATCCCCTAAAATCAAGGTGCATCCCCTCTTCTCATGCTTTGGTAAATAATTGCCCTTATTTCTCATTATCCAGATTTAAATCTTTTGCCACCTGTTTTACTTCCTTTTGGTCTTTACTTTTTGTTTACTTGATTATCATAAACATGAAGAGTGACTTCTAGCTAGAGTACCAGTTACTGATGACAAATGACATTTGTCATTGTGGACAAAACACCTACATCAGCTCTTTCTGAATCCTGGTGGGCTGCCCAAGAACTTCCTGAAGGAGTTTGAAAGTGAAACAAAGATTCCCAAGCCCCACACCTGGTTTACAATTTTGAATTAGAAATCGTGAGGATGGTACCCAAGAATCAGCATTTTTTAAAGCAGACCTTGGACCAACGTGTGCAGTCCGCCAATTTAGATTGTCATATAAGGTATTTCAATGCCACTTCCTCAAGTCTTGAGTAACCCAAGTCTTTTCAACCTGTAAGGACTAAGTTGAAAGTCATATTTTCCAGCGATATCAGTATTTCCAACTCTTCTTTATCCAGCATTCCCTTGGTGTGTGCAAGTAGTTGTTAGTTTTATGTTGCTGCATTGGTGTTATTTTCTTTATTCCCTGCTGATACCCACTTTGGAACTCTGCATGCAAAAAAACATGGATAATGGTGTGACACAGAGAAGGGTCCTCACCTCGGGTTTCCTCCTGAGCCTCTCCTGCTAGCATTCTTCAAGTTTGCCACAGCAGTTTATTCAAATAATTGATCTTATCTTTATTGTCAATGAAACTAGCCCAGAGGTTTTCCCCAGAAGACTTTTCTGATAACACAGAAGCACAACAGAAAGGGCATCGTGTTAAAAATAGAATAAGTAATATTTTCCAGGCAAAATGATTGTCCCTGCTTGTTATGTCTTTCAAATCCCTGGGTTTCTCCTTTGGATGAGTTTTTTTCCAGAGATTTCTTCTAAGGCAGAACCAGCAAGGAGGAAAACAAGTCAATGCTCTGCATCCTATCATGGAGTTTTATGGCACAGAAGATGCTGAGGGGACATCTCTGCCTCTCCTCCTCAGTAACAACAACAGAACAACATCTTATATTCTGATTTCAACTGATCACAGTGGGGGAAACATAAATTCTACAAATGATGCAATTTAGTCAGTGAAGTAAAACATTTCCAATAGCCTAAATTAATGTGGCAAAGGAGGAGATATTTCAGGGGAAGAACGACTAGGGAACAATTGAATACTTTTTTAGAATCCTTATTGTCCCATCTTTGTGTACATTTTTCTTGCTTCATACCATCTTTCCACCAACACTACTGCCACCACCACCTCCATCATTACCACCCTCACCTCCACCACCCTCACCTCCACCATCATCACCTCCACCACCATCACCTCCATCACCTTCACCATCCCATCATCACCTCCACCACCATCACCTCCACCATCATCACCTCCACCATCCCATCATAACCTCCACCACTCATCATCACCTCCCCCACCATCACCTCCACCACCCTCATCTCTACCATCATCACCTCCACCATCATCACCTCCACCATCCTCATCTCTACCATCACCTCCACCACCTCCACCATCATCACCTCCATCATCCCATCATCACCTCCACCACCATCACCTCCACCACCATCACCTCCACCATCATCACCTCCACCATCGTCACCTCCACCACCATCACCATCATCACCTCCACCACCATCACCTCCACCATCATCACCTCCACCATCCCATCATAACCTCCAACACTCATCATCACCTCCACCACCCTCATCTCTACCATCATCACCTCCACCACCTCCACCATCATCACCTCCATCATCCCATCATCACCTCCACCACCATCACCTCCACCATCATCACCTTCACTATCCCATCATCACCTCCACCACCATCACCTCCACCACCATCACCTCCACCACCATCACCTCCACCATCATCACCTTCACCATCATCACCTCTGCCATGGCAATATCTTTCGATTCCTATTCTACCACCATCACCTCTCACCCCATCACCCTTATCCCACCAACCTTAGCTTTCTAGTTACCTCCTGCTCACTTCCCATTCTCCCTTCTGAGGAAAATATCTCATTAATACTATAGTTGTTATCTGGGCACAATATAAACTGTGAATATCACTAGTTTTCTCTCTGGCTATGAAATAAATGCATTGGACCTCACAGTCCAAATCAAAGACATGAGTCATTCTAGCTCATTAGCAGCCTGTGTGTGTTGAAATGGTTTTGATGACAGCTTTTGAAGGCAGCTTTTAATAAGACAAGACAGTGTACTATCTTGCCTGTGCTATCAGTCAGCTTTCTCAATCAAATACCAGTTGCATGGCTTTGCAGTGAATACTGAGGACACTAGCAAAAGTGAGGCAGCCTTTGCCTTCTTTGCCGTCAAGAGTAATTATAGTAAATGGGAGACAGAGAATAGATACATGGTGAGAACAGGGTATCAGTTAGTGCCCTGGCAAGAAACAAAGGGCTCAAACAAAAGGTTTAAGGAAAGAGAAGTTAAAGAAGCTATGACAGTATTCTATACAGAGATGAGGACAAAGGTGAGGAAACTATCTGGGAAATATGAGGCATTCGGGGGCTAGCAACAGTTGGAAGTCATTCCAACCCTTTGGCCAGAAGAAAGTACAGAAGAGAATTCTATTGCCAGAGTCCAGTAAGAGCTGGGCCCTGGGGGAGAGGCCAGTCAATGGGAGCTCTAGCCACAAAGAAACATGGCTCTTGCAAGAACATTAGCAAGGTTTCTCTCCTTCTATTCTGCCAAATCCAGCAGGAAGCCAGAGGGTAAGAGAGCTGATGGTATGTGCAGTCTAGGGAAGCCAGGTTTCCCAGACACCAAGGAGGACTGAAAATGGATCTTGCCTTGGGAGGCGAGGAAAACAAATGAAAAATAATCAGCATAGTAGGTAAGCCAGGTGACAAGAGGTTGCATCTTGGAAATCCACATTTACTCTCTGATTTTATTTACTCTACAGTATGTGAATGCAACAGAAAATAAGGATCAAAGATGCTTTTAGGGTATGCATTTTTAATACTTAAGGAAGTAGGTCAGAAGAGTTCCAGAATTACCAGCAGGGTTTATCCAACACAAGCCAATCCATATGAAGGCAACCAGAGTCTTGAGGGATTAGAAAATATCTTTTTACCCTGACGTTGGAGGAAAAAACATCCAGAGCTAAGTATAATCTTTTGCCTGGGAAGAAGAAACCAGAGAGTAAAATCCCCCATCACCAGGACAACAAATCCTCATTATGGCCAAGAACAGAAAAGAGAAGGATCTAACATATTCCTGTTCATGAAGGTTAATCACTTGTAAGCAATATTTCCCTTTTTTGTTGTTTGTATTTTTGGACTCTTGGCAAGCAAAATGAAATGTCTTTTTATTCTGCAAAAACAAAAATTGTAAAACCAGTTCCTACTATAGGTCATATTGCAGATCTTTGAAACCAGCCTCTTAGGACTGTGATCTCTAACACAAGGTCATTTTGCTTTCACATCTACTGGAATGCGTAGGGATTAGATGCCGATCCATCTCTTTTTACAGGTTATATGCTTGCCTAGAGGACAAACGCCATGTTATTCCTATGAGTCTTTTCTGCCATGTCTTGGCATCCATCTTTACCAACGACCATTATTTTGCCAGTGCTATTCCTTAATACATGGAAGTACAATGGTTTGCATGTTTTGCACCAAATTTCTTCAAGAAACTGTATTTTGAACTCCTGTCAAATTGTAAATTTGATTTCTCCAAATAACTAGATGCTTTTTGAATTGATTTGAGTGAAATGCTGCCTAAGCTTCTTGCAAAGTCTTGGTCCAAGTGGCTGCCGGAGGGAAGGAAGTGAAATGCTGGACTTTTCCTTGGGAGATTTTGGGAACACAGCTCTTGAATTACCAAAGTGTTTACCCATCCTGATTTTTATAGTTGTCTTCAGGTGATCCAAGCCTCTTGTTGTGTGATTCCCTCATCACCGATGCTTTAAGCATTTTCTTAAAGATAAATTTAGAAGAAAATGGAATCTGTATGAAATAATTTCAATAGCGGTCTATTTGTAATTCAAGTTGATTTCAGCATTATTCTGGCTTAGCCACTAACTCTGTGAACTTAGGCCACTTACCCTCTGTGGTCCTCAGTTTTCTCATCTATAAAACGAGAAGAATGGGCTAAGAGGTCCCTAAAGCCCTTTATAATTCTAACAGACTGTGATTATGAGTCTATGTTACCCCTGGAAATATCATGAAAAATAAAAATAAAACTGATCGAGTTGAAAATGGTCCAACAGTTACAAAGAAATATTTGACATTGTAATCATGGACTCACATCAGTTAGTCTTCTGACTCTTTAATTTGGGAAGCAGATGCTTGATTAAAGCCTGTGTAAAAAGCCCAGCCCAGCCTTGTGAAAACTCAAAAATATTCTTAAGTAGGGATGTCAGTTACATCATTTTCTAGACCTGGCAGTTTGGATGAAATTAACCCACAACATATTTGAAAGCCTTTTTCTTTTGTGAGCATCTAGCATGTTTCCTATTGCTCTCCTCCTGGGTATCCATTTGTTATCAAAACCAGTGTGGCATCCAAATTGAAGTTCAGTGCCAGCAGAGGTTACATTTATACATTTCCCAGAAAAGGAACAACAGTTGTCATGGGAGAAGATTAATGTGTGGCCATCTTGGGTCCTTATTAAAATCTTTTCTTTAAGAATGAGGGATTGGAATGTTAATGCATTCAATAATCTATGATTATAAAGGTATGCTATACCGTTTTGACCTTTTCAACATTTGGTAATTTTGACTGAGTGGCCATTTTGAGCCTGTTCTTTTTTTTTTTTTTTTTTTTTTTAATAGCTCTATTACTCTGTGGGAAAGAGGAAGGCTAGCCAGATTTTGAAAATACATTCGTCCTGAAGCAGGAGTAGTAGGATTTAGTTCAGTGTGCCAGAGACAGTGATGGATGTTTTATATAATTTTTCTCATTTTTGACTTTCTCAAAAGTCACTTATGAGATAGTACTATTATCAGATGAAACAAATTGAGCATCAGAGAATTGGCCATAATACCTCAAAGGTAGGTAAGAGGGAGAGGCAGCAATAATCCCAGGAACCTACGGTACCAATGTCTATGCACTTTCCACAGTATCACATCTTTAAGTTTTGAAAGCTGTAAATATACCTAGTGTGCTGTAAACACAAGTAAATATCCTAAAATATTTTCATATTCTAGACTGAACTTTCAGCATCAGTATCTTTTTGGTACCTATTAGGGTGTCAGGTATTCTGTGGCTGGTAGAGAAAGACGGCTAACAAGACCCAAATCCCTGCCCCCAAGGAGATTACGGCTGGAGAGTGTATCAACTCAGGGTTATGTGAACACACAGTGGATGATGAGACATCCAGAGATAAGCAATACGGGGGGGGGCGGGGAGAGGGCGCTAATACCTAACTAACCCCTCTGCCCAGATCTTAATGGATAAGAGAATAAAATAGTGTTACTGGAGCAATAAAAACTGGAATAGTAAATGAGGGGGTACCTAGTAAGAAGAAAAATTACGGAAGTCTCAACCACTTCCAAAAATGAGACGCTGTGACCCCAAGGGAGGAAGAAATACCCTATTCTCTCTCTTGCCCTCTGTTTTCCTGATAAGGCCTCCCCATTAGCTGAATCCAAGCAGATATCAGCCATCACAAAAACCTCGTTTGCAAAGGTCAGCCTCTGGTGACTCAGAGCATGGCAAGAAATGATGGAAAACGGTCTGGGGGCGGGGGGAGAGGCATGGACGGTTACAAGATGGCTTTTCAAAACAAAGGAATAATGTTTCTCAAAGATGAAGTCCTTTCTCCATTTCTTTCAAAACAGAGTAGCTGCCTGTTTTTAATTGATTTCTTTTCCTGACTTCCACACATCAAAACTCTCCGTGGAGTTTTAGCTAGGGCAGCCTCCACGTGGAAGGCTGAGGGGATGAAATGGTACTAGGGGTCATAGGATGAACTCAAATCAATCTGCATTTATGACCTAGGTGTCAAGAGCGAGAATGAAAGAAATACTGTCCTTCCTCATTTTGGTGCTGAGATTTTAATTCTCCACTCCTCTTCAGTTACTGAGATAATAGCATATTAACTGATGATGAATTCATAGATAGCATCAGGGGCTGTGTGCCTTTGAAAGATTGAGAGAAAGACTCATAATATTGATAGTCCATCAAACTGAAGATGAGATTTCAGAATGACAGTGGGAATGAGGGTTCTTTATTGGCTCCAGCCTAGATTCAGTTCTATGGAAGACAAAGAAATAAATACATGATTCCCCAGATTGAAGTTTAGGCAAAAGCTGCCTCTGTGACATTTTCAGATAGCTTTTAGAGTCGATGCATTCAGTAAGTTTTGGTCTTTTCAGACATTTGGTAGACTAGAGTTTTATGTTAGTTTTTTATTTTTTTAATTTTAAGAATTAATTACTGGAAAGAAGCTTACTTAGAATACTAGCCAAAGAAAAGAATATTAGGAAAGTATTCATTGCTGGGAAGATTCTGGAAATATATTAATAGGTTAAAAAGTGAATCACTGTGTAAGGAACCTTGACTTTTAGCATTCATAAATGCCAGAGAAATATGTAAAAAGGCTTTATTTAATAAAATTTCAGAAGACCAGGGGAAAATAGCCTTATAAGATAGCTCTATGTCTTCTCTAATAGAGATTCTGTCGTAGATAAAGAGAGACATGCTCCAATTATAAGCAAAAGAGAATCTTGGTAACCCTTTTGGAGTGGTATCCTCCAGTAAATAGGTCTGAGAGTAGGTTTTAGCTTGATTCACTCAGCAAGTGTACACTGAGAATCTTCTCTGTGTAGTTAACTCATGCAGTGGAAGGTATAAAAGTTATCATCAAATCAAGGGTAGACCGATGAAGAAGAATGCAGTTATCAGAAACTTCAGAGAAGCACACTTTCTGCTGAGAGCTTTGGTAACCTCATCCGTTGGCATAAAATCTATCAGGGGTCTTCCCAGCAGGCCCCCCGAGAGCGACTTTATGTCTCTCCCTCCAAAGTCTTTTATCTGGAAAAATAGTTAATTTAATATCTGGGACTTCCTCACAGGCAGAAAATGCTATGAAAGAGGAAGTACTGGGAGCCAGGAAGGGGAGGATATAAAAGTTGAGAGGGATCCATTTAGCCTGCTTTGCCTTTGATATGAATTGTATGCCTGCAAATTCTATTTCCTTTACTTTCATGTGCTGGCTGACTGAGTCATTGGCCAACTGGGACCCAGGGTGACCACACAACCAAGTATAATTATTTCAGTTATGTATATAGCTGTCCTAGGATTTTCTTGGGTTATGGGGTATTTCCTGAACACAGAGAAGATATCTCTCCTGTTTCTTCTCTAAAGCATTACTTTCCTGTCAGCTTAGGCATAAATGAAAGGGATGCCCAATCATTTGTTGCCTAAAATAAAGATTCATTGAAGCAGTCTGTGAATTTTATGTTCCCGCCAACCCAAACACACACTCGGATTTTGAGATGAATAGATGTATGCAGTTTAATATGATTTGCCTTTTTTTAAGTAGGTGGTGAGTCTGAAGAAGTACTCAGTTCAGTGACCTTGAACTATGTAGTGACAAGTACAAACAGTTTGCATGTGACTCTGCATAGCCTTAACCATGGAGACTATAAGAAGGTAAAAGTAGTAAAACTGCTGTCACTTCTACTGGTGAGAAAAGGAGATGACTTACAGTGTAGCAACGAAATGATCATGTGTTTCTTTTATCTTTAAAGCTGTTTTGGCTTCAAATTAAAAGTTACTCTTTCTTCTCAAAAAAACACTGGGGTATAAACACCTTCCAATTGCTGCAGTAATTCAAACAAACCCAGAGCTTTTGGAAATAAGCAGATCAAAACTTCTGCCTTGAAAAATAGAAAAACAACATTTTTAATGGACAAATATGTGCTGGCTAGCCTTACCGCAGCATATGTAAGGTATAGAGTGAAATTTATGCAGTAATTAAGAAGAGAGGTTGCAAAGGCCGTAGTAACTGCAACTGCAAGTTAGTGTTTAAAGTCCGAACTTCGGGAAGTTACAGCCAAGAGACTGAGTCCCTCCAAATGGCAACAGTGTGATCAAGTATGGATACAGTCATCCCAGAAAAATAAATTAGGTAAACCCAGATCATAAAAAAAAGTGAATTAGTCTCGGCTAATATGTAATAAAAACAATTTATTTAGTTAGATGTTTCAGAGTCTTCAACAGGCATGTGAAATGTTACAGTAGAAATAAATACATAGGCGTGCCCATACTTTTAATAGAGCAAGTATTTGTCCTGTAGGAATAAGGGCTTTTGCATATATAATTTGGTAAATGTTTTTATAGGATGCATATCTGACTCAAGTAAACTCTAACTGGTTAGCATTATGGTTCCTGGAAGGGACAGGCTAGGTAAATGGCATGCCTTCCAGAAATGTATTTTAACACATTTGATTCACATGATGAGCAAGTTTAATTGAATTGACTGGGATCTAAATGTAGAAACTTCATTGAACTGATTTAAACAAAAGCTTATAAGATAAATAAAAATAAGTGTTCAGTCATCAAAATTGGAACTGTGAAAAGATGGCAGAGAACAGAAAGATGACCAGGATGTGATAATCTGGAGAGGTGTGTATCCTAACTGTTGTGGAATTCAACCATCCTAACCATAATCAATGCCAATCAGGTGACAGGAGATGTTTTGTGCAACACGATTCAGTAATATTCCAATTATCAAAGCTCCATGTAAGAGAAAAGCAGTTGTAGATACTGATTGGTCTATGGATGTATTGAAGAAATCGGGGCACTAGCTTGGTCATCCTAGTCAGTGAGGACGAAGCTACAATTGCAGCTCCGTATCTAATTAAGGCTAAATAAAGGCCATCAGCTGGTTAATAATTGTCTACATCCAGTAAATATGCTTACTATACCTGGATTTTAGTCTCCTCAGATCACTTCTACTTTGTCTACTTAATTGTTGATTGTTAATTTAACGTGTATGAGTTAGTCCATTAAGCTCTTAGCATATCAAGGGTTTTGTAAAAAGATACATACCTACTTGGGGAGGGGGCAGGGTCCTAGAACAAGCACAGCTGATGATTCAAACACTCAACGTTTTGATTTCCTAGTGAACCTTTCTGCCTTTCAAAGGGCAACGTGCAAATTTACTTCCCTCCTCTGGCAATAGTGCTTTCAGTTATGAAAAGCGAATTTTACCTTGCATGTCACCATTTTCTTATTTTACAATAATAAAAAGCAGACTTTTACTCACACATACAGTGGCTTTGTTTTTCTCACTTTGTAGAAAAAAAGCTACCTTTATTTATTTATTTATAGGTTTTTCTTGTCACAGTCAAAATGAAATTTGCTTTTTCCATTTACTTTGACATTTCAATGCCTATTTCTGAAAAAATGTGGCATAACTCTATGTACAATTCTTTCAGAGACAAAGGAGAGAAAACACGAGCATAGGGCAAGTTTCAGTTTTTGAGAGCGTTCAGATATTCTCAAAAGGCTAGTTATATGGAAAAGTTTGATTTAAGAGAAACAGAACATAAATTTTATATACAATGGTATAATTCCACATAAGGTTAATCATAATTTATTTTTATTATTATTATTATTTTTAAATTATTTATTTATTTAATTTTGGCTGCATTAGGACTTTGTTGCTGCACACGGGCTTTCGCTAGTTGTGGTGAGCGGGGGCTATTCTCTTTGTTGCGGAGCACGGGCTCTAGGTGTGCGGGCTTCAGTAGTTGTGGCACACGGGGGCTCAGTAGTTGTGGCGCATGGGCTTAGTTGCTCTGCGGCATGTGGGATCTTCCTGGACCAGAGATTGAACCCGTGTCCCCTGCATTGGCAGGCGGATTCTTAACCACTGCGCCACCAGGGAAGCCAATGATAATTAATTAATTAATTTATTTATTTATTTTTGCGGTACGCGGGCCTCTCACTGTTGTGGCCTCTTTCGTTGTGGAGCACAGGCTCCAGACGTGCAGGCTCGGTGGCCATGGCTCACGGGCCCAGCCGCTCTGCGGCATGTGGGATCTTCCCGGACCGGGGCACGAACCCGTGTCCCCTGCATCGGCAGGCGGACTCTCAACCACTGCGCCACCAGGGAAAGCCTGATAATTTATTTTTAATAGCACTTCTTTCTGTCCTTATTACTTATAGAAACTTATAGTGATATAATTATGTACATAGTGATACAATATAGATAAATGATAGATAGAGAAAAGATAAAGTGAGACATATTAAAAATTTTAAGAGTGTATTTGAGCAAAAGGGATTTAATCAGGTAACATCAAATCTAGCAGATGGAAAGGAACTGCAAGAAGCTGTACAAAATGAAAGACTTTTGTAGGCCGAAGGGAACAGAAATAAAGAAATTATACTAAGCAAAAAAGTGGGTTGGTTATTGCAAAGTTACTTTACTTTAGGGGATCGCAGATTACCTAACTAGTGCTGATCAGGAGATTCCTGATTGACTGGTTTAAGATTCCATTTCCGAGAGAGCCAAGATTATAATCAGGTTAAGTCTCTATTTGGTGGCATGGAGCTTAGCATGAGCAACTTTACTTTGGGCCTACCGTCTTATTTTTAACAATCTATATATTCTTATATGCCTACACACAGCACATACATGCACACAACTAGGGAGTCAATATTTACTGAGTCTACTAACTTGTTTGTGGTGGGACTACAAAGATATATTCATTTTTTTCTCTCGAAGATCTTGTAGTTTAGATGGAGGTACTTAAAATATACATAAAATCGCCTTCCATGAGCAAGGCACTCAATGAATATTTGTGGAATAAATAAATGCACAAAACAGCACGAGTACAAAGCAGTATGTGCTGACTGGTGAGCTAAAAACACACTAGAAACTTCGAGAGTTTCAAAAAACAAAACAAAACATGAAAGAAGCCTTAAGACCAACACAACTATTGATGTCTTCATGGGGAAGTTAGCCGTTGAAATGTCTAAGGTCAAGCAGGATAGGATCACATGGGGTGGAATGCACTTGTGTAGGTTGGGGCAGGGAGGATGGGCAGAAAGGGAGAAAGAAGAGGGGTTTTTTGTTGTTGCTTTGTTGTGTGTGTGTGTGTGTGTTTTTTAAGAGAGAGAGAAAATGAACAGATAATCCAGGGCATGGGAACTTTTGTGTGATAGAGTGAAAAAAGCACATTTAAGGGAAAACAAAAAACAGACTTAAAAAAGACAGGAGTCTTGTAAATGGGGGAAATCAGAATCTAAAAATGCATATATCTAAGGTCTCCTGTAGAGATAGACTAATTACTAATGAATACAGCTATTTACACATTGACACATAGGACATAAAAAATGACCTAAGTCAAGATATATGTCTTCTTAAATAGAGAAACATATTTTATTTGCTTCACAGTTTTCAATATTAAAAAAAAATCTCTAAAGTAACTGAGTTTTTGCATCACATTTTCTAAAACTTATTAAAAATATTGAAATAGCTACTATGTCTTTCCTCAATAAAAACATCCATTTCAGAATCCACAGAATCCCTTCTTGTTCCTTTCCACACTCCTGTTTCTAAGCCATCAAGGGGAGTTCAAGCTACTACTGCAGTCTGTCTTGAATCTACCCATTTTCTTCTTCTCCTTTTTTTAATTGAAGTGTAGTTGATTTGCAATGTTGTGTTAGTTTCAGGTGTACAGCACAGTGACTCAGTTAAATATATATATATATATATATATATATATATATATTCTTTTTCAGGTTATTTTCCCTTATAGTTTATTACAAAATATTGAATATAGTTCCCTGTACTATACAGTAGGTCCTTGTTGCTTATCCGTTTTATATAGAGTAGTATGTGTATATTAATCCCAAACTCCTAATTTATCCAGCCCCTGCCCCCCACTTTCCCTTTTGGTAACCATAAATTCGTTTTCTATGTCTGCTGGACCTAGAGATTATCATATTAAGGGAAGTAAGCCACACAGAGAAAGACAAATATCATATGATACGGAATCTTATACATGGAATCTAAAAAAAAAAGAAAAAAGATACAAATGAACTTACTTACCAAACAGAAATAAACCCATTATCTTCTTATTCCTGCTGCTTTGGGCCTATTAATTGCCACTTTCACTGCCTTTCACTGCCATCCTCTCCTGGGATGTCTCCTGAAAGGGCCTCCTTTGTGATCTCTTGTCCCAGCCAGGTCTCTCCCACCTCCAGTTTAATTCTCACAACCCTATCAGAATTTTCTTTATAAATGCTGATATGACTACATAATGTCCCATGCTCTAAGCCGTTAGTCATCCTTTATTGCCCAGAAGATAATGCCAGACTCTCTAATATGGTATTTATAACCCTCATAATGTGGCTATCCATCACCTAGCTTACACTCTTTCCCATTCATTTATCCCATTTATGCTGAGATTCAGTCAACCTGCTTTGCTTTTCCCAAATATTCCATGTGATTTCTAACCTCTGTGCCATTTAGTCATGCTTTCTCCCTAGAATATTCATCCTTGTTTCCTTCTTTCATCTGGAAAATTCCTATTCACCTCTCAGGACTCAGGTAGAATGTCACATTCTATTTCGTCACTCATTGGAAAATATCGTAGCCTCTTAGCTTTCCTTTTTCTATTTATATATCACTTCTGCACTGAATTATTTAAATTAATGTGCCTTCCCCGCTCTCCTTACAGCCAGTACACATAATGTCGGGCACGTAGTATATTCTTGTCAACTGCTGAATAAGATTGTTTTAAAATTGAGGCAGATATAACCACCTCTTATTTTTTAAAACCACTTTCATCCTTTGTCAGTTTCTTCATCCTAATGGATATTTTCCTATATCTCTGCCACATATAGAGAAAAGTTTATACATGACTTCTTTATTGGGTCTAAAAGAGAATTGTTAACTGTATTAACATAGAAACAAACACAGACAACTTGTTAAATAGACAACTGATCGTTAACTCTTTAGATTGCACTAACCAAATGGGTTAATAACTTTTAAATTTATAGTCAGTTTATCATTAAAAAAAATCAGTAACAAACATTGCTCAAGCCATTTGTTTTGGGTTAAGAGATGTGCAGAGCTTTTAATGAAATGTTTAATTTCTCAACTTGCAGTGGAAAATTTAGACATCCGTGCAAAGACATTTTTTGCCATATTTTACCAGAACTTCAGAAACGTTTTATTAAAAAATAGACAATATGACAATGAAACCATATTTCATGTGGTAGTAGAAGAAATGGAGAAAATTAAAAGTATGAATGTTATAATTATAGCACTCCATTGTTTCTGCTTTCTCAAATTGTTATACTAAAAGTTCTTCAATAGAATGTACATTTAAAAGTAGTTCTCTTTATACCAGGTTCATATATTTGTACTCCATACTTCGCCATAGGGGATGTTTGTAATATATTTTTGGAATGAGAAACTGGTCAAATACCCAGCAGTTCAGTATTTCACATTTATAAACCAAATTGAAAATTAGCTTTGAGTGTTTCATAACCTAGGACCAACTTGGACATATAGGCCTTTGGAAAGCAAATAATTATGACCCCATTTACAGAAACATGTTTATTTTTTGTGACAGAGAAGAGTTACCTAACTTTTAATTACAGGTATTGAGTGTCTCTAGCCAAAACTGTTAGTCTGAGGTGTTTTAGCAATGAAAGATCATTTGGAAAAGCTGGTTTTGCAGAAAAAGCATGAGGAAAAAAAAAAGACATAAGATGTAAAGAGTTAGATAGTCTTCACATAATTTGCAAAACCTTAAGCTCATCAAAGGAAGAGATCAAAATTCTACCTAATGGAATTGGAAATTAAGTTGCAGAGGAGTACAATTTCTCTAAAATATCACATTGATACTTCAAATAGTTTGTCAGCATGAAGACTCTTGAAAAGACTAGTTATGTGTCCAGATAAGGTTTGCTTTTCCCTTTCTCTTTCTTTAAAAAAAAAATTCCTAAATATACATGTGACTTTCACCAAGGTAAAAAATGAGACTGTCTTGTGGATGCTTTCTGACCTAGTCCCCCTTCCCTCTCCTTTCCTAAACATATATTATACTTAAAAAATTCTTATCACTTCAAGATTTAAATTATTTCAGGACCTCATTTGGATCCATTTAAATGAGTGGCATCTTTTGCTTAAATTTGTTTTCGATGATTTTTTCCCCATTTTTTCTCATTTTTCAGAGCTGAGTTGGTCTTAGGTTATAAAACACTCAAAACAGATCATGGGAGAACACTCTGAAAGCTTTTTATTTCACAATTAAAATTAAGTCACATAAAGGCATGTTCTTAAACAGAATAGATCTTTCTCAGAGTGAAACTTTAAGAATGTACTGCATCACCGACGTATCTGGAGGAAGAGGCTAGAAAAGATATTCCCAGATGCTTTCCCACTTATTGCTTAGAGTTAAAGCTAATCATTTATAGTAGGAACTTCATCCAACAATAGCTAACATTATTTTTTTTTTCCTTTGTTTTGTGAGTCTGCCCAAGAGAGACTTGGTTTTAGATAGACAATCCTAAATATACATTTACCCTTAACTTAGTGATACCATTTTAGACTGATATAAAATCTTTTGTCAGAATTGCAAAGTACCCTCGTATATAACTTAAGATGAATGAGGAAATCTTATTTTTCTTAAGACAGAGATATCTAGGAACTCAAGCAAATATTTGAAATTAATGTTTTAATCCAATGTATGTATGGAGAGATAAATGGATAAAGAGAGAGTACTCTGGAAGAGTTCTGAGGTGCTATGTCTATACATCTCTGGCCAAAAAAAAAAAAAAAAAATGTGACATGAATTAAGACTACCTAAGCATATTTCTATTTTCTAAGAAATTTCAAATGATCTAAATCTTTATACTTTGGATAACTGTGATTGCCATTTGAAAACAAAAGGTAGCCTTAAAAACATTCAATATGTACTGTGTGTGTGTATACATACATATGCGTGTATACGCAGTCATACACACAGTGATTTATAATCTTGGGAAATATGATATTTTCATTTTCACTTTGGGTAAAATATCTAAATTTCACATATTCAAAGTTATAGAAACAGGAAGACCGTTTCTTAGACTTATTGATGAAAATCTTGGCATTCTATTCCTCTAGGTGGATTTTTCTATGGCATATTCATGTCACATAATTTTATTCTATAAATCTTGTAATATTAGGTTAGATACATGATTTACTAAGTCCATTGAAAGAAACGTTAGACACCCTTTGTAGAAGAGATAATCTGTTATACAACTGTTGTGTTTATACACTCCAACTAAGTTTTCTTTTTTAACTATTTAAATGAATCAAGCGAAGAAAACAGTACCCCCTGGCCTGAAAATTTTGACTTTTTTCAATTAAATTATCTAGCTGTTTTCCAGGTTTTACCTTATATCTTTTATCTCATTACATTCTTTCTCTTGAATATCAACGTATTTTTTACTTAGCAATGAGACCCTCCCCCACAAAGAAAATAAGGGCAGCTTGAAAACCATGAGCGTATTTCTCTTTCTTCCATACATAATAGCTCAAAAAATAATGTTAGCTATTGTTGGATGAGGTTCCTATTAGAAATGATTAGCTTTAACTCTAAGCAATAAGTGGGAAAGCATCTGGAAATATCTTTTCTTGCCTCTTTTACATACAGGAGAGTGTGTAATAACAAGGAACATTCTGTGACATGATAATTTGGGGTATTGAACTTAGGTTGCTTTTATTGTGCTCTTCAGAGTCAGGCAGCTCTAGGTTTGCACCCCGATGCTCTCTAAACCTCAGCTGACATTTTGACATCAGCAAATGTCTCCACTGTTCCTTATCTCATTATGCTGCTGTGAGGATTACATGAAATGAGCTTCTGCATGTAACACATTTAGCTCAAAGCCTGACACATAATAAATATCCAATAAATGGCATCTATAGACAGAGCAACAGAAGGACAAGAATTGATATACTCCGAATCACAAATCCACTTTTGTCCTATGGAAGCCCACAGGCAAGAAGTTTGTGTGTCATGTGGTACTGATTTTTCCCTTATTATAAGTGACCTCAAACCAATCCGTCAAAGCACAATGATTGAGTTTGCAGAACTGTTGCTGGGAGATATATACGTATACATATAAAAACATAGGGGGCTTCCCGGGTGGCGTAGTGGTTGAGAGTCCGCCTGCCGATGCAGGGGACACGGGTTCGTGCCCCGGTCCGGGAGGATCCCACATGCCGCGGAGCGGCTGGGCCCGTGAGCCATGGCCGCTGAACCTGCGCGTCCGGAGCCTGTGCTCCGCAACGGGAGAGGCTACAACAGTGAGAGGCCCGTGTACCGCAAAAACAAACAAACAAAAATATATATACATACACATGTACATGTATTGATAGATTATAGATGTGTATATATACAAATATATATGTATACATATGTTTACTGATTTTTTCACATTTGTTTTTAACTGAATCATATTAATGATAAAATAAATATGTATTTGTTTTATTACTTACTTGCTTAGTTCTTGCCAGAACATTCTGGCTTTTCTAGTGGCAGGCTGATCACTTTCTCCGTAAATCCATCTAATCCAGTCAGTGTTGAATGATTCAAGCATGTTCTCAGTTGAGGTCAAGATCTTGTTTCCTAGTCAGTAGTATTTAGCAAAGAGAGAATAAGAACAGATTTACTTACCGAGAGTAAAAGTAAACTCCAGAACTACTTGTGAAAATCCTTGTGAATCTGACTAATACAAATACCTGTCAAGTCCCCAGTAGGCTAGTAAACTCTAGGAGAACAACAAGGTCCTACTGTAGAGCACAGGGAACTATATTCAATATCCTGTGATAAATCATAATAGAAAAGAATATGAAAAAGAATATATATATGTATAACTGAGTCACTTTGCTGTACAGCAGAAATTAACACATCTAAATCAACTATACTTCAATAAAAAAAAAAAAACTCTAGGAGAAAAAACGTGGTCCTGTTCCATCAGAGGTTGCAATCCCATCAGAGGGAGAGAAGAAAAAAATAGAGAATCCATTCTTCATATATATATACACACACACACACACACACACACACACACACACACACACACACGTGTGTGTGTATATATATATTCTTTTCTATTATGTTTTATCACAGGATATTGAATATAGTTCCCTGTGCTATACGTATAACTGAATCACTTTGCTGTACATCAGTAATTAACACAACATTGTAAATCAACTATACTTCAATTTATAAATGTAAAAAATTAAAAATAGAGAATGCACATAATTAGTACACAATTGTCTGATGAAGCATATAACCAGAAATCCTTTTACTTCAAATCCAGATAACTGAGAAGATCCTATTGGTTGAGTGACTAGTAGTTTTATCCCCTTTTGTCCTTTATCCTTTTTGCATGATTAAAATGAAACAGATCTGTTACCAGTCACTAGTGGGTTTCGATACTTGTGGGGTGATATCTTGGCTCTTACCTGGAACGCTCTCCTTCCAGCCCACCCCTAACGATCCTTCAACCCTCTGCAATTCCATGGAAGCACACCCGAAATACTCCGTCCCCAATAAAGAATTTCCTGAATTCCCACCTAGAAATGAGCCGTTTCTCCTCTGTCTTCCATAGCACATCAGGGTCTATTTGTGACACATGGTACATTCTGTTATAGTTAATTCATAATTATAGTTACATTGTAGTTCTCCAGTTGTCTTTCTTGAGGGCAAGGTTCTTATCTTATCTCCCACAACAGTTAGCAGAGACCTGGAGACAACAAGTAGCTAAAAAATATCGGTAAACCCATCAGTGCATTTCAGTAATTTGAGTACTTCAACCTGGAATGTTAAATAGTTTAACTCTACCTGTGTCATGAAAGTCTCTACTTGCATCAAAAGAAGTGCAGATCTCGAAAAACAAGTGGGGAAAACAGAAGAGCAGGTAAGTAGCTATGTGTTACTCAAATGAGGCTAATCTATGCTGTGGCAAAATAAACCAGTAAACCTCAATGGCAATTAATATTTATTTCTCACATGATCCACCGCACATGTTATGGCAGGAGACAATTTCTTTTTAATGATCTCAATAAATTTTATTGATTACTTTTTTTTTTTTTTGCGGTATGCGGGCCTCTCACTGCTGTGGCCTCTCCCGTTGCAGAGCACAGTCTCCGGATGCACAGGCTCAGCGGCCATGGCTCACGGGCCCAGCCGCTCCGCGGTATGTGGGATCCTCCCGGACCAGGGCACGAACCCGTGTCCTCTGCATCGGCAGGCAGACTCCCAACCACTGCGCCACCAGGGAAGCCCTTATTGATTACTTTTACCTGAGAGATTTGATGAAGTTGTGAATTCAGCCTACATTGTAGGGCTTCCCTGGTGGCGCAGTGGTTAAGAATCTGCCTGCCAACGCAGGAGACACCGGTTTGAGTCCTGGTCCGGGAAGATCTCACATACCACAGAGCAACTAAGCCCGTGTGCCACAATTACAGAGCCTGTGCTCTAGAGAGCTGCAAGCCACAACTACTGAGCCCGCGTGCCTAGAGCCCGTGCTCCACAATAACAGAAGCCATCGCAATGAGAAGCCTGTGCACTCGCTACAACTACAGAAAGCCTACATGAAGCAACGAAGACCCAATGCAGCCAAAAATAAAACATAAATAAAATAACTTATTAAAATCTATTTAAAAAAAACCTACATTGTAATTCAGCAACCCACTGGATCAATTTCACCAATAATATTTGTTTTTTTTGTTTCTTGTTTTTTAAATTTTTAATTTATTTCTATTTATTTTTACAGTAGGTCCTTGTTGGTTATTTATTTTAAATATAGCAGTGTGTTCATGTCAATCCCAAATTCCCAATCTATCCCTTCTCCTCACCTTTCCTTCCTGGTAACCATAAGTTGCAGGACACCATTTTACCCTACAGTAGTCCTTATTTTCCTAGTCTCTGATATGTTTTCTCATCCCCCCACTGCTCAAACCCTAAAACAGCGCCACCTATTGTCGGTTTTGGATACAATAGCAGCCCACTTAGGGTCAGTTTATGGTTTAGCCTGAATAGAAGCCCAGATAGAATAAGCCGTGCCGTGGTAACTAATAAATGCTAAAATCTCACTGGCATAACAAATTAAAGGTTATTTTTGTACTCAGGTAGGTCCAATGTGAGTGAGCCAGTGGCTCTTCTCTACCTTGTGGCTGTGCCATCTGAAGTGGGTGCCCTTAAGCTCACCACCCTTGGAATGAGAGAGCTGAAGACCACATGGGTACTTTTAAGGGTCAGACATCTAGGTGGCCATAGCACTTCCACCAATCCATTGGCATGCACCCAGTCCCATGCATCGTAACTTCAGTGGAAGCAAGAGGAGATACAGATAGTTGGTGATCAACAATAGCATTTGCAAGAAGATTCTACAGTGACATTGGAACTTCACCTAATTCCTAAGACAAGACTGATTTTTTAACTTGCTGAAAGGTACTTGCAATTGCTCCCCAAGACCGTGCCTTTTGTCAGTCCAGCAGATCCTAAGGGCATATTTCAGGGGTGACCATGGGGCATCCTAGCATCTGATCAGCAGATTTCTTCTGCTTCCTGGAACCTGTTATACCACATCCATGCAGATTGCTCCGCCCCTCTCCATACCATTGATCTCTCTGGGCTTGAGTTTACTGTTCCCTATCGGGTACATTCTTAGCCTTTCCTTAAGTCTCTTTATTTAGATATAGTTTTATGTTTTAACAAATACTTTGAGAATATATTTGTTAATTTTAACTATATTTTATACAATTAACCAAGTGGTTTTATATATAAAACCACACTCTGTATTTTCTAATATTATGATATATATTTTAATGATTCAACATGATCTCAACTCTAGTAAAAGATTTTTGACAAGTATACTATTAATATCATCCTTATTAACAGAGATACTACTTCATTTCACTGCAATTTAATCATTGCTTACCTTATCTTAGCACTTATATCTGGTATGGCAAAATTGTATAGTTTGTGTTGCCATATGGGGGATATCTTGATAAAAGGCAATTAAGTACATCCTATTAAAATATGGTGTGAGAGAGATGGATTTAAGTTGGAAAATAGCTTCCTTGTGACCTTAGAGAGTTTTAAGATTGATAATCACATAAGTCTACAATAGAAACCACAGAAAGTGATATCAACTAAGTGACTTCAGCTAAACTCATGTACGGTATATTCCATTTTATTAGCAATCTTCAACAAAACTTATTAGGACAAAATTATTATAGTCATTTGAAAAATAATTATTGTCCTTTCAGAGTGAGAATAGCACTGTGAAGAATGTGAACTCTGCTAACTTAGTGATTTATGTTAATTAACCAAAGATTTTCCCTTTATGTTTTCCAGGGAAATTCTGATGCTTATCAACTGTCATACATATTAACTTTCTTTTCAAGCTGCTTTATTCTGCTTTCATTCTGCAATTTTGTTTCCAAAGTTGCCCCTTCTCTTCTCACTCCTTTTTGGTCTCTGCTCTTTATAAGTACCTAGACTGAGAGAAAATCAGTTTCAGAATAGTGACAAAAGGGAGAAATTTAAAAGGTTCAAAGTCCTTATTTATGGTAAATATTTCAGAAACCTGAAAAGATGTAAAATTCTAATCAAGCTAAGAAGGCTCAGAGAAGATATAGGATTTTAAGAATTACCTTTAATAAACTATTGGATAGTATTGCATACTCAGGATCCACAATCAAAACAAGAATAGGGGCAATTTTATGCATGAAAATTGCAACAGAGATCTGCTGGTCTACACGGCATTTCTGGAGGTGTGGTAGTTCTCTCCAAGTTTATGTAAAGCTGAATTAAAAGTAATATCTCTCCTCTCTATGAAAATCCCTTTTAAGAATTCACAAAGTCTGTTAATCAGCAAAGCAATGTAAGTAAGTCAGTACCTAGTACCAGTTTTAATGAAATCTTTTGAAAATGTTCATAAGGTATACCTACCCTGTGAGCTGGCCCTTGAAGAGTGATTAGGGATTGACAGGATGGAGGGAAGTTGTTTTGCTTGGTTTGCTTTGGTTTGGTTTTCCACAACAGAAAATATTAGTAAGAACAATTTTTGAAAGGGAGGAGTACAATCAATTAAAAGGGGAAAGTAAAGAAACCTATTGCTCAAAGGAGAGGTATGCATACAGAGGGCAAGAGAAATTATGTTCAGCCAGTTATCTTGAACAGGTTGTAGAAATTGAATCACAGTACTGGGAGTTAAATCCAGGATTTTCTGGTTCTGACCCATGCTTTTTTCACTATGCTCCTCTGCAGCTAACTAAATAGATCTCAAATTTTAAAATAAACTCAAATCCTCCAAAAATTTAAAAAAAAAATCGCTTTTCATCTTATTTAAAATAAGGAAACATGTGAAAGAAAACCTCCTTGAAAATTCCAACATTCATAGCCTTCCATTTAATTTAATAGATTTATTCAAAAACAGTTGTCACTTTGTTTAGCTGGAGGTTGACTGTTGTTTTGCATCCTCTATGTTTGATGCCAGAAGTCACAGAGTATTTATGCTCTATGGTTGTTTTTCCCCCACTAATCAACATAAGGGAAAGGCATTTTATTGTCACACTATTAAACAACTTCTTTGACAATTTGTGGTTTTACCGTGATTTTTCATAAGCCTTGCTATTGACTCATTTAATTATGACTAGAATCCTGGGCAGATGGACTTCTCTGAGCCATATCTGCATCTGCTCCATGGCCATACAAAATCAGCCTTCCATATGCAAAATATATTAAACTAAACAAGCATTCTAGTAAAGTGGGAGCTGCTGGGATAAGGTATGTGCCATGTTTATTTCTGATCTCACACTGAGCCTAACCCAGGACCACACAGTAGAGATTCAGTAGTAAGTTTTGAATATATATTGTGCTTTTTTAAGCCACACTGAATTTAAGTAATGTTTATCATGAAACAATAACTATTAACTAGTTGTATACCAAGAAGGGAAAAACAATCAAAACCATTGTGTAACTAAATTAAATTTCTGACATTTTGCCCCTCAAATTGGTTTGTAGATGTATTATCAGATTAAATACGATTGAGATTCAGGTGGGCTTAAATTTGGCAAGTTGGATCATTGACCAGGTAAGGCTGGTAGCCAAGACAATGATAACAACGACAACAACAGTAATACTAATAATTGATACCAAGTAAGACTTCGTAATCTAGGCAGTCTAATGAGGTTGGTTTCAGACATTACCTTGTGATCTGAGGCAGACATCATTGGACAAAACCAACTTGAACATGATCTAGTCAATGATTGCCTCTAGAAGATTGGGTTCCGCAAATGATACTAACTTATTTCAAATGGAGTTTCAATGTGAAAATCAGGGACGAGGAATGGGTTAAGTTGATATTTTCATAGGAAGCCAAGTTATGAATTGGCATGTCTCCTGGGAAGAGAGTTACTAGCTGGGGTTCAGAGTCAACTTCCAGGACTGAAGAAAAAATAGAATGTTAGACCAGTTCACAGATCTACCAAGGAACTAAGAATCAAAGTGAAAATTGAATCCTATGGACTGAACCATCACAGATTGTAAACATGGAAAGCCATAAGTTGGGGTTACAAAGAAATCTAGAAATTGCTGCACTGCATCAGTTGAGGCAGTAAAGGAGACTTGAATAGGTGGAGAGAATTAAAGAAGCTCAGCACACAAGGTAAAAGGAGCATGACTTCACTCCAAGACTGACTCAATGGTGAGGAAAAGAACAGTTGACTAATTTCCTTAGGCTTCGTACATGAACTGAACTAGAGATAGAATGATCATATAAGTTATTTTCCACACCAGTTCAGTTTTGAGACTAGAAAGAGGCACTTTAATGATTATGCCAGAACCACAAACAAAAGCTTGGATTTTCTTAGGCAGACTAGGACATGTTGTCACCTTAAAAAGAACAGAGTGGATAGAAGATATTGGGAATTGAGTATCACAGACTTTTATGGGAGGAGTGGAGTGGACGGAAGTATGAGAAACTGGGTTAGCTTTAGCAATAATTATATCTTATCTACATGTGAGGATTCTTTGGTCTTCCTTCCCAGAAGGCACCAAATGAGTAGACGAGATGGGATGGAACTAATGATATCCACCAATGATGTCCTGGATGTTTGTTGTGGGCCTATGGAAGGAATGTTGGCAGGAAACTCTTCATGGCCTTATCCTTTGGGGTTTCTGAATCAATCATGAATTAGATGGCCAGGAGATGAGCCTGAAGGAGAAGAAGAAAGAGACCAGTCAGGATGTAGAGTAACTTGCCCTGAAACCATTACAAAGAGATAAGGATACCGTAGATAGAGGTCTTCCCTTCCCCAAGAAAATCTCTGAAGTGACTATGCAAGAACACATTTTTTTCATGTCTTAAGGATACACATTTGGGTCAATGACGTTTGTGGATTTTTCTATCACTGCCCATCAGTCCACATAATTGAGTTAAAGTATCAATTTTACTTTTTTATTTATCTTATTTACAGAAAGATTCATAGAAGTTCAGTAACTGATGTTTCCAAGCAATATGGAAGGCTGCTTAAAAAAATAACTAGAAATGCTGAATAGAATATCACAAATACCCTTTAAAGACAATTCTAAACTGCTAGAAATTGAAGAAAATCCCCAGAAAATAAATTGAAAACCTGAGGCAAAGAGTGACAACTGACTAGGCCCAGAACAAGGGAAGGGAGAGACCCTGGTAGAAAGCAGAGCCCTGAAAGAGCGAGGTGCCCGGCAATAGGATAGATTTGACAAAATTTGCCCATTCTCAGGGCAGGTGGGAACAAAAGTTTGAACAAAAAGTTGTTTGAGGCTCATGCCATTGTCACCGAACACAAGTCCTTGTACCCGAAACACAGTGAGGACAAACAATACCAAAACGTTGGAGTTTTGAGCAGAGAAAGATTTATTGCAGGGCCAAGCAAGGAGATGGGTGGCTCATGCTTAGAAACCCTGAACTCCCTGATGGTTGTCAGGGGGAAATTTTTTTAAAGGCAAAATTTGGGGTGAGGACTGCAGGGTGTGTGACTTTCTTCTAACTGGTTGATGGTGAGGTAGCAGGACAGTGTGCCAGGAATCTTGTGCTCAGCCTGAAGTTACCATCTTCCACCTGGGTGGGGACCTTAGTTCCTACAGAAGAACTCAAAGATATTTTTCTGTATATTCCTTGTGGAGGAACCAGGACCCCGCCCCAAGGCTGCACTGTTGTTTCTTGACTGCTCCTTCTTTGTTTCTGCATCCCCTCCCTTCCCTGATTAGCAACTGTTTGAGTCTGCCTTTTGGAACTCAGGGAAGGTCAAGGAGGCTGAAAGAAGCTTATTTCCTACAAATAAGAAAAGGGGGACACAGAAAGTGTTTGTACCTGGGAGCCCCACAGGGACTCAGTTTCACCATGAAACCGATCTCAATTTCACCATGAATATGCCCTCACCACATTTGAGCTTTTAATTTCCACCAGCCCCTTGTATGGTTCTGTACCCCTCAAGATGATAAGTGAATTTTAAAGTAATCCCAGGATGGTAATACCTGTATGACTCTTGGCCAAACCAACACAAAACCTTGTTGGAGGAACAAAGTTCAGAGGACTTTTAAACAAAGCTACATATTACAGTATTTCTACCATTGGTCCTCTGAAGAATAAATATGCATCCTCAGGAATATTTTATAAATTGCTATCTTGATTCTGGTTTGAATCCTTGTCCTTTTTCCACAATGATGCATAATGTTTTTGACTCCCTGCCTTCCTGTGCTATGATTGTTCAACAAAATAAAGTTAATTTAGCAGTGGACAGAGAATGCAGGGGTTTCCTGAACAAGAAAACATCATTTTCTATCCACTGCTGATTTTTACGTGTCCTTAAATTTCAGTGTTTGTCATTATCATCGGCAAAGCTTATCTATGTTGACCTTTACTATCCTTTTTAACATCTTAAAAGCTTCAAGCATATCTATGCTCTTCCGTGTTTATTTTTCAACTATTGTAATCTCAGTTTTTCTAGTGCTCCAAAGTAATATAACATCCTCTCTCATTTATAATTCTGTTCCCATCAATCCCTTCTCCCTCATCAATGTCTTTCCTGAAACATTATTCCTTTCCCTACCTAGGGAGATTGTCTCAAATGTTAAGTCTCTGAGTGTATTTAATCAGCCACCATTACAGTGTCTGGCTTCCCAACACATGTTTGTAGCCTATTTCATAAATTTATTGTTATTAAAAGCAAACCTAATTTCACAATGAAACTACCCAATCTCCTTTTCATCAAAACCCAGGGTGAAATATTTCTTTGGTGTAAACAATACTGTTCAGCTACTGTGATCTAATCGGGATTGGTTTACACTGTGTGTTCTCCAAAATCATTCCTCTTGGACTTCTTAGAGCAAGTATTATTTTGATCCCCCTTTATTCCCCCTTTGTCCACTATTTCTTCTCTATTTTGTCTTTCCTTCACTCATTAGAGTGGGCACATTCCTGTAACCTACAGCAGGCTGTTGCCCACTGCCCCTGGTATACTGTACATAATAATCTTTGTGCGGTGTTTGTGTGTTCTACCCTTGATTCTTGGAGCAACTCTGAAAGAGGCAGCATGGCCACTAATACCCAACAGAAGAAGCTTCGTCAAGGGCTGAACTCTTTGCCCAAGATTAGATAATAGGTTACACAAGAGCCAAAGTGAGAAGCCAGACCTTCCCACTCCCCCTTTTACCATTAAACCAATAACTTGAAAACTAGAGATATTTTTGACATCTGAGTCTAGTATGGGGGTATTAAAAGGTCCCTGGTAAGGTGGAGAGATTACCTTTTGGAGACTACAGGATCAGCTAGCTTTGCATATATTTACATAATCATTTCAAAGGCCCCACTGTTCATGTACATTTCAAGTTGAAATGTAGTAAATCTACTGAGGTGTCCATGATTCTCCTAAGAGCTGCCTTTGGCAGTGCCCAAGAACATTTCCCATTGTCTGAAACTCAAATGATCCTATTTCTACTTTCTGTATGATCCTCTTTTATCAATCTTCCTTCCTTTTTCCTCCTAGCTTCAGTGATACATGCTATCAATTTATATATTTAAAATGAATACTTAAACAAGATAAAAGTACATGAATTCCAGGAAAGAACTGATATAAAATTAATATTGAATAGAGTCAGGGGTTGGAGGGAGTAAAGGAGGAAGAGAATGTTGCCTAAGTTACTCACCAAAGTCTGTACTAGATGTATCTCATACGCTTTCTCAGTAAACCCATTCTCTTATAACACTCCTCATGCAATGCAGCAATATTTTACTTATTTTACAAGAATCAAAAATAGACTCTGAAGAGTAAATTGTGTAGTTAATAAATTAAAGGGGAAGGATGTCTGTTTCCAAAGTCCATGCCATTCCCACCATACCAAGCTTCATGTGATAAGGCATCTCCACATATGACATCATCTCAAGGTGCTATAAGACTTGGTATCTAGATCAGTCAACCAAAACATACAAGGTTCCTCCCACACGTGGGATGCTGAGAAGAGCCACACATCGTCTTCCTAATCAGGAAACCTACAGTCTAATTAGGAAAACAAGGATAGCAGATACGAAATGATTAATAAACTCTGCCTAACAACTTAATAATGTGCATACATGGGAACAGGAGGTATATAGGAACTCTCTGTACCTTCCACTCAATTTTGCTGTGAAATTAAAACTGCTCTAAAAATAAAGTTTATTAATTTAAAAGAAAAAATCAGGAGGAGTTGGGGATTCCTTGGAATTCTTATAGTTCCCAGAATGAGGTCATTTTGGAATCACTAATCCAACCCAATGCATATAAAACATCACTGTGAGTCAGAGAGAGCCACCAAGAACAGACCTGAGATCTAAGCAGTTTTTAACAGCAGTTTAGTTGTTTCTCAGCAAATTCTGTGTCACTGGGTTCCCCCAGAGTGTTGCCTCATTCAGCTGGATGGTATGTGAACCGCAAAAAGTGAATTGCAGCACCTTTGCAGGTTGACACCTGCAAAAGGTGTGAAGAAATATCATTGGATTGTCAAGAGGTGTGAAAAATCTAGCCATCGGAATATTGCCAATCACTTCTAAATGGACACGTTTTCAGGAAGCATGTTTCCTTTCTTGTTTCTCACTCTCTCTCATGGCAGGGCTAATGTGCAATAGTTTAAGGTGTTAGAAGAGTCAGACTCCATCTGAACCTGTTTATTTCCCAGGCTGAGACTTTGAAGAATAGACCATGAGGGGCCTGAGGAGATAACTGCTTTTTTTATCATCACATTTTCCTTCTGACTGACTGCAGATATTTTTTTCCCATGCAAATACATTTTTATATATTAGGTCTCACTGAGAACAAACGTAGGGAAAAGACGGTGCTAACATAACCAAGCTAGGGGCCAACACAGCTCAATGTTCTATTATTAATTTCAGTATAATATATTATCCAGCATAATGTGCCTGTGATGGTGAATTAATAAAATCAATCATTATTTTGAAAAAAATTCTTAATATGTTTACCTTGAATTAAGGCTAAGAACCTGTCTCATTCCTATGACATATTATGTTGAGAAATCAAAATACCAGGCCATGACATTCAAGTTGTCTTCATGAATTTAAATGTGCTGATCAATTACTCAACAAATACCCCAGGAGAAGGCTGTGAGGATCTACGTGATTACAAAGTATCAGAAATATGCATCTTCAAGAAACAAAAAATCATCTTTCAAATGCAAAAACAGATCTGAAAGTCCACAACAGAATAATGTGCAAGAAGCTTAACTGTCTCCCTGTCCCTTCCTTCTTTTCCACAATTTAGAACCAAATCGGTAAAGTGCAGTCTTACTGTTTCCGCACTCAGGTTCTGATTTTTCCGTTTTAAGATGACAATTCAAGATGGCCAAAGTTTTAGTCTTCTGGCTCCATCTCTGCACCAGCTCGAGCCTGACTTTGGTCGAGACCTCGTGAGTACTGCCTGATTTCATCAAGCACCACATTCTCCATCCGTAGACTGCAGTTTCAGAGCTGTCCATAAAAATGTGAAGGAGAAAAACATCTTCATTGACCATCCTCGTGACTTCTGGCTAAGTTGTCTTCAAATTGTGCTTAGTGCGGGGCAAGATGAAGAAGGGAACTTATAACATGTGTTCATAGGGTCAGATATTGGGGTCTGATTGTCATAGGAGGCAAAAATTCTTTCTAAAACACAAAGTCTGATCGTACAACCTTCTGCCTAATTTTTTTCCTTAGCACTGCTACCGTTGCTTGCTTTCCAGACCTTATGGTATGGTCCCTTGTTACGTTAAGGACCTTGCGTCTTCCTGGGCCTCAAACTCTGCTCCTTGCGTACCAATTTCTAACAGCTCTGTTATCTACAGACTCCTTCATAATTGCACACCTGGACTATCTACTTCTCTATACCCGATCTCCAAACACTGGTGACCCCAATCCACTCTGCCCTTTTACTTTAAGTACCAGTGCTGGGATGATGTCTGACTTTCTTGAGTTCTGTCCATCTCCTTCCTCCTTGTGTCCTAACTGCTATCTTTGATCTCTGAATCTATAGCCATGTAGTCTGTAAATTCCTTGAGAAGAGGGACACATTCTGAGTCATCTCTGTACTTCCAATCCCTGTAGAGTGCCTAACAGGATTGAGCTATGGATAAATATTTTCAGAAAGACTTCCCTAATAAATGAATAAGCAAAGAAGCAATTCATCTGTAGAAAATAGATATTATGTGAGTGCAATCAGAGACAGCCTTTTGCATAATTGAAATAAGCAACTACCTCCTTTATTTACATTGTGTGATTTTTAATAGTCTTGGTAAAAGTTCATCTGCATAAAAGTTATATTCTAACGAGCCTAACACTCCTTTATGTAAATGTGTTGGTTTCACTAGATAAAATGCACAAGATAAATGGTAGGCCAATGCCATAGTTATGGAAAGAGTACTGAACCATGTATGGTTCAGGTACCGGAGCAAACCAACCTTGCCTGTATCCACTAACATTAATGCATAATAATATTATAATAATAATACCACCATCAACAACAGCAACAATAGCAGCATCTGGAAGATTTTAAAGACAGTGAGAGGGAAATTGGTAGGTGTGATAAAGTCAGTCTCAAAGTAGTTAACTTCACTAATGCTGCGGAAAGTGTCAGACCTGAGAAATAGTCTTATACATCTAGAATGTTAAAAAACCAAAGGGGGTCAAGACACCTGACCTTGCACCCAGCTGATGTGGGGAGCTACACAGATTGGGGATCTTCAAAGGATAGCCCAAGTCCATAGAACAGAACCTAGAGGAACTTGACCAACAAGTAGAAGATGACAGGGAAGCTTACAATCCATCCGTTGTTTGTGGAGAAGAAATTTTCCAGTGAGAAACTGAAATCGCTGTCTGGTGCCGTGCATGGAAACGAGGTCAGATTTCCTCTGCACTAGTCAAAGCCAAGAATACAATATCGATAGGATCTAATTCATGAAGCCCTTGAGGTTCTAACAAAGGAAGTGTAAACTATTCTACAGGGATACTTTCACAATCCAGGGCACACAGTACTCAAAGCATAAATAAACCACCTCCAACCAAAAATGAGTTCTAGTAAAAATTACAGTCCTCTTGAAATAAGTAACAATAAGGAAGCGTCAGAAGATGCGAAAAATGGAAAAATGATGTCCCAAGGACTATAAATAAAGGAACATTGTTATCTGATGTTCCAGATATTTGAGATTCAAATACATGGGGTCACATAGATACCACAAGGATCTTCATTGAGGACCACCTTGCTGTGAAGCTGATGAAAAATTCACTGCAATAAATATCATGCCACAATGACTACATAAGCCTAGTCTTATTGTGTCTTATTTATCGGTTTGAGGAGAATTGAGAAGGTTTGTGTTTTAGGAGAAAAGGAATTTAAAGTTCAGAAAGTTTTTAGAGCAAAAGTACCTACGAATGAATGACCTCAAAGACATTTTAAAATAGTAGCTATAGGATACTGGATCCAGTGAAAGTCTGTTGGCGCCAGTATTCATGTTGCCCAGTTAGCCTTGAACTGGTTGTTTCTGGCTTCAATCTGATTCTTCACATATACATTTAGTCAGACTACCAAGCTTTTATTGATTGATTTCCATGTGGCTGAGTGATGCCCCAGGACCTCAGCTTCTCTGAAATAATCAGTCTGTGTCTGTGTTCTGTTTGCTGTCTTCTGTCAGGTTTTATGTATGTGAGGTGGGGCAAGAGGATTTATAAACACTTTTGCTTAAACTCACTTCTTAGAAGAGATCCATGTTCCACAGAAAAGTAGATATCAAAACACAAAAATATTTTTCCTACTAGCAATAGGCAAGAGGTAGTTCAGGAACAATAGTCTGTGTAATCACAGTGTGACCAAAATAATCTAGGTAACACACCAGTTTTCTCTTACTATTATTGGCTCTAGTCCCAGGCACCTTTTATTTTTTAGGGAGTCAGTGGCCTTAGTCTAACATTTTTGAAGAAAATTATATCGATACTCTCCTAAAAATAAGAGATGCATTCAAAGGACCTTTCTTTTTATGGAACAGAACCCCTTAATATGTTAATATGAATAAAAAATATTGGGAATTTTACAACATACTGCTTATTCTTAAAAAAAAATTGGCGCTGCTTGACACAAATCATTTTTAAAATCATGATCATCATACCTTAATGGAAAGGCATTTTATGGTTCCTGGTAATAATTCATTTATCTTATGCTGGTAAGAGTCTCAATACAGATACTGGAGACTAGAGCTAGAAGATGGAGATGCGTAAGAACTTTGTGGAAGATGCTCAAGCTATTTCTCCCCAGTTTATGCTTCCAGACTTGAGAATTGGGCGTCTGTTTCTCTCAATAGACACAACAGAGGTTCAGGAAGAAGAGGAACACACTGTGAAGGGCCCCCTTTCCCTGAAACAAAAATTTCAGGAGACTCACCTACCAGATACTTCATACTACTGTTTATTGCATTTAGTCTTAAGGGTTTTTTTTTTTCCTGCTCCATAAGCAGCAATGTTGTTAGTGTATTTTTTCCATATTTTTTTTAGTTTCCTTGGAAACCTTCCAGAAACTGTTTTGTTTGGAATGCTTTGTTGGAAAGGGACTTATACCATTTATAACACTTAGAATCAGAAATGTTTATGTGATGTGAGTGAATTCTCTAGACAGAATTTTATATAACTGCTTCATTTTGATTTAGTACCTTGACTCATTTTTCCCTCATTATTTTTTTATTATAGAGAGGAGAAAAGGCTGGTGAAGGGAAGATCAAAAACTAATTACAAGTAATCAAAAACTTTTCTTTCTAACATTTCTTTCTGACAGCAATTTTAGCTCCTGTCATTTGTAGCATTTTTAAAATCAATGTTTGGAAAATTATTACCCTGATCCTTGTTCAAGATTTAATGATTTTCTTATAGATATTGTTAGATAGGAGTTTATGCGTGTTATTGAAGGCAAGGCTAATATGATTAACAGCTGCCATGTACTGAATACTTATTCTGTATCATGAAGTATGAAGTGTGTTCAATCTATAGTTTACTTTAACTTAACCCTCACTGCAATACTGTGATTCTTAACATCCTCACTCTACAGGGGGTGTTTGTATGTTGGGTTACTTATTTCATGCACTCAACAAGACGTTGAACATCAAATATGTGCCAGGCACTGTGCTAGATTTTAGGAGTTTAAGTAAAAAGAAGTAAAATTCCTATTCTTAATATTATCAGTTTATTGCCATAGCAACAAAATACAATTTAGGTATTAGAAAATGTCTGAATTGTTTGGTAAACAACGATAGGGCTTAGTTACACAGTCATTTACATAATTCTATATTTGGACTCAACCTACAGTAACAATCCTTTAATGCAATGGTTTTAAACTATGTAAGTCATAAACCTCAGCTCAGGAAAAGTATATCCCTGTCCCCACAATGCACATGCCTGTAACTAATACAATTGTACATGCAGTGTCAGGAGATTGGGGACCTCTGGAATGCCATCTGGGAACTCTTAGGGTTCAAGAGTGGCTGGAAAGAATTTCTATGAGACATGAGAGTTGTGCCTGCAGCCTTTCTCAGGGAAGACACGTGATCCCAGTCAGTGCTGCCTTCAGGTAACTGTGTAACCTTCAGGAACATCTCTGAGGTGCCTTTACTCCTTTCTATGCCCACTACTGGGGCCAGAGTCTAGGCCATCATTATCTCTCATTTTCGTCATCATTTACCTCCTTGCTGGCCCTATTGCTCCCATTTTCTCCTTTTTCTAACTCATTACCTAAACTGCTGCTGGAGTTATTTTCATGCAAATCTGATCTTGCCACTTCCTCTCTTTAAACCTTTTCATGGCTCTAGATGGCCAACTAGGTAAAATGTAAGTTCATATCCATGGTGCGCACAGGGATTCATGACCTGGACACGACTCACCCTTGCAGCCTCATTTTCTCCAATCATCATTCTTCCACCCCTGCCATCTCTCACACAAGCTATGCCTATCTTTTTCTGCAAATTTTTATAGCTACTGCATTCTTTCTTTTAGTATAACTCGTTGTCTCCATGTTGAACTCCTCCTGGTTACTCATTGGACGCCTCCAGAGCGTAGTTCCACATCACCCTTCTGGTCCTTCTAGAAAGCTAGAGCTGCTGTTCTTGGCCTGCTTCCTTCCATGACAGCTCCTGTAACAGTGAGTTACAATCATTTCTAAATCAGTAGGCTGGAGTTGCTTTTGACTACAAACTTTGCCTACTGACGTTTCTCTTCCAATCATGTCTTGCAATGCTTGGCACGTTGGAAGAACACAGTAGATATTTATGTAATGAACTGATAGAAACAGAGGTTCTCTATCTGAAAAAAAATCCAGATGTTTACTTTAGCTCACAAATATGCTACTCTTCATGCTAAAGTAACACCCAATCCCTTAGAAAATAATTTTTTGTGATAAGAATTCCAAACGCTTGTACCGGTTATATTTTGAGCAGATGAACTTCTGTCTGGACTTAGGATAACCGTCCACTACACTTCAGAGTAAGGAATATTGAGCTAAAGAAGTCAGATAAATAAACGTTCGTGGTACGATTCTATGTCAATGAAGTTTAAAAACAGGCAAAACTAATCTATGGTGATAAAGTTCAGAATGGCAGTTATATTAGGAGTTCAGTGGTGTCTGGTAAGGGGCAGGAGAGGTCTTCTTAGGAATTGGAAATGTTCTCTAGCTTGATGTAGGTGGTAGTTACATCGATGTAAACATATGTGAAAATTCATCAAACTGCCAGTGAAATACTATTACTACTATAACTACTAGTAGTAATTTTTATAAGTAAGGCTGGCTCTAAGACTTTCAATACAATAAATATCTGCAGGACCACCATTCCCGTTCAGCACTAAAAGGGGGACACAGTTGGCTTTTAGAAGGCTTGAAACCCATTTTTGAGAAAATTTCAGGGATTTTAAGAGCTCACTGAACTCAACTCATGGCTCTCACCCTATTAATTGTTATAGATGGTGAAACAGGTGAAAACTATGTCCATATACCAAGTTCTTTGATATGTCACCCCTCAAGAGAAGGGCCTGATTTCCCTCTACTTAAGTGTGGGCTGCCCTTAGTGACTTGCTTCTTTGAATAGAAAAGGCTAGTAAGAAATGATAAAGCAAATTTTGGAATCTCGGTTGTACAAAGGCAGATTCTGTGTCGTTCACTCTCCCTGGGATCACTCTCTGTGTACAAAGCCAGCTGCCTTGTCATGAAGGGCTCCCTGGAGAAGTTCACATGGGCAGGAACTGAGGCCTCCCCAGCAGCTTGTGGGAAACCAAAGCAGTCTTCCCAGCACTACATGAAGGAGCTCAATGATTCCTTAGCCCAGGTCAAGCCTTCGGATGTCTGCAGCCTTGGCCAATATCTCACCTGTGACCTCATCAGAGACCCTGAGCCAGGACCCCCCAACTAAGCCACTCTTGGATTCCTGACCCCAAGAACTCTACAAGATAATAAAACATTGTTGTTTTCAGCTACTACATTTTGAGATAATTATTTATTATGAATTAAGGGCTTATTTTGAGATCATTAATTAGTTACACAGCAATAGATAATCAATACCTATTGGAAAACTAAGGCCCAAAGCATGGCTTGTGTGGGTTCACACATGGAAACTGCCACGATCAAGTCTAGAATCTAGATTCCTCCCTGATGTTACCAAATCCTGGGGCTTTGTGAATCTGCAAAGAGGTATTTTTGCAAATCATTTAGAACAGTTTTGACACAAAGTAAGTTGTCAACAACTTTAGCTTTTTATTTATTATTATCCTTCACTATTGATCTCTACTAATTATAATCCGATATAAAATAAATGTTAGAGTGTGTATCTTCACCTTAACTCAATTGCCATTAAGTATTTTGCATAGAAAGATGGATAAAGAGATCTTCCGCCTCCCCTCGCCCCCCCACACACACTGATTGAATGGGTACTGATTGAAAAACATAAAGCACCTCCGGGACAGGGCCTATTGATGCTCAAAAGCTGCAAGAAGACTTTACAATCTCAGGGGAACAAGTGCCATAGTCAGAGGGCAGATATGACCTTGAGTGGCAAAGAAACAAGGTTTGAAGAAGCTCTCAAAAAAGAAAAGCTTCTCCTCTACTTTATTGTGGAAATTGTAAAGACTTCAAGGAGAGGGCTTCTTGAATATTGCTATCGAGTAGTCGAAAAGTAGAATTATTTACTGGCTTACCACAGAGATATCAGGTATATGGCATCTTCATTTCTTTTATGTTCTTTAATTTATCATTGAAAAACATTTGTATTTGGCCTTATTTAATTTGGGGGGCAGAAGTTTGGAAGTGAATTTCTGATTATTTGACAATGTGAGGTGTGTGAGCATTTTTATAAACTTTGTCTTAATGCAGAAAAATTATTTGTGTGAAATCACTGGTCTGCTTCTTTCACTTTTCACAAAGGGGGAGAAGATAAATAGTATCTGTTGATACTGCAATACAACAAACTTCTTTTCTATTTCAGGTAGATCCAATTTGAAATTTGGTCAAGAAGAGAAAATGGCAGGGAGGAAAAGAAAAAGAAGGAGGAAGAGAGGAAAAGGGAAAACTGGGAATAGAGGAAGGAAAGAAAGGAAGGAGAGAGAGAGAGAAAAGTCGGGAGGGACTAAAAAAAAAAGCATAACAAATTGTGGTAACACCAATCTCCACTGCAGAACCTCTTTGAGAACACCATTTGACATAAGTCAGGCATACATTTTAGAGATCTTTTTGGTATAATATATGTTACCCAAATTAAAATGTACCCTTAGAAACCTTCCACAAACTTTATTCTTAAAACACAGAAACATACAATAAAGAGAACAAGCACATCTTAAAGGGAAATTCACTTAATACATACTCATACAAATTTAAATTTATATTTTACAATTGTTTCTATATACCCCCTAGTGACAGTTTGAATTAAGTTTTATTTATTAAAACCTCAGACTTTGGAGTTTTTAAATACCATCATCAAAAAGACAAGAGGGATTCCCTGGTGGCGCAGTGGTTGAGAGTCCGCCTGCCGATGCAGGGGACGCGGGTTCGTGCCCCGGTCCGGGAAGATCCCACATGCCGCAGAGCGGCTGGGCCCGTGAGCCATGGCCGCTGAGCCTGCGCGTCCCGAGCCTGTGCTCCGCGACAGGAGAGGCCACAGCAGTGGGAGGCCTGCGTACCGCAAAGAAAAAAAAAAAAAACTGGGGAATAAAAGGTTAACTATCGATAGCCCATATATGATCACACCTTCCTTTACTGTGTGATAATGTTAAAATTGTATAAATATCAAAATGTTTTTTTGTTTCCTTCATATGCAGACCAAGGTGGTCCTGTTATCTAGTGTGCGTATGATGTGCAAAGCTTAGCGGAGACAAATAGAGGCTCCTATACCACCAAATCAGCATTTTAGACCATAGAAATAATTTCTAAGAGGAAATTTACAAATCCCATAAGTCTATGAAATTTATGAATTCTATTTTTTTTGACATTTCTAGTTTTTTAGTGGCTTATTTTAGTACATAGTCCTGGATGGGATGCTCTGTTATCTTAGATCTGACATGTATACTCCCCAGACAATTTCTTGAATATTAGTGTTGCAAAGAGCATTTGACAAAGGTCACATTTTCAGGCATTCCTGAGGCTAGAGGAAATGGCACAAAACAAACTGTTAATATTTTCCTTCAATTGCAAATTATTTGTATGCTGAATATATACAAATTTTAATAAAACAGCAAGAAAGAGGCAAAAAAAGGAAAGAAGATAACTAGGAAGAGATGTGAATACTTCAACAGGCACTTTACAGAAGAAAATATTGAACTGGCAAACAAATATATTAAAAGGAGCTCAACTTTATTAGTTATTAGTGAAATACAAATTAAAATACAATAAGATATCATTACATACTCACTAGACATGGCTGACTTCTTAAAACAGTTGAAGATAACAAGTGCTGTTGAGGATTCAGAGAAACAGGAACTCTCATAATATGTTGGTAGGAGGGTAAATGAGAAGAAATCCCTATAAAAATTGTCTTGCAACATTTCCTAAAATTAAATACACATATACCCTTGACCAGCAATTTCATTCCTAAGTTTGCATAGAATAGAACTGTATAAATATGTCACCAAAGACAAGTAGGAAAATTTTCAAGGCAACGTTGTTTATAAATAGCTAAAAACTGGAAATATTTCAAATGTTCATCAACAGCATAAATATTCATTAAAAAAATACTATATAGTGATGAAAGTGAATGAACCACTGCTATATACAATAGCATAAAACTCACAAGTGTAATGTTTTGTGAAAGAAGCTAAATTTAAAAAAAAGACATAGTTGCATAAATTTCTACATTTGTAGAAATTTCAAATACATGCAAAATTAATCTCTGGTATTAAAAATAAGACTTGTGATGACATCTGTGTTGGCATGGAGGATGCAGGAGAGTTGATTCTGTTTTTATCTAAGTGGTAGTTATATGAATGTATCTGCTGTGTAATAACTAATCCATCTCTACACTTGTAATTCGTACACTTTTCTGTACCTCAAACTGTAAAACTTAATGGACAAAGATAGTAGTCACAGTAGTAATGACTACTATTTTTGAGTGCCTTATGCCTATTATAATAAATATAATATAGCAATTAATTCTTACAATAATTTTGCTAGATACTATTATTCCTTTTTGTAAGTAAAGATACTGAGGGTTAGAGAGGGGATGTAACCATCTAGCATCTCCCAGAGCTAGAAATTGACAGGACCAGAATTCTAACCTACGTCCATCGGAATCTAAAGCCTACAATTTTTCTTTCTATATTGCCTGATGTTCAGTAGAATTTAGTTTCTAGTTCATCCAGTAGGGCTTCTAGCTTGATACAAGATCCATTTACACAGTATAAAAAATATTGCATCCTTTTCCCTACTTAGTCTAGAAAAGAAAAATGTCCCTGGTTGTTTTTTGTTTGTTTGTTTATGTTTTTTTGTGAAGGCAGCTATCTTTTCACCCCAGTAGGAAAGTTTTGAGTCTGTCTCTTCACCTGCCGGCTGGCCTCTTGCACACTTGACCTTACTAACCAGCAGGGACACGCATTCTCTAGAAATGTTTTGCATGTAAGATTTCCTGTATCTATTGGCCCAGCCTCTTTGGATGAATGTTTAGGCAGCTTGTCTGCTGGGTTGTTTTACTTCCACTTCTTGTCCCCCTTTTTTGGATTGTTGGCTCTGGAGTTTAGTTCCTTTGCCTCTACACAACCATCCCAGGCCCTGGAAATCTTCCTTGGGCTTTTCTTCTGCCCACGTAGAGTCTATCTAAGAAGCCTATCCTTTGTTCAAAATTTCAACAAGAGTAGTATCTGAAGATTCAACTTGTGTTTACACAATGCCATAATAACTGATTGAGAAATGAATTATTTAGTGAATTAGTAAGTTAGTAAATAAACACATGACTACACCATATTTTTTATAGATTTCATATTTTACTTAGTTGAAAGTGGATTCAAATTTACATCCTAATAACCAGTTTGTTTCAACAGATTATGCAAGAGAAGAAATAATCAAAATAGTTATTTGAATGAAAAATAGCAATAATGTATTATATTTGATTTGAAATGGAACTATCTTCTAAAGCTAGTGCAATACTTTTTTTCGCAGAGCACACATATATGTGTGTGTGTGTTGTGTGTGTGTGTGCGTGCGTGTCTCCCTGTGACTCTCTATGACTATTGTCTCTCTTTTCATCCATCCATCCGCCTAACTAGCCTGTTTGCCTCACAAGTCATTTGGGGTATTTTTCACTTCTCTGTCAGTTGTTTTGACATAACCTTATTGATTTTGAACTGAATTTCTGACGTTTATTTATTGTTTTGTCATCAATTACCAAAATTTCAAGGGTAGTCTACACCAGGGCTTCTAAAACAGTTTAGATGTTGATACACATGAATCATCTGGGGATTCAAGCTGTTAAAATGCAGCTTCTGATTCAGTAGGTCTAGGCTGGGGCTTCTGCATTTCTAAGAAGGGCCCTATGTGATGCTTTTGCTGGTGGTCCTTGGACCAAACTTTGACAAGTAAGGGTCTGTGTAGACCACATTAAGTAACAGATTGCTTCATTAGAAAGAACTTTTGAGTTGGTCATTGAGAATCCTGGCTTTCTTCTCAACCCTCACAGGAATTAACTGCATGAGTTGATCAAGTCACAACTTCTCTAGGTTTTGATTTAAGGTTAAATGTGGTTGTATGACTCCATGACCATCACCATGACTCTTGGCCACTTTTCCTGCTCTGACATAGAATCACAATATTAAATAGAACAACACTACCAGTTACACTGACTTACTGAGTACTTGCCATGTGCCAAGCCACCTAGAGTGAAGAAGCTATACATGTTATGTCACTTTTATCTTCATAAAAACTCAATAAAATAAATACTATAGACTCATTGTTAGATAGAAATATTGAAGATTACAGAATAAATACTTTTTCCAAGACCACAGGGTGATTCATGCTAGAGCTAGGATTTTATTTTCATAATTCATAGTTTTCTGTTCAAAATTTTATTTCGTATAATTTTTTGTAGAGTTTGTATAGACATATTTTGTATAAGCACATGTATTTGACCTTAGTGGCACATATTTTTTTGTTAACATCTTGGACTTTATTTTTTAATTTAAAAAGCTGAAATTCAGCACTACAAATGAAGATTTCAAATTTTAACTTCGGCTATACAATGAAATAGGGAAGACAGGCTTTATTATTTTGTAACAAAATTACTGAGTATTATTATTTTATTTTTACTTTAGCTGACCTTTTTTTTCCCCTATTGTTTTTACTTCATTTATGGTAATGCATTCTCATGATTCAAAATTCAAAGTGCATTAAAAGGTATCTGATAGAAAGTATCCCTCTAGATCCTGTCTCTGAGCCACTAGCTTCTCCTCCCCAGAGGCAACGAATATTTGACTTATACATTCTTCCTGAGATGTCTTATGCTTATATAAGCAGAGCTTTTTTTTCTTAGTTTTTTCTTATTAATTCATTGTATTTAAAATTTTCTACATGAGGAGCTAGGGGTTAAACCCAGGTCTCTCTGAATCAAAAGCCCATGTTTTCAAACTGTAAAACAGACCACATCCATCTTACCAGTGCACGATTTGAGTGTAAGTATTTTATTACAGAAGCAAAATATTTGTCCAAAGAGTGTCCCTGACTTGAACTATGTTACTTCCTTAGATCCGGCATTGCAGGGAATCACAGCCCTGCTGGAGCCAGAGGCGGGCTCCTTCCCTCCCTCGTCAACACACTTTCCATGGCCAGACTCCCCGCATCCACATGTCACACAGAGTCTGCAAGAGCAGATGCTACAAAACTCAAAGACACAATTCCACCACTCTCTCGCATGATGGGGGGATACCCAACCTTGAGTATTTCATAATACTCAATAGTCCATAGTCAGTAGTCCATACCATAAAGACTATGTCAAACAGAAGGTCTTTTCTTACTAAAGTTAAGAATATGGTTCTCAACTAACTGAAAAGTACCAATATGTTTTCTAAATAAAGCAAACAACTATGAAAAATCCAATTCGATTTGCCTGTAAATAAATACAAGGTCATTTTAATGAGTGTTAATTTATTTTTCATTTACATGTCAAAGATACCCAGTGAATACGTTTAAACAAGTTGACTCTGGAACTAAAGCTAGCAACAATTTTAATGCAGTAACCATGGAAACATGCCAGATAATGGTGAATGAAAAAGCTGGCAGGTTGACTTGTTCAGCTTCTAGAGCCAGTGGCTTTGTTCACCCCATACTTCGGCAAGTTTGATACTCCTCACTAAGCAGGGTCTGATATGTACGGCTCTTATTTTTCCTAATGTAGGCTCTTCTACAAAATAGCTAAGTAACTCCGGGCAAGTTTCTTAATGACCACCTTTCTGTGGTCATTCTTCTTATCATCTATTCAATACGATGTTTGAACAAGATTGCTGTAATTTGTTTTGAAGACTGCAAAATTTACTCTTTGATACTTAGAGGAAAAAAAATGTAGAAATGAATGTCCTTTATTAGGAGGTAAGATATCTTGAAAGGACAGAGATTGTACGTTCCCCTCAAAAGCAAAACAACTAGCTGATAATTTAAAAAAATCAATCAATGCAACTATTTTTACATGCACATAGTAAAAAACCAAGGGTTTGATTACTATATTTTTCCAGGTCCAATGACCTTTGAGTCTATAAAAAATACCTCCAAGTGCATAGAGAGTCCAATCTGAATTTCATTACTCATTTCAAAATTTCTCTTCTCCATATAGCATCATTGTAGACAGCAGCACCAGACATAGGTCGCAAAATCCAAGAGAACAAAGACAAAACAAAATAGACTTTTAAAACTCTGCAGATACAACTCCATCTGAAAGCTATCACATACAACTGTCCGAGTGGAAAAAAAATTAAAAAGGACTAAGAACTCACTGCTCATGTAAGATAAAAAGTATTTCTTTCTCCACCATAAGATGATGGAATTGCATTTTGCTATTTTCTCCCCAGTGTTAGAACAGTGTGATACAATATTGGCAACGTGTATGTTAGCAGAGTAGAAAAACCTAAATCTCACACTCGGGAACCAGAGCTGACAACTTTTTGGCAGATGCACTGTGATTTTTCTCCCCTGTGAAATCAAAACATTCCAATTAAAATGGTTCTCTGATTTGGGGGCAATGATAAAAGGAAAAATAAGCCACATGAGTTGCAGACAGAAAAGTGAAAACAAAGGAAAACCAAAAAAAAAGCAAAAGGGAAAGGCAGGTAAAGACAGATGAGAAAAATATATCAGAAATAAATGGGAAAGCTATAAAGCAGCCATTCAGCTGGGAAAGCAGAAAGGGAGAAATGTAGGCTGAAGAGGATTTGAATAGGAACAATGTAGAAGAAGCAGTGATATTTGGCAAACATCAGGTGATGATGCGTGAAGTATATTTACTCTTTGTAATAAGCAAATTTCTCGCTGTACTGGCTGCTTTAAGCTAAGTCATTTGGTAGTATACGTTGAGAGTGCTTATTTTAGGACCAAAAAAATAAAACACTTTTCTTTTATAGATTTGTTGTGTTCCCTCAGTCATTCAGTAAATATGAATTAAACACGTTATATGTGCCGAACAGTCTGTGGTTGGATTTGTGGTAGGTAGATTTATCAATGACTGTGTGTGTATGTGCCTGTGTGTGTGTGTACACATGCACTCACACAGGCATCTAAACAGCGTCTCAAAGTCTCAATTTTCTGGGTTAACTAAATGTTTCCAATGCGCCATGTGTTCCCTTGAAACAGGTATTCCTTACCTCGAGGGTTACCAACTCCACTTACCCAGCTTTCTCGAACAACGGCAAGGGATAGGTTAGCCAGGATCTGATTCCTCATGAGTGTGTTGGATTGTTCTATTGTAGTCTTGGTTATGCTGGGAACTACATTCTGGAGTTTCCTTTCCTGTATGTTTTTCTTTATTTCCAGTGTTAGAGTTGATTGAAAGTAAAGTTACATGAAGTTGGGGAGGCGAAGTTTAACAGCCATCAAGTTCTAAAGATCCCCTTTAGTCAGTGGTTGTGACAGAAAGGGAGGTGCTGATTGTTTCCGGTTTATCTTGCCTTTTCTCTCACCCACTCCCTGCTATTTTTCCCCGTTACCATCCCTGCTGAACAACAGTCATCGATCTCAGTTCCAACGCCAGACGCATGGCTGCAAAACTCACAAAGCACCTAAACTCCTCATAAATTTCTCTGTCGGCACCTTTCACAATCCCAAGAGTACATGCATTTTCCCTGCAAGCCCCAGCTGACTTGTGCAACACAATTAAGGCTGGTTAATGATTTTGCACCCTTATTTGGACTTTTACCTCCCCAGCTCCTCCCACAATTGTATAAGATCTAATTACTAAAATAAATTCATAATTTCATAGGAGGTTCTGCTTCCCTGAATTAACCCTGATAAGTACAGACAGGGTGGCCTACACTGCTGTATGATTTGAGACAGCACAAAATTGAGTTGAAGTTCAATTACTTTAGATACTGGAAGTCAATGGCCACGGTTGAGGACACCATTTTGGCATTTCCATTTATCGGTTTACAATTAAAAGGAGAAAATATTTATTTTTCCTAGCAGTACAAGCCTCCCTCCTATACCAACATTATCCCTGTGCCTGTCCTTTGTACACAGGAAGGTGCGCATGAATAAGGGGAAAATGTGGATGAATAATCTGATAAACTGCCTGGGGCAGGGGCTGAATTCCTCCGTCATGTTTGCCTTGTGTAGCTGGTTGCTCATCTGCCATCTAGGCAATGTCAGTTCATCTAATTGAAGGGCTTTCATTGTGTTCAGGGGCCAAACAATCTGGGGACAGAGCTAAAATGGTAAGACAATAGAGGATATTGAAAATACTGTTTTAGAAAAATAGACTAAAAAGAAAGGAAGAGCTAATGCAAAAAGAGAAACATAAAGGAGGAACAGAAGGTCCAACAGAGATTTCCATTCAGTTGCTTGCGGTATTCTGTTAGATACAAACTCCCTTTCGTTTTCCTATGGAAGCCAATAAAATCGACATGTCTCATTCTTTCATAGTATAGATTTACTTTATCAGTGTGACATTTGCAGTGAGCACAACAATAGATAAACAGTTGCTGAGTACTTATCCAGGCACCGTTCTAGCATGGCCAATAGGATGTTGACCAAGAACCACATCCTCCCCCAACCAGCCCTACAATCATCAAGACTAAGGGTAGGGGGACTTCCCTGGTGGCACAGTGGTAAAGAATCCACTTGCGACTGCAGGGGACACAGGTTTAAGCCCTGGTCCAGGAAGATCCCACATGCAGCGGAGCAACTAAGCCCATGCGCCACAACTACCAAGCCCTTGTACCACAACTACTGAAGCCCGCGCGCCTAGAGCCCATGCTCCGCGACAAGCGAAGCCACCACAATGAGAAGCCCGCGCACCGCAACGAAGAGTAGCCCCTGCTCACCGCAACTAGAGAAAGCCTGCGTGCAGCGATGAAGACCCAACACAGCCAAAAATAAATAAATAAATTAATTAATTAAAAAAAAAAAAAAGACTAAGGTAGGGACATCATTAGCAACTCAGTCCAGGCATAAAACGTGAGTTAGTAAACAAAACAGGGAAGACGATCAAGAGATTGCACACAGTCCCAAAAGCTCTTAACAGCCCACTGAGACGTGTGCTTGAATTTATCATGGCTAGACAGTCCATGGATTGCTCTCCCAGAGAGGAAGCCCACTCCTGTGCTACTTTACTTATTGATAGGAAACTTGGGAGGATTCAGGGAGCATGCAGTTAACCAACAGTGTAAGAACAGCAGCCACCTAGCCTGGGAAACACCTTGCTGGGAGGACCAATATCCAGGGTTTGGACCTCCAGTTTGTCGAGGGCATGCACATCTGTGCAGTATCAGTGGTGAGCCTTGTAGCTGCTCGTCCAGCTTATTGCTAAAAGTGGAAGAGAGGTGGTCCCTGGGGACATTCAGGACAACAGACTTGCCTCTCCTCTGCACGTCTTTTCTAAGAAATTACTCGCTTGGGTAGTTAGGGTAGAGAAGTGAAGGATGAACTACTGCTAGTGTCCAGATAACTCATAAAATCACTGACCATCTTCATTTATCCAACAGGACTCCTAGAGTAAAAGGACTGAAATCAAGCCTAGGACCCAAGTGGACATACCGTATTCTATTTTTAGCCCTTCAAATGTAAAATTCTGAAGACTGGGATAAAGATGTTAACACTAGAAAGAACTCTCAGAACAGTTTCAAAGAGATTCACTCAAGTTCAGTTCAGAGATACATGAGGGCGTCCAAGTTCACAGGGACCCATCTACCAGGTGATTATGAAAGTCCTCTCTATTGACCACTGGGACTTGGGGACTTGGCTTTAGGCACTACTTAGACAAGTGGTATGAGAGGACATCTACAATTAGTTCCCCTTATAGCTCATATTAATGTAGACAAAGTAGAAGTTATAGCAATATTCCTTTTTGCGAAGATGTGTACCTCATGTAACTTGTTAAGTAAATGAATGACTAAAATTCATTGAAAAGCCCTAGTTTACCTTGGAGAAGCATTTTTCAATGTCTCGAAATGAGGTTACCAACATCTCATATTCTCTTTCTCTCTCTCTCTCTCTCTCATACACACACATACACATTCTGATAGCTTATTTATTAGTCTTATTTATGCATCTTTTTGTTCCTATATATTGAGAAGCATCTAACACACCCAATGCATCTTATTTTTTATTAAATTCCTTATACATGTCAACTGAAAAAGACAAGCAGGTCTCTAAATTCTCTGTCCTGTGGGTACATTCTTGCCCAGATCTTCACAGAACATCTCTCACAGTTTTCTCTTGGGAGGCTACTGGTCATCCTCAGAAGTAATGTGAGAGGATTCCTTTTCTATAAAAAAAGAGAAAGGTTTTTTTCTAGTGTGAGAAGTCATTCTAAGAAATAATAACATCTGGAAAAATATGCAAAGGACAATAATTCACTCTAGACTTGTGGAGGAGGAAGGGAAACTTTTTCTATCTATTCTAATTGTAAGCAAAAGTTACTGAATATCTGATACTATGGAAACAGTGACAGATGCTATTAAAGTTGTGCTGTGATTATAAATTATATTTTCATATGGAGGACCTTATGCACCCTGGGAGAGTGCAGTTGCACTGCAGGAGTCTCAGAAGTAGGGTGAAGCATTAAGACCTGAATATGTTAGTTATCCATACTAATTGGTCTGAAAATGACAGTTATGTGAAAATCACAGGGTCAGAGATCTGCATTATTTACTGGTGGAACAAGCTTTCAATTCTTTAAGTAGAATGAAGAAGTAAATATTTGCTCTGTGACCTGCCTTCAGAAAAGGTGAGATAAATTCATTAAAAAAATCTGTTACAAAGACTGACTGAAAACTAATGGTCTGCTTTACACATTAGGACTTAAAATGCAGCAATCAATAATGGGAAAGGCATTCTTAATCTCTTCACTGTTATTTAATTTAACATGTTGAGCAACAGGTTCATTAATCACTTCATATTAATATTCAAGTGAGAAAGAAGATGCTGGAAAACGTTCTATTCCAAATAGCAATTCATTTGGCCGGGTGTTGTCTTAGGCAAGATGGGGAGGAAACAGGAAGGAAGATTAACTTTCTGATACACTTATTTCTGCTTCATTATTCTGAAAGCCTTTCCTGAACCACCAGGAGAACTTAACCAGAGTAAAGCCAATCTTGACATCTGCCCAGTTCTAATAAATAAAACCTCTTTAATTCATAAGTTTAAGTTTGCTTACTCAAATTATAATCACCCTTATAAATCATGACAAAGGAAGAATAATCATTCATTTCATCCGTGATTTTCATTCCCCTTTGGGGCATCGGGTAGCTAATGAGAAAAGAAAAAGAAAACAATTTACTGAGATCTTGAGCTGGGCTCGGTACTTACTTTTTAATATTCTTTTCTAATATGTTAATGTACATGTGAAAAATCCCCTATGTTCTGTATACTCAATGTGAAGTAATTATATGTGGAAAGTGTAATATAAGAAAAGCACTGTGTGATTTACAGTATTTAGGTTGCCTGTTGAAAGATTAAATAGATTGTGATTAGTAGATATGAGCTTTATGAAATATTAATGATAATGTGTTGAAAGCCTTAGAAACTCAATCTTACTTAATTCTCACAATGACCCTAGGAGGTAAATACTTTTATCCCCATTTAATAGTCAAGGGAGCTGAGATTTAGAGACATTAAGTAATTTGCCCAAGGTCACACAACGAAAAGCAAAATTGAAAGCCTGTTCTTTAGTCAGATATGCAAGAAACGGAAGAGGGGCTTCTTCAGTGCATCGATCATCCAGCATTTAGTAGCCTAGGACCTAAAGAAAGGAGAAAGTCTGCACCATTACAAGTCTAGGACTTTCCCTTGACCTCTGTGGTTAGAAAGCAGAGCCTCCCCTAAGTGTATATGGGCCCATTCATGGCTGAAACATAATCACACCCACATATACCGGCCTTATTCTCTACTGGTTTGTTAATATTCACTTTGAGCAGCTCTGTAGGTTAGGGGAGGTTGTCGCTGTTTCCTCCTTGACCTGACATGTCATTCATTTCCATGAAGCATTTTGTGTTCTGTATTAGGGAACAAGGTACAGAAGATGAAATGCAGGAATCATTCAGTTTCTTCGCTTTCTTCAAGATCTTTGTTTACTACTGGCTGAAATCAAAGTGGATTGTTTTTCTAGGTCTTGATGCCATCTTCAAAACAAGGAGATTCTTGGGAGAGCTCAGGCATACAGTTAGGAATCTGGGTTAGACAATCTTAGCTCCTTCCTGCTTCTCATTTCCATCACAGAAAATCCTCACCTTTTGAATGATCTCATTCAATACAATTTGCATGGTGGGAACTGTTTAATTACCCTTTCTGGAACCCTTTGTTCAAAAACCTTCATTCTAGTTTCCCAAAGATAATTCAATCAAAACTGGGCTTATTGGATTTTAAACATCTTTCCGAATCACTTCTTTTTAAGAACACAAATACCAGTTATTCTTTTTAGCTTCTTTTGCCCTCAGGGCAGAAAATGTTGTCCAATTATGTTGCTACAAGTTTCCTTATGCCTCTTTCCTTATAAGTTAGAATCTCATTAGATTTTATGAAAAGTTTCAGTAATATGCAGCGTATTGCAATTATGAGCTTTGGCATCTGTCTTAATATGATCCTGCACAAACTTTGAGAGTATTTATTTATGGCTGTATGTCTCATTATGCGCCAGGCTACAGCTTGCTAAAACTGAAAGCATTTTTATGCCTATACTGTGTCACGAAATGAAGGAAGGCTCTCCTGACAGATTGCTCTTTTCCCTTCTGAAGAAGTCCAAGAGCATAGCGTGTTGCTGCTCAAGGAATCCAAAGGAAAATGAGGTCAGGGGGTCACCAGCCCTTGAATTCAGTTCTTTCAGGCTCCACATCTGACCCTCAGCTCCCCAGGCTCAGAAACTCAGTCTTGTTGGGAATATCCTGGAGTTGATTAGATCTAAACACTGAGTCGAATTAACACACTGAATAACATGATATTCAAAACAAAAATGGCCAGGTGTTCATTAGCAATTACATAGATTACTATCAGAGGAAACTGATCTCTTGGTCAGTATTCTCTCCCTGTGGCCCAGTCCATTAAAGCCAACTTTTGGTCAAAAGTTGCTTAGCATTAAAACAGGATGAATTCATTATGATTTGAATATTCAAGAGCCTCAAGATATTATAGCCTGATGCATTTAAATACCTAAAGAACTACTTGCTACATACAGGCTGAGTTTTGACTAGGTTCCCTTCCCCCTGGCACTGCTTGAACAGTGCCAGGATTTGACTCTATCTCCCATGTTCTCTTATTAACCAATCCATTTTTCTGATAGGCACTTGATTTAAAAAAAAAAAAAAAGAGCTTTTGATGTGGTCACAGTTAAATATTGCTAATCTTGGGATCATTCTACTTTAAGAGGTTTTTGTAAAAAGGGACCATTATATCTTAAGGTGATTCTGACAACATCCATAAGGTGTTGATTTGTAGTTTAATGCCCCAAGGGCAATCTTATTTTCCCCACTGTACCACCTTCACCTTCAATTTAGTCCATGATGGAATGCTGGAAATGGTCAGTTTATCACACAGGAGTCATGAGGCCAACTTCGAGAGACAGGGAATAAGGCAAAGACTCATACGCTCATATGGGCAGACAAATGACAGAACATCTAGCTTCTTATTAGATTAAGTTGATATGGTGGTTCTTAGGATCCAAAGTAGATCTGGAAGATGAACCCCCTAGAAAAAAAAACAAAAACCTACACCTGGATCTTACAGGAACTTCAGGGGCACTTGATCTAGGACTCAAGACAATCTTTAAAATAGGTGTAAGCTAGGGGCTTCCCTGGTGGTGCAGTGGTTGAGAGTCCGCCTGCCAATGCAGGGGACACGGGTTTGTGCCCCAGTCTGCGAAGATCCCACATGCCGCGGAGCGGCTGGGCCCGTGAGCCATGGCCGCTGAGCCTGCGCGTCCGGAGCCTGTGCTCCGCAACGGGAGAGGCCACAGCAGTGGGAGGCCCGCGTACCGCAAAAAAAATAAATAAATAAATAAACAGGTGTAAGCTGAAAAGAATTGTTAAATGAATCTTGATCAGTGTTTATAATCATCAGTTTTAGCATCAGCCAGCGCTGGCTCTGCCACTTTTTAGCTGTGTGAATTTGGTTAACTTAACCTGTCTGAGTGTCTCTGTTTCACTTGCGAAACTGCAGAAATATTAATGCCTACCTCACAGGGCTAGGAGGGTTAAAGGAGATAGTTTGTGAGAAAATTTAGTTCAGTGTCTGCACCATAGAGAAGACTCAGTGAATGAAAGCTGGTGTTATATTTACTAAATTTAGGTGTTGGTTTTATTTTATCTGAGAAGGATTGTCAATCGATGGCTTAAGAGGAACACTGTGTTTTATTTATAAAATAAGTATATACAATAAGGAATGAATGTAGGCTTTTATTGGGTATGAGGTGCTGTATATAAAATGCGTACTTAATTTAAAATCCAAACGTATTTTCCTTAACTAATATGCAGGACTATCTGTAACAAACATCTGTGCCGTAGAGATGAACCAGTTCAGAATACAGGCTCTGGAGACCAAATGCTTGGGTTTCATGCTGGCTTCTTTCCCTGCTAGCTGTCTGGACTTGGTCATTTTAGGTACCATCTTTGTGAATATAAAATAGGAATAATGATTTTAATTCTCTAAGGGTGTGAGAATTGAATGAATTAACTATAAAACAGCATGAAGAGTACCTGGACCAGAATGACGGCTCCATAAGGGAACTTGTTATCATACAGTTGGTTTTAGTTAACCATGACAATATGTAGACATCAGTTTTTACTATAAATTGGTCTCCCATTCTACCTCCTACTCTAAAGTCTCATTTTCTCTTCTCTCCGAAGCAGAATTGCTCATCACATTTCTGCAGTTTCCTTGGGACTTTTCCAAGTTGCTTTTCACATAAGACCCTATAATCATGTGCAGAGAAGCAGTCAAGTATGAACTCAGTCTCCAATATGCAACTCTGACCACATCTTTGCCACTATAGGAACCTATTTTTGTATCTAAAGGAAAAAAAAAAAAGAAAGAAAGAAAGAAGGAAGAGTGGGAAAGAACAGGCGAATAAATGGAAACTCACCACGTTCCAGGGCTGATAACTAGCGATTTCTGTGGGGCTCATTAGTTGGTAGCAGTGGGGGAGGGTGCAGTAATACCCATGATAGATTATTCATTCATTCATTCTTTCATTCTTTCATTCAACAAATATGTCCTGATCACCTTCCAGAGCCTGCATTAGTAGTCTGGTGAGTGATAGGTAAAAGCCACTGTCCTTTCCCTGGAGATGTTCCAAGCCTAGTGAGGGTGACCAATTGTATTAGTTTGCTAGGGCTGCCATAAAAAAGTGCCACAAACTGTGACGCTTCAAAAACAGAAATTTATTTTCTCACAGTGCTAGAGGATAAAAGTCCAAGATCAAGGTGTCTGCACGGTTGGGTTCTTCCAAGGCCTCTCTCCTTGATTTGTAGATTTTGCTGTGTCTTCATATGCTCTTCCCTCTATACCTGTATGTGTCCAAACTCCTCTTTCTTGTAACGACACAAGCCATGTTGGATTAGGGCCCATCCTAATGATTTTATTTTAACTTAATTACCTCTTTACGGAACTTATCTCTAAATACAGTCACATTCTGAGGTACCGGGGGAGGGGGTTAAGACTTCAATAAATCAATATTTAGAGGACACAAATCACTCCATAACACTGACTAATATATGGGGAAAAGGGGTGGTGGGAATTGGGGAAGGAGAAGGTAAGGGAAGATGGAAAGATAGAAGCCCTGGGAACTTCTGCTAGTTCCTCACTTTCGAGGACACTTGCAGGGCCCAGGTGGTCCCCAGATCACCACCCAGGCCAGTCTCTCCTCCCACTTCCAGAACTTTCTTCTGTAGACATAATAAGTTGACTGCCCTGACTCCCTTGCCCCTTCACCTACTGCTTTTAGAGAGTGAGCCCTGGGTTTTTTTCTAACTGCAGAAACGCAACGTGTTCTTATACAACTTCTCCCAACTCACCTGAAGAAAGTGCACAGCCGTTTCAAGGTTTTTAACCATAGGAAAAAGACAGGTAGAAAGTCATAGTTATATAAGGACAGTCAGAATGAAATTCATTCCTGATGTTTGTAAGAATCTAAACAAATATTAACTTAAACGTGTAGCTTTCTGGTTCTTCCTCTAATCTTGCACATGGTTCTCAACCAAGAACATTGTCACCCTGGACACATGATTTTTGTCCTTTAAAATAGAAATATAACATAATTGGTAACTTTGGTTCAATATCTCATTCTGTCTTATTAAATTTCTGATCTTTAGCAAACTTCTCAAAGTCTTGATTTACTTTTTAGCAAAATGGTTATAATAATATTACCTCCTTCATAGATTTTTTTGTAGTGGGTGAGAAGTAAACAATATAATGCATGAAAAACACTGAATATGTACTTGAACCAGAAGAAAACCATACAATGAATTTTATTTATTATTTCAGTACACAACACACAACAGTGATCTATATAGGGATGCAAATGTTGGGGGAATATGTAGTTTAAGGTTTTTACTCCATCTAGCTAAAGAATATCTCATTTGGGGGAAAAATTCTATTATTTGGGCAATAGAAGCTACAGAAAGTAGAAATGTAGAAGGGAAACTCTTGACTGGAGTAAATATACAAAAAGTTTATGAGACTTTAAAAGGTGGAGATGTCTCCCTAGGTGTGAGTGTTACAGAATCTCAAAAAAAAAAAAAAAAAAAAATGAGACTTTGATAATTCTCACAACAGAGGATGGATTTTCATTTTTGCTAAAAATGGACTTCAAGGGTCAGGTAAAGATAGTTCTTAGGTATAATGAAACATCTTTATTAACTCATGGAACTAATGCAAAGTTCATTTTTATCTCAGATGAAATGCTTGTTTTAAATACCCTTTCTCTTACCATAGGACATCCATCAGGATACTTCCTTGGACATATAGCTGGGGGCTCAGGGTGGGAGTGGGAATGAGACCTTTAGCACAACTTAGTAGCTTAGTAAGGTTTGCTGTCGAACTTGTTGATTAAATGATTGTGAACCCTCAAAGGGCAGAGGCAGAATCCCCATAGGATCAGATAGAAAACTAATGACAGTTAAATCCACCTTCCTTTTCTTTTCTTTCTTTCCTTCCTTCCTTTCTTTCTTCTTTCTTTCTTTCTTTCTTTCTTTTTCTTTCTTTCTTTCTTTCTTTCTTTCTTTCTTTCTTTCTTTCTTTCTTTCTTTCCTTCTTTCTTTCTTTCTTTCTTCTCTCTCTCTCTCTCTCTCTCTCTCTCTCTCTCTCTCTCTCTCTCTCTCTCTTTCTTCTCTTTCACACCCATCTGCTTTTATTTGTCTTTCATGTATTGCCTTATGGAAGATGATAAATATATGGCTTCCCTAGTTATGGTCTTTGATGCTCCCTAGAAGAAAGCTGGTATTTACCTTCTAGCTTTCCATATTTAGATTATGTCAAATAATCAGCTCACCCCACCTGGCTCTTCCCCTTCTCTGGAGAATTTGCTGCCATTAGGCCCATGAGAAAAAAAATTCATCATCCCTTATAATAGGGAAAGAATATTGATGAAACAATTACAAAGAAACTCGAGATGTTGTGGAAACTCTAAAGTACCCCCATTTTTTCCAATCAAAATGTGCTATATACATCAGGAATAGGAGAGATTAAAGTACGTGGAAGAGTCCCAAGGAAGATCTAATAAAGGAAGCAAGTTTACTTCGAACACCAAAAGATAAAAAAGCTAGCCCATCATAACTAAACTAAGAAGAACTAACATTTACTAAGTTCTTAGTATATGTCTGGAACTGTACTAAGCACTTATTGGAAATCACAACACCTCTCTGATACATATTCTATTAGTACCTATATTTCACAGGTGAGGAAATGAGGCTTAGTACTGTCAGCTTGTCCAGTGCCATACAGCTTATAAACAGAGGAACATGCTTTTTTTTTTTTTTTTTCGGTACGCAGGCCTCTCACTGTTGTGGCCTCTCCCGTTGCGGAGCACAGGCTCCGGACGCTCAGGCTCAGCGGCCATGGCTCACGGGCCCAGCCGTTCCGCGGCATGTGGGATCTTCCCGGACCGGGGCACGAACTCGTGTCCCCTGCATCGGCAGGCGGACTCTCAACCACTGCGCCACCAGGGAAGCCCAGGAACAGGCTTTTGATCTTGGACACTTTGACTCCAGAACATCTATTACTAACCTCTCCCTCGTACTAGTAGCGAGGAGGCCGGTGGTTTCTTTGCTGTTCAGATACGGCAGATCAAACAGCCTCCAACATCACCTCTTTATAAAACACGAGCCACAAGAACCAAAACATTGAGACACAATTAGCCTGCAATCAGTGTGTTACCTCTTATTCTTCCATGAGAGTATCGTTAGGGTGGCTCTGTGATATAAATGGAAATTTTGTAGTTTGCCTTTAATTCATACTAATTCTCAATGACTTTGAGTCAGAAAAAGTAATTAGCAAAGTTTGGGGAGTTATTCGTGCCAGTGATATGATGTTTTTCTTCAGTGTTCATTGATGTATCAGACATTTATTGAGACTCTCCAATGGGCAGGACATTCATTATAAAGGAGAGGAGATGTAGTGAGAGAGGTAAGGCACGGGTCCTACTCACAAATACCACAGCCAATTTGGGGAGCAGACACGTAAATGCATAAATTACTGCATAGCATAGTGAATGCCATAATGCAAGTTGCTAGATTTTTTTCTGACCTGAGCTTATTACAGAACTAAAACGAATATCTTTATTTTGGCTCTGACTTGGAATAAATCTTACTTTGCCTCCTGAGACAGTGAAAGCTCTGTTGAGAAACTAATAAGTTGAGCCCAAATTCTCAGCAGTGTGCTTGATGGGAAATAACAAAATTTGAGAAGAAAAGGAGTAAGGCAGTTCAGCCTACTAGAACTTGATTCAAAGATTCAGAGAAAAATTCAGGCTCTGGTTATCTAAATAAGCAAGTGGAGACAGGTAAAAAATTGGCATAAGTTAAATAATGAAACATTCATAATTGCACAGTTTAATTATTGAAATCCTTGGCATAAACACATTTATATGTCATATGCTATTTTATTATTGCTAGTAGAAGGGAGTCATGTATAATTTAAAGAGATACTTTAATTAGAATATCAATTACTTTCAAATATATATATAATGAAAATAGACAAGAGCATCTTTAAAGCTGTAAATTTCAACATCCCCGTATGTCTAGTAGAATATGACATTTTAGAACGAGGTTTCAGAAGTTCCAATATATTTATATACCTTGAATTTTTATAGATTGGGATGTCTTGGTCATTTTTTTAGGGTTTTGATACTATATTCAGTATTCTTGCAAACTACAGGTGAAGTAAATTCAAATATTTGACAAGGAATTTATAAAGACAAATGTGAATGATATAAAATACAGAATATAATATAGTGAAACGGTACAGCAAATACTTTCTGTTTTATACACTCATCTTTCTCAATTTCTATAACTATCTTCCAAGGTATTATGCAATATTGGGAGACAGATGAATTGACAAGACATAGTGAAAGGGATTTTCATTATTGGCATCATTAGCAGAGCAGAAAAGTCCACAGATCAGAGCAGACAAGTCATAAAGTCCTTTACTTTGTTCAGTAGGCTTCCATTCACAACCTGCTCCATGGTTTCTAGGTGAGCCTCATTCAGCTGCAGTTTTCCTTTTATTATGGGAGGCAGAGTAGCCAGTAGGACAGGCCCTCTTTGAACTCTAACGAGTTTGGGTTTTAACTTTGGCTCTGCCTTTTATTAGCTTTGAGATTTTTAACAGTCAGTTTCATCCTTCTTTTATAAAATGTGAAAAATGATGTACATTTCATATCACGGTTGTAAGGATTAAATGAGATGATATATGTCATTACCTGATTTCCCCCCTACTTTACCAGTCACTCAAGCCCCCAACTAGCTATGCTTGGTCCCTCAACTTTGAGCAATGCTCTTAGTAATCCATTGGAAAGTCTAGTTAACTTTGCCTCCAGAACAAATCTCGAATCTGTTCACTTTTCTCCATCTTCTCTGCCATCCTCTAGACCAATTATTAACACTGGAAGCCAGGGTCAGCTACATAATTTGCAGGGCCCAGTATAAAATGAACCTGTGGACAGAGCATCTACTGAACGCTGGCAGAAGACCTCGGACCTCCCAAAAGGCAAGAAACCCCCCACGTACCTGGGTAGGGCAAAAGAAAAAACTAAACAGAGACAAAAGGATAGGGACGGGTCCTGCACCGGCGGGAGAGAGCTGTGAAGGAGGAAAAGTGTCCACACACTGGGAAGCCCCTTCGCGGGTGGAGGCTTCGGGAGGCGGAGTGGGGGAGCTTGGGAGCCGCGGAGGAGAGCACAGCAACAGGGGTGCGGAGGACAAAGCGGACAGATTCCAGCGCAGAGGATCGGGCCGACCGGCACTCACCAGCCGAGAGGCTTGTCTGCTCGCCCGCCGGGGCGGGCGGGACTGGGAGCTGAGGCTCCGGCTTTTGTCGGAGCGCCGGGAGAGGACTGAGGTTGGCGGCGTGAACACAGCCTGCAGGGCGTTAGTGCACCGCGGCTGGCCGGGAGAGAGTCCGGGGAGAAGTCTGGAACTGCCGAAGAGGCAAGAGACTTTTACGTCCCTCTTTGTTTCCTGGTGCACGAGGAGAGGGGATTAAGAACGCTGCTTGGGAGAGCTCCAGGGACGGGCGCGAGCCGCGGCTGGAGGTGCGGAGCCCAGAGACGGACATGGGACGCTAGGGCCGCTGCTGCCGCCGCCGGGAGGCCTGTGTGCGAACACAGGTCACTAGCCACGCGCCCTTCCGGGGAGCCTGTGCAGCCCACCACTGCCAGGGTCCCGGGATCCAGGGACAACTCCCCCGGGAGAACGCACAGGCGCGCCTCAGGCTGCAACGTCTCGCCGGCCTCTGCCGCCGCAGGCCCGCCCCACACTCCGTGCCCCTCCCTACCCCCGGGCCTGAGTGAGCCAGAGCCTCCGAATCAGCGGCTCCTTTAACCCCGTCCTGTCTGAGCAAAGAACAGACGCCCTCCGGCGACCTACACGCACAGGCGGGGCTAAATCCAAAGCTGAGCCCCTGGGAGCTGTGAGAACAAAGAAGAGAAAGGGAAATCTCTCCCAGCAGCCTCAGAAGCAGCGGATTAAAGCTCCACAATCAACTTGATATACCCTGCATCTGTGGAATACCTGAATAGTCAACCAGTCATCCCAAATTAAGGAGCCCTGTGGATGAAAGGCTCTTGGGGCTGCAGCCAGGAGTCAGTGCTGTGCCTCTGAGGTGGGAGAGCCAACTTCAGGACACTGATCCACAAGAGACCTCCCAGCTGCACATAATATCAAACAGCAAAAATTTCCGAGAGATCTCCATCTCAACGCCAGCACCCAGCTTCACTCAACGACCAGCAAGCTACAGTGCTGGACATCCTATGCCAAACAACTAGCAAGACAGGAACACAACCCCACCCATTAGCAGAGAGGCGGCCCAAAATCATAATAAGTCTACAGACACCCCAAAACACACCACTAGACGTGGACCTGCCCACCAGAAAGACAAGATCTAGCCTCATCCACCAGAACACAGGCACTAGTACCCTCCACCAGGAAGCCTACACAACCCACTGAACCAACCTTAGCCACTGGGGACAGACACAAAAAACAACAGGAACTACGAACCTTCAGCCTGCAAAAAAGGAGACCCCAAACACAGTAAGATAAGCAAAATGAAAAGACAGAAAAACACACAGCAGATGAAGGAGCAAGATAAAAACCCATCAGACCTAACAAATGAAGAGGAAATAGGCAGTCTACCTGAAAAAGAATTCAAAATAATGATAGTAAGGTTGATCCGAAATCTTGGAGATAGAATGGACAATAGAATGGACAAAATGCAAGAATCAGTTAACAAGGACCTAGAAGAACTAAAGATGAAACAAGCAACGATGAACAACACAATAAATGAAATTAAAAGTACTCTAGATGGGATCAATAGCAGAATAACTGAGGCAGAAGAACGGATAAGTGACCTGGAAGATAAAATAGTGGAAATAACTACTGCAGAGCAGAATAAAGAAAAAAGAATGAAAAGAACTGAGGACAGTCTCAGAGACCTCTGGGACAACATTAAACGTACCAACATTCGAATTATAGGGGTTCCAGAAGAAGAAGAGAAAAAGAAAGGGACTGAGAAAATATTTGAAGAGATTATAGTTGAAAACTTCCCTAATATGGGAAAGGAAATAGTTAATCAAGTCCAGGAAGCACAGAGAGTCCCATACAGGATAAATCCAAGGAGAAATACGCCAAGACACATATTAATCAAACTGTCAAAAATTAAATACAAAGAAAACATATTAAAAGCAGCAAGGGAAAAACAACAAATAACACACAAGGGAATCCCCATAAGGTTAACAGCTGATCTTTCAGCAGAAACTCTGCAAGCCAGAAGGGAGTGGCAGGACATATTGAAAGTGTTGAAGGAGAAAAACCTGCAACCAAGATTACTCTACCCAGCAAGGATCTCATTCAGATTTGATGGAGAAATTAAAACCTTTAGAGACAAGCAAAAGCTGAGAGAGTTCAGCACCACCAAACCAGCTCTACAACAACTGCTAAAGGAACTTCTCTAGGCAAGAAACACAAAAGAAGGAAAAGACCTACAATAACAAACCCAAAACAATTAGGAAAATGGGAATGGGAACACACATATCGATAATTACCTTAAATGTAAATGGACTAAATGCTCCCACCAAAAGACACAGATTGGCTGAATGGATACAAAAACAAGACCCATATATTTGCTGTCTACAAGAGACCCGTATGCTAACACATATATATGGAATTTAAGAAAAAAAAAATGTCATGAAAAACCTAGGGGTGAAACAGGAATAAAGACACAGACATACTAGAGAATGGACTTGAGGCTATGGGGAGGGGGAAGGGTAAACGGTGACAAAGCAATAAAGAGGCATGGACATGTATACACTACCAAACGTAAGGTAGATCGCTAGTGGGAAGCAGCCGCATAGCACAGGGAGATCAGCTCGGTGCTGTGTGACCGCCTGGAGGGGTGGGATAGGGAGGGTGGGAGGGAGGGTGACGCAAGCGGGAAGAGATATGGGAACATATGTATATATATAACTGATTCATTTTGTTGTGAAGCTGAAACTAACATACCATTGTAAAGCAATTATGCTCCAATAAAGATGTTTAAAAAAAAAAAAAAAAAAAAAAAAAAAATGAACCTGTGGAGTCCTTTGTCAAATATGTGTGGATAATGTGACATTAAAAATACTAAAGTATAAAGCTTCTTCCTTTCTTCTGCAGTCTCTCGCTTTTCTTGCCATGGTGTTAATTTTCTATCTCATGTCTTTCTAGTATGAAAAATTAAAATGTTAAATTATTAGCATAAATTTTGCCATTCATCTTTATATTGTATAATGCATGTTTTAAAGGCAAGTATAAGAGCATTTAAATCACCTGCAGAATCACCAAATTATGCAATTAGTATTTCATAGCTTGTGCATGCATATATATTTTGTTCTTACCAGAACAGTGGAAATGCACAAAACTAACTGAACTACTTTTATTTTACTTCTTCATATGTGCACTTTAAATTAATTCTGAATAAGAAAGAAAAAGGAAATGATGGTTGTGCTTTTTCTTTCACCATCCTTCAGTATCATTATTTTCAAACATGTTGTTGGCTAATATGGGGGAATAACAGGAGTAAGAAAGGGTAGACTTATAAGATCCTTGGTCACGTATGTTGCTTAGAAAGCAATCGCCTTCCTTCTGCATTAGAAACAACTGAAATGGAAAATGTGGTCACTTGAGGCTTTCAGGCCCTGCTTATTCAATTGTAGATGTAACATGGTTATTTTCTACTCTGAGTCTCACTGAAACTTCACAGATTATGGAGCCACCAGAACTCTGTGCTCATCAGATACGGCAAACCCTATGTGGCAATGGGCCAGCAAGGAATGCGGGACATGACTGCACATAATTTCTCTACTTTAAGGCACACTATATTGTCTCAGTAAACTTCACTCACAATTCATAAGTTCAAAGATAAAATTATTAAGAATTTCAAGACGACAGCAGAGCAATAAATCTAGTGTGGCTTCCTTCTGAGTGTGGGTGGGGACCTCTGAGATTGCACAGGTCATAAGCCCATGAACTTGTCCTCGTTAACACTGGATAATTCTTTGTGGTGGTGGTTCTGTGCCTTGCAGGATGTTGACTGTATCCTTGGCCTCTGCCCAGTAGGTGGTAGTAGCAACGTCCTCCTTCCCATTAAAAATAAAATAAAAAAAAATACACTTATGGTTACCAGTGGGGAAAGGTGGGGAGAAGGGATAGATTGGGAGTTTGGCATTGACATGTACACACTACTATATATAAAGTAGATAACCAACAAGGACCTACTACATAGCACAGGGAACTCAGCTCAATATTCTGTAATAAATTCAATGGGAAAAGAACTCGAAAAAGAATAGATACATGTATATGTATAACTGGATCACTTTGCTGTACACCTGAAACTAACCCAACGTTGTTAATCAACTAGACTCCTGTATAAAATAAAATTTTTTTTTAAATGTCTCCAGAGAATGCAAATGTCTCCTGGGGGAAAATGCCCCTCTCTCCCATGGAAAACCACTGCTCTAGACCCAATCACCCTTGTCCCTTGCTTAGTCTACAGCCTGACCACTTAACCAGCTTCCCTGGCTCCCAAGAATTTCATCCCACGTTTTGTCCTCTACATGCCACAGTGATCTTTAAAGCTACTTTGTCTTTCTTCTGCTTAAAGCACTTCAGTACCCACCACTCCACACCACACCTCTCCTCACATACAGCACAGACACACACATACACACATCCCCCCATCTTTAGTAAAAATCCAAACTCCTTAACCTGGCTCAAAAAGTCCTTCAAAATATTTTCCCTGGCTACCTTTCTTCCTTCATGTATCTCTCCTTTTATTTTACCTACTGCCCTCGACCTTACCAGCTTTCTTTAGGCTTCTCAACATGCCAAACTTGTCCATACATCAGGACTTTTGTATCAGCCTGAGCCTATGCCAGAATGCTCTCTACTGATCTCTGTGTGGCTGACTCCTTATGTTCCAGAATTTAAAAATGACTTTCTCGAGGGCTTCCCAGGTGGCTCAGTGGTTGGGGGTCCGCCTGCCGGTGCGGGGGGCTCGGGTACGTTCCCCGGTCCGGGGGGATCCCGCGTGCCGCGGGGCGGCTGGGCCCGTGAGCCATGGCCACTGAGCCTGCACGTCTGGAGCCTGTGCTCCGCAACGGGAGAGGCCACAACAGTGAGAGGCCCGTGTACCGCAAAAAAAAAAAAAAAAAAAAAAAAAAATTAATTAAAAAAAGAAATGACTTTCTCAAAGTGAGATTTCTTGACCACCAAAATAACGTAGCTATCCAGTCACTCTCCATAATAACACTGCATTTGTGTTTTCTGCACAACTCTTTTCTCTACTATTTTTTTCTTGCTGAATTATTTATGTGGCAGTTGTCCATCTCTCTTCCCCACTAAAAAACACTTCCATAAGAACACAGACCTATCTATTTGTTGTCGATTTTCTTCATACCCCCTCAATGAATTGAACAGTGAGTTCGTGGTACAGACCAAGAGCTCAAGAAATAGTTGTTGGATGTCTGTGGAATACGAGTACAATACCTGTTACTACTAGCTGATGAAAATAGGAAAAATTCAAAGGTCATAATACCTCTTTTCTCTCTTCTTCCACTACATAATTGTTTGAAGCCCACCGCTTTGAAATTTAAACACAAGCATGTCCTAGAATCCCTTTCTATTCAACAGGCCACGATAGCCACTCTTTATATGTCTTATTAATTACTCTGAAGACTGTCTTGTTTCATCTTTAAGTTAGGGCAAAGCTCAGGGGCAGGAAGCTACTCTGCCCCCAACACTAAATTTAATGCTGAATACGCTACTGGAAATTCAGCTAATGTTTGTGTCATTAGAGGCATTTTTGTTATTGTGGCAAAAGAAGGATACTTGACTGAGAATCAGAAAATTTAGGATCAAATTCTAGGTTTTGCCGCTTATTAGCCATTATCATTTGGAGCAGCTCCCTCTCTGACTTTCACCTCTTCATCTTTAAACATGGGCTAATTCTTTAAAGTTCTGTAAGTTATAGAATCCAGTATGATTAAAAAAGCTTATAGGGATTGTTTTAGAGTAAGAAAATTTACAAAATTATCAAGAAGATGCTATGATAGGTAAATAATAGGAAATATTCTCTAGTAATATATTTGTTTTATAAACTCCACTAGGGTTGATACATAATCTTCTTTAAAAATTGAGCCTTTGGGGACTTCCCTGGTGGTGCAGTGAATAAGACTCCACACTCTCAATGCAGGGGGCCTGGGTTCGATCCCTGGTCAGGGAACTAGATCCCACATGCATGCTGCAACTAAGGAGCCCACGTGCCACAACTAAGACCCAGTGCAACTAAATAAATATTTAAAAAAAAACAAAAAAACTGAACCTTCGCGAAACCCTCTCCAAGAACATTACCCCACATTAAAATATCTGATATGTCAGAGTAAAAGCAAATTAATCACCTTTAAAAATCATCTTCTTTTTGGGCTTCCCTGGTGGTGCAGTGGTTGAGAGTCCACCTGCCGGTGCAGGGGACACGGGTTCGTGCCCCGGTCCGGGAGGATCCCACATGCCGCGGAGCGGCTGGGCCCGTGAGCCATGGCCGCTGAGCCTGCGCGTCTGGAGCCTGTGCTCCGCAACGGGAGAGGCCACAACAGTGAGAGGCCCGCGTACCACAAAAAAAAAAAAAAAAAGAAAAAAGAAAATCATCTCCTTTTTAATGACCACATCATTAAGAAAGGCTATTTTGGAAAGGACTGGCCTTGCTAAAGTAAACTCTGAAAATTAGACAAAACCTTATCTCCAGTACAGTTCTCCAGTTTCTGTATTGTGGAGGGGAAGGGGAGTTTATATACAAATAGATTCCTTCAACCCTTAATGAAGACAAGATGTACTGCTTGCCCTTGGCAAAACTGTGGTTGACCGTTCATCTTGCTGGCATTCTGTCAATTCTCCATCACTGCCACCTACCTTCCACTCACCCACCATCAATTTCTGCTTTTCCGCTGAGAGAAAAGATTTATAATTGTCAGAAGCCAAGCAGCCTCTTCAAGGTGCTGCAGGGCCATAGCTATCATATAAGTAGGGGCTGAAAAGAAGGACAGAAGGAGGTGGTTGGCATTATTTGGCGGTTTGCCCTTCCAGTCATCTCACTTTCTTCCCCCCCTTCACCTGATTGTACACCTGGTTCTGTTCTGTTATCAGCATCCTGCTGGTATGATGGGTCTGAAAACCCTATAAAGGACCTTGGTTGAGTCCTCACAAACACCTATGATTATCCGCGTTGCAATCTCCCTCCCCTCTGCCTCCTTGGTCATTGATGTAACTGACTACTGCCTGTGGGTTATTGATAGGGCCAGCAGTGCCCCCATTTGCTGTGCTTTCTATTTGCCAGGGTTCTCGGATATATGTCATATTAGATTTACGACTTCAGAGCTGGACAGCCGTTTAGAGTTCATTTTTCCCAAGCCTTACCCACTGCAGAAATTCTCTCTATTATATCCAAAAGATAATCTATCTTACAGTTTCTGAGAACTCACTAGTTGTTTAGGCAGTTCATTCTGCTGTTAGCCACATCCAGTTGGTAGAAAGTAGCTTCTGATCCTGACTCAAACGAAACTCTGACTTCTACTCACTGATCTCAGTTCTATCCCATCTGATACAACACAAAATAAAATTACTTTATTCCCCCCGAAGTGTCAGGTTAGCTATCGTGTTCCCTTAAATCAGGGGTTCAAAACTTGTGTCGTGCAGCCTGAATGAAATTTATAATTATACTTCGTTTGGCTTATACAGTGATGTCCCTATTCTGTGTTTTAAATTTGAATTGACTTACTTTTATGTAGCTATCATTTTATAGTGCTTAATATGTCCATCATTTTTTAAAATGTTCTACAGATATTAACCCACTTACTACTCATAATAACCCTATGAGATAAAGTTTTTTATTCTATTATTATCCCCTTTTTTAATAATGAGAAAACTGAGGCACAGAGAGCAAGGCAATAGTAGAGCTGGGATTCAAACCCGGGCAAACTGGCTTTAGAGTCCACGCTCTTCTTAGGATGCTATGCTGACCGCTTTAAAATATTAACATTTTATGGGGTAATCCAGATTTCTGCTTTCTCTTGAAATATGAGGTTATATGACCTCTCAGTCCCATACGGCAAAAATCCACAAGAAGTGTGGTCCAGCCTCCACGTTTGGATGGGGAAAAGGGGTGTGCAATTTGCCTCAATTTTAAACCATTCTTTTTTTTAGATGCTTAATATTTTATTATTTATTTATTTATTTAAATTTTATTAGAGTAGAGTTGATTTACAATGTTGTGTTAGTTTCAGGTGTCCAGCAAAGTGATTCAGTTATACATCTCCATATAGCCATTCTTCTTCGGATTCTTTTCTCATATATGTTATTACAGAATATTAAGTAGAGTTTCCTCTGCTATACAGTATATCCTTGTTGGTTATCTATTTTATAGTGTGTATATGTCAATACCAAGCTCCCTCCCATGTTTCTCCTTTGGTAACTATAAGTTTGTTTTCAAAATCTTTGAGTCTGTTTCTAGTTTGTAAATAAGTTCATTTATATCATTTTTCAAAAATTAGAGTCTACATATGAGTAATATCATATGATATTTGTCTTTCTCTGTCTGACTTACTTCACTTAGTATGATAATCTCTAGTTGCATCCACGTTGCATCCGTGTTGCTGCAAATGGCATTATTTCGTTCCTTTTTATTGCTGAGTAATATTCCATTGTATAAATGTACCCCCGTTTTCTTTATCCATCCATTGATGTTCATTCAGGTTGCTTCCATGCCTTGGCTATTATAAATAGTGCTGCAGTGAACATAGGGGTGCCTGTACCTTTTGAATTATAGTTTTCTCAGGGTATATGCCCAGGAGTGGGATTGCTGGATCATATGGGAGCTCTGTGTTTAGTTTTTTAAGGACCTCCACCTTGTTCTCCATAGTGGTTGTTAAACTGTTCTTCTGTATTCCCTACCCTACCCACTTGTTAATGCTTTCCGCCTATTTTCTTGAATTATTTATGACATTAGAGCCAAATTTTATCTTTTCTGTATTATATCTGTTTTTTCTTCCACCATTTTTCATGGTTCGATATTCAAAGTTCTTGGATGAAGAGAGACAGTAGAAAACTTAATGTAGCCAATGATAGGTTTGGGGAAGCCCACCTGTACTTTCTTTTTTTATGCTTATATGAGGTGTCTTAAGGAGAAAAAAAAGTTGACCTGATAAGTAAAACAATTTATAAAGGTCATGGTATGTGAAAGACTTTGAGGCTGTATAGAATTAAAAATGTTCAAATGCATTTTAATAATGTCAGTGATTTGAGATCCTGTGGGGAACAGGGCACTGTCAGTATGGCAAAGATTACTGGCCAGCCCAGACAGGAGCTATTCTATGATTTTACTCTGTTGAATGGATGGCTTTGCCACTGAGAATAAGGGAAGAAAGCACAAAAAGTACCTTTAAAAATATTAGATGAAGATATGACTAATTCACATGTAAAATCAGCCGATCAAACATATGATGACTACTTATTGTTTACAAGATAACAGTGAACTAAAGGGGAGGGAGAATCAAAAATTTCATTGTTTAAATATAGACAATTTTCAAAATAATACGTTATAAAACACACAACTTTAGTTTGAGTCCATTATGATTTTGCTTAAATAATTCTAGAACAAAACTAGATATTTGTATACTATGGATTTATGTGTAAAACTTGCTTTCACATTTTCTTCTTCCTTTGATTCATACAATAAGCCTTTAGGTAGGTAGAGTAAGTACCCTCATTTCCTTATGTGGGTTTTGCTTTACCCTCTTTTTAAAAACTCATTTCCTTATGACCCCAGTATTGCCATGTATACAAAGCATTCCAAGTATCTGAATTCAGGCTCATGAGATTCTTTCAGATCCAGGTTTCTTTCTGCTTTCCCTGAACCTCTTAATGAACATAATTTCACTGACGCCTCTCATTTCTCAAACCCCTTTGGTTCGAAATCTTTGATTCATTTCTTTAACTAGCTCATATAAACGAAAATTCTGCATTTTGACTCTGCACTGGACCCCCCTCTATAGTGTTCACGTCAGACATTATACCCAGGTTGCAGATTTTTCCTAGCATCCTTTGGCTCAAGACACAAAGCCCAAGCCCTCAGTGCCAGTTTAACAAGGTACAGATCAGGCAGTATAAAAGAAAATCAAACAAGTTAAGTGATTCAGCCATGATCAGTAATGTGAGGGCACATTTATAATTATAGTTGTAGCACTTAAGTTTGGCTACAGGTAACAGAAAACTGAAAATCATAGTGGCTTAAACAGGGGAGAAATGTCCAGAGATTATTTGTTCAAAGATAGTTAGGCACAGGGTTAGGGAGCTGGGCTACTTCTGCCTTATGGTTTTGTTATCCCTGTTCCCATTTCCAAGGTTACCTCAGGGTCCAATATGGCAACTGGAGCTCCAGCCATTTCATATGCACTTTGAGCTTATAGAATAGAAAAAAGAATTGAGAAGGCCAAGGCCCCTCCACTTAACAGCGCTTCTGAAGCTTTGCAGTCATACTGAGTTTGAATCCTGGCTCCTTCACCTATGTGTCCTTGGGTGAGTCATTTAACCTTCGTGAGCCTTGCATTCCATACCTGTAAAATCAGGATATGAAGTTACTGACCTAAAGACAGTTTTATAACATTTAAAGTAAATTGATCAATTTAGGGTATGTAGAATTATCTGTGCCTGACCCAGAAAACTATCATCATTGTCATCTTTTTCGTCATTAACAGAATTACTATCATTATAATTATGATTATTATTAGCTGATCAGCTATAAAATTGCCTTAAACCCCAGACTTTTGGTACTGTCATCTCTGTCTTTGTACCTTACTTACCATGTATTTAAGAGTTACTATAGTTTAACTCCTCTTAACATGTTTGACAGAATCAGATTCATTCCTTTCATGCCTTTTAATGACCAGACTGTTCCTTTCCCTCCTCCTTTGTATGTGTTTGCAAGTATTTTTGTCTTAACGATCTCCTGATCTCTATTTGTGTGTGTGTATCTCTGACCCAAGGTGAACATTTAAGGAGAAAAGCATTACAACACCAATGTCTACTGGGCCATATTTAATAGTGAAATAGTGAATAATCTGGAAAGAGAAGGCTGCTGGTTATCTTTATATCCCACCCCCTCCCTGCTTGTGCCCAGATGAGGAAATAAAATGAAGATGACACTGTTAAGAAACTTGAAGGACAAGAAAAAAAAGTAAAAGTCTTTCATAAATTAATAAAGACTTCAGAATAGGAAACAACATCAAGATGATTTTCAAATGATTTAGGCAGACATTTGCCAAGTGGGAAAAATGTCACTCAAAGTGATTGATTAGTGGATCCACTTAAGACAAGTAAACTCATCTATTTGTAGACAGAAGCCCAAAGCTCCATTGTATACCCATTCCCATAAAGATAAAATATACTTGGCCAATTAGTCCTTCATTTGTATCATATATGCATGGTATTTCCATGTGGAAGGAACAGGATTTACCAGGAAGGTGTGTGATTTTCTTGCCCAGGAGTTAGTGGCAGTTTGGCTAATAATGTTCTTGTCTAGAGTACTGAATTATTTATATCCTTTGGGTTTGAAAGATGACTCAAATAGTAGATGACTGTATAGGTAAATTGTTTTATCAGGTTTTGTTCCTATATTTGTCCCTTTCCCTACTTCTTCTTTGACCATTAAAGCAAAGTTAAGATATATTTATTGCCCACTTAACCACCATACAGGCAAGACATGTGTGCTAAATGTTTTATAAGATAGAGTTCCTGCCCTCTAGGAATTTACTCTCTAGCAATGACTAATGGTTTTGTTATTTTCACTAGTTTTCTGCTCAATCAACTGTCTGCTCTTATTACTGTTCTTATGATGTCATCTCATGGATTTCCTCCTTTCCCTTTAGCACTCCATTATAAACCTATCTGACCAAATTGATCTAAACTCTTAAAAATATTTAACCAGCAGTCTCCAAGGAATATTAAGAGTGGAAAAGAATAAAACTTGGTATCTTTATATTTGCAATGTACCTTTCCTCTCACTAAAAATAAAACCAGTTTGCATAATTCTCAAATGATTTCAAAGTGCAAATGGGAAAGCTGCAATTGTAGTGAAAAAAAGAAATCAAACATAATTCCAAATGTTGTAACTCAGAGCCTCCATGGGAGTAGGTGGGTAGGAGGGTGGCTTTGTGATGACTGAAATATTTGACAGGAAAAAACCAAAACAAAACAGAAAATGTAGTTTAGAATCGATTTAAGAGGGTAAATAACTCGAGTCCTTTTAAATAATTTTTCTTAAAAGGTTATTGGAATATGATACCATATCCTGTCTTTGGCAGGAGGTTTGCTGTCCTGTGTGTTTCTCTGCTGGCTTTAGGACGCTGGGATCTCGAATTAGGCAGAAGAGACCATTCTCAGTAACTTAGAAAATTTAACACTAATAAAGACGAAAATGATTGTATAGAATAGGATTTTAGCAACCCCAGTTTAGATGACAAATGCCATCATATAAAGTATTTTATGACATATAAGAGATTATACTTATTCCCTGAGGAGCTTTTTCACCTCCATTTTACCTACGCTTAGGATCTGTACTGAATAATGGAAGTAGTTGGAGCTGTGAAATTTGATTCCTCCCAAACACTAAGGGGAAAATGTCGACTAAATCTGCATAAAAGACATCCACAACATAAAATTGAGGAGCTTAGCTTACGTGTTAATCAGTGCTTTGTGCTGTTTGCAAAACAACCACCAAATTTGGCCCTAGACGAAATAAAGAATATTGCCTCATTAACAAATTTGGCAGTACTATAGTGACAGTAATCACATTTTTATTCTATTTTCATATTCAAGACTTCAAAGCAGCTTAAAAAAATATTCATTAACGATACAGGTTGCTGCTTGCCAAGGAGCTGCCTCAGCACTGTTATATATAATTTTGTAAGTGTTATCTAGGAGGGCAGAGTTTAATTTTAACTGCAGGAAACACACACACACACACACACACACACACACACACACACAAACATGCCAGATAAGATTAATGATAATGGTCTCAAAAATACATGAGTTTCTCAATAAAAGGGAAAAAAATCCTACAGTGCAATTTGTTGTTTGGATTTTAAGTGTTATAGTCAGTCATTAATGAGCAATATTATTTAAAGAACTTTCCAAAGACTGAATTTTTGCAAAATACAATTCTATATCAAGAAGGTATACAACATGTGCTAAGTTTTTCAAACTTATTCAAAAAATAAATGAGTCAAGTACATTAAAGGGTTTACTTGTAAAAGGAAAAGATGAGTGATATGAATGAGAGGGACAAATCAGTTTCAAAATCAAGTATGATGCAAATGTTGTAGAATTGCAGGCATTCATATTGAAAAGTGTACAAAAATGAGAAAATTAGCAACTCTGGTTTCTCAAAGAAGATTTAGGCAAAGAATCAGACTGAAGGAGAAGCGCATAGTAATAGCCCTCTGAAGGTCACTTCTTGCTTATCTTTGTGATGTTGGTGTGACTGCAATTCTGACACAGGTTTTATTTACTTAACTCACCTTAGTATTACTTCACAGTTGATCATCTATGTTGGAAATGGAACTGGTATTACCTGTATATTTTGTGGATGGTTCATGTGTCTATACCTACAAACATACAGCCTAGAAAATTATTTTGATTTAAAAAATAAATCAGAAACCTCAATATAGAGAAAAAAGAGGAGTAGTCCATTCGTACCATTGATGATGGGCAGTTGCCTTACCTACATATCTGGAGTAATGGGAGAAATTGGGGCTGATTGGCTCCTATATCTAGTAGAAATCTTGTTTCTGATTTCTAGAAGGAACCTTAGGCTTCTTCACATGGCATTTGGATTCCAAAAATCATGATCCTTTTGTACATTGGCTCTAATTAATTGTATTGAAACTGCTTTGAACATTCAGACAGGTTATCTATCTATCTATCTTGCTATCTATCTATCTAATCATCTAAGAACTAATAGGTTCAACCAATGAGACAAATTTAATAAGGGATAAGGAGTAATTGAGTGACATAGACTATGGCTAAATTAAGTTATAGAGATTATGAAACCAGTACTTCTGTCATTGGATATTATATCACAGGTTGTCCAGGGAATATTCCTTCCACAAGGAAACTCCAGAGCGGTACCAGAGTACCTCCATAGTATATTAATAGTCTATAGCATATATGCTGAGAGCAGATAAATTGAGTTGGTATATATAAATCCAAAGATTGACCACCTTAATAGGTCATGGTGTCCAAAAGTTGTATCAGGCATGTGGCCCATCCTCGCCCCTGCAACAAGTACATGTTTATATAACATATTTCTTTTAAAAATGTATTTGCTGCCTTTTTTCCATACAAAATTTGGACTCATTTAGAAATAATGCACATAATGAAATGAAATAAACAATAAAATATGATAAAAAGAAACATATCTAAAAATCAAGATTAGGAAAACATGAATTATAGTAGAAAGCTAAGTAGAAGAAAGGAGAATATATTAAACTTACTCAAGAGTGTCAAATCCACACAATTGCTAGAGTTTACTTTCCTGATGGAAGAAGCTAAAAGGTAAGAATGAACCAATCCAAGTCTTCTCGTTAAGTATAGAAAAATGAAATAGCTATTGTTCCAGTTAATAAACTTTCATCTGTGCTGTTTAGTTCTAAAATGCTAAATTTCAGTTTTCACGTACTTTTTGAGACAAGGAAGGAAAGTTCTTACTTTCCAAACTGTAAGTAAAAAAAAAATAAATGCAGGCACAGAAAACAATTAGATGCCAAATTCAGAATCATACCATTACTTACTTACTGAAAGCTTTGGATTTAAGACCAACTATATTGGCTTCTGGTCAAGTGTACTTTTCCTAACATCCCAGGTGCAACCCCTGCTTGAAGACTAGATGAGTAGCAGGTACACTTTGGGGTTAGAGGAGCCTGATTTTGCTTCCCAAGGGTCAAGTGACACAGAGATAGACAAGCATACAAAAGCTTGCATTTGTATTTCTTACAGGCTGCATTCACAGTACCCCACATAGAACACAGAGGATGGTAGGCACTCAAAAAGTATTTGTTGATTGATTAAATACAGTTTTCCCCCATAGCATTCATAATTTCCAATACAAATCAGTAAGTTACCATACCATAAAAGTATTTCACTCTTTCATGAGCAACTAGAGTTTCATTCTCAGTGAACTAGGAATAAATATGAATAAACACATTGTTAATTGTTTAAACACCCATTTCAGTTCATTTGGCCACGACCTGGCTCATTTTACTTGGCTTCTTTCAATACATTAGTAAAATCCACCCTTATGGGCTTCCCTGGTGGCACAGTGGTTAAGAATCCGCCTGCCAATACAGGGGATAGGGGTTCAAGCCCTGGTCCGGGAAGTTCCCACATGCCGCAGAGCAACTAAGCCCGTGCACCACAACTACTGAGCCTGCACTCTAGAGCCCACGAGCCACAACTACTGAAGCCACCGCACCTAGAGCCCGTGCTCCGCGATAAGAGAAGCCTGCGCACCGCAAAGAAGAGTAGCCTCCGCTCGCCGCAAGTAGAGGAAGCCCGCGCAGCCAAAAATAAATTAATTAATTAAAAAAAATCAATCCTTATTCACTTGATCAATGATAAAACATTCCTAAGACCAGTATTTTGCTGGAAAATACAAAAAAGATGCATATCTGTAGTGCTAAACGTGCGATTATAAAGCAGCTGAATATCAAATGATGTCTTAAGATGTCCCAAAAGCCAGCCTGATCTTACCCGGGCTTAAGATGGGGTCTCAGATGACCTCACTCACATGTTTAGCATTTGGTTGGGATAATGGGAGCAATTGGAACCCCATGTCTCATATATCTAATAGATAGTTTAGGCTTCTTCACATGGCATTTGGATTCCAAAAATAATCTAGAGAGTAAAAATCAAAAAGTAAAACAAAGCCAAATATTCTACAAGCCTCTGCAATGGATAACATTTGCTAATAAAAGGAATTCGAATTATTGGGACCCTTTTTTTGGTAGCCATCTACAATGCTAGCTTGATTGCAGTTTTTTCTAATCTTTCTAATTACCTTGTAAAATACAAATGAGTTAGTAAATTGACTTGGCTCTTTTTCCTGTTGGCATATTAAAGAAATCCTATAAATCAGATGAACAAGAATGTACTGAGGAGCTATTGCATGTAGGACACTGCACTAGGTGATGGGAGGGGGTTAATTCATGATTCAGTTAGTTTACTGTATATGGTGGCCTCCTTGACTGGATCATGAGATTGCTGTCAATGTTTTAAAATTTCTTTACCGTGGGACAGATTTTGTGGAAGAGAAAGTCTACTGCTGCTAACTCTTCTTTTAGAACTGTAAGACCATTGCTCATAGAAGGAGCAAAGCTACAGAATGTTGACAACCCAGTGCTACTGCTAGACTGGGATGGAGGCTGGGATCAACAAGACAAGTATTCTCTACCTGTGGTGGCCCCTTCACTCATATTTTTAACATTTAACGGGCATGAGAAGAAACTGATTTGCTATTAGAAAATCTTTATCTGTATTAAAATATGAAGGATGTATTGCGCACACTCAGTGTGACATGACCTTATAACTTATTTGAGTCTGCCTTCATTGTACTCTTTTCCCACTGCTCATAAATTGATAATGTTCCTCACTGATGCTCTAGACTATCTTGAGACACTGTAGAAGATTGTGGTTTAGCACGTGGAATATGGAGTTGACTCCTTAGTTGCAGTCTAAGCTCTTTCACTTGCTGTCTGTGTCACACAAGCAAATTATTTAACATTTTTAAGCATCAGATTCCTCATGTGAAAGATGATGATAATTTCAACCTCAAAGCCTTGAAATAAGAATGAAAGGAAATAATGTATAAAAAGTTCCTAACATATTCTCAGTACTCAATAAATTAGAGCTATTATCTTTAGTGTTATTCATGACAATGTCCTGGCCATTATAAACTTACATTTCTTTAAGTTTATACATTTAATGAAATGATTTTTGCTTGTGGACAAAAAACAGCACTCAGCGAGATTAATGATTTTTCTATAAGAATGTGCACATTTATTTTAAAACTATATTTTATATGAAAATATTCTGGAGCATTATTCTTAATATTTGGATAACTATGTTTATGAGGCTCTTCTGAAGGCTGTTCAGACTCCTGCCTTCAATTTTTTGACTCTTCTAAAAAGAAGTTTGGGAGTTCCCTGGTGGCCTGGTGGTTAGGATTCTGGGCTTTCACTGCCATGGCCTGGGTTCAATCCCTGGTCAGGGAAGTGAGATCTTGTAAGCTGCACAGTGAGGCATGACATTAAAATAAAATAAAATAAAATAAAATAAAATAGAATGTATAAAATAAAAAAGTTTTAGGTTTACAACAAAACGAAACTGGGAGGGAGGTAGAGAGATTTCCCATATATCCCTTGTCCCCACATGTGCATAGCCTACCCCATTATCAACATCACTCACCAGAAAAATACATTTTTTACCAAAGATGAACCTACATTAACACATCATAATCACCCAAAGTCCATAGTTTACCTTAGGGTTCACTGTTGATGTTGTATATTCAATGGGTTTAGACAACTATAGAATAACATATATTCATTATTATTAAATCACACAGCACATTTTCATAGCCCTAAAAGTCCTCTGTTCTCTGCCTATTCATCTCTTCCCCTCTCACCCCTGGACACTGCTAGTCTTTTTATTGTCTCTATAGTTTTGCCTTTTCCAGAAGGTCATACAGTTAAAATCATACAGTATGTAGCCTTTCCAGATTGGTTTCTTTCACTTAGTAATATGCATTTAAGTTTCCTCCATGGCTTTGTATGGTTTGATAGCTCATTTCTTTTCAGGATTGAATAACGTTCCATTGTCTGGACATACCACTGTTTATATATCTGTTCACCTACTGAAGGACATCTTAGTTGTTTCTAAGTCTTGGCAATTATGAATAAAGCTGCTATGAACATCCATGTGCAGGTTTCTTTGAGGACGTAAGTTTTCAGCTCCTTTGAGTAAATATCAAGGGAAATGTATGGTAAGACTATGTTTAGTTTTGCGAGAAACCACCAAACTGTCTTCCAAAGTGGTTGTACCATTTTGCATTCCCATCAGCAATGTCTGAGAGTTCCACAGCCTCACCAGCATTTGATGTCAGTGTTCCAAATTTTGGACATTCTAATAAGTGCGTGGTGATATCTTGTAGTTTTGATTTACATTTTCTGACAACTTATGATGTGGAACATCTTTTCATATGTTTATTTGCCATCTGTATATTTTCTTTGGTGAGATGTTTGTCTCTTAAGGTCTTTGGTCCATTTTTTAATCAGGTTGTTAGTTTTCTTATTGCAGAGTTTTAAGAGTTCTTTGTATATGTTGGATAACAATTCTGTATCCAGATGTGTCTTTTACAAATATTCTCTTCCAGTCTGTGGCTTGTCTTATTCTCTTATACTGTCTTTCACAGAACAGACACTTTTAATTTTAATAAATTAAAGTCCAGCTGATCAGTTATTTCTTTCATGGATCATGTCTTCTGTGTTGCATCTAAAAAGGCATCACCCTTTTTAGATGCAACACAGAAGACAAGGTCATCTAGTCTTTTATGTCATCCAGGTTTTCTTTTATGTCATTTTCTAGCAGTTTTGTAGTTTGTGTTTTATATTTAGGTCTGTGATCCATTTTGAGTTCATTTTCATGAAGGGTGTAAGGTCTGTGTCTAGACTTTTCTCTTTTTTTGCATGTGGATGCCCAGTTGTTCCAGTACCATTGGTTGAAGAGACTGTCTTTGTTCCATTGTGTTGCCTTTGCTTCTTTGTCAAATATCAATTGACTGTATTTATGTAGGTCTGTTCCTGAGCTCTTGCTTCTGTTCCATTGATCTACTTGTCTCTTCTTTCTCCAGTACCACACACTCTTGATCACTGTAGCCTTTTAGTAAGTCTTGAAGTCAGACCATGTCAGTCCACCAATTTTATTCTTCTTTAACCTATCTTCAATTTTAACTTTTTTTCACATTTCATGAGTAAAAAAGCTGTTCATCCTAGACATCCTTTTTTTCAAATATAACACTAGCAGCAAAACGTTTTTCCAAGCTCTTGATACTTTATTCTATAAAAATTTGTATCTCAGGTTGTCATTGAACATCAAATATTTTTTATTAATATAATGATATAGAAAATGCCATAATAGTGCCTACAAGATAAGTTAACTTTCTCATGGAATCTGTCTCTATAAGCAGTTTATTTTCTAAAAATTATGATCTACAAGGTGAAATAATTTTGCCTGACGGTGATTGTAAAACTATGTATTGATTGAAGATATAGGCTTAGATATATCTATTATATCTGCATTAGCATCTGCTGTTGACTTAAATTTTTAAATATTATTTTTACACAAATTATCAAAAGTCTGTATGTATAAATTTTGTCTACATGTATAAAATATCCTCCCTGGGATTCCTAGTGACTGCTTTTCTCCCTTTTGCCGTGCAATGCAAATTCTGCAGTCCTGTACCTAGATGTCTTGCCCTGGATGTACGGACAAGCAATATATGAAAAGTTGTTGATTAATGTCTTATACTGAGAAGACCCCTACAAGTCTTGGAGTTTGTTTCATATTTTGTCTTTCAACATTTGTGCCATCCTGGCTAGTAGGTTGCCCACTTCCTCTAAAGTAGAAATCTTTCATCTGTAAAATGGTGATAATTATACATACTTCAGAGAATCTTCTGAGGATCACAGCATCCAGATCAGGGGACTATCAAAAAGGCTATTGTCTTCCCTATTTCACCATTTGGAGAAAAATATAGTATGGCATATTAGAAAGCATAGGTGTTGGTGTCAGGGAAAACTTGCGTTTGAGTATTAGCTCATGTGACATACTAGTGGCCTGACTTTACATGTGTCACTTATACCATGTGACCAGGCCTCTCATCTAGAAAATGAGTATCACAATTGTTATGTCTGTTTTATAAGACATCAATACCAGTGCTCAGCACAGAGTGGCATCCTCTAATTCTTCTTTTGAGCATAGTTTTCCAGCTCAGAGTAGAACCCATCAAATGTGTTAATTGATTAATCCCTGTATCTTTGAATACATCATTAAAAACACTAACTAGGTCATTAGACTGTAGTAGATAAAAGAAGATACATTTAATGGAGATGTTGACACAAAGTGACAAGCCTCAAAAATGTTCCTGGATCTGTATAATGATTAAGATCAGAGAAAATTTTACTAAATTTGGTAACTATGTTTAACAGAAAATAAAAGATGATTAAGGAAGTTCTAGTTAACACAAAGGATTTAAAGTTGAAATGAATTTGTAGCTAGAACATGAAGTTCATTTTGAGCGTGATTTAAGATTGGATTAAGGTCCTCAAGATGGAACTTAAAGAATGACAATTTCCCTGCTTATGAAAATTATTGCTACTTTTTTATATTAAAGCATTTCCTTCTGTAATGATGTACTGAGAAACTGAAAAGGAGATCTTTCATCTTTGCATTAAAACTCACACAGGATCCCCATGTTTCTCTTCTCAGTTTCTTCTTATAATAGAGGTGTCATCAAGAGAAAGTCCACCAGAGATAACTTTACCCAGAACATTTACACTTACACACAGGATGTACAATCAGCCCTCCTTTGGGAAAATCTGCTTCTGGAGATATCTCATATTCCTTGTTAAGTGCTGAATTGTGTCCCCCCCCCAAAAAAAATTCTTACGTTGACGACTTAAGCCTCAGTACCTTACAATGTGATGTATTTGGAGACAGCTTCTTCAAAGAGATAAAATGAAGTGATTAGGGTGGATGCTAATCCAATATTATTGGTGTTCTTATAAGAAGATTAGGACACAAACCTACATAGAGGGGAGATTATGTGAAGTTACCAGAGAGGGAAGACCACCTACAAGCCAAGGAGAGAGGCCTCAGAAGAAATCAATCTTGCTGACACCTTGATCTCAGAGTTCCAGCCCCCAGAATTGTAATAAAATTAATTTCTGTTGTTTAAGACCCCAGTCTGTAGTGTTATGACAGGCCTAGTAAATTATTGCACCCCTGGTCACACTGTTTCTAGCACTAGATTTAGAAAATTTTCCCATATCCTATTATTCCCTAATCTGTTCAATCTGAAAAGTGATCTTCAGATCTGGATTTGCATGACTCTAAGTAAATTTTAATTTTGTTCACATATTTTTACATATATGTTACTAATAATAAAAATTGTGACTTGAACCTAGGACCACAACATAATCATCCTCTTTATTCATAATACAACCTTGGGGCTTGAATGTACAAAAAAAGCTTTTTAAAATTTCTATATAACATTGCAAGCAGTTAAATTTGTAGGGCAGAATAGGGCTATTATTTTTATCTTCCTGCATACCATTTGAGTTTTTATGGAAAGCCCAAAGAAAATGACTATTTTAGAAAAAAAATGTTTTTCTCAACTTGTCTCTATGTAAGTCCAAAATCTGCATATTATAACGGATGAATGCAGTCATCATAACGTTGCTTTCAGACATCTGGAAATTCGACAGATGATTGTCAGAATTGTTCCACTTTTTATTCATGTTTTGCATTCTAAAGCAAGAATGACTAATATTTTAATTGAAAGGCATTTGGCAAAAGAGAAATACACACTCTCTATGGTACATCTTTATGGTGTCTGTCGAAATGTTCTTAAAGTCAGCCTTCATTTGCAAAGGTCAAGTTTCCCATGCTCATCCTGAGAGGACTATAGATACCATTTCACCCGGGCTTATCGGGCTGGTGATAAGGGGCTAACTCCCTTTGCCATCAGGTCCGGATATACACGTGAACACACCACGTCTTCCTCACTCAATGATTTCACAGTCCGGAAATCAGAGACAAACGCGGTTTAATGTTATTTAGCATGATATATGCTAAGAGAGGTACCTGTATATTCCAGAGCTGCTCAAGCTAGAAGAAGTGATCTCAGGTCAGCTTACGTATTAGCAAGTAGTGAAATGGATTAGAGGCAGGAGCACGTTTTCTATAAGATTTTGTGTGCTACAAGGCAAAGAGAAAACATGTTTTACAGGACATCAGATAGAGTTGGAAAAAGGCAATTTGATCATGAAAGGCACCAGAAGCAATATTGAGGAGAAAATGGAGATAGGAAATAAAGTGTAAAGCTTCCCCCCCGACACACACACACCATGAAGGTAGAGAGGAGTCTTGGGAAGAAGAGAGTTTAAGATGGAACACACACAAATGAGAAAAAAAAATTTGAATTTGGTTCAAGTGCAGAACAGCCCTCAATATCTCCAAACCAACTTCTCAAAGTTTTATAAAAATAAACCGCAATTAGAGCCATTAGAGCAACGAGTCGTAGGCAACATTTGTCAGCACCATTCATTCTTGAAGCATTTATTGGATGCCTACTACGTTGCAATAATTCAATGGCAAATTCAATCAAGTTTGGAACCAAGTAAGGCATTGACAATGAATATCAACTTAGAAATAAAAATACCTTAATTTCTCCTATTTAATGAGTATATTCCATGTGTAGAGCACTGTGGCAGGGAACAATATGGACAAATGTTGTCACCCTGCTCAAGAGAACGTGGCAAGTTATAGCTGGTAGTCGTTTTCAGCTGCCAGGAGTTCTGGGAAATCACATCCTGATGAAAGGTGCTACTGTGTGAAATCAAAACTAATATTTTTTAAAGAGACAGAGGGAAAAATAAGTCCTGGACAAATTCTAAGGCCTAAAGGGATGCTGATCCCAACTAATTCTGTGGAAAGAATATCTGTCACGAGTGGTTAGATGCTAAGCGTCCAAGTAACTGTGTAATGGTGATACAAGCTGAGCATAGAGAGAAGTAAGTTTCACAAGCAGGAGATATTCCAAGGACATCTTAAAGTAGAAGCTCAAGGAAAAAAGCAGGCACTATAGGGTCGCAGAATAAGCCTTGTCACAAATTAGGTGACAAATGCTGTTTGCCACGTGTACTTAATGTGCAATTAGAAACCTAATTCTGTTTCTCTACCTCTCAAGGCTATTATGAGTTTGATGTGGCACACAGGTGTTAAAGTATCTTAACAATGTTAAACACCAGATAAATGGCAAGGCTTATGATTAAAAATGAAGCTTAACTGCATCGAGAAATGCCACGAGTAGGTAGCCATGCAGAAGGGTTGTCTTCAAGTATGTGGCTATGGGGAACAGACCAAGGATGGAACGTTAGTCTGAACTGTGGTCACATATGAAGACATAGCCACCAGCAGTGCTTTTATGAAAAAGAAGCATAATCAGTCATTAGCAAACAATTTCAGATCACGGCAAGAAAACCGTGTGACCTTGCTGATGAGTCATTTTGTGACACCTTTAAATGTATTTTTTCCTGGTGGATGATTAAATAGGCTGTTAATCTCTTTTTGCTGTGAGTGATTGAGGGACACTGAGTCAAAATGACAATTTAGACAAGAGGAAATCTGCACATATCTTTCAATATCATATGATATGTTAAATGACGATTTATACCCCAGTCCTTCTTGGCAAGTTGTACCTCCTGCTGAGGATGTCTTTATGTCTATAAAAATAACATGTGCCGGGGCTTCCCTGGTGGCGCAGCGATTGAGAGTCCGCCTGCCGATGCAGGGGACGCGGGTTCGTGCCCCAGTCCGGGAAGATCCCACATGCCGCGGAGCGGCTGGGTCCGTGAGCCATGGCCGCTGAGCCTGCGCGTCTGGAGCCTGTGCTCCGCAACGGGAGAGGCCACAACAGTGAGAGGCCCCTGTACCACAAAAAAAAAAAAAAAAGAGATGATAATGGTTCCTACTTTGCATATAGTTGCTGAGAAGTTAAAACTATTTAATAATTGTAAAGGATGGAGGAAGTACGTAGTATGCAGTACCAGCCACATAAGTATTGTCTACTATCATTATTACTAAAGGACCTGAAAATAAGGGCTATGAATATTTAGCACATTGTTTGAAAATAATGTGTGAATGCTAAAATATCAAACATATGCAAAATTCACAATGAATGGAGACTTTTGCAAATGTGACTGGCCATTTATGGTAGTGAAAGACACTGTGGTAATAAATAGAAACTCATCAACTCACTCCCTCTCCTTCACATTCACACGGAAGAGTGTTATTTCTCAGCCTTACTGCAGTCAGGTGAAGCCATGTGACTGTGTTCTGGCCAATGGAATACGAACAGGAGACTTGTACACCATTTCCAAATGTAAAATGTCAAACTCTTTCACACAGCTCTCAGTGTTCTTTCTCATCCTTCGTATCCTGGGCAGATGCCAAAGGATTCAGTGGAAGATTTCACTGGCATTGAAGAGCTAAGAGCTAGAGGAAGCCTGAATACCATAATGACTATGTGGTATACAGTCCCCATTCCTTAACCTGGCATCCAAATGTTGGATTGTATTATGAAACAGGAACATTTATTGTTTTAAGGCACTTAGGTGTCGAGGTTGTTTTCCAAAGGAATTCACCTACGGTAACAGACACAGTAATGAAAAATTATTCAAGCAGGAGTTAGGACACTTGTGTCCAAAGTGTACTTCTAATATTTATTAGCTGTGTAACTTTAGCCAATTTATTTAAACTCTTTGATTTTTCTTTTAGTTGCTGTAAAACTTCCATCATGAAAGTTACAAGAATTAAACAGTATAGGATAGAGCTTGGAAAAGTAGGGACCATGTAAGTGATCGTTAATCCAGGTTTAACAATAATTTAGTCAGTATTTTCAAAGCACTGAGATAGCTACACTATTTACATAGGACAATTGGTTAAATCATGTTTTTGATAATAATACATCTATTTAGTTGGCAGACGGTTTTACTTTTCAGTGGTATGTGTTGATTTCACATAGATGCATCTCTCAAACTGCTTTCTTCATATACATGGTATTGACATTCTGAAGACAGGGTTTTCTTTTCTTCCTGATGTCTCTGCACGAATTTGCCCACTCTCTTCTCTAATAGAGTAGCTTGTATTTAATATGCACAACAACTGCAAGTCATTAATTCTCTAAGTCTCTCCTAAATCAATCCTCTGGCTGCAGACTAGAATCTTAATGTAGTTTTGGTAGTTGGGAATCTCATCTAATTTATTAAATGGAGAGAGGTGTGACACAGTAAAAATGTGTATTAACTGTTTACATGAATTTTTTTTTTTCTTTCAGGAATAGATTTTCTTTTCAAAACCATCATGAACAAATAGCTACCCAAGGAAAGCTATACATAGTAGTTTAATCAATATAGAAATTCTACATATGATTATACTTGTTATGCCTGCATACATTTTGCAGCTAATTGTCATCTATTTTCTAGAGTCAGCTAGACTGTGGTTAAAAGCAAGTTTAGTCTATTTTTTTTATCTTAAGCTTTTTATTGGGAAATAAAATATACAGCCAGAAAAAAATACATTAAACATTGATGTAAAGCTTAACAGTTCGCTATTAATTAAGCTATTGCACCATTACTACATAAAACAAGAAATACAACAGCACCTCAGAGCCCTCCATGTGCACTTCCCCAGTGGAAATTCTTCCCTGTGCCCTAGATGAAACCACTCTCTTGACTTTTTTTTTTTTTGCGGTACGCGGGCCTCTCACTGTTGTGGCCTCTCCCGTTGCGGAGCACAGGCTCCGGACGCGTAGGCTCAGCGGCCATGGCTCACGGGCCCAGCCGCTCCGCAGCATGTGGGATCTTCCCGGACCGGGGCACGAACCCGCGTCCCCTGCATCGGCAGGCGGACTCTCCACCACTGCACCACCAGGGAAGCCCAGATGTCACAATTTTTATATCTGCTTTACTCTTGATGGATATTTGGGTTGTTTCAATTTGGAGTTATTATAGTTGTGTTGCCATTAACATTTTGTACATGTCTCCTTGTGGCCATGTGTACACCGTCTATTGGGTGTATACCTAGAAGTAGAATTGCTGGGTCAGAAGTCTGTAATTTACATTCCTACCAACCGGTTCTGAGCACTCCAATGGCTCCCCTTCCTTACCAACACATGGTATTATCAATCTTTTTAATTTGGCAGTCTGGTGAGTGTGTTGTGTAATCTTACTGTGATTTTAATTATCATTTGCCTGATTATTAATGAAATTGATCACATTTTCACATGTATTAACAATTTGGAATTCCTCATTTGGGAAGCACCTATTCAAGTTTTTGCTCCTTTTCAACTTGGTGGCTTATATTTCATACATTTGTACCAGTGCTATGTCTATTCTGGATACAGTCTTTTGATCATTTATATGTTGCAAATATTTTTTTCTCATTCTGTGTCTCATCTTTGCATTCTTCTGTTTCGTTTGATCAACAGAAGTCCCTAATTTATTATATAATTTATCAACCTTTTCTTTTACGGCTATTGCTTTTTGAGATCTGTTGAAGATGTCTTTTTCAAACTTGAAAGTAAAAAGGTTATTCTCTTAGGCAATCTGGAAACTTTGTAGCAAAACGCCTTTTAAATTTAGGACTGTAATACACTTGAAGTTGATTTATTTACACAATGTGATGTAGTTATCAGATTTAATTTTTGCAGATGGATATCCAATTGTTCCTAAGCCATTCATTGAAAAGGACTGTCCTATTGCCACTGCTCTACAATGCCACCTTTGTCATAAATCAAGTGTCTGCAATGAAATGATGTGCTTCTGGGCTTTATAACTGTTCAGTTGTCTCATTTCAATCCTTGTAACCAATACCACACTTTCTTGATCACAATTGCTTTAAAATAACTCTTGATATGAAGTTGAGAAACACCCATGTTCTTCTTAAGAGTCGTTGCTATTATTGGCCTCTTATTTTCCTGTAAATGTCGGAATCAGCTTGTTAAGTTCCACTCTATTCCCAGATAAAAAGCATGCTTATGTTTTAAATTGTGCTGCATCAAATCTCTACATGAGTTTGTGGAGAAAATTGTGATCTTCATAATAGTAAGCCATCTAATCAATGAACATATGTTCTAGACTGAATGGTGTCTCCTCAAAATTCCTATGTTGAAGCCTTAATCTCCAATGGAACCATATTTGAAGATAGTCTTTAGATTATTAAGGTTAAATTAGGTTATAAGAGTGAGGCCCTAATTCAATAAGATCGTGACCTTTTAAGAAGGAGAGAGAGATCTCTGTCTCCATGTACATGCACTGAGGAAAAGTCATGTGAGGACACTGTGAGAAGAAGACCACGTACAAGCCGAGAGAAGAGGCTTCAGAATGAAACCTACCTTGTTGGCACCTTGACCTTGGACTCTCCATCCTCCAGAACTGTGAAGAATAAATTTCTGTTGTTTAAGCCACCCAGTCTACGATACTTTTGTTATGGCAGCCTAAGCTGACTAATACAGATTTTGGTACCAGAATTGGGATGCTACTGTAACAAATACCTAAAAATGTGGAAGTGGCTTTGGAACTGAGTAATGGGTAGCAGCTGGAGGAGTTCTGACGTGCATGCTAGAAATACGGACATTAAAATCCATTCTGATAAGATCACAAATGGAAATGAGGAACACGTTATTGGAAACTGGAGGAAAAGTGATCTTCGTTATAAAGTGGCAAAGAACTTGGAAAAATTGTGTTTGTGTTCTAGTGTTTTCTAGAAGGTAGAACTTGTAAGCAATGAAAATGGCTATTTAGGTGATGAGATTTCTAAGCAGAGTATTGAAGGAGCCGTATGGCTTTTCCTGACTGCTTATAGTAAAGTGCAAGAAAAAAGAGGTTAATTGAAGGAGAAATTGTTAAGCAGAGGGGAATCAGAACTTCAAGATTTGAGAAATTCTCAGCCTATCTCTATTGCAAAAAATGAGAAAACATGTTCTGAAGAGAACATTAATGGTATGGATAGACTATCACTCAATAAAGAATTTTCGGGATTATATGAGCAGAAATACTGCCTTTGAATGGAAGGGGATGGAGATGGGAGGACATGAAGGAAAACTGTTAAACTCCTTAGATATGACAGGACTAACTGATAGAGCTATTTTGGCTAGGAAGTATGCATTCTTCAAGACAAGTGGAAAATGACCCTGAGTTGATCCAGATATCATGAGGGCTGTCTCCTCAGTTTCAACAGACCAGATGACTTTCTCCTGGTGTCTTGGAAATGGGATCACCCAGCAGAGCCAAGGGTTTCTATTTTCAGATATATGATATCTTTATCTTATTGTATATGGTATATGTAGTGAAATCTTATTTCTTGTTTATTGCCAGAATATGGAAATGGAATTTTTTGTTTACTTTGTATCCAGCAACCTTACCAAACTCTCTTAAATTATAGCAGTTTATCTAAGGTTGTTTTATATTTTATGCCCAAATAATTTCATAATCTTATAACAGCAACTGGTTTCATTTTTTTTTCATTTCTCTTTATGACTTTACCATTCTGACAAAGGCCTCCTGTAAAATTTTGAAAAAAAATAGCGATAATTTTTTTTTAATACAAGACTTCAACATTTCATTAAGTATGATGTTTGCTTTTGTTTTGCAAAAACATGTATAAAATCTCTTTGTATTTTTAAAATAATTATATTGAGGTATAATTCACCTACTGTATAATTCACACATTTAACAGAGAAAATTTGGTGTTTTATAGTAGATTCATAGAGTTTAGAAACCATTAAAGCAATCTAATTTTAGAATGTTTTTAGGATTCACCAAAGAAACTCCATAAGCATTAGCAGTCATTTCCCCTCCCACCCTAAGCAACCACTTATCTAAATTCTATCACTACAGATTTGCCTATTCTGGACATTTCTTATAAATTAAATCACACAATATTCCATATTCTGTGATTGGCTTTTTCACTTAGCATAATGTTTTCATTGTTCATCCATTTTGTAGCAAATATCACTACTTCATTCCTTTCATTTATGGCTGAATAATATTCAGTTTTACGGATAGACCAAATTTATTTATCCATTCATCCATGGAGGCATTTGGGTTGATTCCATTCTGGCTATTTTGAATTTTATTGCTATGAATATTTGTGTACAAGTTATTGGTAAAGATAGAGATTTTCATTTTTCTCGGGTACATAACTAGGGAACATAATTTGGGGGTCATATAAGAGCTCTATATTTTTGAAGAACTGCCAAACTATTTTCCAAAGAGGTTGCACCAGTTTGCTTTCCCTTCAATATCCTATTGTGTTCAAATTTTTCTGCATCATCACCAACACTTGCTGTTCTCTGTCTTTTGTACTTTAAGTATACTAGAAATTGTGAAATCGTATGTCATCATGGTCTTAATACATGCTTTCCTAATGACTAATAATTTTGATCATATATTCACATACTTACCAGCCATTTGTATATCTTTGTTGAAGGAATGTCTATACAGATACTTTGCATGCAGTATCACATCTTTACTTCTTTGGTAGAAGAATACACATCTTTACTTTGGTTCTATTTATTCCTGTTTTACTTTTTGATGCTGTTTTAAATGTTTTTGTTTTGTATTATTTATTTTAGCCTATAGGTATATGGTTGATTGACATATTATTGATCTTGTATCCTGCAAGCTTGTTAAACGTGTTTATTAGTTCTAATAGGTTTTAGTGGATTTAACAGGATTTTCTATTTATAAGATTATGTTATCTGCAATACAGAATTTACTTCTTTCTTTCCTATTTGAATGTCTCTTATTTTGTTTTCTTGCCATATTGTTTTCATTAGATCCTTCAATACAATGTTGAAAAACAGTAGTGAGAGTGGACATCCTTGTCTTACTCTCGATGATATTGGAAAAGCATTCACTCCTTCATAACTTAAGTATAATATATTACCTAGGGTTTTTCACAGATGACTTTTGGAGGTTGAGTAGATTCTCATCTATTTCTAGTTTATGAATTATGTTTGTTAGGAAAAGATGTTGAATGTTGTCAGATTCTTCTTCTGTGTCTGTTGAGATGATCATGTGGTTTTTGTCCTGTAATTTATTAATGTGGCATTACATTAGTTGATTTTTTTTTTTTTTTTTTTTTTTTGCGATAGGCGGGCCTCTCACTGTTGTGGCCTCTCCCGTTGCGGAGCACAGGCTCCAGACGCGCAGTCTCAGCGGCCATGGCTCACGGGCCCAGCCACTCCGCGGCATGTGGGATCCTCCCAGACCAGGGCACGAACCCACGTCCCCTGCATTGGCAGGTGGACTCTCAACCACTGCGCCACCAGGGAAGCCCACATTAGTTGATTTTTGACTGCATCCCTGGGATAAGTCCCACTTGGTCATGGTGTGTAATTATACGTATATACATACTATATATATATATATATATATATATATAAAATACCCCTAGAAATATTTTTCTTTTTAAAGTCAATTTTGTCTGAAATTAGTATTAGACACTCCAGCTTTCATATGGTTGCTGTTTGCATTATATATCTTTTCCTATGTTTTTACCACCTAATTGGATCTTTGAATCTATAGCGTGTCTCCTGTACAAAGCATATACCAGTATTTTGATTTTTTAATTCCACCTAGTAATCTCCCACTTTAATTGGATTATTTCATCAGTTCCCATTCACTGTTATTAATATTATTGAATTTACAGCTGCTATTTTTCTTTTACTTTTCTATATGTTTGTCTCTTTTCGTTCTTCTGTTCCTCCTTTACTGCTTTCTTTTTTATTCAATAAATATTTTCCAGTGTAACATTTTTATTCTTTTAATAATTTTAAAATATGTTTTCAGTTATTTTCTTAGTAGTAGCCGTAGGGCTCATAATATACATCTCAATATCAGAATCTACTTCAGTTTCATAACATCTTAATTCCATGAGACAGAAAAATTTTAATCTTATAAAGCTCTATTCCCTCCTCCCCTTTTATTGTGCTACTACTCAACATTTTTTTCAGCTATGATGCTTCCTTTAAGTTTTTTTTTTTCCCCTTGGTAGATAAATATCAATAAATTTCTTTCTATTTTACTTTAATCAGAAGAGAATATTAATTTTTACCAAATGTTTTTCTACATCTATTGAGATGATCATAAAAATTTTGTCCTTTATTCAGTTAATAAAGTGAATTATCTTGCTACATATTCCTTTGCTAAATCAACCTTGCATTTCTAGAATAAATCTTCATTAATCATGATGTATTATTCTTTTCATACATTGTTGGAATTCGTCAAGTAGTAATATTTTGCTTAGGATTTTGTATCCACATTTGTAACTGAATTTGGTTGAATGATTCTTGTCATAGTTTAGTATTGAATTTATGTTATCACCATTTTTTTTTTTTAAACAGTTTCTTAGAGGATATTTGTGAGTGCAGTGTTATTCATTTTTTAAATCTTTGAAAGAATTCTCTAGTACTGCTATTTCGGCCTGAAGTTCTCTTTGAAAAAAGATTTTTAAATAACATAGTTATGGTTTTTAATAGTTTGCTACTCTTTATTATGGACAGTTAAATGTTTCTAGGAATGGGTCCATTCCACCTAAATTTTCAAATATATATTTTAAATTAAAAAAGTTTCTTAGTATAAAGCTTTTTCCTTAATGAAATATATTAGAGAAAAGCAGACCTTTGTGGAAATCTGGTTTCAGGAACCATTAGCTATAAGAACTTAGAAAATTTAGTTTATCTCTCTGACCCTCAATTTTCTAATCACTAATATATGGATAAGTAATAGTACCTACCACACTTCTGATAGAATGTTGTCTATCTGAAAGACCCCTGATGGTACAGGTTATCTAAAACTCTAGGCAAAAGATATAAATAATTCTTGAGCTGGAAGGAAAATCAGAAAAATCCTCAAACACCAGGAATACAGAGCTAGCTTTGATCTTGAGTATCTTTGAATAACTGGTGGTTTGGAAATTGGTTAACGAAGCCTGAGACCTAGTAGGACAAAAAGTCAGATCTCAGACCCCACAAAATCCCAAGTTCCCCCCAAGAGAAATACTATTGATAGAATCCTAGGAAAAAAATCATGCCATTTGGAAAAAATTTATAGAAATAACATATCTTTCTCAGTTTAGATCCTGAGAAAGGCAGGAAAAAGAAGTTTCCTCTGAGAAGACTTACCTCTAAGCCAGCAGTCACTGAATTGGGAATAGAATTCAGATTATTTTTGTGTCTCAGAAAAAAAAAAACAACTTTGAGACATAATTTGTGTTTAAAGTTGTTCTGAATTGGCAGTATACAGTTTATCTGGCAGGAGCAAACACAAATCATTTTTGTAGGGGAACACTTTCAAGACAGGCCTAAATGATTTTACACAGAGAACATTGTAAAGAACATAAATTTATACACATACACACACACACATCAGGCAACACCTGAGGAATTAAGACCATGGTCAAGGATCAGGAAACACAACAAACTATAGGATCAGAACCACAGACTGCAGAGACTGCAGAGACTACATGTACTAGAATTTAGTGGAATCATCTAATATTGAATATAATATATATATACTTAAAGGATTGAAACACTATACGATGGAGCCAGAATAATGTTATAATTTTGGTGGACCCTAAGCACTATACTTGTGCCTTTGTAAGCACCTTCTTCTGTGTATGTGTGTGTGTGGGCATACACATATATAAACATAAATATACATTTATATTTTATGACTGTGCTGGAACAAAGACCAATATATTAATATTTTATACCAAAACATTTTCTTCAACCTAAAAATTTCTTCTTTTTCCTTCTGATTTTAAAATAAACTGTTTTTGTAGCTCTCTAAAAGTGTCGTGAGTCCTAGGCACTGTGCCTACTGCATCTAATGGGTAATCGAGCTCTAGGGGAAGCAACAAAAATCTATTTACAGTTAGATTTGGAAAAGAACCAAATAGAACTTCTAGATCTTAAAACACTCAATTACAATTATTAGAATCCTGATAGACGGGTTAATCGTAAACCAGAAACAACTGAAGAAGGAATTACTATAGGAAATCAAGGGGTAGATTTTTTTAAATATCTAAAATTCAGCAGAGAAAAAAAAAGAAAATGTGAATAGGAAAGTAAAAGACACAGAGGAAAGAGTGAGACTATCTAATATACATCTTAACAGAATTCCAAAAGAATAGACTAGAGAGAATAGGGTAGACAATGGCTGGGAATTTTTCAGAAAGAATTAAATAAATAAAGCCCTATATTGAAGAATGTCAACGAAGCCCTCGGAGGTACTAGTAGGCTTAACTAAGATGAACATAATTCTTTCAAAACAAATGGCAAGTTAAGTTTTTTTAAATAAAAAAGTAATTAATTAAAAACTGAAAGCAGAGGATGTTCTTAGTGTCGGCCATTTATGTTTCAGTTTAAGGACTCTGAGTCCCTAAAGTGCAGTTTGATAATCTAACTGTTGGTCAGGTAAATAAATAATCCATTGTATTTAGAATTAAAGATTCAACATGGCACAATTCATTGAATAATAGTCTGTAGATAATAACCAGGAGTTAGACATAACCTAAGGAAGTATTGACCACTGACCTTAGAGAAAGTAAGACATATTAACTATGGTTTGTTTGTATGAAAATGAGGTGATCTATTTTGCCAGGTTTTCCTGAAATCTTTTCTATGTCTGTTGAAATTTCAGGGTTTAGTGTGGGCTTGAGTCATGTTATTTTTCTTGGCAGAGGTATTTTCAATATAATTTTTTTTTTTTTTTTTTCCGTACGCGGGCCTCTCACTGCTGTGGCCTCTCCCGTTGCGGAGCACAGGCTCCGGACGCGCAGGCTCAGCGGCCACGGCTCACGGGCCCAGCGGCTCTGCGGCATGTGGGATCCTCCCGGACGGGGGCACAAACCCTTGTCCCCTGCATCGGCAGGCGGACTCTCAACCACTGCACCACCAGGGAAGCCCCAATATAATTTTATTTGTTGCCTATTTGGGATGGTGCAAAGCTCTGTTTTGCTTACAGCAACTCTTCAGATTTACTAAAAGCCTTTAAGCAAACTGCCCTTCCTTTATTCTGGAATTAATATTTTGCTGTTATTCTTAGCAGAGAACATCTGCTTTGCATCTCCGCATCTTTTTATCCTTTTGTCTATTACTAAGGCTTCAAAGAACCATATTTTCTTGCCTTGAAAATTGGTAATTTCTTTAAAAGTTGAAAGTATTCATAGAACCCTTGCCTTTTAGCATGCTTTTACCTATTTGCAGAATTTTAAACCTGGAAGAGACCTCAGAAATCATTTAGTTTAGCTTTCTCATTTTATATCTGATAAACGTGAATGATGAGGCCGTTTCTTCTAGGTGACACAGTGTTTTAGGGGCATATCCAAACTTAAAACACAATTTCTCATTTCCAACTTAATAATATTTCTACTACATTCTTTTTTTTTTTTTTTTATCTGGACTATTTGTAGTCATTAGTCTATTTTGTGCTTAGAACTGTGCTGTGTGGTATGATGGGACACAAAAGAAAAGAGATAGATAGATGACACATCGATATCGAATAGACAAATAAGGAAGAGATAGATAGATAGGTAAATGATAGATAATAGATACATAGATAGATGACAGATGATAGATAGATGATAGATAGACAGGTAGGGAATGATAGATGACCCTTTGATTTGGAAATCCTAAAAAACTTTGTGCCTAGGAAGTCTCTAAAAACAGACTTTAAATATTTATCCTTTAAAATGGAAATTAACACATTGTAAATCAAGTACACGTCAATTAAAATAAATAAATAAATAAACCCTGACCAAAAAATATTTAACCTTTAAAACATAATGGTTCATGCTAAAAAAAAATCTAATACTATATAGGACTTAAACATTAATAAGATTATTCAACTTTGTTTTGTTTTCTAATGTAATCTAGAAAATCATTTCCTCTGACTTCTTTCCTTCATGAAGGGAAGTAGGGCTTTGAGAAGTGTATGGCTTTTTCTTGCTCTTTAACATTCAAATGTAGCTACTATCCAAATTGTAGACAAGCACTTTGCATTTCTGTATGTACGCTTCATTCAGTAGATATTAAGCTCTTACAAATCAAAGAAGATACTTAACATGTTCTCTATTGTTTCAAGTGACTGGTATAAGTCTAAGCACCTGCTTTTATTAGACATATATGACAAATAAACGTTTGAAATCATAAACTTTCCTTTGTCCCCCACTTAAAGAAAATTCTCAGGCTTCCCTGGTGGCGCAGTGGTTGGGAGTCCGCTTGACGATGCAGGGACACGGGTTTGTGTCCCGGTCTGGGAGGATCCCACATGGAGCGGCTGGGCCCCTGAGCCATGGCTGCTGAGCCTGCGCGTCCAGAGCCTGTGCTCCACGATGGGAGAGGCCACAGCAGTGAGAGGCCCGCGTACTGCAAAAAAAAAAAGAAAAAGAAAGCAAATTCTCATTTTTGAGTTAGATTTTTCTGATATTTTTACGTTCGCTACTTCACTTGAATTTATCTTTTTAAAAATTGTCTTGGACGTCCTCCCAGTGTCAAAGTGACAAGTAATAACTTCTAAGAGGACATGCAACCTATTTTTGAATGATTTTCTGTGGATGGCCCCAATGAATCCACTCATCCACCTATTCTATTCTTCAGTAGAAATTTATGAAGTACCCACTCTCTTCCAGGTGTGGTGCTAAACACTAAGAATCAAACACTAAATAAGTCAAAAAAGATCTCTCTCCTCCTGGATTATGGAGGAGAAAATAAACAATAAGCAAATAACACACAGAACAACTGAACCATCATCGTGAAGTTTATAAACTGGGTATTTGATGGAGAATAGGAGAATGGTCAGCAGCTACTTTGGATAGGATTCTCAGGAATGTCCTCCCTAGGGCAGTGCCATTAACCTGAAGTCCAAATGAAGAGAAGAAGCCAGCCCTGTCAGAGCCTGAAAGTGCAATCCCAGCAGAAGGGCTGACAATGCCAATGGCAATGGGGAGTAAACTTAGTGGTCAAGGAACTGAGAGGAGGCTAGATCATGTTGGGCTTTGTGGGCCATAGGAAGTAGGTTGGACTTATTCTACTACAGTGGGGAGCCACTGTAGTAGGTGAGTGACAGTGAGATTAATATTTATATAAATCAAGCTTGATCTCTTTGGAGAATGGATGACAGGAGTTAGCACGCAAGTTAGCAAGCAAGGGAGGACTCAGGAGGCTATGGGAACAGCCTCAGTAAGGGATGGTGAGAACTTCAATTAGGTGTGGGGATATAGGAAAAATATTTTATATTTTTGCATGGTTGGGTCTTTCTGAGCAAATTTTACTAACACTTGGGAACTGGCTTTGGAAAAAAACAAATTTTAGAAGTTAAATTATGATTGATTAGATAGTGATAGACCACCCAGAAAGATTTACCTCCTCGGAGGTGTGACTTACTTTGTAAGAGGAGCGGCAGATGAGGCCCTGGGACCATGGAGATAACTCAAGGCTATAAGGTTGGATAGGCTTGTTTTATCTTCCCCTATTGGTATATATTTGCATTCCGAGGAGTAAGAACCAAGGATCCTTCCCTTATTGAATGTGTTTATAAAGGAAACAAAAGGTTTCTCTCCAACTCACAGGGGTGGAGCCAGGCAGCTTTCTCACTCTTTTATAACAGTCCAGATTCATATATTCAGGATTCTTCACTTACCATAAAAATCCTGTAGACATCCAGCTCTACAAGAATTGGAGCAAAGGGGATACAGTGCAGTTATTTCTATGAATAACTAACAATTAATCTGTCTATGTTCCAGGAAACCTCATGTTTTCATTCAGGATAATATGAATAAATAGAGCTATTTTTAAACTTAGCACTAGGTTTGTGGAGATAAGGAAAAGTAGATGGACTTGAAATATATTTTTGAAGTAATAGCGGCATTTCTGATGATTAAACGAGGGTGGGGAAGGAAAGGGAAGAGTCAAAGGTAATTCCAAGTTTTATTTAAGTAACCGAATGAAGAGTGACATTATTTATTGAGGTGAGACCAGACTAAGCAGGACAGGTTGTGGGCAAAACAGTAAAATTCTGTTTTAGCCAATTTAAGTGCGAGATACCTATAAGGCATAAAGAGAAGTTGTCAGATTATGTAGTTGGACATGTACATCTATGGCTAGGGAAAATAACAATATGTTGTAGTTGTAAGGGAATTTGAAATCACACAGTCACTCTCTTATCTGACAAAATTCCTCAGTTATTCACAAGCACGATATGCTTCCCAAAGCGAAACACTTTAGTGACTACTTCATCAGCTTAATGTGAACAAAGGGATCTGAAAAAACAAACAGAATTCCACAGACTAGCCCCCAAACTAGTCAGACTTTGAAGTTGCTAGATTAGAAAATAGCTAACATCTTGATCAACTCTAGAGTTCTGTAATTCTATGATTCTAATTAATTTTATGGATTTCTCTTTACTGAATGCATGTTGGTATTCCAGTTGCAACTGTATTTATAATCTTCCTATAATGTGAGACCCAACCCATTAGACTTTCTTCTGAACAGGAGATGATACAGCCAAATCTTGCAAAAATCACCAGTTTTGGTTAACGACTGCTTCAAAACAAACCACCCTAAAATTCACTGCTTTTAAATAACTACTAGAATCTGTTAGGATTCTGCTTGTTCACTGGCATAGCTTGGTGGTTAGTGTTTGATTCCTTGTGTAGTTGCAGTCAGATCTTTTTTGGGCTGGAGTCATCTGAAGGCATCTTCCATCATATTTTCAGTACCTGGGCTGGGTGGTATGATACTGTGATGTAAAGAAATAATATACATTTGGTCTTCGTCCCTGTTTCTGACAAAGAGCTCCTAAAACCCTTAGAATTTTCTAAGTGAGGAGAGCAATCAAGGTGTCTTTTGCTATGCTAATGATGTGTGTTTTGGAAAGCACCTAAGGATGGGGGCTGGTTGCCTGAAGAACCAACCACATCATTAGAGGGCTGAAACCTTCGGTCCCAGCCCCTACCCGACCTCACCCCACCCCCTACCTCTGAGGAGGGAAGAGGGGCTCAAGGTTGAATCAATCACCAGTGGCCAATGATTTAATCAAACATGCATATGTCTGAAGCCTCCATAAAAACCCAGAAGGACCGGATTTGGATAGCTTCCGGGTTGCCGAACACGTGGAGATTCGGGAAGAGTGGTGTGCTCAGATAGCATGGAAGCCCCTCACCTTTCCCGCATACTTTACCCTATGCATCTCTCCCACATGGCTCTTCCTGAGTTTTGTCGTTTCACAATAATAAACCAGTAATGGAGGAAGTAAAATGTTTCTCTTAGTTCTGTGATTACTGTAGCAAATTAATGCAACCCAAGGAGGTGCTGGAAGCTCCAGGCTGTAGCCAGTCAGTCAGAAGCACAGGTGAGAATCTGAGCTTGCAGTTGGCATCTGAAGTTGAGAGGAGGGTAGTCTTGTAGGACTGAGCCCTAAACCTGTGGGATCTGATGCTACCTCTAGACAGAGACTGTCAAAATTGAGTTGAATCATAAGATACCCAGCTGGTATCAGAGAATTGCTTGAATGCACAGAGGAAAACCTCCACACATTGGAATTGGTAACCAGAATCTTAGAGGGCTAGAAGAGATGAGGTAGATGGGCATCTCTCCACACGGCCTTTTCATGTATTTAGTCTGGGCTTCCTAACAACTAGGAAATCCCAGGATAGGGACTTCCTTCATGGCAGGTAGCTTTTCTCAGAGCACATGTTCCAAGAGAGGTGGGGGAGACTACAGTGTTTCTTCTGATCTAATCACAGAAGTTACACAGTATTCATTTCACAATATTTAATTGTTCAAAACAGTCATAACAGCCCAGATTCAAGGGATTTGAGGAATTGACTCCATCTCTCTCAATGGCAGAAAAGCTTGCTTACAGAGGTATTGGAGAGGACCCATAACATCTATCTTGGGAACAATCTACCACATCACCCTGAGCACAGCCTGCTTTGAGTAGAAAATATTGTTGTTTACCAAATTTCAGCTCCCACTGAAGGATGTTGACAAGATACAATCAATAGTGGGCTGATAATTAGAGCAGAGGGTCTGAAGTAACAATTTGTAATTCTCATGTTCTCACACACCTCTGACACATTGTCCTTACAAGTACTAAGAGGCTAGCATATCTCATGGCATTCTCCTTTGGCTCTGCTTTCTCCCATCTTCATGTATGCTATCATGCATGGTTACAAGAAATGCGAACTCTACCATACTTATATTTTTTTCCCTCACTTCCATCTCGTTTTCTAACACCTCTGCTTTATTTTTGGTAATTTCACAGGGCACAGAAGCTCTCCAGTTACTATAGAACAGTGATCTTCACAGTGCGGTTTGCGTACTCACAGAAATGCAGGAACCCATAGTGACACAGCAAGACCTTTCAGTGGTGTGTTTGCACCAGTAGCTTTAAGGAACTTCATTTCCATACCCTCAACTTTCAGATTTGATCTTTGCTAGAATTTATCACCTTGAGAATAAACCAGCATTCACAATATTTTTCTCCTAATTACTAAAAGGAGACAGACAATAAACAGACAAATAAACCTCTTCACCCATATACCAACTATTACTGTGATGTTGTAAAATCTTCCCTGGGTTATAAAGTTCACCGGGGCAACAAACAAAAGTGAAGTTGAAATACTGATCAAGGAAAGTATATTTTAATATTTAATTTAGGCAACATAAATTCATAGGATTTCCTGTCTTTTCCCTTGTATATTTCCTTGAGGGAGGGATGAAGCTTGCTATTAGAGAAATATTTTGGCCTGTTTGGGAATGCAAGTAAATCATACAGCTGAAGCTGAAGTTAGTGAAGCTGATTCTTTGAAATGTAGTTGGAATCCATTGAAGGACTGTCACATTTTTCAAAGTACACTGTATAAAATACATGGCTAAAAGTTCTACGTAATATATTTCAGATATTATAAGTTTAAGTCAATACATAGCCGAAATCTATTTTATCAAATTATGTCATGAAATATTTATTCCGGTTATATTTATTCATACTATTTTTATCTTATAACAGTTTCCAGGTGTATTCATTTAAACTCAGTGAAAATATGTAGATGTCAACTTGAAAATGTTTAGAGAGTACATAGTTTATCAAAATTCTTTTAGAGGTCATATGAGCAAAATGAGTTGACTACCTTTGCTTTATTCTCCATCTTTTTATTTATCAGGCTTTGTTGAATGATTTTCCATTAGTTTGACTTTACGTCCGGACTGTAGGGATCATGTATATCTGTCATACTGTATCCCAGATGCCTACCACAATGCCCCACATTTTGTACACATTCACTGAATGTGTAACAGGGAAGAACCAAATCTGACTACATGTTGGATCTGTTTCTTTTACTTTAACCTTTGCTTCCCGTTGCTTTTGTTCACTCCGAGCATACTGTCTATACATAATGGCCTGCCTCAGGGAACCCTACCTCTCTGCCTGAAGGTTAAACCAAAGTGCCTTTGTTCAGCGAAACATCCGGACCCTGTCCACCTGTCCACCTGTGGATGGCTGCAAGAAAGAAGAAATTAACACATCCCCTCTCTGAGGCTGGCCATTCCAGGGGATGTTTGCAAAATGTATGGCCTTTTACTTTACTTCCTCATCCCCTCCCCCTCTCTGTGCTGTGAAAGAAACTGGCATCCAAACCCCAATAAGATGGTTATTTTGAGACTTTAGTCTGCCATCTTCTCAATCCGCCGGATTTCCAAGTAAAGTCATATTCGTTGCCTCAACGCCTCATCTCCGATTTATTGGCCTGTTGTGCGGCGAGCAGAGCAAGCTTGGACTTGGTAACAAATGCGTTAAATGTACATACGAATTAATGGCTAAATGAGCCAAGGGACAGGTATATATGATGCAGTGGTCTTTTCCTTATTTAATCTTTATTTTTGTCTGAGCCACACAGTCCAGGAATTTTTGAAATTTAATTTCTTTATGATGATGTTATTATCCGTTTTCCAAAGTGTTAGACGTAATAGCTGAACTGTGTGTAGGTTATATGTTATTTGAGTTACCATGTGATTTTTTAAATAACAGCTTTATTGAGATGTAAATTACATAGCAAAAGTTAACCTTTTTAATTTTCAGTGTAAACTTCAGTGGTCTTTAAAGTATTCATGGAATTGTGTGATCGTTACAACCAATTTTATAATATTTCAGCACCTTAAAGAGAAACCCCATATCCAGTAGCAGTCACTTCTCGCATCTTAAGTAACCACGAATCTCTGTCTGTCTCTATAGATTTGTCTATTCTGGACACTTTATATAAATGGAATTATACAATATGTCATCTTCTGTGATTGGCTTCTCTCATTCAGCATATTTTCATGGGTCATCCATGTCATACCATGTATCAGTACTTCATTTTTAAAAAATTGCTGAGTAACATCCTATTGTATGGACATACCACATTGTGTTTATCCATTCATCCATTGGTGGACATTTGGGTTGTTTCTACTTTTTGGCTGTTATGAATAAGTTCCTTTGAGCGTTTATGTCCAAGTTTAATATAAACATATGTTTTCATTTCTCTTAGGTATATATTTAGGATCAGAATCATTGGGTCATATGGTAACTCTATGCTTAACACTTGGAGAGACTGCTGTTTTCCAAAGCAGCTGCACCATTTTGCAATACCACCAGCAAAGTATGAGGGTTCCATTTTCTTAACATCCTCATCAAAACTTTTTATTGTCTTTCTTTTTGATTATGGCCATCCTAGTGGACTTGTGGTTTTGATTTGTATTTCCCTAATAATAAGTGATGCCTAGTATCCTTTCCTGTATTTATTCTCCCTATTGTCACCTTCTTTGGAGAAATAAATGTCTAGTCAAATTCTTTACTCATTTTTAAAAATTTGATTATATGTCTTTTTATTAAGTTATAAGAATTTCTGGATACAAGTCACTGATTGGCTATATGATTTGTAAACATATTCTTCCATTCTTTGGATTGTTTCTTTCACTTTCTTGGTGGTTCAGTTTGTAGCACAATTTTTAAAAATTTGGGTACAGTCCAAATGATCTATTTTTTCTAGTATCACCTGTGCTTTTGGTGTCATATCTAAGAACACTATTTGATTTTTAATTAGCCTTGTTGAAAATCAATATAAATCACTGCCATCCTAATTCATTCGCTTCATTTGTCTCTCCTCGCTTACAATGCAAATCCTGTAGACTTCCCCAGACCTTTAGCTGGAACTGGCATGTTTTTCTAAAACAAGTCCCAAGCGCTTAGTAGAGCTGGGCTCACCAGAAGTCTCTTTCCCACTGTTCAGTTGAGAGGCACACACACTTTGCAAAAGGATTTTCGCTTAAAAAAAAAAAGAGAAAAAAAGTAAGTGCAAAAGAGAGAAGAAGCAACTTAGAAGATAAAAGCTAAGAGTCTCACCAAGCAAAGACTATTTTAAGATAAAACCCAGGGACATTAGAGAGCATAGTGTGTTTGGGAAAAAGAAATAAGGTTAGTCTGGTGGAGGAGACATCAATTATTGGGGGTGGGGCCTTTCCCTTATCATCGTTGGAATGGGATTCTCAATTGACCAAATGCATTCCAACCCCTCAGAGTAACCAAACAAAAAGCAACAAAAAACAAAGCAGCAGGAGCGAAATTAATTGTAATCATTTTGTAACTGAGCAGGACCCTATGGGGCCTTTTCAGAACAGACCCCTCCCTCCTATCCTCTGCTTTAGCTCTTCTCTGAAGTACCTAGATAATAGTATCTGATGCACATTTCCTGAGTTGTTTTAAGATGCTAAATCCCCACCAAATGGAAGAAATAACTACTTGATGATCATGACCACATACCCCCCACCAACTGGAGCCTGAGGATGGATAATGTTAACCCCTGTGACACCGCCCTGTTACCTCACCATCAACCAATCAGAGAACTGTGCATAAGCTGATCGCATACCCTGAGACCTCACCTCCCTCACCTGGCCTTTAAAAATACTTTGCTGAAACCCATCGGGGAGTTCAGGCTTTTTGAGCACTAGCTGTCCTGCGCTCCTGTATGGTACCCTACAATAAACACTGCACTTCCCCTTCGCCACAACCCAGTATCATTAGATTAGCTTTAACGCTTGCAAGCAAGCGGACCTAAGTTTGGTTTGGTAACAATTTGGTTCTGAAGAGCTGTGCTTCTCAGACTTTAATGTTTATAGGATCACCTGTTAAAATTTCAGGCTCTGATTTAGCAGGTCGGGGGAAGGGGCTTGAAAGCCTTCATTTTTAATAAGCTACACCTGATGCAGGTGCCGCTGCTTCAGGACCACACCTTGACTATCAAGCTGTCAAAGGCAGAGGAGAACAAAGAGTTAATTCACTTCTTCAGAAGGAGAGGAAGTTTCCCTCTTCAATCAGGCTCTGTTTATCAAGATGATGTTTTCTGCATGCGTTCAGATTTAAAGGTCAGATCTGTTTTCTTCTCAGCAGCTGCGTGGGAATTGCTCATCTTGCAGTTCTTGTATGGGGTTTGATTACCTAAGTGGACCAAAAAGCTACAGAATTGCTTGGAGAACAACCCTTTCAATAGCACCCAACACTCAGGGGTTCAAACCGACTCTTAACAGGCAAGCTTGCAAAGGCAGCTTTGGATGGCATCTCTGGTCCACTTGAGAAATGAGAGGCTACAAACTGTCTCCTCCAGACCCCTATGTCCCTTCAGTGTGTGTGTGTGTGTGTGTGTGTGTGTGTGTGCGCGCGCGCGCGCGCGCGCGCGTGCGTCTCTCTCAAGGGAGAAGGCTGTCCTCAAATGTGCCACTGAAAGCATTCACAGGTCAATCTAAGGCCTCACTGAAAAATCAAACAAGTCTGTGTTTGGTGACTACTCAGGCAGACAAACAGTCTGACAAACTGTCCTGAATGTCTAGCATAGACTAAGCACACAGTGGATGTCCTGAGGACAGAGATGAACAAGTTTCTACTCTCAAAATGCCCGGCCTGATGGGAAGACGGACAACTGTATAGACAATTGCAACATGATAATTAGGGTGGTAGATAGAATTATGCACAGACTGGAGAGATGTCCAGTTCAGCCTCTGGAGGCAGAAAGCTCAGGTGTACTTTCTCAGATGTGATGCTTGAATTTGACCCTTCCTTTCTCACTTTCCTCCCAAGTGCCTTTACACAGCCCAAGAACTCTCCTACCAAGAAGAGGGGGTCTGAGGAAAGTCTTTTACCTGGTATTATTGATGGGGGCATATCTTCTGACACTTGGTCCGATAACCTGCACTTCCAAAGGTTTTTACTGTTGCAAGCTATTCTTAAAATCAAAGAATGAATTAATAATAATAGAACGTCACCTGTTAGGAAGGGAAACTATTTGGGGGTTAGAGGGTCTATCCTAGAACACTAGAACCCTAGAACTGCTGACATTCATCACAAGCCAGAGCAGCCCAGGAAAACCCTCCCCTGGAGCGAGAGATCTCCTCCAGGGCTGAGCTCATTTACCTGGCCCGACCTTGGATTTTGGGATTGGAAACAAGCATCAGGGAAATGTTACCTGCCTGCTACCCCGTCCAATGACAAAAGAACAATCTGCAGAAGTGACAGGTACTTTCCTCCTGCGGGCTAGAAAGGTAAGCCATGTATTTCCTGCATGGACTCCCTGGCAGATGACTTCACATGGAATCGCACCCCTGGTGGAGATAGGTGCCCCCTTAATCACTAAGGTCAGGTCTGAAATGCAGCAGGGTCTAGATGCAAAGACGGGTGGAAGCTTAAAGTGACACCAAGTCATGTAATAATTTTCTTCTTCAGCATTGGGAAGATACATTTCTAAGTAGCATCCCAGGCTGAAGTGTGAATATATGAATGCAACACGCCATGTGATGCTGGATTCGCAGCCTTGGAAACTGAGGGTGTCTCCCTCAGAACTGGGCAGCTGGGTAGCAGGAAAGGAAGTATGGTTGGAATAGAAGAAATAGGGACCATAATCAGATAGAAAGAGGTTAGAAATCTGCAGCTTTTATTAAATCCGTGTCCTTGGGTAGTAACTTAACCAAGCTGCATGCCAGGGTCTTCTGTGATGAAAAGGAAGTAATATCTGCATCAGTTAGGGGTATTCCATAAAATAAATACTAGAAACCCAGTTCAATTTGAATTTCATATAAATAACAAATAATTGTCTTAGTATAAGTATGCCCCAAACATTGCATGTGGGCACAGTGACTCTAAAATCAATCCGTTATCTGTCTGAAATTCAAATTTAATAGAGCATTTTGTGATTTTATTTGTTAAATCTGATGACCTGAGAATCAGTCAGGGTAGGCTAGTTTAGGCTGCAGTACACTTAACTCTAAAATGTCAAGCAAATTTCATTAAAACATTTGTGGTTCTCCAAGTGTAGTTAATAAAGACTTTGCTGGATTCCTCCCTGTCTACCGTATCTAGTTCATATTATAGATATCTATGGTGTTAGCTCCCTTCCTGAAATAGGTCTTCTTTTTACATTCTTTTTGGCAGCTAAGATTTGGTCAAAGTTGCTTCCTGAGTCTTTTGGTCCTTGATTGTTTTCCTGCTCCAAATAATCCACATGCCAAAGAGATACATTGGGGTAAAAGATTTTGGTCCCCTGCAGATGCACAGGGCAAAGCATGTGAGAACAGGCAGGGAGCTTCCACACCCTCTCCCATCACCATTCTCCCAGCAACTTCGTGTGTTCACCAAGAAGCTCTCTGAACCCTGTACTTTTGGGTTTTATGAAGGCTTCATCACTTAGGCATGACTGATTAAAGTCTTGGCCATTGGTGATTGATCTCAATCTCCAGCCCGTCTCCCCTCCCAAGAGGTTGGAGATGGGACTAAAAGTTCCAGCCCTCTAACCAAGGGGTGGGCTCTACTAGCAACCAGCCCCCATCCTTAGGTGACCCAGGGGCTTTCCAAAAGTCACCTCATTAACATAGCAAAAAACAACTTGATCCTTCTCTACACTTTGGAAATTGCTGGGGCTATTAGGAGCTATGTGCCAGGAAGGGAACAGAGACCAAATATATACTTCTTATTATAAATTACAGTATCACAGTATGACACACTCTGAACCATCCTTTCCCCCCCTGGACAACACTTCAGCAGCTATATAAGTTACATAAGCTACGTAAGCAACTCCACTGATGGGACAAAGGGCACAACTGTTCAAGGCAGTGTTTAGAGGAGGGTACTGAGATTCTAAAACTGTATTAGGAGCTGAATGCAGGATTTGGAATAACTGGGCAGGCACAAGAAAATCTAACAAGGCTTAACATTCACTGCTGAGAAAACACCTAATGCAACCAAATATTATGGAGAACTGCCTAAATTTGCCAAAGTGGAATGTAGAGAAATGTAAAGGCAATCAAACAACAATAGCAACAACAAAAGCTATCAAAGGGTGAGGGCTCTACAACAGAAAATAGCCAGAAGAATATCAAACACCTGGAATAGAGGATCTCAAACTGGATTCTGCATCAGAATTACCTGGAGGGATGTTTACCCAGGTTGCTGGGCCCTGAACCCAGAGTTTTTGATTCAGTAGATCCAGACAAGGGCCTAAGACTTTGCATTTTTAATAATTCTCTGGTCATGCTGATTCTGTTAGGTCCTGGACACACTTTGAGAACTGCTGATCTAGAAGAGGAATTTGTAAAGTCAAGCTACTCTCACTTACGTCCTCTGAACAATTTGCTCTTCCTCGCAAACAGGAAACTTAGAAGTTCTTCCTGCTACTGCTATTATTTTTCCAAACTCCACCATTAAGATGTCGCGGCAGTGAAACTTCTTACCCTGTCCTGGGTCTTCCTTGAGTCCACTACAAAGACGTTGAGTTAGCTACTATTTTCTTATTCACTTTATAGAAGCGCCTTGCTTTAAAAAATATATTTGTTGGGTTTATAGTAAGTACAAAGCACAACTTGTGGCCCTCCAGGACCACAAGGCTGGAGCTGGATCCAGTTATATAAGATGACACATAGGAGGGTGTCTGGCGGCCTTCGTGTGGCAGAGGTGAGACCCCACAGGGTGGTGAGGGAAGCGAGATTAGTAAAACAGCGGGGCTAGAATAGTAAGCGATATGATGACAGTCATTTTCATATTGCAAACATATTTTCTCCAAACCCTTATAACATAATATTTAATGTAATTTTCATTAGTCCTAAACAATTGAAAAATTATCATATCATCATTATAATAATATTCATTTATTCATTGAGAAGATTGAGCTCTTAATGAAGGTCAATCAGTGGTAGAGATTTTGGAGATAAACTAATGAGGTAAATCTATCACAGGTACTTAATTTATAGGGTTTTTTTAAATTAATACATTATTTATTTTTGGCTGTGTTGGGTCTTCGTTGCTGCGCGTGGGCTTCCTCTAGTTGTGGCGAGCAGGGGCTACTCTTCATTGTGGTGCGCGGGCTTCTCATTGTGGTGGCTTCTCTTGTTGCGGAGCACGGGCTCAGTAGCTGTGGCTCGCGGGCTCTAGAGTGCAGGCTCAGTAGTTGTGGCGTCTGGGCTTAGTTGATCTACAGCAAGTGAGATCTTCCCAGACCAGGGCTCGAACCCGTGTCCCCTGCATTGGCAGGTGGCTTCTTAACCACTGCGCCATCAGGGAAGTCCCCAAAGGGATTTTTTTTTAAGCTACAGTCTATTTTTTTTATTTATTGGAGTATAGTTGCTTTACAATGTTGTGTTAGTTTCTACTGTACAGCAAAGTGAATCAGCTATATGTATACATATATCCCCTCTTTTTTGGATTTCCTTCCCATTTAGGTCACCACAGAGCACTGAGTAGAGTTCCCTGTGCTGTACAGTAGGTTCTCATTAGTTATCTATTTTATACATAATATCAATAGTGTATATAAAGGTACAGCCTTTTAACCACATCACGCACTCCCCAGTCTTCACGCCCCACTGTCTCTCATATTAGTCCCTCTACATCTGGTTACAGCCCATGGTTCTACTCGTATCTCTCCCTACTGTCTGATCAAGATACCACTTGACTTGTTCTTTATTCATTCTTTCCCTCCTGTTGAAAAGAAAGCTCCCCTCGTCGCTTTTAAGCTCAACTCACACTTATCCATCATTTAAGGTCCATTTCAACTGCCTTTTTTACTGAAGCCACTTACATTCACGGCAGCCCAGAGCCAGCACTCTCTCTTTAAATTTCTTTAGGACTTAGTGCGCCTATTAGGCACTTAAATGTCTGCAGTATTGAATTTGTATTGAACCATGTTATGTGTAAGTGGTTGCAATTTTAATTCATCGGAATTATAGATAAATTTGCTGTTTCTCCATGGAATTGTCTTTCCACAGTAGTGTCACTTAAAGTTGAATAATTCCTCACAGGCACTATCATTGCCATTTGGTGCCTGACTTTGAAGGAATAGGCAAATTTAGTCATTCCCAAATACTTTGTCGATCAGAAATAATTATCCAAGCTAATTAAGTGTGTGTGTATGTGTTCAAGTCCAAACTGTAGACCAACTATCTCAAAATTTCCAAATATTGTGTCATGGGATCCATATTTTAGACAAGAGCCTCCAGTGAATCTTATGAAGTAGCAAATCTGGTAACCTATGGGCTAGAATTGGAAACATCTAGGGAGTTTATTAAAAAACATCAACATTTCAGAATCTCTGAGAGTGACGTTCCCCTGGCATAACTATTTTCTAAAAGCTCCCTGAGTGTTCCTAATGGATAGCCAAGGTTGAAAATATTTAAGACAGTCAGTGAAAGCAGGGAGTTTGGCATAAAATCTCCTCCATAGGGGATGTGGGGAGAGGACTCAAAAGAATACGAATTGCAATTCAATCCTGATAATATAAGTAATAAACATTGATTTTGGAAAACATGGAAAATACTGCAAAGTATAGAAAAGTAAATTGTAACACATTAAAACAACATTCATCCTAGCCAGTTTCCTCTTATATATGATAGATAGGTAGATAGATAGATAGGTAGATATCTTGTTCTATTGGGTATTAGTAACACAATTAGTTTTATACTTACATATTTTTTAATATACCTTTTTCTACTATTATAAAGTATATATCTTTACATGTTATTATATTTTTATAATACAGTTTTGAGGAATGCTCACCCACTAATGGGTGTAAGAAATTATTTAGCTGAAATCTTTTGTTTCCATGTTTTCCCATCATAAATTATGCCACCATAAGTGTTTTTTTTTTTTTTTTTTAACATCTTTATTGGGGTATAATTGCTTTACAATGGTGTGTTAGTTTCTGCTTTATAACAAAGTGAATCAGTTATACATATACATATGTTCCCATATCTCTTCCCTCTTGTGTCTCCCTCCCTCCCACCCTCCCTATCCCACCCCTCCAGGCTGTCACAAAGCACCGAGCCAATATCCCTGTGCCATGCGGCTGCTTCCCACTAGCTATCTACCTTACTACGTTTGTTAGTGTGTATATGTCCATGACTCTCTCTCGCCCTGTCACAGCTCACCCTTCCCCCTCCCCATAACCTCAAGTCCGTTCTCTAGGAGGTCTGCGTCTCTATTCCTGCCTTACCCCTAGGTTTTTCATGACATTTTTTTCTTAAATTCCATATATATGTGTTAGCATACGGTATTTGTCTTTTTCTTTCTGACTTACTTCACTCTGTATGACAGACTCTAGGTCTATCCACCTCATTACAAATAGCTCAATTTCGTTTCTTTTTGTGGCTGAGTAATATTCCGTTGTATATATGTGCCACATCTTCTTTATCCATTCATCCGATGATGGGCACTTAGGTTGTTTCCATCTCCGGGCTATTGTAAATAGAGCTGCAATGAACATTTTGGTACATGACTCTTTTTGAATTTTGGTTTTCTCAGGGTATATGCCCAGTAGTGGGATTGCTGGGTCATATGGTAGTTCTATTTGTAGTTTTTTAAGGAACCTCCCTACTGTTCTCCATAGTGGCTGAACCAATTCACATTCCCACCAGCAGTGCAAGAGTGTTCCCTTTTCTCCACACCCTCTCCAGCATTTATTGTTTCTAGATTTTTTGATGATGGCCATTCTGACTGGTGTGAGATGATATCTCATTGTAGTTTTGATTTGCATTTCTCTAATGATTAATGATGTTGAGCATTCTTTCATGTGTTTGTTGGCAGTCTGTATATCTTCTTTGGAGAAATGTCTATTTAGGTCTTCTGCCCATTTTTGGATTGGGTTGTTTGTTTTTTTGTTATTGAGCTGCATGAGCTGCTTATAAATTTTGGAGATTAATCCTTTGTCAGTTGCTTCATTTGCAAATATTTTCTCCCATTCTGAGGGTTGTCTTTTGGTCTTGTTTATGGTTTCCTTTGCTGTGCAAAAGCTTTGAAGTTTCATTAGGTTCCATTTGTTTATTTTTGTTTTTATTTCCATTACTCTAGGAGGTGGGTCAGAAAGGATCTTGCTGTGATTTATGTCATAGAGTGTTCTGCCTATGTTTTCCTCTAAGAGTTTGATAGTTTCTGGCCTTACATTTAGGTCTTTAATCCATTTTGAGCTTATTTTTGTGTATGGTGTTAGGGAGTGATCTAATCTCATACTTTTACATGTACCTGTCCAGTTTTCCCAGCACCACTTATTGAAGAGGCTGTCCTTTCTCCACTGTACATTCCTGCCACCTTTATCAAACATAAGGTGTCCATATGTGCATGGGTTTACCTCTGGGCTTTCTATCCTGTTCCATTGATCTATCTTTCTGTTTTTGTGCCAGTACCATACCGTCTTGATAACTGTAGCTTCGTAGTATAGTCTGAAGTCAGGGAGCCTGATTCCTCCAGTTCCTTCTTTCATTCTCAAGATTGCTTTGGCTATTCGGGGTCTTTTGTGTTTCCATACAAATTGCAAAATTTTTTGTTCTAGTTCTGTGAAAAATGCCAGTGGTAGTTTGATAGGGATTGCATTGAATCTATAGATTGCTTTGGGTAGTAGAGTCATTTTCACAATGTTGATTCTTCCAATCCAAGAACATGGTATATCTCTCCATCTATTTGTATCATCTTTAATTTCTTTCATCAGTGTCTTATAATTTTCTGCATACAGGTCTTTTGTCTCCTTAGGTAGGTTTATTCCTAGATATTTTATTCTTTTTGTTGCAATGGTAAATGGGAGTGTTTTCTTGATTTCACTTTCAGATTTTTCATCATTAGTATATAGGAATGCCAGAGATTTCTGTGCATTAATTTTGTATCCTGCCACTTTACCAAATTCATTGATTAGCTCTAGTAGTTTCCTGGTAGCATCTTTAGGATTCTCTATGTATAGGATCATGTCATCTGCAAACAGTGACAGCTTTACTTCTTCTTTTCCAATTTGGATTCCTTTTATTTCCTTTTCTTCTCTGATTGCTGTGGCTAAAACTTCCAAAACTATGTTGAATAAGAGTGGTGAGAGTGGACAACCTTGTCTTTTTCCTGATCTTAGTGGAAATGCTTTCAGTTTTTCACCATTGAGGATGATGTTTGCTGTGGGCTTGTCATATATGGCCTTTATTATGTTGAGGAAAGTTCCCTCTATGCCTACTTTCTGCAGGGTTTTTATCATAAATCGGTGTTGAATTTTGTCAAAAGCTTTCTGTGCATCTATTGAGATGATCATATGGTTTTTCTCCTTCAGTTTGTTAATATGGTTTATCACATTGATAGATTTGCGTATATTGAAGAATCCTTGCATTCCTGGAATAAACCCCACTTGATCATGGTGTATGATCCTTTTAATGTGCTGTTGGATTCTGTTTGCTAGTATTTTGTTGAGGATTTTTGCATCTATGTTCATCAGTGATATCGGCCTGTAGTTTTCTTTCTTTGTGACATCCTTGTCTGGTTTTGGTATCAAGGTGATGGTGGCCTCGTAGAAGGAGTTTGGGAGTGTTCCTCCCTCTGCTATATTTTGGAAGAGTTTGAGAAGGATAGGTGTTAGCTCTTCTCTAAATGTTTGATAGAATTCGACTGTGAAGCCATCTGGTCCTGGGCTTTTGTTTGTTGGAAAATTTTTAATCACAGTTTCAATTTCAGTGCTTGTGATTGGTCTGTTCATATTTTCTATTTCTTCCTGATTCAGTCTTGGCAGGTCGTGCATTTCTAAGAATTTGTCCATTTCTTCCAGATTGTCCATTTTATTGGCATAGCGTTGCTTGTAGTAATCTCTCATGATCTCTTTTATTTCTTCAGTGTCAGTTGTTACCTCTCCTTTTTCATTTCTAATTCTATTGATTTGAGTCTTCTCCCTTTTTTTCTTGATGAGTCTGGCTAGTGGTTTATCTATTTTGTTTATCTTCTCAAAGAACCAGCTTTTAGTTTTATTGATCTTTGCTATTGTTTCCTTCATTTCTTTTTCATTTATTTCTGATCTGATTTTTATGATTTCTTTCCTTCTGCTAGCTTTGGGGTTTTTTTGTTCTTCTTTCTCTAATTGCTTGAGGTGCAAGGTTAGGTTGTTTATTCGAGATGTTTCCTGCTTCTTAAGGTGGGCTTGTATTGCTATAAACTTCCCCCTTAGAACTGCTTTTGCTGCATCCCACAGGTTTTGGGTCGTTGTGTCTCCATTGTCATTTGTTTCTAGGTATTTTTTGATTTCCTCTTTGATTTCTTCAGTGATCACTTCATTATTAAGTAGTGTATTGTTTAGCCTCCATGTGTTTGTATTTTTTACAGATCTTTTCCTGTAATTGATATCTAGTCTCATGGCGTTGTGGTCAGAAAAGATACTTGATACAATTTCAATTTTCTTAAATTTACCAAAGCTTGATTTGTGACCCAAGATATGATCTATCCTGGAGAATGTTCCATGAGCACTTGAGAAAAATGTGTATTCTGTTGTTTTTGGATGGAGTGTCCTATAAATATCAATTAAGTCCATCTTGTTTAATGTATCATTTAAAGCTTGTGTTTCCTTATTTATTTTCATTTTGGATGATCTGTCCATGGGTGAAAGTGGGGTGTTTAAGTCCCCTACTATGAATGTGTTACTGTCGATTTCCCCTTTTATGGCTGTTAGTATTTGCCTTATGTATTGAGGTGCTCCTATGTTGGGTGCATAAATATTTACAATTGTTATATCTTCTTCTTGGATCGATCCCTTGATCATTATGTAGTGTCCTTCTTTGTCTCTTTTAATAGTCCTTATTTTAAAGTCTATTTTGTGTGATATGAGAATTGCTACTCCAGCTTTCTTTTGGTTTCCATTTGCATGGAATATCTTTTTCCATCCCGTTACTTTCAGTCTGTATGTGTCTCTAGGTCTGAAGTGGGTCTCTTGTAGACAGCATATATAAGGGTCTTGTTTTTGTATCCATTCAGCTAATCTGTGTCTTTTGGTGGGAGCGTTTAGTCCATTTACATTTAAGGTAATTATCGATATGTATGTTCCTATTCCCATTTCCTAAATTGTTTTGGGTTTGTTATTATAGGTCTTTTCCTTCTCTTGTGTTTCTTGCCTAGAGAAGATCCTTTAGCATTTGTTGTAAAGCTGGTTTGGTGGTGCTGAACTCTCTCAGCTTTTGCTTGTCTGTAAAGGTTTTAATTTCTCCACCAAATCTGAATGAGATCCTTGCTGGGTAGAGTAGTCTTGGCTGCAGGTTTTTCTCCTTCATCACTTTCAGTATGTCCTGCCACTCCCTTCTGGCTTGTAGGGTTTCTGCTGAGAGATCAGCTGTTAACCTTATGGGGATTCCCTTGTGTGTTATTTGTTGTTTTTCCCTTGCTGCTTTTAATATGCATTCTTTGTATTTAATTTTTGACAGTTTGATTAATATGTGTCTTGGTGTATTTCTCCTTGTATTTATCCTGTATGGGACTCTCTGTGCTTCCTGGACTTGATTAACTATTTCCTTTCCCATATTAGGAAAGTTTTCAACTATAATCTCTTCAAATATTTTCTCAGTCCCTTTCTTTTTCTCTTCTTCTTCTGGAACTCCTATAATTCGAATGTTGGTGCGTTTAATGTTGTCCCAGAGGTCTCTGAGACTGTCCTCAGTTCTTTTCATTCTTTTTTCTTTATTCTGCTCTGCAGTAGTTATTTCCACTATTTTATCTTCCAGGTCACTTATCCATTCTTCTGCCTCAGTTATTCTGCTATTGATCCCATCTAGAGTACTTTTAATTTCATTTATTGTGTTGTTCATCGTTGCTTGTTTCATCTTTATTTCTTCTAGGTCCTTGTTAACTGTTTCTTGCATTTTGTCCATTCTATTTCCAAGATTTCGGATCATCCTTACTATCATTATTCTGAATTCTTTTTCAGGTAGACTGGCTATTTCCTCTTCATTTGTTAGGTCTGGTGCATTTTTATCTTGCTCCTTTATCTGCTGTGTGTTTTTCTGTCTTCTCATTTTGCTTATCTTACTGTGTTTAGGGTCTCCTTTTTGCAGACTGCATGTTCGTAGTTCCCGCTGTTTTTGATGTCTGTCTCCAGTGGCTAAGGTTGGTTCAGTGGGTTGTGTAGGCTTTCTGGTGGAGGGAACTAATGCCTGTGTTGTGGTGGATGAGGCTGGATCTTGTCTCTCTAGTGGGCAGGTTCACGTCTGGTGGTGTGTTTTGGGGTATCTGTGGCCTTATTATGATTTTAGGCAGCCTCTCTGCTAATGGGTGGGGTTGTGTTCCTGTTTTGCTAGTTGTTTGGCATAGGTTGTCCAGCACTGTGGCTTGCTGGTCGTTGAGTGAAGCTGGGTGCTGGTGTTAAGATGGAGGTCTCTGGGAGATTTTTGCCGTTTGATATTATGTGGAGGTGGAAGGTCTCTTGTGGACCAGTGTCCTGAAGTTGGCTCTCCTACCTCAGAGGCAGAGCCCTGACTCCTGGCTGGAGCACCAAGAGCCTTTCATCCACACAGCTCAGAATAAAAGGGAGAGAAAGGGGCTTCCCTGGTGGCGCAGTGGTTGGGAGTCCTCCTGCCGATGCAGGGGACGCGGGTTCGTGCCCTGGTCCGGGAGGATCCCGCGTGCCGCGGAGCGGCTGGGCCCATGGGCCATGGCCGCTGGGCCTGCGCGTCCGGACCCTGTGCTCCGCAGCGGGAGAGGCCACAACAGTGAGAGGCCCGCGTACAGCAAAAAAAAAAAAAAAAAAAAAAGGGAGAGAAAGTAGAGGGAATTAGTAGAAGTATGAGGAAAGAAAGAAGGAAAGGAGGGAAGGAAGGAAGAAAGAAAGAAAAGCAAAGAAGGAAAGAAGGCAAGAAGGAAAGAAAGGAGGGAGGGAGGGAGGAAGGAAGGAAGGAGGGAAAGAAGGAAAAAGACAGAAAGAAAGAAGATACAGTAAAAATAAAATAAAGTATAATAAAGTTATTGAATTAAAAAATTCTTATTTAGAAAAAAAAAAGGGATGGATAGAACCTTAGGACAAATGTTGGAAGCAAAGCTATACAGACAAAATCTTACACAGAAGCATACACATACACCCTCACTAAAAGAGGTAAAGGGGGAAAAATCATAAATCTTGCTGTCAGAGACCACCTCCTCAATTTGGGATGATTCGTTGTCTAAAGGAGGGAAGGAAGGAAGGAAAGAAAGAAAGAAATAACGAAGGTAAAGTATAATAACGTTATTAAAATTAAAATTGATTATTAAGAAAACAATTTTAAGAAAAAACCATGGACGGATAGAACCCTAGGACAAATGGTGGAAGCAAGACTATACAGACAAGATCTCACACAGAAGTATACACATATACATTCACAAAAAGAGGAAAAGGGAAAAAAATCATAGATCTTGCTCCTAAAGTCCACTTCCTTAATTTGGGATGATTCGTTGTCTGTTCATGTATTCCACAGATGCAGGTACATCAAGGTGATTGTGGAGCTTTAATCCGCTGCTCCTGAGGCTGCTGGGAGAGTTTCCCTTTCTCTTCTTTGTTCTCACAGCTTCCAGGGGCTCAGCTTTGGATTTGGCCCCGCCTCTGCGTGTAGGTCGCTGGAGGGCGTCTGTTTTGCTCAGACAGGACGGGGTTAAAGGAGCCGCTGATTCGGGGGCTCTAGCGCACTCAGGCCGACGGGGAGGGAGGGGCACGGAGTGCGGGGCACGGAGGGGGGGAGTGCAGGGCACGGAGGGGGGAGGGCGGGGCACGGAGGGGGGGAGGGCGGGGCACGGAGGGCGGGGCGGGCCTGAGGCGGCAGAGGCCGGCGTGACGTTGCACCAGACTGAGGCGCGCAGTGCGTTCTCCCGGGTAAGTTGTCCCTGGATCCCGGGAACCTGGCAGTGGCGGGCTGCACAGGCTCCGCGGAAAAGGGGTGTGGAGAGTGACCTGTGCTCGCACACAGGCCCCTTGGTGGCGGCAGCAGCAGCCTTAACGTCTCCCGTCCGCCTCTGGGGTCCGCGCTTTCAACCACGGCTCGCGCCCGTCTTTGGGGTCCGCGCTTTCAGCCGCGGCTTGCGCCCGTCTCTGAGGTTCACGCTTTTAGCCGCGGCTCGCGCCCGTCTCTGGAGTTCCTTTAAGCAGCGTTCTTAAACCCCTCTCCTCACGCACCAGGAAACAAAAAGGGGAGAAAAAGTCTCTTGCCTCTTCGGCAGGTGCAGACTTTTCCTCGGACTCCCTCCCGGGTAGCTGTGGCGCACTAACCCCTTCAGGATATGTTCAAGCCGCCAACCCCAGTCCTCTCCCTGCGCTCCGTCCGAAACCGAAACCCGAGCCTCAGAGCCTCAGCTCGCAGCCCCGCCCGCCCCGGCGGGTGAGCAGACAAGCCTCTCAGACTGGTGAGTGCTGGTCAGCACCGGTGCTCTGTGTGGGAATCTCTCCGCTTTGCCCTCCGCACCCCTGTTGCTGCGCTCTCCTCCGCCTCCCGCAGTCTCCGCCCGCGAAGGGGCTTCCTAGTGTGTGGAAACTTTTCCTCCTTCACAGCTCCCTCCCGCTGGTGCAGGTCCCCTCCCTATTCTTTTGTCTCTGTTTTTTCTTTTGCCCTACGCAGGTACGTGGGGACTTTCTTGCCTTTTGGGAGGTCTGAGGTCTTCTGCCAGCCTTCAGTAGGTGTTCTGTAGGGGTTGTTCCACGTGTAGATGTATTTCTGGTGTATCTGTGGGGAGGAAGGTGATCTCCGCGTCTTACTCTTCCGCCACCTTCAAGGCCCCCCTATCCATAAGTGTTTTTATATATGAAAATTTGTACACGCAAAATCTTCCAATATTGGAAGAGTTACCTCTTCCATATAATATAACCTCTTCCTCTAACACATAATAAAACATGTGGTTATTTCCCAAGTAACTAGAAGTGGTTTCTGAGTTAAAAGGTGATCATAGGATTCTGAATTTCTCTTCAGAAATATAATAGCAACTTATCAAAATTCTTAGAATTATCTGTATCCATTGCTGTAATTAACACTGTTATTTATAAACATATTTAAGGGGCTTATTTTCTAGGTAAAATTTGTACCTAGTTGTTATAATCTGCATGATTCAGGAATAGTGACTTTGAAAGTTTTTTCATTCCTTTTGAGAACTGCCTACTTATACTTTGCCCTACTTTAAAAAATTTTTTTTTGTAAGAGGGGGGATAATTTTTTTAACTCAGTAATTTGTATGAGATCTTTATAATGGTAAATATTAAGTTTATCTTCCCTTTTTTACTCTCATCATGCTTTTTTTCCCTCTTAAGCTTTAAAAATTTTTTTATGGTTAAAAAATAAGACTTAATTTAGTCAAAGCTACCAATCATTTCTTTTGAGGTTCTTGACTTTGATATTATATTTGCCTTTCCTACTCCAAGTTCAGATAATTATTATTCATTTTTTTTTTAATTATCTTGTGGCTTATACATAGAATATCATTTTCCATGCATGTGTATACATAAATAGATGTGTTTATGTGTGTGTGTAACTTTCAAATCTTGTTGAATATGTTGCAGTGAATTAACTTGAAATCTCTTTGTTCATTTCTAGAAATAATTATCCATTTCCCTCAGTGGCAATTTAAAAATAATTTTAGTTATTCTAATTTGTGTACTACCTTTATCGTATACTAAATTTTTCTACACTTGTGTTTCTCCTCCATTTTCTACTTTGCATAATTGCTCTGTCAGTTTATTCTTACACCCATTTCACACTGTTTACCTGATTTCAATTCCATAATGTATATGAGTACCATTAAGCAAAAACTCTGCCTTACTTCTCTTTTGTAATAAATTTCAGCAATTTACAGCAAATTTAAGATGCTACTTATAAAGAAAATGAAAGGTGAACCCAGTATATATAAAATCCATAATAAGTTTCAACTCATATCCAACAATATTTAACCTAATTCAGATTCTCCTTTTAATTTTGAAGAAAAGTATTCTACTTTCTTCTATTCACAGTAACTAAACACCTTGGAACGTTTGTTTATTTAGGATAAGTTATGTGATTTCAGCCATTTTTCAACTTCCCTACTTAGGAGGTAACAGTTAACTTTAAAAAATACTTTATATCTGTGGAATGATTGACCTAAAACAAACAGACTGCCAGTTATTTCTCCAGGAGAAAAAAAAAAAGTGTTTATTTGACATCAGCAGAGAATTGCAATTCAGGGTCTGAAACCGTGGTGAGTCACATGCAAGTCTCTGCATGGCAGTGGAAAAGAAATTTGGGAGGGCTAGAGGAAACAAAGAGTCCATACCTTTTCATTGGTTGAGTCGTTGCCAGGAAAGAAGAGGAGTCTTTCTTCTTCCTGTTGGGCTGTGGGATGGGCATGGCTTGTGAGAGCTCCCCCTTCTGGTCTCCCAACTCTATTTGATTGAGGTTTCTGTTTAGTAATTTTTTACAGCTCATACCAGATGTATCAGTCATCTCCAGCTGCCATAACAAAATACTGCAGACTGGGTGGCTTAAAAATAATAGCAGCTTATTGTGTCACAGTTCTGGAAGATGGAAGTCCAAGATCAGGGTGCCAGAATGGTTGGTTTCTGGTGAGCGTTCTCTTCCTGGCTTATAAAAGGCACCCTCTCACTGGGCCTCACATGGTTTTTCCTCAGTGAGTGTGTATGGAGAGACAGAATGAGCAAGCTCCCTGGTATATTTTCCTATAAGACACTAATCCTATAATATCAAGACCCCAAATTATGATCTCATTTAACTTTGTTTCCTTGGAGGCTCCATCTCCAAACACAGCCACACTGGAGGTTAGGGATTCAACATGCGAATGTGGAGGGAGACACAAACCTTCAGGCCATTACGCCAGAGAATTCTTAGTGAAATCAATATTTTACTTTATATACAACATGTAATTCACAGCAAAAATTTTTGTAAGGCCTTATTTCGCAAATTGAGGCATGTGGATCCAGAATGTATCATGGAATAGATATTCAGAATATTCTCATTGGCATCCACAGTAAAAGACTCACCAGTGGTCTCCTTGCTTATGTGTTCTGACAATCCATGTAAGCTTATTTTAATCCCTGGCAGTTGGATAAACATTCATAACATATGTGTAAACAATTATTTCTGATATGCCTTCCTTCTAGAAGCATGAATAATCAAAAGGTTAATGTACAATCTAATATTGTCCTTTCAGGATCAAGCCTGCAACTGTTACACTGTGAAATTCTCAGAAATTGCTCTCTTCCACCAATAAGCTTAAACTGCTCTTTGACACACAGCTCTTTGGATTGTCTGACTATCTTGCAATGTTCCAGTTGATACAGTAATCAGAAGCCAGACACATGTTTTATTATAAGAGCGACCAGAGTGCATCTGTTCTAGGGATCAGAGAGAGAGAAAAATACAAGATTTGACAGCCATGGACAGACTGGCCCGAAATGAAAATTTTTGTGAGCTAGAGCAGTTAGTATTGTGACAGTGCGTTTATATCTAAATATCACAATTTCCACCAGGGACCATTCCAAAAAAGTGACGTTTTAATAAGATTCTTCCATGTTTGCATTGGTTCAGCCAATAAGCAGCATAGCACACCCCAGATCAAGGTATGAGACTTTGTTCTTACCTTGTGTTGAGGGAATATCAATTAGGTAGAAAAGAAATTAAAATGTCAGGCCTTGATAATATAGCATTAAATGATAAACTGAACTGCCAAGACAGCAAAGCCATTATGTTAACAGTATTGTGTGTTACTATGGCTTGTGTTTACTTCCGTGCCACACACATTTTATTCTGCCTGTGCCTTCTAGTTTCTGGCCTCTTAACATGATTAAAAGCTGTAATTTTTCCTTAAATGTATCTCCTTAGTCACTAATTACATTCTCTAAACTCTTACATCCTTATTCATGTGACCATTGCTTGTATTTTACAATGAGACTATTGTCAGCTCAACAATCTAGCTGTAATGCCCGGCAAGGCCACACATTCTCAATGCTAAATCACATTACTAAATAGTTTTCTCTTGGAACTTGTTTTATAGACCACTTGAAAAAGGTTTAATTGTAAAGGTGCTAAAATGGGAATCCAAAGAATGTGTTCCTGTTTCTTAAGTAAACTTGGAGCTGCTTTGCTTAAAAGCACGGAATGATGCCTGTGGTATGTGTGGTATCAAAGAATACCTAGACACTACTCTAATCTCTATGGGCGGCACGTGTCTTAGACAGCAATCCTGTTGTGAACTGTCCACTCCCAGGGTATTAACTGAAAGGTTCAGATTTTCCTTAATGACTCAGCGTTCCTATTTTCCTTTGCCTCAATTAGATATCATTTGGTTCTAAAATCTGAACGTCAAACAGCTACCCACAGTGGCTTCTCTGTGAGCAATTGCTTTTTATTCCATAAGTAAACCAGATGGTCCCAGGAAATTAGTCATTCCTTGGTTATTACAAGTTAGAGAACAGATTGTTTTCTAGGTATTACAGTATAGGGTATACGCTAGTCATAATCATAAGAATTAGTTATTTAAAATGTCTAGAGCATTTCATGATTCTCCAGATAATTCTTTTTTTTTTAATAAATTTTATTTATTTATTATTTTTGGCTGCATTGGGTCTTTGTTGCTGCACGGGGGCTTTCTATAGTTGTGGTGAGCGGGGGCTACTCTTTATTGCGATGCACGGGCTTCTCATTGCAGTGGCTTCTCTTGTTGCGGAGCACAGGCTCTAGGCGTGTGGGCTTCAGTAGTTGTGGCTCACAGGCTCTAGATCACAGGCTCAGCAGTTGTGGCGCACAGGCTTAGTTGCTCCATGGCATGTGGGATCTTCCCGGACCAGGGCTCGAACCTGTGTTCCTCTGCATTGGCAGGCGGATTCTTATTCACTGTGCCACGAGGGAAGTCTCACCCATTAGCTTTTTATAGCACCTCACACACCCCGAGGGCTGCTGGAGCCCAGGCCTTCTCGGTGCTCCTCCTCCTTCTCTTCACACTCACCCTCGGACCTTGGTTATCCTGCCATTCGCTGGCCTTGCTCCCTCCCCTACAGATAATTCTTGATCTTTGTCTTATATAGAGACCACGGCTCAGTGGTCCTAAAAGTTGCTCTATTGTCTTATAGCAGATGCTAAATTTTTGAGATTAGTCCAATGTCATAAAAATACACTCTTAACAATTGACAAAATGCTGTCATTCACTTGCCATATATACCAAGTAATACACTCAATGTTGATAAACACATCTCTAGCTCCCTGAAAGGACACATCCCTAGCTGCCATTAGTTACCAGGTATGTGTCCATTCTGTGACACCTATGATAACTTCTTTGGGGGGACCTAAGAAATGTGAGACGTGGTAGAATTTTAGGACCATCTATACGAAAAGGCTTTGGGGACAAAATGGGGTCAATATAGAGAAATGTAGCTCAGGTGAGCTTGTTTCTGGACATTTTGTCAGATCAAAGTTTATGGTATTGCCACACCATTGTTAAATATTTTGACCAGTTCAGTTGGCCAGTTCCATATGGGAAGGACGGTTGGAGAACTGGGAGCAGGAGAAATGAGCCAAATCTGTCTTTTGATTTAACTGATTAATTATTTTTCAAAATTGTTGTTTTGCTAGTTGATGCACCTCTATAGATACCTTAGGCCCTGCTGCTATGGACAAACTGTTCTCTTATGCCCCAATCCCAGCATTATTTTTCACAAACATTTCTAAATTAATTGATTAATTATGAAGCTCATGTAGCTTCATCTATTGTTCTTGCATTCTCTTTTATTATAAATTATCTGTGCTCATTATATCCTGGTCTATGTAACACAAATTATATATGCTAAAGAGCAAGGTCCTTATGGGCATTTATTTTGAAACATCATGGTAAGTCATGTTTTCTAAAAGTTAGGAAGATAATTGAGTTAAATTGAAGTAATTATTTTCTTTCATTCTTTGCAAAATAAACTTTTTTCTGAATATAATTTAAATCCTGAATGTAATTAAAAATATAGACATTCTGGAAAATATTTTAAAAATCAGCCATCGTTCCAGAGAAAACCATCACTAAGATGCTGCTGTATTTCTTTTCATTGTTTTGAAAAATTATTGAGACTATAATATGTGGAAAATTTTCTCACTGCAGTAACAGAAAACTTTATAGCACAAATATTTTCCCATGTTATTATTTTGCTTTCAACATAAGATGTTATGACTATACAATATTCCATTGTGTTAGTATGCCATAATTTATTTATTCTTTACTATCATGATATAGTTCTATCCTAAGCATCTTAGGATAAAATATTTTTTTATTAATTTCAATTTTTGTGTAATAGTTTTTTGAGCAGAGTATTATGTGTTTGTACATTAAAAACAGTCTTGGACACAGGGTGATGCTTTGCTTTCCCTGGGCTTATAAATTTAGGAAAAATTATTTTCTTTGGTATTATTAGCAATGCAATTTATAATTACATTTCTCAACACCATAATATTAATAATGTGGTTCATTTTCACACCAGTATCATGATGTGTATATGGTAGTGTATATGGATTCTAATTCCACTTCAACTTTTGCCAGCTTTGGACAGCTTGTCCAATTTGAGAGGAGAATAATGGTATTCCACTTCATGAGCATTTCATAAAATATCATTGAATTTGACCCATGAGATTGTTTGTTAAACATTTATATCTCATTTTTTAATTATTGTTTACACACTCTATTTTTTGCCTACACTTTAAGCATTCCTTTCCTTACTAAGTCTTAAATTTTATTTTTTCTTACCCAGCTGTGAGAAATATATGGGCACAATACTTGGTACCAGAAGTCATTTAGTATCTCATTACCTGAAGCTTTCTTGAACTTCAAGACAGCATTACAGATGCTCCCCTTTCCACTGGAAAATTTTAATATAATAATGACTGTCATTGTAGGAGCAGTCAGGTTTTTACCAGGCACTTTACACACACCATCTTGTTTAGACATCAACACTGCCAAATAAATGTTGATGTTGAAGGAAACTTAATAACTACTAAACATTTTGTTAGATTTCTACTTTTGTAATATGCTTATCCAGTTTTCAAATTAAGAGTCTATTAACTTAGGTGAATTAAAAAATTTCCCCCATTTATACAGTTGTCTCCTTCATACTGTTAACAGTGAAATTGCGTTGATTGATTTTTTAGTGTTAAACCAATTTTAAATTCCTAGAATAAATCCATGTTTTATTAACCTTTCTGTATACTGATGGACTTGGTTTGCTGATATTTGTTTAGGTATTTTATTTATATCTATATTAGCAAGATATAGGGGATCATCTTTTCACTTTTTTAAGGGTCTTATCAGGAATTTGTTTTAGGCTTTCTCTGGCCCTATCAACTGTGTTGGCAAGTGTACACTCTTCCTTTTGCTTGTCAGGTTTATGTAGAATTGGTATTATTTCTTCCTTAAATGTTTAGAAGAATTCTCCAAGGAAGACTTATGAGTCTATAGTGTTCTTACTGGGAAGACATTTAAATGTGAATTAAATTTCTTCAACAAATCTAAAAATATTTAGATTCTCTATTTCTTGTGCCAGTACATTTCATCTAAATATTCAAATGTTACATGATGTGATTTATGTGTTTCTTTAATCACTTTCTGAGACTGTCAAACTATTGAAGTGAACTTTTAAAAAATTCTACTTCTTTTAGTTCATAAATTGCTGCTTTATATTTTCCATATCTACTTATGGAGCTGCATATATTTCCATTATTCTTCCTTTTTAGTTTATTTTTTCCAGTTTTATTGAGAAATAATTGACATATATCACTGTATAAATTTAAAGCATAAAGCATTATGGTTTGATTTATATATATTGTGAAATGATTACCACAATACATTCAGCTAACATCTGTCTTCTCATACAGCTACAATAAAAAGAAGATAAATTTTAAAAGGGAAAAAATTCTTATGATGAGAAGTCAGGCTTTATTCTCTTAATTGTTCTTAATTATTTGTAATTGTCTCTTAATTGTTTATTCTCTTTACTCTTTTCCATAGTGACTATACCAATTTACAATCCCACCTGCAGTGCATATGAGTTCCCTCCTCTTCACATGCATGCCAGCATGTGTTATATCCTGGCTCTTTGATGGTGACCATCCTAACAGACATGAGGTGATATTGTGGTTTAATTTGCACTTCCCTAATGACTAACAATGTTGAGCATCTTTCTATGTACCTGTTGACCTTTTGTATATCTTCTTTGGAGAAATATCTATGCAGGTCCTTTGCCCATTTTTCAAGTGGGTTATTTGTTTTTTGTTATTGAGTTGTATGGTATGAGATTTTACATATTTTAGACATTAACCCCTTATCAGATAAATTGTTTGCAATTTTTTTCCCATTTCATAGGCTTTTTCACTTTGTTGATTGTTTCTTTTGTTGTGCAGAAATTTTTTAGTTTGATGTAGTCCTACAGTTTGTTTTTTATTTTGTTGCTTGCGCTTTAGGTGTCATACCTAAAAATTCATTACCAAGACCCATATCAAAAAGACATTCCTATGTTTTCTTATAGGCGTTTCATGATATTAGGTCTGACATTTAAGTCTTTTTTTTTTTTTTTAACATCTTTATTGGGGTATAATTGCTTTACAATGGTGTGTTAGTTTCTGCTTTATAACAAAGTGAATCAGTTATACATATGTTCCCATATCTCTTCCCTCTTGCGTCTCCCTCCCTCCCACCCTCCCTGTCCCACCCCTCCAGGCTGTCACAAAGCACCGAGCCAATATCCCTGTGCCATGCGGCTGCTTCCCACTAGCTATCCACCTTACTACGTTTGTTAGTGTGTATATGTCCATGACTCTCTCTCGCCCTGTCACAGCTCACCCTTCCCCCTCCCCATAATCTCAAGTCCGTTCTCTAGGAGGTCTGCGTCTTTATTCCTGCCTTACCCCTAGGTTCTTCATGACATTTTTTTTTTCTTAAATTCCATATATATGTGTTAGCATACGGTATTTGTCTTTTTCTTTCTGACTTACTTCACTCTGTATGACAGACTCTAGGTCTATCCACCTCATTACAAATAGTTCAATTTCATTTCTTTTTGTGGCTGAGTAATATTCCATTGTATATATGTGCCACATCTTCTTTATCCATTCATCCGATGATGGGCACTTAGGTTGTTTCCATCTCCGGGCTATTGTAAATAGAGCTGCAATGAACATTTTGGTACATGACTCTTTTTGAATTTCGGTTTTCTCAGGGTATATGCCCAGTAGTGGGATTGCTGGGTCATATGGTAGTTCTATTTGTAGTTTTTTTAAGGAACCTCCATACTGTTCTCCACAGTGGCTGTATCAATTTACATTCCCACCAGCACTGCAATAGGGTTCCCTTTTCTCCACACCCTCTCCAGCATTTATTGTTGGTAGATTTTTTGATGATGGCCATTCTGACTGGTGTGAGATGATATCTCATGTAGTTTTGATTTGCATTTCTCTAATGATTAATGATGTTGAGCATTCTTTCATGTGTTTGTTGGTAGTCTGTATATCTTCTTTGGAGAAATGTCTATTTAGGTCTTCTGCCCATTTTTGGATTGGGTTGTTTGTTTTTTTGTTATTGAGCTGCATGAGCTGCTTGTAAATTTTGGAGATTAATCCTTTGTTGATTGCTTCATTTGCAAATATTTTCTCCCATTCTGAGGGTTGTCTTTTGGTCTTGTTTATGGTTTCCTTTGCTGTGCAAAAGCTTTGAAGTTTCATTAGGTCCCATTTGTTTATTTTTGTTTTTATTTCCATTACTCTGGAGGTGGGTCAGAAAGGATCTTGCTGTGATTTATGTCATAGAGTGTTCTGCCTATGTTTTCCTCTAAGAGTTTGATAGTTTCTGGCCTTACATTTATGTCTTTAATCCATTTTGAGCTTATTTTTGTGTATGGTGTTAGGGAGTGATCTAATCTCATACTTTTACATGTACCTGTCCAGGTTTCCCAGCACCACTTATTGAAGAGGCTGTCCTTTCTCCACTGTACATTCCTGCCACCTTTATCAAACATAAGGTGTCCATATGTGCATGGGTTTATCTCTGGGCTTTCTATACTGTTCCATTGATCTATCTTTCTGTTTTTGTGCCAGTACCATACCGTCTTGATAACTGTAGCTTTGTAGTATAGTCTGAAGTCAGGGAGCCTGATTCCTCCAGTTCCTTTTTTTGTTCTCAAGATTGCTTTGGCTATTCGGGGTCTTTTGTGTTTCCATACAAATTGCAAAATTTTTTGTTCTAGTTCTGTGAAAAATGCCAGTGGTAGTTTGATAGGGATTGCATTGAATCTATAGATTGCTTTGGGTAGTAGAGTCATTTTCACAATGTTGATTCTTCCAATCCAAGAACATGGTATATCTCTCCATCTATTTGTATCATCTTTAATTTCTTTCATCAGTGTCTTATAATTTTCTGCATACAGGTCTTTTGTCTCCTTAGGTAGGTTTATTCCTAGATATTTTATTCTTTTTGTTGCAATGGTAAATGGGAGTGTTTTCTTGATTTCACTTTCAGATTTTTCATCATTAGTATATAGGAATGCCAGAGATTTCTGTGCATTAATTTTGTATCCTGCCACTTTACCAAATTCATTGATTAGCTCTAGTAGTTTCCTGGTAGCATCTTTAGGATTCTCTATGTATAGGATCATGTCGTCTGCAAACGGTGACAGCTTTACTTCTTTTCCGATTTGGATTCCTTTTATTTCCTTTTCTTCTCTGATTGCTGTGGCTAAAACTTCCAAAACTACGTTGAATAAGAGTGGTGAGAGTGGGCAACCTTGTCTTGTTCCTGATCTTCGTGGAAATGCTTTCAGTTTTTCACCATTGAGGATGATGTTTGCTGTGGGCTTGTCATATATGGCCTTTATTATGTTGAGGAAAGTTCCCTCTATGCCTACTTTCTGCAGGGTTTTTATCATAAATGGGTGTTGAATTTTGTCAAAAGCTTTCTCTGCATCTATTGAGATGATCATATGGTTTTTCTCCTTCAATTTGTTAATATGGTTTATCACATTGATAGATTTGCGTATATTGAAGAATCCTTGCATTCCTGGAATAAACCCCACTTGATCATGGTGTATGATCCTTTTAATGTGCTGTTGGATTCTGTTTGCTAGTATTTTGTTGAGGATTTTTGCATCTATGTTCATCAGTGATATCGGCCTGTAGTTTTCTTTCTTTGTGACATCCTTGTCTGGTTTTGGTATCAAGGTGATGGTGGCCTCGTAGAAGGAGTTTGGGAGTGTTCCTCCCTCTGCTATATTTTGGAAGAGTTTGAGACGGATAGGTGTTAGCTCTTCTCTAAATGTTTGACATTTAAGTCTTTAATTGATGTTGAGATAATTTTTGTGAGTGGTGTAATGGGTCCAGTTTCATTCGTTTACATGTGAAGATCCAATTATCCCAGCACCATTTATGGAAAAGACTGACTTTTATCCATTGAATATTCTTGGCTCCCTTTTGAAATATTAGTTGACTGTATATGCTAAGGATTATTTCTGTGCTGTCAATTCCATTACATTGGTCTGTTTTTTGTTGTTGTTTTGTTTTTTTAATGCCAGTACCATACTGCTTTGATGACTATAGCTTTATAGTATAGCTTGAAATCAGGAACCTTGATGCTTCTTGTTTTGTTCTTTTTTCTCAGGATTTCTTTGACTATTCAGGGCCTTTTGTGGTTCTATGTAAATTTTAAGGGTTTTTTCCCCACTTCTGTAAAAACAAATGCCATTGGAATCTTGATAAGGCTTGCATTGAATCTATGGATATCCTTTTATAGTATTGACATTCTAACAATATTAATTCTTCCAATCCATGAACATGAGATACCTTTCTATTTATTTATGTCTTTGATTTCTTTCATCAACGTGTTGTAGTTTTCAGAAAGATCTTTTACCTCCTTATTTAACTTTGTTCTAAGAATTTTATTGTTTTTGATGCTTTTGTAAATGAGATCAATTTATTTGTTTTTCAGAAAATTTGTTGTTAGTGTATAGAAAGCTACTATGTTTATATGTTAATTTTGTATCTTGTAGCTACTGAATTCATTGATTAGATCTAACAGTTTTTTTGTTGAATCTTTAGGATTGTCTAAATATAAAAGATATATTATCTTCAGAGACATTTTGTTTCTTCCTTTTCAATTCTGACACCTATTATTTCCTTTCTTGTGATCCCTCCAGCTAGAATTTCTAGTACTATGTTGAATACAGATGGTAAAAGTGGGCACCCTTTGGGCTTGTCATATATGGCCTTTATTATGTTGAGATATGTTCTTTATATGCTTAATTTGTTAAGAGTTTTTATCATAAATGGATGTGGAATTTTGTTAAATGCTTTTTCTGCATCTATTGAGATGATCATATGATTCTATTTTATTCTATTAGTGTGACATATCACATTGATTGATTGATTGATGTATGTTGAACCATTCTTGCATCTCAGGGGTGAATCCCATTTGATCGTGGTGTATGATCTTTTTTACATGCTGCTGATTTGGTTTGCAGTATTTTATTGAGATTTTTTGCATTTATCATAAGGGATATTGGCCTGTAGATTTCTCTTCTGGTAGTTTTTTTTTTTTTTTTTCTGGTTTTGGTATCAGGATAATCAAGCCTCATAAAATGAGTTTGGGGGTGTTCTCTCCTCTTTATATTTTAGAGAGTCTGAGAAGATTGGTGTTAATTCTTCTTTAAATGTTTGGTAAAATTCACCAGTGAAGTCATCTGTCCCTGGGCTTTTCTTCAATGGGAGACTTCTGATTACTGATTCAATCTCCTCACTAGTGATTGGCCTATTCAGGTTTTCTATTTCTTCCTGATTCAGTCTTGGTAAGTTGTATGTTTCTAAGAAGTGTTCCATTTCTTTTAGATTGTCCAGTTTGATGGCATATAATCTTATGATCCTCTGAATTTCTGTGGTAACCTGTGGAAAGTATTTCTGTGTAATGTCTCCTTTTTCACTTATAATTTTGTTTATTTGGGTTCTTTCTCTTTTTTCCTTAATTAGGCTAGGTAAATGTTTGTGAATTTTATCTTTTCAAAGAACCAACTCCTAGTTTTTTGTTTTTCCTCATAAAAAGTTGATAACTTAAAATTATCTACCATAATGTTGACCTGATATACATTGTTTTCCAATCAATGAATCTCTTGGTGATATTATTTCAATGGATCTTTTATAAAATTATTTTTATATTTGCAAGTTTGGATTTCAGTTCTGTAATAACTGCATATTCACATTTATTTATGTTAGCTTATTTTAAGTATTATATTCTCTATGTGGTATTATTTCATTTTTATCTTCCTCATATTGATTAAAACAAATTTTCCTCAATTTCAATTTATATGTTCTGTTTTTTTATTATCCTGCTTTATTCTCTCAACTTTTATAGCCCCACGCATATGTTTATTTTTCCTTATTTGTTTACAAACATATTATTTATCTATATCTGTATAACTATTACCTATCTATCTTTCATCCTTTTTCCTCCAAATAAGGAAAGTTTTTTGCATTTTTACCACTTATCCTCCTTCCTCTGCCTGTCATCCTTATCCCCAAACAAGTTTTACTGGATATCTTCTTTTCATCATTGCTTTGATTAACATTAAAATTTCATAAGTTATTTACTTTTTCATATTCTCCATGTTTCTTTGCTTTTCACTGCAGTAATTTCTTTAAAATTTCTTTCAAAGAGGATTTTAATCAGTTGAAGTTTCTGAGCTTGTGTAACTCAGAACACCTCTTTATTTTTTTTATTTTTATTTTTTAAATTTATTTATTTATTTTTGCTGTTTTGGGTCTTCTTTTATGTGCGTGGGCTTTCTCTAATTGCGGCAAGTGGGGGCCACTCCTCATCGCGGTGCGCGGGCCTCTCACTATCGCAGCCTCTCTTGTTGCGGAGCACAGGCTCCAGACGCGCAGGCTCAGTAATTGTGGCTCACGGGGCTAGTTGCTGCGCAGCATGTGGGATCTTCCCAGACCAGGGCTCGAACCCGTGTCCCCTGCATTGGCAGGCAGATTCTCAACCACTGCACCACCAGGGAAGCCCCCTTTATTTTTAAAAAATAATAATTCTGATAGACATATATTTTTGTTCGAAGTCTTCTTTTTCCTGACATGTACTTCTTTGTAGCTATAAGCTTTCTTCCTCCAGAAACTCTTAGAATTTTCTTTTGACTTTGGATATTATTAAATTTAATTTTGTATGTTTCCAAGTCTTTCCCCCCACTCCTCATCTTTTTGGTTCAGTATTGTTAGAAAAACAAAATTCAACTCAGTAAATTTTAAAGGTCTTATTGGCTTTATTCAACGATTCATGGGCAGCATCCCATCTAGCAGATAGAAAGGAGATCTGAGGAGTTGTACAAGGTGAAATATTTTAAAGGCAGAAGGGAGCAGAACAAGGAAGTTATGCTAGCAAAAAGTGGATTCGTTGTGGCACAGTTACTTTTCTTTAGGAACGAATGGGCAGGGGTCTGTCAGGAAGATTACCTCACTAGTGATTTCTGATTGGCTGGTTTAAGATTCCATTTCTGGGAGAGGCCAAAACTATAATTAACTCTTGGCCTGGTGATGTGGGGCTGAGCCTAAGTGACTCTGTTTTGGGGTCTTTTGTCTTGTTTTTAACAGTGTATTATGAACCCCTTTAATCTGATGTATTAGGCCTAAAAAAATAATAAAAATAAAAAACTTGGTCATTGTCTCTTCAAATATTCCTCTCTTTATTTTTTCTCTCCTGAGATGTTATTAAGTAAATATTAACATTTCTATTCATATCCTTCATATCTGTTACCTTACCTTTTCTCTCATTATTTTTATTTCTTTACCTCTGCCTTCTGGAAGAGTTCTTGGACTTCATTGTTCTGCTCACTAGTTTGTTCTTTAGTTAAATCCATCTGGCTACTTAGCCTTTCAACTAACTTTGTAATTTCATTACTTCTTTCTCCATACTTAATGTTTCTGTTTATTTTTCTTCTTTAAAATTGTTTTATGTTTCTAATATTACTCCTTTTCTCTATAAGCATATCTATAATTCTTCTGGTGGCTTTAGGAAGAGAGTTGAACACTTCAAGACAGAGAGACTGGAATATCAAAATGTGAGCTGAACCATTTCCATTGTTTTCCCCACCACCCATCATTGACAATCTTTTTCCCTCAGGATTTTTTTTTTTTTTTTGGACTACTCTATCAAGTACTGCTTTTCTTTCTGTGGAAAGAGAGTTTTACTGGAAACATACCTGGTATACCTGTAGCTGTTGTTAACCCTTCCCACCCCAGGTGGGTTCTAGGGTTTCTCAAACTTGAGTGTTTGTCAGAAGTACCTGGTAGGCTTGTTAAAACATAAGTTATTTACACCACCCTCAGAGGTTTTGATTCACAAAGGCCCCAATTATTGGGGCCCATATGTTTGCATTCTAATATCTTACCCCAAATTCTCAGGTTTGATTTGGGCTAGTCCTACCATTTTTGTTTCTGCTTGCTTTCTCTCTTTCAGTGCTGATGACAGAGGCATTGATTCACCAAGTACAATGGTGAGCTGGGAGAGGGAGGAAACAATGTGAGAATTCTGCCCCAGCCTCAGCTCTGGACAGCTGGATAGTTTCTCCCATGTTGACACTCAACCATCTTTAATCTCCCCAAAGGGCTTTTCATAGTTTTAATGTTAATGTCCATGATCCATCGAATTCCCTCCTTCGTGGCTTCTCCCTTTAGAGTAGATGTCAGGGTAGGAAGCCAGCAGTCTATGTTGGTTCATCATCTTTTCAGAAATCTGAAGGTTAATGTAATGTAAAGAAAATCCTGAAAAAGCCACTGAACGCTATGTTTATATCCATATGCTGTTCAATTACTTTGGTAACCACTTGAATTTAAAGTAACTTTTCTTAGCTATCTATAGCTAATGTAAGGTAAATTCAACCCTATCTTGTCTACACCAAACAATGTATTTCAATGATATTATTTCTTTCAACATCCTTAAAAGCCTTTTGTCTTTAATGTCAAATTGCCAAGATGACTGTTTTATGTAAGCAGAGAAATGATGATTTGAATATAGTTATTTGAGCAATTTTTAGATTCTAACATCTGTACTATTTAGAAAACCTCTGAGTTTTCTATCCAAACAATGTGCATATAGCACACTATTTATTTGCTTAGTTTCTAAAGGGACAATATTACCAAAAGAAAGATATGTTTTTCCAGAGCCTGAAAGATTTTGCCAAATCAGTGATAGGGTTTCAAAATAAAATGTTAGAGTCTTTTCAAAGCTGGAAAATAAATGACATGGAAAAACAATATATGACAATGAGACAGATGTGAGCTCATTTCTGGTAATGAGAGTCCATAGACACTTATTTGGTGGGTTGGAGTAACATTTACATTTATGTCAATTCTATGGATTATAAGGAAAGCATCTCTTGTTGGGATGACAATAACGAGATACAATGCTAGAATGAAATCTAATTGTTATTAGCTATTGCACTGGAATGTCAATGAGGGGCTGCTTTGTTCAAAAGCTGGCATTGGTAAAGTTATTAAATTGGTTGGTTCATCAGGGAATACAGTACATTAGTGAGCTATTCAGCCTTACTGAGTGTACATATTAGAAAGCAGGCCTTTGTAAGTTCCCAACACCATAAAGCAAGGTAAGATTTAGTCACAACACTCACAGGAAGGGGTGATTGTATATTTTAAAAGGGTTAGCTCAAGTAAGCTAAACCTTCAGTCATATTTGGGTAAATATTTTATTTTCATAATTTGCTTTATACTATTTGGTATACTTACTGTATTTTGTTCTTGCACAGAAAGTTTAGAAGGAATGTGAACATGGTAACTGAGTGATCAAAAACAATCCCTGCAGATTTCTTTTGATTTTCCTTTGTGCTTAGTAAATAAATTGCACTTTTTTGACTTTTAATTATATATGCTTAAAAAGTGATTGTAATCAACCAACTCTGTGTTTATTTCCCAGGGTGATTCCATAAGTAATTACACTAGATTATTAGGAGTAAATCAAAATATTGTAAAATACCCCAAAGCTAGACTGGAAATGAAGATTTTTAATAATGAGAGAACAGAATTTTTTAAGTAATAAAATAAGAATTTTATTTCTTATTTTATTTTCTTGTACGATTCCAGCTCAGATATCTCCTTGCTTGATCAAGTCTTCTCTGGTCTTTCCAACCGGAATTAACATCACAGGTGTGGTTTTAACTAATTTGCTTTACATTTGTTAGAGCTCTTAACTCATTTGGCTCCTGTTACACTTTTTCACGTACCATCTCCTTTACTGTGCTGTTTGCCTGCTGAGAGTAGGAAGCATACCTGAGTAATTTGAATACTACCTTCTCTTTCCCCTAATTACACTAACAGATATTTAAAGTCTCAATATACTTTGTAAGTAAATTAACATTTGTCTGATATTAAATATAGGACAATAAAATTTTATCAAATGCATGTTTTGGCTTAGCAATAACTATTACATTAAAACTGTATTCCTTAAATATTAACTAATATAAGTCATTTACTATGATTAGAGATATAAACATATTAGTTGCCAAACTAGCATACTAATATCTCAATAGAAGATATTTTGGGGGGATTATAAAATAATCTAAGTAAATAGTCAATATACATTGTATATAATAAAGTTCCCATGCATACATTTATAAATATAAGTGCACATACAAAAATTACATTACATAAGCCCACATATGTATATAGAAATAATAGAAATACATTCACCGGAAACATTCATACACAAAACAGCCTTTTTTATGTCCAGCAATATATTCCTATGCAAACACACATGAATACACCATTTCTATATTGTTTTCATGATAAAACATGAACATGTTAAAGACAATGTGATGTGTTAATGCAATAGCCATAAGATTTCAGAAATGAGTTCCAGTCTCAATTACAATAGTCATTTAGAAAATATTCTGTTTTCTCCGGTCTTAGATATCCTGCCTCTAAAATCAGTGTATGAAACTCTCTGAATCTCTAAAATATCTGTGTCAAATGGAAGGGTCTGATCTGGTCCTAAATATGGCTCCAAGGCTACTGTGTTATTAGCACCATGCTAGAAGCTCTTGGTGTCTGGGTGTGTATGGACACGTGTGTGAGTACAGCATGGGAAAGGGGATGGTAAGATAAGAAATACACACGACATACACTCTGTCCTTAAGGAACTACGATTTTGCTGACGTAAGTGTAGGTGCATACTATTTGTCCAACAAGTAGTTGTGACATGCCTGGAGTTCTTTAGATTCTCTGGTCAAGCCTCTTGAGGATGTGTTTGCCATCTAAACTGAAACTTAAAGGATAGAAGGTATCACAACCGGGCACGAGGTAAAGCTCTTCTGGCAAATGAAACAGAGACTACAAGTATGTGAGGCAGAATAGAGCATACTGGGGTATTTTATTTGTAGTTATCTTGTCCTATGTTTCTGTAAGTTATTGAGAGAGAATGTTTCAGGCCCAATAATCCAAAAATCTTTTATAAATAACATTAAAATGCTAAATAATTTATGCAAACTTTAACATTCCTATCTCGCTTAAGCTAATAAAACAATAAAATTTTAGAACTGCAATAAAATTTTACCAGCATAACTGAAGCCAGTGGTTTTCAAAGTCAGTAATATGGAACTCTTAGGCACAGTGTAGCAATTACATAAAGCATTTAGTTAAAGTTATATTAACACAATCTATCTATTTTTATTATATTTAAAATTGTAGTTTTTTAAAGGCACAACTTCAAATGAATTTTTAAAATTAATTTTTATTGGAGAATAGTTGATTTACAGTGTTGTGTTAGTTTCTGCTGTACAGCAAAGTGAATCAGTTATACATGTACATATATCTACTCTTTTTTAGATTCTATTCCCATATAGGTTATTACAAAGTATTGAGTAGAGTTCCCTGTGCTATAAAGTAGGTTCTTATTAGTTATCTATTTTATAAATAGTAGTATGTACATGTCAATCCCAATTTCCCAATTTATCCCTCCCCACCCCCTTTCCCCCTTGGTAACCATAAGTTTGTTTTCTACATCTGTGACTCTATTTCTGTTTGGTAAATAAGTTCATTTGTACCATTTTTATTAGATTCCACATATAAGCGATATCATATGATATTTGTCTTTCTCTATCTGACTTATTTCACTCAGTATGACAATCTCTGACATATTGGGCACCATCAATATGACAACTTCTGCTCCAATTTGACTTTTTTATTTTGTGAGTGTGAGAACTTCAGAATAAAGCTTTTCCTACTCTCCCATCTGTGTGCATGTTTGTGCGTCCATGTGTGTGTGTCATGTTTAGTACTAATTTTTATTTAGAAAGGTTGCAACTTGGTATTATTCTGAATCAAGGCCTACACATGTCTACTCCCATAAACTATAAGATAAATATCCTTTTATAGCATGAACATGTTATCTTTAATTGAATTCTAGGTAAAGATTGGACACAAATTTTTTGTATGTGCTGTAATTACAGTTAATAAATTGTTCAACAAGTAAATTCAAAACATTGATTGTCTTAATAATATTTCAGAAAGTTTTATTGTTTCTTTTTGGTATACTTTGATTATAGTTTTGTTTTTATGATAAATAATGTGATTTTTTTTTGGAAATTAAAAGCAGCAAAAGTTTCAAATTTTAGAATCATTTAATTGAAAAGGTACACTAATTACAAATCAAATTGTTTAAAACATTTGCAACTATTTATTTTTATGGGTCAGGAGTTTTTGGAATTGTTCAGTCAAACCAAAATGTAAAAATACAATAATTCATGATGATGCTGTTATGATTGTAACTTTCAATTTTGAATTGTGATTCACAACTTTTTAAATTTTGAGGTTTTTGGAATAGTCTCATTGTTTAGTTGAATGTTTTAAAATGAACAATTGTAATGACTTTGACATTATGAAATTAATTTTTAGTTTTAAAATATTGCCTTTATGTATTTGAGTTTCATACAAGGAATGATTTTTTAAAATTGCACAATTTGAAAAGATTGTAAATCACTGAGCTAGACCACCCTATTCTTCCTGCTAACTGTATTAGAGGTGAAGCAACTGATGTTCAGATGGGGAAAGAGACTCTCACAAAGACTTCTACAAGCTGGTTGGTCTGCTTTTTATTTAGCCGGTTAGGTAGTTATTTTTCTAACAATTTTATATACATATGATTGATATCCCATACAATTCACCCATTTAAAGTGTACATTCCAATGGTTTTCAGTATATTCACAATCACTAATCTACTTCCTGCCTCTATGGATTATGGATTTGTCTATTCTGGATATTCATATAAATGGAATCCCACAAGATGTGACTTTGGTATCTGGTTTCTTTTTTTTTTTTTTTTTCAATTTCCAAAAAAAGTGCATTTTATTTATTTTACTTTTTTTTTACATCTTTATTGGAGTATAATTGCTTTACAATGGTGTGTTAGTTTCTGCTTTATAACTAAGTGAATCAGTTATACATATGTTCCCATATCTCTTCCCTCTTGCGTCTCCCTCCCTCCCACCCTCCCTATTCCACCCCTCTAGGTGGTCACAAAGCACCGAGCTGATCTCCCTGTGCCATGCGGCTGCTTCCCACTAGCTATGTACCTTACCTTTGGTAGTGTATATATGTCCATGCCTCTCTCTCGCTTTGTCACACCTTACCCTTCCTCCTCCCCATATCCTCAAGTTCATTCTCTAGTAGGTCTGTGTCTTTATTCCTGTCTTACCCCTAGGTTCTTCATGACATTTTTTTCCCTTAAATTCCATATATATCTGTTAGCATACGGTATTTGTCTTTCTCTTTCTGACTTACTTCACTCTGTATGACAGACTCTAGGTCTATCCACCTCATTACAAATAGTTCAATTTCGTTTCTTTTTATGGCTGAGTAATATTCCATTGTATATATGTGCCACATCTTCTTTATCCATTCATCCGATGATGGGCACTTAGGTTGTTTCCATCTCCGGGCTATTGTAAATAGAGCTGCAATGAACATTTTGGCACATGACTCTTTTTGAATTATGGTTTTCTCAGGGTATATGCCCAGTAGTGGGATTGCTGGGTCATATGGTAGTTCTATTTGTAGTTTTTTAAGGAACCTCCATACTGTTCTCCACAGTGGCTGTATCAATTTACATTCCCACCAGCACTGCAATAGGGTTCCCTTTTCTCCACACCCTCTCCAGCATTTATTGTTGGTAGATTTTTTGATGATGGCCATTCTGACTGGTGTGAGATGATATCTCATTGTAGATTTTGATTTGCATTTCTCTAATGATTAATGATGTTGAGCATTCTTTCATGTGTTTGTTGGCAGTCTGTATATCTTCTTTGGAGAAATGTCTATTTAGGTCTTCTGCCCATTTTTGGATTGGGTTGTTTGTTTTTTTGTTATTGAGCTGCATGAGCTGCTTGTAAATTTTGGAGATTAATCCTTTGTCAGTTGCTTCATTTGCAAATATTTTCTCCCATTCTGAGGGTGGTCTTTTGGTCTTGTTTATGGTTTCCTTTGCTGTGCAAAAGTTTGAAGTTTCATTAGGTCCCATTTGTTTATTTTTGTTTTTATTTCCATTTCTCTAGGAGGTGGGTCAAAAAGGATCTTGCTGTGATTTATGTCATAGAATGTTCTGCCTATGTTTTCCTCTAAGAGTTTGATAGTTTCTGGCCTTACATTTAGGTCTTTAATCCATTTTGAGCTTATTTTTGTGTATGGTGTTAGGGAGTGATCTAATCTCATACTTTTACATATACCTGTCCAGGTTTCCCAGCACCACTTATTGAAGAGGCTGTCCTGTCTCCACTGTACATTCCTGCCTCGTTTATCAAAGATAAGGTGACCATATGTGCTTGGGTTTATCTCTGGGCTTTGTATCCTGTTCCATTGATCTATATTTCTATTTTTGTGCCAGTACCATACTGTCTTGATTACTATAGCTTTGTAGTATAGTCTGAAGTCCAGGAGCCTGATTCCTCCAGCTCCGTTTTTCTTTCTCAAGATTGCTTTGGGTATTTGGGGTCTTTTGTGTTTCCATACAAATTGTGAAATATTTTGTTCTGGTTCTGTGAAAAATGCCAGTGGTAGTTTGATAGGGATTGCATTGAATCTGTAGATTGCTTTGGGTAGTATAGTCATTTTCACAATGTTGATCCTTCCAATCCAAGAACATGGTATATCTCTCCATCTGTTTGTATCATCTTTAATTTCTTTCATCAGTGTCCTATAGTTTTCTGCATACAGGTCTTTTGCCTCCTTAGGAAGGTTTATTCCTAGGTATTTTAATGTTTTTGTTAAAATGGTAAATGGGTGTGTTTCCTTAATTTCTCTTTCAGATTTTTCATCATTAGTGTATAGGAATGCCAGAGATTTCTGTGCATTAATTTTGTATCCTGCTACTTTACCAAATTCATTGATTAGCTCTGGTATTTTTCTCGTAGCATCTTTAGGATTCTCTATGTATAGTATCATGTCATCTGCAAACAGTGACAGCTTTACTTCTTCTTTTCCAATTTGGATTCCTTTTATTTCTTTTTCTTCTCCGATTGCTATGGCTAAAACTTCCAAAACTATGTTGAATAATAGTAGTGAGAGTGGACAACCTTGTCTTTTTCCTGATCTTAGTGGAAATGCTTTCAGTTTTTCACCATTGAGAACAATGTTGGCTGTGGGTTTGTCATATATGGCCTTTATTATGTTGAGGTAAGTTCCCTCTAGGCCTAGTTTCTGAGGGGTTTTTATCATAAATCGGTGTTTAATTTTGTCGAAAGCTTTTTCTGCATCTATTGAGACGATCATATGGCTTTTCTCCTTCAATTCGTTAATATGGTTTATCACATTGATGATTTGCATATATTGAAGAATCCTTGCATTCCTGGGATATACACCACTTGATCATGGTGTATCATCCTTTTAATGTGCTATTGGATTCTATTTCCTAGTATTTTGTTGAGGATTTTTGCATCTATGTTGATCAGTGATATTGGCCTGTAGTTTTCTTTCTTTGTGACATCTTTGTCTGGTTTTGATATCAGAGTGGTTGTGGCCTCGTGGAATGAGTTTGGGAGTGTTCCTCCCTCTGCTATATTTTGGAAGAGTTTGAGACGGATAGGTGTCAGCTCTTCTCTAAATGTTTGATAGAATTCACCTGTGAAGCCATCTGGTCCTGGGCTTTGTTTGTTGGAAGACTTTTAATCACAGTTTCAATTTCAGTGCTTGTGATTGGTCTGTTTATATTTTCTATTTCTTCCTGGTTCAGTCTTGGAATGTTGTGCTTTTCTAAGAATTTGTCCATTTCTTCCAGGTTTTCCATTTTATTGGCATAGAGTTGCTTGTAGTAATCTCTCATGATCCTTTGTATTTATGCAGTGTCAGTTGTTACTTCTTTTTCATTTCTAATTCTATTGATTTGAGTCTTCTCCCTTTTTTTCTTGATGAGTCTGGCTAATGGTTTATCAATTTTGTTTATCTTCTCAAAGAACCAGCTTTTAGTTTTATTGATCTTTGCTATTGTTTCCTTCATTTCTTTTTTATTTATTTCTGATCTGATCTTTATGATTTCTTTCCTTCTGCTAACTTTGGGTTTTTTTGTTCTTCTTTCTCTAATTGCTTTAGCTGTAAGGTTAAGTTGTTTATTTGAGATGTTTCTTGTTTCTTGAGGTAAGACTGTATTGCTATAAACTTCCCTATTAGAACTGCTTTTGCTGCATCCCATAGGTTTTGGGTCGTTGTGTTTTCATTGTCATTTGTTTTTAGGTATTTTTTGATTTCCTCTTTGATTTCTTCAGTGATCTTTTGGTTATTTAGTAGTGTATTGTTTAACCTCCATGTGTTTGTATTTTTTACAGATTTTTTTCCTGTAATTGATATCTAGTCTCATAGTGTTGTGGTCAGAAAAGATACTTGATATGATTTCAATTTTCTTAAATTTAGCCAGGCTTGATTTGTGACCCAAGATACAGTCTATCCTGGAGAATGTTCCATGAACTCTTGAGAAGAAAATGTATTCTGTAGGTTTTGGATGGAATGTCCTATAAATATCAATTAATTCCATCTTGTTTAATGTGTCATTTAAAGCTTGTGATTCCTTATTTATTTTCATGTTGGATGCTCTGTCCATTGGTGAAAGTGGGGTGTTAACGTCCCCTACTATGATTGTGTTACTGTCGATTTCCCTTTTTATGGCTGTTAGGATTTGCCTTATGTACTGAGGTTCTCCTATGTTGGGTGCATAAATATTTATAATTATTATATCTTCTTCTTGGATTCATCCCTTGATCATTATGTAGTGTCCTTCTTTCCCTCTTGTAATAGTCTTTATTTTGAAGTGTATTTTGTCTGATATGAGAATTGCTACTCCAGCTTTCTTTTGATTTCCATTTGCATGGAATATCTTTTTTCATTCCCTCACTTTCAGTCTTTATGTGTCCCTAGGTCTGAAGTGGGTCTCTTGTAGACAGCATATATACTGGTCTTGTTTGTGCATCCATTCAGCCAGTCTATGTCTTTTGGTTGGAGCATTTAATCAATTTACATTTAAGGTGGTTATTGATATGTATGTTCCTAACACCATTTTCTTTATTGTTTTGGGTTTGTTATTTTAGCTCTTTTCCTTCTCTTGTGCTTCCTGCCTAGAGAAGTTCCTTTAGCATTTGTGGTAAAGCTGGTTTGGTGGTGCTGAATTCTCTTAGCTTTTGCTTGTCTGTAAAGATTTTACTTTCTCTGTCTAATCTGAATGAGATCCTTGCTGGGTAGAGTAATCGTGGTTGTAGGTTTTTCCCTTTCATCACTTTAAATATGTCCTGCCACTCCCTTCTGGCTTGCAGAATTTCTGCTGAAGGATCAGCTGTTAACCTTGTGGGGATTCCCTTGTATATTATTTGTTGTTTTTCCCTTGCTGCTTTTAATATTTTTTCTTTGTATTTAAGTTTTGGTAGCTTGATTAATATGTGTCTTGGTGTGTTTCTCCTTGGATTTATCCTGTATGGGACTCTCTGTGCTTCCTGGACTTGATTGACCATTTCCTTTCCCATATTAGGGAAGTTTTCAACTATAATCTCTTCAAGTATTTTCTCAGTCCCTTTCTTTTTCTCTTCTTCATCTGGGACCCCTATAATTTGAATGTTGGTGCGTTTAATGTTGTCCCATAGGTCTCTGAGACTGTCCTCGAGTCTTTTCATTCTTTTTTCTTTATTCTTCTCTGCTGTAGTTATTTCCAGTATTTTATCTTCCAGGTCACTTATCCGTTCTTCTGCCTCAGTTATTCTGCTATTGATTCCTTCTAGAGAATTTTTAATTTCATTTATTGTGTTGTTCATCATTGTTTGTTTGCTCTTTAGTTCTTCTACGTCCTTGTTAAACGTTTCTGGTATTTTCTCCATTCTATTTCCAAGATTTTAGATCATCTTTACCATCATTACTCTGAATTCTTTTTCAGGTATACTGCCTATTTCCTCTTCATTTTTTTGGTCTGGAGGGTTTTTACTTTGGTCCTTCATCTGCTGTGTGTTTCTCTGTCTTCTCATTTTGCTTAACTTACTGTGTTTGGGGTCTCCTTTTCGCAGGCTGCAGGTTCGTAGTTCCTGTTGTTTTTGGTTTCTGCCCACAGTGGCTAAGGTTGGTTCAGGGGGTTGTGTAGGCTTCCTGGTGGGGGGGGGGGACTGATGCCTGTGTTCTGGTGGATGAAGCTGGATCTTGTCTTTCTGGTGGGCAGTACAGCGTCTGGTGGTGTGTTTTGGGGTGTCTGTGACTTTATTATGATTTTAGCAGGCTCTCTGCTAATGGGTGGGGTTGAGTTCCTGTGTTACTATTTGTTTGGCATAGGGTGTCCAGCACTGTAGCTTGTTGGTCGTTGAGTGGAGCTGGGTCTTAGCATTGAGATGGAGATCTCTAGGAGAGCTTTCGCTGTTTGATATTACATGGAGCCTGGAGGTTTCTGGTGGACCAATGTCCTGAACTCAGCTCTCCCACCTCAGAGGCATAGGCCTGACACCTGGCCAGAGCACCAAGACCCTGTCAGCCATATGGCTCAGAAGAAAAAGGAGAAAAAAAGAAAGAAAGAAAAAAAGAAATAAAATAATTAAAATAAAAAATAAATTATTAAAAATAAAAATAATTAGAAAGTAATAAAAAATATTAAAAAAAACAGAAAGTAAGAGAGAGCAACCAAACCAAAAAACAAAGCCACAAATGATAACACGTGCTAAAAACTATACTAAAAAAATATATAGGACAGACAGAACCCTAGGACAAATGGTAAAGGCAAAGCTATACAGACAAAATCACACAAAGAAGCATACACATACACACTCACAAAAAGAGAAAAAGGAAATATATATATATATATATAAAAACAAAAGGAAGAGAGCAACCAAATCAAAAAACAAATCTACCAATTATAATAAACTCTAAATACTAAACTAAGACAAACATAAAACCAGAAACAAATTAGATGCACAAAAGCAAACCCCAAGTCTACAGTTGCTCCCACAGTCCACTGCCTCATTTTTTGGATGATTCGTTGTCTATTCAGGTATTCCATAGATTCAGGTACATCAGGTTGATCGTGGAGATTTAATCCACTGTTCCTGAGGCTGCTGGGAGAGATTTCCCTTTCTCTTCTTTGTTCTCACAGCTCCCGGGGTTCAGCTTTGGATTTGGCCCCGCCTCTGCATATAGGTCACCTGAGGGCATCTGTTCTTCACTCAGACAGGATGGGGTTAAAGGAGCAGCTGATTAGGGGGCTCTGGCTCACTCAGGCCGAGGGGAGGGGGGGCACGGAGTGCGGGACGAGCCTGCGGTGGCAGAGGCCAGCGTGATGTTGCACCAGCTTGAGGCGCGCCGTGCGTTCTCCCGAGGAAGTTGTCCCTGGATCCCGGGACCCTGGCAGTGGCGGGCTGCACAGGCTCCCGGGAGGGGCGGTGTGGAGAGTGACCTGTGCTCGCACACAGGCTTCTTGGTGGCTACAGCAGCAGTCTTAGCATTCCACACTTGTCTCTGGGGTCCCTACTGATAGCCATGGCTCGTGGCCGTCTCTGGAGCTTGTTTAGGCAGCGTTCTGTATCCCCTCTCCTCACACACCCCAAAACAATGATCTCTTGCCTCTTAGGCAGGTCCAGACTTTTCCCAGGACTCCCTCCCGGCTAGCCGTGGTGCACTAACCCCTTCAGGCTGTGTTCACGCCGCCCACCCCAGTCCTCTCCCTGGGATCCGACCTCTGAAGCCCGAGCCTCAGCTCCCAGCCCCGCCCGCCCCGGCGGGTGAGCAGACAAGCCTCTCAGGCTGGTGAGTGCCGGTCGGCACCGATCCTCTGTGCGGGAATCTCCCCACTTTGCCCTCCGCACCCCTGTTGCTGCGCTCTCCTCCGTGGCGCCAAAGCTCTCCCACTCCACCACCCGTAGTCTCCGCCCGCGAAGGGACTTCCTAGTGTGTGGAAACCTTTCCTCCTTCACAGCTCCCTCCCACTGGTGCAGGTTCCATCCCTATACTTTTGCCTCTGTGTTTTCTTTTTTCTTTTGCCCTACCCAGGTACGTTGGGTGTTTCTTGCCTTTTGGGAAGTCTGAGGTCTTCTGCCGGCGTTCAGCAGGTGTTCTGTAGGAGTTGTTCCACATGTAGATGTATTTCTGATGTATCTGTGGGGAGGAAGGTGATCTCCGCGTCTTACTCCTCCGCCATCTTGAAGGTCCTCCTAGGCTTCTGTTCTAATAGACATCTCATAATCTCATTATTTTTTGCATTTATTTCTCTTCACTAGATAGAAGGGTCCTTGATGGTAAGGATATTTTTCTTTTTTCTTTTAGTCCAGATATTTTGCATTCACTATATGTTCTTGGAGCATGAGTGACTGAGTAAGTTATTCCAGAGGAAAATGGTTTCTGAATTCAGATGCTGTGCCATGTCGAAATCTGATTCACAACAATTTAGTACGTGTTGTACACAGCCAGAAATAATGAACAATCTGTTTATAGAATATCTTTTTTTGTACTGGGTCATTTATCAGTACATTAAATAATAAAATATTTATAATACTTTCATTTTTCATATGGTAAAACCAAACATTTACTATTTTTCAATAAGACTTTGTGATTTGAGTAAATTATTTTTCTTGAACTATGTAGAATATTTTCCAAGTATTCAGATTCTTCCCCCAAGAGTACCTTTTTGGTTCTTGAAAATATTTGCCTATTACTTTGTCAGGGCAATACGCCTAGTGGTGTTGCAACAGGGCTTTCCAATTTAAACAATGACTGACGTCTTAATAATTATCTCACAAATTACATGTTCTGGACAACTAAGCCAACCAGGCTCATTCAGATTTGTTAAGCCATTCATTTCTTGGGCTGTTCTAACCAACACTTCACAGTTAGTCTCCAACAGCTGGACCAACTGACACCTTTACATAAATGATAAGATATTCTTGGGCAATGGAGATGTAAAATGATAGAACGATTAATTTGGGGATATCTATATCCAATAACATAGCTCCATTGTTGGTGTATTAATAGAATTGTCTGACAGGTAAACCATCAAAGATTCAACAGTTCTGGCTCATGAAATATACTTTTCAAAAAGCAATGCAGACTCATATTAACCTTGCATTATTACAGCAAATGTGTGACTCCTTTAAGAAATCAAACTACATAATACTCCTATTTTAAGGCAAATGTAAATTATGGGACCATTACTTTTTAGGAAGAGGATTACTAGCTATACAGAGGGGTTCACGTGGCTTCCTGAGTAGTATTTTTACAATATAATTTCATTGTTTAAAGTTTGGTTTGATTCCACTGTACAGAGATTACAGCCAGGATATACACACATACACATACACACTAAATTAAATGAACTTGGGGAGGATCCTTTTACAAAGTTACCCTGAGATCGATCTTTCTGAGGATTATCTGCTTGACTTTTTGGGGTATCACAGGTGGCAGGTTATGTCAGTACTCACTGATAACTCTGTCGGTTCTCTTCCCGGGCACAAGCTCAGCTGCGTTTTCCAGCATCCTGACAGTAATGTGTGGCCATGTGATTGACATCTGGTCAATGTGATATGAGTGCAAGTGAAATGTTCCTCTTCCAGGCAAGGCTCGGAAAGCATCCCTAGCCCTCTTTTCCTGTTATCTGGCTAAATGTACAGAATTCCCAGGACCTGGGGGAAGCACCTGGCTCTGAACTGTTTCCATGGGAAAAAACAGTCCACCCCTGGTCCCTATTGCATTGAAATGTGACTTTGAAATTTGAAGTTTTAAGTCACTCAGATTTTAGGATTTGTCCTTTATAGAAGCTAGTATTAGTTGTCTTAACTAACATCCCTGGAATCTACTCTCTATGGCCCAAACTCAGTCTTCTCCCAGCCTTGACTTTACCTCAACTACAGTTGAATGTCCAGACCCTGCTTGGCAAAAAGATGATTTAGACAATAAGAGAGCAAAGCTGGGAACTTGGGCAGGGTCAAGGCAGAATATGGCCAAGCTTAACCTGGAGCATGTGCGAGCTTCTCAAATGATTGGTGGCAGGCTTAGTCACAGCCTATGGTGAAATGAGTGGAAGGTTAAAAGCGGGAAATAAATCAGGACTCAGGAATCTAGATGTGGCTTACATGAAGGTGAAGTCGGAGGCTAAAAGGAAAAACTGTTTCTGTACTTACACTTCTGACACCAAATGTGTGGAGTTTTTCCTCACGCTAAGCAATTCTGACACTAACTACCCGGAGTTAGCCAGACCCCACAAGTTAAGGGCTCAGTCCTAGAAGACTGTCCCTCCACATCAGATGCCCACTTCAAGTAGAGGGTCCCCAGGGTACCCACACTTCTGTCCAGCTTGGCTACAAATCTGAGATTCCCATGACTCCCTCTGAGGCTTGATTACTTGCTACAGTGGATCATAGAACTCATGGAAACACTTTACTGAACTATCACTGGATTATTATATAGGAGATTATAAAGGATATAAATAATCAGCCAGATGAAGAGGTATATGGGATGAGGTCTAGAAGGGTCCACAGAGGAGGAGTTTGGAGTACACCACTCTCTTGGCATGTGGAGATGTGTTCATCAACCCAGAGTCTCTTCAAACCTCTTTGTTTGGGTTTTGATGGAAGTTTCATTACATAAATGCAGTTAATTAAACCATTAGCCATTGATAAATAATCTCCAGCCTCTCTCCCTTCCCCAAAGTTCTGCTAGTGGAGTTGGAAGTTCCAACCCTGTAATCACATAGTTGTTTCTTCCAGCAACCAGTCCCCATCCTGAAGCTATTTGAGTCCACCAAGGGTCACCTCATTAGCATAAACTCAGAAATGGGTTTATTATAAATAACAAAATATGCCCTCTCACCCTTACCACTTGATAAATGTACAAGTGTTTTAGGAGCACTGTGCTAAGAACTGTGGTAAAGACCAAATATATATTTCCTATTATATCACAGGCGCAAAGATGAAAACTTTTTCTAGAGGTATTGGTACTACAAGGGTTTACTGATCAAAACAGTTTAGTAGCTGGGCCCCTATGTACCTCAAACATATTTTAAAAGCCTCCCCTTTTAAAGGTGAAAATGATTTCCTATATTGGTAGTGTTCTCATTTCTTAAATTCTTCCAGTTTGCATTTGATGAGAGTTATATGTTGTTTTGATATACTGAAGACAGACTGATGGTAGGGACACAACATAGGCAGGACAGATAGTGGCTAATCTCCTAGCACCTGAGATTATCATCATCAGATTATTTTCTCAGGACAAGGGATAAAGTTCCAGGCATCTGAATTTTGCCTAAAACCCTGGCAGCTAAACAGAACTCCTTACATTTAAAGTTTTTTTTTTTTTTCCGTTAACTATGTATATTTAAAAATAATGGGTTCTTAGCAACAATGTATTAATGCAGCTTTGTTTATTTCACACCAAATTAAATTAGGAGTTAGCAATAAATTGATTCAATTTTTTTATTCTTTCCTCAAATCCCCAAATTATTGAACTCTGGTAACTGGATCTCAGCCCTCAAGGGATTCAAAACTTAATGGGGTAGATCAGGAGGAGATGGATGACTGAGTTAAGCACAGGCTATTAAGATAGCACATAGGGTGTGCATCTAACCCAGATTAGGAAATTGAAGGATAGCAAAGAGAATGAGTTTGTTTAGGAGTCCTTAGCATACAAAGACAACCCAACCTGCTAATTCAGACAAATGTATTTTGCAAATGTAACCCAGACTTTGTGGCTCAATACATATTCAATTTAAATAAAAGAGTGAAATTTGAGCACCTTCTTTGTATCAGACGCTGTGCCCGATATATTAGTTGTAGTAACACGTTTAGAGCTCCTAGCAATTCCACAAAGTTGACATTCAGTTTGAGAGATAAGGAAACATTCAAATTTTGAGTCATATTGGGATACCATAATTTATGGTATGCTAGCCACTTTAAGAAACTAAATTTTTACAGACGTAATTTAACTTGCTACCTTACTTTATCTACCTTTTCACCTACTGAGATAAGAGATAAACTAGATTATAATCACAGGGTACCATTATTATAATCACATGGTACCATTATTGGTCCCCTGGAAGAGGGCTTTCACTACCACCTACTCACTTATAATTTGAATCTTCATTAGAAGGAATAAATCTTCCTTCTATTATTAGAACTATGGCTTTAAATGTAAAGTCACCACTGGAAGAAGAGACACCAATTTGATTCACACAGAGATAAATGAATGCCAAGCTTCATTCAGTTTGCTGTGACATAAACAAAATTATACTTTAGCTATGTTGTGACTAAAAAGTAAAAGTTGGAGCGAGCAAGTAGACACTAAAGAAACAGAGAGAAAGATACCATGAAGTTTTATAGGAAACACAGGCAAAGAGGCAAGGGGCAGTGAATAAAAATCTGAGACTACTTTCCATTTTCCCTAAGGGACAGCCTGTTTAGATGTTTAATCTTTCATTGTTAAAGAAGATAAGCAAGCTTTAAAAATAGTTGTTTTTCTAGATTATTTTTATATCTATTTTTCATGTTGAGACAATCAGTTTTGCTCACTCACTCCCATACTAATAATTTGCAGTAGTGAAATGGCTGGGGGGCATCTCTGGTTTAGTCACGAACTACTATGAAAATCAATCCGGCAAACTTGAATTCACTCCTTAGAAGAGCACAGTTAAAAACCAAGTTAGACTACTATGAATAAGTTGGCTCTCCACGATTTATTCACTGTTTTTTTAAAATCCCATTTAGAATGAGATTGATTTAGATGGTAATCACAACTAATTGCTAACTGCTAATCACTCTTCGGGTTTCAGTTTTTATTATTATCCGGAAATGTCATCAATCTTGAACTTGTTCTCATTCATTTTCCTGACAAGCGTTAGTTTGCCTAAAAATGGTTAAGTCCACACTCACAGTCAATTTGACTGAATTAGTTTGAAGTTAGGGAAACGTCTGATGAGTGTAAACCTCTGATTTTCACAGATTTGGTATTCAGTCTTGAAGATTCACAAAGATTGAAGATCCATGGCCTGAGGAGTTTGTGATTATACTCAAGTACAAATTTGATAATTGTGTGTTATTTAGGTAGTTAGAAGGATCGACGTTCTCAACTAATAAATGAATGTGTCAATGAGGGTGTTTTAGGTGTCCTATGAACACAGTTTCACACGCAGAAAGACTTACTTGCTCACCTAAAAGGAATACAGAAGTACAGGAAGCCATAGGGTTGGCAACTTCATCAAGTCAATGCCATTAAAATTGACCACATTTCTCCCCACAGTGCCAGTTTTTTCCTGTATTGATCTTTCCATGGCTGAAGGATGGTTCCTTACTAGCAACTAGGACTATATGTTTCCCTGTATGTATCGAAAGGCTGAGGAAGAATGTTCCTGTCTGGTATTTTAATTAAGAAAAAGTTCTGTGATGTGACCTGATTGGATTGCCTAAGTCACAGGTCCACACTTAATATTGACTGTGGTTGGGGGAATGAATTTGCTGACTGTATTTCTCTGCAGCTCGTGGGCTCCATGAAAGGAGAGGTCTTAGTGTTCTTTTGGAAGGAGGAAGGGGTCAATTTGTGCTAATCACACAACCAAAAGCACTGCCCAGCATCGCAAATTCAATCAGGATTTTCTTTCCATTGCACTTTTGCTTTGTGTTTTGTGATTTTGTTTACTTATTTTTAATTTCATAGTCCATGAATAGTAATATGATGTTAGTAATATATATATAGTAAAACATAATATATGATAACAAAATATGGTAATAAAATGATAGGTACTTATGGAAAGATGAGGTAATGAAATATATTACTGAATATATTAACACTGTTAATATTTTTTTAGTGAATATAATTTCCAACCTCTTTCTATGCATATATATGCATATAGAAGAATGACTACCTAGATGGATATACATATATAATAAAAAAATAGAGCAAAGAAGTAATTTATAAGCATGAGGTCATACTTTACATTATGTTTCATAAGGGGTACAGTGGAGGCTTTCTACGTAGACATCCATTTAACTGGCTGTCTGTGGGGTAATAGATACTCATCATCAATAACCACCTCTCTAGTACAACCATACATTTAGGTTCCTATCAGTTGAGCTGTATGTTAAGAGTCAGATAGGTTTATTCCTAAACCTGTTTATGCAGGTTATACTTGTTATTTCAATTTAATATTTTGACAAAATACTTTATAAGCTGATGAAACATGAAGTTGGAAAAATATGAGTTGTATTTATGAAACTAAATGGAATGCTTTTGAAAGACTTAAGTTTTTAAATTTTTTTGCAAAATTAGTGTGAGAGAGGCAACTGTAAAACATATGGATAAGATTTAAGAAAAAAATCTGGAAAGATTGCAATCAGACTGTTTTGCAAACATTTTTAATGTTAACATCTTGCTCTTCTTTAAAGAAAATGAAATTGAAAATTGTAGAAAATATGCTGTGGTATGATTATTCTGAAAGGAAAATTTTGAACTTCAATTAGTGGCCGTGTACTCAAAAAAGAAACATTTATCCCACAGCAGATAACTAGTGAACAGTGACTAGTGAAAATATCTTTTAGGTTAATATTGAAGTGTTGATATGCTTTTTGTTCCTTTTTTACCTTAGTGTTTTTAAATTCGGTGGCCAGTTGCTTTAAATGAGGGTACTTTAAATTAGAAAGTTTAAATAAATCTACAATAAATCAAGTAAATTTTTAGCTGATTTTAATGGAAGTAAAATAATTTGAAGTAAAATTGAAAAATTGCTGAACTTTTACATAAATGCTTTTTATTACATAAACTTTGGAAAAATTGCTCAGAAAATTTTTTTAAATCATGAAAATTATTAACATGATCAATTTATACATTGCATTTTTACAGTGTCAGTTGATTCTTTGCTGTGAAAGACATAATTATTAACGCCTTTTCTCTCCTTGTTTCTTTCTCTCACCTTTCCTCCTAATTTTGTTGCTTTATTCAGCATTTATATACCAGTCTATGTCTATAATTTTCCTACCATTTTGTCTAAGTGTTATATTTAAGTAAGTCCAAAGCTTATCACTAGCTCTTCTACCATGGTGTCCCCATTTTTTAGCAATTTATTTTAATTTATCTCCTAGCTGAATTTCAGCATTGGGCAGTTTATTTTTTTCTGAGAAAAACAGTGCAGTATTTCCTGAAGGATTTTTTTGTTCACGTTTAAGCAGAATATTTGAATATTCCCTGTTGCCTTTTTGTTTGAATGACAATATAGTTGGAAATAAAAGAGAATTACTAGATTATACTTTCCTTTTTGAACTTTCTGGATAGTATTTCATTGTCTTTTAGCATATAGTGTTTCAGTGGAGAAGGTTGAAAGTAGCCTACTTTTTCTCCCTTGTGACTTTTTTTCTGCCTATAGAAGAGTAAAATTTCTTTATTCTTGAAGGTCAATGAAAAATTAACTAGGATATATATACATACTAGCTGTTCAGTAAATGTTTCTGTTATTTTATTTATCGTACCTATTTAGTCTGCAGGTTCAATGCTCCCTTATTTCAGGATATTTTTCCTTGTATTACCTTCCTCGGTACTATTTTCCATTCTATGTGTTGGATTTCTACTTTGAGAACATCAGTGATTTTTTTTTTTTTTTTTTTTTTCGGTACGCGGGCCTCTCACTGCTGTGGCCTCTCCCATCGCGGAGCACAGGCTCCGGACGCACAGGCTCAGTGGCCATGGCTCACGGGCCTAGCCGCTCCACGGCATGTGGGATCTTCCTGGACCGGGTCACGAACCCGTGTCCCCTGCATCGGCAGGCGGACTCTCAACCACTGCGCCACCAGGGAAGCCCTCATTCCAGATTTTTGCATGCATGAAATACTATAAAGAATAACTGATAAAAATTAATTAGTAAATAGGTAATTAGTGGCAAAGGATCAGTTAAAACTTATAAAATACAATTTTAAATATATAAACTGTGTGTTTAGATATATTTCTTTTATGATTTCTTTTATGATATATTTCTTTTATAATACACAATCAAATATTAATTTTCTGCCTTCTGGCACAAATGTCAATTAGTTTCTTCCTAAAAAAATTTTGTCAGTTTCTGTAGTCTTTTGTAATCACTTTATACCACCTAATGAGTTTTTTGTGTGTGCTAAATCTCCATTAATCAACTATAAGGAGGATAATCTCCCTTAGAGTTTTTTATTTGCTTGCTTGTTTTGCTAAGTAACTTTATTCCCTTACCTTCTATCATTTTTCTTGATTCTTCAATCAGAACAACCCTCTGAGGGCAGTGAAGTGAAGACAGTGTGTGTCTGTATGTCTGTTTTATTGCTTTATCCTCTGTATCTAGGAAACACATGGAAGCAAGTGGAAAGCATAACATTATATGAGTAACTATGACCTGATCTTAGTTATCTTTTAATAATTAATATGTTCACAAATCTTATGCTTTCTAATAATATCTGCAAATGACTCACAATACATCTTAAATGTCACTGTTAAATTACACTGGCACTAAAGAATATGGTTAAGAGGCATTATCCCACAGTTACCAAGATTCCATAAGCAAATATCAGGGACAAGTGACAAATTTGAAAAAAATTATTTGTAACCTATGTAAAATACAGAAGAAAAAAAGCCACACTTCATAAGGAGCCCCTAGAATTTGAAAAGTACAAAAGGATACTGTAGAAAACAAAGAATATAATTAGGAAAATTCCTAAAATAGAAATCCAAAATGGCCCAAATTCAATAAAGAAATGCAAGTCTTGACAACGATGACATGGCAGTTTTTAACCAGGATTGACAAAATGTAAAGATAAATGATATTTAGTGTTTCAGAGAGCATGAGGATGACAGGCAATATAATTTACTATTGATAGGAGAATAAATTGGCCCAACCATTTCAGAGAACAAATTGTCTATATTTCTCAGAAGTTTAAATGCTCAGATTCATTAACTGATTAATCCTACTTCTAAGAATCAGTTTTATAAAAACCTTCACTGGGGTTTCCCTAGTGGCGCAGTGGTTAGGAATCCGCCTGCCAGTGCAGGGGACACAGGTTCGAGCCCTGGTCCTGGAAGATCCCACATGCCGCGGAGCAACTAAGCCCATGCACCACGACTACTGAGCCTGTACTCTAGAGCCTGACAGCCACAACTACTAAGCCTGCGTGCCACAACTACTGAAGCCCATGAGCCTAGAGACCATGCTCCGCAACAAGAGAAGCCACTGCAGTGAGAAGCCTGCGCACCTCAATGAAGAGTAGCCCCCACTTGCCACAACTAGAGAAAGCCCGTGCGCAGCAACAGGGACCCAACACAGACTAAATAAATAAATTTATTAAAGAAAATTATTAATGTTTCTTTAAGCATTGTAACTGAAATAGGTTTTAATTTATGCCATCGTAGACCATTAACATTTTCTATTGCTTATTTTGACCACTTATACCAATATATTTTAGAGAGTCTTCAACTTTTCTTTCTCAACACAAAGTTTATAATTATCTATAAAAATCCATAGGTCCAGAACCAATAAATTGTGATGAAATCCTTTATCACCTTCCTATGGTACTAATCTCACACATTTTATTGTTGTAGCAGTAGGGATGGTTGAAGTAAAATAGTGACTAATTGTAATTATTTTTTTACTTCAAATACAATTTTTCAAATAAAACTTTCAAATCTGAAAGATTATTTGTATTACTTAAGCATTATTGTCCTACTAAAATATTATTTCTATATATTAACTATCCTCCAGTGATTTTAGGTTTGATATCAAAACCCATTTTCTTTGAAACAATATTAATGACACTATTCAGAGCTAATGGTACGTTACACATTTGATTATTAATTTTGTGTTTGTTTTAAGTGAATGTCAAAATTGGATATAAAGAGAATGCCAGTGGTTTTCACTGTTGCAGAAGTTTTCTTTCCATGAATCAGAGTTACTAGATGGTCCAATCTCTCCCTAGAAAGATTTAATTAGTTATACTTGTTGAAAAGTTTGCCCTAGATGCTTTATACTTAAGACTATTTTATAATTAAATGTCATGTTACAAAAGCTCTTCTTGCTTCTGAATTAACTTATTAATGGACATTGAATTAAAAATCATAAAACTTAATACTAACTGGTGAATATTTCTTGAATCTTGACTAATAAACAGTTGGCATATGAACCTCCTCATTGAAATATAGAACATTTTTACTGGTGAATACAATTTTCTATTTAAAAGTTTTTATGCTGATATAATATAATTGGATCCATTAAGCCATTATAATATAAATTGCATTCTCCTAAGGTCATTTTAGCCTTTACACATGGTTAAAGGCTTTCATCAGTTATATAAAATTGAGTGCTGTCAAAGAATTTTACTATTGCTTGGGGGACTGCCCAGTAGACTGAATAACTAAAAGAATGGAGAAAAAGCAAAATAATGCAAAAAGTAGGTAAAACTTATATTGAGTTCACACCAGTCATGCAGTTTTAAAATTGTCTCATCCATATTAAATCATTTAATTCTCGTTATAATCTAAGAATTTGAACCTTTTATTATGCCCATATTAGAGGTGAAGAAACTGAGGCTCAGAGAGGCTAGGTAATTTACCTGGTGCCATACAGGTAGTAAGGAATAAACCTAGTGTTTGAGCCCAGATAGTATAGTTCAAACAGGCCATGCTCTGACTTAACCATTAAGCTATACGACCTCTATACAAATTAGCTTTGGGTAACTGAAATAGGTACTTGGAACCACGTGACATATAAAGCTGCAGACACAGAGGACCCAAGATTTCATAACTTTAATTTGCTACCACGAACCCATGTGCCAATACTTGGAAGTTCTGGTTTCTCTACTTATTTTAATACTTTAATAGATTACAGCAATAAATCTGATTTGGTTCCATTCTGCTGCCACTCAGTATTAAACTATAAAAAGATGTACTTGCTTGCTTCTAAACTCCTGCCAATTAATGCACAAAAGGATAAGCTTTCTCATCAAAATCACTGGTGCTTAGCCTCATTTTTCTCATCCTTTTGCTAGAATATGTGTATTTCATTTTAAATACAGACCCTGGGTTGTGGAGTGGGGTAAGCCTGGTGCACATTTGTGACAGCTGCCTTTGGGTTCAAAAAGCCAGATTGAACGAGGAGGAATATTACCTAAGGTAACTGTAGTTTGTAGCACGTTTGAGCAAAAAGAGAGAAAAAAAAGGAAAAGAAATTGTCATAGTTGCTAGTCAGCAGAGTGTGTCAATCCCATAGGCATGTTAAGAATGAAAACAGGAAAATTACTAGTAAAAAACCCAGAAGTTCATAGATAAAAATATGTATTAATTGTAACAAAGAGATCTCCTAATTATCAGTAATACCAAATCCATTTAAAAGAACTTTTGTATTGTCCAATGTATTTTTCTGCTAATATTCTTCTCAATGACCAAAGAATGAAAGGGTGAAAAAGGAAAAAACAAAACAAAATAACTATCAGGCACCATTGCTCTTGTCAAAAACCTACAGCATTATCTTAGTTTCTTCTTTCCCTCATTTCCCTACTCTGACGGCGGCGCCATTTAGGAAGCCCTGAGGTTCACCATGAAAATAAAGTGAGAAGGAAGCCACTTCTCCCAATTTCCCTTCCACCAGCTTCCTAGTCAGCATCGTGTTCCTCTCTTCCCTAGACCGCGGCCCAGGCCACTGCTGTGTGTGGATTTCCACGCTTCCACTCCGGCCCTCCCCCAAGGCCTGCTGCAGGACACACTCCAGAGAATTTTAAATTAGAAATGAGATCCTATCACTCTCCTACCTAAACCCTATTTTAGTGAAAAAAGAAAAATCAGTGCTTTCACATAGGCCTTAGAATAAAATTTGAACTCCTTTCAAAGCTCAATGACTGAATAACTTTGTCTTTCTCTAACCTCATCTCGTTTTTTCTCTCACTTCCCCTCCCTGCCCCATGCTAACTTATTTCCAGTTATACTCTTCTCCTTTTAGTTCTCCAGTTAGCCCCTGAACTCTCTTGTCTCAGGGTCCTGGCACATTTTCCCCCGTCTGTGTAGAATGCTCCTCCCCAGACCTTCAGATGCCTGGCTCAGTCCCATTCGGGTCTCCACTCAGTATCACCTACTCAGAGAAGGCTTTGCCGTGCAGCTGTTTGAAAGAGGGCCTCTAAGTTACTTCCTATCACACCACCCTGTTCGTTTTCTTCATAGCAATTGTAAACAGTCTACATTTTCTTGCTTACTTATTTAATTATATACAAGTTGTTTCTTCCACTAGATGGTAAAACTTACCAAAGGGGCAGACCCATTCTACCTCCTTTGGACTGTGCTAAATAAAAAGCCTGGTGTATAGTAGGCATGAGATCAACGTCAACTGAAAGAAAGAAATTGGTGGTGTATTAGGTCAAGGGAAAGAGTCCAGGACTGAGACCATGGATGGTGAACATGTTCTTTGCATGTTTGTTAGAACAGAAAGACAGGCTGGAGGGGTCATGCTGAGCCTAACCTCCCCAAATGTAGTAAATGAAGGCAACATAGTAGAAGAATGACTGTTTTATATATATATATATGTAATAAAACTGTATATGTATCTAATATATAGTTTTAGCCTTTCATGAAAATGTACATTGTATTTGATAGTTTTCAAATTTAATCATAATGTGGCAATAATTAAAATAGGAAAATAGATTTATAAAATTAGTTAAAAAGATAAACGCACACACTCCTGAGTCTTCAGAAGTTGAAAAATTTAAATACGATACCTTGATTCCCCAGCGTCAGATTAACCAATGATATACTCTGTGATACGGCTGTCAAATTACATGGTTAAGTAGCCTTTGTAATTGAAATGCTTGCATGTAATTCATGTATCATAGTTTGAGACGATAAACCTACAGAAGCAAATGAAATAATTTTGATTAAAAGTGAACCTGTCTTTTTGGAAGTTAAAATGATAGAATAGTAAAATACGACAGTTTAAGTGTCATGTTTACTCTTTATTTTCCTTTAATTGAAAGTTCAGTAAACCTATTCCAGAAATCTTTATTACACATCAAAATGTGTAATAAGTTGACATCAACATGGCTATTATTTGTGAGTGTAGGTTTTCTTTTCAATTTGGGCTGGACCTTGAGTTTATGGTAATTACCCCAAAACTTAATTAAGGCTTAGGAAGCTTTTAAGGAGGAGGTCATTGTGTTCATGTTCTTTCCAGAATTCTCAGCAATATCATTTTCACCCCCTTCCCTGAGATTCCATCTCATAAACCCCTTCTGGATATAATTATGTAAGGAGTATAAGAATCTTTGCAAATTACTCCAAAAGCATGATCGTGACTTTAACTGCCACAACCAATCAGATCTAAAGACCAACTTATTTAATAAACACATGTCCATAAAAATAACAGTGAAATTACCAACCTTATCATTTAATAGCAGAAAGGTAAATAATACAAATAAATAGCATAATTAAGTAGTAAGAGGTAATGAAAATCTAGACGTTTAAGAGTACCTGCAAGTCTAAAGATGACTTTTACAAATGCATTGCTGTAAGATAGATTTTCTAATTGCCATTAAGGGTCTTTGAAAAAAATTACATGTCAAAAACTCATTGAAGTGTATACTTCCCTGGATGAATTTTACATTATGCAAATTATATTTCAGTTAAGCTTCTAGAAAAGTTATGTACCAGAACTTTTTTTCTCTACTCCACATTTTCAACTTTTTTTCACTCTATGTTAGAGACACTTTCTTCTATACTCATCATATCTTTCACTTCCCAACCTTCTCCGAACCTAAATTTCATCACCTGTTTAAATAATTAATTCTTCTGGAGAGAGAAGTGTTATTCTGACTGGGCGGATTGGTGGGTGTTTTGTGTTTATTTTTCTCCTTATTTTAAAATGTCACTGAGTTTTGAGTTAATCACATTTCTCAGTTTATGGAACATTATCAGTATGGATCTATGCAAGGCTATCACACTTCATTTTTTCACTCCCTGTAACTTCACTCTCCACTGAGGAAAATTTTATAAAGGAGATCATACATGACCTGGGTCCTGGGTGAATGGATTGGATATCCACAGTCAGAGGAGAGAGAAGGAGACTGGGGGAACTAAGAATTGATTGTTGGTTAAGTCTGGGGATAGTGATAGCATTATGTGTCTGGAAAGGTTGTTGTAGCCAAGTTGTAAAGGGCTTAGTATCTTGTGTTAATACAATCAGTAGCATCATCAAATGATTTTGAGCAGATAAGTAACTAGATCAGATAAGGTCATTCTAACACAGGTATAGAAAATCAATTTGAGAAACTGAGCTAGGGAAATCAGTTTGTACAATAGCTTATTGAAATCATAGTCACAGTTACAATGTAAGGCAGTGTTTCCCACTGGTACAGTGTTTAAAATAAAGCAGAGGTCGGCATGCAAGTAATCCTGTCTCACATGCTGATATTATAGGCTTTATACTAAAATTCTTTTAAAAATACTCATGCTGTCCCTGTAAACAGTTACCACTACTGGCGTTTTGGGCTGCCTTCATAAATATAAGAACAAACTTTACCTGTTTATGTATTTCTAGCACTAAACCATAACGGATCAAGTTGTAGTGCATTGAAAAAGTGCGTTAGAACTCTGGGTAGAAGGTCTGTGTTAAGTGTAATTATTATGTAGAGTAGCACAGTAATCTCAAATTACATGAGAAAATTACCTAGGGAAAAATTCTTTATATATATTTTTAATTTAAAACGATCATGATCAGAACTAAATCTGAAAAATACTGCGAAGCAGTAGAATTTATATTGGGCAATTCCATGGTTGCCTTCTTACATCCATCCCTCCCCCTTCCTGCAACTGGTGTCCTCTGGGTGTCTCACTCCTCCCTCTCTCCCCATCCTATTAGAACCTACTCTAAGGAGAATTACCCATCATGGAAATGGACATTCCCCAGGTACATTCTTCAGGGTCTGGCTCCCAGCTTCCTGTCTCAGATCCTCAACTGCCACTCTTCCGCACTCCTGCTGTCCTTGCCACCCACGTCTGCACTTGACATACTATCATATGCTGACCCTATAGTTCCACTTACCCATTATACTCTTTCCGTATATTCAGTTTCCACATATCCGCAATATCCGAAATGCCCTTACCTTCCCTGGGGGTCTGACAAACGACCATTTGTCTTTAAGTCTCAGATCTTCTGAGATTACCTGCTCTGGAAGGACTCATCTAAGGACATGGCAGTTATACAAGTTGAATTACACATATTTGTCTACCTTATTAATTCTAATACTGTACTTACCACACTGCATTTATTTCTGAATATAGTTTTTGTGTTAGATTGAAAAGGTGCCAGATTGAAATGCATTACGCCTCCCTGTTTCCTTTTGTAATCTTGTTTTTAGTATCTGCTCACTGGACTTTGAGCTTGACCATACTATCCACTTGGGCCAATGCAATGTTGGCAAATACAATGCAAACAGAGGCTTGAAATGCACTTGCACACTGAGGCTTATTTGCTCTTGCCTTTTGCCATTGCCATGAGAACCTTCACAGACTAGCCTGCTGATGGATTAAGGACACACAGAGCAGAACTGGGTTGTCCCAGTTACCTTGGCCACGGCCACCTCAGACCAACTGACAACCAGCTGTTCAGCAGATATGCTTGTTATACAACATTACTGTGGCAAACATAACCATATGATTGCTTTGACTCCACTCTGAAATACTACAGAGTGAGGACTCTATGCCATGATTAATTCTGTTTCTTTCATAGGTAGAACAGTAGTTGATCTAATATGATTTGGTTGAATTGAACTTGATGAAAGCTACTATTTTCCTTTTCTCAAAGGAAGTGATGTATATCTTATTTCTAATAGGTAAATTAAAAAAAAAAAACTTAGTCGCCTGCTTAAAGAGATTCTAAACAAAAGTAAAGGTATTCAGAAGAGAACTGTATAATCTCCCTAAAGTAATTAACATATGGAGATGACTAATTCACCTACCACTTTAGCCGATCTTAAGCTTGTCAAAGAGAGTACGTATTTTTCCTGAGTGGTCTTCATGTAATGATTTGAATTTCTCTAAAAATGATTGTGGTTAGCGAGGGACAGGGACCAACTTTGAAAACAGCACCAGTGTTCTTTTTTCATCTTTCCTCTAATGAACATATTTATGCTCTGTCCATTTGCAATGTAAACTTCATGTATAAATTTTCTCTCCTGTTTCATGAGCTCCATAACATACTGTTTTTCATATTTGGAATAAAAAATTACTTGTAAATTTACAATTCTGGCAGGTGTAACCAAATAGGTAAATCTCTCACTTCATATAAATAATCAAAAACATACTCTCAAGATATGAATGAAGAAAGATTAGAAATTCTAGGATTCAGGCTGTTTGGAAAGATTGCTCTGATGCCCCCTTGATGCACAAAGGACTTTTCTTTCAAGCTTTGAAAGAATCAATCTATGTAAAGGTATTTCTCTAAGCTGCTAGTGTAAAAGTAGTAAACGTCAAACTTACGGACAGGTGTGGAAACTGAATAGTTTTGCTTTTCTTCTAGGGATTTAATTTATTTTTAATATCACAGGTGACTTGAGGCGAGGTATAATCATCTGTCAGTCTTCAGTTAAATGATGTCCCCTCACTTCTGAAATAGTCTTTGATCTCCCTACCTGGAAATCACATTCTACTTTCTCTGTCATAGACTGTAGTATATAGATATAATAATGGCATTATAAATTGCTCAAGGCTGTGGGGAGTATATCCGTTTAAAAGATGACTGAGAGACAAAACACATGCAAGCATCAATTCAGACATTCCCTTTTTTATGTTTTTTTCTTCTTTTCTGACTTCAGTCGCCAGAAAATAGAAATTGTATGAAGTACAGGTTGAAGACAGTTTTTAACTTCTTTAATTAAGACACCAGAGCTTTTCTTTTTTTCTTTTTTTTTTTGGCTGGTTTTATGTTTTAGCCAATATTAACACCTTAAATCTGTAACTCTATGATTTTGAATATACAGGTTTAAATATTCAGGTTATCAAGTGGGCAGAAAAAACTGAAGTTTTCTAGATATATACTACCTCAATAATAATTTTACTTGTAGTAACATGTCTTAGTTCACAACATAATTCCTAAGAGAATCCCTGGGAATACTAGTCTATGTTAGGAAAAGTGATAGGTGGAACTCTAGTTTTTGTTACTCCAATATAAAAGGATATCTCTATTTTCCCTAGTCAGTGTAATCATTAAATAGTTTATAAGAAATTTAAATACTACAAAAAGATGTCAACTCTTTTGGATAAAGGTCATAGATGGGACACATTTTGAGAAACATCACCTTGCAAAAATTGTAACATTACAATTATAACGATACCCACATTTGTATATATTTTACAAGAAACAAGAACTGGTAAAATGGAAAACAAAAGAAGTCAATATGAAAACAGCCTTGGCTAAATAAATCATAAATCCTGGAAATGGGAATGGTGGGAAGGAAGGAAAGGCTTCTATTAACATGAGGGATGAGAGCTGGAGGGAAAAGGGAGAGTGATGTACAATCTTTGTCTGCTTTCAATCTTGAAGGTAACAGAATCTTGAATTTGGTATCACCCGGCTGAGTGATTTTAAATGATGGGGTTCCTTGTGTCAAGGCTCATTTCTTTTCTCTAATAGAAACAATAATCACTGACACAGAAAATTCGAAGTTTTGGACGGGTTCAGAACAACTCATTTATGAGAGTTTACAGAAAAGAACTGTAACATTGATCCAAACCAACAAAACTATATAGGAAGAGTGACATGAAGCAACTTTTTAATTTCCAATATTTGATACAATTAGGCTAAAACTGTGTCTATGTGTATACAATGATCCAACGGAATTCATCAGTTTGGTCAAGTCCTGGCTCTGGAAAGGAAACATATTACATGTTTTTGTCAAGTCCTTCCTTTAAGAATTCTTATTATTTGTATGGCTGACTATACCTACCTTGAAAACCACAAATAGGATAGAGTCTGGTATCTCCATGCCTCACAAGTTTTTATGGAATATACTTGAGAGTCTAGTAGGCAAAGCCTACCCCAACTGAGCAGAAATTCTTTGTGGACTCATAACACAGAAGCAACTTTAGCTCAAATCTGGACCTAGAGATTACAGCCTTCTGGTGCTCATGTAAGGCAGTAGGAAGGTTCGTAAAGCAAACCAAAATGTTTTGTCTTCCACAGGTGTCTTATCTCAAGAATACCTAGCTTTGAGGTAGTACCATGTTTTGTTTTGTTTTTGTCTTTTGAGCTTTGCAAGAACTTTATACGGCAGTACTTAGGGCATGTAAAATTTATAAGTATTTTACAGGTGACAAAACTAAGGCTGGTAGTCAGCTGCCTTGACCAAGGTAAGAAGTTGTTCTCTAGTCTATCACCAAGGCTCTGTTGAATAATGGCCTTCTCCCTCCATTGTCAACATCTAATTGGATAGAATATTGAGAACATAGTTTGCCAATACCTGTAATGGTGGATTACAAGAGACTCCTGAACTAATGGTCAGCAAAAGACACAGCTTCCAGTTTTTTTGCAAACAGTACAACATTTTACATGGACAACGGGCTAGTCGCCAGGGTATATACTAGAATATAGTGCTTTATCGTGCCCATTGGAGACATTCATGGTATTTTCAGTTTACTTTCTAATAAAATACTTCTTCATTTAAATTCTGTCCTAATATTTATGTTGTGAGAATAAAAAAATATATATATTAAAGGACATAAGGCTTTCAAAATAATTTTATTTGCATTTTTGATGGCTTATTTCTCTGAATACTATCAACTCTATTTCCTGATTCTTCACAGTACTTTTTGGTACATTGCTTCAGACTCTTAATCAAAAACCTATTAATCTCTGTGTTAAATGGAATTTCTTGCTGTTTTGGGCATCATGCTTTTAGTTGCAAGTTAAAAAAAAAAAAAGATGAGAGAGCTAATTTGTGGTACCAACAAGGGATAGTGCAGGAAGTTATCACCACGTTTAAGTCTGAAGAGGCAAGAACAGAGCAGGGAAATTATAGAGGGAAGCTGCATGGGAGGACCCTCAACAACTAGAGGGACCTAGTCCTGCTGACCTCACTTTCCCTTCTACCCTTCTATCTCCTGCGTGTTCCCCCCATTGGCTGAAACCAGTCAGAAGCTGGTGGACCAGAGGTCCTACATCTGTAAGGGTCAGCTTCCCAGGGCACAGAACTAAGGGGAAGCTTAGCTAAGGGAAAAGGGTGACGAGTGATTTAGAGGCACAAACAAAAAATTCAATAGATTACAGCTATTATGAATTCTTGTATATTTTATTATTTTATAATTAGTTATATTCTCCAACAATTCTAAATAAGACAGGCACTCATTTTATAATCAAGGGGAAAAACACTTTTTACTTACCCTGGATGAAGCATGAGCATAGACACACAGAGCCAGGCTGAATTCCGTACGTTCCCCATATATCACCAGATCCCCAACCCAATCCCTCAATACACACACACACACACACACACACACACACACATCTCCTAGACATCTCTCATCTTCTCAGCTCTTCTTAAGGGACGACTTCTCTGCTTTACCGAACTCTGGTCCCAGCTCTGCCAAATTGCTCAAGGACCATGTGTAAGCCGCTTAAAACCTAGGCTTCAATTTTCTCTTCTGTACAAAAAACAGTCTTCTTTCAGTAAAACAATGACTGAACCAATCTCCCCGTAATGTTTTTTTTCAGGCACTAAGTTCCCTTTTTTGTTCCCATATCTGCAGTTTGGAAATTACCTTTGATTTCAATATTGTTCTACATCCGTGAAACACATCAATCTTATAGTTTCCTAGGACACATTGCCTAACACAATAATTTCTCAAAGAAAACATACTTTCTAAGATGTCAGCTATTTAATATAAGTAACTTAATGCCCAAACTCAAGTAAAGTCAGTGATAGAGGAAAAGTATGGACAGTGAAACCGGAGTTCGCTAGGTTCAAATCCTAGCTTAGTCTCTTTACTGCCTCAAATGAGCACAGTAGCTTAAATCACTGAGCCTCTGTTTCCTCATCACTTAAAAAATATAATCGTAATCCTTGTGTTAGTTTCCTATTACTGCTGTAAAACAATTCCCACAAATGGAGTGACTTAAACAACATAAATGTTGTGTTCTGAAGATCAGAAGCCAGTACAGGTCTCAACAGGCTGAAATCTACATGCTGGCAAGACCACATCCCCTTCTGGAGGCTCTAGGGGAGAATCCATTTCCTGTTCACTCACTTCTTGGTGGGATTACTTCCGTGCAGTTGTATAACTGAAGTCTCTGTTTCCTTGCTAGCTGTCAGCTTCAGCTCCTAGAGACCTCTCTCTGGTCCTGACACATAGCCCCCAACGTCTCAGAACGAGAAACAGAACTACTTCTCAAGCTACCATTTCTCAGTCCTTTCTTTTGTTGTCACAGCTGTCTCTTGGACCACAAGTGGGAAAAGTTCTCCACTTTTGAGGGTTCGTGTGATTACACTGGACCTACCTGGATAACACAGGAAAATCTCACCATCTCAATACCTTTAACTTAATTACGTCTGCAAAGTCACTTTTATTATGTAATATAATATAGTACCGGTTTCTGGGGATTAAGATGTGGGCATCTTTTGAGGAGTCATTGTTCTGGCTACCCCTGTTCTGAATTTATTACATCATTGTAAGGCTTAAATGAGCTAATGCAGGTAAACCATTCAGGATAGTGCTTTGCAGAAAATAAATTGTCATTAAGTGTTGAAACTGTGACGGTACATGTAATATTATGAGTAGGAAAGCAGTTAGTTAACCTGCATGATATAATTTCAAGAAAGTAAAGTGTTTGTTTTTATTTTATTTATCTATTTTTTATCCAAATATCCCACCCTTTGTCTTGGGGCTTGAAATGTCCTCAGAAGTCGTGTTTTCCGTTAGGTCCTGGAATAACTAAGCACTGAAGCAGACATTTCATAAAGTGTGAGGAAGTTAGTTGTACTATAAGGATGTCACAACCTCAGTGAGAGGGGAAATGGTTTTGCTTACTGCTGTATCCTCAGTATTTATAAAAGAACCAAAATAAATATTTGTTGAATGAATGAATGCATGTGTGAATGAATGAGTGGGGAGAGCAATCTTGAGAGAAACAGCTGTGCTCTTTGGGGAAGAGAGAGAGGCAGGCTTCAACAGTACAGCCACTGCCTCTTCCAGAGACACTCCTCTCTCTGCCAGATTGCTTCCAAGAGTCCGTCTGAGTCCTTCTGAATTGCACTCCTCTCCAATCCATTCCTCATTTTACAACTGGAATGAAATTTCTTTAGTCAGAGCTCATCACTCACGAACCTGGTTAAATTCCAAGTGAAGTTTCCTTTTGCCTGTTCAGTAAAACCAAGTTCCTGCAACACCCTTTAGAGATCTGGCCCTGGCCACCATTTTCCTCACGCTTTGTTCTGCAGCTGCATGAAAAATTTGCTCTTTCCTAGTGTCCCTACATAACCTAAGGCCTTTGTTCATGTCAATTCTTCTGTTTTATAGACTCCTCCCTCCATCTCAAGATGCCCTTTTCTGGTATCTTGCTTTAGTTTTAATACTCAACACAGCTGCTACCCCCTCGATGTTCCCTCCCACTCTGGTGGGACCCAAACTTGTTTTTTTCTTTGAAAAGGAAATAACATGTTAAAATCAGATGTTTTTAAAAAATTTTGTATTTTTATACAGTGTTTAAAGGTTACTTTACATTTACAGTTATTATAAAATATTGGCTATATTCCCTATGTTGTATAATATACCCTTGAGCCTGTCTCACACCCAATAGTTTGTACCTCCCACTCCCCCACCCATATATTGCCCCCACCAACTGGTAACCACTAATTTGTTCTCTGTATCAGTAAGTCTGCTTCTTTTATGTTATATTCATTAGTTTGTTGTACTTTTCGATTCCACATATAAGCAATTCATACCATTTTTATCTTTGTCTGACATATTTCACTTAGCGTGATGCCCTACAAGTCCATCCATGTGGCTGCAAATTTCAACCTTTTTTATGGCTGAGTAGTATTCCTTTATATATATATACATGTATATAATTGTATGTGTGTGTATATGTATATATATATATATATATCTTCTTATCACACCTTTTTAATCCACTCATCTGTTGATGGACATCTAGATTGCTTCCATATCTTGGCAATTGTAAATAATGCTGCTATGAACATTGGGGTGCATGTATCTTTTCAAATTAGTGTTTTCATTTCATTCAGGTAAATACTTTTTTTTTTTTTTGCTATTTACCATTAAATGTGCCTGGAAACACATCTTAGAGTTTAATCTTATCTTTTCATTGTTATGGTTTATGGGCAAGCTAAGGTTGGCTCTAAAACATTTGCTGGGGAACTTGGTCTAAAATGAACCACCTTCAAAAAGAATCACAAAAAAGGAAGGAGACGAGTGTGGCTAGTGGTACACAGTGAGTGGCACCAGAGTGCACAGTCTACTTTGGCATGCATTTCTCTACGGAAACAGGACCAAAAGTGCCAGGACAAGTCTCAGATTACAATTTCAGGAATTTACCAAGTGCCACATCCTCTAAGAAGCCCGCCTAACACCTGAATGCCAAGGTTGCTCCTAGAGCACTCTCTGTGTAGTTTTTTCCCACTCCAGAGGATGCTGCATGTAGTTACTTGGCTGTCTCTGCTATCCACTTCCTTTCCAGGACAAAACTTTGATTTTCATACTCCCTTTGTTCCTTTGCACTCAGCACATAGTAAGTGTCTAAACAAAAAAATGCGTTCAAAACAACCAAACTACAGATGTCCCACTTTGCATAAACAGACATTAAGAAAGCCAGACATTAAAAATATAAGAACTTAAAGGGCACATTTCTGCTTTGAGATTGCATACTGGTGCTCCCAGGAAACAGAAGTGAAGAAAAGGTGACAAAGATAAGTTTATCCTCCGTTTTGCCATTTTGTGACACCCACTAGCATGCTTAACCTCCAGCTTCTTTCTCTTTGATATATGTAAGGTGTTCCCCAGGAGGAGAAAAGAAAGAATCTAGTAACAAATGTTTCTTCTCTCCTGTCTCCCAGGATTCAGCACCATTTCCATTGGTGGGAAGAACCCTGAAGGGCTACTATAAAATAGAAAATTTGACAGCCAAAGTTGGGAGAGGAAACATGTTCTAGAAAGCATGATACGGTCTAAGATTGTGAGATCCTCAAACGCAGATAACGATTCTTGTTCCTCTCTGTTGCCAGGGGCCTAACCTATGCCTGGTAAATGTTTTGAGCTTTGGTGTTCTCATTTGCCAAATGATGTTAATATCTAACTGCACAGAATTGTGATAGGATTATATGAGACAAGCTCCTGAAATTTATTTTTAAGCAGCAAATTTACAAATGAGTAAATGCAAATAGATATTAAATCCATGAAAAGATTCTCAAACCTACCAGTCAGAAAAATGTAAATTAAAACAAATAGGAGATACTTTTTTTTGTCCTTCAGATATTCAACATTTTTGAAGGTTGATATAATCTGGTGCTAATAAGAAAATTATACACAAAACAGTTATTTATTGCTCGTGGGAACAGTATTGTGATATATCTTTAAAAAAAGCAGGCTTTCCAAAATTTTATTTGAAGTTTCTGTTACTTAAAATTTTAAAAGATATATGAAGTTATCATCATGAGAATTCAGAGTTGTTTTGGATTTTCTTATATAACTTTACTGTTAGTTTTGTTTTCATTTAAATTACACATGTGGCAGTAAGGGAAACTATAAGATTTTCAGTACCTAGAGTCCAAAGTCTCTTTAACTTTGGGTAAAAATTTAAGTTGCTCTAACCTGGTGGTATCAGTTATCATTATAAAATGTTCAGAGTATTTTACCCAGAGATTCCAATTAGAAAACTATTTTATGGCTATACAAGACTAAATAAATCATTTTACGTAAAATACACTTGCTGCAGTATTGTTTGAGGACAAAAATCTGAAATTGGTGGCGGTGGAAGTGGTGGTGTGATGAATTGGGAGATTGGGATTGACATATATACACTAATATGTATAAAATAGATAACTAATAAGAACCTGCTGTATAAAAATAATAATAAAATTTAAAAAAACACCCTGAAATCAGGCATGTTTCAATTAAAATAAGCTAATAAATTAAGGTAGGTACATCTATTTTTAAAAATGAGAATGCATGAGCATTAATCTGGAGAGCTGTCCATGGTGTGCAATTCAGAGAAATGGAAAAGTAAACGAAAGCAAATTGCGTAGTAACGTAAATGGTAAAATCACATTTAAAGAAATACAGATTGTATATATGTGATAAGTGTTTAAATAAATACAGAGATAGGTTTGGAAAATTATACATATCAGACTTCTAATCTGGAGTAGTGATGAGCCTAAGATTACACTGTTAGAGGGAATATTATTAACTTAAAAATTCAGTCAAGTTATATTTTCTAATTTCAGAAGCATATATATATATATATATATTTTTTTTTTTTTTTTTTTTTTTTTTTTTTTTGCGGTACACGGGCCTCTCACTCTTGTGGCCTCTCCCGTTGCGGAGCACAGACTCTGGACGCACAGGCTCAGCGGCCATGGCTCACGGGCCCAGCCGCTCCGCGGCATGTGGGATCTTCCCGGACTGGGGCACGAATCCGTGTTCCCTGCATCGGCAGGCGGACTCTCAACCACTGCGCCACCAGGGAAGCCCAGAAGCATGTATTTTTGATACAAAAATATAATAAAGTTTAAAAAAGAAGTTGAAATTGGTAAAAACTTGCTACAGGTGGGAGTATTGACTGAAATGGGGAATGAGAAAAATCTCGAGGGTGACACAAATGTTCTTTATCTTGATTGTGATAGAAGTTACACACGTATATATATTTAGCAGAGCTTATCAAATTGTACCTTTAAAATGGGTGGATTTTATGATATATATACTATACTTCAATAATTTAAAAAATGAATTGGGGAGGAGTTATAGGACTTTTTTTTTAATCCTCCACCCCCTTACTCACAAGTGCTCCCAAGATTAGTTGAAAGTATTGTTCTCTGGCAAAAGAGTGAACACAAGGGTATAAGGTATTTATTACTCTTTCTACTAATTCAATCCAATTCCCTGAGGAAATGCTACACACATATGTATATATGCATGTATTTTTCCTATTATTTTAAACAACAAATTTTGGGGGAATTAATTAGTCTCCCTTTTCCCCTTGATCATCCCTCAGCTCAGAATCAAATTTCCAGCTCAATTACATCGAATGTAGTGTATTTTATAAGTCTTCACACGTTTCTCTTCTAACTTCTCCATCTCCTCTATTCAAGAACCTAATGTTGAGCCCCCCTTTATAATTAGATTTTTCCATTTTTACATATCTGTTGTTCATGTACTTTCTGAAAAATAAATTGCCTAAAATTATTTAAAGAAAAATAAGGGCACACAATTTAAAAATCAGATTCAACAAGCTTTAATTTAGTGCTTGTACATCTAGGACTGCTTGGGGCATAAAGAGAAAGAAATAGGCACCGACACACAAATTAGCAGACACAAATCCTAAGTTGAGAATTTTTGCTATCAACATTTTTCCTTTTTTGAGGATTAACAACTCCGGGGGTCGGGGGAAAGCCTTCCAAAAGAACTGTATTCTGTAATGTAGAAAAGAAAAAGAAGTATAATTAATTCTTTCAGAAGACTTTTTAGTACCTGTAGTTAAGAATAAATTTGTGTCTTTTATATCGGCTCCTTTGGTCATTACAGTAAATAGCCTCATGTGGTTATAACCCACTCTGTTGCTCATAAAACAGGTTTGATCTGTGTTTATCACTTGCTCTATGAGTAGCTCTTCATTTCTGTTTGTTGTTCCTATGGTTATAAAATATACTACTGTAACAGTTCTTAAACGCACACTAGCACTATAAAACAGTACCTCTGTTGCAATGGTAAATGGGAGGGGTTCCTTAATTTCTCTGATTTTTCATTGTTAGTGTATAGGAATGCAAGAGATTTCTGTGCATTAATTTTGTATCCTGCAACTTTACCAAATTCATTGATTAGCTCTAGTAGTTTTCTGGTGGCATCATTAGGATTTTCTATATATAGTATCATGTCATCCACAAACAGTGACAGTTTTACTTCTTCTTTTCCAATTCATATTCATTTTTTTTCATATTCATTTTCTTTTTCTTCTCTGATAGCCGTCACTAGGACTTCCAAAACTATGTTGAATAAAAGTGGTGAGAGTGGACATCCTTGTCTTGTTCCTGATCTTAGAAAAAATGCTTTCAGTTTTTCACCATTGAGAATGATCTTGGCTGTGGGTTTGTCATATATGGCTTTTATTATGTTGAGGTAGGTTCCCTCTATGCCCACTTTCTGGAGAGTTTTTATCATAAATGGGTATTGAATTTGTCAAAAGCTTTTTCTGCATCTATTCAGATTATCATATGTTTTTTATCCTTCAGTTTGTTAATATGGTGTATCACATTGATTGATTTGCGTATATTGAAGAATCCTTGCATTCCTGGGATAAACCCCACTTAATCGTGGTGTATGATCCTTTTAATGTGCTGTTAGATTCTGTTTGCTAGTATTTTGTTGAGGATTTTTGCATCTATGTTCATCAGTGATATTGGCCTGTAATTTTCTTTTTTTGTGACATTTTTGTCTGTTTTTGGTATCAGGGTGATGGTGGCCTTGTAGAATGAGTTTGGAAGTGTTCCTCCCTCTGCTATATTTTGGAAGAGTTTGAGAAGGGTAGGTATTAGCTCTTCTCTAAATGTTTGATAGAATTCGCCTGTGAAGCCATCTGGTCCTGGGCTTTTGTTTGTTGGAAGATTTTAAATCACAGTTCAAATTTCAGTGCTTGTGATTGGTCTGTTCACGTTTTCTATTTCTTCCTGGTTCATTCTTGGAAGGTTGTACTTTTCTAAGAATTTGTACATTTCTTCCAGGTTGTCCATTTTACTGGCATATAGTTGCTTGTAGTAGTCTCTCATGATCCTTTGTATTTCTGCAATGTCAGTTGTTACTTCTTTTTTATTTCAAATTCTGTTGATTTGAGTCTTCTCCCTTTTTTCCTTATGAGTCTGGCTAAAGGTTTATCAAGTTTGTTTATCTTCTCAAGGAGCCAGCTTTTAGTTTCATTGATCTTTGCTACTGTTTCCTTCATTTCTTTTTCCCATTGCAACAAAAAGAATAAAATACCTAGGATAAACCTACCTAAGGAGGCAAAAGACCTGCATGCAGAAACTAGAAGATGAAAAACTTTCACTGATGAAAAAAATCAAAGGCGATACAGACAGATGGAGAGATATACCATGTTCTTGGATTGGAAGGATCAACACTGTGAAAATGACTGTACCACCCAAAGCAATATACAGATTCAATGCAATCCCTATGAAATTACCAGTGGCATTTTTCACAGAACCAGAACAAAAAATTTTACAATTTGTGTGGAAACACAAAAGACGCCGAATAGCCAAAGCAATCTTGAGAAAGAAAAACAGAGCTGGAGGAATCAGGCTCCCTGACTTCAGACTATACTACAAAGCTACAGTAATCAAGACAGTATGGTACTGGCACAAAAAAAGAAATATAGATCAATGGAGCAGGATAGAAAGCCCAGAGATAAACCCATGCACATATGGTCACCTTTTCTTTGATAAAGGAGGCAAGAATATACAATGGAGAAAAGACAGCCTCTTCAATAAGAGGTGCTGGGAAAACTGGACAGCTACATGTAAAAGAATGAAATTAGAACACTCCCTAACACCACACACAAAAATAAACTCAAAATGGATTAAAGACCTAAATGTAAGACCAGACACTATCAAACTCTTAGAGTAAAACATAGGCAGGGGCTTCCCTGGTGGCGCAGTGATTGAGGGTCTGCCTGCCGATGCAGGGGACACAGGTTCATGCCCCGGTCTGGGAGGATCCCGCATGCTGCGGAGCGGCTGGGCCTGTGAGCCATGGCCACTGAGCCTGCGCGTCTGGAGCCTGTGCTCCACAATGGGAGAAGCCACAACAGTGAGAGGCCCGCGTACCGCAAAAAAATAAAAAAAAATTATGTCTATTTATATTCAAGATCTGCCTTTCTTCATTTTCAATGCTATCAACATGTAAATAACTAATGTTAGATTTTGACATTTTTACTTATTTAAATAAATTTTTAAATGCCATTATGAAGTGAATTGTGTGAAATCTTTAATTTGGAAGTTAAATATTTAACATAAGAATATGAAGAGTTGTAGAACATTTACATCATTTATGTAACATAAATAACTCACCAAAAAAGTTCAAAGCATACATAATTCTGAAAACAGCCACAAATTATTGAAAAAAATTAAACATTATATATTCATGTAGATTTTCACCAACATTTTCTTATTATGTAGGAATTGGTAAATAAACTTAGAGCAAATTTTAGTAGCAGTTATAGACCTTGCCAAAACTATAGACTTGTTACCTTGCGTTATTGTAACAGTATTATATTATTTATATATTACATCTTATTATTCTGTTCGTCAATTCAACAGATATTTTCTTTGTCCTTACTACATGTATGGACTTGTGCTAAGCACTGAGATTATAAAACGTAGCAAGGTTAGCTTTGGCCCTTCAGGAATTTTATTTTAAAGAAAATAAAATAGATGTTTAGAATGTACTGTGATATTTACTTGGATAGCGAGTGGTACGTCTTCCAAAACTTTCCAGTTTATCCATCTTCAGTTTACCCTCTACTTGATTTTGTTAAAGTAAAACATCGTTGAGTATCTTAGTGTTTTTCTTGCTTATTTTTTCATTTGTGGTTGATTTCTACAAGTAAATAACTTCATGACTCTCATAAATCTTATTTTAAAATTTCTATGCCCAACCAAGTAAAGGTAATTCAGAAACCTAAGCACCAAGCTTGTAATCGATGTGGTGGCACACTGTGAAAATGTGTACACATGTATGTAACAACAGAATCAAGTTTTAATTTATTCCTGCTGGTAGATAATAACAGGAAGTCAAGCAGACTGATGTGTGATAGCTATTTATCCAGCTGTACATTGTTTGTGCGTAAGCACAATTCATGAGCGTTTCTTTGTGCCTCATTAAATAAGTTAATCATGTAAATCATAGAGAAAATTTTTAGAAAATGCGGGTATAAGTTTAAACATAAATGTTGCATTTGTCATTGCTGAACATAAAAACAGATGTGACAATGCCCAGGTGTCAGTCACAAAATGTTATCATTCTTTAGTATCTAATTTGAGTAAGAAATTAAAAGGTCAAATTGATAATATACTGCTATTTGTAGAGCATGGTCACCAATATAAATCATTCTGCATAATTAAAACAAGCCTAAAGGGCTCCAATGCAATGATAAGAATTTAAAATGAGATGAATATTATTTCTGTAAATTACATTGAGAGACTTTTTCAACAGAAGCTCCCCAAATCCATCATTTAGTCAATGAAAAATCCATTAATATATGTTTAGTGAGTTTATGGCAGTAAACGCAGCATGCCTGAATCCTTTAATTTTTCCCAGCCCCTCAATGTTCCATATGCCTTCTACTATTATAAGGAATAGTAGCCAGACAGGAGAGGCAACATCTAAAAAATTGATGGGGAGAAAGGGAATGAATAGAGAAGAAAATGTAGAAATGGCCATACAAGGTGCATATTTAAGGCAGTGTCTCTGGAGGCAAATATGGGCCTGAATTCATGTATATGTTATGTTTTCATTTTCAGTCAGTTCAAAGTATTTTCAAATTTCCCTTTTGATTTCTTGTTTGATTAACAGTTTATGTAGACATATTTTATTTAGTTTCAAATATTTGGGGACTTTTCTGCAAATACTGTTACTTATTTTTAATTTAATCCCGTTGTGGTCCAAGAACATATATTGTATGATTTTAAACATATTAGATTTATTGAGATTTGTTTTGTGGCTTAGAATATGGTCTATCTTGGTAAATGTTTTGTGTATACTTGAAGAGAGTATGCATTCTGCTTTTGTACAGTGTTCTGTAAATGACATTTAAGTCACATTGATTGATAGTGTTATTCACATCTTGTATATTCTCACTACTTTTCTCTCTATTCTGTCAGTTATTGAGAGAAAAGTCTTGAAACTTCCAAATATAATTGAAATTAGTCTATTTCTAACTATACCTATATCATTTTTGCTTCATGTATTTTCCTTCGTTATTAGGCATATAAACATTCAGGACTGTTATATTCTCCTGATAAATGGTGTCTCTGTAATTTTTCTAATATTCTTTGCTCTGAAATCCACTTTGTCTAATAGGAATATAGTCCCCCCAGCCTTCTTTGGTTTAGAGTTAGGATGTTATGTCTTTTTTTATTATCTTGTTTGTAACCTACTTGCATATTTATATTTCAAGTGGGTTTCTTGTAGACAGTATATAGTTGAGTTTCAGTTTTAATCTGATTTGATAATCTCATCTTCACTTGAGATTCTTAGTTCATTTACATATGATGTGGATATTAATATGCTTGCCATTTGCTTTCTATTTATTCTTTTTCTTTTTTTCCTGTATTCCTATTTTCTGCCTTCTTTTGGATGAAATGATTTTTTAGTGATTTCTATTTATCTCCTTTTTTTGGCTTATAAGCTATAACTCTTTGGTTTATTATTATCATTATCATTATTATTATTATTGTGATTACTTTAGGATTTATAGCATTCATACATCTTTAAGTTAATTTAATTCAAGTTATATACCTATTCACATATAGGATAAAAGTATTCCAAATGTATGCTTCCGTGTATACCATCCCAGCCTTTGTGCTATTGTTGTTATATATTTTATTTCAACAATATATTAAACTCTTCAATAAGTTATTGCTACTTTAGTTTGAACAGTTAACTGCCTTTTACAGAGAATTAAATAGTAAGAAACAAAGGCTTTTTATTTGTTCACATACTTGTTTTATTTATTTTTTTGGTGTTTTTCATTTTTTTGTGCAGATCCAGGTTTTTCCTCTGGTATCATTTTCTTCTGCCTGAAGGGCTTCCTCTAATAGTTTTTTGAGTACAAATCTGCTGGTTATGAAATTCAGCTTTGATATGTGTTAAAAATTCTTTTCATTTCACTTTAAATTTAAAATAAAAAAAACCTCTTCACTTTATCTAGAACTCTAGCTTGGCAGTTGTTTTTCTTTTTTTCTTCTCTCAGTATTTTAAATGTATTACTCAACTGCTTTCTGACTTTCATAGTTTCTGCTGAGAGGTTGGCTGTCATTCTTATCTTTGTTCCACTCTATGTATTGTTTTACTCTGGGTGCTTTTAAGATTTTATATTTATCAATGGTTTTAAGCAATTTAATTACAACATGCCTTGGTATATTTTTCTTCATACTTTGTTTGAAGTACTTTGAACCTCTTAGACCTGTGGGTTTACAGTTTTCATCAAATTTGGAAATGTTTTGGCCATTATTTCTTTAAAAGCTTTTTCTGTATCCTCACTTCTCTCCATCAGAGACTCAAATTACATGTATATTTGGCTACTTGAAGTTGTCTCACAGTTCACCGATGCTCTGTTCATTTTTTTTTCTAATCTTTTTGTATTTCATTTTAGATAGCCTCTGTTTGTCTTTATATTCACTAATATATTTTTCTGTAGTGTTACTCTGTTTCTAATCCTACCTGGCATTTTTCATCTCAAAATTGTTTTAATACCCTTGTAAACCATTTTATCATGGTGTTATTTCTGGGAATGTTTTAACTGATTTTTGTCCTCTTTATGAGTCATTATATTCCTGTTTCTTTGAATGTCTGATTTTTTTATTAGATGCCATAGATTGTGAATTTTATCGATTTGGGGTGCTGGATATTTTTTCATTCATGTAAATATGATTAGGCTTTGTTTTGAGATTCAGTTAAACTTATTTGGAAACAGTTTAATCCCTTTTCATCTTGCTTTTAAGCTGTGTTTAGGGGACCAGAACAGTGTTTATTCTAGGTCTAAGTTTGCCCCACTACTGAGGCAAAACCCTCTGAGTACTCCACCCAATGCCCTGTATATTATGCGTGGTTTTTTTCCCTAACTCAGGTAGTTTCTGCAGCTGAAAGCATAAAGCAGATCATTGGAGTGCTCTTTTTATACAGCCCACATTTTGCAGTACTTTGTCACACAAACTCATGCAGTCTTGGCTGTCCATGACTTTCAACAACTATTTTATCAATTCAGGGAGACCTCAGGGTTCTGCCTAATTTTTCTTCTTTGCCTTCCATGCCTTGGAGTCTCTCTAGAAGGTAAGCTCAGGCAGTCTTAAGACTTAGTTTACTTTACATTTTTCTGAATCACTATTCTTCATTGCCTGATATTCAGTGTCCTGAAAACCATTGTTTCATATATTTTGTTTGGTTTCTTGTTTTTACTTTGGTTTGGTTTTGTTTTCTGCTTTTAGTTGTTTCAGGCATGACGGTCAATCTGGCCCCTGAAGTAGATATCTGAATTCATTGTGATATCACATTGACCTTAGGCTACATTTTAGCTCCTAGGGCAGGGTTTAGTTAAGAATATAATTTTCCAAAATGAGAGTCAATATATAATGCAAAGTATTATTCTCTAATATTTAATTAGGATATTATTTCAGAATATAGTCTCACAATTCTTGGGATTCCATTGTCATTAAAAATCTTTTGACATATAGTCCCTGGCTGGAGGCTGCTTGGGGGTAAAGAAACTGCCATTTTTCTCACTTAAAAATTTCTTATTTGGAAGCAGTCTAAATACCATGCAACACACTACTTATATACTCAAAAGTCCAAAACTGTCTCATAACCTCTTTTTATCCGTAAGAGTATGTCTCAAGATCTTTGACTTAGAAAAATCACTTAAGGAGAATGATTTCTCCTGTCAACTCAGTGTATATTTGGAGAGAGGGAAAAATAGCCTCAAATAAGCTGGTGAAATAACGAACTCTGGACAGCATCTGTGTGACATCATGGAACTGATTGCTCTATCTTTGCTGACACCTGATTCTTACAAGATGTTCAACTGGCTTCTCATAGAAGATGCCTAGAGTTTGGTTGGTTTAATTGTGTCCAATCAGGATGCATTTGCAATCTAATTAATTAATATTTTTCTCACTTCTGTTGACCTGTAAGGAAATAAACATAGGAGACTTCCTAGATCATTAAATTATTGCTTTCTCTAAACTGAAGTCATTCTTCTGCATGCAGATTGTGTATTAAAAATACGTAGTTTTACAGATGATTAGAGTGCTGATAAAAGAAACAAATAAAAAAGATAAGAATTGGTTCTGTTTATCCTTTTCTCCAGTGATTATTTACAAATCTTTACAAAAGCTCTCAAAAATACCTTAAGAATGGCTTCTTATAATGTGAACCATGCGGCTTTTGGCAGTTTAGCATTTCTAATCTTGCTATCTGACTTGGGGGAGAGGGAGAATCTCTTTGCTTTCTTCGTGTCAGGTTTCTCATCTGAAATATAGCCATAATGTGTTTTGCTCTTGTATGGACTACATACGTTAGTTGTAATATTCAACTTGAAAAACAGACCACCTATTACAAACATAATACATAGCCACAGTAATATGTGTCATTGCTGAATTATTCTTTTGCAAGTGCTTACTGTAATGGTAAAATGCAAAGTTTGAGTCTATCATATATAATTTTATTATAAAGAAGAGTCAAATAGGAGAACAAATTACTCTTTGACTTTGATGTACTCTGCATGACAGTGAGAATAATGTGGTTAAAAAATAAAACAAATGGGCAATATTTGCAAACAATAGAAGGAAATATCTTGGAATCTATTTTTCTTAGCAATGGGAAGAGGCATTTTCAAATCATATTAACTCTGGAAATTGCCTTTCTTCCTATTAAAATACCAAGAGTATCCATATAGCAGAGCTGAGACCATGCAAAGCAGAGAAATCATTCCCAGGGTATATCATTGCAACTGACATTTTGCAGAGGGGTGAAGTAAAAACCTAAAATTTTAATATTATACATTTCTATGTAGATATTAGAAAGAGTTTATATGATCCTGTAAGTCTGTACCTTGAAGCATTGCATAGATAAAGACTAAAAAAACTCTGAAAAATAGTATTTGTGATTAGTGTGATTCAGAATAAGAAGATATTTCCCTTAGAAACAAATAACTGAGTGTTAATATTCCATATATATGATATATATGGTATATATATATATATATATCATCAACAGGCACGTCGGTTGTTTCCATATCCTATTGTAAATAATGCTGCAGTAAACATAGGGGTGCATGTATCTTTTCGAATTAGTATTTTTGTGTTCTTCAGATAAATACCTAGAAGTGAAATAGCTGGATCATATGGAAATTCTATTCTTAATATTTTGAGGAATCTCTATACCACTTTCCACAGGGGATTCACCAACTTACATTCCCACCAAAAGTGTTTGAAAGTTCTCTTTTTTCCACATCCTCTTCCACATTTGTTATTTTTTGCCTTTTTGATAATAGCCATTTTAACAGATGTGAAGTGATATTGTGGGTTTTGATTTGCATTTCCCTGATTATTAGTGTTGTTAAATATCTTTCAAGTGTCTGTTGGCCATCTGTTTGTCTTCTTTGGAAAAATGTCTTATTTTAAAATTAAGTTGTTTGTTTTCTTGTTGTTGAGTTGTATGAGTTCTTTATATACTTTATTAACCCTTTATCAGATATATGACTTGCAAATATTCTCTTCCATTTAGTAGGTTGTCATTTCATTCTGTTGATTGTTTCCTATGTTGTTCAAAAGCTTCTTAGTTTGATATAATCCAATTTGCTTATTTTTGCTTTTGTTTCCCTGTCTGAGGAGACATATCCAAAAAGATATTGCTAAGACCCATGTCGAAGGGCATACTGCCTATGTATTCTTCTAGAAGTTTTATAGTTTCAGGTCTTACATTCAAGTTTTTAGTCCATTTTGAGCTAACTTGTGTGTATGGTGTAAGATAGTGGTCTAGTTTTATTCTTTTGCATGTAGCTGTCCAGTTTTCCTAATACCATCTACTTTTCTCCAATGTATGTTCTTTGCTCCTTTGCCATAAATTAATTGTCCATATATGTGTGGGTTAATTTCTGGGCTCTCAGTTCTGTTCCGTTGATCTATGTGTCTGTTTTTCTGCCAGTACCGTGCTATTTTGATTACTGTAGCTTTGTAGTATAATTTGAAATCAGGGCATGTGATACTTCCAGCTGTGTTCTTTCTCAGGATTACTTTAGTTATCTGGGGTCTTCTGTAGTTCCATACAAATTTTAGGACGTTTTTGTTCTATTTCTATAAAAAAAAATGTCACTGGGGATTTTTATAGGGATTGCATTGAATCTATAGATTGCTTTAGGTAATGTAGTCATTTTAACAATGTTAATTCTTCCAAACCATGAGTACAGAATGTCTTTCCATTTCTTTGTGTTTTCTTCAATTTCTTTCAACAATGTCATAGTTTTCAGTGTATAGGTCTTTTGCCTCCTTTGTTAAATTGTATTCCTAGGTTCTTTTTGTTGCAATTCTAAATAGGACTATTTTCTTAATTTCTCTTTTTGCTAGTTCACTGTTGGTGTATATAAACAACAGATTTTGTATATTGATTTTGTACTGTGCAACTTTCTGTATTCATTTATTATTTTTAGATTATTTTGGTAAAGTCTTGGTTTTCTATACATAAAATTGTGTCATCTGCAAATAGTGACAGTTTTATTTCTTTTCCAATTTGGATGACTTTTTTCTTACCTAATTTCTTGGCTAGGACTTCCACTACTATGTTGATTACGAGTGATGAGAGTGGACATCCTTGTCTTATTCCTGATCTTAGAGGGGTAGCTTTCTGTTTTTCACCATTAAGTATGATGTTAGCTCTAGGTTTGTCATATATAACCTCTACTGTGTCGAGGTACGTTTCTTCTATACCCAATTAATTTATTGAGAGTTTTTATCATAAATAGGTTATTACAAATTTTCTTAATAATTATGCCTTATTATTTTGTTTGTACTTTTTGAATATTATTATTTATCTGTAATGAAGAAGTAGAGCATTATTAAGGAAAGACATCATCATCATCATCATCATCTAAATTTATTGTGGAAAATCTTTGCAGACTTACATATATTACATACACATGCATGTGACAATTTTTTGTTTGTTTCCATCCACATTCTTTCTAAAATTTCAGATGAATTTCTGGCCTATTTATTCATTTTTCTTCTTTGATTTATAAAACTAATATACATTTAATAGCCACTAAGTTCCAGGGAATCTGCTAAGCATGAAAAACTAAAGGCAAATAAGATTGCTCTCAAGAGGTTTGTGTTTCTTGTTTAGTGATTTTCAAAGTGTAGTCCTTAGACCACCTATGTGAGAAGTACCTTGGGTATTTGTTAACTCTGAAGATATCTGATGTCACTCCAAATTATAATTTCTGTGTATGCGTTTCCAAAGTCTATATTTTTAACAAGCACCGCAGTTGATTCTTTTGCTCTTTAAAATTTGCACACTGAACTACTGCATTTCAGCATTTCCCGTTTGAGCATTTCCCATCCCCCATAACTTCTGAGTCTACATTTTAAGTTGTCATCAAGGGCTTTTTCCACTTTAAAGTCCGAGAAGCATTGGTATGGTCTATATCATTTCTGAAGCCAACCATACGATGAAGGTATGTGATATGATTGGAGAGTGATGTGGGAGACACCAACTAAATGTTCTCTGGAACTTGAATTTCACTGTTATCCATTATTCTATTTTTAACATTTCTCAGGTGAATCTGTTTACTACACTTTGCTTGGGTTTCTTGTTTGTTTGTTTGTTTAGGTTCCAATTGACACTGAAAATTTAAAGAATAGTGATGCACTGCTTGTGCTGATCAGTTAGTGTCTGGATACCTGTTATCAGCCTGATGCAGGGGCATGTGGACAATTAATATAGCTAGAAGGTCTGTATTACAAAAATAAGAGAAACCACAGATGTCAGAGTTAGTGCAACCTGTCTTCAATCATCTGTTCATTAATTTTATTCAACAAATATTTATTAAGCTTTTTCTATGAGCCAGGGATTTAATAGCATTTAAAATATTAAGAACAGCAAATATTTATAGACCAGTTTCACTGTGTATTAGTGACTCTTTTTAATTGTTACATGTGTTATCACATTTAATTGTCACAATCCTATAAAGGAGGGACTGTGATCTCTTCTGTTTTGCAAACCAGGAAGCTGAACCTTAGAAGAGTAACTTGCTCGAAGTCGCCCAGCTGTAATACATTTTATTGGGACCTTGAATCCACCTCTCTTCCCTTGGAGCCCTCCTTTTTAACCTCTATGCTGTATTACTGCACCAGATGCTAGGAATTAGATCATCAAAGTGCTTAGTTAGACACAAAGGTGAAAAAAAAAAAAATGACAAGCATACTACATTTGAGGCATAGTGGAGATTCAAAGGAAGTGTAAGAGGAAATAAGAATTCATGGGGTCTACCTGTAGGAGTCAGAGAAGGCCAGAAGATGTTGCCTTGGTACATGCCAGGAGACGAAGGAGCAACATTCTGGGCATATGGAGCAGTATGTATAACTGCACAAAACATTAGACAACATGCTATGTTTAGGCGACTAAAATTTCTTGGTTTTGCTAAAGTGTATGTTTTGAGGTAGGAGAGAAGTGGGAAATGACAGAGTAGTAATGTGCCAGATATTAAAGATAATTATATGTCATGCCAAGAATCTCAGATTTATCTTATAGAAGATACAAATTGATTGGTTTTAAACAGATTAAATCATGAGATTTCAGTTCAGAGAAATTAATTTTTAAAGAATGGTAATGAATAGTGTAAACTTTTAGGTAATAATGAATCCAAATATTTTGTTAGTATACTTCTTAGTCTTTTCTTTCATAAAAGAAACAGCGGTGTTGCTGAGACAGTTGTAGGCATTTTGGCCTCAGGGAAAGGGTGAGCATAACATGATTTCTTTTTTTAAAAAATAAATTTATTTATTCTGTCTATTTATTTTTGGCTGTGTTGGGTCTTCATTGCTGTGCGCAGCTTTCTCTAGTTGTAGTGAGCGGGGGATGCTCTTCCTTGCTGTGCGCGGGCTTCTCATTGCGGTGGCTTCTCTTTGCTGCAGAGCACGGGCTCTAGGCGTTCGGGTTTCAGTAGTTGTGGCACCTGGGCTCAGTAGTTGTGGCTCACGGGCTCTAGAGCATAGGCTCAGTAGTTGTGGTGCACGGGCTTAGTTGCTCCGCAGCATGTGGGATCTTCCCAGACCAAGGCTCAAACCCGTGTCCCCTGCATTGGCTGGCGGATTCTTAACCACTGCGCCACCAGGGAAGCCCAGCACAATTTCTTATACCAGAGGGCAAGACCTTCCCAGCAGTGTTTTTGACTTGGCAAATTATGTGTGCACACTTTTTTCCCATGACTTAGTGGGAGTTGTTATTCTTGTCAGTCAGGTGCATTAAAAAATAAAATTATTTTGTGTTTACCATCATGAGCATGCCTCATTTCTAAGGCATCATTTTTTGGGAATAATGCCTAGGTTGTTTGGTACTTTGGGATCCTAGAGGCTACATATTGTTGGACACAATAATTAATGGTGCTGGACTCTACTGAGGTACAAATGTACATCCCCATCGGCAAGTGTGTATAGGACAACTTTCAAGCAATGCCTTACTAACAACACCATTTTCTAGTTACAAACTTTTCTCTGACAAAGCCATCCAAATAACAATTCAGAGATCATGCAACTATCTTGCAGGGCGGGAATAGAGACGTAGACATAGAGAAGGGACATGTGGACATGGGGTGGGGGGGAAGGGAAGTGTTGGACGAATTGGGAGATTAGGATTGACGTTAAAAAAAATCATGCAAATATCAATATATCAATAAATAATGCTAAGATCCTATTTTTCATCAGGTTCATTCAAGCCACACACACACACACACACACACACACACACACACACACACGCATCTTCTTTCAGAAAAATAAATACTTTTAAATGTTCCAATTTCAACCTGATTTAAAAATGGACTAACTTACAATTGACTAATTCTTTTTTACTTGAGTAAATTTAGTCACAATTTCCGGTATAAACCAAGGGGAAAGGAGAAGACCTTACCAACAGCCCAGTCATATCTATAGCAGATAGTCATTCTTTGTTTTTAGTATTCTGTGATCATCTGGCAAACGGAATAAAATTACTAACTGATGCAATTCTTTCCATTAAGTAAATTTCAGGGAATACCACTTCTGCTCCCACGGATATGATTCCCAGTATCTGGCACTTGTATCATATGTGACAAATAATCGTTGGTTTCTTACTTTGAGTTTGGCCTGGCATTCACCCAGGAGTGAAGGGTTTTTCATCATTCTTCCTCACCATGAGATGTTGCTTATGTGATAGGATAAAACAGAGAAGATCTCCAGCTCATCGATTTTTATGACCCAAGTCAGGATATGAACTTAGGGCTCTCTGTCTTTATGCATTATTAGGCCATATTCTTTATACATTTTTTTATAGGAACAGTGATGTTTTTTGCTATGGCTTTTGTTTGTTTTTCTTGCTGTTTCTTTACTTTCCCTCTTTTTCTATCACAGTGTACTTCACTCTGTTTCTTCCACACAGTATATCTTTCTAGGTCACACCCTTGCTGCCTCAAGAATTTTAACAAGAGTTATAAACCTACTGTGTCCACACACCTGGGAAACTCTTGCTGACCTTATCCTTCATCATTTTCCCATGAGGATTTGTTATGACTTTGAATATGGTGTGTTTTAAGAAAACATACTATATAAATAGGTGTTGCCCTTTGTTACACAATGAGGATGCCACGAGTCTACTGGCCCTCTGTCAATAGGCCATTCCATTGTTTCTCGGTTTTCCATCAGTAGAGTTGTCATTATGAGGCTCCCACCTCCTTTATTCATAATTAAGCTGTGTCTTTCTTGTTGTTACTTCTCTCCCAATCAAGAACGTATGATTTCGCTGAAGGAGCATTTAAAATAAAGAAAAGGCAGATTTGAATTCCGGCTTAGTCACCAACTTTATGTAATACAAATAAACTGTTAATATTTTAGCTGTCCTAGAATAAATTCTCAAACACACCTAGGGTTGTTGCTGCTGTAGTAATATGAACACAAGTTACTCTTGACTGTTGACACATGGAGTGTTGGAGTTGAAACATTTCTAAATTTTTACCCTCATGTTGCAGATTAGGAAAGCAAGAGCAGAGGATACAAACAGAATGAGCTGTCATCCCACTATCATGATACTTCAATTTCAAATCATGCCTGAGTCTATTTTACTACATCCCCATATTGATGTTTTCCTACCAATAGCATTATTCCTCTTCTCACTTCATAGTATGTACTTGTGGATCATTCTGAATTTGAACCTAATAATCAATGACTCTGTCTAGTTCACTAGATTCTGTCTAATGTTTCATGTGAAACCCTTGGGTTTTGTGATATTTTTCATGTTAAATAATTTCATAATTTTAATAGTTTATTTCAATAATGATGTATGCAAAATTATTTCACTGAGGGGACATAGCAAGTTGCCCTGTCTCAGTGAGCTGGAATATATTTAAACCTTGCTAGCCAAACTAATTAAAATATTTTGTTTAAGGAGTTCTGAGGGCCCACTACTTTTTGAGTCTCTAATGGATACTTCATGGGCTAACAGAGAAAAAAATATTGTGTTGACTTTTTTTCTCCTTAAAATATAATGTGATGTTGCATGATTGGTTTAGCCAAACTTGAATATTAGAAAATGATGTACAATCACATGAATCTTGGAAAAGTCAGATTTAATTAAAAAATCAGTTGATTGGATTTAAATAAACTCATTTTTCAAGATCACAAAATTTGAGAGACCTCACGGTTTTGCTAAGCTGTGATTTGTAAGAGTTCTTATCACAATATGTAGACATATAAATATTAACAAATTATGTAGTTCATTTAAAATTTCTTCCTCCAGGGCTTCCCTGGTGGCGCAGTGGTTGAGAGTCTGCCTGCCGATGCAGGGGACACGAGTTCGTGCCCCGGTCTGGGAAGATCCCACATGCCGCGGAGCGGCTGGGCCCGTGAGCCATGGCCGCTGGGCCTGCGCGTCCGGAGCCTGTGCTCCGCAATGGGAGAGGCCACAGCAGTGAGAGAGAGGCCCACGTACCACAAAAAAAAAAAAAAAAATATTTCTTCCTCCACGGAAAGCACAAGTTTCATAATTTTAAGTTTCTAATACCTATCATATCTGACTACAAAATATAATATAGTGAATTCTTGATTATTCAGGGATTGACTAATCACTTGGTACATTAATCAGGTGTTTGATTTTTCCTTCTCTCTCCTTGCTGCATGCCTTTTGGTCACATCAGTATTCACTAGCAACTCAATTAGAATGAAGAAAAGAAACTAAACAAAATCCAAATTTAAATAGTATCCTTCGTTAGCAAATTACCTTTTTAATTTAAAAATTATAGAGAAAACATTTGATATATTGACTTTTATTTGAAGTTTTTAGACTATCTGTATATTTAAAATATGAAAACTCTTCCTCTTCACTATTTCTATGGTGTTCAAAGATATATTTTGGCCACATAAAAAGTGGATGCAGATGATAATTTTGGTTTATCAATTCTGTTAGTTCATGGGTTTTTTTGTTTTGTTTTCTTTCATTTCATTTCTTTTACTAATTGGATGAGTGATTATCTCAAGTTGTGGATGCACAAGAGAGACGTTTGGTGTGTGTTGAAAGACTGCGTGTGTGTGTGTGCATTTTGCTTAATGCTAAATAAATTCAAACTATCAGTAATTTTGAATTGGCCAGCTGTTTTCATGTAGAAGCAATGACAATAGACATTTTAGGTAAGATTAAAAAAGAAAAAAAAAAGAACGTAAGTTTCTAGCAATCAATCAAGGGGTAAGCAACTTAAAATTGTCTCCATCTGTAAAACCATCATTTCACAAATGATATTGTTTTAAAGCAATGACAGAATCCAGCTTTGGTTATAAAACATATAAATTCTTATCTAATGAAATAAAGATAATTACTCCAAATTGTACCATTTGAATTCTCAGAAACTTTAAAGCTTAACTATTGGATTTCTACTCTTCACAACCCATGGGCATTTTTAATAAGCCACATAGTATGATTCTAGGCTAGGGTGGGGAAATAAATTAGGAATCTCTCTCTAGACGGTGCTTATGTATATTACATAGAATTAGGTTGTTTCTGTGAAATCATCCTAAATCATAGTGGATGATACAGTTTGTAATTTTCAACCACAAGATCCATCTTAGTTTATAACTTCAGTAATCAATGTCTGGAAGCATACCGTATAGTATATAGGAGACATTTATCAAATACCTTGTAAATGCTGAAGACCAAAACATTCGGTTGTCCAGAAATATCAAGGAGAGAAGAACATATCCAAATATATTTAATGTAAACATACAATGACACTATATTTATAGAAAAATTTATTAATATTATTTCTCCAGTTCTTTTCAATCTTTGCATAAATTTACTATATAGGAATGTTTATTATTTTCATTTATACTTTCTGTTCTTATCTCCTGTATTCTTTTAAATCAGAATTGCCATTTTAAAATACTATTACCAATTCAAATATGTGGCTATGTTTTGTATTTTAATTTTGTTTTTGTTTTATAAGCTCCATCAGCAAAACACCATCTGGTACATATTAAACATGAACCATATCCTCATTTAATCTGGTTGCTGTTTAGAAACCAAAGCTGAAGAGATGTCCCTCTACATTATTTTTTAATCACTTGTTATTTACTAGCATTTGAGAATTTACAATTTTACTATTAGTAACGTGTGTATATCATTCCAATGAAAAATTAAAGTAATCCTTGATTCATAGAACACACTGAAGACTTTATAAATTATAAATATGCTGAATAGATAGGTGACTTTCATGCCAGTGTTGAGTAAATCAAATGTTTTATCATTCTCATGATTTCTCCAAACGGTTATCTGATTTGTACTAATATATTTACACTGTACCTTTTTAAGTCCATTCATAATGTCATTGCTGCTCTTTGCCAGCAATACGAATGTTAATTAATTTCATTATATCAATCACAATGACATTGTGACTGAAAAAATACTGTGTATTCAGTTTAATCTTAATGTTGCTCAATTTCAGAAAATATTTGTCTATGATCATATTTTCAATAGTAAGAATTATTTCCAACCGACTTTTAAACACTTCTCTTTCATTCTTTTAAATCAGTAAAACTTCCATATTATTCCTCCTTTCTTGTTTTATATGAGTCTAAATGTAGAATAACAGTAATCAATGTGATTAATACACATATTTTAAAATGTAAAAAAGGGCAGCAACCTTGACATTTGAGCAATAAATTAATAATGAAAGAATATTAGATGTGAAAAGAAACACTCACTTGTATCTTTCAAATAAGATAGAATAAAAAATGAACACTTATTAATGACATTTCCTAAAATTAGAAAATCTGAAAGTAATACATATTATAGATACCAGTAATTTAAGAGAAGCTAAAATATTTCTTACTGATCTTCACTTACCACAAAGATTCCCTACCAGCCCCCAGTAAGTTCCTCTAGTCTCAAAATACCAATTACCCAAATCTGACTTCTTGTTCACCAGATAAAATTTGGAAAATAGCAACATTGTTTTTATGAAAAATTAGGCAGCAAAATAAGAATGTAATGGAACTTGCTCATTTTGATAAAGGGCATTTATGAAAAACCCACAGCTAACTTCAAACTAATGGTAAAAGATTGAAAGCTTTTACACTAAGAGCAGGATTCAGCCAAAGGTGTCTGCTCCTACCACTTTTATTCAAAATTCCCTGGAAATGCTAGCCAGAGCAATTAGGCAAGGAAAACAAATAAAAGGTATCCATCTTGAAAAGTAAGACACAAAACTATCTTTATTCACAGATGACATGATCTTATACATAGAAAATCTTAAACAATCCACAAAAATACCTATTGGAGCTAATATGAGTTCAGTAAAATTGCAGGATATAATATTAATATACAAAAACTCAGTTGTATTTCTATACACTTGGAATAAACAATTTAAAAATGAAACTAAGAAGACATTTCCATACATAATAGTGTTACAAAGAATAAAACACTTATGAATCAATTTAACCAAGGAAGTGAAAATTTGTATACCACAAAGCATTGTCAAAATAATTAGTGATTTAAATAAACTGAAAGACATCCCATATTTATGGATTGGAAGATGTAATATTGTTAAAATGGCAATACTGTCCAAATTGATATGCAGATTCGATGCAATCCCTGTCAAAATTCCACCTTCCTTTTTTTGCAGAAATGGATAAATTTATTCTAAAATTTATGTGTATTTGCAAAAGAACTCCAAATAGCCAAAACAATCTTTAAAAAGAACAAAGTTGGAGAATTCACAGTTCCTGATTTCAAAATTAACTTCAAGACTACAGTAATCAAAATAGTGTGCTATTGGAATAAAAACAAATATATAGATCAATGAAACAGAACCAAGAGTCCAGAAATAAATCCACATATCTATGGCTAATTGATTTTTCAACAGGGTACCAAGACCACCCAATACAGAAAGAATAATTTTTTTTAATAAATAGTGCTGGGACAACTGGATATCCCCAAGAAAAAGAATGAGTTTAGACCCCTAACTCATACCACATATTAAAATTTACTCAAAGTAGATTAAAGTCGTAAATGTAAGACCTAAAGCTATAAAACTCCGAGAAGGAAGCATAGCTGTAAATTTTACTGTACTTGGATTAGGCAGTGGTTTCTTAATTAATACACCAGAGCACAAGCAACAAAAGAAAAAATAAACTTAAATTTAAAATTTATATTTCAAAGGACATTATCAAGAAATTAAGGAGACAACCCATAGAATGAGAGATAATATTTGCAAATAGTATATCTGATAAGGGTCTACTATCCAGAATATGTAAAGAACAATCACAACTCAGCACCAAAAGATAAATGACACAATTGAAAAATCGGCAATTGATCTGAATAGATATTTCTCCAAAGAAGATATACAAATGGCCAATAAACACATGAAAGGACGCTCAACACCATTAGTCATTAGGCGAATGAAAAGCAAAACTCTTAATGACATATACTTCACACCCACTAGACTGGCTATAAAAAAACAAAAACAATATGGGGAAGTTTACTGAGGAAGTGGAGAAATTGAGAACCTTGTACCTTGTTGGTGGTAGTATAAAATGACACAGCACTGTGGAGAAGAGTTTGACAGTTCATCCAAAACTTAAGCGTAGAGTCCAAAACATAAACATACGACCCAGCCATTCCACTCCTAGGTATAACTAAGAGAATTAAAAATATATATTTGCACAAAAACTTGTACGTGAATGTTCATAGCAGCATTATTTACAGCAGACAATAGTTGGAAACAACCCAAAAGTCCATTAACTGACAAATGGGTAAAGAATATGTGGTATATTCGTGTGATGGAATATTATTCAGCTATAAAAAGGAACACAGTAGTGATATATGCATGAAGCCTGAAGACATGTTGCTCAGTGTAAGAAACCAGACACAAAAGGCTACGCAAGATTCCATTAATATGAAATGTCCAGAATAAACAGGAAAGTTCATAAAGACATCAAGTATATTAGTGGTTGCAAGGGGCTGGGGGCTGGGGAGAATTGGTGGTGACTGCTTAAAGATGATGGGTTTTCTTTGGAGGGTGATAAACGTATTTTAGAATTAGCAGTGATCATTGGATGACATTGTGATTTTACTGAAGATGACCGAATTGCACATTTTAAAATGGTTAAAATCATCAGTTTTTTTAAATTAAAAAAAGAATTTCTAATAGACATTTTCAAAATGAATACAAATATGGAAATTAGAGTATATCTCATGGCCTATTGTACATTAAATATAAGGTTTGGTTAAATGAAATCTCCATTCTTTTAGACTTTTTCTCTGAAATATTTAGCATGTTATATCAGGGTTCCAGTATGTTTCTGTAGAATATAGTGGAGTGTGCTAACTCTCCTACTAGACTACATGCACCTTGAGAACAGAAACAATTTTTCGTTTAATTTAGTTTACTGTTTGCAACTAGCTAAGTCGCTTATAACTGATTAACTGATGAGCATACCAATAGTTGTTGAATGACTTAATTAATTATTCTGACTGAGAAGAAGGAAGTTAATATACTATCACTGGTGATGTCTTGCCTAATTCTTGCCTTCAGATCCAAGTACAGAAACCATGGTTTCTTGTCATTGCTGCAAATGGGATGGAGCAACCATCACGTGTTCGTTTTATGGAGATCACTCAGTTGATGACCATAATACTAAAATGTGCATTAACTTAATTGTCTGGTACATTGCTTTATGTAAAAAATGCAATTTTCTGCAAACTTATTTTAGGTAGTATGATCAGTTATTACTATCTTTGGTTTCAATACTAAATGCTCTGTGGACCCTCAAAGTCCTCAAATAATGTGAAAGACAGGGAAGTGATTCACTTTCTACTCACTGAGAATTTCAAGCCGTTATATAGTTGACACTGATGAGCATTATATTTGACTCTTGCTTCCTAACTGCAATTTTTAAAAGCATAAGTCTGTTGAACTCAGGTCTAGCCTCATTTCCATACATGGTGCTTCATTGCAAGTAACACAGTGGACTGTCACTTCAATAATATTCTTAAAAAAAATGCACTATTGAGTTCATTTTTGTAGTTTCTTGTAGCAACCTAAGTTAAACTGAAGTTTTAACTGAAAAACTAAAGTTAAAATTCACTTTCTTAATTTGCTTTCAGTCTATGATATTCTTATGCCTGGTCTTTATTAGAAATATGTATTATATTTTCTATATACAATTTCTTCTTAAAATATCATGTGTTTGGTTTCCACCTTTTAATGTATTTCTTTGCTAGCATATTCTTATTGTATTTCAGCATTCTTTTTGAATTGCCCACTCTCCTTTTTTTTTTTTTTTTTTTTTTGCGGTACGCGGGCCTCTCACTGTTGTGGCCTCTCCCGTTGCAGAGCACAGGCTCCGGACGTGCAGGCTCAGCGGCCATGGCTCATGGGCCCAGCCGCTCTACGGCATGTGGGATCTTCCCGGACCGGGGCACGAACCCGTGTCCCCTGCATCGGCAGGCGGACTCGCACTCACTACGCCACCAGGGAAGCCCGCCCACTCTCCTTTAATAACAGTGGTACTATTTATTTTTGTGGTGCTTGAAATAAAACTGTGTTATTGGTGCCTCCTCTGCCATTTCTCATCCAGCTTGTTTTCTTTCCGTGAGTCTAGCTTTTACTAAAACAAAAAGATGACACAAACTACTAATGTCTAGACTATTCTAAGCCTCTGTAAACTGCATTTTCCATTATTCTCTTGAAATTCCATACAACCTGTCCTGGTTTTAATCTGTTTTTTATAAGTGGCAGAGCCATACAATTCAACACAGGAAGTAATACAAATAAAACTCACTCCAAAACTACCACTGGATATTTTTTGTTGTTTTGAACCTGACTGTAAGTGATCAATATAACAGGATTCCCAATAATATATCAATGTCATGACTGGAAAAGTGGCTTTCTTTTTCAAGGGTGGTAGAACTCACTTTCTTGGACAAAATGTTTGGCAGAAGATAAACAACAAGCTAAGAACCACTTGAGCAGGTAATTTTTGAGGAGCTTTTCAAATTTGAAATACTATTAATCTCTCAAGTTCATAATTTTTATACTAAATCTCAAAAATGAAATGGGTATTTGATGACCAAAGTACCTCAAAATGTTTATTTTCTGCCAGTTGTCCAAGAGTGATGTGAAGGTGACTCTTCACAGTCACTGGTAGAACTGGCATAATTTGTCTGCCACCCACTTCTAGAATGGAGGGCTGACTGCATCTTCATGCACCCAAGCCACTGTAAGGGAAATTTTGCTCATAATTTTATATGTTAATATTTTATACATTTTACTCATAAATATTTGCTATTATTTGGGCTTTCCTGTCATATAAAACATAGGGTTTTGTTGACATAATATTAAAAATGTATCATATTGGGGGCTTCCCTGGTGGCGCAGTGGTTGAGAGTCCGCCTGCCGATGCAGGGGACACGGGTTCGTGCCCCGGTCCGGAAAGATCCCACATGCCGCGGAGCGGCTGGGCCCGTGAGCCATGGCCGCTCAGCCTGCACGTCCAGAGCCTGTGTTCCGCAGCAGGAGAGGCCACAACAGTGAGAGGCCCGCGTACCGCAAAAAAAAAAAAAAAAAGTATCATATTAGACTCACTGTTTTAAAAGGTAATACACCATGCAGCACTTAAGACATATAAAATTTATAAATAATAAAATAAATAGCCATATCCGCTGCCCAGTTTACTAAACAAAAGATTACCAAAAGTCAAATCTCCTTTGTTTCTTGCTCCCTGATCATCTCCTTTGGAAGTAAATATGATTCTGTATATGACTCTCTCGAATTTCCCTATATGTTTACTGTGGATATAGATATAGAGCTACAAACAGCAGCCTGGGTTTGAAGGTTGGGCTACAATGGCTACAATTTACAGAAAGAATATATGAGTCAAGGGCACTGTGGTGTGGAGACCAACATCAGCAGAATAGATCTGAGTTGCTATCAAGATACTATTATGTCCAGCATCTGAAAAACATGGGTCATGCAGGAGCCCCATGGTTCTCAAGTCCTCAATAACCAGGAACCATGCCAATGTAAGTTCGGCACTGCATATCTTCTCTCTCCAAATAGCCCCAAATGGAGGAGAAGGACACCAAGAGAGAAGAGGGTGAATGGGAGGAAAACGAGGAACAGAGAGAGCCAGATGGGGACATCACCTCATAGTCATGCCTACCTTTCCAGCACCCCTGCTCACTGAAGTGCCCTTCATCCCGTTGCCTCAACAAAATTGCCTAAACCCATTTATAACCAAGAATAGGGGATACGGTTTTATTTCTTACCACTATGGCATCTAAAATCATGTGTCCACAAATGAAAGCAGATTGATAATAGAAAGCACTTCATTCGCAAGCTTCATCTTCTCCATGTACCTTTAAAAGAAGAAAAACACCCCCAAAACAACAACAACAAGAAAATTGCCTCTTCTTTAAGGCTTTTCTAGCAAAGCTCATATCTGGAGAGATGTTTACAACTGAAGCTGCCATTTCTTGACTCCATTACACGTTGAGATAATTGAAATATGATTGAAATATGCCTTATCCCAGCAGTACACCCTGACCCCCCATTCACCCCCTCCATGTGCCAATCAACTCGTTCTGCTGTTTGAGATGGGAGTAAAGTTTTGACTGCAAAATATCCCTTCTTCTTGCATTTGTTATAATTGAGAAAAAAATGTTTTAGAGTTGAATGGTGGAATGGAGCAATTATAAAAACAAAGCTTTACATTTAACCAAGGTTTTATGAGTTCCTTGCTTTTTCACATTCAACATTTCAACTACAAAAATAGGCAGATGGACCAGACCCATTTATGAGATAAGGGAACCAGGAGTCAGTGACTTCCTACAAAGGTATAGAGTTGCTGTTTTTACTGGGTGAAATCATCTTTCTATGGAAGAAGACAGAAGGGACAGAGTTTTACTTTGTTCACTTTATTTTGGTTTTTAGTAAACGTGCAAGTGTTTGCAAAGAACAAAACAGCAAGAATGCAAGGATGTGGTAAATTATTCACTTTAGGACTTCAAAGAGCATAGATCAATAGATAATAGACCTGTATAGATCAGTGGATAATGGGCATAAATAAGAATCATAGAATTTCTTGAGGTCATTCAGAGCAACACCTCCCAAGGGATGATATTGTTCCAACGTCTCTGAGAAAAGGCCAGGCCTCCCACTCTGGCCTAAGTTTCAGTTTGGATAAGAATTTTCACTTGGACTCAGGGAAAGCTTGCTTTCTCTTTGGTGTCTCCACAAAGCAGCTAATAAGCAGTGCAAAAACTCTACAGGAGTTAAGAATGTGTTGGGTCTTAAACTTCTTGCTATGATCACACAAGGGCAGTGTTCTCTTACTTGCACCTGCTCTAGACGGCTGGGGAGAGTTCTTATTTTGTTCCATCAGGGCTTTCCATGGGCAGACTTGTTCATGACCGAACACAAGAAATAACTCAGACTGTGAGAACATCCCCCAAAGGGGTAGCTGACAACATCATAGTGTTTTGTCTTCCAGTTTGGGAAGTACAGTTGTCAGCCTTTCTTCTACAGCTTTCATGTTGCAGTCAAGGCTGGGTTTGCAGCTTACACTGCTAAGAGACACAATCCTTAAAGACCTTCAGCTTCTACTGCTCTGTTAGCAGCTTCTTCCTTTCATTGAGATAAGAAAAGCATCTCTTAAGTTTCCAGATCTTTGTACTGTTTTTTAGTCTGAAGGTGCACAGAAGAAGTCAACAATCTTTTCTGTAAGACAACCTTTCAAATATTTCAATAAATTACCTCCCCCTCCCCAGCTACTCCCAGGGTTGGTCGTAATATTAGTTTTTCTAGTCCCCAAATTCTGACCTATCTCCTCCTAGAATAGAGATTCTTTTGCCTTTGTGTGCTCTCACCAGAACATTCTCCAATGTGTCACATCCAGTTTTAAAATGTAGATCTCCTAGCAAACCCCAGCTGAGCCTCAATCATTCTCTACAAGGGATTCATTCATATCAAGACTGGAAGTCCTCTACTGTCAATCATTCCACAGATTGCTCCATTTAAACGTGGTAAAAAAAGAGGGAGGGAAGGAGGGAAGGAAGGAAGGGAGGGAAGGAGGGAGGGAGGGAAGGAGGGAGGAAAGGGGAGGGAGAGAAAGAGAGAGGGAGAGAGAGAGAAAGGAGAGAGAGAAAGCAGACAGGGAGGGAGGGAAAGAAAAAGACCCCACTGCTCCCAAATAAGAAAATGAGTCTGCTGTGGTCTGTTAAGTCGTACAACTTTTAAAGAATTCTCTTGTCTTGTCCTCTAGGTTCACACAAACTATTTGATAAATAGTAGATATTTGTTGTTTGCCTACATAATATCCATTCTCTCTTTTCTAATAAGAGTGCCTTCATTTCCTAAGGGATCCATGCTCCCTCACTTCCCTGGAAAGTGGTTTAGGAGAGCTCTGTCTAGTGTGGACTTCAACAGAACACGTGAGATTCTGGTCTGAACAATCAAAGCACTCTGGTCCTCCATCCATGATATCTGTTTCATGATATCTGACCCATTCAGAGCCAATAAGGACTAAACTCAGAATTTTAACCAAAAATACCAGAAAATAAATTATATTTCAACAAGATTTGAAAAAAAAGCTTGGGGCTGCTCCAGGCCCCAGTAGGAAAAAAGAAGCCAAGATAGGAAAAAAAGAGCCAGGAGATGGAAAGAGCTTCCTGATAACTTGGAAATACAGGGCACACACCATGCTAGCAGTCAGTTTTACCAGTGAACTTTTCAGTTACTGACACTTTTTGTTTAAGCCACTTTCAGCTGGGTTTCTTTTATTTGCCACAGAAAGAGACATGAGGAATAACATTTATTTTCCCAAAGTAGACATCAAATTTTACCAGAGTTTACAAAATTAATTATTTCCAATTAAAAGCATGAGGATCACTTATTTTTTTAATCCTTACCCTTAATGTAATTTATTAATCATCTAATTATTTGTTTAGCAGCTCTCTCCTCCAGTGTTATAAGCTACACGAGAGCAAGAAACATTGTATAAAACAAGCTATGTGTCTAGCACAGTACCATGCATTCAGTTAACACACAGTAAATACTAAGATAGATAGATAAATATAGATAGATATACATAGATGATAGATAGACATTATTACATGAAAATTCTGTCAACTCTCCCATTCTCTGCCATTCAGCATTTGGTGGCATATGCTCTGGGAACTCATTCATAACACTTTCTATTATTCTAATAGCTTTGACCTGATACATGCTCTCCTAAAATCTTTTTCTCCCTTCTGATTTCATCCTGGATTATTAATTGTCCTATTTAAGGAATGTTCATCTTATGCTAATAATAAGCTGAGTTCAGAGAGATGCCCCTCACGCTCTTTAAGCCTAGAAAATGTTCTGGGTAACATATGGAGATGGTGCTCATGCCATGTGGGAGAACAGATATAGTATTTCCACAACCGTACATTTTATCATATCTCTGAGGGTCCATGCTTCCTGCTGCAGCCCAGGATGAATTAGAAATTCCTTGTGATGCCTTACTCTCTTTCAAACAATTAATCAGAATCTTTCTGGTTACCTTTGAGACTCTTTTAAGACTCTTAAAATTCTATTTGTCTCCTCCCTAGCCATTTACAGATACAAGGCTATGGGGCTTCTCTGGTGGCGCAGTGGTTGGGAGTCCGCCTGCCGATGCAGGGGACACGGGTTCGTGCCCCGGTCCGGGGGGATCCCGCGTGCCGCGGAGCAGCTGGGCCTGTGGGCCATGGCCGCTGAGCCTGCGCGTCCGGAGCCTGTGCTCCGCAACGGGAGAGGCCACAACAGTGAGAGGCCCGGGTACCGCAGATGCAAGGCTATGAATTACCACAATTAACAATATTGTTAAATGCTAGCAAACATTATTCAATCACATAAAAATAATAGACGAGCAAACACAGAGATTTCCCTCCTATTTAGGTACTTATTTAAGAAGCATCTGACCTCTGCAGGAGCTTCTGGGTAAACTTTTATACTTTGTCTATTTGTTATTAAAAATTCATAGAAAAATGCAGATGAAAATGACTCATTTACTTTTTTTCAGTCATGCCAAAATTAGTCAAATGGCTTTTGAATCTGATAACTTCCAGTTGCTTTGTGCAATGGACAAGTGATACCACTTTACAGGGCTGGGGGAAAGCATTATGGTGCTATCTAATAATGCAACTTAGGCAACAATTTCCACACAAATAACACATTGATTACCCTCTATGCAAAAGCTAAGCCATCTGCAATTTGTAAACATAGACGACTTACACTGATTTCAAACTTAAGAAATTTTAAAATGCATGCTAATTAAATAAAACACATAGCATCTATAAATAGACAACATAATAGTGATGATGATGATAATGACAATAGTTAGATAGCACTTATAAATTGATTTTTAGTTTTACAAGGATACTAGGCACTTTTGTAAATGCTTTCTACAAATTAATCCATTTAATCCTCCCAAATACCATTTGAGGTAGGTAGTATGATTATCCTGGATGAGAATTGAGAAAAATGTTATGCAGTTAAGGTAGTAAACAGCAAGGGTCTGAGATGCAAATGAGCACAGCATGTTGGAGAACCCAAAAGAAGATCACATGTTGATAATTATTTTTTGCATAATAATATTTTATAATTTCAGTTTTCATATTCTTTCTAGTACAAGAGTTATTTTTAAATATATTATAATTTCCAAGGAAAGGATATTTGTTATTCTTATGGCTATTTTTGACTATTCCTTTTTAATTTTACTTTTTAAATATTTTGTTCAGAGAATGTGGATTTCTGTTATATAATTTGTTCTGATTTTATTTGTGATCTACTACATGAAATTTTAAAATATCCTTTCATGAGTATTTGAAAAAAATGTAGTATAAGAGTGCAGCTCTCTCTCTTCCTGTCTCTGTCTCTCTCTCTGTACATATAACTGTTAAATAAAATTGTTAATTGTTTGAATTTTACTATTCCTCTTTATTTTGAATCTATTCAATAGTATCATCATCAAATACATTTGGAATGAAGTATCTTAAAGGCTCTAACATTTAAGGATAAGTTCTCCTTGTATTTCTATCAGGTTAGTTTTATATATGTAGCCTGATAATATATTTTAGGCATCAAAGGTTTCATGACTTTACTTTTACCAGTAAGACATATTTTTAGCTTGTCCCATTTATCATTTTGTTTTCTGCTATTATAATTGGTTTTACATTGCTGGTGCAATGTGCGGTTCTCGTTGTTAAAATTTGCCCTATATACTTCTTCTATTATTTTATTATCATACTTTATGTTATATTTTTAACTCTCTCATGCTCATATAGCATTAGCTAGATTTGAGATTGTTGTTAATCTGTTTTCTTTCTTTAATTATTTATTTATTTATTGCCTGGTGTTAGGGACTTTGTTTTATAATAAGGAAATAAAACTTATTTGTATTTGTTGTACCTACTAACTTGATTAGCATTCCTTACTTTGGGGTCCCCAGAAAGGAGACCCAGAAGCAAAGGCTTACGTGCTTCTGCTACATTAAAGAGTGTGATCCCAGGGAGAACAGTGAGGTCAAGAGGAGGAAGGAAGGGAGTCAGTAGAGAATGCTTATTGAGCTGATGCTTGACCTTCAGAACCACTCTTCCAGAAACTGTCTGACTCAGAACAGTATGCCCTAGGGAGAATGGGGTGAGAATTTATCCACTCGCTCCTGTTGCCCACTACTCAAAATTCTGGCTGATGGGATATTCATTCCCCCTTGCCCTGTATTCTAGCTACACATAGATGGGCACTGAGCAAAAGTCCTTAGCTTCCTGCACTTACACGCAAAAGACAAAATGCTGAGAATAGGAGGCAGGAATGAGGCACCAGGCAAGGGCGCTGACTGCTGTGTGGTCAACACCCGTAGAAGTTGGTCTGCAACCTCAGAGCCGGTCATCACAGAGGGGGCTGAGAGAAGAGCAGGTGGGTCTGAGGAGGTGAATGAATGGTGCATACGAGGTTTTAATACTATGGTCTTTAGCCTGATATCTGTTTGGGTTTCTTTAATTTTATTTTACTGGGTCAAATTGTCTTTTCCCATTTTTTCTAGTTTTAAGCATTGTGTATCATGTGTAACAGTTACTCACCACTGTTTAATACACATGTTTATACTATAATTTTGGAAGGGTAATTTAAATTAGTTTCTATTTAGAAAATGACCATAACATACCTTCACCGTCCTTGTACCCTATGTATGTGTTCCTTCTCCACCAGTCACCCTATGATGATATGCTCAGGGTTTAATTTAGTATTAATAAAATTTTTGGCAATATTCCTGGATTATTAAATCATAACTGTGTTACATATTTATTTTCTGCATTCCTAGGGGAAAAATCCATTTTTGAGCTCACTAGTTTTTTTTTGTTTGTTTTCTTTTTTTTGCTGTACGCGGGCCTCTCACTGTTGCGACCTCTCCCGTTGCGGAGCACAGGCTCCGGACGCGCAGTCTCAGTGGCCATGGCCCACGGGCCCAGCCGCTCCGCGGCATGTGGGACCCTCCCGGACCGGGGCACGAACCCATGTCCCCTGCATCGGCAGGCGGATTCTCAACCCCTGCGCCACCAGGGAAGCCCCTCACTAGTTTCTTTTATAACTCTATCCACTTGTCAAATCAACCCATCAGTTGAGTTTTCTATTTTATTTCAATTGGAAATTAAAAGCTTAAAGCAAACTCTTGTTAGTGGCAACTGCTTGGTATAAACTGGGAAGAGATGAAGAAGCAGTGGCCCATCTACTCTAATAATTATGGTGATGAATGGTCAGGTGGCCTCTGGATTACGATCAAGGAGGTCTCCTGAGCGAGCTCTACAACGTTAGCACAGGATCGATACACAAGTTTGGGGCTCTGGTTTCTTATGTTTGTTTTATTACCTTCATAGGTCTTTCTAATCTCCTTTCTAAATTCCAGGAATTCCTACAAAAGTCTGGTATGCTAATGGTGTCCTCCAATGTTTTAGTGCTCATTTGAAGATGTTTGGGCTTGTGTGTGTGTGTGTGTGTGTGTGGTCTCTTTTCCTAGTGGTACACCCTCCTGGTCTACTTCTCCCTCTTTCTCTCCCTCATCCTACTTTGCTTTCTGGGTTTTTCTCATTATGTGGGGTTTTGAACAACAGCAGAGTGGAACTGTGTACTCAGTCTATTCTTTGTTTTGGTACAATCTCCAGGACACATTCTAATTAAGTACACATTTTTGTTACTCTTAGTTTTCATTAAAACATATTTACCAAAAAAAAAAAAAAGAAGGAGATAATTGGATTAGTATACCTGAGTTTATTTAGTGGATAATCTTTTAATTTTAAACTATGTTAACCTTAGCATGTGCACAGATATTGCCTGCCGTCCTGCATTCCGCTCAGTTTCTGAATCAGGGTAATACTTCAATTACACATTAATAAACAGCAAAGTTTTTGGACCTACCATCATTTTAAATTGCGTGACTTGACAAATTGCACAGTATTGCTTAAGATAAACATTAAATACATAAACATTTAAGGTAAAAACTGTATTAGTTTAATCTAGCAAAGACATCACAGATAAATCTTAATTAATGTATATATATATATATATATATAAATGTCTCATTCTTTGTCAGTCATCTTACAGATTACATGCTGTTAGGATTGAATACCAGTTTTAATTTTTGTCACAGCCATGGCTGCATGTGTGCGTACTTTACACCTGCACATGTACACATTTACATCTCTACATTATTTCATTACTATGGGTAATTCAAGGATATTCAAAATATGAGAGAAATACAAATAAAAATGTGAAAGGAATTAATGTGGTTATTTGCACAGTGTAAATATAGAATTAGAGCATGCTTTAGAGATCTAATAGGATCTTGGAATCCATTACATGGCACGATTGCTTTAAAATTATAATGTCTCTCAAATTTTGAAACTTAGAAGTTACCCTCAACTTAAAGCAAATGATAATGACAAGACATTACAATAACATATGGCACTAACCGATTGATTCTAAATGGCCACCTGTTCCTAATATCTGTAATTGCCTCAACAGATAATTATTGGGTACCTGCTGCTCAACACTGTGTTAGACACTACGAATATGAGGATGATTAAAAGAACAAAATAACAACCCAGTATGATCCTTGTTTCCTTTCTCAAAAATGTTGGCAAATTAAAGAGTAGTAGTATTGTTGTTTTGTTAAACATTGGGTTTCAAAATCCAAATAAAATAAGAAACTATCAAGGTAATTAATGGATGCCTAAAACAAGTTTTCCAGCCAGGTCCAGGAACCTTCGGGATCTGTGAAAATCACAGTGGGTATCCTCCAGACTCTTCAGTCATTTCCTTACAGAAATCAATGTTTTACTCTTAATATCTTTGATAAGATCACAAAGACTAACTAAAGGATCAGTATTTCTTTGCTTTTGTTGGAAATGTATGAACTCAGTCTTTACTCAGTTTAGCGTAGTGATAAGCTGATAAGTGATGGGTGATAAGGCTTTGACGTGACACAGAGCCAGATTCCAATTCTGGTCTCTTAACTTACAGGCTGGTGAATTTAGGCAAACTACTTCTTTGAAAAGAAATTGTTTTTTTCTCATTTGGCAAAGGGGCATAATAATCAGAGCAATCTAATGATTATTTTGAGGAATATATATTTATATGCATATAAATATAGAGGAATATATATATAGAGAGAGGAATATATAAATACTATAGATGGTCATTTTATGCTGAATAACCTATATATACATATTTACATTTATATAATTCACCATAAAATAACCATACTTACCTGTAAGTGTTCAGTGTGGTGATTCTTAGTTAACAAACCTATATGTGTGTTTATATAGTGTTCAAGTTTAAATAAAATAGGATTGAACTTAAACCCCTGGTAGATAGATTTGTATCATTGTAATCTATTAAGTTAATATGTGGATGCTCTAAAATAAACAAACACAATGAAACCTCACAGGCTTATAAAAGTATAATGAGAAATACATTCTGTGGTGGTAAGAGATCATATGTCATGTAAATGTGGCATTGCATATATCTTTGTGTTTGTGAATATGTTCGTCAGCTATGCCAATACTAGCCATCATTTCTTAACATACATGGTCCTTAAACAACACACAGAAATGGGTTCTATATTTCACTCATTTAGTACATTGTAGTATTGTAATTTTTTAGATAAAACTAAAAAGAATTAGGTCACAGTACTATCTTTGATCAATGCTCAGGACAAATATATGGCAGAGAATTATGAAACTGCACACTTTTTCCAGAGGGCAGTAGATTATTCAGTACCATGTCAAATCACATAAGCTAATTCAGATATAATAGATTACAGTAAAAAAGCATGCTGATGTTTTGTCCCTGAATTCTAATAATGAGTGTAAAACAGTGTTAACTCTAGTCAATCAGACATTCATTAGTATGCTAACAAAGTGATTACTATAGTATTGGCTACCAAACAGGTAACAGTGTATGATTATAAAAAAGATATTCTGGGGCTTCCCTGGTGGCGCAGTGGTTGAGAGTCCGCCTGCCAATGCAGGGGACGGGGGTTCGTGCCCCGGTCCGGGAAGATCCCACATGCCGCGGAGTGGCTGGGCCCGTGAGCCACGGCCGCTGAGCCTGTGCGTCAGGAGCCTGTGTTCCGCAGCGGGAGAGGCCACAACAGTGAGAGGCCTGCGTACCGCAAAAAAAAAAAAAAAAGATATCGACATTACTTACAATATGTGGGTTCATTTATTCTAGGAATAATAAGCATAAAGATAAGTGTAGAGAGACTAATTTGCTAATAAAATGTGTTTTAAATTCACAGTTGCTGACACTTACTGCTTGCTTCTCTTTGCCTCCCTGAATTTTAAATAAAAAAGAACCTTAAATAACTGAGAATTTTCTCCAATTCATCTATCAGTGTATTAGCCTCCACCTAATAAAAATGTGTATTTGGTTTCAGCATGAAATTTCCCAGATAGTCCAAAGCAAATCTGCCAAATCGATGTGAATAATTTTCTAAGTATTTTGAAAATTAATATTTATAAAGGGTGAAAGTTTACTTTCCTAACTTTGCAATTAAATGAATATTTTCTCTTCATACATAGAAATTAATGAGTCAATGTTTATGCAATTGTCTGGTTGCCAGTTAAACACTTTTCCTAGAATTCATAACCGTCTTTGTTCATCAAGGAGTCAGCAATAGAGAATTCTTTCTTTTTTCTCTTTTTTTTTTAAAGATTTAATTTTATTTATTTTTGGCTGCGTTGGGTCTTCGTTGTGGTGCTCAGGCTTCTCATTGCGGTGGCTTCTCTTGTTGTGGAGCACGGGCTCTAGGCTCACGGGCTTCAGTAGTTGTGGCACATGGGCTCAGTAGTTGTGGCTCACGGGCTCTAGAGCGCAGGTTCAGTGGTTGTGGCGCATGGGCTTAGTTGCTCCGCGACATGTGAGATCTTCCCAGACCAGAGATCGAACCCGTGTCGCCTGCATTGGCAGGTGGATTCTCATCCACTGAGCCACCAGCGTTGTCCCTCTCTCTCTTTTTTTTTAATGACCTTTCTTCTGTCAACTTTTCCTTAATTCTTCATCCTAACAGTTTTTGCTCATCCTCTTTGTTTTTTACTCCTCGCCCTTTCCTTTTCTTCACCGTCCTCCATCTCCTGCGCAGTGAGGGTCTAGTGATGGCCTCACATAAAGCTAAGTGGGGAGCAGCAGGTAAGCAACAGGAGGGAAGCAAGATTCATAAAGCTTGATCAACTTGGTTTACAGCATTTAGAAGCTGAGATGGAGGAAGTTTCCTGGCCCAGAATCTGGGGACTCAAAACAATTTTTTTCCATTAGGTTTTTCTTAAATGAACAGAAGATTACATGTTCAGATTGTTCAGTGTCATTGGCAGTGATGCCGAAGAAAAGCCAGAGGACGAAGAGCTAGAAAGAATAGGAACAGCAAGGAGGAACTGTCCAGTTGTGTACAGGAGAGAAGTTGAGCCCAAAGCTGAGATGATGAGTGTGGGTCTGGAACAGACAGGGACGATCGAGGGAATATAAAGAAGAGAGACCCTGGAGGATTCAGCAATCAGTTTCAGGAAGGACAGAAATAAGATTTCACGTTTCACAGATTGGAAATGTAATAAATGCACATTTATGCGTTCTTTCCCAGCTGCTTTTTAGAAAAGCACGTATATCACCTCATGGTTATCTGAACGAGAGCCCTGCTGAAGAGGGTGGCCATCAGACTGAGCCAAGCACACAAGTTATTCCACTATAGGGAACAGCCCTAGAAACAGATTTTACGATTTAGCGTAGATATGTCTTTTTCTTAAAAGAAACAATCTCGGCTTATATTTTATTCATAGAAGCCATTCTTTACTCTATTGCCTTGAGTGATTTTGGTGATGAGTAGATGTGAGTGTAGTAGCTTTAAATGCACCTGTGCCCTTGAAACAGCAGCTGCAGTACATTCAACATTGTTACTCTGCTGCTCTTCTGGCTTCTCTGTGAGTCTATCATGAAGCTCCTCTTTTCAGAAAATTGTATTCTGGTGCTATTATTGAATTAACACTTTTGCTTAAATGTATACACACAGACACACGCACACACACTCTCACACATCTCAAAGAGAATGTGTAAATAACCGAAGGACAGCAAAAAGGCATATTCTCTATGAAGAGCTTTTAAAGTGCCTATGATGTCCCGCTTACCTTAGTTGCAAGAGAGATGTAGGGACTTACTAATAATGAGTGGACATGTTATATATTAAATAGGAAGTCAGATACCAAACATAATGTTCCTGATTTTTTTCAGATACCAAACATAATGTTCCTGATTTTTTTCAGATACCAAACATAATGTTCCTGATTCACTTCCCACATTAAAGAATAATTATTGCCTATGTAAAACGTAATGCTCATTTGCACACTGAATTTAAAAAATGATGATACATTTCTAAAAAAGATACTTGAGCCGTGCTTCCCAACATTATGTGCACATCCAAATCCTCTGGAGAGGGGTACAAATACTGAAACCTGAATTCCACCCTGATAAATTCTGATTTTTAAAATTTCTCCTAGTCAACTTCATGCGTAGCCAAAGTGGAGAATCAGTGTGTTCGGGCCTGCCTGTGGCGGAAAAAAATAATCTCTCTCCTACCTACATAACAATAAAATAGGATGTTGGAGGAAAGTTCCTTCTGAACTTTATATGTGAAATCCATCTCATCCAATCTACAATTCTGTCATTGAATTATCCTGGTAATGAGTTAACCTGGGTCTCCCTGCTTTGAGAGAAGACAGCCTATGAAGAAAAAAAAGAATTTTGGAACAAGAGACTTCAGCTGGAGTGTTGGGCCAGCCATTTACCTGCTGAGATGCTTTGGAAAATGACTGAATCTCTTGTAAGTTTCCTTATCGATAAAGTAGAAGTGAGTAAAATATATGCTCAACTCAGAAGGTGTTTAAACTAAATGAAAGGTAATATGTGTAAGACTTACCACATAGGAAATATTCAGTCTGTGATTTCCTTCTCCTTTACTACTGAATTGTAACCTTTCCTATTCTCTGCTGCTACTTTAGGATAAAATAGGCAAAGTCAAGTGAAAGTGATCAAAATCAAGTCAGTCTATTTACTGCTTTGGCAACAACTCTGTAAAGTCTGGGGTGAGGCACTTTTAACGTTTAAGGGAGGGAAATGATTTTTTTAAGAAACACACAAAGCAGATATTTTTGTCTTAATAAATACTATTCAACTTAAAATAGTTGGCTATGAGAACTCTGAGGTTATTGCAAAGATACTGCTGCTGCTGCTGAAAAAAATTCACACACACACGTGTGAAATTGTTTTCCAGGATTTAGGGCACTAGGGCAGGATGACAATATAATGCAATTCCAGAGTTCTGGGGATACAGACCTGAGGAAAACAAGCTAGTTTTCTGACTCCCTGGTTTACCTTTTAGAGGAAGATGGATTTTGATCAAGTAATTCTATAAATAACTGAAACAAGTAAAATGCTCTAGATAGGAGGGAAACAAATGTGGATAGGGCATACAATTTACTAGGTATTGGAGGTTGTCCAGGTGAGAGAGATGGTGGTACCCTGGACTAGGGTGGGTGGTGGAGACAGAGAACAGATGATCTGTATGAACTATTTGGGAGAGAGAACCAAGAAGATTTGCATATGGGGAGCATTTATTTAAGTACTATTTTCTAAGTAAAATCAATAGGATAATGAAAGAGAAGATTACGTGTGATACCTTTTTCTATATATGACTTGAGCAGCCAAATGAATGATGCTACTATTCAATAAAATTGGGTGTACTAACTAAATCTCTCATTTGGGATGGAAGATCATGTTCTGAACATGAGTTTGAGATTCCTTTGGAGTATCCAAGATGAGATGCCAGGTAAAGAGTTGGAGATGTCTCAGTCCCATAGAGGAAAGATGTGGGAAGCAGATAGACACCTATGGGTTATCGACTCTAGATGGTAAGGCAGCAAACGGAGTGATGACTGTGGAAGATCAGATTGAGATAAAGAACACAAAGAGAAGAGTGCACACGTTTGTACTAAGAGCTTCCTATGATAACACTGCCTGCCAGTCATGTTGGTGCTTTGTGTATAATAGCACGATCTAACCCATAGGTCCTCTTCCTTAGAAGTTGTTTGCAAGAGAAAACAAAGCTGCTCTTCAAGAAATGTTGCACATACAATTGACCCTTGAACAACATGGGTTTGAACTGTGCAAGTCCACTTATATTTGGATTTTTTTCCATAGTAAATACTACAGTACTACATAACCCAAGGTTGGTTCAATCCAAGGATGTGAAACTGTGAATACAGAGAAACCTTCGATACAGAAGAACTGTGGGTACGGACGGCCAACTGTAAGTTATGCACAGTTTTGACTTCAGGGCTTTGGTGCCCCACGTTGTTCAAAAGTCAGCTGTACTTGGAAGTCCTTGCAAGAAAAGCCACATTTTCCAGATGGCCCTTGGATACAGTCATGTGTAGAAGGGTCAAGTAACAAAAGCAGACTGAGAATTTTGAAGAGTGGCCATTTCAGTTTAGAATCCAGTCCAGAATCCTGAGATTGTTTTAAGTGACTAAAGAAATGATTATCCATAGAGGTTTTGCCGAAATAGTCTCCTTAAGAAAATGATTCTCATGTTTGTCATCTGTAGTCTGCAATCTGAAATTTAATTAGGAATTCTAAATCTCTCTTGAACCTCTAGTAGTCTTAGCAGTTGTAAAGACGCTTGAAGCTTACGAGTTCTGCCCATCTTACTGCAGGGAAAAGAATGAGAATACAATGATGAAGGATTTTTCCTGTGTTAGGCAACTCTTTCCCCTCCATATGCAGAGAGACACCTGCTTTTTAGTTAACCTTCTATTTCTAGCCACCTTAGGCAGCAGTTAAATTCTTACTATTTGGGGACAGTGAATCAATTTAAAACTTAAACAAGTAAAATTTAGTCCACTGTTTCTTAAATGTAATCTCACCTTCCAGGGTCAAGAGTGCTTTAATAATTAGGGTTCCAAACAGAGTGCAGGAAGCAGTTAAGGGCAGTGCTGTTGTGAATCATGCTTCGTGTTCAGAATCAAAAGACCCAGGTTTCTGCTCACCCCACACAGAGCACAGGATGTGTTGTGAACTGAACTCGGGGCTGCAGAGAAAGGTTTTCCCTTTCCTAACTCTCTATCTTCCCTATAAAGATTGGGTCCTTTTTGTTGTTTCTGTTGTTGTTGGAATTTTAAATTTTACTGTGGAATATTTCAGACATTCAAGTAAGAATAAAGTGCTGTAAAAAGTATTATAATCAACATTAGGCTTCATTAAGTGTTAAATTAGGAAATAGTTATTTCTGATTTTTTTAAGAAATTGAACATTGCAGACAGAGTTGAGGTTCCTTTTGTACTCTTCCCCTGTATCGTTTCATTCCCTTCCTCCTTCAATTTCACTATTCAAAATTCAGTGCTCTTAAAAAGAATGTTTTTGTCTGTCGGTAATGACTGAAGGTCTCCCAGACCCTCACCTGTGTCTGTAGAGAGAGGCGATCAGAGAATGTACTAAATCTATATTTACCAGCCCTGTATATGTTAAAACAATAACAATTTCTATACATGTTATACTCTGTATCTCATTACATAGTTATGTAGTCAAAAACATATATGTGGTTTGCAATTTTTGTTATCTTTATTTGAATAGTATTATACTACATATAACATTGTACACCTTGATCTTAGTATTTCGTTTTGGAGTTTTATCTATGTGGGTAGCGGTAACTCCATTTCAAATGGGATCAGTACACACTACTCCAAAATATAGCACCTTGGCATATTGAATATTTTAAGCTGAAGGAGTTTCAGAAAATAGCAGAGGCAGGAAGATCACGCTGACCTCCTCTCCTTCCCCTGAAACCTTCCTATACCTGGAGAAAAGGAGCATCTTTTTCTCCAAAGGCAAGATATTGAGCAGAGTCCAAACAAACAGGTTTTGCCAAGTTTCCCCCAGTTTACTCCACCTACATCATACTCTTTGACCTATTTCATATTTCTCCATGACTGTCGACTCCTCCTCAAACCTAATATGCAGTACTCACCATTTCTTTGAGGCTCTGTATCCTTATGAAGGCTCCTATGTCACGCAAAACCTATATTAAATAAATACGTACGTTTTTCTCCTGTTAGTCTGTCTTCATCAGTTTAATTTTCAGACCCAGCTAGGAAGCCTGAGGGTCAAGGAAAACTTTTATCTCCCCTACACTAATATTCCATTTATGAATATATGCAATGTATTCTTCCGTGTTCCCATAGATGAATGTTAGTTTTGTTTATAATTCTATTATTATAAAAAATGAAGCACTGAGCATTATTGTTCTGGTACATGCCTTCTTGTGTTTCTATGTTAGAATTTTATATGCAGGATATTTATTGTTTGATATAGATTATAACACTGTTAACCTTTATGGTACATTGCTAAATTGCTCTCTGAAGAGGTTGTAAGAATATATACTCCCAGTAACAGTGGGAGTCCTCATTTCTTCATTTCTTTGCCAACACCTAGTATTTTCTTTTTTTGTGTGTTGGCTCAATTTTATCTCAGACTTTTGTAACTAAGTCTATGAAAAATCTTGGTACCACTACCATTGTCATGGAGATCCTCCCCATAGACACTACCAGCTCCCTGAATCTTTTTTTTTTTTTTTTAACATCTTTATTGGGGTATAATTGCTTTACAATGGTGTGTTAGTTTCTGCTTTATAACAAAGTGAATCAGTTACACATATACATATGTTCCCATATCTCTTCCCTCTTGCGTCTCCCTCCCTCCCGCCCTCCCTATCCCACCCCTCTAGGTGGTCACAAACCACCTAGCTGATCTCCCTGTGTCCCTGATTCTTTCATATGAGCAATTCTTAAACACTTAGTTACGATGGAATGAGCCAACTACTTTGTGAAGTAATTTGCTGTTGTAGTCTAATATATAACTGTGCCTAATCAAAACAACAGGAGTAAAATCTTCAATCTATTACATTCACCATATATTAGCTAAATAGTGACAATGAGAGTAATTATAATTCTGATTTAATAATGAAAAGTAAAAGGATTACACAGTCATTGATGAGAACACACCAGATTCGCCATGAACTTCAAGGAGAGATACTCAAGATTTTTACGCTCCTGCTTGGGTCAGATACATGCATTTTACCCCACTGAGAAACTAGGAAATCGGTCAAATCCTTCTTTTGCCCCCTATATTCCCTATTCAAAATAAATTTGTATAATTTTGAATTAAAAAGAATATATTACCAATTTTGTCCAAGCTCCTCAGTTAATCTTTCTAAAGGACTTTTTTCGAATTTTGAGGCCTTGATAAAGTCACATAACCATTCTTTTTTACCTGACTTTTTGTCAACCTAGGGTCCTACAGTGTGGTGACCTGTCCAAACACACTGACTGTAAAGAACAACTCAAATGATCAAGGTTTTGCTGTCCCAGTTACTTACTGTAACATATCACCTATTTCATCTCTATTATTTCAGGATTTTCCTCCTTGCTAACCAATCTGGTAACTAATTAACCAGTACCAACCGTGGGTTAATGTCCTATCCACCCTGGAAAATATTTACCTTAGAGTGAAGTTTTTCATCTAGCTTCTTTCTAAAAGTCTCTCAAAATATTACTCTATAAGCATCAAATTAAGCTTCTTAAATGTAGTGGGGGAGGGTTTCCCTGGTGGCACAGTGGTTGAGAGTCGCCTGCCGATGCAGGGGACACGGGTTCATGTCCCGGTCCGGGAAGATCCCACATGCCGCGGAGCGGCTGGGCCCGTGAGCCATGGCCGCTGAGCCTGCGCGTCCGGAGCCTGTGCTCCGCAGCGGGAGAGGCCACAACAGTGAGAGGCCCGCGTACCGAAAAAAAAAAACAAAAACAACAAAACAAAACAAAATAAAAAACAGCCCATGTGATAACACAGCAGCAGCCAGTACACCATACTCAGGAGACCATGGTCCTCAATTTAAGTGGTGAGATGGGCTTGAATGGAGCGGGAGAGAAGTGGCTGGAGAGGAAAGGAAAACACCAGACCACAAGGACCCTCGTGTCATTGTAAGGAATTGGGGCTTGATAACCAGACAGAGAAGTCCTTAAAAAACATAAACAGGGAAATGGCATGATCAGATTTGCCTTTCAGATAGCTCGTTCTAGTTCCCTCATTGTTGCTGAATATTTCCTACAATTAGAAGAGTTAAGGGGAAACGAAAAGAAGCTGTGTAATAATCTCCAGGGCTTTCCCTGTGACTATAGAAGGAAGGCTCAGAGTCTGTGCTAAACTATGAGTACTGGCCTTATGTGTGTTAAACTACAACAGTGAAGGAAAGGACGCGAACTTATCAATATTTAGTCCTTAGCTGCTTCCTCCTCAGCCTGGGGGTAAACCCAAAGAACTAAGGAATAGAGCTGTAAGTTCACTTAAGTGAGGGATCAGCAAACCATGGCCGGGCAGGCCACATCTGGCCCGCTGCCCGCTTCTATAAACACAGTTTTATTGGCAACCAGTCACATTCTCATTCTTTTATGTATTGTCTATGGTTATTTTCGCACTACAACAGCAGGATACTCATGAAAGGGAGCATAGAGCACGCAAAGCCTACAATAGTTACACCCTGTATAGGAAAAATTTGCCAACCCCTGACTTAAGAGATCACTCAGTCCCAAACATGTATTTTTTCCACATAGTTCTACTTTCTTTGCTCTTTATTCTTTCTTTTTTTTTTTTTAATTTTTATTTTATTTCTGGCTGCGTTGGGTCTTCGTTGCTGCACACGGGCTTTATCTAGCCGTGGCGAGTGGGGGCAACTCTTCATTGCAGTATGCATGCTTCTCATTGCAGTGGCTTCTCTTGTTGTGGAGCACAGGCTCTAAGCGCATGGGCTTCAGTAGTTGTGGCACGAGGGCTCAGTAGTTGTGGCTCACGGGCTTAGTTGCTCCACGGCATGTGGGATCTTCCCGTACCGGGGCTCAAACCCGTGTCCCCCACATTGGCAGGCGGATTCTTAACCACCGTGCCACCAGGGAAGAGCCTTTATTCTTTGTACCTCAGACATATGTGGGATCATTTTCCTTCTGCCTTTAAATTTTCTTCCGTACGAGTCTGCCATGATGACCCTCTCAGCCTTGTCTGACTAAAAACATCTTTAATCACCAACAGTCACAAAATATTTTACACATTAAAGAGATGATTCCTCTATCATACTTTGTGGCTATTAAGAAGTCAACTGTCAGTCTAATTCTTGGTCCTTTGAAGATAAACTTTCTTTGTTTGCCACTAGCTTCTCTTAAGATTTTTCTCGAAGCCTTTTTTTCTTTTCTTTTGTTTTTTCCTGCAGTTTCAATATAATGTATTTAGTTGCAGGTTTCGCTTTAATTATCCTGCATGGGATGTGTGGGGTTCTTGAATCTGCAGATTACTGTCTTTCAGAATAAAAAGAATTTCAACCACTATCTCTTCAGATATATCTGCTGTCCCACCACCCTTTTCTCTCCATCTAGGGCTCTGATGACATATCCAGACCTTGTTATGGTGTCATCCATGGTTATAAGTCTCTCTCATGTATAGTCCTCCTTTGGCCTTTCTGGATTGAACCCTAGATAATTCTTTTCAACCTGTCTCCATATAGACCGAGTCTGTCTTCAGCTCTCCTTTTGTGTTGTTAAGGCCCCTCACAGAGATTTTAATTTCTACTATGTATTTTCTCCCAGAAGTTTTATTTGTTTCTTTTCAAAGCTGCTGTGTCACTGTTTACAGTTCCCAGTCCTCCGCAGATACCTTTAAGTTGGTTGTTCTTTTATTTAAATATGGTCAGCATCGTTGTTTTATAGTTGATGTCTAATTATCTTAACATCTGATATCTTTGCCTTTTGCTGTGTTTCTGGTTTCCTTTTCTGCCTTTTCTGCTTATCTTCGTAGAGTCTAGCATGTATATGCACCTAGTTATCATTTTTGATGTGATAAACACTGTATTTGAAAAACTGTTTTAGGGCTAATTTGACAATTTTTCAAAGACAAAGTCTATCACTGCATCAGGCTCAGGACTTGATCCAGATAATTCAGTACATGACTGTAATTCTTCCCAGACTCTGCCATTTCTCCTTCACCTTCACCCTTGGCCTGAGAGTAAATTCTTTAGGGTCTTGGCTTACCAAGAAGGAGTCCTATCAGACTTCTCAGTTTAGTTGAATTCTAGGCTTTGATTTTAGTCCCATTCCCAGAAGCCCACTGCCAAGAAGTCAAACAGCTTCAGGGCAAAATCAGTTTCTGTGCCAGCATAAATCTCTGGGTTTTCATTATTCCTACATTTTAGCCTGTTAATTCCTTACTGTCCTGCTGTCTGTGTGATGCTTTTAAGAAGCTCTTCTGTAATATTTTATACAGCTTTTTTCATTGTTTTCAGCAGGAGGGTACATGCCAATAACCTTACCCTCCCATTACTGGAAACAAGAAGTCTTTTGAACATGCATTTTAAAGATGAGGATATTAGGTTAAATGAGGCCGTAACTTTCTGCTAAGAACACTTCCTTTGCTGCCTTGGTGAAGCAGGGGAAGTTTCTCTCTTCTTAACATTCTGTGGACTTAAATGGTTCCAGCAAGGCTTCGTACTCTTTTTGCTCTGACATTATAAAAAGCTCACGCTAAAATAATTACTTGAGGCCATTTTTGTCCATAAAGCGCTGTGGCTCTGGCACATAACCAGAATTCCAAGAACTCTTTGCTGGTGCCGATGGTAGATTGAGAAAATGGCAATTCACTGCAGCTTCTTCCATCAAGATGTGGAGTCTAGGGCTTCCCTGGTGGCGCAGTGGTTGAGAGTCCGCCTGCCGATGCAGGGGACATGGGTTCGTGCCCCGGTCCGGGAGGATCCCACATGCTGCGGAGCGGCTGGGCCCGTGAGCCGTGGCCGCTGAACCTGCGCGTCCGGAGCCTGTGCTCCGCAACGGGAGAGGCCACAACAGTGAGAGGCCTGCGTACAGCAAAAAAAAAAAAAAAAAAAAAAAAAACTTTTAGAGGCTTAGTGTTTAAGAGATTTGGAAAATCATAAGCACATATGCTACCACAATTATTTTCTCTGCCTCTTATGGTCATCACTAAGTGATTTCTGTATTTTCACGTGAAGCCTAGAATCCAACTCTACACAGATGGCCATTACTATTGGATAGGAGATAGCTTTAAGACTGAAATCTATTTGCCTTAGATTGTCAAAGATAAACAAAACTGGACACTAGTTAAAGTGGTAAGGGCAGATTTTAATTGGTTATATACTATTGCGATAAACAGTGTTACATGAGCTACGCTCAATTTTGATTGGTACGGAAACAACCAGGCTTTGTAAAGGGAGAATGAGGAAGTAGGAAGAGGGACAAACAGGGGCTTAGTAGAATCAGGGAAGTGAAAACCTACAAAGAATTGGTCAGTGTAAATGCCAATTAGGCCAGCGGGGTCTGTTAGCTGGCAAATATGGAAGTTAGGATTGTATCCTCCCACAGAGACTGGGAGACTGAGGCAACATCCTCCCTGATAATCACATTTTCAAGGGATGGCTTTCACATCCTTGAGAAAGATACTCCTGCGTTGCAGCAGATACATAGACATCTCAAAGGGACAGAGCAAAGAGTCACATTTGAAAGCCCTTTTCAGTAAATGCTCTAAGAAAGGGTCTTCTGGACCTATCTTCAGATGTTGGCTAAGATAAACAGTAAATTATTTTGGGAGCCTTGAGTTTTCTCAGGCAGGCACTTTACAGGAGGCTAGGGTCATTCAAGGGATGAGGTCTTTTGTTCTATGTTTAATGTGGGAGGAGGAGAGTGGACAATAGCATATGTGTTGAGAGTCTGTAGTTTTTATAGACCAAGGCTGAGACCTAGTCAGTAAGAGGGCTCAGAGAAGCCTGGCTAGAGTTTGGTCAGGAAGAGAATCTTTGTCAGGGTTAACATCTATACTCTATAACACTATATTTTAAGAATAGGGTATGCACTCAGTAAAGACTTAATGATTGTTCCAGTTAATTATATTGCTGCATAGCAAATAGCCCTTAAGCTCAATGGCCTATAGCCACAATAATAATTTATTTCATTAAAAAGTATGCTTTGGGCAGGGCTCAGAGGTGAAGGCTCATCTCTGCTCCATACAGCACTAGCTGGGGCAGTTCAATTGGGGCTGGAAGATTTACTTCCAAAATGGTTCATTCCCATGTCTGGCAAGATGGTGCTGGCTGTCTAGTCTGGGTTCTTAGCAGTAGGCGAGGAACTTCTGTTTCTCTCTATGTGAGTCTTTGTGTGGGGCTGCTTGGGCTTCCTCACAGCATGGTGGCTAAATTTTAAGAGTGAGGATTCTGAGAAGACTAGGCCGTAAAACAATTTTTAGGACACAATCTTGGAAGTTCTAGAAAGTCACTTTCATCATATTTTATTGACCAAGAAAGTGTTAAGGCCAGCCGTAATTCAAGAGGAAGGGATTCTACCTGTTGGTGAGAAGAATGTCAAAGAATGTGTGACTAAGTTTTCATCTACTATGCTGAGTGCTTGAATGAATGGAGTCAATGAAAGATTCTTTATTAGCTGTCCCCTGTCTATATCTTCTGAGTTAATGTTTAAATTCCTCTTAAACATATTATGCAAAAATAAACAAGGAAAAATCTAACCACCTGTTGCCATTCTCTTAAATCCTCCTTTCTTTGCCTCTGTGTCTCTATTGATGCTCTGTCCTCAATCAAGACTGTCCATCCTTTCTCCTACTATTCACTTTCTATATAACTACGTCTCTTTTAAGAGTCAACTAAGTTTTCTTTCAGGTGTGCTTTTATGAAAGCATTCTAGATGCTCTTCCTTTGTGATTCTGTCCAACCCTGTATGGATCCTTCTAAATATATCTGCATACAGTTTTGCAGATTTTTAATGATGCATCCATTTATCTCAGAACTCTGTGATGCCAAGTACTGCATCTTAAGTGTCTTTATATTTCCAACATTTAGCACAATTCCTGACAATTCTAGCCCCTCAGTTGTTCTAAAATAAAAGACACTTAAAAGAAAACAATGACCTCTCCAAACTCCAACAATACTTGTGGACTCAAATCATCTGAGAAGTGGTCGTTCAGCCAGGTTTATGAATGCAAAACAACTAAGGGCTCTAGGCAACATTTTCTCTTACCTCTGAGAAATCCTCAAGGAGTTCTGCTCTTTGAAGACAAGTGTTGTTGGAAAAGAAGTTGTGACATCAGGTTCACTGCTCTCTCAAATTCTGCCTGGTACTATGATTACAGTGCCTTAGCAGCTTGAATTTCCTGGGCAAGAGTACACTATGCTGTAATAATTCAAAAGCTGTTTTTTGTTCTTGAAACATATGGTGTTAGCTCAGATTTATCTTGGGAAAAGCTGGTCAGGAAGAGAAACTGCTGAAGAGCTGAAATCTCTCCCAACAGCTAAGGAAACGATGGAGGGGCGCTGGCGTCCTTCCTTGAAGAGCTCAGGCTCTCTGCCAGTTTATGGTCCATATGCTGAACCCAAAGAGCTGCTTCAGTTCTAATAATGATTGCCTCAAGTTGCATGGGGCTGATATTACCTCAGAGGGCTCACAGCCTCAAGCACACTTACATGCACTCTGCTAGAAAGCAGAGCCTCAGAAAAATGGATTAGCACTTATAAGAAAAGAGTTTATTTTTATTCTTCCTGCTTACAGAGTTGCAAGTTGACTTGTTCAGAGAGAGTTCTGTTTTTGCTCCACACTGATATTCAGTTGGGTGCAACGTTTTTTCTGCGGACAGCACATAGCACAGAATGTGGTGATAGAGAAAATGCTGTTTCTTGGCTTATCTCTTGTAGAGAAGTTTGCAGTGGGGCTAAAACCACCTGAGATGAATAACATCCTGGATATTCAATCTGTATCCACCCTGTGATTTACTATTTCATTATAATAGACTGAATTTGAGGCAATGGTTTGCTCAGGAAATTAAAAAAAAAAAATCTTACTTGATTTGTTTTGTGTGCTGTTTTGAAATATTTGCTTCATCTACTCAAGTACCTCCCTGCTCCCACTCTCCCTCCCCTGCCCCACCCTTTCCTCCTCTCCTCTTCTTTCATTCTCTTTTTCTGTATGTCTGTGTTTGTATAAATTGAGTATATAGTTACATGTATATATAACATACACTATTTGCATATATGCATATTCAGTATAAGTGTGGTTGAATGAATACACTACACCTTATGACTTGAATATTATACATTCAGATTCCTTCCACACAGAAGAGTAAAGGTTAGTTTCCTAGCACTCAGCAGAGAAAGATAGGCTAGTAAACATGTGGATACTCTGTACCCGGGGGAAAAGGTTTTAAGAAAATATTGGGGGCTTCCCTGGTGGCGCAGTGGTTGAGAGTCCGCCTGCCGATGCAGGGGACACGGGTTCGTGCCCCGGTCCAGGAAGATCCCACATGCCACGGAGCTGCTGAGCCTGCGCGTCCAGAGCCTGTGCTCCACAACAGGAGAGGCCACAACAGTGAGAGGCCCGCGTACCGCAAAAAAAAAAAAAAAAAAAAAAAGAAAATATTGGCACTAGTAAAAGGCATATAGGAAGTTGGGGAAAACAGCAAATTGAAAAAGGGCAGAAAGATTTTGCTAAACTTTTATTAGGAGGAAGAGACTTCTATGAATATTGCATCTTTAGTTATAATAATGGATTACAATGGAGAATAGCTGGAATAAGAAAATAGTCTGATTAAATATTTAATATTTCTAAGTGGTTTTATTCTAATAAAGATAAATCTTATTTAACTAAAGAGGCTGACAGAGTAAAGACTTGTTTTAATACATTCATAACACTCATTTGTACTTGGCTTCTCAGGGGATGCATGTTCTAGATAGGGTACCCTGATTTCTTCTGTATGTAATACAGTTTTCATGTGTGTGTGCATGTGTGTTTGTGCGTGTGGGTGTGTGTGGGTGTCTGCATTCATTCTGTTATGATAACTGAAAGTGTGTCATTTGTTGGAGCAGGCTAAACATTTTCCTTTAAATATTAGTAAGTTTAGAAAACTCTTTCAGAAAGAATAAAAGTGATAATTTCAACTCAGTTTTTCCAAATTACAATAAATTTATCAGAATAAATGAATTTGTAGTACTATTTAGAAAAAAAATAGTTAAAAGGAAACATTCTAATAAAATTACAATTGACAAAATGCCAAATTTCAAATTGAAAAATAAAAAATAGCTGTAACCTGAATATCTGGCCAGCACTATTAAGGTATAAGTTAGGAAATCTCACAGTTCCCTACCCATCTCACTCACCCCCTTCAAAAAAAAAAGTGTTTCTCCAAAAAATATTAAATCAGCCTTCCTAGCCCTGGCTCATTATAATACTTTATTTACATTTTATAAAATGTTTTATAAACAGCTAAAATATCTTACCTTACACCATATAAATAAATGTATTGCACACACATTTACACATATACACCCCTCCCCCCATACACTATCTTCCAAGCTGTGCTTTCAACTCAGGAGAGCAAGCACTGCAGGGTGTGTAGCCTGTTCTAATTACAGTCACGGGACAAATGTTCTCAGCCAATAAGCACTTTGTGTTCCAAGTTGAGTGCCTTCTCTAATATATTTTATTTATTTTGCTGCTCTCTCTTGTGATGCCTCCATTTATTTTATTTTGTGGTAAACACTTTTGACCCATAATGGTTAAGAGAAACTGAATCTGCCCAACTGAAACACCTAGCTGAATATGCTCGATGTTAAAATGGCAGTGTTATGACGGCTATATGTAACTTCAAGGAATGGTTGAAGGAAGAGACGGATATCAAAGATCGGTAGAAATATTTTAATGGTTTTATGGGTGTCAAAAAATACCACTCGATCAATTAGTATAAATCAGTTGTAGGGCAGTGGTCCTCAAACTCAAGCACGCATCAGAATTACACAGCGGTCTGATTAACTGTAAGTTGATTAACTGTAAGTCTGATTAAGCTGTAAGTTGGGGAGCACACTTTGAGAACCATTCTTCTAGAGCAACACCTAAAGGGTTCTTCAATCTGGATTTATCATAAGTACTGAAATATTATTTGAGAATTGTTTGAAAAAAGCAAAAATGGTGCTACTAACATAACTTCCACAGAAAGAATAAAAAACAGCTATATATATATATATATATATATATATATGGTGAGGTTTATATTAATTCCATATTCCTTTTCCACTAAACAATTAGTAAGATATCGAGTGAGCTTTAACCAAATTTAGCATGATCTGAATCTTCAGAGACAGTATACTTCCACATTTTTCACTGCCCTCCCATTTTAGCTACTCACCCCCAGAGTAACACCCTGGAAAACGGTCGTCATCCAAACCTGCTCTACCTCTTACGTCTTAAATTCTGATCCGTCAGCTTCTTACAACTGCCTCAAAGTTTCCAGGCTCTCGTTGCCGCTTTTTCTTTTCTCCCCACTCTCTTCTCAATTCATTCTCTTCTGGCTTCTTGTTTTTCTGAACACACCTAGACCTCAAAACCAATCACCACAATCATCAAGAAATGACCGTCTCTTTCTACTATTAAAAACACCCTTCACGGAGCGGCTGGGCCCGTGAGCCATGGCCGCTGAGCCTGTGCGTCTGGAGCCTGTGCTCCGCAACGGGAGAGGCCACAAAAGTGAGAGGCCCGCGTACTGCAAAAAAATAAAAAACAAAAACAAACAAAAAAAAACACCCTTGCTTTCTTGTCATTCTTCTCCACGTGGCCAAAATAATCCAATCTAATCATCTTTTCCCCTTTGATTTCCACATTACTGATCATCACTAGAAAAATTAATGGTGAAACCGCCATGTGTATTTGCAACTGAAATTGTCCAATATTAATTGGACAGTAGTCATACGCGTCTTACTAGTCCTCTCTGCTGGTTTTCACAATCTCTATTTCAGATTCTCATCAATGAAGTCCCTTTCTCACCATCCTCTCCATCACACTCTGGAAAAAGATTTTCCTTCCATATTAATAATAATAATAATAATAATAATAATAATAATGGCCACCAGTTAGTTTACACCTTCGACTTCCTTCACCCTTCCTTATGCTGGTGCTTGTGTCTTCTGTCATCTGTGCCTCATTGCTTCCTGCTTCAGAGGAAAACAAGAGTAGAAGCAAGAGCCGGCACACAGGTAGTGTGGGATAAGTACCCCATTTCCCTTTATATTTCTTACCACCAGAGTAGTGCCTGGGAAAGTAGGCAACACTTAAATCTGCAGAAACAAAGCCCATCTATCACACTCTGCACTTCCACTTACCATTAAAAACAAAAACAAAAACTCACTCTATTGAAATCATCTCTTTCCTGAGTTGTCTCCTAAACTAGACTGTGAGGTTTTTGTTTCCTGTAACTCCTGCTCTCCACCTCTGTCTCCAACAACTAGCTCAGTACCTGGCGCATCGCAGGGACTGCTCAGTCAATGAGTCAGTGGGTCATTTGTCTGTTGTCATTGTCTCATTTCTGTTAATCCTCACTTTGTGCTCTTAGTTATCTCCCCTTAGTTTTCTCCTCTTCACAATTATTGATACTTTTTTGTATTATCTTTCATTTGCTTATCCAAATGTTTACATCTTGTTCTTTAAAATATAAGCAAGTCATAAAAGTGCAAAGAAGAATCTGACTCACATAACATTGACATATATACACTACCAAATGTAAAATAGATAGCCAGTGGGAAGCAGCCGCATAGCACAGGGAGATCAGCTCGGTGCTTTGTGTCCACCTAGAGGGGTGGGATAGGGAGGGTGGGAGGGAGACGCAAGAGGGAGGGGATATGGGGTTATACATATGCCTATAGCTGATTCACTTCGTTACACAGCAGAAACTAGCACAACATTGTAAAGCAATTATATTCTGATAAAGATGTTAAAAAAAAAAAAAAAAGAATCTGACTCACCCAGAGGTAACCTTTGCTGGCATTTGTTAAGTGATATTCTGGATACAGCTCTATGCATATTTAAAATTTGCAGTCCCTGGGTATTTTACTGGTTTCTTTTGGTTTCTCTTTCAATGGGGGAGGGGGTGGTGTGGTGTGGTGTGGTGGTGAACTCTCCCTGGAGCAGCTATCTGAAGAGAAACAGAGTGGGGATTAAGGTCGGGGGTGTCAGGGCTTGTCTTGGAACAGTCTAAAACTTCAGTGCCTGTTTATTGTTTCAGATACCCTCGCACAAAACCTGTTATGTCTTCCAGCTGAGGATTAGCTCTCTGCTTAGCAGTGAAGTCCTGTGATGGAAATCAGATGATCACTGCTTCCCGTCCCTTCTGGTTGTCTATGTCCAACCATCTCCCGGTGCTAAGAAGTAGGATTGAAGACAGTAAGATGCCACATCTGCAGGATCCACTTTTAGGAGCCCCTCTCCTGTTCTGCACCGTAAATTGGGGTCTGCACAGGGTCACTTTCCCATCCTCCCTCACACCATGCACCCTTCTGTACCTTGGTAGTAGGGACACGCCTTTTCAGGACCACATTACTCTTTTTCAGAGAAGTCTGTAGTTGTCCAAAGTCTGAGGAGATAAATATCAGCTTTAATCACTTCCTCACTTTTGTCCAAATTTTAGTATATGATAGGGATTTTTTTTTTTTTTAGTTTTAGGTATGCAGTTAGGGTCCTTCCTTGACACACTGAAACTAATTTGCTCCCCTTCCCCATGTGTATATATAAATATAAATAATATTAATATAAATAATAATAGAATATATTATTATAATATATATAATATTGATATAAATATAAATAATAATAGAATATATTATTATAGGATATATAATATATATAAATAATATAAATATAAATAATAATAGAAATATACACACGGGGAAGGGGGCAAAAATATATATACACACATATATCTATATATATCTATTTCTATTTCTCTCTCTCTCTCTATATATATATATAGAGAGAGAGAGAGATTCAGTGATGCTTAAAGGACGAGGGTAGAATAAAGATTGCTTAACTCTGCTATTTTTCATTGGAAGCCCTACCAATTTACTTTGAAATTGTTTTTATGAACAATACAACAGAGAAGCAAAGTTAACAAAGAAAAAAAAAACCTGTGTGTCCTTATCCTTTGCTCTGGGAAAGGCTTCATTTTATTGCTGTTTGACCTCAGCTCAGTTCAGTTTCTCTCCTCTTTGAGGATAGCGCACCTGCCTCTGCGCTGTATTGTCTGGTGTTATAGCTTGTTTGCCCTTTAGTACTGAGGGAAACATTCTGTTAGAAGTGTAAGCTGAAAATAATCACAGTGCTCCTCTGATGCTTTCTGGGCAAGGCTGTTACACAGTCATCCTGACGCCAGCATCTTGGGACATTACTGCTGTGGCCATTGAGTGCATATGTTGAGGACATACGTCTTGCCAGGCACTCTGCTAAGGGCTCCTATACATTGTAATCACTCCCGCAGCCTGGGACCCACATTTTTAAAATAAAGGAATGGAACCTCATAAAACTCAAATAATTTGTGCTACTTCATCACACTAGTGGGCGGGGGACGCTCTCTGTTTGGCTCTAGTCTTGTCCATATGCTTGAACACTCTCCAAACTCACACCAAATAACTCACTTTCTAAACAATTTGTGTCCATTTTCATGGGATTCACACATTATCACCTCATTAATTTGTTCATTTTATTGCTCACTTCCAGAATGGTCTTGCTGCTCCTTTTAACATGAAACATCTCGCCAGTCTTAAAGAGCCAGTTTATAGCTCGACTGGCATCCTGTCCTTCCCCTGATTATCCCAGGAGGAAGTACTGTTTCTTCTATTACACTCAGGTGTGTTTGTTTCTAACACTTTTTTTTTAAATTGAAGTGTAGTTGACTTACAATGTTGTGTTAGTTTCAGGTGTACAGCAAAATGATTCAGATATATATGTATATTATATATATATAATTATATATATATAATTTTTCAGATTCTTTTCCCTTAAGGGTTATTACAAATTACTGTGTATAGTTCCCTGTGCTATGCAGGAGGTCCTTGTTGGTTCTCTGTTTTATGTATGGTAGTGTGTATATGTGAATCCCAAACTCCTAATTTATCCCTCCCCGCACCCTTCCCCTTTAGTAACCATAAGTTTGTTTTCCATGTCCACACTTATTTTAAATGAATCAGTTCATGTCAGAAATACCTGTATCACCTTTAGTTCTCAGAATTGTACTTTGCATCTCTCACACTATCTGGTACAAGACTGCTTTTTTTGTTTGTTTTTTGTTTTCAGTACTTGATTTCAATAAATAGTGTGAAAAGTGGAGGTTTGATCAAATGAAAAAATAGTGTAGCATTTACTATAAGAAGACTAACGTCCAAAGTCCTAGCATTTGCTAGCTGTGTAATATTAGAAAATGCGACGGGGGCCCGTGGACCTCATTTTTGTCCTCCAGAAAAATGGTAGTCATGATAAAACTACTTGTTTTACCTTTCACTGAGTTTTTAAGAGGGAATCAACTACCATAATAGATGTGGAAGTGTTTTATAACCCATAGAGTTCTATGTAACTGTATTTTATCATTGCTAATAAAAAAGAGTTGATTATTTAATTGACTTTTAGGCTGGTAGAGAGTGGACAGTTAAAAAAAAAAAAGCGAAGCTGAGACTGTGATCCTAAAATACAGTTGTTGATGCTGTCTTTCCTATTGCTGAAGTTACCTGGTTCTGCATTGCCTTGGGGCTTTTTCACTACCCATTAAGATAAAAGGCTAGAAGATAAAAACCAGAAAAAAATTGTACAGCTAGGCAAAAGTCTAGCTGGAATTCAATGAATCAAACCAAGATAAGTAAAGACCCACCTTGAGGTGGGGTAGATTTGTAATAATTTTTTTTTTTTTTTTGCGGTACGCGGGCCTCTCACTGTTGTGGCCTCTCCCGCGCGCAGGCTCAGCGGCCATGGCTCACGGGCCCAGCCGCTCCGCGGCATGTGGGATCTTCGCGGACCGGGGCACGAACCCGTGTCCCCTGCATCGGCAGGCAGACTCTCAACCACTGCGCCACCAGGGAAGCCCTGTAATAATGTTTAAAGTGACTAACTACACAGAAGAATAGAGTTGCTTAAAACACATGAAGTATGGGTGCTCCTGCTGAATCAGCTAAACTGAGTTCACATACACATAATTGTCTGCATCACGAAACAATATTATAAATATGAATAATTGTACGTTGATTCAACTAATGTAAAGAATATACCATAGTGAAGGACTACACTATCCTTTGTACTATTACCCACCGATTATAGGTAAAATTTAAAAAGAAATTCTCCATGTTTAACCCAATTTAAGCTTTATAAAATAAAATTATAAAAAATTTACTTATTTTACTTTTGAGGGAAACTGAGTTTGGAGAAATAATGATAATTTGGTGTCCACAATGTCTAGGAGACGGTACGTACATAATAAATATTTGTTGATTCAATTAGTGAATGGTAGCCACTGGCATATAAGCTAAACAGCATTTGTGGGTGAAAAGGCTGAAACAATGATTCTTTTGACCCATAAATTCTGGGACATTAATTATATATTAAAAATATAGAATTCTAAAAAAATTTAAAATTGGAAATGCATAAAATGTCACTTAATATTTTCATTGTTCTACTAAATGAATTTGTTCTCATTTATGAGAGTGTAATTATTGCATCTTGTCTCTATGCAGACACATTTGTGAACCACTTTAAATAAATCATCTTTTCCTTTTTAATTTTCTAACAGTGGAGAAAATCTTTTTTGTGTCCATGAAATATACAATTTAAAAAATATTTTATGAAATTGGATGGCTAATTTAGCGATAACAATTGTCACATGTGTCGCACTGTGATTCCTTTTAAAACTTAATAGGACTTCCCTGGTGGCGTAGTGGTTAAGAATCCTCCTACCAATTCAGGGGACACAGGTTCGATCCCTGGTCCAGGAAGATCCCACATGCCACGGAGCAACTAAGCCCGTGTGCCACAACTACTGAACCCACGAGCCACAACTACTGAGCCCACGAGCCACAACTGCTGAGCCTGCGTGCCACAACTACCGAAGCCTGCAGGCCTAGAGCCCGTGCTCCGCAACAAGAGAAGCCACTGCAAAGAGAAGCCCGCGCACCGCAACAAAGAGTAGCCCCCGCTCGCTGCAGCTAGAGAAAGCCCACATGCAGCAACGAAGACCCAACGCAGCCAAAAATAAATAAATTTATTTATTTAAAAAAGGAACAAAAAACTCAATGGGAGTCTTTTAAAACTCCCCTACTGTGTTGTAAGGGTATCAGTTAACTTTGAAGTATGGGGTAGTGAACTGTGAATGATGGAGTTCATGTTTCTGTTAAATGTAAAGTGAAAAACATAGTAGGTACTGTTCGTATAGTAGGTTTACTGTTACGTTACATAGTGATGTGCAAATTAAAATCGAGAAAGTGTCACTTAAATAGGTTTATTCTATTCAGAGTTAAAAATATGACAGCAGCTGACCTTTATTGTTCTGCTTTACTGCAACAAAAGCTTTTTGGCTGTTTCTAGTGTAAATTCACTAAAACTGATAAAAGAAGTCAAATATCTAGACAAGGGTATATATTTTGGGAGACAGAAAAATTACTTTCTTACCTTCAGCAAAATCTTTTGTTGATCACAAAAGGCAATCCCCAATGTTCTAACTTACGACAACTGTAATACATAAAATATAGTACTTCAATGATAATACATAAATGAAATGTAAAGGTCATATTCTATGAGTAAAATGAAGAGATTCTACTAAATTGTGAGCTTCTTGTTTTATTAGCTTTTACATTCCCTGGACCTAGCGTAATACCTATTTTGAAATAGAAGCTCCATGAGTGTTTATTGAAGTTAACAGAATTCAGTTATATAAATTTAAACGTAGTTGAATTACGTAAGCAATTAATTTAGCTTAAGTAGTTTTCTTAACTGCCAGTGACAAAGATAGCATTAAAATGGGCACAGAATAAGTATACCAGAGTTTTGCAAGCATTTCCTGTAAAGGGCCAGATAGTGAATGTTTTAAGCTTAGAGTATCAAAAAGCAAAATCGAGGCTATTATGTGGTATTTAGGTACTTATTTAAAAATGTCTCTAAATACATTTAAAATATAAAGATAAAATATAGTATAAATATAAAAATGTAAAAACCATTCTTAAATCATATGCCATACAAAAACAGGCACCAGGCACATTTGGTCCATGAGCTATAGTTTGCTGACCCCAGAAGGAGAACTTGTGCAATAAATTTGAAGATTTTTTTCACAAACTCAACCTAAATATTTCTGTAGATTTGATCCTTCATGATGCAGATTTATAGACAAAATGGTAGTGCGGTGATGGATTGAAATCAATTTCTTGTGAATTTAAAGTAAACAGTTGCAATAAATGGTTTAATTATGCCTTTATTTTGCCACATAAGTTAGCAAACTCTAGGAGCCTCACGGCTGATGTGGGTATTAGGGCTTAAATAAGTAGGGAGATTCTACTGAGAATGACACCCTCAGGAGAAAAAAAACCAATGGGGTTTAAAGTGCCCCTCAGAAAAAGAATGGATTTAGATAAAGAGAAAATAGCCTTCCTGGCGGTAGGAGGAGATTCATAAGCAAATGGGCTTCGGGAACAATGTGTGGGTGAGTTAGTGGGAGGAGTAGCTGTTCGCTCTAGGGACGCGTCAGGCCCTTGTCCTTGAAGTCTGCCTTTTGACATAAGAGCATCTAGCATGGAAATATTAGACACAAGTGAGATCTATTTAGGAAACTGTGCTATCCTTTGCCGGAAGGAATTATGCACCTCTAACCGGACAAAACATGCAATAAAACACACATGAGTAATGGAAATTAACTTTAATCAACTAATTTCTCTATTTTAAATGAGATTAGACTGTGGTCTATTAGTGTTGCCTTTTAAAAAGAGCCACATGCCGTTTTCCAAACTATAAATTATCTTACATATAGTATCTTTGAGCAGTGTCATAGTAAAACTTAAAAGAAAAACTGAAAAATTATGAAGAAAGGCAAGGCCCTTAACCTTTCTGAGCCTGGGTTACCTCATGGGTCAGGTGAAGAAATTTTACCTAATGATTGCTAATGACCTACTTTTAAAATGCCAGGAAGGCATGGATTTTCTATAAGTTAAATATCTAAAATGCAGAATTACTCACTGAATCACCCAAGGTACAAAGATGTACACATATGTACTATTTTAACACCTAGACTCATAGTTACCAAACTGTGTATCAGAGTGACCTGGGGCACCACAGTGAACTCACAGAGACATCTGTCAGACTCTGTGCAAACTACTGGATGGTGGTAGATCAGTTTCAACTCTTTCCTTTTAACCATGTCACATCTTTCAGGAACTAGCTTTATGGGAGTGGCTGTGACGAACGGCAGGTACCATGTGAAAATCAGTGTGGAACAGGAAATGAGAGTGGTAGTGTACGGTCTGAGTCTAAGGTTTGAGAAGTTGCCCAATGACCAACAGGTTGTAAGGACATACACAATTATTGTTTAAAAAAACATAACTACATAATAAACGGATGTTAGATATTTCATTTGTCTTGATGGCATCATGAAAATATTACTAAGGCAATAAGCATGCTGTGACCCAAGAAAGTTTGGGAACCTCTGAGATTATCTATAAATCATTTCTGGGTCATGTCTTTCTAGTACATTTGATTTTCCTCAAGCTAATTAACCTAAATATTAAGTATCTCTGTCCTACTAATTGTCATTCAAAAACTCAATCACATTTGCTTTCAATCTGCAGTGTTCCAATCACAATTCCACATTGTTTACAAAACAACTCCTGACCCTTGAGAGATAAGGGTTCTTAGAGATACATGTGCATCCCTAAAACACAATTTTCCCATAATAAGATGGTAATAGTGGTGTGGAAAGAGGAAGGAATTTTAGTCATACTCAGGAGACTTACATTTATTATAATCTTTAATATTATCTGATATTTCCATGTATTCCTATGATACGATGAGAATTTAAAAGTTTGGGATCAGTGGTGGGTGGAGAAAGTGAGTGAGCAGAGGGGAAATTGAACAGGCTCTCTACTGGAAACTGTTAAAGTCATACTGGTGAATATAATTCCTGGCCAGGAGGTCATTAAGATGAGAAAATTGATGTGATCAGGGAGGAAACTGGCCTTTGCATGAAGGTATGGGCAATCTTTCCAAGGAAAGGGAAATGTCAGACTTCTCTTAATGTTGTCAAAGGCAAGACTGAGCTTCCTGCTGGAGAAAAGTTTAACATCATAAATCATCGTACCCAGTATACAAGGGAAACTAAACTCCGCCCAAATTAAAATACGGACCAAAGTAACAAATACAAAAATAACAAAAAGAAGAGTCATTGCTTTTCTAAGTGGACATAGAAAAATATCTTTTCAGTAGCATGATGCAACGCAATGGACAAGTGCAATGGAACAGCCCATAATAAGCCACAGAAACAGAGAAATAAATTAGGAGTTCAGGATTTGCAGATACAAGCTACTATATATACATAAATATGCATGTATGACCGAATCACTTTGCCATACACCAGAAACTAACACAACATTGTGAATCAACCATACTTCAATAAAAAAAGAAAGAAAGGAAGAAAGTCAAATCAACACGAGCAGAAAGGCTGACGTCTTAAGAACTGGTCTTTGCCATGCACAGGAAGAGTCAGAGGAGCCCCATAGCAGGTAAATTTCTAGGGCATTAATAAGAGGAAATATAGTCCAGTGAGATCCAAGGAAAGGTTAATATAAACCGAACTCCCAAATTCAAATGCCAAATGAAGAGGATAGGCAGCAAGAATGAGTGGACATGGAGTGCATGAAAAGCAGTGAAGTAGAGAATGTTACTTGGTTAAAATGTGTCAGCAACTTTCCAGTTGTTTTGGATGATTGTCAGGTGGGAAAGAGGTACATTTATTGTCAGACCTTCTAATTTTAGATAAGCCAGATATCAGATTTTATGTGAAATCTACTAATCTTAATATATTGACAGCTAATTAAAAATAAAACTTTGAAGGCCATAGAGATCAAACAAACACGTGAAGACCAAAGTGAAATTTTGGTATTGCATTTCTTTTGCTAAAATACTTCACCAAAACTAGTATGTAAAGATCAGTGGTTATTTGATACACAGGTTTTTTATTATATGAAATATATATATATATATATATAGTGTGTGTATCTAGAAAGAGAGAGAGAGAGAGAGAGAGGAGTACAATTACCAGTTCATCACTAGTACTTACTATCTTAGTCTCTTTGGGCTGCTCTAACAAAATACCACAAACTGGGGAGCTTATAAACAACAGAAATTTACTTTTCACCATTTTGCAGGCTGGAGGTCCAAGATGAGCATGCCATCACAGTCAGGCTCTGGTGTGGGCCCCCTTCTGAGATGCATTCTGCCAGCATTTTGCTCTGTCCTCACATGGTGGGTGGAACGAAGGGAGCTCTGTGGGGTCCCACAAATAAAGAGTCCACTCCAACCATCTAATCACCTCACAAAGTTCCTGTCTCCTAATACCATCACATTGGGCATTAGGATTTCAGCATATGAATTTTGAGGGAACACAGACATTCAGACCACAGCAGTTAGAAAGTTTTGGTTTTCCAAATGTCTTCCAAGCTACCTCTTAGAGAGACATCAGTTTCACAGCTGGCCATGAACCCGGACCAACTCTTGTCTGAGAATTCTTGGTGACTTAATCAAATTAAATTGCACTGAAACTGAGTACTATTCGGGGAAGGCTTTCATAAAGAAACTGTACATTGTTGCTTTAAACCCAATCCTAACATTATTTTAAATGTAATTTTTCAGCCAGTACCTAGAAGCAGAAAATTAGAAAGAGGAAATAAAATCTGAGGAGATTGCTAAACAAGCATAGAATTTAGAAAGATCTGTTTGATCACTTGGTTAAGGAGAGACTGTTCCATATAACTACAGGCATCAATAACCCCGAGGTCACTGTTCTATTAGAGGCCTGTATAAATAACAGTAGAGAATGACAAAGCTATTAATCAATATAAGTTTAGTTATTATCAACATATTCTATATAGGAAGACAGGGTAAAATTCCAGAGAGTAGTGAAAATTTTCTACCATAAACATTTGTAAGTTTTCATAGATTTGTACTTGAAGTCCTGGAAAGCATTTTTATAGGGAACCTTTCATTTCCTGAAATTGCCAGGTAATATGCTAACAATGCAATGAACTGACTGCTCAAATGAGTGAGCCCAGGGAATACGTGCAGAAGAAGTAACCAAATAGACTGAGCCTGAAATGCCAACACTCAAGATTCAGAGCTAGTAAATGACTGTTTTAATCCATGAAGTTTCAGGATGGTTAGTTGCACAGTAAAAGGTAACTAATACAATGTGTATGTATTAGAGGTCAGCAAACTTTTCTTAAAAAGCCAGATAGGAATATTTTTTACGCTTGTTGAGTCATACAGTTTCTTACACAACTACTCAACTTTGCTCTTGTAAAACAAAAGCAGCCATAAACGATATGTAAGGAAATGAGCATGACTGTGTTCTAATAAAACTTTATTTACAAAAAGAGGTGGCTATCACACATGTAGTTCTAGTTTGCCCAGCTCTGATATATATACATATATATTTGTATGTGCACATTGAATATGTGTGTTTATATGCTCTCAAGAAATCTACGAATATATGAAATGTTTCGTGCTTTGTGAATAAGTTAGAAAAGTAGATACTTAAGTGCAGAATGGAGAGAAAGAAGACAGTAGGTAGATTAGAGATAGTCTGGATCAAAAAGAATGAAGACCACTAGTCAGAGCAAACAGCTTAATAAGTTGAGTGTATATATATTTATTACATATATACTATTATATATTTATGTATTTATAAATATTATATAATATTTATATAAAATGGAAAACAATTATATAAAAGATAAAATATTCTATATTTATAAAATATTTCATATTTTACTTATATAGATATATAATATAATATACATTAAAATATATTGTATTTATAATCTATATGTGTGTATTTATAAATACACATATATATACATGTATGGATTAATGTCAGTTTCTCTAAGAAACATTGCTAGCAAATACATTCTTCAGTTGTGTCAACTGCTCATTTCAGATATGACAGATAACTAGTTTATATTACTCTGAAACTTGTTTAGGAGAAATAAATCAATGAATGTCCATTTTAAACCTCTTTTTCAAGTTTAAACTCATTCCCTTGGTTCTCTTAAATAGTAATAAAAGGTTTTGCTCAAGTTGAGCCTGCCTAATCTAGACATTACACTCTTATAAAACTACTTTAATCGCAAGGAGAAAGCCGGGCTGCTACAGATTCAGCCGAGACAGCTATGTAACTGTGTGACTGACATTCAGTTGGCCGTGTTATCAAGACCCAAGATATTATAACAGATTTTTAATACAATTAAAGATGATGCTAGTAATAAGACTTGCAATCTGGCTAGCAGAGACCTTCAAAAAATCTTTTCTGCTTAAATAAATGTTTTTCTGACTTCATGTTAAAGATTGTGTCTCTGATCCCAGTTAAGGATCAAATTTTAAAAATATAGGTACTTCAGATCTGTATCTGTATTGAATTCTAATGTGAAGATCTTTGCTACAATGCTTTGAAAGAGATTAGAAATATTGATTCTCCTTTAAGTACTCTTAGATCACCAAAATCTCACCAATGAAGAATTTCTTTAGCTAAGGACCCCTACTGGCTAGTTAACAAATTATATCATGAACGTGTAATACATTAATCCCTCAGACATGACCTGAAATCATTAAATGAGATATCGTTTGGGCGGGCACCCCGCTCTCGGAAGCTGGGTCTGCACAAACACCACCTTCGGGCTGCAAGCCTTGGTCCCCCCACCTTCTGGGGTGCAGCGATGCATTGACCTTGACTCCCGCTGCTTCCCGCACACTGCCCACGCTGGACCCCGCGCCCAGTATATGATCACGTTTATGGAAGTTTTGGCAAATGCAATTCTTTCAGAAACGTAGTAGGGATATTATCTATTTTATTACAGTCATGTAATCACATCCAAAGTTTTTCCTAAACATATTTCTTAAGGTTGATTGATTTCTCTAATTTTTCACCTTCATCCTTTATACCTCAGGTAATGGTGATGATTTGGGGGCTTTCTGGCATAACACTTTTGAGAGAGACGACCACAGCCTTAATCTGATCTCTGCTTCAGGGCTGCAGATGAATTGTCCTTTATAGTTCAAAATTTCTTTTCCTCTTACCTGTTACTGTTAGTGGCCTAAACATAAGCTTTGATAACAATTTGGTATTCTCAAATCTGTACTCATTAATTCCTTTTTATTTCTTTTGGCAATTCAGCCAATTCTTTCCCAGAAAAACTTTTTATTATATTACTATCTCAATACACACAATTACTCTTACCCTTTCCAACCATTTTCTCTAGAGATATAGGCTCAGTGGGCCTACTGTTAGTCTACTTCCTAAGTTACTGTGGACAACAATTTTACCAAATTGTTTACAGCTGCATAACATGTGTCTCCATCCATACTGCTTCCAATATCAGTGCCTTTGCTGCTTGCTGCCCAACCACTAAGCCACTGGAGTGTATTTTAGATTTTATAGCAAGACCTTATTTCCTGGTACCAAAATCTCTGTTTTAGGCTTGTTGATACTACTTCTCACTATGAGAAGTAATCATGTTTATTTCTTGTGTTTTCTTGTTTATTACCTGCCCTTTCTTATTATTACATATGTTTTATGAGTTTATTGTTTATCTTTCATCACTTTATACCCTGCATCTAGAACACTGTCTGACTCATAGAACACACTCAATACATAACTCTTTAATATATGAATAAATAAGTAGTTTTGCTTGTTTCACAGCCAAGATTGTATTTCTAGACCTAAATAAATGTCTTTCAAATGTTTTGCATGACCATAGTATGAAATCTTGGAGCTATATATACACACACACATAGAGTAGCAATCTATAGTATCCTTGGTAACAATATATATGATCTCCTTGGTTCTTCACACTAAGTGAAGTCTCATCAGTGTGATTAAGAGGTAGTCTTCTTTTCTTTTTTCTTTGCCAATAACTCAGTGAGAGACCAATGCCTTCCAACATTTTTACATAACACCAAAAATGTCTGATTAGCTAAATTAAAAATATACTTAATCTTATTTTTTGTTAGAAAAGAATATGTTTTATAAAATGATTGACAGACATAGAGAATGGACTTGAGGACACGGGGAGGGGGAAGGGTAAGCTGGGACAAAGTGAGAGAATAACGTTGATATATATTCACTACCAAATGTAAAATAGATAGCTAGTGGGAAGCAGCTGTATAGCACAAGGAGATCAGCTCGGTGTTTTGCGACCACCTAGAGGGGTGGGATAAGGAGGGTGGGAGGGAGACGCAGGAGGGAGATGCGAGAGGGAGGGGATATAGAGATATACGTATGCATACAGCCGATTCACTTTGTTATACAGCAGAAACTAGCACAACATTGTAAAGCAATTATACTCCAATAAAGATGTTAAAAAAATAAATTAATTAAATAAAATGATTGTCTAAATTTACTGAATTTCCCTGGAAAGAATCTACTTTGCCAAAAATGACTCAGAATTGATTTTATATTTTACCATTTGTCCTTAGCACCCACTCAGGCTGAGGTCTGCCTCTCTACTGACTGTGCTTTCTTATACTATTTCTCTTAGCGGGCCACTGTGTGATTCTAAAACTCCACACAATTCAACACATCAAAATGTGCTAGCACAGTTATAGATCGTTGACTAGGTGCCTAAGTCTGATAAGTTAATATCAATCCTAGACAAACAAAAATGTATACTTTCTTACAAAATAACATGCTGAAATCGAGCACAGTCATCTGGTGAATCATTCATTCTTCTGTTTGTTGTTTCTTCTTAATTACACAAATTATCAGTGATTATATTGAAAACTACTCAGGCAAAGACTCCAAATAAATAAGTAAAAACCTTGGAAGAGATATTACATACTGATGGCAACACAAAGGTTAGAACCTTTGTGACTTAAAATATTAATAATTAATTTTTATTTTTTTGTACGACTTAGCTGTTTTAAAACACAGGCCAAATTAACTACTGACATGATCCAGTTTTTTTTTTTGTTTTTTTTTTTTTTGCGGTACGCGGGCCTCTCACTGTTGTGGCCTCTCCTGCTGCGGAGCACAGGCTCTGGATGCGCAGGCTCAGCGGCCGTGGCTCACGGGCCCAGCCACTCTGCGGCATGTGGGATCCTCCCGGACCGGGGCACGAACCCATGTCCCCTGCACCGGCAGGCGGACTCTCAACCACTGTGCCACCAGGGAAGCCCCATGATCCAGTTTTTTAAACTCTGTTTTCTAGTTCTAAAGACATGAGCATACATATAATTTCCATCACTTAAAGCTACTTTGGCATCATTGTGATGGCCTACTGTACTTCTGCAAATTACTTTATCTTCTTTACTGCTCTGTGATTCTTCCTGTCAACGCCGTGTCTCTGATAATGTCACTTTGAACAGTGATTGCGTGAATGCTTGGAATTACTGATAATTTCCACAGACAGCATCTTGTAGTAAAACAGTAAGGAAATATTTTTCTATTCTGTGCAAGTGTCTTACAGTGACTGATTTCCTACAAGATGACTTTCTTGGCATCCAATGCAAGGACTCTCGTCCCAAGAGAGAACTGTATGCACAAATGAGAAACGGTTGAAAACATTTCTTAAAATAGAACTGCATTGGAAGATGCATTCTCTCTTAACAAACTCCTGAATTTTTGTAATCCATAATTAATAAAGATTATCATAATTCCAAACACAGAATTTTTTGAGGTAACAGACATGTAAAATCTTTCACCTTGATAATTTTTTTTTTTTTTTTTTTTTGCGGTACGCGGGCCTCTCGCTGCTGTGGCCTCTCCCACCGCGGAGCACAGGCTCCAGATGCGCAGACCCAGCGGCCATGGCTCCCGGGCCCAGCCGCTCCACAGCATGTGGGATCCTCCCGGACCGGGGCACGAACCCGTGTCCCCTGCATCGGCAGGCGGTCTCTCAACCACTGCGCCACCAGGGAAGCCCCATCTTGATAATTTTTATAATACTTTATTGATCGTTACAACTTGAAGAGAATAGAAATTCCTTTCTATAGAAACTACCTATTTGGCAATCTATTGCTTAGTCTAATCGTTTACAAAGCTGAATTACTGAAAATATTAAAACTTTAAGTTTAAAAATAAAATTCCTTAGTAAGAGAAAGGGGAAACAAGGCAGTTGATGGGAAATATAATAAAGAAGGAGCAATAAAAAGGGTTTTGCGTTGGTTACAGCTTTTTTTTATTTTAATTTCATTTCTAAGTGCTATTTCAACCTTATTTTTTATAAGGTTGACTGTATGTCAGATAGCTAGAAACTTTAAGTCTATATGTTTAAAACCAGGCCCATAAATTTGGACGGATACTGTTTTAACAATAACTCAGATTAGCTAGACAGGTGCACAGATAGACAGATATAGATAGATAGATAGATAGACATATATATACATTATGATATCTATATATATACAGTGCAACATCTTTTTCAATTTAAGTCAAAATGCTCTTATGCATTACTATTTGATCATAAACTCAAAATGTACTCTAAAATGCTAATCTCTAGAAAATATAATGCCTAAGGCAATTTTACAGAACTTGTGATTTGTGCCATTACTGTCTTACTTATTATAATTTCAAAAGATTTATAGAACATTTCTAGTCAGTCTTTTTAAGAAAACCTGAACGTACAAAGTTTAAAATAAGAATTTTCATTTTTTAAAAGAATATATTAATATATTTTCATCTCTGTTTAGAGGGGAAAGGAAATTGAAGGACATTTATTTTATTGAAAATTATACATATCTTGATTAATATAAGCTTTTGAGATTACTTCATACAAGATTAATCTTCTCATAATTATCATTGTTAATCTGATAACGCAGGATAACATTGATTCACCCATTGTTTTTCATGGTGCTTGCTTTCTCTTTCACCAGGTTATTTCCCAAGGTGATACATGGGCCCTTTTTGAATATTTATCCCTGGAAAAAATAATCTAACCATTCCCAGTATGTGTGTATCTTAGCTAATGTAGATAAAATATACAGAAGTAAACTGTGGATTTGTGAATCTGAAGTAGGATCAATGGGTCATGGCACTTATAGACTAGGGTTTTCAAACTTAGATGTCAGCAGAGGCTTGGTGGGTAATATCAATGGATTGAACAGTCAGGGTATAATCTGTGGTAGACTGTGATGAATATGAAAGCCTATCTCCCCTCAAAAATAGAGAATATCTACTAAGGTGAAACAATTGTTTCCTTGCTGAAATGTAGACTAGATAGTGCAGCATAGGAAGAGAAGTCAGAAATCCATTTTTTGAATGTCTTCTCAATTCAGTGTAGGTATCTAATTCAAATTATTGAACAATATACAAACCATACAAAATATATCTCTGTGAACTATCAACAGCCAGTTTTAAAGCTATGTATAGATCATGTGTAAAGATGACAAACTTGCTATAACAGAAAGACATATGTAGTATTTTAAATTGAATTTTAATATTTTTCAACTAGTCATCGGTCCTATCATTTCTTATTATCTTACCTGTCAGCTTTTTCAATTTACTTCCTTTTGGGTCTTTGAATACCCTTGAGATTATAACCAAGTTGGTGTCAAAATCCCTATGACAATGTCAGTGTGACACTCATCAGTGGAAGAGTGAGTGGGTGTATGGTTGGGATGGGGGTGAGAGATTTAGGAGATTGTTTGACAGCTTGCATTGGGGAACTGAGGCAATTCCTCTTCCCTATCAAGCAAGGCACCTCTTCATCCATTTGGGTATCTCTAGCTATACGGAAAAAACACGAATTCATGTCACTAAGCGTGTTTTATGTTAAAATATCAAGAGAATTCTAATCTAAAATATTAGTTCTAGGAAATTAAAAAAAAAAAAGAATTGAAGCCATGTCCAGAATTTGGTTTGAGAAACTAAAAATTTTGAAGGCAATAATTAGCAGAAGAGGCAAATGAAAAATGGCCAGAAATTTGAGGTAGACAGAAATCGCCTACTGGTGGAACTATTTTTGCTCCCCCATTTCTCCTGAACTCACCCCCACCCCGACATGGGCTCTGCTCCTGGTTAACTCATGGAATAAATTAAGATGGTTTCAGGATGGAAAAAAACATCCTCGGGGATAATCCAGATATGGCTAAAAATGTAACATCCCCATGGAAAATCAAGTTTCGGCTTTATATCTGCTCCACCTGTGCTTCCTTGAACTGACCTTGTTAACGGTGAGCCATTTCTCAGTCACTGAGACTGATCCTGGAGACGAGTTGGCTTCTGGTAAATCCAATCCCTTGGGAGACAGTTGTAAGCAAAGGTTCTGTGCCTCAGGCAATGAACCTCATCACACTGGTTTCTCATTTGGAGTCACTCACTCCAGTAAGTGATGTCTTGACCATTTTGATACTCAGCTGGCATGTCAGCTGTGTCCCATGCTGACAAACACATAGATATCAGTAATTGAACAGCATTTTTTTCTAGCTTCTGGCCTGAGGGCCCAAACAAACCCACTTAGAGGGCTGAGAATATTAGCAACCTTTGAAGTCATTGAATGAAATGCCTTCACTGTTTTTATTCAGTTATATACTTACAATGTATATTCCACATAGTTTTGTTTCTAGCTAAAATCATATTTTAGTTTAAAGGCAGCATTATTTGTTAACATCTTTATTGGAGTATAATTGCTTTACAATGGTGTGTTAGTTTCTGCTGTATAACAAAGTGAATCAGCTATACATATATTCCCATTTCTCCTCCCTCTTGCATCTCCCTCCCTCCTTCCCTATCCCACCCCTCTAGGTGGACACAAAGCACTGAGCTGATCTCCCTGTGCCATGCGGCTGCTTCCCGCTAGCTATCTATTTTACATTTGGTCATGTATGTATGTCCATGCCACTCTCTTGCTTTGACAGCTTACCCTCCCACTCTCCGTGTGCTCAAGTCCATTCCCTACATCTGCGTCTTTATCCCTGTCCTGCCCCTAGTTTCTTCAGAAACTTTTTTTTTTTTTTTAGATTTCATATGTATGTGTTACCATATGGTATTTATTTTTCTCTTTCTGACTTACTTCACTCTGTATGACAGTCTCTAGGTCCACCCACCTCACTGCAAATAACTCAATTTTGTTTCTTTTCATGGCTGAGTAATATTCCATTGTATATATGTGTCACATCTTCTTTATCCATTCATCTGTCGATGGACACTTAGGTTGCTTCCATGTCCTGGCTATTGTAAATAGTGCTGCAATGAACATTGTGGTACATGACTCTTTTTGAATTATGGTTTTCTCTAGGTATATGTCAAGTAGTGGGATTGCTGGGTCGTGTGGTAGTTCTATTTTTAGTTTTTTAAAGGAACCTCAATACTGTTCTCCGTAGTGGCTGTATCAATTTACCTTCCTACCAACAGTGCAAGAGGGTTCACTTTCCTCCACACCCTCTCCAGCATTTATTGTTTGTAGATTGTTTGATGATGGCCATTTTGACCGGTGTGAGGTGATACCTCATTGTAGCCTTGATTTGCATTTCTCTAATGATTAGTGATATTGAGCATCCTTTCATGCATTTGTTGGCCATCTGTATCTCTTCTTTGGAGAAATGTCTATTTAGGTCTTCTGCCCATTTTTGGATTTGGTTGTTTGTTCTTTTGATATTGAGCTGCATGAGCTGCTTGTATATGTTGGAGATTAATCCTGTGTCAGTTGCTTCATTTGCAAATATGTTCTCCCATTCTGAGGGTTGTCTTTTCATTTTGTTTATGGTTTCCTTTGCTAGGCAAAAGCATTTAAGTTTCATTAGGTCCCATTTGTTTATTTTTGTTTTTATTTCCATCACTCTAGGAGGGGGGTCAAAAAGGATCTTGCTGTGATTTATGTCATAGAGTGTTCTGCCTATGTTTTCCTCTAAGAGTTTTATAGTGTCTGGTCTTACATTTAGGTCTTTAATCCATTTTGAGTTTATTTTTGTGTGTGGTGTTAGGGAGTGTTCTAATTTTATTCTTTTACATGTAGCTGTCCAGTTTTCCCTGCACCACTTATTGAAGAGTCTGTCTTTTCTCCATTGTATATTCTTGCCTCCTTTTTCAAAGATAAGGTGACTATATGTGTTGGTTTATCTCTGGGCTTTCTATCCTGTTCCATTGATCTATCTTTCTGTTTTTGTGCCAGTACCATACTGTCTTGATTATTGTAGCTTTGTAATATATCTGAAGTCAGGGAGGCCAATTCCTCCAGCTCCACTTTTCTTTCTCAAGATTGCTTTGGCTATTCGGGGTCTTTTGTGTTTCCATACAAATGTGAAATTTTTTGTTCTATTTCTGTGAAAAAATGCCACTGGTAGTTTGATAGGGATTGCATTGAATCTGTAGATTGCTTTGGGTAGTAATTTTCACAATGTTGATTCTTCCAATCCAAGAACATGGTATATGTCTCTATCTGTTTGTATCATCTTTAATTTCTTTCATCAGTGTATTATAGTTTTCTGCATACAGGTCTTTTGTCTCCTTAGGTAGGTTTATTCCTAGGTATTTTATTCTTTTTGTTGCAATGGTAAATGGGAGTGTTTCCTTAATTTCTCTTTCAGATTTTTCATCATTAGTGTTTAGGAATGCAAGAGATTTCTGTGCATTAATTTTGTATCCTGCTGCTTTACCAGATTCATTGTTTAGCTCTAGTAGTTTTCTCGTATCATCTTTAGGATTCTCTATGTATAGTATCATGTCATCTGCAAACAGTGACAGCTTTACTTCTTTTCTCATTTGGATTCCTTTTATTTCTTTTTCTTCTCCGATTGCTGTGGCTAAAACTTCCAAAACTATGTTGAATAGTAGTGGTGAGAGTGGGCAACCTTGTCTTGTTCCTGATCTTAGTGGAAATGGTTTCAGTTTTTCACCATTGAGAACGATTACAGGCAGCATTTTGATTCTGTGCTAAATGGCAGAGACATCAAGACAAGGACATTTATTTTTTTGTTTTGCTTATGTTATTATGATGTCAAATAAAAACAAATCTGGATCTAGATGAAGGGAAACTTTATTTGAAAACATTATTGCAAAGGAACTGGGGGATGGACTTTTACAATAGGAAGAAGGGGACTATTGCCGTAGGAAGAACATGTAACCGTGAAGTCTGCCAGCTTCTCAACGGTTGGTGGGAAAGGTTCTTCTCTTCATAAGGAGGAGTAAACAAAGCTGCAAAAATACAGGTGTGAGGAAGTGAATAAGCAAGGGTGAGATGGAAGGATGGTGGATCGGAGACTGTTTTATGTTGCGGTCTGAATTATTCTCAAGATGGGATCTTAGGGGTTGCATACAGGCTCAGGCTAAGGATGGATCATAATACAGAGGCCTGGGAGAAGAAGAGAAACTTAACCAGAGTTCGGTTACAAGCATTTTGTTCTGATTGATCAGTGGGGACTCAACAGTTCATCTAATCATTTACAAGGCAGAGAATGAGAATTTGGAGGTTCTGCCTCTGACCTTGTCAGAGGTAAGCAAGAGGAATATCTGTAGTCTTACCTAAATCATATTGGGATGGCTGGTTCCTTGCAACAGTCTTTTACCTCAACACGAAGGGGTGGAGGGATTGCTTAACCATCGCTACTTCGCAGAATCACAGGGCTCAGATACAACTCAACATTGACAATAAGGATTTCACAGTAAGGCACAAAGGGAAAGTTTAAAATAATCTCAAGAAACTAGAATCCCATTGGAGGGATGTTCCCTCACATAGTTTAAGAAGATAATCCATACCTGCAGGGCAATGGTTCTCAGCTGGGGCTGATCCCTTCACCCTTCACCTTGTGGACACATGGAAATATTTTTGATTGTCCAAATGGAGGTAAGGATGCCACTGGCATCCAGTGGGTAGAAGCCAGGGACACTGTTAAACATCCTACAATACACAGGAGAGTTCCACAAGAAAGATTTATCTAGACCAAACTTTCAGTAATGCTGAGGTTCAGAAATTCTGCTTAGGAAAAAAAAAAAAAAAATGAGAACTGGATCATTCTCTGCCATTGTCTGGCTGTGCAGACTCTCAAAAGTCAGTTAGCTAGTTTGAGCCCCAGTTTCCTTATATGTTACCTGGGAACAATGCTATTTATTTCATAGGGATTATTGTAAGGATTAATGAAAGAAAATCTGTGTAAGCACCTACCACAGGATCTCGTAAATAAAAGTCAGGTAGAATATATTAATTACTTATCTATTTCCCAATTTTCCTTCCATCTACTTTTATCCATTTCTCATATTGGCTCCTCCAGACTAACTTTTTTGGTTATCACCCATGTCCCAGTGTTTGGGCGGAGAGGCTAACCTCAAGAACCTGGGGTTGGGAGGACAGAGAACAGAGCTTGAGTACCACCAGGATTAGCTTTATGAACTTAGGTAAAACAATTAACTTACTCTCTCTGTGTTTTAGTTTCTTTAACTGTCCAAAGGATAAAAAGACATTTTCTCTTACCTGTGTCAGGGCTGAAAATAAATAAGTTAATAGGGAAAGCAATGGCTTGCCCAGAAGTGATCAATAAATTATTTTTACTTCAACAAGATGTGAAAGCACTTTCAGAAGTTATGAGCATTATCTAAATTGAGAGGTTTAAGTGGCCATTAAAATTTATTTCACTATAATTTATTTACCAGTCTTTTGATCATAAGGGTGCTCTTTAATTTTTTAAAGTTATATTTTAAATTAAATAACTATCTACAAAATTTTTAAAAATATGTATAGATAAGTCTCAAATTAAGAGTACAGAATTCCTCACATACTCATATCCATTTCTACTCTGGATCCTTAATTTCTTTTCATAATTTCCGAGTTTTATTTCTTTGGGTAGTTTCCTTTGTATATTTAAAATAAGTATTTTGATTTTTCATGATTTATTAACTTTAGACGGTATTATTTGATTCCAATCTTCAAAAGATTAATCATATAGTGACTTACCCAACTATATATGTCTCTTCTCCTTCCTCTCCTAAAGTTTATGTTATTATTTTAAAGTTTCAAAGTTTATAAACTTCACATTTGATATGTAAGTAGTTGTGTTCCAGTTTTACTTTGGGTTGATTCCAAAAATAAAAGTGTGGTAAAAACAATATTTGCAGTTTTTCAATTATGTAAATATTTTAAATTATATAACTACGTAACCCCAAAACTGAAATTAAAACCATAGAGAAAGAAATGCAATCCTATGATACTGACGTGCTAATGCTCAAAGGAGAATATCCCAAGCGTCTGCATCTAGTGACGTTTCCTTTATTTTCTTTTGAGCTTACATTTTTTTCCATACATTTTCAGTGACCACTAATTCATCATCATCTTGTCATTTTCTTTCTTAAATGCTTTTTAAAAATATGTTGCTCTGTAGGTGTCTGTGGCAGGTTGGTTCCCCAGGTAGCAGACTGTGAGACAGAGATTTGTGTTCAGAAAATTTATTGAGCCTTGCTCCTAAGGATCGACCTGGTGTGGGATGAGAGGAAGGGGGATGCGTTAAAAAAAAAAAAAAAGCAGGATTGGTCAAAAAGAAAGGCTGGTCTGTAAAACATAAAGTCTTCAACTGATCCCAGGAGGAGCTCCTGAGCTGAGATGCCCCTTCAGAATTTTCCCTAATTGGGCCAAGGGAGTAGGCATCATCGGTGTGGGTTACAGCAAGGAAGGGGCGTGATGTGTACAGTGGGGTGGTTCCCATCAACAGGACAATATTGGGGAGGTAGGTGGGGAGGAAATCAGCTGCAACCTGTCAGCCACCAGTAATCCCAGCAGCAGGGGGAATGCACGCTTCAGACCTGAAAGGGGTGTCAGGGAGGGGAGGAATCTGGGCAGCACACAAGGGAATCCAAAACCGTCCCTAAGGAGCCATTTCTCATATGAGATCCTTGAACATTTGAAAATCTGGATTCGTCTTTTTCTTTATGCTTCACTGGTAATTTGTCTGAGTAGATATTCTTTCTGTCAGGTTGTTTTTTTATTGTCTTCTTAGCACACAGTGTTCGATAAGTCAGTCTGCCAACCAGATGCTTGCTGTACCTATTTTTTTCTCTCTATGGCAGATTGAGGAATTTCTCTTCATTCTTAAAGTTCTGAAACTTCTCAGGATATGGGTCTTTTTTCATTCTAATCAGCATTTCTAAGTGTCTGTGATATGAAGATGTGTCCTTTTCTTTAGCTAACAAAAATATTTGTAAATCATTTATTTCATTGTTTCTTTCCATTTGTCATCACAGTTCTTTTCATCTGCAACACTTACTGAATAAGACCTAGAATCCTGGGTGTACCGTGGCAAGAATCTTTCCTCAGACTATACTTCCTTTTGTCTTTTTTTCTCTTTTTGTCTTCTGGGGCATTTATCCAATTTTTATCTTTCAGATCAGCTAGATTCTTAGCTTTATTTATTTTGATTTTCATTCCATATGCTGACTTTTAATAATATCTAGGTACTTTCTTTTTCTATTAATACCCCTTTTCTTTGGACAGCAATCTCTTTTATGAATGAAATAAATGCTTGTTTTCCTCTAAATACACTAAATCTGTTTTGTAGATGTTCTTTTCTTCTGTGCGTCATTTCTATTTCTGCCGTCAGCTGTATGTTTCCTCACCCTGGTATTTGCTTTAATGTTTTGTTCACATGTTTGATGATTCATGGTTCATTATTTCATGAATAAAAGCACAACTAATTTGATTAGTATAGGTTGTTTTCATAGGTTTACTCTGCAGATACATTTAAATATGTTTCCCTAAGTGACTAAGTTACATATGCATGGTGTGTGTGTGTCTGTCTGTGTGTGTGTTTATCACTGTGGACTAAATTTTCAATATAAGTATATGTATGTATATATACTTAATATATAATTGTATGTATTTATATTAAATATAATAGTTTGCATGTGTTTATATATACTATATATGTTGATATATATTTATATATGCTATATTCTGTCTTTTGTTTTATATATTTTACAAGTTATGTTTTATAGGATATATATATGTTTATATATATTACTTATATATAGTATTGTAATATTATATATAAATATATATATATATATATATATAGCCACACTATGTATATGTGTCCTTTTCTTTTTTAATCTAAGTGACCTGAATGCTTTTTGCCCCCAAACATCTCCTCTAGTAGCCTCAAATGCTCATTATTTTCAATATTTTCAAAACGCATATTTTTGGTCATATTTTCTGCCCTTTTCTTTCCATAAGCATCCTGGATTTTACTTCTCAGTCCTAATCCCACACCTTGGCCCCAGGAAGATACTTTTAATCTGATTAGTCAGCAATGAAACCATAATTAAGTCATTCTCACTAATGTTGAGTGTGCACTAAATCACACACATCTATCTTTTCTGCCTCTATTTTTCTTCTATCTCTTCTCTATTTCTGTGGTGCTTATATGTAGGTGGAAGAGCCACTAATGTCTAGTTTTCCAGAACTGGCCATCTTATGCTCATTTCCTCTCTACTTCCTTTATCAGTGTGATGGTCTGAGGGTGATAAGTTCTTGAGGTAAAGACTTTTGGGCAAAATATAAAGTCCCATGTAGGCTACTCAAATCTAGGCTCTACCAGAGCTGCATATTAAGATATCAGGCTTTTATGCAGCCCTTACAATTGCAGTTTGGTTCTTCTATAGCTATTATTCCTTTTGTGTATTGCCCTATTGAAAACATAGACTATATATATATATATATATATAAAATGGGCAAGCATTTGATTTAATGAAAACCTCACCCTAAATCCTAACAGTATCCATTCATACGTTCTGCTATGTCTACATGAATCCATTTAAAATGATAAATATTTACGAAGAATAAAACCCATTTATCAATCAGCATCCACCAATGTTTTTTTCTCAAAGGATTATATTCACAATCTAGATCCTCTCGTGACGTCAGACCCCCAAACTTTGCTCCCCAACCTGCTCAGGAGACTGCTTTTCAATTATGATGACACTCACTTCACTCCAACTAGGTAAAAATAAAAGCATATTTCAATACAACTGAGTATTTTTATACTGATACCATTGATGAAAGTCTAATTTAACTAATAAAATTTCCTTCACATAATCTTTGCATTTTATCTAATATTAGTATCTATTACTAGAATTAGTAATATTACTTTCGACATGCCTCTCTTTTTTTTTTTTTTTTTTTTGCGGTACGCAGGCCTCTCACTGTTGTGGCCTCTCCCGTTGCGGAGCACAGGCTCCAGACGCGCAGGCTCAGGGGCCATGGCTCATGGGCCCAGCCGCTCCGCGGCATGTGGGATCCTCCCGGAGCGGGGCACGAACCCGCGTCCCCTGCATCGACAGGCGGACTCTCAACCACCGCGCCACCAGGAAAGCCCTCGACATGCCTCTCTTCTTGTTGGAGGAGGTCATTGAGAGGACATGACTGCTGGTTGACCCTTGGAGCTGGACTCGGGACTCAGGCAATGGAGAATCCTTTCCTCCTCCCCTGTCCTTAGAAAATACGTTCTGCCCACTGTTGCTGCTCTAGGACCTACTTCAAAGATGCAGCCTTAAGAGAGTCATATGTTAATAAGACCATGTGGACTGTATACATGACAACCCCTTTAAAGCCTCTACATAAATTCTTAAAATTCTCGTGGGCCGGTGTGGAGATCTACCTGTCTTGAGGTCACCCAAGACACGACTCATGTAAGTTCCCTTGCTTATAAAAACCGCCACCTACCAGTCTGGAGGGGTCTGCCTCTTTCTTTGGTTTCTCCTTGCCCACTGTGTATGGGGGGCAGTTTTAAATTTCACCTGGGCAATTCCTGCGATTTAGGAAAACACTTCTGGCTCTGACATACCAATGTGTTTCTACTGATATTTTAAGAGTTAGGAGTGTAGCATTAACACATTAGCATAGATTAATTCCTTGATTTAATTAGAAAGCTCAAAGAAAGGAGGAGGGACATAAACGGTTTGTTAAGAATGAAGAGGATACAAAGCATTCCATTACCTGCAAAGGGTACGCTTGCCTACGTATACTGTTGGGTGTGCACTGGGGACCTGGGCAGAGGGAGATTCATAGGACATGTTATAAAAAATTGTCTCTTCTTCATAATTTTGCCAAGAGCTTTTGTTGATCCCCAAAGTCACTGTGTTCAGGGATAGTGAAACTGCAGAGCATTATTGGAGGAAATGACAGAGCTCTGGGAAAAGTGTAAATGCCCCAGTGGACAGAAAGGTGTGAAGTGGCTTGCTTGGGCCTCAGAGTCTGTCACTCTGTTGCTGAGGCAACCAATGCTAGCGGAGAAGTAATATCCATGGTTACCTTTCTGGTCGTGTTGAGTTGTTGGGGAAAAATTTAAAAAGAATTTGGATCATCCGTTCCCTGGAGACCCATTTGAATCATCGAAGCTTAGTGTCATTTGTCTGTATCTCTCTCAGCTACGCATTCCACATATCAATTTGCTTAAATGGTGGGTGCCCATGCCAAATCTAATTATCCCTTATCTCACAGAGTCATTAATCATTTCTATCCATTATGCATTGACTACTGATAGCTACTCCAATCTTTAGTACATGAAACTTTAATATGCATTAGAATACCATGTTTATAAGTGGCATTTATCCCTGAAATGTACTGCATGGCATTTCTTAGATGAAAGATTTTGGCATGAAAACTGGTGGTGTGTTTTATGTTGCTCTTCTAATAATCTATAAAAATAATAAAATAAAAACAGTATGCTAGAGACAATTGCGAAGCTGCTGATAATTATTCATTATAATGTTAATTAGCACAGCAGAGTGAAAATATTACACAACCTAAATAGTGTCCAAGAATCTCAAAACACAGCGAAAACAAATGATAACTTATCAATAGCATCAGGGTGCGAACGATGTGAGGGGAATATTTTCCTAGTTAAAATTTAAAAATAATGTAATACTAGGGGTAACTATAGCATTCTCTAGCTGTTCAGCATCTTCAATTGCTGCATTCTACACAATGCCTATTGCCCCATATGTATTTTGACTTTTTATTTTCCTCCAAAATATTTGGTGGTACTGAAATAGATGTAAACAATGATCAAGTTCAAAATATTTTTTTTTTCAGACACTTAAAGAGTCTATTGCACAGCAGAGATTTGAACTCAGATTTCATGACTCCAACCCATGGCTATTTCATCCATAGATAGTAAGGGATGTAACCAAAATTTTTTCAGTGTCTCCTACATAACCAGTTACTATACACAGTACCATTACATATTATTTTCACTATTGAGAAGACTAATTATTTATCTATACTGTATCTGTATTTCCATCTGTAAATCTATCAGCTATCTTCTTATTAACATATCTATCTATATAGAAAACAATGGATCTGCCAAAATTTGAATCCTAGTTTGTCATATTTAAATTGTAATTTGAGTATTTCCAAACACTCGACCATTTTTAGTTTCATATAATGCTGAGGAAGTAAAAATAACATTTCCTCTATAATAAAAACTAATGTTAAATTAATGTTAAATGTCAAAGATTTCACAAAGACCTCTTAATCCAATTCCCCTATTTTAAAGGTGAGAAAATGGAGGTCCAGCAAAGGTTACTGCTTTGCACATTTATATGATTATTTTTACTGTTTCCTAACTTGTAATCTTGTTGATATATTTACTACACCACCACACTTTGCTCTTGAGCTGCTCATAATTGGAATATCATCCCATATTTTTCTTTCATTTTCTCTCCTTCTAGCGAAGATCTATATGTATTGTAAGACTGAGCTCAAAACCTTTGTCTTCCATAAATCTTTACCAAATTTCATTATTTAAAATTTATTTACTTATTTTTTTGGAGTTCCCCAAAAGTTTTATTTTTTTAATTAATTTTTATTAGCGTATAGTTGCTTCACAATGTTGTGTTAGTTTCTACTGTACAGCAAAGTGAATCAGCTATATATATACATATATCCCCTCGGTTTTGGATTTCTTTCCCATTTAGGTCAACACCAGCACTGAGTAGAGTTCCCTGTGCTATACAGTAGGTTCTCATTATTATCTATTTTATACATAGTATCAGTAGTGTATATATGTCAATCCCAATCTTGCAATTCATCCCATCCCCCTTCCCCCTTTTCCTCCTTGGTATTCATACATTTTTTCTATGTCTGTGTCTTTATTTCTGCTTTGCAAATAAGATAATCGATACCATTTTTCTAGATTCTACATACATGCATTAATATATTATATTTAGTTTTCTCTTTCTGACTTACTTCACTCTGTATTATAGTCTCTAGGTCCATCCACATCTCTACAAATCTATAAATGACCCAGTTTGGTTCCTTTTTATGGCTAATATTCTGCTGTATATATGTACCATATCTTCTTTATCCATTCCTCTGTTGATGGACATTTAGGTTGCTTCCATATCTTGGCTATTGTAAATAGTGCTACAACGAACATTGGGGTGCATGTGTCTTTTTGAATTATGGTTTTCTCAGGGTATATGCCCAGTAGTGGGATTGCTGGATCATATGGTGGTTCTATTTTAGTTTTTTAAGGAACCTACATACTGTTCTCCATAGTGGCTGTATCAATATACATTCCCACCAACAGTGCAAGAGGGTTCCCTTGTCTCTACATCCTCTCCATAATTTATTGTTTGTAGATTTTTTGATGATGGCCATTCTGACTGGTGTGAGGTGTTACCTCATTGTAGTTTTGATTTACATTTCTCTAATAATTAGTGATGTTGAGCATCTTCTCATGTGCCTCTTGGCCATCTGTATGTCTTCTTTGGAGAAATGTCTATTTTGGTCTTCCACCTATTTTTTTGATTGGGTTGTTTGTTTTTTGATATTGAGCTGCATGAGCTGCTCATATATTTTAGAGATTAATCCTCTGTCAGTTGCTTCGTTTGCAAGAATTTTCTCCCATTCTGAGGGTTGTATTTTTGTCTTGTTTATGGTTTCCTTTGCTGTGCAAAAGCTTTTAAGTTTCATTAGGTTCCATTTGTTTATTTTTGTTTTTATTTTCATTACTCTAAGAGGTGGGTAAAAAAGATCTTGCTGTGATTTATGTCCAAGAATGTCCTGCTTATGTTTTCCTTTAAGAGTTTTACAGTGTCTGGCCTTACATTTAGGTCTTTGATCCATTTTGAGTTTATTTTTGTGTATGGTGTTAGGGAGTGTTCTAATTTCATTCTTTTACATGTAACTGTCCAGTTTTCCCAGCACCATTTATTGAAGAGGCTGTCTTTTCTCCATATTCTTGCCTCCTTAGCCATAGATTAGGTGACCATAGGTGTGTGGGTTTATCCGTGGACTTTCTCTCCTGTTCCATTGATCTATATTTCTGTTTTTACGCCAGTACCATACTGTCTTGATTACTGTAGCTTTGTAGTGTTGTCTGAAGTCAGGGAGTCTGATTCCTCCAGCTCCATTTTCCTTTCTCAAGACTGCTTTGGCTATTCGGGGCCTTTTGTGTTTCCATACCAATTGTACAAATTTTTGTTCTAGTTCTGTGAAAAATGCCACTGGTAATTTAAGAGGGATTGCACTGAATCTGTATATTGTTTTGGGTAGTATAGTCATTTTCACAGTATTGATTCTTCCAGTCAAGAACATGGTATATCTCTCCACCTGTTTGTATTGTCTTTGATCTCTTTCATCAGTATCTTATGGTTTTTGGTGTACAGGTTTTTGCATCCTTAGGTAGGTTTATTCTTAGGTATTTTATTCTTTTTGTTGAAATGGTAAATGGGATTTTTTCCTTAATTTCACTTTCTGATCTTTCGTTATTAGTGTATAGGAATGCAACAGATTTCTTTGTATTAATTTTGTATCCTGCAACTTTACTAAATTCATTGATTAGCTCTAGTAGGTTTCTGGTGGCATCTTTAGGATTTTCTATATTATCATGTCATCTGTAAACAGTGACATTTTTACTTCTTCTTTTCCAATTTGGATTCCTTCTATTTATTTTTCTTCTCTGATTACCGTGGCTAGGACTTTCAAAGCTATGTTGAACAATAGTGGCGAGAGTGGACACGCTTGTCTTGTTTCTGATCTTAGAGGAAATGCTTTCAGTTTTTCACCATTGAGAATAATGTTTGCTGTGGGTTTGTCATATACGGCCTTTATTGTGTTGAGGTAGGTTCCGTCTATGCCCACTTTCTGGAGAGTTTTTTATCATAATGGGTGTAGAATTTTGTTGAAAGCTTTTTCTGCATCTATTGAGATGGTCATATGGTTTTTATTCTTCAATTTGTTAATATGGTGTATCACATTGATTGATTTGCATATATTGAAAATCCTTGCAGTTACAAAATTTCTAATGCATAAATTTTTTTTTTCTTGGAACTAAGAGAACATATATATGGTATAATTAATCTTTTCTTATTTACTCTATCTTTTTATTTATGCCTCCTTTTAATCATCCTTTTTTTTTTTTGCTGGGACATGAAGAGACTTTTTATTTGTCACATATGTTAATACTTATTTTTGCTTGTAGAACAGAGTCACGGATCGAAGAGTAGGCTGTTAGTAGGTATTAGTAGGGTAGCAGGGTCTAGCATAGCATTTAGTACACAATAGGCTGTTCAATAAGGATGAGTCATAGTTCTCAAATGCCAACTTCAGGTACTGTAAACTGTCAATCACTTTTTATGTAGATGCCTTGGATTGCTGATACACTACATTTTCTTCAATTAGGGATTAACTTTTTTTGTAGTTTTTTTGGGTTTTGTTTGTTTCCAGTCATCTTTAGAAGTTAGGTGGTAGGGCCCCGTCTCCCTCTCTTTCCCCCACAACAACAGAATAGTATTCTTATTAGAAGTTCCTAAGATGGGCAATTCCAGCATGCAAAGTGGGACGGGACATAGCCAGGAAGATGAGAAATTGAAGCCATCATCTAGGAGTAATATATTCCATCACTGTTGCTCCTTGCAGCCTGCAGGTCTTCTTCACAGCCCTCTCCATTAAACCCATTAACATGCAGGATCTTTATTTGCTTCACAGTGGTGATTTTACCAGATTCTCCAGCACCCAACCCCCCGATGTAGGGTAGGACTCTTGGAAAAAGAGAGAGCGAAAGAGAGAAAAGGGGGCAGGGCAAGAGAGCAGGCGGCCAGGGGAGGGAGACCCACACCTGGGTTGCCACAGCCCCGTGCCCCATTTTGGGCACCCCGGCCAGCTGAATCTTTCATCCTTTTTTAAACATGTTCATATATTGTCTCACCAGCTGGATAGAAAGTTCTGCGAGAGAAGCTTGTCCACTTTCTTGTAGCTCCTCCGACTTCCCAGTGTATTGACTTTGCCCGGGTAGGCACTCAATCAGTATGTGGTCATTACTTGCTTGATGTTTGGTCATGACAGAGAGCAAATTGTTTGGTTTATTTCATTTACAAGGTACAGCAAAGTCAACTAATATGAACTTTTATCACTGAAAAGGGAAAAGAGAATTACAGAAGTTGGAAATTCACTGCCTACTACCACAGAGGTGGGAAGTCAAAATAGCCATTTTCCCACCAGCTTTTCCATTTGTGTGCTTCTAGGCCAATGAGCTCAATATTTTAACATGAACTGCCTAAAACTAACTGCCAGTGTCCATATTTCAAAATGTGTCCATATTTCACCTTTGGAGCACTGACTCATCCATCAGGTCCTGAAAAGCTTTTGTAAGCTCAATGTATATGATGCTGAAGACTGACCCGAACATGTTAAAAACATCGGTGGACATATAAAATAAATAGGAACAGTTCGGCAAGGGAGACTAACAGAAGGAAAGAGAACTCAAATGCCCTCTTTCCACTTTGGTCCTCTCGTAATGTACCGATTGCCTCAAATACCTTCAGAGTAACCATGTTGGGGGCAAAGTGGGGGAACATGGAGAGACAGAATACTGGAATATTCAGTAAACATGATTCCCAAGTGCAAGAATCCTCTAGGGCAGCGGTCCCCAACCTTTTTGGCACTAGGGACTGGTTTCGTAGAAGACAATTTTTCCGCGGATGGGGTGGGGGACGGGGTGTAGGGTTTGTTCAGTTCAATGCAAACAATGGGAGGGATGGTTCAGGCGGTAATGCGCGTGATGGGGAGCGATGGGGAGCGGCAGATGAAGCTTCACTCGCTCACCTGCCACTCACCTTCTTCTGTGCGGCCTGGTTCCTAACAGGCCGCGAACTGGTATTGGTCTGTGGACCAGGGGCTGGGGACCCCTGCTCTAGGGTAGCTTTTCAGAGATGATTTTTTTTTTTTGGCTCAGCGGCCATGGCTCACGGGCCCAGCCGCTCCGCGGCATGTGGGATCTTCCCGGATCGGGGCGCAAACCCGTGTCCCCTGCATCAGCAGGCAGACTCTCAACTACTGTGCCACCAGGGAAGCCCTCAGAGATGATTTTGCATGATAATAACTTCTGCCTTAGCAAAAGTCTTCTTCACTAGACTTGTCCCTTCTCTAAATAAGTTCCTATTTTGATTAATGGTCACCACCATCTACCCAGTGGCTCAAGCCCCAGACCTGGATGGTACCCTTTATCCTTTTCTCTTCCTCACCTACTACATCCAATCAACCACCAATTGTTGTTGATTCTATCTTCTAAAAATCTCTTGATTTTTTTCCACTTCTCTCTAATCTGTTACTATCACAGTAGTCTGAACCAACACTCTCTCTCACCTAGATGATTTATTCCTTCAAACTAATTTCCATCCCTTTCTATTACCAAATAAATATAAAGGTTAAGACTGCTAGCTTTCAGATTGCACACTGATTAGCTATGTTACATTGGGCAAATTGCTCAAGCTTTTTGTAAAGTGGAAATAATAATGTTTTCCACCTCATTGAGTTGTTATGAATACTAATATTTGAATACATGTAACATCCCTAAAGAGATTTGGTTTATAGAAGGTCCTTATTGTTGCACTCAACAGACCTAGTGATATATAAAATGAATAGCTGATCATTCCCTTTTCCAGCTTAAAACCATTCAATGACTTCACATTACTTTTGGAATAAATTCCAAAATTCTTAATGTGGCTTCAGATGAGTTTCCTTGATTCACCCCTACACACATCTCCAGCCACATCTTTGCTATGCCTGTGTTCATTATCTGATCTCTAGCAGCACTGGTTTAATTCACATTTCTTAGGCATCCAAGACTCATATTGGTCTAAATCTTGACACATGCAGCTTTCTTCTACTTTCCTTGGGCTGGATCATCTCTCATCGTCCCTTAACTTCTGATGTTCTTTCAGAATCTAACTTAAAGAACACTTCCTTGGGGATATTTATTATGTGACATTCTTGTGTGACTACTCAAGACTAGATCAAATCCTCCTTTATATGCAATTTCATACTGTCTAGAATTAGAACTAATTACTTGTGTAAGTATATGTTTTTGTTCCTTTCTGTAATGTAAATTTTACTACATTAAGTGTGTAGTGAAACAGGCAACGAAAGGATTAGAAAAATAATTGTAGAGTAACTCTCATTCTGTTCTTTGACTTTCTAGAGACTTCATCCTGTATCTACTTACCAGGAGAAGAGCCAGGGATGCCTTAGAGATAATTCATCCTAACCTCTATTTTATAGAGAAACCCACCAATTCCATGCAGCAATATGAAAGGCTCTCTCCACTTTTCTCCTGTCAAAAGTTCAATTGCTTCCCTATCTACTGTCACCATGGAAAAATTCCCAAATATTAACCTGGACATTAGTGAAGATTAGTTGGCTAATTTATAAAGCTGTGCATTGTAAAGAGTCCAAAATTTAAATGGTAGAACTAATGAGATCAGTAAAATATTGGTATTAAAAAAAGTCTTGGGACTGTAAACAAGCATTCCCCCTACCTCATCTGATTAAAATCATTCCTGGGTATGAAATATAAACTGTGACAGATATTGTTAAAGGTTTCTCAAACTACTTCTAAACAGGAAAAGACACGATAAAGGATAAAAACTTGAATCTTGACAAGTGCCTTAAAACCTGACCTGTTATTGTTCTTGCCAATGTAGGAAAAAAATGACATCTCCAATCTGAAGACAACGAAACACATTAAATACAAACTGGGAAATCAGAAAAATTCGAAGTCAATTATAAGATTTAAGCATATGTTTTATTTGTCTGTTTCTTTAAATAGTGAGACACTTAAGGGCAATGGATCCAGAGTTCAAATTCTTTTAATATTTCAATTAAACTTTAAAAAAGTCATATTATTAGAATCAATAAAAGGTACTTATTTCCAGATTGGAACTGCATCTATTTACAATGACCAAATACAAAGTTTTGTTGAAAGAGTTCCATTTGTTGAACATTTCTGTCTTATATAATTTTATGCTAGTCTACACCATCATTGCTATTGACTAAAATTATAGAGCACTTCATACATTTCAATTTATTTTGTGTTTTCTGTGCTTAGGCAATCTTGACTGAATATGAATGCTCTCTTTTTGTCAACCTGGAGTAGCTGAAGTATATTTATTTAAAAGCAATACTAATGATATAAATAGAAAAAAGTATGGTATCAACTGGATAGGCATTTTCAGGTAAGAGAAAAGTTTATATTTGAAGTGGAAGAGATACAGTATATATTTTATGAGTTGGTTTTTACACTTAAAGTTCTACTGTTCTTTTTGTTCTTGTTCTTCAGATGATCTCTCTCTTGTTCCTTTTCCTGTGTCACAGACAGTTATATTCCTTTTTTCTTAATCTAACCTTTCCCTGATTACAGACATTGTGCTAATTACTCACTGCGATTCCAAGGTTCCACACAGCCAGCTTTGTTCCCACTTCTGCAAGGTACACAGTTGCATCAATATTCAGTAGGGAGTTCTTTAAAATAACCTAAGTGGCACTTGGGAATAGATCTTCCTCCAGTGGGTAAATACGTATTCAAATCAACAAAATATACATTCAGTAAGCGTACTTCTGAAATGTTACACTTTCCAAATGAGTTTTTTTACAATGAAAGATTCATAATATGCTAATACAGATATAAATATTGTGCCAGGTCACATCTAAAGACGGAAAAGTCTAGTAAGTAAAAATGCCCGTTACCCGGGGACTTCAAGATTTTTCTGCCCGAGGTGATGCACGGTAGTAGCACTCCCTAACTGCAAAGAACCAGGAAGTTTTGTTGCTGTTGCTTTGTTTTGTTTTGTTTTGTGGGTTGTCTCAGCAAAAGACACCAACTGTAGAGTGCTGAGTGTATTTTGTTTCCCTATTGAATTCTGACTCTCTTGTTAAAATGATTAATTCCTATTTTTAAAAAAAATTCAGAAAATATCACATAAGTACTGGATTTCTGTCTTCCCTTGAAAACCATGAAGATCTGCCAACTCTGAGCCCCATTTCTGCTCTGCGCAGCAGCATAGCCGCTGCCCAGTGGTACCCTTACCCTCAGAGGGAGGAGAGCTCTCTCATTCAGCACCCTTCAATGTCTGTCTTTGCCTCCCATACACTGAGACCTAGAGTCAAGGTACCATGTACCTATTGTTTTCCTAATGTTAGAGTTAAAATTTTTTTTCTTATATCTATATTTCCATCAAATGTGGTAAAATTAAAAACGGACCTATATGCCAGTATGTTTCAAATAAAAGGGGTGCAGTCTAAGGAGCTAGTATATTTCTTCGTGGAAACAAAGAACATTCCATATATTTAATTTGTAACGGTGTCTGTGTGAAAGGCTGCATCTTTAACACCTCCCTACTCTCCCCTGCTGCACACATTTATATTAACTTACATACCTCTTAGGAGTTGAGTTTACAGCCACTATGACATAGTGTGAGCTGATTTTTGTAAAATGCATGTGTGAACATGTGTACACTTAGGAAAAATTGGCAAAGGATACCCCCAGTGTCAACTGCACTATTTCTGGGCAATGGGGTTATGAGTGATTTTAAGTTTCCTCTGTTTATTTTTTTTATGTTATGAAATTTTCACTGTGTGCTTGTGTTATTTTCAAAAACAGAAACAATGAAATTTTTAAAATATTACAAAATGGGGCTTACCTGTTGGCACAGTGGTGGAGAGTCCGCCTGCCGTTGCAGGGGACACGGGTTCATGCCCCAGTCTGGGAAGATCCCTCATGCCGCGGAGCGGCTGGGCCCATGAGCCATGGCCGCTGAGGCTGCACGTCCGGAGCCTGTGCTCTGCAACGGGAGAGGCCACAACAGTGAGAGGCCCGCGTACCGCAAAAAAAAAAAAAAAATTACAGAATGGTTTGGGATGTCCCTGGTGGCGCAGTGGTTAAGAATCCACCTGCCAATGCAGGGGACACAGGTTCGAGCCCTGGTCCAGGAAGATCCCACATGCCGTGGAGCAACTAAGTCCGTGCGCCACAGCTACTGAGCCTGCGCTCTAGAGCCCGCAAGCCACAACTACTGAGCCGGTGCGCCTACAGCCCGCGCACCGCAACGAAGAGCAGCCCCCGCTCGCCGCAACTAGAGGAAGCCCACGCGCAGCAACAAAGACCCAACACAACCAAAAATAAATAGATAAATATAAAATAAATTTTTAAAAAAATGATTTGGTCAGAATGCTAGAGACCTATTCCCTATTTGTTCCCCTCTGGATGCAATTAATGCACATTTCAGTCTTCATAGAACCTAACCCCAAATGCAAGGGTCTTTATAATCAGCCTTGCCAAATTGATTTTCACTCAATCAAAACCTTCCTCTCCAGGCATATTGATTTTCTCATTGTCATTTAAACACACCTGAACTCTGAACTGTTTCCTCCTCTACATTTTTATTTATTCTGTTAATCCTCTCAACTTGCATCCCAACCCAGAATATCTTATTTTGTCAATGCTCAAAATACTCATATCATTCAATGCCAGCTCAAACTCCTCATTGACGCCTTCCCTAGATTTCTGAAGTGAAGATCTCCCTAATTGCAATTGTACTAAACCGACTTTTAATCTTTACAATAATATCCCCTTATCTGTCCTCTGAGGAATACTAAGTCCTTGAGATATGAACAGTTTTTATGATATAAAAAATCCAATGGTTTAAAAACAAAACCAAATCGTCAGAAACTTTGGTTTAAACCAAGTTAACCAGATTTATGACTGCAGTGATTCTCAGAACAATTAAAATATGCCTGCTCTCCTACTTATATTGAAGGAAAGAAGTTCTAATATATGGTATTTTACAAACTCTTATCAGCATCAGACTCCTTTTTTGTCTATATTTTCTAGAAGAATTTCACAGAAGGCTATTTCTTCTGCAGACTATTCTGCAGAAGACTATTTGGGTGATGCTGGTAAATTTATACTGTAGTTTTATGCTTATGCCTTTCTTCCAAATCAGCTAGACAGTTTCTAAAGACACTGAACTTGAACTTGAACTCTTACTAATATTTTTGTGCTTCAGAGTCCTTGGACGGCTATGAGCGCCTGGTACGTGCACAACCACCACAGGGAGATAAGAATAGCACTCAGGATGCATTGTCCACTGGCTAAGATAGTGGAGGGACAGCAAAGGGGAAGTGGTGGTGAGGACGACGGGGACCCAGATTCTGTAAACAGGAGGAAATGCCTAAAAAAGCACTAGGTAACCTCTGAACGTCTAACATTGTATCTTTCTTCATGACACTTGCTCTTTGTGTCTCTTCTGTCTGGATCAGATAGTTTCAAATCCATGCTTCATGTGACTCTCCACTATAAAGAGGTTTAAAGAGATAGGATCCCTTCCATTCAAGGTGCAGCCTCATTTTCCCCTCTCCTATTTGCAAATTGATGGGAACTTTACATGTGTCATGTCTTCTTTTAAAGATGAACATAGGGAATGTGGATGATAATGCACTCAATATTTATTTAGTTTCAAAATGAGTGGCAAGGTGAAAATCTTTCATGATGTCTTGATCCAAAGAAATTAATTCAAAGAAATACTCGAGCTGTCTACCTACCACCTCTGACAGGGTTTGACCACTGTTTATTTCTGAAGCACTTACATGTCTATGTATTAATTAACATCCTTTTTGTTTATGTTTTCTTGTACATATCATAATATCCTTAAACTATCTGAGACTGGACTTAACATGCCTCGTTCTGTGCTCTGCAAGGAGAGTCATATGCGTATTAATTGAGAATTTAGTACATTCTTAATGAATACATGAACTATTCATAAAATGCATTCTTGTTGTTCCTCTTTGCCATGTTTAACCATCACGTTTTCTGTCTTTCATCGAACTGTGTTCTTGTTTTGCACGTATTCTGATTACACCCCAAAACCCACTTGCCTGAGACTGCGTTCCTCTGTGTCATTATTTCTCAAAGTTCAGTCAGAGAACCAGTAGTATTGGCATTACCTGACAGCTTGTTCAAAATGTAGAATCTTAGGTCCAGCCCAGGCATAGTGAATCAGAATATCCATATAAACAGAATCTCTTGGTAATTCTTTTTTTTTTAAAGATTTTTTTGATGTGGACCATTTTTAAAGTCTTCATTGAATTTGTTACAATATTGCTTCTGTTTTCTGTTTTGTTTTTTTGGCCACCAGGTGTGTGGAATCTTAGCTCCCCGACCAGGGATCGAACCCACACCCCCTGCCCTGGAAGGCAAAGTCTTAACCACTGGACCTCCAGGGAAGTCCCTCTTGGTAATTCTTATTATCCTTAAAGTTTGAGAAGCTATGTTCTAAGTGTCTTCTGGATTTCCACTGTGGTCTCCGGGTACTTAGCTTATAGACCTCTTTCTCTCTCAGTGTTGCTGTTATTCTGGGAGATTTCTCCAACTTTTCTCTCTTTCTCTCTCTTTTTTAGCAAGTTAACTTGCTTTGGAATCTCTAAACCATCTTCATAATTCATCTTCTGCCCCGTCAAAACTCTCCTATCTATATATCCTCCACTCTCACGCCAAAGATAAAAAGTTTCCTTGAACCTGCCTTCCGTATAGCTAGCTGACTCAGATGGAATTTCATACTCCTTCAAGATTCTGTGAAGAGGCGACTACTCCACTTGCCAGGCATTCTTCGGCTCATTGTTTGTTTGCTCCATAACTCTCTTAAAACCCCTTCAAGTCACAATTACTTAAAGTTTCTGAAGATATTGAGCATTTCCCAAACTTCAGTTGATGTCTCACTCCTCAAAACTCTGTTTTCCCTCAGCTTCTGTGGCATAATCTTTTCTGATTCTACAATGACTCAGATCTTTCATTCTCATTTTCCTACCTCTGCTTTCCTATGAAATATATTGTCTACAGCCGCCATCCATCCTCAACTTTGCTTTTTTTCCTCCCTACAAATTGTCTACACATTTGCACGTTACCTCCTCTCAAGGATTGAACTATCAAAGTCAGCGCTACTGACGCTTTCTATCTCTGGCCATGCCTTCTCCTGGGCTCCAGACTCATGCCTCTCGCTGCCTGTTACACATCTCTCTTTGTCAGTGTGCCCCAAATTAAACTTATTTTCTCCTCCTTTTTTGCGTTCTCTCTTCCTTAACTGGGTTGGTAGAACTGAAATGCCCTTCTCAACTCCTTCTTCCCTTTACCCTCTACATCCAATCATCTCTGAGTTCTGCCAGTTCCACTGTCTTAATCGCTCTCAAATGCATCCCATCTCTTTCATCACATTGTTACTGTCTCAGTCCAGCATTTCTTCATTATTTCTTACTCACATTGTAATAATTGTCTCCTGCTAGATTTTCTTTCTCCTCACCTGCAGAGCTTCATCTTTCTCTCTTTCTCCGGAGTGAAAAAGCTTCCTTTCTCAGACTGTAGTCACCCCAATGGGTTTCTGCTTGCATGTCCACAAAAGGCAAGGAAGGTCTCCTGAGGTTACGACAATGTGAAAGGGACAGGAGGTAAACAACTCAAGTGAGATGTGGTTTCTTAGGCAACATTTCCTTCTATCATCTATGTATAAATGAAAATAAGACAAAGGTTTAAATTGATTCTGGGTCAAGAACATGACTGCAAATTGTTTTTAAGATGTTCTATCTTAGACTTTAGCCAATGATTCTTAAAATAAACCCCACTAATCACCCATCCAATTTAGATGTGCTTCATAGATGTGAAACATCTTCCCCCATTTACATTTTTGACTTATACCTAAAATCTCTACTCAGGGATAACCTTCTCTCATCTCCACATTCTTCACCCTCAGCTTCCTTTTTCTTTTCTCCAACCTACCTCTTCTGAAAGGGAGGTTGGAAACTATCCTATAGTTTGAATTCATCAGCTAGGATCAGGAAAAAGGAATTATTCCAGGAGTTTGTGAGGGATTCCAAAATCTGAACAGAGAGAAACTTCAAAAATCACCCATTTTATGAGCCAAAGATTGTGATCAGAATTACTGAAAATATCCTTCATGATATCAGTACCAAAGCTAAGTCCTATGAAACCAGCAATCCAAGATGGTGGAAGACAAGAGCATGTACAGGGAGAAAAGTCTGTGGCAATTGCTTGTAATTACTGTGCAACATTGTTTGGAATAGAGGCCTCTGCCTGGGACTGGCATTCACATTCAAGTACTTAGTGGGTACGGAGGTCAGCCTGCCATGTTTACCTGACCTGGGCTAGGCAGGCACCTTCCCCTACACCCCGGCAATGGGAAAGAAATGCCTTTCATTACCATTGTATGCCTTGTTCTACATTAGAAATGTGAGAAAGCCTGACCTAAATGAGGATGCCCAGGGGTTCTCGAGGTTACTAATAAGGGTGACAGCAATTCCAGGCAGAGGGCCTGACAGGTCCCTGAGATGAGGAACTATCTTATTCAAATCTGTGTTCCCAGGGTCTGTCACATAGTAGGCCCTCTGAATGTATTAATATGTGAGTCTAGAAATTTGCAATGAGCAATTCTATGTGTCTGCAATTAGCAAGTAACAAACACGGGATAAATGCTGAAACCAAACAAGTGACCATGCAGTTGAAACAAATAGAACAAAGACGAAACTCATGTAGATTTGCCTATAGTTACTGTTCTGGTATTCATTTGGTTAGCAGGGCTTCCATGGATCAAAAATATTGCTTAATTGGATGCCATTTGGTAAATGGGAAAATTTCTAAATGCAACTGTGAACTATATACATCACCAATAGAAGAATAAGTAGCCAAACCTGAAATTTCTTACCTACTTGAACTATAAGAAACTTTCTGTCTATTCAAACCAGTAGATAATCAGATATTTTGAATACACACTCATTAAACGCTTCCATGTGCACAAATCTGGGACATGTTCAAAACAGCATCAGAGTCAGAAGAACTAGAAGCATTATTAAAGAATCCAGTAACATTTCCACAAAAGTCAATGTGCAGTGCATTACTTCCTTTGTATTCAAATACAGAAACTAAGAAACAATCCATTAATGTTTTATTTTGCTTTCCTCAATGCCAACATGTAAACATAAGTTCACACGTGAAAAGTGATATTAATGGGTAATCCTTAAAAATACAGATTGACAAGGGACATGTCTCTTTAGGGACTTAAAGATCAGGGAACTGAATTAACATTGAGTTCTTAGCAGATTCCAAGATCTGTTGTACACAGGCATTTAGATAGGCTTTCTCAGTTGATCTTCATAAAAACTCTATAAGTAGGTGTAATCAATAGAAAAAAAATGAGAAAAAATGAATTAAGTAGCAGCAACTTACTTAATGCCAAGAACTTTATTAGGCATGTGGGTATCTATTATCTAAAGCTCATTTTGCTGATGAGGGACACTGCTGAGATGATTGGTGACTTGCTTACAGAAATGCTGCTCTTAGGTGGTAAAGCAGGGAGTATGAAGCTTTGCTTACTTCACGGCCTGAGCTGCTTTTATTATAAACACCTACAGTTGTTGATAAGTGAAGACCTTTTGGGAAACAAGTGAACTGAACTGCTTACCTATTTGTTTTTTAATCAGGTCTGTCTGCAGAGACGTCTGCCTGCTGTTTTGTATTTGTCCACAATACCTAGCCCTGTGTTCCGTCATACTTGACAATCAATAAATGCTTGCCGAATTGACGGATGATCTTTTGTGTGCTGTTAAAGAACACTCATCAGACTCCAGGAACTGTTTGTCCCCATGTTAATGAACAGCTGGTTATGATGAACCTTTTAAAGAAAATTAAATTATCCTCCTCCAAAAACACATACATTTAGTAAAAATGAGAATTTTATTATTATTTGGTATGATTTTGAGGGTCTTGATCTTAAATTCAGTTAAATGGCTAGAAGAATGGGAATAGGGTTATGAAAAAAATTCCTTTATGAGCCATGATAAAGAATAATAATTATTTGATAGTAGATTTAAGTACAAATTCACAGAAATCCTTATAAAATATAACTGATTTATTGTCCTATGCTTGAGTATACAATAAACTATCTCAATAGATAATTTAACATAAATGCTATACATATATATTAAGTATATACACTTACCCTAAGTAAGTATAACAATTTTAGCCCTATCCTCTAGACATAAGGAAAGGGGATGACATTTATTATGTCTGTTCTGCATTAGGCAGCTGGCTGGATAGTACACATCCTCCCTAATGATGATGTTCAAAACAATCATATGAAATATGTTATTGTAATTGCATTTAGATGGAGAAACTAAGTCAGGAAGACTTAGTTAGTTGCGCAACTCACCCACCTTACTTCTTAAAGCCAGAGTTTAAACCTGCCTGTCTAGTTTCAAAGTCTTTATCTACTCTACTTATGGTACGCTAACCCCAGTAACTCCAAATACAAGGAAGACACAGTGAAGCAAATAGAGCCTTCATCAAAAAGGATCAGAGTAAAAGGGTAATGTATAATAAAATATTTACCACATCTGCAGGGTCAAGGATAAGTGCATTTTGGGAAAAAAAAAAAAAATGACTGGAAGGAAACACACCACAATGTGAATAGTGGTTTCATTGCATTACATTACATTTTGTTATTTTACTAATGGAAAAATTTAAACTCATAATAAAGGATGAGTGCATTATAGGACAAGGCTTTATATCAAATCAAAGGAGAATTCTGGGAGAGGAGACTTGTGAAGCCATCGTGGAGCCTGGGAAGGGGGAAGGAAACTTCCATGCTTCTGCTTTGAATAAACACAGACTAGAGCAGTCAGCACGCATTTGTGAAATTACACTTTCATTTCAAACCCAGGGTAAGAGCGGTAGTTGTGGCCGGGTGAGAATGTTGAGGAAGAGAACAGTGGTGAAGCCTTCTACTTGTCGTATAGGCAGGCAGGTGCCAGACTGACCAAGCCAGCAGTATGCAAGATGCTGGAGGTAGAACGATTATGTCATGTAGGGAGGTTCAGCACGCTATGGGGCAGGTCGTCCTACTCCCTGAGGCCTCCCACCCCTTTACAGCTCCCCTGGGAGGGGATTCTTGGGCTACATCTCACTGTATTCATGTCCCTTCTCCCTACCACGCTGAGGACGAAGCACCCTCCAGAGACTGTGGAGAGGAGACGAGACTGGTAATGAGAGCAAATAGAACTTCGTGGTTTTTCTTCTTCCTTCTGCATAGCTTTTACTCCTTCCTTCCTTCATTCGTCCCTTCCTTCCAAATATGTGCATCCTGCAAGAATTCCCCATTTACCTCCTAGTACACTGGCCAGGTTTGGAGAAAGTATTGACTAAGCCTTTCTTTAACAATAGCACCCAACTCCTCTGTTTTATTTAAAAAAAAAAAAAAAAACACTCAGGTTTTATATTCCATTTTTAATGCCCCCAAAGAAAAGAAGTCTCCAGCATCGTGAGAGTGCTGCTAGATTGAATGGCCTGCCCCTTAAAACTGTTCATGATTTACAACAGGACATTTTAAAGCTCGGTGAAATCATTTCTGGTCCCCAGTACAATGGACTTTTGTTCTCTCACCTCCTGAGGAGGTTGACCTGAACATACTAAATGAGGGTCCTTTTAGTTCCAGTGAATGTGAGTGGTGATATCGAGCCACCAACCTAGCCCAGGAGATAACTTCCTGGGAGTCTTTGAGGCTGGGTATTCAGTCTTTCATGTTTTACACATAATCCCAGACCATTCTGCAGAAAGGCTTCTTGACTTCCATTTCAACAATCAAAGGCAAGTTTTTCTCACGGGTGGTGATTCTTACGCCATAAATGAATGTGCGGGAAAGTCGCAAAGCTTTTCTCACTCCCCTCTTTACCTTGAGTGGTCAGGCTTGCTAATTTGACCTCCTACTGTCATTTAGAATCGTCCACCAGGAGAGTTTTTTAAGAAGCAAGAGGCTGAGCACTTAGGCACGGAAGATCATTTTGATTATTTACTTTTATGGAATGGAAAGGACTGAGAGAAAAAAAGAGAGAGATGTGTCCTTTTTTTTTTTCTTTTAATAAATTTATTTATTTTGGGCTGCATTGGGTTTTCGTTGCTGCGCGGGGCTTTCTCCAGTTGCAGCGAGAGGGGGCTGCTCTTCGTTGCAGTGTGTGGACTTCTCACTGCGGCGGCTTCTCTTGTTGCGGAGTACGGGCTCTAGGTGCGCGGGCTTCAGTAGTTGCAGCACACGGGCTCGGTAGTTGTGGCTCGCGAGAGCTCAGTAGCTGTGGCACATGGGCTTAGTTGCTCAGCAGCATGTGGGATCTTCCCAGACCAGGGCTTGAACCCGTGTCCCCCGCATTGGCAGGCAGATTCTTAACCACTGCACCACAAGGGAAGCCCGAGAGATGTGTCTTTGAGGAGTATTTCACGGATGAGAAACTTTAGGGTACAAAACAGCAGCTCCTTGGTTTATTCCGAAAAGAAAAAAAAAAATCTGAACACAAGTCACAATGCAGCAAAAACTCTAAGGTGAATGCTATGCATACCCAGATCCCTCTTAGCATACCTATGTGCGTTAGATTATCTCTAACGCAGAGAAAATATGTTGGAGTTTATGACAGGAAAAGTGCACCTGTGTGAGTTCTGTCTTACTATTTCTGTGACAACGTAGATATGCCATAAAGTTATTTGGAACAAATGGCAATGTTTTTCTAGCTCTCATGTATTCTCAGAGTATTTGCTGGAACACGTCAACTGGGTAGAGTTGCAGCTATGAGCAAGTAAGTAAGGCCATAATATTTCAAAAATTATTCTCCCTAGAAGCTCACGTATACGTTCTCAAGAGATGTCCTCAGGCACTCAGTCAGAACCAATGTATTTTTATGTTATGACCTATTCTACCAGACGAGGCTATCTCATCTCCCAGGTCTAAACAAATTCAAAGAGGAAACGCTGCTAGCAATCAGGAAAGGCAAAACATGCAAAGGGATAGATGGCAAAACCATAAAGCAGATACAGGGATTTACAGAGCCAAACAGTGTGAGGACACCTATTTCAGGAGCCGGAATCTATGCTAACAGTCTCTGGGGGCATAGCACAGAAATGGAGGTCCTGAGTGTTGACCAAAGTCATCGTATTTAAAATCCCCAGTGGAAGAAAGCAGAGAACAACGTAATAATTCTAGAAATCTGTCCACTCAAAGTAGATGCTTAAATATTTTCATTTAAAGAGATTTTCCTTCTCAGTGATGTGGAATAAATTTGGTCCGAGATTCAGTTAACTCAGCGTTTTTAGCATTAGGGCAGGTGATGGCTCCTGCCTTCCGTGGTCCAGATGACCTCACTCTCTTTCAACAAGACAGAGCCAGAGCAGTTACCATGCATGCAAACCACATGCGGGTGTGGGGGGGAGGGGGAGGGGTGGGAAGAGGAGGTCCTCTGTGCTAATGAAAAATAAGCTCAAAGGGCATATCCGGCATCACCTTCATATGTGAGAGGCATCTATTCGGGTTTTCATTTTCTGACAGGGAGTGATAGCATTACAACTAATACAATAAATAAATAGAGCTTTAAGAAGTGCAGCAAAAGCATCCCAACCCTGGCCAGTGATTTGATTTGCTCTAGCACATCTACCTGACGGAGCCATCTGGCACGGAACCAGGGTTTCTGCGCGGCAATGGGTGGAGCCTCGAGGCAGGCTAGCCCCTTAGCAAAGAGGATGGTGGGAGAGTGCAAGATGGGGCAGGACTGAGTGGCCGACTACCAGGCTGCAGAGGCTCTCATCAGAGGAAAGGAAATGAGCGCTCCACACCACTTTGTCCAGTGTGTTTGGCCAGGCCAGGTGTTGGAAGGGGCCCCGAGATCAACATCAAGGAAGGTCTAACAGCAGGTGTGCCAGGCAAGGAAGGGAAGCTGGGTTTCAGTTAAGAAAACACAGACTGGCTCTGTAGTTTGGAGAGAAGTCCATTCACAGTGAAAGGAAATGGAGGAGGTAGAAAATTTCCCCAGTGGGAAAGCGATTGATGGGACTCCAACTAAGAAGGCAGATCGAGGGACTGGAAATCCAGATAGGTAAATAAAGCATGGCTTAGAGAAGGTTGTGATTTAGAGCCAATACCAATTACATTCCAGACACAACTGTGTATTAGACTATCAGACAAAGAACCAGGTCAAAGTTCTATTTAACTATGGGACTTCGGCTGCCCATTCTCTCCACAGTGTCACATGGGGCTAGACCAGACTTACGCTGAGAGATGAGGGTCACCAGCATAGAGATACAGACGTTCAAAGCTTAAGAGTAAAACTGTAGAGGATATAATGTAGGGACTGGCAGAGGCACTGGTATGCATTACACTGTGTTCAGATGAACCTTACGAAAGTGGAACAAATAGGTTTTCTATTCTAATTTGCTTTTCCAAAAGTTATGTACTTAAATGCTTGCCTTGCTTCATTTCCCCTCTACATGGGGGTCTAGGGTGGCTATCTGGAGGCAAAAGAAAAAGGTTTATGAAATTTTTTTTTAGTACTCTATTGAACACATCACTGCATTTTAATCTGGAGCAGAGGGTGGAAAATGGCATCTGGTTAATCAGAGGTTCATAGATTATTTGGTGATACAACTTAACTGTGTTGATGATGAAATGAAAAATTGTGTGTCTTCCCTAAAGCAGCATTATAAAGCATTCTGCCTGCTACTTAAAATTGATTGTGCATTATATTGGTTAAACAGTGGCATTTTGAAAATAAAATTAAGGGTGATTTGCATTTGTGTTGAAACAGTTGCACGTGCACTTAGTACAAATAGTATTTTTCTTCTGGAGCACATTTACAGTTTGCATTTATATTAACTCAGTGTTTTCCCTCAACATTGTTTTAAAAGATAAGATGAATATGGATATAATTATTCACAAGGAAAATAACTCTTATGTGTGAAATTGGTTGCTATAGATTTCATTTGGAAAAATAAAATGCAAATGTATTTTTTATTAATGAGAGCACAAGCAATACCACAGTAAAAATACCCAGGTCATTGAATTTTTTTTAATGGAAAGTTTTTATAAAGCAGCGGGAAGCATTATATATTATTACGTTTCACATCTAGAGATGCATTTATAGATGCTGTCAGAATCCTGGATTGGTATCTGTTTATTAAGATTTAAGCTCCATGACTTTGTTGCATTATGTTTAATTTATGTGTATTTCCTTGATTCACAATCTACAGTAAATTCTTATTACTTGGATCTGGGCAAAATGTCTTTACAATTATCCATAACTTCCAGGTAGTAGAAAAAATGAATTTCATATTGATGGTAAAGGAAAACAAACTGCTACCCTGTAGCAGTACTGTGATACACACAGATTTATTATTTATCTGTCTTTATTCCTCCTTCAAATATGATTGGGAGTTATATTCTTTCTAGAAAATTTTGTTTTCCAGGAGGGTGTTTGCAAAGACATCAGAGTAGCAATTGAAATGGCAACTAGGCCAGTAATTGTAACAGAGAACTTGAAAATACATGCAAACACAACAGAACAACTGTCTTATTTAACTTATGGTATATTACGTTGTATTTGGAAAGGGACTGAGGAGACTTGGTGTTCAAAAATTTTAATCACAGAAGTGAAAAATACACTGCTGTTATAAAATTTGTGTTATAAGATGGTGTCAGAGACAGAAATAATAGGGAAGTTCATAGACTGTGTTTTCAATTTTTAAGTTATTTAGTGTAAATCATCGAAGGACTCTAGGAAGACAGTCTCAGTTTCTCTCTCTCTCTCTCTCTCTCTCTCTCTCTCTCTCTCTCTCTCATACACACACACAACCCCCTTAAAAGCTGCACATTTTAAAAGGCCAGGCAAATACTACTATAAGACAGTGAAATATATAGTAAGCATCTGGTTGTAAATCTAGCCATAATCATCTAGAAAGTTTGGTTATAAAATGGACATTTTGGGCCGAGTATCAAAGGTTTAATAAATTAAGCTTTGTCAGACAGGAGAAGGAATTGAGTTTCAAAGCAGCCCAGAGGTGAAAAGCAAGTGTGGGTAGATACATCTAGAGGTCTTAACTGAATAGTCTTTAATTGGAAGATAAATCTGAGAGAGTAATAAACAAGATCTTGAGACTATTTTGTTACAAAATAACTTGATTCTGTGTTAATGGTACAGTCATCAATCCCTGACCATCAAGACAGTGAGCTTGGTCAGTGAACTGGCTCTAATTTGAACCTCTTTGCCCCAGACAAATGGTTCTAGGCCAGAAAAATCTAAGCTCCAGGACGCTGACTCCCACTGGAGAGATCAGAGCATTTGTGTATCATAATATATATTTATTAAATTCTTTGTAAGTGGCAGACCTTATGCTGGGTACCTAGGGCATGGAAGTGAACAAAATAGACAAAGGCCTCGAGGTGTGCAGTTTGTTAGTCCAGGAGAAGAGAGGTCATAAGTAGATAAACAAATAAATAAACACATTGCAGATGGTGATGGGTTTTTTTTAATCAAAATAATGAATCAGAGTAAGTAACAGAGAGTAACAGGGATGCTATTTTAGGGAAGATAGTCAGGAAAGATCCTCTTGGCCTAGCAGCATTTGTCAGAGACTGGAAGGAAGTTAACAGTGAGCTCTATGGGTTTTAGAAAAAGTGTGCTCTGTGTAAAGGAAACAGCAGGGAATCTCGGGTCCTGTTTAAGGATCAGGGAGGCTGCGGAGGTACGAGCAGAGGCAGAATGATGGGAAATGATGGCTCAGAGGTAGTGACAGCAATGCGGTCAGATCAGTGAGAGCCTTTGGGGTCACTGTAAGAAATTTGGCTTTTGCTTTCACTGAGACGAGGTCACTGAACAATTTTGAGTAGGAGAATGATATGGCCTGGCTTCTCTCTTAAATAGCTCATTTTGGCTGCCCTGAGGAAATTGAAGAGAAGCAAGGTTGTAGGAAGGGATAAGGGCAAGTTTTTGCAACCATCCACACGAAAGATGGTTCTTGGACCAAGTTTCTACCAGTGGAAGTAGTAAGAAGTGGCTGAATCCAGGATCTATTTAATGGTCAACAGGATCTGCCGATGGATTGGATATGGTGTGTGAGAGGAGAGAGAAGTGAAGAGAGGAGTAATTGATGGCTCCAGGTTTTCTAATCCACGTAATTAGAAGGACAGAGCTGCCATGTACTGCAGTGGCATAGATTATAAGAGGGAGATAAATCAGGAGTTCATTTTTGGGCGTGATAATTTCGAGGTACCTATTGGACATTCGAGCACAAAGGAGAATTGAAGTATTTGTCTTTGAAAGTAGAGAATAAATGGAATAGCAGAGTATTGTAAGATTACCAGATAGCCCTAAAAATCCACCAGAGCTTGTGATTTTCCCCAGTGGGTTCTAATGTTCAGCTAAGAATGAAAACCGTTGAGTAGGACAAGAAAGTATGGATATTCAGTGAAGTGATTAAGGGTATCAAAATCCCTTGGAAATATTTTGCCATCTACACATTACAGTGGTATTGGGGGGTGGGGGGCAGCTGGAAACTGGGTGGCTTGGAAAAGTTCCTTAGATGATTCTCATAGGTCCTTCCCAACATGGAAATCACTCACGTAAATCAGAAGAGAATTTTTTTCTAGCTTCTTTCAGGAGCATTCTCAGACTAACACCCAGAAAGTTAACATTTATGAGGGAAGCAAACGAAAATTCCAGAAGGCATGTTATATCCCAGACACTGTATTTGCTGCTTTGTGCATAGTACCTTAATTGATCCTTCCAGCATACTGTCGAGATGGAGACTCGGCTGTATTGTAGGGATGAGGAAAATAAGGTTAAATAACCACACCTAGGTGACAGGGGTAGAGGTAAGATTTTGCCTTACCTGCAGTCATTTCTAGCTGAAGAAGTTGAAAGATGCTTCCAAGTATTTTGTTATAAGACAGGGTTTTAATAACATTTAAATGCATACTATCTACACAGTAATATGGTAGATTCTGGAAAGAAACACTTAAGGATTGTAAGCTTCTTGAAGATTGAGTCCACGATGTGCTATATGCAGGTGTATTATTGTATTCCTTTATTCATCCAACATTCATTTAGAGCTTATGGTGGGTAAGGAGCTAAATAAGCTAAATAACACATAGTTCTTGTTTTGAAGGATTTCCTATTCTATCAACAGACTCAGGTAATAATGCATTGTTTCTGCTTTAAAGGCTGTGCTCCTCTGGCCTGTGTAATATTCATCAACCGTCTATAATCCTGGGCTTTGCAGAAATCATTCACTGCTTTCTGCAGTGATCAGTTAATCAAGCGGGGCCACAAAGGGGCTCAAGCAAGGGTGGTAGAAATCTAGATTCTAGAATTCAGGAAAAGTCTCTGCGAGCCAGAGCCCAAGGTTCTAAATACAGACCAAGTCAGAGGCTGGGAACAGAGCAGTGTGTGCTCATAGGTCACCTGAACCCAGGGGATTGGGTATAGGAATGGAGACCAGATGGAAGCCAACACTGCTGGTTTCAATAGAGGCAGAGCAAGGTTAGAAATTCCAGCTCAGAAGGTCAGCTGTTTCAAAGAGGAGAGTTATTGCTGAAACACGTGAACTAAAACGAGGGCTCAGAATCTCCCAGGGAAAGAGAGCTGGCTGGGGCACCCTGCTCTGGATCCGCTTAAGTATCAGACCCTTCAGAGTAGGCTGTACAACTTTCTCTATCAGCACTGCTCCGTGGGAGTACTGACTGCGCCACCATCAGGAAGAAGCAAAGCTACAGCCCTCCAGGTCCCTAATTGGAGTTCCTTGAGAGTCCTTGGTCTACTTCAGTAGAGGGACAGCAGGCAGAGGGCTGCATCGTTAATACTTACTAGGAGAGTCTTTTGCTAGCGTGTGGCTGGGCAGATTAAATTAGCTCCTTTCAGAAGCTAGAGGTTGAGGTATTAGTTCTGAAACTAACGAATATATATAAGGCAGCTGGAAGTGGTGGTTCATTATGATTATTAAACCAACAACAACAATGACACTTCCCAGGCTAAGAAGCTATTTAAGGTATTGTAAGATGCCTGCGTAGAACAGACGTGCTCAGCAGAACTGAAAGAGTAATAAAATATGAGGTGAAATAAAGGCAGAAAATGAATGGATCTGATCAGTGAACCAAGCACTACCCAAGACACAGAGTAATTTCCACAAGGCTATGATCTAATGGTAAGGAAAGCGCAATAGGTTTAAAATGCACGGGGATCCTAAGTGTGCCAGATACGTTGCCGAATCCAATAGACTCGATCCCGCTGAGGATGGTCACGCCTCAGTAGAGTTGAGTCTTCTGAACTTCAGATTACTCATTTGATATGAGGGCATAACGGTATGTGGCATCACCGGATCAGCAGTTTCAAACAATCTTCCCAGTTCCCCAAGGGTCCCTGAGCGCATCTCATTCTATTCTTTTATCATAGAACAAGTAAGGGGCAGAGGCCAGAGAGACAATCAGATGCTGCTTCTGGCAATCCAGAGATTCCTTCAGCAGATCTTCACAAGTCTCAGGCAGATGGTCTTTGTTTGGCAGGTGGATTCTTAACCACTGTGCCACCAGAGAAGTCCCTCTGATAATATTTTTAGTAATTGAATTCTACTTTATCTGATATTAATCCGGGCACTCCAATCTGTATATGCTCACTGTTACTTTCAACCTGTTTGTGTTTTTATATCTAAAGTGTATCTTGTATAGACATAAAATAGTTGGGTATTTTAAACTCCATTTTGACTACTTCTGCCTTTTAATCAAAAGGATTAGTCCATTGACATCTACTGTCAATGGACACTTAGGTTGCTTCCATGTCCTGCTATTGTAAATAGAGCTGCAATGAACATTGTGGTACATGGCTCTTTTTGAATTATGGTTTTCTCAGGGTATATGCCCAGCAGTGGGATTGCTGGGTCGTGTGGTAGTTCTATTTTTTAGTTTTTTAAGGAACCTCCATACTGTTCTCCATAGTGGCTGTATCAATTTACATTCCCACCAACAGTGAAGAGGGTTCCCTTTTCTCCACACCCTCTCCAGCATTTATTGTTTGTAGATTTTTTGATGATGGCCATTCTGACTGGTGTGAGGTGATACCTCATTGTAGTTTTGATTTGCATTTCTCTAATGATTAGTGATGTTGAGCATTCTTTCATGTGGTTGTTGGCAGTCTGTATATCTTCTTTGGAGAAATGTCCATTTAGGTCTTCTGCCCATTTTTGGATTGGGTTTTTGTTTTTTTGATATCGAGATGTATGAGCTGCTTGTAAATTTTGAAGATTAATCCTTTGTCAGTTGCTTCATTTGCAAATATTTTCTTCCATTCTGAGGGTTGTCTTTTCGTCTTGTTTCCTTTGCTGTGCAAAAGCTTTGAAGTTTCATTAGGTCCCATTTGTTTATTTTTGTTTTTATTTCCATTTCTCTAGGAGGTGGGTCAAAAAGGATCTTGCTGTGATTTATGTCATAGAGTGTTCTGCCTATGTTTTCCTTTAAGAGTCTTATAGTGTCTGGCCTTACATTTAGGTCTTTAATCCATTTTGAATTTATTTTTGTGTATGGTGTTAGGGAGTGTTCTAATTTCATTCTTAAGCTTACAGAAAAACTGATTGAAAAGTACAGAGAGTTCCCGTATACCCCACACCTGCCCCATATACATACAGTTCCCTCATTATTAATATTTTGCATTAGTGTAGTACATTTGTTACAACTGATCAGTCAATAATCATATGTTATTATTAACTAACTTCCATAATTGACATTCGGGTGCTCTCTCTGTGTTGTATATACTATGGATTTTGACAAATGTACATATACCCACTGTTGCAGTATCATACAGAATAGTTTTACTGCCTTAAAAATCCCTGTTGCCCTCCTGTTCATTCCTCTCTCTGTCCTTCCCTGAACTAACCACTGATAGTTTTTATCTTTTCCAGAATGTCACATAATTAGAACTATACAGTATATAGCCTTTTCACATTGGCTTATTTCACTTAGCCATATGAATTTAAGGTTCCTCCATGTGTTTTCATGGCTTGATAGGTCATTTCTTTTTATCATTGAATAAGACTCCATTGTATGGTTATACCACAGTTTATTCATCCATTTGCCTACTGAATGGCATCTTGGTTGTTTGCAAGTTTTGGCAATTATGAATAAAGCTGCTCTAAATATCTGGTGCAGGTTTTCGTGTGGACAAAAGTTTTCTACTCATTTGGGTTAATATCAAGGAGTGTGATTGCTGGATCAGATGGTAAGAGTATGTTTAGTTTCGTAAGAAACTGTCAAACTGTCCCCAGAGTGATTGTGCCCTTTTGTGTTCCCGCCAGCAATGAATGAGTGTTCCTGTTGCTCCACATTCTCACAAGCATTTGGTGTTGTCAGTGTTTTGGATTTTCATTATTCTAAAAATATGTATGTAGCAGTATCTCACTGTTTTCATTTGTAATTATCTAATGTCACATGACATTGAGAACACCTACATTTTAACAACTGCAAATACCGCCACTACCATTACTTGCTAACACTTAATTATCACTTCCTATGTGCTAGACTGAGCACTTTTCACGTACTTTCTCACGTCATGAATCAGATACCATTATTTTTAGGCATTTTGCAGAAGAAGAAACTGAAGTTTAGAGAAGTTAAGTACATTGCTGGTAAGTGTTGAATCTGTGACTCTGGATTTTCTGACTCCAAATCTCATCTCTTAAATACTAGTATCTTTTTTCCCCTCTCTCAAAGTGTGACTCCTGAATCTCTTACTTCAGAGCCAACGAGGATGTGGATAAAAATTCAGACTCCCAGACACTACCCTATTACATCAGAATCTTCACAGTGAGGATCTGGAGGGGGAGATTCTGAGGCACACCTGAGACTGAGAATCACTACACTATCATACAAAGATTATTCAAAGTCCAAATGGAAGCTTTGATGTTTTGTTGTATCTTGCTTCATGTATTTCTCTTCGAAGCATATTTACAAAAATACAATTATTTATATAAAATAAAATATACTGGAAACAGTGAGAGAATATCTTCAATGTAAAGTCAATAAGTGGTTTACTGTGTCTTCTCATTAGAGAATACGTGAAAAGTTTTCCCCACAGATTTCCAAGCTTGTATCTGAAAATTTCTACCGAAGATTCTTATTATTAGTGTAAGCACTTGGGGACAGATTATAAAATACAGGACCTCTCTCTTAGATACGGATTTTAAAATAATATATCTGAATGAGGAAGACTGAATAAAATGAGTAGTTATAATAAGGATCATGGGAAGCATAGACATAATTTTGAGAAGAGAAGAATGTCCATTGAACAACTACTATGTATCCCTCTGTGCTAGATAAATTGGACAAAATCATACAAAATACTTCTAGTGTTATGATAGATTTATCTAACTATATGTCTCTTGCCTTTTTTATTGGGTATATATACATAGTATACACACATGTACAGTTTATAGTATATTAAACAGCAACTTCAGACCAGGCAAAAGTCAACATAGCAGGTACTCTATGAAAATTGTGAATTAAATTAAATAGACACATATTCCTTGTGGCTTTTGATCTGAGACAAGACATTATTAAGGATATTTGCAATAGGATTACCTGTGTTAAAATCCCTGTTTTGCCTCTAAATAGGTTTGGAACCTTGGATATCAAAAGACTTGGTCTACTTCATTCTACATGGAGGTAGAGATACATCTACCCTGTAGAGTTGTTGCGTTAAAACCATTAGACAGTGCCTGCTTTACATGAAGCAGTCCATAAACGTGAGTTATTATCTCAACTATTATTATTATTCACAGGAAAAATTCGAAAATGGGAATGGACTCAATAGAGTACTAGGGTGGAAAGATGCTATCATGCTAGCATGATAGCTAATGGTATCAGGAAATAAATGGTATGTGACAAAGGCAAGATGTAGAAATTAAGTACTCTAGGAATGGGAAACAGAAGAAATCACTTTTCACTGGAGTGGGCAGGGATGGCTTCTTCAAGAAATCTAAATGAGTTTGCAAATGTTTTTAGGTGGAGAAAATGTGCATTTGGAGGGAGTGTCTTTTCGGGGACGTACAAATTCAGAGATTTTAGCACTTCTTCACAGATGGAAGGACTCCATTTGGACCCTCAGACACAGACCACTGTGCCAATATTTGGAATGTAAGCAGAGAGAGTTCCAAGACAGGTGCTGCATAAGAAAGAAGCTTGGACCCAAGTGAGGAGAAGGCGTCTTTCTAATGCTAACTGCAGCTCACCTTGGATAGCAACTACACACCCATTTGTAGCTAGAAAATTCCAGGCTGAGGACAAAATAGCCCTTTAAACAAGCATGCCACTGAGTTTGGAAAGGGAAGAGGCAGAGCCACCTGAAGACACAAATCCTGCTAAGAAGAGCATTAATTGTTCTCTGTATCACACAGACTTACTTCTGCAATCAATAAGAAAGAGTGGGCTCGGACTGGGGCTCATTGTTTTACAACGTAAATTTGGAATTGAACAATAGATCTCAACCTCCAGTTTTCTCCATGGTGTGGAACACAAGCTAAGCTGATACAGCATTCAACAATATGCAAATGAGCTAATGGCCTTGCAAGGAAGATCCCAAAAAGGATCCCCCGCAAAAGATAAACGCCTTTCTCCTTGCAACCTCTTTTGTCTATCTTGGTGTTTGCTCAAGCTGAGGAGTTCAAAAAGCGTAAACAAATTTAGCATTTCACTGTCAAGGCCATAAACACATTCATAAAGGCAGGAGCAATTTTGTAGCTGTACATACATTGAAGAGAGAGCATGCCACTGAGAGCTGAAGCTTTACCATCACTTAAAACAAGCAAACAACACAATTGGGAAGGAATTGTTCTAAATGCAGTCCTATCTTTTATTTTATATTCTTTTATAGCCACCCTTTATTGAGTGTTTACTAAGAGCTAAGAACTCTACTAGGCATTTTTTAAACTTTTATTTTAAAATAAAATACAACAAATCACACAAAATTATTATAAAGCAAATACTATTTTAACCACCACCCACATCAAAGAATGAAACGTTCTTTGAAACATTCAATAGAAGCCTCTCCCTCCAAAAGAAGCTCTGTTCTCTCTCCCTCCAAAAGTAAACACTGCACTGACTTTCATAGTAATCCTTTCCTTATTTTTCTTTATGGTTTATCACTTAAGTGTGCACTGTAGCTTAGTCATCAATTTTCAAGTTGATATTTTTTTTAACTCCATTTTAATCAAGTCATCCCTTTATCCTCCCGCCACCAAACTCCTCCTTTTGTCTTACTTAAAATGTATCTTTTCTTCTTGAGTTTGCTCCAGGGTGGAGCTGCTAATTGCATATTCATGGTGCAGCTTTTCAGGCTCTCTTTTCTGTACTGTGTGGAGCGGGACCCTTGGTCAGACTCAGCTTTGATGTCTTTGGCAAGACTATCGGTGGTGCTGTGCTCTTTTTTCAGGAGACACACTGATGCTTAACATATCAATCCATTGTTTTATTAGAGATTCCAAAATGGTAACACTCGAGTTCTATCCACTATTTTTATACATTTGCTTGAATAATTTTATGTATAAGAAGATGCTTCCTCTCATCTACAATTTGGTTACCCAGTGGTATAGTTCCAAAAAAGGTAGAATCAATGTTTGATTCTTTTCTTTCATGTAGTTTTCATGAGAATAAATTGGTTTCCTATCATCCTCAGAAGGGGACCAATTAAGATTTAAATATATTTGGTGGATACCCATCCACTGTAATTTCTGTCCTTATGGAAGTTCAGTGGTTTCTTTGGCTAGGTAGAGCCATTTTAATGTTGGCTTTTAATTCCTCTTAACGTTGTTCTAATAGTCTTTGATAGCTTCCATGCTAGTTTGTCAAAATGTTCCAGGTTTATCTGTTACAGTTCTTATCCCAGATTCAGTTCAGCTGTGTCTCTAAGAAGCTCTCGTTTCTTGTATGATGACAATATGGGTGTAGGTGATAATCACTGCTACTAGGGTTGCTAGATTTAGCAAATAAAAATACAGGACACTCAGTTAAATTTCAACTTCAAATAAACAACAAATACATTATAGTATAAGTATGTCCCCAAATCAGCAGAGGACAACTTGTACTAAAAAAGTATTTGCTGTTTATCTGAAATTCAAATTTAACTGGACAGCCTATAATTTATCTGACAACTGATTACAACTAGGTAGTCATCTCTAGACTGTATTAGCCCAGGCCCTCTGAGAAGCAGGTATGATTAGATATGCAAGAGAGTTATTGGAAGAGATTCCTATGAGGGAACAAAGCCAGGGGTTTGAAAAGGCACGGGAGCCCTCTGGGATGATGCAGGCTTGACTTCTGTGAAAGGCACAGAGAAGAAAGCAGAATAAGATAAGCAGAGTCTCAAATTACAGTTCAATTCTAACAAATAGAAATATTTATAAATACATAAAAATCTCTGGCTCACATGTTATTTTCTTGAATATCTTAAGTATGTAACTTTATTTTTCCCCCTAAGATAAAGTGTTGTTGTGGAAAAATCTAATGATAATATAATATTATTTACTTTTTAAGTGTTTTTTTGCCTAGATGCCCAAATAAATATTTATTTTCCTTTAAGATCCCTTAATTTTACTTGGTATTGACTGTGCTGTGTTAATAATCCCAGGCATACTATATGATTTTTGAATAAGTAGTTTAAATTGTTTTTTCAATGTCCAGATCACTTTCTTAAATTGTTGTTTTTAGTATTTCTTCCCCCCTACGCTCCCCTTGATTTGTTCTCCCACTCAGGAGCTCCCATAATCTGTATGTTGGATCTTCCTTTCCATGAACAATATTTGTTGCTTTCTCATGGGTCTTTTTTTTTTTTGCCAAATTATTTTTATTTATTTATTTTAACATCTTTATTGGAGTATAATTGCTTTACAATGGTGTGTTAGTTTCTGCTTTACAATAAAGTGAATCAGTTATACATATACATATGTTTCCATATCTCTTCCCTCTTGTGTCTCCCTTGCAACCACCCTCCCTATCCCACCACTCTAGGTGGTCACAAACCACCTAGCTGATCTCCCTGTGCCATGAGGCTGCTTCCCACTAGCTATCCACCCTACGTTTGGTAGTGTATATATGTGCATGCCACTCTCTCACTTTGTCACAGCTTACCCTTCCCCCTCCCCATATCTTCAAGTCCATGCTCTAGTAGGTCTGTGTCTTTATTCCTGTCCTACCCTTAGGCTCTTCATGACATTTCTTTTTCTTAGATTCCATATATATGTGTTAGCATATGGTATTTGTTTTTCTCCTTCTGACTTAACTTCACTCTGTATGACAGACTCCAGGTCCATCCACCTCACTACAAATAACTCAATTTCGTTTCTTTCTATGGCTGAGTAATATTCCATTGTATATATGTGCCACATCTTTATCCATTCATCTGTCGATGGACACTTAGGTTGCTTCCATCTCCTGGCTATTGTAAATAGACCTGCAATGAACATTGTGGTATACGACTCTTTTTGAATTTGTGTGTGTCCCTAGGTCTGAAGTGGGTCTCCTGTAAACAACATATATATGGGTCTTGTTTTTGAATCCATTCAGCCAGTCTGTGTCTTTTGGTAAGAGCATTTAATCCATTTACATTCAAGGTAATTATCGATATGTATGTTCCTATTCCCATTTTCTTAATTGTTTTGGGTTTGTTATTGTAGGTCTTTTCCTTCTCTTGTGTTTCTTGCCTAGAGAAGTTCCTTTAGCATTTGTTGTAAAGCTGCTTTGGTGGTGCTGAACTCTCAGCTTTTGCTTGTCTGTAAAGGTTTTAATTTCTCCATCAAATCTGAATGAGATCCTTGCTGGGTAGCGTAATCTTGGTTGTAGGTTTTTCTCCTTCATCACTTTAAATATGTCCTGCCCCTCCCTTCTGGCTTGCAGAGTTTCTGCTGAAAGATCAGCTGTTAACCTTATGGGGATTCCCTTGTGTGTTATTTGTTGTTTTTCCCTTGCTGCTTTTAATATGTTTTCTTTGTATTTAATTTTTGATAGTTTGATTAATATGTTGTCTTGGTGTGTTCCTTGGAATTACCCTGTATTGGACTCTCTGTGCTTCCTGGACTTGACTAACTATTCCTTTCCCATATTAGGGAAGTTTTCAACTATAATCTCTTCAAATATTTTCTCAGTCCCTTTCTTTTTCTTTTCTTCTTCTGGGACCCCTATAATACGAATGTTGGTGCATTAAATGTTGTCCCAGAGGTCTCTGAGACTGTCCTCAGTTCTTTTCATTCTTTTTTCTTTATTCTGCTCTGCAGTAGTTATTTCCACTATTTTATCTTCCAGGTCACTTATCCATTCTTCTGCGTCAGTTATTCTGCTATTGATCCCATCTAGAGTATTTTAAATTTCATTTATTGTGTTGTTCATCATTGCTTGTTTCCTCTTTAGTTCTTCTAGGTCCTTGTTAAATGTTTCTTGCATTTTCTCTATTCTATTTCCAAGATTTTGGATCATCTTTACTATCATTATTCTGAATTCTTTTTCAGGTAGACTGCCTATTTCCTCTACATTTGTTAGGTCTGGTGGGCTTTTACATTGCTCCTTCATCTGCTGTGTGTTTTTCTGTCTTTTCATTTTGCTTATCTTACTGTGTTTGGGATCTCCTTTTTGCAGGCTGCAGGTTCATATTCCCATTGTTTTTGGTGTCTGTCCCCAGTGGCTAAGGTTGGTTCAGTGGATTGTGTAGGTTTCCTGGTGGAGGCGACTAGTGCCTGTGTTCTGGTGGATGAGGCTGGATCTTGTCTTTCTGGTGGGCAGGTCCACGTCTGGTGGTGTGTTTTGGGGTGTCTGTAGCCTTATTATGATTTTAGGCAGCCTCTCTGCTAATGGATGGGGCTGTGTTCCTTCTTGCTAGTTGTTTGGCATAGGGTGTCCAGCGCTGTAGCTTGCTGGTCGCTGAGTGGAGCTGGGTCTTGGCGTTGAGTTTAGATCTCTGGGAGATTTTCGCTTTTTGATATTTTTTGGAGCTGGGAGGTCTCTTGTGTACCAGTGTCCTGAAGTTGGCTCTCCCACCTCAGAGGCACAGCACTGACTCCTGGCTGGAGCACCAAGAGCCTTTCATCTACACAGCTCAGAATAAAAGGGAGAAAAAATAAGAAAGAAAAGAAGAAATGGAGAAAGAAAGAAAGGAAGGAAGGAAGGAAGGAAGGAAGGGGATAAAATAAAGTAGGATAAAATAAAGTTATTCAAATAAAAAAAATAATTATTAAGAAGAAGAAACCGGACAGTCAGAACCCTAGGACAAATGGTGTAAGCAATGCTATACAGACAAAATCTCACACAGAAGCATACACATACACACTGACAAAAAGAGGAAAAGGGGAAAAAAATAATCTACCTTGCTCCCAAAGTCCACCTCCTCAATTTGGGATGATTCGTTTTCTATTCATGTATTCCACAGATGCAGGTACATCAAGGTGATTGTGGAGATTTAATCCGCTGCTCCTGAGGCTGCTGGGAGAGATTTCCCTTTCTCTTCTTTGTTCGCACAGCTCCCGGGGTTCAGCTTTGGATTTGGCCCCGCCTCTGCGTGTAGGTCACCGGAGGGCGTCTGTTATTCGCTCAGACAGGACGGAGTTAAAGGAGCCGCTGATTCGGGGACTCTGGCTCACTCAGGCCGGGAGGCGGGGGGAGGGAGGGGCACGGAGTGCGGGGCGGGCCTGCGGCGGCAGAGGCCGGCGTGACGTTGCACCAGCCTGAGGTGCGCCGTGTGTTCTCCTGGGTAAGTTGTCCCTAGGTCACGGCACCCTGGCAGTGGCGGGCTGCACAGGCTCCCCGAAAGGGAGGTGTGGAGAGTGACCTGTGCTCGCACACAGGCTTCTTGGTGGCGGCAGCAGCCTTAGCGTCTCATGCCCGTCTCTGGGGTCCGCGCTTTTAGCCGCGGCTCGCGCCCGTCTCTGGAGCTCCTTTAAGCAGCGCTCTTAATCCCATCTCCTCACGCACCAGGAAACGAAGAGGTAAGAAAAAGTGTCTTGCCTCTTCAGCAGCTCCAGACTTTTTCCCCGACTCCCTCCCGGGTAGCCGTGGCGCACTGTACCCCTTCAGGCTGTGTTCATGCCGCCAACCCCAGTCCTCTCCCAGGGATCCGACCTCCGAAGCCCGAGCCTCAGCTCCCAGCCCCGCCCACCCCGGCGGGTGAGCAGACAAGCCTCTCGGACTGGTGAGTGCTGGGCGGCACCAATATTCTGTGCGGGAATCTCTCCGCTTTTCCCTCTGCACCCCTGTTGCTGCGCTCTCCTCGGTGGCTCCAAAGCGTCCCGCCTCCGCCACCCGCAGTCTCCGCCCGCGAAGGGGCTTTTTAGTGTGTGGAAACCATTTCTCCTTCACAACTGTCTCCCACTGGTGCAGGTCCCGTCCCTATTATTTGTCTCTGTTTATTCTTTTTTCTTTTGCCCTACCCGGGTACGTGGGGAGTTTCTTGCCTTTTGGGAGGTCTGAGGTCTTCTGCCAGTGATCAGTGGGTGTTCTGTAGGAGTTGTTCCACGTGTAGATGTATTTCTGATGTATCTGTGGGAAGGAAGGTGATCTCTGCGTCTTACTCTTACGCCATCTTCTCTTGAAAACTCTTTGGTTCTTATCATTTTTTCCTTCCCACCTGATTTTCCTTAGAGTATCATTTGTTGTGCTTAGTTGCTCTTATGTTACTCCTAGAGTAGTCTTTATTTCTAATGACTTTTCAACAATTTCTAATTCTTTCTTGAGTTCTGTCCCTTTATTTCAGAGTTTTTAAAATTCTGATTGTTATTTTTCATATATTGTATGATTTTTTAAATCTCCTTTAGCTCATGTTGCAATGGTGTGTTACAGTTTTGAAAATATTTTGAGCATGACTTTTTTTGGAAAACTTTCTTTGTCAATAGCAGAAGTTGGTGAAATTCCTGTAAAGTGCTAGAAAGTAAATATTTTACGCTTTGTAGGTCATTTGTTCTCTGCCACAATGCTTAACACTGTCATTGCAGCTTAAAAACAATCATAGGCGATGTATAAATGAATAAGCATGGCTATATTCCAATAAAACTTTATTTATAAAAATAAGAAGTGGGCTGGATTTGGTCAGTGGGCTATAGTTTGCCAATCCTTGATCTGTTGGGATATTATTCCCTTTCTTTCTTGTAGGAAGTTTGTTTTTAAGGCTAATCTTTAAATGGAATATGACTGTGATAGTTTTTTGTCTACTCATTTTTATATATGAATGTAGTTTTCTTGAACTTTTAGATAGTTAAAAGTTCAGACAGGTTTTCTAACTTCAAATTAAATCTGTTTTGTTTTCAGGTAGTGCTAATTGATTCCACTTCTAGTAGTTTTTCCTTATCATGGGGTCCTGTATTTGAAAGAAGCCCTGGCAAGTCAACTTTAAAAGTTCAAAGGATCTAGGCTGCTCTAGCCACCTTAGACTTTGACCCTGGCTTGTTAAGAGCTGTGAAGTGTCTGAGGTTTTACAAGGCTTACAAGCTAACAAGTTAACCTACCAGTTTTATGGATATTTTCAAAAAATATGAGACTCTTGGGTCAGAGACAAAGAACTTTACTACTTCAGTACAGCAAAGAGCATAAACATCATCATCTTTGTGTGAGCTCCCTTTTTCCCCAAGTCCCATGGAGGTGAGTGATTGGACCGAGATGGATGTTGGTTCACACAGTGGGTTATAGAAGAGGAATCCTAAGCTTAAGAAAACCAAATCTCTTACAATGGGAAGAAAATATGCTTTCCTTTTGTTCCAGAGAGAGACACTGTTCCCTCTTTCCAGGATAATTGCTCCACAAGTATTCTTTAAAAGATACTCTAGAACAAAAGACCATTCTTGCCAGTGAGACCTGCAGAAAGGGGAGAGCTCGATGGGAAATCGACTCCCAGCAGAGTCCCTTTCCTTTCACTCACTATTGGAATGCACAAAACCTCTCCTAGTTATTTTTATATTGATACACTGTGCTTTCTGGTGAATATTCACTGACTATTTTGGGGCTCTCTCCTTGAATATTTTGGGATTGTAGGTATGTCATTTGCCCTACTGCTTCCCTCTGCTTTCTCCCATATAGATACCAAGGGCACTCAGGCTGTGCGGTTTTTGGTATTTAGGGATTAGTAGAGGTGTTTTCTTACCTGGATTTGTTGTAAATGTTGTGCTTTTTGGTTTTGATGTCTAGTTCTCATCCAGCCTAAACGCATGCGGGCATCACCACAGTCCATCTTCCCCAAATAACCTTGTCTTTTAAAGAAAGTATGCGAAGCCAATTTTCCTTTTTTTTTTTTTTGTGAATCGTCATTTTGACCATCAACTTTACTATGCTATAATATGGTTATACTCTGTGATCCTACTGAGTTGCAGAGGGATGCTTGCCCCTTTTCGCCTCCCCCCACAACACTAAATGGTACTAAGTTGTTCTGTCATTTTAAGTGGAGGTCCAAATCTTCTCTTTTCCATTTATAAGGTTATATATTTTCCCTTCTTGCTATTATTTGTGTATCTCATCCTATGGTAATTCCTATTACCCTCTTTTTGAATATGTGGTCCAAAGACTAGTAAATCAGACAAACAACCTTGTTTAAAATGTTTGCAGAGGATGCAAAACAAAAATAAAAATGCTCCGAGGTTGGGCATAATTCTAGAAGATTCTATCGACCTTGTGGTAGTTTTGGCATTATATGGAACAGGCTACAGAAATTCAAACTATATTAAGATGACAAACCATTGTATTCAATGTCAACATTTCCTCATAATTTTACCCAGTATAGCTCCTCCTTCCTCAAATTCAGTATAAGATTTATATCCTAGGGGGAAGATAGAATACCTTAAGAGCGGCATTGCCAATATAATGCTTATCTCCAAATTCATTTTTCCCTGTGAGTTCTCAGCACTGGAGGCTCAGCACTGTAAAATACTATGTATTTTATAACACATAATATCTGCTCATAAGCAGTGGAAAATTCCAAGTTTATTTGGCTTTCACTTAATGTTTTGAAACACAGCAGTATCTGGTGAGCCTTCACCCATATCCAGACTCAGCAGATCAGAGGATTATCAAGATTATATAATTCCTACATGTTAAATAGAAAAAGGTAAAATATTCTGAGACAACAGGGAGACAGAGAAAAGGTATTTTCCCTGGGTGACACTGTTCAATAAATTAAATAAAAAGTAAGTTCATAGGAGATTCTGAGAGGGCTTACTATTGAAGTGGTGAGGAGAAGAATTATTTTCTTTCAAAGTATATTTCCTCCAAGGCCCCTTTTCTTAAGCAACGAGACTGATGTAGACTCCTACCCACAACCCCTGCACACGCAGAAACTGTACCTCTGCCCCCAACAGGATTTCTCCCCCAACCCCCGCAAATTACAGTGTAGTAGAAAGATAAAATGTCTCTTGTGACAATTAGAATTCTGAGCAAGCTAGTACAGAATAAAGGCATAAATTGTGCAGTGATTTATACACTAGAAGTAGTATTAACAAGGAGTGCCTCTGTGAAGTTGAGTTAGGAAAGGATGTGAGAGGAGCTGAGTCCTAATACATCAACTTCGTTTGGGACGATGGACAAGTGAGTGGATGGCTTCTCCATAGGGAGGGGTAGGAGACCACAAGAGAGACTGCCCATCCATCCTATGAGGCTATTTTGATCAAGTAGGATTAAACACATATCAACACTGCTGACTCAATAAAATAGCTAATTAAATGGTATTTCTCTAGTCATTGATTTGTATAAACTGTGATATTTAGTACAGATTCTCTCTACCTCCTCCACTGACGCGTGTAGTCAATTGTTAAGTGCAAAAATGATAAACATTACAAGACAATATAGGCTTGATATTGGTTGAAAAATATCAAATATAAATCAACTAGAGAGGATAAGGAAATTAAAATTTGGACTATGCTTTCTAAAATTGTATGAATACATAAAATAAAACAATGGCAGGAGCTATACTTTAGACCTAACCAAAAGGAATTAAGGTATTTCACAATTTTTATGAAAACATTAACAAAAATACAAAAGACTTAATATACCCAAATATCCCTAATAGCTTTAGAAATCATTCTTTTGTCTTTTCCCCTCTTTTTCTCTTCCCACTTTTCCTTGATCTCTTCTTCCTCTTTCTCCTTTTTAGATTTGAATAAAGATACACAGAGTTAATAAATATTTAAATTGATAAGACAGATATTAAGTGACTCAATTATCTTCCCAAATATTGATAGATGTAGGTGACAGATAAATAGATGAATATAAGGATATAAGAAGTGATCTGCAAAAATAGCAGGCAACCCATCTAGGCTATTAGGTTAAACAGAGTTAAATAGTGGTTAGTAATGAGAGATGTATTTTATGTGCCTCATTTCAATAGAGGTCACACCCCAAGATATCCTGGAACTATATTTGTAAAATCTAAACAGGTGACTCTGGGGTGAAAGGACTGGCTGGGAATCCAAGGACTTGGCCTCAGTTTCCTTTGGAGATGATAGAAGAAGAAGTTCTAGTGGTAGAAACTCTAGTGGTGGTAGTGGGAGAAGAATGCCAGGGGCCCTTTCATGTTAGTGAATCGTCTGGAGGCTTTTCACCTAAATCTTAGACTAGACTATCTTTTGTTTTCAGGAGGAAAATTCATAAGGGAGTTTGAATCTAGCGCTAAATTCTTAAAAATACATTTAGCATGGTGAAATTGGCACAAAAGATGGAAATTCTCTCTTCTCTCCAAAATTAGTCAAGATCTCACTGTAAAAGTTTTCTCTTTCAATTTATTAAATATTTCTCTGAATGGGAAATGTGCTTTGTGCTATTCTGGGAATTATATAAGGAAAGAAGTTAGGTAACCATTATGAAGTCTGAGTGTAGGAGAAGTCTCAATTATAATGTACTTTCCAAGGACAAAAGATAAAGAGGTTATTTTGAATCATTAGAAAATCAAGCCTTGGTTAGAAAGTGAGAAATATCAAGTTCAGAGAAATTTATCTATCACAGACACATTATCTGAAAAGAACAAACGTTATGCCAATGTTTCTAAGTACTCTTCCACATCTGACAATCTTTCTGTCATTTGTGGACAACATCTGATTCAGGAAAGTTGATTTCATTTCTAAAGAAATAGGAAGATCAGGAAAAAAAATTATCAACAGAAAGAAAGAGAAGGTATTTTTTTTACAATGCTAACAACCAATTCATTAAATAATTACTCTTTAAAAAAATCAAATAAACACAGATCCCTTGAAAGCATCTAGGTAAAAATAATCATGGTAACAGGTAAATTGCCCACATTCTAGATGTTTTGGTGTTGTGATTCAGCTATACATTGGAGAGAAAATATTACATGGGAAAAGTCATGTTCATTGTTTCCCTGTCTTAATACGCTTATATATGATATGGCACAGAGGGCTGTTGGGGGTAAAGGAAGATTCGAGGTGTGTTAATGTAACAACGAAGGGGACTGTACAGCGCTGGGTCTTAGTGCGAATGAGCAGTTTGTCAATATCTTCTGGTCTCCAGTGAGCAACAAGAATGGCTCTCAGGGTATTGCAACTCTGTCTGCTTCCACCAGAGATCATAATTGGGCTATGAATTTTTACAACAGGAAAGTTCCTATCATAGACAGAGACTGACAACAAGTTTAGTTAAATTAACGCCAAGAGCTTCTTAGAACTGGATGAGCAGTGTGCATGGATATCACTCAAATACGTAGTGACCCTGCTTCTTTTTCTTTCTTTTTTATTAATATATTTTTGTGATAGTTTACTGGTTAGAGCTTCCAATATATATCTTATTTCTGAGGATTGCTCAGCATACTGGTTTTCTGCCCAATGACATGATACGCGCTTTGGGGAATTCAAGAAGCTGATTGAGGTGAGTAGAGATGATTTATAAATCGAAAGCAAATGATAGTGGAATATGTGAACTGAAGCTATTTCTTGATCTCCGAAAAGCTAATTGGGCACGTTTCAGGCCAGGTCTCTGAAGGCACAGCTCATGAACTGTCTTTCTGATGCTGTGCTCATTATGGACACTCAATAGAGGACCGGCTAATGCTAGAGAAATCCTCATCGAAGTGGCCTTTATGTGACATTGCAGATTTACTTCAGGAAAGAGAGAGAAGGAAGAAGAAGGGAGAGATTTCAGGCAATCAGCCCTTACAGAGCCCTATTTGCCTTAAGTAATTGATCTGAAACTGAAGAGTTTGTCTGTGAAGGCTTCCCGCCTTCATAAATTCTCAAGGGACTCTGTCTTCTAAAACATCAGGGTTTAGCCAGGCTAAACCCTGGGATTTTATGGTCCTGGGTCTACTCTTTGAAATGGAAGACTGAATACAGCACACATGACCTAAGTATTCTGGAACAACCCATGTTTGCCACTGACGCTTAAGCGTTTTAACGATAATCTTCAATGAATTTAATTATTATCTAAATCTCATAACCTATCCTCAATTATTCATATTAATAATTCTAGGTAAGATGAAATGTACTGCATTGGCATCACACTTTTATTAAAGAATCAAATATCAAGGAAAGAAAGACATCACAAATGGTCACAATGCTGTATATGGAGAAAGTTTTTGAGCGACTTGGGAAATTTAAATCAATATATTGAGGAAGCAACATAGTGGGTTATGTCTACATGGGAACCTGGAACTAGGATTTGAGGCAGTAAAAATTTTCGGAAGGGAATAGTGGAGTCTGAATCCTAGAAATCTTCCTGAATAATATGTGCATGTTGCAAGGTTTGGATATTTATAAAACAAAATAGAGGGGATTTTGCTGAGCAATCTCTTCAGGTTTTTGTAGTTATAAGAGTCTGATTCCATTCCACGAAATCTGCAGAAAAACTTCCTTTATCATTGCCTGAGTGTTATAAAATGAGTGGTTGTCCATGAGCTAGCTCATCAAAGATAATACATGAAAAAAGTACTCAAAAATATTTTATAAATCTGGGACTTCCCTGGCGGTCCAGTGGTTAAGACTCTGCCTTCCAATGCAGGGGGTGCGGATTCGATCCCTGGTCAGGGAGCTAAGATCCCACATGCTTTGTGGCCAAACAACCAAAAACATAAAACAGCAGCAATATTGTAACAAATTCAATAAAGACTTTAAAATTGGTCCGCATCAAAAATATTTTATAAATCTCTCCTTTAATAGATCTTTACTTTTCAGAAATGATAATCTGTAAATAAATTAATTTTAATTTTCAGATTTCTAAAAATATTATCAAGACAAGAATTGTTACTATACACTTATGTGTAACTAGAGAGCAGGGGAAAGTTTGGTGGATATTAAGGATCCTTTGTGAAGTAATTTACTTATCTACTGATTTTTTTTTTTTTTTTGGTATTTGTATAAGTACTTAATTGTCTCACTAAGTTTTAAACATGTATAATTTATCATTTCGATGATAGTCTTTTGCTCCATAAAATTAATATATAGTCAAAGAAATTAAGAGAAAGAAGACATTTTAATGGTCACCTAGTCGAAAGTTTTGAATTTTATCATATAAGGAAGCAGAGGCAGGACATAAGTGACTTAACCCTGGCCCATACCTCTATGTGTGATGGGGGCTAGGGTGCACCTGCCAATCTGATAACATCTAATCTGGTACAGGTCCTCTTCTCTACACTGTACTAGGATTATATCTAACTGAGTAGTTTTAAAACTTTGTAGATGTTTGATTGTAAATTAGTGTTTTATTTTTTTAGACGATAATCTATAGTCAGAAACCATACAAAACTCAGCGGGAGACATTCTCTCTCAGAATGTAAGGTATTTTTTTTTTTCTTCTTGAACAGTAGACTTTTTTCTTCAATAAATGAAGTAGAAAATCCTACATTGTAATTCAAGGGCATCACATTTCAAAAAATAGTGTATTTAAGTTGGGGACATCAGTTTACCTGTGATTAAGTTTTAATTAATGCCCTTAACTTAGATCCCAACAGCTACAACATAATGTTCTTATCTTAGACAAAATAAGAACCCACCAAAAAGACACAGACTCAAATTAAATCAAAGAAGCTTTCCTTCAAGAAAAAGATATATATACACAAATACACATTATACATGAAACATACAACTAATATCTTAAATTGTGACCCAAGTGAATTTTATCTGAATACTGAAAATGGATGCAAGTTGAACATCTTAATTCAATCAAATAAGTAATCTTAAATAGAATGAGGATAATTCCCTCCAGTCTATACTTGTCCCATGTGGACAGAAATCTTTGCTGCACGTAACTAAATTCCTGCAAGTCAAGTCAATTGTCCAAAATAGAAACACATTCAAAGGATGAATACACTGAAATAATGAAGAGAAGAGCAAAATATAAAGACAGAAATACTTTTAATGTAGCTCCCTTTCTCTGAAAATATTACATGTGAGGGAAAACCTGGATTGTCAGATTTAATGGATGAATTGCTCAACAGCTATTTTACTTTTGTTTCATTTGAAAATTTTGTTTTGTACTTTTACAACTAGCAGAGTTATTCCTATCACAAAGTTATTTCTATCAAAATGGACCAACACACTATATTACAGGTCACTAGTAATATGCACTTCACTCTCTGTTTTTGAAAAGCAAGCTCTCTCTCCAGTCAAATACTACCTTTTTTGTAGAGAAAGTCATTTTATTTTTATTCTCTAATCTACAGAAATCTGGTGAACATTGCTTTCTTTAAAAAAAAAAAAACATCTTAAAGGCTTAGGACAGTTAATGCTTAGGACAAGTGTGACAATGCATGTTTCAGGAATTAACAGGGCAGGAGCTCAATTCCTTTTATCCTACAACATTCCCTCAGCTAGGAGGTGGCTAGTTCTTGGACTTAAGTGACTCGGACAAGGATGGAGTTGGTCCTTAGCCAAAAAAACATGACTCAAGGTTACTCTGTTCCCCTCCCCCCCACATATGCTAGGTCCCTTCTGCTGAAAACTCCTCACGACCCATGTTCTAAGTCCAGTCATACGGGATATTTAATTCCTCCCACCTTGTCTCTGGTCAGCCTATGCCTGAGACTCAGAGAATGCTTTTTGTCCATCTGCTTTGGGCGGGTCCTTTCTAGCAGCCCGGGAAAGCCACGTGCTAGCGCATATGGATGGAACTGATGGACATTGTCTATTATACCCACAGGAATTCAGCCTCCAAAGAGCTACATTGACTCATTGATTTGTATCCATGCTCCGGGCTCCTGGTACCCACATTATAACGTAAACTCCCTGCTGGCGGGGAATTTGGAGAGTGTTTTTGGCACAGGATAGGTGCTCAATAAACAAACTTTGAAAGGGAGAGAGTTGTGTTGAGCGAAGGGAAGGCTGCAAAGGAACTTAAAATTTGAAGGGTTTTCTACGTGTCCAAAGAAAGCGAGAGAGAGAGAAAAAAAAGAAAAATGTGAGTACCAGAGTATCATCATTATTGTTTTTATTCAACCTTTAGGAATTCCACTGGCATTATTTACCAGAGAGCTAGCAGGGGAATCCAGGCTGGAGGCTAAAGGACCCCTGCCCATTGACCCAAATCAGGAGGCGCAAAGCCTCGGGTCATAAGCAATGACACCCTCTTGGGTCCCGACAGGTGCTGGTGGCCCGGATGGGGCTCTGGACCCCCAGTACCCCGCTGCCCCCTGCCTTCTCGGAGCGCTAGAGCATGCCCAATGGCAGCGCTGGAGCCACCGAGGGCTTTGCACGCTGGCACTCCGCTTCTCCGGGTTTTAGCAGGAGCCTGCGGGGGGATTGGGGGGGTGGTGAGGGGACCCGTGGAGCCTGGCAGCCTTGGTCGAGCGTGTGGGGAGCTGGCGCGTGGCGCAGGGCTCTCTCCTGCGTTGCGGTTACTGGGGAGATGCTGGAGCGCGGCGCCCGGCTGCTCCACCTGGCGGGCTGAGCGCGGCGCGGGGAGCCCCGGGGGGTGGGCGGGGGGCGCGGACTGCGGTAGAATGCGAGCCGGGCTCCTCCGGGACTGCGAGACAAAGCTCGAGCGCGGTCAGGTGCCGCTCGCCCGCCGCTCGCCGCTCCACTAACTTGTCTCTTGCTGGTGTCTGGTCTCCAAGGCTCTCAGCGCTTTGGGGTGGTGAGGGGCGGGGGGAGTGGGGAGTTAGAGGGTCTGCGGTAGCCGAAGGGGGGAGCCTGCCTGGTGCCGCTCTTCTTCCCTTCCCTATTGCTCCCCTCCCCCCACCCCGTCGCTGCCGCTTTCCCTTCCTCCAATTCGGAGAGCGTCGGGCGCCTGTGACATGCGATCGCTGCCAAGTGACGGACCCCGAGTCTGAAGTGCCCGCGAGGAAGTGAGCGCCAACGCGGGCCGCCGGCGATGACAGCCATGAAACCGGAGCAGCAGCCCACCCCGGGGGCTAGGGCGAGCCAGGCTCAGTCGGCGGACCAGGTGAGAGTTGGCAGCTGCGGCCAGGCCCGCCAGGGGAGGGAGACTGCAAGCCGCGCTCCCCCCGCCCCTCCTCCCGGGCTCGGCTCCCACGCCTCCCTCTCCCCACCCTCCCTCCGCCCCAGTTCCAAGGCTCTTCCTCAGCTCATGCATGGACTCCGCAGGAAGTTAGAGCATCTGAGCGCGCTCCGGGGCCGGGCGAGAGGATGCGCACGGTGGAGAGCCGCGGGGAAGGGGGGAGAGAGGTAAAGGCTGAGGTGGCCCAGGGAACCCCAGCGGGAGGGCCCCCGAGCGAGGGAGGGAGAGGTGGCCGGGGCCAAGGAATGGGGGCTTCTTGGCTCCTAGTAACGCACGTTGGAGGAATTGCTGCGCGCCTGGAGGCGTCCACTTGCTGGGTTCGAGCTCTGTCTTCACGTAGCTCGTGAGGCGAGCGCTGGCCAAAGCTACCCGAGTAGGCGAATGACCTTTAGGCCGGCAGAGTTTTTCCGTTCCTTTCTTTTTTCCTTTGAGGAGACAGGGACGGGGGCGCACACCTTTGAGGTGGTCTGCTTGGAACGGAGCTTGGAGCAAAAAGGCATAATTAGGGGGAACTGGGAGGATACTGGCTTTAGTGATTTGTTGGGTCCAGATGTGTTGTGTCTGCAGAGATGAGGTGCCCTGTGCTGGCTGGGGGTTATTTTAATTGCTTTTCCGTCTTTCCGCTCCGGCCACCCGCTTTGTGTTTCGGTCTTTGGGCATCTGTAGCATAACCATATGGTGAATCTCCATCTCGTTTCTGTCCCTGGATTGGGGTGACTCGGGAGTTTGGTGTCGCTTTTTCCCAAAGTTGGAGGGTCGGGAGCGCCGAGGTGCCCTGGCAAAGAAGAGGGCGGCTGTGAGAAGCCGGGTCGAGATGCTGTCACGTTTACCTGAATTAGAGAGTCTGAACCTAGAGGGTTACACTTAGGTCCGCGGATAACTAGGGAGCTGGAGAAGGGAGGCGCCGGGGTACAGAGATGGTCCCTTTGCCCCGAGTGCACTGTTGAAGGCTGCCCGACGCATTTCTGGCAGAGACACTCCTAGCTCACTGCTAGACATGGGTGAAGGGGGTGCAAACAGCGAGGCTCCAGTAGCATCTCGGCTCTTCGCATATTCTAAGCATTGAGGAAATAGTGAAGGGGAGCTGTCCAAATCGTCCTGAGTGGCCAGGGTGTGGGGTGGGCAGAGGAGGCGATGCCAGGGCTGCTGTTATTAATATTCTAGTCCTGGTCATCGCTTCTGCCTAGTGGCCTCTCTCTTCTCCTTTTCCCTCCCCTTCTCATTTCCCTCACATATGTTTCACACAGGTGGTGAGGATTACTCAATGCCTTACAGCTCCCCATCCCTTTACTGGGATGAATGTTGCAGTTTTTACAAAGCAGTTGTTTTCTTAAACATCCTCTTTGCTCCCTACCCTGAGATAAATATGAGATTATTAAAACATTTGTATTACACTATATGTCCCTTCCCCTCATACCTCTTTTCCCTGCTCCCTCCTGCACACATCACAAAATAACAACTGGTTAGCAGATTATAAAAATAATTTCAGGAGAGGAACATGGGTTTAATATCCTCTTTCAGACTGACAGCCTTTAAACTTCATTAACAAGCCACTGAGCCTCTCTACTGCTCTTGGAATGATGCTACCAATAAGAATGATTAGTCAGGTGAGAGTCCCCACGTGAAATCTTTGCTCACTAACCTGTGACACCAGCTGGTTACTTGAGGTGCTGCAGACAGTTCAGTGGTGGTGGAAGTGGGGAAGAAGAAGCAAAGCAGAGCACACAGAAGCTGAAAATGTATATGTAAATGGTGGACAAGTAGTATATAGACAGCAAAGCCTTTTGTCAGAACGAATCTGGTACTTAAAATTCATATAAAGACAGAGATTTAAGTTTGAATCCGTTGTTTCTCTTGTTAGTGTGCGTTTTTGTTTATGGTCACTTCGAATAGTCAGGGAGTGGCCATTTGCAGAAGTCTTGTTTTAATTGAGTTTTTTAAAGTGCCTTTCTGAGCACTGACATGATTTTAAAATGTCAATGGTATGCATATTACGCTTGAGTTAAAATGAAAGAGATTGATTTCTCAAGGGAAAAGAAAGACTGAAATATACATGGCAGCATCCCATTGGAGGTTTTCCAAGCACTCCCAGAAAATACCTATATGTAGTCTATTCTTTGTCTAAAGCTTGACATGTGAAATCATGACCAGATGATGTGGACAATTGCTGTCAGTGCTTAAGCTATTTCTTCTAAGATTACTAAATTTTTATTAACAGTATTAGTCATTGTGACCTAATTCTGCAGTTGTCAGACAACTCTCATGTGGTCCTAGATATAATACCTCCATATAGACATGACTGATTGTTCAAGTTTCTGCGATATTTCTGGGAAAAAAAAAGATTCACAAATTTATCTAAAACTGTAGCTTTATGAAGTTCTACTTAATGGTTAAATAAGGGGCGTGTTCCAACTAGTCACTTAGTAGGTATTGATTTTGAGTGATTTAAGCTTTTGAATGTTGTCAGAATGGTCCTGTGCTTTCTGTGGTAGAGATGTTTATGAAACCTCAAAGATGCCTTGTCCTGATGCCATCAAATGCCCATTTCCACTTACAGCGCCGTAGAAGACCATAGTCTCTCCTCTGGGTGAAATGGTTATGAACCACATAATTTGGTTGTTGTGATGGTCCTTTAGAGAGCCGGACGTCCCTGTTTCATCTTATCTGCTCTGGTACAGGGTGCCATGACCAGAGGCAGCCCTTCCTCTGGGAGCAGCTGCAGCAAGAATAACAGGAAGTGAATATTTTTATTAACGTTCTGAATCATTGGAGATATTTTTATCATCTCAGTAGTCTTGCCTTTAAAGCTTCATTGGTTAAATAAATGTTTATAACAGTTACTTCTGTTGTTTTTATGACACTCCATATTTACAAAATGTCTAAAAATAAACGTTAGCTGTTGGTAGAAACAGTCATTCCCACTTAGCGTATAATCAATATCCATTTTACATCAAGGGATACAAAATCTTGAGTGGCTAGTTGTAACTTATTAGGTTTGGAAATCACTTCCTGAATGCTTGCCGTGTGCTGAGTACTGTCCTCTGGGTTGATAAGTTAACATTCAATGAATGCATTTTTCTGTTTGATCCTCGAAGCAACTTTTTGAGTTAGGTCTTGTTGTTATTCCTGTGTTAGAGATGAGAACACAGAGGATTAAACAAACTAAGCAACTTGATCAACCTTGACTTCATAAGTGGTAGAGATGAGACATAGCCCTAGTCTATGGCACTTAAGAAAAATAAGCTCATTTAAGTCTAAAGCTCCACCTTCTGGACTTCCCTGGTGGCAGAGTGGTTAAGAATCCAGCTGCCAATGCAGGGGACACGGGTTCTAGCCCTGGCCCGGGAAGATCCCACATGTCCCGGAGCAGCTAAGCCCATGCGCCACAACTACTGAGCCTGTGCTCTAGAGCCCATGAGCCACAACTGCTGAAGCCTGTGCACCTAGAGCCCATGCTCCTCAATAAGAGAAGCCACCACAATGAGAAGCCCGTGCACCACAACAAAGAGTAGCCCCCGCTTGCTACAACTAGAGAAAGCCCGCGAGCAGCAATGAAGACCCAATGCAGCCAAAGATAAAAAATATAAATAAATTAATTTAAAAAAAGCTCCACCTCTAACCTCTACACAGTTATAGTTCAACACACTCCGATTAGCATAATGCAGAATTGCAAGTATTATGTATGTGTGTGTACAAATTTACCGTGATTATAAAGTAAAGAATTTGTTTAAAGCTTCAACTATAAATGTAAATATCTCTTGAAATTTAAAAGTTAACTTAATATCTATTCTATTGATTAAAATAATATAAAAAGAACCAGATATACCCTGATAAGTACATAGGAACTTAAAAAAAAATTTCGTATCATTTGCCCTTGGTAATGATGAGACTTTCAAGGCTTCCTAAACAAGTACATTTTTATAGTTAGACCTGGTTTAGAATTTGCCCGCGTTGCCACCAGGTGGCACCCTTTTGCTGAGTCCAATGGGGAAAAGTATTTCCTAAAATGTTTGACAGTCCTCGGCTCCAAAAAAAACGAAATCAAACAAAAACAAAAACAAACAAGGAAAAAACCCATAACCTCACTTTCTGAAGTATGACTAAAAAGTGTATTTTTATAAACAACTCTTTGGCTGTAGAGGCAGCATTAGTTATGCATAAAAAAATAAACAACAACAACAACAAAACTCATTCTGGTAGAAATCCAGTCACTTACAGTTCAGCACATAGCAGCCTCTTGATGAAATAATTCATGGTCAGAATTGCAATTAAATATGTAATGTATAAAATGCCTTTTGTAAAATACCTATGGTACATTTGACTTTTATGTAACATTAACCTAAAATGTTTTCATAAAGAAATTAGGATTCACTATTTTTATTTCAACTTTGGTCTAGCAAACCTGATTAAAATTTTCAAATGTATGCTTAATGAACTCATAAAAAAGTTATTCTTCCTTTTTTCCCTTACTAATACATAAACATGTTATAATTTAGTTTATAAAGTATTGTTTTTAACTCAGAACCTCAAAAATAGCTTTTAGAAACCATGTTGAAAAACTTTATTTAATAGAAGGTTTATTACTTCTAAATGTTCAACATAAAATATATACTATCTTATTGGTGGAAGAATTCTATATGATTTGGTTATGAAAGACATTTGATGCAGGTGCTATGTAGAAGTCTTTATAACTTAGGAGATATTATACGTTTCCTACCATCCCTCAATTTCTTATTATATATATTTTATGTATATCTTACTGCATATATATGACATTGTATCTGCTGAGTTTAGAACATACCACAAAACATTCCTTGCTTATAAGCTTCTAATCTCTCTGTTTATTTCAAAGACTGAGCAAATTGCACATTTAAGAAAGATTAAACTATATTAAAAACAAGTTAAAGAAAATTGTATTATTAAATATTAATGCTGCATTATCTTATGAAGTGCATTGCATTGGAAACAAAACACTGAAACCAAATTTCTCTGAGTAAAAATAAAGCTATTTCCCAGTTTTCATTCCTTGAATCATTTATAATTACATAATGTTTTAAGCTTCTAGTACTTACAGGCATATTTTAGATTTACTTACAGTTTACCAACATACACAAAACTAGAACGTTGCAACTAGGACTGTGAGCTTTTGTGCCGTCAACCAGGAGTATTTCTTTACTACTGTCTGTAGGTTATGCACTGGAAAGCACAGATTCAAGTTCATATCTCAGCTTGGCCAGTCATTGCTGTGTTTTGGGGGGCAGGATAACTCATTTTCTGTATTTCATCTGTGACTGGAGGTGACTACAGATCCTTTACATGCTTGTGGTAAGGACTGAATGAAAGAATATGTTAAAGCTTTTGAATAATGTTTGTTTCATACCAATACCCTCATTAAATTTACAGTCTAGGAACAGGAGCCTAGGGGAAAACAAAGCTTAGAGGATCACTGAATCACCTACAGCTGGTATATTACTTTAACATTCTACTGAGTATTGCATTGTTTAGTACACATATGTGTATGATTACATATGAGTTTGCACATGCATAAAAATATTTTAATAATGTAATAAAAATTATTGGGTTAGGCATCTAGCCTGATTTGGCAGAAATGCAGACTTCAAAATATTCTGTAACATCCTTATTTCCCCTCAATCAAAACTCACTTTTTACTGTCGTACGCTATAAGGGACCAGGCTGACAGTAAACATTGGCTAATTCTCACTAACAGGGGAATTAGCTGCTGAATACGCATATTGTTTTCAATGTAATGCGCTCATATTGGTAATTAGCATGGAGAAAGAGGAAGTTTGAAGAAAAAAGGGGTGTGACTTATAGAAGTATCTCAGGAGGTGAGATTTCAGTCATTTCAGTCATTCAGGAGAATGTGCAGAGTAGTGGAACCCCCTGCAGGGAGCCCAGTGTGGGTGCGCCTACCGTCACTGGGGGTGAGACTGAGTGACCCAATATTGGGCTTAGCATAATTCGAAAGATTTTTTATACACATTTTTCTACAGTTATTCCTATGCAATATTTAAATACACACAACATTTTTGATGTTGCGACAATTAAAATTACCTCCATATATTTTCATACTTGCTCAGTGACTTCGTGTGTTCAAATCAAGTCCACGTCTTACTGAAATATTATAACGGGGGTATATGTACGAAGACATACGTCAACTAGCAAAGGGTGGAGCTCTTCCCATCTGAAGACCTGTAAAGGCTCCAAAAAAGGGCAAATTAATAATGGAGGGAATATAAACTTCTTCATAAACACGTCTTCATGTAGAGTTAGAAATGTTTCCACCCTCGTGTATGCGGCCTCGCTTTGAGAAGTCTTACAGCTCAGTGTTGATTATTCCCAGCACACTCTTGTGTTAAAGTTTATGCTTGACCTGATCCACAAGCTTTTTGGCAATAACTAATCTCCTTTTACTTTTCTCCATCTAGACAACACCTGTTTTCCAAGGCTTTTAAATTGTGCACCTATCACTCCCCTCCCCGACCTGATAGAGACATCCTTATCATTTGTTACATATTAACTGAAGGAGGGCTTGTCATTTCCAGGATAGTAGAGAAAGCTGGGAAGTAGGCTCAGTGGAAAGAATGGGACACTTAAGAGAGAGCTCCTCTACTGTAGATTCATTTTAGTTAAGCCGTCCTAAATCTCCAAGGTTTCAAACATACCCATATGTGATGGTAAATATAACACCCACTGCCAGGCCAAATACAGAAAACTGACTTGTATCCAAAGCTGATTAAAATAAACATTTTATTTTAAACTATAATTGATGTTAACAGCACTCTTGGTAATATCTTCTACAGAATAAAAAATGATTTTCATTTTCTTTTCAAGTTTGTCATCCCGTGGTTTATTTGAAAATTGTTAAAGCATTAATAATTTTTTTTTAAGATGTTGGGGGTAGCAGTTTATTAATTAATTTATTTATTTTTGCTGTGTTGGGTCTTCGTTTCTGTGCCAGGGCTTTCTCTAGTTGTGGCAAGCGGGGGCCACCCTTCATTGCGGTGCGTGGGCCTCTCACTATTGCGGCCTCTTGTTGCGGAGCACAGGCTCCAGACACGCAGTCTCAGTAGTTGTGGCTCACGGGCCTAGTTGCTCCGTGGCATGTGGGATCCTCCCAGACCAGGGCTCGAACCCGTGTCCCCTGCATTAGCAGGCAGATTCTCAACCACTGCGCCACCAGGGAAGCCCAGCATTAATAATTTTTAAACCAACTTTCAGATAACATGCTTATTCCATTAACCAGAACAGTACATTTTATTGTACAATATATTTTGGAATTGCCAAATGATTTTCAGATTTAATTATATTCTGGGGAAGAAGGCAACATGATGTAAGGTTGAAAACAGAGTCCAACAGATTGCAGGTTGAATCCTTCTTCTTCCCTTTATCATGCAGTTTAGGGCAAATGCTTTAACCCCGCTAAAACCTTTTCCTCACCTTTAGAGGAAGTAGATGGGGAGAGACAGTCTGTATGAAGGGCTTGTACAATATCTGGCCCAAGGCAGCACTTAGTAAGTATTTTTATTCTTATCGCTACTATGCTTCTCAATCATCTAAGAAGATTATTTCATTATTTTGCAAGGGTAATTTTGCATTTACCTTGATGAAAATGCTGAATATATATGTATGTGTGTGTGGTGTGTGTACATTACCATATGTACACACACCACGTACACATACATACTTATGATCTAAATATACTGGGTATTTTACAGTCAGTTTATTGTAAGGCTTTAGGTAAAAATTTTTAACAACCTGACTGATTTCTACTGTTTTTAGCTGCTCACCTGTTTAGGATCTTCTTTGAAGTGCTCATGGTTTAATACTCTCTTTACAAAAGTTTGGTTTCCAGAAACGATTGAATTTCCTTAGAAATTATTTGCATATGGGAGCCGATGATATGTTGAGTTGAAATTTAAGAAAAGTGCATAATCAAAACTGCCTTCAGATCTGGAAGTGCCAAGTCAAGCTGCCTATGTATTCTCTAGCCAAGGTGTATATTATCTGACTTGAATATTATTGTAATTTATCATACTTATCAATTTTTAACAGGTCAATGCAAAAACGTATGTATCAGGTTACAAGAGAGCAAATGAAGAAAAGTGAGGAAACAAGCCACGTTGATTATCTTTATTCCCAGCCCCCTTTTGAGATCTAAATGAAGATTCGATTTCTTCTTCCATTTGAAAGTCTCTGCTCTGAAAACATAAATATGACAAATCTGAATTATATCACTGAGAACCTGAATGGCAGGCTCTCCTGTGATTTATTTTCAAATAATGGACCAGAGAGACCACTCGAAGTTTCATTAATAATGCTTGTACGGGGTAGAAGCAGGCCTTTCCTGTTATTGGTACATGGGTCTACTTTTTGCAAGAGGAATGGAGTAAGTGAAAATTCTGATACTCACGCTTCCATTAATCACATCTCACCTCCAGGAAAGGTTTTAATATGCGTTAATTAATGCAAGACATGGACTTTTTTTTTTTCATTTCACATATTTTGAAACAAGTGCTAGAAAGTCTTTTTTTAAAAATAAAGCAACCCTTTCAATCAATGTTTCATAAACTTGCATAATGATTCTTCTCACCTAGACACAGAATCCAGGATTAGGAATCAAGACACCTTTTGAATAGAGGTCAAAAATCTATAGAAAAATCTTAAATTCATGTAGAATTTCTAAACTGTAGAAATAGGTCATTTGTTTTGCTAGGTTAGCATATAATTTACATTTCCTGGGATCTATGAATTTATGAATAGATTTTCCTATCGACTCTATTAGCTTTTAGTGATTTTAAGGAAAAAGACCATGCATTTCACTGGTTTGTTTCTTTTTAGAATACTACCAAACATGTTTTAAGATATAAAGAAAATATAGTTTGAAGGTATATTCATCATCTTCATAAAGTTATTCCTTTTCTCTGATCCTGTGAATTAAGCGTATTCCGTTTCTTGACAATCATGTTGGCAGTGATAGGTAGGTGTGAATTGAACCTGGAGTTGGAATGGAAGAGACTCACCCTTATTCACATCTGTGGAGGTTGTTTATAATTATTCTAAATGAGGTTTACCGAACATTAGTGCCACAGTGGCATTACGGGTGTTTTGCATCTGCCACTCCTTACAAATGTCTGTTCGCTCGCAGAATCAGTGCTTCTTACGTTACAGGATTGTCACGTTGATTCCTTTGTCTCCCTTTGCATCTGTGTCATCTCCAAATCCAAATCCAGTTTTTTCTACCTTTCTGTATTTCTGAGATCCAGTTTCTGTCCAAGACTGATTCCCTGATGTCTAAACTACTGCGATGTCCATAGTGGCCTTGCTCATCCGAATTCTCCCTTCAAGTAGCCATAAAGTCATAAATGATGATAACATTTTGAGAAACTGTTCTGATTGCTGAATCTAATGCCTTTGTTTTCAAATCAGGAGACAGTCAGTGCAGAGGTGAGTGGCCTGTCTCAGATCACACAGTTTGTTAGAATCAGAAGCAATAATTGATTTGGGGTCTTTTCAGCGATGGCCGTTTTTCATGTGTCCTGCTGCCAGAGTCAGCTATTGATACAGAGCCTTTGAGAGTTTCTTGGTAGCACATTCACCTTCCTTAGCATTTGATGTCAGAGTAAAATTTGTTTTTTAAATTAATGTTCTTAGAAGCTTTGAATCTGTAGGCAAAACTCACTTGACATTTCTTGGTTTCTCCAGTGTGATGTGTTGGTTCTAGGCCAGTGGTCCTTAGACTTTTTGGCACTTGGCAGCAAAACTTCACAGAACCGCATATGCATCTTCTCCAACTTGCCATGGCAAGAAGTCACCCCAATGTCCTAAAGCCATCCTGAGAGTAAGCTGTGAGATGCACTCTTCCAAGGAAATGACAGCATCTCTCACTGTACATGAAGACACAGGCATTCTTAAACCTCTTCTCTTCCCCTCAGCATGAAAGAGGACCCATTGATCCTCTTTCAGCAGTTGAAATTGCAATTCAATGATGAATAGACGAGTGATTGGATGAATCCCTTTTTATTTTTTTTATTTTTTAAACTTTTTAAACATCTTTATTGGAGTATAATTGCTTTACAATGGTGTGTTAGTTTCTGCTTTAAAACAAAGTGAATCAGTTATACATATACATATGTTCCCATATCTCTTCCCTCTTGCGTCTCCCTCCCTCTCACCCTCCCTATCCCTCCCCTCTAGGTGGTCACAAAGCACCAAGCTGATCTCCCTGTGCTATGCGCCTGCCTCCCACTAGCTAGCTATTTTACGTTTGGTATGCACTTGGCACCCTAGAAAGCACCAAGGTGAATTTTAGAGCTTTCTTGATAAGTTAATAGAAACAACAGGCTTCTGATTCGCTGGAATTCTTGGAAAACAGGGCTGCTTCTAGAAGCTGTGATAATGTTGTCAGAGTCCCAAGTTCTAATACCAGACCAGAGAAACTTTTACCTGCTAAAATAAATAAGCAAGAAGTAGTTTTGAGTCACACAGAATTATTTTTAGTGGAAAGGACTATGGCTTTCTATTAATCTAACCTCAGTTTAAACTCTATTTACTAGTTTGAGCAAGTTACCCAGTCTCTCTCTGAATTTAATACTTCATCTGGAAATGGGATGATTCTTACCATGCAGAATTGTTCTGAAGACTAGCAATGAGATAGGTTTATTAAGCAGGGGATGCTGAAAGTGGCTGTGCTTTTTGTTGTTGTTGTCCTTGATGTGTATTGGGTTGCTCTACCAGACAGAGGTAGAGGGATGGGCAATCAAGCTTCACTAGATTGGAGGTTCCAGCTTTAAAGCTTTTTTCTCTGTTACTTTGATTAGACTTCAGAGCAACTTTAATACTGAGCTCTTGTTTTATTTTGGCATGGAGATTATATGAATTCATCCCGGCTCCAGAGCAAACATGGCTTAGGAGTTGGTCAGTAAAATATATGGCATCCACTTATTTTTATATTCCTTATAAGTGCAGAAAAATGAACAAAGTTTGCATTCTGAAGGTGGAGAACTGAATGTGGATTTGCCTTTCCTGATTTCTTCCCTCCATTCAATGGTTAAAATCCTTCTCATGCTTCTGACACAGTCTACATTTGGAGTACTGTTTCATTCTTATTCAGAGCTACAGTCCTTGAGCTGTAATGGCAAATCCAAAAAAAAACTAATATAGAATCACAGACGGTGCAAATATTTGAAAATAGGTAAATACAATCTAGGATTAGCTGCTTGGGCTCAGAAATGTCAGCTTTGTATTGCTTATTCGTCACACAAGGCGATTTTAGTTAAGGCGAAAACCAGGACAAAAGCATCATGATACAAAATTGCTGGTTTGGAGCTATGCAGCATAACAAGCCCATAATTGTTATCTAAACTCTAGAATAAGTCGGTCTGTAACAGGAAAAGGTGTTTCAGGGAGGTCACAAAGCACCAAGAGGCTATATAGGTGGTAAAAAAATTAACTAAATATGATAACGTGGAACTGCTATCATTACTGTCTGCTGAATTATATTTAAAGCCAAATTGTTTTTTTTTTTGCGGTACGCGGGCCTCTCACTGTTGTGGCCTCTCCCGTTGCGGAGCACAGGCTCCAGATGCACAGGCTCAGTGGCCATGGCTCACGGGGCCAGCCGCTCCGCGGCATGTGGGATCTTCCCGGACCGGGGCACGAACCCGTGTCCCCTGCATTGGCAGGCGGATTCTCAACCACTGTGCCACCAGGGAAGCCCTAAAGCCAATTTTTGAGGGGAAAATATCTATTCTTATGAATATGCTGCAGTTTCATATTAAATGACCTGAGCATGGGAACCAATAGATTGCGAGCATAAAATCCGTATGTGGTAATTATTAGTAGTAACAAGCGCTATGTGTCCCTGTTTCTGACTCTGAGCGTTTTAAACAATATAATGTAATTTTCCTTTAGTTTTGCCCCTCTAAGAGATGTGATTCTTTGAAAAGGTTAACTAACTATGGTGATTAAGTCACCTGGTCTACTGATAAGACAACTGAGAATGATAAAGGCTAACTTGTTCAAGGTCATACCCACTGATGAATTTAGAAACTGGAGTAGATTAGAAACCAGAGTTCCTCACTTCTGGGTTGGGAGTTGGTAGGAGACTCACTCAATCATGGGATCATGGAAGTCATTTCTGGTTGTCTGTGTTCTTGTCGGAGAAGTAAAGGTGGATGAGAATTAACATGGGAAGGTTCCAGCTTGTTTAAAAGTTCTTCTTTTAATTTAAAATTTTTTTCTAGGCAGTAGGTTTAATAAGATTAGATCTATTATATATCAATCCTATCAGGAAGCATCAAAGAGCAGGTGGTCATGTGTGTAATGGTTATGTGAAGCCTCGATTTTCTGCGGTTTCTCATTTCTCGGATGAAGTGGCAGAGAATGAGAAGAGATGCTGTATATTATATGCGACCTGTAAAGCAGCACTGATCCCTATCAAGTAAGAAATCGTGGATCTCATACAAATATACAGGGAACATTATGTCAAGGACTTAACTTATTAATAAAGGAACCATCAAGATGGTAAAGCTAGTTTATAAAGCGTTTGAGGAAGAGAGATTTATATAGTCAGGAAAACAATGGCATACAAAGTTTGCAGAATCAGATCCAAAACTGGTTAATATCCAATAGGGAATTTAAATGATAACCATTGTGGTTATCTTTTATAGCAGACAGAAATTTTTTGTAACCTATCTATCTTCTACAATTAACATCTAACTTTACAGACTTTGGATCTATGTCAAAAGTAAATGGTAAGTCTAAGAAAGAGACATTCTCCTTAAATTGTATAATCCTTGTGTGGGCTGATTAGAAATTCCTCAGTCTTGACATTAGAAGGATCGACACGCAATCATAATTATGTTTTATTTCCAAGTTCTCAAAAATTTTCTTAACATCCTGACCTTACAAAAATGGTGCAGTCTGGGTCTACGCTTGATGTTGCAACCAACTTTACACTTGATGTTGCAACCAAGCAACTTTATCATAACTTTCTACAAGCCCTGTGGAGCTTTGAATGTCAGACCCCATTCACCAGCAGCGAAGTTGCCCGTCAGCCAACATTGCTTGTCAGATTTGTCCCAACAAATTGGTCCAGGTGTTTTTGAAGGATGGAAGAGAACAGTTTGATAATTTCAGATAGCTCTCTGTGGAGAAGATGAAGTAGAATAATTGCACACAGGGAGGTGAAAAGCCATTCTCTATGATTTAGCAAAATAAAGTCTGATCAAGTTGCATTGTGGTTCCTGGGAATGGTGGCTTTCAGAGCTGCCCTTTGTTTTTGTTTTTTTGTTTGTTTGTTTTTCTGTTTTTATGACGAGTATGGTTATACTGCACTGTATATTTGAAAGTTGAAAGTTGCTGAAAATCTTAAAAGTTCTCATTACAAGAAAAAAATTTGTAGCTATATAAGGTGATGGATGTTAACTAAACTTGCTGTGGTAATCATTTTGCAATACATATATCAAATCATTATGTTGGACATACACCTTAAACTCGTGCAATGTTACGTTGATTATGTCTCACTAAAACTAGAAAAAATTAATTTAAAAATGATACCTTCTGGGTTTAATTTCAAGTTTGAGAATTCCTAGCCATGAGAAGTCTATTCAGATATTTTATTCTGAGCCTTTGTTTGCTTATCTGCAAAACCTGAGGCTCTAATTAAAAACAAATAAGCAAGCAAAGAAACAAAACCGAGCTGCCCTTCGGAGGCGAGAGATACTGTAATCCCCAACACAGTCCTAAGTGTTCCTTCTCTTGTCACTCACTTTCCTGACTGCCTGTCAAGGGAAAGCTCTTCTCATCTGTCTGAATATATCTGAATTCCACCATGACTCCCTTTGGTCTTTTAATTTTAAGGCTGAGCAGGGGGTGGTCATGATTTAGGTCTAACTGTATTTATTTGACATGCCATGGTGACTTGGGAGGCTGTGTCTTGAGAACTGATATTCAGGGCAAGAGGAAATGAGGGCTTTATGAATGTGAGGGGGTGGTGACAGGAGAACATAAACGTAGAAATAGGGCTGGGAATCTCTGGAGAGAATGATCACCTGCACGTGGGGCAAGCCACTTCCCTTAACTGACCCTCAGTTTTCTAATCCGAGTGAAAAAAAATAAAAGGTAAGTTCAGATGAGTATTTTTGTACTATGTATAAAGGCGTTTGGTGAAAAGTTAGGGGTTTAAACAATCTTATTGGATTACTAAGATTTATTTCCTAAAATATCTTTTACTACCTATAGAAACGTATCCTACCGAGTATTAGGAAAGATGCTCTAGATCAGTATTGTCCAATAGTACATTCTGGAATGGTAGAAAAACTTGTATATATGTGTTTTCCAATATCGTAGACACCAGCCACATGTGGTTATTGAACACGAATTGTGTCTAGTGTCACTGAGGAGCTGATTTTCAATTTCATTTAATTTTAATTAAACTGATATAGCCATATGTGACTAGGAGCTACTGTATTAGACAGTTATTTCTAGACCTTTGTTTTTTAAACATTAACATGCATATGAATCATTTGGAGATATTGTTATAAAGTAAAGTCTAACCTGGTGAACCTGGAATGGGGTCCAGATTTTGCATTTATAAGATGATTCTAGTCTTTGGACCACACTCTATGTAAAACTATTTCTCAGCATCAGTGATTCTTGAATTCTAATTTATGGCTTTGCCCAGGCTGACATCTGTCATAGAAGATAAGTCTGATGGGCCTGTAGCAAAGTTACAAAGTAACTTTAGTATTATAAAAGGAAAATAATTTTAGTGTTAAAATTATCACATTTTTATTATCACTGACAGTGGCTAAAGTTTTGAGTACTATTCATATATACCATGCAGTGGTAAAGTGCCTATATCTCATTTAATCCTCACTATAATTCTGTGTACTATATATTACTTTTATTGCAGCTTTGCAAATGAGAAGCTGCGGTTTGGAGGGTTAAGAGAGTTACAAGGTAGCACAGATAGTAATTAGAGAAGCTATCTTTGGTCACATACAATCATATATATTATAATAAGTATCAGTTGCTTTCCCTTATCAAAATGAGGCCGTGATTTGCTGTGTGTGGGTGATCAGTAAATCATATGTGATTCTTTTCCACAGATAATAGTAGTAGCAGTAGTAGTAGTAGTAGTTTTACTCGTAGTTTCAGTAATAATCCCCTTTAGAACTCTGCAAGTTAGTACTGTCATTCTTATTTTAAAAATGAGGAAATTGTGAGACAGAGAGGTAAAGTAGTTTGATTAGGGCCACACACCATAATTCTAGGTAATAGATTACTTTTATTCCAGTTTTGCAAATGAGAAGCTGCAGTTTGGAGGGTTAAGAATTTCCAAGGACCGCAGCAGCAGAACCAGAGTCTGAACCTCTGGAGCCCATGCTCTTGCGTGCTCTACTAGACGGTTTCTCAGGTGTTTAGTGAGTACCTATTGTGTGTCAGGCAGTGTGCTAAGAGCATGGTTCCTGTCTTTTATATGTTCCATGACTTTGAGAATATTCACCATGAATAATTTCATGTTTACTCAGAATGTTTTAAAACAGAAAAATGACTCTTCCATATCCAAAGCATATACTTCAGTTTGTGTGGTATGGGAAGCCAACGTTAAAATTAGGCATAGCTAATTTTAGTGACTTTTACATGATAAGTATCTTACGTCTACTATTTTATTAGTGAAAAAAATGATGAGAACTGTAGGATATGGTGTGTGTGTGTAAACTTCACAATTTAGAAAAACTTAAGATTGTCTTTCCTGTCTCTCACAGTAACCTTGAGCAACACATGGGCTTCATTATTTTAATGAATGAAAAGGTGAATGCTTTCACCCTAGTTATTCAGCAACCTAAGGGTCAGATCTAAGCCTTATTTTGCAGAGTTCTCTTGTCACTTTGTTTAGCTCAGTGACCAATGTTAACTGAGTCTATTTTTGTATTTCCTGATTTTAAACAAATCACACAGTCGTCTTCATTGATTTCTGAATAACATATTCACTTAGTTCAAACATCAAAATCAGTACATATACAGTGAGATGTCTCCCTCCTACAGTTGTTCCCCAGCTGCTCAATTTTGCATTCTATCATTTCCTTAATAGGCCATCACTATTAATGTTTTCATTTTTTTCTTTTCTTTGTTCCAGGGACATCTGTGGTATATAAAAGCTATTCCAAATCTTTCGCCACCTCTTTTTACATAAATGCTAGCATACATGTTTGTTTTAAAATGCATGATATTTTTGTTATCTATGGGTATTATCAAAATAGATTCTTTAACAGTTGGCTTCTTTAACATATTTTCCTCTTTTATTCATGATGAATTAGAGCTCTTTGTGTCCCGTAAACTGATAAGCAGTCTTGGTGCTTGTGTGTGCCTGTGCATTTGTGTGCATATAGACGGCAAGAACCATGATCTTGGAACTGCCTGAAATACAATACGTACTCACTAAACACCTGAGAAATTATCTAGTGGAGCACATAAGAGCATGAACTCTAAAAGCAAATAGCCAATATGCTTTCCCAATCAGCCCCATGAAGTAAATTATTTCATATCCTTTATATCACTTAATATTGTTTAAATATTTAATAAATCATTTAACCTCAGTTTAATAAAGGTGAGCAGTTGATCGTTATTATGATATGTATGATCGTATGTGACCAAAAAGACATTTTCTCTATTTACTAGCTGTGATACCTCGGGAATCTCTTAACCTCTCTGAACCTTAGCTCCTCATTTGCAAAATTGGAATTAAAGTATTTAATTTGTTGGCATTCACTTCGGTGCTGTACATCTATGTATATGTATATTTTTATCTCTATAACCTTGGTCTATATATGTTAATTAGATTCTTGTGGCACATTGAAAAGAGAATAGTGTCCTCCCCACCTTCAAGTATTCGACTCAGGAATAAGTGCCGGCAGTTGCATGTTCTAAAAATTTGCAAATAATTGTTGAGCATTTCCCAGTGGATAGATAAAAGGAAAGGGACATTTATTGTCATATTATCAAAGACAGATTTATATCCAGTGAGTTACTCATGTTAAGGAAATAAGACAATATTTAGAAATTTTAATATAGAATTTTTAAAGTACCCTGGGTTTTCTGTAACAATAAGGAAGATTTTCTATTACTAGATGAATGAATGGTACTGTAAAGCATAAAGTCTGCCAGTGGATAGGACCCAGCGCTGTGAAAATACTGTTTCCTGTAATTTTATTAAGTAATATGGAAACTTTCAATACGTGATGATGAATACATGTCATGTTTGCATTTTCTTGCATCCTGGGGGGTTAACCTAATTTGTAAAATGGGAGACATCTCCTTAAGGAGTGTACTATACTTCATTTTCATCTCTAATTTATCCTAAAAATGCTATCTGTTGCTGTCAGCCACCGTTAACTTATTCTCCTAGTGAAGAGGAAAGAGAATAACCATAGTTGAGGGAGAGATGGAAGACCTTAGCCTTTGCAGAATCCTTTTTTATCTTCAAGAAAAAATTACTTCAATAAATTATAAATTCATGACTTTTTATGTCCTTACAACCTCATATAATGAAGAAGCTGAGAACCATTTCAAACTCAGAAATTATCTATTTGGTCAAAATATTCCCCTGTGTTCCACCAGGTAGTTCTGAAAATTATTAAGAAACACACAGGAAGAAAAATGTCAGTGAGGAAATGTTTTATTGATCCATTTAGGATGACCAGGTCTTCCAAGGCTCCAACCATTTTCACAGAGGGAAGTTTTAGTTAAATGATTTTTAACAATAGGGAAAACAAAGTTTTAAAATTTCTTTTAAGATTCCGTAAAGATTCCAGAGCTCTTTAAAATCAAATAACTCCTTTTCTCTGAAAAATTTTAAAGAAAGATCAGTTCTTTACAATGCACTTCCTGAATTATGGCAGGTCATACTTGGTGGCAGGTAATCTTTAAACACTAGGAAAAAGCATTTCATTTCTAGTGGTTTGGGAAAGTCAAGCTACTAAATGGGAGGCAGTTATTAGAGTTCAAAACAGGCACTAATTCTTGATGTTCTGCTTGGGATATTAGGAGAATGGGGGCACTGTTTAGGGGGTACATTGATCAAAATCAAGTAGAGCTTTCATAATTCATTTTTCCTGATCTCAATAACCTAGTCAGAAAAGGTATATGAAGCAATGCCAGAAGAATTCGTGATTTCATACTAAGTGAATGAATATGACTTAAAGTAAATCTTAATGAGTTAATTATTACATATTCATACATGAAGACGGGGTAGTAGTAGCATTTGATTTTATCATGAGGAATAAACCCTTCTATGCATTTTAATCCAGCATCTCTTAAGTTAGATCTGTTGCTTTTCCAAATTAACCTGGAAATCTTAGGTCAGATAATATGATACCAGTGAGACAGAGCAGTTTATCAGGAAGTCAGGGTTCACCTGGTCCCCAGGATGTCACTGTGTTAGGTGGCACACCTAACCCTCTAGCTACCACGAGAATCTCATGACATAGCCAATGGATGAATTTTAAGTTTTGCCCCTGGCAAAATCTAACTTTATCATCCCGTCAATAGAAATACGTATGTATGTAGACCAGCAGTGCAAGAGTGTTCCCTTTTCTCCACACCCTCTCCAGCATTTATTGTTTCTAGATTTTTCGATGGTGGCCATTCTGACTGGTGTGAGGTGATACCTCATTGTAGTTTTGATTTGCATTTCTCTACTGATTAATGAATATGGAACATTTCAACACCATTTTCTAACATGAAACTGTTTTACATCAAGAACTTGCAAGGCACATCTGTTCTTTTTATCCTGGACCTTGAAAAATAATTTCGGACAAACATTCTGCTACAAAAATATTTAAGTTAGCAAGTTTTATTTTTTTAAGTCACAAGGGAGAGTCTGGTGAATTATAATGCTAACCTGGTGGTATTCAGAATGTATCATAGGCAGATTCTGTTTTAATTGTCTATGATTTCATAACCCGTCCCTCCATCACTTGGTGACTTAAAACAACAACTACTTTATTTCTCATGATTCTGCTGGTTAGGTATCCTGGTAGGGCTGGGTGGCAGCTCTCCCGTTCCCTGTGGTGTCGCCAACTCGACTAGTAGCTAGGCTAGGCAGAAGGGCCAAGAAGGTGTCACTCATGTGTCTGGTACCTTGGGACTCGTTCACGTGGCATTTTTCTCCCTCCACACGGATAGCTTGGCCTTCTTGCCAGTCAGTTGTCTTCCGAAAGGGAACATTTCAAGCAGTGAAGACAGAAATTAAGATCTCATAATGATGGACCTTAGAAGTTATAGAGCGTCTCGTCTGCCACATTTTATTGCTTAAAGCAAGACACAGGGTCCAGCCAAATAACAAAGGGAGAAAAAATCCTTATCTCCATTAGAGGTGTGTAAAGAATTTGCAATCATCTCAAAACTACCACAGACTCAAATAATGTTGGTAAAAACAATAGACATATATCTGAGTATAAATATTCACTATATGACCATGGGGAGAATTTAAAGGTGTTTAAATGATGAAAAATATTATAAGAATAAAAGCGATACCCTGAGATACAGAGAACAAGCTGGTGGTTGCCAGAGAAGATGGGGAAGATGAGTGAAATAGGTGAATGAGATTAAGAGGTACAAACTTCCAGTAGCAAAATAAATGAGTCATGGGTATGAAAAGTAAAGTGTGGGGAAAATAGTCAGAAACCATGTACTGTCTTTGTATGATGACAGATGGTAATTAGATTTATCATGGTGGTCATTTTGTAATGCATGAAAATATCAGATCACTGTTATATACCTGAACCTAATATAATGTAAGTTGATTATACTTCAATTAAAAAATTCATAATACCTCTTAATTTTTAGGGGATGCAGATCGAACTAGGAATTTGAAGAGAAGCTTCAGTGTCAGTAAAAATAAAAAAATAGTGATGCCATGCTGTCAGTGCTGTATTTGGCCATAGTCCATCAATGTATGCCCCTTTAGAATGTGAAGGCAAGTTATAATTAATAGAAAACAGTGCTTCAAATGCAATGATACTTAAAAGGGTAAGAATTTATTATTTTCACTTAAAAATAGAAATAGATATTAAACAGTCACCTTTATCGAGGTATAGTTATGAAATATATTTATTGGGGAATAAACTTAGTGGACTGTTTGTTTGAAAATATGGTATGTTCTAAATAAACTTTTAACTCCAGGGAAATTAGGACCATCTAGAGTAATTTGTTGCCATAAAGTAAAATATATATCTACAGGTCTGAGAAGGTGCACATTATAAAGAGACAACATTGTACACAGAAGTTGGTTACGGTGGCTATAAAGGTACTTTGATTCTGAGATATCTAATAATTACTGTTAATGAATTCTGCCACCATGAAATAGTTTATATTGCCACATTTCATGCTGGAAGAAGCAGCTAAGCTGGGATTGGTGGGGTTCGAAAGATTTCACCTAAAGTGAGCTTTTTCAGATGCGGGGGAAATGATCCAGGAGCAAAAGCTTTGGGGTTCTCAGGAATGCAATATCATTCTCTATGGAGTATTTTTTAAAAACCATTCCTGTCTCTCCTTAGACCTTAAATGTACATGGAAAACCCCCTCTTCTCAGTGATGTAACTTTTAAAAATGTACTTCAGTGCAAGTGTAGATACGCCTGTCCATGGCGTATGTCCTTATTTATGATACCTTTCTCCTTTATTTACCCCATGGATCAAGCAAGAGTAACTTAACTAAGGGAGAAGGTGGGGAGGCCATCGCAGAAGACCCCTCTACAGCCTGAGTGATGGAAAGTTCTTTCTTGTGCTCTCCACTCCTCCATACTACCTGTTCTTCTTTAAATACTGCTTTACATATCCACCTTCCTTCATTTTTCAGGGAGGTGTGAATGTAGAAACCAAGATGACCTTAGTGGTAAACTGTACCACCCCAGAAGAGTAAGTAGTGTGGCTTATACCACATGGAAAAATTTACACACACACACACACACACACACACACACACACGGGCTAGCGAAGGAAAAATAATAACTTACTTGAAGATTTCTCTTGACATCATAACCTAAGTCCTGCAGACCTTGCTCTGATCACAATGTAAGCCACTCACTCTCATTCAGAGCAGAAAAGAAATAGAGGAAATTATCCACTGCTATAGTATAATGTCATTCTGCCCGCAAAATACCATGTAAGAATTCCTTCATCTCTTAGAGATAGGTTCTTCCATTAGCACTCCAAATGATATGGAAAAAACAACAACAACAAAAAAAAGCGTATTCTTTTAAATTGATTCTGACTTGTGGTTCTTGGGAATACAGCTATATGTGGCATTTTAAGCATTCCTGTCTAGGTGGTTTCTGCTAAGTGGCCTCCAGTTATAATGCGAACCTTTTTCTCAACTCCATCATACTTTGAATTTACCTGTTTACTGGTCTCTCTCCAGATAGCTACCTCTCTTAAGGGCAAGGACTGGGCTTTGTTAATTTCGAATCATCAATGAGGAGGTTTCAAAAAACCTTTGTGAATTTGCATTTGTGGTAGAAATGCTTTGAAGAGAACAGAGTCTGGCATTTAGAAGAGGGCCCGGGGTAATCTTTATTAAGCTGATTAGTATCTATAATAGTTCACAGTTTGTGGGTACTAGGCAAGGTGGGCTGTTGAAGCCTAGGAGAACTCACTTCGACAGGTGGAATGAACATTTAGCCTTTTGTTATATAATCTCACAGGAAAAAGTCTAGAGTGAGATGATGCACAGCAGAAGGACAGGAGCTCCAAAAGCTAGATCAAAAGAGTGTTAAAGGAACTTGGAAGAATGAGTCTGGAAGAAACAGAATCCAGAGGGTACCAGGCTGGGAGGGGGATGTGCAGGAGACTTCCTGTGCAGCCAAGTGGCCAAGAGCATGAGCTAAACTGACAGGTGAGTGAATTACATTAGTTTGAACTTCAAGTCCAATCAGTAGCTTTGGACTTGAGGTTCAGATAGGGGGAGAGAATAGGCAACTCAATGACTTTTCTGAATAAGCAAATGAAAGAACGTCTGTGAAACCTATTAAGAAGAATAGTGGCCCCAAGGGTAAGGCCTATCCTGAGGGACCTCAAGAGTCAAAATGGAGGCAGTACTTTAAACTCATGTCCAGTCATCAGAATGATGTAGTCTTTGGCCATTATTATTATTATTTTTCACCATAATATCGTTTATCAGGAGGAATCCTTATGCTGCCTGATGAGGATTAACTGTGCAGCTGAGCTGACTAGGCTGGATTGCATTGAATAGGGCAGAAGAAGAGGAAATTTCAAAAAGGAGAAAGGAGAGAAAAGTGTGAACATCTGTGGATGATGTGTGACGTCAGATTTCTTCCGTTTCTTGGACTTTATAAAATGATGGCGGCAGCAACCAGGAACTTGATAAGAGTAACATTCTCTTTGGAGGCTGCCCTCCAGGGATGCTCCCATTTATCACAACTGTACAGAAGTCACATATGGGAGAGCTATAACAGGCAAAGCCAAGCCAGCTGTAATTAATGGCTCAGGCCAATATTGGTCTTTGAAGTACTCAGATATTAATAAATGTTAGATAAGAAAGGCAGCTAGTTATCTCTTCGCCCAGTACAGTTTCAAACATTTGTACAAGAGATAGATAGCCTAATGTAAACATTTGCAACTTCTCATATTGTCGGAATCTCTGAATTGCAACAGGCGACAGCAGGTTACCTGAAGTATTGCGATGAAACAGGGTAATCTAGTAGAAGCTATTATCCTAAGTAATATATTTTCTGCAAAGCGGAGTTAAGAAAAATGAATAACAGTTTTTAGTAATGCACACTATGAAGTCAAAGAAGATATTGCCAACATTAAAGCGTGTTTTATTGCCAAGTTTCATCCCTGCTTGAGAAAAATTAAATTTCGTATAGTAGTCTTTTGCTGTATGTTAGTCACATATTGAAATAAGTTATAGTAGGAAAATAAAATTGCTTGATATTTTTATTTTTAGAATTAGGTCAGGATCATAAAATGAGGTACCTCACAGCTGGTTTATAACTTTTGAGTTCTGAACTCTTATAAACACTATAACATTTTTGTAAAAGTATCCCATGCTTAGAATCCACAACAAGTTAACTGGCTTGTTCCAACGGCTTGCTTTTATATATAGGTTTTGTTGTTGTTGTTTGTTTGTTTGTTTTTTAACTTTTAGACATAAGCACGCAGTGAATGACAGGAGCCTCTGACCTGCTTGAAAAACTTTGGAACCTGAACCGCATTATATTAATGGGGGAGAAGTTAAAGTCGGGAATTTAAATTTGCAACACTCATTAACATATATGTAGAGAATTTCAACAAAGAAATAAATGAAATGACTAAAGTTTTAAAGTATTATGAAAGAGTCTGAACTAAAAAAGAACTCATTAAATATTAACTCAACATTTTATGAAATTCATTATGCAGAAAAATTATTGCTAGAGTCCTAAAAAATGATGGAGATTTTCAAAAATAAAAAGTATGTAAAATTTAAGTTCTTAGCAAGAAATATTTTAAATTTATGTCAATTTATACTAAAGCTGCAAGTTTGTAAATTTCTGAATAAAATTGCATTAAGAATGCATGAAATATTTTAGTTATGATTAACAAACCAAGAGGAAAATAACATGAATATAGATATTTAATATTATCTAATTGGGCATAGATGGATGTGACTCAGTGTAGCAGAACTCTAGGAAGCTAATTTTAACAAAAGGTGATAACCTGGATGATATTACATATGCAGGTCACCGTATTTAGAGGTAATTAATGTAATTATAAACCTATTAGTATAGATTGTAATGCAAGGGTGTTCTACTGGAGTTCTCCAGGAATTGTCTACTCTTCTCTGGTGAAAAATATTAGAATTACTTTCAAGAATAAAGCTGACTACAGTATAAGAGAGCAACTCCGCAACACCTCTACCTCACAATAAATACACCCCACGATATTGTATTGGTTATGAATTTCACAAAATTCATTAATTGGTTGAATTTCTTAAAAGTCTATTATATTAACTTAATTCTTTCTAACTCTTTTGCAAGTGAATAGAAAGTTTCTTTTATTTCTTCCCCTGTTTTCTCTCTCTTCTTACCACTCTAATTCCATTGTTTTTATTTTCTTCTTCATTCCTGGTCTTAGTTCTCCTTGCTTGGTTCTAGTTCACTTGTAAACTCAGTTTTACATGAATATATTTCTACGTAGAGGAAATATAGTGTATTTTATATGATTGGGGCAACAAATACACATAGATAGAACCTTATGCACCAGGAACTGTGCTAATTACTGGATTTACAGTTTTTACATGATGGAGCTCTCAGAACCTGAAGTGAAAAACTGGCAGAAACAGACCAGTGCAATGGTTTGGTGAATGTAACAAAGTGTGTAGTGAATGCTACAGGCCTCTTGTAAGAGTTTTGCTCAGCTCATCATTTAGTGTGGTAGGTGGAAGGGAGTCAAGCAGAAAAGATGCCCTTTGACTGGAGACTTGAAACAGGAGCCGAGATAGGATAAGAAGGAGGGATGGTAATCATTTCAAGAAGAAGGCAGTGTGGTGCACAAATTGTATAGGTCCCGATTGGTACCTATGGGGGAATTACAAGCAATTGTATGTGATTGTCATGTAAATTTCAAGGAAGTGGTGTGTATTGAGGTTGGAGGATGGAGGAACCATGTCCTAGAAATAATTGTCTTTATAGGATGCTCACAGCAACTTGGGCTGTTCTCTAGAAGATGCGGAGACTATTGGAGGGCTTTAAGCAGGTGACTCTCATGGTCTATTTTAGATGTTTCATTTGGCAGCAGTATGTCGGATGGGCTTACAGTAATAATACCCTAAGGTGAAGAGTCTAGCCAGGGCAGGGGCCACCAACAAAGTTCAGATGAGGTAACAAAGCACCTGGGCTAAAATCAGCGTTGTAAGGAACGAACTGAGTAAAGAGTTTGAAAATATGCATAGTTTCAATGTATCAGGGCTTGGGAGTCAAGGAGGATGATACATCTTCAGGACTGGATATTTGAGTATGGAACTACTTTGAGGGAGTAGCATGAGTCCAGAATGCCTCCCGGGTTTTTCACTTTATTGACTCAGGGACGTGGTAGGAAGACTCTTAGAATACACGAGGAGAAACAAGTCCATCTGAGAAGTTCGTTTTTGATATATGAAGTTTGAGGTGCTTTTGGGCATTGCTGAGCTGAGACTAAGTCTTGACAAAGATAGGAAAGAAGACATAAATTTCGGAACTACCAGTGTAGATATATATATTTGTGAAAATTATGAAAGTAGATGGAGAATTTTAGGTTTAGTGGATATAGTGGGCAAGTTGTGGTTAGTGAAAGACCCATAGGGAAAAAAATCTAGTGGGCAGGTAGAATTAAAGAAGTCCACAAGGACCGACAACAGCAAACGACCAGAGAAGTAGGAGGAAAATTAGGATACCGGCATCATGGAACCCAAGTAAACATGAGATTTCAATAACAAGGGAGGAATTTCAGTGTTAAAGGCAGCAGTGAGGTCCGGAATTAGAATCAATACATTTATGTAGCCTTTTGGGAAGTAAGGGTGGAAATGCAATGGGTTGAAGCAGGTGGGAAGTAAAACTTCAAAGGAGTTTTGCTGAGCAAGGAAGTAAAAAGACTAATATGAGTGGCGGAGGCATGGAATTCAGCAGTTTTCCTTGTTCTTTAAATTTTGTTCTCTATTATTTGTGTGATTTCTCACCTTATTTTTTAGGTTAGGGAGAATTAAAAATGTTTATAGGCTGCAGGCAAAGAGTCAGTTGAGAGTAAGATTGGAGCTGTGGGAGCAAAGGGATTATTAAGGGTCTTGGGAGAATGTCAGGTAACTGGATCTATCTTTGTAAAGAAAAGTTTGGATAGCTAGAGACTACATTATGGCTGTTAAAATTTCATTGAATTTAACTAAAAAGAACCATGACTCAAGTAATTTTAAGCCTACAGAAATGTATTAAGGAAACAGGCAGCACTTTAATATCTCTTCAGAAAATTCATGTACCAAATCATAAAACATAGGAAATCCAAGATAGGTCGATGACAGAAAATGGGTAGAAAACAGAAATGCAAAAGCTTCCTAACTGTACATAAAGATGCTCATATTTTCTCATAAAAAAGAAACAAAAATTTAAATTACATTGTAATACCAGTTATCACCTTTCAGATTGGCAAAAATCCAAAAGTTTGGTAATACATACTGTTGATGAGGCTTTGGGATTTGCGGGTGGAAATGCAAAATGGTATAGTTTTATATGGAGAAGAATTTGGCAGTATCTAGTAAAATTATGTATACTTTTGCCTGTTGACTCAGCAATCACACTTTTGGAAATCCGTTTCAAAATACATTGGCAAAATATAAAAAAACAGTACACCCAAGGCTATTCACCATAAGTCTATTTATAATAGCAGAAGACTGGAAACAATCCAAATTTCCTTTAATAGTACTGTGATACATCTATACAGATGCAGTATTTTACAGTTATAAAGATGATTAAGAGATATTTCTATTTAGTATCGTCATTTTATATATATATATATATATATACACACACACACACACGTTAGAGAAAAACATTACACACACACACAAAGTAGAGAGAAGTGGGTATTGTATACTACCATTTTTTCAAGAGGGGCAATATGTAACAGGAAGAGGGCAATGATGTGAAAGGTGACAGGAAAAGAAGTATATTTTTCTTTGAATATACGTTATCTTGTAAAAGTGATTTTGGAGCTCTATAAATAATCTACACAATTTACATAATGACAAACTAAATTAATCGAGGAATCCTAGATATTAAAAATAAAAGCTACTAACATATCTAAATATGTATCCAGTAGATCACATAGTCGCACAGGAAGGAGCTATTCCAAGTGCCCTTGAAAAACAGTAATTTGAATATTATATGCCTAGTGGAATATCCTTAGATTAAAAAAATTGTCAGAAAAATAATTAAGTTACCATATTTTGGGAGTATTGCTATTGTTATTCTGAGACTGTGTGTGTGTAATGTGAGCAAGATATTATGATTCCTGATGTGTGGATGAGGAAACTGAGGTTTGGAGAAGTTTGTAAACGTGTCAGATGTCACACATTGGCTGAGCTGACCTTCAGAAGGAGGTCTGATTTCCGACTAGGACGTTCTAGGCTCTTCCACTCTGCTCTGGTAAGAGCCTGAAGTGATTTTCAAGCCATTGCTACCTGCTCCCTTTACAGCAGGCTGTGAACTCTTGCTTTAGTCTGGATGGCAGGGGATCAGAACGGTCATTTATGTGTGGCGTTGAATACACTTATATAAGATGTTCAGTGCAATAGGAAATTCTCAGTGTTGCATGTTCTTGTCAGTCTCAGCAGATGCAGTATCCCAGGTCCCCTCAGGAAGGCAGCACTTCCTGAAGAGCTTTCTCTGTGTTATGCACAGAAGGAGAATTGCGTTGGTCAGCTTCCTAGTGTTGTTTCACCTGTCTGATAAATCTAAATTGGGACAGTGTCTGATGGAGATTTGGGGGTATATTTTGGGCATTCAACACATGTTAGTCACTATCACTGACTGGGCAGACTTACCTGAAGAAGCAACATGTAATTAGAAGATGAGGGGTGCTCTGTAATTCAAAAGCCTATTTCACACTCATGAGACGTTGTCGGGGATTCTAATTCTGACTCATGGTGGCTTTCAAGATGTGTCTTTAAGATCGTGTGATCATTGGCCTGCTTATATTTTATCATTGCGGTGTACTCTTTTTTTTTTTCCCCCCCGGTACGCGGGCCTCTCACTGTTGTGGCCTCTCCCGCTGCGGAGCACAGGCTCTGGACATGCAGGCTCAGCGGCCATGGCTCACGGGCCCAGCCGCTCCGCGGCATGTGGGATCTTCCCGGACCGGGGCACGAACCCGCGTCCCCTGCATCGGCAGGCGGACTCTCAGCCACTGCGCCACCAGGGAAGCCCTCATTGCTGTGTACTCTTAAAGATGTTAGGAGTAAATGTGTTTTTATGTTCTAATATGCTGAAAAAGACTCTCCCCACCATACACACGTACCTGTAGAGATGAATATTTTGTTGGGCTTGCAACTCTGGAAGGGAGAGCCTTATTTTTCATTTTTGTCTCTTAAAACTGTGACTATATTTCTAGGTATTACTTTGAGCTTGTGCTTTAAGATCTACCCAGTTATTTACTTTTGCCCCCAAGGAGTCTGCACACGTTCACACTCTCGTGTCTGCTTGCGTTAATGTGTTTATGCCATTGTTCTGTCATCATAAATATTGCTTTGGCTACATGTACCCAGAAATTGTTATTACATTTTTTTGATACTGAAAGTTGGATAACAATTCAAACTTGTGGGATCTCACTTGTTCGTTTAGAAGTGGTAGAAGCTTTTAACGCTTTGTCAGAATTCTTAATGGCTGCTTCTCCCTTGGTTTTGCGGCACAGTAATCCTTCCTTTAATGGTCCTTGTGGGGTATTTTGTGGCATTCCATCCTTAATAAACAAGCAGCTCTTCAGTGGGCACTGTCATTTTCTCTCACTTCTCTTCCACATTTACTGGTGTACCAACATACAGTACATTACTTATTTTATTACTTCCAGTTTGGTGAAAAAGTGGGTTTGACATGACAACCAAGTATTTAATGGAACAGAAGTGTAGATAGAGAACACGTCTTAAAAGAAATACAAGAAGCAGTGTTTCATGTCAATCTGAGGTGCTTTCAGCATTGAGGGGAAAAATATGTGCCAGTGAAATGCCACTTTTTCAGGGACCAGAGTTCATTTTATTTATTAATTGTGAACAGTCCATAAAGCACAGCGGTATTTTCCCAGAGATTTCCTCCTGTGGTTTTCGAATTTATCTGAAATGTAGAAGACAAAAATTTCAGCTGGGACAGAAGAATTAGAGTGCAACTTAAATCTATGTGATCACTGGAGCATATCCTTCCCTCAGATGACAAATGTATTAGAATGTATTACAAATGTAAAGACTGTAAAGAATATATTAACATCTTGCTTGAATCTTAGATCTGTGTGCTTCTCCTACTGGGGTTTGTTATGTTGATAGTGACCGACTAGATTAGTCATTCTTCTCCTCTATTCTATGAAAGCATATTTAAAACTTATTACTATAAGATTATATTTATAGTAAACACTCTCCAGTGAATTGGGGTTTCGAAGTTTTCTGTTTCAAAATATATTTATAATTTTGTTTTAGTTGTGCTATCCACAATAGCTGAAACTGAAGCTACATTAAAAAAAAATATATATATATATATACTAATATTTCCCTTCCTTTTAGTGGGTAGCTATCCCCATGAAAGATGACTTTTTTTTAAAAGTTTGACTTTTACTTTTCTTATACCGTAAGTAGAATCATGGCCAAAACCTCTGACCATGTCTTCCTGATAAAGATTCACGTATCTTTACTGAGCTCTCTGCACCTCTCACTTTGCTAGAACATAAGGTGTGAGCATGGTGTATGCAAAGTAACTGTCCTAAAGGAGCTTATCAGAGAACATGTGGAGGACAAAGCACAATAAAACTGAAGAATAAGGTTAAATATAATCACAAACTATGATGAAATATGTGGAGCTGAAAAGAGAAGGGCTTCCTATTGGGAGTTGCTTTATCGTAAAATTGGAACTTAAGTCACATCTTAAAATATGGATGGATAGGCTTAGCCTGGTAGAAGTGAAATGATGGATAGTACTGGTAAATAAATATGATGTGGGACAAGGTTTAATCACAGAGTCTTGGGGAAACAGAGAGGAGGCTGGGATAAATGGAGTTGGGAATATGGACTCATAAACTTACCTTCAGGAGTTGTCAAGATACCACTACTGGCAGCTGGGAAACCTCAACAATTTTCGTTGCTGTAATTTAGCTCAGAATTCAAATTGTAGGGTAAGAGATCTTATTGGCTGTATCTTCAGATCTTTGGAGGCTAACATCTTATTTTCTCTACTGCATTTAAAGTGCACCATAAACCCTAATAGATGACTTGATTCATAGCCAGGATTCGGGATGTTGGTAAATCTTGGCCATAACATTTGAGAGTTGGCTTATTTCACATCCTGTTTGAATGAAGCAGCAGGACATTGGGGCCTTGAATTATGCTTAAGAAAATGAATATACTGTGGCATTTGTAGATGGTGTGATTCAGAATTCAGCTGGGTAAACTGCATGTGTCTGTATTCTTTAGGGTTTCATTACCAACTTTTGTAGCACTCTTTAAAGGGTAATTTTAGTAATTTGTGATGTACCTATGGTCATGAAAAATGTCATTACTTCCCCATGACACGTACTAGCTCATCTACTCCGTGCTTTTCACTGTGAAATATTTACTGAGATTTGCTAATTGATTTAGTGCATTTTCTCTAAAACTTTTTCTGTATTCCTCATTCACTGTAATATCTCATTACAATTTAGGGATCATATCAACCCTATTTTCTTGGACATGATTCGTATAACTGCATCAAGACTAATTAAAATAGAGATGTCTGTCCTAAATGATTGGGCTAAGACTTAAATGAGCACTCCTCAGCTTAAAATCTTCCAATTTTTTCTCATCTTGCTCAGAGTAAAAGCCAAAGTTCTTTTCATGGTTTATGAGAACCCATGTAATTGAACACCCTGATACTTGTCGGAACTCATCTTCTCCAACTCTCTCTTATGGCGTTCACCTTGATGTACTACTCTGGATTGTGGTGAAGGTACCAAATGAATGTGTGTGTGTGTGTGTGTGTGCGCGCGCGCGCGTGCGTGTGTGCGTGCGTGTGTGTGTAACTGTGAACTCTCACAGATGGAGGTTCTGTCCCTTAGTATAATTGCATGTTGCTCCATATGTATACCCTGGATTTTTTGCTGTCCCTCAGTCATGCCTTTCCCCATGCTGTTCCATTAGTCTGGAATGTTCTCTCATATGTCTTCATGGAATACTCCTTCAACTTCTCAAAGACTTCGATCAAATTACTTCCTAATGAGTCTTTCCCTAGAAAGGTTTATTAAAAATTGCACCACTTTTTCTTCCAAGCACTCTTTTTCTGCACAATGGTTACTACTTTCTAATATACTATATTTTTACCTATTTATTCTCTTTGTGCTCAGTATCCGCACCCCATCCACAGAACATAAGTTCAGAGAGGATAAGACGTTTCTTTGCTCCTTTTCACAAGTGAATCTCCAGCACCTAATTCAGTCTTGCGTGGAGTAAGCATTTACTAAATACACATTAAATAAATGACTGGAAGCTTCATCTAAATACGAGTCTACCATTATTATCACCTCTCAAGAAGTAGATCTTGTGGTCGAAAAGGATGGAAAAGTTCTTCTTACTTTTTCTTCTAATCAGAAGACTTTGTCATGCTTGAAACATTAAATGGAACTAAATTTCTAGATTTATTTCTATTTATATCTCCAGGTGACATTGACAATCCATCTAAAAACATGCCAGAGACTAATTATGATGACATGGATAATAATGTTATAGTAGTAGTAACAATAATCATAGCTAACATTTAATAAGGACTTATTAAATCTCAAGCACTATTTTTGTTCAATTTTTCCTGCCAATTTTATTAGGATATTATTGACATAGAACACTGTGTAAGTTTCAGGTATACAGCATAAGGATTTGACTTGCATACATCATGAAGTGATGGCCACAATAAGTTTATTTATTATTTATTTATTTATTGTTTTGCCTGTGCTGTGTGGCATGTGGGTCTTAGTTTCCCAACCAAGGATTGAACCCGCACCCCCTGCAGTGGAAGCGTGGAGTCTTAACCACTGGACCTCCAAGGAAGTCCCACACGAAAAGTTTATTGAACTTCCATCATCTTGTATAGATATGAGATTAAAGAAATAGAAAAAAATTTTTCCTTGTGATGAGAACCCTTAGAATTTACCCTCTGAACAACTTTAATATACAACATACTGCAGTATCAATTATATTTATCACATTGTACGTTACATCTCTAGTGCTTATTTATCTCATAACTGGAAGTTTGTACCTTCTGATATCTTTTTCTATGAGTTTGTTTCTTTCTTTGTTTTTGAAGTCTAATTGACCTGCAACACTATGTTAGTTTCTTTTAAACAACAGTGATTTAATATTTCTATGTATTTCAAAATAATCACCATGATAAGTCTAGTTATCATCTGTCACCAAAGAGGTTACAAAATTATTGACTATATTCCTCACACTGTACGTTTTATACTCATGACTCAGTTATTTTTCAACTGGAAGTTTGTACCCCTTAATTCCTCTCACCTATTTCCTCCCTCCACCCCCTCCCCTCTGGCAACCATTTGTTTCTTCTCTGTATCTATGACTCTGTTTCTGTGTTGTTATGTGTGTTCACTTGTTATGTTTTTTAGTTTCCACATGTAAGTGAAATCTTACAGAATTTGTTTTTCTCTGTCTGACTTATTTCATTTAACATAATACCCCTCTAGGTCCATATCCATGTTCTCCCAAATGGGAAGATGTCATTAATTTTTATGACTGAATAATATTTCATTGTATGTATATATACCACATGTTCTTTATCTGTTCATCTATTGATAGACACTTAGGTTGCTTCTGTGTCTTGGCTATCGTAAATAATGCTGCAATGAACATATGAGTGAATATATCTTTTTGAATGAGTGTTTTCATTTTGTTTGATAAATACCCAGGTGTGGAATTGCTGGATTATATGGTAGTTCTGTTTTTAATTTTTTAAGGAATCTCCACGCTGTTTTCCATAGTGGCTGTACCAACATACATTCCCATCAATAGTGCATGAGGGTTTCCTTTTCTCCACATCCTTGCCAACACTTGTTATTTGTTGTCTTGTTAATAATAGCCATTCTCACAGGGGTGAGGTGATATCTTTTTTGTGGTTTTGAGTTGCATTTGCCTGATGATTAGTGATGTTGAGCATCTTTTCATGTGCCTCTTGGCCATCTGTATGTCTTCTTTGGAAAAATGTCTATTCAGATCCTCTGCCCATTTTTAAATCAGGTTGTCTGTTTTTTTGATGTTGACTTGTATGAGTTCTTTGTATATTTTGGCTATTAACCCTTATCAGACATATCATTTGCTTTTCCCATTCATTAGGTGACCTTTTCATTTTGCTGATCATTTCCTTTGCTGTGCAAAAAGCTTTTTAGTTTGTTGTAGTCCCATTTGCTCATTTTTGCTTTTGTTTCCCTTACCTGAGGAGACATATCCAAAAAATATCACTAATACTGATGTCAAAGAGTGTACTTCCTATGTTTTCTCCTAGAAGTTTCTCCTAGAAACTTCTCCTAGAAGTTTCAGGTCTTACATTTAAGTCTTTAATCCATTTTGAATTTATTTCTGTGCATGGCATGAGAAAGTAGTCCAGTTTGACTTTTTTGGATGTAGCTGTCCAGTTTTCCCAACACCATTTATTGAAGAGGCTGTCTTTTCCCCATTGTGTATTCTTGCCTCCTTTGTTGTAGGTTAATTGCCCATACTAGTGTGGGTTCATTTCTAGGTATTAAATTTTCATTACATTTTGTTATTTTATTAAATTTTATAGAGATTTTATTAAATTGTTCAATAAAAGTCTTAAATTTTTAACACACATTTTGATAAGCAGTGTAGGGCAATATTATGCCTGTTTTAAATATGATGGAAACCAACCATGGAAACTTAGAGTAACTTGCCCACGGTTAGACAGCTGGTAAAGAATAGATTTCACATACCAAACAAGGACCTGCCTCAGAGCCCATGCTTTAACCAATGTGCTACAGAACACTATTAACCACTACTCTGTTTCCTGGAATCTCACTGTGTGGTTATACAGGAGTCTTTAATCTCTTTTCTATTTTAATTATTTGTTCATTTATGTATTTATTTATTAGTTGGTAATTTGTGTATATGTATGTATATATTTTTTCTACTTGGGATTCATTGGATAGTTGTATGTGGGTTTTATGATAGCCATATCTAGCTTGGAGAATATCAGGGTCAGGTAAATTCTGTTTTTTTTTTTTTTTTTTGAGATCCATTGGTTTTTAAGCACTAGGAATCAAAAACGAATATAAATAACTATTAAGTTGTTTTCATCTGACTCTTCTGTTTTGGCTTGTATACTAAGGGAATCATCCTTTATTAGTCATTTGAACTTTTAGATCTTAGGTTTGAATGTAACAAATACTCGAGAGAAACCTTTTGTCCACACAAAGCCATGTAATTCTATATTTTAATATCATACTAACTTCCCAAAAGTATTTGAGAGGAAATTTGTGATTCGTTTAGGTTTTGACATTTTTTGGTTCTGGCGTTTGTGTTTTTCACCTTTTGTGTCCATACCCTCTTTTTATTCTTTATCTTTGTTCATAGCACTGTGTACTTTTAAATTTGTATTTAGACTGAAAGATGATTTAAAGAAGATAGTCTTTGTGTCATGATTTCCTTTCCATTCATTTTCTTCATGAGATGGTTTAAAATATCTGGATTTTACAAGGCTGTAGATCTGTTTGAATATATGTCAAATAGCATACGAAACTCTCTGCTTGACACTTTTGAGATCAAACACTGTCCTAACACCCACAGTGTTTTAAAAGAAGGCAGGTGTCTGGCCTCCAACATAGCTGACCTTTAATCAACAGGAAGTATATAAAATGTCTCTAGAGCGGAATGATGGTATTCCAAACTTAGATTATACAGAAATGACACCAACTCTGGGTCCCCTCACTATTTCTGTGCATCAGTTATTACATCCAAGAAGCAGAGTATTTTCTGTTCCCCTATAGTTCATCTAGTTTGAAGCAAGAAAATTTAAGAGTGCAGCAAAACAAACTGCCTTTTCCAGCTGAACTCTGTCTTCTCTGACACGTGGTTCGGTTGGGCGTCTTTTCCATCCAAAGAAGTGCGGTATTTGAAGAATGAAAGCATTGTGAGAGATCATTTGTTTTATAGAAGCAGAGTTTCAAATAACCATTACTACTGCCAATCTCAGCTGTTAATTCTTGGTTTTTCATATACGTGTAGAAGCAGCCCTGGGGTGAGATTAAACATTCAGGAAATGTGTGTTTTTTTCCAGAGTCATTAAGCACCTAGCATTTAATCTTTTCTATATGCAGATTAAAAATGAAGGTTGGGGCTTCCCTGGTGGTGCAGTGGTTGAGAGTCCGCCTGCCGATGCAGGGGTGCCCGGGTCCGGGAAGCAGCTGGGCCTGTGAGTCATGGCCGCGGAGCCTGCGCATCCGGAGCCTGTGCTCCGCAACGGGAGAGGCCACAACAGTGAGAGGCCCGCGTACCGCAAAACAAACAAACAAAAAACAAAAATGAAGGTTGATTAAATAACAACAAAGGAAGATTCATTCAGAAAAAAAACTGCAGCATATTTGTTGGTTCCTTTGGTGCCTGTTAGTAATTTATTATGCAGAAGAATAAGACTTTGTAAGAATATTATTTCCCCAAGCAGGTATAGCCCTTGTGAAGGTTATGGAGTATCTGTTTACTCTGCTAACCTAATTATCTGCCCATTTCTCTTGTCAATGCTTTTTTCCATTCTGGCATAGAACAATGCACCTAGGACTTATCCTGCTGAATATGCTTCAGGCGCTAGACCCTTCCTAATCTTGTTCTCACGTATCATGACTTGATTATACTTGTCTACTTGAGTCATTCCACATAATGGGAACTTGCCTTTTATAACAATTTAAACTAAGATGCTATTGGTTGACTTGCTGAATGTATTTGCATTTTCCAAATGACTACAAAGCTTTATACCAAAGAAATAACCCGAATAGAGGGGAAGCAAACGTGCTTGTCATTCATTAAGAAGGGGAGAAGCAGAAAATTAATATTTGGAAACAAGAGAGGCTTGTTTGTTCCTCAATTCGTAGCACTTACCTAGTCCTATTTTAGGTTATCCTATGAGTGCTGTTAAGAAAGTAAATGGGAACTCAGCCCACTCTATAATCTAAAAGATTAAAAAAGCCCACTTACTTTGAAACCATATCGAATTTATCTCCACCTGAACACACCTCACAGTTTTCAGAATACGGAGCCATTTTGGTGGCCACTTTGGAGAAAGTTCAGATTTTTCATATCGCTTTTAAGCCAATTCAGTCTTACACAAGGATCTGCTAGTTGTGTGTATGTGTAAACAGCAGAGGAGGTGAGTCCAAGAAAAGGAATCAAGAATGATTCCCTTGTAAATATTTCTTTTGAAGAGCCCATGTTGTCCTTGAGGTGTATGGAAATCTTATTTTTTAATACCGCCCCCTTCTGCTATGGACCCAGTTCCAGCCTTGCCTCCCGACCATGGAGCAACAAGAGAAGGGTGACACCTTGTTCAGGAGCAATATTTCTGTGTATTCAGAACTGCTACCGCATTAGGAAATCTTGAGGTTAAAAATCCTTAGTTAAAGAGGGAAAATATTGGGAAATTATAGATTGTGAATGTCTTTCACTTCCTCATGTTAGTGTCTTTTTTCAAAATGCGGTGCTCTTATGTCTTGGGATATCCTGTGTTATGAAGGATTCTAAGTTTTATGTTAAATTAGTGCTTGTGCTTTCTCAAAATGCTAATCACCAAGATTAGCATTTGATCCAAACTCAGCCGCAGAGTCATAATTCATTTCCATTATTTAATTAATTACAAATTCAAGAAATAAGCACTGCTGATTTGAAAGTCAAGAAGTTTGCTATGACCTAGCAACTTAAAGCACAACTTCCTCTGGTTTATCACTAAATGAAAAATACCTGTTAATTAAGAATGGGAAAATTGTGGTTTGGTGGAATTGAACTTATCTCAGTTTCCTGACCAAATGCCTTTGGAATTTTAAACTCGCCTAATTCAGCTTCTTCAGGATGTTTTTTTTTAATTGTATAGCTTTGGTTTAAATACTTCCAGTAGACCTGTTTCCCCCTACTTATTTCCGGGAAAGTCTCTACATCTGACAGTTGTATTCATTTTAGAGATTATTTTAAGTCTAAATTGGATTCCTTATAATTTTACTTGCTTCTCAGAGCAATACTTTTTTTTTAATGTTAGAATAGCACTCTCTAATAGTGCTTTCTGTGATGAAGGAATGTTCTGTATATGTCCAATATGACTATGTGGCTATAGCCCTTGAAATGTGGCTAATATGATGGAAAAACTGAATTTTTAATCAAATTTTAACTAAATTAAATTAAAATACCCACCCATGGCTAGTGGCTGCAGTATTGGATATCTAGAAATATTGCTGTCATCAGGGCAGAGAGAAGAAAATAATCTCTTATATACTGCCTCACAGGTAATACACCACTCACACGATATTCTTCCACAAACGTCTGAGAAAGAACTTTTGGTGTTAATGCTTATTTTTGCATAGAAATGAAGTCATAAGGAAAATTCAGTATATGGTCAACTCAAGTTTAGAAAGTAGCTCTACATGATAGTCAATCAAGGGAGAGATGGGTAGGGAAGGCATAGAAGGGGGGATAGAAACGGCAGTAGGACAACCAACAGTGGCAATAATTCAACTGCATTGTCCAAGTTCATGTTTCCTGCAAGAATGGATGGGTCTTCAGTACAAGAAATAGGGTTAGCTTGCAGTCTATTGAGTTTTTTTTTTTTTTTTTCCCCCTAAGTAATATGGTTTACTGAATATTTCAAGCCCACTCTGGAGAACTATTGCTCAGAAAAAAAAGATTCTTTCAAAATATTACTGCTCATTGACAATGCACCTTGTTTCCCAACAGCTCTTATGGAGATGTATGAGTTTAAAGTTGTTTTTATGCCCTAACACAACGCCCATTCTGCAACCCATGGATCAAGGAGTAATTTCAACTTTCAAGTCTTATTATTGAAGAAATACACTTTCATAAGGCTATAGCTGCCATCGATAATGATTTCTCTGATGGATCTAGGCAAAGTCAATTGAAAGCCTTCTGGAAAGGATTAACCATTCTAGATGCCTTTAAGAACATTTGTAATTCATGGAAAGAGGTCCAAATATCAACACTAACAGGAGTTGGGGGGCAGTTGAGTCCAATGCTCATGGATGACTTTGAGGGTTTCCAGACTTCAGTTGAGGAAGTGGTGGAGCAGATGTGGTGGAAATAGAAAAAGAACTAGAATGAGAAGTGAAGTTCATTGCCAGGGTCTGGGGCGGTGGGGTAATCAGAAATTATTTTTTAACGGGCATAGATTTTCAGTGTTGCAAGATGAAGCATCTGTTGGAAATGGATAGTGGTTATAGTTTCACAGCAATATGAATGTACTTAATACCAATGAATTCTACATTTAAAAATGGTAAAGGTAATAACTTGTATGTTACGTATATTTTAGCACAATTAAAAAGTTGAAAAACAATAAATTCTAAATAAAAACATTAACAGATAAAAAAAAGAAGTGAAGTCTGAAGATGTGACTGAATTGCTGTAATCTCATGATAAAATTTTAACAGATGGGGAGTTGCTTCTTACGGATGAGCAAAGAAAGTAGTTTCTTGAGGTGGAATCTATTCCTGGTGAAGATGCTGTGTAGACTGTTGAAATGACAACAAAGGATTTAGAATATTACATAAACTTACTTGATAAAGCAGCATCGAGGTTTGAGAGGATTGACTCCAGTTTTTTTTTTTTTTTTTGCGGTATGCGGGCCCCTCACTGTTGTTGCCTTTTCCGCTGCGGAGCACAGTCTCCGGACGCACAGGCTCAGCGGCCATGGCTTACGGGCCCAGCCGCTCTGTGGCACATGTGATCCTCCCGGACCAGGGCACGAACCCGTCACCCCTGCATCAGCAGGCAGACTCTCAACCACTGCGCCACCAGGGAAGCCCTTGACTCCAGTTTTGAAAGAAGTTCTGCAGTGGGTAAAATGCTATCAAATAGCACTGCATTCGACAGAAAAATTATTCAGGAAAGGAAGAGTCAATGACGTGGCAAAATCCATTGTCTTATTTTAAGAAATTGTTGCAGCCACCCTACCTTCAGCAGTCACCACCCTGATCAGTCAGCAGCCGTCCACATCGAGGCAAGACCCTCCACCAGCACAAAGATTCCAACTTGCTGAAGCTCAAATGATGGTTAGCATTTTTTAGCAATAAAGTATTTTTTAAATTGAGGTATGTACATTTTTTTGACATAGTGCTAGCGCTCTTAATAGACTACAGTGTAGTGTAAACATAACTTTCATATGCACTGGGAAACCAAAAAAACTGTGTGACTCACTTTACTGCAATATTCACTTTATTGTGGTGGTCTGGAACCAAACCCACAATATCTCCAGGGTACTCCTGGGTTTTTGTATAGCATATCATCCGCCTACTAGTGTTCACGTGTCTTTGTTTCTTACCAAGATGCCAATGTCTGGTGGCCAGGAAAGGAAGTAGAAATAGATCCTGAAGGAGAGAATGCTAGCTATTAATAGAGAGCAGTAGGCCACTTCTGCAGGCCCAGACGACTCAGGGGTATTGGGATTTCAAGGTTTTCTAGTGCACTGACCCAGATGTCCCATCTGAAGCCTTAGGATCCAGATACCAAATCTTGTTTACCCCAAGTTGTTGAATTTTTTTCAATTTTATCACATTTCCTGTTGGTCTCGGAGGGTCTCCTAGAGAGGTGAGGGGGCAGGGGTGACTGTTGCAGTCTATTCTTAAGGGTTTTTTTCTATTTATCCTTATTTTTTTCCCAAAGTTGTTTCCAGTGTGTATAAATCTTTGGCATTTCTCAAATCTTTACTGAAGGTTCAACTCTGTTATTCAGCTGAAGAGATGGAGGGTCATGGACATATATGCTTGTCTTTATCCTTTGTTTGATTGTTCTCCATTCTTTTTTTTTTTTTTTTTTTTGTGGTATGCGGGCCTCTCACGGTTGTGGCCTCTCCCGTTGCGGAGCACAGGCTCCGGACGTGCAGGCTCAGTGGCCATGGCTCACGGGACCAGCCGCTCCGCGGCATGTGGGATCTTCCCGGACCGGGGCACGAACCCGTGTCCCTTGCATCGGCAGGCAGACTCTCAACCACTGTGCCACCAGGGAAGACCTGATTGTTCTCCATTCTTGATTCCAGGGTGAACAGATTAGAGATGGTGATGCTAAGTTGCATCACATTGGGCAGAGCTGAATTGATAAGAGCTAAGGGTGGTAGCCTTCCAAATTATTACAGTATTTTACTTTCAGACTCATCCAACTAGTGTAGTCATTTTCCTGCTCTGGAAAAATAAAAAAGACAAACACACACACATACGCGTGCGCGCACACACACACACACCACCACCACCATGAAGTTATCTTTGTTCGCCTCTTATTTCTCTTTTTGAATGTCTCTGTGACTTACCTCAATCTCCCTGTCCAATCACAGTATTCTTTATATCATACAATATATTTTCTTATGTTCATCTCTTGTTAAATTTTTCCCTCCTCCCTGTCCAATCAAAACTCTTTCCCTGCCTGTACAAGTTTACCTAATTATCATACTAAAGCAATTCATACTCAGTTGTGAAGCAGTTCTCTAGGCTAGGAATAAATATAGAGAAAGTCTATTATTCAAATGAATCTAAGTGATGGAATCCTGCAGGGGTGGGTGACTGAGCAGAAAAGATTCCCCTTGCCTACTCTGAGTTATCTTCAGTCATCCTGATTTGAGCTGATTTTAGGGGTTTTTTTGTAAAGAAAAAGAAAGCTAATTAGTGTAATTGTCATCTGCAGTTAAAATTCTATTATGCCTTGTCTCCCTGTCTCTGCTATAAAGCTATGCATACACTGGGGGCCTCTAAAAACACTAAGTGACCGCTTCTCATTAGGCAAGGTATAAAAACACAAGTAGAGAAGAGAGTGATTTAACTCTCTCCAGGGGAGTTGTTCTCTACACAAGCATCAGGAACTGGCCACGTGTCAGACACTGGCCTCAGCATTTGTGGAATAAAAAGACAAAGCCTCTAGCCCCTTGCATCTGACAGGAGTGATAGGTACTGTGCGGACTGGGCAGATCCAGTGTGCAATTGTGATGAATTCTGTGATAGTAACCGAGAAAAATCTCTTCAGCCTTTAGACAATGTCAGGACTTTACTAAGCAGTTTACTCATGAACTCTAATCTGCCAACAACCCACAAAGCCCGCGTTACCACCTGCATATTACAAATGAGAGTCCCGAGGCTCAGGGAAGTGGCCTCTGGATGAAACCTTGGGCCCCTGTCTGGGCTGCATCCATGCTCGCAGGGCAAACAGGTCATCAAAGAACGAGGAAGCAGCTCAGTTTCTTTTCCCAGCCTCCCTTATCAGATAGAGACAGCTCCTCCTCTGGGGATCAGTGACTCAGTCAGTGACAGGAATCCAAAAAGGGAAGAAGCAGCTTCTTATTCCTGGAGATGAGTGTACACGTTTTCTCACGGGAACATGAAGATGCGGAAATGTTTCCCTCTCACAGGTGACTGGGCTGCTTTCTGCATGTATTCGTGAGGTGAATATGTTTGTGCGAGGTAATGTAGTAGATGCCTTGGGAAACCAATTTCATTTTTTAAAGAATCTACAACACCTTAAATGAGCTTCTTCTGATGTACCTTCCACATCTGTTAATTACCATTCTCTGAACAAGAGTTTCATGAACAAAGAGGTAAACGTGGTCCATATTTATGGTTACATGTGGGAGAAACTTCTACTAGATCCTTGATTTTGTTTAAAACATTCCTGCCCACATCTGACACTGGAGCCATGTTGGATTTTTTCCCTCTTCCAAAGTCAACCTACTAACATATTTCTGCAGAACACATTTGAAAAACGTTTCATTAAACTAAAGGAATAAATGATGTGGAAAATTCAGGCAAATTCAGGCGTACCAGTGGGACTATGGAAACATTTTTGGCAGGGGGTGGGTTGTGGACAACCATTTTGTTACCCTATTCAGCTAGGTTTACACCTCTGTTTAGCAGCATCTGGTACTAAGAATATATACTGAAGAGTTTTCCAGGGTAATGGAACCCATTGGTTTTGCCTGGATTCTGTAAATTCTAACCAATGTTAAATAATAATGCTAAGATTGAGCATGTGCATGCTCAATCCAGATGCAGGCTAGGCTCAAAGAATGATGTGACATGGGAGTGCTATCTCTTCAACAGTCTTCAAAGATGTGATCATAAGATTTATAGAACTAGAAAGAGACCATGACTAAACAAATATTGGAGATTTCTTTCCAACTGCCACCAAGTGTTTTGTTGACTGTTCCAGACTTTTAAAAGTGCTGTAACTTCAATATTCGAACCTCCTTTTTGTGTGCATAATAAACATTTCTGCTCTGTGTAATTTTAACTAGACTGAATGATGCTTGCACTTTCCAGATACCAGCTGTTGAAGCAGCAACTTTCAAATGATTTTGCAGATTGGCAAACACATTATATCATTGTGTGTTTTGCAGCTGTCTCTTCAGTTAGCCTTGCTTTGCTTTTTGCAGAGTAACTCGTGTACAGTGACAGAAGAGTATTTGTTTCCCTCCAACCGTCTTAGCAATTAGTGCTTTCCTAGCTCCAGTTTTTCTTCAGTGCAACAGGTGCCCTGTACTGTGAACCATTTACAAACCAAGGTAATGACTTGTAGGATTTTTTAAGAGCAATTACCATACAAAAATAAAGGAGAAAAAGGAATACGCTTTGTCCTGACTTGAGTCACTTTAAGATTGTTTACTCAACAAATATTTGTGTGCCCGTTGTGTTGAAGGCACTCTGCTAAGTATTTTACGGCCATTGAACAGTAAATAGTATAAATTAGTTGGGTAAAGAGCAGAGGGGAAATTTGTTCTAAGGAACACCAAAATTTTCGAAGTGATAGAGAACATATCACTTTAGTGCAACAGAAGGAAACCCAGTGAGGCTAGAGCAGAGTCCAAAATCAGAATATCTTAAAGTAAAACTTGGAAAGCAGCATATAGATTGTGGAAGGCCATGTTATAGAGCTTGGAATTGTGCCTGAGCTAATGGAAAGCCTTTGGAGGATTTTCATTAGGGAGATACCAAGGTCAGATTTGTGTTTCTAGGCAAAGATGACTCAGTATCCTATAGAGAATAAATTGGAAAGAGTCAGACTGGATGCAGGGAAACCCTAAGGATGTTATCACCTAGTTACTTAACAGTAGGGTCAGCAAGAAGTGGGCAGTGGAAATGGAGGGTCCCAGTAGTTTTCTTATACATATCTGTTACCTGATGTATACAGTTATGAGCTAAAGGATGATAGAATTTTATGTTTTTTTTTTAAATTGAAGTATAGTTGATTTATAATATTATATTAGTTTCAGGGGTACAGCATAGTAATTCAGTATTTTTGCAGATTATAATCCATTAAAAGTTATTAGAAGATAATGTCTATCATTCTCTGTGCTATAAAATATTGTCTTGCTGCTTACTTATTTTATTCATTGTAGTTTGTATCTCTTAATTCCACATCCCTAATTTCCCTCTCCCCTTTGGTAACCATAAGTTGGCTTTCTATATCTGTGAGTCTGTTTCTGTTTTGCACTGACATTTATTTGTATTATTTTTTAGATTCCACATAACAGTGATATCATACAGTATTTGTCTTTCTCTCTCTGACTTATTTCACTAAGAGGATGATAGAATTTTAGAGCTGAAAGAGCCACTAATCCAAGCCCTTGGTTTAAGATGCAGAGACCAAGTCTCAGGGCAATTAAATCACCTTCCTAAGACTTTTAAAGCTGGTTAGTAGCAAAGCTAGGATCGGAACCTATGTCTCTAGGGAATCTTGCTTTATATCACCTCTCCATTCTGATTTTATTTTGTATTTTATTACCTTCATTTAGCCTTAACTGCATAGCACTGAGTAAAAGAGTAATGTCTTTTAATATTATTATAAATTGCTAAAATGAGGTCTTGTGGCAGAGGGGGACTGTTTAATGGCAGCTGCCTCTGCCTCTGCCTCTTGTTACTTGACTTTGAGCAATGCATTCATTTGGTTCCAATATCTACTTTATAATTTTTGACTCTACCAGTCTCACTTGTCTCCATCATTCAGTGAACAAGTATTGATTGCCACCCATGCTCCAGGGACTATAATAGGTGCTGGGCGTACATTTTGAGTAAAGCTCTGTCCTTGAGGTTTTGCAGCATAGGACAAATACACAGGGCAACAGGACATCCAGCCCTTTCTGAGGAGTTCAGAATGGCTTCCTGGGCGTGAAACTTATTTGAGGGCAGTGCCGACATCAGAGTTTCAAATTGCCTGAAGTGTACTTTTAGGAGCAAATCTACAAAGCCGAAAATATACCCTGCCTATTTTGTTTTTGTACCTGACCCTTGTGATCAGTTGTGACATGTTTATTATTCTGAAACCCTTTCTGAAATTGGCCTTGTGGACAACAGATCAATTCTCAGACAAGAGTTGAGTCATTATAAACTGGTACCATATTGAATTACTTGGGCCAGCCCTCACTCTAGGGGTAATGGAAACAATACTCACCTCAAAGGCATCCCTTTCCTAACTTAGACTACACCATCTTGATCCTGAGGAGATATCCTTGGTTTTGAACACTTGCCCCAACTTCAAGCTGTGACTGAGTTATAAAAGTTAAACATTTTCATCTTAAGGAAAATGTCACTGCCCTCATAAAACCCACATTCTTTCCAAAAGGCCAGATATGCTTCTGTATGAAACATGAGCGTCTTGAGAAAATGAAGCTGTTTACAAAGCTTGTATTCTGTACTCACTCACTCCTTGATTGTTTTTATCAGACAGATTTGCTTAGCAAAATTTAAGATATGCACACTTGTTTAATGTACGTTGTACACACACACATTTGCAATAGTCTCTAGCTAGGTTTAATCAGGAAAAGTTTCAGCATATGCAATTGCTATCATCTCATTCAGTTGCATTCCTGCTAAAGTAGACTTCTTTCTGTGGGTTTTGTTTCCCTAGTATTGCTTGTCTACCACTTTTCCTTGTCCAGTCTAACTTTCTTCTTTTATGCCTTGCTCTACTCATTTTGCTTTCGCTCATCTCCAGAGCAGGCAAAGAAACCTCTGGGAAATGTGGCCTTGCAGCTCAGAACAGCAAAGAAAAAATAATGCAGGAACTATAAGGAAGGAACTGCGTTTCCTGAAGATGAATTTGTGCCAAAGCAGATGCAAGAAGCAACAGCTCTGGCAGAGACAGAGAAGAACTACAGATGTCTCAAGGTTGTAATTCCCAGATTTACTGACACCGATAGTAATGCAGATAGAAAGCACTGCATTTCCACAATATAGTCATCATGGATGCTAAAGATACATAGAGGGAGATTGAATAAATCCAAGCAGTACAAATAAGAAACACTCAAGGCATTTACATTTTAATGCAATTTGTTTATTTTGCAAACAGAAATCCACAACTGTTTGAGCAGTGGTATGAATCTGATTCCATTTTTGTATTGTACTTTAAAGATTAATATGTAACTTGTCTTGAATAGTGCTATTTATTAATTTTAGCATTATTTTGCTAAATTTATGGGTGCTTTTCAGAAAGATGGGTTGCTTACTTAGCTTTTTTTTTTTTTGTGGTACGCGGGCCTCTCACTGTTGTGGCCTCTCCCGCTGTGGAGCACAGGCTCCGGGCGCGCAGGCTCAGCGGCCATGGCTCACGGGCCCAGCCGCTCCGCGGCATGTGGGATCTTCCCAGACTGGGGCACGAACCCGCGTCCCCTGCATCAGCAGGCGGACTCTCAACCACTGCGCCACCAGGGAAGCCCGCTTACTTAGTTTTTTTTTTTGTTGTTAATCTTATTTGTATTTTACTGTCCTTTTGTTTTTGTTTTAGACTATAAAATTTCCTATGAAAATATATTTTTGCAATGATACTTTATCAGTGGGTCACAAAACACCTCAATTTGCCAACATATTAAGAAAGTTTGACTAATAAAATCAATGCTCTTTTCTTATTTATTTGACCTGCAAATTTGACATTATATTTGACTTTTCCTAAAGCAATCTTTTTATTACCTCCTTTTTGTTTTTTAGAATCCATCATTCTTCTGTTTTACATTCGAGTAACCATATCTGCAATTGAATAATATAAACCACACCACAGTCGAATAATTAGAGCCCATAAATTGTTCTTATTTATTCTAAACTCTGGATGAATGTGATACGTCAGCCAGAAAGATCCAGTTTGAATAAGAAAAATAACTAAATATTTTTTATGGATTTGTTCTGAAATTTGCTAGAACACAGAACTGCCTGGTGTGGTGAGTGAAAGGATGGGCTCTGAAGTGTGCCAGCCAAGAGGCCTGCCTGCTCCTTCCTGTGTGGCATTAGATAAGTAAGGATAATAATACTAGGCAAGTTGGCCTCAGTCTTCCTATTTGTAAAATGGCACAAATACCAGTGCCCACGTGAGAAGACAGTTGTGAGACAACACAAGAAAATCATTTAGCAGAGCCAAGCCCTAGGAAGGACTGACTAAATTGCCCTGGGTTAATAGTATCATTACCATTCCTATAAGTTCTACTGGTTCTGTGTATGAGATTAGTCATACATCATCCATTGTCAATGCAGACAGATTTTGGATTTAATAACATTGGTACATTTAGCCCATTGAATTATATTCAATATATAATATGATATATATATTAATTACATATATGTTATATATATATAATATATTTTATATATATAATTCAAAGAATTCCTCCTTACGTTTTTTTTTTTCACTTTCAACTTAGATTATTGACTCTTGGGGGACTTTCACACTATGTTCTTTCATTTAATATGGCAGTAATATACCAACTATCAGTCAGTTATGTATATCATCAGAGGTAATTAAACCAATTATCACTTCAGTGCATTCATAGTTTGAAATCTATTTTTCATATATTGCTTGGAATCTCTTCAAGAAACAAATGATATCAGTACTCGCGTTAAACAGAGTGGGAAGTGAACTGTTAGGTATTTATTTATTTATGTATGTTTGGTGTGTGAGAGGTAGCAACTGCTTTATTTGAGGCGTTGAAATGTTTTCCTATTCAATTTATTATTCTTTTCTTGATTAACAAGTAAGTGTTAGTTAAAGCTATTTGATGCTATGGCTGTTTAGCTTTCTATGCAAAAACGGGTGAAAATCCTTTGATTTGTTAAGTGTCTGTGCAGCCTCATGTAAGAGTAAAAACCCAGGATGCATGGCTTAGCTCTGACCTTCTCCTGCAATTACTTCTCAATGAAGCTCTGCTGATGCCTTTGTCAAGTACTTGTACGTTATCCACAAATTAGCTAATTTTCAAGTTGCGAGGTTAATCTTTATCTATGTTACCTTTACACTAAATACTTATTGTTTCCTTAAGCATGTTAGTACTTTAGAAAAGAAGGAGTGAACCTTCTTGACTGAATCTGTTAGGTCATGACCCTTCATTATGGGCTCTTTGGAAGCTGTGAGGAGGTTTTATATTTAGCCGAGATGATCAGAGCAGCCTGCTTTATTGGAAAGAATCAATCCAATATGCATGACATGTAGTAGTGTTTACCCTCTAATTATTCAGATCAGAGACTACCTTTCATTGCTGTGGCCAAAATACTCCACTTTGATCTGCATCTTCTTAGATTCAACATAAACTTCTGTGGCGCATACCTTTGAAAAGTCCCTGCTGGCACTCAGGGGGTCACTGCGTAGTGACCTTTTAACATATGAGACAAAACAATATTTTTGTGTTTGGTAGAATGATAATCTATGTAACAGTATTGTGAAAACCAACTTTCATTAATTGCTACCTATCTGAAGCACACACACATACGCTAAACTGTCTTTTACCTTGATATATTCTTTTTTCTGATAAATTTATTTATTTATTTTTGGCTGCGTTGGGTCTTCGTTGCTGCATGCGGGTTTTCTCTAGTTGCGGTGAGCGGGGGCTGCTCTTCATTGTGGTATGCGGGCTTCTCATTGTGGTGGCTTCTCTTGTTGTAGGGCACGGGCTCTAGGCTCACGGGCATCAGTAGTTGTGGCGCGTGGGTTCCATGGTTGTGGCTCACGGGCTCTAGAGCGCAGGCTCAGTAGTTTTGGTGCACAGCTTAGTTGCTCCGTGGCATGTGGGATCTTCCTGGACCAGGGCTCGAACCAGCGTCCCCTACATTGGCAGGTGGACTCCTAACCACCGTGCCACCAGGGAAGACCCAGTATATTCATATACTGTTACATATTTGGATATATTTGTCCATAAATTCTTAAAGTGACATGTTTATACATGTTCTGTTTGAAATGAGTTCAATGAGTTCAGTATTTCAATTTGAGAAATGCGTAAGTTATTCATATTGGGTTTATTATATATGGCATTGAAAGAGTCTAGTTTACTTCTCTTTCAAAACCATGTAAGCAATTCATTTATCTAAGTATAAAAGTGACATTCACATGACTAACCATGTCCATTAATAGTTAGTATTCACCACTCTGTTATCCTTTAAATGAGTTCTTAAATAGTTCTATTTAACTATAGGCCTTGTAGAGCCTATAGAATATAGTTGAAGGGACGCTCAGCAGTTATAGTGAGGAGAATTTCCAAGAGGATATTGGGAAAGTCTTCACTAAGGACTCATTTTAGATAGCTGGGGTGTGTATGTATACACTCCTGGACTTGGCAGGATGCAGTGCCTTTTTATTTCACATATTTTGTTTCAGAATCAGTAAGAGATACCTTGGAGTAGGAAGCTGTGTTCCTGACAAGCATTAATTTAGAAAAGACTGGGATTGTAAACTCAAACATATCAAAGACCCATTTTGCCAATCTCTTGCTTATAAGAAACTCTTCATGCTTTTACCATGCTTCACTTACCCACAGTGTGAAGGGATAATAAGAGTAATCGATACTCATCCTTAAGGCTTCAGGGTTCATTTTATATCAGGTCTCCATGGATGTATTTGTGTTTATCTATCTTCATCCTGACTGATCATACACCACTTACCTTTCCTCTTTTCAGACTGAGAACTTATCATTTTTCTTATTTTCTTTACTTGTTACTCAAAGCAGTTCCTCGGACAATCTTGTTCTGATGTTGTTGGTTGATGATTTTTAGTAGGAAAGAGTAAGGTCTACGTTTTTTGTTTGTGAACTCTTCCTGATCATTCCTTGATTTTGTTTTTATATTGCTGCAATTAATATTTATTTGCTAACGTCCGTGTGTTTAATCTTAAATGAATAATAATATGATGTATCACAGTGTACAATATTTCAAGATGATTGGCATATACCTGTGTCCTAAGTACTGTAATAGTAAGTTTAGGTCTAAAGCACCTAGACTACCATTATTTCAGTACTTGCTGTAATCAGTAGATTTTTAAGCATATTTAAGAACTTAATAAGCTGACTCAGGTCCCTAAAATACTGTTTGCTCTACTGAAGTAAGGGCAGGATTTATAGATGGAAAAGTATCAGCAAAAATTTTTTTTAAAACAAAATAATTAGAGTAAAATGTATGTATTTTTAAAACAGCATTTAGCATTTGGAGAGAAATTCTGTGTTTGAGAAGCAAGCCTTACATGAACAGGAGCTGGAAAGCAGACTTGAGACTGTAACATAATTTTCTGGCAAGTGTGGCCAGTGGGTTGGACAGCGCCATGCAAATTGAGAAAAGTTGTGGCTGTGGAATGAATGGAGGTTTGGTCTGGGTGCCAAGGCAATGTAAGGAGCGAAAGCTACATCCCATGAAGATGGTTTAGTGACAACCCTGGCTTTCAGCAAGTTGATGAAAAGCTTTATTATTCCAATTCTGCTTCAGTTACAGGCATCGATTTGGGGGTTAAGCTTACCCAAGAGTATTACCTCATTTCCAAGTCTAAGCATCATGTCCTGATAGATGGTATGAAATTGTTCAACCCTGTGGATTTTGAATGGCCTTTTGAAATCATCTGTATCAACAAAAGTGATGTTAAGATACATTGAGTTCATTTTTGATTAATTTCTACTTCAACCTACTTTGGGGAGGAGCAGATAGGGAAATATTAATCAGTATTGCTGTGTGATGGGCATTTTCTATATGAAATAATTAATGTGTCACTGAACATGTGTTTGTCTGGAAGTCGTATGTGTGTCCCAATCCATCCTTCCTTCTGACCTCCCCACCCCTTTTTTTTTTTTTTTGACCACGCAGCCCAGCATGTGGAATCTTAGTTCCCCGACGAGGGATTGAACCCGTGCCCCCTGCAGCGGAAGCACGGAGTCCTAACCACTGGACCGCCAGGAAATTTCCCTGACTTCTCTCTTTATTCAGTAACACTCAGTGGACCTACATTGGCCATAATTTGAGCTTGTCTTCTGGCTCTGGAGAAATGTCAGAGGTTTGCTGGGTTTTCTGTATCAACTCATCACTGGCACTGCATCCATTCCCATACTTCCCTCCTGACCTCCTGACTGCGTTGTCGCTTGCCTCACAGAATTGTGACCCCTTGCTTCCCTGTACCCTCAGGTTTCCAATCCACTCAGTCTGACTGTGCCCATATCTGGCCCTCATTTGCTTTCCCCACTCCCATCTTGTCTTACTGAGATCACTGTCTTATTGTTAGCTAAACTACTACCTGTGTTGTGGACATGACACAATTCCAAAAAGGCTGGGGCAAAAATTTTAACCTATTCCATTACCCAGTAGGTTTGGTTTTTAAAATCTGTTTTTATTCCAGACGACACAATTTGTGTTATGATATACCTATATGGTAAGAATTTTGTGGATATTTTCAATGTCGATTATCCAGAATTGCCTCAAAACAAAGGTGTTGGTATAATTCTCTAGGTCGGTCAATATATTATGCCAGTATTAATGTGTTGTCAAAGAGTGACTTGTTATAATATTGTACCAAATAAAGAAGCATCTTGTTTCGTGCTCATCTCAGCCTAGCAATAACCGATGTTGTGGTTGGGTTGACCCTTGTGGTTCTTGTGATTGCAAGACACTCTTCAGCAGTAACCATCAGAAGCTATGAAAAAATAAAAGCCTATGACTTAAAGGACCTGGAAATTACACAGCACACCCGGGGCTACACAGTGAGGTTGTGGGTAAAGAAAGAGAGGACATGTGCCTGCAGTTCTACTTTTACTGGTGTCGAAGGTGGGGACTTAGGATTTCCACAGGCTCACTCTTTCTTGGTGAATTTAAAACACAAGAGTGGAAATTTAAAGCTGGAAAAGAAAAAACAAGTGGCCCAAATGGTCACTTACCGAAAGCAACCAAGATCTCTAAAGCAAAGGAGACTCAATGAGGGGAGGTAGTCTGACTCTTTACCCAGTGTGGCTGGCAGTGTGTTTTTCTGAGATAGCCCTCTTTGAACTGGATGCCTCAGCAATCAAAGTCAGGCACTTGCACTGAAAAAAAGGAGAAGACCCAACTTTCAGGGCTTATACTATACATCTTTATTCCCATCTAACAAGAAATCACAAGATTTCTTTTGATAGTAAAATTTTTAAATTATTTGACCAATGTGATGAACATTTTAAGTTGCAATTTTAACTCTGAAAAGAGAAGGCTTTATAAAAGATGCTATATGATTTTATAAATCTGCGAAGTTTAGGAAATAAAACCTTACATTTTAAAGTAGGCCACATGTTGTTGTAGCTCATATATACATGCAAAAATGTAAATCCTCCAAGGTCTATGGAGAGACCACGAAATTTTAAAAATTTCAGTGATTGATTTTATAAATATACATGTGTCTGATTTAACATAATCAAAAACATGCATTAAAATATTTGAGTTTTACTGCAGTATACCTTTATACCTACCATCTGTTTGGATTTATTCCTTTATCTGTTCAGTAAGCTTCTATTCATCCTCAAGTCCGAATTCACTTATTAATTTCCCATCTTCTCCCAGATGAGTTGTTTTTACTTCGGGGTTCTACCAAGATACTTCATAATTAGGAACAAGCAAGGAAGAAGCATCAAACAACTTAGTTTTGAATCCTAGATCTGCTCATTTGACCTTGGAAAAATTATTTAATGACTTGAAATCTTAATTTCCTCATCTGTAATATGATACAAGGGTAGCTATTTAATAATAGTAACTGGCCCTCTTTTGTGAATTATAAACGACATAATGACATGGCAAACACATGTAGAGTGCTTGTCACATAAGGCTCATTTTTTTTTTTTTTTGCGGTAGGCGGGCCTCTCACTGTTGTGGCCTCTCCCGTTGCGGAGCACAGGCTCCGGACACGCAGGCTCAGTGGCCGTGGCTCACGGGCCCAGCCGCTCCGTGGCATGTGGGATCTTCCCTGACTGGGGCACGAACCTGTGTCCCCTGCATTGGCAGGCAGACTCTCAACCACTACGCCCCAGGGAAGCCCACATAAGGCTCATTTAATGTTAGTTCTGTTTCTGTGAGTGATGGTCATTATTATTTATTTAGGACTTTGACTTTTTCGTTTAACTTTTTGCATGTCTGGCTACTTCCCCTATTATACTGGGACTTTTTCCAGACAGTAATAACTTGGTATGTATTGGTTTTTCCTCAGTAGCTCGTGTGTCCTAAACATAATAAGTATTTAATTAATTTAGGGTGAATAAAGAAAGAATGTTTTACAAAATGCTGCCAGTGGAACTTCAGATACACCGTTGATCTTATTTTAATTCAGTGCCACCCATTACCCATCTTAAAGCATCTGATCTCCTACACATGAAAACCAAAGTCTTTTGAGAACTACTGAGGTTAGCTCTTGTCACTTTGCCCAACACTCTTTATCCTGAACTATTTTGTCTCCTAAAACACATGATTGATTCACAAATCTTTTTGCCTTTGGTTACTTATGACTAGAATTGTCCTTGCCTTATTTACTTGTCTAACCTACTTATTCCATGACTCAACTCAAGCATCACCTTCTCTCAAATCTCTGCTAGGTTTAGGTTTACTCCCACACCGACACTATGCTCTGCTTTGCCTACTTGTCATATGTCACTTAACCCTTATTGTTTTTGTCTCTCACCCATGTGATTATAGTCTTTTGTAAGGGCAGGCGAAGTTCCAGTGTCTTAATTAATTATGAATGTTTTGTCTGAGAGTTAGTTCTTAGTTTCTTAAAAGGACTCAGTAAACGTGTGTTGAGCTGAACTGAATATGTTCTATAGAGTTATACTTTGAGGATACAGCTTCTTGACTTGGATTCAAAAGGACACCCTTTCTATTTTTGCACTTGCTGGTGTAAAACGTTTTCAGGCCCTTGTATCTTAGCTGTCAAATATACATAAAAAATTGAACTCAAGGGATAAGTGGCTTTGAGGTTTTGGGAAAGGAGAGAAAAAAGGATTTGTTTGTTCTTGAAGCGTGATGTCTAGCCTTACATATCTTTCCTGTGACTTTAATCAGTGTGTAGCAAGAAAGTTCTGCTGGATCCTTACATTTTCTAGAAAAACTTTATTCCCTTACATGTACTTATACCTAACTTCCTTCGAGTGTGACATTCGAATGAAATGTGTACCTTAGGAAAATGTATTTCTTTTACCCTGTATGGTTTCCAGCTATCGTACTGGCATAAAATTCAAAGCAGTGGTCATGTCTAATTTTTGTTAAGAAAGAAAATGTCCTTTAATAAACCAGGAAATGCATTGATTTCTTAGAAGGTTATCTGAAGCTACTCCAAACAAAGAGCACAGAATAATGTAAGTAATTCTGATACTATAAAAATTCTGGTCTGCTTTTAATATTTTAATTGGAGACAGCAAGTTCTAGTTCCCTTTCACTCCATTTGAACCGGACTGTATGTTCCATGTAAACTTTTTCTTTGAGAATGCTGTCAGTAAAATCTTTGGCTTACTTCCCATGCCAAGGAAATTCTCTACAGAGTAGTATCTACTGGAAATAATTATAATAAAATATGCTTCCAATTTCCCATGTCGAACATTTGAGTCTCTAATGTTTATGAGCTACAAATCAGTTTTGTGATGATTGTTTTTCTGACCATAATTTAAACAGAAAATACTACTGAATTAAATTGTGTTTTAATTAAGAGAAACACAATGTAGATTTAAATTTTTTTCCATCTCTCTTTTTTCTTGATAGATCTTTATTGGAGTATAATTGCTTCACAATACCATGTTAGTTTCTATTGCACAACAAAGCGAATCAGCCATTGCATACACATGTCCCCATATCCCCTCCCTCTTGAGCTGCCTCCCTCTCACCCTCCCTATCCCATCCCTCTAGGTCATCGCAAAGCACTGAGCCAATCTCCCTGTGCTGTGCTGCTGCTTCCCACCAGCCAACTATTTTACATTCGGTAGTGTATCTATGTCGATGCTACTCTCAGTTCACCTCAGCTTCACCCTCCCACCGCATGTCCTCAAGTCCATTCTCTAGGTCTACCTCTTTATTCCTGCCCTACAACTAGGTTCATTACTACCATTTTTTTTCTTTATTTTTAGATTCCATATATATTACTTTTTTTTTTTTTTTTTTTTTTTTACTAAAGAAGGCCAATATTGTATGTTCAAATTGAAGTCAATTTACTTATTGGTCTTAGAAGCACATTGCACATTCTGATATCCATGATCATTGCCCACCAAAACACATTGAGTGCTTACTATACACTAGGATCTGTGATTAGTGATAATATGCGTTATCTTATTTATCAAACTACCTAAGGTAACTGTTATTATCCCCATTTTATGGATGATAAACAAGGGCACAGAGAGTTCAAAGTAGCATAGCTTTAAAAAGTGGAAGCAGGCCTTAATTCTTCAGCTAAGACAATAAACATTCACAACATAGGCTTTTTTTTTTTTTGGCTGCTTTGAATCGTTGCTGTGTATGGGCTTTCTCTAGTTGTGGTGAGCGGGGGCTACGCTCTGTTGTGGTGTGCAGGCTTCTCATTGCGGTAGCTTCTCTTGATGCGGAGCATGGACTCTAGGTGCATGGGCTTCAGTAGTTGCAGCGCGCGGGCTCAGTAGTTGTAGTGCACGGGCTCAGTTGCTCCGCGGCATGTAGGACCTTCCCGGACTAGGGATCGAACCTGTGTCCTCTGCATTGGCAGGAAGATTCTTAACCACTGTGCCACCGGGGAAGTCCTGCATTTACCTGTTTGTACTGGTAAAAGTTTGAGTAATTTTGATTTCTAGACTGTGAAGTGAAATCCTTGAAAATGAGCAGCATTATATTGTATTTATTTCCCCACTATTTATTACATATAGGATGCAGTTAATCTTTGTATCCAAGTCTTGAGTATATGTTCATATTTATGTGGTTCAATATTTCCAGCTCTAGCTCTGAGTACTTTCCCATATTTAGTTTACTTCTGTTTCAGAGTACAAATACCAATAGGTACTTCCATTCTTATTACGGATCTTTCTCTGTCCGTGGTCCTGAAGCCAGTGAGCTATACATAAATAATAATAACAGGGAATTCCCTGGCAGTCCAGTGTTTAGGTTAGGACTTGGCACTCATCTCACTGCTGGGCCCCCGTGGTCAGGGGACTAAAATCCCATAAGTCGCACGGTGTGGCAGGAAAAAAAGAATAATAACCATAAAAAGTTGCTGTATTCATCAACCATCAGATGATTGATGTTTATCATATGTATTACTGAGACATAACACAGGGAAGTTTGTATTTCTTGAAATACTACCCTAAATTCTCAATTTAGAAGTTCTGAAAACTTAGTAATAGGAGAATAAAATGACCTTAAACGTCATTAGCCAAACTCTGAGGAACAGAAACTTAAAGAAACTGACCAGAGTCTCACACTTAGCTTGGAATTGAGCTTGGAAGAAAACATAACTATACTGTTTTGTTCTTATGCCCTTTAATGATGCTACCTTGCCTTGGCTCTTATATCAATAAAGAGAAAATCTGTCATAGAAAAATGTGAATTGTTGGACTTTTTCTCAGAATTTATCATCTGCGATCAACAACTAGAAATGTGTGAGCCAGTGAGCCCACTTAACTGTGGTAGAGTGATGGCAGAGATTATAATAAATGCCACCAATGATTAGCATTTATTGAGTGTTTGCTGTGATCTTTGTAAGCATCATTCAATTTAATCTTCACTTCAACCCCGTAGGAATTAAAATTTCTATTCTGTAGATGGAGACCCTGATCCTCAGAGAGATTTAATTGTTCATTTCCCTTGGCATTTTTGCAGGGTACATGTTTGAATCCAGGTTTTCTAACACCAAAGTCTATATCCTTAATCACTATTTATTTTGCCTCCTTTGTTTCATATACCATTGTATCTACCGGTTGCTATCATTGCACACATTACCACTGCCAAAGACTGTCTTTATGAACTTGTTTGTGACAGTAAGAAAACAAAATAGTATGTTTCCAGTTAGTTACCTTTGTGTAGGCTTCCCATGTGAACTTACGAAGGACACCTTGGATTTAATATTATTCTAAGAAAAATGCATTCAGGAAGAATTGTGTTACAAAGTCATCTGTTGGCAGAAGATTATGTGTAGTCTAGACATAACCAATCCTTGATGGGGGAGCAATATCTCACCAACATAAATGAACTTAAGAAAGTATTAGACTTGCCCTAACTTGGAGTTCATTTAATTATTATTTCTGAAAACAAAACACACTGTGCCTCTGATGAATCTTGAAAAATTCAAAAGGGAATATAACAATAGTTCACTACTACTATACCACACACTGTACTATGTATTTTACATAATTACTTCTAATTATCATATCTATTCTTCAAAATATTGATCTATTTCATTATCTATCTATTTCTTGAAGAGGGATATGATAATTAGAAGTAAATGTGAAATACTACATAGTGCAGTACCTGATAGATAGATAGATAATGTTCATAGATGTATACATATAGATGTACATGGCAGTATCGCTTCCATCAAATCTCTAGTTATCAAGTATTTCATCTGGCAGCATTGTAAGATGTTATCAGAAAATGTCAACAAAGCTTGAATTCAATTTTACATACTCTTCAAGAAACAGAGCATATATGATAAATATCTTGTCACTTAGAATGCTGTTGTCATTTGTCTGGTTTGCAGATTTTGTTGTTATGATGCATTGAGCAAATTTTGGTAGTGGGTGGGTTAGACTGCCTAAGTATTATTTTCTATCACAATATGTTTATCATGCTCTTTTTTGGTGCATTCTTTATTAAGAAACTTAATTACTCAGAGCTCTAACTACATATGCCTTATGAGTTATACATATGTGTGAATGTGCGTCCAACTGTTTTGTTGAATCTGACACATTTCTACAAAGACACCGTGAGAACAAGCAATCAATAAGATCTACTGCCATTTTGAGTTAGAAAAGTGTCCATTTAGTCATCATGTGGTTATATTCTGCATTTCCATGAAAATCATTTGAAACATAGTAAACCCGTAGTTTTGAATTTGATACTTATAAACATACTGTCAGTTATCCACATGGAAAAATTAACAAGCATGAACAAAATCTCTTTTTTTTTTTGCGCTACGCGGGCCTCTCACTGTTGTGACCTCTCCCGTTGCGGAGCACAGGCTCTGGACGCGCAGGCTCAGCGGCCATGGCTCACGGGCGCAGCCGCTCCGCGGCATGTGGAATCTTCCCGGACCGGGGCACGAACCCGTGTCCCCTGCTTTGGCAGGCAGACTCTCAACCACTGTGCCACCAGGGAAGCCCTGAACAAAATCTTTTAACTGTCATGTATTATTGTGTTAGGTAATCTTATTAAACTATGAAATACTTAATACTTTTGAAATGACACTTTACTGAACTCCTCTATCTATAACAAAGTTATTAAAATGCTCAGTTTGACTACTTAATAACTGTTGGATCTATTCAATATTTCCAATAGTAGTTAAAGAAAGCATAATTTAGTTAAATATCTGCAAGGAGGAAATTGAAGTCAGAACAAAAGTCACTATTTCAAATTACTTATTTGGACTTCACGGTTTTTTTTGTTAATGGAGTTTACCTTTGTATAACCAGTTGTAATAGGTTAAGCTTTCCATTTGGCATAACGCGTGTGTTCCTGTCTGAAGAACTACAAACTTCAAGTAAATCAAAACAAAACAAGAAATCACCAAACCATGGCACCAAAGCATTGACCGTAGACATCAAGGCACATTTCAAGTTTACACTAAACGCTGGAAACTCCATATAAATTGCCATGTCCCTAGGACATTCTTATAGTCTCTGAATGCAGGCAGACACTACATCTTATTATGACATCATAATATTATTTTGACATCCAGACATTTGGATGGGATTGAGCTTCTCAAGATTTAATTTTAAGTTGTTGTTTAGAGTTTCTAAGTACCCACATGCTTCCTTCTTCTTAGGTTACATAAAATAAAATGTTCTGAATAGTCTGACTTATGCGAATATGTCAGATTCTAGGGACTTAATGAAATATAGAAATAGTATTTTCATTTCAGTGCAGACTCCTATTTTTAGCAAGAAATTATTTGTCAGAGTGAGGTCAGTTTTCAGAGTACCAGAAATCATTTAGAAATATTTACCTTGCAGTACAGGAATATACTGAATCTTTCAGTTGGAACCATGCTGTTTTGTTCTCTTTTTCTTTCTTTTCTTTTTTTTTTTGGCGGTACGTGGGCCTCTCACTGTTGTGGCCTCTCCCATTGCGGAGCACAGGCTCCGGATGCGCAGGCCCAGCGGCCATGGCTCACGGGTCAGCCGCTCCGCGGCATGTGGGATCCTCCCGGACCAGGGCACGAACCCGCATTCCCTGCATCGGCAGGCGGACTCTCAACCACTGTGCCACCAGGGAAGCCCCCCCTCTTTTTCTTTTGTCAGGTGTTTCAGAGATGTAATCTGCATACAGTATAATTCACTCTTTTTTAGTAAACAGTTTGGAGTTTTGACAGCCGCATGGAGTCATATAACTATTAGCACAATTAAGATACAGAAGTGTTCCCCCAAACTCCCTCTTTCCCCTCTTTAGTCACCCATCCTTGACTGTCAGCCCTTGGTAGGCACTGATATGTTTTTTGTCTCTATAGTTTTGCATATTCCAGATTTTCATATAAATAAAATTATACAATCTGTAGCCTTTAGGGACTGACTTCTTTAACTTAATGCATTTGAGATTCATTCCTGCTATTGTGTGCCTCAGTACTCCATTTCTTTTTATTGCTGAAGACCATCCCATTGTATGGATCTACCACAGTGTGTTCAGCCCTTTTATGCTTTCTTTTTATTTTCTAGGTAGGGTTTCTGCCATGAACACTTAGCATTCTATTAGCACTTTGACTAATTATCATTTTGTGTACATTTGTGTACACTTATTTTCTTTTAGGATTTTTCAAATGAGCTCTCATGATTTTAGTCTTTGAAAACAGGGAGCTTTTTTAATGTATTATATTATTTGTAAACATTTACATTTAAATAAGTATTGCATTTAATAAAAAATGAATCATATGATAAAAGATTCTTTTAAGACCTCAAGATTTGATAATGATTTATTTTTGTACTTTTTTGGGATGCTTTTTTGGTATCAAATTAATTGTGAAAAAATTGAACTAAAGATACTTATAAAAGAATAAAAGGAGAAAAATCTATAGTACTCTAACATTGTTTATAGTTTGCTGGAAAAGAAATTCAATAAATATATTTTTTTAATCTCTAATGTCTGTAACCTTAATCTCAAAAATTGAGAACTATTGATTTACATTCAATTTGGAAGTTTTTAAAGTGAAACCAAAATTAGGTAATTTAGTTAACTTAGGGGAGGCAAGCTGAATCTATGGAGTATGGATGGGGGAAAATGCTTCAATGTTAAAAACATTAAAAAAAAGAAGAGAAAGAAAACTGTAATTTATTGTTTGAGCTAACCCATATTCTTCCAGGGAGTTCCCTACTTTTATTAGCCCACGTATTTGAAGCAGAGTTAAAGCTCAGTTATTTAAAGTTCTGTAGTAGAAAACTAGTAGTATTGATTTATAGACTGAAAAAAAAATTGCTTACACATAATTACCAATCTAAGGTTATGAAGTATGGAAGAATAAGTCTAACTTTAATGTACTGAGACAAGAATGTGCGTATTCCTTTACCTTTATCTCATTCTACATGAAAATAGAATAACATGCATTCTGTTTATAAGCATGTATGCTTATCCTATGGTACATATATTTGTAATCTTTCTTTTGTTATTGTTCTCACATTTTCCCATGAAAAATTAAAAAAAATTTTTAATTGAAATATAGTTGATTTACAATATTGTGTTAATTACTGCTATACAGCAAAGTGACTCAGTTATACACACATACATATATATAAATATATATATATATAAATATATACACATTCTTTTTCATATTCTTTTCCATTATGGTTTATCACAGGATACTGAGTATAGTTCCATGTGCTATACATTAAGACCTTGTTGTTTATCCATTCTATATATAATAGTTTGCATTTGCTAATCCCAAACTCGCAATCCATCCCTCTCCCACCCACCTCCCCTTTGGCAAACACCAGTCTATCCATGAAAAATTTTAAGTACCCATTTTACACTATGATTCATATTAATACTCAAGTTTTTTGTGTGTTATACCTACATTTAGAGTTGGAAGGGACTTCAGTCGTCTTAGTCGAGGCACATCATTTTTCTAGAGAAGAAACTCATCTCTTGAATGGTTAGTGAATAGAAAAGTTCCAAAAGATATGAGAGCCCCAAGTGTCAATTCAGGAGGATCTTCCATGTTGTTCATTTCATAGCTAATAGGAAATGAATCCTACCAGAAATAAGTTTTTACACTTGTGTTTGGAACAAACCCCAGCCCCCAAATCTTTCATTCAAGAAGCAGAGACATGAAATAAATCTAGTCTCATAGGTCATTCTTTTTTGTGACTCTTCCCATGCCCCCTCCTCGTCCTCCTATGGCCTTGACTCCAGGTCAGTCCCACATTACCTCTTGTCAGACCAACGCTTCTCAAACTTTGGTAGGTATGAAAACCATCTGGAGAGTTAACAATGCCCGCAGGTGCCTAGGCTTGTTCAAACTGGGCCTTTAAATTTTTATCAAATTTTACATTTGACAGTTGACATTGTCACTAGAGTTTAGAATCACGGGTCTAGAGTCCTGCCTATGTTTCCACTGGAGCCCTCCTCACTCCGCTCTAATCCAGAGAACAGACACTGGCTGGTACAAGTCTTCTCAATGCCTACTCCATTTTTTTGTTCTAAGTCTATATCATTGGCATAAAAATATATTTTCTGCTCTCAGAGTCTTGAATTAAACTCAGAGTTATTCCCCATAGAACTTTTCTGGGCCTCATCTTTTTTTCTGGAAAATAAAAAACACAGAGCTTTTTTTATGAGCTTTGAATATAATGCCCATAAAACACTGAGCATAGGGAAGAAGGCGTTGGCCTTGCTAATGTGACAGGCCACGTTGTCCCCTTTCTCCTTCAATTATTTTGCTTACAGCGTTTCACCTGCCCCTCTCTTTTAAACTTGCACATCAACGTTCAGGTCTGATTTCACAGACTCCCAGAAGCCTACTATGATTTCGCCAGGGTTTTGCGCTTTCTTCGTCCTCTGAACGTGTGTACAATTGTCATGTAGCCACTGTTAGGAAAGATATTCAGACGTATGAGTGTCAGTGTGCATTCTGATTATCCTCACACAAGACAAGGGAGCTAATCTGATTCCTTTTCATAATCACCGCACATGACAAGCTCCCTAAAATGTGTATTGAACGGAGTGAATACACTCAGTTTGAGCTCTTAATCTTACGGCATTAATATTTCCTAGCAATCATAATAACAGCTGCTGTTTATTCCGCAGTTAATACGTACCAGCCTTTCTAAAGTGTTTTGTGCATGTAATTATCATGAGCTGTCATTACCACAACCAAGCTGAGAGGTCGCTTTGTTAACTCCATTTCACATCTGGAGCAAGGTGAGGCTGAGGAAAATTAAGTAATACGTTGCAATAGCTAGTAGGGACCAGAGCTGCCTCAAGCATATAAACTGTTAGCAACTTTATTGATAGTGTCCATAATCATCTAGTCTTGACTGTAAATTGTCTTTTTTTTTAAAAAAAAATAAATTTAAAGTGGCAAAGCAAAATAGGTGACTGTCTTGTATTTTAAAGGTTACAGTGACAGAATTTAGTCTGTTTTACAGAATCAAAGGTGATCTTTCAAACAACTTAAAGAAGGTTGTAATTGTGTTGGAAGCATAGGTGCATGTGTGTGTGTGTGTGTGAGATATTTGTTTTCATGCAGTTCAAATGAAGCTAGATGAGTGGTATTATGTTCTCTAGTAACTGCTCCCACCGTGCTTTCTGAAAGAAAACAGCCTGATTGAATATTTGAGGTACTTTTTGTTATTTAAAGATTTTCATCTAGTTTTTAAAAACGTGGTTCTGGAATGCAGTCTAAAGATACAGTCCCATGTGTGATTGTCCAGCCTTGTCCCCAGTACAGACCAGACTTGACTCCATAGGCATCTTCTGGGTTGGAGAAGTCTGTTGTTTCCCCACCCCTTCCTCTGCTCTCTAATTTTCCTCCTGGTGTTTCACTTTATCAGGAACATTACAGTGTGAGTTCTTTCTGAGGATGCATTTGATAGTTCTTCTTAGAGACTTTGAGTTTCCTGGCATGGAGACTCAGTTTCTGCAGAGAACGATCCGCAGCAGAGCCTGTCATGGATGGGAACTCCTCTCCTGGTTTGCAGTCCACTTGTGGGTGTGCACAGGATGCTAATCCCCAGGTAACTCCTACAGCATCCTCTGACTCATACACCACTCACTTATCTTTTCCATATCAAATGCGAGGGGAGAGGCTCTGCTGTTCCTTCCGACGCCCCCAATCTCTGTTCTCCTGTCTCCCTCCTGACCTTTCTGTTGCCCCAACTGTATCAGGTCGCTTTAAAACAGAACATTCCAGATATGAGATATAAACTGGTCCTCAAATTGGTAGGGAGATTAGTGAAGGGAGTGGGGGAAATGCTTTTCAGCACTTCAGTCTTAAAGAAAAGGGGAGGATTCTCGCAAGTATTAGGATGAAGTTGAAGTCGTTTTCTCTCAGATTCACTTGTCCCCCAGTTTTATTATGAGGATTAATACTTATCATTTTTACCTCCAGCTCACAATAAAAAATACATTTTGCATCATAATCTAGCTCTCTGTCTCTCTCTCCCTCTCTCTCTCTCTCTCATACCTACACACACACACACACACAGAAACACACACACCTGAAATATATTTTTAAATCCAATACTTATCTATACTACATGCCTGCACTATAATTTCCTCTACTCAGTCCTATCAGTTTTCAGAACACTTGTTTCACGGCCCACTAAACTGATTAGATAACCTTTGAATGGGTCAACTCCACAGTTTATAAAACACTGCTGTAGAAGGTAAAGACTAATAAACATGTTGGCCTTTCTCTCCCTGATACCTTGGACTCTCAGATCAATAGGTGGACTTTCCTAAAATTGGCCCTGAAAGTTTAGAATCTTAATTCTCAACAGGAGTTTTCTCTGCTGTAATCCGTGCACTACTGGGGAACATTTGGAGGCAAGAAAAAAGTACTCGGTATGTCATGGCAACTGCTCGTTGCGTACACTTTGACTAGAGGATAGCTCTGTGTGTGTGTGCGTATGTGTGTGTGTGCGCGCGTGTGCGTGTGTGCATGAGCGTTTATATTTATTAGACCAGTTTTACTGTTTTCCCTGAATATGACAATAATACATGTAATACATGCTTATTGTTTAACAGATATTTTGAAATATGTAAGTAAAAAATTACCTGTTCTTTCTGACTTCTGACGAGTAACGATTACTCCAGATCTTTTTCAGGCCCTACACAGTACACGTATACACTCATTCACTCTTATATTTTAGTAGTCTTGCATTTCTGCCAGGGCTTTACTTGTTCCAAAAGTTGATCATCATAGGCAGTGTGACCTTGGCATGGGAGTCAGCTCTTGCTCTAAAGTTTAAACTGGCACGGTGAATTTATGATCTCCCTGGGATGAGAACATGATCTTTAGAATCTGTTAGCTTTTCTTCAGCTTGCCTCTCATTTCCCATGAAAATGCTTAGGTTTTTCTTTTTAACTTTTCTTTTAGCTTTTATTGTGCAATCGCTAAGTTTATTCTCAGTGTGACCTCTCAGATATCTACAGGGAAAGGCAAATTGCCCTAGAAAGCCTCCATGAAAGGAAGTTCAGGAAATAGACTTCTCTTTGTAAGAATAATATGGGCTGGGAATGGTTTACTGGGGCACAAAAACTCTTCCACATACCAAGAGAGCAGGAGAGTAGAAATAAAGATCTGGATGGTAAAAACAATAATGAAGACTTTTCCTCAATTACTTTTTTAAGTATTTGTCATCTAAGGTATTGACATATTGGTCTCTGGTTTCGAATTTATGGAAAAAAAGAACTGTGGATAGAAGGGTACAATTTGTGGTACAGACTCATTTAAAACAATATAATTCTATTTTAAAATCACGTTGCCTTGGACTTTCCTGGTGGTGCAGTGGCTAAGAATCTGCCTGCCAATACAGGGGACATGGGTTCAAGCCCTGGTCTGGGAAGATCCCACATGCCGCGGAGCAACTAAGCCCGTGCACCACAACTACTGAGCCTGCAAGCCACAACTACTGAGCCCGCATGCCACAACTACTGAAGCCTGTGCGCCTAGAGCCCGTGCTTCGTAGCAAGAGAAGCCACTGCAATGAGAAGCATGCGCACCACAACAAAGAGTAGCCCCTGATCGCCACAACTAGAGAAAGCCTGCGTGTAGCAAAGAAGACCCAATGCAGCCAAAAATAAATAAGTAAACAAATTTATTTTTTAATAAAATCACATTGCCTTACTTGGTTATTTCAAAGCTGAGCATGTGATACCATTTCCTGAAGTGCTCCAAATTATCCTAAAGTTGAAATTTGAGGCTATTACCCTAAGAAGTACATTTTGTGGTTATGGGCTTTGTGCTTGAGTCTGCAACATGGGCAGTTTCTCAGTGAAATGTTTAAATTGTTCTCTAAGCCCCAACCCTAGTACCTCATCTCATGAGTAAAATCAAAGCTTTCTTCTTAAATAAGGGGTGCAGGAAACAAACCAGAACAAAGCTTATATACACTCCCTCCCACCACCACACACACTCGAAGTTCTGTTTCATTGTATGATTGTAACCATTTACAGAGTGCTTTTTTGGGTATGTGCCTGACACTCTCCTAAACATTGTTAAATCCTCAAAACAAAACTCTGAGGTAAATACTATCCCCTTTTGGTAAAATAAAAAAAACTCAAGAACTTTCTTACTGATGTAACATCATGGTGGTAGAGCTTTTAACCCAAGTCCTTACGAATATACTCTGGACATGGGTGTCAGTCAAATGTGTTTATGTAGAGTTGCCCTTTGTTATTTAATGATATAGGTACCCTAGGTACCCTTTCAGACATCTAGTGGGAATCCAGTAGCTGTCTTGTCTATTAATAGTGAAAATCAAGATGAAGAAATGTGTTCTCTTTGGTCCTCTTATTTCCAAGCAATATTTTTATGTTACTAATAATTTCCCTAATCAAACACCAGGGATTCTCATTTGCTTTCTTTTTCTATGGCAGACATTATTAACTGATTACAGCATTCTCTCTGGTGGAACAAAGTCTGTCAGCACAATCATTCACAAACAGTATTCTAGCCAGATTGTTGAGGGCATCAAAATTGACACCATGGTGGCCTTCTTCCTTCCTATGACCCTCCTGTTCTGATGATTGAAAAGACAATTTTGAATTTTTAACTCAAATCAGTAAGAGATAGGTTGATTTGTAAGAAGCGCTTATTAGGTACTATGCAGAGTGAGCTAGACTCACAGGATACTCTCTGTCATGGAGTTAAGTTGGCTTTCCTTATTCATGAAAACAACTGTAACATCTTAGTGTTCCAGTGAGTTCAGAATTTTAAGGAAGGGCATTACATGTATACCCTAGATTTTGGAATTTGACTTGAATAACATGAATTCAAGATAAGGATCTTAGAAATCCTTGTTTTTCCTGTAGCCCCTTAATGTATAACAGCAACAACAATCACCACAATAAAAATAAACTTTTCTGCTTTCCTACTGTGAAGCTAAGCTTTATACCAGGTGAACCCTCTATGTTAAAATGCAGTTTCTACAAAAAGTCTTGCAAACTAGTGCACTTTTTAAATTTTTTTAATTAAAAATTTTTTTTTCTAGTATTCTTTTGTTTTTTTAAATTGAGGCGTAGTTGATTTACTGTATTATATTTTCATGTGTACAACATAGTGATTCACAATTTTTAAAGGTTAGACTCCATTTATAAATAGTTTCCTTTTAAATCAGGGAACATAAAACCTGAATCAGCCTTACAAAAACCTCATCTATATCAGAAGTTGAGTATTCTAAAATTCTGTGCTTTTTGAAATGCTTGAATGGCATTTCATAATGCCATTCTATAAGCTCCTCTAGTAGATTAAATATATAATTCTCATTAAAATAATTTGATTCACAAGCAACATTGTAGAAACACATCCACTGTATAATGTGATATGAGGTACTACCTCTCATTACTTTATTTACATAATTTTTATATATAATAATAGACAGTTTTTATTCTGTCTGTATGCCTTATCTATTTTATTTTATTTTTGTTAACATCTTTATTGGAGTATAACTGCTTTACAATGTTGTGTTAGTTTCTGCTGTATAACAAAGTGAATCAGCTATATGTATACATATATCCCCATATCCCCTCCCTCTTGCATCTCCCTCCCACACTCCCTATCCCACCCCTCTAGGTGGTCACAAAACACTGAATTGATCTCCCTGTGCTGTGCAGCTGCTTCCCACTAGTTATCTATTTTACATTTGGTAGTGTATATATGTCAGTGATACTCTTTCAATTCGTCCCAGCTTACCCTTCACCCGGCCCGTGTCCTCAAGTCCATTCTCTGTGTCTGCGTCTTTATTCCTGTCCTGCCCCGTCAGAACCATTTTTTTTTTTTTTAAGAATCCATATATATGTGTTAGCATACGGTATTCGTTTTTCTCTTTCTGACTTACTTCACTCTGTATGACAGACTCTAGGTCCACCCACCTCACTACAAATAACTCAATTTCATTTCTTTAAATGGCCGAGTAATATTCCATTGTATATATGTGCCACATTTTCTTTATCCTTCCATCTGTCGATGGACACTTAGGTTGCTTCCATGTCCTGGCTATTGTAAATAGTGCTGCAATGAACATTATGGTACATGACTCTTTTTGAATGATGGTTTTCTCAGGGGATTTGTCCAGTAGTGGAATTGCTGTGTCATATGGTAATTCTATTTTTAGTTCTTTAAGGAACCTCCATACCGTTCTCCATAGTGGCTGTATCACTTTACATTCCCACCAACAGAGCAAGAGGGTTGCCTTTTCTCCATACCCTCTCCAGCATTTATTGTTTGTAGATTTTTTGATGATGGCCATTCTGACTGGTGTGAGGTGATACCTCATTGTAGTTTTGGTTTGCATTTCTCTAATGATTAGTGATGTTGAGCATCTTTTCATGTGTTTGTTGGCAAACTGTATATCTTCTTTGGAGAAATGTCTATTTAGGTCTTCTGCCTGTTTTGCGTTGTTTTTCTTTTGATATTGACTTGCAAGGGCTGCTTGTAAATTTTGGAGATTAATCCTTTGACAGTTGCTTCATTTGCAAATATTTTCTACCATTCTGAGTCTTTTCATCTTGTTTATGGCTTCCTTTGGTGTGCAAAAGCTTTTAAGTTTCATTAGGTCCCATTTGTTTATTTTTGTTTTTATTTCCATTTCTCTAGGAAGTGGGTCCTAAAGGATTTTCCTGTGATTTATGTCATAGAGGGTTCTGCATATATTTTCCTCTAAGTTTTATAGTGTCTGGCCTTACATTTAGGTCTTTAATCCATTTTGAGTTTATTTTTGTGTATGGTGTTAGGGAGTGTTCTAATTTCATTCTTTTACATGTAGCTGTCCAGTTTTCCCAGCATCACTTATTGAAGAGGCTGTCTGTTCTCCATTGTATATTCTTGCCTCCTTTATCAAAGATAAGGTGACCATATGTGCGTGGGTTTATCTTTGGGGTTTCTCTCCTGGTCCGCTGGTCTATATTTCTGTTTCTGTGCCAGTACCATACTGTCTTGATTACTGTAGCTTTGTAGTGTAGTCTGAAGTCTGGGAGCCTGATTCCTCCAGCTCCGTTTATTTTTCTCAAGATTGCTTTGGCTATTCGGGGTCTGTTGTGTTTCCATACAAATTGTGAAACTTTTTGTTCTAGTTCTGTGAAAAATACCACTGGTAGCTTGATAGGGATTGCACTGAATCTGTAGATTGCTTTGGGTAGTATAGTCATTTTCACAATGTTGATGTTTCCACTCAAGAACATGATATATCTCTTCATCTGTTTGTATCATCTTTAATTTCTTTCATCAGTGTCTTATAGTTTTCTGCATATAGGTCTTTTGTCTCCTTAGGTAGGTTTATTCCTAGGTATTTTATTCTTTTCATTGGAATGGTGAATGAGATAGTTTCCTTAATTTCTCTTTCAGATTTTTTGTCGTTAGTGTATAGGAATGCAGGAGATTTCTTTGCATTAATTTTTTATCCTGATACTTTACCAAATTCATTGATTAGCTCTAGTAGCTTTCTGGTAGCATCTTTAGGATTATTAATATATAGTATCATATCATCTGCAAATAGTGACAGTTTTACTTCTTTTCCAATTTGCATTCCTTTTATTTCTTCTTCTTCTCTGTTTGCTGAGGCTAAAACTTCCAATACTATGTTGAATAATCGTGGTGAGAGTGGGCAACCTTGTCTTATTCCTGATCTTAATGGAAATGGTTTCAGTTTTTCACCATTGAGAACAATGTTGGCTGTGGGTTTGTCATATATGGCCTTTATTATGTTGAGGTAAGCTCCATCTATGCCTACTTTCTGGAGAGTTTTTTATCATAAATGGGGTTTGAATTTTGTCAAAGCTTTTTGTGCATCTGTTGAGATTATCATATGGTTTTTCTCCTTCAGTTTGTTAATATGGTGTATCACATTGATTGATTTGCATATATTGAAGAATCCTTGCATTCCTGGGATAAATCCCACTTGATCATGGTGTATGATCCTTTAAATGTGCTGTTGGATTCTGTTTGCTAGTATCTTGTAGAGGATTTTTGCATCTATGTTCGTCAGTGATACTGATCTGTAGTTTTCTTATTTTGTGACATCTTTTCCTGATTTTGGTATCAGGGTTATGATGACCTCATAGAATGAGTTTGGGCATGTTCCTCCCTCTGCTTTATTTTAGAAGAGTTTGAGAAGGACAGGTGTTAACTCTTCTCTAAATGTTTGATAGAATTTACCTGTGAGGCCAGCTGGTCTTGGGCTTTTGTTTGTTGGAAGATTTTTAATCACAGTTTCAATTTCAGTGCTTGTGATTGGTCTGTTCGTATTTTCTATTTCTTCCCAGTTCAGTCTTGGAAGGTTGTACTTTTCTAAGAATTCATCCATTTCTTCCAGGTTGTATATTTTATTGCCATAGAGTTGCTTGTAGTAGTTTCTCATGATCCTTTGTATTTCTGCAGTGTCAGTAGTTAACTTCTTTTCCATTTCTAATTCTGGTGATTTGAGTCTTCTCTGTTTTCTTGATAAGTCTGGCTAATGGTTTACCGATTTTTTTTATCTTCTCAAAGAAGCAGCTTTTAGTTTTACTTATCATTGCTATTGTTTCCTTCATTTCTTTTTCATTTATTTCTGAACTGATCTTTATGATTTCTTTCCTTCTGCTAACTTTGGGTTTTTTTGTTCTTTCTCTAATTGCTTTAGGTGTAAGGTTAGGTTGTTTATTTGAGATTTTTCCTTTTTCTTGAGGTAGGATTGTATTGCTATAAACTTCCCTCCTAGAACTGCTTTTGCTGCATCCCATAGGTTTTGGGTGTCACGTTTTCACTGTCATTTGTTTCTAGGTATTTTTTGATTTCCTCTTTGATTTCTTCAGTGATCTCTTGGTTATTTAGTAGCATATTGTTCAGCCTCCATGTGTTTGTATATTTACACTGTTTTTTTCCGGTAATTGATATATAGTCTCATAGCGTTGTGGTCGGAAAAGATACTTGATACGATTTCAGTTTCCTTAAGTTTACCAAGGCTTGATTTGTGACCCAAGATATAATCTATCCTGAAGAATGTTCCATGAGCACTGGAGAAGAAAGTGTGCTCTGTTGTTTTTGGATGGAATGTCCTATAAATATCAATTAAGTACATCTTTTTAAATATGTCATTTAAAGCTTGTGTTTGCTTATTTATTTTCATTTTAGATGAACTGTCCATTGGTGAAAGTGAGGTGTTAAAGTCCCCTACTATGATTGTGTTACTGTCGATTTCCCTTTTTATGGCTGTTAGTATTTGCCTTATGTAGTTAGGTGCGCCTATGTTGGGTGCATAAATATTTACAATTATTATATCTTCTTCTTGGATTGATCCCTTGATCATTATGTAGTGTCCTTGTTTGTCTCTTGTAATAGTCTTTATTTTAAAGTCTGTTTTTGTCTGATAATGAGAATTGCTACTCCAGCTTTTTTTTGATTTCCATTTGCATGGAATATCTTTTTCCATTTCCTCACTTTCAGTCTGTATGTGTCCCTAGGTCTGAAGTAGGTGTCTTGTAGACAGCATATATATGGGTCTTGTTTTTATATCCATTCAGCCAGTCTGTGTGTTTTGGTTGGAGGATTTAATCCTTTTACATTTAAGGTAATTTTCGATATGTATGTTCCTATTATAATTTTTTTAATTGTTTTGTGTTTGTTATTGTAGGTCTTTTCCTTCTCTTGTGTTTCCTGCCTAGAGAAGTTCCCTTAGCATTTGTTGTAAAGATAGTTTGGTGATGCTGAATTCTCTTGCCTTTTGCTTGTCTGTCAATGTTTATTTTCTCCACCAAATCTGAATGAGCTCCTTGCTGAGTAAAGTAATCTTGGTTGTACGTTTTTCCTTTTCATCACTTTAAATATCCCCTGCCACTCCCTTCTAGTTTAGAAAGTTTCTGCTGAAAGACCAGCTGTTAACCTTATGGGGTTTCCCTTGTATGTAATTTTTTGCCTTTCCCCTACTCTTTGAATATTTTTTCTTTGAATTTAATTTTTGAGTGTTTGATTAATATGTGTATTGGCATGTTTCTCCTTTGATTTATTCTGTATGGGGCTCTCTGCACTTCCTGGACTTAATTGACTATTTCCTTTCCCATGTTAGGGAAGTTTTCAACTATAATCTTTTCAAATATTTTCTCAGACCCCTTCTTTTCCTCTTCTTCTTCTGGGACCCCTATAATTCGAATGTTGGTGCATTTCCTGTTGTCCCAGAGGTCTCTGAGACGGTCCTCAATTCTTTCCATCCTTTCTTCTTTATTCTTCTCTGTGGTAGTTATTTCCACTATTTTATCTTTCCGCTCACTTATCCGTTCTTCTGCCTCAGTTGTTTTGCTATTGATTCCTTCTAGAGAATTTTTAATTTCATTTTTTGTGTTGTTCTTCATTGTTTCTTTGCTCTTTAGTTTTTCTAGGTCCATGTTAAACCTGTCTTGTATTTTCTCCATTCTATTACCATGATTTTGGATCATCTTTACTATCAATACTCTGAATTCTTTTTTCAAGTAGACTTCCTATTTCCTCTTCATTTGTTAGGTCTGGTATATTTTTATCTTGCTCCTTTATCTGCTGTGTGTTTTTCTGTCTTCTCATTTTGCTTATCTTACTGTGTTTGGGGTCTCCTTTTTGCAGACTGCACGTTTGTAGTTCCCATTGTTTTTGGTGTCTGCCCCCAGTGGGTGAGGTTGGTTCAGTGGGTTGTGTAGGCTTCCTGGTGGAAGGGGCTGGTGCCTGTGTTGTGGTGGGTGGGGCTGTTTCTTGTGCTTGTGGTGGGCAAGGCCATGTCTGGTAGTGTGTTTTGGAATTTCTGTGAACTTAGTATGACTTTAGGCAGCGTCTCTGCTAATGGGTGGGGTTGTGTTCCTGTCTTGCTGGTTGTTTGGCACGGGGCGTCCAGCCCTGGAGCTTGCTGATCGTTGGGTGGATCTGGGTCTTAGTGTTGAGACAAAGATTTCTGGGAGAGCTCTCGCCGATTGATATTACGTAGGTCCACAAAGTTTCTGGTGGTCCAATGTCGTGAGCTCGGCCCTCCCACCTCAGAGGCTCAGGCCTGATACCCGGCTGGAACACCAAGATGCTACCAGCCACATGGCTCAGAAGAAGAGGAAGAAAGAAAACAAAACAAAGCAAAATGAAACAAAAAAATTAACAGACAGAACCCTAGGACAAATAGTAAAAGCAAACCTATACAGACAAACTCACACAAAAAAGCATACACATACACACTCACAAAAAGAGAAAAAGGAGAAAAAGAATTTTTTTAATATCTATATAAAAAAAGGAAGAGAGCAACCAGACCAATATACAAGTCCACCAATGATAATAAACACTAAATACTAAACTAAGATAAACATAATCCCAGATACAGATTAGCCGCAGAAAGCAAACCCCAAGTCTACAGTTGCTCCCGACGTCCACTGCCTCAATTTTGGGAACACTCATCGTCTGTTTATGTATTCTTTAGATGCAGGGTTTATCAAGTTGATTGTGGGGATTTAATCTGCTGCTCCTGAGGCTGCACGGGGAGATTTCCCTTTCTCTTCTTTGTTCGCACAGTTCCTGGGTTTCAGCTTTGGTTTTGGCCCCGCCTCTGTGTGTAGGTCACACTCAGGAGTCTGTTACCTGGCCAGACAGGAGGGGGTTAAAGCAGGAGCTGATTAGGACACTCTTGCTCACTCAGGCTGGGGGGGTGCTTCCTTTCTCAAATGCACAGACACCAACAAAAGGCCACAAGGATTATGAATGATTAAGGAAACATGACACAAATAAAGGAAACTGATAAAACATTTTCTTAAAGAAATGCAGTGAACTATGAGAAGACACACAGCTGGACAACTAAATGAAATTAGGAAAACAATACATGAACAAAATGAGAAGTTTAATGAAGAAATGGAAACATTTTGAAGAAAAATCCTAGAGATATGAATGCAGTGACTGAAGTGAAGAATTTAATAGAGATCTTCAACCACAGGCTCAGAATCAGAAGAAAGAATTAGTGAACTAAAAGACAGGTCATTTAAAATCATCAGAGGAGTAAAAAAGGAAAAAGAATGAAATGTATAACAAACTAGTAAAGGCAAGCAGATAGTCAGATTCAGAATACTCTAATACTCTAATGTGGTGGGAATCAAAGCATACCAGAAAAAATGAATAATGTGACATTAGTAAGTCTTTACGTGTTGATAATTACTTTAAATGTAAATGGATTAAATTATTACGTCAAAAGACATAGAGTGGCTGAATGGATTAAAAGACAACCCAACTATATGCTGCCAACAAGAGACTCACTTCAGCTTTAAGGACAAGCATAGACTCAAAGTAGAGGGATGAAAAAGTATTTCATGCATATGTAAACCAAATAGAATAGGGTAGCTATATTTAGACAAAAGAGACTTTAAGTCAAAACTGTAACAAGACACAAAAAAGTCCCCATATAATGGTAAAAGGATCAATATATAAAGAGGATAACATAATTGTAAATAAATGTGCACCCAACATCGGAGCATCTAGAAATACGAAACAAATGATAACAGATCCAAAGGGAAAAATAGACAATAATACATTAATAGCAGGTGATTTCAATACACCACTTTCAACAATGTATAAACTATTCAGTCAGAAAAATCAATAAGGAAATAATGAGCTTGAATTATATTTTAGACCAAATGGACTTAATAGGCATACACAGAATATTCTACCAAACAGCAGCAGAATACACATTCTTCCAAAGCACACATAGAACATTTTCTAGGACAGTCATATATGTCAGGTCACAAAAACAAGCTGTAGCAAATTTAAGATTCAAGTCATAGCAGGTATCTTTTCTGACCACAGTGATATGAAATTAGAAATCAATAACAGGAAGAAAACTGGAAAATTCACAAATGTGTGGAAATTAAATAACATACTCCTGAATGACTGATGGGTCAAATAAAAAATTAAAAGGGAAATAAAAATGTATCTCTAAATGAAAATGGAAATACAACATAACAAAATTATAGGATACAGCAAAAACGGTGTTAAGAGAGAAGTTTATAGCCATAAACACCTACATTAAGTAAAAAGAAAGATCACAAATAAACAATCAAACTTTATACCTTAAGGAAAAAGAAGAACAAAGTGTGAGATGAAAGTTAGGAGTTAGGAGATGAAAGACAAAAAACAAAGGTTAGAGCAGAAATAAATGAAATAGAGACCAGGAAACTTTAGAAAAGATGAACAAAACTAAGGGATGATTTTTTGAAAAGATAAGCAAATTTGACAACCATTAGTTAGACTAAGAAAAAAGAGAGAAGTCTCAAATAAATACAATCAGAAAGAGGGGATGTTGCAGCTGACAACACAGAAACACAAAGGATCATAAGAGACTACAAGGAACAATTATATACCAACAAACTGGATAACCTAGAAGTAATGGATAAATTCCTAGAAACATACAACCTACCAAAACTGAATCATGAAGAAATAAAAAATCTGAACAGACCAGTAATCAAAAACCTTACAACAATGAAAAGTCCAGGACCAGATGGTTTCACTAGTGACTTCTACCAAACATTTAAAGAAAATTAACAGCAATGCTTCTCAGACTCTCCCACAAAATTGAAGGGGAGGGAACACTACCAATCTCATTTTATGAGGGCAGGATTATGCTGCTACCAAAGCCAGATAAAGATACTAAAAGAAAAGAAAATTCCAGGCTCATATCCTTGATAAACACAAATGCAACAATTTTCAAGAAAATATAAGTAAACCAAATTTAACAGCACAGTGAAAGGATCATACACCATGAAAAAGTGGGATTTGTCCCTGGAGTGCAAGAGTGGTTCACCATATGAAAATCAATAAATAGGATATACCCCATTCATAGAATAAAAGATAAAAGTTACATGATCATCTCAATACATGCAGAAAAAGTATTTGATAAAGTTCAACATCATTTCATGATAAAAACTCTCAAAAAATTGGGTATAGTACCTAAACACAATAAAGGCCATATATGACAAGCCTACAGTTAACACTAAATGGTAAAAGTTCGAAAGCTTTTCCACTAAGTTCAGGAACAAGATAAGGTTGCCCACTCTTACCACTCCTATTCAATATAGAACTGGAAGTACTTGTCAGAGCAATTGGGAAAGAATTGGGAAAAATAGAAGGCATCCAAAATGGAAAAGAAGAAGTAAAATTCTCTCTGTTTACAGATGATGATCTCATATATAGAAAGGCCTAAATATTCCACCAAAAAAACTGTTAGAACTATTATATGAATTGATTTAAGTGGCAGGATTCAAAATCTGTACAGTCGTCCCTAGGTATACATAGGAGATTGGTTCCAGGACCTGCTGTGGGTACCAAAATCTGCAGATGCTCAAGTCCCATAGTTGGCCCTCAGCAGTACCACATCCATGGATCCGATTAAGTGTAGGTCATGTAGTACTGTGGTATTTCTTGAAAAAAATCCACTTGTAATTGGACCCATGCAGTTCAAACCCTTGTTGTTCAAGGGTCAACTGTATACAAAATACAACTGCATTTCTATATACTAACAATGACCCATTGGAAACAAAAATTAAGAAAACAATCCCATTTACAATAGCATCAAAAATAATAAAGTACTTGGAATAACTTTATTCAAGAAGGTGAAAGATCTGTACACTCAAAGTTATAAGATATTGAAGAAATAGAAAATACAGGATATTCCACGTTCGTCTATCAGAAGAATTAATATTGTTAAAATGTCCATACTACTCAAAGTCATTTATATATTCAGTACAATTCCTATCAAAATTCCGATGATATTTTTCTCAAAAAAATAGACAAAAACAATTCTAAAATTCATATGGAACCACAGAAGATGCTCAAATAGCCAAGTCAATCCTAAAGAAGAAAATTAAAGCTGGAGATATCACACATTTGTAATAATGGTTTCAAATATTACTGCAAGTTTATAGTAATCAAAACAGTGTAGTCCTAGAATAAAACAGACATATAGATCAATGGAACATCATCAAGAGCCCAGAAGTAAACCTGCATTTGTATATTCAGCTAATATTTGACAAGGGAGCCAAGAATAGGGGAAGAATAGTCTCTTCAATACATGGGGTTGGGAAAATTGGACATTCACATGCAAAAGACTGAAATGGGACCTCTGTCTTACTCCACTCACAAAATGTAACTTAAAATGAATTAAAGACCTTAATGTACAACATGAAAGTGTAAAACTGCTAGAAGAAAACGTGGAGAGAAAAGCTTCTGGACATTGTTCTTGACAGTGATTTTTTAGATATGACACCAAAAGCCCAAGCAACAAAAGCAAAAATAAATAAGTGGGACTGTATCAAACTGAAAAAGCTTCTGCATAAAAATAGGAACATTGAGCAAAATGAAAAGGCAAGCTATGGAATGAGGGAACATATTTGCAAATCATCTATCTGAAGAGGGGTTAGTATCCAAAATACATAAGAAAACAAATAATTCAATTTTTAAAGAATAGGCAGAGGACGTGAATGGACATTTCCCCCCTCCAAAAAAAAAAACACAGCATACAGATAGTGAACAGGTACATGAAGAAATGCCCAGCATCACTAATCATCAGGGAAATGAAAATCAAAACTACAGTGAGATACCATCTCCCACCTGGCTATTATTAAACAAAGAAGAGATAAGTTTTGGTGAGGGTGTGGAGAAAAGGGAACTCTTCTGCACTGTTGGTGGGAATGTAAATTGTACAGCCACTATGGAGAACAGCATGGAGGTTCTTCAGAAGTTAAATATAGAACTACCATATGATGCAACAATCCCACTTCTGAGTTTATATTTGAAAAAAAGATGAAATCACTGTCTTGCAGGATATCTTTGTCTCCATGTTCACTGTAGCATTATTTGTGATAGCCAAGACATAGAAATAACCAAAATGTCCATCTACAATTGAAAGGATAAAGAAAATGTGGAAAAGTACATATACAATGTAATGTTATTCTGCCGTGGGAAAGAAGGAAAAACTTTTGGACAGCGTAGATTGCCCTTGAGGGCTTCAATCTAAGTGAAATGAGTTCTACACAGAAAGACAAGTACTTATGTTTTCACTTGTATGTGCAATCTAAACATAGTAACTCATACAAGTAAAGAGCAGAATGGTAGGTACTAGGGGCTGGAGAGTAGAGGAAATGGGGAAATATTGGTCAAATGGGTACAAACTTCTAGCTATAAGATGAATAAATTCTGGGGATCTAATAAGTATAGCATAGTAGCTATAAATTAACAATACTTTATTATATACCTGACATTTGTTAAGAGAGTAGATCTTAATTGTTATCACCACAAAAAGAAATAATAATTATGCGATATCACATAAGAGTTAATTAACTTATTGTGGTAATAATTTCATAGTTTACATGAGTATAAAGTCAGTGTTGTATGTCTTAAACTTTTATATGCTGTATGTCAATAATACCCCTGTAAAGATGGGATAAAAAAGAAAGGAAAAAATATTTGAGGAATTAAGGGATGAATACTTGCCAAGATGTTGAACGAAATAGAAATCCATGAGTTTGTACTGAGAGAAAGGAAGGAAGGAGGGAAAGAAGGAAAGAAGGGAGGGAGGGGAGGAAGGAAAGAAAGAAAGAAAGAGAAAGAAAGGAAGGAAGGAGGGAAGAAAGAAGGAAGGGAAGAAAGAAAGAAAGAAAAGAAAAGAAAAGCTTTTCTTTGCTGTGGAAGGCAAAATACTATAAGTAGAAGGAATGATGGTTTTCAAAAATCAAGGGCTCAATTAGGAGAAAGCTTAATGAGGAACGGTTACTTACATAATCTCAAAGTATCTCCTCACATAATACTTTTTTTTTTAACAACTTTATTGGAGTGTAATTGCTTTACAATGCTGTGTTAGTTTCTGCTGTATAACAAAGTGAATCAGCTATATGTATACATATATCCCCATGTCTCCTCCCTCTTGCGTCTCCCTTCCACCCTCCCTATCCCACCCCTCTAGGTGGTCACAGAGCACCGAACTGATCTCCCTGTGCTATGCAGCTGCTTCCCACTAGCTATCTATTTTACATTTGGTAGTGTATATATGTCCTTGCTACTCTTTCACTTTGTCCCAGCTTACCCTTCCCACTCCCCACGTCCTCAAGTCCATCTCTACATCTGCGTCTTTATTCCTGTCTTGCCCCTAGGTTCATCAGAAGCATTTTTTTTTTTTTAGATTCCATATATATGTGTTAGCATACGATATTTGTTTTTCTCTTTCTGACTTACTTCACTCTGTATGACAGACTCTAGGTCCATCCTCCTCATGGCAAATAACTCAATTTTGTTTCTTTTTATGGGTGAGTGATATTCCATTGTCTATATGTGCCACATCTTCTCTATCAGTTCATCTGTCGATAGACACCTAGGTTGTTTCCATGTCCTGGTTATTGTAAATAGTGCTGCAGTGAACATTGTGGTACATGACTCTTTTTGAATTATGGTTTTCTCAGGGTACAAAACATAATACTTTTTTAATTACAAAGAAAACAATGCCAACTTTACAGAGGAGAAATCTGTTGATAGACATCACTTTAACCAAGTGGTTCACGTTAACATCACCATAATTAGGATACACTGATAGTCTGTGTCCTGATATAACGCACCAAGAATGATATAGCATCATGCATGTGGCATTCCTACCAAGTATGTTTAACATGAATCTAAACATGAGAAAATATCACATCAATGTAGATTGAGGACATTTTACAAAATAGTTGACCTGTACTCTTTGAAAATGTCAAGGTGAAGGAAGACAAAGAAAAGTTGTGGAACTGTTTCAGAATAAGAAAGACAAAGGAGATATGACAATTAAGTGCAATGTACAATATAGTATTGCATCTTGGACTGAACAAAAATGAAAATCATAAAGGATGTTATTGGAAAATTGAGGAAATCTGAATTTTTTACTGTAGATTAGGTGATAATGTTTTATCTTTGATATGTTTTCTGAATTTTACAATATCTTGTGGCTTTTACTTATACTTCAGAAATATAAAGTATTTAGAGATGAAAAATGAGGATGGTGGAAAATAATTAGTTACTAGGAAAAGGAATAGAATGTGAAAAATAATTATTTAATCTGTGAAGATTTACATACTTCTTGAAGTCCAGTTTTTTTCAGTATCATTATTTGTTGAATATAAACCCCATGCAGAACCCATGTGAGGTAGTGAGTGGTCATAAATATAATAGGAATGGTTCTTACCTTCAAGATGATTAAAAAGTGATGGACAAATATATATTTGTAAAATGTTCTAAGCTATTTATAAAGAGTTAGTTTAGGATTGAGACTGGCAAAAGGACAGCCTTTGAAAAAAGTTTTTAGATAGATTGTCCCATCCTCCCAGTATCAGTAAAAAAACCTATATGAAAAGTTGGTACAAGACGATACACTTTCTTAACCATATCTAAAAAAATGCCCATGCCTATGAACTTTGCATTGTATCACATATTAATATGATACGCTGAAGCAGACTCCAGTAGAATTCCTTCAAACACACCACATCAACTTATAAATGAAAGAATTAATGTGTCTTAGGAAGGCAACTTTCTATTTGATCCAGAATTATTTTTTTCTAAAAATGTACTTAGACTAACAGATACTGTGGTCTGAACTTTGCCTCTAATATTAATTTGTTCGATAAAAGGTTGATTAAAATATATAAAGCATTTGGACGTAATAGGGAACGGTTACAGAAAACTCATTTTTGCTTCCTGCAAGAGTCACTCCTCTTAATTATCTAAATAATTCCAATGAATGACTTTTATTTATTTTTTGGGTAATTGCTTCTGTTCAAACTTGACCCTCCATGGGCTGTCGACCTGTAAGCCCTGAGGATTACAGCTGAAATAATTGTTGAGGTTATTGTTTAGTTTAATGCTAGTTTAACTCAGAGATACTCATGCCTCATTATGTTTGTTAACTGTATTCTGATCCTTCTCATCTGATTAATCATGATTTATTGGGAGCAGCCTTTTTCCTCTCTGTGTTTACTTCAGTCCACAGAGCATAAAGGAGGAGGGGGGCTCTGATGGGTTTGATGCTTACTGTAGTTGTTGGTCTCATACTTAATCAAGATTTTATTTTAAATTTGGTCCAAAGAATAAAGAGTTGTCAGATTTTTCTTTATGTACTCGAGTGAAGTGTGCCTAAATTCTTCAAATCAGTAAAATCTCAGATTGTTTTCTCAGATGGATGTAATGCTTCTCTTTCCCAGTTGCATTCCTTGAAATGAAAATCTTTTTTCTAACCTTCTAGCTGTAGGGAGTTTGCCAAAGACAAAATTGTTAACAAAGATTTTAGTTTCTGACCTATGATTCCAACTTTAATCTTAATATAGTTAATATGAATGCAGTATGTCTCAATATGGCATTTTATATAGGGTGAAAAAAGTAGAAACCCTGTTGTTTTCAAATAGATGTTTTTTTCTAACTTAGATTTTTTTCTAAATTAATCTATTCACATACACATGTTTGCTTTGATGATATAACCTGTGTTCTATTCAAGTTTAAAATTATTTAATAGGATATTTTCAAGGTAATAATGTCAATGGAATTGAATTTAAAGTTATAGAGAGTTCTAGAAGAGGTTTCTGTTCAGGGGAGTCAAAATGTGAAAAGAGGGAATCTCAGTTGGAACTGAAAAACGTGTAGCCTGGCTTTTCTTTTTCTCTCTACTCTTATTATTAATTCTAATCCTGTCAAAACAGGATTAGCTGTCATTAAAACTCAGACAGGAAACAGCTGTCATTAAAACTCAGCCCTATTTCTTTTTAAAAAGCAAATACGATTTATTGATGCTAGAAACGTCAATAAAACAAAAGTACATTTGGGGCTTCCCTGGTGGCGCAGTGGTTGAGAGTCCGCCTGCCGATGCAGGGGACACGGGTTCGTGCCCCGGTCCGGGAAGATCCCACATGCTGCGGAGCGGCTGGGCCCGTGAGCCATGGCCGCTGAGCCTGCGCGTCCGGAGCCTGTGCTCCGCAATGGAAGAGGCCACAATAGTGAGAGGCCCGCGTACAGAAAAAAAAAAAAAAAAACATATTGTAAGATATAAAAATATGAAGTTATATGCACAGTCTCATTTTAGCTCAAATTCCAAGGGATATTGACAAATCTCCCATTATAGTGGAATTTTTCAATATATCTCTCTCAGTTATTGGCATGTTAAGTAGACATAAAATTAGTGAGGAATAGTGCAATTAATATGGTTGATTTAATGGATGTACATAGACTTACCTGCTCTAAGTATAATTTTTGGGTGTCCAAATAGCAGTCTCTGTCCTGGCATTGAATGTACAATTTGCATTAAACGTACAATGATTTTAAAAATACACATACACATATATGCAAAAATGTATGTATTGTAATACATATATAATAACTGTATATGTATGTGCATATTTCTATAGTTAGAATTGTTTAGTTACACTTGCTTTAGTATATTCATTAATGGTTATTTATCAGTGGAACATATGGTTTATTTTCTTTTTTTAGCTTATAATTTAAAAACATTTGATCTTATATAAGTATACATTTAAAAATAACAAGTAAGTTTTTTAAAATAATAATTTTGAAATTTATAATGTTTATTCACTGTTTTTCCCTAGATTAACCCTTCTAGCATCAGTCACTATTTTTCGTAAACCATACATGTTAAACGTTAAGGTATTATTTTCAGGTCTTTTGCCAATATCAAAATATCTTTTTTTTTTTTTTTTTTTTTTTTTTGCGGTACGTGGGCCTCTCACTGGTGTGGCCTCTCCCGTTGCGGAGCACAGGCTCCGGACGCGCAGGCTCAGCCGCTCCGCGGCATGCGGGATCCTCCCGGACCGGGGCACGAACCCGCGTACCTTGCATCGGCAGGCGGACTCTCAACCACTGCGCCACCAGGGAAGCCCCAGAATATCTTTTATGGCACTAGGAAGTTGGAAATATGTTCAGATCATTCTGTCAGTGTTACTTGGACTGACTTTCTCTTTTATGGTATGATAAGAATTGTTTCTTTGTTTATTTTTATTATTTCTGAACCAAGAAACTTGGAGATCATATGAATGTACTCGCTTTTCAGTTGAGAGTCAGATGTCCAACTTTAGGGATGAGATAAATCGATGTGTTCTAAAACGACCCCAAGACGCATGCCGGGAATAAGAGAGTAAATTTATGTTCCTCAAAATCTCAGTAACGATTGCTGTTGTTTCCTTGAGTATAAGGTACTCTTGTTCATGAATGTTTTGTAGTTTATAGAACTGTACCTCAAATGTCTATCCTAACTAGTAATAGTGAGTGGTTACTCAGTCGAAAGGGATAGATACATAATTTTCAAAGCCCTTTTGTACGGCTGTTCTTTAGAATTTTAAATTTTCTTACTGTGTTCTTCATAATATACCTTAATTGTAAATGTTCTTTTGAAAAATGAAACTAAAATTTGGGGAAGGGAAAAAATACTCTTAAAGTCAGAGCCTCTTCTCAGTTCACTAGTTTATTAAATTAGAAATTAAAAGCAGAGGAAACTGACAAGGGAATTGGGTCATACTACAGAATTACTTTCAAAGCTAAACACAAAAGTAAAACTGTGTCAAAATCATAATTAGTGTTTGCCCTTGAGTTGTCCTTGTTAATACAAGTGGAACAGTGGAAAATACTGCATAGAAGCATTGGCTGGAAATAGTGCATTTCATAGCCAGTAAATCCCAACCACATTAACAGAATATAATTAAGAGGAGGGTCTATAATTTCTGTGGTTTGAAAAAAAGCAAAGCACATCTTTTTCTGCATTTCTAAATTGCATCTTGGAATCAATTGAACCTATGTCATCCAGGATTTCATTGCCATTAGTTAAAAGCTGTATAGGAATTATTTTAGTTTTTAAGTCTTCTAGATAGCCCAATTTTGTTGAGCATAAAAGGCAGTGGGTCACACTGTTACTCTGGTGGGTCATTTCCACTTTGGATATTTCTAGTGGGCACTTACGAGCATTATAGGGAACCCTTGGTGAAGAAGTAGCGCTAAGTGGACCTAGACGTTCAGAGATTTGCCTTGAAGTCATGGCAAATTCCTATTCAGCCTTGAGCATTTTTAAATATGACGGTTTTTCTGTCCCAACACTTTCTATAATCCAATTTATTTCTTGCCTTTTTTATTGTTAAAAGAAAATAATTTTGCCACATATTTCTTTTTTTTAAACATCTTTATTGGAGTATAATTGTTTTACAATGGTGTGTTAGTTTCTGCTTTATAACAAAGTGAATCAGCTATACATATACATATATCCCCATATCTCCTCCCTCTTGTGTCTCCTTCCCACCCTCCCTATCCCACCCCTTTAGGTGGTCACAAAGCATCGAGCTGATCTCCCTGTGCTATGCAGCTGCTTCCCACTAGCTATCTCCTTTACATTTGGGAGTGTATATATGTCCATGCCACTCGCTCACTTCGTCCCAGCTTACCCTTCCCCCTCCCCGTGTCCTCAAGTCCATTCTCTACATCTGCGTCTTTATTCCTGTCCTGCCCCTAGGTTCATCAGAATCATCTGTTTTTTAGAATCCATATATATGTGTTAGCATACGGTATTTGTTTTTCTCTTTCTGACTTACTTCACTCTGTATGGCAGACTCTAGATCCATCCGCCTCACTACAAATAACTCAATTTCGTTTCTTTTTATGGCCAAGTAATATTGCATTGTATATATGCACCACATCTTCTTTATCCATTCATCTGTTGATGGACACTTAGGTTGCTTCCATGTCCTGGCTATTGTAAATAGAGCTGCAATGAGCATTGTGGTACATGACTTTTTGAATTATGGTTTTCTCAGGGCATATGCCCAGTAGTGGGATTGCTGGGTCGTATGGTAGTTCTATTTGTAGTTTTTTAAGGAACCTCCAGACTGTTCTCCATAGTGGCTGTATCAATTTACATTCCCACCAACAGTGCAAGAGGGTTCCCTTTTCTCCACGCCCTCTCCAGCATTTACCGTTTGTAGATTTTTTGATGATGGCCATTCTGACCGGTGTGAGGTGCCACATATTTCTTGAATGCACGTCTTGGAAAGGACTGGGGGGAGAGTTTATCGGTATGGAAGCCAACATTTTGTGTCTGTTGTAAAACCAGCAGGAAATGTTTAAAGGTTTGGAAGGTAGGCGATTCTCTTGTACTACAGCCAGTAGTTATATAATGTTTGTCTCATTCTCTTTCTAACCTCTCCCATATTCTACTCATGATAAGGCAGAAGTATTTTACTTACCTCTGTATTGTCATGCATTTTGCAACATTTAGTTATATTATTGTAACTCTTCTCAGAAGACCCAGGCATCCTCCCAAAACATGTTCTAATCGGTTTCTACTATACAGGTAGTGGCTGTCTTAACTTGACCCTGGATAAGCAGTGTATTGGAGTGTCTTGTCAGTTTGGGATTTCAGCTATAGGCAATGAAAAAGGATTAGAGAGGACCTGGCAAGCAGCCTGCAGAACTAATTCTTGGGGAAATCTTTAGAAGAGCTTAAGTGATGAAGCTGAAATAAAACTGTCTTATTGAAACATTGATCTGAACATGCTGAGCAGTAAGGTGGAAACCAGGTGTGAGACAAAGAAACCAAGACAGAGCAACTGGGTTTGGAATATAGATTTAGAAGCTAGAGCCAGGATGCCTTCCTTCTGGTGCCTAAATAACATGCATATATTTTCTCAGATGTAGAAAATAGACCTTAGGGTCACTGAGTTGATTTCAGTCATTTTTAGGGGAGATTGTAACCTCAGGGGTATAATTGCATTCTCCCATTTGACTTTGCTTGGAAACTAAAAACCCAGAGCAAATCTAAATTTATGAACCACTGTAGTGAGGGAGTAGATCACACTGATGTTCAGTAGAGAGAACTCACAGAACTCCACTGAATTTAGAAAGAGTTCAAAGCCAGCAAGATATAAAGAGCTGAAATTTTCCCCTTTATATTGGGAAAACGATGACCTGTTTGGTCAGAGTTTCAGAGAAAATTGGTGACACTGCATTCTCTTTTAATTTTAAATGAAACTCAGTTTTGATTACCTTTCAAACCCTTCATACCCCTTCCATCCCCTTATTGGAAAATGTTGAAATGATGAAATAAGCCAAACAGTACGCAGTAGAGTCATATTATCAATATTCTTTATTTTATAAAATTAAATTGTACTTAAATAATTTTCTTTATCATTAAAAAATGTATTTGGGGATAAAAGTTCAGGCAAGAGAAGGAGTTGTGTCGGAGGTTTTTACCTTAGTCTTAAAGCAGATTGAAGGCAATGGTCTCCAAGTTTACTATGCAGTACTGCATTTTGTTTAATACTTTGTCTAAACCGTTTTGGATATCTCATTGAACTAATGTGTGATGTTTTTATAGCAGAGCATTTGTGAATAGACAAGATTTATTTTACTGGTACTATGATACAAGAAAAAGCATTCCCTATCTTTATTTTCTTTCTTCCCCTCTGCCACCTAACTTTTTGAATTGAATGCTTACTTGCTAATTTTAAATTTTATCATTTCTAAAATATCCATTTAAGTAACTAAATTTACCTCTGAGTACCCCTTTAGCTGTGTTCTGAATGTTTGAAATGTGGTACTTTTGTTCTCCCTTAATTCTAAGTATTTCTAAATTTCCACTATTATTTCTTTCTTTGCCTACATATATTTCTAATGATTTTTTTAAAAATTCTGAATCAAGTTTTTTTCCTCCAGTTTTGTTTACTGGTTACTCACTTTAAGCAGCACAAGCAGAAATTGTTTTTTTGTTAATTATTTATATTTGATTAGCGTGAATATAAAATTAACCATATATTAATTATTTTTATAAATTTTAAAGTCTATAATGTGTACATTTTAATAAATTTGGTGAAGATTATATGTATATATTGAAAAAATAAGCTGTTTAAGGATGCTGCTCATATATTAAACATTTTTATTCTTTTATTTGAGCCCTTCAGTCTTGCATTTTGAGTAAATAATTACCTTGTTTTCCTTTAGCTCACCACATACAGATATACCCCTGAAACTAATCACATTCATTTCCATATTTTTAACACATACACATATATACTCAGTCTTAGTAATTTGCTTTTCAACATTATGTCCCTCAGATTTATTCATGTTGGTATGAAGCTGTAGTTTAATTTTTATTGCAATGGAGGATCCCATTGTATGAATGAATATACTACAACTTATTTTTCTATTATCCTTTCTTTGGACATTTAGATTATTTCCAGGTAATGCCAAACTATTTCATGAAAAGAATAAGAATTTCAATTGCCCTAATTTTTGTCGACATTTGATAATGTCATACTCTTTCCCCCTAATCAGAAAGATGTGTGCAATGTGTCTGGGATTTTGGTTCATATTTTTTTGTTGCTAATGAGTATGAATATATGTGTGTGTGTGTGTGTGTGTGTGTGTGTGTGTGTGTGTGTGTGTGTATATGTGTAGATATATGTATATGTATATATCAGCCATCCCTACTTTTCACTTCAATGAAACATTCATTCAAAATATTTTTAATTAAATTTTATATATAGGAGTTTTATATGTTGTCCAGATCTTAATTATTTGTCAGTTTTATGTCTTGAAAATGTGTTTTCTCAGTTTGTGACTTGCCTTTTCATGTTGTTTGTGGTGTTATTTGACCAACAGAAGAGTCTAATCTTAATTTAATCAGGTTTGTTAATATTTCACTTATTATTATATATATAGTATTTATATAATTTCATCTCTACATTTATGTTTTAATTCACCCAGATTTGATTGTCATTTATAGTGTGAGGTAGAGATATCTTTCTTTATACAAGATACATAGAGTAATTGAATAAGCATCCTCTACTAATTTATCTGTAATACTAGCATTGTAATAAATCATGTTTCCATATACGGGTAGGTCTAGTACTGGGACCTCTACTCTGCTCATTTGCTCTGTTTTTCTATCCTTATGACAACACCATACTATATTTGTAACAATAGCTATAAAGTCGTTATAACTTGTAACACAGTTTTCCACTTGGTCTTGTTCTTGTTTTGACTCAGATATAATTTGCGAATTCATTGTCATTTGCTCTCCCATATGAATATCACAGTGACATTTTTCAAGTTAAAGAAGAAAATTACTGGGATTTTGATAGCAACTATTGATCAAACAGGTGATAACTATAAAATTTTCATCTTATTTAAGCTATGTTTAAATGACCAAATAAATATTATGATTTTACTAAAAATACTTGTGCATTGTTTTAAATTTCTAAATATATGTATATGTATATATGCATACATATGTGTGTGTATATATATATAGAATTGATTTTATTTTTATTTTAAATTCAATTATTTGCTTGTTGCTGATTTATAGAAATTGTTTTGTTTGTGTCTACAAACCCTGGAGCTGGCTAGATTCTCATAGATTCTAAAATTTCTGCTTCGTGTTTTTCTAAATATGAAGAATGTCATTTATGGATAGTGACAGTTTTGTTTTTTTCCTTTCTAATCCCCTTACATTTTGTATGCATGTGTCTTATTATATAGAAGTGTCAATGGCTCTCATTCTTATGTATTTCCTGGTCTTAAAGGGAATTATTTAAGCATTTTCCAGTTAGGTGTGATGTTTGCTGTAGGTATGTGATAGAAACCATCTATCATATTAAAGTTCCATTCTATTTATATGTGTACATACACACACACACATATATATATGTATGTATGTGTGTGTGTGTATATATATATATATATATATATATATATATATATATATATGTATATATATATATATATATATATAGAATTCTACCAAATGCTTTCATTTATTTCCTGGAATGATTATTTTAAGAAAAAATAATTAACAGAATGGATTATTTAATTGAATTTCTGATATTAATCATGTTTACTTAGATTGAACACTACATTTATTTTATTAATATTTTGTTTAGGTTTTTGCATCTATGTTCATGTGTGAAATTGGCCTTTAATTTTTTTCTAATGTCATTAATTTTCGGGATCAAGGTTATACTATTTTCATCAAATGAGTTGCAGTTTTGTCCCATTTATTGACTGATTGATTGATTGATTGACTGCCTGATAGCATTTTCTGAAAGAGTAATATTGGAATTACCTGTCCTATTCATTGAAAGTTTTGTTGAATTTATCTGTAAAACTACGTGGATATTTTTAATTACTTATTCAGCTCATTTAATTGTTATAGGATTAGTCAACTCTTGTGTTATTAAGTGATGCCCCATCTGCATATCTAGAATTATTTATTGCCTATAGGTCTTTTTTGTCCCATAATAATATGTCTCCATCAACTTTCTTTGGGTTGTTTTCTTCCTGGTCAGTCATGTCATTTTCTAAGATTTTACTTTTGATTGTTCTCTTTTTTGTTCTTATGTTTTAGGTATGCCTTTTGTAAACAATACAGGTAACAAAAGTAAAATTAAAACCTCAGTTTCTAGCATGTTTATGTAGTTTCCACACCCCACCTTAATCCCCTCCAAAAAAAATTCTTTACCTCCTGTTAAGAGTTAAAGATTCTCATTTTGAAGTTCCATTTTCATTTCTAGAATATGTAAATTTTCTTTCTTTGTAACCCAATTAGTTGTTTCTAAAATATCTGATAAAAGATGCAGCTCACATTTCTATGCTTTTCTGCAGGAAAAGGGCACATATTATTTCAGTGTGTCAATTTGCCACAAATTGAAAGCCCTAAGCTATTATTTCTTTAATTCATTGGTCATGATAAATGGAATATTTATGAATCTAATGGAATATTTATAAATTGAATATTTTCTGCCATATGTATAAACAAAGGATGTCACAGTCACCAATGATTGCAGCCCTCCAATGTGAGCTGGTGAGCCCTGAGGAAACTCAGGGCTGAAAAGGATACCTGCCATCTAGCAGCCCGTAATACTGTAGCCACTCCCTGCGGTGAGCCCTGAGGAAACTCAGGGTGTGAAAATACAGGCCCCAGACAGCTAAGATGCATAGCAAAGGAATGATTTCAGTGAGCCCAGAATTCTGCATCTTCCCATACATAGAAAAGCGCTAAATGCCTTAACTTGAGATATCTGGTTTTCTTTATTTGACAATAATCTTTTGATGGTCCCAATTACCTGCTGTTTGTTGCAAAACTATATATCTTGGCTCGTCCCATCGCCTCTTCAGGAGCAGTTTCTCAGAGTTATCTGAAACGCTGTCTCCCAGGCTGCAGTCCTCATTTTGCCCCAAATAAAACTTAACTTGCAACTCTAAAGTTGTGCATTATTTTAAGTCAACAGTCATTATATATATATATATATTTTTGCGGTACGCGGACCTCTCACTGTTGTGGCCTCTCCTGTTGTGGAGCACAGGCTCTGGACGCACAGGCTCAGCGGCCATGGCTCACGGGCCCAGCCGCTCCGCGGCATGTGGGATCTTCCCGGACCAGGGCACGAACCCGTGTCCCCTGCATCGGCAGGCGGACTCTCAACCACTGCGCCACCAGGGAAGCCCAACAGTCATCATAGATCTGTTTGGTTTAGCACCTCATCTTTTGTCACCAGTCTCATTTTCTTCTAGTCTTCTTTCTCCAGATATCATTCATGTCACAACAGTTATTTTGTATTATCATTTTCCTTTACTCACCATTATTTTACTTGTGTTTTTTAAAAATGTTCTCAGAAACCTAAAAACGTCAGTGGATATAGCTCAATATTTATTCATTTTGAGTATATGTTCAGAAAGTAACATAGTTTAGTTCAACTATTGATTATGATATGTACATCTTATATTCTAACATAACATTGAAAAAAATACGTATGCTTCTTTCTGTCTCAAATATATGTCTTGGTCAGTAATTGATATATTGAAAAATTCAATTTAAAAATTACACTTATTAAAAGTTCGATAAAGTCATCTTAAAATTGAAAACATTGATGGTTCTTGGGTAAATTGTGTGCAGAGAAATTCACTTGAATAGAAGTGCCGTATGTCATTCGTCTTCTTTTTTCTGTACTAGCATATCCATATTCATGGCTCTCATTAATTACTTTTTCCCCAGGCCCCTGTAAAGAAGATAAACTCATTATAGTACATTGCACAGTAATCCCCAAATTCCATGTATTTCCACAAGGGGGAAAATATAAGCCAAAATCATGGTACATTTCTTTGGATGTAGCAGACTCATCCTACATTTATTCCTCATTCCCCTTTAAGTCACAGTGTGTGGCTTGTGCCTTCCACAGTAATGTCTAAATGGGTCAATAAAATATTAGCATTTGTTGTCCTGTCTCTGGAAATAATAGTTGTAACCTAGAGCAAATCATTTCCCTGGATGTAGTTTTTCATTCTACAAAATATTATAGAGAGCTTATCTATAGCAGAAGTCACACATCTCTTGTCTTACTAAAATGCCCATTTCAATAAGTAGCCCCACCTTAGGCCCTGGGCCCAGAAGGATCTTTAAGGGTATATTTAGCCATGAATCTTTATTTAATGAATGCTTAGGGCTGCCTTTGTCCTGACTTTTTCACCAGAGCTTACGTAATCAAGAGTTATCCTTTTTAAGTACTTGACAGTGATTTGTGATATTTTGTCTTTTGAAGATCTTCCCAGGGACAGACTTGGAATCTTCTGGACTTGACACAGGGCAGGGAGGGGGTGGTGGTAGGGGAAGGGTAAGTTGGGACGAAGTGAGAGAGTGGCATGGACGTATATACACTACCAAATGTAAAATTGATAGCTAGTGGGAAGCAGCCGCATAGCACAGGGAGATCAGCTCGGTGCTTTGTGACCACCTAGAGAGGTGGGATAGGAAGGGTGGGAGGGAGATGCAAGAGGGAGGAGATATGGGGATATATGTATGCATATAGCAGACTCACTTTGTTATACAGCAGAAACTAACACAATATTGTAAAGCAATTACACTCCAATAAAGATGTTAAAAAATGATAATTGGTTGCGCTACTTTAACAGCTTTATCCTCTTTTTTTTTTTTTTTACATCTTTATTGGAGTGTAATTGCTTTACAATGTTGTGTTAATTGTTTTGGGTTTGTTATTGTAGGTCTTTTCCTTCTCTTGTGTTTCTTGCCTAGAGAAGTTCCTTTAGCATTTGTTGTAAAGCTGGTTTGGTGGTGCTGAACTCTCTCAGCTTTTGCTTGTCTGTAAAGGTTTTAATTTCTCCATCAAATCTGAATGAGATCCTTGCTGGGTAGAGTAATCTTGGTTGTAGGTAGCTTTATCCTCTTAACAACTGCAAATCCGTAGAAATCCTATTCTTGTTTAAAAAAGGACATTCCAAAGAATCATTAAGAAGGAGTACAGTTATTCATTAATAAGTTAGGAATTGCTTCATTGGTTTAGTATTTACTGCCACATGATTTTCTCATGTAATTTTTATATAGGTTTTTGTCTCTGAGACGAGATTCAAAACTTTATCTTTCCTTTGAAAAATGGTAGTGCAAAAATTCTAAAGGTGTTCAACATACACCCATGTGTACATACACACACACACACACACACAAGCCCATTATTAAATACATTAGCTGGAAGCCCATACATCTATATCTATTTCCATCTTTTTCTGGTTGTTACATGTCCAAATTCAAGTAATTGTGAATTGCAACAGGTTGCATTTGAGGTGACCAGGAGGGTGGGTTTTAATTCATAATGAGAATGGAAAGTAGTTAAAATGATCTCCATGCTAAAGATTCAATAGGATTATAAACAAAGAATAGGATATACCAAGAAAATTATGCTGGAAAACTTAAACCTTTGAGGTAACTCAAGAGTGCTAATGGATTTTTGTGATATATTTTTAGGAATTTATGTTATATTAAGGTATTCTGAATTATGAAATGTATTAGGTTTCATTAAAATAATGCTGCATAACAAGCTATCAAAAATCTCAATGACTAACAACAAGAAAATTTGTTTTTCGTTGAAATGACTGAATGTTGGCTGGTGTGGTTCTGCTTCTGTGGTTAGGTTCATGTCTCTTTCACATGTCTGATATTCTGGGATTGATGCTTACCTGAGGAGTAATATTGGTATGGTTTAAGGCAGGATTACATATACAAACAAAGCCATACATGCACATCTAAAGCCTGGTTGGATATGATAAATTCTATCAGCTCATGTGGCAATTGTTCAGGCAAGGCACATAGTCAAGCTCCAAGTCAGTGAAGAGGACATGTATACACATATTGTATATACACCACAATGAAGCCACTTCACGATGGAGAAGGAAGAAAGAATTGTTAACAAACAATACTATTGCCACATGAAATATGCTTAGTAATATTCTGTAACATTTTGTACACTTCACATAAATTCAAACTATACTTTGAGAAATATAGCAGGTAAAGATCCCATATATTTTGGAATGATACTATTTAGACAGATGATGCTATTTCAGTTCTGTAAGCTGGTTAATGTTTATTTATGTGTCATCTTTGCATTAAAATATAAAGATTTAATTTCATAGTGTATGTGAAAAGTAGATCCCAAATTCTGGGCTGTGTAACAGAACAATAAAGGAAATGGTCGTAAGAAAATCATGAATCTAGAAAACCACTATTTATGGATTTTATTAAGGGTGCCAAATGGTCACCTTACATGTTGATGAGAAATGAGCTTTTCTTTTATATTGCTCAGTAGTACAACTTCCTGGTATTACAACCTGCTGTAGATGACCCTTGAGTTTTAGGATGATTCAAAGATGTCCTCATTGAAGCCTGGCAGTCAAAGTGTCACATAGTCGTGTGCCAAATCTAAGACAACTCCGGGCAGTACTGAAAATCAAATTTAACCATAGCAATTTCACCTTCCCCATTTTTTTCATTCAGTATGTATTCATTGGTGCTCCCACTGTATCCATTCTGTCCCTTAGTTTTGGCTTCCCCTTGTGTGTATCTGATTTTCTCTTAATTTCATTCAGTCTCCTGTCCTATGGATACAAGTGCTCCCATTGTAAGCATTTATTGAATATAGAGTTCTTTATTAGGAGCTCTGTATTTAAATAAGTGGGGGACATGGTCTTCTAGGACAGTGGTTTTCAAGCTTAAAAAGAAATAATGCAGTACTGTAAGAAATATTCATTGCAACCCTCTAAACACATACATCCACACACATACAAAAAACAAAAATTTTATAGATAATAGTTACCCTTACTACATGTGATATGTTCTGATCTATTCTATTTCATTGGGGGTCAGGTCTGGTAGCAACTCACTAAATGGATGTCGGTCCCATTGATAAGTCTCATTTCACTGTAAAATGCTACTTTAAAATCTTTAGGTCCAGCTGGTGGTCAAACTTAAGGACAGTGGAAGAGACATCTATACACATCATACATTCTCTGGTATCATTAACTGCTAAATAAATGATGCAGATCATAAGTACTAAACAAGTTTGGAAAAGGAGGAAGCTAATCTTGATTATAGTAGTGATACTGGATCTCATTAACGATGAAGAGGTGACACTTGGATTTCATATAGGTGTTTCAAAAGGATTAACATGAAAAAGTATTTTAATTGTTACATTGCCACGGCCATCAGCAGTATGAATTAGATGAGACGGATTAGATGCAGGGGTTCATTTTGAGAATCAATGTGAAATAAACATGAAATGAAAGATTGATTCCAAATTATGTTTAAATGTGAATTCCAGGCCAAGGATCTTAAAATTTATCCTTTGGGCAATGGGAAGTTTCTTTGAGTTTCTGATTTGGAGGCTGGAATGATGTAAAAAGTGTTTAAGAAGGTGAATTTGATGGGTGACATATAGCATGATGGTCACTTAACTGCTATTGTCTTTTTGCAGGTTTTTTTTAGAATTTCTGATAAACTCTTTGGTGTCGAGGTTGTTAATTGCTGAAGAAGGTTAATCTATCACACTTTTTCTGGGACTTGTTGGCATTTTGACAGGAGTTAAATTGGATAGTGCTTTAACACTGGTGAAGACTTACTATTGAGAAAGTGTCCATGGGGATCTAATGCATTAATCTCTCATATTATATATTCTATCCTGAGAATTTTACATGTTCTTAAAAGCATTATTTCAAGTATCTGATATGTGTTGAATCTGCTCACCACTGTCCAGATGGTTTTATCTTTATCTGTGGTCTTAATTTTTTTTAAGGACTGTGCAAATAAGCTTCATATTTGAGAATGATAATAATTTGACCAACCTTTATATTCTAAGAAATTAATTATCAAGAGTACTTAGAAAGGGCTTCCCTGGTGGCGCAGTGGTTGGGAGTCCGCCTGCCGATGCAGGAGACGTGTTCGTGCCCCGCTCCGGGAGGATCCCACATGCCGCGGAGCGGCTGGGCCCGTGAGCCATGGCCGCTGAGCCTGTGCGTCCGGAGCCTGTGCTCCGCAACAGGAGAGGCCACAACAGTGAGAGGCCCGCGTACCGCAAAAAAAAAAAAAAAAATCTATCTCAAATCACAGAATCTTCAAGAAGTTTCCCAAAACTTTCGTCATATTCAATCTTATGTTCCCATTTTCACTGTGGCTTGCTTTTTTAAAATTATAGCTAGGCTTCTTGTCCTTATTTAGCAGTAGTTTATGTTATGTCCACTTATTCTTTTCATAATATTCTACTCTAGGTCGAGGGCTATGTCTTGCTCACACATCATAGGCATTAACATAGAAATTTGCAGAGAGTTGGCAATCAATAGGTATTTAAACTGAATTTTGATTCTGAATCACCTTTCAATTATCTGTGTGGGTTTAACCATACTTTATTGATGTTTTCATTTAATCAGAAGTCTCTCAAAAATGGTGTAACTTGTGCTGGTATTATGTCTCACTCACCTTTGTACCCCCATGTATCTAACTATAATTTATTGAGTTCTCATTTTGTCCCAGACTCACTACTAGGTTCTTTGCACTTTGACTCATCTTATTTAGTCTTCAGAATTAATAATTGATATAGTTGGCACTGATATCTCCAATTTATAGGGGAAACAAATTATGGGTCAGGGGTTAATTTCTTAAGGTCTAAGTAACAGAACCAATAAGTCATAGAACCAAGATTAAAACTCAGAGAGTTCTGATTGGAAAGCTTTATTGCCTTCTGCAAACCCTGAACAATGTAATGAATAAACAAACATGACTTCACAGTTATGATACATGTCCAGCAGGAGAGAGAAACCACCATATGGCTTCCTAAAATAGGGTGCATTAATTCTATCCAACAAGCATTTGAGGAAGTGCACTATGCTTAGTAGTTCTGTGAAGCATGATCTTGGGCTGTGTGAATTGTAGAGCTGCAGCCGCTGGAAAGAAAGACGCTGGTACTCTGTTCGGGAATCAATGAGAGACGAAGAAGTTGGTGGAAAAATGGAGTGTGAGAGAGGCAATGGGTCTGTTATTATATATTTAGGTGATTTAACATTATTTCTACACTATAAATACTTAAAATTGTATTTTTATGTTAATCTTTCAATTTCCATGCTATGTGACTTCATTTGTTATCATCATAAGGGCAAGACAGTTTATTCATCTTCATATCTGGTAGACTTGTACACATTGTCTTATATGACACATGGATGCTTATTGAATGTTATTTGGGAGAAAGCATTAGTTGGCTTAAAGCTCAGTATCTTAAACTCAAGGTTGTGATTTAAATAGTAACAGAAGGTACCATTTATTGAGTTCCTATTAAGGAATTGTAGGATACCAGTAGTAAGAATACAGAGCACCTGTATTAGTTATTTATTGTTACATAACAAATTACCCCCAGATTTCTGGCTTAAAACAGCTAACGTGTATTATCTCACTATTTCGTTGATTAGGAATCCAGTGCCTCTGATTTAAGGTTTCTAGTGAGGTTGCAGTAAAGCTATCGGCAAGGGCTGCAGTCTCATCAGAAGACTAGGGGAGAATTACTTCCAAATTCACTCTTCTGAGTCTCAGTTTCTTGCTGGCTGTGGCCCAGAGCCCTCTCTCAGTTGTTTGGTTGTTTGCCCTATAGATTGCTTCACGGTGCTTTCTCATGACATGACACGGTTTCCCCAGGCTGAGCAGTGAGAGAGAGAGAGAGAGACAGGAGAGACAGACAGACAGAGAGACAGACAGGAAGACAGAGAGAGAGAGAGAGAGACACCAAGATGGAAGACCAGATCTTTTTATAATCTAAATTGGAAGCGACATTCCATTATTTCTGCTACGTTCTGTTGGTTTGAAGTAAGTCACAAAGTCCAGCCTACATTCAGGAAAGAGGGTTATAGACGGGCATAAATATAGGAGGGGGATTATGGGGTCCCATTTTAGAGGCTATCTACTGCAGTACTTACCCTGCCATCCTGTCTTCTCAAACCCATTTCAATGTACTGAAAATGCCCAAGCTCTTTCCACTACATTATAGTGCTTTCATATCACTTTATTGCTGCTTAAAGGGGATTTGAATTTTGTTACTCGTAAAGTATCAACAGATTGGTGTTACAGGTACAGCCAAATTTTTTACTCCTTAGAGGAAACTGATTTGCACAACATTAAGAGAGATATTAACCATTTTCCATATTTGTGGACTGTTGCTGACAGTTTTAATATAGCAGGGTCTTTTTTAGCTGATAAGGTTTTAGAATCAGGAAATCTTGACAGAAGTTTTGAATAGTGTATTCTTTATGCTTTCAAACTGTGAAAACTATGCATTTTCCTAAGAGTAGAATATTAAAGTCACACAGGGGATCAGGCTGGAAATGGACTTCTAGAGTCTTTGCTCTGCAGGTTGTTGCATTTTTTTCTTTACTATTGAACTCTCTCTTTTTCATGCTTCTTCTTTTTTTTTTTTTTTTAACTGCTTTTAGAAATGTAGTGACAAGCTCTAAATTTTCACAGAAAGAGTAAGCAGTAAAGATATTAGGTACCTTTGAACAGCCATGATGTCTTTTGAAAATATTTATCCAGGTGAACTAGAAACTTCAAAAGCTACCTGAAAGCTAAAATATAAGTTGTAAAAAAAAGCAGGTTTAAGTAAGTCATAGGTGAAAAACATTTGAGTAGGAAAACGTGAAAAAAAAATGGTAAAAACTTTGGATGATAATTTGATGGCTTCAGTAGAAAAATTAATAGTGCAGGTTCTTTTTAGTAAAATTTGACAACTATTAACAAAAATCTAAAAATGAAAATTAAAGATTGCTATTTAATTGAGAAAGATGAAGTTGAAATAGTTTTTTTTAATTTTCATGAGTTCCGTTTGTGGTGAGAACAATATTTTTATTTAATCAAATATATGTGCAAAATGTTATCTTTTTTTTGGGGGGGGGGGAGCTGTTCATGGGCCTCTCACTGTTGTGGCCTCTCCCGTTGGCGAGCACAGGCTCCGGACGCGCAGGCTCAGCGGCCATGGCTCACGGGCCCAGCCGCTCCACGGCATGTGGGATCTTCCTGGACCAGGGCACGAACCCGTGTCCCCTGCATCGGCAGGCGGACTCTCAACCACTGTGCCACCAGAGAAGCCCCAAAATGTTATCTTGATAGTCCTTTTAGAGTTTTAATAAAAGACTCAATCAATGTAAGCATATTTATTCAACCAGCTAGTTATGTTCATATGCTCTGGAAATAATCTGATAATAATGAAACATGAAAATACTAACATAATAAAATTGAACAGAAAATCTTCTCAGGTAAATTGATGTTACTGTTGCACAGACAGTTGGTATTGTTATAAATCATTCTTCTTATTATAGTATCTTGTTGTAAGTGTTTTCTGTGAAATGAATCAACTTCAGCATCTAGAACATATAGTAGAAGATTGATAACAGGTTGTTAGATGAAGAAGTGAACATCCGATTGCCATAGTAATTGGAATTGTTAGACTGACAGACATTTTAGTGCCTAAATGGGATATTCCAGTTTTCTCTTAGAAAAGTAATCCTGTTTGTAAGGCTTGTAGAAATATTACCAATTGACAGAAAAACTTTACTTTGACCTAGAATGTATGAGTTCATTAAAGAATAAGTATGTCAAGTCTGTGCTAATTTCAACTACCCTTTATCTTGAGCCCCTGAAGGGTAAAGAGCTTAGAGTCAAGGTTATTATGGATGTGAAATGCTTCATGATCCAAATATTTCTTATCTCAGATATGTACCCAAATGGTAATAGGAAATAAAAATACCTGTCAGATTTGCACTGTGATATTGAAATATCTGAAAGAGTGGGCTTGCTTTGCTCTAATTTATTGTTGCTCCTTAGGTTTATTTGGTAAAATGACAAAACCTTTTATTTCAAAAAATTGTTTTGTTTTATATAAGATGGCATGTTTATAATAGATAGATAAATAGATATGGAGAGAGAGAAAACTACCTTGTATGAAATTTAGCCTTTCCCTTAATTCTTTAGAAATGTTCTTCTTTCCCCCTTTAATGTAAATTGTTTGGATATCCAAGAGTGGAGTATATTTGTTTTCTAAAAGCAGATTTTTTCCATTTTTATTTATTCACCCTAAAGATCCACTTGAATTTACTCTTAGTACTTTTCTGTCTGACCAAGATTCTCTGTCCTTTTTTTTTCACATTTAGTTTAGACAGTCTGCTTTTAAAGAGGTCTCACAAACAGCTGACATTTATGACTGCCTTCTGATTTCAGATGAGATATTTCAGAACATATTACTAGAGATTTGAAATAATGTTTTTAAAAAATCATTCAAGTTATTGGTGTTTTTTTCTGAAGCTCAGTGGCAAACCTTTATTTTAAAGTTTGCATGTGGAACCTGAGACCAATCTGGTAGTTTCCCAAAACTGTTTTGAGTAGAAAACTAGTGCAGTGTTCTTTTATTAGGATTCCGTGGCCAAATAAATTTGGAGATTCCAAAGTTAAAGCCTTGTAGCTGTCCTGTGGAGGACTTCAGAGTCTTTACTAGCTCAGAGGCATCAAGTATTTGCCATTGTCTCAGAAAGGTAGCATAATAAGGTGTGTCAGTTGATTGAATGGACCAAGAACTGCTTCCCTCTGTGTAGCATCCCAAGGAACCGGTTTTCTTGCATAGACACTTTGAATCCCCAGGTGATAGTTATTATCTTAGTCAGTCTTACCTTTGAATGATAACCTAATTCATTATACGTAACTGTATAACTGTACTTCAAAATACAGTCTAACTGCTTTATCTAACCATTTTATTTTTAAAGGGGATTTTAAAACTTTACTGTTATGAGCACTGCTACTTCATGTGGAAGTTCTTAAACACTAGAGCCTGCAGAATTAAGCCAACTCTGATATGAAAACTATTACATGCCTGTCACTTCTTTCTTTTTTCCTAAGTCTTAGGTGAAATTTGAGATCTGGTTTGTTATTGCTCTAGTGGTATGGCCAGAGTACTCTTTATTTCTTTTTTTTCTTCTTTTCATTTTTGTTTAATCTACAGAGAAGTTCTCAGACCCTCTGGAGCTCTGATGGGAAGAATTGTAGAGTGTATCCACTGCCAAAAGATCTAATAAAAAATTTACACACTGGAGGCCTTAGTTAAATGAATTATTCATTGACAGCTATTCATCAAGGCATTAGAAGTTTATGGCAATATGAGCTGTGGAAAATAAAAAGAAAAGTTACCATCACCAACTTTTTAAAATGGGAAAGTCAGAAATTCAGATTTTAACCTATGCACATAGAAAGGCACAATGCAAACTATTGAGAGAGCTTGCAAACTGTTAACCTCATTATCTGATAAACTTACCATTGGCTACCAATTAACAATTGTAGAACGTTTCTTCTTATCTTTCTGTCCCTTCATCAAGCATAATGATATGTGGAGAGAAAGCTTTTTCTGGTTTCTAAGTGTTAACCTTCCTCTGTAAGATTCCTCAGCACTTCAGGCAGGCAAAGCTGTATTCCCAGAATAGAATCCTATTTTATTTTCTTTTATATTAGAAACAGTCCATTGCATCTTGACAAGGTGTTTTGAATCAAAGAGGAAAGGTCAATCATTTAAACAAGCTTCAGTAAAAGCTTGTATATATAGAAAGTTGTTTCTTGGCTTTCTGAAACGAATTTTAACAGCCACCTGTAATTGAAAGCACTTCATGCGGGACCCTTCACAAAACAGACGTTCAGAAATTGCAAGTTGACCCGTGACTGCAGTAGAGTTGTTTTGTGCCTTTGAAAAGTTCCCTGGGATAAATCGTGCACTGTCTATATTGAGTTCTCCAATTAAATAATAATCCCTGTCTCTTTTATCCCTCTCTAGCTAGCCATCCATCTATATATGTTTCTATATATACACACACACTCAAATGTATTTTACATAATTTATCTATTGATGTATATTAACAAGTAACTCGTATGTATCCGGCAGTTGTTTAGGGCATGTGACTTCATATACACTTACAAAAATTTATGAGGAAAATAGTGTTGTTAATATTTCATATCTTCCAAACCAAGGTTCAAAGAATTTAAGGAATTTTTCCATGTTGACCTAGTAAGGGAAACATTTACTGTATATGTCACTTTAATAACAAATGCCACCCTTTCTTTTTTTTCTGGATATTATATGAAAATTATGTAGACAAGTTTCTTTATAAACCCTTACCATGAGAACAACTCCTTGATTTCTCTCATATTCTTGGGGACAGAAACACCTTTCTTAAATCTCAGAAGTGAATTGTATGCTCATTCCTTTCTCTTCGTGGATATGTGGAGACACCCATGACAGTTCACCTTTTCTCTTGGCTTTTAGTGTAGTTACTGATAATGAGAAAATACTCAAATGGTAAGTTGCCAGTTGGAGAAGAGGGAATAAAGATACAGAGAACCTGGCCAATCCAAATTCGAGACAATCACCTTTTAAGAAATGGGGAGTTCGCTGAGGTTGCTAATGAGTGTTGTTACTTGTATCACTCAAGAGGATAATTTGTAAATGGCTGGTGGAGGATCACAGGCCAGAACATAACTCTCTTCTCTGAAAAGCAGCAAACACATTGTATTGAGCTAATTTTCCCTGCATTTTTGTCCAAGAAAAAGATGCTTTCATAATTTCACAAATTATTTTTTTTTCTTCTGAATATGGGCTACATCCAAGAATCTGAAGCCACTCATACTAGGAACAGAACAATCGTGAGCCAAGTGTCCATGGGGAGACTGTCACAGGAGTTGGCACATTAGTGAGAAAGGAGACATTACTTCATTTAGAGGGATGACTCTTGAGAATTCTGTAAGGTACTCAGTGAGATACAGTCACCTTTATTGGTGGCACTATAAAGCATGAGAGATTTTGGCAAGATCATCTTTCTTTCAGAGACATTTTTCTTTGTTTCTCTTTTATTAAGTCAGGGCTAATAATGTTTCTGATTCCCTGCTGTTATACTCCCAGGATTGCACTGAAGGATCATTTTCATAAAGCTTGTGACTTAGATGTCCTGCTTTTGACATATATCCCTCTATTTCTAGGGTGATCCAAAAGATATTTCAGCACAGAAGTACATGCCAACAGAAGTTTAAAGTTCACGTTTTTAAAAAGTCCTGTTTCTTTCTTGCTTTCCCAAAATAAATTCTAAAATGAATTTCTTGAAAAATTTCTGTAAGATTACGAAAAAGAAAAACCAGTAATATTAAGAAATACAAATTCTACTTTGTATAATTTTCCTAATACTTATAACTTAGATATTTAAAATATCAAGAAGTAAATTCCTAAAGAAATAATATTTTTCCTGTCCCAGAATTAGGATAACAACCACCGTAAACTAAAATAGCTAATGCGTTCTCCATCCTCCACCAATAGGGAATCTTGGAGTATCTGAGTGTCTGTTTCTTAGAGACCAGTGAAAGCTGTGAACGAGGCAGATAATCAAGTGCAATGTAATGAATAACCTTATAAAAGTTCTAGCCTTTAAGGGCAGTCAGTTTGGAATACTATGCTATCTTTTAGCACAATGTACTTTTTGATGTTACTCCAGGGATCTGAGAGAATGAGAGTGATACTTAAATCCTGCCAGGTTTTTTTTTTTTTTTTTTTCCTGTACTTAATAGCACTTTCCCTATACTCTATACATGACATTATCTAATAGGAGAAAATGTTTTATAGCAAAGTCATTTGGGCACTTCAGTCACTATGTACCCTTGGATACTTATAAAGAGTAACTCGTTTTGTGATAAAGACCATTCTAGTGACATATGTATACTTTGTTGGATTCCTCCTATTTCTCTCTTTCAGCAGTTGAAAGTTAATGAAATTGTACCTTAAATTGAGAACAACTTCTTTTTTTCTTTTTTTTTTTTTTTTTTGTGGTACGCGGGCCTCTCACTGTTGTGGCCGCTCCCGTTGCGGAGCACAGGCTCCGGACGCGCAGGCTCAGTGGCCATGGCTCACGGGCCCAGCCGCTCCGCGGCATGTGGGATCCTCCTGGACCGGGGCACGAACCCGTGTCCCCTGCATCGGCAGGCGGACTCTCAACCACTGCGCCACCAGGGAAGCCCGAGAACAACTTCTGTAACAGTATTTCTTTTTAAATAAATTTATTTTTTTGTTATTCAACATACCACATAAACCAAACACTATGTATTTTGTTTGTGGCCATTTTGAAATACTGACTTTTAACTTTCATAAAGTGTATGTAATTGACCTTGTAAGTTGTTACAACTTCTTTTGTTAACATTGTCATAAAAAATTAGGGTTGGCAGAGAAATGGAACAATGTTGACTTTGCAGTCAGCCTCCACTAGTGTTGTTGATCCACACTTACAAACAGATGTTTTGTTGCTGTACAGTTTGATGAAGTGGTTAAGACCATAGCTTGGGAGACAAACATGGATTCGAATCCAGGTTCAAGCATCTCTATTTATGTACAATTCGGGGCATGCCACTTCTTCTTTCTGAGGCTCACTTCCCTACTCTGTCAATGTAGAAATAATTCTTTCCTCATATTGTAAGGTGGCTGTGAGAATTTAGTGCAGTCATACATGTGCAAAATAAAGTATTCCACATAAATAAATGTCATGAGTGCTTCTTGTGATAATGTCATTCAGAGCACAGGCTGCTTACCGCTTATGATGTGAAGCTCTGTGTGCTCTGTCTAGAGGCCGAGCTCTTCTTTTCTGGAACAATTATTGATTACACCACTTATGTGTCTATTAAATTCATTGTTATAGATGCCTTTTGAGTAAGGCTAATCGGAAGACATTCTTTTTTTTTAAACAACTTTAAAGATAATTTGTATACCACATAGTTCACTAGTTTAAAGTATGTAATCCAGTGTGTTTTACAGTCATGCTGCCGTCACCATAATGAAACTATAAAACCCTTAGGAGAAAACACAAAAGTAAATCTTTGTTACCTTGGGTTATACAGTGGTTTCGATTTGACACCAAAAGCACCAGCAATGAAATTAAAAAAAAAAAAAAAAGTAGGTGGGATTTCATCAAAATTAAAAACTTTATGCTTGAGTGAACTCCACCAGATCAGAAGCCATTCTTACATGTGACTGATCCACAGACTTACTTGATTAGTCTGGAAATGGATATTTAACCCATGGTATGGTAGGTTGACACAGATTTTCTCATGTAAGACTTTGAGAGAGACACAAGGAAATACCATGAAGGGAACCTCAATGAATCTATAACTTGTAAACTTTAGAAAACTTCATTTACCATATTTCACTCACTATGTGGAAAGAGAAGCCAGAAAGTCAGTGAAGAAAGAGAAGAAGGAGGAAGAAAGAGGAAGAGGTGAGGTGAGTTTGGTCTGGAAGAATGCTGCTCAAAATGTTGCCTGTTAATCAGTACCAGGCCATGAATTGCTTGTAACTGGTTTCTACGTGATAGGGAGCTTGTGCTGGAATGTAATAGTCCAGTAGGCATTTCCATTTGGTAGCAAGAATTGCCCAATTAAAAAAAATTCACTGGATTACTTTTTATGTAGTCTTATCAGGAACCAGCTTTTTGTGTGACAATCAACATAAAGCTTTTTGAAAGTATTCCTTGTATTCTTCCTACAATTTTATGTCCTGTGGTAGCAGGTTGCTTGCCCTAATCATGCTCAATGGGTATTGATTGAATTAATAGTGGAAGAGTGAATACAGTCACAAGATCTTGAATTTGAGATTACATAATGTTTGAGAGAAAATAAAAGTGACATGGTGAAAGATGTGTTTTTAGGATCAGCAAGCCTGTGTGGAAATGGACATTTTTAATAGTCTTAGAAATAGTAACTAGTAATGGAGTCTTCATCGCTATTTTACTAAGATATGGACAAAAACTTAAAATCTATGTCTTCTACTTTTACGCATTGGTAAAAAAACAGAAAGACAATTTTATCTATTGAAAAATATATATGCTCTGGAAGTCTTGAGTCTGAGGCTTAGGAATTCAGGCTCTTCCCAGGAAAACTGTGACTTTATGAAACATTTTATAAACAGGTCTCATGATTCATGCGTCACCTTTTATGATTTTTCACATATGACCAACATTATGCTGATTAGACACTCATGAAACAATTGGGAAACGATTTCAGTGTCAAGCAAGATGTCATATTTGTTATTATGTATTCCATGTGTTGAGAAATTATCTCTTGACGATTTCTTTAGTTAACCTTGGACAATTAATCTTTGTTTCTAACGATGTTGAGGTATGTTCTCTCTGTGTCCACTTTCTGGAGAGTTTTTATCATAAATGGATGCTGAATTTTATCAAAAGCTTTTTCTGCATCTATCGAGATGATCATATGGTTTTTATACTTCAGTTTGTTAATATGGTGTATCACATTGATTGATTTGCGTATACTGAAGAATCCTTGCATCCCTGGGACAATCCCACTTGATCATGGTGTATGATCCTTTTAATGTATTGCTGTATTCAGTTTGCTAGTATTTTGTTGAGGTTTTCTGCATCTATGTTCATCAGTGATATTGGCCTGTAATTTTCTGATTTTGTGGTATCTTTGTCTGGTTTTGGTATCAGGGTGATGGTGGCTTCATAGAATGAGTTCAGAAGTGTTTCTCCCTCTGCAATTTTTTAGAATAGTTTCAGAAGGATAGGTGTTAACTCTTCTCTAAAAGTTTCATAGAATTCACCTGTGAAGTCATCTAGTCCTGGACTTCTGTTTGTTGGGAGTTTTTAAAACTTAGATTCAATTTCATTACTTGTAATTGGTCTGTTCGTATTTTCTATTTCTTCCTGGTTCAGTCTTGGGAGATTGTACCTTTCTAAGACTTTGTCCATTTCTTCTAGGTTGGCCACTTTATTGACAAATGCCTACTTGTAGTATTCAAGGTTTGAGAAACTATTTTCTCCACTTAATGTGTTCTGTTACAGATATTCTGCCTCTTGGATTTGTGAGAGAGAATTGCTATTTTCCTCCTGCTTTTCTAGGAAAGGTCATATGAAAGAGTGCCTTGAATATCCTAAATCTATGGCTAACATTATATTTTTGTTCTCCTGATTTCTTTCATACTCATTTAAATATAATTCTGTTCTATCTCCCACAAAAGCTATCATTGAAATAGCTATGCCCATAAAAAGTGGAAAGGTTAATCATATGGAGATGAAACTGGAATTCAGCCCCTATAAACAATATTATGCACACTTTTTCTGTTTGCTTTTTTTTTTTTTTTTTCCTCAGCTAGACTATGAACAAGAGTTTTAAGTTTTTACTTTTTTTCTGGTTGCTTCTAAACATATTTTCACTCCATCCCTTAAACTTCACTTTTCTCTTACTGTTTTCACCCTTAGAATAAAGTGAAGTTCTTGCATTATTTCAATAGGAATGAGAAGTAGATGCCTTAATGAGACAACTTCTGATTCCATTTCAGAACTGGGTAAAATTTTGGTTTTCCATTTCAGAAGCAAAGAGAATCCCCTGTGCTTGCTGGTATGTGTTTCAGAGACTTTTTTTTTTTTTTTTTTTTCTGTTCCTACTAGTTAGAAACGAGACAGAATTCCCATAGAGTAATTGTTTCGGAGACACCACAAGCATGAAAACTTCACAGAAAAGGATTCTTCTTCCTCAGTGGAGCCCATTCGCTAATAGATGATACGCTACATGTTTGATGCTGGTTTGAAATGGAATAGCCAGTGTATCTGTGCCTCTTGGTAAAATCACATGAGCCCACCAGAAAAAGAATATGCCTGAAGGAGAAAACAGAGCTTCTTATTTTTAAAAAGTACCTATGATCTTACAACTTCTGTTGTTTTAATTGTTATTGAAACTAATGATATTTTGTCTCTATCAGTGCCTAGCAAGAGCAGATATTCAACAAATATTATTTAAATTAACAAATACTTTAGTCCACATAGTATAAACCATAATATATAAATAGACATGATCATTATTCCACAGCAAAAAACACTGGACATCTTAAAATATCAGAAAGTTAAATGTGGAAAATTTTTCCTGCATTTTATTATTATAAAAGTAGGGTCTGGGACTTCCCTGGTGCCTCAGTGGTTGCGAATCCACCTGATGGGCTTCCCTCGTGGCGCAGTGGTTGAGAGTCCGCCTGCTGATGCAGAGGACACGGGTTCGTGCCCCGGTCCGGGAGGATCCCACATGCCGCAGAGCAACTAAGCCCGTGTGCCACAACTACTGAGCCTGCGCTCTAGAGCCCGCGAGCCACAACTACTGAGCCCTTGCACCACAACTACTGAGCCCGCATGCCCAGAGCCCGTGCTCCGCAACAAAGAGTAGCCCCCGCTCACCGCAACTAAAGAAAGCCCGCACCCAGCAACAAAGACCCAACGCAGCCAAAAATAAATAAATAAAAAGTAGGATCTGTTCACAATAAAATATTCAAAAATACCAAAGTATTTATAGGGTAAGATGACATTTTAGGAATTCTAGAATTCAAACCTAGGAATAATCTTTAAGTTTATTGTTAATTTTATATATGTGTTTAAAATTTAATGTTGTTGTTATCATTATATTATAAAGTGTGATTATTTGCAGTATGTTCTTCACTTTCAGTTGTGGGTGGGGAGATTCTTTCAAGGAGGAAGAGAATCCATTTTCATACTTTCCTGCTAAAAAGTTTGTATAAACAAGTGATAACCTGAATAACCTTAGTACTTGTTAAAAAAGAGATATGAGCCCTGCCAACTTGTAACATATATTTTAATAAGTGAGTTTAAAAAGATAAACACAGATCAAACAGAATTGCATGATACAGTTATGGTTAGCTTTATTGATGTATTTCTGTACAATAAAATTCACCCATTTAAATACACAATTTGATTAGTTTTGACAAATGTGTGGAATCATATAACCATGATAATATCATTTATAAAGCATTTCCATCATTCAAGGATTTCATGTTTTCTTCTAAAAGCTTTATAGTTTAGGTCTTTTATTTAAATCTATAATGCTTCCAAGTTAATATTTTTACATGGTATAAGGTCATGATGATGGATTATTATTTTGCATATGGATAGCCAATTATTTCAGCATCATTTGTTGAAAAGATGATCCTTTTTTTCCATTGAATTACTTTGGCACTTCTGTTAAAAATCAGTTTTCCATGTATGTGAGGATTTATTTTTTGCATTATATTCTGTTCCATTCAGTAATGTATCTATCTTGACCCCAGGGCCATATTGTCTTGATTACTCTAGTTTCATAGCAAGTCTTGAAATCAGGTAGTGCAAATCCTCCAACTTTGTTCTCTTTTTTTAGACATTGGTTTGACTATTTAGGTCCTTTGCATTTAAATATCAATTTTAGAACCAGCTTGCCAGTTTCCATAAAAAAAGCCTTCTGGTAATTTAACAGAGATTGCATTGAATCTATTGATCAATATGGGAAGAAATGATATGTTAGTAATACTGTCTTCCCAATTGATAAACATTGCATATATCTCATTTTATATCTTATTTATTTATTATTTTTTTGCGGTACACGGGCCTCTCACTGTTGTGGCCTCTCCCGTTGCGGAGCACAGGCTCCGGACGCGCAGGCTCAGCGGCCATGGCTCACGGGCCCAGCCGCTCCGCGGCATGTGGGATCTTCCCGGACCGGGGCACGGACCTGCGTCCCCTGCATCGGCAGGCGGACTCCCAACCACTGTGCCATCAGGGAAGCACTCTCATTTGTTTTGATACCCGTTAATTTCTCTCTGAAAAGTAGTTGTCAGCTAACAAGTCTTGGCATAAATTTCATTAAATCTATCCCTAAGTACTTCATATTTTTGACGCTATTGTAAATGGCAATATTTTTTAAACATATATATGTTGTATATATACATACACATATACACACATTACACAAACATACACACAACTGATTTTTATATAATAATTGAATATCTTTTGACTTTGCTAAACCTACTTACTAGTTCTAGGACTTTTCTCTATATTCACTGGGATTGTTTTTCTATGTAGACAATCATGTCATCTATAAATAAAGAGTTTTATATTTTCCTTTCTAATATCTGAATGACTAGTATTAAAAATTGTTCCCTCAGTGGGTCATATTTGCTTTTGGTTTCTGAAAGTAGAATTAAAAACTCATGAAATCTTTTCTTCCCTGAATCCCACTCCAACTAATATTACAAAGCTATATTTATTATTTTATATTCATAGTGTCTTGCCTACAAAAAATTTTATAGGCTAGGGCCCAATTCTTTCATTTGGCATTTAGAGCCGTGAGGGTTTGCTCCTCAGAGGATCCAATCTAGGAGGTAACCCTCAGAGGCAACTGTAGTATCTCACCAGCTAACTTTCCTTGAAATATACCAGAACCTAGTTAAACATCAAAGAAGAGGCTGGATATCCTCTGTTTGGAGATACAAGATAGCATCCACATTTAAGCTCTTGTTTTAAACCAACAGCATTTGTAGACTTTGAGATATACTTTTGTTTAAGTAAGTCTCTTCAGCAAAATACCATTCCTGTCCTGTGTCTTATTCCCCTCTTTACAGCAGAGCCTTGTCTCAATCTTTAAATATGGACAGACTTTTTGTCCCTCTCCATTTTGGGATAAGGATTTTATCTATATGTGCATTTACAATATGATATTGGCATTTGAATATTTTCTAACTTCTAATGAACCCCATTCACGTGCCTTTCTTGGATTGGATCTTGTAATCTGGCCATGCTTTTTCTCTTAGTCCTGTTACTAGCTCACTTCTTAATTCTAATCTCACTTCTGGTCCTGGCTTCTTTTCTAAGTGCAAAGTTAGTATAGCTTTCGATATCGTAGAGAGTATAGCTTTCTACTATCATAGTCTGCTCAGAGCTGATGCAGACTCAATTACAGTATTATAATAATCGTTTTTAAGCATGCAGTAATACTATCACCACCTTAATAACTTAAACTTTAATTTATAATCAGACTGAAATACGTGAATGAAAAAATTTGTGATACAGAGCATTACCTTTTTGGATGGACAGTTTTATTGAAATTCTAGCAGCTAGGAAGTGATATCTGCTTAAGGTATATGTTGGCGGACTCTCATGCTAATTCTTAACTGTGTTTATTATTTACTGTTTTATATTGGTCAAGTTTTTTTAAGTCTGAATAATAAGTAGTCACTCTTGGTAACTATTGCTTATTTATCTTACGTATGAAGTATATGATACAATTCTATTGGAGGTTTTGTTGGTTGATTAATCAATCTAATTAAATACTAATCTAAGTTCAGTGTTTAGTCTGAAGGTGCTATTACTGGGTTGGTACCAAATAACCAGCATTGATTTCTTCTTCTTTTTTTTTTTTAACTTTTATTTTTATTTTGGAGTATAGCCAATTAACAACGTTGTGATAGTTTCAGGTGCACAGGAAAGTGACTTAGCCATACATATACATGTATTCATTCTCCTCCAGACTCCTGTCCCATCCGGACTGCCACGTAACACTGAGCAGAGTTCCCTGTAACCAGCATTGATTTCTGATCAGTCTGACCATAGCTAAAAATGTGGTTCCCTGAGTGTGTGTACACATATATTGGATTGTGATTGTTTTTTAATTACAAGCAAAATAACTGTCAGTTTTCACCTCAATATCAAAGTCTTTAGCAATTCTAAGTAAAGAATTCACAGAAAGAAGGAGAATCTATAACAGTGTGCTGAAATTTTTTGCGTATTTTCTATGTAACATGGCTGTTAATGACATACCTTATTAATTTTTGGTGACAAATGCAAATTACTTTCACAATAAGCCTGTTCTCTGTAACACCCTGATTTGTTTAACCTGGTCATGTTGCTATTAAAACAATTGAACAGAGAGGACCCATCAGCTTATACATAATGCATTATCTCTCAAAAGCCCTATTAATTTTTTGTTTATAACCTCTGAGTGGCCTCAGTAAGTCAAAACATGACCTCATATTTTAACCTGTCAGACCTTTAGGCACCAAGTAATTTTTCCTGCACTTTTAATTAAGGGTACATGGTATTATCTGTGAAGGGAATATGTTAATCAGTTATGATAAAACAGGACAAAACTAGCTTTTGGCTCAGTGAGAAAGAGAAAAGTAAATGTATTTTTGTTGTTGTTAGAATATAAACTATGTTACAATGTTGCTATAGGAAAATAGATGCTTCTGAAATAGGTTTCAAGGAAAAGGAAAACTACAAGTTAAAATGTATGATTATAAACCTGTACATCTAAGGTATGTTGACTGAAGAAAATCGTACAACCTAAAAGCTGAGAGTTCAGTTTTATTTGGGGATTATACTGAGAGCTATATCTGGGAGATATCCTCTCAGATACTTCTGAGGAGCTACTCTGAAGAGGTAATGGATGAGCTAGGATATGTAGGAGTTTTTTGCTGGAAAAAAAAAATGTAATTGGACATCAAAAGATTATTGCTAATCACAAGGAACAGACATCTCAAGTTAATGATTTTAATACTTTTCTGTGTATGAGAAGACGCATGATTCTGGGCTCATTGAAATTATTCCTTAGATGTTCATCTCAACTCTCTAGGGCAAGTATACAAAGCACAGAATACTTCTTGTTTTTCTCCATGCTGAATTGCCTGAGGAGGCACCTTTTGTGGGTAGCACAGTGGCTAACGACTTGATCCTTGTAGAACAGGGATGGCAGGCAGCATTCGTATTTACTGGAATGGCAGGCAACATTCCCTGTCCACAGGTACCACACAGAGGAAGAGGCTTCAGTTAGGACCAATGGGATCAATGGATTTGAGTCAATATCAGATTAATTTCTACTTTATTCTTTACATCATTTCTCTTTATACTTTTATTTTATTTTATTTTATTTATTTATTTATTTTGCGGTATGTGGGCCTCTGACTTTTGTGGCCTCTCCCATTGCAGAGCACAGGCTCCGGACATGCAGGCTCAGTGGCCATGGCTCACGGTCCCAGCCGCTCTGCGGCATGTGGGATCTTCCCTTTCTTTTAAAATGTCGCATTCACTAAAACTGCAACAATTGCTCATTTATATCAGACTCTCAGCTTCTCAGTGGTGTTTCCTATCCATTGTGTTTTAACATCTGAAGTGTGGGTTTGTAACTAATTATCATAATAGCTAGTTAGCATTAACTGTATGTCCATAACATGCTTGGCTCTGTGCTAGGGGCTTGAAACTCGTTATCTCATTTAAACCCCATAGCAACACTCTGAAGTTGGTCCTCTTATGAACCCTGTGAATGAGGAAACCAAGCTTCAGGAATTTAGTCATAAATTTAGGCAAATGGCAGAGTAGATCCAGGGCATGTGTCTTTTCACAGTGCCACTAGGTTCTTAACTCCTACTCTTTCACACATCACCTACTATATCTTTATTGTGTTGTTTTTAAAAAAGGTAATTAACATCTACTATTAATAAGCTGAAAGATACATTGTCTATAATATTAGAACTGTGATATCCAAATGCAGATATTAAAGAACATACAATAGGCAGTAAAAGTGAGGGTGTAGTAGGAGGGATAATTATATATGTGTTGATTAATTTAAAAATTCTTTTAGTATATATTAACACTTTGGAATGTGTGCAAGTTACACTAGTGACCTTTCTACATAGAAATCCAATGAGGAAAGGCATGCCATTGTTAGATGGAACACTTTTCATTTCAAGCAGGTAAGCAGCACCGCACTTGGTGGATTAAAGATCAATTGATCTCAGCAAGCAAAGAACATTGTTAAATTGGTCAGTCCTCCTTTCTGGCTTTCTCTTTTTGCTAGGAATGGAAAAAGAGAGGGCCTTGCTCTGTACTACTGTCTCAGTCTTGTACCTAGAGCTACAATTGCTGCAAATAAAACCCAGGAACAGTTTGTGTTGTGGTTGCCACACGTAATTACATTATAGCTGCTTCTCTTTGCCCTATAGTCACATTTGCAATTTGTGATTAAAATATTAGTGGAAATAAAGTAATGACCCATTGTAGTTAATGAACATTTTCCTTATCTGTTGTTTCTTCATTGCCTTTATTTCTTTCTCACAGGTCAACATGCGTATGTTAATTTTTATGCATGCTCTATGCTGTACTTACATTTCCATGTATTATTTAGGGAACTTTTTACATTAGCTCTAATAAATGAGCTGTTAAATTTTAAATCATTGTCTTTGCTCTACTTAATTTATTTGTATTTGCTCTTTTTTCATTCCTCCATGAGGAAACTGCCCCACTGTTTTATTTTTATAATAAAATACTCTGAGAAAGAGTTATTATGGGTTCTAACACTGGTATGCAAACATCATTAACGTTTACAAAGCAATGGCTTTTAATAACATATGGAGAGACTTCTGGCTGACGCAGTTTTTGTGTTAATATGTTTGCTTCAGTGTAAGAGAAACTGGATTTAATTCTTCCTAGGATCCTGTATAGATTTAGACACATTTACCTAAATTTCTTTTTATAGTATACATGTAGAGCCACATCATTTTCACTTTGCAATTTTTAAATACGATTTATTTTCCTGTGTTACATGGCCTGTAAAGTTTAAAGTGAAAAAATATATAAGTATTGAAAATTGAACTAGTATTGACGTATTCTTGACAATGGCAATTGGAATAGGATGTGAGGAAAGGAACAGAGGGTGTGTGTGGAGGAGAGAGGTAAGGCTGTGGACTAGGGGTGGTGAGAGTGAGGTGACAGAGGAGAAGAAAGTGAAGTTTATTGTTAAGCTCTATAGAAATGCTCATTATTTTGAATGGTCACTTTGCTGGTGTTTTTACTGTCCATTAAAAATGAATAAGATCACTGAGAAAGGAGCCAGTGTGGATGTGCTTCTGTTAGCGAAGAAATGATAATGCGCAAATCCTTTTGAGGGAATTTCCTTAAGTCACATGACATTGATATATTACAAACCAGAGGTGCAGTAGCAGCTTATAAAATTTACATTTCCTGCTTCTTCTGCGTGTGCAAGACCTCTATTTGAGACTTTGCTAAAACCTTACTGAAATATTCGAGTACAAATTCAAGTATGTATTTGTGAACTAGAAGAATTGATGAGATTTTAATAATTGGATTTCTTCACTCTGGAAAGACAGAATATGTAGGATTGTAAAGTCAGCATTCATGAAATGATTAAAGGTGTGTATATAGAGAACAACGATTAGCCAAGTCCCAGGGTATCAGAAAATGGGAGTAAGGGTGTGATCCATGAGGTTTCACTGAAATTTGAGAGAGACAGATTTCAAAACAAATGGAAAATAATGATACCTGATTAATTTGAGATTTGTACATTTTACTCTATGTAAATTTTACCTAAAAAACGTTACATATATAACAAAATAATAATTCTGGAATCTAGCTGCTGGGTAGATAGATGTTCACTGTGCATTTTCCTCCACTTTTCTGTATGTTTAAAATTTTTCATGATAAAATATTGGGTAAGAAAGTAAAACTACTGAGACAATGGTGAGAAAATTCTTAATGCCTGTTCAGGTAACGATAGTTGAAAAGTAAGTTATTTAAAAAAAAGCATTTTGATAATCATGAATCCTATAAACAATGCTCACCTCTGAAGTCCCCAGTGTTATTCTGATCTTGTTGGAATCCTGGACTAGATAACTGTGTTTGATCAAGAGTATCCTGTTTCAATATACTTTTTATACAAAAGGATTGTAATTTGCAAATATTTGGCAGAAAATTTCCTGAAGTCACGTGATCTACTGCAAATCGTTGTGGAGTAGAAGTATTTAGTATTTAAGTTTCCTGCTTCTGGGCGTACAGAACCTCTATGTGAAGATTGGCTCAAATCTTACTAAACCATTCAAGATTACAGATTCATGCATGTATTTGGGACCTAACCTAAAGCAGAGATGAGAACAAAATTGAAAATAGCCTGTAAGACCATTGTCTTAAGCCAAAAGATATCACTTATACAGGATTAGTCAGCATATCTCTAAGGTGATACAATATACGTTTGGGGAAAGACATTTCTTTTTTTTTTTTTTTGCGTTACGCAGTCCTCTCACTGTTGTGGCCTCTCCCGGTGCGGAGCACAGGCTCTGGACGCGCAGGCTCAGCGGCCATGGCTCACGGGCCCAGCCGCTCCGCAGCATGTGGGATCTTCCCGGACCGGGGCACGAACCCACGTCCCCTGCATCGGCAGGCAGACTCTCAACCACTGCGCCACCAGGGAAGCCCCTACATTTCTTTTTTTTCCCCCTAAATCATGACATATCAATGATTAGGCACATGCAGTATGTTTGTCTCTGATTTCTTTAACACTCTCATATTACTTGTGGTGGAGACACTTCTTTCAGGCCAACAAAGAGAGCTCCTTTTTCCCCTTGAAGGAGATGAAGATAAGACAAATCATCTTTTCAGTCTCTGAGGCAGGCTAATAACTGCTAATCTGCCCATCTTTCCACCTCTGATACACAAAGGAGAGACCAATGTTTGTTATCTAACCATAGATCTGGATTTGCCCCTTTATCACGTATCACTTCGTCAATCTACCCCAGACTAAATATTCAAGGCTATTAATAAAATGTTACTAAATATAGATACATAAAAATTTTTGCCGTTAAGCTTTATTAACCAACATTGCATGTAGCATTTTACTCACCACAAATTTCCAATAGCCATTAAATTAATGGTGTATTTTGGTTTTCCTCTAGAAATATTGGGTAAAGCACAGTCTAGCTCTATACTGCTATCATAATACTTATGTTCCAGAACAACTTATATGCCCACTCTATCAATATATTTTCTTTATTCATATATCTTTTCCACTACTACCTTTATATGAATGATGGATGTATGAGTCTTAAACCCATTTATCAGTAAGAATGAAATTACTACTACTTGGATACTTTTGTGAGTTACATAAGCAAGAAAATTTCAGAACTGATCTTTTATGAGTATGAAATGGTCACTGATCAGATCTTCATTGTAGGCTCATTACTTTTCAACACATTCAGAAATACCAAGACCTTGATATGACTGGACTTTATGATCTATAGCACTGTGTCACTGTCCATTCCCCCAAATCCATTACATAGTGTAGACTTTTTCTCATTCTTAAAACTAGGGAAATTGATTGCCTTTCCTGTAAGTTTACATAACTGGAACAATCTAGAACTGGAAAGTGTTTTAAGTGGTCATTCAGGTCAAGCATTGCTTCCTTATAGAATTTTTCTTTAACTATCCAAGACAGGCAGCATCAGGTCCTGTTGTAAAATATTTCTGGAGAGAATCTTTATTCCATTTAAATAATGTCATGTATGTATCCCATCCTTCATTATGATCAGTTACTGGTCTAACTTTCCTTAGTGCTGTTTAAGTCTTTTTTTAAAACTTTTTATTTTATATTGGAGTATAGTTGACTAACAATGTTGTGATAGTTTCAGGTATACAGCAAAGTGATTCAATTATACATATACATGTATCTATCCTTTTCCAAATTCTTTTCCCATTTAGGTTGTTACATAATATTGAGCAGAGTTCCCTGTGCTTCCAGCCTGTAGGACTTAGGTCATTCTGGTCAAGTCTTTCTGTCTCTATTGGCAGGCATTTCAAGGAAACTAAATGAACATCTAGAAGTTGCTTGATGAACATGGAATCAAAGTAAGGAAAATAAGTTTTACAATTAAGATATTTAATAGTCTTAGCCCTATGTTTCCTTATATGTTCATTTCTTCAATAAGAATTTGTGTGTATTGGGAATCAGAGTTGTTATGAACTAAAAGGGCACTGCTGACATTTACCTCTTTCTGATTGCTGAACAGTTTTTCTGCATATAAGACTGTAGTCAGGATATAGTCAGTGACTTTCTCTGTAAATTGAGACCAGTTCTGTTTCTTACCATTCAACTTGGAGAAAGCGGTGTTTCCTTTATATTCCCCAAATTTACTGTGGTACCGTCATGTAGTACAGACAATCTTCTGGTAAAAAAAGAATAAAAGGTAATGTTGAATTGTTCAGAAACTGTGGGACTTAATAACACAGGCATCATTAGAGTAATGCATCTAGTAAATGGAGAGAGTTACAATGGAGATTCAGAGATGATCTTTTGAAAAGAGAGAAAAAGGAGAGAAGAAGGACAGTTATGTTGGATTCACATATCCTGGGTGATCTTCTGAAAGTTCATATTTGATCACTGAAATCTGAATCAACACAGACATCCGTAAATCTCTGTTTGTGTTGAAGGAGGAAACCAAGTCTTTCAGAAAGCACTTTGTTTTGATATGCTTTATCTTCCCCTAACAACCAAATCAAAGGAAAGAGATAAGCAATTTTTTAACATGGAAAACCACAACAAAAGAAACATATTTTTCCTTGGGAGAAAATATTGCCAAATACTAAATCTGATTAGGAATTAATACCCAAATTATGTGAGAAACTCATATAACTCTATAGCAAGCAAAACAAAGAAAACAAAACAAAACAAAAATCTGATGGAAAAATGGACAGAGGACCTGAATAGACATTTTTTCAAAGAAAACATACAAATAGCCAACAGGTACATTAAAAAAGGGCTCAACATCCCTAATCATTAGGGGAACACAAGTCAAAACCAGATTGAGATATTATCTCACACATATCAGAATGACTATCATCAAAAAGACAAGAAATAATGAGTGTTGACGAGGACGTAGAGAAATGGGAACCCTTGCGCACTGTCAGTGGGAATGTAAATCGGTATAGCCACTATGCAGAACAGTATGGAGGTTCATCAAAAAGTGTAAAACAGAACTACCACGTGATGCAACAATCCCACTTCTGGGAATATGTGAAGGGACATCATGAAGTCAGGATCTCAAAGAGATGTTAATTGAGGCATTATTCACATTAACCAAGATATGGAAACAACTGAAGTGTCCATCTATGGATGAATGGATAAGGAAGATGAGGTATAGTTACGTATATACAATGGAATATTTTTCAGCCAGGAGAAAGAAGGAAATCCTACCATTTGCGACAATGTGGATGGACCTTGAGGGCATTATGCTAAGTGAGATAAGTCAGAAAGAGAAAGGCAAATACTGTATGATATCACTTACATGTGGAATCTAAACAAGCCAAACTCATAGAAACAGAGAGGTCGCCAGGGGCAAGGGGGTGAGGAAATGGGGAGATGACTGTCAAAGAGTACAGACTTCCAGTTACAAGATGAATAAGTTGTAGTTAACAATACTGTATTGTATACTTGAAAGTTGCTAGGAGAGTAGATCTTAAATGTTCTCACAAAAAATAAATGCTCCTTTTATGAGGTGATAGAGGTGTTAACTGATTCTACTGTGGTAATTATTTCACAGTACCTAAGTGTATCAAATTATTGCTTTGTATACCTAAATCTTACAGAATATTATGTCAGTTATATTTAAATAAAGTTGGAGAAAGAAATATATATTTCCTGAGAAGGAAGACCCTCAATCTCACTAGTAGTGTGTATCCTAAGCCAGTCATCCCCCCTCATTCAATAAATATTTATTCATTAAAGTGATAGTCTAGTGGAAGAGACACAAATCTGGACCATCAGATGCAGTTTAATAAGTGCTACCATGGGGGTAAGCCAAGGTGCCATGAACAGACTAGGAAAGGGGCCTCATGCAAACATGGGGGCATCAATGGATCATTCTAGAGAGGCCCACAAGGCCATCACACTGTACATTAACCAGGAGGTTGACCTATGGAAAAAATATACTTCTGGTTTTTTGAGATTTACTTATTTATTTACCAAATATACATTAAGATTCTACTGTGTATCAGGCTCTGTTAGTACTATGGATAGAGTGAAAAAAGAAACAAGATTCATGGAGTTTGTATGCTAGTAGGTAGTTTGTGTTTAGTTTGGATTAGGTTTTGTAAATTTAAATCTGGGAGAATTACTGTTTAGCTTTGTTCTCTCTCTCTGCCCCTCCCCCCTTTGTTTGTTGCTTTTGTGGGGAAGGGAGCCTCCTGTATAGTATTTACAGTTTTTCTTCTTTGATGAACTGTTCTTAAGTTTATCTTCACAAATCTCTTCTAAAAGACTTAACAAAATGAAAAATGACATGGGTCTCTATGGTAAACTTATTACTTGTAACTATAAATGTGGGATCTTTACATCAATGTATTTTATGAGGAGAGAGCTTACGGTTGGTTTGAGATAACTATTAAGCATACCCAAATTCTCAGAATGCTTTTATTATGCTAGTAAATATCACCAGAAACTGAGCTGATGATGTCTATCATGTGGCCAAAGCAGTGATGATTTTCGGGAGGGACAGTTGGTTATCTCTTCCTGGCAGGTGGTTTGTCACTCCCCATCTCCACCTCCTCCACGCAGACATAAAGTTTATTGAATTTTATGTATGTCTCGTGGAGAAAGAAAATATAAGACATGCAAAATTTTTTTTTAAAATTAGCTTTAAACTCTCTAATAATTCCAACAAAATGAACATTTAGAGCAAACCTCTTTTGAAAGATTGGGGGATGGTCTTGTAACTAGCAGTTCTGAGGGGACATTCTTCCGAAGGCTGCAGATACTGGCTACTGTATTCACAGACAGGGGAAAAAAAGGCTCTCTCAGCAGATGAATAGAAACATTGACTGGCTTTGAGGTGAGTAATTGCCTTGCTCACCCACACAAAAATTTCAGCCGGAGAAATCCTCTTTTAAGCAGAGCACAAATGATGCATGATGCATACTTATGCAGGTGAAGTGCAATTTACCTTGGGTTTATTCAGTTATTCTAGGTCCATGGGGTTTCTAAAAAATAGCCAGGATACTATGTTACTGCAGATTTAAATAAAAGGTCCACATCTCTGTTAATTTCTTTTTTCTTCACTGCAGGGTATGTATGTATAGCATATATGTGTTAGAATTGGTTATAACCATTACAGAGCTATAGAGAAGTTAACATATTCTTTACATCTCCAATTAAAAGGAGCACAGGAATATTGATTAGCACAATGAAAATATAAATTATTTCTTTCCTTTTTAAATACCTGTATGATACTTATTAACATTTTTAATGGCAAAATTGATAAAAATAATTAAAAGCCCATTTAGTTCCTGTTCTGCTCCACTTCATTGATGTCTGCTGCTTTTTTTTGAAGAAAAAGTTGTAAAATTGATGTCCTCGCTATAGGTGCCCTTTTATGATATTAAATTTCTGCACGTGGAGGAGGGATTAGAAAGATTTTCTCCTACACACATACTGTGTTTTAATTTGAAAAAAAGAAAAAGTGGCCTACCTCCATTCCTGCTATTTAAAGGGCATTGTTGAAAATTTTAACAAAGAAATGCTTAATTTTCAAAGTTTATTACATTTTTTCTGGGTTAAAAATAATAGATGCTCAATAAATAAGTGTGTGAAAAAAATCAAGTTCTGAGCTATGTCAAATGTGTCTATTTCTATTTCAATGTTAGTGTCTACTCCTGAGAACCCCAAAGGCTTTTCTACTGAAAGAGAATTCTTCCTAGCCACCGACTTTTCCTCTGGTGAGCGCAACTGAAAAATGGTACTTCTTCCTGAGGAGGAGAGGGATTTCCAGATCCCACCCAGTGCTGACTTACTGGGAAGGTTTTTGGCTTGGGGGTTGGTAGTAGTGACGTAGAAGTGCAGTTAGTTAAAATAAGGAGATCTGGCGAATTGCCACATTTGTCCCCAGATGCTCAGCAGCATCTAAAGGTCAGTTGTTTTATGAAGAGCAAATTAATAATGCTGGCTTTGAACTTGGCTTGTAGCTATAGCATCACTTGTTCCTTTCAGCCAGCCCTGCTTTGCCGATGGCTCTACTATTTTCTTAACCTCTGTGTGGAATCTTATTTGACTCCTGGGCAATGGCAATCTTTAACTAACCACTAGAAAAGGAAGCAAATTAAACACACCTTGTTCAACTTGAGTTAACAAGGAATGGGGTTTCCCTCAGCCTGGGGTGAACTTCTTCTGTCTTTCACATATAAGCCCTTCCTGATCCAAGTCTTCTTTAACTAAGAAAGGGTCAATATAGATTTGGTCTTTAGCATACCTGAAATTTAACACCACGGGGTTCTCTTCTCTTCTCTGGATTCCTATCACATTCAGCTTCTTACACTACAATGTTAATTTTTTAAGAATATTTTTTTCTGTTTCTTTTTTCTTCTATTCTTTAATGATCTTTTGATCTCTCCAACTAGACTGCTAGGATTGTCACTTATCTAAAGGCAGTAAACTCATCTGGAGTCCTTCCCAATCCTTCCTTCCTTCCCTCATTCCTCCCTCCCCTCATTCCTCCCTCCCTTCCTCCTTCCATCCATCATCCAGTATAAGCTCCCATCTATCTTTGCAACAGGCTGAGACTTCAAAAATGTATCTGTCCATTAAGAGTTTACAAAAGTCTTATAAACCTGTCTGTTTCAAAGGAACTACTTTTCCTGACTCAATGACAGTTAATACTCATGAACAATTATATACTTTTTTTTATTCTTTGAATTTGAGAGAGATGGTTACAAAATTTAAATTAATACAGACTAAATAGTTTATGAACAGTTTTCACTTGCACTATTTCTTTCAAGGCTCACAGATACTATAGGCAAATTGGTCATATCACTTCTATTGTGTATATGAGCAAAGCAAAGCTGTTTTATCTAGGAGGCAGAAAAGTGGGGATGGGTTTTGTGACATGCTGACTGCATCAGACAAGGTCCGATGGCATTATTTGGGCATATGCTGCTATTTCTGTTTGATGCCTAAGAAAATGAAAGCCTTATCTTAAGACACACAGGGAATGTATGTAGACCAGGTTGCTAGGTTTACTATTTTCTCTCTCTCTACACTGAATATTCCACATTAGACATGGATAATCTGTTGTCAAGATAGTTTTATATCACATTTTCATATGAAAGTAGTTTTATATCTATTGATATAATAGTACTGAAAATTAAAAGTTGAAATTCTGGAAGTAACTGCAAGGTAAATATAAAGTATTATACAAAGCCCCCAAAATAGCTTCTTAGTCTGTTACATTCATATCATTGGTGAATGTGGATTGATGTACCATGTACCAAAAACTGTGCTGGGCATCGCAGGTACAATGAGAAATGACTAGATTCCTTGACGTCCTCATAGGCAAGAGGTTAGTTTGCTAAAATATTAGAACTTTGGGAAGACTTAGCGGAAGATAATGTTTTCAGCCTTCTCATCTGAAATCAATCTCAAAGATGATGGTCTGGCTTGTTAGCAACTCATGCTGGCTAATGAACCCCAGAAATTTAGGCCTGTTGATCCAGTTTGTAGATCACCGAGATTCTTTTAGTGCTCTTTAAACAACAAACATACAGCTCCTGAGATGAGTCGAAAACTACTCTCCTGGGATGTCTTTTCTCTTTAGATTTCAAAGGCAGAGAGCTAGTTCATCTCCTTTTCCTTAAATGGCAGAGATGCATCCCTCAAGATTAAAGACCCTATTCTTCACTCTTAAAGTATAAAGCTGAGCATAGTGTGTCAGTCCAGATATTTTGTGAACACTTACTATGTGCTGTACTAGGGCTTGGGGATGCAAAGATGAGTGTGAAATGGTCTCACATGCAGTTGAGGTGGAACTCAATTGAGATTAAAACTTGATTTGGTAAATAACAAATACAGAGGAAGATAATAAAAGGGACCACTGTGTCTCAGGCACTATCAGTTGGATTCATAATTTTAAAATATTATTTTAATTGTATATGTAATAGACCTAGTAAGTATGTAATTGGAATTTAAAATCCAGATGTACTGACTCCAAAGCTGCTAAGCCATAATGTGTTCACCAAATTTCACTGAAGCTGAAGTGCATCATTTTAACAGTTCCAGAACTGTAGGAATTAATCTCTACAATTGAGATTCTCAACTTTTAGTGTGCACAGGAATCATCTGGAAGCTTGTTAAAACAAAGACTGTTCAGGACCCAGAAACTCAGTAGGTCTGTGATGGTGCTGAATTATCTGCATTTATACTATCTCAGAGGTGACACTGACCATTCTTTGAGTAGCACTAACCTCGGGAATGTTTGTGAAACTTTAGCATACAGCAGAATTATCTGGACAGCTTGTTAAGAGACATTGTTGGGCCGGGCCTGGCCATGGAGATTCAGAAGGTCTGGAATGAGGCTAAATAATTTTTATTTCAAGCATGCTTTCAGAAGGCATTCAACAGCATCTAAAGGTCAGCTTTAGACTCTGCTGGTTCATGGACTGCACTGAGAACTAAGGGACTATCTAACTAGGTGGACGGAAACCACCTAATAAGAAACCCAATTTCGAGAAACGTAAAACCTTTGGTCAAAATACGTACTCTACTTAAGATGGAATTGTCATCCAAGAAGAGAAAAAAATATGGGAAACTGTGAATGGCATGCATCTGAGAAGCAATAAGTACTACAAGTAACAAGTGATGATACATTAAAATAAAGGTGTTACACATATAGAGGGAGAGGGTAGGCAGCTCGAAGGATATGGTGATACCTTAAGCTATCTGTTTACTTAGAGATCAGTTTGTTTTTATTTTTTAATATCTTGTCCATGAATTCATTTTAAACATTTTTTAACATCTTTATTGGAGTATAATTGCTTTACAATGGTGTGTTAGTTTCTGCTTTATAACAAACTGAATAAGTTATACGTATACATCTGTTCCCATATCTCTTCACTGTTGCGTCTCCGTCCCTCCCACCCTCCCTATCCCACCCCTCTAGGTGGTCACAGAGCACGGAGCTGATCTCCCTGTGCTATGCAGCTGCTTCCCACTAGCTATCTATTTTACGTTTGGTAGTGTATATATGTCCATGCCACTTCCTCACTTTGTCACAGCTTACCCTTCCCCCTCCCCATATCCTCAAGTCCATTCTCTAGTAGGTCTGTGTCTTTATTCCCGTCTTGCCCCTAGGTTCTTCATGACCTTTTTTTTTTTTCTTAGATTCCATATATATGTGTTAGCATACGGTATTTGTTTTTCTCTCTCTGACTTACTTCACTCTGTATGACAGACTCCAGGTCCATCCACCTCACAACAAATAACTCAATTTCGTTTCTTTTTATGGCTGAGTAATATTCCATTGTATATATGTGCCATATCTTCTTTATCCATTCATCCAATGGTGAACACATAGGTTGTTTCCATCTCCTGGCTATTGTAAATAGACCTGCAATGAACATTGTGGTACATGACTCTTTTTGAATTATGGTTTTCTCAGGGTATATGCCCAGTAGTGGGATTGCTTTGTCATATGGTAGTTCTGTTTGTAGTTTTTTAAGGAACCTCCATACTGGTCTCCATAGTGGCTGTATCAATTTACATTCCCACCAACAGTGCAAGAGGGTTCCCTTTTCTCCACACCCTCTCCAGCATTTATTATTTCTAGATTTTTTAATGATGGCCATTCTGACTGGTGTGAGATGATATCTCATTGTAGTTTTGATTTGCATTTCTCTAATGATTAATGATGTTGAGCATTCTTTCATGTTTGTTGGTAGTCTGTATATCTTCTCTGGAGAAATGTCTATTTAGGTCTTCTGCCCATTTTTGGATTGGGTTTTTTGTTTTTTTGTTATTGAGCTGCATGAGCTGCTTGTAAACTTTGGCGATTAATCCTTTGTCAGTTGCTTCATTTGCAAATATTTTCGCCTATTCTGAGGGTTGTCTTTTTGTCTTGTCTATGGTTTCCTTTGCTGTGCAAAAGCTTTTAAGTTTCATTAGGTCCCATTTGTTTATTTTTGTTTTCATTTCCATTTTTCTAGGAGGTGGGTCAAAAAGGATCTTGCTGTGATTTATGTCATAGAGTGTTCGGCCTATGTTTGCCTCTAAGAGTTTGATAGTTTCTGGCCTTATATTTAGGTCTTTAATCCATTTTGAGCTTATTTTTGTGTATGGTGTTAGGGAGTGTTCTAATCTCATACTTTTACATGTACCTGTCCAGTTTTCCCAGCACCACTTATTGAAGAGGTTGTCTTTTCTCCACTGTATATTCTTGCCTCCTTTATCAAAGATAAGGTGACCATATGTGCGTGGGTTTATCTCTTGGTTTTCTATCCTGTTCCATTGATCTATCTTTCTGTTTTTGTGCCAGTACCATACTGTCTTGATTACTGTAGCTTTGTAATATAGTCTGAAGTCAGGGAACCTGATTACTACAGGTCCGTTTTTTGTTCTCAAGATTGATTTGGCTATTCGAGGTCTTTTGTGTTTCCATACAAATTGTGAGATTTTTTGTTCTAGTTCTGTGAAAATTGCCAGTGGTAGTTTGATAGGGATTGCATTGAATCTGTAGATTGCTTTGGGTAGTAGAGTCATTTTCACAATGTTTATTCTTCCAATCCAAGAACGTGGTATATATCTCCATCTGTTTGTATCATCTTTAATTTCTTTCATCAGTATCTTATAATTTTCTGCATACAGGTCTTTTGTCTCCTTAGGTAGGTTTATTCCTAGATATTTTATTCTTTTTGTTGCAGTGGTAAATGAGAGTGTTTTCTTAATTTCACTTTCAGATTTTTAATCATTAGTGTATAGGAATGCAAGAGATTTCTGTGCATTAATTTTGTATCCTGCTACTTAACCAAATTCATTGATTAGCTCTAGTAGTTTTCTGGTAGCATCTTTGGGATTCTCTATGTATAGTATCATGTCATCTGCAAACAGTGACAGCTTTACTTCTTCTTTTCTGATTTGGATTCCTTTTATTTCTTTTTCTTTTCTGATTGCTGTGGCTAAAAATTCTAAAACTATGTTGAATAATAGCGGTAAGTCTGGGCAACCTTGTCTTGTTCCTGGTCTTAGTGGAAATGGTTTCAGTTTTTCACCATTGAGGACAATGTTGGCTGTGGGTTTGTCATATATGGCCTTTAGTATGTTGAGAAAAGTTCCCTCTATGCCTACATACTGCAGGGTTTTTATCATAAATGGGTGTTGAATTTTGTCGAAAGCTTTCTCTGCATCTATTGAGATGATCATATGGTTTTTCTCCTTCAATTTGTTAATATTGTGTATCACGTTGATTGATTTGCGTATATTGAGGAATGCTTGCATTCCTGGGGTAAACCCCACTTGATCATGGTATATGATCATTTTAATGTGCTGTTGGATTCTGTTTGCTAGTACTTTGTTAAGGATTTTTTGCTTTTAAAATGTTTTCTTTGTATTTAATTTTTGATAGCTTTATTAATATGTGTCTTGGCATCTTTCTCCTTGGATTTATCCTGTATGGGACTCTCTGTGCTTCCTGGACTTGATTAACTATTACTTTCCCATATTAAGGAAGTTTTCAACTATAATCTCTTCAAAAATTTTCTCAGTCTCTTTCTTTTTCTCTTCTTCTTCTGGGACCCCTAAAATTCGAATGTTGGTGTGTTTAATGTTGTCCCAGAGGTCTCTGAGACTGTCCTCAGTTCTTTTCATTCTTTTGTCTTTATTCCGCTCTGCAGTAGTTATTTCCACTATTTTATCTTCCAGGTCACTTATCCGTTCTTCTGCCTCAGTTATTCTGTTATTGATCCCTTCCAGAGTATTTTTAATTTCATTTATTGTGTTGTTCATCATTGCTTGTTTCCTCTTTAGTTCTTCTAGGTCCTTGTTAAATGTTTCTTGCTTTTTCTCTATTCTATTTCCAAGATTTTGGATCATCTTTACTGTCATTATTCTGAATTCTTTTTCAGCTAGACTGCCTATTTCCTCTTCATTTGTTAGGTTTGGTGGGTTTTTACCTTGCTTCTTCATCTGCTGTGTGTTTTTCTGTCTTCTCATTTTGCTTATCTTACTGTGTTTGGGGTATCCTTTTTGCAGGCTGCAGGTTCATAGTTCATGTTGTTTTTGGTGTCTGTCCCCAGTGGCTAAAGTTGGTTCAGTGGGTTGTGTAGGCTTCCTGGTGGAGCGGACTAGTGCCTATGTTCTGGTGGATGAGGCTGGATCTTGTCTTTCTGGTGGGCAGGTCCACGTCTGGTGGTGTGTTTTGGGGTGTCTGTGGCCTTATTATGATTTTAGGCAGCCTCTCTGCTAATGGGTGGGGTTGTGTTCCTGTCCTGCTAGTTGTTTGGCATAGGGTGTCCAGCACTGTAGCTTGCTGGTCATTGAGTGAAGGTGGGTCTTGGTGTTGAGATGGAGATCTCTCGGAGATTTTCGCTTTTTGATATTACATGGAGCTGGGAGGTCTCTTGTGGACCAGTGTCCTGAAGTTGGCTCTCCCACCTCAGAGGCACAGCACTGATTCCTGGCTGGAGCACCAAGAGCCTTTCATCCACACGGCTCAGAATAAAAGGGAGAAAAAGTAGAAAGAAAGAAAGAGGGTAAAATAAAATAAAATAAAGTAAGATAAAATAAAATAAAGTTATTAAAATAAAAAATAATTATTAAGAAAAAAACTTTTTAAAAAGAAAAAAAAAAAGCAACAGACGGATAGAGCCCTAGGACAAATGGTGAAAGCAAAGCTATACAGACAAAATCTCACACGGAAGCATACACATACACACTCACAAAAAGAGGAAAAGGGGAAAAAATAATCTATCTTGCTCCCAAAGTCCACCTCCTCAATTTGGGATGATTCCTTGTCTGTTCAGGTATTCCACACATGCAGGGTACATCAAGTTGGTTGTGGAGATTTAATCTGCTGCCCCTGAGGCTGCTGGGAGAAATTTCTCTTTCTCTTCTTTGTTCTCACAGCTCCCGGGGTTCAGCTTTGGATTTGGCGCTGCCTCTGCGTGTGGGTCGCCTGCGGGCGTCTGTTCTTCGCTCAGACAGGACGGGGTTAAAGATGCCGCTGATTCGGGGGCTGTGGCTCACTAAGGCGGGGCGGGGCGGGGCGGGGCACGGAGTGCGGGGCGGGAGGGCGGGGCACGGAGTGCGGGGCGGGCCTGCGGCAGCAGAGGCCGGCGTGACGTTGCACCAGCCTGAGGCGCGCTGTGCGTTCTCCCGGGGAAGTCGCTCTATCCTGGGACCCTGGCAGTGGCGGGCTGCACAGGCTCCTCGGAAGGGAGGTGTGGAGAGTGACCTGTGCCCGCTCACAGGTTTCTTGGTGGCGGCGGCAGCAGCCTTAGCGTCCCATGCCCGTCTCTGGGGTCCGAGCTGATAGCCGCGGCTCGCACCCGTCTCTGGAGCTCCTTTAAGCAGCGCTCTGAATCCCCTCTCCTCACGCACCAGGAAACAAAGAGGCAAGAAAAAGTCTCTTGCCTCTTCGGCAGCTCCAGACTTTTTCCTGGACTCCCTCCCGGCTAGCTGTGGCGCACTAACCCCTTCAGGCTGTGTTCACGCCGCCAGCCCCAGTCCTCTCCTTGTGCTCCGACCGGAAACCCGAGCCTCAGCTCCCAGCCCCGCCCGCCCCGGCGGGTGAGCAGACAAGCCTCTCAGACTGGTGAGTGCTGGTCAGCACCGATGCTCTGTGTGGGAATCTCTCCGCTTTGCCCTCCGCACCCCTGTTGCTGCGCTGTCCTTCGTGCCTTTGAAGCTCTCCCTTCCGCCACCCGCAGTCTCTGCCCGCGAAGGGCCTCGTAGTGTGTGGAAACTTTTCCTCCTTCACAGCTCCCTCCCACTGGTGCCGGTGCCGTCCCTCTTATTTGGTCTCTGTTTTTCCTTTTGCCCTACCCAGGTACGTGGGGAGTTTCTTGCCTTTTGGGAGGTCTGAGGTCTTCTGCCAGCCTTCAGTAGGTGTTCTGTAGGAGTTCTTCCACGTGTAGATGTATTTCTGATGTACCTGTGGCGAGGAATGTGATATCTGCGTCTTACTCTTCCGCCATCCTCCCGGCCCCTCCATTTTAAACATTTAACATATAAAACTGATGAAAATGTTTTGAGTGATATAAAATGAGATTAAATGCTATCCCTAGAAATAGTGTTCACGTTGAGAAAAAGGGTGGGCCCGAGCCTAGCCTGGGGGAACTCCATAGTTTAGAGGTAAGCCTAAGAAGAAACCAGTAAAGAAAATGGAGAAGTGGCTAGCAATGCCGGATAAAAAACAGGAGAGTGTGGTGTCACAGGAAAGACTTTCCTGGGAGGATATATTGGTTAATGGATTAGAATGCTGCTGAGAATTCCTGTAAAATAATGGAAAAATTGGCTCTCTGATTTGGCACCATAGAGACCATGAATCACCTCATTGGAGTGTTGTGTGAAACCCCTGTTGGCGTTCTTACAGAAAGAAGGTATAATGAGAAATTGGGTTCAAAATATAAACAATCTGTCGATATGTGTGTGCATGGAATTTTTTTGAAATATAGTTGTGTTTATTAATATTTCCTTTCTTATTAATATTCCACAATTTTCATTAGCACAGATTTATATTAAATTGTAGTATCTGGCATCCATCATTATTTTTCTTTTTTCAAAGTTATTCTATCTACATATGATTATTTTTCCAGATGAATTTCAAGATAATTTTATCAGTTCAAGGAAAAAGAGTTCTGTTGGGATTTTTATTGGAATTACTTAAAATTTTTAGATTAATCTAGGAAATGACCGTTTTTTCCATATTGAATCATGCTTAACAGGAATGCAGTGATTCCCTATTTCCTTCAAGTGGTCTTAGAAATCCTCTGGTAAACTTTTGTGGTTTTCTTCCTTTGGACACTAAAACTTTCTAAAGTCAATGTATCTGTTCCTATGATGAATGTTGCTATTATTTACATTTTAAAAATTGTGACAAAATATGCATAAAATAAAAGTTACCATTTTAATAATTTTTAAGTGTACTCTCAGTGGTATTAAGTACAGTTATACTGCTGTGCAACTATCATCACCATCCATCTCCAGAACCTTTTTCATCTTCTCAAACTGAAACTCCATACTCATTAAACAGTAACTCCCCACAAAGAGATGGATACAAAAACTGGACTCTTTTTTTTGCTCCATCCTTCCTACTTTATGTAAATGATGTTATAAATTACATCTTTGTATTGTATACCCATTAACACAGACTTATAATTAATTTTTATGTTTTTGTTTCTTAAATTCTGTAGAATAGTAAAATGTGGAGTTAGGAGCCAAAATTAAAGTAATGCTAATTTTTGTATTTGTCCTCATATTTATCCTTATGGAATACTTTGCATTTTATTATGACTTCAGGTTATATCTAGCAATCTTTTCATTTCAACTTGAAGGACTCCCTTTAGCATTTCTTGTAGGTCAAGTGTAGGGGCAATGAGGTGTTTTATTTTTATGTCACTGGGGATGTCTTAATTTCTCCCTCATTTTCAAAGAACATTATTGCTGAACATAGACTTTTTTGGTTGACAGTTCTTTCTTTCAGTACCTTAAATATATTGTCCCACTGCTTCTGGCCTGCAAAGTTTCTGCTGAGAAATCCGTTGCTAATCGTATTGCAGATACTTGTAGGTGATGAGTCACTTTTCTTTCAAGATTCTCTTTTTTATCTTTGACTTTTAATATATTTATTAAAATATGTCTCAGTGTGGATCTGTTTGAGTTTATCTTACTTGGAGTTCATCTTCCTTGGAGTTCACTGAGCTTTTGGTGCTTTCATATAACCGTATCTTTCTTCAGATTTGAAGTTTCCATCATTATTTCTTCAAATAAACTCTCGTACCCTTTCTCTCTCTTTTTCTTCTCCTTCTGAGATTCTCATGATATGTACATTGCTCTGTTTGGTGCTACCCAATAAGTCCCATAGGTTCTGTTTACTTTCTTTATTCTTTTTTTCCCTTTTGCTCCTCAAACTTGATAATTTCAAAGGACATGTGTTCAGTTCACTGATTCTTTTTTCTACTGTTTGAGTCTGCTGTTAGGTTTTTAAATTCAGTTATTGTATTTTCCCACTCCAGAAATTCTGTGTGTGTTTTTTTTTTTCAATAATTTCTGTATTTTGGTCGATCATCTTTTGTTCATATATCATTTTCCTGATTTTCTTTAATTCTTTGTCCATGTTTTCCTTTTGCTCTTAGAGCATATTTCTGATAGCTGTTTTAAAGTCTCTAGTAGTCCAGAACCTTTGTTACTTTACAGTTAGTTTCTAGAGATATATTTTGTTCTCTGACTGGACCATGTTTCCCTGTTGCTTTGTAAACTTGTGATCTTTTGTTGAAAATAGGGCATTTGAAAAAATAGCCACTTCTTCCAGTTTTTGGAGACTGGCTCTGTTCACAGAAAGATGTTCTCTAATCAGTCCAGCAGGAAGCCTCAAGATATTCTCAGGATTTTTGCATTTGTCTTCCCTTGGCCTGTGTGTACGTGTTCCGCCCTCCCTTACCCCCAGTTCCCCTGTATACGTGGCTGTTTTAAAATGTCCTGATTTCTTTAAGAGTATCACCCTGCTATTTCTTAAGGTTTTAAGTGTTCCACTGTGTTTCTAAGCAGGTAATCTCTGTCCTCAAATTCTGCTTGTTTACAGTTCAGCAGTTTTCATGCACCATGGAAGACTCCACTGTTTTCCATGCCTTCTAACCTGAGATCTAAACTATGCTGCTATTTCTGTCAGGCAAGACAGAAACCTGTTCCTCAGGTAGCCCACAGATAGGCCAGAACATGCAAACAAGTTCCACTCATTTTTTCCATCTGAAGGAAGGAACTGGGAATTGAGTCACTTCCTTCTGAGCATGCTAAACTGTGCCAGGGAGGGAATGAGGGTATTCACACATGCCATGAAATCTGCTGCCTTTTTAAGTGTGACTTTTTCTTGATTGGGCATTTGCTTGGTTGCTGCATATCCTTCACTGGTTTTTGGAGCTCCCGTAATGCTATTTTAGTCACTCTATAGTTGTTTACTTGATGTTTCCATGAGGGAATGAGGACCTGGAACATCCTCGTCTGCCATCTTGCTGATATCAGATCTGTTTGTTTGCTTTTTTAATTGTTTCTTTTACAGTTTTAGTTGTGGTTTTGAAGCCTAAACAGGTTCAGAATCATAGATGATCAGCCAAACCTCTAAATCATGATAATAGAAATGTGAAACTGTTACTGAAAAATATATTGATGATAGCTGTCATCTTTGTTTTGTTTCTAATTTAATGGTGATCCATCTAGGAGTGTGTCACAAACAAATATAATTATCAGAGAATTATAAATGACAAATTACAACTGAGACAATTGCTAGTTCTTTTATAAACAAATTAATGTTGAACAGATAAAACCAAATCAGAATTTTTTTAAAAAAAGAATAGAGCAAATCTCAATAAAAGACTCTTGTCTTGCGTTTCTAATAAGCTCCCAGGTGATGTTGATCCTGCTGTCTATAGTTCATACTATGAGTAGCACTTATTCAGCACTGCCTCATGTACACTGATAACACAAAACTATAATAGATGTAATTTTGAAAAAATGTATAACTTTCTGTATGAAATATGATTATTTACCAAACTATGCACTTTATTTAGCATAGAGACTTCTAACTGGAGAAGCATGATAAATGAGGAACTTGTGAATGTCCACAGTATAATGGGCAATTTTAAGAAGCAGTAGGTATTACAAGTATTAAACTGAAAATTAAATATGAAAAACAATCTCTATGATTATATTTTCTTTACTGATATCAGTAAATGTTGTAAGGAACTATGACTATATCTCCTAGTGGTAGAAATATCTCACAATATTTAATTATTATTTATATTGAGCTCCTGCTTTGAATTCATTAACATTTTATTTAGTACTTTTGCATCTATTTCTTTATTTAAATTGAGCTTAATTTTTTTGTTTTATGTGCTTTCTATTTCAGACAATCAAGACAAGGTAAACATTAAAATTTTGGAATTTTCCTTCTTCAATATACTCTAAAATGTTTCAAATGGCACAGGAATTATTTGCGTTTTAGAGGCAAAATCTGTGACTTGTAATTTTGTGGAGCTATATAAAAAATTGTCTCAATTTCTTTTACGTTTACTGGTCTATTCCAGGTTGTAAATATTGTCAATTATTATTTTTGCTAGAAAGAAAAAAAATGCACACTTTGTTCCATTTTCTAATACCTAAGTGTGTATTTTTATACACACTTTCCACCTATTTAAAAAAGAAAAAAAATCCTCTGATTCCTTTTTGTCTTTCCAGATTTTGTATATGTAATTCTATAATCCCACCACATCTAGTACCTTATTTCTTAGGAAATGCTGTATGAATGCTTAAAGAAAAAAAATTATATCAGTACAAGGAAGTTAATAACTTCTCCCCTCATTTCCCATAGAAAAATTCTGTGATTTGCTGGGTTACCTTTATTTATATAACTTCGTACTATACTGGTGGTAAGCAAAATCTTCATTAGTGTTTATACTCACTGGGGACAGTTCTATTTTAACTTGTATTCCCAGTTGCATGTAGTGTAATGTTCTATATTCTAAAAGACTCCAGTGCATTTTGTTAAACAGAATGATTTAAAGAGAATTGGCCAACTGCTGAATACCCATATCTCAAGGTCTTTCAAGTCAGAGCTGGCTAAACGTTTCTAAGAATGATGTAAAAGGATTTTTTTAAATCAATTTTTTAATCATTATTTTACAGAGGGCTTTAAAAGTCTTAACGTAATGCTATGCTTTTCTAATATCATGAAACAATATACAACATTTAAAAGTACCTTAAGTTCCTTTAAGATATTTTGCAATTATTAAGCGTAAATGCTTTGGACTATTTTTTGACCTATTCACAGTTGAGACTATTCACAGTTGTGAATGTGAACACCATGTGATGAAAAAATCTATTTTTATTAAAACACACCCTCATCCAATCTACAGACATAATTTCAATATCTTGATGATTTTTCCTCCTTGTATCTTCCTGTAAATGTTATTACTTTTTGATACAATTTTAATATGGAGGGATCATATTTCTTTTCATGATGCATGTGGCAGATGAACATGGAGTTTTTTAAGGGGAACTACAAGTGGAATATATATTTATATTTATTATATACATTTATATTCTTTTTCTTATTTTTAAGAAAATTGAATTTGTTGGTTCGGCTTTTTTCCTTATTTTGCCCAAGGAAATGATATAGAAGTCTTGGATGTTTTCTGCTTATGATTTCTGGAATTTTTTTCCTTTGTATTTGAACAAATTAAAAATGCATTTGGATTTAGATAAACTATGTGTGCCGAGAACATCCGTCTTATACACTAAACTGTTCTCTAAAGGGTGATGAGTAATTTGATTGGCAGTGAACACAACATAAATAACTAGGTTACAGATTGAGTTTAGTTTGGCCTGCAGCACCAAAACATCTCTAGACGATCTCAACACTGAACATCAGCTGCAGTTGGACACAAGTGTTTTAACCTATGCATCTCTCCACTGGAGGACTGACTTTAAAAACAACTGTATATATGGATTCTTAAACATTTGTTCTTATACCTTCAAACCTTTCCAGGGGATTTAGTATCCCAACATTGACTCTGTGCTGCCTCCAAAGCATTCAGACGATGACATTGCAAGGTCAGGCTGCTGCCCAGCACAAACCTGTCCTGTGGGCCTGGCGTGTATGTTTTCAGGTGTTGGCTAGGAGGAAGTCATTGAAAAGCAGAGCCAATTAGAACCACTTCCAGCAACAATAGAAATTACTGAGGTTGTCGAAGAAGAAGATAAACTGAAGAACGGCAACTGTATTTTGGGATCCAAGCATCAGATAAATGAAGCTAAAAATAATTTCAATCAAATTTATCTATAGCAAGTAGTTCCTTTTTTTAAAATTACTATTGATGTGTATTTAACTAATGACACTGTAGCTCTGTACCATTTCAGGTACCATTTATACCACTTAATTAACTGGGTAACTGTTTTCTAAGCACCTATTAAGAGGACTAGAATTTGTTCAGTGGTCTAAGGAATATAAAGTTATCTAAGATGTGCTCCTTACCTTAAGGAGATAACTTTGACAGGGATATGATGGCTGTTTATACATGGCTTTAAGCATTACCATCACCACCATCGTCATCATTATCATCAGAACTGCTATCATTCATTCATTCATTTGTTTATTATCTATAGCATACCTAGTATGTGCCAAACACTGTTCAAAATGCTAGGGATGTAGCAGAGAACAAGATGATCTAGGTTACTGACATCACAAAGCTTCTATTCTGGAGAGCTGAGACTGACAAAATGAACATTTAAACAACTTAATTTATATTATTATAGATATATGATTTACTAGGACATAATATACTCAAAAATGATAATGATATGAAGAAAAATAAAGCTAATTGAAGAAATAGAAGTGGATGTAGAATGTTATTTTGTAGAGGGTGGCCAGGCAAGGCCTCTCAAAGGAAGGAACATTTGAGATTGAGACCTGAAGTGATGAGAGAGAAAGAGTGACATGTGCAAGTGTACTGAGGAAGCACATTCCAAGCTGTTCACTTAGTGTGAACTGTCTTATTGTACATTTAAGTGAGAGCTTTGTTTGAATAATTTGTTTTAACCCTTGTTACATTTAAAAATAAATATTGTTATTATTCCAGTTGTTCAGCTAAAAAAGAAGCCTGAGGCTTAGGAAATTGTAGAGGCATGTTGTTTGCAATCTCATAGCTGTTAAGTAGCAGAGTTGGTCTCAAACCTATTGGTACAAGGCATTTTAGGCATTTTTTTTTTCAGAAGGAAAATTATATCTGGCTTGCATAATTGGGGGAAATTTTCAAGAGAAGAGACATTTGAGCAGGATGTTGAATGATTGACAATGTCTGTACCTGGATGCATATGAAACGAATTGGAGAAAAAAACTGGGAGTGGAATGGTTGGGTGAAGTTTGAAGCATCTGAGGCATATGTTGGAAATGGTAATCAGAGCAGTATAGGGTTCTTCCTCAAAAAAAAAAAAAAGATCAAGTTAGATGAAAAGACTGGAGCTTGGCTATAGACCATTGTTATTCTAGACTCACACATTTGCACTTAATTCTTTAGATAATGTAGAGACATTAAAGGACTTTGTGAATAAAGTGATGTAAGTGAAACTGTGCTTTAGAAATATTATAATGGTAATGGAATTTAAGATGGATGGAAAGGAGGGAATTATAGTAAGAGTTCATTAAGTCTGCAGTTCCTAAAACAGGGACTTGTAGATGCTTTTGATATTGATGGGTCATTTTTAGAGGAGCCAGACATTCTTATGAGCATCACTTTATGAACAGAAAAGTATTTTGTACTCAAACATGTTTTACCATTTTTAAAAATGGTATATTTTTTCTAGTCTGCCATTCCTGGGAAAATATGAGTTTATTTGAAAGCATTACAGACTTCAGAAGAGCTTTTATAAAATTGTGAATTTTCTCAGATAAAAGGTATTAAAGTACAACTATTATTATGTAGGGGTTCAAATCATTCCTTGATTCATTGGCTTATTGATTGATTCAAGAAATGTCTCCTTTTAGAATAGCATATTATAGTGTGTGAGTGTGGTTTCTGAAGCTAGACTTTTATGGATTGGACCTTGAGATATCCCACTTATTAGCAGTAAGTGGTTTGTTATTTATCTCTGTAAATCCCATGTTTCTCATCTGCAGATTTGTCAAAATAATAGTAATCTCACCTAATTCTCATGAGGATTTTGTGAGATTGTGAATATAAAGTACTCAGTACAATACGAGGCACATAATAAGGTATCTATTATTGCTGTTAGACAATGCTTGGTAGGCATTGCATAGTTACATATTCAAAAACTGAAAAACACACTCTGAACACATTTGTCTAATAATTTGCCTTGTGTTCCAGTGACAGTGAATCAAGATCAGAGTCAGTAGATTTAAAATTATCATTTCCCCTTGATTCCTTTACTGGACTGAGAAGTCAGTTATAATTGCTTACAATTATTCTCTTTCCTTTTTCTTCCCTCCCTTTGAGTTAATAAATATGAAAGTGTTTATGATTCTTGGTCCAGATACTCACTTCCTATTGTTTGTTGCCCTTCTTTCATTATCTCTTAGTTCTTGAGATGAGTGTTTCACAACTTTTTGCCCAGCATAGGCATCTACGTGTAGCATTGCCTCTCTAATCTATCATTCTGGCTTCTGAGTAGTCTTAAATAGAGCCTTAATATGGAGCATAACTGGTCATCACACCACACAGATTCTGACAAAGAAATTGCCCAGGGAACCTGCAGTCACGTTGCATTCCAGAAAAGGGTTTATGGTCTTAAGACAACTATTGCTTTTCTTGATGTTGTTACTGAAACGCTGATGATTTGCTAATCTACTGTTTCGATTTATGTGGACTAAGTTTATGAATGGAAATTGTAACCAAAATTCAGAAGGAATAGAGGTATTGGACGATAAGCATTAATAAGCATGAACATGAGGTATGGAGTGAGCCATTTTAGAAAAAAGATTGGAATTGATTTCTGCCGGATTTGGTTCATCAGAGTGTAAAACCTAAAGCTACTGATCTGAGAAGGGGAAAAACAAACAGTAACAAAATACCTCCTATGCGTGGTTTCTTCTTGCATTTATTTAGGACCTAATTCTTTAAGTCCAAAGAGTTTATCGCAGAACTGAATGCCACTATCCCTATATGAAAATTGGCTTCAGTGCTTTAAACTGTGAGTCACAATAAGCCATTTATAGCTTATCAAACGTTTGCTATTTTACTTATCTTTGTTTAAAGGAAGACTGTGGCTTCTTGGGTGATTTGTGCAAATACAGTGAACTGGAAACCTTTACGTTTTGTTTCATTTGTCCCCAAATCATTTGACTATTTCTGAATAAAGAAGGCTCTATTAGGACTGGAGGAAAAGAGGCTGGGGATTGGGACAGGAAGAAAGAAACAAGAAGCTTAGTGTTTTATAAACTTTATTATAAAGAAAATCTGGCGTTTATTTCAAACTAGTGTGGTCTGTGCTTTACTTTGGTGAATGATGCTCATATATTTCTAGTCAGTAGAATAGAACACAGATCATCTGAAAAATGAAAAGCTTTACTATATGTATGGTAAGAAATGCTCAAGTTTATCCTACCCCATCAGTCATACCTCCTTGCCAATATCATGCATGCTGCCCAGGGAGAGGATGTCGTAAACCATTGATATAGAAGCGCTCATTTAATTTAGTTACTACATTCTGTTGATATTTATGAGTGGTAGGGGAACTGTTTAAAAAAAGGACCTTTTGAGTTGACAAATGTGCACTGCTCTGCAGTGAGGGGGCATTTTTGAATAATTTTCCCATCACTAATCTCTTTTCCCCTTACCAGTTAGAAAAGTAGTCTATAGTGCTTCAGGAATATTAATATTTAAATCTTTATTGTAGGTTCCATTGTAGCAAGAAAAAATGTAAATGGGCACACTTTATTTACATAATTATTTTGCAGAGTATTTTGGCTATCATCCTAGTGTTTATATTCAATGTATTTTAATGCCATCCACATTTTAGACAACAGGCATAAACCTTTGCTGCTTTATCTGTTGGAGAAATAAGATTGCCCCCCAAAAGATAGCCATTTATAATATATGCACCTTTGAATAATTAAATGAGCTACCAAAGAGGAAGAGGATTCTAATCAGCTTTCAATGTGATTCTTCCATGCACTGAATCATTCCTTTATGAGTACATTTCTCTTGGAGCATGTATAATTATGAAACTTCTTTTTTTTTCTATCTCGGTAGGAACTGGGAAGTAACAGCCCTCCACAGAGAAACTGGAAGGGAATTGCTATTGCCCTGCTGGTGATTTTAGTTGTATGCTCACTCATCACTATGTCAGTCATCCTCTTAACCCCAGGTAATCTGTCTTTATTACTCTCTTATGATGGTATTGTGGATGATAATTTCACATTCAAATGCCTTAATAGGGTAGTCACATGTGGTTTCTTAGAACACATTAGCATTGGTTGGAATAAAAAAATGAATAACCAGACATTTCACAAATGGCACAGTCATTTTGTGGTTTAAATACCATGCAAGATAGTTGGGGGAAGCTGAAATGTAAAATATATATATTGAGAATGCCAAGGAAATCTTTGGTCTCCAGTGCTGTTTAGAGACTTGTTATGTTTGTCAATTTAATAAATGCGGAACACATTTGACTTTTATTGTGGGTGGAGATGAGGGAGTGGAGTCTGGAAGTTTCCATATATAGGAGACAGCCCAACTATAATGACAGTGGTAAGGGAGGATTTGACAGACAAAGAGGATTAGATCAAAAGAAAATGAGCTAAGCCTCTAAATAAGACACTTCCACTTTCTCTCGTCTTTCTCTGTAGTTTATACATTCCCAGTTTCTCTCTGTCTAAAGACCCTCTCCAGTTTGCTCTTGCACTACTCTTTAAATTGTGTCCTTTATGTTAAATAGTTGAAAACTACTATATAACTTATCAGTAGGTTTAATTGTTCTCTGGGGTTTATTTCAGTACTCAGAAGTTTTACTACTGTTTGGTAGGTGATAACACAGAAGGCAGAGAAAGGCTGCTCACATTTTAAACTCCCAAACTGCCTTCCAGGAACAAAAAAGTTTGTCATGCTAGTACAACCCACCCAACTAGCTTGCTCAAAAACTGATCCCCATATATGGCGGTGAAAAAAATGGTCGTTTCTGTGATAGGATTGAGCTAGTCCCCAGATCAACTCATATGCCTGTTGTTAAAGGCTATAAATTTATAACTTCAGTTCCTGCCCCAGTTTTGTTATTTACAAGCCCCTTAAACATGCTGAATTTATTTCCTCATGTACAACATTTGATTAACAAAAGCTCTCTTTCACAGAGTCATTCAGTCAACTAATTATGGTGGCTAATTATACAAATTGCAGTATCAGGTGTTCCAGTATGGTACTTTGTGACATATACCATCTTGGTAAAAACGTTGGCTTTGAAATGTATAGATTCCCAAAAATATAGTTTGTAGTTGTTATTTCACATATGAAGAGATTGAGAAAGAAATTAAGGGAGTCAGGAGAGAGGAAACCGAAGAGGAGACTTTAAAAAAAAAAAAAGAAAGAAAAAATTTCTCTTATAAGAGGTGGCTTATCCATCATTCTCTCAGGAACTGTCTCTTAACAGCGTCATTTGCACATCTGCAGTACAGTGTAATTGAGCAATGTGATGGCTGTGAGTTGCTGCCGATTGCCAAGAATCTTTGTTAAAGGAAGATGAGCTTATGTTCAGCATAGTGTTTCACTTAAACGTAGGAATTTTGACATAATTCTTAAAAAAATGAATGACATGGCTTCACTGCTTCTATTGATGAGTATCAGCCAGATGGAAGAAATTAGTATCATAGAATACCTATGTGTTTCTCTTGAACTTTCTTCCATCTGGTTCTAGTATCCTTGTCCCAGTGATTCAGTTTCTCAGGTTTTCTTGTTAACTCTCTGAGGCCATAGTGATACCTTGGTGTCTTTGAGAGTTTGGTATAACAAAGATCTTGGTCACTTAGTAAATTAAACCACCTCTACCCAACCCTTACCAAGTTGCCCCAGTAATAAAAACACAGGATAGTTGCATTCATTTTGTCATGCACTTATTCATTTATTAAAAGAAGGGTTTAAGCAAGATACACCTTGGTTTGAGTTATGGCTCTCACGGAACTAGTTTTGTGAAGCTGGCTAATAATTTCACCTTGTCTTCACTCATCTGTATTATGGACGCAACTCATAGTGCCAACTTTACAGTGTTGTTACCGACCCGGGTTCTTGGCCTCCTTAGTCAATAGAAATTGATAAGAGGCCAGACAAGAAATTCAGGCAAGGCTTTATTGGGGCCCCTGCTGTATCAGGGGGGAGCGAGAACAAACAACAGGTTTCCTTGCTCGCTCCCTGAGGGGGGGCGAGCTGGATCCTTATGTGGGGTGAGGGTAGGGGTGTGTCCAGGGGTCAGGCTGGAGTGGGGGCCTTAGGTGGTTTGCCTACCCCTTTGGTGGTGTTGTGTGCAGGAGGCATGCACAGTACCCTCCTTTTGCTCCTGGCTCTTCAGAAGTGACAGTTGGGATTTTTTTGGTATTTTTGTATCTTGTTGTCCATAATTTGCCCCAACTGGGAATGCACGCAGTTATTTTTAGTCCTTTATAGTTTCTTTGTATTTTGTTGCTCAGGAAGACGTCTGTCCAGGTGCAAGCGCTGCAGCAAAGTGTCCCAGGTCCCAGCCTGTCTCAGTGTTACTGTGAAGGATAAATGAGATAATAAAATTGAGGTGTTTAGTACAGTCTGTAGAACTGCTGCTGGCATTCCTCTTATTATTTTTATTATTAAGTACTTATTGACCACCAGACACAATGCCAAACACTGTTGCATGAGGGAGATTTCTAAGAAAAAGTATAAAGTCTTTCAGGAATATAGATCTTCTGTGATTTCAATTTTAAATTATGGCAGGTGGAAAAATACTAAATATTTAATCTGGCATCAGTCTTTCAGTGGTCTGTTCATTCATTTATTCATACATCAATAGATAATTATGGAGTACAACTTTCTAGGTACTATCATAGTTGGCCTCACTATCTCCTGCTTTATATCTATCACTTCCAATCTCCTTCTTCCCCAGCTACACAAGCACACAACAACCACATATCCCAACCCAAAGAGTTAATTTCATATGAAAGTAATCACACACAAATGGAAGTGCAATTATTATTTAGATTTATAATTTAGTGCTTGTTTTACATACCACATGTTCATATGTCTTTAGATTTGACTGTTATTTTTGGCAGGGATGTTATGAAATGAAAAATAAAAGTCAGTATGCTGGAGTGGAAAAAGTATTGTTACAGAAAACAAACAACTTGTGTTCTACACTCTCTGTTTGTAAACTCAGCGTCACCAGGGGTTGGAAGATGATATAAATTGATGAAGTGGACATAGGTAATGATGCTGGTTTAGGAATTCGCTTGAGTTATGAACGAGCAAATACCAGCGTGGTGGGGCCTCCATGGTGGGCTCAAACCAAACAGCAGAGTAAAATATAAGCTCAGAAGACTTACAGTTTGTGGCCTGAGTCCTAAGCCTAGAAGTACTCTTAGAAGTTATCTAGTCTTGCCTCCCTCGTTAGACAGGAAAAAAAAAAAAATAGAACTGAGTTTGTTTAACCTCTGGTTCTGAGGGCTAGAATGTGCATCGAGACCATTAGTGTGGCCTTTTGATTTAGCACATGTGTGCCTGTCTGTGGTCAGACTCTGGTGCTCTGATTACACGGAGCCTTCCTCTTCTTACCCTCAGCAGTGCTAGAATAGACCCGCAAGGGAAAACCTCCAGCTGAGGGAATAACATGCAACAACCCCCTCTAATCTTTCCTTTGTTCACAAGTATGTCTCCAAGGCCCAGCTTTCTAGGTAAAGCCAGTCAGACGGATGGAAACTTTCAACCAGGAAGGGGAATCCATGACAGGAAGGGAAACTTCTGATTCTGAAATTACTCAGCAAGATACTTGACCTTTTAGGATAAAGAGCTGACTCTAGAACAATCCTTCCAGTAAGTGTTGGGGTCAGAAATTCAACACCTTTATAGCTACAGTAAGTCCCCTACATACGGACCTTCAAGTTGCAAACTTTCAAAGATTCGAATATGCATGCATTCACATGTCTAATCACGTAAGTTAGTTCACGTGTCCGGCGTACATTGCCATGTGCAGCTTGCCCTCTGTCTCCTGCTGCTGATGACCCTTCAGCTCTACCATCTCCCACCTCCTCTCCCTCCTCCTGTCAGTAACTCTTCTTGCCTGTTCACGCAATGCCAGCCCTGACAGCTGTTGTACTGTACTACTGTACTTTTCAAGGTACTGTACTGTAAGATTAAAAATGTTTTCTTTATTTTTTGTGTTTGTTTTTTATGTATTATTAGTGTGAAAAGTATTATAAACCTATTACATTATAGTACTACATAGCCGATTTGTTTAGTTGGGTACCTGGGCTAACTTTGTTGGACTTACGAACAAATTGGACTTATGAATGCGCTCTTGGGACGAAACTCGTTTGTATGTAGGGGATTTACAGTATACGACCTCGGATAAATCACTTACCTCCTTTGACCCCAAGTGTTTTGTTGAAGAAAAGGGCATCTTTGGTTTGCCAGAAACTGAAGTGATTTCTTGAAGTTCATTACAGCTCTGATATCTGTGACCTAATAAAACAACAACAGCAATAATGGTGGCTTGCTTAGTAACAAATATAGCAACAGACTAAATCTGGTGAGCTCTCTCACTAAGCCCCTTCTACCTTGAAAATATATTTAATTTTTTGGAGGAGGGTGGGTGACGGAGAAAGCATACAAGGAGTTATCTAGTCTAAGAAATGATTTAGGAACTGTTTTGCTCAAAATAGCATCACATTTTGCAGGTAAGTGCTAAGGAATGTAAGCCTATAACCAGAGAAACACATGTTCATTGTAATTTTGGTTTGATTGCAAATTTTATTACAGAAGTAATTTGACACAGGTGTCTTAATTTCCAAGGTTGTCAGCAACTTCCGTGCCTTGTGAAAAGAAGTCCTAATTATTATTGAAGAGTAGGTTAACAATTCAAGTATTTCTTTAATAAGTAACTATTTCTGAAAGAAAATTTTCTTTTCAGATAAAAGGACACTTATTCGGATGTATTGATCCAGCCCACATATTTGTTGTTGTTGTTATTTGTATTTAAGTCATTTAAAGAAAAAAGTGTATCCACATTTATTTTCAGAACAGGTAACAATAAGATCAATAATTATACTCTACAGGGCTTCCCTGGTGGCGCAGTGGTTGAGAGTACGCCTGCCTATGCAGGGGACACGGGTTCGTGCCCCGGTCCAGGAATATCCCACATGCCACGGAGCGGCTGGGCCTGTGAGCCATGGCCACTGAGCCTGCGCATCCGGAGCCTGTGCTCCGCAACAGGAGAGGCCATAACAGTGAGAGGCCCGAGTACTGCAAAAAAAAAAATTATACTCTACAAATATATGGGTGTACATTCATGCTTAAAGCTCTGGAAACCAGTTTTAGGTAGCTATGCATTTACTCCGCAGTCTCATATTTATATTTAATATGCAGAATGACAGTGAACATGGTTAGGAAACATTTCACACAGAATACAGTTACCCATTTTGACTTGTTTGGAAAATAGAGAAGCATATTTTATGAGTTAGAATGTATTTGGTAGAGGATATTCATCAAGCTCTTAAGTTTGATTGCCATGTTGAAATAACCACCTATGGACTGCGTATATTCCACCAGTACTTCAGCAGCACTGGCCTGTTGCCCTTTGATTAACGTCTGTAATCAGTCAGTGTCAAAACAAAGTCTTCAGGTTAATTTACTCTCATGGTTGACTAAAGACAACATTGTAAGGCACTGAAATTGTGTCTTCATCGTTAGCTCTAGCTCTTGCTTTTAGGCAATTTTTTATTCCTTTAGTGCCTTCTGTAGGTGAGCATTTGGGTTGATCGTCACAGTTTTATCAGAGTATAAAAGAAGTCAAGCACTCAGGTATAAGATACCAGAACTCTGCTTGATCTCAGTTAAACAATAATTTAATAAGGATTGTCCACTTCCACTATATAAATGTCTGTATTTTCCCTTAGAGATGTATCTCTAATAGTAAGACGTTTACAGTAGATTCAGATTCCATTTTGGAAAATAATTTACAGAGGTTGAGATTGCCACTGTGATGCTGATGATTAGTTAAATCTTTAATGTCAGATGAGGATTTGATCCATGAAGTTAGGCTCACGTAGTTCATTTGAGCCATAGAGAGAACCTGAGAAATTTGTGCAATCCTATCCTGAAAAATAAACAAAACAAAAACTGAAAGTTAACATTTAAGGATGTGTGCCTTTCTTTGAAGAAATACCAATTTACAGATATTTTCCAAAGGGAGTGAACAATCATCTTATTTATTCTCATAACACATAAATTTAAAGAAAGTAGAGTAGTTTTCTAGATAATACGTCTAAGGCCAGCAGAATTGGGATGACTTTAGGTACCTAGTTTGTGGACAGTGTACAGCAGATAGAGTGATTAAATTTACAGCAGATAGAGTGATTAAATTGACCTTTGTATCAGTCTGACTTGAATTCATCACTTTGCCTTGATATGTCCCTGCAAATATGACTTTGAGGCAAAGAATTCTCTCTTAACTATTGTCTTAGACACCAGATTTATTATTTATTTAACATCTTTATTGGAGTATAATTGCTTTACAATGTTGTGTTAGTTTCTGCTGTATAACAAAGTGAATCAGCTATAGGCATACGTATATCATCCCCATATCCCCTCCCTCTTGTGTCTCCCTCCCAGCCTCCTTATCCCACCCCTCTAGGTGGTAGCAAAACACCAAGCTGATCTCCCTGTGCTATGCAGCTGCTTCCCACTAGCTATCTAGTTTACATTTGGTAGTGTATATATGTCAGTGTTACTCTCTCACTTCGTCCCAGCTTACCTTTCCCCCTCTCCGTGTCCTCAAGTCCATTCTCAACGTCTGTGTCTTTATTCCTGTCCTGCCCCTAGGTTCATCAGAATCATTTTTAAAAAAATTTTTTTAGATTCCATATATATGTGTTAGCATACAGTATTTGTTTTTCTCTTTCAGACTTACTTCACTCTGTATGACAGACTCTAGGTCCACCCACTTTAAGATAAATAACTCAATTTCATTTCTTTTTATGGCTGAGTAATATTCCACTGTATACATATGCCACATCTTCTTTATCCATCCATCTCTCGATGGATACTTAGGTTGCTTCCATGTCCTGGCTGTTGTAAATAGAGCTGCAATGAACAGTGTGGTACATGAGTCTTGTTGAATTATGGTTTTCTCAGGGTGTATGCCCAGTAGTGGGATTGCTGGGTCGTATGGTAGTTCTATTTGTAGTTTTTTAAGGAACCTCCATACTGTTCTCCATAGTGGCTGTATCAATTTACATTCCCACCAACAGTGCAAGAGGGTTCCCTTTTCTCCACACCCTCCCCAGGATTTATTGTTTGTAGATTTTTTGATGATGGCCATTCTGACCGGTGTGAGGTGATAACTCATTGTAGTTTAGGTTTGCATTTCTCTAACGATTAGTGATGTTGAGCATCCTTTCATGTGTTTGTTGGCAATCTGTATATCTTCTTTGGAGAAATGTCCATTTAGGTCTTCTGCCCATTTGTGGATTGGGTTGTTTGTTTTTTTTGATATTGAGCTGCTTGTGTTGCTTGTATATTTTGGAGATTAATCCTTTATCGGTTGTTTTGTTTGCAAATAGTTTCTCCCATTCTGAGGGTTGTCTTTTCGTCTTCTGTATGGTTTCCTTTGCTGTGCAAAAGCTTTTAAGTTTCATTAGGTCCCATTTGTTTATTTTTGTTTTTATTTTCATTTCTCTAGGAGGTGGGTCCAAAAGGATCTTGCTGTGATTTATGTCATAGAGGGTTCTGCCTATGTTTTCCTCTAAGAGTTTTATAGTGTTTGGCCTTACATTTAGGTCTTTAATCCATTTTGAGTTTTTTTTGTGTATGGTGTTAGGAAGTGTTCTAATTACATTCTTTTTTTTTTTTCTAATTTCATTCATTTACATGTAGCTGTCCAGTTTTCCCAGCACCACTTATTGAAGAGGCTGTCTTTCCTCCATTGTATACTCTTGCCTCCTTTATCAAAGATAAGGTGACCATATGTGCATGGGTTTATATCTGGGCTTTCTATCCTGCTCCCTTGATCTGTTTTTTGCCAGTACCATACTGTCTTGTTTACTGTAGCTTTTTAGTATAGTCTGAAGTCCAGGAGCCTGATTGAGAAACAGCTCCGTTTCTCTTTCTCAAGATTGCTTTGGCTATTTGGGGTCTTTTCTGTTTCCATATAAATTGTGAACTTTTTTGTTCTAGTTCTGTGAAAAATGCCAGTGGTAGTTTGATAGGGATTGCATTGAATCTGTAGATTGCTTTGGGTAGTAGAGTCATTTTCACAATGTTGATTCTTCCAATCCAAGAACATGGTATATCTCTCCATCTGTTTGTATCATCTTTAATTTCTTTCATCAGTGTCTTATAGTTTTCTGCATATAGGTCTTTTGTCTCCTTAGGTAGGTTTATTCCTAGGTATTTAATTCTTTTTGTTGCAGTGGTAAATGGGAGTGTTTCCTTAATTTCTCTTTCAGATTTTTCATCATTAGTGTATAGGAATGCCAGAGATTTCTGTGCATTAATTTTGCATCCTGCTACTCTACCAAATTCATTGATTAGTTCTAGTAGTTTTCTGGTAGCATCTTTAGGATTTTCTATGTATAGTATCATGTCATTTGCAAACAGTGACAGCTTTACTTCTTCTTTTCCAATTTGGATTCCTTTTATTTCTTTTTCTTCTCTGATTGCTGTGGTTCCAAAACTATGTTGAATAATAGCAGTGAGAGTGGGCAACCTTGTCTTGTTCCTGATCTTAGAGGAAATGGTTTCACTTTTTCACCATTGAGAGTGATGTTGGCTGTGAGTTTGTCATGTATGGCCTTTATTATGTTGAGGTAAGTTCCCTCTATGCCTACTTTCTGGGGAGTTTTTATTATAAATGGATGTTGAATTTTGTTGAAAGCTTTCTCTGCATCTATTGAGATTATCATATGGTTTTTATACTTCAGTTTGTTAATATGGTGTATCACATTGATTGATTTGCATATATTGAAGAATCCTTGCATTCCTGGGATAAACCCCATTTGAACATGGTATATGATCCTTTTAATGTGCTGTTGGATTCTGTTTGCTAGTATTTTGTTGAGGATTTTTGCATCTGTGTTCATCAGAGATATTAGCCTGTATTTTCTTTTTCTGTGACATCTTTGTCTGGTTTTGGTATCAGGGTGATGGTGGCCTCGTAGAATGAGTTTGGGAGTGTTCCTTCCTCTGCTGTATTTTGGAAGTGTTTGAGAAGGACAGGTGTTACCTCTTCTCTAAATGTTTGATAGAATTCTTCTGTGAAGCCATCTGGTCCTGGGCTGTTGTTTGTTGTAAGATTTTAAATCACACTTTCAGTTTCAATGCTTGTGATTCGTTTGTTTATATTTTCTATTTCTTCCTGGTTCATTCATTGAAGGTTGTGCTTTTCTAAGAATTTGTCCATTTCTTCCAAGTTGTCCATTTTGTTGGCATATAGTTGCCTGCAGTAATCTCTATGATCCTTTTTTTTCTGCAGTGTCAGTTGTTACATCTCCTTTTTCAGTTCTAATTCTATAGATTTGAGTCTTCTCCCTTTTTTTCTTGATGAGTCTGGCTAATGTTTTATCAATTTTGTTTGTCTTCTCAAAGAATCAGCTTTTAATTTTATTGATCCTTGCTATCATTTCGTTCATTTCTTTTTCATTTATTTCTGATCTGATCTCTATGTTTTCTTTCCTTCTGCGAACTTTGGGAATTTTTTTGTTCTTCTTTCTCTAATTGCTTTAGGTGTTAACGTTGAGTTGTTTAGTTGAGATTTTTCTTGTTTCTTGATGTAGGATTGTATTGCTATAAACTTCCCTCTTAGAACTGCTTTTGGTGCATACCATAGGTTTGTTTCTAGGTATTTTTTGGTTTCCTCTTTGATTTCTTCAGTGATCTCTTGGTTATTTAGTAGTGTATTTTTTAGCCTCCATGTGTTTGTAATTATAAATTTTTTTTTCCTGTAATTGATATCTAGTCTCATAGCATTGTGGTTGGAAAAGACACTTGATATGATTTCAGTTTTGTTAAATTAACCAAGTCTTGATTTGTGACCAAAATATGGTCTATCCTGGGGAATGTTCTTTGAGCTCTTGAGAAGAAAGTGTATTCTGTAGTTTTTGGATGGAGTGTCCTATAAATATCAATTAAGTCCATCTTGTTTATTGTGTCACTTAAAGCTTCTGTTTGCTTATTTATTTTCATTTTGGATGATGTGTCCATTGGTGAAAGTGGGGTGTTAAAGTCCCCTACTGTGATTGTATTACTGTCGATTTCCCATTTTATGGCTGTTAGCATTTGCCTTATGTATTGAGGTACTCCTATGTTGGGTGCATAAATATTTACAATTGTTATATCTTCTTCTTGGATTGATCCCTTAATCATTATGTAGTGTCCTTCTTTGTCTCTTGTAATAGTCTTTATTTTAAAGTCTATTTTGTCTGATATGAGAATTGCTACTCCAGCTTTCTTTTGATTTCCATTTGCATGGAATATCTTTTTTCATCCTGTCAATTTCAGTCTGCATGTGTCCCTAGATCTGAAATGGGTCTCTTATATACAGCATATATATAGGTCCTGTTTTTGTGTTCATTGAGCCAGTCTGTGTCTTTTGGTTGGAGCATTTAATCCATTTACATTTAAGATAATTATCAATATGTATCAATATGTATGTTCCTATTACCATTTCCTTAATTGTTTTGGCATTTTTTTGTTTGTCTTTTCTTTCTCTTGTGTTTCCTGCCTATAGAAGTTCCTTTAGCATTTGTTGTAATGCTGGTTTTGTGGTGCTGAATTCTCTTAACTTTTGCTTATCTCTGAAGGTTTTAATTTCTCCATCAAATCTGAATGAGAATCTTGCTGGGTAGAGTAATCTTGGTTGTAGGTTTTTCCCTTTCATCACTTTAAATATGTCCTGTCACTCCCTTCTGGCTTGCAGAGTTTCTGCTGAAAAATGAGCTGTTAACCTTGTGGGGATTCCCTTGTATGTTATTTGTTGCTTTTCCCTTGCTGCTTTTAATATTTTTTATTTGTATGTAAATTTTGATAGTTTGATTAATATGTGGTTCGGCATGTTTCTCTTTGGGTTTTTCTTGTATTAAACTCTCTGGGCTTTCTGGACTTGATTGACTATTTCCTTTCCCATGTTAGGGAAGTTTTCGACTATAATCTCTCCAAATATTTTTTTGGACCCTTTCTTTTTCTCTTCCTCTTCTGGGACCCCTATAATTCAAATGTTGGTGCATTTAATGTTGTCCCAGAGGTCTCTGAGACTGTCCTCAATTCTTTTCATTCTTTTTTCTTTATTCTGCACCCTGGCAGTTATTTCTACCATTTTATCTTCCAGGTCACTTATCCGTTCTTCTGCCTCTGTTATTCTGCTATTGATTCCTTCTAGAGTATTTTTAATTTCAGTAATTGTGTTGTTCATCACTGTTTGTTTGCTCTTTAGTTCTTCTAGATCCCTGTTAACTGTTTCTTGTATTTATTTTCTCCATTCTGTTTCTGAGATTTTGGATCATCTTTACCATCATTACTCTGAATTCTTTTTCAGGTAGGTTGCCTATTTCTTCTTCATTTATTTGGTCTTGTAGGTTTTTTACCTTGCTGCTTATTCTATAACATATCTTTTGTTGTTTAATTTTTTTTATTTTTGATGGGTGGTGCTTTATTCCTGTCCTACTGGTTGTTTGTCCTGAGACGTCCAGCACTGGAGTTTGCAGGCAGTTGGATAGAGCTGGGTCTTGGTGCTGAGATGAGGACCTCCAGGAGAGCTCACTGAGATTAATCTTCCCTGGTGTCTGAGGTTCTCTGTAATTCCACCAGTTTGGACTCAGAGCTCCCATCACAGGAGCTTGGGCCCGACGTCTGGCCTGGGAACCAACATGTCGTGAGCTTCATGGTACGGTTAAAAAAAAAAAAAAAAGAAAGAAAACAAAAAAGGAGCAGTATAATATCAAAGAATAAAAACCAAAATGAAATTAGAAAGATAAAAAATATATTAGAAAAAATAAAACTATAATTGAAACAACTGGTCACTGGGGGTACCTGCCATCCCCTTAGGTGTCCGTTGTCCCCCACCGTTGCCTGGTACGTGCCCTAGTTTTGAGAAGATGCAAATTCCGCGTCCTCCTAATATGCCATCTTGACTCACCCCCCACATTTTTTAAAGGAATGTTCTGACCCTTTGAAATGAGGCTTTAAAAATATTAATCTGTCCCTATTTATAAAAAAGATAATTTTCTAGAAAACAGTTGATAAAATTAAGTGCTTTATTGGACAGGTGACAGCTGATTTTTTATTGTTATGCAAAAACTCAAAATGAATTTATTCTGGTTACTATTATATTCTGAGAAAATAATAGCTCCTGGTTATAGTTAGTTAAAATGTCGTGTTATATTATGTTGCAAGCAATGTCTTGGCAGCTCTAATTTAAAACGTGTCATTTAAGTATCTGACCTGTGTTTTAAAATGTCAAAGCAGCGATTAAAATATCCCATTATGCTTTTATGAGGGAGAAATAATGTTTTACATATTTTGAAATTTGCATTACTCACTTATAGACATCAACATCCACCAAGATGCAAATTGTATATTTTATTTTGTTGAATTAAAAAGAGATATATGTTGTATTGATAGGCATAAGCTAAATTGTCTCTGATTGTTTTTCCAAGAACAGCACAGATGAACACATTTTAATATGGTATTACCCAGGCATAATCAGGCTGCCAAAGAGAAAACAATGACAGATTCTAACAGTTTCCCCCCAGATAAAATGGACTGTGGTTGCTTTTCTAATAGATTTATCTCTTATGTTAAATGAAAAATAATTTTCTCTGTCACTAATAAAGTCAGAGTAGTTATATTTTTTGTCTCTGCTTTATAGTTGCATTTCTATTTTTAAGTCAGATTTGATTTCCTTATTTATTTTCATCTTTTTGTATTGTCCAATCAGATAAATAAGGGATTTAGTTTACCTTATAATGTGTTCATTTTTATAAGAGTCAGAAGAGAATCTGTTTTAATAAGTAACATTTATTTATTATCTGCTTGTTACATTCCAGGTATTACACTGAGTGCTTTAAATGTACTACTTTATTTACCATCGCACCACTAACATGAAATAGATACTATTAATTTATTCATATTCTACATTATTTGGCTGAGTGTTACAAGTTACAGTAAATTGCCTGTCACACAGTCAGAATATGGGGAAGCTGGGTCCCTATCCCAGGCCATTTTGGCTCTAGCACCCGTCTTAACCTTTGAAATAAATGTTAAGTTAAGCTCTATACTGTACCTATGCAAAGTATGGGCAAGAAACATTTGAGAAAAAAAATGAGCAAAATGAACTGTGCTTTTATTCTGAGCCTTGATTTTTTTTTTTAAATGAGTGAGTTAATTCTGTATATTTCCAAAAGGGAATGCAAAGCAAAGAAGGAATTAAGCTGGGGTGGCCAATGGGTAGTTAGAGAAGAAGTGACAGAAGTAGGTGACTGGAAAAAGTATACATGTCAATTCTTTCAGCTATCATATTGTTTTCTAAAACTTCAAACACTCATGATAAAATGTAAGTGAACCTGTTCTTTTGTAAACCACAGTGTATCAAAACTATTTACATGTCACTGTACAATTTTAAATATGTTGTCATATTTTTTATTTGCCTTCTTTTAAATGAAATACTTGCTTTAGGAATATGATAGCCTGGGGAAAATTGGGGGATCAAAATAGCCTGGTCTTTGAGAAGGAAAGTTTCCTTAAGCGAGGGTGTTGTATCCAATTGCCCCTCCTCCTGGAAAAAAAAATTAGCATACATTAGCCCCCTGTGTTTGTGATAGGGGATATTTTAATATGCAAATCTGTGCATAATGATTTGACTTTTGCATGGGGTGTAGAACACCTCTGATCCTATGCTCACAGCCTACCCTGTTTTTTTCTGGAGAAACACCAGCAATTATGCAATATGAGGGAAAAAAGGCCAATAAACTTACTTTTTTATATGGGTTATACCATATGGGTAATGCCATGTACCATAAAATTTTCCACTTTGAAGTGAACAGTTCAATGGCATTTAGTATGTTCACAATGTGTGTAACCACCAACTCTATATAGTTCCAAAACATGTTATCACTACAAAAGGAAACCCTGTGCCCATTTAGAAGTTACTCCCCATTTTCCACTTGCCCCAGCTCCTGGCAGCCAGCAGTCTAGCTCTGTCTCTACCAGTTTACCTATTCTGAATATTTCATACAAATGGGATCAAACAATATGTGACCTTTTTAGTTTGACTTCTTTCACTTAACATAATGTTTTAGAAGTTCATCCACGTTTTCACATATCAGCATTTCATTCCCTTTTATGGCTGAATAGTAGTCCATTGTATGTATGTATCACAATTTATTTATCCATTCATTGATTCATCCATCCATCCATCCATCCAATCACTGATGGAAATTTGGAATGTTTTCACCTTTGGGCTATTGGGAATAGAGCTGCTATGTACATGTGTACATGCATTGTTTTTTTTTGAGTTCTTGTTTTCAATTTTTTGATGAGTATGTCCAGGAATAGAATTATGGGGCTATGTGCTAATTCATGTTTAACTTTTTGAGAAACTACCAGACTATTTTCCACAGCAACTACACCATCTTACATTTCCAACAGCAATATATACATTTTCGAGTTTCTCCACACCCTCATCAACACTTGTTATTTTACATTTATTTTATGATTGTCATCCAAGAGGTTTGAAGTGACATCTCATTTGGTTTTAATACGCATTTCCCGAATGATGAGTGTTGTTGAGCATCTTCTCATATGCTTATTGGCTGTTTGTGTATCTTCGTTTAAGAATGGTCTATTCAAGTTTTTTGCACATGTTTTAATTGGGTTGTTTGATTTATTGTTGTTGAGTTGTAGTTCTGTATTCTGGATATTAATCTCTTGCTAGATATATGATTTGCAAATATTTTCTTCTATTCTGTAGGTTGTCTTCACTTTTTTGACACTTAATTTTTATGAAGTCCAGCTTATCTTTTTTGGTATTGTATCTAAGAATCCATTGCTAAATCCAGAGGCATGAAGATTTACCTGTATGTTTTTTAAAGAGGTTTATGGTTTTAGCTCATAGCATTAGGGCAGTGAATGATTTTGAGTTAATTTTTGTGTACGGTGTAAGGTGGGGAGTCCAACTTCATTTTTTGCATACATTTCACCTAGAAACATTTGTTGAAGAGACTGTTCTTTACCCATTGAAAGTTTTTTTTTTCTCTCGTTGATTATCATTTATCATAGATAATATTGGCTTATTTGAGGACTTGCAATTGTAATCCACAGTCTGTGTCTAACCTTATGCCAGTATCACGCCACTGTTTTGATTACTGTAGCTTTGTAGTAAATTTTGAAATTAGAAAATGTGAGTGCTCCAACTTTGTTTTCTTTTTTAGTTTTTAATTTTTTCCTATTCAGGGCCTTTTACAATTCCATATAAATTTGAGGATTGTCTTTTCCATTTCTGCAAAAAATAAAAAGGTAGTTGGGATTTTGATATTGATTGTATTGAATCTGTGGATCACTTTGGGTAATATTGCCATCTTAGAAATATTCTTTCAATCATTAAACACTAGTTGTCTTTCCATTTATTTATATCTTTAATTTCTTTCAGCAATGTTTTATAGTTTTAAATGTAAATTCTTTACCTCCTTGGTTAAATTTATTCCTAAGTATTTCATTCTTTTGAATGTGATTGTAGCTAGAATTAATTCCTTAATATCTTTTTTTGATTGCTTATTGCTGGCATATAGAAATACAACTAATTTTTGAGTGTTAATAAACACTTAAAACCCTTTATTCTAAATTTACTTATTAGCTGTAGAAGATTGTTGTAGATTCTTTGGGTTTTCTACATATAGAAGACAATGGCATGTGTAAATAGAGATAGTTTTACATCTTCATTTCCAAGTTGGCTGTCTTTTATTTATTTTTCTTCCCTGGCTAGAATTCTGGTTAGAATTTCTAGTATAATTTTGTATAGCAATGGTGAAAGTGGACATCATTGTCTTGTTCTTGATCACAGAACATCTTTCAGTCTTTCATCACTGACTACCACCTTAGCTGTGGGTTTTTCATAAAGACCTTATTTCATGTTGAGGAAGTTTCTTTTCATTCCTAGTTTTTAAAATGTTTCTAAAAGAAAGAGTGATGGATTTTGTCAAATGCTTTTTATCATGAATTGAGATGATCATGTGTTTTTCCTCTTCTTATCTATGAATGTAGTGTATTACATTGGTTACCTCTTTTTTTTTTTTTTTTAGTCAGGTTACCCTTAAATTCCTGGAATAATCCTCTTTGTTAATAGTTCATAATCCTCTTGATATGCTGGAGAATTTGGTTGGCCAATTAAAAGAAGTCATTCTGCCATTTGCTACTAGTATTTCATTGAGGGTTTTTGCATATATATTCATAAGGAATCTTAACATTTTTTTCATGTGTTCTCTTTGGATTTGGATCAGAATAGCCTAACCTTATAAAAGGAGTTATTAAGTATTCCTTCCTCTTCTAGCTTTTGGAAGAGTTTGAGAAAAATTGGAGCTAATTCTTCTTTAAATGTTTGGTAGAATTTACAAGTGAAGTCATCTGTTCCTGCATTTTTCATTTTTGGGAGGTTTTTGTTTATGGATTCAATCTTCTTACTAGTAATTGGTCTGTTCAGATTTTTTATTTCTTCTTGAGTCAGTTTGGTAGTTTACATGTTTCTAGAAATGTGTCCATTTTATCTAAGTTATTTAATTTGTTAGCATACAATTGTTCAAAGTATTCTCTCATGATTCTTTTAATTTCTATAAAATTTTAGCAATGCTCCCAGTTTCATAACTGACTTACTATCTGCATCTTCTTTCTTTTTTATCTTAGTCAACTTAAGTAAAATTTGGTCAATTGTTTTGATGTTTTCAAAGAAAAAACTTGATTTTATTGATTCTTTCTACTGGTTTTCTATTCTCTAATTTCATTTATCATCACTCTAATATTTATTACTTTCTTCTACTAGATTTCAGTTAATTTCCTCTTCTTTTTTCTACTTATTTACATGTAAAGTTAGGTTATTGATTTGAGATCTTTCTTTTTTAGTGGAGGTATTTATCTCTTTTAGTAATGCCTTCACTGAATCCTATCAGTTTTGGTATGTTGTATTTTCATTTTCATTTGTCCCAAAGTATTTCCTAATTTCCTTTGTGATTTCTTCTCTGAAATACTGCTTGTTAAAAGTGTCTTGTTTAACATCCTCATACAGGTGAATTTTCCAGTTTTCTTTCTGTTATTGATTTTTACTTTCATTCCATCTCATTCAGAGAGCATATTTTGAATAATTTCAATATTTTTAAATTTATTGAACCTTGTTTGGTGGCCTAACATATGGTCTATCCTGGAGACTGTTCCATGTAGTTGAAAAGAATGTATCCTGCTGTTGTTGGATGTAGTGATATGTGGATAAATAGATAGATATAGAGAGATATTGATATTGATGCATTGATTAGTTGATCAATATTGATATAACGATTTTGGAAAGTCAGTATCCTGTGTGATGTGTAGTCTCTGAAGTCTCTGTTCCTTTAGTTTATGTACAGGTCACATTTTTACAAAGATTTCCTTGAATGTTCGGATTCAAGAGGTGGGGAGGGGCAGGGAGGATAAAAAAAGAAAAAAAAGTAGAATGTTTTTAAAAAGAGGGGACCAAAAAACCATCTCATTCTTTTCAAATTAGTACTGTGCTGGGACACTTATTCAGATCATCTGCAGTTCTGTCTTAGCCTTCACTTCCTGCTTGTACTGAGCCTAAAGTTTAGCCAGAGGTGAAAACTTAGGGTCTTTTCAGATCTTTTTTGAGCATGCATACTGCTCTGGGCATGCATGTGGCTTTCCAAATGTTCCAATATATGTAGGCATTTTGAATGCCTAATTTCCCAAAGAAACTCTTTTCCAGCTTTGCCTCCCAGCTTTGGGTTCCCTATATTATGTCTTAACTCTGTCTTTTTCCCCATGTAGCTGTGGCTCATTCATTTGCTTTATGATGTTTTTGAGGAATACCCATTGCTTTTCTGCCCTGATTGTTCTGGATCAGGTGTAACAAAAATAAGTGCCTTGTGTCAGTTGAGACAGTTTAGAGCAGGCAAACACAACTCTTTGAGAATAAGATCTACTTTGCTCCCTCTAGAACCAGGACCATACTACAAATGCAGGCTGCTGACTCAAAGATTGCCACCAAGACAGTGAGGGGATGGGGGTAATGGCAAATAAAAATTCCACAAGCCTTCCTATTATTTTTAAATTGCCTTTTTCTTGATTCAGTGTTTGCTTGTCTTTTGTAAACATTTGACTGTTTTCCAGAGTTTTGACAGTTTATTCTGACAATTTTTCTTGTGTTTTTTTTTTTTTTTTTTGATGTTACTGTGGGAAAACAGTCTCTTGGAGCAATCTACTCCTTTGTGTTCATTGATATCACTCTAATAACAGACTTTACCGATCCAATTTATATGCAACTGGCTTCTGTGATTTGTGATCAACCTGAGTTGTTATATTTAAAACCATCAAGCCTAGGTTTTATATCTTTACCATTTACACTGTTTCCTCCATTTATTGTATGATGCATAATAGTTTATACTATCAGTACAAACCGAGTTTTCACTAAATATTGACCAGTGACAAATTTATCTACTTATTCACTCTTGTATTAAAAATTACAGAATGTCAGAGAAATATTTCATGAAGTTCTTGATGATGAACATAACAATAACATAATGTAGTATGATCATTAAATCTGATGTTATTACCAAATCGAGAAGAGAGTCCACATCTGTAGAGACCTAGAATAATACTTACTATAACCTTAGCAGTTTGAAATGAAGGTAAAATAAACTTAATAAAATACACAATAAAGTATACACAGGAGAGCTTAGTGTGGGGAACTCTAACAAATCATTGAGGACATAAAAGTGCTTTTGGGCATTTGAATTATACCTAGAAATATTTTCTGGATTAGAAATTAATTTCTCAGGCTTTTTATAAAATATCTGTTAATTCATTTAAAATGGCAAAGTAAAACTATTACATGTAAATATACATAATATATAATGAAAAATAGTTACCTTTTCAAAAATCGGTGAGAAGAATGTCATTATTTTATGTTTTTGCAAATATTTAATGTCTGCTCAATAGAAGACTGCAGGATTCTCATATGTACTCCTGTGTCAATTCTTTTGGAGTCAGTTGCTTTGGTTGAAGCATATGAAGGAATTCTGGCCTCATAAATATATGCAGTTAGAAATGGAGGGAGTTTTTTAATAGCTTTTTCACATAATTGTAGAGGCTCTTCCTTGATACTTCTTGAGAACTTGATAAATGGTAGATCCTCAATGGTTAGCTGCATTGTGAAACCTGAAACCATATCCGTAAAATATCAGTACTCTGCTTTTAAAATCTATTGGTCCATCTAGCACTTTAAAAGGATCTTTTACCTATGCACGATTCTGTAACATTATGCATTGGTCATTTGGAAAATATTAGTTCAGTGAGTTATACAGATCTTCCAAATGTTGGTAGAGTTTATTACACAATATTAAGAAAAAACAGCTAATATCACTGATGGTATAACTAGAAAAATCTCACTAGAAGAGTATTGGGAAGTAGTCAAATTCAAGATAGAGAACACAAGTTTTGAAAACTTCAATTTTTTTTTTGAAAGCTTGAATTTTATAGTTTGTAACAAACAATTGTGTTTTTAAATTTTTTTATGTATTATTTTTTAACAGTTATGATTTTTAAGTGAGAGGCTCATTTTATTTATTTTGAAGAAAACATTTGCCAGATCCTTAAATCTAAATAATCATAGTTTGTTATTCAGTTTTTCCACTAAAAATGGTGTTCCAGGAAAAAAGCTGTTAGTTCAGTTCATAACTTAAGCAATTGCCCACATGCATTTCTTTGGAAAAAGTACCATGTCAATATGCAGGGGAAGTGCTTTTTGGGCAGCAGAGGGGAGGAGGTATAAGTCCCTTTTCACCACACAAATATTAAAAAGATATCAAGGGTGGAGACTGAATACAATGGACAATTTTTAGAACTGTGTTGAGGAAATTCTTAACTGGAATAGGATTTTTCAAGCATTTTTTGAGCATTTATAAGACTAAAGAACAGAATGACTATCATATAGTTTTATGCCACAGTATTGACTCTCAGTGAGGTGCCTGTAGTTGCATCCACTTTTGGTTTTGCTTCTAGGAGTGGGAATTTCAACCCAGTGTAAAAGGAAGATGTGCCTTAGTATTACTATGAATATAATTTTGACTTTTAGGACTGCTTCCACAGTTGCCCACAGATTATGCTCTGCAGTGCTCTCCTGTAGAGTAGTAGAGATATGGAACAGAAATTTGCTCATGGTAATGTGATTGAATTAAAAAGTATGCCTGAGGGAGGAGCTCAAACTTGTTTATATAAGAGCTCATAGGCCCAAAGTAGAGCTATAACACATTAGGGTATAAAGAAGACATCATTCTAGCGTGTGTGTGTGTGTGTATAAGGTGTGTGTTATGTGTATCAGTCTGTAATTTGCCTTTTCTTCTCACAATGTAAAAGGCCTTTGTGCAAGTACATTTCTCACATTTAGGTTTTCTACTCAAATTCAGGAGATTTAATTTGGAAAAAGTCTCAGAAAGAAGATTGAATGTGATTAGAACTTTGAATAATTGACTAATTTGACTAATTAAACCTATGAGTAAATCCTAAAGCTCTTGATTTACTTATTCAAGAGATGACAAGTTTGAAGTAAAATTTAATAAGTCCTTCAGAACCTGAAAGTACATTCCTTATTTTGATGAGCAGTTAAGAGTCTCTGCTGAAAATAAGGAGAACTCGTACAGAATATAACAGAAATTAGGGCATCTTACAGATGCAAGCTACTTTATGGGCCTTAGTGTGTGTTTGGGGAGGGGTACATCCAATAAAGTTCTATATGAAGAAACCAAACATGTCAACAGCAGAGCTGTTCTGGTTGAAGTGTTTTAACCACATAATTCCCATCTACCCCTCTCCTTTCTCTGTCCTAAGAGAGCTTTAGAGTCTCTAGAACACAGCCAGCCACAGTGTAATTTAGTCCAACCCTTTCTCTTTACAAATGAGGAAACTTACTCCTGAATAGATGGAGAGAACTAGCCAAGGGCCTATGCACTAGTTAAGGGTTTAACTAGGATTAAAATATGAACTCCTAGCTCTGATTACTGTTATTTCAGCATTAGTGCTTGTCCCTGTTTGAGTATAGGCAGTGGGAGTATAAGTTCATAACTGTCTGTGGGGAAACTTTGAGAAGACGAATGGATCGTAGAAGGCAAACTTCTTGTAATCTATTTCAGTATTTTGTATTCAGTGTACATTCCCTAGAAATTCTCCCCATGTATGGTGAAAAAAAAGGACAGAGTTGGGAGAGGGAAGACAATGACAGTTAAATAAATATATAATACCTTATTTGCCAGCCGTCCTCTTCATTCCATTCAGTACAGACCCAGCTGTAATTACAATTTAGTAACTTTCCACATAGCTGAATTTTTAAATGACTTTTTATAATTAAAATGTGGCTTTCTGTATGAACACTACATGCTGGAAATATACTTGAGAAGGAAAGAACATTCATTGGAAGATAATCTGATTTAGGAAGTAAATTTAATTTGAAGGGTATATATAATTTAGACTTTATAAGATACAGGGTTAATCTGAGTCAAAAGTGGTTCTAGGTGATAGAATTGATGAAGATAAGGAATTGACTGGCCTTTTATTCAAGAAACTTAGCTGTTGCCACAACAAGATATTGGAGTAGGAAAAGGCAAAAGAAAGAGATAGAGGAAGGAAACTCCTGGCATACCAAGAGGAACAAAGGTAATTTTCTGGGACTATAAAACAGATGGTACACAGTGCACTAATTCCCTTTGTGCTTTTGCTTGAGTGGATGAATTGGTGTTCAGAATACTAAGTGACAAGCTGCTTCATTGACAAGACTGATTTATAATTTATTTGTGTGATCCATATATTTGACCTTACAAATTCAAAATAGCCAAATACTCTTCTTTCAAAAAGAGACTTCTGAGTGAATTTTACATTTCACTAACTTTTTCTACTAAAACATGCAACTCAATACTGTACTTCTGGTAGGGTACATCCAAGAACATAATGGAAATATTTGGGCTGAAGGGAACTATGAAAGAAACAAAAACTCCAAAGAAAGGGAAAACATTTTGTTTTGTGACTTTGAAATTTTAAAATTCAAATTTGCTTTATATTGAGGTACATTTTAACATTTTAATAATAATAATGACAATGGCTAACATTAAATAAGCTGAGTACTTTGCCTAATGATTTCCATATATTTCTTCATTTATAAATAGAAAAGAAAAGAGATGTAACTTGTACCAGGGCATACCTTATAATTTTCTTCTGTTTCAGTGATATGTATTTTTATTCCTCAATTTTACATTCCAAACTATGTGTAGCTCCTTAACTGGAAATAGTAACCCTTTGTTCATTTTCTAGGTGATAAACCAGGAAACATTAAAAAGAACTTGATATATTATATCTGATCTCAAATGACATAAATTTTGACAATATTCAGTCTGCTGTATTGTATTTCAGCATCCTAGTGAAAGAAAAGAATGGGAAAATGATGGAAAAAAGAAAGGAATTAGTGCTTTAGCTGTTAAGTAGTAAAACAAAACTTTAAAGTCTGACTAGGAAATGTACAATCAGCAAATATTTTGAAAAGATCTGGAATTTGGCTGTGACTGCTATGGTTTGCATTCTATATTTTCATGTATACAGTTATATAAGGCAGGGTGGCGGGGGTGTTACCCTTTCTATGAACTTTGAAAAATCAGTAATGTTTTAAAATGGAAATGCGGGCTTCCCTGGTGGTGCAGTGGTTGAGGGTCCGCCTGCCGATGCAAGGGACATGGGTTCGTGCCCCGGTCCGGGAAGATCCCACATGCCACGAAGCAGCTGGGCCCATGAGCCATGGCCGCTGAGCCTGCGCGTCCGGAGCCTATGCTCCGCAACGGGAGAGGCCACAACAGTGAGAGGCCCGCGTACCGCAAAAAAATAAAAAATAAAAATAAATAAATAAAATGGAAATGCACCAGAAGAGTAACCTGTAGTGACACTAAACATGGGAAATGAGAATAAACTTTAAGAATAGAGATTTAAATGTAGCTCTGGGAAATAAAGGTGGTGGTACATTGGACATCCAGAGAAAAGAGAGAATCAAATGAGCAGAAAGAGAAAATAGCCTTGTTCTTCTTGTGGGAATTCCGAATAACTACCTGATTAGATTTTTCTTTTCATTACTGTTTTAACAAGAAATTATTTCAAATAAGATTTAAATTAAAAGAAATATTTCTGAACCTCTGATGTCAAGAGTAAACCAGATAAAAAGTAACACAGTTTCAGTAAAGAGAAACCAAGTACTGAAAGTCACAGATTAGTTTTCCTTCAGTTCATTACTGAAGAATTTTCTTTTCTCTTCTAAGATTATGTGGCCAACTTATTTCAAAAGGCCATTTAAAAGCAAGATTGGATTTTTGGAAGAAAGCACAGAAATACCAATAGAAGTCTATGATCTTGAATGATAGACTAGAACAGAGAAAAGAACATGGAGAGAATTATTTAATGTCAATTCTATTTCTACACTCCTGTTTGCAAAGTTGAATGTTTTAGCTAAGATTCTATATCTTGTACAATTAAAAAAATAATTACTCTGTTTCCAGTTCTTTAAATACTTGGGATCATTGTTATACTGTGCATCTCATTGGATCCATGTGCTATTATTCATAATTATAACCATAATCATAGGATACTATTTGGTTAACAAATATTTAGCCTTTCAATAGAAACTGTCGACAAGCCTCTTAGATAGCCTCATCCACCAAAGGGCAGACGGCAGAAGCAAGAAGAACTACAGTCCTGCAGCCTGTGGAACAAATACCACATTCACAGAAAGATAGACAAGATGAAAAGGCAGAAGGCTATGTACCTGATGAAGGAACAAGATAAAACCCCAGAAAAACAACTAAATGAAGTGGAGATAGGAAACATTCCAGAAAAAGAATTCAGCATAATGATAGTGAAGAAGATCCAGGACCTCGGAAAAAGAATGGAGGCAAAGATCGAGAAGATGCAAGATATGTTTAACAAAGCCCTAGAAGAATTAAGAAACAAACACCTAGAAGAATTAAAGAACAACCAAATAGAGATGAACAATACAGTAACGGAAATGAAAAATACGCTAGAAGGAATCAATAGCAGAATAACTGAGGCAGAAGAACGGATGAGTGACCTGGAAGACGGGATGGTGGAATTCACTGCCGCAGAATAGAATAAAGAAAAAAGAATGAAAAGAAATGAAGACAGCCTAAGAGACCTCTGGGACAACATTAAATGCACCAACATTCGCATTACAGGGGTCCCAGAAGGAGAAGAGAGAGAGAAAGGACCTCAGAAAATATTTGAAGAGATTATAGTCGAAAACTTCCCTAACATGGGAAAGGAAATAGCCACCCAAGTCCAGGAAGTGCAGAGAGTTCCAGGCAGGATAAACCCAAGGAGAAACACACCGAGACACATAGTAATCAAACTGACAAAAATTAAAGACAAAGAAAAATTATTGAGTTCAACAGAAAAATGACAAGTAATATACAAGGGAACTCCCATGAGTTTAACAGCTGATTTCTCAGCAGAAACTCTACAAGCCAGAAGGGAGTGGCATGATATATTTAAAGTGATGAAAGGGAAGAACCTACAACCAAGATTACTCTACCTGGCAAGGATCTCATTCAGATTCGTCGGAGAAATCAAAAGCTTTACAGACAAGCAAAAGCTAAGAGAATTCAGCACCACCAAACCAGCTCTACAACAAATGCTAAAGGAACTTCTCTAAGTGGGAAACACAAGAGAAGAAAAGGACCTACAAAAACAAACCCATAACAATTAAGAAAATGGTAATAGGAACATACATATCGATAATTACCTTAAACGTGAATGGATTAAATGCTCCCACCAAAAGACACAGGCTTGCTGAATGGATACAAAAACAAGACCCATATATATGCTGTCTACAAGAGATCCACTTCAGACCTAGGGACACATACAGACTGAAAGTGAGGGGATGGAAAAAGATATTCCATGCAAATGAAAATCAAAAGAAAGCTGGAGTAGCAATACTCATATCAGATAAGATAGACTTTAAAATAAGGAATGTTACAAGACACAGGAAGGACACTACATGGTGATCAAGGGATCAATCCAAGAAGAAGATATAACAATTATAAATATATATGCACCCAACGTAGGAGCACCTCAATACATAAGGCAGCTGCTAACAGCTATAAGAGAGGAAATCAACAGTAACGCAATAATAGTGGGGGACTTTAACACCTCACTTACACCAATGGACAGACCATCCCAAGAGAAAATTAATAAGGAAACACAAGCTTTAAATGACACAATAGACCAGATAGATTTAATTGATATTTCTAGGACATTCCATCCAAAAACAGCAGATTACACTTTCTTCTCAAGTGCACACAGAACATTCTCCAGGATAGATCACATCTTGGGTCACAAATCATGCCTCAGTAAATTTAAGAAAATTGAAATCATATCAAGCATCTCTTCTGACCACAACACTATGAGATTAGAAGTCAATTACGGGAAAAAAAAACTTAAAAAACACAAACACATGGAGGCTGAACAACACATTGCTAAATAACCAAGAGATTCCCTGAGGAAATCAAAGAGGAAATCAGAAAGTACCTAGAGACAAATTACAATGAAAACACAATGATCCAAAACCTATGGGATGCAGCAAAAGTATTTCTAAGAGGGAAATTTATAGCAATACAAGTCTACCTCAAGAAATAATGAAAATCTCAAATAAACAATCTAACCTTCCACCTAAAAAACTAGAGAAAGAAGAACAAACAAAACCCAAAGTTAGTAGAAGGAAAGGAATCATAAAGATCAGAGCAGAAATAAATGAAATCGAAACAAAGAAAACAATAGCAAAGATCAATAAAACTAAAAGCTGGTTCTTTGAGAAGGTAAACAAAATTGATAACCCGTTAGCCAGACTCATCAAGAAAAAGAGGGAGAGGACTCAAATCAATAAAATTAGAAATGAAAAAGGAGAAGTTACAACAGACACCACAGAAATACAAAGCATCCTAAGAGACTACTGCAAGCAACTCTATGCCAATAAAATGGACAACCTGGAAGAAATGGACAAATTCTTAGAAAGGTGTAACCTTCCAAGACTGAACCAGGAAGAAATAAAATAAATAAGTAATGAAATTGAAACTGTGATTAAAAATCTTCCCCCACACAAAAGTCCAGGACCAGATGTCTTCACAGGTGAATTCTATCAAACATTTAGAGAAGAGCTAACACCCATCCTTCTCAAACTCTTCCAAAAAATTGTAGTGGAAGGAACACTCCCAAACTCATTCTATGAGGCCATCATCACCCTGATACCAAAACCAGACAAACATACTACAAGAAAAGAAAATTACAGACCAATATCACTGATGAATATAGATGCAAAAATCCTCAATAAAATACTAGCAAACAGAATCCAACAACACATTAAAAGGATCATACACCATGATCAAGTGGGATTTATCCCATGGATGCAAGGATTCTTCAATATATGCAAATGAATCAATGTGATACACCATGTTAACAAATTGAAGAATGAAAACCATGTGATCATCTCAGTAGATACAGAAAAAGCTTTTGACAAAATTCAACACCCATTTATGATAAAAACTCTCCAGAAAGTGGACATAGAGGGAACCTACCTCAACATGATAAAGGCCATATATGACAAACCCACAGCAAACATCATTAAAAAAAAAAAGAAATAGCAACTATCAACATATATTAGGTTTTCAGACTTTCACACATGTATCCACACTTATATATATGTACATATGCACACACATCAAAAGGTATCTCATATTTAGTTACAAAATAACTAGAGATGATGTGTTACCCAGTACCTTACTTGTGAAGGATAAAGTCTATGAGACACAGTCCAGTGTTTGAGACTCAGTGCTTCCACTTCTGGGGGCACATGTTGATCCCTGATCAGGGAGCTAAGATCCCACAGGCCGTGAAGTGCGGCCAAAAAAAAATTAAGTAATATTTTGTTGATACTAGGAATAGGTGTTGATTTCAGAATTTCTTCCTCTGAAGATTTGTAAGAAAGGAGCTTTACATGAGGAATCATCTCTTAAAATTATTTACAATCTAATACCAATTTCCTTCTTAAGCTACCTTCTCAGTGTTCGATGTGAGTGATTGGGATGAAGAAATGGTGCCCAGGATTCTCTGTTTGCTAAGTGTGGCTGTAGAGTCAAAATGGAGAGAAAATTATTAAAATGTATGAAATATAAGATTTCTTCAGATGGTTCTAACATAAATTAAGTTCCTGAGAAATCAGGTTGCAGCTGGGTTATAAATGTTTGCTGATGAGGTGTGATAGGTGATGCTACTAATGTTAATACTAAATAGAGTGCAACAATGAGCAGAGGGTAAATTTGGAGTTTCAGGCTGACATTTTATAGACAATTTCTTGAAGAAAACAAACAAAAAGCTCCACTTTTTCATGAATGCTGTGACACTGCTCTATGTGAGAAAATAGAAAGACTGTGGCAATGGTACCTTCATGAGCAGGTTGGAGCAGAATGGGATGGTAATAAAGTCTGGAGAGGGTACAGGAGGAGTTGAATTTCAATTAGGAGGATTATTGTGGCTAAAAGGAAATAAGAATATTCTTAAAATATCATTTATAAAATTGTACATTTAAAAAAAAACTAATTAACACAATATTATAGAGAACGAGAAAAGAAAACTTATTTTGAGAGACAGTAGAGCTTAATAGGTCAGAGAGATGTAGGTTCCAATTTCAGTCCTGCCTCTTACTAACCATGTGAACTTTGTCAAAATCTTTAGGTTTGCTGAGCCTAAGTTTCCCCTCCAAATGGATATCCCAATAGGGCTTGGGGAGGGGCATTTGGAAAAGGGATGATTGATTACAAAGGATGAACACCCCAAAAGACTATGATGAGATGTGGAGATAAAAGGAGCTAGGGGATAATAAAACCAGCCCCCAAGGCTATTAAAACAGAAGCTTAATTATTCATCATATGTAGAGGAAGAAGTCTCTTTTCTAGGACTGAAAAATTCAAGAGACCTCAGGGGTAGTGCCTGGCAGCTAAGAAAAATTTAAAGAAATGGACAAAGAAATAAGGAAAAAAAAACAACCAGAAAAAGGAATGAAGTAATGAAGTATATACAGTTCATTCAGTAATGAATGAAGACAAATAATTTAAACCTTAAGTTTTATCTGATTATTGTTTAAATTTAAAATTTAATCACAATAGTTTGAATTACTTTGATGAGTTGATTTTATAATAAACTCTAAGGGCAATTGGAGTTAAAAAATCCTGACTATTAAAATTATTGAATTATTTCAGATTATAGAAAATAAATGGAGTTCAGAATATTTACTAAAATTATTAAAATGTTAACTGATCAGTATAATACAAAATGAAAAAAAATAATGGACCATTAGTTTAATTCATTAAAAAAATCTGAACATTTAAATAAACATTTAACATATTAATCTAGCAGTAGAAAAGTAATAATAATTTGCCATGACCAGTTGGATTTTGTTATAGAAATAGAGGGTGGTTGGAAATAGGAAATTTCATTTATAAAACTTTTATATCAACACATTAAAGGAGAAAATTATGTTTATATAAAAGGCTGGAAGTGTATCATGACATAGTTATAATTTCAGATAAAAATTCGAAGTGACAGGAATAAAAACAAATTACTTAAGCATGATACAGATTCCTTTCCAAAAATCAAGAAAAAACATCTTATTAAATAATGAAATATTAAAGATGCTGCCATAATAAAAGAAGACAGCAGGATTGTTATTTCATCATTATTATTCAACATTGTTTTGACACTCGAGCTAATGAAATAATTCACTAAAATGAAATAAATGCTTTTTAATGGTGCTGGAGCAATTGGTCATCCAATATGCAAAAAAACAAAAATAAAATATGAACCTCTAATTAATCCTGACATGATAGACAAAAAGTAACTCAAGATGATTCCGGGACTTATATGTAAAATATAAAACTATTATCCTTTTAGGAAAAAAGATAGGAGAAAATCTTCAGGATTAGTTGAAGCATTCTTAGTCTTGACAATAAAAGTGTGATTTATAAAAGGAAAAAATGATAAAGTGGATCTCATCAAAATTAAAAAACTTTTCCTCTGCAGAAGTCCTTTTTAAAAGGATGAAAAGACAAGGTAGAGGGCTGGAGGAAATCCGAAGTTGACATATCAACAAATGATTTACATCTAGAATAAAAACCTCTAAACTCAACAGTCACAGAAACAAAACAATCCAATTAGAAAATGGGCAAATGACATGAACAGACATTTCACTTAAGAGGATATAAACATCGCAAATAAGCACATTAACAGATGTTCATTAGCTATTAGGGTAATGCAAATTAAAACCACAACGGCATATCATTACACATATATCAGAATGGCTTATTTTTTTAAAAAAAACACCAAATTCTTGCAAGAACACAGAAAAACTAGGTCATTTCTACATTGCTGGTGAGAATGTAAAATGGTACAACTACTCTAGAAAAGCATCCGATTTTTTCTTACAAAACTAAATGCACCGTGTGACCCAGCAATTGCATATTTTGGCATTTATCCCAAAGAAAGGAACATTTATGTTCACATAAAAACCTATAATTAATGTTCATAGCAGCTTTATTCATAATAACCCCAAGCTACAAATGATAACCCAGATTTCCTTCAACAGATGGATAGTTTAACAAACTGATACATTCATGCCCTGGAATAGTACCAAGCAACAAAAAGGAACAGAGAATTGATACACTCAACAACTAAGATGGATCTCTGCCAATCTCAAAATATTACATAATGCATGATTCCATTTACATAGCACTCTTGAAATTACAAAATTATAAAGATGGGAAATAGATCAGTGGTTGCCAAAGGTTGCAGAGGGAGGTTATGGCAATAAAAGGGCAACACAGGAGATTCTGGTGATGGAACTGTTCTCTGCCTTACTGGTACTCATCATATTTGATATAATTGCATAGAACTAAAGACAGCCACATATACTCACATGTACACAACTGAATACATGCAGAACTGGTGAAGTCTGAATAAAGTTGGTGGAGGGTATCAATGTCAATTTCTTTTTCAGATATTGTTTATGCAAGATATATGTTATTGATGGAAACTGGAGGAAGTGTATAAAGGATTTGTCTTTCTGTATTATTTCTTACAACTGCGTGTGAATCTGCAATACTTGAAAATTTTATATATATATTATGTGTGTGTGTATATACACATATAAATGTATATATATACATATAAATGCATATATATACATGCACAGATATACATATAAATATATATACATATAAATTTAAACTTTAGGAAAAAGAGAAAATGTATTTTCAGATGATAGAATTGAATATGTAGAAAAATAAAAGATTTAATTTCCATTGGCATTTTAAAGAAAATGTGATATGGTGAATAATATAATTATTAACTCTGTGTGTGTGTATTAATTCATTTAGAATAACAATGGGAAATATTCTGTTCACAATAACAAACCATATATACTTACTAGTAAATATAATAGGAAATGTGAAGGATCTATATGAAAAATAGAAGATGAAACACAATTAATGTACCTAAAGTTTAAAGTTTTCCAATTCACTGTGTATGTATAATGCTATTTTAATAAGATTCCCATTCTGGTGGATTTTAATATGATTTTTAAGCTCATATGAAAGAACAGATGTTTGAGAATTGCCAAAATAATATTTCAAAAAAGTATATGAAAAAAACATTGTATGGTATGCTGCATTTGCCTTACAAGGTGTTTTTTTGTTTGTTTTACATATGCCCAAAAAATACAGTAAACAAAATATGTGGAATTTACCTAGGAGCAAAAATATAGTAAATTTTTCAATTCAGTTGATAAGGATCATTTATTTAATAGATTGTGCTATCATAATCTACTTTCCACTGAAAGTTAGACTCCTACCTCCTACCTTTACCTATATAAATTTCATTGGATCAACTAAATAAATGCATATCAAAGAGAGATGGTAAAGTGTAATCATCTAAGAATTAAAGGGATTGTATTGGACAAATTAGGGTGCCTTTATATAATCTCAGGAAACTTTAAATTGTGAAACTTGTCTATACCAAAATCTGGTCTTATTGAGATATCTCATAGAATAAATATATTTCTGAAATCCTGATAAAGTTAGCTCATCTGATTAAAATCCCAAACTACTATGACAGAAAATTAATTCTAGCATCAAAGCTTTTTTGCTGTGTCAAACAAAAAGCAGTCATTCTTTTTTCTAAAATGCTCTCATTCCTTCACTTGTCCATGCCATTCCCTTTCTCTGTCTTTTGAAACCTGTAAGGCCCAGGTCATTTAACTTTTAAAAATAAAAATGAATAGATTTTATTTTCAAGAGAAATTTTATGTTCACAGAAAAATTGAACAGAAGGTACAGGGATTTTCCATTTACCCTTACCTTCACATGGGTAAAACCTCCCCCATTGTCAACATCCCACATGTGATATGTTTACTACAACTGATGAACCTATATTGACACATCATTATCACCCAAAGTTCAGATTTTACTTTAGGGTTCACTCTTGCTGTTGTACATCCTATGGATTTGGACAAAAGTTTAATGACATGTATCTACCATTCTAACTACTAGTACCTTTAGAGTCTCCATTGTTTACATTTTCCAGCATGTTACATAGTTGGAATCATACAGTATGGAGTCTTTTCAAACTGGCTTCTTTCACTTAATAATTTAAGGTTCCTCCATGTCTTTTCATGGTTGATAGCTCGTTTCTTTTTATCACTTCATAGTATCACAATATCTGGACCACAGTTTATCCATTCACCTACTGAAGGACAGACATCTTGGTTGCTTCCAAATTTTGGCAGTTATATATAAAGCTACTATAAACATCCATGTGCAGATTTTTGTGTGGCTGTAAGTTTTCAGCTCATTTGGGTAAATACCAGGGAGCACAATTGTTAGATTACATGTTTAGTTTTGTAAGAAACTGCTAACCTGTCTTCCAAGTATCTGTACCATTTTTCATTCCCACCAGCAATGCATGATATTTGGTCATTATATTTTTCACTGAAGGCTTTTCTGATTGTTTTTGCAAGATATTTTCCTTCCTTTGTCTGAGCTCATACAGTACTCTGTATCCTCATTCTGACATCCATCGTATTCTTTCTTGCTTTGTGTGAACCCCTCGGGGCAGGACATAGATATGTCTTCTGCACCTTACAATACTTCACTTAACACCTTGAAAATTAAGAGCCCTAGTATTTGTTGAATGAATAAGGTAAATTTAAATTTTGTTGTGTCAGACTGTCAAATGGAGCATTTTGTTTTGCATATCTATATATAATCACGTCTTATACTAGGCTTGGGTCAAACAATTCTCACTAGTTCCATCTGTTATATTTTTTTCAGTTGTTTCTGAACAATTATTTTGTGGGTTAACTACATGGCTGATTCATGTTGAAAGAAACTGCATTTGAAGTTATTGATTCTTTGCCCCAGCTTTTCAGCTGGAAGAAACAAAGCTCTTGCTACAATAAGTACTGAACTTTTAAAAAACAATATCTAATGAGGTTAGCATATATTGTTGACATTTTATTTTCAACCAGAGTTAAGGTCACAGCTGAAAGGTCACAAAGATGATTTTATACAGTAAATAAACAATCATATTATTTTGCAAAGAAAATGAAATATCACAAACTTGTCTGTAGCCTCTTTTGTCTAAAAGTATGTTTGCTATGCTTAATTTTGGTATCTAAGCTGTGTTGTCCTTCCATTTCTTACATTTGGGGATTTGAAAAGGAAGTACACCTAGTTTATGTGTCAGGGACTAATATAAACATGTGCTTTTCATTCATATTCTGGCATTATATTGAGTTTTTACATTTAACTCCTAAGTCCACTTAGTATTTGTTGGGTTTATTTGTGGAATTTTGGTATTTATTCTGTTTATTTGGTGAACTTCCTTTCAAGTTGGGAAGTTTTATTGATCATATTTGTTTGGGACCTTTACCTCTTCATCTTTGGTGTTTACAACAAAACTGTAAATTTATCATTAGAGAGAATATGTTGAAGTGATTTTGGAAAGTATTGGGCTGGATTATGGTTAAACAGTGAAAATGTGTGCGTTGGGGCACAATGCACAATAGAAACTATTAACTGCTTTCATATTATATATCAGTACATAACAAGGGATTGATCTCTTAAATTTGTGGTAGCTCAAGACAATTTTAATATTGAAAATAATTTAATGGGTTGAAAAGTATCATGGAACAGACAAACTTCTAATGCCAAAAACCATTAAAATTTCCACTTTATATTGTCATCTAGTTAACATATTTTTAAAGCAAAGTAGTCCAGATAGTGTAATTCATTAGTTTTTTTTAAGACATTTTAAAACTTTTAATTTTATGTTGGAGTATAGCCAATTAACAATGTTGATGATAGTTTCAGGTGTACACTAGAGGGACTCAGCCATACCTATACATGTATCCATTCTCCCCCAAACTCTGTTCCCATCCAGACTGCCACATAAAATTGAGCAGAGTTCCCTGTGCTATACAGTAGGTCCTTCTTGGTTATCCATTTAAATAAAATACAGCATTGTGTACATGTCAATCCCAAACTCTGTAATTATCCCTTTCCCCCATCCTTCCCTCCTGGTAACCAGAAGTTCATTCTCTAAGTCTGTTTTGTAAATAAATTCATTTGTATCATTTCTTTTTAGATTCCACATATAAGGGGTATCATACGATATTTCTCTTTCTCTGTCTGACTTCACTCAGTATGACAATCTCTAGGTCCTTCCATGTTGCTGCAAATGGCATTATTTCATTCTTTTTAATGGCTGAGTAATATTCCATTGTATATATGTACCACATCTCCTTTATCTGTTCTTCTATTGATGGACATTTAGGTTGCTATTGTAAACAGTGCTGCAATGAACATTGGGCTGCATGTATTCTTTCAGACTATGTTTTTCTCTGGATATATGCCCAAGAGTGGGATTGCAGAGTCATATGGTAGCTCTATTTTTAGTTTTTTAAGGAACCTCCTTACTGTTCTCCATAGTGGCTGTACCAATTTACATTCCCACCAACAGTGTAGGAGGGTTCCCTTGTCTCCACACAATCTCCAGCATTTATTGTTTGTAGATTTTTTGATGATAGCCATTTTGACTGGTGTGAGGTGATATCTCACTGTAGTCTTGATTTGTATTTCTCTAATAATTAGTGATGTTGAACATCTTTTCATATGCCTCTTGGCCATCTGTATGTCTTCTTTGGAGAATGTGTCTAACCTAAAATTTACTTTATTTTAGATGAACTCACAAATTCATCAGAAACCAGATTGTCTTTAGAAGACCTCTTCAGGAAAGAATTTGTGCTTCATGATCTAGAAGCTCGATGGATCAATGGTATGTCTATACATTCTTATATGTTACATTTATTTCAAGTTCTGTATAATTAAAATTAAATAGTGGTTTTGTTGACCACTGGTTGACCACCAGTGGTTATTTTAATTGACATTATGCTTCAATGATTACAGATACCATTTAATCAGAAATTTATACCTTGGCTCATGTGAGAGAAAACTAATTCCTAAGGTAGTTCATCAATAAAATTATCCCCCAAACATTAGATTGACTGCTCTGTATCTGCTCTTCCCTCATGAATCATTAGTTATGTGACTGCAAACACATATTACATCTCTAGCATTTCTCTGGGTAATTCTCCTTGGTGTAGAAGTATAGATTTTGGGAGCGTACATATAAGTGATTCAGATTTGGCAATCAGATTAATTTTCTTCTCTCTCTTTGTGGCTTTTCTTTTTAAGTTTAAATGCCACAAACTAGGGAGACTCTCCAGTCTGAGAGTCTACAAAGTTGACTCTACAAAGTTGAAATGACAGAAGGGGCATGGGAACACATTGCACTTTTGCTTTTTGTGGCTTGGCAAAGAAATCACCTCAGCTTTCCTTAGGTTATTTCTGATTTTGCTATTTTCAAAAAGTTTTAAAAAGAATTTAAATTACAAATACAATCAGTCAATCAATCAATCAATCAAAACCACTGAGTGGCTCCATGGACTTTGGCTTGTCTTTGTGGGAGGTGGTAGGGGGAGTTATTGGGTAATCCAGTTATAAGAAATGTGTTGGTGAAAAGGAAGTCAGGTTTTCATTTCTGGAATATTACAATTTGCCTGACCATACTAATCACCTTGGTTAGATAGCTGTTAATCTTTGCCCTTCATTTTATTTAGACATAATATCTTTGCTTGTTTTCAAGGCCTAGAGTAGGTTACATGTATGATAACTAAGAAGAGCTTTGCCTTTGTATCTAATGAATAACGTCTTACTTACAGTCCATTCTTTCTTCTGTAATATCCTAATTAAATACATTTATGCCTGCAAATTAAATGTTTATTTATGGAAGCTATAAAAAGAATGTAACTTAATTCATGAGGGCAGGAGGCAAATCATACTTGTTTACCTAGCACTGATACAGTTTCTGGAGAGCAGCAAGCACTTAAGATTTGTTTTTTTTGAATAAATGAATGAAATCATTTAACAGAAGTTCAGTTTTATTTTTCTGTAAACTCAGGTTTCAGTTGAAATTGGTTGCAAGGTAAGTATTATCATGGTGATGATGTTACAAATAGAGAAAACAAGATAGCAGTTTTATTAATCTATTTGTATATTTTCATTTTGAATTGTTCATAAGTTTGGGTCTTGCCTTATTGTTGCCTTTGCACTATGATTATTTCAGAGGTACACTATGATTTATTTCAGATGAGTACTATTACTAAATTTAAAAAAAGGTATGGAATTACGTAGCCTTGCTCTAATACGTAATGAATCTCCCACAACTCATTCTCCTAATGTGCCATTGTAATTTTATAAGTCATCTTTCTACTTGCTAGCAAGTATTTTCTATTGAAGGAGATGACCAAAAAACTTTGAGTCATTAGATTTGAAATGCTGAATAATATTCTGTTTTATTCATCATGATTTTGACCAAACTATAGAAATTTGTGCAGTTTTTGACTTTGGGAAGCAAGAAAAAAATCATGGATCTCGTCCCCCTTCTCAGGTTAGCTTGAACTATTTAAAGAGGCATTTACTTCTGTGTGTAACTGACACGTTGGTATCGAAGTATCAAAAGACTGGAGCGGTGTTTAAGCAGAGAACTGCATACTAAATTAAGCCACATTTCAATATCTAGGGCGCACATTCTACTCTAATGCTCCACAAGATATCAAAATAAAATTATTTGGAGTTAATCATTTTTTTTCATAATTTCTTTACCAATCATTGGTAAAGCTGATTTTGAAAATATATCCTGGGACAAAGCTGCAGTGTATTATCATACTATAAATAAAACCTAAGATCAAATATATTTATAAAAGAACTTGACATAAAACAACCTTTACACAGAATTAAACAATATCTAAGCTCTTAGAGCCATGTGGTCTTTATAAATACCACTGAAAGAATTGACTCACTGTCAGTAGGTTGTGTGCACTGGGTTGCTTTTCCAGCAGGGGAATAGATTTGTGCTCATTTTTTCCTCTATCCAATCCAGATCACCTTTCTGGCAATCACTAGGTACTTGGCCTATTTACGTATTCCTCACAAAGCCAGATAATACAGTGGGGACTATAAATACAATGTGTAACCCTGGCTTCATTGTCACAGATTATATCTAAATGTAAAATGTGAGCTTCTTATTTATTCTCATGACATGTCTCACCAGGTTTCTATAGTATATAAGTGGCTTGAAGGAGTCTAAACTAAGCTCATTTGGAAGCTTCATTTAGTTCTTGGAGGTCACCATAGGAGCATTTAATACATTACTGGTCAAGGAGAAGGAGGGCATCTAGATGGCCCTGACACGTGTAGGCTGAAGTGTAGCAATGTCATTCATTATGCTGCTTCTCAAACAATATATCTGTGAATGTCAATGCAGCCTTGGATGGGTGCTCGTGTTCATGGTTAGCGTAACAACTGCCTTCCACCAAATCTGCTCAGATCCTTGAAATCTCCATTTTTATAGCACCTTCTTCGTAGTTATGTCACCTGGAAACTCAGAAATCCATCTTCTTTAACATTATTCATCTCCCCACGTACATTTGAGGACCTATCAATCATCAAAGAAAAATCTAATATTAATTGAGTGCCTTCTACGCTAGGCTTTGTGCTGGATGCTTTATGGACATATTTCATAGATAGCATGTAAGTTATAATGAGGAACCCCAGACAACTGAGGCTAAAGCAAAACACTTATCCAAAACCACAGCTGATAAGGGGTGGAGCCTGCTTTAATCACTATGTTGAAGTATAAAGCCTCCCTTCTCCCAGTGTTTCACTCTGAGATGCCATTCCACATCTTTAACACATGCATTAACTACCTCTTTGACAATCTCATGGGTACAGATCGCACTGTGACTAATCCTTTCATGTTGAATATTGCAGTCATGTCATCTACCCCAAGGACATCCATATAATGGTAACTTATGCAGTCACTAAAATAATGTATAAGCATATTTACATGTTTATGGTATAAAAAGTAAACAAAGGTGTCTTTAAAACAGAGTTGATGGTATGTGATTCACACTGTCTCTACTGTATACCAGTGAGTGTTTCCAGATGGCTGGATTTTGACCTGATATATTTTTTTTCTTTTTGCTTATTCATTTTTTCCTGAATTTTTCGATAAATATGTATGTTTATGTGATTTTATAACTACTTTTTCTTTTTTTAATTTTTTATTTTATATTGGAGTATAGTTGATTTAAAATGTTGTGTTGGGTATACAGCAAAGTGATTTAGTTATACATATACATATATCCATTCTTTTTCAGATTCTTTTCCCATATAGGTTATTACAGAATATTGGGTAGAGTTCCCTGTGCTATACAGTAGGTCCTTGTTGATCATCTGTTTTATATATAGCAGCGTATATATGTTAATACCAAACTCCTTACTTAGTTTCATGGGTCTCCAATCCTCCAGCAGTCTCCTACCAAATACAACTTTATAAGGCCCAGCTAAAAACTGTAAACACACTTCTCAAAAACCATCAGAGGAACCCCTTTGCCAATTGAATAAATTCCAAACTCCTCCCTTTGAATTCCAGACCTCTCAGAATCAAGCTTGGCCTCTATCCTGCTTTTCTACTTAACATTATGTTTCAGGGATATTGAACTGCTTGATATTCTTCGTAAGGCTCAAAAGCTCTTTTGACTCTGTGCCTTTGCCAACACTACTTTCTCTACCTGGAACCCTCTCCCCAATCTGACAGCCCCCATTTTGTCCCACTGGAAACTTGATTCCCAGGTGCAAAGTTCTTTTTCCTGCCAGCATCATCTTCCTCTAAACCCCATAGGTTGATTCTCTCATATAGAAATTTCTTCCTTGATTATAATTATAACATGTCTAATCTCCTCTAAGACAGTGCTTCTAAAACTATTATGAAAGACCACTGTTTTAAAATTTAATACTTTGTATGTATTTCCTATTTGGCACGAATCAATGTTTTTGAAAAATACAATAAAATCAATTATTAGAAAAATAAAATAAGTAAATATTACAAATACAGCCCCCAAATTTAGCTCATTATAATTAACTGTTTTAAAATTACATTGCAAAAATATATAATAAGTACCAACATAACATTGGAATAAAAGAGGAATTTCATATATTACTTTGAGAGTGGATATACAGGCGACTAATAGGATTGCTATTATATTCATAACTTTTTGTTATTGCTAAATGAGAATTAAACAAATATTGAGAAAAATAGTGATTATTCACATTAAATGCCAATTCTCAGGTTTTGAACAGGAACTGGCATATCAATATTCACAGGTTTTAATGTAGGAAATGAACTTGCTTCCTTCTTGTTAACTAATCTAGGTTAGATTGACAACGGCACCACTCTTAGGGGATAATGTATGTTTAGACTGTCTCTATTTTTTTTTTAATAATATTATTGGAGAGAAGAAATCAGTCTCCAAAATAAGGATGATGGTAATGCAAGGAGATTTTAAAGCATTTTAACAATCTCAGGATGTTCATTTTAAGCTTTTATACAAAATGAATAAAGTGATACTGTATTTTTAAACTTTATCTTCAACTCTTTACCACTGGCTAATTTCAAAATTTATTCTGTAGGATATAAATCAGTTATCTTTTCATCAAAAAATATATTTTGGATTTTAAGTACATCTGGGGTATACTGGAAAGACTAAGGTTGAATCACAACATCATGTAATGAGGTTCTTCTGCGTATAGTTAGTCTGTTGCTGGCTCACCCATGGGTTCATCTGCTCAGTTAAATTAGGCCACTTATCATGCATTTGGATCTGGCGGCACTGTCAAATTGCTACGAAAGCATCAAATGCTTACCCTCAGCTCAACTTATCACATTGTGGACCAGTGGCCATCACTTCCCAACTGGGTGTAGTCTCCCAACATGACTCTTAGAGCAGCTCGGTTCCAAGAGACAGTAAACCCTGAGGAATAGGACTTGTGTCATATTTATGTTTGAGTCACCCCAGCAATTAGCACACTGTCTGGATCCAATTAAAACTCAAAATAGTTCGGTTAGCATAATGAGGTAAACTATTATATTTATTTGATATACTAAGGAGGGCCCACTTGATCCACAATCAGTAGAGGTTTCATTTCAGTTCTTTTCCTCAGGGTGTGCATAGATTTTTCTCTGATCTATACAGACTTGTCCTTCCCAATGTCCATCACGCATGTGAGTTGTTGCATGGTTATTTTTTTTGTGTGTGGAAAATGTCTAGCTGGGATGAATGATCACATGTGAGGCCCTGGATATAATTTTTTTTTAACATCTTTATTGGAGTATATTTGCTTTACAATGGTGTGTTACTTTCTGCTTTATAACAAAGTGAATCAGCTATACATATATCCCCGTATCCCCTCCCTCTTGTGTCTCCCTCCCACCCTCCCTATCCCACTCCTCTAGGTGGTCACAAAGCACTGAGCTGATCTCCTGTGCTATGCGGCTGCTTCCCACTAGCTATCCAGTTTACATTTGGGAGTGTATATACATCCATGCCACTCTCTCACTTTATCCCAGCTTACCTTTCCCCCTCCCCATGTCCTCAAGTCCATTCTCTGTGTCTGCGTCTGTACTCCTGTCCTGCCCCTAGGTTCTTCAGAACCACTTTTTTTTTTTTTTTTAGATTCTATATATACGTGTTAGCATACAGTATTTGTTTTTCTCTTTCTGACTTACTTCACTCTCTATGACAGACTCTAGGTCCATCCACCTCATTACAAATAACTCAGTTTCGTTTCTTTTCATGGCTGAGTAATATTCCATTGTATATATGTGCCACATCTCCTTTACCCATTCATCTATTGATGGACATTTAGGTTGCTTCCATATGCTGGCTACTATAAATAGTGTTGCAGTAAACATTGTGGTACATGACTTTTTTTGAATTATGGTTTTCTCCAGGTATGTGCCCAGTAGTGGGATTGCTGGGTCATATGGTAGTTCTATTTTTAGTTTTTTAAGGAACCTCCGCACTGTTCTCCATAGTGGCTGTATCAATTTACATTTGAAGTCAGGGAGCCTGATTCCTCCAGCTCCGATTTTCTTTCTCAAGATTGGTTTGGCTATTCGGGGTCTTTTGTGTTTCCATACAAATTGTGAAATTTTTTTTCTAGTTCTGTGAAAAATGCCACTGATCATTTGATAGGGATTGCATTGAATCTGTAGATTGCTTTGGGTAGTAGAGTCATTTTCACAATGTTGAAATGTTTCCAATCCAAGAACGTGGTATATCTCTCCATCTGTTTGTATCATCTTTAATTTCTTTCATCAGTGTCTTATAATTTTCTGCATACAGGTGTTTTGTCTCCTTAGGTAGGTTTATTCCTAGGTATTTTATTCTTTTTGTTGCAATGGTAAATGGGAGTGCTTTCTTAATTTCACTTTCAGATTTTTCATCATTAGTGTATAGGAATGCCAGAGATTTCTGTGCATCAATTTTGTATCCTGCTACTTTACCAGATTTATTGATTAGCTCTAGTAGTTTTCTGGTAGCATCTTTAGGATTCTCTATGTGTAGTATCATGTCATCTGCAAACAGTGACAGCTTTACTTCTTTTCCGATTTGGCTTCCTTTTATTTCTTTTTCTTCTCCAACTGCTGTGGCTACAACTTCCAAAACTATGTTGAATAATAGTGGTGAGAGTGGGCAACCTCGTCTTGTTCCTGATCTTAGTGGAAATGGTTTGTTTTTCACCATTGAGGACGATGTTGGCTGTGGGTTTGTCATATATGGCCTTTATTATGTTGAGGTAAGTTTCCTCTATGCCTACTTTCTGGAGGGTTTTTATCATAAATGGGTGTGAATTTTGTCGAAGACTGTCTCTGCATGTATTGAGATAATCATATGGTTTTTCTCCTTCATTTGTTAATATGGTGTATCACATTGATTGATTTGCATATATTGAAGAATCCTTTCATTCCTGGGGTAAACCCCACTTGATCATGGTGTATGATCCTTTTAATGTGCTGTTGGATTCTGTTTGCTAGTATTTTGTTGAGGATTTTTGCATCTATGTTCATCAGTGATATTGGCCTGTAGTTTTCTTTCTTTGTGACAGTAGATGTATTTTTGATGTATTTGTGGGGAGGAAGGTGATCTTCACTTCCTACTCCTCCACCATCTTGAAGGTTCTCCCCCTTGGATATAATCTTAATTTTATCGGACAATGTTGGAGACAACTGAACTCATCTACCATATGATATTCAAAAATAGATATTTAAACCTGTTATCTTTCAAATGATGTGTTACAGTATGACATATTGAAATAGGAAAAGTCCTTAAACAGAGACAAATCAGAGTCTTGCAGCAATTTTTTAAAGTCTTCTGAGGCTTGGTTTCTTCATCTAAAGTGGGGATAATAGTTCCTATAGGCAAAAGCACAGTGAAAATTAAATAAGCAAAAATGTTCAAAAAGTAAAGATAAAAAGGTAAAGGCAAAAAGTAAAAGTTAAGAAAACATAAAGAAAAAGCAAAAATCTGGAGCCGAATAGATCTTAGAATGGTTATTAGAATATTATCCTGACAATAGCTTTTAGAGATGCTCTGGGCACCTGATAATCCTTTATAAATGCCCCAGGAGCCTTATCCCGATGAATTATATCCAGGATATTGAATAGAAAGTGAAAAGCCATTGTTGTAATCTTCATGAAAAATAAAACAAATTACTGAAATAATATCAATAATATTTACTCATAATTAGGGAAATGGGACAAATGAATCTAGTTTGTTATTTTTTGGTTTGGCACTGTTTTATCATGCAAAGGCTTCTGTCCATCAGTTCAGTTTGGTTTTGTTGCAGAAACTGTTGGATTTCTTTGTGTGCAGGGAGCTACACTTCTGACAGCATTATTACTTCCAGCTCTGGGTCAGAATTTTAACTCTTTTAACTTATTTTTAATTTTTCCCCTAATTTTTTATAAACATCAACCAACCTGATAGTTTAAAAAAGTAGAATTGAATTCATGACTATGAGGTTTTGAGGGTAATTTATATTTTTATTGAAACATAATTTATAAGGAAAAAATATAGAGTAGAGAGTAAATGTGCAAAAGTAAGTATGTGGTTAGATAAATTATTCTACATCCATTTAAGGGAACATTATACAGCCATTGAAACTGATCTTTTGAAAAAAATAATGACATTAGAACATGCTTGGAATAAAATATTAAGTGGAAAGGGTAGAATACAGAATAATATGCAGAGTACATTACCAATTGTATCACACACTTGTAGATGCAACAAAAGTTATATCAGAATTAAATATACTAACATATTAAATAATTTTCTATGATTGATATAATGTTTTAAATTTTTTATCTTTTTGTTTATGTTGTTATTTTTATAACATGTAAAAATCTACTAAATTCTCCTTAAAATAAAAGAGTGCTGGACTATCTTAAGCGGCACAGATTCTTATAATAGCACTCTTACTCCTTGTTTGTTGAGACAGAGTATTCCCTGTAGTTTACTGTTTCTTTTTCCCCTCCCAGTAATGTAAACACATTGAAATTATGATACCTGTATTTCCTGACTCACAGCTTAAAGAATTGAAAATTAGGTTAAAAATATAATTAATTGTTATCATTGCTGATCTTCTTTTTTAAAGTAATGTATGTCAAAGTATCTTACTATCAAGAGTAGATCATTTCCTGCCAAAACTAAAGAAGTGCTTACAGAAGTATATCATTAAAGCATATTTACTTTTCTGCAGATTACCAAAAATGTTCTCTTTATTGCTAAATGATTTACATGCTCCATATATTTTAACCAAAGGTTAAAATAATCTATATTAAAAGCACTTGAAATCAAAAACAAAATAAAAATATTTAGTATAAAAAAATCAAACTGTGGTAACCTTACATACCACTGCAAATATTCATACTTTTGTTTGAAATTTAAATCTAAATAGTTTTTTAAGAAAATATTTTTAAGATTCCAGCTTGTGTTAAAATGACTATATTTATACTAAATGCAAAGAGGGAGTAGGGAAAAGGATTTACTCATAAAATCCAGTGTTAGTATTTCGGGGGAAAAATTTAGGAAAATAATATTTCTGTTTTAGAAATACAGTGATTACTTAAGAGTATTTAAAGGGAGTTGGAAATATAAATCAAATTTTAGATTATGAGAGCTAAACTTTTATGTTACAACCTACTTTTTTTTAATAAATTTATTTGTTTTAATTTATTTTTGTCTGCATTGGGTCTTCATTGCTGCACATGGGCTTCCTCTAGTTGTGCTGAGCGGGGGCTACTTTTCATTGTGGTGTGTGGGCTTCTCATTGCGGTGTCTTCTCTTGTTGTGGAGCACAGGCTCTAGGTGCACAGGCTTCAGTGATTGCGGCACATGGGCTCAGTAGTTGTGACTCACGGGCTCTAGAGCGCAGGCTCAGTAGTGGTGCACGGGCTTAGTTGCTCTGTGGCATGTGGGATCTTCCCAGATCAGGACTCGAACCCGTGTCCCCTGCATTGGCAGGCGGATTCTTAACCACTGCACCACCAGGGAAGCTCACAACCAACTTTTTCAAGTAGAAAACTATATTTTGATTTTTAAAAGGAAAAAATGTCTGTATGAGTGGTATGAAACAGTTATGCTTAGATTCGTCAGCAGGCGTTATTGAATTCCAATTACATGCCCTGCACAGAGTTTTGTATATTCCAGGTAGGATTCATTGACATTTAAAAGGTTTGCAGTAAAATAGACTGTGTACTTACAGTGCATTCCACACAATCATGGTTGGTGCTGGTTTTGTTGGCCCAGGAACTGGGTTTGTCAACACAAATAAAGATTAATAGATACTTTGACATTGGCATCTATTTTTCCATCAATTTATTCATCTAATATTCCTTCAAGAAATACTTATTGAGCGTAGCCAAGCATTCTTCTAGATATAAAGTTTATAAAGATGACTGAACACAGTTCTTTTGCTCAGGAAAATTATAAATACGTTCCTCATTGTTCACAGTACCTTTTTTTGGTATACAGAGTTTGAAGAAGTAAAGTTAGTCATCAAAAGGCTATGAGTGGGGTAGGAAGTAGAGGTAATCTGAGAGTTTCAAGAAATACTCTATTCAGACCATGATGAGGTTTGATTAACCTTTTCCCCAGAAGCCAAAACACATCTGTTCCACACTTCTCTCCCCACTATGATGGATGACACACAGCAGCATATTTTTGCTTTTGGAACTCTTTTATTCTCTTTGCCTTTTCTTTATTTGTTACTGTTTTCTCTTATATGTGATAATAGTTATGACATATATACATATACCACTGACATGTTTAAAAGGAATAAAATGTGATTATGGTACCCAGGGAATTTAGAAACTAGATGAAAATAACATACCTGAAATAATCAGACAACAATTCGGTGATAAACTCCTGGGTTATTACTGAAGAAAAGACAAAAAAAGACATTGGAGATCAGTTTGAGCTAAGAATAACTGCAGTCATCTCTATGGAAAAGATGGAGTTCAGTCTCAGTGTAGAGGTCAGATGAGCCCAGGAGAAGAAAGAGTACATCACTGGGAGAGCAAGGAAGTATTATGGCAGAGGCATAGGAATTAGCATGGTATGTAAGAGTATCTGTAATATTCTGTGTGTGCCTGTGTGTGTGTGTTTAAAATTAATGGTGAAAAAAGTCAGTCAACTCAGATTAGTATATACTTAGAATATTAATACTATTACTTTACTGTACTTGTTATACTTTGATCTCCTTTAGCAGAGTCATATTATTAGATTATGATTTTAAAACAGAAGAATTTGAAGTTGCTCTGATGGTTACCAGCTGTGTTATTTTCCTTAGAATTGGAGATGTCGGTAACAGGAATTTCACCTAATATGTTTATAATAATTCATGTTTACATTTACTTTTCTACTTTTCTAGGACGTTTCAACATATGGTACTTATTTGCATTTCTTTGAAAAACCTTGTTTCGGAGGTAGGGTGGACATTAATTTTGCGTTATAGATGAGTAAGTTGAGACACTAACATCTTTTCTGCACTTCTTCCCAATTCAAAGTCAGTACTTAGCTCTGGCCAGAATCCAGGTTTTCCATGTTCAGTGTTGGGTAGGATACATCAGAGTAGAGAAAATGTCTTAGGTGAGTTTTTTCTGTTGTCCTTAAACTAACATTTAATAATGTTTATAAACCAATAAAAGCACATCTATGGCTTAAGGAAAGACATATTATGGGAAAGACAGATAATAATAAGGGAAGATTTCCTTTGACTCACATCTGACTATATGAATTTGACTAGAATTTTTAGGTTATGTTGAGAAAATGTAATCATTTTTGTGTCATTGATTGTAACTGTTTCCAAAAAAGGTCTTGCAGCAAACCATTATAATAAAGTCACATTTTACACTACACATTAAGCTTTTAATTCAACTTGCTTTGCTTGAGTCATGTTTTCTGCTTGTGTGTGTGTGTGTGTGTGTGTGTGTGTGTGTTGGGGGGTGGTGTGCATTTCTTTCTAAGGCTAATTTTACTTAATCACGTTGGTCATGAAGTCAGTTTGTATGGGCCATTGGGACCTTTAGATGACACACAATCAACTATTCCACTATTTTATGTTGGGTAAACAAATATTAAGCACGTAAGTACATTTCAGAAAGTCTTTAGTTAGAAGAATTGCTCGAGATAATTCTGTTTATCATTAAATGGCTAACATTCTCTATAGTAAGTTATTTCATGCATAAGCATCTACTCAATTGAAATGTTCTGTCCTGTTCACAGTGGTCTGGTTTCATGTGTGCTCATAGAGGTACACACAGTAGTATATCTAGCAGTTTAATTCTACTTCTTTTCTATATTTATCTTTTATTTTTGTTCTTGATAAAAATTAAATACTATTTTTATATAGTACCGTAGGGATGCAAAAAAAAATTGTAATATCTGCTTTCATTAATTTATTATTAATGCCAATAATAAAAGTTACATGTTTTGGAGGTTATCTAATAGTAGCTAGGAACTGTGCTTGCCTTTTTAATTTATCATACAGATGTTTCTAGTTCTCTAATTTAAGTAGAGATATATTCATTTTATAAATTAACAAACTGAGCTTTAAAGTACACAGGTGACTTGTTCAAGTCCACACAGCTAGAAGGAGGCAGGTTCAGACTTGAAGTTCACATATTCTACTGTTAACCTCAGTCAACAATGAACCTAGTAACTGTAAACAAATATAAGTTTAAGGAATACAATATCAAGAAAAGACACATAACATAGAGAAAATAGTTTTCAGGATTAAGCATAAGCTATATAATTAATGTAGGAAAAAGTGAAACTTCTTTAATCAATTTATACAAGAACTCTGAAATAAGATGCACACAGAACTTAATGTGGAATTTAAAATTTAATGTGGAATAGAAAACAGGGTATTACACTGGGATTCAGGAGCCCTGGCTCAGTAACTGAATATTCACCTTGGGAAAACCTCACCACCATCAGTCTGCTGGACCCCCCGGGTTCTTAATCAGTGGGTTTGACTGAATGACACATGAGGTCTCCCCAGTTTTCTTACTTGGAATTAACCAAATTTATGTGTGGTAGCACAACTGGCCCTAAAGCAATTGGCAATGTGGCTAGAATGCATACTTCTAAACTTCATATTACCTGGTTTAAGTGGAAGTTTTACTATTATTATTATTTGTAATAGTAGTAGTAGAATTTTAAAGTTCTCTGCTATCACTTTCAAAAGTTGATTCTCCTTTTCAGTTTCTAACAAACTTGCTATATGACACGAGTTAAGCTGATAATCCAATTTATGCTGTCATGTAAGATGCCAACATTTTTATCATCAATAATGATAATGACTTAATGCCCTATGCATCTATTTATGAGTTAAAATATTAGTTTTGTCTTGTTTCAAATGAGAATTGGGACTTTTGAGCAGTGTGGAAGGTCTGAGAAGAGGATATTCTGATTGTGCCATTTTTAATACATTAAGTCCCCTACATACGAACCTTCAAGTTGTGAACTTTCAAAGATGTGAATGTGCGTTTGCATGTCCAATCACGTAAGTTAGTTCACGTGTCTGGCATACATTGTCACGTGCATGCTACAAGTGGTTGTGGTTTTGTGTACTTTACTCTACAGTACTGTATAGAGTACAGTAGTACAGTATCTTTATTTCAAGCCCAGGATGTCCAGAAGCAAGTGTAAAAGCAATAGTGATGTAGCTGTTACTGTACTGTACTTTTCAATGTGCTACACTGTAAGATTAAAAATGCTTTCTTTATTTTTGTGTTCGTTTTTATGTATTATTTGTGTGAAAAGTATTATAAACCTATTAAAATACAGTACTATATAGCTGATTGTGTTAGTTGAGTGCCTAGGCTAACTCTGCTGGACTTACGAACAAATTGGACTTATGAATGTGCTCTCGAACAGAACACGCTCATATGTAGGGGACTTACCGTACAACTTTCATAATTTAACTTTTTCCGTTATACATAAAAGTGAAAAGAATAGTATAATGAACCTCTAAGTAATTATGATCAATATGTGAATGATTACCAACATGTTATGGTAGTTCTTCATCCAAGGATACAAATATGAGTGTGAAATACTAAAGGTTGGAAAAGTGAAAGGAATAAATCTAAAAATGAAGCAAAGAGAAAAAGGAGAGCAGTTGTTGGAGATGTGCTGGAGGGGAGTATTCCATGCTGATTATAGCTGGTTTCTGGAATTGTGCTAATTCTGAATGATATAGCTTACCTTTAAGAGTAAATTCAAGGAGGTTAAAACCCAGAATTATGAGCTGGAATTCCTGAAATATGGTTGAAGAAAGTCAGACCTAGAGAAACAAGGAATTGGAGGTGTTATCCGAACCATCATTGGATATGAAAAGCCATCCTGTGAGTAGGGGGTTCGATTTTTCATGTAGACTTTAGAGTTACCTAAAATGAAAGCCCTCAGGGATGGATGTCCGCTCAACTGCAATATGTCACATGTAACAAGTGTAGTTTTCCATCTTTTGACTAGGTTGGTTTAAGTAAAAAATAGTGATTTCTCCATTCCTTGCTAATAATATAGAGAGGTTGGGTGATCATGTGATAAGGATACCTTAGTGGAATTCATATAACTGATAGAAAATTGTAAAAGATGATCCCCGAGTGCAACTTTAGTTCTAAGATTTTGTCATTTTGTCTCCAGGTCAACAGAAAACCATGGTTTAACCCACTGTTTGAATAGTTCTTTGGTTTAGTTAGAAACCAGTTGGTACTCTGATCTAAAACAGTTCCTAAGGAATGGTGTCAGCTTTCACAGAAATTCCTCTGCTTCTCCTTTCCACACAAGGAGCCTCCAGTACATGACATAACACTCTTTTGTCTTTATTTTGACTGGCCATTTGGAGTTTCTGAAACATAATTTGAAAGCTGATCTCATTTTGCACTTTCAGTTGATAACACCTTGGCATACTCCTTTGTGCTGTCAATACCTGTGCCAGTTTTAATGAGCTTGAACCTTCATTACTGGGGCTGTGTACCCTAGCCATTAACCTGTCACTGCCATGTGCTTGCAAATAGCATCTCAAAGCAGGTAGCTTGCACCTACCTAGTCTCTGATGATATTCAATTTGTAAGTGAAAAAAATACACATATTAATTAGTTGTATGTGTTTCCTCCTCTTTCCTAGGAGTGTGAATGCTCACTTGGTTTTCTGCCATGACCAGTTTTGCTAATTGTTTAATTTTCCTTTTGTCACCCCATGACAAAATATTTTTTATACTGCCCTCCTTAGGTTTTAATTCCAGAAAGATGCTATTGTATTCAAAAATTATTAAAAAAATATAAAGCCTCTTAATTAGAAAAGTGAGTAAGGCCTTGTGTAGCATAAGTACTCCATAATCTTTTCTGGCTGATGATTAATTGACTTTGCTGCTCTGTACTGTTCAGATGTGATGCTCTCTGAGGCCCTACCAACCATCAAGGTGGAGAAGCGTCCTGTCAGTATGTCAGACGGAGTGTCTGACAAGGGAGGGGTTAGGCCTCCAGAAATCAGAGCTTTAGTTCTGTCTCTGGTTGAGATGGTGGGCAAGTCACTTGACTTCTCTAAATGGCCATGTCATTACCCATAAGACTGAGAGGGTAATTCCTCTTACGCCTTCTTCCTAAAGTCATTGTGAGCATCACAAGGGATATAAATTCTCTAAAAGTGTTAAACCACTTAAGAAGTTTTGTTTCTATTCTTATTGAAGGAGAATTGATATTCACTAGACTGTGTGGCCTTGCCCAAGTCAACCAATATGTTTGGCATTACTTTTGTCAAAGCCCCATAATGAGAATCACAATACCTAATTATTGATTGGGTGTTGAGTGTTTGCCCATTGGGCTGTTTGCAATGTTCAACTTTATTTATTTAATCTTCACAACTCTCTGAATTGTTTTTATGATCTCCACTTTACCACTGGAAAAACTAAACCCAGAGACCTTAGTAACTATCCCAGGCTTCCATAGCTAATAAGTAGCAGACCTGGAGGGAGATTCCTTAGGTTATTGGAGGAGGAGGGATTCAGGGTACAAAGATTCAGTTACGCAAGATGAATAAATTCTGAGGATCTAACGTACAGCAATGTGACTATAGTTAATAATACTGTATTGTTATTGAAAATGGGAACTATGTGAGGTGATGGATATGTTAATTACTTTGTGGTGCTTACTTCATAATGTATTTGCATATCTAAACATCAAGTTGGGGACTTCCCTGGTGGCGCAGTTGTTGAGAATCCACCTGCCAATTCAGGGGACATGGGTTCAATCCCTGGTCCGGGAAGATCCCACATGCTGCGGAGCAACTAAGCCTGTGCACCACAACTACTGAGTCTGTGCTCTAGAGCTCGCGTGCCACAACTACTGAGCCCATGAGCCACAACTACTGAAGCCCTCGAACCTAGAGCCTGTACTCCACAACAAGAGAAGCCACCGCAGTGAGAAGCCCACAAACCGCAACGAAGAGTAGCCTCTGCTCACTGCAACTAGAGAAAGCCCACGCGCAGCAACGAAGGCTCAACACAGCCAAAAATAAATAAATGAATAAATAAACATCAAGTTGTATACCTTAAATATATACAGTTTATATTAGTCAATCATACCTTAATAAAGTTGCAAGAAAACTTCTAAAAGTTACTTAAAATTTAGTCCTTAAAACTTTGCTTTGGTACAGGTTAGAAAAAAGTAAAAAGCAGAGAACAGAAAATCTGCTACTTTATTTTTGTGTTTTGCTTTGTTTTTGTTTTGGCCAAATTTGCCTAATAGCCTGCTTGCACAGTCCTTACCTGCTTTGAAATTCCAACTGCTGCTCTCACATTTGGGGACAATTTTGTCATTTCTTATCATTTAAAGATCCCGTAACTCGGTGAATGAGCTGGACAGCGCGGGTTACACACGTCTGGCATTTTGCTCTCACCAAACTACCCCTTTCTACTCTCCAAGGTTTGTCAAACAAAAGAGTAGTGTTCAAACCATGGAAAAAGAACACATTGTTGCATGTACATGAGTTTATGCCCTCAACCTACTTTCCTTTCTATACCAAAAGCAGAAGCCTCAGTTCTGCTTTAAATTCAACCATGACTTTCCTAGGCTAATCTATTTTTTAAAAATCTCCCTGGACTAATTTATGCTCAGTCATGTTTGAGACTCACACTGGTAAACTCGGTTTCTTCACAGCAGGAATGTTACATTTTGTCTATATTTTCAGATTCAAAAAAAATGTCCTGCATGTAGTTATTTCTGCAAATGAATTAGTACTTTGATGCCACAGACCCTCATTTTAATTTGAAAACAGACATAATTGTGAGGTTAGACTTGATGTTTCCTTATAGTTTTAGATGAAATATATATAGTAGAGGACATTATTTCTTCTTTCAACAATTCAAAGAAAGAAAATCATTCATTTTGTTGAAAGCTTAACAAAGGCACTAAATTATTATGTTCCTTTGTGGGGTGTTATTACTGATGGGCAAACTCCTGTATCAAGTTACACATATATAAGAAGACTAGTATTTTTTCTCTACAATTGCTGAGACAAGTTGTAAGAAGTAGACATATTTGTTTCTGTGGGATCCCTGGAATATTCATTTTCGTCATGGAACTACACTTCAGTAGACTAAATCTCTGGAACTACAGAAACTATGCTAGAATTCAATATGTTGTTGGAGTATTGCATGCCAGTGGGGCAATAGATTTTGCTGAAGCCTGTCATTATCTAATTCCAGTTATGCCATAAAAGACAAATATGAACATGGAGACTTTTAACATATGAATAATTTGTACCCTTAAAGAGAGTAGTTTTGGGTTACTGGGTAGGTTGGCTCCTTAGAGCCATCCTGGATACCAAGAACTGGAAGAGTCTGCAGACATCAGCTGGGGATGATCCAAGTAATCAGGTGAAAATAGGTGAATTATTCAAAACAGATATCTTCATAAGCATCTATAGAGTTTTCATGTTCAGAAATGTCTTTTTTTTATATACTGGGTTTCTATGTATCAAGTTACCTTTTTCTCATTGATTTTTCAAATGTTTCAATACACTGGCAATTAATCCTACATAGCCAAAACTGGAAGAGGTTTTAGAAAGTTGTTCCTCAGTTTACCATAAGATACTTGAGAGTGAGAGCAATGTTGAGTTTATTGTAATCCTGTGGTGCCCAGGTCAGTGCCTGACACCTTTTAGGTGTTTAATAATTTTTAGTTGAACTGAACTGGATTCCTATACATTATCTGACACCATCCACAGTCATCATACCAAGCCCTGTTTTAGACTTAAATGAAGTGAATCCTATGATGACTGTGGGTTTTCTCAAGGTCATAAAGGACAGACAGAGTCGTATTTAAGATCAACCAAGTCATCTTTATTTTTGCTATAAATCAGTATTAATGTATGACTGCCTTTTCTGACCTCTATATTGAAAATTTCTGATTATAGATTTATTGATTTCATGCAATCTAAAGGTCAGTTTTAAAGGAAGAGGACACAAACAATGATTGGGAGTCAGTGCCTGCGGTTTTGCTGAGAAGTGACATTTTGAAAATAGAATGATCTGGTTTCTGCCCAAAGAGACTTATAATGCTTAAGATGACTCTTTACTCTTAGTCTTTTTTACCTATTATCATACCTGTTATTACTTTCATCTCTTGACTAAGCTGCATATTCTAAGAGCTTCCCAAATTTACTTTCTACATTATTTTTTTTTTTTTTCTTCTTTTAGGCTTCAATACTACTCATGAATACTTCCAATGTTGCTACTGAAATTTTGCCTCCTTAAAGACAATTATATTTCTCCTTAATATCATTATATACTCTTTTAATTTCCATTTTATTCTTTACAGTTTTATTCTATGATTATATACAAAACACATTGTCATATTTCCTTTTAAGTTACTAAACAGATTTTTAAACTATTTTCATTTTTTTTAGAAAAATATCTAGTCTTCCACAAGCAGGTCAGTATCAGTCGTTATCTCTCCCTCTGAATCCTCAGGATGATGTTCTATAAGTTCTTATTCATATACATTGTTCTCCTGCTTATCTTTGGAGGAAGGACTGTCTATTCCTGTTGACCCTGCTGGGGCTTCCATGATCCGCAGACATAGGACAGATGGGGCTGTATCCGCCTGGGTTTCTTCTCAGCATCTAAGCAGACTCCATCTTAGTGACATCCTATGAGAACTGATATTGTATCTTTTCCCATCTCTTCAATTCTTGCCTCTCTGACACTTTAAACAGCGCTAATGAAAAAACTCACATTACATTCCCAAGAATACCCTTTTGGGAAGGTTCTTCTTACTTATACTCAGGTCTACAACACTTTCAGATTACAAAATATATGGGCTCCATCACTGTCTTCCCCAACACATCCTATATATCAAAGTATTCGTATAATATTTGCTAGAAGTTGACATTTCTAATAGATATTGTAAGAATGATACCGTAGGGAGAAGAGAGTTAGAAAGTAAAGCAAAGCGTGTGAGATACTTTAAGTTGCACCTAAGCAGTAGACAGATGGCTGGCCTAATTATCTTGTTAATACACTCACTTGAATTTTAGATCCAAGACAGACAATGGTAGCAAATGTAGACCCGTGTGTGTGTGTGTGTGTGTGTGTGTGTGTGTGTGTGTGTGTGTGTGTGTGTGTGTGTTTTAACCTATTTTTTGACAACATAGTCTGGTGATGCAAATATTGTAGTTTTTAATCCAACTCCAGTGACATTATAGGTAATGGAAATTTTTCCCAGTTTCTCAGAGGCTGGCAGTTCTACTTTTTAGTGTACTATGATATTTACTAAATACAACTATATTTGTTACCATGCATAATTTGGTAGAAATTTGGGAGAGCATGTGGAAAGTACTGGTAACAAGGTACCATTTAATATTAGTAAACTTTTGAGATTTTTTACTTTTTAAGTTCAGAATGCCGTTTTTTCTGTTTTGACTGATTTTAAAGTTGTTCGAATCACCAAAACATTTCTTATAATTAAAAGGGAATTTAGGATCAATAAATCACTCAAACTTTGATGAGGTGCAGTATCAAAGCAGCCTTTTTCACCAGAAAGGAATTACAATTACTAATTAATAAGCACTAATGAGCCTCTACATCTTTATATGAATATATGCTTGATATTTCTTTGTTTTGAAGTTATGATAAAATTGAAATTCTATACAATAGCTAATAAAACTAGATTTTGATATTTGATAGAAGTTTTAATAGAAAACTTGAAATTATTCCATGTCTTGGATTGGATTTTAAGATTTCTAGTTGACTCCAGTTTAGAAATTAAAGAAACCTTGCCCTAGCTCTGCCTCTATCTGATGTGTAAATTTGGGAAATTTCTTAATCTCAGGGATCGCACTTAGTTGGAGGTCATCCATGAGTTCAACATACTGTTTTTTGGGCCTCACAGTATATTACGGTCTGTGATAATTATTAAAGAAGTCCCTGAACTCCTTACAGCCTTGGTTTTCCATCTCTTTTTGTCATGAGACTTTGCTCTAACAAAAACATACATGAAAGGAGAGAGAGAACTCCTCTGAATAAGTTTAATTCGGGCAGGAGGTCTGGAATGTGCCAAATGTCTCCCCTTTCTTCCTGGCAGCCCCAGGAGGCCTTTGTGAAACCTTGAGGGCTTCAAGGAGCACAGGATGGACACCACAACACACAGTGTGGTTCTGAGATCAAAGGATATATTGAAACACTTGTAGTGATATGCAAAGCCTACATATATAATGTTGATTATTATTTTATTCTTCTAGTGATTCACTTCTTTATAAAATATCCATCAGTTTTTCCAATTCATTATTTCTTTTAAACATTTGAATCAGTATATGATATCATACTTATTTTTAATTTTCTCTCTTTTTTGCAATGTTTAAATTAAGTCACTAATTTGAATTGAATTTGATCAAGAAGGATGAGAAGAAATACTAATTTTTAAAAATGTAATTGTCACAAGGTGAAAGTTTGGCAATTCCAGTCTTCTTATGGTCAAGTGGATATGATTTAATGCTATATGGTGTTTTCACTGAAGGTCTGCATGTTATGCATTTGTGCAGATGTGTGATGGTGCAAAGGTTGTTTCTCTTTTTAACTTGAAGTAGTCAAAGTCTTTTCTTTGAGTAAAATTAGAAACTATTATGGAAATTTACATGATTTTTACAAACTGCCTTTATACGGTAATATTACTGTATGGTTAGTTCATACCTCATTATTTCTGTGATTGCCAACTGGTCAAATATATGCTTTTATTTGTTTTACTTGCTGGTGAAAATGGACTGTTTTCACTAATTACAGAGGTTACTTTGAATAAGCATAGGATCTGCATATATTTGTTAACAGAGAGTTGTTTGAGTTTGAACTTTCATTGAAATGGTTTCCTAAGAGTTGATTGCATAGCAGAGGGCGATTTTTTTCCTAAAGTAGCTGGATATTCACATTTCAGTATATCTGTAACTAACAGAAAATGATCAGACTGCTATCCAGACAGTGTAATTTATCTGTAGCCTTGTTAGACTAAAAGTATAATCAGATAAGTCAAGGACAAAATTGATGAAAAGGAAATGTTCTCAAAAGTATTTCAAAAATCAAGATTATTTTATAAACTGATCTATATTATCACAATAAGGCAGAAAACTGAACAACAAAAGCAAAAATTTGCCTCTAGTATAATTCCACAGTTTTTTTTCTGTCTTTAAAAAATTTTACGTGAATAATTGCCTTAATTTTCCTCTGCAGTTTTGATTAGTTAAATATATATTTATTGAGTGCCTATCATGTGCCAGCCACATCTAGATATGGTGTTGGAAATACAAAGACGAATGAGAGATTATATCTTAATTTAAGAGTGAAGTAGATATGTAGGCAGATAATTCCAGTAAAATGTTTGGGTATCATGTAGTGTTATAAATTTTATTCAAGCTAAAAATTATAGCAGAAGGAAGACTGACTTTTTGTGGTACAGCCTTTACAAAAGAAATAGAGCTTGTGTAGGGTTTTCAAGAATAAATGGAAGTTGTTAAATGAACAAAAATGGGTTAGAGAGCATTACCGGTTGAGGAAACAGTGATGTCTTTAACATGTAGAGATGCAGCCCAAATGCTTTTCTACTCAATATGTGAGAAATTTCTTGTTTCTCTCTTTTATTGTCTGGTCTATCGGCTGATTACCCAAGCCAAAATAAAATAAAAAAAAAAACAACTTTCTGTTAGTGGTAATCTCTGTAAATCTATCTGTAATACACACAAAGGTATCCAGAGAAGAAAATGTTTTAAAAGATGGAAGTTTTCAGACTTGACAATGCAAAAACCTGGGTTCCAGAGACCTGTCTCTGGAGCTATAGAAGGAGCAACTGCATGAAAAGCTTTTCTGATTCTCTGCTTTAACCAGAACAGTCTCGCATTCTATCACCAAAAGTAAATGCAAAAACAAGATACATTTAACTAAAATCGTAGACTTAGATGATTTTGTCTTGTTTAATCTGTTTTAGGTGACAGGATAATTGAGAGCTTGTTTATAGACTTGGAAATACTCATCCTTTGAAATCCATATTTACTTACTTGCAGGTCACTCATTTTTGCCCCTTGATAATTTTAGGAAATGTCAGGGAAAAAGACACAGAAATTGATCATATTAGGATGGAGTTAATCCATGAAAAATTGAAAGCTTGATCTTGAAAACTGTAATGTAGGACAGTTTTCGGGGAAAGAAAAATAAGCACAGAGCAAAAGCTGTATAGTGTCAAGAACTGTATGCTGGTCCCAGTTCTACCCTCTGTAAGCAAAGTAAACAATGGAAAGTTAAGTTTTAATTCCTAGATCATGTGATTTGTAAAATGAGAAGGTATATTGAAACAAGAAGATAAATTTAAACAACCAATATGTGTCCTGGAGCCCTTCATCTGTTCGTATCACATACTATGAACATATATGCTCAGGAAGTATAAGATAAACCAAATATTAGAGTGTGTCAGAATCATCTGGAGGCCTTGTTAGAAGACAAATTGCCGGTTCTTGTCCTCAGAGTATTCTGATTCAGTGGGTCTGGGTTAGGCCTGAGAATCTGCATCTCTAACAAGTGCCCGGTGATGCTGCTGGTCCCAGGACTACACTTAGAGAACCTCTAAGATAAACAGATCATATGAGCTTGAATTCCTGAAATTCTACCTTCTTCAAATAAGAAAACAAAATAATGACCATGTTTTTGCCTATAGAGTTGTGGAGGTCTTTTTATTAATCAAATTTAATTAATTTTGTTTTGGAAATTAAGTTTAAAAAGTTTGCCTAAATGACTATGACAATATCCATTACTCCTATTTTAACTCGATTTTTGGTTTCACTTTCTATTAATATTTTCCCCCAAATTTGAGCTATTTTAATCAAGACATAAGGTTAACTTATTCTATATTTTTTGCTTTCACAGTATACATATCATATGCATTTAAAATTTTACATTTAGATTTTCACGATGAACTCAATTGAACTCTTTATGTCCCTCAAATATTTTTTCCTGTAATTTGAGTATCTTGCTTCCAGATGGCAGAAATGATCTCTTAAATAAACATATGAAAATATTTGCAAACTCATCTTTTTAAAAACAGCAAGCCAAGATTTTTCATTGAAAGACATGAACCTGAACTCTTTAAGAAATACCATTTAAAGATTATTGGTTTTCAAACAAAGTTTACCTTATCACATCTCTTTTCCTTTCCCTAAAGATTCCCAGTGCTATAGGTTGTTTTACCCTTTTCAATATCATTATGTTTTTCTTGTGTTTTTCCTTACGAGTGTTCTTTTTCTGAGAATTATTATTTTGGCACAAACCCAAACTTACTAAGTTGTGTTATTTTTCTGAATATTATTATTTGAGCACAAACCCAAACTCACTAAAAATTCTGTGATCTTCACAGTGGAAGAGAAATGTACTAAAGGGAGAATAATCTTGATACTCAGATATTTGAAGAAGTAACATTTGAAAAAGGATATAGATTTTGATGTAGCCTAGTGTCAAAGAGAGGAAGTTATAGGAAAACATATTTTATCTTAATGTAAGAGAAAACATCTAAACAAACAGAGCGGTAGAGCAGTTACATAATGTGCTGATGCTTTCCATAAATGTCTTCAAATTATGAGTGTATGCTTATAAGAAATATTGTACAAGAGGTTCTCAAATAGTATGAGTGTTAGTATGAATGTTATTCTGATTTCTTTATGCTCTAACGATGACCTTATTATAGTTTAAGCTAGATTTTTTTTCCGCCGTAATTCTTGTTTTCTGTGTTAGTTTACTAACTTTTTAAGTCTTTTTAATATTAGTGTAGGTAAGCGTATAAAATTCCTTCAGGTCTTGCATTCTAAAGATTTTTTTAATTAATAGATGCAATTTTGTTGATCGTATTGTTTAAACCATGAGCTATAAGTTGAAGAAATGCTGTGCTCAACATGAATTTTGGAAGAAAGACAACTGAAAAAAAAGACCTTAGAAAGAAAGAAAAAAAAGAGTGCATGTAAGATCTTTTGGGCTTAAAAATATGAACGACTGATTTCTGGTGGTAGTTTTCGAAAACTGTAATTCTTGTTTGGTGATTTCTTTAGCTTCTAGGTATCAGTTAAGATGGTGAATGAAAAGATAATCATTACCCTTCAGAGGTAAAAAAAATCTCTGCAGGTTTTATAAAACTAACTTGATTTCAATAAACATTAAAAGGTTTTGTAATTTTTGCACTGTCCCACATTCAGTGTAAGGCCAAGATTGATTCTGCTCTGAGCTCAGCAGGATGAAACTCTTAGCAAGTATGAAACTCTCTTAATAGGCCCATATCCTTTCAGTAATACTATTACACAGCCAGAGGCCATTATTTGTGATAACCTGCTATTGACTTCGCAACTGGACCAGGGAAAAAGGTTGTTAATGAACCCTGATCAGAGACCAGATTAGTTGACCAGCCCTGGAGTTTATAATCCAGTATATGGAATAAACATATAACCATCATTGAAGTCAGAGTAATTTAAGCGCTGTACCTGAGGCAGTACAGTGTATGAGGGCTGAGTGTAGCACTGGGGTCAGGCTTGTTTTGCAATCCTAGCCTAGATTTTTTCTTTGACATTATGCTAATTATTTAGCTTATTCTGGGCACTAGAAATATAAACACAATCAAGACATAGTATCTGCCTGCCTTTAAGAAATTTATTACTAGTATAGTTGTTAGTGCAGTCAAGTTAATGACATTACAATATATAATATACACTATGTATAATTATAATGGAGTATGACAATGCTATGATAAGAGTGCTATAGTCAGCTCTTGGAAGCCACAGAAGGGTGCCTGACTACTTAAGGAGATCAGGGCAAGTTTCCTGGAGGAAGGAACAAGTTGGCTAAAACCAGTAGGAAAAGTCGAAGTCATAGCTCTTCAGAAAATATTCATTGTGTGTCTATTTGACTAAAGGTCTGCTTAACAGTGAAATATTCCTACTTGTATTTCATACCTCTTCTCCATTGAAAGCTAATTCAGATGGGAGAGGAGACCTAATAATATGAACTAAATACAGACACAGCATTGGAAAGAAACCATTAGAACCAATGACGGCTCATTAGTGAAGCTCAGGTTTGGAATGCCAGTCTGGAAGTGCAGAGCTAAAGAAAAAAAAGTGATAGACTACCTCCTTGATAATATTCTAAATGCCAGTCTCTCTAACCTTTGAAAGGAATTCTGTGAAATCACACCTTCTCCTAACACTGAGGACAAAACTCAAATACTTAAAGATGTTCACACCTAGAATTCACACATTATATTTATAATGCAACTTACCCCCATTCCCATCAGAATTCACAAAATTTAGAACAAAATGGTGTAACAGTAACAAGAGAAGTGATTTCTTTTAAAAGTCTCTAGTCTGCACCCAAACATTTGTTTTTTGTAAAAAAAAAAAAATATATATATATATACACACACACACACACATATATATATATACACATATCTGTTTTAAATGTTCATCACATGTCCATGGCTCCTTCTACAGCTCCACCAATAAGTTTCTAGCAAGGGTGGGCTTCACTCCCTTCATCTTCTCCCTGTCTCAACATTCGCCCACCTATGCCTTCTTTTCAGGCTTTCACCCTCAACAGTCTAATGAATTTCTTTAATCAAACACTATTAGTAAATTACAAACTGCTGAATCCCTCATAATTTTATGTTATCTTTCTAACTATACTCTTTTGAAACATTCTTCCCATTTCTAGTTTCTCCAGTTATTTTTCTACAGGAGGGAGTTCCCCTGGTATAATGTTCAGATCTTTCACCCTCTTTCTACTATCAGTTAGCGTTCTAATCAGTTTCCATAACTTCCATATAATCTTTATAGGGAAGACTTGCAATTCTATTTGTCTAACACTGCACAATATTGCAAATGGATTGATAGCATTAACTTCGTTTGGACTCCAAGCTCAGCTGCAACACACTGTATGTAAACAATGATAATAATAAACTATAATCTCTCTACACATCTATGTTCTCATGTGGAGGAACAGGAATCAGATTTCACATATCATTGGGTTGTGCTACTAGTTAATTATTATGGATATTATGTGAGTATCTGACTAATTTGCCATCTGGAAGAATTAAGGTCTACCGTACAGGCAGGATTGAATATTAGGATTTATTAAATTTGTTTTTTCAATTTATTTTTAAATGTTTGTCATACTATAGAATAGTGGTTAGACAAATGTATATACCTTATATTCATTACTTAAAATCTCCTAGGAAATAAATTGTATTAGGCAAAATTTATAAAGGAGGCAAGGATCATTGAAATATTACTAATTAAAAGGATCAAATGAACATGATAAGGAGACTTCTTTGTTTCTTCTGCTCCAAGTAAAAGTAGAAAATTCTGTGTTACAGGATAAATTCCTTTTTAATATGTTTTTACCAATCAATAAATATTTATTGATTACATGTTAAGTTCTCAAAAAAAAAATCTATGGGAAATACTAAAACGTGAAGGTCACAGTATAGCCCCTTAAAAAGTTTTAAATTCAACTGTGGAGTACATATATACACTTTACATATCTACATATATATCTTTATTTTCTTTTATTATTAAAAATTTCAAACATACAAAAAAGTAGACAGAAGAGTATACCTGAACTTCAGCAGTTCCGGGGTCTGTTGGTTTTACATGCATTCCACACCTTTGCCTGCTCACCTCTGTGCTCTCTGCAGCAGCGGAAGGCAAGGCCCAGTGAGCTAGGGTTTTCAGTATTGTCCGCCCCTCTCTTGACTCTAGCAGTGGGAGACATAAGGAATGGGACCAGAGAACCCCCAGGAGGTTTCTTCCCCTCCTCTCACACTTACTAGCTTCAAAGAACGCTAACATGTTGCCTTATTAGCTCCATCATTGGTTTTCTTAATTTAAAATAAACAAGAAACATCATGCTATTTTACCTGTAAATACCTCAATGTGCATCTGGAAAAATAAAGACATTGTCTTCATAAGCAAACCATCATTATCACCTCTAACTAAATTAGCAATTCATAGTGCCATTTTTTCTTTAGTTTGTTAATAGTCTTAATTGTCCTTTATAATTGATTTGTTTGAAACATGCTCCAGTGAAGATCCCCATGTTTTAGTATATCTCATGCAATACTTGAGGCCTATTTGTGCCAAAATAGTATTTTTCGTTTATCTGAATTTCAAATTTAACTAGATGTTCTGTGTTTTTATTTGGTAAATTTAGCAGTCATACTCACATTTCATTTGGTTATTATGCTTTTATAGGTCACAAGTATTTGCCAAGCCCTGGTTCAGTTGCCATTAGTAAATACGATGAGATAGTCAAGGTCTTAACAGCACTTCTGTTACATAATTAAGGATGATAATCAGGCAATAAACAATTGGAGGAAAAAGATCTTGACAACCACCATGAAGAAAGAAAAAAGAAAAGTGGTAGAATGTGATTGGAAGATGGGACTAATGCACACTCAGGGAAAATTTATCTGAGGGAATGACACTGACCTGACAGTGAAATCACAGAAAGCATCCACGCATGTGCAAATACTAAGAAATTGTGTTTTTAGAAAAGAGGATTGACGATGTAAACTTTCTGATGTGGGAAAAAATGATTTTTTTTTTCCTGAAGACTGCAATAAGCTATTTGTTTCTGGAGTGTCTTGAATAAACTAAGAAGGTATTTTGAGATAAGAATCAAAGAGGTGGAAAGGTGCCGTGTTATTTTAGAAGCTTTTGTGCCATGGGATAGCATTTTGGATTTTATGCTTAAGTATGATGGGGAGCTTTAAAGTCGGAGAGGAGAACAACAAGAAATTATTTCCTGTGGAAGGAGATCATTCTGGCTGCAGAGAACTGTCAGAGGGCAGGGGTGGATCTTGTACTGGTTAGCAGGGGGTAAGTGTGGTAGATCAGCAGGTGGAAGTGGTTCAGCAGAGAGTTGTAGTAGTGGAGACAGAGAACAGAGGATGTATTCTGAAAACCACTTGGACAAATATTTCACGGCCCTCCCGGATGACTCAACTAGCTCTGCTTACCTCTTTCCTTACATTGCTAACAGGCTCATGAGTAAAACACCGTCACTGCATCTAAAATGCTGTATTGAAATTCCCGATGACGCTGTATTCTTCTCCCCCAGACTGTACACCTCCTGAGGATAGAATAAATGGTTTTTTTAATAGCATCTTGCTCATATTCAGTGCTCGAATCATATTGTGGAGAGGACGAGATTTAATGGGAATTTGCTTCATATTCCATAAATGCTTTTTAAAGACCGTGGCTCCTGCAATTCAGTTAATTAAGAAGCCCATATATATGATATAGACTATGGCTGTCATATAGGATAATTAGTGTTATGTATGATATATGTTATATATAACGTTTATATAAAATATATTGCTATATACATATATATGATATAAATTATAGCACTATAGAAACTTGAAAGCCTATTTCTTTTTTAACCCTTGAGAGCTAAACTTGGGAAAATATGTTTGTAAGCCTGTGGTCACAGCAAAAGTAATCAGACACACAAGGTTTTAGTCTCTTGAGAAAAACCAGATATAATTTCCTCAATTTTCCATGACCAAATTGTATGGCTGGTATCTGAACTCATCTTTTCTCCTTTGTTCCTTCTGCATTGAAGGCCACTCCCAGTTATCTTGGTTAAAAAATATAATCTGTGATACCTTCACTCCTGTCAATTTAATGAAATCAGTTTTCAAAATGTTGCCACAATGAACAAAATGCACCCAGCTGCAACATTCCCCCTGCCTGCAGTTAGGTGCCCTTACAATAATATCTCACACACACACATGCACACACACACATTCATTCTACTGAATTTCAACTACGTGAAGTTTACTACATCTCAGTTATGGCAAAGAACATAACTTCTTGGCTTTTTTACAATTATGATTAATGATTAATCATTTGCATAATAACTTTAATTTTTATTTGCCTTTAACACTCTGGGAAGGAATCATTTCTATTTTGTTAACTTTTTTATCCACTTTGGCTCACGTGAGCTTGAAGCTTGGAATTCAACAAGTTTATCATGAATGAGTAACTGATGTAACAAACTGAATAATAGCCTTACTGAACCTAATGATATAAAGGCAAGTGTGATCATCTCCCTAAGGATGTTGAGGAGGTAGGAGGGTAAGAAGAGTCCTGGTTAGGAAGTACCCATGAATTACAACACCCACTGCTAACAAAACAGCACTCAGCCACGTTCTAGGGAAGCTCAACATAGTGCATGAGGATTTGGGGAAATTCCTGAGAACATTATTCACAAACGAGTAGTATTCAATATATAATTATTTATCTTAGAGCCTCTGTGTGAGTACTTATTTGGTAAACATGTGAAGTTTATAGAATTACCAAGAAGGCTTCTCTATAATTAATTAGTATTTCATTATTTAGCTCAACCCGTTTGTTGTAAAACAACCTCTAATCTATCCTGCAACTAAGTTCTTATCACATCGAAGCTAATTTATACCTTATTCCCCATAGGCAGAATCTTGAGGGCATTAGGGAGAACTTGAGAATTCCTTTGTTAGTAATGGATAAAGTCCTTCCACATTCAGCAAGATTCTTTTCTAAACCCAGTCTCTCATTTTGTTATATATTTTTGCCTTTCTAGTTCTTATTTCAGTGACTGGAAACTTACAGGTACCGAAGTACTATATGTCACATAAGTTGAATGAAGAGAACAGAACTTGAGTTGAAACTAGGACAAATGCAACTTTTAAGAGGCTGTGTTTATGTCCCCATGGATGCTTGTTGACTACACACAAACACCATGCTGAAGTATATTCATCCAAGGAAATAAAGCTAAGCAGAGACAATTCCCACAAAGGCTATTTTTAGACCGTAATAATTATATGTTAACCACCTGGTACTTCCTGCCAAAGGGGAGATGACATTTCTGTTGATGATAAGTTGCATGTTCTACAGCCGCATCTTCATGGCACAACAGCCTTTCACTAAATTTCTCTGCAGTAGGGATTGACTATCAGATGATCTTGCTCTATTTGTCACTGCTTTGTCTTTAGGCTCTGCTTGATGTAAATAGAGGTACTGGACATTTCTCAAATGATCTTTATTCTATCTTTGCTTCAGCACACCAATTGTTCCCTTTAACACTCAGATTTAATGTTGAGAGAGAAATGAACTGTCTCCACCCCACCCCCTGCCAGTAAAAAAAAAAAAAAAAAAAAAAGAGTTTTGATGGTTGTATTTAATGAGATTAACACCTTTTCCTTCTGAAGACTTTCTATAATTCACATGCTAAAATTTCACACACTGTATCATGTGTATAGAAACATGTTAAACTGAATGCCAAAATTATCTAGACCTCAGTAAAAACTGGAATCTAGGTGCCTCCTTTTAGTAAAGAAATTTGAATTAGGAGAGATTAGATCATGTGTCTGAGGTCTAGAGCTAAGTCCCAGGATTACTGACTGCATCCCAGAGTTTTTCTCCTATCTTCATAGTTAATGTCATCTTATACTAGTTACCTTTCTTCTCACATATAACCCACACATAAAATATTACGCTTCCTATCATTGCTTGAAATCCCAGTATTGATTTCATGAGGACATTAGACAAAAACACTTGTGTTGTTAGAAGGAAAAGCAGAGAAGACTATGGAAAAGGGAGCGCTTCTCAGGAGGGCTGGTTATGTGAGTTTTAGGAACCGCATGAGGGTATTAATTCTTTTGGAACTCAGAGTGGAAGTCAACATTTACTTAACGTGACTTCTACCACTATTATTTTTGATTAGCGTGCAGTATTTGGAAATGTTTTACTAATCCAGAGTCTTTCAAAGCATGAATATACAATCGTGGAATAATGATTATCTACAAGGACCTCTCTATGCTTATATCAAAGTTTGTTATGAATCCAACAAATATAAAGGTCTTGCCATTGGATATAGATCAGGTGACCAGTGTAACATCCTTACATGATCATATTGATCATGGGGAGTGATTACATTCTGAAATAATTCTGCTTCATGACAGCTACAATAGGGTGCATTCAAGGTGCTGTGAGAACATTCGGGGTGAATACTGACATCCAGAAAGAAGGGATTTTTGAAATGGTATATATGAAATGGCTAAGTTTTGATGTCGGACAGATCTACGTTTGAGACTTGAATCTTCATCTTAATAACTCTAGGAGCTTTATCAACTAACCTCTCTAAACTAGTTTCCAGATCTATACATCTGGAATACCAATACATAAACTATGATGATGCAATGAAATAGGTGTAAAACAGTGTGATTTCAGCACATATAAATAGTAAATAATCCTTCATCATAATTCTAAATATATATCTCTAAATAATCAGTCCAACATTTATTTTATTAAACTGAGGCCAAAAGGAAAATACTAAAAAAAATTTTTTCTCCTCCAAATGAATGGGAGAAAAGTACAAGGTGAATTGTGGAGGTGATATATGAGGAAATCAAAATGTCTTCACAGTTATACCGGTTCACTGCTTCATTTCTCTTTTTTAATGTAAATGGATCTTAGTGAATTAAACAGCTAGATAATAAGATTATCTCTTAGGAGAAACTTAAGTGTCACAGCAGAAACGGTATTGACCTAGAACACTGGGGACCCTGAGTTCTCCCAGTAAGTTCTCCCTATGTGACCCAGGACCACTCAGCTATTTGTGTGTCCATCTTCTCATCTGTATCGTAGAGAGTGGGTCCTGGAGGTCATTAAGGTCACTTCTAGACATAAATTTCCACGGTTCTGTGAAAATCCATATTCTCTACTTGCTGATATAAAAAATGCCCCCTCCAATTTATTTATTCTTGTGTTGTCAAATGGGAAATAAACTCAAAGCCTCACAGTTTAATGCCATTTTGGATTATTTTTGTTTTCTTTCCCCTCAAGCCTAGAATTACTGGCAAGCTGTAGAAACACTGAAACATACTGAGTCTCTAATCTTCGGTGACCTTTTGTTTTAAGGTGTGCTTGGTTTTATTGTCAGTAACTGGTTTCTTTTAAGAAGAGGTGGTCACTTTGATATGTTAGTAAAAAGGTGAAAAAAGCGTTACCCTTAAAGAAATATATATATAAATTGTTGAGCTGTGTTTTGTTATTTTTAGTTTCCCATTTTCAATTTTTATACTTCACATATAAAGCTGTGTGCTTTCAGTGAAAAAATACATAATTGCTCTCATAACTTCAGAATATTCTATATATCATATGTATAATATATATATAATTTACTTCAGGGTATGGATGAAAAAATGCTATACCTAGTGATTTTAATCATATGCGATATTATTTTCAGGACAGTCTGTTAGATGAGCAAGATAGTTACAGATCAGACTACATTTAATATCATTTGTTTTTAATTTTAGTGGTCATGATTTAAAGTATAATGAATCCTAACATTTCCATACAGATACATTGTTTTATAGAGGTTCATTGTTTATATTCGAAATCACCATTAAATGAGATTTTTGGTATAATGAAATCAACATTTATAACCCTGGAATTCCAGTTGCTGCTAGAAGTCCCATCACAGGGTAAATTGGGGCATGTGGAAAAAGGATCACATTGAACTCGTTAATGGTCAATTCAGTTTCTGGGCCTTTGTGCATCTTCAGTCAAAGAGAGAGACAGAGCTTTGGAACTTGTTATTTTTTTCAGGTCATGGGAGGCAGGCCTTTCTTTGGTCTGGCTTGGTTAAAGAACTTAATTTAGAGGCAGATCAGCCTCCCAGACCTGATCTGTTTGGCATGGTTTTTGAAAACAGCAAAATCCAAGTTGTGAAGCATGAATTGGAATTGTCCAGGCCAACTAAGTGAAGATGATATATCAATAGTATGGCACTTAAGCCAATGAAATAGCGTATACCATATGTAGGGCCATAGATGAGAACATATGGTTTATTCTAGGACCTGAAAGAAGTTTGTGGTTAATGGTATATAGACATAAAATTTATTAGATGTAAGGGTTTGGGACTGACAGAGGGAAGTGGGATGAGGTTGGACCATTATCCAGAGATTGACTCACTCAGAATTTCATCAAACGTGTAAAGAAATTGGGAATTGATTCTAAAAGCCATGAAGAGACAACAAAGTGTTTTAAGTGAAAAGCGACATGATCAAATTCCCATTTTAAAAACTGGAATTTAAAATGATTAGAGTCTTCATATCTCAGAACTTCTGAAGCTAGAGGACAAAAAATGGATTGCAGACATTTCAAGTAAGGATGCAGTCCTGGCCTCAGAATCACAGTGCTCTTGAAATGTAAGTGGAAGGACTGATGAAACCCACCCCACTGCTCTTGAAGATACTCTCTTGGGAATGTGGAAGATGTTAAAATTATTTTTTAATAAATAAAAAAACAACACTTTATTATAGGCTGCTGTGAGTAATTCATACTCATGAAAGAAAAAAAAAAAACCCATTAAATGTTACCTCTCCATAAAACTAATGAAATGGTTGAATAATTTATTTGTGAACCATTTATTCTAGCATGATACAATTTTCTACTAAGAGAGCAAGTTAAAGATTTAAAACAACTGTCAAAATAGTTCATGTCAGGTGAAATCACTTTTCCTGAATTACAAGACTATTGTAAGATATGGGTCTAATCAAAGGGGTTTTTGAAGGTTAACCCTTGTTACCAACCCAGGCTCTTGGACTCTTTAACCAATGAAATTGATAAGCAGCCAGAAGAGAATTTCAGACAAGGATTTTTTTTTTAATTGAAGTTGTGTTAACTTGTTGTGTTAATTACTGCTATACAGCAAAGTGATTCATATATATATATTTTTTCTAATATTCTTTTCCATTATGGTTTATCATAGGATTTTTTTTTTTTTTTTTTTTTTTTGCGGTACTCGGGCCCCTCACTGTTGTGGCCTTTCCCGTTGCGGAGCACAGGCTCCGGACGCGCAGACTCCGCGGCATGTGGGATCTTCCCGGACCGGGGCACGAACCCGTGTCCCCTTTATCGGCAGGTGGACTCTCAACCACTGCGCCACCAGGGAAGCCCTCTCATAGGATATTGAATATAGTTCTCTATGCTATACAGTAGGACCTTTATCGGCGCTCCTGGTGCAGCATAGGGGAGTAAAAGCAAGAAACAAGTACCCTTGACTAGTCTCCCAGCAGAGCTGATTGGGGCCTTAAATGGAGTAAGGGTTGGGCAGGTCTGATGGGTTGTGCCAGAGGTGTGGCCTGGGTGGTCTGTTCCGCCCCTTCGCCTTCCAGGGTGCCCTGTGCAAGGGTCAGGGGCCTCACTTCAAACACGGTGACCGAGCTCACTACCACCACCCCAGGAAGATGGAAGAGCGGTCAAAATTGCCCTTGTTGAGCATGCGCAATGCCGGAATGTCCCTAGCCACAGTGGTGGTCTCGTCTTTCAGTTTCACCTGCTGGTCAGAAGCCTCCTGGTCTGCCTGTGGTGAGTCAGCTTCCTGTTTGTGAACAAACAGGAGGCAGTCTCCATATGCTACTGTTCTGGCAGGGTCCAGCCTATCTCAGTATTAGGTGGAGCAAAACTCTACCGGAGCAGGCAGCACCGTGAAGTGGGCTCTACCTTGAAGCACCGTTTTTTTGCTTTTACTTGATACCCCAAATTGAAGTCAACTAAGCACCAAATATTTCTACATTAACCTTACACCCCATTTTCTCTAAGATCCTCAGCCGGGAAAACCTTCTGGCCCATAACTGGGGCCAGCTCCTCTGCGGCCCCTGGTCACTGACCCACGGGGAAGGCCATGTGGAAAGCCTGGGTTTGGGGGACAGTCACTGACCAAGGGGCAAAGAGGCCTGGCTCCTTCCTTCCCAGGCGCCCGGCAGGCAAAGGACCACCTAACCCCATCGTCCAGGAGCTCGCCTCCTATTCCATCCATGGAGACCGCCTCTCGAGACCCTGGCCCGGGCCTGACCCTGCACCGCCCGCCCGCCATGCTCACCTTCAGCCGTGTGGGCCTCCGGGCCACCTCCCGCCCCGCACCTGCAGACCAGCGGGCGGTCCCAAGGGACCCTCCCCTGTTCCCTTCACCTCACAGCCCTAGCCCCTCCGCCTTCCGCCTGCCTCGGTCTGGGGTCCAGCCCACCCTCCGGGAGGACAAGCTCCGCACGCTCACCTTCTTGCCCTCCTGTGTTGCCAGGAGCGGCCCCCGCAGCATGGTCTGCCCTGGGAGCCCTGCGCCACCGGCGGCAGCTACCTGCCCTCCCGCCTCCTTGTCCCGGGTTCCTGCGGCGCCCTCCTGGCCGCAGTCTCTGCTTGCGGCCGCGAGGGGCGCCCACGTCTCGCAACGCGCACCCGGGACCCGTCTCAAGACTTGCCATCTTTAGGGCAGTCAACTTCCCGGCTTATCTCAACCTAATATATTTAACTTGACTGTGGGTCCATACATAGTAACAGTGTTAGAATTCTCTGCTAAGAATAATGATCTCAGTGTTATCCAAAGATGAGAGTGTCTCAAGAGAGTTGAAGATCAAAAATGATTCTTTAGTCCATGGAAAAATAATTTCATCCTTTGATCCAATTGCTTGCCTTCTATTTGTGTAGAAAAAAGTGCTCTCATGTTCTCAAAACTTCATGGACTAGACTCTTCACCTCTGAATCAATTTGCTAGGGCTGCCGTAATCAAATACTACAGACTGGGTGGCTTCAACGAAGAAATTTATTTTCTCATAGTTCTGGAGGCTGAAAGTCTAAGATCAGAGTGCTAGCTGACTTGGTTCCTTGAGGCCACTCTCCTAGGCTTATAGACGGCTGCCCTCTTCCCTCTTCCTGTCTCGTTGTGGGGTTGTCCCTCTATGCATATGCTCCCTAGGGTCTATTTTTGTGTGTCCACATTTCCCCTTCTTGTAAAAACACCAGTCAGACTAGGTTAAATCTTACTCTAACGGCCTCATTTTAACTTCCGCTTTAAAGGCCCTATCCCCAAATATAGTCACATTCTGAAATACTGGGGGTTAGCACCTCAATGTATGAATTATGGGGGGACATAATTCAGCCCATGACAACTACCAGAGGTTTCAGTGACACCTCATTACCAATTCAGAAATACCTCGGATTTTCTACCTATTGCTTTATTTTACTAATTCAAGTATGCCCATCCTTGATATGAGATTCTTTACCCAATGAAGGTCTATACCTTTAGTTTCCATTTCTCTAGATCCTACCTAGTACTGGCTTTTCAACTCAGCTCAGGATCTTCACAGATTCTTTTGTTGGTAAAAATCTTTGCTGTAGATAGAACTCATAGGTGGCTGATACATAATTTTCCTCTTAATTGTGCATTCCTTTACATTGGATTCTCATTGTTCCATATATTTCCATTGTCTCCCTGTCTAGATTTTAGTTGATGAGGATGGAAATGACACTTTATATTCACTTTATACCTTAATAATGTCCAGTTGAGTGTTGTATCCATATCATATTCTCAAATAATCCTATTTGATTGAATTTCTGGTTAGTGAAGTATACAGCTACTTGAATCTGTTTGTTTTCACTGTTACCTTAATAGGCTTTGTGAATTCCCAGCACTTTGATTCACCATATTACTTTCTAATCATCTACAGTGCTCGAGCGGGCTAACTGTTGAATGCTTTGGATAGCACTCTAGGCATGAGGGTTACCTCAGTGCACTGGAATACAGTGTGTACCTCAATGCACATCTATTACCTCATAGATTGTCAAGCTTGATTTTATTGACATGGATGAATGGCTATCTAGATGTACTCATCATGTCTCACTTTTCTTTGTGTGTCCTTTCAAGAAAATGACCCTCTCCGATAGACAACTATTTCTTTTTAACCAAGGTTATATAGGCATCTGTGGATTTTTGTGATAATCTTAAAAGTCATGGACCCATTTGAACTATGTTAGGTGAAAGATTCATATTGACCTGCATGAATTACCAATGTTTGTTTTCAGAACACTTGTGGAGTAATGTTTGGGAATAAGTTGATACCTGAACCAAGTATCCAGTAACTCAAGCCAGTTCCCCATGTGATTTCTTAAAATAGAAATTCTAGCTCCTTCAACTTGGAATAATATACAAAACATCAATATGCATAAAGGGCTCTTGGAAATCAGTGTTCATTTATTGTTTATTGTTTATTTTTGTATAGTCATTCAGCTAAAGAGAGAGAAATAGTGTGCAGTGTCAACAGCTCCCACTGTGTTAGTCTTTTTACTGTCCCAACATACGTCCTAATATTTAAAAAGCAATAAAAGTTTGCTGCTTCCGCAGTCATTAGCTTTGGTTGTTGCAGTCAATCACCCATAGAAGTCAGAGCCATATTAGTTCTTTTTCTTCCTCATTGCACAATCTAGCCATTGTCCTCATTTATCATTAAAGGAAAAATGAACTTAGGAAACTGCCCAGACACTAAAGTGCATTTGCAATGTGAGAAAACTCTCATCAGTTTACTTGAGGAAAAGTACCTCCATCATATTGAGTAAACAGTAAAAACATATGAAATTAACATTATTGATAGAAGTATTATCCCATCTTTTAAGTGGATTGATAGTTTCTAGTTTTAAAATATGTGTTTATTCAAGAAAAAATGATGTGAATATTTGACAGAAATACTTAGATAATTTTAGATGAAGTTTACTCTTGTCTCAGTGACTTGATTACTTCTGCTTAGATCATAGTTAGGAATGCCAATAGGATCATTTCAACAGAACCTGATCTATCTATGAAATCAAGAAGTAAAATAAAAATATAAGTTGGTCATGTGTGAATGAATGTCCTTGGTGGGTTATGTAACCTTGAAACAATTTTGACTAGGTTAAGGACAGTAATTTAATTTTTTTCAATAAGCTCATTATGAAAAAATAAATTAGAAACATAGGCAATTTTACATTTACTTTTATTCTCTAAGTAAGATAAAAGTAAATATTATCTTCTATTTCATTTGAACTCGAGCACATTCACTGATAATAAATTGTGATTATTCCAGAGGCATATAATTATAGGCAACCTGAGTTAAATTTCAACTCTTCTGACATTCGCTTCAAATTATTATAGTTGGGCTAAATATATATAAATTACAAAATACGGGTTTGGAATCGGGCATCCAAACATGATCATGAAAACAATACATTGTATACAAGTACTCTTACTAAATATAAGTTGAAGCACTGCATGATTCATTGGTGAGAAAGGGAGATGATGTGTTACTCAAGTTCAACTTCCTCTTTAGTTTCTGACCAGTGCTGTCCCAGGGTATTTTTCCTGTGCTTTTGGCCAGAACTTTTTGATTATTCAAATAACTGGTCTTCCTCCTTTGAGATATGATTTTCAGGGTTAGTGTTTGTTAGGTTTGTATTTCCCTCACAAGTTGATTTGTTTTCTTAAACAATGGTCCTTGCTCCTGTCCACATACCTCTGTTCAATCTCAGCTTTGTCACCTCAGCAAATTGCTGGGTTATTAGTGCGAGAGTTGATCTGGCAATACATAGAGCAAATGTCCATGACTGTTTTGTAATTTGATAAAGTGATGAAATTTATGGATACTTCCCTCACAGAGATGTTCATCATGCAAACAATTGCATATAATTTCAAGACTCATTTATGAACCTGATCTTAGAAGTCCTGGTTTAGAGGTACCTCTGAATGCATTTCCTTGGATATTTTCATTATATGTGAATTTTTTTTCTTGTTCTTTTCTCCCTTGGTTATATTAAGCTGCTTATTAATAGTAAGGAAAGCAGTACTTAAGAAACGAGAATATCTTTTTTCTGTATGAATATGTGGCAAAATTTATTGCAACTATATATGATTTATTAAACTGAGCCAACCCTGAAGCAAATGCATTACTAAGTAGTTAAAAAATGACATGTCTTTAACACGGTGAGAGTGCCTTAGAGGAGCTCATTCATTCAATAAATATGTGTTTAACAAAATTACTTGAAATGAATCTCTTTTATGGGCTTTCGTAATTATTGTACTTATTTAAGACATATATATATATATATATATATATATATATAGCATAAATAACAGAATCTGTTTTTCACATAGGGTTGTGGTTTGTTTTTGAGTGCAAAGAGTCACAGTCCTTTGTGAGTATGTAATAAAATGCTTTGTTGTATCATTAAAACTACTCAGCAGGCTGTGGTGTGTGGTGTCCTAGAACATATTCTCTACATTGTACATAGCCGCCTTTCTATTTTGAGATTTAAAGGAAGATTGCAATGGAAACCTTCTATGATTTCTTATTGTGGATGTTGGACTCTAAGCTCAATCATTTAGTTATAGAATGAATATCTTAAATTTGCACTTCTGAGTTTTCAGCCAATATGTTCAAAACTAAAGGGCTATGCAAAAATGGTGTTTCCTGTGTCATCTGAAATAGAGGTAGTTCTACTTATGTCACATTTTGAGGTATATCACATAAGTGCAAGCCTCTTCAGTACCCCAGTGTAATTTCCATATGGCTGCAGTCACGTAGAGAGCACAACTCTCTAAGAACTGCAGCTCTCCATTTTTTTAGCAATTATTTATGTTTAGATTTGTGTTATTGCTAAAGCACTACATACTTTTACTCTATATTCTGAGTCAGTGTTCATGACCTTTTTATCAGTACCATCCCTACCTCATTACTGCTATTACTACTAGTACCATCATCGCTAAAAATGACAGTTTACTGAGTACTCACACTGTGACTGACATCAAGAAAAACACTTTATTTCAACCATGTTGCAGATAGAGAAACAGGGATCCAGTGATTTTTAAATAACATGCACAAACGCACACACACACAAATGTATTTGGAAGATAATTCTTTTTTTTTTTTTTAAGTAATCCACATATGTAAACCAAAGATACACAATGATAGTATTATAATCTACTACCCATGTAAGGTAAGGTATTTCCAAACTTGTGAAGTTAATGTGATTTTACAAAAGAATGTAAATATTTGAATAATTCCTTACTCAGTGCTACAAGAGAATAGCCCAATATCTATGTTCACTTTGGCTGATCTGGTAACTCTCAAGAGAAATTCACCATTATACATATACATGGATTTTTCAGGGTCCCTATTTTTGGCATTCTCTATATAAGAGATAATCAAAGATGAAAATTAAGGAAAAAAAAAACAAACTAGTACCCAGACTCATTAATGGGCACTTATAATGCAATAGAACACATTATTTAGTTTTATGACTTATAACCTACCTAAACTGTTGGAATAATCTTAAAATTATTCTCTGCTTTCCAGCTACATTATTTGCCTCTGGAAGAATCTTGAAATTTTGCCTGAGAATCAATCCACATACTATTTGCTGGAGTTTTATGGATTTATTTATTTTTTTTATTTTAGAAGTTTGTAGTATACTAATTTATATGCTTAGAGGCCTGTTTATGTATAGTCTTATATTTGAGTAAAAATATAACTTGAAGACAGGAAAGAAATCACAATTTCATCCAACTCGTTCACAAAAATTCTCAGATAATTCTCTTGACTGACTGAATTTACCAGATCAACTATGAATGGAAAGAAGTGAATGAATCCCATCCAATAAAGGGATTTCAGATTAATTATTTTAAGAAACTAGAAGTAAATCCTCTTACTTAAATTACAATGGACTTTTGGTTACGGCAGCATGAGGATGTTGTCAAATTCTCCCACCTCTCCCACCCCCCAAATAAGTATAATATTAGAAAAAATTGTCAGAAACAGCATTTCAGGGTACTGGATACCAACCAAAAGCAGACAAAAGGTTAATAAGAATTTACTCTTGTAATTAACTCAAGAGCTGTAAGTTAGAAGACAGAGTTATCTATGGCTTTTTTTGCCTAGGTTACTTCCTTCTTTACTTCACACCCCAACCCAATAGGGTTAGCAAAAACTGTTGTTTTAACAGTTGACGTCGAAAACCAACAGCTCTGAGGCTATAGGGAGCTGATTTAGTTTGCAATTGTCAGTGAAAACCTATGGTTTTGGCAGCTAAAGTGGGAAATTAGATGGGAACAAATGGGAAAAAAAAAGCTCCCATCTTTGTTAGTCCAGGGTCATCATCCTGATTGTGTGAGCAATAAACCAGCCAGAAATTTAATGGAGAGATCCTAGAAATGAGAGCCGTAGAATGTCTGAGATAAGCTCTTCACATATCACTGGCAGATGGAAAAGTTTACACATTTGTCAGGGAAACCTGAGAGGGCTTTGAGAAATATAAATGATGATGGAGACTTGAGAACTAGCTGCAATTTTAAATGTGTTTCCCAAACCACTCACTAATCAAATTGAAGAGGGTACACACCTTATGGGAACAAGGATTTAGAGCACATCCTTTGTCCAAATAATTAGATAACCACTAAACTATAAAGACACAGGGGAGATTACTAGAAAACTAGGCATAAACATTATGAGAATAATAATAATAATAAGGAAAATAAGTAGAGAATCACAGGCTGCTCATCATGGGGGAGACAGATTCTACAATAAGATTAAGGAAGTTAACTTAAAAAAATACAAAAACAACAACTCACAGAAATATAAAACATTTCAGGGTTGATATGATATGTTCTCTAAAATGTTAAGTTTTCAACTAAAAATTATGAGACATTCAAAGAAACATGAAAGTGTGACCAATAAAAGAGTACTGAATCAATAAAAACTGACTCTACATAGGACCAGGTGTAAAATTTAACAGGAAAAAAAAATTCAAAGCAGCTATTATAAATATTTTCAAAGAATTAAAGAAAACTGTGTTCAAAAAATAAAGGAGATATAACGGCAATGAATCAACAAATAGGAAACCTATACAAAGAGAAATATAATTATAGTTTTAAAATGAGCATAAAAATTGTATATTTGAAAAGTGCAATGACTGAAATGAACAATTCATCAGATGGATGCAAAGCAGATCTGAAGTTGCAGGAGAAATATTCAGAAATTTGAAGATAAGTAAATGTAAAATTTTTAAATCTGAAGAACAAAATGAGGAACAATTGAAGAAAAATAAAAAGAGATGCTGAAACAAGTGAGACAACATCAGATATCCCTAATGTAACATATAATGGAAGTGCCAGTGGGAAAGAGGAAAGAGAAAGGGGAAGAAACATTATTTGAAGAAATAATTCCTTAGAAGTTCCCAAGTTAGATGAGGAAACAATAATCTGAAGGGCCAAAAACTCAATAATCACCAAGTATGATAAACATAGAAATCCACACCTGGAAGCATCATAGTCAAGCTGCTGAAAGATAAAGAAAAAGAGGAAATGTTGAAAGCAATAAGAAAAATGCAATGTTTTTCACATCAGTGGTAGTCATTTCCTTAAGGAAGAGCTGAAGAGCACTGTCAATGATAGCTATGTTGGTAAATATAAAAGACTCTGTGTGTGCGTGTATGTGTGTATGTTTATAGAATTCTTCTTTTATATCTTAAAAATAAGTTCATTTAAAGCAAGGATTATAACACTGCATTTTCAGAGTCAGATATTTGACTCTCTCTTTCTCTCCATATATATATATATATATGTATATATATATATATACATATATATATATATATATATATATATATAAAAAACACATGGCACTCTCAAAATAGACCATCTAGGGAATAACACAACTTTCAATATTTTTAAAAGTGATGGAAATCATACAAAGTATGTTCTCTGGCCACAGCAGAATTCAGTTAGGAATCCACAACAAAAGAATGTTTGGAAAACCTTAAAAGTTTGAAAATTAAATTGTAATTTCCAAACTCATTGATCAAAAGAGATCTCATGAGGGATATTAGAAAAAATATTGATATGAATGAAAATGAAAACAAAATAACAAAATTGATGGAATGCAGCTAAAGCAGTGCTTAGACAGGGATGGACTGCTTTAAACATATATATTAGAAAAGAAACAATATACAATTTGATTATAAGCTTCCACTTCGAGAAACTAAAAGAAAACAAATCAAATCCAAAGCAATAAACCATAAATGTCACAGTAGATATTAATGGAAAAGAAAGTAGATAAATGGAGAAAATCAATAATTAAAAAAATTTTTTAAAGGAAGAAAAAAAGATAAATATTTAATTAGACTGGTTAAAAAATGAAGAGAGAAAATCAAACTACCAAATTTGGGAATAAAAAAGAGAACTCAGTATAAACTCTTCAGAAATTAAAAAAAGCACTATAAGAATATTATTCCAACAATTGTGAAAATGTAGGTGAAATGGATAAATTTGTGAAAGACTCAAACTACCAAAGGTAACTCCAAGAAAAAAAAAAATCCAGAGATCTAAGTCAAGTCAAAAAATAGAATTATTAAGTAATACTCTTTCCACAAAGAAAACCTTTATGTACATATGGATAAATTCTATCAAACACCTACAGAAGAGGGCTTCCCTGGTGGCGTAGTGGTTGAGAGTCTGCCTGCCAATGCAGGGGACACAGGTTCGTGCACTGGTCCGGGAAGATCCCACATGCCGCGGAGGGGCTGGACCCGTGAGCCATGGCTGCCCAGCCTGCGCGTCCGGAGCCTGTGCTCCTCAACAGGAGAGGCCACAACAGTGAGAGGCCTGTGTATCGCAAAAAAAAAAAAAAAAAAAAGAAAAAAAAAAATCTACAGAAGAATACATATTAAAGTTTCACAAGCTATTTCAGAAAATAAAGGAGAAGGAACAGTTCTCAACTTACATTTTGAGACAATTATTACCCTGACACCAAAACTTGACAAAGATATCAAGATTTCAAGAAAATGAAACTACAGGCAAATATCCTTCGGGTATATAGACAGCAAAATTCTTAACAACGAGCTGGTAAACTGAATTTCACAACACAAAAAAAAGATTATACAACTTGACCAAGTGGGGTTTATCCCAGGAATTCAAGATTAGTTTATCATCCAAAAATCAACTATTATAGTCTTAATAGAACAAATGACAATCATATAAATTTTTCTCAGTTGATGCAGAAAATACATTGATTAAATCTAACACTTATTCATGGTAAAAACTATCAACAAAGTGGGATAGAAGAGAATATCCTCAAATTAATAATGAGCATTTATGAAAAAGTTACACCTAGTGTAAAAGGTGAAAGAATGAATAATTTCACTGTATGATTGGAAACAATGTAAGGATAGCTACATTCATCACTTCTACTCAACATTGTTAGGGAGTTGTAGCCAATGCAATAAAACAAGAAACAAATTAAATACATAAAGATTAGAAAGCAGAAAGTAAAACGGTCTTTATTTTTAGATGACATGATATTGTATGTGGAAAATTCTAAAGAATCTACAAAACAATCAGTAAGATATAATAAGTTAATTCAGAAAAGTTTCAGAATTCAAGGTCAGTATACAAAAATAAATGGGTTTTTTTACTAGCAATATCTGACAATCTAAAACATGAAACAAAGAAAATCCCATCTACAGTTTTATAAAAAAGAAAATATTTATGAGTACATTTTAAGAAGTGTATGTTCTGTAGAATAAAAATTGCAAAGTGTTATTGAAGGAAATTAAAGAAGACCTAAATAAGTGAAGATATATGCCACGTTATTGAATTAGAAGACTCAATATGTTTCAGATGATGATTATCAACAAGTTACCTTCGAGATTAAATACAAATCTTGTCAAAATCCCAGCAGGCATTTTGTTGTAGAAATTGATTTACATGAAAATGCACAGGACCTAGAATTAAACAGTTTTGAAAATAGGAGAACAAATTTAGAGGACTTACACAACTGATTTTAAAAAATATTATAAAGCTACGTAATCAAGACATTGAGATATTGGCGTAAGGATAGACATATAGGTCAATGAAAAATTAAATGGACAATCTAGAAATAAACCTGGACATTTATGGTCAATTTAATTTTGACAAAGTTGCCAAGGTAATTTAATGGGGAAAGGATAGTGTTTTCAACATATGGTGCTGGAATAATTTTATGTACTCACTTTGCACAAAAATTAACTTGAAATGGATTATAGACCTAAATGTAAGAGCTAGAATTACAAAATTTCTTGAAAATGTCATAGAAGAAACTCTTTGTGATCTTGGGAAGAGTAAGTTTCTTTTTTTTAGAAATGGCACCAAAAGCACAATCAATAAATTGTAAAAATGAAAAACTGGACTTCATAAAATTAAAAACATTTGCATTTTAAAATACATAAAGAATATGAAAAGGCAGGCAAGTTACTGGAAAAATATTTGCAAATCATATATCTAAAAAATACCTTTATTCATAATACCTAAGGAACTTTTACAAATTAATGATTAGAAGCCAAAATGTTAAAAATGGACCAAACTGGGCTTCCCTGGTGGCGCAGTGGTTGGGAGTCCGCCTGCCGATGCAGGGGACACGGGTTCGTGCCCAGGTCCGGGAAGATCCCACATGCCGCAGAGCGGCTAGGCCTGTGAGACATGGCCGCTGAGCCTGCGCGTCCGGAGCCTGTGCTCCGCGACAGGAGAGGCCACAACAGTGAGAGACCTGCGTACTGAAAAAAAAAAAAAAAAATGGACCAAACTTTTGAAGTCACTTCATTAAAGATGATATATGCAAAACAAATAAACACATAAAATATGCTCAACTTTCTTAGTTATTAAACAAATACAAGTTCTTATCCACATTAGATTTCACTTACCACTTAATGGAATGGTAATAAACAACCAGATTGACAATGTGAAGAGTTGGTGAAGATATGGAGGAACTGGAACCCTCACACATTTTTGGTGAGAATATAAAAACAAGGGAACCACTTAGGAAAACAGTGTAACAGTTTCTTAAAAAGTTAGACATTTACTTACCACATGGCCCAGCATTTCCACTCCTAAGCATCTACCTAACAAAAGAGAAATAAATGTCCATACAAAGACCAGTACACGAACGCTCATACAGTAATATTCATAATAGCCCCAAACTGGAAGCCAAATGTTCATCAACTGGTGAATGGTTAAACAAACCATTACATCATACAACAGAATACTAATCATTAATAAAAAGAAATTAACTATTGCATTATGCAACACCATGGATGGACTAAAAAAGATTATATTAAGTGAAAGAAGCCAGATACAAAAGCCTACATATTGTATGATTTAATTTGTATTAAATTTATTTATAAGGGAAAGTTATAGAAACAAAAATCAGTGTTTTCCAGAGGCTGTCTGTAGGACTGACTGAAAATTGATGCAAGGTAATATTTTGTAGTAATGGACGTGTTTTAAAACTGGGTTGGGATGATGGTTAGAAAACAATATAAATTTACTAAAACTCCTCAAACTGCACAATTAAAATTACTCAATTTTATGTTATATAATTTATACCTCAGAAAAGGTCTTAAAAAATTTCAACTCATTTTCTTAAGATTTGTGCATGGCATGTTTGTTATACCTTAATATATTTTGAGTGAAAAAGTAAATCATAGCTAGTCAGTTATTCATAAATAAAAATAAGTTTTTATATTTTGTTAACTTGTTTCAGTTGGGTGTCATTTTTCCATGGGGAAAAAATGATAAATGTTGGCTAATTTTTCAAATAGCCTAACAGTTTTATTTTAGGTCATGATGCCTTTTACCCTGAGTTTCCTTGCTTCCTATAGGTTATAGTTTTTACTAGTTTCTGCATTATCCTTCAAGTGTTTATTTTTGCAAAAAAAAAAAAAAAAGCAATTGCAGAATAGGATTACTTTTCAGACATTTATTAAATCTCATCACACATTTACCATGTGTGGTGCTGTGCTTTAGAGATAAAACTGATTTAAGAAAAAAATACAGCATTTTGTTCCATATAAAACCTCATTTTAAGATCCAAATTAGATTGCTAAAAGCACATGAACTGACTGAAAGAAGTTCTCAGGGACTGGTAAGGATTTAGGAAGAGAGAGAAGGTCCTTTCTCCTATGTTCTCATTTAATTGACTGTTTTTATTTTTTTAATTTTTTTAACATCTTTATTGTAGTATAATTGCTTTACAATGGTGTGTTAGTTTTTGCTTTATAACAAAGTGAATCAGTTATACATATACATATGTCCCCATATCTTTTCCCTCTTGCATCTCCCTCCCTCCCACCCTCCCTATCCCACCCCTCTAGGTGGTCACAAAGCACCGAGCTGATCTCCCTGTGCTCTGCAGCTGCTTCCCACTACCTATCTATTCTACGTTTGGTAGTGTATATATGTCCATGCCACTCTCTCACTTTGTCACAGCTTACCCTTCCCCCTCCCCGTATCCTCAAGTTCATTCTCTAGTAGGTCTGCATCTTTATTCCCGTCTTGCCCCTAGGTTCTTCCGACCATTTTATTTTTCTTTCTTTTTTTTTTTTTAGATTCCATATATATGTGTTAGCATATGGTATTTGTTTTTCTCTTTTTGACTTATTTCACTCTCTATGACAGTCTCTAGGTCCATCCACCTCACTACAAATAACTCAGTTTTGTTCCTTTTTATGGCTGAGTAATATTCCATTGTATATATGTGCCACATCTTCTTTATCCATTCATCCGATGATGGACACTTAGGTTGTTTCCATCTCTGGGCTATTGTAAATAGAGCTGCAATAAACATTTTGGTACATGACTCTTTTTGAATTATGGTTTTCTCAGGGTATATGCCCAGTAGTGGGATTGCTGGGTCATATGATAGTTCTACTTTTAGTTTTTTAAGGAATCTCTATATTGTTCTCCATAGTGGCTGTATCAATTTACATTCCCACCAACAGTGCAAGAGGGTTCCCTTTTCTCCACACCCTCTCCAGCATTTATTATTTGTAGATTTTTTGATGATGGCCATTCTGACCGGTGTGAGGTGATACCTCATTGTAGTTTTGATTTGCATTTCTCTAATGAGTAGTGATGTTGAGCGTTCTTTCATGTGTCTGTTGGCTATCTGTATGTCTTCTTTGGAGAAATGTCTATTTATGTCTTCTGCCCATTTTTGGATTGGGTGGTTTGTTTTTTTGATATTGAGCTGCATGAGTTGCTTATATGTTTTGGAGATTAATCCTTTGTTAGTTGCTTCATTTGCAAATATTTTCTCCCATTCTGAGGGTTGTCTTTTTGTCTTGTGTACGGTTTCCTTTGCTGTGCAAAAGCTTTGAAGTTTCATTAGGTCCCATTTGTTTATTTTTGCTTTTATTTCCATTTCTCTAGGAGGTGGGTCCAAAAGGATCTTGCTGTGATTTATGTAATTGACTATTTTTAAACAGTTGCAGCCTTCTTGATCAAATGACTATCTGTAAAGATTTTATTATTACATTGCAAAAAATTAAAAAGGATCATGATATAATATTTGCATCACTTTAAATCACCCATGAATTAAAATATAAATTCTAGATTTATGGAGAATAGATCATGTTTAGACTATTTGACTGAAAAGGGTAGACTTTGAGGAACAACAGCAAAAACAAAACACGCTGTAAATACAGGTGTGTACTTGGAGAGTCATTGAAATTTAAATTTCTTCTGAATTCTTCAAAATGAGTGTTGAATTAACATTGTTTATCTGAATAATTAAAGCATTAATGGTCCAAGGTTGACAACAGTTGATTTTGTGATGATATGATGATCCTTTGTAGCGACTCTGGGTGACTGTATGAGTTTTCCTTGACACAAGACTAAGCTCTTCTGATCTATTGACTGAAGTGCAAATACCTGAAATTATTCATGCTTTCCTACTCAATGTATTATTAGATTTTTCCTCTCACTTTTTTTTTTTTTTTAACATGCTGTTTGGGAGAAATAAAGATCTTTAACTTTTATTGAGAGGGGAGATGAATTTTCTAATCCTAGTATATGACCACTTGATGCCAATAAAAGGGGTGCTTTCACAGTATTATTTAGGGGAATTCAGAGGGTCCCTGTCGTACCAGGGCACAATAGAGTATTCATGATTATTGGATTTTTTTTTTATATGAATACCTTGAATAATTGCCCATAGAGTACTAATGCCATCAGGCCTTCTGCCACATGTAATTTCTCTTTTCTGAGATGTCTCCCTGTGTATGCCATGGCCACATCCCATTTTCTGAGGGGTGGTTCCCTACAAATGGGCCTCCCCCCACTTTGTGCCATGGAGCTCTCGCATTTGAGACACCGCTAAATGGAACAGTGAAGGGCATCTGAGGAAGAGGCGGCTTTCAGTGGAGCAGCTAGGAGTTTGCGAAGTGGCCTGGTCCACAAGCTCTGTGCCACAACATTATTCAGCTGAATAGTAATTGGCAGTTATTCAGCTACTCTTTCTTTTGGCATCTGAATGTATAGCATATGGAAAACAGATGCAAGGAGAGACAGAAACAGGAAAAGTCAGTAAACAGAGACCATGAATCAGTGAAGTTCATAAATTAGAGTTAAGTGATTGTCAGAAGCAGAAAATACTGGCAGAGCCTCCACAGTGGTGGGACGCTAGAATAGGTTATCTCTTCATAGTGAGGTTTGAGTAAATTGGATCTCTTTCTTTAGATTTTCTCGGTTGTTTAGATAGTCTGCAATAAAGGAGTGTTACTTTCATGATCAGGACAATATATGCAAATAGCATAAATATACCTAAAGTTTTGAAAAGAATTACTGGCTTGATTTAACTAGATTTTCCTTTGTTTATCATCATGACTCTGCCAAAGCTACTGCATCTGTTGCTTTATGAATGGAATACTGATTGGGTGAACTAAAATACAGTTTTTTAGATCTCATATTTAGGCTGCTGTAAAAAGCCTAGTTTCTGAGTAAAAGCCAGACATAGGTTTCTACCACGTGTTTTCAACTCAGGGACAGTTTGTGGACGATGGGGAGTTTCAGTATGGTAGTGATCAAGTTTAATTCTCCAGCTGTCCCTTTAACCATCTGGCTTTGTCTAAGGAATGTAATTCTACACCTCTCAGTTATTTTTTTTCCACTTAGGTTTCTCTGTCATAATGGATGTCTTTGACATTGTGACTGGAGCCGAAGGGATTCCATGTATGCTTCTGATTCAGTGCTCCAAGGTGTTAAGAGATACACATTTTTTTCTGAGGAAGAGCTGTGAGCTTTTTCCTCTCATTAGTGTAAACTAAGTTTATGCCAGGTTTATCCAAATGCTACCAGATGATTAATAAGAACGTATAATCACCATGCTCAGAAATCTGCCAATGTGGGATGAGATTTCAGAATCTTACTTCAAACCTGGACTTTAAAAATAATTTAATCCAACCTCTATTATTATAGAGATGAGTAAATGTTGTTCAAGACAAGTAAAGCCACTTGCCAAGATTATAGGAAAGTCGTGACACAGTAGCTTCCAGATCTATATCCTCCTCTTTCTAGCCAGATGCTAGTTCTGCCATGATGTAAGAGAGACACATCCCATTCATCTTTTATCCCAACATTTAATATAGTTCCTGACACATAGTGGGGGCTTAATTAATGTCATTTATGTGCATCATTGAATACTGAGTACATTCTGTATCATATATCAGAGACATGTACAATTTTTATTTCCACAGTATACATTGTTATGGCAATTTTTGAGGCTGATATATGTTTAACATCAAATAGCATTCATCAATATACACAAAATTGTGCCTGGCACTCTGCCAGGATCTGTCCAAAGAAAATAATATAAAATTAGCCTTGTCTTTCTAAATATTTAGTCTCTCACACAGTCCAGAGAGAGAGAGAGAGAGAGACTTCAAGAAAGTGCTGAGCGCTTGAATACCTCAGGCAAAGCACGTATCAAAGATCAAAATGCAGAGCCACTGTTTCCCAAGCCAGTGTCGAGAAATAACGCTGTCTTCAGGAAGACTCTGGGAAGAAAAGCAATGCTATTGACCTGAAATTTCCACTCACTGTTAAGCCATGTTAGTTAAGATGGGGACAGATTTCTTTGAAGTGCTATCGCCAGTATCAACTTTGAGGTTTCCTGTGTCATCTGAAGGCTTCATCATAATCTAAAGATGTTGGCTTTCTTGGTGCCCTTTTCTATTCTTGAACTCTCACTTGTGCCTGTGATCTATGATCCTGTTGTTGATTTATCTTTATTATTAGCCTGTTTTCCTAGTAAGAGAGATGTTTAATTCTGCTCAAATTTCTCCTCTTGCATTCCTAACGGGCCTTACGCTATCTTTCTGTTTATCATTATTCTCTTGGCCTCTGTTTGTCTAGCTGTACTTTGGCCAATTAAATATACAGGGGCACAGATGCCAAAGATAGATAAAGAAGCGGCTGTTAGTGTAAATGTCTGGTTTAGGATGGGGTCATGGAATTTTCCAGTAAGGCTAGGTCTTGAATAATTCCACGGTATGGTCTGTATTAATTAAAAGGTCCTTTAAGGGATCAATGCCAAAAGCTGGATAGATGAAAGCTTGCCAAAGGCACAGGACCAGAAACTTAATTGCACCTTTCTATAGCAAGACTTCTATGGACTCTCACACTCAAATGTATGACCTTCCCTTAATTTTGTGCTAATGCATAAAATGAGGGTCCTGCTTGTCTTTGTACTTAACCATTTGCATGGTACATATGCAGTGCCATAAGTGGAGTTTGTGTGAAAATAGGGCTCCTAACATGATGTCATTGGGAAATAAATCAGATGGTGTAGATGAGTCTGTCTGTATACATGATATGTTTATGTAAATATATATGCATTCATATTTATTTTAATGACCAGAATATATGAGAATTACAATGAGTTTTTAACATAGTAGTATTCTAATTCTAGGATTGTTGCTATTTCTTTGTACAGCTTCAAAAGGGATCATTACACAAATCTGAAAACAAAACAGTCAAGTTGAAGTCATTTGTGTTTACTCTATCTTCTGAGACTATCAAGCTAATTAGACTGCTAGGTATCCTTCCGAAATTAAAATTGTATTTTGCTGCTTGCAACTGCATTGTACTACAAAATATGTGGCCATGGAATGACCATCCCAATGGCTACTGAGCAGATACTTTTCTTTGCCAAGTCACAGAGAGGAGTAACAAGGTGGATATAATGTTTATAAAGTGCAAACGTCAATCAGTTTACAGTTCCTGATTCCCTGGTATGCAGTGGAGTGGCACATTGAGATTTTGAAAAAGAGCTAATTAGGGTATTCCTCCCTATCTTCTCGTAATTTGCCAATATTGGTTTCATGACTATTTCAAGTAGAAAACAAATCAGCTTTAAACTGGTAGCTTTTTCAGTAAGTAGCTGATACAGGTAGATAGGCTAAATTGAAATCATGGCTTAATCTAGCCAAAAGAGGTACATGGAAAATTGATAGTACATTCTGGAAGATCTTGAGCCATACTACTCTGAAGCATTTTCTTGCACTTACCCTTCCTTGTATCAGGTACTTAACTACTAACTTAGGTGTACAATGAAGAAAAGGAGCTCAGGAAATCTCTCCAAGACGTGCATATATTCACAATGCCATTAATTGATTAATCAATTAAGTAAATCACAGTTTATTTGTGTGCCTTCCATGTGGCAAGCATTTCAGTAATTCTGGTTTTATAAGAGATAAACATGAGAAACCATTTATATATGTCCACTGAGAGCTCAAAGGCTACTGTGAGAATGAGACCAATAAATGGACACTTATAAGGCTGTGTTCCAGTTTCATGAATAGCAGTTTACATAAGGAGACTGAAATCTGTGAGAAGATTTATAGAATTTAGATCTAGCAAGGATTGTTCAAGGCAAGGGACTGCACCAGAGAGGGGTGCATCACTTGCTGTGTAACTGCTGCCTGGTGACATCTTACTGGTCTTTTTAATCTAATAACATTTCAGAGGCTTGTTCTGTATATATAGGGGGCAAATTCTGTCATTTCCACTCATGCTTGCTGTATAAGACTGATATAATCTTGTGTCACCCTTTTCTATGAAGAATAGATATTGGACACCAGGGCATGTGTGTGAATTTAAGTGGTCTCTGGTACAAATGTTTCAGAGCTCCCCAGCATAGATCCAAGTCTTTCAATAATAATTTCTTGGTATCGTATATTGTAGGTTGTCCAGGGGCCACTAAATAAAAGATAAAATCAGTGGATTGAAACTCCCAAATAATGTGAAAATATCACCACTTCTGGCTCTCAGGTAGTGTTGTCAACTTCTTTCTAATGGATATGCTTATCATCGTGATGGGAGAAGAGACAATTTGGAAGGGATTGGGAAAGGATTTACAGTTTGGAAAAGGGGTAACCTCATATAAATTTTGGTAATAGTTTACTTCAATATTAATAATAAATATCCTAACAATATACTTCATATAGCAAACTCTTCTATATCTAACCAGTATTCCTAGTGCTTAATGTATATTAATTCTTTTGCTTATTTTAACAACACTGTGATGTACTTTTTATATCACTCCATTTTATATGTAAGAAAATAGAGGCAAAAGGAGGTCAAGGCTATCTAGGACCACAGAGTCAAGAGTCTGGTTCTAGGTATTAACCCTTCAACATTCTACTTAGTGCCTCTGAATTTATGATGCCCGGCTCTTTCTCCCATGCTGTGCTTGGTGTTTGTTGTAGTTATGTTAATTTTTCAGTTGAATCATCTGTTTCCCAGGTGTTCAATCATGCCACAATGTATTTTTGTACCATTATTTTTTTATTTTTCTCTCTCTAATTTCTTGTTTTTATCTAATTATGTTTTCCAGTACCTCCAGAATAATAGTTGTGATAGTAGGCATTTTACCTAAGTGAAATGCTTCAATTGTTTCCCCCAGTATGTGTGATGTTGGCTTTGAGGTCTAGCCAGCCAGACTGTAGAAAATTAAGGTTCATATGGGAAAGCAACTTCAGTAATCCAGATGACAGTGTGAAGAGAAGTATTGAGAGTTTGACTCCTTTTGAAGGTACAGTTGATAGAATTTCCTGATGAATTGGGTTTGTATTTGGTGCACAAGAGAAAGAGAGAATTCAAGATTCAAGGATGACTCTTTTGTTTTGTTTTTTGTTTTTCTTTTTGTCTGAACAACAGAAAAGAAAAAAAATTATACTACCTACCAAGATGTGCAAAGTGTGGGAGGAGCAGGTTTGGTGGAAAGAACAGGAACTTTTTCTTTAACATATGCAGTAGTCAGGGTTCTCCAGAGATACAGAATCAATAGGAGATGAGAGATAGATAGATGATAGATAGATAGATAGATAGATGATACATAGATTTTAAAAAATTGGCTCAAGGAATTGTAGGGCTGGCAAATCTAAAATTTGCAGGGCAGGCCAGTAGGCTGGAAGTTTTGGCAAGAGTTGATATTGCAGTGTTGAGTCTGAAGGCAGTCTAGAGGCAGAATTCCTTCCTTTTTGGAGAACCTCAGTCTTTCCTTTTAAGGCTTCAACTGATTGGGTGAGGCCTATGCACTATGTGAAGGATAATTTGCTTTCCTTAAAGTGTATTGATTTAAATACTAATCACTTCTAAAAAACATACCTTAACAACAACATCCAGACTGGCGTTTGAGCAAACAAGTGAGCATTATAACCTAGCCAAGTTGACACATCACATTAACCATCACAACATATTAAGTTTTAGATGCCTATTAGACATCCAAGTAGAAATGTCAAATAGCCAGTGAATGTATCCATCTAGTTATCAAGAGAGAAATCCAAGCAGGAGACATAAATTCCCCATTCATTACAACATGGAAATCAATAAAGCCTTGCCACTGGATAAGAAAATCTTGTCCCAGAGTTCAAGTGGAGAAAGTGTTAATGCAGCTGATGTGTCTAGTAAAAGTTTGAAAATTAGACTGTTCGTTGCAGTGTTATACAGGTCGTCATCGTCCTTGATAAGAGCAGTTTCCATGGGGAAGTAAAGGTGTAAGCTTGACTGAAGTGAAACCAAGGAAGAATGAGAGAAGACAAATTAGAAACAGCTCTTCCAAGCAACTTTGTTGTAAGGAAGAACATCCGGAAGAGACAGTAGCTATGGATGAAGGGAGACGTGAAAACAAATGATTTTTTTTAAATAAAATACATTGTAGCATGCTGTATATTGATGGGAATGATCTAGCAAAGAGGGAAAGATTGATGCAAGAAAAAGGAATGCAGTTGATAAAGGTTTGTCCTGCAGATGAAAAGGATAGAATTTAGATCTCAAAAGGAGGTATGATCAGGGAGTGGAACAAGGTAGTTGATCCACAATCACAGGGAAGACAGAGCACATAGGAACAGACAGGTACATAGACAGGACTCTGGGAAAATGAGATAGCACTATTCTGATGGCTGATTTTCTCTGTGAAGGAATGCCTTCTGGTGAAAGTAAAGATGAGGGAAGAGGTATTGCATATTTGAGGAAAGAGGAAAAAATATGAATTGTCTTAAGAGAGTGGTACATTTGTACAATCTAGAAACAGCTATTCCTTCAAAATGATGCTTTTCTGTCATCTGCCGGAAAATTGCTAAAATAAATAAACAAGTCTACAATGACTGTGAATGTAAATGGAACCCTCTATAGTTGGGCAGTGTCCCACAAATACATGTTGATGCTAGTTTTAGGAAAATATGGTAGGAGATCCTAGTATTCTTTTGTTGAGCGAATGAATATAAAACATAATAATTGCCTTAAAAGGAAACTAATGAGATCTATTGAAGATGGATGATGAAGTTTATATGTATATTTTGGTCTTTGAGATATACCAAAATTAGGAATAGAATTGAGATAAAGCCCACCATTAGCTTCATGATTTAATGTTTTGCCCAATTTATCACAGTATCCAAATTATTAAAGTAAGCTTTCAAACATTTATTTTAAAATGGGTCATCCTTTTCTATTCTTTATGACTTAAATAAGATGAGTCCATTTTCCCCAAAAATGTATGTGCAGCTTATAGAAAAGAAAGAACTAAAATACATTTTAAAGGTATCTAAAGCCATTAAAATGTCCCCTGGTGATATTTAAAATGAGAAATAGGGCACTACTTATTTAAGTAGTGTATTAATAATGTGGAAATGGGTTCAACCTTCTCCTCTTGGGGTTCTGGAACTTTCCTCTCGCAATTGTATCTATCCCTAGATGACATATATTGTTGTTAACTGAGAGCTAAAGAATGTCTTATGGAAGTACTTTTGAGTCAGGTTAACATATTTTATGTAAAATGCCAAATGCAAGTTATCAGAGGAAACTGTGAGGTTTTGGTGGTTTTTCCAGATGATTTTGGTACAGTACTTAGTTAACCCAGATCCTGTCCTGCTAATCATGGCTCTTCCCCATGTAGGATCCTGTACCCCAATCCTGTACATGGAGAATCTGTACATTTAGGTATGAAAGTATCACTTGTACCATAGCCTTGTACATGTTTTATCCAACAGTGCATGTATCTGGACTAACAATGAGTTGGCACAACTGACCTAGACTCAAAGCTTGAGGATAACTTTCTATCTTATCTTTAATATGTATATACACAAGCATGCTTGCAAGAAAGAGAATATGACTGAGCCAAAAAGAAGCCACTTATATAGATGCCACAGAATAGAGTTGAAGTGGAAATGCAAGGGCAGGGAGGGAATGAATCATGGACAATTGATTATAAAGGCACTATTTTATCCCAATAAATGCTTATATTCTCACCAATGAGATTTGCAAGTCATCCTTCACAGAAAGATCTGGAATAGACTGTGTAGAGCCAGGACTAGTTTGAGACGTATGCCAGAAGCCAAATGTAATGTCTTGAAGATGTGGGAACCTCTTCACATTTTGATCTCAATTGGTATTATTTGGAGAATGGCAATTACTTTGCGGGACATCTACTCACTGATTACTCCATTAACTTACTCACTGATTACTCACTGATTACTCCATTAACTCACTGATAGTATCAGTGAGGTAATGGAAATCCAGAGGGCTTAAATGTCTGGTCCAGAGTTTCAGAGAAATTTAATATAACCTGCACCAGAATTTGACTCTTCACTTGCGAATTTTTCTTATTGATACAGTTCACCTATGAAATCTCTGACTGCTTTCATAGGATTCAGAAATGTCTGGCCAATTGGTGGGAATATACCACTAAGAGTCTATTTCACAGGAAATACTGAAATGTGTCCTGGGGGATAACTATACCAAAGGTGAGTTCTTTTATGGCTTCATCCAATAACTAATACTGAGTTTGATAGAATCTTTTATAAAAGGGGGTGAGGTGAGGTTGAGAAGTGAATTATCCAAGCAGCTGAATATCTGTGATTCCCATTTATTGCTCTGACACAGATCACATGTATTAGAGATCAAAGAACTAGAAATTATGTGTAAAAAAGTGAAAAAACTGTTTTCACGGAAGATAGTTTAAGACATAGGGCTCAAAAGCTGTATTACTGGGTCTCTGTCAGACAGTTGAATGAAAACAGTAGGATTCTTTTCTTTTTGGCAATGAGACATCATGTTGCTTGGCCATGTTGAGGGCTCCCCAAAATATAGTGCAGTCATAACTTTGGTTTATCAAAGACAAGGGAATCAGAAGCTCTTGAAAGCAAGGCTGGGTGAACTCCTCTGAAATAGAAACCTCATCTGTGATTCAAAAGAAAGATGGTTCTCTCTCCTTTCCAGGCAACAGTGGTGATCAAGAGGCATCATCAAGAAGCTCTGTGGCAGCGGGAATCTTGTGGGCAGACACCAGTAGGAAGATCAGGCTAGAATACAGGGGAAAATATCAGATGACTAAGAAATGACTCAGAGAATACTAGGATGTCAAAATAGTGTGTGGAAATATAAGTAATTAATTTTACTGTTAGTATGACCCAATTTGTAACCTTTCTCTCTGGGCTCATCTGAAATTGGAACTGGTGGCAAAAACACAAGTCTGTAGCTACCCCAAATCCAGGGGTCAGTATTCACACTTTTATTCTATAATGCAGTGGCCATACTTAAATTTGTTTCTTCTTTTCTCAATCTCTCTCTCTCTCTCAATTGCATTTAATTCACCAATTATTTATTCAATCCTTACCATGTTCTTATCATTAAGAACTTTTATACCTGTATATATTCATAGAATGTCAAACCTGAAAATAATCTTCAGCAATGTCAGCTTATTTATATTAATCTGATTCAATTAGACTTAGGCAAATAGTGAATAATATAGGAGGGAATTCCATGAGGGAGTAAATTAAATATACATTTACAAACTTTTTACACCTATTAAAATGTAAGGATATCAAGTTCAAGGGCTGCTTTCTATTTCAAAACGCCCTTCCATCTGTAAACAGGTTTATAGCACTCTCCCTCCAAAACCCTATATAGATTAGGTGATATAAATAGGTCCTTCAACTCACTAGGTTTTATTCCTGGAACAATTGAGAAGTGACTGCTCTGTGGTGAGACTCTATGGGAGATTCCTTAGCAAACTCATGGATTCCAGGGAGAAAATTGTTGATGCAAAGCTATTTAATGAGTTGTGTTACTTTGACATGAGATCAGTCCTCTGAAGAATCATTCACTTTGAGAGGCAGAATGAAAATTTCCTTAATATTATAACTTGTTATATTGATATTTTATAGCACAGGCAACATAGAGTTCCCAAGTTTGAGAATGCATTTCGGTATTATTTACTTCAACCAGGGGTCTTTGAGAAAGCTGTTTCATTTTAGGGAATTTTCTTAGCTTGACAGTTTAGGTGAAGAAGTCTGTGTGACTGTGCCAGTGGCATATTTCTTTGTGGTAAGAATGTGCATTATTCTGCTAAGCAAATGACAAAATTAGTTACTCTAGATAAGTCAAACTTGCTGGAAGTCAAACTGCAGATGATGAAAGTTATACTAACCGTAGCTCTTAAATTCCCATAACTTTCATTCTGTCCCTACATATTAGAGAGTGACTTGATATCTTTTTAGTTAATAATCACAATTCATCGTCCTAACCTTCATTTTTTTAAATGCTATGTAAACTTGGGTTGATAATAATAATAAATCATTTCCAATGATGTCAGTTCTGATAGGGAGTTAGTTCAACTAAGGAGAATGAAATTAAAACTATAAAAATGTGTTTGTGTCCCTATGACTTTCTTAGTATTGGGACCATTTGCTCAGATTCATTTACATATATGGAAAACTTTTAAATCATTTAGTGTTGAAAGAGACAATGAAATTCCTGGAAATGCCATTTCCCAGCCATGTGTGGCCACTGTCCTGAAAATGTCTTAGCTGAGTTCTCCCTAGAATCTAGCTATCCAATTGAACTATAACAAGTGCTACAAATACAAACAAGAAGTTAAAGTTGTCTAGTAACACACTGGATTAAATAAAACAAAACAAACTAATTTTAATAAAAGATGCCACTCGGGCTTTCCTGGTGGCGCTATGGTTGAGAGTCCGCCTGCTGATACAGGGGACACGGGTTTGTGCCTGGGTCCGGGAAGATCCTACATGCGGCGGAGCGGCTAGGCCCGTGAGCCATGGCCGCTGAGCCTGCGCATCCGGAGCCTGTACTCCGCGATGGGAGAGGCCACAGCAGTGAGAGGCCCCTGTACCACACCAAAAAAAAAAAAAACCCAAAACTGATGATAATAACTGAGGGAAACTCTAGACTACAACAAAGTAGCAACAAGAACCCTGTGAACTCAAATACTGAGGATGATGGCATAGAAAAGTATAGGAAGCAGTTTATCTGCACCACTCCATCCTCCAGTCCAGAGCAGCTTGATGCCAGGACGGTTACTTTTAGAGGAATTTCACCCCATGGGGAAAAAGGAGAGCAGGAGAACATCAGCAAACCACTGTGGACAATTGCAGTATTGGCTACTGAGGACTTCCACAAGCCCTGGGCTGGAGTTGTCTCTGCAGTGAGACCTTCCCCCAGGTACCCAAGTGCCAAGCTCTCTAGAGTTGCGATGCCATGGTGCCTTGCCATATATGGGACCAGAGCTACCACTGCTCTATGCCCCGTGCCTGGTTCCGGGTTCTGGCTTTGTCCTACCAATATTGGGGCAGCCACTGCTGCTCTGACCTCCCCTGCTTCCTGGTGTCCAGGTCACAGATTGTTGTGCTGACCTACCCTACTGATTTTCCAGTGTTTAGCAACAGGGCCCCTGGGTCCCAACACATAGCTTTACCAGGCAGCTGCAAGGGACATGCTACTGCTGTTCTTTAGCTGCCCTCTAGGGAAAGAGTTGGGACTTGGACTCACCATATCAGGCTGTGCTACTTTGCACCCTGTACCCTAGGTCCAAGCTGCTAATGTACCCTGTCATCCCAGAACTGCAGTCTGCACTGATGTTGACCTCAGCTGATGAAGATGCATGACTGTTATGCTGTTGTGTGCTCCTGGGAAACAAAGACACTACACCCTTCCCAGCTGGCACCCTTCCAGCTACCTTCGGGTGAAAGTCTGTCCACACTGAAGCCGGTTTGAAAAGGCTGGAAGAGATGACTCCTTCAGATGTACAGATACCCATGCAAAATCATCAGAAACATAAAAAAGCAAGGAAACACCACAAAAGGAATGCAATCATTTTCTACTAACAAACCCCAAGGAAATGGTGATATGTGATTTACCTAAAAAAAAAAAAAGAAAAAAATCCCTCAAAGTGATTATTTTAAGGAAGCTCAGTGAGATTCAAGGGAATGGGATAGACAACTCAATGAACTTGGAAAAACAATAGATGAAAAACACAAGTTCAGAAAAGAGAGATAAATCATAAAAAAAAAAGAATGAAACAAATTCTGGAGCTGACTAATACAATGAATGATATGAAAAAATACAATAGAGAGTTTCAACAACAAGCTTAAACAAGCAGAAGAGAATCTGTAAACTTGAAGACAGATATCTTGATATTATCCAGACAGAGGAGAAAAAAATATATTGGAATGAAAAACAGTGAGGAAAGCCTATGCAAATTATGGGACACCATTAGACAAAATAATATTCACACTATGGGAGTCCCAGAAGGAGAAGAGAGACAGAAAGGGACAAAAAACTTCTTCAAAGAAATAATAACTGAAAACTTACCAAATAAGGGAGAGACATGTCCCCAAAGAGAACTTAACCAAGCTGATTCAACCAAAAAGAACTTAACATGTTATAATCAAGCTCTCAACCATCAAAGACAAAGAATTTTGAAAGCAGCAAGAAAGAAAAGACACATCACATAGAAGGGAATTCTGTTGACCATTTTATTGATTTCTCAGCAGAAACCTTTCGGTCCAGGAGAGAGTGGAATGACGTATTCAAAGAACCCAAAGGAAAACAAAAACAAAAAACCCAAACCGGAATACTTTACTCAGCAAAGTTAACTTTCGGAAATGAATAGATAAAGACTCTCCCAGACAAACAAAACTGTTGGAATTGATCATAACTAGATCTCCCTGACAAGAAATTCCAGAAGGATATATTCAATCTGAAATGAAAGGACAATAATTAGTACCATGAAAACATATGGAAGTATAAAAGTTACTTCTAAAAGGAAATATGTAATCAAATTCAATATACTCTAATATTGCAGCAGTGATGTTTAAATCACTTTGAATTCTAGCATATAGATTAAAAGACAACAGTGTTAAAAGTAACTGTAGCTATAATATTTTGTTAATGGATGTAAAAAAGATGTAAATTGGGGCATTAACAATATAAATTGTTGGAAGAAAAGTAAATATACGGAACTTTTTTATGCAATTGAGGTTAAGTTATTGCAAGTTTAAAATAGATTACTCTATAAGATGTATCATGAAACTTCATGGTAAACACAAAGCTAAAATCTATAATAGAAACACAAATGATAAAAGGAAAAGAATCAAAGCATATCACTATAAAAATTATCAATTCACAAAGAAAGACAGGAAGAGAGGAGGAAAGGACAAAGTAACTACAAAACAATTGGAAAATAATGAACAAAATGGTGATTTAAATCCTTACTTATGAGTAATTAATCTAAATGTATATGATTTAAATTATCTAATTAAAAGACACAATGGCTGAATGGATACAGAAATAATACCCAACTATATGTTGCCTACAAAAGACTCACTTAAGCTTTAAGGACACTTTTAGTCTGAAAATCAAGGGATTGAAAAATATATTTCACACAAATGGAAATGAAAAGAAAACAGGGAACTTACATTATATCAGCAAAATAGACTTTAAGTCAAAAGCTGTCACAATAGACAAAGAAGGTTATTATATAAGGATAAAGGGGTCAATCCATCAAAGGGATAGAACAATTTATAAATATATACACACCCAATATTGGATCACCTAAATATATTAAACAACTTTTAACAGATCCAAAAGCAAAAATAGACAGCAGTGCAACAATAAGCGGACACTTCAGTAGTCACTTTCAACCATGGATAGATCATTCAGACAGGAAACAAATAAGGGAATAATAGACTGAACTATACTTTAGACTAAGTGACCTAACAGATGTATCCCAACGTTCCATCCAGCTTCAGCAAAATACACATTCTTCTCAAGTGTACATGGAACATTCTCCAGGATAGATCATATGATAGGACACAAAATAAGTCTTATCAAATTTAAGAAGATTGAAATCTTATCAAGTATCTTCGTGACTGCAATGGTATGAAACTAATAATGAAGGAGAAAAGCTTAAAAATTCACAAATATATGAAAATTAAATGGCACATTTTTGAACAACCAGTGAGTCAAAAAATAAATAAAAAAGGAAGTTAAAAATACCCTAAGATGAACAAAAATTGAAAAACAACATACCAAAATTGTGGAATACAGCAAAAGTAGTTCTAAGAGGAAAGGTTATAGCAGTACACACCCTTATTAAGAAAAAAGAAAGATCTGAAATAAACAACCTAACCTTATGGAAGAAAAAACTAAGTCAAATGTTAGCAAAAGGAAGGAAATAATAAAGATTAAAAAGAAATGAATGAAATAGAGGCTAGAAAGACAATACAAAAGATAAACAAAATTAAGATTTGGGTTTTTTTTTTGAAAAATTAAACAAAATTGGCAAACCTTAGCTAGACTAAGAAAAAAAGAGAGATGGCTCAAATTAATAAAATTATAAATTAAAGAGGAGACATTACAACTGATACCATAGATATATGAAGGATCATAAGAGACTACTATGAACAATTATATGCCATCAAACTAGATAACTTAGAAGAAATGGCTAAATTCCTAGAAACATACAACTTACCAAGACAGAATCATGAAAACAGAAAATCTGAACAGACAAATAAGGAGCAAAGATATTGAATCAGTAATCAAAAATCTCCCAACAAATAAAACACAGGACCATATGGCTTCATAGGTGAATTCTACCAAACATTTAAAGAAGAATTGACATCTCTCTTTCTCAAATTCTTCCAAGAAAAAGAAGAGGATACAACACTTTCAAACTCATTTTTTGAGGGCATTTTATCACCCTTATACTGAAGCCAGACAAGGACATTACAAGACAAGAATATTACAAGCCAATATCCCTAATGAACATAGATGTAAAATTCTCAACAAGATACTAGAAAACCATCCAAGAGCACATTAAAAGGATCATACAGCATGATCAAATGAGATTCATCCCTAGGATGCAAGGATGTTTCAATGTATAAAAATAAGTTAATGTGGACTTCCCTGGTGGTGCAGTGGTTAGGAATCCGCCTGCCAATGCAGAGGACATGGGTTTGAGCCCTGGTCCCGGAAGATCCCACATGCCGCAGAGCAACTAAGCCCGTTTGCCACAACTACTGAGCCTGTGCTCTGGAGCCCGTGAGCCACAACTACTGAGCCCACGTGCCACAACAACTGAAGCCCGTGCGCCTAGAGCCCATGCTCCACAACAAGAGAAGCCACCGCAATGAGAAGCCTGTGCACCGCAACAAAGAGTAGCCCCCACTCGCCACAACTAGAGAAATCCCGCACGCAGTAACAAAGACCCAACACAGCCAAAAATAAATGAGTAAAATAAATAAATAATAAAAATAAATTTCTAAAAAAAGTATATATATATAAGGTAATGTGATATACCACATTAACCAAGTAAAAGACAAATATAGATCGTTTCAATAGATGCAGAAAAAGCAGTTGGTAAAATTCAACATCTTTTCATGATAAAAACTCTCAACAGATTTGATATAGAAGGAATGTTCTTCAACATAATGAAGACCATATATGACAAGCCCACAGCTAACATAATACTCAATGGTGAAAAATTAACAGCCTTCCCTCTAAAATCAGGAACAAGACAAGGATGCCCACTCATGCAATTTCTATTCCAAGTATTGGAAGTCCTACCCATAGCAGTTAGGCAACAAAAAGGAGAAAAATGCATCCAGATCAAAAAGAAAGAAGTAAAATTATTTCCATCTGCAGATGACATAATCTATTTAGAGACCCCTAAAGACTACACACACACACACACACACATACACACACACACTTAGTAGATTCAATATATGAATTTAGTAAAGTTACAGAATACAAGATCAACATACAGAAATCAATTGTATTTCTATACACTAACCACAAACTATCTGAAAGAGAAATTAAGAAAACAGTCCCATTTATAATATCAAATAGGTGAAAGACCTGTATACTGAAACTGTAAGATACTGACAAAAGAAGTTAAAGAAGACACAAATAAATGGAAAGATATTCTATGTTCTTGGATTGGAAGAATAAATATTGTTAAAGTGTTCATCCTACCCAAATCATTCTACAGATTCAGTATAATCCCTATCAACATTCAAATGACATTTTTTACAGTAATAGAAACAAATCTATCCTAATATTTGTATGGAACACCAAAGACCTAAAATAGTTCTTGAGAAAGAACAAAGCTCTAGAGAATTTACATTTCCTGATTTCAAACTATATTGTAAAGTTATAGTAATCAAGACTGTATAGTATTGGCATAAAATCATACACATAGATCAATGGAACAGAATAAAGAGCCCAGCCATAAGCTCACACATATATGGTAAACTGATGTTTGACAAGGGCACCAAGAACACACAATGGAAAAAGTTTAGCCTCTTTAATAAATGACATAGGGAAAACTGGATATCCACATGCAAAATAATGAAACTGGATCCCTAGACTTAACTGGATCAGAGACTTAAATGTAAGGCCTGAAACCATAAAACTCCTAAAAGAAGACAAGGGAAAAGATCCATGACATTGGTCTTGACATTGATTTCTTGAATAAGACATCAAAAACAGAGGTAACAAAACTTTAAATAATAAGTGGGATTACATCAAACTAAAGAGCTTCTGCACAGCAAAGGAAATGTTCAATAAATTGAAAAGGCAGCCTACAGAATGTAAGAAAATATACCTAATAAGAGGTTAATATCTAAAATATGTAAAACACTCATACAACTCAATAGCAATAAATAATACAATTTAAAAATGGGCAAAGACTTGAATATTCATTTTCCAAAAAAGATATATAAATGTCTAATAGGTACATGAAAAGGTGCTTGACATCGCTAATCATCAGGGAAATGCAAATCAAAACCAAGATGAAATATCATCTCATACCTATTAGGATAGCAATTATTAAAAAGACAGGAGATAAAAAATATTGTTGAGAATGTGGAGAAAAAGGAACTTTTTTACACTGTTGGTGGAAATGTAAATTGGTACAGCCGTTATGGAAAACAGTATGGTGGTTCCTCAAAAACATAAAAAAATAGAACTACCTTATGATCTAGGACTTCCACTACTCGTTATATATTGGAAGAATTGAAATTAGTATCTTGAAGAGATTATCTGCACCTCCATGGCCACTGCAGCATTATGCACAATATCCAAGATATGGAAACAACCTAAATGTCTTTCAGTGGATGAGTGGATAAAGAAAATGTGATACGCACACACACAAACACACACACACACACACACACACACACACACACACACACACACACAATGGAATATTATTCAGCCACGAAAAAGAAGGAAACCTGCCATGCATAAAACTGGAGTATCACTTACATGTATTATCTTTTAAAAATAAAAGGCAATTTCATAGAAGCAAAGGGTAGAATTGTGGTTGCCAGAGGCTGGGGGGAGGGGGAAAATGGGTGAAGTAGATCAAAGGGTATAAATTTTCAGTTATAAGAAAAATAAGTTCTGAAGGTCTAATAGCATAGTGACTCTAGTTAATAACATGGTATCGTGTACTTAAAAGTTGCTGAGAGTAGATCTTAAGCATTCTCACACACAAAAGGAAAGAGTTAACTATGTGAGTTGATGGATGTTTTAATTATACTGTTCTTGGTAATCATTCCACGGTGTATATGTGTATCAAATCATCACATCATACAGTTTAAAAATGTACATTTATATTTGTCATTTAGTCCTCAAAAAGTTTAAAATAAGAAAAAAAATCTATTGACATGTCTCCTAGAAGTCTGTTTTTTCAAATTATTCTTTTCTAGTCACTTTGTTACCTTTGCCTCAATATTATATATTCTTTTTTACTAGTAGGGTGTGTTTTTAAAATGCAAATGAATAAACAATAAATATATATTAAAATTTAAAATAGCTCAAAAGAATATATATAATCTCCAATAATATATACATATATATGTTAGAGATTCAAAAATGTATTTTTTTTTTTTTTTTTTTTTGCGGTACGCGGGCCTCTTACTGCTGCGGCCTCTCCCGCTGCGGAGCACAGGCTCCAGACGCGCGGGCCCAGCGGCCATGGCCCACGGGCCCAGCCGCTCCGCGGCACGCGGGATCCTCCCAGACCAGGGCACGAACCCGCGTCGCCTGCATCGGCAGGCGGACTCTCAACCACTGCGCCACCAGGGAAGCCCCAAAAATGTATTTTAATGACAGAAGTGAGTGGGTGATAACTAATTTATATAGTAATTAAGACCTTGTCATTGTCATCAGTCTCAAAGAAAGCGACATTATGTATTGCTAAGGTCAATTTAAGTGATTTGAAGTTTTGACTAACAGGTTATAATCAATTATTTGTAGAAGGGGATTGTGTTGAGTCTGCACCCATGGGCTATTTACAAAGGGCACTCTACCTTGCCTAATGTGTCTGAAAGGCAAAATATGTGGATATTCACCTGACTGGAAAAGAGAAGTGGGTTAGATGGGAATGAATGGAGGATGAAGTACTGTACTTTTCAAAATGCAGAGAACGCTTTGCAGGGAAGCAATTCCATGACTCAGTTCTAAGGAGAGCAGAGGCACAGCTGGAAGAAGGGATCTAGAAGAAACTGCAGTTTGATAGGAGGTGCTGGCCCCTAAGAGTTTTATTCCAGTATCTGACTGCTTTCAGAAGAGGAGTAATGAGTTTGCCAAACTGAATGAGATGGCCAGTGACATATGGAAAGGGTTTTTAGATAAATATATGTTGGACAATTAGAGAAACTGATCCAGGTATTAAAAATGACTTTGAATTCAAATTCTTAAGATAATAAATGCCTAACATGGTGACTATCATTAAAGAACATCTTTCTTTCCCTGCTAAACCCTCTGTGGAAACTACATATTTGCTCAAGATTATTTACTCTTGCCTCTTAAAATATTGTTGCCTAAAACTGAACTAAAGATTCTCTGTCTTGCATCAGTGCTAGTTTTATTCTTCCTTAAGTATTTGAGGGAGAGGAATGGTGATGAAGGAGAGGGGGAATCATTTTATCACCAGGGGCTTGCTGCAGGCCACATTTTTCCTGTGAGACTTTGACTAGGCTAAGCAATAAACATGGGAGGGACCTGAATATTTTCATCCATACAATGAATTGTAGGAGAAGCTGAGGTGATACAAATTGTCAAGAAAAGGGAGCAGTGTAAGACTGATTTAGAATCCATAGTGGAGTGTGTATGATAAAAGATACTATTGTATCTAAAGATAAAGATACTATTGTAGTATCTAAAGATATTATTGTATACTCTTTGTGAAATTATAATTTTCACGTTTTTTGGGGGGGAGAGTGGATGATCTAATATTGCAGTTTCTAACGATTTTAACATGCAGGCTTTTAACTAGCAATACCATGTCTAGGAACTTTCAAAATGATATTTCATACAACATTATTTATAACAATGAAGCAAAACTAAAGTTCTACAAATAAGGAAGTCGCTAAAAAATTCAAGTAGTTCCTTAGAATATTTTGCCACTTTTAAAAAAGTAAACTACATGTATATAACAAGGTAAAAAGTACTTCAGTCCATTTGTTTTTTAAAGATAGATGATTGATTGCTTGATAGACAGGTAGAAGAACTAAAGGGAAAGGCAGAAAGGATTGATGAATGTATAGAAGGAAGAAAGGAAAGATGCATAAAAAAGAAATCGAAATGATGATACATGTTAAATTTTAACTGTGGTTATTTTTGTGAATAAAATTATAGTGAATAAAGGAGGTATTTTTTTCTTTATACATTTAAGGTTTGTTTTCCTCCAAACTCCTCATATTACTTTTGAAATATGTTAGATAAGAAAAGCATCTGAATATGCTTTTCTTATTTGGGGCCTACTATTGTTTTTTCGTTTTTTTTTTTTTTTTTTGCGGTACGCGGACCTCTCACTGCTGTGGCCCCTCCCGCTGCGAAGTACAGGCTCCGGACGCGCAGGCTCAGCGGCCGTGGCTCACGGGCCCAGCCGCTCCGCGGCATGCGGGATCCTCCCGGACCGGGGCACAAACCGGCGTCCCCTGCATCGGCAGGCGGACTCTCAACCACTGCTCCACCAGGGAAGCCCAACTATTGTATTTAAGTGAAATTATATTTATTAATATACCCCTCACTTTATTTGAAAAAACAACTTAAGGTTTACAAGGATACGTAAAATTCAACAAGCTAACATGAATATAGTGTTTGGGAAAAAATAAATGATAAGATGGGGTATGATCATAAAATAGAGTAGTAATAGGCCTAAAAATGCATAGCATACTGTCTAAAATGTGGTTCCATGCTGGCATATAAGAAGAGCTCAAAAGAGGAGAGATTTACTTTATGTGCATAATAATAAAAGCCAAATGCACTTCCCAGACACGATATCTGTAGTGTCTCCAGGACTTTAAAAAACTTATGCATATTTTACAAATAGAATCAGCATTAAGTAAGAGACTGACTTATATGCCCACTTCCCTAGCATCAGATCTTGCCTGGAACCTTCACTTGGTCTACTTTTTCTTAATACATATAGAAACATAACCTTTCCCTCAGAAAAACAAACAGGTTGAGAGCATTAACAGTGCAAGGAAGGTAACAGAACAGACATTTATTAAGAGACATTCAGAATCTTGAATGACTCATGATTATCACACTCTACACTGTTGAAAAAGACATGCCTGTTAGTACTGGGTTCAGTTTTTGTTTTCAGTTTTTGAATATGTATATAAACAACCTAGGCTGTGTTCAGAGGAGGGTGTGAGACCAGAAGGGTAAAGCAGTATATCTGACAAAGAGTTGAAGGAAGTGTTCTGTTGCAGAGGTCTTAAAAAAAGATGGGGGACACAAGGACTGTGTGATATCTATTTTCAAATACTTAAAAGAAAAGTGCCAAGAGGAAAATGAATGAAACGGATGAATAAACCAGGACCTGCAGTTGGAGGTTAGAAGGCAGTAGATTTGGGTTTGATCTAAGAAAAGATTTTCCAAAGAGCAGATCTGCTCACTGGTGACATTAATTGCTTTAAAAAGTGATGTTTGCTATTTAGCTTTAACTGAATGGCTACAAGACCAGGTCTCAAATATTGGAAAAGTTCTGGAACTAGACAATTCTAAGATCTCTAAAATGTTGCCAGATCTATGGTCAGTTCTTTCTTTTTCTTATTTAGTAATTGAAGGATATGAAACTAATGTGAAACATTGTGAAACATTATGAAACAAACACAGCTAAGACACAGTGTCCATATTTTTATCACTTACTGTAGCACAGGGAAAATGAGATTATTTAACACTGAAAAAATGGATAACAGTAACATTGTGATTTCTCTTCATCTACATAGATTTTTAAAGTCTTTGCCAATCAAAATTTTCAAGTACTTGTGGAATTCACCTATTTACCAGAAATAGGGTAGACTGAGTAATACAGCAATAACAACAAACAAAGAAAAATTAATACATTCTAGGAGAAACAAATTAGAAAATAGCGCTCCTTTTACAGAGTGTATGAAGAGAAAGCTAAATCGATAATCCCACCTTTTTGCTTTCTACTGAATTTTCTAACTGAAAAGCCTCAGGCAGTCCTTTTTCAAGAATGGCGTTCTTTTCACATGTGGTTTTAATAAAGACAACATGCTGCCAAGGTCCATGGAATGGTAGATAAGCAAATTGCTCTGTGTTTTACTGCGCAGTCCACTCCTACATTCCTAGTATTTGACAAGTAGGGCTTAATTGGGAGCACTTTTTCTTACTCTTTTTTTTTTTTTTTTCCCGTAGGGAGTGCAGTTACTCTGAAAACTTAAATGAAACATTGGAGTAAGGTGGCATAAATTTCCCTCCTCATTTATTAAGATCCAATCTGTTTGCAAACTCTGCCAGGCACATTATATTAGGTTGGTTAAACAGATATTATATGAGCTCTTTAAGAGAATGAAAATCAGACAATATCAAAGTAGAGACACAAAGCTACTATTCATGCCAATGCACTGTAATTCTTCATGAACTAATGTCTTGCAAACGAAAAGGAATCCAGGGATGCTGTAATCAATATTAGACAGTCTGTTCTGACCAGAGATCTAAGGGATCAAGCTAGGCATGATAGACTTTCAGGAGGTTAGAGTACAAATCCATGAATCTCACTAGTCAATGAGAAGCAGACAAATACTAGCACCTAGGTGTGGGTTCAGGCAACAAGAATAAAGGATGGAGGGAAGGGACCCAGGGTCAGTAACTATAATAGAGTCCGTGACCCTATCACCACACCATAGAATTGGAGGGCCAACAAAAAATTCCCTGTATTAGGAGGTCAGGATCTAGATTAGGTAACAGAATACAAACGGACTGCAAAAATGAAGTTTGATTCTGAAGTTATGTAGGGATGGTGCTACCAAAACCGTTCTGCCTGAGGCCGACAAACAGGCCGACAGCTCTTTCAGTGGGAATCAAGAGCCGACTGCTCTTTCAGTGGGAATCACAAAAAGCAAATGGCTCTTTACAGCTTTAGGCCTGAGATTCTAAAGTGATAGAGAAAAATCACAAGACATTCCTCACTCCTCCACCGGGCTTGACCTCGCTGTTGGGCTAATCATATTCACTTCTGATCTCTAACACTCTGGTGGTCTAACCAGGTCACTTTCCTGTGTCTGTGACGCAACTTGTCTAAATGCACATACTTCCATTCTACACCCCAACATTTTCTCTTCACTTCTTGGAGACCTGAGTATAAAAATAGGACCAGAGGGCACTTGTATCTGCCTAAATATTCATGTGAACTACATTTTGTACACTAGAATCCTGAATCTCCATTACTGCAGGATGTCTATAAAGTTGGATTTGGAATTTGTTTAGAATAATGGCAGAATTACTGCTAATAAGGCAAATAAGCTGTTTTCAAAGCTGAGCAGGAAACCCATCTACTTTATTCTGAGAAACATCATGTCAATAAGCATACTAATCAAAGCTGTATAAATTACCCATACCCCAAATAGAAAAGCAGACAAGACACTGTTAACAGAAAAAGGGATTTCAGACAATATAGTCAACACTTATTCTCAGGTTTCTATCCTGAGATTCATTGTTATCTATCAGTTGCCTTTCCTCAGTCAACGTCAAGTCTATGGACAAGTACACTGAATTATGTTAGCTGGAATGTTCAGCTCCATGGCAGCCCTCATCAGTCCCCTGCTCTTTTATTTAAGCTACTATAGACTTTGCTCAAATCTGAATGAAATTAGAGGCAGTTTATTCTAGGAAATAATGCTTGAAATTAAATAATGCTTGATTTCCAACAAGAAAGGTATACGTAAATAGAAAGGGTTAGTCTGCTGGTTTTGCTGCTGCCTATCTGAGGGGCTTTAGGCCAGCCTTCACCTCTAATATGGGTCTTAGCTTCCTCATCTGTGACATGAGAGACTTGGTAATGTAGAGGACCATTCCTTTATGTTAGACTAGAGAATTATTGATGACTAAACAAAATGATTGGCTGACTGAAGTTCAATTTCGTATGTTTGTAATCATTTGAATTACTTTTGAGGCGTCCATGTTTAAAAGGCATATACTAGTGAGCATGTGTGTGTGTGTGTGTGTGTGTGTGTGTGTGTGTGTGTGTGTATTTTTGTCAATGTTTTATCAACCAGGGGCAGTCCTCAGTGGACTTTGAACAATGCCTGGTTCAGAGGCACAGAGATGGGCGTATTACTGTCTTCCAGTTGGAGAAGCCACAAATGCTACTAAGTATTTTAATGTGCAAAATACCATTACCATTACCCAAAACAAATGGTAATTCAGTCAAAAATATTAATAGTGTCAAGGTTGAAAAATCTTGCAACTGGTTATGGCCTTGGTTGACAGCATACCCTATATTTCTGGATATTGTGACCAGTCCGGTTGTGGCTTCTCATCTAAATTAGACATAGCAGGATCTTTCCCTGCCCTCACTGAGAAAGGATTTCTCGGTCTTGTCTCAAGTACTCAAGGGTTGGAGGCTAAGTTTGTTCCTGTGGTTGAGATTCCACCTTATTATGAGGTTGACAGTCATAATTAGCGAATTCTGTGTATTTCTTTTTATTATTAATTAATATATTCTTTGTGACCTTCCTAATGTACAATTTTTTAAAGGTTTCAAGGTCTATGAAAGAAATGTGTTCTCCATTTTCATGTTATGGCGTTAAATGTATTAATACAATTGATATTATGGATTGCCATTTAGGTTTTCTATACCGTTATAGCCGACTGAAAACCAATAAAGAGATTTTCATTGATTTCTGTAATTTTAATGATTTTCTATATTTAGGCAGAATTGATTTGGCTATTTGTGTGTATGTTGAAAGATACATATATATATATATATATATGCAAAAAACACATCTATAAATAAAAAAACTAAATTTTCTATTTCCACGTCATTAATTCCATTAGCAAGATACTGTTTATGTGTAACACACATTTTTTTTTCCTAATTAAGATTGACATTTACTAAATGTTTTATATCCTCTTGATTTTACTTTAAAAATAGAACTTCAGGCTAACATATGGCTGTACTTCACACTATATATACCTGCAGGGCCTCAGAAAATGAATACAGCCAGCATTTTGCTCCTGTTTCCTTTATTAACTCCATTTATTTCTTTATTCCCCTTAAACAAAAGGACTGGTATTTTCAAAGATGAAAGTGAACTTCTCACTTAACTTTAATAAAGATTTGTCCTTCATGTATCATTCATATATCATGACTAACATGTTCCTATCCAAATTCAAATTTTTTTCCCCATTAATTAATTAATTAATTAATTTTTTTTACATATGTTCCCATATCTCTTCCCTCTTGCGTCTCCCTCCCTCCCACCCTCCCTATCCCACCCCTCCAGGCGGTCACAAAGCACCGAGCTGATCTCCCTGTGCTCTGCGGCTGCTTCCCACTAGCTATCTACCTTACGTTTGGTAGTGTATATATGTCCATGCCTCTCTCGTGCTTTGTCACAGCTTACCCTTCCCCCTCCCCATATCCTCAAGTCCATTCTCTAGAAGGTCTGTGTCTTTATTCCAAATTCAAATTTTTGCCTTATGCGATTTTATAGGTTTCTGGTGACCTGAATTGCAGCCTGGCTCTAACAGTCATTTTACATATCTTTAGATAAACAACATCTATATACTGTGGCCCACTTTCTTCTTTAATAATCTGGTCACAGTTTTCTGCTCAATTTGCCTCAGCAATTGTGGGTTAATAAATATTAAGGCACTTTGAAAAATATCAATGGCTATATACATGGGTAATTGTGGTAATATAATTTATACATTAGACAGCAGTAGCAAGAGCAACAAAAATGTAAAATCGACTAGGGCAAATTTTTAAAAAGCTATGATATAAAAAAGTTCCTGGGTAATTTTACATTTAGATCATGATTCATCCATAACTAAAAATTTGAATAATTACTTCAAAAATCTCTATCACCAAAACTTCTGAAGTACAGGCTCACTTCAAGGCCAAGTAAATTATGTCCTTTTTTTGTTAAACAAAGTTGAGTGAACACCTGCAACATACCACGTATTGAATTATGTCCTGGGAGATACCCGGCTTAATCAAATTGGTTCCTTGTCCTCAAGAAGCACCTTGACAGATGCGATAATGGAATCGTATATAGCAGGAGTGGAACACAAGGAAGCATGGATAAGCTCTTCTTGATAGGAGGGCTCAAGACAGGCTTCACGGTGGAGGGCATGTTTGAACTGGTACTTTATGTGTTTGTACTTGTCTTGGGGAAGGTATAAATATTTGGGGGAAGTTTTTACTTGGAAGCTCTGTCCTGTTTTAAAGCAACGGTCTTTGGTAAGCGCTGTAGAAACTATTCATGGAGCAGGACGGCTTTTGCTAGTGCTGACTCTGGAAGAGTGGCATCTGCCAATGCTTTTTGGGCTGCGTGTGTACCTGTGTCATCATTATGATCATGCACAATTCGGATAGCTGTACAAAAAGTCTTTAAGAGTTTTCTTGGGGTTAGAGATTATGCATATTTAAAACAATTTAAATATTCTCTTTATGTTTAATGGTAAATGAATTATTTTTGTTTTCTAAAGGACTATTTTATTCACCAAGAAAAGATGTTTTACTGTAGTACACACATGCACACACACACACACACACACACACACATTCAGTAAAAGTAAATGTATATTCTGTATTTCCAGAAAATATGTAGGAAATTTCAACTATTGTTTCCTTTTCCTTTTAAGGTTATCAATAATATGAATAGAAATGTGACAAATTTTGCCAATTAATGTTTTTCCCTTGTGTTTACTTCTGACCTGTTACACTGTTTGGAAATGTGTACCTTTTATAATTGCATGTTAAAGTTCTTTGCCAAGTGCCCGAGTAAATCTGCTATCAACTTCAAAAGTGCAAAGTAATTCTTTTTACTTTATCATAAAAATATAGAGTGCATAAAATGATATTTTTAGCAGATAAAAGCTCTTTGAAGATAATTGAAAATAAGGAAACATACTGTGCAAGTATAATATGAAATATCTGGAGCAGTGTCTTATTCAGAGTCAAGAATATTGATTGGATTTCAGATCGCAGTCTATTTCTAAGGCAGTGTGGCAGAGTGTTTACGAGCTCAGATTCTGACGGTGGATGGACCTACGTTTGAATTCCTTCTATGTCTGTGATTAACTGTGTGCTGGCATGGTGCTTAACTTTCCAATCTTTAGCAGGTCCCTCAATATTGTCAGACTGAAAATAATACCTTTTAAAAGCGTTGTTGAGACAATCCAACAAGATTGTGTGTGTGTGTGTGTGTGTTGAAACATTCTTCTGAAGGAAATAAATTGACCCTTCTGGGGATGCATCCATGACTGTAATTTCAGTACCACAGACAGCAATTCAGGGTCGCTTGCTCCACGGGCTTAGAGAGAGAATGGACATTTGTGTGCTATGTTCAGCTACAGACATTGTCACTGCAGCATTTACCTGGGCCCTGTGGGAAAGGGATGTGGGTGGGGACAGGGAAGGTAATTTGCTCAGTGAAAGCCTTAGGAGTTCTCATGAATTTGAAACTTACAAATGGGTCAAGAAACCTAAGGATAGTTTCACAAAAGACAAATGTGTAGAGCAGGTTGATTTTGGCATTGAGAGGAGAGTCATGCTGAGCGTCAATAATAGAAAGTTTGTTTTCGTCTAGTCTTATTTCTCTTCTGTTCTTCTCTTACCTCCCTGCCCGCAACAATCTTCTATCATCACTCCCATCTTTGTAGAAGTGTGGTTCTTTTTTCTTTCTAAAGCTTACTCGTATCTGTTATCAATTTTTTGTTCTTTAATTCCTCTAAATATCCATCCTCACTGTTATCAATAAGCTTTACGCTTCTTAATCCCCTCTCCTTACTCCTTCTATACACTTGGAATGTCCTGCTATTCTTTGACCCTTCTCTCAAGTTTTGCTGTTGTTCTATTTCTTTACTAAAACAGTGCGTAGTGAGTTATTTTACTAGTTCAGTCCTCATTGATTGTCAAAACTTGTGTACAAGCTACCAGCCTACCAAGTGATTTCCAAATCCCACTGACCCTCAAAGGCATTTAATCCTACGAAGTTTTAGACTATATTCGTGGAGATTAGATTTTGATAGTTCTAAGTTTGTTTCCAAGAATGTCTAACTAGATAAAACACTCCCAGTAATTTTGATGGTCAGCTGGGTTGATGATCAGAAAATACATATACTATATATTTTCTAGTTAACCACTGGCCTCATATCTAGTACAGTTTAATTATACTTTGGCTCAATTATTTAATGTTTATTGGTCATTTCTTCTAAGATCTATTAGAAATTCCTTGAGTATTAAGGCTGTGTATTACATACTCCCTAACAATAGGTAATAATTAAAGCATTTTTAATTTAGCTAATTTTAAGGAAATAACTCTCAGGGTTTTTATTTTTGTTACTGTTTATATCTTTAATTTAGTGGAAGAAAAAGTGAAATTTTAGCTCCTAGGGCGAGGCACCTGTTTAATGACAGGGGTTTTTGGATGGTGTGAATAAGAGGAAAGCAGCCTCACTGATGATGTTTTGCATGAGCTAAAGGAACATGAGGCTGGGGCAGAAAAGTCTCTGAGGTTTTACTTCCAAAAATAATACTTGCTAAGTAATTTTCCTGGTACAAAACACAAAAAAATGTTAGAATGCGTACACACATACAAATACACACACACAAACAGTCATACAGAGTTAGACCTCTTTTTGCACAGTTCTGCTATGTTTGAATTCACTTTCCATGGTTTAGCTAAATAGCATCAGTCCTCCAACACTACGGTTCAAGTTTCAATTACTATGGTGTATTAGCTGTGCGTAATTTGCAAAACATACATTTTTGTTGTTATGTTGTTGTTGTTATACATTTTGTTGTTATGTATGTTGCAAAACATACATACTGTGAGCTCATTGGTCCACATATCACTATGTAAATAAAAGATGTGCATCATGATCAGTGACCAGTTATGTCCCTTCTTAAAAGCTTGTTTGTGATCAGTCAATAAGCATCTCTTATTTAGTTCACAGACAGCAAAGCATATAGTTGCGTTGCTCCTTGTCTCCAACTAAGTCCATGTGACATTTTACAAGAAGGAATGACCAAAATAAGAAACTGCCAGCAAAGATAAAAGTGCATCAAACAAATGAAAAGTGATAATGCTAGAAGTGAAATTTGAGTAGAATGTAAATGAAATAGGAATTAACGTGGCAATGTTAATACTGCTGCCATTCAAGAGTCTACATAGGCAGCCAGGGAACTTAGTGAAGGGGAAACCTGTGAACATAAATGAGGAAAGTGCTTTTGACAAAATGGATGAAGATGCCACTCAGGAAGCGATGTGCCCTAAAAAACTTCACATTAAAGGAACTCTCAGAGATATTTCACGACATTTAAGGCACAAAAGAGAAAATGTTAGAAGCATATCTAAACATAAAAAAGGAGTGTGACAATTCTCAAAGGCATAGAATAGATACTTTATATCATTAAGTTATAGGATGAGAAAAAAAGACAGGCATAGTTTAAAATACTCAATAAATTTCTTACAAGAAACAAAATGTAAGCACTTTAAATTTCAATATTCCTAATGTTTTAGATTACATCATACTAAGTAAATATCAGTTTTACTACTTTTTTTCATTTCCCTATACATTTATAACCAATGATAAGAGAGGTTTTTTTTTTAACATTTTGAAAACATTTTTCAAATGCCACGGAACAATCATAATTTTTCCCATTAAGAACGCTTTGCACAATCAGTCAAAGCTTTCATGAACATTTTTGCAGTCCCACATACTGTATAAAGAAAGGATTGCCTGAATATTCTTTACATGAAGTGATAGAACTTGCCAGAAAGTAAAGGTAATCCTTTGGACCAGTGAAAAACACACGTGCCAGACTATGTGTTAGTAATGATCCTAAACTTTGAGTTTTTCTGGGGCAAGGGCATTCTAGACAAATGGACAAATACGAGAGAGGTATCACACCATTGTGGCTTGAGCAGAGGGATTGTTGGTGGTTAGAAAATAGAGGTAAAATTTTAAAAGGGATGAGATTCTAGGGCTCCTTTTATCTAGCAGATGAATCTAATTTTTCCTTAAGTAAAAGCATTTGGACAGATGTTATTGTGAGCGACAGTATCTTTTTGTGTTGTTTTTTGAAACAACTTCAGTAATAGATAAAGGCAAAAAGAAGTTTTTCAGACCTATCAACAAAAAGTCTATTGCAGTGTAAAATAACATGAATATACTGGGTGTGGAATGGTGATAAAAATCTGGAATCTCAGTTAATAAGTGATCACCCTACAATGACATATTGAACATATTCTACCTGCCTACCTCTGTGTTCAATGCTGCATATAAACTGGGTGTAGTGGATAAAATTGTTGGTATTTGGTTTAAATTCCTGTCTACAAATTTTGCTGTAAAAGCTTAGGGGTTTAATGTGATTAAATGTTTTTGATCTTGAGACAATATATTGTAAACTGATTATTTTAATTTATTGTTCCAAGACGTAATACAACTTACATAACTTACATAAGCATTGTTTCAGAATGCTTGGGTGATATAAAGATTAAAACATTGAGATAAGTGCTAGATTGTTGTTCTTATTTAGAGAACACCTGATTTCAGATAACTAATGGATTCTGTGCACAGTCATCAGTCTTGAATATTAAATGTAGTCTATCAACCGCTTTTAAACACCATTTATTGATGCCCATTTAGCGCCTTGGTGTGGTATTGATGTTTGGATACAGCAGAGGACAGATGAGTAGTAAAAAAAGACAATTATGACAAATGGAAAAGACATAAACTAAGACTTGGAAAGTTTTAAAAACATGGAAACCTAATTTGATTAGAAATTGTATTGTTCCAGTTCTGAAACTTCATTCGGTTTGTGTGTACAACTATGTTTTGAAGTAAGGATTGAGGTTTTATTTCAAAATGACCTGTATTCAATTCAGTTAATACTTTTGTTACCAAAATTATAATTAGTAATACATTATATTAATAGTTAATACAAAATTTAGGTTTAATGATCTGTAAGCTACAGCAATTTTGTAAAGTACAAGATACAATATTTCTCTAAAGGAAGCATAGAGTCTCATTGGTGATTAATCATATGACTGCATGAAGGTAACTCAGAATATAATTTATTGATAACTATGTATCCTAAAATGCAGAATTTTTAGAATCATAAGAGACTTCAAATGTCATTTAATCCAGCCCCCTACATAATTTCATCTGATGAGTGATTTCCGTGGAGAAGATGGTGTTTGAATTGACCCAAAATGATGTCAAGATATTCTCTAACATTGATTGAGATTCTTTGTGAATTCATTTTATCTGTTGTGAAGACCAAGCAGCAAACTGAACTCTGATTCAGCTGTGTAGCTCCTTTACAAATACAAACCACCCTTTGATTTGACCACTTAGAGATGTTTTCAGCTTTAAAGAAAAAATATGTTTTACCAATATCTACACTTTTTAGGGCAGATTAAAGCTGTGACCCAGTGCTCTACCCACCTATATTTCATGCCCACTTTCTTCTGGAGCTGCTACTTATTTGGGTTTTTTTTTAATTAATTAATTAATTTATTTTTGGCTGCGTTGGGTCTTTTTTGCTGTGCATGTGCTTTCTCTAGTTGAGGTGAGCGGGGGCTACTCTTCGTTGCGGTGCGTGGGCTTCTCATTGTGGTGGCTTCTCTTGTTGCGGAGCACGGGCTCTAGGCGTGTGGGCTCAGTAGTTGTGGCGCACAGGCTTAGTTGCTTCGTGGCATGTGTGATATTCCTGGACCAGGGCTCAAACCCGTGTCCCCTGCATTGGCAGGTGGATTCTTAACCACTGTGCCACCAGGGAAGTCCCTATTTGTAATACACTATTTATTGGTCTAAGTAGCTGGAATCCATCTCAGTTCTTCCCTGGAGACGTCAATTCATGATATAGATTTTAAAAAAAGGTGTCTGTGGAGTCAAAGTGATTAAAAGAGGCACTTCCTCAGTCACATTAATTGTATAAGTGAAGTGTGTTAATAGATGATCCATGTTGAATCTGAGAGAGCAGAGTGTCATTCCCCAAGTGTTCAGGTTGATAAGCACAGCTTTAGCATTAAGTTACTGATGACTGCAATAATCTCAGATAAATGTCTCCATGGTGCTTTTAAAAATGGAAAGTGATGTAGGATAGGAAAGCAGATGGCAACTTAAATATTCATAATTCAGTGTTCCTCTACCTTAATTATGCAGTAAGCAATGACTTGCACCTAAGTGTATGAAACATATTAAGAATATAACTAATGTGTTTAAGTTCACTCAGTAGGAAACAGGTGTGAATTTTGAAGGTGATAAATGACTCTCTTGGTGGTATTGTAAAAGCTGTCACTAAGAAATGAACAAGAATGATAGAGCATTTTTGTTGTGTCTAAATTTTCATTCAAACACAATTTATTTTATAACATGTATTTTACGCAGTTCATAGTGCCAAACAGGAGCTATTCATGGACCTCAAGACTAAAAGTCATATTTGTTTTATAGTCTATATTAAAAATAATAAGTCCCTTTATATGACTAGGGGTTCAGATTGAAAAAAAAGAAGAGATAGGCCACATTAACGGATGGGATTTCAAATTAAATAAGAACTATGATAAAAAATAGTGAGAATAAGCACATGAAAAGATGCTAAACAACACTAATCAATAGAGAAATGCAAACCAAAACCACAGTGAAAAGTCACTTCTCACTCATAAGGATGGCTATTATAAAAAAATAAACAGAAAATGGAAAATAACAAATGTTGTCAAGGATGTGGAGAATTTGGAACCTTTATTCATTGCTGGTGGGAATGTAAACTGGCATAGCCACTACGGCATACAGTATGGTGGTTCCTCAAAAAAATTAAACATAGAATTACCATATGATCCAGAAATTCCACTTCTAGTATATACCCAAAAGAATAGAAAGCAGGGCCTTGAGATACTTGTACACCAGTATTCATAGCAGCATTATTCACAGTAGCCAAAATATAGAAACAACTCACATGTCCATCAGTAGATGAATGGATAAACAAAATGTGGTATAAACATGCCATGGAACGTTAGCCTTAAAAAGGAATGAAATTCTGATACATGTAACAACATGAATAAAATTTGAAAGTATTATGCTCATATTAAGCCAGACACAAAATGACACATATTGTATGATTTCACTTATAAGAGATATCTAAATCAGTCAAGTTCAGAAAGTAGAATAGTAGTTATCAAGTCCTGGGGTGTAGGGAGGAATGGAGAACTATTGTTTAATGGGTACAGAGTTTCAGTTTGGGATGATGAAAAACTTCTAGAGATGGATAGTGGTCACGGTTGCCAACAGTGTGAAGGTACTTAGTGCCGCTGAACTGTACACTTAAAAATGGTTAAAATGGGGGCTTCCCTGGTGGCTTAGTGGTTGAGAGTCCACCTGCCGATGTAGGTGACGCGGGTTCGTGCCCCGGTCCGGGAGGATCCCACATGCCATGGAGCGGCTGGGCCCGTGAGCCATGGCCGCTGAGCCTGTGCGTCAGGAGCCTGTGCTCCGCAGCGGGAGAGGCCACAACAGTGAGAGCCCCGCGTACCGCAAAAAAAAAAAAAAAAAAAAGGTTAAAATGGGGAAATTGATGTTATGTATATTTTACCACAATAAAAATGGTGAAAATATTTTTATTTTGGAAACTATTCTCTTCAAAACACAGCTAACAAAAGAATTTGAGGAACTTTTACTACATATGAATAAGTGTTTTATTTGGAGTTTTAAGGAATGGAATTCAATTTCTTTGACTCCAGATACCTTTGTCCTTCACCTCGGTGGCAGTTATCAGAAACAAATGAAATTTTTATTAAAATATTATCTGGCTTTCCACAGAGTTGGGAAGAATGATTTTACTAACCTTAAATAAAATATAAATCACAATGCATATATTGAACTGACATTGTTTTTCTCTTACACTGGTTTTCAGAAGGTTCAACAGTACAATATATTCAGTGATATGAGCTCTATAGAGCTTCATTTATCTGTTTTATTCCTTTCTTCCTTTTTAAAAAGATATTCCTCTTTTATCTGTATTTTTCTTCTTTTTAATTTAGTGTTATGAATATTTTATTATTTCACAGTACAATGTCTTATTTTAACTCCAGCAAGAATTTGAGGGAACTGGTAAACCCCAATCCACTAAAGGAAAATGATAAAGCTAGTCACAAGATAAAATTGGAAAACTAATGTAGTGTTAAGAGCCAAAGGTGTAGTTGAATAATTGTGCTGTATGAATCCAGACTTCCAGCTGGGCTCTTCAGCATGCTGTGATTCGTATGGACTTGGATTTAGCTGCTTGATGTGCGACTTGAGAGTAGATAAAGATTTTATTACATGAAGTTGTGAGGGATGAGTTGGAAAAGAATTTTGTATGTGACCAATATGTGTCTATTTGCAATCTGAAGTCAGATGAACTATTATCTCCTTTAGGAAACTTTTCTACTTCTGCCTGTTCATGCTTAGGATAAATGAGTACTATGTTTTTTGAGGATGACCTATAGTTGTGTTAGCAGGGTCACTTACCTATGTCATAGTCCAGACCTGCAGCGTTCAATACAGTAGCCACTAGCCACATGTGGCTACTGAGAACTTGAAACATAGCTATTTCTTGGCTTTGAATTTCTGAAATCACACATAGTTAGTATAAATTTAGACTCGAAATTTGTTCAGGAACACAGACCTAGTAATTTGATTTATCATGGGACACTTGTGGTTTTTTTTTTTTTTTTTTAATCCCTCTTAGACCCAGGTCAAGAAAAGCTTCTTAGTTTCTTCTTGCTCTGGTAAGTGGAGATTTTTTCTCCGCTAGGCTTGCACTACTGTGAAGTCATAGATTTAATGCAGTAGTCTCAGTTCTGCCCTGTACGGACATCAAAATCCAATTCCTTTATCGTAACTAAGCCCAAGGATCCCGCCCCTACTCATCAGGGCTGTCACCAGTCAGATTGGCTGCCTACTACTCTAGATTTATTTTTTATTTTTTTTTGCGTTACGCGGGCCTCTAACTGTTGTGGCCTCTCCCGTTGCGGAGCACAGGCTCCGGACGCGCAGGCTCAGTGGCCACGGCTCACGGGTCCAGCCACTCCGCAGCATGTGGGATCCTCCCGGACCGGGGCACGAACCCGTGTCCCCTGCATCGGCAGGTGGACTCTCAACCACTGCGCCACCAGGAAAGCCCTAGATTTCTTTTTTTTTTTCTTTCAAACTTACATGCATAGCTGTACTATGGCTGTGACTCTGTGTGTGTGTATGTGTGTGTGTGTGTACATTTCATCCAGTATTTCTTGGTGTTACTGTGCGAGTGTTTCTGAGTTACCCTAATTCTTGAAATTTTTAATAGTATTCAGTGTTCAGTGGAACACTGCTTAAGATTTGTAAGAGAGAAAGGAGTTCAAACTGGTGTTTTAGGAAGATTATTTTGGTTACTCACATGTATGTGAGTAGATTATAAAAGAAAAGACAGTAACTCAAGATGCCATTTATTTAATGCTTTTGATAATTACTGAGATATATCAGGTTTTAAATTGAACACAAATCTAAAAGAAACAAATTGATAAATGAAGTCTGTCTTTTTTGAATATATATAGAGTAGTTCCCCCTTGCGACTATATTAAAAACTATTATCATAGACATATTTTTCCTCAAGAGGGTTTCATAAGCGAAAGAAACATAAGGTGAAAAGAATGAGCATTTTAACACTTGCCAGAATTATCAATGTTTCGTCCCTCATCTATAGAAGAACAGTTGTCTTTAACAGTTATTTAAACCGTGAGCCTTTAGTTTTATCTGAGAATGCATGGTTAGAAAGCTAGGGACAGGGACAGCACTGTCTGGCTAAGAAGGAAGGGTTTAACAAAGATCAAGCCTATCCATCTGGATTGTATACTATTTTACTTAGTTATTTTTTATTTGCCTTTTTTATTTTATATTCATGCTGAGAAAAAACCTTTTTAAAAAATTTAACATTACGTTCTAGTAAGTCCTTTCTTTGATTTGGGTCTAAGTTATGAGACACATGACTTTCATTAGTACCAATGACTTGTATAATATTTTGTATAATATTTTACATTCTTTAATATTTTGAATTCTTCAAGGCTTAAAACTGTTCGAGCAGTTTTGTCAGTATTTTCAACCTTCAAGGCAGAAAATAGGTGAGCAGTAGTAAATGCTCCTTCCCAGACTTTTATCTCTTAATGTGAAAAATCTATGCTTAACAAACATTGTGTTGTTGTTGTTCTATAAAGAAAATAGGGTTCAAACTCTTAGACTTCGAAATTTTATAGCAATAATCTAAACACTTAAATTCAAGACTTTTTTATTCACTGGAAATTTAAGTGCCTACCCTATTTCGTGAATAAACAGTAATGAGCTGAACAGACACTGCCCTTGATCTAATTGAGCTTAGAATCTAGAAGCGAAGATAGATATTACATTTGTGATTAGAGATATGCTATATCTTATGTAAGGAGAAGTGTAAGATTTTATGAGTGGTTATGGCAAAGTGATTTAAGTCAAGAAGGTGGTTCTCAAGATGTGGTTCCCGGACAAGCAGTATTAGCAACACCAAGACATTTCTAAGAAATGTAAGTTCTACGGCCCCAACCAAGACCTACTGAATCAGAAACATTAGAGATGAATCTAGCAGTCTGTGTTTTTAACAAGTCCTCCAGGTGGTTCTAATAGCTAAAGTTTGAGAACAACTGATCTAGGTCAGGATTTCTCAACGTGGGCGCGATTGGTATTTAGGACAGATAATTCTCGGTTGCGTGGGCCTACTTGTGCATTGTAGTCTGTTTAGCAGCACTCCTGGCCTCTAACTACTAGATGCCAGTAGCATCTCCCAGTCCTGTCAACCAAAAATGTCACCAGATATTGTCAAATGTCCCCAAGAGACAAATTCTTGTTGCTAGCTCCCTTCCCCTCATCTCTCCTTCCACACACACCAGATAAAGTTCAAATAACATGCTCAGTCTCTTTATCTTGTAATCGTATAATGTGTGGTGAAATGCTCTGAAACAAGTAAAAGGGACTCTACCATGTTTATTCAACATAGGAGTCCTAAATTAATTTAACCTCAAGTCTAAACAGAGAATCTAAGTTCTAGTCACTTGGGTCTCAGTTTTTTCTTGCTTTCAGCTTCTTTCTTTTCCTTCACAGTTCTTCCCTTTTTTTGCCATCTGTATTTTTCTTCTCCTTCCCTTTTTTAAAGTGGGGAGTTAATAAACACTCTTATAGATTAGTCCTGTTTTGACCTTAAATAGTAACTCATTCTGTTTATGTTCTCAAGTTAGGAATATGATGAATCTCATGTAATTAAAATGGAGTTTATTTTCACATAAATTAGACTGAAGCACCTGCTCTTTCCTAAGACTTTGAACATAAAAAAGCAAAGAAAGTGAAGCGTGTGATTTTCATTTTGTCTTGTATTAATAAAAAACTCAAAATATTCTCACTGATGAATTGTTATGTAGAATCCTCTGTCAATCATAGATTATTTGGGAATTCATTTATTTTCAAGTCTCTCTTTTTTTTTTTTTGTATTTACTCATCCATTGTATTTCAAAACTTTTCCTAAGCCCTGGTTATGGAATAGGAAGCTGTTTCAGTTTCTTACATCTTTGAAGCAAACTCCAAAGTGTTTTCGTTTTCAGATCATAGGAAGTCCTATTTGAGGACAGGTTGCTAGGAGCCAAACAGATAAAAGTAGTTGCAGTGAAAAAGCAGAGGTGTCTGCCAGTATAGCAGTAATGCATTTTGATAGGTTCACAAACATGTGTACACTTTCTGAAATAGTTAACAGACCCAGACCGATGGCATGTTTCCACAGGTTATTATGCTAGGAGGCCCATAACAGGAGTTAATTCTCAGTAACGTTTGGCTGGTACTAACTGATAAGGGTCAGAGAGGGTCAAGGATATTTTATCTCCACTAATAACATTCTTGAGCAGGATGGTAGTAATAAGTTGTATACCAAAAGATGTTGGAAATGATGATGATGATGGTGATGATGATGGTGGTCATAAATAATATATAGTTGGAAAAAGTTCAGACAGGTATGGATCCAACATAGCATCCTCTGGATTTGTTTTCATTTTTAAGAGCTCTTTGTTGATGGCAATGCAAAACCATGAAGGGATGGTAGTGGCCGAGTACCAGCCAGCCCTAACCCCCTGGGGGTCAGGTATAAATTACAAAAATAGAATCACAAATAGAGATGTGGTGGGAGTTGGGAATTTAATAAATTGTGGTCGGCAGGGGTAGGCCCTGCTCACAGCCACACTGGCACCCTGAATTCTCAAAGATGCAGCATGTAACCATCAGTGATCCCTCAGGCTGACTCACAAAAAGAAAATCTCATGTCCCTAGCTAGTGAATCCAGAGTCAGAAGACAGCTGGAGGGTCAGGGACAGTCAGAAAGGAGACAGAAGGAAGTGGTCAGATAAAAGTAGGCAGAGAAAAGACAGAGGGGGAGGGGCACTCGGGAAAGAGACAGCCAGAGACGGCTGGAGACAATCAGGAAAAAGAGCTGGAGACAGTCAGACAGAGACAGTCAGAGAAAAGAGAGCCTGAGGCAGGCGAACTGAAGTTTCCAGAAGCAGTGCTACCACTTCAACAACATGCTTTGAGGGCCAGCGTAACCTAGGCTGAGGTTGGAGAAGCTCTCACACACTCACACACATCCACATGTAATATATTTATTCATGCATAATGGATGCAGGTGCCTCTCGGAAACCGGGAAAGGGATAAATAACTGTAACAGGGGTCTGGGTTCAGGGTGGAGCCTTGGCACTGGGCAGGTAAAATGTTTTCCGTGCAGCGGGGGGGCAGTGTAGCCCACCCGCCCCCATGTTAAAAATATCAGTTTGCCTTGTAATAAAATTTTCAGGAGGTGAAACACAAGGAAAGGTGGGGTGGGGAAGCCAAAGCCAAGATTTGGGGCTGGGGGAGATGTAGGACGAGAAGCTGGGAGAGTGGGAGCCGAGCCCCTTTGAGTTTGCCAGTCCAAAAATATCAGGGGTTGGGGGTCAAAGCCTCAGCCCTTAAATCTTCTCCAGAAGAATGTCAAGCCCCCAGTAACCTCTTCTTGAGCTATTTTTAGAAAGGATGTGGGAGTTCCAATGGGAGGGAGAAATTGGCGTCCTGGGCTGGGGAATGGTGACAGACCTTAAAGAAAAAGGCCAGGGCTTGGGGCTGGGAGTCCTGAGGAGACAGGCCACGCAGATAGATAATTGTCACCTCCTCCCTTGAGTCTGTCACTCCCTTGAGTCTAACTTACGTGGAGGGGAAGAAGGAGGCAGATGGTGGGGAGGCCAGACCAAGGAAAGGCTTTGGGAGGGATTCTGGAAGGATTCTGTCCCACTGGCCTCCACCCACAGCCTGACCAGCTCCTTTCACAGATATTGTGCCTTTGGTTCCAGACCACCGCTATTGCAAATGTCACCATACAACTCGCCCCTTAATTCAAAAATACTTTATTGCTAAACAATGCTAACCATCATCTGAGGTTTCAGCAAGTCTTAGTAGTAACAGCAAAGATTAAGGATCACAGATCACCATAACAAATAGCAGTAATAATGAAAAATAATCTGAAATACTGGATTACCAAAATGTGACACGGGACACAACGTGAGAAAATGCTCTTGGAAGAATGGCACCGATAGACTTGATCGACACAGGCTTGACACAAAGCTTCAGTCTGTGAAAAACTCACTATCTGGGAATCACAATAAAGCAAAAGCTCAGTCAAAGAAGGGCATCACAGCGCCCCCTGCTGCGTGAATGGGAGAGGCCCAACAAGGAAGGCCTGGAAGGGAGGCTGAAGGAGGGGCAGGAATAACACTGAATTAGGAAGGAGGGCGGGGGGGGGGGGGGGGGGGGGGGGTGGTTGCTGAATTTGGAGGGATCCCGAGGAGGTGAAAAATTAAAATCAGGTCCGGGTTTGCTGCAAGGTGGCAGCTGGACAGTCAGAGAAGTTCACATATCAGAGTAAGCCTGGGTGGGGGGAATGAGATTATTTGAGGGGGCATCAACTGCCCTCCAGAGTGGGGCTCATTTCAGAGGAGGATCTAACCACATGGAAATATTGAATAGATAAGCTAAGGTCAGGGCAGCAAGGAGAACTAGCCTAGTCGCCCACCTGAAGTGCGGCCGTGGCAGACACGGTGGAGGGCTCTGGGGCATTTCCTTGTTGGGCTCTCTGGAGAGGACTCCAGCCCACCTTTTCCTCCAGCCCAAAGGTGGGCATCACCCCTACCCAGCCATCCCCAGAGGTTGGGTTGAAGTGAGAGGTTCAAGAGGCAGCTGGGGGGTGTTCATCTCCTGCCCAACTCCTGTCCCCTGCGTCCTCCCGGGGCCACAGAAACAGGAGACGGCACAAAACACAAGGAGGTCCTTCTGTTCCATGGGAGGGAGGCCACAAGCCCAACTTGTCCTTCTCCCCTTCTTCCAAATCTTTCTCCTCTGTGCTGTTGTTGTTTCGTGTCTAAAGAGTTTACAAAGCAAGAAGGGAGGGTGAGGGCCGCGAGTCCGAAGGCTGGTCACTGCCGCAGCATTGGGCTCCGTGGAACACAGAGACCTCCACCTCCAGGCGGGGGAGGACAAATGAAGGCAAGCAGGGCGTTATCAGCAAAGACGGAGTCCCCGAGGACTTGAAGCTGACTGTGTGTCAAGAGTGAAGCTGTCAGGTTGTGGGGAAGGCTGCGTCTTGGCTGGTCTGGAAGAGCAGGGGTGGTGGTGGGGGCAGTGGCAGCCATCTGAAGCCATCTTCCTCAGTGGATTCCGTCCCCCACGAATCTCTCACGGTTCACTCCAGGTAACCCTTCACTTCTCCTTCTCCTCCTGAGCAACAGTCTCCTCTTGGCGTCTCCTAGGCGGGGCTTGGGCTGGGCAGGCAGGCCCAAGTCCACTGGTGTGTTTCAAAGAGTTGTAAGATGCGGCTGGTAGTGGAAGAGACATAACATCGTCTAGACTTTGGGCAGAAGAGATAATTCATCCTGAGTGGGGAACACCGCAAACAGGTCTGCCACGTGGTCTGCCATCAAATGACTGGCTACTGGGAAGGCAGAGGGTGATGACCTGGAAAATGCACAGGACAAGGAGTGGCAGACTTGAAAGATTCCATTCTAGGGGAGAAGGAAGCACAATGGAAAGTAAAGATGCCCCTTAGAGGCTTGGTGGGGTAAGGAAAGAAAAAAAAAAATGACCTAAGAAGAATAGGCCCTCTTTGAATAAAATGCCATCAAAGAATAAGAAGATGTCAGATAAAAACAGGCCAGTGGCAACAACAACAAAACAGTAACAGCAAAAGTGGACCTGTATTAAAGAATAGGCCCTCTTTGAATAAAATGCCATCAAAGAATAAGAAGATGTCAGATAAAAACAGGCCAGTGGCAACAACAACAAAACAGTAACAGCAAAAGTGGACCTGTATTAAAGAAACTGAGCAGCTAAACTTCAGTGTAGCACGAAGTACACGCACCTTTGCACTAAGATGCCTAACGAGCTACCCTATCCCTCAAGTGTTATCTGCTGTTGTTAGAGCAAAGCTAATTCAAGACATAATCCTGATCATAAAGAAGCTAGAACCCAACATTCGTAAAACTTACTGTGTGAAGAAAAGTATCACCTACTATTTCAGGACAAGGAAAGTTCAAGATAAGAAATCCTCATCATTAAAAAGGAACCCAATATTCACAGAAATTACTACGTGAAGAAAAGGCACCCAATGAATATTTCTTGAATGGATTCCTCAATTTTTATTTCAGTTCAGAAATGCTCATGAAAATACATGGGTAAAGTAAAAGACGCTTAACTTCATTTCATTCAAGCTCTGCTGAACTGAGGCATCCACAGACTTGCTTTCTCAGTCCACACTTTTTCACATAATTCTCCCCCATTACCCTCTTCATGGCAAGTATCACTACCTGAGGTTTTACTGTATAGTTTTCATTGGTTTATTTTCTGTCTCTGCCACTAGAATGAAAACACCATGTGGTCAGCAAATTCATTTGCTTTAATTTATCTATCATACCTAAAATAGTGCTGGCCAAACAGAAGGCACTCAGTAAATACCTGTTGAATGGTTAAATGAATGAGTGAATCCATTAAGTATTTTTTTTTTTTCATTAAGTATTTTTTGAAGGGATTTGTATACAAAAGAAAAATGAAATGGTGGAATTTTCAGCAAATTCAATCATATATTTGAGATGGGGCTAATTCCTTTGCTTTAAGTTTGACATAAAAATATTGTGAATTTGTTTTAATAGTATAATTATAATAGGAGAACAATATTTCTAAATGAGTCAGCTAGTACATTTTGGAAAACAGTTGGTACAAGAAGTACTGGGAGAGAGCCATGAGATCAGGCCAACTGAACATTCATTTTACTGTTAGAAATTTTAATAAAACAGTAAGATTGTTGATGTTGCTTCGTATTAGGAAGAATTATCAGAGCAACATATGCTGAGGGGACAAACAAGGATAAGGAGTATAAAGTCTAGTTGATCTTAGTAACTGAGGTAGTTCTCTTAACATTAGGAAAAGAAAAACTGCTCTGGTTTTAGCACTCACTGTATTCTGATCATTGATGCTTATATTTGACATGGAGTGAGAGTGGTTTATCTTCATTTTCTCTCTTGGCTAGGGCCAGTTGAATATTCTTCCTGCATCTGACACATGAATGTATAACGCAGTAAAGTGTTATTGACTTTATTACATTGGACGTCAGATTTGAGGGGTCCTGTGATGAGCACATGTCAGCTTCTGTCCTAAATGTTGAAATCAGAGTCATGTCTTTAATGGCCACTTGGCATTAAGCTCCACACCAATGGAGTCAAAATCATTCCCGAACTGCTGCAAAGGTGTAAGTCGTAGACCATCCATCAGATCCCCTGCACGCATGTAATACAGATTTGTGATTGTAAATCATGAGGCAGCCACAGAAGTTACATGAAAATTAATCTATATTAAAGTCAAGAAATATGTATGGTAAAAATGATTAAATCCAGGGCACTTTAGGTCTGGAATTATCCTTTCATTATTCAGGAACAAATAAAATAAAAACCCAGAGGAGTGAATTTATTTTTCTGAAGCCCAAGGATTATTCATTAGCAGAATAAAGGCATAAACTGGGGCCTCTTGAATCTCAATGCTTTGGTCATCTGGAATCTGATTAAATAAAGCTTTCAGCTAAGATTTTTTTTAAAAACATAAAACTTTGATTTGAAAAAGCAATACAAAACAAAGAAACATTGAAATATAACATACGAAGATATAAGCCAATTCTTAAGATATAATAAAAAGAAAACTACCAATTAGACTCCAAGGCCAGGATATAGTCAACATTCTTCTCTCTCTCTCTAGCACCTTGTTACTGAGATAATCAAGACAGGCAAAAAGGAGATCAAATATGACATTCACTTGTTCTTCTTCATAGCTCAGAATATCTGCTTTTTGTTTAATGCATGTCTTTTAGCTGGGAGAGGCTGCTAAGCCATTTATTGACTGTGTGTTCAGACAATTGTGCTGAGTTCTGATGACACAGTCCTTCCCAAGTCATCCACCTTTGTCTGTCTTTCTTAACTATATATCTGTGCACATATTTTGATTTTATTTGTTGTAATTTTAAAAATGCAAGGTAATAAAGATATAGAATTTTCTAGTATATAAAACGTTGTTTCTCACTTAGTATCAAATCCTGTGCAATAGGGACCAGTGTTCTATGGTTGTCTTACTCATGAAGGATCTGAGGCTCATAGATTGTGGTTTGACACAAATGACAAACCCACTAAATGACAAAGCACGTAACAGGGATTTCTGACTCAGAAACCAGTGGTTTTCCTAGTGGAGTCTTCATACATTGCTGGTGGGAAAATGAAACAATGCAGCACAATTTGACAGTTTCTTTAAAAGTTAAATATGTGTTTATTAGATGACATAGTAAGTATGTGCCCAAGCAAAATGAGACATATATTCACACAAAAACCTGTGTGAAAATGTTCATGAGAGCGTTGTTTGTATGGGCAAACACTGTAACCAACCCAAAAGTTTATCAACTTGGTAAATGGGTAAACAAAATATGTATATTTGTGCAGTAGAATACAAATCAACAATAAAACAGCCAACTTCTGATGTATGCTACAAAATGAATGAACCCCAAAAACATTATTGTATGAGTCCACTTATATGAAATGTCCAGAACAGACAAATTTATAGATACAAACTGAAGATTATGTGGTGCTGAGAATGGGGTGAGATTACACCAAATGGGCTCCAGAGAATTTTTAGGGGATGATGGAAATGATCTAAAACTGAATTATAGTGATTATTCTCCAACTCTGCAAATTCATTACAAATCTTTGAATTTTGTACTTATAATAGGTATATTTTAAGAATATATACTATACCCCCCCAAAATGAGAGGGGGACAGAGAGAGAGGGAGGGAGGGAAAAAGGGAGGGAAAGAGAAACAGAGACAGATAGACACTCAGAGGGTATTACCAACCCGAGGAGCCATGGGAGCCATTTCTAGATGTAATCTAATCCTCTTAACTTTACCGTACTAAGGATGATGTTGATTGGTTCATGGGAAGAAAGTTTCAGGAACATGATTATTTTACGGGTGACAGAAACAAGGGAATTTTAAAGAATTGTAAAAACATTTAACCCGTGATTCCATTTATGTATTAAATTCATAGATAATTGTTCAGAAACTTTTTTGCTTGAAACAATGCATCTCAACTGTCTTTCTTTTTTTTTAAATAAATGTATTTATTTATTTATCTATCTATTTATTTATTTATTTTTGGCTGTGTTGGGTCTTCCTTGCGGTGCGTGGGCTTTTCACTGCGGTGGCTTCTCTTATTGTGGAGCACGGGCTCTAGGCGCGCTGGCTTCAGTAGTTGTGGCTGGTGGGCTCTAGAGCGCAGGCTCAGTAGTTGTGGCGCACGGGCTTAGTTGCTCTGTGGCATGTGGGATCTTCCCGGACCAGGGATCGAACCCGTGTCCCTTTCATTGGCAGGTGGATTCTTAACCACTGCGCTACCAGGGATGTCCTCGGCTGTCTTTTTGGACTGAAAAAAAAATGTGGAAAGCTTCATATAGTTGAATATAATCTTCAACCACTTCTTATATGCCTATCTCAACACTTAAAATGAAGGAAGGTGAAAAGGGAAATACGATGAGAGAAGAGATTTTATTCAACTAATTATTTTCACCTGGTACATTTTGGTTCAGTAAAAGTCAAGATTTGATCAATATTTTGTATGTGATTACATATATATATTATATAATATAATAGACATATGGTCCTATATAATGATAATTAATATTCAACATGGTAATTTTTGAAGTATCATAAGAAATATATCAATGCTTACTTTTACTCCAGTCAAAACTGCAGTCTAATATTTATTTTAGAGAAATGCTTACCTTATATGTTTGAAATAGATTATGAGTTAATCAGAAAACTCAATCAGTATCTAATGTCACTCCACTTTCCTCCCTAGTTAAATAGTTAAATCAGAAGATTTGATAAATTTGGTGATTTCTAGGGCAAAATAGTGCATTTTAACTTAATGACCAGTGGGGACCTACTGACTCACTGAGGAGTCCACATGTTTTTCTGAATTTTAGCCTTGCCATGGATGTCATCATGGCAGTTGTGGTCATTCCAGCACTAAGACTACATTCCTATATTGATAATGTTGTTAAATATTTAACTTCTCTCTCATTAATTTCAACATCTAAATTTTAAAACTACCTAGGAAAATAAAATTTTAAGACCTCAACATTATGATTTATTTAGGCTTGTTTTCTTTTGTCTTGGAGAGTGGAAACTGAGATGTCCTCAGAGGGACAAACCACAATCAAAGTGTATTGAGTGAGCATCGTGGCTTCAGTGTGTGTGTGTGTATGTGTGTGTGTGTGTGTGTGTGTAATCAAGCTCTCTAGTGATTAATTACATGCCAGTTTTGGGCATTTCTAGAATGTTGAGACTTGTGGAATTATCAGGCATATTGAAATAAACTATGATATAGAGGACTAGTAAAAAGAAAAATAACTTTCTAAAATGAAAAGAGATGAGGTGTATTTGTACTATGCTTACTTTACATATATGTAGCCTGTCTACAAATCTAATACTTGTGTTCCTATTTTAATTGAATATATGAACATCTTTGTTCAAATCACTGTGCTAGATGATGTGGATATAAAACAGAATAGAATATGGAATTTGTCCTCAAGGATAGAAAATAACATTAATTTTTTTCTTTCTTCTCAGCATATAGCAATAAATGCAGTAATTTCCCTTTTTAAAATTAGTAACCACGGTATTCATTTGAATATTCAATGGTGATAAGAGTTTCAAATTTTAGCCTTATAAGGACTTTCTAGTGACTGATATAATAGGTTTCAGAGGCTCATTAACTCTACCTGGTGTCCACATAAGTAATCACACACTCTGTTGTATGAATGGATTACATTTTTCATAACGACCTGAAAATATAAAACCTGTCTTTCTCTCCCTATTAATTATTCTTTTTTGGCACATAAGTAGAAGAGACATAATGCAGTACCAGGAGTTTTATCTATTTGAGCTCAAGTAATATCTCCCAAGGTGACATTCCATAGCTAAAGAGGCAGTCTTCTTGGTTTTGTGTTTGAAAACACACTTATTTAGATCGAGATTTAAGATGGTACTTTTTTTGGCAGGAATTTTAAAATGCTTAACATACATACATTTAATCATTTCTTTTTACAAGTATATTCAGGCTTCTGAAGTTCTCTAACGAGCTCTTGTTTTTGGCCAGTTGCCTGTACATTTCTCTAGGAAATTTGCATCATTGTGACAAAGTGGTAGTTACCTGTGTCCTTACTGTTAGATTCTGGGTCTCTCTCATGGTACCCTCTCAGAATCCTGGGAAGTGGCAAAAGAAAGTCACTGCAAGGTTGCAGTGAACATAAATTTGACTTGACCACTGCTAGGTTTTGTGAATGGGAAGAAAGAGTTGTGTACCGTGAGCAACTGCAGTGGTGTCACATGGATTTGATCAGGAGATATTCCCTGGCCCAACCAAAGTCTGCTTATACATGGGATTAACCCCACATGAGAGTGGGAACCTCTCACATAGTGAGGTAGGGAAGTGACCATTTCAGATTAAATTTCAGAGTTATGGGGGATTAACTGTAGAGCACATTCTGACTACAGATCCAAAGGAAATATGAAATCAAATCCAATAGAGATGTACTCATGAATGCAAATTTCATTATTTAACCAATTTTTATTGATTAGCCCCTCTCTGCCTTCTGTATCAGGAGGATGAAAAGGTGAACAAAATGAATGTGTCCTTATGTCTTGTCATCTCAAAAACCCCAAATACCCTGAAACATTATAGTAATTATTTGTTTGTTTGTTTTGTTTTTCAGTAAAATTTACAACCCAGTGACTAAAAGGGAACTTCTTGGAGTAGTTGAGATGTCTCACTTCCTCCTTTCCTTTATCTCTCCCTCCCTCTTCCTTTCTTTCAACTACACAAGCAAAAAGCATTCTTTGGTAAAGAAATGTCCTTTCCTGTTGGCCTCTCAGACCCCATGTTACTTCATTTATATCTTTCAGGAATTGAATAGTATTTTGAGAATTTCACACCTTGCTTTACTTTACTGCTTTTCTACTAAAGAATTGAGATTTTAGCTATCCACAGAGACACCTCAAACTCAACATGTTCAAAGTTGATTCACTATTATTCCTCGCTAACTCTTTCTGCTGTTTTCCAAACTATAAGAATGATAGCATCACCTGCCAATCATGTAGAACTCCTCCATGACTCCCTTTCCTGATCCCTTTCATCCAGATGGCATCCAATTTCAGTCAGCTCTACCTCCTTACCACTTCCTCATCTCGTTCCCTTGTAGTCATCCTCTTGTTTCCACCTTAATTCAGACTTCATTCATCTTTTGCCTAGCCTACTTCTTCTTCTATGTGTTCTCATTAAAATCTTGTCTCTCTCCAACCCATATACCTTGCAGGAGTAAGTTGATAATGCACATATCAAATCAGTTGTATCAGTTCCTGATTTAATCTTCTTTTCCTGACTTCTCATTGCCTACTAGATTATAATCCAAATTCCTTGGTATGACATACAAGGTCCCGCATTATAGGGAGTCTGCCCACCACTTCAACAATTACAAAACCTTACCATATTTAATAGTTTGGTCCCTGATATGGACTGAATGTTGGTGTTCCTCCAGAATTCACCTATCCTAACCCTCCAATGTGATGGCATTAGGAAGTGGGACCTTTGGGAGTTAATTAAGTCATGAGGGTGGGGCCTCATGAATGGGATTAGTGCCCTTATAAAAAGAGACAAGAGAACTGCTCTCTCTATCTCTCTGCTCTTTGCCATGTAAGGAGAGACTAAGACAGTCATCTGCAAACCAGGAAGTGGGCTCTCACTTGATGCCAGTTGTGATGGTACCTTGATCTTGGACCTTCCAACCTCCAGAACTGTGAGAAATAAATGTTTGTTGTTTAAGCCACCCAGCCTATGGTAATTTGTTATAGCAGCTTGAACTGACTAAGATGATCTCTAAACTATGATAAGTTGTCTAACTCCTTTGTATTGTTGTTCAAGCTACTTCCTCTACCTTGAATGGCCTTCAAGGTAGATTAGTTCCAGACAGGTGTAATAACTCCACTATAAACCACATTTGGAAATTATTCATATTCCTCTGAGAGAGAATTGAATGCTTTCTTATGCCTCCAACAGCATCCTATTTCTATCTATCTTGTAATTTCTTTGAGGACAACATCTGTAACTGATTCATCTTTGAGATTCTTATACCCAGCTTTGCATCTGACACATGGTAAATGCCAAACCTTGGCAAGGTACTGATAGCTATTTGTATTTTATGTGATTCATTTAGGCTGAAAGAATTAGGATGCTTCAAGTGTTTCAATACCAAGCTTTCAAGATCAGTGAACTCCAAAAGAGATACTTGAAGAATCAGTTTCTGAGTTTTTTAGAATGGAAAGAACGTAGGTAGAAAATCATAAAACTGTTGGCAGCCATCTCTTTAAATATGTAGGAGTGATTTCTTTTTTTTTTTTTTAATGTTTTTATTGGAGTATAATTGCTTTACAGTGGTGTGTTAGTTTCTGCTTTATAACAAAGTGGATCAGTAATACATATACATATATCCCCATATCTCTTCCCTCTTGTATCTCCCTCCCTCCCACCCTCCCTATCCCACCCTTCTAGCTGGTCACAAAACACCGAGCTGATCTCCCTGTGCTATGCAACTGCTTCCCACTAGCTATCTATTTTACATTTGGTAGTGTATATATGTCCATATATACGCCACCACTCTCTCACTTTCTCCCAGCTTACCCTTCCCCATACCCGTGTTCTCAAGTCCATTCTCTAGTAGGTCTGCGTCTTTATTCACATCTTGCCCCTAGGTTCTTCATAACCTTTTTTTTTTTTTTGGTTCCATATATATGTGTTAGCATACGGTATTTGTTTTTCTCTTTCTGACTTCCTTCACTCTGTATGACGGACTCTAGATCCATCCACCTCACTACAAATTACTCATATTCGTTCCTTTATATGGCTGAGTAATATTCCATTGTATATAAATGCCACATCTTCTTTATCCATTCATGTGTTGATGGACACTTAGGTTGCTTCCATGTCCTGGCTATTGTAAATACAGCTGCAATTAACATTGTGGTACATGACTCTTTTTGAATTATGGTTTTCTCAGGGTGCATGCCCAGTAGTGGGATTGCTGCATTGTATGGTAGTTCTATTTTTAGTTTTTTAAGGAACCTCCATACTGTTCTCCATAGTGGCTGTATCAATTTACATTCCCACCAACAGTGCAAGAGGGTTCCATTTTCTCCACGTAGTCTCCAGCATTTGTTGTTTGTGGATTTTCTGATGATGCCCGTTCTAACTGGGAGAGGTGATACCTTATCGTAGTTTTGATTTTCATTTCTCTAATAATTAGTGATGCTGAGCAGCTTTTCATGTGCCTCTTGGCCATCTGTATGTCTTATTTGGAGAAAGTCTGTTTAAGTCTTCTGCCCATTTTTGGGTTGGGTTGTTTGTTTTTTTAATATTGAGCTGCATGAGCTGTTTATATAGTTTGGAGATTAATGCTTTGTCCGTTGATTCGTTTGCAACTATTTTCTCCCATTCTGAGGGTTGTCTTTTCATCTTGTTTATAGTTTCCATTGCTGTGCTGTCCTATTTGTTTATTTTCATTTCCATTACTCTAGGAGGTGGGTTCTAAAAAAATCTTGCTGTGATTTATGTCAATGAATGTTCTTCCTATGTTTTCCTCTAAGAGTTTTATAGCGTCCGGTCTTACATTTAGGTCTTTAATCCATTTTGAGTTTATTTGTGTGTATGGTGTTAGGGAGTGTTCTAATTTCATTCTTTTACATGTAGCTGTCCAGTTTTCCCAGCACCACTTATTGAAGAGACTGTCTTTTCTCCATTGTATATCCTTGCCTCCTTTGTCATAGATTAGTTGACCATAGGTGCGTGGGTTTATCTCTGGGCTTTCCATCTTGTTCCATTGATCTGTGTGTCTGTTTTTGTGCCAGTACCATATTATCTTTATTACTGTACCTTTGTAGTATAGTCTGAAGTCAGGGAGTCTGATTCCTCCAGCTCCGCTTTTTTCCCTCAAGATTGCTTTGGCTATTTGGGGTCTTTTGTGTTTCCATACAAATTTTAAGATTTTTTGTTCTAGTTCTGTAAAAAATGCCACTGGTGATTTGATAGGTATTGCATTGAATCTGTAGATTGTTTTGTGTAATATAGTCATTTTCACAATATTGATTTTTCCAATCCAAGAACATGGTATATCTCTCCCTCTGTTTTTTCGTCTTTGAAAAGACGTCATCAGTGTCTTATACTTTTCTGAGTATAGGTCTTTTACCTCCTTATGTAGGTTTATTCCTAGCTATATTATTCTTTATGTTGCAGTGATAAATGAGATTGTTTCCTTAATTTCTCCTTCTTTCATTGTTAGTGTATAGGAATACAAGTGATTTCTTTCATTGTTAGTGTATAGGAATACAAGTGATTTCTGTGCATTAATTTTGCATCCTGTAACTTTACCAAATTCATTGATTAGCTCCAGTAGTTTTCTGGTGGCATCTTTAGGATTATCTATGTATAGTGTCATGTCATCTGCAAACAGTGACAGTTGTAATTCTTCTTTTCCAATTTGTATTCCTTTTATTTCTTTTTCTTCTCTGATTGCTGTGGCTAGGACTTCCAAAACTATGTTGCATAGTAGTGGTGAGATTGGACATCCTTGTCTTGTTCCTGATATTAGAAGAAATGCTTTCAGTTTTTGACCATTGAGAATGATGTTTTGCTGTGGGTTTGTCGTATATGGCCTTTAGTATGTTGAGGTAGGTTCCCTCTATGCCCACTTTCTGGAGAGCTTTTATCATAAATCAGTGTTGAATTTTGTCAAAAGCTTTTTCTACATCTGTTGAGATGATTATATGGTTTTTATTTTTCAGTTTGTTAATATGGTGTATTGCATTGATGGATTTGCATATATTGAAGAATCCTTGCATCCCTTGGATGAATCCCACTTGATCATGGTGTATGATCCTTTTAATGTGTTGTTGGATTCTGTTTGCTAGTATTTTATTGAGGATTTTTGTATCTATATTCATCAGTGATATTGGTCTGTAATTTTCTCTTTTTTAGTATCTTCATCTGGTTTTGGTATCAGGGTGATGGTGGCCTCATAGAACGAGTTTGGGAGTGTTCCTTCTTCTGCAGCTTTTTGGAAGAATTTGAGAAGAAGGATGGGTGTCAGCTCTTCCCTAAACACTTGACAGAATTCACCGTGAAGCTATCTGGTCCTGGACTTTGTTTGAAGATTTTTAATCACAGTTTCATTACTTGTGATTGGTTAATTCATATTTTCTATTTCTTCCTGGTTCAGTCTTGGAAGGTTATACCTCTCTAAAAATTTTTCCATTTCTTCCATGTTGTTCATTTTATTGACATAGAGTTGCTTGTAGTATTCTCTTATGATGCTTTGTATTTGTGCAGTGTCCATAGTAACTTCTCCTTTATCATTTCCAATTTTATTGATTTGAGTCCTCTCCCTCTTTTCCTTGATGAGTCTGGCTAAAGGTTTATCAATTTTGTTTATCTTATTAAAGAATCAGCTTTTAGTTTTATTGATCTTGGCTGTTCTTTCTTTCTGTTTCTTTTATTTCTGCTCTGATCTTTATGATTTCTTTCCTTCTACTAACTTTGGGTTTTGTTTGTTCTTCTTCCTCTAGTTCCTTTAAGTGTAAGGTTAGATTGCTTATTTGAGATTTTTCTTGTTTCTTGAGGTAGGATGGTATTGCTATAAACTGCCCTCTTAGAACTGCTTTTGCTGCCTCCCATAAGTTTTGGATCGCCGTGTTTTCGTTGTCATTTGTCTCTAGGTATTTTTTGATTTCCTCTTTGATTTCTTCAGTGATCTCTTGGTTATATTGCAGCACATTGTTTATCCACCATGTGTTTGTGTTTTTTACGGTTTTTTCCCTGTAATTTATTTCTAATCTCATAGTGTTGTGGTCAGAAAAGATGCTTGATATGATTTCAATTTTCTTAAATTTACCGAGGCTTGATTTGTGACCCAAGGTGTGATCTGTCCTGGAGAATGTTTCATGTGCACTTGAGAAGAAAGTGTAATCTGCTGTTTTTGGATGGAATGTCCTATAAATATCAATTAAATCTATTTGGTCTATCTTCACTATCATTATTCTGAATTCTTTTTCTGGAATGTTGCCGATCTCCACTTCTTTTAGTTGTTTTTCTGGGGTTTTATCTTGCTCTTTCACCTGGTACATATTCCTCTGACTTTTCATTTTGTCTATCTTTCTGTGAATGTGGTTTTCATTCCACAGGCTGCAGAATTGTAGTTCTTCTTTCTTCTGCTGCCTGCTCTCTGGTGGATGGGGCTATGTTAAGAGGCTTGTGCAAGTTTCCTGATGTGAGGGACTGGTGGTGGGTAGAGCTGGGTGTTGCTCTAGTGGGCAGAGCTCAGTAAAACTTTAATGTGTTTGTCTCCTGGGTGAGGCTGAGTTCCCTCCCTACTGGTTGTTTGGTATGAGGCTACCCAGCACTGGAGCCTACAGGCTCTTTGCTGGGACTAATGGTGGACTCAGGATGGCTCATGCCAAGGAGTACTTCCCAGAACTTCTGCTGCCAGTGTCCTTGTCCCCACAGTGAGCCACAGCTGCCCCCCACCTCTGCAGGAGACCCTTCAACACCAGCAGGTACGTCTGGTTCAGTCTTCTATGGGGTCACTGCTCCTTCCCCTGGGTCCTGATGTGCACATTACTTTGTGTGTGCCCTCCAAGCATGGAGTCTCTGTTTCCTCCTGTCCTGTCAAAGTCCTGCAGTCAAATCCCACTAGCCTTCAAAGTCTGATTCTCTGGTAACTCCTTCTCCCGTTGCTGGACCCCCATGTTGGGAAGCCTGACATAGGGCTCAGAACCTTCACTCCAGTGGGTGAACTTCTGTGGTATACTTGTTCTTCAGTTTGTGAGTCACCCACCCAGCGGTTATGGGATTTGATTTTATTGTGATTGCACCCCTCTTACCATCTCATTGTGGCTTCTCCTTTGTCTTTGGATGTGGGGTATCTTTTTTGGTGAGTTCCAGTGTCTTCCTGTCAGTGATTGCTCAGCAGTTAGCTGTGATTCTGCTGCTCTCGCAAGAGGGAGTAAGTGCACGTCCCTCTACCGAGACTAGATTCTGATACTCACTACTCTTCTGGGATTTATTGAACTGGACTGCCTGCATTTTAATGTGGCCAACTGAAGAACACAAGACATTTTTAATGCAATTTTAAAAATGATTATTGAATAATGATACTTGAGTGTTTACTTTTGACTTCTGTAGTAAGTGTCATTATGTAGAACAGTTTGTACCCAGGCAGAGCCTTGTGAAACAAAGATTGTAACCCTTAGCAATCAGGATAGGTTATAAACATAAACTGAGACAGCAGAATCATGGCCTTATCTGAATGCTGTGTTCCAGTTCTGCTCAGTGGATGTTGGAAGAATTTAAACGAGGAGGAGAATCAAGAAAATTATGTAAAGAAAAAAGAAATATAAATTTATTTTGTTTTAAATTAGAAGGGTGTAAAGAAAGACTAAATCTATTTTCAAATTAAAAGTATTCTAAAGTAAGTTTTGTTTTGTTTTGTTTTTTTAAGAGCAATGTCCAGGAGTTTTTTTTATTGTTTGACTAACAGAACGAAACCAGGCAGAGAAGTCCACAAGGAAATGATGGTCATACTTCATTGCTGCTTGCCATTTGGTCCTTCATCTTCCTAGCACTTACTGTATTTCCTTTGAAAGATTTTAGACATTTATTTAATCACAAATGCAATCCAAGTATGAATAAATAAATGTATTATCTTTTAGGAACCCCCACCCCCATGTTCCTTTAAATAGAAGAAGATGCTAAATGTCTCTTCATAGTTTGTTTGGCCATAGTTGTCCCACCTATAGTTTGAAAAACAGTCTGAAATCCTTTCCTCATTCCATTAAAGAAATCCTGGGAAAGAAGTTCTATTGATATTGTCCATAGTCTTCAAAAGGTGAGGATGGTAACTGGGCTGAAGGCTACTGCAAGGGGTCTTCAGGAAATGGAGGATAATTGGGAAATTGGGCAGAGGCAAATCTTGTCAAGGAGACACCAGCTCCTTCAATTAAAGCCCAGAGAATGCCACCCATCGCAGCTGACCCAACCATGGCCACTGGTCTGTTTCTTGCTGTCAGTATGGCTCCTGTTAAGGCACCGCTCATGGTCGAGTTCCAGGGATCTTCTTTCCCTCTGACTTGAACCATACTGCAGTCAGTCGTGGAAAACAGACCTTCCCCAAACAGCAAAGCTACCTCTCAACTGCAGAGCCCTGGTTTTAATAGCTGTCAAACTCCTTCCTAGTCTGTGGTTTACTCCCACTGGAGAACTGCGAAAACCTTTGATTGCCATCACCTATGGTTCTCATCTTAAAGGCCCCACCACAGTCATCCACAATTTGCACGCATACTCTTGTACCTTGACTCCATGGTCAAAGTAAATTTTAAAATTCAGTTTAATCTAGGGACATTGTTGATTAAATTTTAGATGACAGTTTGGTATCTGACTGAGATGAAGAAACCACATGACGGATTTACTGGTTGCTGTTTTGTACTTTGTGATTTTAGCCCGTAGTCAATTTTAAAGATCTGCTAGTTAGAAGGTGCTGCCTCTCTACTACTGTGACTAAAACCTTTTTCACTTTAATTTTATCTCTGTTCAAAGAATTAACACCCTTTCAAAAGTTCTACAATCACATTGAAATTACTTTTAAAGAGAAGTTAGCTCTAGGTTTTACTTAAAAGACAGATTCTTAAACTTTTAGATATCAGTTAAGGTCTGTACATTTTATTGCATTTTATATGCATTGGATAAATTCAGTTTTAAAATGTGACAAATCTTGTTTGAAGGGAAAGAACCCTCACTGAGCAGAATTGTTGCACCCTAGTGTGTACTTTAATTTGGAATTTTCAGAATATGAATTTGTTTAGCATTGCCACAAACAAACAGAATGCTTATCTATACAAGTCCCCCATCCTAAAGAAGAACTTTGAATTTGGGTATCTATGCACAAACAGAAAGAGAGGATTTTCCTGTTAGTCCTTTGATATAATGTGGTTATTAGCTGCTTGATTTTATTTTATTAAATTTAAAAAATTTTCGGCCACACTGTGCAGTTATCAGGATCTTAGTTCCCCAACCAGGGATTGAACCTGTGCCCTCAGCAGTGAAAGCCCAGAGTCTTAACCACTGGACTGCCAGACAATTCCCTTAGCTGCTTCATTTTAAAACTTTATAGAAGAATGTGTTTTGGTGCAGACATGTTGGTAAATCTGTTTCTGTTGCCAAGAATACAAGAGGACAACCCAAATTTACATCGTGGTGAACCTCATTTATCATCCTGTCACTGCACCATCTTTTTCCAGTTTCATCCTGGACCAGGATTTCATGGCACAGAAAGAAACCTGAGCATCAAACCATAGCATATGAGCAAGTGGATGGCCCAAATGTTTGAGAGCATAAACATGCCTCTCTCACTGGGCACCAGTTGAGAGGGTTGAAGCCCATTCATTGTAATTGCAGTTCAGAGTAGAAGAAGAAACTGTGCCCAGATGAGAAACAATTTGAATGTTTGTGTGGATTTGGATTTTAATAGCTCTGTCACGTTCCATCACTGTTTGCTTGAGCATTTCCCTGATATGTTCTCCCAACACTGAGGCCATTTCTGCTTCTTTCTTGATATCACTCGTTGTTTTCAAAATGTGGTTTTCCATGCTCTCTTCTCCAAACAGTCTCAGTTAGGTTTGAAATTTAATAAATGGTCAGTAAAAATATAGCCCCCTAGGAGCTTAAGTCCTGAAATAATATTTGAGATGATTTAGTGTAATATTTACTTACTGTAACATTTTTCTGTCCTTTTTAGTTCTCACTCATCTGAAGATGCATCTCAGTCTTCGCTAAAATTTTATTCTTTTCAAAATTAATATTGATAGTGTCATTAATTTCTAAACCTGAAGGACACTAAGTACCATTTTTTTACATAAAGAAAAGACATACATGGAAGGAGTTTGTAATGTTGAGCCATGAACGAGTGATAAATATAGTCTGTTAATGAGACTGTACAGGACGACACTACTGTCATGAGACAGAGAGTGTGCCTTACATAAGGGCAAAACTGCTGGTCTTCCAGTGACACATTCACCACTGTGATCGGGTGTGACAAAGAGGTGGACATGGCAAACTTTGAGACATATGCTAATAACACACTACCCAGAGATATCTAGGGTGGGTACCTACTGTGGTATCATCAACTGGAAATGTGCACTTTGGTACTGTCATAGAATGTTGGCATAACCCTGCTGTTTGTATCTAGCTGTTTAAGACATTGAGGACGAAGCAGTGAATCTTACTAAGGGAGAAAACAAAGTGATGCAATCAAAATGAAAAGTTATTTCAGATACTATTGCTGGTTGCTAATTGTTATAGGTTATCCTATCACAAATTTAGTATATAGTATATATACGTATATTTGTTCATTTCGCTTTTGATAATGTTACCTTATTCAACATATTTAAAACTTAATCCACCAAAATTCCTTCCAGAAGAGTCTCCTTTCTTATTATTTTAATGCCCTTATGATATATCATTGTAACTACAATAAAATTAATTAAACAAGGAGTCTATTAGACTGAGGTGGCTCTGATGCCTCGGCAGCCTACTAAGCAAGCCAAAACCTAAGCCAGAATCAATGCACCAGAATCCAAAAAAAACCCAAAAGAACAACTGATCACAAGTAGCCCGCTTTTCCAAATAGGGCAACTGCTTAAGTATAGCCAATCGAATAACGTATTTGTTTTTCTTCTGCGTCTTCTCTATGAAAACCTTTTCCCTAGCTTCTGTCATCAGGGAGCTCCTAACCATTTTTGGTTTGGTGCTGTCCAATTTGAATCGGCTTGCATAAATAAACCTTTGAAAAAGTTTTATGTGCCTCAGTTTACCTTTTAACACTACCTATACCTCTAATACAAAAGGAACCTTTTCCTGAGAGCTTTCAACTTTTTCTCTTTCACCTGGGAGGTAGATCTCGACTCTGTTTTGTCCTTATAAGTTATAAAGAACCTATGAGTGTTGGTGTCTATCCATTACCATAATAGAATCTGAGCATTAATATTTATTGGTGGGCATTCCCAATTTACAAAATCCAAAACTTATTTTCATAACCTAGCTTACAGTGAGTGTATTAAATGAGTACAAGTTTTAGTGGCTTGTTGGTTTAATAGGCTCAATTAGTAGAAAAGGATAACTGGATAGCTATCAAAAGCATCCTGCCTTAAGGGTTAGAATGGGGAAGTAATATGCCTTACTACTCAGAAATTCTTTTATTAATATCTTAGTAATCTCCTTCATGACATCACTTATTCCCATTTCATTTCTTCTCTTTGTGTATCTCCTTTGACTCTCCTAAAACAATATGGTTAATTTTATAGAGGGGATTCCTAATTTCATAAATTCTTTAAAATAGTATTGGGCAGTGTAGTGACCTGGCTTTTCTCACCTCTTCAGTCTCTCTTCCCACCATTGCTTCGAAGAGGTTTGCAGTCCTACACATTGAAAGCCACTTTCAGTTCCTGGAATGGACCTTGGTTCTTTCAAGTTTTATGACTTTATTTATATTGTCCCTATTCTTGGAAATATTCTTATCCTCCTATTACAATGGGATAGCTTTCTGACATTCTTTGAAGGTTTAGTGAAACCATTATTTTTATTTATTTTTTTTTTGGAGTTCTCTGAGTTTACTTCTTCTGGCCTGAGATAGGTACTCTTTCTATGTGCCTACTTAATGCTTACATATTTCATAATAGTCACCTTTTAGATGTTTTGATTCACTTACTATTCCAACAACCCTATTGAGTAAACAACTATAATTGTTATCAGCCTCTTCTTATACATGAGGAAACTGAAGCAAAAAACAAACTAGTACTTGCCTAAGGTCTTACAGCTAGTAAGAGACAGAATGAGTTTTGAAGACAAAAGGTCTAGTAGCATCACTATACAAACCAGCGCTGTCCAATAGAAATCTGAGTTACAAATGTGACGTAATTCATAAATTTTCTAAAGAATACATTGAAAAAGTAACTGGTGAAATTAATTGTGTTAATACATTTTGTTTAATACAATATATCCCAAATAACATTTCAAGCATAACCAGTACAGTATTAAAATTAGTATTAAAAATGAGGTATTTTATACTTTTTATACGAGGTCTTCAAAATGCAGTGTGTATTTTACACTTACAGGATATCTCAATTTGGGCTAGTGTTTTAAAGTACATGTGGTTAATTTCTACCCTCAGTTGATAGCACAAGTCTTTACTCTTAATCACAGTACTGTACTTCTCTTTGTATGGAAATAATTTTATTTGCCTGTATCCCCCATTGAACTCTGAACTCCTTAATGAGTGAGGATGTTTTGTATCTCTAGCACATAGAATAGGTATTTCCTGATACACAGTACAAACTTAATGAATATTTATTGAATTTTGTTGCTGAAGTACATTGTTAAGTTGAAATTTCAAGAGATTCAAAATAAATGACCAAATGCATACATTTACCACTCTTGAGCAGATCATGAGAGAAAATTGAGATGACATCCAGGAAGACAGTTGTATCTTTCAGGACAACAGGATATATGTAAGGTTCCATTTTAAGAACGTATGTAAATGCTGAATTTCACTAAAATCATATTATAAAATAATAAATGAAAACATGGTCTAAAAGTGTCACAATTTTTTTTTATTATTATAGAATACTGTGTTTTGTTACATTTTTTTAGTGAAAAAGGGGGTCAGAATTAACATTGTATCATCATGTTTGGTAAAATCATGAGTGGAATCATGCCTCATGCATTGTAGATACCTAACAAATACTTTCTAATCTGATTTTTTTGAGCCAGGGGTAGTAACCTCAACTCCTACAGGTATTTATTTATTTATTTGAAATCCGATCCAACTTGCCATCAGTTTGGACAAGCTGGGACAATTTCTCAAAATGAACTCCACTATAGTCAAATTGTTCTCCCCAAATGAAAGAAGCTTCCCTCGATGCTAGTCAAAGAGTGAGGGCTCCTTGACTCAGAACCAGATGCAAGCTTAATACCAGCCTTCCATTTCAGCTCAATTACATTCTTGGCAGCCTATGAGGCTCATGGGGTAAACTTTTTATAACAATTAGCAATATCAGCCTATTTTTCAGAATGGGCAAGAATAAACTTCAATAGCTCCAGGATGAGTTTGCAGTCTTCCAAAGGTTCTCTCTGGCTAACTGCCATGGAGAATATTGTAGGAGCATAAAGAGTGCAGTTTTATGCAACACTCTAGAAATCAGTTAACTTTATGTTTAGATTGTGAAGATTTTATCAAGCTGAATTAACTATTTAATGCTGTTTTAGGGTACCGTTTCTTTTTGTGAGATATGGAAAATGGTCATTTTCTTGTGATATTTTATATACAGGACTGCAGCTGTGTGTGTGTGTGTGTCTGTGTGTGTGTGTGTTTGTGTGTGTATGTGTATGAGTATTAACTAGCCATGTTTAGAGGTTGGCCTACCATTGACTGTGTCATAAAACTATCATGGATGAAAGAGAGAGAGCATCCTACTGATGGGCTACAGGCTCAGTAAGAACCCGGAACTTTTGGATGTGTTTATTGGGGTAGAAATTTTTGTTAGGAGTAGAATTGATATTCAGGGTGATTTGAAATGATATTAAGTTCTTAAACCCAGGAATGGCTAAATCCCGTCATTATCCAGCATTCTTTATATTTTGTAACATCAGGTACATCATTATACAAGGAACTATTAATTATAAACACACACTACTCTATTATTCACTGAATGTCCATAACCACAAAAGTGAAATTCTTTCTTCAATTGTAATAGGGCATTTAGATTTCTTTCAAAGTTTAAGTGAAAACTTTCCTTTCCTTAAAAATCTAAATTTTAACACCATGCTGCTCTAAAAACTAAAGCAAATATTTTATATAAAAGAGAAGAGGGTGAGAAGCCATAAGTATCCTCTTGCCTCTCAGCCAGGCTTTAATGTGTTCAAGCCACGGAGGCAGGAATTAAAAAAAGGCACCAGAGGGCTTCCCTGGTGGCGCAGTGGTTGAGAGTCCGCCTGCCGATGCAGGGGACACGGGTTCGTGCCCCGGTCTGGGAAGATCCCACATGCCGCGGAGCGGCTAGGCCCGTGAACCATGGCCGCTGAGCCTGCGCATCCGGAGCCTGTGCTCCGCAACGGAAGAGGCCACAGCAGTGAGTGGCCCGCGTACCGCAAAAAAAAAAAAAAAAAAAAAAAAAAAAAAGGCACCAGAGACCACATGGAATTCCATGGAATTTCTTCTTAGGAATTCAACCACAGAGATTCTGGAAGCATAAGAAACAGCAATATCTCAACCATGACCTTTGAACATAGTGACCCCTCACATTAGTCATTGTTTAATTTGGTTTATACAAGTATAGTTATTAAATATGGAGTGTCTTCAAGGAGATACCACACCTCTTTCAATAAATACAAATTATAGTTTACAATATGCCCCAAGAGTAGTGCACCATCATTTTTATAAAATGTTAGTATATCCCCTTATTACTAGAAAAAAAGAAAAAATATGGTGTAAATAACCACAATTGAGGTTTTGTGAAATATTTCATCATAGTAAAATATCTGAATATCGCTACAGTAAATGTAAACAGTCAAATATGTTTAGCTTTGTTTAACAATCATAAGTTTTTGCTGATGGATCAGTTTTAGTGAAATTTGTGTTAGAGTCTTTGAAGCATATTTTGAAATACAGCATATCTTTTAATCTTTATGTGAATTGGTTTCATTTACTAACATTTGGAGGAGATCTCTTATTCTGAGGGAATCTGATGGGAATTCTGATGAGTGTTTGAAAAGTGGTAATTGTGGCACTTTGGGAAATGCTGGGAGAGGGCCAACCTGAGGGCCACAGGTGCTTTTCCCAGCCAGCAAGGAGGCTTAAAAGCAAGAAAGCTTTCTAGCACTGTGCCAGGAGTTGAGCTAGGGCCCTCAATAAAAGGGAATTGGATTTATCTGTAGATAAATGTAACATTTCTTTGTTCTTTTCTATTTAAAAGATATACACGTTGTGATATATACCTCTAAAAAAACTCTATCTGTCCTACAGAGAAAGGGGTCCAGGGAACTCCTTCCACCTCCAGTTTATTAATACTACATTAAAAATGTGTATTACTTTTAAGAAATTTAAACATGACAGTTAAAATACAAACATTAAACTTATAAACAAAAATTATGCAAAAGAAATACAAATACTATGAAATTCTACTTCTGCAAAATCTTGGGTAACAATCTGAAGGTGGAAATCTTGATGATATACAACATTTAATGAAGTTTCAGAATCTATTTCTGCTACTGCAAAGAAATGTCATCATCAACAGTACAGAAATAAAAATTTAATAATTCAATGCATGTTGCATAAAGAAATATTTTGCAGCCATTAAAAAATGTAAAATAATATGAAAGAATCTAGCATAACCTTTTCTATCATTAGGGTTAAAATTGGTGTACAAAAGTTCATCCAGTCTGACTTAAAATGCTTAATATAAAAAGATAAAGCTAATTGTATTATCTTTGTCAGGGTTTTCTAGAGATACAAGACCAATTTTCTTCCTATCTATCTATCTATCTATTATCTGTCTATCTATCTATCTATGTAGCTATCTAGAGGGAGAAGGAGAGAGAGGGAGGGAGGGAAGGAGGGGGAGGGAGAGAGAAAGAGAGAGAGGGAGGTTAATTTATTATAGAAATTGGCTCATACAGTGATGGAAGTCAAGAAGGCCCACAGTCTTTCATCTGCAATATGGAGAACCAGGAAAACTAATGGGTTTCATTCAGTCTGAGTCCAAAGTGCCACAGGACCACTGATGTCTGAGGGTAGGAAAAGAGTTGCCCCAACTCAAGCAAGAAGAGCAAATTCACTCTTCTCTTGCCTTTTTGTTCTATTCAGACCCTCATTTGAATGGATACTACCCACCTACATTGGTGAGCTTCTTTACTCAGTCTTTCTCAAATGCTAATCTCTTCCAGAAACATCCTCACAGACACACCAAGAAAAAATGTTCTGCCACCTATTTGGGAATCCCTTTGCCCAGTCAAGGTGACACATAAAGTGAACTATCACAAGAACTCATAGAATTTTAATTTCTTTTTTAATATTTTCATTAATTTCTAAAGTAAGTTGTGTTACCATTTAAGTCATAAATACAGGGGAAGGATTCTTCAAAGATGGGTCTAGGTAGGAATTTATCTCCCTAACTAGACAACAATTGTACTGGCAGAATCTGTCTGATACAACTCTTTTGAAACTCTGGAGTCTGTTGAAGGTTTGTAACTTCCAAGGGGAGGGTTTGGATAGCAAATTGCAGATAACAGTCAATTTCAACGCTTAGTACAGTACCAGTTACCCTTCCTTCACACCTCAACCTGGGAAAGGAGGCAGTGCACATGTTACAGGAGAACCTTGCAGGAGCTAGAGTGGACAAAAAGCACCCTGTCTTCCTTTGGAGATCAGTGTTCTATTTGCTGATTGTTGCTTCTGATCACAGAGGTGCAGAGAAAGAGGTGGTGGTCATTGTTGTTATACCTACCCCACTGTTGTAAGGTCCTCTCCTTTTGGCCGAAGTGACTTCTAGTGATATTTAAAGGGTCAGCACCTTCCACCCCTGCCCCCTCCCTCTTTTTATTCTTTTTCTCCTTTCGGGAGCCAAACATTGAAGACTGATATATTTAAAATCAACTGCATATATATAGGGCAATTAGAAAGTCACTACACATGCCTAGGGAAAAGCACAGGATCAAAAAAGACCTGAAAAAACCCTAAGCTTACACCTCAGTGATCTTCAGCACAGAAACAGCCTATAGCAATCAAAAACAAAAAATAAAAAATAAAAAAACAGAAAACCCTGAGGAAGGAGGAGAATCTGGTTTCCAGAGTTACCACACTACTACATTTAAATGAACAATTTTCAACAAAAACTAAAAAGGCTTAAAAAGTATAGCCTATTCAAAGAGAAAAAAAGTAAATTTGTTAGGTCACAAATTAAGTTTCAGTGGATTTTAAAATGTAGATATCATACAAAATATCTTCTCTGATCACAATGGGATAAAGTTAAAAATCAATAACAGAAGAAACACTGGAAAATTCACAAATTTGTGGAAATGAGACAACACACTGTTTAAAAATTAATGGATCAAGGCAGAAATCACAAGGGAAAGTGAAATATACTTAGATATAAATGAAAATGAGAACACAGCATGCCTCTAAATATATTGGATGCAGTGAAAGCAGTGCTAGGGGAGAAGTTTATAAATATCAGCAGTTACATTAAGAAAAAAAGAAAGCTTTCAGATCAACAACCTAATTTTATAGCTTAATGAACTAGAAAAAGAAGAAAAAACTAAACCCAAAGCTAGAAGAAGGAAGGAAATCATAAAAGAGCGGAGAAAAACAAAATAAATAATAGAAAAAAACCCAGTGAAACCAAAAGTTTATTCTTCAAAAAGATCAACAAAATGGACAAAGTTTTAGGGATTTCCCTGGAGGTCCAGCAGTTAAGACTTCGTGCTTCCACTGCAGGGGGCACGGATTCGATCCCTGGTTGGGGAAACAAGATCCCTCATGCCATGCCAGCCTTTAAATAGATGGACTATTTAGAAAGAAATAGAAAGATAGAGAAAATATTCAAATCACTAAAATCAAAATGAAAGTGGAAACATTACTAGTGGTTCTACAGAAATAAAAAAGGATTTAAGAGAGTACTATGAACTAGTGTACATCAACAAATTGGATAACCTAGATGAAATGTACAAATTCCTAGAAACATAAAGCCTACCATTAATAAATGATGAAGAAATAAAAATTCTGAATAGAGCTATAACTAGTAAGAAGATTGAACCAGTAATCAAAAATCTCCTAACAAAGAAAAGCCCTGGATCTAAATGCTTCAATGGTCAATTCTACCAAACTTTAAAGAAGAAATAGCATGTATCCTTAAAGAAAATATGAAAAAAATGGAAAGATATACCATATTTATGGATTGGAAGACTTATTAAGATGTAAGTACTATTCAAAGTGATCTACAGATTCAATGAAATCCTTACTAAAATCCCAGCAATGTTTTTTGCAGAAGAGAAAAAACCATTCTAAATTTCATACGGAATCAAAAGGGACCATGAATAGCCAAAAGAGTCCAGGACAAGGGAACAAATTTGGAGGACTCAAATTTCCTGATTTCAAAACTTACTACAAAGCTACAGTAATCAAAACAGTGTAGTGCTGGCATAAAGAAAGACATATATAACAATGGAATAGAATAGAGAATCCATAAATAAACCTTAACATGTACGATCAAATGATTTTTGGCAAGAGTGCAGAAATATTCATTGGAGAAAGGACAATTTTTTTGACAAATGATGCTGGGAAAACTGGATATCAACATGCAAAATATTGAAATCGGACATTTACTTAACACCATATACAAAAATTGTATATGGTGTTAGGTAAATGTATATGTTGATGTACACTAGTTCATAACTCAGAATGGAACCATGACCTAAATTGAAAACTTAACATTATAAAAATCTTAGAAGAAAACATAGTACAAAATCTTCACAACATTGGATTTGACAATGATTTTTTGTGTATGACACCAAAATCACAGATGAACAAAAGGAAAAATAGACAAATTGGGCTTCATGAAAAATTTTTTTAAATGTACACCAAAAGACACTATCAACCGAGTAAAAGGTAGCCCACAGAATTGGAGAAAATATTTGAAAATCATGTATCTGATAAGGGATATCCAGAATATTTAAAGAACTCCTAAGACTCAAGCACAAAAACACCAAACAACCAGATTCAAAAATGGGCAAAGAACTTGAGTAGACACTTTTCTAAGGTATACTAATTGTCAATAAGCATATGAAAAGATGCACAAAACCACTAAACACTAAGGACGTGGACATGCAAGTCAAAACCACGATGTGATATCATCTCACATGCATTAGTGTGGTTTCTGTACAAAGCAAAACAAGCAAGCGAACAAACTCAGAAAATAATGAGAGTTGGCAAAGATGTGTAGAAATTGGAATCCTTGTGCACTACTGGTGGGAATGTGAAATTGTACAGTCACTGTGGAAAACAATATGGAGGTTCCTTTAAAAATTAAACATAGAATTACCATATGATCCAGAAATTCCACTTCTGGGTATATCACCAAAAAAATTGCAAGCAGAGTCTTTAAAAGATATTTGTGCATCTGTGTTCATAGCAGTATTATTCACAATTGCTAAAACATGGAAACATTTCAAGTTCCCACCGATGAATGCTATGTACATGCAATGAAGTACTATTTATCGAAAAAGGAAGGAGACTCTGGCATTAGCTAGAACTTGAATGAATCTTGAAGTCATTATGCTAAGTAAAATAAACCAGTCACAAAAAGACCAATACTGTACGATCCCCCTTATATGAGTAGCGGAAATCATAGAGACAGAAAGTAGAATGGTGATTTCCAGGGACTGAAGGAAGAGGGATTAGTGAGTTACTGCTTAATGGATATAGAATTTCAGTTTTGCAAGATGAAAAAAGGGTTCTGGAGATGGATAGTGGTAATGATTGCACACTGATACAAAGGTACTTAATACTTCTGACTGTACACTTATAAAGATGGTAAATTTTATGAGTATTTTAACATAATAAAAAATTGAAAAAAGAACATAATTACTTTTTAAGTAAAAACACACATGTATTAATCTTTGATATGATGACATGGGGTCTCGTGTAAGAGTAGGAGGGCTCGGTTAAGCTTCCTCCGTTATCATGGTCCTTTCGACCCTTTAGAGGTTACCACTCCATCCTTGCTGAGCTTCAGAGGTGGGTCTGCCTGCACCAGTCAAGCTGGGACTAGCTCCACTGTTAGCCAGACGCTCCCTTGGTTTCTGACCAGATTCTGATAGCTGACACTGATAAAGCTGAGAGAAGCACCCTACAGAACAGACATGGAGGTATCTGCTCCTGATTTTGCCATGTTCAGGTCTCAGTTACTTCCCATAATGAGACATTGCAAGGGCTTTCAGGAGTTACCCCTTCAACTCCTGCATCTGTGTTCAGGACACCAGCCAGCACTGGGCGGGTTGTGTGCGGAAGGGGTTAGAGATCAGGTAGTAGCATCTTCTGGAGCAGCTGTTTCAACACTCATTGACAAATTGTACTTAAAATCTGTCCCCCATCAGAATTCTGACCCCACCATTCTCTTAATCGTCTAATGTTAGTCCCGTTAACTAAGTTCCCTGAGGCTCAATTTTCTCTAATGTAACAAGAGCCATTACTGTGAGAATTAAATAAGTATAAATGCCTAATAAAATTCCTTTCTTATTGTGGAAGTTAATAAATGTCATTTTTTAATATGCCACATAACTTTATTTTATTTTACTGACTAAATTTTAGTTGCCATTTTCTCCCCTTTATATTTCCAAGGAACATGGTAAACACGTAAGTGGTTGTTTGATTATTCTAACAATACATTGAAAAATTGTGTTTATTATTTTGTTAATTGTTTATCAGAATACTTGATAAGGACAAAAAATAGTGCGTGTTTTCTATATTATATCTCATCTGTAAACAAATTACATACTAGTTTGTCGTATTTTTGCTTCCAGCTGTGCCCTAGAGCAAATGTTATGAGGGTGAAATGGGGTAGGATTTACAGATGTGGCTCTTATCTGCTTAGTGATGTCTATAATGTCATATTAGAAAGAGGGACAGGAAGGTTCATCATTTTGAAGCAGAAACATGCAAAGTATATTATGTTTTCTAAAAGATCATGGGAGACAAAAAAGGTGAAATAAAATGCTTAAGGAGAGACATCTGTTCTCGCTGATTCTTTAACTCACTTTAAACTTGGAGAAACAAAGCAAAGTGACAGTTAACTCTTGTGTTTTGTCAGGCCTAGATCTTTAGCTCTTGTATAAAAGTAAGCAAGCAAGCTACCATCTGTGCAAACAGGTGGCTTGAATGATGTGGAGTATTAAAAAAATCATCTTTGGAGCAATGGCAAGGAATAGAGAATTTAAGAAAACTCAAAAGAGTTTCTTTAGTAAGATGAGAAATGTGAACTAATGATTGTGTGAGTGTTAGAAGATAAAATGTGGAAATTAAAATGTGGAAATATTTGTCCAAAAGGCTCTTCATGATACACATATTCCCATAGTAATTCTATCATCAGTGCGCTTACCCCAAGCAGCAGATGGCGCACTATTACCCTTGTGGCTCCCTCAACAGAGTAACTGAGGCCATCTTGGAAACAGTAGTAGGGAAGATGCCTTATGCCACAGCATAACTAAGGTATTGCTCACCCTTGACTTACTTATGACTTAGTAGTCACTCTCCTAGCTTCATAAAGGAGGTTCTTGAAGCCTTGAGGCTGAGTGGAAAGAAAAGAATACACAGACTGGAGGGTCAGCTTAAGGAACCAGTATAAACATCAGTTATTAGTTGACAGACAGCCAATGTTGCAGAAATTGGACTGGATTTGGAATCCTCATCCAGGAATTTAATTGCTGATTTCTCAGTGTTTTCACCTAACTTCCTGTGGCTTTATTTTTGAGAAAATGAAGGGATTAGACAAGGTGACCTCCTTGGTTCCTTCCAGCTCTTCAAAATATTTTAGAGCCAATTAGATTGTCAACATTATTTTTAGGACTCCTTTTATAGAAACAATCTGTGAAAATTACTGATAAAGCAGTTAGGTACTCATATATCTGTATGACTAATGTTAAATATTCATAGTTTACTCACGATCTACTGTGTGTAGATCCCTGCATTAACAGAAGTGAGGATGAGAAGGTTCAAAGTAAAGGAGAAGATGAATTATAGGTGGCAACCATAATGCAGAAACAAACCATTTTTGTTTCAAAGACGTTGAAGAATTTAGCATTATTTCAAATAGTGGGAACAAATACCAGGTAAATATCACATATATGTATTTTTTCTATTCTACCTACAGTTTTGTTTTTAAAGCCAAAATAAATCTAAAAATGTATATTTTAAACTTTTGGCATCTCAGCCACCTCTTCTTTGGTCTTTACATTTTTTGATTTATTTATCTTTTAATAAGAACTTTATTGAGATAAAATTCATGTACCATAAAATGCACCCCTTTAAAAAGTATACAATTCATTGTTTTTTAATATATTCATAGAATTGTCCAACCATCGCCCCTATCTATTTCCAAAATATTTTCACTGACCCCCATACTCATTAGCAGTCATTTCCCCTTTCCCTTTCCCCTTCTCCCCTGACAACCACTAATCTACTTTCTATTTCTATGCATTTTCCTACTTGGACATTTCCTATACATTGAATTATATAACATGTGGCTCTTTTAGATTTGCTTTTTTCAGTTCGATTGTTTCCAAGCTTCATCCCTCTTGTAGCATGTATCATCAGCTCCTTTACTGACAAATAATGTTCTGCTGTATAAGTATATCACATTTTTAAATCTATTTATTAGTTTATGATATTGAGTTGCTTTCCTTTATCATTGGCTTTAGACCTTAATATTATTTTATTTCTTATATTATTGAGTGAATAATTAACCCTTGGAACTTCCTTCTATTCTTCTTGCCTAGTTATCATCAAATGTATATGGTGATTTTACAATGCACAAAATGGAAAGATTTAGAAATTAATTCAATGAGACACATAAACACCAACTATATACTCGGTTCTATTCTAAGTAATGTGGTAAATAAGGAAATTTGAATATTTCCTTTTAGAAAGAGTATGTGCACTTTTTAATGATTAATGACGATATCTGATAAGGATGGAATATAGGTTGAGTGGAGAATTATTTTTTAAAATGCTAGTTAAATCATCATAATCAGGGCTTCCCTGGTGGCGCAGTGGTTGAGAGTCCGCCTGCCGATGCAGGGTACACGGGTTCATGCCCCGGTCCGGGAAGATCCCACATGCCGTGGAGCGGCTGGGCCCGTGAGCCATGGCCACTGAGCCTGCGCGTCCGAAGCTTGTGCTCCGCAACGGGAGAGGCCACAACAGTGAGAGGCCCGCGTACCGCAAAAAAAAAAAAAAAATCATCATAATCAGCTTTGCTACCTCCATCATCAACAAAGCCAGGATCACTCATTGGGCACATACGCTGTATAAGATATTGCATTTGTTGGCATACACTGGAGTGTTTTATATTCATACAACTTAATTGGGACATGGTTTTTTCTTATTTCAAATTAGAAGAGTAAATTACAGATAGCTAATGTAACCAGACCCAAAATTAAATGCTAAGGAATAAGAAGAGTCAGGTTTTATCCTAAATCTCTAAAACATACTCCATATATATGTGTGTCAGTGTGTGTATATATATATAACATAGTATTATACTGTGTAATATATATTACACTATATATATTTATATATTGTACTATATAATATATATTACACTATGTATACTTATATACATACATGTACTATGAATATACAATATATATGTGTATTTTATATATTTATATAAATTATATACTTGAAAAGGAATCATGGTGGAGGGACGGACTTTGAACTTATCCATGATGTTTATTTTCAAGATTTGGTTGATCAGAGTTGGGGTTGAGATCAGTGGTTTGAGGAAAAGAATCACAGTAATAAAAAGCATCCTTTCCACTGCAACGCTGTGGTACCACTAACTGATTTTAAATCGTATGTTTAGAGTTTATCCTTATTGGCAAGACTCATTTGTAGTTTCAGTCCATTCCTTGGCACATCTGGTCTCTCTTAACAACTCGACAGGAGAGTTGAAACTTTGATGGAGATTTGTGATTCTTCCAGGACATACATGTGCATCTCCTCAGCAGTATCAGATTGATCTGTTGCCCACATGTTTTCTCCCCTCTCAGGAGAATGAATCTCTGACTACACATCCTGGCAAACCCACACATTCCTCCTGGCAAGCTTCCCCAGTGGGCCACAGAAAGTCTTATGCTTTCAGGCAAAATCATTTTTCTCTAAGGGAAGTGTGACTTAGGAATATGGCAAGGCCCCAAATAACCTGGAAACTTTCCTCAGAATTTTAACAATTACTGAAATATATTTCCTTTTATGGGCCCATTCTTCTGCTACAAAGTACCCATTACACACACACACACATACACACACACACATAATCAATTGTGCTGCACTTTCCTGCATGATAAATTGCCAGTTTATGGTAAGTTTGGAGAGGCATTGTTTTTGTTGTAAATAACACCCTTCATAAATAAAATCAGTCTTCATTAATGCACATACACTGTATAATAGATCTGTTACCTATTTCACTTATCCAAACTTGACCTTTTTCTGGCATCCACAGAATGATTTCTTTTTTTAAAATCAACGCATACCCAACACTCAGCAGGAGTGGACATGAGATTTAGTCCTGTGCCTGTTAGTACATCACATACCCCTAACATGCAGGGCAAGAATGTTTACCTGGCCCAATCAGGACCAGAGACAGCAGCGAAACTCTGATTGAGTATCCTAGAAAAAGAATCTTAATTTTTCCTGTTGGGCTTGAAAGTGAGAGGCCATGAGGTTTTAGTGATATTTGGATCATGAAGGGAAAGCCTGTCTGAATAGAGCCATCTGAAAGAAAACTATAAGATAGTACACTTGGCCTGATGACATTTGAGCCCTGGCATCAACTGGTACCTTGAAGCCAGACATACAATAAAATACATTTTAGACTTAAATCCGTTTGGGTCAGGTCTTCCAATACTTGAAACAGAAATAATCCTTTATTTTTCTCCCAATTCCTACCCTTATATATAAAATAGTAACAACTTATCCATGTGTTCTTATTTGATCAATCTTCTCCTAAGAGCATGAATTAGTATAATACCTGTTTACAGTTAGATAAATTTCATCTTAAGCATATGACAGAATATGATTAAGTTCATTATACAACTTGGACTCATCAGCATTTTTCTTTAATCAACTGAGTTTTTCTAATGAACTTTAACAGTGTTTAAAAAAGAAAAAAACAAACAAAACTAAATATGCTTGAGAAGTGATTTAATCCAAACTCAAAACCCAAAATTATTGCCCAAAGTTATTGCCTCTGTCCACTAAACTTAGCCATAGAACTAACTAGAGTTTTCTTATATTGGTAAATATCCTATAAGTGTTTTAATATATTTTATATTTCTGTTATAATCCCCAGAGTCTGATTGTCTTTCAGTATGTGAATTTTTAAGCGTACTTTTGTCACTTATTTCAATATTTTTTCTGTTTAAATCAGTGCAATACTTCCATTTCATTCAACTAAGTCAATTTCCTATTCAATTAAGTCTTACCTTATGGTTCAGTTATATACTACTTAGAGTGCAGTGATCAATTTTAATCTCTAGAGATTTAATTGAAAATGAAGAAATTGATAAAGGTATGCCATTATGCACTTGAAAAGTCACAGCATCTGTTGTTTAGATGTATGAATTAGTTGTACAACAAAAAAATTCTTCAGTGCTACTTTGTAAAACTATGTTCAGGACTAAAATATCTACATTTACTTTATTCTATTTTTTTTTTTTGCGGTACACGGGCCTCTCACTGCTGTGGCCTCTCCCGTTGCGGAGCACAGGTTCCGGACGTGCAGGCTCAGCGGCCATGGCTCATGGGCCCAGCCGCTCTGCGGCACATGGGATCCTCCTGGACTGGGGCACGAACCCGTGTCCCCTGCATCAGCAGACGGACTCTCAACTGCTGCGCCACCAGGGAAGCCCACTAATTTATAATTTTAAGAGAAGCAAAAGGGATACAAAACATGATGTACTTTGAGATCTCAACTGCATGTTTGTAAGGAAACACATTAAAATTTTCATAGTTATTTTTCCTTGGTATGTTGGCATTATACAAATTTTCTGTGTTGCACATATATTACTTTAAAATCAGAAAAGAAACAAAAGTTACTGCCTTTGATAATATACGTCTTTTTCTTTTGTTATCTTGAATGTTCTAATATTAAACATGACGAGAAAAACATTTTCATAGGATGAGAATCTGCCTAAGATAAACTGGCACTAGATAGGGAAAGGTAACAGATTCATCTCTCCATTCAACTGGAAGACCAATTTCAAGACATTGCATCTTGATAAGAAGGAATAGCCTTATCAAATATATTGGAGAGTAAACATGTTTGTCAGTGGAACAATGTCAATTGTTAATGGAAATTGACTAAAGTGTATGGACTGGCCAGAAAGGATCCAAGTAGCTAAATCTGCACAGATATAAGTATTATAGATAGTTAATTATATTATATATATATATGTATAAAATACTATTTATATATTATAGATAGATAACAGGTAGATATCTAAATAGTGGATTTCAGAACTTTAAATGGCAGTCAGTGTTGCAAGATTAAAGCACAAATTGGATGTGTAGAGTTAATGTTAATTTTGAGTCTCTAATTTACAAGTTTGGTGCAAGATTATTTGATTTATGATTAAGTTAATGAAATGTCACTATGCAATTTGAGACCGTGTTATTAATGATGTAGAAATTAATTCTGAAATTAAAACCTTGAGAGAAAAAGGGGAGGTGTTTAGAATTGAGGAAGGATAACTTGTAAATGAGTAACTGTGAATGATCTAGGATTTTACTCTCCTTGTGTGTGTATATATATATATATATATATATGAAGCCTTTGGATCAGAGGCAAAGAGAGTTTGTGGTGAGGGCCAGATGATACCTTCTCATATAGTGAGGTGCCTTACAGGAATGGAACTGCATAATAAGAAAACACTTACCTTGCATAGGATTGCTGGTGACCTGCCCATCCTCCAAATCTTCATTTGGAAGCTGAGATCAGCCCAGATTAATCTTTCCAGAATAAGGAAACATGGAGACAAGTTAGTGGCTAAAAGAAAAACAAAATTAGACAAGAGAGGAGTGATTTAGATATTTTCCTAGACTCTTATTTTTTCCCTATATTTTGCAGTTTACATGTTACCTTAAAATAAGATCTGTTCTTTGTATGTGTCACTGCCATGTAGACTTCTAGACTTTTAAGATCATAGAAACACAACCAACATTTATGTTCATTTCACATGAGCTGCTCAGTGAAGAGAAGGCATGAATCTGTTTGTCTTCTTTTTGCCTGCTGACTACAGTAGACTGGACCACTCAAGCAGAGATAGTTGAGTATATGAGTCTGGAGTTAAGAAAGCTTTGGTAAAGCCCTAGTGATTTCTGATGGTTTTAACTGAAGAAAGTTAAGAACCAGTTACAAGTGGTATTTATCTTACTGCTGTGCAAACAAATCTTCTGGTGGTAGAGGTATTTGAAATTCTAGAGAGTGGTGTTTAATTTTTCTCTTATGTGATTTTTTGCAAATAATCTAAAGAATGAAATGATCCTATGAAAACTGCTGCTATTCACATTTTAGCTACAGATCAAAAAAACATCATTTAGTTGAGTGACCATCAAGTGGAAAGGGCTGTTTACCACTGGAAGCTCCATTCATAGGATTGACATTTCCATATGAATTAATGATCATTACTTAGAATTATGACAACTTTTAAATGAAGATGGCCTTTATTCTGGTTATTTTTTAGAAAAATGCATTTATTTTGTACATCTATCTTTATCCTAAATATTTACCAGGAATGCAAATCATTTTAAGGTAAATATATCTCTGATGCCAGATTGGAAAGCAAAAATTCTTTCAAGTAAATAGATATTTTGGGGATCCAAAAGTAATTCTTCTAGTGACATTGCAGTGATTGGTGACTAAACTAACATTTCTAAATATGGTAAGTAAAAAATATGATCTTTAAATGAAGCAAACAACCAACACAGAAGTCAGCAGATTTTTCTTTAAAGGATCAGAGAGTAAACGTTTTACGTTTTATGAGCTATATACTCTGTGCTGCAGCTACTAAAATCTGCCATTGTAGTGCAAAAGCAGCTACAATATGTAAATGAATAAATGAATAAACATGACTGTGGGCCAAATTTGGTGCACCTAAACTTAGGTTTGTAAGGTTGGGTTAAAGAAAAATTATTTTGCCACGTGTTAAAATAGTAAGGACGACCTCATTCAAGACTATTACAATAGAGGGTAGACTATTGCAATAGAGGGAAGACAACTAAACTGAACTCTAAATACAGCAAAGATACCTAGGGATTTATAGCCAAGAAGCAAAGTGTGAGGCAGAGTACATGGAAAATTTCTAAGAGGACATATCAAGGGTAGTCACTAAGCTGACTTAGCAGGATTCTTGCTAGCAATGAACAGTCAAGGTCTAGTGAAGAAGAGGGGCCAGAGGTGCCCAACTAAATTTTGGTCAAGAAGGGAGTCTTTGTCAATAGTGCTAAATGCATTTCTAAATAAAGTTATGCGTGGAAAAATAAAATATAATTGATAAATGTAGTGAAAAGACTTAATCTTGTACCAGAGAAAAATATTTGTTGAGGTCTTTCAATGGGATAGGTGCCATATTGTGTACTATAGAAGTTATAAACTGAATACTAGTTCCCCCAAATTACCACCAAGATAACCTGTTAAACATGATGAAGCACAGCTGAATTTGTTGCTTACCTTCGTAAAGAAGATCAGTTTCTTCACCGAGAGTAAGCAGCATATTACCCAAAGGGAATGGTGAAAGAAAGATGTTTATGAGGTTTGGGGGGCATCTGGTTTGACAGGTCTTTCAAGAAGTAGTATTGATTAGGATTGGTTGAAATTTGAGTTGTAAAAGTTGAGGATTGGTGAATTTAGGGAGGGGAGGGTTTGGGAGACACTCTTGAATATTAAACAGTCATTTGGTTGAGATATGTATTGTTCTGAGAAAGAGATGTTTACTTCAGTGAGCATTAGTTGAGTAGTCTATTTTTCAAATAAATGGGTTTTCAGAAAGTTCCTGAAAAAAAAAAAAAGGGATGAAGTTATTTGCAACCTCATCTTACCAGCAAGAATTTTCTGAAATATTAAAGCCGTATTAATACAGACACTTGAATAGTAAATTCATGTTAATGTAGATTGTGGGATGTGTGGGTGTGGATTGTTTCAGCTCTGAAAGAAACAAGAAATAGGGCCTTCTAGAATTTCTAAAGTAATTGAAAACCCAAAACAAACACATGAAAACTAAATAAAAATAGACAGTAAAATTATTTGAAAGAAATTATATGATTAAATATTAAATGACTGGTCGAAGAGCTCAGAAAAGAGAGATACTGAGTGAGGACTTTGGAAGTGTTGGGAATCTAACCATGCTTTGGGAAACGTGGAAATTCTGGACAGGACCTGGCCATTGGTTACTGGGCATCATAAGGAAAATAGAGTGGGAGTGAAGTATGAGTTGTGTGGACAACTGTAAACAACAGATGATCAGAACTTCTTATAGGGTGTCAGGAGATAATAAGTAGGGAAATACGTGTTGAAGTCATGGAGTGAGTAACCTGAGTGTTATGATTGTTTTCAGAGCAAATGAGAGCATTCAAAGTCTTGTTTAGGATGTGTTAGATTATGTGATGGGAATAAACTAGAGGCATAGAGAACACTGAAAAAACTAAAACAATCTTCCAAGTGAGAGGCTTTATAGCCTCTATATAGGAGATCTATATATATGTATATATATATATATATGTATATATATATATCTCCATCTATATAGGAAATGAGATAGGAAGATGTAATGAACTTAAGCATATATATATAGAACTTTGAGGGAGGGTGTAGCCAAAAATATTATGAGTTTAATTTTAGTCTACTGAGTTTTATGTATCTGCAAGTCATTTATGTCATCTAGTATAGAACTGGAAATATGAAACCAGCATACAGGAGAGGTCAGGGTTCAAAAATTTAAGAATCAATATAGGTTCATTCTCTAACTCTGTGAGTTTGTTCTGTTTTGCAAATAAGTTCATTTGTATCATTTTTTTTAAGATTCTGCATATAAGTGATTATCACAGGATATTTGTCTTTGTCTGACTTACTTTACTTGGTATGATCATCTCCGGGTCCATCCATATAGCTGCAAATGGCATTATTTCATTCTGTTTAATGGCTGAGTAATATTCCATTGTATATGTGTACCACATCTTCTTTATCCATTCATCTGTCCGTGGACATTTAGAGAATGAACCTCTGGTTACCAGGGCAGGGGGAGGGTAGGGGAGGGATAGATAGGGAGTTTAGGATTGACATGTACACACTGCTATATTTAAAATAGATAACCAACAATGACCTACTGTAAAAATAAATAAATAAATTTTTAAAAAGTAAAGAAAAAAAAAAAGAATCAGTATAGGTAGGTCTGAGTAGAAATGACCAGTTAGAGATTAGCAGCTGGAAAAAAAAAAGCTCAGAATTGAGCTTTGGAGTATGTCTTTGTTTAGATAGCAATTGGATGAGTAGAATGTATAGAAATTTTTGAAGAAAGGATTCCAGGACAAGGTAATGCTTCAAAGGCAAGAAAAGATTTCAAAATCCTTCTGTTCATTGTAATTGTCACAGACTGCAAAGTTGAGTGCGGTGGGGACTAAGCGTGCAGAAAGAGCACATTAGATTTGGTTATCACAGGTCAGTGTTGATGTTGGCAGTTTGCTATTTCAGGAGAGTGAGGACTGCATCTGTACTTCAGGGAGATATGGAGAATTACATGTATGGTGGACACACAGGATAAGGCTGAAACCCCTTGTACAAAAGGTTTACTGAGGCTTATTGTGAATGGACAAAAGCCTGAGAGAGAGCAAAAGAACTGAATGAGGGTGATTATTATTTTTTTTTTAATATAGAGAAGAAATATACAACATGAAAAGTACAAGTAAATGGCAAGAGGTAGATATTTAAGAAATATCAGAAATCAAAGATATTTAAAAGCACGGAGCATACTGATTTGGCTACAAAACAGCTTTTTTGCCTTTCAAAAGAGAAAGATCACTCTTTCCAGAAGTCTCGGGGAACGGAAGAGTGTACATGGAATGAGATTTTGAGGTAGACAAAAAGGACAACTAAGCCATTTCAGATGGCCTCAATTTTCTCAGGTAAATATATGGAGCCTGGGGTTCCTTAAAAAGTGAGAAAAATTTCTATATAGTTGTGAGCAGTGTTTTAGGAGAGATGGGTAAAGGCCTGCTGTTTTTCAACTATGATTAGCTCATAGTCTAGATTTACCACTGATATCTTTAAATAATGATTAAATCTTAACTTGATATTTAACAAATTCTTCCTAAATTTATTTGAACATTTTCAGTGATTATCATTTCATTATTTTGTTTTACTGTTTTTTCTAATATTTTCAGTTTGAGTGTGAATTTTAAAAAATGGATGCTATAGAATTTTTATTTTAGATATGTTAAAAATAAGTTTTTCAGACAAAAATCATATTTGTATTAAAATGTTTCAAACAACCAATTTGCCAAGATTTTTTCCACTTTTTGAAAATTCTCTCCACAGATAGATGATAGAGGGATAGATTTAATTTTGAAACATTAAAAGCAAATGTCTAAATTAATGCATCATTACATTACCAATAATAACATTAAAAACTAAGGTGACTTTATATTGATATTCATGGGAGGTGAATTTTGTCAGCTGTCAACACCCAGAATAACCTGTTATGCAAAGCTGAGTTTATTACCTATTGCAGTCAGGTAGAACAACATTTTGATAGTCTTTGTAGGTCCAGAAGGAGAGATTGGTGGGGTTGGTTGGGGGTTTGTGTATAGGGCTGGAAATCTGGATGTGAATTGTTAAGACAGGTATTTCAGTGTGAGGGTATGATCGAAGATGGGTGCATTTCATGATGTAATGGCCTAGGAGGGGTGCACACAGAGAGGCAAGCAACTTGAGGTGACCCTTAAGTTAACAGTTGTTTGATAATTTAGAAATCTGCTCAGTTTTAGGAGCTTATGGTTCAGAAAAATTACTTTTCAGCAAGTTTATGAAAAAAAAATTAAGTTTTGTACTGATTTACAGTCTTGTCTTCATGGGCAAGAAGTAAAAGTAAAATCTTAAGGATGTAGGTCCTGACAGTTGGGGTGGATGCAGAGGCCTCAGTTCTCAGTTTCAACAGCAAACTGGAATGTGAAGTCCATTACTACCTGCTTTGAATGGACTAGGTATAAAATAAAACGTTGCCTTTACTGGAAAGAACTTAAACTAGGATATGGTACCGGTTTTCCTTTTGCTAGACAAATTATGGAAAAAGGAATTAGAAAGAAATGTCAGGAGTTTGGATGGTGGGCGGTAGACACTAAAAGTGTCATTACATTCTTATAGTTCAGGATGGAGGGGCATGACGGTGATTCTATCTTGTCACATCTTTTCTTTTTTTTTTCAAAAAAAAAACCTGACTGAATATGTGTTTAGGATAATTGACTCTTAATGTTCAATGAGCTGAAAAGGAAGAAAGATTATTTAATCAAAGTACTGTATAGACATGCATAATACAGTGTTTTAAGAATGTTTCAAGTACACCTACCTTAATCTTCTTGTGTTAATGCACTTTACTCATTGATCTTATTCACTCATAGTTCAATACCTAATATTAAACAAAATATGAGGTGACAGTTTTGAAATATATTTCCAGAAAGTAATTTATTAATACAATATTAGGAGTTTCAAAACTGGGAGATTCCACTAGCGATTATAAATCAAACAGTAAAGTAAGATAAATATGACACACAGAAGACCAGATTTTAAAGACCAGAAAAAATTAAAGAGAATTAATAAAGGCAGATATTCATGCAGAAATCTGTATTAATATTAACCTGGAGAGTTACAGCTGAATTAAAACAAAAAAAGGTTTCTCCCACTAATGCAACATTGAAAGTCTAATAGTAAAATTTGCAGGAGTACAGATCCAAAGGGATTTATAAATCTCAACTCTCTATAGATGTTTTTCAAGTCTAAATAATTATCCAATGAAATTTACTTTAAGACAATTAAATGTAAAGAGATGAAAGGGAAAAACCTACAACCAAGATTACTCTACTGAGCAAGGATCTTATTCAGATTTGACAGAAAAATTAAAACCTTTACAGACAACCAAAAGCTAAGAGAATTCAGCACCAGCAAACCAGATTTACAACAAATGCTAAAAGAAATTCTCTAGGCAGGAAACACAAAAGAAGGAAAAGACCTACAATAACAAACCCAAAACAATTAAGAAAATGGTAATAGGAACATACATATCGATAATTACCTTAAATGTAAATGGATTAAATGCTCCAACCAAAGGACATAGACTGGCTGAATGGACACAAAAACAAGACCCATATATATGCTGTCGACAAGAGACCCACTTCAGACCTAGGAACACATACAGACTCAAAGTGAAGGGGTGGAAAAGGATATTCCATGCAAATGGAAATCAAAAGAAAACTGGAGGAGCAATTCTCGTATCAGACAAAATAGACTCTAAATTAAAGACTATTATAAGAGACAAAGAAGGACACTGCAAAATGATCAAGGAATCAATCCAAAAAGAAGATATAACAATTGTATATATTTATGCACCCAAAATAGGAGCACATCAATACATAAGTCAAATGCTAACAGCCATAAAAGGGGAAATTGACAGTAGCACAATCATTGTAGAGGACTTTAACACCCCACTTTCACCAATGGACAGATCATCCAACATGAAAATAAATAAGGAAACACAAGCTTTAAATGATACCTTAAACAAGGTGGACTGAATTGATATTTATAGGACATTCCATCCAAAACCAACAGATTACACTTTCTTCTCAAGTGCTCATGGAACATTCTCCAGGATAGACGATATTGTGGGTCACAAATCAAGCCTTGGTAAATTTAAGAAAATTGAAATTGTTTCAAGTATCTTTTCAAACTACAACACTATGAGACTAGATATCAATTACAGCAAAAATTTGTAAAAATTACAAACACATGAAGGCTAAACAATACACTACTAAATAACCAAGAGATCACTGAAGAACTCAAAGAGGAAATCAAAAAATACCTAGAAAGAAATGACAATGAAAACATGATGACCCAAAACCTATGGGATGCAGCAAAAGCAGTTCTAAGAGGGCAGTTTATAGCAATACAATCCTACCTCAAGAAAAAAAAATCTCAAACAACCTAACCTTACACCTAAAGCAATTAGAGAAAGAAGAACAAAAGAACCCCAAAGTTAGCAGAAGGAAAGAAATCATAAAGATCCGATGAGAAATAAATGAAAAAGAAATGAAGGAAACAATAGCAAAGATCAATAAAATGAAAAGCTGGTTCTTTGAGAAGGTAAACAAAATTGATGAACCATTAGACAGAGTCATCAAGAAAAACAGTGAGAAGACTCAAATCAACAGATTTAGAAATTAAAAAGGAGAAGTAACAACTACAAGGGATTATGAGAGATTACTACAAACAACTCTGTGCCAATCAAATGGACAACCTGGAAGACATGGACAACTTCTTAGAAGAGCACAACCTACCAACACTGAACCAGGAAGAAATAGAAAATATGAGCCAACAAATCACAAGCACTGAAATTGCAACTGTGATTAAAACTCTTCCAACAAACAAAAGCCCAGGACCAGATGGCTTCACAGGCGAATTCTATCAAACATTTAGAGAAGAGCTAACACCTGTCCTTCTCAAACTCTTCCAAAATATAGCAGAGGGAGGAACACTCCCAAACTCATTCTACCAGGCCACCATCACCCTGATACCAAAACAGACAAAGATGTCACAAAGAAAGAAAACTACAGACCAATATCACTGATGAACATAGATGCAAAAAAACTCAACAAAATATATGCAAACAGAATCCAGCAGCTCATTAATAGTATCGTGCACCATGATCAAGTGGGGTTTATCCCAGGAATGCAAGGATTCTTCAATATACACAAATAAATCAATGTGATACACCATATTAACAAACTGAAGGAGAAAAATCATATGATCATCTCAATAGATGCAGAAAAAGCTTTTGACAAAATTCAACATCCATTTATAATAAAAACCCTCCAGAAAGTAGGCACAGAGGGAACTTAACATGATAAAGGCCATATATGACAAACCCACAGCCAACATTGTTCTCAATGGTGAAAAACTGAAACCATTTCCTTTAAGATCAGGAACAAGACAAGGTTGTCCACTCTCACCACTCTTATTCAACATAGTTTTGGAAGTTTTAGCTACAGCAATCACAGAAGAAAAAAAAATAAAAGGAATCCAAATTGGAGAAGAAGAAATAAAACTGCCATTATTTGCAGATGACATGATACCATACATAGAGAATCCTAAAGATGCTACCAGAATACTGCTAGAGCTAATGAATGAATTTGGGAAAGTAACAGAATACACAATTAATGCACAGAAATCTCTTGCATTCCTATACATTAATGATGAAAAATCTGAAAGAGAAATTAAGGAAACACTCCCATTTACCATTGCAACAAAAGGAATAAAATACCTAGGAATAAACCTACCTAAGGAGACAAAAGACCTGTATACAGAAAATTATAAGACACTGATGAAAGAAATTAAAGATGATACAAAGAGATGGAGAGATATACCATGTTCTTGGATTGGAAGAATCAACATTGTGAAAATGACTCTACTACCCAAAGCAATCTACAGATTCAGTACAATCCCTATCAAAATACAACTGGCATTTTTCACAGAACTAGAACAAAAAAATTCACAATTGTATAGAAACACAAAAGACCCTGAAGCACCAAAGCAATCTTGGGAAAGAAAAATGGAGCTGGAGGTATCAGGCTCCCGGACTTCAGACTACACTACAAGGCAACAGTAATCAAGAGAGTATGGTACTGGCACAAAAACAGAAACATAGCTCAATGGAACAGGATAGAAAGCCCAGAGATAAACCCACACACATATGGTCACCTTATTTTTGATAAAGGAGGCAAGAATATACAATGAAGAAAGGACAACCTCTTCAATAAGTGGTGCTGGGAAAACTGGACAGCTACCTATAAAAGAATGAATTTAGAACACTCCCTAAAACCATACACAAAAATAAACTCAAAATGGATTAAAGATCTAAATGTAAGGCTAGACACTGTCAAACTCTTAGAGGAAAACATAGGCAGAACACTCTATAACAAATATCACAGCAAGATCCTTTTTGTCCCACATCCTAGAGAAATGGAAATAAAAACAAAAATAAATAAATGGGACCTAATGAAATAGAAAACCTTTTGCACAGCAAAGGAAACCATAAACAAGACCAAAAGACAACCCTCAACATGGGAAAAAATATTTGCAAATGAAGCAACTGACAATGGATTAATCTCCAAAATTTACAAGCAGCCCATGCAGCTCAATATAAAAAAAAACAAACAACCCCATCCAAAAATGGACAGGAGGCCTAAATAGACATTTCTCCAAAGAAGATATACAGATTGCCAACAAACCCATGGTAGGATGCTCAACATCACTAATCGTTAGAGAAATGCAACTTAAAGCTGCAATGAGGTATCCCCTCACACCAGTCAGAATGGCCATCATCAAAAAAAATCTACAAACAATAAATGCTGGAGAGGGTGTGGAGAAAAGGGAACCCTCTTGCACTGTTGGTGGGAATGTAAACTGATACAGCCACTATGGAGAACAATATGGAGATTCCTTAAAAAACTAAAACTAGAACTACCATATGACCCAGCAATCCCACTACTGGGCATATACCCTGAGAAAACCATAATTCAAAAAGAGTCATGTACCACAATGTTCATTGCAGCTCTATTTACAATAGCCAGGCCGTGGAAGCAACCTAAGTGTCCATCGACAGATGAATGGATAAAGAAGATGTGGTACATATATACAATGGAATATTGCTCAGCCATAAAAAGAAACGAAACTGAGTTATTTGCAGTGAGGTGGATGGACCTAGAGTCCGTCATACAGAGTGAAGTAAGTCAGAAAGAGAAAAACAAATACCATATGCTAACACATATATATGGAATAAAAAAAAATGTTCATGAAGAACCTAGGGCCAGGACGGGAATAAAGATGCTGACCTACTAGAGAATGAACTTGAGGACACGGGGAGGGGGATGGGTAAGTTGGGACAAAGTGAGACAGTGACATGTACATATATACACTATCAAATGTAAAACCGGTAGCTAGTGGGAAGCAGCTGCATAGCACAGGGAGATCAGCTTGGTTCTTTGTGACCGCCTAGAGAGGTGGGATAGGGAGGGTGGGAGGGAGGGAGACACAAGAGGAAGAGATATGGGGATATATGTATATGTATTGCTGATTCACTCTGTTATAAAGTAGAAACTAACACACCATTGTAAAGCAATTATACTCCAGTAAAGATGTTAAAAAAAAAAGAAGTATTTTACTGGAACTATTTTCTATGTTGAAAAATATTCAACAACAGGTGAGTGATAAAGGAATGATGTCATATTCATGAATAGAACACTGTGCAACTGTTAAAAGAATGAGGTAGACACATGTGTACTGACATGAAACATTCTTTAAGATTATTAAATTTAAAAAGAAGTGCATCATCAAAAAGCAGACATCAGTGGAACAGAATAGAGAGCCCAGAAATAAATCCACATATTTATGGTCAATTAATCTATGACAAAGGAGGCAAGAATATACAATGGAGAAAAGACAATGTCTTCAATAAGTGGTGCTGGGAAAACCGGCCAGCTATATGTAAAATAGTGAATTTAGAACATTTTCCCACACTATATACAAAATTATATACAAAAATAAACTCAAAGTGGATTAAAGACCTAAACATAAAACATGACACCACAAAACTCCTAGGAAGGTACATAGGCAGAACACTCTTTCACATAAATCACAGCAATATTTTTTGGATCTGTCTCCTAAAGCAAAGAAAACAAAAGCAAAAATAAACAAATGGGAGCTAATTGAACCTAGAAGCTTTAGCACAGCATAGGAAATCATTGACAAAACAAAATGCGAACCTACTGAATGGGAGAAAACTTTTGTCAATGATATGACTGATAAGGGGTTAAAGAACTCATACAACTCAATATTAAAAAAACAAACAACCCAATTAAAAAATAGGAAGAAGACCTGAATAGACATTTTTCCAAAGAAGACATACAGATGGCCAACGGGCATATGAAAAGATGCTCAACATCATTAATCATCAGAGAAATGCAAATTAAAGCCAAAGTGATATATCACCTCACACCTGTGAGAATGGCTATCATCAAAAAGTCAACAAATAACAAATGCTGGAGAGGATGTGTAGAAAAGGGAACACTTGTCCACTCTTAGTGGGAATGTAAATTGGTGCAGCCACTGTGGAAAAGAGTATGGAAGTTTCTCAAAAAAACTGAAAATAAAGGTGCCATATGATTCAGCAATTCCACTCCTCAGTATATACCTGAATAAACCAAAAACACCAATTTGAAAAGATACATGTACCCCAATGTTCATAGGAACATTATTTACAATTGTCAAGATATGGAAGCAACCTAAGTGTCCATCAACAGATGAAGCGATAAAGAAGATGTGGTATATACATGGATACACAGTATGTGGATATACAAAGGAATACTACTTAGCCATGAAAAAAGAATGAAATTTTGCCATTTGCAGCAATGTGAATGGACGTGGAGAGCATTATGCTAAGTGAAATAAGTCAGACAGAGAAAGAAAAATACTGTATGATACCACTTATATGTGGAATCTAAAAAATACAACAAACTAGTGAATACAACAAAAAAGAAACAGACTCACAAATATAGAGTACAAACCAGGGGTTACCAGTGAGGAGAGGGAAGGAAGGAGGGGCAAGATAAGGGTAGGGGATTAAGAGGTGCAAACTACTATCTATAAAATAAGCTACAAGAATATATTGTACAATACAGGGAATATAGCCAATATTTTATAGTAATTATGAAGGGAATATAACCTTTAAAATTGTGATCACTATGTTGTATACCTGAAGCTTATATAATATTGTAAACTATCTATACCTCAATTTTAAAAAAACATTAAAAAAAGTGCATCATAAAAAAAAATGATGTGGCACACATATACAATGGAATAGTACTCAGCCATAAAAAGCAGTGAAATTGCGTTATTTGTATTGAGATAGATGGACCTAGAGTCTGTCATACAGAGTGAAGTAAGTCAGAAAGAGAAAAACAAATACTGTATGCTAACACATATATATGGAATCTAAAGAAAAAGAAAAAAGATTCTGAAGAACCTAGGGGCAGGACAGACATAGAGAATGGACTTGAGGACACAGGGGGGGAAGGGTAAGCTGGGATGAAGTGAGAGAGTGGCATGGACATATATACACTACCAAATGTAAAATAGATAGCTAGTGGGAAGCAGCTGCATAACACAGGGAGATCAGCTTGGTTCTTTGTGACCACCTAGTAGAGGGGTGGGATAGGGAGGGGGGGAAGGAGACGGAAGAGGGAGGAGATATGGGGACATATGTATAACTGATGCACGTTGCTATAAAGCAGAAACTAACACAATTGTAAAGCAATTATACTCCAATAAAGATGTTAAAAAAATTAAATGTAGTCTTTATCTTCTCAAACAAACTCCACTTCCTTCTATTTTGATTCTAAGGGAAATAAAAATTAATTTTCCTTCATCTATCCCAATATAATCCATCATCAGCTGCGGGTTTCCTTACTATGAGAGACAGTAAGGCCATATGTTACTTTATCTCTTCTGTTGAAGAAGAATCACTATTCATGCTCTCTGGGCTCCTGTTTCTCCCTAAGCCCTTAGATTCTCATCCCTATTTAGAATTCTGCAGTGTGCTGGTCCCCTGGGAAAAGAACCAGTCACTGATTGGCTTTTTGCTCTATTTATTACCATGGTACAGTAGAAGGGGAAAAACCCTCTTTCTCTTAATTTATTGTAAAAATATTTTAAGGATGTTTGTTAAGACACGTTATTTATGCTAATCTGTGATGGCAGTGTCTATCCGTACCAAGAGGTGGTCCAGAACTGAGAAAATGAAGGAACATAACAGAGGCGTCAGTTGAGGTTGGACTATAGATTAAAGCAAGCGTTGATTTTGAGCGGGAAGACAGGAGACCAGAGTCAGCTGGCAAGGCTGAATTGAGTAACACAGGTGACCAGTATTGCTCTTGAGCCTGTGATCATATATTTGGGATAGAAAGGAAAGGGAAGAGAGGTAAAGAATAGAAAGCAAAATAAATATTTATTATGTGCGTAACCCTGTTACTTGTCTTACATCACTAAAAAGGTCAGCAGGTAAAGTTAATGATAAAAAGAACCCAATTTATCTATAGGTGATGAAAGAAATTCAGTAGGTGATACAAGCCCTTATTTTTAAGTTCACATAGGACCATCTTTCAGTACACTTAAATACAACTCAGATAGTAACTTGAAATCTTTGTCTCTTTTTCTCCTTTCTTAAAACACTATTTGTCTTTCCTTGTGGCCCATGTCTTTCCAACATGTCACTCTCCCCATGTGACTAAGGTCAAGAAGAGCCATTGGCCTTCTGTGCCATCCCTGACTCTAGTAGGAGAGTCATAGTGGACTCTCAGTCTTCTGAATGGAAAACGGAAGAAAGACAAACTTCATTTTTGCTAGTATTGATTGCTTCTCATCATAACTTCTGGGTGTCACTATTTATAATATTGAAATAACTAGAGAACGAGTCAGAAAACCTTGCTCTGCCAAAACTGTCAGACATTTCCACATAGTTTTCACAACCCACCATGCAGTATTTGTTTACCACCATTATGCAGATGAAGCCAGGTTCTGAGAATTGTAAATTATATAACTTCATTTACTGTGAATAGTAGGTCCAACCCCTCTCAATATTTCTTCCAAGAATGGGCAGGCGGGTAGGGGGGTGCAATACCATGGAGAAGTTTAGAATTGGGTAAAACTGAAAAGGACATTATCAAAAAAAAAAAAAAAGAAAGAACACTCAAGACTGCTTTTATTTGGGTATCTTCCCTTTTATCTAATCACATAAATGTATGTATAATATATCTATTATTTATATAGCTTTTATGCAGATACAGATATCTTTCTTTTCTTAACTCCTGAATATCCTTTCTGGCAGCTTGTCTCAGGTTGGTATTTGCAGTCTATGGTATTCTTAATATGAGTTAATTTCCTGATAAATGTGGCTGAATTTAACTCAAACATATTTAAAATCAACAGCTGTCCAGACGAAATGCAATTATTTACACTGAAAACATCATTCTCTTTAAAGTTGAAAAAGTGGATACAATGGACACATACAGTCTCAGAGATTTTCACCAGTGGTCACACAATCCAGACAAAATACCAGAGGCACAGTTCCAAACCCAAGGGAGAAAGAGGTTGAGTGGCAATTGAGTGGTGGTAGGACTGGGTTTGTGAAAAAGTCTGCATGAACGTGCTTCATATGATAGTCTCAGAATTGTGTCCAGTTATGTTTAACTGGCAGCCTCGTTGAAAGTTTACCTAGATCACTAATCAGTAACAGCTTCGGAAATGGGAGGCATTTCTCTGTCCCTTCTTTCTCATCTTAGAATGGGCATCAGTTGCCCATGTTTTAATTACTTTTCATTTGTTCAACCAAGAATCTGAGTGACCCTGTCACTAACACTGTTTTCATTGCACAGTAGACCATGTGCTGGGTGGGCTTCCTGAAGAGGATTAATGAGAGCTAAGTACAGAAATCTGCTCAGGTTATTAAAGGCTAACAGTGATTGTTCTAATGTGTCTGTTTATTATGCACATTATCTCCTCTACACTCATATTAACCTAATCAATGTGTTCGTCAATTGTTAATATCTTTTTGTTGCAGATACAGATGTGGTGTATAAAAGCGAGAATGGACATGTCATTAAACTGAATATAGGAACAAATACTACCACATTATTATTGGAAAACACAACTTTTGTAAGTAATGAATAATTAATTACTTTAATCATTTCAGTATTGTTTAGAATGCTCTCTTGGTATACATAATGGTCTTTTTTTTCAGCTTCAGCACTTGCAAAGCTTTTCAAGTGAAAAGTTAAGGCTGGGATATTATTAGAATCAGTAGATCTATTGATAGAAAATTCCCATGTGACCATCTGCTCTGTTTTCTCCCCAATTATCCTTTTTAGTAAATGAATAAGTGTTTCTAAGAATAATATTTTTTAGAATGAATATTTATTCCAATATTTTCTATGTAAGTTTAGCCATACAAATGCCAAAATTAAAAAAAAAAGTTAATATAACCCAAGTCATAACTTTTTCTCTGCCTTTACTTTTCATTCTTCCTGACTTGTTTCTAATTGTGGTTTTCGAAATCAAGTAGAAGGCAGGCTTTCTAAAACTGGCCTTTAGTTGGAGTTGATATGCTTTACTTTTATAATTAAGCATTCTATCAGTATCATTTCTCTTCTTCAGAATCATTGTTTGGCCTAACAATGATCCAAATAACTGAATGTATTTATTTTGCTCTCATAAATGTATATGAACTTTGGGGTAAATTCAGTCCTCTTAAGGTTAGATTTAGCTATGATTACCTATTGAGTAAGTGACAATGAATCAACTGTTTCAAATGTTCAAAATCTAGGATCAAACACCACTGAAAAATAGTTTAAAGTTATTTGCTCATTGTTTTATACAATCAAAGGTTCAATGTATTGCCTATTAGATGAGTTCCTATGTTATAACACATGAACTAAGGCCTCAGAAGACCTCCTATACAAATTAAAGGAAGAAGCAAACCATCAGACACTTTTTGTACTTATTGCTACTTGTACATCTGGAATAAACATTTGGACTTCATGTTTGTAATAGGGTGGCCAGGTGGAAGAGATGAAGTGAAAACTTCTGTTGTTAGTGTTTTTATTTTTTAAGAGAAAAGTGGTTGTTGAAATCATGCAGTGATTATATATGTATATATTTGTTAGACTAAATTAAACCAACCAGCTGAGGTACTTTAGCAATTAGGTTATTAACTAACTAATAATGGCATTTCTATTTTTAAATGAATCAGTTAATTCACAGATATTAGAAGAGCAGATACTCTGAATGCAATGATTTACAGTATTTGTGGAATGCCAAGGCAATGTAAGCCATATTGCTCACTTTCTTAGAATACTGATTTCCTTGGGGCAGGTAATGCTTACCTTCCTGAAAAAGTTTAACAGACAGCATAGAGCAGTATCTATTATTTCTTAACTGGTTGGTCCTCGGGGATACTAGAGAAGAGGCTAAGGAATCATCGAGAGATGCTGAAATCAATGGGAAAGAAGCCTCCATATGAGATAGGACAGGAGGTAGAAAGCAGGAATCAGTAATTATGACAGCTAATGATTGGCTGATTAAAGTCAATGCGAATTAATTTCAATAAAACTAGTTTGGAGAGCAAAATTAAATGAATATTTGTATTTGTTTCCTTTATTATAAAGTAACATTTTTGATGGGGGTTATAGACCTTTAGTGGTCAAGTATTTAAGTTAAGAATAACCACGTTGTACGTGAATATCTGGTTATGTGACTGTTCCACACTGATCATCCCCTTACACAGGTTAATGAGGTCTTCTATTGGTCACTAATTATCTTTTTTTTTTTTCAGCATTTATTCCTTGCTTTCTTAGTCTCTTTGGTACATCAGAAAAGGAACAGAACAAACCTTGTCGGTTATTATTTCATTCTGTCGTTGGTACTTCGTACTTTACACCAACCCCATCTCATTGTAGTTTTCTCCATGTGTTAATTAATGCCATTTTATCTTTATGCTTGTATGTTTAATCTTCTAAAAATCCTTTTGAGGTCTATTTCTGCTCTTTTCTATGTTGGCCATGACTCTTAATTACCACCGAGTCATATTTAACAAATATTCTAATTTACTGATCTTTTAAGATTCATAGGCTCCCTGAAGACATTTATCTCACAACACAGATAATGAAGCAGTTTATAAGTCCTAGAGGCATCAGAATTCAGTGGAGGAGGCTGAGGATAAAGATTGGAATGCGACTTATGTTTCCAACTAGTTAACTCAGAACCGCAAACAAAAAATACAAATTAACACGAATCCAGATGAATTCAAAGGCACTTATTTAATCATTTTCTCCTTCTAACTCCAAGATAGCATTATTAAACACACTTGTGTTTTAAAGAGCATGCTAAGCTAAAGTCTGCATACGCTTTCTCTCTCAGGCCATACTCTTGGGAAAAAAATCCCTTATCAGAGCATAAAATTTTTATTTATAGCGCAGTTTTTTTTCATTGAGCAATTAGCAATACTTTAATGACAATTATAATTAATTGGATTAGATCACTATAAGAAGCTTTGTAGTAAAGTGTACCAAGGCAATTGAGAAAAAAAATTATTACTTAAAATGTGACAACAGAATAGCCTATTGTATAATAAGACATATTTTGCAAAAAAATGTGACTGCCAGTTTATTTTAAAACTTAATATAACATCACATTGTTATTTCTCTGCTTACATACATTTTAAATATGAATGGTGGGCCCTTTTAGCTATGTAATCATGGTTAGCAGACACTATGAGTAGTGATAATATTGGCTGTGACAGTCAAAAATAAAACAAAAGTAAATAATTTTCCTGAAATAATTGGCTTATGTCTTAAGGCATTCTTTTGGAGTGAAGATAGGTGGACTTCTAATGAAGGAGAAAATTAAAGTGTATATAACTTTTTGAAGAGGAGTTACATGAAAGGAGTGATTTAGCCCCAAAAGTGCTCTTAATCATTTTTAAGTGTTTGAAAAAGTTATCTCATAAAGCCACAACTATTTCAAACAAAAGCTCATTCACAGTGTCATAATGAGGAAAATGTTTCATAAGTATTAGCTGTATTCTTTCTACTGGAAATAATTTGAATATCTCCAGTGGTCTTGGCAAAAAACACCAGCATTCATAAATAGTTCTATCAAATTTCTGAGATTAGAAAGGAATTGGAAACATGATTCTGAGCTACATGCTTAAACATTACTAAGATTAAAAAAAAAAAAAGCTTGTATACTAATATGGAAAGGGAAACTAAATATCTGTAAGCTTTTAAAACTATGCTATAAAAATAGCCTAAAGCATAGAAAGGAAATTCACGGTAACATTCAAGGGAAATGTTACCTATACATGTTTTGGTCCAACTATTTATTTATAGGTCATTACAAAATAGTAGGTTTGACTAGAACCAAGGAATATTTATGGACTTATCATGGATAGAGATAGCATCAGTTGATTTGCATACCACTGCAGTATTTCTTTTTTTAACATCTTTATTGGAGTATAGTTGCTTAACAATGTTGTGTTAGTTTCTGCTGTATAACAAAGTGAATCAGCTATACGTATACATACATCTCCATATCCCCTCCCTCTTGCATCTCCCTCCCACCCTCCCTATCCCACCCCTCTAGGTAGTCACAAACAAAGAAGCTGATCTCCCTGTGCTATGCGGCTGCTTCCCACTAGCTATCTGTTTTACATTTGGGAGTGTATATATGTCAATGCCACTCTCTAACTTCGTCCCAGCTTACCCTTCCCCCTCCACGTGTCCTCAAGTCCATTCTCTACATTTGCATCTTTATTCCTGTCTTGCCCCTAGGTTCTTCAGAACCTTTTTTTTTTTACATTCCATATATATATATATGTTACCATATGGTATTTGTTTTTCTTTTTCTGACTTACTTCACTCTGTACAGACTCTAGGTCCATCCACTTCACTACAAATAACTCAATTTCGTTTCGTTTTATGGCTGAGTAATATTCCATTGTATATATGGACCACATCATCTTTATCCATTCATCTGTCGATGCACACTTAGGTTGCTTCCATGACCTGGCTATTGTAAATAGTGCTGCAATGAACATTGTGCTCCATTACTCCTTATGAATTATGGTTTTCTCAGGGTATATGCCCACTAGTAGGATTGCTGGGTCACATGGTAGTTCTATTTTTAGTTTTTAAAGGAACCTCCATACTGTTCTCCATTGTGGCTGTATCAATTTACATTCCCACCAACAGTGCAAGAGGGTTCCCTTTTCTCCACACCCTCTCCCGCATTTATTGTTTGTAGAATTTTTGATGATGGCCATTCTGACTGGTGTCAGGTAATACCTAATTGTAGTTTTTATTTGCATTCCTGTAATGATTAGTGATTTTGAGCATCCTTTCATGTGTTTGTTGGCAATCTGTATATCTTCATTGGAGAAATGAATATTTAGGTCTTCTGCCCATTTTTGGATTAGGTTGTTTGTTATTTTTGTATTGAGCTCATGAGCTGCTGTAATATTTTGGAGATTAATCCTTTGTCAGTTACATTTTTTGCAAATATTTTCTCCCATTTTGAGGGTTGTCTTTTCATCTTGTTTATGGTTTCTTTTGCTTTGCAAAACTTTTATGTCTCATTAGGTCCCATTTGTTTATATTTCCATTTCTCTAGGAGGAGGGTCAAAAAGGATCTTGCTGTGATTTATGTCATAGAGTGTTCTGCCTATGTTTTCCTCTAGGAGTTTTATACTCTCTGGCCTTACATCTAGGTCTTTAATCCATTTGGAGTTTATTTTTGTGTATCGTTTTAGGGACTGTTCTAATTTCATTCTTTTACATGTAGCTGTCCAGTTTTCCCAGCACCACTTATTGAAGAGACTGTCTTTTCTCCATTGTATATTCTGATCTCCTTTATCAAAGATAAGGTGGCCATATGTGCATGGGTTTATCTCTAGGCTTTCTATCCTGTTCCATTTGTCTGTGTTTCTGTTTTTGTGCCAGTGCCTTACTGTATTGATTTCTGTAGCTTTGTAGTATAGTCTGAAGTCCAGGAGCATGATTCCTCCAGCCCCGTTTTTCTTTCTCAAGATTGCTTTGGCTATTTGGGGTCCTTTGTGTTTCCATACAAATTGTGAGGTTTTTTTTCCTAATTCTGTGAAAAATGCCATTGGTGGTTGATCGGGATTGCAGTGAATCTTTAGATTGCTTTGGGTAGTATGGTCATTTTCACAACGATGATTCTTCCAATCTAAGAACATGGTATATCTCTCCATCTGTTTGTATCATCTTTAATTTCTTCCATCAGTGTTTTATAGTTTTCTGCATACAGGTCTTTTGTCTCCTTAGGTAGGTTTATTCCTAGATATTTTATTCTTTTTGTTGCAATGGTAAATGGGAGTGTTTCCTTAATTTCTCTTTCAGTTTTCATCATTAGTGTACAGGAATGCAAGAGATTTCTGTGCATTAATTTTGTATCCTGCCACTTTCCCAAATTAATTGATTAGCTGTAGTAGTTTCCTGGTAGCATCTTTAGGGTTCTCCATGTATAGTATCATGTCATATGCAAACTGACCGTTTTACTTCTTCTCTGATTTGGATTCCATTTATCTCTTTTTTTTCTCTGATTGCTGTGGCTAAAACTTCCAAAACTTTGTTGAATAATAGCAGTGAGACCGGGCAGCCTTGTCTTTTTCCTGATGTTAGTGGAAATGGTTTCAGTTTTTCACCACTGAGAACAATGTTGTCTGTGGGTTTGTCATATATGGCCTTTATTACGTTGAGGTAAGTTCCCTCTATGCTTACTTTCTGGAAGGTTTTTATCTTAAATGGATGTTGAATATTGTCAAAAGCTTTTTCTGCATCTATTGAGGTTATCATATGGTTTTTCTCCTTCAGTTTGTTAATATGGTTTATCACATTGATTGATTTGCATATATTGAAGAATCCTTGCATTCCTGGGATAAACCCCACTTGATCATGGTGTATGATCCTTTTAATGTGCTGTTGGATTCTGTTTGCAGGTATTTTGTTGAGGATTTTTGCATCTATGTTCATCAGTGATATTGGCCTGTAGTTTTCTTTCCTTGTGACATCTTTGTCTGGTTTTGGTACCAGGGTGATGGTGGCCTCATAGAATGAGTTTGGGCATGTTCCTCCCTCTGCTTTATTTTGGAAGAGTTTGAGAAGGATAGGCATTAGCTCTTCTCTAAATGTTTGATACAATTGACCTGTGAAGCCATCTGGACCTGGGCTTTTGTTTCTTGGAAGATTTTTAATCACACTTTCAATTTCAGTGCTTGTGATTGGTTGTTTCATATTTTCTGTTTCTTCCTTGTTCAGTGTTGGGAAGGTTGTGCTCTTCTACGAATTTGTCCATTCCTTCCAGGTTGTCCATTTGATTGTCATATAGTTGCTTGTAGTAATCTCTCATGATCCCTTTGTATTTCTGCAGTGTCCGGTGTTACTTCTCCTTTTTCATTTCTAATTCTGCTGAGTTTAGTCTTCTCCCTTTTTATCTTGATGAGGTTTTTTTTTTTTTATCTTGATAATGGTTTATCAATTTTGTTTATCTTCTCAAAGAACCAGATTTTAGTTTTATTGTTCTTTACTATCGTTTCCTTCATTTCTTTTTCATTTATTTCTGATCTGATCTTTATGATTTCTTTCCTTCTGCTAACTTTGTGGGGTTTTTTTGTTGTTCTTTTTCTAATTGCTTTAGGTGTAAGGTTAGGTTGTTTATTTGAGATTGTTCTTGTTTCTTGAAATAGGATGTATTGCTATAAACTTCCCTCTTAGAACTACTTTCACTGCATCCCATAGGTTTTGGGTTGTCGTGTTTTCATTGTCATTTCTTTCTAGGTATTTTTTGATTTCCTCTTTGATTTATTCATTGATCTCTTGGTTATTTAGTAGTGTATTGTTTAGCCTCCATGTGTTTGTATTTTTTACAGTATTTTTCCTGTAATTAATATCTAGTCTCATAGTGTTGTGTTTGGAAAAGATACTTGATACGATTTCAGTTTTCTTAAATTTACCAAGGCTTGATTTGTGACCCACAATATCATCTATCCTGGAGAATGTTCCTTGAGCTCTTAAGAAGAAAGTGTATTCTGTAGTTTTTGGATGGAATGTACTATAAATATCAATTGAGTCCATCTTGTTTAATGTGTTATTTAAAGCTTGTATTTCCTTATTTATTTTCATTTTGGATGATCTGTCCATTGGTGAAAGTGGAGTGTTAAAGTCCCCTACTATGATTGTGTTACTGTCAATTTCCCCTTTTATGGCTGTTAGCATTTGCCTTATGTATTGAGGTGCTCCTATGTTGGGTGCATAAATATTTACAATTGTTATATCTTCTTCTTGGATTGATGCCTTGATCATTATGTAGTGTCCTTCTTTGTCTCTTGTAAGCCTTTATTTTAAAATATATTTTTTCTGATACGAGAATTGCTATTCTAGCTTTCTTTTGATTTCCATTTGAATGGAATATCTTTTTCCATCTCCTCACTTTCAGTCTGTATATGTTCCTAGGTCTGAAGTGGGTCTCTTGTAGACAGCATATGTATAGGTTTTGTTATTTTATCCATTCAACCAGTCTATGTCTTTTGGTTGGAGCATTTAATACACTTACATTTAAGGTAATTATCGATATGTATGTCCCTATTACCATTTTTAAAATTGTTTTGGGTTTGTTATTGTAGGTCTTTTCCTTCTCTTGTGTTTCCTGCCTAGAGAAGTTCCTTTAGCATTTGTTGTAAATTTGTGGTGCTGAATTCTCTTAGCTTTTGGTTATCTGTAAAGGTTTTAATTTCTCTGTCAAATCTGAATAAAATCCTTGCTGGGTAGAGTAATCTTCATTGTAGGTTTTTCCCTTTCATCACTTTAAACATGTCCTGCCACTCCCTCTGGCTTGCAGGGTTTCTGCTGAAAGATCAGCTGTTAACCTTATGGGGATTCCCCTGTATGTTATTTGTTGCTTTTCCCTTGCTGCTTTTAATATGTTTTCTTAGTATTTAATTTTTGATAGTTTGATTAATATGTGTCTTGGCGTGTTTTTCCTTGGTTTTATCCTGTATGGGACTCTCTGTGCTTCCTGGAATTGATTGACCTATCCTTTCCCATATTAGGGAAGTTTTCAACTATAATCTCTTCAGATATTTTCTCAGACCCTTTCTTTTCCTCTTCTTCTTCTGGGACCCCTATATTTCGAATGTTGGTGCATTTAATATTGTTCCAGAGGTCTCTGAGACTGTCCTCAATTCTTTTCATTCTTTTTTCTTTATTGTGATCTGTGGTAATTATCTCCACTGTTTTATCTTCTAGGTCACTTATCTGTTCTTCTGCCTCAGTTATTCTGCTATTGATCCCCTTTAGAGAATTTTAAATTTCATTTATTTTGTTGTTCATCATTATTTGTTTGCTCTAGTTCTTCTAGGTCCTTGTTAAACATTTCTTGTACTTTCTCTATTCCATTTCCAAGATTTTGGATCATCTTTACCATCATTACTCTGAATTCTTTTTCAGGTAGACTGCCTAGTTCCTCTTCATTTATTTGGTCTGGTGTGTTTTTACTTTGCTCCTTCATTTGCTGTGTATTTCTCTGTCTTCTCATTTTGCTGAACTTACTGTTTTTGTGGTCTCCTTTTTGCAGGCTGCAGGTTCGTAGTTCCCGTTGTTTTTGGTGTCTGCCTCCAGTGGGTAAGGTTGGCTCAGAGGGTTGTGTAGGCTTCCTGATAGAGGGGAGTGGTGCCTGTGTTCTGGTGAATGAGGCTGGATCTTGTCTTTCTGGTGGGCAGGTCCACGTCTGGTGTTGTGTTTTGGGGTGTCTGTGAACTTATTATGATTTTAGGCAGCCTGTCTGCTAATGGGTGGGGTTGTGTTCCAGTCTTGCTAGTTGTTTGGCATGGGGTGTCCAGCACTGGAGCTTGCTGGTCGTTGAGTGGAGCTGGGTCTTAGCGTTGAGTAGGAGATCTCTGGGAGGGCTCTCGCTGATTGATATTACGTAGGGCCAGGAGTTCTGTGGTAGTCCAATGTCCAGAACTTGGCTCTCCCACCTCAGAGTCTCAGCCCTGACTCCTGGCCAAGACCCTGTCAGCCACATGGCTTAATAGAGCTGATAGTTAGGGACTTCCCTGGTGGTCCAGTGGTTAAAATTCCATGCTTCAACTGCAGGGGGCACAGGTTCAATCTCTGCTTGGGGTGTTAAGATCCTTGGGTGTGTTGTGGGTTTTACTGTCTTTTTTAGGAAAAATGCACAGATAGGTAGAAAACTTGGGGCCAGTCCTGGTGGGCTGCCATTGCAGTATTTTTATTTGTTTAAATTTCACTTATTCTGCCACTGAATATTTGGGGTGGGGGATAGATAAAAATCTTTTTACCACCAAAATATCAAGGAGCTTATTTTCTCATTTATGTTTGAGGAAAGAGCTACGTGTTGGAAAAAAAAATAGAATGGCGCAAGCAATCATTTGTTGGATAAAGACAACCAAAATTTCACTTCTTAAAATTTGAAATAAAGAAAGGTTATCAGGGTTTTCTGACCACCCAGGTGTTTCACATGCTGGCTATAATCATGGAGGCTTTATATGTTAAAAATCTGGCCTCAGACAAGGCATACAATGATGGCAGAGTAGGAAGACCCTGAACTCACCTCCTCTCACGGGCATACCAAAATTACAACTATTTACAGAACAACTATTGATAAGAAAGATCGGAATCTACCAGAAAAGATCTTCCACAACTAAAGATATAAAGAACAAATCACAAGACAGCTGGGGGTGCGGGAAGAGTTATGGTATATTCAAGACCCCTACCTCTGGGAGAGTGATCCACAAATGGGAAAATAGTTACAACTGCAGAGGTTCTCCCCAAGGAGCAAGGGATCTGAGTCCCGTATTGGGCTCCCCAGCCAGGGGCACCAGAGCAAGAATTGGAGCCCCAAAAATGTATGGCTTTGAAGGACAGAGGGGCTTACTTTCAGGTGATCCAGAGGACTGTGGGAAATAGAGACTCCACTCTTAAAGAGTGCACACACAATCTCACAGACTGTGGGACCCAGGGAAGAAACAGTAGTTTGAAAGAACTCTGGGTCAGACCTACCTGCTGATCTTGGAGAAGCTCCTGGAGAGGCAGGAGGTAACTGGAGCTCACCCTGAGGATATAAATACTGGCAGCAGCCATTTTGGGGAGCTCCTTCTCTCATGTGGAAACTGATGCTGTCAAGGAATATTTTGGAATCCTCCCTCCTGCTTATTAAAGTCAGGACCCAGCCCTGCCACCCCCACCTTCCAGCCTGTAGGCACCAGTACTGGAATCCCTCAGGCCAAGCAAGCAGCTGAGTAGGGACACAGCCCCACATACCAGCAGACAGGCTGCCTAAAGACTCCCTGAGCCCATACCTTCCCCTGGTCATGGCCGTGTCCACCAGAGGGTCCAGGACTGAGACCCACACACCAGTACACAGGCACTAGACCCAGGACCTCCAGGGCCCTGCAGCCAGAGACCCTGGGAACCACCTCTGCCCACCAGTGGGCAGGAATGATCCCCAGAACCCCCTGGGTCCTGGCCACACCCACCAGCCAGCCAGCTCTAGACTTGGGACCAGCCTCATCCACCAGCAGTCCAACACCAACTCTGTGACTCCTGGACCTAGGACCCAGCTCTGCCTGCCAGCAGGATGGCACTAGCCCCAGGACCTAACTTTACCCACTGGTGGGTGAGCACCTTGTACTCCTCTGCCTCGTTATATATCCCCACTCTCCAGTGAGCCAGCACCAACTTTGGTATACCGTAGAACCTGCAGCCAGCCATGTAAGGAACCGGCCTAACCCACCAGCAGGCCAACACTAAATCCAAGAACGTAGCCCCAAAACCATCCACCCCAGAACCTAGTTCTGCCCCAGAGTGCACCAGCACTAGGGCTGAGGCCCCCAAGGGTTCCACAGCCAGCTGCCTTGTGACCTGGCCCCACCAACCAGTGGCTGGCAATCTCCACACAAGGCAGGGCCTGACAACCAACCAAACCAGGAGCCAGCCGCTGCACTTACCAGACTGTCCACAGTAGTTAGCCCACCACAGCAGAAGAGCCCACACAGCCCACATAGGGGCATCCCTAGAGCATATAGCTCTGGTGACCAGAGGGGTATGTGGTGCTGAGATGCACAGGATGTCTCCTACAAAAGACCACTTCTCCAAGATTGAGAAACCTAACCAACATACAAGAAATAGGAACAGCAAATTAAGCAAAGTAAGGTAACAGAGGAACATGTTCCAAACAAAGGAACAAGATAAAACCCCATAAGAAGTAAATGAAATGGATAGAGATAGGTGATCTAACAGATAGAGTTCAAGGTAATAACAATAAAGATAATCAATGAACTTGAGAGAAGAATTGATGAGCAGAGAGAGAAGTTATAAGTTTTTAACAAAGAGTTAGAAAATATAAAGAAGAACCAAATAGAGATGAAGAATGCAGTACTGAAACAAAACAAAAGAAACAAACAAAAACACTAGAAGGAATAAACAGTATCTTAAATGATGCAGAGGAATGGATCAGCGAGTTGGAAGACAGAGTAGTGGAAATCACGAATGATGAACAGAAAAAAAGAAAAAACGAATAAAAAGAAATAAGGACAGCTTAAGAGGCCTCTGAGACAATATCAAGCATAGTAACATTGATATTATAGGGGTTCTAGAAGGAAAAGAGATAGAGAAAGGGGCAAAGAACGTATTTGAGGACATAATAGCTTAAAACTTCCCTAACCTGGGAAGGGAAGCAGACACTCAGGTCCAGGAAGCACAGAGAGTCTCAAACAGGATCAACCCAAAGAGAACCACACCAAGGCACATTGAAATTAAAATGGCAGAAGTTAAAAATAAAGGGAGGAATATTAAAAGCAGCAAGGGAAAAGAGCGAGTTACCTACCAGGCAACTCCCATTAGGCTGTTAGCTAACTTTTCAGCAGAAACTCTTCAGGACAGAAGGGTGGCACAGTATATTTAAAGTAATGAAAGTGAAAAACCTAAAACCAAGGAAACTACCCAGCAACACTTTCACTTGGATTTGAAGGAGAAATCAAAAGTTTTACAGACAAGCAAAAGTTAAGAGTTCAGCACCACCAAACCAGCTTTACAAGAGGTGTTAATGAGACTACTCTAAGTGAAAAAGAAAAGGTCACAACCAGAAACGTGAATATTATGAAAGGAAAAAACTCATTGGTAAAGGCAAATATACAGTAAATATATTTTGGATATTAACCCCTTATTAGTCATATAATTTGCAAATATTTTCTCCCATTCAGTAGGTTGCCTTTTCATTTTGTCAGTGGTTTCATTTGCTGAGCAAAAGCTTTTAAGTTTAATTAGGTCCCTTTTGTTTCTTTTGTCCGAGGAGACAGATCCCCAAAAAATATTGCTACAATTTCTATCAAAGAGTGTTCTGCCTATGTTGTCTTCTAGGAAGTTTTAGGTCTTACATTTAGGTCTTTAATCCATTTTGAGTTTATTTTTGTATATGGTGTGAGGAAATGTTCTAATTTCATTCTTTCACATGTAACTGTTCAGTTTTCTCAGCACCACTTATTGAAGAGACTCTTTTTCTCCATTGCATATTCTTAGCTCCTTTGTTGTATATTAATTGACCATAAGTGTGTGGGTTTATTTCTGGGCCCTGTATTATGTTCCATGGATGTGTGTGTCTGCTTTTGTGCCAGTACCGTGTTATTTTGATTACTGTAGCTTTGTAGTGTAGTCTGAAATCAGGGCACCTGATTCCTCCAGCTTTGTTCTTTTTTATTAAGTTTGCTTTGGCAATTTGTTGTCTTTTGTGGTTCCATATAAATTTTGCAATTATATGTTTTGTTCTGTGAAAAATGTCATGGGTATTCTGATAGGGATTTCATTAAATCTGTAGATTGCCTTGGATAATATGGGAATTTTAATGCTATTAATTCTTCTGATCCACGAACATTGGATATCTTTCCATTTCTTTGTATCAGCTTCAGTTTTCTTCATCAATGTTTTATTGTTTTCACAGTATAGGTCTTTCACCTCCTTGGCTAAGTTTATTCCTAGGTATTATATTCATTTTGATGTGATTTTAAATGGGATTGTCTTCTTGCTTTCTCTCTCTGATAGTTCATAAGTAATGTATAGAAAAGCAACAGATTTCTGTATATTATTCTTATATCCTGAAACCTTACTGAATTCATTTATTAGCGCTAAACTTTTTTGGTGGATACTTTAGGGTTTTCTATATATAGACTCATGTCATTTGCAAATAGTGAGTTTTATTCCTTCCTTTCCAGATTGGATGCCTTTTATTGCTTTTTCTTGTCTGATTGCTATGGCTAGGAATTTCAATACTATGTTAAATATAAATGGTGAGTGTGGGCATCCTTGTCTTGTTCCTGATTTCAGATGAAGAGCTTTCAGCTTTTCACTGTTGAGTATGATGTTGGCTGTGGGTTTGTCATAAATAGCCTTTTTATGTTGAGATATGTTTCATCTACACATTCTATTCTTTATAAAAGAAATAGTAATTAAAGATTCATTTCATAGAGATAATCTTACATCTTTATACTATGTATACACTTACATATTAAGTAAAACAAACAAACAAACCAATTCACATTGTAAGTTCCCTTTATTTGGAGCAAAGCATTTATGTTTATACTCTCTCCTTCAGTTTAATACTATTTTTACAGTTCTGTGGCTTTCTTCTTTCTTATCATTTGTTATGTCCCATAATTTTTATATGTCCCTTAAATATTAACATTTGAGATTTTATAAATTATAGTATAATTACAAATAGAAATATTATTCTTAATCTCCCTCATTGACATGTTTAAGAACAATATAGTGAAAACATGGTTGGAAAAAATATATATAGTATATTGACCTATCTGATATGACAGTCACTAGCCACATATGGCTATTTAAATTTATTTTTAAATTAATTAAAATCATGTAAAATTAAAAACTCCATCTTTTAGCGACAACAGCCACATTTTAAACATTCAATATCCAAGTGTAACCAGTGCCTGCCACACCAGATGATGTTCATACAAAGCCTTTCCATTACCATAGGAAGTTCTTCTGCACAGTGCTGATATACATGTATATATAATAAAAATAAAAGTTTTCCTCCATATCACTCAGTACTCCTTTTTGAGGGTAGCCATGTACATATTTCTGCTCACCAAAAATGACTCCAGAAATATGTCTGTGGATCTTCTTACATCTGTACATAAACAATATATTTCAAAATATATGCACTCGTGTGTGTGGGGGTATTTAATTTCAACAGCATGAATGGTCTCCCCTTTTCATCTACTTAATAATATAACCTGAAGTTCTTTTTATATGAATGCTTTTGTTTTTCTCTAATATCATTTAACGAGTACATAGAATTCCCTTGCATAATGCACTACCATATATTCATTTCTATTATATTCCTGTAAATACACTTGGCAACCATTTTTGAAATATATTTGTAGGCTAAATTCATAGAAGTACTATTGCTGGGTCAAAAGAAATGTCAATTTGAAATTTAATAGTATCAAATTGTATTAATCAGATCCACCAATAGTATATGATATTGCCTGTTAACCTACTCTGGCCATCACTAATATTGCCAACATATTAACTAGTATCAATTTGGCTGATGAAAAAATAGTACTTAATTGTTATATTGACTTGCAGTTATTTAATTATGAATGAGATTGAGCATTATCTTGTCATATGTGCCTTGACAATTGGTTCATTTTTTTCTATGAATTCCTTTGCATAACCTTTTATAATTGGGACTTTGCAAGTGAGACACATGTGCAGCAGCATTTCATCTTTACATATTTCTACTTAGCTTGAATCTCACTGGAATCATTCATTCACCACCATCTGCAAAGTCCAGTGAAAGTTTTTTTTGTATTTCAAATGTCTTATTAGACCTGTATCTATTATTAACTGGTGGAAGAAGGAATGAATAATGAGCGTTAGTGAAGGAGGAACAATGGGAGGATTTGTGAGTAAATGTCTGTAATGAACTCATTTAGCTTTAAATACCTATTTAATATAAGAAGAACCATCTGCCCTATAAAGTGTTAGAAATGTACCCCTTAATTTTTCCCTCAGTTTTCAAAGTGAAATAAAATTAATACTAAAAAAAAAAAAAGAAAAAAGAAAAAAGAAGCAGGCAAACTAAAATCATTCTTCATGTCTTGGGCTTAATCTGACCTTTATCTGCTCATTTGAAAATGTGCAGAAAAAGGATTGATCTTAGCCTTCTATATATTTCATTAAAAAATATTGAGGGCTTCCCTGGTGGTGCAGTGGTTGAGAGTCCGCCTGCCGATGCAGGGGACACGGGTTCGTGCCCCAGTCTGGGAAGATCCCACATGTGGCAGAGCGGCTGGGCCTGTGAGCAATGTCTGCTGAGCCTGCACGTCCGGAGCCTGTGCTTCGCAACGCGAGAGTCCACAACAGTGAGAAGCCCGCGTACCACCAAAAACAAAAACAAAAACAAAAAAAAATTGAAATCTTAACATTTCTGAGAAAGGGACAATGCAAGAAATAAATTTTGGCTTTGGGACACTAAAATGCAAAGATTAGTAAATGACAGCTCAACTGAAACTAATTTGCCCTGGAAATGATTTTTATATCTATCCTTACATTTTTGGTGAATGTCTAACAGAGCTCCTAAGTGCAGCTGAAGAGACCCAGAAGTGTTTTCAACTGTGACTGCTAGACAAGAATAGAAGAACAGTGTTCTTACTTTAGAGCTGGGGATTTGGGCTCAAGACATTGGATCTGGAGGCAGCCCCGGATTGTTCCTTATCGTCATTCTATTGGATTTGACGTGATTTTACAGGACCTCTTTCTTTCCCTAGTTAAGCAGAAAGTTCTGTGCCACCAGGGAAGTAAATCTGAAGTTACTTTTTTCTTTTACTATTGCCCTTTGCTTTGGCAGATAAGGGTCAGTTATAGTATATCTGCTTATTAAATGGATAATGACAAATGAGAAGGAAATGGAGAATCAACTTCTTTGTGAGTCTTGAGCAGAAGGAGTAGTAGTCCACCTGTTAATATACTCAAGAAACATTGATGTTCAGAACTGAAAACCTGAGTCTTGTCATTCTTTGGTTTAGTTCAGATTCTTCCTCTGCATTGTCACATCCTATAATTTTTTTTTTGTTTGTATCTTGTATCTATTATAATCTCATGTCAAAATTAGAGTTCACAGACAGATATTTTAGCATAGTAAAGAATACCAAGTGGTAAATGATAAAGGCATGGTGAAAAGCATTAGTTAACTGAAAAATATTAGTGTGTAATTAATATGAAAAAACTCCTCCAATTTTATTGAAAAATAAGCAAAAGATTTAAATACACTCTTCATAAAAGAAACACATCATTGATAAACAGAGAAACAAATACTTCACATAATTTACAAACAGGAAAATGATAGTCAACAAAGAGATGTATTTTGCACCTATCCCACTGGCAAAGTTTAACTCTGACGTTACCAAGAACTGGAAAGAATGTGGAGAACAGGAGGTCTTACACATTGCTAGCAGGAGTGTAATTTGTGTTTTTACTTTGGGTAACAGTTTGTCATTTTGTGTGAAGCAGAACATTCACACACCCTACAACCCACAGATTTCTCCCTAGATATATACACCATATGAAAATGGTTGCACATGTGCATCAGGAAAGAACACAAAAGTTTATTCAGTCATAGTTGCAAACAACTGCTGTTCTCCTCAACTGAGCTTAAGATCTATTAATAGACATTTCTGATTAAGTGAACAATAAAGAATGACCTTTAGCTTTGGACCATTAAAGTGCAAGTTTAGTAAATGACAACTCAACATTTAAACTAATTTGCTCTGGAAATTATTTTTTTGTATCCTTGGGTTTCTGGTGAATGTCTAACTCAGTTTGGTTATGTATATGTTTGCCTAAATGACATATTTAGTTGGTTTTGAACTTTTAATAGAGGAACCGGGCTGTCCATGATCTTCATGTATGTCCTTTTATCACAGCATTCTGTTACTGATTCATGCATATTTACATTTAGTTGTAGCTCACTAATTTTTCTAGGATATTCCATACTTTTATGTTATTTTCACATTATTGTATGGTTTGTCATTATTTTCAGAGATTACAGCATATTTGTTGTTTACCTGATATTCAGGTTTAACTGGGCATGTTATATTTTTATTGGCTAAATTTATTAAAAATGACACTGTCAAGAGACAAAAGTTATTATTAATCTAATTCTGTGCATCCAAGGTCCATTAAGATGAAAACAACAACTAAATATTATACTCTTTATATAAATAGTTTTATCAAAGATAAAAATAAGAGAGAAGGGGCTTCCCTGGTGGCGCAGTGGTTGAGAGTCCGCCTGCCGATGCAGGGGACACGGGTTTGTGCCCTGGCCCAGGAAGATCCCACATGCCACGGAGCGGCTGGGCCCGTGAGCCATGGCTGCTGAGCCTGCAGGTCCAGAGCCTGTGCTCCGCAACGGAAGAGGCCACAACAATGAGAGGCCCACGTACCGCAAATAAATAAATAAATAAATAAATAAATAAATAAATAAATAAATAAAAAGAGAGAAGAAAGTAAATATCTAACCTGATATTATTGAAGAATATACCAGAATTTATTAAATATCAACAAATAAGTTTCTTTTTAGTTACTAACGTATGTTCTCTCTTGTTCCTTGGGATTATCAATGGTAATGCTAAACTAATGATGTCATACCAACTTTAAATGGGTCTTTGATCTATAAGAAAAATCGATCACCTGTCAACCAAAATTCAATCTTTACAGCACTAGTATTTTCCTATTTTTCTCTCATTTTTAAAGAAGATTCAGCCAGGTTAAATTTTTTTATGAAGCAATATTGGTCATTATATTTTCTCTTCTTTTTAAATATATGAAAATTTCAAAGTTCTTGGTAGCCACTTCCTGGCCTATGAGAGATATAAAATCACATTACTGACACAAATTCTTGAAAAGTCCATATCATGTTTTAAAATAGTAACTATTAATTAGGTTTTCTCTCTAATATTTATCTGATAGAATATCATTGCAAAAATGTACTTAAGTAATTTGCTACTGGAAAAATCCAGTCAACTTGTCTTATAAGCATTGTATTGAACAAATTATATTAGGCCATGAATAGGAAAACTTACACAGAAATTCTAATGTGATATTTTTTGGACTTTCATAACTTTTAATTTCTTTCTATATGCTGTATTTTTTAGCGCATTACATTTAGTGCATTACATTCTTTACCTGAATGTAATAACACCATTTAAGATAAATTATGTTTGAAGTATTGTGATTAGAAAACATTAAAACAATTTGAAGAATCAGATTAGCGTAACTCAATTTCAAAGGAATAATTTGTGTAAATATGCACTTTACAATATTCCTTAACTTTCTTCTCCAGCCTAAGCTTTCTTAATTTGTTGTACTTGTTGCGGAGCACAGGCTCTGGACGCGCAGGCTCAGTGGCCATGGCTCACGGACCCAGCCGCTCCGCGGCATGCGGGATCTTCCCGGACCGGGGCATGAACCCGTGTCCCCTGCATCTGCAGGTGGACTCTCAACCACTGCGCCACCAGGGAAGCCCAATTTGTTATATTTTTGAGTGCAGAAATACTCACATTTTTCTCAAAGTCATCTTGTTGGCCCTTTTTTTAAAGTTATTAACAGAATTCAGAGACCATTAGTTTTACCTTCTATTAAAAATAAAAATTGTTTTTTAAATGTTTTAGTGTATGGACTGTGATCAAACTCAATAAAATATTAATTTGGCTGTTCACATTTATTGAGCAATAAAGATATATGTGAGGCATTCTACATGGGTTAGTAAGTACTGATTTAATAGTCTTAAAAACTAGCTACTTGCACCATGGCATTTTCTCCATTGACTTTTTGAATAAAATATTCTAGAATCAATAAGATGCATGGTGCCAAGAAAAAAAACTAGAGACGATCCATTATGTTTATACAACATGGATGTCCTAGGTATCACAAAGTAATATAATTCAGACAATATACTAATTAATTGGGTAGTTATGAAAAGAGAATATTAAAAAAATAGAATAAAATGTCTGATTTTTAAAAAAATCTTTGCATATAAACACAGTTATGGCTATAACAAACAAACATGGCTTTATTTAGAGCTGCAAGATAAAAAAAAAACAGTCGCTCTGCCTCTTCCTTGTTTCTTTCATTTGAAGCCAGACAGAGAAAGAGAGTCCATCTTTGGTATCCCTTAATAGACTGCGATTTGGTTTGCCTTCTTTTCTGCCTTCTTTCGACCTTCTTTTCCTTTTTTATCAATTGTATAGTAACCATTTCCCTCCTGCCATCCACTTAAGGTCAACTGGCTTTTTAAAATCTTTCCTCATGCTCATTTCATGATTATTTATAGACTGCATTGTAAAAGAAGCTTATTGACAATATATACTTAATCACATACTTGAAAAAATAATATTTTATTTTTCTAGAATAAGAGATGACTTTTCTAAACATTTTTTGTCAGTTATCAATAAGCTAAAATTAGATTAGGTAATGAGGGAAATTATAGCCAAATAAATTAAACATAATCTGTGTGTGTTTGTGTGTATATGTCTCTGTGTGTGTGTGTGTGTGTGTGTGTGTGTGTGTGTGTAGGATTTTGGTTGGGTGAGGTGGAGGGATCAGGAAAAAAAAGACCATAGGGTCCTCAAAGACCTACTTTCTTGTTTTCATCATTCTATATCTGTTGAAAATGTACCCACCTACACTTTAAGTTAGCGGATTCTCCAACTCAAGTTCTTGGACCAGTAATTTTTTTTTTTTTTGTAATAGAGGTGCCTATATATATATATATATATATATATATATATATATAAATGCGGTACGCGGGCCTCTCACTGCTGTGGCCTCTCCCGTTGCGGAGCACAAGCTCCGGACGCGCAGGCTCAGCGACCATGGCTCACGGGCCCAGCCGCTCCGCGGCACGTGGGATCTTCCCGGACCGGGGCACGAACCCGTGTCCCCTGTATCGACAGGCGGACTCTCAACCGCTGCGCCACCAGGGAAGCCCACCTATACATACTTTTATCACCAGCATGTTACAAGATCTAGAATAACAGTCACCTGAACTGTACTGTTCTTATGCATCTGTCATTTCTCAATCTTAAGGCAACCAAGTCTTCTACCAGCTTTTGTTCATTTTAATCCAATCTCTTGTTCTTCTCCTCTTGCTCATTCTTTTCTCAGCCTTAAGTTATACAAATGCATATTTTATATGTTCTGGCACTTCTGACATTTATGTTTGTGTTTAATGATTTCTTGCCATGATATTCAATATCTGACATCTTGGAACAGTCTAGTCCATTGTCTAGTTTTACCTCTAGTTATAATGTTTCTGACAAGAATGAATCATTGCCATGGAGCCTCTTAATAGGGGCATCACTGTGGCAGTATATGTAAATTAAGGTTCCAAACAACCCAAAAGAGCAATAATGGAAGTGATCAGTGATTAAATGAACTGCACATATAATTGTATACATATGACTCAGGCGAATCACTTGCACTGAAAAGGACAGAGAAGGCTTAAAGAGGGAGAATTAGAATGATATTTGAGAGAAATACAGCTTGAATAAAGAGCAGGGAGAGGTGAAGTTATTATGGCAGGTGGAACAGGTTTACTTATAAAAGTAATCGTAAACATTACTCATAATAACTGCATTGTTACTGATCCACTCATAGTAGAACATGTTGTTTGAGAGGTTTTGCTCCTTTTGTCTGATGAGAATGAATTTACATTGAATGTAAACTTTCATCTGATACTCCATAAAATTCCAGATATCTCTCTTAAACTCCAGGCTTATGTACAAAAAGCTTGAATATCCCCTATTGGATATCCCACTAGGATTAAAACCATAGCATATCTAAAATTGGTGTGTCTAAAATTTTCCTCAAAATATGCCTGGTTTTTGCTTTTTCCCAAGTTTGTTTGCAGTAGCAACATTTACCCAGTGATAAAAACGTGAAAACCCAAAATTGTTTTGTACACTTTCTTCTTAGTGTTCAGATCTAATCAATAAATTCTTTTGTTTTTATCAGCAATCTCCCTTTCAGATGTACCCTCCTCCCTGTGCCCTTGCATCTTTCTTAACTTCTTGACGTTGCTTGTCTGGATTGTCATGAGAGCTTCTTACCAGACCTCACTGACCTCAAGATGTCATCAGATCTAACTCCCCCAACTGCCAGAGGAATCATTCTAAATTCAAATCTGATTCTGTTGCTTCCTTGGCTTTAAATTTCACCATTCATGAAAACAGTGATTAGCTCTGCCATATTCATGCTGGTAATAATACATGTATAATGTTAACACTAAACCATGGGGTTAGCCCCACCTCTCTGGGAATCTTTTAAAACTACATGTACATTTTTAAAGGTTGTTCTCATAATGCAGTCTATAATTTCATTTAACTGGAAAACGTGGGATCATGAAGTTTTCACTTACATTACTACCGAGTATATGAAAAGTACACCACCTGTTTTTTAAATCTCATAGCATTGTTTCCACCCCCACCCCCACCCCCTTATCCTTATGTCAAATTTTGCTTTACCAAAATTGAGCAAACTAGCAGCCCCTAGGCAGAATCTGGTACACATATATGTTTCAAAGTATCGGGCTATAATTTAAGAATCATGAGATTGTAAATTAACAGCTTGATTTCCAGCTTATCTTGAAAAAAATTGGAAAGTTAGAAATACTGTATATAATTTCCTGTAAGATAATGATTATTTGAAGGTGAGGGGCTACTGCCCCCTTTTGACAGCCTGACTGCTCCGTTTGTCCTCCGTTTACTCAGCTGCTTTCTTCTACCACACATCCAGTCTTTTAAGGCATTGGGGGCAGAGAAACACAGTGCTTGTCTTATCCTGCCCAGTATGAGATGGGAAAGATTCTAGTGACGTTGTTTTTCGACTTTGTAGCACCTTCAGTGTTTACCATGGTGTTCCTCTTATTTTGAATGTTCAATAAGTTAGTTTTGGTATAGTTGAATGATACATACAAATGAGGTGCTACAAAATCTCGCCAAGCTGCCTGAAAGCATGCATTTGTATCTCAACTGATCAAATGTCTTGTCTCCCTTGTTGATTTGTTTAGTTAACCACCGCGTATTTGTTTTCCTGTTTATCCCACCTTACTTGGCTTTAATCGAATGTTCCTAGATGGCAGAGTTCATGCATTTTAATGCCCTTTGTTCAAAAATGCATTAGTAAGCATCATTGCTGAATAATACCCGATAAACACATGTAGAAAATATTTCTGCATCCTTTTATTACAATAGTAATTAAGTGATTAACTATGTAGGTAACATAACAGCATTATTGGCAATAACAGACTTCCCAAAACACTAATTTGAGGCCATATCAAGTTGAGACTCAACTGGAACTATATTAATGTCTGTAATTAGGGTCAGTGTAGACCAAGGGGTCTCCGGTGGCTGCTAGGAAGGATTAATCACCCAGATGCAACAGACGATAACATTAATGGCTTAGGTTAAGAGGGATTTGGCCCTTGACTAAGCGGCAAGGATGTGTTTCTTAGACGTGTATCATCAGCAAGTCTCTTTGCAGCACCACCCGTGCACAACTCTAAGTTCGAAGTTTCAGCAGCTTGGGCCTTTGAAAAGGTATTTGGAAAGTTTCCCAGGTTGTATGCTGCAGAAGCTGAAGGCACTATAGTGATAATTAATAAAGTGCCAGACTGGATAATTGTAGGAACTGTAAAAGATACTAAAATGTTACCAGAGGCTCAGATGCACCTGTGAACGTGTGAAGTTAATTTGCGTGAGCAATGTTCCGTGAGAACGGATGGGGACGAGGGGGGTGAAATTTTTGTTAAATAATTCAGACTTCAGACAGGGTAGCTCTTTAAAACAAGAGAGAGAGAGAAAGAGAGAAGAGAGAGGAAAGGGGAAGGGAGGAAGGAAAGGAGGGAAGGAAGGGAGGAAGAGAGGAAAGGAGAAAAGAAAGAATCTCCTGTTGGCATAGGGCTTATGAAAGGAGTTCCTCCTGCATTCTTTCATTATATATACTTCTCTGTGACCTTGACAAAAGTTTAAGAACTGTATTATTAGAGTTTTCTTATTCCCGTAGGACTGGAATGATGGCATTGCCCTTTTAACCAATTTTTAAATAACAATAAACCTCCTCTTGTGTAACAGTATACCTCTTGATACTGCAATGTGCAATGCTGAGTGAGAGGACCTTGTGTTCTATATGTCACCCTAAATCTCACACAGGCTAATATCTATCAAGTTTCAATACACAATAAGTTAATGAGAAAAAAAGAAAGGGTTAGAATGAAGATACCTCCCTCACAGCTTTGTCATGGGGCAGGAGGTGGGGGAATTATTGAGAACCACAGAATTCTAAGCAATTTCAGAGCTTATGACAGTTGATAGATCAATGGTAGCCCTACTGTTGTGATTGTTGTTTGTTGTTGTTATTTTCATTATTATTGAAGTGGCTTTTTGAAAAAATGAAAAACAAATTCCTTGAGGTGAATTATTGCCAGTGATTATTCTGATCTTCTAAGTGGATGGTACAAGATGGATGTATATAGGCAACACCTCTTCTAAATCAACGTTACCATGTACAAGTATTTTCTCCCAGAGTACTCCATTCTCTTGCATATCTGGCTCAGAAATGAACAGACTGTGCTATTTCAACAACAATTCTCTGGGTGACTTACAATTCAATTCATTCTGATACTAACTACTCAGAGTTAGTGAAGACCCCACGGGTTAAGGACTCAGTGCCTGCTCTCATTTCAGATATCAGCTTCAAGTCCTGAGACCCCAGGCTACTTGCATTTTTATCGGACTTGGTTTACAGATTTGGTGGTTCTCACAATCTCCCTTCAGATTTGATAATTTGCTAGAATGACACAGAAAGAACTATACTTATGATTACCGGTTTATTATAAAGAATATAAATGAAAAGCCAGATGAATAGGTAAATAGGGTGAATGGAGAAGGGTCCTAAGTACAGTCTGTCTCAGTGGAGTTGGGATATGTCCCCTCCAGGTACATTGATATGTTTACTAACAAGGAAGCTTCTGCAAATCTCATGGTTCAGAGGTTTTCTACTGAGGTTTTGTTACCTAGGCCCGATTGATTAAATCATCGGCCATATGCTTGAACTTCAGCTCCAGTCCCACCACCCTCCCTGACCTCCAGGTAGGGTTCAAAGTTCTCGCTCTCTAATCAGGTGGCTGGTTCTTCTCCAGAAGCTATCTTGCCACTCTCCCCCGACCCCCAATCCTGGAGTCATCTCATTAACATAAACTGTGTGTGGTCAAAGAGGGCTAGTTATTAATTAACAAAAGACCCTTCTATCGCTCAGGAAATTCCAAGCATTTTAGAAGCTCTGTGCCGGGAACCAGGGAAAAAGACCAAATATATTTTTGATTATACCATGCAAACTTTGCCAGATATTGGTTCTTCTGAGTTTCTTATCCTTTCCATTGTCTTTGGGAATTTCTAAGTACTAAAACCTTGACTTCACCCTTTTCTGTTTTTCTTAGAGACCAGTGTTGTTGAAACTGCCCAGACATAAAATGTATACAATTATTTATACCTGTATTTCTCTGCAAAAACCATACAAATTAGTTTGCTTAAAATCCATGTACAGTTTATTTTATTTTTTTGTTTACGTTTTGTAGGCTTTTGTTGCAGCAACTCAATTTGCTTGCCTTCTCTTTAGATATGAAATTACATGTAATCTCTTTCCCAAATAAAACCATTTTCCCACTCTCAGTGTATTTATCCTTCACTTTACGTTCAAGTCTTTCTAACATTGGATTTATTCAGTGGTAAAATAAAAACCTCAAAATTAAACATGTGTAGTGCATTTGTTTATATTTCTATACCATATATACATATTGAGTATAATCAGTTATGTATTTGTGTTTTAATCTGCCTCACTCTGGGAGTTTCCTTTAAGGAGATTTTGTCTTTAACATATGTCTTTTTAAAAATATAAATATACAGCCTGAGAAAAAACAGAAGTGCAGAGACAGAAAATCATGACACCACAGAATGCCACTATTTCTTTTCCTTTTGATTAATCCAACATGCAAATATAAAAGCATTTTGGTTACTTAAGAAGTTCAATGATGTTTTGCTTTTTTATTCTTATAAATGAAAATATTAACTTAGTCTTTAAGTGATAACATGTAGGGGAGATACGTTAGCAAAACTTTTCTTAATGAAGTGTCTAATATAGCCTCTCCAAGTTTCTATATCCATCTGTAAGGTCCTACATATGTACATGCCTGTGCATACTTATAATACGAACGAGAAAGCCTATTTTACAATGTTATGAGGAGAATGGACATCTTTTTTTATACTTACATATCCAAATGCATGTCAATCTTTCCATTATTAAGCTCTTTAAAATAATTGTTTCTTTTTATTTCTAGGTAACCTTCAAAGCATCAAGACATTCAGTTTCACCAGATTTAAAATGTGTTCTTCTGGCATATGATGTCAAACAGGTAAAGGAGTGATCTTTGAAGAAAATTTTTTCATTGTGTGTTGCATTCAAGTGACAGTTCATAGTTGTGTTGCGTTCAAGTGAGAGTTTATAGTTTTCCTTGGTCATCTACTGAACTAGAGAAAATTTGACATATCCGGTAGGTGCAGGTGAATACTGATAACCGATATTGCACAAGAGAGTTTTGGCAACAATGTCCTTTCTTCCACACCCAGCTAGCAAATAACTGGAACGATCTGCTAGGTGCCTGTACTGGTCCAAGTTCATCGCTTTTAAAGGAGAGTGTGGCAGAGCTTAGCAAATCCAAAAAATGGGGGCTTTTGACAATTCCAGGATAAGCCTTAATATCTACTTGTGTTGTATGTATATGTAGATTAAGGGGTTTCGTAATGGCTGTGCCTGAGCTGCAGTGTGTATTGTGGGAAGAGCTGGTGAAAACATTGATTCAGTTTATGGTCAAATGATTCTTTGTTGGTGTTTGAGCATAAGCCTTGTGGTTGTAGAAATTTCTAAAAGTGGGGCAAGGCAAGAATCAATTCTGAACAAATAAAGTGTTCTAACTGCAATTAGTATTTCATTATTCCATGTCAGCTCTATAGCACAATTAGAGCAATATGTATGGTTGTGGAGTATTTTTACTCAGATATAATTTGCACTGTTAAAAAGCAAAGTAAATGTTGAAAAGGCAATTCAGCAGATTAGCTTCTGTAGAAAATAAATGATTTTGAAAATTATTCAAGAATGTTTTGTGTGCTTTAAGGCAGACCATAAAAATTTATAGACAAAGCAGGAAACCTCATATAATGCATTGAAACCCTTCGAGCACATGAAATTTTACTATTCAAAGGACCTTCTACTTGATGGTTTTAGTCTTTTGAAATATACATGTGTTATATTTTTAGACAAGTTTATATTTCTTATTTAAAATAATTAATTTACACTACAAAAGGCTGGGAGACTGTAATCAAAGCCATCTTTTTCCTGTTACAAATCTTGGCCCTTTTCCTTTACCTTTGTTCTGTGTTCTCTCTACTCATTGGGATTTTGAAAAACATGTAAGAGTTGGAAAAGTGCTTGAGCTTTATAACCAAACTATTGCAGCATCCTCAAGTTTTTAAAACAATATTTGTCGAAAGAGTTTTAACTTAAAATGACTGCTATATTAAAATGATAATAAACTTTAAAAAAAATCAGGTTTCAGTAGCTACAATTTGTTTTATTCTGTTTCATTGATCTATGTGTCTATCCTTCTGCTAGTTCCACGAAGTCTTCTCTTATTTTGGATATTTTACATAAATGGAATCATCCAGTATATGACTGTTGTCTGGCTTCTTTCACTTAGTATAATGCTTTTTAGATTTATCCACATTATAATATGTATTAGTACTTCATTCCTTTTTTACGGTTGAATACTATTTCATTGTATGTATGTACTACATTTATTCATTTATCCATTAAAGGATGCTGGGGTTTTTTCCACCTTTTGGCTGTTATGAATAGTGTTGTTGTAAACATTTGTGCACAAGCATTTTTTTTGAGTACCTGTTTTCAACTTTGGAGATAAATATTGAGGTGTGGAATTGCTGGGTAATGTGATAATTCTATGTTTATCTTTTTGAGAAACCACCAAATCACTTTCTAAAATGGCTGCACCATTTTACATTCCCACGGGCAGTGTGCAAGTGTTTCAGTTTCTCTGTATCCTTACCAACTGTTGTTATTTTCCATTCTTCTTATTGGAGCTATTCAAATGTATATGAATTGATATCTCATTGTGGTTTTGGTGTATACCTCCCTAATTAGACTAATGATGTTAAGCATATTTTCATATGTTTGTTGGCCTTCTGTGTTTCTTCTTTGGAGAAATGTCTATTCAAGTCCATTGCAGTTGTTTTGTTTTTTTCTTTTTGTAGTTGAGTTTGAGAGCTGTTTAGATATCCTGGATAGAAGACCCTTATCAAATATATGATTTGCAAATATTTTCTTCCACTCAGTAGATTGCTTTTTCACTTTTTTGATCATGTCCTTTGGTGCATAAATTTAAAAAATTCTGATGAAGTATGATTTATCTATTTTTGTCTCTTGTTACTCATGCTTTTGGTACCATATCTAAGAATACATTGCCAAATTCAAGGTCATGAAGTTGTACCCTTATGTTTTTTTCTAAGAGTTTTATAGTTTCAGTTCTTATATTTAGGTTGTTGATATATTTTGAATTATTACTTTTTATTGTTTGAGATAGCCTTAAAAACATTTTAAGGTTCCTGTTATATATTGAAAAACCGTTCCAAAATGGTTTTGTTGGTTTATACTGCCCTTAGGCAATACATACCCTGTTACATTGACATATATACACTACCATGTGTAAAATAGATAGCTAGTGGGAAGCTGCTGCATAGCACAGGGAGATCAGCTCGGTGCTTTATGAAGACCTAGAGGGGTGGGATAGGGAGGGTGGGAGGGAGGCTAAAGAGGGAGGGGATATATGTATATGCATAGCTGATTCACTTTGTAGTACAGCAGAAACTAGCACAACATTGTAAAGCAACTATAGTCCAATAAAAATGAAAAAACAGAGTAATTATTAAATTGATAGATTATGTATAACCTAACTACTAATTTTGAATGCATACACAACCCCCCCCACATCACACACATACACACAATAAGTATTGGTGTTATATTACTATGTAATAAATCACCCCAAACTTAGTGACTTAAAAAAAAAAATTACTGTTGTTCACAGTTTGTGTGTATCAGGAATTTGGGATTGGCTTAAGTGGGAGGTTCTGGCTTTAATGATGTTGCAATCAGGTATCAGCTGGGGCTGCAGTCATCTGACAGCTTGACTGAGGCTGGAGGATAGACTTCCAAGGTAGATCTCTCACATGGGTGGGTAATCGGTGCTTGCTGACGTCATGAGGCCTCAGGTTTCTCCACATGAAACTCTCTACAGTGCTACCTGAGTGTCCTCATAACATGGTACCTGGAGTATCCCAGAGTGAGTAGTGCAGAAGATAAAGGTAGGGATTTCAGTGCCTTGCCTGATCTCTCTTTGGAAGTAACCTGTTATTTTCACCATGTACGTATATTTTTTTGTCACACAAGTCAGCTCTAATTCAGTGTTGGAGGGGGCTACCAGAGGGTGAGGATTTGGGGAGACCATCTTAGAGGCTGACTAACATAGTCCCCAAATATTTCATATTCATCCTATGTGAAGTATACTCAAGGCCCCCCAAATTTTTATGCATTACAGCCCAGCATTTTAATCAAGGAGATCAATCTCCTTAGGCATGGTTTCTTGACTGTAGTCCCTTGAGTATATTTATATATTCATATATAAAATTAAATATGCTCAATATATATCCATATGTTTGTATCCATATAAATACTATTAAGATACACATGTATTTTAATATGTATTTAAATACCAATTTGACTATTATTTTCAGGTTTTTTTTTTTTTACTTTTATTGTGAATAACATTTATTTACTCCGTTCGTTTATCTTTTGTAGTCTTAGTATTTTTTTAAACATCTATGTGTATAATTCAATCATTAGTTTTATTGTCCTTTCTTTAAATATATCACTGATTTTTTGGTTTTAATTATTTTTTGACTTGGAGAAATTTTGAATTTTGTGAATTTTTATCTTTCACTTTGTTGTGTTTATTTTTGTTCTAAGCTTAGAGAAATGCCCACCAATGTGATAAATATAAACTTGTATTTTTTTATATATTTTATGCATAAACATTCATTCTATTTTAGTTGCAATCATTTATGGTGACAAGTGATCAAAACCTCTCTTTCTAATGATCATAGTAATAAAAAGACCTATCGTTCATATGAGTGAATGTCATCATGCCCAGTCTTCGGAGGGGCAAGACTCCGAAGGGACATGTTTGATGTATTATTGGAAAACCACCCAACACAATAAACTGTTTCATGAATGCCATACCTGTCCTCAGTTTCCCCATGACTATAATGGAGAGGGAAGAAATATGAATGCTTCTCAAACTTACTCAAATTTACTGTCCTGAACAATGTCCTGGTCATGTGATAATAATCCTGCCTCTGGGATCCTGTGCAAGAGGATATACAGGATCTAGCGCTGTTATTTTGGAGTCAGAGGAGCTGGCTGGGGAGCGCTAATTTAGTTTTATTTCCCTACTGATATTCTCAGTTTGAATCAAATATCAATAATTTAGTGTAGGCCAAATTTAGCAAGTGCCTTTTAGGTCAACAACTGAGTTCTTCTGTGTGTAACCTGTGGGCTACGCATGTTGAATCACACTAATCTGTGGGTTACCAATGTTGAAATGCTTTATTCAGAGCTTAAGTTGGCATCATCATCGTGTCTGAGCTGTGAAGAGTATGATTCTGACTTTTTTCTTAGCTTTATTTTTATCTTAGCTTTTTGCATGTTAACTCTACTATTTTAACAAACACTACAATGATCTGCAATTTTAGTACAGTAAGTTCCCTACGTATGAACGAGTTCTGTTCCGAGAGTCCAATTTGTTCATAAGTCCAACAAAGTTAGCCTAGGTACCCAACTAACGCAATCAGCTGTATAGTACTGTACTGTAATAGGTTTATAATACTTTTCACACAAATAATACATAAAAAACAAACACCAAAAATAAAGAAAACATTTTTAATCTTACAGCACAGTACCTTGAAAAGTACAATAGTACAGTACAACAGCTGGCATCCAGGGGCTGGCATCGAGTGAACAGGCAAGAAGTGTTACTGACTGGAGGAGGGAGAGGAGGTGGGAGATGGTAGCGCTAAAGGATCCTCAGCAATAGGAGACGGAGGACAGGCTGCAGTGTCACTCACGCCTGACACTGATGGCACAGGTTCTGGTTCCTTGCTGGATTCACTTCTATCTACCCTCTTGAGAAAACGATCCAGTGATGTCTGGGTGGTAGCTCTTTTTTTCTCGGCATAGATGACAGGGTAGCACTGGATTGTATTCTCAACGGCTGCTGCATCCTTCATGTACCGTTCTACATTCGGGTATGGCTTAAAAACTCACAGTGCCTCCTCAAATAAAGAAAATCCCTGTGCCATTTCCTGCGTCCTGAATCTCTTCAGTTCTTCAGTTACTTCTCCCTCTTGTCTCTCTTCGTCTTTTCTCTGGGCCTCCAATTCCTGCTGCTTCTCAGCAGTACCACCTGCATCACCACTGCTTTTACGCCTGCTTCCAGACATCCTGGGCTTAAACTAAAGATACTGTACTACTGTACTCTATACAGTACTGTACAGTAAAGCACACAAAAGCACAACCACTTGTAGAGGATGCATGCACACGACAATGTACACCAGACACATGAACTAACTTAACGTGATTGGACATGGGAATGCATGTTAGCATCTTTGAAAGTTCACAGCTTGAAGGTTCTTATGTAGGGGACTAACTGTATCCATTGTCATAAAGCAATTACGATTACTAATATAGGTTTATGGACAGTTTTTGAAGATTCTGCATCAGGAGTTGCATGCTAAAGAAATCATGGAAACTATAAGCCAATAATTTTTTAGTCCTTTGCAAAGAAGACAAAATAATATTCATTTTTGTATCAATGTCAATTTTATTGAACTTAGGCTGAATCTTTTCTGTTGAGATGTACAACTATTAATTAATTCTAATATGATTAATATGAAGACTATTTCCCCCATGCAAATTATTTGTGTTCTACAACATCAAAAAGGTAATTTGAACAAAGTGAGAAGCTGCTTTTCTTTTTGTGGCCAGATTAATGTTTCTCATATTTTGGGCCTATAGCATGGTTCCTAGGTTGTTCTGCTCCACAGAATTTGAGAATGTTTTGTGCCTGTTGTCTACAGGAATCTGTGGACAGATCAAGGTAAATGATATTCTCCTGTAACACTCTTACAGATAAATGGGGGAAACAGGGAGAAAAGATCGTTTATGATTGGAAGTAAAGATGAGTCTTCCTGTAGGAAGGTAGAGAATGCTGCAGGGGCACTTTGGGGTGACCTTGTGATCCTTAAGACTGTAAGAGTGATATTTATTCCGTTTGCTGCAAAAGGAGAAGCCTACTGGCAATGGTAGAGCTTAAGTCTGGCTGCCCCTGCTGAAGTGCTTTTACTTGCGGCCAGGAAGCTTCCTGATAGTTTGTTTTTTTATGCCCAGACTACTTGTCACAATTGCAGGAACTGTCAGACCCATATCACTTGGTGACCCTGTTTACACAGAAGCTGACACCAAAGCAAAGCAAACTTAAAAACCTCCAGGTGATGTCCCAGAAATGCTGGAGAAAGGAGCAGGAAATCAGATTGATCATTTTCCTCTTTTTTTTTTTTTTTTTTTTTTTTTTCTGTGGTACGCGGGCCTCCCACTGCTGCGGCCTCCCCCGTTGCGGAGCACAGGCTCCGAACGCGCAGGCTCAGCGGCCATGGCTCAGGGGCCCAGCCGCTCCACGGCACGCGGGATCCTCCCGGACCGGGGCACAAACCCGTGTCCCCTGCATAGGGAGGCGGACTCCCAACCACTGCGCCACCAGGGAAGCCCTTTCCTCTTTTTTTAAAAGAAGATATTAAACTTGCATAATCAAAGGGAAAATAAATAAACAAAACCAAAATAAATCTCACCTCATATATCCAGATTGTTGAGTTTATCCAACTATGTTTTAGGATGTAACAATATTTGAGAGAAATATTTCTAAAATAAATGGTATATTTTCTGCATTATTAGACCAAGGAAAGAGAACTCACTAAATACTTTTCTCCTTGGCTCATGGCTATCATTATGAACACTGATTACTCTGCAATAACTCAGCAGGAAACCTGCCTGGTTTCTCACATCTGTGTCCTTGTCTGAAGGATGGGGTACAGAAGAATGAAGAGCCTGGAGAGAAAGACAAGTACTGTATGGTATCACTTATGTGTAGAATTTAAAAAATACCAACTTGTTAAAACAGAATAAAATGGTGGCTACCAGGGGATGGCGGGTGGGGGAACAGGACAGATGTTATTTTAGGGGACAAACTTACAAGGAGTAGTAAACAAGCCCTAGAAATTATAATGCACAGTACAGTGAATATAGACAACAGTACTGTATGAGAATCATCAAACTTGCTGAGACTAAAAATTATTGCAAATACCTAAAAAGAAAGTGTAATTCTGTAACGTGATAGAGATGCTAATTATTGCTACAGTGGCAGTCATATTACAATATATAAATGAACATGTACACATTAAACTTATACAATGATATAGGTCAAAATATATTTCAATTTATAAAAATGGGGGGATAGTGTGTTTAAATCATCTCTTGTTGGAAGGAATGTCATAGCCCAGGTTCCCTTCAATCACTCCTCTTCCTTTTACTCAGTTTCCCACACTCAAGCTAAGCTGATCTTTAAAAAAAAAAAATCTGCTTGTCATCCACTGTTTAAAACCTTCCTAGGCTTCTTGGGATAAAGAAGTCATAATAGCCTACAAGGCCCTGCCTGCCGTTTTAGCCTCACCTTCCACAAACCACCCGCAACCTGTTCTCAGCACTTCTGGGATTTCCTTCAGTTCTTCGAAACACCATGCCCCTCCCATCATCGGGCTTTCACTACTCTTCTTCCTGGAACAAGTTCCTACCCCTTTCTTCATATTGATAATTTTTCCTTATTCTTTAGATGCCAACTCAAGCATACGTGCCTTAAACATCAAGGCTGTTCCATTTGGCTGTTCCAAATCAAGGCTGATTTGGTCATATTTCCCTATTACAAGTTTCATGGTACTCTCTCTCCCCACTGTAGAATTTATCACAGCTATAATTGTGTCTAACACAATGCCTGACACAGTGTTACTCAAAAAAAAAAAAAAAAAAAAGAGGGCTTCCCTGGTGGCGCAGTTGTTGAGAGTCCGCCTGCCGATGCAGGGGACACGGGTTCGTGCCCCAGTCCGGGAGGATCCCATGTGCCACAGAGCGGCTGGGCCCGTGAGCCATGGCCGCTGAGCCTGCACGTCCGGAACCTGTGCTCCGCAACGGGAGAGGCCACAGCAGTGAGAGGCCCGTGTACTGCAAAAAAAAAAAAAAAAAAAAAAGAATAAATAGAAACATAATTTATGAATTAATAAACAAGAACCTCCACCAAACTTTTCCTTGAAGTGCCAGGCAAGGGTCACTTGCCCTTCTCTGTGCCTTTATGGCATGTGGTACATACTTACCTCTCAATATTTCTGTCATTGCGTTGAACACAACCATTTATGTGTACACCTCCTTGACTAAACTATAAGACCCTTAAAGCCAAGAACTTTGCTTTATTCCTTTTAAAGCCCACAGGGTTTTCTGCAGTGAATGGCGCATTGTAAACACTTAGTCAATGTTTGTGAAACTAAAACAGTGATTATCAATCTTGGCTGCACATCAGAATCACCTGGAGAGTTGAGTTCCACCTTGCAGAAATCCTGATTTAATTGTTTTGGGATAGAGCCCAAACACTGGAGTTTTAAAAACTCCCCAGGAGACTGTAATGTCAGCCAGGCTTACAGTCCACTGAATTTAAGTGAACTGCTCTCTCTTCCACCTATTGAAGACTTTTCAGACTTCAGACAAGGGAAAGACAAGAAATAAAGATGAAAATACCTGCTTTTTAATACTGCACCTACTTGGTGCCAAAGACTGTACCTGTACATCTTCATTCCTTACCATTTCTCTTTATAGCAGTTGATGTTATTTTATTAATGAAAATATAGAGACAAAGGAGATTCCTTTGCATAATAAATTTGCACAATATGACTCAAGATTGAAACTTTTTTTTTTCTGGAACCATAGTTCTCAATATATGTTCCCAGAATAGCAGCACCAGGATCTCCTGAGAATTATTAGCAGTGTAAATTCTTGGGCTCTGCCCAGGCCCAATGAAACAGGAACTCTGGAGCTGGGACCTAAGATCTGTGGGTAACAAGCCCTCCAGGTGATTTTCTGATATAGCTCAAGATTGAGAGCCACCTATTCAGAGGAAATGAGTCCTTCAAATTCAAGAGCTCTACTTGGGAAAAGACCTAAGTAGCTAGAACTTAACCATGTATATGGCAGTGATTTAGAGAAAATATCATTTAAAAAAGAGAGTCTACCATTTTCTCTTTAGTATTTCAAAATAATTTAATCCTGGATTTAACGTTCAGCTGTTCCTTTCTGACCTTGGCCATTGGTCTGGCCTCATTTACTCTTCAAGGTTGATGCTTAATCTGTCATATTATAATTAGAAGTGACCTAGTGAGGAATGCATGGAAGATGGAGAAAATAGGTGAGTTTATATTCAAATCATCCATACTTAAATGTTTTGTTGAAGTGTAGCATGCATACAGGAGCACGCACATACTGTGAGGATAGTCTGATGAAGTTTTACAACTGAGCGTATCTCTGTAACTATCACCCAGATCAAGAAGCAAAACATTACTGTGCTCCTTTCCAGTCACTAGCCACCTCAAGGGAGGCCACTGTTCAAGCTTTTAACAGCTTAGATTATTTTTTTCTATTTTTTACATATATATATATTCATACAGTGTGTGCTGTTTTGGGTATGTCTTCTTTTACTCAACGATGTTTGTGAAATATATCCATATTGTTCAATAGTTGGATAGTACCTTGTTCATTTTCCCTACTATTATAGCATTCCACTGCAAATATCATTGTTTATCCATTTGACTGCCAATTGGACTATAAAAAATATATACCTGAACAATATAGCTTTTTTGTGTTGGATTATTTTCTCTGATCACTCCCTTTTCTATCTATTACCCTGCTGCTTTTTTGGTGCCTGTTTCAAAAATGGATTTTAGTAGAGGGAACAAACTTTTGTTGCGTATTCAAATAGTGTCTCTTATATGGGAAGTCCATCAATTTAAACGTGCCCAAATCCTTGCTCCTTAGTCACTGATAACATATTTTACAAAGGTGGGAAACTTAGAGATGCTAACTTACTTACTTAGGGTCCCACTTCCCAGTTGCAGAGCTCGGACTCAATCCCATCTTTCTAGCTCCAAAGCCCCTGCCATTTTCTGAAAGTTATTACGTATCTCCATAGATTTATTCTGTAATCTGGCGTAATTATTTTCCCATTCATTTGCAGTTATATCAACTGTATTCTAATTAAGTAATTAGAAGACAAATGGAACTTGTATTGCATATAATTATTTGCAGTACTCAGGTAGCATTTATTATATTCATCCAGACTTACTGGTTATGCATTTTAATTTTCTATTTGCTTCTTAGAAGTTGTTTCTCAAAAATAGCCAACTAAATAACTGTGGGTTGCACTTTGATACCATTAATTTGAAAATATTCCTGAGGAAGAAAAAAAGTATTCCAAAATATAATGCAGTCTAGATTTTATGAAATCTTGATTATCAGAATATTTGTGCTTAAGAATTGTCATCTAGTATTTGACATTTCCAATATCAAAGTTATTTTTTCCTTTATTCTGAGTTATGTTAAATCATAAATAGTTTTAACCATTTAAATCAAGTTTATTTTATATATTATTCCAATATGCTTAACATTATTAGTCCATTTGAGTTATTTAACAATTGCATTTTAAGCCATCTTTGAAAAGTCCATAGTGTAATGTATGTAATAATATATACTTAAGACAAACGAAATAAGTAGAAACAAGTATTTTAAAAAAAACCCTTTAAACTAATATTTATAGTTTTCTTACTGTTTGGATTAACAATGCATATTAAATAGACTAATAAATAGCTAAATTAACTATTTACATTGCCAACATACTTATTATGTCTTATGTTTGGGGTCAGAAACTTTAATTGCATTTACTGTTGTTTAGGAATAATTAGAAGATGAATCTTCATGAGAATAAGCTCTTTCTAAAAAGAAAAGCAAAACCGAATGAATCTTTTAAACCGTGTCTAACAGAAGGAATAAATCAATTATACGTGTGCTACAGTTACTGTGTTGATATCTGTCCTCCAAAGTCGATGCTCTGCAGAAGCGTGGTCTTGTTATTCTCTAGAGTTAGATGCATTCACTTCAGTTTATGTTTCTACTAGTCTGTAGCTCTGTAGACAAGACCTTCTTTATGATAAATTTCTATTTTAACTAAGATGTAATTCACTGTACCATGAATCCTGCATGCACTACTGCCTAAAAAAGTAACTCTTCTCTAGTGAATTATCTAAATTCTGAGCCTTAATACTTCAGTGCTTTACAATTACAGGCAAATATTTAAGAAGTCTGTGGGAGTACATGATCTGGTCATGGAATTATCTAAGCTATTAAGATTCATGCACTTGGGGAGCACTAATATTTCAAATAATCCTATTAATAATAAACTCAGGAAATCATAGCCTAGGAAAGTGACTGAACTCAAATATATGGGACTTGGAGTTCACCTTGAGAGCCTCCTGCCTTCCAGTGCCCATAGAACACACCTTCTTGGTCCCATTGTAGCTGCTGCTGCTAAATGACCTTTCTAGTTAACCTCCTCCTTTCTAAAGAGAGATAATAAGGCATGAAAAAAATATTAACATCAATTTTGGATTTTTTTCCTTGGTTAAAGCAGAAGAATCCTAGGAGGAAAAAAAGGAAAGAAAGGAAGGAAGGAAGGGAGCAACCCTAAGTTTTGGCAGATAGAATTTACAACTTTTCCTTTTTGTAGTAGCTATTATTGTATTTATCAGTGTATCATTAATTCAACTACATAGCATTTGTTTTATTTTGATTTTGAAAATAATATGTTTAGTATAGAGAATTTGAAAACACTGAAAAACATGAAAAAGATGATTATAATGCTTGTATTTACCTCTTTTAGAGAACACCACTAACAATATGTTGATTTATCTCATCCAAGTCTTGTTTTTGTCATAGATACATATATCTTGTTTCCATTTATAGACAAAATTATTAGAATACTTTGAGAAATAATGTATTAGCAAAACATTGTCATACTAAGCATTCCAATCTTGTTCAAGTAATCTAATGTTGTATAATTACTACAGACCTTTGTGGCATAAAACAGTAATTTATTATCATCGTGGATCTTGTGCATTTTGGAAGGGCTCTGCTATGACATTCCCACTTGCATTCTCATTTGTGATTGCTGTCAGATGTTGTTTGGGGCTGCAGTCATCGGAAGACTTGACGGGACGGAGGATCTGCTTCCAAGGTGGCTCATTCACGTGGCTGGAAGTTAATGCTGGCTGTTGGCTGACAGCTCAGTGTTTCTCCATGTGGACCACTCCACGGGGTTACTTGATGTCCTCATGGCAGGGTAGCTGGCCTCTCCCAGAATGGGTGATCCAAGGGAGCAAGGTGGAGTCTGCAATGCCTTTTTGGATCTAGCTTGGACCACATAAGCCTCCATTACCACTATATTCTATTGGTGACACAGGGTCAGCTGTGATTCCAAGTAGGAGGGGAGTATACCAGGGCATGAAAATAAGGAGATGAGAATAATTATGTGTCACAGATCCCGATAGGAAGAAATCAAATTGCATGAAGGTTTTGGACAGTTCATCATGAACTCACTGTAGCATTAGTGGAGATTACATGCTGAATGTTGGTGAAGTCAGGTGGCTTTGAAGCTGGCTAACTACCAAGAGAGTTATGATTAATTAATATTATTGTGAGCATCTCTATCAATGTAGCACAGGCCTGTATTATTGTTATTGTTCTTTCCTATTCGATATGATTAAACAAGATTTAAATAGATAAAAAAATGCAGATAAAAATTTAGAATGAGAGTTGATTTAGTAGACTACAAAATCAAGATTACAGATAATCTAGAGGCGGGAATGCTAGCCCAAGTCAACAATGTTAAATTTATTAATGGTTAGAATGAATTTAAGCATGTGTTTTATTTAAAAATCTGGTTCTTAAAATATAGGATGAAAAGAGTAACCGGTATCCCAACTTAGGTACTTTTATTGATCGTAAACTCAGTATGGACTTAGACTCTCCCATGAACTTTAAAAACATCAATATATTTTTCAAGATGAGTTAATAAAATTAAACTGCCTAGAACTGTACTGTCCAGTACTGTAGCCACTGGCCACATGGGCTGAATGAGCACTTGAAATGCAATTAGTCTAAGTTGAGGTGTGCTGTAAGTGCAAAATACACACTCCAGATTTTGAAGGCTTAGTAAAAAAAAAAAAAAAGTAAAACATTAATAATAGGTTATATTCAAGATATGATAAAACAACATTTTTGTATATATTGGACTAAATACAATGTATTAGTAATTTTTAAACTTTTTTCTCTTTTTTTATTAATAGGGCTATAAAAATTAAACTTACTTATATAGTACTTGCATTATATTTCTCCTGCTCAGTGCTGCTCTAGAACACAGGAGGTAAATATCCCAATGTTTTAAGTGCCAGTTGGAAAGCACCTGGGATGCTGTACCCAACTGGAGACCATATGGAAGGAGACAGTCATAATTCTCAAAGACTTAGAAACTGTAATGAAGGAATTAGATATGTAGCTATGAACAGAGAAAACTTGGCAAAAGACAGGGATAATAATAGATATCTTGAGTGTTGCAGGGCTGTCAAAGAGAATAGAAGTCAGATGTATTTCTTAGTGTAAAACTAAGGCCAATAAAAACAAATGGCAACAGGAAGACAGATTTGGCTCAGCATAAAGAAGGCCTCTCTAACAGTTACTTGTTCAATGATACAGGACCTACTTTCTTTAGAAATTTACAAATGGTGGATGGATAACGCTCCATTATAGGCACTGTGTAAAGGAAACTTGCACAGGTGAACTGTGTTGGAATAGTTAAATTTCAGTCTTTCATTAATCCAAGAAAGACAGCAGTTTCCGCTCTAAAATACATCATAGCATAAACACAGGAAGAAAGAGTTGTGTGACTCTCCTACTAATATGTCAAGTTTGAAGTCTTGCAGAATATATAGTCCTGAAATTTTCTTTCTATAAATGTCAACATTTATAGAAAGAATGTCAAAAGCAGTCTACTTTGCTTTATTTACTCATATCTAGTTTGAAAAAGATCAAACATAGGACAACTTTTCAGAAAAATATAACAGTAATTCTTACTAGAAATAGCAAACTTCAAGTAAAAGAAAAAACGTACACATGGAAAGAAATTCAGATGTAGTGTTTTCTGATTATACCAAGAGACGACAATGTTATGATTCCTAATTGGAGTTTACGCTAATTCACTTGTAATTGCTTTTATGTTGCCTATTTAAAAAAGAAAAAAAAATGGTAAAGATTGTGTGTTAGTAAATTAACCAGTTCAAAGATACTGTGTGGTATAAGGAGACTCTTAATTTAGCCAAATGGAAAGGACCCGAGCATTTCTGAATAAAGAGGGAGCAGAGAATGTAACTAGAGTAATGAGACTATGCATTTTTAAAAGAACTCAGCCAGAAAATGACCAACAGTCACTGTCAAAAAATTGAAACTTCATTTTTAAGAGCACATTTTTTGTTTATATAGAAGATTTAATCCAGTGTACCTGTAACATAACTAAATGTTTCATAATCATACTGAATTTTACTTATCTGTACTGAATTATGTCCAATTTACATTTTTACACATTTTTCTCCTCTTGTGCCTTTGAGATCATTTAAGGCTCTAACAAGGCCTTAGTTGATGTGACATCCCCAATACCAAGTTCCATGCAGCTGTGCACTATTGTCATTTCTTTCTTGAATAAGTGAATGACTCCACAAGGAGCGGGACAAACATTCGCCACTTGGGGAGAGAGGACCTATTCCCTGCTTCTTCTGCTTAACAGCCTTTCTAGACCCTGTCTCAAAAAATAAGAGATACTTTACAGAGATGATGAAAAGCCAGTGGTATTGGTGTGAAATTTGATCTTCATAAAAGAGATAAATTCAATAATCAAAGCTTTTCACATTAATTTTTTCACCTTAGACTAGTTTCTGCACCTATAATTTTGTACTCACATTTATGAATATTGGCTGATTGACAATGATTTAATCACTTTTCTTTTCAAATAGAAAAATGTTTCTGCCTATAATATCCCAAATGCAAAAACATTAACAGTTTTCAATATAGGGTATCACTTTGTCGTTATTGCTTTTCCCTCTAAATGGAATTGAGGAGCAGGTTTTTATTTTTTGCGGTTGAATTTCACTTAATACATATGCCTGTCATGCATAATAACACATTCTGGGAGGAGGGCGTTTTATTAATAACTTTATTTGCAAATTCAGTATCATGAGACCAAAATAGTGATATGCATGCTCACTTACTCTTCCTTACAATTGACAAAACTATTTGTGTATTTACTGGTGGTATGAAAAATACAGTTATTTGATGCTGTAGCTAGTCGTGATGTTAATAAAGAATAGACATTTAGGGGCTTCCCTGGTGGCGCAGTGGTTGAGAGTCTGCCTGCCAATGCAGGGAACACGGGTTCGAGCCCTGCTCTGGGAGGATCCCACATGCTGCGGAGCAGCTGGCCCCGTGAGCCACAATTACTGAGCCTGCGCGTCTGGAGCCTGTGCTCCGCAACAAGAGAGGCCGTGATAGTGAGAGGCCCGCGCACCGCTGTGAGGAGTGGCCCCTGCTTGCCGCAACTGGAGAGAGCCCTCGCACAGAAACGAAGAGCCAACACAGCCATAAAAAAAAAAAAAAAAAAAAAGAATAGACATTCAAAACTTACTATAATTTATTGCAGATTAGATCTGTACTTAATTATTCATTCATCAAAGAAAATGATGTCTTTGTTTTCAGAAAAATGCTCCAAATTACTGTACAATTCACCAAAAACACAAAGCCCTTTTTCCTGTTGTTGGATATTTAGGTTATTTCAAATTTTTCCTCTATTTAAATAATGTCGTGATGATCATCCTAGCATTTAAAACTGTGTCCACGTTTCTAATAAATCACTGAGTTGAATGATATTAATTTTGTAAGAGTTATTAAAACATATTACTGTAGTTATTTCCAAGAAGTTTATCTCAGGTGGCACTTCTACCGTCTCTGAATTATTGTGTGTTCTTTTAATTTAACCTTTTAAGCATTATTAATATATATATATATTTTTTTTTTTTTTGCGGTACACGGACCTCTCACTGTTGTGGCCTCTCCTGTTGCGGAGCACAGGCTCTGGATGCACAGGCTCAGCGGCCATGGCTCACGGGCCCAGCCGATGTGGGATCTTCCCGGACCGGGGCACGAACCGGTGTCCCCTGCATCGGCAGGTGGACTCTCAACCATTGCGCCACCAGGGAAGCCCCATTATTCATATTTTTGATGAGAAAATTGACTGAAAAGTTAAAGAGATTTGATGAAGACCTCCTAGCTAGATAACAGCAGAGCTGGGATCAGAATCAAAGGTCATGATATTAATCACAATGTTAAGATGGTTTTCCTTAATGTAAGATAGTATAGTCATCCAACATAACTTTATTCAATACCGATTCACAGAGCGCTTACTCTGTGCCTAGCATTGTTGTATGCATCACGGATACAGCCCTGAACAAAAATGAGAATTTCTTGTCAACATGGAGTTTTAAGAGAATAATGAAAATAAATGAGTAATTTATACAGCATGTTAGATGCTTCTAAGGGCTAGGGGATTTTTTAAATTTTACTTTTTAGTTTTACTTTTATTTACTTTTAAACATAGATTCACAAGAAGTTTCAGCACAGCCTGGAGATGTGTCTGTACCCATCACCAAGCTTCCTGCCATGGTTGACATCTTTCATAACAGTTGTGCATTATTAAAACCAGGAAGAGTGTATTTATCAAAAATTGTACAATAAAATTAAGTAGATTATAGATCTTTCTCAGATATTCTGCATACATATTTTGCATACACTCATTTTTTGGCATGTCCTACGTATATTTCTGTTGCATTTTCTTACATATAACTAACATCACCACGCACAATTGAGATACACATCCGTTCTGTCACCGTGAAGAAAATCTCTTATACTTCTCCTTTGTAGTCACACCCTCCCTCCCCTTCTCTCATCTCTGGCAACAACTGTTCTCCATCTCTACAATTTTGTTATCTCCGGCATGGTATATAAATTGTATTATACAATATATAACCTTTTGAGATTGACTTTTAGGTGTTTTTTTTTTTCCATTCAGTATAATGCTCTTAAGATCCATATAAATTGCCACGGGTATCAATAGTTTGTTCCCTTTTATTGCTGAGTAGTACAGAGAGATCTATAAAGCAGAAAAGAAAACGCCGTTAAGAAGGGTGCAGTTGGCACAGCCTGCCGCCATCTTGAGTTGGGTGTCCTGTGAGGAGCTTCAGCGCACATCCTGAGCTTAGGTACTGGCTCAGCTGTTTCACAAGGAACTCTGGTCTGAAGGGCCGGGGGCAAGGCCTCTGCATGGGGCCAGCTATGAGCAAGTAAAACAGACTAAGCACAAAGGGAAAAAAGGTGGATGGGCTAGGCCTGAAGTGAGATGGCCAGATTTATGTCCTTTCCAGATGAAATGTGGATCCTCTAGCAACAGGAGCCATGTGGCTGACAGGGTCTTGGTGCTCCAGCCAGGTGTCAGGCTTCTGAGGTGGGAGAGCCAAGTTCAGGACATTGGACCACCAGAGACCTCCTGGACCCATGTAATATCAATCAGCAAGAGCTCTTGCAGAGAGCTCCGTCTCAACGCTAAGACCCAGCTCCACTCAATGACAGTGCTGGATACCCTATGCCAAACAACTAGCAAGACAGGAACACAACTACAACCATTAGCAAAGAAGCTGCCTAAAATCATAAGTACACAGACACCCCAAAACACACGACCATACGTGGACCTGCCCACCAGAAAGACAAGATCCAGCTTCATCCAGCAGAACACAGCCACCAGTCCCCTCTACCAGGAAGCCTACCCAACCCACTGAACAAACCTTAGCCACTGGGGACAGACACCAAAAACAACGGGAACTATGAACCTGCAGCCTGCGAAAAGGAGACCTCAAACACAGTAAGTTAAGCAAAATGAGAAGACAGAAAAACACACAGCAGATGAAGGAGCAAGGTAAAAACCCACCAGACCAAACAAATGAAGAGGAAATAGGCAGTATAACAGAAAAATAATGCAGAATAATGATAGTAAAGATGATCCAAAATCTTGGAAATAGAATGGAGAAAACACAAGAAACGTTTAACAAGGACCTAGAAGAACTAAAAAAGCAAACAAACAATCATGAACAACACAATAAATGAAATTAAAATTTCTCTAGAAGGGATCAATAGCAGAATAACTGAGGCAGAAGAACGGATAAGTGACCTGGAAGATAAAACAGTGGAAATAATTACCACAGATCACAATAAAGAAAAAAGAATGAAAAGAATTGAGGAGAGTCTCAGAGACCTCTGGAACAATATTAAACGCACCAACATTTGAATTATAGGGGTTGCAGAAGAAGAAGGGAAAAAGAAAGGGACTGAGAAAATATTTGAAGAGATTATGGCTGAAAACTTCCCTAATATGGGAAAGGAAATAGTCCATCAAGTCTAGGGTGTGCAGAGAGTCCCATACAGGATAAATCCAAGGAGAAACATGCCAAGACACATATTAATCAAACTATCAAAGATTAAATACAAAGAAAAAATATTAAAAGCAGCAAGGGAAAAGCAACAAATAACGTACAGGGGAATACCCATAAGGTTAACAGCTGATCTTTCGGCAGAAACTCCGCAAGCCAGAAGGGAGTAACAGGACATATTAAAAGTGATGAAAGGGGGAAAAAAAAAAGTGATGACAGGGAAAAACCTACAACCAAGATTACTCTACCCAGCAAGGATCTCATTCAGATTCAATGGAGAAAGTAAAACCTTTACAGACAAGCATAAACGGGGAATTTTATGGCTTGATTGGAATTTTATCTTTAAAAGGATTAAGTGAACTTTATTTTATTTTATCTATTTTTTTATACAGCAGGTTCTTATTAGTCATCAATTTTATACACATCAGTGTATACATGTCAATCCCAATCACCCAGTTTATCACACCACCACCCTCTCCCTCTGCCGCTTTCCCCCTTGGTGTCCATACGTTTGTTCTCTACATCTGTGTCTCAATTTCTGCCCTGCAAACCAGTTCATCTGTACCATTTTTCTAGGTTCCACATATATGCGTTAATATACGATATTTGTTTTTCTTTTTCTGACTTACTTCACTCTGTATGACAGTCTCTAGATCCATCCACGTCTCAACAAATGACTCAATTTCTTTCCTTTTTATGGCTGAGTAATATTCCATTGTATATATGTACCACATTTTCTTTATCCATTTGTCTGTCGATAGGCATTTAGGTTGCTTCCATGACCTGGCTATTGTAAATAGTGCTGCAGTGAACATTGGGGTGCATGTGTCTTTTTGAATTATGGTTTTCTCTGGGTATATGCCCAGTAGTGGGATTGCTGGATCATATGGTAATTGTATTTTTATTTTTTTAAGTAACCTCCATACTGTTCTCCATAGTGGCTGTGTCAATTAACATTCCCACCAACAGTGCAAGAGGGTTCCCTTTTCTCCACACCCTCTCCAGCATTTGTTGTTTGTAGATTTTCTGATGATGCCCGTTCTGACTGGTGTGAGGTGACACCTCATTGTAGTTTTTTTTTTTTTGCGGTACACGGGCCTCTCACTGCTGTGGCCTCTCCCGTTGCAGAGCACAGGCTCCAAACGCGCAGGCTCAGTGGCCATGGCTCACGGGCCCAGCCGCTCCGCGGCATGTGGGATCCTCCTAGACTGGGGCACAAACCCGCGTCCCCTGCATCAGCAGACGGACTGTCAACCACTGTGCCACCAAGGAAGCCCCTCATTATAGTTTTGATTTGCATTTCTCTAATAATTAGTGATGCTGAGCAGCTTTTCATGTGCTTCTTGGCCATCTGTATGTCTTCTTTGGAGAAATGTCTATTTAGGTCTTCTGCCCACTTTTGGATTGCACTGTTTGTTTTTTGATATTGAGCTGCATGAGCTGCTTGTAAATTTTGGAAATTAATCCTTTGTCAGTTGCTTCATTTGCAAATACTTTCTCCCATTCTGAGGGTTGTCTTTTTGTCTTGTTTATGGTTTCCTTTGCTGTGCAAAAGCTTTCAAGTTTCATTAGGTCCCATTTTTTTTTTTTTATTTCCATTACTTTAGGAGGTGGATCAAAAAAGATCTTGCTGTGATTTATGTCAAAGAGTGTTCTTCCTATGTTTTCCTCTAAGAGTTTTATAGTGTCCAGTCTTACATTTAGGTCTCTAATCCATTTTGAGTTTATTTTTGTGTATGGTGTTAGGGAGTGTTCTAATTTCATTCTTTTACATGTAGCTGTCTAGTTTTCCCAGCCCCACTTATTGAAGAGACTGTCTTTTCTCCGTTGTATATCCTTGCCTCCTTTGTCATAGAGTAGTTGACCATAGGTGTGTGGATTTATCTCTGGGCTTTCTATCTTGTTCCATTGATCTATGTTTCTGTTTTTGTGCCAGTACCATATTTTCTTGATTACTGTAGCTTTGTAGTATAGTCTGAAGTCAGGGAGTCTGATTCCTCCAGCTCCGTTTTTTTCCCTCAAGACTGCTTTGGCTATTCGGGGTCTTTTGTGTCTCCATACAAATTTTAAGATTTTTTGTTCTAGTTCCGTAGAAAATGCCATTGGTAACTAGATAGGGATTGCATTGAATCTGTAGATTGCTTTGGGTAGTATAGTCATTTTCACAATATTGATTCTTTAAAAGGATTAAGTGAGCTTTATATTCCCTTTATGAAATGTTTGTGCCAATTTTATCAAATTGTTTAAGTGACTTTGGCATGAAGTGGAAGGCACACATCTTCTATTCCTTTGCATTGTTCATGACCCACTGGTGCCTTTAGACCTCACTCAGAGGGCACAAAAATCTTAAGAATTTACTGGAAGAACAGAGATGACATCTCCTGTGACTCAAAGGGCATTGCATCAGAGTGTGGTCTTCATCCCAGGAAAATCTCGTGTAAGGGGAAATGAAGGTGAAGTCTTACCAGACAGTATCTGTGGTTTTTGTGGTCATGTCAGGTCGCAAACACTAAGTGGACCCACCCGAAAATCCAGTCCATTTGGAAAATTATACGAACTAAGCCAAATCTTAGCCTTTCACCCTGTCAAAGAATAAGGGGTCCACTTTGTCCCTTTGACAGGTCTCAGAAGCAGCTCAATAAATGAACAAAGCTCAGGAAGCCAAAGCTGTAGATATTCATGAAAGTTCTGAATTGAACTGGTGTTGGAGAGAGCTGGCAATCATAATTTTGTTCACAAACATGCTGACAATAAACAATAAACTCTCAGGTAAAAACAGCCAGACACATAGAAGTTCACTCATTTCAGCTAAGTACAACTTCTCCAGGAAAACTTTCTCTCCTGTCTTCTGGACTATGCAATTGGAAACTTACCCCTGCAGTATTAGATTCTGTATTTCCACCATCAAATATAAGCCCCCTGAGGACAGATACTATTTTTTTCTTTCATTTATTTTTCCTGCCATACCTAGAATGTAGTAGAAAGCAGTAGGCACTCTGTAAAAAGGATACATTCCTCTTACATCAAGGAACACAAGCTATGACTTGCAGGTGTACTTGGAAATGTGACTACTGCTATAAACAGTTCTCAACATCCCTTCAGCGAGCATCAGTATCTGATTAATATCCTTTCTACTTAAAAGAGAGAATTAAGAGATGAAACCTAACTGCCAAGAACCAGTAGGGGAAAGTAGTCACTGTGTTGATTTGAATGCCTGCTGTGCAAGTGACATATTAATATTAAATGGATTTTTATTGAACAGTTGCATTGTCAAATGGGAAAAAATTAATTATTTGAAAAAATCCAAAGCATTTACCCCCAACTGTGTAGGTAAAGAGGAAAAAAAAAAAAGCTGAAGAAACAGTAACTCTCACATGCTTATTTTTTTCCTGAAAGTGTGAGATGGTGAAAACTGAGAAAGAAAGTATAATGTGCTTTCAGCTATTTATAATATTATGTCACAAAAACAATAATAAAAATAAAAATTCTTTTATGGGGTTCATTTACAGAATATTAAATAATCCTTAGGAAGTTATCAATGTAGTCAGCTTTCTAGAATTACAGGTATTTGTTGTTATTGTTTTAATTTCTTATTTTTATATTTAACCTTCCTGGGCTACCTGACACACAGGTGTTCATGATGAAAAACAACTGATGAAGATAAGAAATTGCTGATCTTTATTGCTTAAGGTTGTTATTCATCTTCAGCAAAAGATGAAGATAAACAGTTGCTATTTCTATAGGTTCTTTAATGCTGATGTCAAGTTTCTCATTTACTTCATATTAATTCCTAAGCACTCGCATCTTTAAAATTTAGGTATGAGTGTAATCTCAAAAGAAGCACTAGGAAATACAAGACAACTTGGTCAAGCTTGTAAACCTCACTTAGGGGATTATTTTGTACTCGTCCCAAGATTTATTCTAGTGCAAAATTTAACCATACATCCAAAAACTATTTATTAAGACCTTTTCTCAAATCAAGTGTAGAGCTCTGGTTAGAAGTTTTCAGTCTGGATCAGTTTAGGTCTGGTTTATTTTCTGGATCAGAGCTAAATTAGGCCAAGTGTATTCAGCCCAGTTCCTACTTAAGGGCAATGTAACGTGTGATATCCAAGCATATGACACCTTAAAGTTGGGGTTCCACATTTAAAGAGGTACAACATGTTCTTCCCCTGCTGCCAGAGGTGAACTGAATGGCGAAAATGGGCTTAGTGATAATTTGGGAATATTGCCTTTTGCTTTATTTCATCTTGTGTTTTCTGTTTGGTACATAGGCTGTCCACTGAAGTTTGTCTTCAGTGTTCGTTGCCCAAGTTGTTTCATTTCTTCCGGGTTGAGGAAGGTGTTCTGGATGAGTTATCAAGAAGTCACAGCATTTTTATGTTACAGAGGGCTTAGAACACCCTGATTTATTGCTGGGAAATTGAGGCCCAGACAGTCAAATGACATAAAGCTATGTAGTAGCAGAGTTTGACCTAGATATTAGAGCTCTGAATTCTCAAGGACTTTTTTCATTATTCTTTAAAATATTCCATATCATTAGGAGCAGGAAAAATTATATTCCCTCCAGAAAATTTAAAAAGGACACATGTATCTTAGTCCCTTTCAAATACTAGTTATATTGTATTTTTCCCACACATCTACTCATTCATTTTCAAATAATTGAATATCAACAAATGTGCTAGCAATTAAGAATAAAAATAGTTGCATATAATTCCTGCTTTTCACTTGAAGTGTTCACACTCTAGAGGGGAAATTTGTATAAATAGAAGAATTATAATAAATGGAACAAGGATTGATCTTCAAGAGCCAAGATAGCTCAAAATTCCCAGAAAAGAACATCAAAACTGTACCTTGAAGATTGAGTAGGAATTTTCTAGGGTTAAAAAACTGAAGTGGGGAGATGCCTTAAGACACATACAGAACGAGAGTCATGAAAGGGCCCAGCATGTGTACAGAGCAGTGAGATACTTGGTGTGGCAAGAATGTTGGAAAGTGAAGTGTGGAAGAGGTTCAGAAGGTCTTAATTTGCTTGCTAATTATTTTCAGTCTCTGAAGTTTGTTGTGTTGAAATAGAAATCCTCAATCACTTGCAGGCTCACAAAGAGCACATGAGTTTTCGATATCAGGCAAAGCTGCCTGTTTGTTACTGCAGAGTGTTTGCCTCTGTGTGGCACCTCTGGGACTAATGAGTTGGGCAAGATCACAGGAAACTACAGGGTCTCCTTTTCCCCCTCTAACCCAGGACTAGCCTTGAAAGTTGGTGTCTTGATCCCCTTTCTTCCATGTTCTCTTACTTGGTACTCAGGGCTTTTCCAATCCATCTTGACCTTGCTAATACCCTTTTTATTTGGGAATGGAAAAAGGGGCAAAAAGAAGCTCTGAGTAATCCCTAACTTTAGGAATGACCTCTTAGACCTGCACTGGGGCTTAGTTTCATTTTTTTTTCTTTAGGTTTTTTTTCCACTTCTGAGAGGCAGGTGACACTGATGGGTTCCATCCCCTCCCTTCCCAGTTGATCACTGAAACATATCAAAGGTAAAACAGCCAGGACCTATCTGACTGGCTGTTTCCAATCAGATGAACATTTCTTTAGTTCAAATTGAAATAAGTAAATTGATTATCAAGCTCTGTTCTAAACCAATATTAAGTATGCATATTTTGTGTATATATGTATGTTTATATGTATTTTCATTCATGTAGGTAGAGCATCCCGAATTTGTATTTGTTAGGTGTCCTCAATCTGGATAAACTATTATAAAACCTTTAATGCATCCATGGTTGCCTTGCAACGGCTTAGGAGATGTATTTCCTTCCCTCCCATTCATTTGGGGTTATCCACATCATCATTTTTTTTTTCTTTTCTCTTCAACATTCTTACTCCTCATTTATCTTGCATCCTGGCAGTGGTATAACTAAGAGGATTATCTACTCTCATTAAAATGAATGAAATAATCATGATTCTGATAAAATATAGGAGTAGGGGTAGGATAAAAGAAAGACACTGATAATTGAACCTCTTAAAGACTAGCAGTATCACTTGCATTCACCTCCTTTCTTTGCAGATAGTAAAGGGCTTGGGGAGTGTTGTCTGAGGAACTAAAGGTCTGAATCTTTTGGAAGACCTGTCAAAGCGGGATGGTATAGCAGATAGCATGAAAATTTCGGGGAAGACAGATGTTTTACTTTTTACACTATTGCAAGACTACAGGTCTTTCCCAGCTCTTCCTGTTCTGTTTGCAATATTGCAGCTTCATCACATCTACATGCAATTTAATTTGAACAGGAATTATTAGCTCTTACTGATATCTGCTAAACCTTATGGGATATGATTATAAAATCCTTGGAAAGTATGACCCTAGCTTTTGAGAACCTTGTAATTTGATATTCTTTCCTTGACTCATTTTTAGTTCTGTATTCTACCCTTTATCCTGACACCAAATGTCACCTCATAGCCATTCCATCCCAGTATTGCCTTACAGAAAAACTCTAAGAAAGACATGAATGATAACATTCCCAGTGAGGTCATTCTTCATCTTTCATTTTGTTAAATAATTGGAGAACTATTTTAAAAGCTGTCTGGTGTAACATTATAAAGCCATTTTGGAAGGATGCTTTTGCAGGGTTACAGCACTGAAATCGTTTTTATTAGAACTTAAAGATCTTTGAAAAAGTCCCTTTGTACATGAGAATATTTAAGACTTCCATGATATATTAGTAGCTTATATTGAAAAGAAAACACAATGCCTTATCTCATTTGTCATTTCTAAATTTGTTTTGATATGCTTTTCTAAAAATGGCTTATAAATGATTTTATTAGGGAAAAGTGTTAGGGGAGCAGGCGTATTTTATATTTCTTTGCATGTAAGAAAAGCACTCCCTTAATAGTCTTGAGTAGAAATGGCATCTTTACTTATTAGAATAAAATCTATTTCTTTTATGTTTCATTGTTCAAATGCATTTTACTTAATAACCCAATTAGTCTTGAAAACGGTACTTGAGTAAATAAGTCATTTTAACTTTTACACAATAAAATCTTGATTAGCTAGAACAAAACTAACAAGAAATATCAATTTACCCGAGTGAATTAAATTATAAGGCAACTCAAAAGTACCTGGAATTTAGAAACCTATATTAGAAAATTTGAGGGGAAATGTGCTGAAGGTTATAATCGTCTAATCTAATTCTTTTGCTTTTTATGGTTTTAAAATCACAATTTAGATATTTAGGTCTTCTTGGGTCCTTAAAGCAAGTTTTCTTCTGTGCATTAGATTCTTCTTACAAACTAGGAAAGTGGAATAAAGTTATGATAATATAATCAACAAAGAATGAAAGAACAACTTCCAATGATTCCTCAGTTAACTGGGGTCGACATAACTTCTTCTTTTGCTGGCATTGTGTTGAAAATACATACATGGAGGAGTTGATAAAAGAGTTAGTCAAATAGACGAACTAGGACACAAAAGTACAGAGAGAAAGAACATTCTGGGGATATTCTTCAAACCTCAGTGTCAAAAAGTCAGTGATGCCATGAGGAGCTTTAGCTACTTCCTCAACAAATCTCAAGACCTATTTTATTACCAACATTAGTGACTCTAAAGAAGACACAGTTCCTGTCCTCTAGGAATTTACCATCTAATGACAGAAAGTGGAGGGAGGTCAGTAATTAGACACAGTTAAAATACTCATCATAAATGACATAACCATGGTGGATTTGTCCACAGTATAAACACATGTGCACTTTAAAGTAACTATTATTCATTTGGAAACAGTGTTTGTTCCCATCTCAGTTACAATTAGTTTGCTTGATTCTATGGAAACAAGGCAGTGACATCATATAACAAATTTGTAATAGTTTTACAATTATCCTTTTCTTTTACCAAAATATTCTCTTAATTTTTCTGTTTCTGTTAACAGTATTATTACCCATCTAACTAAACCTTGAGGTTTCAGTTATCTTTGTGTTCCTATCACCATCACTCATCCAGTTGTTTCGATATCAGCAAATCAACCTAATGCTTCCTCTGCATTTCCACTGCAAAGACTTACTTAGGTCCTTTTAATCCTTTCCTTAGCTGGGACTTGAGAAATTATTTCCCTACTACAGCCAGATACATACTATTAAAGCATAGTTTTGTTTGGATAAATTGATTTCCTGAAAACCTTAAATGGTCCAATGCCTTCTGTTGAATAATGTACAAACAAGTCAACCAGGCATCAAGGCCAACACAAGATACCCAGATCTGACTTTATGACATTGTTTTCTATGTCTGCATTAAATGTTCCCTTTGTGTCGCAAATGTGCGTAATTACTCTTCGACCTGCCCCAAACTGTTAGTCTTTTCCTTTCTTACTAACTGTGCTCACAGATGTTGCTTCTCTGATCTCCATCTCTTTTTATCAAACTTTTCTATCCTTCATTGTTTAGTTCAAAGATCTTATCTTCCATGCATTCTTTCCTTATCCCTTCACTTCAAGATGACCTTTTCTGTTACTGAGATCTTACAAACTTATCCACCAGTCCCATGATATGTTATAAATATTGACTTCTATGTGCCGCTGACTACATCTATTAATTATATCCCTCCAATACCACACTCCTCAGAATCTCTATCATCTTTCACCTGTATTGCTACAGTAGGCTCCTGATTGGTCTTTCTACCGCTAAGGCCTGCCAGTTCCTCTCTTGTTCATTCTCCACACAGAAACTAATGTGATTTTTTTAAAAACCATAAATATGACCATTCTAATCATTAAAATCAATCAGTGACACCACATTAGGGCAAAGTCCAATCTTTTTCAAGATTTACAGTGATTCAAAACCTCCATCTCTGGCTTTGTCTTTCTCCACTGTCTTTCTTCTCTATCTATGCCCCAGGGACATTTGATGAAATGTATCTTTGAGTACATCATACTCCTTCTTACTGCAATATACATATACATTATACATATGTACATATGTATATACATATGTATATACATATACATTATACATATGTATATACATTACATATACTCGTCTCCCAACTGTAATGTTCTTTCCTACAACACACCCATCCCTGAGCCAGGCACTGTGATCATGTTCAGTATAGCATCCTCTGCATGTCCTCTGTATGATGTATATAGAAATCAAGTCCATTCATGCAAGTTTGGTGGAATCAATCCCACTCAAATCATTTTAGTCATACAAAAAGTGGGAGAGAAAATGTTCTTGGGAAAGTTCAAATGCTATCAAGAATATGAAAGAAAGAATAGGTGCTAGTTAGGCAACAATGAAACTCCACTGCACTAAGTAATGGCATGTGTGTATAATAATACATAATTACAGAGGCTTTTTACACAGTTGTGAATTACAGTTCATTAAATAGTGAGCTATGTGTAAAAATGAAAGAAAACTCATCATTGTATATAGTATGCATACCAATCCAGTGGCTAAAGTTAGCTGACTTTATCCTTTGGCCCAGTTAGAAGTTTTCATTCTCATCACATCAATTTCTTTAACATCATTATTGTCATTGCACCTCTGAACATTTTTCAGATCTGACAGCTATAATGAAATATATGATACATACAAAATGTGCTTAAAACCGTGCTTAGCAGAATATGCATAGCACATTACTGAAACAGATGAAGAGAGTCCCTAGTGCACTTTACATCACAGAAATATCTGCTTCATTTTATAACTGTTTTTCATGCAGAAACTGACCCCCATTTTTGCTTTTTATCCGTGAAGTTCTTACTAGCCGTCTGCTTAGCCTATGACCTATTTTATTTCTCAACTTTTCAGTTGAAATGAGAATCAAGTTTAAAGCTTATTTAAAGGAATGTGAAAAAGCTAAATATGGGGTTGCAGCTGGTTCAGACTTTCTGTTGAACTTATTATGGCCTGGTATAATTTAAGATCTATTTACGTAGTTGTCTCGAACCCGGAAAAACGATCAAAGAAAGCTGCATGTTACATCACTTTGCCAAAGTGAGATATATCAAAAGTGACATTGTCTTTGTCTTCTTGTTTAAAGAATTTAACTCCAAAATAGTAATCTGGCCCGCCCACAGATGTGTTAGGTTGACCCTCAGGGTGTTGGTTCAAATATTGGCTAAAAAATTCAAAAACAAATTAGTTGTCACCATTTAACATACAAATGTTAAATGGTGACATACAAATCCAAATTTTACATACAAATCCATATGTTTTTCTCTTGAAAACTTGTAAGATCTGTCAGTATTGGCATATTGAGATGGCATTTCCTCAGGCAAACAATGACTGGCCTTCATAGATACATTATTCTCTCTTTAGTTAACCTTGGTACTCATCATTTTTAATATTTTTTTTATTCTTGCATACTTCACTTCTTTATACAACCTGTCAAACTTTGTAGACCTTTCAGAATGTAACAATTACTTATCACAATGAGAAACTCTGAAAGGACTTGACCAAAATGAACAGTATAAGGAGCTCAAGATGCAATATCAAGATCAATTTCAAGCTTAAGAACAAATCACTCAAGTGATGAACAAATTACAAAGTGAATAAACTAGAAATGCTTGCAGCTGCAAGTGAAAGAAAATACAAATACAGTTGGTTAAAAAAATTGAATTATTAGTTTCACATAAGAAGAGGTCTTAAAGTAGGCAGCTAATGTTATTTGTTCTACAATGGCTGGACTGGTATCTCTAAATGCTCTTAACTTTTTCCTTATGTTTGTACCTTCTTATCAATAAAGCAACATATGTCCATGAAATCCCACCTAGCTGACTTTAATTAAGGCAAGATCTCTGTTCAAGAGGAAAGAAATTACAATGATTCATTTAGAATAATCATAATTTACCCCTTTAGGATAACATAGGGTTTGCCCTCCCTGAGATTAAGTTACCTCCTAGAATTTTCTTAGCACAGAATATGAAAATGAGGAGGAGACAGTTGTGTAGGCATTGATCAAAATCTATCACACAAGACTTGGATGCCCCCAGTCAATTTCAAAGGACTTCACTATAAATTGTGCCTTGTACTTTAGGAAGGCTCCTTCCAAAATAACCATTGTCTCACACTAACAGAATTATTATCAAACCAATCAATATTTTCTGATAGATGAGGCCACTGAGTCTTTCATGCTAGAGGCTTCATGCTTTTCATCTTTTATCTTGGATTGCAGTTGACCTTGGCAAGTGATATGTATTATGTCGAAGCAGGTGGAAGGTTTTCCCAGGCAGTACCATTTTAGGGTGTAATAAGGTCAGGGGGCAAAAAAATCTTTTTAAAATGCTTTGTAGATTTAAAGAGCACCATGTAATAAGCATATTGAATAATCATTGATTAAAAAAATATTATTAGTTCACAAACTTCAAGATCATGTTTTCCAGGCCAGGAAGGTGTTAAAGAATGGATTAACCAGAAAGACAAGGCAGGGAAAGAACCAAAATTTCTTTATGACTTCTATCTTTTTAAAACATTCTTTCTCCTTTGATTTTAGGCAAGGTGAGGTTACACAGTTTATGCAAAAATTTACTTATACTTTAAATTCCTAGATTTGATGTTCTGAAATTTAAAACTAGGTCAACCCAGATAAAGAGAGTAGAAGACTCAGACCAAAACCTTCATAGAGTTGTTGTTGCCTGGCCTAAGGAATGAAGGGATTTAAAGGGAATTCACTATGGCAAAGGCAATTCAGATAAATTTAATGTGAACATTTCCATGGACACTCTTGCATTATTCATGTTATCCAGATATTATCATTTTATATGTAAGTCTATAGTCATTTGACCTTCACAGCATATCCTGTAGATAAGATATCATAGGCCTGATATACTTGGTATAAATTATGAGATTACAGGATAACATTACCATGGATCTTTATATTCAAAAGCAGATTATGTCTTTCCTCATAGCTATTCTTCTTGCTCATCTAAAAAATATGAAGCCAATATAAATTATATTTGTAAGTGGGAATTATCACTATTTTCATGACTAAAAAGTATATAAACATAAATTAATAAATTATTTTCAAATTTGTAATTGTACACATTCATTGTTCTCCCTCAAAAGATGTATAACTTTTTCATTTTAACTTTGAATGGATAAAGATGATGGCATATTAAATTACCATAAACTATTTTGATTATTGAGTGTCATACATTTGCATGGGCTTCCTACAGGAAGAAATAAAATGATACTAATTGGATTGCGACACTGATTACATTATTGAGTAAATTGAAGCTGGTATTTACTAAACAAATGGTGTATTTCACTTTGTACTATGATCTTTACAGCAAAATAATCTATTCTAATTCTTCTGTATAGACTACACCATAGACACATGATTTAGATTCATGACTATGCTGGGAAGATGCTCTTACAGATGCTTTTTTGGCTCAAAAAATTATGCTGGGGTGTGCTTTTCCTTAGATGATTTTTATTATACCATTCAAGCAACTTCCTAAATAAGCCATTACAAACTGAATTGTTCAGGGTTTCAGGTGGAGTGAGTAGTAGAGAGATCCAGATCCAGGTTAGTTTCTCAGCTCTGACACCTCTTTCTTTTTCTCTTTCTCACCCATACACACACACACACACACACACACACATGCACATGTGTGCACATGGCAAAGGAACAGCTTTCTCCATCCACATCCATAAACATATTAACTGAAAAACTTTATTTTGGTTTAATGCCAGTGGTTATTTGTGTTGTTCTCAAGCCTACTATGCTATCTTCCTAGAATTTTGACATGACATTTACCAAAACTTGGGGAGTTAAAATTGATCATAATTGCTGAAATTTTATCACACGTGAGAAAATAGGATTTAAATCACAGATGTGCCCTCACATGAGTTTACTATAAAAAAAAAAAAAGCAAATGGTGACAAGAGAATCAAGTTTCTGTTTTCAGTTGCATTATCATTTTTCACCACTAAGGCAGTCATTTATCATTTTTGAAAAGGACACCATCAGAGATGTTATTCCCTAGATTTACAAGTAGAGAAAATACTAATATTTGTTCTTGGGCAACAGCAATTTGAGTACCTACTGTGTGATGGGGAGATGAAATAAATACATCATATACATATGTTCCCAGCCCTCAATTACTACATGCATTGGTCAGAGTAGACTCCGTCTGTACTGATCTCAGGGGCTTAACATAATCTCATACCCCAGAGATAACAGTTGCTAATGGTTCCTCATGAGTCCTTTCAGAATCTTCTTTCTTTATAACAACATACATATTCAAGCACAGTCTTTTATACAAAGTAACTAGTATACTGCATGCTGTTTTGCAGGGGGCCTTATTTATATTTAACCATTTTTATAAAATATATGAAAACCCACAAATATAGGCCTCCCTCTTCTTTTGCAGCAAATCATTTAAAAATAATCATTTCCTTGGTTTGTATTATAATCTTTGCCTCTTGCGTAAATCCTGCCTATTTTACTATATATATCACCCACTACCCATTGAATTGAACTCTTTTTTGATGTTCTTTCCAGAAACATTCCCCTCTAATACAGAGGCATCTCTATCTCTTCAGCTCCTGTTTGGTGCTGGGAGAAAATGTCTAATTCCTGTGCAAATACCCGGGTTTTCACGCCTCTGAAACAGAGAGGAGAAGGCAACTGTGGCGGGACATCAGTATCTCATTCCTGCTGCCCTTTCTTTGGTAACTGATGTTTGATGTGGACATTGATGAAAGAATTTATTCCCAATCTAAAAATCAGAGGCAGAAATAAGTCTTCTCAAAGGCATTGCTTCCTGTCTTATGTACTATTCCTTAGAAGTTGGGAACACACGATTATGTTCCTTTTCCTTATCTAAAAACTATACCCCATAACTCATCCTTGACCTTTTCCTACCTTCTTACATATTAGCACTTGAGGAAATAGTGAAAATGCTGTTGTTTGGAAGCCTGATATGTTGAAATGTGTATGTCCTTTTTGTTGTGAGTGTGTATGTTTGCAGAGGGTGTGGGGAGCGGATGGGGTTACCTGGGGGAGATATCTCTGTAACTTCTAGTTTCTTCAAATATATTGCCAAAGTATATACTTCTTTCTGTATGTGTTCCCAAGGCATCATCAGTAGCATGCACTAACTCTTGAATGGCCACTTGAGAACCTTCAGAATCTTTTATATCTTTGAAATAGGAAGGATTTTTCTGAGTATTAAAAGCATAACCTAAGGTTAACTTCCAGGTTATTTCTTTAGTATAACTTTAACTCAGGTGTACAAGAGAGGAGCAAACTTTGATTAATAGACCGATACTCTTTATAACATTAATGTGATTCTGGGAAAAAGAAGAAAAGAAAATTAGCTAGAAGGTGAGAAAAGAGGCGCCGTTACATTTAAAAGTGTGCCTTGCTTACAAGTGACCCTAATATTAGAGTATCAATTGTGCATTAAATAAAAGTATGATCAGAATCTCTCTGCTCTTAAAAATGGGTTTAAAAAATGGGTTTAAAAATTCATTCTATACATTACACATTCTCATATTGTTGTTTTAACCAATAAAAAAGTGTAATGTATCCCATATCCATTTTTACAAGGACATTCTGGCTAAATTAGTTTAATCAAGGTGCTGAAATCTAATGTTTTCTCCTGCAAGGTAACAAAAGCATTTTAGAGCTACTTTCAGTTCTTGGAATGGGTCAAAAATTGACACAATAGCTTTCTGTTTACCACTTTATAGGCTATGATGAAGTTATAAAATGTAAAGCTTACACAGTCTTGTGATATTAACATTTTTATGCCATTTTTAAATTGTATTGTATTAAAAGTTAAATTTCACCACATTAAGAACGTGTGTGTGGCGGGGGGGTGTGTTTGGGTGTGAGTGGGTGGGTGTATGTGTGTGTGTGCCTAATTGCTTGATGTAATAAAATGCTGTCAAAAGAGTTCTAGATGCATCACAGTTTTTTTTCAGCATGTCACTCCTGAAGAGAAAAAAAATGAGAGGTTTCTGTATAGCAGCAGGAAAAGTTGAAGCACCTTTTACAACATGTTACCAAACCAGCTGCCATTTTGACTCTGCATAAGACAATCATAGAATTATCCATCATTGAGGGTTTTGCCATCAAGCACTCTGCCCGTCACCTCTATAGAGATTGCAGATTGAAGGACTGCGTCTGTCAGAATCTTCCCTATTGCTCTAAACCTGACTTCTTGCAATTACCCTTCTGAATTCCATAAGAACCTCCTTTTCTCAGAGTATAATTTTCTATAATGTGTTAAACTGGATTTAAGATTTGTGGACATATTGTAGAAATACTCAGAGATACCCAGAATATTTTTTCCAGATGTTCCAGAGGGCATAGATCCGTCATGGAGGCCTTTGGTGAAGAAAAATGGATCAAGGTCAGACAGAAAGCAGAATGGCCTGCCCCCATTTGTCACTGATTCTGAAATGCAGAGGCTTATGCTTAGGAAGGCATTTTTTCAGAGGCTGAGAGGAGTCTTGTGATTTTATTTACTGTGAAATTTTCAATTGTCAACTTAAATGCAGGATTAATGCTCAAAAAGAGGAAGCAACATTGTCTAGTGAAAAAAGCATGGACTTGGAGACTTAGAAGTCAGATGTTACTGGGCTCGTTCTTCATCTCCATCACTTAGTACCTGTGGGACGTTGGACAAGTTGCTTAAATGAAGATGATGATATATATACTTTATAAGACATTATATTGTATACATTATATATACACTGTATTGTGCGTGTGCGTATGTATGTGTGTGTTCCTCCGTGAAGCAGACCCAAGATGCAATTAGACATGCAAGAGATTTATTCAGGAAAAGCTTGAAAAAGATAGACATGAAAGAGCAGAAGTACAGACCTCAAATTTGACACTTAGAGAAGTAAAGGGGCAATGAAGGAAGTTAGGAATTGTCTCAGACTGCAGGGAGGACCTAAGAAATTTTCAGGCAAGATTGTCTTAGGGACCCCCTACGCCAAAGTTGCCCTTCAGGGAATTCTATCTCCTACAGGAATGGGCTTGCCTTTGTACCCTCCTGAGAGCAGCCCTCAGGGAGCATGGCCTCAATGCAAACTTGATAGTGAATCCAGCAGGGCAGCAGATGGAAATATGAGTCAACCCTGCTCCCTCAGCAGGGTCTCTTAAGGGAGATCTCAGTGGATTATGGTGTGTGAACTAGAAGTTGCACAAATAACTTAGGACAGTGAGAGACAGTAGCTTTGTACATTATAAAAATTACTGTCTTTATTGAATAAATTGTAGGGGCAGTTTTTAATGAGGATCATCAGTCAGAGGTTTTCAACTTTTAGGTTTTTACATTAAGAGTACATTTTAGGATTTAGCTAAAAACAGTGGTCCTCATCTCAGAAATTATGATTCATTGGATAGGTATGAGGAAGAACAATGTGTTTTGTGTGTGTGTGTGTGTGTGTGTGTGTGTGTGTGTGTATGTGCATGTTTGTTTTCTAGCTTTATTTTATTTTGTATTTTTTTCACAGCCTTTTTATTTTTCTTCAATATTATTGACTATATTCCCCATGCTGCATATTTCATTCCTATAACACATTTATTTTGTAACTGGAAGTTTCTACCACTTAATCTCCCTCCCCTATTTTACTCATCCCTCTATTCCCCTCCTAACTGGCAACCACCAGTTCGTTTTCTGTATATTTGAGTCTGTTATTGTTTGTTAACGTTTGTTCATTTGTTTTGTTTTAGATTTCACATATAAGTGAAATCATATGGTATTTGTCTATCTCTGTCTGACTTATTTCACTTAGCATAATAAAGTCCATACATGTTGCTGCAAATGGCAAGATTTTATTCTTTCATATGACTGATATTCCATTACATATATATTATGTTATTATATATGTATGTGTGTATGTATATATATATATATATATATATATATATATGTAAAACACATCTTTATCATTCATCTATCAATAGACACTTAGGTTGTTTCCATATCTTGGCTACTGTAAACAGTGCTGCAGTGAACATAAGGGTGCATATATCGTTTCCAATTAATGTTTTGTTTTTTTTTGATAATTACCCAGAAGTAGAATTGCTAAATCTTTGGGTTTTTTTTTTTTTTTTTTTTTTTTTTTTTGCGTTACGTGGGCCTCTCACTGTGGCCTCTCCTGTTGAGGAGCACAGGCTCCAGAGGCGCAGGCTCAGCGGCCATGCCTCACGGGCCCAGCCACTTTGCGGCATGTGGGGTCTTCCCAGACCGGGGCACGAACCCGTGTCCCCTGAATCAGCAGGTGGACTCTCAACCACTGTGCCACCAGGGAAGCCCTATTTTTAATGAAATATTTTGAGGAAATTTGGTACTGTTTTCCATATTGGCTATAGCAATTTATGTTTCACCTACAGTGTAAAAATGATCCCCTCCTCATGGAAATTTGTTGTCTTTTTTTTTTTTTTTTATAATAGCAATTCTGACAGGTGTGCGGTGGTATCTCATTGTGGTTTCAATTTGCATTTTCCTTATAATTAGATATGTTGAAGATTTTTTCATGTATCTATTGGCCATCTGTATATCTTACTTGGAAAAATGTCTGTTAAAGTCCTCTGTTCATTTTTTAATCTGATTTTTTTTTTGATGTTGAGTTACACAAGTTCTTTGTATATTTTGTAGATTAACCTCTTATCAGATATATTGTTTGTTAATATATTTTCTGATTAACTAGGCTGCCTTTTCATTTTGTGATAGTTTTTCTTCCTGTGCAAAAGCTTTTTAATTAGATATAGTCCCATTTATTTACTTTTGCTTTTTTTTTCCCTTGCCCGAAGAGAGATATCTAAAGAAATATTGCTAAGACTGATGTCAGAGAGTGTACTGCCTGGCTTTCTTCTAGAAGTTTTACAGTTTCAGATTTACATTTAAATTTTTAATCCATTTGAGCTTATTTTTGTATATGGTATGAAAAAGTCCAATTTGATTTTTTTGTATGTAACTGTCCAGTTTTTCCAGCACCATCTATTAAAGAAGCTGTCTTTTCCCCATTCTATACTTGTGACTCTTTTGTTGTAGATTAATGGACAAATAAGTGTGGGTTTATTTCTGAGCTCTATTCTATTCCATTGATACCTATGTCAGTTTTTATGCCAGTACAATGTTGTTTTGTTTACTGTAGCTTTGTAGTATAGTTTTAAATCTGGGAGTGCCATACCTTCAGTTTTGTTTTTCTTTCTCAAAATTGTTTTGATTATTAGGGTTCTTTTGTGTTTCCATACTAATTTTAGAATATTTGTTCTAGTTCTGTGAAAAATGTCATTGTTATCTTGATAGGGATTGTGCTAAATATGTAGATTGGTGTGGGTAGTATGGTCATTTTAACAATTATACTTCTAAACTGCAAGAACAGTATATCTTTCCATTTGTTTGTGTCATCTTCAATTTCTTTTTTCAGTATTTTATAGTTTCCAGAGTATAGGTCTTTTTCTTCTTTGGTTAGAATTATTCCTAAGTATTTTATTATTTTTGATGGATTTGTAAATGGGATTGTTTTCTTAATTTGTGTTTCTGGTAGTTCATTGTTAGTATATAGAAACACAACAGATTTCAGAGATTAATTTTATAATCTGCAACTTTACTGAATTCATTTATTAGCTATAATAGTTTTTTGATGACATCTTTAGAATTTTCTGTATATAGTATCATGTCATCTGCAAACAGTGACAGTTTTACTTCTTCCTTTCTAATTTGGATTTCTTTTATTTCTTTTTATTATCTGATTGCTGTACCTAGGATTTCCAATACTATGTTACATAGACTTGTCATATGACCTTTATTATGTTGAAGTAGGGTCCCTCTATACCCACTTTGTTGAGAGTTTTTATCATAAATGAATGTTGAATTTTGTCAAAGGATTTTTCTGCTTCTATTTAAATCATCATATGATTTTTTATTCTTCAGTCTGTTAATGTTGTATATCACACTGAATGATTTGCAGGTATTGAAGCGTCCTTGCATCCTTGAGATAAATCCCACTTGATCATGATGTATGATTCTCTTCATGTATTGTTAAATTCAGTTTGCTAGTATTTTGTTGAGGACTTTTGCACCTATGTTCATCAGTTATAGTTATATTGGGCTGCAATTTCCTTTCTTTGTGGTGTCTTTGTCTGATTTGGGGCAGGGTGATGTTGGCTTGGCTTCATAAAACAAGTTCAGAAATGTTCTAACAACCCTGAATTTTTACTCTCCCCTGACACTTAATGTTTTCGATATCATATTTTATACCTTTCTGTTTTGTGTATCCCTTAACTACTTATTGTGGATATATTACTTTTCCTACTTTTTTTTTAAACTTTCCTACTAGCTTTATAAGTGGTTTATATACTGCCTTTGCCGTATATTTGCACTTACCATTGTGATTTTTTTCTTTTATAATTTTTATATTTCTAGTTGTGGTCTTTTCTTTCCCACTTAGAGAAGTCCCTTTAACATTTCTTGTAAAGCTGGTTTAGTGGTTCTGTACTCTTAGCTTTTGCTTATCTGTAAAACATTTCTCTCTCCTTAAAATATGAATGGTAGCCTTGCCTATTAGAGTATTCTTGGTTATAGATTTTTTTTTTTCTTTCAACAATTTAAATATATCTTGCCACTCCATTTTGGCATAGTTTCTTCTGAAAAGTCAGTTTGTCTTATGGGAGTTCCCTTGTACTTAACTAGTTGCTTTTCCCTTGCTGCTTTTAAGATTCTATCTTCATTGTTAATTTTTGCCATTCTAATTACAGTGTGTCTTTGTGGCAGCCTCTTTGGGTTGATCTTGTTTGGGACTTTTTGTGATTCCCAAATCTGGATGTCAATTTCCTTTCCCAAGTTAGGGAAGTTTTCAGCTACTAGCTCTTCAAATAAGTTTTCTGCCCCTTTCTCTCCCCCTTTGCCTTCCAGGAGCCTATAATGCAAATGTTAGTATGCTTGATATTATACCAGAGGTCTCTTCAACTATGCTAAATTTAATTTTTTTTCTTTTTTCTGTTCATTTTCAGTGATTTCCATAACTCTGTCTTTAAGTTCACGGATCCATCCCTCTGTATCATCTAGTCTACTGTTGATTCCTTCTAGTATTCTTTATTTCTAGTATTCTTTATTTCAGTTATTATATTATTCAGCTTCTGTTTGGTTCTTCTTTATATTTTCTAATTTTTTGTTAAAATTCTCACTGTGTTCATCCATTCTTCCCTAGCTTTGTTGAATATCTTTATGATCATTACCATGAACTCTTTATTGGGTAAATTGCTTAACTTTCCATCACTTAGTTCTTCTGGTGTTTCATTTTGTTCCTTCATTTGTTCCTTCACATATTCCTCTGATGCCTCATTTTGCCTTTACTCTCTGTTTTTATTTGTATGTATTAGGTTTGGTGCTTCCTGATCTTGGAGAAGTGGCCTTGTGTAGGATATGTCTTATGGGTCCCAGCAGCACGCTCGCATCTGGTCACCAGAGCTATATGCTCTAGGGGTGGACCCTAAATGGGTTGTGTGGTCCCTTCTGTTGTGGCAGGGCCAACTAATGTAGGTGAGCTTGTAGGCAGGGCTTGACCCTCGTCTGGTTGACTGCCAGGTCCTACTTCATACTGTGGCTGCTAGCCCACTGGAGGGTGGGACTGGGTCCCAGCACAGCTAGTCTCCTAGTCCAGAGAGTCCCAGGGCTGTTGCTTACCTACTGATGGGTGGCAATGTATCCTGTGACAGCTGGCTATGGAGCTCTGGGGTTCCTGGGGCTGATTCTTACTGGTTGGTGGGCACATAAGCCCCCAGCACTAATAGGCTAGTGGGAGGACTACAAAATGGCCTTTGCCAGCACCAATGTCCTTGTGTTAGAACAAGCTCCCCAAAATGGCTCCCAACAGCATCTATTTTTGCAGGGGTACGCCATTTACCTCTTTCCTCTCTGGGAGACTCTCCAAAAGCAGTGAGTGGGTGTGATCCAGGATCCCTTCAAGTTACTCTCTCTGTGCTGGGTCTTGGAGATGCGAGGTTTTGCATTAGTTAAGGTTAGAGTCTCTGTTTCCTACAACCTTCTGGCTGTCCTGTATGCAAACCCCTCTGACCTTCAAAGCCAGAAATTCTGGAGACTTGTATTCCTGGTGTAGGACTCCAGGCTGGAGAGCCTGATTTGGAGCTCAGACCCCTCACTCCTTAAGGAGCACCTCTGCAATTGTGATTATCATCCTGTTTGTGGGTTGTCTACCCAGGGGTGTGGTTCTTGACTATATTGTGTCTCCACTCCTCTTACCCATCTCATTGTGGTTCCTTCTTTATATCTTTAGTTGTGAAATTTTTTTTCTACTGTCTTTAGGTAATTCTCACCAAGAGTTGCTCTATAAGAAGTTGTAATTTTGGTACGTTCATGGGAAGATGTGAATTCAGGGTCTTCTGACTCTGCCATCTTGGCCACTTCAATGATGTGTATTTTTAACAAACAACCAAGGGAGTCTGATGTTTGTATAAAAACAAAAAGCCTAAAAAACACTGGCCTACCTAAGTCATATAGACTGTATAAACTACACTGATCATTGTATACCCTATTTAAAATTAGATACATTAGGTTTTTATATTTTAAAAATCTATGCTGGGGAATTAAGAGTTATTTTCATTTATTCAAAAAATTATATTTGGTGTATGATATCACACAACTGAGGCATCAACAGGTTAGTGATTTTTATGGAAGTTCACAAAGGCAGTATAGACTAGCAGCCATTTGGAGGACTTCAGTTTCCTTTCTCAGCTGCTATCTCTCTGCTACTCCAAGTACCATTATCTACTTTAATCATAATGAATTACTGCATTTGTGAATGACAGGTACTTACTTATGCAAATGAATTGGCCATACTAAGCTAGTTTAGTTGATCAAGGTTTCCAGGTCAAGAAGGGCATTTCCCTAGATAAGATTAAGAAACAAGATAAATCTCTTGGGAGATAAAGAGAAAATCATTAGAGCATATCATCTATTTGGAATTTCAAGTAGCATTTTTGTCCTTAAATTGTTCCCCAATTATTGGTCAGATTCACTATAGACACTGTTTCTTGGAATATTCATTACCTTATTGAACTCTAACATTTTTCTGTTGTTCAACCTCACAAAATGTACTCAAATGAGATAAGTATTCCAGTGGAAATATGAACATTATATGAAAGGCAGGTTCAGTATAAATGCAAATTGCTTCATAAAAGTATTGGAAAATACTCTGAAGGGGAGTAATTTAATGTGAACAAAACATTTTAAAGGGACTTGTAATGTTAATGTCTCTATAATTTTTCAATATCCTGAAAATAGTAATTAGTGACAAAATTATAATTTTATGACAATACCCTGCCTAGTGTGAGATCATTGAATGAGGTCATTCTTACTTGTTTTACAGTTTCATTTCCAATTTACAAACTTGAATAAGACTGCCTTCTTGGTGCTTAAGTTAATCTAGAATAATATCAATGATGCTAAACTGATACAATGGTACTTTAAGCTTCACTTTATTTTCCATTAAAAATTAAAATTATTAGCTTGTGGCTGGTGTTTTTGTTTATATAACTGCATGAAAATAATTACACTTTTATTTCCCAAATAATGTTCAACCTAGTAGAGGACCTCTGTCAACTTTATAACTGCAGTGCTCAGAGAGTACCTTGAAATTTATTTTACATATAACAAGATCAAATGAGTAGGATGGGCAGGCCATTTAACAAATGTTACAGTTTGTTAAAACATTTTAATTTCTTGTGTAAAACCTTATATCAGATTATGTCTAATATTATTATATGAGTTTGTGGTGATTCTCTGTTAGACATGGCGTCTGCAAAGGGTGCATTGTTTTATGGCTTTAGAATCCTGACTTTGATCTACCTATGAGCACATATTCATGAATCTAAAAAGAAAAGTTCTTTCTTCTGGATGAACTGGTCATAACTGTCTGCTTTGAATTTTCTTTCGTAAGGCTTGAGGTCTCTGTTCAAAGAACTCATTTGCTGCAAAAGGGTCCACAGTGTCTTCTTGGTTTTTAAAATAGTAAGGCAAGCTACCAATTGTCTTGTTGGAAATGTATTTACAGTCTTCAAGATTGTGTTGTTGTTGCCAATTACCTAACCAAAGAGCTCACAGAAATCTAGCCCCCCAGATAGTTCTGTTTAGAATAATATATTACCTAACCTCATCCCAAATATGAAGGTGAGACCTAGGATTATACAGAAAAAGATCAACCAAAATGACACTTGAGCATTTAAAGGAAAAAACAAATAAGAAATGAATATTTTAATGTTCATTGTTAAATTTGTCTTACCATGGCCATTATGACCATTTACACTTCCATTCTAAAATGACTGTAATGTTTTTAAATGGATTACCAGGCCCTCTTTGATTCAGTGATCTTGGTGTCTCATGATACGGACAATTCTGTTCATATAGGTATCACCCCTACTCCACACCTCCCAGTGAAGTGAACAGAAGAAAGAGCAGGCCATCAATGGAGGTAGTTCTTTCTACACAAAAAGTATACAGGTTTCAGTATTTTGTTCTTTTATAACAGGAGCATTAAGGAAACTAGCCCATTACCCACACTGAGCTGATAGAATTTGCCTGATAAAATCTCAACAGTGGAAGGACTGATCGACAGCCAAGTTAGCATGTCCAAAAACAGTGGGCATATTTACACATTGCTTTGAGGGAATTTAGGTCATTTTATAAAAAAGTCATTGTAGCATGTATAAGAAGTATTTTTTTAACGTTTTTATTGGAGTATAATTGCTTTACAATGGTGTGTTAGTTTCTGCTTTATAACTAAGAGAATCAGTTATACATATACATATATCCCCATATCTCTTCCCTCTTGCATCTCCCTCCCTCCCACCCTCCCTATCCCACCCTTCTAGCTGGTCACAAAGCACCGAGCTGATCTCCCTGTGCTATGCGACTGCTTCCCACTAGCTATCTATTTTACATTTGGTAATGTATATATGTCCATATATACTCTACCACTCTCTCCCTTTGTCCCACCTTACCCTTCCCCCTCCCCGTGTCCTCAAGTCCATTTTCTAGTAGGTCTGCATCTTTATTCCTATCTTGCCCTAGGTTCTTCATGACCTTTTTTTTTTTTTTAGATTCCATATATATGTGTTAGCATATGGTATTTGTTTTTCTCTTTCTGACTTACTTCACTCTGTATGACAGACCCTAGGTCCATCCACCTCACTACAAATAACTCAATTTTGTTCCTTTTTATGGCTGAGTAATATTCCATTGTATATATGTGCCACATCTTCTTTATCCATTCATCTGTTGATGGTCACTTAGGTTGCTTCCATGTCCTGGCTCTTGTAAATAGAGCTGCAATGAACATTGTGGTACATGACTCTTTTTGAATTATGGTTTTCTCAGGGTATATGCCCAGTAGTGGGATTGCTGTGTCATACAGTAGTTCTATTTTTAGTTTTTTAAGGAACCTCCATACTGTTCTCCATAGTGGCTGTATCAATTTACATTCCCACCAACAGTGTATGAGGGTTCCCTTTTCTCAACACCCTCTCCAGCATTTATTGTTTGTAGTTTTTTTTTTTTTTTTCGGTACGTGGACCTCTCACCGCTGTGGCCTCTCCCATCGCAGAGCACAGGCTCCAGACGTGCAGGCCCAGCGGCCATGGCCCTCGGGCCCAGCCACCCTGCTGCCTGTGAGATCCTCCCGGACTGGGGCACAAACCCGCGTTCCCCTCATCGGCAGGCAGACTCCCAACCACTGAGCCACGAGGGAAGACCTGTTTGTAGATTTTTTGATGATGGCCATTCTGACCAGTGCGAGATGATATCACACTGTAGTTTTGATGTGCATTTCTCTAATGATTAATGATGTTGAGCATTCTTTCATGTGTTTGTTGGCAATCTGGATATCTTCTTTGGAGAAATGTCTATTTAGGTCTCTGCCCATTTTTGGATTGGGTTGTTTGTTTTTTTGATATTGAGCTGCATGAGCTGCTTGTAAATTTTGGAGATTAATCCTTTGTCTGTTTCTTCATTTGCAAATATTTTCTCCCAGTCTGAGGGTTGTCTTTTTCATCTTGTTTATGGTTTCCTTTGCTGTGCAAAAGCTTTTAGGTTTCATTAGGTCCCATTTGTTTACTTTTTTTAAATTTCCATTTCTCTAGGAGGTGCGTCAAAAAGGATCTTGCTGTGATTTATGTCATAGAGTGTTGTGCTTATGTTTTCCTCTAAGAGTTTTATAGTATCTGGCCTTACATTTAAGTATTTAATCCATTTTTAGTTTATTTTTGTGTATGGTGTTAGGGAGTGTTCTAATTTCATTCTTTTACCTGTAGCTGTCCAGTTTTCCCAGCACCACTTATTGAAGAGACTGTCTTTTCTCCATTGTATATTCTTGCCTCCTTTATCAAAGATAAGGTGACCATATGTGCATTGGTTTATCTCTGGGCTTTCTATCCTGTTCCATTGATCTATATTTGTGTTTTCGTGCCAGTACCATACTGTCTTGATTACTGCAGCTTTGTAGTATAGTCTGAAGTCCAGGAGCCTGATTCCTCCAGCTCCGTTTTTCATTCTCAGGATTGCTTTGGCTATTCGGGGTCTTTTGTGTTTCCATACAAATTGTGAATTTTTTTGTTCTAGTTCTGTGAAAAATGCCAGTGGTACTTTGATAGGGATTGCATTGAATCTGTAGATTGCTTTGGGTAGTAGAGTCATTTTCACAATGTTGATTCTTCCAATCCAAGAACATGGTATATCTCTCCATCTATTTGTATCATCTTTAATTTCTTTCATCAGTGTCTTATAATTTTCTGCATACAGGTGTTTTGTCTCCTTAGGTAGGTTTATTCCTAGGTATTTTATTCTTTTTGTTTCAATAGTAAATGGGAGTGTTTTCTGAATTTCACTTTCAGATTTTTCATCAGTAGTGTATAGGAATGCAAGAGATTTCTGTACATTAATTTTAGAAGTAAGTATTTAAATGAAGGAATAAATTAGATAAATAATTATTTTATGTAAAATAAAGCCTTTTTAGAAATAAAATAATTAAAATACTTTAGATAATAAAGAATAATTATTTAAAATTTGGGTATTAAATTTCCCTTATGGAAAGAGAATATACAAATACACATTATTGATCTCTTTCTCAATCTTTTGAAGTTTTGGAGGTAATAATTTGGGAAAAAATAAATGTCTATATGAGGCTTTCTTACATTGGGGTGTTTAAATATAGGCTCTGAATCAATATGGAACTCTCAATCTTCCTCAAAACAAAACAAAACAAAAACCACTTCTGTGGTGTCTTTTAGAGTTACATTTCTCTGATCCCCAAAACTGTCCTATATCTTTAAGTGCTTCTCTGAATATATTATTCCTTTTCTTCCTTTCTGAAATCTGACAATTGTTTGTTGAAATCACAACCTCTAAAGCCTCTGCAGGGAACAACACATTTTTTTCTTTCATTCCTCCATGGGTTACAGAGCCAGGATATAGCGTAGATATTTTATCAGTTCCTTGTTACCACCTCAAAATAATTTCTCACCTTTCCTCTTTTGAGAACGCAGATTTTGTAAAAAACTCAAGTCACCTAACTACACAGATCTCTCCCTTTCTCACAGTCATTATCTACAACATATTTGCCTTTCACTGCCGTTTATCCATGGCTTTAGATTCGGGTTCACTCTCTCTTCACCTCTGCTCTAATCTACTTGACCTCAACATCAAAATGCTTCTAAAACCTTGGGCTTTTAATCCCTTGATTTACCTGCTTCCAGAACCTTTTACTCAGTTCAAGGCTCAAAGTACATTTTTTCATCACCATTAAGCAGCACCCCTCTGTCATCAATCATGATTCAAAAAATTTTACCCCGTTAGATTATCCCTCATTGTTAATTATTTCTATCCCATTTCACTCTCCATCATCTCCTTCTGTTTTCACCTTTCTTTTTAAATTAGCATATATTCCAAAGTCCATAATAATATCCACTTCCTTGCCAACAACCTCAATTATTTTGTCTCTTGCTGAATCATAGTCATCTGTCAGATCTGGGTTCTACTTAATCATTTGCTTAATTTCACCTTAAAAAAACATCTCCCCAAATGCACACCAATCTCACACAGATCTAATTCAATTTCCCACTTTCTAAGATGATATCATACCTTGTATTTTCTATAAAGCTCTAAATTGTCTTTCTTAGATCAGAACTTGTGATCTGAATAGTCAAATAAGTTTCATAGCTGTCAATTTCAACTCATTAGTACTCAATCACCATCAGGAAGCTGAGTGATCAGAAATAAGTTAATAAAATCATGCCAGTCATTAACATATGAAGTCAGTTGACTATCTCTTTTCCTTTATGACATATATTTATGCAAAAGGGCATGAAATATTCAACTGCCTTTTCTTAAATATAATATGTGAGTATATATGAAGACTAACTTATTTCTCCTCTAATGAACACTGTAAGCAAAACATGCAAACATAGAACAATCTTATCTTAAACATGTCAATCAGCTATAATACTCATTTGAACTTTGGCATTATGACTGTTTCTGGAGCAGGTACTATTTGTATTTCATCATTATGCCTCTCAGCATTATTCCTAACAAAATAATATATCATATATATCTTCTGATAGGAAAAAGCAAAATCCCTCTCAAACCCAAGACAGCAGCTACAATCAAATGAGAATGAGTAAAGGCAAATAAAAGGACAAGAGACTCATTTAAGCTTTAAGAACATTCATAAACTGGAAGTGAAAGGATGGAAAAGATATTTCATGCAAATCTAAACCAAGAGAGAATGGGGCTAGCTATGCTTATACCATACAAAATAGATTTTAAGTAAAAAGCTGTAATGAGAGATAAAATAGGTCATTATAAAGTGATGAAAGTGTCAATTCATCAAAAGTATATAACAATTATAAATCTATATGCACCCAATATTGGAGGAGCTAAATACATTAAATAATTATTAGCAGATATGTAGACAAAAATAGACAGCAATCAATGAAATAATGGTAGGAGTTGTCAATATCCCACTTTCAATAATGAATGGATCATTCAGACAGAAAATCAATAAGGAAATAATGGACTTGAACTATACTTTAGACCAAGTAGACCTAAAACACCTATACAGAACATTCTGTCAAAAAACAATGGAATACACATTCTTCTCAAATGCACATAGAACATTCTCCAGTACAGATGACATGTTAGTCTACAAAACAAGTGTTAACAAATTTAAGCAGATTGAAATCATACCAGGTATCTCTTCTAACCACAATGGTATGACACTAGAAATCAAATAACAGGAGGAAAGATGAAAACTTCCCAAACATGTGGAAATTAAGCAACAATATATGTGAACATCAAATTGGTTAAAAAAAAAATGTCAAAAGAGAAATAAAAAAAAATATTGTGAGACAAATGGAAATGGAAATGCAACATACCAAAACGTACTATGGGATGAAACAAACTTAGTTCTAAGAAAGAAGTCTATAGGATAAATGCCTATATTAAGAAAAAAGAAAGCTTGCAAATAAACAAATTAACCTTATCCCTCAAGGGACTAGAAGAAGAAGAACAAACTAAGCCCAAGGTTAGAAGAAGGAAAGAGATAACAAAGATCAGAGCAGAAATAAATAAAATAAAGATTAAGAAAACAATAGAAAATATCAATGAAACTAAGAGCTGTTTTTATTTTTTAAAGATAAAATAGGCAAATCTTTAGCTAGATTAACTAAAAAAAGAAGAGAGATGTCTCAGTAAAATTATAAATTAAATAGATATTACAACTGATATCACAGAAACACAAAGGATCATAAGCAACTACTATGAACAACTATACACCAACAAATTTGATAACTTAGAAGAAATGGATAAATTTCTAGAAACAAACAACTAACCAGGACTGAATTATGAAGTAATAATAAAGTATAAACAGACCAATAACAAGTAAGGAGATTAAATCAGTAATCAAAAATCTCCCAACAAATAAAAGCCCAGGACCAGATAGCTTCACTGGTGAATTCTACCAAATATTTAAAGAAGAATTAATATCAGTCCTTCTCAACACTTCCAAAAAATTGAAGAGGAAAGGAACCCTTCTAAATTCATTTTACAAGACCATTATTATCCTGATACTGGATACTACAAGAAAATTGCAAGCCAATATGCCTGATGACCATAGATGCAGATGTCCTCAACAAAATACTAGCAAACTGAATTTAAGAGAAAATTAAAAGGATCATTAACCATGATTAGTTGAGATTAATCCCTGTAATACAAGGATGTTTCAGCATATGCAAACCAATAGATGTGACACACCATATTAACAGAATGAAGGATAAATAGCATATGATCATTTTAATAGATGCAGAAAAATTATTTGACAAAATTTATTATTTTTCATGATAAAAACTCTCGATAAATTAGGTATAAAAGGAATATGCCACACATAATAGAGGCCATATATGGTAAGGCCACAGTTAACATTATATCCAATGGTGAAAAGTTAAAAACCTTTCTTCTAATAACAGGAACAAGACAAGGATGCCCACTCTCACCATTTCTAGTCAACATAACACTGGAAGTTCTAGCCAGGGCAATTAGGCAAGAAAAAGAAATAAAAGACATCAAATCAGAAGGAAGAAGTAAAACTGTCTCTATTTGCAGATGATAAGATATTATATATGGAAAACTGTAAAAATTTCAACAAAAAAACTTTAAATAAATTCAGTAAATTTGTAGGATACAAAATCAACATAAAAATATCATTATTTTTTGATATTATCAATATCAAAATCAACATAAAAATAGCATTTTTTATACATTAGCAACAAACCATCTGAAAGAGAAATTAAGAAAGCAATTTAATTTACAATAACATCAAAAATAATAACATACTTTGGAATACATTTGAACTGAACACCAAAAACTGTAAGACATTGATGAAAGAAATTGAAGACACAAATAAATGTAGACATCCTGTGTTCTTGGATTGGAAGGCAGAATATCGTGAAAATGCCCATACTATCTAAAGTGATCTACAAATTCAGTGTAATCCCTTTCAAAATTCCAATGACATTTTTCATAGAAGTAGAAAAAACCTAAAATGTGTATAGTCCCACGAAAGACTGAATAGCCATAACAATCTTGAGAAAGAAGAACAAAGCTGAAGGCATCATACTTTCTGGTTTCAAGCTAAATTATAAAGTTGTAGTAATCAAACAGTATGGTACTGGCATAAAAACAGGCACATAGACCAGTGGAACAGAATGGAGAGCCCAGATATAAGCCCACACATATATGGTAAACTAATTTTTTTGACAAAGATGCCAAAAACAAACAATAGGGAAAGGATAGTTTCTTCAATAAATGTTGCTGGAAAAACTGGATATCCACACGCAAAAGGATAAATCAAGATCCCTGTCTTACACTACTCACAAAAATGAACTAGAAACGGATCAAAGAATTAAATATAAGACGTGAAACCATAAACTCCTAGAAGAAGACATTGGGAAAAAGACTTTGACAAAGGTCTTGGCAATAATTTCTTAGCTAAGACACCCAAAGCCCGGCAACAAGAAGCTAAAATAAACAATTGGGACAACAACACACTAAAGATCTTCTGCACAGCAATGAAAACAACAGTAAAGTGAAAAGTCAAACTACAGAACAAGAGAAAATTTTCACAAACCTTATATTTAATAAGGGGTCAATCTCCACATTGTATTAAAACCTCATGCAATTCCATAGCAAAAAATCAAATTATTGTTTTTATGTAAAAATGGGCAAAGGACCTGAATGGACATTTTTCCAAAGAAGACATTCAGATGGCCAGTAGGCATTGACAAGTTGCTTAGCATCATTAATCAACAAGGAAATGCTAATCAAAACCACAATGAGATGTCACCTCACACCTGTTACAATGGGTAATATCAAAAAGACAAGAGATAAGTGTTGGCAAGGATATGGAAAAAAGGGAACCCTTTTACACTGTTGGTGGGAATGTAAAGTGATACAGACATTATGGCAAATTATATGTCGTTCCTCAAAAAAAAAAATAGATCTACCCTATGATCCAGCAATACCACTTCTGAGCATATAAGAATCCCCCACCTTTTGAAAGTTTACGCTACTTCGCTTTTACAAAAGACCGACATTAGTACTTGCTTTTGCTAACCTAAAGAAATCCAAAGAGGATTTTTCGCTTTTATGAAAGAAGGTGAAATTTAACTCCCAATTTAAATAACATTTTTGTTTTTTGTTTTTACTTATAGAAAAATTAAGTCTTAGTTGTGTTAGAGTGCGAAGAGCTGGAGTTCTAGAGGCAGATTCTGCACTTAGACTGGGTCTGTGATGCTTGATTTTGAGAAACTAAGTGTATTTCCCTGCCTTCATTCAGACAGAATGGGTGGCAATCTGAATTTCCTTACTTTGATACCAAATGACCTACTTATTTTCTATGATACTGTGAGGACAACCATGAACATGCATTATAACAGAAACAGAAAGCACAGAACTTTCTCCTACTCCCTGAAAAGCAGGAGGTAGCAAGCTCTGAAATTTGTGATTATGTGTGTGTGTGTGTGTGCTTGCCTGCCTGCATGCAGCTGACCCTGAAAATACTTTATTTTTTTATATTTGAAAACTGTTGAATTTGAAATAATTTCATATTTTTAAAAAGTTACAAGATTATTTAAAGAAATATTGTAACCCCTTCACCTGGATTCTTTCTTTCACTAGGTGTGTATGTACATATACACTTTACACACAAACAGAGGCATTTTTTTCTGAACCATTTGAGAGTGATAATGTTCCTTTAGTCCTAGTACTGTAATTTTTATTTCTACAAAAAAGGACATTCTCTTAGAAAACCCTAACATGATGATCAAATCAGGAAATTCATATACATACAATATTATCAAATTTACAGACCATATTCAAATTTTGCCAGTTATTCTACTTATGATTTTTAGGGTGGGGGGAAAAAAATCCTGGTCCAAAATCCCATCTGGGAATCACAGATTACTTTTACTTGTCTGTTTTGTCTTCTTTCATCTGGAATATTTCCTCAATCTTTTTGTCTCTTATGTGCTTGACATTTTTAAGGAGTACAGGTCAGTTATTTTATAGATATTCCTTCATTTGGGTTTGATATTTTCTCATGATTAAGTTCAGGTGATGTATTTTGGGCAGTGGCAGTATGGAAGTGATTTTGTGTCCTTCACAGTGCAGCAAATTAGGAACTACATACTGTCTATTTTTCATTTTAATGGCAGTAGTTACTTTGATGATTGGGTTAAGATAGTGTCACTTTGTAATTTATAAGTATCAATAATTTTCCATAAGAGAATACTATGACTCTGTATCAATGGCATATTCTCTGTCAAACTTTTCTAATGCTTTAGCATCCATGGACTTTTCTTGCCTGAAACAACTATTACTGTGATATTTCTAAACTTTTTTTTAGGGATTTTTTTCTTCCCTATATTTCTTCTACATTTATTAATTTGAATTCTACTATAAGGAAACACTTTCCATTCATCCCCATTCGTCTGTTTTATCCTATGGGTTATAACACTTTGCCATTATGATTTATTTTGGTGATCTAATTTTCCAGATTTTGCCAATGCTATCCACTTCAAGCTGGCCCTTTGCAAAATTTGAATATGGTCAGTAGATTTAATGATAATATTGTATCTATATTAATTTCCTGTATTGATTCAAAATATTTCCATCATTCTATGAACATTTCCTTACTTTTTGGTAGGGCATATTACTCTAGGCTCATCTTGAATGTTTCCTGCTCCAATTTAAGAATGAATCATTTGTCCAGTTTATCTCTTTTTATTAAAGAATGATATTTAGGAACCAAGACCTGGGCTTTAGGTGTGTTCATTTTTACTGTAATGACAAATAAACACATGTATGTAATATGATTATAGACACTTTCGTATATCTATTTCTAGTTTTATATTAAAACTCATTAATTTATACTGATATTCCAATTCCAATTAACATTGCAGGGTTCATTTTAGCCTTGCCTTTTTCTGTGTTCTTATATTCTTATCTAGACAGAGAGAAACTAGGATTCCATAAATCATGCCATTGTGGAACGCAAAACAACTCACTATAGCCTCTCTCTCTCTCTCTCTCTCATTCAACTCCAGATTTAAATAACATGTTTTTGGATTAATTTTTCTTTTATTTAAAAATTTAAAAAATTGACTCTTAGTTGCATTTGAGTGGGAAGAGCTGGAATTCTAGAGACAGATTCTGGACTTGTTCCAAGAGGCTTGATTTTGAGAAATTCACTGTATTTCCCTGTCTTCATTCAGACTGATTATTATAAAAAATACTTTAATCTGAGGATATATGTCAAAATATCAATTTCAAATACTATTTGAATTATATTTTTTTCAGCATATCTATGTTATTAATTTGAAATATGTCTTCCCCCACACTTGTAGAGTTTAGGTATCTTTTTTGTATGTCCAACATTAAAATAATTGTGAAATTTAAAATTGTACAAAAATACATACTTAAGGTATTCTTACTGCCCTTGCTCCTTTCTTTCCTTTTCTAAACCACCAACCTTCCTACCAGTTCTCACCCCTTATACATAACCAACTTCATTAGTTTATGGATCATCTCTCCAGTGCTTCTTTTTTTAACAAATAAATGCACAGATACAAACAAATAAATGCCTTACCTCTTCTCTTTTACATGAAGCAGAGCATACCTTAGATAAACTTTTGTACTTTGCTTTTTTTTCACTTAACACTGTATCCTGGATATCACTCCATATCACACCTCTTAAGATCATCTCATTTTTTTACAACTAAATAATGTGGATGTATACAAGTTTACCCACCTTCTCTCACCTATTGATGTTTGGCTTGTTTTCAATTTTATGTATAGGCATTTGACTTGATTTCAAATTTTAGCAGTTAAAAAGACTGCTTCAAGGAGAATTTCTAGATGCTGACTTTCCGGGACAAAGATAAATGCATATGCAGTTCCATTAATTAAATGTTGCCAAATTCTCCCCTACAAAGTCAGCACCAATTTGCATTCAGAGTAGCAATGTTTGAGAGCGCCTGTTTCCCTTGAACTTCACCCAGAGAATGTTAACAGTATTTTAATTTTTTCCAGTATGATTGGTAAGAAATGGTATCTCAGTGTATTTGCATTTGCATTTCTCTAATTGCACTTGAGGCTGAATACTTTCCTTATGTTTAATGGCTATTTTGGATTTTTTTGTGAACTGATTTTGTCTTGCTCATTTTTCTACAATGTAGTTTATTATTATTCCAAACCCAATCAAGTGGTAAGAGTGTGTGTGTATATGTATAATATCATATGTATGCTACATATTTATAATATATATAAGTATATAATATGTATTAAATATATATTAAATATATATGTAATATTATATGTTATAATATATTGTTATAAATATATTATTTATATTATAATATATTTTATATTGTACATTATATAATATAAAAATATATAATTATACATAGTATATAATATATATGATAAATAAAATATATGATATATTTATATATTTATATGATATATACATATTAATAAATACATAATATAAATATATATTATTTATATGTTATACAATATATAATATACCTTTCATATATTTATATGTAATAATATATAATACATTATATATGATATATATGCATAACATATATATTACATAATATATAATAAATAAAATATAAGATATGATATACTTATATTCATACATATACATTGCATATTTATGAATATTATAATATTCATAAACATTTATTTTATATTATAATATGTTATATAATATATTATACATAATAATACTTATATATAATATATTATATAAATATATTAAACATATTTATAATATCATGTATATGATATTCACTCTTTATCTGTAATATAGTTTAAAAATATTTGCACTCAGTTTGTCAGTTGTCTTTTGAGTTTGTTTATGATATTTATTTTCAAATGTAGTCACACTTACTAGTGTTTTATTGTATCTGAACTTTGAAGTATTTTCTCAAAACCTTTCTGTGGCGATAGAAGAATTCACATGTTTTCTTGTAATATGGTTTCATATTTTACATTTAAACCTCTGATTCATTTGAAATTTATCCTCGTGTATATTGTGAGATATGGATATAATTTGATCCTTTTTGACAATTGGCTATTGTCAATTTATTTATTAAACTATTTATTAAAAAGTTCGTATTTGGTGGTATACCAAATTTGAGGTGTCCCCCTTACCATACACTAATTTCCTATTTAGTATATATTTTGTTGCATGAAGCCTTTTTTTATTTGTTTATTTGTGTTAATTCTCCTCCATTGTTGCATTACTTTGTATGTTTTGGAGAAGTATAATGCCTGGTTAATTTCTTTGACCTTTTAAGTTGTGTGATATAAAAAGCCAGGAAGGCATCAAGGATATTTTCTTTATCATAGATCAGTACATTTATACACATATGTCTTGCAGTTGCTCATTCTCAGGCAGTTTTTCCAGATATCCAGTGGCCCTTTCCAGTATGCAAATTCAGATCTAAAACTTGAATTTCAGTTTTAAATATTAATAATGTTCCATATTATATGTCTTGGCCTATGTTCAATTTCAGCCACTTTCTCTTGATCTTTTTAAATTTATTTCATCATCTAATTTTCATTCTGTTGGCATTTTTCTTGGCTTTTCTTTGACTCCTTATTAGATTTTCATTTAAGTCTATTACCCCTTGACATTTATTAAATTTAATCTTCAGGCTGGGATGATTTTTATCTCTTTTTTCTATTTTTTTTCAGGCAAATATGTTTAATTTTTTTAAATAACTAATGGCAAAGTAAAATATTTCCATCACATCATTTATTTTTGAGTTTAATCAACTATCTCTCTTTTTAAAAACTTCTTCCTACTCACTGATTTTTTCTTTTTTTTTTTACATTTTAATTTCTAAGTTAAGGTGTTTTTTCATATCCTCAGATATTTACCTCATTTTGAGGTGTTTGAGGTATCCAATTTTCTTTTGCTTTGTGGTTGATTTTTGTAGTTATAGATGAGGAAGTGGGATTTCTTCAGCCTGGGTGCCTTAGTTCTCATTTTCTATTTTAATTGTGCTGTGTAATGTTATGTAGTTTTCATGTAATCATTTGAAATATTTTTGGTGTAGTAAAAGATTCAGGGCTTAACAGAATTCTCTTGTATTTCTTTATTTTTGTTTTTGTTTTTATTTTTTCGAGAGGGAGGGGGATTGAATGACCTCTAATTTGTTGCTTCTCTTTTTTACAGCAGGACCCTCAATTTCCCATTTGCTCATTTTTTTAAATCAACAGTTTCTAAAAACACCTCATCCCTCCCCTTTATCTTCTTTCCCAGACATATTATTGCTTTCAGACTGCAACCTCAAATGGCATGTGCTTTCCTGTAGGAAGTATTCTCAACCAACAAGTCTCTTTTCTAGGCTTTGTACACTTAGAGTGAACGTTCTCCTTTTGGCAGCAATTTTAGCTCAGTTATATACCTACCACTGGCTTCCCTCTTCTCTCTTTCTTGCCATCTATACTCCTGGCAAAGATTTTCTGTAAGAGCATAAGTGATAGCTCACCATGGTTGGCCTTTTTCTTTTCTTCTTCTACTTTTTCTTTTTTTTTTTTACTTAGAGGTAATTCGGGGGTTTTTTCCCCTATATTTTAATCATGAGCAGTTTGGTATATTTCTGTGGTTTTGCTTTTCTTGTTGTTATTTATTGTTTTTGGAGAACATGTCATTATTGTCCACTATTTGAAAGTCTTAAAAAATACACACACACACACACACACAAACACACACACACATATATTTAGCTGTCGTTTAATTAATTTTTCCTGGAACTCATGAAACCATGACTTTGCAAAACTGCTTAGAATAACATTTTTAACTGATATCCCTGGCTATAATCTTTTACTTTCTCCCTGTCCATTCTTACCAGAGAAAGCTTGGAGGCTCATTTTAGTAATGTCACTTCCCTTCTCAGAAGTCCTCAGTGGTATCACTATTCATCTTCAAATCAACTTGAAATTCTGCACGAGTTATGTGGGATCCCAGGTTGCCTACTTTTCTTCTGTGTCTCTGCTTATTCCCATGAAGCTAACCTGGGTTTGTTCTCTACTTAAACTTCACCCAGGCTAAGCTGTCCGTCAATTCATTCCATTCTGCTACCTTTTGGCTATCACCATTTCCTTTTCACCTAGAAAACAGTTTTCAAGAATAACCTTGAGTGAGCATTACCAGAACAAACTGGGTCTGCCCTGGCCACATTGGTTAATGAAAAGTCCCATTAACCCTTTGTGGCATTTTAATCCTTTCCCATGCTGTGTTTCTCTTTCCTTGGTATAAATATTTTAATATGAATACTTAGCAGTCTACCTTAAGTCTGTCTACTGTCCATGCCATAAACAAAGGTCCTTCTTTTGGTAGACGTGCTCAAGAAATATTCTAAGTCCTTACGTACTATATCACTTATACTCTACAACAGCTAAATGAGGTATGTACTTTCACTAAACCTTAGTTTACAGATAAAAAAGAGAAATCAAGTTACAGAGAGATGAAATAACTGAGTTAATATAGCTAGCAATTTGTACAACCAGGTTTTGGACTCAGGTAGCCTGTTTTCAGAGCCTGAACTCAAAACCAGTAATCTGTATGTTGCATAGAAGGAATGGATATTTTATTAATTTTGAAAATTTCAAAGAAATTTCAAAGAAATATAATCCAGTATCCTAAGCTTTAAAATCAGAAAGGTTGCCTGACAATACAGTAGGTAAATGAAGTATCTGATTTTGATTAAAAGAGCAGTAGTATGCTGTAGTTCAGCTATTAGATAATTATAATTCTGTAATATCAGTGGTTTTGAAAATTAATTTATACTTAATGAGATATACCAAATATTAATTATACTTCAAGAAGGAGAGGGATTAATACAGAATTCATTAATAAGAGAATGCAATGATTTATTTTAAAATATACTTAGATTGTGTCTACATAATTGAGGGATATTTTTGGGTTTTTTGGTGTAATAAGAGTTGTATGATTCAACAAGAAGTGATCAGTAGGAAAGTACACCTGATGAATTTACTTAACAGAAGTAATTATATTTAGCATGGACTACTATTAATATGTATTCAAAGCCACACCTTTGCACAGATTGCAGAGTACATGAACACCTTACCCAGGCTGGGAGTACTGCAAAGTCATCTGAGTCAGAAATCAGGGAGAACCTAAAAGATTCAGTTGACATTGGGTCATGATCACAACTCTATTATTAAATAATTTTATCACAAATATGAACTAAAATTAATTTAAAATAAAGTGGTAATATAGCATGTATAAGTACAAATTATTCAAAATTGAATGACTTAAAAGTAAGATAATCAGAAGACACATTTTCTTATCAGCAATTTTTGTTTAAGTGAGGTTCATCGCAATTGAAATTACCTTACAATGATCTGTGTGAAAAGAGACTGAGGTCTGTGGTCTGAGGAAAAAATTTTATGTAATATATATCTTCTAGCATTGAAGTGTTGCTTTCTGAAGAGTCTTTATTTCTGCAGAGAAATAAAGACAATTGGAAAACCCATCTTTCATGCCTGCTGTTTTCTTATTTTATGAAAGTGACATTCATCGTAGGTTAGTTGATAGAAACCGAGCAGTAAATGACGTTCTGAGACCTCATCTGCAGAAGCAAAATAAGCAGCAGACCTTAAAATAACCCCATGTACTCAATATAGTCAAAACAGAATAAAGGAGGAAAATTCTAAATCCATTTACCTAAAATGGCCCAACAGTTTCAATGACACACTTGTAAAAAGTCATTCTTTTCTGTGCTATATGTTTTCCTTACATTTCATCAGGAGCAAAATACTTGATTGGAACTTCTAGTATTAAATGCTTTGGTATTTCAGATGGTGTCTACACTTCAGATCACACATAGAATCTATAACTATACTTCTCCCTCTATGCCCACATGTTTCACGAGAACTTAAGAATCTGTTGTCAGAATTTCCTCATAAACAAATCACTCCTCTATCTGCTATCTTCTTACTTTGTCATCTTCAAATGCATGCCAAATATTTGTTCTGAGTTAGTGCTATGGTATAATTATTTTAACTTGTGAACAGGAAAGTGCCAATTAAAGGAGATAAAGGCCTGGAAATAAAGTTCTTTTGTTAAAAACATAGCTTTAGAAATGCTTTTAAGTATATTTATTAATCAATCTGCTGAAATGGATACAGTAATTATGCATGACCAAAGACTATATAATTTGAGCAGATAATATTAGTGTAAATGTACTAATATAAAAGACAAAATTGTCCCTCAGGCTATCCGTGTCTCACATACCTCCTTGTGTCATTCTTTGCTCTTTGTTGACTCACTGACTCTCACCGGATGAGGGGAGCTGGTGGGTGTTGGCCACAGTGTGAATCAGGATTCAGGGATTCACTCAGTCGCTTACCCCAGGCACTCACACACCCACTTAACGTTCCAGGAAGCCAGGACTAATTCCCCTGTCACTACACTCTCAGCCTAGTTCGTTTTACTTGACTCACTAAAAAAGCCAAATAATTAGATCCTTTGAGACATAAAGTGTGAGTTTTTGCAATGAAATGCAAAAACTATCAAAGCATTCAGTTACTTATATCATCTTGAATGTTGGCAGTATCTTTAATCAAATTGCAATGTGTAGAAATATGTCAGGAAGGGCAGTGGACTGAAAATGGGCACTGATACCATGTCACTCTGCTCTCCCTCAATCACGAGGACCCTGCCTAAGGAGGTTTAGCCCTCTTTTGTTTCAAAACAACGAGTATAGTGGAAATCAAAAACCACTCATACCCAAAAAAGAACCTCCTGAACAATTTTTGATATATTTTTTCTCCAAAATCTTTGTGTGCATCTGCATGTGTGCACATGTGTGTATGTATGTATCTTTTATAGAGAAAAATGTGCACTCCCAAACGGGATATAAAGTAAATCATTTTTACCTTTCCAAACTAAACTGTTAACGGCCATTCCTTTACTGAAAAATCATATCACTCAATTTAAATAGAAAGTATTTTACCCAACTATTGCCTGAACAAACCAAAGTTGTATAATTACAGTATTATATATTGTATTCTTTAAAAAGCCTGATATATTTACAGATCAAAGCATGTAGTGCAACACCTGTGTTGCTATAGAGATACCTAATTTTATCAAGATTAAAAAAATTTAACAACAAATCCATTTGTTTTATAAGTATTCTAAAGGCTTACCATAAACACCCACAAACATTTCTTTCATCAGTTTTATAGGACAATACAGGAATAAGATATTATGTGCCTTTTAATTAGTTACATTTTCCAATGTCATGTCTTTTATTTTTCTGATACATCCTCTCTACTGATATATTTCCTCAGTTTAGAATGATCAGTGAAAAAGTTATATTCTTCAAATTTTTTAAACCTGGACTGCCAAACTGATAATGTGAGTATGTATTTTACATTTATACATACATACATACATATATCATATCTCTTTTTTCTCTATATGTGAACATAGCACTAGCATGAAGGTTTTTTTTTTTTTTTTTTTTTTTTAGCTTGAAGATTCTTAAAGTGTTCGTGGGACAGAATCAAGGTCATCTGATTACATAAGAGTCATCATTCAGATTTATTCTTTTGAAATTGCCTGAGAGTTTAAGGAGGATATTTCTCTAGGGATTAGAACCTTAGCATAGCAGTTGTTGATTTAACAGGGTCTTTAAGAAATCATTCAATTATTAATAAGACCAAAACTTACTATTATTATTCTGTTTTTTTTGAACTATCTTTGAAATACTTTGGGGTAACGTTGGGTCTTATGGAAAGTAACTGACTTGTGTTAACCATGACTATTTCATGTTGCCACCTGAAGGAAAAAGAGTGAAGAGGAGACTGGATCTAGAATTTCATATGTAAAAAGAGCACAGAGAAGGTATACTGATTGTTGCTTAAGCTATGTCTAAATGCTGTGTTAGAGTCCCGAAAAAAAGCTGTCATCATCCTTTGTAGGTACTCACAGCAGAATTTGTTAGCCAGATTCCCAAGAAAGCAGAAATGTTAGAATGCTGAGATGAAATTCAGGGTAGAGAGTGAGAAGACCTATTAGAAGCGAATAGGAAATAGACCAGCCGTCAGTGCATGGTAGAGTCATCTCAGTGAGCAGCACTATAAAGTGAGGATCTATAAATTCTTACTGCTGAAGTGCTAGCCCTGCCTGACATATAGCCTGCATGAAACCCAGGTCTCCTGGGATTTTTGAGCTCCTAAATTTCCAGTGTGATTCTTATTTTCTTACTGCTCTGTACATATCTTTTTTTTTTTTTTTGCGGTACGCTGGCCTCTCACTGTTGTGGCCTCTCCCATTGCGGAGCACAGGCTCCAGACGCGCAGGCTCAGCGGCCGTGGCTCACGGGCCCAGCCGCTCTGCGGCATGTGGCATCTTCCCGGGCCGGGGCACGAACCCATGTCCCCTGCATCGACAGGCGGACTCTCAACCACTGCGCCACCAGGGAAGCCCTGTACATATCTTATAATAACCCCTCCCTTCACTTGAGCTAGCCTGTGTCTCTCTGTACATCTTGAATCATTGAAGCTTAACTAAAGCTATGTCTTTACTAACCACAATTTTTGCTAAGCATCATACTTTTCTTGAATTATTGTAAGCTAATTCAGTCACCAGCCATCCATTCATCCACAAAATGCAAGAACCTGGTAGTCATACTTCACTTTCCTCTCCGCTTCACCAATGCCCTCTCTTCCCCTATCTACACTCCACACCTTGTCCTGCCACCTAATTCCCAGGATTAATTAACCTTCCTCCTTAACACTACTGTCTCACCGGAGTAATATCTCTTCCCTGAACTATTGTGAGAGTGCAGTAACTATTTCCCTGCCATCAATTTAGTTTCCTTACCATCCTCCACATTTTACATAGGAAAATCCATATGGGACATGATTAGAGCCTTAGCACAGGCTTCTTGCCCTCTTGTAATAAGTTTTCTAATGACTTGGTTCTCTCTACCTCACCAGACTTTACCTCCTCCAGCACTTCCTGCTCTGTTGCCTCTGATTCAAATGCCTACCCCATCTCTGTTTGCTCATCATCTCCACTTGCCCTTCAGCACTTGACTGAACCATCATTTTCTCCAGGAAGATTTTCTTAAACACAAAGATTAGACTTTCCGCTGAGCTTCCATAGCTGTGCTACCTCCAGCTTGAGCACACAGCATTGTCTGCTGAGTAAATATCTTAGCTGTCTGTGTTTTCACAAAGCTGTAAGTTTATTGATGCTGAGGACTGCTGTTATGACACCCCAAACCTGGAACAGGGCCTGGAATATGCCAGTGACCAATACACCTTTTTATGAACGTACTTACCCTTGGCCTTGCAATCCGTTGGATTTAGATGACCTCCAGGGCCCTCTCCCAGCCCACGTGATCCCAGTTTTCTCTGCAGCATGATTGGCAATGGCAGCTTGTTTACCTGCTGTGCCAAACCCAGTCTGTGGCCGGCACTGGGGCTTACAGGGGCTTAGAAGGAAGCCCCTGTAGAATGATTAGAACTCCTTAATGGTTTCCCTGAGAGCTGGGTTTACTGAAGTCATCCCCCAGCCCCGGTTTTATTTTAAAGTACCTTCAACTTTACCTTCCTTGATTAACCATACATCGAGAAGAAACCCTCAGTTTCTTCTTGCTTTCTTTGCCCTGCAATAAAAAGAAGAATCTGCCCTTTTAGAAGGATATGTTTCGATACTAACAGAAGGGGCTGTACAGCCAGGACACAGTGCAGAGAAACAAGAGTCCCATCAGGCATCAGACTGCATAGTTGGATTTGGGGTAAACATAAATAATAATAATAATAAACCCTTGCTCTTACTTCACCATATTTAGTTTTGATTTTTTTGGTTAAAATATATCTTTTAACATCATCATAAGGAAATAAGAGTTTGGTACTGTTTTAGAGCTTCCACTTGGAAAAGATTTCAAGGGTGAGGAGTCCGTGTCTCCTGGAGACATTTCATAGGCACCATCATTAGTGTTAAGGGGGGCAGCCCTGTGGGCTTCTTTACGTTTATAGTCCTTGTTCCTAAAGGATCAGAAGTAGTTTTTCCTTGTACATACAGAAGCTAAGAGCTTGTCACTTCTTCAGAAAGTGCCAGCTCTGTGGCTGAATGCGATTCGTGTTCAGAATTGCCTAAAGCAGAATTTCAGACCCCAGAAGCAACACAGGATCTCGTCCTTGTAATTACCCACAGTTGATGATTGTGGTGAGCAGAAAAATGGCCCCCCAAAATGTTCACATCCTGATCCCTGGGACTTGTGAATACATTGCATTATAAGGCAAAAGGGAATTAAGGTTGTGAATCAGTTGATCTTAAAGCAGGAAGATTATACTGGATTATGCAGGTGGATCTAATGTAATCACACGAGTCCTTAAAAAACAGAAGAAGAAGGAAGAAAAGTCACTCAAAGAAATGCCACAGGTCTTCCCTGGTGGCGCAGTGGCTGACCCGTGCCCCTGTCCGGGAAGATCCCACATGCCGCGGAGCGGCTGGGCCCGTGAGCCATGGCCGCTGAGCCTGCGCGTCCGGAGCCTGTGCTCTGCAACAGGAGAGGCCACAGCAGTGAGAGGCCCGCATACCACAAAAAAAAAAAAAAAAATGCCACAAAGATGGAGGGAGAGCATGAGCCAGAGAATTCAAGAAACCTAGAAGCCACTAGAAACTGGTAAATACCCTCAGCTGACAGCCAGGAACATGGACTGCAGCCCTAAAACTGCAAAGAACTAAATTCTGCCAACAACATGAATAAGCGAGGAAATGGATTCATCCCTAGAGCATCCAGAAAACCTCCCTGCTCACACTTTGGTTCGATTCTGCTAAACCTGTGTCAGACATTTGACCTACCAAACTATAAGATAATAAATTTGTGTTGTTTTAAGCTACTATGTTTGTGACAATTTGATATTACAACACAGAAAAGTAATACAATGATCTATCAAACACTTACCCTTGGCAGGGACAAAACGCCTACAAGAAGATTGCAATTTAATTGTCAGGAAAGATATAAATACATGGAAATTTCAACAGTGATGCGAGAACAAGGCAGTATTTTGAGACGGTAATTGGTTTAGTGGCATAAAGCAGTGCTTGATAAATTGCCACATGAATTCTGCTGAGTTTTGAGTAGAGTCTTAATGAAGAGGTCAAAAGAAATGAGTCTCAGGTTCATGGTCTCAAGTATATATTAAGAGGCTGTGCACAGCGTTGGTAGATAACCTCACAAACATTGCTTTATTTAATGTAAATTGGCATTATATAATTAAGTTGAACATTTTATGACACTGAATGTAGGAATTCACAGTATTTGAAATTTTCAGGAAAATACTGAGAAAGAGACTGAATGGGAATCAAGCATGAATGTCTAAGTAGGATTCATTTGGAAAAGGAGGTGAGAGAGAGGCTTTCCAGAAGAGAACAAATTGATCAGTGTTTCACAGTGGACAATGTGTGCATTACCTCATGGGACAATTGAGGATGAAGCACATTTGCTGCAAAACACCCACAACATCTGAGTGGAACCCCCCACTCTAGGTACACAAACAATCACAAACACATACCTCCCTCACCTGAGCAGTTGGCAATACAGTTTCTGAAAATGAGACAGAACAAAGAGTAATCTCTCAGGCATTCTCCATTAACCCAACAGAGACAGAGCCTCAGTTGTAAGAAAATTTAGATAAAGAAGCCACCAGTATTTTGGTTTCTAATCCCTTTCAAGTTCGGACTCAAAAAGTAATTGAAAGTCAGGAGAGGGGACTTCCCTGGTGGCGCAGTGGTTAAGAATCCACCTGCCAATGCAGGGGACACGGGGTTGAGCCTTGGTCTAGGATGATCTCACATGCCACGGAGCAACTAAGCCCATGAGCCATAGCTACTGAGCCTGTGCTCTAGAGCCCATGAGCCACAACTACTGAAGCCCGTGTGCTACAACTACTGAAGCCCGTGCTCCTAGAGCCCATGATCTGCAACAAGAGAAGCCACCACAATGAGAAGCCCGCGCACCGCAACAAAGAGTAGCTCCCGCTCGCCACAACTAGAGAAAGCCCACGCTCAGCAATGAAGACGCAATGCAGCCAAAATAAATAAATAAATTTATTTTTTAGAAAAGATAAGAAAGGGACTTCCCTGGTGGCGCAGTGGTTGAGAGTCCGCCTGCTGATGCAGGGGACGCAGGTTCGTGCCCCGGTCTGGGAGGATCCCACGTGCCGCGGAGTGGCTGGGCCTGTGAGCCATGGCCGCTGAGCCTGCGCATCCGGAGCCTGTGCTCTGCAGCGGGAGAGGCCACAGCAGTTAGAGGCCCACGTACCGCAAAAATAAATAAATAAATAAATAAGATGAAACTCTTAAAAAAAAAAAGATAAGAAAAAGAAAGCAGGAGAAATCCTCAGTTAATGCCACCCTTCCAACCAAAGGTGAAAGTACTAAAGGAACAGGGAGTTTTTTTTTTATGATGAGCACAGCTCTTGGGTAAGCCCCTAATGCTTCCTCTGTCCCAACAGGGTTGGTGACCAAGGCAGCGAGGGCCCCCAATTGTCAGAAATTGTCCCTGCAGATGCCCCAGCTGCTCACTGACTTCCAGACATAAAGGGGTCAGTCTAGATGTAGACACTGCACCTACTGTCTCCTCCTATCCGGAGACACATAGAGCCAAGATCCTGGGGAGCAGGTGGCCCTGGAAAGCCAAGTGGAGAGTGTGATCCTTTTAGTAAGAAGACCTAGATGTAATTTGTGTCTTCATTGCTAATGAATAGTGGAACTTCATGCCAATCACCAAGCCTCTCTAGGCTTTAGTTTCTTCATTTGTAAAATGGCACTGATGATATTAATGTGCCTCTCTCAGAGTAGGCATTCACATCCGTTTGGGTGTGTGTGAGTGTGTGTGTCTGTGTGTGTGAATTTTAGTGAGATCATACAAATCTTTGGTAAAATTTAAAGTGCTATGAAATGTTGGTACTGTTGTATTATTATTGTATTAGTTCTCTAAGGCTGCCATGACAAAGTACCACAGACTGGGGACCTAAACAACAGAAATTTATTTCCACACAGTTGTGAAGGCTAGACATCCAAGATCAAAGTGTCGGCAGGGTTGGTTTCTACTGAAGCCTCTTTCCTTGGCTTGTAGATGGCCGTCTTCTCCCTGTGTCTTCACGTGGTCTGCCCTCTGTGACTATATGTATCCAAATTTCCTCTCTATTGTAAGGACACCAGTCACTGGATTGGGATCTCCTCTAATGACCTCATTTACTTCTTCAAAGAATCTATTACCAAATATGGTCACATTCTGAGATACTGGGGGTTAGGACCTCAACATAGGGAATTTGGGGGAACACAGTTCAGCCCATAATAATTATTATTTGATGATGATGGTGATGATGACGATGATAATGATTAATGCCAGTTTAGTGATTAAAATAATATTTGTACTATGTCAGTTATGAACTTCATCTATAAAAATAGTGAATACCTTTATTGGGTCCCTTTGAGGCCTTAAGGTCCCAAAGTCACTGCTTCTCAGGGGCAACAGAAGCTGGAAGTGTGGTTCCAGTGCCTCCTCTGGGCTCACATACAGCAAGTCCCCTACATATGAACCTTCAAGTTGCAAACTTTCAAAGTGCGAACGTGCTACTACCCAGACATCACTGGATCGTTTTTTCAAGAGGGTAGATAGAATTGAATCCAGCAAGGAACCAGAACCTGTGCCATCAGCGTCAGGCGTGAGTGACACTGCAGCCTGCCCTCCATCTCCTATTGCTGACGATCCTTCAGCTCTACCATCTCCCACCTCCTCTCCCTCCTCCAGTCAGTAACTCTTCTTGCCTGTTCACTCGATGCCAGCCCCTGGATGCCAGCTGTTGTACTGTACTACTGCACTTTTCAAGGTACTGTGCTGTAAGATTGAAAATGTTTCTTTATTTTTTGTGTTTGTTTTTTATGTATTATTTATGTAAAAAGTATTATAAACCTATTACAGTACAGTACTAGGTAGCTGATTGTGTTAGTTGGATACCTAGGATAAATTTGTTGGACTTATGAACAAATTGGACTTACAAATGCACTCTCAGAACGGAACTCGTTAGTATGTGAGGGACTTACTGTTTGTGTGAAAAGTATTATAAACCTATTACAGTATAGTACTAGGTAGCTGATTGTCTTAGTTGGATACCTAGGCTAAATTTGTTGGACTTATGAACAAATTGGACTTACAAATGCACTCTCAGAACAGAACTCGTTAGTATGTAAGGGACTTACTGTACACATGCCTTGAAGCCGGTGCCTAGGCCTGTGGGGGTTTTGTTACCTTTAACAGGACAAACTGTCCTCAAATTATAGTCTCATCTTTTGTACTTCATAAAAGCGTTCAGTTTAACTGTAGAAATTGACTTCAATGACAAAATAAATGTGGAAGCTAACTACTTTTCTGCAGCAGCTCTAAATTCCCTTCTGGCAAAAAAAAATTGCTAAAATTATCATGCTTCATTGGCATTTCCTATTAGAGCATTTCTCCACGATGCACAGAGACTAGACTGGGTAATTTAGGGAGAAGGGCTGTATCCCAAAGTACTCCAAACTCCCAGGAGGCCCATTTATATCCATTCCTCAGACAAGCAAAGATATAGACAGTGAGCAACGTTTATCCTGGGGAAACTGATCAAGGAAGAGAAGCCACCTGGAAAAAACAAGTCAAGGAGACCGGCAGACTTAGAACCGTAATTTGAGATGCTAATCATTCCGGAAGCATGTTTTATTGGTTCACTTAATTTGATTTAGGGAGAAATTTCCCACATGGATTAGGGGATTTTTTAGACCTAAGATACTGACTTAAAAAGTAAAGTTTGATTTACTGTATTAGCTGCCTCAGTGGAATCAGTTCCTCAAGCCTCCTAATAACTAAAGCAGTGGCTTTCAACCTTCAATCTTTCTAAGAATCATCTGGAGAGCTTGTTAAAATGCTACAGGCTCAAGAGATTCTTATTCATCCAGTCATGTGTGGGACCCAGCAATTTGCATTGTATCAAGCCTTCCTTTCTGGAGGCAATTTTAATTTTTCTAACAAACACTTATATAATGTTTATTACATACCAGACACTGTTTTAAGCATTTTATCAATGTTAACTTCTTACAAGGCAAACTACTGCATTTTGTTATCTGTATTTTACAAGAGAGGAATGGGGGCAGAGTCATTTGCCCAAGGACATAGTGCTAATAAGTGGCAGGCCTGGGATTTGAACTCAGGCAGTTTTGTTCTGCAGTCCATGCTCTTGGCTACTATATTGTGCTACCACCTCATTTTGACGCCAATTTTCCAGCCGTCACGTTATAAGAAACACTACAGTAAAGACTATTCACACAGGCATAAGAACTGATCCCATAAGGCAAATGATGTCCATCATTCATGTATACCTGTTTGGGGAAAAGAAAAACATAAGCCTTTATGTAATACCTATTTTGTGCCAGAAGTTCTGATAGCCATGCAAACATTACTAGAGAAATGATTTTAAAAATGCTAAATGGAAAAATTGTTCAACCCCACTGAGTTTCTCTGTGGTCCTAATGAACGATCAGGAAGCAACATAAACGCCAGAGTTTGCTTCCAGATACTCAAACTGCTGTTGGACGCAGGCTCTGGCTCTATGCAACACTTGACTTAGGAATTTGCCCCTGTTTTTTCTTTTAAAAACAAGCATTATTTGGAAACAATTTCAAATTTACAGAGATGTTACAAGAAGAAGAATCCTACCAAAGATCATCCCTCATATATCCTTCACCCTGGATATCCCATTCTTAAAAAATCACCTCATTATTTCCTACATTTGTTCAGCCACTTCCTCCCTTCTTTCCCTCTTTCCCTTGGTGCATTCCTGTCTTCCAGCTCTGGAAAGTGTGCCTGAATCTGGAAGTCCTCAAGAAATAGTTGCTGAACAAATATCCATTGGGCAGATAAGGAAAAGGAGGCCCAAAGAGGTTACATCACTTGACCAAAGTCAAATTTCTGGAAGGTGACAAAGCAAAGATGTGTTGTAGAGCCCACATTCTTATATACTGTACATCTAATCATCTGAGAGAAATAAAAGGAGCAAGGCTGAGGCTCATATTTTGGAGTTTTCAGTGGTGGAGCTTCTATCTTCTTACTGGAAAGGCTGAATATTCACACATAAATGTCCCTGTCTTCCTGTGATCACTGTGCTCAGCTCAACTGCAGAAAATAATTTGACTCAAAAAAAACAAGTACTCTTAGTAGTAGTGTTACAAAAGTGCTTTGCACTTGCAAATCTCTTCACTATTTTCCTAGTGCTGTTATATGCATTATGTCATTTTACATCATAATGTGCCAATGAATCAGGGCTTATTATCAACTTTCTGGGAATGAAGAAGTTGAAACTCAAGGAGTTAGTCGTTTCCTCAAGGCCATATAGCAAAAAATGTGATTGAGAACTGGGGCCCAGGTTCCCAGTTTCTGACCTCATCTTCTTAGTACCAAACTTCTTACTCAGCCACATATGCTACTAAGCTCTGTTATACAAAATAACCCTGCTAAGCAAAACTAACAAACCACTGACCCATACAAAATTGTAGGTATGATAACAACGAGGTTCTCAGTGGTACCTGCAAATGACCATATTATATGGAATAAATGTTAACTCAGAAGTGCTAAAAGGCTCTGAGAAGTTGTGCAAGGCCATCTGGTCATTTGACGATAGACATGTAGTGGTATGTTGGACCTGAATCTTATTGTGACCCCAGAAGCTGGCTTCCTAAGTGGCTAAGGGAGGTGGAATTCAAGGAACAAAACATCTTTTCTGTAGATACCACCATTGTGCTCACCACAAATCCCAAGGACGTGAGACTGAAACATGGATCTAGAGGTTTTCAGTCCAGGGAAATAATCATCATCAGTGACCATCACCAAAATTTCATACTTCCTAGTAGTTTTTAACTTCATAAACTTTGTTAATAGCAATGGACGTATTTGAGTCTCAATATAAATGACCAACTTAGGTTATGAGACAATGTAACAATCTCCCTCACTGTCAAATCCCAACAGAATTTCTTAGAGCTATTAATGATTCATCTAATATCTCACTGTTCGTATTACACAGTCTCCTGATGCTGAGTCTGTCCTCTTGTCACCAATCTGCAAAGGGGAAGGAGAATAACTGGTACAGGCCTGCCATTTATTACTCAGTCAACATTCCTTTTCTCTTTCTCATTGTCCCTGCTCTGTAATTGAAGTATTTTATCATCTTGCATCTCTGTGAGATGATCAGGTATTGTTATCTCCATTTTTTATCAATGAGAAACTGAACCTCAGAAAGCTTTTGCAATTATTCCTAAATAGAAGAGAGATTTAAGTCCAAAAAGCAAAGAATGGGGAAATAGTACACTGAATATTTTCATTAGGTTTTATATGTTCCAGGTCACATTCTAAACAAAGTGATCTAAACAAAGTGACTTCCCTCTTAGATTTCTCTGTTGTCAGGATTACGAAGAAGTTTGTTGCTTTGTAGCCTCTTCAGAATCATTTGTACTCAATTATTTCATTCTGTCCCAGTTATGTATCATTGTGTTGTGTAGTACCAGCTCCAAGGTTACTAGAATAAAATAACAGAATTGCATTATATGTTATGGTTTTATGGGTCGGGAATTTGAGTAAGGAGTTTATTCTCTTCCATTGGACATCAACAGGGATTACTTGATGGTATTCAGTTTACTTAATGGTATTCAGTTGTAAGTGCGCTGGCATAAAAGGTCCAAGGAGGTATTCAGTTGTAAATCTGCTGGCATAAAAGGTCCAAGAAGGCTTCTCCTTGGTGTCTTAGAGGAGATGACCTCTTGGAGTGGAAGGTGCCTTGGAGTAGATGGCTGAGAGGCTGGGTCCAGCTGAAACGATTGACCAAAGCCCACATGGTCACATATTGACACATGGCTTCTACAACATGATGGTCTCAGAGTAGTTGGATTTCTTACCTGCTTGCTCAGGACTTCCATAAGGAGTGTTCCAAGAGGCAGAAATCTGAGAGTGCCTTAGGGCCTGAGGGCAAATTTAGCAGCATCAATTCTACTGTATTCTACTACTCAAAGCAGTCATAGGACCTGTCCAGATTCAAGGGATAGGAGTATAGACAGGATGCTTCAATAGAAAAAATGGTACAGACTTTGTGACCCTCTTTAATCTTTATATCTTGTATATTTCTACATCATGATGGTGAGCATGCTGGCATCTGAACTGGTCAGGCTATGCAGCATAAGAAAGGGGGTAGGTGAAATGGGAAAGTGATAAGCATCAGAAGATGGTTCCTGCCTCTGAGGAGAAAGATTTCCCTAGGCAAAAACTGGAAAGTAGTTCAAGTTGGTCTTTCCTAGTCTCCTAACATTTTTGCTATTAATCTTGTCGATGGGGTGAATGTTTAGACAAGTATACTAAATACTGATTTTTTTTTTCAATCAACCAATCCCTGCCAGAGCCATATCTATGGGGTCCCTAAGTCAGTGGTTCCAAATTGCTGTAATTCTGTATCTTGCTGACCATTTTTAAAACCATATCAGACTTCTTGCAGTATTTTTTAACTTTAATTGAATCTGAGACACACGCACACACACACGAACAGACTGTTAACTATTATAAACATTTGACTTCGAGCCTGGAATTGGGCCAGAACATATATGAGTTGCAAAAATTACCTTTGTTCCTCTAGTATAAGACCAAGAACAGCATTCTCAAGTTGCAGCTTATGAAGAATTAGTATTCAGCAAGACGTTAATAAGTATTCTGGAAACAAACACAAAATGCAAAGTCTCCCAATATTTTGGGGAGTGCTTTGATTAACAACTCATTTTGAAAATTCACATTGTTCGTATTAATATATAAAAGTCATTGAGGAAATCAGTTTAACTCAGTGTTTCCCAGACTCCTTGACCATAGGAACCTTTTACCACGGACCTCCCAAATTTCATTCAACAAATATTTATTACATGCCTACATTGTACCAGGTCTTGTGCTAGACTTTGGGACTAGAGCAGTGACCAAGCAGATGTCAGCCCTTCTCTTAAAGATTATACAGTATAGTGGGAGAGCCAAATATTACCCAGATAGCATGCAGCCAAAATAAATATGCTAAGAATGAAAATCTTAAGAAGAAAATATACTGAGTATGATACATACATATAATATTTGGAGATCAAATTTAGTCAGGAGCAACCAACTAGATGAGAAACAACTTACTGGTGTAACCCACAGGCTCCATGTAGTTTCAAAAACAAGATGGGAACATTATTTTGGAAAATGTTGGGCTTCTAATGCAGCAGCTGCTAGCCATATGTGGCTAAATAAATTAATTAAAATTAAATAAATGTAAAAATTCAGTGCCTCCTTTGTATTCATCACATTTCAAGTGATCAATAGCCGGATGTCCCTATGGCTACTGTAAAGGAGAGTGCAGAATAAAACCCTTCTATTTTCAGAGAAATTTCCATTAGACAACCTTGATCTAGGGCAAGTGTCAGGAAATTATGGCCCACTGGCCAAATCAGGCTGTGGCCTGTTTTGGCTCCTGAACTAAGAATATTGTTAACATTTGTAAAGGGTTTTAGAAATAAAGAGGGGGGAGGGAGAGAGAGAAAGAAGAAAAAGAGGGATAAGGAGAAGAAAAAGAAGGAGGAGGAGAGGAGGGAAGGCAGAGGGAGAAAGGGCAAGAAAGAGAGGAATGAGGGGAGAAACAGAACTTATATTGCCTGCAGAACCTAAAATATTTATTGATAGTGTCTGGCCCCTTACAGAGAAAGCTTGCTACCCGGATGTAGAGCCCACAACTTCTAAATTTGTCCTTCTAATGCAGTATTATAAGCCTGTGTTTGCCACCTGCTTAAAAAGCTACATTTGACACTGCTTGGTGACCAACAAAAAACGATGGCCCCATCCCATGGCGTAGAGTTGTAGCTAAGCAGCAGGTGTCCAGGCCATAGATTATAATTCTGAGCCTTGCCTCATACCCTGACCTCTAGTGTTGCTATTAGAATAATTCTCACTAATGGAAGATAAGCGAAACTGATGGATGTTCATTGTGGGTTCAAGATGCTTAAATACTGGTTGTGTGATCCTCCACAATCTTTTTCGATCTCTTGCCTTTGTCTGCCAGTTGGAATATTCTATGTTTAAAGAAATAAGAGATTTTTCAGCCTGTACTATGGGATCTGATCAACAGTTGTCAGCCTTATAGACTAAACATAGTCATTAATTTGTATTGTGTCCCTTTGGCCATAATTATACCAAAATATCCACACTGATGGAGACACAGTAGCAATAGCCTTATTACAGAGTAACTATTATATGGGCTTCTGTGCCATAGAAGTCAGCAGTTAAGAAAAAATAACTGCTTTGAAGGCTACAGTGGCAACATATTGGTTATCAAATTCATTCAGGGAATATTTCCTAAATCCCCAAAGCAGGTGTGAGATGAGAAATAAATTAATCAGTTAAGATTACTATTAAGTGAAATTCCAATGATTTTAATTTTAATAAATTGCAATGATTAACCCAGACATTAATTTCAGTTGCAGGCATAGGTAATCCAGATAAATGACATCCTAAAGAGTTAAAACAGAAAATAACCCACACAGTACTGAAAAAAAAAAATATATATATATATATATAAAAATATGTTTCATTACTTAGCCAATCCATCAAGATTCTTGTTTACTATTGCTAATTGCAGTGCCTTCCATGTGCAAAACAATGCAGTTTCTCATGCGTGATATCACTTGAGCCTCAAGTTAAACAAATCAAATTTTATCTAGTTTTCTCTCCCCCCCTTTCCCTCTCTTTCTTCTTTTCTTCCTCCTCTCTCTCTCTCTTTCCTCCCTCTCTCCTTCCGTCCTCCCTCCCTCTCTTTCTTTCTTTCTTTCTTTGTTCAAAGCAACAAAGATGCATAGTGTAAAGCAGTTTGCCCACAGTCAAGTGAGAAATCCTAGCTTCCACTGCTGTCTTCCCCATCCTTTTCCTTCTCTCCTCCAATTGGTTAACCTTTTAATTCATTTTTGCTTTATATATCTAGTTTAGTTTGTTTTTAGTGTAAGCAAATATATGTGTGTGATCCGCCCATCTATCCATGTCCTCACTTCTTTACACGAAAGGTAGCACTCTAAACATGGTTCTGCATTTCGGTTTTGCTTGTTTCTTTAATACTTAACTATATATCCTCCAGATCACTGCATAGCAATATACAAAAAAATTAAAAATAGAACTATCATATGGTCCAGAAATCCCCCTTTGGGGTATATATCCAAAGGAAACAAAATCAGTGTCTTGAAGAGATACCTGGGCTTCCATGTTCATTGCAGCATTATCCACAGTAGCCAAGATATGGAAACAGCATATCCAACGCCTGTCAACAAATGAATGGATAAAGAAAATGTGGTACACATATACAATAGAATATGATTCACCTGCCATTTGCAACAACATGGATGGACCCAGAAGATGTTATGTCAAGTAAAATAAGAAAGACAAATACTGTTATCACACTTGTATGGGGAGTCTAAAAACACTGTACTCAGAACCAGAGAGTTGAATGGTGATTACTAGGGGATGAGGATGGAGGATATAGGGAGATGTTCACTGATACAAACTCAGTTATAAGATGAATAAGTTTTACGGAATTAACATACAGCATGGTGATTATAGCTAATAATACTACATGGTATATTTGGAATTTTCTGAAGGAGTAGATCTTAATTGTTCTCACCACACACACACACACACACACACACACACACACAAATGGTAGCTGTGTGAAGTGATAGATTTGTTAATTAACTTGATTGTGGTAATTAGTTTATGACATATTAAATCATCACGTTACAAGCCTTAAAAATTATGTTGTACAACATAAACATATACAATTTGTATTTGGTAATCATATCTCAGTGAAGCTTGGGGGAATTTTTTTTGAATACACTGTCTTGACTACTAGTGCTTTAAGGTAAATATTGGAACCAGTAGTGGTTACTTTTCAAACTCTGCTTTTTTAAAGATCACTTTAGCTGTTCTTGATAATTTACATTTTCATAAAATTTTTGAATCACTTCTCAAAAACTAAAAAGAAAATCTGTTTGAATTTTTATTTTGTTTGCATTAAACTTAAAGATCAATTTGAGGGAATTGACATCCTGAGTATTGAGTTTTCCAGCCTAGGAACATGATATATCTCTTTATTTTGTTCATCTTTAATCTTTCAGCAATTCTCTGTAGATTTCAGTGTACAGATCTTGCACGTCTTTTGTCTAATTTATTCATATATATTATTTTTGATGCTCTTGTAAACAGAATTATTTTTTAATTTTATTTTTTATGCTACTAGTATATAAAACTAGATTTTTTACTTTAACCTTATATCCACTGACTTTGCTAAGTTTACTGTCAAAGTTGTTTTGCAGATTCCTGAGGATTTTCTATGTAAATAATCATGTCATCTGAAAAAGGAAATTTACTTCTTTCTTTGTTATGACTTTTTCCCTTTGCTTCATTGCAGTGGCTAGAATTTTTAATATAATAATGAACAGAGATTGCAAGAATAGACATCCATGCCTTGTTTCTGATCTGAGGGGAAAAGTCTTTAACATTTTATTATTAAATATGATTTTAGCAGTAGAGATATTCTTTTATAGATGCTATTTATCAGCTTGAAGATGTTTTCTATTATTTATAGTTTGCTGAAAGTTTTCATCATGATGTTAAATGTTATCAAATGTTTCTTCTACATCTTTTGAAAGATCATATGGATATTCTCCTTTTTTTATAAATATGATAGATTACAATGATTAATTTTTAGATATTAAATCAATCTTGCACTCTTGAGAAAATTTTCCAGGAATGATTTTTTAATAATCTGTTAAGAATATTTATGTACATGTTCATGTGCAGTATTAGTTTGTGTTTGTGCGTGCTGTTGCTTTTTGTTTGTTGTTATGTCTCTGTTTTTCGTAACTAGATAATGTCAAAGTCACAAAATGAGTTAAGAAGTGTTCTCTATTTTATGCAAGAGTTTGTGTATAATTGATTTATTTCTTTCTTAAATGTTTGGCAGAATTTACCCAGAAAGCCATCTGAACCTGTAATTTTTCTTTTAAGAAGGCGTTTAATAAAAAGTTCAACTTAGGTAATTAATGTAGGACTATCCAGGTTATCTGTGTTTTCATGAGTGGGCTTTCACAGTGCTTATCTTTAAAGAATTTTTTCATTACATCTATAATATCATTTTTATGGCAGAAAGCTGTTTGTAATATAACCTCATTTTTTTTTAATATCTGAAGGACCTTTCATTTCTGATACTGGTGATTCATAGCTTCTCTATTATTTGTTGAATATTTTGATCTTAATTATTTTCAATGAACAAGCTTTGGCATTAATTTTCTATACTGTTTGCATCTTTTCTATTTTGTTAATTTTTCTTTTAGCATTAATATGTCCTTTCTCTATTTACTTTGTGTTTACATTGATCTTTTTCTATACCCTTTAGATGGCATTTAAAACTAGAAATTACCCCCAGGTTCCCTCAGGCTCAGTCCATTTATTTTAATCTTTTTTTTTTCCCTCTCTTATTTTGACTTAATGAAATCTATTGGTAGGTCTTCAAGTGCACTGGCCCTTTTCTCTGTCATCTTTTTCTACTGTTAAGCTCATCTAGTGACTTTATTTCGGATGTTTATTTCAATTCTAACGTTTCCTTTTATTTCTTTTAGGTGTTGTCTAATCTTTGTTGAAGTTTACTATTTTCATTCATTATGAAGGCATATTCATTTACCTTACACAATATAATAGCTGCTTAGCATCCCCACCTGATAATTCTAACCTCTGAGCCATCTGGTTGCCATCTGTTGATGATCTTTTACCTTAGAATTGAGTCACATTCTTGACCTTCATATACCTAGTCATTTTGGATTGTATCCTGGACATCGTGAGTGTTATGCTGTATAGACTCTGGATTCCATTTTATTTTTTCCCAAAGATTGTCTATATTGTTTTAGCTTAGCAGGTAATTTACTTGTTAAGACCCAAATTGCAGACCATCACACCTGAAGTGTGTAATGACTCACATTTTCCTTGTCTGGTAATGCTTATTTGTAAGTTGCTTTAATTCTGCTCACCACCTCCACTCCCCAGGAGTGATACAGTGATCAACCAGAAACTTGGGTGGAGTTTGTGTATGAATTAAGCTTGCTCCTTTTTGCTCCTTACACTTTGGCAGCCCTTGTTACCCCGGAGTTTCTTCTCCTCGTTCCTCTGAACAGAAATCATTTTAGCTTATCTCCACTGAAACTGCATCTACTCTAAGGGTAAAGCACCAATAAAATGGGGATCTACTATATGCTGGTCACTTTCTCCAAGTTTTAACTTCTGTATTAGAAACTCCCTGTTTTGTTCAGCTTCCAAAGCTCTCAGGTCGTTGCTTTTTGTATTTTATCCAGAATTTAAAGTTCTTATTTATGTGAGAGAAGGTTTGTTAGGAGCTCATTTCTCCAACTCAAAAGTATAAACTTCATATTCAATAAATTTTAATAACTAAAAGAATAATGAAATAAAATTTCCCTCAAATGAAAGATACATATTTTAATACATTTTGTCAGATTCATTAACATATATTTTGAAAAAGAACAATAACAATGGTGATTTTCTGAAATTTGTATTTATATATCAATCCTATTAAATGTGTTAGTTGATTTCAATGTATGTATTGAAATGCACAGGACTAAAGTGTTCAATCTATTCTTGCACCTCATTGGTGAAATGATTTCTGCTTGATTGCCTCTAAAGCATGGTTCATTCACATTTAATTAGCATAATAATAGGCCACTTATAACATTGATCCACAAAGCTGAATTTATAATTGTAAGAGGTGGCAACTTTGAAATTGGCATTTCTTTTATATCAATGAGATTGCAGCTGTAGATGAAGTGCAAATGGCATATTATGCAAAATAAAAGTTTACTTATGAGAGAAAACTTCAGTTGAATATTCCTGTTTGATTAATAATCTATAAGCAGATACCATCTAATTTCAATTTACACGAAAGCATAACTGCTGTTGAAAAACTGCTACAATTTAACAGTAACATCAATCCGAGTCTCTTTCCCCAGTTTTTTTGTGTATAGGCAAAGCTAGTAGTCACTTGGACATAAACTGGCCTTTTTAGAATTAATGCCTAGGGAATACAAAAACAATAAAGTTTCATTTTAAGCCATTCTATTTCATGCTCATTCCCTTATTTATCTTGTAAATGTCCTTTTTTGGTGCTTATGAGACTGGAATATTTTTCAATTTGTCCCAGTTGCCTACTCTTAAAAGAGAAAAACATTCATTCATTCAAACTCTTTGAGCTGATATTCATGGGAATTGTTGTAGTTTGCCAGAGACTCTCTAAACCTGCTGACTAGAATTGAACACAGAACTTATTCACATAAAATACGATATATTTCACTTCCATAACTATCTGGACTTCAAAATGATATTAACTTATTGTAAGATTTAATTAGTTTTAGGTTTATTTTTGGTTTTGTTTTTGTTTTATTTTAGCAGCCTTGCTCTTGTAACAGCAGAAATACAAACTACAAACACCAACTACCCAAGTATAAATTGATGACTAAAGGCTAAAGCTTTTCCACATTAAATGCTATTAAGTCTGATATTTGTAACACAAATACCTGAAATCTGTAATGCAGATAAATAACTTAAGTGTATTCCTATTAAAATAGATTATATATATATATGTGTATATATATATATATATACACATATATATATATACCATTTGGCAGTTCTCATTAAATAGGAATCTATCCAGGCAAAAGAAAGAATTATTATTTGGGTTAACGAGCATTACACTGGGAGATAGAAAGTCTTATTCTTTACTAGTTGAACAACACTAATTGTATAACTTTGAAACTGGGTCTGCCTAAAACTGAGTTCCTTTGCAGAATTTATGATTAGTCTCTATATCTAAAATTTTATTCCCTTTCTTGTCCCACCCCTATTGTCCTCAGGATTGAGGAGTATCCAAGAAAAGGAGGGGGGGGCAAGAAGTAGGACCTTGTCAGGCCCTCCAAGGTAAATAAGCTCATCTGTGTCTCCTGTTTCTTGTTTGTAGAAAAAAGGTTTTAGTCTCCTAGGCCTTCTCCGAGTTCCAAAGCGCAGATTCAAGCAGCTAATGCTTTGAACTGATGAGTAACAGGACTTCGAGTTCCTCCTGAAGGTCATAAATAACAACCTGGTGCATGTATTTGAGTTGTTCTGCAGAAACTATGACCCCCAACCAGTAGAGGATGCTAACTACATGACGACCACAAGCATGTAAACCCAGACTGGTTGGAACCAGAAGGTTGATGATTGATATTCCCAAAACATCACCCTGTCATCTCACCACCAATCAATCGGAAGAAGGTCCATGAGCTGAACAGGCATCCTACAGCCCTCTCTCCTAACACTGTTGTTAAACACCCTTGCCTATAAGCCATCAAAGAACTTGGGTCTTTTGAGCATGAGCTGCCCATTCTCCTTGCTTGGTGCCCTGCAAAAAAAGACTGTACTTTCCTTCACCACAACCCAATGTCAGTAGATTGGCTTTGCTGCAAGCTGGGTGAACAGACCCAGGTTTAGTTTGGTAACAACTTTAAGCAAATCATTTGACCTCCCAAGATCTCTGTTTCTTTAACTGTGAAATTAGATATATTTTGTATTAAATCATCTTTTAGTTTTGTTTTTCCCCCAAATTAACATTTCTATGAATAACAACCCTGAATGCACCAGGAATTTAACAGTCTTTAGGTAAAAGTCTGTTTGTCAAAAGGATAGGAGGCTCAAAGCAATGTTGCTTCTCATAATCTTACTCACTGTGTACTTTTTGAGGACTCACAGATCTATTAGACATGGTCTCTGTCTGAAGGAGCTGCCTATTTTATGGAACGACAGGGTTAGACATAAGAAAACATAACAAATGTTTCAAAAAGTGCTACAAAATGTATGTTTCCAAAGTCACTGTGTGTTTTTAACACAGAATCTTATACAGACCTTTTAATCAGACTTACATGACATTGAATAGTTAATTTCAACCCCTTATTTTCTGTTTATCTTTACTTCTGTGTCTAGTGAAAGAGATTATCTCATTGAATATTTAAAAGCATCTCTTCAAAAATACTTTCTGTATTTTGAGCCATATAAATTTTGCTTTTATTTTTTCTTTCTACTTTTTCATGTGACGTTGCAGATCTTGTGAGACTGGGATTTTTATGAAAGAAAAGGGAGGTCTTCCTTGCAGGCAAATGATCTATGTAAGAAAAAAAAGCATGTGTTTGCAAGGTGACAGCTCTTTGAGGGGGTCACTCACTGAGCAGCCAGGGTCCACACAGATCATATAACAATGGCTGTGGGGAAGTCAGAGCTTTGCATATTGCTTTAATTGTATCTGCCAGGGATTCATTCAGTGCTCTGAAAAAGCCACTTAGTCACTGGCTATTTTAAATAATAGTGCAATGAATACACCTATACCTAAATTCTTATTTATGTCTCTTATTTCCTTGAAGTAATTTCTGTGAAGTATAATTATTAATAGAAAGCTTAAATGTAAGTAATTCGAGAGAAATGATTACTATTAAGATATTAAGATTCTTTTTTTTCTTTTTTTTTGCCGTACGCGGGCCTCTCACTGTCGTGGCCTCTCCCGTTGCGGAGCACAGGCTCCGGACGCGCAGGCTCAGCAGCCATGGCTCACAGGCCCAGCCACTCCACGGCATGTGGGATCTTCCCAGACCGGGGCACGAACCTGTGTCCCCTGCATCGGCAGGCGGACTCTCAACCACTGTGCCACCAGGGAAGCCCAAGATTCTTGATATACGTTGATATATTATCCCCCAGAAAGTTGGTACATTGTCTATTTTACCTGGAACATTTTTTTGTTTTTTTTTGTTTTTATTGAAATATAGTTGATTTACAATGTTTTGATTACCTGGAGTGTTTGAGTCATGTCTGCTTTCATCCCTTTCAACATTCTAGATATTATCACTTAAGAAATAAAAAAATCCATATATAAATTTTCCCGGACTTCCCTGGTGGCACAGTGCTTAAGAATATGCCTGCCAATGCAGGGGACATGGGTTCGAGCCCTGGTCCGGGAAGATCCCACATGCCGTGGAGCAACTAAGCCCATGGGCCACAACTACTGAGCCTGCACTCTAAAGCCTGTGAGCCACAACTACTGAGCCCATGTGCTGCAACTACTGAAGCCCACACGCCTAGAGCCCATGCTCCGCAACAAGAGAAGCCACCACAGTGAGAAGCCTGCACACTGCAACAAAGAGTAGCCCCCACTCACCACAACTAGAGAAAGCCCGCGTGCAGCAACGAAGACCCAACGCAGCCATAAATAAATGGATTAATTAATTTAAAAAAATTTCCCATGTGATAATTGAATATATTCTATGGGAAAATAAAAGGCTAGATTTGCATCAAAATTTCCTGATCAAAATACAGCCTGTCATTTTCTTATACTTTCTTCAGTTGGTAACAAGGGTACCATATTGTCTGTGAGTTGTGATTTGGAAAAGGCACAAAAAGGAGTCCAGTCTCAACTCTGAGAGTGGCAGTGACCAGGAAAACAGAACAGATCTATTTTCTGAGCTTTCTCTGCTCTCCCCAGTGTTTGAAGAAGCAGGTAAGCTAGGGTGTAGGCTCATGCTCCTGTGTAACATTTGGGCATAACAAAGCTCAGCTGGAAGAACTTGACCTCCCTTCAGCTCTGTTTTTCTTTGGTTTCCTGACAACTATCACCATGTCAGCCAAGCAGCAGAGAAAAGGAGAAAGAGGCATCAGTCCTGCTATGTACAATGCTGGAATATTGCACTTTGTGCAGAATAAATCTCAACCATTTCAGAGCAGTGATATTTCTTCATCAGAATTTGGTCTATGAACCAATTCTATCCACTGTCCAAGAAGTGTGATAAACACAAGGTTGATTTTTTTCTGAAAGATAAAGTATTTATGAAGTGATTTTTTTTTTTTAATCAGTAGGCACTTATTAAGCAACACTCTTTTCAGACTATGCTTGGTGCAGACTGTCTATGCAAACTTAAACTAAGGTAAACACCTAGGAGTTTACTTCTTAAGAAAAACATAAGGTGCGATAGCAACTGAATGCTGAATAAGAACATGCATTTATAAAGACTTGGTTTACAAAAGCAAAGAGGGAAATGTATCGTAGGTTGATGGAGGAAACACCAAGAAAGAGACAAGCCACAATTTGAATAAACCTTCCTTCAAGCTATTTTATTTGACAATAGCAGCTTTAGAAACAGTGCAATCTTTCAGGATATAGAGATGCCCTTTCAAACACATTGATATTGTGTGACAAGACTGCTTCTTTTTGTGAAATGGACTGAGGACAGCTGATTGTCAAGATTGTCCTCCTGAGAGGTTAGCCTGGGACCCTATTTTCAGATTTGTCAACTTTCTAGTCTTCCCTGTATATCTCTCAGAAACTTCAGTCTCCTGGCATCCATCTTAAAACCATATAACTTATATAAGGAGTTATTTAACTTCTGATTTAAAAATCAGCCTACCTAAGTGTAATCCTCATACCTGTCATTTGTTTTCTGACCCCAGAGGAACTCTCTCAACCTAGACTACTCACCCACTCATTGCAACATAACAACACTCTCTGAGCCTGAACTGGTCACCCACAGTTGTTCTGTTCTGTCAAGGTAATTGCTGTCATGATTCACAACCACTGTCTCTTTCCCTCAAGGAAATGCCACTCAGATTTATCCTACCTCCTTCACCTTGAATACCATCACCTAAGTCCAAGCCTTTTTCATGTCATGACCCTACATCTGCAAGAATCTCTTAACTATTATCTCACTTTCTTCCAGTGTGCCAATAGCAATATTATTGCCCATTATACTTTTTCATTAGGTCATTTATTTTTTGAAAACATAAGTAACTGTTGCAGGAAGGGGGACCCCTTCCAGGACCCGAGAGTGGGCTCTTGTCTAATACTTGGAAATGAATTGTCCTAGGTGACACATGTGCGGACAAAGCAAAAGACTTTATTGGGAAGGGGCACCCAGGCAGAGAGCAGCAGGGTAAGGGAACCCAGGAGAACTGCTCTGCCACATGGCTCGCAGTCTTGGGTTTTATGGTAATGGGGTTGGTGTCTGGGTTGTCTCTGGCCAATCACTCTGACTCAGGGTCCTTCCTGGTGGCGTGTGCATCACTCAGCCAAGATGGATTCCAGCGAGAAGGATCCTGGGAGGTTGGTAGGACATATGGACTGGCATTTCCTCTCTCTTTTTGACCTTTCCCGAATTCTTCTGGTGCGGACCTCCTGTTGTAACATAACTCATGCAAGTGGTTACTATGGTGCCTGGCCAGGGCAGGTGGTTTTGGTCAGTGGTTCCCTTAGCATAACCACATTGTCAAAACCCCTTTATGAGACTGTTAAGGTCATTCATATCTGAAAGTTTCCAATTTCATCTTTCATTCTTTTTTTCTATATATATATCTTTATTGGCGTATAATTGCTTTACAATGTTGTGTTAGTTTCTACTGTATAATAAAGTGAATCAGCTATACGTATACATATATCCCCATATCCCCTCCCTCATCTCTCATTCTGATCACAAAAATTTGGGGAAACATTTATTATGCAGTGAATTATGCTATTTTTTCTTGCATTTTATTCTAATCGTTCCAATGCTTTTTGTAATTTAATAAATGACTTCATAAGCCACTACTAGTTTTTTATAACTTATTGCTTAAAGATGAATTCTATAAAGGTTTCCATGATCTTACAACAGAGTATGAGGATGAGTAGATGATAATGTGACAGAGAAAATTAATCACCAGTATTCACCTGCTTTACAGGACTGGGTCGTGGCTATGCTTTTGGAAACTAAAGGAATTTTGAGATTGTATTCTTGGGCAGATGATAATAACAGTCATTTATTGGGTGTAATCTGGGTCTGAGACACCACATATGTTATGTCATTAAATCTGATAAGAAACATACTACTTACATTATTTCCCCAATTTTGAATTTGGGAAGACTATGAGTTAGAGACTATGTACTGTCAACTAAAAATATTCACCACCTAAAAGTGGAGAGTTATGTTTTATTTGGTGGACATACTGAGGACTTCAAGCCTGGGAGGCAGCATCTTAAGTAACACTGAGAAAACTGCTCTGAGGAGGTGATGGAGGAGCTAGGATATACAGGAGTTTTGCAGCAAAGGGCAGGTAGTAGGAACAAAAGATTACTGTTAATAAAAGAAAACTATATACCTCAAGTTAAGGAATTGAGTGCTTTTCTATGTACAGGGAGATGCCAGAGTCTGGGCTGACTGAAATCGTTCCTTTGATATGCCCCTCAGCTATCTGGGGCCAGTATCCTGTGTTTTCACATCCTGAGTTCCCTCAGAGCTCACCAGTTCACTGTTTGTGGTGGCTGCAACCACTGTTGACTGTGACATCCTTTGTTTACTGATATGGCAGGCAATATTTTATTTCTCGGTATCATAATTTTTCTAAGATGACACAATTTGTGAGCTAGGAGGTCAAAAATTTAAACTTTTCTATCACCCTATGCTGTCTCCCTAAATGTTGAAGATAAACATTTTAAATACTGCCCTTGCTTCTCTAATAAACTCAATTTCTACTTCCTAATCTGTCCAAATTCTCATTAACTCCCAATTCCTAGGATCTAAGACATTTCTACTTTTGTCTCAATATAGCGTTTAACTGTATAGTATATATTTCAGTATTTACAAACTTATTAAGACATGGGAAATAGAATCTATTAGCACCTGGATAATTTTCTGTTAAACTTCTTCTGTAATGTTTCCAAACCAGAAAGGATCAGTTCTTTCTTGCATTTAAATTTTGTAATCTGAGAGAAAAAACAAAGATGGAGGAAGAAGTAGGAGGGGGAAAAACAAGAGGAAGAAAGGAGGGAAGAAAGAGAAAAGAAGGCAGTGAGGCAAAAAAGAAGAACAAAACGTGTTTTAATGTCAGCACATAAGTAAAATCTTGGACTCTCCAATATTAACATTATTCCACTCTCAGATAGCCAGAGGTAAGCATGCTGAGTCCTGACAAGTTGTGTAAGGTATCGGTGAAAGTAGACAAACAAACCAGTAAACAACAGCAAAGCTGCAAACAGTGTTAGCGACTCCAAGCTCACTCTGCTCGTTGCACGACAGGCCAATAAATCAGTGATGAGGTGGTGAGGCAAGGAATACGACTTTATTTGGAAAGCTGGGCAGCCGAGAAGATGGCAGACTAGCGTCCTAGAGTACCGTTTTATCAGGGTCAGGATGCTAGTTTCTTTTATAGAACAGAGAGAGGGAGGAGGTGAGGAAGTAAAGTAAAAAGGCCATAAGTCCTACAAAATATCTCCTGGTTTTGGCCCGCCTCAGGGAGGGAACATGTTTATTTCTTCTTTTCTGCAGCCATTCACAGGTGGGCAGGCTCAGGGTGTTTCCCTGTGAGCTGAACAAAGGCTCTTTAGTTTAACATTAAGGCATAGGGGCAGGGTTCCCCGAGGCAGGCCATTATGTATGCCTATAGCTATAGACAGAACAAAAGCAATGGAAAGCAAAGGTTAAAGTAAAACAAACAGATCTAACATGAAGTCAGATTTTGTTCTTCCCTGTTACAATAGCATCCTCTCTCACATGCTCCATACTCCCAGAAAAAAGTCCCACATTTCATTTATTTTCTGAATATCTAAATAGAAATTGAAGTTGGCATATATGTAATTGAAAATTATGGCAAAATACCTAATTTGGGATTTATCATTTTCTAAACATTTTTCTTGCCAAGAATCTTCTTAAATGTTATAGAATTTATAATAGATTTGTGTCTCTCACCTGTGTCTGGGTCTTTCTCTTAATATTCTTTGCTTGTAGAAAATAGGTTGTATATTACTTGATTTTGGTAATTGTGTCTATGAAGTCCTACAAAATCCAGTGACTTAATCACACCACGTAGTAATTGAATAACCTTCCAAATTGTGAGTTAAGCTTTTTGTTTTAACCAAGGGGCTCAAACTCCAGTTTTCTTAGTTTCCTTTTATTTAATTTTTAGGTAAGTATTTTCTAAATTTTGCATGATTTCTATCTTTTTTCATATCATGATTCTGTTCATACTAAGGATAAATGTATTTTCCTTTCAAATTTAAGTGATGTACTTGGCATTTTCCTTAGTTTTCATTTTCCTCAGTATAAACTGCAGATGAGAGAAATGTTGAGTGAAGAGGGAGAGAAAGCCAACAGATGAGCAAAGTTTTTACCAACTGTCACATAATGACATTGTCCAGCCAAGAATATTTCCATCTTGTGATCAAAGGAACTAAAATTCACTCAAGTAAATCATTTCAAAAGCAGAAACATTTGCCTTGCATTTTAAACTCAAATTAAATCAGCATTTATGGAGTACCTACTATATGATAGGACCATCTTCTCTTTCATCCTCCCAACTATTCTCTATATGGCAATTAGTATGTGTACTATGCAGAATCATCAACTAGGCTCTGAAGGTTAAGTATCTTTTGAGAAGTCACACAGAGATTCAAACCCAGATCTCATGATTTAAAAGTTCAATGCCTTTGTTTTTTTAATATATATATCTTCAGATGATGTTGTACCTGTCAAATTCATGGCGTATAGAGTTGGCAATATGAAGATCTCTAGCTAAAATTTAAATTGACATACAAGTTAATACACATGATTCTTAATGAAAACTTTTATTAGGCATTTTAATTAACATATATCTATTGATATTAGCTCACAAAATTAAATTTTTATTGTCTAAGAAATAATTGTTCAATAAGGGTATTTTTAAGCATTAGCAACAATTTGAGATGCAATCTTAATTCCTGAAAGAAAAAATACTTTTTAATATTCTACAGGGGAAACTCAAACATTAGACATTTATTTCTCAATGTGTACTTTCACACACTTTTTTAAATTTTTGATAACTGCAAAGAAAATAATATAATTAAAAGAAGTTTTTATCAAGCATTTTATTTTAGCTAAAGGAGTAGATTCAAACTGAAAGTGTAAGTCTAGAAGACAAAACCAAGCTAAACCAAATAGCACTACTTATAAGTCAAATGTGTTCTTTTCTTTTCTCATCTACTTCCTCCTGTGTAACCTGTCACTGGGTACTGATTAATTTCCTTTGAATTGTTTCTCTCACTTTCCTCTGGAGAGCTGGACTGTTGGATCTGGCAGCAGATCACAGCTACTCAAACACTTGTTTGATGGACTCTCAACCTGATAGTGGAGACTTTGAGTTCAAATGAGCCTAGAATTTCTGAAGGAATATCCTCAAGCAGTGAGGGAAGACGGTTCATCTCTGTTCATTAGACTCAGTCCTGCTGTAAAGATATCACAAAAGTCAAAGTTAAAAACACAGGATGTGAATGCCAGTGTTGATTTCCTGGGCTGGGCCTCAAGGAGGTTTCTGCTTGCCCAGTAAGAGGCTGATATAAGTGTTCCTGCAATAGAAATAGGGCCTGTGTACCTATTTTTTTAAGTTCATAAAAACGCATGTCCTCTACCACTTTGAGAGATAAGTGATGAATAGCATATCAGGCAAAAAGAAGAGAAAGAATGAAAGCTTATAATTTTCCTTTTCTGCCTCAATTAGAACTGTTCAAATGCAGTCCAGCCCTTGACCAGCTCAGGTTGGGATGGCTCTTGAGTAGTCTGTGACTCCTCTGTCTAAAAGTGGGGAGAAAGGAGTTCTAAGAAGGAAAACCAAAGGTTCACAGAAAATTAAAAAACAACAAAGCTGAAGTCTAAAGTTGATTAATGAAGTTACATTAGCCCAGATGGGTACTCATGGCTTTGCCCTGATCTCTTCCACCATCATGTCAACGACTTGAATACTAATGTCAGAGAAGTTATAATGTATGCAGGTGTGGTAGACTTGGCCATTATACTTGAAAAGAAAAATGATACAAATTAATTCAAATATATTTCAATAGTGTAAGAAATTAGATGTTTCTTCACAACAGGAAATTTAATGTTAATAGGTACAAAAACTCACATTTAGTAAAAACAAATGAAAGCAAACATATTTACACAAATATACAGGGAGAGATTCTATTTAATGACTGTTTATATGAAAAAAATATACATGAGAATTTTAGTTGATTACCTTTAGCACAACATGAGTCAATAGCATGTTGTGGCTGTTAAAAACAGTCTCAAATCATTTTCAGAAGCATGTTTAGAAGCAATGTGCAAAAATAAAAGTAGATAATCCTTCCATTGTATTGTCCCTTTCGTTTGTCCTTTAGTATTTGTTATAACCTAATATTATCAATTCATTTTTTTACATGTTTAACGTGTATCTTTTTCACTAGATTCTTAGTTCCACATCACACCTGTTTATAGCACATGGCCCAACATATATATTCAGCGTCTCATATATGGTAAATGAGGACACTTTAGTGGGTGGAATATAGAAAAGTTGGGTCCTGGGTAGATATATCTTATATTGCAACCCAGGAATCAGGCTCAGACTCAAAATGTAGAAATCATGGAGAGATTAATTTAAATTCAAAAGCAATATATTTTATTTTAACTATTCTAAAACTTAGAGATATTCCAAAATGGAGTAGCCTAGACTTCTAATTAAAGATGGTAGAATAAAAACACAGTTGTGTATCTGGCCTTGGAGATGCCAAGTCAGCTGAAGGAACAAGTGCTTATTAAACAGCAGAAAGTGATACTTAGTCTATATCCTGAATGATGACACATCTCCCACTCCTCTCCCCAGCTGAAACTCTGGGGAGAGGCAAAAACTCTGCCTGCTAACTGTACTGTCTCATAAAACAATTTGGAAGACTCTCATCTGAAAGTGGAGAAGTCTAAGAGAAAAGATGCACAGATATTGCCACATAATTTGTCGCATATAAAATGACTCTGTCTGGTCACTCTACTGTAAGAATCACCATTCATCAAACTGTGTCTGTGATAAGAATTTCCAATCATCCTTTAGTGTCTTTTTATTAAATGTGAATGATTCTGTGGTGATCAGATAATGTGATAAGCTTCTACCACGAAAGAAACAATAATAAGCAAACTAGAGATATAGAAACGTGAAAGTAATGGAGACATTGTGGGAAGCAGAAAAAATGAAAAACTATCAATATCTGCAGAGAAATTTTCTAAAATTTTTTGTTAATGGGAAGATGCGGTGTTAAAGAACATTTGGAAAGGGAAAAACAAGTGTTAGAAATGTAAAAGAAATATGGATACAGTATTTTAAAAAGTAATACAAATTTTATTAAAGTTAAAGATGTTGAAAAATAATGTATATTATAATATATATAATATAAAAGGGAAAATTAAAACACATAGAAGACCAATCCATAAAGGTCAATATGAATTCCAGAAAGAGAGAAGAGAGAAAATGAAAAAGAAACTATTTTCAAAATAATTTTTAAAATTTTCTACATTTTAAAGATATGTATTTCTAGCCTGAGTACGACTAACAAGGGATGGGGTTAAAAAGATTCAGACAAAAGCACATAATTATGAAATTATGGAATGTAGAAGAAAAAGAGAAGACCCTAGAATTTTACAGAGGAGAAAACAGATTTGGCAATACAGAGGATGAAATATCAGAAAGATTCTTCTCAGTGGCAAAATTATATGATAGAAAACATTGGGAAGTACTGAATACCTTCAAAATACTGAGGGAAAATTATTCTCAAGCTGGAGCTTCATACCTATTCAGTAGAGCATGATGTTAGAATGAAGGTATTTTCAGATCTACAAATCTCAAAAAACAGTGACTTTCTCAGGAAACTACTAGACAATATGTTTCAGAAAAAAAAATACGAAAATCACAAAGAAAGAAGGCATGAGATTGGTTTTCAGGAGTCATAGGATCTCTCATGGGAGACATGAGAAGTGAATTATCCGGGTGGTTAGTGAAAAGGTACCCCAGGATGCCATTTTAAAATCAAGAGAATGGTAAGCTGTCACACAATGAGTCCAAGTTGAAAATAAGTAAAAATAAATAAAAGCAAACACTCTGGTAGAATACTAGAGCCTATTGTGTGGAACATTTGCTATCTATCTGGAGAGTTTTGAGATAATTTAGTTTTTGTTACACAGAATACTTTAAAGAATGTTTTAAAGAATGAATTATTTACTTTAGTGAAACCAAAATTGTTTTGAGTAAAAAAAAAATGTAGTTAATGGCTCAGCTCTGGAGAATATTGATGCTGTCATTAATAGTGAAACTACTGAATATTTACTTATTAAAATGATAATATACCTATATTGGATGGAGAGATGGATGGATGGGGAATAATAAGTGGTTCATAGTGAGGTTGAGGGTGAATATATGAGAGCTACATCCTCATCTTCTTTAGTGGGAAGTCAATAGAGAATATTTACTTTTTTTTTAATCAAGAAAATTCTGTGTATTAGCCATCAATTTCTGCAAAGCCAATTATCCACCAATTTAGTAGCTTAAACATTAAAGAGTTACTATCTCATCTAGTTTCTGTGGATCAGGAATATGGGGGTAGCTTAACTGTGTGGATCTCTAATAAGGTTAGAGTTAAGATGTTAGTCAGGGCTGCAGTCATCAAGGCTTGACTGGTGCTCAAGGCTCTGCTTCCAAAATGACTCACTCCCATGGATGTCAGGTAGACCACTGGTGGGAGGTTTTCCCACATGGGCCTCTCTCATAGGGCTGTTTAAGGCTCAGGAATGGCAGCTGCATTTCCCCAGAGTGAGTGCTTCAGGATAGAGCCTGCAGTAGAGGAAATGTCTTCTATGACTAGTCTCTTCAGTCACAAATTATTTCCACAATATGCTATTAGTTACTGAGATCAACTCCAAATTCATGGTTGGAGAGGACTTGGTGTAAGAATACCAGGAGAGAAGCTCTTGGGGGTCATCTTGGAGGCCAACTACCACAAGCAGTATAAGTGTGTGTGTGTGTGTGTGTGTGTGTGTTCAAGATGAGGTAAATTGTAGAACCAATCCCAACACAGCTAACTAAGAGCTACATGGGCAGAGACCCCAGTATGAAAAATAATGAATTTTGTAATTACCCATGTAAATAAAACAACACATCTTGCATCTTCTCTTCTTAAAATGCTTGTAAATGTTCAGCAGCTTAATTATTGAAAGAGCTCTTCAGTTACCTGAGGATAAGCTATACGCATCCTTTAAATTTTATCTGCTCCTCAGCACCACTACCCTGGTATAAGCAGGATATGTGTATTTGGAATTGGCTGATTTGTATTGTCTTTAAGAGAACTGCAAAACTGCAAGTACTTTGTATGATGGTAGAAAAAAGCTAAAAAAATTAAAAAAAAAAAAGAGAGAGAGAAAAAAAAAGGGAAACAATATTAGCCAAAATAAATATCTTTAGAAAGCATACTTCTAATAGAACATTGATATTCCTAGGCATGTCAGTCAATTAATCCACCCACTTGATAGTGGTTGCAAATTAGTATCTTAAGACATAAGTCTTTTCCCCTACATATCTATATTATATCAGGTCAATGTAGCTTGCATTCTCACAGCAAAAAGGAAATAAAATTTTAATAAAAGCTGGATTGTGTGACTAATATTCTTGAATTTTAGTGCATAAAACGTCTTCATGCAGGAAATGAAAGAGAAAAAAAAAATAACCAAGATCCTAACTTTTCAGTAGGGGAGTGAAATGTAAAATGATTATATAAAATAGATCATTTTCAAATTAGTGTAGAATACCAATTTGCTAATACTAATATGCTCGAGGGAAGAGCCTATTTTTCTCCTGCATAAATTATGTGGGAACACATTTCAAAAACTCAATCTTAATCTAAGCAATGAACATTTCAAAAGTAAATTAGTATCTTCCAGGAAATGAAATATAGCATGTTAGGGAGGCTACTCCAGTGCCACAGAAATTACGGTTTTCCCAACATTTCTGCGAGAAGCCTGATTCTGAAACTTTATTTTTCCTACTCTCCCAGCCTTGTTGATGACAGAATTTAGTGTTGATCCCAGGCTCTGAATACAAAGCTGACCTATTTTTTCTTCTTCAAGTGAAACTCCTTTATAGCAATATGACTTTCTAACTTCTTCCAAAAAAAATGTATGGTTTCAGATTTCTCTTATTTCATCTATTGTAGCTTACAGATATGAGACTATCTTCATATCATAAAATGATCGAATTTTAGAGCTTTGGAATGATGTTGCTGAAGCCATATCATAAAGGCAAAGGAAACAGCCCATAAAATGTTTTTAAAAAGCACTAATCTTGGAGTCAGCAGCCCTAACCCCTGTGTTAGCCTAGCTTTTTTTTAGTAGGGTTACCTTCAGTCAGTCACTTCATTTTCAGGAGTTTCTGGGTTTTTTTTTTTTTTTTTTCTTTTATATCTGTAAGATGAGAGCACTGAACTTGATGGCCTCTAAGATCTCTCTGGGCTCTAATACTACTCAAGGTTGAATAGAGAATGAAGGTTTGAACCAAATCTAGAATATAAATATCTTGACTCTCAGTTTGGTATCTTCACAGATACTAGATTTACGATTTTTTTTCTTTTTTTTCCTTTGTTTCACTTGATCATTTTTATTTTAATATGGGAAGAACACTTAACGTGAGATCTACCCTCTTAAATGTTTAAGGGTACAATACGTTATTGTTGACTATAAGTAAAATGCTATACAGCAGATTTCTAAAACGTATTCATCTTTCTCCTGCCCATTTCCCCCTCCCCCTATGAATCTGACTACGTTAGATGCTACACATAAGTGAAATCATGCATATTTGTCTTTCTGTGACAGGGCTTTTTCACTTGGCATACTGTCCTCAAGGTTCATTTATGCTGTCACATACTGCAGAATTTTCTTCCTTTTTTAAGGCTGAAAAATATTCCACTGTATGTATACTACATTTTCTTTTTTTTTATTTGCCCATCAGCGAACATTTAGGTTTTCCACACCTTGGCTCTTGTGAACTATGAACGTGGGAGTGCAGATAGCTCTTTGAGATCCTGATTTCAATTATTTTAGACAAATATTCAGAAGTGGGATTGCTGGATCAAATGGTAGAGAAAATGTAACTATTCAGAATACATTTCTAGGTATATGAGATATATTACAATATGGAAGGAAAATGATGCCCACTTGTGACACTTTTTTATGGCCCTAATCAGACAACTGTAGAAAAGTAGTGAAACATGCATCTGACCAAAATTTGTATTTTTATATCCCCATCAGCCTCTCCCTATGTCCTTGACTTCTTTTTAATATGATCAAATTAACATCTTTGTGAAACATAAAATATCCCAAACAGAATCTCATTTACAAAAATAAGACCCAGTATTAAAAATATTTGGTGATATTTGCCATGATTTTTTCCCCTGGACCAAAGATGGCAAGCCATTCTGGAAACCAAGAGCATTTGATTAGAATATATCAGTGCTTCATCTTAGTGTGATGATTATTCTAATGAGTTTCTAGTTGGGAGTATTTGCAGGGTTATTTTACAAATATAGATTGACTAAATGACTTCAAGTCTCAAGTTATATATTTCTGTGAAATCCACTAGAAAATGCATTACAATTTCATAGCTATAATTTCAGTTACTCATATCTTCCATATGTATAGTGAAGTAGAATGTATCTCTCTTGTTCCCACCAATAAGCTTCTCATATGCTGATATCTTCTGCCCAACTGTAGCAAGTGGGAAGTATGTGTTTTGCAGGCAGAAAGACCTGGGTTGTAATCTCATGTCTGCAATGCATAGTTATAGTGATCCTGGGAAAGTTACTTAATGTCTCTGAGCCTCAATTTCCTCCTTTGCAAAATGGGATTAATAGCACTTCTCTTATAAGGCTATGTATTGATATAATGATACATTCTAACTATATATACGAAATTATATGAAATTATAAAACAGAGATATTGATACACCTAACACTGTTAGATGCATTAAAAATGCTGAACACATGTATTTTTTTACCCCTTTTATAACTTTCCATTTAATCACAATAACAGTATCACAACTGGTAATATTAGGAGGAATCTTACCACTAGGCAGCGTTGATAAATCAACTGTATAGAATGGGACATAAAACAAAGAATGTGTTTCTTTGTTTAATGATTGTAACTATGGCTGCTACATGACTTTCATACTTTGCTGCTGGGAGGATGCCTATTTATCCAAGACCTCAAGGAAGTACATTCTTAGAGTATTTAGTGGTTTGTTTCTGTGACTTGATGCTGAAGAGATTTCTAGGAGAGCCAGATATTTGGATGCTATTTTATATAGATAGGAAGTGAATCTTTCCTTTTTGGGGAAGTTCTTGGCATGGTACTCTCTCTTTTGGTAGTTGGCCAGATAGGAGTCTCATTCATGAGTGAAGTTCAAGAAATCCCAATGCTTAGTCCTGTGGTCAGTAAGCGCTCAGAACATATGTGAAGGGTAACATTGTAATAGTGTGTCTGTGGTTTCTGATTTATATATGCTGATAGAATATCTTTTGGTCCTTGTGTATAGAAACTCTTGTGTTATTTTATCATCGGAGCAGTTCTGTGTCTCAATGTCCATGAGTTCTTTCTGGCTAAGTGCTTCTACTTGCTTATCTAATACAGCTACTGCCCCTCCGTGGTGTAAAATCTGCACTGTAATTCAAAGTCATAGTCTGCATACAGCTGACTCAATATTCCATTGTCCTCCTCTCCTTTTTCCACTTCAGATCCCTAACATAAGCCTCCATTTTCAGAGAATCCATTCCTGACAGTTCGAACAAATACTGCTAAGACACATCCCTTCTCTGAGCCTCTTTAATACTTACAGCTAATACATAATTGTCTCAATTTGGACTCCCACAAAAGCAGACATAGGCATGGATCTCAGTAGAAGTAGATTACTGGGAGATGATCTTAAGAAATCCCAGTGAGAAAGTAGGACTGGGAAGGAAAGGTACCGATAAAGGGTATATAGTCAAGCATCTTAGACTCCGGGCACCTGGAGTTTAATCCTCTGAGGAGCTCTGGGAAATGATATTAGAACAACACACTTCAGAGACATCACCATGCCTGCCCACAGGAGAGAGAAATGTGGATTCAATCCTTGATTTAAAGGCTATCCCAGAGACATTCATTACCAACCACTTCTGTGGACTGCCGAAGGGGAGGCCCAAGGGATACTTGGAGCAGAGTAACAAAGGTATTATCAGATGGAATTCAGGGCATGCACTGAAATGGTCAGGGCCAAAGGCGATGAGCAGAAAACTGAAAGGTCTACCATCATCACTGTAAAAACTTATCCCTTATGCAATTTTAGAATTGAATATAACTTTAGAGATCAGTTCTCAGCTTACGTCTCTTAAAAAAGTTGCTGAGAGGGCTTCCCTGGTGGCGCAGTGGTTGAGAGTCCGCCTGCCGATGCAGGGGACGCGGGTTCATGCCCCGGTCCGGGAGGATCCCACATGCCGCGGAGCGGCTGGGCCCATGAGCCATGGCTGCTGGGCCTGCGCGTCCGGAGCTTGTGCTCCGCAACGGAAGAGGCCACAGCAGTGAGAGGCCCGCGTACCGCAAAAAAAAAAACAAAAACAAAAACAAACAAACAAAAAAAGTTGCTGAGAGAGTTTGGATGTGATAATTCTTCATTGGGTGGAGCTGTGTATGTACATGGTCGGACCCGCTGTCTAGCGTCATTCAGGCACCCAGTTACTCAGTGCGTAAATCAGTCCTGCACATTTCCAGGTACCTTCTGACAGTAGCCTGACTGTTGACTGAAAATTTCTCTGAACTCCACAATTCTATAGGGAAAGGAATTCTCTCTTGGAGAGGCTAAGTGACTTGCTTTAAAGGCACTAGGCAACCAGAGTGCAAGTCTCACGCGGTGAGGGCAGAGATCATCTTTTGAGGGAGATCAGGTAGGAGATTATTTTGGTACCTGGGTAGCAGTTATATAAGTATAAAATAATATTTGAGTGGATAATAAATATTAAATTATTATGTGGACTAGTCAAATAGCTTTACAGTTCCCTATATAAAATTTTCTACCCCCTTTCTTAAGTATAAATATTATATATGCACAAAGGTAAAGGCAGAGTAAAGAGATAATCTATTTAAAATTATTGCAATTCAAAACAAATATATGCACATTAAACACATATATTTTGTTGGATTGTGACCAGTGAAGCTTACATGATACCTGCTGTAATTCCAGGATGTCATCACAAGTAAGATGCTTGTTCACCTGAGTTGCTTCATCTCTAGCCAAACACTCTCCAAGTGCTCAGTGTTGACCAACTCAATGAGTGGGTAATCTTTTTGTCCACAGATTCTTAAGCAAATGGAATCTAGTTGAGAAAAAAAAGTGAGAGAATGAGAATGTTTCCCCCCTCCTGGGGGCTTGTATTATCTATCTCTATTAGAGAAGTGCTTTCCGACTCATCAGTGGTTCTGAGAAGAAGTGATAAACTATTGGGTGTGTAATTTTTTTTTCTTTTAATTGAAGTACAGTTGTTTTACAATGTTGTGTTAGTTTCTTGTGCACAGCAAAGTGATTCAGTTATACATATATATGTATACATATTCTTTTTCATATTCTTTTCCATTATGGTTTATTACAGGATATTGAATATAGTTTCATGGGTTATAAAGTAGGACCTTGCTGCTTATCTGTTTTATATATAGTAGTTTGTATCTGCTGATCCCAAACTCCAAATTTATCCCTCCCCCACCCATTTCCCCGTGTAAAAATTTTAAAAGATGGCTAAGAGCCATCAGGGTGGAGAATGACCCCAAAAATGGCTGGGGAAAATCAGGAATAAATAAAATTTTAAAGGAGGAATTAAGAACATGTCAGGATCAGAAAATTTTAAAGTAAAATTAAATAACTCTGATGTTAAGCAAATGAGGAAAAATGAGAGCAAAAATTTCGCATTTTTGCTTTCCTCTGTGAAAAGGAACAAACCAAATTTGAAAAAAAGTTAACAGATACTGAAATTTATAAAAACTACCAAGAAAGCAATACGAAGTAAACAAATATTTAGTAGTAAGATTATAGTTATAGAACTGGTTATATTTGTATTACATCTGAAAATTTTCTGGCCAATTACTATATTAATTCAGTCCATTTTAAACATGTGCATGTACATACACACGTACATACGAATGCACTTTTTTTCATTTCAGACTGTTTTACTTCTATAAAATAGAAGCGCATATTTTGGGAAAAAACCCATTATTTATCTTATCTGATTGACTGATTATAAATTCTAGAATGGCATGGAGTTATAAGTTGCATTACATGTGACTCCATAGACTAGGTGAATACAAATTCCACTTACGTGATCACAGCATTACAAAGTAAATGTATTCTTAAATTGCTGTAGTTATTTATGAAAATATAAACTCAAGCAGAAGAGTGATTGTTAAAGGAAAGGGTGGAGCAACATATATAATATTAAACAAAAATCTGGAAACCACTGCTTCTCCTTGGGAAAGCGTATCTCTTTAAGGTTATTGCAATTATTTACGGGGATTAAGAAAATTAATGCCAAACCTAATGATCTGGAAAAATGGAGTCAATTATTTAACATGGAATTAGAAATTTCATCCTGAATTTCTATTCCTTTCTCTTTCCAGAGAGAACCTAAATGGAGATTATAGTAGAGAATTGTTTGACTGTACAATTAGAAAAAAGTAGCAAGTGTTACTTAAATAGAGGTGAGAGATATATGGAATTAATATTCTTGTTTGGGGGTGTACTTTTTCCTACAGTTCTATTTCTCACAATTTTCTACCACTACCTTTATGCTATATCATAAAATTTCATGTTTCTGTTCCTCTAATATTCTTCCTTCTCCCTGTAATGACTTTTTTGTCTGATTAGCTCCTGTTCATTCTTTGAACTTTAGCTCAGATATCACCTACATTAAGTAGCCTTCCCAAGACTAAATAGCTGTATCGTAGCCCTGCTCACGTGTCTTTCAATCACTCATACCATTTATCGTTCTAAAATTCAGGTCTGGACATATTAGCTCCCTGCTTAGAATACTTCATGTGCCCCCATTCTCTATAATAAAAAATCTAATGTTCTTAGCATGGCATTGCCTGTACTTCATATCTTTCTACAGTGCTCTCATCCTTTTCATAAAAGATCAATGCCCAGGGGCTTCCCTGGTGGCGCAGTGGGTGAGTCCGCCTGCCGATGCAGGGGACACGGGTTCGTGCCCCGGTAAGATCAATACCCAAGTACAGAGCACTGACAGTTTTCTGAACAGGTCCAGCAGTTTCTAACACTCTTGCTGTTACCCCTGCTGACTCCTCTGTGTGATCCTCTGCTATTCTAGTCACCTGCTCTCCTCTCGAGGCTCACTCAGTCAAGTGTCACACTGTGAGCCTTTTGTCAACCCAGGCATAGAACCGACTTTCTCAGTGCCCCTGTGTTACTGACCCTCCTGAGTCTGTCCCCAAAAAGGGTCCTTTTGGCCTGTGTCGCTCGTACCAATAGAAGGAGACCAGATTCGGTTCATAAGTAAAGGGAAGCTTTATTCTTTGATCAAAGAATGGAGAGGTGCGAGCGTGCTCTCTAGAGTTCATGCGTTCTCCCCGAGGGACTGTGGGTGGGGCTGCTTTGTGACGTTCTATCAGTGGGGAGGGGAGGGGGCAGAGTTCTCGCGTGATGGGCACATGCGTGTTACTCACACTCCAGATCGCAGCATCTCTGCACACGGCCTGCCCCCGCCATCTTGAATTGCAGTGTCGTGCGTAGCACTTGCGCACACGGTCCGGGAGCTGAGGTGTCATTTTGTACCAGGAACTCCGGACTGAAATTCTGAGTGTGAGGCGTCTGCACGTGACACCCTATGAGCAAGTGAAACTAGACTAAGCACAAGGGGGAGAAAAGGTTAGACTTTATCTTATCACCCAGATTCTATTTTTGTTCCCCAGGAATTGTGAATGGGCTTTGCTAGTGACACGTGCTTTATTCTGTGTGAATGTCTATCAAAACACCTGTTGTCATTTGAGTTCAGTCATTTCCTTTTCTGTTTTCTTCAATAAACTCACTGAAGATAGGACTTCGTTCTAACTTTGTTTTCCAGCAACAGAGGGAATGGATACCTGAGAGTCGGTTACTATTTGATGGAGCAGATAAATGCATAAATTGTAAAATTTGTAAAAGATACTGAAATGAGCTCCAGAGTTGAAACTATATTCTTAATAAACATAAAGTAAGAAAGATTTATTCCATCTGTTCAGTTTTGTCCTCCAAGTGAAGTAGCTTTGCATTTCATAAAGAGCATATTGGAATGTTATGCCACTGCTGCTTTACTGATGGGCATTCTCATCTCCTGAAATCTTTGCTCACTGCCATTGATTTACATCAGCTGTCCTCCAGGAGAATGGCAGTACTACCTGAAAATCAAGTCCTTGCTTCCCAAACAGAGCACAGGGCCAGGTTCGAACTTGGAATCTAGTCACCCATTATGTGCTGAACTAGCCTCCTTTCCACTTTATCGCTTTGCTTTCTGCATGCAAACCCACACATATTTTATATTCAAAAGAATAATGTTATGTTTAAGTCTTAGCATACATAACGATGTTTTAAGAGGTATGACGGGCCATCAGAAACTTGTAGCTACCAACTTTTAGTTCCCCTACTGGAAGTGTGGAGTAGGATTTATAGAACATTAGCCTGTCACTCTTTTCAGATTAAAATATCTTACATGGTCATCCAGAAAAATAAAAGAAACCAAAGGTAAAACCTGCAAAACACTGTCAACTAGACAGAAAGTTTGTCATATTTTATGGAGAAACCATAATTTTTACCTGTCTGTATTAGCAATTCTGGTTGAGTTGATACTTTTGGACTGCTTAGAGAGTCATAATTTTCTATCCATTTGCTTAAGAGTATGCATTTTTAATTTTTTTATTTCTTCATATACAGTAATGATCAATAATGTCTTCTTTTCCAGAAACTTATAGTGTAATCAGAGCTCTGCCCAGTTGTTTAGATAATTTCTATGGAAAATATGGTATTAGGGTAGAGTGGCCATATAATTTATTGTCCAAGTCAAGTCACTTTTTCAGAATAAAGAAAGTTCTATTTATAATTGCACCAGTAGAGCAGGCAAAAATTGGAAAGTATGGTCAACTGATTCTATAAGGGTCATTTCTTATAAGAGGAAATTTTTCTAAATAATACAAATCATAAACACCTCCAGAGATATAAAGCCCATTCTGAAAACATAATTTGCCCTTTATATTTCAAAATGACATGGTTAGCATTTAGTGTAAAGAGATGGCAACAGCACTGATATATGACAAGAAATCCTTTCTTGTATTTAATCCCAATCTTTCAGTCCAAACACCAAATGCAGAAAAAAAAAAAAGATGCACAGAACTATAGTGCTCAAGCATCTCTTTTTGGATTATAGAGTAACAATTAACTTCTACACTATTTTAGATACAATTTCCAACACTTTTTCAAAAAAATTTGGGCCTTTTTTAAAAACTTAAATGTCAGTGTTCAAAAGAAATGGAAATAAGCATAAATACTGCAACTATTCTATTATAAAATATTACATTTTTAATAATAGTAATTATTTCTAGCTATATATCTTCAAAAGCATGATGTTTTAGTTCTCTTTGATAATAAATAGGCAATGCTTATTGATATGCAGTTGACAGGGGACATTTTTAAGTAGGAAAAAAGGGAAGATGAGCCCCATTCATTTTAGAGATACATTATTTTTTCATTGACTTGTCTTTCTATTTCTGTAGGTTGTAAGCTTCCTGGATGGTAAAACAGGGATTTTAAACGTGTAAGGAACATTTCTATAATGGAATTCTATAATATATAATCTAAAATGTAAATTGCAGGATGGAAAAAATAATTCTGAGGGTATATTCCCAATCTCAACATGATTCCTTAAGTGACTTAGCACCATATGGAGTGCCATCTACTTGTAGTGGCTTGGTAAGCACTAGAGATCAATTGACTCATATTTTTTCCCCGAATTGGCTCTTCAGCACGCATAGATATTTTTTTCCTCATATTCCTTTACACCTCTAGTATTTATGGCCTTGGCCTTCTTTAGAAGAAAAGAGAATATATTCTACTTGTTTTGAGATATTTTCCTTTATACTCTATAAAGTTTATTCTAAAGAAAAAAAGATCATTGCCAAAGGTGATGAATACCTCTAAGACAGAGTGCTTTCTTTAACTGTCAGAATTTTTTTTGTTTGTTATTTTTTTTCCGTTTTGGCATCAAGAAGACTTTCATTAAATTTCTTATCTCTACTAAGGGCAGATTAATTTTAACCTTCTTTGATGACCTATAAATGATTTTGCATTCCTCACCTTTGAGTTAAAGCAGTGCTTTCAAAGTATAATACAAAAATAACTGACTCTCAAGGATTCCAAGGACAGTCACGTTTAGGAAATGTTAAATGTGTTTTCATAATACCTATTAACATTGCCTGGTACTGGTGTAACACAGAACACTTTTTGAGAAATACTGATTTAAAGGGACTGGGATCATTTTCAAAAATATCTCACAAAGGAAGCCCTAATAAAGGAACCAATTACTCCTACCATTAAATGAGTGCATGGGGCTTTTAAAAAGGTGGTTATAGTCAAACGTCATTGTGTTGTAGGAACATGAATCCATTCCTCTCCTGAATCCTTTGTCTAAGTCATTCCAGACTAGCTGCCTGCAAATATATCCCGTTGATCATCAAGTCAACTGAAGAAAAATCCATTTCCACTGCAGGAAAAAAAATTTCCCAGTAGGTGTTGAATATAAGAGCTTATTCTTTATATGTGGAGTATAGCATGACCTATTATCATTCAGTCAGTGTGTAGTGATTCCTTTTCATGCGTTTAGTCTTTATGTTGTAATTGGCATCAGAGAAGGATAAGATGAATTCCCTAAACTGCAAGCACGTTGTATTTTTTATCTCGATGTTGAAGGAGTTACAATAGTTTGGTAAAATGATTTTTAATACTGTGGGTAGCCATAGGCCACTTTGGGAATCTGATCAAACCATGGACCCAGCAAAATGCAAATAAGCACATAAACACAGATATTTGCATATAATTTCAGGGCTAACAACCCCTGTAGCTTATCCTGGGGTCCATGGTTTCCAGATTAAAACCCTTGCTACTATGAGGCTTGAGTCTCTTCTTCCAAGAATTCTTACTTGAATCATGCTTTTTAATACACTTATTTTAATAATATAAGTGGGCAGATTGTTCAGGAAATGTTTATGAAACACCAACCAAATGCCAAGCATAATTCTAGCAATGTGATTACAAAGATTACAGAACACCTGCCTTTAGCAGCTCACAATCTAGTTATAATTATAATCGAAATGTGACTGAATATTTCCCTATAATCGGATTTCCCAGCCACATTCAGATGAGTCTATAATTACCCTTAAATTTATTTATTTTATTTATAAATGTGTGAACTCATACACCTCACTTAAGCTAAAAGATACAGAGACAAATGAGCAAAGGCACATCTATGCAAAATAGTCACAGCAATCATTATACTGGATATTTATACGGCACTTTTTTTTAGAGTTCACACAGATCTTTCGCATGTATTTTGTGAGTTGGGTAGAAACAGTTTTTATCCTTCCATTTCATTTTGCTGACTGAGACTCAGATGGCACCAGCCACCTGTCAAAGGTCAGGGTCCTAGAAGTTTTAAACTACATTAGAATCTTTCTAGTTCTAGATGCTCTGTACCTTTTACTTCCCTGGTTTCAATGTGCATTTATGAAGAACAGAAGTTTTGAAAGGTACAGTGCCAAGTCCTGGAGACTACCTCAATGAACCAATCAGTCAGAGTCTTTCATGCTTAGAATCTAGAGGCCAATCCAGAAAATCACAAGAAAGACCCCAAACAAGGAAGTATACAATGAGAATCAGGGGCAGTGGCTAATTGAGGTTAACAGTTAAACCAATTGCTTCATTGTCAAAGGTCAGGAGTGTCAGGGTTCTTGACACTCCAGGGTTCTTGGCCTTCCCCAATCAATAGAAATTGACTAGAGGCCAGACAAGAAATTCAGGCAAGGCTTTATTGGGGCCCCTGCTGCAGCAGGGGGGAGTGAGAACAAACAACAGATTCCCTTGCTTGCTTGCTCCCTATACAGGGTAGGGGTGTGTCCAGGGGTCCGGACGGAGTGGTGGCTTAGGTGTTTTGCCCACCCCTTATGTGGTGTTGTGTGCAGGGGGCATGCTCAGTTCCCTGCTTTTGCTCCAGGCTCTTCAAAAGTGGCAGTTGGGTTTTTTTGGTCTCTTTATATTTTTTGTCCAGAATTTGTCTCAACTGCACATGCAGGCAGTTATTTTTAGTCCCATACAGTTTCTTTGTATTTTGTTGGTCAGGGAGAGCTATGTCCAGGTGCAAGCAGCACTGTAGCAAAGGGTCCCAGGTCCCAGCTTGTCTCAGGGGGGTGTATTTTATTTGCCTCCAGATAGTTTCCTGAATTCATGCCTGTGGTTTGCATGAAAAGTAGACCAAAAGCTTCTCATTGACTTTCATGTTCATGCAAGTATGCATTCTCATTAAATACATGGGTATTTTACTGAAAGATCATGCATAACCCAGATTTTGGCAAATTGAATTATTTCTCTTGTAAAAGGAAGCATTATGAATCAATTAGAAAAGGGGTTCAAACACTCTGCCACTTTCTAAAAACTGTGTTTTTAGCAGCTTTATTTAGGTATGATTTACATGCCATAAAGTTGACGCATTTAAAATATACAACTCAATAGGTTTTAGTCTATTTACAGACCTGGGTATCCATCTCCATATTCTAATTTTAGAACATTTTCATCATCCCCCCAAAAGGAACCTTGAATACATTAGTAATCATTCCTCATTCCTTCCACTGTCCACGCCCTCAGCCGGGCCCCATCCATAGACAACTACTCACCTACTTTATGTCTCCATATATTTGACTATTCTACATATTTCATGTAAATGGCATTTTATAATATGTGGTCATTTGTGTCTTCTTCTTTCACTTGGTATAATGTTTTTGAGGTCCATATGTGTTGTAGCATGTATAAATACTTCATTCCTTCTTATTGTCTAATAATATTCCATTGCATGGGAATACCACATTTTATTTATTCATTCATCTGTTCATGGAAATTTGAGTTGTTTTCACTTTTGACTGTTAATGCTGCTATTTATGCACACATTTTTGTTTGTTTATTTTGGATCTACATTTTCATTTCTCTTTTTAGAATTCTACCTAGGAGTGTAATTGCTGAGTCATGTGTTAACTCTCTGTTTCACCTTTTGAGAAACTGTCAGACTGTTTTCCAAAGTGGCTGTACCATTCTACATTCCCACCAGCAATGTTTGAGTGTTCCAGTTTCTCCATATTCCTGCCAAGACTTTTTTTTAACATCTTTATTGGAGTATAATTGCTTTACAATGGTGTGTTAGTTTCTGCTTTATAACAAAGTGAATCAGTTATACATATACATATGTTCCCATTGTCCAACTTTTTTAAATGTATTTTTAATGTATTTTAGTGTTTGGTTCTCAAAAGTTAGGAATATCTTTTTTTTTTTTTTTTTTTTTTTTTTTTTTTTTTTTTAGGAATATCTTTTATGCCTTTTCTTTCTTTCTAATGTTTTCCTACCTTGAGCAATTCATGGCTGTATAAAAGTCTCAAAAGTACTTTCATAATCTCCTTGAGAGATTTTGTCAAATCTCTCAGAAACAACCCCCCAAAAGGCATTTTAGTGGGTGACTAGTGATATTGAGTATCTCTGCCTGTTTGGATAAATAAAAATTTCTTGGAACACAGCCTCACCCATTCATTTATTCTTACTTTCTATGGCTGTTTCTGCAGTATAATGGCAAAGTTGAGTAGTTGCAACAGAATATATAATCTGCAAGGTTTAAAACATTTACTGTCCGGACCTTTACAGAAGAAGTTTGCCAACCCCTACTTTATCAAATAAATTCACATCCTTAACTATGTTTCATTTACAAGTGAATTTCCATACATCAGGGTGATTAATGCCATATAGAGATACAAGTGTATCTAATTGTATATGGAGAGGAAGATTGAAATGACTTTGGATATACTTGTGATCTTGTGGTTGATGTTAAGTTTCTATGTATTCATTCACATATAGTCATTCAAATATTCATTTATTTCATATACTTATTTAAGTCTTACTATATGCCTGTAGCTGTGTTAGATTCTGGAGATATTGCAGGAAGGATGGACAATATCTCTGCCCGAACGGAGCTCACAATTTATGTAAAGACTGCCTTTTACAGGGTGGAAGTGATGAGGTACAGTGGTGACAAGGGTGTGAGGGAAGATGGGAAATGAAAGTGGATAAGGATTAGTGGAAGGAACTGTTAGAACAGTATTCCCCAAAGTGTGAAAATATTTCTCAGTGTTGTGAGAGGAAAAAAAAATCACTGGTGCAATATCTTTGTGTCTGAAGAACAGATTTCTTTTTCTATATAATATCTCAGAAACTTTAATATGTAAATTGCAGATCTCTAGCAGGATTTCTCAATTTCCCAAGATCACCTTTGAGTTTGACACCTTTGAGTATGGCTCCCTGAAGCATTTTCTCAGAAAAAAGATTAGAACTTTGCTGTTCAGGAATTGAGTTGAAGATGGAAAAGATTCATACAAGCTCCAGGAAGCAAAATGATATCACACACTCAACTTTGGTTTCCTAGTACGAGGTGACCTTTTTAGATCTTGAAACTTTCCCTTGTGTAGATATTAGGCCTGTAAATTAGTTATGGTAATGCCTCCTTTAAAGGGTCTTTGAAGTTAAGTTTTTCCTTTATTAAATACCTGTCTTTCATATGAGTTTTTCTAAAACACCTTGAAATCATAGAGAAGAAAGTTCAAGGAAAGATAATATAATAGACTATTCTTCCTTGAGCCCTAACACTTTTAAAAGAGTTATTTCTTACCTTGTCATTAAATTGACTTAGATAACTTTTTCAAAGTAAAGTGTTTGGTTCTCAAAAGCTAAGAATATCTTTTTGTCCCTTTTTATTCTTTCTAATATTTTCCTTCTTTGACCAATTTATGGCTGGATAAGTCTCAAAAATACTGTCATAATTCCCTTGCCATTTTTTTTTGTCAAATCCTTTAGAAACAAGCTTCCAGAAAGCAAAAGCAAGCACTGTCAAGAATCCTCAGTTTATCAGTATTAGAAGTGCAGATAGCAAGTAACCTATGAGAGCACCTAAAGTTCTGCTGTGTGCAGCCAATTATAATTCTGGACTGTGTGGAACTCAAGCTCAATTACTCACACTGCCATTTAGCACCTGTGTACTTGGAACAAATAACTGCCTTCCTTTGTAACTCAAGTTTCCTCTTTTGTATAATCAGGAGAGTTAATGATACTTGTCTCAGTTTATTGTGAGATACCAAGTAGATAGTTGGCATGCAGTATATATAACTACCAATACAAAAATTGGTCTAACAAATGAAGAAACATCCATTAGAACAACTTTTTTTTTATTTGGTGAAAACATTATTAGTGCCTTGAAGCAAAATTCATCTGCCGTATTGTGTCACAGTCTGTGTAAAAGTTGTGTCACTTTGTCACTATCTTAGGCTGGAGGGGGTTGATAGTATGTCGGATAACCGAATGATGACCATATCATATTGACAGAGGTATGATGCATCTAATTTATTAGATAATATTAAAAATTAATAAAGTGGAAAAAGACCTTTATTTGGATCAAACCTACAATGTTACAAAAAGTCTATGAAATGGAAAGGGTGAGTGTAGAAAATACTTAGGGGTTTAAAATGACTGTAAAATTATGTGATAAGGAGATGCATGTGCCCAAAAGAGTCCAATATAATTATAATTACCTCAAATAGATTAAAAAGTATCTGCAACAATGGAGATTGTTGCCCTACTCAAATTTGGACTTGATTCTTAGAGTGTTATATTCAGTTGTAGTCACTCCACACTGAGAGATAAAGATAAATGCTAATATATTCAAGAAAAGTTAAGTGGTTGGTGGCAGCTGTTGATAAAAGGATTAAGATATTAGGGGCAGTCATGTAGATTGGAAAATCTAATATGAAATTATATAACTGAAAATAACTAACAAAACCACTTCACTCCAACAACCCCAAGTCTGTGAATTTACCATGAAGAGAGTCCTCCACATGTGAAAGCAATGTATGTTCAAGGTTCTGAATCTGAGCATTAGTTGTAACTTGAAAAGACTGGAAACAGCCTAAGGTGCTGGTTGAATAATTTATGTACAACCACTCACTGAAATAATATTTTTCCATAAAAAAGGATGAAGTAGTTTTCTCTGAACTTATGTGATTTCTAGGGTATATAGTATAAAGAATGACTATAAGTTTCATTAGGTCCCATTTGTTTATTTTTTGTTTTATTTCCATTTCTCTGGGAGGTGGGTCCAAAAGGATCTTCCTGTGATTTATGTCATAGAGTGTTCTGCCTATGTTTTCCTCTAGGAGTTTTATAGTGTCTGGCCTTACATTTAGGTCTTTAATCCATTTTGAGTTTATTTTTGTGTATGGTGTTAAGGAGTGTTCTAATTTCATTCTTTTACATGTAGCTGTCCAGTTTTCCCAGCACCAGTTATTGAAGAGGCTGTCTTTTCTCCATTGTATATTCTTGCCTCCATTTTCAAAGATAAGGTGACCATATGTGTGTGGGTTTATCTCTGGGCTTTCTCTCCTGTTCCATTAATCTATATTTCTGTTTTCGTTCCAGTACCATACTCTCTTGATTACCATAGCGTTGTAGTATAGTCTGAAATCAGGGAGGCTGATTCCTCCAGCTCCGCTTTTCTTTCTCAAGATTACTTTGGCTATTTGGGGTCTTTTGTGTTTCCATACAAATTGTGAAATTTTTTTGTTATAGTTCTGTGAAAAATGCCATTGGTAGTTTGATAGGGATTGCATTGAATCTGTAGATTGTTTGGGTACTCTAGTCATTTTCACAATGTTGATTCTTCCAATCCAAGAACATGGTATATCTCTCCATCTGTGTGTATCATCTTTAATTTCTTTCATTAGTGTCTTATAGTTTGCTGCATACAGGTCTTTTCTCTCCTTAGGTAGGTTTATTCCTAGGTATTTTATTCTTTCTGTTGCAGTAGTAAATGGGAGTGTTTACTTAATTTCTCTTTCAGATTTTTCATCAGTAGTGTACAGGAATGCAAGAGATTTCTGTGCATTAATTTTGTATCCTGCCACTTAACCAAATTCATTGATTAGCTCTAGTAGTTTTCTGGTAGCATCTTTAAGATTCTCTATGTATAGTACCATGTCATCTGTAAACAGTGACAATTTTACTTCTTTTCCAATTTGGATTCCTTTTTCTTCTCTGATTGCTGTGGCTAAAACTTCCAAAGCTATGTTGAATAATAGTGGTAAGAGTGGGCGACCTTGTCTTGTTCCTGATCTTAGTGGAAATGGTTTCAGTTTTTCGCCATTGAGAACAATGTTGGCTGTGGGTTCATCACATATGGCCTTTATTATGTTGAGGTAAATTCCCTCTATGCCTCCCTCTGGAGGGTTTTTATCATAAATGGGTGTTGAATTTTGTCAAAAGCTTTTACTGCATCTATTGAGATTATCATATGGTTTTTCTCCTTCAGTTTCTTAATATGGTGTATCACGTTGATTGATTTGCGCATATTGAAGAATCCTTGTATTCCTGGGGTAAACCCCACTTGATCATGGTGTATGATCCTTTTAATGTGCTGTTGGATTCTGCGTGCTAGTATTTTGTTGAGGACTTTTGCATCTATGTTCATCAGTGATATTGGTCTGTAGTTTTCTTTGTGACATCCTTGTCTGGTTTTGGTATCAGGGTAATGGTGGCCTCGTAGAATGAGTTTGGGAGTGTTCCTCCCTCTGCTATATATTTTGGAAGAGTTTGAGAAAGATAGGTGTTAGCTCTTCTCTAAATGTTTGATAGAATTCGCCTGTGAAGCCATCTGGTCCTAGGCTTTTGTTTGTTGGAAGATTTTTAATCACAGTTTCAATTTCAGTGCTTGTGATTGGTCTGTTTATATTTTCTATTTCTTCCTGGTTCAGTCTCTGAAGGTTGTGCTCTTCTAAGAATTTGTCCATTTCTTCCAGGTTGTCCATTTTATTGACATATAGTTGCTTGTAGTAATCTTTCATGATCCTTTGTATTTCTGCAGTGTCAGTTGTTACTTCTCCTTTTTCATTTCTAATTCTATTGATTTGAGTGTTCTCCCTTTGCACAGCAAAGGAAACCATAAATAGAATGAAAAGACAGCCCTCAGAATGGGAGAAAATATTTGAAAATGAAGAAACAGACAAGGAATCATCTCCAAAATATACAAGCAGCTCATGCAGCTCAATATCAAAAAACAAGCAACCCAATCCAAAAATGGGCAGAAGATCTAAATAGACATTTCTCCAAAGAAGATGTACAGACTGCCAACAAACACATGAAAGAATGCTCAACATCATTAATCATTAGAGAAATGCAAATCAAAACTACAATGAGATATCATCTCACACTGGTCAGAATGGCCATCATCAAAAAATCTACAAACAATAAATGCTGGAGAGGGTGTGGAGAAAAGTAAAACCTCTTGCACTGTTGGTGGGAATGTAAATTGATACACCCACAATGGAGAACAGTATGGAGGTTCCTTAAAAAACTGAAAACAGAACTACCACACAACTCAGCAACCCCACCACTGGGCATATACCCTGAGAAAATCATAATTCAAAAAGAGTCATGTACCACAATGTTCATTGCAGCACTATTTACAATAACCAGGATATGGAAGCAACCTAAGTGTCCATCGACAGATGAATGGATAAAGAAGATGTGGCACATATATACAATGGAATATTACTCAGCCATAAAAAGAAACGAAACTGAGTTATTTGTAGAGAGGTGGATGGACCTAGAGACTCTCATACAGAGTGAAGTAAGTCAGAAAGAGAAAAACAAATACCTTATGCTAACACATATATATGGAATCTAAAAAAAAAAAAGGTTCTGAAGAACCTAGGGGACAGACAGGCATAAAGACTCAGATGTAGAGAATGGACTTGAGGACACAGGGAGGGGGAAGGTTAAGCTGGGACGAAGTGAGAGAGTGGCATGGGCATATATACACTACCAAATGTAAAATAGATATAGTGGGAAGCAGCCACATGGCACAGGGAGATCAGCTCGGTGCTTTGTGGTCACCTAGAAGGGTGGGATAAGGAGGGTGGGAGGGAGACACAAGAGGGAGGAGAAATGGGGATATATGTATATGTATAGCTGGTTCATTTTGTTATAAAGCAGTAACTAACACACCATTGTAAAGTAATTATACTCTAATAAACATGTTTAAAAAAAGAATGATTATAGAATATTAAGTTTTATATAACAAATAAGGGGAAGTAAGAACAGTTGATTCTCTCTTTCTTGAGGTATCTATCTATCTGTTTATACTTTTTTGGCAAAAAGAAGCAAAGGAATACTAAATAGAAACTAATGAAAATAGTTATCTATAAGGAGTAGATGAAAATGAGAGAGAGGAAATAGGAATGGGAGTGTTACTGCTCTGCAGTTCCCTATTAATAGAGTTTGATGTTTGAATTATAAAAATATTTTGTATATTCAAAAAATGAAATTAAATATAAAAGAATGAAAAAATTAATTTAACCAAATAGAAACAAATGAGCCTACCTGAATATCCAATTAATAACTACCACACTAAGAAAATAATTAATTTAATTAACTTTTTCTTAAATATTTAATTAATTTACTAATGTAACTACTTAAAATATTTATTTGTCATAATGTTACTCATAAAACACATGCTTAGAAAGATGTATGTATTATGAAGTCCAAAACCATTGCACAAATATGAACTTTTTTGGTAAGTTTGTTGTTGGTATTTGCCTTGGTGTGGTCATTCTGAAACTATACTGTGTCTGTAATGTAGGAAAAAAACAAATGGTTAAATATATAGATATTGTTGGGAGATAGGAGATATAAACATGGAACAGGATAGTGTAGAAAAACACTGTAGTATTGGGTTTTATTAAGAAGTCTTGGTTATAACCACATTACACACACACACACATGCACATACACATACCCCACATACATATACTTGATATGTCCTTCAAGCACAAGCACATATTAATCCATCTTGAATCAATCTAACTGTTCTATGTTCTAATAATATATTCTTCTCTTGGTTAAAGGACATGATGATATCTTTTTGTGCATCTAATGCCCAGATCATGATTTCTAAATACTGTTCACCACATGCATATTAAAAACTGGGAAACTTAAAGAAATGGCTGGTTTCAGGTCTGAACAGGAAAGAACAAGGTGAGTCTGATGCTCAAAGATTAATAGGGTGAGAGAGGGTACGAATATTGTGTATAGGGAATTCATTGACCTAGTTAGTAATATATAGCATCAATAAGAAAAATATAGAATAGCATGTAAAAAAAATCCATATATGTGCCCATAGTGATACAAGAGATACAGAAGAAAGAATAAAGGTGGGGGAGGGCTCTTTTTCAATAGAATGATGTGTTTTGCAGGACAACTGGTCTGGACTTTCCAAAGGATTCAGTATGAGAAGAATAGGGGAAATCAGATCAGTCATTCTAAATTAGAGAAGACTAAAATGGCATAACAGTCTAATATAATATTGAATTTGTATCCTGTATTAAATTATATATATATACATATATAATGTTTATATGACTACTGGTGAAATTTAAATATACGTTCTGTGTTGGATAATGTTAAGCTTGAGTTTTCTTGGGCATGGTATGGTGTTGTGGTCATATGTTCTTGACAGAAACATGCTGAAATATCATGATGTATGCAGTCTACTTTACATTGCTTGAGAAAACAGCTCTGTGTGTGTGTGTGTGTGTGTGTGTGTGTGTGTGTATAGAAATAGAGATGAAGCAGTTATAGCAAGATCTTGCGAGTTTGTGAATCTAAGTTAATAGTATTCAGGTCTTTATTATAGTGTTCTTTCAATTTTCCTTCAAGTTTGAAAAATCTGAAAATAAAAAATCATAATTAACTTACATTATACCTAAATGTGAAAAACAGATCGATTGTTATCAAGAAATAACATAAGGAGGGAGAAAGATTTCTATTCCCATGTCATAGATATCATAAAAAAACTGCAAAATTCAAAAGAGGGGCTTCCCTGGTGGCGCAGTGGTTGAGAGTCCACCTGCTGATGCAGGGGGCACGGGTTCGTGCCCCGGTCCGGGAAGATCCCACATGCCACAGAGCGGCTGGGCCCGTGAGCCATGGCCGCTGATCCTGCGCGTCCGGAGCCTGTGCTCCGCAACCGGAGGGGCCACAGCAGTGAGAGGCCTGCGTACCGCAAAAAAAAAAAAAAAAAAAAAATCAAAAGAAAATGGGATCTTACAAGATTCCGGAGGAATGCAAGACTACAGTAGATGGGTAATTAATTAAACAGACCTCTCACCAACAACCAAGAGATACCCCAAAATAGTGGAATAATATTTTCAGTGAGCTTACAGTTCTATACCCAGTAATATATCTTTCACGAGTATGGGTGAAAAAAAGACATTTTTAAGCGTACAGGCTGAGATAAGCCAAAAGAAAAGTCTCTTTAATAAAAGAAATTCTAAAGGTTTAATTTAGGCACGAGGAAAATCGTACAATATGGAAAGGTAGAGATGCAAGAAGAAATTATGAGCAATTATGTTGGTAAATATGTGGTTAAAGCTAAACAAATGACTGTATAAGACAATAATAATTTGAAATTATGTGAAGAGAAAAAAATCTTCTTAGAACATAAAAAAAAAAAAACAACTCTGATGACAAAATCACCTACAGGAACATGAGTAAAGTATATGATAGTCCTTGAATGGTGTGGAAAGTGGGTAACTTAATTATCCTTTTTAAGTTAAGTTAGGACAACTAGTGAAAGGATAAACGTAAGGTACAAACACTCAAAACTAGAGGAGAAAAACAGAATAAAACCTCGAGAAACATGAAAAATGCAATGCAAATGATAGAGGAAGACTGGGCAACAATGACATTGTAAACATTGGGGAGTTTAGAAAACCAATGCAGTATATTATTGGGAGAGGATTTCTAACCGGTGAAGAAACTCAGCAGCTCCAAATTATGAATAAATGTTATTTTATGAGAACTAAGACTGAAAATATTATTGAATTTACTAGACCAGAAATAGAACATGTTTCATAGGCATAAGACTGATTATATTTCCCTTTCTCGAGGGAGGGGGGTTACTTACCTAAGTCAGGTCTAGACATAGCTCTCACCAATTGACAGGAATGGTGATGATGCCAGTCAAACCAAACTTGTGTGAAGTCCATTTAAGCCTGAATAGAGTGTGTGATCTCCAGTATAATTCGTATGACCACTGCATATATGGCATTCAATTGGTATAATTCAAAAATGTAATTTAAGAGTGAAGGCTTCAAATTGTGTAAAGTAAGAGGATGGTGTGTAGAATAATATCCAGAAATCTGATTCCGTGTTACATTTAAGTATAGAATGTAGAAGAGAATCTGAAAGTTAATAAAATCTTTGGAATTCAGAGATTACTCTTCCACTGCATAAGCCTTGTGAAAATCTCTGATATATGCAGTTTCATATGCATCTGTGATTCTGCCTAATTTTAATGGGTGCTACTTTGCGATTCTTTGGAAAGAAAAGTATCATGAGACTGAAGTCTATCAGTTGATTGCACATTTCTTGTTTAGTCAAAACTTACTCAGAATTCTAAGTGTACATTTACTAAGACTGTGCTTGAAGGGTTGGTAATGGGTGATTTAATTCTGGTGATGTTCTATGTGATTGCAATCTGGAAGGCTGAACTCTTTCGGTGATGGCCAACCGTGCAGGAAGAAGGTTAACACATCAGCCTTGGCATTTATCTCTAAGGGCAGATACAAGTGCATGTAAAGCAGAAGTCCAGGAGAGAGAATTCGGCTTTTCCTCTTTTAATTCTTGAATTCTAGGCCAAAATGTCAGGTAAAAGTTCTGTGACTAAAATATCAATATTGATTTCTAGAAATACAATAGGAATGCCTGAAGGATTCTATGTATTTTTCCCTGTAGGTCCCTCAAAATAACCTGGTATGCTACTTTTTAAAATATGTTAGGTTTCAGTTGTCCTGTGGAGTTTTCCTTTGATGTCCCCCTCTGGACTGTAAAACGTGAAGGGTCTGGACTTAGAGTTGAGCTGGTTTAGTGTGTGCGTTCATCTGATTTCCGTCAACAAATCAGTGCTACTTAAATCATTGTGTGCATAGGGGTTTATTATAAGAATTACACTCCACATAAACGTGGGAGCAGCGGATGAGGTGAAAGTCTTTAATGGGGAATAAGAGGATTACAAAGAGAATCACTAACAGATTTGTCTAAAGCACTGGCCCAGGTACATAGGTAAGAGCTTGCAGACAAACGGAAGAAACCGAATGTGTCTACCACCAAAGTGGAGCTCTAAAGAGGGCACTTAAGGCAAAATCTATAGGAAAATATTTCTTTGGGGAGCTGCCACCTCTGTGGGTCCACAGCCGTGTGCTCAGTGATAGGTCTGAGGCTGCCATTGGTCAGCAGGACCAGCACCTGGAAAGAGGCTCTGGCTTCAAAGAGGAGAATGAGAACAAGCTGGGATATACCATGTACCTCTATGTCTATCCATCAATGTGTCTTTCCTAAGATAACCTTCTGAAAGTGCTGGCTTCTGTTTCTCTTCTACCTTCCGTATCTAACAAATGTTTCTCTTCCATCAGCTCTAACTGGAGCCATAAGGAAAAGGGTATTTTACAAATGCAATACCCAGTTATTAACAGGATAAAACAACTCTAGTGAGAAGCTGATGATGTCCATGTAGTTTAGGATGATTAGGAGTCTAAAACAGTAGGTAAACTAGCAAGAAAGAGACCAATAATAGTTACAGGGAAATAAGTCAGGTGCTATATACAAAGAATCTATCACCCAAAAGAGAGCAGACAGGAAAGAAAAGCGTCCAGACAGACAACTTCTGTCCTTATGTTTTATGTCATGCTAGTATGTAAAAGGTCAAGGATGAGATGATTTGTGCTAGGAGCCAAAGGAGAGTGAGACTTACCTCTGAGCTGATAAGAGGTCATAGATGAATGAAGGTCAAATTTGCTGCAGTTTTCTTTTTTTTCTCCAAATATAATTAGCAGGAAATTAATTCCAGAAATTTTGTGGTATTTGTTAAAAATGTAGATTTCTGGAACTTCCTTATAGACCTAGGAATCAGAATTCTCTGGGGTTTGGATTCAAGAATTTGTCTTTTTAGCAAGATTCTTAGATGGTTCTTCCGGGCAGTGTAGTTTGGAAACTTACACTTGCAGAGTGGCTAGTTTATCCCAGACATGTGCCAGGTCCTTTAGAGGCACTGCTGTATTTCCTTTTTGAGACCAGTGACTTAAATAGAGACATAGAAAAATATATTAAATTTTTAAAAAGCTGACTAATAAAAGAAATACTGCTACTTTTTAGGGAAGAGAAAAATTGAGGCTAGAGATGGCAAATAAATGATTTGTGTCACATATCTATTAAGTGATCGAGTCCATATTCTAATTTAGATCTGTTTGGCTCCAAAGAGTATCCTTGAGCTGTTTAATGTGGTAAAAAGGTCAGGCTTGCTGAATTACATACCTTCTTACCAAACAAACATGAGTGAGACCCCTCCAGGAAGAACGAGTAATATTGTTCTCCAATTAAGCTAAGCCTATGTGGATTTCTAAGAAAAATCCTAGAGGCTCAAATGCCTCAACCACTCCCAAAACAAGCAGACAAGTAATAGACAAAGCAAGGGTCTGAAAAAAGGCCTCCCAAGAAAAGAACTTCACACTTGTCCTGTTTCCTGTTCCATCTTCTCCTCCCTGTCTGTGAACCCACCACATACAATGAAAAAGTCCTGCATATGACTTATGTCCTATCTGTGGGTCGTTAGCACGTGGAGCATTCACATTTCTTCTAAAAAAAATCTGGCTTGTTTAAATGATATTAATTGCACAGTTAATATACAAAACCTAACTTTCTTTACCTATCTTTTTGAGAGCAGTACTGTGGACTCTGGCTGAATTATTTGTATTGATATTTTTGAAGGAATAGGTGAGTGTGAGCGAGAAACCTGTGGAATCAGATTGCAGCCTTAGAGGTGAGCCTGGCTGTGGCAGCCGAAATGTGACCTGGAGTCCCTGTATTCTAATTTAGACTCTGCTGGGAAGCTTTACAAGAACTACTAGTTTGCTGGGTAGCTTTCTAACAGTCAGAGCTCGTCTGATTGTTTGAGTTGCCTTGGGAATTAGATAATTCTTCTACGTGAAAGATACTTTTGCAGGGGATTGTCTTTACGTGGGGATGTTATACACCATTAATTTATAAACTACAAAGTTCAGGTCCCTCAACCTTAATTTTGTTCTATTACTCTCCATTCACCAAATGATGGTAAAACTATCTTTCTTCTGCACCTTGCAGAATTCCTGCTAAGAATAACAAGATAAAAAATGTAGAATATCTTTGAAAATACGTAAAGTCATATATATTTTATGATGTACATACAGCATATAGGAAAGCACTCTTACATCAGCAACAATTTCATTGGTTCCAAATCTGGATGCTTTTTACTAGCTCTGCTAGCCCAAGCATCATGGCTCATCGGCTCACTAATAGTATCCTAAATGATCTCCTTTTGTCCTGTCTGCTTCCTCAAGACTCCATTATCTAGTCAGAGTAATTTAGAGCCTGTCATTCCCTTGCAATGAGAATGTATCAGTACAAGTTTTGCCATGGCTTCAAGGCCATACGTGATTTGTCCTCACCTGTTTTTCCAGGTCACATCTCCTACCAGTGTCCCTTTAGTTCTCTACATTCCAGCATCACAAACTTGTTTTCCTAACGTCAAGTGTGCCCAGCTCATTCCTACCTTCATCTTTGCTCTTCCCATTTTGTTCAAGTATTACCTTTTCAGAGAAATTTTAAACCACCCTAAATCAATTAGCCTAAACTCCTTCTGTCTCCCATTGTCCTCTTTTATTTTCTTCATAGTACTTACCACTATCTAAATTTATTTGCTTACTAGTTTATAGGTTCATTATTAGTTTCCTGCTACTAAAGTGTAAGCTCAGTAATGCTGATGTCTTTGTCATGTATCCCTAATTCCTAGAAGAGTGTCTGTCATATAAACGTCTGTCATTATAAATAAATGAATAAACAAATGGGAGAGACAAACTTATATGTGATAGCTCAGTAACTGGCCAGATTCAGGGAAATTATGGGATATAAGTGGCCCCAATGAAAACCTTTTTTTTATGCCATTCTATATATCATAGTCTCATGAAACATTATGCATTTCAGCCATAGGATCTGAAATAATGAAATAGAGCATACTAGTTGGCCTTGGAACCAACTTCTCCCTTAGGCACCTGGAGTAATGAGCAGAAAGCTCATGCAGAATTTAAGCTGATCGCTTAAAAATAATCCTCTGCAGCACACAGAGAAAGGATGAATAGGACATTAGTTTCCAAGTCATTGGCTTTTCAGTTGTTAGATAAAATAATTATAAATATATTTGCATGTTATATTATTATAACTCTAATCAAAATATAGTTTTTGTTCTCAGGATGGGCACAAATTTAAATAGAAATGAGGCAATGCCTCATAAATACAATATGATGATGTTTAACAGATAAGACACTGTGATGTTTAATTTTACAGGTTAACTTGGCTGGGCCATTGTGCCCAGATATATGGTCAAACAGTACTCTGGATGTTTTTGTGAAGGTGATTTTTTGGATGAGATTAATCAGTGGACCTTGAGAAGGTAGAGTGCTCGCCATGATGTAGGTGGGCCTCAAAGGCCTGATAGAACGAAGACTGAGCTCCTCTGAGCAGGAAGAAATTCTGCCAGCTGACTGCCTTTGGACTCCAACTGCATCTCTTTTCTGAGTCCCCAGATGGCCAGCCTACCCCATCAGATTTTGGACTTGGCAAGCTTCTACAATCATGTGAGCCAATTCCTTAAATAAATATGTCATCAACAGGATGTTGATAAAACCAGCATGTTTTTTATCAACATCTGGCTGGTTCTGTTTTTCTGGAGAACACTGGCTGATACAGACATATTTCTGTTATGGGTTTAAAATATACTATTGAGAAAAGTTTACATAACCTGTCCAAATATTTATTTGGTTATTCATTCAGTTATTGTATTGGCTGTATCTGTCACATCAGAAAGCCTATTTGTAGATTGCTATTAAGAATCAAAAGATGGTATGTGGGCTTCCCTGGTGGCGCAGTGGTTGAGAGTCCGCCTGTCGATGCAGGGGACATGGGTTCGTGCCCCAGTCCGGGAAGATCCCACATGCCACAGAGCGGCTGGGTCTGTGAGCCATGGCCACTGAGCCTACGCATCCGGAGCCTGAGCTCCGCAACAGGAGAGGCCACAACAGTGAGAGGCCCGCGTACAGGAAAAAAAAAAAAAAAAAAAACATGGTATGTAATATCCCATGAAATATGAAGTCATTTAAATTATTTAACATACATTAAGAAAAAAATGAATGAATAAACTCAACTTACTTCATTTCCTCTGACTTAGCAGTTAAAGTCAGTCTTGTCCCTAGCATCAAAATTATCTGAAAAAAAGGTAGGCAGAGCAAGTGTGACCTTGGTATGCAGTGCAATTGATGGCCATAGGGGCTAGTCTCATATAAGCTGTTACAATATGTACAACTCATCACTGTAGTTCAAAGTTACCGTCAGCGTAATTTTTCTTCTTAATTGCTCAAGGCACTCCACTGTGACACTGGCTACTTTGGCTGCATAGAGAATTTAAAGAATCAATTCATTGTATTTTATAGTTAATATGATTGCTAATAAAGGACAGTAGTAGCATGAAAATTTGCAGAGAGACAGTAAAATGGAAGCCTCAAAGGGTCTACCTGTGCAGATTGTAAAATACATATTTTGCCCAAAGATTTAAAAAGGGGAATAAAGATGGAACCATGATATTATAGCTTAATACAAAAGGTAAGGTGTCTGACTTAGAATATAGGACAATATTAGGGGCATAGAGCACGTATGAAATTATATCAATAAAATTATTCTCCAATGTCCTTTTTATTTATTTATTTATTCATTTATTTATATTTTTGTCTGCATTGGGTCTTTGTTGCTGCATGTGGGCTTTCTCTGGTTGTGGCGAGCAGGGGCTACTCTTCGTTGTGGTGCGCGGGCTTCTCATTTCAGTGGCTTCTACTGTTGTAGAGCACAGGCTCTAGGCATGCGGGCTTCAGTAGTTGTGGCACATGGGCTCAGTAGTTGTGGCTCATGGGTTCTAGAGTGCAGGCCCAGTAGTTGTGGCGCACAGGCTTAGTTGCTCTGAGGCATGTGGGATCTTCCCGGACCAGGGCTCAAACCCGTGTCTTCTGCATTGGCAGGTGGATTCTTAACCACTCCGCCACCAGGGAAGTCCCCTTTGTCCTTTTTAAGTTACAAGAATTACTTGTACTCTTCAGCATATCTATATTTTCAGTACACTTTTAGAAATACTTATGAGTTCCTGCTATGTACCAGACACTGATGGGCTTAGTCAGTTATTTTGTACCTGGTCATAGTTAGCTTTGGACAAGGTAAATCATCTTCTGAACACTCCAGTTTGGAACATTTGGTGAAAAAATGCATTAGACGTCTATTTAAAGATTCTTCACATAGCTCTGTGCTCTTCTTTGCTGGTGTTCTCCTGTCCATGTCATAGTCACAAATCATCAGCACCTAACTGGCCAAGCAGGTCAGTTGATTCTCATGCTCTGCAATACACTCAACATTTCTAAATCCAGTTCCACACTGTAAACCACCTGTGGTTAACTATCACATAAATTACAAAATCTTTACTGCGGCTAACCTCCAGGAAAGAAGCATATTCTTGGTTTAGCTATTTATTGACTAGGAGTGGTTATGTGGGGTTGAGTTTGGCAGCCAGTATAAGTCCTCATAATTTAATGCAGTTTGTGTAAATAATACTCACCAAAGGTATAATTATTTATGTTGAAACACAAACATATCCAACAACATAATTGGGTTCTACGTTTCTTTACAATGGTGAACAAGTCAGGCTCCAAAGGCAAACTGCACAGGAACTTGCCTTTTGGGCTTACAGCATTGCCCTTGTTACTTTAGGTGTTCACCCTGGTGATGCTGTGAAAATATCCTGTAATGGAGTCAGACAGGAAGCTGAGACACAAAGGCTATTTGAGCTAAAAGGGTCCTGAAGATTGATAGTGCTTTGAAGTCCTAAACTCTTTTCTGAAAGGCCAAGTCCAACCCCCAGATGTGTTTTGCCAACTAATTAGTTAACAAATAAAATGAAAATGGTGAGTTTTGATGCAAAGATGGTAATTTTCAATTTATTTGGAAAATTTAGTAGATCTGATGCACATTCTTCATGATCGTAATCAGGTGGAGCTGAGAAGTTACTTCCCCTTTCAGGTGTGTCCTTGATCCCCAGGGTTTCACAATCCCAATTTCTTTTTACATCATGTGTCTGGACTCTGTAATCATGTGGGTTTACAATCCTTTGTTTAATCTAAACTCTTCATCTTCATCATGTAAAATTTGAGTTATGAAGGAGAAACAATTTACCTGAAATTGTGGAAAACGAAACTCACCTATACATAAAACATGTCATATGCCCTTATTCCTTACTATAAAAAAGTTCATATAATTCAGAGTGGCTATATGTCTAATTTTAAAAATAAAATAAAATCTTTAAGTTTCCAGTCTCCCTTGCAAAAGGGTTCACCATATGACAGACTATGTTCCTATGTTATATAAGTAGAAATCTATTGGGGATTTCTAGGAAAGATTTGCCAACTCTTTCTACCTCCTTTTTTCTTTTTCCTACATAAAATATTAAGGTAAAACTGGAGCATTCATGTCATGATCATGAGGCAATAATTACTGGGACAAAAGGCACAGTATAGCTTTCAGAGTCAGGAAAGATAGAAGAACCTATGTTAAGCCACAATGCTTGGCTTTTGTTAAATGGACCAAATATATAACCTATAACCCTGACTAATAACTGATAAGCATATATATTTCCTTTCCCACCACACAGACACACACACACACACACACACACACACACACACACACACACACATTCTGCTCTCTTTCCATCTTCCTATTTATGATTTTATTTAGTACTTATTATAAGTCAGTTACTATACTGGTCCTGCTTCTGTCTGAAACTAATGGAGATCAGACCGTGGCACACTGCTCCCTGGTCTAAAATGGTCGTGAAAACCAAGAAAGTTAGACAAAATAGCACATTCTATTTAGATCCTTAAACATCATTAAAATGGGGCTATTAGCACTGTGAATGGGAACACAGCCTACTCTTGGTAAGAAAAGGATTGAGGACTTAACAAATGGGAGATTTATAATACATTAGTAAAATTAACAGATAAAGGAACGAAAATCTACAAACAAAAAATAAAATTGATTCTCAGGAGATCTGTGATAATTCAGTCAATTCCATCTGCACTGTTACTTGTGCTGAAACACCAGTGTCCTATACATGGGATGTAAGATGCAGTACCATTAAGACACAGGGTGAGAATGTGTCTGCGTGTGGTTTTTATGTGTGCGTGTATTTAACATACATTTAGATATTTCCTTTGTCCACCTCAGCTAATATCGTGGTAAGAGAATATCATGTAGGCGACTATAATGAAAGATTTTGTTTGACATCACTTTAAAATACTCTTAGATCTTCTGAGTGAACCTTATTATCAAAATATTTCACTTTGGCAGTTTAGAAATTGTTTTCAAGCAAGTTTTGAGAAAGCTGAAGCACTTTAACCTCAATTTCCTCCTCTCTAAATTGAAGATGTTGAATTGTACCATTACTAAGTTCCTTTCAGATCTAGCATTTTCAGAATTCTGTAAAATCTCTTCCTAATGCATTTTTTTTCTGCCACTGTGTGCACACTGCTTGTTCCTGGATCCGTCTCAATAGATGAGGGAGATCACTGTGTATAAACTAATCAAAAGCGGTAGGTCATGAATAGGGAGTAAGGTACATTCCTTTTATAGTAGCCATAAGAACTTATTCCCATCAAATTGAGATAAAGGAAAACCATTCACTTCACTCTGGAGACTAGAGATTTATTTATATGTTTACAGTCTCTATGGGCTTCAGAAGTATGGACAGAAAGAAGAAAGAAGGCAACATAGAATTTGAAGGCACATCAGGACGTTTTCTTTCTTTGGTGTGGAGCAGTCAGAGAAGGAAGACCACCCCTCTCATGCGTAGAACTGATTTGACATGCATTACTCATAGAAATGCACTTCTAATTCCAGAATTTAAGGCGCAGAAGTAGGCAGTTGAGGATGAAATGGCACATGGGGGGAAATTTTCTAAACCACTCCGAGCAGCTATACGATTATTACACTCATTCATTAGTTCTTTTAACAGATAATAATTTAGGGGCCAGGTACTGTGATAGGGACTTCAGATATAGTATTATACAAAGCAAGGTCTTTGCTATAGGGAGTACAAGTAATTAAAATATAACAGGATAAATGCTGTGTTAAAAATAATACATGATAAAAATTTAATAAACACAGGACTGTGATAATTTGGATGAGGACGTGACTAAATATACCCAGTGAAAACTCTCATCACTTCTATCCTATGCTAAGAAGGAAGAACTTATTTTATGCTGTTACTTTGTATGGCCAGAGTGATAGCAAGGGACCTCTCTCCCCCAGGCTAGCTTACCAAGATAAATAAAAGCAATAGCCCACTAAGGGATCGTAAGAAGGATCCACCAGAGCGGGAAGTATGGTGGGCATTTATGATTCCTTTATTTAAAATTAATCCAGTAGAACTTGGTGAAGCCTAGGATGTCCTAACTAATTTACATCAGTTTTACCAAGGGAGGGGAGAACCTATATGAGAACTTATAAAAGCAAAGGTAGAGTGAGGTGAGAGTTCACAGATTAATGGAGTAGAGATTCCAACCCAGTTGGAAAGCAAAGAATAATTGAAATCACACGGATAATCCTTACTATTCATCTTTGTTTTCTTAGCGCCTAGCAAAGGTAGAATGAGCCAAATGTAATAGATTAATGGGGTAGACACACCAACCCAGCTGGATAGCAAAGCAGTGATTAAGACCAGGCAGAGGTACTGGCATAGATGAGCCCATGTTATTATGATTATTCTCCTAAAAATGTATCTTTCCAACATTAGTGGGAAGAAAACAGTAAAACCTAGAGAGAATTCAGCAGCATGGGGAGAGAAGAGAGGAAACAGTGCAACAGTAAGAATAAGACTATTAATGTATCTTTCCTTGGAAGCCTTAGTGAATTAATGCTTATAAATGGCCAGAGTGTTTGGTTCAAACATTCAGTATAAGTGAGAGGAGCTATTCTTAGGTAACTTTTTCAGAGTTCATTAACAATCAAAGGGATTATAATGGACTTTGACAGAATTAAGTGACAATCAACAAAGTAAGAAAGGAGTTTATTATGGAGAATATTATATTTCCTGCATAATATTAATTTCACAAAAGGCATTTTAGAAACTACAGCTTAAAATTTGCTATATTCATATTTTTGTATTTAAATCTTTATTCCTCCTTCAAAATACTCCTTATATAGGAACATGATTTTTGGGGGGGAAGTCATTGATCAGTGTCTTGTTAATTTTCTCATTTTTTTATATTACCTTTAAAATAAGATGTTGCTGTTAGACTACTTTAAAATAAACTTTGGTGTCAACAGTGTTCTGCTTTCAGTGGTAAAAAAGGAGAGAGAATTCAATTAAACTTTACATTCTCTCACCACATGGATTTTTCATTACCATGTGCTATGTTTTATGCCGTATACTATATAATTTGAATGGAAATGCGCCTCATATTTTCAGAGTACATATTCTTTAGTTATTCATATTAGTTCATATAGTGAGAACATAAATATACTTCCATTCTTTTTCCTACACATTGGCTTCTAACCAGCCAGAGACTTTGTTTCCACCTTTAATACCTGACAAAAAATGCTGGCTGCTGTTAATGTCATCTGTCAAATATCACATTTCCTCCATTATGGGAGAACTAAAACATATTTTTGTTTATAGCATGTCAAATGTATAAACTCAACGAACTTCTGATTTGTTGGCAGAAAGCAAAGACTAAAAAGCAGTGTATATTTTCATTTGGCATGTACTAATTTGTTGGCACAAATAATTTCTATATTATAAATGATACTCAACTTCCTCTTTGATGGCCTCACTTTAAGAGTAGATTTTGAACCAAAGATTTTAACCAGTTAGAATTTCTGTCACTGGGCTGTTTTATTCAGAAGTATTTGATACTCGAAAGTGCCTTTTTTTAACATCTTTATTGGAGTATAATTGCTTTACAATGGTGTGTTAGTTTCTGCTTTACAACAAAATGAATCAGTTATATATATACATATGTTCCCATATGTCTTCCCTCTTGCGTCTCCCTCCCTCCCACCCTCCCTATCCCACCCCTCCAGGCGGTCACAAAGCACCGAGCTGATCTCCCTGTGCTATGCGGCTGCTTCCCACTAGCTATCTACCTTACCTTTGGTAGTGTATATATGTCCATGCCACTCTCTGGCTTTGTCACAGCTTACCCTTCCCCCTCCCCATATCCTCAAGTCCGTTCTCTAGTAGGTCTGTGTCTTTATTCCTGTCTTACCCCTAGGTTCTTCATGACATTTTTTTTTTCTTAAATTCCATATATATGTGTTAGCATAGAAAGTGCCTTTTATTCGCTTCAGCTTGAATCCATGTGCTGCCAAAAGCTTTTCTATTAATGTGATTATTTCAGGGAACATCTTAAAGTTTTCACTGAGTAACTTTTTTGACGTGACAACTTTTATCTCCTCGATCTTGAAAAGTATGTGTCATGACAAAGGTGCATGCTGGTGAAGGGTGGCGAGGGGGTAAGGCATATGGCATCCCATAAGGATAATTGTATTTTGACTGTTTTTTTAAATAATCGAAGTATTTATTTATCAGCCTGATTATGACTATAGTTTCTCTTTTTAATCCATTCTACATATTGCTGCCAAAGCAATTGCTCTGTCTCATATATGTATATACTTTTTAACATCTTTATTGGAGTATAATTGTTCTACAATGCTGTGTTAGTTTCTGTTTTATAACAAAGTGAATCAGCTATACATATACATATATCCCCATATCTCCTCCCTCTTGCTGTCTCATATATTTTGGCTTATAACCCATCTGCTGAAAAAAAAAATAGGGTATCTTTGTATTGTTTTCAGAATTATTTTTTGCTTAGAGTAGCACACTGATCCTTTGCAACATTGCCCCTACTTGCCCCCCAGCCTCATCTCTCTCTTCTTCCCATGGTGACTTCTGCTCTAGCAATGCTGATCTAGAGTCATCCTCACACACTCCCTGCTCCCCTGGGTGTCCTGCTTTTGGCCATGCATTTCTACTTCTAGCAGCACTTAAAAAAGAAGAAGAAAAAGAAGAAGGAAAGAAAGAACTCCTACTCATTTTATGAGACTCACCTCAAGTATCCCCTCCTCCTCAGACCTTCCCAAAGCCCCTGACAGTGAGCCCTATTCGACCATCCATTGTACTGTGTCACCACCAAGCAACTTCATCCAGTTTTGTAAAGTATTTTCATGCTTTTCTTTTTCTTTTTATCTTACAGATGATTCAAAGGTTGAGAGAAGGATCTGAGTCTTGTCTATCTCTGTGTCCCCCCATCACCTAGTAGTAAACAGGGATAAAACTTTTTTTTTTTTGAAAGAAGGAATGAATGGAAACTACAAGTTTATATAAAAGAGAGAGCAAAACAAACAAGCCAACAAAACAGTACTGGTTCACTCAACCCTATTTGTATAATAAAGTTGACATCTAAATTAGTCTTTCTAGTTGGTAAATTGGAAGAAAATTAATGATCCTGAAAATGAAAGGTAGGGTGTCCCATTATAAGCTTTCTTAGGATATAACTGGGAACTTTCATTCCTTCTGTTGTCCTCTTTTCCCTTTCTGCTCTGAATCATCTTCTAAAAAGGTTCACCCAAATAAAAAGTTAATTAATTTTTATTAAGCAATTAGAGGAAGAAAAGTAATTTTCATTTTCTAGTCAAAGAATTGGAAAGAGGGAGAGAAACTGACTGATTTTTTTAGAAATGGCTATCCTAGAGACCAAAATGTTGCCCACATATAGCAAGGTAAGAAGGATGAATATGACAAGGATGGTCCATGGGTAATGCAATACTGTCTTCCAGTGTGGAGAGAGATGTATCTGTACATCAACTTTGATCACACTATGAAGGGATTAGCATAAGAGAGAGATGGCATATTCCTTGAAACATATTCTCTAGCCTCCATTTATACTGAAAATTTTGCTGTAAAGAGGATGAGCAGATACCTTCCATGGTTGAGCAGCTTTTTCAAATTTCACAAATTTTCAAACTTTCTATCGACAAATAGTGGCATACTCAATTCTTAAAGCTAACAGTGTTGAACTGAATCAGAGTTTAGGGTTTCTCTAGCTATAAAAAGTAATGATCCTTTCTCACAGCCTCTCTGGAGTGCATCACGTGCATCTATAGGTTAAGAGCATGTCCTAACGCTCAGACGTGTGAATTCAAATCTAGACCCTGCAATTGACTTTGTGATGTTGGACAATTTAATTTTCATCTTTGAAGCGTGATTTTCTCAGCTATAATATAAAGGGGGAGTATTGTGAGGATATAATGAATAACAAAAATAGCTAATATTAATTGAGTATGTAGTATATGCCAGTCACTCTTGCAGGTGCTTTATACAACTTAATGCTTTTAAACGATCCCAATAAAGTTATTATTTATGTACAATAATTGTACCCATTTTACAGAAGAAGAAACTGAGAACCAAGTAAACTATCAATTATTTGGTAAATGAAATATATAGCAGAGGGCCTGACATACAGTAAGCAAGCAATAGCTGGAAACAGATATTGCTTTTTTCTGTTATTCATGTGTTAGTCATATTCATACATGTGAATATATGTATGTGTATATCATATAAATATATGAGAGAGAGGAGAGATTGAGAGAGAGAGAGAAAAAGAGATTCTTTATAAGGAAATTGTATGGACACTGAGAAGTCCAACAACTGCAGTCTCCAAGCTCGAGAACCAAGGGAGCCTATGGCATAGTTCTAGTCCAAGTCCAAAGGTCTGAGCACTAGGAAAGCCAGTGGTTTAAGTTCTAGTCCTAGCCTGAATTGAAAGGCAGGAGAAGAGCAATGTCCCAGCTTGAGAACAGTCAGGCAGAGATGTCAAATTCTTTCTTATTCTGCCTTTTGTTCTATTCAGGCCTTCGATGGATTGGATGAGGTTCACCCACATTGAGGTGGGCAATCTGCTTTACTCAGTCTGTTGATTCAAACGCGGATCTCTTCCGGAAACACCCTCACAGACACAGTCAAACTAATGTTTAACCAAAGGTCTGAGCACCCATGGCCCAGTCAAGTTGACACACAAAATTAACCATCACAGTAAATTTCAAAGGAGGCAAATGTTTGTAGAATCACTTAAAAATGAATTCTCAAAATGAAGGTTATAATTATATTTACAAATGGAAGCACGAATGAGAATGGAGCCCGGTCCATACTTCACACACAGTAAATGCTTATTCAGTGATTAATTGAAATATCATCCCTTGGAGATGGGTATGCTAAATTTAGAACATTGTAACAGGTAACTGAAAGGACAGAGTACAAAAGTGGGTCCAAAGAGAAGACAATTTAGGAAAAGCAGAGCAAGTGAAATGATGGCAAAGGGTATATCCATATATCTCAAATAATTGAGATATCTATATATCTATATATATCTATATATCTATATATAGATATAGATATGGGTTTTAGGAATCAGACAGTTGGACAAAACATGAAGTAGAATTTGTCTAATTCAAGTTGAAAAAATAATTTTAAAAGTATTCTTGGATTAACAAATGATGACTACACAGAAGAAATATCAAACTGTAGCTTCTCTGGTTGTACCCTATTTCAATCTATCCTCATTAGTGCCAGTAGTTTGCTTTTAAAACTATGAATCTAATTGCCATCCACATGCTTAAAAATGTGTTAGGGAATCCCCACTGTGTCTAAATGAAATTCAAACTCCTTTGTATACCATAGATTCTCCTAACATTTGCCTTACTTTTCATTTCCAGACTCATCTCTTACCACTGTTCCCTCTGTATACATTGAATTCTATCTATAATTAGCTACTTATATCCTTCTCTTGCCTAAATGACTCTATCTTCCCTTTTTCAACTGATGAGCCCTATTCCTTGAAAAGAGAGTTTATGATGGGAATGACAATAATGGGAATGACAGTATAATGGGAAAGAAGAGGAAGGTGGTAGTGATTATAGCTCTCTTTTACTGATTATTTCTGGCCAAGCCCTTTAAAGAATGTCATAACTACCTTACTTCATTTAATGCTTACAACAAACGTTGGTTCTGTTATTCACAGTTTGTTGTGGAAATTGTAGCTTAAAGAGATTGAGTGACTTGCTCAAGGTCACCCACTTAATAAGAACAATTTTAATTTCGTCTGAATACCAAATCCACTCAGCAAAATATCAAAATGGCTTTTCTAAAAATCCTTTTATTAATAATAAAATTTTAAAACTCATTAAGCTCTCCAGTATGTTGCTTTTATATTGTATCTAATTATATAAGAATTATTTACATATCAGACTACTCAATTGATTTGATTTCCTTAAGTCTAGGAATGAGTTCCATCAATCTGCTTGCCCCATACCCTGAACAGTGTTAGGTTCATCATAAACAGTTTATAATCTTTTATTAATAAAAGCAAATATAAAAAATAAATTCTAAATATACCCAAATGAAGGCCTACAACCCCAATAATAAAAATAAAACATCAAAGCAAATTGCCTTTGCTATTTTAAATGTGAGGGGAGATAGAAACCTTATTAAAATTCCCCTCTACTAGAATGTCAATAGATAAACACATTGGATGAAAATAAGCACAAAGCTTAATTCTTTTTCTTAATTATTATCTGGGGAAAGTCTTTGAAAAGAGAAGTATCAAAGGATACAAAAACAGGAAGATCAAGAAATGTACCAAATTGGCACTGATTTCCTAAGCAAACGGAATAGTCTATAAAATCATTGGGGGTAGGGATTGTTGCTTCCATCACAAAAAGCATGAAAATTAAATTATTTGCTTTAAATAATCTTGTCATAAGGAAACTCAATATGCTTCTTCCTACATTAAATAAAAATGAATCCCTTGTGTGGTTGCCCATTGTGAAGCAGGATAACGACTTTATTGTTGATAGACCAATCAATATCTTTCAATCCCAATGTGCAACGTATCTGTCACCATCAGTACAGCAGAAGGCAAAGGAGGTGAAATAAATGTTAGCATAGACAAGATGATGTAGCAGATAGACTCATTAGAGGAATTATCAGGAGTAGAGAGTTCTGTCTCCCGACATTAATGCCCACAACTTTAACCTTTTGATTGGATTTCTTCATAGAATTCAGCCTGACTTTTATAATTTTTAAAAAGTCTGCATTTATTCTCTAGTTTCTCTTGTGCTTTTCAGGATATCTTTGTAAATATTCTCTATGAGTAAATATTTGGAGGGCAATTAATGTTCTTGTAGAACTTTGTGGTTGTTTTGTAAATGCATTCAACTGGAGATAAATGCCTTGAACTTGAAATTTGGATCTCACTATCCCTTTTACTAAATTATATATTGCCATTTTGTAATAGTTACAGTGTCCCAAATACATAGCTTCTGTAGGCGTCTTTAATTAGAAGTATTTGGCCAAATAAGCACAGTTGAAAGTTCTCACTGAGATTCTGGGACTCAAGTTTGCAGCAACACCAACGCACTACACCCATAACAGGTACTCTTTGTGTGCTACATGTTAAAAAGCACTTGCGAATAGTGTACGTGTATCAGAATTTTTTGTTTTAATCAGACTATACCAAGTCCTTTAGAAAACGTTTTCCAACAAATGATGTAAACATTAAATCATACTATATAAATTTTGAATCTGTGAAAGTCACAATTTGTGCTTGCTCATCCACGATATTTGTCTTGTCTACTCCATCGTGTGTTTCCTTCTAGATGCCTCTATTGAGTGAGTGGTTCAGGTACATAGCAAGTCATATGGATCCTTGTTCGCTTCTCCCTTTGGTTATTTTCTTTCAAATTCTAATCCCTTACTTAAATCAATAACAGAATAAACACATGTACAAACTATTAAGAGGTTGGTCATGTAATTGCTCAACAATTTCCTGCTGAGTTGATTGTAGTTTTCAGATAATTAGTTCTTTATTCAAGACAAGTTTCTAAGGGAAGACTGGGAGAGAAGATTGAAAGATGAAGAGTTGGTGACGGGTATTAATTGCTATGGGAGAGTCAGTAAGACTGTGATGCATTGCAAGATACTGTTCATATTTGTATTGCTTTTTATTAAGTCTCAAGTTTAAAATTTGGAGCTTACTCTTTTTAAAAAAAAAAAAAATTCCGGGGGAATAAAAAACCGGAGGCTGCAGCTGCTTTGAAATACTACTAATATTAGACATATAGCTCTGAAGATATGAAAGAACTTTGTTTCCCTTTTTCTTGTATTTTTGCATAAACAAGAAGAAAGATAAATCTGTGGGTATGAGAGGAAAATTATAAATTCTAGTTAGGGATTTATTCTTCAGCAAGTTTTCATCTCAATATTTTTAAAAAAGTACTTTTTACAGTTAGAGGTGTTCATATTTAAAGTTCAGATAATATAGAATATGGTAAAGAAGAAATTAAAAATTAACGGAAATGCCACGAGTTGAAGAAAATCACCATTATATTTGGCATATATTCCTCAAGAACATACATAAAATATATAAAAAGACAACTAAAATGTTTACGTGCTTATTTATTTATCTTATAGAAATGTAATCATTCTATAAAAAAATTTACGAAATGTCTTTTTCACATAATTTATCATGACGATATTTCCATGCTAATAATGGCAGAACCGTGTTAAATTATAAATTTGCTTATCCTAAAATTAAATTAACATTATTTGCTCCTATTGGCTTCCTATTATGTATCAGAAATAAATTTAAGGTAAACCTCTTTTGTTTATTAAAAAAGATTGTTGGGCTTCCCTGGTGGCACAGTGGTTGAGAGTCCGCCTGCCGATGCAGGGGACATGGGTTCGTGCCCCGGTCCGGGAGGATCCCACATGCCGCGGAGCGGCTGGGCCCGTGAGCCATGGCCGCTAAGCCTGCGCGTCCGGAGCTGGTGCTCCGCAATGGGAGAGGGCACAACAGTGAGAGGCCCGCGTACTGCAAAAAAAAAAAAAAAAAATTGTATAAACCTAAAAGTAGATAAAGAGGGATAATGGCAGCAATAGATTTTCCCAAAAGGCTTACATGCAAACCTGATTAATAGATGGTGACAATAATGATGAAACAAACTTCTCATGACTTTAAAACCAACCATTTCAAAATCATATATCAAATTCAGTGTTTGTTGTAGTATGTGAATCTCAAGAAGGGTATATTTCTTTTAATTTATGAAATGTTAAATATAGCTATTTTCTCTAGCTTTTCTCAAGACATTACTTAATCTGTATCTTTGCTTTTATTGAGTTTTTTTCTCCTTTTAGTCTTCATTACTCTCTCCTTTCTCTCAATCTGGTCCATTTGCTCTGTTTTTTTCTCCATTATGTTCTGCCTTGAATTCTCAACCACCATTTCTAAAAGGCTTCTTTTGAACTTCAATTAATGATGTGGGTGTACATTAATTATTACTTTTAGAAGTTCTTGTGTTTTTAAAAATGTTTTGGAGCAGTCTAAATGCATGGAAGTTATATGATCACAAGATTTTTTGAATGATAGGAATGTCTTCATTTACATTAGGCGCTTTATGTTCTTTCCACATAAATGGTTACTAGAAATAAATAGTATTAAATTCTCCTGGAGACTTTAAATATTTATGTCTAGTGTGTTTGAAGAGAACTCTCTTCAGTAGATCTCAATAGAGCATATGTTCAGGCTGCTCTTATCTCTTTCAATATTTAAGGCATTATGTGTGGTATCTAAATTGTATTATACCAAGACGATAAAACGAATGACTCTTTTTTACAGCAACTTAAAATAACACACATTTATGATCTCACAGTTTACATGCATCAGGGATCTAAGCATGGCTTAGCTGCGTCATCTGCTCAGGGTCTCACCAGGGTGCAATCGAGGTATCAGCCAGAGCTGCAGTCTCATTTGACACTGGGGTCATCTTCCAAGTTTGTTGGTTATTGGCAGAATTGAGTACCTTGAGGCTGTAGAATTGCAGCGCGCAGCCCCAGTCAGCCTGCTTTTTAAAGTCCGCCTGCCATTCCCTCTCACATGACTCTCTACAGAACGTGACATTTTGCTTCTTCAAGGTCAATGGGAGAATTATCTGCTGCTCCTACTCCTGTCTCTGAACTCCAGTCCCAGTTATACATATACATGAATCAGTTATACATATACATATGTTCCCATATCTATTCCCTCTTGCGTCTCCCTCCCTCCCACCCTCCCTATCCCACCCCTCCAGGCGGTCACAAAGCACCTAGCTGATCTCCCTGTGTAATGCACCTGCTTCCCACTAGCTATCTACCTTATGTTTGGTAGTGTCTATATGTCCATGCCTCTCTCTCGCTTTGTCACAGCTTACCCTTCCCCCTCCCCATATCCTCAAGTCCATTCTGTAGTAGGTCTGTGTCTTTACTCCTGTTTTACCCCTAGGTTCTTCATGACATTTTTTTTCTTAAATTCCATATATATGTGTTAGCATACAGTATTTGACTTTCTCTTTCTGACTTACTTCACTCTGTATGACAGACTCTAGGTCTATCCACCTCATTACAAATAGCTCAATTTCGTTTCTTTTTATTGCTGAGTAATATTCCATTGTATATACGTGCCACATCTTCTTTATCCATTCATCCGATGATGGACACTTAGGTTGTTTCCATCTCCTGGTTATTGTAAATAGAGCTGCAGTGAACATTTTGGTACATGACTCTTTTTGAATTATGGTTTTCTCAGGGTATATGCCCAGTAGTGGGATCACTGGGTCATATGGTAGTTCTATTTGTAGTTTTTTAAGGAACCTCCATACTGTTCTCCACAGTGGCTGTATCAATTTATATTCCCACCAAGAGTGCAGGAGGGTTCCCTTTTCTCCACACCCTCTCCAGCATTTATTGTTTGTAGATATTTTGATGATGGCCATTCTGACTGGTGTGAGGTGATACCTCATTGTAGTTTTGATTTGTATTTCTCTAATGATTAATGTTGAGCATTCTTTCATGTGTTTGTTGGCAGTCTGTATATCTTCTTTGGAGAAATGTCTATTTAGGTCTTCTGCCCATTTTAGGATTGGGTTATTTGTTCTTTTGTTATTGAGCTGCATGAGCTGCTTATAAATTTTGGAGATTAATCCTTTGTCAGTTCCTTCATTTGCAAATATTTTCTCCCATTCTCAGGGTTGTCTTTTGGTCTTGTTTATGCTTTCCTTTGCTATGCAAAAGCTTTGAAGTTTCATTAAGTCCCATTTGTTTATTTTTGTTTTTATTTCCATTTCTCTAGGAGGTGGGTCAAAAAGGATGTTGCTGTGATTTATGTCATAGAGTGTTCTGCCTATGTTTGCCTCTAAGAGTTTGATAGTTTCTGGCCTTACATTTAGGTCTTTAATCCATTTGGAGCTTATTTTTGTGTATGGTGTTAGGGAGTGATCTAATCTCATACTTTTACATGTACCTGTCCAGTTTTCCCAGCACCACTTATTGAAGAGGCTGACCTTTCTCCACTGTACATTCCTGCCTCCTTTATCAAAGATAAGGTGACCATATGTGCATGAGTTTATCTCTGGGCTTTCCAACCTGTTCCATTGATCTATCTTTCTGTTTTTGTGCCAGTACCATACTGTCTTGATTACTGTAGCTTTATAGTATAGTCTGAAGTCAGGGAGCCTGATTCCTCCAGCTCCGTTTTTCGTTCTCAAGATTGATTTGGCTATTCAGGGTCTTTTGTGTCTCCATACAAATTGTGAAATTTTTTGTGCTAGTTCTGTGAAAAATGCCAGTGGTAGTTTGATAGGGATTGCATTGAATCTGTAGATTGCTTTGGGTAGTAGAGTCATTTTCACAATGTTGATTCTTCCAATCCAAGAACATGGTATATCTCTCCATCTATTTGTATCATCTTTAATTTCTTTCATCAGTGTCTTATAATTTTCTGCATACAGGTCTTTTGTCTCCTTAGGTAGGTTTATTCCTAGGTATTTTATTCTTTTTGTTTCAATGGTAAATGGGAGTGTGTTCTTGATTTCACTTTCAGATTTTTCATCATTAGTGTACAGGAATGCCACAGATTTCTGTGCATTAATTTTGTATCCTGCTACTTTACCAACTTCATTCATTAGCTCTAGTAGTTTTCTGGTAGCATCTTTAGGATTCTCTATGTATAATATCATGTCATCTGCAGACAGTGACAGCTTTACTTCTTCTTTTCCTATTTGGATTCCTTTTATTTCCTTTTCTTCTCTGATTGCTGTGGCTAAAACTTCCAAAAGTATGTTGAATAAGAGTGGTGAGAGTGGGCAACCTTGTCTTGTTCCTGATCTTAGTGGAAATGCTTTCAATTTTTCACCATTGAGGACAATGTTGGCTGTGGGTTTCTCATATATGGCCTTTATTATGTTGAGGAAAGTTCCCTCTATGCCTACTTTCTGCAGGGTTTTTATCATAAATGGGTGTTGAATTTTGTCAAAAGCTTTTACTGCTTCTTTTGATATTATCATGTGGTTTTTCTCCTTCAGTTTGTTAATATGGTGTATCACGTTGATTGATTTTTGTATATTGAAGAATCCTTGCATTCCTGGAATAAACCGCACTTGATCATGGTGTATGATCTGTTTAATGTGCTGTTGAATTCTGTTTGCTAGTATTTTGTTGAGGATTTTTGCATCTGTGTTCATCAGTGATATTGGCCTGTAGTTTTCTTTCTTTGTGACATCCTTGTCTGGTTTTGGTATCAGGGTGATGGTGGCCTCATAGAATGAGTTTGGGAGTGTTCCTCCCTCTGCTATACTTTGGAAGTGTTTGAGAAGGATAGGTGTTAGCTCTTCTCTAAATGTTTGATAGAATTCGCCTGTGAAGCCATCTGGTCTTAGGCTTTTGTTTGTTGGAAGATTTTTAATCACAGTTTCAATTTCAGTGCTTGTGATTGATCTGTTCATATTTTCTATTTCTTCTGGATTCAGTCTTGGCAGGTTGTGCATTTCTAAGAATCTGTCCATTTCTTCCAGGTTGTCCATTTTATTGGCATAGAGTTGCTTGTAGTCATCTCTCATGATCTTTTGTATTTCTGCAGTGTCAGTTGTTACTTCTCCTTTTTCATTTCTAATTCTATTGATTTGAGTCTTTTCTTTTTTTTTCTTGATGAGTGTGGCTAATGGTTTATCAATTTTGTTTATCTTCTCAAAGAACCAGCTTTTAGTTTTATTGATCTTTGCTATCGTTTCCTTCATTTCTTTTTCATTTATTTCTGATCTGATTTTTATGATTTCTTTCCTTCTGCTAACTTTGGGATTTTTTTGTTCTTCTTTCTCTAATTGCTTTAGGTGCAAGGTTAGGTTGTTTATTCGAGATGTTTCCTGTTTCTTAAGGTAGAATTGTATTGCTATAAACTTCTCTCTTAGAACTGCTTTTGCTGCATCCCATAGATTTTGGGTCATCGTGTCTCCATTGTCATTTGTTTCTAGGTATTTTTTTATTTCCTCTTTGATTTCTTCAGTGATCACTTCATTATTAAGTAGTGTATTGTTTAGCCTCCATGTGTTTGTATTTTTTACGGATCTTTTTCTGTAATTGATATCTAGTCTCATAGCGTTGTGGTCGGAAAAGATACTTGATAGAATTTCAATTTTCTTAAATTTATCAAGGCTTGATTTGTGACCCAAGATATTATCTATCCTGGAGAATGTTCCATGAGTACTTGAGAAATATGTGTATTCTTTTGTTTTTGGATGGAGTGTCCTATAAATATCAATTAAGTCCATCTTGTTTAATGTATCATTTAAAGCTTGTGTTTCCTTATTTATTTTCATTTTGGATGATCTGTCCATTGGTGAAAGTGGGATGTTAAAGGCCCCTACTATGAATGTGTTACTGTTGATTTCCCCTTTTATGGATGTTAGTATTTGCCTTATGTATTGAGGTGCTCCTATGTTGGGTGCATAAATATTTACAGTTATATCTTCTTCTTGGATCGATGCCTTGATCATTATGTAGTGTCCTTCTTTTTCTCTTCTAATAGTCTTTATTTTAAAGTCTATTTTGTCTGATATGAGAATTGCTACTCCAGCTTTCTTTTGGTTTCCATTTGCATGAAATATCTTTTCCATCCCCTTACTTTCAGTCTGTATGTGTCTCTAGGTCTGAAATGCGTCTCTTGTAGACAGCAAATATATGGGTCTTGTTTTTGTATCCATTCAGCCAATCTGTGTCTTTTGGTGGGAGCATTTAGTCCTTTTACATTTAAGGTAATTATCGATATGTATGTTCCTATTCCCATTTTCTTAATTGTTTTGGGTTCGTTATTGTAGGTCTTTTCCTTCTCTTGTGTTTCTTGCCTAGAGAAGATCCTTTAGCAGTTGTTTTAAAGCTGGTTTGGTGGTGCTGAACTCTCTCAGCTTTTGCTTGTCTGTAAAGATTTTAATTTCTCCATCAAATCTGAATGAGATCCTTGCTGGGTAGAGTAATCTTGGATGCAGGTTTTTCTCCTTCATCACTTTAAATATGTCCTGCCAGTCCCTTCTGGTTGCAGAGTTTCTGCTGAAAGATCAGCTGTTAACCCTATGGGGATTCCCTTGTGTGTTATTTGTTGTTTTTCCTTTGCTGCTTTTAATAATTTTCCTTTGTATTTAATTTTTGACAGTTTGATTAATACATGTCTTGGCGTATTTCTCCTTGGATTTATCCTGTATGGGACTCTCTGTGCTTCCTGGACTTGATTAACTATTCCTTTCCCATATTAGGGAAGTTTCCAACTATAATCTCTTCAAATATTTTCTCAGTCCCTTTCTTTTTCTCTTCTTCTTCTGGAACCCCTATAATTTGAATCTTCGTGTCTCTGAGACTGTCCTCAGTTCTTTTCATTCTTTTTTCTTTATTCTGCTCTGCAGTAGTTATTTCCACTATTTTATCTTCCAGGTCACTTATCCGTTCTTCTGCCTCAGTTATTCTGTTACTGATCCCATCTAGAGTATTTTTAATTTCATATATTGTGCTGTTCATCATTGTTTGTTTCATCTTTAGCTCTTCTAGGTCCTTGTTAAATGTTTCTTGCATTTTGTCTATTCTTTTTCCAAGATTTTGGATCATCTTTACTATCATTATTCTGAATTCTTTTTCACGTAGACTGCCTATTTCCTCTTCATTTGTTAGGTCTGGTGGGTTTTTATCTTGCTCCTTTATCTGCTGTGTGTTTTTCTGTCTCCTCATTTTGCTTATCTTACTGTGTTTGGGGTCTCCTTTTTGCAGACTGCAGGTTCATAGTTCCCGTTGTTTTTGGTGTCTGTCCCCAGTGGCTAAGGTTGGTTCAGTGGGTTGTGTAGGCTTCCTGGTAGAGGGGACTAGTGCCTGTGTTCTGGTGGATGAGGCTGGATCTTGTCTTTCTGGTGGGCAGGTCCACGTCTGGTGGTGTGTTTTGGGGTGTCTGTGGACTTATTATGATTTTAGGCAGCCTCTCTGCTAATGGGTGGGGTTGTGTTCCTGTCTTGCTAGTTGTTTGGCATAGGATGTCCAGAACTGTAGCTTTCTGGTCGTTGAGTGAAGCTGGGTGCTGGTGTTAAGATGGAGATCTCTGGGAGATTTTCGCCGTTTGATATTATGTGGAGCTGGGAGGTCTCTTGTTGACCAGTGTCCTGAAACTGGCTCTCCCACCTCAGAGGCACAGCACTGACTCCTGGCTGCAGCACCAAGAGCCTTTCATCCACACGGCTCAGAGTAAAAAGGAGAGAAAGTAGAGAGAAAGCATTAGTAGAAGTAGAAAGAAAGAAGGGAGGGAGGGAGGGAGGAAGGAAGGAAGGAGGGAAGGAAGGAAAAAAAAGAAAAAGTAAAGTAAGATAAAATATAATAAAGTTATTAAAATCAGAAAATAATTATTAAGAGAAAAAAAAAAAACGGACGGATAGAACCCTAGGACAAATGGTGGAAGCAAAGCTATACAGACAAAATCTCACACAGAAGCATACACATACACACTCACAAAAAGAGGAAAAGGGGAAAAAAATCATAGATCTTGCTCTCGAAGCCCACCTCCTCAATTTGGGATGACTCGTTGTCTATTCATGTATTCCACAGATGCAGGTTACATCAAGTTGATTGTGGGGCTTTAATCCGCTGCTCCTGAGGCTGCTGGGAGAGATTTCCCTTTCTCTTCTTTGTTCTCACAGCTCCCAGGGGCTCAGCTTTGGATTTGGCCCCGCCTCTGCGTGTAGGTCGCCGGAGGGCATCTGCTCTTCGCTCAGACAGGACGGGGTTGAAGGAGCAGCTGATTCAGGGGCTCCGGCTCACTCAGGCCGGGGGGAGGGAGCAGCACGGAGTGCGGTGCGAGCCTGCGGCGGCAGAGGCTGGCGTGACGTTGCACCAGCCTGAGGTGCGCCGTGCGTTCTCCCGGGGGAGTTGTCAGGATCCCGGGACCCTGGCAGTGGCGGGCTGCAGACTCCCCGGAAACGGGTTGTGGATAGTGACCTGTGCTCGCACACAGGCCCCTTGGTGGCGGCAGCATCAGCCTTAGCATCTCATGCCCATCTCTGGGATCCGCGCTTTTAGCCGCGGCTCGGGCCCGTCTCTGGAGCTCCTTTAAGCAGCGCTCTTAATCCCCTCTCCTTTTGGGAGGTCTGAAGTCTTCTGCCAGCGTTCAGTAAGTGTTCTGTAGGAGTTGTTCCACGTGTAGGTGTATTTCTGGTGTATCTGTGGGGAGGAAGGTGATCTCCGTGTCTTACTCTTCTGCCATCTTTATGCAGCTACACAGGCACCAACTGGCAATGACGTGAATTGAAATTCTTTCTGCAAATAACTAAAAACCATGTGCGACCAGGAAACTTGCCTCTTAGAGCGTAACAGAACAGTGATGCTGGCACCTTTGGGAGAGAATGGGGAGCCCGTCAGCAGTTTCAGCGTCTTCTCTCCAGTCCCAGTTTTAAAGGGCCCACCTGATTAGGTCAAGCCCACCCAGGGAAATATCACTTTTAATTAACTTCAAAGCAACTTAATAGAGGCTTAATAACATCTGCAAAATCCCTTCACCTTTGCCATGTACATAGCATACTCTTGTACTCATGTGAGTGAAGTCCCGTTATATTGGTGAATACGTTGTTATATTGGGTTGGCCAAGATGTTCGTTCGGTTTTTTCCGTAAGATGGCTCTGGTAGCACTTAGCTGTCTTTAACTGCATTAGAAACAATTTCGTTAGATTGTATGTGACAGCTGTCATATTAGCGTGCATTTTTAAAAAAAAAAAGACATCAAAATTGGTGAATTTTTATGTAACCAGCTTTGTATTTCAAGAAAGGTAAAAATGCAACTGAAACGCAGAAAAAGATTTGTGCAGTGTATGGAGAAGATGCCGTGACTGATCGAACACGTCGAAAGTGGTTTGCAAAGTTTCGTGCTGGAGATTTCTCGCTGGACGATGCTCCACAGTCCGGTAGTACAGTTGAACTTGATAGCGATCAGATAGAGACATTAATTGAGAACAGTCAATGTTATACCCCTTGGAAGATAGCCGACATATTCAAAATACCCAAATCAAACGTTGAAAACCATTTGCACCAGCTTGGTTATGTTCATCGCTTTGATGTTGGGGTTCCACATAAGTTAAGCAAAAAAAACCTCCTTGACCGTATTTCCACATGTGATTCTCTACTGAAACGTAATGAAAACGTTCCGTATTTAAAACAAATTGTGATGGCTGATGAAAAGTGGATACTGTACTATAATGTGGAATGGAGGAGATCGTGGGGCAAGCAAAATGAACCACCACCAACCACAGGCCTGTCTTCATCCAAAGAAGGTGATGTTGCGTATATGGTGGGATTGGAAGGCTATTTTGAGCTCCTTCTGGAAAACCAAACGATTCATTCCAGCAAGTGCTGCTCCCAGCTACACCAACTGAAAGCAGCACTCGACGAAAAGCGTCCAGAATGAGTCAACAGAAAACGCATAATCTTCCATCAGGATAACGCCAGACCACATGTTTCTTTGATGACCAGGCAAAACCTGTTACAGCTTGGCTGGGAAGTTCTGATTCATCCGCTGTATTCACCAGACATTGCACCTTCGGATTTCCATTTATTTCTGTCTTTACAAAATTTTCTTAATGGAAAAAATTCCAGCTCCCTGGAAGACTGTAAAAGGCATCTGGAACAGTTCTTTGCTCAAAAAGATAAAAAGTTTTGGGAAGATGGAATTATGAAGTTGCCTGAAAAATGGTAGAAGGTAGTGGAACAAAAGGATGAATACATTGTTCAATAAAGTTCTTGGTGAAAAGGAAAAATGTGTCTTTTATTTTTACCTAAAAACCGAAGGCACTTTTTGGCCAACCCAATATTTACAAGTTCTGACCACACTCAAGGTGAAAGGATTCTACAGGGTTTATAGGGCGTAATTGATGCTGATTGAATCAAATAAATGTGATGTTTGCAAAGTTATGACCTTGTCAGTTAACTTGGGTGCAACAAATCTTTTAGATCTATAGGAACTGAATCTAAAAGATAACTGAAGAAGGCAAATTTCCATTTATCAAAAAAAATGGCTTTTGTCTTTGAATACACCTTTATTTTATAACATGGGATAGTCTAAAAGCTCTGCAAAAACAAACAAACAAAACAAACAAAAAACATTACTAATCTCCCTCATGTGGAGTCACAGAGTAAATGAAAGTTGCTGGGAATATTAAACGTGAAAGTAAGCTTGCCCAACCTCCCATTTTATAAATAAACTATGTAAGTGTTAAGAACCAGGTAGGAGGAATTGTCCTAGGTCATATAGTGAGCCTTTAGCAAACTTGGGACCAGAACTCTGTTTTCCTCACTGACTCCACATTTCATCTCTCACAAAGTGCTTTTTCTTTTTTTCTACACTGAAAGTGATTTACAAAACATAATTTAGGATTAAATCTATTTCCAATTAGCTTCAAAATGCAGAGTCCACTTTAATATGTATCTCTAAAAAGCTGCAGTTCAGCCCTAAGGCTGCATTATGAGAGGAAATAAAATTAGCATTAGTTTTATTGATTTAGTCACAAGTTGGTGGTTTGTTTTAACTACTTCTTTTTTTTCCCAAAATGTCTATGAACTTGATATTGAGACAGTATTTCCATAGCATGCACGAAAGTTCAAGGCTATGGCCTTAATAATAATATAATACTTATAATAGTAATAAGATAAATTGTTTATGTGTACTACACAGAGAAATATCCAAGGATATTGAGTCTGTCTGCCTGACATAAGAAATTCAGTCAGTAACTGTTGCAAGAAAGAATTCATCAGTGTTCATTCATTTGTCAGTTGTACCAGCCCCAGGCAAAGTTCTTTCTGTTTTGGCTCTTTATTAATTAACCATATCCTAAGTGCTGAAAGCAATGAGTCATTTCAAGAATTTATTTTTTGTATGTCTTCATTTCTAGTTTTGCCACTTTGTACTCACAAACGAGCCACAGATGAATTAGTCATTATGTCATCTTAGGTTATAAATCCATGGCATGGAGGTTAATTTAAGAAATAGGTTGTCCTAGCATTTGATGTTTTTTTTCTTTTTTTTCTTTTTTTTTTTTTTACGCGGGCCTCTCACTGCTGTGGCCTCTCCCGTTGCAGAGCAACAGGCTCTGGACGCACAGGCTCAGCAGCCGTGGCTCACGGGCGCAACAGCTCCGCGGCATGTGGGATCTTCCCGGACCGGGGCACGAATCCGTGTCCCCTGCATCGGCAGGCGGACTCTCAGCCACTGCGCCACCAGGGAAGCCCTGTCCTAGCATTTTATAATAGCCTTCATTTATTGAAGCCCTGCTATGTAACACTCATTGTGCTGGGCATTGTCCATATATCGCTGCCAATTTGTAATTGGCAACTACTTAAGGATTGTCTTTTTGAAATCTTTCCCTTTACACAGTGGAGGCTCAACAAATTTGAGCATATTTCCAAAGCTTAAATGATTGGTGAATGAAAAAACAATCATTAGTTCTTGGCCTCTGAGTTCCGAATCTTATATTTTCACCTCTTCACCAGTCTGATTTTGTCACCCCGTGACTAAGGTAATTGGCCGTATGAAAAATCATTTCAGTAGATATTGTGATCATTCCTGAATATCAGGTTTCTTTATTGTCACAAGTATTTTGATATCAAAGCTGATTTCCTCTTCCCGTGGTTTGAAATGGAACTTAAATAAATGACTGAAGAAAATATAATGAGAGAAATACATCAGAGTAAATAATGCCAACAAAATCTAACTCTCAGGGTGGTAGTCAGACCCGCTACATAAATTGTGAGGCCCAGGGCAGGATGAAAAGGTGAGAGCCATCATTTAAGAAACAGGAAGAAAGTACTATTAAAGATACCAAAACTTTTTTTCCTTTACTCCATGGTCTCTTTCTCTCAACATGTCAAGGTGTTGGGGGCTTTGTTATTATTGTTTGCAATTTAATGTCATTCTAAATAAAGAAAAATTAAAATTTAATTATCAGCATGGATTTCAGCATTTGTCCTTATATTGAGCAATGCCGATTGTAAATGAAAATGTTAGTTCTTATCTTATATGTAGGACCGAAGCTACACAATTCATATTTCTTAGCTTGTATATGCAAAAGTATTTCTTTCTTACTTGACAGTGGAAACAAACTGAACAAACTGAATTTAGCTGTTTTTATTTCACTTTTTTACAAGCATATATTCTGCTTACAATCTCTACCTTTGGTTTAAAGATGTGTAAGACAGAACATCAAAGGGAAAGGAATTATGGCTTTTCCTCCTTCTGCTTCCTTCAGTGATACCATTTTCAGCTTAAGCAGTTGACTAACATAGGGAAGTAACACACATAAAAATAATATCGTATGGTTCCTTGGTCATTTCATGTTTTTTTATTCAGCTAAGTTCTGGTTCAAGCAGAGAGCGTGGCCTCTTGGGGCTCTTAGCATCCCTGCCTACTCAGTTGTAGACATGACACACACTCAATTTGAGTATCGTTGAACTACCACACGTTGTGAGTTTACCAGAATTTTGTGCATATGGGATGTCATAAATACTGTATACAAATACGATGGCAAGCAATGGCAGGCATTTCTACTGTGCATATCTCCTTTGCTCACATGCATGCTCTGCTGTCCCAAAGTACTTCCATTATAAAACACAAATTCAAAGATCTAACTGTTAAAATTTCAAGATGTTGAAAACCAAGCACAGGGCCTTTCTGTGTATGGGGTCCAGGCCACAGACTCCACCTGCAGAGGTAAGAATATGCTGTGTTTAAAGAACACTCATTATGTAAAGGGGAATTAAAGAAAGATTTTTTATTCAGAAGTGTTTTATTTTTTTAAACATAGTATTGGAATTCTTAGCCACAGCAATCAGACAGAAGTTTATTTGTTTCTTCCCTGCAAGAATGCCCCTTTGAAGTTGGAGAAATTTCAAGAAGTCAGGAAAACTGTTAGACGAATACTTGGGAAACAAGACAATGTGCAAATTTTAACATCATTTTGTTGGGTGGCTCCGATGCTTCTAAGCTAGATTGAAATTTATGCTGTATTGGTCTTAGGGAAAAACACAAGGGTTTTAGAATCAGAACACTTTTGCTTCTACTCACTAGATAGATAAACATAAGTAAATCATATAACCTGATCTGTAAAATGGGAATGATTGTGCTCATCTCTTGGAGTTTTGTGAGAACCAACTCTGATAATACAGAGAGGGTTCTAATAAAAGTTCCAGGGTGGATATAGAATTTGACATAATAGACATTTTATAGATTATAGTTGTATTTTTAAAATTTTGGAGCTATCATATGACAGTTAAGGAAAAATCTCCTTATTAATAGGCTCTGAGGGTCAAAAAATAATTTTGGAAGATAAATCAAAACTGGAACAGTATATATTGGAAATTTTGAAAGTACCACCAAAGATAACAGAAAGTGAGAAAAAAAATAAAGCAAAACTGAAATTTCATGATGAGTTGTTCAAAACTGCAAGGAAAGAATCAGACCAAAGAGAAAGCTTTCCCAGAAAGAGAAAATTCTTCAAGGAGAAATGAGTTTACTTTAGAGGCTTATTTGGAGGATGGTCCTGGAGCAATAGTTCCATGAGGCTCTCTCTGCTTTCTGTAGCCTATATTAATCTTGTTTTTCTCTGAATCAACACCTTTCACTATACCACTTAATTCTGTGTTTCTTAGATCATTCTGTACTCCAGATGTCTGCTTCTCCTGTTCATTACTACATTACAGATTTCTTGGTCATGAAAACCAACTATAGTAATTGTATTTTTTTTTCTCTTTCATCTCCTCAGTCTATAGCACCATGAAGGTGAATTGTTTTTCAAGTGCTTGCCTTATTTTTCACATTTCTGTGACCATTTCTATAGTCATTACAGAATAATAATAATTCAAATACTTGGATATAAAATGAGTTGCTTAGACTAAGTAAATTATAAAGTCCTTTCTGGGTCCAAAATTTTATTATACAAATGCCTCTGGAAAATGGGGATTTCTTTAGTGATAATAGAGTATTTGAGGCCTAACAATTCAGATTGCTTGTTTATATAACCTAATTTCCTTGTAAAACAACTCTTCAATCTATTTAAATTCCAAATTACCATCTTATCCCAGGTCCTACTATAATTCTTGTTCTTATGTCTTCCTTTCATTTTCTTCTTTTTCTCTGTCTGCTTGTTTGTATCTTGTTTTCATATTTTAATTTTATGGTTGCATTTCATGAAGGTGTATGTTTTGTTCTGTTCTGCTTTGCTTTAACTATGAGAGTCTTTATATCTATTTGGAATTAATAAAACGTACCCTATAAATAATAATATTATTTTTGTACCACATTTATAGACCAATTTCTTGACTAATTATTGGGCCAACAAGAGTTCTGAGACAGTTATTTAAAGACATGAGTTTTCTGTGTCATCGTATGAAAGTCAAGAATAATCATAACAAGAAATGTATGCAATCAGTTGATGATTCATTTGCTATAGACTCTAATTTGGTTTTATTTTTTACATGAAATGTGTATTTCTAATTGGCTTTGTACTAGGTAACATAATTCAGTTGGTTTTCCAACATCTTTTGGTTAGCCTTTCTTTAGTTACCATATTTCTGTGTTCTCAACATGGAAATCTCCTAGAGCCAGGATGTAGGCATGTAACCTAGACTGCCAGAGTTCAACCAATTGAACTTTAATTTGGAATTGATCAGTATGAGGAAGAAGGCTGTCTTTGGTGTTTCTAAGTTTTGCAAGGTTGGTGGTCACAGAAGTGTTTGGCTTTCATTTGTGTCAGTTGGTACAAGTCATGTTCCTAGCACTGAAGTGGCTTTTGTGGGGTGAAGAGGTGGAAGTTTTCCGTAGGCTCCATGCAGCATCAGTGTTTCTTTTTTTATCACTAGTCAGTTTCTTTTTTTTTTTTTTTAATGGTTAAAATGCCAAATTTTATTTATTTATTTTTCCATTTTATTTTATTTTTTTATACAGCAGGTTCTTTTTAGTTATCTATTTTATACATATTAGTGTATACATGTCAATCCCAATCTCCCAATTCATCCCACCACCCCCCCCAGTCAGTTTCATTGTGTAGTTTCACCTAATATTCCTAGAAACTTAGCGTCCACCCTGTTTTTTTTAAGTCCTCCCAACTATTCTATGAGATTCATAATACATTTCTACTATATGCATTTTCCTTTTACTTAGCTAAAATGCAATTCTGTTACTTGTAATCAAGAATTCTGGTAAAGCCTTCCTTAAGCCTTTATTCAGACAATGGAGACCTAAAGATATGTGACATAGCACGATACATGGAGCATGCCTAGGAACATGTCAGGACTACTGCATCTTTGTGTTTAACAATGTGCTCTCTCTCCAGGTAGACAAGTTGTGAAAAGTTGTCGCTTCTGAGCACTTGCATCCATGAGCACACTGTTTGGCTAGGGCTGAGCAAGTTGTGTGGTGAAAAAGGTGCTTTTTCCTCTGGTAGGACACAGCTCTGACCAAGAAGATAACCAGAATTTAGATTGGGTTTCAGTCCCCTCTTGTCTCTTCAGCTGGGTTGTTTTGTATTGAGAACAAGCTACGTAATCGTATGAAATAGCCCTGATGTATGTCATATAACACTTACATGTATGCATTTATATACATGCACACATTATGCTGGTGATGGTATGTACATAAGACATTTAAGTTAAGCTTGGTAAAGTCCTTAAGTTTTACTGGGATTCAAATTAATATCTACTTACGTTTTAAACATGTGAAGACACTTTGGAAATAATCTGAATTTACTAATTATTTTATACTGGAAAACATTTTTATTTGTAAAACTTGTATAGCACAGTATATAATATATAAAAGCACCAAAATATACTGGAAAATGACAAAGTAGAATAATCAAAAGTGATATAAAATATTGTTGAATACTGATGACAAATTTTTGTTTTATCAGCAAGAAAGGTTTTAACCTATGTTTAATCTTAGTATGGATCTGGGTTATAGTCCCAAATCTTATTCTCATCATTAGTTATTGTGTATTTAAAAAATATAACTAATGATAATGCTTAATTTGTATCTCACAATTTTATTTATACCAGCACATTGAGAAAAAAATAAATAAATAAAATCGAGGTTAGTAGAGATTTCTCTGCTAGGAAATTAAATGCTTAATTTCACGAAAAATCAGGAGGCTTGTAAGATGTGAGAAAGGAGAAATGGTCGGTATTCTTACTGCTGGGCTGTCTCCTGTGCTTATCACCTTCTTAATTGTTTCTCTCTTATCCCAACTAGGTTGATGAGGTAGGAGACCATGGAGACCAAAGCAGCACTTTTACTTTCGGAGCTGTGTAGTAGGGCCACCAACTGCTTGGTCATTCTATCCTAATCTAAAAAATGCTCCAACCCAATGGCTAAGCCTGCACTGTGCACTACAAGGCTACTAGTTACATGTGGACATTGAAATTTAAATTAACGTTATAAAGTTACATGTTTAATTCCTCAGTTGCACTAGCCATATTTCGAGTACTCTATATTCACATATGGTTTGTGGCCAGTGCAGACTGAACACGTCCATCATTTCAGAAGGTTCTATTGACCATGCTGACTTAAGCACTTACTTAGAAATTAGTTTTCATTTTTAACTTACAATTCCTCGGAATCTTGCTTTAAATACTCCAGTGTTATACTGAGTGTCTCAGTCTCATACTGCCGTGTTCAGTTCAGTTGCCGTGAAGTAATTAGTAGTGTCTTGTGGGATGAAGGTCAGCAAAGCATAGCAGTCACGGCATTTTAGCCTTTAACCCTTTTGACAAAGATATACTTCCCTTTACCAAAACTTGTTTGCTAAAGGAGAATAATTACTGAATTTCATTGAATCTGAGATATCATCAATTGAAAGATGTAGCATTATTTTGTGTTCCAGTAAGCTATTCAATTATGATGTTCCCTTTATATCAGAGTCATCTTAATTTCAAGGATGTTAAAATGTGAAAAAAATGCACATCTTGGATTTATTGAAATATGGTAAAATAAAAAGCCAAATCTTCCTTCCTTTACAAAATCATATCTTGCAACATAGAAAGAATAAGACAATTTAATTACAGAAAATTATACTTGATAGTGTATTAATGGATTGAGAGCTTTCTTAAAATACCCTTTTCTTTTATTCATCTTGTGTATCTGGCTTTATCTCTAATGACAAATAACTCACTATACATTAAAATACAAGAAAATTCAATCTTTTTACTGTTCAGATCTGCACGTTTTAACAACTGCCTATTAGTCATGGAACCACCACCACAATCAAGGTATAGAATAGTGCCGTCACACTAAAAATTATCCCACATCACTCTGTGTTCAATCCTTCTCTTTAATTCCAGCCCATGGCAACTATTGATTGGTTTTTTTGTCTCCATAGTTTTACATTTTCTAGAATGTCATATAAATGGATTCATACAGTATGTAGCCTTTTTTTAAATTTTTTTTATGTAGGCTTTTAAATCTGGTAACTTTTAATTTGCATTGTGCATTTGCGCTTCATGCATGCCGCTCTGTGTGTCAGGAGTTTGTTCCTTTTTTTGCTAAATAGTATTTGACTATATTGCTATACCACAATTTATTCATTCCACAGTTGAAGGACATTTGTGTGGTTTCAAGTTGTTGATAATTATCTCAGAAAGGAGTATACACATCGAGATTCAAGTTTTTGTGTGAGCATAGGCTTAAATTTCACTTTGATAAATACTTAAGAGTAGGAATTGCTGACTCGTTTGGTAAAAGCATGCATCTACCTTTATAAGAGACTGTGAAACTGTTTTCTGAACTACCACTTGACAGTCCCATCAAAAAAGTTTGAAACTTCCAGTGGCTTCATATAATCACCAATTTGTACCTTCCGTACTGTTATTATATTGCCATTCTAATTAAGGGTGTAGTGGTATTTGAATTTTCCTAATGACATCATCTTGAAAATTTTTTCATGTCCTTAATTGCTATCCATATATCTTCTTTAGATATATACTTGTTGAAATCTTTCCTCATTATTGGTGGGGGAGGGGATTGTTATTGTTTAATTATAAGTTCTTTATTTCTTTTGGATGCAGGTCTTTTATCATAAGTGATTTGCAAGTATTTTCTTCAAGTCTTTGGTTAACCATTTCATTTTGATATAAGTGATCTTTTTGAAAATCATTCTTAATTTTTATGAAATCCAATTTAGCTTTTTTTCATTTATGCATGGTGCTTTTGGCTTTGTCTGTAGGAAATTTTGCCTAACCAAAACTCACAAAGATTTTTCTTCAGTGTTATTTCCTTCTAGAAATTCTAGGTTATACATTGATGTCTATGATTCATTTCTGGTCAATTCTAATATATAATGCAAAATATGGATAAAGGTTTATTGTTTTGCATATGGATATTCAATTATTTCAGCACCGTTTGTTAAAAGTTTGATTTTCCTTTCTGTGTTGAATGGAGAGAAGGCTTGGTTAGAAAAGCAATGAATATATTTGTATATCTATGTCTATTTCTGAACTTTATCTTATTTTGTGAGTTATATGTCTATCATTTATTTAACATCACATTGTTTTTTTGTTTTTTTTTTGCGGTATGTGGGCCTCTCACTGTTGTGGCCTCTCCCGTTGCGGAGCACAGGCTCCGGACGCGCAGGCTTAGTGGCCATGGCTCATGGGCCCAGCTGCTCCGCGGCATGTGGGATCTTCCCGGACTGGGGCACGAACCCATGTCCCCTGCATCAGCAGGCGGACTCCCAACCACTGCGCCACCAGGGAAGCCCCATCACATTGTTTTGATTACTGTAGCTTTATAAGAAAATAATTGTGTGAGTCCTCCAAATTTGTTCTTTTTAAAAATTGTTTTGGATTTCCTCTTTTGTCTTGTTTTGTTTGCCCTTCTGTATACATTTTAGAATCAGTCTGTCAGTATGTTTTTTGCTGTAATTTGAAGTGGAATAGTGTTAGATGCAAAAATCAGTTTTGGGAGACTTGACATCTTAAGTATACAGAGTGTTCCAATCCATGAATACCATGTATGGCAATATACTTAGGTCTTCTTCTCTTTTCTCATCAGTGTTTGGTAGTTTTGATCCTGCACATATTTTAAAAATATTTATATTTAAGTATTTAACCATTTTTGACACTATTATAAATGGCACTACTTTTTGGAATTTAATTCCCATTTGTTCATTACTAGTATATTACTTTTGGACTCATTTTTCTATGCTGACATTGTATTCTTTGACATTACTATACTCACTTATCAATTCTAAAAAATACTGTAGATTTCTTGGATTTTCTACACACACAATTATGTCAGTTGAGGACAGAAACATTTTTTTTTCCTTTCCAATACATATGTATTTTATTTCATTTTCTTGCACTGAATAGGAATTCCAGTATGATGTTCAATAAGAATGGTGGGAATGTAAATCCTTGCCTTGTTTCCAAGGGTTGTGTGTTTAATTTTTCACCATAAAGTGTGACATTAGCTGTATGTTTTTGTTAATGCTATTTATCCCATTGAGGTGTTTCCTTCTAGTTATGGTTGCTCAGAGTTTTTAATCATGACTGGATATTAAATGTCAAAAGATTTTTCTGCATCTATTAATATATAATGCAATTCTTATTTGGTCATTGGTGATGTGAAGTACTATAATAATTTATTTTCAAATACTGAATCAGTCTTACATCTAGAATAAATTCCAATTGGTCATAATATATTCTCCTTTTATCTGGTACTGGATTTCCTAGAATTTTTTGAGGAGTTTTGCATCTGCGTTCACAAATAATATTGATCAATTATATATATATATACACACACATATATATATATTAATGCTTTCATCTGGTTTTGATATTAGGATAATATTGGCCTTATAAAATGAGTTAGGAAGTATTCTTTCTTCTCCTATCGTCTGGTAAAGTGTGTGTTGATTTAATGTTCATCCTTCAATACATGCTTAATAAAGTACCAATGAAGCCTATAGTTTTCTTTGCTTCAAATGTTGATTGGCTATTAATTTAATTTCTTTAACACATGAGGGACTATTTAAGTTACCTATTTAATATTTAGCAAAAGTCAGCGGTGTTGTATCTTTCAAGGAATTATTTCTAATATTTCTAATTTTGTTTTTGATATGATTATAGCTTTATTAACATTATTGATCATAGTCCATTGATGTTTTAAGTGATTATTGATAGGTATCTACTTATTGCCATTTTGTTACTTATTTTTTGTTTTTGTTTGCTTGTTTGTTTTTTGTAATTCTTCCTCTGTTATTTTTTTCTTCTTTTAGTATTTTTCCATGTGGTTTAGTGACTTTGTAGTGGTATGCTTGTGTTCCTTTATCTTTGTTTTTGTATATCTGTTGCAGGTTTTAGATTTGTGGTGACCATGGGGTTTATATATGTTAACCTGTAACTATATCTACCTGTTTAAACTGGTAGTCATTTAAGATCAGGCACAATCTAAAAGATCAAGATTTTTTACTTCCCTCCCCCACATTATGTGTTTTTGATGTCATATTTTACATCTTCATGTTTATCCCAATACTATTTATTATAGTTTTATTGATTTTACAATTTTTTTGTTTTTTAATTTTCAATTAAAAATTAAATTAAAAATTTTTTTATACTAGCTTATTTAAGTGGTTGATCCTCAGCCTTTACTATGCATTTGCCTTTACTAGAGGGATTTTCCTTTCCTTTAGATACTTACCTCTTGTTGCCTTTTCCTTTCCACTTAGAGAAGACCGTTTAACATTTATTTTAGGGTGGGTTTAGTATCGATGAACTCTTTTAGTTTTTGCTTGTCTAAGAAGTTATTTATCTCTCCTTCAATTCTAAATGAAAATCTTGCTGGATAAGTTACCTAGGTTGTAGGGTTTTCCCTTTTAATGTTTTAAATATATCATGTCACTCTCTTCAAAGTTTCTGCAGAAAAATCAGCTGCTAGCCTTATGCGGGTCCCCCTGTATGTGACTCTTTTTTTCTCTTGCTGCCTTTAGAATTCTCTAACTTTAACTTTTTCCATTTTAATTATGACATGTCTTGGTATGGGTCTGTTTGGGTTCATTTTGTTTGTTAACCTCTATGCTTCGTGTACCTTGATATCTGTTTCCTTCTTCAGGTTCAGGAAGTTTTCAGCCATAATTTCATCAACCCCTTTCTGTCTTCTCCTTGTGCACCCAAATGTTGGTATATTTGATGTTATTTGATGTTTATAACTGTTTATAAACAGTTATAAACTATTCTCCTTTCTTTTTTAATTTGTTTTTCTTTTTGTTGTTTTAATTGGGTGATTTCCATTATTACAATTTCCAGATCATTTATGTTTTCTTCTGTATCACCAAGTCTGCTATTAATTCCTTTTAGTTAATGTATTCTTCAGTTCCAGTTGGTTCTTTTTTATATTTTCTAGTTCCTTGTTAAAATTCTCACTGTGTCCATCTATTATTTTCCCTGATTTAGTTTGCATTTTTATTACTAATGCTTTGAACTATTTATCTGATAAATTATTTATTTCTGTTTCACAGTTGTTTTCTCTTTTTCTTTCTATTGAAACAAATCCCTCTGTTATCTCATTTTGTTTAACTTTCTCTGTCTCTATTAAATTTGGTGAAAGAGTTAGCTTTTGTGGTCTTGAAGGGGTGTCCATGCATGGGAGCCTTCTCATACAGTCTGTGTGTGCCTGGTGACATTGGTGGGAGAGAGAGATATAACATGAGCACAAGTTATGTTTTAACCCAAGGTGTGCTATCACCTTGGTAGGAGGTGGGGCCTGAGATGGAGGAGCTAGATCCAGAGCCAGGTGTGAGTTGGGGCCTCCCCTATGCTCTGTGGCCATCACTGCTCTATCAGGGGCAGGGTTGGGTCCCAAGTTGCTGGAGCAGAAGCCCTGAGGGGCAGGTCAGTCTGGTTCTGTTCCCTCTAAGTGTGTGCTCTCCCCTCTTCCAGCACTGGCACATTTGCCCCAGAGGGGATTAGTGCTGTAGCAAGAGGGCCTGGAGCAGACCCTTGGCATGGGTGTGGGCATGGGCTCTAGCAGTCCTGCCCCTAGTCAGAGTTCCCTGCTGCTTCTGATGGGCTGCTTCAGTAACTGCTAGTAATGGCTGTCCACACCCTATTCAGATGCTGTTCTGTTTCTGAGCTGGCTCTGTCCCTCACAACTGAGCAGTCCCCTTACCCTGGCATCCCTCACCCTAGTGTGGAGCTGCATTGTGAAGCAACCAGGACCAGAGTGGTGCTCTACTGAGGCCAGGGTGTGCACCAGGGTAGTTGCAGGAAGCCTGCCAGAGTCCTGTACTGTTTCAGTCTGCTTTCTCCCCCCGGTTTTGGGAGTAAGCAGGTGTGCACTTGCTCTTCACGAGTGAAGTCTAGATTTTTTACAGCCCTCCTGCTCATGTCCCCCTCCTCTTCTGTGTCCCCTTGCAGGAGCACAGGTCTCACCCTGATTGCTCCTCTTCCCTTCCTCCCAGACTGTGTGTGGATCCTTCTTACAACCTTGGTGTATAGGAGTCTTTCTGCCAGTCTCCAATTAGTTTTCAGTGAGAATGGTTCCATAGGTAGATGTATTTTTGATGCGTTCGTGGTGGGAGGTGAGCTCCACATCATCCCACTCCATCATTCTGATCTCTTCCAGCTACCGTAATATTGTAAGAGTTTAAGGAGTCAAAATGTGTCTAAGACTATCTAGATAATTGACTTACCTGAAAACTGTATAATTAAAAAACAATGTATGGACTCCTGGTGCAGTGTTTAAGAATCTACCTGCCAATGCAGGGGACATAGGTTCGAGCCCTGGTCGGGAAGATCCCACATGCCACAGGGCAACTAAGTCCGTGCACCACAGCTACTTAGCCTGCACTCTAGAGCCCGCGAGCCGCAACTACTGAAGCCTGCACACCTAGAGCCCGTGCTCCACGACAAGAGAAGCCACTGCAATGAGAAGCCCACACACCGCAACGAAGAGTAACCCCCGTTTTCCGCCACTAGAGAAAGCCCGCGCACAGCAGCGAAGACCCAATGCAGCCAAAGATAAATAAGTAAATGAAAATAAATTTATTAAAAAAATGTAGTTTACAATGACTAAGTTAATTGGCAATGTGTAATAAAGGCTCTAAATAATTAATCATATAATTATTTTAAGCATGCTATCCTAATAATAACAACAACAGCAGCAGCAACAACAATAATAATAATGGTTATTGAATACTTAAGATATACTAAGGACTTCACAACCATTATCTCAGTTAATCTACACAGCAAGCCTACGAGGTAGGTCGCATTATCATTCTTATTTTCCAGATATGGGACCTAAAGCTCCCCCTGTCCAAAATGCAGCTCACTGGAATTTAAATGTAGTAGGCTGCTGAGCATAAATTCCAATAGCACATCAGTTCCCTTAACCATGTCATTGAGAAAATTATATTTCTTTTGTCCAATTTTTTGTCATCTACTTGTCCAATATCTTCTGATACTTTCTTGAATTCCCCGTGCTATATTCTCATAATCCTAGTCAAAACTGTGATTGTTTTCTCACATGTGGGCTCTTATATCTAATTCAGAAGTTCAAAGCCTCAATGAGGAATGATTCTTAAGTTAAGGAGCATACAGCACCTTCCTCAATGTTACTTAAAGGGGTCATTTTCCTTACACAGCTCAGTGTGTAATACTTGCTGTCAAGTATTTATTACCCTGAGCCTGGCTGCTGCTTTCTTTGAACCAGGAATGGTATTTGATACCTGCGTACTTCTATCAATAGATTCTGCTCACAATACAGCGTTGGGAGGTGATTTTAAAACTTTCTACATTTGCTTATAAGAATAACATCTTTAATGTAGTCTAAAGTGAACAGGATGATTAATTTCACATTAGGGAAGAACATTGACTCTGAAGCCCTTTTCTCATGTTTTATAATGAAACTTCTACAGCCTCTAGTTTTTCTATTCAATCACCTTGGCTGTAAACAATGGGAATTTTCATAGAGCAGAACAGCACTTCCCAAACCTGCCTGACAAAAAGGATGACTGGAGGCACACAGTAAAATGCAGATTTCAAGGTCTCTCCTAGGTGATTTCCTGGAATTCCTAATTTTATAAAATTCTTCTAATGATTTTTATGATTCAGAAAATTTAAAGAATATCACAATACATTTTTTTTTAAAGGGGAGAAGGGAAGGATAATTTGGATTATTAAGATACTAATTAGTCAAAGTGCAACACCGGGCTTCTAGAATCAAGCAAAAGTGGGCACAGAAGTGAAGAAAACAGACCCACGTAGTTCATTTTTTTACAATTTTCCCTGATCTTCTGATTTTTGGTATAAATCGTATGTACTATCTCCCCTTTGCAAGTATTATATACTTACAGCATGTAGCTTTCTAAGAGGGAGAAAAGGTCTCTTCTTGAACCTTAGGCTCTGGTACCTACTCCACCTGATGGTTTCTGGATGATCTGTGTGGCATTTTCAAGGCTCAGTTGGTTTGGATGACCTTCAGGGCTAAAGATTTGGCCCCTTCAGGAAGAAAGTTCTGCTCTTAGTAATAATCAGATTGGCATGGGCCACTTGCCAGTCCAGATGAATACACATGAAGTGATTGAGATTGAAAGTCAATTCTTTATATATTTGATTTTCATGACATCAGAAATCTTACAACTAGAGGGGTCAGAGGGATTTTATGTTGAAAGTCAGTGGAGCATTACCTTTGCTATGTGGGATGACAACTTCTTCAGATATTATTGTCACCATTAGAGTAATTGTTCTGTAAAGTTTTGTCTCAATTTCTGTTTCCTTTGAAAAATAAATATTTCCTATCAGCTTAGAATTCAGGTCATTTTTCATAAGCAGCATATAAAAGCACATTAATTTTTTATGGATGTCTGCGTATATTTTTATCCTAGGGTTAGTTATTCTCAAATATTTTCAACCTACAACCTTTACCTTTAATAAGAGTTCTTCTCCATTAACACCTTCAGTAACTTCCCATCCTTTATTTTTTTTTAAATTTTGTTGGAGTAGAGTTGATTTACAGTGTTGTGTTAGTTTCAGGTGTACAGCAAAGTGATTCAGTTATAGATATACATATATTCATTCTTTTTCAGATTCTTTGCCCATATAGGTTATTACAGAATATTGAGTAGAGTTCCCTGTGCTTTACAGTCGGTCCTTGTTGGTTATCTATTTTATCTATAGTAGCATATATACGTTAATCCCCAGCTCCTAATTTATCTCTCCCCACCATGTTTCCTCTTTGGTAACCATAAATTTGTTTTTGAAATCTGTGAGTCTGTTTCTGTTTTGTAAATAAGTTCATTTGTGTCATTTTTCAAAATTAGATTCCACATATGAGTGATATCATATGATATTTGTCTTTATCTGACTTACTTCACTTAGTATGATAATCTCTAGGCCCATCCATGTTGTTGCAGATGGCATCATTTCATTCTTTATTTATGGCTGAGTAGTATTCCATTGTAGAAATGTACCACATCTTCTTTATCCATTCCTCTGTCAATGCATGTATCTCTTTGGATGGTGGTTTTCTCTGGATATATGCCCAGGAGTGGGATTGCTGGATCATATGGTAGTTCTGTTTTTAGTTTTTTAAGGAACCTCCATACTGTTCTCCATAGTGGCTGTATCAATTTACATTCCCACCAACAGTACAGGAGGGTGCCCTTTTCTCCACACCCTCTCCAGCATTTATTGTTTGTAGACTTTTAATGATGGCCATTCTGACTGGTGTGAGGTGATATCTTGGGGTTTTGATTTGCATTTTTCTGATAATTAGTGATGTTGAACATCTTTTCCTGTGCTTTTTGGCCATCTGTATGTCTTCTTTGGAGAAATGTCTATTTATTTAGACCTTCCACCCATTTATTGATTGGATTGTTTCTTTGACATTGATCTGCATGAGCTGTTTGTATATTTTGGAGATTAAACCCTTGTTGGTCACTTTGTTGGCAAATATTTTCTCCCATTCTGAGCGATGTCTTTTCCTCTTGTTTATGGTTTCTTTTACTGTGCAAAAGCTTTTAAGTTTCATTATGTCCCATTTGTTTATTTTTCTTTTTATTTTCATTACTCTAGGAGAAAGATCCAAAAAGATATTGCTGCGATTTATGTCAAGGAGTCTTCTGCTTATATTTTCCTCTACGAGTTTTATAGTGTCTGGCCTTACATTTTGGTCTTTGATTCATTTTGAGTTTATTTTTGTGTATGGTGTTAAAGAATGTTGTAATTTCATTCTTTTACATGTAGCTGTCCAGTTTTCCCACCACCAGTTATTGAAGAGACTGTCTTTTCTCCATTGTATATTCTTGCCTCTTTTGTCATAGATTAAATGACCATTGGTGCATGGGTTTATTTCTGGGCTTTCTATCCTATAACTTCCCATCCTTTAAAAGAAAATCATTGATTTTTCTTGAAGATGTTTCCATCACTAGGAAACAGGCAAAGTTATGTCAGTTACTCAAGTTTGCACAGTAAATGTTGAGCCAAACAAACAATTCACACAGACACTTTAGCACCCAACCCGCAGTCTTCACTATTTCACTACTCTGCATGCTTATGATGATAGAAGACATTAAATGAAAACATTAACAAGTAAATTATGTTCATGACCAATAAAAACATCTTTTAAGAAATGGACTCAAGAGTTTTTTGAAAGTAATAAACAATCAAATTTTTATTTGACAGTAATTAATCCTCCTCTTGGTTTAACTAGGATTTAATCAAAAGACTAAACCTGCACTTAAATAGGCAGTATTTAGAGTGCATATATGTCATAAAAAAGATGAAATGAGCTAACCTTCTCGGATGTTAAAATGTATTTTAAAGTTGTATTATAGTGATTCTAGTCAGAAAAAAAGGTCAAAGTTATATAAGGAATTAAGGAGGTACATTAAATAAAAGGATAAATTACAAATCAATTATATTGGAGAACTGCCTGGTTATTTGGGGAAGAAAAAAACAAAACTGAATTTATACTTCACCCCTTAAACAAAAAATAATTTTAGGTGGATTGAGGAGATCATAGACTTGAGAAGTACTAGAAAGAATATTGTTTAAAGTTTAAAATGTTGAGTTAGTGAAGCTTCTCTTGGCACCCTTCTAGGGTCTGAAATAGTATATAGCTTTTAGAAATAATCACATAAAGATTTAAAATTTCTCTGTAGAGAACACACACAGGGAAAGAGAAAAGGCAAACTTTAGTTGGGTAAAATATTTATTGCATTCCTGAAAATACATTTGCATTTTGTAATATAAAAAGAGCTTTTAGATATCAACAAGGAAAAGATGAACAATGCCATAGAAAAGACATTGATAGATAAGTAACAAATGAAGAAGTACAGAGCACTAAGAGCTTATGACAAAATATTCAGGCTTAATCATAATTAGACTGCAAGTCTAAATAATGATGTTTGTTTTCGTTTTTGCCACTCAAACAATCCAAATCAGCACAATGGGTAATGTTATTTTATTGTGGCATTAAAGAAAACATAAGATACTTGTGTAGCACATAGCACTATGAATTGTTTCTAATCTTTCTAGAAAATGATTTGGTAGTATGAAGCAAAATGTAAAATGTGCATATCTTCGGATCTACAAATTTTACTTCTGGGAATGTATCCTAAGGATATGTGTAAATATGCAATGAAAATAATCTCAGTATTTTGCATATGTGAAAAATCTCAACCTAAATAGCTATTAATATGTAAATAATTACATAAATTATCATATATTCTTGAAAATTGTATTTTTATAATTTTTGAAAAGAAAATTTGAAAAAAGAAATTTGAAAATTTGAAAAGAATATTTTCTCTAATATTTTAAAATTATTCAACACAAATGAGTCTTAATTATTTATGGGGGATAATGTTGCAAAAAGTAACTAATAAATACCATTAATTTTATGGTTGTTTTCCTTTCTTGCTTAATAGTAAGACTTTTATTAAAGAAATTTTAAAATTTCAATTACAATAGTTTTGAGTTTTCCTGGTTTTGGTTTGAGTTTTGGGTTAGCCTCATGTGATAACTAAATAATTTCCTTATGGTTTGTCTTATAATCTTTATTAGGAAACAGTTGGATATATCTTGCTTTCTCCATTTTCCTGATGAGTAAAGTAAAATTTTTAAGTAACCTGCTCAAGAAAACAGAAGCTAGGACTTGATCCCATTGAAATAAAGAAAGAACCTTTTCATCAAAGTTGCTGGGGAATGAAATGACTACTTTCCTGAATTACATACTTGGTTCCATCAACAAGGGCCTGCAAATGCCTTCAAATATTGTTGAATCAATAATTTTAATCCTTGTCTTTCAAGTTATAGTACTCAGTAGAAGCAGTTTGAGATTTTTTTTTTTTTTTTTTTTTTTTTTTTTTTGCGTTACGCGGGCCTCTCACTCTTGTGGCCTCTCCCGTTGCGGAGCACAGGCTCCGGACGCGCAGGCTCAGCGGCCATGGCTCATGGGCCCAGCCGCTCCGCGGCATGTGGGATCTTCCCGGACCGGGGCACGAACCCGTGTCCCCTGCATCGGCAGGCGGACTCTCAACCACTGCGCCACCAGGGAAGCCCCAGTTTGAGATTTTTGTCTCTCACACTCTACTATTGTAAGAATATATTTCTTCATTGACATGCTATAGAGAAATTTACTGTATGGGTAGTTAGATGATGTTTAACTTTATTTCAGTGCAGATTGAAAACCTACTTGCACTACTGTCAGCAGTTAACCCTTAAGTGCTGTTCAGGTTATCAAACCAGATATTTTTAATATTGGGACATAGGAAATAGTTTAATGCCAGTTGGTGTGAAAGTAGCTTATTTGCATTAATTAATACAGAATGGTCTGGTATGTGAAAATATTTTATTACAAAGGATGGCACTGTCAATGAGGCTGGTATTTTAGTCAGCAGTATATTATGGTGAAAATTGCATGTTAAATATGAATAATTAAAAAACTGATGCTAGGGAGCTTCTTTGGAATGAAATTTTGTATTATAGACAACATCTCATGAACTAAATTCTGAGAGCAATTCTGGGAGATTTTTCTATAATGATCAGTTAGTGTATTTAACAGGAAATAGATCAGAAAATGATTTATTCCTCTCACTCAAAGATCTCTTGTATAATACAGTATATTCTTCTCATGCTGGCTGCTTTTACTTTGCAAGTCATTGGGTTATATCCTGGACACGATAATCCTACACAAAATTGAAAAATGATGCCCATTTTTGTCATCTGCTTTTAAGACTTGAGTCTTAAAATTAATTTTTGTCATCTGCTTTTAAGACTTGAGTCATTAGCCATCCATTTTCTTAAATAAAATAAATGTTTTAAATGAAACCATGTTTACCTTATATAATTTCTTATTAGGTTGTTCACTTTCATAGTATGCCAACAGTATCGTATTTCAGCTCAGAGTGAATACACTATGAATACTAAAAACAAAGAAAACAATATCCTATCTTTTCCAAATGGGAAGCCTGCTAGACTCAAATAAAGTAAGAAAAAGTCAAAATCTTACTATATATCCTGTGTGATGATGGCATCATGATGCGTATAGGTTAACAGAATGACTAAATTGGGTATGTGGCAGATAGCCTTTTTTTTAATTAGCAAATTTATTTTTATTTGTTTTATATAGATTTTGCCAAATTTAGAGCTGAATTAAACATCTAAATTTTATCTTCTCTAGCATCATTTATATTTAGTCTCACCATCTTGAGTATTTTACTATGTCTGCCACTTACCATAATGGTGATACAGTGAAAGAATCTTACATGGTTCTTCCATGTGGTAACACATTAAAACGATGCTTGCATGTTTGGAATGTGTAAGATCTTGGTTCCAATCATGATTTTACCAATTGTGTATCCTGCATAGTACTTTTTTTTTTTTTTTTTTTTTTGTAGACAGGGTCCTTTATTTAACTTCTTAAAGAAGAAAACATATAAAACATTTTTATCCACTTTCAAATTGAGGATCAAGGGGAATGACATCAGTGAAAATGTCAGAGTAGGGAACTCTGGGGTGTGTCCATCCCCAGAAACACTGACATAGATGGTAAAACCTGTCAGTAATGATCTTATCAACATATGTAAGTTTTTAAAATTAATTTTTATTGGAGTATAGTTGATTTACAATGTTGTGTCAGTTTCTGCTGTACAGCAAAGTAAATCAGTTATACATATACATATATCCACTCTTTTTTAGATTCTTTTCCCATATAGGTCAGTACAGAATATTGAGTAGAGTTCCCTGTGCTATACAGTAGGTTCTTATTAGTTATCTATATTATGTATATAGTAGTGTGTATATGTCAATCTTAAAGATTAAAGAAAGACTAAAATATTGACAAATATTACTTATACCTTAAATTCCCTCCCATATTTATTTTCCCTTTCTACCAATACCTGTTGTTCACAATGTTCACAAAACCTTTTTTAATACAGTGTCTTAAAAGGATTTTTGTAGAGCTGCATCTTGTAATTTTGTGAACCATATTTACTACATTAGAGTATCCTACCTGATGGTCTAGTTTTTCACTGCATAATAAAGATAAAAATGTCCAACAACAGAACCACTAGTTACTCATCGTGAAAGGTATTCCATTATCCTAGAATAAACTTGGCATCATTATACCACTTACTTCCAAGAGAAACAAACACCCTTTTGTCTACATTGTCTTTTCTCTCACTGCCACTTTTTCATAAATACTATTTATTCAGAGACCTGCTTCCTCATAGTTTAGTTTTCCTAACTGTTTGAGTCAATGGCAAATCCATAATCCTATTTTAAATATCCTCAAGCCATGAAAAAGTATGCTATTTATTCCAATTCGGCAGTTTGACTGCAGTGCAGAAAAGTTCGGCACCCGGAGATTTAAGCGTTTAAATTAAATTAAAGCGTTTAAGCGTTTTAAGCGTAAATTACTAAGGCACCCTGTTCTTTTTTCTTGTAAGTGTAACTCTCCTTGACATGAATCCCCATAGATGTCTTAGGCAATAAATGATATTCCAAGAAAATGTGAAAAAGCTAAAGGAGAAGGGGATTTACATTTTTAATTTGATATATTAGATCATCTTTCAATGAAATCTCTTAACTGTGATAATCACAATTAATTCATGCCTACTCGTGTCCATAAATCTTTGGGTGGTACCTTTAAAGGTCTTTCAGAAATAAATCTTTTGCAAAGCTGGAGTCATGCTTCCTGTCCCAGCTCCCTGAGAGAGAGAGTACAGAGAGATTAAGTCATAATATGGGTTGTAATCAGACAGACGTAGGCTCAAATTGTGGCTCTGTCTCCTGCTTAAACTTTCAGTGCTTCCACAGCCTATCCCATGAATTATGAATTACAGTTTCTACTTCCTGAGGTCGATTTAAACATAAATGATATATGTTGAGCACTCAGCAGAGTCCAGTATATAGTAAATACTCAATTCAATAATTATATTAGTTCCTTCAATGCCAAAGTCAACTGTTATCTTCCCTATGATTGCAGGCTTGAAACAGATTACTAATTGCTTCTTGGAAAGCTTATGATTTATAATCTGCAAGTTCTAATTTAACCAAGACCTGCAACTGGAGCCCTTTATACTAATATAATATTTCCTAACTTTGTCACCCCAAATGGGTCAAGAGCTCTTTGGGGGCAGGGGTCATGTTTATGACAGTCTTTGCATTTGACAAGGTACTTAACTTATACGCTTGCATATAATTAGTATTCAACACATGTTTATAAACTGACAGATAGACAACATATAGGAGTAAATAAAAATTATCCATTGATACTCTTTTGTATTTTACTCTATTTTAAAAATGAGTTTTATCCCCATAATAATTTTTTTTTGGAATGGTACCTAGTGTAGTGCCTGTGTCAAAAAGATTACTTAACAGACATTTGATAACTGAATGGATGTAGCTAGTTTTCATTTGCAGAACATGAACACCACCACTATAGGTAACTTCTATATGTTTCTTGTGTTTAAGTTCTGGCAGGCCTTCCTTCAATATGCCTGTTTTTTTTTTTTTTTTTCTTTCTTCCAGTAACATCTCATGCTATGTCTGTGTTACGTGTACAGGTAGTCTTCGTTTTTTAAAGATTCTGGAATTGCAAACATACCTATTTTCTAAATTGTATTTGTAACTTCAAGATCCATACTTGCTGCATGTTCTCAATCATTCACAAACATGTTCAGAACAGCAGAACATCTGCGTTGCCTGATGCACACTTTCCCAGCTGAGATCAAAAAAGGTGATGCAAGGTCTTCTTGTTCCAGCTTTCATACTGTAAATTAGTGTCCTTTTCATGGTCTTTTAGTGCTATTTTTTCAAAAATGTTTGTGCTTTTTGTTGGTGATTTTGCTGTTTAAAGTACTCCCAAGCACAGTGCTGAAGTGCTGTCCAGTGTTATTAGGTGCAGGAAGGCTGTGATGTGCTTTACAGAGAAAGTACATGTGTTAGGTAAGCTTCATTCAGGCATGAGTTACAATACTGTTGGCCATGAGCTCAGTGCTAATGAATCAACAATATTTAGTGTTAGATACAGTGTCTTCACATAAAAAAACACGTGAAAAGATGGTATGTATTGATTGGTCGATGAAAATTTAACCAGAGACCCACAGGAACCTAACCCTATATTTCTCCCAGGAGCAATCATTCAGTATTTGCTAATTCAGTGTTTACGATGACTTACAGAGCAAAACTATAGCAAACAATGATAATTAGTTATACCACTCATGGTGATTAATATTTAGTAATCAGCCTCTTATAGGGTCCTAAAGTAAGGTAGAGGTGGTGGGGATCAGATTGGTTTGCAGGATCTTATGATGCCTTCTGTACCTCCCAATACATTTTGGCATCATGAGACTGAATGTCATCTCAAGTCCAGCTTCCAGGAGTAAGCACTGATCACGTTTTTACATAGTATATCTCAATTTTGCCCCACACCCACTACCTTTGCTATAACTATTCACGCTCTGTAACAAGCAGTGGAACATCATTTGCAGAGATGGAATGAATATGTAATTTTTGACTGTGAAATGTCTTTGTCCCCAAGGATCTCATCAAATGTTCAGTTCGGCGCTCACTATGCAACAGCCAGTCATTATAGGAAAAAGACTGTTTCTAACATCAGGGACTCCAATTTTATCCTCTCATCGTAAAACAAGACCTACCTAGCCAATGTAGAAGAGGAACATAGGATAAAAGGAAATGAGGAGTGTTAAAAAAGAATAGAAATGTTATTCAAGGAAGGAAAGAGAGAGATGCAGATTAACACAGATTGAATTTAGCCCAATGTGCTTCAATACAAATGTTCAGTAAAGCTAAGTCTAATACTACTTGAAAACTCCCCCTTTCAAAATCTCTGCAACACTATGCAAACAAACATAAAGAAATGTCTACCTCTAACCCTGTTGAAAATCTCTCCTATCTTACACTCTTTACATTCTGTGGTGGACATATAATGCAATTTTAGTTATGGAAAACTACAAAGTATTTGAGATCTTCTGGGAGTACACACACACACACACACACACACACACACACACACACCCCAAGGGACAGTGGATTTAGTGGAAAGAGTTCTAAGCTAAGAAAAAAGGGCTAGGTTCTAATTACCTGTAAATGGCAAGCTGCTGGCTTTGTAGGGAACCTATAGTTGAGGCTAAGTCTCTGCAACTTGTTTGCTGTGTGTTTGCAGGTTAGGCAGGATTAACTTTTTTTAATTAAAGTATAGTTGACTTGCAATATTATGTTAGTTTCGGGTATACAACATAGAGATTTAATATTTTTATAGTTTATGCACATACAATATTATTAACTATATTCCCTGTGCTATACATTACGTCCCTGTGACTTATTTTATAACTGGTAGTTTGTACCTCTTAATCCCTTTCACCTGTTTTTTTCATCTCTGACCCTCCTCCCTCTGGCAATCACTAGTTTGTTCTCTGTATCTGTGAGGTTAAATTCTTTATTGTGATCTTCCATCTCAGCATACCAGCTGAGAGGAACAAATGCTGTATTAGGCTAAGAACTACAAAGCAGAAAGTGGATTTATATATCCCTCTCTCTAAATCCCATCATTGGGAGACCATCTAAGTTCTTTGGATTCATACATCGAGAAGAGCCAGCAACCTCTATAATTCTATATTATATAAATATAATAGAGACCAACATTCAATGGTTATATCCATCCAGTTTTGTCTCAGTGGTTATTTTGGCTTGCTTTGACTAAAACAGTAGTGCACAGGAACTCTCAAGATGGATGTGAGCCTAGAATTCAGGTACAGTGTGTTAGGTGATTAACAGATGGGATGAATAGTTTCTTTTTACCCATAACATCATTGACACATTTGTCTGCTTTGAAGACCAAGTGCTCACTTGGCAGTTTGCTTTGGCAGCAGAACTTTCTGAGTTGAAAAAAAATGTTTATAGAGGTGGTCACATTTCTCACCTCTTTGTCAGCTATAGTAGTAAATTCAAGATTTAAAATTTGTAGTCAAATATGGAATTTTATAGAACACAATATGAAAGCCAAAATAGACACCAGGAAAAGTTATTTTCACTTCCATGACTCCATAGTGAAGGCAATCTCAGATTTAATAGTTATTCCAAAAGAAATGGAGGAATAAAGCTTCATTGTAAAACACAATATTATAACAAATGGGCGAAGGATTGTAATTTCAATGCAAAGAGAGAACACTAGTATTGCTTTACAGAATATGTGGCCAATCATGTTTAATTGAAGCTATTGCAGTGAGAAGTAACAATTTGACTTCTAGGGAGTTTCAATTGACAGTATTATATTTGTGCAACATACATCCACTACAGGAATAAAAGAAACTTTTATACTTGTATGCTGAAAAATGGAAGTATCAACATAAGTTCTGTAAATCTTGCAAATAATAACAATATAGCTAGATGGAAAAATTTTTCTTCACTAGATCCACATAGCTTAGAGAAAAAGAATTTCATTGAAATGTCACATACTTATCATCTCTTTCCCTAACCCGTCTTTTGCAATTTTCCTCATTCCTCTGTATTCTACTATTCCACCATCTTTAATTAGTAAGAACCAAAATATAGGGATATCTTTGCATCATCCACTGTGTTCCTTAATGTCACCCCATCATGGATGCTGTGATCCTTGGGAAGATGCCCTTTAAAAAGAAACAAGTCTCTTTATAAGATGGCACTAAAGTCTCTTGAAGATACGTACTTCCAACCAACTATTTAACATATAATTTCTATGAAGTGATTGGGGTGTTACCCCATTTTGTCTCCACAAACACTTTAAGCTGCAAGAGTTTTTCCCCATCAGAATCATTACTCAACAAATATTGATTGCATGTTGCATGCAAACATGACACCATATAAGGTAATGTGGAGGATGCAAAGGTAATATGCACCTGGACCTGACAACATTTTAGTGGGAAAAAGAAACAAGTGCTTAAAATATTTATCTAAGTTACGTTACAGGGTGAGAATTGTCCTAAGAGTTGAAAGTAAACTGTGAGACGGATTTCTGTTGAAGGCTATGCAGAGGCTATAATGGAAGGAGGGGAAATTTTCACCTGAGTGAGGGTAGGATGTCCTAAAAAAAAAGAAAAAAAGAGAGAGAGAGAGATGCTCAGGTTACTCAGGATATACAGAAGGAATTTGTTTAAGGTAATTGAAGTATAGACTAGGTGAAAAGAAGTAGTGGATGTTAAGGGTGGGAAAACGTGTAGGACCCAAAATACCAAAACCCTTGAATATCATTGAAGTGGTTTGAACTTTATTTTATAGGCAGTGAGGAATCACTGAATATTTTAAACAAGTTAGCAAAATATTCAGAATCATACTAAATATAGAGTGTGGATTGAATAAGGAATGAGATTGATGGTAGAAAGAAGGATTAGGAGGTTATTACAGTAAGGCTCAGAAAGGGTAATAAACTCCAGGACTAGAATATTTCACATTTTGAATTCTCTCTAAAACCAATTTTAGATTTCCTGGATTTTATCAAAAACATATATACCCATTAAGATGGAGCCTTTATTCCAAACTAGGGTCTATAATGCTTCTTTTTTTTTTCAGATTTTTCATTATTCGTATACTGCTTCATATGTGATTTACAATATACACACTAGGTAAGTTCTTTGATTTTCTGGTTTCCATGAGCAACTGTCCAACTAAATTGTTGATGTAGGTGTTAATTTGTTCATGTAAAAATATTTACCTTTTTTCAAGGGAAGTTTGGGAGTTAAATCCTCCAGAAGTAGAGGACTCCATCTTGCAGTACGCGGCCTGGGGCGTCCAAGGGCAGCAGCTGGTAAGCACAGGCATTGGTATGCACTGAATACTGTCAGCCAGGGCCCTATGGAAAATGCTTACAGAAGCCACTCGTAAAAATTGTCCTATTATACTGGATGATTTTAATTTACCTTAATATCTTTTATCTAGTATTTTAATTTAAGAATATATCAATTAGTACCAGTATAATGTTATCAACTAATTAAAAAGAAAAAAGTTTATAATGTGTGATTAAACTGCTAGTTAATAATAAAACCCAGAAGAGATCCAAGAATACTAAGGCCTAGTTCTGTAAAATTTCTGTTACATAATGTTTTATTTATTCTTAGAGCACTGTTCATGGCAAAAATTTAGAATGGAAGTCTACACTTGACAATGTTCTCTTAAGACTTTTTTCTCATATATTTTGGAATTATCACAAACTCAAAAAGAGAGTGATTGATGTATAAAAGCAGTTTGAGCTTCACAATATTCTTGTGTCTCATGGGTGCCTGGATATAGACTTTAAGGGAAAATTGCTCAGGAAGTGGTATTGCTTGCTTGTATGGCTTGAGCATGCTCAAAAGTACTACACATGGCCAAACTGATTTCTAAATTGTTTGTGTGTTTCTATGCTTACTAGCAACAATGTGAGAATCCCCTTTGTTCCATATCCTCACGAACACCTAGTTTTTCCAGACTATTATTTGTTAATAATGACATTATTGCTTCTTCCATTCCAATTTTTCTGCTTTCTAATTTATTAAATTCTTCTTGCACTAGCTACCCTATGAATATGCCTAGTTATGGTGAGGTAGTTTCCTTTTTTGTGGGAAGATTTTTAAAAATGTATTCTATTATGATTGTAACAGTAAGGTTTAGATTTATTTTTGAATAAGTTTTGGTAATTTATGCATTTCTAAAAGTCCATTTCACCTAAATTTTCAAATTTTTAGCATAATATTTTTATAACTTCTTAGTGTTCTTTTAATCTTAGCATGTGTTGCTGTATTTTTTCTTGTTTCCTAATATTATTTATAAGTATTTTTTTTTCATGATCAACTTTGGTTGATATTTATAAATTTCACATTTGTCTTCTCAAAAAGCCAAATTTTAAATTTATTTGATCCTTTCTAGTATAATGTTAGTGTCCTCTTTTTCTGTTCCAATAAAACATGGAAGACTATAGAATTTTCTTTAAATGGTGCTTAATCTTCATCTAACAATTTGATAGTAATACTTTTAATAGTATTTAGTTAGAATATTTTAAAAAATTTATTGCATATTCTTATTTCAGGTGTGTTATTTTGATGTTTGTTTTTAAATTTACAAAAATATGAAATTGGTTTTGAAGCTAATTTGTAAAGTTCAAAAAACAGATCTTTGTAATAGTCACTTAGAAAATGATGACCTAATGGCTTAATGTAAACTTTTGTAAATGTTTTCCCTGCGATAGGTACAGTGTTTTATATGTGCCTATTGGGTCTATCTTAATACATAATTATGTTTTACATAATACATAAATTAAAGTTAAATAAGTTAAAGTACATAAGACTTTAACTCCTTAGTAGTGATGGTGGATATATGGTCTTTTTCTTTAGTGTTCTGTAGGTTTTACATTATATAATTTGAACTATGCTTTTAAGAATGAGGGGGGTTAAATGTATTTTAAATACGTCTTTTAGTAAATTGAAATTCTTCATATTCTTATCAATATGTTCATCTTATTTGCCTTTAATAATTCTGATCAACCAACCCTAACCCTAACCTTTAACAGAAGTTAGAATCCTCTAGTTTTGTTTGTTTGCTTGTATTTACTCAGAATTGCTGCTTCAGTAACAGCTGAGTGGGTTGAGGTATGTTTTTTAATTTCCCATGACCATCATTTCATTACGATAATTTAGGAAATATAAATATTTTCCTTAAAAAAGTGCATATTATTAGTTTTATTCCGTTTTATAAATCTAAGAAATACTTTCTTAAGCTAATTGGCGAAACAGATATTTCACATCACAGTAAGGCTGTGGAATAATGTACTATAGCTAAACAATGCATCTTTTCATTAAAAAACTTCTGGACCCTGAAATATTCTGGACGTGAATATACCTGAGATAGAGTCTCGGCCAGTGGTTGGTTATGTGACTTTGGCCAAATCATTTTTCCTCTCGGCACCTCATTTTCATCAGTAGTAAAATGAAAGCATTTGACTGTGCTTTTTGACCTCCCTCATATTACATTCTATATAATTCTAAATATTATAGTCTATATTTAACTGGGATTATTTAAACCTTAAAGGTTTACCAATAACACTGAGAGAAACATATACAAAGTTGCCAGACATTAGACCTGAAGCTTCTTGAACATCTTTATGGTTACATTTTATAAAGAAATCCTGTATAACACAGTGTATTCACTGCCTTATCCACACTAAATGGTTGAATAATTGATTAAATTATTATGAAGAAAACAAGCCAGTAATTTAAAATGAAAAAATGTTGCAATGGTTCAAATACCATAGATTATAGACAGTATATTTGCATTTATCCTGTGTCTATTTTAGACATTTAAAACAATGTGTTTAATATACCTATGTAGGGCTGTCTCTAGATCCATTCCATTATGACATTCCTGAAGAGTGGCAGCAGAAGCTGCCTAAGGTATGCTAGATATGAAGATTCAGGTCTGATTCAGAGAAGTCAAGGATCAGTGTATTGATGGACAGTAGTGAGTGGGCACCAGGAAGTGGGCAGGCGCTGTAGTCCTACTGCTTCACTCTGCTGCTGTCAACAAGAGAGCTGGTCCATTAGGCCAGAGGGAAATTCTAAACACACAAAATGTTAGAACACAGAAACCCAAAATAACTTCATGTTCCTGTCACTGGAGAGTCCTTAGGAAAAATGTATAAAACTTTGATTAGTTTTAAATGATTCTTTTTCTCCAAGCCTGAGAGCAACCTACACCTGTGCCAAAATAAGTTTTATACCCTAAAGGAAGTAGTATTAGTTGTATGCATTTTCTTTAATGATTCCTATTTGTTATTGATTCCTTATTCTTTAATATATTTGAGAAAATCATAAGAATACTAAAAATTTACAAAAATCATAGATCCTCTCATGGGGGTCATTTTGCAGGTGATTGAATCCTCATCCATTACTTACTAGCTGTTGATTTTGAGACAATTACTTAATCTCTACATGCCTTAGTTTTCTTATCTTTAAAATGGTGACAATAACAGTGCTTTACTAATAATGCTATTCTGGTATTTAATGTATAAATACAAAGCATTTTGAAAAGTATCTAGCATGTAGTATTTTAGAGGTGTTAATTTTTACTGTTTTAAAAAGATTAAAAACAATGTGTCACTTGAATTTTAACTTCTTCAGGAATTTTGGTGTTACTAGTTTTTTTGAGAAATAAGCCTAAGTTCTTTGTCATGGCATTTTCCAGTCATTTGGGAAAATTTTGGGATAAGTTCTATTCTTGTTGAGGTTATTTTTTGTGCAAGTAGACATAAATTCAATATAATTAAAGGGTGTATCTCTGCAAATGGCTAACGGTCCATTTCATGTGAATATGACAGGCTTTGTCACTATTTGAAGCCATCAGCAAAAGTCAGCGATATGATTATACCAGAGATGAGCCACTGCAATACTTTAGTTTTGCATTAAATTAATCAGAGTCCTGTAGTGTTTATAAACTAAGAACAATTGATTTTTTCATCCTTAATTCTCACTCCCTAATTTTATTTGCTGTAAAATAAATCCTTGGCTATAGAGAAGAAAGGTAAGAGATTGGGCATAATTTATAGATAAAGAGGGTCTGAGTTAGAATTCAAAGGATGGAGAATTTTTTAGTAACACTAGGTGTAGGGGAAAACAGTTTGGTTGTGGCCAACTTTGTGGGAAAAAAACCTGACACCATACAGCATGTATTATTTAGAGAAGGCAGTGAGTAGACCACTTCAGCTGTAGCAAATGTTTTATAAAAAGAAATGGTGGATACTGAAGCAGGAAGAATTATGTTAGTCATTTCAGTTGAAAAGAATTCTGGTTTAGGAGGGCGTAGCCTTTTTCTTTCCAAAATAACTTCATCTTATAAAAGTTAAAATCACTCATTGTAGAACATTTGAAAAGTCATATAATTATATGAATTCATGTAAATTCATATATAAAAGTTAAATACACCTTATCTATAATTTTACTGTAAGAATTGAAAGCTTCTAAAAGTCAGATGAAGTCTGAGCATAAGAAGGAAAAAAACATTTCACTGGTTAAAATACACTCTCTAGAATCAGAAAAAACTCAATTCAAGCTCAGATTCTGTTTTTTGTTTTGTACCTTATGGAAGGTTGAAAGCTTTAAGCTTAAACTTGCTCATTTTAAAAATGAAAGAAAATCATAACTACTCCCAGTTTTGCTTGAGGTTTAAATGAGATAGGTAATGTGCACAAGTTAAGATTTTCCAGTAAGCAGTATTAATAGTGTATATAGCTATATATGTATATGTGTATTCAGAGAGAGAGAGAGATTGAGAACCTGCCTCAAACAATTATGGGCGCAGTCTGGCTGGCTGGAAACTCTGATAAGATTGAATATCACAGTCTTGAGCTGCAGTCCTGAGGCCTTCAACTCATTGGATAAAGACCAACCACATGCTTCCTTACTTAAAATGAACTGATTGTAAATGTTAATCATATCTGCAAACTGCTTTCACAGCCAGACTAGTATTTGACCAAACAGTCAGGCACCATAACTCAGCCAGATTTACACATAAAATTAGCCATCACAGCATAGTAAGCACTCAATAAATGACAGCTATTAATTGGATTCCCACTTGTCCTTTCATGTAATAACATAATTAATTCAGAATTTCATCATCTTTCCCCTAAAAATTTTTGCAGCTTATTTTCTAACGTCCCTTCTTCAATTGCTAGCCGTTGTAATTCACACCTGCAGAGATATGGTTAGCAATGCAGATCCTTAGCAACTCCCACAAGGTTATGAAATGTCACTGAGATGACACACAATGTCATTGATGTGACACACAAGATGTGACTAAGTTGTCACATCATCTGACTCCTGACAGTTCATCACAGAACAAAGCACAGATGTTTTTCTACCTGGACCAAACTCTGTAATTTCCAGAGGGTGACACAGGGCTGCTTTGTGCTCCGAGTGATTCCCCTTTCTATACCCGTTGTTTTCTTTTCGTCAGAACTCTTTGTCAAATACTTTCCCTCCTCTTCTCTGGTAATTTTTCCAGCATTTCTACATGTAAGTGAATTGCTTACTTCTCAAGATTCTAATATTCTATTTTATTTCAAATTTTTACAGTATTTTATATTATTTATTTACATTGCTGTCTTCCACCACTAAACTGTAGTCTTTTCCAGAGCAGACAGAAGAAAGAATATGCTAAATGTCCCTCTCTTCTCTCTCTCTTTCTCTCTCTCCTTTTATCTCTCTGTCTCTCCCTGCCTCTGTCTTCCCCTCATCTTCCTCCCCCTTCCTTCTTCATAAAATTCATCTTAGCACAAGGCAAAATGTAGATTTAATAAGAAATTAATGAAAGGCTAACAGTTGTTTCCATGGATAATGGGATGCCAAAGAAGGTTTTGAAGATGGCATAATATGAAAAGAAATCATTCCTGAAAAGACAGGTCTGGCAGGAAAGTTTAAAATAGAGTGTAGGTAACTGAGTCCAAAGGCAGAGAGCTAGGTTTAGAGGCCATTAGTATAACCTAGAACTGATTTGATAGATAACAATATATTTAAGAGATGAACACATCAAGTTTTAAACTGAGATCTAAAATTTGCAGTCCAACAATAAAAATTGTCTTATAAATACTTACTCAAGTAAATTAAATTATGCATATATGTATGTTTTTACATATTTTTGCAAATAATCTCATTTTAGACTCTTAATTTATTTAAACGACTTTATTGAGTACAAATAAAAGATTGAGGGCTTCCCTGGTGGCGCAGTGGTTGAGTCCGCCTGCCAATGCAGGGGACACGGGTTCATGACCCGGTCTGGGAAGATCCCACATACTGCGGAGCGGCTGGGCCCGTGAGCCACGGCCGCTGAGCCTGCGCGTCGGGAGTCTGTGCTCCGCAACGGGAGAGGCCACAACAGTGAGAGGCCCGCGTACCGCAAAAGAAACACAAAAAACAAAAGATTGACACATACAAAAGGCTGCACTTTGCATTGAATACATACAAAAGACTATAAAACTTGAGATGAAAATAAGTATACACCCATGAAACCATCAGCACCTTCAATGGCATAAACACATCCATCACCTCCAAAAGATGTTTATTGCCCTCTTTAATTTTTTGTGTGATAAGAACACTTAACATAAGGTAGACTCCTTCTTTAATATTGCTAGTACTTTTTCAGTCTATTCAGGATAAAATAAAATCACCATACCCATTCTTCCGATGGCATAAAGCTTTAAAAATATCCAGTGTGTTACTTAATTTATCACAATTTAGGTGTTTAGAGAAATCACTTTTCTACATTCATTATCTATATTTTTGAAGAACGTAATGTTTAGGTAATTCTCCAAATACAATTTATCAAACTTTCCTATCACCTACATTTTTACTTACTAGAGATTTACCTTAAAATTGTATTAAAATCTTAAGTGATTAGCAATGGTTCATTGCCTCTAGGAGAGTTTCAATTTCTTTGGTGTAACTGCTTAAGTTTTCATTAAGATTTAATGAAAATTTAACTAATTAGTTAATTTCATTAATTAATGTAAACATTTTGAACAATGTTATTGACTTTTCCAGGGTGACTTTAACCCTTCTTCATTTAAAGGCAGATGTTTAAGGTAGCATTTTTCAAACATGTTGCTGAAATCTCATGTCCCCTACTAAAAATCAATATGATTTTGCTTCATATGCCATTGTGTTTTTCTCCAGTATAAAAGTAATCATTTTAATTGTCATTAAGATGTATTCAAGAAATACATGATAAGCATTTGCAAATACAAGATATACATGTGCATACTCATACACACACTACACACACACATAGTCATATGCACACACATTCACTCCCTGCTGCTGGTGTCATGTACATTTGGAACGAAAGTCTGGGGTTTAGAGTCCTAGCATACCAACATACCAGAGGTGACATAGAAGTAAATAAAGAAAAGCAGCCATTGAGAGTCAAGGTCTATTTCAAGTCAGTTCTTCACTGTGGTGTGTGTGGTGTGGTGCTCATTCCTAGGTAGTACATTGGTGCAGGAAAAGTGCCAGAAAATTTATACCATAACATCCTCTAGTGTTTGTCATGATGACCTTTTCTCTTATAAATGAATTTGCACCTTTTTTTCAAACTCCACTTATTTTCATTAGTGGTGATAAATGAAAAACAAGGTTACTTTTTCATTTTACCCAGGACAAAATCTAATGATTATATATTTTTAGTTCCAGGAAATAATAAAAGCAATCCTTCTTATTATATTCTAGTATTAGACACACCTAAGGTCTAATGGGTCTCACTTCAAGTTTGGAATCAGGAAAATCAATATCAAGAAGCTAATATGTTTTCTATAATCAATATTTTGACTGGGGATAACTGATGAACCATAATAGGATAACTATGTTTGGATTGAACAAAAATACCTTTAAACTATCTCAACCATTTTGACTGATACATTTGCATTGTATTCAGGTGTATATTTACATTAGTGTATCATGTAGGCAAATGTGACAGGAAATACATTCTCATATAAGTAAAATATGGTAACAGTATAAGTGTACATGTGTAAAGAAAAAATATGCAATTACAGTGTACAATTTAAAAGAAAATTAATTTGCCTTGCTGTGCAATATAAATCTTAGTGTCTTGTAATTATTTAAACAGCATATTTATGACTTTTCTACAAAATTCAGATTTCCAAAAGAAATGGAAAATGAAATTACTATCCTTTATAAGCACACATTTCAGATTATTTCCCTCCAATTAATTGTTGCTTATTTCAATGTAAGGAGAAAACTGAGCAACTTGCATACTGTTAGCTATACTCGTATTGCTTTTAAAGGCTTTGCACAGGCCTTATCAGAAGTCACTTGATAAGTATGTGTTGACTTGACTTTGATGATTGCCTTGGACTGTAAACAAACTCTCTGAAGGCAGGAGCTCAAATTCTGTAATTCTGATAGCATGTATAACTGTATATTGAACTATGGAGTTAGCAGGCATGGGTTTTCCATGGAAAATAATAAAAGAGAAGCTGCTTAGAGAAGATGTTGTAACCTGTGCCAGCATATGCAAATGGAAGATACTTAGATGCTGACAGATGCGAGACCAGCCCTGACCTAGATTTAGATCTAGAGAGTGATTAGAAATATTGCCAAGCTTTTATCTAGTAATAATAATAATATTAATAATTAAAAAGCAAGAAAAGAAAATCAATTCACTGTATGCTATTTGAGAATGTCTTTTTCCTGTGCTATGTTTGTAGTGTTTTATTCAACATTGAGAAAAATCAAATGGAAACCAATACTGTCATATAAAGTACCAGTTTTAATGATGGAATGTCAGAAATGTACTTCTCTCTTCTGGGGGGAGGTGGTAGTCTTTATCCTGATTTAAAGTGCTTCATTTGGTTTAATCCAGCATGAAATATAAAATTTCATAGAACTTCTAACTAGGTCTTATGAACTTGTTACTTATTACGGGTATAAAAGGCACAATGTCTATTCCAGGAATTCACAGAAAATAGACTTAAAGGTGAGAATACTCACCTTTGGGAACACCTACAACATGGACCTCATCTTGCAGGGGGAATCCTCTCTGAGGTGATGGAGCGGTTTCCTAGAGGAAGTAACCAGCAAGTTGAGTTTTGGAGTTATATACTGGTGCAAGATTTGGACCTTTATTTAAAGGCGTCCCTCTGACTATAAGGAAGCTCTCAATATGAAAAGAAATAGAGTAGACTTGTATGCAATCACATGCTTTAATTCTTTTATTTATACTTTTAGTAACAGAAAACCATAACTTACTATTATTTCCAAATGTGAAAAGATAATAAAGCAAATTAGAAATATAAAATGTGTTAGCAGACTTGTACTAGAAAGAATAACCATAAAAACTCACTGTAATAAAACTCCCTATATTTCCCTTAACTTATATTTAAGCAATTTTGAGTTATTTAGTAATAATGAGGTAAATGCAACAGCCATATCTTTTCCCCTATTTGTTTGTTTTCCAACATAAATAGCAATTTCTGCAGCACTTCTTGTCTCATGCTGCTCCTAACATTGAATTAAATAATATATTGTGGAGTAAGAGCCAGAGAGATTCTAAGATTGCACATTTTTAAACTATAAATCTGGATCATACATAATCCGATGTACTGAATACTTTGGACAGTTCCTGCTAAGCAAACCATTTGAATGGAGTAACAACATAGATGATGATCAGTGAAGGTTTCTAAATATTAGACTCTTTCTGTTTCATTGCAGCTAAGCTTTTGCATATCTATTATTCTTACTTTTAACCATACAGGGTTATCCTACAGTGCTGTCAAGTCATAGTCCTTCAACGGTCTAAATAAAAACTTTAAAAATAAGATTATAGTAGTGTTTTATTGTAAGATTTGACCCATGCTACACAACCCCTGATGTATAAAGATTCCAATTAGGAAAAGTTCAGTATTCTAGTGATTTACTGTTCTTTAGTAAACGGCATGAAGAGAACTCTCTGAGAGAAACTGTGCTCTGCATTAATTTCAAGATTCCTCATGTCAGAAATAACTCCAGGCATCCTTTACGTGGTGTGGTAGAGGAGCTCTCCCCTTGCTTTCCTTCTTAAGAACAACAAAGAAACTGAACATGTGAAAAGAAACTCCATATTTTATGATACTTTGAATCGCCCACAGCCTAAACTATAGTCTCTGAGAAACATGAAGTGATAATTCTCCAGAGCCAGGAAAAGTTTGAAAGCAGATACATACTTTAGTAGATTTCAGAAACTCAGAGAAATAGACAAATTGAAAATTTTAGCTGGTAATTTCAACACTTGTCTTCCGGTTAAAGATAGAACAACTATACAGAAAATCAGTGAGGATATAAAAGATTTGATCGACACAGTCAATCAACATGACATAATTGACATTTACAGAACACTATACCCAAAAATTACAGAATACAGGGCATTTTTAAGTGCTCACACTGGGTCATAAAACAAACCTCAATAAGTATAGAAGAATGGGAATAAAACAGAATATGTTCTTGGATCACAAAGGTATTAAATTAGAAATCAAAAATAAACATAAACTATACACACACATTCTTATTGGGCTACGAATATATCCAATAAGAAATATAGTACTATATATCTAGCAATTCTAAATATAGAATTTATCCTGTGGATATATTGCACATAGATCCAAACACATAAAAAGAAAATTCACTTGAATGTTATTTACAATTTAAAAAGCAGAATAAAAGAATAGAAACAACTTGAGTCATCATTATGAGACTAATAAAATATATTAGGGTGCATAAAATAATAAAATATTAAAAAGCCATTAAAATTAGTATGATTCTTCTACATGTGCAGATATGCAATGCCATCCACTAATAAACATGAATATAATTAATCAGTATGCTTTCTTTTTAAGTCATTGTAAATTTTTGAGACTTTGTTTCCTTTGGGTCTTATTTCTAAAACCAAGGTGTATTATCTTGGTAGCTCATCCAGTTTTAATCATATGGTTAATAAAACATGTAGTAAACAATTCAGTTAGCATGAATTCAGTTCTGGTAGCATTTATTACTCCCAAATGTGATGACCTTCAAGAATTTAGTTAGTAAAATGTAGAGAACATTTTCTATAAAAAAAAAATAGCCACTTGAGTTTTTAAAGAATAAGAAGTTTGTCCTTAGAATCTGCTATGTTAGTCACTAGAGAATTCTGTTGGAGTGAAATTAAAGAACGGCTGAGACATTTAAAATCTAGAAGCAGAAGATGATAAATCAAGAAATACTTTGGACAAAACTACAATAGTTATAGCACAATAACATGCAGATAAGGCTAGTCGACGGCATACATTTTTTTTTTTTTTTTAATGAGGGAAATAGTGGGTTTGTTTCTTTGGAATCATGATTTTGGCCCATGGGCCCAGCCACTCCGTGGCATGTGGGATCCTCCCAGACTGAGTCATGAACCCATGTCCCCTGCATCGGCAGGCGGACTCTCAACCACTGCGCCACCAGGGAAGCCCTAAAAATAAAGAGATTTTACAGAAGAAAAAAGTTATTTGAAAAGACTTTGAAGGAAGATCTGATTTATTTGCTCTGGATGTTTGGCTTGTTGTATTAGAGAATCTAAAAGGTGAAGAAAAACAAAATAAGGGATCTGCTGGGACAGAGAAGTGTTGGCTTGGTTGGCCTAGAATGTTATGGTGACTAAATATTTGGTGGATTGTAAACGCTGTTTTTAAGAAAAATATGAAAATTTTGCTCTAAATCAATCAATTAATTCGAGTCAATCCTTGATGTTTAATTTCTCAAGATGAGTTTTATTATTGCTACTGAAGTTTGCTGACAAAAAGTTTACCCATATCTTGGAGAAGTGTTAATGCAATTTGAAAGCTGTGAAAATAATAGATCTTTAAGGATACAAATAATGATACAGTTACCAGTTAATTTTTATTTAAGGTAATAAGACTTATTTTAAATTGCATTTTTAAAAGTTTTAGAATATTTGGCCTGTAAGATGTTCTGATTTTTTTTTTAAATTGTGGTCAACTGTATTTAGGAAACGTTATATAATATCGTGGATTTCAGTGTTTCAAAATGAAATTAGCAAACTTTGAAGGATCCTGAATTGAAAGAAAGAGAGGGAGGGAGGGAGGGAGAAAGGAAGGAAAAGAGAGAGAGAGAGGAAGGAGGAAGGAAGGGAAGGGAAGGAAGGAAGGAAGGAAGGAGGGAAGGGAGGAAGGAAGAAACTAATACTGTTTAATTCAATATTTCTTAGTTGTTTACCCCAAATCAAGGGTCAGCAAACTTTCTGTAAAGGGCCAGATAGTAAATATTTTTGGTTTTGCAGGACAAGAGGCAAAATCAAGAGTATTATGTAAGTTTTAATGTAACAAGGCAGAAAAACACGTTGCCAGAAAATTCTATTGAGGTAATTCAAAGTAAAATAACAATTAAGTGTAATGTTTTATAATACATATCTACCAATAAGAAGAATGGGATTCTTTTTTGTGGGATAACTTTTCACCTAATTAGGATTCCATGTAAGTGTTCCCTCTCATCAAATTAATTACACATGTTGGTCTGCAAAAACCATTCTTAGTTCATGGGCCAGGCTAGATTTTGCTCATGCACCATAATTTACTGAACCCTTCCATAGACCATGAAACTTTTTTTTTCATATAATGCCTATCAGAACTAGTATTTTTATAACTAGTGTTTTAGAATATTACTTTTCTGCATTGAGAGCCAGAGAATGGTAAAGCTGATTGGCATGAGCCTCATATGAAAAGGATTTTTTATAATGAGGTGGAAGAATTATGTTCTAAAGGAAAAAAAAGGGAGCAATGAGCATCTTGAGGTATGAGATAATAAGCAGGGGTCACTAGAGAGGGTGCCTGGGTAATGATGTTCTCAAGGGAGACCAGGGTTCAGATATGGCAAAGAGGGAGAAGGAACCCTTAGAGAAGTAACAAAGTAGAGGGAAATAAGTTGGTTTTGGAGTGCCAGTTTTCAAATATAGAGTAAAAGGGCATGGAAGGTTGAGTGGGTAAAGGGCCAGGGAGTATTGAGTGTTATTATAGGGATGATGACATGGTGGAAGATAAGTTGTTAGTGACAGTAGTTAAAATCTGGAGATGTCTGATACAAACAGGAATAAATGACATGAGAGATTTCGCTGATAAAGTCTGTGTGAGGAAAGTGATCACTAAGCCTGGGGCAAGGAGACTTAATTGCTGCAATGATGGGATCCATGCAAAGCTTGATGGTCTTCTTTGCGTGAACCCTGTGATGAAGGATTCTGGACAGCAGACTTACAGCCTATGCAGCCTAAATGATTTTGAGGAAGTAAATTCTGGGTGTATTTCCTCAATTCTCATTCTCCTCCTCCTCTTTTTCATCTTCCTTCTCCTTCTTACTACTTTTAAATTCCCAGAAAAGTCTTTTATTCAGGGGCATTGTTTTGAAAGTTTGTCAAGCCGTCATTTTTTTCACCTTGTCTTATTCCATCCTCCATTTATAAACCCAAGAATGTATATGCACTGGTGATATTCCCCCTCCCCCTGCCCAGAATCATACTGTTCATTTGCTTCTCAGTCATATTATATCTCTTCAAGACTTATGATACCAAGTTATCAGTGGAGGATGAATTTGGACTTTCCTATTAAAGCATCTTGCTATCTGTCTAAACATTGATTTTCTATCTCTATTAGTCTTGGTTTTGTCTATTCTAACATTAAAGTATTATATGCATCGAACTTGGAAATACACCCACCTCCCACCAAAGGCTAATGTGAAAGAAGTCCCTTTTAAGAGAGGGCATATTATTTGTCTACTGTATTAATACCTGTAGAATCAGGAGACCCATATAGGAAAGGTGTTTGGAGGTTCAGTTTGAGATATCCTATACCTTAGTTGTTAATAATACAATATCATTGAGATAATTGAGATTTCATTTCACTTCCTGCTTCTCCAAGAATAGAGGGTAATTATTTAAATTTACTCAAAATGAAATGAAAGATTCTATGATCATGATTAAAAATTTTTCAAGACACTTTATCCATCTTTGTACCTCCACAAATGGACCAATATTATTCTAGTCAGTTTTTAAATAGAACTGCTTTTCAGAATGACTAGTAAATGGATAATTGTTAAGAAAGATCTCATTCTTATCTCCTTATGTTTCCCTCTCTTCTCTCCAGCTCTCCAACAAATCTTTCATATCTATAGTCTGGCTTCATTCACCCTCTAACACACATCTCTTTGCCTTGTCATTTCTCCCCCTATTCCTTCTGCTTTTTTCTATATAGTGTGTTTTCAACATCTGATCATTTAAACCCACCTTTTCTCATGCCATTTCCTCTACTTGAATTTTGTTTTACCTTTCTCTGCCTAGGAAAATCCACCTGAACTTGTAAGTTCAGCCAAAATGTCATGCCTCATCTGAAACCTTTTCTGACCCTCCTATTCCTCAATCAGATTCAAGCTGTCTTGTGTCTTTATTCACATTCTAATAATGCTTTGTGCATCAATATGTCATACAAATACCATGTAGTTTGTTAATTACTTCTTTTTTTTTTATCTTTCTTATTTTAAACTGTGAATTCATCAACTACAGGGACTAAGACTCAGTCAACATTGTCTCATAGACATGGTGCGTAGTAGGAGTATAGTGAAATTGCAAATGAATAAGTGACCTGTATAACCATCGTTCCTCCATGTGTGCCCCCATACATGTAGCTTGCCATCTTTAAACTTTCTTCATTAAGAAACAAAAATATTTTAAGTAGTAAATATATATAATTATATGTGTCTTTAAATAATATGAAATGTCTGACATTAGCATTTTTAAAAAGTGGTATCTCACAAGGAAGTCTATTTTCTGTTCAAGGTAGACTTTTTCTGTTTTGTGTGTCAGTGTCTCCCCAAGAAAGAAGAAAATAAAACAAACACAGACAAAAACTGTACTATGTGATGGCAAGTGGATGAGATTTACTAGGGCAGAGATTGCCTTGTAGATGGATTAGTACATAAATCCTAACCAGTACAATTTGCTTAGAATTTTAGTGTAAAGAATTTAGCCTTTACTCTTTATGGAATGCTGAAAGTTTAATTGGACAATGTCGCAGTCAAAGCACTGACAGAAAGGGTCTGTTTTGTCATTTTATTGTATGGATGCAAGTGAGGAGAACTGAAGAGAGGGAAGCAGTGAATAAACTATTGCAAACACCAAACATGAATTAGTAAAAATCAGAAATGACTCTTTCAAACATCCTCTTACATTCTTTCATCAACAAAATAAAAAGTTATTAGGGTATATTGTGTTACAGTTACACATACATCAGAGATAGGGTTTAATTATACCCCATTGTAGCAGACAGATAACGAAGCAGAAGGAATAATCATTTCTGTAGACTCTCACATGGGGAAAAAGAAGAAGGAGACAACAAGGAAGTATTTCAAGTGCTTTTTGTCCTGCATTTCAAGTTATGCTTGAATTTAAATGACTCTCATCCTCAGTTGATCATTAGCTCAATTAAATTTAACTTTATAAGAACATTAACTAGAATAAACAAATTAATTATGGACATAAGACATTTCATTACTAAGTTGAATTTTTATGATTATTTTACTCATATCCAGTATTTGGGGAGGATACAGTAAAAAATGTTTGGATATTCTTGTATTGAAAAAAATGGCCTGTATTTTTCATTTGTGCCCAGGGACGCCTTGAAATTGCCTGAAGTGGAATAAAGAGTCCAGAACTGTGGGTAAAATGTGCATGGGAGATAGCCAAGGCTGGTTCCACCTACTGCATTTTTCAATTTGTTTTCTTATCAACATGCCCATAAACTGGAAAGCATTAGGCACAGACACATTGATAAGCATATGAGAATTATGCTTCCAATCTCCCTCAATCCTCAGAATCTCTTTTTTAAATTTTGGAGTCTCCATTTGAAATACAAGGAGTTACAATACAAATGTAAAATCAAATTGTTTTAGCATCAGAGAATAAAGTGTATATGCACCATGCTTTTTGCTAATCCTGGGATGGATGAAAGCTGGAAAGAAACAGGGGTTAATTTAGCTTGCTCCCAACATAAGTGACAGTGAAGGGCTTTCTTACCCATGAGGCTTTGAAGGTTAAGCTGCCGCATGTCACCTGGTAATTAGGATTCCTGGAAGTAAGTGAGAGACATGGATTCACGTTCATTTCAACCGAAAATGAATTCATTAAATAGATTTCTGAAAGCTCTCAGAACCAATGAGAAAGTTGGAATTCCAGGACTGGAAAATGAACAGGAGCCAGGAGGGGTCAGGCATTGTTGAACATAGGATTTGTTCAGGAAAATTTGATTACAATGCCACAGGAATCTGTGATTAGGATACTGCAACTGGCAGCTACATCAGTCTCACAAAGAGCACTGCCAGGATTAGATCCCATGTCTCTTTGATAGAAATCCCATTTTCTACACTTTTGCTTTTATTCTTGTTTCCCATTTCAAGTTCTACTGCTATGACACATATTGGGCAGTAATATGTCCCGCTAAATTAATGTCATCATACATTGGTTTTGTTTTTCTTTACTGGCCATATCTACATTAATTTGTGTGTGCTTGTATTGGAATGCAACATTAGATTGTAAGATCTCGTCCTTATATCCCCAAAACTTAGCACAGCATCTAGCATGTAAACAATCCAGATACCTATTTGGTAAATGATAAAGGACTAGAAAAAAGGGTAATAAGACAAGAGATGGAGTGGTGAAGGAACAATGAAAAAGAAGAAAGTGGAGTAGAGGAAGAAATGGGTACACAATGACTAGACAATACCATCCTCTAGCATTCTGACACATATAAATCATCACATTAAAGTTTTTTTTAAATAATATAATAATGTTGATTGTCTTCAGTGTGTCGCAGTTTATTTCTTGGGGCGCATAAGAATTTTAAATTAATTTTTCAATTATCAAAATGATCAATTTATCATACAGTCTTCTCTTACCCTAAATGAGGTTTAGGGAATGACACTGCCAAGAGATAGTCTGTTGTTACATTTCATTGATTGGAGTTGGTTTTCAATTATCTGTTTGCTTGTTTTTATCTGGTATCCATTTTTCTCCTAAAAAAAAAATGGATAAAAGGGCTTTGGAATTGGGGAGTGACTTACATAATTATGAATTTAAGGCAAAAGGATATATTTCACTTCTTTGAGAATGCATAATGTTCTATAAAGGTTTTACGAAATAAGAACTCTTTGAAAGGGTTTCCTGATATGAATAATTGCAAATGTCAAGGGATGAGAGTTCTCTGATAGTGATTCTATCTCTAGAATGTCAGGTACTAGTGCAAAGGTGACATGAATGATTTGAGTGAGTTATTCTATCCCAGAGATGGTTCTGCAGAGAAATGAAAGCAGTACTCTATAACCCACAGACAGATTTATTCAAAGCTAAAATGTCAGAGGTAATCAAACTATTTAACTTGTGCTCATAGCTTTACTTTGCATTACATAAATGGGCTCTCAGAATTTATTACACACTGACAAAGAAACAAAATTTTTATAAAGTTGAATGATATACTGTGGCTTTTAGTAAAATATTGATCATCTTTAAGGTAGCATTTTCAATGAATTATGATTACTGATAAAATTCTGCATAATTTTTTCCTTTTTCTTTAAGTTAACAGAATGCAGCAAATAAGCAGAGCTGATTCTTGTGAACAATCCCATTTTCACAGTGCCCAGAGTAGAAACAGAGGATCATTCATATACCAGAAGACCCCTGATTTGCTCTTTACTAGTGCTACCAAACCAAACTTGGGTCTGCTCACCCACCACACAGCAAAGCTAATCTACTGACACTGGGTTGTGGTGAAGGCAAGTACAGCATTTATTTGCAGGGTGCCAAGCAAGGAGAATGGGTAGTTCATGCTCAAAAGACCCAAACTCCCTGATGGCTTTCAGGGAAGTGCTTTTAAAGACAACATTTGGAGTGAGGGTTGCAGCTTGTGGACTTTCTTCTGATTGGTTGGTGGTGAGATAACAGGGTGATCTTTCAGGGACCTTAATCATCAACCTTCTGGTTCCAACCAGTCTTGGTTCTATGTGCTTGTGGTCAGCATACAGTTACCATCTTCCACCTGGGTGGGGATCTTAGTTTTTGCATAACAACTCAAAGATATGTGTCAGATTGTTATGTGTATTCCTTGAGAAGGAACTAGGACTCTGTTTTATCCCTAAACTATTGTTTCTTGACTGCTTTTCCTTTGTTTCTTCATTCCCTCACTTCCCTAATTATTAACTGCTTGAGTCTGTTCTTTGTAACTCAGGGAAGTCCTAGGAGACTAAAGCCCTTTTTCTACAAACAAGAAACTGGGGACACAGAAGGGCTTTTATACCCAGGAAGACCCCACAGTGTCCTGCTCAGTTTCACTAGCACTATTCCCCGCCAAGGGTAATTATTATCATAATTTGCAACACAGTTGTTGACTATTACAAATAGCACTGCTATGAGCATTCTCATATATGTTCCTTGATATATTGGGTTCCCATATATGTCCATATATTGGATGTATATCCATATACATTTTTGTTATGGATATATATCCATATACATTTCCTTGGATGGAGTTGCTGAGTTTTACAGTTATGCACATATTCTGTTTTGGTAAAAACTGTTACATATATTTACAAAGTGATTGTACCAATTCACTCGCCCACCAGAAGAGATGAAAGTTCCGGTTGCTTTACATCCTTGGCAACATTATTATTGGCTCTCATTTTCACTTTAGCCATTCTAATTGTAAAGTCAAAATACTCTGATTTTTTTTGTCTGCTTATATTCTTTCGTGTTACCAAAAGAATCTGTTATATAAATCAAAATAAGGACCTTTTATTTATAAGTTTACACTTAAGAGTCTTTAAAGGATAATTCCTCTAAGTGTTTCCTAGACTGAAATGTAGCATATTGCTTAAAAGGGAAAATTTTACTTCAAATCCAATGGAATCATACCCATTAATGGAATATGGCTTAAATATTTCAAACATTTTTATTTATTTAAAAAATACTTAAATGTCTTATGTATGTGATGGAGTTCAAGGTGGCTTATTGATAAAAAAAGTATTATGTACATAATTATGTGCTTTAATACTGTCCATATGATAAAATTTTCTTATTTATTGAAAAATGATAACATCTGAATCTAATAATGATGCTAAATCACTGCAAAATCTTTTGTGTATGATTTATTTCCAAAGTAATATTACATGAAATTCACTTTATTAACATATATTTAGTTTAATATAAATTATTTAAGAAATTGATAAGTTGGAATAATTAAAAATTAAAATCTGTTCCTGGTAAAGCAAAAGGCAAAGATTCCACACAAATTTTGGAGCCACTATTGGATCAGGAAGTATGACGAAGTTGGAGTATGGTTAGTGGTCCAGGAGCCAAAAGAAGCAAGGATATGGTTATCTGAATGTTCACATCTATTAGGGCAGGTTGAAAGATGAGAACTGCATAGATTTGAAGGGTATAAAAAATATATATATATATATATATATATATATATATATGCTGCTACTTAGTCACTATTGTTGAAGCTGGCATGCAAAAGCCACTACCAAAGGTTAAATGTCTTCCAGTTCCTAACTAGCAGCTTTCTCATATTTGCAGAAAGTAACTAGAACCCATCAAGCAAAGAAGCTGAGAAGACTAGTTTGCAAGGGAATTTTAGAATTGTAGATTTCAGGTTTCTGATGACACAGTAATAGAAGACTATGGCGGGTGGGGGGCAGGTGTGGGGCTGAGTACCAAAAGACAACATTCAGGGCTTCCCTGGTGGCGCAGTGGTTGAGAGTCCGCCTGCCGATGCTGGGGACACGGGTTTGTGCTCCAGTCCGGGAAGATCCCACATGCCGTGGAGCGGCTGGGTCCGCGAGCCATGGCCACTGAGCCTACGCGTCCGGAGCCTGTGCTCCGCAACGGAAGAGGCCACAACAGTGAGAAGCCTGTGTACCGCGAAAAAACACACAAAAAAGACAACATTCAATGTATATCTGTTGGTGAGATCCCTGCTAGTGTAAGTTTGTATTAGTATTGCCATTGTCTGGTGCACAAAAATGGATTCATGTTGAAATAATTTTCTTGTTTTGTGCCTTTTGTCACTTGACAGTATCTCAGTGAAACACCTCCAGGTCAACTCATGTAACTAATTTATTCTCAAAGCCCGAGTGTTACTACCTGATGTGGATGAATCATAATCCATCCAGGCAAGCACTTTGATAGGTTTTCACTTTGACTCTTCATTTTGGCCATCATAAACACTGCAGAAATAAATATCACTCTTCATCATTCTGTACATATTGGTGGTTTTCTGTTTTTGTTTTTCTTACAAGACAAGGTCCCAGATTTCGGATTGCTGATGAGATGGAATATGTTTTGTTTTCAGTTGCCATGTTGCTTTTCAATATGCTTATCACACTTTATATTTTCACAATCAACATAGGAAAGGTCCCCTTTCACCACATCCCTGCCAGTAATATATGTTATCTGGGATAGTTTCTTAATTACAACTTTTTCCCAGAAAGCAAGCCACAGTAGAAGGCAACCCAAATACTATCCCAACTTGGCTGTGACTTTGTAGATTCTCTTACACCATTAAAACATATGGGGATTTTTGAATGATTTGTAGTTTTCTAATTTAAAATTATCATAAAAATCACTCAAATCAGTGAAGGTGGAATAGCTTTTCAGTAATATTTCAGCTAAAATAGATCTAACATTCAATTATATTTCTGTTCTATTCTGATGTTCTTTTTCAATTAAACTGGCTGAAAGTTCATAAGAGTCTGCTCTTATAAGTTTGTATTAGGCATTGTCTCTGGTTAAATCAGTCACAGTAGGGTAATTTACATTGTAATTGCTCTCAAACCTATAATCCTAATGACTTTTAACCTCAAATGTTCATTCATTGCCATATGTCCATCACAAGTTGGCTGGGGCTGGGGAAGGAGTTTGTACCATACCTCTTCACCCAGCAATCCTGGCTGCTGGGGCATCCATCATCTTAAGCATTACTGGAGTAGCAGCAGGGGAAGAGAAGGCAGAAAGTTGAAAATTGGCTCTTACAGCCTCCTGCACAGCAATGACACATGTTGTGTTCAATCATTGGTAATGAGTAATATCAGTTAACACATTGATAGAATAATTTCCTGGGTCATTTACTACATATTTCTCAGTTTGTCACAGCATATAGTATTTCAGCTGTCTTCCTGTTGCCTTTCTTGTGACTTTACCAATTTTGAATTATTTTGTAAGTGTACTAAGACCATGGATTTTGAAAAACTGCTTAGTCAGCTTGCTCTATTAGCTGAAAAATTAAGTGGTCAAATAGCTATCCATTTCTATTTGTTATACTGTGTAGGTGGCTCATTGAAGGAATTGATTGATGGCGTCAAAAATATTATGACAGTTTAATCAGTAACATTAGGATAAATGGCATTAGTGTTTGTCATATTTTCAATGTGATTTAAATCTAGTCGTAGCCCTTGATCATTGCCCTTTGGATCCAGCTTAATTTCATCAATGTGCCAAGATAGTACCTGGGAATATTTGCAGCTCCTATATTGCTAAAGTAGTGGTGAGAGTTTGTGACTATTACTTGAAGCTAATATAATTCAAGGAAAAACTTTGGTAATTTAAAAGGGTTTAAAAGACTATAAATGTATATTTTCATAAAGGCAGCCACTAATTTTTTGTCCACAGAAAAAAGATCTTGTGGATATCCCCTGATATTACAGATTTCAGCAAATGGCATTAAAATTCTGATTCCATATTGCTTGTTCTTTTACATTGAAACAGATGTCAGTTTCATGTGGAGTTTGAACATCATCCAATCTGTTCTTCAAATACAAATGTAATTACTGGTCAATGGTTTTGGTATCCAAAACCATTTATACATCTGCTGAAATCGTGGAGGTTTTATTAATTGTTTTGACTTAGAGTTTTTTCCCTTCAAAAAGCTGAGGATTTGGAACAATATTACATTGGGTTAAGTAACCCTTTTTAGTGTTTTTTAAATATTTATTATTTATTTATTTTTGGCTGTGTTGGGTCTTCGTTGCGGCATGGGGAATCTTCACTGAGGCACGCGGGATCTTTCGTTGGGCTTCTCTCTAGTTGTGGTGTGCGGTTTTCTCTTCTCTAGTCGTGGCGTGCAGGCTCCAGGGTGGGTGGGCTCTGTAGTTGCAGCACGCAGTCTCTCTAGTTCAGGCATTCAAGCTCAGTAGTTGTGGTGCGTGGGCTTAGTTGCTCTGTGGGATGTGGGATCTTAATTCCCTGACCAGGGATCGAACCACTGGACCATCAGGGAAGTCTCAAGTCACCCTTACTTTTGATAATAGTCCCATGTGCTTATGTAGCATGAGTGTGGATGATCTGAATTTCTATTTACTTACAAGTCCTAGTAGAAGGTTATGGTACAAAAAGAGGATTCCCTCCAAGTAAAGCCGATTTTGTGTGCCTATTTCATATACTGTTTGTGAAAGGCAAAAGGAGGTAGTATACAAAACACATAAAGTTTAAGCCTTAACTGGCTACCATAAAGCTAATATTATTTCTCAGTTATGAGGGGTTGTGAAAGTCATAAAAAAAAACCACTTCCATCCAGTTTTAAGATACCTGGGATATAGTTCTCAAACTTTTGCCTAAGTGGGACCTGCATACTTTCAATAATAAGTTTATTTCCTATATTGTTATCACTTGAAAACTTTCTAAATGAAGTGAAAGCAATGAATATCATTTGTTAATACCACCCCCTCTCCTCCTAATAGTACTACCCCTACTGCTATTACTATTCTACTAACTATTCCTAATATATAGTCGTCATAATATAATCAACCCAATAGTCAATAGTTTGGGATAATTTACACCTTGGCTGAAGCTGTAGAGGTTTTGTTTTGAATTAGATTCTGTAGCGCCTGCAAAAAGTGTAAGATTTTTGAACCAGATTATCTTGCGTGAAGTCAGCCCTGCTCCTAGCAATAGCCACATGTGTTACATGTTCTACATTCATCATCTCATTTATTCTTCACATCAGATCTCTAAAGTAGGTGTGAGACATCCACATCTTATAAAAGAGAGGATTGAGATGCAGAAAGGTTAAGCAAATTATCCAAGTTATTTGGATTTTAAATTTAGGCTGCCTGATTATAAACACATGTTTAAACACCTATTATATCTTTTTACTCTCCACCCCCAACAATTCTTATTCTTATTGTCATCCTCACCTGTAATATAAACAACAGGTAGTAGTGGAATGGTTAACTAGATACACTCACTGTTAAGTGCTTGCCAAATCACCAGAATCAAAGTAGAATACCAATCAAATGTTCTGGATGTTAAGATTGCCTTCATCATTGAGCACATCAAGGTTTAAAATCTAGGACCTCATGATTAATCACACAATTATTTCAGAAGTTCTTGTGTTTGCTCTGTCTGCTTTTGTGCAATGATCCTATAGCATGCTGGAACACATGGGCACTAGGCCATCTTTCACCTTCTTAGTAAAATGTCAATCTAAATAGCAATTTGGCTTTCATTGAACAATATTTTACTCCCCGCAACAAGTGGATGAAACATGGCTCTGTGACAGTTATATCACACAGACCAACAGTTTGGAATGTTTGGCATTAAAAATATTTTAAAGTGAATTATAAATAATTTTATCCTGAATTATCTCTATTAAAGATAGTTCATTTTTTTGTGGACAGACACTTTAATTTCTACTGCTCTTCCTGTATTGGGACTATTGTTGTTGCTGCTGGTGATGTTGACATTATTTTGTAAGACTGTAATGTATTCATATTAAAACTCTTTCTTGAATCCTCAAGCACAAGGTTATTATTACTGCTATGCTATTTAGGAAAGAATTACCAGGGAAGACTGAGGCATAGGGAGGTGTGTTCCACTTATCAATCTGAAAGAATTTTGCCAGTGTTTCCTTTCATTAGTGGATCTTTGAGTTGAGCTGGAGAGAATCAGAGACATGCTCTAAAGATTATTTTATTGATCACCAATGCATTTTTTGGTAAAAGACCCCAAATTGAGGTTTTTCGAGTTGTTTGCTGTTACTAAAATGACATCTAGTACAGTTGTCAGTCTCTTAAGCCTGCAGAATATTATCTCAAACCCAAACCAATTTTGTGGTATGAGAAAAAGATTATTAAGTAGATGAAACATTGTTGTCGAATATATGGATTTAAAAGCTTCAATAGCTAGTACCATGTAATTTCTAAATGATAACTGGATATTATATGATAGAGAAAGAAACAGCCATTAATAATTGAAAGCAATAAAAATATACATTAAATAAAAACAAATTGAAAGCAGGCAAATAATAAAACACTTAGCTCTTCAGCTATTATTCTATTATATGAAAGTTTAAAAAAAGGCTTCCTAATATTTTTGGTTTTTTGGTTTGTTTGTTTTACATGTTTCCTGATCCAGATTTATATTTTTGAAAATAATATCTACTATCAACCTGATATAAAGAGTAGTTCATTGCGACTGACATCTTCTGGAAAAGAAGGAATTATTTTTAATGGAATTGCTGACTGGTTGTATGAAGGTGAGTGAATAGATTTAGTTTCAAAAGAATACAAATGATATATTTTTATACAAAATCTATAAGAAAAATCTGTTCAATTATAACAATACTTATAGCACTATTTCTTCCTCTCATTTCCTCTCAAAATTGCCTTCATGCTTTCATATCTTTGCATCTGCTCATGTTTTGACTGGTTATGATTTACGTCTACTTATATAATTCCATGTTTGAGATATATATATATATATATATATATATATATATATATCTCACATATACGCACATACACATTTTGTTCAGGCTAAATAGATCTTATTTTTGGTGATGCTTAACTAATGAAAATGAATAATCACCTTACATCACTCTGGAATTAGATGCTGAATTTTTCTGACTCTGGGAAAGAATAAACAAAATCCTTTACTATTCAAAAAGTGCATGAAAGCCACTTAATTATTAGTCATTTCCATTAAGAACATTCTGCACATTTTAAAAGCCACTGTATAGGGACCAAAATATTCAATAAAACCTACCTAAAAAGTTATTTATAATAACTGTTGAATCAAGTTTTCCTAATAGCTGAGAATATAAGAAGGAATCAGGTGATGAAAACCTCTATCCAATTTTATCATGTACCAATTATCAGCTAGTTATAGGTACAGATTGCCTAGGAAAAACTCAAAGTGTGAGTTTAAAACCTACGTTTCAGACTCTACAACTGATCTTGGCAAAATACATCAAAATTTAAACTAAGTTAGTCTATTAAATTAAAAATTACAAAGCAAGGATCTTCCAGAGAATAAATTTTACTCTTGAGCAGTACTGGCAAATGCAATCTTTCTAGCTCAGAGTTGCTACTTTTAATTATGTAAGAAAGTAAATCATTTAGTTTATTCATTCATTCATTTCATTCATTCATGCTCTCATTTGACAGATATTATTGAAGACCTACTATGTTCCAAGTACTTGTCTAAGTGCTGAGATACATCAGGAAACAAAACAAAGTTCTGCTCTCAGGACTTTACATTAAAAGGAAAATGTTGCTGGGTGGAACTATATTATTAAGGAAGAGATATTGTAGCCCTCAAGATTTACACATATATGTGTACGTGTGTATTTATATCTATAATATATTTTGTGTATAAGCTAGCATCAAATAGTAAAAGCCACAGTTTATTCTGAGGAGTAGGGGAACCTACTGTGGAAATATCAGTGATAATTATACTATGAAATTTTACAAAATGAAATGCACAAACAGATTAGTAGGATTCTTTGGTTGAGAGTGTCAAAAAACTGACTCTGGCTTTCTTATTTCAAATGATGGATTATTAGAGGGGCCTGAGATGCCCCAATGAATTGAAAAAACAGGTGAGGAACAAACTTGAAACCTTGGTAGTTCTGAGAATCTAGGTAGTAAGAATTAACCACCTCTTACCTAGAGGAGCTAGGAAAGACACACCTTTTATCTTCAAAATATTTTTGGTACTGTAGGAGACTCTGAAAGATGAAGAAACCATGCCCATGCAGTGTACTAAGTAATAAATCACAGTAAACACAGGATTCTATGAAAAAACAAAGGAGTCAGACTTAGCCCATTTTAGGGATTTGTAAATATTTTCTTAATGGGGAAACCCTCTGAGCTGAGCCTCAAAGAATAAGAAGTTTAACACAGAAGAAGAAACCAGGAAGGAAAAATCCAAGCAGGAGTTAAAAGCTTGAAGAAGCATAGAAGGGTTAAATAGCATAGTGTGTGCCCAGGGAACTAAAATCAGCTTGGTATTATTGAGGCATAAAATTTGAGAAAAGGAAGGCAACAAGAACCAAGAGGCAGTAACCCTAAAAATTATCTGGGATTTCAATTATTTTCCACTATTAAATGGAGAAACTAATACAGCTTTTCAGGAAAGGAAGTGTCAAGATTAGATCTTCCACATAAATAGATCATTTTGGCTAGAATGTAAAGCTGGAATTGAGTAGTGAAAAGAACCAATGAGCAGCTATAAGGCTTTTTCTATGTTCTATCAAGAGATAATGAGCAAGAGGACTAGGGTTAAAGCAGGAAGAAGGAGGGAAGATTCTAAAATTGATGAGGCAGTAAAATAGGTAGATCTTAGTGTTTAAATGGACGAGATGGATTGAAGAAGTCAAGAATGAATCTTTGGCTTCTGGCTTGGATCACTAGTAAATAGTGGTGGCAGACACAGTGAGTAGACATCAGAAGGAACAGTAGACTCAGGGAGGAGAGGAATAATTTAGTGGGAACATTGGTGCTTCACAGTGTGCTAGTATGCTACATTGGGTGACAAAATGTGATCCTTAACATTCAAGAAATTTTGAGTCAACTCGGGGTAAACCCAATGTAGGATGTGCTGACTTGACACTGATCAAGATTTGGGCCTCTGTCCTTTAGGGAAGGCTTCATATAGCTTATGGAATTACATCTTTGAGGAAATTATAAGGAGAGAAATTAAAGACCACTATTTGGGAAATAAGGTTATCTTCTTAATTAGAGAATAAAAACCTGTATATTGGGGCTGAAACTGAACAGTGTGTTGAGGGATAAGCAGGACAAATGAGTAACAAAAACTTTTGTTTTGGGGATGACACTGTAAGTCTGACACTTTCCAAAAAGGGGGAAATGGAAAAATTATGGGTTTTGCCATTCAAATTAAATTCAATCCTTTGGGCTCATATGTTCTAGGTATACTAGGAAATTCCAGATATGCTATGTGAGTTAATTCTTAGGATGCTAGTATATCTAATCACTTACTGAAGAAACCATGATTCAGGGAGGATAGGTGACTTGAACATGACCTCAGCATTCACAAGGGTAGAGCTGACACTTGAATGTGTGTCTTCAAAGTCAGTGCTTCGTCCTGGGCTACTCCACCTGTTACAGTGCAGGGCCTTTCACTCTTCCCTAAGGGATGACATGCATTATGGACCTAAGGTGTTAGATTTCCCTGGTCTCTTTCATCAGCCAGAGACTCTGAACCCTACTGTCCATGGACTTACCTCAATTCTTGCTTCAGTTCCAAGAGAAGGGACCTTACGAAGGGAATAAGTGTTAAGGTTTGGCAGAGGGATTTAGGCAATTCATACATCATTGATTTTCCCTCAGCATTTTGCTTGGCATCCCCAACCTATGGTTCAAAAGTCCCACACGGGCCTTAATCACTTACTATCACTTTGCTTATCCAATGTGTCAACACCTCCCAGAATCCAGACCTTCTCTTTTCCTTCAGTATACTCATGAAAAGGCAGTACTACCTATTACAAATGCATATGATCTTCAGCAGTATATATGTGATACTCTAGTGTAGAGATTTTCTTTTTATTACTTTGCAGAAATCAATTATAATATGAGTTAGCATGTGTGGGAAACCCAAAAAGGAACATGTAACATTTCCACTTACTTTTTCTAAATGGAAATTTACCTTCTATAATTATCGTAGGAAAAGATTAGAAGAGTCACATAAAAGATAATAAAATGTTTTTATGGCAAATATTAAGTGCGTTAGGGCCAGGCCATTCTGTGAGTGTGCCTATTGCTCCCAACCACAGTCACTAATGTGGAGTCTTTAAAAGTCTTTTAAAAGTGTAATTGTTTCTATTTCTAGTATTACGCAATTCCTAAGGAAAGTAAAAGCAAATAAAATATAATGTGGGGCTTCCCTGGTGGCGCAGTGGTTGGGAGTCTGCCTGCCGATGCAGGGGACGCGGGTTCGTGCCCCGGTCTGGGAGGATCCCACGTGCCGCGGAGCGGCTGGGCCCATGAGCCATGGCCACTGGGCCTGCACGTCCGGAGCCTGTGCTCCGCAACGGGAGAGGCCACAACAGTGAGAGGCCTGCGTACCCAAAAAAAAAAATATATATATATATGTATGTGTGTGTATATATATATATATATATATATATATATATATAAAATGTGTTTTAAAGAGTTGGTGAAGTTCATGGGGAATTCTCTGGTGGTCCAATGGTTAGGACTCCATGCTGTCACTGCCAAGGGCCTGGGTTCAATCCCTGGTCTGGGAACTAAAATCCCACAAATCACGCAGAGCGGCCCCCCCCCCCAAAAAAAAAAGAGTTGGTGAAGTTCAGAAGAAAAATAAAACATTGTGCTCAAAATGAAACATTTTAAGTATAATTTACACAAAGCACCTCAAATCTTATTCACATAAATTGGCATATTTAACGTGGTAACTTAACTAAACAAAGTATCAGATCAATATTTTGTTTAAAAAAGGTAAAGTTCACAGCTGCCAAGTTTACAACTTTGAAAATCTCCATGGAGTATTGAATCTATTAAATAAAAACAAAAAATGACTGTCACTTTCAATTATTTGAATAATGGAACTGACATGCCTAAAAGATTTATAAATATATTTTAGAATCTCGTATTTTAAAGGAATCCTTCTTTGAAATTCAATCTAACAGTTACTGAGCACATATATTTGTCAGACATCATCTGAGAGCAATACAATGAGGAATATGGGTTTCTATGTTTTGGGTATTTCCAACTAAATGGAGAGAAAAACTATAACCAGCTATTATACAATGAACCATTTGAAGCATGGTAAATAGAAATATAAATAGAACTACATGTCATCGTATTAAATATATGTATAAATAGAATTAATTCTGATGCGTTGCGGGAATATAGAGTGGTTTATAGAAGAAATGGTTTTTGCATTGAGCTTTAAGAATGACAAGAATAAAGAGGTGAGAGAAGAAAATTACAAGATAAACAATATGCTTATCAACAAATTGGGATTGTTGTTTTTTTGTTATTTGGTGAGAATAATGCAAAATGCCTGTATTCACTTTTTTTTGTGCCTTCTCATAGACACAGGAAGTCACATTCATCCATTCATTGATTCAACAAATATTTACTGAGTACTTACTAAATCCCAGTAAAACTGAACTGTGACATACAAAAGAAAAAAAGATTAGAGATGCAGCCATGGAAGCCAGAGGAAGATAGGATGATAAACAACAATGCTAAGTCTCAGGAGGTCAAACAAGCTAAGGATTCCAAAGTTACTGTTTGATTTGCTACCAGAATTTGACTAGAACAAAATCAGTCAAGTGGTGGTGCCAGAAGCAAGCCTGCAGTGGATGGAGCTGTAAATGGGAAGTGAGAAGGTTATGAACATAGACAATTCTGTCAAGAAAGTTGACAGTAAGATACAGGCAATAAGGGGAAAAAAATCAACCAAAACCCAGGGCTGACAGTAGATCCTCAGGAAATGCTATCTAAGTTGATAAACTACAAATGGATAAAATCAGCTTAGTTTTCGGAATTGCTTGTTAATCTGAACACAATGGTCGTATATGAGTTAATTTTCTGTGAGTGCTTTGTGTTGAGGCCATATTTTTAAGTGTCTGTGATATAAAACCACATGTGTTGAGAACTCCATCTGCTCTGCCGTGAGATTTTCTAAATCAGTGTAACAAAGACATTGAAGAGCCACGCCTACATTGAAATGGAATGGAATGCAATGTGTAAAAGTACATTGTTTGTAAATAATCTGATTACAGGAAGTTTCAATCCATGAGTAAAAGTCCCTACTAGTTGCAATTAAAGAATGTGTGCCTTGTTCAAGAGGACTTTTAAGCAAATGCATATTAAAGATTCTTTTATTTATCTACTTTCTATTCAGGTAGCTTTTTTTATATACCTGAAGGAAGTCACATAACTCTTTGTATATACTACTTTGCTCTTTTATCATTTTTGTGAGGAACAACTTTAGGCATAAATCACTCTAACATAAATAAAGGTAGATGATGTCCAGTTTCTACTGAATGGTGCTCTCAAATTGGGGCCATTCTCATTCTTGGGAAGTACTTGTGTACGCGTACTTCAGCACCCAGGATAGAACCTGCTTCTTAGAAACCCTGAGTGTTGATTTTGGGCAACACAATCTGAGCTCTCTGTACCTACAGGTCTTACAAGACTTAGAGTTTACGTGCACTCAATTGGCAGCATGTTTTTTCTCCAGTGTTATGTGGCTCACTCATGTCTCCTCACCTGAATGTTAAGTTACTTGAATAAATCAGGGTCAGGATCACTACTGGAAAAAAAATGGCGCCTTCAGAATAGTATTCAGCTTTATCTATGAAGAGGCCACTTGTAAAAGACAAGGAATATACAACCTGTGGCCAGTAATGGTTTAGCCGTTAATACCTGAAGAGGGAAGGGGGGCAGCTGTTACTAGGGCCTAGAAGGAGGGAGCCCTGGAGTTTTCACAGTATGAGAAGCAGTGAGTTTTGGTTGAAGAAGACAGCCAAACCCACATGATTTCCATGGGTGGAAACCAACAAAATAAATACCATGCACTAACTTTTTTCTCTTTATTTGATTTGCCTGGCTTCATATTGGCCACACTTTGAGTTTTTAAACTCAGACACCATGGGGATGTTCTTATTATTCAAATGAAAAGTTTGTGGCCCCAGAAGAGGAACACACAGAGTCTCATCTGCTGCCGTTTCATTGTAGAGTGATGTTAGTCCAGTTACATACCTGTCTGAAATTGACAGCCAGTATCTGTGTTTTCCATATAAGGTTTGGGGGGAAATGGCCCCATTAAGAAAGGAAATAACTTATCATATGGCCTTAATTGGTAATCATAGCTCCTTTCCTGGACTGTTCATTCCTTTTTCCATTTACCTTCAGTCAGCATTTTGACTAGATAGGTCATTTACCTGGTGCATCAAACCAAAACTTTATTCCTACCAAATCTTATTCCTTTGCTTCCTCTTCTTAATAACTAGGTTGCTACCGTTTTAGTTTTCCATTGAAATGGAAATTGGCATGTAGAAATGTGGAACTGGAAAATGAGATGGAATTAGACAAAAGGGTATTTGTGAATTTGCTAAATTCCAACTGTCTTCTTCCTTTTCCTTCTTTATATAGTAAAGGCACATTTTCTTCCTGGCAGATGATATTAATCGTTGACCCCGCACAGTGACTGTGTTTTCTGTCAGTTTATTTTTCCAGTCACACTGAGCCCAAAATGGTCAGGGAAAAATTTCAGCTTCTAATTCAGAGGAACAGAACTGTGACTATTTTCCTTGTTTGGAGGCAATCCTCCCTTAGGTATTAGGACTTCTGCAACCACCAAGCCCATTGTCATGAGAATAAGAAACAGAATGTTGTGTCCAGTGGATTATCGATGTGATAGTGAAAGAGAACACTACACTTCCACCCCTTAGCTCCTAGATCTGTGCTTCCTGGTTATGCAGGCGGACACAGAACCTCCTCTGCTATGAATGTGCTCTGGTGGACATTAAGCAGGACACTAGTATCTGGAGGATAACATCCCAACTTCAAGGATGTTGTCAAAAAATAGTGCCTAAATCGAGGTAGAGCAGACTATTTTACTCTTCTATCAAGCCTGGCTAGTGGGGAGCATGAAGAAATCAGTGAATGCCATTCTGAGTCCATTGCCTTCCTTTTGCTGTAAAATATTTGCTGTTCGGAGGTGACACAGTGTGGGTTATTGCGGTAATGGATAAGTTATTCTGTAAGTCCACGAACAGCAGTGCTGATAGGACTACAGGCAGCAAAGACATGTCCATATCTAGAATATGTATCGATTTCTGTTATGGCAAAATTCTACCCTTTCTTGATGGAAGAGTTACCATGTAATCCACCTGTCGCCAGGTAGTCAGCTGGGCCAGCTGGGAAATAATGCCATGTCAAGTGTTTAGTAATGATCATTATCATTGGCAGCGAGAGACAAACTGGCATGCACTCGGTGGTCATACTGTCCATCTGGTCATTGAGAGCCGCCTCTGCTATGGATGTGCCCTGGTGGACACTACTATCTTCACATTTTTACATTTTTACCCCTCCTGACAAGTCCATGCACTTATTTTCCCTAGACTTCCTGTCACTCATTCTGTGATTTTACTTTTCCATATCTGATCAGGTGACCATTTATTAGTTACTGTGCATGAGTCTGGATGGACCTATGCTTCAGGCCAAGTCTCCTTCCGTAAGAAGCAGAAAGCTAATTATCTTGTTTAAAAGTCTTCCAACTGGGAGGATTTATGTCTATTATAGTCTTTTTAGGCCACTCCTGGGTAAGATTATAGCGCAGAGCCTGTCCAGTTCCAGTGTGTTCAAGTACATCACGCAAACCTGCCCATAAACCAGGCCTACATTTACTCCTCCTCTGCCAGCTTATGTCAGGATGTCAGAGGCATAGGCATCCTGAGGCATAGACGTGAAATGAAGGAGAAAGGATGAAGCAGAGGATGCAGTATGATGGGCAGTTCACTTATACGTTCTAGTCCAGTTCCTTATAAACCACTTCTATCTTATAGTGGAATATAGCTGTATGTGTTTAGTTTTATGGTCAGTGAATCAGATAAGATGGACAGTTTGGGTTGCATAGTCACTTGGTATCCCATGGTCAGGCTAATTATTTCTACCATAGCTCAGTAGAGAGCTGCTTTTGAATTGGGGAATATTTATCGGCACAGGAGAAAATGGCCTTTCCCTAAAGCTTGTAATGCCTGTGCTCTGATTGTCATACGGTGATTGCCGGAAGCTTCACACAACATCTCTGTTTGGGAAAGACACTTGGATTACCATCGTATCTGCTGGGTCACAGGGTGAAGATGGTAGGAAAGATTGGACCATGGCCTTGGTCTGCTGCACAGCCCTCTCCTGCTCAGGTTCTTCTCAGAACTGGCAGTTTTAGAGGTTACCTGGGAACAAAACAGGTCAGCACATGTGAATGTAGTTTACGGTGTTCTTCAAAATCCAGAGTACAGGCCCTCTTTACTTTTAAATAAATATAATCCCAACAAATTTCCTCACTTTTTAATAGATATCCCAGTGTATCCTAGGCTACTACATCTCTAACCTTTTCCCTAGGGATGCAGCCTCTTAAAATTTACAGGAATTACTCTTTCACTCTGCCTTTATGCAGAGAAGGTCTAGCTCCCTTGTATAGAGGTTGCTTCAGTCAGCAAGAAGACTTGTGGAAATTTTGAGGTTCAAAATCTTCAGCCGACATTCCACTATAAAATGTGTTATTTATGAGACTGGTCCAGAAAGCAGTAAGTGTGCTGCACACATCTACCCAAGCATCCTTAGCCTATTTGTCAGGCTCCCAATACTTCTCTCCCAATATTGCTGTCTTAGCTTTAAAACACAAGTGAAGTTGAGACCCTAATCTGTGTTGCACCTCTGCAACACTTTCTATGTTCTCTCGGACCTCAGCCACATCTGCTCTTCAACTACAGAAGATAGGGACCCCAAAGTTGCCATGGTGACCTTTTGTGTTTTCCTAATTTAGTTGGCATGATTTCAATTTCTGTTTATTCCTATGTACTCCCTCTGAGGTGTCATAAGAACTTCACTGATAATCTTTATCGTTGTCGTTTTTGTAGCAACTGAGTGTCACCATCACTTGTCCTCCAAACGCTTTTCCTCTCTAGCTGCATTTTATTCTATGTCATCACCAGTGACAATTGATTATTCATGATTCCATCCCTTGCTATGGATTATCTATGCTCCCAATTCCCCCCATAAAAGTTATTATTACATCAAAGGTCTCCAACCTAATCTCAAAATCTAATTGTGTAGGTGTCTTTTCTGAGTCTACTGCTGGTATTATGTTAGGGTCTTAAAAGGAAAAGAGTTAGCATGTTCAATAATTTGAAAACTATTTATTTACAAAAAGATAATTTACAGAGGTGAAGGTATAGGGGATCCATAAATGACAGAACTATAATCTAGACTAGTAGCAGCCAGGCAATGTGCACCCCTATGATGATAGAAGTGAGCCATGATCAGATACAAAAGGAGAAAATTGCGTAGATGAGGCTGCATTGATAGGAGTTGTGAGATCATTTAAAGCACTCAGCAAGCCTCAGGTGACATTTCAGGACAGAGCCAAGGGAATACATACTCTGACTTTACTCTCCTTCTTCTAATCTCTTGCCACAGTACCATAGTGGCCATGCTCTAGAGAGCATGGGAGCCCTTTTGATACAGTTCATACAGGTTAATTTCCTGGGCCAGAAATCAGGTGTAGAAAAGTGGATAGTGGATCGGGGGTCACGTGAAAGATATCCAGTATATTTTTTTAAATTTTATTTCCTTAGAGCTTAGAATAGTTTAACGAATCTAGTAGGTATTCCACTTGTTTGATGATGAGAGGATGGAAATAGGACTGAATGCAGATATGAATGAATAACGACACGAATATGGTTTTATGCCATGTTTCAGTCTTCAATTACTGTTCTCATTCTTTTTACTCTGATAGTGCTTTCATCTCCTCTGTTCACATTGTTGACAATCCATGAAATCCTGACTTCACTGCTTTATTCTTTCCTTTCTTTGCATCTCCTTTTCTTGGGATCAAAAGGGTAGCTCAGAAATACAGAATTCTTCATGAAGTTGATAAAATCCACCACACTGTATAGAAAAGATTTATGTCCAATGAAGATTTCAAGGACAGATGTTTGTGGGTCACTGAACCCACATCTACAGTTGTTTTCAAATAACACTCGTTTATTCTAGAGGAACTTCTGCATTCTCACATCGCCCACTGGTGGTCACCAGATGGAGAAAGGCTTGCCTTCCTGATGATAAATGATTCCTTGGTGCCTAACATGGTTATCCCCCGGTTTACTGGAGCTTTGTATCCCAAAGGAAAGAAGTATCCATACCCTAAGGTAAGTGAAGTGGAAGCCCTGTTTGTCCCCCCTCTCTGTGTGCCCGTGACTTGATTGATAGTATTCTCAGTTCATGAAAAAGTTGTCTTTGGAGAATAAAACAAGCCCCCTTACCGGTCGACAGAGTCATCATTCTGAGAGCTTGCAGCGGTCTGTGCGCAGTGCTTGTGTATGAACAGCTAAAGATGATTCAAGGGTGCAGGAACTTTTGCTGTATTTCTTTCACTTTGATGCTCTCATTCTTTATCCCTCACCTTCCTAGTTGAAAAGAGGGTGAAAAAACATAAGAAGCAGCATTGATCCCAGGGCAAAAGTTTCTCCAAGGTATATTCTGTGAGTTGTTAATAGCTATTATACAGGCGCAAAAAGTGTCACAGTCAAATAAGTTGGGAATTCTCAGTTTAAAAAAAAAAAAATCTAGCTTTTTTCCAGATGATTTCTTAGAGCACTTAATATACTGCTTGCTAATGTGTATTATAAATCTCCTAAAAAAGTAGACTGAGCATAAAGAATCCCTAGTAAGGAATAGACTAAGCATAAATAATCTCAATAAAAAATAGACTAGGGCTTCCCTGGTGGCGCAGTGGTTGAGTCCGCCTGCCGATGCAGGGGACACGGGTTCGTGCCCCGGTCCGGGAAGATCCCACATGCCGCGGAGCGGCTGGGCCTGTGAGCCGTGGCCGCTGAGCCTGCGCGTCCGGAGCCTGTGCTCCACAAAGGGAGAGGCCGCGGCGGTGAGAGGCCCGCGTACCGCAAAATAAATAAATAAATAAATAAAGACTGAACATAAAGAATCACCAATAAAGAATAGACTAACCATAGAGAATTTATCAGTATTAATATTAGCACCAGTATTATTTTGGCAGAACATACTTTATCAAATGCTGGGGTAGAACCATAGCCAGGCCTAGCTGGAATAGATGGAATTGTTTTATTGAGTGAAGCGAATATGGAAACCCTGCCCAGATAGCAAAACTATTTTTAAGTGTTGGGTGAGGCCTCTGAAAGCAGGCTGTGGAACCATCTGGAGTGTATTGGTTTTTCTCTTATACGTCATCGTTAATTATTTAAGGTCTCTTGCTTTAAAGTTTATTTTCCCCATGTTTACAAAACAAAAAAAAGTGAGCCCCCCCCGCAAGCATTAATCATGTAAGGATGTCTTATAGAAAACTTTTAAAATTCAAGTTTATACATTTTAGCTCTTAATGAGGTAAGAGAAGGCTGCTGATTTCATTTAGAAGTCTTTATTAAGCCATTTCTTTAGTGAGTTGTACCTTGTGTTTCCAAAGTACAATAGGTTTTATACCTTTAAGTTTGTGCAGTACCTTAACTGGGCAGAGTACTGGAAAAATTATCCATCACGTGTATTTTTCTACTCCTGCAATGAAGGCATGGTTGGGGGGAATGACTTTCCTCATTTTCCAATCATCTACAAGACTCAAGTTATCCAAGGTGGGGACAGGAGGAAGGAAAGTAGTGAATATGGAGAGTCAGGGCTGCGAAGCCTGTTTCCTCAGGGAGATTCTGTGCTATCTTTCTCCCCATCCTATCTTCCTTCCAATAGGTTGTAGTAACAGAGTGACTGATTGACAGCTACGGAAGACAGCAGGTTTGAGAGGAATAAGATTCCATGATTTTGAAATATTATTTTTAGGGTCTTCTCTGGACATAGATCTGAAAGCACGTATACTCAGTGCTCTTCAGGAAAAAAATGGCAATTTGACAACAACAGAATAATTATATTTCCCAAGACATTTGTATGGTACTCCAAGAAAAGTACTTATGTCTTCTCCAGTTGTAGATTTAGCCATGTTTTATGTATGACAGTTTGTGCGGGTACAACATACCTGTACCAGTTATTTTTTCCAGAGAAAAAATTAAAAGATTTTTGAAATATATTCTCACCCCATTTGATTTACTTATAATAATGAAAGTTCACCTGACAATGTAAATACAAAATGAAGAATGGGTCCATACTGTGAAAAGCACATGTCAATGGGCAAGACAGTCACTCAGAGCTGTTCAGTGTGTGCATTGCACAAACGGAATAAAATCAACCCCAGGGAAGGGACCACTTTCTGTCATTCATTTTCCAAGAGGAGTGGGGATTTTAGGATTCACACAGAAGAGCCATATGTAATAGCTGCATCTTCGAGTTGCCTTCTCAGTTACAGACTCTTGGTGCTTGAACTTGGACACTCCTAGGCCTTATAATTTTATCAAGACTAAGGCAAACAAATGGACATACAGAAACATCTGAGAAAATCTAAATAAGTCATCAGTAAGTCAGAAGATACTGGGTTGACAAACCTAGACAATTTGTTTTTATTTAATAAGTTATTATTTAATTAATTAATATTCCTTAATAGTAAAGCTAGGCATAAAATAATAATAATGTTTGTTTACTAAATGGGTAAATCCTGTGTGCTAATAATATGCTATATATTTTCAGGGAGACTTTTCACGTTTTTTCTTCATTCGGCCGTCTTCACAAGTGCCTCTGTTTTACAATTGGGCCAACTAAGCTTCTAAAAGGCTAAGTCCTTTTATAAAAGTCATAGTTATTTAGAGAACAGAGAAATAACTCAAGTTTATTGATTCTGTCTCTCTCTCTCTTTCTGTCTAAAACTACCGTAGGTTAACTTGTATCTCAGAAGATGTAGCTAGAATCAAAATATCTCCTTGTCAGGTTAACGAATAGATGTGGAGCTCTCTTTGCTCCATTAACTGCAAATGACTCAGCTCTGTATGAGTAAAATTCTTAGCCTGTATATTTAATAAATGATGTATGTAATACATAATGAAGGTCCTGAGTGTATATTAATGACTACCATTGAGGAGTATTAAAAATAAAGACAAATATTATAGTGGCCAAAGAGAAAGAATCCCAAGTCCTCACGTGGCTGTCAGTAGAAATATCTGCCCAGGTGCTTAAGACAACAGGACTCAAAGAAACTAGGTCTGGGTTTTCATCCTTGTTCTCAGAATAAATTTCAGAATAATTTTCGGTCTATTACTTGAATTTTCAGTCTCATTATTTTCTACTCTGGTTTAAAAAAAATGTTTGTTAGTTTTTCCGCTAACAAATGTGTTGTTTTGATTTGTTCTTACTTATGCAATAAACTTCCAAAAAGTGGTGCTTTAGACATCGAAGTAATGCATAGAGTTCACACTAAATTGTGCTTCAAATTAAACTAGATTAAAACGAGTGCAGCAAATACCCAATGTGGTCAGGTTTACTAACGAAATACTTACACTAAACAAATATATTTGTATTTTGCTTAATTCAGCATAATTCAGAATTTATAAATACCCTATCATTAGCAATTCAGCACCAAAAAGATGCACAGTTCTATCTCAGCAACTCAGGTTAATCTTCTTAATTAAAACATTATCTCATTTAATGACAGTTTGGTTGCCAGTAAAATAAGGTTAAGTATTATTGAGGCTTGTGTTTCAGAATCATAGAGGAAGGATTCTATGGGTTTGCAGTCTTTGTAGCAAATTAGACTGTTAAAAAGCGAATAGATGAACTCCTCTAATTTGCAAACTATTGAAACAATTCAAATATTAAAGGGTACAAATGAACTTGCAATGTGCACTTAATTTCAAAACTCCAAGGAAAGAAATCAAATGGAGATTATAGAATGCTAGAGAGCTGAATTTTGGAAAGAGCTTAATGTTTGGTTTTTTGTCTAAAACTGACCATAGGTATACACAACTCTTTTTTTTAGATGTTTTCATTTCTTTACTTTCTTTCAGTTCCAGTAATTTCATACAAATTCAGAGGGAGATAACAAACTTGCATTCCCTTTGAACCAAACGGATGTTAAGTGGTTATGTTTTCATTTATCAATGATCCTCTTGTTTAATGATGGCTCCAAACTTTCCTATTATTTGAATCTGAAAGTATTTTAAATTTATATAATAAATTAGTTGGCATTTTTCATAAATGCTTTATTATAGTAATGGCTTTCTAACTTTATCTTGTACTTCAATCATGGACTTTTAGACTCATGGTGTGTACACAACCTTTAATTTGTTTTCATGTGAAAGCTAATTGGGATACCAGTGATCCTGGATAGTCCTATAAGACCTGAAAAAAACTGCCTTAATATGTGGTAATAACTGTGTATATCTTTGACAAAGTATGTCATGAAATAAGACATCACTGATAAGAATTCATAAAAATTGATCAAATTTAATTTAATTTCTCTTTTTCTTTAATCAGTTTTTTGAAAGATAAAAAATATGAACACAGTTTTTCACTCACTAGAAAAATCAGTGTCTGACCATTATTTTTAATTCATGAGTTAATTAATTATGTAATTAAGTATATACTATTTTTTGGCACTTTTGAAAATCATCATTTTGTTAGTCCATATAACAAAAGTATGAGATGGTTTTTTCCACTGAAAGGAAATCTACTTTGGCTCAAAACTTCTGACTGTGACGTATTCTCAGAGAAATGTCTCATTTTTGAGAATCAAATAAAATAATACTTGAGGATATTTAACATCCTGTCCATGGTCCATATCCAATAAATAACAGTCAAACTTGAACCCAGATTTCTCTGATTCGTAGATTAAACTGAACCAGTTCTCAAATTGTTGCCCTTTTACCAGCAATGTCAGCCTCATCTGGGAAATTATTAGAAATGTGAATTCTCATGTCCCATCTAGACATTAAAGATGCTGGAGGTAGGCTTCAGCGGTCAGTGGTTTAATTAGCTTTCCAGGCCCTCTGGATGATTTTCATGCAAGTTCACCTTTAATAACTGCTGAGCAGTAGTATATATCTATATATAGATATATGCACATATATCAGTGTCTTAGCAACATTTGCATATTAATTAGAATCATCTGGAAATCCTCTTACAACACAGATTTTTAGGTCCACACCCAAAGATTCTGATTCTGGGTCTGAATATAGGTCCGTCCGTTTGGGGCCCATGAATTTGTGTTTCTATGGTTCTAATTGATGCTGCTGGTTTAAAAAAAGAACTTTGAATGACCTGCTAAATACTCTGCCCCAGCTCTAAATTTTAACATACCTGATCAAGCTAGAGAAATGGTTAGACTCAAAAAATACAGAGAAAGACCAATACTTTCAGGGAGAAACATGGCAATGGAATTAAAACAAAAGTGATGTGAAAGGGACCTCCTAAATGAGGTAGAAGGCTAAATTGCCCAAGACAGATGAACCCAAGCACTGGAGGGTTTTAGAGCAATAAAAAGCTTTACAAAATTTGACGCCTGAGCCTTCTCTGTGAGGCAGGCTCATAGCTTATCTTCCAGGAAGCCCTTTATCATATGAACCATTTTCATAATCTCTCTTTATAGTCACTGCATTTCTAAAATGAAAGCCTTTCTGGACCCCTTTCTTTGGATCAAACTTCTGATGTGTGTGATATGCTCCCACAGACATGCTAGTCATTTTTTTAATGAAGACTTTATTTTTTAAGAGCAGTTTAAGATTCATAGCAAACTTGAGAGGACGGAAGATATTTGTGCCATATACCCCCAGCTCCCACTTAGCATCCCCCATCAGAGTTGTGTGTTTGATATAATTGACGAAGCTCCATTGACACATCATAATCACCCAAAGTACAGAGTTTACATTACAGTTCCATCTTGTTGTTATGCATTATGGTTTTGGACATATGTGTAATGAAAAATACAGAGTATTTTTCACTGCTCTACAAATCCTGTTACTTCGTCTATTCATCCCTCCTCCTCCCCTCCATGTTCGTTATTTTTAATAACTTAACAAAACATTCTTGAGGAGCTATTACTGATTATTGGTGGAATGCATTATGTTGCTTCTCTCCTGATTTAACTCTGGGTTTTGTCAGTACCAATTCCTTAAACATGAATCTTTCTTTTTCTTTTTTTTTTTTTTGCGGTACGCGTGCCTCTCACTGTTGTGGCCTCTCCCGTTGCGGAGCACAGGCTCCCGACGCACAGGCTCAGCGGCCATGGCTCACTGGCCCAGCCGCTCCGCGGCATGTGGGATCTTCCCGGACTGGGGCACGAACCTGTGTCCCTTGCATCGTCAGGCGGACTCTCAACCACTGCGCCACCAGGGAAGCCCTGAATCTTTCTTTGGTATCTTTAAATCACTTTTATCATTCCCTTTAGATTTTTGTCAGGTCTTTTAATTCAACTCGCTTTTAATTTCCTTGTCCTTCTCTGTATATCTCACATGGTCTTCTCTTCACAAAGCAGCTACACCACAATGATACTGGTGTATTGTTTAGAAACACATTGAGCCACACGTAGCCAATTGATTCTGTTAATTATTTATTCACATAAACATTCTTTCATTCATTCATCCTACATGCTTGAGATATATTGGCATAAGTTCCCATTCTGCTCGCTAAGAGTTCACAGTGTATTTAGAAAAACTTTGAAGGCCTAGGAATGAATGGAAGCAAATCTAGAGCAGTTAAGAGCATCCTGGGGTTAAATACTAGCTCCCTCAGTTATTGGATGTTTCACGCTGCACAATTTGCTAAGCTTCTCCATTTTCATCTGGAAAATGGTTATAAATAAGTCTTAGGACTGTAGTAGGAACATAGAATACGATAATTCATGTGCTGCTTTAACACATAGTAGGAGCCAGAAACATACGAACTACTATACAGACTAGTTATTATTTCATAAATTTCGATTTAATAAACTCAAATTACATTTTCTTACCACTGCCTTTCTAGTCTTCATGCCAGGTACATAGTGAGGGCATTCTGCTCCATGGTCCACATCCCAAGGGACGTTTATACCTCATTTAGTATTCATTATAATTTAAAAGAAAACCTATGATGATTAATGCATGGAAGAAATTAGGTATTGTGGAATTTTAAACATGTGGCACTGGGATAGGGTAGGTTTTCTTTTTCTTTCTTCTTTTTTTTTTTTTTTTTTTTTTAAATTAGCCAAGCTTTCTTCCCTTTGCTTTTCATATCCTATAGTGTGAGCAGCTGCTTTATCTACTAGTTGTTTCGTAAAGCCAGCCCTTCTGGTGTCATTCTAGGGGAAGAACACAGAGCACTGCCTAATGAGTAAAGTCATCATGATTTTCTGTCACCTTTAATTGTCTGACTAAAGTGCTAGAGAAGCAGCAATCTACAAAAACAATTGAAAGCAATCATGTTGTTGCATTTAAAATCATTTCTACTTTAGAGAAATTAAACTTTTTTGCCCATTCTAACACAAAATTGTAGAAGAATCAAAATGCATTTTCTTTTCTCTTTCTGACTTACTCATATATATGGAATGTAAAAAAAAAAAAAAAGTTGGTACTGATGAACCAGTGGCAGGGCAGGAATAAAGATGTAGACAGAGAATGGACTTGAGGACATGGTGTCAGGGGTGGGGGAGGGAAGCTGGGGCAAAGTGAGAGTAGCATTGACATATATACACTACCAAATGTAAAATAGATAGCTAGTGGGAAGCAGCAGCATAGCACAGTGAGATTAGCTCGGTGCTTTGCCATGACCTAGAGGGGTGGGATAAGAGGTTGATGCAAGAGGGAGGGGATGGGGGATATATGTATGCATATGGCTGATTCACTTTGTTGTACAACAGAAACTAACACAGTATTGTGAAGCAATTATTCTCCAATAAAGATCTATTAAAAAATGCATTTTCTTTCTTTCTCAATATATTCTAATAATGTATTTGCATTGCAACTTTCATTTTCTCAAAGGCAGGTCAAGTGAACCCAACAATCAAATTATATGTTGTAAACCTATATGGACCAACTCATACTTTGGAACTCATGCCACCTGATAACTTTAAATCAAGGTATGTAATTTCAATTTCACTTTTACCAGAAGATAGATCTCTTAACTCCAATTATCATTTTGTTGCAATTTAGAGAGAGATGTGATCAGCTCAAGAAATTCACTTGAAAATAAAACTGAGGTTGCGTCCATTAGTGCAGGAATGAACTCATTGTGGATCTTTTGTTGTTCCCAGGAAGCATTTAGAGTTTTGAGGTCATTACCAGCACCACAAAATGACTAAATATACTGATACCAAGAATTAGCTCTTTGGCAGGAGATGTGACAGAGAGATGGGAACAAAGGATAATTTTCCATTGAATTTTCTTCCTGAAAATAGTCACTCAATGTTTTTAAATGGTCCTCTTTCAAAGAGTATAATCTTCCTAAAATGTGTGTAATTTTCCAACCTTTTCCCTGTAACTTGCCAATGATTCCCTAGCTTTGTTTTCCACGCAGAGAAATTTAATGAGATTTTGTTTTGAAATATCCTACATAAGAATCCTGCTTATTTAAGTCTGAGTGGGGAGAAAAGAAACACATTTTATGGGTCAAAAACATAATTTTAGTATTAGCAAAATTTCCAATATTTGAACAGCTAATCAAATGACCATGTGGATTGTGAAATCCAGAGTGGTCTCAGACTTCAAAGGTGATTCTTTCAAATATTTTAATCCTGTGAAAATTTACAGCAGTCCTGGAGATGGAATAGGCAGCTGATTTAGGAAAATAGTTTTATACTGTATTGAATGGTATAAGGCTAAGCTTAGAGTTTGTTTTGATGACATCAAAAATAATCACAGGGTGACTGATTCAAGTAGAAATTCCATTCAGTGTTCCATTGACATATTTGGGAAAATTTCATCATATTTGGGATTTTCACAGATAGTGCAGCCTTTAGCATGTAGAAATATTTCCTACTTGAAAAAGTATTAAAAATATATGGAATGCTTACACTGGAAAGACCCCCATTATTATCTAATATAAACTGTTCCTATTATTGGTGGAAAAGATGGGGCCCAAAGAAAAACTATGCTAAAGATTAGTTGGTAGTAGAGGTAGAAAGTGAAGTAAAGCCTGTTTCAAGTTATAGAGCATTTCATCTAGGTTGTGATGAAAGATCTTACAGGGTCATTAAAATTGACTTATAGAATACAGTACAGTTGACTAAATCAGACGAAACTTCTACTTCTGAGCTTGGTTTACCAGCCATGAAAGATTTGGACACAAATGAAGCAATTATGAAAATTATTAATATTTTATGTGATCCTTAAGGCTTATCTTTTTCTCTGGTTTGTTCAGTGCTCTGAATTAACAATAAAGAACACTAACCTGGAGCGTTTGAGTCACATCTCTACTACCACTTTATTGTGTGACCCTGGATAAGTCACTGTACCTCTCTCTAAACCTGAATACCTTAATCTTAAAATAATAATTTCTCATTTTTATCAGTTTTTAAAATCTTTCAAATGGAAGTCAATTTTATAATATCCAGGTTTCTTTCTAATAGAAGGTAGCGATTCCTGACCTTGATGCTGTTACCTAAGAGTCTTTCTAATGAGTTCACCAGCTAGGACATAGCAGTGTCATCAAATACAAAGCTTTGTAAAGACAGAATCAATTGTCATTATTAGAGTATTAGTTAAGCATATATCTGTTTAATATTTGAGGTACAATGTGATCAAATTAGTCACCCATTGCGAAAAGATATCACATATCTTTAGATGTTGGAAATCCAGTACATAGAATGGTATTCTAGATCCCTCTAAGAATGAGGAAGAATCCTGTGAAGAAAAAGTTCTTAACTGTAATTCAGGTATGTTGGTTTATCAATGAACTTGGTCTACATTTGGGAGAGTCATGTAATACCTTATCTGCACAATGTATGTAACATGTTTCTTTTTCTGCCTCGTAGTTATTTAAGTGCCAGTTGTGGCATGTGAAACCACAATTGGCACTTTTGGCACTTCTGGTGCACCGAAGTGTATGATTTACTCCTTTAGTTGGAAAACTCAAGACCAAAATTTACTTCAGAATTTTTTTTTCAATATTCCCCAGGAATATTCAGTTTTTATGTTTCCTTACTCATTTGTTCCTGGTGAAAGCTTTAGTCCAATTTCCTATCATCTGCATTTAACCTCTCTGAGCACCGGTATTACTTTGATGGGCCTACAAACACACCGACATGAACAAAATAGAGCTATCCATGGTGCAAATCAAAGAATGCTGCATTTATCTGCACATCAAATGGAAATTAAACTCATACTTTTCCTTGATTTTGTTTTAGGATTATCAATATCTATAATATTTAACACTTAGTACTTTAGCCATATGGAAATTTGCTAGAAAACTATTGTGCCCTCCCTAGTTAGATAGACATTTGAGATCTAAAAGAGCATAACATTTTCCATAATTTACTGGTCAGGGTCCTGGATATTAAAAACACTCAAGAGGGGTAATTGAAGTGCAGTTAATTAAGGGACTATTAACAAAGATATGCACGGGATTAAAAGGAAACTCACAAGGGACAGGAAAGCAACACAGAGTCTGCAATAGCAGAAAGCCTTTACTGCCCCAGGACTGAAGGAGCAAGGGGCAGACTCACTTAGGAAGCCTGAAGAGGCTTGTAGCTGAAGAACAGAATGGACCAACAGGACCTGTCCACAGGTAGAACAATTAAGTCATTGCCAAACCGGGCCCTAATAGGGAGTGGGTCCTGGGAATAAACACCCTGAACTCTCTCTAAAGCTTTGAGTTCCTCCAGAAGTCTCTCTTGGGCTAGGGAGCCTCGTTGTAGTGTCCAGCCTCTGGAGACCTTGGGGGTGAGTGCTAAGGGGCAAATTCGATAATAGATTTGACAAATGGGGAATATTCAACAGACATGATTTAAGGATAATATTTGCCTGAAAATTTATCATTCTTATTACTTTAGGGACGTGTTGGAGATGTCCAGAAGAACACACAATAATTTGACGCCATGTGAAAAGTGTTCTGTCTCTGTTTCTAGTTCTGTTTCTGTCCCTGTCTCTTTCTCTCTGTCTTTGTGTGTGTGTGGCGTGTGTCTTTCAATCTCTCTGTCTCTCTCTCTTTCTCCGCACATGCACACACACACACGCGCACACACACACACACACACACACACACACACACGCATCTATGGTTTACCTAAATAATACTTGTACTTTTCCTGAAAACCTGCTATATTTTTCTCAAGTGCATTGTAGATTATGTAACGAATCATGTTTCAGCTGTTTGCATCAGTGTATTTTGGACATGGAGTTTACCCCTGCTGACACCTGGGTATCTCCTGTAACTTATTTTCCTTTATCTGTCTTCCTAATTTTATTTACCACAGTATTCTTAAATCATTCTAAGCTAACACAAATTCTTTTTATTTTTTGAAAATGTTAGCTCTATAAATATACAAATTAATAGTTTGTTGGTACCAGTATTAGTAGCAATTTCCCCATATTTATTAGTGACAGTATTCCCATAGGTATTGCAAGCCTATGTACCTTTATTGGAGAATTTTGGTATGAACTTAAAAATACATAGTTAACTTTTAGAGGAAATATTTTTATAATAATGAATCATGCAGATTTAGAGATTTGTCACATTGTTTTGGAGAAGTGGTTATCTCCTGTGTTCATTCATCTCCAGGCTGAAGAATAAAGACAGTGGTTTGTCTTTAGGTTCTCCTCACTCACTGTCTTTGACATTCTACTTACCAAAAATCTTTCTTTAGTCATCCACCCTTTGTGACACATTGTTCTCAGCCTGTTTCATTGATATGACACTGTCATATTGCCCCTGTCATTCTGGGCTTGAACTGCCATGGTTTTTCTTCCTATTTAATTGAAGTATGTCTAGTCTGTGTCTCTTATTCTGCCAGTGAATGTCTATACCTTCCAATAAAATCTAATTAAATTTATCTATGTTGATGGAAGTGACCCTTCTTACAAGTAAAGCATGGATATTAACAGAGGTCTTTGGAGGGCACTAGCTATGAGTTGGTCATGAATGTCATCACAATACACTTGTGTGCAGAGATCTTGGGTTATCTGGAAGAGAGTGAGCTCAGAGTAACCATATGTACACAAAGACTGTTGTGAACAAAGAGTAGTGATTGGACAGGAAGCCAGTGAAAACACAGGTGTGACTGCTAATATACCTGTCTGCTGGTGATGCTGGTGCCTCCATTCCACATACCGTTGTGAACAATGAGATCTCTTGTGCCAGACCACCCAGCTAATAGAAAGTCTTTCTTGACTTGAGTGCAATCCCTCTAACCCGCTTGTCTATGTCTCTGTGGCTCAAGAGGACCAGATCCTCGAGGACTTCCTGGGTAATCCAGAGCCATGGAGACTAGGAACAAGCAGGAAAGCCAGTTATAAGGAAGGGACACTTTCACTGGCCACTGGTCATGGGACACCAGATCTAATGTGTTCATGAGATGGAGTTCCAGGAGGACAGCCACATCTGTGGCAGGCAGGCCAAGGAGTGTGGCATTTTCAGGTAAGGGCACTCCTTATTTCCTCATTCAGAGGAGCCCTGAATACTTACAAGCAAACTGAACAAGTCATTATAAATCATAAGGAGATGTGCACCTAGGACCTTGGAACAAAGAAAGAATACAGGATGGAATTTAATTAGTAAATACCTTTCCTCCCTTCTTACGTGCCAAGTTCTACTTATCTTTCATTTTGGATATCTCCAGCACTTTATTATGGAAATCTTAATGGTTAGAAATCACCCCAATGGACTTTACAAGTTCTATTTTGGGGAGAACTCTCATCCTTATGAATATATGTACTAAGATATCTCACATAAGACTAAATTTTGCTTATGAATATAAGATAGTTTAGGTACAAACACACAAAATCATATTATTTAATCAAAGAGAAATGTAAGTGGTGTGACTATAAATAATTTTTGTTTGTTTTTCTTTTTTTTTTTTAAATTTTGAACTTTATTTTATTTATTTATTTATATAGCAGGTTCTTATTAGTCATCCATTTTATACACATCGGTGTATATATGTCAATCCCAATCTTCCAATTCATCACACCACCACCACCACCACCCTGCCACTTTCCCCCCTTGGTGTCCATACGTTTGTTCTCTACATCTGTGTCTCTATTTCTGCCCTGCAAACTGGTTCATCTGTACCATTTTTCTAGGTTCCACATACATGTGTTAACATAGGGTATTTGTTTTTCTCTTTCTGACTTACTTCACTTTGTATGACAGTCTCTAGATCCATCCACGTCTCTACAAATGACCCAATTTCGTTCCTTTGTATGGCTGAGTAATATTCCATTGTATATATGTACCACATCTTCTTTATCCATTCGTCTGTTGGTGGGCATCTAGGTTGCTACCATGACCTGGCTATTGCAAGTAGTGCTGCAGTGAATGTTGTGGTGCATGTGTCTTTTTGAATTACGTTTTTCTCTGGGTATGCCCAGTACTGGGGTTGCTGGGTCATATGGTAATTCTATTTTTAGTTTTTTAAGGAACCTCCATACTGTTCTCCATAGTGGCTGTATCAATTTACATTCCCACCAAGAGTGCAAGAGGGTTCCCTGTTCTCCAGACCCTCTCCAGCATTTGTTGTTTGTAGACTTTTCTGAGATGCCCATTCTAACTGGTGTGAGGTGATACCTCATTGTGCTTTTGATTTGCATTTCTCTGATAATTAGTGATGTTGAGCAGCTTTTCATGTGCTTCTTGGCCATCTGTATGTTTTCTTTGGAGAAATGTCTATTTAGGTCTTCTGCCCATTTTTGAATTGGATTCTTTCTTTTTTTAATATTGAGTTGCATGAGCTGTTTATATATTTTGGAGATTAATCCTTTGTCCGTTGATATGTTTACAAATATTTTCTCCCAATCTGAGGGTTGTCTTTTCATCTTGTTTATGGTTTCCTTTGCTGTGCAAAAGCTTTTAAGTTTTATTAGGTCCCATTTGTTTATTTTTGTTTTTATTTTCATTATTCTAGGAGGTGGATCAAAAAACATCTTGCTGTGATTTATGTCAAAGAGTGTTCTCCTTATGTTTTCCTCTAAGAGTTTTATAGTGTCTGGTCTTCATTTAGGTCTCTAATCCATTTTGAATTTATTTTTGTGTATGGTATTAGGGAGTGTTCTAATTTCATTCTTTTACATGTAGCTGTCCAGTTTTCCAGCCCCACTTATTGAAGAGACTGTCTTTTCTCCATTGTGTATCCTTACCTGCTTTATCATAGATTAGTTTACCATTGGTGCATGGGTTTATCTCTGGGCTTTCTATCTTGTTCCATTGATCTATATTTCTGTTTTTGTACCAGTACCATATTGTCTTCATTACTGTAGCTTTGTAGTATAGTCTGAAGTCAGGGAGTCTGATTCATCCACCTCCGTTTTTTTCCCTCAAGACTGCTTTGGCTATTCGGGGTTTTTTGTGTCTCCATACAAATTTTAAGATTTTTCGTTCTAGTTCTGTAAAAAATCCATTGGTAATTTGATAGGGATTGCATTGAATCTGTAGATTCCTTTGGGTAGTATAGTCATTTTCACAATATTGATTCTTCCAATCCAAGAACATGGTATATCTCTCCATCTGTTGGTATCATCTTTAATTTCTTTCATCAGTGTCTTATAGTTTTCTGCCTACAAGTCTTATGTCTCCCTAGGTAGGTTTATTGCTAGGTATTTTATTCTTTTTGTTGCAGTGGTAAATGGGAGTGTTTCCTTAATTTCTCTTTCGGATTTTTCATCATTAGTGTATAGGAATGCACGAGATTTCTATGCATTAATTTTGTATCCAGCAATTTTAACAAATTCATTGACTAACTCTAGTAGTTGTCTGGTGACATCTTTAGGATTCTCCATGTATAGTATCATGTCATATGCAAACAGTGACAGTTTTACTTCTTCTTTTCCAATTTGTATTCCTTTTATTTCTTTTTCTTCTCTGATTGGCGTGGCTAGGACTTCGAAAACTGTGTTGAATAATAGTGGTGAGAGTGGAAATCCTTGTCTTGTTCCTGATCATAGAGGAAATGCTTTCAGTTTTTCACCATTGAGAATGGTTTGCTGTGCGTTTGTCGTATATGGCCTTTATTAAGTTGAGGTAGGTTCCCTCTATGACCACTTTCTGGAGAGTTGTTATCATAAATGGGTGTTGAATTTTGTCAAAAGCTTTTTCTGCAACTATTGAGATGATCATATGGTTTTTATTTTTCAATTGCTTAATATGGTGTATCATGTTGATTGATTTGCATATATTGGAGAATCCTTGCATCCCTGGGGTAAATCCCACTTGATCATGGTGTATGATCCTTTTAATGTTTTGTTGGATTCTGTTTGCTAGTATTTTCTTGAGGATTTTTGCATCTATATTCATCAGTGATATTGGTCTGTAATTTTCTCTTTTTGTAGTATTTTGTCTGGTTTTGGTATCGGGATGATGGTGGCCTCATAGAATGAATTTGGGAGTGTTCCTTCCTTTGCAATTTTTTGGAAGAATTTGAGAAGGATTGGTGTTAGCTCTTCTCTAAATGATTGATAGAATTCACCCGTGAAGCCATCTGGTCCTGGGCTTTTGTTTGTTGGAAGATTTGTAATCATAGTTTCAATTTCATTACTTGTGATTGGTCTGTTCATATTTTCTATTTCTTTCTGATTGAGTCTTGGAAGGTTATACTTTTCTAAGAATTTGTCCATTTCTTCCAGGTTGTCCATTTTATTGGCATAGAGTTGCTTGTAGTAGTCTCTTAGGATGCTTTGTATTTCTGTGGTGTGTGTTGTAACTTCTCCTTTTTCATTTCTAATTTTACTGATTTGAGTCCTCTCACTCTTTTTCTTCATGAGTCTGGCTAATGGTTTATCAATTTTGTTTATCTTCTCAAAGAACCAGCTTTTAGTTTTATTGATCTTTGCTATTGTTGTCTTTGTTTCTATTTCATTTATTTCTGCTCTAATCTCTATGATTTCTTTCGTTCTGCTAACTTTGGGTTTAATTTGTTCTTCTTTCTCTAGTTTCTTTAGGTGTAAGGTTAGATTGTTTATTTGAGATTTTTCTTGTTTCTTGAGGTAGGATTGTATTGCTATACACTTCCATCTTAGAACTGCTTTTGCTGCATCCCATAGGTTTTGGATCGTCATGTTTTCATTGTCATTTGTCTCTAGGTATTTTTTGATTTCCTCTTTGTGAATTTCTTCAGTGATCTCTTGGTTATTTAGTAACATATTGTTTAGCCTCCATATGTTTGTGTTTTTTACATTTTTTTCCCTGTAATTGATTTCTAATCTCATAGCATTGTGGTTAGAAAAGATGCTTGATATGATTTCAATTTTCTTAAGTTTACTGAGGCTTGATTTGTGGCCCAAGATATGATCCATCCTGGAGAATGTTCCATGCACACTTGAGAAGAAAGTGTAATCTGCTGTTTTCGGATGGAATGTCCTATAAGTATCAATTAAATCTATCTGGTCTATTGTGCCATTTAAAACTTGTGTTTCCTTATTAATTTTCTGTTTGGATGATCTGTCCATTGGTGTAAGTGAGGTGTTAAAATCCCGCACTATTATTGTGTTACTGTCGATTTCATCTTTTAGAGCTGTTAGCAGTTGCCTTATGTATTGAGGTGCTCCTACGTTGGGTGCATATGTATTTATAATTGTTATATCTTCTTCTTGGATTGACCCCTTGATCGTTATGTAGTGTCCTTCCTTGTCTCTTGTAACATTCTTTATTTTAAAGTCTATCTTATCTTATATGAGTATTGCTACTCCAACCCTCTTTTGATTTCCATTTACATGGAATATCTTTTTTCATCCCTTCATTTTCAGTCTGTATGTGTCCCTAGGTCTGAAGTGGATCTCTTGTAGACAGAATATATATGGGTCTTGTTTTTGTATCCATTCAGCAAGCCTGTGTCTTTTGGGTGGAGCATTTAATCCATTCATGTTTCAGGTAATTATGAATATGTATATTCCTATTACCATTTTCTTAATTCTTTTGGGTTTGTTTTTGTAGGTCCTTTTCTTCTCTTGTGTTTCCCATGTAGAGGAGTTCCTTTAGCATTTGTTGTATAGCTGGTTTGGTGGAGCTGAATTCTCTTAGCTTTTGCTTATCTCTAAAGGTTTTAATTTCTCTGTCAAATATGAATGAGATCTTTTCTGGGTAGAGTAATCTTGGTTGTAGGTCTTTCCCTTTCATCACTTTAAATATTTCCTTCCACTCCCTTCTGGCTTGCAGAGTTTCTGCTGAAAGATCAGCTGTTAACCTTTTGGGGATTCCCTTGTATATTTTTTGTTGCTTTTCCCTTGCTTCTTTTAATATTTTGTCTTTGTATTTAAATTTTGGTAATTTGATTATTATGTGTCTTGACTATAAATAATTTTTAACTTAATTTTATACCTAACTTAGTGTTCTCTTTAAAAACCATTTATTCACTAGATTTGCACCAGTTGAATTTTAATGTTTTTTAAGTATGAATTTTCTTTTAAATCAAGATTTCACATCTTATATAGTTAATATAATGTGTCAGTGTTTGGGAAGACATTACAAAGATATTCTTAAAACATTTCACCTGAGGGCTAGTTTGAAAGGAAAAGACTCAAAATGAATATTTAAATTCTTTTTGTTGTTCCTGTTGTTATTTATTTTAAAAACCATTCATATTAATTCATCTCATTTGGAACAAAATATAATATTAGTCACTTTAGCTAAGTGAGACAAATTTCTGATCAGGTTTGAAATTCTTCTATATGTCAGTTCTCTCCAGATTTTTCAATAACTATTACCACCTTGATTTTGCAGTCTTTGGTCAGTTGTTTACAACAATCAAATTATTTTTTACTTCAGTTTTGCACAACATTTATGCCAGTTACTTAGAAATATATATTATCACATTTCAGCACTTTTTTACTGATTAATTATAGTATCCACTGTCATTTTTCTCCATGCTAAGCCTTCTAGGTAAATTTCTTAAAAGTTAATTCCTATATTTTTCCTTTTCTAATATTCACACTGCCCAAAATGGTAAAGCATGCAAAATAAATCAGTTTAAACAAAGCGTAGTGAAAGTGAACAAGACACAGATCTTTAAAGAATCACAAGGCCCATTGATTTGGCCAAAGATTAATCCTAAACCAGTAGCATATTTGATTCAAAGTTGCCTTGTTAACTTTATTTAGGTAACTTTATTTTATGATTTCACTGAGTTTCTAGGCAATTTTCAAGTGAGACTCAGCTAGTTGTGAAAGGTGCTGGATAGCTTGAAGAGATTATTGAAGAAGATATGGCAGGATTCACTGTATGACAAGTTATGCTTGTCCTTCTGACATCTTTACTTTGATGGACTAACTGGTTTTCGAGAGGAAGCACTAACTACTCAATAATGTTAGAAATGTGAGATTCAGGTAGCTGAATGTCTAACTCATTGTGTCTAAGGAGAGGTGATTTGTATTACAAGGTTTTACTTTCATAGGCGATTTTTTTCAAAGTCACTTAAAAACCTAATGCATTCATTTTAAGACAATATTCATGGATGGCATTTTTCAAACCATTTCTAAGTCATCTAATCTATTTTGAAACTGGGCAGTTTTGTTGGAAATTTTTTTCTTTTTATCATAAATTGAATCAGTATTAATGATTGCATTTTGTTATGTGTGGGTTGGGGGGGTTTGTGATATATTATGTAAATTTCCAGACATAGAATCTATAAAGGAAAAATATAAGCTTTCCCAATCTACAACCATCGTGCGGACATTATAGGCTCCACTGATTAGCATCCTCACTTTACCAAAAATTCAATAACCCTTCATATTCTTCAGTTTGATTCCTTCTTTGTTTTAAACTTTTTCAAATAAATAAGATTAAAAAATAATATTGTAAAAATTATTATGAATAAGATTATATTTCCATTGTCCCTCAATGGAAAAAGACCAAAGCAAACCATTCATGGCTCTGTGGCTCAAGTCCTGTGGATAAAGTGAGATAACATGGAAGTCATACTTAAGAAATAACTATTAAATCAATAATAATATTTGCCTTTTAATTGATTATTGAGTGAATTTTTGAAAAAGTAAAATAGAATATAACTTAGAAAATTTTTTCTTATTTTGCACATTTTAGCACTGTACTGATCGATAGAAAATTACTTATGAATGTCTAGTATCTTGATTATTTTTATTTTTTCCAAAAGTTTTCCTTCTGTGAAATCATTCACTTTCAAATTTATTCTCAAATCTTCTGTATATTTATGTATATATGTATATGTGCATGTGTTTACATACATATGCACACACATATATTTGTATTTATATATGTCAATATTTGAAGAAGCAGATGTGTATATATATAAGTGGAGAATAACATGATGTGACATCCTTATAGTGTTTCATTTATTCTGCATGTAAAATAACAAGTGTATATTATTGGTGCTGTACACGTTCTCTGGCTCTAAATGTAAATTTTAATTTTGTTTCCGAACTAGAGAATACTATATCACTATGGTTAAATGGGTAAGCAATACCAAGACGGTGGTCAGATGGTTAAATCGACCTCAGAACATCTCCATCCTCACAGTCTGTGAGACCACTACTGGTGCTTGTAGTAGAGTGAGTATAATTTACTTTCCTTTATGCTTAAAATATAATAGTTTATGCTACCTTTCAAAGGAAAATTAAACAATTCTTTGTGCAAAGACTTCAATATTTAACTTCCAAAGCTATTAGGAGTGTATACTTTAATTCATAAATCTTCCATACGTTGAAGTAAGAAATATAGATAAAGAGAAGAGAACAAATTAAGCTTTAAAACAATGAATTCTTATATAGTATAAAGGGTAGTCCAAGCCATGTTAGTTTCATTCTCAAATGTAGGCTTTCTCTCTACTTTTTGACAGTGATTAACTTGAGAATATGTGATATTTCTTTCCTGTCATCTTTAAACAATTCCAAAAATTCATCGTTTTTTCTGTAGTTCAGATTAGTCTTCTAAAATAAGTGTCTCTGCCTTTAAATTATCTAAAAATAGTAAAAAAAAAAAAATGATTCTTCAGCAACTATGTTTTGAAAGTAGGTTGTATTTCAATTTCTATAATCATGTTTTATAAACTCTGCAGTAGAATCTATATGTGTAATTTTAAGGTTATTAGTAAAGGGAATACTTTAATGAGTTTAAATTGTTATATTACATATTTGGTACTTGGTAAAGGGTTCTCAATTATTTAACAACAGAATTTTCAAACTTAAGCTTCTGGACAAGATGGAGTAAATGTTATCAGCCTTGCATCTCCATAGTAATCAACTGTAACAGTTTACAAAATATATTAACTATATTCAGACATTGGACAATAAGGCAGTTTAAATGGTCAAATGAAGCTATGGCTTCCTACTGGTGACACATTTGAGGCCACAGTGCAAGGAGATAGCATCCAAGAAAAGCACAAGTGTATCACTGATCCAAAAAGGCAGGGAGAATCAGAGTTTGAGGCTATTGTGGTGGCTGAATTTTTCAGGACAAGTACCACAGGATAGGAGCTATATATAAAAGAACTTCAACAATATATATAAAAGTCTCTTAAGTCTTTATCTCAGTGCTTAGCTGTGCAAGTAAAGGGCCTGCCTCAGAGAGGGAAGCAAATAGAGAATCCCCAAGTTGCACAATACTTGGAGACTTTGGAGTAATGAACAGCAAAAATAAAGATCTCTCACTGAAAACCCTAAGCATTCAACTCAGAGCCCAGAAAGAAAATGTATTAGGAATAGAACTCTTCTATACTCCTTCTAATAAATCTTTAAATCAAACCTTGAAAGAATTCAGTTCATCCACCTGTAAACTAGCTGCCTGCCAGAACAAAGTTTACTCTTTAAAATAATTAAAAATTCATTCTCAAAAATGTAGCATTCACAATATCAGTCACACAATTAAAACATACTATATATAGACATAGAAAATATAACTCACCCACCTCCCCCAAAATAGGAAGCAGACTTACAAAGGATATAGATACTGGAATTAACAAACAGACTGAAAAAAATTTTAAAAAGCTTTTAGCTATTTTTGTTATTTAACAAATTAAAAGATGGCCATAATTAGTAAACAGATGAGAAGTTTCAGTAGCTAAATATAAACTATAAAAACAGAGCAATGAAATGTCAGAAACTGAAAAATACAGTGTCTGAAATGAAAAATTACCTGGATGAGCTTAACAACATATTGGACACTGTTGTAGTCAAGGAAATATAAATAATTCAAACAGAAGTCTTGAGGGAAAAAAGGTTGGAAAAAAAAAAAGAGCAAAGCCTTAACTACCTGTAGAACAATATAAACTGGTATATATGTAAAATTTTATATACAGAAGGAAAAATTTGAGATACCAGGGCAGAAAAAAATGAACGAATGTAAAATGTAAGAATGTACAAAAATGTAACAATGACTTAAATAATCAAATTTGATGAAAAACGATTAATCCATATATCCAAGAAGTTAGAAAATCTCAAACAGAATAAAGACAAAGAAAAAAATACATCACCACATAGTACATAAATTAATGCAAACAAAAGATTAAGAGAGGAAATTTAAAGTAGCCTGAGAGAAAAACACATTACATATTGGGAAATATAATGATGAGAATTACGGCCTGTGTCTCACCAGAAACAATGCAAACCAGAAAGCAATGGAAGGAAGTTGTTATTAAAGGACTAAATCCTTTGAAAATATCTTTAAAAAATGAAGACCAAGGAAGATATTTTCAGATAAATTGGAACTGAGATAATTCATCAAAAGTAGATCTGCAAAAAAAAAAAAAAGTAGATCTGAATAAATAACAGGAAATTAAGTTATTCAGGCTAAAATAAATGACATCAGATGAAAACTCAGATCAAAATGAAGGAAATAAAGGTGCCAAATAAGGTAAATATGTGAATAAAATAATTTCTAGTACTTAAATTTTCAAAAAGGTAATTAAGGAAATTAAAGTAGTATACAATAGAGATATTAATAGAATAATTTCATAATGATACAGTGTGAATTGATTAGGAAGATATAACAATTCTAAGTACCTACACTTCTAATAATGAAGTTTCTAAATATTTAAGCAAAAGCTGACAAAACTAAGGAAGAAATAGAAATATACTGAGACTTAAATATTATTTTCAATGTATTTGATGAAATAAGTCATCAAAAATCTGTAATGATAACAAAAGATCTGGACAATACTATCAACACCTTAAACAAATTGATATTTAGGAAAAATTTCACTCAACAACTATATAATAAACAATCTTTTCAAGTGCAAGGGGAATATTCAAAAATCTCAAAGTGCAAAAAGTGAAATCAAGCAGAGTATATTGTTTGACTACAAGAGAATTAAATTAGAAATTAGTAACTAAAAGATATTTGGGAAATTGACAAATATTTGGAAAATTAAAAAAACATACTCCTAAATAATTCATAAGTTAAAGGACAAATCACAAAAGAAATTAAAAACAATTTTAAATTCAAACATAATGAAAACATAGCAGGTCCAAATATATAGGTAAAGCAAAATGATGTTTAAAATGAAGTTTATATCTTTAAATGCATATATTAGAAAAGGAAAAATGTATTGAATCAATGGTAGATCTCCAAGTTATGAAGCTAGAGAAAGAAGTACAAAATTAACTCAAAGTAATTAGAAGGACTGAAATATAAAAAGAAAAGTACAAATTAATAAAACACAAGACAATCTATAGAGAAAATCGGTGAAAGCAAAAATTATTTTAAAAGATGAATAAAATTGATAAATCCTTATTTGTACTGATGAAGAAAAAACACCCCACAAACTACCAATTTCAAGAATGAAAGGGTCCCTATCAATATACGGATGGCATTTTTTACAGAACTAGAACAAATAATTTTAAAATTTGTGTGGAAACACAAAAGACTCTGAATAGACAAAATAATTTTGAGAAAGAACAGAGCTGGAGGGACCACACTCCCTCCTACAGACTGTACTACAAAACTACAATAATCAAACCAGTACAGTATAGGCACAAAAACAGACATAGATCAATGGAACACAATAAATATCCTGGAAATAAACTCACACACTTATTGTCAATTAATCAATGACAAAGAAGGCAAGAATATACAATGGAGAAAAGACAGTCTTATCAATAAGTGGTGCTGGGAAAACTGGGAAGCTACATATAAAAAAATGAGATTAGAACATTTCCTCACACCATATATTGGGGTTGGCCAAAAATTTCGTTTGGGTTTTTCCCTAAGATGTTATGGAAAAACCTGAATAAACTTTTTGGCAAGCCCAATACAAAAATAAATTCAAGATGGATTAAAGACCTAAATGCAAGACCTGAAACCATAAAACTCCTAGAAGGAAACATAGAACACTCTTTGACATAAATTGTAGCAATACTTTTTTTTGAATCTGTCTCCTAAGGCAAAAGAAATAAAACCAAAAATTAAAAATGAGACCTAATCAAACTTAAAAGCTTTTGCACAGCAAAGGAAACTATTGACAAAATGAAAAAATCTACTAAATGGGCAACAGCACGCTTCCACTATGCCACTCTGCTAAGCACAGGATAATCTACTAAATGGGAGAAAATAATTGCAAATGATATGACTCATAAGGGATTAATATACAAAATATATAAACAGCTCATACAATTCAATATCTAAAAAGAAAGCCCAATTTAAAAATGGGCAGACGACCTGAATAGACATTTTCCCAAAGAAGACCTTCAGATGGCCAACAGGCACATGAAAAGGTGCTCAACATTGCTAATCATCAGAGAAATGCAACTCAAAACCACAATGAGATGTCACCTCACATGTGTCAGAATGGCTATTATCAAAAAGATAACAAATAACAAATGTTCAGGAGAATGTGGAGAAAAGCCAACCCTGTACACTGTAGGTAAAAATGTCAATTGTTGCAGCCACTTGGAAAACAGTATGGAGGTTCCTCAAAAAACTCAAAATAGAACTACCTTATGACTCAGCAATTCTACTTCTGGGTATACATCCAAAAAAACACCCCAAAAACACTAATTTGAAAAGATACATGCATTACAATATTCATTGTGTCGTTATTTACGATAGCCAACATATGAAAGCAACCTAAGTGTCCATCAACAAATGAATGGATAAAGAAGAAGTGGTACACACACATACACACACACACACATGTATATATATATATATATATATAATGGAATATTGATCAGCCATAAAAAAGAATGAAATTTTGCTATTTGCAATAATATGGATCGACCCAGTGCATGTTATACTTAGTAAAATAAGTTAGACAGAAAAAGACAAATACTGTATATTATCACTTATATGTGGACTCTAAAACATAAAACAAATGAATGAATATAACAAAACAGAAACAGACTCACAGATATGGAGAACAAACTAGTGGTTACCAGTGGGGATAGGGGACTAAGGGGTACAAACTACTGTATATAAAATAAATAAGCTATAAGGATATATTTTACAGCACAGGGAATATAGTCAATATTTTAAAATAAGTTTAAATGGAGTATAATCTATAAAGATTTTGAATTACTATGTTGTACACTTGAAAATAATATAATATTGTAAATCAACTATACCTCAACAAAAATAAGAATGAGAGGGGGCATCACTATAGAGCCTATAAATATTTAAATGGTAATAAGGGAGTTGTGTGCCAATAAATTCTCAAGTATATTATATGAAAAAAAATTATTTGAGAGGTAAAAATGACCAAGACTATTGTCTGAAGAGGAAAAACCCTGGAATAGTTCTATACCAATTAGAGAAATTGAATTAATGATTACAAATCTTCCCACAACAAAAACTCCAGGACCCAGTGGCTTCAGTGATGGATTCCTTTAATGATGTAAGGAATAAAAGAGGTCACGAGTCATCAAGGTGGCAACATAGGTCATTCCAGACTTCAGTCCCTCTCAGAAGAAGACAAAAAGCAACTATCCATACACAGGACACCACCGTGAAAATCCTGCGACATGGGAGTGAGAGTGAAGCACCCCCCTGGACCACAGAGACTGAAAAGAACCCATTAGAAGGATAGGATAGGATAGGATAAGGATAAGAATAGGATAAGGATAAGGATAAGAATACACTCTGATTGCATTGCCCCTCCCCCAGGCCAGCATAGTGCCACACTGAGAGGGTCCCCTCTGGACCTAAAGTTTCTCCAGTAGGAAAAAAGAGAGCCCAAGGTGGACATCTAGCTCCCCCAGAATTGTGGGTTTTTTCATGGGAGGCCCACTTGAGTCTTGCCTCTAGAGGCTCATGGGGGGAATTTGGAGCGTGATGGAGAAGGGTGGGCTGGATCTTATAGTAACCAACTCTCAGATCTTGGCAGACAGAGTTCATCTTCCCAGTGGTGCTCAAGTAGAAATCCAAAACAACAAGTTTGCCATCTGTAAAGCCGAGACAGTGACCCCGTCTGGCCAGGGTACTAGGTTTGTAGTTCTGCCTGACTCAGGACCCCAAATGGGAAGCATAATCAGCTGTTCTGCGGCCCTGCAGAAGGAAGCTAGTTCATAGCTCTGCCTACTGCTGAGTACAGCTCAGCACTGTCTGACCAGGAAGCCTGGCCCGATCACCCAGGAAGCTCTATAGACCAGTAGCACCTAAGTGAGAAGTGAACCCAGCCAGTGGCTTTGCCCTCCTACAGAACCAAAGCTAATGGCTCCATCTGACCAGGGAGCTTGGTACACAGCTCAGCCTGATTCAGTCTCTAAACAGTGAGCCTTGCCACTATTGGATCCTGTTCTGTGGCCTCAACCAGGCAGGAAGCTAATTCTTAGGCCCACTCAGTGCTGAATATAGCCTCTAGTCCCACCCAACCTGTAAACCTAACCAGAGCACCCAGGATGCTGCATAACCCATCCTACATCCTCACCTCTGAACAGTGAATTGGGCCAGTAACTATGCCCATCTACAGAGCGAAACCCTTGGCCCTGTCTTGTCAGGAAACTCATTGTGCAGTTTTGCCTAATTTGGAGCCCCAAACAATGTGCTGTGCTGTCCTTGGGGCCCATTCTGCTGCCCTCCCTGCATAAGGAAGCTAATTTATAGCCCTTCCTACTGCACTACCCAATCCTACCCAACTAGGAAGCCTGATGGGAGAAATAGTGTAGCCCATCCTACCACAATGCTTGTGCAGAAAATCAAGCCAGTCCTATCTAACAGGTCCCTGTCCATGGCACCCCCACACACACACCTCAGAGCCTGGGAAGTGGTTTTGCCCCAATATAGACCCCAATAGCAAGCTCCACCTTCCCAAGGATGTTACCAGTTGACCCCAAGCTGACCTGACTGATGAAGGGCTGTCTCTGTAAAAGCAAACCTGTAAAGTTTAGAAGAGGAGAACCCTTACTCATACGCCCAGATACCAAAGTAAGGAAGCAAGGATCACAAAATATCAGGTAAACATGACACTACCAAAGGAAAGTAATAAAACTCCAATAACTGACCCTAAAGAAATGGAAATCTAAGTTATCTGCTTGAAATTGGGTGTTATATCGTATGTAAACCTCATGGTTACCACAAAGGAAAAGCCTATAATAATTATACAAGAAATTATGTTCATGGAGTCAAAACATACCACTACAAAACTTCATCAAATCACAAAAGAAGACAGCAAGACAAGAAGCAAGGAACAAATGGATCTGTAAAGCCATAAAACCAAAAAACAATGAACAAAATGGAATAATAAGTCCTTACCTATTAATAATTACATTAAATGTAAATGGATTAAATTTTCCAGTCAAAAGACATAGAGTGGCTGAATGGATTAAAAAATATCGAGTAATATGCTACCTACATATATTGACTGAAAGCAAAAGGATGGAAAAAGATATTTCAAGCAAATGTTAAACAAAGGAAAGCAGGGTAGCTATACTTGTTTCAGAAAGATATAGACTTTAAGCAAAAAAATGACAATGAAAGACAGAAAAGGTCATTATTTAAAAATAAAGGGGTCAATCCATCAAGAAGACATAACAATTGTAAATATTTATGCATCCGTATATAAATATATAAAGTAAATACTAACAAAACTAAAAAGAGAAATAAACATCAATACAATAATAGTTGGAGAATTCAATACCCCACTCTCAGCAATGGGTATATCATCCAGAGAGAGAATCAAGGAAATAGTTGATTTTAACAACACTATAGAGCAAATGGAGCTAATAGACATATATAGAATACTCCCATACAACAGCAGCAGAATACACATTCTTCTCAAGCTCACATGGAACTCTTTATAGGATAGATTATATGTTAGGCCACAAATCAAGTCTCAGCAAATTGAAGATTGAAATCATACCAAGTTTTTTTTTCTGATCACAATGGTATGAAACTAGAAATCAATAACAGGAGGAAAATTGGAGAATTCAGAAATACATGGAAAGTTAGCAACACACTCTTGAACAACCAATGAATCAAATAAAAAATAAAAGGGGAAATAGAAAAATATATTGAGACAAACAATAATGGAAACACAATATACCAAAAGATATGGGAATTATTTTGAAGAAGGTCTAAGAGGAAAGTATATAGCTATTAATATATACATCAAGAAAATAGAAAGATGTCAGAAAACAACCTAATTCTATATCTCAAGGAACTAGAAATAGAAGAACAAAGTAAGCCCAAAATTAGCAGAAGGAAGGAAATAATAAAGATTAGAGGAGAAACAAATGAAATGTAGAGTTGGAAAACAATAGAAGCAATTCATAAAACTAAGAGCTGGTTCTTTGAAAATATAAACAAAATTGGAAAACCTTAAGTAGATTGACCAAGAAAAGAAGAGACAGGACTAAAAGTTTTTAAACATTATAAATGAAAGAGAGAACATAGCAACTGACATAGATATTGCAGAAATACAAAGATTCTTAGAAGACAACTATGAACAATTATATGCCAACTAATTGGACAACCGAGAAGAAATGGATAAATTCCTAAGAACATCAAACCTACCAAGAATGAATCATGAAGAAATAGAAAATCTGAACAGACCAATTACTACTAAAGAGGTTGAATCAGTAATGAAAATCCTCCCAACAAAGAAAAGCCCAGGACCAGATGGCTTCACTGGTGAAAATTACCAAGTATTTAAAGAATTAACACTAATCCTTTCCAAACACTTCCCAAATGTCAAAGAGGAGGGGACACTCTCAAACTCATTTTATGTGTCAAGCATTACTCTGATATTGCAGCCAGACAAGGATGCTACAAGAAAAGAAAATTAAGACCCATATCACTAGTGAATATAAATGTAAAAATTCACAACAAAATACAAGCAAACTGAATTCAGAAGCATATTAAAAGGATTATATACCATGACCAAGTGGGATTCATCCCTCAGATGTAAAGGTGTAAAGATGTAAAGATGTAAAGATGTAAAGATGTTGACTTGCAACATATGCAAGTCAATAAATGTGATACACCACATTAATAGAATGAAAGATAAAAATCAATAGATGCAGAAAAAAGCGTTTGACAAAATTCAACATCCATTTATGAAAAAAACTCTCAACAAAGTGGCTATAAAGGGAACATATTGCAACACAATAAAGTCAATATATGACAGACTCATAGCTAACTTCATACGCAATGGTGAAAAGCTAAAAGCTTTCCCTCTAAGATCAGGAACAAGACAAGGATGCCCACTCTCACCACTCTTATTCAACATAGTACTGAAAGATTTTCAGATAAGAGAAAGAAATAAAATCCATCAGAATTAGAAAGGAAGAAGTAAAATTGCCTCTATTTGCAGCCGATATGATTTTATACATAGAAAATACTGAAGACTCCACCAAAAACCATTAGATCTAATCAATGAATTCAGTAAAGTTGCAGGATGCAAAATCAACGTATATTAATCAGTACTGTTTATATATAATAAATTATCTGAAAAAGAATAAAAGAAAATGATCCCATTTACAATAGAATCCAAAACAATAAAATATTTAGGAATAAATTTATCTTAGGAGGTGAAAGATATCTATACTGAAAACTATAGGACACTGATAAAAAAAATTGAGAAAGACAGAAAAAGAAGGAAAGATGTCTTGTGTTCATGGATTAGAAAAATTAATATTGTTAATATGTTTGTCTGTAGATTTAATGCAATACAAATCAGATTCCAGTGGCATTTTTTTACAGAAATAAATAAAATATTCTAAAATTTGTATGGAGCAACAAAAAACCCTGAATAGCAAAAGCAATAATGTGAAAGAAAATCAAAACTGGAGGCATCATACTCCCAGATTTCAAACTATGCTAAAAAGCTATGTTAATTAAAACAGTATGATACTGGAATAAAAATAGACACATAGACCCATGGATCATAATAGAGAGCCCAGGAATAAACTGCCACATATATATCCGACTGCTATTTGATAAGGGAGCCAAGAACATGCAATGGGAAAAGGACAGTCTCTTCAAGAAATGGTGCTGGGAAAACTGTATAACCACATACAGAAAAATGAAATTGGACCCCTATTTACACCATTCACAGAAATTAAATCTAAATGGATTAAAGACAAATAAAAGACATGAATCCATAAAAAATCCTTGAAGAAAACAAAGGGGAAAACTTTCTTGACTTTGGTCTTGGATTGGATTTTTGGATATAACATCTAAAGCACAAGCAACAAAATAAAACGTAAACTATGTCAAATTAAAAAGCCTCTGCACAGCAAAAGAACAGTCAACAAAATGAAAAACCAACCTACGGAATGGGAGAAAATATCTGCAAATCATATGTCTGATAAGGGGTTAATATCCAAAATATATAAAGAACCCATATACCTCAATAGCAAAAGTAATAATCCAATTAAAAAATGGGCAAATGACCTAAAGTAGACATTTTTCAAAGAAGATACTCAAATAACCAATGGTATATGAAAAGGGCCCAACATCTCTAATCATTAGGGAAATGCAAATCAAAACCATAATGAGATATCACCTCATACATGTTGGAATGGCTGTTATCAAAAAGACAGAAAATAACAAGTGTTGGTGAGGAGGTGGAGAAAAATGAATCCTTGTGTCTTGTGGTGGGAATGTATATTGGTATATCCACTATGGGAAACAATAAGGCAGATACTCAAAAAATTAAAACAGAACTACTATATGATTCAACAATTCAACTTCTGGGTATATAACTGAAGTAAATAAAATCACTATCTTGAAGAGATATTTGCAACCCCAATGTCATTGCAGCATTATTTATAATAACCAAGACATGTGAAAAAACCTAAGTATTCATCAGTGGATAAATGGATAAAAGAAATATGTCATATATATGCAATGTAATACTATTCAGCCATTAAAAAGGAAAATTTGCCATTTGTGACAACATAGATGGACCCTGAGGGCATGTATGCTAAATGAAATAAGTCAGACAGCAAAAGACAAGTACTGTATGATCCCACTTATACATGAAATGTAAAAAAGCAAACTTATAGAAACAAAGATTAGGTTTGTGCTTTTTAGAGTCAGGAGTGGGGGTGGGAGAATTGGGTAAAGGTGTTTAAAAGGTACAACTTCAGTTATAAGGTAATAAGTTCTGGGGAAGTAATGTACAACATGATGACTATAGTTAAATACTGTATTATATATTTAAAAATTGCTGAAAGAGTAAATCTGAAAGTTCTCATGAAAAGGAGAAAAATTGTTAGCTATATGAGATGATGGCTATTAACTAAACTTATTGTGGTGATCATTTTGTAATATATATATGTATCACCTCATTATGGTGTACACCTTATACTATGTTGTATGTCAATTATTTATTGATAAAACTGGGGAATAATGGAATAGTTTCTACCATTCCTACATTCTCTAAAAAGTGGAAAAGGAAGAGAACTTCTCAACTTATTTTTATAAGGGTAACATTATCATGCTACCAAAACTAGACAAGGACGTTACAAGAGAGACCATTTTAGACTGATATTTGTTATGAACATTGCATTCAGAAAATTTTTTATCATATTAATATATCATTCTGGACAACATTGAGAATACTGCATCTTGACTAAGTGGGGTTTTACCCTGGAATTTAAGGTTAGTTTATATTGAAAATCAGTGTAATTCACTGTTTCAACAGAAAAAAAGAAAAATAAATAAGCAATTATCTTAATAGATGAAGAAAAAGCAACTGACAAAACTCAACATTCATTCATGATGACTTTCAACATAAATGAATAGAAAGTAATATCCCCAATATGATGAAGGATACCCACAAAGTAACCAATAAATATTATACTCAATAGTGAAACAGTATCCTTGTTCACCTAAAGATCGACAATAAGGTAAGGATACACATTCTAACTCTGTTAAGCAAACTTATTAGAGACTCTAATCAGAGTAACTTTCAAAGAATAACTATCATGATGATTGGTAAGGAAGAAGTAAAATTATCTTTATTTGTAGATGATATTATTGTATAAATAAAATGTAAGAAATCTACCAAAAATACTAGAATAGATGACAATTCATAAGTCAAGGCACCAACTTCAATTGTCTTTTCCCTTTCCTGATTTTTATCATTTTACTGTAAAAAATATGTAAATATATAGGATACTACAGTTTTCTTAAGAAATGCTCACTGAATTATTTAAGGGTAAATGGATACAATACTTCAGAACTGCTGTCAAATTGTTTAGAAAAAAACTAAATTTCTAACTTTTAATTGATTTTGAAAAAAGAGACTTCTACCAGCCTCTCAAATAATTTAGAATCAGAGGGGAGAGATATATAATAATAAAGCAAATGGAGCACAATGTAAATACATGAGGAATATGTCTAAAGGATATGCAGATGTTTCTTGAACTGGTCTTTTACTTTCTCTGTAAGTTTGCACTTGTTTCAAAATAAAGATTTAAGAAGTAACAAAATATATTTCCAAGATTGGTAATATTATGATGGAAAATAAAAATACTATTAAAATCTTTAAAATATTAGGTACATAGGAATAAATTTAACAAAGAGTGGCAAAATCTTAATACTGAAAACTAAAACGTTGCTGAAAGGCATTAAAGAAGACCTAAAGAAGAAGTTAAGCCACATTCCTGAATTGAAAGGCTTCATGTTGTAGATGTCAATTCTACTCAAATTGTACTATAGCTTCAATACAATATGAATTAAACTCTCAGCAGACTTTTTTTTTTTTTTTGGTAGAAACAGACAAGATAGTTTTTAAATGCATATGGAACTACAAAAGGCCTGACCAGGTAAATCAATACCCTAAAAAAAAAAAAAGATAATAATTGGAAGAGTTGCACTACATGATTTCAGGAATAACCGGAAAGCCACAGAAACTTAGAGATTGTAATGGAGGCAAAAGAACACACAAATCGATCAGTTGAACTGAATAGTGTTTCCAGAAATAGATCTATATTTATATGATCAATTGACTTACAGCATAGGTGCCAAAGCAATTCAATAGGGGGAAATGACACTGGAACAATTAATAACCGGATGGAAAATACAATGATGGTTGACATTTCTTATACTATATTCTAAAATTAGTCTGAGACATACTACAGCCTTAAATCTAAAAGCTAGTAGCTAGTACTGTCAATCTTCTAGATGAAAAGATGGAATATAACTTCACTATATTGAATAGACAAAATAGTCATTTATCATAAAAGAAAAAAATAAATCAGACATCATCAAAATTAGAAACCTCTCATCAAAGACCCTATTAGGAAATCAAACAGCTAACCACAGACTGGGAGAAAATATTTTTCAAAATGTGCATCTGACGAAGAAATATATACGTTTCAATAATAAAAGACAACCCAATGAAAAAGTCAAAATGTGTGAATAGAAACTTGTAAAGAAGTAACAAACTCATGAAAAAGTACTCAAAATTGTTACACATTAGGAAAATATAGATTAAATCATAATGAGGTAACACTACATACCATTAAAATGAATAAACTTAAAACAACAACAAAAAAGGTGACAGTTTTAACTGCTGATGAGGATGTGGAGAATTGCAAATCTCATTCTTTGTGGGTAGAAGTGTGACTTTACTTTAAAAGAATGATTTTGTAGTCTCAAAGAAAGTTAAACACACATATATAAATATATATGTGTGTATATATATCTCAGGAGCTCCATTCCTAGATATTTGCATGAGAAATAAAAACCTGTTTCCACCAAAGGATTTGTTTAAAACACGTCTTTTTTAGAGAAGCTTTATTCACAATAGCTAAAAACTGGAAACTATGCAACTGTCCATTAACAAGAAATGAATAAACAAAATGAGGCATATCAATACAATGACATTCCACTCTGCAATTTAAAAAGAAACAGAAGACTGATACACTGAACAATATGAATGAATCTCAAAAACGTGGTGTGAAAGAAGCACTACACGAAAGAGTGCATAATACATGATTCCCATTATCTGAATTTCTAAAACAGGCAAAACTAATCTATGGAAAAAGATTTGGAAGAGTAGTTGCCTTATTGGAAACTGTGAAGGGGCACGAGGAAATGTGTTTGGAAGTGTAAAGGTCATATATCTTGATGGGATGTAAATACATTTATCAAAACTCATCACATAAACTTACGATCTGTACATTTCACTATGTGCAAATTACACTTCAGTATTTTTAAACATAATTTTTAAATGGTCTGTAAAAGATAGCAATAAAGAGGAAAAAATTTATCTGTGATTGGAATGATGAGCATAGATATGAAAACAAAGTTGATGCATCAGCCATTTACTTATTGGGTTTCGCTGACACTCTTTACATTTAGCTTGCATATATTAGAAATTTTATTTCAATTATCCTTTTTCATCTGGCTGGCTTATAGATCGACCAGGATTTCATCATTTATTTGTCAAACTGTTCTGGATGGTTTCTTACTGAGACGATCACAAAGTCATTTAAAAATTGTTCATGCGTATACGTATTCTAGGTAGAGAAAGCCTGCCATCTCTATATAGGGAAAATCTATATAGGTAAAGTGCTTCAATAGAAAAGATACAGGAACCCTATCGTATTCTTGAATTGATACCTTATTGATATTCTATTATATTTCTATTCCATTTATGGAGTTTAAAATTTTTACTTTCTACAATAATAGAAATAATAAGACAGATAATTGCATGTGAAGTTTTGGACCCTCGTGGAGTCTAACAAAACTTAGTGACACTAATGAGCAGTGGCACTGATATATTTTTTTGTGTGTCTGTGTTTTACAGATATCAAGGATGATTATTGCTGAAGTGTGACTAGAAAATCAAGGAATGATTTAGTTAGATGTTTTTCTGATGTCTGTATATAGAGAAAATCTATTGGAAGAAAAAAGCCCTGAAAATGGACAATGGTTAATTATAATGTAATAATAATATGGCTTTAAAAGAGGAAATTGGTAAAAAAAAAAAAAACCTATAAATAAATAATAATCATTATTTACAATTTGAAATGAGTACTTTTGCATAGAGGTAAAATCTCTAACATATTACGATTTAGTTTTCTTCATTTTAATACTTTTGTTATAGAGTCATTTTTTCCAGAGAACCACAAGATATTTCATAATTTACTACATGTAAACAGCATTACTAAAATTTATTTTATCTACACATATTCAACTTGAGATGAAATTTGTCTAATTGTGCTTTTTGAAATATAATTTTGGTTCTGATCCTATGCAAGATTATTTTAAACACACATAAAATTTTGCCATTTCAAATGTTTAGTTGTTTTCCCTAAGGGGAAAAAATGACTATGGTAAGAGTGGATCGAATGTTGACAAAATGTCCACTTTTAAATTTTATTCCTGGCTGTTTGCCCAGTTTTTTGGAAGGACTTAATATTTGTTTCCTGATGATGCCTCGAGGTGAAAAGAGACAGTGTCTAGTTGTTCAGAACAGTTTGAATGAAGTAATCAAACGGAGCTGGAAAATGATCTTCTGTCTCTGGTTAAGTGCAACTGAGAATTCTGAAGGAGTTCACCAAAGATAAGACTATAATTAGAATATCATTTCATCCCAATTCTCTACTTATTCATTCAGTTTAAGTCAATAATGACAATGTGATCTCCCGTGGTATTTCACCAGCTGCAGGAAGGAAAAATGTGCCTATAGGATAACAGTGTAAAAAAGGTTAAATTGATGCGTGCTCACTTTGGTCTTTAGATGCTTCATGGAGTTAATTGTTTTGTTTCAGAAATATGAGATGACATCAGATACATGGCTATCTAAACAGGTATGGTATAGGTGGTCTCTTTATGTCACATTTTGTCCATCCCGCCCATCCTGTTCACTCATTTGTTATGTATAACTTTTTCTCAAAAGTTATTTCAGTATTATGAATTTAAGGCTCTGTTATGTTTGAATAAATGAGTCTTTTTCATTAAAATATTTATAACTTGGGCTCTATGACATCATTTGTAGAAAGATTACTTCTGTTTTTTATAGGACATAAATTGTAGAATAACTACCAGGATCCATTTTCAGGACCATTCATATAAGTAAATGTTTGTGTAGAAGAAGGAGAAAAAGATGTGACCCATTAAAACTACAAACCATCAGCATTGCTCAAATCACCCAGAAAATTAACTTGGTTATGTGGAGATTATTCAGGTGAACATTTCTTTCCTTAGATATATCCTAGCTCATAATGCTAGCTTGTGATATAAATGAAGCTGGAATCCAGATGATCACAGAAGAATAAACAAACATCTCCACAACATGCTTTCATACTGGACATTTCAGAAGGAAGCACAAATAGATTATTCAAATATAGCTTAACCCATTTTACTACTAATTTCATCACTACTTTTTGCAAAGGGAAGTATTTTGTTTGCCTTGTTTGGTTTTGATTTGTTTTGTTCTTTACAGTGCTCTTTTATTTTATATTCTCTCCCTGGGTGTCATATACATCTGTGGTTTCAATTACCACCACCAAGTGTATAGCCCCAGGCAACTCACTTCTGAGTTCTGAAATATCCAAATTCATGCTTGGCATCTTCTCCTGAATCTGTGAAAGTAACTGCACACTCCACAGGTTCAAACTAAACTTCTCTGTCTTCCAGTCAGTCCGTCTTCTTATCATAGGAGTCAAGGACGTATTTATCCATCCAGCTATCAAAATCATAAACCTAGTGGGGATTTTTAAACATTGTCTTATCCTTATCTGCATATGTTATTATTCATCACCAAGTTATTTTGATTTTACTCTCAAAGATCTCAAGTCAATTTACTTTTCTCCAATTCACAAACACCATACAGGATTAAACTACAGGCACTGCATTTCCTCCTTAACTGGTGAACTCTCAACCCCTTAGCGTTGAGAGTTCCCCTTAGGAACCTGACAATCTGTTCTCTACACTGCAGACTGGCTGAGTGATCTTTTCAAAATATGTATTTGATTGTCACTACCCACAACACTCATATTCTCTCACAACTAAAACCCCTTTGTTCTACAGATAAAGACCAACATCCTTAAAGGGTCTACAAAGGATTAAGTTGAAAGCCTTTCCAGCTCTGTGTCATACCATCTTTTCTCCCATTTTTTCCATTAGCCCTCCTCATATACCCAGGACCTTTATGTGAACTCTTTCTTCTGAACAGAGTTCTCTCAACTACTTTCTTATGTGAAGGCTGCTCATTTGTCAAACCTCAGCCTAAATCACCTGCATAAGAAGTCACCTCCTCAACCACACTAAACAAATCACATTCCCCAATAAAAGTTAAAGTCAAGTGTAATCTTTATGAAACACTCATACAGTTAGTTCTGTGACTTTTTTACTACATTCACAAGAGCAGGAAGGTTATTCATTTTTTGTTACCCACTAATACAAATGCTTAATATGGAGTCTGGTTATAAGAAGAGATCCATTTATACTTGTTGAACAAATAAAGAAAAAGAGTAAGAAGGATTGTGAATAGGCTAAACCTTTGCTTGTTTGAAGTATAGGCATGTCTATCTATCTATCTATCTATATTATCTATCTATCATCCATCTATCATCTATCCATAGGTAACAATATGAACTATTTAATCTTAGTCAAGGTACAAAATGAAATTGGGGGAAAAAAATCTTGGTTTTTTAGCCAATAATGGACTCTTACAAAATTAAATTAGATACTTAAAATAAAAATCATTGAAAACAATAACATAATGGATATGGATTTATTCTAAACTGCCTGTGTTATTAAACCTATTTTGCTACCATTTTGATTGCTAGTGACATTCATAATAGTCTAACATACAACAACACAATGCATGCTCTTTTGGGATTATATTATCTACATTTTAAGTCCCAAATTCATGAATATTTAATAGAAACTTTTTAAAATAAAGAAACCAGTTATCAATTATTCAATAAAAAATGCAGGGAGTAGTTTGTCGTGGTTAACTTTTTCTCCAAAAGCTCTAAGGGAATTTCAGGAAATACTTAGAATTCAATGAAATTTAAAGGATGAGAATCTATAATGAGATGAAGCAAGTTTCCAAGAAAATTAGAAATTTAATGTAATACTCATATGCTTGTTTTCTGGATAGTGAGAAGAGGAGAGAGAAGTGGGCATGTTTGCCCTAGCTTTCAAGAGACTTATAGTTGGAATAACCAGTGTAAAAAACATTTGGCCAAGAGGTGGACTTTGTTATCCTCAGCTCATTATCCTGTGTGCCATAAATACTGCCTTGTTTAAGGTCATAAATGTAGACAGTTAGACTGGCTCTACTTCTTTATTTGACTGCAGGAAAGGCTCTGCATAGAGCTGTATGTTTATAACTAGTTACATTTCAATGGTGAAAGTTTTTAAACCTAGCAATGTATTGGAGATTATAATTCCCATCTACTCTTTAAAATGAACTATTTCTAAGGTACCAGAATTGGAGGAACAGGGACTAACATAAAAAGCACATTGCTCAGATATCCCCATACCTAATTTATTCTTGGAGCAAAGCACAGGAGGAAAATGTTGAATAAGGGAGAAGCCAATAGTTTGGAGTAAATGTGGTGGATAAAGTGATATATGTAACAAATATTTTTGCCCATTGTACACATGCATTCATCTATTCAATTATAAGAAGGTCACCTACTGTGTCCTAGGCAATAGAGCTAAAAAAGATAAAATTACAAACTTAGTTTAATTATTACTTGCCTAGTGAAGGAAGTCAACTATATAATAGAGTGTACAGAAAGCCATGATAGAGATGAATACAGAGTACTATTCAGAATCTCTGAGGAGAGATTTCCTAACTAGAAGAGACTCTCTAACTAAGGAAATTTGGAAATGGTTTCTGTTCTGAGTTTAAGTAAAAAATGAGTAAGATTTAGCACAAAAAGGACGACTGAAAGGTTAGGCCAGACAGAAGAAACCCCATGTGCAAAGGCAAAGAGAGAAATATTCCACAGGGGCAAGAGATGGAACATAGTTGAACAATGTGATTCACTCAGTCAAGTGTCTTGTCAGTATTTATTATATGCTTTGTAATGCAATTTTCCCATCCTTGAATTGTATTACCTCAGAGTTTTAAATTTATTACACATATCATCTTATATTTTCATGAGTGTCCATGAAGTAGACAAGGAAAATAATATTTTTATGTTTCTATCATGGGATGTCATTACTAATAAAGCTAGAATCAGACTCGAGATTATTAAAATAGTTATTAATTTACATATTCAGTCAATAAATGATTGTTAAGTACAATTTATGTGACATTCACTGTCCTGGGTGCTGGAGACAAAGCAGTGAAGAATGGAGCTTACATTCTAGAGGAATACCTCCTATCTCTCTATCTACCTACCTACCTATATGCACAAATACACATATCCATTCATGTACAAACAAATGTATGCATACATAAAATATGTATGGTATTAGGTGGTATGGAAAAAAGTAGACAGTAGGCAAAAGTGGGATGAGGGATTCAGATACAGTTGGATGACCTGGCTTTCCTGATCACACTTTATATGGGGTAATCAGGAAACACCTCACTGATAACAGACATAGGAAAGAGGTGAGATCAAGAAAGATCCTTTTGCAGCAACATGGATGGACCTAGAGATCATCATACTGAGTGAAGTCAGAAAAAGACAAATATCACATAATATCGCTTATACGTGGAATCTAAAGAAAGTATACAAATGAACTTATTTACAAAACAGAAATAGAGTCACAGATGTAGAAAACGAACTTATGGTTTCCAGGGGGGAAAGGGAGAGGGATAAATTGGGAGATTAGAATTGACATATACACATTACTATATATAAATAAATAACTAGTAAGGATCTAGTTTATAGCACAGGGAACTCCACTCAATACTCTGTAATGGCTTATATGGGAAAAGAATCTAAAAAAGTGGATATATGTATATGTATAACTGATTCAGTTTGCTGTATAGCAGAAAGTAACACAACATTGTAAATCAACTATACTCCAATAAAAATTTTTTAAAAAAGAAATAAGTTCCACAGAAAAAGGAAGGAAGGAGGGAGGGAGGGGAGGAGGGAGGAAGGAAAAGAGAGAGATATGAGAAAGAGCCAGACAAAGGGTAAAAAAAAGTGCAAAGGCACTGGAGCAGGAAAATGCAGGAAGCAGGAGAAGGAAGGAAGAGGAGAGCAGGAAAAGAGTGGAGGGTCAGATCATCTAAAAATAGTTGTGAGCCATTCTGAAGACCTACTGAGGAAACCATACCAAAGCCTTTCTCTATACCATATGTATAATCACTCTCACTAATCTAAAAGAAAGAACTCGATGTTTTGTTACATAGATCGATTTTCTTAATGTTTCCCCTGGAGCAAAAGATGCAATCTATATGTATATTGCAAAATATACAAAAATATTGCAAAAGCAATCTATATGTATATCATCCATCATTTAATTTTAAAAAACAATTGTATTGATTTAACATGCTACTAGAGTTTAATTTAAAAAATCATCAAATGGGCATCTGTGTTTGTGTGTTTGTGAAGGGGTGAGCAGTGAGGATGGGAAATTTGAATTAAATTATTTTCAATGGATTCCTTCCAATTTTGCAGCCTTTTCATTTTTGTATTTACAGTAAATTCATGTGTACATCATCAGAAATATATCTTCAATAACTTGAGTTGTTGAGTAAAAGATTTCAGAAAACTATATTAAATATTATATGTTAGAAAATTTTCTAAATTAAAAAAATGATTTTGATAAACTGGTGCAGATGTTAACATTTTCTTTATTTTTGAAAGAAATTTCTAAACACAATCATATCATATGTGAAGATATGAAAGTTCTTTTCTGAACCAATTTAAAAAGTGTCTTCAGTCTAATTGTAAATCATTTCTATCCAGTATGCAAGAAACTTTCCCATCCATCTCATCACTCAAACACACACATATGCCCAATGCATCATTGCGTTCACTTTAAAACATACTGTTATACTTTTATTTTTTAAATAATTCGACAATTTGCCAAACTAAACTTAAATCAATTATTGGTCTATTCCATGCATGTATTAGCAATAGTTGGAAGTACAATTTTCAAATGCCCTTTTGAGATTGTTGCATGTGCTTCTGTATTTTAGAATGAGGAGCCCGTGTTTTCTAGAGATGGCAGCAAATTCTTTATGACAGTTCCTGTTAAGCAAGGGGGCCGTGGAGAGTATAACCACATAGCTATGTTCCTCGTCCAGGTAAGTGCTGGCTTCTTTCTGTAGTTTGGTTTCATTCCATCATGTTCATGAAAGTCTTTTTCGTGTGGTATTCTGCACCTACAGTTAATACCTGTTAAGTCCAGCCATATATCCAACTCAGGGATGTTTTAGGAAGAGGATCCCCACCCTTAGCCATAAATTCAAGCTGTACACAAAACATTTTCAACACTCAATAAAATTTAGTGAGCTACACATGTGTGCTATGAGTTGAGGGCCTTGGGATATAGAATTTAATAAATGGAAAGTGCCCAACCCCTACTTTCCAAGACCTGAGGAAAATCGAGAGACGATTTTTCATTCAACAAATATATATCATCTATTTGGTACAAGTAATATTTTCAGTGTGTTATAAAAGTTTTAAATACCTGAAGCAGTCTAAATGTCCATCAAAAATTGAATGGTTAGTAAGTTGTAGTGTACCCACACAAGGAAATGCAGGGCAGATTTTAAAAACCAGGATAAAATAGATTTCTTATGTGTTGTCAAAGATAAAATCTGTGTTATGTTTTTATGGACCTTTTGATAAAAAAAGGATAAAAGGTTATTTTTCCTCTACATTTCAAATGAATGTTAACCAGTTTTATACAGTTTTATCTAATTATAAAAAGAATCAGTGAATTCACAATAAGTAATTTAAATATGGCAAGGTTAATGAGTCAATTTGAATCTAATTGACAATAAAAATATTCATGAGAAATAAAGTTTCCTTCAAAATCAAATAAACAGTCTAGTCTCACAGGTAAATGTTAATTTATAAAGATAAAACATTGTGGATAAATTGGAATCTTTCTTGAGAGTGTTATAAACAAACTAGCCAAGAATCAATTTCATATTTACTAAGTATAGAATAAATATGAATGTGGTAAAAGATCCCTAAGCAACCTGACTACTTTTATGTTCTTAGAACCTTCAAGTCTTGTGCATATTCTCCAATTTTTACCATTATCCATATATGTATTTACATTGGTCAGCTCAGTACCTTGAATTTTTTAAATCTGTGTCAGTAGCTTAAGAGGCAACCCTTGTCCAAGATCTGTACTATTAAAGTAATTGTCATGATTTTAACTTTAATTTTAATCAAAGCTGAAATAAATAATTTGACTACACATAATCTCCACAATAGCAATGTAGATTAATTTTCATAGTATATTATTAAATTGGAAAAATAAGTTATAGACTAATATATAATGTGATCTCATTTATGTTTTAAATAAATGAAAGCATTTATATATGAATAAAAATTTTTTGTGATTCTGTACTCAACTATTAAATGATTATATCAGACAGGTGATATTAAGGGAACATATTTTGGTTTTTATGTGAACTGGAGGAAGCTTCACCAGCAAATTGCTTTACCTGATTAACTTTTGCTAGCTAATTATAAACTTTGTTATCATAAATACTGGGGAAATATTTCCGCCAAAAGAATAAATAAAACTTTCCAAATCTCACAATTGACTGTGGTGACATCTTATTGCATTTTTAAATATCAGTATTTATATTCAAGAAGCTGTATAAAAACCCAGGTAGTCAAAATTACATACAAATTGTGACTATTTATAAGATATAGTGAAAGGTAGAGAAAGATGTATAATACATCTATATATATATATATATGTATAATTCTGAGATTATCTATCCAACAAAATAAGAACAGAAATGTCTTTTAAAAAGTGTGGGGTTGGCAGAGCAGAGGTAGGAGATGAAGATGTTGGCATGTAGAAATTGAGATATTTATGCACATAACAAAAGTTTCTTTACAAGCCTTGGGAAGAAATACCTTCTGTCGCCCAATCAAACCAGTCTGAAATGCAGTCTAATTCATTATTTCTGAAATGTTCAGAAGAACAACTTCATAGAGCAGATGTGTTTACTTTGTTCCTCTTCCATATGGAGATTATAGCAAAGCTTCCATTGAAGTAGAAAATGTTTTGATCTATTCTGACTACAGTTCAGAGAATTTGTGGTTTGCCTCACTGATAAATAAACATGACTGCATGATTATTTACAGATATTTTGGCAATGTGGCTAAAATTAACTTACTTTGTTAATGAATCAGAGGTCAGTGCTTAGGTAAATAAAATTTATTCTTAAGTTTGTACATACACACAATTTTGAACCTCTTTGCCTCAATTTTTAAATAGCTAACAAAAAAGCTCTTTTATGATTTTTTTATGATTACCGTATTGAGAGATATATATATATATATATATATATACACACACTATAAAAATTTGTAAAATTCTAAACTGAGTAAACTAAACAAAAGATTATAAGGGGCTTCCCTGGTGGTGCAGTGGTTGAGAATCTGCCTGCCAATGCAGGGGACGCGGGTTCAAGCCCTGGTCTGGGAAGATCCCACATGCCGCGGAGCAACTAGGCCCATGCGCCACAACTACTGAGCCTGTGTGTCTGGAGCCTGTGCTCCGTAACAAGACAGGTCATGATAGTGAGAGGCCCGCACACCACGATGAAGAGTGGCCCCTGCTTGCCACAACTAGAGAAAGCCCTCGCACAGAAACGAAGACCCAACACAGCCAAAAATAAATAAATTAAAAAAAAAAAAAAGATTATATAAAATCAGGGACTTCCCTGGTGGTCGTAGCCAAAAAGTAAGAAAAAGAAAAAAGAGTATATAAAATCAAACATAATCTCATCACCCCAGACTTGCACACTGCAAATCAATTGTTGTATATATTTCCAATTTCATTTTACATTAAAAATATATCACTTTTTCTTAAAGTGTGCAATCAAAGCATATATATTGATTTGTAACATTTAAAGAGTAATATCTGAGCATTTTCTCACATCATTTAATTGCATTCTTAATATTTAATATTATTTGTAAATGTGATTTTAATAGCTATTCAACATCCTGTCTAGTAAATATATTATACTGTATTTAAATGAATTAATTTTCATCATCATATTTATTTCTAGTTTTGATACCAAAAATGATCCAGAGATAAATGTTCTTACCACAAATGTATATTTCTAGATGTCAAAAGTTACCTAGGCAAAGCATATGTGTACATATATGTATTTGTTTAGGTTTTGATATGGAATGTGAAACTGGCCCTCCAAAAATGGTGTACTAATTTACCGTCTAAACAGTAGTGCATAGCACCAGTGATGACTTTTTACCCCCTCTTCCTTCCCTTGATACACCAGAGGACTCCACCTAAATTGATGTGCCCAGGGAGTGAGAAATGAGAGGAACAGAGAGCTTGGCAGCCGTCAGGAAGACCACCTTTGCAGTACTTGATGCTTAGCTATATTAGAGAGCTTCCCCATTGACTGCAAATATATTCATCTGTTTGAAGTATCTTACTAAATGAAATTAGTAAATTTTTGCAAACATTTTTCTCTCTTACACAATCAGTAGGTAACCAAAAAACATTAATTAGAGACCAGGCTACAAAATTAGTGTTTCAGGATATTTTCAATATATAGATTGATGGTTGGCCTTACAAATATTTTAGTGGTTTTTTCCCCTCATTTACAAGACTTATGCTTGTTAAAATAATTCCAAAAAATAAAAAATAGGAAAAAATTGTGTGTTCCTCCAGTCTACTTTTAAACATGATTATAATTTTATGTTAAGTACAGTATTTTATCCTATTTGAATTTAAATTTTAAAGCATAATTTTCCCATAGTGCTAAACAATTTTGAAATGCAATTCTTTTGAATATTAATATTTAGTTGACTGGATGTACATAGTTAACCATTGTTGTTCAATGTTTAATTTAGTGGCAATTTACTGCAACTATAGATGTCACTATACATAAATATTATTTTTATTATGAATTATTTCTTTAGTTGTGGTTAACAGAACTGGAATTCCGGAATCAAAAGTAAAATATTTCTAAACCCATATATACATATATATATATATATATATATATTTCCAGATACTTTCTATAGGAATATGTGAAAGCAAAATTTATGAGTACGGTTTATCTACTTTTATATATTCCATTAAAGATAATAATAAAAATAAAAACTGGCTCTTCCAAAAATCTTTATAGCTAAAATAAATTTCCTTCTGAGTAGAGTGTGAAATACGCAGTATTGATATCAGTTTACGTAGTTTCTGAATCAAACAATGATGCAAACCTTTTTTTACAGCAGACCACTTCAGATCACTTCAGATATTTCCCTCTCCCCTTTTCCCCCATAGAATTCTTTATGTAGACTTCTAACTCCTGAATTCCCATATTTGGAACCATAATATCCTATATCTTACAATGTAAGTTGCAGTCAAGAGAAAGGTTTTTGTCAAATACATGGCCGCCTTTTTCCCCTCTAATATGGGATAAGCAGAGTTTCAGTCATGTTAAGTGGTTCAGATTTATAAGCATAAGCAATTGCCCTGTTATCTTCCAAAACTGTGTTAAATGAAAATTTATATATATTGGTGAATTCATTCACTTTTTCTATCCAGCAATACAAAGTTTTGCTTATGAGAGCTGATGATTTCACTTGGAACAATTTTAAATGCCATTATTCATTACAAATACTGTAGAAAATAGCATGCCCCCAATCCACAATTCTGTCACCCAATCAACCCAGTACAATTTTTTCATTACATTTCACTGCTGTATCTGATTAGGACATTGTCTGAAAACAATTAGTTCACCTCACATGATGAATAAACAGTAAATTAAAGCATGCTATTTTTAAGCACTGCAATATTTCCATTATTTAGAAGCTGTAAAAGTTAAACAGAATTTACTGTAAGAAATTTGAATGAACAGTGTATAATCAGGTGAAAAGCACATGCATCATTAAACTTTTACTGATACCAATATGTTTCCAACTTATAAACAGATACATAAAATTCATATTGAACTTGCTGAGTAAGATAAAATCTCTGCCAATCCAAGGAGAGGTGCCTGAGGTCTAATGTCCCAAATAAAAACACTTTATTTCCTAGATTTTCAGCTCTTTTGAAAATGAATGAAATTACTAGTTTTATTGCTGCCCTTATAAAATTAAAAGTGAAATATGAGTTCAATTTAAAGTATATTGCCATGTTGCCCTTGTCAAAATTCCACAATGGTTTCATATTGATAATCAGTGTTTCTCTTCTACTAAGTGAATATAATGGAGATGATGGCACAGAAAGAAAGAATTATTTCTGTGAAGTAAAATGAGTATTCTTTCCTGCTTTGTTAAATTACCTTTCCTGTGATTATATTTCTGCTGAAGGTGGATGGAAAATTAATTGAGGTGGTACAGACTAGTCAAGTCCCTTGATATTTATTTTGAATTTACTGTATAGTCATCTACCATGTTCTGATTGGTATTGGAACTATTTACCTAGAGTCCAGATCAAACGTAATATGCTATTATTAGAAAATAGCTTACAAGTCTTATAACTATGTAACTATACAAGATCGTCTATGCTATTACATGTAAAATGGAGTGAAGCTTATTCCCCAGCCCAGAGTTGCCCTGGTAGATATAAAGCAAGCAGAGAAATTACAGATGTTTGAAGTAAAGTCCAAAGGTTGTGAGGTTGTTATCATGGCTTCCAACAAGAGATCTTTTACTTCTACACTTAGAAACATATTTTGATCCGAGATGCATCATTGGATGTGTAATTTTTATTTTCTGTACACTGTATTCAAACATTTTTCAAAGCATTGGATTTTTGCTCATGATCACTTTTAATGTGGCCACTCTTCCATCCTTAAAACACACACACACACACACACACACACACACACCAAAATTCTCTGAAAAACAGAGAACATATAAGCAATCTAGAAATCTGTGAACAAAATGCATCTCCAGATATGTACAAATATTGATCAAAGTTTCTTTACTTTTTAATGTTTTGAGATTTTGTTCCTCTTGAAATTAGATGCACTAAAACCTGAGATCTTAATCCTGTCCTTGGTCCATTCAAAACAGGATCTGAAAATGAGTAAGTAGGACTATCTACTGTGTTGGTGTCCTGTGGGAATTTGGCAATAAAATATATGGCTTCAGAACTCCATGCCAGCCTTCAGGCTGTGCCTGTCTCAAATCTCAGAACTTTGGTTTCATCTTTGCATTTATACTTTTATTCAGCAAGTACTTGTAAAGTGCCAGAATGCATCAGACAGCATATGAAGAAGTTAAAATAAAGAAGTCACATGCTTGTTGTTGACCTTGAGCAGCTAGAAGTCGAGAGCGCTCCCTTTAAGAATAAGGAATAGATGGTTTAGAAAGATGCTGAAATACAGATGTGTACCAATAAGTCACTTATTGTTTTTTTGAAGGAAGATTCTAATACTACATATACATTATGAAATGACCTTTTAGTTTCTGCTTCCAGTAGTATAAGAAAGTAGATATTTAATAAAACTCTCCCACATCAAAAATCCTAGATTCTAGATATATTTATACCAAAAATGCATCTGAAGTACTATTTAGCTGATAGATTACACTCTCTGAAAACAATGCAATTGAATTAGAAGTGAATAACAACAATTATAACTTTTAAAAAGCGGTATGTTTGAAAATAAAATATAATTTTTACATTTTTCATGGGTTAAATTACATATATCTATTATTTGTTATTTTATAATATAATTATACTATATTTATACATATATATTCAAATGTAGAAGAAGGACATGAGAAACTCAGTAGTAGAATTTAATGAAATAGAAAGTAAAGATAAAATAAAGGGGTTTAGCCAAATAAACAGTTGGTTCTTTGAAAAAAAATAATTCACACTAGAATGTATAACAAACTTAATTTAAAAAGAGGACAAGCCCCCAAAGTATAAATAATAGAAAGAAGGCATAACTGCAAATTTTAAAATATTTTTTTAAATGCTATGTATAGCCGATGTCAACAAATTTGAAAGCTTGAGTAAAATAGATAAATTCTAGAAAAAAGAAATACCAGGTCTGAGTTAAGAAACAGACAACCTGAATTGTCCCATAATATCGAGGAAATGGAATCAGTGTCTTAAAATGTATTCAAATCAGGCACAGGAAGTTTTTTAAAGGTGGATTCTACCAAATATTCAAAAGCCTTAGAAATTTAAAAATAAAGAACTTCTTTAAGCTGACAAAGGCATTAATCAAAAGCTTAGATAATATAACATAATCTATAGTGGAAAATTAGTACATTTCTTTTAAAAATAAGCACTGAGAAAATGAATCAGAATGAAGTAACTTGAATATGCACAAAACCAAAGATGACAATTTTTAAAAATTACCACCCAAGAAAGTAAAACAAGAAAAAAAACTTGATAGAGAGAGGCATCTCTTAGAATATTGTCGGTAAAAGAAAAGGTGAAAACTAGTGGTAGAAATTAAGAACTCTACAGAAAAAAAATATTATCCACTCCTAATGGTGTCTCATTAGGGTGCTTCTAGGGATACTAGTTCTTAGGGAACTGTTAATAGCACTCCTTAGAAACACTGCTCCTTTAGAATTCAAGGGAGTCACCTTATCCTTCACCATTCTTAAGCATCTATATCCTGGAAAATCCAAGATACTTATAAAGAGCAAAATATGGTTGGCAATAGATTTACAAAATTACTATATGAGGAAAACAAAGTAGAATAAAATTTTTCCAATACATAAAGACACTTTTCCTGAAGAAAAACAATGATGAGGCAGAAGAATTCTATAAAACAATCCTCCAAAAAGAATGACTATTATTATCAAAAAGAATGAATTATTATCATTAAATAAGCATATGTAGACATAAAATTATCAAGTGAGAAATTCAAAACCTAGAAAAGGCCTCATAAAGTAGAAATAAAGTTGTAAACCAAAAAGTGACAGATTTCAGGAAGGAAATGGAAAAGATAATACAAAATAATAACAGAAATAATTAATTGAAAGATGACCACTGGTAAATAGATATTTCTGAAAATATACTAATGGATAGCAAGAAGACCCATAAAAACAGCCAATAGAAAGAAAGAAAGTAGAAGGGATCTGATTTAAGTTAGGTAAGACAAGGAAATAAGATCCACCTGATATTTAATTGGCTTTTTTGTGTGTGTGTGGTATGCGGGCCTCTCACTGTTGTGGCCTCTCCCGTTGCAGAGCACAGGCTCCAGACACACAGGCTCAGTGGCCGTGGCTCACGGGCCTAGCCACTCCACGGCATGTGAGATCTTCCCGGACGGGGGCACGAACCTGTGTCCCCTGCATCGGCAGGCAGACTCTCAACCACTGCGCCACCAGGGAAGCCCCTTAATTGGCATTTTTATAGAAGATAAGCAAAACATTGGAAGAGAGGTAACATTTAAACCCATAATCCAATGACAAACCGGAACAACAAAAAAAATGTTCTAGAAATACAGAGTATCTTTGGAGGGGGGTGGTGGTGGAAAAATATTATTAAAGGTATTAATATAAAGATGACATGTAAAGTTAAAATAAAACCTAACACTGGATTTCAAAACACTAAACAGACTACAAAAAGACTGCCTACAAAAAACTCATTAAACATAATATTCAAAATAAACGTATAAATTATGATAGAGTTTTTAGAAGGGTATCAGTCATACCAATAAATGTAAATTGGCCTAACTTATGTCCTAAAATTTTAAAAATATTTTTTAAATTGGCTCATGAAACAGAATCCAGTTCAATATTTTATGCAAAATATACATCTTAAACAAAATGATTCGGAAAGGCTAAAATCCTGATATAACAAACAAGAAGAGCTGCTTTCATGTTCCAAAGCATTAAGACCACCAAAAGAAGATGCTTTATAATGTTCAAGGCCACAAATCACAAGGAAGATATAATAGTCAATTGTCTGTATCTATGCCCCAGATAGATGGCTACCTTTATAAAACAGAAATGCCAGAAACTACTTAATATGTGGAAACCTTATTGTACCATTCATTCTCAGTTCAAACTGATTCACGTGGACAAAAAATTAAGTAAGGTTATAGATATAGCATATATAATGTGTGTATTTATGTTTGAACACATCTAAACAAGAGATATTATATATCTGTTTCAAATGTATGTGGAACTTTGTCAAAAGTTGAACATTCATCAGGTCATCCATCTAAAAAGCTCAGTAAGTTCTACAAATTAGAAATTAAATAAAAGCATGCTATAATCACAAAGTAATATGCCTAGAAATCAATAATATATTTTAACAGGTTTTCCAACTAAGTAATTTTTAAAGTAAATCTAATTAAACAATTTACTGGAGAATTCAAGTCAAAATTCCAAAATCTATAAAATAATAATAAGAAAAAGAATGGCAACACTTTATATCAGAATAAGTTGTCAGAATAAAAATCATAACTTAGCAAACATAAAAATGAAAATGGAAGAATGAAATAAGTTGAATTTCCAACTTAAATAGAAAATTATCAGCAAAATGCAGCATACATTAGAAAAGTGGGAATGATTAAATTTGAAGCAGAAATGAAGTAGTTTATAAATAGAAAAATGTAGAACTAATAAGTGAAAAAATAATGTTTACCCTTTGAAAACGTGTGCGCGCGCACACACACACACACACACACACACACACACACGAGACAAGACACATGCTCATCCAATCAAAGAAAAAGAGGGAGAAAGCAAACTGGTATAAAATTAGAAATGGCTAATGGGAAATAAACAAAGGGCATTTGAATAAATCGTAAGAGACTATTTTGCAGAACTCTATGTCAATTCGTTTGAAAATTTAGATGAAATGAAAAATTTCATGAAGAAATACACTTCGAACTGTCCCCAGGAGAGATGCAGAGCTTAACTGATTAATGACGTAGAAGAAGCAGAATGTTATCAAAGAACTACACCACAAGTGAGCACCAGGCCCACATGATTTCATAAAAGGATCTTATTAGACTTTCAAAGGCAATGCCAATAAAATTTAAATTGTCTATAGAATAGGTTTTCCTTGTAGTTGCCTTTTACAAAATTTAATACCACTTTCTGGTTAATATACATACACATATACATATACATATATATATATATACACACACACATATATATATATATATATGTGTATATATATATATATAGGAATTGGGGATAATTTCTTAAAGTGATAAAACATGTATACCTCAGCCCAAAAGCCAATCTCGTGTCATTCCCATCAAGGTCAGGAGCAAGGGAGGATGCACACTATCTCCACTATTATGTAAAATGATTTTGGAGGTATTAGTTAATGAGACAAGAATAAACAACCAGCTGTAAGATTTGGAAAAAGCATTTAGTGAGACAGCAGGATAGATATTTAGCATACAGAAATCAATAGCTTTCATATTTGCAAACAATAATCAATTAGAAGGTATAATGGAAGAGAGAGGCCTTTAGACAATAGCAGCAAAATATAAAATACTTAGTAATAAATATGAAAATGAAATTATATGAAATGTACAAAACCCATATGAGGACAACATTGAAACATTCTGGAAAGACATAAAGTAGACTTGAACAAATGGAAAAATATCTATGTTCTTCTAAAAAATAACTGAAGATCATAAGATCAGTATTAATTATAAAATTAATAGTCTCCCAATAAGATATTCCAGTAAGTTTTTATTTGCTTGAACTAGATATGCTTATTTTTAAGCTTCTTTGGGAAAATAAAAATGTAGTATTATCTAGGGAAATCCTGAAAATAAGAACAATGAGTGGGTGTGAGTCCTAAATAATATGGATGTTAAAAAAAATCTATAACTAAAATGTGTGGTATTGGGACGTGACTTAACAGAGATAAATGTATAGTATAGACAGTACAAAAATAGACTCAGGTACATATGGAAATTTAATATATAATAAAGGTGGCATTTCAAACCACTGAAAAAATTAAGTTTTTATAAAATCATTTTAGGAAAACTCAATATCCCTTAGGAAAAAGATAAAAGTAGTTCCAGTCTACCACCCTAACTCTAAAATGACAAAGCTCTAACTTTAAAAATTAAATCTTACCTGTAATAGGAGAAAACATCAGTAAATTCTTTGTAACCTTAGTTTGAAGAAAGCCTTTAAACTATGCATCATCACTTAGAAGTAATATAAGAATATGTTGGTAAACTTGATTTTATAAAGAACAGAAAAAAAATTGGGGAAAAATGCTATCATAACCAATGTCAACACAAAATGACAAACCAGGAGAATATATTTGCAGCATATACCTCACATAAATGGATATAAAGACACAAAGAGCTCCTAAAAAATAAATAAGGCCAGAATACAAAGGAATCTGATCGAATAGATAACAGAGACAAACATTAGCAGAGAGTTAGATAAAACAATTATGCAAATGGATTATTATATATTATACATTATATGTATATATATATATAAGCATTTGTACATATATAGATAAATATAGATGCTCAACTTTTCTTCCAAGCAAAATGCAAGTTGAAAATACACTAATATACCTGTCACAAGTTGAGTGTCACAGGAAGCCAACTGTGAAAGAAAGATTAGCCTGCAGGCCAGTTATTACAGAGATCAATAACTCTGGAAAGGAGGAAAAGAAAGCAACATTGTGCAGAAGAATTTGAGTGGCAGAGCCATCTCAATGAAGGTTTCAGCTAACCCCACAGAGAGTTCTGCACTGGGAGAGCCCTTCAGAGAAGTCCCAAGTTAGAGCAAGAGGGCTGGGCTTCTATATCCCAATATTGATCAGGTTGTCCTTTCGAGGGCTGTTGAAAAGAGGTATGATCTTGGGTGAGGCCATTTTCTTCAGTTCAGGCCGTCTCCAGACTGACAGCTGAGGGCCTTCTTCCAGCAGGACTTCTAGCCACTGGAGAGGTAGGTCCTTCCTTCTAGAAGGGAGTTCTGGTTGGTGTATCATAGCGTCTACCACAGCAACACTTCTCACTTGTCAGATTAGCAAAAATTCAAACAATGAACAGCGTGTTCTGTAACATGTTCATGGGAAGACTGTACTTTCAGGGATCATTTCTGTAGGAAAACAGGCACCTTATACATTACTGGTAGATGTGCAGAATGGTACTTTCCCTATGGAGGAAAATATCCTGAAGATATTTCCCTACACATTAAACCACAAACAAACATATACACAGGGTTAATCAATAAAGCATTATTTGAGATAATAATCACTATAGATTATTTGCATTATTGGAGGCTAGTTGAATGAAGTATGGTACATCCACACAGGCAGAACTATTTAAGAATTAAAAAGAAGATGATATATAACAATTGATATAGAGCACATCCCACAATCTCTCTAATTTGTACATATATATGTAATTAGATTAGCATTTACATTTATAGTAATAAAATATTAATTTTTTAATTATAAAAATCTACCCCCAGAAAAGAAGCATAAATAAGAACCAAATGAAGAAAAGTTTTTTCTATGTGATGAGAATGGGGTGAGATCAAGACTTCTGTCAATGTATATATCCACATATTTATACTTTATTTTTGACCATGTACATATTTTAAAATAAAAAGAATGAGGACATCAAAGCTTAAATTGAAATACTAAGAGAAGATAATACACCTAAAATGTAAATCAAACTGATATGAATTTTAATTGAGGTGTGACTACGAACGCACACATACACCTACACACACAGAACATATGGACATCTGGCTGGCTGCCTATCTATCTCCTCTGAAAAGGTCCAGAACTAATAACATTAGAGTAGTAATGAGCACACCTAAGCCCAGATCTTGATATCTAAATATCATAATCCAGTAGAAAATATGCCTTGGAGAAATTATTGATTATGGATATGGGAGATAAGAAGCGATCTTAGAACATCTTACTGTGCAGAAAACAAGGAAGTGCTCTAAAACGAACATAATCATTTCCAAAGAATAGAGGGGTTAGCTTGAAGGGGTCCCACTAACCAAAGTTTGTCAATTTCAGCATCATGAAGAATGATAACAACAACAACAAAATAACAGTAATGGAATGTAACACATCAGATTAAAAATGTTTATAATAGTATGAGGAAGAGGGAGATAAAGAGAGTGAACACACGTGAGGGGAAAAAGTAGGGAAAGTTCTTTTTACAGAAGAATACCACCTAATAAATATAGAATGGATGTTAGAGTTAGAAAATCACTTCCAAATGATAATTTCTTCAGGGAAAGGTCATGAATGGATACCAAAACTACTGAGTGGAAAGTTCATGGAGGAAGAGCTATTCATGTAATGTGCAAGCATCATCCCACTTTTAACTACAGGGAAAAATGTACTTTACAATGAACATATATCAGTTACCTTGTAAACAGCATTGTTAAGGATGGGAAGAAGTGTAATGGTGTGTTTCCTAATATGAAGCATAAGAGGTATCCAATATCACCTATATAATATTTTTGCCAAAAATATTAGCCTAAATTATATCATTTTAAAAAATCAGATAAATCAAAAATACTCTACGTATCAGACCACTGGACCAAGAGTCTTAAAAATGGTCAGTGTGGACTTCCCTGGCAGTCCAGTGGTTAAGACTCCACCCTTCCAATGAAGGGGGCACGGGTTCAATCCCTAGTCAGGGAAGTTCCACATGCCACATGCCACAGCAATCCCCGCCCCCAAAATGGTCAATGTTGTAGAACTCAAGAAAAGATAGGATAACTTTTACTTTAAAAGAGACTAAAGAGGTGACAACCCACTGCAATTAGGTAGATATGTAGATAGATAGAAAGATAGATATAGATATATAGATATGGAGATATTTGGGTTACTTAGGGCAGTGTGGAAATTAGAATACATACTATATATTTAGATGATATTAATGTTGTTATTCATAGGTATGATATGCAATTTGCTTATATGAGAAAATACTGTTAATTTTGAGAGATGTATACTGAAATATTTAGAGCTGAAATAGTCTGATGCTTTCAACTTCCTTTCATATGATTTAGCATATGAAGAAAGGGGGAGAGCAAATATTCAAAATGTTAATGTTTGGTGAATCTAGGTAACGGTTTTATGGGTGTTCATGTACTATCCATTAACCTTTCTGTAGATTTGAATATTTTCTTAAAAATAAAGGAATTGAATGAGATACAATTTCACACTCATTAGTTTGACAAAAAATTAAATAGTCTGATGACATTAACTGTTGGTGAGGAAGTGGATAAAATGTGGAGCAACAGAAACTCACATTGCTAGTAGATTCTAAATCGGCACAACTTTGGAAAATAATGTCACTATTGAGTTAGGTAGGAGACATTCACCTTTTGACCAAGCAGTCCCATTTATCAGTGTTGATCTCAAGAAAATCCTGTCACACGCACCGGGAGACATTAATAAAACTGTTCATAGACAACTTGTTTTTAAGAGCGAAAATTTGGAAAAACTCAAATGTCAAAAAATAAATAAATTTTACTGTATTCATACATACAATAAAATACCATATATCGGGCTTTCCTGGTGGCGCAGTGGTTGAGAGTCAGCCTGCCGATGCAGGGGACACGGGTTCATCCCCCGGTCCGGGAAGATCCCACATGCCACGGAGCGGCTGGGCCCGTGAGCCATGGCCGCTGAGCCTGCGCGTCCGCAGCCTGTGCTCCGCAACGGGAGAGGCCACAACAGTGAGAGGCCCGCGTACCGCAAAAAAAACAAAAACAAACAAAAACAAACAAACAAAAAAACCATATAGCAGTGAAAATAAACTGTGGCTACAAGGGTCAGTGTGATCCCAGAAATAAATTATTGATGATCTCATCAATAGTGATGATATTTAATGATCTCAGAAACAAATTACTGTGTGAAAATAGCAAATCATATAGCAATGCACATCTGTAAATGTTAAAATAATGTAACAGAATCTATTTGGAATGAAGTTTGTTTGAAGTATTTTATTTAAAGCTTTCCAAACTGCATAGCTGTCGATCATTTAGATGAGAGTCTGTACCAAATGCCCAGATGACTTCCTATGTCAACATGATGATGCACACGTAATCCTCACCTGGAGATGTTTTCTGAATGGTTTTCCTACACATAGGAATAAAGGCACCATCTTACCTGCATCTGTGTTTATGCACATGTGGATATATTCTTAAGATTGAAAGTGAGAAACTCAACATTAGCTGAGAACTAAAGAATGAAAAGTAACACAGGCGGTTAGTACTTTTGTGCTGACCAGAGAGATGCTGTTTAAATAAGAAGAAAATCAATATATTCTATTTCTTTGCAGAGTAAAAGTGAGCAAATTACTGTGCGGCATCTGACATCAGGAAACTGGGAAGTGATAAAGATCCTGGCGTACGATGAAACGACGCAAAAAATGTGAGTGGTTTTGGTTCTCTAGTCAGGTTGGAAGTCACTGTCGTCAAATGCAGTCTTTTCTGCTAGATTTATATTTTGCTTACCATGGTCCTAGTCCAAGTAGCCTGGCCATGTAAAAACCTTTTCTTTAAGATTCTCCCTATACTTCACACAGAGAGATACTTACACAGACAGTTGCACAGACACATGCACACACACACACACACACGCACACTCAGAGAGATTGAGAGAGATCATGGAAAAGTGTGACAATATTTTAAGAAAAAATATGCGTTTCCCAAATGGATCAAGTCCTGCCGTTAAATAATAGAAGAGCTCTTGCCTGTTCTTTGACAGTTTGAAAATTCAGGTGAAAACTCGGTGTGGCAAAAATTGATTGGTGCCTGATGTTTGTGTTGTTTTCTTTCATGGGCAGTTACTTTCTGAGCACCGAGTCGTCTCCCAGAGGGAGGCAGCTGTACAGGTAAGCAATGAGAGAGGATCTTCCTGCACAGGTAGATTCCTCAGGGGCCATCTACACAACATAATGATGGAATGGAGAAGTCTGAAGTTTCCTTTTTGGTATGGCTAGGAGAGAACCAACTCAGTATGACAAAACCCCACACTCTTGGCCCAGTCCCTCAGCTTTGGACCACTGTGAGCGTAAACAATTGGAACTGAAATGGAGATCATCTTATTCCTCCTTTATTTTTTCCCTCATTTGTTTTTACAGTCTCAAAATGTCTTTTTTTTTTTTTTTTTTTTTTGAGGCTTGCTTTTCTCAACTACCCACATCACAGGCATTTACATATTTTCCCCAGTAGGCTTTTCTTTTACTATGCCTCATTTATATTTTCATGGCATTAATGTTGTACACATGTGATGTATTCCCGAACAAAATAAAAGTATTGTGAACATTTAGTAGAGTGGATCAAGTGGCAGTTTCTCTCCCCCACCCCCCATAATGTGTATAATCCATTGATTGTTATTTAAGCAGGAATGGTCCTTGCTTACCTAAATAAAGCAGTGGATGGGGACTATTTTCATCTGTCCAATTTTCCCGGATGAAAAGTTATATTCATAAAAGGGGTTAAGGTCATACCTATTTAGTGTTAAAAATGTCTCTTCACTCAGAAAGCTTTCACCAGGACGTCCCAAGAATGACTTTTATTTTTGTCTGGCAAGCAACTTACAATTATAGACTCATATACACTTTCTAATTTACATTTCACAGATCCATTTTTAAAGTGTCAAAACTGCCATGGCATATTCTCAGTGGAAATTCATCATGTTTGAAGAAGTGTCACCAATGATTCTTACCAAGTAGCCTAGACTTTCCTTTGAGAGTAAAAATGCATGTTTCAAGTACCTTAACTCTCTCTAATTCATCCACACACTCTTATTTATGCATAAATTGTTTTAATCTGAAGCGAGCCTCTCCTTTTTATCACATATCCCAATATGTCATCTTCACATTCTTCGTTTTTTTTCTCTTAGAGTCTGGAACACATGTTCTCAATTCTAATGGCTTCCAAAAGAAGAACAGCTGTTTATTTAAAGAGAACGATTCTAATTTTGGTTTAGAGGTCTTGGTTAAAGTACCGGTCGCTTTCTCTTTTTGGTTACCTGAAGCTTATCTTTCTTGAAACTTATACAGTGGTTAATAGTGGCAGTCAAGAACAGTCCTTTAGAGATGTGGAAATACTGGACCAATGTCTTATTCTTCTCATTTTGTAAAACTCTTAACGAAAAATGACAGCGCCAGAAAATTAGGCTTGGCTAAACTCAGCTAGCAGCGCTGCCTCATCCTCTCTCTCCTCCCTCTATTAACCTAAAATGTGATTTGAATCACAGTGGGTTCTTAGATTTGTTTGCTTGTCTTATGTCCCCAGTGACTGAGGCAGAGCAGTACAAAAGTCAATATATCTATGACCTGTACTAGTGCAGAGGGCTGTGTTATAAAGAAAATATAGTACCAATAAATCTCCCTTTAAATGGCTCACCCAGTGCCAGTTTGTTTGACTGTAAGATAATATTAGTGTTTGACCCAGAAAACTCAATCATTGTCTTGTCCAGGCTATACAAATAATAATTGGTTGATTTAATTTATGGGATTAGATGCTTCTGCAGAATCAGAACTGCTAGCGTATTCGGTGTCATTATTTTGTCTCAAAATGTGCTTTTCTCTATTTTAGTAATTCATAATCCAAATAATGCGAAGATACCAACATAATTTTTAGGAAACTTGGATCTGAAAAATTATATGGAAGAGTAGAGAGAGAAAAGGTTTTAAATTCTAGTTATGTCACTAAATAGCTGTGACTAATAGGGACTGGCACACATTCATAGTTTCTGTGGTGATAGTTGTGCAACATTGTGACTGTAATTAATGACACTGAACCATATACTTGAAAAATGGTTAAAATGTTGAATGTTGTTTTACGTATATACCACAATTTAAAAGAAAAAAATGGGTATGATTTGTCATAATGGTGAAACTAGCTAATGTGTTTAAGTGCCTAGTATATTAATCACCTTGACTAGAAAAGGAAAATTTTGGATTATAATGGGCCCAAAATGTTTCAAATGTGAAGCTGTGACTTTGTGAACTATACTATACTATAGTATGTGTTTTGTTCCAAAATGAAATTGAGAATATTTTGTCCAGCCAAGTTTTAAAAAATGTATCATCAACAGTGTTTTCATTTAGAAGCATAGATAATTTACAATTAATCTCTATTTATAAAATAAATGAATCTGTACATGAAATTTAACTTTGGGTTAATATTTCAACCCCTCTAACCTTAAACACCATTGTTTGTAAAATAAAGAGATGAGTGCTTTTCTCTTTATCTATCTCCTTGATGTCTCAAAGCATGTATAAGCATTAACATTATATATATTATCATACAAAAATAGCTTTTCTTTTCCCAAAATTCAGTGCAACTATTTAGTGGGAAAAATCTGGTACTAATATCAAAATCTAATGTTGAATTTAGGAAATCATGAGCTTTTTATATGTGTGTGACTTGTGAAAACATTAGTTCTTCCAACTAATATTATTGCTGGTGACTTTATGCTTGTCTCTGTGGGTAATTTCTTTTAAGACTTTACAAAGAAATATCTATAAAAATAAGAATAAGTTATATTGCATCCTGTGACAATCAGTTTCTTTGTAAGCATACATACATATTACATTCATATAGGTGTACATAATTTTAATTTTATTACAGAGAAGAAAAATGCATATGTCTTGACATTAGTAATGGGAATTGACTTTGTTTGCATTTTTATGGTAAGTCATAATTTACAAGGAACCTCAGCTGAGTAATTCTGTAGCATCTTTGTTTATGTCAATATTTAAATATAGATACCACACATTCAAGGACCTGGAACAGTAGCATTTCTAACTTTCTTTTTCTTTCCCCAGTGCTTCTACTGAAGGATTATTGAATCGTCAGTGCATTTCATGTAACTTTATGAAAGAACAATGTACATATTTTGGTGCCAGTTTTAGTCCCATGAATCAACATTTCTTATTACTCTGTAAAGGTAATAGATGATTTCTGATAAAATTTATTTTATTCATTTTATTTGATCAGTATCTATTACTATCATTAGTAATGATTACCCTAGCTGTATGATTTGATATTCTTAGTTTATGTAAGTTTTTGTTAAAAAGTTATAAATTAGGGGTTTATTGAGATAGAAATTGTATCCATTACTTTATTTAAAAGATAGAAATTGGGAGTAAGTCAATATGTGCACATACACATGATCAATAAGTGCTGGTTGACATGGACCTTTTAAAAAAGTGAATAAACATATTTACATCAGCAAAGTCAAGCTAGAATAATAAACTAATTTACCTAGACATTAGGAAAAGCAATAGTTTCCTTATTAAAATAATGGCTTGGTTGTTAAAAAATTTAGGATCTATAGAAATTTAATTCCCAGGGTCTGGTCCCCTTCAATTTTGAGAAATTATGTTCACCCCAATTATTTCTTCTATCCGGTAACTATGCTATAGCCTTACATAGTAGTATGGTATCTCTAGGTTATACTGATAGGAATCACTGTCCCTTTAATAGGATACTGTATTTCCCAGAGATGAAATGGGAGATGTCCTCTTATAATGTGATGGATTGAGTGCTACTGCTTCAGCTGGTACCTTACACATTCGTGTTTTAAGACACTATGAGGAAGAGACCAATACTTTTTCTTTTTAGTTATTTTTCTCTTGACATCTGAAATAAAGTAATCAAAAAAGAGAAGTACTTGTTGGATGACACCAGAGAAAAACCATTAGACCCCTAGGCAGAGTTCCTCAGAGAAGTGAAGTTTTAAGATAACATCTTATGGTTACACTTGAATTATCCTGTATATTTGAAATAATTAACAATTCCAGTTAATGTATTTTTAAAATTAATATATAATTAGTTCCAATTTTTAATTTATCTTGTGGGTGAAATATTTTTTTTGCTTTTATTTTTATTTTTTTGAATTTTTGAATTTTATTTTATTTATTTTTTTATACAGCAGGTTCTTATTATCTGTTTTATGAATATTAATGTATACATGTCAATCCCAATCTCCCAATTCATCCCACCACTGCCACCACCCCCACCACTTTCCCCCCTTGGTGTCCATACGTTTGTTCTCTACATCTGTGTCTCTATTTCTGCCCTGCAAACCGGGCTCTAGAGCGCAGCCTCAGTAGTTGTGGTGCACGGGCTTGGTTGCTCCGCGGCATGTGGGATCTTCCCAGACCAGGGCTTGAACCCATATCCCCTGCATTGGCAGGTGGATTCTTAACCACTGTGCCAAAATACTTCTAATATACATGCATTCTTTCTTTCTTGGCTAAGTGGTAAATAGAATTTAATCTTGAATGAGTGGATGAGGGTTCACAGGGTTGTGAATCAACTTTCTGAACATCAGTGATGATTCTATAAAAGACTAGATTAAAAGAGAGTAAAGTGCATAAGATTGGCTAAAACCATAGAACTATAGAAGTATAGGGCATTTTGGAGAAGGGAGAATTGTAACAATAATCCTGCAAATAGTTTCTTTCCCCGTATATTCTTACTTCTCTGAATAGAATATCCATAGAAAGGAATGAAATCTAATAATCGGGTTTCTGTTTCATTATGTTTTAACTATGAAATGTTATATTTGGAAAAAAGAACTCTATCATGTAATCTTCCAGTAGTTATTACTTAGATGTCTTTAAAATGTTTATACATACATTTCTAAAATCTAGGTCCAGGGGTTCCAGTGGTCAGCCTACATGACACGGACAACCCAGCAAGTAAGTACATGAAGACAACATCATGGTTGGCATTGGTCCTTAGTATTATATTATTTATTCTGACTGTTGTACTCTATAGAGCCTTCTTCAAAGGAGGCCCCAGCCTGAGGAAAGTAGCATAGGCACCATCAACTTGACCTTGTGTGTGTAAGAGAAACATTAAAGCAAATGGTTTGAGCCATGTTGCAATTGGAGTTGGTTCTTATATGCCTGAAATAGGCTATCTACTGTATCTTAATTGAATGAGGACTGATTGATGAGACTCATTTAGATATATTTCAGCCTACTGGCCCCTTATACTCTGGTTCATTCTTTCTTGAGCCTCATATAAATTATTCCTCCAGAGCAACACATTTACTTTTGGGAAAAATTATTCAATTGTCCATCATCTGTTGAGCAAGGACTTACTTTATCAGGCAATATGACAGAGGCTGGGTGTTCATTGCTAGTAAGATGTGGTCAACGTGTTTAAGAACTTTAATAGTAGAGTGTATAAATACAAACATGGCTGAGCTGATCTTAAAAATGAATACCCAGGTTGCTTCCTGCCTCCCTGTTTCCTTCTTTTCATCTATCCTTCTTTTCCTTCTTTCATTTAAAAACTTTATTTAATCAACAAAACTTTATTTAATCAACACTCTCATGCTCTAATGATTTACCATAATCTAGTAAATGAGGCTTATATTTTTTAACACATTTACTCCTCAGAACACCCCCTGATGTTGTTAATTTTGTTATCCTTTTTTAAAGATGAGGGAACTGAGCCACAAAGAGGTTAACAAACTTGGCTAGAGTCACTCTAATATAACAGGTGGCAGCGCCAAGAATCAAATAAGATCGTCTGACCCCAGAATAGGGTTTATTATCACTACCATACAATGGTAGCTCATTCTACTGTGTTTTTGTCTGTCTCATCACATACTTAGGTTTAAGTAGTAGTCTTACTTAAATGCTTTGACTTAAAGGAGAGACAGGCATAAAAGTAAAATGTTGAATGACAAATATCATTTTTAGAGGACACAGAAAGACCTTTTAGACTCTTCAAATACCACCATATGGAGACTTCCTGCCTTTTCTAGAGAAAGACAAAACTTCTAAATAGTTAATGGAGTTCTGTGTGGTTGGAAATCAGTTAGCACATCTTTTAGTTTCTACTTAGTGTAAATCCTAAAGTGGTTATGGTAAGCAAATTAAATCTGTTGAATATTAACACTAACGGCAACAATAATGATAACAAATACAGTTTATTTGATAAAATAGAAAGAAGGTTGAATTTCACAGATAGAAAAATTAGTGTATAAAGTGAGTCCACCACATACCTTTTGTGGATATAATCTCATAGAATCAATTTCCTTGTAAAAAAAAATAGCAAATGAAATTTCTGTGAGGATGAGATACATTTGCAACATAGACACTCAATAAACAGCAACTATTCGTGTTACATTGCATATTCTGCCAAAATGATATATTTTTTTAAATCCCCAACCTGACTTTAATTAATTTTATTCTACTGTTAAAAGGCAATGTTGTTTTCTAATAACTTTTGTTTCAAATCATGACACACTTTCCTCTGAGGGAAACCTTTCTGATTTTCTCATTTATAAGTGAATTCTGATAGTCTCAGGATCAAGAAAAACAAAAAGGGACTGTGAACAGTGATCAGGTGCTTAATTTTATTTTCAAAAGACAATTATTTATTGAGATAAAATTTACATTTGATTGCAAGTAAATCTTTGGGTTAATGGATCTTCAGTTTAATATTCATTAAACTAATGAATCAGTCATAACTCATTTTGGGGCCACACGAAGCAGAATAAAGCATGAAAAGTATATTGAAAAATGAAAATATTTAACAAACATGGAAAAACCTTTAAACCACCAGTTATCAAAGAAATGCAAAGTAAAACACTGCCAAGTAATTTTTCCTAACAAATTAATAACATCAAAAAATTTACATTGCTAATGAGGATATAATGAGGCTCTCATAAATTGCTGGTAGAAATATAAATTACAGCAAATCTTTTGGAAAAAAATAACCATAAGCCTTAAATCTTTTATATCTATTTACCCAATATTTTTCCTTTTAATAGTTTATACTAAAGAGATATTTAATTATAATGTGATGGATTGAGTGCTACTGCTTCAGCTAGTACCTTACACATTTGTGTTTTAAGACACCATGAGGAAAAGACCAATACTTTTTCTTTTTAGCTATTTTTCTGTTGACATCTGAAATAAAGTAATCAAAAAAGAGAGAAAATTATAACCATGCTACTGATGGTAGTGAAAAAACATAATAAAAATAATAAAAGGGGTGATTTGTAAATAAACTTTAATGGAATACTGATTGGTGCCCTGAATATCTTCCATTTGTCTTTTCAGAGCCACTTTTAACTGTTTTTCTCTCCCATGGCCTCTACCCAGCAGGAGTTTGTACTAATGACTTAAGTTCTGCTGCCATTTGGCTGCCAATTGGATCCAGCTAAAATGAATCCTATAGGTGACTGAAGAGAGGCAGAAAAGTGACTTTGGAGTCTATTTCTCCAGTGCTATCCCTGTGCAGTCACCCAAGTTGCTCTGACGCTTGGGTGAAGGTCACTGTGGATCTTTCATTCAACCAACTCCAAGTAACTGCTCTCTCCTCTTGACCTGCTGGCCTAGCCTTTGTCATAAGCCCTGGGTTATGGTACTACCCCTTATGACCTCCCTGCCCTTTGTCCTATATTTGTAAATCCTCCTTTATTAAAATTTCATCAAATTGTTCTAATAGAGTTGCCACTAGTTCCCCACTAGGATTAAAAATAAAAATACACTTTTAAAAGTCAATTCTTCAACACTGTTTAAGCTATAGTTCTAAGTGTTTAAGGAGTTCAAATATTTATGCCACTTAAACAAAATTATTTGAAAATGCATATTAAAATTCCAGAAGACAATATTTGAAAACAGTAAAAGTCTTGTATTTGCCTGGCAGCCTTTCAGATATTTTTTGTTCTTTTTTCTTAAGTATTTTCCTAATGTTCTACAATGAACATATATTACCTTTATAATGAAAAAGAAACCCTTCATTAAAATGTTCAGTGACGAGATTGGTTCGAGATGGCAGAGTAGAAGGACATGCTCTCACTCCCTCTTTCGAAAACACCAGAATCACAACTAACTGCTGAACAATCATTGACAGGAAGACACTGGAACTCATGAAAAAAGATACCCCACATGCAAAGACAAAGGAGAAGCCTCAGTGAGATGGTAGGAGGGGCGCAATCACAATAAAATCAAATCCCGTAACTGCTGGGTGGGTGACTCACAAACTGGAGAACACTTACACCACAGAAGTCCACCTACTGTAGTGAAGGTTCTGAGCCCCACGTCAGGCTTCCCAACTTGGGGGTCCGGCAACGAGAGGAGGAATTCCTAGAGAATCAGACTTTGAAGGCTAGCAGGATTTGATTGCAGGACTTCAACAGGACTGGGGGAAACAGAGACTCCACTCTTGGAGGGCACACACAAAGTACTGTGTGCATCAGCACCCAGAGGAAGGAGCAGTGACCCCATAGGAGACTGAACCAGACCTACCTGCTAGTGTTGGAGGGTCTCCTGAAGAGGCAGGGGGTGGCTGTGCCTCACTGCGAGGACAAAGACACTGGCAGCAGAAGTTCTGGGAAGTACTCCTTGGCGTGAGCCCTCCGGGAGTCCACCATTAGCTCCACCCAACAGCCCAGCTAGGCTCCAGTGTTGGGTCACCTCAGGCCAAACAACCAACAGGGAGGGAACCCAGCCCCACCCATCAGCAGACAAGTGGATTAAAGTTTTACTGAGCTCTGCCCACCAGAGCAACAGCCAGCTCTACCCACCACCAGTCTCTGCCATGAGGAAACTTGCACAAGCCTCATAGATAGCCTCATCCACCAGAGGGCAGACAGCAGAATCAAGAAGAATTACAGTCCTGCAGCCTGTGGAACAAAAACCACATTCACAGAAAGACAAGATGGAAAGTCAGAGGGCTATGTACCAGATGAAGGAACAAGATAAAACCCCAGAAAAACAACTAAATGAAATGGAGATAGGCAATCTTCCGGAAAAAAAATTCAGAATAATGATACTGAAGATGATCCAGGACCTTGGAAAAAGAATGGAGGCAAAGATCTAGAAGATGCAAGAAATGTTTAACAAACACCTAGAAGAATTAAAGAACAAAAAAACAGAGATGAACAATAAAATAACTGAAACGAAAACTACACTAGAAGGAATCAATAGAAGAATAACTGAGGCAGAAGAACACATAAGTAACCTGGAAGACAGAATGGTAGAATTCACTGCCATGGAACAGAATAAAGAAAAAAGAATGAAAAGAAATGAAGACAGCCTAAGAGACCTCTGGGACAACATTGAACACAACAACATTCACGTTATAGGGGTCCCAGAAGGAGAAGAGAGAAAGGACCCGAGAAAATATTTGAAGAGATTATAGTCAAAAACTTCCCTAAAATGGAAGAGGAAATAGCCACCCAAGTCCAGGAAGTGCAGAGAGTCCCATACAGGACAAATCCAAGGAGAAACACACTGAGACACACTGTAATCAAATTGGCAAAACTTAAAGACAAAGAAAAATTATTGAAAGCAGCAACGGAAAAATGACAAATAAAATACAAGGGAACTCTGATAAGGTTAACAGCTGATTTCTCAGCAGAAACTCTACAAGCCAGAAGGGAGTGGCATGATATGCTTAAAGTGAGGAAAGGAAAGAAACTACAACCAAGATTACTCTACAGAGCAAGGACCTCATCCAGATTCGAAGGAGAAATCAAAAGCTTTACAGACAAGCAAAAGCTAAGAGAATTCAGCACCACCAAACCAACTCTACAACAAATGCTAAAGGAACTTCTCTAAGTGGAAATACAAGAGAAGAAAAGGACCTACAAAAACAAACCGGAAACAATTAAGAAAATGGTCATAGGAACATACATATCGATAATTACCTTAAACCTGAACGGATTAAATGCTCCAACCAAAAGACACAGGCTTGCTGAATGGATAGAGAAACAAGACCCATATATATGCTGTCTACAAGAGACCCACTTCAGACCTAGGGACACATACAGACTGAAACTGAGGGGATGGAAAAAGATATTCCATGCAAATTGAAATCAAAAGAAAGCTGGAGTAACAATACTCATATCAGATAAGATAGACTTTAAAATAAAGAATGTTAAAAGAGACAAAGAAGGACACTACATAATGATCAAGGGATCAATCCAAGAAGAAGATATAACGATTATAAATATATATGCACCCGGGCTTCCCTGGTGGTGCAGTGGTTGAGAGTCTGCCTGCAGATGCAAGGGACACAGGTTCGTGCCCCGGTCCGGGAAGATCCCACATGCCACGGAGAGGCTGGGCCCATGAGCCATGGCCGCTGAGCCTGCGCGTCTGGAGCCTGTGCTCCACAATGGGAGAGGCCACAACAGTGAGAGGCCTGCGTACCACAGCAAAAAAAAAAAAAAAAAAAAAAAAAATATATATATATATATATATATATATATATATATATATACACACACACCCAACACAGGAGCACCTCAATACATAAGGCAATGGCTAACAGCTCTAAAAGAGGAAATCGACAGTAACACAATAATAGTGGGGGATTTTAACACCTCACTTACACCAATGGACAGATCATTCAAACAGAAAATTAATGAGGAAACACAAGCTTTAAATGACACAATAGACCAGATAGATTTAATTGATATTTCTAGGACATTCCATCCAAAAACAGCAGATTTCACTTTCTCTCAAGTGTGCACGGAACATTCTCCAGGATAGATCATATCTTGGGCCACAAATCAAGCCTCAATAAATTTAAGAAAATTGAAATCATATCAAGCATCTTTTCTGACCACAACGCTATCAGGTTAGAAATCAATTACAGGGAAGAAAACGTAAAAAAAAACACAAGGAGGCTAAACAATACGTTACTAACTAACCAAGAGATCTTTGAAGAAATCAAAGAGGAAATCAAAAAATACCTAGAGACAAATGACAGTGAAAACACGATGATCCAAAACCTATGGATGCAGCAAAAGCAGTTCTAAGGCGGAAGTTTATAGCTATACAAGCCTACCTCAAGAAACAAGAAAAATCTCAATTAAACAATCTAACATTACACCTAAAGGAACTAGAGAAAGAAGAAAAAACAAAACCCAAAGTTAGCAGAAGGAAAGAAATCATAAAGAACAGAGCAGAAATGAATGAAAAAGAAACAAAGAAAACAATAGCAAAGATCAATAAAACTAAAAGCTGGTTCTTTGAGAAAAAAATCTAAATTGATAAACCATTAGCCAGACTCATCAAGAAAAAGAGGAAGAGGACTTAAATCAATAAAATTAGAAATGAAAAAGGAGAAGTTACAACAGACACCACAGAAATACAAAGGATCCCAGGGGACTACTACAAGCAACTCTATGGCAATAAAATGGACAACCTGGAAGAAATGGACGAATTCTTAGAAAGGTATACCCTTCCAAGACTGAACCAGGAAGAAATAGAAAATATGAACAGACAAATCACAAGTAATGAAATTGAAACTGTGATTAAAAAATCTTCCCACACACAAAAGTCCGGGACCAGATGACTTCACAGTTGAATTCTATCAAACATTTAGAGAAGAGCTAACACCCACCCTTCTCAAACTTTTCCAAAAAATTGCAGAGGATGGAACACTCCCAATCTCATGGTGGGGCCACCATCACCCTGATACCAAAACCAGACAAAGATACTACAAAAAAAGAAAATTACAGACCAATATCACTGATGAATACAGATGCAAAAATCCTCAACAATATACTAGCAAACAGAATCCAACAACACATTAAAAGGATCATACACCATGTTCAAGTGGGATTTATCCAAGGGATGCAAGGATTCTTCAATATATGCAAATCAATCAGTGTGATACACCATATTAACAAATTGAAGAATAAAAACCATATGACCATCTCAATAGATGCAGAAAAGGCTTTTGACAAAATTCAACACCCATTTATGATAAAAACTCTCCAGAAAGTGGGCATAGAGGGAACTTACCTCAACATAATAAAGGCCATATATGACAAACCCACAGCAAACATCATTCTCAATGGTGAAAAACTGAAAACATTTCCTCTAAGATCAGGAACAAGACAAGGATGTCCAATCTCACCACCATTATTCAACATAGTTTTGGAAGTCCTACCCATGGCAGTCAGAGAAGAAAAAGAAATAAAAGGAATACAAACTGGAAAAGAAGCAGTAAAATTGTCAGTGTTTGCAGATGACATGATACTATACATGGAGAATCCTAAAGATGCCACCAGAAAACTGCTAGAGCTAATCAATGAATTTGGTAAAGTAGCAGGATACAAAATTAATGCACGGAAATCTATACACTAATGATGAAAAATCTGAAAGAGAAATTAAGGAAACACTCCCATTTACCATTGCAACAAAAAGAATAAAATACCTAGGAATAAACCTACCTAGGGAGACAAAAGACCTGTAATCAGAATACTAAGACACTGATGAAATAAATTAAAGGTGATACCAACAGATGGATAGATATACCATGTTCTTGGATTGGGAGAATCAATACTGTGGAAATGACTATACTACCTAAAGCAATCTACAGGTTCAATGCAATCCCTATCAAATTACCGATGGCATTTTTTACAGAACTAGAACAGAAAATCTTAAAATTTGTATGGAGACACAAAAGACCCCGAATAGCCAAAGCAGTCTTGAGGGAAAAAAACAGAGCTGTAGGAATCAGACTCCCTGACTTCAGACTGTACTACAAAGCTACAATAATCAAGACAATATGGTACTGGCACAAAAACAGAAATATAGATCAATGGAACAGGAAAGAAGGCCCAGAGATAAACCCACGCACCTATGGTCAACTAATCTATGACAAAGGAGGCAACGATATACAATGGAGAAGAGACAGTTTCTTCAACAAGTGGCACTGGGAAAACTGGACAGCTACATGTAAAAGAATAAAATAGAACACTCCCTAACACCATACACAAAAGTAAACTCATAATGTATTAGAGACCTAAATATAAGACCGGACACCGTAAAACTCTAAGAGGAAAACATAGGAAGAACACTCTGACATAAATCACAGCAAGATCTTTTTTGATCCATCTCCTAGAGTAATGGAAATAAAAACAAAAATAAATAAATGGGACCTAATGAAACTTAAAAGCTTTTGCATAGCAAAGGAAACCATAAACAAGATGAAAAGACAACCCTCAGTATGGGAAAAAACATTTGCAAATGAATCAATGAATAAAGGATTAATCTCCAAAATATATAAACAGCTCATGCAGCTCAGTATTAAAGAAACAGTCAACCCAACCCAAAAAGGGCAGAAGACCTAAATAGACATTTCTCCAAAGAAGACATACAGCTGGCCAACAGACACATGAAAAGCTGCTCAACATCATCATTGTTAGAGAAATGCAAATCAAAACTACAATGAGGTATCACCTCACACTGGTTAGAATGGGTATCATCAGAAAATCTACAAACAACAAATGCTGGAGAGGGTGTGGAGAAAAGGGAACCCTCTTGCAATCTTGGTGGGAATGTAAATTGATACAGCCACTATGGAGAACAGTATGGAGGTTCCTTAAAAAACTAAAAATAGAATTACCATATGACCCAGCAATCCCACTACTGGGCATATACCCAGAGGAAACCATAATTCAAAAAGACACATGCACCCCAATGTTCATTGCAGCCCTATTTACAATAGCCAGGTCATGGAAGCCACCTAAATGTACATCGACAGTTGAATGGATAAAGAAGATTTGGTACATATATACAATGGAATATTACTGAGCCATAAAAAGGAACAAAATTGGGTCATTTGTAGAGACGTGGATGCATCTAGAGACTTTCATACAGAGTGAAGTAAGTCAGAACGAGAAAAACAAATATCGTGTATTAACGCATATATGTGGAACCTAGGAATTTATACAGATGAACCGGTTTGCAGAGCAGAAATTGAGACACAGAAGTAGAAAAAAAACGTATGGACACCAAGCGGGGAAAGCAGCCGGAGTTCGGGGTGGTGGTGTGATGAATTGGGAAATTGGGACTGACATGTATATACTGATGTATATAAAATATATGACTAATAAGAACCTGCTGTATAAAAAAATAAATAAAATTAAATAAAAATAAATGTTCAGTGACTAGGAAATGATATATATATGTAAAATTTTGCTTAGTATTTCAAAGTTTTTTGTCTCATTGCTATCTTTCCTTTTCCTCTTTTTATATTTTCATTTTTTTCTTTTTCCTTATGTGTATATGATTTCTTTTGCTTTAATTCATTTTTTGTCTCTTCCCTTTCTTCCTTTCTCTCCATTGCATCTCCTTCTCATCTCTCCTTATGCTTCCTCTCTAATATTTTCTTCTCTCTCCCTTTCTTCCTTCTTCCTAATTTTCTGTTCTCATTTTAATCCTCTTTTCCTCCTCAATCGTACAATTAAAATCATGTCTTAATACTACCTTGTCTTCATAATGTTTCACAAAAAACTATGATTGAAACATATTTTCTGAATTTATCATGAAAAAAACTCTGTGTGCTTTTGAAAATGGTGTATTTTCTTCTGTATTTTTTTTTCCTTAAATATAATTTTATTTCTCTGTGACCATGGGTTGATTTTTTTTTTTACCATGAGCAAATGAATATCTTTGATTTAGAAGTAAAAAAATTTCAACTACCTCTTATCTCATGTAATTTATTTTTTCCCATTCATTTTTGATAATGAAGAGAAGCCATGAGAAATTATTAGTATATTACTCTCATATCGCTGCCTCTAGCTGTATTTATTCATTCATTTATTTAGTTAGCTAGTCACTGTAATACAATAAACTATTGTCCACTTATAAAAATATTTATCCAACAAGATGCTCTCTAGTAAGGTATAAAGGTAAAAGTTTAATGGGCTTTAGTCTCTAAAAATTGCTGCCTATGTCATTAACAAATATCAGGTGATATTGGTTTCTAAATACAAAAAGAATGCTTTTATCCACAATTAAGTTCATTAAGTGCATTTTTATGACAAGTCTTACATTATAAATGCTGAATCTTTAATGAAAGTGTATAAAGTTGAATTATTCACATTTTAAATTTTATAATTGAATATTTGCTATAGATTCTTTGAAAATATGCTATTATTTAAATAATCTGAAATTTCTTGTATCAGGGAGATAGAAGAAATCTGTGAGAACATCTAATTTCCCAAATTTGTATTATAGAGGACGACACTTATTTATAAGACAGGTGGTTTGGTGTGCCTGAAATCACACAGATTCACAGTCCAAAGCAAGAATCAGAAAATTTAATGGTTATAATAGAATACGATAATTTTTCTGGTAGAAGTGGACACAGTTCAAAAAAAGAGGAAGTCAGTGGAAAGCATTTCTGGAAGAAAGAATGTGAATACACAATCATGAGGAATGAAACTATTTACACTTGCAAGATAAAAGTTGTTCCATGTGGCTGGAACAAAACATTTAAGATAAATCAAAGGTATAGGCTATAGGGCAGGCTGAAGCCAGATCATAAAAGCCTTATATTTCATCCTAAGGAGTTTGTAATTAACAATAAAGTGTCAATGATAAACCATTGACAATTAAAATAATATTCTTATTCTGGCTATGGAGTACCTGAAAGTAGACATGGCCTCTTGGCAAAAAGAAAGAAAAGAAAAGTGAAACAGAAAATAAAAGAATTTTTTTTTCAAAAATAACTGGATAAAATACATGAAACAACACTTTTCAAGCATGGGGCAAGAGTCACGATAGGCCTCTGATCCCTGAAAGAAGGGAAAAAAGTCAGGTGAATGTTGTAATTGTCCTGGCTCTCTGGCTAGAATTATTTTTTGAATTCTAGGGTAAAGAGGAACAATTAAATAAGTGTATAAGGGTATCTCAGAGTCACAGTTGAGACAGAAATTGGTGTTCAGAAGGGTTGAAGATTCTGGAATGTTGGGAAGGTGGACAACACTGGAGCACAAGAAGAGACAGAGAAAGAGGACACCAGGAATCTGCATAGGGTTACAAGGGATCATCTTGCATCTGTTGCTGAAAATACCTAGCTGAACATACATAGGAAGATAGTCTGAGCCTGGGAAAAGCCAGAGCTCACACAGTGCTGGAATATATTAAAGTTCCAAACAGTCAGAACACTGGAATGTTTAGGAGAGATCCCAGAAGAGTCATGCCTTAGTATTAGAGCTTAACAAGTCATAGAGCAAAGGTCATTCAAACTCACACTAAATAAAATATTTTTTAAAGCTTTCAAATAATTAAGCTGGGGCTTCGCTGGTGGCGCAGTGGTTGAGAGTCCGCCTGCCGATGCAGGGGATGCGGGTTCGTGCCCCTGTTCGGGAATATCCCACATGCCGTGGAGCGGTTGGGCCCGTGAGCCATGGCCGCTGAGCCTGTGCGTCCGGAGCCTGTGCTCCGCAACGGGAGAGGCCACAACAGTGAGAGGCACGCGTACCGCAAAAAAAAAAAAAAAGCTGACCTGCAAATAGCTTAAACATCTGCTATAACACAGTCCAACAATTAATAAAAGGACAGAATGATGTCCAGAACTCAACAATGTAAACATCACAGTGATTAGAATCCAATAAAACATTACTGGCTACATATAGAAGCTAGAAAATATGACTCATAACTAGGAAAAGAAAGCCAGTGAATTGAGACAGATTCAGATATGATGGAAATTATGGAGTCCACTGACAAATACAATAAATTAGCTATTATAAATATGCTAAAATATATCAAGAAAAAATGAATGTAGTGATAAATAGAATATATTTTAAGAACTTAAAATATGTGAAATTAAAACTTCTCTGAAAAATACTAAAAGCAAATTAGACACTGCAGAAGAAATATTAGTGAACTTGAAACATTATCTATAGACACTTCCAGATGCAGAGAAAACTAATGAAAGAAATGAACAGAGCCTAAGATAGTTTAGGTCAATATCCATATCTATAATATTTTAAATTAAAGTTGAAATGGAAAAAATATTTGATGAAATAATGGCCAAATCCAAATCTGATGAAAAATATAAAGTTGCTCAACAACCCTCAAGCAGGATACAAAAATAAAAAGACATTTACTTCCACACATTACATACATAGTAAGAAAGCCAAGAGTGACTGCAGGCTTCTCATCAGAAAAAAGCAATGGAGAAAAATCTTTAGAATACTGATGGGAAGCAAAACAATACAAAACTATCAACATAGAATAACAAACTTAGAAAATATCCTTCAAAAGTAAATCCAAAATAAAGAATCGAGAAAAAAGAAACAAGAAGGTGTTGCCATCAGACATGCATCTTTAAATAACACAAAGATCAAAGAAGAATTTAGGAAAATAATTGGAAAATATTTTGAGCCAAGTGAAAACACAACTAATCTAAATTTAGGGATACCTAACATTGTGATTAGAAATACGTTTATGTCTCTAAATTCTTACTTTATAAAAAAGGAAATCTTTAAAATCAGTCATCTAAGATTCCACCTTAAGAAACTAGAAAAAAAGAGCAAATTAATCCAAAGTAAGTTGAAGGAAGGAAATTATAAAGATAAGAATAGAAATAAATGATATAGAAAATGGACTGGCAGTAGAGAAAAGCATATTAAAAACCAAAATTATTTTCTTAGAAAACATAAATAAAATTGATAAAGTTCTAGATAGAGCCTTAAAAGAAAAAGTACACTGTCATTTTCATTAATGAAATAGATGATGTTAATAACAGGTTCTACAAACATTGTAATGCCAGTAATGGAATATTATAAGTAATTTTAGGGCAGCAAATTTGACATCTTAGATAAAATGGGTAAATTTCTTAAAAGAAAAATTGCTAAACATTCAAACAGGAAGATATACAATATATAAATATCCCATTATCTACTAAAAGTTTTAATTCATAGTTAATACTCTTCCCACAAAGTAAATTCCAGTTCCAGTAGCTTCACTGGTGCGTTCTGTTCAACATTTAATATATTAATACCAAGTTCACATATGCTCTCAGAAAATATAAGGCCAGCATCAACCAGATTCCAAATTCAATATAGACAAAATAAGGACAAAAAAATCAATTTTTCACATGAATATTGATGCAAAATTCCTTAACTAAATAGTAGCAAGAAAAATCCAGCAATTTATAAAAGGGTAATATATTATGACTATGTGGGGTTTACCTGAGGAATCCATGATTGCTATGATATTCAATAATTAATCAATGCAACTTACTATGTTATACTGTCAACTTAACACCTCAAAGGATTTATAAAAAATATTTGATTAAAAATGAAAAACAACAATAATAATAAAGTAGTAATAATAACTGGGCCAGAAGAAAAAAAAAATGATTTAACTTGATGAATGGTATGTACAAAAATACTACAACTGACATCATACTTAATGTTGAAGACAATGCATTTCCCCCAAAACTGGGAAAAAGTAAAAATGTCTGCTCTCACCACCTCTTTGCAACATTGTATTAGAAGACTTAGTGAAATGAGGCAAGAAAAAGACATATAGGTAAAAAAAATTGCCTTTATTTGCAGAAGATATAAATAAAACAGAACCAAATAAACAAAAAAAATGGAATCCACACACACTCATAATACTATTAGAAATAATGAGTGAATTTATCAGGGTTATTACAATTATAGGTTAATATACAAAAATCAACTATTTTATATACTATAAGGCAAGGCAAAATTTAAAAATAGTTAAAAATAACTACTTAAAGTAACATCTGAAACTATGTACTATATACTGTAGTATACTATATACATCTAATAGAAATGTGTCAGTCTGCTAAAATGAAAGCAAACATTTCTGGAAGAAATTAAAGACTCAAATGGATATATACATGCATACATATTTATGGATTAGAAAGTTCACTATTTTTAGTATATAAAAATCGCCAATAAATCTATATTTTTAATATAGCAGTCAAAATTCCAGCAAGTTACTGATGTTTCTCTCCCTTCATGTTTTGCCAGTTTTCTCTCTCTCTTTTTTTTTTTTGGTTTTTATAAAAAAAACCATTTTAATATTTTCTATTGCTATATTGTTGAATTCATTAATCTTTTCTTCTGCAGTATCTAACATGTTGTTAATCCTATCCAGTATTTTTTCATCTTAGATTTTATAGCTTTCATGTATATCAAATTTTTCAGTTCTTATTTTTAGAATTTTAACTTGTTTGTTTTTAAAATGTCTTTCATCTTTCTCCTTAATATCCTCAGGCTTTTTTAAAACTTAACACATGGAATGTAATTATAATCTCTGTTTTAATGTCATTATCTATTATATGCATCTGTGTCATTTCTGGGTTCTTTCTATTGAATAAAATTTGTACTCATCATGGGTGATATTTTCCTGATTTTTTGCATGCTTGGTAACTTTGTATTAGAATTCAGGCATTGTGAATTTTAAATCATTGGGTGCTACATAATTTTGTATTATTTAAAATATATTCTTAAGCATAACATTAACATGATCAGATTTACATTTTGAAAACGTAAATGCTAATTCCAAGTATAAGGGGCAACTGGAGACAATTTCACTGGAATAAAGAAGCTTAGTTAGAAAACTTGTAATAATCCAGAAGAGAATTTATGAGAGAGTAATCGGTGACTAGCACAGTGCCTGTCAAATGGTAATGATGGATAATTATTTGTGTTACACTGTTTCTTAATCAACACATAGAGATTATTTACACTGTCCTTTTTGACTTACAGAATATTTTATATTGGAAAGCAATTCTATGCTGAAGGAAGCTATCCTGAAGAAGAAGAGAGTAAAGTCAGAAATTAAAACGCTTCATATTGATGACTATGGTAAAGTTTTGTGCATGCTATGTTATTAAAAAAAAAAACTTTCTCTGCACCTTATAGTTTTACATATAAATGACTCTCCATCTTTAATATTTTGCTCTTTCTTTAAAAGAACTTCCTTTACAGTTGTCCTTTCCCAAAGATTTTACGGACCGAAACCAGTATGCTCTTCTGTTAATAATGTAAGTATTTTATTTGTTTTTGAAATAAAGGAACCTAAAGAGTTTAGAATTTTTCTTATGTCTCACATGGCAGTATTCTGATTAAAAAACAACAGAAGAAGTCCTATATGTGTAGATAACTGGGACAGCTGTCAGTTGTATGAGTTCCTCAAGGACACCACCACTAAATAATACGGAAGGGTGTGTAATTGCTTGTGCTTCTTGCATCCCAATTTGCACTCAATGTTACTCCTGGGAATAATGACACATATAGTTTGGTTTATGGATGTCTGCTTAGCAATCACTCAAGCTCTATGCTCCCTTTGTTTTCTTTCTTTCTTTCTTTCTTCCTTTGTGATATATTTGTCATATCAAAATTATACTAGATTTGTAAAAGCCATTTTTTTTTAATTGTGGTGAGAGCACTTAACATGAGATCTACCCTCTGGACAAAATTTTAGGAATACAATACAGTGTTGTTAACTACACGCACAGTGCTGTCTAGCAGATCTCTAGAACTTATTCATCTTGCATGACTGAAACTTTATACCCATTGAAAAACAACTCCCCATCCCTCCTCCCTCCAGCCCCTGGCAACCACCATTCTACTCTCTGCTTCTATGAATCTGACTATTTTAGATGCCTCATGTAAGTGGAATCATGCAGTATTTGCCCTTCTGTGACTGGTTGTTTCACTTAGCATGATGTTTTTAAAGTACATCCATGTTTTCACAGGTAAGCCTTATGTTTTCTATTAGTCCTTGATGCAGCATTGAGGAAACATTTATTTCCATTGTTGAAAAAATTTGTTATATTTATATTACTCTTACCAGTTTTCCTTCCTGGATTTAAGGTCAGCAGGAGGCCACTCCTGCCCTCAGAAAAACCTGACTCTTAGGTTTTTCCAACTTGGAATTGAATTCATTCATACTTTCTATGAGATTATATTGTGACTATATACTACTGGGCACAGAGGCCTCTAACATCTATTGGTTAACTAACTTGATATTGATGTAGAATTGTATTCCTGAGAGTTATTAGTTATTTTCCTTATTAAGAACACAGCCAACATATTGCTATGACTGTGCTTAAAATTGTCTACAATTGTTCAGACCCTTTTTGGAAGAGTAGAATAGAAAATAACATTACTTGTTATGACTATTGAATGTGGACAGTAAGTATTCAGTCTGCGGAATCCAACTGCCTGGCTTCAAATTCCAGTTTTGTCATTTGCTAACAGTGTGTCCTTGAACAAGTTACATAACCTCTTGTGAGGTTCAGCTTTTCCAAATATAAAATGAGCATTATAATCCAGCCTATGTTTTAAGGCTGCTTTTTAGATTAAATGAAATAACATATAAAATGCCTAGCACATGTGAGTCTTATAATTATTGTGATTATAATTCATTCTTTTTTATATAGATTGCATTGATTTAGATCTTTTGATAAATAGAAGCAATTTGTCATTTCATTTTAATAAGCCAAATAATACAGAAAATACAATACTTAATATTTTCACTCACTCCAGTGTTTATTCCTAACTCTAATACCTTGAGCTATCTTGGTTTCTTATGCCAGGACCTTTCTCCTTTGTCCCTAATAGCCAGAGGCTCTGAAATTTCTTGGTATCTTCCTGAGGAAGTTCTTATTTGCTCTTTTCTTATCTTAACTCCTTCTCCTGTATCTTCTCTTTCACTTAGTTGTCTTTAGTGCTTTTTTTTTAATCGAAGTACAATAAATTTTAATTGATTTACAATGTTTCAGGTATACAGCAAAGTGATTCAGTTAATCTATTATAAATATACTTAATCTATTTTATATATTATATATATATTTTATACATAGTGTATATATGTTTATCCCAAACTCCTAATTTATCCGTCCTCCCCCATTTCCCCTTTGGTAACCATAAGTTTGTTTTCTATGTCTGTGAGTCTATTTCTGTTTTGTAAATAAGTTCATTTTTATCATTTTTTAAGATTCCATGTATAAGTGATAGGGTATGATATTTGTCTTTCTCTGTCTGACTTCATTTAGTATGATAATCTTTAGGTCCATCCATGTTGTTGCACACGGCATTATTTCATTCATTTTTGTGACTGAGTATTCAATTCCTATTTGAACTGTATGTGTGATTTATTGGGGAAATATCTCAGGCACTAAAATGAGAAAAAACTGAAAATAAAATTCTCAACCTCGTGTTCTCTCTCAGTCATATCTCCTTTTGGGAAAAGGGATTGTTCTTTTTATTCACTGAGAAATGAGGCTTCTCAGGGAAAGGAACTCTACAAGGCATCCTTCCTTGAAGCATGACTTACATATGCAGTTGGATGTGTAGACAGTTCTTCCCATTCACATATCCACTGGCTCCACAGTGCGTCAAACTTTGGGGGAAAAAGTAGACAAGAGTTCACATTTTCTCTCAGTAGCCTTGAGTCAGAGAAGCCAACTGGCTTGTCCTGCCATCAGATTTGTGCTTTGGTCTGGGTGATTTTTAGTTCATAAGAAGAATATAAGGAATTGCACAACACTCAACTCTCTTATTAGAAAGGAATAGTCAAGTGTTTTTTAGAGGCGGGAGAGGAGAGTAAAGGTACTGGCTTAGGAGTCAGGTAGGCCTGGGTTCAAATCTCAGCTCAAAGATTTACCAGTACATTGCTTAATTTTCCTAAGCTTCAGTTTCCTTATAAATAAATTGAAGACAAAAACATGGACTAATATATATAAACATGTCACCATAGTGTCTAGAAGAGCATAAACATTTGCAGTTGGTGTTTAATAAATTGTAACCATAAACAGTTATTATTAGAAGTAGTAGTCATTTTAATATTTAAAAGTATCAATATAAACATTTAATAATATATTTTAGCATCCATAAAATTATTTAATAGACATTACTAAAGCAGATAAAATAATATAGTTAGGCCTATGGAGTTTAATTTGCCACTTTTTTGTTGAAAAGAAGAATAAAAGTATTAATTCATTAGTTTTCATTTGTTTTTATATGCTGATTATACTAAATATTAATTTAATTTATCCAAATTCCTTGATTTTTAGAGGTAAATTCTCAGAAGTTTCACAGAATATGACTTACAAAGCCAAACAGGATTTTTTTCTTTTTTGATTCTATATTTATAAAATGATTGATTGCTTTAAGCTACATGATCATTCCTAAAATATTTATGCTTGGAAACCCATATAGGTCAGAATGGCTTAAGTGTAAAGTGTCTTTTACCTGTTTTTTAGAAGGTTTATAATTTAAGGGTATTTTTTTTCTTAAGTACTGTGTTCAGTTATAAGTGGACTCCACACTCAAAAAAAGAAAATAATTGTCTTTTTTTCCCTAAATGGACAATTTGACAGTGAAGAATAGTAAATAAACTAATATCTAAATGAGGCTAAGAGAGGATTTAGTGATTTTGTTGTCACTACTTTATTGCTATTCTGTGCAGTGCACCTAGTACCTGACAGGCTGTGAGTCACTTCTTCATCTATAGAGATGGGTTCGCGTCCAGGAAATTCTATAGTGAATGCATGAGTTGGAGACTGGCTGCAGCAATCTGAGGAGGTGAAGGAAGATTGGCCTTGAAGAAAGTAGCCTCTGGCTATCAGGAATCATCTTTCTGCTAAATTTTCATTATGGAACCTCAGAAGAAATGGTCCTTTGAGGACCTCTCTGTGAGTTTTCTGAAACTCAAACCTAATTTCATGATATTGAAAGTACAAGTGAATCAATGGCAACCAAATATTTTACTGTAATAGAAAATCTAAGAAGCATTGTCACTACAACTGTTTCTCAGTGGCCTCAACTTACAGTAGCCTCTGTGGGGTCATGACCCCTTTTTCTTTTTTTACTCCTATTGTCCTTTCTCCGGTCTTTCTCCTTAACGTTATATTGAGTACTTAAGAACCCAGTAGTCTATATTCACGTTCATACCTATTCTATATGCATCTAGTCTATACTATATATACTATATCCATCTATATCCATTTCAGCATGTATCTCCTTGAATTATTGTTTCTTATGTTATTCTTATTTTCTACTCCTATATATGTAACTTAGTACAATACAAATTTACCGTGTTGCTTTTATGTGCAAGAAGCTGTGCTAATGGCTGAAATGGCATCTTGAAATCTGCAATCTTTTTTTAGATTTGTGTTATCTCCGCAATACCTAGCACACATGGTGGAACCTTATGAAAACTTACTAACTAATCTGTAATTCTTTTAATAGTGCAAGACTGAAGATTACTTGAGAGAGAGCCTACAGTTATAGATGTTTATTTGATAAATTAATATAAATCTAAAGGCCTAGAGCCTGATAGGAAACAATCTAAACAGATATACTGTTATTAGAGATGAAAGGTGTTTTCTCTGTTCACTGTGTTCCTGAAGACAAGCATATCAAGCTGAGTTTCATTCAGTACCAAGGAATCATCATGTCTTCCCATTTCATACCCTTTCATGTTCAACTTATCCACGCCACCCTTGGCACAGGTGTAACGCAGAGAGGCAGTGACTGTTCAACACATTACATTAGTTTCCAGAATGCAACATCCTTTATCATGCCCTTATGACTTAGTCTCATCTTGCTGAATTCATCTTCCTTGAAATCCTAATGAATTCTTTTTTTTTTTTTTTTTTGTAGTACGCGGGCCTCTCACTGCTGTGGCCTCTCCCGTTGCGGAGCACAGGCTCCGGACGCGCAGGCTCATTGGTCATGGCTCACGGGCCCAGCCACTCCACGGCATGTGGGATCTTCCCGGACCGGGGCACGAACCCGTGTCCCCTGCATCGGCAGGCGGACTCTCAACCACTGCGCCACCAGGGAAGCCCCCCTAATGAATTCTTGATCATCCATCAAGTCTTATCTTCCTGAAGCTTTCTTTCACCCTCTTCATCAGCCCATCTATATCCTATAACAATCTCCAATCTATGCCTCCTCCTACAGGGACAGCCTTCTGTTCAAAGTCTTTCCATATATCTCGAATCATATTGATCATATTGCTACTTTTCCCACTTTACTCCAATTTCGTAGGATGTTTTTATATACTATTTAGGGAATTTCTGACTCCCACTAGATTTTGCACCAATGTTTCTGAAGGAAAAATCCACGGTCTAGAAGTGAGTATTTAGAGAAACAATTTATAGAATGACTTATGAATATTTCAGCATCTTAAGAAAATAGAAATGTTAGAAATCTTTATTTTAACATAGTAATATATTCCATGTATTAAACAATGCCTTATTCATTTATGTCTTCCTCACAGCAACTAGTTTTTGCAGAGTTGCTCCACAAATTTGTGTTGAGTGAAGAGATTGACAATGGCCAGAAATCAGATGAATATGGTTATTACTACAGTTTACTACAGTTTCCCACTAAGCCATTTTAACTGGAGAGCATTATTCATTTTTATCTAGATATTTTCATCATTTAGTCAATGTTATTCATATCAGAGTCCTAGGACTTGGTCATCTTAATGGAAGTAAGCTGTTTGCCAGCTCTTTTTGTATAGTTATTCTGTTAAAAAGCAGGGTATAATTGGTACATTCATAGTGAGCGAAATTATCCAGCTACTCATCTCCAGCAGTCAAGTTAACATCACTACTTTTTTCATACACACATTTTCCTTTCAAAAAACAATATGGATATTATTTAAAATGTTGAATAACATTAGGTTCTTGGGACCATAGTGTCTTGTCTTGACCTTTGAACCAATGGAGTCCTCCAAGAGCCCACACTCTTCTTCAAGTCCCACACCAGGCATAGAGCATAACTGGACAAGTCAATTCTAATCTGTCACTCTGCTCTCTACCTACACTTCCTTTTCTGTAATGTATTGCTATATCCTCTCTCTTTCAGTTTCTTTTCCACTCTGCTGCTAGAGTGAACTTTGTGAGATCCATATCTGAAAATGTGGCTCTCCTGGGAAAAATTCTCTCATTATTGTTCTCCAATTGATTAAAAGTTCACATTTCCTAACACAGCATACAAAAGTCTTCATCTGTTTCCCACATATCTCTCCATCTTCATCTGGCTCCACCCACCCTCTAAAGAGACATTTAGTGCTCTAGATATTTTTAAAAACTGTTTTAAAAATGAAATACCAGGGGCTTCCCTGGTGGCGCAGTTGTTGAGAGTCTGCCTGCCGATGCAGGGGACACGGGTTCGTGCCCCGGTCTGGGAAGATCCCACGTGCCACAGAGCGGCTGGGCCCGTGAGCCATGGCAGCTGAGCCTGCGCATCCGGAGCCTGTGCTCCGCAATGGGAGAGGCCACAACAGTGAGAGGCCCGCGTACCGCAAAAAAAAAAAAAAAAGAAATACCAGCTTCTCAATTATTTCTCTGTGTCTTTTTCCACAGTCTCCCAGTAACTTTAGTTTCTATTAAGACTTCGAGATGTATTTTTACATAATTCTATACACACCTCTGTTATAACATGAAACCACACCAGATTACATATATTTACTTTGCTGTCTCTTCTTTTAAACTATAAACTCATTGCTGATAACAACCCTTTTTGTATTGTTTAACCTTAACACAGTGCTTAGAGCATTATTTATGTTCATAAAATATTCATAGAATGAATGAATAAATGAATGTATGAATGAGTGAATATATGAATGAAGGAATACATGAATGAATAAACAAAGAAATCAATCAACCCTGAGTTAGTCATCAGGAATGAGTTAAATCAAAGTAGAGAAAAAAGAGAAGTAAATTATGAGAGTTTATAATGTGTTAAATCAGCCTTTAGGATGAGTCAAGTTTTCTGCAGTTTAGTTTTTCTCAGAAAAACGAGGTATTTCTCATTTCTCTTAAAATCTTTCTGGATAAAGCTAAATAATGATTGGTTTTCATGCTATCTTTTTACTGTTTCTCTCTTACATTTGATTATTGAGATTATCTTCTTAAAATTATAGGATTTAATAATAGCTACCGTTTATTAAGTGTTTATTGTACAAGGGGCATCATGCTAAGGATATATAAATGCCATCTTTAATTCTTACAGAGACCAAGTGAGGTAAATATCACTTTCCTCAGTTTAACACAAGGAAGCTATGACTAAAATATGGCATGGATATTAACTCCAAGATCATGGGCAGGACAAAATTAGTGTTTGAACTCAAAGGTTTTTTCAATTTATTTTTCAGATCAAAAAGCTCTGCTGTTTCTATTACACAATACTCTACTTACATATCGCATTGCATGATAATTATTATTGGAAGATTATCAAAAATGCTGTCCAGAATCAATAGGGACTTCTCTAAAACCAAATTCATATAACCTTTCGTTCTTCCCACTTAACAGTTTGTGATAATCTCTAGAATGTAACATTTTCCACCTGTACCGTGTTAATGCTTTGGTGTAAAATAAAGATTATAAAGGACAAATTGTGGGATTGGGATTGAGATATATACACTACTATGTATAAAATAGGTAACTAATGAGAACCTACTGTATAGCACAGGGAATTCTACTCAATGCTCTGTGGTGACTTAAATGGGAAGGAAATCCAAAAAAGAGGGGATGTACGTATACGTATAGCTGATTCACTTTGCTGTACAGCAGAAACTAACACAACATTGTAAAGCAACTATACTCCAATAAAAAGTTAATTTAAAAAAACCATGAGTAAGTTCCTAGATAGTCCACGTGAAAGATCAAATTCTCAATCCACACTATTTCATAAAATTCCAAATTCTAATCAGAGGGTTCACTTTATGGGAAGTCTTTACTCTCTTCACTTACTATGTGGATTCATAGACTTTTGAGCAGATCAGATTGTTAGAAGTAAGTTTGTTTTGTTTCCCAAGAGTAAAGACACACATATTCCAAAATTTCTATAACATTATTTGATTATCCACTTGTCCATGCCAAATACATACGCATTTCACTCTCAGTTTCTTACAAAGATAACACATTTGCTAGATGTAAATGGACAAGAGAGATAGCTAGTACTTGTCTCAGTGAGTCATTACTGCTTTGCCATGTAAGGGGGGTCAAACTTTAAATTTTAAGTTTCTGACTTTTCTCATTCTTGTTCATGTTGCTCATTTAAGTGAATGTAAAATGTACTCACACTGTAATACCCAGGAAATGAAGAAGAGAAAAGACAGTGGCATTTAATCTTGGTAATGGAAGGAGGGAAGGTGATCATTACTTTTTATATTATTCTTTAACAGATTAGAGCTTGTTCTTTCACAGTTTATAGATAATGCCTCTTAATGTCAGTATTAATTTCTTAGTACTGTTTAAAACTGTACACACTCAAAGTTGATGTATTAAGAAAATGTCACAGGGAAAAAAATTCTAAATTTACAAAAATGTGTATGTAATATGTAAGACATAATATTCTCTTGACTATTCTTTTAAATTGATAGATTTATGTACATATACTAGTATAAAAATATATAGTCACTTCTATGACTTACATATTTATACCATTTTAGCTCTTTTCCTCTCTTAATACGGGTCTCAGATATTAATGGTTTCATATGAATGACATGAATGATGTGATATGGTTTCATATGAATAATGTCAATTGATTACCTTTTTGAAACATACAAGTATATTCTATATTTAAAGATATGCTTCTGAGTGCTTTTCATAAGAAATGTTTCCTAATTCTGTTTTTTTTTTTTTTTGGTTTGGATGGTCACATATTAAGTCATAAATGTAAGGGTATAACTATAGTAGATCATTCTTTTCTTCTGTTTTAATTATTTATTTTTTTCTGAAATCTATGATAGAAGAAAACATTAACTATGTTACTAATTTGGCATGTCTTTGAAAGGTTAAACTAAGGATACTAAACATGGTGTTTTTCTCCTTTGGTAATCCAACAAAGCCCCAAGCTGAAGGAGTGCATCAGTGACATTATGTTACTTATTCATAGTTAGCACTACAGTTATTATTATTTCTGTTTAACTAACACAATAATGTAAGCTAAGATTAAAGTTACCTGTGTTTATGTAGCCACATTTTTCAGTTGATAAATTGACATTTAGAATCCAGCTAAAGGATTATAGTTAGGGAAAATGTATTGTATAACCACCATGTATTATTGAAGGTGAATGATGCCCTGTCTATGATAAAATGAAGGTTCAAAGTTTGTATATAATTAGTATCCATCCCTATATTATAAATCCATTGCAATCCATGATATACATCCTATGTATTGTATGCCTCAATGTTACACTCAAAACATTCTCATGCTGAATTGTATTCTGCTTTAGAAAATGAAAGGAGTTCTCTGGGGCTCTAGTGGTTAGAACTTGGCACTTTCACTGCCTTGGCCCCAGGGTTCAACCCATGGTTGGGGCACTAAGATCCCACAAGCCGTGCAGCACACACACACACACACACACACAAAATGGAAAATGAAGAAATATGAGATTGTTGTGAAGATTGCCATCAGCTTCTTATTTTAATATACACATACTTCTATTTCTTTTGGAATATACCCATATTCCTTAAGCCAGCATGTAGAATATTTTCCATTATAATATCTAAAGCAGACCTTTTGCATAAAAGATTTACATAACAATTATATTCACATAAAGAATGAGGTAGAGTCTCCTGTCGATCTGTTTATACAATGTGCTAAACTGTCATTTGACTGTGAGTGATTTAGGTGTCAGTGTCTCAAAGGCCAGGGGGTGGATGAAGGGCTTTCTAGCTCAGTGATTACACAACCATCCCCAGCAACTGAAAATAAAGATCAACAAACCCCTTTCTCTTTCGACCTCCTCAACCACTCTGTTAGAAATTATCCCAAATGGAAATTGGCCAACAAATAAGAATTCATGTAGTAAGACTTCGACGGTAGGGATGATTAGGAGATTGGAACTTCCATTTTATTGCATAATTCACAATTTCTGTCTACAAGACATCCCTGAGGCCCTTTTCTGTTGGTTCTCTTCTGATAATTTTATGTGCTGTCTAAGATGTTTATCCCGAGGTTAATTTTGTGTGGATGATACTAACAGTCCATTTTGGGGTTTTGTAGTTGGCTCATTAATATCCGTGCTGTTTAACATTTCAGCCTGTGTTCCAATAAGCTCTTCATTCTTTGGCTTCCTATATCAATATAAATAACTTGATTTAAAGAACTGAATTCTGTTTTTTTCATTGCTCTAATGATAGTTTTATGCAGTTTTTATATCATGCTAAGGAGCAATCTCTAGCTTCTATTCAAGAGAAATCAAAGAGCAAAATAGAATTGAATTTCCTTCCAGACAAGGAAGAATGCCTTTAGCAGACAGAAATTGACCCTGATATGTGGAAGGCTATTCTACTAAAAATCGAAGGAGGAAAAGAAGAGAAGTGAGAAGAGCAGTAGGGTAAGGATGAAAAAAGATGCAGTTTTATTAACACAAAATACCCTCCCAAATTTGAGATCAAATTTTGATCAAGAAAAAATATTAAATTTATTGTCTGAGCAGCTTCTTGAATATAAAGAAAACTATTGGAAAAAAAATAATGCCTCAAAAAAATAAAAAGACCTAATATCTATGTCATAAGTTCTATAAATCAGAAAAGTATATGAGGGTAACATTCCTCTTGTTTTAGTGGTTCCAGAAGAAGTATATATCTGTGGAATCAAAAGAAAGAATTTACACATACAGAGACACACAAATTACACTCAGATGCATAATCACATGTGACTATGTGTAGAAAGAAATCAATTACACAGAAAAAACCAAATAGATACATATTCATTCATTCTAAGTTAACTGAAAGACCCACCCACTGTGAAAAGTAGAACACTTTTACTGCAACTGAATTTTTCGTCCTTTGGACTGAGCCAAATAAGAAAAACTTGATTTTTATAATATAAAAGCTCAGGACTTATCACTGCAGAGTTGCCTAGGGATGGCCAGGTTTGGGAGCTCAGCTTCCTTGAGAGGAATGGAAGATGAAACAGTCAAGTCCCATAGCATTGACCAGAACATTGGGTTAATAATATTTAACAAACTACAAACTGGACACTTTGCTAAGCAATTTATATATATATATATATATATATATAATTTTATTTAATATTTACCATAACTCTACTAGGTAGACACTATTATTATCATCTTCCACACCAAAGCAAACTTAGGCATAGGGAAGGGAAGGCACTTGTCAAAGCCACTGGGCCTGGGCTCAACTCATTTTGGTTTTACCAACGTATTCTGTACCCTTTTCATGATAACACTCTCACATCACTATAAGGTTCAGGTCATTAATATAGGCAATATTTTCTAAAAAGTTTAACATGGGAAAGATCTATGAATGCAAGTATATGAACACAAGTGATGGAGGATAACACAACTTGAGAATTTGTTTGATAAGCCTAACTTTCTATGTATTATCAGGTAGACCACGGGGTCTGGTTAGAGGCATAAATAAACTTGTCCATGTCAAACGCTTCCCTAGTTGTAACTCCATGGAAATTAATTCAGCCAAAAATTATATGTAAACAAACCAGGGATCAGAAACTTGCAGGTTGTATTATATTATAATATTCCTAATGGAAGAAGATGGGGATGTGAACAAGAAACTGTTCTCTGACAGAAAAAAAAGAATGTTATTTCTTATATGATGTAGTATATATATGAAAAAACTCATTCCACCAATCTGCATGTAGGACAATCCTTCCGTGAGAGGGAAGTCTATGGATAATAAAATGAGAAATAGAAGGAATTGGCCAAGAAGCCCTTGACCAATGTATGTATCTGCATGTGTTGGTATATATTGCTTGAAACAGGATAGATTTCATTAGCTTTTAGATGTACTTAACGTTATAACTAAGTCATCGCTGAATATAAATTTTTATAAATTTCAGGTTGAGACAAGACAAATATCGTTTCACTCTACTCATGTCAAACTCGTGTTCTATTGTGAAATGAGTTCTCTCCTAAAGAACAAAATCAAAAGCACTGACAATTCGTTTTCCTTAAGAATGTACTGTGATGCAGCTCTCTGCAGCATCAGTTTCTTTTCCCTTATCTGGCCTTTCATTCTGTCTGTCACCCTTCTTTCCACACTCTTTTTTAGTTTACTATCTCTAAAATAAAATTGCAACACAGCTCTCCCTGAGTCTAGCTCTTATCTAGCACTTATGCAGCTGAAGTTGGTCTATTCTAAGCCTAAAAAGAGCAAAGAACCAAGATGACAAGCAATTTTCTCTGTCCCCTCCTTCCACAACCCAGTAGACACAGATACCCAGCTGTTGTATAGCAGTTTTGAAATTCTGCCGTGTAGGAAAAAAAAACATTCTGCCATTCAATAGATCACTCATGGAAAGTTCTCTCACTGGTAAATATTTTCCTTGTTTATCTAGCCAAAGTTTTCGTGGTAAGGAAAAGGCTTTTAAAAATGTACTCTACGTGATCTTAACTATTTACAACACATTATTCTATAATGAAAACAATAAATGAAGATAAAAAGAGCGTATAATTGCCAGAGTAACTCAGCATATTGATAACAAAGTCAAAACCTATCCCTTCTGAATGTAAATCTAGCTCTTTTCATGAATTTAAATAGCATTTTGTGAACCTGACCAAACGTACTCCAAACAAATCTCTTCACTTTAATTCAGTTTTTGACATAGATGATGTTTTGTTATGTCATAAAGAAGTGGCTTGTTTTGTCATTTTAAAGGTCTGTTGAATTTTGTGTGTTTTGCTCAGCCTTTTTTCTTTATTTCATTATTTGCTTATATCATGTTCTCTTCATCCACGCAGAGACATTGAGTGTTCAAGGTATTAAAACAGATGTGAACTCTACCCTCAAAGACCTTAACTTCTAAGAAAAGTTTAGTCTTAAGTTGATTTTGCTGCCTGTGTTAGGAAGTGGACACATTTCATATTGCTGTGACCTTTTCACTGCTTAAAACACATGGAATTGTTCTTTTCATACAACTTTCAACAAAATTGTGTGTCCCTATTCTCAACCTTGAAACACTGTTCTTTATATGTCCCCAGAGATTTCTGAGACAGAGAGGGTAAAGCAAAACCATATCAAAAAAAGGATGCGGCAGACACTCAGAGGAAAACAGAGGAGGCACATGAATGGGAGCTCACCAATTCTGCATGGCCAATACATACACGAGTTGTGAAACCCATTTATTATATGATGGATGATTTGGTTCACAGTACCTTCCTTGTGGTCATCCCTACAGCCATATATCGTTTCCTACTTCATCAAATAAGTAATATTTTCTTGCCTTTATTTGTTGAAAAAAATTTCTGGTGAACACTTTGTGAAAAATCTCCCCCTTGCTTCTGCAAGTCTCTGGCTTGTTTCTTATACAGGCAGTGCTTACCATCATAATCCATGTTCTAATTGATATTGAAATAGATATGCCTGTATTCTGCACCAAAAAAGAAAGAACAACACACCCAACTAGACAGAGAAATGTGTTAAAATTATTGGCTGATAATAGATCATAACATTTTGTGTTCTAACACTGAAAGCAGGTGAAGCAGAGCAAATGAATGAAATTGTATATTTTTCCTGGGTATTGCGAGCATGAGTAAGGAATTGAGTTTTTGCTTTGAAAAATCTACAATCACCTATTAATCATAAGTTTGAAAAATGTGCCTTATTTTAAACTATATTTTTTCTTTTCTTTTTTTATTGAAGTATAATTGATATACAGTATTGTGTTAGTTTCAGGTATACAGCATAGCGACTCAAGTTTTTTGCCGATTTGCATCATTATAAGTTATTGTAAGATATTGGGTATAATTCCCTGTGCTATACAGTAATTCCAGGTTGCTCATCTATTTTATGTATGGTAGTTTCTATCTGTTAATCCCATACTTCTAATTTGTCCCTCCCTCTCTCTCCCCTTTAGTAATCATAAGTTTGTTTTCTATGTCTGTGAGTCTATTTCTGTTTCATACATAGATTTATTTGTATTTTTTTTTAGATTCCAAATATAAGTGATATCACATAGGGTTTGTCTTTGTCTAACTTACTTCGCTAAGCATACTATTTTCTAGGTCCATCCACGTTGCTGCAAATGGCAATATTTCACTCTTTTTTATGGCTCAGTAATATTGCATCCTATATACAAACCACACCTTCTTAAGCCAATCAACTGCTGATGGGCACTTGGGTGGCTTCCATGCCTTGGCTATTGTAAATAATGCTGCTATGAAAATTGGGGTGCGTGTATCTTTTGGTATTATGGTTTCCTTTGGATATATGCCCAGGAGTGGGATTGCTGGATGATATGGTAGTTCTATTTTTAGTTTTTTAAGGGACCTGTATACTATTTTCCATAGTGGTTGCACCAATTTACATTCCCACCAACAGTGTACAAGGGTTCTCCTTTCTTCACACCCTCTCCAGCATTTATTGTTTGTAGATTTTTTGATGATGGCCATTCTGATTGGTGTGTGGTGATACCTCATTGTGGTTTTGATTTGAATTTCTCTAATAATTAGTGATGTTGAGCATCTTTTCATGTGGCCTGTTAGAATCTGTATGTCTTCTTTGGAAAAAATGTCTAGTTAGGTCTTTTGCCCATTTTTTTAATTGGGTTGTTTTGGTTTGGTTTTTTGAGCTGTTTGTATATTTTGGATATTAACCCCTTGTCGGTCGCATTGTTTGCAAATATTTTCTCTCACTCAGTAGGTTATCTTTTCATTTTGTTAAAGGTTTCCTTTGCTGTGGAGAAGCTTTTAAGCTTGATTAAGTCCCATTTGTTTATTTTTGCTTTTATTTCTTTTGCCTTGAGAGACTGATCTAAGAAAATATTTGTATGATTTATGTCAAAGCGTGTTTCGCTTATGTTCTCTTCCAGGAGTTTTATGGTGTCATGTCTTACATTTAGATCTTTAAACAATTTCGGGTTTATTTTTGTATATGGTATGAGGGAATATTCTAAATTTCATTGTTTTACATGTAGCTGTCAAGCTTTCCCAACACCACATGTCGAAAAGACTGTCCTTTCTCAACTGTATATTCTTGCCTACTTTGTTGAAGATGAATTGACTATAGGTGCATGGGTTTATTTCTAGGCTCTCTTGCCTTAGTAACTAACAACATGCTGATAATTACTCCAAAGGATCTGTTGATTGCACTTTTTAATTTTCTTATGAACCTTTGGTATCTTTGACCATCTAGAAAATGGAAGTTCTCTTGGTATAACAGCTCCTACTGCATGGTATAATATCTTGATCCATAGATATTTCTCAATTTAATTACTGGCCAAAATCTTTTATACAGTTTTCCATTTTGAACTATAAGGAAATATGCTCAGTATAAGTAAAAGTGACTTCAAACAAAAGAGTAATAGTAACAGTTTCTATTGTTCAATAAATCTAATAATAATCTTATATTGCTTACTATATTTCACAAAGTATTTTCAAATACATGATGCCATTTAATGCTTACAAAACACTTTGAGGAAAACAAGACAGTATTTTACCATTATTAAAGATAAGGAAACTGAGTCTTAGTGTTTTAGTATCTTCCCTATCTATGTTCAGAGTGAAATTGGGACTTAAACTGTCATATTTTTACTCAGCTTAAATGTTGAAGTTAATGCTGTATCTTGTCCTCTGTGAATCATATTCTGTTTTCTAATATTTGCAATAAATCCCCAAGCTTCAAAGTACAGGATTTATTAAGCTTTTTAAGGTCCTTCCATTTTAAACTTCACTGGAGTCTACTTTCCCTGAAACTGTCTAGTTCAACAAGCATTCTCTATGTTCGCCAGGCACCAGAAAGTGTGCCACGCACGGTGATTCATGCTCTTTCTCAAATGGTACACAAGTTACATCAGTATCATCTGGGAATGTGGAAAAAATAGCCATTTCAGACTTCACTCTGAACTAGGCAATTGGAATTCTAGGCAAAAGCACATGGCAATGTGTAGTAACAATTCCTAATAATCTGATCAAGAGGTAAATTGCAAAACCTAAAATAAATTAAAAATTAAATTAAAGAAAGAGATAAAGGTGGCAAACACTGTGGAAGGACAAAACAGTTCTATATTTGGAATCACAGGATCACCATTAAATGTGTGATTTAGGAAGGCATGGAGTAGGTCATTATTAAAACCCTTCCGTGGCACAATTTCTTTATTTACAGTGTAGGAATAATAATACATTGGAATGCAATAAGCCATGCAATAAGCCATGCGACAGGCAACTTCCTCCCCAGAAAGGTTAAGTAACTTTTGTTGGTGTATAGTAAATAAGATAAAGGATCTTAAGTGCTTAGATCATAGAAGGCCTTTGTATCAGTTTATTAGGGCTGACATAGCAAAATAACACATACTAGGTAGTTTAAACAACAGAAATTTATTTTCTCACCCTTCTAGAGGCTCAACATCCAAGAGCTAGATGTCAGCAGGCTTTATTTCTTCTGAGACCTCTCCTTGGCTTGCAGATCGTTGCCCTCTTGCTGCCTCTTCCCATGTTCTTTTCTCTGTGCATGCACACCCCTAGGGTCTCTCTGTTGTCCTCATTTCCTCTTGCAAGGACACAGGTTGGATTGGATTAAGGTTCACTCTAATAGCCTCATTTCAACTTAATCACTACTGTAAAGGCACTATCTCCAAATACAATCAGATTCTGAGATAGTGGACGTTGGAGATTCAACATATGGATTTTGAGAGACACAATTCGTTCCATAACAGCATTCAGTAAATTTTAGTTGTCTAACATTTTGCCCTATTCCCTACCTCCTTCTTTACCCAACTCATTGTTCCCACACAACCTCTGTATCTGCTCAGTTCTATTTGCTGCCCAGAAGTTATTTCCTTTAGCAAATCTGATAACCTAAAACTTGTTAATGATGATTAATATGTGTATTGGTATATTTTAATGCTTCAAAGCAACACATTTGCATAAACTTGAAGGCAAGTTTGGTGTCTTCACAGGAGAGTGAGTAGGGTGAAGATTTCTAGTATGCAGCCCAACTATAAATGGAGATCTTTTCAGAGAGTTAGATGTTTTGTTACTCTTAAAATCTATCACGTGGACCACTGTGTTTTTGAACTGTACCTAGGTTTGGACCTAGATCATCTGTGTGATTTTATGAGAGTCTGCTTTTTTACCTGTTCTATATTCTGGAAAATAAATTATAAATACCATAGTAGTGTGACATTTTAAAATTGTATCACCTTTTCCCTCTGGACAGAATGTTCATGATTTATAATTTGTGTTTCCATCTTTACTTTTAGCTTTCAAATTTTTCAAACATATGCGTGTCTGCTTCCTTTTCTTGCTGTCAAATTTAGTGATAAAAAAGAATTTTTCCTCACTGTTCGCTTAAATTCTTCTCAGTGAGAATTACTTCACAAAAAACAATTCAGGAAATATTAATGCAGTATTTCTTTTTGAATCTGACGTGCTTTAGGATCGTACATTTCTTGTTAAATTATTATTAAGCTTCCATGACTGATTCCTCTCTCTGTCAGACCCTTTGGCCCTTGTATACCATCTGCAAAACATTTCTAAAACACACTGTCTGTAAGAAATCCAGTAAAGTGGGGCCTGTATGTCAACTTGATGATCATTCTTATGCCTATGGAAAGTGTGTGCTTTTTTCTTTATTTTTCTCTTTTTAAAATGGGTTAAATAATTTCTCATAAACAGTTTTAAATTCTGTTTCATATTTTCATTTCATTCAAAGAGCTTTTCATTTGAAAATTTACAAAGGAAAATGACGTTTATATTTTCAGGTTTAATATCAAGAATTAAGAGAAATTTTAATAGCCAACATGGGTCTTTTCCATAATTATTAACCAATAAATTTCGACCACGTTGTCAGTTGTTCTTGTTTTGGTCAAATGTGTTGATATTTGCAGGGATGAAGAGCCAGGAGGCCAGCTGGTTACAGATAAGTTCCATTTTGACTGGGATTCAGTACTTGTTGGCACGGGTAACGTCATCACAGCACGGTTTGATGGCAGAGGAAGTGGATTCCAGGGCCTGAAAATTTTGCAGGAGATTCATCGAAGGTTAGGCTCAGTGGAAATAAAGGACCAAATAGCAGCAGTGAAGTAAGTGAATGTACATTTTCTTATCGTTTTTCCTGTAATGAGAAACTAGATATGTGATATAGAATACTTAGCATTAGTAAATGCTAAGAGATTTATACTTTAATGATTAAACAATTTTGTAAGTTAATCATAAAGACTATTGTATTTTTTCAAGTATCTTTCACTCTCAGTGACAAAAGAATTATCATACTTCCCCCTCTGGAATTAGAATCCACTTTGGACTTATGAATATGGGAGAGACCTTAATTAAACTACTATATTATTTATTTACAATAATCCACAATGTCTATTATTGTCCCAGTTAATTACAGTTCTTGAACTTTCACAGATACCTTTCCCACATTGGCATGAAAAAGTGACCTGAGAAAACTAGTAGGTTCTTTAAAACAGTATACAGACATTAGCTAGGATATTGTTAAAATACAGATGTTGATTCAGTAGGCTGGTAATGGGCCCAAGACTCTGCATTTGTAACAAGCTAACAGGTGTGATACCCAAACTACTGCACCACCACTCTGAGTAGCAAGATTTTGGTAAACAGGACCCTTCTACATGAATAGAGCTGCAACCACTAAAGCAGTCTCGTTTGACCTCTGCTTTGTTCTGTTTTGTTGTTTTTCTTGTTGCTAAGAATGGATTTCTATGGTTCATTTAACTCAAGAAGTCATAGCTATAATTTTTTCTTTTTTCATTTCAGATTTTTACTGAAACAGCCATACATTGACTCCAGAAGATTAAGCATTTTTGGAAAGGTAAATAGTAGAAATATGTGTGTGTACATTATGTGTTTGTATATGTACTTGCATAACTACTTTCTTCATCTTACTATAATTTCTCTGTATTATCCTTTAAAATATAATATTGTAATTAATATTATATAAATTCAGTTATTTATTAATCTGGCAACTGTTTACTGAGTATCTTTAATTGATGCATGGTGTTAGAAATAGAGCAACAATAGGACAAAAAAAAGGAATCATTTTCAGGAAGATTATCTTCTAAAGAGGAGAAGGAGAAAGTAAATGGATAAATGAAAAACATAGTTTCATCTGGTATTAAATCTTATAAGGAAAACAAACCAAGATAAACTTGACGGATAAAAGATAATTACAGGAAGGGCCAATGTTATTAAATTGAGTGGTCAAGTAAGGCCCCTCTGATTTAAGTGATATTTAGGCTGATACCTAAATAACAGGAAGGAGTCAGTCATGCAGCTCTATTGAGGGAGCAATTTCTCCAAAGAAGGAACGAGCACCACAGCCTTGGGGAAGACAACATGGCTTAGAAACTAAAAGGTGACTGGGGGCTTCCCTGGTGGCGCAGTGGTTGAGAGTCCGCCTGCCGATGCAGGGTACACGCGTTCGTGCCCCGGTCTGGGAGGATCCCACGTGCCGCGGAGCGGCTAGGCCCGTGAGCCATGGCCGCTGGGCCTGCGCGTCCGGAGCCTGTGCTCCGCAACGGGAGAGGCCACAACAGTGAGAGGCCCGCGTACAGCAAAAAAAAAAAAAGGTGACTGGAATGCATAATTATGTCTTCTGTGCTTACTGTATGATATTTACTTCCTTTTAAAATTTTTTTATTAAAGTATAGTTGATTTACAATGTGGTATTAGTTTCTGGTGTACAGCCAAGTGATTCAGTTATTCATATATATATATATGTATTCTTTTTCATATTCTTTTCCATTATGGTTATTTAGAAGATATTGAGTATCGTTCCCTGAGGATATTTACTTCTTATAGCAATAATTTTTATGTCAAGTTCAATATCATCTTCACAGTAAGAAATTAAACCCCATATAGATATTTATTGAGCACCTAGTTTATACATATCACTGGGCCAGACATTATAAAGATACTAAGATGACAGGAAAGAGATTTTGTACTATTTTAGTTTAGAGACAAAGCAAATTCTTGGCCTTCATTGATTTAAACGAAATACGTTCTACTATTCATAATGAACCCAAAGACTCATGACAGCAAGTAACTGGTACTTTTACTGGGGCACAAACTTTAGTGGTGTACACTGACAAGTGGGTCCATGAAAATCTACTTAACACATAGTAAAATATAAAACAACATGCATCACTACCATTCTCCCCCCACTTCAATCTGCAGTGCATCATGTTTTTGCTATATTTAATTCAGTCAGTGTCAGTAATATTTAAGAGTTCAATAAAAATATTTTGTGAATAATGCTCCTCTCACATAAGTACAAACAAATAAATAAATAAAAGCCCACCACTAGCAGTAAAGATATTAGTGAAAAAATGAAAATATCTAAGAAAGTGATCATTCCAAAGAAATGAAAATGCTATAGATGCATCAACAAGTGCATATAGTAAAGTCTTATCAGATGCTGCAGCATGGATGAAACTTGAAGACATGTGCTTGGTGAAGTGAGCCAGTTACAGAGGGACAAATACTGTTTTATTCAACTTACATAAAATATCTAGAGTAGTCAAGTTCATGGTGGTTGCCAAGGCTGGAGGGAGGAAAAAGGAAAGTTGTTTTTTTAATGGGGGTAGCATTTCAGATTAATATGAATACACTTGACATGACTGAGCACTTAAAAGTGGTTAAGATGGTAACTTTTACATTATGTGTTTCTTACCACAGCAAAAGATGCATATCGTAGAGAACATTTTACCCTTTCGTGGTCCTAATATACGTAATACTTTACAAAGGACTTAGAGCTTATGTATTTCAGGGCTGTACTTGTATACACATAAATGAGTATAAAAGACCAAAGGAGCTATGCAAACATTTATGAATATGGAAGTTTAGCAAAGATTTGGAAAGTTGTAAAATGCATTATGAAGACAGTGAAACATGAACTGGATGTTGAGAATCATTCAGCAAGTAGAAGACAAGGAGAAGAGTTTCATGTAAATGCAGTGTCAGTGAGGAGAGCCTGTTTGGAGAACATGAAATAAAGTAATTGACTAAAATTAAGGCTCACATAAGGAGGTGACAGTTGACAGCACTGAGAGGAAGCCTGGGCACAGATCTCAGTGAGTCCTCCATATAAACTAGAAAATATAGATGTTCGTCTAGAAACATGGGGAAATAAAACTGGAGCCTTCAGGTTTAGAATTTCAAAAATCTTATGTTTATCATTGTATTAGGGTCTGTAGCATTGTATTAGGGGACTGCTGAGTCTCAGGCAATTTACTCTGGCAATCTAAATATAGGATAAACTGACATAGGATATAAACAAACAAAAACATAACTAGATATATTTTAAATGGAAAAATATTCCATTTCGATTTAAAAAAATATGCATATCTTTGACTAAGTTATAACTCAGAAGGTGGCTTTCTTAGCATATAAAAGAATGTTGTTAGGGGCTTCCCTGGTGGTGCAGTGGTTGAGAGTCCGCCTGCCGATGCAGGGAACACGGGTTCGTGCCCCGGTCCAGGAAGATCCCACATGCCGCAGAGCGGCTGGGCCCGTGAGCCATGGCCGCTGAGCCTGCGCATCCGGAGCCTGTGCTCCGCAATGGGAGAGGCCACAACAGTGAGAGGCCCGCGTACCGCAAAAAAAAAAAAAAAAAAAAGAATGTTGTTAGCTTTAAGACTCAGTAGGTCTTGTGATTTTTCTTAATGTACTTGTTTTATTTCAGTATCAAATTGTGTTAAACTCATAAAATTTGCTGAGGAATTATGTTCTTTTTTTAATTGTTGGGAAAAGCTTGCTTAGAATTGGAGTTAGATTGTAAAGTATCTGGGGTTATTGCTTTCTTTGTTAGAAAAAATTTAATTAATGTTTAAATGTATTTAATCAATACAGGACTATTACGATTTTTCCATTTCTTCTGGAGTCAGTTTTAGTACTTTCTGTTTTTCTTCCAGTTTTATTGAGATAAAATTGACATACAGCACTGTATAAGTTTAAGATGTACAGCGTAATGATTTGACTTACATACATCATGAAATGATTATCAGAATAAGTTCAGTGAACAGCCATTATCTCATATAGATATAACATTAAAGAAATAGAAAAACATTGTTTTCCTTGTGATGAGGACTCAAGATTTACTCTTTTAACAATGTTCATATACAACATACAGCAGTATTAATTATATTTATTGTGTTGTACATTACACCCCTGGTACTTATTTATCCTATAACTAGAAGTTTCTACCTTTTGACTGCCTTCATCCAGTTCCCCCACTCCCCACCTCTATGGCACTACATTAGTTCCTGTTACACAGCATAGTGATTTGATATTTCTATACATTTCAAAATGATCACCAAGCTAAGTCTAGTTACGATATGTCACCATACCAAGATAATGCATAATTTCTGACTATATTCCCCACACTGTACATTTTACACCTGTGACTCATTTATTTTGTAACTGGATGTTTGTATCTCTTAATTTGTGTTTTGTACTTTTAAAAGTATTCGTTCCATTTCATATATTATTCAAGAACATTCTCAAAGTGTAACGTATCCTCTTATTACATGTTTAATCCTTTTACTAGTGGTGGCAGTGTCCCATTTGGACTCCTGGGTTGGCTTATTAGTGCCCCTTTGCTCTTGCTGAAGCACCTCTTCTGCTCTGGGCTGCCTGCACTCACTCTTGCACTTGCTCTTGTCCCCCCTGTCTTCTCCCTTTCATCTCTCCCTCCTTTTCCATCAACCATATTTTGGGCTTAATTTTTCTTCTCCATTTATCTTTGTTTTCTATTTCACTAACGTCTACTCCTCGTGTTATTACATTTTCTTCTATCTTTTATCCAATATTGTTTTTAAATTACTATGTTGAATGTCTAGCTTATTAGTTTTTAGCATTCTTCCTTTCAAATATAAGCCTTTGAGTTATGAAATCCCTTTGCAGTACTCCCTTAGGTACTTCCCACTGGTACTAATGTAGTACTTTTAAAATTTAATGTATGCATTTCTCAATTTCCAGGGTAAGTATGCCCTCTGAATTGTTTTTATTATTTTTATTCCAATATTTTTATAGAAGTTTTGGTAACTTTCTATAATTGACTTTGGTTATAACTGAATTGTAATCATAGAATTGACTAGAATAACAGAAATCCTTTGAAACCTCAGTTGATTCATGACTTAGGAAAGGAATGATTTATAAAACTTTCACCTCTGCTTAAAAGATTTAGTGTTACATATATGCCCGTTTAATCAAACTTGCCCATCATGATGTTCAAATCATAAACTTACCTTATGATTTATTTTGTCTCTAATTTCCAAGAAAGCTGTATTAAAATGTCACATTATAATGGTGAATTATTCAGTTTCTCCTTAGTAGGCTAATTTAGTCTTTATATTTTAAGACTATTTTTATTCATTCCCTCCAAGTTCAGATTATTATATCTTCTCAGAGAACTGAATCTTTTTTTGTTTTTCACCAATCCAGTTTATTTCTATTAATTTTTTGTTTTATGGATTTTTAAAAAATATTAAAATTACAACACCAGCATTCTTTTGACTAGTACACATTGTTTTTGCTTTTCTATCTTACCATTTTCAAACTTCATCCTCACAATTTAGGTATTTGAAGATTGCATTTATTTATATAAATTGTGATTACCGATACATTTAAATGTTATAGTTTTCATCATTTCTGCCTACTGTCTTATTCTATTTTTTTTCCTTTCTTCCATTCATCTTAAGTTTTTTTTTTTCTTTTTTCTCTTTTTTTCCTTTTTCTGAATATATTTTTGGTTTTGTTGTCTGCTTTTGCAAGGAATTGCCAAACATGTTCCAAAGGAGTTATATCATTTTATTTTACCAACTGCTGTATATGAGAGTTCCAGGTGCTCTACATCCTTACCAACAGAGTATCATAAGTCTTTTTAATTTAGAAGTTCTCTGATGATTAATAATATTGATCATTTTTTCATGTGTTTATTGACATATATATATATTTTTTTAACACAACTGATTTATTGACCATTTATGTTGTGCAACAGACACTTACGTTTTAAGATTTACTAAATCAGAGGGAGTATATTATAGTCACAAATTTGTCCCTCCCTTTTTTCAACTTTTAAACTGAGGTACAATTGACATACTAAAAATCATCATTACACAATAATAGTGTATCTAGAAATGAGATAGTAGAAGTTCTTTCATCTTGTTCTTTTTCAGAATTCTTTTGTCTCATCTAGGTATTGTATTTCTTTAAAAATTTTAGAATCATCTTTTGTAATTTTACAAAATAGACCATGGGGATTTTCATGGGAATTGTATTGTATTGTATTTCACGGGAATTGTATTGTATCTCCCTAGATCACCTAGGGAGAACTGACATCTAAGAAATATTGACACTTTCATATTTTTTAAGATATTTTTCTTTGGTGTTTTTTACTTTCTCCAATATGTGTACAGTTATGAATTTTTTTTATTAATCATATTTGGGTTTTGATGGGTTCTCTGCTTTGTCTTCCATCAGTTCCATCAAAATTGGAATTTTACATATGGAATCCTTTAAAGCTTATGTTGCATTTGTATTTTTGTATTTGTTTTTGTTTTTCTTTTAATTACACTTATATGGTAAATTTGGTCTGCAAACAACAGTGTGGACTTATGGCTCAAATTTTTAGTTAAGGTTAATTTTTTTCATTGATTCAGTACAAGTTCATAAGAATTAAAAACAAAATCATTTTCATCAATCCTTTTGTGCAGCATAATTATCTCTTGTCATCTTCAGACAACCCTTTAGGGGTCTAGCTTTGTGCAGTCTCCCTTTAGATCAGGGGTCCTGAACCCCTGGGCCATGGACAGGTACCAGTCTGTGGCCTGTTAGGAACTGGGCTGCACAGCAGGAGGTGAATGGCGGGCAAGTGAGCGAAGCTTCATCTGTATTTACAGCCACTCCCCATTGCTCACATTGCCGCCTGAGCTCCGCCTCCTGTGGGATCAGCAGTGGCATTATATTCTCATAGGAGCATGAACCCTACTGTGAACTGTGCATGCGAGGGATCTAGGTTGCATGCTCCTTATGAGAATCTAATGCCTGATGATATGAGATGGAGCTGAGGTGGTGATGCTAGTGCTGGGGAGTGGCTGCAGATACAGATTATCATTAGCAGAGAGGTTTGACTGCACAAGAGACCATAATAAATCAATTGCTTGCAGACTCATATCAAAACCCTATCAGTGAGTGGCAGGTGAAAACAAGCTCAGGGCTCCCAAGATTCTGCATTATGGTGAGTTGTATAATTATTTTGTTCTATAATTACAATGTAATAATAATAGAAATAAAGTGCATGATAAATGTAATGCACTTGAATCATCCCAAAACCATCCTCCCCACAACCCCTGGTCTCTGGAAAAATTGTCTTCCACAAAACCAGTCCTTGGTGCCAAAAAGGTTGGAGACCACTGCTTTAGACCTATTGTATGGAATCTATGCATTTTGTCTACCTCATGCACTGAGTCATCATAGCAGAAGGTTAAAATCACTTGCATTTGCAAAACAAAGAAACAAACAAGATTGGCTTTATGCTTGTTTACCTCTCAGTTTTCCAGTTTTCAGTTAATATCTGGCCTCTGTGGATTCATAACCTTTGTGCCAGTTCAATGTTGTGTTCAGAATTACTTTTAGTTGTTTAGTTCTCTTTCTCTTTTTTTTAACTACCACTTTGTATTTACTTTTTTGTTTTTGTTTAGTTTGAGGTTTGTGTTCAGTTGAGTTGATTGAGATATCAGTTTCACCAAATACTAGTAATGGAACTGCCACACTTCTGTTTTTACCATCAAAGAGGCTAGAGCAGTGTTCCCTTAAAAGATTACAGGCTGAGTTAGAATTTAGTGTGAAAAGTGTTATGATTCATTTGAGATATTCCCTCTGAAAAAAGAAACATGAATGGCAGCAGTAGTGCCAGGAATTTACCATCTTTAATCAACTTATTTCCTTTACATTTATCACTATATAATTGAATTTCTAGGTCTTGCTTTTTCTCCCTTTGGTCTAAAATTCATCCTGTTTTATATGGTCTATATATTTATATCTATATCTATATCTGTATCTATATCTACATCTACCTAGCTAGATAACTGATTTCATCCATTATAATTGAGTTTGTCAGCAGAAATTAAATTTACTTCGAAGTTTTGAGGTACATTGCATTGTTGGTCTCCATAAAGCTGAAATAGGGAACTCCAAGAAACTGGTTGATATTTTTTATTTTGTGTGTGATTCATTCCAGTATAATCTTTCAGAATTTGGAAAGCAATTCTAATCTATTCTTTCTAACCATGTAAGCTGATTAAGAAATATAGAATTTTTAGTATTTCTAAGAATGTGTTTTGTGTTAAATAATATATATTTTTAGACAATATCCCTACCTATTTTCTATTTATGGAAATATTAAGCCTATAAACGCCAGGAAAACATTGATTAAATAAATGCATTCTCTTCTAAAACTGTCACTACTTTTAGATACTAAAGAAACTACTAGAAATAGGTATTAGAGGAAAACTTCAGCTAGCATAGAAGATAATGTTTGGCTTTTTATATCCAATTTCATTTCAATATTTCATGGGTAAACAAAATTATACTAAAAAGTTGTAACTATTACCTAAAATGGATCTTAAGGATACTCCAGTAGTTATTTATTGTTCCAAATGAACTTTCTTCAATATAGTTAAGCTGAAATTCTTATTGGTTATAAGTATTCCTTCCACCTTTCTGCTTCAGTATTTTTGTTCATGCCTTTTAATTTATTTCTAATAACAGCCTCAAGCTGGTACATTGCTTTTATAATTCTATCTCTTATTAAGCCTCATTCAGAGGTCGTTTTCTCCATAAATTATTCACTAAATCTCTCCCACTTGAAATCATCATTCCCTCCTATGTACTCAAAGAATACTTTGTCAGTAGCTTCTCATATTCATTATACCATCATGCAATGTATTATATTTATTTGTATTCTTGTTCATTTCTTATGTTAGACTATAAGCCTTTTCAGGGTATTTATGCTTTATTTGATTTTTTGTTGCAAAGGAATTTGAACTGAACTCATGTCATGCTCTTTCCTTCATCTGGAATTCTCTCTTTCCCACCAGATAGCCAAACCTTATCATTTTGGAGGGAGGTACACAGAGTTTCTTGGCTTTCTAGCTTTAGTGTTTTCATCAAATTTGGAAAATGTTCAGTTATTACTTCAATTTTTTTTGTTGTTGCTGCCCCCTTTCTCCAGGGATTGCAAATAGATGTGTAATTAGGCCAGTTGAATTTTTCCCTAAACTCACCAAAACTATATTAATTTTTAAAAAATATTTTTCTCTGTGTGCTTCATTTTGCTGCTGTGCCTTAACTGTACTCTTCCAGGCAGGAAGCTGTAGCAATCCCAGGGTTGACTTGTTCTCTGTCTTTCAGTGATCACTGTCCTTTGTTGCCCAATGTCCAATGTCTTAATTACTTCTATTTCATATATTTTGCCCATATTTTTAGTTGTTTCACATGGAAGGGTAAATCTCATTTCTGTTATTCCATTCTTATGGAATTAGAAATTCCTACGTAAAATTAATTTTTGTTTATTAATCATTTTACAATGTTATTTTTGAATTGTCAATTTATATACATATATACACTTAGTTATATTGGTCTCATATATGTGAATATATGTATTTGTTTTCTTATTGCAATTTTGAGATTTTGATGCATTAAAGATAGCAATCTTTTCACATTTGTTTGAAATATTTCTTCAGCCTGTTGATTGACTTTCAGTTTTGTTTATGATAATTAAAAAAACTGAAGTGTTAAAGTGTTTTTCTTATCTTTTGGCAAAACCTTTCAAATCCTTTCTCTGGTGATTTCTTCCAATGATTTTATTTTTTAGAGATTTCATTCCTATCAAAATAAGTATTTATTAGATTTTCTCTCTGGTGATTTCTTCCAGTGATTTTATTTTTTAAAGGTCTCATTCCTATCAAAATAAGTATTTATTAGATTTTCTCTTTATGTATCTGTTTGAGTGGGGCAGAGAGAGGTACATAACACTTGTATGCTGAGGATTTATATATTTGGTTTCAAATAGCTAGTCAGTTTCACCAGCTCCATTGATTGACTAAATCGTCCTTAACACTTTGATTATGATGCCACCTAAACAATAAGTTCTCAGATATTCTTGGATTTATTTCTGGTGTAACCTGCCTATCTGTTCTTAGACTAATCTTATAGTCTTTTAATTATAATATCATGCTTAATAATAATACATTTTAATACTTTAAAATATTTTCCACTCTTCGCTCTTTTCTTTCATAATACCTTTCACTTACCTCTCCTATTTTCTCCACTTTATAAATTCTCCCAAAATATTCAGCTATAATTTTTTAACTAAAATTTTATTAAAACAATTTTTATTTGAGAAGAATTAAACTTTTCAAACGATGTAGCTTTGATATGAATCACATAGTACATCTCTTTTATTTAATTCTTATTTTATATTTCTCAATAGAATTTTATAGTTTTCTTTATGTATGTCAAATATCTTCCCTGCTATATTTATTTCTAGGTATTGCTTATTAGTAGTGCATTTTAAAATTTTATTTTAAGTAGCACGTTTTTGTCCATATTGTTTTCTAACTTGTTTGTTGGATAAATGGAAAGCTTATACTATTAGCATATTTAGCTAATATGCTAATAGTATAATAATTGGCCATCTGTACTCAATAATCATTCATATGACTTGATTAAAGACTTTGAACCATTTTAGTTTGAATAATTATCCTTAGGACCTAATCTAATTTCATATAATATAATGTAATAATATTAGTGTTCACTGTACCAAGTAATTATATCTAAGTGTTAAAGGTAAGAAAACTGCTGAAAGAAATTTTTTCTGACATATTTTTTAAAAATTGATGACACAAATCAAAAGTAGGTAGCAAAATTTAAAACATTATAAACATCATACGGAGAACAGATATTGCTATGATTACCAGGCCAGTATTGATGGGAATAAAATTAATTCATTAAAAAAAATGTACTGAGTGTATACTATGTGCCTTGCACTTTTCAAGTTACTGGACCTACAGCAGTCACTGAAACAAAACAAAACAAAACAAAACCAAGTCTATCTTTTATATAATTGTTAATGCAGTGAAGAGAGATAAATGAAAAACAAATAAATGAAAAATAATTAGTAAAGTATATAAAATGTCAGATAATGATATTACAATTCAGAAAAATGAAGCAAAGAGGCAGAGAGGGAATCAAGAATAAAGATGAGATAGCAATTTTCAATCATTAGAGAGGAACAATTTCACTAGGAGTTCATGATTGGTCTAAAACAGGGAAATTTGAGGAGACAAGAGACATGGATATCTGGAGAAGGTAAAACAACTTTAAAAGTGCAATGAATATGGAAGCTTTTTAAAACTTAACCTATGGGGATAATTACTCATTATTTAGAGTCTTAAGAGTCTCAACTGGGATAGCCTCATCCACCAGAGGGCAGACAGCAGAAGCAAGAAGAACTACAATCCTGCAGCCTGTGGAACGAAAACCACATTCACAGAAACATAGATAAAATGAAAAGGCAAAGGACTATGTACCAGATGAAGGAACAAGATAAAACCCCAAAAAAACAAATATATGAAGTGGAGATAGGCAACCTTCCAGAAAAAGAAGTCAGAAGAATGATAGTGAAGATGATCCAGGACCTCAGAAAAAGAATGGAGGCAAAGATCGAGAAGATGCAAGGAATGTTTAACAAAGACCTAGAAAATCTAAAGAACAAACAAATAGAGATGAATAATACAATAACTGAAATGAAAAATACACTAGAAGGAATCAATAGCAGAATAACTGAGGCAGAAGAAAGGATAAGTAACCTGGAAGACAGAATGGTGGAATTCACTACCATGGAACAGAATAAAGAAAAAAGAATGAAAAGAAAGGAAGAAAGCCTCAGAGACCTCGGGGGCAGCATTAAACACACAAACATTCGCATTTATGGGTCCCAGAAGGAGAAGAGAGAGAGAAAGGACCTGAGAAAATATTTGAAGAGATTATAGTGGAAAACTTCCCTAACATGGGAAAGGAAATAGCCACCCAAGTCCAGGAAGTGCTAAGAGTCTCAGAGCAGGATAAACCCAAGGAGAAACAGGCTGAGACACATAGTAATCAAACTGACAAAAATTAAAGACAAAGAAAAATTATTAAAGGCAACAATGGAAAAATGACAAATAACATACAAGGGAACTCCAATAAGGTTAACAGCTGATTTCTCAGCAGAAACTCAACAAGCCAGAAGGGAGGGGCATGATATATTTAGAGTGATGAAAAGGAAGAACCTACAACCGAGATTACTGTACCCAGCAAGGATTCAATGGAGAAATTAAAACCTTTACAGATAAGCAAAAGCTAAGAGAAAAAAACACCACCAAACCAGCTCTACAACAAATGCTAAAGGAACTTCTCTAAGTGGGAAACACAAGAGAAGAAAAGGACCTAAAAAAACAAACCTAAAACAATTAAGAAAATTATAATAGGAACATACATATCAATAATCACTTTATATATGAATGGATTAAATGCTCCAACCAGACACATGCTCACTGAATGGATACAAAAACAAGACCCATATATATGCTGTCTATAAGAGACCCACTTCAGACCTAGGGGCACATAAAGACTGAAAGTGAGGGGATAGAAAAAGATATTCCATGCAAATGGAAATCAAAAGAAAGCTGGAGTAGCAATACTTATATCAGATAAAATAGACTTTAAAATAAAGAATGTTACAAGACACAAGGAAGGACACTACATAATGATCAAGGGATCAATCCAAGAAGAAGATTTAACAATTTTAAATATATACACACCCAACATAGGAGCACCTCAATTCATAAGGCAACTGCTAATAGCTCTAAAAGAGGAAATCAACAGTAACAAAATAATAGTGGGGGACTTTAACACCTCACTTACACCAATGGACAGATCATCCAAACAGAAAATTAATAAGGAAACATAAGCTTTAAATGACACAATAGACCAGATAGATTTAATTGATATTTATAGGACGTTCCATCCGAAAACAGCAGATTACACTTTCTTCTCAAGTGAACATTCTCCAAGATAGATCACATCTTGGGTCACAAATCAAGCCTCGGTAAATTTAAGAAAATTGAAATCATATCAAGCATCTTTTCTGACCACAATGCTATGAGTCTAGAAATCAATTACAGGAAAAGAAACGTAAAAAAACTCAAACGGTTGGAGGCTAAACAATACGTTACTAAATAACCAAGAGATCACTGAAGAAATCAGAGGAAATAAAAAATTACCTAGAGACAAATGACAACAAAAACACAGCGATCCAAAGCCTATGGGATACAGGAAAAGCAGTTCTAAGAGGAAAGTTTATAGCAATACAAACCTACCTCAAGAAACAAGAAAAATCTCAAATAAGCAATCTAACCTTACACCTAAAGGAACTAGAGAAAGAAGAACAAACAAAACCCAAAGTTAGTAGAAGGAAATAAATCATAAAGCTCAGAGCAGAAATAAATGAAATAGAAACAAAGAAAACAATAGCAACGATCAATAAAACTAAAAGCTGGTTCTTTGAGAAGATAAACAAAACTTATAAATCTTTAGCCAGACTCATCAAGAAAAAGAGGGAGAGGACTCAAATCAATAAAATTAGAAATGAAAAAGGAGAAGTTACAATGGACCCTGCAGAAATACAAAGCATCCTAAGAGACTACTACAAGCAACTCTATGCCAATAAAATGGACAACCTGGAAGAAATGGACAAATGCTTAGAAAGGTATAACCTTCCAAGACTGAACCAGGAAGAAATAGAGAACATGAACAGACCAATCACAAGTAATGAAATTGAAACTGTGATTAAAAATCTTTCAACAAACAAAAGTCCAGAACCAGATGGCTTCACAGTTGAATTCTATCAAACATTTAGAGAAGAGTTAACACCCATCCTTCTCAAACTCCTCCAAAAAATTGCAAAGGAAGGAACACTCCCAAACTCATTCTATGAGGCCACCATCACCCTGATACCAAAACCAGACAAAGATACTACAAAAAAAGAAAATTACCAGCCAATATCACTGATGAATATAGATTCAAAAATCCTGAACAAAATACTAGCAAGCAGAACCCAACAACACATTACAAGGATCATACACCATGATCAAGTGGGATTTATCCCAGGGTTGCAAGGATTCTTCAATATACTCAAATCATCAGTGTGATACACCATATTAACAAATTGAAGAATAGAAATCATATGATCATCTCAATAAATGCAGAAAAAGCTTTTGACAAAATTCAACACCCATTTATGATAAAAACTCTCCAGAAAGTAAGCATAGAGGGAACCTACCTCAACATAATAAAGGTCATATATGACAAACCCACAGCAAACATCATTCTCAATGGTGAAAAGCTGAAAGCATTTCCTTTAAGATCAGGAACAAGACAAGGATGTCCACTGTCGCCACTATTATTCAACATAGTTTTGTAAGTCCTAGCCATGGCAATCAGAGAAGAAAAAGAAATAAAAGGAATACAAATTAGAAATGAAGAAGTGAAACTGTCACTGTTTGCAGATGACATGATACTATACATAGATTATCCTAAAGATGCCACCAGAAAACTACTAGAGCTAATCAATGAATTTGGTAAAGTTGCAGGATACAAAATTAATGCACAGAAATCTCTTGCATTACTATACACTGAAAATGAAAGATCAGAAAGAGAAATTAATGCAACAATAAATTGTTATTCATAACATATTTACAGTATTTTTACTTTAAGTTAATTCACTGTGTATTACAACTGATGTGGTTCAGAAAGAATCATACAAATCAAAGGCTGTAGGAGAAACGTTTTTTTTTTTCAGTTCTGTCAGTAGATCTTTTTGACTGCAATCATGAACTCTTGAAAACTATCTCAAAAAGTCACTTAAGTATCTCAAAACCTGGGTCCCATGAAAACGTAAGTCCTTAGTAAAATGGTATTAGAGATTTCATCTCCTGTTTTTATAGTCTTTCTATCTATTGGATTCAGTTTCTTACACCACAAGTAAAAATTATTTTTTTAAAGAAATAAAATTATCTATATTTTAGGTCCATGGAATAAACTTTTAAAAGTCTAGATAAATTTGTTAAAATTTTATAAGTAATGCTAAAATGCTTTGCAAATGGACATGACATAACAATTGTAATGAATGGAACAGTCTGATCACTGAGAAACAAATAAAATGACAACACAACTGAAACATAGCAGCCTATACCAACTATTGACTATTATTGACCTATATCAAATTAAAAATGTGCTCTCGTTGACAAGAGTCAGTATGATGAACCCCAGTTTTTGGTATCTTCCTGATAGATACGAGTTGCTTTGGAAGTTAAAATCACCATTCTATGTCTACTAGAATTTATATCTGATTTCTTATATCTGATTCCAATATCCTTGTGGAATATTATTTTTCCAAGAACTTGTTCATTATCTATTCTGGCATTCAGTGAATAAATATGAAATGATAAAGAGGAAGGAAAGCAATTAAAATTTATTTTAATTCCTACCAGTGTTGATTTTCTTTTAAAAATAGAATTTATTAACTGAAATAAATCAGTTTAAAGCAGTATTTTGAATAAGATTTTTAAATGCTATAGAGAGAATTTTATTCAAAAATTTTTACTACCATTTAAAGAGTATTTACCTTCATTAATCCCAAATCCTGGATTTTTTTTTTTTAACAGTAAAATACAATGTCTTATGCAACAGCGATTTACAACCCTGCTTTCAGTTAGAATCACATGGAGAGCTCCATGGCCCATTCTCCACATATTGATTCAATTGTTTTTGAGGGCATTGATACATAATTTTTTAAGTTCCACTGGTCAAGGGAATGCTGGCTAAAGCTAGGAAGATATTATGTTGGGAATCTTTATTACATTATTACACAATAAGAACTTTCTATTCAAAATATGGACCAGCAGTATAAACGTCTCCTGGGAGTTGGTTAAAAATGCAAAATCTTGGGCCCTATCCCAGATCTACTGGATTAGAATAGGCATTTTTAACAAGATTCCCAAATAATTTAAAAGAACTTTCAGGTATTGTTCTGGAATCTGCCCCTCCTTTGGAAGACACCATTCTCCTTAGTTCCTGCAGATAATGACTCTGAGAATCATGTGAAACTAAGGTAAAAAAAAATTATACCAATTTATTAATTTATTTTATTTAAATATGATATACAGTTATTCTCAGGATAGTAATATCTAGCTAGTCTCTCAAAGTAGTTATGTAAATAACAGAATTGTTATCAGTTGAAAGATTGTTTGGTTATTGTGGAATTAGAACCAGAAAAGTTATCAACAAAGATACATTTTTCACTATGAGAATACTGTTGCCGCTTGGGAAATATTTGAAACCTCTTGGCTACAACACCGTGGTCTCAATTCCATGACAGTGAACTAGAAAGGATATACCAGAAAGGCTCCTTGTAGGGACAGAATTTTCAAAGTCTCTCTACAGTTTTGCTGTATAATAGCTATTTATTTACTTGCTTTGCATGACTCATCCCACACCTTCATACTTCTGAAGGGGAGCAGAACATGCCATGCCAGAATATGCCTCTTTGGCATAAGGATTAATTTGAGCTGATTATTTTAAGAAACAGCATAAACAGGAGACACAGCATAAATGGGAGAAGCTTTAAAAACAGAGTAGAAGTTACCCTTTTGCAAGGGGCATTTACATTTATAAAGAAAACCTCTATTTGTGTCTCCCTCTCTTTACCAGGAAGGGAAGAATGACTCTAAATCATAAGAAACTTTTATCACTGGAGAAGGCACTGACTTAAATCTACATAACAAACCTTACCCTTGTTTACAGTTCTTTTCCTGATAACTTCCCATCACTGACTTTCCCCCAACACTTTTCTTCTGTTTTTAATTGAAGATGGTATTTAAGGTGGTGACTTGGGCCATCTAGGGAGTTACTTAGTTTCCCTGCTAATCTCCATGTATAGGTGAGGTATACAAGTAAATAAACTATTTGTTTTTCTCTTGTTAATCTGTCTTTTATTGGAAGACATCTCAGCCAAGAGCTCAGAAAGATAAAAGGAAATTATTTTTCCTCCCTTCCACTTCTTTCTTTAGATATGTTAAGACATTTAAGCCTATTAATTTTTTTTGTATTAATTTTGCTGACTTAAGGCTATTTTTATCCCTCTCAAAGAGACTAAGCAAAGGTACTCTGTGGGGGCTTACTTCTATAAGGGATAATTTTATTTCTCTCAGTTTCTAATTGTTGCAGAAGCTTTGCATAAATGTCTGGGTACTAGCTAGATATTGTACACAATTGACATATATAGGGGAGGAAAAATAATTTCCCTCTGCCCTTCTCAGTTCTTGCCTGAGATTCTCTTACAGTAAGAGACAGATTAACAAGAGAAAAATGAACAGAAGTTTGTTGACATGTACACCTCATGTATACATGGGAGATACTCTGGGGAAAATGAGTAACTCTGTGAGGTGGCTTAGAAATGAGGCTTAAATACCATCTTAATAGTGATGCTGAAAACTCGGCATCTGTGCACCCATGCTGAATCCAATCTCAGAGGCAGAGTTTTGGGTGAAGTAGAAAAGAATATCTTCATTGCTTTGTCAGGCAAAGGGGGATGCAGCAGACCATTGCCCCTCAAAACTGTGTGTCTCAACCTGGAAGGATTTCATGAGGAGTTTTATAGCAATGGTTCAAGGGCAGGGTTGCTGATAAGGATTAGAGTGTGTGCAGGGGCTGCATTCATTTCATCTGGTCTCAGGGGGTCTGTTGAGTTTCTGTGGTTACTTTAATCTAGCCTTAGGTGGTCTTTTGAAGAACTTCTCTCGTTCCTTTAATCTGGAATGAAGAATGCTGACATCTTCCATTTGTTGGGGATTTTAGTACTGTAAAAAGCTCAAAGATACTGTTATGTGTATCCTTTGAGGCAGAACCAGGACCCTGCCCCAAGGCTGCACTACTGTTTCTTGCTTGCTCCTCCCTTGTCTCTGTATCCCCTCCCTTCCCTGATTAGCAACTGTTCGAATCTGCCCTTTGGGACTCAGGGAAGTTCATAGAGGTGGAGTCAGTTTCCCACAAACAAGAAATGGGGAGCAGAAAAGCTTCTGTGCCCAGGAGCCCCACAGAGTTCTGCACGCTTTCAACAGGGAAAGGGAAGAGGGGATATAGGCATTTTAAGAGAGAATAAATTATTGTTAGGAAAGACAGATGGGGCTTTAGAAGAATAGATGGGAGGTATAGTTTGTGATATAGTCTCTCTGGCTGTGGTGTCAACTTCTAGTCTCCTTTCCTGTGGCAAGAGGCAATCTTCCCTGGTTGATGAAACTTCCAGGGAGGGGATCTAGAACAATTGATTTCTTTTTGGAGGATCTGCCTTTAGGAAGATAAGAGGAGTTCAGAGAAAGCTTCTCTCAGCATTTGCTGTTTTTTCCAGTGCCTATATCTCAAAATAATCAATATGCCAAGTGATATACTTTGGGGTGGTGTATTCTGCTACCCTTCACATATGTTCTGTCAACCAGTTAAGTAATGTCTGATTTCATTTTGGACTTTCTAGTACCAAATTTTTTTTTTTTTTTTTTTGCGGTACACAGGCCTCTCACTGTTGTGGCCTCTCCCATTGTGGAGCACAGGCTCCAGACACACAGACTCAGCGGCCATGGCTCACGGGCCCAGCCGCTCCATGGCATGTGTGATCTTCCCGGACCGGGGCACGAACCCATGTCGCCTGCATCAGCAGGCGGACTCTCAACCACTGCACCACCAGGGAAGCCCTCTAGTACCAATTTTTAAACAATGCTCCAAATAAGCACAAATGAAATTCTTTACTACTCATCTCAAGAGTATAGAGAAAACAACATGTTCCTAGAGCACAGGACCACACTAGAATCATCTGGAAATCTTTCAAAAGTAGAGCCAATTGCATCAGAATTTCTGTGCTAAGGCCTGGGTATTAATATTTTTTTAATACCTACTAGGATACTCCATTGTCTGGCAAAATGAAAAACAATTCCAAGAACACAGCAAGAATTAACGTCTAAAATGAACAGACAACTCAGTAGGTCATTCCCTTAGCCTAGCATTACTGTAGTTATTAAAATCTCCTTTGGAAATTTTCTAGTCAGATCGTGGTCTACAAAAGAAAACTGGACACCTTGATTTATTTTTTTAAGAAGTTATAATTAAGTTTGTTCAAAAGCATTTCAAGAGGATATTTAAAAATTAAATTTAAAAATAATCCAACTCATCTAACTAGCAAAAGTATTTATCTTATACCATTTCTTTCAAGTTTTTAGTTGTGTGGAATTGAAAGCAGAATCTATACTTGTGAAGATATATTTTAAATATTTAATTCCTCTTTCTCAATTCTTAATAATCATTATTAAATGTTTTATTAAATGAATATACTGTTTTATTAAATATATAGTACCTAAAATGATATGATTTAATCAGTTCTGTACTTTCCTAATTTCAAATTGTTTGGAGCTATTCCCAGATATCAAATCAAAGAGTCAATATTTGACACTTGATGATATATAATTAATTTTATATTTTACCTAAAGATATTAAAATAGCTTATTATATAAAAATTTAAATAACTCTTTTCAAAATTTTCATCTTTACATAGTGATGTTAGTATATTCTTTGCTCCAGTCTGGGACATTATGAGACATTCTGATATGTATATTACCAAACAGTGACCAAAAGCTTAAAAAAATCTCTAGGAATATATATATATATAAAAATATATATGAAAACTTTTTTTTTTTTTGTCAGGGGTATGGTGGCTATATTGCATCAATGATATTAAAATCAGATGAAAACCTTTTTAAATGTGGATCAGTGATTGCACCCATTATAGACTTGAAGTTGTATGGTGAGTACTTCCTACAGACTGACCTAATATAATGTACTGATTCATAGACAAGAAACTCCCCATGTAGAGAAGCTCATTTGAGTTCATTTATCATGTGTTATCAGAGATGTTTTCAGCTCTTTATCACCTCTCTGATTCAATCAATTTTAGTGGAGCATGACAATTAAATGTGAAATGTAGAAACTAAATGAAATATGCTAGTCAAATGATTTTTAGTTTACCCTCAAATTTCTGTTTTCTTGGGTCACAGCCTCAGCTTTCTCTGAAAGATATCTTGGTATGCCATCTAAAGAAGAAAGCACATACCAGGTAACTAATTTAAAACCAATGAAGAAAGGAGAGTATTTTTGTTCTAAAAACCCAGTCAAAATGCAAATATAGATAAATCTTTATATACAGATTTTTGTGTTTTTGTTTTTATAGGCTTCCAGTGTGCTCCATAATATTCATGGCTTAAAAGAAGAAAATATATTAATAATTCATGGGACTGCTGACAGTACGTATTATACTTGCTGCTACTGATTGATGTGGTCTGACCTTGAACAAAGGGGTACATCCAAGGACTTGCTTACAGGAGGCCCTGTAACCCTTCTGGGGAGGAGAGCAGAGGAGTTGGGCACAAAGAATCTGATACCTGCACTGCCCAGTAAACCTCTCTGGGATGATGGAAATGTCATCTCTGTGCTGTTGAGCACAGTAGCCACTGGCCACATGTGGCTCTCAAGCACTTGACATGTTCAGTATGACTGAGGAACTGAATTTTTAAATTTTAGTTAATTGTAATTAATTTAAATGTAAATAACCACATGTGGTTAGTCACTACTAGGACAGTGTTCTTCAGCATACCTCAAATGGAAACTAACCTGGAAAACAGCAGCATAGCAAACAGGTGCCAGCACTGAGATGATATTCTGATGAGTTTTACCACTCGAAACAAAAACCTAAAAAGGCACTTTCATATCACCTCTCATTTTTTATCATTTTAAACATTAGAGATGAATGTGATTGATAATGCTAGTAATAAATAATATTTTATATTCACATGAAGTGTTTGGTACTCAAAGAATTTTTTTTATGATTTTATGTGAAATCTTACAACAGAGGGCTATTTATAGCCCCACTCACAGATGAGAAAAATCAATTTCAAGGAGGAAACTGATCTATCCAAGGCTACCTGGCAAGTGAGCAAAGAGAAGCAAAGCCTTGAAGCAATATTTCCTAAATCTTAAACTTGTTTTTGTCAGTCCACTCTGCCCTGCCTCAGTATTTTTATCCTATTTTACATAGAATACCACTAAAAAGGCCTTATATCAAAGATAATACCAGCTGTCACTCAAACTTAACTTAGAGACATGTCAGGTCCCAGTTAAATTATAGCTTAGATCAATATTGATATATACCATACATATATATATATACACACACATACATATAGTATATATTTGAATAAATAGGTAAATGAGGGAGAAGAGACAAATCTCCCTTAGGTAGATTTCCAAACCATTTATGTAGATGCCCCAACTCAAGGAGGCAAAGCTTAATTCCCTCCCTTCCCCCTTCACAGTGTGTTGCACTTAGTGATTTGCTTCAAAAGAGTACAGTATGGAATGGGGGGGGGGAAGAGTAACTTTCATGGCAGAGAAACTTGACAAACTTCACCTCAGCCGGGTGATCAAAGTCAGCATTAACAGTGACAAGTCATGTAGATAGTATGTAACCTTGATGTGGCTTCAGTGAGAACGGCATTCTATCTCTATATGGTCTTGTCCCAAATACGCATAACCCTAGACAAACCCAAATGAGGAACATCTTACCAAATTCCTGGCCAGTACTCCTCAGAACTGCCAAAGTCATCAAAAGCAAAGAAAGTTTGAGAAATCATCATAGACCAGAAGGGGTTAAGGAAACACTACATCTAAATGTTTCTAAATGTACCATAATAATGTAAAATGTTAACAGGTAGGGAAAACTGGGTAAGGGATATACAGGAACTCTCTGTACTATCTTTGCAACTTTTCTGAAAATCTAAAACTATTATAATTTTTTTTAAAAAGACTTAGATGATACCATACCTGTTGTAGATGAAACATGATGTAAGAGAACATAAACATTTTGAAGGACATTAGAATTTTGTTCTAAGGTATTAAGAACTTACATATACATTGTTAGTAATAACAAATAGTGATTATTAAGTAATGACTGTATGTTAGGAAATGTGCTAAAAGCTTTTAATATCATAGTAGCTGTTTTTCACGAAAATACTGTGCAGTAGGTATTACTTCTCTTGTTATTTGACAAATTGGGAAAATAAATATTATGGAATTTATATAACTTGCCGAAAATCACACAGCTATTGATTTGCTAGAAAGGTGATTTGAAATAGGCATTGAGGCTCTTATTCACTTGGCTCTAAAGCTTCAATTATGGGAATAAACTATATTCAAGATTAAATTATTTTACATCTAGCCATCACACTTTAATATATTAACGTTATTCAGTTGTTTCTGTTAATATGTTGTAATTATTAAGGTAAATTATGTTGTTCCCTGACTCATCCAGTCATGGGCCTGGGACTTCACCTACCTGATAAAATGTAAGCAGACCTTCAGCACTCGTCACTTCAAAGAAAATACACCTGTGTGTTTGCACGCACACATACACACACACACACAAATGTACTCACACACACCACACACACAAATGTACTCACATACACCACACACACATTCCACATGGGACTGGTAGGTTATAGGTACTCAGTCAATAATACTATAATACCACCATTATTATTATCTTCCAAAATTATCAGCAAATCGGATAACTCAACCAGTTAGACTTTTAATGCCCCCATTTGGTTTTAGGAAGGGGACAAATGGCAAATGTCAACAGGCTTTGCACTAGAAACTAAACAGAAAAAAAAAACTGGAAAATCCATTTATGCATTTATCTTTTCAGCTATATCCATGCAGCTGAATGATGGAGTCCTTTTCAATTTGTTTTCTGCAATAAACAAATGAGGTATATAAAGGATCATTTTATCTCAGTCATTGCCCTATTTATTAACATTTCTAGTAGCTTACATTTACAGAGCAATTTGCACAGTTATTTAGAAATGGCATGGTAATTTTCCCATTAAGTACAATAAGAGAATGTTAGAAAAGATTATAGGTAGACTTTTAAAAGATATAAACGATTATGTGGAGTATTTTATTGTCTGCTCTGTAGCAGGATTAATCAGTACCACAGCATTAGAACAATGAAGAAGCTTAAACTATTGATAAGGCTGCCCTAGTTTTACAAAGACAGTCCAAAAATGTGAGCTTAAAAGTTATTTACAGAAATTTGAAGATACACAGTGTAGGAATGTATTGCCAAGGCAGCATATGAGCTAAGTGCTACACAAAAAAGATTGTAAGTGATTTGTCCAAGTCTTCATAGCTAGTTAGGGACAATGCTGCTACCCACACCCAGGCTGCTGTGCTGCTTATTTCAGAGTTTTGGAACTGAAGTTCAGGGAGAAGGAAGCTAGAAGGAAAGAGGAGAAACCAGTATGGTCCACATTAAATATTTAGCCCTTGAGTAATGATATGTGTATGCTATTTTCTCAACATGAGGTATTCTTTTCTAATTTAATATAAGGCAGAATGCCAGTGTCTGAGAGTGGCCCTAGTAATCCTCAGAAAGGAATAGAAGGCTGGTTTGCTATTACTATCCAGAGAGGCGTTCACTGTGTTAAAATCGTTATAATGGTATAAAATACGTGAATAATTACAAATAATAAATGATATGCAATATAATAAATCTAATCACCATTCTGTAAAGTAGAGGCTTAGTAGGAACTGCTGTTTTAATTTATTTTTTTACAATGTGAAGCTCAAAGTTTTATTGCCATTGTATCTACTGGCTTTCCAGGTAAAGCTAGGTATCAGTCTTTTAAGTGTGCAGTGGATGTAAAGTAAAAATCCATAAATGGATTTTCCAGTTATTATTTTTTTTTTTTTCTGTTTAGTTTCTAGTGCAAAGCCTGTTGACATTTGCCACTTGTCCCCTTCCCAAAACTAAACGGGAGCATTAAAAGTCTAATTGGTTGAGTTATCCGATTTGCTGATAATTTTGGAAGATAAATACATAATCTCTTTGAAAAAATGATATAAAAATGTTCTGATCCTGAAAAATGTTTTTCCTTCAAATATCATAATTTAATTTCTTGCAGCAAAAGTTCATTTCCAGCATTCAGCAGAATTAATCAAACACCTAATAAAAGCTGGAGTGAATTATACTATGCAGGTAAGCTACTTTTTCAGAAAAATATGTTTTTCTACCTTGGTTTTTTAGTTGTAAAATGCAGAACACAGCTTCTATATGACTCCATCTCCCACCCTTTCATTTTTACTGTTTTTTTCAGCTACCAAATTGTGTTCTTATTTCCTAATTACAGTGAGAATGTGGATCACCTTATGTTTTATATGTGAATTGCATAAACTCTTTCAAAAATGTTTTTTTCTTCTCTAACTTTTTTATTCATATCACTGATAATGAATTATTTTAAAATAATAATTTTTATTTCCTTTCTAGTTCCTTTGTCTTTTTGTCCGTTTCCATCACTCATCATAAAAAGTGGGGGAAAATAGTTTTGAGTAAATAACATGAGAGAAAAAGGAGAGGGCAAAACATCCTTACGTCATTTACATGTCTGCATTCAACCATATTTAGTAAATATTTATCAAGGATTTACTTTACAGGGGTCTCTATGCTAAATGGGTCAACAGGACATACTTTACACATCAAGAAACTTTCAATCTGAAGCAGGAGTCATGGAAGGGAAAAAAATTGTTTTAATTCCTCAGCATTTGGAAGAACTAAAAGTCGTTCATTATACTTAAAACACAGGAACCAGGGTTAGAATGATGAAAGATGAAGATGTAGAGATAAACAGATGGAGAGTCATGGCAGTGACAGTGTAAAGGATTGTGAGGCTTTACTCAGAGGGAAACGAGGCACCATCTAAAAACTTTACACTCAGGAATTGACATGACAGTATTTTCATTTATATTTTAGAAAACTCACTAATGTCGTTTATATTGGAAGGACATTGTCAAAGTAAAAATTGCATTACACAAGATTAAACAGACAAGGAAAACTTTATCCAAGACTACTGCAATAGGGGAGAAAGAGTAAACTCAACTTTGTTAAAACAAGGGGCTGGAGCATTTTTAAGAGCCCCAATGGAGGGACTCATTGCCTTCTGTGTTTGGTAATCAGCCTTAAGAAACATTTCTTTTATCTTTATGACAGGAAGTAGTTTTACAACTTGGAGACTGGGAGATAGGGGGGTGCTGTCTCTCTTTCAATGTTTACGTTTCGAAGAGATGGTTTCCAAGTCCTTGAGAAAGAAATTTCCTGGGTTGTAAAACTGGCAAGAGTCTGAAAGAAGATTTACATACATTTCAAAGGGGCAGAGAAAGAACTTACAAAACTATCTAAAATTTAGTTAAGGTGATGCCAATGCCACCTTGTTCAACGTGAACGTAGAAAGCTCTAACTTTTTGGCCAACAAATCCCAATATAAATGCATAAAATTGTATTTTGTCTCAAATGTTGATTTTGATATGATTATAATAAAAAAGGAAAGTTTAGCATGAACAACAAAGAGTTAAATTACATGAGATTTTGGTCAGATATTATTTTCCCAAGTTCCGTTGCCATGGGGCTAAAGTAATGAGTTCTGAGGAAGAAGACTTGCTTTGATAACTTTAAATCTCCGTTCCCTTCAATATCTTAGGTCTACCCAGATGAAGGCCATGACGTATCTGAGAAGAGCAAATATCATCTCTACAACACAATCCTCAGATTCTTCAGTGATTGTTTAAAGGAAGAAATACCCATATTACCACAGGAACCAGAAGAAGATGAATAAAGGACCCTATTTATATAGAACTGAAGGGGATATTGAGGCTCAATGAAACCTAACCAAGAGACTGTAATATTGTAGATGCTCCAGAATTTCAAGGGCAGCTTAAGGAGATGATGCTGGAACAGCACACTCAGAGACAATGAACTAGAATTTGAATACAGAAGTCCATGTCTACTGTGTTACCAAGGGTGCAGAACCTGTTTCTTTGTGTAAGAAAGGTCAAAGGGTTGGTTTCCTGGGAGAAATTAGTTTTGCATTAAAGTAGGAGTAGTGCATGTTTTCTTCTGTTATCCCCCTATTGGTTCTGTAATTAGTTGCTCTCATTTTAATTTCAGTGGCCACCGTCATCTTTGCATATAATGCACAACTTATCAGTACTACAGTCCCTGATCTTTGATGTCTGAGCTGCAATCTAACACTTTACTGTACCTTTAAAATAAGTGCAATTCCTTCATTGTCTATTATTATGCTTAAGATTCAGTTAATAAAAACCAGAGTATTTTATGTAATTTCTGTTTATAAAAAGACATTTTTAAATGGGTCACAGGTCATGTAGAAATATGGGTTTCAGCACCTTCCGAAGTTCAACCAGTTATCAGTAGATAGGATATCTTTAAATCAACACATGAGGTATGTCTCACAATATGTATACACACGTGTGCATATGAAGTCAATAAATCTATCTTTACATGTATTCATGCTACAAAGGATAAACTTCTGATGAATTAGAAGAAACACTCTTTTACAGTCTGTAATGGATGCTTTGTTTAATGAGCCAAATATGATGAAACTTTTTTTTCCAATTCAAATCCTGGCTATTGTTTTCCTATAAATGTTTGGGTTGTGTTTGGTATTGTTTTTAGTGGTTAATAGTTTTCTAGTTGCAATTTAATTTTTTGAATATGATACCTTGTCACATGTAAATTAGGTACTTAAATATTAAATTATAGTTTCTGATAAAGAAATTTTGTTAACACTGCAATGCCACTGAGTGCTATTTTGCTCTTTTGGTGGAGAAAGCTTTTTTAAAACACTGAGTCCTTTTACTTCTCTCAATGAAGAATCAATTCTCATTTTCATGGTAAAAGCAAAGAGCTGGATTATTTCATTTGCTAGTTCCTATTTAGTATTCCGTGCCTGTCCAATTCATCTGTTACTATTTAATTTAAATCCTTCTGGTGAGATTTAGAAATGAAACACTTTTTATTCATTGGCCAAAAAGTTCATGAACAGCAGTGTGTACTCTTTAAGGCACAAAATACCTTAACTTCTGTGCTGTGTTGACTTGCAGTAGTGAGTAACTGAGAATGTAAAATAAACTTGACTGTATGAAGTCAATTTAGGTCATGAGAATATTAACTTTGGTGACTAAAGTCAAAGAGTATCTTCTCACTTTACTTGAGGTATCTTCCAGAAGAGATGTCCAAAAGTCAAGCTCAGAAGTTCAGTTAAAGCTAGGCAGTGGACTGTGTTTTTTGTGGTTTTAAAAATTCCTTAGGACAGGCTGGATTATCATGACATCGGAACACCAGGAGGAAACTTTAAAATGTCATGGAATTGCTCAGAAACCCTCTTGTTTTGTGAAAGCATCAACCCCAAATCAGGGTTTTTGGAAACACATAAATCGTTTTTTGGGTATTCTGCTTTTCTTCCGGGTTCTTTGGAATTGCGTCTTCACTGCTCTGTTGGATTCAATTTAAAATGGGAAAAGCTCTTTTCTGAAAGACCCATTTCAAGTCTTTTTCAAGAATAGTAAACACGTTTTTTTAAAAAAATAAGTGTCATGTTTAAAAGGAAAGTTTTGCCTATTAAGATGGAAATTTCTTTTTAGGCTGAAGTCCAATTGAAGCTTTTTAATCAATATTTTAAATTTCAACAACTAGAGTTTTTGATGCAAATAATTATTATGTTGACTGAAAGATGTGGTTTTATTGATTGTCTATTTGAGTAACATTTAAAAAGTATTTACCTTTTACTGCTCATCATTTCTCTTATTTTATTATTATTATCAATGTTTATTTTTCAATTAATTTAATACAGCTTCTAATGTGAAAGACATTTGTCTGGAACCCACTTTCACCTTTAAGGCTAAATAGATATTAAATGAAAACTACTGATTAGTAGGAAGGAGGAAAATTTTTATCTCTGTGATTATCTGAGTTTTAATAATCGGGCTATTTTGGATAAAGGGGATGCTCATCAGAACACACACACACACACACACCAATTATTAAAGGAATCATGTAGCTGGATTTTGCCCTTAATATATTTGCCTTTGGTCATAACCTCACAATTTCATATGTGTTTATACATTCTAAGAGTTTTCTAGAACTTTGCAAGTGTTATTTCCAGGAGGAAGCTTTCCAAGTGTTATTTTTCCCTTAAAGTTAAAAAAAAAAAAGACTCAACATAAACTAAAAATTACATAATAAAAAAAGGTAAGCAGTATTAAATCATCCACAGAGATAACCACATAATATTTTGAAACTATTTTAAAAGGGGAAAGCAGTTTTTCACTTTAATTGCCTCCACTGAGGTTTCTATGTCAACACTTGGGACTAAGGAGACTGTGTATTGTTTGAGTTTCCTGACAGAACTTAGGGCGGAGGACTCACTTCAAAACATGAATCTCAGCTCACCTGGAAAATGTGCCTTTTTTTTTTTTTTTTTTTTTCCGGTACGCGGGCCTCTCACTGTTGTGGCCTCTCCCGTCGCGGAGCACAGGCTCCGGACGCGCAGGCTCAGCGGCCATGGCTCACGGGCCCAGCCGCTCCGCGCCATGTGGGATCTTCCCAGACCGGGGCACGAACCTGCGTCCCCTGCATCGGCAGGCGGACTCTCAACCACTGCGCCACAAGGGAAGCCCAATGTGTCCTTTTTGATTGGATATTTAGCATAGAAATCACCATTGAGGGTCTTGTAGATACCAGTTGTAGACCTACTAGAACAAGGTGAGAAACTTTGGTCTTTACTATAAAGAGAATTACTTAAGCCATTGTCCTCAAAGGGTGTGCTTTGAAACAGAGGTACCTGGGACTGAATTACCTCCAGATCTCAAGGGTCACTGAGGACACATGGCTGCTATAAAGAATCATGTGTGAAATACCATTTGTGTCCTTCCTCACATGGTTTGATCACCTGCACATCCTACAGCAACCAGCATTGCGTAAATAAACTGTGACACCTCAGCTGGGCTCTCTCTCACTTTCTCTTCTGGGAGTTCTCTGCTGCTAATGTTGTCTCTCTACTAGAACCAACAGTCTCACCACTTACATACTACAGACCCATATGACAATGTTAATGCACCCATTGCAACCCAATTAATGGAAAACAGGAGCAAGTGGCTATATGTTCCCCTTTTTCTCCCCTCAGACATTCTATTATACGTGGTTCTTAGAAGGCCCCATGAAACTCAGCTGTCACATCTGCGTGTCCTTCTGTGTCCCTCTTCCCCGTTTCAGGCTTCTCAGTCCTATTTCCTAGAATCACTTCCCAAAATAAGTTACCCGTGCACCAACTGTCATCTCAGGTTTTACTTTCTGAGGAAACCCTTTCTTCCCACAAGAGCTTATCATTGTGAGTATTATAGGATGAAGAAATAAAATGAGAATAAAGAGGTGGTTTCCTTTCAGGTTTGAAGCTGTTTCTACCAAAAAGTTATTGGATCTTTACTAAGTGCCAAGCATGTAGTAAGTGCTTTACATTGATTATCAAATTGAATCTTTTCAACATCCCCTGAAATAGCTGTTATGATTCCCATTTTACAGATAAAGAAACTGAGTCTCAGATAAGTATGTAACTTGTCAGATTTACATAATTAATGAGTAAATAGCCCAAAACCCAGCTCCAGCCAACTTAGGAACCCATTCCGCTCTACAGTACTCCTGAAATGAGGAAGGTTTTAACCCACATTCACCTCAACTAAGAATGGATTCTGAATTTTTAAACATATAGTTACAGATATTTTTGAGAATAACTTGATAGCAACAATACTAAAAGGTAAATGATAGTCCAGTGCACAACTGTTGCCATGTTTGAAGTCACATGGATTCCCTAATGTCAAGAGGATGTATGTAATATTAAAACATGTTTTCTTTTTCTGTTGGAGATATGTAAGGTTATTCCTATCCATGGAAACCCTTGCTCAGAAGATCATAACTATATGCCTGAGAAGTTGTAAGTAAATGCCCTTGCTCTGGCATTAGGCCTAGAACATTCCAAAATCACTCCAGCAGGTATTCAAAGCATTATGTTGATCAAAGCACCCAGGCTTATAAACATGAAGACCTCATCTGGTCATCAAACACCGCAAATCCAGAAAGCACTTTGCAACATTTAGAGTCATAGCTGGTGTCCACCATCCTATTTGCAATCTGACTGAAGAAAACCGCATTATCTTCCACCCTCCTATCACTACAGGCAATAGATTTTGCTTACCACTCATCAGATCTGCTAACAATATTTTCATTTCATTTGACAATATTCCAGCAATTCTGGGGGAGAGTTTGTGAATTTAAAAATTTTCTCTTTCATCAAAGACAGTGCAGACAGGTTTTTAAAGAAGAAACAAGTCATATAAAAGTACAATTTTGATTACTTTTTATTTTTTAAAAATTCCAAAGTTTAACGTAGCCTGATACAGGAGTCACAGGATTTTGATACAGCAGCTTGGTTACAAGGAAAGTCTCTGTGCTGACTGCCACAATCTGTATATTTCTACCAGACTTAGCACCAATTTAACTAAGCAATCTTTGGCATGAGTGAAGCTTGACAATACAGAATTCCATACCGCCAATGACATCATAGAAAACTCACATCTGTTCAAGACCGAGGCTTTTCATTACATAATCTCAACTAATCTTCAAACCAACCATGTTAGACAGAAGGCACTGTTCTCTGAAGAAACCAAGATTCACAGAGGTTACGTAATTTTTCAATAGGGTCACACAGTGTGTAAATGACAGAACCAGGATTTAAATACAGACCATGATGACCTCAAAGCTCTCACAATCCATAATCCTGTCTATGCATTTTTTAGCTGGTGAATCCCTAAGTTTTGTCATGCATAGCTTTCGATTGGATTCAACTTTCAAGTCCCTCTCTATTCAGTGTTGCCATTTAGTATGCCCGTGGCTTCAAGTAACTGAATACAAGCTTAAAAGTTGCCTAAACACTGGTGACTCGATATATAAGCAGCTTGGACATCACCTGAGTGTCTGTTAGAAATACAGACTCTCAGGCACCACCCGGGCCTTCCTGAATCAGAATCCAAATGTTAACAATATCCCCAAGTGAATTGCCTTAAATGACAAGAAACCTTACTGACCACATCACAAGAGAGCTAAAGCTGGGTGCCTCTAAGGACCATTTAACAGATCAAGAAGGAAATCAAATTCCAGTCTCCCCCCACTCTTTCCCTTCTCCAGCTTCAGTGTGCTGCTTGTCTGCTCTACTGGTTGCAGCTGCCTCAGACAATACGTTCTTCCACAACAATGTCCAAGGATAGATAGGCAAAGAGTGACTATTGTTTTTAATAAGGAAAGATAATTCCCTCAAGTTCCATTGTCCAGCCTTTGGTTGCAAGTCCCCATCTTAGATATGAGAGGCTGGGAAGTTCTATATCTGAGATTGCAGTCTCTTTCATGAGGGTGTGACAAGTAAGAACGGTAGTAGAACAGATGAAAGATAAGTGCCCAATGTACGGCCCAGAAGAGGTAAGAACACCCTACTAATGGCAACGGGATCCTTAGTCCTGGCATTTCAGCTAGAGGCATAGCTAAGGCATTGAACAGTGAGGCTGGGTGTTTACACAGACCCTTCTTTTGAAGGTGTCTCAGAAAGACCCTGAACATCTGCTCCCCTTCTAAGAGTTAGTACACCTTCCCTAGCCAACATTTTCTCTTTTGTCTTCTGCTCATCAGCGACACATTGTCTCCTGCAGGCAGGCGGTTTTGAAATTTGATTGCTGTGCTAACAAACCCATTTTTCAGGCTTTATTTATTCTAACAGGATTTCTGAGGGCTTGATTATCTCCGTATGGCCGGAATTGCTCATCACACCATTGATTCTCCTGATTGATGGATTACATAAGGCATATTCCAATGGGAAAATAAAAGTCCTGATGAGGAAACACAGGTAACGAACAGGGTCTCCCCATTCATAGACACTTTTCTTTCTTTTAGACTAAAAAAGAATGTTTAGAAAATTTTTTGTACCATTTTAAAGTTACTTTTTATTTACAGTTATTACAAGATATTGGTTACATTCCCTGTATTGTACAATATGTCCTTGAGCCTGTGTTACACCCAGTAGATTGTGGCCCCCACTCTCCCACCCCTATATTGCCCCTCCCCCTTCCTCGGTAATGACCAGTTTGTTTTCTATATTTGTGAGTCTGCTTCTTTTTTGTTATATTCACTAGTTTGTTATATTTTTTATATTCCCTATATAAGCGATATCATATAGTATTTGTCTTTCTCTGTCTGACATGTGCACTTTTAATGGTTGTCATTCTTAATACTCTCCACCTCTCTATTCCTTTAGCACAGCAAGTGTGACTTTTAAAAATCTGTATGGTGTAATTTGGGAAGAGCAAAATTATTTTGCCCAGATACATGGAAAATTCCAACTTCAAAGTTGGCTTCAAATCACAAAATATCTCAAAGACTTTGTGCCTACTATGTTTCAGATACTGTGCTGTTTGATACAACATTAGGATCCTATTTTGCCATTTAATCTACTGAACATGTCTAATGTGTAAATGGATATCTTAGTTCAAACGTTTTATAGCTAACTGAGTCATCATTTACTAAAAACATCAGCATATTCAGTCACGATTTGATTTTCTCTGAGTCTTTTGTAATGTTCCCCATATTGCCTATGGTATTCCCTTGGACCCATCCCCTTTGAATAAATGTCCCATAATGAATCTACTTGTTTTCTCCAAGTCAAAAGAGCTCCATAGCCCACTGTCATACTAAAGAACAGTTGTTCTGTGTACAGCTTCCTGTCCCACTCTCAATTTTAGGGAAATTTGTAGTAAAGCCCTGCTATTTTCTGACAATTATTTCTCAATCCAAAACACTCATGGCAGAAAGACATAGATTTTAAGAAGAAAAAAAAATTAGTTTTGTTTTAATTTGTGGTATATTAGCATTTTTTTTAACTGAAGGAAATAATTCACATCCTACGGAAAGGTAAATATTTCTGGAGTATAAAAAATAGTAAATAGAATAACCTACTGCCCCGAGTACACTACCTGCTTTGGATTTCAGCTGAGTCTCTGTTCACCTTGGACCCTTTAAGAATTTTCAAAAAATGATGAATTGATTCCCTATTATTCTCCGTATTTACTGAGGAAGATTTTTATTTTCAAAATTGTTATGAACTCATGAATTTAAACAAATTTTATAGATATAGTTACTATCCTAACTGGCGCTCAATGCATGCCTTTGTTATACAGTTTCCGCATCTTTAAGTTGGTTCTTGAGTCCTTTTGGCATGATCTGTGTAGTCTGTGGGAGCTTCTAGGATTTTTCAGTGGACAGAGCTAGAAAATACATTTTAAAAAGAACATATGTTATGAGTTCAGTTCTCACTTTACCTCTTAATGAAACTAAATATTTATTTATTTTAACCCATAATTAAATTTTACAGTCTCAGGGAAAATGTGCCAAACTTACTGCCAAATAAATGATTATTATATCATAGTATTAGATGAAGATTTTTTTTTCCAGTCCTTGGACTATGGAGACAAATTACTGTATTTAGAAATCCCTTGGAGAAAAAAAAAATATTTTCAGTATGATAATACTTTGTACTCAATATAAGGTTGAAATTATTGGTTTTATTTTTCCTTAAATGTTTAAGATCTGTTTATTACACTCTGTTGTATAGTAATCTAAAATATTGATACTTACATGATTCCAAAATTAAATCTATAAAAAAGAATATAAACTAGATTCGATTTCTCTTCTCTCTACTCATTTTCTCCCCATACATATAACACTTAAAAATATGGTTTATGTGTTCATTTGAAACTGTGATTTGACAAAAGAGGCGTATATTTGTACTTACCTCTAACTTCTCAAATAAACAGTGCCATATTGAGACACATTTCTCCACCTAAATTTTTCACTTAAAAATAAATCCCTAGGGCTTCCCTGTTGGCGCAGTGGTTGAGAGTCCGCCTGCCGATGCAGGGGACACGGGTTCGTGCCCCGGTCCGGGAAGGTCCCACATGCCGTGGAGCGGCTGGGCCCGTGAGCCATGGCCGCTGTGCCTGCACGTCCGGAGTCTGCGCATCCGGAGCCTGTGCTCCGCAAAGGGAGAGGCCACAACAGTGAGAGGCCCGCGTACCGCAAAAAAACAAAACAAAATAAAATAAATCCCTAACTCCATAGGATTATCAGGATATAATCATCATGCTTTATTAATGCTGAATATTATAATGATCTAATAGTACTAATGCCCACTATTTGAGGCATTGTATTGAATTTACAAATTAACTTCAGGATTAATAATATATTATCATGCCAATCCTTCCTAAGTAAGATCACAGCATGTTTGGATTTATGTTTTATTCAGAAGTGTTTCAAAATTTATCTCATATGGATTTACACTTCTCATTTTAACCTAGATATTTTCATTTTTGTTCTTTTTTGTTGTAGTAATTAGGTTATTCTGTTTTTTTCTTTGTATACATGAAGGCTAATGATTTTTGTATGTTGTTTTCTGAGCCAGCTACTTTTTAAAATTCAATGAGTTTTCAGAATAGGCTTTCCTTGATTCCTTCAAGAAATTATTTTTTATATATATATATATATATATATAAAATATTATATACAAATAGAGGCACTTTTAGCTCTTTCCCTCTAATTCTTATGCCTTTAATTGCTTTTCCTAGTCTGTTTTCATTGGCTGAAGACAGGATTTTTCCCTGACTTGTTTTTAATTTTAATGGTAAAGAACAAGTGTTTCCTCCTAAGAAAGAGGCTAAATATTGGGTTAAGATATTTATTTTATCAAGTGCTATTTAGCATGTGTGAGGGTTGAATTCTGTCAAATAACCCCATGGCATCTACGGAGAGGATCGAGCTTTTTTTTCTTTTGTAGATATTTTAATATGATGAACTACATGACTAGATTTTCTAATGTTGAACACTCTTGAAACACTGGAATAACACTGTGCCATTTTCAGATGTAATATCAAACTCTTCTTACTAATATTTTTGTATTGATATTTAACAATGAGATTAGTATATAGTTTTCTTTCCTGGGTGTGATTTTTCTGGTTTTTAAATCAAGGGTATGCTTGTTTCATAAAGACATTGTAGATATTTTTCTTTATGTTTCTATGTTCTGGAATAGTTTACTCTGACAACACTGATCTTTAAAAGTTTTTTAGGAATTCCTTGAGCAAACATCTGAGACATACACTTTATTTTGGCTTTTTATTGGTGGGGAAGGAGAGGGGTTTCTTTATTCTATTTATCGTCATTGTTCTCTAGATTTTCTGTCTCTAACTGAAGTCAAATTTTTATAACATGTGTTTTTAAAATTTTTCTATTTCATCTAGGACTTAAAATTTAGTTGAATAAATATGATCACAGTAGCTTTTATATTTTTGTTGTTTTGCTTTTACTTTCCATAATTTTGAACAATTTTATCCTTTCTGATTTTTTTTTGTAATTTTAAATTATATTATCTATATGTTTTTTCTCCCCTCTTCAAGAAAGGATATTTGTATTATTTATTTCTTCTATTGTTTTTCTGTTTTCTACCTCAATAATGTATCCGTTTATTTTATTATTTCTTATATTTTATTTCTGTGAACTTTATTATTTTTCTCTGACTCTTGAATTGAGCATTTGTCATTCATTTTTATTTGGTTTTAATGCTGAGAATTTTCCTCTAAGCATTTTGCTCTATCTCATTGCTTCAATGTCATGTTGAGGTTTTTAAAAAAAATTTTTTTCCATTATAATAGACATTTTTATTTGTAAAAGTCCACATATAAAATGTATTCTTTCAGTCTTTCCAAATTTTCCTCTTTTACAAAAACAAAAAGGCACTTTAAAACCTTCCCCGATGTCGTTCCCACAGACTGATGTTTCTCTGGCAGCCGTCGCCCCTCCCCCATCATCTTTTTTTTTTTTTAATTGAAGTATAGTAGCTGTATGATATTACATAAGTTACAAGGGTACAATAATAGTGATTCACCATTTTTAAAGGTTATACTCCATTTATCATTATTATAAAATATTGAGTATATTCCCTGTGTTGTACAGTATATGCTTATAGCTTATTTTATACGTAATAGTTTGTACCTCTTAATTAATACCAATAAACTTCAAAATTTTAGCCTACTCTTAACTGGAATCCTTACCAATAATGTAAATAGTAGATTAACACATATTTTGCATGTTACATATATTATATACTGTAGTCTTACAATAAACTAGAAGAGAGAAAATGTTAAGAAAATCATAAGGAAGATTAACTATATTTACAGTACTGTACTATATTTATCCATACTGTAAGTTTGTGTGGTCTATCTACAAGATGAGGTCTATCAGTACCTACAGCAATATTATCTGATATGATACGAAACACTATAGATATTATACACAGTACTAACACTAGACATCAAAAATAAAAACATAATGTGAAAAAAATTCACATTTATTTACAGGTATAATGATACATGCATTGATAATGAAGCAGGAGCAATATAATTTCTTTATGATAGCCTAGTGTAATTGATACAATTACTTCATAGTAGCTCAGCCTATACACAAATGAATAAATCATAAAATTTTATGGCATACAGTAATGTTTATAATATAGTATTGGGAACATTGTTACCATTTAAAAAAAAAAACACTTGACCCATGATGATAAGCTGATATGGAGTTTCTCCAATTATGAGAGAAAGAGGCATACTCTACAGTAATGTAATTCTTTGAAAGCAAAGTTATAAAATGTAAGAAAATGAACACATTATTAATTTTATATTAAATATCACTCACCTATGCCTATGTGAAGATAGGCTATCCACTTCAATACACACATTGTTCTACACAAGGAATATGTAGGTGGTGATGATAATGATGACACAAAAACATCTCATACAGTTCTCACTGTACAGTTATAAGATTTTTACAGGAATACATTCACACACAGCAGATAAGTTTATGTATGAACTGTACGGCAGGATGATTATTTCCTACTCATTAAATAGCAATGGATCATCATAAAGGTCTTCATCCTCATTTTCTTCACACTGAGTAGCCTGAGGTGGAGGTGGAAGAGGAGGGGTTGGTCTTGTTGCCTCAGGGACCACAGAGGCCGAAGGTGTGGAGAAGGTGGGAAGGGAGGCAGGAAAGGCAGGCACACTCTGTAACTCTGTGGAAATTCATCATAATTTCTAGCTGACGTTTTCTTATCTCTAAAACTGTTTCTATGTGGTACAAATCCTTCTTCCACTGTTTGCCTTAGTTTCAGAGCCTGTATCATAGTAAGGTCCATATAAAAGAAGTCAAAAGAAGTCTTGAATAATCAAAACCCTTCTGCCAGATTGTCTAACGTCAATTTGTCTTCTGGCACTGCTCTTCTACATCTTCTTCCTCATCGTCTGGCACAGTTTCAGAAGCATGCATCTCCACCAAGCCCACTTCTTGAATTTTTTTGGTGTGGCATTTATTAGCTCCTGAACTTCTCCAAGACCCATATCTTGGAACAATTTATCTCTCACCCTTTTTGCCATATCCACAATCTCTTTTATGATTTCTTTGATTGGCTCTGTCGTAAATCCTGTGAAGTCATGCATAACATCTAGACACAGTTTTCTCTAGCGGAAATTTGTTTTGAGCTTGATGGTTTTCTTGGCTTTTTCTCTAACAGTGATAGCATCTTCAATGGTGTAATCCTTCCAGACTTTCATGAGGTTCTCTCTATGAGGATTTTCTTCCATAGCACTGACAATCAGTTTAACTGATGCTCTGAGATAACTTTAAACTAGATCTGGAGATATATACAGTACACTTTAAAGAAAAACTGAAGTCTAAAGATGATGGGAGGGCTTCCCTGGTGGCTCAGTGGTTGAGCGTCCGCCTGCTGATGCAGGGGATATGGGTTCGTGCCCCGGTCCGGGAAGATCCCACATGCCGCAAAGCGGCTGGGTCCGTGAGCCATGGTTGCTGAGCTTGCACGTCCGGAGCCTGTGCTCCACAACGGGAGAGGCCACAACAGGGAGAGGCCTGTGTACCGCAAAAAATAAATAAATAAATTAATTAAAATAAAGATGACGGGATTTCATGGTCAAGATCACACCCTGATGGTCAAAGGTTAGGCATCCAGGAATTTGGATAGGATCACTTGGGGAGAATTGAAAGTGCCTGAGGAGTTGGAGAATCCCAACACTCCCAAACTATACCAATCAGCTCTTAATTTATCCCTACAAGTAGAGCAAATGCAGTCAGAATGCCCTGTGGACTTGGGAACAAGGCCAAGAATCAGACTTTCAAAGGAAGAAATGGATTACGAGGAATTTTAAAGTACATGTTATAGCCAGGAAAAAATTCAGTAAATATGAATTTTAAATCCTTCTGATGAAAAAACTCATCAAATAGGTAAATGTCACACTGAGATGATAACCTGCTTGCTTGTTGGCGAAGAAGCATGGTGAGCATTTCCTTGTTTATACTATGAGCCATCATTCCTTGCCTCCACCACTAAACACACACACACACACACACACACACACACACACACGTTTGACCTTCTTGACTGTTATAAAAGGGAAAAAGGACTACAGATCCAGGAATGTTTTTCTGTAAGTTTATTTTTACTATTGTGATTGAAAGTTGGCTTTTCTAACATTTCAACTTCCCAAATTTCTGACATTCCTCTGTTCCCTTTTCTTTCAAAGCCAGTACAATGGGCTCTCCTTATCTGGGGGCTTCATATCCGTGGATACGGAGGACCAACTGTACTGTGCCGTTTTATATAAGGGACCTGAGCATCCATGGATATTCGTATCTATGGGGGGTTCTGGAACCAATCCCCCGCTGAATACCAATGGACAACTCTAGCCCTTCCCTAAGCTCGACTCTTTCCTGCAGTGCCTTCTTTATGCAACTGAAAATAAGCAAAGCCCACCACTAACATTCTTTGGCAAGTTTTTTTTTTCCAGAGCTAAAATGTTCATTAATACAAGGCTTGCCTTACAAGTTCCCACAAATATTACCTAATATTTTGCCATTTTACTACCTGGATCACTACCTTTTCAGACTTCTATATTATTTTTCTCATTTTTGCTGTCATCTGTGAAGCTTAACTGTTGAACTAAAACCTTACATTCTAAGCTTTTGCTTGTTTCTGCAAATTTTTCCTTTTTTAAAAAAATTAACCAGGTTAGGAAAGGTGATGCTGTGATAACAAATAGCCCCCCAATATATCAGAGTATATCAGAAGCTTTACGAACAAACTGATACATGACATTTATGGTTGGTAAGGGAAACTTTTTCTTGCTTATGCTATGCTCCATCATTTTTTGCCTCCACCATTAAAACACAAATACACACACACAAACAAAAATCATTTGACCTCCTTGGTTGTCATAAAAGGGAAAACGAGACTGCAGAACCATACACATTTGTGTTCAAGTTTATTTTTACTGACTCAGTCCCACACTTTGCTTTTTTTCACAGTCCAATGGCCAGGGCTCATTACTCTGCAGAGAGGTTGAAAATTTAGGGGTGCAGATGGAATATTTAGTAAGCATTACATTCTCTCCCTCGGTGGACTCACATAGTACCTGTGAAGAGCCTGAAGGCTGTGGTCCCAATCATGTGGCTAGGATACTTTGAATCCCTTTTAGTAACTAGACATGTTATAGTAGATAAACTATACCCATAGCTCATCAGTTAGAACTGGCTTGCTATAAAAGATAATTAAGAAAGTAAATCCTCCCACTTGGAATATTTTAGTACATGACCACCACAAAAAGATCATAGCACTTTGGACAGAGAACAGTTCAAGGTGAAAAGAAAGACATTTATAGGGGATCATTCAGCTAAAAGGAAGCCTTGTAAAATAGCTTTGCCCCAAAAGACCCTCAGTATTCTATTGTGACAAGTTAGCCCAAACTTATTCTCTCTCAGGAGTTTTGAGCATGAATTGAAAATAGAGAGCCTATCACCAGGAGAAGTAGAAGGATAAATAGATGATAGATAGATAGATAGGTAGATAGATGATAGATAGATAGATAGATAGATAGATAAAAAAGGTGACTCGATGAGCCAATTGTCAAAACCCTAGAGCAAGGGACAAATATTTTCCTGTTCAGTACTTTAAAAAACAACGTCCCTAGACCTTTGTATCCTGAGGTGTATCTCATAATAAATCTCCATTTACTGAGGTGAAGTGTCTCTATTCCTTGTGACTTGAAAGACACTGACACATGCAAAGAGTGAATATGTGCATATTATAAACTAAATGGTGTCCCTCCAAAATTCATATGTTGAAGTCTTAATCCCAAATGTGACTGTATTTGGAAATAGAGCCAATAAGGAGGTAATTAAATAAATTAATAAGGTTGGGGCCCTAATCCAATAAGATAGGTGTCTTTATAAGAGGAGGGGGAGACATCAGGTCTCTCTTTTTCTGTGCGCGCACACACACACACACACACACACACATGCGCACAAAAGAAAAACCACATGAGGACACAGTGAGAAGTCAAAAAGTTGACTATCTACAAGCCAGGAAGAGAGGCCTCAGACAAAACCAGCCCTGACTGCATGTCCAGACTGAGAAAGTAAGTTTCTCTGGTTTAAACCATCCAGTCTGTGGTATCTTTTAAATGACAGCCTGAGCAGACCAGTAATAGTGCATATTTATAATAACTAATGTATCTTGGTATCAGCACACTATGCCTACTATTTTTTTTCCCTTTGTGTTAAGAACCTCTTTCCCCCAATTCTTTTGTTTCACGAAAGTCTCGCTGCTTTATTTCTTTTTACTTTGATTTCACAGCTTATGGTAGTATAATGGTTAGAAGAAAATACATGGGCTTTACAAATTAAAACACCAAGCAAAAGTGAATATTATTAGTATTTTAATAATCCTCATGGTTGCTGGTATGGAAAATTGAAGTAATTATATGGACCAATGGTCCCTGATATTTACAATATATGTAAATTTTTTTAGTTTTTGTCTAAAAAAACTGTTTTTTTAAATAATAAAACTTTTTCCTATTTTAATAATAGTTACTAAATCTGTACAACAAAGTTTGAGCACTTATCGTGTGTCTCGTGGAGCTTGGCATGAGGAGCCAGGCAATAAATATTATAAATGCTAAATATCTAGTATGCTACATGGTGATGTGCACTATCATGTCGGAAAGGGGATTTAAGTGGGAGGAATTCCAATTTAACCAAGCACGACATTTGAGTAGAAAACCTGAAGGAGATATAAGACAGTCACGCTCTTATCTGAGGGGAAGGTCATTTCAGGCAGAGGAGCAACAAATGCAAAGACCTGAACTGAGAGCATGCCAGTCAAGTAGCAAGGAGGTCACGGTAGCTGGAGGAGTGTGATGAGAGGGAAGCAATAGAAGATGAGATCAGAAAGGCAGTCATGTGGGTCCTTGTCTATTGCAGGAGTTGCCTTTTGCCTTCAGAGAGATGCAAGCAGCTGAAGAGTCGAGCAAAGCAGTGACATGGCCTGACTCATATTTGAACAAATTCACTCTGGATGCTATTCTATGAAAATAGAAAGATGGAAAGAAGGCAAGGGAATAGACATGAGACCAGTGAGGAGGCTACCTCAGTTACCCAGGAGAGGAATGATGGCGGCTTGGATCAGAAGCATGGGGATGGAGGTATTGAGAAGTTGTTTGATTCTGAATATATTCTAAATATTGAGTTATTAGGATGTGTTGACATACTGGATATAATAGATGACAGGAAGAGAAGAGTTAAGGGTAACTCCAAGGGTTTTGTTTGTTTGAGAACAAAAGTAAAGAGGAATGGTATTTACTGAGAGGAACTAGGTATGAGACAACACATACCTTGGAGGCAATTAGGATAATTAGCAGCTCCCTTCTGACAATGTAAAGTTTCAGATCTCTAGTAGGTATCTATGTTTAGATGTTAGGTAGGTAGGTAGATATCTAATTCCAGGATTGAGAGGATGGGACATAAACATTTGAGAGTAGTCAGTAAAGAGATGATAGTTAAATCTACCACACAAGATGGTATCACAAAGGGAGGGTGAGTCATGTAAAATAAAATCAAAGGAAAATAAAATAAATAAAAGGAAAACCTGGAGATTATGATAAGATGCAACAACTTTTATGAAACTCTTGTCAGTTATCATTCTCTTATCAATTCTTTATTCCAATACTTTACTGATTTTATGAACTTTCTGAAGTATACTTGTTTTGTACTTTTTCAGCCTTATTATTCCAGATTATTAAGTCTATTTTGTTATTTCTGAATATCATCGTGTGATAATCCATGATGACAGCAGTTTTCCAAACAAAGCATAAGAGAAGGGGGTCCACATTCTAAGTCTTTGAAGCAAGAGTGTCTATCTTTGTATATACACTGTGTATCTTTGTATAATTACAAAACCAGCAGCATGAAGACTGCTTGTTCATAATAGGCACAGAAATATCCTTATTAAAAGAGTAAAGAAAGACAGAAAGGAAGAGAGACGCCCATGAATAAAGAAATGGACAGAGCTGGTAAGAGGTTCTAATTAGAATTAATTGGAAAAGAAGAGACTAAATTAGTCAAGGCCTAATTTTAGTTGGTGTTTAAAGAAAAACCCTTTCTATTATAATTATATGAAAGAACTTGCAATAGGGTAACATTACAAGTGCTTCTATTCAGGAGAATACATACAGGGCCCTATATTTTCTTAATTATGTCTGGAGACGTGTAGGGAGAAAATGTGGACGATCCTTCTGTTCAGGCTTTAGTCCAGTGTTTATTTGGTAACAAAGTCTAGCCAGCGTCAAACTTAATGTTACACACATTATCTTAACAAATAATTGGAAACACTACTAAAATGCCATGGATTCATTAATTAATTTATCCATCAAATTTTTTTATTGAATGTCTTCTGTGTGCTCAATAATAGTTTAGGTGCTAAGGACTTAGCAGTGAATAAGACATACAAAGTCCCTGTCCTTAAGAAGCTTGCATCTTAATTAGCAATAAACAAAGAAATATATGAATAAATAATTTTAGATATGTTGTGTTTTAAAAAGAAAATACAAAAGGGTTAGAAAGAGTGACAGCAGTGGGTGATAGAGATCAGGAAAGTCCTCTCTAAGAAGATATTTGTACAATAGCTAATGATGAAAAAGATCTAGTGTACACACACACACACATAACATGACAGATTATTACAGAAAAAGGGAACTGTTGCAATAAATGTATAAGTGTTCCTTGATTCATTTAGGAAACATTTACATAATAACTGCTAGATGACATAATTCAAATAATATAGTCCCAATTATTGAAGATCTTATTGTGTCTTGGTCTAATGAGCATTCTTATCAAGCTTTAATATTACCAGCGGTACCAGGAGCTGTATGTTGAGTTTGGAGCAGCAGTTTTTCTTCATTAAGAACAAGTCTCAAGCTCATTAGGAAGAGCTGGGTCACTGTCTCAGTCCTACTCTTGTTTTTATCTGTGCATTTCTGCAGCTTGTCCTTATTATACAAGGACTTATATGATCTTTGTGACATCTTTCCAGTGTTCAGTCGCCTCACTGATAGGACACTGATGTCCTTTGCATTCATTTTATCCCCTTTGTACCTCCTGTACACTTTGAACCACATGCAGTTTTTGCATTTTCAATTCTCTTTCTTGTATACTTTCAGTTTCCTGCAGAATGTAACTCACTAACTTGTCTTTTCCTCAATGTCTTCATCTGTTTCTATGTCACGACCTATTTTCAAACAACCTTTTAATTTTAGAATAGTTTTAGACTGACAAAAAGTTGTGAAGGTAGTAGAGAGAGTACTTCTATACCCCACAACCAATTTCCCCTATAATTAACATATTGCATTAGTGTGGTACATTGGCAACAATTAATGAACTTATATTTATACATTGTTGTTAACTAAAGTCCACACTTTATTTACATTCCCTTAATTTTTACCTAATACATATCCTTATTCTCTTCCAGAATCCCACCCAGTATATCACATTACTTTTAGTTGTCATGTCTCCTTAGGATTCTCTCGGCTGTGAGAATTTCTCAAACTTCCCTTGTTTTAATGACATTGACAATTTTGAGACGTACTGGTCAGACTTTCTGTATGATGTTCCTCAACTTGAGTCTGTCTGATATTTTTCTCATGATTAGATTGGGTAGAGATTTGCAGAGGAAGACCACAGAGGTAAGATGCCATTCTCATTATATCAAGGGTACATACTGTTGAGGTGACCTACCATTGCTGATGTCGACCTTGATAACCTGGCTGAGCTAGTGTTTGTCAGGTTTCTCTACTGTAAAGTTACTCTTCCCCTCCCCTTTATATACTGTGCTCTGTGTATAAAGTTACCATGCATAGCGCACGCTTAATGAGTGGGGAGCTGCGATCCACCTCCTTAAAGGCAAAGTTTGGAAAGTGAGAATAAAGGGTTCTTTCTAAATTATTAGGAATTTCTACCTAAAGTCTACTTAAATTATTAGGAATTTCTCTAGACAGACTTGTCTCTATCTACCCACCTATCACCTATCTATTATCTATCAATCAATCAATCAATATATCTATTTATCTGTCTGTATCTTTTAAGTTGTTTATTTATGTTAATATGGGCTAGTGGATATTTATTTATTTTGCTGCTCAAACTATTTATTTTGTTTTATCATCTTGTCCCACTTCAAAAGCAAGGGAAAACTGCCTGCCTTTTTTTCTTTTTTTTTTTTTTTGCGGTACGCGGGCCTCTCACTGTTGTGGCCTCTCCCGTTGCGGAGCACAGGCTCCGGATGCGCAGGCCCAGCGGCCATGGCTCACGGGCCCAGCCGCTCCGCGGCATGTGGGATCTTCCCGGACCGGGGCACGAACCCATGTCCCCTGCATCGGCAAGCGGACTCTCAACCACTGCGCCACCAGGGAAGCCCCTTTTTTTCTTTTTTAATTTGCCTTTTGTTTGTCAGAGGAAGCCAGCACACTGCTTTGAGGGCTCACTTTGCACGTTTGGTCACAGGGGCTGTTTTGAGCCATTTGTTCATTTTATGAGGGAGAAAGCCCTGCCAGTATTTTCTTTGGGGACCCCAAAAGAGCCCACGTTGTGTGTTGTTGTTGTTGTTTTTAACACACTGATGGCAGTACTATTCATCATCTCACTGGTGCAGGAGAAGTAAATAACTGAATTAAGAGACAGAAGGAAAGCAAGCAGCCCTGAGGTCCCAAGCCTGATAATTCCTTATTATCCAGCCTCATGAGTGGGCCAGCGTTTCAGTCCTGCAACTGATTCTTTTCCCCCATCAAATATTTAGAAAGTACTTTATTCTCATTTTCTAAATTTTTTATAATCTACTTGCCCTGTAACCTCTTGAAATCTCACACCCATTCCATGACTACTCTAGAACAGATTCTAAAAGTTTAATGTTTCTTCCTGCCATATTGCCAAAAATCTAACATTTTAGCAACATACTTTATACAAATAATCCAAGTCCTTGGTAGGTTTTCTTTTTACTGGGAAGCCACTGTTTTCTTCACCAGAAATACTGGTTAGAGATGTATAATGGAATCCTCTGTGAATCTCCTGGGCTCAAGAAAACTATACTTGAGTGTCAGAACAAACTGTCCTCTTGGTAATCAAGATTAACATCCTGGTCAGTATAGTGATTGCCTTTCTCTAAATTTTGGTCCAGTCGCATAAGGATTCCAGGCCAGGGGCGCTCTCAGCTTCATATTTAATGGAAATTTTTCTTTGTAATGCAGCACTATTCCAAAGCCTGCAATGTTTCAAATTTGCCAGTGAAATAAACTTTAAATCTTGAACCCCCAGAACTTTTATCTGAATCATTTTCACAATTATTCATGTGTTACCTTGTGTTTTAGACATCTGAGCATGGTACCTCCTTTCCTTTAATAATTGATAAATTATTTAAAGCAGATTCTGTATTTTAAGTAACAGCGTGCTTCTCATGATATGAGGATCAGTATACACTACTTTAATAGATCATGGAAATAAGTTATTTCCAGTTATGACATTTATTAATAGCTTTAAGAAAATCTCCTTCCTTCCTTTCTTCTTCTCTTTATTTTCAGGCAGAAAGTCATTAGGTAATTTATATAGATAGTCTGCTTTCAAGGAGGTGGCTCATCACACCCCACTCCTTAAGTGTCGCCTGCACAGAGTAAATTCTTTTTTTTTTTTTTTTTTGCGGTACGCCGGCCTCTCACTGTTGCGGCCTCTCCCATTGCGGAGCACAGGCTCCAGACGCGCAGGCTCAGCGGCCATGGTTCACGGGCCCAGCCGCTCCGTGGCATGTGGGATCTTCCCGGACCGGGGCACGAACACGCATCCCCTGCATCGGCAGGCGGACTCTCAACCACTGCGCCACCAGGGAAGCCCTGCACAGAGTAAATTCTTTCCAAACAGTACAGTATGGAAAGGTGTGTGTGGAGGTGGGGTGGAGGGAATAGTTTTACAGCAGAGAAACCTGGAAAACATTATTTCCTCTGGGTGACTAAGGTTAACATCTATGGCAATAAGTCATGTTGATGGTATCTTCCCTTTGATATGATGTGATAATAATGGTACTTTATTTCTGTGATCTTCCTCTTAAACGCCATGACTCCAGTATAAGCATGAGGAAAACATCAGATATCCTCCAGTTGAGGCTCATTCAACAAAATATCTGACCCATACTCCTGAAAACTACCAATTTCATCAAAAACAAGGGAAATCTGAGAAACTATTACAGCCAAGAAAAATCTAAGGAGACATGATTGATGACTAAATGTAAACTGATATCCTAGATGAGATTCTAGCACAGCAATAACAACAACAAGGGCAATAAAAGGACACTAAGTAAAAACTAAGGAGAACTCAAGAAAGTTTGAACTTTAGTTAATGATAGTACATCAATATTAGTTCATTAATTGTTACAAAGGTACCATACTAATGTAAGCTATTAGTTCGTGATAGAGAAACTGAGTGTGAGGTATATGGGAACTCTTTACTATCTTCAAAAATTTATTTTAGATAAATCAGTGAAGGGGATTGATCAAACAATTAGACACACATGGACAACAAGAACCAGGCTTCTCCTTTGCTGAAGAAGTAAGGTGCAAAGATGGAGGTGGGAACCAGAATGAAGGCTATGGTGTTAGATTGGAATTGAAGGTGTTGGACAAGCTTACTTTGAGGGACATTCTATGAAATTACTGGTCTTTGATTTTTGAGAATGTGAAGAATTATTTCACGGAAATCAAGAAAAAGATTGAGAAACTGTTCCAGAGTAAAGGAGATTAGAAGGAAGTAGAGATGGAGATCCAGATGTGGCATGAGATTCTTTTGCTCTAAAGAACATGACAATCAGTAATTCTTTGTTCTATTCTTGATATGTCTTCAAAAGAAACAGAAAAAAAAAGGAAATTAAATAAGATTTAGTTCTACCTTTCAAAAATTGTATTTTATACACATACACACATGCACTTCTTTTTTCATAATAGACTAGAGAGAAATATTAGCTCCGACTACATAAGAAATACTAAAAATTACAAATCAATAGGTTTCATATCATATGTTCCAGGGACATCTGACCTTTTTCCCCAATTGTTCTGACTGAATGCATCTTTTCTTTAGTAATTCTTTATTTCTTCCTCAGACTCTTTCTGCCTTAGTTAAATATTCTTTTTTCTTGCTGCCAAATAAATTGCTTACTTAAATTCAAACTCTTACCAAATTTAAACTGGACAAGGTCACTTGCATTTCAATGAAAACTGATCTTGGTCTGTACTTAGGTTCAACATTTTCATAAATTCTGTTCTTACAAAAATTATGTATTTTTCTTACAAGAACCACCCTAATAAAAGTAGTGTTGAGGTAACCCTATGTCATATGAAGTATAAAAATTCTTTTTACTCTTTCTATTTTTTCTCTCTCTATTCTTTATATATCTTTTCCTCTTCCTTTCTCTTCTTTGTTTCTTTCTCTCTTCGTTTCTTTCTCTCTTTCTTTCTTTCTTTCGAAAGAGAACAGTCATATAATTTCTGTACTTCTTTCATGTGAAGGTAGTGACATTTACAATAACAATATAAAAGAAAATTACTTAAGCAAGAAACTTGAAATTATTTCCTTTGGACTTAGTCATAGGGCTAAATGCAATGCTCAGGAAAATCTCCAAGGAAATACTCCATCCAAGATCTTTTGGGGGTAGAGAAAGTAGAAATGATTTATGTTTCTTGTCCAGGAAGACTGACATCTTTGAAAATCAAGCAGTACATTTTATGATAGACTGATCAGCCAGAAGAAAATAAAGGATAATTTATTGGGGATTCATTTCTAACTGGGTTGTATTTTAGAATATTGAGCTTTTAAGCAAAACTTGTTTTATGATGTCTTTTGCAGAGCAACTTAAGAGATTGAACCTTGCCCAATTTGGGTACTCTCTCAATGGTTGAGTGCACCTACAATTATAGAGACTCAGATTTATTCTATCTCTGCAGTCTAGAAGAAGCAGCTGGGAACTGGAGAACAGGGGCACTCACCTTACGGCCTTCACCTTACACTTGACATTGCAGGCAGACACTTCTATTCTTTCTTCCAAATCTACCACCGTCAGCCACACCCTGGAGTTTATTTCTGACTTCCCCTTCCCTCCCATTCTGATAACCCTTAGTCTATAAGTACAATTTTTCCTCCTTTGAATAAATTCTCTGTTTTCCCTTTATCAATCTCTTTTTACTCACTCTGGGATCATTGTCAGAGCAGTCTACCCTCATTTCTGGAATATTGCAAAAGCTTTTTATTTCTACACTTACCTCCTTTTAAAACTTACTGAAAATTACTATTTAGAGTAATTTTCCAAAAACACTGCTTTTATTACAACTCAAAACTCACTAATGTCTACTGAAAATTTTTCAAATTTCTATGTGGCGGGCTTCCCTGGTGGCACAGTGGTTGGGAGTCCGCCTGCCGATGCAGGGGACGCGGGTTCGTGCCCCGGTCTGGGAAGATCCCACATGCCGCGGAGCGGCTGGGCCCGTGAGCCATGGCCGCTGAGCCTGTGCGTCCAGAGCCTGTGCTCCGCAACGGGAGAGGCCACAACAGTGAGAGGCCCGCGTACCGCAAAAAAAAAAAAAAATTCTATGTGGCAAATCCCATCAGTTATCAAACTGCCATCACTTCCTTTCCAGGTTTATTTTCTATTGCTCCCATATATGGACCTTAGATTCTAGTTGAAAAGTCTGTTTATGTCCCTCTACCCACCATCCTATTTATCATGTTCACAACTTTGTCCACATTAGCTTCCTACCCATTACAAGTGAAACTAACAATTCTTTCCCACCTTACTCCCATCTCCTTATCAAAACTGGGTCAAACATTAATTTTCAATTTAAAATCACTTTTATGTTTGTCCTTCTTATATTGACCCAGCCGAGAGAAACCTTCCATTCCTCAACACTTGTAAGAATTATAATCTGTGCTGTTCATTTCATTCATTTGTTAGTTTACATGGTTCTTATTTCTCCATATGTATTTTGGAAAGCTAAGGTCTTGTAGTTTTGTATACATTTGACCTTGCTGAACAGAAACTACATTTCCTAGAGCTACCTTTCTTTATTGTCCCACTTTTCCTACTTCTGGGCAGGCACAAGTGTAGTTCGATAATGAACGGTCATCAGGTGGAGATGGATGCAGGTTTCAACTTGTCTTCATGGTTTTCAGTTTATCTTTATGGATTCAATTTTTTCACCTCTCCTCCACTTCAGACCTAGCTCTCTTTTCTGTATGCTAATCCTGCTGACGCCTGTAGTCTTTAAGCCAAAAATGCAGAGGTAACAGTCTTATATTGATGTCATCACTAGAAACTAAGATTGCAAACTCCAGGACCATGAGTAAAAAAAAAAAGTATAATTGAAATGGTAAGAGAATAGAAAATGGAATAATATTAAATATTCAATTAAAACTTCAGAAAGCAGGTAAAGAAGGGAAAACAAGAAAAAAAAGAAACATTACAATGAATAAAATACACCATTTAAAAGATAGAGATTGTCAAGAGAGGATAAAAAACAAGACCTATCTATAGATAATTAGATTAAAAATTACATAATTAGATAAAAAAATAGATAATTACCAAAAAAAAAAGTGCTTTAAATATAAGAACTCAGCTAGGTGAAAAGTAAAGATATGGAGAAAGATATACTGTACTGAGACAAATCAAAAGAAAGATGGAATAATTGCATTTATTTCAAAGCAAGCTATAGAGCAGGGAAATTATCAGAGATAAAGAGGGGAAATACATAATTATCATTATAATTCTCCAAGAAGACGAAATATGCTAACCATCCTGTGAGCCTTCAAAGAGTCGTAATATTTTTGCTGGTGGAGGGTTTGAAATATTGTGAAACAGAGACACAAAGTGAGCAAATGCTGTCAGTAAAATGGTACCAATAGACTTGCTCGACACAGGGTCGCCACAATCTTTAATTTGTAAAAAGAAAAAAAAATCCAAAAAACAAAAAAAAACCCCCCCAAAACCCAATATTTGTGAAGGGTAATAAAGTGAAGAGCAATAAAACAAGATATGTCTGTATTAATGACAAGTTAATCTCATTGTTAGCTTTATTTAATTTATTCAGTTAAAAATGTTTCTGTAGACAAACCTGGTAGATAGCAAACCAACAAATATCCCATCTTTCTTCCTTGCTAAATAATCTAGATATTGTCAGGAATCAGGAAGTTGGTGTCCATTCCAGGGGATGCATTATAATTGATCTACTCAGTTGCGGTAATCTCATTCTCCTTTGCCAGTGAGCTTTAGGGACTGTTATGTGACCCAGTTTTCCAAATGAGATGAAAAGGGAAATCTGCTTGTTAAATTCCAGGAAAGTTTTTTCTCCTTGATTCAATTAAATAGACCTTTGATAAGCCCCTTCCTGGAACGCCCTCAACTAACGTCATGGCCTTTTTCTTATTGAGTAATAACCTAATTCTTAGAGCTGTAGGAGCTGTATTGTTGCCATATGAGGAAAATCCAAGAAAATTGCAGAAAAGTTGAGCAACTGCCAAGAAATCATTTTATTGCTGAGTTAACCAACTCTTGACTATCTACCTATGGACTTTTTATTGTTTGGAGATTTTGGTCCGTGGTCTTATAACATAGACTTTTTATTTTTTTTTATTTTTTGCAGTGCGCAGGCCTCTCACTGTTGTGGCCTTTCCCGTTGTGGAGCACAGGCTCCGGATGCGCAGGCTCAGCGGCCATGGCTCACGGGCGCAGCTGCTCCGCGGCATGTGGGATCTTCCCGGACCGGGGCACGAACCCGCGTCCCCTGCATCGGCAGGCGGACTCTCAACCACTGCGCCACCAGGGAAGCCCAACATAGACTTCTTGACCTCAGTTTTCTCATCTGAAATATGGATAATAAACGTATCTACCTTCAAGAGGTATTGTGAGGGTGAGTAAAATAAAACAGGGAAAATGCTTAGAAAAATGCTTATTATATACAAAGTGCTCAAAAAAGCCAGCTGTTGTTATATTACTGTTGTCATAGTTAAATTTCTTTTATTAGTTGTTGTGCTATTTGCAGCCAGATGCACACTACCTGTCACAACCACTGTATCCTTCACACGTGTAGCAGGGTTACCTGCTGACAGGTATAAATACAGTCCCTTGGTATCAGCAGGGGATTGGTTACAGGATCCCCGCTGATGGCAAAATCCTCAGGTGCTCAAGTCCCTCTTATAAAATGGCATAGTATTTGCATGTAACCTATGCACATCCTCCCTTATACTTCAAGTCATATCTGGAATACTTATAATACCTAATGCAGTGCAAATACTATGTAAATAGTTGCTGGCATGCAGCAATTTCAAATATTGCTTTTTAGGACTTTCTGGAACTTTTAAAATAAATTTATTTATTTATTTATTTATTTTGGGGGGGCTGCGTTGGGTCTTTGTTGCTGCACGCAGGCTTTCTCTAGTTGCGGCGAGCGGGGCTACTCTTCGTTGCAGTGCGTGGGCTTCTCATTGCAGCGGCTTCTCTTGTGCGGAGCACGGGCTTCAGGTGTGCGGGCTTCAGTAGTTGTGGCACTGAAGTTGTGGCTCAGTAGTTGTGGCTCACGGGCTCTAGAGTGCAGGCTCAGTAGCTGTGGCGCACGGGCCCAGTTGCTCCGTGGCATGTGGGATCTTCCTGGACCAGGGCTCGAACCCCTGTCCCCTGCATTGGCAGGCGGATTCTTAACCACTGTGCCACTGGGGAAGCCCCAGAACTTTTTTTAAATATAAAATTTCAATACAAGTTTGGTTGAATCCACAGATGCAGGTCCCATGGATACAGAGGGCCTGACTGTAGTTAACAGCTCCACGGCATATACTTGTAATGGGAGCTTAGGTTTAGATAGCTTTTCCTTCAATAACAATCAAGGTGATTTTCCATTTAGTCTCATTCATTTACATAACATAGTTTTCCTTATTCTTTCCTAATTCAAAAGCACTGAAAAACTAAGCATCCCCCACCACCCACCCCTCTGGAAAAAAAAAAAAAAGCAAAGTAGAGCTAAGAAGAGACTTGACCTTGACCTCTCCTGGTCATTAATTTGTAATATTATACTGAAATTCCTGATATTGTTGCCAAGGTTTTAATCCCTGTTCAAGAACATATGTTCATCTGATTTTTTTTTCTTTTGTCATCCAATTTAATTTGTTTTTATTATTAAAATTATGTTTTGTAAATAAGCTCATTTGTGTCATATTTTAGATTCTACAAATAAGTGATATCATATGGTATTTGTCTTTCTCTTTCTGAAGTATTGCTTAGTATGATAATCTCTAGTTGCATCCATGTTGCTGTAAATGACATTATTTCGTTCTTTTTTATGGCTGAGTAGTATTCCAACAAGGTCCTATTGTATAGCACAGGGAACTGTATTCAGTATCCTATGATAAACCATAGTGTAAAAGAATATTTAAAAAAAGAATGTATATATATGTATAACAGAATCACTTTGCTGTACAGCAGACATTAACACAATGTTGTAAATCAACTGTATTTCAATTAAAAAAACAGGAAAAAAAGTATTTTTGAAATAAAATAGCACCAAAGTATAAGGAGATTCAAGATGCTGTCTGTGTCACTGTGATATCTCATGCCTGTGTACAAATCAGCAGTACCCTCTCTCTTCCATTAGATCGTCTGGACTTGTCTGACTCATGCAGAGGCAATATAATCAGAACTAGCGAATGGAGGCATGACTGTTGCTCTGTTGTCAGCAAACACCCATTTTACTTTCCAAACTTCTTTTAAAAAGGCAAACCACTTCCTTTCTCCTTCCCCACCTCCCACTCCACCATCCGCCCATCCCCAATCTCTACTCAGTATGATTTTTACCTAACTTATGAAGGGAATAAAAGCATTCTTTTCAAGAATCACCCCCTGAAGTCATGAAAGAGATCTGGAATTCAAGATGTAGTCAGAATATTTCAAGGACATTACAGTGTACTACATGCCTCCTTCAGTCTTTCGGGCAGTAAAACTGTACCACTTTAAGTGTAGAAATAGAAACACTGTGGGGAAAATGGGTTACAATCTGCACAGTGTTATGATTTTTCATTGTTATCTTTCATTTAGCTTACAAAAATGAATAATTGCCTTAATAGATTTTTTTTTTCCGAAGTCAGGCTATTCTTGGCATTACCCTATATCTCTTCTCATCTCATATAAAAGTTTAATATCTTATAAGCAAATGGCTGTGATGAGGCAAACAAAAGGAGATGGAGCAATCAAGTCAAGTTATTATATTCCTTATACTACACCGCCTTTCAAAGAAAACTTGATTGCTTTGAGTGGTTTGTACACGTTCTTGCCAAAATCGCCAAGTGCCAAGAACCCACAAAATTCCTTTAGAGCATTAATTTCATATTTAATTTGATGGACAGTCTAAAGCTCCATCTCTACCATAGAAATGGCTGAAAAAGCAAGAGATTAAATCAAATTTTTAAAAAAATGATTGTAACAAGAATAAGATATGAGCCATTAATTGGATCTTGTTAAAAATAGAAGGCCAAAATGAGAAATTAATGGGGTGCCAGTATCATGGAAAATCCAAAGACACATTAGAACCCATACTTGAGAGTAGTGGTAGTGAAGGTTCAGTTATCACACCCACACTAGGCTTCATCTTGGTGTTATTCCACCACATTCCCCTTTTCACAGAATTCAGTGTATAGTAAGCCGCATGGAATTTTGGATATTGGCAAATGCATACGATTTTGCCCCCAGTTTTCTTTGTCTTTTTCGACCCCTGAAGCCTATCTTAATCTGTGGTTTATACCTGCTGTGGATTAAATGATTGTCCTCCCCACATGTCTATGTTGAAGCCCTCATCATCGATGTGATGATGTTTGGAGGTAAGGTTTTGGGGAGGTAAATAAGTTTAGATGAGGTCATGAGGGCTGAGCCCTCACGATGGGGGGGTAGTGCTCTTATAAAAGAAGAAAGACATATAAGATCTATCGGCATGCCCGATCCAAGAAAAGAAAAATTTTGGCCCTGTGAGGACAAAATCAAAAAGAGAGCTCTCACCAAGAACCCTATCATGCTGGCACACTGACCCTGGATTTTAGTCTCCAGACCATGAGAGATATCCGTCTATGGTATGTCATTATAGCAGCATGAACTAAGACGATGCCTAATATGACTTTTCTGATCCTCAGGGTCAGGGTTCCCAAGGGCCCCATGCACTTGAATGGGCTTAGAGCATTCTAAATAATTAGCTTTTCATAAATAAATTTTCCTTAGCCGAAGGCCATTTGAAATTCATTATTTTTGTATAAAAGATAATATTTCTGGGTGTTATAAGCAATGTAAATAAATCTGACATCGCAGCCTCTTATATCACAAAAATTATTAGTAATTTAGCTTATCAGATTCCTTAGTTGTCACATGAAAATCTGGTTTTTCATGATGGAATGTGGGAGGGGGAGAAAGATTTTATACTGAGTGGAGGCACGGCCACATAAATATCACTTAAGAATTAAAGCAGTGTGGGTCCTCAGCACACTATGGAAATGAACATTGTCTCAGTATATTAATGATAATAACAGACTTCTCCCTCCTGATTTTGCAATGATCAGAAATTTATGTGAAAGAGTGAAAAAATTTTATAACAATGTACTGAATTTTTTCTTTGTTCTCTTCAGTCTTGTCACCAGCTATAAGTTGGTGCTACTTATGGCCTCTATTTGGCAAAGAAAATTTCTCTAAAGCTGTGATGTCCCAAAGACAAAGACCAATAGTCACACATGGCTCCTTAAATTAAATTAATTAAACAAATAAAATTAAAACTTTGCTTCCTGGGTTGCACTCACCACGTTTCAAGAGCTTCATAGACACAGCAGACAGTACAGAATAGAACATTACCATCATCATAGAAAGTTTAATCAGAGAACTGTGCTAAAGGTGGTTTTTAAGATATGGCTATAGCTGAGAAATATTTCTACCTTATTTTAACTAATTTTAACCAAGCAAGTCAGGTAAATTATGCCTTATTTATACAAATTCCAAAGCATCTATCCCTTCTGTGATCAGGATGTAATAATTTAGCAGTATAAAAATCTACAACTATCTTCCTTGAAGATAAAATGTTCAAAGTATTCCCTTTGAGAAAAGGAACAATATAAAGTGGGCTACAATTATGACTGAGAACATTTTCTAGTTAACAATTTTGACTCACTAACAGATAGAATAAGGTAAGAAAAACAAATAAAGTTAATGGGATTAGAAAGAGAAAAAAACTAGTCATTATTCACATATGATAGGATATATATGAAAGAATATCTAAAGGATTTTATAGTTAAATATTATTTTTAGTAAGTTTGTGAAGAGTATTAAATCAATATATTAAAAAAAATCTACTGTGCTTCTGTATAAAAGGAAAAAAAAGGAAAAAAAAGAAACTAAAATATCTGATTTCCAGTAGCATCAAAATAAAAATACCTAGGACTAAATCTAAACAAATATATAAAGAATTTTACCAAAATAAAATATTAAAATATTGAGGATCATTAAAGAAGATTGAAATAAATGAAGGAGTATACAATGTTTCTGGGCTGGAAGACTCAGTAGTATAAAGATAGTTTTCCTCATGTTGGTATCTAGATATAAAGCAAAAACTCCAAAAATTGGTGTGTGTGAGCATGTGTGTGTGTGTGTTTATGTATTTAAACTTACCATCTGGATTCCAACATTTCTTGTAGCAGTGGAAAGGATCACTACTATCGAGATACATTTGAAGAAGAAAAAAACGGGAGAATTAACTAGTTGAAAAACGTACTAAAACTGAAACAATTAAGATAAAATGGAATTATGAAGAAATATAAATTGAAAAATGTAACTGAACTGGACGTAGAAGCTGACCGACACAAAAATGGCACCTGGTAAGTCTATCACAGTCTTCCTTCTAGTCATCAAATATTTGACATACTGTCTCTCCCAGTGATAAAATATACTCACCTCAAATGTTCAGTCATATTAACAAGCTCAAGTACCATTTTCCCTGAGTGAGCTATAACATGAATTACAGATATGAGTGCTATTGAACTAAAAGCACAAGTTATGTACACTCCATACACCTAATATATAATTGTGGTTTAGAAAAATTCTAGTCACAACAAACAATGCTATTTAGGAAAGAGAAAAATAAGGACCATACACAATTCATTAGTCTGTAGCAATTCTAAAATCGCGTTGAGCAGACATTCCAAAGGACACTTATTCTGAGATTAGTGGGTAGGAATAAGATTTTAAGGTCTGAATCTCACTCTATTTATTCCTCATTATATGATGTGTATTTCTGTGTGTTGCCTTGACATATCCTCTATGGTCTTCTCTGTCAAAAACTGTGAAGGGTCTGAGATGCTACCATACTTACGACTAAACAAGGTAGCCTGGTATAGTTTCATAGATGTTAATAGAAAATTGTGACTCCTGGAATAGAGGCAAAGAATTTTCTTATTCACAGCAACTACACTAGCAAGAAAATCAGCATTTTCTTGTGCCTGTCCCCAGAGCCCCAAATTCCCAGAGTGTGACACTCAGAGGGCCAGATGATCCTTGAATATACAGTGGGTTGCATTATAAAAGAAAAAAAAAAAGAATTTAAAGGAACAAATATCTTTTATAAGGGGCAGTAAGAATACCTGATTCAGAGGGAGACATTATCTTTATTATACTGGACAGTAAACATTCCAGATTTTTGCCTGAAGAGACATTATTTCTATTTTCCAAAGCTGTTCACCATGCAAACATCATTGCAAATAGAGTCCAAAACTATATATTCTCAACACCTGCATTTTTATCCTTCTCCTTGGCCACTTCTGAAGTAGGCCTTGGAGAATAAGTCCTCCAGGGAAGGTAGGACAGTGGGTAAGGAAGACTTTTTAGCTTGTTTCTTGTTTGTAAATGATTTTGGTTCCAAAGGATTTTTGTAAATCTCACACAGCCAGAAACATTTTTAGCGTAGGATTATCATGTCTTTGGCAGAAAAAATCTTCAAATCTTAGTTTCAAAAATGTTGCTTGTTACCTATTTGATTGTATACAGCTCCATGTGTCATTAGCCATATGGACAGACTAGACATTTCTCTTTATCTGGTTTTTATTGTGGATATTCTGAGTCTATCAGTTTTTTTTTTTTTTTTTTTTTTTTTTTTTTGTGGTACGTGGGCCTCTCACTGTTGTGGCCTCTCCCGTTGCGGAGCACAGGCTCCGGACGCGCAGGCTCAGCGGCCATGGCTCACAGGCCCAGCCGCTCCACGGCATGTGGGATCTTCCCAGACCGGGGCACGAACCCGTGTCCCCTGCATCGGCAGGCGGACTCTCAACCACTGAGCCACCAGAAAAGCCCCTGAGTCTATCAGTTTGATGAGAGAGCAATACACTTACCCCCCCCAAAAAAAATTACCGTTAAGATTACCTGGTTATCTCAACCCCTTCAGGCATTTTAACCATTGGTGTCTGGATTTACACTAGATTTACGAGTTGCCATTATGCTGAGCTCTCATTGGCCTTGGTTGCTCATAGCAATTTCTCAATTTTATCTTTTACTGTAAATCTTGAAGTCCCTAAATTCCTGAACTTTTTCTATTCCCTTTAACACCTTCTTCCAAATAGGAGATTTGCTTTTTTCTTAGAGTAACCATATCAAATGAAATCAAATGGAAGCCAATAGACAAACACTATTAACATTCTGTTTTCAACCTCTATTCCTAAAACCATAATATGTGTGAGGTATATTGTTTGCTTTTCAAATCACAGACGATAATATGACCTAGTATTTTGCCTCTTCATTTCATGGATTGCCATGTTTCCAACTCTCAATAATAGTTTTCTTTCTGCCTGCAGCCAGTCATATATTTTAGGCTTTTTTAAAATTATTATTATGATAGTACCCTAGTTCTAGGTACAAGTTTCTATAACACGTTCTGTAACAGTTTCTATAACAAGCAATCCTCAAAGTCTAGCTGTTTAAAGAAAGATTCCTTTCTTACACATCACATATGTCTTTTGAGTGTAGGTAGGGATTCGCTGCTTCTAATAGTCTCTTAGCAACCTAAGCAGACAAATCAGCCCCCATTCTGAATGTTTCTGGACACTGACCCAGAGGAAGAAAAAAGTAGTAGGGGGAGAGGGTCTTGCAGCAGCAATTAAATGTTCTAACCTGGGGGAGACACAATTATTTTTCTCACAACTCATAATCTTGACTAGTTATATACCTCATTCAACCACAAAAGGTCAGCACGTATAATCAGAGCATGTGTTTAGATGGTAAATATTCTGAAATATCTGGTCAGCAAAATTCATAATAACTACTCTACCGTGCTGCAGTGGCTCTAAACTCAGAGCAATTTTGTCTCTCAGGGGACATTTAGTGATGTGTAAAGCTATTTTTGGTTTGCACAGTGAAAGAGGGCTGTGCCTCTGGCATCTAATGGGTGGAAGCCAGGGATATTGCCAAATATCCTACAGTGCCCAGAGCAATTCCCACCCCCAACAAAAAATGATCCAACCCCAAATAGTAGTGCTGAGGATGAGAAATCCTGCCCTAGAGAAACTCACCTACAGGCACACCTCACTTTATTGTGCTTCATTTTATTCTGTTTCAATATATTGTTTTTCACAAATTGAACGTTTGCGGCAACTTTGCAGCAAGCAAATGTATCAGCACCATTTTCCAAGAGCATTTGCTCACTTTGTGTGTCTGTGTTATGTTGTGGTAATTTTTGCAATGTTTCAATCTTTTTCATAATTATTATATTTGTTATGGCCATCTGTGATCAGTGATCTTTGATGTTACTATTATAATTCTACACCACAAACCACACCCATATAAGACGAAAATCTTTTTTTTTTTTTTTTTTTTTTTGCGGTACGCGGGCCTCTCACTGCTGTGGCCTCTCCCGTTGCGGAGCACAGGCTTCGGATGCGCAGGCTCAGCGGCCATGGCTCACGCGCTCAGCCGCTCCGCGGCATGTGGGATCTTCCCAGACCGGGGCACAAACCCGTGTTCCCTGCATCGACAGGCGGACTCTCAACCACTGCGCCACCAGGAAAGCCCAAGACGAAAATCTTAATTGATAAATGTTTTGTGTGTTCTGACTGCTCCGCTGACTGGCTGCTCCCCCAATCTCTCTCCCACTCCACAGGCCTTCATATTCCCTGAGACACAACAGTACTGATATGAGGGCAATTGATAACCCTACAATGGCCTCTAAGTGTTCAAGTGAAAGGAAGAGTCACACATCTCTCCTTTAAATCGAAAGCTAGAAATGACGAAGCTTAGTGAGGAAGGTATTTCAAAGCTGAGATAGGCCTCTTTCACCAAAAAGTTAGCGAATGCAAAGGATAAGTTCTTGAAGGAAATTACAAGTGCTACTGCAGTGAAAACATGAATGATAAGAAAGTGAAACAGCCTTATTGTTGATATGGAGAAAGTTTTAGTGGTCTGGATAGATCAAACCAGCTACAACATCCCCTTAAGACACAACCTAATCCAACACAAGGCCTTAACGCTCTTCAATTCTATGAAGGCTGAGAGAGGTGAGGAAGCTGCAGAAAAAAAGTTTGAAACTAGCAGAGGTTGGTTCATGACGTTTAAGGAAAGAAGCTGTCTCCGTAACATAAAAGTATAAGATGAAACAGTAAGCACTGATGTAGAAGCTGCAGCAACTTATCCAGAATATCTAGTTAAGATAATTAATGAAGAGCTACACTAAACAACAAATTTTTAATGCAGACGAAGTAGCCTAGTGTTGGAAGGAGATGTCATCTAGGATTTTCATAGCTGGAGAGGAGAAATCAAACCCTGGCTTCAAAGCTTCAAAGGACAGGCTGACTATCTTGTTAGGGGCTAATGCAATTGGTGAGTTTAAGTTGAAACCAATGCTCATTTACCATTCTGAAAATCCTAGGACCCTTTAGAATTATGCTAAATCTACTCTGCCTGGACTCTATACCACAGAACCTGAATGAGAACACATCTGTTTACAACAAGGTTGACTAAATATTTTAAGCCCACTGTGGAGATCTACTGCTTAAAAAAGAAGAAAAAGATTCTTTGCAAAAGATTACTGCTCATTGACAATGCACTTGGTCACCCAGGTGCTCTGATGGAGATATAAAATGAGATTAATGTTGTTTTCATGCCTGCTAACACAACATCTATTCTGAAGACATGGTTCAAGGAGTAATCTCAATTTTCGAGTCTTATTATTTAAAAAATACATTTTGTAAGGCTATAGCTGCCATAGAGAGTGATTCCTCTGATGGATCTGTGCAAAGTCAACTGAAAACCTTCTGGAAAGGAGTTACCATTCTAGATGCCATTAAGAACATTTAGGATTCGTTGGAGAGGTAAATAGATCAACATTGACAGGAGTTTGGAAGAAGTTGATTCCAACCCTCATGGATGACCTTGAGGGGCTCAGGACTTCAGTGGAGGGAGTAACTGCATATATGATGGAAATAGCAAGAGAAATAGGATCAGAAATGGAGCCTGAAGCTGTGACTGAATTGCTGCAGTCTCATAGTAAAACTTTAATAAATGAAGAGTTGCTTCTTTTAGATGAGTGAAGAAAGTGTTTTCTTAAGATGGAATCTACTCCTGGTGAAGATACTGTGAAGATTGTTGAAATGACATCAAAGTATTTAGAATATTATATAAACTTAGTTGATAAAGCAGTGAAAGGTTTTGAGAGGACTGATTCCAATTTTAGAAGTTCTACTGTGGGGAAAAGGCTCTTAAATAGCCTTTCATGCCATAGAGAAATTGTTTGTGAAAGAGTTGATTAATGCAGCAACATTTATTATTGTCTTATTTTAAGAAATTGCCACTTAACCTTCAGAAACCACAGCCCTGATCAGTCAGCAGCCATCAGTATCAAGATAAGACCCTCCACCAGCAAAAGCATTACAGCTCACTGAAGGCTTACATGATGGTTAGCATTTTTTAGAAATAAAATACTTTTTAAAATTACGGTAGGTACATTGTTCTTTAAGACATAATGTGATTCCTCGCTTAATAGACTACCATGTAGTCTATTAGTGTAATCATAACTTTTATATACACTAGGAAAACAAAAATTCTGTGACTCACTTTACTGCCCAAATCATTTTATTGCAGTTGTCTGGAACCAAACCCTTAATATCTCTGAGGTACGCCTGTACATGTGGTATGTTCCATTTATATGTAGTTTAAAAGCAAGCAAAAATAAAATATTAATTTTAAGGATTCACTTATAAGTGGAAAATGAGAACTAACTGGTAGAAAATAATTATGATAAAAGTTGAAATGTTTCCAGTGAGTGGGGAAGAAAAAGCATATGATGTAAGAACAGTATATGGTAGGGGTTGCTTCCAAAGTTCCAGGGAGTTCTGTGTCTTCATCTGGTAAATGGTTACATGGGTAGTCACTTAATAGTGAAGGAGGGATAGAGAAAGGAGGTTAAATCCTGTAAGTCCAGTGACCTATCCCTTTCAGAATGCACATGGGGCCTGATGACATGCACATATCCGGTGGGTATGTTCTGCCACCTATCAGACTGAATGATTAGCTGAATCCTGCTGCTAGACTATTGCTGCTTCTGCCACAGATGCTGAAGGGACTGTTGAGGCCTGAGTGAATACTTAAGCAGAAAAGGAATAATAATACAGAAGTTTGGGAATGGAGAGAGATAAGCTGAGGTGTCAGGGGTTGAGGATAATAGGGAACTTAGGCGTTGACTTGAGATAAGGCATTCCGTGCCTCTTTCATATGAAGATACCACTATATACTTATTTAGAATAGCCGTAATGTAGTACACCGACAGCACCAAACACTGGCAAGGATGTGCAGCAGCAGAAACTTTCATTCATTGCTGGTGGGAATGCTAAATGGTGCAGCCACTTTGGAAGACAGTTCGGCAATTTCTCACAAAACTAAATAATTCTTGCCATACACCCAGCAATCGCACTTCCTGGTATTTACCCAAATGGGTTGAAAACGTCTGTCCACACGGACACCTTCTCACAGATGTTTATAGCAACTTTATTCATAACTAGCAAACCTTGGAAGCAGCTAAGAGGCCCTTCAGTTGGTAAATGATGAGCAAACCGTGGTGCATCCAGACAATGGAATATCATTCAGGAGTAAAAATCGATGAGCTATTAAGCCATAAAAAAACATGGAGGAACCTTCAATGCATACTATTAGGTGAAAGAAGCCACTCTAAAAATTTTGGCTACATGCCACTCTAAAAATACTACAGAGTTCAAGTACATGGAATCCTGAAAAGGGCAAAACTTCAGAGATGGTAAAAGGACCAGTGGTCTCCAGAAGTTGGAGCTGGGAGTGAGGGTGAAGGAAGGGATGGATGAAGAGAGCACAGAGGATTTTGATGGTAAAAAATGCTGTATGATACTCCAGTGGTAGATAAACGTCTTTATACATTTGTATAAACCCGTTGAATGTAAAACACCAAGCATGAACCATAATATAAACCAAAGACTTTGGGAGATGATGATGTGTCAGTGTAGGCTTATGACTGTACCCAGTGTGTACCGTCATGGGGCAGGAAGTTCACAGCAAGTGAGGATTTGTAGAAGCAAGGGTACATGGCAACTCTCTATACTTTCTGCTCCATTTTGCTGTGAATCTAAAACTGCTCTAAAAAAGAAAGTTGATTAATTTGCAAAAAAAGAGGAGTAGTTTTGTTAAGCTGAATTGAATTTGAAAAAATATATTAAAAAGTCTAGGTTACAAAAGAGTATTTGCTACCTTGATTAGTTGGATCTCTTTATTGATTCTCATGGCATGATATATAGGATAAACTGTTCCAGTGAAGAATCATACATTTAATCACAGGGAAATGAGGCAAACAGAAAGTTAATCTAACATTAAATTATTTGAAATGTTCCCCGTTCCATGAAAGCAGGCTGAGGAATGCTGACATACACTCCATCTCTCTTCATTCATCTTGCTTCTTTAAAGAGAGATGTGCATAATTTAATTCAAGTTGTCAGTATTTCCAGAAATATGTAGCTAACTAAGACGTTCATGTCACTTTGTTTTTCTGATAACTTCCTGGAAAGTTATTCAATTAAATAGGCTAACACCCCGCTACAATGGGAGACGTCTCTATGTAAGTTGCGATAAAGCAGAGTGACTAAATCAGGCTGCTGGTGTTGCCTCTGAGCCAAGTTTTGACAGGATTTCTGACTTCTCTTTTTTTTCCCCCCATAGAATTTTGGCTTGTTCAAAATGTGAAAATGAAACAGAAAAGGCTGTAGCTAATTCTGTTCCATAAAAGGAAAACATGTGGAAGTGGGAAAATAGACCACGGTGCATGTTTGATCTACCTGATACATGCTGTGCCAGGTAGAATTCATTGCCAGACCTCCCCTACTTTGTCCTACTTAGCAATACAGTCATCCCTCAATATTAGCAGAGGATTCGTCCCAGGACTCCTGCAAATAATCTTCAGATGCTCAAGTCCCTTATAGAAAATGGCAGAGTGTTTGCCTATAACTTATGCCCATCTTCCCATATACTTTACCTCTAGATTACTTATAACACCTAATACAATGTAAATACTATGTAAATAGTTGTAAATACAATACAAATGTTTCCAGTGAGTAGCAAGTTCAAGTTTTGCTTTTTGGAACTTTCTGGAATTTTTTTCAAATATTTTTGACAGGAGGTTGGTTGAGTCCGGGGATGCAGAACACACAGATATGGAGCCTGACTGTACTGAAGCTGTGGCCTGTAGACATTTTGCTTTTGCAGCTGTCTCAGTGTTAGCTTTGTCACTAGAAAGAGCTGAAGGGGCCCTACAGGAAGGGCTTTCCTGCTTCTGATGTGCTGCTTTTGAGGGCGTGAGAGCCAGCAAATCAGCTTACAGGAGGTCTAACAGTACTGGCTTTAGGGACCTTCGTAGGCTAGCCATGGCTCTCAGCATCCGGAAAGTTTTCAGCCCCTGGCAGGCCACTCTCGCATATGAGCCTTGGGTTGCTCCCTCTGACAAGTTTCTTCAGCCCTGGAAAACTGGTGTCCTAGTGGTAGCCACACCCTCTCCAAAGAGATCTGAATTTAAGTTGTGGGTAGAAAGATATATTAAGTCTGTCCACTTCTTGTTCACATTTCCTGGGGTTCTCAGGATAGCAGTAGCTGAGTTATGCATTTGCAACTTCTGTATACCTTATGATTTTCTTTTAACCTTTAACCACCGAGTTAACAATTCTGTATGTAAAATTTTCTTCTTCAAATGCCTGATAGGTTTTATGTCTTCTAACTAGACTCTGATTGATACACACATATTAAATAGAGCTATTGTCAGCGAAAAAATGTTGCCTGCCATATCAGTAAACAAAGGATGCTGCAGCCATCGTCATCACATTACAGCTGCCTCAATGATGAGCAGAACGCAGGATAGAAATAGGATGCCTGCCATCAAGGCATCAGCCCCTGCAGCCATTCCCCCACTCCAAAGGTGCACCCTGAGGAGACTCAGGATGAGAAGCACAGGATACTGGCTCCCATACATAGAAAAGTGCTAAGTTCATTAACATGAGATGTCAGGTTTTCTTTAATTAACAGTAATCTTTTGATGTTCTGACTATCTGGTCTTTGTTGCAAAAACTCCTCTATATCCTGGCTCCTCCCTTACCTCTTTGGAACAATTTCTCAGAGAGGCTACATCCCAGGCTTTAAGTTCTCAGTTTTATCTGCCAAATAAAACATATTTCTCAACTTTTAGGCTGTGCATTTTGTTTCAGTTGACACTACCTAAATGCTTAGCAATAGGAAGTCCAAACATAGTGGTATGAACCAAATTATTTGTATGAGTGGAGGCTAGGGCAAAAAGCTTATTCTCCCATAATGTTGCTTTGTGACAATGAAACTATTTAAGTGGCGTATTCAAGCCATCAAAGAAAACTAATACAAAATTAGTATCTATTAGGAGATTTATTCCAACTGTTAATGAAGGGTGTGTGTGTGTGTGTGTGTGTGTGTGTGTGTGTGTCTGTTTGTAATATAGGATCTCTGAAAACAAATTCACTACCTTTTTTTTAAGATTTTATTTTATTTTTTGTAGTGTTATGTGTGTTGTTAGATTTATTTGTTTAATTCCCACTAACTTCTAATTTCTTGGAAAAATAATATATTCTGCTGTACTTACTTGCATAATTCTACTTCCCTTATTAGTAACATGTATAAAAGGAGATTATCCGGCCACTACTACCTACATATGTTGTTTTATAATTGTCCACTTAATAGTTTCATTTTTTTACCAGAATGAGCATTGCAATGTACTTCACATATAGAAGTTGAGCAATTTTGGAAAAGAAATGCATGTCCTGTCTGGTGGACAGGATAGATTGTAGAATTCTCAGTACTTTTGCTGCCTCTTGTTCTACGTATATAATTTTCCAAGGTAAAACCACTGATTATTTGTTAGAAGGATTGTAGTGTATGGGTATAATTTTTCTGAAAGAAGAGAATTTTCCCAATAATTCTGCTTTATTTACCACAGTGAAGGGTATCGAGTACGTGCCTGCTAAATGGTTTATCCTACTTGATTTAGCACTGTAAAAGGGGTATCTCAGTGATAGCAATACTTCAAAATTCAAATATCCTGAATTTGCTCTTATTATCTGTTACATATTACTCCATTCCTTTGACCTTCTTTAATTCTAACCCATTCTTTCATTTTACTCTACTTTAAATCACACATTACCTACCTTTTGAATTAACGTCCTTGTTATTGCCCTCACCCCACTGTATTCGATGACTTTAAAATTTTTCAGAGGACCATAATGTATAATGGAAAAATAATCACTCTTCTATCTTTGTGTTCTGATATAGGTTTATATCATCATGACTGACTCTTCTTTAACATATCCTCTTGATCAGGTTACTTAAATGCTCTGAGCCTTTCTTTAGATAATGATAATAATATGGTCTATGTGCTGTTTAATTATGTAATTATATTACTCAGGGTTCTGCCAAGATAATGCTGTGTAACAAAGAGTTCCATAGTCTCAACAAGCATTTACTTATTGGTCAAATCTCTGAAGGTCTTCTGGGATTGTTCGGGTTCAGGTTCAAGTCAGTTTCATGTCTTTCATTCTGGGACCTGCAGCTACCCAGGCATAATCCTATTATGATAGATGCTAAAACCCAGGAGGCCATGCTAAACCAAATTTTAAATAAAATATTTAAAAGCTTTGTTTATATTACCTCCACTGATGTTTCTTGATTAAACCTCTATTTTGCTTCCTGTGAATAGGTCCCACTCCATTGTTCCCAACAACTCTTTGCTCTGCCCTATGAGACCGTGTTTGTTATATAATGTGGTCTTCTACTGTATATTCATTACTTCAAGTTGCTCACTTCTACATCCAACCTTGCAAAAGAGCTTTCCTTGATAGAAGCTAGTGTAGAACACTAGCTACAAAAGAAATTGTGTGTCTGTGTGTGCTTGTATGCATTGCAATAAGCCTGTGAAAATATTTACTTTCTCATAAATCACCAGGAAAATGCAAACAAACAAACACATAAGAAATGTGATAACACTCTCACCTGTCCATTTGTCAAAAATAGTTTATATTTGGTGTTGGAGAATTTGCAGGGAAACTGCCACTCACACAGTTGTAAAATGATGAGAGTGTAAATTGTTAAATCTTTAAGAGAGCAATTTGTCAGTATCCATAATAAAAGGTATGCATTCTTTGAATACTTCACGGGAATTTATCTGTTGGATACACTGACAAAAAATGTCAAGTTATTTATCTGAAGTGTTTATTGTAGCATATTTACAATGATAAAAATATTAAATAATTTAAATTTCCATTAATATATCATTGCTTAAATATAGTATGTTACATACAACAGAAACTTCAGCAATTATTGAAAGGAATTAAAAAGATCAGTGTTTACAGACATGAGAACAAGTTTGAGTTACATTCTTAAGTGGAAAAGAAAAAATGAAGGACAATATATAGTGGGTAATTTTTTATATATTAAAAAAAATGTTCAAGCATTGATTTGTTGACCGATACACATGCTGTAATAGGGAAGAACAAATCTGACTCCATATTGGATCTGTTCCTGTTACTTTAGCATTTGTAGTCTACTGCTTTTGCTACAAGTTAATCACTAAAGGGCTGTTGCCTGTAGCTTAAAGTATACATAACGGGCCATCTCCGGGAACACTGCCTCCCATGCCTGAGAATTCAGCTTTACCTTTGTTGATCTCACAGGAAATATCCAGACAAGGCCCACCTGGGAATGGCTGCAGGAAAGGAGAAATTAACCCATCCCCTCCTCCCCACCCCCAGTCTGACAGGAACCAGGAAATATTTGCAGGAATTTATCACCTTTTTTACTTTACCTCCTCACCTCCCTTTCTTTGTTCTATAAAAGAAACTAGCATCCAAACCCAGGCAAGATGGTTCTTAGGGACACTAGTCCACCATCTGCTCGGTCTATTGGCTTTCCAAATAAAGTCACTGTCCCTTGCCCCAACAACTCGTCTCTCGATTTATTGGCCTGTTGTGCCAGGAGCAGCATGAGCTTGGACTCGGTTACAATGTCACACAAACACACACATCCATGCTTTCATTCCACTAGAAGGAAACAAAAGGAAAAGTTAACAAGCTTTGGTTTGGGGGAGAATGACGACTATTGTTTTTTTATGACTTTCAGATTCTTTGAAACTTTTACAATGAGCAATGTTACTTGAAAAAAGAAGCTAGAAAAGAAATTTACTCTACCTATGAAGAGTTACTTAGTGATTAATGAAATATTTGCTATGTGCCAAGTGAATATATAGTTACTAAGACTTTCTAGGATAGGGCAGTGGATGTGAAATAGAACATCATGGAGAAGGCAGGCTCTAGGCTGAATACTACATGTTAAAGAGAATGATGTATCAGATGAAGAGATGGTGGTGACCATTCTATCCAGGGGCTTTCTGTAAACTAAGCGGTTTGGCATAGTGATTGGGTGGGATACTTATGAAGTCAGTCGGTATGAGCTCAGTTCTCAGCTCTAATATTTACTAGCTGTGTGACCTTGGGCATGATTTTTATTGTTTCTGTGACTCAATTTTCTCATCAATAAAATGCAGTTGATGATAGTAATACCTACCTCATAGAGGATTTATGAGAATTGAAATATACTACACAAAAGCCTTTTGGATAACCCCTGGCAAATAGTAAGCCATAAATAAAGGTTAGGTGATATTATTGTAATTAGCAAGATTGAAAGAAGCATTAATGTGGCTAAAGCAGGTTGTCTTTTTTTTTTTTTTTTTTTTTTGCGGTACGCGGGCCTCTCACTGTTGTGGTCTCTCCCGTTGCGGAGCACAGGCTCCGGACGCGCAGGCTCAGCGGCCATGGCTCACGGGCCCAGCCGCTCCGCCGGCAGGCGGACTCTCAACCACTGCGCCACCAGGAAAGCCCGGTTGTCTTTTTAAGCATATCATTGACATGATAGGGTGATTGCATGAAGCTCAGTAGAACTCTATTGCATTTCTGACGGTTCTTTAAACATACTTCATTTGCAGCTCTTTCCTACCCATAAAGAGCCTTTCTTATTAGAATATGAAGCAGATAGAAACTGATCACCTCTGGCTGATAGGTCAAACTTTTTTTCCTGCCTTTCTAATGGAGATTCAATAAAAGTACATAATTCCTTTGTTAATACAACTGAAGAAAAATGTTAAGAATTTGGCTAACTACATCCAAGGAAAGTTCTTCTCCCTGAATCTTGACAGTTTGTTTTTGCTAGATGAGTAGATGAAATTACTGGTAAGAATTAGCATGTGAAAGCCCTTCTCACATCAATTTTAATACTAATTTGGAAAAATAATCCAATTTTTCATGTATGTTGATGGTGCATTATTATGGTTCCTAGCACGTAAAACCAAGCAAAGACAGGCTCAGTCACATTCAGATTTACATTGCCTTTGTAATCCCTGTCTTTTCCTTATTCTTCCAAGTATATGCTTCAGCAGAATTGTAAGCCAAACTTTTTTCTTCTACAATCATTGATATTTTGGGGTTCAGTCACCCTGTAGCACCCTGCTGCATGCTGTACAGAAACTTTCTTATTCTCACATAAAAATAAAAGCTTACGCATAAGTAATAAATACACGTAGATCAGCAACTTTTTCACACATGCTCTGTTAAAAAAAAAAATCCAGTCTTGGTTAGGTGAGACTTTATACTAAGGGAGGGAGGGATCAATGCAGTAGGGTTAGGTTTAGGGTTAGCGTTCTGACTATCAGAAAATGCAAATGTCTCAAAGATTCTGCAAAAACAGTTTTTCCCTTATAGAGAGGAGTGAACAAGGCTACAAAGAACTGGGTGTGGGAAAGTAGAATGAAAATGTATGATGTGATTGGACAGTAGATCCAATACTGCTTTAATCTGAGGCTGGTCTATTCTCAGGAGGGCCCTTTAATAAGAGGGGTTGGATGCTGTCTCAGGCTGAGGGTGGACCAAAGTCTAGAGTCCTGGGGAAAAGAAGTTTGGTTAACAAGCTGTGGAAGTAAACAAAGACCAATTAAATCAAATAAGTAAAGTTTATTTATTCAGAGCTTGCTATGGCAAGTCAGCCACCATCACTTGGGTTTGGCAGAGAATCTAAGGCAGATAGAGCCGTGGGAAAGTTTTATAGTGGAAAAAGGCTTCAGGTGTGCCCTGATTGGAGGCTGTTGGCATGCAGAAGCCACAGGGCAGGCTAACTAGAAGTGGGGTTTCCTGTGTGATTGGTTACGGGTGCATATCTGGCTTTTCTCTGCTTGGTCCTAAGTCGAAAACAGGAATAAGAATTAGGTATGTTATCATCTGTTAACCAAGTCCTGGCCATTTGGGGGCTGATATTTACAGAAGTTATTGTTTAGTTTCACAGACTGTCACTAGAGACAGCAATCAGACTTAGAGTAGGCTGGCTTCCTGGGTTGTTTGTCATAGACAGAGGGTTTGTTTCCTGAGCAGGTTGCCGCAGGCTGTGGGTCAAAGTTCTACATTTATATATGGTCTGGTCACTGTTCATTTGTATATTCCTCCTCTCAAGGCATTTTGTTCTTATGAATCAGTAAGGACAAAACAATTCAGCTAATCATTTATTAGGTTAAGAATGGGAATTTGGAGGACCTCTGTTTGGGCTTGTCATAGGTAAACAATGGAGGTATCAGGGAATCTTAAGGGAATCTTATTTAAGTCATTTGGGAGAAGTGTGGTAGGTCTTTGCAGTAAGCCATTTCCAGGAACATGAAACAGGGTGTGTGTGTGTGTGTGTGTGTGTGTGTGTGTGTGTGTGTGTGTGTGGTTCTTAATATTTATTGTTTTCCAGCATCCCAAGGCTCAGGTAAAATCCAACATTCTCACCTCTGACCATTATTTATACAGCCATATCCATGCATATGTGGATAGATATGTATAATGATGGACACAGACACCTCAAGAAAGTTATCTGAACATCTTTATTGTATATATATGTTTAATTTTTCCATTTCACAAGGCAAAATATTTCATTTTGAGTCTCTCGTTTGTCTATCTGTTTTCTTGAAAAAGAGATTAAATAGTCAGGAGCACGCCCAGGGCTGTTCATTGTTCCTCCCAATGATACATTAATGAGGTATTTGAAGAAATTTAGAAAATTTTACTTACCTAATGAGATATGTGGCATTCTAAGATTGAGAATGTGTCTCAGGCCTTCATGAATAAAAAGACTCCTTCCATATTACCGAAATTAATAGGTATCTTAGCCCACGTTGCCCATAGATGTGCTTCCTCAGGCTTTGAGCCTCTTCCTCTTAGTGTGAAGGGCACTGACATGTTTTTATTCAACCCTGAGTTTAGATGATCACCGTGACACAGTCTTGTGAAACTTCAGGGAACAGTGCTTGAAACAGATATAACAGACATTATACTTCAGGGTCTACCAAGATTGCATTATGATTCAGAGCTAAAAAGAAATGCAGAAAAGGTTCATTCATAGAATTCTTTATTATCACTCCCATCAACTTCCTGAAATTTAACTCTATGTAGCCATAATGACTCACTAGAAGAGCCTCAGGAGATCTGAAAGCATTGCTCAAAACAGAGTGATCACCCTGGGCCTTGAGCACACCTGATCCCACTGGGACTGCCTCCTGCCCGATTTCAGATACTCAGACTCCACCATTACTTTCACTTAAGTTGGTGACCCCAAAAGATGGGCATGTCTAGAATATCTTGAGGAGGACCTTCAACATGGTGGAGGAGTAAAATGTGGAGATCATCATCCTCCCTACAAATACATCAAAAATACATCTACATGTGGAACAACTCCTACAGAACACCTACTGAATGCTGGCAGAAGACCTCAGACTACAAAAAGCAATGGGCTGACAGGGTCTTGGTGTTCCGGGCGGGTGGCAGGCCTGACCCTCTGAGGTGGGCGAGCCAAGTTCTGGACATTAGAACACCAGAGACCTCCCGCTCCCACATAATATCAATTGGTGAGAGCTCTCCCAGAGATCTCCGTCTCAATGCTAAGACCTAGCTCCACTAAACGACCAGCAAGCTCCAGTGCTGGACACCCCATGTCAAACAACGAGCAAGAGAGGAGGACAACACCATCCATTGGCAGAGAGGCTGCCTAAAATCATAACAAGTTCACAGACACCATAAAACACATCACTGGACAGGGTCCTGCCCACCAGAAAGACAAGATCCAGCCCCATCCACCAGAACACAGGCACCAGTCCCCTAGACCAGGAAGCCTACACAACCCACTGAACCAACCTCACCCACTGGGGGCAGACACCAAAAACAACAGGAACTACCAATGGGAAGCCTGCACAAAGAAGACCCCAAACACAGTAAGTTAAGCAAAATAAGAAGACAGAGAAATACGTAGCAGATGAAGGAGCAAGGTAAAAACCCACCAAACAGATGATCCAAAATTGTGGAAATAGAATGGAGAAAATAAAAGAAACATTTAACAAGGACCTAGAAGAACTAAAGAGCAAACAAACAATGATGAACAACACAATACATGAAATTAAAAATTCTCTAGAAGGAATCAATAGCAGAATAACTGAGGCAGAAGAACAGATATGTGACCTGGAAGATAAAATAGTGGAAATAACTACTGCAGAGCAAAATAAAGAAAAAAGAATGAAAAGAATTGAGGACAGTTTCAGAGACCACTGGCACAACATTAAATACACCAACATGTGAATTATAGGGGTCACAGAAGAAGAAGATAAAAAGCAAGGGACTGAGAAAATATTTGAAGAGATTATAGTTGAAAATTTCCCTAACATGGGAAAGGAAGTAGTCAATCAAGTCCAAGAAGTGCAGAGAGTCCCATACAGGATAAATCCAAGGAGAAACATGCCTAGAGACATATTATTCAAACTATCAAAAATTGAAAACAAAAAAATATATTAAAAGCAGCAAGGGAAAAACAACAAATAACATGCAAGGGAATCCCCACAAGGTTAACAGCTGATCTTTCAGCAGAAACTCTGCAAGCCAGAAAGGAGTGGCAGGACATATTTAAAGTGATGAAAGGGAAAAACCTACAACCAAGGTTACTCTACCCAGCAAGGATCTCATTCAGATTCAATGGAGAAATTAAAACCTTTACAGACAAGCAAAAGCTAAGAGAATTCAGCACCACCAGAACAGCTTTACAACAAATGCTAAAGGAACTTCTCTAGGAAGGAAACACAAGAGAAGGAAGAGACCTATAATAACAAAGCCAAAACAATTAAGAAAATGGTAATAGGACCATACATACAATTAATTACCTTAAGTGTAAATGGATTAAAGGCTCCAACCAAAAGACATAGAATGGCTGAATGGATACAAAAACAAGACCCGTATACATGTTGCCTACAAGACACCCACTTCTGACATAGAGACACATACAGCCTGAAAGTGAGGTGATGGAAAAAGATATTCCATGCAAATGGAAATCAAAAGAAAGCTGCAGTAGCAATTCTCATATCAGACAAAATAGAGTTTAAAATAAAGACTATTACAAGAGACAAAGAAGGACACTATATAATGATCAAGGGATCAATCCAAGAAGATATAACAATTGTAAATATTTATGCAGCCAAAATAGGAGCACCTCAATACATAAGGCAAATGTTCACAGCCATAAAAGGGGAAATTGACAGTAATACAATAATAATAGAGGACTTTAACACCCCACTTTCACCAATAGACAGATCATCCAAAATGAAAATAAATAAGGAAACACAAGCTTTAAATGATACATTAAACAAGACAGAATTAATTGATATTTATAGGACATTCCATCCAAAAACAACAGAATACACTTTCTTCTCAAGTGTTCATGGAACATTCTCCAGGATAGATCATATTTTGGTCACAAATCAAGCCTTGGTAAATTTAAGAAAATGAAATCGTATCAAGTATCTTTTCTGACCACAATGCTATGAGACTAGATATCAATTACAGGAAAAGATCTGTAAAAAGTACAAACACAAGGAGTCTAAACAATACACTACTAAATAACCAAGAGATCACTGAAGAAATCAAAGAGGAAATCAAAAAATACCTAGAAACAAATCACAATGAAAATACAACAACCCAAAACCTATGGGATGCAGCAAAAGCAGCTCTAAGAAGGAAGTTTATAGCAATACAATCCTACCTCAGGAAACAAGAAACATCTCAAATAAACAACCTAACATTATGCCTAAAGCAGTTAGAGAAAGAAGAACATAAAACCCCCAAAGTTAGCAGAAGGAAAGAAATCATAAAGATCAGATCAGAAATGAATGAAAAAGAAATGAAGGAAACAATAGCCAAGATCAATAAAAATAAAAGCTGGTTCTTTGAGAAGATAGACAAAATTGATAAACCATTAGCCAGACTCTTCAAGAACAAAAGGGAAAAGACTTAAATCAACAGACTTAGAATGAAGAAGGAGAAGTAATAACTGACACTGCAAAAATACAAAGGATCATGAGAGATTACTACAAGCAACTACATGCCAATAAAATGGACAACCTGGAAGAAATGGACAAATTCTTAGAAAAGCACAACTTCCCAAGACTGAACCAGGAAGAAATAGAAAATATAAACAGACGAATCACAACTACTGAAATTGAAACTGTGATTAAAAATCTTCCAACAAACAAAAGCCCAGGACCAGATGGCTTCACAGGCGAATCTTATCAAACATTTAGAGAAGAGCTAACACCTATCCTTCTCAAACTCTTCCAAAATATAGCAGAGGGAGGAATACTTGCAAACTCATTCTATGAGGCCACCATCACCCTGATACCAAAACCAGACAACAATGTCACAAAGAAAGAAAACTACAGGCCAATATCACTGATGAACATAGATGCAAAAATCCTCAACAAAATACTAGCAAACAGAATTCAACAGCACATTAAAAGGATCATACACCATGATCAAGTGGGGTTTATCTCAGGAATGCAAGGATTCTTCAATATATGCAAATCAATCAATGTGATACATCATATTAAAAACTGAAGGATAAAAACTATATGATAATCTCAATAGATGCAGAAAAAGCTTTTGACAAAATTCAACACCCATTTATGTTAAAAATCTTCCAGAAAGTAGGCATTGAGGGAACTTACCTTAACATAATAAAGGCCATATATGACAAACCCATAGCAACATCGTTCTCAATGGTGAAAAACTGAAACCATTTCCACTAAGATCAGGAACAAAACAAGGTTGCCCATTCCCACCACTATTATTCAACATAGTTTTGGAAGTTTTAGCCTCAGCAATCAGAGAAGAAGAAGAAATAAAATGAATCCAAATCAGAAAAGAAGAAGTAAAACTGTCACTGTCTGCAGATGACATGATATGATACATAGAGTTTCCTAAAGATGCCGCCAAAAAACTATGAGAGCTAATCAATGAATTTGGTAAAATAGCAGGATACAAAATTAATGCACAGAAATCTCTTGCATTCCTATACACTAATGATGAAAAATCTGAAAGAGAAATTAAGGAAACACTCCCATTTACCACTTCAACAAAAAGAATAAAATTCCTAGGAATATGAGAAAACCATAATTCAAAAAGAGTCTTGCGCCACAATGTTCATTGCAGCTCTATGTCATACAGCATGAAGTAAGTTAGAAAGAGAAAAACAAATACCGTATGCTAACACATATATATGGAATCTGAAAAAAAATGGTTCCGAAGAGCGTAGGGGCAGGGGAGGAATAAAGACACAGATGTAGAGAATGTGCTTGAGGACATGGGGAGGGGGAAGGGTAAGCTGGGACCAAGTGAGAGAATGGCATGGACATATATACACTACCAAATGTAAAATAGATAGCAAGTGGGAAGCAGCCGCATAGCACAGGGAGATCAACTTGGTGCTCTGTGACCACCTAGAAGGGTAGGATAGGGATGGTGGGAGGGAGATGAAAGAAGTAGGGGATATGGGGCTATATGTATACATATTGCTGTTTCACTTTGTTATAAAGCAAAAACTAACACAACAATGTTAAGCAATTATACTCCAATAAAGATGTTAAAAAACAAAACAAAACAAAACAATAAAACAGAGTGATTGCCTTGTTTGTGAGGACATCTCTTTTGTCACCTAAAAGTGAAATAAATTAGGGGGTTCCATTTCCACTGTTGCTGACTCACTGCTTAACCTATATCAGAGCTGTATACACATATCAATCTTAACACGATGTGAGGCTTTCAAAATCGAGCCATAAGTCATTTTGAAAAAAGGAATCCAAAAACAGGAAACAAAGATTTTTATATAGGAGGCAGCATTCTAAAATTTAATTTGGAAAGAATGTCATTTAGAAATGTGAGATGTAAAATGTGTGACATGAAGGAGCTAGTGGACAACACAAGGTCATGTGAAGGCAAGTATGAGAGAAGCGGATTAAAGAAGTATATCCTGGTGTCCCAGTGTGAAAGAGACCACTTACACCATGGCTAGAGAAGCTCCCAGTCTCCCCAAGAAATGTGACTACGCCTGATTAAATGTTAAAGTGTTCCATGTATATATTTGCATCCTCAATTATAAATGGGAAAAATAACCAAGTGAGCAACTGTGAATCATTAATCTTTGCATATGAAGAGTTTTTGCTTGTTTATTTTAGATCAGTAGGGATCCATAAAATAAGAAATTCTTAGAGGAAGAAAATTTTATAAAAACATTGTAATGAATAGTCAAGGTCCAAATACCCAAATAAGGGCATCTTTAGGATGAGATACAAGAAGGGGAAAAGCAGCAGAATGGGTAAATGAGAGACACCAGATAAGTTTCACAAAATATACCTCTGGCTGTAAATATTAAGAGAATTTTGCTATTCGTTTTGAATCAGATTCTAAAAGAAACCAAGTTTAATGGATTAGATTACTAGAAAGTTGACAACTTTGAGAGCAAAGTCCAGTTTTAAAACATAAACAAACTTCAGCCATATGTCTCCTGTGTAGACAAGAAAGGGGAAGCAGAGACGAGACAAGTGGGATTGTAGCTAAATCTGTTCCAAATTTTCCGTTTGCTCCATTTGCCTCTACAAATAAATGCATAGCAACCAGACTGACCTAGTGTATTCTTTACAAAGGCTCTGGGTTTGTTTTGTGTTTAGTTTTAGTCATTTCTTTTAACACCGAACATTCAGGTGTTCATGTGAATAACAAAACTGTCACAGATGTTGTATGCACCCCATCTATATCCCCTTATCATTACCAATTTGATGTAATATCACCTGACTTCCAACTGCTAGAATCTGTATTCTTTTACTGAGATCTTTGTCTGGCTAGTGAGCGAGATTCACACCCTAAGCGCGAGACCACCTGTGCTGAGGAATCGGGAGCAGTGCTTAACCACTATCTAAAGGGAGGTGTGAAAAAATACACCCATTTCCTTGGTCCTTGGAGGCATGACCTTGCACTGGCTCCTAGGGTTTCCACAGCAGAATTAAACTTCAGTGATTCACAGTGGTAGCTGGCTTGATAATGTGCCTTCCCTCCGTTTTCTCATTACCCCATACAGTTTCCTTCACCTTTCACATAAACTAGTTGTTAGAGACCCTGGCCTCAAGATATTCCTGGGGAACTCAAACTAAGGCAAAAATCAACAAAGCAAGTCATTTTATATAATGTCAATACTATATCTCAGTTTAATCTTCACACTACAAGAATGTTAGGACGAAAATAACCTGTTGGATGATTAATCGGATCTCTGAAATCTCTGGATCGAGAGAGAGCGAGCCTGAGCACTTGGGTATTTTAGTGGATATGAGAAATAATACTCATTCTGGTGCAGCTATTTTCATGAAGCAAGGGATGCTGTGAGCAGCAACTCGTGGTTGCAGTTGTGATATTGGCACATGTACTGAGCCATCAATCTGGCCTCCTCTCCATATGCACTGCGCAGCTGGCCAGGCTGCTGGAGGAGCCTTCTGTAGCAGGACAGCCTGCTGGGCTTGAGATAAAACACACCTGCTCTTCACTGTTTCCTTCTGGGACCTTCTATGCTAAATGGGATGATTTCTTTTTCAATAAACACTGGGCTCAGTTATGGGCATCCAGCAGGCGGTGGGTGCCAGGACTGAAAAAAATGGCAGGATCTGCAGAGGGAAATTGATAGGACATTATTCTAGGTAAAAAGAGAGTTGTATCTGCCAACTTATATTGGTCTCATACCCACTAGCATTACTGAGACATCCACAATCCTTAAAAGACTTACAGGAGAAAAATAAGCTCAATTCTCAAAGGACCAGAGATTTTCATTTGGTTCCAGTGGGCCACTGCCAGTTACATGGCTTGATATTGGGATCCTTCAAGCAAAAATGTAAGGAAGACCTACTGGAAAATTTAATTGTTCTATAAGTTGATCACCAGTGTCCTTAAAATTCAGAGTATACTTAAGCAGTATTTTTACCTATGAAAAATTAAAATAATCCAGCCAACAGTACTCTGTGGTTCAAATTATCCCAGACTTTTTTTTTTTCTTGTGTATTTTCTGTTTATAGACTCAAGGATCAGAAATTACTACACAAAAAAGCTAGATGACTCTTGAATAAATATGTAAGTTTTGCCTAATATAAACATTTCTAATAAATGCATTGTTTCATGGTGTCTCAGAAGCTGTTACTGAGAGTCCCAGCCTCCTATAAACCAGAACAATCTGAAATTTAGGAGAGAGGACAGAGACCACAACCCTAAAATAGCTTTGGCCTGGAGAGATCGTCCCCCTACTTCAGTTTCTCTGCTAGAGACTCTTTCCAAAGGCTAGCTCACTGCCGCTATACTAGTAGAGACAACAGAACTCTTGCACGATCATTCCGATACGTGCACTGCAGGATTGGGGATTTACAGAAACACTAAACTTGAGTTTTTTCGATCTCCTATAGATAGTTATTCTTTGCTCCCAGGTATCCTGATTTTCATTTGACTCACAAGCCTGGTTTACAATAAGGCCACATTTGGCTAGAACATAGATGCAGTTCACACACGTTAGAAAACCAAATACAGGGAGGAGTGAGGCTTTCACAGTTTCTTCAGGATCCTATGTTAGTCTTCAAGAAGTCATTACATGACAATGTTTCCTCCCCCTCATATTGAAAAATAAAGAGCAATTTGCTAAATTCAGACCAAGGGAGAAGTGAAAAATTGTGTGACAATTAATAATAAGGTTAAGGAACTCTAACCATTAGGTAATTATAGAGCTTTCGGTAAATTATGCCAACTTTAAAAAAAAAAAAAATTATGCCAACTTTGTGTTTGCCAGTACTTTACTATAGCTTCTTCTAATGATAACTTCCATCAGGAGTTGTTTATAAATGTCTGTGTGCATCATTTCGAGATAAAGAAACTCATGAAAGGATAGCTCAATTTCTCTCAGCAATATTCAGTAGAAATATAATGCAAGGCACATATGTGATTTCAGATGTTCTAGTTGCCACTTTAAATTTTTTAAAAAAGTAAAGTTAATTTTAATAATAGATTTACCCCAATACATCCACAATTGTTTTTCAAGATTTAATCAATATAAAAATTATTGAGATATTTTACATTATTCTTTGTATTCAACCTTTGAAGTCTGGTGTGTAACTTACAATTACAGCACATCCCAGCTTGGACTGGCCACATTTCAAGGGCTCAATAGTCACATGGGACTAGTGGCTATCATGTTGGACAGCAGGTCTACCTGGTATCTAGATACAAAATCCAAGAATGAAAAGTGTTGCTACTTTCAAGCCCAGTAAGACACTCAATTGCTCTGATGGCATTTTTGGGAAAGAAGGAAACTTATACAATACAGTGATGAAAACTCACAGTAGATAATGCCTTTTTCCAAAATAAATAGCTCACATTTAAGAATTAGGTCTACTTCTCAGCACTATACATCTTGGAATCATCTCAACTTATTCCTTGGCATCTGCAGAAGGATACGGTGACTTTTATTGCTTCTAGGACATGATTTGTTTGGCATTTGAAAAGTAAACAATGACAAAAGATATAGAAGGTAAAAATATCAAGGGATTTTTTCATTGTACATTTGGGAGTTTTTTGAATAAGAAAGAGTAAGTTCTTTTTTTCCCCTCCATACCAGAATCAGTTTGTTACGATAGCATCATGACTACAAAGAATGCTACAAATTATTTAATAGGGCATCTTCTCCCCTAATAAATTGCTTTTATAATCAGTGGAAAAAGAAAATAGAAGTCATTTTAATAGCATTTTTGTTGGTGGTGTTTTTCTACTCACTGCCCACCACAAAGAAGGAAGAAGAAGTGCATTGGCTTCAATTTGGATGCCCTGGGCATGAAACTGTCCTGCTTTGTATCCTGGAAAGAGAACATTCCTAGTTAATCTGGTATAGCCATGAAGCACCAACAAAACATTTGAAATAGAAATGTTTCAACTAGAAATGTTTCAAACTAGAATGCTAGTTCCCATAATGCTTACAGAGATATAAAACATTTTGTCAGCATATTAATACCATTTATATATTTCTGACTATTTGCAGCAAAGATGTGAAGCTAATATAAGTTATTATGATTTTTTTCCATTTTCTTATTGGAGTAATCTAGTGTTTCTTTCTAACCCCTTGACTTCCTTCTTCATATTCCTTAAGGGTTTTGCTCAACAAAACAAAATGTATTTTCCTCTCCAGGAATGTTCCCACCACCTTTCTTTCAATGGAAACTATAATTGGGGCTTTCAATTTGTGAATATTTACTTCTTAGCTCAACAGGACCTGTAAGAGTCAATCGATAAAATCTCAACTAGAGAAAACCAGGTTATGGTGACAAATATTCTATATTAAGATATATCAATTTTTCACAAATTGTATATAATATTCCTTGCTAAGCATGAAGTCAAATGCCAAAAGGACTTGTAATAACTCATGAAAAATAAAAAGTATAAAAAGGAAAAAAATCTTTATAAGAACTCTAGGAAAATAGCAAGTTCTATTTATAACTGGATCATAATACATTTTAAATGAAGCTAATTCTGGATTTTTTCCTAATTTTACCAATAGACATGAGATATTAAGTTAGGTATAAAGCAGATTCAGAAATCCTTCCCCAGCCATGGGATCTCCCTCTACAAACTTCTGGAATGTGTGTCGTTATTGGAAGAATTTCAAATTCAGAATATATGAAGTCACATGACCTAGGAATTTTTAGGAATATGATGTGGTAGAAAAGAAATGGGAAGGAATGTTAAAAGCTGATGAGCAGGAGACATTATTTCAAAATTCCTTTAAATCATTTTTTAAAGCCAGAGAATAGTTTAACCAAACCTAATATTGAACTTTAGTTAGTAGAAAGAGTTTGGGAAAATGTGTACTTTTGGAAACGGTCTAAATTACAATAGGTATTAGGAAAATATTTTCCTAAAAATAAAAAAGGAATTTCATATTGGATGAAGACCCACTCCTGGAAACATAACCACTGAAAGTACATATTATGTAAAGAAAAAATATCCACTTGAAACCAGCAGTGATGAGAACATATGAGTGGAAAAGAGGAACTGACCAGAGTTATACATTTTAAGTAAAGTATAATATTCATAATAGTTATATAATCCATATATATATATATATATATATATATATATTTTTTTTTTTTTTTTTTTCTGGCCGGGCCAGGTCTTTATCTGAATTTGGGCATGATACAGATGAAGAGGATTATGCCAATGAAGATGAAGCAGATGATAATAAAAGCACGGCCCCGAGCAGCCAGTTGACTGACTTGTGTGTGTGCTGCTTCAGTAGCCCAGATTCTGTCTTCAGCTTCTCCAGGTTCTGGTCGGCCATCTTGAGTGATGGATGTTATATATATATATATGGATATATACACATATATAATACTTTTTGGTGCAAGTGTGTGTGTGTGTGTGTGTGTGTGTGTGTGTGGTTTTCAATAGGTTAACATGAAATCTGTTTCTTAAGATGTATTTTCCTAAAAGATCTTATGTTTTTCAAAATGATTTTTCCTACCCTGGACAGTTTTATTTGCTTCAACAACTTGGCTTTGCAGTGATTACTTATGCATATTTTGTACCATATTTTCCAGTTGTCATCATTATAATATAGACAATACATTTTTTTAGAAAAAAATCTGGCCCCAAGACATTATATTCACAAGAGAGTTCCAAAGTTCCTGCCAAGGCATATTTTCTTTCCCTAACATGGTACATTTCATACCTTCATATTAATCATACCTAAAAATCAACATTCAGTCTCCATTATTTTTGCACAAATATTCCAAATACATTTATATTTAAATGTCTCACAGCTAATTCCTCTTTCCTAGAAGTTCTGTTTGGCTCTGTAGGACTTGAATGTTTAAACAGCCTCACTGTTATGCCATTGCTACCCAATAATTCCCCACTAAGAGGCTAGTATTTGATTCAGTTTTCAAACAGTTCCATATTAGTGGGACTAGAGAAAGAGATGTAAATGCCTTATAAAACAGAAATACTTAAAAAAATACAAATAAGCAACTCTGTTCGGAGGGTATATTTCTGTTCATTAATTGAATTAATTAATTAGTTAATTCAATATTCAATTACTGAAAATAACTTAATTATCCTGAAGCTACTATGGCCAGGATAATGAGCTAATGATTTGATGTGTGGGTAGGGGGGATATAAAAATGAGTGTGTTTGTGGTATCAAGGAAAGTTTAAGCTATTCATAAAGAAAAGCTATACATAAATAACTACAGTACAAGAAAGAAACTAATAAGTACCATGAGAATGGACGGAAGTATTTTGTACCCAGATGAGAGAGAACATACTCAACTGTCATGATTGGAGAAGATTTCCTGCAGTAAGTGACATATTAGAAAGAGATAAAAGAGGAATAAGATTTAAACAGAGAGTGCCACAGCTAACATGAATAAGAACAAGAGTTCAGATTTGGAAAAGCCCACATTGCACGTGGAGAATAATGCCCACAGTGAGGAGGGCAGAGGGTCCCTGCAGTAGGGTAGTAAACAATTTTGTGAAGGGCCCAGGAGTTAGTCCTTGGTTGAGGTAGACCATTCGCAAAATTTGAGCAGAGAAATCACCTTACAAAACAGTGTTCTTGGAGGGGCACATACTGTCTGATTATGGGGAAAAGATGGGTGGCAGAGCCTTCTAGGGTAAGGCAAACCCTGTGAAGGATGCAAAATGTATTATGAAAAGCAATCAACAAAGTGTTTGCCATGAAAGAGCGGGAAAAATCAAATGACCACTCTGAGAGGCTGGTGAAATCCTTAAAAGGGGAATGAGAGGCTGAGGGAAGAGCTACTATGTGAGGAAAGACAGGTGTGCATCTGTTCCATGGACCAGAAAAATGACGATTAGAGCACCAGAGTTATCTGGGTCATTCCAGATGCAAGTCTTTATTTATTTAAACATAATATTTTGTAGGTAAATATTCACTGACGTTGAAGCAATTCTTGAAGATTAAGAGGGCTGTCCAGAAGAAGTATGATAAATAAAAAATTACGGGACATCCAGGGGCACAAATCCCATCTGTGCTCTGGCTGGTTATGTGCATAAAAGCAAAATGGGGCAAAGAAATGGAATGTATTAAAAATCAGAATGGGTTTCAATTCTTTTAAAGTTCACACTAATTTCCTTATACTTTACTTGCATCTAGTCCTGGGATCCTGCAGATTTTTGGTGAATATTCATCAACATGTGATGTTCTGTCACATAGCATTGAGATCAAGATTGAGAACACAGAGAAAGAGCTGAACATGGTAAAGATGAACTACTCAAGGGATCAGATAAGTATCAGAGATAAAGCAAGTCATGGAAAAGATTCAAGGAGGTAAGCCATAGTTAGAGAGGAAGATGTGCAAGGATCAGAGAAAGAAGTGGTCCAGAATTCATCTGAGAACGAAATTCTGAGGTTCACAGATTCTGGAGTACAGAGGAAAGGTGAGGTGTTCAAAGACCGGGGAAAGAGGTATGTACCAAAGGGCAGAGCAAACCAGCAAGAGGCACCTGAAATGAGGCAGTAACTTAATGCCCAGGCAATGTCTGGCTGGTATGAATTTTACATGCATAAAGTAATAACTGAAATGTCACTGTAGGGTTTAATTTATTTGCTCAGGTTTTATTTTCTTATTGTTTTGTAGCAGCTGTTAAAAATTCTTACAGAATCTCTGTATTCCATTGACACTAAACTTTGGCTACTTATTTGAATGCCCTGAAGAGCCTTAAAATGTACTGATGACTGGGCCCCTTCCCTAAGGTTCCAGTTTAACTCTCCTGGGTGTAGTCTGGGCATCTGGAGTTTTGGAAACTCCTCAGCAGATTCCACTAGCTTCAGTGGAGAGCTCCTGCATATGTAAAACTGACCGCAGCTGTGCTGCTCACAGGGGAGGAGAGTAGAACTCTGTGGCCACTGCTTATCTCCTCCCAAATCCAATCTAGCTTGTGAAGCAGAGTCCCTGGGGGAATGTTTAAAAATACAGAAGCCTGGTCCCACTCTAAATCTATTGATTATGAATCTGAGTATTGAAGGTAGGGCAGAGCATGAATGATTCTGATACACAAATCCTGTTTAAAATCCTCTGCCGTACCTCCGCTTAAACTATACTTACTTTTTTAATTTAGAAAACATCTATTTAAAACTTTTATTTAAAAGGACACTTTACATCACATTCTTAAATGGAAATCAAAATCACTTGTCATACGTGATAAAAACTAATGTAAATAAAACAATATTATTGAATTATACTGGAAACCGTTGCCTGTGAAAACTTTGAGCCCTGCACTTGTTTTTTGTTTTTTTTTAATTGAAGTGTAGTTGACTTACAATGTTGTGTTTGTTTCAGGTATACAGCAAAGTGATTCAGATATATATGTATAGATATACAGATATATATATTTTTTTCAGATTCTTTTCCATTACAGGTTATTGCCAGATATTGAATATAGTTCCCTGTGCTATACAGTAGATTCTTGTTGTTTCTTTTATTTATTTATTTATTTATTTGCAGTAGGCGGCCCTCTCACTGTTGTGGCCTCTCCCGTTGCAGAGCACAGGCTCCGGACGCGCAGGCTCAGCGGCCATGGCTCACGGGCCCAGCCGCTCCGCGGCATGTGGGATCTTCCCGGACCGGGGCACGAACCCGTGTCTCCTGCATCGGCAGGCGGACTCTCAACCACTGCGCCACCAGAGAAGCCCTTGTTGTTTATTTTATATACAGTATTGTGTATCTGTTAATCCCAAACTCCTAATTTATCCCTCACCCCTTCTCCTTTGGTAACCATAAGTTTGTTTCCTATATCTGTGAGTCTATTTCTGTTTTAAAACATACTTTTTAAACCATTGCCACAAATAAAGATTTTGACTTCTGTTGAGTTTCCAAGCTTCTTCTGAAAGATAATACTTTCACCTGCTTAGTTCTGATGATTCAGTGCTATTTGTTTCTAGCTCTATATTAGATAATAACACTAATTACCATTAATTAAGAGTTATGTGGCAAGATATTTCTAGTCCCTGAAGATACCAGAAGAGTCAAGCCTTGGTCCTCATCCTTAATGATCCACCACCTAGTGGAGGAAAAACAAGTAAATATTTATGACATAGTGTGTAAGTGCTCTACAAAACCTGGGAGGAGCATGGAGGATGGGTAGAGGTAAGGAGAAGGTCACCAACACTGCCCGAGGTGTCCAGGTGGAAAAGCTTCCTTGATGGGACACATCAGGGGGAAACTCTGGATGGCTAGAGACAGAAAAGTAGTGTGTTAGAGAAGTAGGAAAAGAGGCCAATAAGCTAGGAAGTAGAAAACACTTTAACTCATGCAAATTTCAATATTTAATCAAGACATAAACTGCTGTCTCTGGGGGCTTCGTGATGCCTCTGTTTCCTCCTCTCCTTTGGAGTTCTGACTAATGGAATATATGCATAGAGCTCTATTAGTTTGGCACAGGACACATAAAAGGATTCAAGAAGCAAGTCAGTGCCTTTTAGGACCAGCATCTCTGCTTCCTAGTAGAAGAGGACCTAATTAATTTTAATCTCTGGTCAAACATGATGGCTAATCCTCCCTCTTTGGGAAATGGATTGAAAGTGGGTCACAGGGCCCAGGAGAGGGGGCAGTGCAGAGATTTCTCTCTCAGTCCTCCTGTGACAAAGACCATGAGCTGCTTATTAATATTCATTCTCTCTTTCTTCCTTAGTAGCATAACCAACCCATATTTTGTTCAGACTGACAATGTGTCCAGTTTAGAAGCAACACTTACCAGTCCTACTTGAGGCATTGATATCTATGGGACAGACTTCTGTCTTGTGTGGTGTTACTGGAGGTTGCTGGGTAGAGCTTGTGGACATTTTCCCCACAAGAGTGGCATACTCTAAGGATGTACTAACTTTTATAGTTGGCCTTGTTGCTTCCACAAACCTGGAACTCAGATGTGATGGCCGCAGGCACAGAACCATCATAGAAGAACAAATATGAAGATTAGTAGCCTGAGTCATGCATAGCAACATGAAGTATGATGCCAGTACTGAATAGTTTATCTTGAGACTTACCCTTACCAGAGGGAAATATAAATTCCCTAATTTGTTTAAGCCACTTTTGGGGGGGAAGGAGTGGTGGTGTCTCTGTTACTTGTAGGAGAATTATAATTCCTAACTGATACTCTTTTCCACAGGAGAAGAAATGACAAAAGTAAGTCCCCTTCTCCATCTATAAGGCAAGATTGAAAAGTTTGGTATGAAGGTACAAATGCTTTTCTTTCTACTTAAGGATAGCATGTAAAATTTATTGCCTTATAAATTTGTGTGCTACACCAAACTCCAGACCAAACAATAGCTGGAGAAAACACTCTTTATTTTTATGGCCTTGCCCTGCAGCATGCATGACCTTAGTTCCCCAACCAGGGATAGAACCCGTGCCCCCTGCAGTGGAAGTGTGGAGTCTTAACCACCAGACCTTCAGGGAAGTCCCTGGAAAAAGCACTCTTTATAACCTAAAGGAAGAAATGACATTACAAGATCTTCAAAAATCTGAATTAATTCTCGAAACAAGAGAAAAATGTCATTCTTAAATAATGCTGATAAGACTAGCTTACCTTTTCATGTTAAGTCAACTCCTAAAATTATTTTGGAGAAAACTTCTTCCAGGTTTTCTCAATTATTATGTGAACAGTTTGCAAAAGGTTGCCTCAGGCAGTGTTCATGAGAAGATGTGTCAGTCCCTTAAATGGAAGTGACAGCTGCTGGATAATGTTGGAGTTCTGGCTTTTGCCCTCTGTCCACTCACTGTGACAAAGTCGTGATGAGTCACCTTATTCTATGAGCATAGACGCATCCCTTATGAGGAAGGATGAGAAAAATACCAACACTATTTCTCTTTTAAAATTGACTGAGCAATTGTAAGAAATCTGCACAATTACCCTCACAAGTTTTTAAGGAGCTGTTCATCATTGCGGACATCTCAGGCTTTCTACGGTTCTGGTTTAAAGTGCATGACGATCCTCAAGCTGTAATGATCAACTTCACAATAATGTTTTGCACAATGATTTAGGGATGCAACATTAGGCACTGAGCTGGCATTACTCAATGGTAACAATATCCCACCATAGGGACCGAATGTTCCAGGAAAACATCAACAAAAAGCAATTTTTATTAACGAGGAAAAGAAATTAAAAAGAAGTGTTTGGGGGGGCGGGAGGTGGTGATGGGATGAACTGGGAGATTAGGATTGACATGGATACACCAATATGTATAAAATGGATAACTAATAAACAGCTGCTGTATAAAAAAATAAAATAAAACAAAATTCAAATATAAAAAAAGAAGTGTTTTCCCTATTGCTTCTTTTAATAAAGAATTATATTTTATAATGTCTCTGATGTTCTGGTATAGCTCTCAGTCCTAAGAATACCTGGGTTTAGAGTTCTTAAATCAAAATAGTGGGTGCATATAGTGGGTTTGTAGTCCAGCTGTGAGATCCCAACATCAGACTCGACAATTTTCAAAAATGCTTTTGCTAGAAGCAGTTGTGTAAACTTGGGGCGGCAGCCAAAACCAAATTATTTTTTAATTTAGTGAAAAGTCAGTTTGCATCTCTCTCTATACTTAAGGGATCACATTTTCCAGATTATTATTGCCTTTAAAGACGAGAGCAATTAGAATATACTACTGAGCCCATATCCTCACTAAGTCTCCTGAGAAGTAAATTAGAGAGTTTCACAACCGCCTCCATGATATTTTGGATTAAGATAGAAGTAGACTTAATATTTCTGGTGTTTTAACTGGGAAAACCACTGGATAAATTTTATTACTAATAAACTCAGCATGGCTGGGGACAAGAGGATGATTAGGAGTGCCAAGACTGTTTTTCCATACTCTACTCATTTGATAGGGTTATGTGGCCTTAGTTTCATACATGATAACTATTACGAGTATCAACAAAGCAGAAAACTCCAATCTTGTTCTGCCAGCCCTATTTACTCAAATATCAATTCTCCTCCATCAACAGGCACATTTTTATTTTTACCAAAGCTGAGTACAACGAAAACTCTTCTCTCCTTTAGCCACTCGCTTTATATACATCTCTTTTCGTCTTATTACGACTGACTTTAGCTGGAGACTGTGCAATGCAGAGCCAGCACCAGGGATCAGGAAAATGCCAGTGTGTCAGAGATAGGTGGCTTTCACTAAGCCCATTTCCCAGACTCCTTTACAGTTAGACATGTCATACACACCCTTCCCTTTCCACCAACTTGATGCAGGTGGGTTTGGTAACCTTGGAGGTCATGTTTTAAAAGATGATGAAGGGCTTCCCTGGTGGCGCAGTGGTTGAGAGTCCACCTGCCAATGCAGGGGACACGGGTTCGTGCCCCGATCCGGGAAGATCCCACATGCCGCGGAGCGGCTGGGCCCGTGAGCCATGGTCACTGAGCCTGCGCGTCCGGAGCCTGTGCTCCGCAACGGGAGAGGCCACAACAGTGAGAGGCCCGCGTACCACACACACAAAAAAGATGATGAAGACCTGAGACAGAAGAAAACTGAGTCTCTAAATTATCAACTGGAGGAAACCTGCCTGCCAATTAATGTGTCCAAGAAATGAAATGTCATGTTGGAGCCTTGATATTTTGGGAGATTTGATTGTTACACCAGCTAAAATTACTTTAACTAAGTAAGCAGAAAAAGAATCATTAGTATTCTGTTATCTCAGTGATATCCTCTTCATTTTGAAGGTCTCTTTAGGGAACCTGTCTCTTCCTTTCTTAGTTATTTATATGAAATCTGCCCCCATCCTTGTCTGCCTATGATCAAGATTTACACACCTCTTCCAATAACTCCAAACTATTTCTTCTCTCAAAACCGACCTATTCCTACCTCATGTCTTCGTGGACTTTTTTTTTTTTTTTTTTTGGAAAAATAACTAACCCACTCAAGTGTGTAAATACCTAAATGTGATCGAAAACATTGTCCCTCAAGTGCTAACACCTTTACGTTTTTAAAGCTTCAACCCACTAATTCAAATTAATGACTAATATTAGAAACATAAATCAAGGGACCAACGTTTGGAAGCCATCCTAGTTTAGGAAGACTTTTGGTCCTTCCAATCCACATCTTATAATGTGTTTCCTATACAGTAATGTGCAAGGTGAGCCCTCAGCCTGGCAATCGGTTGGTGGCCCCAGGTTAGGGATTATATCCTCACCAGATCAATCATATCTTCACCACTGCCATCCTCCCATTTACTCACCACACCCCCTGACCAGTCATGAAATCTATATTTTCTAGAGATTTTGAAATTGCTATTCTTCCAGTACAACCATGAACTACCAACTTGTTTCCTCCTTCCTCAGATACCCTGATGACCCATGAAGCAGGAAGCCGGGGTGATTTCATTGAGGGATATGGATGGTTCTTCTGTCAATTTCCCAACTTACAAATCAGTTAGAAAATACTAACGCCTACATTAGAATAAACTAAAGTCTGTGACTTCATGGAGATTTACCAAATAACGCCCTGCCCTTAAACTTGTCTTACTAAAGTGTACTTGATTTATTAGAGAGATATTCAGTTGAGAAAGTCAGGTCCATTAACACAGTAGGTCAAAAGCATTCATGTGCTCTTCTGAAAGTCTGCCCACACAACTGCATACAGAGTGGCTATCATGTAGGCGATTTGTTCCACATAGACGGCTGTCTGGATAGCGCAGTATGAACAAAACAGAATCTATAACCCTAGAAATGCCCAATGGCCTGTATTACTCTGTCTGAATGCCTATATGGGTCTAAAAACCTGGCAATTGGGTTGTTAAATGGATAACAGCTCAGGCTTCACTCTGTCCTTCTTAGAAAATACTTGGTCTCTTTCCCAGCAAGCTTGTGAAAGTACAGGGACTGAGAACGCCTGCCAAAAAGCCTCATCTTATCAGGACCCCTAATATCTAATTCATTTGTATATGGCCCCCCAGTGCATTAGAGCAAATTGCTAAAAATGCCATAAAAAGAGTTATTGTAGGCTTATTGAAGTTCTGATAGGTGATTGATGCCTTAATTAGGCCTGTTAATAGGCTTCATAGTGGTATGTTGTAATAACTAAACAGTCATGTTGGGATTTAGGGTCACTATATTAGTTTGTTGACTGCCACTAAATGAGGTTTCCTTTTCATAACCTAATTATAATTTTATAGCTAACTCATAAACTTAACTCCACTCAAATACTATTTAAAAAGCTCAGAGAGGTGCTTATTTACCAAGCTCTGAGCCACTAAGCTCTAAGCCGTAAAAATTGAACTGCAGCTATTACAATTCTCAGTCTTGGTAATAACTTCCCTCTAAATAATGCTCTACATTTCATAAAAAAAAGAAAAGGTAAATTACATTAGACAAAAGAGAAAGTTATAAGTATGCATATAGTAATATAAAATTACATTCATTATTTCTATCAATTAAAAGAGAAAAATTGATAAGTGCTTTCATTTCTCAATGTTACTATGAGGTTCAGCTTAATTCCAATAAGTAGTAAGAGACACCAAAAATATATTTGGTTTCAAAGGCTGTATAAGAAAAACAAAATGCTTAATAATTGAAATTTAATATGGGAGAAACTTCTCTCTTTTTTTAACCTATGCTTATTTTATTATCTTATTTAATTCTGTATTTGACCTACATAGACTTCAACATTTATTACATTATTAACAAAAAGAAACATTTTCTGCATATAAAAGAAAAGGAGCCTGCTTAAATTCTGATCCATGAATATTATACTTAAATATTCTGATTTTATTTTATCTTACTCCTAAAAGATGCTTTCAATGTGACCTTCCATATGTTACATCACTTGTACCAAACAGTATCAGTGGACAGGTAGGGATGAGAGACAAGGAAATCCATGCTTATTTGTGTCAAAGGGCAAATCACTTGTAGACCCAGATGCCTTGATTCTGTGCATTAAACTTTTTTGAAATGAATCCTCATAGTATATTGATGAAGTGAGTGAGCTAAATAGGAAGATATAATTTAAAATGAAGTTTTACAAATATGGTCCCTCTGCTATAACAATGGAAGTAAGATGAAAATCAGGCCCCACCCAGGGGCCCCTGAGACCTAAGGTCAGTTTGGTAGTGGAATTCCTGGTACTTGTGGAGAACATGGATGCAACTGGAAGACAGCATTCAATGGTGTGATACAGAGGCCGTGCTAACTTAAAATGGAGGTGCTGAATCCAAACCAGAGAGCTTAGCGGTCCAGAAAAAAGGTGGAGATAGGGAGGTGGGTAAGGTAGGTTAGAAATGAAGCAAAGCAAAAACCAAGAGAAAGAAGTTTCAGAGTAAGTGAATGATGGATGAGAAGGCTCATGAAATAGTACTCCTAAGTTTACAGTAGAGTTCTACATGCCCCCAACACATGCCTGCAACCAGATGGTACAAGAAGAATCTTCAGACCAGGCTGGTGTTTCAGGATTGATGATTAGGATACCTCATAACCAGGATGTGCATAAGAAAGTCCCAAGTTGGCAATTAGAGAGGATAGTCACTTGGTCTGATAATTTGACAAAATATACGCTCAGTCTCCGTGTGTAGTACACTATTGTTTGCATACATTATGCTCATTTTTATCAGTGTTTAATTTAAATCTTTCTGTGTCTAGATATTACAAAAATCTTGTGAACAACCTTGTTTTGGAGAATGACTGCTTAAGAGCTATTCATTTTCAAAATACGATGATTAATTAATGTGTTCGTTCATTCTTCAACAAAGATTTCTGAGCACTGTGTACCAAGCCTGGTAAAACACACATGATAGCGTAGTAGAGATGTTGCAATTAAATCCTGAATCCAGCACTTACTTGATGAATGACCTCAGACAATTCTGAACCATTTGGGACCTTAGTTTCCTCATCTTTAAGATAGGAAGAATATTAACTTCACAGGGTTGAACTGAGTATTTGTTAAAAGAAAAAGAAAATGAGCTGACTGGAACACAGCCTGGTACAGTGTAAATAATTTGGGGATCATTATCATTATGAAAGAAAATAAGCCCTATTTCTTGCCCTCAAAGAAAATAGAGTTTAACGTGAAACAAAATAAGTTATATAATAGAGGCACAAAAACGTTTTGGGGAGTGTGATGTACATAAGTGGTAGTAGATGACATACTAGCTGGTTCAAATTAGTATGAATTCTAACGAACCATTCTCCCTCTCAAGTCAGTCATTGAGATGATAGGCAATGGCCTTGACTTCTATCCCAGCCCAAAGGCCTGTGCCAGTGAAAGCATCAAGAATAACACATTAGAGAGGCAGTGAAGTTTAACTTCTAAACCTGGATTCTGATTCAGGAAGCAGATGGTATAGTGGAACGGACATGAACTCAGATATAGATTTCAGTTCTGGTTCTAAAATTATTGCCTGGTCAACCCAGAAAAATTTGATAAACTTCCTATACCTTCTTGCTCAACTTTTGCTGGATATTAGTTATTCCCCACAAGATTTATTAACCTATTAGAGATGGTCAGAAAATGGTAGCTGCTATATCTCATCATTATTTAATATAAAAATATACATGACAAATATGAAATTTAAACATTTCATTTCTTTGTTTATAGCCTTCAATATGTTTTGAAGGCCTTTAAGACAAAATCTCAATCCCTAAGCATAGTCTTTAACACCCCTTCTAGACCTCATCTCTCCTCATCTGCAGACTACTTTTATCACTCCCCGCCCCCCGCCACCACCCCAAGCCCTTGCCCCATATTCTGCCATTTTGTCACCAAACTTGAAAATCAATACTGGAAAGAGGCAAGTGCTGGTAGAAAGGAAAGTTGCTTTTAATCAGAATGCCAGCAATCTGGGGAGATGGTGAACTTAGTGTCCCCAAAAACCGCTTCTGAAGATTCTGCTCGGCCATGAAAGATTTTAAAGGGAAAAAGGGAAGTCATCTCAGTTAATCACTGAGGTGGGGGTCAGAGTCTTCATCATCCCCCACTGTGTGCAGGCTTGTCAACTCCTTGTGATGTTTCTTTCATGTTATCTTGTTCACACAGTTTGTGAGATTACTGAAAGGGAAGCTAGGGAAGAGATATGGTCATCTATTAATTACTTATTCTTCATTTCTACTTCTTTGATCTATGGAAGGAACCAACAGCTTAGACAAGGTATTGTGTGATCAAAAGATTTGAAAGGTGTGCTAGGGCCGGAGATGTGTAGAGCATGGGGGTGCGTGGTTTAAGCTTAGTGACAAGACAAAAGGGGCCTCCTGCAGAGAGCTCTTTCCTGCAAAGAGCTCTTTCCTGACAAAAGCTGCTTACAATTTCTCTGTGACTTTGCTCATATGTTGTTTTCTCTGATAGGAAGGTCCTCTTGCCCCCAAAGACTCATTATTCACGATTTATCTCTCTCAAGAAATTTTCACTCTCCCATCTCCACACAAAATGAAGTGAGTTCCCTTCTTCACTTCAAAGTATTCATGAGCACATATGTCTTGGTGTTTTATTGCAGTTGTTTCTCTACTTTTCTCTTTCCTTGACTTGAATTCCTTCAGATAAAAGACTGCCTTTCATACCTGCCTCTTAAGAAACCTAGCACCAAACTGGCCACATAGAAGTTGCTCAATAAATGTTTGTGGAATGAATGAATCAGTGTCTTTGGAAAGTGTAAAATATGAGTAGGCGAAATCAGGTTATGAACTTAAAAGTCCCCTCAAGGTGCTCAAGGAATTTGACAAGAAGACCCTCCCCTCCTGAGAAGGCTCTTATAGTTTTGGAAGTTTTTGCACTCAGAAATATCTGGCTAAAAATCCCAGTTAAAGTAAATGCATCTTTGGCTCGGGGGAACAGAGAGGGCTCTGAGGTAGGAGGTGTGTGTCTATCACCACCAATTAATTTTTACTTAGGTACTCTGAGCATTGGGCTTAATAAATTCTTACTTTTTGCAGACTCTTTTATTGTCAGGGCGATTTTAGCTTAACCCCAGTGAGATCTTTTTTAAATACCAATCTACTTCATAATACATCTAAGGACTTCTGATTCCAGATGTTTTTTTGAACTGGCATCCTCTGGGAAAATTAAATTTAATATGTAGGCAATAGCCTGATTAATTAAACTTAGGAAAAAAAACATAGTTTCTCTCTCTTCCTCTCTTTACTTCTGGCCAAAATAATTCAGTGCTTTTCGTTGGAATTTCCCACACAATTGCTTCTCCTCCATTTTATCTGATGGAGGAAGCCTGACCACTGACAGTTATTACCTGACCCATTTTCTTCATGGTCAGTGATCTTTTGGTTGAGAAAAAGAATTCACTCAAATTAACTCTAGCAAAAAAGGAGGAATTGTTTATAAGAAAGAAAGGGCAATAAGTATAGTCAGACTCTCAAAAGACTCGATTTGGGACCTGGAAAACAAGAAACAAAGGTGTTTCTCTCTTCGTCTTTTAAGAATGTATCATGTATTTCTGTCTTTATCTGAGAATTTATTAATTCTTTTCTCAGCCAAATGCTTTTTTCCTGCCTTTCCATATAAGTAGTAGAATGCGGTTGCTTCACAACTTGTCAGTTTATGTATCTTCTCAGTTTGAATATCTAAAGAAACTAATTACGTATCATCTTTCAATCCTAGTTTCAAATGCTTGGGAGAAAGAAACTAATTAGCCCAAATGGGTCAGTGGTCTACCTCAATCTGCTGTAATGACAGGATGGCCATGGTCATGGGGGATCCTACACATGGCAAGGTTAATCCTAGTCAAGTCTGGAGGCACATTACTCACATTTATCAGAGTAGATCCAGGTGGAGCAGATGCCTACCACAAAGAACAGTATTTCTATACGACATAAATTGGTAGTTTGTATTCTGTAATTACCCTGTATCAGTATATGTTCACCACAGTGAATCAAGTGCAGGGAACGAGAATCACAGACTGTCTGTATGTCTTAGCCCTGAAAATTAGAGGTAAGATTCTCTTCCTTTTCTTGGCCAGTGCTTTAGACTAACCCACTATGTCCTAATAAAGGACAGTTTTCTAACCAACAATCAAATATCTACAAAACAAGACGTAGTCTCAGTACTCCTTGAATTTTCCATTTGAACAAACATTCTAGAACTCTCCTCAAGAGAGTCTCTGTCTTTTTTTTCCTTAAAGTAACTTTTATTTATCTCTAGCAATGTGCGTTTTACTTGTAATCTATGCATTTAATTTTCATAAAAATCTGTGTTATGTATAATTTTATTTCGTACTATTTTATATATAAGAAAACAAAAGCACAAAAAGGTTAAGTAATTTATGCAAATCATACAGTTAGTAAAGGACAAGGGGGGTGGTGAGGGGCTAAAATTAAAAATTGAGGCTGGCGTTGGAGCCCAAACTAGCACTAGTGGGTATCTTCATCTGTCTTTATTAGTCATCTTCAACTTCCAGCTAGTTCAATAAGTAAAGTGTCTATGATAGAATTCTCTCTAGTTGATCTCTTTTAACCAGTTCACTAAGTCAAATGTGCTTTTCATGTCTTAGCAAAACAGAGTGACTAACGTATCTGTGTTTTTCTTCCTGCTATTGATACATTCCTCTTTATGTCTGTTTGAACTCACAATTATGTAATTTCATTAACTAGGGTATAGACTGATTAAATAAAGTAATTAAAATAGTTATTTCTATAAAAAAAGAAGACATATTTTGCAAGAACTTAAGAAAGATGAACTTCTTATAATAGTATTTTAAAATAGGCTTAGAAAAGATAATATAAAAATTAGGAAAAATGTTAATTCCACAGAATAACATGGTTAACAGTAATTAACAAAAATCTTTAAATTCTTGCTACATTTTAAATATTTTATAACTGAGAAATGTATATGGTGTACTATTGACATAACTATGCAAAAAAGCTGTGAATTTCAATCCATCGTGAAACGTTTCGAGCCTATATCAGAATTGTCAAATACACATGCAAAGAAAACATTTGAAGGAAGCATATGTCTATTTTTCAATTCTATCTCTATTTTTTCATGGAAAACCATTTATTGAGCACTAACAATTTGCCTCATGTACATTATATTTTTTATTGTTTAAATGTATTATTTATTTATTTATTTGTTTGTTTGTTTATTTATTTATTTTGCGGTACGTGGGCCTCTCACTGCTGTGGCCTCTCCCGCCGCGGAGCACAGGCTCCAGACGCGCAGGCTCAGCGGCCATGGCTCACGGGCCCAGCTGCTCCGCAGCACGTGGGATCCCCCCGGACCGGGGCACGAACCCGCGCCCCCTGCATCGGCAGGCGGACCCTCAACCACTGCAGCACCAGGGAAGCCCTAAACGTATTTTTTAAAGTGTACAATTCACTGGACGTCAATTGTCAGTATTCACCACTAAGTCCAAAATATTTTTAACATCCCAAAATGAAATTCTTTACTCATTCACAGTCACTTGCCTTTTCTACCTCACCTAATCCCTAGCAACCACTAATCTAGTTATTTTGTCTCTATAGATTTGTCTATTCTGGACATATAAATGAAATTATACAATATATAGTCTTTGGTGTCTGACTTCATCAGGTTATAATATTTGCAATTTTCATCCATGTTGTTACATGTGTCAGTACTTTGCTGATTTATATGGTCATTATATGGTTATATCACATTTATTTATCCATTCACCAGTTGTCGGACACTGAATATGCTTCCACTCTTTTTTCTTTTGCTGTTATGAATGAGGCTGCTATGAACATTTATGTACAAGATTGTGTGTGAATATACGTTCCCCTTATGTTGAGTGTGTGCATGGGAGAGACATTGCTGGGTCATGTAGAATGATGGTTAGTTTCATGTGTCTCATTGACTAGACTATAATATCCAATTATTCAATCAAATATTAATACAGGTATTACTGTGGAGGTATTTTGTAGATCTGGTTAGTATCTATAATCAAATGACCTAAGGTACAGGAGATTATCCATGCTAATGTGAGTAGGTCTCATTCGATCAAGCCATAGGAGAAAAACTGAGGTTTCTGTAAAAAGAAGAAACTCTGCTTCAAATCAGGAACATCAGCCCCTCCCTGAGAGTTTACTGCCTGCCAGATTGGCCTATTAGTTTGGGATTTGGCAGCATCCACAATCATGAAGCCAACTTCTTGAAGTAAATAAACCAAACATATATCAAAATGTTTGCGTTTCTCTGGAGAGTACTGACTTCTTCAGACTTTGGTACTGAGAGTTGCTTGGAGGCACAAACTTTTTTTTTTTAATTGAAGTATGGTTGATTTACAATGTTGTGTTAATTTCTGCTGCACAGCAAAGTGACTCAGTTATACATATATATATACTTTTTCATATTCTTTTCCATTATGGTTTATCCCAAGATATTGGATATAGTTCCCTGTGCTATACAGGAGGACTTTGTTGTTTTTCCATTCTATATATAATAGTTTACAACTGCTAATCCCAAACTCCCAATCCTTCCCTCCCCTACCTGCCCTCCTCACCCTTGGCAACCACAGGTCTGTTCTCTGTTGGTCTGTTTTGAGGAACAGAATATTAAGGACAAGTTTTATGCATTGGTTCTGTTTTTTTGGAGTTGATTCTCTAATCTGATTAAATTTCAAGGCACTGATGACTATTTCCAGTGATAAAGAGAGCACTAGTAGTCCACGTGGCAGTGGAGATGTGCAGAATGACACCATTTCCCACTTCTAATCAAGCACTTATAAAAGATAAGTTTCTGGGTGACCATGTATTTTATACTTTAAGGCATTTCTGTAAAACTAATGAGTATAATGATATTGGCTGGTTGCTCCTAACTTCTGGAGAGAGTAGGAGATATAAGATGCTTAGGACTTCACATTCCCAGCTTAAGCTTTGCATAAATGACCGGAAATTTTCTGTCTACCCTGAAAGAATCCATTAAGTCCCATAGCTATAGGGCTGATATTTCTGAAAATCAAACCCAGACTTATTGTATAATTGGTTGAATCACAACACAAATTGAACTCTTAACCTCTCAAGGAGATTCTGTTAAAGTGAAGGCATTAGTTGGGAAAAAGATGGGATCTTGAAAATTAGAATAAGGACATGTGGTCATATCCCATTGAAACTGGGGACATCAAACCCCTGAATTCCACTGTCTTTTTTGGCTGTAGTCTGGCACACCTTTCTGAGGAGTTCAGCCTCTTCCTGAGGAGTTTAAACCAACTTTGCCTGAAGAAGCCATAATGACCCCTCTTTTTTTTCAAGACCTAAAGCTGAACTCATGTCCCAACAAACCCAGAAGGGTAAGGTCAGTGGTGAATTACAGAGAGATGATCTATACATCCAAAGAGCTATACAATCAATTTTTCCAAAGTATATGAACAGAAATCTGGGAAATATGTGTAGAAATTAATGTTAAGGGTGCAGAATAATAGTGGTGGAGAAAAAAAAGTTGCATTAGGCCAAATTAATTCATATTGGACCACTAAGCAGAGAATCTGGATTCAATGTTGCAACTCAAGGGGTTAGAAAGTGCTCTAACATGGGTGAAACACGCACCAAGATGTGGTCTACACTAAAAGAAGCTGAAATGCCAAAACAGTCTTGGTGTACCATAGAAAAGGGGTCCAAAGGCTTAGGGAGATTAAAACGGTAAAATGGATTTATCATGTAAGACCTAGTCACTAACGTTGGTTGGGTCCAGAAGACACACCTTTCACTATGACTCTGAAAAATAAATTTGTAAAGGGTGTCCCAGCTTTCTTGAACATCTTTGTGCTTGTTCTTTTCTGTAGGCCAGAAACTAAAGTGGAAACTGTTGCCACTGAACTGGGATTGTTAAATGCAGTAGGGGAATAAATGTATACCAGGATGGCAGGAGCCAGTGGCCACACTTAATTGCCCAAGACAAGGCAGGCATGGTTGCCTTAATAGACAGAAGGTCAAAGCAGTAATTAAAACAGTGTGACTCACAGAGACCTAAGACACTGGCCAGTTGATCATGGTGTTCCTAGAAGAGAATTAAATGTACAGTCTACTAAATTCTTACTTGATCTTTATAAGCAGAAGACTTCTGGGTCAAGTGAACAGAAATTCAACTTGACACCAAAATAAAGAGTCATGAACTCTCCATGATTTCCTAGATTGGATCCAGTTTACAGACCTAGACCCCTTGAGTAAAGGAAAGGTTGGACCTGCGTACAGAAGGATCTTATTTCCTTAAAATTGATAATTTATTATACAGAGTGTACTAATAATCTTCCTCTGGGCATTTTCCAAAAGGGACCTACAGCCTTTTACTAGGATTACTATTCATGGGCAAAATAAATGGTCAGACTTGGGATTGCCAGACACTAGCTTTGAACTAACACCTATTCCAAGAGACTATCAGTGCAGAGGTTCGTGGAGGTCAGGTGATCAACGGAGTTTTAGCTTATGTTTGCCTTATGGTGGGTCCACTGGGTCCCTGAACTCATTCTCTAGTTATTTTCACAGTCACAGTATGGATACTTGACATAGATGTACTCAGCAACTGGCAGAATCCACTTACATTTGAAATAATTATTGACAGGTAAGAACTTACTATTGCCATTTTGTTAATTGTTTTTTGACTGTTTTGTAATTCCTTTGCTCCCTTCTTTCTCTTTTACTGTTTTCCTTTGTGGATTGACGACTTTTGGAGTGGTATGCTTTGAATCCTTTCTCTTTATCTTTTGTGTATCTACTATAGATTTTTGCTTTGTGGTTATAAGGCTTATAGAAAATCTCTTATAGTCATAACAGTATATTGTAAGCTGATAACAACTTAACTTCAATTGCATACAAAACCTTTTTGCTTTCCCACCCAACATTTTATGTTTTTGATATCACAACTTATATTTTTATATTGTGTAACCATTAATAAAATATTATATTTATAGTTATTTTTAATCCTTTTGTCTTTTAGCCTTTATACTAGAGTTAAAAGTGATTTACACACCACCATTACATACATTAGATGATTCTGAATTTGGCTATATATGTACCTTTACCAGTGAATATTATACTTTCATATATTTACATGTTCCTAATTAGCATGCAATTGTAAGCTTTTTGTAGGTATTCTTTTTCATTTTTAGGCCTTTTTCTCTTCAGTTCCTTTTTCTGAGAATTTTTATCATTAATTGATATTGGAGTTTTGAAGTGTTTTCCTCTGTTAATTAACATAATTATAAGATTTTTCTTCTCTAGCTATTTGATATGGTGGATTTATTGTTTGTTTTTCATATGTTCAACTAGCCTGGAAAACCTGAAATAATTTCACTTGGTCATGGTATTTATTTTTTTTGAATATTTTGGATTTTGCTTGCTAATATATTGTTGAGATATCTTGCATCTAGATTCATGGTAGTTATTGGTCTGCAGTCTATTTGTTGGGGGGCTGCCTTCATTTACATTTGGTATCAGGAGAATACTAGTTTTATAAAATGAATTGGACAATGTTCCTTCATCTTCTTTTCTGTAAAAGATTATGTAAAATTTGGTTAATTCTTCTTTACATATTTGGTATAATTTTCAAGTGAAATCATATGTGATTGGAAATTTATGTTTTGGGAGGTTTTAAATTATGAATTTAATTTATTTTATGGTTATAGAGCCCTTCAGGTTGTCCATTTAATTTTATTTGAGTTTTGGTAGTTTGTGGTTTTTGACGAATAGATCCATTTCTTCTAAGTTGTCAGATTTATGAGTGCTAAGTTGTCTCAAGCTATCTTAAAGGCTGTAGGATCTCTAGTGATATCCTCTATTTCATTTCTGATAATGGCAATTTTTGTCTCTTCTCCTTTTATATTGTCAGTCTTGTTGGAGATATGTCTTTTTCCGGGTTTTCAAGACTGCAGGACGGTGCTTGGAAATGTACACGGGATTAGCACAATATTCTTTTTTTTTTTTGTGGTACGCGGGCCTCTCACTGTTGTGGCCTCTCCCGTCACGGAGCACAGGCTCCGGACGCGCAGGCTCAGCGGCCATGGCTCACAGGCCCAGTCGCTCTGCGGCATGTGGGATCCTCCCGAACCGGGGCATGAACCCGTGTCCCCTGCATCGGCAGGTGGGCTCCCAACCACTGCACCACCAGGGAAGCCCATAGCACAATATTCTTGTTTCCTCATTTTTCCCATAAATGTTTTGTATCCTTGGAGAACAAGCAGATAAATTGCATAGTATCTTGGAGCAAAGAATGGAAACAGGGTCTTAGCCTCTGCTAAGTGATGGAAGCATTCAAGGATGCTAATGAGACTGTAGTTAAGAATTTGACAGTATTTGTCCAGACTACATAGAAGGGTGGGTAACTCTAAAAACAAAAGAAAAAGAAAGGAAAGAGAAAGAGGAAGAAGAGTTAATGTGTCTGTCACATCAAGTATCATTTTGGGTGTAGTTCACTGGAGTAACTCAGATAGGAATCAGATTGCTAGACGTCCAGGTGGACATAGGTTGCAAAGAAGTACAGGTAGCAGATTCAAGTTGATCCAAAAGTTAGAAATGAGAGCAAGAAGAGAATAATAGAGTAAAGGGGTTACTTATAAGAAAGTGGTGAATTTTTTTTCAGTACAGTAAAATGTGTGCATATATTCAGAAAATTAAAGGGAATGACAAATTTCCAATGACAGATAATTAAGAGAACTACATATATTTTTGCTTAAAAAGTGGTTTCAGACATCTGTTTATACACTCTTTAATTCAGCTGGTTTTAAATGCTAACATCAAATAAGTGAAATCAAAATCAATGTATTTATTTTATCAACCTTTTGAAAATTTTACATGTACAGCTTTGGCAAATGTAACTCCAAACATCCCAACAAGAGCATCATGCTAATGCGGGGACCATTTCCAAGCAGTGTCCTACAATAGCAGTCTGGAAAACTGGGAAACAAGATTCTGTAGTCACAATGAGGATAATGTTGTTGTCAAAGAGAATAAAAGCAAATGATGTACAGGTGGCTTTAGGTCAGACAACCATGTGCTTGCATCTGGGAAGTATTCCAAAGGACAGGTCCTACAAAGAAACATAGCTTTGGCAATGGACAGGGTAGATAATCAGGCAAGCTCTGTGATTCTAGACTGCTTACAATTTAAAGCAACTCAAATGAAGAAACTACTGCAATAATAAAGCCATAATTATTAGCATTTAAAAAGAGAACATTAAAATGAAACTCAATGTACTGTAGCCATACTCTTTAAAAATGGGACACACTGTTTTTATTATACTCAGAGTAAAAAGTCATCCCCAGTATAATAAAAGCAAAGTTATACTGGAACTCTGGAGGTCAGTTGAGGTGTGGTCAAGTCATCTTACTTCAATATTTTGATATATTTAAAAAACATGGCTATTTGTTGCCTAAAAATGCACTCAGAACATTTGGAGAAAGTAATCATATCTAGATTTCTTAGGATGCATTCTTTCTGTGTTAGTCAGCTCAGGCTGCCATAAGAAAATACCACTGACTAGGTGGCTTACACAACAGATATTTACTTCTCACAGTTCTGGAGGCTGGAAGTCCAAGAACAAGGTGCTGTCCAAATAGGTTCCTGGTGAGAGCTCTTTTCCTGGCTTGCAGATGGCCTCCTTCTCACTGTGTCCTCACATGGCAGAGAGAGAGAGAGAGAAAGAGATTTTTCTTAGAAGGTCACCAATCCTATCGGATTAAGGTCCCACCCTTATGATTTTATTTAACTTTAATTACTTCCTAAAACCCCTATCTCCAAATACAGTCATATTGGGTGTTAGATCATTGATATACAAATTTGGGGGCGGGGGACACAATTCAGTCTGCTGTACATTCTAACGGTTTATTTGAGTAAAAGTCTTTAGCGTGGCCTGGTATGCATGGGGCCTGGGGCCTGGGGCTTGGGCTATGTCTCTAATATTTCTGTTCACTTTGTTTAAGCATCCTGACTTCTTAATGTTTCTCAAAATGCTAAATATATTTCCCCCTCTGCCTGCTCACACACTACTTTCTGTGCTTAGCTCATACCCTTCAATCAGATCTCTGCTCAAACATTGCCGCCTTATTTATTTTTTTAGGTACTTATTGTTTACTTTTATCACTGAACATTGTTTTGTTCACTGTTTATTGTTTTGTTCACTGTTTATTGTACAGTAAGTACTAAATAAATGCTTGTTGAATGAATAAATAAATCCTGAATCAAATCCAGAAGAAAAGCATTTGGGAAACAGCTCTATTTTGCTTGCATGCCAAGGAAGACCTGAATGTCTAGCCTTCTTCTTGGTTGTTCATATGTAAAAGTCTTATGGACTGAGAGAAGCCTCGTGAGAGAAAGTAAGCCATCTCTCTCTCTCTGGCCCGCCCAGTCCAGTACCCATTCATAAATATACATATCTAAGTCTCCTTTGATATCCAATGTAATCAATAATTCATGAGAGTACAATTCTTACTCATTCATATCTCCAGTTTGGGACATGCTTTCCCAAAAGTATTAAGGGATGTCATTATAGAGGAGTCTTTCAAAGGGAGCATCAACAATTACAGTCTCATCTCAGGAAATACAAAGTTCATTTACCAAACAGCTAAAAAAAGAAACATTCAATGATCTTGGTTGGAAAAAGTAAAGTTGACTGTTGTTAGTTTAAGTAAGGAATAATATTCTGGAAACCTGTTAGTGAAAGTGAATCCACTGATGACCCATCCTAACCCCTTTGGAATGTGTCAACTTTCTTGGTGACAGCAAGGAGCAGTAAGAACAATCAAGGTAGCAGGTTGACATATTTATAGAAACCCCAGGCAATTATACAAATCACTGCCCTAGAGGAATGGCTCCATCTTCACCTTGTTCTAGCATTCTTTCCTGTGCTGCAGTCATCAGGTATAACACGAGGTCATAGAAATAGTTGACACTACCCTATTTATGTTATCAGAATACAATAACTATTCTTTTCTTTTTTTTGTCGCCATGCCGCGTGGCATTCAGGATCTTAATTCTTTCACCAGGTATCGAAACTATGGCCCCTGCAGTGGAAGCGCAGAGTCTTAACAATTGCACCTCCAGGGAAGTCCTGCAATAACCATTCTTAATTATCAAACTCAGCATACTTTCTTTGATTTATAATCAGACGCTCATTCTCCTCTCATTTCTTGCTTACCCATTTCTCAAAACCAAAACAAAACAAAACAAAAAACCTTTCGCAATTCTTTAGACTTCCCTTGGACGTGTATGGGCAACCCAACCCAAACATGCTGGTTATTTCAGTTGCATGTGGCATATCTTCTAACAATATATTTGGCATGGAGAGGCAGTTATAAAAATGCACACTTAGAGCATCCTTTTCTAATTTGGCCAAGTTTGAACCCCATTTGAACACAAATGAGCCACCTTGTTTATCTCACATCTGTCAGTCAACTATATAAACTCATTTCTTTTCTTACTAGCCAAAGTAATTTCAACACAGTATTTAAAATCACCCAAAAACTTATGTACATATGACCATCTTGTGTAATGTTCCTAAATTTCAAATAAGTGACATTAACTTTTTAACTTATAAGATTACATTTATGTTTCACTAAGAATTACCATCAATTTTTACATAATACATTTTTTTTTACATAATACGATCCTCTCTTTAATGATAGGGGGACTAAGCACAGAGAGATTAAGTACCTTGGCCAGGGTCTCAAAGCTGGTTGGGGGTAGAGTCAGTATTTGAACCAGATCATACAACCCCAGAAATTCTCTTTTCATCATTATGCCTTTCTGCCTTTCAGTGAAGGCACTGATTGATTGAACAATTTGTCCAATACGTTTTCTTATGCACTTTATTTGATCTTATGAAGGACTTTACAGAATGCATGGGAGATAGCGAAAACAGACTTGGGAATAACAGGAACCTAAAATATTCCAGAAGTTTATAAAATTAAGGAAAGGCATAGCCAGGAAGTCACCACTTTGGTGACTTCAATGTTAATCCCAATATATTGTAACTTTTTTTCATTCTCAAAATTGTCCTAGTTTGAATGTTAAATTATATTATCAATGTTGTAATGAGACATCATGCTATTGAACTATTCATTAACTGGGCAAGTTTTACAGATGAAATATCTATACACGGGTAAGGAGTGCAAGTAACAACAGTGAGATCATTCATAATATCTAACTGACATGTTAAACCAAGTGTGAGCATAACTTAAGAATCTGCTCATTCTTTCTTCTGTTTATCCCTTTGGGGAGAAATAGACGGGAGAAACCCTTGGAAATTGAAGTTGAAATTTCACCCGAGACTCCCTGGGGAGAAATTTAGAACCAGTACATCTCCTAGAGTATGAGGGATAAAATGTGTTAACAGAGAAAGGTTTAAATCCATTTCAAATGAACTAGAAAATTTAATGCAGGGAATCACATGAAGCCTGAAAATGCCCCAGAAAATTGAATAAATAAGAAGAGATTTACAAATGGCCTTTGCAGTGGTCAAAAACCTGATCTGAAGAAATTGTTTTCTCATCTATATATATGCACATAAAATTATTTCAATAGATGAAGTGGTCCGCAATGTTAGACCAAGCCAAGGAAGTATTTTCTGTGATGCTCCCACACAAATACAAGGAGAGGTAACAGAAGGCCAACTGGCTGCAGCTTCCTTTTCTGAGCTTAGGTTCAGAATGAAAGAGCTGCTTCCTCAAATCTGTGCCAGGAAACTTCTGTTATTATTTTTAGTTTCATTGTTGTTGTCATTCCAAAAAGAGTGGTAATTTGAGTTCTGTAGATCTTTGATAATGAAATACCCATATGAATTGTCTGGGTTCACTGTGAAGAACTCTTTAGCCAGAAGTGAGGTAAAACTAAAGCAAATTAGTTTGACAACAGAAAAATATGTATAATGGAAAAGATCATTATTTCTCCTTTTCTCTTTCTAGTATTCAATTATTTAGGATTGTTATCTTTGGTGTTAAATTTGTGGGTTCTCCACCAAGGCAAGAGATTGTTCTGCATATAAAATAGAAAAAAAAATGGCCAGAGTCGTAGCTTTTTTAATGTTTTGAATATTCAGGTTTCACTTTACTAAATTAAATGCGAGCCAGTTTTCTAACAATTTATCTGAAATGCTGTGATATTGCCTTGATACTGGAAGACAAAAATTATTGTATACCTAGATATATAATACGTATACTTACTGAAGTGTGAAATAGTACGGGTATGTGAATTATGGCAGCTTAGTATGTGAAAGGTCTTTCTTAAGGGTGTTATTCCATAATCTTGTGATTTTGGGGGGGATTGGGGGTGTATGAAAATATTATAACATAAATGCAGCAAACATCTCAAAACAATCTTGCCAGGAGACAAGGAGGGGAAGGGAGAGACAGAGACAGGGAGAAAGAAAAAGAGATAGAGATAGAGACAGAGACAGAGAGAGGAAAAAAGGCAAACAAATTCAACACTGAAGTCAAGGATTTTGAAAAGTAAATAATAGTAAAAGCACAAGGAGAGAGGAAGGATGGAATTAATAAAGGACAAGATAGAGAACACATTGGAAACAAATGTAGTACTAATATGTACATCCAAATGTGATTCATTTCAAAAACAATAAAATCTAGCCTGATCAGGAAAAAATAAGGAAGGAAGCCTTAGACACAAAAGATTAGAGAGGAAATGGGAAAGAACCAAAGAGACAGAAGGAATTAAATGAATTAAATAATTCATCACTTTCTTCAAATCAGTTTGAAAGCTGAATATAATAAATGAGGTTCTCGAAAATGCAAATTGCTAAAATGAACTCACGAACTGGCAGTAAACATTAGCAAACCAATTGCATGAGTGAAACTAAACATGTTCAAGAAGAAAACAGCATCGTCACCACTGCATCTCTAATCTCCTGTAAAAGCGCAAGAACCAGAGGTTATTACAGGTGAGTTTTATCAATATTTCAAGGAATTGATCATGCTGATGCTATTTAAACTTGTCCACAGCACTGAGAGCAAAGGAAAAGTTCAAAACTATTTTTAAAAATCAAATATATCCTTGATATCAAAACCAGACAAGTCAGTACAAAGAAAGAAAACTCATTTAAAAATATTGACTTAAAAATCTGAAATAAAATAGACTCCAGCAAAAAAAATAAATTGGGAAATATAGAAAACTGAAGTTTGTTTCGAGAATAAAGACTCATTTAATACTAAAAAATATTTGCTTATAACATAGTATGAAACATATACTAGCATTAAAACATATACAACATAGTATACAATTACTATAAAACATAAATATACAAACACTTATATAACTACTATCAAAACATATGTGAAAGCTAGATTAATGGCCAGAAGATATATGATAAAATGTAAAATATATTTTTGATTAAAATCACCTAACTTTCAATAAAATTGTAATTGCTGGATACTTTTAGTGTAATGTTTAATAGTGGAACATGGAAAAAATTATCATTACATTCAGAAAACATAAAGGATGTGTATTACTCTCACGACTCTTAACATTATTCCAGAAATACTAGTCAAAGTAAATATACAAGAAAAACCTATATGTGCATAAAACACCTTTGTTAAGGCAGGAGCAAATTTATCCTTATTTAAAGATAATGAGAACATATAGCTGGTTATTCCACATATTTAAATTGAAAATCTATTAAAAACTCTAAATAAATTCATAGGGGAAGAGGACCTTCAAGATGGCAGAGGAGCAGGACATCAAGATCACCTTCCTCCCCACAAATACATCAAAATACATCTACATGTGGAACAACTCCTACAGAACATATACTGAACACTGGCAGAAGACCTCAGACTTCCCAAAAGGCAAGAAAATCCCCAGGTACTTTGCCGTGTGGCTGACAGGGTCTTGGTGTTCTGGCCAGGTGTCAGGACTGCATCTCAGAGGTGGAAGAGCTGAGCTCAGGACTTTGGACAACCAGAGACCTCCCGACCCCATGTAATATCAATTGGCAAGAGCTCTCCCAGAGATCTCTATCTCAACGTTAAGACCCAGCTCCACTCAATGACCAGCAAGCTCCAATGCTGGACACCCCATGTCAAACAACTAGCAAGAGAGGAAGACAACTCCACCCATTGGCAGAGAGGCTGCCTAAAATCATAATAAGTTCACAGAAACCCCAAAACACACCACCGGAGGTGGTCCTGCCCACCAGAAAGACAAGATCCAGACTTATCCACCAGAACACAGGTACCAGTCCCCTCCACCAGGAAGCCTACACAACCCACTGAACCAACCTTACCCACTGGGGGCAGACACCAAAAACAATGGGAACTACCAAAGTTCAGCCTGCAAAAAGGAGACCCCAAACACAGTAAGTTAAACAAAATGAGAAGACAGAGAAATACACAGCAGATGAAGGAGCAAAGTAAAAATACACCAGACCCAACAAATGAAGAGGAAATAGGCAGTGTACCTGAAAAAGAATTCAGAGTAATGATAGTAAAGATGATCCAAAATCTTGGAAATAGAATTGAGAAAATACAAGAAACGTTTAAAATGGACCTAGAGGAAATAAAGAGCAAACAAACAATGATGCACAACACAATACATGAAATTAAAAATTCTCTAGAAGGAATCAATAGCAGAGTAACTGAGGCAGAAGAATGGATAAGTGACCTGGAACACAAAATAGTGGAAATAATGACTGCAGAGCAGAATAAAGAAAAAAGAATGAAAAGAATTGAGGACAGTCTCAGAGACCTCCGGGACAACACTAAACGTACCAACATTCGAATTATAGGGGTCGCAGAAGAAGAAGAGAAAAAGAAAGTGACTGAGAAAATATTTAAAGAGATTATAGTTGAAAACTTCCCTAATATGGGAAAGGAAATAGTCAATCGAGCCCAGGAAGCACAGAGAGTCCCATACAGGATAAATCCAAGGAGAAAAAGTCCAAGACACATATTAATCAAACTATCAAAATTTAATTACAAAGAAAAAATATTAAAAGCAGCAAGGACAAAACAAAAAATAACATACAAGGGAATCCCCATAAGGTTAACAGCTGATCTTTCAGCAGAAACTCTGCAAGCCAGAAGGGAGTGGCAGGAAATATTTAAAGTGATGAAAGGGAAAAACCTACAACCAAGGTTACTCTATCCAGCAAGGATCTCATTCAGATTTGACAGAGAAATTAAAACCTTTACAGACAAGCAAAAGCTAAGAGAATTCAGCACCACCAAAACAGCTTTACAACAAATGCTAAAGGAACTTCTCCAGGCAGGAAACACAAGAGGAAGAAAAGACCTATAATAACAAACCCAAAACAATTAAGAAAATGGGAATAGGAACATACATATCGATAATTACCTTAAATGTAAATGGATTAAATCCTCCAACCAAAAGACATAGACTGGCTGAAAGGATACAAAACCAAAACCCGTATATATGCTGTCTACAAAAGACCCACTTCAGACCAAGGGACACATACTGAAAAGTGAGGGGATGGAAGAAGATATTCCAGGCAAATGGAAACCAAAAGAAAGCTGGAGTAGCAATTTTCATATCAGACAAAATAGACTTTAAAACAAAGACTATTACAAGAGACAATGAAGGACATTACATAATGATCAAGGGGTCAATCCAAGAAGAAGATATAACAATTGTAAATATTTATGCACCGAACATAGAAACACCTCAAAACATAAGGCAAATGCTAACAACAATAAAGGGGAAATTGACAATAACACAATCATAGTAGGGTACTTTAACACCCCACTGTAACAAATGGACAGACCAACCAAATTGAAAATAAATAAGGAAACACAAACTTTAAATGACACATTAAACAAGATGGACTTAATTGATATTTATAGGACATTCCATTCAAAAACAACAGAATACACTTTCTTCTGAAGTGCTCATCGAACATGTTCCAGGACAGATAATATCTTGGGTCACAAATCAAGCCTTGGTAAATTTAAGAAAATTGAAATTGCATCAAGTATCTTTTCCGACCAAAAAGCTCTGAAACTAGATATCAATTACAGGAGAAAAAACTGTGAAAAATACAAACACATGCAGCCTAAACAATATGCTACTAAATGGCCAAGAGATCACTGAAGAAATCGAAGAGGACATCAAAAAATACCTAGAAACAAATGACAATGAAAACACGACGACCCAGGACCTATGGGATGCAGCAAAAGCAGTTCTATGAAGGAAGTTTATAACAATACAATCCTGCCTCAAGAAACAAGAAACATCTCAAATAAACAGCCTAACCTTATACCTAAAGCAGTTAGAGAAAGAAGAACAAAAAGAACCCAAAGTTAACAAAAGGAAAGAAATCATAAAGAGCAGATCAGAAATAAATGAAAAAGAAATGAATGAAACAATAACAAAGATCAATAAAACTAAAAGCTGGTTCTTTGAGAAGATAAACAAAATTGATAAACCATTAGACAGACACATCAAGAAAAAAGGGGAACAGACTCAAATCAATAGAATTAGAAATGAAAAAGGAGAAGTAACAACTGACACTGCAGAAATACAGAGGATCATGAGAGATTACTACAAGCAACTCTATGCCAATAAAATGGACAACCTGGAAGAAATGGACAAATTCTTAGAAAAGCACAACTTTCTGAGACTGAACCAGGAAGAAATAGAGAATATAAACAGACCAATCACAAGCACTGAAATTGAAACTGTGATGAAAAATCTTCCATAAACAAAAGCCCAGGACCAGATGGCTTCACAGGCAAATCCTATCAAACATTTAGAGAAGAGTTAACACCTATCTTTCTCAAACTCTTCCAAAATACACCAGAGGGAGGAACACTCCCAAACTCATTCTATGAGGCCACAATCACCCTGATACCAAAACCAGACAACAATGTCACAAAGAAAGAAAACTACAGGCCAATATCACTGATGAACATAGATGCAAAAATTCTTAACAAAACAGAATTCAGCAGCACAATGAAAGGATCATACACCATTATCAAGTGGGGTTTATCCCAGGAATGCAAGGATTCTTCAATACACACAAATCAATCAAGGTGATAACCATATTAACAAATTGAAGGATAAAATACATATGATAATTTCAATAGATGCAGAAAAATCTTTTGGCAAAATTCAGCACTCATTTATGATAAAAACCCTCCAGAAATTAGGCATAGAGAGAACTTACCTCAACATAATAAAGGCCATATATGACAAACCCACAGCCAATATTGTTCTCAGTGGTGAAAAACTGAAACCATTTCCACTAAGATCAGGAACAAGACAAGGTTGCCTGCTCTCACAACTCTTATTCAACATAGTTTGGAAGTTTTAGCCACAGCAATCAGAGATGAAAAAGAAATAAAAGGAATCCAAATCAGAAAAGAAGAAGTAAAACTGTCCACTGTTTGCAGATGAGATGATACTATACATAGAGAATCCTTAAGATGCTACCAGAAAAATGCTAGTGCTAATCAATGAATTTGGTAAAGTAGCAGGATACAAAATTAATGCACAGAAATCTCTTGCTTTCCTATACACTAATGATGAAAAATCTGAAAGAGAAATTAAAGAAACACTTCCATTTACCTTTGCAACAAAAAGAATAAAATACCTGGGAATAAACCTACCTAAGGAGCAAAAGATCTGTATGCAGAAAACTATAAGACACTGATGAAAGAAATTAAAGATGATACAAACAGATGGAGAGATATGCCATGTTCTTGGATTGGAAGAATCAACATTGTGGAAATGACTATACTACCCAAAACAATCTACAGATTCAATGCAATCCCTATCAAACTACCAAGGCTATTTTCACAGAACTAAGAAGAAAAAATTTCACAATCTGTATGGAAGCACCAAAGACCCTGAATAGCCAAAGCAATCTTGAGAAAAAAAACGGAGCTGGCAGAAGCAAGCTCCCTGACTTCAGACTATACTACAAAGCTACTGTAATCAAGACAGTATGGTACTGGCACAAAAACAAATATAGATCAATGGAAGAGGATAGAAAGCCCAGAGATAAACCAATGCACATATGGTCACCTTATCTTTGATAAAGGAGGCAAGAATATACACCAGAGAAAAGACAGCCTCTTCAATAATTGGTGCTGGGAAAACTGGACAGCTACATGTAAAAGAATGAAATTAAAACACTCCTTAACACCATACACAAAAATAAACTCAAAATGATTTAAAGACCTAAATGTAAGTCCAGACACTATTAAACTCTTAGAGGAAAACATAGGCGAACACTCTATGACATAAATCAGTGCAAGATCCTTTTTGACCCACCTCCTAGAGAAATGGAAATAAAAACAAAAATAAACAAGTGGGACCTAATGAAACTTAAAACCTTTTGCACAGCAAAAGAAACCATAAACAAGACGAAAAGACAACCCTCAGAACAGGAGAAAATATTTGCAAATGAAGCAACTGAAAAAGGATTAATCTCCAAAATATACAAGCAGCTCATGCAGCTCGATATCAAAAAGCAAACAACCCAATCCAAACATAAGCAGTAGACCTAAATAGATATTTCTCCAAAGAAGATATACAGATTGCCAACAAACACATGAAAGGATGCTCAACATCACTAAACTTTAGAGGAATGCAAATCAAAACTTCAGTGTGGTATCACTTCACACCAGTCAGAATGGCCATCATCAAAAAATCTACAAACAATAAATGCTGGAGAAGGTGTGGAGAAAAGGGAACACTCTTGCACTGTTGGTGGGAATGTAAATTGATACAGCCACTATGGAGAACAGTATGGGGGTTCCTTAAAAAACTAAAAATAGAACTACCATATGACCCAGCAATCCCACTACTGGTCATATACCCTGAGAAAACCATAATTCAAAAGAAGCACGTATCGCAATGTTCATTGCAGCTCTATTTACAATAGCCAGGACATGGAAGCAACCTAAGTGTCCATCGACAGATGAATGGATAAAGAAGATGTGGCACATATATATGATGGAATATTACTCAGCCATAAAAAAGAAATGAAACTGAGTTATTTGTAGTGAGGTGGATGGACATAGAGTCTGTCATATGGAGTGCAGTAAGTCAGAAGGAAAAGCACAAATACCATATGCTAACACATATATTAGGAATCTAAAAAGAAAAAACAAGTTTCTGGAGAACCTTGGGGCAGGGAGGAATAAAGACACAGATGTAGATAATGGGCTTGGGGACATGGGGGGGGAGAAGGACAAGCTGCATCGAAGTGAGAGGGTAGCATTGACATATATGCACTACCAAATGTAAAATAGCTAGTGGGAAGCAGCCACTTAGCACAGGGAGATCAGCTCGGTGTTTTGTGACCACCTAGAGGGGTGGGATAGGGAGCGTGGGAGGGAGACGCAAGAGGGAGGGGATATGGGGATATATGTATACGTATAGCTGATTCACTTTGTTATACAGCAGAAACGAACACAATAATATAAAGCAATTATACTCCAATAAAGATTAAAAAAAAAACGTGAAGTAGGGGTTGCCAGTGACTTGTAAGAGGAGCAAATGGGGATTTACTAATCAATAGGCACAAAATTTCAGTCCAGCAAGATGATTAAGCTCTGGAGATCTGTGTACAACACTGTACCCACAATCAACGATAATGTATTTTACATTTAGAATATTGTTCAGACAGTGGATCTCATGTTAAGTGTTCTCTCCACAATAATAATAAAAAGAAAATTCTTCAGTATAGGTACAAAATTAACATACTCAGCTTTCATATTTATAAACAACAACCTCTTGGAAATAGAGATTTTATTTACAATAGTAAACACATACAAATAAATTATACAAATAAATGTAACAAGGAATGTCTAGGACCTAGAGGAAGAATCTTCAAGTATCCGTCAGTTCCTCATTATGTGTAATTAACCACCTGAAAACTTAGTGGCTTAAAACAATGATAATATATTTGCCCCTGCTTCTATTGATTGGCAGTTTGGGCTGGGTTCTGCTGGAACAACTCTTTGCCCCATGTGGTGGTGCTGGCCTTGACTATAGCTCTACATTGTTTCTCATCCTTTCTGAAGCGAACCCAGGCTTATTCACAGGATGGCAACTGTGTTCCAGGACAGCAAATGTATAAACCACAACGTTACTTTAGGCCTCAGCTTAGAACTTGTAGGCATTCACTCCGAACTTGAGAAAATTTGAACAAAAATTATTTTAAGCTGAAGACATTTGAGATTCAACAGATGCAGAAAGAAGTCTTCTTGGGGCTTTTCCTATCTGACTCAAAGCAGAAACTTCTGAGAAATGACGATGGCCATAAATTCCCTCTTTGGGGTCACTTCTGCTCCCAGGAGAGAGTCCAGAAGTAAACCTACTAAAATTGCCCTCTCTGGGGGAGTTTTATGGCCCTGAAGACCACTCATACCTGTATAGAAAAATATTACCACAAAATTTTTTGCCTCCCATTTGTTCTACCAAAAAAGAAAAATTTATTTTTTCCTAAAGAAACCTATTTGCTCTTCCCATACAATTCATTTCTTCTCCCTTCCTTCCCCCTACAAAGTTTCGTATATGAGCCTTTGACTTTAACCATTTAACAAGCCAGCTACCTCTTTGTTGACTCCTGTGTACATACAAATAAATATTTTTCTTCTTAATTTGTCCTTCGTAAGTTTAATTTATAGGTTTCAGGTACAGAATATAGGAGAGTAGAGGAAAAGGTTTTTTCCTCCCTGATACACTCAAGACCCAAGGCTAGCCTGGGTTCAAGAGTTTGGAAAAATAGATTCCATCTCTTGATGGGAGAAGCTACAAAGAATTTGTGACCACTTTTAATTTACCATATTTACAAAGGGAGATAAAATAAGATACCTAAATAACCTTGTTCTTAGTCAATAAGAATAAATGTTATGAACATTTCAATTCCTTCAAAATTAATCTGTAATTTAATGGGAGTAATAAAATACTGTCAGATTATATCGTTTCTTTGACACAATGTTAAACCTCATATATAAAAATATGTAAAGTAGGCATAAATAGTAATGATAAAAATAATGATAATGATAAATCATGATAAAATCAATAATAAACATAATTAATAATAAAATTTCTACAGATATTAAAACATATTGCAAAAACACAGAGATAGAAACTTTTGATGTGTGCACAGAAGTAAGCAGATAGATAAATGAAATGGGTTGAAGATTTCATAAAATATATTAAACATAGAATAAAGCAATCATTTAAAAACAATGAGAAATCCATGAATTAGCCAAAAAAGAATAATTGAAAAACTGATAATCCAAGTAAAAATAAAACAAATCTAGATCACTACATTAAAAAAAAATTATTTACTTATTTATTTTTGGCTGTGTTGGGTCTTCATTGTTACACGTGGGCTTTCTCTAGTTACGGAGAGCAGGGGCTACTCTTTGTTGTGGTGCGCGGGCTTCTCATTGTGGTGGCTTCTCTTGCTGTGGAGCACAGACTCTAGGCACGTGGGCTTCAGTAGTTGTGGCATGTGGGCTCAGTAGTTGTGGCTCGCAGGGCTCTAGAGCGCAGGCTCAGTAGTTGTGGTGCATGGGCTTCGTTGCTCTGCAGCATGTGGGATCTTCCTGACCAGGACTCGAACCCATGTCCCCTGCATTGGCAGGCGGATTCTTAACCACTGCACCACCAGGGAAGTCCCAAGATGCTACGTTTTTTATACCACACTTCTCCCCAAACAAAGTTAGAAGACAATTTAGAGGGTTTTTTTTTAAACAACCTTGGAGAAGAAACATTTTTGCTAAATAAAAAAGAAGAATCCAGAATTCACAAAATATATTTTATAAATTTGATTGTATAAAATTAAAAATGTATGCATGAGAAAGGAATATCAGAAATCAAAATACTAAAGACAAACTGAGAAATACATAATAAGCAATTAAGAATCAATAAAAAAGATATGATAAACCCGATAGGAATAAAATAGGCAAAGGTTATGAACAGGGAATGTGATGGTTAATTTTATCTGTCAACTTGATTGGCCTAAGGAATGCCCAGATAACTGGTAAAATATTATTTCTGGATTTGTCTGTGTGGGTGTTTCTGGAAGAGATTAGCCTTTGATTAAATAGACCAAAGAAAGAGATCTGTCTTCACCAGTGTGGGCATCATCCAATCCATTGGGGGTGAAATGGAGCAAAAAGGCAAAGGAAGGGTGAGTTCTCTCCTTAAGCTGGGAGATTCATCTTCTTCTGCCCATGGACATCAGAGCTTCTGGTTCTCCAGCCTTTCAACTCAGGGACTTACCTAGTGACCCTCTGGTTCTCAGGCCTCTGGAATAAGATTGAATCATAACACTGGCGTTCCTCGTTCTCTAACTTGCAGACAGTAGACTGAGGGACTTCTCAGACTTCTCAGCCTCCATGATCACTTGAGCCAATTCCAGTAATAAATATCTTCTCTCTCTCTCTCTCTCTCTCTCTCTATATATATATATATATATATATATGTATACCTGATTGGTTCTGTTTCTCTGGAGAATACTAATATAGGGAGTTATAAAAACTAAAGGTCAAATGTGGCATAAATATATGAAACTATTCACTCATAATTAGAAAAAACTGACTCATAAATAAAATAAAGCAAATTATGAACTCATATCACATTATATTAGCAAAAGTAAACTAAAAATAATGATATGTGATATTGCTGAGCTTACGAAGGAATAAACTAAGTTTTATTAACTGTTAGTAGGAGGACAGATTAGTGAAAGCAATTTGGAGAACAATTTTGCAATATCTAACATAAAATGTAAATAACCATGAACTTTGATCCAGTTTAGTTCAGTTTTTGACTTCCAACTTAAACAGAATTTAGCAAAAAGAGGGAACTATTAGCTCTGGTTCTGAAAAATGTCTTGGAGATAGATTAGTTTGATTGGGGGCCTAATTAGCTTTTCTTTTCTTTTTTGATCTCTCAGACAGACTTTTGCCACAAGAGAATGTTCATTGCAGCATTGCATTGTAACAGCAAAATCTAGTCCTGTGTGCGTGTGTGTGTGTGTGTGTGCACGTGTGTGTGTGTGTGTGTGTGTGTGTGTATCTCCATTAATAAGAGCTAGGCTAAACAAGTTATGGTAAATGCATATAATAGAATAATTTAAAAAGGTAAAGAAAAGAAATTAAGCTGATACACTGTGCCAAAATGGAAAGTTTCACCAAGGTGGTTGTTTGAAAAAAAATTTAGTACGCATGTCTACAATTTGCTTCTATTTGTTATTATTTTTAAAAAGTAAATAGATATATTTATACAAAGAAAATTTTTGGCAAGATAGGCAACTCCTAAGAGTACAATTTCTTGAGAGTTAAAGGTATGATTTTTGCTGTGTGGTAGTTTATACGTGATGGTAAGATCTTCTGTGTTTGAAATATTTTATCTTGAACATATATTCTTTGAAAAAAAATATAACAATAGGTTTTACTGACCCTGTTCGCAAATACTTCATAGTTTACTATGGGAGGGGTCATATAGAAAAATGTCCTTATAGAGAAACAAGAGATGTTTTTAATAAAATGCAGCATTTGCGCTCTGGCTTAAGGGATATATAGAAGTTTTAGCTTGGATAAGTAGAGGGAAGTGGCATAAAACTCATGGCACTAAAGTGAATTATTCAATCTGGAATTGGCATAACATGTTTTTATTGTATATTCAGACAAATTTAGAGATTTTGCAGAAAAAAATTACAGAAAAACATTCTTCTTTATATAATTCCAAAGGACATAATTTCTACATGATTGTAATCAGCCAGGACTTTTTTTAGACATCTAACTTAAACATTAAGTGAAAAGAGGGATCTATTTAGCTCATGTTCTGAAAAATGTCCTGGAACTAGACTAACTAAACCCAGGGCCCCCAAACGATACAATTAGGATAAAAGTGCCCTTCATTTCTTAGCTCTGCTTTTCTTTTTTTGTCTTATTCTCAGATGGACTTTCTCCACGAGATAGAATCCAACAAATCCAAGTTTATTATCCCAATGATATTTTAGGCTTCTCTGAGACAATTTTTAAAATTAATTGAATCCTTTTATTTTACAGCAAAGGAGACTAATACCTTGAATTCACCACAGCCTAAGTTCTGGGACAAGCCTTCCCATCTTAATGCAAAGAGAAGCAACATTGCAGGGAGGAAAGACAAGTACTCTGTTTGCAGCCTGGTTCTGTCCTGTAGTATTACTCTGTGACTGAAGACAAGTCTGATCTTTCTTTTGAGCTGAGTTCCTTCTGTTTGTATAAAATAGAGGTAAGGATGTACATATCTCAAGGGTACTGTGAGAGTCGAATGAAGTTTAAATACAAAGGACTCATCATCTTTCTGGAATCACAGTTTTTGCTTAATATCTTTGTTAATTCCTTTCCCCCTCCCCTTGCAGATGCCTCGTCCTGTGCTCTTTACTATGACTGCTAGTCCGACCTTTTTCTCAGCTTGTCCTTGTTGACATGCTCAGTTTCCATTTTATAACCCAGCAGTTGTCTTTATTTGAAGAACTTCTAAATTCTTATTTTCCAGAATGAAAGTTCATGCCACACCAGGCAGCTTCCCTGTGGGTGCCCTCTGCACTCTGTACAAAGGATCATTAACAAAGAACCCTGGAGGTCAGGCCTGAGGAAGGGAGTTCCTGCTGCTAATAGCAGGAATGTTGGATCAGAATGGACTGTCACCATGCTGAATGTGCCGACTCTCTTTGGGATTTAATACTGTACTTTGTAAATAACCTAGAATAACCATGATCCTGAAAGCCATGGGACAAACCTAGTGAATATCCTACTAGTAGGTGGAGGCAAAAGATCCTTACATCAGGGGTTATTGAAACCCAGCAGGACCCTGTGGGGCTCCTGGACACGAAAACCTTTCTATGTCCTCCATTTCCTGATTACAGGAAATAGGCTTCATTCAGCCTCCACGACCTTCCTTGAGTTCCAAGGAGGAGGTTCAAACAGTTGCTAATTAGGGAAGGGAGGGGATGTGGAGACATTGGAGAAGCAGTCAAGGAACACTAGTGCAGCCTTGGGGCAGGGTCCTGGTGCCCCTTTAAGGGATACACATATCAATATCTTTGAGCTGTTTTGCAGATACCAGGTGGGAGAAGTTAAGTATATGCTGCCCGCAAGCAGGCAGACCCAGACCAGTTGGAACAAGAAGGTTGATGATGCCGACTCCCACTTACCTCACCACCAACCAATCAGAAGAATGTCCATGAGCTGATCACGCCCTCTTTGAACCATTACTATAAAACTCCTCACTACCCCCTCCAGGTGGGACACACAGCTTTGAGGGCATTAGTCCCTGTGGTCCCCTTTGCCTGCAAAGCAATAAAGCAGTTCTTTTCTACTTTACCCAAAACTCTGTGAGATTTAATTTAGTGTTGGGGTACAGAGGCTGGATTTGGCTTCATTATGTAGCTAGAGAACTCCCAGAGTCAGAGTAGAGAGGTGCTGGTCAAATAAGGGGGCACTAATGGGGAAAGGAGCCGGGGTTCACCACACACTTCACAACATGATTGCAAATGATTGCAACAGAACAAGTAAACTTGATTTTAATTAAATGCTGAGACCTGAAACCAATGCATTTTTTATTCTTGTGCTAAACCATTCTGGGAGGGGAAGTATTGTCCTGCTTTTGTGCTAAATAACACTGGATCAGGCAAAAATAGCTTCGCTGCTTGCTCCAGGAAATATATGATCTTGTGAACCACCTGAACAGTTTAACAAAATTAACAATTTTCTCATCAAAACTCACTTTCAAGCCCCTTACTTCACTTTACTGTGCCCATTAATCCAAAATTATTAGATCATATACTCTCCCTGCCTCATCTCAGCCAGGTCCCCACTTTCAAGACACCTTAAAATGACCCAGACCTGGCTACAAACCTGATGAAGGCTAGATCCCAATTTTTGCCTTTTTGAGACACTGTTAAGAATTGGTCAAGATGGTATTCTCCCTTACTGCTCAGCTTTTCTTGAATAACAGATTTGACTGGAGGTCTTGTGGTGAGTTGAGATTTGAGTACATTAATAGAGACATTTGGGGAGATAGGTTAGAATGCACCAGATGTTAAAATCAAGTGTTCTTAGGTTGGCAGTTAACCTTCTGATGGCTGCTACATATCTCATCCCCATTAACTAAATGATAATACTTATTAGAGCCACAGTCTTTCAGTGGAAAGGAATGAGGAAACTGACACCTAAGGATGTTAACTAAATGTTAACTAAATAGTTGACATTGATACATGGAATTAAAGATACAGTCAGGGCTAGAGATACAACTTACCAGCTTTCAAAATTAATTATTCCATTCCATTAAATAATGCCTATCTCTGAGGAAATCAATATATATATATTTTTATAAAGTATAAGCCTTGACCTTTTTCCTTAAAATTCAAAATGTTGACTGAAGCACTTTTAAAATGGTACTATAGGTAAGAATATTTCCAACATGCAGTTCATTTATTTTAGGGATATGTGTAGAATTCTGGAGTAGAGTTTCTTAAACTTATCTGCCCATAAGAATTACTTAGAATTCTTGTTAATATTATATAGGCTTGGCCCCTCTTTGGTCTACTGAATGTTTTTATAGGAGGTAGCTGAGAATTTGCTTCCTTATCAAGTTTTCACATCTTTCTTGGCCTAAGGTAAATGTGGAAAATGGTGTATTCTAGACCACTGGTTCACAATTCTGTCTGTACTTTTGAGTCACCTGGGAAACATTTTTTTTAACCACTCATGCTTGCCTATACCCTAGATCAATTAAATTAAAATTGTTTAGGAAGAGACCCAGTTATGTGTGTTTTTATATCTCCCTGATCTCAGAGAGACAGCAGTGAGTGGTAGCTTGAAGTGAAATCTTAGTTCCCTGCCCAGGAATTGAACCTGAGTAGCCTGAGTGAAAACCAGGAATCCTAAACACTAGTCTACCAGGGGCTAGAGGCAAAGTTGCCCTGGCTCTTGTCCTGTTTGAAAAATGAATTTCTCAAGGAGGCAAAAACTGCAAAAACAGGTAACATGTGGGAGAGCACACAGAGGAACTGTTTATTTAAGACAGAAGCAAGGTAGTAATACACACCCGGAGAGAAAGAGTGTGGGCATCCTGGCTGATGAAGAGGACTGCCATAAAGAGGCAGCTAAATCATTTATATAGTGGTAGTTCTTTAGGGTTTTTGTTTACCTTTGGCCAATTATCTTGTTTCTTTTCCACATCTGACCTGTCCTAGGGCCCTCCTCAATATGTGTGTGCATCTTTTTGCCAAGATAGATTCCAGCACAGAGGCCTGTGGGAGGTTTGACATCACCTATTATGGGGTGGCACTCCCTCCCTTTCGAGCCCTCCCAAGGAGCTTTTCTGTGCCTGTGGCCTTGGGGAGGTCTCCTTGACCTCAGGAGTGGTCATCTTGTCTCTTTACTCCAGCAGAGCTCAACTCCTGCCACTAACTTGGTCTTTGGAATGTCTGGGAAAACAGAGCTCCAATTTACTCTACTTGGCCAACTCCAGCTGTCCAGTCAAGGGGTGATTCTACCTCCTACCACATCCCTAAGTTATGCTAATATGTACCTAGCACTGAGACCTAGTGTAACAAACCAGAGCCTCTCATTTATATGCAGACAGGTCTTAGAAAAATGCAAATTATGATTCAACAGATCTGGGGATGGGGTATGAAGCGCTGCATTTCTAAGAAGTTCCCAAAGTAGGTTGTAGCTCCTGCTCACAGGCCACACAATGAGTGGCAAGAAATTAGAACAGCAGTGCTCTGATTCCCAGACCAGTGGTGTCAGCTTTACCTGGGAAAAATGGTAGACATGAAAATGCTTGGCCCCAGCCTAGACCTACTCAATCAGGAACGCTGGGCTAGAGCTTTGCCTTTACAATGCCCCACCATGTCCTCACAACAATAACAGATTCACTGTCATTTATTCTACAAACTGAGCCTCCAGTCATGATTTTGCTCAGGAGTTCTGAAAGCAGCAATGAATAGATAAAGATTGGTATGTAGGTAGATAAGAAAACCCCACATTTCCAGAAAAATTCTAGATTTGAAATCAGAAAACCAAATAAAACATTGCAGCTCAATTTTCTCTTTGGTGTGTGAGCTTGAGTGAATAATGTAACCCTGGGCCTCAGATTTCTTAACTGAAAAAAATGCTAAAATGAATGCAAATACCTTCCTTATCTGCTTTATATGTTAGCTGTGAGGAACCAAATTATTCTTATAGGTAATGGAAATATATACTTCGTAATGACAGGTAGAGTGGGTAAAGAAATATAAAATTTAACTTGGTTGCAACTGCATAGACTTTCAATCAATTTAGAAACAAAGGTCAAATAATAAACAAAAAAAGCAAAGAGAAGCAAGAAGTTGCTGGAAGGAACAAAGGAAAGGATAGTAACATTTACCGAAGACCCATTGGGTGCTTTAATTATGACATTTCATTTTTTCAACTTACTAATAAATTACAAGTGAGGAAATTGGGATTGCAAGTAAATTAAATGAATTGCCTTTGGGGCTAATTAACAGACTTTTGTATCAGAAGACCTAAATTTGAGTAATTAAATTTGAGACCTAAATTTGAGTAACAAAGTTGTCAGTATGTGAAAATCGATTAAAATTCTCTGCTTCACTATGTCTCTCTAAAATAGAGAATACCTGCCTTACCAAGTACTTAGTATCCATAAATCTGAAAAAGATGTGTGATTGCTATAAAAATTTTAAGGATTTTTAACAACGGAATTAAATTAGTTAAATAAGTGATTGTTATGCAAAAATATCATGTAAGAAGTCTTATGATAAAGACTTCAATAATATTAATATTTTGCTAAATTTATTTCAGTTTCTCTGACACATACACCAAGCAGAGGCAATACTGAGTTGTAGAGTATACAAATCAATTTTCATTTCCATACTTTTTAATTTCATACTTTTTTAATGTATATTATTTATTCATAATCACTTCAAGGTCTCTGAATATAATCATGTTGAAGTTTTTTTTTGTCTCATTGATGTGTCATTTCTTTTTGTCTGGAGGAAATTCATCTACTAATGTTGATTTTACCGATAACTTCTATAGTTCAAATGTACTTCAAATATTCAGAGTTTTGTTTTGCTGCTTTTTGGGGGAAGGTCCCTCTCTCTCTCTCCATAAGATGTTCACTTTCCTGTGGTTTTGTAATTGCTTCCAGCTGAGAACTAGGCCTCCTGGATATGGCTCAGTTCCTACTCCATGGTGACTACAGATATTGCTGATCCAATAGCTGAGCCAGCAGCTGTGTCTCTATCCTTTTGCTTCTGAAGAAAGCAGAGATATGTGAGCCGTGTTGCCAGCAGTGGTTGGCAGAAACATTTTTTAGCATTTTTGCTTTTATAAGCAAAGGTTCTTCATCATGCCCTGCTTTTAACACAGTGGAAAATGTTTATTCCTTGTAATCCCACGTGTGTCAGCTGCTTCTGGATCTGGAGCCTGGAGTGCTCCTGGCTTCAGCTCTGCTCTGTGCTTTGTTTTCTGGTTTTCAGAGGGTTTTTTTTTTTGCCACACCATGCGGCTTATGTGATCTTAGTTTCCCTACCTACCAGGGATTGAACCAGGGCCCTCAGTGGTGAGAGTGTGGAGTCCTAATCACTAGACCATCAGGGAATTCCCAGTGGCACTTATTTCTTCAATTTTACAGCCGGGCTATACCTTTTAAAAATTGTCTTTTATCTATCTATCTATTATTATTATTGTATCTTCCAAGACAAGAAAAGTCCTCAGAGTCTAACTTTGAATGTCAGCTTAACCAGAAATATGATGTCAATTTTATGCTCTGAGTGTTAAAGCTATCAGGATCAGAAAAGTGAAGAAAGCATCACAAAAAAAGGGCCCGATAGAATCCATGAGGCAAAATGAGATTATCCCGTTAATTTCTGCGTGTTTGCTCCGCAGGGACTGAAGTGGTGCCCAGCCAGCTTCAGCAATGTGGAGGCTGAGTTGATCTTTTTTCTTCTACTGTTTGCCAGTTCATTGCTTTTTCTCCTCTGTGGGTCCCCGGGGAAGTAAGCTTGTTTGGTCTTTACAGCGCCTTTAAATTGGCCATTTTTCAGTTGAATTTCTCCCCAGCTTGCTGTGACTAAATCAGGTCAACCTTTTGCAGCTTGACGGATTGTTCTATCCTCCATCATAAGGAAGGCTAAAAAAAAAAAAAAAGAGTGACAGGAAAGTCATCAATTTGTAGGCTTTTCCCAAGGGCATGTTTACTCGACCCATTCCTTACTTGTAAAACTCACCTGTCCAGCACTAAGTATAAAATACTTGAAAAATGAGCAATTAAGAACCCTAAGTAGAATTTTTGTCACCTTTTCAATTGAATGGGTTATGTCAACTCTTGTATCATAATTGGGTAAAATTATGTTGTCATATCACCTTCTGGCTTTGTTTCAGTGGAGACACAGACCCCCCTCGTCACTGGGGAACTTATCCTGAATAGTATCCCAAGATGACTCTAACATGAAAAAATTACATTAAAAAATGTAAGCGGTTCATTCTCAGCATTACTACTGAGCTTCTGGATTTATCTTCATGAGAATGGGGAATGTGAGTAGGTTTAGAGATTTTTTCCATATTAAAAATGATCTGGAAGCATTTAGAAATCATGGCAATATAGTTTATCTAAATATAGATAGAATATTTACAGAAAATAAATATAAATAATTATAACATGCTTTTTCATTAGGGTGTACTTTTCTTTTTAACTGGCAATATGGGAAAACAACTATCAACTATGTAACTGGTAAATTAATCAGTGCATAGATTAATGGTGATTAAAATTAGTAATAGTGTGTTGATGTTAAAAAAAGAACAGAATATTAAATTCAACTTTTTTTTTCTTAAGTTAGGAGTATTAGCAGAGGTCTAACCATTAATGAAGGAGAGGGCAACAGATTTTTAAGCAAGTTTTCCAACCCTTATTTTATTCTGCTCCTGGGTAGATTCCAACAGTGAGAGATTCTTTGGAGAGTACAACACATATGCAGTGTGTTTTCAGGGAGGATGGGAGTGAACTGGTTCAATTCCAGCCAGGTGAATTCAAGCTTAAATATATGAATGCAGAAACTTATACTTGGTTCACTCCTGAAATAGCCCCTGATTGCAAAACAGAAGAAATGGATCAAAGTGGAATGAAGCTGTTCTACCAAGAAAGGAGTTAACAGCTTGTTCCTCAAGGTTTAGGCATTGATCTTATGAGAGGATCTCATCTTGGAAGCAACCACATTGGAGAGGATTAAGTGCAGGTGTGAGGTGTCCTCCACCAGACTCCCTGAGTCTGTGGCTTATGGGCTGCTAGAAGCAGTCACCCAATTTACCCATCACTCATGACAGGCAACTACAGGTAATAATGACCTAGTAATATGGGAAGGGGGGGGGTATTTGAAAAATTCACAGAAATTTCCATGGGAGAAAACATTTGAGGAACTTGGTATCCTAAATGCACTGATGCCACATTACAACTCTAGCAATGAACTTATTTCTGAACTTCTCATCCTTTACTGCAATTCTGGAGAAGCCAAATGTAGTATAGTAAGGAGAGGGTTATGAAGACTGCACATAGATAGGAAGTGATGGAAGGACTGAAAGATACCTAATATTCATGAGGTGCCTGGATATTAAATATTCATTATACTCTAAATATGCATGATACTTAGTAGACACTACATATACAAGAGAGCCTCATTCAGAATACTCGAAATGAGGTCTTAATATGGCCACCTATTGGTCCCATCAATTTTGGTCCCATATATCCTGTGCCCAAGCACAAAATTAAAGCCCATGGCTGTTTATCAAGTTGACTGACAAGCTACAGTTCATGTGCCCAGTATTCTGTACATATTAATTTACCCTCTCTCTCTCCCACTGCTCATTCTCATGTACTCTAAATACATTTTAATATACCATGTGATTCAAGCATTTTAATTTAGTCTGGGAGCAAATCTGTTCTTTGACCTCTTGGATTGCTCGCATAGTAATGTACTGTAGACTGCTGCCTCAAGGTAATAGCCCATGTGATGGCTCCTTATGCTACAGTCTAGTTTTCATTCAAGGTTTGTAACAAAATATCTGTTTTCTTATTTATTGATGTATTTTAAATACCATGAAATATTTCTTCAGTGCCTCCTAGAGTGCCCAGGATATACCAGGCATTCAATAAATATTTGTTGACTACATAGATGAATATTAGAAGGCAAGTAGGGACTTTTTAAAAAAAATTTTGGAATATTTTAGACTTAAAGAAGAGTTGAGGAAATAGTAAGGAGTCCCAAATACCCTTCACCCAGCTTCCCTTAATGTTAAGATATACTGTTAACTAAACTACAGACTTTATTCATATTTCATCAGATTTCCACTAACGTTCTTTATCCATTTCAGGATCCAACCCAGGAAGCCAAATTGCATTAATTGTTGTGTCTTCTTAGTTTACTAAGGACCAGTGACAGTTTCTGAGTATTCCCTTGTCTTAAATAATCTTGATACTTTGAAGAATACTTTTCAAGTATTTTGTAGACTATTCCTTGATTTGTGTGTGCCTTATCTTTTTATTGGATTGAGGTTATACATTTTTGGTTATGTGCCATTTCTAATGTCATATCAGATGATACAGAGTATCAAAGTCTTATTACTCTTTATTACTCTTTAGCATAATGATCATAGCTACTTTAAATCACTTATTAGCTAGTTGCTATATCTCTGTCATATATGAATCTAGTGCTGATGATTCTTTGTCTCTCAGGAGTATATTCTTTTCTCTTGCCTTTTTTTAATGCTTATTTTCTTTTCCCGAAAGCCAGTTACATTGTGTAGCAGAGTTGAGACTGGGGTAAATAGGTTTTTCAACCTAGAAATGGGTGCACTTTTCCTTTTACTGGGTCTTTAGGGCAGGGGTTTGAGCTAATCTAATTAGAAATGGGACTGGGTTTGACCTTTGTTGTCTTTGTGGTTACTCTGTGTGCCACAGATGTTAAATTATCTAGGGGATACTTTGTGTTTTGTGTGGGAGCTGGTTTGCCAGATTCTTTTTCCAATGCTTTTTGTTCTCAGATTAGGGCTTTCCTTTCTGCTCCATCTCAGCAAGTCTTTTGCAAATTACTTATTATGAGATATTTGTTAGCATGGGGGTGGGGTGTTCAATGTGGAGGCATTTTCTGTCGTTCTGACCAAAATCTCAGCCTCAGACACACCCCCTGTTGTGTCCCTGGGCCTCAAGGATGTAGTATTTTCATTGCTCCCATCACTCCCCACAATTCTAATTCTAGAAGCTATTCTTGATCCTCTCTCAGATTCAGAAGGAATTTTTAGATGCAATGGGTTCTCACTGGTACCTCCAGCTCTACAGTGTTATTGCATTCCTTTCACAGATTAAGGCTTTCATTCCATACAGGAAATAGAAGTTCAGAGTCTCAGTTTCCTGGATTTCCTGAAGTAGCTGCTGTTCCCAGTTGTAGTTCTGAAATATGAGAGACGCTCTGATGATTCTCTGAATCTTTTCAGGAAATGTCTTATGGGATTTGTGAAAAAAGGAAACCAAAAATAACAAAAAAGAGCCTTCCAGAGGGCCTGGACTCCACGTCTGTTCACAGTTCCCAGGGACTTCACCGTCTTGCCATTGCTCATCACCCAGCCTCGCCCAAGTCACCAGTGACCTAGATAGACTCTGTGTGTACAGCTGCATCTTGCGCAGGTATGTCAGTGCTGCTATCTCCTCTGCTCCCAAGGTTACCTGCCTTGGATTTGTTTTATTATTCATTTTTAATTTTTTAAAATTTTTATTTATTTTTTTGCGGTACGGGGGCCTCTCACTGCTGTGGCCTCTCCTGTTGCGGAGCACAGGCTCCGGACGCGCAGGCTCAGCGGCCATGGCTCACGGGCCCAGCCGCTCCGCAGCATGTGGGATCCTCCCAGACCGGGGCACGAGCCTGCGTCCCCTGCATCGGCAGGCGGACTCTCAACCACTGCGCCACCAGGGAAGCCCCTGTGTTGGATTTGTTGATTGCTCTGCAACCCCAGTACACTCAGGGATTCAGGAAAAGTCATGAACTTGCTGTTTGCGGGACCACTTCTGTAAGTTTGAAAGCAGTACTCTTTCCAGCCCTCTGTATCTCCAAAGGAAACCCAAAGTCTAAGACTCCCCCTGCCCCTCCAGACCTGTTTTTATGATGCTTTGCAACACGAGAGCTGGCTAGGAGCAAAGACCGAAAACGTGTAAAATTAAACCTTAAATTTTGTGATGTAGTAATAAAACCCCCAAAACTGAAGTCTGAGGTTCAAGTTTCTTCCACACCACTTTCTCTTTTGGAACCTTGGGCAAGTTAGGCTCAGTGCCCTCATCTGTAAAATAGTTACAGGTATATAGACCTCACACTGTATCTTTCCACTAGTCATTATCAAATCCGGATGCTGTACGGGAAGCAAGTAACTAACGTGAGAGCGGAAGCTGCCCCTCCCACCTTCAATTAAAGGACCTCTGGATTTTTTGACTTTGTGGATAAGATGTACCAGTGAGCTTTAATTTGAAGAGAAGATGACTAAGAAAATGAAAACCAGGGATGTATGAATGTAAAACATAAAGTGCAAAATAATGTTTTTTGTTTTGGGTTTCAATTCAAGAAAATTAAGTATCATGAGGTCATAACAGTGAAAGGCCAACCTAGGAGTTTTGATAGTGGAAATCTCAGTAAAACCACGAGGCTCTCAAAAAAATGGAAAGGAATAAGAATGAAAGCAAAGTCAAGGAGATGATAAAAGTAGATGTAGAGAGGTAGTGTGATACTTCTGAAGAGGGTAGAATTTGGAGTTTAGGAGAAGGCTCAGCTACTTATGTACTGAGTGACTTTTGGCAAATTATTTCATCCCTTTGTGCTCAGAGTTCCCATTTGGGAAGAACCACTATAATCAGGTCCTTCTCCTTCATCTACTCCTTCAGATTCTGTGCTGCATTCATACTTCACTGTTTGCTGTTTCCTTGGACACAGAAGGCTCATCTGTGTTTCCTGTTTCTGTGCTCACAGTTTCATTTTCCCGATGTGTTCCCAAGGGGGCTCAGAGTTCCAGGAGAGCAAGGACTGGGACTTCCTTCCTTATATCTCCAGAATTTCTCATAGCCACACAGAGAATATCACTGGCTCTCAAGAGTGTCTTTAATTCATAAAAGAGGAAAGAAAGAAAGCAAGAAGGAATGCATGAAAAAACTATGGTTTAGTATTGAGTCATTCATACCCAGTGGCCTATTCAACTCTATAATTAGGGTCACACATGTAAAAGACAAATTCCACAAGAAAAATGCAGTCTGTGGGTAAGGAGCAGAGTGAGGTGTAGCGGGTGTGGGAAGGCAATAATGAAATAAAGTGAAGATGTGCTTCTTATTAACACAGACTTTCAAATCAGTGAGCTAATGAGCTTTCAGCCTGAGATGGAAGGACAGGGAGAAGAAAGGGAGCACAGGAGAGAGAAGGAGCATGAATACAGGATAGGAGAACGTGATTGAGATTTTGAGGTTGGGAACCCAAGCCGTGCTCTCCAAAATTGGCAATATTTACTTCCAATCATTCTATAGTGACTTTTCACGTAACATCTGTGGTGATAAAGATGGAAAAAAGATGAGCAGGCTAAACATCAGTACAACCCAGGCATCCGGTAAGGCAATGCTTTTTCTATTTGCTGACATAACATTCAGCCAGGCAGTTACTGGTAAGACTCTGGCATGCTGTATGGGTAACAAATTCCCCCCAGCCACTAACGCAGAGTCTAGTCAAAGTGTTGGAGATACTCCAAGAGATATTCCCTTTCACCACCACTTATCAGAACTAAGATACTGCAACTAGACAAAAATGTCCACGTGATTTGACTCCGATTAAAGACCATTGTCCATCTCAAATTTCACCATTCCTCTAACTTCTATTCCATTAAGCACTTCTAATTGTCATAAGCCATATACACTCTCCCTTCTGAAATCCTTTAGATGTTATTTAAAACAGTGACTTTTAGGCTATCTGTTTGCAAAGGAGCTATTGGTTGATGTTGCAGTTCTTAATGCAAAATTTAGTATGGAACTTCAATGTGACAGAAGAGCTCTGGGAGAATGAGTTGAGAGGGAGGAGATTTGGGTCCTATTTTGATGCTGTTTTTATGCTAGTTCTGCAATAGCCACCCATTGGGGAAAGAAAAAGAAACAAACAAACAAACAACAAGGAAAGTGATCAGAAAATAAGTTTCTATCAAAAAGCTGTGTGAACTTCATAAACTCAGCTCACCTACCTCACATCATTTAATATAAAAAAAACAAGGGGGACTTCCCTGGTGGCGCAGTGGTTGAGAGTCCGCCTGCCGATGCAGGGGACGTGGGTTCGTGCCCCGGTCTGGGAAGATCCCACATGCCACAGAGTGGCTGGGCCCGTGAGCCATGGCCGCTGAGCCTGCACGTCCGGAGCCTGTGCTCCGCAACGGAAGAGGCCACAGCAGTGAGAGGCCCGAAAAAAAAAAAAAAACCAAGGGGTTGGAAGAGGAATATTTCTCAGGTCCTTTCCAGTCATAAAATTATCTAGAGTGAAATTAATCTATTATATTGGTGATTTCAATCCTGATACATCCAAAAATGGTTTTAGGCGTCGAAGATTCAGGGGAAAATGTCAACAAAAATATTTTTTGAGGAGCATGGGTTCATGTGCCTTAATATTGTACAAAGAGGCTGTTCTTCATTTAGAGCATTGATTACTCATTAACAACGGAAGAGAAGAAAGATCTCTAATAAAGAAAGAAATAGCTGTGAAAGCCACACACTTCAGTAAAGTGTTCATCCAGATTCCCATGTGTGTATGTTATTTCTCTCCTTTATTTAACACCATTTGAACCAAATATTTCATTGTTATGCCCCAGACTACTCTGCTGGCTCAAATAAATATTGGGTTCCCCAAATATAAAATGATTTTTCACCTTTCAGAGGGACTTTGTAAGGTTCCAGTGACCTGCTCCTTAGGCAAACAAAATGTCTTTTTCTGCACATAATTCTGAGTTGAGAGAAGGTGAATTGAAATGACATTTTAAAATTTAAAATTAGTTTTAGTAAATCTAATATTGACAGTTTACTCTGTGGGGACACCTGACACTTAAAAGATGAGAGATGTCTTCAGAGAAATCCTGCTTTTCTGCCTCAAGAAGACTCTTCATTTATTTCTTTTGGAGACTTTGAATGTGAAACTGGGCATCAGAAATAACAAGCAGACAAAAATAGTATTATGCTTACTTTTTTTTTTACTTCTTCAAGTACTTCCATATGACTGAATTTGTCATAATTTTTGTAAACTTTTAAAGTGAAACATAATATAAAGTTAACTGCACAAATGAACTGTTTCAAATGTATATACATTTATAATGATCACCTAGGTAAAAGTAAACAACAAGATTAGCACATCAGAAACTTCCCTTGCTTCTTCTCCCAGTCAATTCCCATCCTGTAGATGTAACTTGTTCTGTGACTTTTAACCATAAATTGGTATTGTCTGTTTTTGAATTTCACATGAGGAATTATATAGTATCCAATACTTTTCCAACTGGGTTCCTTAACTTATCATCATTTCCATCAGATTTATCCATGTTGTGTGTATCAGAATTTCTTTATTTTTATTGCTGCATTATAGTCCATTAATAAACATGCCACAATTTATTTATTCCAACATTGATAAGCAATTGGATTATTGCTAGTTTAGGGCTACTGTGAATAACACAGCTATCAACACTCATGTAAATATATTTTGGAAAATTTAAGAATAAAATTGTGTGTGTTTAGCTTTAGTAGTTACTACCAAAAGTATTCCTGAGCAGTGGCTGCAGTAGTAACTTACGTGCTCACCACCAGTACCAACACTCATTTCTTTTATCATATTATCAGTGTTTTTTAAATTAATAGTTTCCATTTGAATAGGTGTGAAGTGATAGCACATTTTGTTCTTAATTTTAATTTCTCTAATGTTAGTTATGTGAATATCTTTTTATATTCTTGTTCTATCAAACTTATCTCTTGAATTCTTAAATTTTGTTAATTTATTTTCAGTTCTAGAATTTCCAGAATTGTTTTCAGCTTCCTGCTGGAATTCTTTGTCTTTTTCTGTATTTTCTAAACACATCAAACATAATTACTGTAAGGTTCTTTTCTGATATCTCTAATATCTGGATCACTCAGGTATTTTTCTATTATTTATTTTTACTCTTGATTTTTTTGGTTATTTGATTCTGTTTCTTGGTATGCCTATTAATTTTTCACTAAATATTGGATCTTCTATGCTTTGGATGAAGCTATCTTTTTCCAGAGAGTGTTTAATTTTACTCTGGCAAGTGGATAGAGTGGAGATAAATCACCTTATTCCAGTGGAGTCTTTGTTTCCAGTTTTAATAGGGATGTCTGATTTTAGTTTGCTCTTACTCTTAGGGTGTAACCCCACTCCTAAAGTATAGCCCTTTTATGTGTCACCTGAAAATCTTCCTCCCTTCCTTCCTCCCTCCCTCCCTCCCTTTCTTTCTCTCTTTTTCACTTCCATGGCCAGTCCTGAATTTTAACTTCTTTGTAGCTAGACAGCCAAATTATTTTCTAAGCTTTTTAGCTCTTCAGATACTCTCTTCACTTGCTTTTTAGGAGTCTCAGCTTGAACGCACACAGTGTAAGAATTGCACAATGCCCAAAGTAGGTCATTACCTACAGTTCTCAGCTCATTTCTTTTTGGTTTCCTGCCTCTGGTGCTTTTGCCCCTTAAGTTTTTGCCATTCTAGGAACCCCAAACTCCAGACTGTCTCCCTTCCCCAGTTTGAGTGCCCATATTTTTAGGCTACCATGGCTTTCATTTCCCTAAAATGTGATTGGCAAATTTTCTAACACAAAAACAGAAGTGAATGGGGATTTCCCTTGCTGTGCTTCCTTGCTCCTGCCTGCCCTGATTGCTCTCCTGTAACCTCAGATGGTTGTTTACATATTTTATCCATCCTTTATAGTTTCTCTCAGAGGTAGAATGAATCTCTTATACGTTCCATTATCATGGTTGAAAGTGAGAGACTATATATACATACCTAGTGATAAGCATTATAGTTCTGATTTGAAAGATGGAAGAAATAAAAAGCGAAGAGGAAGTAAGCATTTCCTATGATCACATAGAAAATCTTTTGTGGACCAGGAATTCTAATTTTAGTCTCAGAAACGTGTGATCCAAGCTTAATATTTCACACCCTTCAGATTTCAGGTAAACTGAACTTCCATACTTCAATTTTTCTCAGATTATATTGAAGAGGAACATTAACAAGCCAATGATCTCAGCTTGTAACAGAATACAATCTTGGTATTCTGGTAGTCAATATTCTTATGAATGCTGACTTAAATATTACATTAAAGGAATGGGAAGAATTTTTCTTGAATTAGCAGCTACTAATGAAATCCACAATTAGAAGATAGTGTATAGACTACTGTAGAAATAAAAATGACTCCTAACTTCCCTCTACATGAATCCTATCACCATTACCTTGACCATAAGTCATACATCAAATATGTTGATATATTAAGATGTATTCATAATATCCAAACCAGTGGCTGACAAGTGGACTTTTAAATGGAAAATTACATTTATTTTATGACACCTTATAATGCTTATAGTGATTTGCATTTACTATCTCATAAGTATTTTACAGTGATGCCACTTGGTAGTTCCATGTTACAGAGAAGAAAAAAATAGATGCCCAGATATGGTCACAAGCATTCACCAGGGCAATGAGGAGTTTGTGACAAAATCAGATATGAGACAGGGGTTTTGCCTCAACCTCAGCCTCAGTCCCCTTTTGCTGTATCGGAAAACCTGAGTATTTTATGGAAACATCCCAAGAACTTTATTTTACCCTACACTTCTGGATCTACTCTCAGGCCTTTGAAAATGAAATGAACTCCAGGAAGCAAGGTTTCAGAAGCTTAGGATGAAAACATTGTTGGAAGCACCTGCTGTTTAAAGTGTCATTGGAATCTTTCTCCCTTTTGATTTCCATGTACTCTCATAGGAAATCCAACCCTCTGCGTAGATCCTCTCTTGCCTCAGGAATTTAGAGAGTTCTCAATGAGAATTTCACCTGAGCACCAGAGACACCATTTACATAGATCTCAACATGAATGATCCCCCCTGAGTTAGCAGTATTAGCCTTGGGGTCAGAGATTCTTCCATGATTCCCTTCCAGGTTCTACCAATAAAATTCCCAGCAATTGTCCTCCTTATAGGTGTCACTGCTTTTCCAGACATGACAAATCCTGAAAATGTTCTGCAACTATTCATGAGATTTTCTTTCATGTAAAATATTTATGAGCTGTTTGATGCCTCAAACAATTAGAATTTTACAATTTTATAAAAATCTGAATGGGAGAGTATGAATCTCTTCCTTGTGTGTTACACTCCGCCAGAGAAATCCCAAAGCAGTGATATTTAATCTTGTATGTGAGACAAAGTTTAATGAAAAGATCCTGACCACCCAGCAGGTATGAATTTTGTGATACTTACCTTAGGAAATAAATACTATTGGCAAAAACAATGATGTGGTTTACCTTTTCACTCTCTCTCTGATGGATAAGCCATCATTAGGTATAAAGCTCTTTGCTCAGAAGAGGTCCTCTTTCAATTGACTTTGCATTGTCATTTCAAGAAATTATCATCAGAGTAGCTCAACAATCTCTAAGACAGTTCCAAAATATATGAATTTCTCAATATACAGTTGGAACATTCCACTACAGAAATCATAATTGATTTCATCTATAAATTGAAGAGACTGGCTAGAAAACAACTGTAAAAAATAAATAAAATAAAATGCTTATTTCAAATCCATATTATTGATCATCAGTAATGATAGAAACAGGCATTTATGGATGGCATAGCCCTTCACCATATTATTAGGCTATAATGATCCTCATTTTTCAATAACTGATTTATTTAGAGATAGCATTGCACTTTAGAGATTTGAGTCATTGATTTTTGAATTGAATAGTAATTTCTAATTTTTACTGAAATTAATTACACACTACATAGAACTTGGTAAAAATTGAGCTCTCTCTTTTTAATAAAAGCTTTCTTTCTGAATCTTAGTGTGGAAAAATGGATTAAATTGTATTAGGAGGAAGTTTTACAAGAGGAGGCTAAGAAAAAACTATTAAACACTTTACTTGAAACATATGAGTGTTCAGAGATTACCATTTCATAGATTTGCTAATTTTCCAAAAAAGAAGATTCAGATAATTGCTATGATTTCTTTCCTTAGGTGTTATCTCTTGTAGTTTGCTATTATTCCGTCACAGAATAAAAGGTAAAAAAAAAAAGTCTTTGGTAATTTCCTGAAATGAGCCTTCTTATTTTGCTTAAGAATTCAGAAAAGGGACTTCCCTTGTGGTGCAGTGGTTAAGAGTCTGCCTGCCAATGCAGGGGACACGGGTTTGAGCCCTGGTCCGGGAAGATCCCACATGCCACAGAGCAAGTAAGCCCATGGACCACAAGTACTGAGCCTGAGCTCTAGAACTCGCAAGCCACAACTAGAGAAAGCCTGCTTGTAGCAACGAAGACCCAACAAAGCCAAAAATAAATAAAGAAGAATTCAGAAAAGATCAGAATTTAATTAAATGCATTTTGTTCAGAAATGAAAATACTTGAGAATGGAGGAAAGGGAGAGAGTCAACTGGAGTTAAGTTTTTTACCAGCAAGTGCTCACTTTGGGTTGAGTAAATGTAGTTACCTATGAGCAACAGATGTTCAAGTGAGTTTGTGTTTCAATGCCAACTGCTTTAAATTGCTATATAACTTTTGAGATCTAAATCTCTGGATTTTCTTTTGTTTTTAGGCCAAGACAAATACTGCTAATTGAAAAACCTGCGAATCTGTGACATAGTGAACTCAAAATAGCAAATTAAATCATCTTGGTTACCATATTCAATGATGAAAGCTGATCAGAAAGAGATTATTCCATACATATAACAGGAAATAATTCAATGTTTAGTGAGATAAACATTAGCTATCACTGCCTTTTAAACAAAACCAGTCCATCTAACCCTGTATCCTGACAGGTCATCATTGCTCTTGAATGTGCAACATATTTGAGAAGAAAATGATAGAATCAATCAAGGCAATAATTAGTTTATTGTTGAGGTTGCTTTGATAAATACTGGCATGTTTTCAAGTATGCAAGTATTTCTTAAAGTGTAGAAAGTGTTTCTTTAAATATTTGAGAGCAAAGCTGCAGCAAAAGTTAATTTGATACTAACTTCAGATATAGCTCAACTTAAATAACACACAGATAGCCATCATCTGATGAATGGTCATTTTTGGGTACATGGCAACTTTTCTCCATATTTTGTATACAGTCTGATGGCTGCTGTTGTGAGTGAACAAACTTTTTTGCTTTATGTGAAAAACTGCAGTGCCTATCAATGGCTATTAGAGTACAGTCACAATCATGACCCCTGTGCTTGTGTTTGTAAGTACAATCTAACCCTTCAGGGTTTCTTTATCAGTTTAGCTCCCATAGCTCAATTTCTTCTTTGTTAACAACCTCTCAATATTTTTACATTTGATTTCAATCATGATGATATATTTTTGTGTATGAATATTCTAGCTGGAGGGTACTAGGGCCTTCATACTGTCAGTGAGTCCCACGGAGGGGAATTACTTCCTCATAGTTTACCAAGGTAGACATGAGTAGTTCAAGGCTGGAAGTAAAGTCTTATTTTTTGTTCTTTATATCAAGTTGAACGTTTATTTAAAATCTTTTTTAAAGACAATATGTATTATCACCTCAACTAGATTGTAAACTAGTTTCAGTGTCTTCTATGATTTCCACATTTCTCCTTGGTACCCAGTGAGAGAATTATGTATTTTTATTTAACATTACAATCAACCAACATAAGAATAATCAATGGAGAGATCATTAACTGTTATTAATCTTTCTGATTCTTTAGATAATACTTCTTTCATAGTAAAAATTTTCTCTGTATATTTATTCCATATATTCAGGTTTTATAGCATTGATTTAAAATCATTGTCAGATTATCTCATGTGAGAATTTCCTCTGCTATTTGAAGTTCTGAACTTTCTGTAATGCATGGGCTTATCAAAATCATCTTAATTCAGATGTTGTGGGCAGACGTTGATGATCTAAGTTATTCAATTGTGTAAAGTTAGAAGTAGGATATTCTCTTATCTTTGAACTGCCTAATACCTACAATAAGGTGTTCATTCATTTCCCCTTTTTGTATCCATTTTTCTCTTTGCCTCCTATCTTCATTCCAGCAATTATTTCTCAAAGGTCTATTATGCACTGGGAGGCAGAACATCCAAAGATGTTCTAACATAAACAAGGCTCAGACTTTCCAGAAGCTCAGAAGTTGGGGAGTAGGGGGAACCAGTCCCTAAATCAAATCTGTTATGCAATGAAATTATCTCTCTGGTGTAGTGGTTTAGTGAAGGCTGTGTTACTTAATTCACTAGGAAATTGGAGAGCATTCTATTTAAAAGATGACACTTATAAGAGGTCTTGAAAGATGAATAAGTTTACCTAGAATGGGGAAAGTATGGAATGTCTTCTAGGTAGGGACACAGCAATTATAAAGCCACAGAGACAGGAAAGAACACAGGGTGTTTAGGGACAGTAAGCCTCCGTGGATTCATCTGCAGTTGTGATCCCCTTGCTCCCTTATCACAGTTAGGGAGTGGTGGGTGGATGACTCAAAAGAGGTGCCTTCCTGGGATAAATTAATAAAAGGTTACTCCTGCAATTGTGCTCTGAAATTGATTGGTTGAAAATTTTTTTTCTACAAATTGTACTGAGTACTTAAAAAAAAAATCAGATTACCAAGCAAATAATTTTGAGAACAAGAATAACACAACCAGAAAACATACTTCCAGGAGTGACATGCCATTCTTCATGTTAAAAGCAATCCTTTAAAATAAGTTAGAATATAGATTCATGTGGCCCTTTGAGGAAAGATGGCTCTGTGCTCCATATACCCATTGGACGGGATTAGTTCATCAAATATATGTTGCCCTGGTGAACATTCTTTTTCTCTTTTAATTGGTATCCTTTCTCTTAATATGTGTTACATTACTGTCAGTCACTGTTCCTAGTCAATATAAAATGTTTGTCCTTGGCAGTCTGATTCCCTTAGAATACTGAAGAACCCATGGACTTCATTGACCCATTAGGATTAACATCTAAAGTATCATGAATGGGTTGCATGTACAGATGTACTTTCTTATTTTCTTCTACTTTTAGCAGTGGAATCTAATTAGAGAGCATCCTTTGAGCTCTAAGAAGAGCTCCAATGATGGTACTCATTGAGATAAAAGCCTTATGGTGCTACAAATTCTTGTTGCTAGAGTGAATAAAATGTAATTTGAAGTGTCATAGTGGGTATATGCATGTATGCTTCTCCAACTTTAGGAATATTTAGATCTGTGTCTCTTACATTTAAATAGTACACTTTACCTACATCTCTAAAAAGATAAATATCTCTGTGTGTATGTGCATAAGTGCATGTACATATGTTTACAAAATGAGCACCTGGGAATAAAGATGTCAAACCTAGCCTTAGAAACGCTCCAGTAAAAGGTAAATGTTAACTACTGTTTCTGGCCACCAGAGATAACAGACACTGGATTTACTATCCTCCAAAAACTAAAAACTAGATAACACACATAAAACAATGGTTTTCTGGCACTGAACCTTGGGCTGTGCAGGACAATGATACGTGAGACATAGGAGATAAATGAGGTGAGCCCAAGATTGTTCCAGTTTACTATCTAGGGAATTTTCAAGCTAAAACATAGGTACTAGGAAACTAGGTAGATGCCAGACATATCCCCAATTTAAAGAGACAGAGTTGAGAGTGGGGCGGGGGGAGGAGGCAAGGCAGGGGGAATTCACTATAGTACAAGAGAAGAGAGATCTGCAGAGGATTACCCTTAAAATGAGTAATGATCAGAGCATGCATGTAAAGAAATTAACAAAGTTGGGGGGAGAGCCACTCCAAAAACTTTAGAGGGAATAATTCTTTATTATTATTATCATTATCATTATTACTCTTGAGTTGAAATTTACATATCATGAAATTAACAATTTTAGCATGAAAATTCAGTGCCTTTAGTACATTGACAATGTTGCATAATCACTACCTCTGTCTAGTTCCAAAATATTTTCATTGTCACAAAAAGAAACCCTATACACACCATAAGCAGTTGCTCCATATTCCCCCCACCCCCCAAAACCAACAGTATGTTAATTGTTTAAGTACATATTTTCAATTCTTTGGGGTATATACTTAGGATTGGAATTTCTGGGTCATATGGTAATTCTGTGTAACTTTTTGAGGGTCTGTCAAACCGTTATCTACATATGCTAAACTACTTAACATTCCTACTAGGGTCCGTGGTCCTCAAGTTCGAGTGCTTCAGAATCCCCTAGAGGTTTATTAAAATGGCCCTCTGGGCCCCATTCCCAGAGTTTTCAATTCAGTAGGTCTTCAGTGTGGTCTAAAATTCTGCACTTCTAACAAAGTTCCAGATGATATTATGTTGCTTGTCCTGATAGATCATCTCAGTTACAATTTTCTCTCCAGGGCTAGGAGTCAGGACAGCTAATTCTTGGTTACAGTTGTCTAACTACCTGTATGACCATGGGAGAGATGCTGACCTCCCTAGATCTCATTTTCTTCATATCTAAAATATGGGTATGGATTAAGTGACTTTTACAGTTTCTTCCAGCTTTATAATTGTTTTATTTTATTTTATGTAATTCTTTTCATTTTTTATAGTTTTTCATTTTTCATAATGACTTTTCTCATTTTATCTCAGAAGCCTGAATCTTTCCTGTAGCTCCTTACTACTACCTGATTTGAGAACAATTCATGTATTCATTAATTTATAAAATACTTATCACACCTACTTCATGCCAGGCATCAGGTTGTAAAATGAAGAAATTATTCCTGCTTTTCAGGAACTATATCTAACGTTACAGATCTCCAACTTTACCATACATCAGAATCACTTTGTTAGAAGTAAAAACAACTCGGCCTTTCCCTGGGAGATTCTTTTTCATTAAGTCTAGGCAGAGCCTCTGTATCTGAAATTTTAATTAGCCTCACAAATGATTACTCTAAGCAGCCAGTATTAGGAATTAGCGGTTTAGTGGAGCAGATAGGTACAGGGAAGAGATGATCATAGTACCAGTGATTGGCACCAAAAAAAAAAAAGCTTGCATAAGGTGAGGAAGTCAAGTGAAACAGCTCAGTTAGTTCCCTTTTTATTTTCTTTGTTTCCCCTTCTTCCCTTCCTTCCTTTCTTCTTTCCTTCTCCTTCTTTCCTTCTTACCTCTTAGCAGGTTAATCACCCTTTGCTAAGTGTGGAATCTTGAAGAAACTTTTGTGATCAGTCTGATGTTAGTGATATAGCCAACACACTGAAAGCAGTGTAAACTAGAAATCAAGGACTTGGTTTGGGGCCAGTACTCTGCCATTATTCTTCCTAGATCCTGGGCAAATTGTTCCACCTCTTGAGGCTCAGTTCTTCCATCTGTGAAATGAGGGCATTGGGACTGACAATCTGAGAGGCCTTTCCTCACTGCCTGGAGCTTTAGGAGCTAGGACTAAGCCTTGTAGACAAGTTAGATGGTTTCTAATGGCCAGAGCCTTTGAGATGTTTCTGAAGTGGACTTGTTTTCGACAGTTTTCTTATTTCTCCTGCAAGTGAATTCAGAGGAGGAAGAAGGGAGGCAATCCAGTGGCTTCCAGTTCTGTTCCATAGAATCCACCCATCAGTGCTTTTATTATTGGAAGAGAATACTGTGTATGTCTCTTCCTTGTGGTGCAATACCATGTCCTTTCATGACGTAGAATTTTCTTTGTAGCAGTCTAAAATAATCGAATAACCACTTTCAGGTCTATGCTTTCCAAGTATCATCCTGACTGGTAAGTACATTTAAAAACAAGAGAGGGCTTCCCTGGTGGCGCAATGGTTGAGAGTCTGCCTGCCGATGCAGGGGACACAGGTTCGTGCCCCGGTCCGGGAAGATCCCACGTGCGGCGGAGCGGCTGGGCCCGTGAGCCATGGCCGCTGAGCCTGCGCGTCCAGAGCCTGTGCTCCGCAATGGGAGAGGCCACAACAGTGAGAGGCCTGCGTACCACAAAAAACAAAACAAACAAACAAAAAAAACCAAGAGAAACCGGTTAAGGAGTCGCTGTCTTGTGAGAGGGGTGCTGAGAACCTTAAAAACTCAAAAGGATAATGTCAATTGAAATGCAAATGTTTTGCCTTAAAAAGGCAAAAAACTGCTCCCTATTTTAGTCTAGAAAAATGAAATTTAGTTTACTCTAGCAGAGCTCTCTGAGATATGCATTTCTCAGAGTGATTAATATCACTGACAGACCTTTCTGCAGGCAATATGCAAGGAGAGTAATGCAATTCTGTTAGGCACGATTTTTCTCTTATAAAAAATAAGTGAATGTTATGCCATTTTGTTAACTCTTTGCATGTTTTAATGCAAAGAGTTATATTTTAGTTTTACCCTTGTCTTTAAAAAACAGGCACAGATGTCTAGCTAGTGAAACACTAAGGACAATGATTTCAAGTATGGGTGGCGACTGGCATTTGTTACAAAAAAATAGGAAAATGATGAGCTAAAAAGTATATTTATGATATGGTTAGAATTTCCAGTGGAATTTTATTTCAATATATTAGAGAAACATAGGGGACTTCCCTGGTGGCGCAGTGGTTAAGAATCCGCCTGCCAATGCAGGGGACATGGGTTCAATCCCTGGTCCAGGAAGATCCCACATGCCGCGGAGCAACTGAGCCCGTGAGCCACAACTACTGAGCCCATACATCACAACTACTGAAGCCTGAGCTCCTAGAGCCCGTGCTCCACAAGAGAAGCCACCGCTATGGGAGGCCTGCGCACGGCGATGAAGAGTAGACCCTGCTCATTGCAACTAGAGAAAGCCCACGCACAGCAACAAAGACCAAACACAGTCAAAAATAAATAAACAAAATAAATTTAAAAAAATTTTTTTTAAATTAGAGAAACATAGGTGAATTCCTATATGAGTTAAAAACAATTAATATCTATTATTGTTAATAGTATCATCACATTGCAAATGATGCCATACAAGTGACTTTCCAGACTTCCAGACTCCATGACTTTCCAGACCACTATAATCTGTTTATGCTATTCAATTTAACCACCCTAACAAACAAGGGAAATATAAATTGTTGCACTTATTTTAAAGATAAAGAGAATGAAGCAAAGATAATTTAAGTTCTTCATTTAAGGTCATGAAGGTTATAAGTAGGCTTCAGATTTAATTCTCCTATGAAACCACTTCAGCCTATATTCTCTTCTGCCCATTTGCTGGAAAGGCCCTGCCCAACAAGAGAGCTGGGAACAGTTTTACGTAGGTAGACCAGAGGTGCATCTTGCGGGGCTGGATGGTAAATAAACTACAACTGCAGCTTGCGTGCTACAAAAAGAACATGAATGCTCCTGGTCATACACTGAAACCAATGTTCCCCAGGGCTGTGAGACACACCTGCCATTAGAGAAGAACTAGCTTGGGCACTGTTGACAAATGGAAAAAGGCTACTGGTGGCTTTTCTCAGCCCCGCATGAGAGTCTGGTAGATTAAGAGTTATAGGAAGAACAAGCCCACACCCAGAACCCCATAAAGGCAATTAATTGTCTGAAGTAAATGTAAAATATGTTCCAATGTATTGTCAAAGTTGATTATCATCTTACTAGTTAAATGTTTTCAGATGTGATCTTTCCTGTTAATAAGCATCACTTGTACCACCTATAGAGAAATTATGAAAACTGGAAGCAGCTCAGAACAGGCTTTCTGGTTTTTCTGATGCCCTCTTGCACATGGAATATGTTCAGACTCCTCAGCCTGGGGTAGAACTTCCTTTGCACACTGGAAGTCTTGCTTCACTTCTACGTTCATGCTCTCAAACTAAGCTACCACTTCCAAGCTATGTTAATATGTGGGAGAGCCTGCTGATTTCTATGAGCATAAATATTAAAAGCAACACATCCACTATGGCATTTCTATATGTGCCAGGCTAATATAGAATTCTTTCTAGTACCACCACAGTTGCTACTTATGTGATCTCCTTGCTTTCTTATTCCTGGGCTCCATCTCCATTGCTGGGCTTAATCTCCCTTACTGTTCTATTCAACATGATTCTTCATTCTATTCTAGTGTGTTCCTGAAGAGCCTAAAAGGATGACGTTAACACAACACTATGACATGCTGATAGAGGTAATATTTGGGAGGCACCTGGTTGCCTTTTAGAGTTCTTCAAATGATAAAATAGGTCGTGTCATGCCAACCTTCCTTTCAAAGGCTCCCAGAAGGTCCCCATCCCCCAGTAAAAACCATCATCCTATCATTAGCCTATAAGCCCCATCTGAATCCTGCTATAGCTTTCTGACCTTGAACTCCTTTTCCTTTCCCCCTGCTCACTTTTCTTTTAGCATATTGAGGCAGGAAAGACAGGGCCAGGCCAAAGGATAATCTCCTCCTGCATAGGCATTAGGCAGAAGGCAAGAGGCCAGGACACATGAAGGAATGGGATATAAAACAGAAACTCTGACCATGAAAACGGTGGAGCACGTGCAATAAAAATGCACAGTTTGCTGATGACCGTGTACGACCTTCCAAACGGCTCTTAAACCAGGAGTACAGTGGCTTCAGGAGACAAATGTGCAGGACTGAGAGCTGACGCAACCTGGTGCAATCCAGGCCACATCTCAACCCTCCCCTCAATGAATATTCCATCCCTAATCAAAAAGGCCCCAACCATTCCAAGGGCTAAAATTAAGATAAAAAGGGGGAGAAAAATACCCTGCTCCATGCCCTTCATTTGCGAGGATGGCCACCCGCCCTGCACTCTTCTTCTCTGAGTGTGTGACTTTTGCTTCTGCCCTAAATAAATTGCTTCTTTGTTCTCTTTGCTCTCAGCCTCAGTGTTATTTTTAAAATTTTTTCCCTTTGTGTTTTGTGTTCCTCATCCAAATTCTTTTGGAGGCGTTGAACAAGAGCCTGGACTTTTGATAAAGCTTTTTTGGTAACAATATTGCCCTTTTTTGGGCTCTTTGCACTCACTCTTCTCTATGTCTGGAATGTTTTTCCCTGTATATCTACATGGGCTGATTCCCTTCTTTTTAAGTCTTTGCTTATATGACATTTGCACAGTGAGAAATCGCTTTAAAACCCTATTTAAACTGCAACACACACACAGACACTTCACATTCCTTTACCCCAGTAACTACTATATTTTTTTATTGTGTCACTCAATTCATTTTGTTCTTTCTGTCTCCTCTTACTCAAATATGGCTCCTCTGATGATTATATATGTAATATATATACTCTGCGTTAATGTTTTTGTTTTCTAATGAGTTCCCAGGGTCTTGACCAAATGACTGGCACATGATCTTTCAATAAATATGTGTTATATAAATGGTCGTGTCTAGGTAGTTCCATATATAGATTGGACCCAGCCATTTTTCTTTGTCAGGAATAAAGGGGAACCAGATGAAACATTGGATTCTCCAATGATCTGGGTTAGGAAACCAGTTTTCACTGCACGCTTTCTTTGGATCGCACATGATAGAATGTTTTATTAATTGAGAAAGTGAATAATAAGCTGTTTTTAATTTAGCAACATAAATCAATCTTCACTTTAATAATCACAAAAAACATGACACATAAACAAATTCTGTTTGCAGTATAATGTTTTTTATTTATTTATTTATTTTTTGGCAGTACGCAGGCGCACAGGCTCCGGACGCGCAGGCTCAGCAGCCATGGCTCACGGGCCCAGCCGCTCCGCGGCATGTGGGATCCTCCCGGACCGGGGCAGGAACCCGTGTCCCCTGCATCGGCAGGCGGACTCTCAACCACTGCGCCACCAGGGAAGCCCCGCAGTATAATGTGTTAATACATTCTGAGACCACATGAGAAGTTTAAAAAACTTTCCTCCTTGAATTTTGGAATTGATTTTAGTACTTAGAAAAATAAATGTATTTTAATATATGGAATAAATATACCGTTATCATAATAGCAAGTTTACTACTGCTTCTCATATTTTACTAGAGCCTCCTCAGTTTTACCAATATGTAATGTATCATCAGAAAAATGCATACGTTGGAACTCCTGAAGTACAGTGAATTATAAAAATGGTAACAGAGATCACTTTTGCAAAGTTACAGATTTTAATTTTAATGTTATTAATGTTCTTCTATTTAAAACATGTTTGACTTTGGAAAATTATTTTTATTATATTTATTTAGCTACCTTTAATTCTTATAACATTTTAAATTTTATTATTTTATATATAAAATATCAGTATTCAATGAGAGGTTTCTCACTCTATATTTACATAATAGATAGATGGATTTCTTCACATGAAACCTCCCTTGCATTTCTGGAATACATCTACATTCATTTTGTAGTATATTGTTATTTTTATACTTTATTGGAATGCGTTTGCTATTTACTTAGATTTTTTTGTGTCCATATTTTTTTTTTCTTTTGCGGTACACGGATCTCTCATTGTTGTGGCCTCTCCCGTTGCAGAGCACAGGCTCCGGACGCGCAGGCTCAGCAGCCATGGCTCACGGGCCCAGGCGCTCCGCGGCATGTGTGGGATCTTCACGGACCGGGGCATGAACCCGTGTCCCCTGCATCGGCAGGCGGACTCTCAAGCACTGCGCCACCAGGGAAGCCCTGTATCCATATTCTTAAGTATTCTGAACAACTGCAATTTACCTTCTGGTAAAGAGTATGCAATAAAGAGTATGCAATGGCTGAGTACACGACACTAGGCAGACAGATGAGATGGTAACAGTTTATTGTCAAATATACTCACACCCTGGAGGAAGAGGACACACAGGATGTTCAGGGCCACAGTGGGATTGCACTCGGGAGCAAAGTGACCCAATAGGGACCAAGGGCGGCATGCTTCATAGTATCCAGAGGGTAGAATAACACCTGGTCCCATCAGGACTGTGTGATTGGCTTCTTTGAAAAGTTTCATGGGTTGACAAGGAGGTGAAATCCAATCGGTTGAGGACAGGTAATGGCTGATCAGGGGACTGGCTGGCACGGGGGCGGGGAGCATTTCCCACTGGGTGGGGTGCATATCTGGCAAACGCAACTCACAATTAGGGTTTTATGGGGCCCTGTGGAGGCTCAAAAATGTCAAGGCAGCACTTGAAATTTTAGGTTTTACAATACAATAAGTGAGATTGATCTGGTGTGCAGTTGCAGCGCTCGGGCTTCTCTCTAGTTGTGGTGGGTGGGCTCCAGGGCGCATGGACTCTGTAGTTTGTGACATGCTGGCTCCCTTGTTGAGGCGCATGAGCTCAGTTGCGGTGTGTGCGGGCTTAGTTGCCCCGTGGCATGTAGGATCTTAGTTCCCAGACCAGGGATCGAACCCGCATCCCCTGCATTGAAAGGCAGATTCTTTACAACTGGACCACCAGGGAAGTCCCTCTAGAACATTATTTCTAATATTAGAACACTATTTATAGAATATAAATTTTCTAGCATACTTAAAATATAATGGACTCAGCAATTCTTTAACAGAAATCAGTTGTAATGGCAGCTGATTCTGATAATTTTGAATCATGTTTGGAATCCCTTTTACGTCAAAATATTCTAATTATTCTTAGGTTATTAAAATGTTTTAATTTTACTTATAAATAATTTACTCTAGGTTTTGATATTTTTGTTATAGATTTGCTCATGGTATCTTCTTATTTTTATTTCTCTTATATTTATGTATAACCACACAGGTATAAGAGAAATATGAAATGTTTCTTTTTTTATTCCTAATCTTGTTTTTTTATTCTTTTTTAATCAAGTTCATAAAGGCTTTTCTGTTAATCTTTTCTAAAGATAAGTTTAGATTTATCTTTAAATATTTATTTCTTTTTATTTCATTAATTTCAGTATTTATTTTTAGTTCTAATATCCTGTGTCATTGTGATTATATTATTTGTTTTCTAATATCTTTAAAAATATAAAATGATTTATTTCTGGGAAAGTTTCAATTACTTAAATGCTGAAACTGAGATGTTAATTCTTGTGAAAGTGATTTATTAAGGGAGCAGCCTATAGGGGAAGACTTTAATACATCACTGTTTAGTATAACATTAATTATAGGGTTTGCTAGATCTCCTCTATCAGATTAAGAAAGGTCTCTTCTATTCCTTTGTCTGCATTTATTGAACTGATCACAAGTTTTATCTTTCTCTGTTCAAGTGGTGAATTACAATTGATTTTTGAATGTTCAACCAACTTTTGAAATCTGATATAAAGCCCACTTACTCATGGCATATTAATTTTTTTCCTATTGTGGGATTTACATTGTAATTTTGTCCTCTAATCAAAAGCAGAACCTGATACTTTGAAGCAGGGGTAGTTGTTCTTCTTGTTACAGATATCATTGTGCTTGTTACGGGAGGCTCCACCTGCCAGATTTTAAGCCTCAATTTATTTGGTATCCTTTCATATCTTACTGTTGGAGAGAAAGAAGTACAATTAACATTGGCTGTTTAGCTAAACATTTTTGTATGCTTGTGTGAGTGTGAGTGTGTGTGTGTGTGTGTGTGTGTGTGTGTGTGTGTGTGTAGCCAGAGCTAAAGGGAGAGGGAAATGAGGAATTATTGTTTAATGGGCATACAATTTCAGTTATGCAATGTATACATTTTAATTTAACCTTTTCAAGTTACTATGAAAAGTTTTGTGCTTATTGAATAATTTTTCTTCTTATCCCAAAGCTTTCTATACTTTCAGCAAATAAAGTTGGCAACTTCAAATGTCTTAAATAAAGAAGATAAAAGTCAGAAGAATGATGATGTTTGGTATGTAAGGTTAGAGACAGTGTTTTTTAGGAATATTCTGTGTTTCATCTGTGTTAATTAGCAACAACATATATTTATCATAGAAAGGCAAATATTTCTGCTTATTTCTTAAGGGTATTAACAAGTCCTAGGAAATTTGTCTACAGCCTTTTCTATGTCAGATCATAGTTTTCATACACAGAAACATACAGTTTAAGGAGAGTTTATATTAAAGAGACAAATTGGTAAAACGTAGAGACAAAAATTGCCAATCAAGCTACCAAATTTCTGTCTTGCCTAAGTGGGATTATTATACACTATTTTATATATTCTATTCAATTCTTAATAAGTATTCCATAAAGGTATATAAACTATATTGATAATATTTTATTAAAAAATAGAGAAATACCTTCCTTTTTCAGTTTCCTTCCTGTGTGCTCTACTGATAATGCTTAATGTTGTGCCGGCTGTAAAGGAGCATTGTTTACAGGGTCCCACTCCATTATCATAGAGCAGGTAATAAAGTATGAATTGGGAGCTGTGAAGCAATACATTTTTAAGTGCAAATAACTATCAAATACATACTGTTATAAGTATATCTTACATTTGTATATTAACACCCTTTCCTTTTCATAGTCATTTTTTAACTTTTACCACCCAAATTTAAAATCTATTTTCTACTGATCCAACTAAATAACCTACCCAAATGGGAATTCTAAGTCGCTCTTTTTAAGAGTCTTCAAAAATACTCATTTTCATAAATAAACTCTGTAATTATTTATCCAGCAAATAAGCTCCTTTTCCCTTTTTTATGGCCAGATCTCTTAGCATTCATTGACTTTTTTTTTTTTTTTTTTTGCGGTACGTGGTCCTCTCACTGTTTTGGCCTCTCCCGTTGTGGAGCACAGGCTCCGGACACGCAGGCTCAGCGGCCGTGGCTCACGGGCCCAGCCGCTCTGTGGCATGTGGGATCTTCCCAGACGGGGCCATGAACCCACATCCCCCGCATCGGCAGGCGGACTCCCAACCACTGCGCCATCAGGGAAGCCCCATTGGCTTTTTTCATTGGCTTAGCCGACTACAATCTGTCCTCGGGAGCTCTCACTCCGTGTTTTCATCCGTCCGTTCTCTGAAAGAATCATTTCTTCTATTTTGGTCTTGTTCCAAGAAAACTACAATAGTGTTAAATGGACGCTCCTGAAAAATGGTAGGGAGACTAATTCAAATTGTAGTTCTTAGGGCCAGAACAGACACGAGATAAATAGGAACAATGAGGAGGACTTATAATCATTGTCAGTCAATTGTATTTGTTAGCACCAAAGAGCAATAAGAGAATATAAGGTCAACATCCTCCCTTAATAAGTTTAGATTAGTTTAAAAATATATAAAACAGAGGAGTCTTCACTGGGTCTTAATAATTTCAAGAAACTTGCCCTTTTTCTGCTATACTCAGGGACAGAAATGCTCCAAAGATTTTGAACTAATTGGCTCTCTTTCAGCTGATTCTGAGACATTGCTCATTTAAAAATAGATATGTATGTATGTATAAGTGAATCACTTTGCTGTACTCCTGAAACCAACATAACACTGTAAATTAACTATACTTCAATTTAAAAAAATTAATCCAAAAAATAAAAAGAAACTCCTCTACTTCCAAATTTGTTTTTAACTTTTGACACTCTCCTTCAGCAGAAAGGTATTTTTTAGAGTTGTCCTTACCTTTTATTCCCCTGATATAGTCTTTATATTGTTTTCTCATTTCAAATTACTGTGTGGGTTCTGTCTCCTGATTGGATTTTAATTGACAAAGAACATGGTTGAACTAATTGTGAGCATGAAGAAGAGAGTGGGCAAGGGTGATTCTCAGATATGAACTGATTAATTGTGGCACTTTTGACTGATATATGAAGTCATCACAAATAGGGGAAGAAAATCAATTCCATTTTGAATCTGGACAATGTGAAGTACTTGTAGGGCATTCAGAGGTAATTGGCCCTCAGGCAATAAGATAGAATAACTGAAGTTTGGTGGAGAGAGGGCAGATAGAAGAAATGGATTCATGAGTTACCAGCTTCCAAGAGGAAGTTGAAATTATGAGCATGGAAGTGATCACCTAAACTATCGAAGTATGATGAATGATAAAAAGCAGAGACTCAAGGACAGAAATCTATGGAAAATTAATATGTAATAATTCCCAAGAACAGCTTAGAAGTAGCCATGAGGAGAAAGTAGACATTTTCGCAAGTAAGGAGTGATTAGTGATGCTAAATATAACAGGAAATATTAATATAAGGTCGGGATATTTTTCATTAAATTTGGCAACTCAATGCTATTAAGAAAAGTTTCAGTTCTTTTGTGAGATTAGGAACGAAATTATCATGACTTGAGAAATAAATTTTCAGTGAGATGACAGAGGGTAGTTTTTTCTTTGTGAAGTTTAAGTGAAAAGAGTAAAAGATTAAACAGTGTCTTGCAGGACACATAGCATAGAAGGCAAAGGATAATTTAGTTTTTAGGGTGAGAGAGTTTTAAGAATGATTAACAAAGGAAAAAACTTGTCAGAGGGAGAAATTAAAGGTAAAAAAACCTGCAGTAATAATCAATAGAACTCAATATCTGGGACACAAAGTGTCGGACTTAAGAACACGTGGAGGGGTTGGCTTCAAAATGAAGGTGGTATTTGTGACCTCAGGATGTTTTTGGTTGTGGAAAGTATGTAATATGGGGAAGGAGAAATCAAAGAAATTCATGCTAATGACAAGTCTTCTCAGTGAAGTGAACTTATGAGATTGATGAAGTGGGAGAAAATGTAAAGCTCCTTGGAGAAATTAGATGTAGAATATGTTGAGGAGGTTAGGTCAGGAATTTGTGATCCATTGATATACAATAGTAACAATCAGTGGTAGAGTATTTGCATTTGTTTGTGTGTATATATGTATCCAAAAGTGATTATTTGCTCATGTACATAAATAATATATTTTTGATCTTGCCAAAAATTTCCATAAATATTTACACCAGTTGGCTTTTCAACTAGCAGGAGATGAGACTATCTCACTGTGTAAATAAACTTTAGATAGAATTCCATACAGTACTCAAAATCAATTGCAAATCTCTATTTTGGACAATTTTAGGCCTAACATGGAATAGTGGAAAGAGCATAGACTTGGTCTGAGAAAGTCCTGGATTCCACTACAGACTCTCCACTTTTCAAGCTGTAGGATATTGTTTCTTTCTGATCTTGGCACATCCAGATACATAATAAATATTACTGTAATTCTTAAGTGTATATGTTCTTACATTTCTAGGAGGGTTCTCTAGAAGTTTATTTTCCTTCTGAGTTTTCTCATGTCTAAAATCAGGATAATCCTTACTCTGTAAAGTTGTGAAGATCAGATGAACTAATTAATGTATATGAAGTCCATGGCTCATGGCGTCTACAGAGATTTAAGTTAGTGATTGAGACAACAGAAAATGTAGCTTTTCCTATTTACCCACACTGTCTTCCTTTCTTTAATCCAAATGTCTAAAGCAATTCACATACACATTAATTGTATTAAACACTTAATCTCTCTGATATTGACTTTTATTCTTCAAAACCAATATTAACTATTATTTAGGACATACACTTTTACTTAACAATTAATTGGTCGTAGTGGCAAGAATCACCTAAAAACAAACAGACATAATTGAGGAGACATTCACTGAGAAATGAGTAGAGAATTTCCAAATTTGCAAATATAGATGAAGACTATATTTTTAGGATTATAGCAAATTTAATATTCCTCTTGGTACAAAAATAACTTGAAATCCCAGATAAAATGCAATAAATATCCTCATGAATACATAGCTGAGAGAGCAGGACCATATAGAGACCAAAAATGACAGAGGAGATGAAACCAGCAAAGTAAACAAAGCACGAGATAAAAGCTTTCTTACATGTATTTGCTTATACCATAAATTTAGTGCCTTGGGTTTTAAGTTCTCTTCAGGAGACAGAAAAAAGCCATGGAGTTTGCACCAGGAGAAACCTTAAACAAGACCTTTTCAAAAAGTTAGGGACCTCATCTCCATGAAAGGTTGTGATAAAAAAAGAAAATGGCCTTCACACAGTATTTGAGCTTTGATTTTCAATGACCTTCATGGTCTGGGAAAACTCAAGTAGAGAATTTTTTAGTGCGTTTTTAGGCTAATATTACCCTAGATCCCTGATACTCAACGTGTGATCCACAAACACCCAGCAGCATCTGGATCACCTGGAAATTTCCTAGAAATACAGAAACTCTCACTTTCCCAGGCCCACCATCAGATGCTTTTGTGTTATTAACAAGATCCCAAGGTGATTTGCATGCACATTGCCTTGGATTCCTATTGCTGCTGTAACAAAATTAGTGGAACAAGCAAACTGATGTAACCACAAATTTAGTGGAAATCAACCCAAATTTATTATCTTCCTAGAGATCAGAATTTCTAATATCAAGGTATTGGAAGCCCACATTCCTTCTGGAAGTTCTAGGGAAGAATCCATCCCCTTGCCTTTCTAGGTTCCTAGATGCTGCTTGCATTTCTCTGCTTGTAGCCTTTTCTCCATCTTCAGAGCCACCAGTATAACATTTTAAATCTCTTTCCTTCTCCCTTTCTGCCTTTCTACTCAATTTATAGCATCACATCTCATTCCCTTACTATGACCCTCCTGCCTTACTCTTATAAGACTCTTTGTGATTACATTGGGCACACTTGCATAATCCATTAACTCCTTCTGCAAAGACCCTTTGACATAGAAGGTAACACATACTCAAGGTCTGGGAATTAAGAAATGAGCATTTTTGAAGGGCTTTTATTCTGTCTACCACACACAGTAAAGACTGAGAGACACTGCCTTAGAGATTCTGAAAGAAGTAAGTGGAAATACTCTCTAAAGAAACTCAAGCTCAACCTAGATACTGTGGGATTTCTATCAAATACAACTGGCTGAATGGGAGCTCACAAACAAATTCCAAATCAATTGAAACAGTACGGCATGTGAGAGAGTCCACAGAAAGAACAAACAACAGAGAGAACAAAATGTAGTATTTGGACTGCAGATGCTTACAAATATTTATTTAAAGAATGTTTTTTTAAATTTAAAGTAATGTTCTGTATAAAAAACATGAACACAACTTTCAAAAACAAGTTGGCATATTTGAAAAACAAGCAATATATTACAAAGCAAATTAAAAACAAAGTAAAAAAGAGAATAAGTGCACTAACAAATATAAATGGATAAATGATGCAGAATGCAACACAGAGAAAAAACAGAAGCTGTGAAAGAAGGTTTATACACATTGAGGATATAATAAAAAGATCCAATATACATCTAATTGGAATCCCAGAAGAATACAATAGTGGAAAGGGGTAAGAAACATATTTGAAAAAAATGTTGTGACACACAGTAATATACAGGAAGCATAATTCATTCCAAGAAGGATAAATAGCAAGAAATATATATTTAGGTATATCAGAATGAAATTAAATAGCACCAAGTCAGCCAGGAGGAAAAAGACAGATTATGTACAAAGGATGATAGCTAACTACTCAATCACAATAGTAGAAGCTAGACACAGTAGAATATTTTGTAGGACTGCAAAAAATAATTTAAGATATAGAAGTCTATAATTAGTTAAGAGCTAGAGTTAAGTAAATCCTTTTTCAATATAATACCACATATTTCACAAGGATATATATATATATATAAATGTAATGAAAGTATTTGAAATGTAGATAGACCCAACCAACTGTGATAAGCAGTCACATGCCAAAAGGAATTTTGAAAAGAGTAGACAGACAAATGACAGTTTTCCCCACCCTTTCATTCCAATACAAACATCTGAGTTTATATTAATCTAAAGATACCATATTTTATAAATGTGAGTTGCCTTTATTGCTCTACACCAAATCTCATGTGAGATTCTCTATCGTTCATAAAAATGAAGTCAAATTTAGAAGAGCTCTGAAAGCTCATGTAGCACTTCAAGTGTGGTCTGCAGATTGCTGCTAGTCAATGAACTGTTTGTTAGAGTCAGGACAATATGATTCAAAAACTGAAGATGTTTTGAAAATATTTATAGTAATTTAATGTTGCTGCACTATTCAAAGCACATGATCCAAGACTTGTTTCCCTGAACAGGAAACAGATCCATTTTGGTGCTGATGATCTTTTGTAATAAATCATATCATGTATGAATGAAGTATTACTCATGACATTTTAAGTTTAATCTGCTAAATGAAACCCAAAAGTATGAAAAATATGAAAAAGCTTAAGCATTTAGTTACTGCATTACTTGTTTTTTTTGTTTGTTTTTTTTTTCTGTACGCAGGCCTCTCACTGTTGTGGCCTCTCCCGTTGCGGAGCACAGGCTCCGGACGCGCAGGCTCAGCGGCCATGGCTCACGGGCCCAGCCGCTCCGCGGCATGTGGGATCTTCCCGGACTGGGGCACGAACCAGTGTCCCCTGCATCGGCAGGCGGACTCCCAACCACTGCGCCACCAGGGAAGCCCTCATTACTTGTTTTTTATAAACATCTTTTTTTATCAAGCCTTTAAAAAATGTATAGTTTTATAGTATTATTTAAATTAGGAAAGCATAATTTGTGTTATTTATTTTTTCACCCTAATTTTAATATGTTGAAACAAGTTTATTACATTTTGACAAGAATTATTATGAATTCTTTTGTTTGAAGCAGTAGTTGTAAGCCTAATGCCAACTACGCAAGTGATTCTAAACAAAACCAAAATAACTGATACTAATTTTACCCAAATGTATGATTGTACAAATATTGAGTTTACTTTTATAGGCATGATTCACAATGAGGTGCTAGAATAACAGTAGGCTATTTATAAGGGATGTACTGACTAATGAAACAATGATTCTATTACAACTTAAGTATTATTTATATGCAAAATAAAAAGGAACACATTCAGCCATGATTACATTTTAAAAGAAAATATACTGAATTAAAAACTCAAAAGAAGCTGATGTTCAATAATTCAAATATAAATGTTGGTTCATGTAAGAGGGCTTCTTATAAAGTAACACATCAGGTTGAAGACTAAAGGATCACATACAATTGCTGAGACACCAGTGAAAGACTGTATCAAAGAGGGACAATTAGTGAAAGACTGTATCAAAGAGGGGCACCTAAAAACGTTGGATAAGTTGGTGGCAATGAAGGTAAGTCAAGTATCAGTTAACTGTTATAACATTGACGTTTTTAGGAGATGGTTAATGATACAGAACACCAAAACTTAGAACAACATAAAACTATCAAGGTATTTTTTGTTTCATCTTACAGAATGCCCAGGTATTGTTAAAACAGCAGTTCTTTGAATGTGATGAAGATAAAAAGGAATGATTCCTTTGTTTAGCTTCACTGCTATAAAACAGCCAGCTCTAAAGGGCATAACATTGTAGCTGTACATTGTGAGAGACTTCAGTTCCGATGACCCAGCTACAAAGATAGGGAAACCTTATAGTTTAGTTGCCCAGTGTATCAGTTATCTGTTGCTCATAACAAATCACCCAGGACTTAATGGGTTAAAAAATCAAACATTTATTTACTCACCATTTCCATGGGTCAGGAATGTGAGACATCTGCATAGGTCTTCTAGCTTAGGTTACTTCATGAGGTTCTAGTCAAGCTGTTGACCAGAGCTGCAACCATCTGAAGACTCAGATGGAGCTGAAAGATCAGCTTCCAGAAACTCATATGGTTGTTATCAGGCCTCAGTTGTCACTAGCTTTGACCATTTGATTGCCCTGGTGGCCTCTTCATAGAGGCTCACAGAATTGCTTCTCCCAGGGTAAGTGACCCAAAAGAGAATGAGAAAAAGTGAGCACTCTCAAGACAGAAGCTGCAGTCTTAAATAATTTTACTTGAATATAATTACATACCATCATATCACCACATGCTGTCGGACACACAGATCAACCCTGACACAAAGGGAACTACATAAGAGGTGTGGTTCGTTGGGGCCCATCTTGGAGGCTGGCTACCACATCCAGATTAAAAATTTTACATATATGTAAATCATATGCTGCTTCCTTTGTTGAGGAAGTATTGTTTCAAAACCCAAAACAAAACAACAAACAAAAAACAGAACCTCAGCTTCACTAAATAGTATTGTCAGTGTTTTATGAAGGACTGTGAGTTACCTAAAGAATGAGTATTATATTTAGGATTACTCTCATTTTTACATGATGATATCAAAACATCATAAATTTATTGTATGCCGAGGTACAGCAGCTAATAAGGAGAAGAATCATTTCAATGATGCCTGAATTATGGACAAACACATTTTTGTGTTACTGCAAGGTAGGAGATCAGTTTAGTCTTGATATAAACATATACTTTGGACAGCCACTTATTGTTTATCATCATTATTTCTTTTAATGATTTTAGCATTTCCATGCAAAGAAGGAATGGATTTTTTGTTTTGTTTTGTTTTGTTTTTTTGCGGTACACGGGCCTCTCACCGCTGTGGCCTCTCCCGTCGCGGAGCACAGGCTCCGGACGCGCAGGCTCAGCGGCCATGGCTCACGGGCCCAGCTGCTCCGCGGCATGTGGGATCTTCCCGGACCAGGGCACGAACCCGCGTCCCCTGCATTGGCAGGCGGACTGTCAAGCACTGCGCCACCAGGGAAGACCTCGGAATGGATGTTTTTTAATAGCATATGAGATAAAAGAGCCAAAACAAAGTTTAGAAATCTACAAGAACAAAGGTTTAAAAATTGTCATTATATTCCACAATTTAAGGATAATTACCAATTAATTAGGATATTGATATTGTAAGTCTGTGGAAAGTTATCACCGAACACCTTAAAAATTTGGTAGAACATTATGAATTACATTTCTGTCAAGAAAGATCCATGCATGGGAGGTTTATGTCTTTAGTCAAAAGACAACTTAAATCTAAATTTACAAGATAAATCATTGGAACTAGCTACTGATGACACTTTGAAAATGAATTTTAAAAATAGAGATTACTTGCTACCTTTTGGACAAAAGCTTAAATGAATAATCTGAGCTCATTGAAGTTGCTTTAAAATCTCTTCTATACCCATTAGCACATCACTGTGACACTGGTACGCTACAATGAATGTTATCAAAACAAGACATTGAAGCAGTTTAGCTACGTATTATTTCCTCTTAGTAGCACTATTGTTAAAGCGACCTACATTAGTTAAGTTGGTAAGTGAGAAGCAAGCTCATTTATCACATTAATATTTGATTGTTAATATGTGGTATTTATTTAAGTGTGCTTGCAGGTATTTAATATGGAGAATCATTATATCCCTCATACATTTCCATTTAGTTATAAATCTAGAATGACAAAAAAAGTGTGTAATATTTTATATTAATTGATTACTCACATTTGCAATGAATAATTCATATATTTAATTATTTCCTTATGTTTGTTCTGATTGGATATTAAAATTTAATACGCCTGTTGGCTCTGATGGCTGAAAAACTTTGGGCTTGTATATTATACCTCTTTATTTATTTAGCATTTCATTTGAATTCTTTTAAGTGTTGGACTGTGATGTATTGGATCTTTAAAATTTGTTTTGTCAAAGATAGTTTGAGAAATGCTGACCTCGTGGATTTTAGTAAGTTAATTACAAGTTTATTATAAATACTTTGGTTTGGCCTCCGCAGAAAAGCAGTAATGGAGTCAAAGTTCAAAACAGGTTTCCCCCACTATCTGAAAGCAGAATGTTCCTATGAAACCTTTAGTAAGCCGAAATGGCGTAAAGTGAAGAAGCAACCACCTCAGGACACATGTTGCTAACAAACGCACAAAATAAATCGAGATAAAGTGCAGGCGCTCTCAGACACGGCTTAGAGCTATGGCGCTTGTTGATGCTGAGATGCTGAATTAATTCCTTAGGGAAGGAGTCTGGCCAGGTTGGGGGCCTGGTCACCCCCTGCTCAGGTGCTCGTTGCCTCCATAGTAGCTTGCTGCTACAAAACAAACACTGAACCCAACTTCTGCTTTTCGCCTTTTTTCATAGAATAAAAATCCTCTTTGGATTTCTTTAGGTTGGCAAAACAGGTATTAATGTAGGTCTTTCATAAAAGCGAAGTGGTGTAAAGTGAACTTTTGAAAAGCGGAGGTTACCTGAATAGAAAGAGTTGTCTTGGGGGGAAGGGAGGGATAAATTAGGAGATTGGGATTAACATATACACACTACTATATATAAAATAGATAACTAATAAGGGCCCACTGTATAGCACAGGGAACTCTACTCAATACTCTGTAATGGCCTATATGGGAAAAGAACATAAGAAAGAGTGGATATATGTGTATGTATAACTGATTCACTTTGCTGTACACCCGAAACTAACACAGCATTGCAATCAACTCTACTCCAATAAAAATTTAAAAAGAAAAATAAAAAAAAAGAGAGTTGTAGGGTTGTTTCTCAGGGAGGATAGGTAAAACAAACAAAAACGAAAAAACAAGTAAAAAATCCCCACAGCATTTAGGCTATGGAACTGAAGTATGGAGAACCTTAATTGTTTTTCTTTGACAACCTAAAGAAAAAAGAGAAAAGGAGTAGAATTTAAAACAGAACTTCAATTTTCTTTCACTTTTGCATAAGGGCTTTGCTGATAACATTGGTAAAAAACTTTGGTTCTTTAGAAGTGATATAGATTTTATCTGATTGCCTTGAAATGTTTTTCCTTTCCACTGAAATTATTCAGTGATGATGTATAAAAGTTGATTCTTTCGCGGGCTTCCCTGGTGGTGCAGTGGTTGAGAGTCCGCCTGCCGATGCAGGGGACACAGGTTCGTGCCCCGGTCCGGGAAGATCCCACATGCCGTGGAGCGGCTGGGCCCTTGAGCCATGGCCGCTGAGCCTGCGTGTCTGGAGCCTGTGCTCTGCAACGGGAGAGGCCACACAGTGAGAAGCCCGTGTACCGCAAAAAAAAAAAAAAAAAAAAAGTTGATTCTTCCATGTTATTTAGAGATCGGTATTTCTGTAGTACTAATGAAAACAATAACATTGATATACTTTTGAATTTGGCTGAAAAGATTTAAAAAATTCTCAAATTATTTATGAGAATGCTCATCAAGCTTTTCTTTTGATGCTAATTTTATATATTTTCATATATGAAAAATTACAATGAATCAGAAATTATTATCCATGTAAATAACTATTATAATATTTTGAGAGCTTTTTGTATGTTATGTATTTTACATTTGTTAAACTATTGCATGTGTTAGGTGTTTTGTATGTATTTTCTCTAGTTTACACAAGAATTCTGCAGAATAAGTCGTGTGCCATCATTTATCAGATAGAAAAATTGAGGCACAGGGAAGTTAAATAACATGCCCAAACCCATTGAAGTAAAGGATGTTAGTGATGATATTTAAACCCAGCTCATTCTGATTCCCTTCCTACTCTATTATTTCATCACAATATTTATTCCCTGACATTATTTCACAAGTAACTTTATATTAAAGCAAAAAAATACATAAATTGAAAAAAACTATTAGGTAAAAATTACTAAATGAAGAAAAATCTCCATTTCAGCTTGATTATTTGGAATTGTGTGTGTTTGTGTGTGTGTTTCATTGAAGCTGTTATGAGACTTTTTTCTTAATGAAATTTGCAACATAAAACCAGATCAATATACACTACTATTTGGACGATTTGTATTTCAGTCTGCAATCATGAAACAAAATGGCAGTTACAAAACTCAACAAGGGGACATGTTTTCCAAAGTAGTAATTTATATGAATGAAAAATGATCTTTGTGTAAAGGTTATTTAGCTATGTGATTGTTCTGTGACTAAATAATTAAAAAATCATTTCTCAAACTACTCATGAAATGATTCTATTTTCCATGTATCTTCTATTTATGTAATTTTCCTACCCATAAGGTGAGGTAGCTGCTTGTGAAATATCTAATATATTTTGCCTTCTATCAAGAGACAAGTGGTATTTTTCAACTGATTTCCTTTTCTTGCCCCATGACATGTATTATATGTCAACAAATAAGAAAGTGTGTTGATTCTTCCTTCCCACTCACCATGACATCCAACAAGTCATTAAGACCCACCAATGTCACCTAGCTACTGCTTATCTGCTGGGGCTGTAATCTTGCCCTTGAGATATTAGAGGGAGCTTTTAGTTCTGATTGTCCGGTATAAGTATCCTCTAGCCGCATGCGGTTAGTGAGTACTTGGAATCTGGCAGGTTCATACAGCGACAAGCTGAAAGCATGAAGTACACACTGGAGTTGAAGATAGTATTTAAAAAGAGAATGTAGGGAATTCCCTGGCGGTCCAGTGGTTAGGATTGCACGCCTTCACTGCTGACAGCTTGGGTTCCATCCCTGGTTGGGGAACTAAGATTCCGCAAGCTACAAGCTGTGTGGCCAAAAAAAAAAAAAAAAAAAAAAAAAAAAGGAGTGGAGTGTAGACTATTTCATGTATAATTTTATATTAAATGACAATATTTTGAATCTATTGTGTTAGATGAAATGTATTCCTAAAATTAATTTTACGTCTTTCATTTTACTTTTCTAATGTGGCTACTAGAAAAGCTTGCTATGACCTAGGTGGATCTTATTATGTTTCTGTTTTATTGTACTGCTCTAGTTGGTCTCTGTGGCTTCTGACTCAAATTCATTCCAATACTGAGCTACCAAAGGGGACTGTCTAAAACAATTCTAACCACTAAACAGACACTTCCAGATGGTGTACAGAACAGCTTGATGCAGAAATTGTAACTGGATTAGAATAATAAGACTTGCTTAGAGACAGTCATGTTAATGACACGGTAGCCCTTAAAAAGAGTTAAATATAGATAATTACCAATGGGTCCATTGTACAGGAAGCTGATGCTTTGAAACCACCATTGCATCACATGAGCTGAGAAAGTAAAACACCCTTTTACAAAGCATCAGCTTCTCTCTTTATCAACATACACTCACATATATGCCCCAAAAGCTCTCCAATGTTAACAAGTAAGAATTTTAGTTACAATTAAAAGTAAAATCAATTAAGACCAATATTAAAAAACAAACTAGCTATTTCTGGGCATATTAGTATGGTTCCCTACTTCTTTATAATTTGTCTTCTCCACAAAATAAAATCATCTACTTCCCAAATCACAAATTATGTAATAATATATAACATCAACATTTTAATAGTACAGGGACAAAATTACCTTGCAGCTGCCTTTTTTTTTTTTCCTAATGAAATTTCAGGAGAAATGAAATATATCATTTGACTCAAGGTTTGCTTTTCTTTTGACTCATGTTTATGTTATTAGTGTAATATATCCGTGCAAGGAGATTCAGGTTTAACAACTTTTCCCTTATGTAAAGAAAATCACCATAATGCCATTTCTAAGGGAATTTTTCCCTCAGAGATGAAAAATGCAATCTGACATTTGTTTGGACAGCAGTTGGTGAGGGATACTGTTGTAGACTGTGGATACAGTATTGAACTAACTTTAGCAGGTCAATGCAAGGATTGAATGATAATCAGATTTCATTATCAGCCCAGTAATTCAAGTTCCTAAGCTAAACGGCCTCAAACAAAATGGAAATAATTAGAGAATGACTATTAAAGTAGTGGAAGTGAGAAAACATCCCGGGGAGTTTCATTCTTATGTGGATGTTTGAACTTCACTAATATGATTATGGTAAAAAGTTCAATCATTTATTTTTATTTTTCAAATATGTCACAGTTTCTCTCAATAGTTCACATGAAAACCGTGACATAAGGTATGCAACATAAAGGAAGGCCCAAAAGGCTAGAAATGGAACCAACTAATTCTAATGAATTTTAGTAAATGTATTACAAAGGCTAAAATCCTACAGAGCATGTGTCATAGGAAACAGTACTTCTGTGTGTAGTAAAATGAAAAAAAAAAAGATATGACAATGACTTCCAGAGAATCCACACTTTTCCTTCTTTTGAGAACACAAAGAAGACATAAGTAGTATTTGCAACATCATTTTCAACATTTTCTCTTTTTACAAAATATAATTGCAGATAAAATTAATAAAGAACTGGAGTCTCAAAATAAAGAGGCAAATGCTGTCTGACTGCATTAAGAATTTATTCCTATTTAAACATACATGAGGTAACTTTTATGAAAATTGATTTATCTATGTATTACATAGATGTATATTTTTTATTGCTAATGTAACTATATCATGATGTGTCATTAAATTTAGTTGAACAGCTGTTAAAATATATCTTCAGATAATCTATATGAAACTTTTTTAGTTACACTGGTTTTACATACATTATCTGTAATTTATACAAGAATATAGTTGAGTAGATATAATACTATCAATTTACCGATGAGAAAACTGAGGCACAGAAAAGTTAATTATTTACCAAAAATCACACACATTGACTCTGATGGGGCTGAAAATTGCATCCAACTCTCTTGATTCCAAAGCCCCTTATCTTTATGCTGTATTATTCGTATCTCACACATGAATGTAACTTTTGTGTAAGAAGTAGATTTTCATGGAAGTAAAATGTGCATAAATTGGAAAAACTGCATTATGTAAAAGTTTGGTAAGTTGAGGAAAGTCTTTATGTCAGCTCTCAGCCATTTGGCCTCTTGCTTATCTGTTGCATTGCCAATGTTATAGGATCAAACTGATCTTTAGGAGATTTCAAATGTAAAACAAAATTGGATCAGTATGCCCTATTAATCTGGTGATTGGTAGTTCTGTCTGCTATACAAAGTGGTAGTTAATGAAGCTTCCTATGGGGACATCCTTTCAGAAAGTTGTAACTTATCTGAATAAAATATGATCTCTGGGTAGAGGTTATAGAGATAGGCAGCTGTTCTGAATTACACAACCATTTCCAAAACTTCTAGGAAAGTGATTCAACTTCCCACATGTGTTTTATCTATGTGGGTGAGTTATTTATTTAGTTGTCTAAATAAATTTAGAAATGGCTTTAAAATATACTTTAAAAATGTTAAATACATTTGTTTTGTGGAATGTGTAGTATATTTTTATTTACTTCAGGAGACACATAATATTCCTCTGATTCTCCACTTCTTATTCAATAATATTTGTTCTAATATTCTAATATTAACCTTTGAAAGTGATCTATCTGAACACAACTAGACCTATAGTATTTATAGTTTCTGTAATTATTCTTCTTCAGTGGTCATTCCATCACCTAAATGATAAAATCAAAGTTCTTAATTTGTCTCACTAGGCCTTTCTTAATATGATGGTTATTAGTTTTCTGACCTGATTTCTCACCATCCCTCCCTTGCCTTTTATGCTCCAACAGCACTAAGTTCTTAGCCAGTGTGTTTCTGGCCTTTGGCCATTTGCTTAGGTTATTCATTTTCATTCATTCATTAAAGACATTTATTGAACATCTTCTCTGAGAAAGACACTGGCGTGGTGCTCCGGACCCGCAGGCTCAGCGGCCATGGCTCACGGGCCCAGCCGCTCCGCGGCATGTGGGATCTTCCCGGACCGGGGCACGAACCCGTGTCCCCTGCATCGGCAGGCGGACTCCCAACCACTGTGCCACCAGGGAAGCCCCCACCATCCATTTTTAAGCATCCACCATGGCATGAACCTCACTAGGGGCTAATGGAAATATAGAATATACAGAAGATGGGGTGGTTCCTCTCAAAAAGTATGCATGGTATTATGAAGAGGCTTAAGTGAACTAACTAGAGATTGATTTAATTAGGGATCAATAAACTTTTTCCATAAAAGGTTAGAGAGTAAATATTTGGGTCTTTGTGGGCCATATGGACTTCGATTCCATTGCTCAACTCTATCCTTGTAGCACAAAAGCAGCCACAGATACATGAATGGGCATGGCTGTGCTTCATAAAATTTTACTTACAAAAGTAGGTGGCAGGCCGGATGTAGCCCTGTCAAAACTGCAGGCTGGAGACCCAGGTGAGTCAATGGTTTAGTTCTAGTCTGAGTTCTGAGGCCTGAAAACAAAGAGAAACAATGATGTGGTTCAACGCAAGCTTAAGACCTAGAAAAAACTGATGTTTCAGTTTGAGTTTGAAGACAGGAATAAAAACAGTTTTCCAGTTCGAAGGAAATTAGGCAGGAGGAATTCTTTTTTATTTAAGGGAGAGTCAGCTTTTTGTTCTATTTAGGCCTTCAGCTGATTGGACGAGGCCCACCCATATTTGGAGGGCAATTTGTTTTACTCAGTCTATCCATTTAAATACTAAACTCATCTAAAAATATCCTAACAAAAACACTCAGAATAATATTTAATATCTGGGCACCCCATAGTCCAATCAGGTTGACATGTAAAATTAACATCGAGTAGGCTGATTTTTTTGAAGTCAGTTTGCATAACAGGAGTCATGAGAGTCTAATTGCCTTTTACAAAGAACCACCTCCCTTGCTCCACCACCACACATATATACCTCTTCCCCTGTCTATCTAATGATGCCATAAGAAAACATACTTATCATTAAAAGTCATTTAATACCACTCTTTTTAAAAAGGCTCCATGGTAGTCAATTATAGTAATTAGTTTTTATGGTTTCACTACATTTTCTCTTCTCTATTCACACACACACAAATAATCTACTTGCAAAATAACAATTCCATGTAATGATATACTACACCATCTCTTTTCTATAGTACAGAGTGCACATTGCCTTGTTGCCTCTGGCTTTGGGTAAAACAATGTGTGAGAGATGACATATGGCATTTCAATTTTTGTATTTTAGCATTTTATTAATTCAGTATGCTACAAGACCTCATCATAGAAGGTAGTAGGTATATTCTTAATGATTTTTTCCTTATTCAAATTTAGTAAGTAACATACCATTATCAAAATCTATTTTCTTTTAATTCTCTTTTAATTTTTAAAAAATTTTATTTATACCATTTACTCAAATAACAAGTGTTAACATTCCATTGCTTAAGTAAAGATTAAAGCTGATTAGGATTTACTATCTGGCACTGTCAAACATTGTTTTCTTTTACATCTCTTTATCTCTGTCCTGTGTTCCAGCTGTCACTATCCAGTTCCACTAAAGAAGCAAACATTGCATTAGCATAAGGAACCAGGATGGAACTATCACGTTGTTATGGGATCCTTTTAGATTGGCACAAATTTCTGAAACTGAATTTCTCTTGACATAACTCTTAAGTTAATTTAATTCTCAATGGATTGGAAATTCGTTTGAGTCTTAGATTTGTAGCTTCATATATATAAAAGTGACTGACATCTATCTTCTGCAATCCTCTTTCCAACAAACAATATATAGTTGGGGGTTGGACAAAACAGCATTCCTTTACAGGATTTCTGATGAAACTATAACTTTGTAGATTGAAGTATATCTGAAGTCATCAATTTCTGGTCCAGTTATAAATATGTCAAATGGCATTCTTCTAAGTAAATAGTGAATATTATTTCTCTCTCCTTTTCCCTCTCTTCCTTTGAAACATCTGAAGCTGCCCTCAGAGCAAAGTAAGGTTTAAAGGAAAAAATACAGTTTGTAATTGAGATTTTCTGTTAACCTTTAGTCTGTAGTGGTTGTGTTCAATGCTTTTATTTTTCTTCTGGAAATAGTAGTAAATTAGTGTGTTGGTGACATTTCAGAAATCCCAACTTGGAGTATGACTTATACTCTATATTGCATTATAAATACTGACTTGCTTCAAACTCCATGTTTATCTCTTATGTAGAAACCAACTAGACAGTGAAGTCATTATTCAGTTTAATTTGCACCATTTATAACCCTTGCTGGATATGCGTGTGTTAGTTATATTCACAACAAATGTCCTCTGGATTTTGAGGTATACATTATGTTCTTAAAAAATTACTTACATTTCATGCATTGTATTTTTTTTCTTTCTTCTCTGTGCTTAATGTTGTATTATAGAGAAAAATGTATATGTAATTGGGAATTAAGGTATTACATTTGATTTTAGAATATGATTCTGTCTGAATAGGAATCTTGTACATTGCTGTTCTGGATTTATCTATCCTATAAATTTAGGTAGAAAAAGAATTTTTTACTATAAATTTATTATTGATCATGTCTTAAATTTCCCATCCCATCCCACTGATTTTCAAACCTTACTTATGTATTTTTCAAACCTTCCTTTGTTATTTTTATCTGTCTCCTCTTTTTGTCAATATTTATTCCTTACAGTATTGGTAATAACACAGCTTTTCTCCTTTCCAATAAATAATTCGGTGCTCTGTTAAGGCCTCTAAGTTTGGTTAGGGCAAAACGAAGAGATGAATATAAAATTTCTACTTTTCCAAGGCATAACTTGAACAGCAAGTATTTCTGTGAACAACAGCAAGCCACTGGAGGTGTAACTGTTGGTTGGGCTCCACTTCAACAGTATGGTCTATCCTGGGGCAAAGTTGTTCTCCATCTGTGGACCTGTGAACCTAGAATACAAGTTATCTACTTCTTCCAAAATACAATTGTAGGACAGGCATAGAATAGACATTACCTATTCCAAAGGGAGAAATAGGAAGGAGAAAGGGTTGATTCAGATCCCAGCAAGTTCAAAACCCATCAGAGAAAATTTCATTAGGGTCCAAGGCCTGAGAATAATCCTCTGTGGCTTGAAGCCTTGTCCTCTGAGCTGTCAGTATGCCCCCTACCCCAGTTCCCTCCCTTCCCCCCACGTTTGTGCTGCTCTCAGAGTCATTCTTCCTTTTTCTTGTATAGCAGTATGTTTGCAGCCAAGTAGCTCTATGATTCCATTCTTGCCTGTAGAATTTTAGAGGTCCCACAGTCTTTTGTCATTGTGTCCTGTTTCTGTACCTTTCAATCTAAGATCATAGTGTTTCTGCTGATTCTCGAAAACCATGTTGGTCTCCTGTGTATAACTCAGGTCCATGCCATTAGACAACAGTCCTCTACAAATCTTTTCTGTATGATCTCATCTCTATTCCTGGTTTCTGCTGAGATACGTAATTGGATCCATGAGCCACTTCCCTGGTCCCTTCAGCAAAATGTGGTTCAGCCGCATCTTTGGCTTTCTCTTCAGAGCATGCTTTATGAACAGAAACTCTCCCAATGTGTTCTGACACTAATTTCTCTGACACCAACTAGGTGTCCTACAATTCAATTCTGTCACTAACTATCCAGAATTTGTGTAGCTGCCACAAGATAAGGGCAAAGTCCTTCAATTCTAACTAACTCCTTAGGGTTAGTGTCAGATCTCACATGTTAAAGGGCAAGGTCCTTAACAAGACTGCTTTTGCTAGATGCCAGGCACAGGAGAGATCCCTGAACTACCTGCACTTCTGTTGGAGTTTGGTCGCAAACATGGGAATTTCCACAATCCCCCTTCAAGTTCCTGGGCTTGTAGCTGCATATCTTCCATCTCTGCCTCCATTTCCACATGATCTTCTCCTCTATGCCTCTGTGTTTCTCCTGCTCTATAAGAATGTCTGTCATTGTATTTAGGGCCCACCCCAAATCCAGGAAAATCTCAAGATTTTTAATGTAATTATATGCCCAAAGACCTTTTTCCAAATAAGATCACATTCACAGGCTCCAGGTTGATATATCTTTTGGAGGGTTACAATTCAATTCACTATATCCTCCCATCTTTCTCCACTCTCTGTCTCATTTTCTCTCACTCTCACTCTTGCTTTCTCTTTTATAAATGATATCTTTTTGAAACCAGTGGTTATTAATGCCAAATTTTACTTATAACTAGTAGAGCCAGGCTAATATTTTCAAGGTTCATTTACTCCCTCCCCTATAGTTCAGACATTGATCATTTAAATTTTGTCCCTTAGGTCACCTACTTAAGACATTAAAACACTTGCTTCTCTGACTGCTGCATTTATTAATACCCAATTTAAACTGATCATCTTTTTATTATACCTTATTTCCACTGTACATTAAATTAACCTTGTTCATAATGCTTTAACCTGTGTGTTCATATAGATAAAAATAGCTTCTATTATATAATATCATTAAGTTTCAATGGCAATCAAATTCAATTTGTTTGTAGAACTCCTAATGTGTGCAGGGCCAAGTTGCACTGCTTGTCAAACTATTACCCAGAGATCAGCTGATTTTAAAAGTCAGTGAAAGAACTTGTTATACCAGCAGTTTACAGGTATAATCCCAGACATATGGTGTGACTCTGAGCAAATACTCAAATATTAAATGATTAAAGCATAGGGGCTTTCTACTCTATATTTCTAATGCATAGTGTATACATGTATTATCATACTAATAAGCAATACAATACAATGTATAATGTATAGCTTAAAAGGGTGTTAGTGACAAGGACTGTGCCATATTCATCTCTATGGCATATAGCATATAGCTGCACCTATCTCATTCATCTTTGAAGATTCTGTGGTATATGAGTCAAGAGCTAAAAGTAGGATTAATTTTTGTACAGGGATAAGTATCAAGAGTTGTATGATGGTAGGCATAGTTGTCAGGATATTCTGGAAGCCCAGTTCCATCATATACTTTATACTGAATTGAAGAACTATGTCCTCACTAATAAAGAAAATTTATTAAGGATCTTTCCCTGAAAATTATTATGAGGAGTACATATATTAACTAATTAAAACAGATTTCTTTATTAAATTTTGAATGAGTCAGTAAATGATATATACAACTATTCACAAAGAATTATGAAACATGGTTGCATCATAGACTTACTATTTCTGCCTTTTTCTATATCATGAATCTCATGAAGGTGACATTTCTCAATAATGATAAAAATGATAACAACAGCAACACCAGTGGTTACTCTTTGTTATCCACTAACTAAGTATCAGGAACTATATCAAGTTCTGTACCCATTATTTTTAATCCTCCCAGTATCTCCATGAAGAGCAGGTTGAAAATCATAAGATTACTCAAGGTCACAGGTAATTAAGTGGTGGAGGCAGGATTTGGACAGAACTGCATTTCTTTAAAGCCAATGTCTCTCTCTAGCTTGCCCCAAATTCTTTAGTGTCCATATAGAAGTAGTGTCAATTCTCTACCTGGCAACATCATGCCTGACTTGTATATGAGTCATTGTTTATAGTATCAGATGAATTAAGTTGACAAGAGTTTTCCAGGTAGAAAGCCTGTGGATGTAACAGGCAGAAATGTAGAAAATGTCATTGCAATAAAAACAACATGCTTCGGCTTCCCTGGTGGCGCAGTGGTTGAGAGTCTGCCTGCCGATGCAGGGGACACCTGCAGTCTGTAGTGGTTAGCCAGTGTGTTTTTGGCCTTTGGCCATTTGCTTAGGTTATTCATTTTCATTGAATAACTGGGTTATTCAACCGGGTTCGTGCCCCGGTCCAGGAAGATCCCACATGCCGTGGAGCGGCTGGACCCGTGAGCCATGGCCGCTGAGCCTGCGCGTCCGGAGCCTGTGCTCCGCAACGGGAGAGGCCACAACAGTGAGAGGCCCGCATACCGCAAAAAAAAAACCCCAAAACCAGAAAACAACAACATGCTTCTCGGATTCTAAAGAAAAACTCTCCCTCTTCCCATCCAGGAAGAAGATAAGGAATCTAAATCTGTATTTTAAAAAAAAATTATATTGGAGTATAGTTGATTTACAATGTTGTGTTAGTTTCAGGTGTACAGCAAAGTGAATCAGTTACACATATACACATATATGCTCTTTTTAGATTCTCTTCCCATATAGGTCATTACAGAGTATTGAGTAGAGTTCCCTGTGCTGTACAGTAGGTTCTTATTAATTATTTTATGCATAATAGTGTGTATATATCAATCCCAATTGCCAGTTTATCCCTACCCCCCGTCCCCCCTGGTAACCATAAATTTGTTTTCTACATCTGTGACTCTATTTCTGTTTTGTAAATAAGTTCATTTCTACCATTTTTTAAGATTCCACATGTAAGTGATATCATATGGTATTTGACTTTTTCTGTCTGTCTTACTTCACTCAGTATGACAATGTCTAGGTCTAAATGCCTGAAATTGTTGATGGTGGACATACTATATGATCTAAATAATCCCATGGAGTGAGGTTTTTTTGGTTTGTTTTTTTTTTTTGGCTGTGCTGTGTGGCTTAGTTCCCCAACCAGGGATCGAACCCCGGCCCCTGGCAGTGAAAGCGCCAAGTCCTAACCACTGGACCACCAGGGAAGTCCCCACCGAGTAAGTTTGATGGGTTTATTATGGCTAGTTTATAAATGAAGAAAGTGAGGCTTTGGAGGGTTATATATTTTCCTAGGCTACTGACAAGACCCTCTCCTTAACTAAACTTTAGTCAGGTGCCTCTAAGCCCTCTAGGCCTTGACCTTCAGTGTCTGTCCCTGTTTGGCCTGTATCACCCAATTTTAGCAAGAATCATGTGAATTCAGTTTAGAAAGAACCACCCATCTTTAATATCTGATCAAATTCCTCATCCTCTACAATCGCCCTAGTCACCTGATTATCCTGGCCCACCTTCAGCAAGAATCCTGTTAAATCCATTTACCCAGAAATCCCCCTTCACCTCTGATATTTCCTCTTAGCAATTTTCTGTCCACTCACCCCCACCCTACTCCTTGGCTATGAATCTCTACTTATCCATACAGTATTTGGAATTGAGCCCAGTTCTATACTGAGGTCTCTATTCCCCTAATGTAATAGTTCCTGAGTAAAATCTATTGGAGGGGAAAAAGTGAGAGCTGTCTGGATGGTAAACCTACAAGCAACAGAGACAGATTATATATGGAGAATGACATAAAGGACGGATGACGCCACACTTTCTTGCCTACTTAAGGAAAGATTGGTGGTAACATTCACTGGTGCCATGGTAATAGGAGCAGATTTCAGGTGAAGATCAGAAAATTAAATTAGCTATATTGAATAAAAGTATTAATTTTAAAAATCTAATTTAAGGTGTCTAGTTGCAAGTTAGACATTTGAGTTTAACTCAGAGCTCAATTTTACTTTGTTCTTATCTCTTTTTGGAATGAATAGTGGACGATCCTGGCCTTCTAACACTTGATGGCATTTTTCCTTATGCTACAGTAGAAGAGAGAGCCATGTTTGTGGGAAACAATGTGTTATGACTTTTTCTTTCAATCCGTAATGCCCTGGATGTTTATTACTGTGAATAACCAAAAACCCCACACTTACTTTAAAAAAGAGAGAGAGAGAATTTGTTGCCTTTATGGGTTAGTGGAAATGAAAAGGTTCGTGGGTAGGGCAGCCTCCAAGTGTAATTTGCTCAGTGCTCCAGCCCCATTCTCCTGAGATTTTCTTAACTCTTTTGTTCTAATCCTTCAGAGTCAGACTGGTATGGTTTTGCACAGGTTCTGGACGCGCAGGCTCAGTGGCCATGGCTCACGGGCCCAGCCGCTCCACGGCCTGTGGGATCTTCCCGGACCGGGGCACGAACCCGCGTCCTCTGCATCGGCAGGCGGACTCTCAACTACTGCACCACCAGGGAAGCCCAGACTGGTATTGTCCATGGAAGAAAAAGGCTGTAGCAGTTTTCAAACTTAACATCTGCAAGCTATGTTATCCAAAATAAGAGGATGGCCTCTCTATTCTAAAATGTATAAGAAGAGTCCTGGGATTAACTGTCTTAGAAAACATGAGCTGCTCCAGAAACTAAGGATGGAATCAGCTTGCCTAAACCACAGGGATTTTTGTTATACCTTGGGAGTTACAAAGAAGGGTGAATGGATATTAGAGAAGAAACTGACAGCTACTCACAATAATCTATTTGACTGATGAATATCCACACCATCCCTATGCTCTTTTCCAATATACTCTTATCAACCTGGACTTTACTCATTTTCTTTACAAAAATAGATAACAAAAGTCTCATTCAGATATACCATCTAGCTCTGATTTTTAGGTTCACTGGATGATGTTCAGTCCTCTTAATCAGGCACAGATATACCTTCTCACAGTCCAGTACCTATTGTTAAATAAAAAATTATCCACTCTGACATATAAGCTCTAATAAAGATTACCATGCAGAATATTCTTTGACATTAATCTTAACAATATATTTATAGATACGTCTCTTCAGGCAAGGGAAACCAAAGCAAAAATAAACACATGGGACTACATCAAACTACAAAGCTTCTGCACAGTAAAGGGGACAATCAATAAAACTAAAAGACAACCTACCGAATAGAAGAGATATTTGCAAATGATATATCCAGTAAGGTGTTAATATCCCCCTAATATACAGAACTCATATGATGTAACAACAACGACAACAAAACCCAAAAGAAATCCAATTTAAAAATGGGCAGAGGAGCTGAATAGACATTTTTCCAAAGAAGACATACAGATGGCCAGTATGCACATGAAAAGATGTTAAATATCGCTAATTATTAGGGAAATGTAAATCAAAACCACAATGAGATATCACCTCACACCTGCCAGAATGGCTATTATCAAAAAGACAACAAATAAGTGTTGGTGTGGTGAAAATGTTGAAAAAAAAGGGCAACTCATACAGTGTTTGCGGGAATGTAAATTGGTGCAGCCACTATGGAGAAGAGTATGGCGGTTCCTCAAAAACTTAAGAATAGAACTACCACATGATCCAGCTATCTCACTTCTGGCTATTCAACCAAAGAATACGGAAACAATAATTCAAAAAGATATATGAACCCCTATGTTCATCGACGCATTACTTACAATAAACATGATATGGAAACAACTTAAGTGCCCATCAACAGATGAATAGATAAAGATAAGATGTGGTGTATATACACAGTGGAATACTACTTAGCCATAAAAAAGGAAATCTTGCCATTTGCCACAACATGGATGGACCTTGAGGGTATTATGCCATGTAAAATAAGTCAAACGAAGAAAGACAAATACCATATTATTTCACTCATATGTGGAATATTTTAAAAACTAGTAAACAAACAAACAAACAAATTAAATGATCAAACAAAAACACACACATAGATATAGAGAACAGAGTAGTGGTTACCAGATAAGGAGGGTGGGCTGGGGGAGGGTGAAATGGGTAAGGGGGATCAAATGTATGGTGACAGGTGGAAACATTTTTGGTGGAAGCATGCTATAGAAATATAATGTTGTACCCAAGAAAATTATTTAATGTTATAAATGAATGTTATCTCAATAAATATAAGCAAATAAATAAATAAAATATCTCAAAGAAAAAAAATATCACTTGCAGAAGGAATATCTAGAAACGAGAAACAGTGATCACTTGTCCACAACACAGAGAATATCCTCTGGACAACAGTAACAAAATCCACCTGCCTTGTTGGAGAAGTGAGGTCTCAGTCCACCAGCTGAACCCAGGTTTTGCTCTTCAGAGTAAATTCTTCACGCCCATTTATCTCTTCTCCAGGATTGTATGTAACCTCCCTTTGGGGAAGCTGTCCTTCAAAATAGGAAATATTAAAAACCAGCCTGTTTCTATGTGGTGTAAACTCAGGGGCCTGGACCTTGCCCCACATTATAAGCCACTGGGAATCAGATTTGAGGTTTACTCGCAATACATCTTCTAAATTCTCAGTGGACTTTAGGTCTGTTTTGGTCACACTTACAAAAGCTGGGAAGTCTACCACCAAAAATTTGGGTTAGATGTTGAGACTGATGATGACACATGCACACCCAGAAGGTATGGAAAGGTTTATCACTTACATAATAATGGGGTTTTTCTGGGGATAGGTGGACAGACTTCCCAAGCTGATCTGAAAATGGCTTGAGGAAGCAAAACAAAACAAAACCAAAAAAGAGTACTGGCTGACGAATGCATAAAGAAGATGTGGTACATATATACAAAGGAATATTACTCAGCCATAAAAAGGAACGAAATTGGGTCATTTGTTGAGACGTGGATGGATCTAGAGACTGTCATACAGAGTGAAGTAAGTCAGAAAGAGAAAAACAAATATCGTGTATTAACACATATATGGGGAATCTAGAAAAATGGTACAGATGAACCAGTTTGCAGGGCAGAAATTGAGACACAGATGTAGCGAACAAACGTATGGACACCAAGGGGGGAAAGCAGCGGGCGGTGGGGGTGGGGGTGGGATGAATTGGGAGATTGGGATTGACATGTATACACCCATGTGTATAAAATGGATGATTAATAAGAACCTGCTATATAAAAAAATAAAATAAAATTCAAAAAAAAAAAAGTACTGGCTTTGGGTGTTTATTGTGGTTAGAGATTGCACCTGTGGTGAGTATTCCCACACATGGGTGAGGGTTTGTGTGGTTTGAATCTCCAATGACCTCAGTGGAGGGAACACCCAGATTTATTAGGTTCCCCAGATTTCTGGCAGAAGGGGAAGAAGGAGGAATAAAGCTTAAAAGATGTTTGCAGTCCCATATAAAAAACGGAGTCAGAGTTTTTATTTTCAAAATATATATTTTCTAATAATTTCATGTCCCAGACATCATGGAATCTTCTCTAGCCAACGTTTGTGGCCAGTAATGAGCTTGAACATTTCTGTCCATTCTTAACAAGTATTTCTATCTTTTTAACCCTCAGTTTAAAATTCTCCTTTGTTAAATTGACCAAAGTAGACTGGGGAGACAAGGTAAAGGTAAACTGTCCTCTTATCCCAGACTGCATCCCAGGTCTACATTGAAGTGACTGTCCCCTTTTACAAACAAAAATTGAGCTACTAGAATTGTTTGGGGAGGCTTTGGGGATCAGGCTTTTCCTGGGTCCCAGTCTTAAAATCTGCCAAGGTTTTTAACTTTACTACCTTTGTCAGAACTAGTGTTAGAATTTGAGATAGAAAATCTAACTTTCCAATTGTGAAATTATTCAATATTGAAGTCTTATCAACATGGATTGAACTCCTTGAGCAGACAAGACGTCTCATAGCAAAACTGTAGATCTTCCTCTTCTTTCAGAGGACAGGACAGTTTCAAAGTAGCTTATTCCTATGATGAGTAAACTTACTGAAGCTACAAGAAATAGCAATCAAGTAACACCATCCTGATGTATTAGCCATGCCTCTAATGCTGTAGCATTGTTAGGCAAAGGATCCATGTCTAAACGTTAGACAGGCTAGAAGTTAACAGCTATTTCACTAGTCTACAAGAATCATCATCAATTTCTCACATGAGGTAGAGGAAAATGTGAAGGTGACCAATAGCTATCTACTCTAGCAGGTACTCAGTAAAAATATTTGTTCAGTAAGAAGAGGGTATGTTTCCAGAATTTAAACATTTAATTGATTAGCATGTTAAGTGCCATGGGACATTACTCATCTCTCACTTTGTTCCTAGAGTTTAATTATCCAGGATCAACCTTTGTTAAGCGCGTCTACCATCGTGGTCCTGAAGTGGCTTCCAGGGGGCCCTGAGATTTTCCTTTATGCTTGTTGGTAAAAACATCCCATCTGCCTGAAGATAAGCAGGACTGTTTTAGGAAATTGAGTGGATGAACTTATGGTCTTTCCTGTCCATTTAGGGGCATGGATATCACCATCCATGTTATACATTAATGTATGAAAAACTTGTCTTCTGTGCTTTCCCATGACAATTTTTCATATTGAGTCATAACATTTTAATTCAAGCTGCTTTTCTTTTATCAAATAGATTCTTCTAAGGAATTATACAAAGCTTTCAATTTTATAAGGTTGTGCAGTTTTAAAAGATTTTTAAATAAAAATAGGAATGAAAGCCTTTGAACGTTTATGCTAAATTTGTGTCATTCTGAAATGGAGTCTTTCTTCTCTTTAATGGTTCTCTCAGTGCTGAGATTAGAATAATTGCTCTGGTTAACTTTTGCATTTCTATGTTAAAGCCAACTGGATAAAATATATTTTTTCTTTTTTCAAAAGCAAAGCTTGTTCTTATGCAACTTTTTTCCTGCTCCCTCATTTTGAAGTAATTTATTTTCTACCATAGCCAAGAAAATTAGTGACTTCATTTTTGCTACTTAATCCTCTCAGCTAAAAGTCACAATCAGCTGGATCCCTCTTAGGTATGTACCATAACAAGCATTCTATTTCTCCATTTCAAAAATATTTATTTCCTATGTTATTTTCCTTCTGTCTCTGCTATCTGATAAGGATTATCTGAAGCACTGACTCAAGCAAAGGTATTAGGTTGAATCCTGCACAAGGGAGCCACCAAGGAGGCCACTGGAAGGGGCTTCTTTTCCTCATTAGCACAAAGGGGACATCTGCTCACCAAACTGTACATCAGTAGCTTTGCATCTGTCCAGAATGAAAAGCCTTTTTCAGTTTGCAGAAATATCTCTTTTCCTAGAGTTTCAGGTCTAGTTGTGCAATTTATTAGAGTTCCATATCAGTTAGGGATTTTTATAGCAAGCAGTAGAAACTTACTCTGGTTAACTTATGAAACAGAAATGGAATTTGTTTCTAAAGATGCTTATAGAATTATGGAATACTGAGGCTTTCAGAAGGACAGACACCCGTGCACCCCTGCAGTGTCAGCAGCAGGAAAAATTGGACAACAGAATTAGCCAAGAGCTAATGTTTCCCTTTTGTTTTCATAACTCGAGTTTCAAATTCTCTTGGGAGAGTATGGTTGACCTTGTTACCAAAAGAATTAGGAAGGGATGATGAGTAAATTAGAATAATAAATAGCCACTTGTGACAGACATGAAGATATGCAGACTGCTTCTCCTTCACGTAAGGGCTTCATTGCCCAGATGAGGAGCGTGGTTGGCAACCAGCACCCAGCTATTAATTATCATCTCCAGGTCTACCTCAGCTTATGAGTTGTCATCACTCAGAAGTGGCCATGATGTGAGGCGGCAAGCAAAAATCTTTCCAATGGGAAGAGTTTTGGGTGCTACATCTGAGCATCCACTTTATGTGGAAGAAGGGGCCCAGGATTAGAATATATACAGACTCATGGAAAGTTACAATGTTCAGTCTGGCTGAACAGGGACCTAGAATAAAAAGATTAGAAGATCAGAGACAAAAAGGTCTTGAGTGGAGACGTATGAATGGACTTATGGGAGAAGGCACAAATTGTGAAGAACTTTATTTTACCTATCAGTACCTAGGAAAAAGCATCGACCAAAGAGATGCTACCAACTAAGTACACAACATGCCTTATTATTATGATGGGTCATCAGGTAGCTGCTTCTGATTGGTCCCACCTCATAGCAAAGGAGACACAGGTGTGGGTCCATGAGCTTGGGATTCATTGGTTGTTTTCATATCCACCAATCAGAAGCAACATAATAATTGAAGAAACAACTGAAGTACCAGTTGGGAGGCAATACTCTGGGAGTGTGAAGTTCTGTCTTCCAGGAGTCATAGGTCTCTCTATGGCATTGTGTCTCCAATAGGAAGAATACACAGGCATAGGAATCAAGGGACAGAAACAAAAATGACCTCAGTTAGTATCATCCCTGATTCCTTGACACAGTAAGAGACTTTGTGTTTCTCATTGTCTCAACTCTTGGCTCTACGGGATTGGAGATCCTGGTTCACAAAGAGGGTACACTCTTGCCATAGAAACAACAAGCTAAAAGCTATGACTACCACCTCATACTTTGGACTCCTGTATCCAGGGACAGGCAGTCAGACTGTTAAGTCACCATCTTAGCAGACCACTGAACCTGATCAACAGCAGAAAGTAGAACAGCTGTTATCCAACTGGGGCAGTAGGTAAGGAATATGTATGAAATATGAGTTATCCAGTTGGGTGACTCTTGGTACTTTCTTGCTCAAATACAACTGTGAATGAATAAGTGCAGGACATTAACCTGAAAAAAATATGCTTGCCAGGAACTCAGTTCCCTTAAGAATGAGGATTTGGGACACACCATGAAGTAAGCCACCCACTGAAATCAGCAAAGGTGATAGCTGAGGGGAAGGAGGATTTGAAAGGGTGGAGGAGGAAAGAGATGGATGAGTACCAGTTTCAGCCCTTGGATGGGAACAGGTAAGGGGGATGCAATTCCAGTCACTACCTTATTTTTCTAAACTTCTCTGCACAAGTAGCTGCTCTCCAAATGCACATGGAGAAGTGAATCCTCAGGGAACAAGGGCTGGAATGTGGCAGAAACAGAGAACTGGGACTCTCAAATCCCCCTTCAAGGAAAGACTTGTTGCCCAACTGAGAGGAGTGTGGTTTGCTGGAAACATCTTGCTGTTAATTTCTTCAGGTGTGCCTCAGCATTTGAGTCGAGGTCATGCTCTCTTTGGGTGGCCTCAACCAATGACTGGGTGAGACTGTGATACAAGCGTTCAGCAATTTCTGCTCACTACAGGATTAGTTTAATATTCGCTCCCTGGCCCCAGTTGGGTTCACAGAGATTTTGTTATATGAGCGTCACAGTCTCTTGAAGCCCATGCCCTATTCTGTTCTTCCCTTGTGCTTTCATATATGTTACTTTTGTATAAACGTGTTGCTGTACTAATTGTATCTAAATGTCAGCTTCTGTACGACCCAACTAACACACCAGTAAAATTCTTTGTTTCTTCTTTTCAAAGAAAATTTCCACAAGCAGTGTATGAGTTAGAGTAAGATAATGCTGTCTCCCAAGAAACTGCAATTCTTTTAGAGTGCCACACATTGTGATCTTGTGCCTTGCTTTAGCTGGCAAACAATTTCACATTACTGCAAAATACGCCCTACAACTTTTAGGATTAACATATTGGCATTATGTTCATTTCAAGTGTCCGGTGTATGTTTACAGACTCTACACACCCAATAAAAATATGAAAGGCTCACATTTGTCAACCCACATTGCAGCATTGTCAACGTTCAAATGTGTGCCGATGTTTTCTTTTTCTCTGATCTTTTGAAAGTACTTTTTGAGAACATTTAAAATAAATTATTGCATCCAAGCATGGCTTAAGGCTGATTCTGAGTTATCTCACATCCTACAATACACTTTGTTATAGTGGAAAGAACTCAAGATTTTAGTCAAAGTCACCTAGGTTGAACTCTGGATTTGTCTCCTACCCAGCATATGATGTCAGGAAAGTTACTTAATCTTTTTTTTTTCTTAACTTTCTCGTGTAAAATGGAACAATTATACTGTCCTTAAGTTTTTCCTTTGAGGATGAATAATGCATATAATGTAATCAGGGTATCTGGAACTCAATCAAGAAATAGTCTTTTCCAGAAGTTATAGTATCTAGGTAAGGTGCAGAATCTGGAAAAGGGAATAAACTGTAATTTGTTTAGCACCTGACATGGGTCATGTCCTTCATTATTTGTATTACGGCTATAATTTCATTTCTTTAATCCACATACAAGCTTGTGAATTAACCTTATATATTCTTATTTTATAGCTAGGAAAATATAGGACTCTGAAAGGTGAAACAACTAGCCCAGTGCGATATGGTTCATAAGTAGCAAGGATGGAGAAGTTATAGCATTTCCAACAGAGCCATTAATAAGAATTAAATGCCCAAAGTGAATGATAACACTAGTGCTAGGTTAGTATGCTTTCTTTTTCTTTTTTTTTTTAACATCTCTATTGGAGTATAATTGTTTTACAATGGTGTGTTCATTTCTGTTTTATAACAAAGTGAAACAGCTATACATATACATATATCCCCATATCTCCTCCCTCTTGTGTCTCCCTCCCTCCCTCCCTATCCCACCCCTCCAGGTGGTCACAAAGCACCGAGCTGATCTCCTTGTGCTATGCGGCCGCTTCCCACTAGCTATCTATTTTACATTTGGTAGTGTATATATGTCCATTCCACTCTCTCACTTCGCCCCAGCTTACCCTTCCCCCTCCCTGTGTCCTCAAGTCCATTCTCTACACCTGCATCTTTATTCCTGTCCTGCCCCTAGGTTCATAAGAACCATTTTTTTTTTTAGATTCCATATATATGTGTTAGCATACGGTATTTATTTTTCTCTTTCTGACTTACTTCACTCTGTATGACAGTCTCTATGTCCATCCACCTCACTACAAATAACTCAATTTTGTTTCTTTTTATGGCTGAGTAATATTCCATTGTATATAGGTGTCACATCTTCTTTTTCCATTCATCTGTCGATGGACAGTTAGGTTGCTTCTATATCCTGGCTATTGTACATAGAGCTGCTATGAACATTGTGGCACATGACTCTTTTTGAATTATGGTTTTCTCAGGGTGTATGCCCAGTAGAGGGATTGTTGGGTTCTATGGTAGTTCTTATCTCTTCTCTACCCTGCTGTTATGGTGAACCAATGCTTTCACAGTGTGTTTTCTTTGAGAAGTAGACTGAACCTTTAACAGGCAACTAGCTTGTGGCTTTAAAGGTAATTGATTTGAGTGATTTATTACAAAATGTGATTGCTTTTAAATATATACAAAGGATCAAAATAACATGAAAAGATGAATACATTGGAGATTTTACTGGGTCTATTTTCATGGCCAGATCGAACTTTTTGTTTTTAGCAAATAGCCTGTTAAAAATGGCTGATGGGGGATGCTTCCTTCCACACTGAAGTACTCACAGTTCCCAGAACATACCAAGCTCAGGCAGACCTCTCCCTCTGTACGTGGCTCACATCTGTGACTTCTCATTGGAAAGACCTTTTCTCACTTATTTTCTCAGACAAGACTCATTCCTACCTCAACACCAGTGTCTGTACCTCTTAGAAATGTCCCCTGGAACACTAACTACCCTGCCCTGACTTCCCAAACCATCACTCAATCACAGTAATTGGGACCAGTGCCTTTCTTGCAGCATTTTTATGATGGCATTTATTAAATTATGTACAATTTGATGGATGGTGCTGTTGGAGGACAGGGGAAGTCAGAGCTCAGTAGATGGTTATTAACATGTATTGGGGAGGACAGGAGAATGGCCTATTACTACGAAAATTAGCTGAGACTGGCTGGACTATCAAAGCCAATGATCTTGAACTACATTCTGTAGTGGACACTGTCAGTGTTCCACTCAGATCTCTGCAGATCTGTTTTCCATTTCTGTGTGTCCCTCCCTTCGTTTACTATTTGGTGTTTCTAAAGTCCTGCACCTGCCCCTCTTCAGATGGTTGTTCCAGGGCTACTTTACCTGTATTACTAGTGACCCAAAAACACGGGAATGTTGTGACCCTCTCATCTTTGTGCAGCATAGCTCTTAGCAGAGATAGACTGGAACCACTGGAAGGGGAAAGCTCAGCCCCCTTGCCTTTAGTCAGCACAAGATCTTAGAGGACCAGCCTGTGGCTGAGATTTTCCCCTTAAATCACTCCATTTGTCTCTTTTCCTTCCTTGTCTAGCTCAGATGACTCTGTTATTGGTTTCTTCTGGGAACACTTCAGTTATGAAGCATTTGCACATGAAATGTGTCTCAAGGTCTGCTTCTGGGAAATCCATCTTGAAGACATTAAATGGCCATTTACATTTATTGTTTATTTTATCAAAACAGTTTTCACATAAAGACCACCACAACAGAAGAGGCTCATATTGTAAAGCAGCATGACCACCCCATCCTTCCCCATTCCCTCCTCCTGGACACAATGGCTATCATTTTGGATTAGGCTTGATTTTATGGTATTTTCTTTCATATCACTAAGTAATTACTGCTCTTATTTTATACATCAGATTTAGTTATGATTCACTTCCTGGAAATTAGAAAAAAGACTAGGAAGTAGCTCACATGCTCATATGTGACCTCCCCATACAGGGCCTTCATTCCCATCCTGCCAAGAGAGTTTTCTGTTTGTTCGTTTTGTTTTTAATTCATGGTTCTATTTTGGTCAACTTCAAGCAAGGAACTTAAGCTGCCATCTCTCCATCTCTTAAAAATTTTCAAGATCTCCATTCAAGTTCCCCCTTTCCTTCAAGAGAAATCCCTCCCCGACTTTCTTTCTTATGTTCCAATTTAGACTTTCAGGCCTGCTACACGGCTGTCATCAGGGGACTTTTACTTTTCTTGCCCTCTTGAGTCTACAGCTTCCTTTTAATTAATAGATCAATCTCTTCTCTTACTAGAATATACCCTTGAGTAATTTCTTAAGTGTGAATAAAGATAATTCTTTGAGTCTTTTCGTGATGTAAATGGCTTTATCTTGTCTTCTCACTTTATTGTAGCTTGCCAAAATGTTGTATTCTAGGTTGAAAATATTTTTCTTTCATAATTCTGAAGGTATTTTTTTCATTGTCTTCCTACATTCATTGCTGCTAAGAAAAAGGCTGAGGCCACTCTACATTTCATAGCTTTGTAACTGACCTATTTTATTTTTCCTGTTTTGACACTTTGAGAGCCTTAACTTTATCCTGCAATTTAAAATCGATACATCTAGATTTCTGAGTTTATTTTCATATGTCTTGCACTCATTATATACTTTTCATTCAAGTGACAATGTATTCTTTCAAATGTGAAAGTTTTTCTTGAATTGTTTCTTTATTAATTTTCTCCCCCATTATTTTTGTCTATTCTCTCTTTCTGGAACTTCCATGTGTTCCTCATCTGGTCCTCTTTGTTTTTCATCTCTTCCTTTCTTTTCTATATAATTTTTGTTTTACTCTCTGGGACATTTCTTCACTTTAGTCTTCTTTCTCATCTACTGTTTGTTTTATTCTGACAACAATAATTTTAATATCTAGTCCTGTGATTTCTCTCTTTCCTAAGATCCTGCTCTTGTCTAAACATAAAATGTGTACATTTCCCTGAAGCTATTTTCTTTGGCTCTTTTTCTTTCATTCTGGTTAATTATCAGCCTATTTCATCTTACAGGATTTCTTGGAAATTCTACAGATCCTTCATTTTGGATTTATATGTATGTGCGCAGCAATAGAAAGGCCAGGTCGTTCACTGTTTATAAATAGGCTGTTTATAAACTCAGACTCAGAGGTGAAGCCGGCTGCTGTACTGGGAGAACTCTTAACATCAGGTTAAGGAGAGCTCTCCTTAGGGGGCCTTTGTTCTCCTCGGACACTAAGTGCATGTCTGTGCAGAAGAACATTTTTGTCTAGACATAGATATCAGACTTTGTTCTGTGCGCTCACATGGAATGAATAATTTCCACCTAAGTGTGTTCTATTAGACGTGTGATTTAAGCCTGAGCCCTCGTTCTGGTCCACAGGGTACCCTGATTTCTAAATGTAAAGTGTCTCTGAAGCTCTGCCAACAGGCGAGTACCCTCTTTGAGTCTTTTCAGGCTGAAAGTGTCTTCATCCTGTCTTCTCACTTTATTGTACCTTGCCAAAGTGTTCTATTCCCCTGTGTTTATGGCCAAGGTTGAGGCTGTATTCCTCAATGCTCCTTCTCGCTCTTTCCATCTTCCAATAATTGTTGGAATTTCCTGTCCATGGATCACTCTTTTCCCATTCTCTTTGCTATAGGTTTATGCCATGTTATGAATTTCTTTATTATCATTTTGTGGAATAGGAGAGAGAGAGAGAGAGGGAGTGAGAGAGAGAGAGAGGGAGTGAGAGAAAGAGAGATTATGTGATGCTGCTTTCCTCTGCCCTCTTTTACTTCTAGAAATGTGCAACTACTCCCGTTTGTATTACTCCTAGTATTGATTCTACCTTTGGTTCTACTATTAGCATGTAATTGGATCTAATATTTGTTTACAGTACCTTGTGACAGGAACCTTGTTATGAGATTTGTGTATTTCATTATTTCACTTAATTATCACCTTATCTTTACAGGTGTTACTATCTCCATTAAACATACAAGGAAATAGAGGTTCAAAAAATATCTTTCAGAGCTTGAATTTGCAATTTGGTCTATCTGACCACAAAGGTCATAGTCATCCTATTATGTTAGGCTACAGCTACTCTTTGCCTTCCAACAGGCGGTGTTTATAGATTTGCTTATTTGTTTGCAATTTGTGGCATACTAAATGACATCATTTGCACAAAATGAAGGACATCTGTTGATCCAGTTTTTTCCAGATGTTTTATTATAGTTTTCTATGTAATGACATTTTCCTTTTATATTTTACTTGGACTACATTTATATTAAATACCAATAAACTGGAATTATATTCTCTGTGGGAATATTTCACACCTGAAATGTAATATAAAATTCAAGGTGGAACTATATTTAACTAGCCTGAGTGTTCCAATTACTAATACACAACACTGTAAAGTGTCAGACACAAAGTTCTAAGGCAATTTCATGTTTTTCCCCAGGCTGTAAATCTTACCAAAACACTCATTAATAAGTATTTTGGCAAGATATATTTTGAGAGTATTTTATGTATGTGTTTTCTAAAAACATTGGCTTATCTACTACCTAAATAGCAGATTCTTGCAATTTACTAGTTTTAGTTGGGTTTTCTTATACTGGTCCATCTTGGAGTCTTGTAATAAGTGTGCAGTTATTCTTATGAATAAATGTTGAGCTGCAAAGCAAGAAGACAATTTCCATCCTTCTTTTGATGGTCTAGATTCATGAGAAAGAAAAGTAAAAGAGAAGCCTGAGGGACTATGCAAAATAATTTATTTATCGTGAAGCTTAAATTTAAATATTCTTCCTAACTTTTTTTTTCAAATCCTTAGCTGTGACCTTGTGAGCTTTTTAATCTCTATGCATTTGCATGCTTCTCATTTTTTAAAATAAGAAAATTGGAATAGATTAATAGTTACAAAAATATTTTTCCAAAAACCTTTTGTTAAAAACATTATAATATAAAATAGATAATCAACAAGGACCTACTGTATAGCACAGGGAACTTTACTTAATACTCTGTAATTACCTATACAGGAAAAGAATCCAAAAAAGGATAGACGTTTGTATATGTGTAACTAAATCACTTTGCTGTACACCTGAAAATAACACAACATTGTAAATCAAATATACTCCAATATAAAAATAAATAAATAATTTTTAAAAACTTAAAAAAACCCAATATTATACAAAATCCCAGTATATTTTAAAAATCAGATAAACGCTGAGCATCTCTGGTAGAAACCCTGTGAGATCGAACCTGGAGGAGACTGGAGCCTGACTCCTCAGCCTTCACCTCACTTCAAATGGCAGCTTCAGGGTACGTCTCGTGAACCTTTGGATGCTCAGGAAAACTGCTGACATACATGGCATCTAAAAATGCTTCAGTCTCAAAATTTACATAACACTATGACACAGAGTGATGAATTTGGGGGAAAAGAGAGGACTTATCTTCAATGGAAATAGAAAAGTATAAAAGTGATTGCTCATGCCTCATTTTAACTATTTTTTTTTTTTTGGAGCTTTCTGTAATTAAATCTACCTGTATTTCTCATTACTGTATATAGCCATTTGTATAAGATGTTCAAGGACCAAGGAATTTATTGCATTTTTCATAATGGCATAAATAACAATTTTTATAGTTTTATATGCCACTTCAGAGAAATAAGCTCAAAGATCAGAAGCTCAAATATGGAGTGTTTGGCCCCCCAAGAAGTCTATATTTTTGATTCTGAAATCACAGACAGGATGAAGTTCAGTACCAGACCTATTTAGCAATAGATTTTCCATTCCACAGAAATCCTCTCACTCCTGATTTCCTTTTGCAGTTTTAATTGAGTCACTCAGGGGAACCTTAAATAGACCTTTCCTTATAAGGCAAGATGCTTCTCTAAACTTTTTGATGTCAGGTATCATACCTCTTTCTTTTTGAATTCTATGCAGTATTTAGAGTAATACCTCACGCATCAAATGAGCTCAACCAATATCTGTCTTTTTGGAAGAAGAGGGGAGAGGGTATCATGGTTGACAGAACTGCTTCTGTATGGGATTTCTAAACTTTTGGTTTATACTTAGATTTATTTTGAACTCAGCAATATGATGTGGATCATGAAAAAAAAAATCAGGTGAATGATGAATGGCAGAAAGTACAGTGATGAAGAATAAATTATAACATTTAATAGTTAAACTCATCTATTTTTCTAGTAGTGTTGCCTGAGCTATGATTATAGATTAAGACAGAAATGGTGAAATTGTTAGCAAAATAGGAAACAATGAAGTTTTTGGAAACATAGAAATGATTTTTAAAGTTCTCTGGTATGAAAACCTTCTTTTAAGTTCACATGAGACATTTTGTAAAACAGTGTTCAGTGTTTAAAAGTTGCATTTCATTGAGCATGAAAATACACATGTTTCAATTTGAAATGGTAGTGTGCTGGGTTGAGTCTTTGGGGATCAAAGATCAAAGGAGACACAAATTTATTAAATGAAAAATGCAATAAAGCCTCAGTATAAATATGAATATATCTTGATACACTTAATAAGTTCTGAGTCTTTTTGGGTTGTAAGAGTTTTTCCAGTCTCTCAAAAATTCATGTTGCAGAAGGCAATTTTATCCAAATCATAAATCCCTACATCAACGTTTTAGAGTTCCCAATTATCCAAATATTCATTCCTCCAGAGATAATAACGTACAGTTGGTAAATGTTCAAAAGAATGCTATTTTAAAAGTTGCTTCTTAGAGGTGACAAAATAGTGGATATAACATCTAATATCAATTATATCTTGATGCCAAAACAATGAATTTCAGAGCATTATGCACGCTCAAGGATGAGCATCTCAAATCATACACCATAAAATGTATCATTAAGGTTTGTATTTTCATGGGAATGTCAGCCATCCTCCAGGTCTATATTGTCATAATAAGCTTGAGCTCTATCTAGTTGTGAGCTCTATCTAAGTGGGCAGGACATATCACTAGCAAGGTTCATTCTTGTTTTGGTGAATGATAAGCAATTAGGCATGAAAGTCTAACCTCCCAATACTTACATAAAGACGGCCACGCTCTGAGTTTCCCGAACCCATCCCATGGCTTCTGGTATCTCTGAGTAACTAAGTCTTTTTCTTTAGATAGTAAGTTTTCCAGAATTGTTCTACAACAGAATATCACTGTTTCTTGTCACTCTATATTTTTAGAACATTATAGGGTGGGGGAAGTTAGGAGGGATTAACTGTCAAAAGTTTCACTAAACAACATATTTCTCTCATTACTATTTGTCAACTTTGAACTCAGAAACTCTGAGGCTCAATTAGGTGGGAATGTTGGACCTGCCCCACTGGATCTGCAGGATTTTCAGTGTATTTTTTTTAGCTGTCGTTTTCTCTCCTGAGAATCCCAATATGATTGCATATGATTTATATTTTTAGAAGTTTGTTAATATTAATCTGCTGCTGCTTCCCAATGTCCCCAAGCTCCTGTTCTAAACACTGTTGTTATTATTGTTGTTTCTATACCAACACTTTAATATACTTTTTTGGGGAAATTGAAGTGTTTTGCCACCTTGAACTAGAAGCCTGGGTGTATTTTATGAATGCCTCAACTTGTCACCAATTTGAAAAATTCTCATGTGAAACTTTTGTTGCAACCATCTGACAAGGAACTTTAGGAAAGCTTCTATATATTCTTGTCAAACAGTCTTGCTTTAAGATTTTAAAACAGCTTCCTGTGGTGTTTATATGCTGAACATTGCAGATGGTAACTTCCAAATGAATTTCAATAATACTTTTCCAACCGCTATCAGTCATCGGTGTTGAAAATGTAGAATGCTAGGCAGTCTGGTGAACATTAAGGAGATCAGGACTTAGAAGTAGCAGTCGTATGTGTTGTAGTCTTTGCTCTCTCAATTACTGACTATTCAACCTTGGGTCCTAAGTTTTCTTATCTATAAATGAAATCGGACTAGAAGATTTCAGACTTTTTTTCAGATCTGTTTCATTGTCTCATGGTTTTAAGATACTAGTAAATTCTAGTCAGTGTTATTCCCGTAAGAAAGCAATTATACTCCAATAAAGATGTAAAAAAAAAAAGTAGAAGAAGACTGGCTTACATTTTCAACGGATTTTTAACGTTGCAACAAAATCCTAGTGCTGTCACAGAAGGAGAGTGTTAGCACTTTCTGTCTTCATACTAGTTTTTCTCTGTTATAACTCTTTTAAAATAGAAATCCTTTGCACATTCTGTTACATAAGTTTCAAAGCCTGTGTAGATGTAGAATAAAATATGCAGAAGTCGCTAAAGTGGGTCACACAAGTTAAGTCTAGTCTTAAATTTTGTATTTATTTCAAGCATACATGATGTTCTCAGTGGCTCCCTATTACCAATATATCATCAGGACAAAAAAGGCCCTTTGTGAATTAGCCCCTCCTATTAGGAATAGAATTATGAGAGATACAATTAACAAATAAAGGAGAATGGTTAAGTTTAATTACTGTTTCTGGCAAGAAAAAGAGAGATTTAAATTACCAAAAAAAAAGCATAAAAGAAAAGGAAAAAAAATTATCTCAGAGTACAAGTATGATGCCACATATGCCCATTTAGCAACTACTGATGTTTATTAACTCAGATCTGTTATTTGTTATTTTTGTTTGTTTTTTTTGCTTTCATTTTTGATACCTTGGATCTCAGCAGCTTGATGTGCTTTGCATATACTTTGGAAAAAAACCGAAAACAACTAGGATATCAAACCATTCCCAATATCAGTGATGGCAGGGAAATACCAAGAAGTGGATATATGGTCTTAAGAATATGAAATTACGACTATTTAACTTTTTGTGGCCTACACAATTGATCTACAAAGTCCATATGATTCAACTTAAGCCTAATTTGGTATATGTGTAGGCAGGACGTCAGCTTCCAGGGAGGCACCAGGAGAGAACTTGAGTGGTGTTAAAGGTGATGAAAGAAAAGATACACTTTTTATTTTGTATGATGTTGTGAGTCCCTGTATTTGTGTTTGACAACAAGTGGTAAAGCAAATCCCTGTTCTTCCCAGTGACCCGAAGGCCAGCCAGAGTGAATACATCGTTAGCAGTGATGCCTCAAGTCCTCTACCTACTAGTGAGAACAAACAATTTATCATCCAACCTGGGGAACTTGTGAGAGCAAAGGGAGTGCTGTTGGTAATTACACCTTGAAAATGCTCCAAAACCTGGACTGTCTGAAACATGTTATGTAGGGTGACCCTACTTTCCCGGGCACCACTGCAATGACTGATTATGAGACTTGCACCTGAGAGCCTGGGGTCTACTTCCTGGTCAGTCTTAATGAGTTTAATTGGGATGGGCAGAGCATGAGAGCATGTTACTATAACTTTATAATTCTTGACTTTATCAGATACAAAAACCCCTTTATGATAAATATTTTAATACTCCTTTATGATCCTGATATTCACTAAAAACTATAACCAACCTATACAAGTTCTTTTGAAAATCAATGTAATGCTCTTACTGAATTATGGGAGAAAAATAAAAGAAAGTAATTGATAATAAAATAAGACATTATGCCATAAGTAAATGTTTGAAATATCTTCACTACAAAGTAAAGTGAAGGAGCCAAATATGTGTAACTACATAGAAGAAATAAGTTTGGATTTAAGAAATGTAAGATAATATTCAACTGGATATTATTATCATTTTTTGTTTGACATTTAAAAATAAAGGCCAAGTAAATGCATTTTTTTTTCTACACATAGGGTCACATTTGTAGCTATAGCTACAAATGCATACTATCACAGATTCATTGTTTGGCAAATCAAATGTCATGAGTAATATTACAATTAGTGACACGATTTTCCAAATTGATGAACAAAACCTTGATAATATTCCTAAAAATGATGAACAACCTTACCTTAATATTCATGACTGTAGTAGTCCTGAAATTTTTCACATATATTAAATCAATGAAAAATATTTTCTGTTAGAGTCAAGTTCTAGGCTCTGATATTTATAAATACATTTTTCTTCTATAAGAATGCCTGGTAGGGCATCCACATGTGTGCAGACTGTAGCATGGAGTCTATATACAGCCAAATCCTGCATGTTGCTGAGAATCTAGAACGTCTGGCACTTGCCCATTGGATGTCTATGTGCCCCCAGTTTTGATGACAATTAAAACTGACCCTGCATATTTCCAAAATACCCCCGATGAACCTCACAATTTACAAAATATCTTGAATCTATGGACACTCATTATTCCTTCTGGTCACCAAGGAGGAGTGAGATCAATGATAGGATATGATAAGAAGGAAACACGTCCTCTGTGGTCTTCTTCCCCAAACCCTATAACCCCAGGCTGATTATTAAAAAAAAAAAAATCAGACAAATCTCAATTGAGAGATAGACTACAAAATACTAACTGTAGTCCCCAGAACTGTCAAGGTCATGAAGACCATAGAAACACTGAAAAATTGACACAGATTGGAGGAGAATAAAGGCTACACGATAACTAAAGGGAATATGGTTCACTGGATTGGACTCTGGAACAGGAAAAGAACATTACTGGAAAAACTGGTGAAATCCAAATTAAATCTACGGTTTGACTAATATTAATAAGAATGAATCAGGACTTCCCTGGTGGTGCAGTGATTAAGAATCCGCCTGCCAAAGCAGAGGACAAGGGTTTTAACCCTGGTCTGGGAAGATCCCACATGCCATGGAGCAAGTAAGCCCAGGAGCCACAACTACTGAGCCTGCGTGCCACAACTACTGAAGCCCACATGCCTAGAGCCCCTGCTCTGCAACAAGAGAAGCCACCGCAATGAGAAACCTGCGCACTGCAATGAAGAGTAGTCCCCACTAGCCACAACTAGCGAAAGCCCGAGCGCAGCAATTAAGACCTAACACAGCCAAAAATAAATAAATAAATAAATAAATTTTAAAAAATAGTAATGAATCAATGTCAGTTTCTTAGTTTTGACACATGTACAGTGTCAATGTAAGATGATAACATTAGAAGAAACTAGAATTTTGTGTGGAATATATGGGAACTTGCTGTTCTATCTTTGCAACTGTTCTGTAAACCCCAAATTATTCCAGAACAAAAGTTTATTTATTTTAAAATATAAATGTGGCTTACACCTGATAGAGTCACAGCCCAGGCTGCAAGCTGACTAGCTAAATAAACAGATAAATAAATAAATAAATAAATAATTGTGAAAAGGTCCTCAAGTAGTACAGGAGAATCATGCAAAATATTTTATAAAACACAATATAAAAGTATAAAGCCTGTAACTACACTGTATGGGAATTAACATTTATATGGCATCAATATAGCTCAGAGTTGTAATCATTTCAGTAGAACATGCCAGGAAGATTAGTGTGTTTAGAATCCCTTTGGAGAAAAATAAAAAGCTAAGTGAGCAAGCATTTTGATTACTATTGTGTATGCATAGCTGCTGTGTCTTTAGTCTGTTATTTATTTTTATATTTATTTATTTTTCTCTATTTTTTCTTTTTCTTTTTTGGCTGCGTCAGGTCTTAGTTGCGGCACGTGGGATCTTCGTTGAGGCATGCGGGATCTGCCGTTGCAGTGCTCGGGCTGTGTGGGTTTTCTCTCTCTAGTTGTTGCGTGCAGGCTCCAGAGCACGTGGGCTCTGTAGTTTGCGGCACATGGGCTCTCTTGTTGAGGTGCATGAGCTCAATAGTTGCGGTGGCCGGGCTTAGTTGCCCTGGGGCATGTGGGATCTTAGTTCCCTAACCAGGGATTGAACTTGCGTCCCCTGCATTGGAAGGCGGATTCTTTACCACTGGACCACCAGGGAAGTCCCTGATCTGTTATTATTGAATTATTTTAGCCATGCTTAAGTCATACTTCAATAATCATATTATAAATATTATTTTGTAGCTCTAAGTTGAAGCCAGCTTTCAGCAGTGGAATTATAGGTTCAAAAATGTGGGTGCACTTTAAAAAAATTTAGTGTTATATATTGAGAAACGGCCCACCACAAGTGTTGCACCAATTTCTACTCCTAGTTTTAAGAACACTGATGTTAATTTAGATCTAAATGTGTATGAAATATGTCAAGCCATCTAGCTTATTTACATTCATTTTACTTATTATTTAAAACATTGAAATATGTTTAATGTGTAGCTACTAATTTCAATTTATGTTTTAATTCAGTATAGTAATTTTTCTTTTAATCTACTTAAAGTGACAAATTGGATATCTTATGTTCAACAAATTTAAAAAATGCTCATAAGTTTTTTTGGAAGTATAAATTTCTACTGCCTCACATTCTTTAGTTTTGCTAAACTCACTTTCCCTTTCCTTGAACACTATCATTCTCTAATGATCTGAAGTGATATTCCCTATTGGTAATCATCTCTAATTTCAGATCATATAGCCTGGCCCTTGTTTAATGTATTGATAATGATACATGATTGCTCTCTTCTATGATTTATTTATAAAGTAATATCATCTCCTTGGGGCAAATTTTCAAATAGATCTTTGGTTTCCTTGTTGAGATTATCTCTGACAATCTCAGTTGGTTTTCATGTGAAATTAAGGGTTGTGATATCTACAAAACTCAATTTTATCAGCCAGCATTAGAAAACTACAAGGAGCACAACACACTGGAAAGCCAGAGATGCTTGAGGGACACGAACAATTTTAAATGGCTACTTCCATGGAGATATGGAGATACTATGAAGAAATATCCCACAGAAAATTGATTTGATTTCCTTGTTTGCACACATATTTATTAAGTATCGATGGCTTACAGAGGTCTTTCACATCAATTTTTAAATTTCATCTTCATAACCCTAAGAGATGCCAATTCCTCTGTAGTTATACTATGGACGAATTTATTGTATGTGTTCTCTTAGAGAGAAGCAAATGATTTATGGAAATGTCACAATGAAACTATTAAAGGAACCCCTTAAAGACTCAGTGGATTGCTGCTTTCCTAAAATAACAAAACACCATCTGTCAGACAGAATTTCTGTGGGAAGAGAATAATAATTTTTCATTTACTACATACACCAGGAGAACTGATAAATCTTTGAGGGGTCATGGATGTGTTTTGGAATAGTTTCAATTTAAATTTTGTTTTGAAGATGGCCGTCAGGAGGCATGGCGGAGGCAATCAGTGGTGTGTCGTCATGATGCCAGCTGTTCACAGCACACCATGGAAAGAAAGAAAGCTGACTGTGTGAGATAGGGAACCAGAAGGCAAGGCCAGGACTAGGGTTTGAGCCAATTTTCTTAAGGATGAAATTTTAGGACTATTTTAGGGAAAAAAATAAGGGAAAGAAATTGAGTGATGTCTAAATTAGGTTATATTTATCTTACTCTGTGTTCTCTTCTGAACTCACAGTACTAACAACATGGACAAGTACAAATTGTTGATTATTTGTCCTCTAAGAGCTCAGTTCAACAGCAAAAATATTGAACATATATTATGAGCAAGGCAAAGGATTAGGTAATGGTGAGACTCAGATGAGTATGATATGCTGTGTGTCCTTGAGGTACTCACAGCATCATGGGGGGAGCCAGGCAACACAAACAGGCAATTCCAAGGGAACTTATGATATGTATTCATAGAATCATATGTTCTGTAGAAGCATTGTAACCAGGAGCTTGGGAGGATGTTTTCTAGAAGAGATGATACCTGAACTGAATATGAAGGGCAAACATGATTAGAAGTGTGTTTTAGTCAGAGTTTTCCAGAGAAAAAGGACCAGTAGGTTATATATACACATATAAGGAGATTTATTAGAAGAATTGGCTCATGCAAGTATGGACGCCAATAAATCATATCATCTGCTGTCTGCAAGCTGGAGAACTAATTCAGGCTAGATCTGATGGCCTAAGAATCAGGGGGACTTGAATCTGAAGTCCCCAGAGCCAGTAGTGCTGATGTTTGAGGGAAGGAGAAGACGGATTCTCAGCTGGAGCAGCGAAAGCAAATTTGCCCTTCTTCCATCCTTGTGTGTGTATATGTGTATGAATCATGTTTTGGTTCTTGTTATTTTTTAGCATGTCCATCGCAAAATTTAGGCAGTTAATCCAAATCACCCCAATAGAACTTATTTGTATAATCTCAGTTTTTACTTTTAATTTTATTTTAAAACTTTACTTTTCATCTTCTTTTTTGTCTGTACTTCTTGTTAAGCTTTATTTCCAATTTCTAAATGTATTTAATATTAGAAAATTTCCATAAAATTCCATGTATACAAATCAAATATCTGGTTTAAGCCATCACATAGGCAAAGATATTAGTGTTAGGCTGCACATTTGTGTTTCATTTATATCAGTATTTTCACATTAAGAATTAATAATAGATTGTAAAATAAATTTAGTAGATTTCTAAAAGAAGTTTCAAAAAACAGAATACAGAACAAAAGTAATAGAAAACAGAGTGTATCACACACAGTAAGGGTGAATATTGTTTCAGGAAACATTTAAGTGTATGTGTGTGTGTGTGTGTGTGTGTGTGTGTGTGTGTGTGTGTATGCATATACTGAATAGCAATATAAAATAGATTTCTTCCTACAGATCATTATATCTGCCTGTATCCAGTCAGGAAACAGAAAACATACCAGTTACTTTAAAAGACAGAATTTTTAATAAAAGAATTGTTCACTGGACATTCAGGAAGTGAACAAGCAAAAGCAAAGACTTATTGATCAGTTGGAGCTCCTGTCGCTGAGCTGGAAGGAGGGGCCCCATGGAGCTACCTCCAGACTCAGAGGAGGAACACCAGCTGATGGCACTGGTGTCTCACGAGGGTGCCATGATGTTGAATCTGCAAGTGTTGGAAAGACTGCTCACTGGGCTCAGCTGTGGCTACTTAAGGAAACTGCTTGGGTGACACTTGACAGGAACAGGAAGGCAACAATGAGAAAGAGGAAGAAAATGGAAAAGACCTTTCCAGTCACCCTCTCATACCTCCTTTTTGAAGACTCTAAAAGGGGATCAGATGGCAAAGGATAAATGTAATTTTCAGGGTCTCAACCCTAGCATCACAAAGCAGCCTGTAGAATGGTGGAATCAGAGCTAAGCAACTATAGCTTAAGAATGGACACAGTTGTTTCAAAAGGCTCTCTCTGAATATTTTTAAAATTTCACTTCCCTTCCACAAATTATGAGGCCAATTCTATATGCTATACCAATGAAAATAAGTGGAACAATCTTCAATTTTGTAGTAACTGCTTCAATTACACATATCTACTAAAAATATAATTGACCACAAATAATTTACCTGATTATCATGTTTTCTCATAGCTGTAGTGTCCTCAAATCATTGCCTTCTAATTAAGTCATGCTCTCCAACCAGAAATGCTTTTGTCTGAATGAGAAAACAGAGGCAAAACTGGAGTCTAAATATTCAAAACAAACAATAATAACAACAAAAATAAAACTTTGTGGAATCTTCAGTTTAAAAAGGAAGTGGTCAGTTGACAGGCATTATGCTGAAAGTAGGCAGAATGGAGAGATAAAGTTTAGGGCCAAATATAAAATCTGGTGATTAGACTATACTTAGGTTGCAGCATCTGTGAATAGGAGTATTAAAAAGTATAGTATTAAATAAGTATAGCAATCAAGGAGTCATTGGAAGAGGTACTGTAGAAATTTTCTGGGATTTGGTCTAGGATCTAATTTATGCAGATGACAATTTTCCCATTAAATCCTTCCTTTGAATAATTCCTTTTGGCATCAGGTGAGTGAACTATGTAGCTGGCTTGTGAAGCAGTATTCTTTTTGATTAATTATTCTCTTATTTTTCTTATTCTTCTAATATATTAGATAATAATTTCAAGTTTTATACTAGATGAAAGATCTTCAAGTACAGTTTTGAGACAGCCAATATTTCTTTTTCTAGGTCCATTTCATAAATGAATATTCCTCCCACTTACACGGTCACCTTTATAGATAACAGTGAATAGATCCATGCAAATGTTATATGGTTTCTTAATAAAATGACTGATTGAAATGGCAGATAAAGTCAAAGAAAGTCTGGAGCACTTCTTTGGAATATCACCGGTTAGAGATCCTTTGAGCTTGTCCAGCTGGTGAGTTCTCTAAGTCCAGCCTGGTGGTATAGAATTTGGAAAGTTAGTTATAAGTGATAAGAATAACGGTTGGTATTGACATGGGAAATAAAAAGCATAGGAGGAAAAGACATGTTTTGGGTGAACGTGCAGATGGAGTTAAGTTCAATTAAATGGCAGGTGGAAGGGTACTTCCATTTTCCACCGAATTACATGTTGTACTCTAGAAACTGCTGATTCATTCTCTCTCATTGACTGGATTAGGTACCCAGAAGAAAAATGGGTTGTTTGTGAAAATATACCAGTGTCATTTTGAGACCTAGTAGAAAGCCCGGGAACATTGGTAAGTTCAATAAGCTAGGCAACAATAGTTATTTTTAGTACCATAGTGAGGTCCCTTTTGCTAAATAAAAATATCTGGCTTTGAAGAGGGTATTTGCTGCCACCAAGATAATATATGATTTTAGGTCTAGAGAAGTCTTTTTCTGAAAATTAAGGAGATAGCTTAGGAGTAAATACTAGGGATGTCAATATTCCCTGTATGCTTTCTAATTTCCATGGACAGTTCTTTGCACAAGAGTAGACTTTATATGCCTAGTTAATGAACTTTTCCATACTGTGGTAGGACTGTCAGACATTAATTAAAGTGGTGAGAATAGATTTTACTCAATAACTATGGAGAGTAGGGGAAAGATCTGAGCTCTATTCTAATTTGCACAGAGGTGACTGGGCATTTTAAAGGAGAATAAGGGAATCGGGAAGGAGAGCCAGTAGGGGCTCAAGTAGAGTCAGGAAAGTGAAAAATTAAAAGTTTTGGTCATTGTAAATCAATTAGGCCAACTGGGTCTGCTTAGGTGACGATATTGAAGTTCGGATTCTATCAGCTCATAGAGACTGAGAGGAGGCAGAAGCTCTATCCTTCCTGATGATTACATTTTAAATGGATGACTTTCAGGTCCTTGAGAGAGATACTCCTGATTTGTAGGAGGTACATCTCCAAAGGACAGAAGAAGGATTCACAGTTGTGAGCCCATTTTAGTAAATGATCTAAGAAAGGGTGGTAGGAGGACAATTGTCAGGTGTTGGGTGGAACAAACAGTAAATTCTTTTGATAGTCCTGGGCTTTTCCAGATGGAAACTCAAAATGGGGTGGGGGAGAATCATCTCAAGGACGTGGCTTTGTGTTGCTGGAAATCATGTTACAGTTTGGTCGAGTCTCTTAGTGCAGAAATTTGGATGAAGTCTTTAAGTGCCAAGAGTTCTTGCAGTTCTCATTCCAGGGTCATTTACACTTAGCAAATCAAGGAAAAGTGTTTTTTAGGTGCTCTAGGATCTGTGTCATAGAGCTTCATTCCAAAACTGGCCACTACAAACAAATATGTTTATGTGAGTAGGCTAATTGAAGATTTGAATTAAAGAAACTTCTGGGTGTGGGCACAGTGAACAGCACATGGTAAGATATTAGACCTGAAATTCATTTTTCTCCAAATGTAAAGTTAAGGTTCTCATTCTTAGTAGGAGTCACTATTCTTGCCTGGCTGGATGTTTTATGAAATTATAGCCTTTGGTGAGAGAGAAATTTAATTTACTACTACTAAAAAATTATGGAATCTTGGAAATATATATCCCATTACAGAAAATGCCCATGAGATGAGAGTGATGATTATAGAGGGCCAAGAAGATGGGTTTATTGTCAAAGAGTATCCATGTATTGTACCTAGAGTCACTGGACTTGCATTAGAGTAAATTTGCTTCTTATCTTTGGATCAGGGATGATATTTAAAATTTCTGGAGATATCAAAATACCAAGATTCATTCAACAACTTGAACAACTCTTTTTTTTTTTTAATCTTTATTGGAGTATAATTGCTTTACAATGGTGTGTTCATTTCTGATTTATAACAAAGTGAGAACAACTCTTTTCTCAATAGTGACTCACAAGATTTGTTTCTTTTTGTTTGTTTGTTTTTGCAGTACGCAGGCCTCTCACTGTTGTGGCCTCTCCTGTTGCGGAGCACAGGCTCCGGACGCACAGGCCCAGCGGCCATGGCTCATGGGCCCAACCGCTCTGCGGCATGTGGGATCTCCCGGACCGGGGCACGAACCCGTGTCCCCTGCATCGGCAGGCGGACTCTCAACCACTGCGCCACCAGGGAAGCCCCACAAGATTTGTTTCTGACATGATAGTGGAATTTAAAAAAGGACGTCTTGGTCAAGACACTCAATATTTCCATTACAATGAAACCAATTCATCACTTTCCTCTTTTATTATTTCTGGTCCTAGAATTAAGGATTTGCTTTAAAAGTTTCTAGAAAATTGATACATCTATCTAAAGTATAGTGAATGAAGTTGGACTGGAACCACATTGGGCTGGTATTAAACATCTTTTTAGGTGACTCTCTTGGTTGAGTAAAAGAAATGGATTGTCTACCACTTCTCCATATTTAACCGTGTTATCTATTCTTTGGTTGGACTACTTCTGAGGGTTGTCTTGCATGAACCTAGGTTCCATCATGCCAAAGAGAAAAGGTGATCTCATAATTGTGAACTGAATCTTAGCCCATGTGAAGCAGAGGTCTCTGTTGCTTGGACATCTCTTCTTTCATAGTCTTCCAAATAGCTCATAGGAATTCCTGCAGGGAATCTTTATAATGACCTTTCACTGATTCCTTTCCTTTGCCAAGACCATGGTCCCATCATGTACATTTCATAGGACAAATAGTAAAGAGTATCACCTTATGAATATTGCCAAATTTCTTTTCTTACCTTTTTTGAAGTACAACTGAAATTGGGCCCTACGCTAACCTATCAACTTACTCCTGATAGTTTAGGGAAACCTCCCAGAGGTTAATGTGTGTATGTGGAGGGGAGAGTGTTAAGGAAGGGTTAAGAAATGTAAGAAGGAAAGAGCTACTGTGGAAGTCTTTCATGTTCAAAGCCCTAAGTTTCTACTGTAAGGTGTCAACATGAGGTTTCAAGGATGAATTTTAGTAAGTTAGCACCTGTATTGAGTGGGCAACATTCTTAATAAAAGATAATGTTCTCAGTCAAAAGGTTGTAAAAATTCTCCCCAAATCATGCATTTCTCCTGAATAAAGTTTGGACAGGAAAAGGCACAGTATATATCTATATGTTAAAACTAACAAGTTTTATTTTGCCCAACAGGGCTGGGGATCAAAGCATTCTGAGATATTCTAGAGAGTAAGTTACAACCCTACCATGGAAGGCAGAGTTAAATGAGGTCTAGCAGATTCTGTTTCTGATATAACTCTTTTAGGTTTGGCCACATTACCATGACTTGCACCTTTGTCCTTCTATTGTCTCAAGCAATGATGCTTGATAACATTTTTAAACGCTGTGTGGACTCTGAGACCACCTGTGTTCACCTTCATGTAGCTTTCTCTAGCTGTTCAGACTTTCTGTTGCTGTTACAATTCATGCCCAAATGATCCTCTCATGTGTTAACTTTGATTAAATGTGACAATGTACACAAACAGGCTTCAGGTCCTGTACAGCTCAAGATCATTTTTATTAATAGAATACATACAATCAACTAACTCTTCAGCAAATTGTAAGCCTGTACTTCTCAATGTCCATTCCTTGAAAACTTCCTCAAAAGATATTCATAGAGAACAACTCTAAAAATTAGTCTTTTTAAATACAGGCTATCTCAGGTTCTTTAACATGCTACTGTGCATTATGAATATACCATATGGGAGGTGGTGATAGATAGATAGATAATATCTAATAGTCTAATTCATAAATTTCATGGCCACAAGATGCTTTTTTTAGGAGTGACTTTTTTTCCCCTTGGAGCACATTTTGATATATGTTGGTGTCTCTTTCTTGGTATTGAGCACATTTGCTATCATTTCACTCATTGCACCTAGAAACCCAATTAAGTTCCAAGTGATTATGGAGCTAGAGGGACTGAGATAACATTTATTGAGTCTTAAATATGTACAATGTTTTCAGCTAAACACTTTATATATATAGACCTAGTAAATCTGTACCACCTTGCTATATTATCTTTAGTATTTATGCCATTATATGGTTGAAGAAACTAAATTCAAGGGGTAATTTGCCCAAGGTTGTGCATATGAGAGTGGTTAACATTTGGATGTAATCACAATTTATGAAATGTTCAGTAAACCTCTGCTTACTTTATCCCTATTATTATTTATGTCCCATAAACAGCCAGGCAGAACTTTAGTGGTTGTTGATTTTTCAGGTTTTGTATATATTTTATGAGTGGCAGGAGTAAGGTTAGGTAATTAACCCACTTAAGTGAGTTAACCATGGACAAAACTCTATAGGAATTTTGTAATTGCTATTATAACTATCAGTTTTGCAATAAAAAGGACTCATATCACTGCATTATTTCCCATTTCGATATTTAGAGGCAATAACAAGCACAAAAGATTTCCTGGGGATTAATGACCATCTGAAGTTAACTGTCCTCTACTCTGCCTGAGGCCCTCAACTCCTCCTTATTAGTAGTAGTTAATTCCTTAAAAAATACCACATATTTGAATTGTTATTTCTTGAACAATAGCACTTTGACTCTGTTGGGTGATCACAGTACAGGAGTTCATTATTGAATCTTTTCATTTTTTTGTCTTCTCATTTGCATTACAATTAAAAGATGCCAAATCCTAAGCTGACTTAGTCTTAATGACTAGATATTTGAAAAACACATTATTATTGATGTTTAGGACATTATATCATCTTAAGCATGTCCCCTAAAACTTTGAACTGCAGAAAAAAATATTCTAGTGATCTATCAATGGTCAGGTGATATGAATTTCCCCATCATAAACCACAGAACAGTTCTCCAATATAGACAGTACAGAGGGTATACTTATCCTCCAAATAATAGTGTGTCTGGGAGTATCTGTTTCAGTAAACATTAGTATAAATTTATGTTCACAAGTGCAAAATCTTTTCTAGCAAAAGACAAATGCCCTTTGTGACCTAGCTGGCTTCCTATGGCAAGCTATATTTGATTTGTGGTTTTTATCTTTTGGTAAATTATCTGAATGTGTCAGCGAGGGTTTTCAGTACTCTGTAAACTCAGGCAGATAAGGCAGCAAGGAAAATATCAAGTCAGTTCATTCCTGGAAGCTATTGACTGAGAGCTGAATATACTAATCTGGTAAAAATGATAGTTTAATGAACACTTTCTTGCTTATCGTTGAGAAAATCACTAAATAAAGAGGTGTAAGTGATGCCTTATTTGACCTAGACAGTTTATCTTTCTGATCTAGTTTATCCAGATTACCTTTTTTCATTCTACGCTGTTGACTTACCTTTTTTTTTTATCACTACAAATATGGCAAGGCATAAAAAGTCTATGATGACTTCCCTGTAGTTTCCCATGGATGAGATGTGGTTTTATTGAAAAAAAAATTAATGTTAAAATAACCCAGTTCATTGACGTCTGTTGAAAAGCATCTAACTGATAATATCTTGCTTTTGCTTTCCATTTCATTGTTTACATAACCTTTAGCATTTAATATGAGAAGGCTGGTGCCTCACAGAAGGGAAAGAAAAGACATCTATTCTGTTCTGTCTTTAATCCATTTTGAAATCTCCTGTTTACTACCCCCTTTGTTATTATTCTTTCTTATGTAAAATATATTCTATTACTTATCTAAACAATACGACTGTCACTCTTAATGCAACTTGCCTTCTTGCTTGCTTTGCAATTTGTGGTGAACAAAAAGGGTGATTCTGAGGTATTTAATTAGTCTGAATGGCAACTTCAATGTACAGACAAGGAAATTTTTTCTTAAATCCTGGAAAAAAAAACAGTTAAAGGGGAATACTTACAATGTGCTGTTTGGTTGATATATTTGAAACTAACATGATATTATTTGAGAATTTTTCTTTGTCTGCAATGCCTTATACACTATGAAGGGTATGACAAGCAGCTTGTTAGGTAGAATGTCTTACTATCAAGGGTTTCCAATCCTTTGGTCAGGTCAAGGCCATAAAGATTTCAGGCAAAAATTGTCATGGTTCCTAGAAACCAAGGAATGTGAACAAGGCACAACCATACTCAATTTCAGCTGGATTTGGAATAATAAACATATTCTGGGGATAGAAAATTGGCATGAGTTCATGGGAGACAAAATTCACTGTCATTTAGGTCATAGGCTCATCTTGCCAAAAAAGTAGAAGTGATATCTTGGGAAACTGAGGTCAGATCTTAATGACTGGAATCTCACAGCCAGCAAAGGGAGAATTTTGTGTGATTACCCCAGATAGCATGAATAAATCTATTAATTAGTGATTAGTAGGTGATTAGTGATTAGTGATTAGGCAGAGGTCTGGGAAACGTTCTCTTCTTATTAGGCTTACCTAACCAGGAACCACTAATGATCTTTGTGTGCTTATTCAAATGAGAGATCTACTACTTTTAGTTGTGTAATTACGGACAAGTTTATTTAACATCTCTGTGCCTCCATTTTTCTTTCTTTCTTCTTTTTTTAATCTGCAAACTGGGAATAATAGAGGTATTTACGTCATAAGTTTACTGTGAAACTAAATTGGGTTATATACGTAAAAACCCTTAAAATGATGCCTGAAAGATAGTAAATCTGTTGTATTTGCTAATTTTATTACATTGTTTTTCTATGTAGAGCTGACTTTTGCTAGAAGAAGGAGAAGATGGCAAGGCAAGGATATTTCATTGAATAATTTGGACAATGAAAAGAGACAAGAATTAATTAATGAATGATTTTTCTGTGTGCTAAACAAGTTTGTAAAATTTTCCTGAAGTCAAAAATGAGTAGATTTGTTACCAAATTGAGTCATCACTTAATTTCCTTCATTCTCTTTCACACTCAGGCTTCTCCTACCCTACCTGCTCCCGTATTCTATAAACCAATTCAGAGCCTCTGAATGGTGGTCCTCCTCTTGCCTCCAAGGTCTTTTATAATCTGGGGTGATTTCATTTTGAAGCATCTTGGAGCATGACTTATTTTACATTTCTGACCTCCTTAGCTCCAATGACCTCCATCTAACTCTACTTGAACATCCACTCCAATAGCCACATCTTTGCCCTTGTCATCATGGACTCCTCCAAAACTGAAATCTTATATGAAAATACCTTAGTCTGTGACTGCAACCTCATTCTCCCAATCTTCCTCTGCCTTTTCCAATTCACCTTTGCTTTGACTTCCTTGAGACCTGTCACTTATGATTCCACTTCTTTTGCCTCATGATACTTCTGTCACATCTACCTGGGATATTCCAACATGAGATAGTTCTCACATTCTACCTTCTCCCCTTTCTTACAAGAGTTCCTAAGCAAGACCAAGAAAAATCTTCTGACTACTCAGCTTTGTGCCTTACAGATTCCTACTGCCAAGTCCCACTGGGCACTCAATACTGTCTATAGTGTTTCTATAGTGATGATTTCAGATTGTCTCTTTCCCATATTCTGCTTCTATCCCATTACCCTTCTATATATAAACAATAGAATTCTGAAGAGAGAATCTTATTTACCTCCTGCAGAAAATGAGTTTATATACAATACATTTATAATATATATATTTATAATACTCAGAATCATGGAGGATACACAATAAGTGCCATACAAATATTTAATTTTTTATTTTGTTTTGTTTTTCCTGTTTGTTTTTTTGGCTGTACCGGGTGGCTTGTGGGGTCTTAGTTCCCCAACCAGGGATTGAACCCAGGCCCTTGGCAGTGAAAGCGTGGAGTCCTACATACTGGACCACCAGGGAATTCCCAATATTTAATGTTTTTATTATCACTGTACTCATCAGTAGGTGAAAGTCTCTCAATATTTTATCCCTCTACAACCATCTACACAACCCTCCATGCCTCTCCCCACTGTCAAAAAGGAAAATATACAACAAACTCCTGTCTAAGGTCACATCTTTTCTTGTATTATGGACCCATGTAGATCTCCAATGATCATTTTTTCACTCTATCCCCAGCTTTCCTTCTCTAATGGTCTTTCCCATCATTTAACATATTTTGACCTCCTCTATTCCTCTCTCCAACCATAAGCCCTTGATCCTATGATTTCTTTTCTTTCCTTTAAAGGGCTATAGAAAGGGAATAAAAAAATTATCGAAAATGAGCTTTATTAAAACTCTTTTGACCTTTTGAGTTTCTACCTTCTCTTTTTCCATAAATTTCTCAACCCACGGCAAACTAGTTTTTGCTAGATCAACACTTAACAAAACCACTGTGGCAAAGAGTATCCGTACTCAGTTTCTTACAAAATCGTATGGATTCCTTTCATTATTATAATTTTTGACAATTGTGTTCTTCTGAAAACTCCTTTTTTAGGAGTAGTTGGTATTGAGTTCAACTCCCCGGTAGCAGCACTTTATAATCTCATTTATTGTTTTCTCTTATTTCTTTTCTTCCAAATGTTGGTTTTCCTCCCTGATTCTCATCCCCATATGTGTGATTTCATTCACATTTGTAGTTGCAAGACTGTGTGTATCTTTTTTTTAATCACGATTTATTCCCCTGAATTAATTCTAGAATGATAGGGCCAACTACTTATTGCATATGTATCAAACTCAAAATGTGAATCCAGAAATCATCATGTCTTACTGGCCCACCCAAAATGTGTTACTTTTTGTAATCACTATGCTAGTTAGTAGCAATCAACTATTAATTAAAGCAGCAAAAAATTTGCTAGTCCATGTTGAATCTGCCTTTTACCCTTGCTTCCAAATCTAATCAATCCACTCAATGATTTTAAAAATTATACTTCTAAAATCTCTATCAAGTTTATCTTATTCTTCACTACTAGTACCAATACACTTTTTAAGGCCCTGGTTTTATTTGATCCAAACCATTCTCCACACAAACTCCACGATGATTGCTTTGAAATACAGTCGTGACAGCAGCATAAACTTATGTCAAGTCTCTGCTTGAGGTACTAGTAAGTAGTAAACATTCAGGCAAGTTATTTGAATGGCACTTAGTTATACTAAGTTCTTTTCCTACTTCCCTTTTGAATCTTTAACTTCGTCGGTGAAAACAAAAGAGCCACACATACAAAGTAATTGAATTGTCAGAAACGCACCATCTCTCATCAAAACTATAACATCTTTGAACTTGAATTGACTCAAAATGGCAGGTATTCCCCGAAGCAAAAAGTAAATTATTTCATTTATTAAACACGGATCTTTGTACTAATAGATGTAATGTTGTATTTAAAATGTAAAATTGATGAGTTTATAATGTGGAAAGGGAGATTTTATTTACCAAATGTAGCAATTCCTTTATTACTTTTAATATTTATGAATTAAAACTATCACTGTGATTTGTAGAGCCAAACACCAAAATTGGCAATTTGATTATACTTTTTGTAAGTTAACTGAAAAAGGTGGGCTAGCCTCTTTAATATAAATGAGACATCTCTTGTTAGAGAAGTATTTTTATTGTTTAGTTGGAATGCTAGCTAACCAATATATATAGTACTTAATAAATGATAGTTGTATGAATGTCTAGTTTCAAAAGATTTTCTCTAGGCTGCACAGAAAAAAGTTATTTTCAGGATGGTTGTTTAAATCTGCCTGAGTTATTTCTTGCCTACTACTACTGTGCTTTTATTTATGATCATTCCTTGTCATTAATCCATGCTTGCAAGTTAATATTCATTTGTTGATATTGCACTAAAAAGTTTCCTTGAGATAGACTGCAACATTTCAACATTGTGTTCTAATAAATGCCCTCACACAAACATCAGTGTTTATGAGACATAAATTAGAAAACAATGCTTTGTTTAGCACTATTTTAGTTTGTTTGTTTTTGCCTTTTCCAGTGATAAAATGTGCTGCCTAAGAATTTGATTTCGGAACTATCAAAGACCATTTCTGAAAACATTAGTACAATTTTAAGGGAATTCAGGTTTCTTTAGTATAATTATAAAGACTAATTTACATAAAGCTGACTAGTATAAATTAAATCTTGAGGTAGTTAAATTTTTACAGCCTAGTATTGGCAACCCAGTACTTTGTAAAGAGAGCTCAAATTTATTTAACTTTAATTATTTCTTCATTGAAAAAATTGCTTAATATTTATAACCAGTAGAAGGGCTAAGTTATGACTATTATGAAACTAGGCATTTTTGCCTTCATGGGCCCCTTTTTCCATAAAAAATATTAAAAATTATATTTTACAATTGTATTGGTATAACAATGAATATAATCCAGGCTCAAATTACTATTATATCTTCATTATTATTATTATACTATTTATCTTTTCTTCTGATTTTAAAAGAAATTAAAATTGAGTCATTTCTATGGGTCCCTACAATTATCATGGGCACTGTGCCTTCAGTCCCTAATGGATAAGCCAGTGGGTCAAATTAACAACCTCTTGTTTCGAATTTTGTTGTTTTTACTCCTCACCCTCCTGCTCAGATGGTTGGTTGAACACTGAATTTTGAATAACAAGTAGAAACAATTCATCTTGGTTTATTTGTTACTTACTCCTTTTAAGTGATCATTTAAAATTTTGTTTCAGGTCATTAATTTAGTGAGGGCAGAGAGAAAGTAACACTAATTTTGTGTTTGGAATTTAAATAATAGGCAAATGGGGCTTCCCTGGTGGCACAGTGGTTGAGAATCAGCCTGCCAATGCAGGGGACACGGGTTCGAGCCCTGGTCCGGGAAGATCCCACATTCCGCAGAGCAACTAAGCCCGTGGGCCACAACTAATGAAGCCCATGTACTACAACTACTGAAGCCAGCGCACCTAGACCCTGTGCTCTGCAACAATAGAAGCCACTGCAATGAGAAGCCTCCGCACCGCAATGAAGAGTAGCCTCCACTTGCCGCAACTAGAGAAAGCCCGCCCACAGCAATGAAGACCCAACACAGCCAAATATAAATAAAATAAATAAATTTAAAAAATAAAATTAAAAAAAAGGCAAATGGTATAGCAAAACACACGTCTCGGTTAAGATTTTAGTTGAAAAACTAACAGAAACTTCCTTTGTGAAGGTGTGAAGGAGTTATATTTTATTTAAAAATACTGTGATTTATTCTCTATAACCAAAATCTGTAATAAAAACATTGAGGTCTACTAATTGATCTGGTATTATGATAATGATAAGAACAATCATAATGTGTTGTTGAAATTCTGATGGAAAGGAATTAAAGAAGCTAGCCTTATTAGATTGATTGGAACAAACTATGAAAATTAATGGCCTGTTAGTTCTTTCCTAATTTATTTGCTGACATTGGCAAACTTTGGATAACACAAAAAAATATAAAACATATTGATCTTCCTCTACTTCAGATGCTTCCTGTCCGATAGTTTACAACTGAACAGTAAAATGACTGTCAATTCATCATTTTTTCATTAATATAAAATGACAATTTTTATTTTTTTAATTAATTTTTATTGGCACACAGTTGATTTACAATGTTGTGTTAGTTTCTGCTGTACAGCAAAGTGAATCAGTTATACATATATATATATCCACTCTGTTTTAGATTCTTTTCCTGTATAGGTCATTACAGAGTATTGAGTAGAGTTCTCTGTGATATAGAGTAGGTCCTTATTAGTTATCTATTTTATATATAGTAGTGTGTATATGTCAGTCCCATAAAGAAACAGTTTTTAAAAGTATAAAGTAAAGCTTGATTGAAATTTTCAATGCATATAGATACATGAGCATGTTTATGTAAATATTAAGAAAGCACAAGAATAGTCTGTGCTTTCCTTAGTAAAAAATTCATTTTTCAGGAAATTTGCATTGATATAATTGCAAATGTACTATTGAATTCCAAAGTGAGACTTAGCAACTGACTGATTCAGTCAGCTATGCATTTGCAAGAGCTGTGAGATGAAAATTAGATGAATTTTAACAGTAAATTGTGAAGTCTAAAGTATTTATAGAAGTCCTACAGCTATGTATCATCATATTTCAACTGATTTCATTTGTACTACTCACTGAACCTGAGCCACATAAAAAAGTTTAGTTCTTTCAGAAGACATTGCTATTCATAATTGGTTTATATCATTGTTCCTCTGCTGAAAAATTGTACTTACTTAACATTCAAGCACTCCTGAAATTCTACCGACTAGAATTTTATATTTGAAAGGAGAAGGAAAGAGGATGGGCCTTGAGTTTAGACAACCCTCCTCTTGCAGGCTAGCTCAGCCAGTATTCAGCTGCAAGTAGGCTGTTTTCAGAATCTGTACTCTCAACCATTATTCTTGGCTATGTCTTGAAAACTGAGTCAAACTCTCCCCCATCCCTATAAACAAAAGCAAGTAGGGGTGGAACTTTTAGGTGCATTTTGACTTGTGGATGGAATTTGATAATGTGTTGAGGTTTCTCTATTTGGTTAAAAAAGTCACAGGGCACACAGTAAATATTTATTACTTATTCACACACACACACACACACACACACACACAAGTAAATAAAAAAGGTTACTCATGCAGCAATATAGATGGACCTAGAGATTATCATACTAAGTGAAGTAAGTTACACAAAGACAAATATCACATGATATCACTTATATGTGGAATCTAAAATATGACACAAATGAACTTATCTACAAAACAGAAAGAGACTCACAGACATGTGGTTGTCAAGGGGGAGGTGGGGTGGGGAGGAATGGATTGGGAACTTGGGATTAGAACAAGCAAACTATTATATATAGGATTGATAAACAACAGGGTCCTACTGTATAGCACAGGGAACTTTATTCAATATCCTGTGATAAGACATAATAGAAAAGAATACGAAAAAGAATGTATATATGTGTATAACTGAGTCATTTTGCTGTACAGTAGAAGTTAACACAACATTTGTAAATCAACTCTACTTCACTAAAATAAGTTTAAAAAAAAGCTTACCCATTTTTGACAGAAGCACTTCCATTCACAATACTCAAGAATATATTAGTCTAGAGTGAATCATTAGCTGCTGTAACAAACAATCCCCAAATCTCAGCTGCTTGACACAATAAATGTTTATTGCTCGCTTACTTAAAAAAAATTCACAAGGAAGATATTTTTTCTTGGTTTTCCTTCAACCTTTAAAAGAATGTCAGGTCATTCTATCTTTAACCTCTTATTGCTCAAGGCATTGAAATCTGTATTTTGCCTACATCCAAAGCAAGGCATCTGAAATATATAGGGTACTTCAGTTCTCGCATTCCAAAGAATGTTAGAATAAATTTATCTGGATACAGGGCTAAGATCTAATGTTGATCAGAGAGAAATTCTAGGCACTCATAGACCAAGAAACATACAAAGGTGGTAGGTGGGGGGAATTGTCAGTAAGAGTGGTCAGCCCAGGAAGAAAGAGTACTATATCACTGATACTGCCAGTGTACAGTGATAATAAAATCAGACTGACTTTTAGTTAGTTTTGTTATTCATTTGATATTCTCTACAGACAATAAATCTTTTTATCGTCTGTACTCAGAGCAGACATTTCCCTGATCCTGCTCTTGATATGCCACTGGAGACCCTCTAAACAAAATATTTTTCATTCTTAACAATTAAACCTTCATTTGAAGGATTGAGTTCAGATTCAGGCTCCCTATTCAGTACTCAAGTTTGCCATTACACTTGACGTTCACACTTAACCCTAGCTTTCTGGCCTGGGGCTGAAATACCCTAAGTACTGCATGCCATTTTGCACTCCAACTTGATTTCCAGTAGATATTTAACAAAAGGTTTTTAAAAACCAAACCAAAACCAAACCCCCCAAATCTGTAGGTTATATCAACCTTTCTGCTTTTGACCTCTGCATTTATCCACATTCATAACACAAACCTAGATAATTTTCTTGTTTAAATTAGAATATGCTCAGCTCTGGAACGTTGTGGACTGCTGTGTTTTGTCTACAAGATTAGTGTTCTTTCTTCCACCACCAGTACCCTCTGCTGAACTGAACCATAACAAAATGTGACCTAATTTTAAGCATGAGCCCTACACACATGGTTTTCCCCTTGACTTTTGACTTTCTGTAGTTGAATCAGTTTCTGCAGACTCTTCTAGCCAACCTCATGTCTAGCTCTTGTTGGTATTGAGTAGAATACAGTTATTTCTAATCAAGACAGAAATATAAAGACAAACATTCTTTTCTTGCCAAATCTAAAACTATGAAGAAAAATAACTAAGTAAAATCTGTATTTGGAAACTATATATTGTAAGTACTCTAAAGGCATTTTTCTTTAGCTTTTTAAAAATATTTTTCAAGGAACAAACCAAGATAATGAAAAGTTTTAAGGATTTTATCATGATCATTTCTAATGTGCCAGAAAAAATATATATTGATATTATGTATTACTTACTTTATACTTGCCATTTTGAAAAGCTTATTTTTGAGTATAGGAGGGAAATGACTATCTGTATTGGTGAAGAACCTGGCTTTTGTAGAAAAATGAAATTTTCAGATAATCCCAAAATTGGATTTTCTCTAGTATTTTAAATGTTAGCTTCTATCAAACATTTCATTTAAGCTTTTGGATTTTCTGTTATCTCTTGTGGAGACATAGTAATAGAAAATTTCAAAAGGCTGACAAGCACAAGAAAACAGAAGGAGCAAGAGGACTGCTTTGAATCATCCAAAGATAAAATAAATCCTGGTGTAACTGATCAACTGTACTTCATTCAGTAACGATTCAAGCCGTTTAGAAGAGAGAATTGGAAGAATAGATACTCTGGTAGTGTGCAGATGACAATAAAATTGCTGGTCAATGAAGGGAAGAAAGTTAGACAGAATTCAGTAAATATTTTTACTAAAAAATAAAACAAACAAATGTATACAACAAAACAGAAATAGACTCACGGATGTACAGAAAAAACCTAGTGGCTACCATTGAAGAAAGGAAGGGGGAGGGGCAAGACAGGGGTATGGGATTAAGAAATATAAACTTTATTTTATTTTTTATTTTATTTATGAAAAATTTCCTTGGAAAACAAGTAATTGATTGCTTAAAAATTTAAAACAGAGAGATAAGACAAAATAGTTAATTTCATCTCAAATTTCTTATTCATCATTACCTGTTAGGGTTTAAAAAGAAAGAATAATTTGGAATATATCATCTGATCTGTTTTGTATGTTTCTTCTGAGTTTCTCTATCTTGACATCAGCATGAATATAGTACTCTCAATTTATTACTCAAAATTTTGACATTTTTCCTCCCTGAAGAATAAATTGGTAAACTCTTCACACTATATTAGTATTAGTTACGGCTCTTCAGAAAACCAGAACCAATTGGATGTACATATAAAGAGAGACAAAGAAATTTATCATAAGGAATTAGCTCATGTGACTGTGGAGGCTGGGAAGTCTTGAGATCTACGGGGTAAGTCAACAAGCTGGAGACCCAATAGAGAGCAGAGGGTGTAGTTCCAGTCTGAAAACTAGCAGGCTTGAGACCCATGAAGAGCTGAGCTGGTATTTCAGATTGAATCTGCAGGCAGGAAAAAGTCTGTTCTAGATGGAAGACCACCAGAGAAGAATTTTCTTTTATTCAGAAGGTCAATCTTTTTATTCTATTTAGGCCTACAGCTGATTGGACAAGGTTCACCCACATTATGGAGGACAGTCTACTTTATTCCATCTATTAATTTATATGTTAATCTCATCCAAAAATAGCCTCATAGAAACACCAGAATAATGTTTGACCAAGTATCTGGGCACCCCATGGCCCAGTCAAGTTGACATAAAATTAACTATCATAAACACCAAGGGGAAGTGACTGATCAAAGAATTATGTATTTTTCACTTAAGGGATATTTTACACTTAAAGGGCACTATTTGAATGTCTCTCACAAATGAAAACACCTCTTATCGAGAAAGTATATATAGCAAATCAAGTTGGTCAAGCACACAGTTCTAGTTGGGCCCCCTTCAAGTCTCTAACTCTGGGCAGTTATATGAAGTAGTCTACAGTAGATATACTGCCTTGTTATTTAAATTATAGTTGCAAGGCAATATACATGGTAGTATTATAGTACAAAGAAACAGAAGAGGAGACAGTTATAAAAACTGAAATTTAGATATTATATGTATGCATTTGTGTAACATTAAATCCTAGAGTCACAGCATAATAGATACCAGCCAATAAGGAGACATGAGTGTTATTAAAGATGTTTATCTGAGATCCCTTTGTAGGAAAAAATGCCTCAACCACCAATCACTGCCAAGACAGCAGTAATTTTATAGTCTGATTCACAGTGGGAGTAGTGAATATCATTTCTTAGTGCACAGATATCTGTCTCTTGTTGGGTAGTTTCCTTACATTTCATCTCTTCATTCTTGACAAGCTGGAATTAGAGTTCTCAGTTTCAAAGTGATTGGTGTGAAGTGGTGTTATGATAAAAGCTGCTGTGATACCAAGAAAACCAAAACCAGAGCAAAACATAAGATATCCCTTAACAACACAAGCTGTCAATAGAGAAATATTTTTGAAACACACACACAGAGACACATTCAGAAAATATATTTTTTGTCATTTGCACTGCACAAGATAGTAATTTTTTTCAGTAACTTCTGAATATTTTCCAAAACTTATGTTTCTTTTGAATTTGTGTTAGCAAGTTTGTTTTCATCCCCATATGTGAAGGCTTATGGACTGTATTGGAGACCTCAATCTTCCTTCTACAAGTCAGAAGCTATTCATTATAGGACCCCCATAATCGAAGGGAGTGTCTCACTGTGAATAGGAGTCAGGTTTGCCTTGAACTTTTCGGATACCACCTGGATGGATGACTTCATTTTCTCATCTTCCACCAAATATCACCTATACAATGCTCCATCATACTCCAGTGCAAATAAAACCCATAGACAGTTGAGTTTAGAGAGACTCCATATTGGGAAGGAAACTGAATGGAATCAATTCACATAGCTCAAGGGAAAGTGATGAGGAAAAGCAATTCGAGTGAATGGCTTGTTGCCAGAAATGGGAATAGATATTTCACATTCAACATCTAATTAGGTCAAATGTACTGCACAGCCTTGTAATGTTAAATTAACAGAAATGAATGCATTCTGAAAGTCACTGGAAGATTCTGATAGGTCATTTTTCCTTAAGAATTATGATAGGTACTTTCTATCATTTTGGGGGAAAGGGGAGAGAGGCCAAGATGATGGAGTAGAAATACACTGAGTTCTCCTCCTCTCACGAGCACACCAAAATCACAACTATCTGCAGAACAACCATCAATGAAAAAAACTGGAACCTACCAGAAAAGATCTTCTATAACTAAAGACATAGAGAAGAAACCACAATGATATGGGTAGGAGGTGCGGACTCACAATATAATCAAATCCCATACCCCATGGGTGGGCAACCCACAAACTGGAAAATAATAATATTATAGAGATTCTCCCACAGAAGTGAGAGTTCTGAGCCCCATGTCAGACTCTCCAGCCTGGGGTACAGCCCCAGGAAGATAAGCCCCCAGAGCATTTATCAGCAGGTCTTAATTGCAGGAGCACCACAGAACTGGGGGAAATAGAGATTTCACTCTTAAAGGGTGTACACAAAATCTCACATGTACTGGGTCCCAGAGCAAAATCAGTAATTTGATAGTATCCTAGGCCAGACCTACCTACTGGTCTTGGAGAGTCTCTTGGGGAGATGGCGGACAGCTTTGGCTAACCCTGGGGACATGGACACTGGTGACAGACATATTTGGGAGCATTCAACCATGTGAGCACAGCTGTTGGTGGCTGATATCTTGGCTCCTTAGTGTCAAGACCTGGCCCCATACAACAGCCTTCAGGTGCCAGTGCTGGGATGTCTCAGGTCAAGCAACTAACTGGGGGGGTTCACAGCCCCACCCATCAGCAGACAGGCTGCCTAAAGACTAAAGAGCTCACAGCCACCTCTAAACACACCCCTAGACTCCCTCCTGCCTACCAGAGGATGAAGACCCAGTTCCACCCACCAGAGGGCAGGCACCAGCCCCTCCTGCCAGGAAGCCTGCACAAACCTCTAAACCAGCCTCATCCACGAGGGGGCAGACACCAGAAGCAAGAAAACCATGATCCCATAGCCTGCAGACCGAGTCCAGCAACAATAGGCCAAAACCTATCCTGGGACCAGCTGGGCCCTGGCCCTGCCCACTAGCAGGTCAGTGCAATCTGCAGGACACCCTGGACCCCATACCCAACTGTGTCAGGAACCGCTGCCCCCCCACCAATGATCTGAAAGAGCTCTGGGGTCCCTGACCCTGCAGTCTGGCTCCAGGAACCAGCTCTGCCTGCCAGTAGTCTGGCACCAACCCCAGGATCTGCCTTCAACCCCAGGATCTGGCTTCAGCTGCCAGTCAGTGGACAAAAGCCCCAGAGTCTTTGGGACCCTGACTCTGCCCACCAGTGAGCCAACACTAACCCTGTGGGGATCCTTAGGGTTCCACAACCAGCTGCCTTGTCACCAGGCCCCACTAAAGAGCAAGCAGCAGCATCAGTACAAGGCAGGGTCTGGCAACCAACCAGACAAGGGCCCGACCAAGCCTAGCAGACCACACATATAGTCAGCCCACCACAACAGAAGGATGCATGCAGCCCTCTCAGGGCGAATCCCTGGAGAAAATAACTTGCTGTAAGACATTTTGTTAGGACATAGCTCTATGAGATAAAAATTAAAACTAGTAAGAACTAATACAAATACACACATATACATTGATAATGAGTTATACATATAATCTTTATCTATATACATACATACATATATCATATATATTAAATCTAATTTCTAGATTAGACTGTGCTTTTATATGTAACATATAAAAAGAAAATCTTAAGATTTGATAAGTGGTATCCTCCTTTCATGAAATTTAATCTATAAACCAGATGTTAGTACATTTATGTTTCCTCTTATCCTTTTATTTTAAAATTATTTAAAGAAATACATCAAAAAGAGGACAAAATTTTTTAATGAAATAATGAATTTCAACATAACACCATCATGTTGGAGTACATTCTAACATGACTGTAATTTTTTTCAGATCATAATTATAGTTTTGATGCCTCCCTTCTCAGAGGAAAACACTACAAATAATTTATGCTTTATACCACATGTATATTTTCTATTTTCTATTATGTGCACATGTGCATACACATTTTATAATTGTATATTTATGCTGATTTGTTTGCATTATGTTTGAAATATATATATACATATACATATGTATGCATACATATATGTATATATATGTTTCAAACATAATGCAAACAAATATATATATATATATATGTATATATGGAGAGAGAGAGAGAGAGAAAGGAAGAGAGAGTCTGGTTCATTTGCTGAATTAGTGTTCCATAAATTAAAATTAAATATCCATTTTATTTTTGAAATTCACTTATGTTGTTTCCAATTTCTCGAACTGTGCAACAATAAATATTCCTATAATTACGTACTTGTGAATATAGGCTAGTTTTTAAAATATATCTGAGTGGAATTTCTGATATATTGCCAAACTTTTCTCCAGATTAGATTTACCAATTTATATACTTACCAATGAAATATTTTTCATTCTTGGCAACATTTTGTATTCATAGACTTTTAAAATTTAGTGTAAATAGTCTGTATACTCCAGCTTTTAGGTGGCTCCAAGTATCTGGGTAGGCTGAAAAGGGCAGCTTAGCCATCTCGACCTCAGTGAAAAACACCTTCCATGTCTTTTCCAGTTGCTTTTGTTGCTAAACCTGGTCAAATCAAATTAAGAGAGCCATCTAACCTGCAATATATGTTTCTCATTCATTTGCTTATCTTTTTTTTCTATATGTTTTTAATATTTTTCTTTTGATTTGTAGTTTTGTTCAGATCACCTGAATACTAATTCCCTGTGTTATGTATATTGAAATTATTTTGAATATTTGTTTTACTTTCTTACTTTATATGAAAATAATAATTTCAATGTAGATAATATCCTAAATATTTAATTTATATTTTACACTTTTTGAGTGTTCAAAAAATCATTCCGTACCCCAAATATACATAGTAAAGGCTTCAAGATACGCTTTTCAGTTTTGTGTCATTAATCTAATTAGGAATTAGTTTACATGTGCGGTGTACTATAGGGTACTATCATTTAGCTATCATATTTATTTTCACATGCTTAATGAATCATCATTTATGTTATAGTTTTAACATAGCTTACAAGAGCCATGTTATTTGTTAGAGTCCCACTTTGCTCTTCCTTAGGGGTTGTGTTAGTCTGCTTTGGGGCTGCCATAACAAAAGACCACAGACTGATATTTTGAGTTGGCTTCTGGTGAGGCTTCACATTTTGGATTGTAGATGCCTGCTATCGTGCTGTGTCCTCACTTGGCCTGTCCTTTGTGTGCAAGCAGGGCGGGGCATAGGGGGGAGATGAGAGAGAGAGAGAGAGAGAGAGAGAGAGAGAGAGAGAGAGAGGTCTCTCCCTCTTCTTTTTTTTTTTTTTTTTGCGGTACGCCGGCCTGTCACTTTTGTGGCCTCTCCCGTTGCGGTTCACAGCCTCCGGACGCACAGGCTCAGTGGCCATGGCTCACGGGCCCAGCTGCTCCGCGGCATGTGGGATCTTCCCGGACCGGGGCAAGAACCCGTGTCCCCTGCATCGGCAGGCGGACTCTCAACCACTTCGCCACCAGGGAAGCCCGGCCATAATTTTTTATCACCCCAAAAGCCCAGACCTAAATATTTACAGCCTGTAGGATTGGAGAGGGAAAGAGAAAGGTTTACTCTGCATTATTTTCATGATCTAAAAAGGCAAAGGCAGTTTATTTAATAACATTTTTGGAGCCCCTACTGTGTCCCGAGCACTTTATTAGGTACAGGGGTTACAAAAATTAATTTCATATGTTTTTTTTTTCTGATACAATATATAAACTATCTAGGAGACAAATACATATTATAACACAATAACAATCTATATTCTATTTATCCACTAAGCAAGGATCTATTAAATGTTTATTATATGACAAATAAACTGCATTTACACAAGTTGTAGAGCATCAAATTGGAGAGACGACTAACAGACTTGGATGAGAGGTTAGAGAAATGTCAGATAAATATGACCATGCTGTGAAAGACAAGCTCTTACCTAAGTCTCAAAGTTCTTGCAGGCATACTTGAGAATGAAGCAGAGAGGAGTTTAAGTGAAGTTTTCAGGATGAGAGAGGGATTGATATTGGTCAGTCCATTGAAAGAATGGGTGAAGGAAAGCAAATCACCACCTAGTTATATTCCATTGGTAAATAATCCTGAAATAGAAAATGCACATGTAGTATTGCCAGAGCAAATTTTATGATCACCCATCACTTGGCAGTCAAAAATACATGTGGTCAATGTTTCAGATACAGAACTGAACATGAAATATGAGAAAATTCACATGGATAAAAACTGTAATTTTAGCATGGAAGATAGATTTTTAGCAGGCAGATATTGTTCTAAGAAGAAAGATATATTTTAATGTAGTGGCAAGTGAAAACTTCTCAAATGCCATGCATGTACATTTACATTGGGAAAGAAAGGGCTTGAATTCTATGAAATTTCAAAAAGTACACACTTTTTTCTAATATTGTCTGAATTACCACAGTCAGATGGAGCCTCCTTAAGAAATTGGTGACAATATTAACATATCCATCTCTGTCTCATATGATGTAGTAGGTAAAAATATTGTGAATGTCAAGATCATTAATAATAATTTTTGGGTTATTGGAAGGCAGGAACAATTACACAATTCAGCTTTGCCAAGATAGACTATATGAAAAATAAAAAGAGAGACAAAATCGATAGAAAAGGATACCCTATCAGATATTATTGCTGCCAACAAAATAATATTCAGTAAGACTTGAAAATATTAAATGATGATAGATTCAGATAAATGTCATTAAGATGGTCAACTTCTATTCTCTGTCAGTGGAAGGAATCATGATACAAGTAACTAAAATAAAAATTTTTATAACAGCTTTAAAAATGTTTATTTCATATTTAGCCACCTAAGATTCATTATGAAGGGATATAAGAGGGAAAACGGTCAGTATAGTTTGTAATGCTACACAATGCCATTTACTTAGCCTGTGTTTGACTAAGTTAATGAACCAAAAACATATTGATATTCTGTTAAAAACTAGCTTTTTATTTGAAATTTGCTGATTTTTATGGGATATTGGTAGTGATAGAGAAAAAAATGTATTTCAAGTACATGTTACATATTTAAAACAGTTAATTTATTTATCTTACATCTTACCTTGTTCCACACTGGATTCAAGGCAACGAGCAAAACAATGTGTAATGATTGGTAAAAATGAAATAGGAATAATTCAATTGTAATGATAAACTATACATAAAATAATAAAAGTTAATCATGGTAATGTTGTAATAATGACTATGACTTACAGCCTTCCTTGTACTAAGCAACATTTAAGTAGTGTGCATATATATTATCTCATTTAATTTTTATTCAACCACGTCTGTTGTGTGAGTTATCTTCATTTTGCCGATGAGAAGATGGAGGCCTAGTGAGGATAAGAACCATGTTCGAAGTTGAACAGCTTGGGAAAGGCTAATGCTGAAATCAAGCTGAAGATTTTTTTTTCTCCATTACTCAATATGCAGTGTCCAATGGATACACTTATTTAATCTTTAAGATGAATATAATTGTGATAGCTAATTTCAAATTTAGACTCAATTTCTACCTCTTAAAGGCTGTATACACTATTATCAAAATATTAATTGCAAAGTAATAATTTCAGAAAAAAGAAAAGCATTACAGAAGAATTCAAAAAATTTTGAAAAATATGTTACTGGCATAGGTAAATTTTAATATATACTTGGCACTTTCTAGATCCTGATAATTTAACAACTCTGGGATTTTGTACCAATATAACGTATAATTCTTATTTTAAGTATAAATATGAACAACTTTTAAAGGAAGAAGGTTTAGTTAATTTGGTAAATTAGCTGGCTAATTAATGCTTAAAAATGTGTTTGCAAGTTTAATGGGTGACAAAGTTATATAAAAAACTTATCATAAAATAGGCTCAAACTCTGATACCCTCAATTAAAATGAATAACTGTTTCTTTGGAGCATATTATCTTTATAGTTTATTCAATTAAAAAAAGCATACTTTGCCAAAATTTTGTATATATACAAAAAATTATCAGGTGAATAATTTCATTTATATTTATGACATTATTTACTGTTTCCAAAGAACCTCTTTAATTAGATGCAAACTCAATTCTAAATATTTATAAAGATGACTTTCATATTGGAATGATTAATGGTTATTCACTGAATAGAAAACTGAAGATTTTTCTTCCAAGCTTTTCTTGCCGTTGATTAATTTTCTTACTTTGCTTCATAAGATAGTGTGGATATTTATTGAGTTAGGCAATAAATTATAAGCTTAGGAATGAACAGGGGTTTCTATACTGGGTCTAAATTGTAAAATTCTATACATACATACATACATATATACATATACACATATATGTATCTATACAAATATGCATATGAACATGTATATATATATTTTAATTTTAAATTTCTTGTTCACTTAGTTAAAATGCTCAGTGCTTAACATAAAGCCTTAATTTCTGTTTCAAATTTGTTCATGTCATTAATATGTTGGCTTTCTTTGTCTGGAAACTTGGCAATTAGAGGACTCCACAAAGTGAGAATATGTGTAATTCCTTTTTGGCCCATGGAGTAACTGATGAGATTTCCTATTGTGCTGGCTACAATGTGGTAAATTGAGAATAGTATTAAAATTGGAATACATGATAGGACTCCGCTTCCATTATTTATGTATGTCTTAAAGCTTGTTATTGAATCTTTGTGACACAGTTTTATCCTCTTATTTGTGTAGATATAAAACCTGTATTTCAAGGTTAATATAGAGATTAAATGTGCTATTGTTTTTAAAGCATGGTGCTTTGCACAAAATAATATGTTTCTGAGATTTTAATAGAAGTAGTAGTTGTAGTTGATTTAAATAACAGTTGACAATGGGATTAGACCAAGACAAATCCAGAAGCCAGACTTCAGGTTTTGGGGGTGAGGGGGTGAGGATTACATCAATCTCTAATCATTTCACTTAGTTTAAAGGGGAAAAGACTGGGTTCAGTAAAGTTAACTTATAGCAGGAAGGAGTAGGCAGGGATTAGAAGTCCAGATAGGTAGAAACTGGAGTAGAGAAGGTCAGTGACACTAATGAACGGGAAATAGTGAGGTTGGCCCAAAGTCTTGGAAATGGAATATTTTCTCTGAGTTCTGTTTTATACACTCTTCTTGCCATGAGCTCTCTCTGACACACAGGTATCCAGTATAACCAGAAAGATATCAGAAAACTGGAAGGCAACTGTTAAACAATTGCAGGCAGACAAATGGGTCACTAGCAAATTTTTCTAATTCCGCTGAAAAGATAAAGTATTCTAGCAATAAATGGGAAGTAAAAAAGAGAATATTAAATATTTTGGGGTCTGCTGAATTACAATAAAAAATGCACAATCAAACCAGTTGTAAAACAATAGAGAACTGAAGAATTGGCACATATGGAAATATTCTCATTTAGTAAAACAAAAACAAAACAAATGAACACAGACAGGTTGCAATGCCCACCACAACAATTCAAGCCCCTTTGGAATCTATTGAATGAGTAGCTGAATTCTACTTGAAGATTGTCTTCTTCAGAATTGAATCAGTTTCTGTTTAATATTCAAAGCCATGAATGCTTAAGGGAAACCTTTTAAGGAGGGTCTAAGTAGTAAAGATTTCCAAATACTTCCTTTCTCACATTGACTTTTCCATAGCTGTCTTCATTGAGGACCAACTCTGATGACTCACTTCTCATTAGCATTACCAATACCACCAAGTCTTCAATCCATAAATTTCAGTGATGATTGCTCATATCTCTCTCTTCATGTCTTTACATATTCACTATATTGAGACACCTGGCTTAGCTTCACCCATTAACATGCTTGTTTGGTAAGTCATAATATCTTCACTGGAAAATCTGTTTTTATATATTAATGCTTTATATAAACAAGGAAGCTGCTACCTATGAATAACTTAGGTCTCCATAGGCTATTAGTCTATTTGTTTGAAACCCCCAAGTCCAAATGTATTACTGATCATCATGCCATCTCATGGTACCAAGCCAAGAAGGTAAACATTGTTCAAATCTATGACCAGTTATGAGCTACTATGAAGTGAATTCCATAGATATCTGTTTCAGTTCAATGATCTGCCTGAATATGTGTGAATTTCATTATTTTTGCTTTAAAATATATTTTATTATGTGGTAGGAAGAGTCAGCCATCTACTTTTATTTTTCATCTATAAGCTTTGTTTACTTTTTCAGATGAGGTTTTGAATAATTTATATCAGCCCCTAGAAAAGAATCTTATTGGGGTTTTATAGGAATTATAATAAGTCTATACACAATCAATTACAATTATCTAAATTTTAAAATTTTGAAACCTTTTCTAAATTGTACTTTCTCAATTTTAACTTCCGTAAGAGATCAATATATTTTCTTGAAGATGGTAGAAATGTAATATATGTTTGACCAATTTGGCATTTGAATTTTAAATTTCTCTTGTAAAGCTTTTGGATACTAGTCATATGTCCATGTACCTAAGCAAAACACTCTTTATTGGGGCTCAAAATCAATAATCCTAAACTTTTGTCAAGTTCTGTAATGATACATCCACCTGGCTATCTTCCTTTTCTTAATTCCACACTAATTATTGTCACCTAAAAACACAATGTTTAGCTGTTCTAGGAAATAGGCTCTGAGCTTTCCTTTGCCTTCATTTACTTAATTACATGAGCAGACGTTATGCTATTTTTCAGTTTTTGGAACACACACTCTAATAAAATAATAGGAAGGGAAGTTTCATTTTCCTTTGCTTTTGTGACTGTCTGATATTCAGTACTATTTGTTTTTGTCTCCTTTCCACCAAACCCCAATTGAGCATAGCTATGAAAATCACATTTGCCCACCAAACTCCCACATATATACACAACGAATAGGACCTCTATTGCACCTAGAACTCAAATGTCACTGGCCTTTTCCTTTTAAAACACCAAGAGTTGGAAAGTGTTTTCCAACTTATATACACAACGAATAGGGCCTCTATGGCACCTAAATCTCAAATGTCACTGGCCTTTTCCTTTTAAAACACCAAGAGCTGGAGAGTGTTTTCTTTTAAAATTTGCACTATAATACATTTTCCATAGGAATATCATATTATTACTGAGAATACTGTCTTTGGGATATTTTGGAATTCATCTTTGTTTTGGGAGTGAAACATTAAAAAATTATTAAGAAGTCTTTTACAGAAAATCAATCTTTTCTTTCTTTCTTTCTTTCTCTTTCTTTTCCTTTCTTTATGCCAAATGTACTCTGTCTTTCCTAGATAATGGAGCACAGGAAAATATATTTTCCCCAATATTCTTCTTTAATTTACCTCTGAGAATTTTTAGTAAAGAAGACTTGTAAACAAAGAGAAAACGATAGGCATGGAATAAAATTATTCAGAGACTCCACAATTGGGAGGAATGCAAATGTTCTTTTTGACACTTGGTAGCAAAGTACGTTGTGTTCCCTCCTGTAATTATTTAGGATTCTTTTCAATTTTTAAAGGTCATATTTATATTTGGATCTACTCATTGACTAACCCTTGGTCAAATTTTAAGCTGAATAATAATTTTTCTTACATAACAGATTGTTTCTTTCAACCTGGATTTTTAAATTTTCTAAGGATGCATTTGGTTAAGTTGTGGAGTATGCAGAGATGATTATAGACTTCATTTTGCAGAGAGGAAACTTAGATGGAAGTATTTATTCAACACTATGGAGACAGTTGGTAGCATAGCCAAGGACAAATCTCTGATTCTTATAGTTGGAAAGTTCTATGAGCTTTCTTTATATATATATATATATATATATATATATATATATATATATATATATATATATATATATTGGTGGTACGCGGGCCTCTTACTGCTGTGGCCTCTCCTGTTGCGGAGCACAGGCTCCGGACGCGCAGGCTCAGGGGCCATGGCTCACGGGCCTAGCCGCTCCACGGTATGTAGGATCTTCCCGGACCGGGGCACGAACCTGTGTCCCCTGCGTCGGCAGGTGGACTCTCAACCACTGCGCCACCAGGGAAGCCCTATTTATTTATTTTTGTGGTGACGGAAAGTACAGCATTTATTGCAGGCACCAAGCGAGTATGTGTGGCTCATGCTCAAAAGACCCAGACTCCAAGCTTTATTTTATTAAGATTTAAAACCTGAACACAAACATAATCACTTTTTCACTTCCATTTCTGTAACGAATACCTTTTAAATACTTGATATATTCTGGATACTCTTTTAGGCAAGAGAAATAAAAGATAACTTCTTCCCATTCTGAATATATGATGTGATTGAAAATTTTAATATGCAAGAGAGGTTAACTAATAATAACCAGCCATAACTGATTGGTATCACTGCCACAGGAGTTCAAATGTACAACTAGAATATTTGGTTCTGATTTTATCAAGAGAGTTTCATGGAAGAGATCAAAGTAAAATTATGTATACAATAATGGTCAGAATCTGGTTAGGCAGAGCAGGGACTGTATTCCAGAAAAATGACAAGGTATATTATAATTACATGTGTTTGGAGAAATAAAATAAACTTGCTCCAGGGTTATTACTGACAGACCAACATTGTAGAGTTAGACTGGGGTCAAATTACGGAGAAGATGAAACGTCTGACTAGAGGTTTTGTAGAATTGGGAGTTTCTGCAAGCATTGGGAGTCATGTAAGTGTATGAGCAAAGTTGTGACACAAAAACTATGGTTATATTTATGCTTTTTATAATGAAAACTGCAAAAAGGAGAGACAGCAGATGTTATCATTTGAAAACCTGGGCTTAAATACTTTTAACGTGTATTTTGTTGTTATTTGATTTTTGGTTGGGGGTGCGGTATGGAAGGACAATGCTCTGAAATAGTCAGTTAGGAAAAAGAAACAATTACACGACTTCAGCACCACTGATATGAAGGATGTGTATATAAAAATAATCATCACTTGAGAGAATCACAGTGGAAGAGTATCCTCAAGGTAGAAACAGCTTTCAGATAGGGTAAGAAGAGGAAGAGAACTTTCACAGAAGGTAAGAAAATTTTCCATTGTGGTGAAAATGAATGACTTTTTCTACAGTGGGACCATGTATTACAGAGGTATGGGGGAAGGTTAGGAAAGATAGAAAGAGGTGGAAAATGGATCATATTAGAAGATATAGAATGTCATATTATCAAAGAATATCAAAAGATGGCTATACTTTTTGAATTGTTTGTGAGGCCAGCAGAACCAACACCAAAACATGTTACAAGAAAAAAAAATATGTTGCAAGAAAAAAAATTGAAAATGATTATCTCTCAAATGATTAAGATGCAAAGTATTATCAAATCAAATATATTAAAATATTCTAAAAATATTATACAGCATGACAAGGTGGTTGTTTCACATTCAAAAATTCAACGCAATCATCACATTAACAGAATAAAGAAGAAAAATATATGATTATCTTAGCAGATGCAGAGAAAATCATTTGACCAAAATTCATGACCTATTTATGACAAAAATCTCAGCAACCTAGAAATAGAAATAAAAACCCTTATTCTTATGAAGAATGCACAAAAGGCATAGCTAACGTATTATGAAATGAAATATATAAGTTAGGAATAAGGACATTTCTTTCTATTACTTCCATTTAAGATTTTACTAAAGGTAAGTGCAATAAGGAAGACTGTCATGGAATAAAAAATGGAAATGTGTTAATTCACAGATAATATGACTGGGTAAGTATGAAATCCAAAATAATGTACAAAGGAATATTAGCACAAATAACAATATTTAGCAAGTTTGTGGCAAACTGAATCAATATCTCAAAAGTTATTATATTACTGTAAAGTCACAAGGAACCATTGGAAATGAAGTCTAAAGACTATACCATTTATAATAACATTTAAAAAATCAGATATCTTTCCATAAACTTAATGAAAAAGTTGCTGAAGGAAATTAAAGAAGACAAATAAATAGAGAAATATAAGATTTGGAAGACTCAATATTGTTAAGATGGAAATTTTCTGCAAACTTTTCAATTTTTTTGGTGGAAATTGACAAGCTAAATTCAAAATTTTATGTGAAAATGCAAAGGAACTAGAAGAGCCAAGATAATCTTAAAGAGGAAAAGAAATTTAGAAGAGTAATAGTACCATATTTCATAACTTATTATAGAATTATAGTAATAAAACAGACTAGTGGTGTAAGGATAGGCAAATAGATCCATGGGACAGACTAGAGAGCTCAGAAAAATATCTACACATATGAAGCAACTAGATTGATACCAAATGTTCTGTGAAATTCTGTGGGGAATGAACTGCCTTTTAATAAATGGTGCTAGAACATCATACTGCAGAATCACTTTATTAGACCTAAGAAAGAAAAGTAAAACACTAAAAATTAGAAAAATATTTTCATAACCTTGTAGTAGGCAACTATTTCCTGGATAAGATGTAAAGACAATAGTCCTAAAGAAAATGATTAATTAATTTTATTGAACTTGAAAACCTCTATCATTAGAATATTTTATTAAAATAATTAACAAGTGAGCCTCAGATGAGAAGACAATGCAAATATTTGCAAAATACTTACTCCCCCAATATAAAAAAGACTTCACAAGTCAATAAAAATTACGAACAACCATATTTTAAAGAATATAAAATTCTTGAGTAAGTATTTCATAAATAAAATGATTAATAAGCACATAAATAGATGCTCACCTCTGTCAACCACCAGATACAAGTTACAACCATAATGAGGAGTTCCATGTCGTGCAAGACAGCAAGAGGAGGTCTACAGATCCACTCCCCAGTGAAGATTATTTTAAGAATTATTTTTAAAAGACCTAAGTTATCTCCTCTCCCAAAAATTCACACAATGTTTACATTCTTTTTAAAGATATATGATTGAATTGGAGGAGTGGGTGTAGAGAAGAAAACAGGGATATGCATTGTATTGTCTGCCTTTGCTATTTGAAAGCAGTGGGAAATTGAATGTAGTAGTATGTATATTCTTCAGTTGTCTTAATTGCCATTTTATTATCTGTAGTTTTTCTCATTTCTCCTTTGACATTTGTATCTTACATTCCCATGTATATATATATATATTTTTTTCTTTTTCTTTTCTTTTTTTTTTGGTACATGGGCCTCTCACCGTTGTGGCCCCTCCCGTTGCGGAGCGCAGGCTCCGGACGCGCAGGCCCAGCGGCCGTGGCTCATGGGCCCAGCCGCTCCGCGGCATGCAGGATCCTCCCGGACCGGGGCACGAACCCGTGTCCCCTGCATCAGCAGGCGGACTCTCAACCACTGCGCCACCAGGGAAGCCCCCCATGTATATTTGAAGATGCTTCTTATAAACTGAAAAAGAAAAGTCTTATTTTTGAAAAATTTATTTTCCCTTTAAACTCCCCTCACTGTAGTTTTGATGGCCGGTTTAGTGGCAAGAGGAATATATTTCTTCTCTACTGCTGTGTTACAAATTACTCCCAAAATTTCCAGTTTAAAACAACATGCATTTTTTATCTCAATTTTTCTCTTGGTCAGAAGTCCAGTTATGGCTTAGCTGGGTCCTCTGCTTGAGAGTTTCTCACAAGGCTATATTCAGGATGTACAGGGTTGCTGTACATCTTGGGTACATCTAGGGTTGCTGACATCTCAAGGTTCAACTAAAGAAGTATCTGTTTCAGGCTCATTCAGTGGTTTTTGGTAGGAGTCAATTTTTCATGGACTACTAGACTGAGGGCATCGGTTATGTCCATACTAGCTGTTGGCCAGAGGTTATCCTTGGTACCTTGACATGTGGTCTTCTCCAATGTGGCAGCTTCATAAAAGTCAGCAAAAGGGAAAAAGAGTCTGTTAGCAAGATGGAAGTCTTCAGTAGCCAAATCTCAAAATTGGGATATTGCACTGGTTTGGGTTATCCATCCTGACAATGACAGAGAAATTCCATTGCCAATACACAATGGGATCATGGAGCAGCAAGTCTGGAGTGTAAAACGTCCCCTGGGAAACCTCTTAGTTATTACTGAGGTTGGAGTTGATGAGAAATGGATACTAGTTCTGTTACGTATTGAGATTCCAGTTTGTTTTTGTCTTCAATTTCCTGCTTTATTTCCATCTTTTCTTGCTGGTTGCTAGCCATATTGACCCACGCTGATTCAAGTTCACCATCACTAACCTTCCATGAATGTCTCCACCAGCTTCCACAATTATGTTGTATTTAATTCCCATAATAAATCCCTTGCCCATGACACTTAGTCCAGTTTTGTTTCCTTGCAGACACTGGATAGAAGAAAGAAAAGAAAGAAAGAGGGAGGGAGGTTGGGAGAGAAGAAGAAAGGAAGGAGGAGAGGAAAAAGAAAAATTACAATTGCTAAGTATTAAAAATGATTAGTAGTAGTAAAAATTGTAACACATTTGTTGAACATCTGTTACATGCTAGACAATGTGATTTAAAGTTTTCTGGACTATCTAATTTAATCCTAAGATATTTATTTTGTACTCACTATAACGTGCACTGACACATGTTTTAAGTGTGTACTACTGTCAGCTCTATTTTATAGATAAGAAAACTGTAGAACAGAGCAGTTATTTAAATTTCCCTGGGTCACAGAACTAATAGCTAAAAGGTCTCAAATTCAAACCCTAACAATCTGGTTCTAGAGCTCACACATTTACACTTGATCTTAGCCAAAAGCCTGAGAAGCAGGAGAGAGCTCATGCTTATTTCTCCATGTCTACCATAAACATCACAACATTGCAAATGACATAATCAAGGCTCAAAATTAAAGTAACTCTCTAAAGAACAAAGTAGAAGTAAGGGATGAACTGGGATTCAACCTGGGTCTGTCTGACACTAAAATGTGTATTCTTTTTTTTTTGTGGTACGCGGGTCTCTCACTGCTGTGGCCTTTCCCGTTGCGGAGCCCACGCAGGCTCAGCGGCCATGGCTCATGGGCCCAGCTGCTCCGCGGCATGTGGGATCTTCCCAGACCGGGGCACGACCCCGTGTCCCCTGCATCGGCAGGCGGACTCTCAACCACTGCACCACCAGGGAAGCCCCTAAAACATGTATTCTTGACCAATATTAAGTTGGAAATGATATGACAATTAGATTACTCTCTTTAAATGTATGTGGCTAAAGCTACATTCATAATTTCATCATAATTCAATATTGTCATTCAAGAATGTATGAAAATTAATGGAGTATTCAACACTATTTAGAAAAAGAACTCTAAACCTGAGGAAAGTTTGGAGAAAACTACACATAAAATATTTTAAAACAGTTAATTAAAACACAGAAGAACCATAGATTTAATAAACACACTCCAAAATTATTGTTTTGAAAAGACCAAAATAATGGGTTAGCATTTGTAAGCTAATCAAGAAAAAAAAAACTAATACATAATATTAAAAATGATAGAGGAGATATAAAGAAGACTTTCAAAAATCTTTAGGACATACACAACATTCTGTTAATAAACTAGCAATTCTCAATGAAACGATGATTTAAAGGAAAATGCAAGAATTGTAAAAGAGAGCAGTAGAAATAAATAGGAAAAAATGTATTATCTGGGTGTCAGACAATCTAGGGATTATTCAGACGTTGCTACATTTGATATCATGCTATGCAGGAAAGGGCTTAATGTTTTTATCCTAAATATTGTCTCTCAAACCTCTCAAACCTCTAGTTGTGAAAGGAAGTACAGAACATTAGAATTGGCATGGACTAGACAACAAAGAATCTGCATTCTTGTCTCCACGACTTCCAACAATTATTTATCTCAACTGAACTCTGTTCTTCAACTATGAAATAAAGAGGTTGAACCCCAAGATACTTAAGACCCCTTCTGGCTATATAATTATGTAGAATGTCAGCTTTCTCTTTTGTAGGATGATAATTTAAATTTTACTGCTAACAAGACATGTTCCTTTGAGGTATGATATCACTTCATTATTATCCTTTACATGGAGAGGAGGTTTATTTTTCACAGAAAATGCTTCCTTTACTTGCAATTCAATCTTTTAAAAGCATGAAGGAACCAGAGGAAAAAAATTGTGGTAATATTTTAAAACAAATATTTAAATATTCAGATCACCACTGTCTCTCCAAATTACTGTTTTCTCTCTGGTACAAAGGTATAATTTGATGGATTGTCAGAAACAATTGTAGTGTACCCTAGTTATCTGGAATCACTCTCCCTTGTGCCTAAGACCATGTGAAGAGTCAGGACTACTGAAGCATAGTAAGGAGACAAATGCCTACGTCTTTGTTCATCCAAAGCTCTTAAATTTGAGTTACCTTTTCCAGTGAAATAATTCTTAAAAATGAATCTATTCTAGCAGACCTCATAATCTCACAGAATCATATTACTGAATAGTACCTTAGCAGTAATTTACCTTGTTTTGGCAGGGATGGAAGGTACACAGAGAGGAAGAGGTGTATTGGGAGTCACCATGTTAGAGCCAAGATTTGACCCAAGCGTTGGGTTTTCTGAGCTCTTGAACTCACTTGGATTTAAGGCTCGTTAATCCTCAAAAACCTCCAACATATTTTATGCCACTTGTTACAGTTATTTTTCTTTATTAAACATTGTTAAAATTTTTTAAATTATAGTAGAACAGGAATCAATAAATGTAGAAGAAACGATGGGGTTGGAAAGTCAACATTTTGCAGCAATTATGTTAACAAAGAATCATCAACAGCTGTTAAAACTAGTAGATAAACATTTAATGAGGATCCAAAATATCTCCCCATGAAGAGAGCGTGCGCGTGTTTGTGTGTGCATGTGTATACACAGAGGCAGCATGCAGTGTGTTAATATATTAACAACTGATGAGTCATGGTAAATAAGGGTGATCTGTGCTGTTTTTGCAAATTTACTACAAGTTTAAATTATTTCAGTAAAGACAAAAATTAACAAAACCTCTCAAATTTAAATAGTAATATGCTTTCTATAAGAAATGATATCTTCCCAAAATGTGTAAATAAAATTATTAACTTCTCTTTTAATGTCCCCCTCTATTCTTTTTCTACTGAACTAGTAAATGTTAGCAGAAAATTTGTATCACTCCATCCCTTACTACATGCCCAACCAAATATATACTTAGTTGTTTACATAAATACACATGCATAAGAATTTTTTTTGTTTGCTTTCACAAATAATTTATTGTTTGCATTCTGTAACTTGGATCAATACATCAAGAATATCTGTCCAGTTTAATACATATAGAAATAGCTATATGTATATGTTTCACTAGTTGCTCAATATCCTGCAGTATGGAATATTCCACTCTTTGTTCAACCATTTCTCTAGTTGTTTGAAATTCAAGTAGTTATTCTTTTCCACAATTAGATATCATTGTGGATATATATATATATATATTACACTGAATCTCAGGCTTTGGTTTCCAGCAGTATAAACACAGAGGTATTTGCTGTTGTTGTTGTTTGTTGTTTCTTTTTAATCACACAGATAGGACCTAGTTCATAAACTCTTGAAACAAAAGCTTTAGGGGTAAGACAGGGTCATACTAAAGGGGGCCTTTATCATCTTAGGCTAAGTTTTCTGCAGTAAGGTTTCTCAAGCTCTTTGTGAAGGAAGTTAGATTTTGGTTTTGATCTTAATTTTTAAGTTTCCAATTCATCAGGAACCAGTACATTCTGTTCGTGCTACATGAGATTCAGCACATAAGTTCAACCATACCTGAACAGATCTAGAACTGGTGTATAAGGAGATTCATTTGGACACTGACACATTGTATTTCTAAGGGCTTATTCTCACTTTCTCTATTTTCTCATTGTTGACACAGCAAGTTGTGGACCAGAACTGGGGCCGCATACCACACTGGGAGTCATGACTAAGAAGGATGATTAAATTGACATAATTTGCTAACTTAAATCCCTCTCTTTGCTTACGCTTAAATCTTTGCTTTCCTGCCCTGCTTTTTGTCATCGCCTACTGCATATTTTCCTGTCCTTATTTTATCTCTTCTCACATAATGCAGAACTTAGCAATTATATTTAAAATGCAAAAATGACAAGATAATACAGAAAATCAGAGTAGAAAACAACAACAACTCCCAAACCCTGGAAATCACACCCCATACCAATGCCCCTCTACTGATGACAATAAATATTGTGAGGTATTGAGTATTCTCTGGTTAGACATATGAATGAAACACCATTCAAAAGCTGAACAGGGCTTCCCTGGTGGTGCAGTGGTTGAGAGTCTACCTGCCAATGCAGGGGACGCGGGTTCGTGTCCCGGTCCGGGAGGATCCTGCATGCCACAGAGCGGCTGGGCCCGTGAGCCATGGCCGCTGGGCCTGCGCGACCGGAGCCTGTGCTCCGCAATGGGAGAGGCCACAACAGTGAGAGGCCCGTGTAAAAAAAAAAAAAAAGCTGAACATATCCAACAATTAATGCATTTAATTGATTTGTCAGGACTATAGGGACCGGGTATAATTGAAAGGGATTCATATCTGCAAGATTTTACATCGAGTTTTTAGAATTACATTTTTTAAATAGAAACTGATTCTCTTAGTAAGACACTTGTATGACAAAGACACTCAAGGGGAAAATGGAGAATGTAGAATATAGGAGCATTATGGGACATTAGCCTTGCTCCACGCAAAAAATAGCTGGCTTAAACTGTGATGTTCTCGGTATATGTAAATACTATTATTTTTTCCTCCTTTATTTTAAAATCTCATAGAAACATTTATATAGTTCCTAATTTGCTGTAGATTCCTGGTGTCTGGAGGGCTGACTGAATATTTGCATAAGAGCACAAATACTTACTAAATTCTGTCGCAGATACCCATGGTTACCTATGGAACATTCTCCCCAACCTCTCATTACCTAAACCCTAATTGTGTTGAGCTATTTACCCTCAGAGAAGTGTAAGCCAATCATGGAAATTCCTTGAAAAAGCTTATTTTATGAATGGGCATGTGACCTAGTTACAGGCTACTACATGTGACAAAAAAGAGGAAAATGTATTTTAGGGAGTTTCTAAGAAAGATTTACTAATTTGTAAAAACGGACATCTGGGAAGAAGCAGATTATTTTTCCACTTGATATTAACACATCTGCAAGTGACGCCTATAAATAAAATAGGCTTTTTTACCCATGAAGAAATCCAACATGCTTAGTATGGCAGAACAAAAAGGTGGGGGAAACCTGGATTTTTAACAATCTTACTTAGCCAATGAGCTAACCAACTCTAGAGCTGCTTTATTCCTGGACTTTGGCTAAGGAAATTAACTTTTCATATTGTTTTGGTCATTTTTATTCATGTTGTAACTAAACTCATTTACTTTCTTCACTGTGTTAGTCACTAATTATAAATATTTGAACTAGATATTACCTGGCTCTTCTGCAACTTGAATTCTTGTGCTGTTTCTCAGCACTTTCAGAATTAGGAAGGATCCACACTTCTTGATGTTAATCCTAAATTACAGATTAAGATCTATAGATTAATACTAGTATGTAGGTTATATGAAAAGAGTTTATATTATATATATTATATATTTATATTTTCAAACTATAATTTGGGGTTTGTTCACTCTTCTACAGGTCTGTAGTTTGGTCCAAATCTTTGTGGACTTTATGGACTGAGATGTCTTCCTTTACAGTTTCATCAAGCAGTTTGTTGCCCAAAGAGAGAAAACCAAGAATAGGTTTCAGCTCTTGTTTCTGATGAATGCTGGCTATGTGAATTGATAACAATTTGCATCTATATACAACTCTCTTAAGATCATAATGGAGTTGGAGATAGTCATAAGCAAACAAATTCTAACTTACTGTTGAAAGTGCTTTGGAAATGCCCAGTAATGCTAGGGTTAAGCTGCATTTTAAAAGAAATTTACTTATAATACCTTATAAGTGCATAAATTAAAATAAAGATGTATATACATATTGAATCACTGTGTTTTACACCTGAAACTAATATAACGTTATATGTCAATTATATTTCAATGAAAAATAAGTAAATAAATAAATATGACAAAAAAGAAATAAAATAAATAGAATAGACCTAATATGCAATTAACATTAATCAAATGTAACGTATTACAAAAGACATAATCCATTCCATGCATTGAGGAATGATTTGAGAATTCTAAATCTCCAAAAACATGCTTGGAAAGATAAGTTAAAAAAAAAGTGTAGTGGTTTTAATATTGTTCTTTTTATTTAGACATATTTAAAGACAGGTGTCCAATCCTGAGTGATATCTGAAAGTAGATTTGTTATGTTGTTACAAATATTTTACATCATTGATTAGGAAGTTTACTGGTACTTACAAAGTATAAACCATCAGGGTAGGTAAGAAAGTTAACACTGTATTTTTCTTAAAAAGAGCATAACGTTTTAAAAAATGTGAAACACTAAAAACATTAAACAGATGTGGTGTGAAATAAAAGTTTTAATGAGATTCCTCCCAGGTAATTAGAATCATGGAATACTGTCAGGTGATATAGCTTCCGTGGTCTCAAAACTCTTAGAAAAACCTGATATTCCAGATAAGCTCCCTAAGCAAAATTATATCACAGTGTTTAATTAACAAGAAATATGCTTTTATATCCATATAGTTTCAAACTGAAAGAGACAATTTGGAATGCACATTCATTGTGTACTTTTGTTAAATATAGGTGGTAAGCAATATTTGGCAATATTTGAACATCAGTTTCTCTTCCATAACCTCTTTCACAGATTATAATGAAAGCAAGTTTCAGTCAAACTCTACTGCACATACACTTTTTAACAAAGCCGGAAAAAGCCAATCACACAATCCCTTGTGTAAGCTCAGTGACCTGTGGTCTCCATTTTTTGGAGCTCCAAAACACTCTGCGTGCCAGTTTGACCTGACAAAATGATGGTGTTCTAGTAGCAGAACTAGGGAGTCCAATAGTCAGACTGAGACATACAAGAGATGCTCCAAATGAGTGGCTCAACAAAGGGTCAATAGGGTCAACTAGTTAATATTGAAGAGGCTGTAGGAGTCTCATACACTATTCATTTAAAGTCAGAGTGTCCATAAACTCTCTTAAACACTCACCATATCTTGATTGTTACTGATTTCACCAAATGACAGTCAAATTCTAAGTTTTAAGCTATTTAATGAGTCATATACTTCTCCACCTAAACTTTTTTTCCAATATTCATTGCATTAATTAGAAAGTCTTCTGGTAGTGATATGAGTATAAAAGAAATGGTGTCCCAAACATAGTTTGGAAACTTCTTGGGGCCATGACTCACAACTTTCTTCTGAAAAGAAATTAGCATTTCTGATAAAATAAGTAATTTTTGAAGAACTTCAGAGGGAATAGATTTGTTCTGAAAATTATGGAGAAACTCTTTATATTCCCACTTAGCTGGCTGTCACAAAACTATAGTGACTTTAACCAGGTTTTCTTTCCTTTCTCTTTCTGTCTAATAATGATTATTTCTCCTATAAAAATGTCCTAACAAGAATGAATCTATTTTTGAAGAATGAATTTGAAAAAGAACAGATACATGTATATGTATAACTGAATCACTTTGCTGTACACCTGAAACTAACACAATGTTGTTAATCACCTATACTCCAATATAAAATAAAAAGTTAAAAAATATGTAATGTCTTGCACTAGGTTGGTGTTCAATAAATATTGGTTTGGGTAATGAAATTAAAAAGAAAAGAATGAATCTTTTAGGCAGCCTATAAGGGTCCTTTTCTCCTTCTATGTAATATTATAATAAAAATTTAGCACATGATCATAAATAAATAGCCTGAGAAGTTTTCTTTGTCAGAGATAATGATGGCTGAAGCCTTTGTAGGAGTTGCCCCTTAGAATGAGGTCTTTTCATTAAAACATCACCTTTGGAGTAAATGTTACTGATTAGAGCAACTGATTATCCCAAGCATGTTGTTTAATCTAGCTACTAAGTACAGACTCTTGCAGTGTCAATGTTAAAACAGTTAATTATAAATGATATAATTAACTGTTTCCAGAAAATTAATTTTCTGTTTCCAGAAAAATGGAAGAGATATAATTTTCTCCATACCTTCAGATAAGCACAACTAAAAACCCAGGGCATAAGAAAACTCTAAGAGGTGGAGAGGAAAAAAAAAAAAAAACAGACTAGTTAGTGGTCCTAGAATGGAAACAACCATGGTGGTGAGTTTGCTGAGTTTTCTTTTTGCCTTATATGACTCAGATTTGGTGCTAAAGAAGATAACAACCTGGAAACACCAGTAGATACAGATGAAAAAAGTGTTAACAAAAATCTGCTCCTCTCTAGTCAAAGGACCAGGAAAAGTACAGCCTAAAAGAACTGAAAACATTTATAAAATAATGGCTTTAATCCATCCAAACACCCCCCCACACACACACACACATACACACACACACACAAAATGAAAAACAACAACAAAACAGTGGTTCCACCACCAAATTGGTTCACCAGCAAAGGCCAATTGGAAAGCTTAAATTTCCACCCTCATAAGACTAGAGCAAGGCACCCATCCTGTGGTGTCAGTGGAGACCATGTGGGAGCCTGGATTTCCACCTCCACCAAGCAGTAGAAAGGTGTCTGCTCCCTTTCCACTGGAGTGATGGGAGAGTCAGGACATTCAACACCACCCACCCAGGGATGAAGTCATCTTCTACTTTCTCATGGTGTTAGTGAAAGCTACATGAGAACAATAACAAAGCATCCTCCTAATCCCCAGTCAGAGGGCATCAGAAGAGACCTGTTTGGAAACAGAATTCCTATATCCATCCACCATTAAAGATGAACCACAACCTGGGTAACAATAGGGGTCAGTTGGGGAAGCTTGACTTATACCCTCATTTGGCAGTAATGAGATGGCATACTCCTTTCCTCTGTCAAAATGATGATGGAGAAAGCTAGCAAAGACAGAAGAGTTACATCTCTGTAACAGAAGATCCAGAGTCCCATACTACACAAAATATCCAGGTTTCAAACAAAAATTATTTGTCATGTTAAGAACCAGAAAGATCTCAAAATGAGTTTAAAAAGATAATCAAAACATGTCAACATTGAGATGATAGAGATATTAGAATTATCTGACAAAGAATTTATTTTAGCCACTGTAAGGAAAACACTCAAAAACACTATAGATACATCAAAGTAGAATGATAAAATAAAATTTCAGGTAACCCAAAGGAAGGAGCCTATGCCATGCTGCATGAAAATTCATTCTTGGAAATAGCATACAGAAATCTGAAGTATTTTAGATGATAATCCAATTTGCCAGGAATCATCATTTGGACATCTTAATTAGATAATTATACTAAAGTTTAATTTCCAAAGAAAATAAAGCACTGTGTATTCATGTACAGGACAAAAACATGGCTGCACCTGGGTCAGTGAGGATTATGGGCATATTTACCTGGGGACTAAATTCCTGGACAGCAGGGATTTCTGAATTTTTCACAAAGAGACAAAAGGTACATTATCAGGAGAGAAATATAGAGGATATATGCACATTTATTATGTGAGATATGCAAGTTGCTTAATGTCTTTGTGCCTTGATTTTCTTTTCTCAATTTTGGGGAATATTTAGAGTTAATCACTCAGTCTTATCCATGATGATGATGATGTTTTATTAACATAATTTGTCTGTGAAGAGCATTTTAAAATATTAGAAAACATTCAGTTTTTATTTTTTTTTCCATTTAACAATTGCAACTAATTGGAAATTAAGAAACTCACAGGATGAAGGGAAATGGATAAGAAGAGATAGAAGAGTTTGAAGAGTTTGAAGATAGAAGAGATAGAAGAGTTTTTAATTCTACCCTTCTTGGTTTTATTCTGTCCTTTTATCCTTTTATGTACCCACCCATCTATACATCCATTCATCCTTACATAGCTATTTAGGGACAAACTCTGAATGCCATGTTTATGATGAGAAGGGTGTTAAGAATACCATGTAGTACATAGAATGTTTTTAATTATAAATAAAATGTAACATAATTACATAAGGTAATTGTAATTAGGGTTTTTGACAAAGGTGCAAAAAATTCAATGTAGGAAAGATAGCCTTTTCCACAAATGAAGAAAAAATAAAGAACCATAAAATGTTTTGAAAGAAAAAGTTGGGGAAAATCTTCAGAACTAGGATTAGGCAAAGAGTTAGACTTGTTATCAAAAGCATGATTCTTAAAAGGAAGACTTGTTAAACTGACTTCATTAAATTAAGTATGTTTCTCTTCCTGGGACACTGTTAAGAGGATGAAAAGACAAGCTACAGATTATGATTATGACGTAATTCATATGTCTGACAAGAGCTAATGCCAAGAGCTTATAATGCACTCTAAATCTCTATAGTAAAGAAACAATCCAATTATAACATGACCAAAACACATGAAGAGACGTTTCCAAGAAGATACGCAGATAGCAAAGAAGTCCATGAAAAATGTGTTCAACATCCTTAGCCATTAGGGAAATGCCATCCAATAAGTATGATATTAGCTCTGGAATTTTTGTAGATGTACTTTACCATGTTGAAGAATTTTCTAGAATATTCCTATTTTACTGAGAGTTTTCATCACAAAAGGGTGTTGGATTTTGTCAAATGCTTTTTCTGCATCTATTGATATGGTCATGGCATTTATGATTTTTTTTGGCCTTTTTTTTTAAAAGAAGAAGGTTATCTATGAATAGTTTAGCACCAAGTTCCCCTAATAAGTACATTTAGCCTGTTGATGTGTTAGATTACATTAATTGGTTTTCAAATGTTGAACCAGTCTTGTATACCTGGGATAAATTCCACTTGGTTGTGGTGTATAATATTTTTATGCATGGTCTAATTCTACTTGCTAATATTTGTTAGTACTTTTGAATTTTTGATCATGAGAGATATTGGTCTGTAGTTTTCTTTTCTTGTAATGTCTTTGATTTTGGTATTAGGATAATGCTGGCTTCAAAGAATGAGTAAGGAAGTACTACCTCTGCTTCTATTCTCTGAAGGATATTGTAGAGAATTAGTATAATTTCTCTCTTAAATATTTGGTAAAATTCATGAGTAAATCCATCTGTGCATGGTACTCTGTATTTTGGAAAGTTATTAATTATAGATTCAACTTACCAAATAGATACAGGCTTATTCAGATTGTCTATTTCCTCTTGTGTGAATTTTGGCAGATTGTGTCTTCCAAGGAATTGGTGCATTTCAACTAGGTTATCAGTTTTGTGGGCCTAGAGTTCTTTATGGAATTCTTTTATTATCCTTTAATTGACATGGGATACGTAGTGATGCCCCATCTTTCATCTCTGATATGTCCTCTCTGTTTCTGTTAGTTAGTCTGCCAAGAAACTGATCAATTGATTGTTATTTCTGAAGAACAAGCTTTTGGTTTCATTGATTTTCTCTATTGGTTTCTTGTTTTTTTATTTTATTTTTTTTGTGGTACGTGGGCCTCTCACTTTTGTGGCCTCCCCTGTTGCGGAGCACAGGCTCCGGACGCGCAGGCTCAGCAGCCATGGCTCATGGGCCCAGCTGCTCCGCAGCATGTGGGATCTTCCCGGACCGGGGCACGAACCCGTGTCCCCTGCATCAGCAGGCGGACTCTCAACCACTGCACCACCAGGGAAGCCCTGGTTTCTTGTTTTTAATTTCACTGATTTTTGTTCTAATTCTTCTTATTATTTTCTTCTGCTTTATTTGGATTTAATTTGCTCTTCTTTGTCTAGTTTCTTACAGTATTTAGATTATTTATTTTAAATTGTTCTTTACTTCTGATATATGCTATTAAAATTATAAATTTCCCTCTAAGTACTGGTCTTATTGTTTCTCATAAATTATATGCATTGTGTTTTCATTGTCAATTAGTTCAAAACATTTTAAAATTTCTCTTGAGATTTACTCTTAGACACCTGTGTTATTTAGAAGTGTTGTTTAATTTCCACATTTTTTCAATTATCTTCCTGTTATTGATTTCTAGTTTAATTTCATTGTGGTATGAAAGCAGACATTGTATGATTTCCTTTTGGTTAACTTTGTTAAGGTGTGTTTTCTGGCTCAGAATGTGGTCTAACTTGGTGAATGTTCCATATGAGCTTGAGTAAAATGTGTATTCTGCTATTGTTGGATGATGTATTCCTTGGGGTCAATTCTCCAAGGAGACAGTTCTTGTACACATACAACCAAAAAACAGAGCACCAACCTACATCATGTGAAAACTGATAGAACACCAAGGAGAATAAAGGAATCACTATCATAGTTGGGGACTTCAACACATCTCTTTCAAAAATAGACAGATCCAGGCAGAAAATTAGTTAGGACATAGTTGGATTGAGGAACTAACTGACATCTATAGAACATGCCATCCAACGCTTTCTCAGAAAAATAAAAATTAAGCAAATTAGTTGCCAGCAGGTTTAGAGAGTGAAAAAATAATATAGTTCAGATACTTGAACAGAAGAGCATCAAGGAAGAAATAAGCAGAGATAAAATTAAAAGTTTCATTTTTCTTACTCTTAACTGAGCTAACAGATGACAGTTTGTACAAAATAATAATAGCAACAATGTAATTGATTATATATACTTAGCACATGTACCTTATGTATATATATACATATATATACACTTATGTATGCTTATATATAGTGAAATGAATGAGAGCAAAAATACAGAAAACAAAAGGGAAGAATTAGAATTATTTTGTCGTTATATGGTACTCACACTATCTGTGAAGTATCATAGTGTTATTTAAAAGTGGACTTGGATTAGTTATAAATGTATATTGCAAAGTCTAGGGAAACCTTTAAATAAAGAGCTATAACTGATATGCTACAAAAGGAAAGAAAATAAAATCATTAAAAAATGTTCAACTAAACCACAAAAGACAGAAAAAGAGCAGACAACAAAAATAGGAACAAAGAGGACTTCCCTGGTGGTGCAGTGGTTGGGAATCCATCTGCCAATGCAGGGAACACGGGTTCAATCCCTGGTCTGGAAGGATCCCACATGCCGCGGAACAACTAAGCCTGTGTGTCACAACTACTGAGCCTGTGCTCTAGAGCCTGGAAGCCACAACTACTGAGCCCTCATGCCACAACTGCTGAAGCCCACATGCCTAGAGCCGGTGCTCCACAAAAAGAGAAGCCACTGCAATGAGAAGCCCGTGCACCACAATGAAGAGTAGCCCCCACTCACTGCAACTAGAGAAAGCTCCTGCGTGGCAACGAAGACGCTTATGCAGCCAAAAATAAATAAATTTATTAATTAAAAAAAATGGGAACAAGGTCAACAAATAGCAAACAGTAACAAGTATAGTAGATATTAATCCAACTATACCAATAATCACTTTGAAAGTCAATGGTCTAAATTCACCAATTAAAGGACAGAGATTTCAGATTTGATCAAACCATACCACTCAATTACATGTTGTCTACATATAAAGACACATATATGTTATAAGTAAATGGATAGAGGAAAATATATCATGTTAACATTAATCATAAAAAAGCTACATTAATTTCACACAGAGCATACTTCAAAGTAAGGAAAGTTAGATTAAGAGCAAGAGAAATAAAAGATGTTCTTTGGGTTTCCTGAATATGTAATTTGGTATCTGACATTAATCTGGGGGAAATTCTCAGTCATTACTGTTTCAAATATATTTTTCTGTTTCTTTCTCTCTTCTTCTGGTATCCTCATTACGTGTGTGTTGCACATTTTGTAGTTGTTCCACAGTCCTTGGGTACTCTGTTCTGTACTGGGTAAAAGGAACAGCTGTAAATAGGCCTTTAGCAATGTGGTGGTGAGCTATGCATATGGGATGCTGTGGGAAGCATTCTATAGCCTATTTGTAGGTCTCCGTATTTCAATAAGCCTACACTTCTGGCCTGTGAACTTCCCAAGTGTTTCTCAGGGTTTTATTCCCCCATAGATGGGACAGGATGGCTAGGGTTGGCTGGGGTTTGGTATTTCCCTTCTCCCAGGTCAGTTAGACTTTGATAATACTCCAGCAGGTTAGGCTTTGGTTAACTAGATTCCCCTGGGGTCAGGCCTTGTTAAGAACAGAATGCTTTGGTATATTTCAAAATGGTATCCTTTTCGTCCTCCTGCTGGAAGCATCACGGGAGTTTTCTCCAGTATTTACTGTGAGACCCTGGTTGATTTCCTAGAGGTAAATCTCACAATACTGTGAGACCTCCCCCCATTACTGGGCCCCCCTGGAGTTTTTCACTATTAGAGTTGTTCATGCTGAGCCTCCAGCAATTCAGTAATTACAGGTCTGGTTTTCCTACCCCAGCTCTGGTTCCTGTGTGGTTTCTGCTCGTCTGTGCTCTGGTAAGTCATGAATCCCTGTATGCACCTGTCTCTCCAATACTGGGGGCAGTCCTTTGTCCTGTCCTCCCTTCTCTTATGGCTTTAAGAAGTGTTGATTTTTCAGTCTGTTCAGCTTTTTGCTTGTTGTTAAAATGGAGTGACAACTTTCAACCTCACTGCATGATGGACCTGAAAACAGAATACTCCTTATTTATTCTTACTCAGAAAACAGATGAGCTTGTCTCAGAAGGCAGCTAGGGTTATGAACACCAAAGCTAATCCTTCCCAATATTTCCAACTTACCTGAAGGAAGAGACAAAGGTATTGTCATTCGCTCAGAGTTCAAAGTTTATAGTTCCATTGTCCCAGATATGAAAGCTAAATATCTATTTATTTGAGTAGGGTCTACATAGTTACCTGAATATTCACAAAGCAGAAATATTTCATTACATATTTATTTCCTATTAGAAGTATCATCAGAAAAACATTGAAATGCTTGCCACCTTTATTTGTTACTGCATAGCAACTTAGTTTTTGAGCCTGAAAACCTAGTGACTTAGCTCAACAATATATTATCTCCTTTCACAGTTCTGGAGGCTGACAGTGTTAGTTGGCTAGGATTGTTTGTTGAATGGATAAACGACCTTGAGTCAAACCAGTACATTCCGTATTGATTATTTCTTCCATTGTTTTTAGTGAAGTTATTTGGTAAGTATTTGCTGAATAAATAGATACATAAATGTACCTGCAGATAAATGGTTGTTGAAGTAGAAAAATCTTTCTGTCGATTATTTCTGTAGTAGTCATAGCTCACAAGTAAACTAGTGATATAAATCTCAAAGTTGCCTGCTCATTTAAAGAAAAGTTCATGAGCCTTGCTAACAACAGATATTTCTGTGCTATAATTAGATTGAATTGGCTGATTGAATTTTCAAAGGAAAAGCATAAACTTAATTATATTCGTTTTGTTTATAAATATTAGTCATTACTTACTTAGGGTTTACTATATTAAAGTTAACATGCAACATTTGGGGAGGTTAAAAAAAAGTACTTAAAAATACTTAGAAAAGTATCTGTCATCATAAAACTTATGCCAAATATATTCTTCCTGAGTGAGGTTAGCAAGGAAAGAATTAGTCAAAGAAATGAGATGACTTCTCTAAATTTAATGTAATAATTGTCTTTAACAAAATAGTATAAATAATTGCCAGATATTCTTTGTTATGTATCTTGCTATAGACCAGTGTTTACATCTTTTCACCTTCAACATCACAACTAGGGAATAATCACAACAAAAAATCACAAAATTCTGGTAATGCTATACCAAACAAAACCAGAAAAGATCCACCATCAAATAACAGTAGAAATGCTGTCTGAGTTTCAAGTGCACAGGCAGAAATTCTCCAATTACTTTTATCTTCAGAAGACACATTTTGTTAATTTAAAATTAGGATTTAAACGTGAAGGACATTGTTTCCTCCAGGCTTTCTAAACCAAATTAATATGGGCAACTTAAACCTTCCTTCACCTTCTAATCTTTGAAAATCTAACCAGGAAAATGTTTTTTTCTCAATATTGTATTATCATATCAAAGATATCTTATTGCCAGTTTTCCTGCTATTCTAAGTTCAGTGACTTTTTTTTTTTTTTTTTTCGCGGTACGCGGGCCTCTCACTGTTGTGGTCTCTCTCATTGCGGAGCACAGGCTCCGGACATGCAGGCTCAGCGGCCATGGCTCACGGGCCCAGGCGCTCCGCGGCATGTGGGATCTTCCCGGATCGGGGCATGAACCCGTGTTCCCTGCATCGGCAGGCAGACTCTCAACCACTGCGCCACCAGGGAAGCCCTCAGTGACTTTTCTATTAAACTTAAGCAAAATGTTACTTACATGAGAAGTTTTACTTTATAGTATCCCTAAAGGACACTTGAAGTCAGTTTTGTAAAATGAAATAAATTATTTGGTATCATTTCCTGAAATAGCATTCAAATATATTAATTGCAACCTGATTCATTAATAAAATGTTTAATATATACTAGCCCTTCCCTGATTTCAGAATTCTCCTGAGAAATCCCTTGCTACTTCAGCATAGTACATTATCTTGGAAAGAGATGTATTAAAGTTAGGAAATAAAAATGAATGATTCAGCAAGGACCATTCTTTTATTTGCAGAAAGTGAGGTCATGAGAAATGATTTTAAAATATAATACTGTAAGTACTAATTTATAGAAGATGTATGTTTTAGTAGGTACCAGATAGTTTATGGAAATTTTCTATGTGTATTTAAAAACTTAACAAATGTTATCTACATTTCTGTGTTTTTAATTTAAATAATCCTATATGATAAATGAGGACAGTATAAATGTAAGAATGCATACATTCACAAAGGGTTGTAAGAAATGTAGAAAGATTTTGATAAACAAAATAATAATGACATTTGAAATATCAGTAAAGTTTAATTTCCCATTGATGGATATAATTTTTTGTTATTGTGGTTCAACATTATGGGACTTAATAACAATTGAAGTTCATGTATTCTGGACTTTGGGAGAAATAAAACACATGTAATGCTGATTTAGTCTCCTTTGTGGTTTTATGCTATCAAAGATTTTTAACACATAACACCTATTCATATGTATATCGATATCCTGCGTATCATGGGGAGCTGGTATCTCAGAAAGCTGACTTAAATTTTAGTGGTCTACAATATATTGCTTTCTAAATTTACTATAAAGATGTCTTCATGGAATGAATGAATTAGATGTCCAAAAGTACCTTATCTTGTGTTTCTCTTTGCAAGAGAATTTATTACACAATTTAATTTATTCCTATGGTCTTTTGATGACTCCATGTAATCCACAAATATGTCTTTATCACATTTATTCTTCTCATTGGGCTTATTTATTTCATGTTTCTTTGACCTTCATTTGAGTGTCTTCCAGCAATGCTTCCTCATTTATTCCTCTGCCATAGGACAGGATTCCCGTGCTAGCATCAGTATTCTCCCTAAAATAATACAGAGTCTGTCACTTTCCTCATATTATCATAGGGGAGAGTGTTCCCAAAGTGCATCACTGTTAAGGACCACTGCTATAGGTGATAAAAGACTACAGTGCAGTCTGGATGAAGATAGACATATCATTTCCTATTGCTGCCATAACAAATTACCACAAACTTGGGGGTTACAAACAGCACAAATTTAATATCTTACAGTTCTAAATGTTAGAAATCTGACATGACTCACATTGGGCAAATATCCAGGTGTTGGTAGGGCTGTGTTTGTTTCTGGAGGCTCTAGGGGAGAATGTCTTTCCCTGTCCTTTCCAGCCTTTAATGGTCACTTAGCTCGTGGCCCCTTCCTCAATCTTTAAAACCAGCAAAGTTGCATCTTTCTGAATCTTCTTGCAGAGTTACAATCTCCCTCTCAGACCAGCCTGAAAAGGTCACTGCTTTTAAGGACTCATGTGATTAAATTTGGCCCAACTGGATAATCCAGTATAATCTCCCCTTCTCAAACTCCAGACACTTAGTCTCATTTCCAAAGTCCCTTTTAGGAGGAAAGATAGCATATTATTTCACAGCTTCTGGGGATTATGGCACAAGTATTTGGGGGGGACTTGTATTCTGCTTACCACGAGCATCACACATTTTCACACGGTAAATTAGGAATGCAAGCCATACTTTGAGATCTGAACTTATTTTCTCCTCATATTTCACTGATATCACCGCCCCCCGCCCCGATATTTAAGTCAAATCTCATTCAATTCTCAGTTCTATCCTGGTTTCTTCAATTCCAACCACCTTAAACACATCCCTATTTCCACAAATGGCCTCCACTTATCATTAATTTCTTATTGTATTCCTTTTCTTCCTCAAAGAATTATTTTAAAAGAATATTCCCAGGTGTGTGGCCTTCAGTCCTGCCCCATTCAGCTAGAGGAAGCATAACAGTGCCCTCAGCAAACTGTACAGTGATACATCTTCACCCCTCAAGATGTGTTGGAGATTTAAAAAAAAAAGGTATAGATACTTCCTCATTTTTAACCCGGATCAGGGCTGAAATACATCATGTGCTACATTTAGTGATTTAAACTTCTTCCCCTAAGTACTTCTATGGAATCTTTTTCAACTTTGGTGTCTAGTTTAGACTCAGTTCCCCTATTAGTACGTTGATCTGACATGTAGGGTGATGTGGTATTTAGAGAATCTGATCAAGACTCATTACCAACTGTTTGAACATGGGCTATTTATTTAAACTGACTTATTCCCAGTTTCTTATTATGAAATAGAGTTGAAAGTACCTGATACATTACTTTAAAAGTTGATTTTGAAGAGCAGATAAGAGCATAAAATATTAAAAATTGCATTATTAGAAACTGTGATTACATTGTTTAAAAGAAGTTCTGACAAATAATTCTAATTCCAGCTACAGTTTGATTTATATTTAAGATAAAAATAAGACAAAAGATATATTTTATAACTTACCTTTACACTTTCTCTTTTTTCTTGTACACCATATGTTTATAGACATGCTGCATGCTGTAAACTGTGATTCTTATCATTAATAAGGTTTTTTAAAAATTTACTTTATTCTTATTGTTAAGAGAAAAAATCCAGTTTATCATCTCAGTAGAAAGGCAAGCCATTTGCACATGGAACTCACCCACAGAAAGTATAAATGTAAATTGAAAGAAAATGTGATAAGAACAGTCAGTGTGTATGCACAGAGGCTGACTTACCCAGAAATATGAAGAGATTACAAAGTCTAATATTTCTAATAATAGTGACACTTATTAGGTGCCCTATATGATAGGTGAATTACATATTAAGCAATATATAAAAGTTTCAATATTAAGACTCACACCAAGCCTGTGATTAAAATATTTCTGACTCTCTTTTCTGGATGAGAAACCTGAGACTCAGTAAAATTAAGTAAGATCCTTGAAGTTACACAGTTATTATAAATGCTGTGCCAAGATGTAAATCCAGGTCAGGTTGATTTTGAAGCTTGAGCCCTTATCGACTGTGCTTCATGAAGAGGTCTGTGATGCAATGACGAGATTTGAAAGAGGGACTGGCAGACGCTGAGACCCTTCAGTGCTAGACAAGAATTAGACACACTGCTCAATGTATTCTTCTTAGCAAATCTGACATCTTTTTATAGCAAGAAGAAATGATTAAATACTTGTAATCATTTGTTAAAAGCTATGGCTATAGCAAGAAACCCCCTTTGTTTAATTTTGCTGTGAATCTGTTTAAATATAGGTCCTTTTATTGTTTCTCAAAAATGAATCAAAACACCCTCTTAACTAGCTCTCAAATAAAAGACAATAATCATAAGACTAGACTCACAATACAGGGGAAAATACAAAACTCTTCAATTTCTAGTGCTCACTCCACAAAGGGTTGAAGTGGCTACCACTTAATTAATGTATGATTTTCTGTTTCATATTCATTTAGCTGACACTAATATAAATTGTCACCAAGTTTATGGCAAACTTGACAGTTATTAAAATTCTAGAGGAGAGATTCTAAATTTGGATTCTAACTGTGACCCACAAATATCAGAGATTCACATTTCGGAAGCCTGTGTGCATGGCCTGATGTCTTCGATTTATTTTACATTAAATAAAATTACACATAAAGTGAAATTAATGCATTAACCATCATAACATTTGGCACCAAAAGGTATTTTTAACTTTGGAATATAATTGTTAAATTTCAAAATAATACCTTGAGCCTTCCCTGCTTATAACATAACATAATGGAATTCCTTGCTTCAAATACTTTGAAAGATTTCCAAACTCTTAGAGTAAAACACAAAATCCTTATTATGATTCAAAAGACCCTCTAGGATATGACCCTAGATTACCTCTGCAGCCTGATGTTCTTGGTGTCTCTTGTCCAGCTATAAACATTTTCATTTAATTACATGAACTTTCTAAGTACTTCCTTGCCTCAAAATCTTTGTACACATAATTACTCTAATCAGAATATTCTTCACTATATATGAGACTATCTAACTCTTACTTAGCCCAAATTCTCAACCAACCTCAGCATAATTTACTCTCACATAAAATTCAATTATTAAATGTTTCCTCATTCACATCACAATTCTGTACATATTGCGTTCTGATATGAGCCCGATGTTATCAACAGGGTTGAGACACAGCAGTGAACATGATCATTCACAATCCCTTATCCATAGGCTTAGTTATAATTACTGTACATCATTCAGAACAGCAAGCTCTGGTGATTATGAAATGGTAGGTTTATTTTATTTTCATAGATATTTTGATGGAATTCCTCCAAGAATTTTGTGCACTAAAGATCTTAGCCAATATATAAGAACTTTACTCAGTGGAATCTGCTTAGAGAAAACAATTTATGGAATTTATTGTATTATTAATTGTCCTCCAAATCAAAGAACATTTCATCATGGAAGACTGCTTTGAACAATTTTACAATTACTGAGACCTGGAGAAAATGGTGCGACCTATCTAATTCCAACCCCACTCTTTGTTCTCTCAGTTATATCTTCATATCTGCACAGTTCAGGTTTCCAAACACTCGCTGTATAAATTTTCATTTTGTGAACTTCCTTTTGCTATTGTACTTAATTTTTAAAATAGTTAACCTTACAATTATTCCTATCATCCCTATTTTTATGACTGCACTTATAAATTACTGTTAATAATCACTGTTACAATATTGTTTTATAGCACCACGGAAGAGTCATTACTTTTTACAACCTTTTATTAAAGCAACTTGCATGTCATCCCTGTGAAACTCTTGGGATAATTAGTTTTGTAAACTCATTGAAAATTTGATCTGTCCTAAAAGTGTTACTTCATGCTTCTGACGCGTATGTGAGGGTCGATGGAGATTGGTGGGAGCAGAGATTAGATTATTTCAATGTCCTGAGATTTGAGTAACAAGTTGAGGTTCACATTCACTTTATCTATTTCACAAATATATAGCTTTCATGCTGATCCTATTTAAATTTTTATAATTACAGGAAGTCCCATACATATGAATCTTCAAGTTGTGAACTTTCAAAGATGTGAACGTGCATGCCCAATCATGTAAATTAGTTCACGTGTCTGGTGTACTTTTCAAGGTACTGTACTGTAAGATTAAAACTGTTCTCTTTATTTTTTGTGTTTGTTTTTTATGTATTATTTGTGTGAAAAGTATTATAAACCTATTACAGTGCAGTACCATATAGATGATTGTGTCAGTTGGGTATCTAGGCTAACTTTGTTGGACTTAAAAACAAATTGGACTTAACGAACACACTCTCAGAACTGAACTCGTTTATATGTAGGGGACTTACTATATTAGTCTAGGATAATAACATTTTTAGTCTAAATGCATGCAAATTCTACTCCATCATTTTTCTCACTTATACCTTTTTTTTTTTTTTTTTTTTTTTTTGCGGTACGAGGGCCTCTCGCTGTTGTGGCCTCTCCCATTGCGGAGCACAGGCTCCGGATGCGCACGCTCAGCGGCCATGGCTCACGGGCCCAGCCGCTCTGCGGCATGTGGGATCTTCCCAGACCAGGGCATGAACCCGTGTCCCCTGCATCGGCAGGCGGACTCTTAACCACTGCGCCACCAGGGAAGCCTCTCACGTATACCTTTATTCAGGTGTGTCAACTACCTGCTAATTCAATCTCAAGTGCAAAATAATTAATTAATCCATTCATTTATTCAACAAATATTAATGGAATATTGACTCTGTACTTGTCCCTAGGGATTCAAGTTCATAGACCACACCTTTGAAGAGTTTGTGCCTAATAGAATAACCAGAAAAGTAAGTAAGCAAATGAAACATAAAAATGCCACAATACATGAAAATCCAGTGTTATGAAAGTATAGAGATATGACAAAATGAAACTTTTCCCAGGAGTATTATAAAAAGTTTTCTTTAACAGGCAATATTTGAGTTGAGTTTTGAAGAGTGAATAAGAGTTAATCACATGAAGATATGAGGAAATGTTTCAGGCAGAAGGAAGGGCATGTTCAAGAAGATGTGTCCACATGGTTCACCCAACATAAAATCTGTCTTGTAAATGGAGCAGAGAAATGTGTAATTGATTAATTAATGAGAGGATGAATAGGAAGGATGGTAAAAAATTATAGACTTGTCAAACTACCATAGGAATTTGGACTTAACAGATTCTGTAACAAAATTCCTCAGATGTATACCTTTGTTTTTAATTGAAGTATAGTTGATTTACATTGTTGTGTTAGTTTCAGGTGTACAGCAAAGTGATTCAGCCACATATATATTCTTTTTCAGAATCTTTTCCCTTATAGATTATTACAAAATACTGAGTATATTTTCCTGTGCTACACAGTAGGTCCTTGTTGGTTATCTATTTTATGTATAGTAGTGTGTATGTGTTAATCCCAAACTCCTAATTTATCCTGCCGCTCCCCCCCCAACTTTCTCCCCTTTGGTAACCATAAGTTTGTTTTCTATGTCTGTAGGTCTATTTCTTTTTTTATATATGAGTTGATATTTATCATCTTTTTTATGTACCATCTTTTTTTATACCTTAATTCTAGAGTTTAATTCCTATTCTCTGTAAAACCAGGACTGATACTTAGGAACACTAACAATTTTCTGCCACCAAAAAACAACAAATAACTGTTTCCAATGCCATCATGTGCTGTTTTATTTTGAACAATCCTAGCCCCTGCCCAAGTCTTCTTATTGTGTTCTGACTTACATTTCTTCCTAACTCCTCAGTGATTTTTTCCTCCGAATTATTCCTTGCTCCTATATCTCTAACCCTTCCCATATACTGGATCATCTCCAGCTCATCAAATTCACTTATTAAGATAAACTAACAAACAAATCAGTGTTTGAGAGCAATTACGCTTGACAAGAAGTCTGGGAAAGAAATGTGGATAGACTTATTGAAATGTGTGCAAGTGAAAATATTTATGTGATCCCCTTCTCTCCTTGTTGGCATAATGAAGATTAAAAAATTCTTAACAAACTTGGAAAGACAGAAATTATACAATACAAATGAAACTATAAAAATTGTAACAAATATTAATGTCAAAGTAAGTTAGTTACAAAAACTTATCCTAGCTGAAATGGGTGAAAAATCTGATTTCTCTTTCTTAGAACACATGAAAAAATTTCAGCATTACATAGCAAGCTATAGGGTGGTGCCTAAAACTTTACTTGGAGTAATAGTAAAAGCTGTAAAATATTTAATAGGAAAGAATTTGGTGTCCAACTCACTGTTTGAAAATTAAGGAAAAGAAGAAAGGTGAGTTAACTAAAGATGAAGTAGGATGCTAATGAATTAGAAAGCAACAATAAATAAAAGGCAAAATTGCTTTAAAATGCAAAAAAATTAAGGACATATAGGGAAAGAAAAAGTTTTCCTCAGTCCTCTTAGAGTCCCTGGCTGGGTCTGAAAATTAAACTGACAAAGGTAGATTAAGAGGAGAAAAGCATAAAAGTTTTATTAAATTTTTACACATACATAGAACATGTAACAAGAGCACGAGAACCAAAGAGGAGACCAGAGTAGGACACTTTTATACTTTTCAGACAAAGAAACAACGGATTTGTGAAAAATTGACAAAGTGGTTGGGGATAGGAGTAATAAGTGGTGAAGTAGTAACTAGGAAGATGAAGGTTAGTTTAACAAAGTTTGTACAGATTTATCATCCCGAAATTTCCTATCTCAGGGGATAAGAATGTCCTCCCTCCTGGAACAGGGAGAATGCCTTTCACATGGGAGTTTTACGACCTGTTACAGGGAAGAAGGGTGAAGGGGGTGATGTCAGAGTTACCTCCTTGTTTCTCTTCTTTTCTCAAAGTCCTCCATCTTAAGAGAGTCAGTATACCAAGGTGCCATAGTTTGGGGTAGCATGTTCTAAACCTCATCAGAAACATCTAATCAAAATAAATGGGTGAGTATATGTATGTGTGTGATATGAATAAACAAACAGACAATAAACCAAATACATTAATAAAATGTTATTTGGAATTTGAAAGGGCACAAAGTCAAAATATTTAAAAATATATATAATAGAAGACAATGTTAGGGGCAAATCTTTGTTAATATATATGAAATAAAATTCCCTTGTATGCTTCTGGGATGATATATATTACCAAACCCAATGAAGAAGCAGTATACATTTAAATAAACCAATACCCATGAAATAAATTTCTAAAATTTTCAAAAAACTATATCCAGAAACAGCCTAGATGGTTTCTAAGAAGGCTATTTGCAAAAGTTCTCTTTGTGATTTTTCCAAACTTACAGTTGTGATAAAAAGGCAAAGCTGGTTTGAACTCACGTGTAAAGAAAATTTTCAGAGCAGATGGTTTTCCTCCTGTAAGAATTGTACCGAAGATTGAAATTTTAAGTATTCAATATGTTTCACAGGCTAGGAAAACTTCATAATAGTCAAAAGGCCCAGTTCACAAGAATATTTTGGTATCTGACTTGTTTTGCTTATTAAGATTAAGAATTTAACCATATACATGAATGTTTATTCTATTTGTATTGTGTTCCATTGATCTCCATATCTGTTTTTATGCCACTACTATACTGTTTTGCTTACTGTAGTTTTGTAGTATGTTTTGAAATCTGAACATATGAGGGTTCTAGCCTTGTTCTTCTTTCATAAGATTGTTTTGGCTATTCCAGGTCCTCTTTAGGTTCACCCTAGTTGGAGTCCTTAGAGCTTCTTGAATTTAGATGTCCATTTTCTTCCTCAGATTTAAATGTTTTGGGCTATTATTTCTTCATATAAGCTCTCTGTTCCTTTCCTTCTGTCTTCTCTTTCTGGGACTCCCATAATGCATATATTGGTCCACTTTATGATACTGCATAAGTCCCTAAGGTTTTTTCACTTTTCTTCATTCTTTTTTCTTTTTATTCCTCTGACTCAACAATGTAAAATGACCTGTCTCTGAGTTCTGATTGTTTTTCTTCTGTTTGATTATGTATTCTGTTGAAGCCCTCTAGTGAAGTTTTCAATTCAGTTATTGTATTGTCTCTTTTTTATGGTTTCTGTCTCTGTTGACATTCTCATTTTGTTTGTGCATCCTTTTCTTGATTTTCTTTAGTTGTCTATCTGCATTTTTTTTTTTTTTTGGTAGATTACTGAGCTTCTTTGTCTTCAAAATAAGACAATTATTTTGAATTATATATATATATTTTTAGGTAATTCATAGATCTCTGTTTTGGGCAGTTGATTTCAAAAGATTTATTTTATTCTTTTGATTTGGCCATGTGTCCCTGTTTCTTTATATGTCTTTTGATTTTTTCTGAGTTGTATGAATTTGAAAAAATAGCCACCACTCTCAGTCTTTGTAAGCTGCCTTTGTATAGGGCAATGCTCCACTCAGCCTAGCTAGAGATTCAGGGAGCATCTGAAACATCTTTGGCAGACTGGCAATTCGCTGAGTTTGTAAGTGTAATTTCTCAATTGGAGAGGTTTCCTGGTTTCTTTTTCAGGAGTTCATAATCTCTTGCTCCCTCTGGTGTCCGTCTGTGATACAGCAGGTTCTGTGGTCTCTGCTCTCTCTTTTTCTCAGCGGCCCAGGCATCCAAAGTATGCCAGCTCCCTATTGCCCCCTGAGTCAGGTGAGACAAAAGTCAGTCCCTTGGGCAGCCCTCTGAAAAACCAGAATCCCAGATACATGCCCTACTCTTTTCCTTTCTTCCCCAAGGAGAAGTCATGAGTTGGGATCCTTCTCCCAATCATACTGAACCACACCCATCCTCTATCTGTGCCCCTGCTGGCCCTCTGGTATCACAGCAAGCTGCCTCCACTCTCCCTTGCTTTCAGTGGCCCCCCAGACATCCAAACCATGCTGGTTTCATCAGTGCTCCGAGTCAGGCAGACAAAAATCAGTCCCTCAGACAGCTCTTCAAAAAGCAAGAGGGTTGCCCACATTTCCACCCTTCTCTTGCTCTCCCAAGGGAGAGGCTAGGAGCAGTCTTCTCTCCCAGTGGCCTTGAGCTGTGTCAGCTTGTGTCCGGAGTGACTGAGGGTAAAGTGAAATGGCTTCTCTGACATTCTTGGCTTTGCACACACATGGAGTACTGTAACTTCTTACACGATTTCTGCAATTCTCATCAAGACATTTTGATCCCTATATTGTTGTAGGTTGTCTCTGTGAGGAAATGGTATCTAGGAGATACCATTTATATCTAGGAGATACCAATAGGAGACTTCCTATTCCATCGTATTTCTGACTGGTATATACTTCTTTAGCAATATTTACACTGACAAATAAATGATTTAATGTTTTTGTGTTTAATTTAGGAAAAATAAGTATTTATATATATGAAGATAGTTAATCCTAAATTTGAACATTGCCAGTCTGTAAACTTGATTCTGCCAAGATGTCAAAGGTATATTTTAGCTTAGCAAAGCAAAGGTCATTATCAGTGGAGTTTATTCTTCCTAAGGGTTCCTGCACATCTGTTTCTATGTTTAGAAATATCAATGTAAAAATAACCAAAAGATACAAATTTTGTTTTTGCCCATAAGAAATGATGATAAAGTTTTGTGAGATTCCTTGGCACGCTTTTATAATACGAAGAGATCTGGGAATCCATGTTAAGTGCTAAAATTGCCTTTTTAGGTTTGTGAGCACAGCTATTCAGATGAATTTTTAGTTTCATATTTTTTTATAATTTTAATTAAAATATATGCTAAAACAGTCATGAAAAATTAGACACCCATTGCTACAACAGAAGGAACAGGGATTTGCGAGTCACATTGGCCTGGTTTTAGATTCTTTATATGTTTTTCCTTCACTGTGGAACTTTAGTGAGTTACTTCAACTCTTTTAACCTCAGTTTCTACATGTGCAAAGCACTAATAATGTTGTTTACCTCATATTATTATGATAATTAAAATCAGATATCTTTACCTCGGATTGTTATGAGAATTGAAATCAGATAAAATGCCTTTACTCTACATTCGATAAATCTTAAGCATTATCATGACAAAAATTATTTCCTTGAACTCATGGTTCAAACCTAATTCTTTTCATGAACTGTGTTTTGGAGGCTATGGGATGTGGCACAAAATAATGATAAGCATTCAATATAATACGTTAAATGAAACTGAGTCTTAGAAAAATAAATCCAAATGTTTTGTGAATGTTGTTTAAAAGGTATCTCAGAGTTTTCTCATATTTTTTTTAATTTATGAAGATGCTATGAAGAGCATAATACTATTTGAAGTGATCAAGTATTAAAAGAACTTTTATTACAAAGCATCATATTACTTTAGTTATTTAAAGAATTCTATTTTTATATTAGATTTTGTCAGAATCTTTATGACTAGCAGAAGTGTTTTCTAGTATCCATAAAACTTCCATATTTTTAATTGTATGCTGTTATGTTATACTAAAATAGAATATTAATGAAAGCACAATGTAATTATTAGGCTATCAACTATATAATTATCAACTATATTGATAATTACTGTCAGCAAATTTTAGTATCAATATATATAAATATATATATATATAAATATATATATATATATATATAAATACTTATATTTCAGATTTTATTGAGGCATAAAGGTGTTACTTCATTACAGACTAATGAAAACACACAGGGGGACTTCCCTGGCAGTCCAGTGGTTAAGACTGCACTTCTACAGGGGGTACGGTTTCGATCCCTGGTCAGGGAACTAAGATCCCCCATGCTCTGTGGTGTGGCCAAAAAAAAAAGAAAAAAAAGAAAATACACAGAGGCAGACTTACTGTAAAACAATCCACTTAAACTAATTGAAGGATAAATAATCTGGGAACACTATGAATGAAGAAACTATAGATCAAACAGAAGAAAATGGTGGGATCATAACCTGGTGGCTAACACTTGTACTAAAATGTCAGAGTAGAACCTGAATATCATCAGTCAGAACTCTGTTTTGTGTCCACGCATATGTTCATAAAATATTATTGAGCCCCTAATGGCAGCAGTTTGATTTCAGCAAAATAATAGCATGTGTTATATTTAATTATTTTTTGCAATTTAAATTTAAGAGTTTATAGTTATATTTGTAGGTTTCTCTAGTTGTATAATAGTTATAGAGATGATAACATGGAGTTTACATTTATATAGTCAGTAATACGAAGATAAAAAGGATTTAAGGCAATACTTTTTTTTTCTCCCTTAAAAATTCTCCAGGCATCCACAGTCTGACAAACACTGATGGAGCACACAGTGCTACCAAGGGCATGGTCCATTTCTGATGAACCCACAGACTTCTTACTTCCAAAGACACAGACTATACTTCAGCTCTTTCTAGGTAAGACATAAGTAAGGGCTGATTGAGAGGGTGAGGTTGATGACTTATTGGAAGGCAGATATTATTATCACTTTATTCACCAAAATAAAAGCTGAGAGAGATTCATTATAAGGGGCATTTCACAGACAATAAGCAGGTGGGTAATTTAAACCATTGAGAATTTAAACCACTGTTTGTCTGATTCTAAAGTATCTCTAACGATACATACTCAACACTGAAAATAAATAGTAAAATATTATCCCAACATAACTGAAGTTTTTTTGTTTGTTAAACACAAGAATTTGCTTTTTGAGGTCAAAATAGTTTAATGTGCATTAACATGCAGATACAACATTATTATTAAAAGAGGAATTTAAAATTCTGCAAGGAATGATGTGGAAAATGTCAGTTCGTACTCTCAATGCTACCAAAGCATTTTTACTAGTGAATTTTTACTTGTACATTGAAATCATTGACTCTTTCACAAATATGGGACTAGAATACACGATCATACGTCTTACAGCTTTATGATTCCATTACATTCTTGAGGCAACAATCTAGAGAAACGAACAATTTCAATATTTGGAATGCATTCTGCTTTCTCCTGTAGTAAAATTTCCTATGTACCAAGATAGCCAGTTTCTTAGTGTGGCATAAGGTTTGCTTCATTATCTGGCTCCCAACTCCCTTCCCAAGGGCTGTCTCCTAACACTTCCCCGGGGTGCCATGTGGACTGGCCACGTCCTTGTCATTATTACTTCCTGAAGACAGCAGGCACTTTTATGTTCCCACTTCACTGCATGTGCTGTTCCCTTTGCCCGGATCCTAGTCTGTTCCCACTTTATTCCTGATGAATCCTTCCTCTTCCTCCAAGTCTCTGCTCAATTTTAAACTCTTCTGAAAGGTGATTAGACTCATCCCACACCTTGTGTACTCACTAGACTAGCTTACAACTTTGCCTGAGTCTTCAAATCACATCAGATGTTATGTTCTACGAGCAGTTACTCCCATGTAATTTTTAAAATCATGACTTCTATTCTAAGCACTTATCTATGGCAAAAAAAAAAAAAAAAGCATGTCTTTCTTACATTTATGTCTCTAGCACCCAGCTGGATCATTACATTATAGGTCTTACATAAGTCAGTATGAATGGATTGACGTGGTTGATGTGAAATAACTATAATCAAGTCATCCATACAGGAGGCAAATTACAACTTCCTTGTTTTCAAGAGAAGAAACAAAGTTTGATTTTAAAATATCAATTCATAGTTGGGGCACTTGCCAAAGGAATGGAATTGTATCTTGAAAATAATGAAAATAGAAGCTGATATGCAAGACAAGGAGTTTTATTGTGAATTTTGTGTGTGGTGCTAAATAATTGATACGGATGTTTATATTTGATGCACTTGGTTTTAAAAATGTTATTATAAAATGACATACTGTACTTTTAGAAAGCATGCAAAATACAGATAATTATTAAGAGCAGAGCACAATTTTTATAATCACACTGCATAGAATGCCTAATTTTGCTGTAAATTTCTTTCAACATTCACAGACATTTTAGGATGGCATTAACAAAAATACATTATTTAAGCATTTATCACAGCTTAATATAGTCCATGCTAGGCTTTGAGAGCTTCAGTGGTTAGCAACATTAGAATCTTTGTCTTTGTTAAACTAAATTAATCAAGATATTAATCAAATACTTTAAAAAATGTATAATTAAACATAGCATAGTGTGTTATAAAAGAAAGATATATAGCATCATGACAGCACATCCCATAGCTTCATGACCCAGAATGGGGTTAAGGAATATTTTTACTGAGGCAACAACACATAACTTGAGATTTGAGTGTTGAAATTTGATGATTTTAATAATATGTAGAAATGCTGAAAATGCAATGTCAAGTAAAATAAATATTTGATCATATCACTTTCCCTGGATAAATAAGATCCTTCAATAAAAAACGAGTTTATCACAATGGAAATGGGAAACCACTGGAAGGGTTTTCACATAGAGGAATTCATCAGGTATGGTCTATGATATTTGGTTTTTGTTAAAAAATTAGCCACAAAACCTTATTTGCAAAGCAACTTACACTTCAGTTTTATGAATAGGGGCAAAAAAAGACATGCCTCAGAGGCCAAAAGTATAATATTGGGGAGTGGGGGAAAGTCTCCTGTTCTCATTTAGTTCTGTAACCCCCCAAATAATTGTCACTCCTTCCAAAGAATGTTTAATTTACAGCCACCCAAACATAAGAGTGCGTTATTTTTACAAAAGTCTCTTCAAACATAAATCCAATCATAAAAATAATTGGTAAATCTATGGAAGAACTTACCATAGACTTTCTTTATATGGAAATTTTGTGTCATGCATGTCATATGAGGTTTATAGATTTGTATTTACATTCAACTTATTTTTCAGAAATACAATTTCTGGGAAAACATACAGTTTTTACCTTGGATCTAGCGGGTTTGAAATACAGCTTAGCCTTCTCTGATTCTCGATGGAATAACTAGGAGGGAACAGAAACTATAAAAATCTCTGCAATCTCTATCTTACATTCCATTGGTGTAGCAATATATTGTAGTGTTCTATTTCGGTATGGAAACAAAGCAAAGAGAGTGATTCATGAGAACAGGGAGTACTTTTGTGAGATATAAAATATATCTATAAATATAAAATAATATATATATTCCTTTATCCTTGTCTCAAGCACATTTTGGCAGTGAGTTTTATTTGTCTCCAACCCAGTGCAGAGGGTTGACAGTGCCCAATGAGATGACACAGACAAGTTTAGGACCTTGTGGGCTTCAAACTATAAACACTAATGAATCCTATGGAGTCTGAAATCCTCATTAGATACATTTCTGTGTGTTAAGCTCAACATTTTAAGAGCAGACAGACACAGTTTTGCACGCTGTTTCTGCTACTTATTCACTGTGTGCTTTCAGACAATTATGCAACCTCTCTGATCTGCAAAATGAGAATAACAACATGTACCTGACAGGACCGTGGTTGGGAGAAGGTAAGGCACAGCAGAGAAAAGAGGCTTGGGAGGACTGTGTCTCAGGAGATGGGCTGTAAATCAAAGGATAAGACATAAGTTTACCAAAACTTTATGTGTGTATATATATATATATATATATTTTTTTTTTTAACTTTTAATTGAAGTATAGTTGATAACATTTTATATATTTATATAGCTAACTTGTGCATACACATAGACACACACACACACATATAAGAACAGTGCTAGATTGCCTTGGTAATGGCACTATGAAATGACAGATTTACTTTGAAGAACTATTGTGTCAAGAGGCATTTAGGCATTAATTTCAGAGATGTTTTATCAGATGGACAATAGTACCTGGAAAGCATGTATCGCACAAAAATTGTGTAATGGTGTAGGGAAATAAATCCTGATGGTCTGACAGGAAACTATAGATGAAACACAAAATGTTTGTGTTTCTATTTTTTAGTTTAGTAAATATATTTTTGTTTATTTCTTTTCATTCTTTCACCTTCCTTCCTCCCATTCATTCAGATTCTTACTGTCATCTATTTTTATCTGAATTCTTTACTACAGTTAACATTATTTTCCTTCATCCATTGGATGACTAACTTTTGCCCTGCTCAAGTGAATCAACTTCACTACAGAAATCTACCTTTATTATATATTAAATGGATAAACAACAAGGTCCTACTGTATAGCACAGAGAACCATATTCAATATCCTGTGATAAACCATAAAGGAAAAGAATATGAAAATGAACATAAATATATGTATAAGTGAATCACATTGCTGTACAGCAGAAATTAACACAACATTGTAAATCAGCTATACCTCAATAAAATACATTTTTTTTTTTTTTGGCGGTACGTGGGCCTCTCACTGTTGTGGCCTCTCCCGTTGCGGAGCACAGGCTCCGGACGCACAGGCTCAGGGCCATGGCTCACGGGCCCAGCCACTCCGCGGTATGTGGGATCTTCCCGGACCGGGACACGAACACGCATCGCCTGCATCGGCAGGCGGACTCTCAACCACTGTGCCACCTGGGAAGCCCCAATAAAATACATTTTTAAAAAAGCCTACCTTTATATTCTTCAATAAGTGTCTGAAGATTTGTGAATCCATGTCCACCAATACAAATCAGAGGCGAGTGCAAGCAGGAACTGTTCTCAGGGAGAATTCATTTTCTCTTCACACACACACACACGTACACTTAGAAATATAATAACATTTACCTTTGAGATTTGAAATGAAAGATTTTTTGCTCTTCTAGGTTTCTGACAAAGAACGTGACTAAGACTTTTTTTTTTTTGTGCTACGCGGGCCTCTCACTGTTGTGGCCTCTCTCGTTGCGGAGCACAGGCTCCGAATGCACAGGCTCAGCGGCCATGGCTCACGGACGCAGCCGCTCCGCGGCATGTGGGATCTTCCCGGATTGGGGCACAAACCCGTGTCCCTGCATCAGCAGGCGGACTCTCAACCACTGCGCCACCAGGGAAGCCCTAAGATATTTTAAATAATCTATTTTTATTGGTGTGAGCTATGGGACCATATTTTAGTGTGGACACTTCTAAGGGTAGGAATGCAGTAAATCTAGTCAGAAAGTGTGGTGAATACAATGTTGAGAGTGAGAAAGATATTTATGGATGAAACACCACGAATGCAGGTGTGTAAGAATATTTTTTGCATAATAAAAATTTGCATCTTTCCGGTCTCTCTTATTACTGTGAAATATGCTCACCTTAAAGTTTATAACTAAAACCAACAAATGGTGAAGGCAAAGACAAAAGGAATAGTTTATTCAAGTGACCGAGCATCCTCTCAAAATTCCAGTAAAAAGATGCACTCCTGCATTATTTTACAAGATACACCTCAGAATAAAATACATAAAGCAAACACTTTCCTATTGATTCAAAAATATTTTACACCATTTGTGTGAATCTGAATTATCTCTGCTTTCTATCATTCATTGCTAGTTTTGTAAGAATGTTATTTAGGATGCTGATTTTATTAGTAATTAATAGTATAACAATTAAATTTTTAACCATTATTATGTATTATATACTTTATATTTATCTAAATAGTTTCTACCCTTATATTATTTATACTTAGAAAACTTAATACTAATACGATAAACTAAATCACATTATGAATATCAACAAAAAGCTTCATCAGGGCTTCCCTGGTGGTGTAGTGTTTGGGAGTCCGCCTGCCGATGCAGGGGATGCAGGTTCGTGCCCCGGTCTGGGGGGATCCCACGTGCCGCGGAGCAGCTAGGCCCGTGGGCCGTGGCCGCTGAGCCTGCGCGTCTGGAGCCTGTGCTCCGCAACGGGAGAGGCCACAGCAGTGAGAGGCCCGCGTACCGCAAAAAAAAACACAAAAAACTTCATCATATAAACAAAAAGAGAAGATTTTTTTGCATGCGTCTCCTGAAAGTGATTCAGAAAACAGTTTTTATATTGATTTTACCAAGAGAAATGAAATTTAAATATGTTTTCTGATTATAACAATAGCTTGACTTCAAAATAATTTTAAAATACGGGATATCTTTTCCTATCTCTCAGGTTTTAGTATATTTATATCTACTGCAATGGATAATTATTTAGAGCAAAAAAAAAAAAAAAATCTCAGTTTAGAATCAAAAAAGAAAAAGTCTTTCCTCACAATTTAATTACCAAGCAAGTTAAATCTTTTTCCTATGATAACAAAAGTCTTTACGACAGAGTGGTAGTGAGTTCTCTCTCTCTTTTCCTTTTCTTTTTTCATTTTTTTAGTTATGTATTGTTCCTTAGAACCTGCAATAACAAGTATGACTCCTGCAGTGACTGTAATTTCACGGATAACAAAGGATTCTCTGACTGAAGTTAACATTTTCATATAAAAAAATATTGAGCACCCAAACAACTTATATTTGATCATATTGATGTTAGTGGGGAATTATGTAATCAATAATTTTCTTTTTAACATTTTACCTCACTATAAATTTTATCAAAAACAAAACTCTTATAAATACAAAATAAAATACTGGCAAAAAAACCTCCAGTGAAATTAGGTTGCAAAATATTTCTATATTAATATAGAGAAGCTAGATTTGTCCCCTTCAGAATAATTCTTTTATCTTATCCCCATACATAATTCATAGTGGGTTCAAAATCTCCTGACTTTTGAATAAATATATAGACTTGAGGGAAATTGAAATAGAAGAAAAGACACCCTACCTGGGTAGGACTATAATACCTGGTTGTGGGTTGAAAAGTTCAAAGATAAGGACTTTATTATCAGGAAAAAAAAAAATAGACAACCTTGGAGGTTTGAAAAAATTCCATTTTTTTAAATGAAATACAATCAGAGCCATTGACATATAAACAAAACAGAATCAGAAATGATCCTTTGTTCAATACTGGTGACAAGAAAGAATAATATATTTGGTAATCACAGTTTAGAAGTTGGTGAAGTAAAGTGTCTTTAAAAACTTCTCTTCTACCCCCTATTTGACATTCACATGCTGTTTAATTTGGGAATGCTGTAATAAAATGTATAGAGCTCTCTGTTGGGAATCATGGAATCTCCCAGCCTTGCCATAAAAGTGAATTATTTAACTTCTTTGAGCCCCAGTATTTTTTACTTGGAAGTTAGAATTATAAATAACTTAAAATATCCTGTAAAATGAAGACTGAGACAAATTCATAGATATGCAAACTTACCAAAAAAAGTAAAACATCCCTTCTATCAGGAAAGTTTGGAATCAAGGTAATGAACTATTTTACAACAATACACATATCACACAATAAGAATTAGATTTGTGGAAATGGAAAAATACAAGTCAATGAGGCTTATTTTATCAGCATCCATCCTGTTTTTGCAGGAGTTATAGAATCTGTAGCCATTTGGTTTTGAGTATTATAGTTCTACACATCTTCAACAAGAGCTCAAGAGCTCTTTTATAATCAAGTTGACTTCTTTAGTTCTTTCTTGATAATTATCAAATGTAGCATGGTTCCAAGCATAGATTTAAAACCAGATTGGCTGGATTCAAATCTAAACTATGCTACTTATGAGCTATATGACTACGGGAAAGTAATATAGCATCTCTGTGTCTGCTATTTCTCATCTGTAAATGAATTGTTATAAAGACAAAAGTGGCTATTATTTGCAAAGTGCTTGAACAGTCTCTGACACATAGTAAGCATGCTATAAATGTTTGAAAGAAATAATGATTGGGCTTCCAGTTTAGAAGTTCCAATTTATAACTTTTTCCTAAGAGAGAGATCTCTTCTTTAGGGAAAAAAAGTACTAGATTCCTGAATCTTCAAGTCTGAGGACCAGACTCAGGACTGTGATGCATTCCCCAAAGTAATTGATGCCGACACAGGAAGGTACTTGGTATAGAGCTAATTAAGCAGTTATGGTGATGCATGATTTGCCTTCTGGAAATGAAACTTCAATGTTAGGAATGCTTTAGAGACTTGGAAAACACAAATTAAAGATCACACTTTGAAAGAGCTGGGATGAAAAAGCTGAGATTCAACAATAGTTCTCTGACTCCATAGCCTGCGTTATGTCAGTCTAGCCTTTTTAACATTTTATTATGGATTATGAACTTCAAACATATACAATAAAAAAAATTACAGTGTAATGACCCCCATAAACCCATCATCCAATTCAACAGTTATCAGTTAAAGGTCAACTTTTTTTTTCATTTTCATTAATTCCCCTGTCCTATATTATTTTGAAACAAATTCCTACATTTTATTTTATTTATGAGTATGAGAACTCTTTTAAAAAATCACAATTAAAGTAACACACTAAATAATTGACAATAGTGTATTAATAAAATCAATTATCCAGTCTATGTTCAAATTTCTAAGTTTCTTATAAATGTCATAATAAAAATTTTAATTTTCTCTACTTGAAATTACTGATATGACTTTTAAAATCTTTAATTTAGTGGTTCCTACAACTCTTTTTTCCCTGTCCTGTAGAGTTTCCTGTAGTTTGGATTTTGGTAGTTGCCTCACAGCACATTACAGTGTAGTTTGACATGTTACTCTCTCCTCTGATTTCCTAAAAATTGATAATCAGGTCCACATATAGTTTTTTTTTTTTTCAGAATTTCTTTATAGATAGTTGATTTAAAAAACGTTTTCAGGGCTTCCCTGGTGGCACAGTTGTTGAAAATCTGCCTGCTAATTCAGGGGACACGGGTTCGAGCCCTGGTCTGGGAAGATCCCACATGACACGGAGCAACTAGGCCCGTGAGTCACAACTACTGAGCCTGCGCATCTGGAGCCTGTGCTCCACAACAAGAGAGGCCGCGATAGTGAGAGGCCCACGCACCACGATGAAGAGTGACCCTTGCTTGCCACAACTAGAGAAAGCCCTCGCACAGAAACGAAGACCCAACACAGCCAAAAATAAATAAATTAATTAATTCAAAAAAGAAAAAAAAAACTTTTTCATTCCATCAAGAAGCAATTCTGTTCAGTTGAATCTTTTTTTGATTAGCAGTTATTAATGACATTGTTTAGATCAATTCAAAAAGAGTTGCAAAATGTTCATGTATTAAGTACACTATGTCTTCATTTTTATTGAACTACTTCTTTAATGATAAACTTCCATTCATCTACTATTTGGCTCTCCAGGGGTTCAGTTTGCATAGAAAACATTGGATAAATGTTTGCTTTTCCCTTTATTTATTAGTTTTCAAATAAGGAGCTGCTTCCCAAGTCTCTTCCAAAGCAGACCAATTAGTTTTATTATTTTTGCTTCCACATGAATTAATAAAATTAAACATTTTTGCTTTTTAACACACTTTAATATTTTAAATATTTTTAACATTTTTTGATAAAACTGTATAACCTAAAGAAAAGTTGAAAAATGGTGTAGTGTACAGTCTATAATCACCAAGCAATTTTACAATTAACTTTTTACTATATTGCTTTATCACATATAATGTATTCATTTATCATCTATTATATATATACATCTATTCATGTCTCTATCCATCAATCAAGCCCGAGTTTTTAACTACTCTACTATGCTTCCTTTTATTTATCATTAAAAACCATCTATGAAACACACAAGGTTCTTAGTATTCTTATCCTCATAAATATGTCATTTGATTTGATCCCTAAATAGTAGTAATAGAGGAATGAATGGATGGATGGATGGATGGATACGTGAGGGGATAAAGGGACAGAATGAAACCGAGAGGGGAGAAATTCAAACAAAGCTTTTCTATCTCTTCTTCTCCATGTCCCTTAATCCTATGGATTTCTTACCTTTCCAATTTATTGCAAATCTAAAATGGAAAAAAAAAAGGCTGTATATTTTCCAATACTTCAAAATGCTATACATAGGCAAACTATGATGACAAAAATTATCATAGTTATTTATCATCATTGTTGAGATTTAGCCATCAACTCATTTAATCCTCACAAATATCCCCCAAATTGTAGAGAAGGAAATCAAGGCACAACAACATTAAGAAATTTGTTATGTCTCATAAAAATGTGCATATATTCCTCTTCTGATAACTTAATTTTAGTCTCTTTGTGAAAACATCAGTAATCCCTGCTGTTCAGGAATTACAGTGGTCAGGTGGTTATGCCCATATTCTTTTCACTGACCAAGCATTGCCATGTTTTTTCTTTTTTTTCTTACTTGTGAAGGCACATTAATTTATTTTCCTTGGAATTACACTTTAGTGGTATTAGTGAGTTAAAATGTCCAAATGATTTCTTGCAAATTGGATCATCATCTGAAAATACTACTGACTTCAGCATGCTCTGTACTTTCAAGCACAAATCTTCACACAACATGGCAATAGCTCCTAAACTTTACCTATAGCCCAAAACTCATTGCAGTGCAGGGTAGGTTTTTTCCAAGAAAATAAATAAAGAAAAGAAGTAAAGAGTATTTTGGGAATAAGAAATTATGATGTGCTGAATGAATAAGTTGTTCTCTTTTTGCTTGAATCAAAGAACAGATTCGTCATGTTTCCCTGAGGAAATTAATCTTAAATTTTGTACCTTTTAGTTGCCAAAATAGTAATGGAGCTGAATTGTAATAAAGGACTCAATTCCTTGAACTCATTAGTTCTTACTCTTACCCTTTTCTCATTATCTTATTTAAGGATAAGATGAGAAAAAAAAAAGTTAGAGTTTATGTGAATTAGCAAGTAGTGAGAAAATCCTAATATATGAATTAAATAGAAAGTAAAGTCTCACTGTGTGAGTTTCTTTAAGGTTTTACTCTTTTCAGATCAATTTGGGCAATTTTATTGATGGTTTCCATATCTGAATCAGTAAAGAAAATCCATTATTAATTAAACTAAACAGCTTGGAAATCTAGATTCATTGCATATCTAACGAAAAGAAGAAAACAAAAAGCATAAACTGAGTTTGAAGTGTTGTGAGGTGTTGCATACATTCATGTTATTTTTCCAACTCAGTGTATACATATTGTAATGGAAAAGTCATATTACATACTTCCTTTCTGACTTCTTGGGCAAGATTGACATGAAATCATCTCTGTTCCTCTTTATGCTTTTCTTTCTTCAGCCTCTTCCACTTTCAGTCCTCCTGAATACTCCTTTCATATCTATTCCTATTTTGCCCTTATAACTTAGCTAAGAATCTTTCTTCCCCCCTGGAATGCCCTTATTACTCATGTCAATAGCATCTGCATATCAAGCATAATTCAGCTAAAAGCCTACCTCATCTCGTCAGGGGGTCCTAAAAATCCCCACTTCTATGGCTTTTATTAGGTTTCCTGCTTTGGAGATTCTTCTCTGTATTCCTACTCCTTACTTCTCTGTAATCCCCCTTGGTGATTGGTATGGTCAAACTTCTGAATGGTTGCCACTCTAGTTTGTGTAAAATGGTGCACCTTTATGATCTCGTTGGTATTTTCTAAAAATTTTTTCTCTTTTGAAAAGTGTATGTATTTTCTACCATGATAATCATTATGATAACACTAATTGCTTAGTAATTTGACAGTTACTTTCTTTTTTTTTTTTTCCAAAATTGACTGTATACACCCGAAAGATCCAATCTCATTCATTCTTATCTCTTTGTCATGAGTATCTGGCACAGAGGTACTCCTTTTCAAGGCATTCTATCAACTGTCAAAAGATAATCACTAGCTGTCACATTGCAGCCTTATATATTTAGATTGATTGAATATTAATGAAATCTAAGTATTTAAAATAATTTCAGACATTTATTTCCCACATTTATATGCAATTTGTTTTAGTCTATAAACATTACTGTTTATTTTTCTTTCATATTGGCATGTTATAAATATATGTAGAGGTTGGCCAGTTGCTCTATCACACCACCAGCCTGTTAAGCAAAATGCTTTGGATTTCTTAATTTTTGGGGGGGGGGCAGATGTCTAAATGTGGGGGTTTTGTTTGTTTATATTCTTGTATTCCTTTCAGTGAAACTATCCTTATAAACCAGAATCACTGTGTTCTCACCAACTGAAATTACAGAGAATATATTTTAGTTCTTGCCAGACTTAAAAAAAAAAAAAAAAAAAGCTCTCTTTAAATAGGTAATAGAAATAAAAGTTTAAAAAAATAAAGTTGAGTAAGAAAATAAACTAGTCAATATCCTCCTATTACTCAACTCCTGTTCCAAAAGAGAGTATTTTCACAACCTGGTTATCTTAACTCATAATGGATATGGCTATTTAAAGATATAATGTAAAAATTTGCTTCTCTACCTCCCCCCTTACTCCACTGAGATTGAGAGTCGAGCTCCAGTTTTTGGTTGCTTCACTTATTCCTGTGGGGGAAGATGATAAGGTTTAAGTTGAAGTCCAAACTCACTTGGACAAGTAAATATTCAGAGGCCTTAGGCCCTACTGAGTCTCAGCCCTAGCCCTACCTCACTCCACTCAGCTCCACTGATTTGAGGTGGTGATAAGTTTGAGATTTCCTAATGCTTGTCCTCAAAGAGTATCATGTTAGAAGAGGGGAGATTTTCCTTCACTGATTTCTTACCCATAAGAAACATTTGGAGGAATTAATTCCAATTGTCTTAACTATTTTATTTTAATTAGGGAGACAAGATTTCTTAAAATAAGAATAAAAACATTTTACAGACCAGATCAAGCCAGCCAACACAAAGTTATCTTTGTGTATCATTCATTGTATTATATTTACCAAAACCTGTATAACATATGAACCTCGAAGATAAATCTGCACTTCTATTTTTCAAGAGGAGAAAAGGCACACAAACAGAGGAAATTTCTAAATGTACAAACTGACCCCTTTTTTCTTTTCTTAGCACAGAAAATGTTAGACATCCTAAACTAAAATTTGTAAAATGTACCCTAAACTAAAATTTGTAAAATGTACCCTAAACTTTGGTGGATAAAGTGTTACTTTAATCATGTTGCAACAAACATATTTAGAAAGAAAATTCATCCCTCCATTTCTAAGTAATTGATATTTATAAAGTAAGTTTTGAGTGTTTATTCAAATTGATCACACATTTGGTGAAATGTAAAAATAAGTAGGCAGGGATAATGTACAATGCACGGTTGGTGTTATGATTGAGAGTGATGGAAAACATTAGAACAAGAGTATCTTCCAGAACATTACTGGTCAGGGAGAGTTTTAATCGTGAATCTCTATTTTAGAAGTAGATTTGTTTTTAAAAAGTATTTAAGGAAATGTTATTGAAATGTGTCCAATAGTGTTCTAGTGCAAAAACTGTGTAGTAGTATATGGCATCACAGAGCTTGATACTTTTAGCACTAAAAAGCAATTTAGTGTGATCAAAGGCTCAAGAGTGAAGAACTTGCTGTGGGAATATACTGGAAAAGATCTGGCTATACAAGACCTGTTGTCCTTATTCAGGAATGTAGTCAGTATTCTCAGATCAATGAGGAACCGTTAATTGATTAGAATATGACTAAAATAGCCTTTTGTAAGAACCTCACTCTGGTTAAAATGTGATGAATAAATGTATAGGAGACAAGAATTGATGTTGCAGATGAATAAAGAAAGGATATAAGTTAAGAGCTTGGCTTCAACTGCACAGGCACGTGATAACATTGGTTTATACTAGACTGGCTGGGGTAGGTTGAATAATGCCCCCCACACCAAAGATATACACTTGTTAATCTCCGGAACCTGTAAATATGTTACCTTACATGCAAAAGGAATTTTGTAAATGTGATTAAATTAATAATCTTGAAATGGGAAAATTACCCAGAGTAGTTTGGGTGGGTTCAATGTAATGACGTGAGTTTTTATAAGAGGAAGATAGAAGGGTTAGAATCAGAAAGAGGAGGATGAGAAGATACTATGCTGTTGGCTTTGAAAATGAAGAAGGGGGTCATGAGCCAAGGATGCACGTGGGCTCTAGAATCTAGAAAACTAGCATAAGTATAGATGGTGATGATGAAGAGTACAAGTATTCAAGGTAAATTAATGAAATTAATAAAAATAACTTGGACCTAGATAGGATATGATGGGTGAGATAAGAGGAATTATCAAGAATGACTCTAGGCAACTTTGGGAATTGTCTATTTGAGGATGGGAACAGCAGAAGAGGACCAGATTTACAGCAGGAAGGTTACGAGTTTCTTTTTGGCTATATTGAACATGAGTTGCTTTTAAGATATTCAAAAGCAAATGTCAACTATGGCACTGAGATTATGCTTCTGAATCTCAAAGGAGAGATTAAGGCTAGAGGGCCTGTGTGTGATAAAAATAATCACTGACTTCAATGACAATGAAGTTCTGAATGAGAACTGTTTACATTGAGATATGAGGCAGAAGCCAAACTGGAGTGGTGTGAGGATAGCTGGTGTAAATACTTTTTACAAATAGTTTGGCAGTGAAGTAGAGGAGAGAGAATTCTAGAAGACAAGGAATTCAAGAGGTCAAGGGAAGTTTAGAAGGTTTTCAAAATGTTTGTTTAATATCAGAAAGCTTATATACTTTTTTATGGTAAGGATTTCTTTTTAAAGAGGAAAATGTTAAATATAAAAAAGAAAGAAAACATTAGTGGCATTGCAAACTTTGGGTTTCTAAAAGGTGAGAGGAGATAAGAATACAATCAAATGGAGACATGGTCACACTGTCCATAGATAAGAAAATGACTACTCTGTATTATAACAAAAAAGAGAAACAAGAAAAGATTATTATGGACAGAAGTGAGTTACAGTTTGTGGTTAATGGAACATATGGTGTAAATGAAATATGTATATATAGTATTTACATATATATGTGTGTGTAAATATCATTAATCAATTACTTATATGGAGAGAAAGAGAGAGAGATAAAGTGAGAGGTTGAGAGACTAGACCTTAGATTATTTATCCTCTAAGAGCAAGGCTGGATAGATAGTGAAAGAATGAAAGTGAGCTTAGATATTGAGTAATAGAATTTCATATTGTGATTCTCTGTATCCTTAGCATCTTGTAAATGCTTGACAAATAAATGACACACAACACATTTTGACTACTTCCCTTTTTATTGCTCTATAGGTTTTCTTACCATAATCACTACTCATACACTATTATTTAACACATTTTTGACCGGAGAAGTATTACGGCCACAGACGTTAGTTTCTGCAAAAATCCCCCGGTCAATAATGTGTTAATATAATTGTTGTTTGAATAAAAAACTCTCCTAGGAAAAGTTCAATTTAGAGATTCCTTATAAAAAATTCCAGCAAAGCAGATTTAAAGAGCCTGTATGATTAATCGCTATTCTTGCTGTCTTTATGTAAATAACCAGGCCAAGTTTATTGAATCTAGACTTATTTTACAAACAAATTAGTCTCAATTTGACTATCTTTGGTACAAATGGGTGTAACTGTAGAGAGAAAAATTGTGTTTCAGCAGAAGCTATAATACACACTTATAGATACCAGATTTTAGTTCTATTAATTGTCTTTGAGATTTTTGCTATTTGCCTGAAAACTGGACTGGATCCTGAATTTTTCTAGTTTCCTCCAACATCTGGCTGAAACTCTCCAAATTAACCTTTCCAATATTCCTCCACCCTTTATGTTACCTAACCAAAAGGGGTTCACTTCTTGGTGAGTTTTTAATCAGAGACAATACCAAGAGTAATTGTCACACAAAGTGAAGTTTTTATTTGCAGCAAATAAAGAGACCAGGGGGAATCATTTTCCAAAGACATGGCTCCCAGAACCAGGAAAGGTTAGTTCTTTTATTAGGGCAGGGGATGAACATTCAAGCAGGAAACTTTGTCATTACAGGTAAAGGTGGGCATAATCTCCCACAAGCGTAGTTTGGGAACATGCTTCTTCATACATCCCATGTTATGTTAATCAGGCTTAAGCTCCACCTGGGGAGGAGATTTCAGCATTAAAATAAAGCAAAGGTAACTTTTGGACACTCTTTGGTTTGTTTGCACAGCCTCCAGTCTTGTGGTCTGGCTCAAACTGTTTTGAGGGGGCTCTTGATAATGGACAGCTCTTGGAGCTGTCCACGCCCTGAAAAGAAACAACTCAAGAAACAATACTGGATACCTTCTGCTCTGGAGTTCCCTAGGAACACAAAGGCCTCCTTGCATGAGCTACTCAAGGTCAGGGGCTGACAGGTGATATCTGAACTTGGAATCATTGAGAACAAAATCTGCCCTTTTTCTGAAGCCCTGCAAACTAAAGCTAGATGACTTGACATAAACTTCAGAGAAATGACCACAGTAGGTCATGTTTACACAAATCTTCTTAATGCTTGTTGCTATATGGGCCACTCAGAAAGTTTACAACTGATGACATCATCAGAGACATTCAAACTACAAAAGAAGCTTCAGCACTGACATCTAGAAATCTTCTCAATTGGCTACCCTCAGGATTCAAACACTGGTTTATAATTTGCTCCAATTATTAACCATTGTTTTTGTTTATTTGTCTTTTTGTCTCCATAGAAATTCCTCTTATTAAATACCTGGTTGCTTGCACCATAGGCCTGACTTTGAGAGCCCACCTGCATCACCCCCTCCTGAAATGAGTTTAATTGAACTGACCTATTGTCTAGACTAAGAGTCTCTGGGTCAAAGAGATGGAACAACCTACCAGCTTAACTTTTAATATGTGAAACTTCCAGGGAATTTTCAGAGGAGGAAACTGTTAAGGCCCAGGGTAAGCTGCCCACAAATATGCCACAATGGATATTGATTATTTTGAAATAAAGCTATTTAAGAAACAGCCAATGCAAGAGGAACACTTTCACTCTTCTCTCTGTCTCCCCAAAAGCAAGAAATAAATCTCTCATGTGAAAGATGACCTCACTGTACCAAGAGATAGAAAGACATCCTTATCACCAGAGGTAGGGAATTCAGGGCCAAGAAGCCTACATCATCAAACCTTGTTTCCTCTTTACTAATGTACTACCCTAAGCTCAAACTTCGCTTAAATTCCTTACTAATCAAGCATCCAAATCTAAATTTTATTGTCCTGTCAGTTCCTCTCAAATTTATTGTTTGCCGAAAAAATATAAAAGCTGCCTGCTTTAGCCACTTCTTAGGTTTTATTCCTGTGTGCACAAATTAAATTTGTTTCTTTTTCTCCATTTACTCTGTCTTGTGTCAATTTTATTATTAGTCCAGCCACAAGGACTCAGGAAGGGTGGAGGGGGAAAGTTCTCCCTCTCTGACAGCTGCAACTCATTTGGACATTAAGGATGAAATAGGTAAAAACAAATGGAAATAAAGGAAGATAATTACACATGAGTAGCTCCTTTGTGGTGGGTTTATCTTGGTATTTTCAGGAAAAAAAAAGAATAGAAGGATTGTTTGACAAAGGTGATGTATCCACATTTACAATATTTAATGTCTTTATACCTTCTTTAGTTAATTTTAACTGCATATTTTAAAATTTAAGTGACATTTAACAATACTATTTAGCATTCATCCATGACTATCATTCTTTTTTTATATTTGCTGAATCTATATTCTTATCCTTTGCTTTAAAAAGTAGAAGGTACCAAAAAGTTGGCATATAATATTCTTTAAAAATATGCAGGCTAGGTCCACACGTTCCATAGTTATAGTTCCAGCTAGACTTGATTATATTGCATTCAGTTTCTTGGAAGAGAGCAAGGTAATTGATTACATTATTGTTTATATTAAATGCCAGTAAAATAATATTTTAAAAACCAGTTTGAACTGCCCCAACAATGCTGTACATAAAAAGACAATCCAAGAAGAAATCAATATAATTGAGTAAAAAGACAAATCACAGTTGCCAGCAACCATATAAATAACACCCACTGCAGGCTGCTTGCCATTATTAACTACAGTCTTATATGCCTCACTGTAGCCAAATATGGAAGGAGGTGTGCATAGATATATCTAACTAATGGGGAAATTGATTTTCTGTATTTCCTAAGCTAATATGACTTACAAGTTTCTCCCTATCAGAGTTGCAAGTCTTAAGGCAAATGAGTTTTGAACTAAGCATTGAAAGAGATGCTCACCTTAAGAAGAAGAAGGTGAAATATATTATGGAGAGAGTGGCCATGAGCAATAACATGGAATTATAGTGAGTAAGAATTTAGGGATAAATTGAGGATGTTGAATAGGGCAAAGAGGATCCACTACATTGGCACTCAACAAAAAATACAATTATAAAGGTGTTTGGTTTAGGAGGAAGAAAAGGAGAAATAGAATAGGACTACTTTAAAGAGATTTTTGACTGACAGTAGGATAGATTCATGGAGTGAGGTACCATCCTACTATATATAAATGGAATGTTGCACTGGTCATCATGGGCTATAACTTGACTAAGTCATTGAGCTTGTGCTAAAAGTCTCTAAAAAGCTTGCTTTAAAATTGAGCATGTTTAAAACTTTAAAATATTAAGCTATGAATGATTGAGGTATTGTCTCTTATTTAAGCCATAGAGACCTAAGGCACTCTGTTGAAATGGTATAGCAACCAGTTACACTTATACTGATTTTATGGTATCAGGACAAAACTACAAAGTAGTCACATGTTTCTCAATGGGTTAAGAACACTAACCACAGCCATTTGGAAGATAATAAGAAAAGTATGTTGATTACAAAAGCTATAATAATCACATTCCTTCAGTAGAATTGGTTTAAAAATAAAACAGACTATGTGTACATTGGGAAGAAAAATAGTGTAACTAAATATAAAGTTTACTGAATATGTTATAGATTATTTTAAAGTTTAACTTGTAAAGTGTCTTGTATTTTTAAATCACAATTATTAGAGTCTAGGGAATAAAGTTTTTCTGCAACTAAACTGATCTACGATAATACCCACACATAAATGCTATGACATTATGAGTCAAGTATCTCAGTGGAATCAGAAAAATTCAGTGAGATTTATATATATTGCCTTTGGGATGCCAAGTATGTGGACAGTATATTTGAAAATTTTCATTTTATTTTCAGACTGTTGTGGTGACAGATAAATAGTTATAAATGGTGGAATAATTACAACCAAAATGTTCCTAAGGAAATACTTTTTTAAAAATCACTCTTTATTCCAGCTATTAATCCTATTTTGTACTGTATCTAAAATATCTGGTACTGTATGTTTTGGAACAAATTAATAACTCCAGGAACTAAGTGAATTATTTTACTAATTTTTCATTCAATCATTCATAAAAATATATATGCACAAATAAACTTTGGGTGTAAGATAATTTTTTCCCCTTTTCATATTAATAAAAATGCATATAATGAGAGGAAAATGTTGCATGTGCATCACGTGTGTATGTGCTGTGATGTTTGGGAACTGAGAGTACATAAGATGAATAAAATAGCCATTACTACATCTAAGGACCACAGAAGAATATTAATATTCCCCATCCATATGACCTATCCAATCAAGATTATAGACTGATAATAGAGTGATACTGATGTATGTCATTTACCCAAGGAGAATATATCCTAATCATATTTGTTCTACTTGTCAGGGAGGAAAAAATTTTCCTCTACCCTTGTAGGTTCTTCTGGCTGGTCTATGGATTAAATTGACATAAGACATTAACAGAGGAAAAACAAACAAAAGTTTAATAACATGGGATAGATCCAGGTGAACTGAGTAACTTGACAAAATGGCTGAAATGCTCACCTTAAATACAATCTTCAGCAAAAGACAAAAGAGGATATTGGGGGTAGTGTTACTGAACCAAACTTGGGTCCACTTGCCCACACACAGCAAAGCCAGTCTACTGACACTGGGTCGTGGTGAAGGAAATTACTGCATTTATTGCAGGGCACCAAGCAAGGAGAATGGGCAGCTCATGCTCAAAAGACCTGAACTCTCCAGTGGATTTCAGGGAAGAGGTTTTTTTTTTTTTTTTTTTGGTTTTATTTATTTATTTTTTGCAGTAGGCGGGCCTCTCACTGTTGTGGCCTCTCCCGTTGTGGAGCACAGGCTCCGGATGTGCAGGCTCTGGACGCGCAGGCTCAGCAGCCATGGCTCCGGACGTGCAGGCTCAGTGGCCATGGCTCATGGGACCAGCCGCTCCATGGCATGTGAGATCCTCCTGGACCAGGGCACGAACCCCCCCGTCCCCTGCATCAGCAGGTGGACTCTCAACCAGTGCGCCACCAGGGAAGCCCCAGGGAAGAGTTTTTAAAGGCAGTCAGTGTTAGGGAGGGGTCTTCAGGGTCTGTGATCAGACCTGCATGCATAATTCTTGGATTGGTTGGCATTCAAGGTGAAGTTTCAAGCATCATCAGCTGCCTGGTTTCAACCAGTCTAGGGTCTATGTGCTGTGGTCAGCAGTTCTCGTCTCGTGAGGCTCTGCTTCCTGTAAAAATAACTTGGGAATGTGAGTCTGGACTTTATCTGTACCTTTCAGGGAACTGAGAGTTCAGTGTTTCTGCTATGTGACTGATTTATAGTCTAAATCATTACCAGTTTTCTAACTCAACAACTATTCTTTGTCTCTACATCTTCATATTCCTAATTATTAACTCCTGAGTCAGCCTTTTGAGACTCAGGAGAGGCCTGAGAGACTAAAGCAGAAGGCTTTTACTTCACAGGACAGGGACACAGGGGCTTGTATTTGGTTTAAATCCTCCCTTTTCTCTGATACTCCTCAATCTTGAGGGGAACAAGTTCAGGAAAAGAAAGGGAGTAAAGTTCTGGATAGAGAGGTTAATCATAAACTCAGCAGAGGAACTCAGTTTTAGGGGACTTGGTGGTTTCAGTAGTGGATGGGACTTCCAAGGGGAGGGAGGAAATTGACATGGAGGTGGAAAAGCAAATGTTTGGTGAAAAATATTTGCTGGGCCAGGCAGAGACAATGAGACACAGATAGAAATTTTAAGACTTTGCTAGCTTCCTCCCTCTACTCATTGAGTTCATACTATAGTTACCTATGGTGACAGCTTCCTTTCTGGGACAAATCCTCTGTCTACATTCTTTAGGCAGTTAGGGGAAAGGTCAAAGTTTTTTCCTGAGTCTTTTAGGCCTTGATTGTTTTCAGCTAGAAATAATCTGCATGTCAAAGAGACATTTTGGGGTGGCAAATTTTGCTCACCTACATACTCTTTTCTTAATTCATGCAGTTGATAGAAATAGCGATATATTAATAATATGAGATAATATCTACTTTGTTTGGAGGATTTATTGGATATTCTCTTTAGGGTGTGAAGAAACCCTGAGGGGTAAATTTACTCCATTTTTACTCACTATATTGCTTTCTAATAATTGGTTTTTGGAGTGCTGAATGTGACATGCATGATATGAGAGAGATCTGAGTAGTTATGGTCAAGATAGGGAATATTAGAGGTAATGGGGATAGATGATGGCTTTTCCATTTCTTTAAATGGGGAGACTGACTGATGTCGAGGGATTTTGGTCCAAATAAAAAATGAATTAAACACCTAAATTTAAGATAAATTTGGGCTAATGGTTTGTACATATCCTGTGTCTACCCAAGAAATCTTCAGTAAGTTTTTATATTGCTTCCTAGTGCATTGTGGAGTTGTATTATTTGATCTGTAATCTACCAAATTCTGTCCCTTGATCTTTATCTTTAAAATGCAATGAGGTGAAATTTCAGAATTTGATGTGGCGTAGGTGGAACTGAAGTTATTCATAGGAGGCCACCAAATTGGGATGAGATAATTTTAGTTTTATATACTTCATAATGTTTGTTTTATACTTTTAATTACTAACTCAATTCTGTAATTCCCTCTATAGCATGTTTGATAGGTGCCTGTGTATAAGTTATTATTTAATTTCATATGCTTAATTATTGCATTGTAGTCATCGTGTACTCTGTAATCTGTGGACTTTATCTTCTCAGATAGATTCTGACATTTTTATGAGCAAGAAGAGTGTTTACCTCCCTTCATTTTCTTTACTCATTATAGATGATTGATTTATTTTATATTCTTTATAGACTATCAGTTTATTGTTTCATTTTTAAAACTTTTGTTTACTGCATTCTACGTGTTAGGGGCTATATTAGACACCAAAGTTACGAACACAAAACAAATTATAATCTCCAATTTTTATAACATGGAATGATAACTATAGCATATTTGTATTAGTCATGTCCTTTTTATTGCCTATGAGCAAGATTTAAATCACATTGATGTTTAAGGATCCACTAAATAATACAAGCGCTAATATAATATGTTAATTGGGGTTAAGGAAAAACAAAATTAAAAAAAACAGAAGTGACTTGTGAATTCCAGACAGAAAGGGTTTAATATAGGAGTCACGGACGTATGTGAGTGTTGGAAGAGCTGAAGGGGTTGGAGTGACAGATGCCATTGAAGATCATGGAATGTGTCAGTCGGGGTTTCATCAGAGAAAATGAATCACCAGCAGTGATATAGAATGAGAACTTTCAATATAAGGTTTGACCTTATACTATGTGGGAGCTGGCTGACCCGTTTTTGTCCAGCTATTGCTTCTGTGTCAGGTTCAAGGCTGGGGTCAATAGGGCAGGCAGTCAAGAAGAAAGGATGAATGTAGAGGTGGAAGAGAGCAAGGACAAGTTGGAATGCATAGGGGCAAACTGTAACCCATGAGGGTGAGCAGGAACCCATGTGGACCTCTCATGGCTTCTAACCTTCACTTCTGTGATATGAGCAATCTGAACTAGACGCAGGTGACCTGCATCCCAGAGCTAAAAGTGCATCTGTTTGTGGAGTCAGAGAAGCTGAAGAAGGAGATACTGAAGAAGCTGTAAGCTATCGACTGGGCTGCTGCTTCCTGCCTGTAAAAGAGAAACTGAACCCATCAGTGTGCAGGCTGATAAAGAGCCCGAGCCACCACTGACTTGTAAAGAATGTTCTTGAATGCTGCTTGACTTTCACCTTGCAAATCTTAGTGAATTTATCTTAAGGCCAACTTCATCCCAGAACTCAACAGAGGAGAGAATTCTGCAAAACAGAATTCCCAATTAGCTGATACCAAACCAAGCCATTATATGGAGACTGCATAAGGCTCACTGAAGATCAACCCTAAAGCACGAAAGCAGGACACCTCCAAAGTTTACTACAAAGCTGCTCTAATTCTCAGGAATCTCTAAGAAATTCTCACCAACAGTTTGAAGCAGCAAAGTGTGTGGTTCTTAGTAGTCATTGAATCTCCTGTCTGCCCCACATATCTGACTACAATTTTACTAAAAGAATAATGGCTCTGTTGTCTTTCTTACCTTCCCAATTTCCAAAGCGTTTCTCTTATTGAAAAACTTCAAATCCAGAGTCATGAAGAGAAAGAGATTCTCAGAAATGCTGTTCCTGACTTCTCCCTTGCAAGGCAGTAGAGCCCTTACAATGGAAGTCCTGGGGATGCTGAAATAGCCAAAAATAATCCAGAAAATACAAGTATTCAGTGATTTTATGCAGAGAAGGATCCTATAATGTATCCTGAGAGGATCAGGAAATGACTATCAGAGGTGATGGTATATGAGCTGACTCTTAAGGAAAAATACAAGTGTTCAGGCAGCGACTCTAAAAGGAGAAAGTCGGGAAAGGAGGGCAGAGAAGACAGCTTAAGCAAAGGCACAGGTAGGTGGGAGCACACAGTCTACCCCAAGAACGGTGATAATTGAGGATAACAAAAGTGCAGGGCCCATGAGGAATGGAAGGAGAGGGATCTGGAAAGGCAGGCATAAGGGGTTTAAGGTTCCCTTGTGAGGGAACAAGATGATTAAGTACGCTTTGTAAACAACCAATAATAGTCAGGCAACAGGAAGGGAGAAGAACTGAGAGTGTGACTGGACACAGAGAGTACAAACAGGTACCTATTTCAGAGACTTTATATGAGAAATGATGGAAAATGACTGAAATATTGATAGTTGGACTAAAAATATAAAATAGAATTGAAAGATAACAAGATGACCAAATTAAAGAGTTTAATGAGTTGGAGAGGTCTCCTGCGATCCTAGCTTGGGTGGCTGGTGTTCTGTCAATTGCTCTAGAGAAGACAGGAGAACTAGAAGAATCCAGAGGGAAATGGTAAGCTTGGTTAAAAGCCTATTGGTGTTGGTATTCTGTGAAATATTAACATTGTTTAGTGTGCAGTTGTAAATATGAGCATTGAACCCATGGAAGAAACTCATGGTGGAAACATGTATTTGTTTAGAATAACACTAAAACATGGTTGAGATACAGGCATGAATGAATGTTTGTTGAATAAACAAAAAAGTCATGGATAAGAAACCTCTGATTAAGTAGTTAATAAGGACTCAGTACTATGTTTCAATTGTGGATTAAAAAAAAGTGATTAATAAATTGTTCTTGCCCACAAACCAACAACAAATCTATTTATATGTATGTGTTTGGTTCAGACTTGAAACTTAAGGAGGTATAAGTAATGTACTCATAGAAACTGAACATAAATAGTAAAAATAGTGCATATTTTACAATTATATTTTTGTTGTACTCTCAGTGACAAATCTCACTATTTCTGTGATTTTAGCTTCAGTTTCTTCATCTGTGTAAAGTTGGGAGAAAATGAAATTAGAAAAGCATGCGTAATAAATTTTTGACATAGTATTGAAATTCTATAGGTGCTTTCTAAGAATAGCTGTGATTATATACATCAAAGTTAAAAGCCCAAAAGAAACATTTAGATATCCAGCCATCTAAATGTTTATAAATGTCCTGCAATGGGATAGACCAGACATCCAGATAATTAACTCTATGTTGCAATTTTCATGCAGATTTCAGTTTAATGTGGAGACAGTACCTAACCACACTAAATAAAAATATATTCTGTCCATGCTTATTTTGTCCAATATTTCTGGTAGTAGAATGTTTATTATTTGCTGGAAAACATAGCAGTTGAGGTTTCATACTGTGATGATAACAAATGAAAACAGAAGTACTACTTTTCATAATCTCTGTCTTAAGGCACTGCTTGACTGTAGGCACTTTAGCTTTTCTCCAAGGTCTGAACCACTGGTAATAAATTTTAGGGGAAGTATAAACACATAATATAGACATATAGTCAGATATAGCCATCCCCTTTAACTTCTTAAAAGGTCTCTGAGTGCCATTCTTTCCTCCTTAGTTTTCTGCATTCAATCATTCAAGAGAGGAGCTTAGACATGAATCATGGACAAAATGTTGTTCTCATGTATATATAATTATATCACTATACTAGAGGGGAAGAGGGTGGATTTTGCTACAAGATAGGTTGGGATGAAAGTTTTATTTCCTTCTGGTTCTTCCTGTCTTTTCTCCTTCTCATGTGGCTAGATCATATCTGGAGGGTTAAGGAGCACTACTGTGGAGCCCACTTGAAATGAAACATAAGTCAAAACTGCCTTAGGACTTGTCATTTAATTGCAAAAGTGCACAAATCAGCTGTCCTCATCTACAAATGTGCCAATGCTGGAAGATAGAGGGTGTGTGGTAATGGATAACTAGGTCCTCTCATTTTTTTTTTTTTTTCATAGTTTAAGTCGGGGTTGACAAACTTCTCTGTAAAGGGTCAGATAGTAAATATTTTAGTCTTTTTAAGTTATGAGGTCGCTGTTGCAACTGTTCAACTCTGCTATTACAGTACAAAAACAGCCATGACAATTTGTAAAGGAATGAAGAGGCAGTATTAAAGGACATTACGGTAAGGAATGTCGAGCGATATATTTCTGAAAAAAAAATTTAAAAGTTAAAGGACAAAAATTCTTGTCCTTGATAATATCCTTAAGTTGGTTGATTAGCCAAACACAGTGCCGTCCTGCCCCTGAATTTTGTTGAGTAAGGCAATGCATTTCCTCTTCTATAAGCCATTTGCAGCTTGTTGTTTCACTTGCAGCCTAATTTATCTTAAATGAATTAATTCCCTTCGGCCAAGTAAGTAATAAGATATCCAACCTTAGCAATTCATGCTTCAATAGCTATGTCATTTATGGAAATTGATTTTGATATTAACTGAGTGGTTAGTGCTAACTGAGCTAGATTATAGGTTTGGTCCTCATGAGGTCATATACCATCATTCTACTTTATTATTATGGTCTCCCACTTTCTGGACATTTTCCACAGTTCAGTAAGTTGAAAAAGCATAGTGAGTATCATTTTATTCATTTATTCAATAATACTTATTGGTCAGCTTCCACGTGCAGAGACTGAACTTGCTACTGGGGATTTAATGGTAAGTAAAGCAGGTATGAACTTTGTATATACGCAGCATGCATTCTTGTTGGTGACAAAGACATTCATCGGATAAGCACAACACTATGTCTTGAAAAACTGTGATATGTGCTATAAATGACAAGTACAGAGAAGCATGAGAGTCATAATAGCCAGATATGATCTAATCTGAGGATTAAAAAAGATTTTCATGAAGAAACAATCCTTGAGTTGAGAGCTGAAGGATGTTTAGGAAAGAAAGAAGAGAGCTTAAGGCAAGGGGAACATTCACAGCAAGGCCCAAATCACAATGATTTGCTAACCCAGGATTTGAACCCAGCAATATGTATGATCAGCTGTGAAAGACTCATATACAGTTTGCAGTGAGATTCTTGCAATGATACAAGTATAAATTAAGGAACTTCTACTCATTACTAGTTTTTTAGGTATTAGTTTAAAAATTATTTTTTCTATATAGAACTGAGAAGATTCATTAAATCTATTTAGCTTTAATATCTCATTGCAAGCCATTTTCCTTAATAGATTGTTTCTACCCTTATGTTTTATGAATCATACCACCAGTTATAAGATTTCAGATGTACAGTACTCTGCTTTATAGAAAACTCCACTAAATAGGCATATCAAATGCCGTATGTACCAAACAGAATACACTCTCTCTACCCTTATCCTACTTCTAGCAGTCTTACCTCAAACTGGTTTCTCTCCTTGTATTTCCTACCTTGGTTGATGACGCCAAATTCTATCCTGCCCCCCAAGCCAGAAACATAAGGAGAACAGGTGACCCACTCTCTCTTCCTCATCTCTCATATCCTATCCCTGTAGTCTCTGCCTCAAATACTCTTCTGTTTCCCCATCAGTTGATTTAAACTAGACTTCCTTTATTTTTCATCTGGATGAGGGAGTAACCCTATGATTTTCTCCAAATATGGAATAGGTGTACTCTCCCTATGGCTACAGAGCTAGCTTGGTTGTCTACCTACCACAGAAGCTTAATCTCCAATAGAGATTAAGTAAATCTCAATCTAGTAAATCTTTGTGATGGCCCTGAACCCAATCAGATCTGGATCCAATCAGGTCTGCGCCAGATGACCCTCTCCTCTTCTTGGAATGAGTTCAATGTCTTAAGCAATTATCTATTAATAGAATCTGGGATAAGTGCTGAAATGCCCAGAAATTCCTTAGACTTTCTCAGTTAGGGGCCTAACCCAATGTTTACACCTGGTGCTACACTCCACATATCCAACTACGTATGCCCATTTATTCCAATGTTTCAATTCTAATTGGTAGAATGGTTTGCACAATTTCTACTCATTTTGAGGTACATTAAAAGAAAACTATGAATTATTTTCATTGACTTCTATTTCCTTGCACCTTAAACTCAGGAACCTTGTGGTTATGTTGAAAGTGTATTATTGGTGCAGTACAGCTATACAAGGCACGTTGAGCCCAAAATCCCACTTGGCAGTCCTCCAAAGTTAAAAAAAAAAAAAAAGTAAAGTAGGTGAACTTTAAGCTATTTACCAGTTTAGTATTGCAACAAAGAGAAACACAAATCAAAAACTAACATTTGAAGATTATAGACTATGCAAAGTCACTTTAAGAAATTATATGAAAAAGGCTTATAGCAGAATATGCTGAAAGATTTCTTTAATTTTTTTCATAAGTGCATCTCCTAAAAGTCTTCTTAAAATCTTTATTTTCATATAATTGTTCATAGAATCTTCCCTCTTGTACCCTAAATCCTGCTTTCCTCCACTCTTCTGTTTATCATAAGCAGCCAGCATCTATTCCCCCCATATCTATTCTCACATGGAACAATTTGATTGGTTCTCATTCTTGCCTTTCTACAGTTGTTTCATCAGTAAGAAGGCTGGAGAGGTTGCTTGATGATCAAAGAATTCTTCCCTTTTAGAAGATGGAGGGAAAGAGACAAGCAATAAATACGTATACTCTAACTATTTTGTTTTTAGTTTAACTCAGTCAGAAACAGTTTATATATATGATATATGATTATATGTTTAAGCTTATTGAAATATGTATACTTCAAGTGAAAGTAATATCCCTTTTATTGGTAGAGAAAGATGCCCAACAATATTCTTTCTTTCTTTCTTTTTAACATATTTATTGAAGTATAATTGCTTTACTATGTTGTATTAGTTTCTGCTGTATAACAAAGTAAATCAGTTATATGTATACATATAAATCCATGTCTCCTACCTCTTGTGTCTCCCTCCCACCCACCCTATCCAACCACTCTAGGTGGTCATAAAGCACCAACCTGATCTCCCTGTGCTATGCGGCTGCTTCCCACTAGCTATCTATTTTATGTTTGGTAGTGTATATATATCCATTCCATTCTCACAGTTTGTCCCAGCTTAACCTTCCCCCTCCCCATGTCCTCAAGTCCATTCTCTAGATCTGCATCTTTATTCCTACCCTGCCCGTAGGTTCTTCAGAAACACTTTTTTTTTTTTTTTTTAGATTCCATATATATGTGTTAGCATATGGTATTTGTTTTTCTCTCTCTGACTTACTTCAGTCTGTATGACAGACTCTAGGTCCATTCACCTCACTACAAATGACTCAATTTTGTTTCTTTATATGTCTGAGTAATATTCCATTGTATATATGTGCCACATCTTCTTTATCCATTCATCTGTAGATGGACAGATGCTTCCATGTCCTGGTTATTGTAAATAGTGCTGCAGTGAACACTGGGGTACATGAATCTTTTTTTTTTTTTTGTGGTACGCGGGCCTCTCACTGCTGTGGCCTCTCCCATTGCAGAGCACAGGTTCAGGACGTGCAGGCTCAGCGGCCATGGCTCACAGGCCCAGCCGCTCCGCGACACGTGGGATCCTCCCGGACTGGGGCACAAACCCGTATCCCCTGCATCGGCAGACGGACTCTCAACCACTGCGCCACCAGGGAAGCCCCCATGAATCTTTTTGAATTACGGTTTTCTCAGGGTATATGCCCAGTAGTGTGTTTGCTGGGTCCTATGGTAGTTCTATTTTTAGTTTTTTAAGGAACCTCCGTACTGTTCTCCATAGTGGCTCTATCCATTTACATTCCCACCAACAGTGCAAGAGGGCTCCCTTTTCTCCACACCCTCTCCAGCATTTATTGTTTGTAGTTTTTTTGATGATGGCCATTCTGACCATTGTGAGGTGATACCTCATTGTACTTTTGATTTGCATTTCTCTAATGATTAGTGATATTGAGCGTCTTTTCATGTGTTTGTTGGCAGTCTGTATTTCTCCTTGGAAGAAATGTCTGTCTAGGTCTTCTGCCCATTTTTGGATTGGGTTGCTTCCTTTTTTGATATTGAGCTGCATGAGCCACATGAGCTGCTTGTATATTTTGGAGATTAATCCTTTGTCAGTTGCTTCATTTACAAATATTTTCTCCCATTCTGAGGGTTGTCTTTTCATCTTGTTTATGGTTTCCTTTGCTGTCGAAAAGCTTTTAAATTTCATTAGTTCCATTTGTTTATTTTTGTTTCCATTTCTCTAAGAGGGGTCAAAAAGGATCTTGCTGTAATTTATGTCATAGAGTGTTGTGCTTATGTTTTCCTCTAAGAGTTTGATAGTTTCTGGCCTTACATTTAGGTCTTTAATCCATTTTGAGCTTATTTTTGTGTATGGTGTTAGGGAGTGATCTAATCTCATACTTTTACATGTACCTGTCCAGTTTTCCCAGCACCACTTATTGAAGAGGCTGACCTTTCTCCACTGTACATTCCTGCCTCCTTTATCAAAGATAAGGTGACCATATGTGTGTGGGTTTATCTCTGGGCTTTCTATCCTGTTCCATTGATCTATATTTCTGTTTTTGTACCAGTACCATGTGTCTTGATTACTGTAGCTTTGTAGTAGTCTGAAATCAGGGAGCCTGATTCCTCCAGCTCCGTTTTTCGTTCTCAAGATTGCTTTGGCTATTCGGGGTCTTTTGTGTCTCCATACAAATTGTGAAATTTTTTGTTCTAGTTCTGTAAAAATGCCAGTGGTAGTTTGATAGGGATTGCATTGAATCTGTAGATTGCTTTGGACAGTATAATCATTTTCAGAATGTTGTTTCTTCCAGTCCAAGAACACGGTATATCTCTCCATCTGTCTGTGTTGTTTTTAATTTTTTTCATCAGTGTCTTACAGTTTTCTGCATACAGGTCTTTTGTCTCCTTAGGTAGGTTTATTCCTAGGTATTTTATTCTTTTTGTTGCAATGGTAAATGGGAGTGGTTCCTTAATTTCTCTTTCAGATTCTTCATCATCAGTGTATAAGAATGTAAGGGATTTCTGTGCATTAATTTTGTATCCTGCTACGTTACCAAATTCATTGATTAGCTCTAGTAGATTTCTGGTAGCATCTTTAGGATTCTCTATGTGTAGTATCATGTCATCTTCACACAGTGACAGCTTTACTTCTTTTTCCAATTTGGATTCCTTTTTCTTCTCTGATTGCTGTGGTTAAACTTCCAAAACTATGTGGAATAATAGTGGTGAGAGCAGCAACCTTGTCTTGTTCTTGATCTTAGTGGAAATTGTTTCAGTTTTTCACCATTGAGAACGATGTTGGCTGTGGGTTTGTCATATATGGCCTTTATTATGTTGAGGTAAGTTCTCTCTATGCCTTTCTGGAGGGTTATTATCATAAATGGGTGTTGAATTTTGTCAAAAGCTTTTTCTGCATCTATTGGGATGATCACATGGTGTTTATGCTTCAATTTTTTAATAAGGTTTATCACATTGACTGATTTGCATATTTTGAAGAATCCTTGCATTCCTGGGATAAACCCCACTTGATCATGGTGTATGATCCTTTTAATGTGCTGTTGGATTCTGTTTGCTAGTATTTAGTTGAGGATTTTTTCATCTATGTTCATCAGAGATAATGGCCTGTATTTTTCTTTTTTTGTGACATCTTTGTCTGCTTTTGGTATCAGGGTGATGGTGGCCTTGTAGAATGAGTTTAGGAGTGTTCCTCCCTCTGCTATATTTTGGAAGAGTTTGAGAAGGATGGGTGTTAGCTCTTCTCTAAATGTTTGATAGAATTCGCCTGTGAAGCCATCTGGTCTAGGTTTTTGTTTTTTGGAAGATTTTTAATCACAGTTTCAATTTCAGTGCTTGTGATTGGTCTGTTCATATTTTCTATTTCTTCCTGGTTCAGTCTCAGAAGGTTGTGCCTTTCTAAGAATTTGTCCATTTCTTCCAGGTTGTCTATTTTATTGGCATACATGTTGTTTGTAATAATCTCTCATGCTCTTTGTATTTCTGCAGTGTCAGTTGTTACTTCACCTTTTTCATTTCTAATTCTGTTGATTTGAGTCTTCTCCCTTTTATTCTTGAGGAGTCTTGCTGGTGGTTTATCAATTTTATTTATCTTCTCAAAGGACCAGCTTTTAGTTTTATTGATCTTTGCTATTCTTTCCTTCATTTATTTTCATTTACTTCTGCTCTGATCTTTATGATTTCTTTCCTTCTGCTAACTTTGGGTTCTTTTTGTTCTTCTTTCTCTAATTGCTTTAGGTGTAAGGTTAGGTTATTTATTTGAGATTTTTCTTTTTTCTTGAGGTAGGATGGTATTGCTATAAACTTCCGTCTTAGAACGGCTTTTGCTGCATCCCATAGCTGTTGGGTTGTCATGTTTTCATTGTCATTTGTTTCTAGGTATTTTTTGATTTCCTCTTTGATTTCTTTAGGGATCTCTTGGTTTTTTAGTAGTGTATTGTTTAGCCTCCTTGTGTTTGTATTTTTTACAGTTTTTTCTCCCTTAATCGATATGTAGTCTCAAAGCGTTGTCAGAAAAGATACTTGATACAATTTCAATTTTATTAAAGTTACCAAGGCTTGATTTGTGACCCGAGATATGATCTATCCTGGAGAATGTTCCATGAGCACTTGGGAAGAAAGTGTATTCTGTTGTTTGGGATGGAATGTCTTATAAATATCAATTAAGTCCATCTTGCTTAGTGTGTCATTTAAAGCTTGTGTTTCTTTATTTATTTTCATTTTGGATGATCTGTCCATTGGTGAAAGTAGGGTGTTAAAGTCCCCTATTACGATTGTGTTACTGTCAATTTCCCCTTTTATAGCTGTTAGCATTTGCCTTATGTATTGAGGTGCTCCTATGTTGTGTGCATAAATATTTACAACTGATATATCTTCTTCTTGGATTGATCCCTTGATGATTATGTAGTGTCATTCTTTGCCTCTGTAAATGTCTTTATTTTAAAGTCTATTTTGTCTCATATGAGAATTGCTACTCCAGCTTTGTCTTGATTTCCATTTGCATGGAATATCTTTTTCAATCCCCTCCCTTTCCATCTGTATGTGTCTCTAGGTCTGAAGTGGGTCTCTTGTAGACAGCATATATACAGGTCTTGTTTTTGTATCCATTCAGCCAGTCTATGTCTTTTGGTTGGAGCATTTAATCCATTTATATTTAATGTAATTATCGTTATATATGTTCCTATTACCATTTTCTTAATTGTTTGGGGTTTGTTTTGTAGGTCTTTTCCTTCTCTTGTGTTTCCTGCCTAGAGAAGTTTCTTTAGCCTTTGTTGTAAAGCTGGTTTGGTGGTGCTGAATTCCCTTAACCTTTGCTTGTCTGTAAAGTTTTTAATTTCTCCATCACATGTGAATGAGATCCTTGCTGGGTAGAGTAATCTTAGCTATAGATCTTTCCCTTTCAACACTTTAAATATTTCCTGCCACTCCCTTCTGGCTTGCAGAGTTTCTGCTGAAAGATCAGCTGTTGACCTTATGGGGTTTCCCTTGTATGTTATTTGTTGCTTTTCCCTTGCTGCTTTTAATGTTTTTTTTTGTATTTAATTTTTGAAAGTTTGACTAATTTGTGTCTTGGCATGTTTCTCCTTGGATTTATCCTGTATGGGACTCTCTGCGCTTCCTGGACTTGACTATTTCCTTTCCATGTTAGGAAAGTTTTCCAGTATATTCTCTTCAAATATTTTCTCAGACCCTTTCTTTTTCTCTTCTTCTTCTGGGACCCCTATAATTTGAATGTTGGTGTGTTTAATGTTGTCCCAGAGGTCTCTGAGACTGTCCTCAATTCTTTTCATTCTTTTTTCTTTAATCTTCTCTGCAGTAGTTATTTCCACTATTTTATCTTACAGGTCACTTATCTGTTCTTCTTCCTCAGTTATTCTGCTATTGATTCCTTCTAGTGAATATTTAATTTCATTTATTGTTTTCTTCATCATTGTTTGTTTGCTCTTTAGTTCTTCTAGGTCCTTGTAAAACGTTTCTTGTATTTTCTCCATTCTATTTCCAAGATTTTGGATCATCTTTCCTATCATTACTCTGAATTCTTTTTCAGGTAGACTGCCTATTTCCTCTTCATTTGTTTGGTCTGGTGGGTTTTTACCTTGCTCCTTCATCTGCTGCATATTTCTTTGTCTTCTCATTTTGTTTAACTTACTGTGTTTGGGGTCTCCTTTTCGCAGGCTGTGGGTTTGTATTTCCCATTGTTTTTGGTGTCTGCCCCCAGTGGGTGATGTTGGTTCAGTGTCTTGTGTAAGCTTCCTGGTAGAGGGGACTGGTGCCTGTGTCCTGGTAGGTGGAGCTGGATGTTATCTTTCTGGTGGGCAGGGCCACATCCAGTGGTGTGTTTCTGGGTGTCTGTGAACTTAGTTTGATTTTAGGCAGCCTCTCTGTTAATGGGTGGGGTTGTGTTCCTTTCTAGCTAATTGATTGGCATTGGGTGTCCAGCACTGGAACTTGCTGGCTGTTGGCTGGAGTTGGGTCTTATCGTTGAGACAGAGATCTCTGGGAAAGCTCTCATCAATTGATATTACGTGGGGCCAGGAGGTCTCTGGTGGTCCAACATCCTGAACTTGGCTCTCCCACCTCAGAGGCTCAGGCCTGACACCTGGCCAGAGCACTAAGACCCTGTCAGCCCTGTGGCTCAGAAGAAAAGGGAGACAAAAAGAAATGAAAAAAAAAAATACTAATAAATAAGAAAAAAATATTAAAATAAAATATTTTAAATAATAATAATAAAAATAGAGCGCAACCAAAGCAATTATCAAATCCACCAATGATAACAAGTGCTAAAAACTATACGAAGATAAACATAAAAATCAGAAACAAATCAGTCACTGACAGCAAACCCCAAATTTACAGTTGCTCGCAACGTGTACTGCTTCAATTTGGGATGATTTATTGTGTATTCAGGTATTCCACAGATGCAGGTACATCAAGTTGATTGTAGGGATTTAATCTGCCTCTCCTGAGGCTGCAGAGAGAAATTTCCCTTTCTCTTCTTTGTTCACACAGCTCCTGGGGTTCAGCTTTTGTTTTGGCCTCACCTCTGCATGTAGGTTGCCCTCAGGCATCTGGTCCTGCCAATACAGGACGGGGTTAAAGCAGCAGCTGATCACTCATGCTGGGGGGAGGGAGAGGTACCATAGTTATAATTGGAATGCAGGGCGAGCTTGTGGCAGCTGAGGCCTTCGTGAGGTTGCAATAGCCTGAGGTGCACTGTGCGTTCTCCCGGGGAACTTGTCCCTGGATCACGGGACCCTAGCAGTGGCGTGTTGCACAGGCTCCTGGGGCGTGTGGATAGTGACCTGTGCTTGCACACAGGATTCTTGGTGGCTGCAGCAGCAGCGTTAGTGTTTCATGCCCTTCTCTGGTGTCCGTGCTGATAGCCGCGGCTCATGCCTTTCTCCAGAGCTCGTTTAGGTGGTGCTGTGAATCCCCTCTCCTTGCGCACTCTGAAACAATTGTCTCTTGCCTCTTAGGCAGGTCCAGACTTTTTCCTGGACTCCCTCCTGGCTAGCTGTGGTGCACTAGCCCCCTTCAGGCTGTGTTCACGCAGCCAACCCCAGTCCTCTCCCTGGGATCTGACCTCCGAAGCCTGAGCCTCAGCTCCCAGCCCCCGCCCGCCCCGGCAGGTGAGCAGACAAGCTTCTCAGTCTGGTGAGTGCTGGTCAGCACTGATCCTCTGTGCAGGAATCTCTCTGCTTTGCCCTCTGCACCCCTGTTGCTGCACTCTCCTCCATGGCTCCGAAGCTTCCCCGCCACGGCTCTGAAGCTTCCCCACCACAACCCCAGTCTCTGCCAGTGAAGGGCCTTCCTAGTGTGTGGAAACTTTTCCTCCTTCACAGCTCCCTCCCAGAGGTACAGGTCCCATCCCTATTCTTTGTCACGGTTTTTTCTTTTCCTTTTGCCCTACCCAGGTAAGTGGGGATTTTCTTGCATTTTGGGAGGTCTGAGGTCTTCTGCCAGTGTTCAGTGGGTGTTCTGTAGGAGTTGTTCCACATGTAGATGTATTTTTGATGTATCTGTGGGGATGAAGGTGATCTCCACATCTTACTCCCCTGCCATCTTGAAGGTACTCCTCTCCCAACACTTTTCAATGCAACTGGTAATCAGAACCCTCAATAATAAATAGAAAATTTACAAAATTATCCTATAGAGACCCTTTCTGTTTTGGCATGCCATGCTAAAGACAAAGTCCAAATTTTGCGTTGAAGGAAAATGGAAAACTCATTTTTCACAGTGACAGTTCGAAAGTGGAGACTTTTGATAATCGAATGATTTGTAATTAGTTAAATGAATGCCTGGGCCTCCATCCTTTCCCAATTCCACAGTCCTTTTTTCAGATAGAAGCACGGCTGTGTGTATTTGGCCTATTCTTTGTTTCAATTTTTGGAAACAAGATAAAGCACATATATAAATCTACCTTGTAAAGTCTACAAAGAACTGCAATGTATTTTTTTAGGTAAAGTTAATGGTTTTAATATGGTCTTGTGTTTAGCAAATACTGGCAAGCATAATTAGAACTCTCTTCTTGTGAATGCTAAGAAGGAAGAAGGACATGTTCCAACCTGGGAGTGAATTTGCTTTGTCAATTTCATAATTGCTTTTATAACTCCATAATATAAATACTTGATCTCAGAAGAGATATCATAGTGTAGAGGAAAAAGAAAGGGAATTCAGCTCACTGCTCTTCGTATCCCAGACAAGTTATTAACTATGTGGTCTTGAGTTAGTTACTTAAAATCTTTGCACCTCAGTTCTCTATGTGTAAATGGAGACAATGATATTAATTTTCAAATTTATTATATTATTGATATTACACATAGTGTATGAAAGTTCATGAAATATCTATGTAATTTAGACAATAATCTATCTAAGACGACATTTTTAAAAATGGGGACTGTCTGCCTTGTAGATGAATAAAATGGGAAATTTATCAAAATAAGTGGAGAGATGGGCTATATATGCTATTATTTTCAACTAAAGAAGGGAAGAATTTGCTAATAAATCACTAAATGATTTCCAAAATTCAATGAATAATTTGACATATTTTCTACTACTAAACTTGAAGGTGTTTCATTCACAAAGTGGGCGAACATTTCCCCATTTCAGTCTGCTGTTTCAGCATGGTGGGGCTGCAGCCCTTGTATTAACTTCAAATGAACAACATCAATAGCAAGCCTACAAAGTGTTACAATTCTACAGGAGCTGGTCTGTTTATTAATAAGACAATCAAATGTTCACACTCTCTAACAGCATCTGCCTTTTATTTATTGTGATCTCATGCAGCTACTGGAAACTGAAAAGGATGCAAAGTTGCTCACAGAAACAATTTTTCCTTAAGGGTATCTCTCCCTACTTTTGCAGTGTTTCAGGAACAGTGTGATATTGATCAGAGTAGATATAGATTTGCCATTACCCTTCCCAATGTGAAATGGATGCAAAAGGCCTGAAGGTCAAAGGGTCAATGAGCACTTATTTCTACCTGGAGAGAGGCCATTCAGATTGTTTACTCTGGTATGTCACTATCATTCCATCAATTCAATTCAAGAAAATGAGTAATTACTAGGTGCCCAGCAACGTGCAATGTACAAGGGATACAAAAATCAGCTATATGCCAGCCTTGTTCTTAAGAACAACTCAGTTTAATAGGAAAAATGAGATTGTAAAAAATTATCTTTATTATGATAGGTGCTTTGTTAGAGAGACAGATCAAGGCAAAGTAGTAGCACAAAGACAGGAGAAATAGTTAACTTGTGGACAGTTTTTGGGTTGATAACTAAGTGATACATTGCTTCACAGTGAAGTTATTAGATCCATTAGTAATCAAACCTATTAGGTAGGGCTTAAGCCTGACTCTCTGTGTGTTGAATTTTCCTTAGTATAAACCGTATTGCATTGGGACCCAATCTATTTTGAGTCAGAGACAATAAAAAGGTGATAAATAAAAATTGTATCACGAAGTAAGTAGTTCACAAAATCGACAAATTCAAGAAATGAGCAAGATATTCTCTGCTAATTTTGCCACTAAACTGAAACAAAACCATAGATTTTAATTTAAGCAAAATGGATACCATTGTACATGGACACAATTCAAATTTTACTGACCATGTTTGTACTATTAAACTGTCAGCATGATGATAAAATTCTAAGCACATCAAGATTTAATTTGGGCAAAGATTCAGGGCTATGGCATATTAATTGCTTTTTGCTAACATGCTAAAGTTGATGGGTATATTTTAATCCAATGTCCAGAATGGTTGGTGAGTTGCTGTCTATGTATATAATTTAGAGTCCTATAGATCTGTCTTTGTTATCTTTTTTGATACTATATCTTCTTTCATTTGAAGCAAAGCCCTGTTGTATTGGCAAGAGATATAACTGAACACTTTATATTTTTGATTTTAGTATGATAAGGTAATCTCCTGAACCCACAGAACCAGATCTTATTTCTGGGAGCAGCCCTCCTTCACTTTCTAGCTCTTAAAAAAAATATACAAAAAAGCAAAAACCAAAAAAAATAAAAACCCTTCTTATAATAAAGGCAGTTTCTAGGGAGCAATACAATCCTGGATGTCACAAATGGTAGAATTACATTCATTTGCAGGATTCTGAGACGCTATCCCAGGCCCAATTTTATTTTGATGATGTGTGTTTTTCCCAAAACCCCATTCGAATATGAACATTTCAACTTCACCCTTTCTTGTATCTTGCTTCTGGTTTGGAGGTATGGATATGATCACATGTCTCTCTGTTATCTCCTGGATCTCTCTAATTTCTGAGTGTTAATCAGATCTTTTTAACACAGGATATATTTAACATATTTGTATGTTCTCCTAATCTAGTTTTGTTATCTGAGCACCAATTCTAAGCAACTTATTCAGATTCCAGACTCTTTCTCTTTCATTTTTAAAAAATTTAATGCACAGAATTTATTCCCCTAACATCCATCACCTTATGTGATACCAAAAAAAAAAAGTTTTTATTTTACCTTCACAATGAGAACTCTCAGAATTTACTCTTAACAACTTTCATATAAGTTAAACAGCACTGGTAACTATAGTCAGCATGTTGTACATTACATTTAGTACTTACTTACAACAAAGTTTGTACACTTTGACCACCTTAATCCAATTCCCCCTCCACCTACCTCCCACCTCTGGTAACCACAGAACTGATCTTTTTTTCTATGAGTTTGGTTTTATGTTTTTTGTTTTTGTTTCTTTTTTGATTTCATGTATAAATTAGATCATATAGTATTTGTCTTTCTCTGACTGATTTATTTCACTTAACATAATACCCTCAAGATCCATCCAAGTTGTTACAAATAACAGGATTCCCTTATTTTTTATGGTTGAATGCTATTTCATTACAAATTATATTATATATATATTATATTTATATTACATATATATATTCTTTATCCATGTATTTGTTGATTTGTTGATGAACACTTAGGTTGTTTCCATGTCTTGGCTAATGTATAAACAAATGCTGCAATAAACATAAGGGTGCAGATATATCTTCCATGCAGTGTTTTTTTTCCTTGGGATATATTCCCAGAAGTGGAATTGGTGGATCGTATGGTGTCTCTATTTTTAATTTTTTGAGGAGCCTCCAGACTGTTTTCCATGGTGGCTATATCATTTCTTCTCTCATTTTACCTGGATTTTGGATCATTGACTTCAGTTTCAAATTTGGGATTAATGTAAAGAGTACCATTAGCCCTGTTAAACCAGATGTATTTTGTTCTCTTAATTCCTGAAGTTATTTCCAGTGAGCTTGTTACATCTGGGGACACCTGATCAGAAGAGAATAAATGAATAACCACAATGGAAAGAGGAAAATGCTTTCACTTATTTCTTTGTCTTGCTTACCAGGAGATGATACTGTGCCTTAAGGCTCTGTGCTAGACATGAACAAAAAAATAACCATTATAAGTATTATTCAATACTAAAATTCAAGCAAAGATTATATAACTCTAGAATAAATGAAAATAAATTCAGGAAATTTCTACATTTAAAAAATCTTAGAAGCTACAGCCTAATTATTTCTCAAGGGTGGGAGCATTTCACATCTGCTTTAGTGAAAGACTTCAGAGTTTCTATAGGTAAATAGTCAGGAAAATTCCTGTACAATTTGCTGTATTAAAATGCAAATGTATTTTCTTTCATTCTGTTTAATATCCCCTGATCCATAACCTAAGTTTATGACAGAATATACAGACATATATTTTCCTGGATTTGGTTTAAAATTTGTGGATGCCTAATACGTGCTCAGAGCTTTTATGTATTGTAAAAAATGTAATTCTTGGGTTCTGAAGGAAATTGGGAAATTTATTTAAAAACATGAAACAATTACCAATTATATTTATTGATTCTTATTTTACATAAGTATACACATGTGTTTCTCTGTGGTTAAATGTTTCTGCCTGTGTTACACAATGTGGTAGAAGCAGGTCCTGCCCAACAAATATTCCATGTCTTGCCTCCATTTCCATGCAGTCAGCTGGGGTTCTGTGGCCAATACTGATCCTTGGACTATGAGTCAGTGTGCCCTTTAGCCTTGCTTTCCCTGTCCTGCTCATCCTGGGGACAAATGTTCAGATGGAGTAATTAAAAGATGAAGAATGGTCATGTGGCCTGCATTAGATGTTACATAATGGCAAGTAAACCTTTATTGTGTTTAGTCACTCAGACTTCGAGGTTTCACTCTTATAGCAAACAGAATTAATTTTCTCAACTAATACTACACTTATATAATATTTAGGTCATTTAATATGTGGACTTCTCTAAACAATTGCTCTGTATATGATGGGGAAAGAATACCATAAGGGTCCTCACCTATTATTTCAGAGCTGAGCTGGATTTTAATTTGTTTCCTATTTCTACACAGCTCTTAGATCTGGAGCCAAATTATAGATCATCTTGTAAAATAGGAAAAAGCATCTGACTTCCAAGATTACTATGAAGAAAAAAAAATGTTATAATGCAGGTAAAATATATAGTACAGAGTTTGGCACATATTAGATGTTAAATAAATAGAGCACTAGACGTTGGGTTAATTTCCATTTCGTTTTCAATTAGCCATAATCTCAACATTTTCTAAGTGAGAAAAAAATCACCAATTTTTTATACTTTTACTTATATTTGGCATATTCATTTAGAGTTTTCGTGAAAGTCTGAAGTATAAGAAAAGCCCTTTGATAGTGTTAGTGATGACGAGGAAGACACCAAGGTAAATTTACACAGTATTTTCAGGATAAAGTATCACATTGTTACATCAGAGATAGAAGTGGGAGGCAAGTTATCAGTCTTTTTTTTTTTTTTACATCTTTATTGGAGTATAATTGCTTTACAATGGTGTGTTAGTTTCTGCTTTATAACAAAGTGAATCAGTTATACATATACATATGTTCCCATATCTCTTCCCTCTTGCATCTCCCTCCCTCCCACCCTCCCTATCCCACCCCTCTAGGTGGTCACAAAGCACTGAGCTGATGTAATTAGACCACACTCAGCTGGGTCACTGTGAGTTGGAATGTGTGATACATTTTTATTATTGTTTCCATTTTTCATTGCCTTCTCTTTAAAAGGATAAACACTCCTGCCCCATTGCCATCAGTCTAGGCCATGCGAATTGCTCACAGACTTAAACGTGAGTAGATATGAAGTATGCTACTTCTGCACAGAAGCTTTAAGAGCCAGGTGTGGCTCCTATACTTCCTTTTCCCTTCTGTGTAAGAAGAGCTATGCTCTAGTTAGGAATGTTACTACAGCCTGGAACAGAGTCATAGATAATCTGCAATTTACATTTATCATGAGTGAGAAATAAGTCTTTGTTGTGGTAAGCCTTGAGAATTTTGGAGTTGTGTGTTATTGTGGCATAATCTACTGGGTTGGCTTAAAAATGCCTTTGGTTTTTAAGTAAAAATAAGACACATTTTTCATTTTCACCAAGAATTTATTGAACAACATATTCACCCTTTTGTTCCACTACCTTCTGCCGTTTTTCAGGCAACTTCATAATTCCTGTCTTCCCAAAACTTTTTATCTTTGTGAGCAAAGAACTGTTCCAGGTGCCTTTTACAGTCTTCCAGGGAATTGAAATTTTTTCCATTAAGAGAATTTTGTAAAGACAGAAATAAATGGAAATCCGAAGGTACAATGTCTGGTGAATACAGCGGATGAATCAGAACTTCCCAGCCAAGCTGTAACAGGTTTTGCCTGGTCATCAAAGAAACATGCGGTCTTGCGTTATCCTGATGGAAGATTATGCGTTTTCTGTTGACTCATTCTGGATGCTTTCCGTCGAGTGTTACTTTCAGTTGGTCTAATTGGAAGCAGTATGTGTTGGAATTAATTGGTTGGTTTTCCGGAAGGAGTTCTTAATAGAGGACTCCCTTCCAATCCCACTGTGTACACATCACCTTCTTTGGATGAAGACCAGCTTTTGGTGTGGTTGGTGGTGGTTCATTTCGCTTGCCCCACGATCTCTTCCATTCCACATTATTGTACAGTATCCACTTTCATCGCCTGTCACAATTTGTTTTTTTTGTTTTTCGGTATGCGGGCCTCTCACTGTTGTGGCCTCTCCCATTGCAGAGCACAGGCTCCGGACGCGCAGGCTTCAGTGGCCATGGCTCACGGGCCCAACAGCTCCGTGGCATGTGGGATCTTCCCGGACCGGGGCACGAACCCGTGTCCCCTGCATCAGCAGGTGGACTCTCAACCACCGCGCCACCAGAGAAGCCCCACAATTTGTTTTAAAAACGGAATGTTTTCATTACATTTCAGTAGAGAATCGCATGCAGAAACACAGTTGAGAAGGTTTTTTTTTTTTTTTTTTTTTTGCTTAACTTTGTGGAACGCAAACATCAAAGTGAATAACATAACCGATCTGGTGCAAATGATTTTCAACTCTTGATTTGGGTATTATGTCAGCTATCTCCTGCGTGGTATAACGTTGACTGTTCTCAATTAATGTCTCGATTTGATTGCTATCAACTTCAACTGGTCTACCAGACTGTAGAGCAACGTCCAGGGAGAAATCTCCAGCATGAAACTTTGCAAACCACTTTTGACAAGTTCATTCAGTCTCAGCACCTTCCCCATACATTGCACGTCTTTTTTTGTGTTTCAGTTGCATTTTTACCTTTCTTGAAATAATAAAGCATAATATGCCAAAAATATTGCTATTTTTCTTCCATTTTCAATATTAAAATAGCTACACAAAAATTCACCAATTATAAGTGTTTTTTTAAATGCACGCTTATACGACAGCTGTCGCATTGTTCTAACAAAATTGTTTCGAATGAAGTTAAGGACAGCTAAATGCTACTAGAGCCATCTTACGGAAGAAACCGAGCGACCCTTTTGGCAACCCAATATTAAAAGTTGAATAAATCAATACCCAAATAGGACTTTTAGCTGTATGTCTTTTTCTACTCTGTGAGGGAGAATTGATAAGCCAAGTAATTCATCTCTTTCCTGGTTCCATATGGCTTAGATTAATAAGTATACTCAGAGCTTTTCTTAGCACCTCCATCTATAGCCACAACAATACATTATTATTATTTTTAAGAGTCGCTTTTATTTTGAAGTACTTTAAATAATAAAAAATACATTTATATTTATCCTTGTAGTTACCAATTCCAGTGCCCTGCCTCCCATTTTATAGATCCATATTTCTACTCTATTTCCTTTTGTCTCACAGACTTCCTTTAATATCTTTTAGTTTAGGTCTGTTGGTGATGAGTTCTTTCAGTCTTGTATGTCTCAAAGCATCTTTATTTCGTCTTCATTTTAGGAAAATATTTTTGCTGGGTATAGAATTTTAGGTGATATTTGGTTTCCCTTTTTACTTTAAAGATGTTACTGTATTATTTTCTGCCTTGAATTATGTTCAAAGTGAAAGCAACTATCATTTTTATCTTTATGTCTCAGTACTTAATTTGCATTTTTTTCATCTGCTTTAAAGATTTGTCTCTTTAAGATTGGATTATGATGTGCCAAGGTGTAATTTCCTTCATCTTTCTTGTGCTTTGGGCAATTGGGAGTTTGCATTTGTGGGTTTCAGCAAATTGGAAAAAAATAGGACTATTACTTTTTTAGTATTTTTCTACCCCCCTTTCTTCCATGGACTTTAATTACATATTTAAAATCTGCTAGAAGTTGTTCTTTGGCTCTCTGAAGTTGTGTTCACTTTTTTCAGTCTTTTTTTCTGTGTTTTAATTTGGGTATTTTCTAATGTTATGTCTTTAAATTCACTAAACTTTTTTCCTGCAATATCTAATGTACTGTTAATCTCAGGTTCTATATTTTTCATTTCAATCACTTTAGTTTTTAACTCAAGGATTTTATTTGTATCTTTTCTATATATTCCATGTCTCCATCATCCTTAACCTTTCATTTAACTATATGAACACCCAGAGTGTAGTTATAATTACTGATTTGATGTCCTTGTCAGCTAGTTCTATCATCTGTGTCATTCTGGGTCTGTTTTGATTGATTTATCTCTCATATGGTTTGTATTTTCTTGCTTTTTTCCATACCTGGTAGATTTTTATTGAAGGCCAGACATTCGGTTTAGGAATTTTATCTTATTGAGTTCTGGATATTTCTGATTTCCTATAAGTATTTTTAGCCATGTTTTATGATATAGTAAATTACTGGGAGGAAGTTTGATCTCTCTGCCTAGCTAATAAACTTTGCAAGGTAGAGCCAGATCCACATGTTGCCTAAGGCTAATTTTTCCCCATTATTGAGGCAAAATCATTCTAATTACTCTACCCAATACCCCATCAATTATGAGATTCTCTATAATGGCTGATGAGAACAGGAACTATTCACAATCCCACATCAGCTTGAGATTACCCTTTCAGGTGGCTCTTTCCCCTCCTTTGATTAGCTTCTTAACATGCTCACAGTGGTAAATCTTCAGCTTAGCACTGGAAGGGAGGCCCTATGTAGATTTCCAGAGTGTTATCCATGTGCTGTCTCTCCTCTGTTAATCTTCTCTGCTTACTCTTGTCACCTTGGTCTTCCTGGGCTCTCAGCACCATCCCATCAACTCAAGTTACTGCCAGGCTCCAGCTAGATTCTCCATCCCTGTGCCATGGTCTAAGAACTCTCTCAGGTTGACAGGTTGGAGAATCAAAGGCTTACTTCATTTGTTTCCCCCCTTACAGGGATCATTATAGTTCATATGATGATGCCCAATATCTTAAACAATGTCTTGTATATTTTGCATAATTTTTACTTCTTTCATACAAGAGGGTATAGTTCATCTCTGTTCGCCCATGAGGTTAAAGAAAAAAAATCTCCATTACAATAGATTTTATTGAAAAAAATGGCCATTTGTCTAAGATATTTCTTATATATATTACTTTTTTCCCTAATAAATGTGTATAAATTATTTTTTTTTCTTACAGTGATTGTTGCTTTTGCTGTTTTGTTCATTATAATTTTGGAAGACTGACACAATTTCTACAATTCCTTAAAGTCTCTATATATGGAACTTAAATAATATCTCATCATCTCCATTTCTTTTGTCCTTTCTACCTGTCTCCTTTTAAACACCACGTATGACACAAGAATTTCTCTAAAAGACACCAAACAAATATCCAAGTCATCCTTTGTCATAACACTTTTATTTTCAGTGAAGCTGTCTTTTCTACATTGGGGAAGATAAGACGACTCTTGCTATTGTAAACTGGAACGTGTTACCCAGTGACATTCAGACAGTGGTTTTAGTTTTTCCCTTTAGAGTTACAAACAAATAGCTCTTATTTCTTCTTCTAGGTGACATCTGCTCTACAATGTGAAGACAGTTACATGCATCCCTCACACTCATTTGCTTTAATGATTCTTTCTGAAAAATCTTTTCTGAAAGACTCATCATCTTGGTTATTGTTCACTGTCTTCAAACTTTTCAGTAGCCCCTTATAATGTGGTTTTCAGGAGTGAACAAGGTAAAAGAAATGCAACTGGAACATCACAGAATACAGAAGAACTCTTTTCTCTTTTTTTTTTTTTTTTTTGCGGTACGCGGGCCTCTCACTGTTGTGGCCTCTCCCATTGCGGAGTACAGGCTCCGGACGCGCAGGCTCAGCATCCATGGTTCACGGGCCCAGCCACTCCATGGCATGTGGGATCTTCCCGGACCGGGACACGAACCCGTGTCCCCTGCATCGGCAGGCAGACTCTCAACCACTGCACCACCAGGGATGCCCCAGAACTCTTTTTTTCTGTGATTCATACCCTAAAAGTCCTTTAATAGTATATAAAAAGTGTGTTTGGTTTTGAAACTATGGCATCAGTTTATAGAGAGAAACTCACATTTGACCTCTGCAAAACTGAAATTATCAGATAATTTTCATGTAATTATTAAAAATACATATGATATATTTATTTTGCTATATCTTCTACAATCAACAACTTTTAGAAATTTTATTTTAAGATTTCAAACCCTGCCAAATTTACATAAAGATACACGTTTTTCAAGTTGCATTGACACACTAAAAAAAGTGTCTCAAAAAAACTCCCTGAGTAGGAGATTATCTGTAACAATTATTACCTAATATACTTTTAGATTTTTATATTTAAAAAATTTACTTAATGTGAGCATTATTAACTTTAAGTCAATAATTATCCTCAAACATCTGAGTTGTCACAAGACTGTAACCTTCTCTAGGGTAGGAAGCTAATCTTATTTTTTTTGTTGTTTATCCCTGACTATCTCATCCTACACTTGTCACAAAACAAGCATCTAATTCCTAGGTGCTAAAAGAACAGATAAGCTTTAGCTTTCCCAGAGAAAACGTGGGCATATTACAGGGCAGCAGACATTGATCCTGTATAACAAAAGATTTTATAAATTCAAAACTACACCAAAGAGCTCTGCTTTGAAAAGCTACTCTCTTCACCTGAACTATTCAAGCAGATAGTTGGTGACAAGTTGTCAATGTTGTATAGTAATGTACTGGAGTGAATTCTTGCATTCAGCAGAAATTTTATCTAGATAAGCTTTAGAATTTCTTCAAATCCTATGACTTGATGGTACTAATTTTCTGAGACATACGTACAATATAGGGGCCTTAGTTGTTTTATATAATCATATTAAGACAAAAAGTATAAAAAAAGAATAAAAGGATATTTGTGTTCTTTGACATTTTCAGTCTAAAAGGTAACAGGGGCATATGTCATGCTCAATCTGAAACAATAGCATTCATATAGAATATTCTATATTTTATGATGGATATGATGGAGAAAACCATCAAATTTAAAATTTGCTATTTTTTATATCATTTGACAATAGCATTCTCAGCTTAGCTCTGTTTATAAACACATTTTTCAATATAGGTCTAAGCTGAATCTTGTAGGATGAATGGATGATGGTTAGTCAAAGGAGGGCAAGAAGGAAGCTGTCTATGCCATGGTAGAAGCATGAGTAGAACACGAAAAAGCAAGAGGAACCAAAAGTCAGTTTGTATTTATCAGATGATGAAGTAGGGAGTGATTCTATGGTTAGCAAAATACTCCTACTACAGTATTTTCAGCTTCTTGATTCTGAACAATGGTATTTTTACTTTTTTCAAAATAAAGTATGTAGAAAAGTCCACACTGAGATATCCTTAAAAGGCTGGGGAACACTACTTCTAGAGAAAAATATTCTCTAGAAATGGAAGAGGAAAAAAAGGTAAAATGTGAAAAAAATCTGGCCAAAGAAAAGATAGCAGAACTTTATCATGTAAATATAATGAAGAGAATATAAAGTTATCCTGTTCAATTTGATTCACCTGTATTTTTAGTTTTTTTAGATCAAGTTAGAATGAACCTAAGTGAATGAAGATTTCCAGGGAATTTATTCCCCTGAGAAATGTCCATGTATTCTAGAAATCAAGGGGACCACAGTCAAAAACCAAAGTATTCATCATAGTGACCTCAATGTGCTTTCATCTTCAAATTTCTGCAATGCAAGGGTTTTTTTTTTGTCTTTTTGGATATTAAAACAGGAGTCATTGTTTCTCAGTTTAGCTGAGACTCCAAGGAAAAAGAGAAATAGACTAGGTAGTTAAAACCTCCACATCCTAAAGCAAGCTGCCAGACAACATAGGTAGCAGAAGCTGAGGCCATGAAAACTGCTTCTGCCAGTGTTAGGGATCACTCAGCTTACCTGTGAAACAGTGAGGGTCAAGAGTCACACAGAGCAATCAGTTCAGATAGTGTTATTGGAAGTCTATGCATGTCCCAAGCTCCCTAACTGCTTACACTCTCCATAGGAGAAGGGGGGGTGATATTTTGCTCTCAGTTAAGATAATTGGAGACAAGACTAAAGTTCTGATGATCGGTGTTTGACTCTCACCAAGGGCTTACAGATGAAAATCTGTCTGGAGTTGCCTCTACATGACACTACCAAGAAAGAAGGCTGCACTGAGAGTAAATTGCCCTCTGGTGGAGGTGAGGAAAGAATGGAGTACTCCCAAAGTCAGCATTATCACTGGGAGAGGGTCAGCCTGGGCTTTCTAGAACATTCTGCCAAAAACGGTCAGTAAAAAAATAGATATAGACTGAGAGAGGATAGTAGGGGTGGGTGTGGGGTGGTAATTGCTGGAAGTCTAGAGGCTGACTGAGGGAGGGAGTCTTAAATGCCTTGCCAGAGAAGAGAAGATGAAGCGCCAGGATGATCTCTGGAAACACACAAACAAATAAAAACAGAAAACAACATAAAAGCTCAGGAGAGAAAGAGCAGCAATTGTGTGCTTCCACCATGTGCAGGGGAACCACTGTCACATTATAATGTCACCACACATACAGTGTGCTCTCTCTTTAAAGCAAACCACACCCATCCGAAACCTTAGCATTCCAAGACTGAACAGGGCTAAGCTAGGGGTGATAACAAACGTTAAAAATTAATTAAACCTAAGAGAATTGGTTATTACAATGGGCAGACCAATTCATCTCTGAAATAAAGAAGTACTTGGGACAGCAAGGGACAGAGAAGCTATGAGACATGCCTGAAATTTATTTCATAGTCAGAAAAAGACCATATCCACGGAGGATCTTTGAAGGGACCTTAGCAAAAATAACATTACTTTATAGAGATAAAATAGCTAGGAATAAACCTAACTAGAAATATATAATGTCTATATAAAGAAAACTTTTAAATAATTTTAAAGGACACAAAGCCTTTGCACAAATGTTCTTGGAGAGGAAGGTTGAATAACATAAAGATGTTAACTCTTTAATTTGTTTTAAATTTAGTATGATCCAAATAAAAATGCCAATAGTTTTTCTTGCATCCTTTTTTTTTTTTTTTTTTGCACTGTACGCGGGCCTCTCACTGTTGGGGCCTCTCCCGTTGCGGAGCACAGGCTCCGGACGTGCAGGCCCAGCGGGCATGGCTCACGGGCCCAGCCGCTCCGTGGCATGTGGGATCCTCCCGGACCAGGGCACGAACCCGTGTCTCCTGCATCGGCAGGCGGACTCTCAACCACTACGCCACCAGGGAAGCCCTCTTGCATCCTTTGATGTCAGGACAGGACTAGATAAAGTGCTTTTTTGGTTCACTTGGAAAAACATACAAACAGATACAAATATCTAATAAATTCCAGAAAAAGAAAAGCAATAACCAGCTTCAATAGATATTAAACATTAAAGCCCAATAATATAACTGTGCTTTACTGGCATATAATGCAATAAAATTGTATTTAGCTAGACAGATCAATAAGTAGAACAGGAAGTCAAAAGTAAACCCAAATGTATATGGGAATTTAGTATACAGTTGACCCTTATACAACATGGGTTTGAGCTATATGGACCCATTTATAAGTAGAGTTTTTTAATAGTAAATATTACAGTACTACACAATCTGAGGTTAGTTGAATCTCTGGATGCAGAACTGTGGATGCAAACCACATATAGGGAGGGCCAACTGTAAGTTATACATATATTTTCAATTATGTGGAGGGCTGTCCCCTCTAACCTCTGCATTGTCCAAGAGTCAACTGTATTTTATAGGTATGTGTCATCTCAAGTCACTGGATAATTAGGTGGATCACTCAATCAATGGTATTGGGAACACTGGGGGTCATTTGGAATAATCTGAAAGTGGATCCTTCATACTGAATGTTACAATGATTTCTAATTGCATCACCATTCAAATGAAAAATAAAATAAATCCATAAAAATACAGGAGGAAAGACAATAGAAAAAATATTTCATAACCTCTTAGGTGCTGAGAACTTTTAAACTATGATTCAAAATACAGAAGCTATGAAAGTTTTTTTAAAGGATAAATTCGACAACATAAAAATATAATATCATATATATAGCAAAATACCACAACCTAAATCCAAAACCAAACGACAAACTGAGAAAAACTTATTTGCAATTTATATTACAAAGGATTAAGGATTTCCAGAAACAAGTAAGAAAAGGATTAATGAATCAATAGAAAAATAAACAATGAATATGAATATAGAATTCAAAGAAATAGGAATATAAATACTTTAAAAATATTACAACATGTTCAACCTGCTTTTAATAAGGAAATAAAAGTAAAGACGCTAATGAATATCATTTTTTTAATCCACATGATCAAAACGCATAAATCTGATAACACTGTGTGGTTGAGGCCATGGGAAAAACTATTGACATTTGGAATATAAAGTTATAAAATCTCCCTAAAGGAAATTTGAATACATTTCTTGAATTTATAAACTCAAAGTGCCTTTTGACCCAGCAACTCAAATTCCTGGATTTTATCCTACACACATCTTCAAGTATGTGAAATAATATACGTCAGCCTGCCCAACTGGGAAGAGCATGTGGAAGAACCGTATTATAAATCCATGTTTTTTAATCTATGGGAGAGAAACAACCTTTTCTTTATTTTACTATGAGAAGTATATCTTCAAAAACCAGGTGTCCAAGAGAGCAGTGGTTCCAGTCAACGAAAACCTTGAAACATCTCTGGCTTCTAGGATAATCAGCAATTTGTGTGCAAACCATGTCTCATTTCATCCCTCAGCATTTGACAGAGAGCCTTTGGAGAATAGGTGTCTAACAATTTTTGAATGCATAATAGATGGAAATACAAAATGCATTAGCAATATTGCTATATTTATCATTCTTTATCACTGCTACTACATTTAGACTGAAAATTCGGTACATTGGGAATTGTCTATTCCCACCGGAATGTACATTCTACGAGGGCAGGAATTTTTACAGGTTTATTATCAATGTATTTCAAGTACCTAGAATATTGCCTTATACATAGTAAGCAATAAATTGTAATGAAAAAAGGAAGCAAATATCATTCATGGTATCTTTGGCACTGTCATCTTTGGCACATGTCAAGTGCCATGGTATCATTGGCACTTTTACTTGAAGTACTTGTCCCCTTAATTTCTGTTTGCCTGCTGGTTACTAACTGTCCATATGCACTTCTGATAACCACTTTCTAACACCTGAGTCTTCCTATTTGGGCCAGTTTTACATGGGTTCTTTTACTTAGAATATTACATTATTATTTTAAAAAATTCTCCTTCAACTGAACTTCCACAAGTTTTTGTCATAAATAAGATAATACATCTTATTATTTTTGTCTTTAAATTAATTTATGGACATTTCTTAAGACTCAAATGTGTGTAGAACAGTTTTTGTGACCACACAGGATCTGCAAAGACATAGCTTCTCTATTAGTGGTAGTGAAAGCACAAAGATAAAAATCTTAATTTTGCAAATTAGGACAATATTCAGGAAGTGAAAATTTCTGGTGGTCTACCTATACCATAAACAAAAATACGTTCTCTAGAACAATAATAACTCTCTCATTCCATGCCCCTGTGCTCTATATTTTAAATGTCTTTCTCCTGGTGGACTCATTTATGGCTTCTGAGTTCCTTGATCTCTTAGCAAATTATTTAAAGACCCTACCAAGTAGAACATGGGTTCTGTTAATAATAAAGATTTAGAGGCAGATGGGATCAATACAAGGTTAAGCGTTTTCTACTGGAGTTACACTGGTCTCATATCTAGATAGTGTTATTGTCTTGAAGCCACTTTAGTAATGATTTGCTGGCTTCCTGGAGACCTTGTTTGTTAGGAGCGCTCTATTTTAAGGGCTACATTAAATTTGATCTTCCCATTATTTAAGGATCTGTCACATTTTATCTCTCAAAAAATGACAGCTCTCAGTGATTAAGGATTAGTCCAACTCCATCCATTCAAGTCTTTTACTGAAGGATGGATACTAAATAAGTAATAATTAATAGAATAAACTCAATGATGAAAGTGCCTTTGAACATGCCCTTCTTCATTCACTGTGCATCTATAATTTGTCAGCTCCTATTTAGCAAAAGTCTCTGCCTCGTCCTGATCCAGCCCCTTCCTTCTGGGTAAGAAGCCACTCTTCCTTACTTCCATACTGCAATAGGAATAACTTTACCCTAGCAGACAGATTATACTGTATTATAATAATTGTTTAACTTCTCCATAACATCCTACACTAAAAGCTCCTTAAAGACAATGGCTATGTCTATGTTTCTGTATTTTGTGCCTAGCAGAGAATGTGGTAAATAATAGAGACTCAGAAAGGAATTGCTGAATAAATGGATAAATAAATGAATAAGACTCTTAATTAGCTCTGAATTTGGAAAGAAAATGTATATAAGTCACTGAATGCCAGAAGGAAGAATGATAATTAAAGAGGCCTATTTCTGCTAAAATTGAATTTAATGCTGATTGGTTTTAATCTTAGGAAATATACTGATAGTTAAATATCAGTTTCTTTATTTACCAAATAGTTGTAGCTAAAACTGTTCTTTTATGTTATTTATATATTTTGAAGAAATTAACTCTTCTAGGTGTATGCCATGAAATTCCTTTAGCAGCCTGAAGTCCCTTATGTATGGGTGTATGCTGTCAGTTACTGGATGATGATGTGTCCACACTATATCCCTGACCCAGGCACAATGGCTGCAATATTACCAATGAAGAAAAACTAAGTTCTACTGAGAAACTGCTGTATTTCTCACAAGAGGTAGACTATCCCTTATTAAATACACTTTATTAGCATTTTCAGCTTGCAAGAATTCACCTTGATATAATAAAACAGAAAAAGAGAGACATTTTCATTTACATTGAAGTATGACATACAGAGTAGTGTACAAACCACACATTATAAATATCTACACATCTTCCAAAACGTAAACTTGTCAATAGATAGAAAATTACTAGCATCCCAGAAGCTCTCCTTGTGACCCATCCCAATTTCTGCCCCTTTCTCCTCCCAAAAGACACTATCCTGCTGTCTGACATCTTAGATTAATTTTTCCTGCAAAGTATACCTGCAAAGTATAGACATGGCATTACACTTATGTAGCATTTTTTGTCTTTCCCTACTAGCAAATTACAGGCATGGAATTATACATTATATATATATTTTTGGTCTTCTTTTATGAGATTCACCCATGTTGTTGTATATTGTGTATGGCAATACTTTGTTCATTATCTTTTTGTAGACTATACTACTGTCTGAATATTCCACAATGTTTATTCATGATATTGTTTATATGGACATTTGAGTTGTTTCCAGTTTGGGTTTGTTATAAATAATACTGCTATATACACTCTTGTCTATAATTTTGACACAAATACATGTATATCTTTTGGCTATATACCAAGGAGTGTGTGTGTGTATATAATTGTATTTACTTCGTTCCTGAAAATGAATTGAAGTTCACAGGTAAATGAAGTAACAGAGCATGAAGTAGGCTTTCATAATGGTAGGAGCTGAGGAACAAATATGTAGAAGATTCTGAAGTTTTCCATTTATTGACAAATAACTGAAAATCTGGCTAGATGAGTGGGTGGTCATCTGTCATTGTCATCCTGGATGAAGAAATAAAGAAATATTAATTTTAGAAGTGTAGAGGAGCATCTGTAGGAGACTCTGTCTTACTGATTCAGGGCTTAATTTATAACTGATTCTAAAACAAGATATATCTCTGCTGTACTCATGATGAAATTTAAGCCAGCCATCCACATTCATTTCTTAACCGATGTTGTCCCAATTTTATAGATAAGAAAATTGAATCTCAGTGAACTTAGGTAAGTTACCCAAACTTACCCAAATAGTTGAAAAACCAACTATTAAGTAGAGGATTAAAGATTTAATTTATGCATACAGTATATATTACATACACATGCGTACACATGTATACGGACATTTTATTCAGAATATGACTGAATAAATGACAAAAGCATTTCATAGACAATATGAAATACTTGAGTTGGGAGAGATAAAAAAATCACTATTGTCTTATACAATTAAGGGATACTATACAGATTTGTGTGTCTAGAACTGTTCTTTATGGCAAAGTTGACATTTTCCTAAGGTCAGAGGTGACTGGGAAAAGGAATGGGGCATTCCTTTCTTGTGGAGATACACCATACTAAGCCACTCTCAGTAAATACAGATATGTTAGTAAATAAACCTTCTGCTAGTCAATGGCTTTGCTTACGTGCTCTTCCATTTTCCACTCCCGTAAGCTACAAGACTCTCACATTAGATTTTCAGTTCTTTAAATACCTTTAGGTGTTAGGAGAAATTGAAACTGCTAGGGAATTTGAGTTCTATGAATAACTCTCCACAAAGTTTGAAAATAAAAAGAGAAAAAGGAAAGCTTTGTAAAACATTAAAAAATAATTGAAGATTTTATTTCTGATCAAAAGATCAGAAAAACTGGGAAGCGCAAGAGTTAAAAAGTAACTGAAAAAAAGATAAAAATTACGGATGCTTGAAGAACTCTAGGAAGTCATTGTTTCCTCATCTTAGAGATCACTGTTGTAGAAAATGTGCTCTAAAATATCCTTTTTTTATTCTAATTTATGCAGTGAATCCTAGAGGGTTTTAACTATAAGTGACTCCCCAGATACGGTGGTCCTGGGACCAGCTGAACAGGTAAGATAATTGATTAGATAGAAGGGATTAGAGAAAAACAGTAAACGAGAATTATGATGAAGGTATATGCCAAGCCTTTTAGGAATGAGACTTTTGAGTTCAAATGGTGAAGTGAGACTAAAATCCAAGGGAAAAATGAATAACATGGCAGAGTAAAATGTTATGTTCTTACCACCAAAACAAAAACCAAAAAATAAAAAAAGCAAAAAACAAAGGGATCATAAGGACATCTTGAGAGGTAACAGAAATGTCTGTTACCTTGATTGTGGTGATGTTATCACTAGTGTTTGCATAGGTCCAAACCCATCAGATTTCCACATTAAATATGTGCAGTTCTTTTTATGTCAATTATACCTCAATAAAGCTGTTTTTCTCTTTAAGTATTAGATCAAAAAGAAAGTCTGGGGCTTCCCTGGTGGCGCAGTGGTTGGGAGTCTGCCTGCCGATGCAGGGGACATGGATTCGTGCCCTGGTCTGGAAGGATCCCACATGCTGCGGAGCGGCTGGGCCCATGGGTCATGGCCATTAGGCCTGCGCGTCTGGAGCCTGTGCTCTGCAGCGGGAGAGGCCACAACAGTGAGAGGTCCACATACCGCAAAAAAAAAAAAAAAAAGAAAAAAAAAGAAAGTCTAAATTTAAACCAATCAATAGTGAGAAACTTGAATTTTCTTTAATTATGTGATTCCAATATTGTGAAAATAGGAATAAAGGCTCAAAGGATCCTACAGTTATAAATTTATGATGAGGCAAAAATTCTGTATACACGAAATTGGACATCAATAGCTTTAGATGGGCTTTAAGAGTCTGAGTTAACTGATACATATTAATCACTTTAAGTATGACTGGAGCTGCCTCTGTTGATCTTATTGGGCCATCTCAGACCCTGAATACTGTACCTTGATTCTCTCTTATACCTTAACTATCTAGTTCTCAAACCAGAGAAGTTTAGAAAGATAAAAAGGATGAAGAGGGAAAACACCAGAATAGAAAAAAGTGATAACTGACAGATTGCAAAAGGGGCTATAAAAAATAAGACATCGTGCTCAAAATAGCATATGATCACCTGGGGATTTACATAAGGATGTGAATGAAAGGGTCTAAGTTATCAAGATAAGTGGGTAAGATTTACAAAAATAATGAAGTTTAAAACAGTAACCCCCAAATATGAGGCATAGTCCCTTTTGGTGGACCATCTCCTTCTTCAACAGTGTGAGATAATTGAGCTATAGCAGAAATGAGTCAGCTCTATGTTCCTTCATTAATATATAATGTTGGGCACATTTCTTAACCTCTTTGAGACTCAATTTCAGTACCTGTAAAATGGTACTATTATGTACATCGCTGGTTTAACAAAATTATTAATAAAATACCATGTATAATATATCATCTATATATGTATATCTAAAATATGTAACATAGGATTGGTGTCCAATTGACGGAAGTTGTCAGTTTTAACCATAAGACCATAAGATTAAAAAATAAGATTACATTTTTGGCTAGGTCTGATTTCAGATGCCACTCCTGGACCTTTCATCTTTCCCATTACTGTTTAAATGGTGGATCTTCAGATTTGATTGCTATATACTGGACAACATTTAAAATGGAAGTTTTGAATTATAATGAGGAAAAGAGGTCCCCATATGCTCAAGGTGACATTCCCACACATATCAACACACAGTAAGATGTAAGCAGTTTATAACGATAAATGTGGGTGGCAATACCAGTGACAATTTTTTTTCCCTGAATAAAATTAAGCTCAGAGGAAAAAAGTCTCACACATTAAATCCCATCACAGCCACCAAGCTGACAACATCTGAGGCTAATTAAATGCTTGTTTAACATAGTTTTCTTTAACCAATATCTCATTACTAGAATCTCAATTCCATTCCCTGAAGTCATGAGGCACTCTCTTGAGTTTCTCTTTTCTCCTTCCACAGTGTAGGAATGAGAATAACATGAGAATAACATGTGCAAAGATGTCTATCTAATGTCAATACTTTCATTTCAATAAGAGGCTTCTTGTTTTCCCATTTTTACTTGACAGGTACGGCTGTATTCCTGGAATTGAAATTAACCTTCTTTATTTTTCTATTTGACTAATAAAGATATTTATTGGAACAGAGAATAAAGGGTTTTATACAAAATGAAAACAGGGCATCACATCAATTAAATACTTGGACAAAGCAACCATTTGTTACACAAATTAAAATTCAATGCAGAAGGCACATTAATTCTATTTATTGGGAGCTTACTCTGTGCCAATGAGGAAGAAATCAGCTTCCACAATAAATAGAAGTTTGTCTTGTTGAAAGGTTAAAATCTCAACTAACAAAGAGGTACTTAACATTTTACTACCCAGAACAAACATTGCAACCTCACTGCATATCTTCAGTGTTTTACTCTGCTGGACAAATCAATTCTGAGACTCCTTCACAGATCCAAAGTCTCTCACAGTAATATGTTTCCTTTCAAATGCATGGTATCAATATTTCTTTTAAATAGTCTTCATTTTCTTCTTTTGTCTGCAAGATACACCTTTCTCTCTGTTGTTAAGTATCACATGGTCTTCCCTCTTCTCTCAATGTCTCAAGGTCCCTCTTCTCCCGTTCACTATAAGACAATTCTTTGAAAGGATCCTAGGTTTTGTTCATGTATGAATTATAAACTTGCTGTGTTAAGGAATATGGATGCTGTGGTCATCCATTACGGGTGGATATGCATTCCCCATCTTTTTTCCTGAATTATTATTCTTATGAAGAAAAAATTCTCAGTCTGTGGTCTTATTTCACACATAAAACATATTCCCAGTGCTTTCTAAATATCATTATTAAATCCTACAGCAAACATAATAAGGTGTGTCTAATACTATCAATTTTAAAAATGAGGAATCTAAGATTTAGTCAAGGTAAATCATTTACAAAATATTATACAAATAAATGATAAAGCCAGAACTTTAAAGAAGCTCTGATTATTAGAACACTTGTTCTAATATCATGGTTTCCCTTCTTTATCAAAATACTCACTGTGTTTTTGTAACACATGAAGAAAATATTATCTCCCAAGCAACTGGCCCAAAAGTTTCTTGTTGGGGCAAATGATTTTGATAAGTCTGTTGACACACAGAGAAGTGCAAGTATTTTAGAGCAGAAGGAGAAAGCCATCTAGCTCAATAAAGAAAAGAAGGAGAAAGATGGATATATGGGCAATGCCTGGGGATCTGGGTGTGGAGAGGGAAGTCTCTGGTTCATAGAAGGATTGAATAGGGGCTTTGAGAAACGTATGAAGGACTCCTGGAGTCTACGGCAGTGTGGATGTACATTCTGGATATCATCTTCAGTAAATCTTCAGTCAATATTAGATTGTACTCTGATGACTTTTGGAGGAACAAAATGTGTTTGTTTTATTAAAGCATGTGGAGAAACGCCAAGTTCTGCTGCAAAGACGGACAACTACAACAGATGCTGCCGAAGGGGCCAGCCAACGTGTGGGTAGGGCATTCATCGCTGAAACATGTTCAGGAGAAACGAGAGGAGAAAAGGCCTAACTCCTGTCACTGAGGACTTAAAATCTAGTTGAAAATTGAAATAAACATTTAATGTTTTGACAAGCTGAGTTGGTATTACAAGAGTAAGGAGATGGCTCTGTCAGAACTCTTGAAGAGACTTAAAGCCATTTTTGTGATATTTAAATAACATGATTTTTAATTTTTAAAAAATTTTTATTGAAGTATAGCTGATTTACAATTTTATGTTAATTTCTGCTGTACAGCAGTGACTCAGTTATACATATATATACATTCTTTTTTATATTCTTTCCCATTATGGTATATCTCAGGATATTAAATATAGTTCCCTGTGTTATACAGTAGGACCTTGTTGCTTATCCATTCTATATGTAATACTAACCCCAAGCTCCCAGTCGATCCCCCCCACCCCCCCTTAGCAACCACAAGTCTAAATAACCTAATTTTTAAAAATTTAAATAATTTAACTTATTATAGTAAGAACAAAGATGTACACTTATCTATTTAGAAAATAGTACAAAAATAGTTCCCATATTGTTTTTATTTTACCGGAAACTGAGATGCATGCATATCCCGTTTTGATTTGGGGAAATAAGAATTATTTTCCTAAGATAATATCATCGGCTAGGATTGTTACATAATGCCAAAATGGCTAAGCTTTTACCATATGAAAGTAACAGAAATCTCAAGTGAGGCCCTATTCTAATTCTTTGTTACTTAAATAAATTTATTCTGTTCTCAGATTCAATGTTAACAAATGTCTGAACCCCTGCATACTCTGTTAGATACCACAAGGAGCAAAGAAAATAAATGGCAAAAGCTCTTGCTTCTACACGTCGCCATGAAAGAAGCAGGGCTGCTTAAATTGCTTTCTGGAGTCATCTAAACGCAGAGTATCTTGTATCTGAGCCCCTCTCCCTAAACCATTCATAGAATAGGTGTGATGTGGGACAGGCCAGTTGCCTGTCTAGATCTAAAGAATCTAAAGAAAAATAAAGCAGAAATCGAAAGAAAAACTAAAAACACAATGTAATTGTGACAGTGAGCTTCTCCTTCTTTTTTTTTTTTTTTTTTGGGTTCGCAGGCCTTTCACTGTTACAGCCTCTCCTGCCGCAGAGCACAGGCTCCGGACACGCAGGCCCAGCAGCCATGGCTCATGGGCCCAGCCGCTCCGCAGCATGTGGGATCTTCCCGGACTGGGGCACGAACCCGTGTCCTCTTCATCGTCAGACGGACTCTCAACCACTGCGCCACCAGGGAAGCCCTGCTTCTTTTTTTAAAAATCATTATACTCTACCATTTATCAAGGTAATAGGACTATTTTTGTATTATTGTGTGCTCTGTTATATTCTGTCATGTGAACAATTTTTTCAGGGAATTATATCTGAAAACATTTTTGTTGTACTTTTTTATCACTCTAATGGCCGATTTTATGCCAAGAACAGAACATTTTCCTAAAAAATAATAATAGATAATAATTTCCTTTGACAAGGACTATAATGAGAGCATAAAATTGAGGGGGAGAAAGTATAAATTTATTCTTGTGACAAATATTTCAATGCGCAGAAAATGGTGCACCATTAATCTATTTGTATGACAGGCTTTGGTTGGACTATCATGGAACTCAGAGGATGTCATATCCTACATCAGTTTCTCTCTCCAGGGGAAAATTATTCAGCTCGTGGAATATGGACGAATACAGACTGAAAGTAAAAAATGTACCCTGCCCAACTACACATAGGAGGGGTTCTCTCAGCAATTCTGTAAACTCCCATTTTCAAGTGCCGTATGACACAGTTCCCATAATTCATCAGCTTTATGAGGCCGAGCTCAGTAGTCACTTGCTTTCAGAAGAAGATTAAAGTAACTCTTTCTGATAAGTTTAAGAATCATTATCAGTGTGGCTGAAATGATAAAACCATAGAGTTCTTATCACAGAAAATTTTTTCCACAGAAAAGGAAAGAAATAAACATTTCCAAAAGTCACTAAACTTTCTATGAAAAAAAAAGAGTAGTTAACAGTTAAGTAAACTGTGTAAATATGTATAAATCAATGGGGTAACCAAAGATCAAAAAAAGGTCATAATGTATTTGAAGTCAGGACTTCCCTCAGTCTTTGTGTTTATATATTTTCTATACTTATCAGATTAATAGTAGAGCTCTTTTCTGGGTCAGTGGAAATAATATTGGCTATATATCTAGATGAGGCTTGGAATCTGATCCTACATTATGAGTGTTGATTATCAGGCAAGATATCTAGAAGAGAAATCTAGAACAATGAAAACAGATCAGGTCTCAGTTTTAGTACTCTGTATTTTTCTAAAGAAATTTAAACTTTGAAAAGTACCTTCTAAAAATAAACCTGCCTGAATGTATATGTTTTGATATAAGGCAGAATCTTGGAAGAAAGTAGCATGTCTCAGGCTTGAGTTCAACCATAGATAAACTGGGACTTTTGCTGGTAAGAGTGGAAAATACTGCACACTGCTTGAGCCCAGGACAGGTAAACACTAACTAGGAAAAACCAGAGCTAAAAAACCAGAAATTGGTGTGGAAAGAGCTTGCTTTACACTCTGTCATGTACATCTTCTTGAGCTTACCATACATAGTAGTTTTCATGGTAGCCCCTAAAAAGGTAAGCCTAAGTCCAAATCCCTGGAAACTATGAATGTTAGCTTAGGGGAAAGGGGTCTTTGCAGATGGAATTAAATTAAAAATCAAGAGATGTGATCATCTTGGATTACTAGGCAGGCCCTATGTAATGGTAAATGTCCTTACTATTAGAGAAAAGGAGAAGACGCAGAAGAGGAGGTGGCGTTGTGATGAGAGAAGCAGAGACTGAAGTGATGCAGCTACAAACTAAGGGGTGATAAGAATTGCCAGCAGCCACCAGAAGACAAGCATGGAATAGATTCTCTCCAGAGGGAGAATCTTGGGAGAGAGCACAGCCCTGCTGACACCTTGATTTCAAACTTCTGGCCTCCAGAACCGTGAGAGAATACGTTTATGTTTGCTTTAAGCCACCCAGTTTCTGGTAATTTGTTACGACAGCCCTAGTCAACTAACATACTCTGTCATGTCCAAAGTGAAGTGGTAAATAAAAATATGCAAAGGGAAAAAAGGAAAGATGGATATCCCCATTTCTTTAACCATCCAAAAGCATTGGGAAGTCTTAGGTGTAAAATATGCTGACATCTAAGAAGCGTGGCCAAAACAAGCCTGGATCCGGCAAGATGAGGGACAAGCTCCAGATGGGAAGGGCCCAGGTTGAGATGGCACCTTCTGTATACCTACGACAAACAACCTCTAATGAGAAAGACCAACTCTGCTCTGGTTCATACAAATATTCATACAAGTTAAAGAAAACCAATCTTGTGAGAAGGCAGGCACGGCAGTGGGAGGCTGGACAGACTTGAGTGAAGGAAGTCTGTTGGCAGAAAATCTGGCAGATTCCTGGGGAAGACCAGAGAAAAGGGAAAGAGGCAGATGCTCGCCCATCTCATGTTCTGGTTGTAGCCAACACTGCTGAACCCTTGACTATCAAACTAGTTCCCATGCAGTGTTAGCAGCCTACCATTCCCCACTAAGATGACGTGGGGTTATCCGACTATCTGAGTGGGTTGAGATGACCTGATGGAATGTATAAACTCTACCATGTTCTGGTCCTATTTTTTCCAAAGTTTATGCAATTAAAAATATTTTTTATTTTATATTAGAGTATAGTTGATTCACAATGTTGTGTTAGTTTCAGGTGTACAGAAAAGTGATTCAGCTATACATATACATGTGTCTATTCTTTTTCAGATTCTTTTCCCATTTAGGTTATTACAGAATATTGAGTAGAGTTCCCTGTAATATATGTTCTGTTTCTTAATAGAGCCTCTTCAGAATTCCTAATGAACTCTTTAGAACTGTTTTGGTTTTTTTCATTTGTTTCTTGTTTTCAGAAAATGTGAAAGTCCATAAGAAGGCACAATGCTTTCACTTTTCTTAAATATATTTGTGTTTATTTCAACTGTTCAGCTGACAGGGGTAAAAAGTAAGAGAGAGGGTTTTAAATTGTTTCCACAGTGTTCTGCATGGTTTAACAGTCAACTGCCTCTCTGATATATCAGGACTATTATGCTGTGTGAAATATTCTTTCATTTGATAATGACAACTTAATTTCTATTTTATGGTGCAGGTGCCATGGGGCAATTTGTGGTGATGAATTAGCATCATTTAGAGCTTCCTAATATGATAATTTCCCAGTAATCCTAAAACCTCTGCCCTGTTCATATCAAGGTTTAGCTACAGGCCTCTGAGTACCCCTCTGGCTACAGTTTTCAACCTGTTAGTCAGCAGGAAGCATAAAAAGGGGAGCAAGCATTCTGTGAAATGCAGTGAGTAAAATAAAATATTTTGACATAGTGACAGGTTTAAAGTCAGTTTTACCATGTACTTGCTGTGTAATAGAAGTTTCTTCCCTTCAGAGTTTCAGTTTCTGTATCAATCAGGAACTATAATCTGCTCCCACATTAATTTATCCATTTATCTGGAAACAAGAATTTTGGTAGCTTCCAGTTCTGGAAGACTCTAAACGGCATTGCAATACATTTATACGTATTATTTTTGGTGAACATAGGTACTCATTTCTATTGAGTATATACTTAGGAGTAGAATTACCGGGGTGTATTTTATGTGCATATTTGTTTTTTTGAAGATGCTGCTCCACAGTTTTCCTAAGTGGATATATAAATTTTATTTTCTACCTCTGTTACGCAAGACTTCTAGTCGGTCCACATCCTCCCTGACACATGATATTGAACATAATCACATCTTAGCTACTTATTTTCTCTCCTAAGTTTCTTTTGCAAGACTGTTTCTTTTACAGTCTTGCACATTGTAGTAGGTGACAGCTGCATTCCACACCTATGTGTCTGCGCTGATTTCTCTCTCCATTTCGCTCCCTGAATCCAAAGAAGCACAAGCCCTGATAATTCTATTTCAAAACATCTTTCTAATGTGTCAGCTTTCCTCTCTCTCCATTGCCAACTTCCGATTCTAAAGAAAAACACTTTCTCGCTTGGTCAACCTCAAGAGCTCCCTAACTAGTCTCTCCACTTCTCTTGTTCCCTCCAATTCATTCCTCATATAGCAGCCAATGGGATGTTTTCAAAAGTAAACTGGATTCTTCCACATCTCTGTTTACTCCTCATGTAAAATGTTCTGTAATTATACTATAAATCTTGAAGGTTCATTGTTCAGAATGTCATTCCTTTTTACACCTGGATAATATTCTAGTGTCTAGTCATACTACATTTTGTTTATCCGTTCATCTGTTGATGGACATTTAGGTTGTTTACATCTTTTGGGTATTGTGAATAGAGGTGCTATGAACATTTGTGTACATTATGCTAAGTGAAAAAATTCAGGCACAAAAGGCCACATATTATACGATTGCATTTATAGGAAATTATACAGAATCGGTAAATCCATAGAGACAGAAAATGGGTTAGTAGATTCCCGGGGGTTGGAGGACAAGGAATGGAGAATGACTGCTTAATGGGTATGAGGTTTCCACTCAAGGTGATGAAAAAGTTCCGGAACTAGATTGTGGTGATAGCTTTTTAAAAAAAATTTTTTTTTTTTTTAAACCCTTCATATAATTTCCATTTTACTTCTACTAAATTCCAGATTTCTCGTCTTGGATAATCTGAGTTCTTTTGATCTGGCTTTCTGATTTGGAGCCATTCTCTGCAAATTAAGTAAACTCCAGCCATTTTTATCCCCTTTTAGTTCCTATAATGCACTGACGTAGGACTTGCTTGAAGCATCATTCCTCCTATTCTCCGCCACGGCTGAATATTCCAATCCTGCTCTACCTCCTGTAAGTCTTACTTTAAATGTTATCTCCTTAGACAGACCTCTCCTCATCCTGTAAAAGTAGCCCTCAGGTTCGCCTCCTGCCCTTGTGGTCATTCAATTTGTTCGACCATGACTCTTAGTTATCACCTTTCTACTTCATTCCAAGTTTGTAGTAATTGACTTATTTGTTTACCTGTTTAACATCTATTGCTCCCCCACTAGCGTCGGGAACAAGTTTGTTTCATTCAGCAACAGTATCTGGCACATAATCAGTGCTTAACAAATATTTCTTGGACAAAACATTAAATTATTAACACATGCCTTTCTATGGTCTACACTGGAAGTTCACATTTCTACAAATGTTCCAAATGAAAACACTGCAGACACTTATGTGGAGCATTCGTATTCTGCCTAATCCATATAGAACCCCAACAAATGTTATTTTAAATAAATAAGGGAGTGAATAAATTAATGGAAATGTCAACAGATTTTCTTAGAATCTTAAATGTAAAGAGTTTCTTGGGCTTCCCTGGTGGCGCAGTGGTTGAGAGTCCACCTGCCGATGCAGGGGATACGGGTTCGTGTCCCGGTCCGGGAAGATCCCACATACCGCAGAGCAGATGGGCCCGTGAGCCATGGTCACTGAGCCTGCACGTCCGGATCCTGTGCTCCACGATGGGAGAGGCCACAACAGTGAGAAGCCCGCGTACTGAAAAAAAAAAAAAGAATTTCTTATCTCAAGAGTAACACTTTTCCATTTATTTTAGTTTTCTTAATTTTAAAAGTTTTATTCTTTACATATATAAAATATAAATATAGTCACTCTACTTATATATATTATGTATAATATGTAATATCACTCTGTTTTCAATCTAAATCAAGTCCCACATAGCCAAGCTCTGTGACTACTTAAATCATAGACACAAAGTAAATTTTATTTTTTGATCTTTCTACAATTAAACTAATTATGAAAATAGTTAAATATGAAGATAGATGGGTTGTAATCATCCTCAGTCACTTTTGTGGTACGTGGCAAATTTCTTAGTCTTTCTGTGACTCACCGTTTTCTACTTTTAAGTAAAAAAGTTGGGTTAAATGAATGTTATAGCATCATGAGTTCCATGGCTCCAGGTGGAACATGTAGAAATCCCTTCTACATGTCTGCCATTCACTCTATTCAGTTCTGCCACTTCCATAAAAATAAATTTAAAAATAAGCCACCAGACCAGATTTTAATTCCAATGGGAGTTATACTTCTTTTGTTTGTACAATTCCTTATTTATTCCTAAATTATTTTTTTTAAAGTCTCATACCAAATCAGAATCACATTTTTTTTTTTTTTTTTTTTTTTGGTGGTACGCGGGCCTCTCATTGTTGTGGCCTCTCCCGTTGCGGAGCATAGGCTCCGGACGCACAGGTTCAGCGGCCATGGCTCACCGGCCCAGCCACTCCGCGGCATGTGGGATCTTCCCGGACCGGGGCACGAACCCGTGTCCCCTGCATTGGCAGGCGTACTCTCAACCACTGAGCCACCAGGGAAGCCCCAGAATCACATCTTAATAAATCTGGTTGTCTAGCAGCCTTTGTCATTGCATATTTTTTTAACATCTTTATTGGAGTATAATTGCTTTACAATGGTGTGTTAGCTTCTGCTTTATAACAAAGTGAATCAGCTATACATATACATATATCCCCATATCTCCTCCCTCTTGTGTCTCCCTCCCACCCTCCCTATCCCACCCCTCTAGGTAGTCACAAAGCACTGAGCTGATCTCCCTTTGCTATACGGCACTGCTTCCCACTAGCTATCTATTTTACATTTGGTATATGTAAATATATGCAATGTATGCAAATCAACCAATGTGATACACCATATTAACAATTTGAAGGAGAAAAACCATATGATCACCTCAATAGATGCAGAAAAAGCTTTTGACAAAATTCAATACCCATTGATGATAAAAACCCTCCAGAAAGTAGGCATAGAGGGAACTTACCTCAACATAATAAAGGCCATATATGACAAACCCACAGCCAACATTGTTCTCAATGGTGAAAAACTGAAACCATTTCCACTAAGATCAGGAACAAGACAAGGTTGTCCACTCTCACCACTATTATTCAACATAGTTTTGTAAGTTTTAGCCACAGCAATCAGAGAAGAAAAAGAAATAAAAGGAATCCAAATCGGAAAAGAAGAAGTAAAGCTGTCACTGTTTGTAGATGACATGATAATATACATAGAGAATCCTAAACATGCTACCAGAAAATTACTAGAGCTAATCAATGAATTTGGTAAAGTAGCAGGATACAAAATTAATGCACAGAAATCTTTTGCATTCCTATACATTAATGATGAAAAATCTTAAAGAGAAATTAAGGAAACACTCCCATTTACCATTGCAACAAAAAGAATAAAATTCCATTGCATTTTGCAAGAGCTACATTTCAAGTCGAGCCTGGGAATTTAAACACGGTTGTAATTAGTTGAGCCCTGTAAATTGCAGATTTTATATCCTTGTAACGTATCTCAGAGATTTTGTGTCAAGACACGAAACGATATAGTATGTCAAGATTTGGGAAAATATATGCCAAAGTGTGATGGTTTAGTTGAAAACACAGCTGGCTGGGAAAAAAAGCTGGGAAATGGTAGGATGCAGGAAGCATGGTTAGTGCGTTTGGAATGACTGTAAAAATATCTGTTTACTATGCAGTTTCTTCTTACTGTTAAGATGAAGTACTCCAGGAGTATTTGGTAGTATTGTCCCCCTTACTTTAAGAAAACTATACTCAATATTTTGTAATAATCTATAAGGAAAAATAATCTGAAAAAGAGTATATATATATGTACATATATAACTGAATCACTTTGCTGTACACCTGAAACTAACACAACATTGTAAATCAACTATACTTCTATTAAAAAATTAAAAGTTTTTAAAAAGAAAATATAAATAATACAAAATTAAAAAGAGAGAACTAACTACTGACAGAATAAAGAAAGAATATGAGAAATGGTTGGAAGTCATGAAAAGAAGGTGAATAAATTATCCTGAATAGATAGGAAAACATTGATTGAAAATATTGGAAGAATTTACATAGGTGCTGTGCCTCAGATGTGCACTGCCTTTTGTTTTCCTTTCTAAGAATTAGCATTTCTAGCGATCCTTCCTTTTAAGAAGCCAATCAACAGAGACATGCCTTTACTCCAAACAGCAGCAGTGCTTGTGTAAAGCATGGGAAGCCGAGTACAACTTTGTTGTGGAATTATTTCATGTTTGTGAGATACTTCTCTCATGTGACTATAAGATTTCTATGGGTGGAGATAACGTTACAGTTTCTTCATGTGCCCATGGAACAGTGGTAGGCAACTACCACTGTTCCATGGGCACATGAAGAAACTGGAAGTAAGTCAGAAAGAGAAAAACAAATACCGTATGCTAACATATATATATGGAATCTAAAAAAAAAAAAAATGTTCTGAGGAACATAGGGGTAGGACAGGAATAAAGACGCAGACATAGAGAATGGACTTGAGGACACGGGGAGGAAGAAGGGTAATGTGGGACGAAGTGAGAGAGTGGAATGGACATATATACACTACCAAATGTAAAGTAGATAGCTAGTGGGAAGCAGCCGCATTGCACAGAGAGATCAGCTCGGTGGTTTGTGACCACATAGAAGGGTGGGATAGGGAGGGTGGGAGGGAGACGCAAGAGGAAGGGGTTATGGGGATATATGTATATGTATAGCTGATTCACTTTGTTATACAGCAGAAACTAACACAACAATGTAAATCAATTATACTCCAATAAAGATATTAAAAAAAATAGAACAGTGGTAGTTGCCTAGTGCAAAGATGACTACTTACTGTCTAAAGTCTGGTTAATTCATTCAATTCCACAACTATATATTGACCACTTATTCTATGTCCCAATATAAGCTGATGCAAAAATTAAGCAGAACCACAGATGTTTTCTATCCCAAAGGGGCACCTCAATCCTCTTTCACATAGATAACAGTTGCCCGATTTCAAGCCTTGTCATATAAAGCTGAAGCACTGGGTTTGAAGGTATGTGACATGGTTCTGAAATGCTTTTGTGAGAGGCAACCTGGTCCTGTTGAATATTTCTGGAAGGGCATTTGAATTGATTTATTGATTGATTCAGGGTGGGATGGAGGGCTTTAACCAATGAAAACTTATCCCTGAGCCTCAGGGAGAACTGAAAAATCAGTGGAAAACTTTAGTATCTTCGTTAATGAAGACACAGTTTTTAATGTAGTGCTTTAAAAACCATATTAGCACAAACAGTATTCCTAAATCCATTTATGATGAAAGCTAAGCAAAGCTGAGAGATCTTTGTGCTATGTAGCTAGAAGGGAGAACGTAAATCACTGCTGTGTTCCGGATTCCATGTTAAGCACGTCACATAAACATTTACATTTTACTCTTGTAAAACACTTCTTTTTTAAAAAATGCTTATTTAGTTATTTTACTTATTTATTTGGTTGCGCCGGGTCTTAGTTGCAGCATGTGGGAGCTTTAGTTGCGACATGGGAACTCTTAGTTGCGGCATGCATGCAGGATCTAGTTCCCTGACCTGGGATCAAACCCCGGCCCCCTGCATTGGGAGCGTGGAGTCTAGGCCAGTGGACCACCAGGGAAGTCCCTCTTGTGACACATTTCTAGGTAAACTTTATTCTCTAATTTTGCATAAGGTATAACTCAGGCTCAAGGAAGTAAAGTGTCTTTCTCAATTTCATGGAACTAAAAGGAAGCCGAGTCCTTGATAAAGGATGTCCTATGGGACTTACTCTCCCAGCTCTCTTGCTAATATGTAGAATAGTACAGAACAAAGTGGTGTGCATTAACATCCCTGCAACAGATTTTACGTATAACTTAGATAAATGTATATGATTTCACATTTTTAGCAAGGGCGGTTATTGAAAATTTAACAGTTGCTACATATAAATAGCAGATGTCATTATGCTTTCCTCCAGCAGAAAAACATTAAGGAAAAACTATACAATTGAATTTTACATTCGAAGTAAAGGGTAATCACAGTAGACTATAAAGTTATTCTCTGGAAGTTGTTCTGTGAAACAAATGTTACTGATTTTAATTAGAGGTACATGTATGCACAATTTCACATTTAATGCTGAAATGAGAAGTTAAAGAATTCAGCCTCAGTGGCCTTAAGTCAATTCAGAAGAAAACATGTCTCACTTCAGAGCTTAAGCAGTAAACACAGCTTTAAAGTTCTATCCCTGAATTTCAGGTTAGTCTTTTTATATTTTCTTATCATTTAGAAGGTTCAATTTTTAACCAAGTTACCTCCTATATATATATATATATATATATCTTTCCTCTGCCCAGGAAAAAAAATACCATTATGAAAATATAAAGTTTTCAGAGGGTCAAACACAAAGACAATAAGAAACTCTTCAGAGGTTTTCTTTGAAAAGATGTTTTTGGGTGATTTCGATTTCTCAATAACTCTATCTCTTCATTTGTAATGCATATGGCATTTCACTCTAATCCCTTTTTTCTCTGATAATCACTGCAGAAACCACTCCTGATTCACTTTAATCAACAATGGATTGGGTTAGTTAGGAGACCTGCTTGTATTCAAATGACCTAAAATAAAATATAATGGTCAGGTCTTTTCGTATTTGCTATATGTCGAATAAACTGCTCCATTAAGAAATGGAAGGAAAACATAGCACGTCCTTGCAGAGAAGCATGTAATTACTGTATATTGCTTGGAGGAGAAAGTGCACACTTCTCCCAAAATGCTATTTAGAGTCTTCCATTTCTCAAATTTAATTTGCTCCTCCATGGGCTTTGCACCCCCAGTGCTGACAGGCTAAGCGTAGAGATTGGGCAAGAGGTGATTGGGAGTGTTAATGGTGGAGCACAGTTTCAAGGGTTTGTTTATTCTTGTTGATTTATTTGTTTGGTTTTCAGAACAGAGGCTCAGCACAGGACAAAGAAGGTTTCAGAGCAATCTTCCTCAGAACGCTGTGGTGTGGAAACACCAGGATGAGTGGGCGAATGAATGAAGATATTCCTAAGCTTGGGAATAAAACTGAGGTTGGAAACCATTTGTCAAGTAGGCCAACGCTCTGTCAAATGGAAAGATCTAAAACAGGAATTAAACAGTTTTTGCATTCCCGTAATTCTGTGATTTGCCTTTCTTGTTCATGAAAGACATTGTTCACTGATCACGCAAATATTCTCCAGAGAGATCAGATGTTGCAACACCCCTCTCTGCTATGATCACCAACAGAGTAGATTTACCAAGAGCTGAAACTGAGCTCATACAGTTAGAAGGTGTGAGGTAAATAAAACAAAGAAATTAAGATTGGAGGCTCTCAGCCTAAGTGTTGAAAACCCATGCATTTTCTCTTCACTTGAGAAGGCAGTATTCCTTGTGGTTAAGAAACTGGACTCTGGAGGCTTGTCTGGCTTTGCATCCTACCTCTGCCAGTAACGACTTGTGTAAATTTGCTGTAATTATATCTCTGTGCCTAAAATAAGACAAAACTAATAAACATTACTTTATGATGTTGTTGTGAAAATTGAATGAACTTACAACAATGAAAAAGGCACTATCAATGATAGAGATTTAATTATGTCAGATTTGACGGCCTTTTTCTAGCCCTAGCCAAAATGAACTCTTAAAATGAAAATAAGATTGTTGCCAGATTCATTATCTTCCATTTCTTTTCCAAACTTCTGCTCTTGTCAGTTGGTTTTTCCATAGGCTTCTTAACATGTCTCTAAGTATTTTCTCAGGTGGTGTGATAGTGTTTTTCGTTTGTTTTTGTTTTACTTTTTATTGAATATTTGACATGTAGCATTGTGTAATTTTACGCTGTACAGCCTGTCACTTTGATACATTTGTATGTTGTAATATGATTGAAGTTGTAGTGATATTTGTCACATTCCATAATTATAGTACAATATTACTGTCTGTATTCATTACACCATGAATTAGTATAATTCCAATAATTAATAATTCATTGACTTATTTACTACTTGTTACAAATTTGTACCCCTAAACAACATCAATCTTATCCCCATCCCTGCTGATGGTTAGTTTTGTGTGTCAACTTGACTAGGCTATAGTACCCAGTTATTTAATCAAGCATTAAGCTAGGTCTCTCTGTGAAGGTATATTGTAGGCATGGTTAAGGTCTACAGTCAGTTGACTGGGGGAGAAAAAATGGTCCTACATGATATACAAGTACCATTCAAAAGTGGACAGCTTGAGCAATATAGCTGGATGTTCACATTGCTTGAAGGGAGAAAAGCCCGGAAGTATACACGTATATTGATTCAAGGGCTATGGAAAATAATTTGATTGGATGGCCAGGGACTTGGAAGGAAAACAGTTAGAAAGTTTGTGACAAAGAGATTTGGGGAGGATGTGTGTGGATATACATTTCTGAATGGGCAAAACCCATGAAGATATCTTTTCCAATGATTTATGCATCTATCTTGACACTGATGCTGCAACCTTGATTACTTTAGCTATATGATAAGTCTTGAAATAGGATAGACTGATTCCTCCTGTTTTACTAAAAATTATTTTAAAAAATCGTTTTAGTTATTTGAGTTCCTTTGTTTTTCCATATACGTTTTAGAAAAATTTTGTCAATAATCAAAAAAAAATTTTACTGAAATTCGATAAGGATTGTGCTAAGGGGCTTCCCTGGTGGTGCAGTGGTTGAGAGTCCGCCTGCCGATGCAGGGGACGCGGGTTCGTGCCCTGGTCCGGGAAGATCCCACATGCTGCGGAGCGGCTGGACCCGTGAGCCATGGCCGCTGAGCCTGCGCATCTGGAGCCTGTGCTCCACAACGGGAGAGGCCACAACAGTGAGAGGCCCGTGTACCGCAAAAAAAAAAAAAAAAAAAAAAGAATTGTGCTAAACCTGTGTATCAATTTGGAGAGAACTAAAATTTTATGGGTTTTTTTTCCATTTAAAAAAATATCTTTTGTGATTTATTTCATCAAAGTTCTGGAATTTTCCATTTAAAAATCCTATACTTTTTTTTTTTGACTTACATTTAAGCATTTTATTTTATTTTGGTTCTTTTGTAAAAGTTTTTTTTTTTAATTTCAAATTCCAATTGTTCATTGCTGTTATTAGAAAAGTAATTTACTTCTCTGAATTAGCCTTTTACCATGTGACCTTGCTATAACCACTATTAGTTTTAAAAGTTTTTTTTTGTTTTTTTATTCACTGGGATCTTCACAGATAAATATGTCATCTGTGAACAAAGACTGCTTTATATCTTCCTTTCCAATGTGCATAACTTATATTTTCTTTTCTTTTCTATTGGATTTTCTAAGATTTCTAGTACAATGTTGAATAGGAGTGGTAAGAGACAACAGTTTTGCTTTTTCAGATCTTACGGGAAAGTGTCAAGTTTCTAACTTTTAAATACATTGTCAGCTGTAGGTTTTCTGTAGGTGTTCTTTGTCAAGTTGAGAAAGTTGTGTTCTGTTTGTAGTTTTCTGAGATTTCTTTTGGTCATGAATTGATGTTGGATTTTTTTTCAAATACTTTTTTCTCATCAATTAATATTGTCACTTTTCTTTTTCTTTAGCCTGCTGATGTGATGAATTACATTAATTGATTTTTGAATTTTGAACCAGTTTTGCATACCTGGAATAAATCCCACTTAGTCATGGTGTATAACTCTTTTTATACATCATTGGATTCAATTTGCTAATAGTTGGTTGAGGATATTTACATTATGTTCTTGACAGATATTGGTCTGTAGTCTTCTTTTCTTATAATATCTTTGTCTGATTTGTGTAATAAAGTAATGCTGTCCCCTAGAATGAGTTAAGAAGTATCCCCTCTGCTTCTTTTTTCTGGACTATATTGTAGAAAATTGGTATTACTTTTCCTTAAATGTTTGATATAATTTGCCAGTGGAACCATCTGGGCTTGGTGATTTCTTTTTTGAAAGGTTACTATTGATTCAAAATTTTTAATAGATATAGGCCTATTCAGATTATGTGTTTCTCCTTGTGTAAGTTTTTGTAGTTAATTATTTATATACTTGGATTAATATCTACCATGTTTGTACCTATTTTTTATTTGTTGATTTTTTGTTTGTTTGTCTATTCCCATTCTACTTCTATATTTTTCTGCCTTGTCTGTGTATAATTGATCATTTTACCTGGTTCCATTTTATCTCCTCTTTTAGTATATCAACTGTATTTCTTTTTGAATTTGTTTTATTGGTTGCTCTAGAATTTCCAACATGTATTTTTAACTAATCTAAATTTATCTTCAAATAACACTATGTTGCTTCACATGTAGTAGAGTTACTGCATAACAAGTAGACAGTTCCTCCCTCCTTATGACATTTTTGTCATTCAATTTACTTATCTATATGCTATAATTTCCCAATAATACATTGATGCTATTATTATTTAACACAAGTGTCTTTCAGACCAATTAAGAATAAGAAAAATAAAATATTTTATTTTACCATTGTTTATTCTTTTCCTGACATTTTTCTTTCCTTTATGTAGATCTGAGCGCCTGTCCTATATTATTTTTCTTCTGCCTGAAGTATTTCATTTGACATTTTTTGCAAAGAAGTTCTAGTGATGATGAATCCTTCAGGGGGGGGTGTGTGTGTGTGTGTGAGTGAGTGCACACATGTGCATATGACAGATAATGACATTATGTTTTCTTTACTTTTGAAGGATAATTTTGCTGAATATAGAAGGCTTGGGTTCTATCTGTTTGTTTTATAATTATACTGCTTGTTATCTGAGCAAACCGGATCTGTGATTTAGTGTCTGTAATTAATTTTGGAAAGCTCCTGACCTTTATTACTTCAAGTATTTCTTTGCAGGATTCTCTCTCCTTTTCCTCTTGTATTCGAATTATGTGTATATTACGCCTTTTGAAATTCATAGTTCTTGGAAAGTCCTTATTGAACTATCCTCAAGATCTCTGCTTCTTGCCCTCAGTGTGTCCAGTCTACTGATGAGCCGTCAAAGGAATTCTTCATTTACATTTCACTTTTCTTCCCTATAATATTTTCATTCTTTTTTAGAATTTAATCTCTCTGCTTACATTACTGGTATGTTTTTGAAGGTTGTTTATTTTTCCATTGGATTCCTTAATGTGTTAATTATAGTTTTTTTATATGTCCTGTCTGGTAATTTGAAAATATGTATCATCTGAGTCTAGTTCTGATCCTGGTCTTATCTATTTGTACTATTTGTTTTTCTTTCCTTTTTTAAAAAAAATTTTCTAATAGGCTTTATACATTTTAGTTACTGTTGTTGCAGGTCAGACAGCTTGTACTGGGTAGTAGGAACTGACGTAAACAGGCCTTTAGTGTGAGGATTTATGTTAATCTGGCTAAAAGTTGGGCTGTGCTTAATATTTTATGTAGTTCCAGATGCCAGAAACTTCAAATTTTTCTTATACCTTTGTTTTTATCTCTGCCATTGACTTTGAGCTTCCTAAGAACCCTTCCCCAGAGATTCTTGGTCTTGAAGCTCTTTTACTTGTAAGCTACTGTTGGTGTGGATGTCGTATGCAGGGGGAGGGGAGGGCAGAAGTATTCTACAATCTTTTGATTAAATCTTAGTCTTTTAGTGGGCCTGTATCACAAGACTGCGACCTTTACCAGTGTTTCTACAGTAGTATAGCTTTCCCCTTAGGTAAGAAAGTAAAGATATAGGGACCTGGCTTGGGAGAATCATTTTTCTCCATCAGAGAAAAGACTGAATAGAATTTTTTTTTTCCCTAGAGAGTAGGTCTTTGTTATAGAGAATGCTCTAGACATTTGAAAATAATGATTACTCTTCCTCTTCCTCAGCCAGAGCTAAGAATGTATATTTTTCATGTCTTCACCATTAAAACCAGGTGGGGTTCATGGATGTAAAATTCACGAAGTATGGGGGCCTCTAAGACTGCAGCCTCTGCCATTTCTTGCTCTCACTAGTCCATGTTCAGCCTCTAGCAATGATTCAAAATTAGTATTTAAGTTTTCCTTGTAGTTTTTATCTCTAGTGATTTCTGTTCCAGGTAAGCAGTTCTTGGCTTTGACTCTCTGGATTCACCTGTCTCTACAGATTTTATGATGAAAGTTTCAAAATTTTCTGCTGTTTCCTTATGGTAAGAATGGTGGTGACAACTTCCAAGCTCTTTACATGTCAGGGCTGAAACTTGGAAGACTCCTCGTTTTCTTTATACATTAGTAATTAAATAGTACCACAGAACAAAGTATAAAAACTTAAAGCTAATAAGAGCAGAGCTATTACCACCTCTATACTTGAAGAGATGAGAGGAAAAAGAGGATCCCATAGAGAAAATTTAATAGTAAAGCTTCTCAACAGAAGCCATGATCTTCCATGGATGGTGAAGCCGAGTGATACCACACAGTGAGGCAACTCTCCCACCACCCATTTCTTCTGACTGATCTTCTGTGGTTCCCCATTGGCCACCTTACTGTTAGACAGTGGGTGGGGGAAGGGCAAAGGATGTTCTGGCAAACAGAAGGTATCCAGCACCACTTTTACTAGTGTTACCCACCTAAACTGGTAATAATACCAACAACCATCTATGGCGAGGAGATAATGATGGGGATATTAATAAGGAGGAGAAACCTGGCTTCTGTGGGAGATTTTCAGAACAGAGGACTCTCCATGTGCTCAAGACTACTTTGTTCATGTCTAGTAAATTTTCATAGTTTTGAAAAAGTGAAGAGATTATAAACTAGATCAGAAAATGCAGAGTAAGCAGGGGGGAAATAAAAACCAAGCCCTTAAAAGCAGGACAGTGCCTGAATTCTTCCATTGTGGGGATTAGCTCCCTTGTGCTTTCAACATTCCCTCTACTTACAAAGTCCTCACATAATCTCTCCTGCTCTACTTTTTCCCCTTTCTCTGTAGTTTAATTCAGATACTATTTTTTCTTATAAGAAACATTTCTCATAGAATTTACTCTTTTATTTCTCTAAATTTCCATAACACATTTTGATTCCCCACATTTCCAGTACATTCCACCAGGCACTGTTGAATTTTATGTGTGATTGTTTTCATTCATTCATATATTAAAAATTAATTATTAAATTAAAGGCAAGTCATGGAAAATGGAATCATATAAAACACTAATATAAATTGTTAAAAATGTGATGTGGTTTGCAGAAGAAGCTAAACCTGCAAAAATAAGTTACGGCCAATTCATAAAAGACTAGGATATGTGTGCTAAGATAATGAGATTGAATTTGTTTCTGGAATCCTAAGTGATTCTGAAATAAGAAGTAACTGTACGTGCAACTGAGAGTATGCGTTATTTTACCTTCATCCTTAAATTCCGCGGAATACTCTATATACTGATAAATTATTGTTAGATTGATAAGTAAGTGAATTTAACCTTTTTCTTGTGGAAGCAAAACTGAGGCCTGGAAGACGAGGTTGCTCATGGTGATATAACCAGGTGGTGGCAGAGATTTCTAGTCTAGAAGTCTATATTACAACATGAAGTGATTTCCCCTTGCTTTCCACATCTCTGTTCATGTTTGTGTTCATGGTATCAACTATTATAATTTCATGGTACAATGCCTAACCCCTGCTTTCTGCTAGACTAGGCATATTAGCATATTTTTTCTGCCAAATGAGTCACAAGTGATTAATAAAAATTAGGGAAATAATCTTAGTGTATAAAGGGAAAAAAGCATTAGCTCTCCCTATTTACAACCTTTATAAGTCCTAAAATATTCCATTTAGATACACATTCATGAAAGAGGAGACCATGCAAATTAAATCCTCTTCCCACCCCAAATAACAAAAGACAGTAAAAGAGTGGAATGATGCTTGGTAATCTAAGAGCAGAGGAAGAATAAGTTTAGGGTTAGAAGAGTAACATATAAGACTTGTACTTAGACATTTTGTGCCTGGAACTTTTGTAATTTGCTTCTCTTGAATATAAATTTAATACTTTAGATCAGAGGTTTCCAAACTTTCTCTGTTCAAGGTGCTCTTGGTACCATATCTCAGTAACTTTTTCCTAGTGACCCAAAGCCAAAAGAAACAGCTAAGAGCCCTGTTTACTAAGCACTTAGGTCCAAACAACTTAGTGAATATTTATGCCTTAACAAAGTAGCAGCCACTTGAAAGAAAATAATACAAGTAAAACAGGAGAAATTAACTACAATTATGTAAGGGCTACTGCTTACTAAAAGGATGTATGTGCTTGTTTGTCACTGCACAGCTTCTCCAACCTCAGAATCAGATGAGCTAAGGTCACCATCATTTCCTGTTCCTGGTTAATTTTCATGCAGTACTTGCTTATTATCATAGTAACCAACAAAACTTGGCTTTGAAAGCTATGATATTGAAGTATATACAACATGATCTGATGTAGAGCCTGCATTACCTAGTGATAGTTCTTCACTCAGTGTCATCAAATATCTAGTATCACTGTGCTGTCCATGAAAATTTAAAATATCCCTTAGCAACCCTGTGGCTTCACCATGATGCCCTGGGGAAACTTGTCACACAGCTTGGGAACCATAAGCTTAGATTATTGCAGAATTTCCTGTAGAAAAAAAAAAATTTGTTTTCATCTTCCTTAGAGGTTAGAAGTAGATTCTAAAGTAATAAAGCCATAAATATGACATTTCTGCATAATTTTCCCATATGGCAAACACCCTTGATTACCAGGTGATATAGGGTAGAGGTCTTCAGGCCAGAACCTGGAGAAATGTGTTCTATTTTATATTCTGTCAGTAACTCCCTGTGACTATTTGGAGAAAGTCATTGGTGTTTCTATACCTCAATTTTTATTTTCTATTGGTAAGACAGGGAAAATTATTTTTGTTTTCCACCAGACAAAATTTCTTACTGTTAACTGATGAATCCATGTGAATGTACATTGATATAGAAGACACAATTTACAGGTGATGTTATTATGAACAGTAATTACAAATAGATACAATTACAAATTGATAAATGACCCACTTAAGCTAAGGAAATAGCCTTCCCTTGTGCTTTTCTCATTCTGACTCTACATTTTTTACATACCAGAAGAGAAATTATTGCATATCATAATATAAACCTGGCTTCCACACCCACCTTTGCCCAATTGCTCTATAACATTTTAGAATTGATTTTGTTTACTTAAAAATTTCAAATTTTAATAAATAAATCTGACACATGAATACATGTTCATTTTAAAATTTTAAATACAAATTAATAAAAGCTCTCTCCTTGTGTCTCTGACCATTTCTACTAACTAGTATTCACATGAATAATAGCCCCTGTTAACAATTTATTGTATTTATTTCTATTATATTTTTAATGCACTAAGATGATTATTATATTAGGGTTCTCCAGAAAAACAGAACCAATAGGGTATATATCGATATATAAGAAAAGAATATTATGGGAATTGGCTCATGTAATTATGGAGGTGGTGAAGTCCCACAATATGCCCCATGCAAACTAGAGAACCAGAAAATTCAGTGGTGTAATTCAGTCCAAGGCTGAAGACCTAAGAATCCTAGGGGTCACTGGTAAAATTCCCAGAGTGAAGGCCAGAGGACCAAGGGCTCTGGTATCTGAGAGCAGAAGAAGATGGATGTCCTAGCTCAAGAAGAGGGAGAGAGAATTCACCATTCACCTGCCCTTTCATTCTGTTGCAGCCTTCAGCAGATTAGATAACGCCTGCTACTTTGGTAAGAGTTGATCTTTATTAGCCTACCGACTCAAATGCTAAGTTCTCAAGAGCCACCCTCAGAGACATACCTGCAGAGACACACCCAGAAATAATGTTTCGCAAGCCATCTGGGCAACCCTTAGCCCAGTCAAGTTGACTTATAAAATTGACCATCACAAATATGTATGTAAATTTAGAACTGTATGGTCCCTTTGCGTATAAAGATAAATAAGTTTTAGGTATTGATGGAGAAACCATTTTTTATCAGTAGGTATAACTCACCTCAATTTTTTATCTGCTGTTTCACATTCTATTAAATTTTGTGCTGGATATCTTCCATATGTCTCTCCAGATCCAGTCTGCACTCTTCCCCACCCTGCTCTGTGCCCTGGGAAACACCTGAAATGACTGCCTGGGAGATTCTCCATCTCCAACACTTTTCTTGCCCTTTGTCTTCTGGTTGCTCTGGCCAATGATGTGAAATCCGTTGGCATGAAATTCAGAAAGGGAAAAAGTAAGACTGGGGCATTTATTCCCCATATTCCATTGTAGCAGTTAAAGAAGAACTTCTATAAGCTGCTACCATCATATTAACCCACTTAACTGTATTCATGGAAAGATATATATATATATATATATATATGTATACATAATAATTTTTTTTAAAGCAGAGAAAGCAGAAAACATAAGATAAAGTATCAGGAAGGAGCCTAGACATCTCAGTAATATATATAATAATAAATTATATATATATATATATATATACATATATATATATATATATATATATATATATATACATAATCCTGGTTCACTACAAATAGAGTCCACACTTCTAGCCAAAGGCTGCACTTTCAATTGTATAGTAGATCCTATTCTCACTAATTTCCTTAAATACATCACTCCATCAGTTTTTGTCTCTTCCATTTATTATATCTATATTTAGGCTTGTGAGTTATCTTAGGAGTTAAACCTGTTGCGTTTTCTCCTATCTTAAAACAAACAACCCAAAACCCCCAGTTCTATATATTCTGTTTCCCTTCTTCATGTTTAGAACTCCTTTTTTCCTCTTTACAACAAAACTCCTTAGAAGACTCATCTAAACTCATTTTTTTCTAAATTTTTTCATATTATTACTTGAACCCATTCCAGTCAGGTCTATTGCTCCCGTTATTCTACCAAAATTACTCATGCAAGGTCAGCAATGAGTTCTTAATTACCAAGTGAAAAGTCAATTCTTAGTCTTCGTCTTATGGCTCTATCTACGGCATTTGCCTCTCTCATCTCCAGAACACATTTTTAACTTGTATTCCAGATTATCAGCACTCTCCTGGATTTCCTGATTATGCTCTGACCATTCATATTCAGTTTTCTTCACTGTTTTCTCTCATCTGCTCTAATGATATTAGTTACCAAGGGCTCAGTCCTTGGATTTCTGGTGTTTTGTTTGTTTTCATTTACAGTTATGCTCACCAAGTATCATTCAGTCATGTGTTTTTAAATGCAATTTCTACACTAATGATTTTAACATTTAGAGCTCCAAACTGGATTTCACCCTGACCCAAAGACTTACAGAATCAACTTTTTACTTGACATTCCTTTTCTACCAGGCAACTCAAAAGAAACGTGTCCCAGACCGAACTCTCAGACTCTAACATGTCATCACTACCATCTGTTCTTCCTGTGGTCTTCGCCATCTCAATGTAAGGCAACCTGTGTTTTATTTTACAGTCCTGTGAAATTGTGCTAGATATCTTCCAGCTTGGATCTGTTAACTGCTTTCTTTCTAGAGGCTAAAACATAGAATATATGTTTTCAATGTGATAGACTGAAAGAATGAATGTATCTTTTGAAGAATTATGGATTATATCAATTATAAAAGATAAATATTTGTCCTCTTAAGTGCATTTAACTAATATTCCCTTTGCTCTAATATAGATAATAACACACCTGATATTTTTAAACATATATCTGATATGCACTTTTTTTCTTTCATTACCAACTTTTATAAGTTATTTTCTTCTAAGTATAACTCTTTTAGACAGGAAACAAGATCACATTTTTAAACCCTATTTGAAACTAAGCATTTAAAATTTTAATTTCTTTATATGTTCATTTCATTTGTGATTACTGAGATGTCTAGGCTCCTTCCTGATAATTTATTTTATGTTTTCTGCTTTCTCTGCTTTAAAAAAAATTATTATTCTTATCTTGTGATGAATTCTTGTAGTTTTCTTAGTTCATTTTTTTCTACTAGTTTGAAAATGTGACATCTCACTAATAATTTTCAAATGGTTGCACTTGAAATTTTAACATGTGTATTTAAGCTTTTATCTTTCTATGCAGTGCCTTATGTTAATATTTTTCTTTATGTTTTTATCATATAAATCAAGAATCTTAGCATTTATTTTTCTCTTCCTCCCACCGCCTGCCATCTTTTACTTCCGTGAGGTAAAAAGCCTATTCTACACTGAGATTCTCAAAAAATTAAATTTACTTTAAAATTTAAATTGTCATTTTTCCTTTATAAACTACTCGTATTTAAGCCGAAGTATAAGTTATCCTTGTTTCATAGTTCTTCACTATTTCTTGTATAATCTCTCCCTTAGAGTCATTGTTCCTTTTATCAAAGTGTGCCTTCTAGTAATTCTCTCAGATAGGGGTGTTGGGTAAGAAATGTATCTTAGGCATGCTTTAAAAGTTTTTATTTTAGCTCTCATAGTTGACTGTTAGTTTGGTTGAATATAAAGTTCTAGTTACTTCAGATATATGAAGCTATTCCTTCAGAATCTTGTACCTATGGTTACTAATGAGAATTCACTTTTCTACCTGCTGATTATTCATTTAATAGTTGTTTCCAACTTCAAATTATCCCATGGAACTTCCAGTGAAAGAACTCCTTTGATTCTAAAATGTTATTGTGATATGAAAAGTTATGGGTTATTTTTAATTTATTTTTCTTATCTTGGGCTGACAATGAACACCTAAGGACTTATGTTTTCTCTTTAGGTCTATAGAATTAAAATTTTTTTCTTTGTATGTCTTCTTACCTACTCTCCCTGCTCTGCTGACCCATTTGTATGTAACAAGTATTGATAGATGATGGAATTTTATTTATTTTCTCTGTGTGTTAAATTTTATTTTATTCTCTCTGTATTCACACACACACACACACACACACACACACACACTTGTCTGTTGTATCCTATGGGATTCTCTTTCGAATCTCCCAGCTCAGCAATTGACTTTTTTTTTTTTTCTTTTGCGGTACGCGGGCCTCTCACTGTTGCGGCCTCTCCCGTTGCGGAGCACAGGCTCTGGACGCGCAGGCTCAGCGGCCATGGCTCACGGGCCCAGCTGCTCCGCGGCATGTGGAATCTTCTCGGATCGGGGCACGAACCCGTGTCCCCTGCATCGGCAGGCGGACTCTCAACCACTGTGCCACCAGGGAAGCCCAGCAATTGACTTTTTAGCAGGGTTCTTTTTAGCTCATCCTCTGCTATATCTGACCCCCATTTTGATTTTTTTTTTATGACTTTCATATTTTTCACTTCAAATATGTCTACCCAGATCCTTTAGTACTAATATCTACATCAACCTTTTCATAACACTTTTACCGTAGTCTGACTTTATATTTTGGTCTGAACAATATGAAGTTGATTGTATGCAATTTGCTTTTATTCTCTATTTCACATATATATATGTATCCCATTTTTTCAATCAGATGATAAGTCATTCAAAGACACTTCATTCACTTTTTATTTTGCCCTTTCTGAGCTCTTTTTACCTTGATGGGTGCAAAATATACGTACGATTCGTTGCTTCAAAAGCAAGAGCCTACGCTCTTTGCTTCCTTGGGTCTTCCATTTGTACTCCTGAACATGAACCTTCCCTCCCAGTCCTAGAAGTACATGATCTCTTATTTTTTGCTTCTCCCCTGAGCTCATGAATCTCTGAAGCTCTGTCTTATCTATTTTGGTCTGTTTTTCAGCATCATTCAAGTAATTTGGCTGCAGGAAGTATTCACTGATTGATTACAAACGATACTGCAGTGCAAGAAAAAGTGTTCAGTAAACTCAAAGTCTCACTTGTTCAAATTAGATTTAATTTTCACTCACAGTCACACATTGGCAATAACAATACTTTCCAGGAATTACTTAAGGTTACAACAGCAGTCAGAAAGAACTGTTATCTTGAGAAAAAATACAGAATTTATGGTCCCTGAGAAAAATACTTTTGTCATGCAATTATTTTATTTACATTTAAAAATCTGCCTTCTCTAGATAGCATACAACTTAATAGTAGAAATTGTTATAAAAATAATAATGAGTGTAGAAATTTATATCATGGAAACACCAAAGTGAACAAACAGAACACATGATGAGCAACAATTTTGAATGGAGACAACCTAGAATCAACCCTTCATTTTAGTAGCCACAGTTCCAGAATGTCAAAGAGACTACCAGACACAAAATGATAATTAAAGTACCTGCATTCACCCATTTCCATTGTGCTTATTAGGCATTTATATGCAAGGAGAACTTGGAGCTCTCACAGAGATATTTGATTTTGCAATAATTATTTTTATCAAATGGCCAGACACAATCCCAACAGTCACTTTAAATCTAATGGTTGAACTAATCAGTCCAAATGAAGATATGAAAAAGTGTGAAAAGTTAAAAAGAGATTACAACAGAAAGAACAACAAATTACCCAGAACAGCCATTATAGAAATCTTTGCAATTTCCCCTTTAGGAAATAGTACAAGTTTTTTTTGTTTTTTTTTTTAATATTTCTTATAAAATAATAAAAAAGAGTTAAATCCATTTTCACTTATTGTTAAGCATTGACCTTATCTTTGCACTCAAAGTCAACCAGGAAACAAAATCTTAATTGGATATGAGAGCCACAATTAGTTTTAAAATATAAATTCAATTTTATTCCATTTGAAGTAACAATTTATTTGTAGAAAGAAGCTTATGAATTTGGGAATATAAGACATGGTGGAAGATGTCAAACAGTGTAAGATTCAGTCCTTGTACCAAAGGGACAAAAAGTGAAATTACAATCATACTCCCAGGGCATTGGATGCAATCAAAGGGTATATTTAACCATGAGAGCAAATATGGAGTTAGAAACTCTTAAGACTGAAAAATAGTCTTACTCTGAAACTTTATGTGGGCATTGTGAAGTTAAAGAAAGCTTGCAGAAAGGAACACATGCCCACATTCTTACATGTAATTCTGAATTTCAGTGCTTGAGAAATAAAGTGTTTCTTTTTTCATAATCCACTTGGCAGACAAGCCTGATCTAACAGTCAGGTGACCTAGAATTCTTATGTATCTCACTTAGTGAGGTTATTTACATGTTCTGCTGAAGAAATGTCCTTGTGCCCCTGCCCATCCTGGCAGTGTTACTTATATATCATGTATCTTTCTAATTCTGAGAAATGTTGAAATCTGAACCATACCTTGTCCCAAGTGTTTTGAGAAGGAAGAGTAGTTTTATATCTGAGGATTTAATAAGGAGCAAGTCACCCAAAGCAGAAATTCTATGACCTTAAATCAAAATGTTACACTATTTTGAGATGTTAAAAATACAATTCTACTTATTTATTCTCTATCTATATCCAATTGAGTATGTTCCTTTAAAGCATTGAATGATTCCAACAGCCTTGCCATTTATGGCATTAGAAATTTCTGTTTGTTTGTTCATCTGTCACGGATCAACCAATATGCATATTGACATGAACATTAAATCATATAATTCTCACAATGACCTTGAGAGTGAGAAATTAGTAATTCTGATTCTTACGTAAGAAAATGGATACAGAGAAGCTAAGTGATTTGCTAGTGTCACACAGCTGGTGGATGGGAGGGCATTGATTTGAATCTGGCCTCCTTCTTCAGCTTCCTCATTTTCCAAAGAAGTTACCTGGAGCCTAGGATGTTAAATCTCACTCCCCTGATGAGTGAGAAAGCCAAGTTCAATGCTTTGATCAGATGACTTGCTGCCATGGAAGAGTAATTTCTAGAGTAATTTGCAATACTACCTCTGTCATATATCGGAGCAGATTTGAATCCAGGAGCTGTAAGTGTGGTTTGTCTGCTACTGTTGCTATCTGGAAAACAGAAACCAATTTTAGCCATCTTAAGCAGAAAAACAAGGATTTTGTTAGAGTGAGAAGTAACTTTCAAGTAACTGGTAGGCCATTTTGCAGTTGATCTTAAGAAGTTAATTAATGAAGAAGGAAACCTATTAAAAGTAATTGAGGGCTTCCCTGGCGGCACAGTGGTTGAGAGTCCGCCTGTCGATGCAGGGGACATGGGTTCGTGCCCCGGTCCGGGAAGATCCCACATGCCACGGAGCGGCTGGGCCTGTGAGCCATGGCCGCTGAGCCTGCGCGTCCGGAGCCTGTGCTCCACAACGGGAGAGGCCACAGCAGTGAGAGGCCCGCGTACCGCCAAAAAAAAAAAAAAAAAAAAAAGTAATTGAAAGAAAATATGCTTAGGCAAAAACTGATTAGTATCCCCTTTTAATTTAAATTAATTATCTTTTTAGAATATCTGAATATTTATACTCTTTATCCCTTTCTTTTTCTTTCTTTATTTCTCTTTCTTTCTTTCTTTCTTTCTTTCTTTCTTTCTTTCTTTCTTTCTTTCTTTCTTTCCTTCCTTCCTCCCTTCCTTTCCTTCTTTCTTTTCTTCCAGTTTTATTGAGATATAATTGGCATGGAGCACTGTATAAGTTTAAGATGTACAGCATAATGATTTGATTTACATTCCCCATGAATTGATTATCACAATAAGTTTAGTGAGCATTCATCATTTCATATAGATACATTAAAGAAGTAGAAAAAAAATTGATAAGAAATCTTAGGATTTACCCTCTTAACTTCCATAAATAACATACAGGAGTTTTAATTATTTTTAACATTTACATTACATCCCTAGTACTGGAAGTTTGTAGTACCTTTAGCTGCCCTCATCCAACTCTCCTCCCCCCTCCCCCCTGCTCCTGGTAACCACAAATCTGATCTCTTTTTCTATGAATTTGTTTGTTTTTGGAGTATAATTGACCTACAACACTATGTTATTTTCTGTTACAGGATATAGTAAATGTTTTCTATATATTTTGAAATGATCACCATGATAAGTCTAGTTACGATATGTCACCAAAAAGATATTATCAATACTTAGTTATTGACTATGTTCCCCACACTGTACACTTTATACCAGTGATTCATTTATTTTGCAACTGGAAGTTTGCATTTATTACATTCTTAATGTGATTGGTCTTGTATTTTGTTTCCTCCTCAGTTTTCCTTTATGCACTTCTGAAATGCTTATGTGTTAAGGGACAGATAAATTATGACATAAAAAAGAGGATAGAATCTTAAACATCTCATATCGAGTTTTTAATTTAGTATCATACCAATACAATTTTATGTATTCTGAATTAGCTAAGGAAATCATTGTTTCCCCTCAAGTTCCTGATGACCTGTCTGAAAATGTTCATTTTTTCTTAACATGGAAAATATTTGACCCCCAAACACATTTTATTTTCCACATATATTATCTCTCTGAAAAAAAATACTTTATTTTCAATATCCAGAAAAGTATAAATAAACATCAAAAGATAAACTGAACACTTGGATCCCCCGCCTAGGTTAGAAATACAGCATTACCAATATAGTCGAAACCGGTCTTGGGCATTTCTGTCCTATCACATTTATTTTCTTTCTTCTTCTCCAGACAAAACTTCTGTCCTGCATTTGATGATTATTAGTCGCATGGATTAATATGTACTTTTATGTTGTGTGTATCTAGTGAAATCTATTAAAATTATTGTCCAAAATGTTCTAATAAATGTATCTTCTCATCCCAGTGTCTAAGAATATTATACACTGAAATCGAGCAGGACCCTGTGGGGCTCCTTGGCACAGAAGCCTTTCAGTGTCCCTGTTTCTTGTAGGAAACAGACTCCAGCCTCCATGACCTTCCCTGGGTTTCAAAGGGCAGATTCGAACAGCTGCTAGTCTGAGAAGGGAGGGGATGCAGAGACAAGGGAAGAGCAGCCAAGAAACCACCTGAGGCAAGATTAAAGGAACCAGAGAAACTCATCAAGATTAGGAGACCACCTGAGGCAAGATTAAAGAAGTGCAGGCTGTGCATACCCCCAGCCTTGAACTATTGCTATAAAAATTCCTCACCAATTCCTCCCGCGGTTGGGACACACTGTTTATCAGGGGCATGAGCCTGCTGTGTCCCTCTTTGCCTGGCAAAGCAACAAAGCTATTCTTTTTGATTTCACCCAAAACTCTGTCTCTGAATAGGATTCTGCACCGGTGCACAGAGGCCGAGCTTTTGGCAATATCACCGCAACCTCACCTGGACCTGATATGAACAGATACTTTGTCAATATGAATGATCTAAAACAGGATCTAGGGGCTTCCCTGGTGGCGCAGTAGTTGAGAGTCCGCCTGCCGATGCAGAGGACACGGGTTCGTGCCCCGGTCCGGGAAGATCCCACATGCCGCGGCTAGGCCCGTGAGCCATGGCCGCTGAGCCTGCGCGTCCGGCGCCTGGGCTCAGCAACGGGAGAGACCACAACAGTGAGAGGCCCGCGTACCGCAAAAAAAAAAAAAAAAAAATAGTGGGGTCCTGCATATTTTTATATGTTTATTAGCCACACATGTTTCTCTCCATCTCAATTGTTAATTTATATTTTTGGCATTTTCTCATGTAAATTTTAAGCTATCTTTGTAGAAATCTAAAAGAAATATATTTGTAATACTAATCGTTATTGTATATACTGTAGATCCTTCTTCAAGGCTATGACTTTTCATTTCTTCATGATGGTTTTAGATAAACAAGTTTTTTGTTGTTGTTTATTAATTAGATTTTACTTTTTTCTTTCAACTTTAATAAAATTAAATATATCAGTTGGTTCTTGTGTTCTTTTGTATCTGTTTTAAAAGTTCATTCTATACCCAAAGGTAATGATTATATCCTAAAATATTTTCTTCTGAAGAGTTTTAAGTGTTGCTCTTCATATTTGAGGCTTTGATGAACACAAAGTTGACTGGTATAATAGTGAGAGAGAGTGTGAAGGGGAAGACTAAATATAAATTTTTAGGGAATTCCTGGTGGTCCAGTGGTTAGGATTCTGCACTTTCACTGCTGAGGGCGTGGGCTCAATCCCTGGCCAAGGAACTAAAATCCCACAAGCCACAAGGCATGGCCAAAAATACATAAATAAAAATTTTAAAAATAAATAAATATAACTTTTTCTTCCCCATGTAAATATCCAATGACCCCAGCATCATTTGTTGTAGAGACCATCACTTTAGAGTAATTGCAATACCACCTCTGTCATATACCAAGTTCCTTCTTATGTGTAGGTCTGTTTCAGTGCCCTTCATTCTTTTCTATTGGCTGGATTCTTTTCACATATATTTTAATTTTCCTATCAAGTGATATCTATTCAGGTATATTTTCTTCCTAATTTTATCCATATGCAATTTTATTCTCCTTTATAAACATTTCATATCATTTTTGTATGGTGAGTCGACATAGTAATCTCCATTTTTATTTTATGATCCTGTTTTCTGACTGTTAGATTTTGCATTTTGATTTTAATTTTTACTCACATTTTATGAGATCATTGACTTTTTGATTGTTACTTTTATGGTGACAAATCCAGACTGTTCATGATTTAGATTACAAATGTTCCTCCTGATAGCCTGTAGCCCGGTATCAATTCCAATTATTTAAATTAATTTAATTAAAAATAAAATTAAAATCCTTTTCTATCGAAAATAATTAGCATACTCCAAAGACTCTACTCTCGATTATTCTCAATATTTTAGAAGGTTGGAAATTAATGGCAATTAGACATGCTGTAAAGTTTAAACATTTACAATAAATTAGATAACATCATTGCAGCAAAAGGCAGTCTAACTGAGATAAAGTGTTAATTATCTCCAAAGAGTTAGAATAGCATTTTTATGATAACCATTTGCATTTAAAGAAAATAATTGAATTTTTATCAACCATCTTCTGAATTAAAGAGAAAACTATCGTTTAAAAATTATCATGGCACTACTAGTAATTCTGATAATCTTCTTATCCCCTGAGATATTTTTAAAGGCACAGAAAAATAAAATAATTTTTTCAGATATGTTTCTCTGGTGCCATTGAAACTGATTATAACGGAAAAAATAGGTTTATAAATGTTCAGTTTGTGTACATGGTATTATGGGAGAAATTTGAAGAAAAAAAATACCTTAGCTACGTCTCTAGTACTCGCGAAGTTTATAATCTGAGTGGGGAATCAAAACTACGAAATATAAAAAAATGAATAACCAGAAGAGAGGTTATGTGGAGTATTGAGGTATTTGAGGTGTGGCAAAGAAATATATGCCATGCAAGACCAAGTCATGAGGCAATAAGTAACTGAAAAGAGCAGGCTTGTGGTTCACCAAGTGAATCTGGATGAGAACACTGGGAATCTGCATAGAATGGAAACGGAAAAAATATTTATTGAACATCTAGCATAGGTTTAGCATTGTGCTCAGAGTTTGCTACCTTATTTAATCCTCACAATGCTGTGAGGTCAACGTTTTTGTTTCTCACAATTTTTAAATGAGAAAACTGTTACTGATAAAGCTTAAATAACTTGCCCAAGACGGTGGAGTCAGGATTTGTATTCATATTGCTGCGATTCCAAAGACAACTCTTAAAATAAAACATGGGAAACAAAGTCCTAAAGACCTTAATAAACCATTCTATTAATCTTTCTAAACAACCTATCTAACCATCTAAATAATCTGTATTTCTGATTTTCCCATTTGGAAAGGAGCATGTTTAGCTTGGACCTGCAATCTATTTTATCCCTAACCAATCTGGGTAAGGAAGAATAAGATTACCTCACCAATCCCCTTGTAAATTGCAAGTAACAAGTGTCCATACAAACATACCGATGGACTTTACTAGCGAGTCCTTATCTATGAAATGGTTTTAGTGTCATGTACCAGGTCCATCCTGATTGTTAAATTCAATAAATGAAACCAAAATGCATGGCTTTATAGAGCATAAACATATGACATAAGCTATGCAAGTGTTTGAGTATACATGAAGGAGGTTTTATAATCAAACTAGCCCTTTTGTTATGATGTTCCACTTAGTTGTTGAATCAGGGTCAGGATACATTCTAATGTGGTGAGAAAGGACTTGGGGAGAAAGTGGTTGCTCTATGCCTCTCATGTATCATGTGATTAGCTGTACCTTTCGTTTTCTTCTTTGTAGGATGAACTGGTGGGGGAAAAAAAATTAAGAAAAAGTGCACACAAGGGCACAAAGGCAAAGGCAAAAAGAGCAGGCAGAAGAAAAGCTGGGGCTCTCTGCTCTCCAAACCTATTGGTGACCTGAGCTGGGTTTAGTGTCTTGGGAGACTCTCACCCTCAAACCTCCCCAGGGGCCACTGTCCCAGGCAGCCCAAAGGTATCTATGCCCAACAGACCTCGTCTTTGGGAATCCCTTGCCAAACAAAGAAAACACAATTTGTCATTAGGAGGGAGGTTCCTTTCACCAAGAAGAGAAAGGCGGGCGGGTCCTGGAGGCAGAAGACAAGGCAGAGTGGCAGGATGCCAGCCTTATTCAGTTTGATACCAAGCACAGTGCACTGAACACAACTATTCAATAAATATTTGTGGAAGAATAAACTACAGTTTTCTTTGTATCTTATATTGCTCTGAACAGCCCTGTGGTTACTATTTAGTTAAAATTAATAAAATAATAGATTTTTTAAAATATCATTTAAATAGATGACCGCTGTGAAAAAATATGGTTTCCTCAATATTTGAAAAATCTATTCCAACCTTCCTGTCCATTCCTTGTTTTTTCCTTCCTAAGAAGTTTGCCTTAGAAAAATAGAATCAAAAAAGGCTACTAGAGTATAGTTAATAATACTATAATGCATATTTGAAAGTTGCTAAGAGAGTAGATGTTAAATGTCCTAACCACAAGAAAAAAAAATTGTAACTATGCATGGGGACAGATGTTAACTTAGTGTGGCTATCATTTTGCAGTATATTCAAATATTGAATCATTATGTTATACCCCTAACAATAATATAATGCTATATGTAAATTATAGCTCAATTCAAAAAACAGAACCTGTAATGATACATTAAATATTAATACCACCACCAGAAAAATAAAAAGGGCCACCAGAAGTGAAGTTAAATTTAATAATTTCCTCTTATTTAACTCTAAATTTTTGTTGTTGTTGGTAATCATTAAATTTATCATACCCCTTCCAAATTTGATTAAATGACTTCCCAACAAATTTCCCTTCTTCCCTCTATCATCCATATGCAGAGCACCCAACTTCTGTATGTGGATAATACAGAGTCAGTGCTGCCCTCCCTTGTCACCATGTACTGAATACTCAGCAACAATTCCTCAGGATTTCTGAATTCTAGATAAGCCGAAAAAGATGAATCTCCCCTTTGATCCACATCAAAGAGATTTATTCATTCACTTGTACTAAACTCCACAATAGTCATGGAGTCTATATCTTAATTAACATTTTAAAAACAAAACAAAAATAACAAGAAATTGTCATTTTTCCATCCTTCTGTGTTTTATAATTGGAGTTCTTTTTTCTTATAACACTCCAGTTCAGCAGAAACAGCCAATTTTCTCAAGTAATTAGGTTGTCTATTTTGGGTAAATATGCTATAGTGTGAGAGTATGTAAAAGTGTCTGTGTGACTTGATAGAAATTGTGTTAATTAAACACACCATTGTTGTAAGCAATATCTTTTAAAAACAACCACCAGGGATTTAGTCTTTCACATAGTAATCAAATTCTGGTGCTTAGAAGACTTAAGTCTAATGAGCCCTGGGAACAAACACCAAGTGAAGATTTTATGTTCTCAGTGACCTGGATCCACTGTGGGGCAGAGATGGGGTGAGTGTGTCAATTGAAGTTATCAGTGTCACTCTGCAAGGCAGTCATCAATAGGGCTAACACTGAAGACAGAGCTGGGAGCAGAAAAGCAAATGTTTACTGAGTACAGACTGTAACCCCCAAACAAGGCCATGTGCTAGACGACATCCATGCATCTCTTTTAAAAGCTGCTATAAGCTGTTCTTTTCACAAACATATGGGGATATATTTTCTCTAAAGAGGGCTAACTTGAACCCAAGTTTGCAGACCTTGGAAGTAACTTAGTAACTTCCAAGTTATCAAGTAACTTAGAGGTCACTAACTAAAGAGAGGTTACAGAACCAAGAAGAAACTTTACAGAAAGCAAGGAAGCTGGGAACATCCCGTGTATCTGATGGAAGCTTATGCAATTGGAGGAAAACTCCTTACAGAAAAAAATAAAAAATTGTGAATAGAAAATTAAACATGGGGGCTTGGGAATTCACACATGAAAACAAGTAGCTCCAAAGATGCTGTTGTGCATTATAACATAATAAAACACCTCCAAAATGTAATAGCTTAAATCAATAAATTACTATTATCCTTCACATTTCTGGGGGTTGATAGGACTGACTAGGAAGTGTAATAGGGAAGAAACTTTGTATTATACTACAGGTTAATCACTAAAGGAATGCTGTCTATAAGCTTAAACTATGCATAGTGGCCCATCTCTGGGAACCCTGCCTCTCAGGTAATGAGTATTAAGCTAAAATAACTTTGCTCAGATCATAGGAAACATCTTGACCTGACCCACCTGTGAATGGCTACAAGAAGGAAGAAATTAACATATCCCCTCTGGAGGCTGACCAGAACCAGGAAATGTTTGACTTTACTCCTTCCCTTTTTAGTATAAAGGAAGCCTGAATTCTAACTCAGGCAATATGGTTCTTTGGGACACAAGTCCATCATCTTCTCAGTCTGTCAGCTTGCCCCAACAACTCATCTCTCCATGTACTGGCCTGTCCTGTGATAAGCAGTACGAGCTTGGACACAGTAACAGTGTTCTTCATGTAGCTGGAATTGGATACCAACTGAAGCTAGAGTCACCTGAGCATTTGATGAGCTGGACAACCAAGATGACTCATTCGCATGGCTGGCATTTCCTGCTGGTGGTCAACTGAGTGCTTAGCCAGGGTTGTTGACCATGATCTTATCTGGGGCTCTCATTATGGCTCCTTCACGTGGCTTGTGCTTCTCAGAGCATGACAGGGTTCTGAGAGGTGGTATCACAAGACGCAGCTTTCCGAAAAGAATGTAACAGATTTTACAAGTCCTTTTAAAGAGTTACCAGAAATTGCATACCATTAGTTCTACTGTTTTCTACTGGTTAGGCAGTCATTGGGCTAATCTAGACCTAAGAGAAAGGGAAATAAACTCCATGCCCAATGTGGGGAGCATGACAGAATTTGTAGCCATATTTAATCTACCTCTGCAAAGCAGATAAAATCCTACTGAAGAAATTAACAGAGCACTGTGGAATTTCAACAATGGTAAACTTGAACAGACAAATAAGCTGGTGATAAACACTGGAGTTTAAAAATGACCAAAACAAATAGGAAGTCTTATTACTTATCTGCCTTTCTTTTAACCCGATGCTGATGCAAGAAATAGAGAAAATGGTAAAGGCAGAAATTTAAGAGGTTAATCTATAAATTGCACCAAGGAAGAATGAGAGAATATTTTCAGCTGGGAGAATCAAGATTACCGATCACACTTACATTACATATAAGAAAACTGACTAGGGTAACGTAAGTGAATTGCTCAAAATGACAAGCAAGTAAGGGACAGGATAAGATTAATTCTGGGTTTTATAATCTTATAAATTTACGAGTTACAAAAACTAAAATTAAACTAAAAAAGAGTTAATTTTTTTAAAATCTCTTTTTCACTTATTTTACATAAGTAAATGACAATTTACTTATGTAAATTTACACCAATTTAAATTTAGCCACAGGTAAAAACGTTTGCGGAGTGAGAATCCAAGTTTTTAGTTTGAACATTCATTCTTGTACTCATCATAATGTATGCTTCCGGAAGGAAGATAATGCGTCTCCTTTGCTCAACTTTGCATTTCTGGGATTGAGCACAATGCCTGGTACATGACATAAAGACACTAAATACACACTTTAAATAAATAAATAGCTTTTATTCTTTTGACTTTCTCAAATGTCTTAAAAGGTAAATGTAATTTGTTTGTCCAGTTGATATCTCAACTTATCAGTAAGGTAATAGACTATGTATATTGTTTCTTGTTCTCCACCTTCTTCCCTGGAAGCCCACACTGAGGCCTGTTAGAATGTATGTCACTGAGGTTTCCGGTGCTTTATTATATAGCAATAGCTGACCAATAAAGAAAGTATTTTTGTTTGTTTTTGGTTATTGTTGGTTTTTCTTTTTTTTCTTAAATTATTGTTTTGAAAAAAATAAACAAAAAGAAATCCAGAAGGTTACCATTACTTTTTGTCACTAAGAATACATTAATAGTATCATTCCACGCACCAAAATATAGAAATCTGAGGACGTGGAATCATCCAAGGAGTAGGGACAATTCTTAAAGCTAGACAGAAAAAAGCTAGCGACAAATGTCTTCCACTTTACAATTTAACTTGAGTTTAATCATTAGAAAAAATTGAAAAGAATTTTCTAGGATAATACAGACCATAAACTGGTTTAGTCTCCAGTTTGTTGTACTTGCCCCATTTTTAAATCCCATGTAATTAAATGATAATAGGAATCATTAAGTTAAATGCATAACTAGTCTCAGCAGATTTCTATGTACGAAAATGTTCATATCCAAAGGTTTTCAAAAGGTTTCTGTTGAAGTAAAACTTAGCAGTGATATAAGGGAACACACGTTCACCTAATCATATGACTATCAGGCTACTGAAGATAATTGAGGACTTGAAGCATTTTAGGTAAGAACAAAAATCTTAGTGCCAGGTTTGTTTTTCCAGGGAGACATAGCATCAATGGTTCTGCAGAACTGAGATAAGCATAGCTATACCAATCCCCCAAATTCCCAAATATAAAATTATGTCTCATGGCCTTATCAAATTTTCTCCTGTTCTGGGTTGTATACCAGTGAAAGGGAAATGCACTGGTGTACAATGCTTTAGATACTTATGATTAACAGAAAAAACAGAAATTATAAGGCCATGTAACTGGATGGATGCTCATGGGAACAAAGAATACTATAGATACAATTAACAAAGCAGGTCTCCCACCCCAAAGTCAAGATTCTGATTGGGAAGGAAGGAAACTCTAAGATTTGAATTTAGTGACATCTGGGGTGATGCATTTAAAAATCTTGAGTTCCCATGACATTTACTATTGTCCTCCTCCTCCCTATTGAAGGCCAGTTCTATCCCCATACTGGAAGATGATTAAAAACCTCTATTGATCTGCTCTCAATTACTTTTTGGCCATTACATCATTAAAACAACATAATAGAGTCAAATAAGTGCTGGACCTTGAAAGGAGGAAGAATATTGTACACTAAATGACCTGCTGAACTAGCCATTAAGTACAAGCAAGAATTGGGAGTGTATTTATATGAATGGATTCTGAGACTTCTAGATCAAGGGGCTTAAACATGAAATTGGATAAAGTTGAGATTGTTTATAGGGGATCCATCTTCCATTTTATAGGATTTTACCCTCTGGAAAAGACCCTTGGAAATAGAACCAACAAGTGGAAACCAGAAATGCCCTAACCACTGTGACAGATAGTGGACCCAGGGATCAAAAGGCTCAGAGAATTAGATGCTAGAGAGGAGATCCTATGAATACTTTATATTAGGGGCTCAACGTGAAAAACTGTAAAGAATAAATATAACCTCCTAAATAGTACTCCGGGATCAATTTAATTCAAGGAATAGTAGAGAGATATTTATTAAACTCTCCCAAGGGCATATAAACAGAAGAACTTGCAAGGTAAAGAAAATTAATTAAAAATTTTCATAGAAGAACAAATTCAAGACAATAATTTATGACTATAATGTTTAGAGAGTGGGAGAAGGAAAAGAAAAAGGCTTTTCAAGGTGTTAATGGATGTGCATTGAACTTTCCAATCCCATATTAGATTGAAAACGTGAGGAGTAGGGAAGGAAGGACATAGAGCACAGACTGGCATTTTCCCAATTGTAACATGTCTTTACAGGTTTAAATTTCCCCAGGGAACAAATGACAATATTTTTAATGACCGAGGGGATGACCTCTGCTTCTGTGTGTGTATTGGAGCTAAGCAGTTTCCTCAGTCTGGGGCATCTTCTAGCCTGCCTTGTGTCTCAGCTGAGTACATTTAAAGGGAATGGGAGTATAAATATCTCTTAGAGACACGTATACTGTGTTGGTTGACAATATTATACAAATAAAGATAATGTGAAGTAAGATAAGTGTTCAAAGAGAGGTAGTTTATGTATGGCAGTGCAACTCTAAATTCTATTCGTCGGAACTATTGTATCTGACATGTGAGCCTTATGTAAGGATTTAGATAAAATCAAACATAATACCCATAACAAGCTATTAAAACTTGGATTATTTTCACTAAAATCCTTCAAATTATGACTATGTCAAGAACAATAATATTCATTTGCAATATGCCTGATGCTTACCTGCCCATACTTCCTGCACCTCTGCCCAAATTCTACATATATGATTAAATTTATTACATAAAATTGTATATGAATATATATATATATTACATATAACTGTATGTGATATAGTTACATGTATATGTATATACTTATACATATAATTTATTTTTAGGTTTGAAGGTGAATTCCTTGGAATTTTTTCCTGAATTCAGCTTAAATTGATATGTGTAAGAAAAGTACTTCGAAGGCAATCAGCTTATTGTGTTACAGTGTTCTGAGGAAGATAAAATTACTTTGGCCTAAGGTGACAATAAAGTTTCCTTGATAAATGGGATAAGCTTTCTAATTTTTTTCTTTTTTCACTTGGAGGTTGAAGGGAGAATGATGAAATGTTCAGAAGTAATTGTTCTATAACTGTCCATGGAGTTGCTGTCATAGCCTAGAACCTCTTGCTATGGTGTCTTAAACGATTCTTTTTTTCTTTTTTCTTTTTAAAACATCATTATTTTCATAAATATGTTTCCTTATAGAGGGATCAGCATGAAAATCATCAGCCTTGTATTCAAGATCCATTATGGCTTGAAAGTAGCCAGAATTCTATTTATTGCCACTCGCCCATAAGTCACAGTAGAAACAACAACAACAGCAAAACAACAACAAAAAATGTTATCTGGACACATAAGACCATATTCTTACTTTTAGTCAGGAAACTTCCCCATTTTTCACCCATTTAAAAGTCATTGTTGAACACTCCAAGGAGAAGATACTGTGTAGACTTAAATCGGTCCACTTATATCCTAAACTTTCTTCAGGACCCATCTTAGTAGACCTCAAAAAAAAAGTTCTGGATTCATCCTGACTTAGATGAACACCCTCGGTTTTATTCCCACATAACTTAGGTGTACCTAAGTAGGTTCTGAATTATTCCAAGATGTTCTAGAACATGTTCCCTTGAAGTTGTACTCAAGCCATTTAAATTTACCTTGAGAGCTATTGCTGCCTCAAATAAAGTTTCTTCCTTAAGAGCAAGGAACCATTTCTCTTTGTCTTTCCCATTTTTCTTAATAGAGGGTAGTACAATACCACAGTACTTGGCAATGTATTCCATATTTGAATACATCTTATTTTATAAATATGCTCTGTAAGTCAAATTTTATTTTGTGCTCTCCTCTATTGGTTTATGTTACAATTATGGCAGCTATCTTCTTATTGATCACCCAACTTCAGTTGGCAGTACCACCACTCTAATTCCTTTCTCTCTCTTACCTATCTGTTTGCAGCCACAAAGGCTGTTAGTTAGCTGGTTGGTTACTTTAAACAGTGCTGGAAGGTACTAGGGAAGCTGGCTACCTAAGAAACTCTGCAAAGAGTGCATCAATATTATTTATTTACTAAAAGTGTAACTATCAACACAAATTCCCAATGTTATCAAACTACCCTTCTTCCAGACATATCCAAATTATCTTTGGGACCTGTCATTTGATAACCTGGGTTATTTTTAAATATTTATTTGTTTTATTTTTGGCCGCATCAGGTCCTAGTTGTGGCATGTGGGGCTTCTGTAGTTGTGGTGCACGGTCTCCAGAGCACACAGGCTTAGTTGCCCCGCGGCATGTGGGATCTCAGTTCCACGACCAGGGAATCGAACCTGCATCCCCTGCACTGGAAGGCGGATTCTTAACCACTGGACCACCAGGGAAGTCCCAATACCCTGGGTTTTCATAACCTAGTAAGGTCCATAGTTTCATGGGTAATTCCCTTCTGGTATCATGCTGTGTTCTCTCACTCTCTAACTCCCTCTCTCCCTTTCCATCTTTGTTCTGCAGCTGATGGATACTTAGGAAACCTCCTAGAAGCAGAAACAGCATGACATTATTTATTACACAACTGGATGATGAGAAATTCCCCTCTCCAGTATGGAAACAAGAAGGAAAAGAAGACAGTACAGTCAGCTTCTTTATATACTTGAAGTTAAAGGAATTATACAGTTGCATAAAATGAGCAGTTAGTGAGATATAAAAATATAAACTGTCTTCTATTGTACCACTTCATACGAATTCTATCACATCAAATCATAACAACCCTGTGAAGGCATAATAGTCATTGTAGCAGCCAGCATTTATCTAATTGGAAAATAACTCATTAACTACTCTATGACCTTAGGACGTATATCTGTAGGAAGCTCTCTATATGTTAATTCAGTGCCTACAGGAAATGTGATTGGTAGGAGAAACAAACAAACTTTTTGTTTGTTTGTTTAATTGAGGCCTGCAGAACCAAGAAAGTTCCCCAAGTTATACAGCTAGAGTGACATTTCATGGATAAAATCTAAGTTCTTGTCATCCCAAACCTAGGCCTTTTCTCCAAAGGTCTATTTGTGAAATAAGAGAAATTGTTTTAACTCTTCCCCCTTAAACCCTCTCTGTCCATCTGGACTTTCATAGTTTTCAGTAATACCATTGGTTCTCAAGACACCTACATCTCTCCCCTCTCTTATAACCTCCCCAAAAGCTGTGTTTTTTTTTTTTTTTTTTTTTGCGGTACGTGGGTCTCTCACTGTTGTGGCCTCTCCCGTTGCGGAGCACAGGCTCCAGACGCGCAGGCCCAGCGGCCATGGCTCACGGGCCCAGCTGCTCTGCGGCACGTGGGATGCTCCCAGACCGGGGCACGAACCCACGTCCCCTGCATCGTCAGACGGACCCTCAACCACTGTGCCACCAGGGAAGCCCAAAGCTGTGTTTTAATAATAAAATATTTAAAAGATCTAATTCACAGTGTAATGAGAATGTTAAGAATAGCTTAATGTGCTACTTTTTCAGATATGTTACTTTTTTTTTCCAAATTACCTTCTTTTTGATGTTTATACTCATAAATTTCATCTTTCACATTTTGCTTATCCTCACCCTAAAAATGTAAACTCAATTACAACAGGTCCATTTCCTGTCTTATTCAATATGTCATTACCAGTGTAATGGTATGGAGTGAGTATGTGATAAATACTAATTAATGAATTGTTTGATACTGGTTATTTGTTTGAATGAATCCAATATTTTTTAAAGATTTTTTTGATATGGACAATTTTTAAAGTCTTTACTAAATTTGTTACAATATTGCTTCTGTTTTATGTTTTGTATTTTTGGCCACAAGGCAGGTGGGATCTTAGCTCCCCACCCAGGAATCAAACCCACACCGCCTGCATTGGAAGGTGGAGTCTTAACCACTGGACAGCCAGGGAAGTCCCTAATATCCTAATATTTTTCTTTCTTTCTTTCTTTTTTTGGCTATCCATCTAATTTTTTTTTTTGCGGTACGCGGGCCTCTCACTGTTGCGGCCTCTCCCGTTGCGGAGCACAGGCTCTGGACGCGCAGGCTCAGTGGCCACGGCTCACGGGTCCAGCCGCTCCGCATGTGGGATCCTCCCGGACCGGGGCACGAACCCGTGTCCCCTGCATCGGCAGGCGGACTCTCAACCACTGCACCACCAGGGAAGCCCTATCCATCTAATTTTAATTATTCTGTTTAAAAGGTGGAATGAATTCCATAGCACAACTCTATTCCTAAGACCTGTCAGTATTATGAATAAAAGTCAACAAAATTTAACAACTGATTATCAATTTATTAAAAATGTTGATTTAAGCATCTGCAATGGTGACTTCAACCTCGATTCCTGGCTCAATACTGATGGAAGTGATCTGCTTGACAATCTCAGAAGGATGTGCAGGTCAATGAGTCGCTTGTGGATCCTCATCTGAAAACGATCCCAAGTCTTAGAACCTTCACCGCAAGGAGTTTTCCTTGTAGTTTCCTTGTTATTCTCAGAGTTTTGGTAGGGATCTGAACCAGTCCTTTCACTTTGAGATTCTTTTCCTTCACACCAATGATCAGATCAGCACATACCCTCTCCAAAGACTTCATGTTGCGGCTGGTGAGGGTGATTCTAATCTGGTGAATCACCACCTGTGTCTCCATGGGATTCTTTCTGCTATCTTTATTGTTTTATTTTATTTTTCTGGAGTATAAATTTATTTTATTTTTTTGGAGTATAATTGCTTCCCTCTTAAGCTTCCCTCCCACCCCCCAATCCCACCCCTCTAGGTTGTCAAAAAACACCAAGATGATCTCCCTGTGCTATGCAGCTTCTTCCCACTAGCTATCTATTTTACATTTGGTAGTGTATATGTCGCTACTACACTCACTTCGTCCCAGCTTCCCCACTGTGTCTGCAAGTCCATTGTCTATGTCTACATCTTTACTCCTGTCCTGCCATTAGGTTCATCAGTACCATTTTTTTTTTTTTTTTTAGATTCCATATATATGCATTAGCATACAGTATTTGTTTTTCTCTTTCTGACTTACTTCAGTCTGTATGACAGACTCTAGGTCCATCCACCTCACTACAGATAACTCAATTTTATTTCTTTTCATGGCTGAGTAATATTCCATCGTATATATGTACCACATCTTCTTTATCCATTCATCTGTCGATGGACATTTATGTGGCTTCTATGTCCTGGCTATTGTAAATAGTGCTGCAATGAATCTGATTGAAAAATGAGCAGAAGACCTAAATAGACATTTCTCCAAAGATGACTTACAGATGGCCAAGAGGCACGTGAAAAGATGCTCCACATCACTAATCATTAGAGAAATGCAAATCAAAACTACAACGAGGTATCACCTCACACCAGTCAGAATGGCCATCAAAAAATCTAGAAACAATAAATGCTGGAGAGGGTGTGGAGAAAAAGGAATCTTCTGCACTGTTGGTGGGAATGTAAATTGATACAGCCACTATGGAGAACAGTATGGACGTTCCTTAAAAAACTAAAACTAGAACTACCATAGAACCCAGCAATTCCACTACTGGGCATATACCGTGAGAAAACCATAATTCAAAAAGAGTCACGTACCAAAATGTTCATTGCAGCTCTATTTACAATAGCCAGGACATGGAAGCAACCTAAGTGTCCATCAACTGATGAATGGATAAAGAAGATGTGGCACATATATACAATGGAATATTACTCAGCCATAAAAAGGAATGAAACTGAGTTATTTGTAGTGAGGTGGATGGACCTAGAAACTGTCATACAGAGTGAAGTAAGTCAGAAATAGAAAAACAAATACCGTATGCTGACACATATATATGGAATCTAAAAAAAAAAATGGTCAGAAGAACCTAGGGGCAAGAAGGGAGTAAAGATGCAGACCTATTAGGGAATGAACTTGAGGATACAGGGAGAGGGAAGGGTAAGCTGGGATGAAGTGAGAGAGTGGCATGAACATATATACACTACCAAACGTAAAATAGATAGCTAGTGGGAAGCAGCTGCATAGCACAGGGAGATCAGCTCGGTGCTTTGTGACCACCTAGAGGAGTGGGAGAGGGAGGGTGGGAGGGAGGGAGAAGCAAGAGGGAGGAGATATGGGGATATATGTATATGTATAACTGATTCACTTTGTTATAAAGCAGAAACTATCACACCATTGTAAAGCAATTTTACTCCAATAAAGATGTTAAAACAACAACAACAACAACTCTATAAACAATAAATTCTGCAGAGGATGTGGAGAAAAGGGAACCCTCCTGCACTGTTGGTGGGAATGTAAATTGATACAACCATTATGGAGAACAGTATGGAAGTTCCTTAAAAAACTAAAAATAGAGCTACCGTATGATCCAGCAATCCCACTGCTGGGCATATACCCTGAGAAAACCATAATTCAAAAAGAGACATGTTCGGCTCTCTTTAAAAGCCATGGCTGTAGCACATCTTCCTGACTGACTTGTTCCTCAGCAAAAGTGAAGAGCGGTGAGTCAGGAGCAGATGCGTGTGACCCAAGGCTCCTCTGCAGCGGTGACAGAGTCTTCCTCAAAGAGCTTCTTTCATTTTTAATTATATTTTTTATCTTATATTTCCATGGCCCTTCCACTATTTGCTTTTAGCTAATCACTAATCCTAAAGTGAGAGACTGTATCAAACTTCTGAGAGCAGTAAGTAAAAAATCACCTGTGGGGCTTCCCTGGTGGCGCAATGATTGAGGGTCTGCCTGCCAATGCAGAGGACACGGGTTCGTGCCCCGGTCCGGGAAGATCCCACATGCCGCGGAGCGGCTGGGCCCATGAGACATAGCCGCTGAGCCTGCGCGTCCAGAGCCTGTGCTCCGCAACGGGAGAGGCCACAACAGTGAGAGGCCCGCATACCGCAAAAAAAAAAAAATAAACCACCTGTGTCCACATTACCGAGGTGACAAATTCACCTGTAATTCATAACACACGTGATTTATCTCCACAGCTTAGTTTCTTTTTCTTTTTTCCTATTTTTCCCATTTTATTTCTTATGTTCAACTCTTTTATACATCTAACATTATTTTTATGTGCCATGTAAGATAAAGATCTTTGTGTTTTTAAATATTAGCTCATAATTTTTGTAAAATAATTTACTGAGGAAAACACGGGTTTGAAAAGGCTAGTCTAGGCTTGATATAGAGATTTGAACATTGTGAGCACAGAGATATATTGTTTGAAGCTGACAGGTTGGATGTGATCTCCAGGAAAAGTGTTCTGAGTATGAAGCATATACCCTTAAAATTTTTTTCTACTCAAATTTATTTATTCTTGGATGAGTTTAAATAACTTTTTATGAATTTTCTATTTCATTCCATCTATTTGTGTATTTATTCTTAGGCATACATAAGAATGTGCAAGATTGTAGATTATGCAGTGTTTCAATTTCCAACTATATTTCTTGATATCTTCTATTATTTATTTATCCTTATAAACTCAAAAATCAAGTACTCATGATATCTGCTTTGCCCCACAAAACGTCTTAGTAGCTTCTACCTAACAGCCTGTTCTTCATACTAAGCCAGGGTTTATAATGAAGGATCAATGAATTTAAACTATATTACTTCTTAAGAGAGCTAACATCTGAGAAATGTGGAGAGAGTTCCATTGACATGACTGAGTATTCGCTATTTCTGGTGAAGCTGCTGAACTAATTGTCGATTTTTATATGTTCCGTATAAAGAAGTCAGACTTGGACAGAGAGAAACCTCTGAAAGCACTTGCTTTAAAATTAAAATCAGTTAAAATCATGAATTTGAAGATAAATCTAAGTGAGGTAGTTCCTATGGACCCTGTATTAGTTTGCTAGGGCTGCTAGAAGAAAGTACCACAGACAGAATGGTTTAAATAACAGAAATTTATTTTCTCACAATTCTGGGGCTGGAAGTTCAAGATCAAGGTGCCAGTAGGATTGATATCTACTGAAGTTTCTCTCCTTGGCTTACAGACAGCCACCTTCTTGCTGTGTCTTCACATGGCCTTTTTTCTGTGCCCATACATCTCTGGTGTATTTTCCTCTTTTTATAAGAACACAAGTCTTATCAGATTATGGTCCCACTCATATGACCTCATTTAATCTTAATTAACCCCTTAAAGGCCCCATCTCCAAATATAATCACATTGGGGGTGAAAGCTTTAGCATATGAATATCAAGGGGATACAGTTCAGCCAATAATAGATCCTATGGACTTGCCATGCTTTCTTTACCCCTCTAGATTTGGGGGTTTTGGTGGGACTATGCAATAAGTATTTCTATATTAATTCAAAATGTTGTTTGCTTCCTCTGAAAATGGAATAAGTTCTTGATGTCATTTTCAGTTGGTTCCTTTATGCACTAAATTTTGTTTTAAATAAATTACTTGTAGTTTTTTTCTTCCTGAATAGTGACAACCTTCTATATTTTCTAATGTTTCTGTAAGAATATTTTTGCTTTAAAAAACTTATCAACAGTATTCAGATACTACAATCACATATGCAAAAATCAAAAATCAATCATTTAATTCAATTAATCTTTGTAGTTTATGAAGTTTCATATGCATAGTTTTAGTTGTTCTTCCAGACTCACTTGTAAGATAAGTTGGGTGTGGGTGGATATGAGGCTATTCAGAGCAGATTTGACAGGAGGTAACATGTAGGAGAACTACTGAAGAATCATCCTGAGATGAGCCTTCGACAAAAGACATCAATGTTAGTTCCTTTTCCTCCCTACTAGGAAAAAAAAAAAAGCAAGAGTAGCAATCTCTAATCTTCTTGATGCTTAGAAGGATTAAGTTCTAAGAGAAAAACTAAAATGAAAGAAGAATTTAAGGCAAGAATTTTATGTGAAGGGGCCACCCCTTGACTGGTAGCAAGATAATGGCTACAAAGCCCAAAGAAATTCCCAGGCATACAGAGAAGAGTGTACTCTGTTTATTCAGAGCACTACAACAAGGTTGGCAAGAGAGATGTGTGGTAATCTCCTTGGGTAATACACTGTTACAAAGGGTAAAAAAAGTGTATGTTCTATGTAAAAGAAAAAGCAAGGAAAATTCCTTTTCCTGCAATACCTATAACCCCATGACTTCTCACCTCTTCATAACCTTGGCTTTGAGTTGAGGAACGATATATTATGTACTAAATTTTATCTCGTTTTGTATGAAAACAAACATAAAAATTACTCTTTCTCTGTGATGACTTCTTATGCAACCCAGAAATGCCCTTCTTGTTTCCAAGTCCCTCTTCACAGATCTACTTCTTTAGCCAGGTGTTTTTAAATAATAGCTGCACTAGTGTGTACTCAAACGTACAGTTTAAAAATAAGGTAGCAATATTCTGAATATTTCTGAGAATAAATGTTTTCTTGTTTTTATTTTACGTTTGTGGAGTCAGTGATACAAGTACAAAACAGGAGATGCCAAGAAGTCAAGAGAAATAAGTGAGTTACTCACAATGGGCATGAAACTGTTAAAGAACAAAGCCTTCTCCAGGTGCAGGAAGCTTAGCCCTACGATCAAACAGGCTCTTGGTAGTGCAGGTATGTGTAGTAATCATCATGAAGTAAGCATAAAGACAACATCTTTAAAATGGTGGTGATGTGATGCTGAGGCTAGAAGATATTTCTTCTTCACTTTCTTATGAAGATAGCCTGTTTCCAGGAAAAGGAGATATTCAAATATCTGATCCCACTTGAAGGGAAACATACAGGACAGCTATAACTTGTTATTCAGTAAAATATTTATTAATCTATTAGGTATATATTAAGTGGAAGGCACCAGAGGTATAGAAATGAGCAGATTTGTGCAATAGAGTTTTGGACACAGATAAAAATAAAAATGTGCAGACATGAAAACAGAAACAAAAATAGAAATGAACAACTCCAAGCATAAAAGGTACAATGTCTATAGTAAAAGGAGTAAGCTTGGATTAATTAAATACTGTAGAAAAAGAAATTAACAGTAATAGTACCTGATGTAACTGAGAGGACTGAGAAAAGCATGAACCTGGTTTCCTCCTGACTTTACTTCTTCACATTTTCCCTTTGTTAATTTTGCTTTGGATCCTTTTGCTGTAGTAAATCATAGTCATGAGTAAGACTACACTGATTCCTGTGAGTCCTGCCCTGACATAGTTGGTGTTAGAAGTGGGATGTGCTAGCGTGACCTTGACCCACTGAAATATGGCAAAAACATTGTTTGGGAAAAAGCAAGTTCAAAGGGTGGAGAAGGATAAACCTCCACTTGTTGGGTGTCTATAAGTTAGCCATGGTATGAAAGAGCAGCTGAATCGCTGTCTATTGTGAAAGGTAAAAGTTACACATGGAATTTAAAAATGATTTATCTACTCCAGGAGAATCAGCTTGCTGGATTCTCTAGCTATTTTTGGTAATCCAACTACAGTGAGGAGAAAAGAATGCAGTCCGGTAATGTCTTTGGTTGTTGTCTCTCTTCCCAGTGGAAGGAGAAACAAAGAGACCAAACGTTCCCAAATGTGATCTTTAGATAGCCCAGAAATGTTAAAAGTTTATATTTTCTCTCCTCCAAGTGGGAGAAGAAGATTAGATCAGTTGCCAGAATTGGATCAAAGCTTTAGATAAACCAGACGGGGGATAAAAGGAAGAATACTCTTGCCATTTCTTCATCCTAACTGCTTCTTCAACTGCTGCAGACCTCCTGCCTCCGCTGTGCATTGCAGCTGGAGCTCCCCCAGAAACTGTGAACTTAAACCTGTAAATGTGAAATTTCCTGATAGAAGTTATAATAAATTTACAAGAGCATATAAAGAGATTTTTAATTGGCTTTGTACTTTGTGATTATTGCATCTGAATATATAATAAAATTTTTGTAAATGTTTGTAATTTCACAAATCCTAGAGGGAGCATCACAATCAGGGAAAGCTGCAAAGAAATGTGCTCTTAGGATACAGATTCCTTGCTTTTTATCATGGGTGAGTTGGTTGGAATTGAGGTTCTTGACGTATTTTAAAAATATGGCTTTGTAACTGATGTTTCTGATTCTCATTTTTGCCTACTATTAGAGCCCCTGAATAAAGGGAGATACAAGAACAGAGAGTCAATCTCCAGATGGAGATACAATTTTGATACTGTAAAAACAGTTTTTAATTGCTTATGAGCTCTTATAAAATAAGATATCTGACCCTTAGAGGCAGATACTTTTCTAGCCTAATGTGCATATTTTTGAGTGGATCAGTTTGGACACTCAGACTTACAAGACAAAAAAAGGTCAGGAAATCTTTGCTTGTCACTTGGAGTTGGAATACAGCTGTCTGGTCCTATTGAATTTCGGCTTTGCTGCTGCTAACGAAAAGCCACTGAATTTTTTAGAATCTGAATTCAGATACTCATTACCTGGATCTAACTCCAAGCTAAAACCTAATATTGCCTGTTATGGGCTGTTTTGACCTCAGCATGTGCTATACTAAAACGAGGCAGGCATACTTCTCTAATAAACAGAACTCAGATTCCAAGACTGCTGCAGGTTTAGGATCTCCCTCTGTGGGATCATAAACTATAAAATATCCTTGATGCTGACTGAACCATCTGTGTCATATACAAATGCCCACAGAAAAGGGCTTATTCTCTGATGGAACTATCTGAGCTCTGGACCAATTTTATATTTCTGAGACTGATTGCATTCCTAACTTGTGATCTCTGCCAAAGGCTGAAAGTTGGGAAGAGGACACATCATGGGGATGGTGAACCCTCCACCCACGTCTGACAGATGAGACTCTTGACCCACTGGGGAATGTTCACTGCTGTTGACCTGTGTTTGGCTTTTCTGATTAGTTATAGCTTGCAGTCATAAACCGATAGTTTAAGCCTACTTCCCTCAACTTTCTCCTGGTGCCGCAACTCAGTAAGCAATTTTATTACTAAATGCAGCTATTTCCAGAAAAAGGAATTGTGTTTGGTAGGTTGCTCACTAGGTAAGTGATCAGAATGAAAGGGATGGAGGGTGTACAAACTCATTTCAAAAATTTTTGAAAACTCAGGATTTTGTTCTAATTTCTAAACATGAAGTGTCTTTCTGATTAAGTTGTATACAAGACTTGTTTTTTGTTTGTTTTTGTTTTGTCTTTTTTTAACTGGAGAAAAAGCTTGGACTCTCTTGCATACAACTTTTCTATATGAATGATTTGGGTAACAGTAGGGATAATTGAAAAAGTATAAAGTTATGATTGCTGAATGAGATACACTTACTTTTTACTAACAGAGTAAAAACAAAACCCCGGTACCTGGGCAGACATGGGGAATGAAGAGGGGATTAATGATCTTTATTTTTCAAAACTGTCCCTGGAAGCTTTTTCCTCCTACCGAAGCAAAGAGAAAAATCCCCAGTGTTGACTTTCCAAGCTGCTGTGAGCATTTTGAATCAATCTTACTGCTGGGCCTATGATCACACCTGTCTCTGAGACAGCAGGGGGTGGCCTCAGCACTTTCCACGCAGAACACCTCCAGATGCCATTCACATTTGCGATGAGGATGAACTGGTATCAGGGACAAGCAAAACTATGTGGAATTGCCTGTCTCAGGCGGTTCATTTGAAACCAAGAACTGAACTGAGTTAAGTGAACGGGACTTAGAATCCTAGGGCAATAGGCCCCAGGGTGGGAGGCCACATCAAGGGCGCTGTTAACTTATACTCTGCCTAATTAATGTAGATCCTGTTTGTGGGTCCCTAACAACGATAAATTCTTTATTATATTATAATGTCCTGCATGTGCCCTCTGGGATTATACTTTTTATGTGTGTATCCTGTCAAGACACTGCCTTACTCCTGGAAGGCATTCAGGTCGACTTGAACTTACAGACCAGAATGCTGCTGTGACTAAATTGATGCTGTGGGCCAGGTTAAAAAGGGTAAGGAGGACGACACTTGTTTTCTAAGATAGACTTTTATGGTAAATGGGGTTTGTTTTAACTGAATAAATTCATGACCCCTAAAGGTTATCACTGAGATAACACTGCAATTTGGTGGGTTCTCCTGATAATAATTTTGTTGTAAATATGCCTTGACCAGAGGGCAAGAGGAGGACCGTGCAGAAAAAAGTTGAAATAACAGGGCTGAAACTGCTTTCCTTAGTAAAGCCTGCTTGCAAGGCTGGCCCTGGGCTGGGGTCTGTTAACTTAGGTTTCAAGGGGATTCCAGTCATCCCCAGAACTAGTAAGAGTGGTTCACTGTGCCTAAATTGTTTGTACAACAATATGTTTTATGCTGAACACCTGCTTTCCTTCTTGGAGTCTGTAATTTTGATACGTGATAGGCAGAGGGTGCATGCATAACCAACTCCCAATAAATGAGTCTTTTAGAGACCAGTGAGAGCGTTTTACACATGTTGTCATAACTCACTGCTAGAGAAATTATGTGTCTACTGGGAGAGGACTTTTGGAAGCTTATGCCTGATTTCCTCGATACTTTACTACATGTGGCTTTTCCCTTTGCTGATTTTCTTGATATCTGTATTTGTTTACCAGAGCTGTGTAACAAAATACCACAGACAGGGTGGCTTAAACAACAGAAATGTACTTTCTCAAAGTTCTGGATTCTAGAAGTTCTGGATTGACATGTTGATAGGGTTGGTTCCTCCTGGGGCCTCTCTCCCTGGGCTGCAGATGGCCACCCATTTTCTGCCTCTTCACATGGTTGTTTCTCTGTTCATGTGCCCTTGGCATCTATCTGGGTGCCCCAATCTCCACTTATAAAGACACCAGTCATATTGGATTAAGACCCACTCTAATGGCCTCATTTGAACTTAATCATCTTTTAAAGGCTCTGTCTCCAAATACAGTCCCATACTGAGGTACTTGGGGTTAGGACATCCATATATGAATTCGGGAAAGGGTGGGAGAGGCATGATTTTAAGCCCAGAACAGTATCTATTGCTGTAATAAATCGTAGCCATGAGTACAACCATATACTGAGTTCTGTGAGTCCTCCTTGTAAATTTTCAAACCTGGAGGTGGTGTTGGGGGCTTCCAACAAAATCAGTATATAGTCATTTTTTGGTAAATGTTCTGTGTGTGCTTGGTATGAAAAAAGATTATTTACCAGTTTTGGGGTATGTCATTCTATACGTGTAAATGTTGTCAACTTTGTTAATCATGTTGTCTTCATGGTAATTTTTTTTTCTGGAATGTTTTTTGGTGTCTTTGTTATTTTATTTTATTTTATTTATTCTATTTTATTTTTCTGCTGGTTTTCTCTCCTTTCTGTGTACCTTATTTTTGCATCGTGAATCAGGCATTTAGTTGAAAAACTATTTGTAGCAATTCTTTTGTAGAAAAGAGGATTTACTTTTTCTCTTGCAAGGCGCCTGGAGACAATGGCAATCTAAATCAGTTCATTCAACTCCAGGTTTTGAAATGATTTGAAATTGCTTTACAGCCACTAAGTCTGAACTACTTCCAATTAAACCATAATTTGGGGATGTAGCTTTTAAGAACCCAATGTACAGTTTTTCATCCAAGCCCTACAAGGCTGTTGATACCTTTGATACCCGTCTCAGGCATTTACTTTCCTTTACTCAGTTAAAAAATCCCCTAGAAAAAATGTTTCTCAGTTTTATTTCTCTGAATTTCCATTTTCTCTTGGATCTTATTCTAAGAATGTTTCACAATCTTGTAAGCTCTCAGGATGTTTTTTACTTTTTATCAAGCATTTCTGATCATCCTCAGTAGGTAGATAATTCCAAACTAACTAGTATAAAAGTAGAGGTCCTCTTAGCCTTCATTCCTCATTTATCAAATGTTATTATATCTCTAGTTTGAAGGTTTATGATGATGGTCAAACTAGATGTTTGAGTCAGCCCTTTGAGAAGTTTCTTGGCTGTGGTCTACATATACAAACTCCTTGTTTTCTCCATTTGATTAGCCAGATCAAAGAAATAAATCTTTTGGGATAAGCCCTTTTTTAATGTCTTTTTTTAGTAAATGATACATTCATCTATCACATGAACATTGTGCTGTTAGAAAAGGCATTTTAACCTTATTTACTAAAAGAAAACTTCTCATTTGATGTGAGACCTATGTTTTTTTCAAAGATTAATTCAAGCTCTTTGTCTTTCTGGGAGACAACTATAATCTACTTTTCTCTTAATAAATAGCACTCTAAACCTTCTAATATATTTTATATTAAATATTGCTTGTAAATGTACTTAAATCCTACAATCGTCTAATGAAAAACCATAGCATTTATAGATAGAAAACTGTAGAAGCTGCTCTGGGAATAGATATGTTCATACAGTCAACTTTTATTTCCTTTGGCCACACCACAGGGCATGTGGATCTTAGTTCCCAGACCAGGGATAGAACCTGCAGCTCCTGCAGTGGAAACATGGAGTCTTAACCACTGGACCACCAGGGAAGTCCCCATACAGTCAACTTTTGTATCCAATTATTTCAAAATATTCTCAGGTGTCTTATAAGTAAAAAAAAAAAAAAGAAAGAAAAAAAATTAAAAAGTGTACTCAAAAAAGCTAGAAAAGTATTTTGAAGGAAGTGTAGAGGAAACAAGCTACACGACTTTGAAATAACATGTTTCCAAAAGAACTTCTATCACCAGTAGTAAGCACTAGGGAGAAGAGAGCTCTAGACCTCTCCTTAGCAAGCGTAAGTTTCTTTTATGCTTTATCAACTCTTCTAGAAGAGCAGAGTCTGATGGGCAACTTAAATTTCCACTGAATTGTATTTTAAAAGGTAACATAATACTATTGAAAATAAAAGAGATGCTGAAGGTTCCAAGCACAGTAGAGTTATACATTCTTTTCCACAGAACTGATGAACAACTAGAGCATGTTTGTGAAGTTATATTTATTAATAGAATTATATTTGTAATGCAGTTCAGTGGATTTTTCATTAAAGGAATTGTGCAATAGTTTGTTAATGGATGTAGTTGTTGTCTGATGATATTTAAGCTTGAACTTTTAAATATTGGATTTTTTTTTCTAGTAAAATTTTTAAATTATAATATGAATCTCCAACAGCTTGAAATAAAAATTTCCATGGTCTTCAATTGAACTGTATGCCGCTTTCTTTTAGAATGTCCTGTTTTTCATTAAAATAATTTCTAAACCACTCTATATGTTCAACCTTCTGCTTAACACTCAGATATGGGTTTTTGGAAAGGCCACAGGTCATCAACTCCATGAAGTGGCGAATTGGTCCTTGTTTTGGAAAATCCTCCAGGTATTTATCCAGAAATATATGTTCATGAAATTCTGAACCATCATCATCAAAACCTGCTTCGTTGTTAGCTGGGAACTCCCACAATTTCCCCTCTTTTGTCAACTGGATCATCTCTTCAAAACCATTCTGAAAGTGTTGTACTTTGACTGCCGCTAACTGCTTAGAAAACTCTACATCCCAAAGAGAAGGTGCTGCCTCTGTTTCAGGTGCCTCTTCAGTAACTGCCTTAAGCTCAAAATTATTAAGCCTCTTCCCCTTGAATATATTTTTCCTAAAACTTCTTCTCAAATCAGCAGCCTTCTCTTGGCCAACAAAATCATCAGTCCCTTCATCAAACTGAATCTGATGCACTGGTCTTGTGCTAACTCTCACTGTGGCAGATCTGGCAACTTTCATATCTGATATGATGTTAGTGAAACTAATTTTAGGTCTCTCTCCATCCTTCTGTGCCCTCGAGTCTTCCTCGTGCTGCTGGAGCTGCTTGAGCAGCTCTGACTTGTTCATCTGCTTAACAAAAGGGAGAGAGTCTGCAACCGCGGACGCAGCAGTCACAACTCAGGGACTCACTTCTCTTTGGGGGTCATCTTCTGGAGCTTTCTGAAGTCTGCCAATTGAAGCCTCCAAACTTTTAAGTTGGCTTCTGTTGGGTGGCTTTGTTGTTTGTACATTTACTGTGCTTAATTCAACTTTCACTCCCTTAAGAATCTTTTACGTCTTTTTACGTATTCTCCTTTACACTGTGTTGGCTCTCTGTCTCCTTGGAAATCTCACAAGTTGGAACAGACTGCTCATCTTTCTTGCTATAGATCACGCTGTTAGTGCCAAAATATCTTTGGATATTATTTTTTGTCCTGACCGTGTTCATGCAGAGACGCGAGTAGCACGATGGCGGCCGCCGATACCTCTGGGCCTCCGGAGCACAAAGGGAGGCGGGAAAGGGGGCGAAGAGGGAGGAGCGGAGAAACAGAATTGGGCACACAGGGGCGACAACGCGTCCTCTACATATTGGATATTTTTAAAGCAGTATTGCTCATAGTAATATGGGGATGAATGTAAGGAAATGGAATTTTGATTTGATATCTACTGCTTTTGACTGTTTGTCATCTATCTCCTCTTCATTGGCAATGAAATGGTGAGTTTCCTTTGGAAAACTACCCTTTGTTTCTCATGCTCTCTTGATTCTACCCTTGTCTAATTAAGAGGAATGTGACTCACTAGGCCAATCAGACGCTTCCTGTTGGGAATTTGAATCTTGAGCAGCATGGTGAGAATAACAAAATGTTTGGAGCTCATTTATCCCAATAATAGTGGCCTGAAAAGTCCGATCAGTTTGGCTGCCTTTGTCCCAGAAGACGCCTTGTGTCCTGTCCTCTGTATTACCTGATTACACTGCTTTCCTTTATTTGTGCCATACCAAATTCTTCCAGTAACTTTGCCCTCCTTTTCTAAGTTAATCAGAATTGTTTTCTGCACACAAGTGCCTAACCAACTGGTGATTTTTATACAGAAAGCACATGGAATAATAGGTAAATCTTTTCATTTTTTCTAATTTCAATTTTTAATTGTTGTTTTCATAGAAATACAGTTTATATTGGAGTATAGTTGCTTTACAATATTGTGTTAGTTCATAGTGTACGGCAAAGTGAATCAACTATACGTATACATATATCCACTCTTTTTTGCATTTCTTTCTCATTTAGGTCACCATAGAGCATTGAGTAGAGTTCCCTGTGCTACACAGTAGGTTCTCATCAGTTATCTATTTTATACGTAGTATCAATAGTGTATATATGTCAATGCCAATATCTCCCAATCCATCCCATCCCACCACTTTCCCCCTTTGTATACATACATTTGTTCTCTACGTCTGTGTCTCTATTTCTGCTTTGCAAATAAGATCATCTATACCATTTTTTCAGATTCCACATATATACCTTAATATATGTTATTTGTTTTTCTCTTTCTGACTTACCTCACTCTGTATGACAGTCTCTAGGTCCATCAATGTCTCTACAAATGACCCAATTTCATTCCTTTTTATGGCTGAGTAATATCTCATTGTGTATAGGTACCACATCTTCTTTATCCATTCCTGTCGATGGACATTTAGGTTGCTTCCATGACCTAGCTATTGTAAATAGTGCTGCAGTGAACACTGGAGTGCATGTATCTTTTCGAATTATGGTTTTCTCTGGGTATATGCCCAGTAGTGGGATTGCTGGGTCATATGGTAGTTTTATTTTTAGTTTTTTAAGGAACCTCCATACTGTTCTCCATAGTATCAATTTACATTCCCACCAGCAGTGTAGGAGGGTCCCCTTTTCTCCACACCCTCTGCAGCCTTTATTGTTTGTAGACTTTTTGATCATGGCCATTCTGACTGGTATGAGGTGATACCTCATTGTAGTTTTGATTTGCATTTCTCTGATACTTAGTGATGTTGAGCATCTTTCATGTGTAATGAAATTTCTGCTTGTGCTAAACTTATCTACTGCAGTGTTTCCAAAAACTGGCTTCAAATTAAAGTCAATGAACTTTAAAACCATGTTAATTGCCAATTAATTCAGACTATTGAACATGAAGACCAAGCAAAAATGTGTTTTGTTTGTTTGTTTTATTGTTGTTGTTGTCAGTGCTTTTCATTTTAGCTTATTGTTTTAAATGTGGTTTTATTCTCTTATTTCAAAGAAAACATCTTTTATTGTGAGTTCTAAAATAATATTCCATATTCCCCTCTCTTTTCCTAAGGTCATACGTCTTAAAGTATGGTTTACCTCAATTTTTATAATATCTTTTATCTTGGGTCAGTAGTAGTTTTATTTGTTTCATTTTTATAGAAAGATTTGTAAACAGTATAAAATACCAAATAATTTATCAAGATTTGTATTGAAAAATGTAGTACCCTGACTCTTTCATTTCCTATTCCTATTTTTCCTTCTCTGTCTTTGAACTAAGATTTTCCTTCTGGTATTTATTTCATATTATTAAGTAAATAGTCATTTTTTCCTAATTTTTCAATTTTACATAATAAGTATTGTAATTATATTAGTCAGTGTTTTATAGAGAACCAGTACCAATGGGATATATATTATTATTGTATAAGTATTATATTATCTTACTATATATGTTCTTATTGTAGGATATATATCAATTTATTTATTTATTATATATTTATCATTTATTTTGATACATATTATAAAGAATTGGATCATGTGATTATGGAGGCTGAGATGTCCCAAGATCTGCAGTTGGCAAGCTGGAGACCCAGAAGAGCTGATGGTATAGGTTCTAGTCTGAGTTTGAAGACATTATCTTGGAATCAGTCAGCCAGAGAAAGCAAATTCTTTCTTACTCAGCCTTTTTATCCTAGTCAGGCTTTCAATGGTTTGGATGAGGCCCACCTACATGGAGGAGAGCAATTTGTTTTACTTAGTCTACTAATTTGAATGTTAATCACATCTAATTATGCTAAGAACTGAGCAAATAATGTGTGATCTCTCATCTATCTATCTATCTATCTATCTATCTCTCTCTCTATCTTTGGAGCTGGAGCCCCATCCCTTATTCAATGCTGTCACTACTATTGGGTTCATGTCACTCTAATTCAGTTATATTACCCTAACGTTGCCCCTGTCTCCTTCACAGAGGCAAGGTTCTGTAAGCAATTGTTTAGCTTTCTTTTGGTTATGATTAATGATTCTTGGCTTTGGAGTATATTTTACCCAGTAAGCAAGACAAAGCCAGATAAAGAAGAATCTCAGTCTCAAAATCAGTGTCATGGAAAATATTAGTGATTAATAAAATTCCATCTGACAACAACTTAGATATGCAATATGTTAAATTGGAAATAACAATGAAAATAAATAAAAAGATTATCTTTTCTCATGTTCTCAGTGAAAGAAGTCCAATAAAAATGCAGCAAACTTCCTTAACACCAGTACACGTTTCCCGATTATTTTGGTTTTTGATGTGTTCTCTCATAAAAAATAGCTACGCCCTTTGGAATATGATTGATTCCATGTTTTGGGGCAGGAAAAATTTAATTTGGACTTTGAATATACTATTATTGCCAGAAGGAAGGATTCTTTCAAGGCTGCCTGGTGGGAGATGGCTAATATTAAAAAGACAAAAGGAACCATATTAAAGGGGCTTATAATGGCTGACTGTGACAATTTTAAATTAATGATGACAGGAAAAAACTCTCAGAATTAATGGAAACAAATTCAGTTCTTCAAAGGCCATGATTTCATAGTAACATGAAACTGAGAGGACTTCCCTGGTGGCACAGTGGTTGAGAATCCATCTATACCAATGCAGGGGACATGGGTTCGAGCCCTGCTCAGAGAAGATCTCACATGCCGTGGAGAAACTAAGCCCATGAGCCACAACTACTGAGCCTGCACTCTAGAGCCTGTGAGCCACAACTACGGAGCCCACACTCCTAAGAATCCGTGTTCTGCAACAAGAGAAGCCATCGCAATGAGAAGCCCGTGCACTGCACCAAAGAGTAGCTCCTGCTCGCCGCAACTAAAAAAAAAAAGCCCACTCAAGCAATGAAGACCCAACACAGCCATAAATAAATAAGTTAATTAATTAATTAATTAATTTAAAAAAGAAAGTGAGAAATTAACATAAAGTGTATTAATTGCAATACAAAAGTAGGAGAGTATTATTGTATACACATTAACTGTTTTTTCTATTAAGTATATGTTTTTTATAAACTGCAAAGATGTCCATGTCCTTATTTCTCTCAGAGTAATAGAGAATAATAAATTCTGTGGTGGGGGGAAGGAGTGTTACTTATGCAAATAATTCTAGAAGGTTAGTGGCTGTACCATGAATAAGAAAAATAAAGTAGTCCCAATGCCGTGTAAAATAGACAGGTAGATGAGGGTCCTGCAGTGTGTTTCAGTTTGGTGTATTGGCTAAATTGTTCCATAGAGGAGAATTTAACATGTAGATGTTCATCTAGCATGAAAGACATCTTTTGAAGGACCTACTAAATGGAATTACATACAGATAAAATATCCTTATGTTTGCTTGTTTGTTTCTGTTTTTTCCCAACATTTTTATCCTAGTAAAATACACATAACATAAAATTTACCACTGTAACCATTTTTAAGTGTACAGTTCAGTAGCATTAAAATACATTCATGATGATGTCCTACCATCACCACCATCCATCTCCACAACTTTTCATCTTCTATAACTAAAATTCTATACAAGGTAAACAAGAACTCCCCATTTGCTCATTGTACCCCAGCCTCTGGCAACCATCATTACATTTCGTCTCTATGATTTTGACTACTCTAAATACCTTATATAAGTAGAGTCATACTGTATGTGTCTTTTATATGACTGACATATCGTTAAGCATAATGACCTCAAGGTTCATCCATGTCATAGCATATGTCAGAATTTTCTTACTTTTTAAGTCTGGATAATATTCCATTATATGTATATACCACGCTTGCCTTATCCATTCATCCGTCAATGGATACTTGGGTTGTTTCCACATTTTAGCTATTGTGAATAACGCTGCTATGAACATGGGTGTATAGACATCCATATAATTTTAATAATATCTAAGAACAGACAAAACATTAGATTATATAATACTTACTAAAAATAAGAGTGTGCATAATTTGTCTCAAAAACTAGGTTAAAAAAGTCTTACAGGCATACCTCAGAGGCATTGTGAGTTTGGTTCCAAGCCACCACAATAAAGCAAATATCACGATAAAGCAAGTCATACAAATTTTTTGTCTTCCCAGTGGGTATAAAACCTGTGTCTTGTGTTTACATTATTCTGTAGTCTATTAAGTGTACAGTAGTAGCATTATGTCTAAAAATATAAGGTACATATTTTAATTAAAAATTCTTTATTGCTAAAAAATGAAAACCATCATCTGAGTCTTCAGCAGGTCATAATCTTTTTGCTGGTGGAGGGTCTTGCCTTCATGTAGATGACTGCTGGCTGAAAAGAATGGTGGTTGCTGAAGGCTGGGGAAGCTGTGGAAATTTCTTAAGACAAGAATGAAGTTTGCTCCATTAATTGCCTCTTCCTTTCGCAAACGATTTCTCTGTAGCAGGCAATGCTGTTTGATGGCATGTTTCTCACAGTAGAACTTCTTTCAAAATTGAAGTCCATCCTCTCAAGCCTGGCTGCTATTTTGTCAACTAAGTTTATATAATATTTTAAATCTTTTGCTGTCATTTTCATAGTATTTTGTTATATGTTACAATTGTCATGATACAATTTTCATAGTATTTTCACCAGAAGTAGATTCTATCTCAAGAAATCACTTTTCTTGCTCATCCATAAGAAGGAAATCCACATCCATTAAAGTTTTATTATGGGGTTGCAGCAATTCAGTCACATCTTCAGGCTCCACTTTTTTTTTTTTTTTAACATCTTTACTGTAGTATAATTGCTTTACAATGGTGTGTTAGTTTCTGCTTTATAACAAAGTGAATCAGCTATACATATATCCCCATATCTCCTCCCTTTGCATCTCCCTCCCCTCTAGGTGGTCACAAAGCACCGAGCTGACCTCCCTGTGCTATGTGGCTGCTTCCTACTAGCTATCTATTTTACATTTGGTAGTATATATAAGTCCATGCCACTCTCTCACTTCATCCCAGCTTACCCTTCCCCCTCCACTTCTAATTCTAGTTTCTTGCTATCTTGACCACTTGTTACTCCACTGAAGTTTTGAAGCCTTCAAAGTCATTCACCAGAGTTTGAATCAACTTCTTCCAAACTCCTGTTAATATTGATATTTTGACCTCTTTCCATGAATTACAAATATTTTTAGTGGCATCTAGAAGGGTGAATCCTTACCAGAAGGTTTTCAATTGGCTTTGCCCAGATCCATCACAGGAATCACTATCTTTGGAAGTTATCACCTTAGGAAATGTACTTCTTAAATAATAAGATCTGAAAGTCAAAATTACTCCTTGATCTATGGGCTACTGAATGGATGTTGTCTTAGCAGACATGGAAACAACTTTAATCTCATTGTACATCTCCAACAGGGTTCTTGGATGACCAGGTATATTACATTGTCAATAAGCAGCAATATTTTGAAAGAAATCTTTTTTTTTTTTTCTGAATAGTAGGTCTCAACAATGGGCTTAAAATATTCAGTAAGCCATGTTGTAAACAGATGAGCTGTCATCCAAGCTTTGTTGTTTCATTTATAGAGCACTTGCAAGTAATACTGCTGTTTGGATTTTAAACAATCTTTACATCTTTATGTTGTCTCCTGACTTCTGTCTTTCAGTGTATGTGCTCAGTTATCCACTGAAAACTGAAGCCCTCCTATTTTAGTCAAAACCATACAAAAACTCTAGAAATTATCAAGCCACTAACAACAAAATATCAGAAAGAGAAATTAAGGAAACAATCCCATTTACCATCACATGAAAGAAACTGAAGATAACACAAATAGATGGAAAGATATATTGTGTTCTTGAATTGGAAAAATCAGTATTGTCAAAATGACCATGCTACTCAAGGCAATCTGCAGATTCAATGCAATCCCTATCATATTACAATGGTATTTTTCACAGAACTAGAACAAAAAATTTTTTAAAATTTTGTATGGAAACACAAAAGACACTTAATAACGAAAATAATCTTAAGAAAGCAGAATGGAGCTAGAGGAATCAGGGTCCCTGACTTCAGACTATATTACAAAGTTACAGTAATCAAAACGGTATGGTACTGGCACAAAAACAGACATTGAAGTATGTACATTGTTTTTTAGACATAATGTTATTGCATGCAATAGATTATAGTATAGTGTAAACATAACTTTTATATGCTCTGGCAAACCAAAAAAAAATTGTGATTTGCTTTATTGCAATATTCACTTTATTGCAATGGTCTGGAACCAAACCCACTATATCTCCTAGGTATGCTTGTATGTCAATGAAGAAATTGGGTTAGGACCAGCAAGAAAGTGATTTACTGAGACTTGAAGTAAAGATCACTCAATAGAAGTAAAGATCACTCCTCCATGCCCTGTTCCCACTCTGTTCCAGGTGCTTATTCTGAGAATCCCTTGTTTTAGAGCTTAATTTCCAAGCATGTGTCTCTACCTTCACGTGTGCCCCCTGAACCCACCCTCCACAAAGTGGCCAGAGTAACCTACCTCAAATGTTCAGTAAATATCCCAATTCTCTGCTGAAAACTCTGCAAAAATATTTTATCATCCACGGAGAAAAAGTTAAATTTCTTAACTCAAATGATGAGATCCTGTTCCCTGTCTATCTCTAGCTTCACGTTCATAGCACTGTATGCCTCACACTTAACCTTTTACCAAATACTGAGCTGTTTTTATTTCTCACACGTAATGCAGAGGGAAATTGTATCTGCTTCTCAGGATTGTTTTAAAATGATATATCTAAAGAACTTAATATTTGCCTCAAGGAAAGCGCTCAATAAAATTACCTTTTGAAAATTAATAGTATAGTGTTAATTCCATATATGACTTCCTTCATTCTGTTTCCTCCCTGTGGGACCCCATCAACTCCCCTGTCCCCTTCCCCTTTCTTGATCTTGTTAACTCCGACTTCCTTTCCTCTCCCACACCCCTCCCCCAACACATCTCACAGCTCATGTCCTTCAAGAATAGATACCTACCTGCTGTTTGCTGCCCCAGGCTCCTCTTATCATTAAGATATAAAGATATCCTTCTGAAATTTTATCTTTCCCACCAGTCTTTCCCACTGCTCTGGATTTGTCTCGAGAAGAATAATGAAGATTTACTCATTTTTGCATTCTCAGCATTCAACATAATAAATGGCACCCGATAGGAACTCAATATTTTTTAACATAAGATACAGCACTATTAGAGAAGTGATACTTGAAACACCCAATGTACACAGGAAAAGCTAAAAATTATTGCAAAAATATTAACTTATTTCATACATGTTGATCATTGCTGAGTTATGGCAGTCACTGTTTTGTTTTGTTTTAACAGCTGTCTATTCTGAAGCAGTGCACAACTAAATATGACATGCAAATGTTGTAGTAGTTCTTACACAGGCATACTTCAGGTTTGGGTCTTCTGACATATTTCTTTCTGTTAATTAAATCAGAATATCTGGAAGAAATAAATTCAAAATCCCACAGAACATTTTTTGCTGCTTGAAACTGGGAATTAAGTCAAAGAAATACAGACTAAATTAAAAAGAAACCATACACAGAAATAATACATAAAGGAATGTAAACTGTTTGTTGTTGTTGTTTTTTAATTTCAAGTAATTAATCTCTGGTTTAATCTCTGAAATGTATTTGAAACCCATGAATAGGAAACTATTGCATATTTTTGACCCAGTCTCATCTGATTGCCTGACTTGTTACTCTAGTAAATTGGATATTGGTTAATTGCATACCTTATCAATCTGCAGGCTGCACCAGATGCTCTTTAAAATGTAATGATTCTAGATAAATACTGTTGTGGTTTTCATTTCAATTTTTGATCACATCACAATAATACAATATTTTCTCATCACATTTCACTATAGATCATGTCCTGACAATTTTTTTTCTAACCTGCTTACCAAATGTTTCTTTTTGCAGTATTACATTTTGTTAAAGTGGGAGTGCTTTAGAGTAGGTGACATCCTTCCTAATCAGAAGCTATTGCTAGTCATCAAAATTAACTTAAGTCAATGGAATAAAAAAAAATGCAGAATAGCATTCTATTAGATTGACCTTTGAAATGTTTTCATTTGTATAAGCAAATATAGTAACCAAGGTCTTTAAATACCCACTATTATTTTTTCCTCCTTTAAGGGTAATACAGATGAGTTTTGGCAGCCACATAAGAAAATAGGGTATCTCTTGGAAAATATAGGGTGTCATCTTGTAAATATAGGTAACCATATGAAAAATGTAAATGCTATTGTTCTTAAAGAAATAGAAATGTGATGAGTAATATATACATGAGCTTGAAATGCTGTTTCAACTAAATTCCATTTTTTGTCATTATAAAAACTGAATTGTACTCATATTAAGAAAGAAATATATATATTTAAGAAGTAAAAAATTCACCAAGACTAACTTTCATTCACTTCTTCTTGTGTACATACATATTTTTACATATCAGGTTTTTTCTCTTTATTAATCATAAGCCATTAGTAAATATTATGTCACAAATCATAACAATCCACTTAATTCTCAATAGTATCAAAAATAAATTATAAATAGCATACACAAAATTAACAGCCTCAAGAAACGTGTGTTTTCTTTTTGAAGAAAACGTAAATCAGAAATTACAAAGGATAAAGGTGATAAGTTAAAAGCTGATATATACACACTACTATGTATAAAATAGATAACTAATGAGAACCTGCTGTATAGCACAGGGAACTTCACTTCACTGTACAATAGAAACTAACACAACATTGTAAAACAACTCTACCCCAATAAAAAAAGAAAGAAAAATAAATAAAAGCTGATATAAAAACTTGCAAAGGCAGTCTTAAAATATGTATCTCTAGTCAAAAGATGTAAATATTTTCTCTCTGTTCACTTGGCTTCCATTGTCTCATTCTCGCTTTTCCATGGTATCTTAGTTTTTTCAAGGATATGCCTGTTCCCCACACAGCTCATTTGCTTTAAGGGAATTTGATCTTAACTTTCAATCTACAAGTGCATCCTGATTTAGTTAGTCCACTCAATACTTCTAATTATTAAGCCACCACAGTTAGGTAGGAGTGACCTAAGCCAGTCCAAATAAAAGTCACGTCTTTTGTTTAGAATGCTGGGACAAAGATGCTCTCCCTTTCTGTGTGCAGGATGGAGTCTGATGGGATGCCTAGAACTCCTGAAACCATTTCGCTACCATGAGATAAGTGGCCAGAACAAAAAGTTGACCCATAAAGGAGAGAACACCTGAGAGAATTAAGACAGAGACCTGATAAAACCATAGCTGAAACCCAGACTTCTTGCTGTTTGAACCAGTAAACTTCCAATACTTATTTGCTAGGGCTGCTGTAACAAAGGACGACAAACTGGGTGGTTTAAATGACAGAAATTTAATGTCTCACAGTTTGGAGGCTAGAAGTCTGAATCAAATAAGCTCATGATCTGAGAATCTAGGCACTTTGGATTTTGGGGGGATAATATCAACCCACTACATTCTGCCCTCTGGCCAACTAAAATTCACATACTTCCCATGTGCAAAATACATTCACCCTAACATCCCCGAACTTTTAACCCAATCCAGCATCAATTCTAAATCAAAAATTTCATCTAAATATCATTAACTCATAAGGTTCCTAATCTTACCATCCAAATCATCTATATCAGGTATGGGTGAGACTCTGGGAATGTGCCATCCTGGGTCAAGATTTCTCTCCATCTGTGGACCTGTGAAACTAGAAAACATGCTATCAGCTTCCAAAATACAATGGCGAGACAGGCATAGGATAGACATTCCTATCAGGAGGAGGAATTAGAACGAATAAAGATGCCAGAGGTCCCTAGTAAGCCCAAAACTTGGCAGGAAAAGTCCCAGTAGGAAAATCTCTGAGGATAATTTTCTGTGGCTTGTGTTTTGTTCTCCGGGTCCATAGCGGCAATAGACCTGCCCCCTCTGCCCTCTGCTTCTGCCACTATTTTCTCAGAGTCTTTCTTCCTTTTTCTTAAAGTTAGCACATATTCATGGCCTAGTAGCTCCATTAGCCTATTTCCTGCCTGTAGAATCCCAGAGGTCTGACAGCCTTCCTACATTTTAGTCTTTTTGTCTCTTTCATTCCTAGCTGGAAGCGTTTCCGCTGGTATAATATTCTCAACATCCATGCCTGTCTTCTGTGCATGAGAAGGGCATCCACATCATTAAACAAACAACGCTCCATAGTTCTTTGCTGGATAATCCCTTCTCTACTCTGGGCTTCTGTTGAGATGGCTGATGGGAGCCATGAATCACAGCCTAATCTTCTTAGCAGAGGGTTGTTCAGCCATACCCTTGTCTTTCCCTCTAGGACATGCTTTCTCAATAGTAAATTTCCTAATTTTAGCATCCTTCACTATCTGGATAGATTGAGAATATACCAATGATCAGGGGCTGGTTCTTTTTTTTTTTTTTTTTTTTTGCGGTACGCGGGCCTCTCACTGTTGTGGCCTCTCCCATTGCGGAGCACAGGCTCCGGACGCACAGGCTCAGCGGCCATGGCTCATGGGCCCAGCCGCTCCGCGGCATGTGGGATCCTCCCGGACCGGGGCACGAACCCGTGTCCCCTGCAGCGGCAGGCGGACTCTCAACCACTGCGCCACCATGGAAGCCCGGTTCTTTTTTACTAAAGAGTTCCTTCCTCAATTTATCTCTTTCCTTTTTCATTTTACCATAAGCAATAAGGGAAGCCAAACTGACTTTCAACACTTTGCTTAGAAATGTCCTCACATAATATCCAAGTTTATCACATACAAGTTCTACTTTCCACCAAACTTCCAGTCAAATTTTCTGCCATTTCTATAACAAGAATTGCCTTTTCTCCAGTGTCCAATAACATGTTCCTCATTTTCTTCTAAGGTCTCACCAGAGTCATCTTTGATGTTCCTATTTCTACCAACATTCTGTTCATGTGTATATATATATATATATATATATATATGTATTATATAGATTATATATATATATAATCTAAGATGATAGAAGCTTTCTTCTATAGTGTTCCTCACTTCTTTCTGAATCCTCACTGTAATCACATTTAATTTCCAGATTTCCAAAATTCTTCTCTTCAAAGCAATCTAAGCTTTTTCTTAGAAAAACCTATTCTTCCAGCCTCTATCTATTGCTCAGTTACAAAGCCACTTCCACATTTTTAGGTGTTTGTTACAGCAGTGCTCTACTTCCCAGTACCAAAATCTGTACTAATTCTCTAGGGCTGCTGTAACAAATTACTACAAATTTGGTGAGTTAAAATAACAAAAATATATGATATCAGAGTTTTGAACGATAGAAGTCCAAAATCAAGGTGTCATCAGGGCCATGGTAATTTGAAGGGTCTATGGGAGAACCCTTCCTTGCCTCTCCCTCAATTTTGTAACCTTGGCTTTTTGTAACCTTGGGGCCTCCTGGCTTGTAGCTGCATCACTCCGATCTCTGCCTCCATCATCATGTGGCTTCCTTCTCTATATCTTTCTGTGTCTTCTATTTTTATAGGAATACTAGTGATTGGATTTAGGGGCTACTCCAAATCCAGGGTTATTTAATGTAAAGCTCTTTAACTACTTACATCTGCAAAAATGGAAGATTTGAATTTGAGGAGAAGGGACACTATTCAACACATTACAGTTTGCATGTCATAATGTTTTGCTTTCATTTTATTTTACAGGACACCCCAAATTGTTTTCTTGTATCTTTTTCTTTACCACAATCTCCAAAGGATGACTGTTTCTATTCACCCTTTTCCCTCCCCAGGAGCACTGTGGTTGGTAGACTGTCTCCTTAAGTTGTAAACACATTTTAGATTTGCCCTGTATCTTGTGTTAGAAAATATCAAAGCACATTTTCATTATTTTTTTAATATATAGAGAAAACATTTTCCTTCGGGGAATAATTTTACATCTTTCTTAACTTTTCCAGAAGTGGTTTTCATATCTACTTGGTTCTCTGAAATTATTTTTGTTGACGGAGCTTGAGGAGTTGTTCTACCAGAGATTTATCATTATTTTTCTACTTATAGTAATTTGAAGTTTAATCAACTGCCATGTCCTCAGCTACTTTCTCCAAAGTCTGAATTTTAATAAAAATATTAACCATAGACTATAGTTTATTATAAAGGTATATTTGAAAGCTTTCTGAAGTAGACAACTAGAAATAACCTTATTATTATTTTAGATTTTATTATTTGTTTAATTATATGCTGGTGAAATAATATACTTGACAAATACCAGTTCTTGTACAATTAAGTAACACATGCATAAGAGAGGTGACAAACAGGTGTGTATGAAGTTAGGAATACAAAACAACAAATTCTTGAGTAAAAAGTTGGAAACAAAGACTTATGCAGATGCTTCTAAAATAAACAGATTTCGGGACTTCCCTGGTGGTCCAGTGCTAAAGAATCTGCCTTCCAATGCAGGGGACGTGGCTTCGATCCCTGGTTGGGGAAGTAAGATCCCACATGCCGTGGGGCTACTGAGCTCGCGGACCTCAACAAGAGAGCCCACGTACCCTGGAGCCTGCGCACCACAACTAGAGAGAAACCCGAGAGCCACAATGAAGATCCTGCGTGCTGCAACTAAGACCCAACGCAGCCAAAAACATAAAATAAAATAAATAAATAAAATAAATAGATTTCTCTGTTACCTTAATCATAGAGTTTTGACTGTGGTTTAGGGTGTCCATTAGTACTTTTTTATTACAATTTACAAAATTCTAAGGTAGTTTAAGCAAATGATAACAATTATACGAAAAATAATAAACCATTAGCTCACTTAATTGAAATAGATAATTACAGTTAAAATTACTTCAGACATACCTGAATTGAGGTGGCCAGTTGGTGATGTTAGACTTTAATTCCTTGCCTTAAATTCAGGATTCTCAGAGTATATGGTCACAACAGAGGAAGAAGGTATCTCTTCAACCAATGGACCTGGAAATATACACACAAATGATCCAAATTGGCCTCCCTCAGTTCATTGGGCCATTGTCCATCAATATCTGAGTGCAGAAAGGGAATGAGTACCATGATTGACCAAGCCTAGGTAATGCGTCTACTCCTTGACTCAGGTTGATGACATTGTCTTTACCTGAAACACACTGACTCAGCAAGATTACCACGGAACTGTGGAGACACTGGAAAGAAAGAAATGTCAAGCCACGTTACCTCTCTCAACCCCTTAACTCCAGAATAAAATATGAACATTGATTTTCTATTTGAAATTGTCACAAGCGACCAGGCATTCCTTTTGAATAATAAAAGTATATGTTATTGCTATTTTGAAACTGTTGTTTGTTGGATTAAATTAAAAATTATGGTATAATGACTGTGCTATTATTTCTTTTTTGATCACATTCCAAAGCTGGAATAATGTACTTCAGGATTACTTTGTTTTCATCCTCTAGTTCCTGGGAGTGTGGCTCAGAGAAAGACTGTCTGGTCACTGTTAATCAGGTGGCATATGGGTTGATGCATCCAGTCTGAAGAACTTCATGGAGAGATTCAAAACAGAATCTCTCCATGAAGAGATTTATATAACCCTGCTGATTTTGGCTCTGTCATGTTCACCTTGTTTATTAATACAGGTGCTACTGTCTTCTCTCTACATGCAGACAACTGGGGAGAAATTAGTGAAGTTCTTTGTTGGACTACATCTCTGTGCAGCCTCAAAAATTGAAAAGTCCATTATTTTCCCTTTTGATAATCACAGACTGTTTCAGAAGCAAATAAGCTCTAAGAGTTAGAAGGAAGGAAATTGCAATCTCAAATTTCCAAATTTCAATTGACTGAGATATAAAGGCAAGAGGAAATAGAAGCTAATTATGAGTTTAATTGCTGGGAGAAAATATCACAGTATGGAATATGGTTATCAAATATCTGCCTTTTCCCTCATATTTATTTCTGGGAGTGAAGCAAACTAATTTTTCTGATGCAGTGGCTGTATTTACTTAGCAGAGCAAAATGAGTAAGATATGTATGCAATTACAAACACTTAAAACAATGACAGGGTTATTGATTAATTACTTAACCAATAGGAGTAATTGAGACAATGCACCATTGTAATTTTTATTCTACTCTTTTCATTTATAATTTTACCTTGAGCATTTTCCGATATCATTTGCCTTGTCAAAATATTTTTAATTGTTGCATACTATTTCTTTAAACATCTTTACCATTATTCACTTAACCAGCTTAGTTTATGAATGTTTCCAATTTTTACAAATCCAAAAAGAGCCAAATATTTTTCTGGGCTTTGAAATACTTCCAAAAGTTTTATTTCAAGAAATATAAGGTTATTAGTATTTTAAAATTCTTAGTACATAATCCCAAATTGCTTAAAAAATGATACCAGATTATACTATACTAAATATAAAATTATATAGTAATATTAATCGTAATTATTTGACTATTTTTAGCTTTTGATTTGCATTCTCACAACTTAATAGTGTTCTTTATATAATTAAAAAAAATTTTAAATTAACATCACTTAAAGATTGTATGCTACATTGGTTTGTGAGGGCTGCCGTAACAAAATACCCCAGATCCTTTGCTTAAACTACAGAAATTTTCTTAAGTTTTGGAGGCTAGAAGTCCAAGATCAAAATGTCAGCAGGTTTAGTTTCCATATTTAAACCATCATTTTTTAATATAAAATCTCAAGTCACCCTTGATTATTATATAACATTTGAAAAATATGGTAAATTATAAAGAAAACCACTCATATAATCCAAAACTCTACTGCCCAGAAATGTGTCATGAAAATGTTGCTCCTTCCTTTTCAGAAATTTTATGTATTTATATCCAACTGAACTTAATTAAGGCCATACTAAATATAGTGCTGTTATTTTTAAATCCTGACATTACATTGGGTACAATTTTCATGAAATAAAATATACTTTAAAAACATACCTTATAAATATTATATATTTTACTTACATTTCATAATTCACTTATATTTCAAAATTTATTTTATCTTTTCTCCTTTTTATTAAAGATAGGAAATTTTAGTTTTTCACACTTTCGAGTAACACTGTACTGAACAAATGAATTCCTATACAAAATTCTTATGTATCAATGATAATTTCTAGGTTATACATTCCCAGATGTGGAACAGCTGCCTAGAATTTGAATCTCGCTACCAAGTTTAAAAAAAACCTAATTACAATCCTTGTCATATAATTCCAAAATCTGATTCATCTCAGTGCTGGCATTAGTTCATTGACTTCTCTTATTCAAGTTGCGATTTTCACTGCTTTCGGGTATGGAGAGCGATTTTTTTAAAAGTGTCCCGGGAATTTTCGCTATTATGTTGGAAAACGGTGAGTCCTATTTAAACCTTTTATTTTAGCAGACAGTCACCTGAAAAAGAAGAAACAGCTTATCCAGGCTAGGTCGGTGGGTGCTTCTAGATGGGGGGAAGGGAGTATCCATCCTGCAGGGACAAAGTGCCAAGCCTTGTGACAAGGTCTTACCTTCTGTGCTGCCCAGGTATGTGGAGTCTCTATGTAGGGCTGGTAGGGACGGAAAGTACTTCCTGGACAGATGCTTGTTAGAGCAAGATTCCTTTCACCAGTGCTGCCAGGCCACTCAGAGTCTCAGGGCCTACAGGAAAGGAGAGAGCTTCCCTCTGTTTGCAATTGACCCTCCTCATTGGGGCCATCATCAGGATTCCTTTGGATCAAGAGGAGGAATAATCCTCCCTGGGCCACCTTCCATTGCTAGGTTGGTAGTCAGAAAACTGGGCCATGGTTACTTTTTCTGTTCGGTGGCAATTGTAAGTCATTCTGTTGCCTATGTTGTTACCCCAATCCTGGGTCACTATCCAGTCTGCTTTTCACTTTCCATCTTTAAGCGTTCTTGGTTGCCTCCTCGTGAATTTTTTCTAGGGTTTATAGCTGTATTTAGTGAGAAATGAGTCTACACCACCTTGTAACAGACCAGAAGTCTCTCCATGATATCTTTTAACTAACTATTCCTGAGTTTATGTGTATGCTATATTTTTTCTTGTGTCTCTCTTGAATAGCACATTATCACACACATACACATTATCACACACATACACAGTATAAGTCATATCAGCAGTGGCTTCATTACAGATGCAGTCAACTTCACAGCCATAAAATCATGTTTCTTTGAGAAAAAAAGAAAAGCGTGAAATTACCTTTAAGAAATATAGACATAAACAAAGGTTTTTGCTCCAGGACACAGCATAGTACTCTGAGGGTTTAAGTATCTGACTTAGCAATACTTTGACACTGTTCTTCAGAGAGGACATTTTCTATCAAAAGGCAAGGTTTTATTGCCTCTAAATGGAATAAAATCCTTTCTGCTTTTTTTCAGTCTATCTTGCCTCCTGTGGCTATTGCAGCTGTCTCAGGCTTCAAATTTGAGATATGTCTGTAGCATGAGTAAAAGAATACAGTGTTCTGAACTTGGCTCTTCCATGCTCCTTCTCTGGTTTTCTGCTGAAGTCTCCAGCAAACTCCACTCCTTCTTTGAACTTTCCTTGACCAGAGTCAGTGAGTGACCAGCTGTGCATAATATGAAGATTCTGGAAAGAGCATTTATGATGCTCTATGCCCAAGGTTGGAGGTGTCCAGCACATTCTATTTAGAAGGAGAATGGTATAATGGAAAGAATGTGAAATTTGCAGGTAAAGAAAACCTGGTTTTTTAAGCTCTACTTCTTACTAGCTATGTGACATTTTGCAAGAATCTTGAGGCTGAGTTACCCCTTCTGTAAAGTGGGGAATAATGCCCCCATATTTTGGAGGAAGATTAGGATTAATGTAAGAAAAAGACGATACACACAGTACAGATTTAATAAACACAGCTATTAAGGTTATGTGCAAAACCACAAGAAAGATAGACACTCAGAACAGCTTCCCAGAGTTGCCAATATGCCTTTCCAGCTTGTTTCTGCCTAAATCTGCTTCTCAGCACATTAGAGCATGAACAAGGACGCTGCCCTTACCCAGTCAATGGTCCATGAACGAGTATTTGTTTATTTATGTCAACCATATTTTTTCTCCTCCTCGGTATGTCATATGAAATTCCCAGAGAGAACTGTAGATGTCTGACATTTTCTGCTCTGTATTTCTAAATCCTACATATGTCTCATTACCCTTCTTCCTACCCAACTTGTTCACACAGTCCCCTTTACGTATAGTTTTTGTGTCTCAGTTGACCTTGAAGTAGGAAGGACATATCTTGCTCTGTATTTGGTCTCTGAACTGAGCCTCACTCTTTTTTTTAACTAGTCCTCATTCTCCATGCTATTATTAACTCTAAAAAATTCTCCTTTCCTTTCCGTACTTGGTTGTCTCCTTTTTGATATCCAGCATGATGCACATTCGATAAGTAATGGTGATCCTGGGGACAGACACTGACAACGGCAGGGCCGGTAAATGGCTCCACCAGCAACTTGTGCGGTAGCCATGGGAGTAGGCTTTAAAGACAGGAGTAACATCTCACAACAAACTTCACTTTCTTTATAAGTTTGCCTCAGGATGGTCTGATCATCATGAGAGTTCGGAGACCAATGACTTTTACATAATTTCAGAGCAAAATAAATATGAACAATTGATGCATTTTTAAAGTGATGACATGACTAAGATGGGTCTCATTTGTCCACTCTCCACTTCTGGGTTAGAGACAGCAAAAAGATACATTTGCATGAATTTTGGAAAGTAGAAGTGAAGTGGCAGACATTACTCTCTGAAGGTTAAGTTCAGTGAGAGACTGCAAAGGTGCTGGGGAGTTCCAGCTTGTCCTGGCTCACCCCACTTCATGGCCAGCTCTTCTTTCTGGCTTCTGGTTGACCAACAATAATCCCAAGAGCACCACTGGAGGAAGAGGCAACAGTCTTCTACAGGCATCTCCATAAGCTGTCCTCCATGCCCACACCCTGGCAGGTGGGCACCCCTGGCTTACCAGACTTCCCTGCAAGCTCTGACTTTTCCACCTGCATCAGTGTTTAGGAGGGCTGGTTAAGGACTTTTCTCTGATCCTCCAGAACCCTTTGTAGCCTTAGTTCCCAAACTCCTCTCTCAATTGTGTTATGTCTAGTTCCTCTCATAGGTGCTTATTCTATAATAGTCATAATAGTTCAACTTCCCTGATCTAATCCTGACTGACACAGAAATGTTCTTTTTTTTTTTTTTCAGTACGCGGGCCTCTCACTGTTGTGGCCTCTCCCATTGCGGAGCACAGGCTCCAGATACGCAGGCTCAGCGGCCATGGCTCACGGGCCCAGCTGCTCCACGGCTTGTGGGATCTTCCCAGACCGGGGCACGAACCCGCGTCCCCTGCATCGGCAGACGTACTCTCAACCACTGCGCCACCAGGGAAGCCCAGAAATGTTCTATTTTTAATTTTCTATTTATAATTATAGCTATTAGCAGTTGTTTGTTTTATTTCTGATTCCAAGGACTATAGATTTAAGTAGTATTTTATGGACACATATAAAGGACATTTTATTGCTATCAATGAATGGAATGTTCAGCATCAGGTTTTTATCAAGAGTATCCTAAATATTTTGTATTAAAACAATAAGTTGAGTAGAGGGGTCAAGAGTATGATTTGGGGATCAGTAGACCTGGTTTGAATTCCATCTTCCTCATTTATTGTTTGGGTGATTTTTTTTTACAGTTATTTAACATCTCAAAATGTCAGTTTCTTCACATGTAAAACTGAGATAATATTTATTTCGTGGCGTTGCTCGAATTATTTAGTTCATTTAATGAAATCTCTGGCACATAATAGGTAATATTATTATGAGGTGACTATCATTTATTAACCCTCTGTACTAAGCATGTACTTTGCATCACCTTTAATTAACAGCACTCAGTGTGATAGTTCTTATAGTTGTTCTTTTCTGGACAGGAAGATTGAGGTTCAGGCCCTCCTCCTTACAGACTGAATGTCTGTACTAACTTATAAATATGTGTCATAAAAAAAGCTTTATTTAACCTTATGGAATAATAATCAGGAAACACAGTAATTTTGCTTCACCAGACTAACTGAAGAGTGAAAAGACATGAATAAGCCAAAGAGGTAGGTCACCCAAGATTATATTTACCTCATGTTTCACCATGAATCACATGCATTTCTCCAGGAAATTTGGTTCCTAAGTTAAAACAGTGAACTTGTTTTGCACCTTCTCAGTAAATATGACAGTGCAAAACCACGGAGTTAGTTCTGAAGGGTAATTGAAAAACAGAAGCAAATTGACCTCATATTCAAAACTTTCCACTGATAATTCTCCACACACACATAGTTCGCTAAAGCCAGCTAAAAATTAATAGACTTTTAAACCTTAGAAGAGCACATCAGCTTCTGTGGAACTATTACAGCAGCAGTGGCTGTTATGAGTTGTGTAATCAAAATTTTTGTAATCTTTTCCCTCCAGCTCTGACACCTAATATCTGTGCATCTTTGAACATATTTTTAAGTCACCCTGAGATTCAGTTCTGTCATCTGTAATAGGAGAATAACATGTACTACTATGGGAATAGTGCAAACATTAAAATAAAATTATAAAAAAAGACAGTTTGATGATATACAGACAAAAGACTTGAAAAGACATTTCACCAAAAAAGATAGCTAGATGGCAAATGGGCCATGAACATATGCTTAACATCATTATTTATTAAGGAAATTGAAATTAAAATTACAACAAGCCATCACTACACACCTATTATAATGGTCCCCAAACAAAATGAAACTAAACAAACAAACGAATCTAACAATAGCAAGGGCTGGAGAGCATGCAGAGCACCTAGAACTCCCATGCACTGATGATTGGAATGAAATATTATGCAGCCACTTTGGAAAAGAGTTTGTATTAAGTAAAATATACACTTGCCCTATGACCTAGTAATTCCACTCTCAAGTATTTACCCAAGAGAAATTAAAAATTATATTCACGCAATACATTTTATATCTAGGTTTATAGTAGATTTATTCCAAAAGGAGAAAGATCCAAATGTTCTTCAGCTGGTAAATGTGTAAACGAACTGTCATAACTCCATACAGGGAATGCGCCCCAGCAGTAAAGGGAGTAGACTACTGATGTGACAGCATGGATGATCTCAGCTGTGTCAGGCTAAGTGACAGAAGATAGACTCAATAGAAATCTATGTGGATGACGGAATTGTTCTAGATCTTGATTTTTGTTATAGTTATATTAAAGTATAATGGTGTCAACACTCAAAGAACTGCACACTGGAAAGAGTGGGTTTACTCCATGTAAATTACACCCCAATAAAAAGACAACCTTGCATTTGTTCAGCTTTTTGTAATTTACAGTGTGCATTTCGTACATCTTCTATTCTCTCTTCAGACAATTTAGGTGGTAGATATGATTCTTGTCTTCATTTCACAGTAAAGAATGAAACACTGAATACAAACAAAACAGGATCAATTCCAGGTTTCCTAACCAGATTTTCTCTCTGGCAGACATTAAGATGCTGAGGTGTGTTTCTCTGAACCTAAGTAGTTTGATATTTTAAAAACACCCTATGGTATTTTTCCTATTTAATAGCTTTGTGACAAAAAATATCCCAAGGTATCACACTTTTGAAGCTATTTTTTCTCATTCTAAGAAAAGAGTGCAAACTTTCCTGGGATAATGGACTATCCATTGAAGTTTCATATTTTGAATCTTTATTCTATTGCTATTCTTTTCCTGAAAAAAAAAAAGTTAAATCATACATCAACACACCTCCTGCAAAACTACCCCAAGGGAGCTGCTTGTGGAGAACCTAAGAACAGGTTAGTTTTGTTTCTTCCTGTAAATTTTCTCTCCAGGGATGGTAAATGAGACAAGCTAGCTGGTCAGCTTTGAAGACACTCAAAGCATTCATGTGGCACCATGCAGATTACTTTTCTTTAGTGAGACAGGTATTTATCCTGCTTCTTTTCTCCTGTAGAGAAAGGCAGCCACACAAAGACATTTAAACCTGATGCGACAAGCAGAATAACCACTCACCCTGACATAAAAGTACTCCCTGAGGAACTATAGCAGACCTCTTTTCCCCCAGTATTTAACCATCAGATGAACTGAGAGGCCAAACCAGGGCACTAACACTTTTCTAGCTATTCAGACTGGTGACCACCAACCCCTCAGTGTAATTAGGGAACAATCTTAATCTTCTACTTTGCTAAAGAAATTTAGGCTGATTTTAAGTGGGAACCACATGGGTACCCTCATAGGAACTGAGACAGAATTTACTTTGGTTCCTTGTAACTTATGAGCCACATTCACTAAAGGGGAAGGATTAGTGGAGAGCCATTAAAAGACCCATAGAACATGTGGTTATTTGGCATCAAATTGAGATATGTAGGAAGGGTCAATAAGGGGGAAAAACACTGAATTTAGAGTCACTTCTATGTCTGCTACTTATTTATTATTGGTAACTTTAGCAAGGCCTGGGGCTTTTGTTTGGTGGTTAGTCAGGACTCTTTGATCATGAGACAGAAAGTCAACTGAAATAACTGAGAGAAATGGTGGTTTGGGTATAAGAGTACCAGATGTGTTTTGGAGCCTAAAACAGAACAAAAGCTGGGTTGGCAAAAGAGCTGAAATAAGAGCTGGGATTCCAACAAAACGCTCTGCTCCCAGGTGAATTTCTTTATCAAATTTGTGTCAGATGCCCCCTTCTAGAACAAAAAAAATGTAATCAGAGGGATGAACAACTAGACTGACAATATTGAAGGGTAGTAACCTCTGGGCAAGTAAACTGTGTGGGGCTGGGAATAATTTCTACTATATCTTCTCTGCCTGCCACTCTGTAGGCAGGGGTAGGGGAAATTTCTAGTCAAGCACTCTAGTGATGCATTCTGGTTATTCTCTAGTGTGGTGAACACATACTTTGCAATCGAGTTGGCAGAGATGCTGCTTTGTGCAATGTGGATTCCTGGGCGCTACCTAAGATTCCTCAGGCTGGAATGCAGGAACTGGCATTGTCATAATATTCCCTAGAACATTCTTAGGCACATTAAGAATTGGGACCCAGTGCGCCACACCTTTCATTTGTAATTGAAAATAATCAGTTTGATGCTTGCTAAAGTCCTTTTAATTCTAGAAATGGACTCTTCTTACCAAGTGTAAGGTCTAGAAACTATAATCTGCTATATGGAACCTTTTGAGTACACTCAAATGTGGAATTTGCAGGGGTACAATCTGTCAAATTTGTTCCCTAATATATCACTGGCACTTAGAGCAGTGACTGGAACATAGTAGGCACTCAATAAATATTAGCTGCCTTTGTTAAACCATTGAATGCTCTTATGCATATTATTATATGGTAGCAAAATAATGCAAAAGTAAATAGTAAAAGAGAAGAACAATTACTTTGTTGTCTAAGAATAGACTCATAGTGCTGCTAGATCATAAGCTGGAGTAGTACATTGTTAATCCATATTCATCTCTTTATGTACTCTTTATATTCTCTTCTTAAACTTCATCACTTATAGTGAGCCAAACCACCAGCTTCCACCCCAAATTCATGTTCTTTTCACTGCAAGACATTATTTCCTCACGGGCTTTTTTTCTTTCTAGTTTGTAAATATCAGCAATTTGAATAAATTTGCTTAGTAAAGTGCAATCCACCTGAGTTTACCTTTACTAGTCAAGTGAAGTATAATAACAAATCTCTGTAGGTATGAGACAGAACTTTGGAAAGACATCTACTATCTTGACGACATACGTAGAGTACTGATGATCTTGTTTATCTTAACCAATCCCCTCCAATGTTTCCTTTTTTTAATATTAAATATATGTTTAAATATTTTGCTGTACATGACCAGCACACCCAGTGAAATGATCAGTAAAACCAGTGAAATCATACAGAAAAATACAATTAATTCCACCTATCACTTCTTTATCTCCTAAAAAGAAAAGAAAAAATAGCTTACAGCCTGACATATAATATGTATTCACACATAGAAGTTTTTGTTGTTGTTTGTTTTTGTTGTTGTGTTTTTAAAGGGAAGGTATTCTCAATCTCAAGATTGCTTTGGCTATTCGGGCTGTTTTGTGTTTCCATACAAATTGTAAAATTTTTTGTTCTAGTTCTGTGAAAAATGCCATTGGTAATTTGATAAGGATTGCATTGAATCTGTAGATTGCTTTGGGTAATATAGTCATTTTCACAATGTTGATTCTTCCAATCCAAGAACATGGTATACATGGTATATCTTTCCATCTGTTTGTATTGTCTTTGATTTCTTTCATCAGTGTCTTATAGTTTTCTGCGTACAGGTCTTTTGTCTCCTTAGGTAGGTTTATTCTTAGGTATTTTATTCTTTTTGTTGCACTGGTAAATGGGAGTGTTTCCTTGATTTTGCTTTCTGATTTTTCACTGATAGTGTCTAGGAATGCACAAGATTTCTGTGCATTAATTTTGTATCCTGCAACTTTACCAAATTCATTGATTAGCTCTAGTAGTTTTCTGGTGGCATCTTTAGGATTTTCTATGTATAGTATCATGTCATCTGCAAACAGTGACAATTTTACTTCTTCTTTTCCAATTTGGATTCCTTTTATTTCTTTTTCTTCTCTGATTGCTGTGGCTAAAACTTCCAAACTATGTTGAATAATAGTGGTGAGAGTGGGTAACCTTGTCTTGTTCCTGATCCTAGAGGAAACGCTTTCAGTTTTTCACCACTGAGAATGATGTTGGCTGTGGGTTTGTCATATATGGCCTTTATTATGTTGAGGTAGGTTCCCTCTATGCCCACTTTCTGGAGTGTTTTTATCATAAATGGGTGTTGAATTTTGTCAAAAGCTTTTTCTGCATCTATTGAGATTATCATATGGTTTTTATCCTTCCATTTGTTAATATGGTGTATCACATTGTCATAGAGAGTGAAGTAAGTCAGAAAGAGAACAACAAATACTGTATGCTAATGCATATACATGGGATCTAAAATAATGCTACTGATGAACCTAGTGGCAGGGTAGGAATAAAGACACAGATATAGAGAACGGACTTGAGGACATAGGGTGGGAAGGGGAAGATGAGATGAAGTGAGAGAGTAGCACTTAACATATATACACTACCAAATGTAAAATGGATGGTTAGTGGGAAGCTGCTGCATAGCACAGGGAGATCAGCTCAGTGCTTTGTGACCACCTAGAGGGGTGGGATAGGGAGGGTGGGAGGGAGGTTTAAGAGGGAGGGAATATGGGGATATATGTATACTTATAGCTGATTCACTTTGTTGTACAACAGAAACTAACAACATTGTAAAGCAATTATACTCCAATAAAGATATTTAAAAAAATAAAGGGAAGGTATTATACACATTTTGTTGCAACTTGCTTTTCTCAATTAATAGCACCTATGGATATCCCTCCAGTTATCAGATTATCTAAATCAGTTTTAGAATTTGGATTTAACACAACATTTTTACTCTTTACTATAAATAGATATTCAGATTGGCTTCAATGCTTTGCCAATATAAACCATACAACAGTGACATTTTTTTCACATATATATTTAAACACATGTTTAATTTTCTACAGATTAAGTTTTCAAAAGTGTGGGTCAAAGGGCATACAAGTTTTCAACTTAAATGGGCTCTTCCAAATTAATTTTTAAATAAAAGTTAATATTTTCTCTAGCAATATGTCCATTTCATAATACCTTCACCAATATTAGATGTTGCTCTATTATTTTCCCTTAATTTTATAAGACAACATTGTGTCTCACTATAGCTTTACCTTTTATTTTCCTAAACTACTGATGAGGCTGGGCGACTTTTAATACGTTCGTGAGTCATTTTGCTGCAATTAAATTTCAAAGAACTTGGAACAATTATTTAAGTTACCCCTTCAGGAACCTCCTTAGAAACATTCCCTTTAACTTGAAAAATGAAAATAGGTTACTTGGTGTCAAGTATATGGATACTGACATTGTGAGAGAGTGGGACACTGGATGGGAATGGGCCTCAGTCTTGATCAGGGAGAAGTGTGAGGAAAGCCACGTGGGGGAGCTTGAGCTACTGGCAAAAGCTGGGGACATTTAGCGCTAAAGGGAGACTAGACCCAGTGTCCTTCTGGAAGGACTCTGGGTACCTGGAGAAGCAGGGCTGTGCTGTTACGTCTGGATAGAACAGACTTAATTAAGGAGGAAGAATAGATGTAGAGAGGCTTTGTTTTCTCAACCACATGCCAGGCCAGACTGGAAGAAGAAACAAATCTGCCAGCAGATCACAAATGAAACGTGCTAAGTAGTGACCAAGAGCCAAGTTTTCACAGGTAAATCAAATATAGAAACACCAGCCAATGAGTCCTGTAGTTTTGTGTAAGTTCTGGCCCTACTTAGAAGGCTATGTTTTCTTCTGAGAAAAACAGAATAATCAGCTAAAGCTTCTGAGCAGCAACCAGATGGCCAGGGGTATGGGTGACCACAAAGCCCTGGTGATTTACTGAGGGAACACCTTCATTACCCCCTTGCCATCTACATCCTGTGGAATGTCAGGCCCTTGCATGTTTACAACAAAGGAAATGTAGACCTAACCGGATGAAATGACCTCTGGAATCCTCTCCCATTCCTTGAAGCCATTTCTCACTCCAGACCCTAGACACCCACCTATTCCTTTGTAAGCCTGATGCATTTGGAATTCTCAAATCTGTTGATATGGTCATTGCCATGCACCTCAACTTGAGGGGTAATCTCTTTCTAAGCCTCTGAGCAAGCAGCCACCTTTTACTCTCCAGGGCCCCTCTACACAGAGCTATCATTCTTCTGGCAGCCTGGAGACAGCAGGCTTACTAATTCACTTCCCTCTGCTTGGAGATAGGTCAGCTTGAACATGCCCAGGGTCTTTCTGAACGACCTGATTCAAGGCAGGCTAACCTTTCAACAGAGAGAGTCACAGAGAATTGCTGGTTCTCTGTGGGAAAATCACACAAAAAGAATGATTCTGCTGCCCTTTGGAGAAATTGAAGTCTGCCTGAGATACCCGTTGTTTCTTCTATTCCAAAGAAGATGCATTGTCCACAGAGTGAACACCGATCAACTGAGCTAATTTGACTATCTTAATTCAAGCAGGGTAAGCAAAGAAAAAAGGACTATTGGAATACAATGTCACTTCTGATTTTTCCCCCTTCAAAATGGATGGTCAGTCCTCCAGATGAGTCACTTTTTCAGTGACTCATTTTAATGGAATAGACCAATGCCTCTAATTCAGAAAATCTGTCTCCTCTTTAAAAACAATTTTGACATAATCCCATTTACAATATAAGTAAGTGGCTGCCAGTTCCCAAAGTGTTTATCCCTGAGTATAATATGATACAGCAAAATGGCACAAGATGCAGGTCAAGAGAGTTGACAGAAATAAAGAGGGAGGGTTATTTTTGAAGATGTTGCCAGTGGGGCATGTTATTGCTAAAACATATTGTCGGAAGCAAATTATATATTATAGCAGCCTCACTGATACAGCTGCAGCTTCTGAAATAATGAAGATGCAAAATTACATGGTATTAATCCTTTGGTACCTCCATCTGATTCTCTTTAATGACATTTCATGCTTAATAATGCCATAATGGTAGTTTGTATTGACTGTTCCATAAACAGAATGCCATGTGAGCATATGTCATGTGCACGCATGCATAGCAAATGGAAAAAGAAAAGACTTAATTGTGTGTGTGAAAGATAATGTCAAAATACTTTTACAAGTTAGGTTACATTTTATTACACATGTGGTAGGAGATGATGTTCTGCATCAAGCTGATAAGATCAAATTTGGCAGATCTACATTACATTAATAGTGCTTTATATGAGATGAAATTCAAGTAATCACTTTGGAAAATTTAAAGAATGAGATGATTCGTGTATTTAACTCTTCCTAATTTTCTATTTTGGAAATTAATTGACAACTACAATACCAATTATTCAATTTGACCAACAGCTATTGGACTGTTCTATACATCTGTTAGGTTTTGACTATCTCCTGACCCCCCAAAGTTCACATCTGTCTCCGCCACAGAAGACTGTCATCTTATCCCAAGGTCCCCAAAAGTCTCAACACATTAAGCATCAACTATGAATCCAAAATCTCATTTATATCTTAGAAGTCCCAAATATTATATAAATTAAGTATCTGTGAGACTCTAAGAATAATTTATTCTGGGGCACAATTCCCCTCCATCTGTGGACCTAAAAATACTTAAGAAACAAGTTATTGGGTCCCAAAATATGTTGAGACCAGCTTAGAAAAATATGTATAGCATTCTGGCTCCATAATTGAGAGAGTAAAAGGGAAAAAAGGAGTCACCCTTACCAAGTAGTTTGGAAATCCAGCCAGGTGAACTCCATTTGCTTTCAAGCCCTGGAAATAATCCTCTTGGACTCATGGCTCCAACCTCTGGGCTTACAGCACTCTCCCCTGGATTTGCAACTCTGCCCTCTGTTCAGGTCAGGAGCATTCTGGAGGCCTTTGATATTGCACTCTTTCTGCCCCTTTCAGTGCAAGCTGGAAGAAGTTCTGCTGTATAACGTTCTCAAGAACCATGTGGGTTTCCTAGGTATGTTAATGGGGATTCTCTCCATTAAGCAAGAGGCTCATCTATAGACCTTTCCTAGATAATCCCTCCTCTATTTTTGTTTTTTACCAGTATGGCTGAGGGAACATACCCTTATGTTTCTGAGATGTTCTCTGGTATCATTCGTCAGATCTGTGGGTTGTACCCTTAATCTCTTCAAAGAGTCTTTGTGTGACTGAATGTTCTGATCTTTTCATCTTTCTAAGATGTTAGCAAAAAGTTGCACAGCCACATCCTCAGTCTTTATTCTAGAGTATGCTTTTCTGATAGGATAGCTCTTAATTTTAGCAGTTTTGCCATCTGGAGAAGCTGAAAATTCCCCAAACTACCTAATCCTACTTCCTTTTGGTTTAACAGGTTTTTCCTTAAATCATTTACCTCTATCCTCTCTCATTTTACTGTAAGCAGTAAAAAATAAACCAGACCACATCTCTAACACTTTACTTGGAAATCACCTCAGATAAAGGTCCAATTTCATCATTTACAAGTTCTGCTCTCCATGTAACTTCAGGACCCAATTGCACTAGGCTTACTGCCACTATGTAACAAGAATTTCCTTTCTTTCACTTTCCAATAACATTTTCCTCATTTCCTTCTGAGGTCTCAACAGCAGGGACTTAAAGGCTCATATTTCTATTAACAGTCTGTGCATAATAATTTGGAAATTCTCTGAGATGACTTGCATTTTTTCTGCCATGCTTCTTACTTCCTCTGAGCCCTCACTAGCAGAATCTTTAACATCCATATTTCTGTTGACAGTCTGTTCAAGGCAATCTAGACATGTTCTATCATGTTTCTCAAAATTCTTCCAGCCTCTGCCCAATTCCCAAGCCACTTCTTCATTTTTAGGTATTTATTACAGAAGCACTCGACTTTCAGGTACCAAAATATTCAGAAACTTTCTATTGAAGCTGTAACACATTTTCACAATGGTAGTGTTTTAAAATAATACAATAAGTCAGATATCTAACATAGGTCTCACCAGGATAAAAATCAAGGTGTCAAGAGGCCTGCGTTCCTTTCTGGAGGCTCTAGGGGAGAAGCCATTTCCTTGCATTTTCACTTTCTAGATGCCACTGACATCCCCTGGCTCATGGCCCCCTTTCCCCACCATCTTCAAAGCCAGCAACACTGCAGTCTCTTTAATCTTTTTGCAGTCCTCATATCTTTGACTCACTACAGCTGGTAAAATTTCTCTACTTTTAAGAATTCATATAATTAGGTTGGTCCCACCTGGATAATTCACAGTAATTTCCCCATCCCAGTGTCCTTAATCTTAATCACATCTGCAAAGTCCTTTCTGCCAGAAGGTAACATATTTATAGGTTCTAGGGATTAGGACATAGATAACTTTTTCTCTTTTAGGGGTGTGAGTGGGGAGGGGTGCATTATTCTGACGACCACACTATAGAACTCATTGTCCCACAATAAAATTAATCAGATAGGTGGAGAAAAATTCTGTTCATGATGAGTCAGGTAAAAAAGAAAGCTTGAGGATAAAGCATTTCCTTATTTAGTGGGTTAAAAAATAAGACAAATCTAAAAACATCTCGGTTTAAGGAGTGATTAAGTCATTTATAATAAACATATGCACAAATTCCCTACTGCGTCATTTCCTGGCTAGTTAACAATTTCACATACCATAAAAAATTGAATAAAGCTTTAAGGCCAACCTTGAAAGCTATTTCCAAAGGAAAAATAAATTGGAAACTCATCTTCTATCCAGTCTATCCTCCATGTGTAGATGTGCTCCAAGAAAGTGTTAGAATTGAGGTCAATACCAAAAGAGACAGTGTATCTTTATATAAACTCAAGCTAACAAGATTAATAATTTAGGAAATTGGCAGAAGAAAATGAGATTTGTTCAAAAGTTGTAAGGAAAGTATGGACAGTAAAAATCAAATTTATTTCACCAAAGTCTCTGGACACTTGAATGAATCCTTAGTATTGGAAGAAACAATTTTAATATAAACAAAATGAAGTCATACTCCAAGCAGCTACTGTGATTGGCTTCCCCAAATCCATTTCCAACCATTAATTCCCCTGCTGCCTTTAACTACAGAAGTTTGAAATTGAAAACTGTGTTTCCTAATCTACCTACTATAGCTCTGCATAGCCAGGACATCCAATTTAGGTGTGTAAGAAAATGTTTAGGTCATCTGTAAGATTCAAATGGATAAAACATTGCTTTCTTAACTGCAGCTGTACCATTTCCCCCTTCTTCCTGCCTTAGATGGGAAAAGGAGGCTTAGAACTGAGGAAGTGATATGGTTACCATAATGTCAGGGTAAGGAGAATTGCAGAGGTTCTGGCCCTGACAGCGCGAATCCCACAGAAACTGCCTATCTTTTAAGCCACTGTAAATCAAATCTTCTTTGAGTATAATCTTAACATTTTGCTAAGTAATAAAATCAGTGAAAGATTTATAGTAATTTTAGTTTTATAAAAATATTTAGGGAAATGAATGAATGCTAAAGATCTGAATTGGGGATGGGGAAGGGTAACTATTTCATAATACATTGGATCATTGAATATTATTCGTGTTTTTTTTTTTTTTTTTTTGGCGATATGCGGGCCTCTCACTGTTGTGGCCTCTCCCGTTGCGGAGCACAGGCTCCAGATGCGCAGGCTCAGCGGCCATGGCTCACGGGCCCAGCCGCTCCGCAGCATGTGGGATCTTCCCGGACCGGGGCACGAACCCGCGTCCCCTGCATCGGCAGGCGGACTCTCAACCACTGCACCACCAGGGAAGCCCCTTAGCACAATCCTTATCGAATTTCAGTAAAATTTTTTTTTGATTATTGACAAAATTTTTCTAAAACGTATATGGAAAAACAAAGGAACTCAAATAACTAAAACGATTTTTTAAAATAATTTTTAGTAAAACAGGAGGAATCAGTCTATCCTATTTCAAGACTTATCATATAGCTAAAGTAATCAAGGTTGCAGCATCAGTGTCAAGATAGATGCATAAAAAGTGAGAACAACTCTTTTCTCAATAGTGACTCACAAGATTTGTTTCTTTTTGTTTGTTTGTTTTTGCAGTACGCAGGCCTCTCACTGTTGTGGCCTCTCCCGTTGCGGAGCACAGGCTCCGGACGCGCAGGCTCAGCAGCCATGGCCCACGGGCCCAGCCGCTCCGTGGCATGTGGGATCTTCCCAGACCGGGGCACGAACCCGTGTCCCCTGCATCGGCAGGCGGACGCTCAACCACTGCACCACCAGGGAAGCCCTGAATATTATTCTTATACTGATGCAGGACCTTGTCAGATACAGAGAGCTGAGCTGAGCAAGGGATAAGGGGGAAGGCCTAACTCACGCTATTGGGAGAAGATATAATTACCAAAATCACTGTGAATAGAAAAAAAAAAGAAAGAAAGAAAGAAAAAAAAAAAAGGAGTAGAAGCCATAGTCTTTGGGAATAGTGATCTTAGAGAGAAATAATGATTTTTCTCTGTTTCATCAAGCATGCTTGAATTGTATTCTGTCAATTTTACAGATTTATTTTTACAAAACTTCCATATCTTTTACAACTGTCCTTTCATTGACGATGTCCGATTCATGGAAAGAATTTTGAAAGTCACCTTATCTTCATGGGAACCTGGCCTGTATTCTGAAAGTGTCAGCAGCCTGCCTGAGTTTAACAGGGTCTTATTCATGTCCAGTAGACTACAAGAGAAATAGCTGAGACACAGACAAATGTCACATTGAACATTCTTTATTTGGGAAAGGCCTGAACAATAAAACTGTATATTCCACAAAATAAGATGCTTCCCACTTGTGGCATCTGATAAGTCTTAAAATATCTCTGGGATGATCCAGATTTTACACTCAGATGTCCTCCAACTACTTTGCAGGCACCTGAGGGAATAATTGACACTATTCTAGTTTATAGGGAAGGAATAAGTTCTGGTTCTATTGGACCATTAAGTTGTTAAATGGTTATGAACTGCTTCTGCCCCTCCTTAAGGACCATCACCACTAAAACTTCACTGCCTTCATTTGGGTGTTTGATCTGGGCAATTCCACATGCTCCATAAGAAATAATTTAGTATGTCTGTGAGATAGATGACAGGGTTTGGATCTTTTCTCCTGGGAGATTTAACCTGGAAATTCTTTTTAATGCTAATAGCAGTTATTCATGTCAAGGCTGGCATATTGATGGAGGAATACACTCCTAAATCTGTTTTTACAGTTTGTGCATACTTTGAAGGATTTTACCACCATACGGTCTTCAAAGATTTGTTGTCATTCGACCCACAGTGGTTACAAAGTAACATGTATATCGTTGTTACAGGTACACTACACCTCTATCCTGAGAAAGAAGTCTACACTAAAAATGTTAAAGGCTAGAGGAAAGGGAAGAGGTGTAACCTATGTGATGAAATAGAATCTCACTTATACCACAGCAACCTGGAGAGACATAGATGGTCATTGGATGAGAGATGTATACATTTTTCCTTATTATGTGTCTACGAAGGGATGAAAGAAATAAAGGAAGGGTAACACCAGAAACTGTTGCTCTCTGTGATGAAAAATCTGACTAGGAAATGGCATACAGCTTACTAGTTCAGGGACAGGACTGACAAGGTTCGAATTCTGGCCATGCCTCCTTTTACCTGCATCATCTTAGCAAAGCGATTTAGTATCTCTTTGCTTCAGATTCTTCATATGTAAAGTTGGTAAATAATAATATGCCAACTTTGAATTAAAATCAGCTCATCTTTCACATGTTTGAAGAAGACAATTGTTCTTGCCTAACCTACATTGCCATTTTGGTGGGTTGTGGGAGAAGAAACTTAACAATATATGTGACCGGGGTTTGAAAATAAATAAGTGTAAGTGAAGATTACTATCCATGTAGGCCCTCATCTATGCAGTAACATATTTAAAGTCAAAGACACCATAACTGAAAGAACTCACTCATTTCTTCTGTTAAGCCCAACTGCTGCATATACCAAAAAATTAAAAAAAAAAAAACACTTACAGTATATGATTTTGAATCTGTAAATCATGATTATTTGTTCAGTTTTCCTCCAGAAATTTGGTGTGTTATCAAATATATCCCCACAGATTCCATCTCAATTTTCTTCTATTAAAGCTACTAAAACTACTCTTATCATTTTTTCCTTCAAAAGTTACTTATCAATGTTTCAAACAACAGCAATAATAATAAATTACAAAGTGTCTAAGAAATTATCATGGAGGAACGCTTCAAAGTATCTGCAAAATTTGGATTGGACTTTGTAATAGCTGGTGTGGTAGACAGAATGATGTCTCCACAAAAATGTCACATGCTAACCCCCAAGTCTTGTGAGTACTTTATATAGCAAAGTGGACTTTGAAGATGCAGTTAAGATTATAGACCTGAGATGAGGAGATTATCATGGATTTTCCAGGTGGGCTTAATGTAATCATACAAGTTCGTAAAATCAGAGACCATTTCCCAGTTTTGGTGAGAGAGACATGACAGTGGAAGGAAAGTCAGGAGAGAATCAAGAGAGAGAGGGATTCAATCCACCATTGCTGGCTTTACATTGGATGGAAGGTCATGAACCAAGGAATGGGGGCAGTTTCTAGAAACCGGGAATGTCCCTTAGCTGACAGCCAGCAAGGAATAGGAGACTTCATGCCTACAACAACAAGGAAGTAAAATCTGTCAATAATGAGAATGAGTAAGGAAATGGATTCTCTCCTAAACCTTCCAGAAGGGAGTACAGTCTTACTGACCCACGTTGGACATCTGACCACCAGAACTATAATATAATAAATTAATATTTTTAGGGCTCTAAGTATGTGGTAATTTATTATAACAACAGTAGGAAATACAGTTGACATACAGTATACCCTATGTGTTTATTATTTTTATTATTTTGCTAATATATTATTCCTAATTAATTTAGTAGAGTCGTGTGATTATCTAGGACAATTCTTGGTCCTCAGTTTACATATGTAACCCATTCCTGTGGATCGATATCTGAGCTCTGCTTTATATGCTTGTTTATGGATATTCACAGAAGCAGTGATAGGCTTAAAGGTGTAATTCTTTAAGATAAGCAGAAGGGGATGGGAATTAACCTTGGAACAAGTGAGTATCCTGGGGATGGGGATAACTTCAGTGCCTAGCCAAAGACAACCGTGAGCTAACTTAGAGAAGGCCATCAAGACAGTTTCTTTTAGAAAACTCTAGGAGGTTCTCAAAAATTGGATTTCTTGAGAAATCTTGTGCCTTGAAAAAGTGAACCAATTCCAAAGTTGAAGTTAGAGAGCTCAACAAGGACAGTCATTCCCAACTGCTTTTTGGTCCACGACAGCATTTAAGTTGGTCCCTGAAATCCCACTTCACCAATGTTTGTTGGCTTCATGTTGAGAACTTGGGGATGTGACATGCCCAGGAAACTAGGAAATGGCATGTGTGAGGCACGAATGAGAACCTCTCTGGCCACCCTATCTAAATTGCAACCTTGTCGAAACTCCTGATTCCCTAACTCACTACATTTTTCTCCTAAGCACATCTACAATATCATATAAATGTAATGAGGAGTCTGACCCCATTTTTTGATGTTTGACTGCTGACAGCTTTAAAACCTCACTGCCTCTCTTTTTCTCTTGTGCCCCACATCTGAGCAATGATAAGAAAGCCTGGGTGATCCCTGTTAGTACCGGCAGGTGATTCAAAGTATGCAAGCCCCTGACCACATGTGGAAACTCTCCACCAGCACACACTCTTAACCACGATAAAAGCCCGAGCCACCTCCTTTCCATGCTCTCTCAAGCCACTACAGACCTGGTTGAGAGTTCTGCTCTGCTCTCCTTAGAGACCCCAATCATGTAATAAACATTTTTACAGCCTCTTTATGAGTATAGTCAACTATACTCTAAGAACTAGAGTGCAATGCCAAATAAGAGAAACTTGGTATCTATTATATATCTTTATTCACTTAGGAAATATTTATCAAGTATCCTGTGATGAATAAGACAGATAAGTGCCTTGATTTCACAGAGCTGACAGCTATCTTTCTAATCTATTTCTCTTTTTGGAAATGTGAAAATATTAGATTCTGAACTCTACCAACCTAAGAGTCCATGTTTAAATGTTAAAAATTAATACCCTTCTTCAAAAATATTACTTGTTTTTTATTCAATCATCCAATATCTTGTTGATTAGTGAGGCAGAAGCAAGTTTACCTCAACTTTCCTTCTTCTTGAGTATGCAGGAAGACTACATTCCCAGCACCTAGATGGAGAGACATATGACTGAATTCCGGCCTATAATAGGTGGAAGAAGTAAACTGTAAGCTACTTCCACTTACAGCCTCAGAAATTATCCATGAAATACTTTTCCCTTTCCATCATGATTCTGGAAGCCATGAGTTTCAGATGATTTCATGTTAAAGTACAAACTGTCTGGACCAGCAGATCACACTTTGGAGAGGAATCATTGAGTATAGTTCCCTCATGAATGACTGTCACAAGAGCAAGAAATAAAAATTAGTTGTGCTAAGGCTTTGAGATGTAGAGGCTGATTGTTACTGCAGCAGAGCCTGGACTAACCTGACATGGGAGGTAAATGAGATATTTATTTTCCTGAGTATTCTGATGCCTAATACAATTGTTGGTCATATTATCTCCAATGATAATATCTCCTGATGTCAGCAAATATACTGACCACTTACCATTTTTAAGGATATCATTAAGAACAACTAGTGCAGATATAAATGGAATTGTTCGATCTTTGCTCATTTTTAGACTGTGATATTAACACATCCATTCACTATTGACTGTATTAGCTGTTCAATTTGAGTGGATCAAATGCTGGATATTTCAAAGAAGAACAAAAATCTGTCACTTGGTATTTCATTACTGTGACAGAGAGGTAAAAATAAAGACATCGCCTTAGATATTTCTGTTGCTCAGTTGGCTCCCTTCTCATTTTTCATTAGCTGCAGGGAATTGCCCTCTAAATGATTAATTAAGACTGGTGTCCTGAGGTACCCAGCACTCCTAAGTGATAATTACTTGAGATTAAAAGCCAAAGACCAACAGGCTTTAAAGTGTTTAACGGGGCAAAGTAACAAGGCTGATGTATGTGCTTCACTGGGTTTGTCACAGAGATGGTCTAGAAAACAGATGATTCTAACTTACTAGGAAGAGTATCACTTTCAACACATGCTGCTCAAATATCACGAAGCTCATGGAGCCAGTAAATCAACACTTCTATTACAGAAGGAGCACTTGAACAAAAGTCAGAAGCTCCTGAAGTGGCAGCTGTTAAAAAATATGTCAGTGGAAATTTTTCCCGTTAATTTTTAATTTAAATCCATAACATTTCCATGCGTTCATGGGGTTATCTTCATAGGTACATATGTTGGATTACTATTATACAACTTTGGAATAAGACCTGGCAGCAGTGTTGAGGATCCAATCCCTTCATCTCCTATGACAGGCTAATTGGACCATTTGACTTTTGGAAGACAATTTGTCTCAAATATTAGGAACTGGGATTCAGAGAGCCTATGGAGTCTGTCTTCATCATTTGAGCTGAGATTTAGGCAACTTTTGGTGGGCATCTTCTACCTTTTGTCTGGAAAAGAAAGACCACAGATTTATAGGGAGAGAACATTGAAGAGACATCAGGGGATGAGTAGAAATGATGGACTATACAATCCCAGAGAAAGGGACACTAAAGTGTAGTTATTTTGGTTTTGGTTTCTAATAATAGCTACATCTTTCTGAACCTGAATGTGGTGCAGTGTCCATATGGTTTTATAATATGGTATATTTGTTTGTCTAAGTGTTGAAGTAGTCTTTTGTTACCACCACTGCCATTAATAACAACAAAACACTAAGAAATGAGTGGATTTTAAGTTAGCTTAAACACAATATCTAAGATTGCCTCATATCATCTTTCTGATATTAAAATCACCATTTAGTTTCACTTACCGTCTGCCATAGAGAGAGTAGGTACTGAGTATAAAATGAGTGATTGATCCTAGACACCAAAGGAACACCTAGTCGGTAGTAAATCCATGGAGAAACCATGATTATTCATGATAGAATCAACTGGGTACTTCTTTGATTTGGATGGATTAATCACCAGAGACTGGAAACTAAGAGATGCATGATAGTTTTTAATTTTTTTTCCCAGTTCTTACTCTCCTGTTTAGTTCTTACTCTCCTGTTTAGTTCTCCTGCCAAAGGGAAAAGCAGCAATGAATGTTACGATTTGGGAAGATGCTTTCTAATTTCAATGTTCAGCAACCACGCACTAGCTGCGATATATTTTCAGCAAGGAAATTTTTGGGGGAACATAATTTTTACAGGATGTAACAGCACTATATGCTTTTCACAGCTTCCACTCATAACATTTGTGATATTTCAGGGAAAACTGCAAACTTTTATAAAGCTACAAAACAGATCTCTAAGGGGACCCATTTTAGCTCATTTAATAAAAGTTCTCAGAGTATTTCAAGTTTTAAAAAATAGGCAAAGCATGGAGACCAAGACATCAGGACAGTCCTTCTTTCAAAATAAATTACCCTGGATCCCAGAAGAAGGGAGAGTTGAAAACTAGCATCAATATATGAGGAACTTGTATGGGCTTTGTGGCATATTTTCTCTAAACTTCTTTCTATTTAATTTTATATTGGAGTGATATAGAGAAAAGTGAAAGGATTTTTTCAGACTTATTGTTCCTTAACTTTAGGTTGGAGTGATATATATAAAATAAAAACTGAAAGAAGGAAAGCAAAAGAAATAGAGACATTGTGGGCACAGGTATTAGAAATTCCACTTAAGCATTTCTCAGAATAATGGTGTTACAATGAAAAGTCATAAAAGGAAAATAAAGTGCTATACATTTCACTTTTGCTATGTGGGGCATTATAGTTCATAAATGTAATTTTGTAGTTGATTAAGAAGGACATAAACTGGAGATCAGATAAGTAGCTGTGAAAAAATTTGGCAACTTAAACAACATTCCTGTGCTTTAGTAACACTTGTCAAATGGAAAATAGGAAATTCAAACTAACACTTTTACCTGAATTTGATCTTAATTATATTCAAAAAATTTTTGCATGCCTTATTTACTGTGGTAGATGTTTCAAATAGTTTATACAAACTTCAAAAAATATTCTAGCCTTAGTAATACCAACTTTGGAGTATTTTTGAAGATTAAGTGAGTATTTGGAAGCATGTAATATAGTCAGGGTTAGAAACAGAATTCCAAAATATTGGATCTATTTTAAATATGACTCAAGTGAAGAGTTAATTTAAGTTGTACTATTTCCTTCTAACATAAAATTGAAAGTGAATAGTCTTAAAATATATCCTTGAAACAGAGAAGTTTATAGGCATGTTCAAGGTTTCATAGAGGGAGAGTGAAAATTCAAACCTACAGTAAGTTCAGTACTCTCTCACTTTACCAATTTTCTCATAATATATGGAATAATGTATGTTAAAATGTTTTCTGAAGTGAAAAATCGTACAAAATATGTGTATATTCATGCAAGAATGATTCAATAATTCATCCTTTTGACCAATTACTATTCTACATATACTCACGTGACAAGCACTGAGGTAGGATTTGGGACACAAATTCAAAAGACAAAATGGCTTCCATTTTCCAGCATAACACATGAGCAAGTAAACAGAAAAAGTAAATCCAGAATAATATGATATGAGCTGGAATGGAGGCATATTCTAAGTTCTATAGGAATAAAGAGGCATAGACCTGCCTAGGTCTTTTGGTGGAAATAAAGGTGGAAGAGGATGTATTGAAAGCTTCCCAAAGATGGCAGTTATTCCCCCCTACTTTATTGAAGTATAACTGACAAATAAAATGGTATGTATTTAATGTATACAATGTGAAGATTTGATATATGTATACTTCGTGAAATGATTACCACAATCAACAATTAACACATCTATTACTTCATATAATTACCGTGTGGGTGTATAAACGTGTGTGTGTGGTGAGATCTACTCTCTTAACAAATTTCAAGTGTATAATACATAATATTAACTATAGTCACCATGCTGTCCATCAGATCCTCATAATTTGTCTATCTTATAACTGAAAGTCTGTACCAATTTGTAACTAGTGGGAGCCGGAACCAAACTCAGGTTCGGCTGCTCTTTGCTCAAAAGTCAATGTTCAAGAGACAATGGCTGATGGAAAATGAAAGACGCTTTATTCAGGAAGCCAGCAACTTGGGGACACAGCAGACAAGCATCCCCCAAACCATCTTGCAGTTGACGACCAGGCAGCAAGAACTTTTCAAAGAAAGTTTCAAGGGTGTGCAGATGGGAACTACGTGCAGAACAGCATAGTTAGCTCCAACAAGTATCTTGAAACTGGTCATGTGGTGGTCTGGTCAGTGTCATCTTGATTGTTTTAAGCACAGTTCATCTTCAACTCCAGGGTCAGTTTATTCCTATTTCCTTGAGGCCAGTTCTTGGAATTATGCAAGCCATAGACTCAAGGTGGAGCAGCTTATGTCATGGCTACAGTCTGATCATCATGCAGTCAGCTTTTTCCCTCTGGTGGTTGTTTTAGTATCTGCAAAACAACTCAAGAATATGTATCGGATACTGTTATCTATGTCCTTCAGGGAGGAACTAAAGATTCTGTGACTCTATTGTTCTAATCATTAACTGCTTGAGCCTGCTCTTTTGTGACTCAGGGGAGGCCTGGGAGACTACAGATCTTCTACAAACAAGAGAAAGGGGACACAGAAGGGCTTTTGTACCTGGGAAGGCCCTGCAGCGTCCTGCTGAGTTTCACTTTGACCAACATCTCCCCATTTTCCCCACCTCCCACCCCCTAGCAACCTGAATTATGCTAAATGGAATAAGTCACACAGAGAAAGACAAACACTGTATGACTATCATGTAAAAGATCATGTACATGGCCAGAGAGTAAGGTCAAGTTCCAGGTGTGGAGAATTCCCTTCTATCTCTTGTTTTCTCTTAGCTAAGCATACCTGGACATACCCAGACTTATTACTGCTCCTATAATTCTTGACCCACTGGCAAGGAGACTAAGTCACTCATCCCCTAGTACTAGAGTCTAAGTGTTATTTTGTTCTGTTTCACGTGTTCACTTTCCTCTGGGTGGATAATTCAAACCAGAGATATCAACACAGATCCACACATCTTAGATTAAGGGCAGAAGAAGTTAGATGTAAGAGGCTACCCCAGATCTTGTAGACTAAGCTGCTTTGTATAATCCATTTGTTACAAGAGTTCTACATTTGGTGTAGACACTTACCTATCTATTATTAAAGTTACACTTCGTTTCTTAGATCAATTAAGGTAGCACTCAACTGCAAATATATTGTAAATACAGAAAACAGTGGATCAAGCAGGATTTCTTGGTTGGTGGTATTATTCTAAAATTTTTATTCTTTTCTTACATAACAAGAAGACTAGTATTAGAGGTAGACAGCCCAAGGCCGATGAAGATGATAAACAATCATACAAAGAGTACAAGAGATAGCTAATTAGTGCTGCAGCAGTCCAAAGAAGGAGTTAACTTTAGCGGTTATAACATGGATTATATTTTAGAAGTTTCAGCAGTAGTAAACATTTATGCTTTTTAACAGAAAGTTCCTGAATGCTTTACATACAATAAATCTATTAATCTTAACAACAGCAACAACAAAACTCTAAGAAAAAGAGCATTATTATTATGGTCCTTGTTTATAAGTGAGGAAATATTCCTAAGCAGAAGCTTTGAAGCCTGGAGTAGATATTAGTATATCAGACAGATGTTAGACAAGTAGCACAGTGTCAGGTGTAATCTATTGTAGCGTCAGGACACATAAACAATGTATAATCAGAGTCCCAAGCAGAAATCACAGAAAATTTGCAATCAAGCCAAACTGACAAAGGAGACTCTGAAAGCAGAGTCACTACATAGTAACTGCTAATAAACTAATAAGGGCATTAGCCTCTAGTTTGCTCTGACAAGCTGTCCTTAACTGATATCTAGGAAGAGTCTTGAAGTAGGATCCAATCAGCAGGATTTTCCTCCCACAGTGTAAACTGTGCTGGGTAGGATGTGGGGGAGGTGATGACAATGGCTCATTTCCCCTGGGGTATAGCCTGGAATGAGGGCTAAAATTAAGGGGAAGTATCCACACTCCTTGGTGGGTATTGCTGGACAATAGTCATCCTGAAATGAAACTGGTTATCCAAATTATTAGGACAATTTTAAAGTAATATGATTTCTGCCTCAAAGGATACAGTCAACAGAATGAAAAGGCAACCCACAGAATGGGAGAAAATGTTTGCAAATCATATATCCGATAAAGAGTTAATAGCCAGAATATATAAAGAAGTCTCACAACCCAACAAAAAATCAAATTGAAAAAAAATGGACAAAGGAATTGACTAGACATTTTTCCAAAGAAGATACACAAAGGGCCAACAAGCACATAAAAAGTGTTCAAAGTAAATAAAATCAAATGCAAATCACGATGAGATATTATGTCATACTCATTTGGATGGCTACCAGAAAAATAAATAAAATAAAAAGTGTTTGTGAGGATATGGAGAAAATGGAGCTCTTGTGCATTATTGGTGGGAATGTAAAATGGTGCAGCCATTGTAGAAAACAGTATGGCTGATCCTGAAACAATTAAAAATAGAATTACTGTATGATTCAGCAATTCCACTTCTCAGTATTAGTGGGGAGGAAAAACTTTTCCTCTACCCTCTTAGCTTTATGGTCTAGGGACTGGCAAGTTAAACTAAAAGAAGACAGATTAACAGGAGAAAAAGCATACAATTTTTATTAATATTTTACATGCATGGACTTTCACAGAAAAGAAGTGAAGCTCAAAGAAGTAGTTAGAATTGGGGGCTTATACACCATTTTAACAAAGGAAAGAGGGTTTGGCCTTTGAGGCAGGATAAATCATGGGCCAGTTATTAGGAAATATATGGAAAAACTAATGGAAGATATGAGGTTTTTTAGTAAGGTTTATTTAAGCAGACTCATCTTGGTGCTCACTCTGTCTCTGTTCTTTTGCTGGTATTGGAAAGGGGGGCACCTTCATAAGGGAAATTTATGCTTCATTCACAAAGGGAAACTTGTACTACTTTAGGCAAATAAAGGGAGGACAGAGAACTCTTCTGCATCTGCGGATTTTCAGTTGTCTTAATCTCAAAATAATCCTTATGTCAAAGCGGCATATCCTGATCCCCTTCAACACATAGCCCAAATAATTTAACGTAAGGATTTCCAACAGATATTTGTATTGATGTCCATAGGAGCATTATTCACAGTAACCAAAAAGTAGAAGTGACCTAAGCGTCTACGGACAGATAAATGGATAAACAAAATGTGATATATACATTCACTGGAATATTAAGCCTTAGAAAGGAAGGAAACTCTGACAACATGGATGGACCTTGAGGACATTATGCTAAATTGAAATAAGCCAGTCATGAAAAGACAATTAATGTATGATTCCATTTATATGAGGTCCCTAGAGGAGTCAAATTAATAGAGATAAAAAGTGGAATGGTGATTGCCAGGGACTGGAGAGAGGGGGAAATGAAGAACTATTTTTTAATGGGCATAGAGTTTTAGTTTCACAAGATGAAAAAAGTTCTGAACATTTGTTGCACAACTTTGTGAATGCACTTAACACCACTTGAACTGTATACTTAAAAATGGTTAATATGATTAAAAATATGAACATGGACTGCAATGTCAAGAAAATTGGACTTCTTTCTGTAGGCAGTGGGCAGCTGGCCACTGAAAGTGTGTAAAGAGAGAAATGACATAAACAGATCTGTAGTTTGGAATTATAGTCTAACCGACATGAAGAAGATGCATGGGGATTGGGAGGGGTAAGGAGACTGAAAATAACTAAGACTCTATCTAACACACATGAATTTTGAAATATTATGCTATGTGAAAGAGGTCAGTCACAAAAAAACACATATTATATGAGTCCATCTATGTGAAATGTCCAGATTAGGCAAATCTAGATTGATAGAAATTGTATTAGTGTTTGCCTAGGGCAAGGCGGATGGAGGGGCTGAGAGGAGACAGAGTATGGGGTTTCTTTTTGGAGTGATGAAAATGGTCTAATATTGATTCTGGTGATACATTGCATAACTCCATGAATACAGAAAAGATTATTGAATTAGACATCTCAAATGGGTGAATTTTACCTTAATAAATAAATAAATATATATATATATAGTATTTAATTTTCTCTCTCTCTCTTTTATATATATATATAGTTCTTAAAATTCTTTCACAGCATCTAATGTGTTTAATATCATAGATTTCTGATCAGAATGGGCTTATTGCAAAGCTCTCATCAGTGGGTCTTCCTGGGCCCCATGAAACTATAATCAAGGCAGTAAGAGGCTGAGATGCTGTTTTCATTTTCATCCTACTGACCATAAACTGAGATGTCTCACATTTGCAAACTCTCACTAGTGGGCCTTTCTCAGGTAGCACAGGGTTCAACCAACCACAGGATGGTTTGAAGACTGGATTCTGTATAAAGGTATTATGGGCAGGACACAATGGAAGTGGTAATATTTGCTCCTGGAAAGTCATGTTACTACTGAGAATGAAGGTGGAAACTATGGGATAGAGAGATTACCTGACTCTCCCCGCTTACTTACAACTTCCCACCTGTGAGGGCATGGAGCTGGGGAACACAGAAGAAAAGAGAAGAGAATGAGGAAGGAAAAAGAAGAGTGTAGAGCATTATTGCGATTGCATTCAATCAAAGTTTATGGAGAAGAATAAACTTTAATAGAAGAAGATATCAGTGCTTCCTCCTACTGCAGGAGCCAAGGAAGATAGACCATTATTGATCCTGTAGAATCAGCCTAGGGAAAACTTCAACATTACCTGGGTGGGATTGTGACTAGAATCTCCCTTTCATATAACAACTGTGTTTCAGGGAAACACCTGAGAGAGATCAGGATTTAGAAGTTGGAAGCTACCTTGATGCTTTAACCTGTCATTTGCATCATGACCTCATAGCTCGTCACATATGCTTTTGTAAAAATGTGCATCTTCTAAGTGCCTGATACTTTGTGAAGCTAGTAAAAAGAATAGTTAAACACTGACATTATTAAGTTGATCCAGAAAAAAAAAGTCATGGCTGACAGGACTGTAGAATGTTGCTTTCTACAAATTAATGAAGAAAAATATACTGTGGCTCTCTCTAAGGTAATAATTCAGTTGGCAAGAGCAAGCCAGAAGGAGTTTGGCAGTAGAATTTCCTTCTCAACATTCATTACCACCCCTTCAAATCTACATTGAGGTCCCAAGGGAAAAGTGGTGAGAAGAATATGAAGTGTTTAGGGTTTAGTTGGCATTGGCTTTTGCAAGAAAAAAGTATTACTATTACAGAGAGTACAGGGTGTACCCTGCATCTGTGGAATACCTGAATAGACAACCAATCATCCCAAATTAAGGAGCCGTGTGGATGAAAGGCTCTTGGTGCTGCAGCCAGGAGTCAGTGCTGTGCCTCTGAGGTGGGAGAGCCAACTTCAGGACACTGATCCACAAGAGACCTCCCAGCTGCACATAATATCAAACAGCAAAAATTTCCGAGAGATCTCCATCTCAACGCCAGCACCCAGCTTCACTCAACGACCAGCAAGCTACAGTGCTGGACATCCTATGCCAAACAACTAGCAAGACAGGAACACAACCCCACCCATTAGCAGAGAGGCGGCCCAAAATCATAATAAGTCTCCAGACACCCCAAAACACACCACCAGACGTGGACCTGCCCACCAGAAAGACAAGATCTACCTCATCCACCAGAACACAGGCACTAGTACCCTCCACCAGGGAGCCTACACAACCCACTGAACCAACCTTAGCCACTGGGGACAGACACAAAAAACAACAGGAACTACGAACCTTCAGCCTGCAAAAAAGGAGACCCCAAACACAGTAAGATAAGCAAAATGAAAAGACAGAAAAACACACCGCAGATGAGGGAGCAAGATAAAAACCCATCAGACCTAACAAATGAAGAGGAAATAGGCAGTCTACCTGAAAAAGAATTCAAAATAATGATAGTAAGGTTGATCCGAAATCTTGGAGATAGAATGGACAATAGAATGGACAAAATGCAAGAATCAGTTAACAAGGACCTAGAAGAACTAAAGATGAAACAAGCAACGATGAACAACACAATAAATGAAATTAAAAGTACTCTAGATGGGATCAATAGCAGAATAACTGAGGCAGAAGAACGGATAAGTGACCTGGAAGATAAAATAGTGGAAATAACTACTGCAGAGCAGAATAAAGAAAAAAGAATGAAAAGAACTGAGGACAGTCTCAGAGACCTCTGGGACAACACTAAACGTACCAACATTCGAATTATAGGGGTTCCAGAAGAAGAAGAGAAAAAGAAAGGGACTGAGAAAATATTTGAAGAGATTATAGTTGAAAACTTCCCTAATATGGGAAAGGAAATAGTTAATCAAGTCCAGGAAGCACAGAGAGTCCCATACAGGATAAATCCAAGGAGAAATACGCCAAGACACATATTAATCAAACTGTCAAAAATTAAATACAAAGAAAACATATTAAAAGCAGCAAGGGAAAAACAACAAATAACACACAAGGGAATCCCCATAAGGTTAACAGCTGATCTTTCAGCAGAAACTCTGCAAGCCAGAAGGGAGTGGCAGGACATATTGAAAGTGTTGAAGGAGAAAAAACTGCAACCAAGATTACTCTACCCAGCAAGGATCTCATTCAGATTTGATGGAGAAATTAAAACCTTTAGAGACAAGCAAAAGCTGAGAGAGTTCAGCACCACCAAACCAGCTCTACAACAACTGCTAAAGGAACTTCTCTAGGCAAGAAACACAAAAGAAGGAAAAGACCTACAATAACAAACCCAAAACAATTAAGAAAATGGGAATGGGAACACACATATCGATAATTACCTTAAATGTAAATGGACTAAATGCTCCCACCAAAAGACACAGATTGGCTGAATGGATACAAAAACAAGACCCATATATTTACTGTCTACAAGAGACCCATATGCTAACACATATATATGGAATTTAAGAAAAAAAAAAAATGTCATGAAAAACCTAGGGGTGAAACAGGAATAAAGACACAGACTTACTAGAGAATGGACTTGAGGCTATGGGGAGGGGGAAGGGTAAACGGTGACAAAGCAATAAAGAGGCATGGACATGTATACACTACCAAACGTAAGGTAGATAGCTAGTGGGAAGCAGCCGCATAGCACAGGGAGATCAGCTCGGTGCTGTGTGACCGCCTGGAGGGGTGGGATAGGGAGGGTGGGAGGGAGGGTGACACAAGCGGGAAGAGATATGGGAACATATGTTTATATATAACTGATTCATTTTGTTGTGAAGCTGAAACTAACATACCATTGTAAAGCAATTATGCTCCAATAAAGATGTTTAAAAAAAAAAAAAAAAAAAAAACAACAAAAGGAACTATGAACCTGCAACCTGCAAAAAGGAGACCCCAAATACAGTAAGTTAAAGAAAATGAGAAGACAGAGAAATATGCAACAGATGAAGGAGCAAGGTAAAAACTCACTAGACGAAACAAATGAAGAAGAAATAGGCAGTCTACCTGAAAAAGAACTTAGAGTAATGGTAGTAAAGATGATTCAAAATCTTGGAAATAGAATGGAAAAAATACAAGAAATGTTTAACAAGGAACTTGAAGAACTAAATGCAAACAAACAATGATGAACTACACAATAAATGAAATTAAAAATTCTCTAGAAGGAACCAATAGCAGAGTAACTGAGGCAGAAGTATGGATAAGTGACCTGGAAGATAAAAGAGTGGAAATAACTACCACAGAGCAGAATAAAAAAAAAGAATGAAAAAATTGAGGACAGTCTCAGAGACCTCTGGGACAACATTAAACATGCCAATATTCAAATTACAGGGGTCACAGAAGAAGAAGAGAAAAAGAAAGTAGAGACGTAGAAGAAATGACTTGACTGACATAAAGAATGGACTTGAGGACATGAGGAGGGGGAAGGGTAAGCTGGGACAAAGTGAGAGAGCGGCATGGACTTATATATATTACCAAATGTAAAATAGCTAGCTAGTGGGAAGCAGCCGCATAACACAGGGAGATCAGCTCAGTGCTTTGTGACCACCTAAAGGGGTGGGATAGGGAGGGGGCGGTTAGGAGATGCAAGAGAGAAGGGATATGTGGATATATGTATATGTATAGCTGATTCACTTTGTTATAAAGCAGAAACTAACACACCATTGTGAAGCAATTATACTACAATAAATGTTAAAAAAAAAAAAAAAAAAATACATCCAGGAAAATCCCTCCAAGTCAAATGGTGTAACACTAATTCATTCTTTCTAATGGCTGCTTAATATTCTACAGTATAGATGTACCATTATTTATTACCTTATTGCTGGGAACTCATTTTGTTACTTTTTATTTTTTTCCACAATAAGAGCAATGATTCAATAAACATTTTATTGGTGATTTTATTTTTATGAAAAAAAAAAAAAAAAAAAAAAAAAAAGAAAAATATACTGTGGCTCTCTCTAAGGTAATAATTCAGTTGGCAAGAGCAAGCCAGAAGGAGTTTGGCAGTAGAATTTCCTTCTCAACATTCATTACCACCCCTTCAAATCTACATTGAGGTCCCAAGGGAAAAGTGGTGAGAAGAATATGAAGTGTTTAGGGTTTAGTTGGCATTGGCTTTTGCAAGAAAAAAGTATTACTATTACAGAGAGAAAATTTTATCTCTATCACAACAAAATTGTGGTTTAAAAACAGATGCTTCTGGAAAGTCCTCCATTCCTCTATTCACTCATGTAAATTCTTTATGAAAAAATCAAGCTCAAGGTGCTATTTCTCATGGAGCCCACCAGCCCTATCTGATCTTCACCTTCTCACAACAACTTAGTGTTTGCACTGAATTACCCAGCATTTTCTAATGATGACTTTTCCATGAGTCTCTTTCTGTTTTTCCACTGTAAGAGAATTTCTCTTTGTTTTTTGTTTGTTTGTTTGGTTTTTGCGGTACGCGGGCCTCTCCCTGTTGTGGCCTCTCCCGTTGCGGAGCACAGGCTCCGGACGCGCAGGCTCAGTGGCCATGGCTCACGGGCCCGGCCGCTCCACGGCAGGTGGGATCTTCCTGGACCGGGGCACGAACCCGCGTCCCCTGCATCGGCAGGCGGACTCTCAACCACTGCGCCACCAGGGAAGCCCTCTCTTTGGTTTTGAAGTCTAGCTCACCAATGTGCAAGTCAGAGAACTAGAATCCTACGAGAGGAAAATGTGTGCAACCATTAATGTGTAGAAAAAGAAAGTATGATGTCATATTGTTCATTATTTCTGTTGCATTTCACCTCCATCTCAATGTCTTTATTAACCAGCTTTTGACTTTTTAGCTTAATCACATATTCTAGGTTCTGGGAATCAACTCTTAGACTCAAGAACATATTTGGCTTTTCAGTTTTATTTTTACCCTGACCACTTCCATGAAGTTTTCCTTTGAAGTCTTTCTCTATTCTGATTTTTCTTGGCTACTGTCTAACTTACGGGGCCCTGGTCTCTAGGCCAGTGTCAAGATTGGGTTAATTGACTTGTCTTTCTGCCCAAAACACCTTGATCTGCGGCAGGAAGGCTTTAATTACACGTATAATCTTCATGCTGCCAGTCATAATTTTGAGTATATAACGGCAATTGAAAATATTTTCATTTAGTTATGTGATTAAAATTCAATGAAGCAAACCAGGAAACCAAATAAACAGCTTTGTCTACTAGCCTTCAAAAGTAATTTTAATGGATTCTCATTCTTCTGATGAGTTGATTGAATTGATTGGTGACCCTGGCTCTGTGTAGACACAACCTAAATGAACCCAGGTACTTAGTGGATCATTGGTATGGAAAATCCTTTGTTGTCTCTTGATTATACACAAAGTACAAGCAGAGAACAATAGAACAATTGCGTACAATACTGCATCTACTACAGTAATTACATGCTGTCATGACTGATGCTGGTTTTCCAAGCCTCTGAGAGACTAGTTAAAAAGAATAAGCATTTCTTCAAACTTAATATATGACAAGAAGCAAGGTCTCTCTTCTCTGGAGAGCAGCTATTTCTTCTTTCTGTGGCTTTCCAGCAAGCATTTTGTATTTCTTTGAAGTAGCAATTGTCATTGTTTGTTTTACACTTACTGACTTGATATAAAACAAGTGCTCAGCCAGGTATCCTAGCAACGCAGAGCCTTTTTTATTTCTCTCTGGTGCTTAGTTATTAAATGCTCTGGAGCCTTTTCTCAAGCTATTAAGGGACACATATGGCTCATCTAAGGCAACACACTTCATCTTGGTCTAACTTATTGGAAATCAAGATTCATTACCATGGATTATTCACCTCAAAAAGGGACACTCTTGGCCCTGAATGATCTCAGGAGGCTGGGAATAACTCCAAAATGGTGTTAACCTAGACACCTTGAGGAAAGCAAGGCCGCAGATTAGAAAGGGATGATGTCTCCTTCTCCCACGGGGCTCTGCCTCTCATCACCTTGACAGCAGGCTGCACTCCCAGGCTGAAGGATGTAGGAGTCAGCCAAATTAAATGTGGTCCAGCTCTGTCACTAATAAGTCTTGTGATTTTCAACAGGTGATTAAGTTCAGGCTTATTCATGATTTAATCCAAGAGAAGGGGCTGTTAGTCATCTGAGGAGACTGAGTGGACTGCCTGGCACTCTGTGTATCCTCTGAGGTGTTGACCAAAATCCCAAGACAAAAGCAGTCAATGGCAGAGGACACTATCCACAGGACAAATGAATGTGGGAATCGAAAATGAAACAACGATAGCAACAGTTGGGGAAATGGGCTTGGGAAAGGAGCTTCTAGAAAGGCAGAGATCTCAGACTCTAGACAGAATGGTTCTTTCCTCAGTACCAGAGAAAAGCAGAAGTAGTCCTAGTCTTTGGAAGGGGGTGGAAGTGGGGTTGCTACTACTGGTGTGTGAAAGTCACTTTGTGAAGTTTTCAGAAATTTTGCTAGCTTGTTTTTAAATCTGCCACTGTTAAAATTAAATTACATAAACTTACAATAAAAAAATACGTTAGAACACAACACCAAATGCTGACGAGGATGTGGAACAATGAAAACTCTTTCATTGCTGGTGGGAATGCAGAATAGTGCAGCCAAATTGGAAGACAATTTGGTGGTTTCTTAGAAAACCAAACATACTCTTACCATAAAATCTAACAGTCACACTCTTTGCTATTTAACCGATGGAGCTGAAAACTTATGGCCACACTCAAATCTGCACATGGATGTTTATAGCAGCTTTATTCATAATTGCCAAAATTTGGAAGCAATTAAGATGTCCTTCAGTAGGTAAATAAATAAATAAACTGTGGTGCATCCGGTGTTCAAAAGAAATGAGCTATCAAGCCATGAGAAGCCATGGAGGAATCTTAAATGCATATTACTAAATGAATGAAGCCAATCTGAAAAGGCTACATACTGTATGATTCCAACCATATGATGTTCTGGAAAAAACAAAACTATGGAGACAATAAAAAGATCAGTGGGTTCCAGGGGTAAGAGGGGAGAGAGATAAAAAAGCAGAGCACAGAGGATTCTTGGGGCAGTGAAAATACTCTATACGACATCATAACAATGAATACATGTCATTATACATTTGTCCAGACCTATAGAATATACAACACCAAGAGTGAACCCAAAGATACTGTGGACTTTGGGTGATTATGATGTGTCAGTGTAGGTTAATCCTTCGAAACAATTGTACCACACTGGTGCGGGTGTTGATAATAGTAGAGGCTGTGCCTATGTGTGAGGGCAGGGAGCAGATGGGAAACTTCTGTACTTTGCTTTCAATTTAGTTGTAAGCCTAAAACAGCTCTTAAAAAAAGTTAGAAAATGCATTTAAACAAAAGTAACAAATACTCAAACTCCTCAGTCCCTTATTATTTTATTATATTCCAATAATATCTATGTATTGGTATTATTTACACTAGGAATTAGCAAATACTATAAATTAGAGCTTTGGAAGGAGAAAGCTGTATTGACTTTCAGAGCACTTTTTTTTTTTTTTTTTTTTTTTTTTTGCGGTACGCCGGCCTCTCACTGCTGTGGCCTCTCCCGTTGTGGAGCACAGGTTCCGGAAGTGCAGGCTCAGCGCCATGACTCACGGGCCCAGCCACTCCGCGGCATGTGGGATCTTCCCGGACCGGGGCACGAACCCGTGCCCCCTGCATCGGCAGGCGGACTCTCAACCACTGCGCCAACAGGGAAGCCCCAGAGCACTTTTCATATATCCTGTGAGGCAGTCAGTGTGATGACCATCATCTTCTTATCACTGATGTAGATATTAAACATTTAAGTGACTTATTTGAATCATATCTTAAATGGCTGCATAGAGATGGAATCCTAAGTCTCCTGATTCCTAGTCCCCAAATATAACTTTTCCTTCTCACACTCCATTTATTTTTCTTTTCATAAGAGGCCAGATAGTAGAACTTTGGTGATTTCATATCACCCTTTAAGCTTGCTTAGCAGATCATTGTGTTATGTCTGAGACACACCTAATTCCCTGTTACTCTCTGGGCCATATATTCCACTTTCCTCAAGGGTAGTAATACCTCCCCTGTCTACCTTACAGGTTTATTGTGAGAAAGAAGTGACAAATGGACAGGAAAGTACTTTGAAATAAATATAGCGCTGTTAAAATTTTATGGAGTATTTTTTATTAGATGCTCTTAATTTGTATTATCATCTCCCAGTTATAATAATTAAATTGCTAGTTAAAAGACACAAAGGGTGTTTATTGCTGGGAGTTTAAAAGAGAAGTAATAAAGATGTTAAAAAAAAAGAGAGAAGTAAATTGGACACATGAAATTTCTGCCACATTCTCTCTTCACTCAACTGATTAGATTCATTTTACAGGTATAGTGAGTTTGTAGCTCAAGTTGAAGGAAGTGGTAAATGTAAAGAGAAAAAGTGGATGATTTGGAAGTTTTTACTAAATTTAAATAAGTAATTTAACTGAAGGTTATAACAGTAAGAGACAGAAGAAATGAAAAGGAAGTTAAGCTGTGACCAATATGAAGGCAAATGTTTCTTAGCAATATAAATTGTTCTTTGGTGGGACGTTGTGTGGAGGAGTCCAGAAGAATTAAGTTGTGTGGTTAAGCTGTCTAGGGCTTGTGAAACTCAAAATTGACTTCCATTAATCTGGAATTCTGTAAGAGGAAGGAGTCAACTGTACTTAGAAGACAAAATTACACTAGGTGACTGGATTATCACATAAGGCTATTACAGATACAGGAGAGGAAAAATTTTCCTTGACCCTCTGAGCAATCCTGGCTGGATCTGAAAATCAAAGTGACAAAGACAGATTAACAAGAGAAAAACATACAAATTTATTTATGCTTTACATGACACAGGAGCTTTCAGAATAAAAGACCCAAAGATACAATTAGAACTGAGTAGTTTTTGCTAGGTTTAATGAAGAGTGGATAGCTGTGGAGGAATATAATAGCAAAAGACAATGAGCTAAGTGCAGTAAACTGGGGGAAATTTGCCAAAGCCTGTTTGCATTCTTCTTAGCATCCCTTCCTCTGAGTATAGGGAGGGCACCTCTCAAATAAGTGTTTTATGACCTGTTTCAGGAGAGAAGGGTAGGGAGGAAGTTCAGAGTGACCTCCTGCTTCTGCTGTTTTCTCAGACTCTTTCAGCTTAAATTCAGTATGCCAAGGTGCCATATTTTAGGATACTCTGTCCTGAGCCCCCTCACAGGCAAAAGTTGAAAAATGTAAATTTAGACAGAAAGAAAAATAAGCCTTAGTTCTGATATCCTTCACAAAATTATAGATTTGGAATTAAGGAGGGAAAAATCTCATTGATTTTTTTCAGCATCAAAGGAGAATTTTTACATTTCCTTACTGAGTTTTAATTTTTCTTGCTCCCCTTACTTTTATGTACATTACATGTGTATTTTTATTAATATCTGTAGCTTCATGTAACGTTAGATACTAACAAAATTTTGGAACTCATGAATTAATTTTTAACCTCACATAGTTGAAGATATAATGGCCAAAATTTTTCCAGGATAATAGAAGTCAACAAAATATATGTCCAAGAAGCTCAGAGAGTGCATCAGGATGAACATAAAAACAGACTCAAATATACACACACAAATATCTATAAATGTCATAGCCAAGGGGCAAAAAGCAAAGATAAAGAGAAAATCTTCATTGTAGCCATGGGTGGGGAAAAAAAAGAAACAATGCATATAGAACAAAATTAAGAATTGCAGAAAACTTTCTGTCAGAAGAAAATAGAGGGAGTTACTTTTTTTATTCTGAAAGAAGGAAATAAAAACCTATCAACTCGGCATTCTAAATTGAGAAAAAAATATCTTTTAGAAATGAAAATGAAATAATAACTTTCAGGCAAACAAAAGCTGAGAGAATTCAGGCTTAGCAGAACATTCTTCATGCAGAATGAATGTGATACTAGATGGAAATTTGCCTATACACAAAGAAATGAAGAGCACCGGTATGATAAAAAATAAGGGCTAATACACAAATTTTAATGTTTCTATTATTATGTGTAATGACTTTAAAGACTTTACAAAGCCAATTTAGTAATAATATATTGAGATTTTTAATGTATTTAGAAGTAAAATGTATGACAAAAATAGCAAAGATAAAGGAAGAAGTTAAATTATATATTTATATATATATAAAAGCATAGAGCAACCACTAAAAATAATTACAAAGCAAGTAAAATTCATAAGCCAATAGTGGAGATAAAATGAAGTTAATGATAAATTCTCAGTACAGAGATGGCCAGAAAATAGAGGAAAACTGAAACGGAACAAATGAGACAAATAGAAATAACTATCATGATGATAGATTTGAATCTAAGTATATCAATAATTACAATAGGTATAAATGATCTAAATATTCCAAACAAAATCAGAGATTGTCACATTTGACAAAGAAAGTGAGACCCTATAATATCCTCAAAGATTTTTAAGAATATAAAGGGATTGTGAGCCAAAAAAAAAAAAAAAAACCTCTTTGAGACCAGCTAATTTATTCTAATATACATATATTAATTAGGTTGGGAAGGAAATGCAGATTCTGTAATTTTAATATATTGGATTTCTGTAATTTTAATATACTGTCCATAACAAAGTAAAATGAAATACTATAATTCCAAGATCTACAGTAAATCTTGGGATTGAGAATGGGAAAATATTAATGGTGCATGATATTAAGTGCCTGTCATCCAACCATATTAGAAGAGCACATGTTCAGCTTTTAATAATCTAGCCAAAGGGAAGGTAAAGCCACTTCTTTTATACATATAGACTCACGTATATTTTTGGCCAACATACTGATGAATATTTTTCTAACAGAGAATACATAGACACCCAAGTTAGCACATGGGCACTGACATAAAAATAGCTAGAGGAATCCTTTTAATCATGATTATATAGTGATAACTGGACTGGAGAGGACTTCAAATCAAATGTCCTTGCCCAGATGATATATATATATATATATACATATATATATAATATTTCAACTATCATCTGACTCCACCATCCTCAGCACATTCAACATCATTGTCCACACTCTTTCTGCAATAGTTCCTTTACTTGCTACAGTTAAGAAGCACTCTTCTGGTTTTCTGTCCTCTTTAAGGAGTGTTTCTTCTCAGTTTACTTTGGAGATTGACACCTTCTACCTCACACTAAAGTTTGGCGTAACTTAAATCTATCAGTTCACTCTATTCTCTCTTTCTAGCCAATAATACATTTTTATTGGATGGATGAATGTATGAATGAGCATGTAAATGTTAATTAGTTCCAAATTTTCCAGGGAATGAACCAATGTGATTTTTCTTGGGAGCTTTCTTTCTCTTTACAAAATTTATAATATATTTTATTTAACCCAATGTACCCAGAATACTATTTTTTTAACATTTATTTTATTGAAGTATGGTTGATTTATAATATTGTGTTAGTTTCTACTGTACAGCAAAGTGATTCAGATATATATATATCTTATTTTTCACATTCTTTTCCATATGGTTTATTACAGGATATTGAATGTAGTTCCCTGTGCTATACAGTAGGAATTGTTGTGGGAGCTTTCAATTTATAACTGTTTGTTCCTTTCTTTGGCAAGCATTTATTGCTTTGTCTTATTTCATACTGAGGGTTGATATCAAATCTATTGCTTACAGATACTTATCATGCATGAACCTGTAATGGATGCTGTATAGTTGTTTAATGGCTTTTATTTATTTTTCCAAGAGTTGTGCTAGACACTTTATGTGTTTCTCATTAAATTCTCACCACAATCCTGTTAGGTAGGTATTACAGTCCCAAATTAAAGATGAATATGTAAGTGTCAGGGGCTAAGTCAGCTGCACAAAGCAAACCCATCTAGTTAATTTTGAATTAATAAAGGGTTGGTGAGACCTTCAAGATGGCATAGGAGTAAGATGCAGAGATCACCTTCCTCCCCACAAATACACCAGAAATACACCTACATGTGGAACAACTCCCACAGAACACATATGAATGCTGGCAGAAGACCTCACACTTCCCAAAAAGGTCTTGGTGCTCTGGCTGTGTGTCAGGCCTGTGCCTCTGAGATGGGAGAGCCAAGTTCAGGACATTGGTCCACCAGAGATCTCCCAGCTCCACATAATACCAGATGAAGAAAGCTCTCCCAGTGATCTCCATCTCAACGCTAAGACCCAGCTCCACTCAAAGACCAGCAAGCTACAGTACTGGACACCCTATACCAAACAACTAGCAAGACAGGAACACAACTTCATCCACTAGCAGAGAGGCTGCCTAAAATCATAATAAGGTCGCAGTCACATATAGGTTGACATCTTTAAAGAGTTCTTTCGTGTGTTTCTGAGAGAGTAAAACTAGGCTCAAGGGAAAGATGTAGACAGAAAGCCTGAAGTTTAGTAGGGGAAAACTATCCTAAGAAATCCTTCTTCTGTCTACTCATGTGCTGCTTGATTCAATCTTTCAATGGTTTTCTACTTGAGGCAGTAATTCAGGTCATTTATCTCTTTGATGCATTTCCAGAAAACTCATCAGAATTGAAAAACTTTGAAAAACTCATCAGAATTGGCATTTAGCTAGATTGACTAATAAAAATGAAAGAACATACCAAATAATTTATCAGATGGGGGCATTATTACCAACCTTACAGAAATAAAAAAGATTATAAGAGAATACTGTGAAAATTATATACCAACAAATTAGATAAACTAGATCAAATAAATAAAGTCTTATAAATGCATACTTACCAAAACTGATTCAAGAACAAATAGGAAGTTGGAAGAGACCTATAACAAGTAAAGAGATTGAACCTGTGATCAATTACCTCTCAACAAAAAAATTCCAGGGTCAGTTGGCTTTGCTGCTGAATTCTACCAAACTTTTAAAGAAGAATTAACACTAATCCTTTTCAAACTCATAAAAAAAAAAACAAAAAACAAAGGATAGAAGAGAACACTTCCTAACCCATTCTGTGAGGCCAATATCACCTTGATACAAAAGCAGAGAATGAAAGCACAAGAAAACTACTGATTAATATTACTGTTAAATATAGATGCAAAAATCCTCAATAAAATATTAGCAAACTGAATCCAGCAACATACTAAATCATTATACACCATGACTGAATTAGACTTATACTAGGAAAATGGTGTTTCGGTGTAAAAGAATCAATCCATGAAATGAAGTGAGAGGGGGGAAAGCACATGATCCATTCAGCTGATGCGTAAAAAGCATTTAACAAACTATGACACCATTTCATGATAAAATATACACACACACACACACACAGACACACACACACACACAGACATTGAAAACTAGAAATAGAATGAAACTTCCTCAGCATTATAGAGAACATTTATGAAGAACTCATATCTAAAATCATACTCAATGGTGAAAGACAGTGCTTTCTCTCTAAGATCAGAGAGAAGAAAAAGATGGCTGCTTTCATCACTGCTATTAGCATCACTATTTAACATTGCACGGAAATGGTAGTAGAAATGGAGATTCTGCATGGGCTCACATAGCCACTGTTGAGTGCTCAATCTGACACCAACAGAAACCAATGCTGATATGACACCGTCCCTGGGGTGATCAGTCAGGTACCTGGTGGCAGATTGATTACACTGAACCACTTTCATTGTGGAAGGGACAGCATTTTGTTCTTATTGGAATAGACAATTACTCTGGATATGGACTTGCCTTCCTAGCACTCCATGCTTTCACCAAAACTACCACCCACAGACTTAAGTATGTCTTATGTACCACCATGATGTTCCTTAAAGCACTGCTTTGACTCGACGAACACACTTCACAGCAAAGGAAGTGCAGCAATGAGCCAATGGGCCCATGCTCATGGAATTCACTGATTTGACCATGTGCCCCACCATCCTGAAATAGTGGGCTTGTTAGAATGATGCAATGACATTTTGAAGACTTAGTTAAAATGTCAGATAGGTGGTAGTGTCTTGCAGGGATGGTGCAAGGCTCTCCAGAAAGCTGTATATGCTCTGAATCACCACAATTACAAGAGAATTCAGTTACAGAAGTGAGGACTGTAATTGCCATGAGGATTTTCTCTTCATTTTATTGTAACTGTATGTGTGTGTGTGTATACATATATATCACACATCTATTGTATATATATATCAATGTTATATCAGAGCATTTAAGTCAGGCAGCATTATGACCTTGTTATTGTCTTTATTTGGAGGTTTAGTATGGTTTAAGGAGATGCATATGGGTGTCAAGTTGACAAGGGGTGGACTTGTAATTATTAATCCTATGTATCAACTTGACTGGCCACAGTGTACCAGATTAAACATTATTTCTGGGTGTGGCTGTGAGAGAGATTAGCATTTGAATGAGATTAGCATTTGAATCAATGGACTCAGTAAAGTAGATGTCCTCCTGAATGTGGATGAACATATCCAGTCCACTGAGGAGCATAGTAGAACAAAAGAAGGAGGACTTTGCCCCCCTTTTTTTGAGCTGAGACATCTCATCTCGTCTTCTCCTGCCCCTGGGCTTCTACTAAATTATACCATCTGCTTTCCTGGGTCTCTAGCTTACAGACAATTAACTGTGAGACTTCTCAGCCTCCATAAATGTGTGAACAAATTTCTCCTAATCTCTCTCTCTACCGCTCTCATACTCTCTCATATATATCTGTATATACACATACATACATACATCTTATTGTTTCTGCTTCTTTGGAGAACACTAATACTTTTAATCATTTTGTCTGAAATAATTATCACAACCTCTCCAATCTAATGCAGACAATATTTAAATTATGTGATCATGGTTTACAATTATACAACTTATTGGGAGACATTTGAACAAGATATAGGTCCTCAGGTTACAAATATAACTGATGTTCTCTCTAAAGTGTGATTATCTGTAGATATTTTAAGGCTAAAGATGTCAAACACACACATACAAACCTTTAGAAAACCAATAAAATTATGGTATACAGCAGTGGTATTTCCTCGAATGGCAGAAAAAAATAAAATTTAACTTACAGAAGACATTATTCTAGTATAAAGTAATGTGAATGGAGTTATCTTCTAATGATATGAGGAAAACTATTTTCACGTTCAGCTGAGGAGCTGAAGGGCAAATAACTCCATTTGTGGAATTTGATGAGCCCTAAAATGCGAGTAATTTCTCTTTATCTATAAAGAGAGCCGTGAAAGTCTCAACATAAGTCTAGTTCCCATTTGCTCCTCCTGTCAATATGATTAACTGAAGTCTTTAGGTGGTTATTATGAGTTCTAATAAGGAGTCTGTGAGTGAAGTTTTACAATCTTTTAGAGTAACACTTCTGCTTACCGAACTCTGAAGCAAACATTTCAAGCCAACAGACACAAGACTGCTAGTGAAAGTACAGTTTTCCAAAATATCACAATCCACTCCTTAGACATAGAATGTGTTATTGAGGGAAGACTATGTTGGCTTTCATATGTGGGAGTTTTCTCCTAGGTCAGGAGATACACATGAGCAGTTGAAATCTCAAGGCCTCCTACATCCACTTGGACTCTCATGATTCTCCAAGTACATGGTGCCTTAAAAAGCTAATTCCCGGTCTTCCCTGGTGGCGCAATGGTTGAGAGTCCGCCTGCCGATGCAGGGGACACGGGTTCGTGCCCGGGTCCGGGAAGATCCCACATGCCGCAGAGCGGCTGGGCCCGTGAGCCATGACTGCTGAGCCTGCGCGTCCAGAGCCTGTGCTCCCCAACGGGAGAGGCCACAACAGTGAGAGGCTCGCGTACCGCAAAACAAAACAAAACAAAACAAAACAAAACAAAAAAAACTAATTCCCAAAGCTCGCATTGTATCTTGCTGTCTTCATACACCACACATTACTGAAAATAATTGAAAAATAGCAAGGAACTAATGAAAAATCCAAACTTTAATTTGACCAGCCACTGGAAGCTATCTGTGTATCTCACTTTTTAAATCGAAATTCCTTATTTAAAAATAATTAAATATCAATTTACTCTCTTAAAGTTTTTCAAACTACTTTAGCTAAAGCCAATGGTTCAATTGTTTGCTTCAAAAAGAAATATGAGTATGTATATTCTTGTAAATTATAAAATTCAATTTTTATCATCTTCTATTCTTGCATTAATCTTTTTTATCAAATGATGAGTTTAAGTAGATAAAATATCACCATTAAAAATATATTTACCCAGATATACACATACATACACGTGCACACACACCCACTACAGATCAACCCAAGAACAGCCCTCATGTTGATTTTCAGCTTAACTCCACTCTTAGGTTTGTATTTGAAGCAACTGATTAACATAAGGTGAAATATATTGCAATTAAACTTTGAAATAATTTTAGGAAAGTGATGGCATCAAAAGAAAAGGGTAAAACCAAGATTTGCATATCATACCATTTTAGCTTCTTCTTTTCTATATTCTTATGTAAAAAATGCTTTTTTTTCTCCTGACGTTTCTTTTTAAACACCTTTTTATTATCCTTTTCAGTGGGTAAACTGATTTACTGTCTTGCTGCCTAAGCACTGCTACTGGTGAACAGACCTTATCTCTGGCCTAATATTGAATTTTTTGTTGTTGTTTTTGCTTTTTGTTTTTTTTACTTCATTTTGATTTTGGACACCTGGATCTCCTTGTATCTATTAATGGGAAATTCGAGTGACTGGAAAATATCTAATACAGTATTTAGTACTTGTGTATCTTTAGAACACTTCCAAAGATATAGTGAAAAAAAGTGAAATTTTTTTGAAGGAAGGCTTATGTTTTTTTTTTTCCTATTCAATACAGAGCAAAGGGAGATTTGACCAATATTTAGCTCATCTGATACCATCGTCTCACCTGATTTCATTATGTCATGTATTTCCAATTGCACACATTAATCTGCAGCATCCTGCGATTTCCCAAAGTAGAAGTCATATTATGAAGTTAAAAGGCTTTTATCAAGGTATTATGTCTGTTTACCAATGAACATGTGAAATAACATCATTGCTTTCTAAGTGAGGTCAAACCTCACGCTGGCAGGCAAATCACCCTGCCAAATCAGCACCACATCACGCAAATTTCTCAGACTATGCCACAGTGCAGAGATGGCATAGGGTCTGATCTGCTTTGGTAATGAATTAACCTCATCCATGAGTGTATTTATACTACACACCAGTCTGAGAGATTGTGTATTATAAATGATAAAAAAATGAATTGAGTTAAGAAAATTGTTATGATCTCCAAGGGTCCTTCAATGCCTGCATTATATGATTCTAAGACTCTTACCTAGAAAACATCTGATTTAATTGACCAAATATGTTTGTCTATTCAAATTAACAGATACTGCAGATGTGAATCCTGGACTGCAAATTGATAAAGTTAATTGTGTGAATGTTTTCTTTCCAGGCAGACAATCAAGAGAGTTAATCATTAAAAGCTTTTTGAAAATGGAGGTTATTGGATAATATAGTCTAATTATTCTACCTAAATCACAGTATTCTTGAATATTATTAATATTAGCCTTTTTTTCCACTTACCCTCTCATATTATTTTATTAGCCCAAACCTGATGTGGATAGACTCCTTCCAGCATTTTCAATCGTGAAAAGTTTTAAAAGGAACATCAATTGTATATAAATAAGGCTCCATATACATCCAATATTTAAGGGTAAAACAACATTAATAATATCTATTTTATATCTAATACCTCTCATTAGTTTTGCCTGAGGTTTTCCATGTCTTTTAAAATATCTTTTAATTCTTAAATTCCGCTTTCATCCTCCTTCTTCCAAGCAATTTATTTGTAGAAGAAGCCAGGTAATTTATCCTATATAGTTTCATACACTCTGGAGATATTAATTTTTACTAAGAATTCAACCAAAATGCTATTCATACAATGCTAACCATTTAGCATCATATTTCACTTGTTATTTTTCCAAGGTTCTTTTACAGGATCTGATTTGATCCATTTGGTCCTTCCATCACAAGTAAAATCCTTAATGAGAATGGCACCCCTAGGGAACCGTAATGAGATACGAGGTTAAAGAAGCCATGTCAATGCATGGGTTTGGATTTATGGCAAGCCCGTTCCCCTGGGCCTCTCATAGTGTCCCATGTCAGAGCAAACTGGCCCCGAACCATTGCCTGGCCTCTGTCCGTAGGCCACAGGCACTGAAGTGGTTTGCACAGTGGAAAAGAAAAGGGGAAAAAAAAAAAAAAGAAGTCAGGTCAGACTGGTCATATGTTTACCCTTAGTTGTTTGAGGTCGACTGCTAAAAGCTAAGTTGCCATCAAGGTGAGATCCCAGGGATGCTTATCAAACTTTAGTGGCAACAAGCAAGGCAAAATTATTTTAAAGGAATACTGAATTTTAATTCAGTTTTAAAACTATGGAAGAAGCAAAGACAATAGGATGCAAATCAAGGGAAGATTTGAGCAAACAATTCAATAGAGGCATAGCCATAGCCAGTACAAGTATGTGGAAACAATTTTAAGGAATATTTCTTCCAAGGCCAAGTTTGAAGTTTTATATAAATCTTAACAGACTGGGCACATATTAGGTTATGTTGGAAATCCAAATATTAATTTCCTAATTTCATGGAGAAAGTATTAAGCTCAGATTGATTTCTTATTTGAATAATTCTTTAATTTCAGCATACTGCTTTCAAATGATTTTAGTGTTTTTAATTCTAACATTCTATGTTGCCTAGACCAAGAAAAATATTAGTTTCAAAAACATATTTAGCATTCCCCAAAAAAACAATTTGATACCTACATAATCAACCAAAAGGATTTTTTTTTTAATTCTAAGTTCATTAATCAACCAAGTTTGGAATCCACTGCTTAGATCAGACCAAACCTCACAGTTCTACCTCTTTTTATTTTATTGTTTGTTTGTTGACATATTTAAATGATAGAGACCAGAAGTAACAAGATATACAGAAAATTTTTCTTATTTCGGAGTCAACCTTGTTTTTCAAACTTGGGCAACTTAGCTTCTAAGAGCCTCCCTTTCCTCTCCTTTAAAATAGAAATAAAATACACACCTTAACCATGAGTATTAAATCAAATAATTTAAGAGACTGGATGGTAGTAAGTACTCAATAAATGCTAGCACTTAATCTTCTTTTAATCAATAATGCATTGCTTAAAAAAACAGGTGCACTAATGGCTATATTTAATACAGGCATAATTTTGCCATTAATTATTTGCAAAAATAAAAGAAGCAATGAGTAGGTTTATTTTAATTCATTTTTAAACATATAGGTCTTGCTGTTGAGTTTATTAATTCATGCGTTTATGTTCAGGGTAAATTAGGGTTCTCTAGAGAATCAAGGGATATTTTTTCTTCAATAACAAATCATTTCTAAAAGGGAAACTTAAAAAGCATCTGCAAGCTTTGAAGATTATAACATTTGCTGGTGTAAACATGGGAGAATACATGTAATATATATTACTAGTGGTCTGTTGGTCAAAGAAGTCAGAAATGCTCCCAGAGGTAAAATAACTGTGAGAGGCGCATTTAACAACAAATAAAGTAGGAAAGAATTTTCCATGACCTTGTTCTTGTCTCTTCCAGTCTCAACTAGTACATTAATCACTCAGACAACGAGACGCACTAAACAGCTGGCCTGAACATCCTGTGAAGTCCTGGAGTTTTCATAATTGGTGTTGGCTAGTAGTGCTAGCCCAGGAATACTCAGGATGGCTACACTGAACGTGGAGATGCAAAAGATTTCTTCATTTGTCTGCTCCTCCGGGGAATCATTTGTTTGGAACCTGGAACCAACTGAGATTTTCTGTTATACAAGCAGCCTTTAGGTTATCCAACCACACTCAGCATGGGCTTGGCTTGCCAAGGAAAACCTCCCTGCTTCAAATTCTAAGATTTTCCTTTATACTTAAATTGCACATCTGGTAGCAGATTGCAAGCTTTTCAACCCCCACACAATTTCTACTTTTTCTGGGAAAGGGGATTACTAACCACGTAATTCAAACTAATATTATCTCTTTTTACAGAATTAATGAGAAGCTGTAATTACCAACACTGTTTACCTGCTACTCTGGGAGTATATTTCCAAGGCACATGAATTAGCCATCGTCAGCTTTATAATTAGCGTGTGACAACTTTAATTCCAAAGGCATGTTTAATCAGCAGCAACAGATGGAAATGTGCCTAGTGGTAAGTCATCCCCTTAACAGCTCCTGATAGCGAGTTTGTTCCACTGGCTCTGAATTATAAGCTATTTAGCATAGTAAGTGCTAAATTACTGGTAATATTCTCCATCTTTTTTGGGCTATCAGAGTTACAATACATGAAAGTAATTATAATCACTGACATGTATGAGTACTCACTACATACTAAACACTATTATTGTTTTAACTTAATGAAGACTCCAAATAACCTCTTATATTAGGTAATTTTAATATGCCCATTTTACAGGTGAGGGAATTGAGCCTAAGAAAATCAAAGTGACTTGCCAAGAGCTCCACAGCTCTTAGCAGTAGGGTCAAATATGGATTCACTATGATCGTGCTGTAATAAAATACCTTTGTTATTCTCAATCGTATGGGGCTGTTTAGTGGTTTGGATTCTGCTAAAAAATTTGTGTTATTTTGTGGATCTTATGATTACAGGATCCAGTTTTTCTAACTTTTCTCCTCACAAGGAGCAGTCATATACATAGAGGACAGCAGCTGTCTGCTTGGTCCTTTTATTAATTCTACAAACATGTATTGACTCAGAGTCAGTCACTGTGCAAAGTTTGGACTCACCATTATCTACCTTGAATAGCAGCTGCAGAAACTTTTGGGGAACCCTCTCAGAGATGTTCTTTCTACCTCCCAGAGATTCACTGAAGTTACCTTCACCAAGCCTACCATATATACAGCACCTTGTGACTTTACCTCCAGCCCCCATAAGCCAGCCCCTTCTAGGGTTTCACCACTGCAGGAAAAAGATGACCCAGCAGGCTCGGATCTCCATTTCTAAAGTTCCCAGGCTTAAGATGTCAAATCAGATGCAGGGAAGGGATGCCAAAGTTTAGGAGTTTGGAGCTCTTTGACCTCTCCCTATCAAAACACAATTTCTCCTTCCCCACTCTATCTCAGGGGACAGTATAGACTAAACATATCTAGACCTGGTACCAGTGATTTTTAAACCTATCCTAAACATTGAGATTATTTGAGGAATTTAAACAAAAACCTCAGCAAGTGTGCCCAAATCCATACCGGTTATTCAAAATCTCTGGGGGTGTGGCCTGCACGTCTCTCCCTGTGAAAACCTCCTCATGTAAATGTCATGTCTAGCAGGGGTTGGGATGTATAGCTTTAGACATTCAAGCACAGAGGGTTCTTTAATGTTTTTCTGAAGAAAAAAGTTGTTGTGTGTTTATATTAAATCCCAAAAGTCATGGGTAAATTGCCTGTAACGGTCATTTCTTAGGCACAGAAAGTGGAATCTGAAAATGTTCTGGCCCCTACAATGATTCTGAGGGGGTTTGTTCCCTCTAATTTAGAATGTGTTGTTGTTAGAGAAATGACGACTGCCATGTGATCACACAAATACCACTTTCATTTCTTTGTAATTAACCCCGGGATGACTTTTATTCATTTTGGAAATGTAGAAATATCTAGCTGCCAAACATGGTTTAATAGCCTTAGAATTAAAAAAGAATACATTACATTTTTTTCCTTTTTTGGTCGTCAACGATCATTGGCTTTTTGCCCCTTCGCTCGGTTAATGAATAGTAACTCTAAGATGTTCAGATCCATTGCCTGATCTTTCCACCCTTGGTGAAATTCTTTAAAACATAGGCACATGTGCCCACATACACACACACACACACACACACACACACACACACACACACACACACTTCATATCATGTTAGTAATAAAGGGCCTTTAGAGATCTTTGATTTACAAATGGGGAAACATGCATTATCTTTCACATAGATTGATTCGTTTACAGCCACATACGTAATGTGAATTTTACAGTTTAGACTTAATTAAACTGATTCACTGACAGTCAGGTATATGTTAGTAATACAACCCAAATGTAATTTTTAATGTACCAGGCCATCTCCCTGAATATGAATAATGAAACTATCCTTTACATTACTAGGTGGCCTATGGACAAAATTAGACTATTAGCTAAGATTATAAAATAAGTAATTCATCTAAAAAAAGTAAAATGTATCATGAAATCACTATTTTGTGCTGCGCACTCAATAATTAAGTAAAAACAATAAAACATACCAACTAATTCGACTTGGTCACGTGGGATAATGCACAGGTATGCATTTCCTTGCCACAAGACACTGAAACTTTTTATAAACCAAAAGGGGGAAATAACCACTTAAATATAACAATGATACAAATAATATTATTTCTACAGTGTGTTGTCAGTGTTTTATAAAGGATGAAAGGATGCCTTGAAGTAGATCCTTTGACATTGTCCCCTTCTCTCCAAGGCCACCTTTATGTGTGTATGTGCATAGGGTCCTGCGTACAGAAGTGTCCATTCTTCGTTCAATACTCTTCTGTCACCATCTTGAATTCTTAATATAAATAAGGACTTTGTATTGTTATTTTGCATAGTCCATACAAATTATGTAGCCATCCCCCTTCACCCCTGCTCTTTACTCTTGAAACTAACAAGTTTATGCCCCTGATGTCTCTGATATTTCTCAGCTTAAGCTCAAAGCTTGATGGCGGAACTTGACCCTTGACTCTCTCAGGCAAGATCAACACTTATTTCCTCTTGCTCTGTGCTCCTGACCACTCCTGATGTTCTCAACACCTCATCAACCTCAGGAAACCTGAGGACACAATCCAGGGGCAGGGCTCTAACCTATGACGCCTGCTGGGTTTGCTCACACTCCCCTTATCACCCACTCAAGCAACTGATAAGAATCAAGCCATTAATTAAAAATTGGAAATGATTCCTTACAAAATGCAGTACACAAAGGGATACATACATATTTTCCATGCTTTTCTTTTATAACGTTGCACCTCACATTTAATCTTTACAGTTAGTATTCTTGTTCCTCTGACAACACACTAAGAAGCCATCTCGGAGTTACCCATTCTTCTCGCTTTAATCTTGGTTCTATTAGCTTCAGTGTCAGAAAATGATATGTTCTTTTTCCTCAAATTCTGGTCGGATACTCCATTTCCAATCTTACTATGGCACACAAATGCAGAGTCATTCTAATGGTGAAAATGCTTTTTCTTTCCATGAAAAGAGGCATAGGCATATTTTCTCTTGTTAAAAAAATAATTTCTTAAAAGGCAACCAGCTCATTGGATTGGGGTGATTGAAGCATTTCGCCCTAACAAAATGACTTAATCAACACACAAACACACACACACACACACACACACACACACACACACACACACACACTCCCCAACTGGGAAATTAATGGAGCCTATATTCAAGATGTTTAGTATTTTCAGACATGCTGGCAAATTGAACTATCAAGGACAGAGCTGCGAACAAGAAAATCATCTCACAACCATTTTATTAATATAAAGGAACACTTCAATATGTGAAGAGTCCTAGATTCAGAAACAGTCTGTGAATATTTTCTCAAGGATATCATTTGAATCCCATGAAAATATGTGTAAGAAATAAGAGCAAATGGGAGAGGATACAGAGGTTCTGTGAATATTATCCAGGCTGCAGTTAGGTTTCTATGTCATTGATCCTACATTCAAAATAAAATTCACTCTCCCCAAAATGATTGGCATTTATTTTTTCTCAGATTATACACACTCTTATTTTTTCCTCGGACTATACACAGTCTTATTTTTTCCTCATCAAGCTGTTAATATCATAAGATATTATTTAAAACATCCTTTCTTGTTTTATTAAACTTTTGAAAAGCTAATCTGCAGGCAAATAATTGTGTGTGTCTGCAATTGTAAAATTGTTATCTGCAGAGTCAGTTTCTGTGATCTAAAACTCTGGAATTCTATTCATTTGTGTGTGTGTGTGTGTAATTCCTAAGTGCTCAACTATGCTAACACTCTGCTATATTATGAAAGTATTTATTGCTAAGATGGTCTTATTACATGATTCAAACAAGTCAAAGTCAATTTAAAGACAGCTCTTGAGCACTTCACATTGGTGTGGTCAGGAACATAAGATAGTTCTCTAGGAAAAGACATTCACTTATCCCCATGTTATAGTCATTGCCTATGTCTCTCAAGTTCAGAGTTGCTGGCCAGACTCTGATTATAGGGTCAGCAAATGACGACTCCAAGTACTGTTTGAATGACAAACTTTGGCTAATTTTTAATTGATATGTGGGTACACGATCAAAGATGTGGCCAATGTCGTTAACTTGCTTAACTGCCATTTAGCAAATTCGTCAAAAGCTACGTGTGAATACCGAGACTTCAGAAGTGGGATAGTTTAATAAGCCATGTAAGGTGAAGTGTGGAAGAGAGGACCAGAAATAACAGTAACAAATATTTATTTTTTTACAGGCCTTATTTTGAAAGGTAAATATGTGTTTGTTTATATTTTAAGACCTCTGAGAACAAGGTCAACTTAAGTGTGCAACTGACATTTCCTCTAAATGAACGTGAGAAAGCAAAACAATAGCTATTAACCAAGAATAAAATAGAATCACCACGTGCAACTCACTTAGCAACTACTCTATCAGTCTACCTTTATTTTATAAAAATGTCATCTGACCAATAATACCATTTTTGCCCACTCAGGATTATTTTCATTCATGGAAATAAATAGGGTTACTATTAATATTAAGACTAAGCAACTTTCTAATGTCATTATCTGTGACGTTATTACACCCTTTTTTTTTTTTTTTTTGTGGTACGCGGCCCTCTCACTGCTGTGGCCTCTCCCGCTGCGGAGCACAGGCTCTGGACGCGCAGGCTCAGCGGCCATGGCTCACGGGCCCAGCTGCTCCACGGCATGTGGGATCCTCCCGGACCGGGGCACGAACCCATGTTCCCTGCATCGGCAGGCGGACTCTCAACCGCTGGGCCACCAGGGAATTCCTACACCCTCTTTTTAAGAATAACACCGCCATTACCAGCAGTCCACTAATAAAGCATAACTTTTGGTAGCCTGAAGACTCAGGAATTTCAAAAAGTAATTCATTAAAATTAAATTTCCCAGAGAAAAGGGTTGTAATTCTGCTACCTTACTTAGTATGTGACATATTCTTTATGTTATCCTCAGTGGTAGCACATTGTCATTCCCTGGAGAGAATTTGCATTGGAGGGATAGTTTGAATTTGCATAAAAGTGCGATGAATCTGAAAATGATCAAGCAATGAAATTCCATTCTCATCTTTAAAATATATACACTTACATAGCATGTACTGTGCATTGATTATTTTCATTTAAGTTACTAAATTCTGTAAGTTTGAAACATACACACACACACACACACACACACACACACGGTATCAGAATGCATTAGGCAGGCTCTTCATATTCTGTATGCTCACCTGCTACATTCATTCACAAAAAAGATGGGAAGAATTACCCTGGAGTAATTTCTGGGCTCATTTGTTTACCATACACTTGCTCGATCTTATTGTTATCCTTGTAACATGTAATAAAATAAGCCAACATGTGTCACACAATGTTAGTGAATAATTATAAGGCAGCATGACAACTCTACAATTTCTTGGGAATAAAGAATAAAAACAATGAAAACAGGAAAACAGAGCAGAAAGGAATTTGAAAATATTCTCTTTCTAATAAAATGTGAGAACTTCACAATTTTATACACATTTAAATTTATATATTTTTTTCCTATCAGTTCTGGGAACTGTTGGATATTCAGAGTTGAATATACTTGATGAACTTACAATCAATTAAATAGTATTAAAATTTTTAAATTGGCTAAAAAGTTGGCATTATAAGTACAATGTATTTTTTAAAAGTAATTTTATTAGTGTATAGTTGCTTTACAATGTTGTGTTAGTTTCTAAGTACAGTGTAAACCACCAGGCTTATGAGGACTTTGGAATAGGGTCAGGGAAAACTCTTTGGATGGAGGTGATATTTTATTTTCTCCTGCAGGGCAAGTGAGATAGAATAGCTTAACGATACATGGATGTCAGTAAATCACAATGCAATTATTTAATATTGGGCTTCTCAGCTAGACTCTAAGATCTCTGAGCTCAAGACAGGAAGAATATCACTTCTACCCCCTCCTATTTTCTTAATGCCTGGCAAAGAGTAGATGTTTATTAGTATCTTTTGAACAGATAAATGAAATGCAACAGCTGCATTTTTAATATAAGAAAGGGAGACATTCAGTAAAGGATTATTCTGGGAATACAAAATTTGACCAAAGTCCTGTTATTTGTGGAATAGAAAGTTTAGAGCCTTCGGTTTCTGGAGATTAAATTAAGTGTAAGGCTAAGATGGGGGGTTGGTGCTACCATTAGTATAAACAGGGAGTCAGGAGAAAAGTTTGTCTTGAGTTCATAGGAGAAAAACTTAAATTAAGGACATTCGTATTTAGAGCTGCAGAATATTTTATACAGCAAACCGTCAGGTCAGTATTTCAAAATTCAGCACTGGATGCCTGAAGAGAGATCTAAGCCTTAACATACAGATTTTTGGAACTCCACTTACATACACCCGTGATAGAGAGATGAAGAGCTGGATAGATAGGGATAGAGATGTAGATATTGTACATTCAGATTTGAGGTTGGTATAGGTATAAATATAGATTTATATATATTTAGGTATATATGTACACCTTAAATATTTAAAGATTTTAAAATTATGGTAAGAGGTAATAATTAGAACTAATAGAATGAATAAAATTTCTAAATAATAGAAATTGTTTAGAATACAATTTATCCTAAATTAGAATTAATTAATATTAGAATAACATTTAAAATTAATTATGCATTAAATTTAATAATAAATATTTTTAAATGTATAAATCAAAATTTTATAAAGAACACATAAATATGTTATAATCTTATAGAATTAAGCACATTTTGGCTCTTTTTGAAGTAATTTTATTTTCTTTTTTGCTCAAGTCTAGACCAAAAATTTAATATGAGGGAGAAAAGCAGGAACTCATTTTCTACTAACAGTAAGCATTGATATTTTAAATCACTTTGATTTATTGACTCAGCTTCATTCAAATTGTTTTGGGCCTGTCATATTGGCAAAATATGTGATGTTTTAATTTCTTTTTTTCTCTTGACTTAGGAAGTATCCTTATCAAATGATCTTTTGCCTAAGGACAACTCCAGCAAGTTAGTTTTTATTATTGTTTTCCATAATAAATTATACTATAAAATGTCACCTCAGGACAAAAAAGAGGACTTTAAAAAATAGTAAACATGCTCCTGTTCTGGATTAGAATATTTACTATCTAAAGTTGTTATGTCCACACCAATTAATCTGTGAATGAAATTCAACTGAAACCAAATTTCCAAAAGTGTTTTCCTATTGTTGTAAGTAGTCAAAATAGTCCTAAAGGTTGGTAGAATAAAAATATTAACACCCCAAGTTGAAATATAAAGGAGATAGGGCCTTGCTCTGTCTTGCATTGAACATGTACCCACTAAATTGTTGTTGAATGAATAAATGAATTAATTAATGAAAAGAAAAGCTGGGAGAGTTGCAAGAGGATTGATAAGACTCTTGATACAGAGTGTGAAGGGAAGGCCTAAAAATCATAGTGGAGCTGACACTGAGAAAAATCTGGCAATACAGCTCCCACACCAAACACGAGGTATCATTAGATAAATGTAAAGCTGGTGGACCTGGGAGGGCAACCATAGCAACATTAAATCTCAAACCCAACCCAATTCCTAAATAACTTAAACCGAGCCCCCATAATAAAGGCAAAGCAGATAGAAAGGCACGCCACCTATTATCAGGTATGAAATCTATTTACCTTAGTCACTACTGTCCCACACAAGAGGTCTTGATTTAAAGAACAAAGATTATAAGGCACATGGAAAGACAAAGCAAAAAACAAAACAAACTGAAAAAACCAATAACATACTTCCAAGAGACAAAGTAATCAACTAAACAAAACCCACATTTTACACAAACGCTAAGACTATCTGAAAAGAAATTTAAAATTAAAGATTTAAGGACATTTAAGGATGCAAATGGAAAGGTACATGAGAAAAGATCTGATGGGAATTTTCAGCAGAGATAGCAAAACTACATGAAAATATTGAATGGAAATGAGATGAAAGGAAAGCACAGTAATGGAGATACAGAACGCCTTCAATGGGCTTATCAGTGGACTCAGTTCAGACGAGAAAAGCATACGTCAGCTTGTAGAGACATCAACAGAGACAAACCAAACAGAAGCACAAAGAAAATAATAGATAAAAGAGCATCCAAGAACTATGGGACAACCTCAAATAGTCTAATTTATTCATAATTGGAATACTGGAAATGAGAAGACAGGTAAATTGAAAGAGGAAATATTTAAAACGATGAAGAGGAAGAAGAATGTTCTAAAAATTATAGCCAGAAAGATCCAAGAACCTTTATCAGCAAGCAAACAAACGAGTTATATAATTTTTGTAAGTTTTATTACTTTGACAGAAAATATGCAGTTATAAACCTTTTTTTTTTTTTTCCGGCCTCTCATACAACTTCCTTGTCCCTTAATGCTGTGGCTAAGAGTATGCAGATTTCACTTCCCAGTCTCCCTTGACAGCTGACTTCTTGTTAGTTTCCACCAATAAGAGGCATTAATGGGAGATCAGATGGCAAGAGCATGAGAGAAGCCACTTTCTTCCTCTCTATTTTGTCTGGCAGCATTTCTAGATGTGTGCATCTGCTAAGAATTTCTAGCTTCAATCACAAGACTCAAATTTCTTTGTTCTCCCAAAATGGTTGCTGCACCTCTGTTAACTCCAGTACTGGCCATATGCCCCCTCCTCCGATTTTGAAGGCTCCAACTTCTCCTCACTGTAACTCATCCAGCTGGGTTGTACTGGCCAGGGGCTGTTGTTTATCACAGATACTAGCATCTGAGTTAATTTGCTACTCCCTTCTCTCTCTCTGAACTTCCGGTACATGCAAATAATTTTCTTTATACTTGTTTCAGTTTTCCTGAAAGAATACTGACTAATAAAGAGAAAAGATCCACAAGGGTACAAAGTAGCTCCTTGCTCTTACTTGTTCAATTTTACGTTATTAAAACCAAACTCAAATATATATAATTTCTGAGCAAGAGGCAAATACTAAAATTAATCATACATTGAATATGAACATGTGCTTCTGTTACAAGGGAAATATGAATCAAGATACTTAGCATGCTACTAAAAACATATATTATCATTGTGTGTTTACAAAAAAGCATGTAGGTATCCACATCCCTGTTGGAGAAGAACTCCCAAGCTGACCAGTGGGAAATGCCCTGTGATAAACCTCTATATACGCACAGTAGGGGAAATGTAAGAAAACTAATTCTGATTGAGTCCTTTACTTCTGCTCGAGTTTCATGCATATTTGATTTGATTTAATTCCACCACTCCACACATTTATAAAGAAAGGTATTCTAATCTTCTTTTGTAGAGACTTTTATATAGATTAAGTGGCTTTCTTCAATGTAAACCAGGTTCTGTATGACTTCAAGTTTCATGTTGCTTCCATTATAACATTGATTTTTGATTAATTTTCTGTAACTTTTCTGGCTTTGGATGAACCATTTTGCCGACAAGTAATGTCAAAGATTGTATAAAGCACACATAATAAGATATAAGGCCTGTAACTGTTCTTTAAACATGGTAAACACTAGCCCCATGTAGCTATTTAGATTTAAAGTTAATTAGATTTAGATGAAATCTAAAATTTAGTTCCTATTAGCACTACCCACATTTCAAATGCTCAGTAGCCACATATGGCTCGTGACTACCATACTGACTAGCAGCACAGTTATACAATTTTTTCTATCATCAGAAAATGCTATTGAACGACATTGATTTAGAATATAAGGCCTTCACAAAGGGAAAGTAAACTCACACTGTGTGCTCTGTTATGAATTCTATGTCATTCCCAATGTTGCTCTTTAATACATTTCAAGGGCATGTCACAGAATTTCTAAAATTAGTTTTCAAGGGATAAAGCAAAAAGAATAAACTCTTCAGGCCAGATGCCCACAAAACTTAAAATCCAATATTACATGAAGATTTCTTTAGCGCACTGACAAATAAACAGATGGAGTACTCAGGATTTAGGTACTATTTCTCACATTGGAAACAATGAATAAAATTCAGAAAATGATGAACACATACAAGAAATTATTGTCTAGAATCTGTAAAATATGAAGTAGCAATCACTGCCATAAAGAAATAGGAATAAATTATCCAAATCACTTTGATGAAAAAGGAGTAGGAAAACTATTTTTAAGAATGTTTAAAGACACAGACCTAATAGAGAATGGACTTGAGGATATGGGGAGGGGGAAGGGTAAGCTGTGACAAAGCGAGAGAGAGGCATGGACATATATACACTAACAAACGTAAGGTAGATAGCTAGTGGGAAGCAGCCGCATAGCACAGGGAGATCAGCTCGGTGCTTTGTGACCGCCTGGAGGGGTGGGATAGGGAGGGTGGGAGGGAGGGAGAAGCAAGAGGGAAGAGATATGGGAACATATGTATATATATAACTGATTCATTTTGTTGTAAAGCAGAAACTAACACATCATTTTAAAGCAATTATACTCCAATAAAGATGTTAAAAAAAAAAAAGAATGTTAAAACTCACCTTCTAAAACAGTACATTGACGTCATGCCTAAGAAGGAAAATCACATTGAATGATGCTTTAAAAAGATCAACTCTTAACATGAAAAACAGCCAAAAAGAGCTGCCACATTTCTCTAGTAATAAGTATCAATATGTGGATTGACAGCAATATGAGAGATGGGGATTTTATTAGTCACACCCAAGTTAATGATGGCAGCACCAGGAATTCCCTGGCAGTCCAGTGGTTAGGACTCCACCCTTCCATTGCAGGAGACACGGGTTCAATCCCTGGTCAGGGAACTACTATCCCACAAGTGGCACAGCCAAAATAATAGTAATAATGGCAGCACCAAGGGCTGCAGCATGACCATTGCCACTCACATTGTGAAGCAAGTGACTCTTCTTCTCACCTCTAGGGGAGGAGCTCCACCTTGTGGAGTACAGCAAAGAGCATAATAACGTCTACCAGCAGGGAGAGCAGCAGTCCCAGGATGTCGACCCCACCACTTGCCTTGCAGGTTCAGAGGCTGCCAAAAAAGACATGAGTCACACAGGCACTGGATGGAACAACGCTTTACTCAGAGAAAAGATAGAGCAAGGTCAGCGTCTATAGTGAGCATTGGTCCTTTATGGCCAGAGGGTTCCACCCTACCGCCAATGTAGGGAGATGGTCTCAACACACTCTTCCTGTGCTCCAGGCAGAGGACCACCGCCAGCAACAGATACAGCAGTGGGGTTAGCCACATGCCACCACAACACAGGCAGAACAAAGATGTACACATCAAATCTGGAACAGGAAAAGTTAGTCCTAAACAAAGCAATATGCCCAGCACAGGCTCTGAGGACTCTATGTCCGCGTAAGGAAATGTTCCAGAACCACAGCAGCATACTCTTGTGCAACTGTGCAGAGGTGCCAGGTTCTGCACGACTGCCTTTCCCACACAGTCTCAAGTTGACTGCTCTTCTTCTCTTCCTTAGTTTTTCTGTATGTGTTACAGACAGATAATACTCCATGTACATATATATATATATATATATTATCAGTGTCGGAGTGCCATTGGGAGAACAAATGAAACAAATACTGGCTACAAGAAAACTTGAATTTTTCAAACCAGGTGAGGCCATTTTAATACAAGCTGTTGTTATATGAGTCCAAAATTTGAATTTGGCAATTTCTTATTAAGAACATAAATGTATCAAAAGTATGGTGGCAGGATTGGACCTGGTCATCCTTGACTAATATGTTTGCTTTCCTGATTCTTGTCAGCCCACCAGGGACTTATTTCTTAGACTAATCTCTCAAGATTGATATTACTCTCTCCATCATACAGTAAGGAATCCTTGGCTTTATAATACTTAAGTGATTTTTTTTTGAGTCATATCATAAGTAAATAGTAGACTATAAGACATCTTACATATCTCACTCTTAATTTCAAGCTCTTTCTAACAAAAGTACTGAAGGAAATTAAATAAATAGAATAGATTTGACCACTCATAACTACCTCTTCAAATTTCACATTGGACCCGGATTATAATTTCCTACTGGAAAAAATGTGAAAAGAAAGTTAATTAGTAGGTTTATTTGACAGAAGCCAAAATCAAACCCAAAATAAACGACGATGAGAAAAAAGTATTCCAACAAACAGATTACTGAAATCGGTAGGAGACAGAAGAGAAAGAAAAACACAACAAATCTAGACCAATAAAGAGTTCTATTTGATAGAAGAAAACTTTTAAATGAAATAAAAGCTTACTTTTGCAATCAAAACTATTTGTAAAATGTTATGTATGCACTGGTAAGTCAGTGCACAAATAACTGGGCAACAGTACTATTTGGAATAATAATAAAAGTGTTCACTTGCAACTTGTATTTTGAGAATCTATAAAATGAAATTGAAAAGGGGGTTTCAAGATACAAACAACACCATCTTACTTTTATAATGTCCATTGCAATTTATTCTGGAGGGAAAAACAATCCAGATTCTCTCATCTGACCAAGTTGGAGTTATAGTCACAGTACCTAGTGGTTCCGGGGTGGGGGGAGGGGGAAGAATATAAAAGTACATTGCCTTTCCTGGTTACAGGGTGAGATGCCTTCTTGTTAAATGTTATAGCATTTCAACATAAATTACCTCTTTATGACTTGTTACCAAGGAAAGCCACAGGAGTTCAGTCTTATACATTAAAGAATGAAATTGATTGAGAGAAAAAAATAAACTCTCAGTAATTTTGGCAGAAAAAATATAGGTTTATCCACTAAGAAAAGTGAGTGTTACTTTGTATCTTGAAAAATTAAAACAAAGTGATGATTCCTTGGAACAAACTCAAAATGAAATCTAACATTTTGTAATCTGGCGACTCAGGTTCAAGTTTGGAAACCACCACAACAAGCCCTGTAACTTTGGGCAAATAACCTCTTTAACTCTTTACAGCCTGCACTCTAATAGTAATACTTCAGTGGGCTTTTGAGAAGATTGCATGATACAAGGTTAAAAGAAAACAACAACAAACATAATATTTGTAAATTGTAATTCATGTTGAATATACACCATGATTATTATTATTGTCAATTGAGGAACGTGTAATTAAGGATTACCTCAACTGAAGTTTGAAGAACTGGTAAAATTCACCAGCCAAATACATAAGGAATACATCTGGAGTCAGTAAAAGGTAAGTTTCTTCAGCTTGCTGCAACAAAGGATAGAGGAAGCATGTGGAGAGCACACACCGGGGAACTTTGGGGCATTTTGATAAGAGAGAGTTAGGAGAGACTGAATGACTTTTTTTTTAAATAATGTTTGAGATATAATTCATATACCACAAAATTCACCCTTTGAGAACATATAATTCAGTGGTTTTTAGTATATTCAACAAGTTGTGCAATCTTCACCACTCTGTAATTTCAGATCATTTTCATTACTCCAAAATGTAACTCAAAAACCATTAGCCATCAGTCCCCACTTCCCACTACACCTAACCCCTGGCAGCCACAAATTTGTTTCTGTCTTTATGGATCTGCCTATGCTGTTCATTTCATATAAATGGAATCAAACAATATGTCAATTTTTTGTAACCAGTCTCTTTCATTTAATGACAGTTTCAAGGTTCATACATGTTGTGGCTTACTTATTCCATTTTACTGTGAATAATACTCTATTGAGTGGATAAATGGCATTTTGTTTATCCACTTATCAGTTGATGAAAATTTGGGTTGTTTCCACTTCTAAGTTTTTACAAATAATGTTGTTATGAACATTCATGTACAGATTTTTGTGTGGACATGTTTTCAGTTTTCTTGAATAAATACCTAGGAGTAGAATTGTTAGGTCATATAACAACTCTATGTTTAACATTTTGAGGATTTGCCAAACAGTAAATCACCAGGTTCAGTAAAACACAATCCATAAATAAATGAACATTGAGAGAAATTGTCTTCCAGATTCAATTAATTGAGTGGTTTTTGCTTATCATGTATATTATATTTCTATTTCAAAAGAAGAGCTAGAGAGAGAACCATTTCATAGATTCTTTTTGAAAAGTGGTCATATTTTCTGAACTAAGAAAATTTCTCCCTCTCTTTCTCCCTCAGTAATTTAAGAAAATATGTTTATTAATTTATGCAAATATTTTTACTTACAAAATAAATTAACTTCCTGAAATGAATAACTAAAATACCTGAAATTGAGAAGGTCCCTTGAACAATGTGTGACATATACCCTTTCAAAATAATGAACAATCAAAACATTCCTGAAATTTATCCCCTTGATAAGCAATATGACTCAACAATCCACCCTGATATTAGGATAAGGCTTGTACCAAAGAATTTGGTACCAAAGTTCACTGGGACTTTTAACCAGTGAAAAATACTAAAACGTGGAGTGCTTTTCAGCAGTTATCATAGTTGAGTCAAGTTTTCTTTTCTCAGAAGGAAGCAATGTGTCATCTGAAGGATTTATAAATTTGGGAAGACTGAAATGACTAGAATGGACATTTAGCAACTCACCCAATGCAACCTAAATCATCACTTCTGTTTGGAAGTTAACAACTTATCTTTCCAAATGCCCAGGTTAACATCCAGCCATCTTCACATTAAGAAGAACTGGGAGGTTGGCATGACAACTGAGTGTAATGTATAAGAAGCAAAATTGACTCAGCAGAACACAGATCGGAGGTTATTCTGACCAGCAAAGGTTATTGAAAATTGTTTTCCATGGCAATTTCTTTCCAAACCAAACTATTTCTTAAACCTGTAGGCCAATGTGTCTCAGTATATCTATAGTGAGTCTGTAGCATAATTAAGCCACCAATTAAGCCTTACCAACTCCCATTTTTATATTCTGTAAATATGTGGCAACAACAAAGTCATTTGCTAAAACAAGATCTATTATACTCTTTTCCCCCTACAAATGCCAGTATTACTAACATCATTTTCTACTCTTTGTTGCCATTCCTTTTGTTACAATTTAATTTGATTTAAGTATATCCTACTTATACCTCAAGGTCAAACTGCAGTTCATCCTGGTTTATTAGGAATTCTATTAGGCATTCCAGTTCTCTCAAGCACTCTCCTTCTTTTGAGCGTCTGTTATATGTTTCATAATGTCTCTCATTTGCTATTTACCAAACATTGCCGGATGGCATTCCTTGAACTGTCGTCTGACAGTTAAATTTTGTTTAACTGAGCTTATAAATTGGCATTGGCTTCACAATAAATTTATAAAATGCAAGGAGTTAGAGTCTGTGTTTATTTCTTCTTTGTGGTCACATGCTAAATATGAGAAAATTAAGGACTAGAGATATGAAATTACTCTGGTTGTAACATGGAGATTGGATTGAAAAGGAGGAAAAATGGATGTAAGGAAGACCAAACAGAGTTTAATTTACCCAGTTGTCAGTATATTTTATATCAACAGGGTATATATCTAACACAGATCAATATAAATTCTGGACTAATTGAGGAATTAAATGCAAATGAAACCATAAGGAACACATGTAAAACTGTACTCAAACTAGGTAAGTCTTGCTTAGTATAAATGCACAGGGATACAACATAAAGAAAATTCCTAGAAAATCTGAGCACCATTTAAAAAAAAAAAACTAAAAAAATGCTTTAAATACTACCATAAAAACTTAAGTAGGATCAATTTTTGACATATTCAAATAAAAATGTTAATATCCCTGATGAACAGAAAGCCTTAAAAATCTACGATAAAACCACTCTGCATCATCAGAGAAAAATTGTCAAAGAATATGAACAAAATATCATCTAATAAAAATATAAATGGCTAATTAACATATGAAAACATATTTAAAAAATCACATTAATATGCCAATATCATACAGATGGGAATAAATTAGTACTAATTCCATGGAAGTCGATTTGGCAGAACTACCAAAAGCCTTCAAAATATTTATACCTTTCCGTCCAGTATAGCTACATCTATGAATTCCTTCTGAGGAAGTAATCAGAGATGTGTGCAAAGACTTTAGGACAGTAATCAGTATTCTTAATCATATACAAAATATGAAATTTCATTGGTACAAGATCCAAAGAACAAATCAGTATGTCTATGTGATGGAATGTTATGTATCATTATAATCATGGTTTTGAAAGACATGTTTAATGATATGGAAAAATAGGATAATATAAATTTGAGTGAAAAATATTGATGTACAAAATTGTAGAGAATATTATCCGAACTGAGTATATATATTTATATCATGTATATCATATGGTATTTGTCTTTCTCCATCTGACTTCTTTCACTTAGCATAATGCCCTCCAAGTCTATCCATGTTGGTCTTAAGAGATGAATTCTTTCATCCTCCCTTCACTTCCAAATTTCTAGACTCCATAAAGACCACTCTGGTTTGAATGAATTCTTCATTTAGGCAATAATACAATTTATTTTGTCACAAGTTTCTTTAACTACATATGTACCTACTTACCTGAATTAGAATTTATATTTACTGTATTCTCCTCACTAATTCATTTGCAAGCCATTTCTTAAGTTGAGTTACTTTCCTGGGTGGTTATAATTCCATATGTTGTTGAATTTTTTCTAGATTGTCGCTAAGAAAACAATTTTGCATCAAATATTAGGAGCAGTTTACTAATTAGATACCAACCCCAACTCCTCTTCCTAACCCACTAACTTATCCTCCATCTCGAACAAGGATAAATCTGAGACCCAAGAAACACTGAGCTTCCTGGATATTGTCCAATGGGTTAAGTCATATGAAAAAGATCCTTTATGATACTGAAACTGAGCCTCCCTTATGAAAGGCAATATGTATGAGACAAAATGTAAGGGCTTCAAGTTAAATATTTCCTTTACCTGCCATTTAGTAGCTATATAAACTTAAATAACTCAATTAAACTTTGAGTCTCAGATGACTCATCCATGAAGTAGGGATAATAATACCTCCCTCAACAGATTGTAATGAAGGTTAAATCATTTAAAAGCTATAAGATGTCTAACACAGATATCTGCTGCATTGCACCTTCATCATTCTGAATTCTTAAACTAGTTATACCTGTATAATTAGATTAAAATGGCCAAAACTGGTGTGAATAGCTAACTAAAAATTTGGTGGATATTTGAGAACTTGATATTTAGGTGAATATCAATACCACTTTATGCTATATATTGTGTAGAAATTCCCAATTGGTTATAAAAAGTCTCATCATTTGTTTTCTTGGAGGAAGAAAACAACATTGAAAAATGTGTGCTGAAAGAAGCCAGATATTAGATAAACAAGTCTCTAGAGTAACTTTTACAAAGCGGTGTCACATTCTGACAGGGAAAAACATGCTTCCCTGTAGTCTCAATGTGTATGTCAGACAAGCTTAGCTGCTGCATTGGTATATTTTCAGATCTTTCCATGCCATTTTTAATCATGTGAAATCTGGTACAATATTGAGTTATATTTTAGATCACAAAGTACAAAATAGAACATATAAAATACGACAACCCAGAAAAAGAAAGAACCAAAGTCTTACATAGTGAGATTTGCCTTTTTTATACATTTCTAGAAAGCATGCTATCAATTTTCCCAGTAACTAGCCACTGGAGTCATATTTCCAAGCAGCATCTACAGAGTAAAAGGTAATGCATGGCAGTTAGAGTACACATGAAGGATAACTATTCTATCTCCACACAATACAGTGTTTGCACTATGAGGGTAATCAAATTGCAACAACATTTGGGGGTAATGGTGAGCAAGAGCGTTAGAACATCAGACAGATTATCAGTGATGACATAATATGTTTCACAGTGGAGGAAATGTGATGACATCATAGGGGAAGATAGCTAATTTGCCAAGGCAATGGGGACTGTCACTCAATGAGGGGATGAGTAGAAGGAGGATGATTTAGGGTCAAATCAACAAAGGTTGCATTGCATTCCTGTGTGATTTGTTCATACCAAAGAAACATTGTCCCTCTCAAATTCCTGATGCAAAAGTTACATTTCAGAGCCAGACACAAAAGAAAAATCTGACCTAAATACAATTTTAACTTTTCAGAAAAATGCCAAAGTTCATCTTACTATAAGGTGAAGTTAGAAGACATTTCACATTTCTAAATATAGGTAGTTCACAAATCTAACCCCCTCCCAAAAAAAATAGTACCTGTGGGCTCACTAATCTAGTATTAAGTAATTGAAGTGTTGTGTTGTAATCAGGACCACATCAATGAGGTCATTTGATGAAGTAATTTAATTCTTACAGTGGACTCTCTGGCATGTTTTCTGCCTATGAAGACAGTAATCTAACTTTATTATATAACTTTGTATCCCTTTACCTTTTTCCTACACTGCTCTACTGACTGGCAAATGTTAATCATTCTTTAAGACTCAGTCCATGTATCATCTCCTTCATGAAGTCCTCCTTTGATACCTGCAGGATGAATGAATCACCTCCCCCGTGCATCTACAACACCCACCCATACAATTCTCTGTCTATATTTCCCATGATACTGTAACACTTCAAGGACAAAAAGGACCAGGTGTATCAATGCCAGCCCAATGTCTCCATGCTATTGGACAAACAGTGTGCTAATAATTAAAAGCTATTTGGTAATAAGAATTGTTACATATTTCAACTGGTCTATCAAATAATTAAGTGGGTGATATTTTATAAATTGCTGTCAGAATGATAGAGTTTCTCCAAGATCTGGGCATCACTCTTACCTCCACACTTTCTGCCCATCCACCTAGGGAGGGCGCTCTGATTCCAGGCTTTCTGCAGTCCCAAATCATCTGAGGAAGCAGAAAGCAGAAAGGAAGGGATGGCCTGGAAAAGAGAAACAAGACAAATGGATAGGGAGGAGGAAGATGACAAGGAGGACAGACTTTTGAATGATAAATAAGTCCAAGAGAGTTGGTGATACTAGCTCCTGTAAATTTAAATCAAACAGAGTCAACCCTACTAAAATGCTAGAATATATGTAGGAGACAAGCAAAGGCAATAGGAATAAATAATTGCTATTTTCTAAATAGGATTATGTAGTGTGTATCAACTCTTCCTTGATTTTTAGGAAAAGCCTCCTGGCCTCAAATGTAGTACAAATATAATGAATGATGACTTACATCTTTTCTTCTCATGTGGAAGACCCAGTGAGTGGTGGAAGGTTTGTGAGATTTGGAGTGGAATGAGAATTTGATTTCTAGCTCTCGTAGGAAAATGACTTTAGGAAATTTACCTATTTTTTCTCATCCTCACTTGAAAATTTTTCAAATTGAGAAATCAGTAATATCTAGCTCCAGGAGCTGAGTGAGGAGTCAGTGAAATGTTATGTGAAAGAAGCTCAGGACATTCTGGTGTGTGTCCCAGACTTAACATTTTCTGCCTCCCTTGTTCCTCCTTTCTTCCTCATCCCTCCTTCTTTTTCTTTTCTTCTCTCTTAATTTCAGCTATTGAAATGTGCATTTGTTTGTTTGCTTATTTTACTGACTTTATATCTGAACATGCTTCAGAAAAATGAATGATTAAATTTGTTGCTACTTAAATAGATGTGCTAGATCTTAAAGCGTTCTAAAAAACCTCGCTTGTATTACACTATAAAAAAAAATTGGTGACTCATGAAGTGAAGTTGGACCTACAGAAAGATTTCAGTAAATATGCCTTGACTGTTTTGTTGATATGGCTTGGTTTAAACAAAACATCAGACATTTGAGGCATGTAGAATATGTGATTGTTATTATTCATATAACTTCTATGTTGTTGACTCTTGAAATAGTCCCTTATTTCATATGTCTTTCAAACATTTCACTTAGAAGCATCAGGTTTGAAGAAAGTCCTTTAAACATTTCCAAGACTAAACCTATTATCTCCACAAGACAGTGTCATTTCCAAGTTATCTACAAAAGCATTACAAATGGTTTCATTCCCCCATGTTTGACATTGTGACATCATTTTATCTTTTCCCTCATTTTCCCAGTTCTAATTTAATTTCTCTCTTTAATCACTTTCTGTAATTCATCTTTTCTTCTGCAATCAATGAGCCCTATTATCCTCGTCCTCAACATTCTTTTTTAAACATTTTCAAACATTTCTTCATCACACCACTTGCCAAATATTGATTTATTGTTTATTATATGCCAGATACTCTTCTGATTGTTGAGGAAACAACAAGGACTAAGATAGACATAATTCTTACAGTCATGAAATTGACTAGAATGTAAGACTGTAGTGGGAGAAGAAGCATAAAAAATAATGCCAAATGCTGATACATGCCACCAAAAATAAGCTAGGCAATGCTTGAGGAGAGGGAGGTGGTGGAGCTATGTTATAGAGACAGGCAAGGAAAACCTTTGAGGAGATGGGTTTTGAGCTGAGAATTGAAAAAAATGGGCCAGGAGGAAATTATTAGGCTGGATGAGATTGGACTGAAGGAATTGACCCTCTGGTTCTCTCTAATGGATGTAACCTCAGGCTGGCTGGAGCGCCCTGCCTCCCTTTATCTCCACATGGCTAATGATGACAGCTCTGCTGCTGCTGTTACATCCAGATTCTTGCACTGTCTCTTGTGGTTTCCCACTCTTCACCTATACCTTTGTAATTAGTCACTTTGTAAATAAAGTCTCCTTAAATTATCCTAATTTGAGCATACCATCTGATTCCTGCTGGTTCCCTGACTGATACAGTAATTTGTACGGAAATGACCTCAGGAAAGAGGCCGTCAGAATTGGATTCTGGTGTGTGCTAGTCATATTTTGAGTAATGTAGGATGACCGTCTTGCTGGGTGAGGGAGAAGGTAAATGGGACATAGGTGGGACAAAGGTGATCTATGGTAATCTGGCTTTGCGATTACTGAAATTATCACTGCTGGTGGCATGAGATGAAGTGCAGGTAGAGGGTAAAGCCTGGAGAAATCAAAGCTCTGAGTCACTTCGTTGCTACCACATATAGTTACTATTGAACCACCTGGATTCTCTTATAATAGCTTAAGAATGCACATAAGAGAAAAAGAGTATAAGAGCTACGAATACAAATTCAGAACACAAGTGGAGAAACACAAGGCCACCACAGCAGTTTCAAATCAGTTTTTGTACTTATAGGATAAGGACCGGGATTAATGTTCTCAACTATGTGAAATCTTTCTCTTCCTACCTTCTCAAATGTAATCCTAGGAATTTTGTCTATAAAAAAAACATTTCTGGGCCAGAAATACTTTCTCTCTTTATAACAAGGCTTCACATTATATTGAGTGCTGCAGGTTCCATCATTTTAAAAGGACAGAAACATAAATGATAAATAATGCTATATAAATTATTACAATCAAAAATATTGTTTATGGAGTTTGGAGCTTGGAGATTCAAGTATTGATTTCAGGTCCAGGCTCTGGATTTGTTTGGAACATGTGAAGAGTTGCAGGGCTGTTTCAATACTCAATCACACCATGTTTCTCAAGTGAGAAGACAAATCAGTAGGGAATGAGACCCTGACCCATCGAATAAAACCATTTAGGTATATATGAAAAGATTGAAACCTTAAATCTCAAAGTATCCTCTTCCTGTGGATGTAATCGTCTTCTGCCTAAAAGCCTTTAAATGACACACAAGTTATTACTGACCCTCCTTAGGGCTTAGCACCACTCACTGCCTCCAAACCAATAAAAAACTTGGACAGAAGTAAGCCTACTTGGGAGGAAATAGTTTATAATTCAAAGAGTTTTTTAAAAATCTTGCTAATTAGTATTGGCAAGAACCTGGGGAATAAATGGACTCTATACGTGTTATACCAAGAGAGGAAAATAGAAAACAATGTTGTCAAATCCATTCATATTGATATGGGTATCTTTGTCCAATACTTGAGAAGTGATGGGTTGGCTTAAGGGCCTGAGAATGACACTATGTTGGTGTTATGGACTGAATGTTTGTGTCCCCTCCAAAATGCATGTTGAAACCTTACTCCTTACTGTGATGGTATTAGGAGATGGAACCTTCAGGAGATACTTAGAATTGGGTGACTAAGTGCGAAGGTGGAGACCTCATAAATGGGTTTAGTGCCCTTATAAAAGAGACTCCTAAGAAATCCCTATCTGGCAATGCTGGCGCCCTGATTTGACTTCCAAGTCTCCAGAATTGTGAGAAATAAATGTTTGTTGTTTAAGCCATCCGTTTAATGATATTTTTGTCATAGCATCCTGAAAGAGGTAAAACAGTTGAATAGTAGTAGTCTGGGCTCAATGATGACCTACAGTTAATAGAGTCAACATGCTGGAACTTAACTGCCATACTATATAGTATGGATTTCAAAGTTTCAGTAAGTGGGGATGTTTGGACTGGATCTATCATGTGAAAGGCTCAGAAAAACAGTCCTTTCACCAAGACAGTAAGGCATGAAGAAATCACTGGTAAGGGGGCTATCATTGTCCTTGAAGATGGTGGTGATGGGCTGCAAATATGCAGTTAGGTTTCCTTATTTCAATGTGAATCATGGGATTCCAGAGGAGTATGGTTTACATCTTTCAGAGACAAGGTAGACAATAACTACAATAAACCAGAGGAATGGAATGGTATAGAAAGCACAGTAAGTCCCCCACATACGAAAGAGTTCCATTCCAAGAGCATGTCCAATTTGTTCATAAGTCCAACAAAGTTATCTTAGGTACCCAACTAACACAGTCAGCTATATAGTACTGAACTGTAATAAGTTTATAATACTCTCCCCACAAATAATACATAAAAAACAAACACAAAAAATAAAGAAGACATTTTTAATCTTACAGTATAGTTCCTTGAAAAGTACAGCGGTATAGTACAACAGCTGGCATACAGGGGCTGGCATCGAGTGAACAGGCAAGAAGAGTTACTGACTGGAGGAGGGAGAGGAGGTGGGAGATGGCAGAGTTTAAGGGTCATCAGCAATAGGAGACGGAGGGCAGGCTGCAATTTCACTCATGTCTGACGTGGATGGCACAGGTTCAGGTTCCTTGCTGGATTCAATTCTATCTACCCTCTTGAAAAAATGATCCAGTGATGTCTGGGTAGTAGCTCTTTTTTTCTCATCATAGATAACAGGGTAGGACTGGATTGTATTCTGAACAGTTGCTGCATCCTTCATGTACCGTTCTACGTTTGGGTCCTGTGCCTCAAAAACTAACAGTGCTTCCTCAAATAAAGAAAACCCCCTTGCCATTTCCTGTGTTGTGAATCTCTTCAGTTCTTCAGTTACTTCTTCTTCCTCTTGTCTCTCTTCATCCTTTCTCTGGGCCTCCAATTCCATCAGGTCTTCATTAGTAAGCTCCTCGTATTGCACCACAAGGAGTTTAATGAAGTCGTCCTCTTGAAGATCTATCTGCAGCTTCTCACTAAGGGTCACTAAGTTGCTGAAGACCTCTTTGGACTCCTCATTCACCTTCTCAAATCCATGAAAATTGTGAACAAACTGCAGGCAAAGGTTCTTCCAAACCCCATTCATGGTGATGGCCGTAACCTCATGCCAAGCAAAGTCAATGTTTTTTATGGTCCTGTAGATGTTATAGTTGTTCCAAAATTGTCACAAGGTTATTCCTGATTCATCACTCGCCTTTACTGCCTGACGAAAAGTGTGACATAAATAATATTTCTTGAAAGTCGCTGTAACTATGACATAGTATATTATAGTATATACTATACTATGAGTGACATAGTATTTGGTGGCAGAGGCACTACAGCACTTTGACTTTGGGATGAAAGTCATCCATGAATGTGGGGTGGCCTGGAGCATTGCCAAGCAGCAAAAGACTGTTGAATGGGATGTCCTCCAAGCAATATTTCTCTACCTCCAGGATAAAGTGGTGGAAAAACCAGTTCTGGAAAATGGCCTATGTAACCCAGGCTTTGGGGTTACTCTTCCACACAACAGGAAGAAAGCCCTTGGCTATGTTTTTAAGGGCTCTTGGGTTCTCTAAATGATAAACTAAGAGAGACTTCAGCTTCAGATCACCAGAAGCATTGGCACCAAACAACAGTTAGCCAATCCTTTTCTGCTTTATAGCTTGGCATCAACTTTTCCTCCTTACTGATGTAACTTCAGACTGGCATCCTCTTCCAGTACAGTCCTGCTCATCCACATTAAAAACCTACTCAGGTAAACTTGCCTTCATCAATAATTTTTCGAACCATTTCAGGAAATTCCTGGGCAGCTACCATATCCACACTTACTGTCTTGCCACTTACTTTTACCTTGTAAATATTGGCTCTAGCCTTGAACCGATGAAACCAACCATGGCTCGCGTTAAAAGATGGGCCCTCTGGGGGCTTCCCTGGTGGTGCAGTGGTTGAGAATCTGCTTGCCAATGCAGGGGACACGGGCTCGAGCCCTGGTCTGGGAAGATCCCACATGTCGCGGAGCAACTAGGCCTGTGAACCACAACTACTGAGCCTGCGAGCCTGGAGCCTGTGCTCCGCAACAAGAGAGGCTGGGACAGTGAGAGGCCCGCGCACAGCAATGAAGAGTGGCCCCTGCTCGCCACAACTAGAGAAAGCCCTCACACAGAAACGAAGACCAAACACAGCCAGAAATAAATAAACAAATTAATTAATTAATTATTTAAAAAAAGGCTGATGCTTGCTTTAAAAAAAAAAAAGAAAAGATGTGCCCTCTGATTCTTCGCCACGTTTCATCTTCAAGTCTTCATAAAGGCTTTTAGCTTTCTCTTGAATCAGCATTAAACTGAGCAGGACTCGACACTGATGCTGATCCTGCAACCACACACTGAGAAGTTTCTCCATCTCCCCCATCATTTTTCCACACTTCTTGGATATTATTGTCAACATCATCGGCACAGCAGACTTCACACATTCCATGATCGTGTCCTTGTTCTTTAGAATCGTGCTGATGGCTGAACAATTCATGTTATAAGAATGAACGACATCTAATATCCTTTTGCCTGGCTCCACTCTCTCAATTATTTTCACTTTTGTTTCCATTGTTATCACTTGGCACTGGCACTTCTCAGCAGTACCTGCTACATCACCACTGCTTTTATGCCTGCTTCTAGACATCCTGTGCTGGAAATAAAGATACTGTACTACTGTACCCTATACAGTACTGTAAAGTACACAAAGGCACAACCACTTGTAGAGGATGCACGCTCGTGACAATGTACACCAGACACGTGAACTAACTTAACGTGATTGGACACGCAAAATCATGTTTGCATCTTTGAAAGTTTGCAACTTGAAGGTTCGTATGTAGGGGACTTACTGTATTTTTAACTCATAAAGATTTGTTGTGATGACACTTATTGTGAGGTCCCCAGAAATGAAACAAATGGCCAACCTTATAAGGTATTGCTTGTATTATATGGAGGATGACTGGGAAAAAATTCGACATCTGAGGAGGTGTATAACTTGAATTTCCCAAGCAAAGACTTATGACTTTTACCCATTCTCAAATCTAAGCTGGTTCTCTGTTCTGAAGTACCGTTACTAAGGAGATGATCAGAGGGCCCTGAGGAAGAGCCATGCAATGTGGTCTAAGGATGTACTGTGAATTTCCCCAAAACTACTACTGTCTTGTCCCAGGGCCTTGGCATCTCTTTTTCATCTTGTCATAATATAGGAAGAGGAATCTTGATCATTTAGGTATCCCATAGAACATCACATGGGTCCATTACACTAATCATATTATAACCAACTGAACCTGGTACACGAGATGTAGAAAGCACTTTTGATCCCTTAGTAAGACATCACATGCTAGAATGCTGGAAGTAAACCCTATGAAGACTCAGAGAAATATCACGTCAGTGAAATGTCTGGGAATTCAGACACTTAAAATATCCAAAAGTATCCAATCTAAAGAGAGGTATATGTCACTGTACCTTGTGCTACCTTTTCTAAACAAGAGACACAAAGCTCAGTGAACTTCTTTGTATGTGGAAGTTTTGAGTGGAACATAGGTCCATGACTCAGCAGCCCAATGATACTGGAGGTGACTGTTGCCAAGGAAAATGTTGTATAGAACTTATGCTAGGCCCCAATAGGAAAATTATGGCACTGATCCCACATATTTTGGTCCCTGAAACAACTATTTGAAATGAAGCTCCTGGCTTACTACTGGTCCTGTTAGAAACTGAATGGCACACCATAGGTGACCAAGTGACTATACTACTCAAATTTAACATCATAACATGGGTAATATCAAAGCTACCAAATCTTCTATGTGTATAATAGCATTTCATTATAACATAGAAAGTATATATATATAAGATAGGCCCAAGCATGTCCAAAAGTCACAAGATATCTGTAGAACTGATTTTTCTGGCCCTGAGGGAGACACCATACAATACTTCTTTCCTAGCTTCTGGTGGTTGCCAGCAATCCTTGACATTCCTCGGCTTATAGAGGTATCATTTCATTTTCTGTCCCCATCTTCAACCACTTTCTCGGTGTGCCTCTGTGTGTCCTTTTCTGTCTCTTATAATGGAACTCTCATTGGATTGAGGGTCTACTCTAATCCAGTATAATCCCACTTTAATTCTTGCCTAATTACATCTGTAAAACTTCTATTTCCAAATAAGTTCACAATCTGAGGTTCTGGGTGGATGTGAATTTTGAAGAGACACTATTCACCCTACTACATCACCTAAAGAGGGGACGCATTTTATGACAAAAAAGTGCATCAAAGATCTCAGTTCCCTGGAATTCACCACTCTACCATGTGCCCGACCATTCAGGAACATCTGGCTTTATAGAATGGAAAAATGGTGTCACAGAGATGGTTAATAAGGAACACTCAATCTATTGAAGGGGTTATCTACAGGATTTGCTATTTGCTATCTCTCAAATATCCATGATGCATAGGCCTGGGAAACAAGAACCCTGTTAATATTATACCTAGTGACCCAGTGGATGGATACTTGACTCATATCTCTGTGACCTTGGGCTAAGTGCATTTTTATAGTTTTGGGTCTAAGGAAAGAATGATTTTTATCAGAGACTAGAGAAACTGTTCCAATGAATTGAAAATTAAGACTGCTACCTGATCTTTTAGGGCTTTTCATACTTCTTCACCAATAGGTACAGAAAGAGATTATTGTCCTGGTGATTAAGTTCAATTTCTAGGAGGAAGTGGACTTCTGCCACTCAAAGAGCAAGAAGGACTATGTGTAGATCCCAGGGGATTCTCTGGGACACATCCAGTACTCCTTGTGATGGTTAATTTTATGTGTTCATTTTACTAGGCCATTGGGCCCGGTTATTTGGTTAAACTTTCTGGGTGTGTTTGTAAGGGTGTTTGTGGATGAGAATAACACTTGAATTGGTAGACTGAGTAAAGCAGATTGCCTTCCCCATTGTGAACGGCCCTATCCAATCCTTTAAAGCCTAAATAAAATTTTAAAATATCAATACATTTTTCTCTCTGAAAGCCTGTCTCTGACCTAGGGCATCAGCCTTCTTCTGCCTTCAGACTCAAGCTGGAACTTCCACCATTAGACCTTCTGGTTCTCAGGCCTTTGGACTCAGAAAAGATTATTTGCTCTCCTGGGTCTCTAGCTTTCTTAATTCAGATGTTGGACTTCTCTGTCTCCATAATTGTGTAAGCTAATTTCTTAAAAAAGAAAAAGAAAAAAAGAAAAAGTATGTAAGATTTACCAATAGAAAGCAGATAATGTTAGAGACATAGCTATAGACATAGATGTAGGTATAGATATCTCCTATATGTTCTGTTTTTCTGGAGAATCTGGAGATTTCTGGAGAATCCTATATAACAAAAAAGCTTAATAATACAATAAAGATAAAGACAAGACCACCAAGGAGGCGTATCCTGCAGGATTGAAGATTTTGTTCAGATAAGGGGCTCACAGAAGGCTAGGAAACCATGACATTGGTGGTGGAAAAATACCACTATTATTTTCAATTTAGGCCTTGTTATCAACTAGAGAGAGAGAGAAAAGATAGCAGCTGTATTTCATATGACTGAATTGTGTCCTTTTTCAATTTTTTCCTCTATGTGAAGAACACAAGTTGTATAAAACATTTTAGGTTTTGTGTGAGAGTGTGACTGTGAACTGTCATTATCTCATGCTTTGGAGACTTTATGTATCCCCTGCATTAGGATCATGTTTTCACCCTTGTGATACAGGACAAAAGTGGGAGCTGAGGAAAAAAATATATACATTGTGCCAGATATCTCTCATTTGTCCTTCCAGATCCACTCTCTACCCGTCTCTATTTTCCTTGTCACCTTGCAAGATTGACCTATATGGACATCGTTGCCTGTGTGGCCTGACTTCTAGTTGTGTTTGGCCAGTGGGGATTCCAGGCAGAAGAGTAGAGGAAGGAGATTGAGGTCAGAATGCTTGTTCTTTCCCTGGGAGGGTGCCTTAAGTTAGCTGTGTTTATTGACATTGATTACTTGTTCTCAAGGTAGATACTATGTATGGCTCTCTCTCCTTTCTGTCTCCAGCAATTTCTCCCTCTACTCATCCTTTTGGGATTAAGGACAGTGACAGTTCTGCTGTTGCTTCTAGCCCTATGTTCCTCTAGTTCTGCTACACTGTCCCTTATGTTTCACCCTCACATTTATAATGAATCTCTTTTAAATAAACCCTCCACAATAATGTTAATATGATTGTGCCCTCTGTTTCCTGTTAAGACCCTGACTGATAGAACTGTTATATCTTAGATGATGTTGAGACAAACCAATGAAAAGACAAACAGGCTGGGAAGTTCTGTTTTCTCCAAGGTAATGTTTCTGGCTTCTAATTAACTTCATCTTTATACTTAATAGTGTACCACTGACAATAAACAGGGTCTTGGCAATCTTTGCAGTTCTTTATCTCCTAGGAGATAAATGGACCCCTCCAATTAGAAAGAGATGGAAGTTAAAAAAAGCCCAGGGAATTCTCTGGCGGCCCAGTCACTAGTACTGGCGCTTCCACTGCTGGGGCCATGTTTGATCCCTGGTTGGGGAACTAAGATCCCACAAGCCACATGGTGCAGCCAGAAAAAAAAAAAAGGCATAGGAGGATAACAAAGACAACAGGAGGTAATGGTGGTGGCTGACTCGCAAAAGTAATACAATGGACAGGGTAATAAAATGGCAGAATAAACTATTAGATATGAGTAGTGCTTGTTGGGGCAAAAAATATGAAAGCTGAAGATTTACTATTGTGTCAGGCTGTCGCTTCCCAAAAAAGAACTGTGAAAATAAAATATAGTCTGTGTAATTATGGTCATGCCCTCCCCACTCCTATCTTGGGAGTTTTGGTTGGTTGACATAGCATTGAGATATATATATAATAAAATATATATTATTCACCATAATTCTTTAAATAGATGGAGATGTCAACTCTTTTTATAACCATCATAGAGATATTGTCCAACATTAAATAATTCAAAATGCAATAAAGTATGTTTTCTCTTAGCAATGTTGTACTAGCTTTTTTTAGACCATTTTTCCATCTGAAAATAAGTAGGTAGGTAACATGAAATAAGGCTAAAATAATTTTGAAGTCACTGGAAATCTTCAAAGGCAGTGAGGCCTTCTGATTCTGTGGAGCAAGAGTGCTGAGAATTGAGCCAAACATTTGGAGTCACTCATCCCTCCAGGCATTTACCAGTTTGAAAGGAGTGGCTGAGAGACTAGAAGCTCTGCAAAGCTCTCAGAAGAATTATAGGGCTGGATGAACAAAAGCCGGATTCAGGGCTGGCAAAGGAAGAATGGCTCTAATAGATACACCAGAATTTTAGTGAGGACCCCAAAGGACTGTTTGCTAAGAGTAGAGTAAATCAGAAATTGACAAGACCTATAAGGAACTGAGGCCCAGCTTCCAATTCCTGATTGGATTAATATTAATATAATCATAGAACAAAATAGAAAACATAATTACAGACCCACATATGTATGAACAATTGATTTCTAAAAAGATGGTACTGGGAGCAGTGGGCACAGTATGGTATTTTTAGTAAATGAGGATGGTTTCATTAAGTACCCATAGGCGAAAGAAAATTAGCAGTGACACAAACTGAACCATACACCAGAATTAATTCCAGATAGAGTGTAGATCTAAATGTGAAAAATAAAACAAGAAAATTTCTAGCAGGTAATTTAGGAAAATATCTTTATAATCTTGAGTTACAAAAGATTTCTTGAACAAGATCAAAAATAAAAGCACTAACTACAAATTAACAGATTGATAAATTAGACTATATTAAAATAAAGAAGTCCTCTTTATTTGTAAACACTATTAAGAGAGTGAAAATGTAAGGTATAGGGTTAAAGGTATTTGCAATATATGAGACAGATTATTTGCATAATCAATCAGAGACTACTATAAACCAGTAAAAAGTTAAAATCAGACAACCCAATAGGAAAAAAGTAAGAAGCGTAAGCAGGCATATCTAAATGGCCAATAAACTTATGATAAGCAGTTATATCTTAATAATAACAGATAAATAAAAATTAAAACCACAATGAGATACCATTACTTACCAGAATGACTAAAAAAAAATGAAGAATTACAAGTTTGGGGAAGGATATGAGAATTAGAATCCTCATAGCTGTTGGTAGCAATGTAAACTGGTACAAACACCTGGAAATATCTGCTAAAGCTGGATATATTTATATCCTGTGATCTAACAACTTTACTCTTAGACATATACTCGATAGAAATTCATTGCTGTGTACACTGAATGACATGCATAAGAATGTTCACAGTGGTTTTATATGTTTATAGTAATCCCAGTACAGGTTGATTTGTGTCTCCCAAAAAGAGATGTTGAAGTTTTAAACCCTAGTACCTCAGAATATAACCTCACTTGGAAATAGGGTTGTTGAATATATAATTGGCCCAATTAAGATGAGATCATACTGGAGCAGAGTGGGTCCTTAATTCAATATGGCTAATGTCCTTATAAGAAGAGACATATAGGGAGAAAATGGCCATGTGATGATGGAGCAGAGGTGGGACTTATCCATTTACAAGCCAAGGAAAGACAAGGCTTGCTGGCAAACATCAGGAGCTACAGGAAGCAAAAAGTCTTGTCTTCCATAGGCTTCAGAGGGACCATGGCCCTGCCAACACCTTGATTTCAGACATCTAGGCTCCAGAACTGTAAGCAATAAATTTCTATTTTTTTAAGCCAGCATTTTGTGGTTCTTTGTTACAGAAGCCCTAGGAATCTATTTTAATGCTCAAATATTCATCAAGAGTAAAATAGATAAATAGATCATGTCATATGCACAAAATGAAGTACTATCCAACAACAAAAATAATATTGCCACATGCAGAAAAACAACCATAAAGTTGAGTGAAAGAAGCCCAATACAAGAAAGTATATACTATATGATTCCATTTGTTTAAAGTTCAAAAACAGCTAAAATAAATCTATGGTGTTAAATGTCCAGATAGTGATTATATTAGGAGATGAAAGAGGGTGTAATGATTAAGAAAGGGCACAAGGGGGCTTCCCTGGTGGCGCAGTGGTTGAGAGTCTGCCTACCGATGCAGGAGACACGGGTTCGTGCACTGGTCCGGGAAGATCCTACATGCCGCAGAGCGGCTGGGCCCGTGAGCCGTGGCCGCTGAGCCTGCACGTCTGGAGCCTGTGCTCCGCAACGGGAGAGGCCACACCAGTGAGAGGCCCGCGTACCACAAAAAACAAACAAACAAACAAAAAAGAAACGGCACAAGGATGACTGATTTCTGATGTTTCACGTCTCCACCTGGATGATGATTATGTACGTGTTCACTTCGTGATAATTCGTTATATACATTTTATACGTTTGTACATTTATATTATATAATTCAATAATAGGTTAGTAAATAAACATAGTACATTTGAAATGTCATTCACTAAAGAAAATAAATAAAAAGCTTGACAAGAAGAAAGACAAATGTTTTTAATTATCTAATGCCCCAGAATTTCTCTCTTGTTGCAATGATAATAAGCAATCATACTACTGAAGTAATAGAGAAGGCAAGTTTGGGGCCAGAAATGAACTCTTTTTTGGCTAGTCCATCCCCAGACAATACTACACACAATTCGTACCCCTCGTCTAAATGAAGTATTCCAGTCCTCCTCTTAAAGGCACGGTACGGGGGGCCTCTCACTGTTGTGGCCTCTCCCGTTGCAGAGCACAGGCTCCGAACGCTCAGGCTCAGCGGCTATGTCTCACGGGCCCAGCCGCTCCGCGGCATGTGGGATCTTCCCGGATCGGGGCACGAACCCGCATCCCCTAGCATCGGCAGGCGGACGCTCAACCACTGCGCCACCAGAGAAGCCCCGTGATGATTCTTTTGAAGTGTGGTTTATCAGGCTGAGCTGACATTCTGGCCTCATTACTCATCAAAGAAAAACAAGTTTAAACAGCAGTTTAAACTTGAACTATTGAAGTCTTTCATGAGTTTTGTAAAAATTTTCTCTAAATAAAATAGTTGGTAGATATGACTCACACAACCCTGAAATAATTAAGAGTTCTTATCACAGATTGTGAGGAGGAACTACTGAGGATGATGAGGCTATCCATTATTGGATTGTGGTTAAGAGCACAATCCTTGGGTTCCGATTCCTGTTCCACCACTCAATTATCTATGTGAGTATAGGCAAGCTACTTAATTTTTGACGGTATCTTAATATAAAAAATCTTCCTTTTAAGGCTTAAGTAAGGCTAATTAGTTCACATAGCAAATTGTGTTGACACAGCTGAGATTTAATGCCAGAGCAATTTGAATCTGAAATGTGACCTTTCATATTGTCATGCAGGGTACAGCTCAGATACCTTCTATCATATGCTTTCCCTTGATCATCCACATCTAACCGCCTTAAGTATTGTGCAAATTTATGTGATAGTATTTCTCATGGTATTTTGTTATTTACGTGTGACTGATACCACAGATAGATATCAGCATCCCTCTGTGAACCCCAATAAACTGGGAGATCCTTCAGGGTAAAGGCCTTTTACATGTACATCCCCAGTCTACAACTGTGTGTCTGCACAAAATGATCAAAAAAGATGGAAAAATTGAATAGACTTGCATGAGTTAGATATTTAGAAATCAAAACATATGCTCTATGAATCTGAAACATATACAACTCTTGTCATTATGCTATGTTTCTAGGAGGTCTATGAATTAGTACCCGATATGTGAAAATAGTTTGTCTCTGGCAAGAATTTGATTGTATGATACCTTCTGTTTTAAACTGATTACTCATTGGCAGAAATGATTGGCCAAAATTTTCACAAATTCCCAACAAGTGTCAAGAACCAAATAATCAGTGGAGAACTATATGGTACACACATTTTTTTTTAAAGAAAATCTTCAAAGCATGAGAAGATGAAGTATATATTTTTCAGGGAGTTGTGAAAAGGAGTATGGCTTCTAAACTATTTTGTTTATGAAATAATCAAAAATACCTTTCTGATGTGAGTTGTGTTGGAATTGTAAAGTATTTCAAATATGAGGTAAAGTGTTCATATAAAGAATTAAAGAGGATGGTTCTGAAATGCCATATAGTTCTGCATTTTTAGTGGTTCCTAATCAATGCATTCACTTTGATTTTACATCTATAATTTCGTTTCTTTCTACCAAACTCCAATTTCCAGAATGATGAGAACAACCTTGGTGGTGCTTTCTACTTTTCAGCTCTCATAATAGCAATGCAAAGTATTCCTCTAAATGTTCTATAGTTGAACACTTATCTAGGCTGGTAATTCAGTAGTCATAAAACTATCCTGAAAGTTGAAAAAATTCGCTAATTCTAGTCTAATACCTTGAGAGTTATATAGGATACATAATTTAAACAGTTTCTTTTGGGCTCTACACCAGAACTATAGATTCTACAAAGGAGTAATGACAAGATCACTGATCCAAACAGCTCTAAATCCACTCCCCCTTAAAACAGTTTTAAATCTCTTTAAACTAATCAGCCAGTAACTCAAATGAATTCTAAATATTGTAAACATGAATAAGCCAACAAATTATTAATGGAATTGTTTACCATTTACTAAATTTGCACTATAAAATAATGTATAATAACATTTGTACAAAGGAAAGTACTCCGATTTTATCATCTTTAGGTTCTTTGCTCTAAATTAATTGATAGTTGCAAACCTGAAGGTGAAACAAAGGAATCAAAGGTTTTTACTTAATTAGATGATTTGTCCTGAAATTTTCCTATTATTTCTGAATGTATATATTTTTCTGTTTCTAAGAGGTTGGATCCACAAAGATTGGAGCAAGCCAACTGAATATATTTTGAGATATTTTGTAAATATCTAAGTATTTTAACCATTTAATTGACTATGTGTATGTATGTGTTTGGAATCGATTGTAATGCCAGTAATTGTGGGATATAATAATTGTAAAGATTAAAAATAATGACAATAGGAGATAGTCATCTCTATTTAAGGTTGACTTAATTGAGAAAATTTCTAAGAAGATATTAATCAACCAAAAATCATTTCAAGAAAAATAAAATTAAATAAAAAGATTTTAAGATCACTTTAGTTATTACCATAAAAGTAAGTAAACTTCAGACCTTATCTTTTAGCATAGATGTCAGTCTTGGTTCAAGTTGAATATGCTATTAATATTTAGTATCTAGTAACAAAAGACACAGCAAGCAAGAAATTCATAATTTCAGTTTGATTAAGTAAAAGTTGCTAGAATCACTACTTTAATTAAGAAATCCAGATGGCTCCAGATTTCAGGCATTACAACATGCTGCCACCTTGAGAGGTGTCATCTTGGGTAGGTTTCCTCTTTTAAAATTATCACAGCTGTTCTCTAATAGAGAAAAACACCCATGGAACACAACTAATGACTTATGGGAAATTCAGTTTCTGATCGGACAGTCTATTTAGTTCCAGAGCATGGTCTTAATATTATTACCTAGTATGTGATTTAATTATTCAGAAACAATGATTTCTGATAACCTGAACCTCATAGCTTATTGACCTATTTTTTCAAGAGCATTTCAACACTACACAGACTTGTCCTCTTGAAACAATAACAATAGTTCTACAAAGACAATGATTAATTTTCTCATTTTGGGGAGAGAAAAGTGGGGAGGCAAGACAGGGATATGGGATTGAGATATATATTACTATGTATAAAATAGATAAGGAGAAGCAACAGGGATAGCCACCTACTGTGGGTGCACTGGTAGGTGGGGCTGGACACTGGCCCAGCTGGCTGTGAGCCTGTGGTATGTGCAGTAGCTGTGGGCCCACTGAAGGGCAGAATTGGCTTCGCGTGCAATTAGTTGTGCAGCCCTGGAATTCTGCAGGCCTGCTGGTGACCAGGGGTGGATTCACACGCAGCTGTTTGTGCAGCTCAGGTGGGCATGGCTCAAGTGCCAGCCTGTTGGATGGTGGGGCTGGGTCCCTGCACACCTGTCTGCTCAGCTGTGGGAGGGTCTAGGGCTGCTTCTGGCCTCCCAGAGGATAAGCTGGAAGGAGGATTCCAAAGTGCTTGCCAAGGCTCATGTTATTCCAGTAGAGTGAGTTCCCCCAAATGGCTACTGCCCTCAACGTTCATAGCAGCACTATTTACAATAGCCTAGACATGGAAGCAACCCTACTGCCCAACCACAGATGAATGGATAAAGAAGTTGTGGTATATATATACAGTGGAATACTATTCAGCCATAAAAATGAATGGAACCTTATTTGTGACAACATTGATGGACCTAAATGATATTATGCTAAGTGAAATAAGTCAGAAAGGGAAAGAAAAATACTGTATGATTTCACTTGTATCTTAAGATTAGAAAAAAAATCTTAAAACCAAATCAATAAACAAACATAACCCCACAGAAACAGAGTCATAGATACAGAGAACACACAGGTGGTTGCCAGAGAGGAGGGAGGCAGGGAGAGGAGAGAAATAGGTGAGGGGGATTAAGAGGTGTACACTACCAGGTGAACAATAAATGAGTCGGTGCTTTGTGACCACCTGGAGGGGTGGGATAGGGAGGGTGGGAGGGAGATGCAAGAGGGAGGGGATATGGGAATGTATGTATAAGTAGAGCTGACTCACTTTGTTATAAAGCAGAAACTAACACCATTGTAAAGCAATTATACTCTAATAAAGATGTTAAAAAATAAATAAATAAATGAGTCATGAGTAAGAAATTTACAGTGTTGGGAATATAGTCAATAACTCTGTACTATCTTTGTATGGTGTTATATTATAACTAGGCTTATCGTGGTGAACATTTCCAAACATACTAGAAATATTAACTCACTATGTTGTGTAACAGGAACTAACACAGTGTTTTAGGTCAATTATACATCAGAAATAAACACGCAAATAAATAAACTCATAGGAAAAGAGATAAGATTTGTGGTTACCAGAAGAGGGGGTAGGGGAAGGGGAATTGGATGAGCGCAGTCAAAAGGTATAAACTTCCAGTTGGAAGATAAATAAGTACTAGGGATGTAATACTCAGGATGTAATGTACAACATGAAAAATATAATTAACAATGTTGTATGTTATTTATGAAAGTTGTTAAGATAATAAATTCTGAGTTCTCATCACAAGGAAAAACATTTTTTTCTATTCTTCAATTCTCTATATGAGATGATGGACATTCACTAAACTTATTGTGATAACCATTTCATGTTGTATGTAAGTCAAATTATTATGCTGTACACTTCAAACATATACAGTGTTGTGTCAATTCTATCTCAATAAAACTGGAAGAAAAAAGGGAAAAAATTATAAGGTGGTGACAAAGACATCACTGAATACTGAATGAATACCACATATATTTATAAATATCAATGTTTTTTAAAAGTATTAAAACATATTGTTACATCTTGATTTCTCTGTTGTTTTTTTCATATCATCAATTACACAGGTAATGTTTCTTAGTGATATTCAAGAATTTTACTTCATACAATATTATATTATTACTCTGTTTTAATTTTTTAATTAAACTTTAGAATTTAGCTCTGTGCACTGAATTTTATAGTACTGTATTGAATCAATGAGTTTCTATACCCTTTTAAAAGCACCTATACATTCTCAGAGTATGTGATGAATAGAACACGTAGCATGATTCTGTACTAATAGTTGTTTTCAATAAATAAGCATGTTTTGACTATAAACTTGTGTTTCATACTCTAAACAAATAAAACAATGCAATATAAATTATATAACATTTTAAAAAATGCAATTTGTGTCAGGATGAAAGAAATATAATAAATAATAATAAATAAATAATAAATATAACTTGCATAACATATCGAAAGGAAAAAATCCAGCAGATTTTATTGGAGTGAAATGATGCAAGTTTTAAATTGGGACAGCAGGAATGAAACGTGAATAGGTTAAGATGTTTCATCACCTTACAATGGTAAAAAAACCAAATACCTTTGGAATGAAATACCAAGGAAGGCTTTCCTTGTGATTTACACCATTCTATTTTTCTTTCCCTTGTTTTCTGGGTGTGATCACTGGAATCACAACGTGAATTTCAACAGATGTAAAAACAGTATCAACCTGTCAAATAATGCTTGGAGGAAACCTGCTTTGGCAATCGACCTTATAGAGAAAGTTTTGAGGTTTTCAATGAACTTAAGATCAGTCTGAACAAATAATAACATCATATCATAGCTTTTAAATGGCTAGCAATCCCTTTAGCTGAATTAAGGGAACTAGAGCTCTATGGGATTCACATTAATTGAACTTTTCTGTTCAGTAGCAGATGTAATGTATTAAGAGAAGACCTGGAAAAGAAGACTATATTCACAAATCCAGAGGAAGGTGTTCATGATGATGAGGGTTCTAGTCATCATATCAGGGAACACACAAAGAAAAAAGTAAAACTTAAGAGATTGTGATATCTAGCTTGAAAAGAACCATCTTCTAATATCTGAATGGCTGCCAGTGTTTTTGTGCAGTTTTGCTTCTAAAATAAGAACTTCAAAAGTTGGATGGAAGTAATCGTTGTCAGCTCACAATATATATGTGTGGTAGATTCCATTTTTGTTCCAATTCTTCATTCCACAATATATCCACACCCTTATCATGTGACTTGACAGTTTCTGTCACCAGAGGCAGAATATATTTCCCTGCCCTATTGATTTTGATCTTGTCTGGACAATGGAATTTGGGTGACTATGACACTTAGGCAGTTGAGAGCCTAGGAACAGAAAGTTCCCCAGATGGACAAGATTGTTGAGGGATCTCGGAGTGCACGCTGGGGGGCTTACCAAAGTGCTGGCAGAAGTGTCGTGATGTCCCAAATTCTACTTTTCTCCTTCCCCAAAATATTTTCTCAGAGCAGGAGGTCTGGACCAGTGTGGGTAGAAGGAGAGGGGTATGTCCTCAGGGCAAAGGTGGCCTTGGCCGCTACTAGGGCAGCTTCTCTTCCATCTTCCACCCCTACTCTGGAACTCCAACTACCTAGGCAGCAGTGCGAGTATAATCCGGGCACAGCCCTATGGTGGGGGATCCCAATCCAGCCTCCATAGAAGTCCTCCATCCCTCTACTGTCCCAGAGGAGTCTGGCGTGGAGAAAAACCTCAGAGCACCTGATCAAGCTGAGGGGCCCTACAGGACTGACTGCCCACAAGTCAATCTTGGATGAGCCCCCCAAATTTTGTTGTCGAAACTCGATACCTGATCACCAGTGCAGAATAGAAATGTGGAGATGGAGTTTTGGGTGAAGTAGAAAAGAGTACCTTTTATTCCTTTGCCAGGAAAAGGGGGCCACAGTAGGCTAATGCCCTCAACACTGTGCATCCCACCGTGGAGAGGGTAGTGAGGCATCTTATAGTGTTCAAGGAGCAGGGTGTGATCAGCTTGTGGACATTCTTCTGATTGGTTGGCACCAAGGTGAAGTTTCAAGCATCATCAACCTTCTGGTTTCAACCAGTCTAGGGTCTATGTGCTTGTGGTCAGCAGTTTTCATCTGATGGGGATCTACTTCCTGTAAAACAACTTGGGAATGTGAGTCAGGCCTTTATCTATACCTTTCAGGGAACCGTGAGTTCGGTGGTTCTGCTATGTGACGTATTTATAGTCTAAAGTGTTATCAGTTCCCCAGCCCAACAGCTATTCTTTGTTTCTCTATCTTCACATTTCCCAATTATTAACTCTTGAGTCAGCTTTTTACTTCAAAAGACAAGGACACACGATTTCAACACCAGAACTTTGCTCTTAACCAACAAGTTCTACTGCTTCCATAGATGAGATTTGAGAATATTGTACACTCTTTTACTCTCTAATAGTCTCAAGGCATATGCCTTGTCAATTAATTACAATAAAACTGAAATCCATTACTAGGTTTAAAGGGTGAGATTGTCAAGAACGGAGTAAAACTCAAGGATAATCTTGAGGATAGGACAAGTGTGCTTTTGTGTCCATTAGTTACATTTTCCAAACTGCAAACAATTAATTATCCACTTAAGGTCATGAAATAAGTAATAATGTCATTTTTTGGTGGGGATTAACAGCAACAACAAAAGCATGCACGTATTTTCAAGATAATATTTTCTTGCCAATGTTGGGATTTAGTTTGTGTCTATGGTATATGTTGACTTTAACAAGACTATCCTCATATTATTTATTTCAATGAGCTAACGGTGCACTGTCATTTTGAGTGATTTTTTAAAATTAATTTTATTAAAGTATAGTTGATTTACAATGTTGTGTTAATTTCTGCACAGCAAAGTGATTCAATTATACATATATATATGTGTATATATATATATATATATATATATTCTTTTCCATTATGGTTTATCACAGGATATTGAATATAGAGTTCCCTGTTCTCTACAGTAGAATCTTGTTGTTTACCCATTCTCTATATAATAGCTTTCATCTTCTAATCCCAAACTTTCAGTCCATCCCTCTCCCATCCTCCCTCCCCCTTGGAAACCACAGGTCTGTTTTCTATATCAGTGAATCTGTTTCTGTTTCATAGATAAGTTTATTTGTGCCATATTTTAAGTTCCACATATAAGTGATATCATATGGTATTTGTCTTTCTTTTTCTGACTTATTTCACTTAGTATGATGATCCATGTTGCTGCAAATGGTATTATTTCATTCTTTTTTATGGCTGAGAAGTAGTCTATTGTATATATATACCACATCTTCTTTATCCATTCTTGAGCTATTTTTACAAAATAAATACATTTAATGATAATAATTTTTATGTAAACCAATACAGTAAATATTGAAAATAAATTATGTCATTTGATCTTCACAAAAATCTTATGAGGAAAACATTAATCCTTACTATAATGAGGGAATAGAACTTAGAGAAATTAGGTAACTTATTCCAGATAAAACAATATATAGGTGTCAGTCAGGTAGTATTCTAGCCAAGTGTATCACCTGTTTCTTAACCAATGTTATCTCTGCCAATAATACAAACTACTGCAGTTTATAACATGAGGAAAGAGCATTTGCTTGAGATCCTGTGCCAATGCTATCCATGTAAGTAGTGCCTAAGAGTGGCCTTCAAAAAATATATAATATGTATTTTGTCTTTTAGCATTGTCTTGTGCAGCAAGGTGGAATTGCAAAAAACTTGAAATTTCCACCAGATATTCTTATGTATCTGAAAGTGACATTCATAAAATTAGTGAATTTTTAGCTCATCAACAAATAAAATTATTTTTATTTAGAATCAGAATAAATAACACTAATAAATATGACCTTACTATTATGTTTTTCAGTATTTGAATGAGAAAAAAACAAGGATTTCTTAGCTGGTAGTTTCTATCCCACAAACATCAAAAAAAGAAATATAGTCTAATGAACGAACGAAGAAAAATCTTGCAGATATTGTTTGGTTAGAACCTTTCACATGTAGTTGCAGACTTCTTATATGCCTGTAATTCTTTACCAGAAGAAAGAGAAAGAAAGAAAGAAAGAGAAAAAGAAAAAGAAAGAAAAGAAAGAAAAGGTCACAAAAGGAAAGTGTAGACTTTGATTGAATTGGCTCCCTGGGAAGCTGATCTAAGGTAGGCACATATATCAGCTTCACGTGAAGGCAGTACTCAGATCAACTCTGTGGAGAGCCCCAGGAAAGGCAAGAGAGGGGAGTGAGGCAATTTACTAACCCCGAAACAGAAGGCACAGTGATGGTTTTGTGGATATTTATAGAAAGAAGACAAGAGTCACCACATAGAACCTTGTTCCTTCATCAAAAAGACCGTATTTTTTTCTCAAAACTGAGATTCCAATTGGGACTTGCCCACCTGAAATCCAGGAGGTAGACAAGCATATTTTCAGTTCTTCCTGAACTAACCTACTCTATCTATCATCACCTTCGGTCTCACCCAGGACATTTATGTCATCTGCTGAAGCATCTGTCCTCAAACCTGTCCTCTTCCTCCCACTTCCCAGGAAATCTCCATTTGTGAGTTTTCTTTTTAATTCTCTAGCTTTCCTATAATGGTTTTGGTTTTTAAAAATGCTTACTTATGGGGGAGGTGGGAAGAGAGAGCATACCAAATCCTCAGAGACTGAACTGCCCTTGAAGACAGTGGACATTTGATCTAAATCATCAAAAGTCAAAGTTGTATTTGAAAAGTCCAAAAAGAACTCTATGCTCAAGCTCATCAAAAAGCAGTATTAAAGCTCATTTAAAAGCAGTTTTCAAATTAAACATTTAAGAATTCAAGCTCTGAAATTATATGAAAACAACTACAAGCTTCTCCCACATGGAGAAGGGATGGGCTTGAGTTACGTCTCACAAGGGCAGATCTGAGGGCAGTCTTTTGTTTTGTTTTGGTTTTGGTTTTGGTTTATTATTGAAGTTTAATTGATGTACAATGATATGTTACAGGTGTACAGCATGGTGATTCACAATTTTAATACTTGATTCATTTACAAGTATTATAAAATATTGGCGCTATTCCCTGTGTAGTACAATATATCCTTGTAGCTTATATTATACATAGTAGCTTGTACCTCTTAATTCCCTGCCCCTATGTTGCCCTAATCCCCTTCCCTCTCCCCACTGGTAACCACTAGTTTGTTCTCTGAATTGGTGAGTCTGCTTTTTTTTTTTGCTATATGCACTAGCTTGTTGTATTTTTTAGATTCCAGATATGTGATATCGGACAGTATTTGTCTTTCTCTGTCTGACTTATTTCACTCAGCATAATACTTTGCAAGATCATCCATGTTGTTGCAAATGTCAAAAAAAGAATAAAAGTTTGCCATTTGAGGGCAGTTTTGAGAGCCAAAGGAGATGAGAAAGCTTAGGTAGAGCGAAGGTGACCTGGGAGACTGGAGGTATTCAAACTCAGGCTGGGTGACCACCTGACATTGATCTTGTAAAAAGATGTCAGCTTTCAGAAGCAGGTTGCCTTGGATGACCTTAAGATTTATGTCATCTGTCTGTATGCAAACAATTACATTTAAATATATTCAATTAGAAAAGTATATACGCCTTTGGAAAATTACAAAAAGAAATAAGTGTTTAGGAATGCTTGGATACATGCCTTTTTGGTCTACTAAAATCCAAGTTTTATTTACCAATCAGACCTCCCCTGGCCTTTCATCATAATTTATAGAATCACACAACAAATATTCATTCATGGAGGACATGAAGACAGCCAGCATGAGTGAGGTGCTAGCTCTGCAGGCTGGTGACCAACAAAATATGAGACCCTGACCCGAGACGGCAAATTCAACAGGAAGGATGGAGATTCATGCCCTGAAGTGTGACTGGTAATGAACATATAATCAGCCACTTAGTTACAATAGGGAGAAGTGCACGAGCACCAAAGATCCAGATCCTAAGAATGTGGAGCCTTAGAAATCTTTGAAAATATTATGAAGGCTGTAGTTAACATGGATTCGGAAATCTGAATGCAATATTTTGAAATAAGGCTAAAGCAACTAGGAGTCCAGGCTTGGTGAAAGCATCAGATGCCCATAGAGTCACCAAAAGTCTGGAACAAAAAGGGATAAATAACAAGTTGTGGCTTTAGATGCTGAATTTTGATGCCGAAGGTTTATATTCCCTGTGTTGTGTTGGGGGTCATTGGTTTTGATGTAGGCAGGAAGAAGCAGAGCCCTGCCCAGATCGACAATGACCTCTGAAAGTTTCGTATTTAAACACACCCTCAAGTGTATACTCCCTCTCCCACACTGTACTTTGGACTACTTTTCCTCTCTCTGTTGCAGCCAAAGTAAATACTATAGTAAAAGTCCATATGATCATTCCCAAACTGATAAGAAGAAAGGAGCCTATTTCCTTTTTACAGTATTTTCTAAGCACTTGTAGTCAATGAGGGGGAAATTTTAAAAACAGCATCACTATTTATTTATGGCATTTTGTTATTGAGTTGTTAAGAGTTCTGCTTGCTTTTCCCTCAACACTCTCCTTGTTTGTCAATTTGTTCTTGGTCTTCTGCAGCTAAACTTTAACTCTTTAGCCATAGAGTACCTGGTGTATTTTTTTCCTCTGCTAGCCTATTATCTGTATACATGATGGCTTTAAATGCAAAGACCTGGACCAGGGAGACAGATGCCCTCTCCATATCTAGCAATTTGGACTTCAAGGAAAGCCTCTGATTGGTACACAGGATCATTCACAAAAGGACCCCTACCTTCCATGATTGCCCAAAATGAAGGAAACTGAACTTGAACATCGCCTTTATAAGGTACATTCATGTAACTATCAAATCATGTGAAAATTACTTAACTAGATGCAGGTCAATCTCAAAAAGCTAAAAAAAACACACTGTGTGTCCAAATCAGTTCACAGGACTTAACCTTCATGCTGCCTGCAAGATAAGTGCTGACCCACATACACCCGACGAAAACCACTGCCTAAAAATGAAGGTAAATTAAACACAAAAGAAAACACACACACGCACACCTTTCTCGAAAAGTAAGCTTTCAACATAATCTTACTTTCTGGGGTATTCCCTCATGGTTTTTCAGAGAACATTTTAGAATGTCTTCCCCAGACTTACTAATGACCTGTTAATGAAGTGACACAGACTGCACTTACATAAATTATGGAGTTGCTGAACCTAGCGTTAAAGTTTGGTACATTTCAAGGATATAAAATCAATCATCCTGATATTAATAACTGTCACTTATATGCCCTTTACATCTGTGCTACTTCTTGGTCCCTCCATCTAGATGAGTGTCATAGGTGACTTTGGAAGCCTGGACATTCCCATACCCGATTAAACTATTTTCTCTGTTCACTTTTCGAAATTCAGTTTTCTCTAGGGCAGTTATTTTTGGTTAAAAATGCCCAGGTGTGCAGATCACTGTGGTCAGTGAAAACCAAGAAGTAAGGAAAAAGGGGAGCTGCTCCTGAATAGGCTATAGCTTCTGAAAATGAAGATGGTAGCACCACTTGTCTGACAACCTAGAAAGACAGTCAAAGGCATTGCAGAACTTGTTAAAACCTGACTTGGCCATCTTAATCCTTCAGTTCCTCACAGACTCTGACTTTGGATTCTCTCTCTCTTTCTCTCTCTCTCTCTCTGTCTCTCCCTCTATCTCTCTGTCTCTGTCTCTGTCTCTTTCTCTCTCTCTCTCAGTCTCTCTCACTGCCCTTTCAGAATTGCATATGAATAAATGTACTAATTAATTTTTTGACTGGGCAATCAAAGAAGGGCTGATGAATTGAGATCAGAAAACAAAATTAAAGTGAGGCAGTGAAACCTGCAAAGAAATTGTAAAAAGGAATGCATTTTATAGTTTCTGATTCCTCACCAATTAGCAGTAGAGCCACTTTCAGTACCATCCCTCCACATCCAACCTATTTTCATCCATCTCTCTAACCTCACCCCCATCCCCTTCTTTAAAACCAGGCTTCACTATTGCTCCTAAAGTTTATATTCACTAGTCATCTCTATGCATCCTCTATCTTCTTTATAATGCCTTGAACTAAAAAAACTGTTCAGGAATTTTATATGAAACTTAGCAAATTGAGTAACAGCCCATTTGCCTATGAAAGTAAAGAAAGATGTTGGTGCCAGGAGAATACAAGGCTTCCATCCCAGGAGTGTGCTGGGCAAGATGTGGTGTGACAGACATTACACATACACAAAAGCCAGCGAAAGTGCAGTCATGGGCTTTCCAGGTCTTGCTATCCTGATTTTCTTCTGGTATACAATCACATTGACAAACAGAAGCAGTAAATGATGAGGGAAGGTCAGGTTTTATGTGAAAGAGGGCAGTCAAAGTAAGAACCAGCTGGTTGGTGGAAAGCAGACAAAAGCAATGTTGCTTAATTATTAAAGCGCTAATTCTAGTACTATAATACTGTTTCAAATCCTTGTTCTGCCATTTACTAGCTCCATGACCTTGGGCAAATCACTTATAACTTTATGCCTCAGTTTCCTAGTCTGAGAAATGGGATTAATAGGGCCAACTTTATCCTTGTGTTATGAAGATTAAATGATAAAAAGTGTTTAAAACTTTAACACACAGTTAGGTCTATATCAGTGTTTATTATTTTAACATATGAAGCTAACAAACATGTAAATATATTTGAAAGTTCTTAGTGTATCATTTTATTTCAGCTCAGTAAAATAGCTATGCTCTTAATAAAGGCCCTGAGTATTAAGAGCACATTAAACAATGGTTAGCATCCTTTGTTTAATATAGTGGGATGGATATAATTATTTTAGAACCATTTTAGAAGTAGTTTCTCAAAAGAGAAGCGTAAACAAGGAATACTATTTTTCATTCAGCAGATATACTGATTTCCTTTGGGGGGAAAATAACTTATAAAGCATAGCTTATTTCCTAATGTTGCAAGAATAAACAGTGCTACATATGAAGAAATAAATGAGAGAGGTGGAAATATCATTACTGCCGAACTGATAATGCACTGAAAAATGTGCTTATATTTTGTAGAATATATTGGAGTAGCTATACGGAATAATGATCTTTTACAGGGTGAGAGTACATTGTGAACTTTATTTCTGCAGACTTCAAGTACTTATTTGCAATCAATTAAAAATGTATTTGACATCAGCTGTGAACTAGATGCTATGTGGAGTGCTAGGGATACAAAGATAAACAATATATATTGATACAGTCTGTATTTAAGGAACTGTCAAGCTGGTAGGGAGGAAAGACCAAGAAATTGTGATACAATGTAATAATTATGAAAATAGGTTTATACTAAGCACTGCTGTAACAGAAAGGAAAGAGTAAGCAATTCTTCCATAGAAGCTGGCAAATTTTGATAAAAGATATACTGTATCGAATAGTGTCCCCCCTCAATTCATTACTACCTGGAACCTGTTGAATGTCATCTTATTTGAAAACAGTGTCTCTACAGATGCAATTAAGATGCAAGTTAAAGTCATATTGGATTAGAGTGAGCTCTAAACCTAATCACTGGTGTCCTTATAATGAGACACACGGAGACACAGAAGCACAGATGCACACAGAGGGGAGACGTCATGTGAAGACAGAGGCAGAGATTGGAGTTACGTTGCTACAAGCCAAGGAATGTGAGAAGTACCCAGAAACTGGAAGAAACAAGGAAGGACTCTCCCCTAGAACCCGTGGAGGGAGAGTGACCCTGCTGATACCTTGATTTTAGACTTCCAGCCTCTGGAACTGTGAGACAAATAAATTTCTGTTTTTTTAAGTCACCCAGTTTGTGGTAATTTGTTATGGCATCTGTAGGAAACTAATGCAGATAGGCTTGACAGAGTAGAAAAAATTTGAGCTGTTTGGGGTACTTTACATAGAATTTTTTTCATATGAATGAAGGGAGAAAGGTCATTGCAAGAAAGGAAATAGGATGTGCAAAGCTTGCAGGTGAAAGTAATGTGGACTATTTAAGGAACCATAGTGTCTTGACAGAGGTAAGACCCAGAGTTCCTAGATGTGGGGTTCATAGAGGTATTTGCTTCACACTTGTCTCTTTACAGGGAGGCTGACTGCACTGAGACTTGCCTCAAGGTGCACATGAAAGGCCCATCAAGGGTAAGAGCTACCTCCTTTATCTTCTAATTGTCCACACAACTTTTGATTCACCCATATTAACCATATCGATTCCCTAACAGTTTTGTTTTTCTTTTTTGCATGAATTTTCCCTAAGTCTATAATACCTTGGATCCTCACTTAGCTCTTGAATGATTTTAGGACCTCCTTTCAAGATATCCTTATCCAGATACTGCCTTCCGCACTAGATTCTGAGCTAGTACACACATATTCACATGTGTAATTAAGAAGTATGTCCCATATCCTAGTTATACAGAAATCATACCAGCAAGACGAGTTCATCCTTGAGGTATATTAGGCAGGTAAAAAAGAGAGTTGTACGACATATGATGAGGGCCTTCTATTTCAAGACATCAAGAGTTAATCATTTTCATCCAGGAAGCGGTTTAAACCAAGCTACGTAACATTAAATTCTGTGATCTAGAAAGCCATCCTTCAGAAGGAATAGAATTACTCTAGCGGCTGAAGGAAAGGAAGTGAATGTCAATTTCATCTTCCACCTTTGGTCCCTGTAGGTTCCACAGGTTTGTTGTTTGTTTTTTACTATTATTTACATACTTATCAGTACAGTTTCTCTCTTTGACTATTTGAAGAAATGAGTCAAAGAAGAAATGGATTGTGAAAACTTTATTTGATGACCAATTACATCTTGTCATTTAATCACATAGGCTGCCAACAGTAATTTTAATTAATAATTACTTTTCAGATTTTGCTCATATCGATTCATTTACTATCATTATAGGTGAATGGAACATAAGTTCATTTCTTTTTCAAGAATATTCTTACTCTCTGGGCCAGTGCTCTATATTTCCTGATGTATTTGGCAATAAGGAAACTCTAGGTGTCAATAAAGGGTTAATGTGGGATAAAAAGATAGAAGAACCATATCCAAAAATTCAAGGTGACCAGTTAAAAAAAAACAACAACTAATTTCTTATATTTTGTTGCTTGTTTATATTGCTAAGGACAGAGGACCAGGGAGAGAGACCTTAACAATTCGTCTTGCATAGACAGTGGTCTGACCTCTCCCTCTGTCTTCTCCAAACCTTCCTTGAAAAGGCCACCCACAGCAGACCTCTATTAGAGGCACACTGGGGAACGATGCACAGGTTAGAGATCACACATGGGAGAATGCAGAGAAGGAAAAACTAACAACTGCAGGAAAAAACACAGTAATGGGAATACAGAGGAACTTGAATGAACCGTGAACACAAGCACATCTAGAAATGTTTAGGCATCTTGAGAAGGACACCAGATTGAAAGTAGGATGGTGAACCTGAGTCTTTTTAATTAAAAATTAAAGTTTGGGATACTTCCAAAAAGACAAAGAACTCACAGGTGCTGGAGCTATATATGGATAATTTTGTAATGCAGAAGTATGTAAAAAAATATTAGGAATTTCAGAAAACTATTATCATTCAGAGAGAAACACATTAAAACTTTTCATCTTCTAAATTTTTATATTTCCACAATTTTATGCAATAAGCCATAATTTTATAATGAAAAAATGTAAAAGAGGTCTGTTACAACTTCAGGATTCCCCTTGAATTGGACTGTGATACTATTAAATTATAATTATCCCTATGCTTTGCAATGCAACAAAACATCTTCATTTATATAGATTCATTAAGAGAAAAAAACAAAAAATTAATGCACTTATGTCTTAGCATTTAAGTGATCGGCAGACATTCCTGGCTTTAGCAAGCCAATCTGAAAAGTTCCATAGCCTCCCTCACTCTCTGGATATCTAGTTCCTCAGTTTGAAGAGGAAATGAAATAAACATGAAAACCCTGTGAATATCCCTGCCAAGGCCAGCTCCCTGGAGAAGATAAGCTAACAATATCTACCTGAATTATTCTATTTTTCTGTTGTTTCTCAGGTATCTTGACATTTAAAATACCTAAATATCTGTGATCAAGAGTTGTGATATTCACATCATCTGAGAAGAGGAAGGACAAGAGAGAATGGGTAAAGGACAAGTGTGGAGACAGAAACTGAAAACTAGAAAATAATACAAATGATAAAAGAAGGCATATGAGAAATCTATTCATAAACCAAGCCCATTAAAAGCGGTTAGTGGGGCTTCCCTGGTGGCGCAGTGGTTGAGAGTCCGCCTGCCGATGCAGGGGACATGGGTTCGTGCCCCGGTCCGGAAGATCCCACGTGCTGCGGAGCGGCTGGGCCCGTGAGCCATGGCCACTGGGCCTGCACGTCCAGAGCCTGTGCTCTGCAGCGGGAGAGGCCACAACAGTGAGAGGCCCACGTACCGAAAAAAAAAAAAAGAGGTTAGTGGGGGACAGAGATAAGTGTGTTTGAGGGTAGTGTTATTATTGTGTAGTCTTTACTGAGCTAAATGTTATTTTACAGTCCAACCTTGTTCTTATTTTCTAAGAACCTGCAGGGAGGTCTATTTGCCCCTAATCGTCAGAAAAGTCAGTTGAAACTTTAGGCATGGTCTCACCATCTAGCTGCAAAAATAATCCCGAGCATCTCTGTAGCCATCCCTGAGGGATAACCAGGAGGACTTAGAGCCTCCTGGCTCTGCCCAGGAGTTAGAATGAATCCTCATGACTTCCTGGACACAGTGCTATGCTTGTTCTTTCTCACAACTCCAGAAACTGCCCTCCCACATCTTTATAACCTGCCTGACTCTCTCTGAGGAGATTTCCCACACCTAACCTCATTCCTGCTGGATCTTTTGTACTCAACATTCCATCCAGATCTGTCCAAACTCTGAAATTTTGTTCTAAACCACAGTCTCCATGTTCATTCCTGTCCTGCTGCTGAATAAGTCTTAGTAAGATCTGGAGGAAGAAACAAATATTTGCATTCCTTTGGAAAGTCGACATAGTCTATATGGGGAAACCAAGGGAGAATACAGAAATTAGAAAAATAAAATAAAATAAAATAATATAAAGAGATATAAAGGAAAATTTCCAATTGTGTTTTGGCAGGAAGAATTTTGGCAATCTCTTTTTCTTACAAGAATCCCATAGTTTCTTTTTTAAAGTATTATATTTTAAATCTAAAATGCATTCCAAAAAACTGAGTCCTCCTTGTACTAAAATTTTGCAACAAGTCCTCAAGAAACAAATGTAACCTAATCCTAGGTTAAGGACAGATTTATTCATTGCTTTTTATTTGCTTTAAGGTTGACTGTATGAAGCCCAAAATGTTAAGGGAAAAAAAATCAAATATTCAGGAATTTTAATCCACATTATCAAGAAAATTATTTATTTTAAGTAAGATTAGTCAAATCCACTAACAAATAGGAACTCCATATCCAAGATCATCATGGTAAGAACTATCTAAGATTTTAAAGAATTGAAATTCTTCATTTTTCTGTATTCCATTTCTATTTCCCCATTGGTGGTGAAACTCAGAAAATGCAAAGAGCCTGTGTGCATGTGTTTTGGGAACAGCAGCCAAAGCATCGTGGGATGAAGGGATTGTATATCATTCAGCAGTTCTCTTAGGTTACCAAGTATCCCAAATGACAATGTAGTGGTTAGGAGGCTAAGAGTTGAGACCCATAAGCTAAGTCTCTTACTTGTTCTAGCAACGAGGAGTTACCATAGATTAATCTAAATTTACATATCTCTGGGTCTAATATAATGCTAGAAGAGACCCAAACCATTTCCCTCAACACACATGCCATGGAAGAATCCTTATTATTAGCAACTCTGGACAATATTCTATCTAGACCCTTAAGGAATATTTTAGAGTCATGTAAGATGCCCCAACTTAAATCTGTCTTTGTTCTCATCTCTTTCTCAAGAGCTCCCTCTCCATTTCTTCCCTAACTTCAACTCTGTCAAAACTAACTTCATCAGTAAAGAGATAGGAAAGACTGAACTGCAATTTTTATGTTTGCATATTAGATTCTAGTTATCTTTATTTCACAAACGATGTGTGTATGTGTGTGTGTGTGTGTGTGTGTAGATATGACTATTGTGTCATTCACTGAGGATTAACTGGCACTAAAAATTGACATTTTATTTATGTTCCCCCACTTAAAATAGACTGGGAAACAAAGAAGTTCTTTTTAAAAATGTATCTCTCCTACCAAGGAACCAGATTTCAGATTTTATTCTCTCTCTTTTTTTTTTTTTTTTTACTATTCCGGTATTACCACATAGTTATCATTTTTCCAACTTTTTTTTTAAATGGGTGTGATCTAAGAATAATACAAACTGTCTGAAGCTTAAAAATCACATTATCCTGAACACTGCAGAATGATTGCTAGCAAATATTTTCCAGTATGTTGTTACATAATTTGACATACAAGTTAGATGTTGTGTAATGCATATATCAGGACAGAACCCTATGTTCACAGATTTTGAAAATATAATTTTTAACTTCAATAGAATAGAAACTAGATACCTATTTTCAGAGTGTAAATTCATTCTGGAACACTGACAGAGTGATTGATATTAAAATGAGCCTTGTATTCCAAAGTGACAGCCTAGGCTAACATGCAACTTTCAAAGTCAGGACAAATCACTAGGAGATACAGCTGATGTTTTTCTTCTTTTCTTTTCATTATTTCTTCCAGTATGTTCTGCATGGTATTTTCTAAGCCAAATCTAAACTAATTCTAAACCAAATCAACCTGACACCACAGCACATGATTTTTATGCTATTATTTTCATACTGATCTTAGTAAATGTAATAACTCAACAATTAATATATACATATAAGCTTTCTTATTAGGCCCTGAATTATACAGACAAAATAGAAACCCCTGCCATCAGAGAGCTTAACAAACTATTTTCATCAATTCAGCATACTTACTGTATGTTTCTAAAATTTTAAATGTTTATTTTTAAATTTCCAAACATGAATCACCCTTATTTACCATTATTCTGAAACTGGTAATTCACATATTAACCCCCATAGAAATTAACATTGATCCAACCATTCCAACACATTTTGAATTTGGATACCTTTATTAACATAAAAAATACGTGGAGCCCCACATCACAAATGAGAGCAATTTCCCATTTATTCAGCATGTATCTTCAAAACATATTCAGAGCTCTTTTCCCAGGATTATTATTGCTAGGCAAATGTCTTCCATCACTATGCTCAGGGCTGTGCTAATAATTATTTGTGAGCTCTCTGTAACAAACTGATATCATTTCTTATAAATTTTTTAAAATGTAATTTTCAGGTGAGATGACCACATGTTTATGGATATTTGGATGTTTCACTCCATTTACCCTAGCACATTTAATAAATTAATATATATTAATGTATATCTTAATATATATAGATATTTTAAAATTTAAACGCACATCTATAAATAAATATCATTATGTGTATTAATATATACACCTAAAATATACACATATTTAAAAACTGGAATTGTCATCAAAATCTACACATAGAACCTACCAGGGCTTCCCTGGTGGTGCAGTGGTTGAGAGTCCTCCTGCCGATGCAGGGTACACGGGTTTGTGCCCCGGTCCGGGAGGATGCCACATGCCGCGAAGCGGCTGGGTCCGTGAGCCATGGCCAATGAACCTGCGCGTCCGGAGCCTGTGCTCCGCAACGGGAGAGGCCACAGCAGTGAGAGGCCCACGTACCGCAAAAACAAACAAACAAACAAACAAACAAACAAAAAACCTACCAAATAGCAAAATCTGGAAGCATCTGTGCTAATAGCCATCATAATAGCATTGAATTAATACAAAAACAATCATAAACTCTGGGCACCTTCCAATTTTCCTTATCCCTCTCTAGAGCAAAATCCGCAAATATTCAGAACCTAGATCTGTGACCCACTGTGAAGTACCTTGGAAAGAATGAAAACTAATATTTTATTAAATCCAAGTCCACTTCCAAAGCATGATAAATCAAGTCTAAACAGATATTTCCTTCAGTGAGAATGATTAGACTATGGAAAATTTCTTAACACAGGGAAAGACCACAGAATCCATGAATTATTCTAATTATATCCTTAAAAGGGTATTTGCATGAGGATTGAGAAGAAAACATTAGAAAATATCTCTGATTTTTGCCCTCAGAGAGAACCAAGAGGACATAGCTCACATAAAAGTATTTCCAGTAGACATGAGAAAGGTAAAATCATAGGAAAGAACAAAGTTTAGAGACACAGAAGCCAAAAAAATGAATTTTTTAGACATTGGAAAAGCTAAATTCTATAGATTATCCAAATGATTAAGTAAAGGACAAATTTGAAAATTTTATGCAATTCATGAAATGGCAAAGATTTCAAAATATCAAGGAAGAATATAATTTACATGGAGGCCAAATTTTAGGGTTCAGTGCAGTAGATACTAAGTGTTCCTTATAAGAAGTTTCAAAATAATAAATGCTCACTGAATCTTAACAAAACTAATAAAAGTGATGCCCGTCCAGTCATTTTAAGCTAGAAGTGTAAGATGCTTATACATAAAGGATTACTCACTAGCCTGTTGAAGAAGAGAAATGAAGTTAAATCTTAACTTTGTCCATGGTAAATTACAAAGGAATTACAAAGGATTACAAGCTGCAGAGATTTGAAGGAAAAAATGTGATATATTTTAAGAGTTAAAACTCAGTCAAACTTCAGTTATGACAGAAAGGAAAACAAACAAGCAAAACCTTATAAATGCAAGTGCTCAAAAATAAACCAAATAATGCAATTCTTGAATAACATTCTTGTGTTAAATAAGAGAGTAACAACCAAAAGGGTATTAAAAGAAATAATTATAAATGTTTTAAATAGCCAAAAATCAAAGACATATAAAATTACTTTAAATAATTGGCTCAGTTTTTTTTTTTTTTTTTTGCTGTACACGGGCCTCTCACTGTTGTGGCCTCTCCCGTTGCGGAGCACAGGCTCCGGATGCACAGGCTCAGCGGCCATGGCTCACGGGCCCAGCCGCTCCGTGGCATGTGGGATCTTCCCGGACCAGGGCACGAACCCGCGTCTCCTGCATCGGCAGGTGGACTCTCAACCACTGCACCACCAGGGAATCCCTGATTCAGACTTTTAAATTCCTTTATTAAAAAGGCCAATTCAATTAGACAACTTTTTAAAAGAGAGAGAGAGAAGAAACGGTCAGTGGCAATCTACTTCTAAAAAATATATATTTAAATATTTGCAATGGTAGTGAGCAGGTGGAAAAAGGAGTAAACTACTTTTGCAGGCTAAGAATAACAAGAAAGCTTCCAGTTCAGACACAACAATTATTTTTCTCTTCTCCCTGGTAAAATTCCACTAAAATTATATTAAATGATTGAATTTAATTTTTTTACCAAAAAGATCTAAAAAAGATGAGCCATGAGTTGCACATGATATTTCAATAAATTTATAGCAGAACAAATGATAATAAAATCTTTCTAAAATGAAATGGAAATGAAGCAGTAGTCTGACAAGAACCAATATTCCTTACAGAATATCTGGAGGTTTGGGCAGGCCAAAGGGTGGATGGAAATGAGAAGCTGGGGTATGCGTTAATTCAAAGCAGTATGTTTAATCACTGTGCTAGTTGTCTCCCCACACTAACCTACAACTTCTCGGCTTACCTCTTCCTGGATTTCTAAGTACATTTTATTCTAGGTAAAACCAGATGATTATTTTTCAAAAAAGCAAAAGCGTCTACACTGAAGAGAATATGATAGTTTAGATGTATGAAAAATATCACCAAAAGGTAGATATTCAATCAAATTTCACTCATATAAAAAGTATTATAAATATAAAGAAACATACCTCTCAGTTACTAATAATAAATAATATTCTTCAAAGAAGTTTTCAAGTCAACACAAGATTAAAACATAATTAAAAATTCCATATCAAAGGAACCAGAGTTCCTTTGGATGTTTGGATGGTGGTGGTTAGGATGGTTGGTAACCGCTGAAACCTCTGAATGTTATACCTAATAATAAGTAATGTTGTCATACGTCAGGGCAGGGTAAGGCTGGGACCCCCAAATCTTAGTGGCTTAATACATATACATTTGTTTCTGGCTCACAAACAGATGAATGCAGGTGATTGGTGAGTGACCTTCTGTCTTGTGACTTCATGTAGTAGGAGCTCAGAACTTTCTGTTGGATCTTCTGTAATCTGTTAGATGATAGGAAAAGATCAAGACTGGTGAATCACATGAAGCTTTTTTTGATCATACCTGAAATGCTTCTATCATATCCATATCCATTCTATTTGTCATATCTCTCATTATTACACATAACTTGGAAATGAAACCTACTTCTGTGCGCAACAAGGAAGCAAAAAAGGGTTTGTTAAAAAAGAGTCCAGTTTCTGCCACAGTTACAAAAAAACAAAATTGTAAATATCTGTAGTAATTATTGATTTTTAAGATTAGTATAATACAAAGTAAAAAGCTGGGCATAAAACTGCAATGTAAACCAGCATATATTACTGATTAAAATTAATTATTATCATTTCCTTACATTATTTAAGGAGAGATCTTAACATTAATACATTTCTATTTTCAAAATTAATCATAGAAAGAAATAAATTTAAATAACCAAAAGCAGAATTTTAAAAGCAAGTATACTTTTCAAGACATGATAAAAATAATCTATGCAAAAGTACAAATGAGAGACAAGAACAATAAAATATAAACTAACATTAAAAAAACACCACCTCAGAATGCTAAAACCTGAGAATTCAGGAAGTAGTTCAAGATGGTGGCATAAAGAGAGCCTGAAGTAACCTGCTTCCACAGACACAACAAATGCACAACTACATTTGGATCAATTCCCTCTCAAAGGAACCTGAGAACTAGCCAAACACCTTTTCCACAATGAAGGATGAAAAGGACAACATTGACAGAGGTAGGAGGAGCTGAGAAACATTCTCACCAAAATCCCATGCCCCAGCATAGTGGGCACATGATAGGGAGGGATCTTATCAGATGGGCACTTCTCCCAGAGGAGCAAAGGGATTGGTGTCCCACATCAGGCATCCCAATCCCTGGGATCTACACCAAAGAGATGAGCCCTAAACCTTCTGGCTTAGAAAACCAATGAGACTGATGTTCAAGAGTCCCAAAGTATTGTAGGAAATTAAGACTCCCCTCCAAAGGACGGGCATGTGGTTTTACTTGCTCTGAGACCCAGCAAAATAACAGTACTTTGAAAAGTTTCAAGACTATATGTAAAGGAGAGACATTTGCAAATCTAAAATCATCTGCTGGAGGGGCAGGGGTTACTGGAGATGCTCCCCCAAGATGCAGGCACTGGCAGACACCCTAGCTACATTCCCCACCTAAACCATTAGCACAGGCAGGTGAGCTCTGATGGCACCAAGGGATCGTGGCACTGGCCTGCTGCACTGCTAAAGCCAGAGAGCTCTGGTGGTTGTAGCACTTCCTGCTTCCTTGCTGGGACAGGCACAAAAGGCTGCAGGATTCTCCTGTTCCCTAGCTAAAGTCTATGAGTATGGGCAGCTGCAACACTCCCCCTCCCCCTGGCAAGCCAGACAGCAGACTGAAACACACCCCCAAATCTTCCTGTGAAAAAGGATTATTTGCTTAGACTGGAGCTTCACCCTGAGGGGTAAGCTTCAGGTTTCCTACACATCTACAGGATAAGGAAGCCCTCCCGGGGGATGTAAGCAGGGAGACACCATCCTTGTGTCTAAGACAAGGGCTAAGAAACAGAGGCCAGAGCCCTGATCAAATCATGCTACGTTACTTTTCCTTTGTACCTTTATATCATTTTTGTCATATAAATTAATAATCATCCTTACTGGAACACTTTTCTCTCCTAATCTGAGTGTAATAGCAATGGGATACAGAGTCCACGGTCAGGTAGACTTAGTTCCTTATCCATGATGTCCTCATGCATTTATATCCTACTGTTATGGACTGAATATTTGTGTACCCTCAAAATTCATATATTGAAACCAAACAAGCCCCCACTCTCTCTCACACTACCCCACCATATGATGGTGTTAGGAAGTAGAGCCTTTGAAAGGTAATTAGGATTAGATGAGGTTATGAGGGTGGAGCCCTCATGAATGGGATTAGTGTCCTTATAAGAGTCACTGGAGAGCTCGCTTTTTTTTTTTTTTTTGGTCTCTGCCATGCAGCAGGTTCTGCCTGGAATATGAAGAACCTCAAAGACTGTTACACAAATGAATATGTCTCCAAATTAAGTCATAGAGAAATAGCCCTTAAGACCATGATTCTTATTTTGAAACAGCCTTTTCTTTGGCTCTATAATTCTTAGCATTCATTCAGATTACAAAGACTGACTCAATAATTTTAGTCAGTTTCTTTGTTCCACATAATAATAGCTGACTGGAAGGTCCTCTTTGAAAAAAAGAATCTCCTCTGGGCAGCTAAGAAACAATACTTGAAGGATAATGTTTGATCATGAAACAATAGGGTTGAAGTTAAAGCCAATAATTCCATGACACCAATATTTAAATGTAGAAAGTAAATTGTCATACCTGTTTCATTTCATCCTTTTCAAAAGGAGTGAGCAGGCAGGTGTTAGAGTATTGAAGCAGAGCTGCAGGGTTTTAAAGGGCACAAAATAATCAGTTGAAATAACAAAAGAACGTCAATTGACTGGGTACTGTGACTATAAACAGATGATGATGGTTATTTTTGTTTAATGATTTTGATTCATGTGGTTACAAAAATATAGAATCTCAGAATTATCTCTAGGCACTAACATAGCTCTCTCTTAGCTGATATCCTGTCTCTTCTATAAGTGGTCAATGAGTTTACATTCAAACACCTCCACTGATGAGGTCACATTATCTCTTGAAACACTGCATTCTCTTTTTGGCCAATTCTAATTACAATAAAATTCTTTAAAATTTGTAACTAAATTTTATGATCCCATAAGATGCAAACATTCATCTGATCTTTATCCCTTTGAATGACAAAAAGCAAAGCTAATGACTCTCTTGGACAATAGCTCCCAAATATAATTCCCAAAACAATTCTCCAAGGTAATCATTATTCTTATTTTGTACTTAAGTACACTAAGCCTCACAGAAATTAAAAAAATTTACCAAGTCTATACATCTAAGGATTGTCATGCAGATGCTGGGGCCTAGAACTATCAGAATTGTTAGCTGAATGCATTCTAACTGATTCAAAAGGTAAGAAAAGTGAACTGCTTTGACTTTTCCTTACTCATTCTGTCTTGGTTATAGTAAGAATGTGTATTATTTGCCAGGCACTGTGGCAGTGCTGGGAACTCCCATAGAGACTCTAATACAGAGATAGAGAAGGATAAATACAATTGCACAGTTAAACATATAAACTGTTGGGAGAGAAATTTTAAAAAATAAGGGGCTCAGGAGGGCCTGTAACATGATTAGGTGATCAATCTGGGGACTCAGACTCTAATCAGGGGGTAATCTTTTTTAAGGAACCGTGAGTTCTAGTGTTTGGAAATAAGAGATAAAGGCAGAGTGGTTCAAACTGGATGAAAACACAAGACTCACAAGCATTGTTAAAAAAACATTGGTATTTACAACAAGAATCCACTGAATTATTTGAATGGGGTTGGTCTTTAGAACAACAAGCGTCTATTGAATTATTTGAGTGGGGTGAGGTGACACGATCATGCTTACATATCCAATGTATCACTGTTGCTGGCAGATGATTTTAATGTGTTTTTCTATTTTATTTTGCTTTGTTTGGCTTGTGCTGTGGGGGTGGTGCTGAATTATGTGCATATTAACAAGCTCTACAGGTAATTCTGATTCCTGCCAACACTTGAGACCCACTGAAGGAGACTTTTATTTAGCGCATTTGGTTCTCAGTCCTGGCTGCACATTAGAATCATGAGGGAGCTTGCTGAACTCACTTTCAAAAATTATCACTAAACCTATTTAATTGGTGTGGAGTGGAACCTGAGCATCAGTAAATTTAAAAACTGATTTTAAAAAGTGTAGACAACTTTGAAAACCACTGGATTAGCCCATTAAGGAATTGACTCTAACTGACCCAGGGAGAAGGATTTCCTAGCCTGGGAAGACAAAGAGGTGATAGATTATGGGAAGTGCTTCCAGTTCCCACTCAAATTCTTGGCATATGGCTGGATATCAGAAGAATGGATTGATGCCTGGACACTCACTGAGAGTACTACAACCTTGATAGTAGATGAGAATATTCCTGATGGCCAATGCTGTAGGAGAACTGGGTCTTTCGAGATTTTCTGCATTGATGTACTGAGAGCTCTGCAGCACATGGAGATTAGAGACGGGGTGATATCCAACAGTTGCAGAAACAGCAAATGTGGGTCTACCACAGGTATGGACTAAGGACCAGGCCCTTTGCCCATTCTGACATTGTACACCTTGGGATGCTCATGCAGTCTCATTAGGGCAAGGGAAGTGCCAATTCACTGGAATTAGATAGCCCATAAGCCAAGAGCCTAGTTCTGTAGTTTCTAAAATCAGGGTCCAGAAAATCAATTCTATGGCTTAATAGGCACAGTGTGCAAACTTACAGAGAATGAGAACGAGTCTAAATGGTTGATTAAGAAGCTACAGAGAACAGACTTGTGTTTGCCAAGGGGGAGGAGAGATGAAGGAGGGAAAGACTAGGAGTATGGGATTACCAGATGCAAACTATTATATATAGGATGGATAAACAAGGCCCTACTGTCTAGCACAGGGAACTATATTCAATATAATGTGATAAACCAAAATGGAAAAGAATATGAAAAAAATATATATATGTATAATTCAGTCAATTTGCTGTACAGCAGAAATTAGACACAACATTGTAAACCAACTATACTTCAATAAAAATTAAAAACAAAGAAGATATCTTGAATATGCTGCAATATAACTAGTTGCTAAATTGCAGTATTTTAAAGTTAATATTTAAGCATTTTTGGTTTATTTATGAAAATCTTGTATAAATTTATTTGACCAGCACTTCAGAAACAAACAATCAAAAACATTTTTATCTTTTTATGGCTGAGTAATATTCCATTGTATATATGTGCCACATCTTCTTTATCCATTCATCTGTTGATGGATATTTAGGTTGCTTCCACGTCCTGGCTATTGTAAATAGACCTGCAATGAACATTTTGGTACATGACTTTTTTTTTTTTTTTTTTTGCAGTATACGGGCCTCTCACTGTTGTGGCCTCTCCCGTTGCGGAGCACAGGCTCCGGACGCGCAGGCTCAGTGGCCATGGCTCACGGGCCCAGCCGCTCCGCGGCATGTTGAATCTTCCCAGACCGGGGCACGAACCCGTGTCCCCTGCATCGGCAGGTGGGCTCTCAACCACTGTGCCACCAGGGAAGCCCTATTTGTAGTTTTTTAAGGAACCTCCATACTGTTCTCCATAGTGGCTGTATCAATTTAAATTCCCACCAACAGTGCAAGAGGGTTCCCTTTTCTCCACACCCTCTCCAGCATTTATTGTTTCTAGATTTTTTGACGATGGCCATTGAGTTATCTGTAGTGAGATGGATGGACCTAGAGTCTGTCATACAGAGTGAAGTAAGTCAGAAAGAGAAAAACAAATACCATATGCTAACACATATATATGGAATCTAAGAAAAAAAAATGCTCATGAAGTACCTAGGGGTATAAAGACACAGACTTACTAGAGCATAGACTTGAGGATATTGGGAGGGAGAAGGGTAAGCTGTGATAAAGTGAGAGAGTGGCATGGACATATATACACTAGCAAACCTAAGGTAGATAGCTAGTGGGAAGCAGCTGTATAGCACAGGGAGATCAGCTAGGTGGTTTGTGACCACCTAGAGGGGTGGGATAGGGAGGGTGGGAGGGAGGGAGATGCAAGAGGGAAGAGATATGGGAACATAAGTATATATATAACTGATTCACTTTGTTAAAAAGCAGAAACTTACACACCATTGTAAAGCAATTATACTCCAATAAAGATATTTTAAAAAAACAAAAAAAAAACCCCATTTTTATCATCATAGCCTACAGAAAAATAAGAACAAGACAACCGTGATATTTATATTTTATTTAGTGCTTATTTTCCTTCAGGCAATGTTCTAAATGCTTTGAAGCTATTATCTCATAGCAATCCTGCTATTATGATCTTATTTAAAAAATGAATATTCCTAAGGAAATGACAAGATAAATAACTTGCCTAAGATGCCTGAATTAATAAGCCGTAGAGACAGGATTTTAATCCAGGCAGTAAAACAACTAAGCTATCACTATGGGTTCATATAATATTCTAGATAGATAGATAGAGATATGTGTGTGAGATGCATATTAATTTGATCATGAAAGAAAGTAGAAATATAAAATCATGATTCAAAATACATATATTTATTATGAAAATAATACTCATTTTAACTTAAGTAAAATTATGTTAACAGACCTAATTCAAAAGTTGATATTTAGTGAATAAATAATATATTTTAAAGGAATATATGCAAAGGCTTTAGCACTGGCAAAATGAGTATATCTGAAACTAACCCAGCTAAAATGTATAACATAACTAAGTATTAATTAAAAGACAAGGATATATTAAGAGATTCCAATATTTATTTTATAGGATTTTGTAAAGAAGAATATGGCAGGAATGGAGAAAAAATATCTGAGCAGCTAATTATTGAGAAATTTCCAGAATTGAAAAAAATTGAAATCTGAGAAATAAGCAGCATATATATTAAAAATACTCATCTTAGTAAAACTACTGAAGTTGATGAATAAAGACAAAGTTAATTCTTTCAGAGAAAGAAACAAGATTCTTTCAAGTAGCAGTAAGGTCAACATATACACACTACTATACATAAAATAGAAAATCAACAAGGACCTACTGTATAGCACAGGGAACTCTGCTCAGTACTCTGTAATAACCTATATGGGAAAAGAATCTGAAAAAGAATGGATATATGTATATGTATAGCTGAATCACTTTGCTGCACACCTGAAGCTAACCCAAACTTGTAAACCAACTATACTCCAAAATAAAATAAAAATTAAATGAAAAACATACAATAAGGTCAATGATACATTTTCACTAGCAGCAATAGAAGCCTGAAGGTATTAGAGCGATAACTTAAAAAGCTAAGGGAACCATATACTCAACCACATTATCATGCAAGAATAAATACAAAATATAATCATTTTTACAGGCAAAAGACAAATACTTTATCACTGATTTAAAAGTATCATGAGCTGTTGCACTTCAACAAGAAGGAAAGTGACTCCAGATGAAAGAGATGGGTTGCTAGAAACATGAACACAGAAACTAGCAACACATGATTGAATTTTTGGGCCTCTCACTGTCGTGGCCTCTCCCGCTGTGGAGCACAGGCTCCGGACGTGCAGGCTCAGCAGCCATGGCTCATGGTCCCAGCCGCTCGGCGGCATGTGGGATCTTCCCGGCCCGGGTCACAAACCCGTGTCCCCTGCATCGTCAGGCGGACTCTCAACCACTGTCCCACCAGGGAAGCCCACACATAATTGATTTTTAAAAGCCATAATATTTTTTGTATATTTTTTAAAAGGGATAAGGCAAAAACTCTACAGAACAATAGTAAGGTACAAAGCAGGAAATGAAGCCTTTTTATAAACTGAAGATCTTCATCATTGTCAAAGAATAGATATAACAATGGATTTATTTGAACAAACTTATTACAAATGCATCTTAAAATAAATGTAATCACAGAAACCAAAGAAATGTAACTAATAGTCTAGAAATCAGGAGAAGGAGAAAAAAAGTCTCAAAAACAGAAGGCAGAGAAAACATTAAAAAGCAAAGAAAACAGATGGTAAAAAGAGAATACAAAATAAATGAGTAGAAAATTTACTTCTGTACTAGTAAACACATTAAATGTACACGGATTATTGAGTTAGATAAAAATAATATAATGTAAACTAATTTTGCAACATTATGTGGCTTACCATATACTCATCTGAAAGAGAACTGCACAGAAATGTATATAAATAAGAAGAGGAAAATGATGGAATAAAGATATATTAGCTAAATACTAATTCCAAAATCAAGAAATTGGGATGGTAATATAAATATTGGAAAGAACGTAAATTAAGGCAAAAAGCAATAATTAAAATCAAGATAATCCTTATAAAACAATTAAGAGAAAAATTTATCAAAATGACATGAAAATCTTATACTGATATGACATATATAGTCCTGACCTCTATACAATAATAGTATTTCAAGGAAAAATTTTAAATTCCATAATTATAATAGAGTATTTTTAATACATTTTTGCAATATACATATAGATGAAGTAACAAAATTTAGGATAAAAGGTGTTGAACAATAATGAATTAGCATGATTTAAAAGATGGATAAGTCTTCATATAAGATGTAGAGAATGTATTATTTTGCTCCATGTTTTGTACAAGATTTCACTGAACTAAGTATTTGCTAAATGGAAAGGAACTCCCTCAAATATATTGGAAACTTCTTGTTTTGTACCATTATTCTTTATTTGTTTTGCATGAATGTATTCTTTGGAATTAATTCTTTATTCTTCAATTTGTTTTACCTTTTAGCTACTAGTATTCACTGAAATATAACAAAAGCGTTATAACATAAGCAATCTGTTCTTGATGAAAATACTAACCAACAGCCTACTTGCCATCATTTGAAGCATTAGAAATTAACCCCCAATCTCCCAACAATTTCTAAAATAACACTGAAACACAGAAAACATTTGTGCTTGTATGTGTGTAATCTCATTTAAAAAAAAAAACATGCTTTACTTCCATGTTTATAAGTTTACTTTTGTCTTCATAATTGGAGATTCATTTTAACACTGAGCATTTAGCAAAGGCTAAATTTGAGACATCCAAACACAATCTCCCTTTAATGACATTGAATTCAAGATCCTTACAGGTGATTCTGTTGTCCTTTCTCCTCGTATTTGGAATGTTACTCAAACCTTTTCCAAGCTCTTCATTCTCTTAAAATGTTTTATTGAGAATATGGGGCACAAATATACTTCTTTCCTGTATAAAGTGTGTAAAGTTTGGATATTAACAACCAGAAAGTATTCTATAGGCAAACATTAGAAATTCTAAGTGATATGCCTCTAGTAGTGTTTACAAATACAATACAACTTGTATCATATTGTATATAATTTACTCAAAAATGTTTCAATATTAACTGCTACTAATTGTTTTCAGTTTATGATTGCATCTTTATTAAGGGGTCAGGAGACTATTGTAGCATATTCATATTTTCTACATTTAATGCACATGCAGAACTTATATCTTATGTGATTCTTATTTAGAGAAATGATTTCCACGTCAACCAATATATTTCCCATTAAACCATTTAAAAATCGCTATTGGGTGACTGGTGAAAACAATATGAATTTTTAAAAAATTCCTTATAAAATTGACTTATATGCATGCAAAATATTCTTTCAGTTCAAATATGCATTTTAAATATGTATGTATCTGAAGCATTGAATTTTGTATTTAAACATCACAGATTAAACACGCACATGTTTCTCTGCTCCCTCCATTAATTCCCATTGAAAAGACAGCAGAAGAATCAGCTGGACAAATCAGCAAGGACATAAGAATTTAGGAGAGGATGGATGGCAGATAAAAAAATGTCAATAAAAGTTTTAGAAGATGAAAATTGGATGGATAAGTAGCAGCAAACTTGTGTTTGAGATGTTCCACAGAGTTAAGTTCCTGTGGCAGGATTAACAGCTAATCTGTAGACTTTCCTCTAGCTTTAGGGATGCCTGAGGGTTTGACCCTTAGATAAATCCTCTTTGAAAGACCAAGTAAGGAAAGTATAGGAGTCCTCTGTCCCCAAGATAAATGATGAGGCTGCTGAGTTTGCTCTGTACCAGACTAAGCCCTTGTACCTGGTTGTCGAGATTATTTATTAAGTGACCTGTTATTGATGAGTAACCTGAAATTGATAAATAAGCTGTAATTGAGGAGTAATGTGCAATTGATGAGGTGCAGTTTCACCAGAGAATGAGAGCTAGTCAAGGACCCCAGAGAGAGCTGCATGACTAATGAGGTCTAAATAAAGGCATCACTGAGAATGGCTTTCCTCAACCTCATCTCACATGATGACTTGGATTCTATGGGGAATGACAGGGATGTTTGAAATCTCCTCCAAGAATCCTGAGAGATCTACTAGCTGTTGCTATGTTTGTTCTTCTCTCTGTCTTATATTCTTTTTTAAACTAAGTAAACTTAGTACTAGGTTTACTGTGTCTCCAGAATTTGATTGTTAACCTCAACCTAAAACCATTGTGACTTGCCAAGCAGAGTTGATGTTAAAGGCTAAAAGAAGGAAGGGGGAGCAGAGAGGCTAATTTGTATCATAGACCATCAGAAAGTCCAACAACTTGGAAATACTGCCTTTGGGAGTAACAAAAAAAAGGCTTTCCTGAAAAACTTTTAATGAGTACATGTATCCCCATACTTTACAGCAACTATCCTTTTCTTAACCCTAGAGAAGGCCTACAGGTTTGCTTTGTAGAGACAATGCATTTGGTTTATATAGCACAGTGTCTCTCCCCTGGACTCCAGAAAGAAAGCTGAGACAGAGAGGTTCAAGAGAACTTGTTGGACTTTGGGGCACCAAGGATGACCAAGGGGAAGAATGAGGCACCGTATTTAAAGCAGGGAATTTGTGTAAAAACCTACACCCAACTGTGTACTCTAATTTTCCTTCTTCGCTCTTGAAATGTAGGTTTTGAGATGACACTAAAAATTGTAGGATAGATAAGGCATCTATGCTTCTGGATATTTGGAGTTTCTTCTAACAAAACAACCACATCTTATGAGAACATCTCATTCTGTGGCCCAATAGTTGAGGAGCCCTGCCCATGCATAGAGAGTTTTAGTCACCCTCACATTAGAACTGATAAAATTTGTCAGACATGGGAAAAAGACTTTACTAAGAATAAAGACTCCCACCACCCAAAAAAGAAGATGCTGATCAATGGAATTGGGGAGTTAACTGAAGAAGAGGAAGTCATGAGGTCAGTGGAATAGGACTGTGGCCAACCAAGGAGAGAGGAGAAGGAAATCCCCAAGTTGAGGGGGAAAGATGTTCTGGGATAAATGCTCTGCTTTGGGCAGAAAACAGTCAGCACCCACTGGAGGAGAAGAGAAGAGAGAACCTAAGGAGAGTTCTTAGGAGAGAAATCTTCTAAGGAGAGAAGATTTCAAGGAAAAAAAGAAAATTAGTGCAGATAATTGACCTGATGTACTTAGTGATATCAGGATGAATATTTTAGTTGAGAGTCTGGAGATAAATTAGTGACCACTAAAAAGGAAAGGAAGCCAACAGTATAATTACTTAAGTATTGAGTTGAGAAAAAACACACAAAGTTAATAAAAGTAAATTTCAAGCTATGATATTAATATAGTTGTGTGATAAAGACAGTAATATCGATTTAATGAAAACTGTAATATAGCTACAGTGGAAGGCCAAGAGATGAGCATTTATTATTTGTGGGAGAGCACATGAAGCTCAGTCCAAATACTCTACAGTAGAAAGTCCATAGATAATGCTATGATCTTATTATTTGAGAATATGGAAGTAAATGTAACATAAATAGCTAAATAACTTAAAAATGATTGCTTCTGGGGGGGGCACAGAGGTGGAAACAGTGAGGATTCAGGAAAAAGATTACCTTTTTACATTAGATAGTATTGTCTTGTTTTTTAAAAAAATATTTCTACTTGATAAACATAAAAAATTAACAAGTTGACTTTAAAAAAAATTGACAGATTTCTAAAAATTGAATGCTTCCTCTAATCCTTCCTATAGAGATAACACTTTTTAACCCTTTGCTGTAAATTCTTTACCCTGTCTAGATCTAAGTCCAGTTTACCACTTAGTGTCCTTAGGCTAGTTTTTAATCAGTTTCCCTATGTGCCCATTACTTGATAAACATACTGTTGCGAGGAAGTCATCAGGAGGATGTCATGGATGGTTTACCCACCAGTGGGGCCCAGGCAACCGGAGGCTCCCCATCTCCTCCCCTGTCCTTGGAATGTACAATCCACCTACTATTCTTATACTAGAAGCCATTTCAAGGACACAGCCTTGAGAGAGCAATGTGATGTTGGGACCATTTAGACTGAAACCCATCAAGGCCTCTATATAAACTTTCAAGATTCTGGTGGGCGAGTGGGTGGGGACATCTACTCACCTTGCTGCACCCAAGACAAGACTCATATGTAAATTCCCTTGCTTATTAAACCTACCACCTGCCAATCTGGAATGGTCTGCCTCTTTGTTCTCTCCTTGCCATCCATGTACAGGGGCCTGTTCGTGAGCCAACACACACCTCTTAGCATTGTTATGAGGATCTAATAAAATCATACACAGTGCTGCATAGTGCCTAGAATGTTTCCATTTTATCTTCACAAAGATTATAGGTTTGTAACTTTTTATATGGAATCTTATAAAAGATACTGGTTTGCTTTTTGCTTTTATTTAACTAAATATATAAGGTGAAAATAAATATATTTTCAGGCATATTTTCTCTGTCAGTAAAGATATAAATCAAGTTTTTTCAATCTTGGTGCTACTAGCATTTTGGGTGGGATAATTCTTTGTTGTCCTGTGCATTGTAGGATGTCTAACAGCATCCTACAATCTAGTGGCTCTATCCACTAGATACCAGTAGCAGGACCTCCATTTCTCAACTGTGACAACCAACAATGTCTCCAGACATTACCAAACATCCTCCAGGGGGCAAAAATTGTCACAATTTGAGAAACACTGATACACATCTACCTCAATTTCCCCAATGTCTATATGTATCTCTGATCGGTGGATGTTTATTTATTTTTTTAATTTGATAAAACATGCTGAATAAAGATCCTGGTTTAAAATTTATAATCAAAATACTGTGAACATTATTGTACACAAACATCTGGTTATGTCTCATATAATGTCCTGTAAATAACACAGTAAGGCATATATAATTAAGATTTTAAAATTTAAATTTTAAAAGTTATAGTAATTTTAAAAATGATAGATATATAAATACATGTATATAAATAAATATATGTGTATATATACACATATTTCATTGTCCCTAAAACCATCAGATTCTTTACAATAAATCTTATCCAAATAAAAATAAAACCATTTATCATTATTCCAAATGTCTCATAAACTTGGGAGCAAGAAATTTACTTGGAAAAATACTGTCACCTGATTTTCAGGTATCATAACTGAACTATGAAAATGCTCTTGAGAATATTTTTCTTTAGAAAAAGAAATTTAGGGCACATACTTTTGTACCAGTAGAAAGCTGCATATTTTTCCCTTTTCATAGAGGTCTTAGGAGACCATTAAAACATACTTATTATTTATGGGAGGTTCATATATCAGTTTGGAAAATACATCCTTCAGGATTGACATTTACTTGGTTTCTTGAGGCAAATAGATGTGCTGCTTACTTTATAAAATTAAATTTTTGAGGTGTTTTATGTATGGGAACAGTTATACCATATGTTGCTATCAATTTGCTTATTCCAGATACATGATTAACAAGCTTTTTAAAAACAAATAAATCTAAATAAGGGAATATAATAATACAAGAGATGGACAGAAACAGCCCAAAGAGGAAAAGACAACAAAAGCATTTATTTTTCATTGCTTTGGTGATCAGAAAGTTCAGATATTTTCTTTCCATGAACAGAAAGCTGTCCAGATGCAGAGAAACATAAAAACCAACATAAAGTGTTAATGAGATTGAGTAGGTATAGGTAAAAATTCTCCATCCTGAATATTTCATGATCTGTCACTATTCAGAGGGTGTCAGGATTTTCCTTGCAGCTCAGTCTTCAAAGACACAATAAAAACAAGCAAACAAACTTCTGGTGCTTGACGACATCTTCAGCAAAAATGTCCCAGGGACCTGTAATGCTTTAAGAATCTATAAAGAGAATTTTAGTTGGAGCCAGCTGTATGTGTACTTTGGTTTTGGTTGTGGTTTTGTTTTTTGCTATTTGTGAACTGTGATTTCACACATGTCCAAATGCTTCCTTTCTATTCTCTCTAAATAATCTTCATACAGCTTTCCACAGCATCTACTTAGCCCGGCACTCGTCACCACTTTGTATAATTAAAGCAGTCTCTGAATAGACTAATGCATTATACAGGAATGATAATATTTTGTGTTCAATAAAATATTTTTATTACAATAATATGTTTTGCTTTGCATAAACTTTGAGAACGCAGACCACTAAAATTTTTTAAAACACTATACTTCCATTACCAAGAGACCATCACTTTTCTCACTTTTTATTATATCCTCCCAGACAATTTTTATGCTTATAAATGCATACTTTTTTTACTAAAATAAAATTATATTCTACACGCTGTTTTATAACATGTTTCTTCAGTTAATGACCTTCACTTTTCCATGGCAGTATATTTTTATCTTATATTACACTCAGTTCTACAAGCAGATTTCCTCAAATGTCCCCAAAATGTCCTTTACAATTGGTTTGTTTTTAAGAGAGTTTATTTCAGAAGCGCATATTTCGTTTGATATTCATGTTTTCTCAGCTGCTTTTACCTTAACAAATCACTTTTAATGACACTCATTTGTTGACAAGACCTAGCCTGATGTCCTACAGAAGGTCAATCCTTGTGTGGTGCTTCCTCCTGGTATCATTTGTTTGTCTCTTGAGGATCCTGTAATCTGAAAGTTAGATCTAAAATCTAGAGGATTTAAGTTAATCAAGTTTGCTAAAATATATCCGAAGTGATATTATGTACTTTATATTCCATCTCATCAAGAAATTTATAATATCTGGTTCTTCCACCATTAATACTGATAAGACTCACTGTTTATTAGAGTGATGGCAAGCTGAGCCCTCATTGTACACAAACATTTTCCTCCTTTCAACTAGAAGCTAAAACTGTAGTATAACTTTGGTATTCCCATATAAATTTCCAGTTTTCTCATCAACCATGTGTCTAATGGTTTTGACATCCATCCATAATCCTTTTCTGAATTAATATTTCATTAGAGGGGTTTGTGGAACGATGATTTGTTGTTGTTGATCTGGTTACTTCTCTAAAGTAAAGCTATCCCTCACCAACAGGGCTTATTTTGTTATAGTTACTAATTCAAAATTATGATCCATGCTTTATCTTTTCCCTTTAGTTATCAATTTTGAAAGGAGTGGATTGGGTTCATTGCCACCTCAAATGGCAATTTCTAACTTTCTCTCTTTGTAACATTTTGGACTCTTGAATTTTCAGTGGTTTATTGTTTCAATTGGCTAATTTTTTTATTCTCAAATTTTTACAATTTGTACAGTGTGATACAAAGTTGATAGATCTCTTCATGTTTATTGTTGTGTCATTTAACTTAACTCAGTTGTTACTATTTCTTAACTTCAAATTGTGAATATTTTAAACATGTAGAAAATAGAAATTGTAGAATAAAGAATCCCACATTACCCTGCACCAAACCTCAAGAATTATGAACACATGTTCAAACTTGTTACTTCTATATTTCCAACCACTCTCCTCTCTATATTCTTTGGAAGTGAATTCCAGACATACACTTTATTTCATCCACAAGTAATTTAGTGTACTTCTAAAAGACAAAGACTCTTAGGAGAGCTACCGACCATTATATACCTAAAAATCTATTAACAATGATTTCTTAAATATCATTAAATATCTTGTTAGTGTTTACATTTCTCATTGTTTTTAAATGTTGTGTGTGTGAGAGAGTGTATGTTTAAGCTTTGCTTGTTTGTTTGAATCAAGATCGAAATAAAGTCCATGCATAATAATGGATTGATATGCCTCCTAAATCGTTTTAAATCTACAAATTCACTCCTCACAATATTTTCCCCCCTGAAATTTTTTGTTGCTGTTTAAGAAATTAGGCCCCTTATCCTGTAGAATTGCCTATAGTCGGTATTTTGTTGATTTCACCTCCACAGTGTCAATTGATCAATTAAGGTTCAATATAAGTGTTTTTTTTTTTTTAGGATGCCTATTAAATGAAGATTGTAAAAACCCTTCCCAGTTGAGCAACTATTTTCAAATTAGCCTGCCATGTTTTCCAGTGAGCACATGCCCATGATTTTAGGTCTATCAGACACATCTTTGCTTCTTCCTACTTCTCCCATCAAAGCTTCAGCAAAATGAGTCTTAGGCACCCATAAAGACTTATGCTCCATTTGCTCGAATCTTAGGTTAATGAGGAAACATTGTTATACAGTCTTGTTGGAGATGCCCATTGGTCTTAGTTTTGCTATTGCTGATTGCTCTATTTTTATTGGTGGATATTTTTTAAAAATTTTTATTTTATATTGAAGTATAGTTGATTTACAATGTTGTGTAGGTTTCAGGTGTACAGCAAAGTGATTCAGTTACACATATATCTATTCTTTTTAAAACTCTTTTCCCATTTAGGTTGTTATAGAATATTGAGCAGAGTTCCCTGTGCTGTACAGTAGGTCCTTGTTGGTTATCCATTTTAAATATAGCAGTGTGTACATATCGATCCCCAAATCCAAACCTACCCCTTCCCCTCACCCTTCCCCCCGGGTAACCGTAAGTTTGTTCTCTAAGTCTGTGAGTCTGTTTCTGTTTTGTAAATAAGTTCATTTGTATCATTTTCTTTTAGATTCCACATTTAAGCAATATCATATGATATTTGTCTTTTTCTGTCTGACTTACTTCACTTAGTAATGATAATCTCCAGATCCATCCATGTTGCTGCAAATGACATTATTTCATTCTTTTCAATGGCTGAGTAATATTCTATTGTATATATGTACCACATCTTCTTTATTTCTTTATCTGTCAATGGGCATTTAGGTTGCTTCCATGTCTTGGCTATCATAAATAGTGCTGCAATGAACATTGGGGTGTATGCAAGACAATTAAACACTTACATTGTCACTACTACCGTCTTCCCCGAGTTTCTCCATTAGCTTTTAAAATTCCCTTGCTTTCTAGTACAGTTGGATACCTCAGTCTCACTTTGCAACTTTCCAAAACTGGCACTGGCCATTTTTCAAGAAGACTTATTTTTGTTCTAATGAGGACTCATATTAAAGACCAAATATGGGCACTAGTGGTGCCCATTGTTAGAACTAGAAGTTTTAACTTTTTAAAAAAATGATCAATTCATAATAATATTTTCAATTCAATTTTAACATTCCAGTGATTTCACTTAGTTTTTGACTTTATATGTGCATTTCTTTTCCCTTATATTGAAAAAATCTTGAGTCTTAATATCATTAATAAAATAACTTCTTTGACTTATCAGGCAAAATAAAATAGTTAAAAAATAACATACTACTAAGAATAAAACTTTGAAAGGAAGTTTAAAATGCCTTTTTTCTTTTAATGCATAGAACATTTTCCACTGAGGTGGTAGAATCAAAATTTTATGTTATAAAGCCATTGAGAACAATACTTTCTGGGTATAATTATGCTAGCAGTTTTGGACCAGCTCTTAGGAGAAGGCCATATATAGAGAGAGGATGGCTTAGGATAGCTTCCTGGTTTCTCCCTCCAAGGGCTACCTCTACTTTTGCTACAGTGGAATGGAAATTTCTCTGAGCTGTGACATTATCAACACTGTTTTGCCTAACCTTTTCTCCTCTTTTTTCCATCTTTTCTAGCATCCATGCACTATTCTTTCTATAGATATGCCCACAGGATTGCCCACAGTATAGATCCTCTCCTTCTGACAAATGTGTGTGTGTGTGTGTGTGCGTGTGCGTGTGCGTGTGTGTGCTGTGTTCTCTAAATTCTGCTTTCTCCACGTCCCCCACCATCACTTCTGAATCATCTCCATTGTATCTGTCACTCCACCACTAGCCCACTGTATTGTTGTTTCTTGTTCCAAGTCCATTGGTTTGGGGGAAATTTCTCCCAATTTATACCTTATTTGTTTTTTGTGACTTCTGTGGTTTCTCTCTCCTCTTGTATCAGTGAAGGTTTAAGTTATAGAGCTCTCATTTATGCTTCTAGTTATTTCAAGGTTTTAGAAGGAGAAACAAAGAGATCTGTGCTTGAGCTTGCTGCCATGTTCCTATTAGAACTCACGACCCTTAGGTTGCGGCTGCAGCTGAATCCAAATTCATTTGTTGGATTATAAAACGCCCCGAGCTTATACCCAAAGGTGATGATTGAATATATAAAGGAGGGAGAAAAGGCCTCGGTGTAGTTTGCAACTGTGTACCTCAGGCCCCAGGGTCTCTGGGGAGTTAGTAAGAACAATCTAAATTTCCATACGCCTATGAAACATCTTCCCTTGGCTGAAAAATGAATACATTTCAGTACATTTATGGGGTATTGACTATTGAACCCTATTTTTTTTTTTTTTTTTTTTTTTTGCGGTACGCGGGCCTCTCACTGTTGTGGCCTCTCCCGTTGCAGAGCACAAGCTCCGGATGCGCAGGCTCAGCGGCCACAGCTCACGGGCCCAGCCGCTCCGTGGCATGTGGGATCTTCCTGGACTGGGGCACGATCCCGTGTCCCCTGAATCGGCAGGCGGACTCTCAACCACTGCGCCACCAGGGAAACCTCAACCACTGCGCTGAGCCCAATTTTTAAAAATTAAGGATGGTAATAGGCAGGACATAGAATACAATTTGTGTTAACAAACAATTGATTTGGGTACTAGGTTAAGTCTCTGCCAATGAGGGAAAAGATAGTCAGGTATTATACCCATGATGATGGTAAACAGAAGATCCATTTTATTTTATCCTCATTACATTTTTCCTATAAAATCTGAGTAATTGTCCTTTGAGCAAATTTCTTCCAGGAACACCCCAGGAACGTTACAATCTTTGTTAGCACCATTAATTTTTTTGTTTTTAAGATGTTTTTGATGTGGACCACTTTTAAAGTCTTTATTGAATTTATTACAATATTGATTCTGTTTTATGTTTTGGTTTTTTGGCCACGAGGCATGTGGGATCTTAGCTCCCTGACCAGGGAGCAAACCCACACCCCCTGCATTGGAAGGAGAAGTCTTAACCACTGTACCACCAGGGAAGTCCCAGTACCGTTACTTAATCTCATATTATATTCCAGACAAAGACATATTCTTCTTGCTGAGCAATTCATGTACTTCAAATTCTAATGATTTTATATTTATATATTTGCAAAATAATATATATAAAATGTTTCTAAATGTAATTTGAAAAACTCTTATAAAGTATATTCCATACATATATTATTTAATCTAATTATTTCTCCAGATTTGAATAAAATAAAAATTTCCCTGATCATTACTACCATCACCCCCCATGTTACTTTTTATTTAAAAAAATTCATGTAGGCATTTTAATACAATCTTCCCACCTAATAACTTTGCCATATATTTTTACCATTTTCAAATATATTTAGATTTTGCAATTGATAAAGTGCAATTTCACTTTAAAGTATGTTTTTCTAATACATAGTTTTTTCAACAAATTACATTTCCTCTATTACAATTAAAGTACAGCTACATCATGCCACCTTAAATATAATTATTTTACAATAGAAAAGCAAATCAAACAAGGAAAGGTTGATATTTTTTAGTTAGCAAGGCTACAGCAAGGGCCATTTTTCAAGGAGGGCAGAACTGATCCTGTCACTAGAGGACACTGTGTTTCTAGGGAACAGAAAAATAGTTTGTCAAGAAGGTGAGAGGGATGACATTTAAAGAAATAGATAAATATCACATACGCCTCCACAAAAACTGGCCACTTTATATCTCACCTTTGCGAATTCCCATTGAACTATACCTGCTATAAACATTGATTGTTTTTTCATTACAAATATATTTATCATATATTTTTCAAAATAAAAATAATACAATCATTGTATAATACTTAAAAAACAAATAAGCTAAGATAAGCAAATAAAAATTGCTACAATCTCACAAATCAGTCATAGGTACTGTGAACATTTTATATGAGGTTTTTAGTGTGTGTTTAAATATCTAAAGATAGAGATTTAAGAGGTTTTTCCCCCACAATATTATATATAGTTTGACTGTCAGCTTTATTTGCTGAAATATTGTAAACCTTAGTTTAGTATATGAATAATATGGGCACACCTTGATTAAGTTATCTAGTCCACTATTATTAAGCAATTACTTTGCTTCTAGTTTTTCCCTTTTGTAACTACTATTTTGATAAACATATTAGTAAAGGTTTTTAAAACATGTATCTTGGGAGTTTTTTAAGATTAATTCTGAAAAGTCATATGGAGATACTGATGGGTTGGGTATGTATAAACTTTTGAGATGATGACGGAGACTGCTAATTGTCTGCCCAATATGATGATCTGTTATAAAATATCTTTACAAATATGTGGCTGTTTGCAGACTGCCAGGTGATACAGCTCTGGCAGTAAGACTTAATTGAAGTCAGAACTCTGGAAAAGTTCTTTAAAAGGAAGGCTGACCCTGTTATCATGGTTCCCTTTTGCCTCTAGCATTGGAGTATGACTAGGAGAACATCATCTCAGGGTTGGAGTTTTAGCAACCACATGACAAAAACAAACAGCAACCTAGGAATGTCTGGATGCACCCAAAGGAAGTATGGGAGAGTAAGACAGACAGACACAATTAGAATGAGATTATGTCTTTATGGAACTGCCATGCTATCCCTGGATTTTCCACCTCCAGTTTTCTCATTATGTGAGAAAATAAAACACCATTTGGTTAAGTCACTACCACTTCAGCTTTTGCTGTGGACAATTTAATTCCTAATTGATAAAATAGCTAAATGCCTTCCAGAAATGTACAGTCCCACCAGAGACATAGTAAATAGCCTGTTTCACTGTGCTCTTACTGTCACTGGATATCTTGTGTTTCAACTATTTTTTCTAACTGAATAGGGTACAATTTTTTTTATTTAAAATTGTGTTTCTTTGAGTATTACAGGTATTACATTTTTTTAAACATTATTGACAATTTGTATTTTTTATTTTGAAAATTATATGTCTTTTGTCTATTTTTCTACTGGGATATTTGCTTTACTTAATTTATAAAGTTTCTTTGTAAATTGAGATTAGTAACTTTTGATTTTCCATATAAGCTATGCATATGATTTTTCTTTTTTATTGAATTATAGTTGACTTACAATGTTGTGTTAGTTTCTGGTGTACAGCAAAGTGATTCACATACATATATATATATATATATTCATTTCATATTCTTTTCCATTATAGTTTATTACAAGGTATTGAATATAGTTCCCTGTGCTATACAGTAGGACCTTGCTGTTTTTTTATCTGTTAATAAAAAAAGTAGTTTTTATCTGCTAATCCCAAACTCCTAATTTATCCCTCCTCCCCCCTTTCCCATTTGGTAACCATAAGTTTGTTTTCTAAGTCTGTGAGTCTGTTTCTGTTATGTAGATAAGTTGATTTGTATCATTTTTTTAGATTCTACATATAAGTGATATCATATGGTATTTGTCTTTTTCTGTCTGACTTACTTCTCTTAGTATGATAATCCCTAGGTGCATCCATGTTGCTGAAAATGGCATTATTTTGTTCTTTTTTATGGTTGAGTAATATTCCATTGTATATATATACCACATCTTTATCCATTCATCTGTCAATAGACACTTTGGTTGCTTCCATGTCTTGGCTATTGTAAATAGCGCTGTTATGAACACTGGGGTGCATGTATCTTTTTGAATTAGAGTTTTCTCCACATATATGCCCAGGAGTGGAATTGCTGGATCATATAGTATCTCTATGTTTAGTTTTTTAAGGAATCTCCATACTGCTCTCCATAGTGGCTGCAAAAATTCACATTCCCACAAAAGTGTAGGAGGGTTCCTTTTTCTCCACACCCTCTCCAGCATTTATTATTTGTAAGCTTTTTAATGATGGCCATTCTGACCAGTGTGAGGTGATACCTAAATGTAATTTTTATTTGCATTTTATCTAATAATTAAAGATTCTGAGCATCTTTTTCATGTGCCTATTGACCATCCATGTGTCTTCTTTGGAGAAATGCCCATTTACGTCTTGTGCCTATTTTTTGATTGGGCTGTTTGAATTGTATATGCTGTTTGTATATTGAATTGTATGTGTTGTTTTTATATTTTGGAGATTAAGCCCTTGTTGCTTGCAACATTTGCAAATATTTTCTCCCAGTCTATAGGGTGTCTTTTCATTTTGTTTATAGTCTCCTTTGCTGTGCAAACTTGTAAGTTTGATTAGGTCCCATCTGTTTATTTTTCCTTTCATTTCTATTGTCTTGGGAGACTGATCTAAGAAACCATTGCTACTAATTATGTCAGAGAATGTTTTGCCTATGTTCTCTTCCAAGAGTTTTATGGTATCATGTCTTATGCTTAAGTCTTTAAGCCATTTTGAGTTTATTTTTGTGTATGGTGTGAGGGTGTGCTCTAATTTCATTGATTTACATGTGGCTGTACAGCTTTCCCAACACCATTTGCTGAAGAGACTGTCTTTTCTCCATTGTATATTCTTGTCTCCTTTGTCTAAGGTTAATTGACCAAAGGTGGGTGGGTTTATTTTCTGGGCTTTTCATTTTGTTCCCTTAAGCCATTTGTCTGTTTTTGTGTCAATACCATGTTGTTTTGACTACTGTAGCTTTGTAGTATTTTCTGAAGTCTAGGAGGGCTTTGTTCCTCCAGCTTTGTTCTTTTTCCTCAGGATTTCTTTGGCAATTCTGGGTCTTTTGTGGTACATATATATTTTAGGATTATTTGTCTAGTTCTGTGAAAAATGTCATGAGTAATTTGATAGTGATTGCATCAAACCTGATTTTTCTATTTTGTTATTCATACTTGTAGATTACAATTTTTATCTTGAAATTTTTATTTTTGTGTGTTTTTTTCTTTTCACTGTGACTTCTGTTAGTATTTCAATACATAGGAAATCCTTGAAGTCTTTCTGTACCTCAAAATCAAATATTGACCTTTCTATCTGGTTGTATTTTAATACCATACTATTTCATTTAAATCTTCAGTATAGCTAAAATCTATTTTCATATGAGGAAAATATCCAACTTAAATTTTTTTCTGTGGTGAACTATTTATCTCCATATCATTTATCAAATAGCAATTTATTTTATCATTTATCTTTAATTATTTTACATACTATTTTCTGTTTCTTGATCAGGAATATAACAATATTGTGGATATCTACTGTGTACCAGAATTACTATACATAGAGTGATGAATCAAACGTTCTGTCCCAAGAGAATTAGATAAGTATTTTGGAAATAAGTAAATAGTTTATTTCAGTAAGATATGATCAGGACTGGCAAGACAGATCATCTCAAGGTACTCTGTATCTTTTTCCTTCTATTTCTATACGGAATCACATGTTAAAATAATATTTCACACACTTCATTTCTAGATTATTCTAGAAAAGTGTATATATTAGCCAAGCAGATAGGGGGGCACACTATGCTTGGTGTATGTGTGACATTACTGGTTGAATTATGAGGGCAGTGCCTTCTACTATGACCTACCTTCATGGGGATGTAATGCTTTGCTTTTAAATGTCACCCAGCTCTGCTCGTGGTTCTAGAATGCAGACATTCTCACACTGTCCTCTGGAATCCTCAGAAGAATTCATCCGTATGCCACTAGTTTAGCTTGGTCACACCACAGAAACTCCTACCGTATAGAAACACCTATATTAAGTCACCAGCAGGAGCTGCCTTGAAAGGAATGACATTCCCCAGAGGAGGAAAATAACCATGCCATCAAAGGTTCTCTACAGGCTCAGATTTTCAAGCAAGATACAGTATCTGACAAACTGTCAGAAACCCAGCATGAAATGAGCCAATATGAAGCCAAGTCACAGTGCCACTGTCAGAGGGGAACTCAACTGTCCTATTCTTTTCCTTGAAAATAAACAAAAATAAAATGTTTTGATACTGTTGCTTTATTTCTTGACTCCAGGGGTGACAGTGTTTCCTCTGATGATCAAATGAAGTTAAAATTTTATTTTATTTATTTTTTATTTTATTTTATTTTTGTGGTACACGGGCCTCTAACTGTTGTGGCCTCTCCCGTTGTGGAGCACAGGCTCCGGATGCGCAGGCTCAGCAGCCATGGCTCACGGTAGCCACTCCGCGGCATGTGGGATCTTCCCAGACAGGGGCATGAACCCGTGTTCCCTGCATCAGCAGGCGGACTCTTAACCACTGTGCCACCAGGGCATCCCAAAATTTTATTTTTAAAGTGAATTCTGTGTTTGTTTAATTTTATATTGACCTCTGGAATCATGTGGGCCATCACTTTGTAAGCTAAAACTTGAAGACAGAATAATGTCACGATAGTTACTCTTTGTAGAAAGTAGTCTCAAGCAATGATCACAACATCAGGGTAATCTGGGAAAGATTTCCATGTTGAATCTCAGGAAAAAGTTAAAAATTAAGACTACAAAATATTGACAGGTAGCTGTGATTCTGAAGATGTTTCAGGTCTCCAATGCAAACGATGATTTCAACAGACCCCTGAAATTCTCAGATTCTCTGACAGCTTTCAGAGGAATACGTATTTATCATAGAACACTACCATGAAGTTTATTTACCTGGTGTTTGCCCTGAAAGTCTAGAACTTTACTATCCTGTTGCACTAGGCTGTACCACACACAGGTCAAGAATATGCTCTTCTACTTTTCTACATTCAAGGCAGACTGTGTGTGTATATGTGGATCTGCTTCCCTGGACATAAGCCATATGCTGATCACGGCTCTCAGGGACTCAAAATCCTGAAAGCTAAAGGGAAAACAGAAATAAAAAATCAAAAAGAGTGGGGCTGTTTGCCAATAATTCTGCTGCATTTATATATTCTTCCCACTAAAAAGGGAATCTCCTAACGCTGTGGCCCAGGTGTCTGCTAGAAGTATGACTTAATGGCTCCAACAAAGATGCAGTCTCACACTGTAACACCTGAGAGGCAATGCTTGAGGAAGCCAGAGTTTCCCACTGTATGTTGGTGGGGGTTAGGCCCATCAGAACTCAGAAAATGAAAACGAGATAAAGAAATTCTTCAAGGACTTGAGACTTAATTGAATTGGATCTATAGGTCATGCACCCCAATTTTGTAACATATAAATGATAAGAGGAAACAAAGTTTTAAGGAAAAAATTAAGTGATTTCTTTTTATTTTTTATTTGAGATTTTACTTCAGTGTGCATGAGAGCCAACTTCCTTTTGATGGATATGTTGAATGGTTAATATTTAGGTGTAAAGTAGACACTTCTAAAAAGTTTCTGAGGTAGACAGGATTTGACATTTTCTAAATGTGTCTGTGACTATCAACACCTTTTGGAAAGTAATAAATATTGCACAATGAATTTATATCACAGATGTTACATCTGTTCCTCGATGTTGGCATTATAAAGAGATTATAGTTGTTCTTATGTGATGGGAAAGTCACTTATGTCCTTTCTTCACCTTTCTTCCTTTAATATAGTAATTAAAATCATCTGAGGTATTAGCTATTAAGAGAGTCTTTGTATGAATGGAAATTTTAGGACTTTACATTTATATGATGTCATATGTTTATTAGGTAGTTAAAATCTAATTCAATATAACCATTCTATTGGGTTACAAACTCTGGAGCTTCCCAGGTGTAATCTGAAATTAATCTTATACATGGAAGGGCAGGGAGAGACCAAAGAAGGAGGCAGATTGCTCCAGATGGGCAGGTGACAGTTTTACTGAGCAAGGAAACCTACTTATGAGACTTGTCTTGGGTGGCCTTAAGCTTGTGGTGACAGCATTAGGTGGCAGCTTGAAGCAAGATCTTAGTTCTCTGCCTAGGAATCCAACCTGGGCCACCGAGGTAAAAACCAGGAATCCTACTACTAGACCACCAGGGACTAGTGGCTAGAAGCAGAGCCCTGGCTCTTGTCTTCTTTGAAAAAAAAAAGAATTTTACAAAGAGACCAAGGTTGTAAAGACCACAGTGTTAATTGGAAGCACAGTACATGTGGGAAAGCACACAAAGAAGCAGTTTATTAAGGACAGAAGCAAAGCAGAGCTACACACTCAGAGGAAAAGAGTGTGTGTGTCCTTGCTAGAGAGGAGTGCTAAAGGGGTAGTTTAAATTGCTTGTATAGAGGTCATCTATCCAGGTCTTTGGTTTCCTCTGGCCAATCATCTTGCTTTGTTCTTAATATCTGATCTGACTCAGGGTCCTCTCTGAGGTGCACACACACCTTTTAGCCAAGATGAATTCTAGTGTGAGGGTATCTGAGAGGCTGGCAGAACATATTATGGGCTAGTGCCCCTTCCCTTTTTGACCCCAGAGGAACCTTCTGTGCATGTGCAGTTGAGGAGGTCTCCTTGATCTCAAGAATGAAAGATGTGGTCATCTTATCTTTTTACTCAAGCAGAGCTTAGTTCCTCTCCCCTCCTACCATTATCTTTTTCATTGAAGTGTCAGAGGGGGACAAGCTCCAACTGTTCAGCCTGACAAACTCCAGATGCCCAGCCTGGGGCCCATCTACCTCCTGCCTCAGCCTCAAGATGAGTAGTTTTCCACACTTGCCCACCAAATCTTAAAACTTTGTATCAAGGCTCTAAATGAGTTCAGTCATGTACATTGTCTGGAGAGTCTCAATACCATATTTCTATATCAAGGATGTGTCCTTGGTGCAGATTCTGGGAGTGGGGAAGGCAAACAGAATATACATTACAAGGACAGGGGAGGGGGTGGGGAGAATCCTATTGCCTGGGTCCAAATCATGGGTCAATCTGCAGTTACATTTTCTTGATGACTTCCCTCAACACCCTCTAATGAGAAAAAAAAAATAGTTAAAAAAACTACTTCTACCAGAATTCAGATAAGCACTGTGGCTGTGGTCCAGTCCTGGGCTTGTAACTGAGCAGGACCCTATAGGGCCTTCCCAGGACAGATCTTTCCCCTATATCCTCTGCTGTAGCTCCTCTCTGAAGTACCTAGATAATAGTATCTGTTGCACATTTCATGAGTTGTTTTATGGATGCTAAAACCACCACCAAAAGAAATAAATTAACTACTTGATAAGCATGACCTATTGATGCCTGAGGATTGATGTTAACCCCTGTGACACTGCTCTGTTACCTCACCATCAACCAATCAGAGAATTGAGCTGATCACATACCCTGCGAGCACCCTCCCTCACCTGGCCTTTGAAAAGGCTTTGCTGAAACCCAGAGGGGAGTTTGGAATTTGAGTGTTTTGAGCACTAGCTGCCCTGGACTCCTTGCTATAAATGTCCTACAAAAAATGCTGCACTTTCTTTCACCACAACTTTGTTCCAGTAGATTGGCTTTACTGCATGTGGGTGAGAGGACCCAAGTTTGGTTCAGTAGCAGGCTCTTGCCATTAGTCAAGAGTGATCTAAGAGCACTAATCCACTTTTCTTACTTGGTTCAGTCATTCATTCAACAAACCTACTGTAAGCTGGAACGATCAGCCCTCCTACCCCTCCCAAACCATGTCTAGCTCATGCGCCCTTCTCTGTTGTTCAAATGTGCTTTCTCCTAAGCACTGTGGAGGGGACAGACACCTTAACAGATTTATAGGGTTCAAGGGGATATTGTTAGTGACTACACCAAAAACAGACACCAGGATGAGATGGGAGCAAGAGTTAAGCTTGAGTGAATCTCACAGGTGGTGCTGAATTAATATTTTCTTCCTCCTGCCCCAATTTGGGTCCTGCTCTGGTCTTTGACTCGCATTGGTTTTACTAATTCCTTCTCTCACATTTTTGTAACACTGGAGGTGCAAAGATTACCTCTCCATTTTAGGTCTCAGACCTTGTTTCTGGCCTTGGTCACAAAGGATCTGAGAGGACATACTTCCATAGCATTCTGCCTCTGCAACATGCAAGTCTTGCTGTTAATAGTGCCATTTGTTGGTCTACCTTTGTTCCTGGTGTGTCCAAGAATGGCTTGACCTCATTCTTGCTCCTAATTCCATGGATCCTGACCCCCTGGGAGAGTCTGTGTTTGGAATTTGTCATCAATTCTTTCCTTCCTTGACTGTCAGAGATTCAATCTACCCCAACACCCACTATGTCATTTTGATTAGATTTTTCACATCACTGTGCTATTATTCTTTTTCTCGCTTGTGTACTTGGATGTATTTAACTACATTTTGTCTCCAGTTTTGCTCTTATCCTTTACAAATGTTCAGTTTCTGTTGTTTCCATCTCCCTCTTGGTTCTATTCTGGATTTCTGTCCCAAATTGAACTTGAGGTATGACATATGATCCTCCACCTGGGACAAGTCATTTATTGCACATTCTCCTGTAGCCCCGCAGTTGTCCTTTGACCTTTCTTGGATTTATTCCCTGGATCTCTGATTTGACCTTGGGTTTTTTGGTAATTCTCACCCTTGAATACATATCCCAGAAATAACCTATTTTTCCCTTCATTATCACTACCATTCCTAATCACCAGCTAACATTTACTGAGTACTTACCAACAAGCAGGCATGGTGTTAAGCACCTAATATTTATTATCTCACTTAGTCTTTCTAAAATCAGTGAAAACTCAGTCTTTCTAAAATCAGTGAAAAGTAGCTAAATTAATATCATCAAATGCCCCCACAGAAGTGTTGATTCATAATAGGCTTCTATATAGTTCTAGAATGAATGATGAATGACTCTTCATTTTACAACCAAAGAACCAGGGGCTTAGGAACTTATTTATATATATATATATTTAGTTACTTACTTACTTACTTATTTACTTATTATTTTATTATTAATCTGGGGGAAGGTGAAACTGTCAGTCACAAATAAAAATAAACAAGGCTTGGGAATATATTCAGGGAAGCCAGAACTAAAAAATGGTATAGCAGATATAAAAAGAAAAAGACTATAGCTATACAATAACCAAAAGAAAAACTCAATGGCTGAGCTAAATGGCAAATCAGGCAACTAGTAATTATAAGAGTTAACTTTTATTAAATGTTTTTATTAAATGTGAGAGGGTGGCATGGCCTTATATATACTACCAAATGTAAAATAGATAGCTAGTGGGAAGCAGCCGCATAGCACAGCATATAGCTATTGAGTTCCCAGTGATATTCCAAATGCTTTTGCCAACGTACTAGTCATTTTGTGCATGTTGTTTTTCTTTTCTCATCATCCCATGAAAGAAAAATTAAAATAGTTCTGTGTTCTTAGAAGAATGTGATTAGGACTATAAGGAAGGAAAAATGTTTCCTCTACCTCCCTAGGTTCTATAGCTGGGTCTATGAAGTGAATGGGCTGCAAACAGATAAACAGGAGAAAAGGTGTACTGATTTATTGATTTTAATATCACATGAACAGAAGAGTCACAGGGGAAAGAAAGTGAATATTCTCTCCCCCCTAAAAAGAGCAGTGAGATTTAGGAGCTTATATATCATCTTAATAGAGGAAGGGGAGAGAGAACGTAGGCAATTTAGGGGAGATGAAGTGATTTTTAGGAAAGATGAACGAGCCCTTAGAAGAATAGATGGGAGATGTGATAGTTTGTGACCAAGTTTGGGTGTGGTGCTAACTTCTAGTTTCTTCTCCAGTGATAAAACTCCGTCTTCTCTGGTTGATGAAACTTCTGAGGAGGGAATTGATGATAAATGAAGATCTGTTTTTAGGCAGGTAAGGGGAGTTCAGAGAAACATTCTCCCTGCCTTTGTTATTTTTCAAATGCCTTCAGCTCAAAATAATCAATATATCAAAGTGGCATATTTTGGGGTGGCATGTCTTTAAATCCTCTGGGGCAAATGGGCAGAAATTTCAGAGAGGTATATATTCAAGGAAAGCAAAACTTTGTATGAACTTCTTTTCCTGATGATTTTGTCCATCAGAAATATATTCAGGCAAAAGCTATGCAACCCCTCCCTAGGGTGCTGTGGAATGAATTCCAGCATATGTTGGGAGTTGAAAAAGTGATATCTGTGTTATCTTTAGCTTTAAAGCATCTATAGCAAGACACCTGGGGCAAAATAAACTTAAACAAAAAAAAAGAGATGATTGGGCATTTGGCTCTTCCTTATTAAGGAAGAAAACAAGGTACAGAAAACCTTGAGGGGAGAAATTTTACATAAGTAGAAATTCAGGCATAGTGTGGAGGCACAGTGATTATTTTCACCAACTACTCTTTACTGAGACAAAAGTTTCCACTACTCTAATTGCAGATATATTCACAGAAAGTATTTTTCCACTCAATTTCCTCAAGCATCTTGCCTTACTGCAACTGGAGACCCTGTTTTCTGTGTTGGTGATTTCCTAAGCCACACAATTTGATTATGTTCATGGCACTTGAATCCTTGAACAAATATCTTGTAGTTATTAAAAATTTACTGTATGATATTTGGATCTTACAGTAATTTCTTGGATCAGAATATATGAGTTTTGTGAACTAGAGTGGATTTGACGCACCTGAATTATAACGTGGAGCCAACTGAATATTATTTCAAAGTTTTTGCATACATTAAAATAACAGGTACTAATATATACAATGGAATATTACTCAGCCATAAAAAGAAATGAAATTGAACTACTTGTAGTGAGGTGGATGGACCTAGAGTCTGTCATACAGAGTGAAGTAAGTCAGAAAGAGAAAAACAAATACTGTATGCTAGCACATATATAAGGAATCTAAGAAAAAACAATGGTTATGAAGAACCTTGGGGCAGGGCAGGAATAAAGACGCAGACATAGGGAATGGACTTGAGGACACGGGGAGGGGGAAGGGTAAGCTGGAACGAAGTGAGAGAGTGGCATGGCCTTATATATACTACCAAATGTAAAATAGATAGCTAGTGGGAAGCAGCCACATAGCACAGGGTGATCAGCTCAGTGCTTTGTGACCACCTAGAGGGGTGGGATAGGGAGGGTGGGAGGGAGACGCAAGAGGGAGAAGATATGGGGATATATGTATATGTATAGCTGATTCACTTTGTTATACAGCAGAAACTAACACACCATTGTAAAGCAATTATACTCCAATAAAGATGTTAAAAAAAAATCACATGTACTAATTTTCACATTTTCTTTTGGTTGATCATCACAAAGGATGATTAGATGTAAATATTTAACTTAATCCTTTCCTCCAAAAGGATCAGAAGATAAGTCTTCTGACCCAGGTTATGTCTGCAAAGGGTACTCCATCCTGTTTTCAGCATAGCTGTTCCCTTGAATATCTCTAAGGCTTTGTCTGAAAACCAATAGGAAAGGATAAAGTCAACAAAAAAATGAAGCATATTAAATACTGTGAATAGTCAATATGAAACAAGATATTGAGTAGTGTCTATAAATTGTACTTTATACTGAACTTTTGGAATGGAAAAATAAGGCTGATTTTACATGGATTTTTGTTATGAAGTCTAATATTTTACAGATTAGGTCAATTTTCCCCAGAGATAAGCTGCAAAGTGTGATGGGAAAAAAACTGGCTTTTGAAGTTGGAGAACTTAGTATGTTCAAGTATTCACCTGCCATTAGGTGACCTGAAAAACTCTTGTTATCTCAATCAGATCACTTTACTCATCTGAAGAACTAGGAAAATGTAATAATACCCAGTCTGTAGGGTTATTATACAAATAAGTATTCAGAATATTGTGAATGTTTTCTTATATTTATTCAAGAAACATTTATTGAGACTGTTATACACCAATTACCAAGGATATACAGGAGAATAAAATGAAGCAGTAGTTTGTAAAATTTAAAGGAATATACACATTATGTAGTTTTACTCAAAAGTCTTCATTAATACATCACTGACTAATGTATAGTTTAGTCCTGATATTTAACTTTAGTGTTGTAAAATAAACTTAATACATGATACATTGAACAGATTGAATGTGACCGAATTTGCAAAGGAAAATCAGGTATATAATTCTTAACAGTCTCCACCCAACCCTTGCACACATGCCCCCAACACATCTTTTTCTCTCTATTAACTTTCAGTGTACAAATTTCCTTCTTGATCTTGCTGTCCTTATGATAAAACACAACTGTTTTGCTTCCTCAAATTATAGGGAATTGGGGATGTTTCATTGTTGGTTTATTCTGGAATTACACTGCACAATGACAGAAAGACAACAAATTATCATTGTTTTGGATGTTAGAGAATAATTAGATGTTTGCGTATCAGAAGAGGAAATATTCCCAGTGCCTATGATAAATGGTGAAATCAAGCAATTTAGGAGTCTCAACTAACAAAATCATAACACATTTGTTGTGAGATTGTCTCTGTGTTTCTAGCTAATGCTGCTCTGCTGATGTTTCTAAGTGCTAAGAAATGATTTCTCAAAATATGTGATATAAAATACATGACATGATGAGCCCCAGATAAGAACTATTAGTTGTCTTTCTTCATTAATCATTTTTTTCTGGTAATTGGAGATGTCAAACTTACCCTGTGTTTCTCTTACCAAATTTAGGGAGCTCTGTATATTGCATCTTTAGCATTGTAATACCTAGCTATTATCTTAAAGTGAAGTACTTTGCCAAGGATATGGTCTTTAGTATCATAGGTGTCCCTGTGCAGGGCCCAGGATCTGTTGGGCAGGAAAATGCTCAGATTTTCTAGAGGTAGTCATTTAGTTTGGTGATAGTTTAAATACACAAATTTTTATTCAAGCACAGATAGGTTTGCATCTAGGCTCTGCCATTGATTTACTCTGTAAATTTCACCCATTTATTTAACTTTCTAAGATTAATCTCCTCAGTTATATAATGAAATAATGGCAGTCTATACTTTAAGTGGTTATAAGGAGTATTTAAAAACGTAATGAATGTAATAAAATTATTACCATGTCTGATATTTAGTAATCTGTCAATAAATATAAATTATTGTTCATCACAGTCAAGATTAGAAGTATCCTAGTAGGTTTTGTAACCTAAGGACAATAAAACTTTTCAATTTGAGAACACAGAGGATTCAGATGAAATCCAGAAGAACAAAACAAAACAAAAGCCATTCAGTTATCAAAGGGAGAGCAAAAGGTAGATGAAATAAACATTTCCATTAATGCCGCTGCGTGAATGGAAGTTCCACACACACACATTGTCTCATTGAATTAAATCCTAACATACCTTTTAAAAAAGGAATTTTTAGATAACTTTTTTTTTTTTTTTTTTTGCGGTACGCGGGCCTCTCACCGTTGTGGCGTCTCCCATTGCCGAGCACAGGCTCCGGACGCGCAGGCTCAGCGGCCATGGCTCATGGGCCCAGCCGCTCCGCGGCATGTGGGATTTTCCTGGACCGGGGCACGAACCCTTGTCCCCTGCATCAGCAGGTGGACTCTCAACCACTGCACCACCAGGGAAGCCTCCAGATAACTTATTTTAACAGCAAAAGAGACTGAGAAATATTGATAGCTAGAGTAATATACCTGAGATTACATAGCTATTGAGTTGCAGAGCCAGCTTTGGATCCTGTGTCTTTTTTTAATTTTTTTTTCCCACAAGCCAAGATTAAATATCAGGCACGCTCAGATTAGGAAATCTGCATGTAATACATATTCAAGTCAAATTACAAAGGTTTGGGATCATGGCAGTGATCAGATTGTATTCGAGAGCAGTGATGTAACTCTGATTCACCAGTAAAGACCATTTCCCGTAGGAGATCCTTGGAAACTTCCCATCAGGGCAGGACATGAATGGCTGGGTCTCAGTTCATAGCTTTGTGTTTACAAGTGACCATGGGTAACTGGGTGGGAGATCAAGAAGTGGCGTTGACAGAACATGCCCAAGAAGCAGAGTGCCAGTGACTCTTAGACCGTCTCAATTCCCATGAAAGTAATATAAAATAGATAGGAACTATAATAATAATATTTATTATACTGCTATGCCTCTATATCAGGCACTGTTAATAGGTACCTTCATCATACTAATGCTATTTTTTTAAGGAGCCATGCAACACTAATGTTAGTGTTTCCATTTTATAGGTAAATGTAAGGCTCTAAAAGATACAATAATTTTCCCAAGGTCATGTGATTAAATAATAGTAAAGAAACTAAATTGTATTAGAAATTAAGAAGGGTACAGGGCCCGTGAATTCTGTTACTAACCGAGAATCAGCAAAACCTCCAGTAGATTATTTTGTATTTCAGTATATAGCAGCACTATGTGAAGAAAGAGTACTTGACATTGACAGAGGATTCTTTGTTTTTAATTTTGCTTTATGGTATAAAGTGTAGCCTTCAACATATCATTCAATTAAACTATTTCACCCTCAGTATTCATTGTTGTAAAATATGAGAATAATGTTTCCCCTGTTTATTTCACTGTAAGGAAATCGTGAATTGGTACTATATAAATTCAAAGATAATATGCAAATATAACATTATTTTTGCCTATCTTCCTGGAACTACTTTTGAATAAAATGGGTTTAATACACATGAAAATGCTAGACAATTATAATGAAAAATCAAGAATCATTAAGGATAAGTGTAACCATTCCTGGGAGTATATAGGTGTTTGAATATTTGTACATAGAAAGGTCATTACTGTGCTTTCCATTCTCATTATTAATACAATCCAAGATTTTTTTTTTTTTTTTTTTTTTTGCAGTACGCGGGCCTCTCACTGTTGTGGCCTCTCCCGTCGCAGAGCACAGGCTCCGGACACGCAGGCCCAGCGGCCATGGCTCACGGGCCCAGCCGCTCTGCGGCATGTGGGATCTTCCCAGACCGGGGCACGACCCTGTGTCCCCTGCATCGGCAGGTGGACTCTCAACCACTGCACCACCAGGGAAGCCCAATCCAAGATTTTTTAAATCATATTTGTTATGAATCCTATATTTTTTGATATCAAGAAAACAAATCTCAGTGGGGACAGCTAACATGTCCAAGACCATATTATTAGTTAGCAGTGATATTGGGACTAGAATTCAGATTTTGTACTTCACAAATTTATTTTCCCTACACACCACTCTCTTCTGTACAAAAGGATGGATTTTTATGCCCAATGGAATGATGGTGTAAGAATTAATTTAGTTCCTTCTTCAGAGCATTTGTATTTTTTTTTTTAATGTTTGCGAACCAGTAGTTTATTTATTTATTTGGATGGAGCATGCAGGATCTTTGTTCTCTGAACCCATACCCACTGCAGTGGAAGTACAGAATCTTAACCACTGGACTGCCAGGGAAGTCCCGAGTATTTGTATGTTAAAAGCCACCTTTGAGCTCAAAACTTTAAAAAGGGGCACTGTAAAGCCTGTTCCCAGTTCTCTGGTGGCTTATATGGAAAGTTCTCTCTGCTACTTTTATAGAACTTATTTCTGCTTCTGGATATTCCCTTATGAGCCCCAAGATGCATCTCATTTTCAAACTCCCTCCTTCCTTTATCTCCCCAACATTCTCCAGATTCCGAGGGCCCTTTTCCTGGTCCTCTGGCTAGTAAGCCACTTCTTTATTCTCGCCACTCTGCAATGTGGTTCCTGAAGCTAAATTTGGTTGTGTCCAAGTGGCAGGAGGATAGAGAAGTGAAAAACAAGAGAGCTGTCCCCCAAAACTTTCTGGACCACGGTTCCTCTGATGAGAGAGAAGGATTTCTGTATCAGTGTTTCAGGTACCTGCATGGTCACTTCTGCCACTGAAATGCAGCGTCAGGAGTTGGAATTGCCTGGGAGCAGGGCTGGGAAAGAAACAAAAAGGTGGGGGGAAGGCGGAGATTTCTCACTGCCTCTGCCCCATAGAGACGTCCCTTCCCATTCACTGGACTCAAAATGAGAGCCTCTCTTGGAAATCTTCCTATCCATATCCGGTGCACATTGCCATGATTTATTTTGCCTTAAAAACCAGTAATGGGGGGAGAAAAATAATAAACGGAAAATCATCATATAATTCATATTTGTGGAGATTTCCTCATATGAATATATTTTACACAGGTCTCTACTTAGCTCTGCTAGTGTAGGAGTATCCCTGAATTAAACAAACTCTGACACAATTATCAGAAAGCCCAAGAATAAGAAGACTTGAAACTATGATTATTCGCTAAACCATGTTTCCCTGTTGAGACCTAATCTAAACGGTCAGCATCCTTCCATAGACATTCTTTTGCTCAGATTCAACACTTCTTTTAATCTTTACATGTAAATTTAAATCTTTAAATGTAAATTTAATCTTTAAATGTAAATTTTAATTTTTTTTAGCTTTATTGAGATATAATTGACATATAACATTGGGCAAGTTTAAGGTACACAATGTGTTGATCTGATACGCATATCAATACATTGCAAAATGATTACCATCATACCGTTAGCTGACACCCCCAACAAATCACATAACTACCATTCCTTTTTTGTGATGAGAGGATTTAAGATGTATGGTCTTAGTAACTTTCAACTATATAATACAGTATTATTAGCTATAATTACCTTGCTGTACATTAGATCTCAGAATTTATTCATCTTATATCTGGAAATTTGCACCCTTTGACCAATATCTTCCCGTTTTACTCTCTCCAGCCCTTGGTAACCACCATTCTATCTTTTGTTCCTACAAGTTTGGCTTGTTTAGATTCCACATATAAGTGATATCATACAGTATTTGTCTTTCTCTGACTTACTTCATTTAGCATAATGCCTTCAACTTTCAGCCAAGTTGTTGCAACTGATAGTATTTCCTTTTTTCCCAAGGCTGAATTAAAGTTCCACTGTATATATATATATATATATATATATATATATATATATATATATATATATATATATATATATATATATATATATCACATCTTCTTTATCCACTCATCCATATACAGACACTAAGGTTGTTTCCATATCTTGGCTATTGTGAATAAAACTACAATGAAAACGGGAAAGTAGATATCTCTTCAACATCTTGTCTTCATTTCTTTTGTATCTATACCCCACAAGTGGGATCGCTGGATCATACGGCAGTTCTAGTTCTAATCTCTGAGAAAACTCCATACTGTTTTCTATACTGGCTGCAATTTGCATTCCCACCAACAGTGCACAAGGGTTATTTTTTTCATATCCTTGCCAAGACTTCTTTTTTTGATGATAGCCATTCTAATAGGTGTGAGGTGATATCTCCTTGTGGTTTTGACTTGCATTTTCCTGATGACTAGTGCTGTCCAGCACCTTTGCATGTACCTCTTGACTATTTGTATGCCTTGTTTAGAAAAATATCTATTCAGTGCACCTGCCCATTTTCTAATCAGGTTGTTTGATTTTTTTTTGTTATTGCTATTTTGTTGTATAAATTCCTTACTTATTTTATGTATTTCAGAGCTTCTCCTATGTCTGCAATTTCTCAAAATAATCTTTATACCAAAGAGGTATATTCTCAGGTGGCATATTCTGCTACTTTTCACTTTCTTCCCATCTCTCAAAAACATTGAAGGTCATCCCTAAACTGGATTTTATTTTTTTTACTTTATTTTTATTTATTTATTTATCTTGCGGTATGCGGGCCTCTCACTGTTGTGGCCTCTCCCATTGCAGAGCACAGGCTCTGGACGTGCAGGCTCAGCGGCCATGGCTCACGGGCCCAGCCGCTCCGCGGCATGTGGGATCTTCCCGGACCAGGGCACGAACCCGTGTCCCCTGCATCATCAGGCGGACTCTCAACCACTGCGCCACCGGGAAGCCCTAAACTGGATTTTAAATAATCTTCCTGCTTAACATTTAAAATTCTCAATTTTTCTGTACATTCATTTTAATATCTGCTTCAAATCAGCTTTCTAACTTTTCACTTACCATTTACTTTCTCAAGTCAAAAAGTTAAAAGAGCTCCCCCAGGCTCCTCATATTAAGATTAACTTACAATGTTCTACAAGACAGCCCTTGAAAAGGTATCTTATTTAGTTTCTCACCTTTTCCTACTAATGACTCACCACTTCACTCAGCTAAGGTCTCTAGCTGGTTTTCTAATTTTCAAGCAAGACTACCCAGTGTGTTCTTGGTTTTGCTTATCTTTTACAAATCTTCATTATCCTCAGTTTTGATCAAGGAAACCTAGTCTTTGAATTTGTTTTAAACCTGGTGGTATTTGAGTTACACTGTCTTATGTTATATCACCTAGCTTTTGATTGTTTATATTTCTCTATAGTGCTAATATCAATTTAATTTAACTTACTTTAAAAAGTGATTAATAATGTGGGTTGTACTTTGGAAACATCATGTTTATTTGTGGGGATTTTTTTGAAATTAAATTAAAATTTTTTTATCAATTGCATATTGTGTAGAAGACAGCATAAAGTCCCACCCAAATCCTTTATAGCTTTATGAAACTTTTTGGACACACTGGTCTTTTCCTTATCTTAATTCCCATAGACTGTATTCACATAAAATATATTCTCTAAGATAATTTCTATGTTTAATAGTTCAAAATTTTACCTACAACTAAGCTGGCATTGGTAAAATTAGAATCCTATGCTTTTATCAGAAACATAAAATGTACATTTTGGTTACTTAGTACTGTAAAGGGTTGTCAAATATGAAATATGCACATTTCCAAGAAGTATAATATAATTTCTGATGTATTTAAAAATGAAATTAAAAACAACAAAGAGCCAAGCCATAAAATGTATTTAATTGTTAAAATAAGAAACCTGTTTCCCAGATACTTCCAGAGCTTGTAACTACATTTATCTAAACTATCACACTCTATATCTCCAGTACACTGCACAAATGGACTAATGGCAAGCAAACTATCGACCTTAGTTCATCCCAAAGATTTGGCCCTCATCTTAAAAGCAGCAATAAATCCTCACATTTCCCCACACAGCTCATCATCAGTTTGCTGAATAAGCATTCTGGACCATGTGGACTGTATTTCCAGAAAGATGCGTTCCCAAAGCAATATCCTCAGATATGCTGAATCAGCATGCTAACAAGGAACACAAAGAGACGCCTTTAAATGTTTTGTCTGAGCCAGAGTCTATTAGTAGAGATGAGTATTCAACATAAAGACAAAAACATACAGGTGGTAAGAATCTTTTAACCTAATACATGCATGTAAGTACGTGCAGTTCTTTACTTGATCATAGCTTTTATTTGATTCAAGAACTTGTTAGTTTCTGCCTATGAAGGACAGGCTATAAAACCATGACGTTGTTTTCATAAATCTCCAAATCTGATGCATTACTTTGATTACAAGATTTGACAAGATGATTTAGGATGTTTTGCCTTATTTAAATCAATTTAACTCTGTGATGCTACCATGTTGTTAAAGCATGTATTTTGATTTGTCAGCCTACTTCAGAAATACAATGGCTATCGATTTTTAAGGCAAGCATTTATTGGACTTCTAGGAGCTGGTGATCCAATCTATATTTAGCTAGACTTTTGGTTATAAAGAAAATAATCTCTAGGTGGTTATGGCTAACAGTTTTGAGGTTGTCTGTGAGCTATACCTATTCCAGATTGCGATCACTATAAAAAAGCTGAAAATTGAAAAGGCATTATCATCAGATGTCCATCTTATACCAGGTTAATTCCCCACCACTTAAAAATATACACAAAAACACACTTAATAATCCATAGTAGCTCAAATCTTTGGCAGTAGTATTTTTTCCATTACTGGATCTCTTCAGAATTTCCAATGACTATGTTTGAAGACCATCAAGATTCGGTAAATCAAGCACTATAGCATACAATTTTCTGATTATCCTGGCCAAAAAAAAAAAATAGTTTCCTATAAGATTAAATAAAATCATATATAAGTGGGAAATAAAAATCTTACTTAGAATTGGTGCTGGTTGATGATAGGCTGATTCATTCAAGAGCTAAATAATGTGTTCTCATATATTCATTTTAAATAATTTACAGCTCAACAAAATAATTTATCCATCTAATGGCATTTTATAATCTTTCACAAAGAAATGGAGGCAGAATATAAATCCCATGCATGCGAAAGGTCTATTGATGTCAAATAAAGACCTTTCTTCACTAACACCAATCCACTGCTTTTCAACTGATTGCTCAAGCTCCCTGATTCCTCTTGGCTCAACATCTCAGATCTTTCTATTCATATCAAGTCCCTTTGATTCTGCTGCTCCTTCGAGTTCCATTCCCTGGATGAATAGAAAGCATTCTCCCAGAGATAATTTTAAGAGTTATGTTCCTTCTATATTATTTATAATTCATTAAAGCACCCTCATTTTATTCCAACCAACCTCACATTATTTAATTGAGTTGGGTCCCTCTCATATGGATTTCTTGCTAGAGGAGAGGGTGGACCAATAGACACTATAGAAACGCTGCCATGTTGAAGCTAAGCATGTTTAAATCTGTATTTAAAGACCTCCAAGATATTGAAATAAATCTGATTTTCAGTCTTCTTTTAGCGGTTTGCCAAACCAGCACTTATGAAGAAGATCAACAATATAAACTAGATAAAAATGAAAGAATGAGGACTGACGGGGTAGGAAAAGGCCTATATGCTTGATAATCGGACATTGAGGCACTTGTACCAAGCCCTAGGATGAATCAGAGAATTAATTGTCAGACATTAAAATAGGTAATTCCTGGAGTTGCTTCCAGTTCAAGTGCTTTAAGCGTAATTATTATAAATGTATTTGTCATTTCTGTGTTTACTCTGAACTGTGTGTTGTATTTTTGTGGTTGTTGCTTAAAATCATGACCTAAAATATACTAGGCAAAATACATCAAGTCAGCAAATCTTAGGTGTACAACTCAATGAATTTTCATAGAGGTATGTATTCACCTAACCACCTTCAAGATCCACGTATAAAACATTACCTCAGGGCTTCCCTAGTGGCGCAGTGGTTGAGAGTCTGCCTGCCGATGCAGGGGATGCGCGTTCGTGCCCTGGTCCGGGAGGATCCCACATGCCGCGGAGCGGCTGGGCCGTGAGCTGTGGCCACTGGGACTGCGCATCCAGAGCCTGTGCTCTGCAACGGGAGAGGCCACAACAGTGAGAGGCCCGCATACAGAAAAAAAAAAAAAAAAAATACCCCAGATGCTTCCCTAATGCACCTTACCAGTCCATGAACTACTCCAAAGGTAACCATCCTTCTTACTTCTATCACCATCAATTAGTTTTGTCTACTCTTAAACTTTGTATAATGGAATAGTACAGCATATGTTTTTTGCCTGAAGCATTTGCCTAACATGATGACTGTGAAATTAATCCATGTGAATGCATGTATAAGTAATATATTCTTTTTATTGCTTTGTAATATTCTATTACAAAAATAAACCATAATTCATGTATCCATGTTCACTTGCTGAATACTTGTGTTTACATTTAAGTTATTATTAATAAAGCTGTTATTAATATACATGTACATGTTTTTTGATTATATATGCACTCATTTCTCCTAGATATATACCTTAAGATAGAATTGTTAGGTCATAGGTAAGGCATATGTTCAACTTTGATAAATATTGTCAAACAGTTTTTGTAAATGGTTAGATCAATTTTCCTCCTCACTAACTTTTAGAAGGGTTCCAGTTCCTCCACAAATTTGCTGACACTTGATATTATCAGTCTTATTAATTACAACTAATTTGGATGGGTATGTAGTGATACAATCATCCCTCTGTATCAGAGGAGAATTGGTTCCAGGACTCCTGTGGATACCAAAATCTGCAGATGCTCAAGTCCCTTATATAAAATGGTGTATTGTTTGTATATAACTATACACATCTTCCTGTATACTTTAAATCATCACTAGATTACTTATAATACCTAATGCAATGTAAATGCCATGTAAATAGTTGTAAATATAATGTGAAAGCTATGTAAATAATTGCCAGCACATGGTAAATTCAAAATTTGCTTTTTGGAATTTTCTGGAATTTTAAAAAAATATTTTATGTCTATGGTTGGTTGAATCTATGGATACAGAACCCATGGATACAAAGGGCTGACTGTACCTCATTGTAGCTGTAATTTGTATTTACCAGATAAGTAATGATATTGACCTTTTTATCAGATACTTACTGTCCCAATGGATATCCTCTTTTACAAAGTAGTTCAAGACATTTGCCTATTGTGTTGTTTTCCTTTTTTTAAACTGAGTTATAGCAATTCTTTATATATTCTGGAAAAGACTGCATAGTTAGACATAAGTATTGTAAAGATGTTCTCAGTGTGTGATTTCTGTTCACAATCTTTTAATGACTTGTTTTTATGAACAATGATTCTTGATTTTAATGAAATCAAGTTAATCAAAATAATTTGTACTTTTCAATGTTTATGCTATTTGTCATGTTAAAGAAATCTTTGTCTCCTCTGTAGTCTTAAAGATACTTTTCTATGCTTTTTTTCTATAACTTTTCTTAACCTTTCATATTTAAGTTTATATTTCATCCCAATTAACATTTTTTCATATATTTATTTTTATTGAACAAAATAAAAGTGATAAAACCATTCCCTGGGCTCCAGTGTGTTGAGTGAAGGTACTGTAACAGAAACTATACCAGAGGCTATGTGCATTCTTTCTAGATATTCCCACTGCCCTTATCTACTGAGTTTCCCCTTAGCATAATTAGACCTTACTCTTTTTTTTTTTTACCTGTGATTTCTTAGAGTGAAGGAGAAAAAGAAGCTCTGAAGCAACATACTTTTATTTTGTATGTTTAACTGATTCAAACTTGACTTGGTCTACTATTTCTTAATTAATGAAAAATGAAAACTCCTACATAATGCTCTAAGGCAGGAACTGCAAACATTTTTCATAAGGAACAAGAAGGATGCCTTTGCAGGCCACCCAGTCTCTGTGGCAAATACTCAACTCTGCCATTGGAGCACAAAAGCAACCATAGATACTGTATGCATGAATAGGCAATATTTGGTTCTGATATAAATTTATTAAAAAGAAAAAAACTGACAGGGAGGTGGATTCAGACTGTGGACTGTAGTTTTCCAATTCCTGCCCTTAAGGAAAGGAAAAGCAACTACCATTTTTGTCTGTCTAGTACACTATAGGTGTCATTCCAGAATATAAAATAATCATGCAGGTTAAAATTTTATTTTTAAAATTTTCATTTCCAAGAGTCGGTCCATTGGCTAACTACCACGTTGGTTAGCCTGGTAGCTAACGTGATTGAAAATGTGACTAGTTTGAATAATAATAAACGTGATTCCAAATTAACATTTTTATTTGATATGATGTAAGGGTCAAGGCTGATTTTATTAGCTGAGCCTGCCTTCTGGCTCTGCTCCCAGTAGCTGATCCTCCTCTGAAGGAGGGTCAGAGCAACATAGCCCAGTATCCAAAACAGGAGAAACTCAGAGAAAAATTTCCTGAGTGGAGTCGACAAACAGGAACTTCAAGCAGTGAAATATAGGACAAATTCAGTCTAGAAAGTGAAACATTTTGAGCTCCTAAATTATACTTAGAAGTTGAAACATGAGGTCAACACCTCTCTCTCTACTTATAATAATAGAATTTCAACTAGCTATAGGTGTTGCCTTAATTACCCATATATACACTCATTAATAGTTTTTAAAAGCCTAAACAGTGGATGCTATAAACGCCATATTTATGGAAGGAACATTTGTAATTAAATCCAGCAAATGTGCTTTCTAAATTCAGTTTTTGCAAAGCTCCCTATTAGGATTCTCTTAGCCTTTTTTGTTCTTTGTGTTCTCACTCTGCGTAATGAAAGCCATGCCATCCTGCAACGCTATCAGTAAAAATGCATCTAATGACGTGCAAAATACTTTCAGTCCTTCAGAAAAAAAAGTTGTATGTATCAAAATTTCTGAAATAGTAGCAGATCACAAATAGTCCAAAGCAATATCTGCATCAATTTTGGTAATAGTCCAGCTTATACCCAATCTCATTTTAAGGCAACTAGATATTTGCAAAAACATTGCAAAAATACAGCCTGGATATTAAACTAGCTTGATATTGGAGATGAACAAACAAATGAACATGTGATCAGTGAAAGAACACCAAACGCTTGAGAAATACATGTAGGCTGGACCAGAATTATTGTTCCTCCTTTGCATGTATTTATGGTGAATAAAGAATGGGAAAGGCCAAGGGTCCACTCCGCGTGCAGAACAGTCTTTCCATGCCCTGCAGTCCCACTCTCCACCCCACTCCAACCTGTTCTGTGTCCCACATGACTGATCTCTACAGAATGTATCAACGAGCCTTTTTTGCCCCATAGATTTTGGTTGAGTTCATCCAGAGGGAGGCACCAGCAGGGGAAAGGAAGACAGAAAAAGAAACATGGTAGTATTTATTCCTTCAGCTACTTCTTAGCTGGCTCCTGTTTCTCGCACAGGGTCACAGCAGCCTTCTCATGTGCCACAGCGACAGTTCTCTCCAGGTTCTTCGGGTAAAGCACCTTCCAGTTGGATCTTTGGACCTCGAGGTTGTATGTTTCTTATTGTTGTTGGCCCTGGCGTGCATTGCTGCCTCTGTTGGTTTCATTTCACTATGCTGGTCCCTTCCTCAAACTCTGTTCAGTTGAACCTACCTTTTTTAAGCTTTTATTTTGAAAGAATTTCAAAATTATAGAAAATTTAAAAAATTGATACAGAGAAATCTTATGTTCCTATATCCAAACTGACAAATTTCATTGTCTTGTAATATTTGTTTTACATATCTTTTCTTCATACTTATATATGAATATATATTTGTAAAATTAATTTTTATAAACAATTTCCCCATAATACTTTAGTGTGTCTTCTTTGTAACAAACATATTCTTTTACATAGCCACAGTGTAGTTATTAAATTCAGGAAATTTAGCATTGAAATATTGATCTATAGCCCATATTAATTGTATTTTTCAATTATTTCAATAATGACTTTACAGCCATTCTTTTATTCTAATATAGGCTCCAGTCCAGAATCATGTATTGAATTTAGTTGTCTTGTCTCAAACCTCACTTTTGAGTATATTATCTATTTCCTGATGAGACTGTGAATAATACACTCCATATGAAAAGTGATGAATAAATGCCCCCAGTAGTCCTGATTGGAATTATGAGTATAAAAGTTATATTTCCTTGTTTAGTCTGCACACTTATTGCTCCAGAAAACAGTGTCCCCATTCATTCAGTGTTCATTAAGTTCCTGCTCCATGCAGAGCCACGTATGGACTAAGTGCTAGGAATTAGAATGTGCAAGAGGAAGACATCAAAGAAATAGAAAAATAATTCTTATGTCCTATGAGTTCTAACCTTAAGAGACATGAAGGTTTTTCTTTTTTCCCTCTGAAAAACAAAAGGAAGGTTATAGCAAGAACTTTAAAATTCAAAGTATACTATTGGACAGGACTGACAAATACCTGGAAAAATTCTGCTGTTTTATAAGCCTTGGGACTTCCCTGGTGGCTCAGTAGTTAAGAATCCGCCTGCCAATGCAGGGGACACAGATTCGATTCCTGGGACAGGAAGATCCCACATGTCGCAGGCAACTAAGCCCATGAGCCACAACTACTGAAGCCTGCACTCCCTAGAGCCTGCTCGCAGCAACTACTGAGCCCATGTGCCACAACTACTGAAGCTCTCATGCTCTAGGGCCCATGTGCTGCAACTACTGAGCCAGCATGCTGCAACTACTGAAGCCCACACACCTAGAGCCTGAGCTCCGCAGCAAGAGAAGCCAGCACACTGCAATTAAAGTAGCCCCCCCTCACCACAACTAGAAAGCCCGTGTGCAACAATGAAGAGCCAACGCAGCCAAAAATAAAATTTTAAAAAATAAATAAATAAAAGCGTTGCTGGTGTAGATGTCAAAAACTAATCATGGACCATTTCTACAGAGCCCAGTTGTGGTCTCAGAAATTTTCACACCACAGCGAACTAAGAAGTCATTATCAATTGATCAAAGCACACATCTGCAATGAAATCATTTTTCCCATCTCTGATCTAGGAATAAGCATACATTGTAAAAATAATGTGAAGGACCCAGGACTGAATGAGGTAAAGGACACTAGCCAGATGGCCTGTAGACAATGCAAAAATGAGTGACCCAAAGCAAAACACCAGCAAATTCAGAAAATATGAGCAAAGCCTTTTTACTCAAATAACAGACAGCTTTTGTCTCTCAGTTATAGGGACACTGTTTATTGGAAGTAAAACCAGACAACAATCTATCAGAAGATTGTTTTTATACTTGGGCACTGAAGTGGGATTTGAACATGCAGAGGTGCATTCACTGGCCTTTAAAGAATCTGATAATGACCCAGCCTTACTCCCCAGACTTACTACAAAGTGGATAGAAGAGAGTCCGCAGAGAATTTGCAAAAGACCAAGTCAAATTAGAGATGTAAATAAAACAAACATTAACATCCTAAGAAAATGAAACAGAACTCTAAGCCATTCAGCTGAAACCAGCAGAACAACTAAGAGGAAGCAGAGCCCCTAAGGGTCATATCTGAGCCATGGTGAAGACTCTAAACTACCTATAAGCTTAATTTGAAAGCAAGTAAAGTGTTTTTTTTCTTTTTTTAACCATTCCCCTAGGTAGGCAGCTGTCACCAGATCAAAGGCTGTTTAACATTCCAGAGCTGGCTAATCAACAAAATCAAAAGGATCTTGGATTTCCCCAAGAGGTGACATCCATTTCATTAAGGCTTATATGAGTGAACAGAAGGAGAACATTACTATAGGTTTTGCCTCAGGACACTCAAATGAAAATCATATTTCACTATCTTGATTGCATTTGCAACGCACAAAACAAAGGGGAAAAAATGTGACATGTTGCACATGGAGCAATTTTTCCACATACAATGTTCTTGTCCTCAAGGTAAATCCAACTAGTCATGCAAAGTTCTCACTTCCCACTTGGAAACACACACACACACACACACACACACACATAATATATACTATATATATTTAAGTTCTTGAGTTAAAAATAAAACAGCAGAAACAAAAGTTGCTGTTTTCTCAAACGACAGCATAGGCACTTTCCCCGTGAAAGAAGGTTTAACGCGGGTCACAGAGATAGTAGCAAGGCTAGGAATCTGGACATTTACTCCTCTCTGAAAGGGAACATACAGCAAGATCCAAGCCTTACACAAGACTGGCCATGGGTGCTGGCCATGTACGGGACCACCTACACTACACAATTTTAACTTAATGCTTAGTTGTTTAAGACACTTAGGCTCAGTGAAAATGAAGGTAAGAGAAACTTCATAAAATAAGAGAAAAGAGTGAGTAGGAATTGAAGTCCTGGGGAATATAAGAGTGTGAATTATTGGGAGCATCGAAGAGCGAGGCACCCAGCGGTGAGCGTGCTAGACCCAGACTTCCCCCTCTTCACGACATTACTGCCCTCTCTCTTTCTACTGGCTCTTTAATATGGTAGAGCCATGCCAAAGCCATAAATTCCTGCCTTTACACTTTGGATATTGAACTTGATCTGACTTTTGCCAAAGGAGCATTTCGGGGGCTCCTCTTCGTTACCAAGATTAGAGCTGTGAAAAAAATTAACACCCATGTGGAAGGTGTGAGAAAAAGATGCCTTGTAACTTTTCTTCTCTTTTCTCCTCTTCTTTTCATTTCTTCTCCTCTTCTCCACCCCACTCCGTGTCTTTTTCCTTCTTCTTCAATCAGACTTTTGGTACATGAATTTTAAAAGGACGCTTCATGTCAGGATTTAGTGGGTCAGTTTAGAATAAAGAATTAAGTCAATTAGCTCTACAGTCAGACTGCCCAGAGCACAGGTTGGCACACGTTTTCTGTAAAGGACCAGATTGTAAATAATTTAGACTTTTCAGGCCTTAAGGATAGCTGTTGTAACTACTCAACTCTGATGTTGATTCCTAGACTTATGTAAACAAAAAGGTGTGACTGTGTTCCAATAAATTTTTATTTATGAACACTTAAATTTCACATAACTTTCACACATCACAAAATACTATTATTTTTTTGATTTTTTCCTCATTCATTAAAAATGTAAAAACAAGTCTTAACTCATAACACATACATAAACAAATGGCCAGCCAGATTCGGCCAACAGGCTGTATCATCCTCTATGCAAGAGTTAAATACTAGCCCATCACCTGCCACATCTGTGACCTTAGTCATGGTACTTAACCTTTTAATTTACCTCATCTGTAAAAAGGTTGTCATTTGTTTTCTGGATCCTAGCTGGGTCTTGAGTTGTTTTGTGGATTAAAGATGGTAATACATCCAAAATACTAAATATCACCTTACGTATAGCAAGCTTTCAATAAATGCTACCTGCTATTATTACTAAAGTTATAGACTAATTGACATCCACGTACTTGTAATCAATGTGCCCCATTAATAATTTACAAGAAAAATCATATTATACCTTACTTCAAGTTAAATTACATGATCTTGTCTGGACTTAAAAAGCAGTATATGAATTATATTTTCATTATTTTGCCTAACTTAGGACAGCTGGTATGAAAAAGAGAGGGAGAGATGAGAGAGAAAGGAGATTTAACCTTAATTTATATCTGTTTCATGATTGGTGCCAAGGACATTTTGTGTGTGTGCGTGCATGTATATATATATATATTTTTTAATTTAATATTTAATAAGTCTTTGTCATATAGTATACTCCTTTTGTCCACTGTAGAAATAAAAGTTGAAAGAGTAAATAACTTGACAAATATCACATGACTAAGCGAGTAATTGGCAAATCAAGACACAAAGGTGTTTAACTTCAGAGGCATAGCTCTTTCAATTACTACTATGTGTTTGCCTGGAGAAGCTGTTAACTCAAGTCTCCAATTTTATTTATTTACATGTTTTTAATGAAAAATTTTGTACACAACAAAAGCGCAGAGAAGAGTATCATGAACCCTCCTCTCTACACCGCCTCTTGAAGAAGAGTCAACTAGTGACCAGCCTTGTTATATCCCTACTCTCCGCCTCCCACCTCAGATCGGCACATTAATTTTTAAAATATGTAATTCTAATTCATGTAATGATGCATTAAAACTGGATGTTCAAGAAAAAAGTAAAAATACCAAAAATAATGTCATTGCAAGAATCCCAACACAATTCTTTTTGCTATTCTCTATCAGGCTTTATGTAGGTGATATAATTTTTATTAGCATTTTGTCATAAATTTTTTTATTTATATAAATTTCATAACTTTTGTATTTAATCAATATAATACAAATATCATAATTAACTGTCCTCAATTATTAAACATTCCATTTTAGATTGAAGCTTATATTTGTCACAAATTTAAAAATCAGCTTTAGAAAACAATTTAATTTACTGCACGTTGCTGAGCTTTTCACAAAATTCAAAGCAGGCTTGAACTCCCAAGCACTGGGAAGGGTAGTACTAGAGCAGCTACGGGGACCACAGTGGCAAAGGTCTACTCTCTGAAGTGCTGCTTCTCAAGTTTTAATGTGCAAATAAATGTTCCGAGGTTATTACTAAAAGGCAGATTTCTACGCGATAGACAGAATGGGCCCTGAGAGTTTGCATTTCTAACAAGCTCCCAGGTAACGCTAATATAGCTAGTCTTTGGCCCATTCTTGAATGCAGAGTTCTGAAACCCTCTATTTAACATGATGTAGCAACAAATAATTTATCCAGATTTTGGTTCACATGTTTGTATTCTTAGTTGTATTTATACGTACACACACACACACACACACACATATATAGTGTATCATACGCATATATAGACATGATTTTAATGCACAAAAGTTTTATTTCTGTGTTTAGTACCAAAACTGTCCATCTTTAATCCTTTTCATCTTTTCCCCCCATTATTTCTATGCTTTGAGACAATCCCATTTCCAAAGTCATGCAACTCATTGAATCACATGTGAAAGAATTCCAGAAATTGGTTTCTGATGCTAAAATAATCAAATACAATATAGAAATGTGAAAAAGAAATTAAGAACCGTTGACCCTTGAACAATGTGGGTTTGAATTATGTAGGTCCATTTATCCATGGATATTTTTTTCAATAGCAAAGTCTACAGTACTACGGGGTCTGTGGTTGATTGAATCTGCGGAAGGGGAGGAAACATGGATATGGAGTTTTTGAAGGGTCAATTGTAAGTCACCAATAAAGATATATTAGTCTCATACTAACTTCAAGGCATCATATTAGATGCATTGAAAATATAAGTAAAAGAAAAACCTTTCCTTATTATCTCATGGAATTTATAAATTCCTATTTCTCTTTCAATTTGGTCACTTCTGGATTTTATATATTGGCTGGGCATGAAAACCTATATGAATTTCGGTAAATAGAAAATTCCATTTAAATCAAATCAATTATTTAAGAGTTTCAGTGGCGATGGTTGGAGTTTTATTGATTAGAGTTTGCAAGCCTGTCATATGTCACTCCTTCTTATGCATATATATTAGTAATGCCATTAATGCTACCAAATGTGTCTTGTCTTTGAATGCCAGGCTGTGTTTGCTTAGTCAGGAAATTGAGTGAACAAGAGTATAGCACTATTTACTTAACAATAAAAGGACTTTTTCTATCAAATGCAAGTCTTTATTCAAATAGCAAGCATAATTACCTAACTATTAATAGTTATTCTCTAAAAATGTCAACCAATGGTCATTTTTATTAACTTGCTAATTTCTCTAGAAGAGATAACTTTCCTGACTTTTTTTCTTTCATCTTCCAAAAAACAAAGAAAAAAAAGATGAAGATAATGAGACCATATTTTCTACAATTCACTTTTACTACATCCCAAGCTACATCCCAAGATGCTTCATATCCTTTCTGTATTGACTTACTGTTAATTCTATATATGTATAAAAAAATCTGCATCAGTTACTTAAACTTATCAGTTAATATAACTGATAATATAAGTTTATAACAAACTTAGCATTTAACATAACTGCTTTAGAAAGCCATCAGGAGATTTAAAATAATAGTTTCTTGATTTCTTTCCATGGCATGATTTTAAGGATTAAGGTCTTTTTGCTTCTCTGAACATTCTGATCTGTATAAAAAATAAACTGAACCGGGCTTCCCTGGTGGCGCAGTGGTTGAGAGTCCGCCTGCGGATGCAGGGGACACGGGTTCGTGCCCCGGTCCGCGAAGATCCCACATGCCGCGGAACGGCTGGGCCCGTGAGCCATGGCCGCTGAGCCTGCGCATCCGGAGCCTGTGCTCCGCAGCGGAAGAGGCCACAACAGTGGCCACAAAAAATAAAAAATAAAATAAAAAAATAAACTGAACCAAACTTAAACAGTGATATCAAACAACTTGATCACAGATTTTAAAGATCAACTGGGAAAATGGCACAGAAGACTCAAGCAATTTGCTTTTTAGAATTTTATTGTTCTGGCTAGTCTACTAAATTGTGCCCAGCTCTTAATCTATTCCCTGGAAACTAATTTGAAGTACATGGTCTACTAGTAAATGATCTGGTTTATCACGCCTGTATTTGGGATGATATTTGGTGATAGTGGTTATAAGAATTCCCTTACTTTCAGGCATGTTATATAACGTTCACCAATTGGTGGTCCCATTCCAGAGTTCACTGTAAATGTCCATTGTCCCAAGATATAGGTAACTTTAATTGATTTTTCTGTGCATGAAATGGCCAGTAATTTAATTTACTAAAGTGCTTGGAGGCATGTGTTTATAGATCAATAAAGAGAAGTAAACGTTTGTCCCATTACCAAACATATCTCAAAACACAGAAGTACTGTTTAACTCTAATGTGCTTTTTTGAGTAGAGAATCCATTTTCAGAATTCCCTTCCTGCTGCAGAAATATCACTTTTGGGGGTGGGGACATGGTTAGAAAATTGTGACTAATGGCCCAAATCAAGGTACATCCTAATAGACTCTAGCAAAGATACAAAAAGTCAGTCTCACCAGACATTTTTTGGAGCAAAGCACTCTCAGTCTATATGTGAATTTAAAGGTTATATCATTAATGTTATGAGTTTCAATCAATACAGTTATAATGACATTTAACCTTCTCCCAGTTCCCTAGTCTCCTTACCCTAAAAATGAGATAATTTTTTTCAGAGGTAGAACTTCCGAATTTCAGCCACAAAAGGCTATGAAGCAAAATGGAAAATAATTTTGAAATTAGATCTTGGTTCTTGCTGAAGTGCAATTTTCTCTCTCATAAAATGGGAATGATAATGCCTCATTCATAATCGAGGATTGAACACATGTAAAGTGACCTCTCTAGTACCTGATATGGAGAAGAGGCTAGCATTGATAGCTGATATTTTTATCATTATTATAATCATTATCACCTACTGGTGCGAATATACCAGAATGACTTATTTGGTAATTCTCTGAAAGCCACAAATATTTTGACTGTTTTTAATAGAAAGTATGTATAGGACGTTGAATTTTTAACTACTGTTAAGAATTGATGGGTTCTAGGAAATGGTGGGCTAGTAAACTGGTTCTCCAAAAAGAAAAAAGCCCTTATTTGAAGAGTTTGCAGATTTCTGTGGTCCAAACGCTCCCACCATGGCCAATTTTATGTACTGAATCTGAAGTTTAGAAGACATGCACAGGAGGGTCTCATGGTCTGGGGCACACTGGCTCCAGCACACTGCTGGCCTAGGTCAATTAAATGATAACCAGTTATTGGAAAGACAAACTCAATAAATAACAAAATCAGAAAATGACCAACTCATTAAATGACAAATAAGTCAAAGAACCCATTTACAAAATGACAAATTTGTCAAAAGCCAATTTTCCAAAAGCTAACTTGCAGAAAAGTAATGTACCATACGATCAATTCCCAAGGCACCTTAATTACAAAACATATCAAATACCTTAAAGAGGAATTGAGAAATTTTTTCAACTGTTGTGCTTCCAGAGGCAGTCAAACACAGGGGAAGAAAACAAAAGCTTAAAAATACAAAGAAGATAGACACTTACATGGGTGCGAAAACTCATTTAAATATAAACTGGAATATGTAACATGCCTGATCCTGACCTTAAACCAAACTAGACTAAGAACTATGCAGCTAACGTGCTGAAAGCCAACGAATAATTAAACTTTGAAAAATGAAATCCTAATCCATATGGCAATCTATTAATTTGCTATCTGCTATTTTCATCAACAGGCAAATTGAGTTTTCAGGGAATCGGCTTTACTTGAATTTATTCTCATTATCTTTGTGTGCTTTGTACCCAAAGATCCTGAAACGCAGAGACTATTACTAACAGCAAATTTAGTCACTGAGGTCTTGATATGAACTTCCAGTGATTTTTAAAGGCTTATTGTCAAATCATACGGATGTCTAATTATTTTAAATATAATTCTTCACATTAGGGGTAGGAGAGCTACCGAAATACAAAATGTAAATTCTCTGGCTTTGAAGTTGCACTTAGAACTATCTAGGCATGATTTAACTTGTATAACTCACTATAAACAAAATGATTAAATACTCAGTTTGCCTTTATCTCATCTCTTTCACCAACTCCCCTTTTAGTGGCCATCTGTATCTTTTCTGAGTACACCCCTAACACTGCAGATATATCCTTTCATCTCTTGCAGGCTTACACACACCCTCAGCTAATGCCAATAGTCTCTTCCTATGCTTTCCTCAGCCTAATTAGTCTCAGAAAATGGCACTTTAGAAAGTATCTTAGACATAGAGGTACTGAGATCTGAAAGGGAGCTTGCATGTCATTTAACTTCATATTGGATTTTGTGAATTGGGATTGACATATATACACTAATATGTATAAAATAGATAACTAATAAGAACTCACTGTATAAAAAAATAAATCAATAAATAAACTTTTAAAAATTTATATTGGATTTTATTGGGGGTGAAACTAAATTCCAAAGAAGTCAAGTGATTTACTGAAAGTCACCATAAAATAAGTTTATTCATTAACTTTTTAGTTGGAATAGTGTATTTATGGTCATAATTTCTTTGTAGCTCTTCTCATCAAATGATGAACTCTGTTTCTTTATCGTCTTGAATCTGGGTGGTCCTGGGACTTGCTTTGACCAATAGAATCTGGTACAAATCCAGAGACTAGGCCTTACAGGTCTTTCAACTTCTGCCTTTTCCCTCATGGAATGTTGCCCTGAGCCCACCAGGTAAGAAAGGCAGTTTAGCCTAGAGGATGAGAGGTCACATGAAGAAGAGCTAAGGCCAGCACTACCCACCCACCATGTGAGTGGAGCCACCTTGGACATTGCAGACCAGCCTACCCTCAGGCTAATGAAGCAGGATGGAATGAGCCCTGATGAAGGAGCAAAGTAACCCTCCGAATAACTTACACAATTGTCAGAATTAATAGATCACTGCTGTTTTAAGTCACTAAATTTTGGGATGGTGTGTTACACAGAAGTTAATTGATTTGTTTTTAAATGGCATTTCAGGTAGCCTACAAAAATATAAACACTGCAGATTTTCAAAAGCAAAGGAAATAATTCAGCATACTTCAATTAAAAATATATATAAACTTCTGGGGAGGGAGGATTGGGAGTTTGGGATTAGCAGATGTAAACTATTGTATATGATAGGTAAACAACAAGGTCCTACTGTAGAGCACAGGGAACTATATTCAGTATCCTGTGATAAACCATAATGGAGAAGAATATGAAAAATAATATATATATGTATAACTGAGTCACTTTGTACAGCAGAAATTAAACACAACATTGTAAATCAACTATACTTCAATAAAATTTAAAAATAAATATGTATATACTTCAATAAAAAATAATATTCAACTATATTTTAATAAAAAGGGAAAGAAAATAATTCAGAATATCAAGATGAAGGGCAAAGAAAATAATTCAGAATATCACGATGAAGGGGAAAGTAAAGGTAGTAAAAAAAAATAGATGGGCATAGATAGAGACTAAAATAGATTCATGTATGGGCATATGGTCTACAGTGTCCTAAAGGAGAACCCTATGAGATACTTAAGAACAAGTCAGCAAGACCTGAGAGAAGCCATTCCATGAAGCAGGGACATGGTCAAATCATGAGTGTTGAAAGGCAGTTCTTCATGTATCTTTAACATTTCTGCGTGTTTTGTAGGAAAGAACACCAACTGCCTTTGTTCTGGACTATCTTTTCAATAATGTTGGAAGAAAAAGACACTGTCCTCATAGGAGCAAAGGAAGGCATGCTTATTTTGAGTATCAAATATTGTTTCCCTAAACTTAGGTCTCTACTCCTGTAAGACAAGCCCCTGTGTGTGCAGGGATCTCTGCTCCACTTTACAGCACCTTAAAGGAACTGAGATTAGGGGAACTGGTGCCAAACATGCTGATGTTCATGCTGCTTGCTCTCCTGTGAGTAATCAAGTCATTTGTCCCTGTCTCAGGAGCCTTGTGTCATCTGCCAACATCCCTGAAATTTCAGCAGGCTTGTTAGCCCTCAAGAAGGAAAAAACCATCTCAGACCTTTCAGTGTTAACAATAAAGTCTTTCACGACATATGTACAAATAAACACCTAGGTAAAGTTGTTTGCTTGTCTTAGGAAGTGTGTTTATGTGTCACCCATTATTAAGATGAGAGGGAAAAAAGAGCCCAAATCACGGAACCCCAAAGTCAGTATTCTCTTTTATTATGCATAGTAGGAAATTTTATGATAAATTCTCAACAAAGTATTAATAAATGATAATAGTTTAATTTATTACCCTTTTCATGCTTTCTAAAGTTTAATAAGGGAAAATACTTTAATCCAAATAATGAACAACCAGTGGGTAACTGCAGGATTAATCAAATAAATGATAAAAATATTTTCCGGCAGAAATTTCTAACTTCCCCCAATTTCTATGATTCAGCTTGCTGCTCATTTTAGCCACAATATTGTACAAAGGTAAGAGCAAGACTTTGAGGTTAGGAATACCTGGGTCCAACTGTGATTGTATAGTTTCTATATTGTGCAACTTTGGGCAAGTGATACAGTTTTATTAGTTTCAATTTCCTCACCTGTAAATTGGTGTTTAATTGATAAAATGTAACGACACCAATCTGATGGCATTATTTTGAGGATTACAAACATCCGTGGTTTATTTCTATGCATTCAAATAACTCAATAAATGATAGCCTCCGTTATCATTTCACAAATAGGTATTGCTATTTGGTTCTTTACCTAGAAATAAAACCATGGCTTCTAGTTCATCTCAGCTGTTATCAGAAGGGAGCTCACAGGACATGAATGCGGAGTCACAAAGTGACTTCACAAATAGAACATAAGCTCCATGAGGAAATGGTCTGTGTTCTATACCAGGCCCTAGAACAATGCCGAGCACACAGAAGATGCTCACTAAAGGTTTACTCAATAAATTAGTAGATAAAATGACCTGGATACCTTTGAGATTAAGTCCATAAAAAGAGAGCAAAAACAGGAGAGGGAATTCAAATACCCCTGCGATGGATATCACTGAATCTGTGCCCCTTATGACTGCCATGATAGCCCAGGGATGTCTCAGGATCCAAGAAAGCACCAGTTACCTCTAAGGCATAAGTACCTGCAAGCGAATGGAACAGAATGGACTGCAGTAGCCAATGCTGCAGCACAATCAGTGGAAGGATCTTAATTCATAATGGCCAAAGGCCTGTGTTTCTAATTTGTAGTAACATGAGGGAGGCAACAGATGAAGTCAACCCCAGAGGTCTCATAACTATACCTGAAAATAATATAGGGGAGAGGTAATTCAGAAATTGACACCTTTTAAAAAAAAACAGAAGTAAATAGCATTTTTGATTATTTTTAAAACAACCTAAACTTATTTGTTAAAAAAAAAGAAAAGAAAAGAAAAGAAAAATAAATAAATAAAGGAAAATAAAAAGGCCCTAAAAGTAAGAAAAAAAAATTAAGAAGAAAATAAGAGTCATAAACTCAACCACCTTGAGATAAGGACATTTGAAGATTATTGAATTTTAAAGCTAGGTCTGCTTATCTACTAGAAATCCTCTTTTTAACAGATAAGGAAACAGAGGCGCAGAGGGGCTGTTACTTTTACGAAGTTGCATTCCAGTTCTCTGGTTCATATATTGATGACTGAAAGAAGAACTAAAAGGAGAGAGTTTATCTACTAGAAATGCATCACCAGCTACCACCTGCCTGCCTGCTAATTAGTTAACATTGATCCAAAACTGTTTAGGCCAAAAACATTTTCCAGAGCTGAGAGTTCCAATGATTTTGCCTTTTAAATATCAAAGTTAAAAATAACCTTTACAGAAACATCACACGAGGGCAACAAAACACTACACATTTGGCACCTTTCAGGGAAACAAGCTCCTCTTTGCAGTATTCCAGCTCTTTGCTGTAGCACAGGCATGACTTGCCAGATCAAATCCATCATAATGAAGAGCAAAAAAGCTGGAAACACTTTTTGTTCCCTGTAAAATGAAGAAAAATTAGAATCAGGAAGTCCTAACATGTACTTAATTTGGATCAAGTCATCGGACTTGGAAAGTATACTCTTTGAAATCACATTGCCTCAGCTCTCAGATGATTCATAGGGGTTTGTTGACTAGGTGTCTGGCAAATACTCCACACCATTGTTACTGGCATGCATGTCTAACAGATGTTAAAAATGAAAGGCTGACAGTTTTTATAGTATAATTAAATCTCTCCTTATTTCTCAAGTGCTATTTAATTTAATTTTAATCAAAAGTAACAACCATCCATAATTGCTGTAATAGAGGCCTTCATGTTCTATGTGAGGCATTACCTATCGTACTTTAGGAAGAAGCCTTGCAATGGGAATGTCTCTTGCTAGAAGTAGTTTCAAATCTTTCAAAACATTTAGAAGCAATGAATATACTCAAGGAAGATGAAGCTTCAGGTTGGGCCATAAAATGTTAAAAAGGCCACGTGGTCAATACCTCAGTAGGATGTTCTTTGCCAGTTTCCTGCCTTTGCTTTGTAACTGAAATCAGAGGAGATTTTTCTTAGAAGGGCTGTTATGAAGACATGTACTAGAAAGGGGTGATTTTTATTCTGCAAGACTGGTGAAGGTAACTGCACAGATAATCCTAGACATTGGTCTGTGTCCATTAGGGTTGCTACAACAAAATAGCATAGACTGGATTATATGCTTATAAACTTTTATTTTATTTGTTTATTTGCTTGTAAACAACCAAAATTTATTTTCCATGAGTTCTGGAGGTTGGAAGTCCAAAATCAGGTTGCCTATATGGTCAGGTTCTGTGTCTGGTGAGGGCCTGCTTCCTGGTTCATTTATGGCCATCTTCTTGGCCATCTTCCTGCCCACATGGCAGGAGGGGAAAGGAACTCTCTCAGGCCTTTTTAATAAGGGTGCTAATCCCATTCATGAAGGTGGAGCCCTCATGACCTAATCATCTCCCAAAGGTCCCGCCTCCTAATCCATCATCCAGGACATTAGGTTTTCAACATATGAATTTTGAGGGGACACAAACAGTAAATGTATAGCAGTCACTGAGAAGTCACTGAGTTTAACTTGCAAATATTTATTCCATCAATTTCATTACAAGCATAGCTTAGAGTATCCATAAGGCTTAGGAAAAAGTGGAATAATACATTTCAGAGCTAGAAGGGACATAGGGGATGAGCTGGTCTGACATTGAAATTTTGAGGAAGGTGGAATCCAAGTAGCAGACATGATTTATCTAAGTTTGCATGTCTCCTGAGTTGATATACCAGAACCAGGACCCTGGTGTAATGACTCCAAATCCAGTTGCTTTTACATCTGACCACACTGTCTTCTCATTAATGATGTTTTGGTAAAAAAAAAGAAAAAAAAGAAAAAAAAATCAGTCTTACGGAAATTCTAAGTTCAGAACTGCTAGTTCAGAACTGCTACACTTTTCTGTGTAAAATTTACCTGATTACTATTTCATTTCCAGTAGAGACATTCTCCATCTCCCTCTAAAGATGTTGTCTCTCTGGCTCACAATTTTATGGAGTTAGCACTCAGACTAGCATACTGTCCATAGTTTGAACTTAATTAATATATTTTAAATTACATTAGGCCTACCTCTGTGGTTTATTTTAACATACTGACAGGAAAGTTGTACTCGAAACAGATGTAATAAATTGTGGTAATCTTGGTAGCTTTTTCTTGGTTGACTCTAATGGAAACCTCATTTGGGACAAATGTTGACCGTATTAGGAAATAACTAGGGCACATAAACCTCTCATGTAGTGGAACACAAAATGGTGACTGGGTAAGCGTTTTGAATCCAGTGTTTAGAGATGTGAAATTTAGGACCCCTTGGTGGAAACGAAAGTCCTATCACATGCCTGTGGGTACTAGAGTGGTGAGCCTGAACACAGAATGGCTGGCATTGGGAGAGAGGCATAATACAGATGTCTGAAAACTGCAGAATGCAGCCCTCTTGGTCAAAGGTGATACATAGATCAAGTCCATTTCAAATGAGTATGCCTCCTATCTGAGCTTCTCTCTGAGAATAGATTAGAGTGATGAGTGGTGGAAGGAACACTGGGCAGTAGGTTTTGGGGAAAATTTGGTATAGCGTTATTGCTTGAGTAGGCAAAAATGAAATTGAGAGATAGGTAAAAACTGGGCAACTTTTGAATACTTAGGCAAGAGGAAGGTTAGAGCTACTTTTGGAGGCCAAAGTATATTGCTTTTGAATGTAGTACTTTGGCTTGAATGGGAGAATGTCAACCCATAGAAGAAAGGATTGGGACATTTAGTAATTTTTTTGTGATTTGGTATGGGGAATTATAATAATAATAAAGAAGTAATATTTGTGTTAATATATAGTATTATTATAGTAGACATAATATGAGAAAAAAACAAAATTAGAAAGACGGGAAAAAGTCATTAAGTAGCACAATTTTAAAAAGAGATAAAATTTTAGAAAGATAGGAAATGTTGAATATTTATCAAAAAAGTTATCAGAAGGGGTATCTATCATTTAGGAGAATTAAAGATATATTTAGTTAGTAGAAATAAATGAAGTTGCTTTAATAAATTTAGGAAAAATCATACCGGTCAGTCAAAACTAAAAAATAAATTAAAAATTTAAAAATATATATTTAAATCACACACACACGCACACACACACAAACACAAGAATGTCTATTTCCTTGTGACTCCAAATTGAGATGAGCAAAGTACACAGAAGGTGTTGAACCAGAGTTCATATCTCATCTAAAACTGCACTATCCACAAATTATGGTAATCACATTAAATAGATACAATTCTATATCAATAGAGTAAACTAAAAGAAGAGGCAGACATGCAAATGATGCAGTTAGCTTTTTCTTGGGGGAAGATCTGGGAAGGAATTTAAGAAGGATGGGACAATGAATAATGCAGCCACAAAAGGGGAATTTCATGTAGGACATAAAAAAAGGGTTAAGTTAATTCTGTATGCCTAAGGAAATGTCTGGTACCAGAGATTTTTTTTCTTTTTTTTTTTTTACCTGCTAACCAATTTTTCAAATTTGTGTGATTAACGGTTCATGTACTTGCATAACCACATTGACTCCCCCATTCTCCTCTATGTAGAGCCATGCGGAAAGAAACTCCGGACCTCAGAGTAGAGGAAGCTCTTTCTCTGGGTGGGCTGTACAAACTGATGTGAGATTAGAGCTATTGAAGCAGCCCGTGACTTTGACTGCTTTTCCTGTCCTTCTTTTTACCAAGGAGCATTTACACCTACTTCGAGGAGGTATGACAGAAGAAAAGGACCTTTAATATACAGTCATCCTTGGCTTTTCGAACGTTTTCTTTACACCACTTGCCTCATGCGAAAGACCTATAGTAGTACCTGTTCCACTAACCAAAAGAAATCCAAAGAGGATTTTTGCTTTTATGAAAAAAGGTGAAAAGTGAAAATAGCATTCTTGTTTGTTTTGCAGTGAGCCCCCAAGCTGCAAGAGTGATACCACCGGGCTCCTTCCCTGGGAACTACACCAGCATCTCAGCATCAAATTGCCATAGCTTTAAAATTGTGTCTGTAAGCATCCGTGCTTTATCTCAATTTATTCAGTGCATCCATTAGCAAAATGCATCCTAAGGTATTTGCTTCTATGATTTACACATTTGCGCTTATGAAAGGTTTCATAGGAACCTACTTTCAGATAGCAGAAGAGACCATAATGATGATATTGAGAAAAAGTTAAAATCAGTAGAATAAATGTATATGATTTGATAATGAGATTTGCTACATAGGAAAAAATTTTAAATGATAAAGAATTATTGATGCCATAACAAATAATATAAGAACAGTGTTTAGAATGATTTTCACACTCACTGTATTAGTTTTGTATTACTGCATAACAAATCACCCCAAAATTTAGTGACTTAAAACAACAACTACTTATTATCTCATAAGATCTATGGGTCAGGAATCTGGGCATGGCTCAGCTGGGTCCTTTTGGCTCGAGGTTTCTCTTGAGGTCACAGTCAGGGGGAATTTGAAGGCCCCACTGGATTTGTGGGACGCATAGCTTCTAAGCTCACACAAGTGATTGTTAACAGGCCTTATAATCTTTCACTGCATGAATCTCTCCACAGAGCTACCTCACAACGTGGCACATGGCTTCTCCCAGAGTGAGAGAGACATGGAGGAAAGGCATCCATCATGGAAGACATACTTCTTTTGCGACCTAATCTTGGAAGTGACAGGACAATCTTGTCCCTGTTTTGCATATGTGGAAATCAAAGCCCAAATAGTTCAGGTAAGTGTACTAAGGTTGAACAGATCTTGAGTAGCAAAATCAGGATTCAAATCCAGACAGTGGGCTGGAGAGCCTGTGGCTTAAATACCACATTACACAGTGTTTCCTATCATAATGCTCAAAATGTAACACAGATGATGAGAATGGTGTTATTGATGGTGTAAAAGAAGAACAGCTGTTTGCTTAAGTCTTAATTAAAATGTTTCAACATGAGAACATCTCCAAGATACCTGTTCTAGAGTAAGAACACAGCTTAAATATTTGCTAGGAAAAATTGGGGAATGTCACTCGCAGTTCAGTTTCAGTCTGAGAAATGTAACTGTTCAAATTCATGGAAGGGATGGGAATACTTAGGTTGTATTAACACAGGACAAGATGGAAGAGTAGAAAGCTTGGGTTCACCTCTTAGCAGCAATGGTTAAACAATGTATATTCGCAAGAGAGGCGGAGAGGAGCAATTGGGGTTAAATCTTGCATATAGTCTCATAAATGTCTCAACTCCAGAGATCTGATTAGTATAATTTTTCCCTGTATATTTTGTTATGTTTTTCTTTTACCAGTCTTTTTCCCCACTTCAACAATGCTGTACATCATTTTCTGTGGTCTGGCATCACAGCCATAAAAGCTATTTTTCAATTCCCATGACTATCTCTAACTATATTGGCTCCAGTTAAAATTAAAAAAAAAAGATTACAGAGATTTTTCTAGTTTTATTTGGCCACTTCCAAAAATGCTTCAATATGCATTTCCCAGGTTATCAAACTAATATTTTAAAGTGCATATTCAAACAATGTAGACAAAGGAGAGTGAATTGTTGAAGACGTTAAACACAATCGTGACACAGCTACTCTTCTAATTCAGTCAATAGAAAATATGTGTTAAAATTTTTAAAAAGATGAAATATGCTTTCCAAGCAGGATTTGCAAGGTCAGAAATCAATCTGTGTGACAAATTTTGGCTCTTGAAGTTTAGAGTTATTTTCTGTGAGGAAATGTGCTTTGGTGAGTGCAGCAGAGATTAAACAGTATAATGGAAATTTACTAGGTTGTCTATTTCAGGAGAAAATACTAAAAATAAACTTTACTCTCATTTACTCTTCACTTCCTGATGTGAACCACGCTCAGTAAAAAATAGCACCCAGTTGGTAGTTACTGGACTGGGTACTAGCTTAGCTCTGCAACCAGTTAAGATTATCTTGGTTAAGCCCATAACACCTATTTCCTAGTGTGTAAGAGAGAGACATCAAAATAGATGTGACTTGAAGATTCTCTTAGGTTTAATATTCCCTGATTTTATTATTTCAAATTTACCACATGCTGACCCTTTCATTTCACTCAAACTTATTCAATATCCCATTTTCAGATCTTTCAATTGGATTTCCTGATTATTATTCTGAGGGATCCTTCAGGCAGTTTTGATGAGGCCCATCTGAGCATGACTCTCATTATTATTCCCCAAGATTGAGCTGGAAATGATTTTCACATGATCATTTCTACCAATAAACATCAAGCTTCTGACGGTCATGGAAAAAACATGCCCATTATTTTATAATTGTTGAACCTGAAATATGTCAGATAATTCATATGAATGCTTAAGAGAACTGAATAATTTTTCTGAGTGTTAGTATATTTATATAGCATCAAACACAATATCAACATTTCTTCAGCATATAATTTATCATTACTTAATAAGAGAGATAAAAGAGACCTAATATTGGAAAATAAGAGTATTTAAAAATGTCTAGTATAATTTTATGCCTACTTTAATATCTTGCAGCAATAGATTTAACTAAAAATCTCCCATTTTTTTCTCATAAGCATTGTCAATTATATGCTTTTCAGAAGTTTAATCAGCAGATTAATTAAGTGTTGTATATAAGAAGAATGCTATTTTAATTGTGCTCTAAAGTGCAATATAAGAATATGCCATCTGTTAATATTTTGATAACTGTGATAGTCATTAATGCTTCTCAGTAATGTTTCCTGCTATCTACCATAGAGGCTCATGATAAAATTGTACTTCTTGGCCTCCCGTGGTTAGATAGAAGCATGTGAGTTCAGGCGAGTGAGTTATGTGCAAACTTGATGAGTGTTATTTCCTGGTTTCACATCTAATTGCCGATTGTGAGATATCGCAGCACCTTCTCTTTTCCCTCTGCCAATGTTCTGGATGGCAGTTCCTCCATCAGCCCAGGTCCAGAGGGAAGACAGTAATGACACACAGCAGAGCTCTAGCCAATCCTAAAGAGAGAAGCAACATAACCATAAAATGAATATTTGTTCTTTTCATTTGTTTTGTTCTTATTTGTCATCACCACGTCACCTAACCTGACTGATACAATAACTACTAATATCTGCTATATTCATAAATTTAGGCTTGGGATACTACCAATTTCCTCTCTGCAGTCTAGCACTGAGAGAGAAAAGCCATTTGATAAAAGTAGGTACCACCAGATATTGTTAGTAGAATCTTAATCTTGAATTTTTTCTACAGATTCTTTCCAAAATTTGTTCAGCTGGGTTATTCCATTCAAAATCTCAAGATATCCTGCCATTAGATCTACTTGCTTTACATTATTTTCTTTACCTTTCTTTCTAGTTTTCTATTAAGGCAATAATCATGTGGCTCAAATTTATTATTTATTATGCGCCAGACACACGTCTAAGCCCTCTAAATCTATTAGCTAATTTAATTCCAGCAACCACCCTATCAAATATGTACAACTATGGTCTCTGTTTATGCTGAAAAAATTGAGATCTTGAGATGTTAAGTAAAATTCCCAAGGATACCTAACTAATAAGGTACACAGCTGATATTCAAAACTAGATAACTTAGCTCTGGAGTTTGTACTCCTAATCATTAATCAATACTGTACTACAATATGAATCTTCCCTGGCAGTCCAGCGGTTAAGACGCCATGCTTCCACTGCAGGGGGCACGGGTTCAATCCCTGGTCAGGGAATCCCCGCATGCCACACGGCATGGCCAAAACAAATAAATAAAATAAATAAATAAATACTGTACTACAATATATTCTATTTAAGATACTGAAAGGATTAGTAGGTATTGACAGAGAATTGATAACTCTTAAATGAACTTCTGATGAAGGACTGTGTATATATTCACACACATATATACATGTCAAGATCTTTCCCCCATATCTGGATATTTGAATATTTATACACTTCCTTAAGTTTCTTGGGAATATGCTGATAAAATAAATAGAGAGAAACAGGCTATTTCAAGTTATTGCTCCTTTGAACCAAATAAAATTTTAAAAATCAAATCAGCACATATATAAAAATAAATGAATCACTTTGCTGTACACCTGAAGCTGTTGTTATACAACATTGTAAATCAACTATAGTCTGATAAATATTAAAAAAAATCAAATCAGCACAGATACTTTCACATCCAAGTATGATGGATTAAGAAATGCAGGATGACTCCTACTCACTGCATAAAACAACTATAAAAACCTGGACTTAATAGCAAAACATCTACCTGAAATTACTGGAGAGTAAACAAAAGCAGACAGTTTGGGAGCTGGGAGGAGTTTAAAGATGGCAGACAAAACAGCACAAGTAATTTCTCATCCCTACAGCTTTTCATTGGATGCTAAGCGTCCTCTACTTTGTGAGAACAATGACTCCAGTGAGTCACATGTAAACCTCTCTGCATTCTGACTAGGGAACCAGAAAAGTGAAGCTAGGAAACCTGAGAACACTGAAAAGAGTGGAGAATCCTGGAAGGAAGTGAGACAGAGAAGGAATCCACACTCTTCTTAGCCACATCATGTTTTATTTGAAAAGTTGATTGATGCAAAACAAAACAAAACAAGAAAACTTCAAGTGGAGAGATCAGCTGTACAAAAGCATGTGTGTTTGGCCAGCATAGAGCCAGTCAAACAGCGGTATATCAAAAAAAACCCTCTTTTCCTATTTCTTTTCCAACACAGATGTCTAACGACTTTGACCAAAAAACCCAAAACTTATTTTTTCACCTTGGCTACTGTTACTTTTACAGCTGATTCCTCCCAAGAGAATGGATGGCTGTTTTATACATGCTTTAATGCTACCAAAAATGCTAGAGCTCATCAGGAGGATCATACTGATGAAAGTTTAACATTATTGCGCAGACAGGGAAATAGTAACATGTGCTTTAGTGTTCTGATATGTACCAACCATAATGGAGAACTAGGTAGAAACAAACAGGACAGAGTGAAACATAAACAAAAAAACACCATGTCAGTTCTACTCATAAAACTGCCAAAAGAAGCTAAATGGCAAGATGCTTCTTTAATTTGGACCTCAGTTACCTCATCTAACAATGAAGCTACTTGGATTTGATAATTTCTAAGGTCCCTTTCCAGCTTAACTATTTTATGGTCCTAAGCTATTTAAACTCGATAAGGAGTCAGAATTTCATTCTGAGCCCGAGCAGTAGAGCAGTTGCACAGAGCCTCCATGGAATACCTATGTCAGGGCTTCCCAGAATATGGGAATTTTACTCTTTCATAACAGAGTAAAATTCCAAAAGTACTTTTTTGGGGGCTTACTTAATTAGTGAGGCCATCTTTTACTCATGCCAAGTTAAGGGATTTATGAAAAGTGAAGAATAAAAATAAGAAAAACTATCATATATCATCTATCCCCTTTGTGAAAAAAAGAGAAAATGTTAATATCAAAAAGGAAGAACAACAGACCTAGAAACAAACTCATGGTTACCAAAGGGGATAGCTGGGTGGTGGGAGCAGGACAAATTAGGAGTTTGGGATTAGCATATATACACTACCATATATAAAATGCGTAAACAGCAAGAATCTACTATGTGACACAGGGAACTATACTCAATATCTTGTAATAACCTATAATGGAAAAGAATCTGAAAGAGAATATGTGTGTGTATCTGTGTGTAACTGAATTACTTTGCTGTACACTTGAAACTAACACAAAATTGTTGATTATACTTCAATTAAAAAAAAGTTAAAGGAATAACACAATGTCAGAATAAAGCACATAGCTCTAAAATTAAATTTATGAAAAATGCACTATATTGATCTTCTTCTCACTGCAACACTGACCAAGAGAAATTTTGTCTAAAAGCTGCTTTTTGGAGTGTTTGGAACCATTGGTCAATTCTGTTGTGTTTCTCCTCCTACGCTCAAACTTGGGTGAGAAGCTATTGTGTTCCTGAATCATAAAGCCTGCTTCTTTATCACCAAGTTCATATCATTTTGTCCCTCTCCTGATATCATCTAGCCAATATGAAAATTACTGTCAGTCTCTGAGAACAGGCAAGACTACTCTCAAGAATACCAAACAAAATCAAGGATATAGAACAACTAGAATTCTCCTACACTGCTGATGGAAATGTCAACTGGCACAAGTCTCTGGAAAACAGTTTGCTAGTATCTTATAAAGGTAAGTGTAGACCTACCATATGACTGAACAAGGCCGTTCCTTGGTTTATCCAGGAGAAATCAAATCATATGTATACACAATGACTTGTACTCAAATATCTATAGCAGTTTTATTCATGATAACCCCAATTTGGACAAACAAGCAAAAAAATGCCCAGCAACTGGTCAATATGTTGAATTGTGGTATATCTTACAATGGTGTAGTGCTCAGCAGTAAAAAGGAACAAACTACTGATGCATGCAACATCTTGGACAAATCTTAAAAACATCACACAGAGCAAAAGAAGCCAGGTATAGAAGAATCCATCCTGTATAAATGCAAGTATATGAAGTTATGAAACTAGCCAAAGTAATCTAAAGTGAAAGAAATTACCTCTGTGGTTGCCTGGGGTAGAGGGCAGTGGTAGTTGATTGCAAAACAGTGCTTACATGAGTATATTGGTCTGTCAAACTCATCAAAGTATGTATTTAAAATGTGTGCATTTTGCTATATGTAAATTATACCTTAAAAACATTTGTTTTATAAAGCAAAAGAAAAATACATGTAAAAAATTTGAATCTTCATTTCTCAAATCTTGATATATCCGTTTTTACTCATAAATAGAATATTCAAATATAAAGTTATTTCATGCTTAAAAGAATTAGTGGAAAATGGTGCAAAGTATATACTTATAAAGTTGATTTAATACATGTAGTCATTTCAAGATGACTTGCTTTGAGGCAGAAATGATATGTATGTTCCATTTTAGTTTTTTAAAAAAATGCGTGTTAGCTAAAGGTGACATTTGTAAGTATACTTCTTCAGGCAACTTTCATTTCATCTAATCTGATTGTTGTTATAAATGTATATATAATTTACTAAAGTGTAAATTGCATATTATTGAAACATTCTGCCAGCTCCCTTAGGGGATAAAGGGAATGTCATATTATGTATCTGACAATACCTGACAGATTGCCTTACATTACTGAATATATTGAATTGCATTAAGTTAAATTGAAATGAGCTGAACCAGAAGCAGAAATGTACAGTATAAAGGGCACTGAGCTAGCGTTAAGAAACTTATGTTCTAGCCCTGGTTCTGCCTCTATATAAACTTGGATGAGTCACTTCATTTCTCTCAACTCCATTCTTCTCATTCACTGAACAAATATGTCAAGGCCTACTTTGTGTCCAAACCCTGATCTGTAAGCTAAGAATAGTGGCCTGGAAGGCCTGGCCTTGAACATCATACAGATGACTGTAAAATGGAGATGAACATGATTACACTAATATAACACAACAATGCAGCAAATACCAGGTGAAGAACCAGAAGGAAAGTAGGCGTGGGGTGCTAGATCCTGCCCTAAACCCAAGCCTGGAGAAACTGCAGAATTGAGGGGGTGACTGAGAGTCACCTTAGATTTTATCACTAAAATTTCTGGTGTAAGTGGAAGCTAGAAGCATCTTTATGTGTAAGGAAAATTGCAGCCTAGAGTGGAAGAGGGCCAGATGCCACAGATGTGCTATATGTTGGAAGAGAGCAGGTCTTATTATCCTGGATGGACCATGGCCTGCATTACCACTCACGTGAGGTAGGAACACAGCAGTGATAGCCAGTGCCGGCCAGAAGCAGGTGGATAACTTCTGGGCTGTGCTAGAGCTCAGCTACAGTGGAAAACAGTAAGAATCTGTAGCAATGGTATTTTCATTCACTGCTAATGGTAGTGCAAACTGATTAACCACTCTAGAAAACTAGCATTAACTACTAATGTTGGACATACAGATACCCTAAGCATACGTAGAAATTTCACTTCTAAGTGTAAACCCCACACGTTCACCAAGGTACATAAAAGAATGACAATATCACTTTTTTTGTTGTTTTAGTTCAAAGCTGTAATAACATTATTAAGGTGGTTCACTGCTTAAAAGAAGAGGAAGATCCTGTATTTATCTCAGTAGATGTCAATAAGACATTGGATAAAATTCAACACTACTCTTGGCCAAGCCACACAGCAAACTAAAAATGGGAGAGAAATGTTTAACCTAACAAAGTATGTCACTAAAAAACACATAACAAACACTCTATAACATAACTAAACTGAGAATTTTTCTTTAAGAGTAGAAATAAGATAATGTTACCTATCACCACTTCTATTCACCAATGTACAGAAAATACCAGATTAGAAAGTAAGGCAATATAAACAAATAACAATATGAAGGTGGGAAAAAATAAATAGAACTTTATTTATAGATTATATGATTATCTATGAAAAAAGAAATAAACTAAAGCACCTACCATAAATTATTAGAATTCAATAGAATTGTTTTTCTAGAATTCTTGGTTAAAAGACCAATATCTGAAATTGTATTGGTTTTTCTATAGCAATAAGACAATAACAGAAAAATGTAGTTTAAAATACTCTTTACAGTTGTATCAAACAAATAAATTATCTAGGAATAAATCTAAAAATAAATGTGCACAAAATTTACAGAAATATTTTTTTATGATTAAGAGCCATTATAGGACATCTTATAAATAGAGAGACAGACTGTGTTCACTGACTGGAAAACAAAATCTTGATGTTTGAGTTTTCCTGAAATTTATCTAAATGTTTAATGCAATCCAAACTAAAATCATAACAGTATTTTTAATGGAAATTTACATGTAGTTCTAAACTGTCTATAAATGAACAAAGATCTAAGAATAAAGAAGACAAATCCTGGAGAAAGAACCATAAATGTTAATTTTTCTTAAGGATTTATCATAAATCAGTAGTAACGAAGGAAATGTGTCATTAAGTGTAGATAGACAAATAGAATAATGTATAAAAATAGAGAGTCTGTACATAGAATGGCAGAGCTAATAAGGAAGGTCAGTAATTAAAGGATGGATTTTGCAATAAAACTACTGGGATAATTATTATACAGATTTAAAAAATAAAGTTGGCCCCCTTCCTATGCAAATCTAAATTCTAGTTGGGTTAATAGACATAAAACAAAACTAAAATTTTAGAAGTCAACGTAAGAGAATATGTAGACCTTCTGTAGAGAATTGTTTCTTAAACAAGATAATATAGCACTAACTTAAAAAGGAAAAAGTGATAGATCTAACTACATAAAAATTAATACCTCCTGCTTATGAAATCACACAAAAGAACAAGAAAAGAGAAGTCACATTAGGAGGAGATATTTAGAACATGTACAACTGACAACAAATTAGTATTCAGAACATACAAAAATGCATATTGATAAGAAAAAATTACAAATGAACAAAAGACTTGAAAAGTTAATTTATAGGGAAGGATTTACAAGTAGTCAATTGATATATAAAAAGAAGCTCAACCTCAAAAACAATCAGGGATTTTTCAAATTAAAACCACAATGAAAGAGCATCGCACACCCAACAGATTGGCAAAAGCTAAGTCTGACAATATGTAATGTAGGTAAGGATTAAAAAAATACTGCCATACTGCTAGTGGAAGTGTAAATTGGTAAAACAAACAAACAAACAAACAAAACAAACAAACAAAATTCTTCAAGATAAAATGCAATATGTTGGAAAAGCTAAGATTTTTATATTGTAAGATCTAGGAATTCTCCTAGCTTCATACTGTGGAGATACTCTTGCAGATGTGCTCCAGAACATAAGTACAAGATTTGCATTATTGCACTGTGTGTAATAGCAAAAAATCTGAAACAATTCAAATGTTCATTGATAAGGTAAATAAGTAACTTACATTCGTACAATGAAAAACTATACACCAGTGAAAATGAGTGAATTAGACTTATGCCCAATAACATGGATGACTGTCAGAAACATATATTGAGTTAAAAAGAAAGTTTAGAAAAATCTTTCTGCATTTAATAGAAATTTCAAAAATGTACAAGATTAAGTAGTATATTATTCTGAGATATAAAAATATATGTCATGAAAACTAAAAAAATCAAAAGATTAAATAAAAAATTTAAAGAGTATAAAGGGAAATTAAAAATTACAATGAAATATAATAGAGAGGAGCCTTGGAGAAAATAGTGAGTCTGTGTGCCAGTAACTGAAGAGTGTGATGATCTCAGTCCCCTTCAATTGATGACCCAGATAATCGTGGGCTAAATGGGCACACAAAAGACAGCATCAACCTAGTCAAGGACCAAGAGAGGATTTCTATTTTCATGCTTCTCAGTCCCTCTGTACCCTCCTATTGCCTACAAATCTTGGCCAATCCTCCATTTATAACATTTGAAAGTTCTGTAAAATGATAAGAGTTCAGATAATTATCAGAAATGGAGAGTGTAGAGATAAGGTGACATCAATACCCATTGTCTTTCATGTCCAGCAAGTTCACAATTGTAATAAGTCTAGGAAAACATGGGGAACATGATATTTACCATTAATTTTTTGTTCATGAAACTTTGATCCTAATATTTACATCCAGTTAATCAAGAATGATTGAAGGAAGAAGGGCTCTCACCCATCTCTGTAATTCCACACTTTTGCTCTTGCTTTGGATTGAGCGTATTCAGCCTGAGAGTTGCTTTTGTTTTGGTTAATGTCAACGATAGTAGACTCTTCTGGTAGCTTCTAAATAGAGTGGAGGATGGTAAATTGAGGGAGAGATATTTTCATCTTCAATGTTTAATCTTCACTGTTCCTGACACTGAGTTGTCAGGTTCAAACAGCCTCCAATCGATAAGCCGTCACTCAGAGGATGTGAAGTCCCTAAGCAGTATGCAGAGCGCATGTGTTCTATTAGGCTCTAAGGTGGTGTCTCCAGAAGCTCTGAAATCAGTTGTTGAGACTGTATGTAACTGGTGCATGCTATCAGCCACCTGGTCACCTGTGGAGAAACAACAGACCTCCAACAGCTTTCTGCATTTTGCCCTGCGCAATCTTCAGTCATCCTATCTTTCCTCCTTTCTCTAACAACCATTCTTTACCTCCCCCTGCCTTCTCTTGTAGGTGAGAAAGGCCTAGGAAAAGAGGTTTCCATGCATACCATCAGCCTCTGAATCTCCTGAAGATTCCAAGTTTCAAATATCTCTGTCCTGGGAATAAATCCCTGCCATTGAAGTTGAAGCTCTTTTGTAGATGGGAAAGATTGATTCTGTACTTTTAAACCTTTCTCTCTCCCTTTTTTTTTTTTTTTGGTTTTCTTTCTTTCTATTTCTTTTTTTTGTTTTTAATATCCCTCTCATCCTGTCTAGCAGAGTAGATCAAATACAATGAACAAGATTATTCAAAGGTCACTCGGAGCCCTCTTAATGGCTAAGGGGAAACCTAGGTAGACTCCTGGGTAATCCCGTGTCATACAGTGGTATTCAGAGCTCCCAGGGAGCTTAGCAGTAGCACCTATTTCTCCAAGCAACAAGCCTTTTTGAGTTGAAGATACCGTTATGGAAACCTTCAGCTCAGTGCTTTGTGACTGCCTGGAGGGCTGGGATAAGGAGGGTGGGAGGGAGGGAGACGCAAGAGGGAAGAGATATGGGAACATATGTATATGTATAACTGATTCACTTTGTTATAAAGCAGAAACTAACACACCATTGTAGAGCAATTATACTCCAATAAAGATGTAAAAAAATTTAAAAAATTAAAAAAAATGCAGATAAGTAAATATTCTGAGACACTGAAACACCTCCCTCAAGCTATCCTTCTCTTTGATGAAAATATTCCTAAAATGTATTACATTCCTTTTTACCTTCTTAACCTGAGCATTTAAAAATTATTATGCTTGAGACAGAGTTGTTGTTATGGGCAAACTAACTGTATTTACAATAATAAAGTGATGCCCTTAAGTACTGGAACAGTGTAGAAATTCTCCCTCACATATTGTATACCCAGATTGTGATTTTTTTCACATACAGAAATTTTATTTCTCTACAATTTATTTGTTCACAATTACTAATATATTTAAATTGAGGGAAGAAAAATTGCTACCATGAAAACTTCTTAAGTTGACCACATAAAAATGGAACTTCTTTGTTGTTTGATTTCTAGGTAGCTTATCACATGTTTATTCTTTTAAAAATGGTTTTTAAAATAAGATGTGTAAAACACATACATAAAATTTGTATAATTTATAAATCTTATGTCTGTAGACTTAAGCCATGTAGCTACATTGTATAGCAAAATAACCACAAGCCAGATCCAGAAACTACTCTAGTATATTAGAAAGTTCCCTTGAGCTTATTTATCATCAATAATATCTCCAAGAGGTAATCATTATTCTAACTTTCATTATCAACTGATTTTACCTGTTCTTGAACTTGATATAAATTGGATGATATGGTATATATTCTTCTGCAAGACATTTTTGGTCTAATAATTATGGTAATGTCTGTAAGATTCATCCATGTTGTTGCATGACTCAGTTATTATTATATTTTAATTGCTATGTAGCAGTCCATTGTATGAAATATTCCATAATTTATTTATCTATTCTTTTATTTATGGATACTTGTATTGTTTCCAATTTTCACATATTTTTGAACAAAACTGCTATGTGCCTATATTTTGGTAGACATATACACTCTATTTTCTTGAGCACATATGTTAGGAATGAGTAGCATTTAGTAAGCACTGCCAAATAGTATTACACAGTATCTGTAATGATTTTTATTCTCACTGCAATGTATGAGTGTTCCAGTGTTCCTATATCCTTGCTTATAACTTTGTATTGCCAATCTTGATTTCTTATTAAAAATTTTAGCCACTTTGGTGGAAATGCAGTAGTGTCTTTGGGTGGTTTTATCTCAGATTTTTTATGGTGATCTTTGTAATCATTTTGATTTTATTTTTATTGGTTTTGTTTCTTCATTAATACCTCCTGTATTATACAATTTTAATTAAACTTTTAATTTTGAGATAATTATAGATTTATATGCAGTTTAAGCAGATATTTGATTTTACTATTTTTTCTCTAATATATCTGTGCCTTATATTATATAATTTTAACGTGGTTTTTCAAAGCTAACCAATAATGGATGCTATCAGTATTTTGTGTAAAGAAAAAGTACATAGGCTTTGAAAGAATTTGAGATTTATAAGTAAATGAATGAGATTTTAGGCATGGATTCGTGACTTTGGAAGGAAGGGAGCTGTAAGGAACTCCTACTTTAGTTTGTAGGTAGGAGTAATCTGATATCCAGACAATGCATTGAAAATATTATTTCTGTCCAGAGTGTTTTGAAATGTTGTATATATTTTACATCACAAGAGTTTACACAACCAAGAGTTCCAAATATATAAGAAATGAGTTGTCTAAGCTATCCAAAAAGACAGTGCTACTGTGCCTTTGAATTCATTTTATAGTAGACAATCTCTTTTTTTCCTTAGTCAAACCACTATTTGTATTTTAACCTTGGAGTCTATGATTAGACTCTCCAGAACAATAAAAATTTTCTAAAGACTATCTCTTACATCACTTCCTACATAATCCCTGCCCAGGACTCCTGACTCAAGAGCAACAAAATAGCATGATATGCCACAAGTTGAGTAGAACTGGCACCTTTAACACAAAATTAGCAGTATATGCATCTGTGTTTATTCTATAACAAAATCAATATTTGTTGATATTTCCAGAAAAAAAATGACTAAAGTTGAGAAAAAGTGTGCTAAGCTAAACAACAAAAAAGAATCAAACCCATCTTCATTAGCTATTTCTTTATACAAATGCCTGCCTGAGACAAAGATTAGCTATTAATTTCAGTCTCAGATAATTCAGGAGAACGTACAAAACATATATTGGTGCTATGTTTCTAACAATTCTATATATAAAATTCTTGGTAAAAATAAAAATGTACATACATATTTCATAAAATAAAATATTGAGTTCTTATTTTATAAACTCATTCCTGCTGCTTTACTGGGTGCTTTACTGGGAAATCATATTGGTAATAGACACAGCAATAAAACAGTAGTAATATTATGCTTATTTATATATTAGGAAAACATAGTCAAAATAGCCTAACCATCAGCTACCGAAATACTTTCCCAAGTTCCTTTTATATGTGCCCTTGAATTCATTGTTCTTTTCTCCTCCAGCCTCCTCATGCCTAAATCATGTCTTCTCAGCAATTTTTAACGTGTCATTTCTATTTTTATCTAAAATTGTTTCTCTTTCATCCTAAAAAAAATCATACACCCCCTCCACTCCAAAAAAAACCAAAAAACAAAAAACTCCATGACTCTTCCAGTTCCACTTGGGATCTCCTTATTCATATCTGTCTTTTCAAAATGAAGAACTGCAGTATCTTGGACCTTGTACACCGTGCTAAAGCAACCATAAATGTTGGTTTATTTGATAGATATACCTGCTTCAGTGATGGTTTCTTTTGTTACCAAGGCTCAGTAGTATTCCTCTCGAGACTGTATACACACACACACATCCCACTATGTAGATAATCTGAGATATACAAAAATTTTCACCTTTCATCTGTAATCTTCACACATACTTTCAAAACTCATTTGGAAGAAAAATTATAAAATGAGCCTCCTTGGTTCAATGTTTTCACTACATAATCGCTTCCTAATTGAATGCAATCTAGATATTGTATTGTGCAAGGAGCAAAGCTTCACGTAGAATTTTTCATTGGAAACTGTCAGAGGTATTTGTATTTGGTATAGGCTTATTGGTAACAGCTGAGCAGGAAGCCGAGCAAGAGCAAATTGCAGCCATATCAAAAATCAGACATTTTACTGAGCTTTTAAAATAGTTCATATAAAATAAAATTTCATTTCAGGGCATTATTTCTATAGCATCAAGACTGCACTTAAAACTAGGTCCTACACAAGTAAAATATGTTTAGTTCCAAGCTATGTGCTCCAAGCTCCTCTTTAAATAACATTGATTTGTTCTTAAAGAATGGCTCACATTTCTGGTTTTAAAACTTATCTTTTCAAAGAGTGACTAGTCTATGTTATTTTCCCTCTAATCACTTCTCCATTAAAAGAATTTCACACTAATATTCCGTCATCTCTGGTCTCTCCTGTGGTTTATATACAATTAGTTATTAACTTCTCTAGGCTTTATCTTCTCAATGTCTTTGATTTATAATATGATATAAATTACCTTCAATTCTTTCCACTATACCTTATTAATCTTTATGGAGATGCTTATTAATGCCACAATAAAATCAATGAATTACCACTTCACACACACTGGAATGACTAAAATAAAAACTATTGACAAATATTCATGAGGATTTGGAGCAACCAGAACTCTAGATCATTGCTTGGCAAAAATGTAAGTGGTACAATCATTTTGGAAAACTATTTAACAGTTTGTAAGGATGTCAAAACTATAACTACCCTATGATTTATCAATTCCAGTTCTAAGCATTTATCCAAGAGAAATGATAAAAATGTGTCCATTAGGAGACATGCACCAGCATGTACTAGAAGCAACAAATGTACAAAAAAAGAATGGATACAGTTTCACATACTCAATGGAATAAAGGAATAAACAACATGGATACATCTCAATTATATGTTGAATTAAAAAAAAACACATAGGGACTTCCCTGGTGGCACAGGGTTTAAGAGTCCTCCTGCCAATGCAGGAGACACGGGTTCAAGCCCTGGTCTGGGAAGATCCCACATGCCGTGGAGCAACTGAGCCTGTGCGCCACAACTGCTGAGCCTGTGCTCTAGAGCCCATGAGCCACAACTACTGAAGCCCGTGCACCTAGGGCTCATGCTCTGCAACAAGAGAAGCCACTGCAATGAGCAGCTCGTGCACCGCAATGAAAAGTAGCCCTCGTTCGCCACAACTAGAGAAAGCCTTCGCACAGCAAAGAAGACCCAACGCAGCCAAAAATAAATAAATAAATGTATTAAAAAAAAAAAATATATATATATATATAAAAGACACAGAAAACAGCATATGCCATCAGATTCCATTTATGTAAATTCCAAGAAAAAAATGAAAGTAATGGTGATAGGAGTCAGAACAGTGGCTGCCTCTCCTGGGCAGGACATTCATAGGACATGTTAATGAGGGACATTTCTAGGATGATAGGGGTAAGGGTTATTCACACTGATACATTGAACTGTATTCTTAAATCTGTTTACTTTGTTGTTTATAAATAATATCACCATAAAGTAATTTGAACTATGACATTAGCTTTCAAACCTGTCTTTCAATATCCATTGGTATCAATATGCTGGAAGGGAAGGTCCCTGCTGCTTTTGGTTTCTAACTAGTAGAACTGACCAAATAATCACTTGTTAACAAAGATCAAAATATTACCTCCAGTAATGTTTCAAAAAATGACCCCTTACCACTCCCCCAAAATGCAGAGCTCTCAGATAATGACTAGATGAGATAATTTGGCTTCTAATCAATCTTGATCTTGAGATTGCCTGTGGGAACAATCCCTGAGTTACACCAGAGTTATAGACACAAAACTATGGATGTAGCCAAACTTCCCACCCCCATAGGACAGTTTTTCCTCAGGTTTTAACAGCAAAGTGCTTAGAGCAAGGAAGCTTAAAGAAAGAGAGTGTGCCTGTGGACCTTGGAGAGTCAAAATGAAGATAAAGCAATTCCTTCCAGAACAATAACCTGGAAACACCATGACTCCTCCTATTGAAACAGGACCCAATAATTAACGTGTGGGAGACAGAGGTTGAAAGTGTTCATACCAATGTTCCTCCTCCGATGAAAATGATCAGGAGAAATGTCCTTCACTAGTGATGTGGTTTCCCTCACACTGAATAGAAGAATTTCGTCCATTATGGAGTATTTATACAATAAAATATGTAATCACTAAAAATTGTGTTTCTAAAAAACTAGTAAGTTCAGGAAGTGCTAATATTGTACCAGTAAAATATTAGCAGTATTTTTAAAACAACTGCAATACTACTTACAAACACTATAAAAAGCAATCACCACTTCATTAAAAAATATATACATATACACATGTATGAAATATACTTTTATATTTTATATACCATGTAAATATTAAGACTGATCATCTATGGATGTTTTGCATTATTTTTATTATGCTTTATGTATTTTTATGTTTCAAACTCTTTATTTTTATTAATTTTTTATTGAAGTATAGTTGATTTACAATGTCATGTCAATTTCTGCTGTACAGCAAAGTAAGTCAGTCACACACATATATATACACATTCTTTTTAAAATTCTTTGTTGATTTGTTTTAAGTTAATCTAAACAATAAATGCACACAAAAACTTAATCATATATTTAAGAATAATACAAGATAGATTCCTATGACTTCTAAGGAAAATATTAAATTTTGTAGAATAATCCAACAACCAATCATTATCATCATAAAAAAGCAGTGGCGTTTGGCTAGTTGGTCACTGGGAACATAAAGAAGCCCTGGTTCAAGAGAAGTAAGCAACACATAAGGGCATAATTAAACCTAAATTAAAAGATACTTTGCCACACACAGTAAGTACCATACAAGAGGGACAAACAAGAACTATAGAAAATAAAGAAAAAACTGCCAACTATTTCTGTGGTGCAAAATTTCCAAAGAAAATTTCAAGGTGAGCCAAGTGTCATAAATGGTTAGAACTCTAAAAGGAAAGGACTTGCCATGGATCCTGGTTAATGGTGTGCCACTTTTAATGTGAACATTGCCCAAGTGAATACATGAGATGAGAATGGTCACGTAGGATGTGTAGCCTTCTTAGACCATATTTCACATGTGCAAATAGATGAGAAGCATGAGAACCTCAGAATCCTCTTCAACACGTTAGGGGTCATCACTAATACAAATAAAGAATTAGAATAACTCTTCTTCGTGGGTAACTTGCTTTGATTTGCTGTTTTCCTGGGACTCTTTATTCCAAAAGGTGGTGGAAATAATAATAACATACAGGGTCCTTGAATAAAGATTGCCATCGTAGCACAACCAGGAAAAAGAATTTAGATGTTGACCAGGAGAAAAAGGGAACAGGGAATAAGAATGTAATTGAGGGTCAAGATACACATTCCCTGATCAATTCAAAAGTAGAAGGCATAAAGATGAGCACATCCAGAAAAGAACATTCTTCAGGCTGGAGTTTGACAAGGAGAATGGATAGTTAAAGCAAGCCTGGGAGATTATATTCTGCGGTTTCTTGTTTAGCAAGAAAAAGAACGGGTGCTTTAATCTACAGACTTGTAGCTCTTGGTGAAGTGGGAACAAAACATTCTTAAACTCTTATAATCATGAAGATGGTTAAATATAGCTATTTATTGAGTGCCTACCAAGTTTTATTTATTGTGTTTCAAATGCTGAAAATTTTATCTCTAATCTTTACAACAGTCCTGAAAGTTAGAGGTCATTGAGTTCATTTTGAAGATAAGAAATCAGTGGCTCAAGGATGATACCCAACTTGTAATGGATAGGACCAGAGACTGAGTCCCAGGTTTATCTAATTCAAGAGGCTTTTCTCTATTATATCATCTTTACCACAGAAGAAAAAAAAATCAATTTCTCTAAAGGAAGTTTTTATATTGCCATACAGTAAGTGCAAAGAATAATACTGTCGGGCTTCCCTGGTGGCGCAGTTGTTGAGAGTCCGCCTGCTGATCAGGGGACGCGGGTTCGTGTCCTGGTCCGGGAAGATCCCACATGCTGCGGAGCGGCTGGGCCTGTGAGCCATGGCCGCTGAGCCTATGCGTCCAGAGCCTGTACTCCGCAACGGGAAAGGCCACAACAGTGAGAGGCCCACGTACTGCAAAAAAAAAAAAAAAAAAAAAAAAAAGAATAATACTGTCAAGACTGCTGGGATAGTTTTCATCTACTTTCTCCCCTGTTTTCCTTTTGATAATGTTTTTACCTCTCTCAAGAAATGCTACAGATTTCTATCATGTGCCTTTAATTTGTATGTTCTCCTCATTAGTTTCCTACAGACATTTCGGGGCCTGCAGATGTCAGGTCCCCAGGCTGTAAAATTCACTAAGCATATTGCTCTGAAATATTATCCCTCCACAGGCCCCATGTCTAACTTCTGTAAATCTGCTCTGAGTTGCTTTCCTAACTTGACTTATATGGCTTATGGGTTTTTACACACCAATTTTGTTCAGTGAGTGAGAAAAAATAGTTTTCTAGAATTCCCAAACTCAATTCTTTTCCCGCTCTGCACATGTTTTGTCTTTGGCTAGTTTGCAGACATGAATAACCAACAATGTTGACAATCTGTGTATTCCCACTTGAGTGCCACCATATTGGCAGCATAACAGAGAGATTGTGTTTTTCATGATAAATGAGAGAACTGTTGAGTGATATTAGATATTTTATGCACTGCAAGCCTCTCAAAAGTTTTGCATTTTATTCAAATACATACATACCCAAAATTCTCTGTCTCTTACTGTCACTACCTCTATTTTGTTTTTACACTTTTTGCCCAAAGATAGAGGCTCTGAAGATGGAGAAGTTCATTTTCTGTATAGTCCATTTTGCTTTACAGTAGCCTACATAAAGCATTTCAGGAACCATAACTTTTCTCTCCAAGTAGCCCATAAAAATTTTTCTGAGTCTTACTCATTTGAGACATCTGTTCTCTACTAATACAGGGCATAATCATTAAATAGTTTAAATTTGAACTCCTTATTGGGAAAGTCCATGCCTTCTTTGATTTATTTTTGCAGAAGCAGTAGCATCCATTTACTCCATGACCATTTAATGAACACCTACTACAGGCCATACATTGTACTAAATGCCACATAAGTACAAATGAATAAAACAGTCTCTATTTTCAAGGAACAAACTGTCTCATGGGAGAGATGGTCAAGTAAGGAGAAAAATACAAGGCAGTGTGACAAATGGCTCAAAGTAGCTCAGTACAAAAGATTGGAGTATCACAAAGCATGAAGCTCTCAACTATTCTCTGGTTTGGGTGATAATGAAAAAAGTTTTTATGGAGCACACATCTGAGTTGATCTAGATGGAGTTAGCAAAGCATGTGAAGAAAGACAGGGACTGCAGGTGGAGAAGCAGTGTGGTCAAAGTTATGGAGTCTTGCAAAAACATCACCCATTCAAAGAAGGGCAAGCAGTTTAATTTTAGTAAAGAATAAGGGCCAGTTGAAGAATTCTAGAAGATAAGATAGGAAAGTTTTATAGAGTCCACAGTTTGAAGTCTTTGTATATCATTCTAAGAAGTTTGAATTTTTACATAGGCAGGAGTTTATCTAGGTAGGGTTTTTCATGTTGTGTGTATGTACATTTAAAAATAATTTAGAAAACAATCTGAACATGTTATGCTCTTTCATGCACAAACCACAATCATGTATGTGTACACACAATCAAATATTGAATCATCTGGTTAAAAGCAATATAAATAAGTACTACCATGTAAGGGCATTGCACTTTTGAGAGGACGCGAATGTTGTTTGCAGTCAAAAGAAAAATGGTTTCTCCCTTAAAGTGTCAACATTTAACATTTAATATATTGTCAGGATAGTTAACCATTAATTATTTAAATATTTGTAATGTGGAAAATACTTAAAACTATCCCATTCAACTTCATACAGATATGATTATCTTAGCTATTATAATTGTTTTTTTCTTTTCCGCTAACAATGTGCAATTGATCTTTTCATAGATTAAAGACTTCAGTTTCTAAACTTAATAAATCTAGATTTGTCATTCGGCGTTTTGAAACTATATAATGTTGTGGGATACTATTCTTTAATTGTTACAGGCATATGACAAAAAATCAGAGGCTGAATGCATCATGACTACTTTATACAGAGGACAAGTGATGACAATGGTAACAAATGCTTGATTCTTCTATGAATGGAAGTGCTCTGTAGTGGAGTGGAGTGGAGTGAAGTGGAGATCATGGTGGGGAGTGGCATCATCAGATGGACACGGAAGGCGTGGTGGACTCACAAGAACCTGTCTCTTAGCACCAAGTCTAATATTTATATCTCAAACTCTCTTTGGTTTCAGATACATGACATCGACAGTAACCCTAAAGCAAAATAACTTTTGAATTTCATTGCCTTTTTTTTTCTATTTAATATATTGTTATTTTGTTTTTAATATTTGGATAAGACATATAAACTTCAATAGTTTATACCCAATTTTTATTTATACATATTTAGGTAAAAGTATAATTAAATAGTTTAAATCAAAGTGGGATATCTGTAATAATTATTTTAATTTTCCATTCAATAGTCAAGCTTGAAAAGCTGTAGTAGGCGAAGAAGAACCATTGTTGTTAGCTACTTCATTAGAGAGATGTCAAAGCATAGTGTAAATTCGCACGTAGTGTATCCAAAAGACCTAGGTTCACATCTTTTCTCTTTAAGTTCTTATGAGTTATTAATCTGTTTCCAAATTTTGAAAATGGAGATAATGATATCTGTCTTTCAAAAATCAGTGAGATTATTTGTGTAAAGTATCTGCACACTACTTGTATTTAATAATGTTAGTTTCCCCTTTTAGATATCTGAACTCTGATTTTATCATCTATAAAATGGAAATATTAATACACATGTGATGTGATATGTAGAATCCTAGTCTTTATAAAAGCAAACACAAGGTTCCAGCTACTTTTTTTATAGAAGTAGAAACAGAAAGATAATGTTTTCCATTTTGAAACAAATATCTCTTGAGTGACCTCTCAGTAATGTCCCTGTAAAAAACGTAGGTACACATTTTCCTAAAGAACAGATATATCAATGAGAACTTCTGTGAGAGTTTGGGTATTTATGTGGATGAGACTTTAAAAGGCTCTCCACTCCCACACGAGTTAGAAAAGAGAGCTTTGGAAAGGGGATGAACCAATTTCTGTTAGGTTCCCAGCAAACAATTGGAAGAAAAAGATCTAGACACCAAAACCTTCTCCAGGGTGTCAAAGTTGGGGAAATCAGGAAAAGTGGGCTAGGATAATCCTTGGCCGATACTTATCAAGAGTGGTGAAAAAAAATTACCATGCAAAAAGAAAAAGATTGTTATATTGACAATATTAGCTACCATTTATTGGACAGTTCTGTGTGTCAGATATGATTCTAAATGCTTTGTACTACTTGCATTTAATCCTTGTAAAAGCCTTGTGCTATGCATTCTGTTCATGTCCATTTCATAGATGAGAATATTGAGGCACACCGAAAATTAGGTGACTTGTCCAAAAACACCCCGCTAATAGCTGGCACAGCTGGCATTTGAACACAGGCAAACTGGCTTCGGAGCCCACCTTGTAAACCACTGCGTAGTTCTGCCTCTGGTGCATCATAGCAGAGAGTGAGCTTTTGGACTTAATAGAAGGAGATGGTGAGAGTGGTCCTTGGTCCTCATGATGATGAATTACAGTTAATGTCCTAATACGGCAGAAGAGACATGTGGGCCACAGAAACCACATTATTTACAAGAGTGCCTTCCTGGCATTGAAGTCAGTCTATGAAGTGGTCCTGGGCTTGTTTTCAAACTGATGAAGTAGGACTGGGCAGGAGTTGCCCCTGGACATCCTGGACACTGATGGGTGGGCATGCAGAGATTCTCAAGCATGTTGGATAAGGGGCAACATAGCTGAAGAGGGTAGGGTGAGCATTTGGCAATTGAAACATGATAGTGTGGTTAACTGCTGGAGTGAGGGTATTATTCCCACCACAAGAAAATAATTCCCCACCTAATGTACACTTATAATATCATTTTACAAACTGCATATTTCAACACAAATATTAGTATCCCTTCACTTACACTTTTCCACATGCATGGACAAATGCGTATGTAATAAAAATTGCAATTAACATGAGTAAAATGTGGGATCGGTAGTAAGATTATGATTTACATAATTCTGGTGTCAGAAAGAGGGAGATCCAATATGCTTCTGGCCCATGTGTTGTTCTTTGGACCCTTGCTCAGCTCCTGGAAAATGTCCCTCATTCTATTTGGTCACTGGGAGACATGAGGTGATGCTTCCTGAGTTGTGTGTCTTGTGACTCTTGCTTCATTTGCAAGTTATGCTGCCTACACCTCTGAAGTCCATGTTATCTGCCATATCCCCTGGTCCTGAGGTCCATGTGCCCAGCAGCCTTCCTATGCCAACCAGAGGCCTCCTACAGTAACTGATGCTTTAGGTCAAGATTGATGTTCAGCGCCCTAGAACTCTTTTCTACTTTCCATTTTCTGGGCTGGATTCTGGTTGCATTTCTCTGGGAAGCCTCTCTTGAGCCCACCCTCCCCCATAACACCTTCAAGTCCTTTCAAATCTACCTTTTGGTCAGCAACTTCCTGCACCACATTGAATATGAGGCTTCCCTCAAATGCTTGGACTTTCTTTAAGATAGTGTATGGTCAGGCCACTCAAGATGGCTGTTCTCTCGCTCCCTGTATATGACCTGCTGGACCAGTGCCTGCTTCACCTACACCTACTCTCATGACTGACATTCCTATGTGCTTGCCCCAGGCCACAGATAAGATAATGATTATTCTAACTTAGATCAGAATATCTCCACTGTGATAGCTTAACAAAGGGGTGGTGATGGTTGTGCCCCTCTGCTGGTTCCCTTGGTAACTGATGAGCCAACCTGATGTCATTTGTCAGTTCACCCCTATAACTAGTAACCCACCCCCTGCAGCAAAGACTGCTGCCTAGTCCTGTCTGCCTTCTTCCCCACCAAATGGGATGTCACTCCAGGACCTTGTTTCAGACGTATAAGATCCCCCATCCATTAAACCACTGATGCCTCTGCCGCTGACGCCGGGGCTCTTTCTTTGGTCCCAAGGATGGGCAACTACAAGGCTTGCATGCCTGTGGGATACAGCTCAACAAATGGACAGTGAAAAACAAGAGAAAGACCTTCTCTAGGATTCTTTCAGAACTCATGAGCTGTTTCTAACCCATGTCTGGAGTTTTTTAAATCTCAGGATTTAGAAACTAGGTCACTCATATCTGACCTCTTGCCCTCTGACTTACTTTCTTTAGATCCTCTTCTATTTCCACTTGACTTAAGACACATCTTCCTTTTTTCTCAATCTGACCTCATGGTCCTGCAGGACATAAATCCAAATTACAGAGAAGGGAATCTATGTTGAAAATATTCTAAAAACTTAAGGCACGTTATACAAATATACTTAAATTTCGTTTCATTCCTCCTAAAGCTAGTCATGAGAAGGCTGTTTCTGTTTCGTTGATGCAAAAAGAATGAAAAACCAGTGACCCGAATGGTTTGCTAACAATATCCTAAATACCTTGTTGATCGGAACTGGATCACTTCCATGATCCAGTCCACACACGTCTTCACTTTCTGCTTGCAGCTCTTGTTGGTCCACTCACTTCTTTTTTTCTCTAAGATTAAATCAGATTGTAAAGGTGAGTTCAGTGAGTTCACAGGTAAATTTCTGAAATAATTGCTTTTCATCTTCTCAGTTGAATGTGAAATCATTTTGTATAATCAAATAACAAGGCTTTGGTAGTAGTCAGCATCTACCTCAGCCTCGGTTATGCTCTTAAAACCCTGTCACATACTTTCAGTGGGACAGAGACATAGGAGACCTGTTTGCACAGCTTTTTAAAATTCTAATAAGTTTCTCTGAAGCATATTTCAAAATACTGGAGTCCCTCCCCACTGCTTCTGCACCGGCTCAGAGGCAAGTCTCCTCTTTCATCTTCAAACAACTTCAAAGTTTATTTTCGAAAGAAGAGTTTCTTTTCCCATGGAATTCAAAGAGCTTTTTGGTCTTCTGTGAGGGAAGAAGCTCCAGGTTTTCAGGAATGCATTAAAAAAGCTGCCAATGTTTTAGTACCTCCCTGACCTTTAAAAGCATTCAATTTTCTTTACCTTTGTTTTTTGGCTGGCTTTGTTGGAAGCTGAGGGAAGTGCTTGGGGCCTATGGGAAGCTGGTCTATCTGAAATGAGGAAATGCCTAAAAAACCCTGCCTTTTTTTTTCTCTCTACCTATGGATTATTGAGAAATTTTTTTAATGGATGGAAGAAAGGAAAGGAGAGAGGGAAGGAGGGAGGAAGGAAGAGAGGGAGAAAGAAAAGAAAAAAAAAGTAAAGGAAAAGAAAGAAGATAAATTTTCCACTTGCACAACCTCTTTTTTTTTCCTTTGTTTTCGGTTTGTTTGTTTTTTCTTTTTTCTTCTTTTTTCTTTCTTTCTTTTTTTTTCTTGGTCTGATAGCAATCAGGACATTTTCACTGGGAAGTTTAACTTTTTGTCTTTCTTTATTTCAATTTGAATCCTCCAGAGATGGGAGTTTGCCACCTGGAGTCTGCCAGATGCTTGTCTCAGACCACGTCCCTCTCTGTAATTAAAGCAGGCACTAGGGCTGGGAGGTCGGCCTCGCAGCAGGTAATCTGGGGCTCAGTCACAGCATTTGCTCCAAGGTAAGTCTTCTGCTACTTCCATCACTCTGGCAAGGATGATTGAAGCTCTGGAGAGAGGCGATTCATTTTTGACATTGTCATTGGAGGTGATGAAGGAGAAGGGAGGATAGAAATTTCTTCTTGGGGATTTTTTAAACTTGTGAAGAATATTTTTGTCCCCATAATTCCTGTTGGAGCATTGCTGAAAGCCTTGGACCAGAGAAAACTGCATCCAAGGTGCTTATTATCAATCCTCATGCGATGTACTGTTTGCTATTTTTCAGTAGTGTATGTTTTCTTTCTCCAAATGAATCTTCAGCACTTTCAAGACAAAAAAATTTTTTTAATACCTTAGTGTTCCCTACAGTTCCCTTTGCAGTGACACACATAGTGCTTGAAAATAATTAACAATATATTTTTTCTTTAAGTCAGGATGAAGAGTAGATTTATCAAGAAATTCTGCTTCCATAGGAAGTCTATGAAAAGCAATGAGTCTCTTTTTTTGTGAGACAGTGAAATACTCTTTTCAAATGTTTAAGTTTGTTTGGGGCCTATCCTTTGGTATGGAAAAATATGAAAAGTCATAGAAGATTATTTCAAATAAAACCAACATATTGCAAAATATAAAGCCTTCATCTTTCTTCTTTATTTTTATTAAAATGGCCAAAATCGAGACACCTGGAGACCTTCTCAGACAGCGGAGCCCGAGCTCGGAAGAGGCCCCAGCGCTCGCCAGCCCGCGCCCCTTCCGCACTCCTCCGCCCCGCCCCATCATGGCCCAGGGTCCGGGCCTCGCGCTGCTTTCGCCGTCGCTGCTGCTGCCGCCGCTCCTACTACTGGCGGCAGTGATCGATCAAGAGGCCGCGCAGGACAAGTGCACGTGCCCCACCAGCAAGATGACCGTGTGCGACCGGAGCGGCCCAGGGGGCCGCTGCCTGTGCCGCGTGCTCGGTTCGGGCCTGGAGGTCGACTGCTCCACGATCACATCCAAGTGCCTGCTGCTCAAGGCGCGCGTGAGCGCCCGGAAGAGCGTCCGCGCCCTGGTACGGCCGAGCGAGCACGCGCTCCTGGACAACGACGGCCTGTACGACCCGGACTGCGACCAGCAGGGCCGCTTCAAGGCGCGCTACTGCAACCAGACGTCCGTGTGGTGGTGCGTGAGCTCGGTGGGCATGCGTCGCACCGACAAGGTCGACCTGAGCCTGCGCTGCGACGAGCTGGTGCGCACCCACCCCATCCTCATCGACCTGCGCCACCACCCGGCCGCCCGCGCCTTCAACCCCTCGGATCTGGAGGCCGAGCTGCGGCGGCTTTTACGGGAGCGCGACCCGCTGCACCCCAAGTTCGTGGCGGCCGTGCACTACGAGCACCCCACCATCCAGATCGAGCTGCAGCAGAACACGTCGCAGAAGGTCGCCGGCGACGTGGACATCGCCGAGGCCGCTGACATCGCCGACGCCACCTACTGCTTCGAGAGGGACGTCAAGGGCGAGTCGCTGTTCACCGGCCACCGCGGCCTCGACGTGCGCGTGCGCGGAGAGCCCCTGCTTTTGGAGCGGACGCTCATCTACCTCCTGGATGAGAAGTCCCCCCAGTTCTCCATGAAGCGCCTCACCAGCGGCCTCATCGCCGTCATCGCGGTGGTCGTGGTAGCCCTGGTCGCCGGCGTGACCGTCCTGGTGATCACCAACCGGAGGAAGTCGGGGAAGTACAAGAAGGTGGAGATGAAGGAACTGGGGGAGATGAGAAAGGAACCGAGCTTGTAGATACCGGCGGGGCTGGGGTGGGGTGGGGATCAGATTTCAGCAAGGTCCCAGACCCAAGTGAGTCACGCTGCTTCATTCTTGGCCCCAAGGAGTCATTCCTCCTCCCAAATTCCTGCCTCCCCCCGCCGCCACCAAATTTAATAGATCCTGTTCTCAGGATCACCTCTCTTTCTGACTTCTGTCCTGAAGGAAGCATTTCTAAAATTCCTCCCCTTTCGGTCCAACCAGAAACCTGACTCGAGAGTTAAGGGAAGTTTGGCATAGGGTTATGTATAAGAATCAAGTGTCTGTATGACAACCCAGCATCGTTTACACGTGACGCAATCATTGCTGAAGGCTTAAATGCGTTCAGATGGGAAACAGTGCTTTTACTGTCTTGGGTTTAGGTTATTGGATTAGCTCCACTTGTATGGTGGCCTTCCTGATGAGGAGTTCGCTACTTGGGCCCAGTAGTATCCTCATTTACCATCGTTTGTATTAATATTACCGACCACACATGCTTGTCATCAGAAAGAAGCCTGTTTCAGCTGCCTGAACACATTTTAGATGTCTTTGAGGGCAGACTTTGGCCCAGAAACTCAGCATCTATTCTTCAGCTTGCCCTTATTACAGCTGATACTAGCAATATTTCTTTTGTAAAATGTTTGTACATAGGTTGTCTTTGATACTGCTGTTGTGATTTTTAAAAAAACAATGTAATAAAGTATGAAAAAGGCACAAACCAAAAAAAAAAAAAAAAAAATGGCCAAAATCTCACAATACCTAATATGAGAACTTCTGGAATTAATACTGAGTATAGTCAGGTTGTTACTTCAATTCATTGCTATCTCAGTTATTGCATTTCAATTCAGTAGTTTTCCTCTATTCAGATTTGGATTATTGGAAAAAATAAATCAATGCTCAATTATTTTATATAAGTGTAAAATTTTAGAACTGAAAAGGGCTTTAAAATCCTGTAGTTAAGTTACAGCATTTCCACACATGGAGAAATAAGAAAAGACTGAGAGATTTGCTCAGAATCATACAACCACATAGTTCATTTGGCACAATCAGAAACGAGGTGGGGGAGGGAGGATTTATATAAACAGAATTGGCCTTGACCATAATTTTCACAAAGCAGACTTTTTTTTTTTTTTTGCCAACAGGCATGACTTTACCCTTAGAGAGGTGATTTTTTTTTTTAATTTCACTCTCCTTGTAAACTCACTGTGTTTAATGGATAGATGTTTATTTTGCTAGGCAAGATAGGATTTAGACCAGGTTTTGAGGAAGGATGAAATTTCTTGAGAAATAATCAAGATGCCTTCTTTCCCCTATAACAATATAGCCTGTTGTTTTCAAGAACTGAACATACTCCCCACCCAGCCATGGGGATGGCTCTGAATGGAAACCTTGAAAACGATCTGGTAGGCCTTCAGAAGAACAGCCTTCTCTCTTGAGTCTATATCCCCTTAAAAATAATATCTACTTTTCTCAATTCTGGCTCACTTCTCTTTCTCTGATAACCTACAATCTGTACTTCAGAGACCTAGCACCTTAGAGCCTCACCACCCCTTCCAGCTGACCTGTGACACTGGTAGATATTCTGAGTTCACTGGAAGAAGATGCCTCCAGGTCATGGACCAGTCCATCTGCATCTCTTTCCTCCCCCACAGCTCAGAAAACACCACAGGAGACCAGGCTGAGGAAGGCTCAAGAGGAGAGGAGTCAGGTAATGGGCCAACTTGCCAAGAAGCTTACTTCTGGCTACCATAGTTATCAAGGATCCAGGTGGCAGCCTCTCTGACCCAGGGACAGAACCTACAAGAAAGAAGCCAAAGGAGTCAAGATTTCCTCTCTAGAAATGGACCAAGAGAGACCTCAGATCAGATTTTCCAAAGTGATCCATGCCAGATTTTCAAATTTAAAAACTTCAGAGTTAGTGTCTGAGTTTGAAGAGACTGTTTATTCCTAGATGAAGAAACACTTAACTTCATTGTGAATGAAATAAATTATCTTCTTTCAAAAGAAGCTATATTGGAGGCACTTCAAGAAACTGAAGTGTGTTTTGGGTGTGCCAGTTTTGAGTAGATATACCCCATACCCAAAAAGGAGGATGTTTGGGAGGAATTCTCCAGGTGTACATCATAGCCTAGTCACAAATGCCATCAAGGAAGAGAGATTTGAAGTCATCTTTGACCAACTCCATTTTGTTGACAGCCAACTCAGTAAAATGGTTAAATTCACAAGAGTCAGGCCTTTCATTACAAGAATAAATAAAAATTATATACACCTCCAAAAGAAATCTATACCTTTGACAAGTCTATGAGCATTTTAGGCATCAACGATTCAAACAATCTCTGTTGAGAAAGCCAACTCAATTTGGTTATAAAATTTGGTGTGGGATAACTCATCTTGCCTACTTGGTTTAATTTGAACCATGCCAGGCAAAGTCAGTACTTCTTATAAACAAGGACCTTGGGTTGGTGGGAGTCTGATGATGAAGTTTGCTAACATTGTTCGGAAACAAAGCCAGTATCTCTACCACTTACATGTTTTTGACACTCGCCACATGGAGCTGAGGATAGCTTGGAAGAAGAGAAGAATCAAAGCAGTAGGAATAATTCATGAAAGTAAGACTGAACACTGCCTTCTCAAAAACAGCACAGAACTCAAAAACAGAAAGAAGGGGTGTTTGATTTCTAAATGGACAAATAGAAAGAGATTAGTAGTGTGCTGCTGACATGACATCATTAACATCTGCTCTAAAACAGTTGGCTTTGAGCCTCTGAAAAAAGCCAGTCACTATTCAACAGCAGCCTAAAAGAAGATTCAGATCAATCGACTAGCAGCTATGAGAGTGTTCAAAGATAACACTGGAGAGATGAAATAGATGGATCAGAATATCTATAAGGCAGGGCTAAAGATCGAGGCAAGACATGGTACTCCAGTTTGATCAAATACATCATCAATGTGGCCTTTAGCAATAATGGCAGCTGCATAAGATTTGTGTCAGTTGGGCCTGGATAGATCTTCTGACATCCCAAATGCATGTTGCATGTTTCTAAGGGTGATACAAAGTGGAGCCCACAAGACAAGGGAACAAAGGAGGCTATGACCAAATAGGAACTGAGATGAGATATAATATCAATATGATATCTCACTGGATAATTCATCAAGACAAGAAGACACAATATGTCCTAGCCATGTGTACTCCTAGAATACTAGGTGTGAAAACTGTCAAACAGATATACATGGAAAATGTTTCAAAACATATCAGCACAAAATAGAGTCTGAGATGATGCCAGTAACTGTATGCATGAAATTCCAATTTCTGAGCATAACATGAATATTATCATTTATTTTGTTATTTTGTGTTTCCCAACAAAATACCAAATTTTGTTTCGGCTCTGGTGGAGTAGATTGGTTTATAATAAGGCAAACTCCTTTGTTTTTCTTTACCTCAAAGTAAACAACTCCAAATCTCTATGATCTATTTATTTTAATTTTCAGGAAATCCTAATGTCTTCTGTTAGTAAAACAACTCTCCATGAATACGTTCACATTTTTGAAAAGCCGAGGCTTTCTAAATAAAGCATACTTTTAACCTGGAGTTAAAGGATTTAAATAGTAAACATGCTTTAGAAGTTAGAGGGACTTAACTTAAGGGACTTAATAGACTTAAGGGACTTAAACACCTATCTCCCCCAGAGCCATTTCAAATGTGATACACCAAGAGACTTTGCCCTCTCCTTGCAAAGGATTCCAGAGGATTCTTTCTTGCTCTCCCTTCTTCAGGAGAAGAGGGACAAGTTTGCAGCCACGCCATATAAGTTCTGAGCCTCATAATATGTGGTTCCTCTCCTCTGATGTTAACCGTTACTGCACATACAAATAGCATCAGGCTCTCACTGTGCTGTCCCATGGGAAATTGGAGGGTAGGAAACCAGTGATGCTAAAATGCTCTCATCTAGAGGTCTGGGGTTTCTACTCATACAAGTATAGACGTATGGCACATTAACTTGTTAGTAGGTAACGTCTCAGACCCTTCACATTTTGGAACTTAACATTTCTTTTATCACTTCATGTGGGTCAATGGCTTAACCACCATACTTTTTTCTTAATTAAAGTTTTGATTAGAACCTTGTGGAAATCAGTGTTGGTAATTAAGTAATAATTTAATAAATTAACTAATTAATTTAGTCTTCTAAATCAACTTTGTCAATTAACATATAAAGAACAGTGGCCAAGAATATTTAAATGACTTTCCAGGATAAATAACCATCGGGTCTAATAAAATCTTAGTGAAAAAAGTATCTAGAAATCTATTACTGAGACTTTTCTTTCTTAACTCACACATTCCAGTCCATTCTGCATGCTATTATATTTTCAAGTCTTTCTCAGCAAGACTGCATCTTCTAATAAGATTCCAATTCCAATTCTCCCTTCCAACTATAGCATTGTTGGTGCTTGGGGATCTCAATATCATCCCATCTGTGTTCAGGCCACAGCAATTTTGACAGTTTATCTAGATCATAAAAATATGGACATTCTCTAATAATATTTTTGAGTAGAGGATGGTGGAAATTCTTAATTGGAAACAGAATTATCACAGAATGATAGACTCCCTAGATAGCAGAATCTGAACCAATTCTCCCAGAAATATATCAGGATGGTTTGATTTTATGAGGTAAATGAGTGATATTTTTCTTTTCTTTTTTTTTCTAGAATGCACATCAAGGTTACAAAAGACCAAATTCTGTGGGACAGAAAAATGTTTGTTGGACCAACAAGGCAGGGTAAGTTACAATGAGCTTCTTGGGCAAAGATAGCATATAAGAATACTACCAGAGGAAACAGTACAGAAAAAAATATCAACAGAAAGTGTATTTTTGACAAAATCTTATTAAATATTCACTAAATATTAGCCAATATACAACAGGCACTGACAGATAATTAAATAAGTGGTGTTGAGTCTTTATTTTTTATTTTTATTGATATATAATTCATAGAATTCATTATTTTAAAAGGTAAAATTTAATGATCTTTTAATATATTAACAAGATTGGGCAACCATCACCACTATGTAACTCCAGAATATTTTATCACCCCAGAAAGAAGCCTCATACCCAATCACAGTACAATTTGTCTCCTTTTTCCTCTAACCCCAGTTCCTGGGAAACACTAATCTATTTTTAGGCTTTATAAAGTTGCCTATTCTGGACATTTCATATAAGTGGAATCATATTATATGTGACTTGTTTGGGTCTAGTTTCTTTCACACCATCAGTGATGAATACATAAACAAAATGTGGCATGTCCATACAACGGATTACTAAACCACATCATGGAACAAAGTACTAATTCATGCTAATACAAAAATAAACCTTGAAAATGTATGAAAGAAGATAAACCCAAAAAAGTTTAGAATTTTTTTTTTACTTTTTGGTTATTATGAATAATGCTGCTATGAAAATTCCTGTGTTTTTTTGTGATTATGTTTCAGTTCTCTTATATAACTAGGGGTAGAATTGTTCCTGTCACATTATAACTCTGTGTTTAACATTTTGAGAAACTGCCAAACTGTTTTCCAAAGTGACTGCCATTTTACATTCCTACTAGCAACATCTGAGAGTTCTAATTTATATATACCCCAGCCAAACGGTTGTTACTACCTGAACTTTTGATTATAGCCATTCCAGTGAGAATGAATGAGTAGTATCTCACTACTATTTTAATTTGCATTTCCTTGATGTTTAATGATGTTGAGCATCTTTTTATGTACTTCTTAGCCATTTGTATATCATCTTTGGAGACATATCTGTTCAAATCATTGCTGATTTTTCAACTGAATTATTGTCTGTTTATTTTTAAGTTGTAGGAGCTCTTTATATATTCTGGACACTCACTAGGCCCTTATAAGATTATTATTTGTAAACATTTTCTTCTATTCAGTGGACTATATTTTCATTTTCTTGATTATACCCTTTTAAACAAAAAAGTTTTTAATGTTATTTAAGTCTCATTTATCTATTTTTCTTCCCTTGCTTGTGCTTTAGGTATCACAGCAAAGAAACCCTGGCTAATTCAAGGTCTAATAAATTTACATTGATTTTTTTCCTAAGAATTTTATAATCTTAGTTGTTACATTTAATTATTTGATCCTTTTTGAGTTAACTTTTGTATGTGGTGTGAAGTAGGGAGTCCAATGTCATGTTCTTGAATTGGAATATCCAATTGTCCTAGAACCATTTGTTGAAAAGACTATCTTTTCCCCATTAAGTTTTCTTGGCACTTTTGTTAAAAAATCAGTTGACCATAATGCATGGGTTTATTTCTGAACTCTGAATTCTATTTTATTGATTGATTTATCTCTCACCATGCCATCACCATACAGTCTTGGCAGCCTTGTATTTTTTCTAATTCAGGAGTATGAGTACTCCAACTTTTTTTTGTGTGTGTGAGATGACCTGCTTTGGTTTTTTTAAACTTTTTATTTTATATTGTAGTATAGTTGATTAACAATGTTGTGGTGGTTTCAGGTGTGCAGCAAAGTGATTCAGTTATACATATACATGTATCTATTATTTTTCAAATTCTTTTCCCATTTAGGTTGTTACATGGTATTGAGCAGAGTTCCCTGTGCTACTCCAAATTTATTCTTAATTTTCAAGATTGTTTTGGCTGTTCTGGATACCTTGCATTTCCATGTGAATTTTAGGATTAGCTGTTAAGTTTATAAGGAAAAAAAAATTAGTTGAGATTTAGTAATAATGGCAAGGGGGATTACTGTAAGTCTAGACTTCAATTTATAGAATGCTACAATTCTACAATATTATGTCTTCTAATCCATGTCTTTCCATTTATTTAGTTCTTTAATTTCTTTCAATAATATTTTATAGTTTTCAGGATACAAGTCATACATTCCTTTTGTTAAATCTGTTCCTAAGTTGTTTATTCATTTTTATGTTACTATAAATGAAATTATTTTCTTAATTTCATTTTTGTGTCACTCATTCTGTTCATTGCAAGTGTAAAGAAATATTTTTATCTTATATATTGATTTTGTATCAAGTCACCTTGTTGAACTTATTTATTACCTCTCATAGTGTGTGTGTGTGTGTGTGTATCTATGAGGGGTAGTAGATATTCTGGAAATGAAATTACAGAATCAACTTAGAGGTAGTATGTATAATTTTACCATAAGCAACATAGTGTCATACTAAGAAGCACAAATTCTAGAGTCAAACTTCCAGGGCTCAAATCCCATCTTGGCTACTTCTGAGTTAAGTATATTTGGGCTATTTAAATATACTAAATATACTATTTAAATATACTATTTAAATTTAAATTTAAACTGAGATTTAAATTTAAATCTCAGTCTCCTTTTTGACAAATGAGGTTCCAGTGAATACCTACTTCATAGAGTTTTTCTGAGGATTAAATAAGTTAACATATTACAATGCCTGCTAACAGTGAGTATTATATAAATATCAACTATTATCATTTATATATAGAAAATACAAAACAGGCAGAAATACACATTTCATAATATAAATTATAGTAAAGTAAATCTTAGCAAAATCTTGTCAGTTGTTCGGGATTCCCAGAAAAAACAATGATTCTCAATATTGAAGGTGAGGCAGATTCCTCTAGGGTATATTCAAATCTTAGGTCAAAAGCATATGCTTGTGATTATCAGGGGTCTGAGTGTAAGAAGGTGGAGAAAAGCAGTACAAAAGTCCATGAATTGTGCCATTTTCAATATACTCTACCATCCTCTCTAACCTTTGAACAGCCACTAGAATTACGGTGCATTTTCTTAACCAAATCACCAATATCACATTATGAGCCAAAGTTTTACTTTTAATTGTACACATAAATCCACAATAGGATGAATACAGCGTCTGCATTAGGGAGTCTAGAAGCTCTGAGCTTCTCATTGCTAATATGCATCAACTCCACACCATTCCTCAAATTTGCTTTTGAACTAAGATTGCTTCAGTCATACAAGGACATGTGGCCCTTTCAGTCATGGTAGTTCTAGGTGGTTGACTTGGAAAAGAACTTATCTTGAACTCTGGGACTGTGGACACAGGAATGTCTGACTGGGAAATGGCCTGAGAGTATTTCTCTCTTAAACTTTTAGTTTTGAGGCGGCAAGTCAGGATGTGGGAGAGAGATGAAATAGTTGGCAGTACTGAAACCTTACATGTGGTTTGTATCTTAGGGGAGCCTCAGGCTTTTTCTTTTCCAGTTAGCTAACAATCCAATGGGGTCAAGTGGAATGCTAGAAAGAAAGAGGAAATGCATGATTGGTCTGGGTATCTTTATAGGTAAAAATACTCTTTAACTTTCTGTGATTAAAGAATATATGTCCAGAATATATGGGATAACTTAGGCAAGTTGTAAATGATGTATGAAATGAAAAATCCTCAGGAGCATGGCTCTGCAAACACTATCATGCTAGGACATTTACAGCTGTATCAAGCTTAAACAAAGCAGAAAGATCTAAAATTTTCAGATGAAAAAGGACAGTTTGCAGGTATGCATATGGACATGCATATGCACACATGAACATACACAAAAGAAAAAGCTCTTATTTTTTACATTCTCATTCACAGAAGTAATTATAGAAGTATTTTTCTTTTTTTTTCTTTAATAAATACTTTATTATTTTTAAAAATCTTTATTGGAGTATAATTGCTTTACAACGGCGTGTTAGTTTCTGCTTTATAACAAAGTGAATCAGCTATACATATACATATAGCCCCATATCTCCTCCCTCTTGCGTCTCCCTTCCACCCTCCCTATCCCACCCCTCTAGGTGGTCACAAAGCACTGAGCTGATCTCCCTGTGCTATGTGGCTTCTCCCCACTAACTATCTATTTTATGTTTGGTAGTGTATATATGTCCATGCCACTCTCTCACTTCGTCCCAACTTACCCTTCCCTCTCCCCATGTCCTCAAGTCCACTCTCTACGTCTGCATCTTTATTCGTGTCCTGTCCCTAGGTTCATCAGAACCAGTTTTGTTTTTTTTTAGATTCCATTTATATGTGTTAGCATATGGTATTTCTTTTTCTCTTTCTGAATTTACTTTACTCTGAATGACAGACTCTAGGTCCATCCACCTCACTACAAATAACTAAATTTTGCTTCTTTTTATGGCTAACTAATATTGCATTGTATATATGTGCCACATCTTTATCCATTCATCTGTCAATGGACACAGGCTATTGTAAATAATGCTGCAATGAACATTGTGGTACATGTCTCTTTTTGAATTATGGTTTTCTCAGGGTATATGCCCAGTGCAAGGGGGTTCCCCTTTCTCCACACCCTCTCCAGCATTTATTGTTTGTGTATGTATATATATATATATAGTTGTTGTTGTTGCCGTACTCAGGCCTCTCACTGTTGTGGCCTCTCCCGTTGCAGAGCACAGGCTCCGGACACACAGGCTCAGCGGCCGTGGCTCAAGGGCCAGCTGCTCCACAGCATGTGGGATCTTCCCGGACCGGGACACGAACCCGTGTCCCCTGCATCGGCAGGCGGACTCTCATCCACTGCGCCACCAGGGAAGCCCTGTTTGTAGATATTTTGATGATGGTCATTCTTACCGGTGTGAGGCGATACCTCATTGTAGTTTTGATTTTCATTTCTCTAGTGATGTTGAGCACCCTTTCATGTGTTTGTCGGCAATCTGTATATCTTCTTTGGAGAAATGTCTATTTAGGTCTTCTGCGCATTTTTGGATTGGGTTGTTTGTTTTTCTCATATTGAGCTGCATGAGATGTTCGTATATTTGGAAAATTTATTCTTTGTCAGTTGCTTCATTTGCAAATATTTTCTCGATTCTGAAGGTTGTCTTTTCATCTTGTTTATGGTTTCTTTTGCTGTGCAAGAGCTTTTAAGCTTCATTAGGTCCCTTTTTTTTTCCATTTCTCTAGGAGGTGGGTCAAAATAGATCTTGCTGTGATTTTATGTCATAGAGTGTTCTGCCTATGTTTTCTTCTAAGAGTTTTATAGTGTCTGGCCTTACATATAGGTCTTTAATACATTTTGGGTTTATTTTTGTATGTGGTTCTAAGGAGTGTTCTAATTTCATTCTTTTACATGTAGCCATCCCGTTTTCCCAGCACCACTTATTGAAGAGTCTGTCTTTTCTCCATTGTATATTCTTGTCTCCTTTATCAAGGATAAGGTGACCGTAGGTGTGTGGGTTTACCTCTGGGGTTTCTATCCTGTTCCATTGATCTATATTTCTGTTTCTGTGCTAATACCATACTGTTTAGATTACTGTAGCTTTGTAGTAGTCTGAAATCAGGGAGTCTGATGCCTCCAGCCCCATTTTTCTTTCTCAAGATTGCCTTGGCTATTTGGGGTTGTTTGTGTTTCCATACAAATTGTGAATTTTTTTGTTCTAGTTCTGTGAAAAATGCCATTGGTAGTTTGATAAGGATCGCACTGAATCTGTAGATTGCTTTGGGTAGTAGAGTCATTTTCACAATGTTGATTCTTCCAATCCAAGAACATGGTATATCTCTCCATCTGTTTGTATCATCTTTAATTTCTTTCATCAGTGTCTTATAGTTTTCTTCATACAAGTCTTTTGTCTCCTTAGGTAGGTTTATTCCTGGGTATTTTATTCTTTTTGTTGCAATGGTAAATGGGAGTGTTTCCTTAATTTCTATTTCAGATTTTTCATCATTAGTGAATAGGAATGGAGATTTCTGTGAATTAATTTTGTATCCTTCAACTTTACCAAATTCATTGATTAGCTCTAGTAGCTTTCTGGTAGTGTCTTTAGGATTCTCTATGTATACTATCATGTCATCTGAAAACAGTGACAGCTTTACTTCTTTTCTGATTTGGATCCCTTTTATGTCTTTTTCTTCTCTGATTGTTGTGGCTAAAGCTTCCAAAATTATGTTGAATATTAGTGGTGAGAGTGGGGACCCTTGTCTTGTTCCTGATCTTAGTGGGAATGGTTTCAGTTTTTCACCACCGTGAACGATATTGGCTGTGGATTTGTCATATATGACATTTATTGTGTTGAGGTAAGTTCCTGCTAGGCCTACTTTCTGGAGGGTTTTTATCTTAAATGGGTTTTGAGGGCTTCCCTGGTGGCGCAGTGGTTGAGAGTCTGCCTGCCGATGCAGGGGACACGGGTTCGTGCCCCAGTCCGGGAAGATCCCACATGCTGCGGAGCGGCTGGGCCCATGAGCCACAGCTGCTGAGCCTGCACGTTCAGAGCCTGTGTTCCGCAACGGGAGAGGCCACAACAGTGAGAGGCCCGCGTATGGCAAAGAAAAAAAAATCAGTTTTGAATTTTGTCAAAAGCTTTCTCTGTGTCTATTGACATGATCATATGGTTTTTATCCTTCAATTTGTTAATTTGGTGTATAACATTGATTGATTAACGTATATTGAAGAATCCTTGCATTTCTGGGATAAACCCACTTGATCATGGTGTATGACCCTTTTAATGTGCTGTTGGATTCTGTTTGCTTGTATTTTGTTGAGGAATTTTGCATCTATGTTCATCAGTGATATTGGCCTGTATTTTTCTTTCTTTGTGACATTTTTGTCTGGTTTTGGTATCAGGGTTATAGTGGCCTCATAGAATGAGTTTGGGAGTGTTCCTTCGTCTGCTATATTTTGGAACAGTTTGAGAAGGATAGATGTTAGCTTTTTTCTAACTGTTTGATAGAATTCACCTGTGAAGCCATCTGGTCCTGGGCTTTTTTTGTTGTAAGATTTTTAATCACAGTCTCAATTTCAGTGCTTGTGATTGGTCTGTTTATATTTTCTATTTTTTCCTGATTCAGTCTCGGAAGGTTGTGCATTTCTAAGAATTTTTCCATTTCTTCCAGGTTGTGCATTTTACTGGCATATAGTTGCTTGTAGTAACCTCTCATGATCCTTTGTATTTCTGCAGTGTCAGTTGTTACTTCTCCTTTTTCATTTCCAACTCTATTGATTAGAGTCTTCTCCCTTTTCTTCGTGAAGAGTCTGCTAGTGGTTTATCGATTTTGTTTATCTTCTCAAAGAAGAAGCTTTTAGTTTTATTGATCTTTGCTATTGTTTTCTTCATTTCTTTTTCATTTTTTTCTAAACTGATATTTATGATTTCTTTCCTTCTGCTAACTTTGGGGATTTTTTGTTCTTCTTTCTCTAGTTGCTTTAGGTATAAGGTTATGTTGTATATTTGAGATGCTTCTTGTTTCGTGAGGTAAGATTGTATTGCCATAAACTTCCCTCTTAGAATTGCTTTTGCTGCATCCCATAGGCTTTGGGTTGTCGTGTTTTCATTGTCATTTTTCTCTAAGTGTTTTTTGATTTCCTCTTTGATTTCTTCAGTAATCTCTTGGTTATTAAGTAGTGTACTGTTTAGCCTCCATGTGTTTGTATTTTTTATAGATTATTTCCTTAATTGATATCTAGTATCATAGCGTTGTGTTTGGAAAACATACTTGATACAATTTCAATTTTCTTAAATTTACCAAGGCTTGATTTGTGACACAAGATATGACCTATCCTGGAGAATGTTCCATGAACACATGAGAAGAAAGTGTATTCTGTTGTTTTTGGATGGAATTTCCTATAAATATCAATTAAGTCCATCTTTTTTAATATATAAATTTAAGCTTGTGTTTCCTTTTTTATTTTCATTTTGGATGATCTGTCCTTTGGTGAAAGTGGGGTATTAAAGTCCCCTATTAAGATTGTGTTACTTTTGATTTCCCCTTTCATGGCTGTTAGCATTTGCCTTATGTATTGAAGTGTTCCTATGCTGGGTGCATAAATATTTACAATTGTTATATCTTCTTCTTGGATTGATCTCTTGATCACTATGTAGTGTCCTTCTGTGTCTCTAGTAATAGTCTTTATTTTAAAGCCTATTTTGTCTGATATGAGAATTGCTACTCCTGCTTTCTTTTGATTTCCATTTGCATGGAATATCTTTTTCCATGCCCTCACTTTCAGTCTGCATATGTCCCTAGGTCTCAAGTGGGTCTCTTGTAGACAGCATATATATGGGTCTTGTTTTTGAATCCATTCATCCAATCTATGCCTTTTGAGTGGAGCATGTAATCCATTTACATTTAAGGTAATTATCAAAATGTATGTTCTTTTTACCATTTTCTTAATTGTTTTGGGTTTGTTATTATAGATCTTTTCCTCTTCTTGTGTTTCCTGCCTAGAGAAGTTCCTTTAGCATTTGTTGTAAATCTGGTTTGGTGGTGCTGAATTCTCTTAGCTTTTGCTTGTCTGTGAAGGTTTTAATTTTTCTGTTCAATCTGAATGAGATCCTTGCTGGGTAGAATAATCTTGGTTGTAGGTTTTTCCCTTCCATCACTTTAAATATGTCCTGCCAGTCCCTTCTGGCTTACACAGTTTCTGCTGAAAGGTCAGCTGTTAACCTTATGGGGATTCCCTTGTATGTTATTTGTTGTTTTTCTCTTGCTGCTTTTAATATTTGTTCTTTGTATTTAATTTTTGATAGTTTGATTAATATGTGTCTTGGCGTGTTTCTCCTTGGATTTATCCTGTATGGGACTTTCTGCACTACTTGGATTTGTTTAACTATTTCCTTTCCCATATTAGGGAAGTATTCAACTATAATCTCTTCAAATATTTTCTCAGTCCCTTTCTTTTTCTCTTCTTCTTCTGAGATCCATGTAATTCGAACACTGGTGCATTTAATGTTGTCCCAGAGGTCTCTAAGACTGTGCTCAATTCTTTTCATTCTTTTTTCTTTATTCTGCTCTGCCGTAGTTATTTCCACTATTTTATTTTCCAGGTCACTTATCTGTTCTTCTCCCTCAGTTTTCTGCTATTGATTCCTTCTAGAGAATTTTTAATTTCACTGATTGTGTTGTTCATCATTGTTTGTTTGCTCTTTAGTTCTAGGTCCTTGTTAAATGTTTCCTGTATTTTCTCCATTCTATTTCCAAGATTTTGGATCATCTTTCCTATCATTACTCTGAATTCTTTTTCAGGTAGACTGCCTATTTCCTCTTCATTTGTTTGGTCTGGTGGGTTTTTACCTCACTCCTTCATCTGCTCTGTGTTTCTGTGTCTTCTCATTTTGGTTATCTTAGTGTTTGAGGTGTCTCCTTTTCACAGGCTGCAGGTTCATAGTTCCCTTTGTTTTTGGTGTCTGTCCCCAGGGGATAAGGTTCATTCTGTGGGTTATGTAGGCTTCCTGGTGGGGGGAACTGGTGCCTGTGTTCTGGTGGATGAGGCTGGATCTTGTCTTTCTGGTGAGCAGGACCATGTCCAGTGGTGTGTTTTGTGGTGTCTGTGAACTTATTATGATTTTAGGCAGCCTCTCTGTTAATGGGTGGGTGTTTTTCTTGTCTTGCTAGTTGTTTGGCATAGGCTGTCCAGCACTGTAGCTTGCTTGTCATTGAGTAGAGCTGGGTCTTAGCGTTGAGATGGAAATCCCTGGGAGATCTTTTGCCATTTGATATTTCATGGAGCCTTGAGGTGTCTGGTGGACCAATGTCCTGATCCTGGCTGTCCCACCTCAGAGGCACAGGCCTGACACCTGGCTGGAACATCAAGACCATGTCAGCCACGTGGCTCAGGAGAAAAGGGAGAAAAAAGGAAAGAAAGAAAGAAAAAATAAAATAGAATAAAGTTATTAAAATAAGAAATAATTATAAAAAAATTTAAAATTAAAAAGTAATTTAAAAAAGAAGAAAAAATAAAAGAAAGAAAGAAGAGAGCACCCAAAACAAAAAACAAATCCAGCAATGAGAACAAGTGGTAAAAGCTATACAAAAAAAAAAAAAAAAAAGACAGACAAAACCCTAGGACAAATGGTAAAAGCAAAGCTATACAGACAAAATCACACAAACAAGCATACACATACACAGTTACGAAAAGAGAAAAAGGAAAAAAATATATATATTATTGCTCCCAAAGTCCACCACCTCAATTCTGCGATGATTTGTTGTCTATTCAGGTATTCCACAGATGCAGGTACATCAGGTTGATTGTGGAGATTTAATCCGCTGCTCCTGAGGCTGCTGGGAGAGATTTCCCTTTCTCTTCTTTGTTCACACAGCTCCCAGGGTTCAGCTTTGGGTTTGGCCCCGCCTCTGTGTGTAGGTCACCTGAGGGCGTCTGGTCTTCGCTCAGACAGGACGGGGTTAAAGGAGCAGCTGATTCGGGGTCTCTGGCTCACTCACGCCAGGGGGAGGGAGGGGTATGGATGCGGCGTGAGCCTGTGGTGGCAGAGGCCAGCGTGACGTTGCACCAGCCTGAGGCACACTGTGCGTTCTCCCGGGGAAGTTGTCCCTGGATCCTGGGACCCTGGCAGTGGAGGGCTGCACAGGCTCCCAGGAAGGGGGGTGTGGATAGTGACGTGTGCTCGCACACAGGCTACTTGGTGGCAGCAGCAGCAGCCTTAGCATCTCATGCCCGTCTCTGGTGTCCGTGCTGATAGCCGCGGCTCGCACCCATCTCTGGAGCTCATTTAGGAAGCTCTCTTAATCCCCTTTCCTCACGCACCCTGAAACAATCGTCTCTTGCCTCTTCGACAGGTCCTTACTTTTCCCCGGACTCCCTCCCGGCTAGCCGTGGCGCACTAGCCCCCTTCAGGCTGTGATCACGCTGCCAACCCCGTCCTCTCCCTGGGATCTGACTTCCGAAGCCTGAGCCTTAGCTCAGAGTCCCCGCCCGCCCCGGCGGGTGAGCAGACAATCCTCTCGGGCTGGTGAGTGCCGGTCGGCACAAATCCTCTGTGCGGGAATCTCTCCGCTTTGCCCTCCGCACCCCTGTGGCTGCACTCTCCTCCGTGGCTCCGAAGCTTCGCCACTCGCAGTCTCTGCCCATGTAGGGGCTTCCTAGAGTGGGGAAACCTTTCCTCCTTCACGGCTCCCTCCCTATTCTTTGTCTCTGTTTTTTCTTTTGCCCTACTCAGGTACGTGGGAAGTTTCTTGCCTTTTGAGAAGTCTGAGGTCTTCTGCCAGCGTTCAGTAGGTGTTCTGTAGGAGCAGTTCCACGTGTAGATGTATTTCTGATGTATTTTGGGGGAGGAAGGTGATCTCCACATCTTACTCTTCCGCCATCTTGAAGGTCTCATAAATACAACGCGGCTCACTCTCCAGTTCTCGAAGTATTTTTCTTCCAGAGTATTATATTCCACATTATTCTCATACTCAATTGCCAAGAATATGGAAAAAAAATGTTTGAAATTTCAAAGACCTAAATATATTTTTGATATGTTGAATTACAACTGATATTAAACTAAAACAAAAATTTAAAAAGTGCAATTGGGTAATCATTTGCCTAAAGAAGTCAATAAGAACATATTGTTAATTAAGCCAAATACAAGTTTTAATCCCATGCAAGGTTCTTAGAAGCTTAAAGTTCTCTTATGTGGCCTACTTGGCCCTGTATATGGGGTTGATCACAAAGCATGCTATGTAAGAGTAAGAATAGGTCAACAAAAGCCTGACATTCTCTGAGCTCTACCCATCCCTAACTCTGAAGCTAACTTAAAATCCTCCCTGACTTCTAGGCACTGATTTCTCCCAATTGAGTCTAAGCCTCAGTTGCAGATTGTACTTAGTCAACCCTCCCTGGGGCAAAATTCTGCCATACCTGAAAAAGTGTTGTGCCATTCTTTAGATACTCCAGTAGCATTTTCTTTGTATGTGATGCCCCTCTTGGATTCTTTAATTTGAACTATGAATTCCCTGCTTAGAGCACACTCTACAAATGTGTTGATTCTCCTATTCCCATAATTTCTAATTTATCGTTGAAACTCAATGACAAATAGTATTGCCCAGCAAATATTCAATCTGCTATTGTACATTTCTCAACCTCTATTACAGTTAGGAAGGAAATAGTTCATTAATTCTGGCCACTGGGCTGTGAGCATAAATATTTAGGAGCTGGTACACCACCTCTGCCCTCTCTCTTCCCTGGACGCTGGTAGCTATATGTTCCAGTTGGTGTAGCTACAAGATGGTAGACTCTACACCAACTTTATATGCAATAATTCCCATTCCATATTAGAGGTATAATGTGGGTATGAAATAAACTTTGTTAAGATAGGCCATTGAGATTTAGGGGTAATTTGTTAATAGCCTGCCTGCTTATTTGAATCTGAAAAGCAATTTTCAAATACTTTGCAAACAGATATATACATACATTTGGAATATCATTTTGAATATGCAGAAAGTACACCCACCTATCATTTACCACAATAAATGTACCTTTTAATAAAGAAAACAAATGAAGTACTGAGGGTGTTGTGACTTTGTTAAATTAACATTTGCTAAGCAGAGATCTAGTGTGCAGGACTATGCACCATGATTCAACAAAAGTCCACAAGGGAATAGAAATAGAGAAGTTTACTGCTCATGGGTCCTGGAGGAAGTACATGGCATACATCAAGGGGCCACACAAGGAGGTCAAGGCAGGTTGCAGGAGGAGAGAGCAGCAAGACATGGGCACAGGCCTTCATTAGGGTCTGTGGAAGGAGTGCTTTGGGATTCCAATACTAAGGCTGGATTGGTCAATTCAAACCAAAAACAACAAAAAAAGAAGTTTTGTTAAGCTCTGCAGGGGTCTTACCTAAAGAGCACACAAGGGGAAGGCCTTGAGAGGTGAGGGAGACTGTTTATCATGAGGGTCATTGGTAGAGTTATATTAGGAACTTACATTAACTTATGATTCTGTTATCCAGGGAATATGCTCATGGGAGGGGCTAGTGTCACTTGTTCACACAAAAGGGATGCCAAGACATCAATATTATGGAATAGATTAACTAAACTCATGACAGATGAATATGCTTTACAGAAAGGTAAAAAATAGGAATGTATTGATTTCATCAATTCTCCTGTCATTTGATCTTGGCATGACCCATTCCCATGATAAGAATGTCAAACAATCTGACCATCCCTGCAAGCTAATGTCCAGCTAATATCTGGATTTACCATTCCCAATCTCTTTGCTTGTAATTGGAGAATCAAATAGATCACATTTGTAATTGGAGAATCAAATGGACCACCTAAAGATTTCATAGTCAAAGGTCATTTTGAGTGACAACATCAATAGAAAGGATATAACCAACACAAACAAATAAACTGAATTTTGTTTTCATGGTTGGGATCTGTGTTGTTCCCAATGTACCTCTACCTGTAATTTCTCTGGTTACATGAACTCTGCAAGCTGGACAACATTGGCCCAAAACTGAGACTGGTCAGGGAAAGCCGAAGAGACCATCAAACCCCAGCAGGACATATCTACCCTGTCCTACAAGTACTCTTGTGTATTATTTTATCATGTTGGTCGAAGTTAACAAACTTCCATGGTTTAAGTCACAAGAAAATGGCATGTCATTGTCTTTTTTTTTAAATCCATAGATTATATTTATTAAGGTGTAATTCTATGTCTGTTGATTTTATGCCCTTGAAAAGTGTTATGACAAATGTTTATGAGGATGTGGAGAAAAAGGATGAATTGTACAATCTTGGTGGGAATGTAAATTTGTATATCCACTATGGAAAAGAGTATGGAGATTCTTCAAAAAATTAAAAATAAAACAACCATGTGATCCAGCAATCACATGATTGGGTATATATTCAAAGGAAAAAAACTGAAATTAGCTTCTCAAGGAAGTATCTTCATTCTCATTTTTCATTACAGCATTATTCATGATAGCCAAAATATGGAAACAACTCAAGGATAAATAAAATGTGGTATATAGAAGAGAATAGTATTCAGAATATTCTAACAATAAAATATTATTCAGTTATAAAAAAGAAAGAAATCCTGCCATTTGTGACAACATGGATGAAACTGGAGAACATTATGCTAAGTGAAGTAAACTAGACCTAGAAACACAAACACTGTATGGTATTCATTTATATGTGTAATCTAAAAAAATAAATAAGTTAAACTCATAGAAGCGTAGAGTAGAATGTGGTTGCCAGGGACTGGAAGGGGAGGAAATGGGGAGATGTTTGTCAAAGGGTGCAAACTTTCATTTATAAGATGAATAAGTTCTGAGGATGGAATATACAACGTGGTGACTATCCTTAATTACACTGTATTGTACACTTGAAATTCGCTAAGAGAGTAGATCATAAAGGTTCTCGCCACACACACATAAAGGTAACTATATGAGGTGATACATGTGCTAATTAACTTAATTGTGGTAAATATTTCACAGTATATATGTATATGAAATCAGCATTTAGTATAATTTAAATGTATATAATTTTATCTGTCAATTGTACCTCAGTGAGCTGAGGGGAGAAAAGAAAATTGTTAAGAATGGTTCCTCACTCCTGCTATCACTGTTGTAGTTTAAGGCCTTAGTAGCTTTTGCTTTATTCATGTTAATTCCCTTGGTCTGAAATTTTCTTTTTCTCCTTGTTGAAATACTACTTCTCAAGCAATGATCAATTCAATATCACTTCCTTCTATGAAATCTTTTCTAATTTCCATTTCTTCAGTTAGATTTTAGTATTTTATTTCTCTGTGCTATGGTTGAACTACAGTCAAATCAGCAGTTGTATCATGATATACATGTCTATTTGACCTATGAACCACCTTGAAGTCAGGAAACTTTGTGTTATTGAGGATTTGTTATCTATTATTTCGTGTATTATACTTCTCTATGGAAAGTAGAATATATGTGTGTAAGTTAATTTTAATTTTAATCTGGGAGTAGTTACTTAAAATGTGAAGTATCCTATTCAACAATCCTCCTTCCTGAGACATCTATGGGAAAATGCTTCATAGATCATTAATTTTAACAAGAAGTTACAAAATTTGCATAATGGAGTTTAAGTAAATTTTCTTTGGTAAAATGATAAGTGTTTAAGACACAAGATTGGCTAAAGATTTGGATAAATTTTTCTGTGTAAGTATGAGTGAGACATAGTATATGGTTAACTTAGATACTTAATACCTTAGAAGCAGCATCTTAGGTCTAAAATTCCAATTGATCACGTATCCATGTGATCAATTAGTAGAAAATTCTGAACCTGAGTTATCGAGAAATTGACTGATTCTGCCATCAGAATTCTTATGCATTTGAGGTGGAATAAATGCTTCATGCAAGTACTTGTCATTGAATGAAAGAGCAAATGAGTGTGAATTGCACCAAGCTGAGCTTCCAAAAGTAGCCACTTTTGTACATGATGATAATATGTAGCAAAATGTGGACCAAGAATTGCACTCATTTTAACACACTACCTATAGTTTAAGCAAACAAGTGAGTTACACACATTGCAGAATGTAAGGTTGGATGAGAAGAGACATAACCCCCACTTCACTCTTTGAATCAGAGACTAGGAACAGTTACATCAGAGGACTTAATGACTTTGAGTGACCAAAATTAACTTAGCTCAGTTTGCAGTGGGAATCATAAAGGCTTACAAATATATCTTAAACAAATATATCTTCTGACCTTATTCTTGCACACATACTGCTCCCTCTGCCAGGCCTGTCCTGCCATCTTTTGTCCTATTTGCTACTGGGGACACCATTCATATATTACCTAGTTTGGGATGACTTCCCTAACACTCTACTTATACTCCAGCCTCTTCTATCTGTTTCCTTGCTTACTTGCACCTTTGGACCCACTCCCCTCTATTAAAATTTCTCATTTATTCTTCTCAATCACCCACTAAATTTATCTGAGGGAAGGAGCTGTTTCTTATTCATAACTCAACCACAGGACCTCACACAGAATCTGACAAACACTAGATATTCAGCAAATACTCAATGACAAACATAGGGTGCAAATTTTCCATATATACATGGAAAATAAAGACCATTCCAAATAATGTACATCTTCTACATATATTATTTTATATGGCTTACATCTTCGAAAGTGTGTAACTCACTTGTTTGCTTAAACTATTTTTTAGCCAAACTCTTGAAAGTTAAAAAATGTGTTTTGTAAATAATTGACTTCGATTTCATGATTTTACCTGATATGATTAAATTGGAAATGTTTCACTTCAGTGACACTAATTTGCTAATCCTCCTTCATCCATTGATAAAAATTAATTCAAGAAACACCCTCGCATTGCTACAGGAAGCAGTAATTTGCCACATCCATCATTTTTTGTCTTCTGTGGAGCATAGTTGCCAGGGTTTCTAAATTAATATGATGAAACTGAAGGCAATTGTAATTACAATATTTTTATCTCTTCCTCCATCATTCTTCATCCACGTTATTCTATTGAACTATATGTGAAAAGGAAAGGCTACTAATCTTCTTGTGTTATTATTTGCTATCAAATTGATTCATTATGTTTCTCTTTTGTTCCTAATTATAGTTATCCACCTTCCCCATCTGCAAAGGTAGAAGAAATATGTCTTTGGCTCTTGACATCTTTTATTTCCATGCAGTATAAAGCTGTTTATAGCATGTAGGTTATCAATCAACAGATAATGAGTGAACACCTACAGTGGAGAATTGGATAACTGTAAAATTAGATACCTGAGATCAGGGAGGTTAAAGTCCAGTTGGGATAATGAGGCATAAATTAAAAGCCAATAAAACATAAATATTGATATAGAAGTGTAGTGGAGATAAAATCTGAAGGATAAGATTTTAGGAACAACTCCTCTGTGAGGGTACAAGGGGGTTTCATGGGACAAAAGGAGGTTTCAGATATGGGAACTTTTAAGAGCAGAGGATTGTAGGCAGAGGTGAAGGAAGGTCATGAAGAAGAGGGAAGTTATGAGGAAGGCATGTTTTGGAGAGAGTGAAAGAGTTGACCCTCTAGAATAGATGGTATGTATAGGTGCATAATAAGAGATGGAGTTGTATAACTGGCATGAGGTCAAGTGCAGAGAGTATTGTGATATGAAGGGGGATTGAGGTTGCAATTTTTAAAGGAATGTTCACAGAAAAACTATTGTGAAGATAATATGTAACTGAAGCCCTGAGGAAGGTGAGCCAAGCCAATATCTGAAGGAAGAACATTCCAGGAGTCAATGACCTGAGCTAGAGCTTGCCTGTCTTGCTCAAGAATGATTGAGGATGTTAATGTTACCCAATGATTGTAGCATTATCTCAGCTTAATGGAAAAATTACACATAAATCTCATATTTGGGATCCATTTCTTTAGCCTTTATTTTGCCCCCATTTATAACTTTGTGTCTCTTTGTGTTTACCAATAATTTAATTTCCCCACATTGCTAAAAGTGCTCACCAAAAAAAGCCTTTGAAAACGTTTTTCACAAATGCAAAATATATTACCATGGGTCTATCATACTGTACTTAAACATTTCTTTTTGCATTTATTTATTTTCATTTACTTATCATTGCAAACCATTGTAAACATTACTTCTATGTACTCCTTACATAGAGAATTTTGTCCATATTTCTGATCCTTTCCTTAGCCACAGTTGTCAAAGTGTGATGGGTGACTATGGAATCAAGAATGATTCCCCATGGAGCAAATATCCCCATTTCATATCCTTATCATAAAGTAATGGATTCCCTGCAAAGCTTAGGGTATGTATAAAAAGGGAGTGAGTTGAGATATAGCTAAGTTATTAAAGCTAGCTGGATTATTTTTCCTCAAAGGAGAGAGAAATATCACATTATATCATTTATATCATTAGTTTAAGCAAATTGGTATTTAAGAAATAAGTATTTCTAGGTGTTTTAGAAAATGTTCTCTTAGATTATAGAGGCAAAGAAAAAAATTGTCACTAACTCAAAATATAAACAAGAAAATAAATTTAAAAAAATCCATGAAGTATTAGCTAATCAGTAAATTGTGAGAGGAAAATAAGTAAGTATATAATTTTGGGGATATAAATTTCACCTAGAGTGCTGAAAGAAAAAGAAAGAAGAAAGAAAGAAAGAAAGAAAGAAAGAAAGAAAGAAAGAAAGAAAGAAAGAAAGAAAGAAAGAAAGAAAGAAAGAAAGAAAGAAAGAGAAAGAAAGAAAGAAGGAGAGGGGGGAGGAAAGAAGGTGGGAAGGAAGGAAGGAAGAGAGAGAGAGAAAAAAAAAGAAAGAAAGAGGAAGGAAGGAAGTGAAAGAAAAAGAGGGAGGAAAGAAGTATCGGACTTGAAAGCCAACTTCAGGGAATGAGTTTCTAAAATCTACCTTGCTCACCTTTACGAAAGCCCAGATACCCTCACACTCCCACCATTTCCCTGTTGGTAAGATATAGGGAAAAGAGAAAGAAAAGTTCAAACAAGGAAGAAAAGTTCAAACATGATAATCACTGCACACCACTTGATATAGGGAGACTAACAGTAAACCATAAGTAATATAATGATTATTTGGGTCCTAGAGAGAGATGGCTCAGCCTTTTCCAGCTTGGAGAATGCATTCATATACAATTACACAACAAGGGAGCTCAAGGCTGCCTTTAAACCTGACTCTCTACCCTATAGTCAAAAACTACCGGAGGAGATAGCATTTGGTGAACACCCAGAATTACAGAGTTCCAGTGCTGCTTTTCTCAGAATGTCTCCTAACTTGCTGTAGCAACAACTGCAAGATAGGACCAGTGTCCTAACAACCTGAATTTCTCCTGGTTTTTAGAAGGTCATGATTTTCAAGGCCACAAAGATTCTAATGTCTCTTGAACTGTCAATTGGACATAAAGGCAAGAACATTTTATTTCTTGCTTTTCAAAAAAAAAATCACGGTAATTAATCTTTCATGTTGCAGGAGATATACAACCAGATTTTAAGAATCATTGCAAAACTATATTAATTAGTATATTATGGTGTTTGTGCAAGAATAGAACAATGGAACAGAATAGAGGTCTAAAAATAAATACCACCCTCAAATAAAATGTTCCTTAATTTAGTATAGAAACATCACAACAATTTTTTTCAAGAAATGATGCTGGAACAGTTGAATATTGATTAAAAAAAAAAAAGCCTTACCCCAACCCCAAATTACACCACTCACAAATTGATTTGAGTTGGAACACAGACTTAAATGCAAAAGGTAAAGTAATTAGTCTTCTAGAAGAAAGCATAGGGACATATCTTCATGACTTAGAATATGTTAAAATGTATTCCTCTTGACATAAAACATACTTATCAAAGAAACAATTTACAAATTGGGCCTTATTAAAATTAAAAATTTTAAAACAAATATTTGATTAAGAGCATAAAAAAGCACCCACAGTTTGGGAAAAATTCTCAGAGCTCTCTTTTGTATACTATATATTGAAGAAAAAAATAGTTTTCTGAGCTTGCTTTATGAATGTAATAAAATATATTATATATCTGAGATCAATAGATTTTTCTTTTGTTTCCTAGTTATTTCAATGCCTCTGTTTCCTCCAAGCTTTTTGTGGTTGTTTTGTTGATTTTCTTTTCACTTTTTACCTCTGTTTTTCCTTTTAGAGTCTTTTTCTGGTGTATGGTGATCCTTGCTTGTCTGTTCACATTAAGCGTGGTCACTAACAACCACTTGGAAGTTCTGACGCTGTGGATTGTGCTTTTTAACCATGGGATTTTTTTCTGGGTGCATCTAGTTTAGGACATGTCTTTAGGGCAACACTGATATCTGTGTCTTTATGTTCTCCTCTTGGCCTAATCAAATTTCCTAGAAAAGATTCTTCCACCATCTCCTAGTTTCTTGAGAACAGAATAGGAAAAGGGAGTTATTGATATGAATATTAATTTGATCATTGTACAAGTCAGTATCTTATCACCCCAATAAAATGCTCCCAGTGTATCCAAGTCCAGAAACCATACATACAACAAAGCGAATTTCTAATATTCTGCTCAAGGGAATCCTTAATGTAGGCCTTCATTTTAGAAGGCTCCCCTCTTATTCTTTTCTGGCAGCAACCTTTCATACAGAGTAAGGAGTTTGCACAGTGAAGTGAAGATGTCTGTTTAGAGAGTATGACTCCTCTTCTAGGTCACAGCTCGTATACTAGGTTCCTAAACTTCCTGCCCAAATGGCCCAAATCCCACTCCTACTGTCTATGTGGGCATCATATTGGACCCCAGCCCCAGTTTCATCCTCATGGGGAGCAGACTGTGCTCTTAATGGGTCTGAAGGTTGATGAAGTGTTGGATATTTGTGTGAAATGTACTCAAAGCTTGCACACCAAGATTCAGATCTCCACATATGTAAAGTTGTGGCCGTTGACAGTTCGAGATGGAGGTAGGTGAGGGAAGAGAAAGAGATAGCCCTAGGTCTAGGACAAGGGCTTCCTCTTTCCTTTTTCCTACAATTTAAGGCAGAGCTATAAAGAGTCCTATCATGCTACATTTAAATCTGGTTTTCCCATTTGTTATGAAAGCATATGGGTCAAGGTAGGAGGATGAAATATTATTATTTAGTAGGTCTTTTTGCTTGATTTAAAATTTTGAAATATTTACATAAATATTGGCCTCTATTAGTTTGCTAGGGCTGACATGACAAAATACTGCAGACTGGGTGACTTAAAAATTAGAAATGTATTTCTCACAGTTCTGGAGGCTAGAAGCCCAAGATCAAAGTGTCAGAGGGTTTTGTTTTTTGTGGAGACTCTCTCCTTGGCTTGCAGATGGCCACTTTCTCAATGTGTCTTCACATGGTCTTTCCTCTGTGCACATGCATCCCTGGTGTCTCTTTGTGTGTCCAAATGTCCTCTTATTAAAGAACACCAAGGAGGGTGGGAGGGAGACACAAGAGGAAAGAGATATGGTGATATATGTATATGTATAGCTGATTCACTTTGTTATAAAGCAGAAACTAACACACCATTGTAAATTAATTATACTCCAATAAAGGTGTTAAAAAATAATAAAAAAAATAAAGAACACCAATGTCAAAGATACATAAAGCTAGAAATTAGTTAAAGCCATGAAAACAGGTTTTATTCAGTAACTACTGACAGTAGAGAAAAGAGCTGAGCTTCATTTTGATTTGTGCAGAGGTGACTTGGTGTTTTTAAGGGAGATGAGAGTATAGGGAGAGAGCTGGGACTCAAGTGAAAAATTATGAAGGGCTGGTCAAGGTAAATGTGATCAGGTCAGCTGCTAGCTGGCAATTACTGAAGTCAGGATTCTATCCTTCCACAGAAACTGGAAGACTGAGGGCCTATCCTTCCTGATGATCATATTTCCAAGGAATGGCTTTCAGGTTCGTGAAAAAGACACTTCTGAGTTGTAGAAGATACACATACATCTCAAAGCGACAGAAGACGGATTCACAATCATAAATGCTCTAAGAAAGGGAGGTCAGGGTGAAATGGAGTGTGGGGAGGTGGGCTGTGGGGTCCTGGGCATGGAAGCTTTGTTTTTGTCCCCTGTTTCTTGTAGGCAAGACTCCAGCCTCCATGACCTTCCCTGACTTCCAAAGTGCGGATTAGAACATTTGCTAATCAAGGGAGGAGCAGCCAAAAAACCACCTGACGCAAGATTAAAGGGACCAGAGAAGCTCATCAAGATAAGGATACCAACCACCTGAGACCCTGCACACACCCTAATCTTGTCATCAATCCCACCCTTGAGGTATTTTTATAAAACTCCTCATCAAGTCCTCCTGCTTTGGGACACATCGTTTTTTGAGGCAGGAGCCTGCTGTGTCTCTCTTTGCTTGGCAAAGCAATACTAAGCTTTACCCAAAACTCTATCTTCAACATTTGATCTAGCACTGGTGCAGAGAAGCCAAACTTCTGGTGTCAAAGGGCCTATCCTCAGGTGTTAGAAAAACAGTAAATTCTTCTGGCACCTTTGAGTTTCACAGGCAGGTGTTTTAATAGGGAGCTGGGGCCATCCTAGGGACGTAGTCTCATGCTGCTAGAAACCATGCTACAGTTTGGTGGTCCCTCAGTGCAAGGATTTGGATGGAGTCATTATGCGCCAGAGTTCTGAGGACCTCACCAGTCAGAGTGGATTAGGGCCCATCCTAAGGACCTCTTTTTAACTTAATCACCTTCTTAAAGGCTCTTTCTTCACATACATTCACATTCTGAGCTATTAGGGCTTAGGATTTTAATATATGAATTTGATGGGGGACTCAAATGAATTGAATTGAATCACCCATTATATCGCAATCTGTATGGAGTCCTGACCTGAGCATGTCAGCTGTCAGGATGGACTTGCTTTTGCTCACTCTTAGTTTTAAACCTACATTTGACATCACTTCCAAAGGTTCTTATTGCTAACAATTCTGGACTCTTGTAGACTTCTGCAACAAAATTCTGGTTTCTTCTCAATGTTTATTCCATTTTTTTTAGGTAGCCTAATTTAGTTACTGCTTATTTATATGCCTTTTACTTTATAATATTTTAGTAATTCTGTCTCCCTTTCTTTTCTATTTTTTTGTCTTTGTCTGTTTAGGCTTTTTTACAAAAATTTCCTATATAGTTTAAGTGGGTCAGGAACTGTAAAAATAAATTCCTATGTTCAAGGTGAAGTTTTAATTCAGAAAGCCAGATCCTTTCTTTAAAGATTATTTATTTTTGTATTTAAAATGGCTTACTGGCTGTAAGTTTCTTTATTGAGAAAATAACAAACTATTTATAAGATATGAGCCTAAGGACTTTTCCATGTCTCACATCTCTTTATGCAGATGTGGGCCAGAGGACATTGTGCTACTGCTTCAGTTGTAGAGATTCATAAAAGATCTTTGCTCTTAACCATGAGAACAAGCTGAATGATCTACAAAATTATAGTCCTTTTAAGATCATCATAGATCTGGAGATACAAAGAACTGTAATGAAAAATATATAAACCTATATATATATTCTGTTATATATATATGTATATATATATATACACATATATATGTATGTATGTATATATATTATATATTTATTATATTGTATATAACACATAATATGTATATAAAATAATAAAATAAACCAGAATAAAGAAAAAAAATAATTTTAAAAGCAAAATGTTAGTAAAATAAAAATAATGAAATGGAAAACTGATAAAAAGAGAAACATCAATATAGCCAAAAGTTGGCTCTTTGAACTTTCATTAAAATTAATAACCCCCTTGAAAGACTGAGGACAGAGAAAGAGAGAGAGGAAGGGGTGAGTGTACATAGGGAGAGAGAGACACAAATCACAAGTGTCAGAATGGAAAAAAGAAATAAGAGAGTCACTACAAATCCTACAGATATTAAAAGATAATAAAAATACAAATAAATCCAACAACTTATAAAATAGACAACTTTCTTGAAAGATATATCTTACCAAAATTAATACAAAAGGATATAAAAAAATCTTAATAGCCCTATATTCATTAAAGAAATTGCATTTGTGTTTTTAAAATCTCTTATAATGTAAATTCTAGGCCAAATGACTTCACTAGGTAATTCTATCAAACATTTAAAGATGTAATATCAATATTACAAAAATTATTTTAGAAAATAGAGACATTGAGAACACTTCCCAACATTTTTTTTTTTTTTATGAAACTGGCATGACCCTGGTAGCAAAACCAGATAAGGACATTTCAAAAAAAACAAAGAAAATCACTGTATATATCTCATGAACATAGACACAAAATCAGTAAATGTACTTGATAGCACATTGAATATGTTAAAATGATCATATATTATAACCAAGTGATGTGCATTCTAAGAATGCAATGTTGTTTTAAAAATAAAATTAATCAACATTCACCGTATTAACAAAATTAAAACTATGTGATAACTTCAAAAGATGCAGAAAAGAAATTAGAAAAAGGAATCAATACCAATTTCTTATAACTCTTACTAAATAGGAATAGAAGGGAACCTTTCCACATGTTAAAAGGAATCTACAAAATAATAATGATACCATAATGCTAAATAGTATAATATTGTAAGATATTTCCATAAGATTGGGAAAGAGACAAGAATGTTTGCTCTCCCCACTTATATTGGCCATTGTACCTAGAGGTCCCAGACAGTTCAATAAAGCAATAAAGAGAAGTAAAAAAAAAACATAAAGATAGGAAAGGAAGAAGTAGAAAACAATCTTTATTCACAGAAAAGAGGTTTTTACATAGAAAATCTTAAGAAAACTCCAAAGAGGTATTAAAATTCTTAAGCAAATATAAGTCTCAAATCACAAAGTCAATACAAAAAAAATCCATTATACTTCCATGTAATATCAATGAACACCTGGAAAATGTAATTTAAAACACAATACCAATTATAGGAGAATTCAAAAAAAAATGCTTGCTTACAAGTAAATGTAAAAAACATATGCAAGACCTCTATGATGAAAACATTAATAAGACATTATTGATAAAAAAATTAACTCCAATAAAATTTTTTTAATGATTCTAAAAGAAAAAATAGAATTTGAAGTATAGCATTGTAAGATTATTACACTATATAGGAAGTAATATGATCTTTGTTGAAGGTAGACTGTCATAAGTTAAAGACGGATACTGTAAATCCTAGAGCAATCACGAAAAAAAAAGAGATGCAACTAATAATGCACATAGTAGTAATAAAATGAAATCAGAAAAAAAAATTAAAAACACCTAAATAAATGTAAAGATATAACAGGTTCAGAGTTGGAAGTTTCAATATCGTTAAGATGCAAATTATTTCCAAATTGATGTAGGGAGTCAATGTAATTTCAATAAAAATTCCTATAGTCTTTATAGAAACTGACAAGTGATTCTAAAACTTTTATGTAAATTGAAGAAAAACTTGAATAGCCCAAACTGTCTTGCAAATAAAGAACAAGTTTGGAGAATTTACTCTATCAGATTCTAAGACTTACTCTGAAGTTCCAGTAATCAAGAAATTATAAGATAAATAGATCAAAGTAATCAAATAGTATCCAGAAATAGATCCACATATAACCAATGATTTTGTTTTAAATGATTGGGCCAAATCAATTCAATGAGGAAAGTATACTCTCTTCAGAAGATGGTGCTAGGGCAAGTGGAAATCTGTGTTGTAAAAAAATGAGCTTAAATTCCTACTTCATACGACATGCAAAATTTAATTTAAGATGAATGGTAGACCTAAATGTATATACTAGCACTGAAAGTTTTGAGAAGAAAACATTAGAGAATGTCTTCAAGACCTTGAGGGAGGCCAATATTTCTTAAAGCAGACACAGAAAGCACTAACTATAAAGAATAAAATGATGAATTGACTTCCTCAAAATCAAAAATATATACTAATCAAATGATTTACCATTAAGAAAATGAATAGACAGGTTACAGACTGGGAAAAATATCTGCACCACATATCTGACAAAATATTTTTATTTAGAATATATAAAGAATTCCTACAACTCAATAACCAAAAGACAAAGAACCCAACAAAAATAGGCAAAAAACTTGGATGGATATTTTGCAAAAGATAAAACACAAATAGTTAATAAGTAATCTTAGCCATCTGGGAAATGCAAATTAAAAACACAATGCTATACCACTATACATCAACTAAGATAGCTAAGCTATAAAAAGACTGACAACATCAAATGTTGACAAAGATGTATTGCAACTGCATCTCTCATAAATTGTTTTTGAGACTATGAACATGTAAGTTCTTTGTAAAACTGGTTGACATATAAGTAAAATTTTAAACACAAATCTACTTAATATCCTAGCAAATTTACCCTTATTTATTTTTTCAAAGTAAAATGAAAATGTATGGCCACAAAAAATCTTGTGTACCTATTTTAATAGTAGCTTTATTAGTAAACTAGGAATAGCCTAGATAGCCATTACCAGATCAGTGAATAAACTGTTTATATTCAGGCCATGAAATAATACTTCAGCAATAAAAATAATGAGATGTAATACGATATGGGTCAATCTCTAAAACATGCTGATTGAAAGAAGCTAAACATTAAAGATTAAATACTGTAAAATTTTACTTCCTTAAAGTTTTAAAACAGGTAAAACTAATCTGTTGTATGGGAATCACATAATTGGTCACTTTGACGGTGGAATACAGTGAGCAGAGGAATGAAGAAACTTCTTCATTCCTATGAAGAAACTTCTTCATTCTTCTATGTAGAGAAAGATGGAGAAACAACATTCACAGTAGTAGTTCTGTTTTTTCTGATAGGAGAGCTTGAGAACTTAAACTGAATCATTAGGCAAGACATATTACAGTGGCAGTAATTTTTTCTTCTGGTCCCTGAAGGTAGTGTCAGTCAGTGGGAACACAACCCCTGAGAGTAGCATTGGGAGTTGAATGTGTGGGTCCCTAGATAAGTGCATGCAGGAGCATTGTGTTTAGGCTGTGGACTGAGAGTATTTGTCAAGAGGGCCCAAGGTTGTAAATGGAGACTCATACCACCAAAAAAGGTAAAGGGCAAGGCAAACTATCTGACTTTAAATTTCTGATTTTTTTTTCAAAATTTAAACACAAACGTTATTAAACCTCCAGATGTTTCCTCAAAAAATGCTACATTGAGCAAAATAACAGTCTTGAGGAGATGGACAGGCAAACAGAAATTCTAATCTCCACCAATCCCCAAAAACATTACCGTGCATATACTGGAATTTTCATCTTTCTTCTCTTTGTGTCACTCTACTATGTTTCATCTGTATTAAAAATAAATTAGGTAATTTGCTTTGCTGCCCATCCTCATTTCCTTGAGTATTTCATTTCTTTTTTTAAAAAAATTAATTAATTAATTAATTAATTTTTGGTTGTGTTGGGTCTTCGTTTCTGTGCGAGGGCTTTCTCTAGTTGCGGCAAGCGGGGGCCACTCTTCATCGCGGTGCATGGGCCTCTCACTATCGCGACCTCTCTTGTTGCAGAGCACAGGTTCCAGATGCGCAGATTCAGTAGTTGTGGCTCACGGGCCTACTTGCTCCGCTTCATGTGGGATCCTCCCAGACCAGGGCTCGAACCCGTGTTCCTTACATTGGCAGGCAGATTCTCAACCACTGTGCCACCAGGGAAGCCCGAGCATTTCATTTCTTAAAGCAAATGAAAATATGCTATGATCATAATACATGACAATACAACTCAGAAAATAGAAACTGAGCATTTTAATTGCCATTTAAAATCCTTTGGTATTTCATTTACAAGAATTTTTCTTATTGTCCTACAGATGCATTTCTGTGATACCTGAATAAATGACATCTTCCATAATTATTTCATTGTCACCTCTGAGATCCTTAGATTTTGAGAACTGAAAATGAAATATTCCTTTATACCCTACAAAAAAGATAGCAAAGTTTATATAGCATCTGTTTATGTGAAGGTCAAAAAGAGAGGGGGCGCCACCCCACAGTAGGTGTTGTTAACCTACCCATAGGCCTCTTCACTAGAACCCATCCTGGCTAACAGATGCACAGGTGCACATGGGAGGACCCAGAGAAATACCAAATACGGATTCAGAACCAGGCAAAGCAAGATGATTGGCCAAAGGAAACCTGGAAGAAATGCCCCGTGATAGTGATTCCAGCTACCGTGAGGGTATGTCTCTCTCTGAGCCCACCCATGTGTCTATCCACATGTACTCTTTTCCTCTTAATCAACACTTTACTTGTTTCACTACTTTCTGCCTCTGTGTGGAAATTCATTTCTACACAGCTGACAGGCCAGGACCTTGTCACTGGCCACTGGTCCCCTGTTGTCCAGTGATTAGGGTTCAGGGCTCTCACTGCCACAGCCCAACCTCAGTCTCTGGTCAGGGACAGAAATCCTGCTCCAAACTGCTGCAGGCCGGGGCCACCTGAGATCAGAGGGAAGGTTAAAGGTTCTTTCTGAGCCTTTTGGGCTCAGTCTTTTGCTTTCAGTTCAAAATAATTCTCATGCCAAAATGGCACATCTTGGGGTGGCCTGCCCTAATTTCCATCATTATCATGCCACTCATGTGCTTCAAAATCTTCAGCAGACACAACTGCTTGTGGGGATCCAATACGAATACCTAATTTGGGTACAAAGATATTAATCTATCTTCAAAATCCACTTGTGAGCTTATTATCAAAAACAGCCTGGTATAAAATGTGCCATTATAGATACACACCCTTCATATTTGCATCTATTTCTGTCTCTCCACATGAAGTATCTTGCTCTAATTTTCTCACTTATGCAAATCCAAGATCTTTTTTCAGTCAAGATTCTTTTTTTATGCTTTGAGCATAAGCCCACTCTAAATGAAGTAACATATGAAAGGTTAATTGTTGGTGTAAAGTGATATCACTATAACAGAGAACCAGGAATAAGCTCCATGCACGTGAACTGAAAAGTCAAAAACCTATGCCCATTTCTCCCTTCTCATTTCTCCCTTCTCTGCTTCTCCCTAAAAAAGCACAACCTAAAAGTTGAGAGTTTTTTTTTTACATCTTTATTAGAGTATAATTGCTTTACAATGGTGTGTTAGTTTCTGCTCTATAACAAAGTGAATCAGTTATACGTATACATATGTTCCCATATCTCTTCCCTCTGAGATACATTTTATTTGGTGGACAAAACTGAGGACCTTAGCCTGGGGACACAGCATCTCAGATAGCTCTGAAAGACAGCTCCAGAGAGGTAAGGGAGGAGCCAGGATATGTAGGAGTTTTTGCAGAAAGACCAGGTAGTCAGAACATCAAAAGATTATTGTGAATTAAAGAAAACCGAACATCTCAAGTTAATGAATTTAGCACTTCTCTTTGTATGGGAAGATGCAAGGGTTGGGCTCACTGAAATCATTCCTTTGATATGCACCTTAACTATCTAGGGCCAGTGGTTGATGGCTTGATGGTGACATCCTGTTGAGTTCCCTCAGGACTCACCTTCTGGGGCAGCTGTAGTGGCTGATGGCTGCTACATCCTTTGTTTACTGATATGGCAGGTGGCATTCTTACTCCACAGGACCAACTCAAATCTTGTCTTTCTGTGGACAAGTTGCCTCTGCTTACTACTTATTTACACATAGTCCGACAAGGCCATCAGAGTCAACTGTGCATGTTGAGTTTTCTTCCTTTAAGGCAACACCAGTACCCACTTGATTCAGATGTTTTTTTCTTTAAGGACCACTATACACCTTCTAGCTTCCACAGAATCATGCATTTATCCCTGGAAGGGCCAGCCTTGGCCTCTAGCCATTTTTGCATACATTGACAAATTTCAAATAACTCCTAGAATTATTTGCATATAAACTACTTGAATTGGGAATAGCAAGCTTGTTCATGAACCATAGCTTAGACACAACCCCTAAGAATGCTCTCTATTCTTTGGGTTAGTGGAAAGTGTTCACACACAAAGAGAAATTTGGTATAGAAACAAGAGAGAAATTTTTAATAAGAACGATAAGTGACTTTTAAAGTTTACTTGCTAATCTTAGGACAAGCTATCACTGATAATCCTTCTCCTTACTATATAAGCTATTTAAATAATTCCTCATTAGATGTTTGGACTCAAATTCGTCAGCAGTAACTTTAGAATTTGGTATAGGTAAACAAGATAATTTTGGATCCTGGTCCTATAATTAAAAAAACAAACAAAAATTCCTTTGTTTTATCATTACAACTGTGGCTATTTGCCTAAGAACTGTATAGCATATGTCAGTGAAAATTCTGAAAAGTATGGAAATTAATTGGAAAAATTCCAGTATATAATGGGAATATCATAAATTCTATCCCATGCTCAGATAACTCTAAAATGCGGAGGTGTTTCCCTAATCTCTGTACTAATGTACAAGATTGTCTTCATAGATTTGTAATAATTTACATGTAGGGAGCATTAGAGATAAATATATTTTATCTATTTTATCTGCAGGCTGCAATTATTTTTTTCTTACTTGCATGTGTGTGTCTCCACAGCAATAGCATCTGCTTTTACTCATTTTTCCATATTTGTAGCATGCACCAAATATGGATTATTTGATTCTAGACTGACATGCTTTGAAGAAAATACATCTCACAAAGTAATGCCTTGAGCTATATATAGAAAGGGGATTTTCTGACAAAAGAACATCATGGTATCTCTTACACAAATGTTAGTATCAGTTTCCCCTAACAAAACCTGTAAATGGCGCCCTGAGGCATACCTTGCACTTTTAAAGTGTTTCCTTAAAGAGAACAAGAACAGTGGCCCTACCAAGCAACAAGTATTACAAAATATGCATTCTATTAATACTTTCTCTTTCCTAGGTTGGAAAAAAATGGCCTGAGAAGAGGATCATAGACCTACTGATTAGGAAACTATTGATCTGTGTTATGGTCTGAATGTTTGTGTCCCCTAAAATACATATGTTGAAATCCTAACCCCCAGGATGATAATATTAGACGGGGGTCTTTGGGAGATGATTAGATCATGGGGGTGGAGATCTTAAGGTTGCCATTAACGCCCTCATAAAATTGACCCGAAAACCTAGCTTGCCACTTCTGCCATGTGAAGTTGCCATGAAAAGACAGCCATCTATGAAGAAGCAGACTCACCAGACACTGTATCTGCCAGTGCCACAATCTTGAACTTACTAGTCTCCAGAATTGCGAGAAATAAATGTTTGTTGTTAATAAGCCAGACAGTTCATAGTATTTTTAGTATAGTATAGCAGCTCAAATGGACTAAAGCAACCTGGTGTTTTTGATAATTTGGATTTGATAGGCTAAGTATTGCTTTCAAACTGTTGATGGTGAAAAAATTTTAAATAGTGAAAGTTAAGTTCTATGAATCATTTTTATGTCCCTTTGACACTTAAAATAATAGTTATTTAATAATTATTTCTTAATTTATTAAATGACTGAAGGCAAAGGGATATTAAGGAGACATTTACTTTACACAATTATTTTCAAATTGTACTTCACAAATACAATAGAAGAACGCATATTTAAAAAGACATCCTCTGAGCAGTCTACATCCTCATTATAAATGGCCTTTAAGCGCAGCACATATTCTCTTCCTCAGCCTTCTTGCTCACATGAAGAACAGGTGTTATTCTTTGGCTTAATGTCTATTTTCAGTTTCCAAAATTGTGGTGGATATAGACACTAATTACAAGCCACCAGCAATCTTCTATCTCTCCATCTCTTATGAGGCTCAGCAATTGCTAAGTCAAGTTGAGAAGAGAGTAAAAATTCAGAGAAATCACCAACTCCTATCAAAATCCATATAGTTAGTTCTTATGCCTGGCATTTTTTTTCTACTAGAAAAATCTTTGTAAGTCTGCCCTTTACATTTACCAGTGTTAAATAATATCAAAGTTGAACACTAGTTAAGGTGGTAAAAGCCAATATTGCTCAGAACTATTGTAATAGGGGAAAAGAGACCTCATTATAGATCTGGGCTCAATTCCAAATACAAATGGGCAAAAGGGAATATATATCCAAAGAGCAGGGTAGAAGTCAATGGACAGAAAATTACTAAGAGGACACACCAGTGGTTTGGGGGGATTCTGGCTAAACCAACCTAACAGAATTCTTTCTGAAGGCAGATCAGGGTGATCAAACACTGAAACCGTACCCCTCAGATTGGGATTCAAAACAAATCACACCTCAGATGGGACTTGAACCCACAATTTCTGGCTTAAGAGAGCACTCAAATCCACAATCTCCCAGCTGAAACTGCACATCTTGTCTCAGGGCTTAATAAAGCTCAGGTTCTTTGCATCTCAGCACAGAAGGAATTCAGCGAGAGACAAAGTGATAGGCAAGAAGTAGATTTATTAATAACCTTTGTAAAGAGGTTGCAGGAAAATGGGGCATGAGAGGATTGTCATGTCTCAGGTCTTGGGTGAGTCTCTGGGGTGGGCCACCAAATGAGGGTCCTTGGCTTCACGCAGTAAAGAACTCGAGAGCGAACCATAGTAAAGTGAAAGCAGAGATACACTTTCCACGGGCAGAATGCAGTCTATCTCAAAGGACGAGGGAAACCTTGGGAGAAACACACTCCACAGACGGAGTGTGGGCCTTCTCAGAAGAAAAAAGGTGCTGAAATATAGGGTGGTTCGTTTTCATGGGCTGGGTAATTTCATAGGCTAATGAATTGGAGGATTATTCCAACTATTTCAGGGAAAGGGTGGTGGTTTCCAGGAACTGGGTCACCACCCACTTTTTGGCCTTTTATGGTTAGCCTCAGAACTGTTGTGGTGTCTGTGGGTATGTCATTTAGCTAATGTATTAAAATGAGCATATAATGAGGCTCAAGGTCTCCTGGAGGTCGAATCTTCCACCATCTTGAGCCTAGTTGCTTCTAACCAGTTTATGTCGTATCCTCAATGAGTCTATAATTCTTTTAAAAGTTGTGTTCTGCCCCCTTCCCTCCTGTCTCAACACCACCTAGGTGATGGTGGACGTTAAGGACTGTATTACATATTGAGGGTGATCAGATATGGAGGATGAGAAAATTCTAGCTAAAAAGAATAACAGGTATTTTGCAAAAATTGAACAATGCAGAGATGAACATAGAAGTCCAAAAGTGGAAGTCCCATAGAAAAAGAGTTTAAGGGAGACTGAGTAGAGTTTGATCAAAAAGAGAATCAGTCTTTCGCACCAGGAATTAGACTTCTTGGGCTTCCCTTGAAATGCTAGGGGACCTCCTGGGGGTCCAGGAATTGTGTTATGCTTAGGAGACATAAAGATATATAAAGTACAGGTCTATCTCTGTGAACATAGGGCTTTAACACCTAATTATGATCCAGGAGAAAGTTATCATCTCCTTGTGAAAATAATATAACCTATCAAACAATTAAACAGAAATATCCAATAGCCTCTGCCGAGACTGAATGGAACAGTTGATATGGGGAATTGGAGAAGCGTGACCCAAGTAAGTCACAAAACTTCGTGAAAGATGTAAATCAAGAGCTAACAACTGACATTTCAGCCTCCACGAACAAATGGATGGAAATAGTTGCACTGGTATTTTTTGTTCTAAAATTATTATAAGACATTGAAATTTGTATCCCTTACTTTGACAAATTCTAAAAGACAGTAATCATTTCTCTTGCTCTCAACAGGTTCTGTGAATTACCTAATGTGATTCACCCAAGGCCCAGCATATGTCACTCCACCAGACAGATTGCAGACATGGCAGCCACAGGCACTGAGCTCTGCTGCACCAAGCCAGCTCCTAATGAGAAGATGCCAACTCTCTGCAATGAGCCAGGCCCAGAATCACAAGCTGAAACCAGCGCTTGAAGTTAATCTTAGCGTCATTAACTCTTCAACTTACTCCAGTGTGAGTTAATGGATTTTTGTTAAACTGACTTCACAGACATTTTATGAAATTATTTGACCAGTTTAAGAAAGATCTTCTATATTACCCAATTTCTACTCTAGCAGAAAGGCTGCTTCCAAGAGACCTTCTTTTCAATTTATTCATATTCAGCTTTTTTTCTGAATTAACCGTCTGTCAAGGGAACCCATCAAAAGAGTAGAAAAAAGTAAAGGACCCCATCAAGAAAAGTTCCCTGGCAAGTGAGAGGGGGTGCATGACATTAGGAGCTCTGTTTAGGGAAGGAAATGTTGTCCAGGTTGTGGATGACATTTTTGTCAGTGTCTATCTACCAATAATGGAGGTTGGCAGATTCAGGGTGAAGTGTTTCTGGAGCTCCTCTAGACACTTCCTAAGAAGCCCAACTGCCCTCTCATGTGAGCTGGTTGGTGTGCAGTACTGGTCCAAGGGGAATAAACTTCTTTTCACAAGACAAGCCACCATTTGGAAAACACATGGCTGCTTGGACTTGCTGGCTGTAGGGATAGTTTATTGTGGGTTAAACTGAGATTAAGATATGAATTATTACATATGATGATTTTCTTAAAGTTTAACAACTGGACTTTGCAGAGGTGGAATAGGTGCCTGTCTGGATTGTATGATTTCAGTGGCACTGGTTAGCTTGCTTATCCAAATTCTCATTTTGCTCCTCTTCCGCTATGATATTGTCATAAACCACGCTATTAGCTTGCACGCTATTCCTTAAGAGTCCCATAATTTACTTGGTCAAATCTCACTGTGGAAGGCATCATATCTTTTCCATATTTGGGCTCGAAAAGATTAACTGTATTAACATGACAATCAAAAAAGACTCAAACCCATTGACATTTATCAAGTAGCAGTTATGTGACCTATATATAAAGCAAGACGTCTATAGAGTAGAATTAGTGCCTTAGTTAATGATTTATTAATAGTTGGAACAGCACTAACATAAAATTGACATACAGTCTATAGTTTATAAGGTGAAAGAAGGCAGTGCATACAGATTTCTATAATCCATGAGTTGACAAAATGAGAAACTGATTGGTGTTGATGGATCAAATGAATTATAAGGGACCACCTCCTGGAGATGTAGCTACCTTAATGCAAACTATCTGAAGATGAATATTTACAAAAGTATTCTTCACTTTATGGAAGACTTTTCTCACTTTCTCATCTTCTCTGCTATATCCGTTTGTTAAAAACAATAGAACAAAACAAGAATTTTAGGAACACTTTTCTGAGGCAAGGGAAGGTGAAGATGCATTTATTACATCTAAATTCCCAGGCTAAATTAACTCTCTAAAATAAAAACCCATTCTAGGACTTCCGTAGTGGCACAGTGGTTGAGAGTCTACCTGCCAATGCAAGGGACACGGGTTCGAGCCCTGGTCTGGGAGGGTCCCACATGTTGCAGAGCAACTGGGCCTGTGAGCCACAACTACTGAGCCTGCGCATCTGGAGCCTGTGCTCCGCAACGAGAGGCAGCAACAGTGAGAGGTCCGCGCACCGGGATGAAGAGAGGCCCCGGCTCGCCACAACTGGAGAAAGCCCTCACACAGAAATGAAGACCCAACACAGCCAAAAATAAATAAATAAATTAAAAAAAAAACTATTCTAGGCTTCCTTGGGCAGCTGTTAAATACTTGTTCAGATTGTTTTAGTTCTTACAAAGCCTGGCTTGATGTAACACAGACATCTTCTAGAAGGCCAGTGGTCACCTGCATAAAGGAGTTTTCATAGTTTGGGGGGCATTTACATGAGACAAGTCAGACAGTTGTCCCACAAAGGAAGATGGAGAGAGCAGTGCCGTGAATTTTCAGTGCAACTTGATTTTTCTTTCTATTACTGATTGGAGAAATACTGATAATAATACCATTACTTAAAATTAGATGGCTTACATTCTAGTTATAATTGTAACCTAATTACTCTACTCCCCTTCATAAAACAGGAAATTTGGTATTGTTATTCTCATTTTATAAGAGGAAAAATAGTAGTTGACTAATTAATATTGGGCTGGCCAGAAAGTTCGTTATTTTTTTTTTTTCTGTAAGATGGGTCTAGTAGCGTTTGGTTGTCTTTAACTTTATTCAAAACAATTTTGTTAGATTGTATTGTAACAGCTGTCATATCAGTATGCATTTAAAAAAAACTTGTCAAAATTGGTGAAATTTTGTGTAGGCATTTTACTATTGAAGATGGAAGAAAAAAAGCAAACTTTTCAGCATGTTGTGCTTTATTATTTCTAGAAAGGTTAAAATGTAACTGAAACACAAAAAAGGATTTGTGCAGTGTATGGAGAAGGTGCTGTGACTGATTGAATGTATGAAAAATGGTTTGCAGAGTTTCGTACTAGAGATTTCTCCCTGGACTATGAACTGTAGAATAATGTGGAACAGAAGAAACCATGGGGTAAGTGAAATGAACCACCACTAACCACACCAAAGGCTTGTCTTCATCCATAGAAGGTGATGCTGTGTATATGGAGGGATTGGAAAGGAGTCCTCTATTATGAGCTCCTTCTGGAAAACCAAACAATTCATTCCCACAAGTACTGCTCCCACTTAGACCAACTGAAAGCAACACTCAACGAAAAGCGTGTGGAATTAATCAACAGAAAACGCATAATCTTCCATTAGGATGACACAAGACTGCATGTTTCTTTGATGACCAGGCAAAAACTGTTACATCTTAGCTGGGAAGTTTTGATTCGTCCACCATATTCATGAGACATTGTACCTTTGGATTTCCATTTATTTCTATCTTTACGAAATTCTCTTAATGGAAAAAATTCAATTCCCTGGAAGACTATAAAAGGCACATGGAACAGTTCTTTGCTCAAAAAGATAAAAAGTTTTGGGAAGATGGAATTACAAAGTTGCCTGAAAAATGGCAGAAGATAGTGGAACAAAACAGTGAATATGTTGTTCAATAGAGTTCTTGGTGAAAATGAAAAATGTGTCTTTTATTTTTACTTAAAAACCGAATGATTTTTTTGGCCAACCAATATTTTTGATGCCAGGAGAAGGAATTAACTTTCAAGTGACCAAGGTTTCTGCTCTAGTTCCCATCTTTGATGAAAGGAAAAATAAGACAAATATTTTTAAAAGTTGGGTACCTTGGAGACTTTCTGCCCTCCTTGTTTTGTTTTTTTTATTATTTGTGTGTGTGTGTGTGTGTGTGTGTGATTAATGCCCTTCACACTCCTTTTTGTGGACAACAGTGAGTGTTCCAACACATTACCCACAGGGGGGCAACCTCCAGGATGCCACATTTCAATATTTATTGCCCATTTCTTAAATGGAAGTTTCTTTTGTTGAGGTAGGGGAAACAAGAATTATATTAAGGTGTCAAATATAATATCAGAAGTTTTCCTATAAACAGAAAATTATTATCCTCTAGTATCTTTTCCTTGTCATGTAATTCACATGAAGAAAAGCACTCTTCTCTTTTTGACTTCTACAACTTGGGACTTGCTTTTCTAACATTGTTATTACACACATGAGGATAAAGATCTCAACTGATGACTTTCATTTATTTTTATTTTTTAATGAAAAATAGTTGATTTACAATATTAGTTTCAAGTATACAACATAATGATTGAATATTTTTATATATTATACTCCATTTAAATTCATTACAAAATAATGGCTATATTTCCCTGTGCTGCACGATATATCCTTGTTGCTTATTTGCTTCATACATAGTTGTTTGTATCTCTTAATCCCCTCCTCTCTAACTTGCCCCTCCCACTTTCTCTCCCTCCTGTGGTAACCACTAATTTTTCCTCTGTATCTGTTTCTGTTTTGTTATATTCATTTGTTTGTTTTATTTTTCAGATTCCACATCTAAGTGATAACATAGTGTATTTGTCTTTCTCTGTCTGACTTATTCCACTAAACATAATATGCTCTAGGTCCATCCACAGTCAAAAATGGCAGAATTTCATTCTTTTTTTATAGCTGAGTAATATTCCATTGATCATTTGATGACCTCTAACAAATTTAAGATAATAAGTTCTGAATACTAAACATATATAATCTAAACCAGATAGCACAGTCACGAAGAGAGACAGAGACAGAGAAAGAGGGAAGAAAGGAAGAAGAATGAAAGAAAGAAGAAAGGGAGAGAAACATAAAGAAAAGAAAGAGAAAAAGCAATAAAGAATAATACTGAAAGAAATGAAATAAGAAAGAACTGTCAAGTTCACAAGTCAAGATAAGGTCAAAGCCTGACTGATCCAACCTGTTAAGATAAGAACCACTTTCAGATACAGACAATTTGTTACTTGCATAGACAGTGAAAAGAAGAATAAACCAGATGTGCTTCTTGTGGTTCTCACCACACACCCAGAAAAGAACCACATGAAACAAAAGTTAACAACCATGCAAGTCAGAGGATATGCAAGTCAGAGGATATGTCAGAGGATTTGTAGAAGCCAAATCTAGACTGGAGTTAAATGTTTTTTGTTTTTTTTTTTAATTCTGTAGGTCTATTCTAGGGGGAGTGAAGTAGAAATTACCTCAGAGGCAATGAGAAAGCCCATGACAGCCTCTAAGGGAAGTTAGGAGGGCAAATGGGAGATGACTCTTAGCAGATTCAACAGCCCACCCATCCTCTCCTGTCCATGGAGGATCACAAAATGTCCTATCTACACTCTGTTAAGCTGCAGCTCAAGCCTTTGTCTACAAGGGTGCATGCAAAATCTCTAGGATGGGCCAATTACTTTCCTACAAGAATCAGGGTTATGATAAAGTGTACTCTGGAGATTAAGAGCCTATAGACTGAAATTAAAGATCTATTATTACCTTCCTCTTATCAGCTTTCATTCATTCAATTAAAAAATTATACTCTGTGGCAGGCATGGTGCTTTATATTAGAAAAACAAAGATGAGCAAGATGCACTACTCTTCCATCAGGAAGATAGAAGAGTGATGAGGAAAACAGTCTTGAAGCCATCTAACAGCGCTGTGACCGAATCCTGCATTGGGAGCAGAGGGGCCACAGTACAGGTCAATGACTTCATAGAGGAAAGCTTCATGATCAAGGCAGCACAGACTGTTTAAATCTTGAAAGATAAAACACTGTACTCTAGTTTTATAAGGGAACTAGGCACACAATCCCAGACAAAGGTTACCAGTGAAAAAAGACTTAGTGGCAAAAATCAAAGAATTTTAAGTTGCTTGGTGACATGAAATGTGTGTCCATCCCCTCTATTTCTGATGGTGGAAGGATAGAGTAGGCAGAAATGTGAGGGGGGCAGAGTGAACATTGAGATGGTGCTCAGTCATGCTCATCCTTGTGTGCACCACATTTTTAGGCTTTTATTGTGAAGGCTTTAAGGAGCTATGAAATACTGGAGAAGGGGGGTGACAGTGGAATATGTTGTACATCACTGATCGTGGTGAGGAGAATGGTTTGGAGAAGGTCATCCTGGGGGTCCAAAGCTAAATTAGAAACTTTAAGTGAAGACAAAATGGAAATTAAGGAAAATCTGGTTTTAAAAGGGAAGGCTGCAAGCAAAATGTGAACCTCAGAAGGAGATTATTGTAATTCACATGAAGAAAAACGCTCTTCTCTTTTTGACTCCTACAGTTTGGGACTTGTTTTTCTAAAATTGCTATTGAAATTAACAGTTTAATTCACTTTTCCATTTATGAGATAAATGCTCATGTAATACAGTGTCATGGTGACACTTGTTTACTTTTGGATTTAATTTACATTGACGGCCTATTTGCCTGTTTTTATGGGAATTGAATTAGGTTGTCCATGTATAACACACAGCAAGTTTAATGAGCTTCAGACCTGTCTCCCAAAGCTACCTCTGTGTAAAAAGTGTTTCACCTGGGAAATTAGAATCTCTGTTGCCACCTTCATTAATCTAAAAGGGGAATTTGCTCTCCTTTGTATTACATATCTACAACAAGTGGAAACAGGTTGATAAATAGTGATCTATCAGTTTCTGAAACAACTTACACTAAATCATTTTTGATTGCTTCTAGATGTCAGTTACTTCATATGCAAGTACAAAACAAATGCCCAGGTGCATTTGAGTCCTCAGGGTTTTCTTCACAAATACAAAAGCTTTTCGGTAACTATTCCACATAAGCAGAAGTGGAAAGATAAGTCCTATAAAGACAAGGAAAACACTCCTGGACAGTTAATTATTGAGCAAGAAGAAAAAGCAAACATGACTTGCAAATCTAATAAAGAAAGGTTCTTTAATAGTGCTCCCTACCCTTCTGGCACTTTGTACAGTTCAAGTCACCCTCATATACTTTATCCTGTGGGGTTCCCATAGAGGCCTTTTAAGGTAGTTCAGCCAAGCCATCTATGAGAGGTTAAGAAACTTGCCTAAGCACAGTGCCGAAAGGAACGTGCCCCGTTATAGGCTCTCAGTGTTTACGTGTAGTTGCAGTAACTACAAGTTGAAAGAGGCAAAAGTGGTTATTCTCTTACACAGAACTGAAAGTCTAATTACAAAGAATTATAGTCTACTAAAAAGTAAGAATTCTATGGCATCTAGATATATGGAACAGTAAACTCTTCTTTGAAAATATAACCTACAAGAAAACTGTCTTACCCACGCAACCCAGCAGAAGCAGACACTTCATCACGGTTACGTAAATCTGTGCAGAAATGGGTCTAGAAGACAGCTAAGAAGGCAGGAAGCAACAGGCTACAGGCAATTGGTGAAATCAAATTTGTTTGCATTTCCTTCTCTGGCCCCATCTGTAGCCCTTCCCTGAGATATAGAAGTGAAAGTTTCTTCTTTGGCTAAAGTCTCTCCCTTTACATCTTTTTCAAAGCAGAACCAGGCTAAGGGCCATTTTAGGCAAAATCCTTGTTCAGATTGGAATGAGTCCATCACCCATGCCAGATATTTATCAAACACAGTGGTAGATATTTTGCATTGTTTATGATTTGCTCTAAAATATGTTTTATAACCTCATTTTTAGGTAAGAAAATGGAGATTCAACCAGTGAGAGCTTCATGTCCAAATTCAAGTGATATAAGCTTCTGAAGTGAAAAACAATTGGGATTCACCTTTAGACTTAGAGCTTACATGTCTAGCTCTCTTTCCTAAATATGTGGCCCCCACTGTTAACTAAAATCAAGGAGATCATTAAATGTTTTTAACGGTGAAATATTATAATGAATATGATACAAGACTAGTTTTCACAGGTATGCCATTACTAATGATTAAAATCTGTATGCATTTGACCGAAAAGGCCAAAATTGGTGTTGGCACCCACCTTCTCACCATGGTGTTGCTGTACTGCTAACATTGTTTCAGACTGTGGCACTTGCACTAATATTTTTCACATTAGGAAGAAGGGCTTTATGAACTAAAAGAAACCATATGTAGTTTCTGTAGATGTAAGTATGAATTGGATATTCACCAGGTTGTGCCTGACAGTCACGTGCCCTAATGGAAACATCAAAAATAGGTACCAAAAATGTACTTTTACATTCACAATCTTGTCTTTGAAAACACTTGTCTCTTCTTTGTGGCTAGGTTTATGGATGAAGATAATAACCACCAATTCACAAGTAGATCACACTGCTTAATACTTTGCCTCAATGCACTTGCAAAGTGTTACGTGTGCCATTATCCCACTGGAATTTCTCATACAGAATGCCCCAGGTGTCTGCGTGTGTTCAGTCTCCACTTGCATGCCCTACTGACATGCCTTTCTCCTAATTGTAGCTGGGTCTCTTCCAGCAGCATTGATAAGACTTCAAGTTTAAAAACTCCCAGCACTTTCTCCCTCCCCTGCTGATGTGACATGTGGTTGGCGTTGAATGCTGCCTCAGTCATGGTGTTAAAACAGACTCTCAAATTTCAGCATTTCAGCTGACTAAATGATGGCTTCAAGATTCCTTAGGTGCTCTGGAAACACCGGCTAGGGTTTTGTGCTATTAATACTGTCTTCTTTTCTGCCCTTTCGAGCACTGAGATACCAATTCCAGGAACTTCGTTGTCAAAGGCCAAGTCTTTTCAGCCAAATTCGTCCCATAGATCAAGCCAACAGAAGACCCTGCCTCTGTTTAATTTCTGCTCAGCTCAAACTTTCTGCTGCAGCACTGAGAGACAGAAAGCCACAGGCTTTCAAACACTCCAGATATAGATGATTACTAATCTTTGACATGCAAAACTGTTGAAAATCTCAGCACTTATACCCTGGGGAAGTGCTGCTAGACTGGAAGGCATGAAGTCATTGAGAATTTACAATTCATTTCTCTGAAATGCTAAGAATAAGGCTGTTAATGCTCACAAGGCACGGAGGCAGGCCCTCTGCGGAGAAGGGGACTCGGGAATGGAAGCTCAAAAGGAAGCTCAGAGATGAACCATGCGGCCTCCGTTCAGCTCCAACCCAGGCAGAAAGACAGCGCCCCATGATCACATTCCACCCCCCTGCCAGCCAGTCCATCATCATACTATTGCCTAAACAACTGCAGATTAATATTGTGTATTGAAATGCAAATCTTCATTTTTTTGTTTTTTTTTTGTTTCATAACACTTCGGGAGAAAATGACACATGCTTATTTTGAAAGACGAAAAAAAAAAAAAAACAGTAACAAGTACAAAGAACACAAACTGAAAACCATAACCCACACTCCTTCTAGTCAGTTACCAAGCACTGGAAGTCTTCATTGGTGAAATTTTTTTCTTTTTATTATTACCACCCCCATCTTTTTCTCATTAACTGCCCCCCGGAATATTGCAGTTACTGTAGTTTATCTTTCTTCAACTCTTTTGGCCACCAGTACTGAAAACCTGTCGATAGTCTATCTAACACCACTGTTATTATGCTGTTTTCCCATATGCAGTTGACCCTTGCACACACTGAGGGGCTAGGGGCACTGGTCCTCTGTGCTATGGAAAATCCATGGTAGCCCTCCTAATCCAGTGTTCTGTATCCACGGATTCAACCAAGGACAGATCATGTAGAGCTACAGTAAGTATTTATTGAAAAAAATCCACATATAAGTGAACCCACACAGTTCAAATTTGTGTTATTCAAGGGTCAACTGTACAGACTTTAAATTCTTTCCTGATTTGTAGGGATAATGCTAATACTCAATATTTTAAATTTCTACCTCCCCACTGGCACTTACTTTTAAAATAAAACCATTTAAAATTGTGTATGTATTATTTACCCATTTCTTTACATATGTGATTCTGTACCTTCCCTTCCCTTCTCTTCTCTTAGCTTCTTCCCTTCCAGAATTATTTCACCTTCCTCTGTCTCCATTGAGTTATGAAACCTTTAAAAATGAGACTAAATTAAAACCACAATAGGATACAAGTACATTACCACTAGAGAGCTGAAATTAAATTAACTGAACATACTGTGTATTGGCTAGAATGCAGTGCAAGCTGGTAGATGTAAAGTAGTACAATCCATCTGGAAAATAATTACGAAGTTTCTTAAAATTAAACATACACCTTCCTTAAAACCTAGCCATTTCACCTCTAGGTATTTACCAAATGAGAATAAAAATATATGCTTATGCAAAGACTTGTACATGAATGTTTATGCCAGCTTTAATTGTAATAGCCAAAAACTAGAAACAACCCAAATATTATCAATGGGTAAATGGATCAACAAATCTTTCTATATCCATGGTGGTATGGAAAATACTCAATAACAAAAAGGAATGAACTGTTGTTATATACAGTAACATAGATGAATCTCAAAATAATGATGTCACTTGAAAGAAGACAAATCCCACCAAAAATGTATATACTACATAATTTCATTTATATAAATTACCAGAAAATTAAAAGGAATCTACAGTGAGAGAGAGCAAGCAGATCAGCTTTGCTTGGAGAATAAGGGATAGATATTGATGCAGAGAGATTGGAAGGAGAGATTCCAAAAAGACATGAGTTACTATATTGTAAATCAACTATATTTCAATTTAAAAAAAGGACATGAGGAAACTTTAGGGGTAAATATATAGGTTTATTACCTTTATTGCAATGATTGTTTTATGGATATTTATGTATGCCAAATTTCATTAAAATATATACTTTACATACATGTACTTTATTGTAAGATAATTATACCTCAAAAATCTGAAAAAAATCAGCTAAAATTCAAGACTAAGAAGAATCAGCTTCTTATCTGTAGCTCAGCAAATTTACCTGCCTGATGAACCAAAGACCAGAGAGATAATAAGACACGGAGACAGGACAATTTTTCAAATAGGTTAAAATATTTTAGACTCATGAACCTATGAAGGCAGAGGTTCCATACATATGAATTTTTTCTAAATGACCAAGATCTAGGGAACAATATATTGCTAGAACTAGGGACTAAAGGCAGAAGAGTTTTAGTGTCTTTGGCTAATAGAGGGTACTAGAAAAGTGATGTCCTGACAACAGGGACAGAGAGAAGTTGCAGAGATCCCTAATTTACACAGGCAAACTTGGGGCCAAGTGGCAGTGGATGGGTAGCCAGTCAGTCTCATAGGACCATGATAGTGCACCTGGGGCACATCACGAGCTGTATTTAGGTTGCTTTACTCAAGACCACAGAACCATATAGTTATTATATGACAGGTGCTTTTCCTTATTGTCTTGGATAGAAGGCTTATTGGAAGGCATTGCTCTTAGAGAACTGACTGCTTAAAACCCCACCAGACCTTTGAAAGTCTTCTATTGCTATAATTTACAACTGGTTAAAGTTATAAATATATAGCCAAAACCAAAAGAGCAGAGAGCAAAGCTGGAAGTCTTGAACATGTATGGGGTTGTACCCGCTCTTGAGACCCTGTGGGGACTTTCCATCTATATGGCTTACAAATAGACCTATACAAATTCTACACACTTAAAATTCTATCTCTATCATGAAGCTTTTCCAGATCAATCTTCTATGATACTTCCCACATATTATTGCATATTATTTTGAGCCTATTATTCTCATCACAAATCTCAAAAATGATTTCTTCCTCCTTTGATCTTCCCCAAATTATATCATCTATATTATTCATATTTTACTTCATTATATTTGCCTTACTGTGATATTTAGATGGGGAGACTGTGTCTTTTGTTGACAACCAGGAAAGTGGACTATAAAGTGTGAAAGAGGCAGTATGGCAACCTTACAGGATACAAATCCCCAAATACATATTACAGAGAAGAGTTACATGTTACTTTTTTGTTCCTAGGATAAGAGATGGAAAGAGAAAAGAGAGAAAAAATGAATAGCAGAGGAAAAGAGAGAAAGTTAGTTTCTGATTACAATAAATTCAATTACACACAATTTTTAAAGTAATATTTATTCTCCCAAGATTTATTTTTTGTCTTTTTAAATTGAAGAATACTTGATATATAACATTATGTAAATTTAAAGTGTACATGTTAATTTGATACATTTATATATTGTAATATGATTGTCATTGTAGTGATAATTAGTACTTCTATCCTGTTACATAATTATAATCTCTTTTTAGTGGTTAGAATAATTAAGGTCTAGTCTCATAGTAAGTTTCATTATTGTTATTTTATTTATTTATTTTTTACATCTTCATTGGAGTATAATTGCTTTACAATGGTGTGTTAGTTTCTGCTTTATAACAAAGTGAATCAGTTATACATATACATATGTTCCCATATCTCTTCCCTCTTGCGTCTCCCTCCCTCCCACCCTCCCTATCCCACCCCTCTAGGTGGTCACAAACCACTGAGCCGATCTCCCTGTGTTATGCAGCTGCTTCCACTAGCTATCTATTTTACGTTTGGTAGTGTATATATGCCCATGCCACTCTCTCGCTTTGTCCCAGCTTACCCTTCCCAGTACTCATATCCTCAAGTCCATTCTCTAGTAGGTCTCTGTCTTTATTCCTGTCTTACTCCTAGGTTCTTCATGACATTTTTTTTTTCTTAAATTCCATATATATGTGTTAGCATATGCTATTTGTCTTTCTCTTTCTGACTTACTTCACTCTGTATGACAGACCCTAGGTCCATCTACCTCATTACAAATAGCTCAATTTCATTTCTTTTTTATGGCTGAGTAATATTCCATTGTATATATGTGCCACATCTTCTTTATCCATTCATCTGATGATGGACACTTAGGTTGTTTCCATCTCCTGGCTATTGTAAATAGAGCTGCAATGAATATTTTGGTACATGACTCTTTTGAATTATGGTTTTCTCAGGGTATATGCCCAGTAGTGGGATTGCTGGGTCATATGGTAGTTCTATTTGTAGTTTTTTAAGGAACCTCCATAATGTTCTCCATAGTGGCTGAACCAATTCACATTACCACCAGCAGTGCAAGAGTGTTCCTTTTCTCCCCAAACTCTCCAGCATTTATTGTTTCTAGATTTTTTGATGATGGCCATTCTGGCTGATGTGAGATGATATCTCATTGTAATTTTGATTTGCATTTCTCTAATGATTAATAATGTTGAGCATTCTTTCATGTGTTTGTTGGCAGTCTGTATATCTTCTTTGGAGAAATGTCTATTTAGATCTTCTGCCCATTTTTGGATTGGGTTGTTTGATTTTTTGTTATTGAGCTGCATGAGCTGCTTATAAATTTTGGAGATTAATCCTTTGTCAATTGCTTCATTTGCAAATATTTTCTCCCATTCTGAGGGTTGTCTTTTGGTCTTTTTTATGGTTTCCTTTGTTTTTCAAAGTTTTTATGTTTCATTAGGTCTCATTTGTTTACTTTTGTTTTTATTTCCATTTCTCTAGGAGGTGGGTCAAAAAGGATCTTGCTGTGATTTATGTCATAGAGTGTTCTGCCTATGTTTTTCTCTAAGATTTTGATAGTTTCTGGCCTTACATTTAGGTCTTTAATCCATTTTGAGCTTATTTTTGTGTATGGTGTTAGGGAGTGATCTAATCCCATACTTTTACATGTACCTGTCCAGTTTTCCCAGCACCACTTATTGAAGAGGCTGTCTTTTCTCCATTTAATGTACTAGCTTCCTTTGTCATAGTTAAGGTGACTATATGTACATGGGTTTATCTCTGGGCTTTCTATCCTATTCCATTCATCTATCTTTCTGTTTTTGTGCCAGTACCATACTGTCTAGATTACTGTAGCTTTGTAGTATAGTCTGACGTCAGGGAGCCTGATTCAACCAGCTCCATTTTTCTTCCTCAGGATTGCTTTGGCTGTTCAGGGTCTTTTGTGTTTCCATACAAATTGCGAAATTTTTAGTTCTAATTCTGTGAAAAATGCCACTGGTAGCTTGATAAGGATCATATTGAATCTGTAGATTGCTTTGGTTAGTAAGGTCATTTTCACAATGTTGATTCTTCCCATCCAAGAACATGGTATATCTCTCCATCTGTTGGGATCATCTTTAATTTCTTTCATCAGTGTCTTATAGTTTTCTACATACAGGTCTTTTGTCCCCTTAGGTAGGTTTATTCCTGGGTATTTTATTCTTTTTGTTGCAATGGTAAGTGGGAGTGTTTCCTTGATTCCTCTTTCAGATTTTTCATTATTAGTGTATAGAATTGCAAGAGATTTCTGTGCATTAATTTTGTATCCTGCTACTGTACCTAATTCATTGATTAGCTCTAGTAGTGTTCTGGTAGAGTCTTTCGGATTCTCTATGTATAGTATCCTGTCATCTGCAAACAGTGACAGCTTTACTTCTTCTTTTCTGATTTGGATTCCTTTCATTTCTTTTTCTTCTCTGATTGCTTTGGCAAAAACTTCCAAAACTATGTTGCATAACAGTGGTGAGAGTGGGCAACCTTATATTCTTCCTGATCTTAGAGGAAATGGTTTCAATTTTTCACCATTGTGAATGATGTTGGCTGTGGATTTGTCATATATGGCCTTTATTATGTTGAGGTAAGTTCCCTCTATGCCTACTATCTGGAGAGTTTTTATCATAAATCAGTGTTGAATTTTGTCAAAAGCTTTTTCTGCATCTATTGAGATCATAATATGGTTTTTATCCTTCAATTTTTTATTATGGTATATCACATTGACTGATTTGCATATATTGAAGAATCCTTGCATCCCTGGGATAAATCCCACTTCATCATGTTGTATGATCCTTTTAATGTGCTGTTGGATCCTGTTTGCTAGTATTTTGTTAAGGATTTTTGCTTCTATGTTCATCAATGATATGGCCTGTAGTTTCTTTTTTGTGACATCTTTGTCTGGTTTTGGTATCAGAGTGATGATAACCTCGTAGAATGAGTTTGGGAGTGTTCCTCCCTCTGCTTTATTTTGGAAGAGTTTGAGAAGGATGGGTGTTAGCTCTTCTCTAGATGTTTGATAGAATTCACCTGTGAAGCCATCTGGTGGTGGGCTTTTGTTTGTTGGAAGATTTTTAATCACAGTCTCAATTTCAGTGCTTGTGATTGGTCCGTTTATATATTCTGTTTCTTCCTGGTTCAGTCTCAGTAGGTTTTGCTTTTCTAAGAATTTGTCCATTTCTTCCAGGTTGTCCATTTTATTGGCATATTTGTAGTAGTGTCTCATGTTTGTTTGTAGTAGTGTCTCATGATCCTTTGTATTTCTGCAATGTCAGTTGTTACTTCTCTTTTTTCATTTCTAATTCCATTGATTTGAGTCTTCTTTTTTTCTTGAGGAGTCTTGCTAGTGGTTTATTAATTTTGTTTATCTTCTCAAAGAAGAAGCTTTTAGTTTTATTGATCTTTGCTATTGTTTTCTTCAGTTTTTTTTCATTTTTTTCTAATCTGATATTTCTGATTTCTTTCCTTCAACTAACTTTGGGTTTTTTTGTTCTTCATTCTCTAATTGCTTTAGGTGTAAGGTTTAAGTTGTTTATTTGAGATGTTTCTTGTTTCTTGTGGTGGGGTTGTATTGCTAAAACTTCCCTATTAAAACTTCTTTTGCTGCATCCCATAGGTTTTGGGTTGCCATGTTTTCATTGTCATTTGTTTCTAGGTATTTTTTGATTTCCTGTTTGATTTCTTCAGTGATCTCTAGGCTATTAAGTAGTGTATTGTTTAGCCTCCATGTGTTTGTATTTTGTACGGATTTTTTCCTGTAATTGATATCTAGTCTCCATCACATTGTGATCAGAAAAGATACTTGATATGACTTCAATCTACTTAAATTTACCAAGGATTGATTTGTGACTCAAGTTATGATCTATCTTGGAGAATGTTCCATAAGCACTTGAGAAGAAAGTGTATTCTGTTGTTTTTGGATGGAATGTCCCATAAATATTCATTAAATCTAACTGGTCTGTGGTGTCATTTAAAGCTTGTGTTTCCTCAAAAATAAACTCAAAATGGTTTAAAGAGCTAAATGTAAGGCCAGACACTATCAAACTCTTAGAGGAAAACATAGGGAGAACACTCTATGACATACATCACAGCAAGATCTTTTTTGACCCACCTCCTAGAGAAATGGAAATAAAAACAAAAATAAACAAATGGGACCTAATGAAACTTGAAAGTTTTGCACAGCAAAGGAAACCATAAACAAGACTAAAAGACAACCCTCAGAATGGGAGAAAATATTTGCAAATGAAGCAACTGACAAAGGTTAATCTCCAAAATTTACAAGCAGCTCATGCAGCTCAATAACAAAAAATCAAAGAACCCAATCCAAAAATGGGCAGAAGACCTAAATAGACATTTCTCCAAAGAAGATACACAGATTGCCAACAAACACATGAAAGAATGCTCAACATCATTAATCATTAGAGAAATGCAAATCAAAACTACAATGAGATATCATCTCACCCCAGTCAGAATGGCCATCATTAAAAAATCTACAAACAATAAATGCTGGAGAGGGTGTGGAGAAAAGGGAACACTCTTGCACTGTTGGTGGGAATGTAAATTGATACAGCCACTATGGAGAACAGTATGGAGGTTCCTTAAAAAACTACAAATAGAGCTACCATATGACCCAGCAATCCCACTACTGGGCATATACCCTGAGAAAACCATAATTCAAAAGGAGTCATGTACCAAAATGTTCATTGCAGCTCTATTTACAATAGCCAGGACATGGAAACAACCTAAGTGTCCATCAATGGATGAATGGATAAAGAAGATGTGGCACATATATACAATGGAATATTACTCAGCCATAAAAAGTAAAGAAATTGAGTTATTTGTAGTGAGGTGGATGGACCTAGAGTCTGTCATAGAGAGTGAAGTAAGTCATAAAGAGAAAAAAAATACTATATGCTAACACACACACACACACACACACACACACACACACATATATATATATAAAATCTAAGGGGAAAAAAGGTCATGAAAAACCTAGGGGTAAGACAGGAATAAAGACACAGACCTACTAGAGAATGACCTAGAGGATATGGAGAGGGGGAAGGGAAAGCTGTGACAAAGTGAGAGAGTGGCATGGACATATATATACTACCAAACGTAAAATAGATAAGTAGTGGGAAGCCACTGCATATCACAGGGAGATCAGCTCAGTGGTTTGTGAAGAACTATAGGGGTGGGATAGGGAGGGTGGAAAGGAGGGAGACACAAGAGGGAAGAGATATGGGAACATATGTATATGTATAACTGATTCACTTTGTTATAAAGCAGAAACTTACATACCATTGTAAAGCAATTATACTCCAATAAAGATATTTTTTTAAAAAAAGGAAAAAAGCGTGTGTTTCCTTATTTATTTTCGTTTTGGATGAACTGTCCATTGGTGAAAGTTGGGTGTTTAAGTCCCTTATTATTATTGTGTTACTGTCGATTTCCTCTTTTACGTCTGTTAACATTTGCCTTATATATTGAAGTGCTCCTATGTTGGGTGTGAAAAGATTTGCAATTGTTATATCTTTTTCTTGGATTGATCCCTTGATCATTATGTAGTGTCCTTCTGTGTCTCTTGTAATAGTCTTTATTTTAAAGTCTATTTTGTCTGATATGAGAATTGTTACTCCAGGTTTCTTTTGATTTCAATTCGCATGGAATATCTTTTTCCATCTCCTCACTTTCAGTCTGTATGTGTCCCTCAGTCTGAAATGGGTGTCTTGCAGACAGCATATATATGGGTCTTTTTTTTGAATCCATTCATCCAGTCTATGCCTTTTGAGTGGACCATTTAATACATTTACCTTTAAGGTAATTATTGATATGTGTGTTCCTATTACCATTTTCTTAATTGCTTTGGGTTTGTTTTTCTAGGTGTTTTCTTTCCTTGTGTTTCCTCCCTAGAGAAGTTCCTTTAACATTTATTGTAAAGCTGGTTTGGTGGTGCGGAATTCTCTTAACTTTTGTTTGTCTGTAAGGTTTTAATTGTGCTGTCAAAACTGAATGAGATTCTTGTTGTGTAGAGTAATCTTGGTTGTAGATTTATCTCTTTTTCTCTGTCATCACTTTAAATATGTCCTGCCACTCCCTTCTGCCTTCCAGATGTTCTGCTGAAAGATCAGCTGTTAACCTTATGGGGATTCCCTTGTATGTTATTTTTTGCTTTTCCCTTGATACTTTTAATATTTTTTTCTTTTTATTTAATTTTTGATAGTTTGATTAATATGTGTCTTGGTGTGTTTCTCCTTGGATTTATCCTGTATGGGACTCTCTGTGATTCCTGGACTTGATTAACTATTTCCTTTCCCATGTTAGGGGAGTTTTCCACTATAATCTCTTCAAATGTTTTCTCAGACCCTTTCTTTTTCTCTTTTTCTTCTGGGACCTGTATAACTCAAATATTCGTGCTTTTAAAGTTGTCCCTGAGGTCTCCAAGACTGTCCTCAATTCTTTTCATTCTTTTTTCTTTATTCTGCTCTGCCATAGTTATTTCCACTATTTTATCTTCCAGGTCACTTATTCATTGTTCTGCCTCAGTTATTCTGCTATTGATTCCTTCTAGAGAATTTTTAATTTCATTTATTGTGTTGTTCATCACTGTTTGTTTTCTCTTTAATTTTTGTAAATCCTTGTTAAATGTTTCTTGTATTTTCTCCATTCTTTTTCCAAGATTTTGGATCATCTTTACTATCATTACCCTGAATTCTTTTTCAGGTACACTGCCTATTTCCTCTTCATTTGTTTGGTCGGTGGGTTTTTACTTTGTCTCTTTATCTGCTGCATATTTCTATGTCTTCTCATTTTGTTTTACTGCATTTAGGGTCTCTTTTCACATGCTCCAGGTTCTTGGTTCCCATTGTTTTTGGTGTCTTCCCTCATTGGGTGACGTTGGTTCTGTGGCTTGTGTAGGCTTCCTGGTGTAGGGGACTGGTGCCTGTGTTCTGGTTGGTGGGGCTGGATCTTGTCTCTCTGGGGTGCAGGGCCATTTCCAGTGGTGTGTTTTGAGGTGTCTGTGAACTTAGCATGATTTTAGGCAGCCTCTCTGCTAATGGATGGTGTTGTGTTCCTGTCTTGCTACTTGATTGTCATGGGGCATCCAGAACTGGAGCTTGCTGGCCATTGGGTGGAGTTGTGTCTTAGTGTTGAAACAGAGGTCTCTGGGAGAGCTCTTGTTGACTGATATTATGTGGGGCTGGGAGGTCTCCGGTGGTCCAATATCCTGAACTCAGCTCTCCCACCTCAGAGGCTTAGGCCTGACACCAGGCCAGAGCACCAAGATTCTGTCAGCCACACAGCTCAGAAGAAAAGGGAGGAGAAAAGAAAGGAAAACAGAAATAATAATAAATAAGGAAAATTTATTAAAATAAATAATAATTATTAAAAAAAAGAGAGAGCAACGAAACCAATAAACAAATCTACCAATTATAACAAGTGCTAAAAACTATACGAAGATAAACATAAAAATCAGAAACAAATCAGTTGCAGACAGCAAACTCCAAGTCTACAGTTTATCCCAAAGTCCACCACCTCAATTTTGAGATGATTCATTGTCTATTCAGGTATTCCAGAGATGCAGGGTATATCAAGTTGATTGTGGGGATTTAATCCATGGCTACTGAGACTGCACAGAGAAATTTCCCTTTCTCTTCTTTGTTTGCACAGCTCCTGAGGTTCAGCTTTTGTTTTGGCCCCACCTGTGCATTTAGGTCACCCTCAGGCATCTGTTCCCACCCAGATATAACGGGATTAAAGCAGCGGCTGATTAGGGGGCTCTGGCTCACTCATGCTGGGGGGAGGGAGGGATATGGTAGTTTTAAGTGGAATGCAGTGTGAGACTATGGTGGCAGAGGCTGCTGTGACGTTGCAACAGCCTGAGTGTATTCTCCCGGGGAACTTGTCCCTGGGTCATGGGATCTTGGTATTGGCATGTTGCACAGGCTCCCGGGGGAGTATGGATAGTGACCTGTGCTTGCACACAGGATTCCTGGTGGCTACAGCAGCAGTGTTAGCATTTCATGCCTGTCTCTGGGGCCTGAGCTGATAGCCATGGCTTGCACCCATCTCTGAAGCTGTTTTAGGCAGTGCTCTGAATCCCCTCTCCTCACGCACCCCAAAACAATGGTCTCTTGCCTCTTCAGCAGGTCCAGACTTTTTCCCAGACACCCTTCTTGCTAGTTGTAGTGCACTAGCTCCTTCAGGCTGTTTTCACACAGCCAACCCCAGTCCTCTCCCTGTGATCTGATCTCCGAAGCCCGAGCCTCAGCTCCCAGCCCCCATCTGCCCCAGCAGGTGAGAATACAAGCCTGTCAGGCTGGTGAGTGCTGGTCGGCACCTAACCTGTGTGTGGGAATCTCTCTGCTTTGCCCTCTGAACCAGTGTTGCTGAGCTCTCCTCCATGTCTCCGAAGCATCCCTCCCATCCACACCCCGTCTCCACCAGTGAAGGGTCTTCCTAGTGTGTGGAAACATTTCCTCCTTCACAGGTCCCTCCCAGAGGTACAGGTCCCTCCCCTATTCTTTTGTCTTTGTTTTTTTCTTTCTTCTTTTGCCCTACCCAGGTATGTGGGGATTTTCTTGCCTTTTAGGAAGTCTGATGTCTTCTGCCAGCCTTCAGTAGGTGGTCTGTAGGAGCTGTTCCACATGTAGATGTATTTCTGATGTATTTGTGGGGAGGAAGGTGATCTCCACATCTTACTCCTCCACCATCTTGAAGGTCCTCCCCATTTATTTTGTATTTAGTGATTTTCTGCTATTTTTCCCAACACATTTACCTCATTTCTGTTTCCTACTTGTCCCTAGGTGTATGAGTTTGTACCGCTAGAGGAGTACAGTAAGTCCCCTACATATGAACATTCGAGTTGCAAACTTTGAAAAAGCAAATGTGCATCTGGTTCCAGCAAGGAACCAGAACCTGTGCCATCAATGTCAGGCATGAGTGACGTTGCAGCCTGCCCTCCACCTCCTACTGCTGACGATCCTTCAGCTCTACCATCTCCCACCTCCTCTCCCTCCTCCAGTCAGTAACTCTTATTATCTGTTCACTCGATGCCAGCCCCTGTATACCAGCTGTTGTACTGTACTACTGTACTTTTCAAAGTACTGTACTGTAAGATTTAAAATGTTTTCTTTTTTCTGTGTGTTTGTTTGTTTTTATATATTGTTTGTGTGAAAAGTATTATAAACCTATTTCAGTACAGTACTATATAGCTGATTATGTTAGTTAGATACCTAGGCTAACATCATTGGACTTAAGAACAAATTGGACTTAAAAATGTGCTCTCAGGGCTTCCCCGGTGGCGCAGTGGTTGAGAGTCCGCCTGCCGATGCAGGGGACATGGGTTCATGCCCCGGTCCGGGAAGATCCCACATGCCGTGGAGCGGCTGGGCCCGTGAGCCATGGCCGCTGAGCCTGTGCTCCACAACGGGAGAGGCCCATGTACGCAAAAAAAAAAAAAAAAAAAAAAAAAAATGTGCTCTCAGAACGGAACTTGTTCTTATGTAGGGGACTTATTGTAGATCAAATGTACACAACAGTTATGCCTTCAGAAACAATATTTCTCAAAGAAACAATGTGCTATAAGACTATCAACTTCTGGTTTTGTTTCTAAACCTAAGAGGGAATGCACAGAAAATCTGAAAAGTCTAATATTCTGACATTCATTTATGCTTGTTTTGGCATATATTACCTGAGTATTTTCTGAAAATGCTACATCTTCCAAATCATTTTCTGTGTTTGTTAATTAGTGAGATTCAAATGCAAACATCAAAATAATGTAGAAGCAAAGAAGAATGGCATTAATAATATATAGAAATCTATCTGGAATTATTTTTTAAAGATTATTTCAATTATTTTTGAAAGCTCTTGTAACTAATAAATGAGTTTAGGAAGACCATATGCTATAAGATCAATATATGTTCAATTGCATCTCTGTACACTATCAATAAACGATATGTATTGAAGTTTACTACAGATTAAACTGTATATGTTTACATAGCACTTTTTGTTTTGGTGTTTACACATACGTGTACATGTGTTTTTCTTTACAATAATATTTTACTGTATTTTTCAGTATATTTATGTGAAAATTTTTGTTTCAGGAAATGGTGGGTGAGTCTGTAGCTTATTATTTGAGTGTGTATATTTTTGTATATATTTATGTATTTGTCATTCTATTCATTTGTTTTGAGGTGTGCTCATGTCAATGAATGAGAGTATAATTTGATGTGGTTCATTCAGTTCCTATTTTTATTTATAAATTATTCATCTTAATAAAGTTATTTTGTAAAGTTGACTTTTCAGCATTTATTTTAAAATAAAATTATTTCTTCCTTTAAAAAATATTCACTTATAGCAACATAAAATATGAAATACTTAAGGACAAGAACTGACAAAATTGTGCAAGACCTATACACTGAAAGTTATAAAATATTAATGATAAAAAGTAAAAATAGAAACAAATAAATAAATGGAGAGATATGCTGTGTGCACAGCTTAGAAGATTTGATATTGTCAAGATGACAATTCTCCTCCAAATAAATGTATAGATTGATGCAACCTCAATCAAAATGCCAGCAAGCTTTTTTTGTTTTTTTCAGAAATTAACTAGCTGAATCTAAACCTCAAGTGCAAATGTAAATAGGCCTAAAATAACCAAAATATCTTTGAAAAATAAGAACAAAGTGGAAATACTATCACTATCTGATTTCAGGACATATTATAAATATACTGCAATGAATAACTTGTGTTTTTAATGTAAAGATTGACAAATAGATTAATGGAACAAAATAGAGTTCAGAATAGACCTACATCTACATATGTATAAACAACTGATTTTCCACAAAGGTGCAGAGGCAATTGAATGGAGAAATGATACTCTTTTCAACAAATAAGGCTGGAACATATACAAAAAAAAAAAAAAAAAAGAACTTAGATCCATGTCTCATACTATATACAAAAAATAACTAAAAATGGATGACTTAAATATTAATCTTAAAACTATAAAAATTTTGAAAGTGAACATAGCAGAAAATCTTTGTGATCTAAAGTTAGGCAAATATTTCTTAAACAATACACCAAAAACACAACCCATAAAAGAATAAATTTGTAAATTGGACTCCAATCAAACTTAAAATATTTTGTTATTTGTTGTTAAAATATTTTGTTGAATATTTTCCTGTTAAGGAAATGAAAAAACAAGTCACTGATTAGCAGAAAAGGTTTGCAATTCATGTCTCTAATAAAAGACTTGTATCCAGAATGTATTAAATCTCTCAAAATTTGAGTCTTTACCTTGTTATAATTCCAATATCTGGATTACCTATGGTTTCTATTTCAGTTAAATGGTCTTGTCTACTGGTGTATATGGTAATTTTTATGGAATTCAAAACCTTGTGTCTATAAAATTACAGTGACTCTGTATGATATTATCTTCCTTCATAGAGGAATTAATTTTGTTTTGGAGGTAGGTGCAGTAGAAACAAATAATGCAAATCTTGAGGGAAGGTTTAAACATTTTTGTGTGTGATTTTCTCTCTTAGTTTGCCCTTTTTCTATGGTGTGAGCTTTTAGTAGTCACAAATCAAGGTCTTGAATATTAATCAGGTCCCCTCATTCTTGGTTAACCCTGAACTCTAATTATTTTTCACTCTAATAACATGAAAAAATCAAACACCCTACTTATATTTTAGCTTTTAATCTCTCTGTTGGCTTCTAGCCTTATGATCATTCACAGGTTAAAAATCAGCAAATATCTCAAATGCAGAAGTGGTAGAGGATGCTGGGCTCACCTCAATACAACTTTTTTCTCTCTAGGATATTTGTCTTTCAAATTCTGGATATGTTGCTTCTTAATTTTGTACCTTCAAATAGTTATGAGTGGTATCTCATTGTAGTTTTGGGCATTTCTCTAATAATTAGTGATACTGAACATCTTTTCATTTGCCTACTGGCCATCTGTATGTCTTCTTTGGAGAAATGTCTGCTAAGGTCTTCTGACCATTTTTCAATTGGGTTTTTTGTTGTTGTTGTTGTTATAGAGTTGTATGAGCTATTTGTATATTTTGGATATTAAGCCCTTGTTGGTCTCATCATTTGCAAATATTTTCTCTTATTCTGTATGTTGTCTTTTTGTTTTTTTATGGTTTCCTTTGCTGTGCAAAACTTGTTAGTTTGATTAGGTCCCATTTGTTTATTTTTGTTTTTATTTTTATTGCCTTGGGAGACTGACATAAGAAAACATTGGTACATTTTATGTCAGAGAATGTTTTGCCTTTGTCCTCTTCTAGGAGTTTTTCAAATAGTTACTTTGCAAAATTAATTTTATATAGCTTTTATAGTTGTTGATAGCAAGGGTATTGGTCTGATAGAAGCTACTCTGTCATTGACAGAAGTAGGTGTCTCTCTCCTAGGTTATTTAATAATATAAAGCCATTAAATATGAGAAAGGAAATAACATTCAATTTTCTCCAAAGTGTTCTGAGCAATTCATAGAATCCATATCATCAATCTTTATCATATCCTTGTCAAAACTGGTAACTCATTAACTATCCAAAGTCACCCAACAAACCTGTCAGAGGTCCAGAAATAGAAGCTGAACATTCAGTCCAATCCCCTGAGCCACATAGACTATTGATGTCTGATATAAAAATTACATCCTCATTCAGGAAGTACTACCAAGTAATTCTATCAGTGACATCTGTCACTTTCTCAGCTCCACATTCTCTGTAAAAGAAGGAAGAGAAGAAATGAAAACATTTAGTCTTAGATTTTCAGTCAGATCGGGTGACTAGTGTTAGTTTTTAATTCTTTAAATTATTATTATTAGTTTTTTATTCATGATAGTCATCTGAATGCTGATTATCCTTACCAGAAACTTGGATAAAATGTAAACCTGACACTATAGTTTTTAGATCCTAGGCTAAAAATTAGGTAGGAATGAATATGTAATTCTAACATGTCACAGAAGTAACCATTCAGCTATTAATTCAGTAAGTATTTATTTAATATATACAATGTGAATTACTGTTTTCAGTGCTAGGGACATTGCACTGTACATAACAGAATTCCCTAACCACATAAAACATACATTCTTGTGGAAAATAGAAATGATAAACAAATCAATATATAATGTGTATGTCAAAAAGTAATAGATGCTATTAAAAAAAAGCAGGGCAAGCTACAGAGAAGAGGGGGAATGCCATTTCAGATAAGGTGAAGAGGGAAGGTTTTTCTGAAAAATTGACTTTTGAACAGAGGTCTTAATGAAGTCAAGGTTGGGAAGAACCATGCAAATTTCTGTAGAAGTACCATCCAGGCAGAGAGAAAAGAAAGCAGAAAGACTCTAAAACAGGAAAGTTCTTGGAATATTTGAAGAAGAGCAAGCAAGTTTGTGGCCGAAGCATACTGAGTAAAGATGAGGGATTTGGAAATGAGATAAAATAGAGAGTAAAAGGCAAGATCAAATACAGACTTGTAGATCGTGGTAAGTATTAGAGCTTCATTGTAAATTTAATAAGAAGCCGTTGGATGGTTAGCTAAGGTGAAAAGAATAAAAAGTAAGGGGATAAGAGCAAAAACAGAGAGACCAATTAAGAGGCACCATTCAAGGTGAGAGATAATGGTGGCTTGGACTACAATAAAGGGAAAGAAAGAGGTGAAAATGGAAGGGTTCCAAATAGATTTTGTTGATGGAATTAACAGGATTTGCTGGTAGATTGGATATAAGAAAAAAATGAGAAGTCAAAGATGATTCCAATTTTTTGGACAAGTAAATTGGTGAATGGAGGTGTCATTTACTGAGAGGAAGAGCCCTGGAAAAATGGCAGACTTTGGGGAGGAAATCACAACCATCTTCATCCCAGATTCTTCCCTGGCTTGGAGCTTATTAATATAAATAACAGCTGATAAAACTCCTTATGACCTATTGATTTACTTCTCCTTTCTATGCTCTTTCTTCTCTAAGAACCTCAGTAATCTGTGATCAAGTAGAGATCTAAGAGGATATGTGTGGATCAAAAGGAAAATGGATAAGACAGTTTATTGGATAAGAAAGGTAAGGATATGCTGAGCTGAAAAAAATTTAAGCTTAACTGAAATCAAAGATGTGCTTTTCAGATTGGTGTAATGTATTGAGGAATAAATATTTCAAATTGATTGTTCAACCAGTGCTCAGGTTTCTTCTATAGGCTCCAGATCTGTTTTTGAATAAGAGCAAATAACCTCTTCATTCATCCTCATACTTTTCTTACCCCTCCGCTGGCATCTCCCCTAAGTTTATAGGGTCAGATGCTGAGGGAAGGGACCAGGGCAAGTGTAAAGACACTATTTAATTTTCATTTATTAAAACGTTTGAGACCTGACACTAGATATTTGAATGGCCTATGTGTGACCATGAAAATTTCTTTAGGGTAATCCATTATTTTCAGCTAATTGGATCACTATCATCTGATATCATTATGGTGCCAGTCAGCCCTGGGTAAGTCAATAAGGGTGCAAGTCTCTTAGGAGTACTACAAATCCCATAAAATTCTATCCCATGGAAATGTTTCTCACTGTCATCTCCTTTTCCTTGGCAACTGCTTCAGACACTATAACTCTGGAGACCTACAAGTGGGAGGTAGGGGGCACTACTGAAAAAGTGTCTAACTGACCATAATTGTCATGTTGCGTCATCATAAAAAGTACTACAACTTCATTTTCCTGATAGTTAACTGTGAAGAAATGCTCTAAGTATATTGAATCTGGGTGTACAGTACATAGGCTGAAATATTAAAATTTTAAGAGCTTCTCATGCATTCTCAAATATGAGCATGTTATACACTTCTATTTCCTTTGTAAGAGCTTGCAATCTTTGAGCAATAATCTGTCATCTAATTTACATTTTTATAATGTGTCACAGATAGGAAAATATTCTCCCTCAAGCCTACATATTTTTCGCTTCTGAATTTTTTTTGTACTGCATAAGGAGGTACAGATTTCATAAAATAATTGCAGCCAAAGAGAAAACCCTATACCATTTCTACAAAATACCCAGTTTTATCACCTGAGAATTTTAAAGCATATTGCTTTCACAGAATTACCTAGATTGAGTCAGAAATATTTCTTAACTTTGCTCGTTTAATATGCCAGTCTCATGAGCATGTAAGTATTTTAAAACACCTATGTTCACATTGGTCACATTTTCCTTAAATGCTATGTTCTTTTATGGGTACAAAATACACCATAATAGTATTTCTTTTAAAAAAAGAAATACCAGTCTCCATTTGCCCTCAAAAATTGGCAAAAATTTCCATTCTCTATTTTCACTAAATATTTACAAGCCCTTTGGATGTTGTACCTGGAATATAAGTTGCATCTCAAAATTGCACTATAGTTTAAATATAAAAGTAAAGTAAAATGATGATAATTCCTGTTGGTATGTTGCTGATTAGAAGAGAGTTAATTAACCAGTCCTGAAAACAATATATTCAGTAACAGAGTGATAAAAGTCACAAAACATAGGATGGGCCTAGATTGTTTAAGGCCCTAAACAATATTGATAAAATTGTCAGGATTCTTTGAAAAGCACTAAAGCTATAAAATCAGAAGGGATTAAGCTAGCGTAACACCTATTTCCTTGGGACCATGGAAAACCCCTGCCTCAACAGGCCAGGCCTTTGACTATTAACTTGATTGATAATGTGTTCTCTGTAAATGAGTGGCTGGAAAACGTCAATGAGAAAGTATGATAGAGCAAATCTGAGGTTATTCCATCCTCCCAATAACCTAGAACAAGAAAATTGAGAAAAATTGTAATTTGGAAAAAATTTACAGAAGTTTGTGAAAAATTCTGCATGATTACTATGTTGTGGTAGTCCCTTTAGAGACTTAAAAGTATCCTAAGTAAGAAAGGAAAATTTAAGTCATTTGGTTCTCTGAAATGATATCTAGTATCTAGTCATCCACTTAGATCTGGTGATAGGCCACTTTTCTCTCTGCTCCTAACAAAGAGACAGGTGCTAAGCCTGCTCAGATATTTGAAACATTAAAAAAAAGAAGAGACATATTGGATGTAGACAATATCTGATTATGTTTTAGTTACTAGGAAATTAAGAGATATATCTTAAATCTTCTTCCAGCTGATGTCTATTTTACATTTCTTAACCTTTCATTTATTGCTTTAAGAATAGAATGTATTAATTCATTTAGAGCCTGGCATGGAAAAGCAAATATCTCCTGATCATTGACCAAAATAGTGTTACCACCTCTGTGATATTTTGTTTTGTTTTATTGTTTTAATCCCTCTTAATAATAGCTCACCTGGAAAAGATATCAGTGGTGTAAGAGACAGAACTATTAATTTACATAGACAGAAAACTTAAAAGTATAAGCTCAAATTTGGAGGCTATACCATTTGACTCCATCGATTTCTTATCAAATATTTCAGCTTTAGTGGAAATATATATCATTACAAGAAACAAATTAGGCCAATATTATTGAGAATGAAACTGCCAGTTCATCATAGATTTATCATATTTGTTTTCTTTTATTTTCTAAAATCTTAACATTGCCAAGTTAGATCCTTATATCATACACATGGAGGCTTTACTTCCCCACACAAAATTCTCAGGGCTATGATTTTGTCATTGTAAAATTTAGGTATTCTTAGTGTAGCTATTAACTTGATAACTTACATTGACAAGGTGCAAATAAAATGACCAGCACAGGTCTGAATGGAGAAAAGCACCACATTGAACACAAGAATATTGAGAATGGTATTATTGGATCATGTTTACCACTTGAGCTGATGGGAGATCTAGATTCTTCTTTCTTTTCTTTCTTTCTTTTCTTTCTTTCTTTCTTTCCTTCTTTCCTTCTTTCTTTCTTTCTTTCTTTCTTCCTTTCTTTCTTTCTTTCTTTCTTTCTTTCACATCTTTATTGGAGTATAATTGCTTTACAATGGTGTATTAGTTTCTGCTGTATAACAAAGTGAATCAGCTATACATATACATATATCCCCATATCTCCTCCCTCTTGCATCTCCCTCCCACTTTCCCTATCCCAACCCTCTCGGTGGTCACAAAGCACTGAGCTGATCTCCCTGTTCTAGATGCTTCTTGATGCGTGGACAAGAATGGGGCAGTGCCTTTGACATAAAGCTCATAGTTTTGAGGTCTGGGTGTTAAATATATATATATATATATATATATATATATATATATATATATATATATATATATATATATAGTCAGTTGACTTCAAGACTCCCTGCCTAGATCTGAAGGGGATGTGAGTGGAACTAGCCTTTCTTCCCACTTGCAATTCATCCCTAAAGCCACTACCTTCCAGCGGCTTCTTTCCACATTCAATATTGCCCTTGTAATTTATTTTCATCTGAATACATACTTTGCTCGATAATCCATCAGCCCTTAAGGAAGGACTCTTCTGTGGATCTGATGATGCGGACTCAGGGTCACATTCAAATATGACTGAAATCTGCTAAATACAAGCCCTAGAAGGTCTTCCCTTTCTCTCTTACAAGGCCTATTTTTTCTTTAATTTCTAAAAGAAAAGAAGGTATAGATAAGATGTAATACAAACCTGCTTCTCCAGAAACACAGTTGGTACTCACTCTCATCTACAATTTTCACAGGTCCCTTTCTCCAATCAAGTTAGTCATCTTCTTCTAAAATGCAATGCCTTTGCAGTGGCCCAATTAATTTCTCAGAAAATGATGGGTGTTCTCTTGTTTTATGGCATTTCTCCCTCTATTTGACATTTTTATTGTTCACAAGCATTTTAGTTTGACCTCACCTTTACCAGTTTACCTCCTCAGTTTTCTGTCTGAGATCCTTTTTTCTTCAATTGTGTGAAGTCATCATTCTGGATATTCCACTAGAGGACTTTCCTACAGTCTCCCATAAAGTCCTCTCTTGCTTTGGAAGGGGTAGAGGATGGAAAGAACATAAGGAAAGTATGAGAATCCCTATGCTGTTAGAAATTACCTAACTTCACAAACTGCCAAAGTGAATATTCTCATTTTGTAGAGGAAGAAATAAAAATTCAGAGATATTACATAGCTTACTCAAAAGAGCAAAAAAGGATAGGGAGGTGGTTGAACTACAGTTTGAAGCTGAGTTTGATTTCTAAGCCAGTGTTCTATTGATCTTGGAGAGACAGGAATTGGACCTGGGTAACATGGATGAAAACCAGGAATCCTAGCCGTTAGTCTGCCAGGGTCTAGAGGCTAGAAACAAGGTTCCCCTGGCTCTTGCTCCCATTGAAAAATGCATTTCTCAAGGGGGCAAGAACTGTGAAAACAGGCACAAAGTTTATTATTAGAGACAGAGCACAAGCGGAAGAGCATACAGAGAAACTGTTTAGTTAAGACTGAAACAAGGCAGAGATACACACCCTGAGAGAAAAGGTGTGAGCGTCCTCCCTAGTGAGGAGGAGCACAGTAAAGAGGGGGTTAAATCATTTATATAGGGCAGTTCTTCTGGGTCTTTGTTTACCTTTGGCCAATTATCTGGTTTCTTTTTCCACACATGACCTGCCCTAGGACCTTCCCCAACATGTGTGCGCAACTTTTTTCCAAGGTGGATTCCAGCCTAGAGGCCTATGGGAGAGGGCTTGGTATCACGTATTATGGGGTTGCACCCCTTCCTTTTTCACCCTCAAGGAGACTTTCTGCACATATGCAGTGTCTCCCTTGCTCTAATGATGGGAAATACGTGAACTCTTGATCTTTTATTCAAACGGCGTTTAGCCCGTCTCTGTCCCTGCCATAACTGTTATCTTAAAGTGTCCATAGGAGACAAAGTCCAGTTATTTACCCTGTTCTTGTTGTTATTTCCATCTCGAAGTGCAAATAGGAGGTTGGTTGTAAGTATCTAGCCTAGAGCCCACTTGCCTCTTCCTCAGGAAATGTAAACAGGAGGCTAGTTGTAAATGCCTAGCCTGGAGCCCATCTATCTCCTGCCTCACTATCACATTCTCTCATGATTTTGAGTTCTATATGAATTCTAGAAGATCATCACACTAAAGGCTTGTAACCAGAATTGAGTGAAAAAGTAATAAAAGTTTTATTACTAATGCCCCAGCTTTGAGCAAGACTGGTACTATACTTGGACATAACAGCCCACAGGCTCTAATTTGAGAGTTAGCAAATTAGTATCTTGGTATCTTTTCCCACCTGTACATCCACTTATTTGGGAATAGACATATGACTCTATTCTCCCCATAGGTGTGAGCTGTAACCCAGGCTAAGCTGAGCTGACTATAATATTCCATCTCCTTGGCTGTAATAATTGGTCCCCAGATGGGCTCTTAAACCAAGCCAAGCTAATTAGAATCCTCCTCTGGGACATTTTTGTAGGAGTGTCATGGAAATGCCTCTTTTCTCTTGGGTCTTGGAATTCCAACTGGCCATATTCCCTGATTTATGGCAAGCCTTTCAGCTTTAACTGCAACTTTAAAAACAATTAAGGCAGCATGAAAGAGAATATAACTGCCAGTTCATCATGAGAATACAGCAGAAGTGAGAAAGCAGGAGAGAGTGAGACAAGAAGAGAGCAATAGAAGGAGATAGAGAAAAAGAAAATGAGCTAATAACTTTGATTCCTGGATGAGTTATCCTTGAAGTTCCATCCCTGCACTTTTTGGTTATATGAGCCCCCCCAAAATATTTCCTAATTTAATGGATTTCTGATATGCTATTTTTTTGTATCTAAAGATTCCTAATTTACAAACCACCCCAAATTAATTATGTCATGATTATTTATATTCCAATCACCAATTAACTCTCTGGTTTAGGAACAGAAAGATAAGATAAAATGCAAGAAAGTATTATATCACCTGAAAGGATCAAATGTGAATTCACCATGACATGGTAGCCTGTCTCTGTAGGCTACTGTAAAGACAACAACAACAACAACAACAAAAAACAAAACACCTATCTTGGTGTATGACTCCTAGGCTCTGATAGAAACTCTGCAGGTAATTATATATGTTACTTTGTGCTTCAATGTCTTCATATATAAAATGAGGAGAATTGTCCTAAATTAGCTCTAGCATTTGCTCCTATTCTAAAGTCCTCTTACTCTCTAACATAGAATGCTTTTCAGATTAGCTTTAGTAACAAAAGTTCAGGTATGTCGCAAAAGGGGAGACATGAGAAATAAGAGAAAGGCTACAGGGATTGGACTGTAGGGATTGGACGAAGCTATAGGGTGGTAACAATCTGGTGAACACAGACAGTCTACTTTCCATGCTGCAGTGAGGACAGCATAAGTATCACAGAAAAGGGAAGGCCTGGGAAGAGGAGATGGAAGAACTCCTAAGGGAAAAGATATTCTCTAAGGATGCTCTGGTATGGGATATTCTCAGATCTCTGGAGTTCTGGAATTGAGGGAAAGTATAAAGCTATTTGGTTCATATATTTTGGCTTGCTTATGTGAAGTGGATAATTCTAGTTTTTATTGAAACATATGTATTAGGGAAATTGGTTTTCCTCCAGTGACCAATCACAAGTTGTGTTTTCTCAGATGCAAAAACTTATATAGCATAATCCTCCATGCATAATAAATGCATGGAAATATATTCTTGGGCTATTCATATTTTAAGAAATTACTGTACACAACTTCAATGTGGAATGGTTTGACAGTACCTTATATTGTATTAAATCCTTCCATTCTTACAATAGCACAGTTCAGACTATTTACTTAGGACCCATGTTGACACATGACTAGATGTGTTAAGGTGAAAAAGTGACTGACTTTGGAGTCAAATTTTATTGCCAGCTCTACCTCCTATTATCTTGTAAGTGTGGCCAAGGTCTTAGTAATTCTAAACCTACTTTCTCATATGTAATGTGTGGATCATATTTACTACAACATAGGGCTGCTGTAAGCATTAATTCAGATGACTTATGTAAAGCACTTGGCACACAATAAGTGCTCAAACATATTAATTTCCTTCTAACTAGTGAAACCCGATTTAATAAATAAAGCATGTTATTGTGTATTTTTAAATTTTATTGAGATGATTACATGCTTTATTTTTCTTTAACTCAGCTTAGTAAAGTCTTTAAGTCATTCCTAACTTGACTTAATTCTTTGTAACAATCATATTATGTTTTTAGATTATGTAAATATTTTTGAGATATCATTGACATATGACATGATATTAGTTTCAAGTGTACAACATGATTTGATATTTGTATGTATTGTGAAATAATCACGATATATCTAATTGACATTCATCACCAAACATAGTCAAAAATGATTTTTTCTTGTGAAGAGAACTTTTACGATCTACTCTCCCAGCAACTTTCAAGTATACAGTACAGTATTATTAACTAGAATCACCATGCTCTACAATCCATTCATGAGTTATTTATTTTATAACTGGAAATCTGTACCTTTTGACCCCCTTCACCTATTTCACTTATACCCCACCCCTCTGCTAACCACCAATATGTCCTCTGTATCTATATTCTTAAATTATTTCCCAGATTTTAGGGACAGTATTAGCAAAAAAGCATAATTAGGCATTCAGATGGATATTTCTTCTGGTTTATTTTCCACTGAAATACTCCCTCATCTTCTAGGAAATTCAAAGAAACAGAAAAGCTCAAGATTTTGCTGCTTTTCTCTGTATTGGTCATATTCTAGTTGTTAGGGTGCATTGCTCATTGGTCTTTCCACTTTAAGACGGAAAGAGATAATTGCACCAAAAAGCTATTTCCTGATTTAACAAAATGAAAAACTTGGTGAAAGTTTAAAAGAGTTGGATTGGTTACTTTGTAAAAGAGATGATTAATGTAAGTCCTAAACAATCTTTTAATCATGTTGTGATTCAATGTAAGTAAGATATTGATTAGGTTTTCTTCTTTTTAATCAAGCACAGAAACAGGGTGCAACGATCATTATATCAAAGAGGATTTGAAGCTTGATATTCACATACACTCATAATAGCAAGAGTGATTAATTAATGCCATTATATTTGTTCTGTGCTCCTGCTTTCAGAACAATTTCCATACAAATTCCTGTATAATTCTAACAACAAATCCATGAAGTGGGTATTATGTTCCTCATGTTAGACACTGGAATTAACTGGCTTACCTCATATGATAGAGATTTGAATTCTGCTTCCAAACCCAGTTAGGAATTTGCGAGACGTTGAGGAGATGGCAGTCTGAACACACCCTGGCTTCTCTTTACTTCAATTACAAACCATCTGACTTACTAGCTATTGAGCACCAGTGAAGCACCTGGGGCTTGCAGGGGACATGCCCTCATCCCTTGCTATTCAGTAATGAGTAGACCAGCAACAAAGGCTTCATGTGGCATTTTGTGATAAATGCAGGATCTTAGGTTCCACTCCAACCTATGAATCAGAATCTGCAATAAAGCAAGATCCCCGCAAGATATATTTTCAAGTTAAAGATTTAAAAGCTGACTGTAAAGAGTGAAACTAAGGCTACAGGTATTGGAGAATCTGTGGACAGTATCAGGATGTCCCATGACAAGGAACAGTTGACTAATCATGGGAAGTAGTTGATCCTAGAGATTCTTGAGCTGAGGCAGCTTGGAGGAGAAGGAGGAGAAGTTGAACTGATTCCTCTTTCCATTAACTTTTAAGAGCTTGCAATATCATGGTTGTGTAAGACAAACTCGTGGTATTTTGACAGGTTACTTTCACTCTGGCTGTTGTCGTCAGCTGGCCCACAGAGTTGGCAACAATGGTACTGTCCATCACTTGTGAAACTGTCTTCACTTATAGGATTCTAACAGTTGGGCATGCACCCCAGTGAACAGCCAAAGAAATGAATATACCTAAGAGTCCTTCTGGCTCTCTAAGGAATCCTAGCAGTCAGAAACCCTCAGAACAGATACCAAATGAAAGAGAGATGTGCGTATCAGGAACCCAAGCTAAGCGTATTAGGGAAAGAATAGCAAGTTGAACAAAAAATATGAAAAGAGCACCCTAGTGCTTAAACAGAAAAATCAGTATCATGATACATTTTAAATATGAAATATAAATATTTTGAGTGCATTAAGAACTTCCCAACTGATTACTATAGCAACTAGTTGGTAAGATCCAAAAATCTGATATCTCCCTCATTTTAAATGGATCACTCCCTTTTATCACCGTGCCCCATGACTCAGTGAGTTTATGTCACAATTATCCTTTTTGTAATTGTCATTACTTGTGTAAATGAATCTCTGAATATCTCTGCTGTAGAATTTGTCATACATTTACTACCTAATCATCCTCACTCCATATATATGCTAAAATCTAGTGATACTTTTCCACATTGACATATGTCAATTGGATTAAAGACCTCCTATGAAAATTTCAAATTTTCTTTACTTTTTCTTTAATTTTTCTAACCTTCCCAGTGTGTTTTCTGGATCTCCTTCTACATCAGGAGCAGAGAAGCATCCTATCCTCCAAAGTTGGCCTCCAAAATATATTCAATCTATCTCTATTTGATCTCTGCTAAAGATAAAATCTGATAATCTAATTAAAATAAATTAGTGACCAACACTGACTTAATGTGTTCCCTTTCCTTTGAAATAAATCCACTTTTTGTTTGTTTGTTTGTTTGTTTTGTTTTGTGGTACGCGGGCCTCTCACTGTTGTGGCTTCTCCCGTTGCAGAGCACAGGCTCCAGACGCGTAGGCTCAGCAGCCATGGCTCACGGGCCCAGCCACTCCGCGGCATGTGGGTTCTTCCCGGACCGGGACACGAACCCGTGTCCCCTGCATCAGCAGGCGGACTCTCAACCACTACACCACCAGGGAAGCCCAAAATAAATCCATTTTAACAGATGTTATTGGTTTAACCTAAAACCATTCTTGAGAAGTCAACACCACTTAGAATCAGTGGAAGGAATATTTGAGATCATTTGATCTTTCATCTTACTTCCCATACACTATGTGAGTCATTTCCTTATGAATTTATATTTTTTATATCTATCTTAACTCTGGGTCTTTGAAAGGAAGCACAAGAAATTAAGTGAATTTGTTACCACAGAGCTGGATTAGAGAATATGTTACAGTCTTCTATATTTCTTCAAGACCTTAAGCCTCAAGATCTCCATTCTCCCTGCAAGTCCCTCATCTAACCTCTGGGTACAGGCTGGGAAGCTGAAGGATGCTGAGCCCTGAAGACAAATCTGCAGTATCTATTATCCAGCTGGAGAGGGGGCCAGGCGCTTGGCACACCTGGCCATGCACAGATTCAGGAATTAGAACAAGAAGAATACAAAAAATAAATCTGGAAGAGACACAAGAAAGCTCCCATTCCATATCTTAAAGTAAAATTATTTTAGCAGAAAGGGAGCCTAGACCAGGAAAGAGAGGTTGCTGTAAATCAGTGTTTCCCCAAAGTTGATTGATGATCAGAATTACCTATAGTACAAGTTGCTAGTCCTTTCCTTAGAAATTCTGCTTCAGTAGATTTGGTTTGGAACTTTGTAATTTTTTTAATTTATATTTTCATATTTATTGTTTTATTAAAGTGCCATTATCCTTATTATGCCCAGGCAAGGTTTTGAATCACTGCTCCATTGACAACGGGCAAAGCCCCACCAATGACAATAGAATAGGAACTAACTCCTGTTCAGTGTCATTTTGTGCAAGATTTGTGCAGAGCTCTTTATTTTTCTTCAGTAAATTATATGCTCATTTTGTATATGAAGCAACTGAGGCACAGAGACATTAAATTAGCCCAAGATGTCACAGCAAGGAATTAGCAGAACAGAAATGTATGCTCTCTCTCTCTCTCCACATTATTCTTGTTCTAGATATGCTTTAGATTGTGCCATCGTTAACCTCTGTTCTGAAATTGGAGAAAGATACTATTTGGTGTAATTTTCCTTTTAGTTTGCCAACTGTTAATGTTTTAGCTTTGTGAACACACCTAGATTCTAAATTGAAAGCTCCTGTAGCCTTAGAATGAAACTCTACAATATTGGGTATCAGCGGAAAGGTCTCATTGTGTATATTGAAAATCCTGTCGTTCGTTTCCATGCTGAGCTGAAGCAGTGTGATTTTCTTGCTGGCAGGCCATTTATCACTCCCCACCAGCCATCAATAATTGATTAGGGAGATTGGATTCAGCACAGTGCAGATCAGCCCATTTTATCAACACAGGATATAGTTTGTGTCAAAATGCGGTAACCCTTGAAGCTCTCTGCTTACTCATCTTTGATAGACTGTCTGGGGATTTTCACTTACTCCTTTCATGAAAGAAGGGAAAGAAAGAACTGGGCACAAAGGAAAATAACTAGCTGGCTTTGTTTATGCCAATATCCCTAAAATAACTTGCTCCTTATCTTTTGTTTCTCACCCTCACCTAAAAGCAAAGAACAAAAGGATGCTTTAGGTTAAGGAGCCAATCCACAGGCTTTTTAAGGCAAAGCCTCCAAGCCATCTCTTATACTCCCAGAAAGGCGACGCAGATTCTCAACCTGATCCCCTCTCTCTTCAGGAACTGCCACTATTTTCTCTCCCCAAATTTCTATTTCCACTAAACCTTGGTAGCAGAATAACACAGAGTCTTGCCAGATTTTGTGCTGACCTTAAAGATAAGAGCACAGGGCATTTGGTTGAAAGCATCACAGTGAGAAACAGGAAGTGAAAGCAGTAAACATGAGCAAGTTGCAATGATTATGGTCTCGTAACAACTCCTTTCTGTGAAGCTTCAGAAAGTCTCGACTCCTTTCTTTAAAAAAAAAAAAAAATCTGTCCCTTCTTTGAGCTCTGCAGGTAGGACTCAGCAAATATCCCTTTTTCTTTGGATCTGTATTGCTAGAAGTCTCTTCCTTTTTTATAGTGCTTTTCTGCCACAAAGACCTGAAGATTCAATTAACACAGAATAGTAGGGACTACCCCTTAGTCTCACATGGGCAGCTGGCTTTTCTGAGTCATTCCCATCAGGACAGGTTGGAGAAGGAATGAGAACAAATAACAGTGAGAATCGATGTGTGCCAGATTGGTCTAATGTTGTCAATGGAAAACTGATTAATTTCTCATGGTAGCTCTAGGAGGTAGGTACTTTTTTGTCTTCACCAAGTTACAAATGATACAACTAAGGCAGGAGAGGTTTTATAACTCAGAGTAACCAGAATGTGAACAAGGTAGGTATGGATCTAGACCTGCACTCTCATATACCACTGGCGTTTCCTCTGCTGCTCTCTGATCACAGGCTTCACCCACCCTAGTGGGCCTGTCCTCCACACTGGAAAGTCATCTTTGGCATTTCTCCTCACTTGGTCAATTTTCCTAAGATTACATTAAGAGAGAAGTTTTTGACATTGATTGTAAAGTAATATGTTTTCTCTTTTCCCTAGAGACTTAAGTTCACCTCATATGTTTGCATGTGTGAGTCTGAGTCAGTTGGTGTGCTGGGGCTGGTGACTTCTTGAAAGCAAGACTTTCAGGGATTTTTTAGTTCTCCTCTCCTTATCCATCCCTTCAGCTTCCCTTCTTTTCATGACAAGAGTGTCTAGGAAAACAGAGATAATAACTTCCAGCACTAACATCAACCAGGTAAGATCACAACTAGATGTCAGCATTTAGTAATATAATTTTCTCCCAATCTCAGGAAAAATAATTCGTGTGCATAAGTAATATGAAAGAAAGGCTTAGCTTCTTTCAGAATATGGACCTTTAGAGAAATGATAAAGCATTTGAGCTCAAAGATTGTCTGAGGCTTTTAAAATAATTTCTTACACTCACTTAGGAAGGAAGAGATGTTATATTATTACTTCTAATTTTGTTCATTTTTTTCTTTATAATATGACCAAGGACCTAAGTTCCTCCTTGGTGTAACTGCCAATGATGTTAACAGGACATATAAGCACTCTTCAAAGAGGTAAGGATGCTGCTTACCTCTGAAAAATTTTGCAGATATGTGTCTTTCCTACTCTTTCCTAACCTCTAATTCCTCTCTCTCTCTCTCTCTCTATCTATCTATCTATCTATCTATCTATCTATCTATCTATCTATCTATATATGTAATAAAACTAATGGCTAACACTCTACATAGATAGAGTCAGACCTTCCTCCTGAACTTTCTCTATCAGAAACCTTAAGAAATACCTGTTTCCTATATTTTTGAGGAAAGGAAAAAACATTCAATGTTAGAAAAATAACTGGGCATCTGAAAACACAAAGAGCAAAGGGGAATATTAACCTTGACTGTGTCTCTTTATTAAAAAGGATGAAATATATCTAGAAATTTATATAAAATGTAGAATAAAAATAAGTCAGAATAATACCAACTTATGGTTAACTTATGAGCAAAACATAAATATTAGGCATATTATATCTATAACAAACACAGATGATCCTGGGAAAATTAAATGGGAAAGTAGATAAAGCTTATTCGTGGTATTATTCAAAAAACATGATTGAACACTCAGTGGGCTTCCACTGTGTACTGGAGCTGCTACTAAAACAGGTTATAGAAATGAAAGTTCTGGTACTTTCACTGAAATTGTTAATAGACCTGTGAGGGAGGAAGACAAGAATATAAACAGATTACAATGGTATATGATGGTTGAGATGCAGGGATATATACATAGTATATATCACAGTCTCTGGTCTGGTCCAAAGAGAGAAGGAAAAAATTTATAACAGAAGGAGTCACTGGAGGAGTTGTTTTAGCAAGAAAGAAATGTACAGATAGAAAACAAGGTGGGCAGAGCATTCCAGGCAGAAGAAACAGCATGTTCATGAGGGCCAAGGCATGTGACAGTAGAGTGCATTTGGAGAGAACTTCAAATTATTACTTGTAGTTAAAGATAAACTTACCATACAATTCAGCAATTGCACTCTTAGCTATTTACTGAACTGATTTGAAAACCTGCACACAAATATTTATAGTAGCTTTATTCATAATCAGCAAAAATTAAAAGTAACCAAGATGTCTTTCAACAGGTGGATGGACTGTGGTCCATCCATACAATGGATTACTATTTAGTGATAAAAAGAAACAAGCTATTAATTCACACAAGAACATGGGTGAATGAAAGAGGCCAGACCAAAAAGGTGCATATTGTATCATTCAATTCATATGACATTCTGGAAAAAACAAAATCCTTGGGAAACACACCAATCATTGTCATGGGTTTTAAGGGGAGAATATTCAACTAGGGAAGTAAGGAGGATTTTTAAAGTGATTTAAAAAGTCTGCATGGTACTCTAGTGGTGGATATACAACACTATGTATTTGTCAAACCCATAGAATTTATAGCGTAAAGAAGGAAGCTTAATGTATACAAATTGAAAAAAAAAACAAAAAAACAGAAGGTAGGGAATCAACCAGGTTGGAATGCAGATTGTGACAAAAGAATTTATAACATAACCTCACTGAAGGTGGTCATAGAAAAAGTTTCTGATCTAAGTAACTTCCGAAAACAGTGCTTTGACTGGAAGCTATAAGACTAAAGAGACGTTGATGGCTGTACACAAAAATACTATAATCTAGTGGGTAAAGTTTCATCTCATGGGGGTATGAGTTAACAATTCTGAAACTGATTTGCATATATATTGGGACTGAACAAATAAATAAATGAATGGTGGGAGCTGTGTTTCTCACTGTTGGAGTTACAAGTTACAGATAAGCAAGGGAAAAAAGGCTAGAATCATGAGAAACAAGATTAGGCTCAGTGATATCAGTATGAGCTCATGTTTACATACCTATTATACAGACTAATATAGACATAATTATAGATATATTTTAGTATACATACATATATTGCCTAGCTATGCCTATTGAGAGAGTCTAGAAACAATGATACCCAGGTAGTAGCAGGCATATCCAATGGCTGAAAATTGATTCCTAATACTACTTTCCAGTATAAGGAACCATGGTTTTTGGGTTTTAGGGTGAGCAGGAATATGTACATAAGGTACCTCTGGAGTATCTTGTAATGCCAGAAAGCAAAGAAGTGATCTGAAATAAAGGAAGCACTCCCAATGGCCAAAGCTGGAACAATTTGAGGGTGAAAATAAATACTGGAGTATTGGACTAATAACCCCAATATTAAATAAATATTGAATTGAAAATGATATAAATAAATGCTTGAATGACATAAATAAATGCTTGAATGACATAATAAATGGGGGTAGAAAACATACATTCTACATACAGAAGAATTCCAAATAATTTTTGTAGCAACTACTCCTTCCAAGTAATGTAGTTTAGCAGCCTCTTTCCCATCCCCATTGAGTGTGGGCTGCACTTTCAGAGTAGAGCATGAAAAAGGTTAGCAGGAGAGGTTGCATTATAGTGGGGAAGGCTGGTAAACACTATCTTGGTCAGATAATCAAGTTTTGCATTATCACTTCTAAGCCATATTTATGGTATGTGCCCTTTTTTTTTTTTCAGGTGGGAAAAAGGGCAAGGTGTTTATTAATCCCACAACCCCCAGCAGCAGCTGTCACCTGTGACTGGGGTGGGTGGGAAGGATGATGAGGCCAGAAAGGAAGTGTCAGCAGCAGAGAGTACAGAAGTCCCTCCCACTACACACCCCAGAGCTGCTGCCCCCAAATATGCATGAGACAGGCCCAGTCTTTTCCAACTCTCTGTTCACCATGTTTCTCACTGCCCTGCAAGAGGCCAGCCATCCCAGGGGCAGTGTGTCCTGGTCTGACCTCCTGGGCAGCCAGGCTGGGCAGGAACAGTGCACAGGTTTGACAGACCTGGGCATGCGTGTGTGCAGGGGACACAGGTGTTGGGAACGGCACCTTACTTCTGTGGTCCAAAAATCTATAACCTGAATTTAACCATGATAAAAATGACAGACAAATTCAAATTGAGGAATGTTATACAAAATACCTGACAACTATGCCTCAAAACTGTCAAAGTCATTAAAAACAAGGAAAGTCAGAAACTGTTACCACCCAGATTTGACTAAGGAGACATGACAACTACATGTAATGTGGTGTCCTAGATGGGATCCTGAGACAGAAAAGGGGGCCTTAATTAAAAACTAGTAAACTCCAAACAAATGAGTTTAGTTCATAGTAATGTACTACCACTGGTTCCTTACTTGTGACAATTGTACTAGATCAATGCAAGACCTTAAAATAGGAGAAACTGGGTGAGGACTACACAGGAAATCCTTATGCTCTCTTTGCAACTTTTCCGTAAGTCTGAAATTATTCTAAAATTAAAGGTTAAAGAAAATATTAGTCATGGTTAGAAGATGTGAAGGCTGGAAAAGTGGAAAAGATGGGAGACAGAGGTCTCCATAGGGTCTTAAATGCCATAAGAGTTTGGAATTATTGAAGATTGTGAAGGAATAGGACAAGAAAGATCTTGTGGTGGTATCTGTCAAGAGACTCATGAAGTGATCCAGATGAAAGATCCTTATTCAAATCAGTATCTGTGGAGTCAGAAGAGCAGAAATGACATAACCTGGTGACAAATTATTATAGAAGGTGAGGAAAGGACACATCTCAGAAGGATCCCTGGTTTCTGTTTGAGTGATTGAGTAGGGAGTGATGCCCTTACTGAAATGGGGACACAGGGAAACAAATATGCTTAGGAAGAAAGATGAAGATGTATTTCGAGTGTTAAAATGTTTCCTTAGAATTAACCATGAGAAAGCTAAGGGGTGGTTTCCAGTTTTCAGAAAGCAACTGGAGCTTCTTACTTCCTGCCTATGCTCCCTGCATTCCATTGGATCCAGTATCCACATTCATGCATACTCTATCTTCTCTCTCTATTAAAATTTGCCCTCAAGTAAATGATCATGTTGGAAAGAGCCTGATAAATTATTTCATGCTAAGGGAAGTAATGACTTAATGGAGTACTATTTCCAAATATACTTAACTTTGAACAATATAAAATAATCAGATGAAAGCCAAAAGGGAACTGGGAGCAAGTAGGGCTGGGCTCTTGGAGTGATGCTGGGCACCAGGGCAGCACGTACTTCCACCTGAGATAGTGGTGAGGAGGTCCTCTTAGGGGAGAATCTTCTCCATCAAAGTAGCAGTCTACATATGAGGGGGCCCAAGTGCTGCTCAGAAACAGGAAATTCAGTCACCAGGAGTAGCAGAATGGGCAGAAGTTCTCAAACAGGTCTGATAAAGAACACAAAGAAAACAACTGCACTGTAAGTAGGTTTTAAAGGGCTTTGCATGCATTCATCTCACAAATATTTTCTGAGCACTTTGTACATGTCAGCCTCCACTGTAAGAAGTTTGGTAGATCAGCAAGTTGGACAGGTAAATTTCCTCCTCATAATAGAGCTTACATTCTAGTAGGATAAAGAGATAATATACAAGTAAAGAAAAATAACAATTTCTGGTTTTGAAAGTACTATGAAGGAATTAATAGGGTTTATTTGAGTGAAAACTTGATGGATACGCACGAGGCACTCATTCAAAAAAGGGGGTAAAAAGCACGCAAAGTTTGTTAGCTTAACATTTTAGGAAGAAACATGTAATTATCGTCTCTAATCCTAACAACATACATTATTTAATTAAATCCTCAGAAAGTAAGTTCTATGCTTATAGATTAGGAAACTAGGAGTTAGTCATTAAGTAACTTGCACACAATTTGCGAGGGGCTGAATTGTGCGTCCTCAAAATTCATATGCTGAAATCCTAATCCCAGACTGTATTGGAGAGAGGGCCTTTAAAGAAGGGATTAAGTTAAAATGAGGCTGTCTGGGTGGGCCCTAATGCAATCTGACTGGTGTCCCTATAAGAAGAGCAAAGTTGGATGCACTAAGAGATACCAGGGAGGTACACACAGAGGAAAGACCATGTGAGGACCCAGAGGAAGGCAGCTCTCTGTAAGCCAAGGAGAGAGGCCTTAGAAGAAACCACCACTGCAGACAGCTTCATCTGGGACATCCAGCCTCCAGAACAATGGGAAAATAAATTTTTGTTGTTTAAGCCACCCAGTCTTGGGTATCTTGTTATGGAAGCCTGAATTAGGAAAACCCACCCAGTCCTTCCCTCCTGTTGTGTGTCTCCTTTACTGATAACATAGAAAATCCATTTCTGACACTTCTGGACACTAAATGTGTGTGTGTTTGTGGTTCCCCAATTCTCCACTACACCATCTGGGAGTCCTACTACAATTTAACTCAATTTGAACACTGGAGAACGTGTCAGAATCCACAGATTAAGGGCTCAGTCCCATGAGACTGCTTCCACACCACTTCAGATGCCAATCACAAATAGTAGGTCCCCAGGGTACCCACAGCTTTTGTCCAATGTGGCTACAAACTGCAGGTTTTCATGAACTCTTTCCCCTTTGGATTTGATTATTTGCTACAGTGGCTCACAGAAATCAAAGAAACACTAACTTACAGTCAGATGAAGATATACACAAGGCAAGGTCTGGAAGGGTCCCAAGAGCAGGAGCCTCTGTTCTTATAAAGTTTGGAGGTGTCACATCTCAGTAAGTGGATATGTTCACCAACCTGGAATCTTTCTGTAACTCCTTCTATTGGGATTCTCACATAGCCATGATCAATTTTTAACTCCATTTCCAGCCCTTCTCCCTTCTCTGGAGGTTGGGGGTGGGGCTGAAAAATCCCAAACTTCTCACCATGGTTTGGTCTTCTGGTGACCAGCCCCTATCCAGAAGCCATCTAGGAGCCCACCCAAAATCACCTCCTCAGAACAAAAGATGCTCTTATTTTTCTTTCTTTTTCTTTTTTTATGATTTCTTTCCTTCTGCTAACTTTGGTTTTTGTTTGTTCTTCTTTCTCTAGTTCCGTTAGGTGTAAGGTTAGATTGTTTATTTGAGATTTTTCTTGTTTCTTGAGGTAGGCTTGTATAGCTATAAACTCCCCTCTTAGAACGGCTTTTGCAGCATCCAATAGGTTTTGGATCGTCATGTTTTCATTGTCATTTGTCTTTAGGTATTTTTTTATTTCTTCTTTGATTTCTTCAGTGATCTCTTGGTTATTTAGTAACGTATTTTTTAGCCTCCATGTGTTTGTGTTTCTTATGTTTTTTTCCCTGTAATTCATTTCTAATCTCATAGCGTTGTGGTCAGAAAAGATGCTTGATATGATTTCAATTTTCTTAAGTTTACTGAGGCTTGATTTGTGACCCAAGATGTGAGCTATCCTGGAGAATGTCCCATGCACACTTGAGAAGAAAGTGTAATCTGCTGTTTTCAGATGGAATGTCCTATAAATATCAATTAAATCTATCTGGTCTATTGTGTCATTTAAAGCTTCTGTTTCCTTATTTATTTTCATTTTGGATGATCTGTCATTCGTATAAGTGAGGTGTTAAAGTCCCCCACTATTATTGTGTTACTGTCAATTTCCTCTTTTATAGCTGTTAGCAGTTGCCTTATGTATTGAGGTGCTCCTATGTTGGGTACATATACATTTATAATTGTTATATCTTCATCTTGGATTGATCCCTTGATCATTATGTACTGTCCTTCTTTGTCTCTTTTAACTTATTTATTTTAAAGTCTATTTTATCTGACATGAGTATTGCTACTCCAGCTTTCTTTTGATTTCCATTCGCATGGAATATCTTTTTCCAGCCCTTCACTTTCAGTCTGTATGTGTCCCTAGGTCTGAAGTGGGTCTCTTGTAGACAGCATATATATGGGTCTTGTTTTTGTATCCATTCAGCAAGCCTGTGTCTTTTGGTTGGAGCATTTAATCCATTCATGTTTAAGGTAATTATCAATATGTATGTTCCTATGACCATTTTCTTAATTGTTTTGGGTATGTTTCTGTAGGTCCTTTTCTCCTCTTGTGTTTCCCACTTAGAGAAGTTCCTTTAGCATTTGTTGTAGAGCTGGTTTGGTGGTGCTGAATTCTCTTAGCTTTTGCTTGTCTGTAAAGCTTTTGATTTCTCCATCGAATCTGAATGAGATCCTTGCCGGGTAGAGTAATCTTGGTTGTAGGTTCTTCCCTTTCATCACTTTAAGTATATCATGCCACTCCCTTCTGGCTTGTAGAGTTTCTGCTGAGAAATCAGCTGTTAACCTTATGGGAGTTCCCTTGTACGTTATTGGTCGTTTTTCCCTTGCTGCTTTGAATAATTTTTCTTTGTCTTTAATTTTTGCCAATTTGATTACTATGTGTCTCGGAATGTTTCTCTTTGGGTTTATCCTGTATGGGACTCTCTGCACTTCCTGGACTTGGGTGGCTATTTCCTTTCCCATGTTAGGAAGTTTTTGACTATAATCTCTTCAAATAGTTTCTCAGGTCCTTTCTCTCTCTCTTCTCCTTCTGGGACCCCTAAAGTGCGAATGTTGTTGCATTTAATGTTGTCCCAGAGGTCTCTTAGGCTCTCTTCACTTCTTTTCATTCTTTTTTCTTTATTCTATTCCGCAGCAGTGAATTCCACCATTCTGTCTTCCAGGTCACTTATCCGTTCTTCTGCCTCAGTTATTCTGCTATTGATTCCTTCTAGTGTAGTTTTCATTTCATTTATTATATTGTTCATCTCTGTTTGTTTGTTCTTTAATTCTTCTAGGTCTTTTTTAAACATTTCTTGCATCTTCTCGCTCTTTGCCTCCATTGTTTTTCCGAGGTCCTGGATCATCTTCACTATCATTATTATGAATTCTTTTTCTGGAAGGTTGCCTATCTCCACTTTAGTTGTTTTTCTGGGGTTTTATCTTGTTCCTTCACCAGGTACATAGTCCTCTGCCTTTTCATCTTGTCTATCTTTCTTTAAATGTGGTTTTTGTTCCACAGGCTGCAGGATTGTAGTTCTTCTTGCTTCTGCTGTCTGCCCTCTCACTCTTAGTGTTCTTATCACTCAGGAATTTACAAGGTTTCAGGAGCCCCGTGTCCGGAATTGGGTCAAAGACAAATATTAGAACAAAAGATGTTCCCAGTGCTCTTATCACTTAGGAAATTACAAGGGTTGCAGAAGCTCTGTGCCAGGAACCCAGGACAGACACCACTATGTATTTGCTATTATCTCACACAGCCCTAGCAAACTAATACATGAACTAAGATGGTGACATAGGAAGAAAAATCAGGTATATTTAGTCTCACTCACTGTGATTTCAATTACTGTTATAGATAGCACCTTCCCAGAAGTTATTTTTAAGCTTTTTTAAGGATGCCCCATGGAGAATGTATGTTCTTTCAAGATAATTTCAAAGGCACATTCACAACAGATATAGGGGACAACATATTCAGGAAATAAAGCTATAGTGGAGGAACATCAAGTCCATCCCTAGGACTCCATCTCCAGAACAATTTGGACTGTGTGTTCAGTTAGCACCAGGAACGAGCATATTAATTGAGTGCTAGGCTCTGGAGTCAAATTTATTGCGTTTAAATCCAGGTTTCCCTACTTACTAGTCATATTATCATGGGCAATTTATCTGTATATTTCCTTATTTTCTCATCTGTAAAATAGGGATGGGGCTTCCCTGGTGGCGCAGTGCTTGAGAGTCCGCCTGCCGATGCAGGGGACACGGGTTTGTGCCCCGGTCCGGGAGGATCCCACATGTCGCGGAGCGACTGGGCCCGTGAGCCATGGCTGCTGAGCCTGCATGTCCGGAGCCTGTGCTCCGCAACGGGAGAGGCCACAACAGTGAGAGGCCCACGTACCGCAAAAAAAAAAAAAAAAAAAATAGGGATAACAATGGAATGTGCCAGCTCACTGGGTGGATGTGAGATTTATGAACAGGTTCAGTGCAATCAAAATGGTACCTAATTCATTCACACTCAATAAGCATTAGCTAATATTATCTCTGAAGCAACAAACTGTACTTTTTATAGAGTCGGGGATGGGAGTGTGTGTTGTCTTGTTTTTCTCCCTTCTGTATCTGCAAGACCTAGTAGGTTATGAAGAAATAGTTGTTGAATGAATCCTACTTAAACTCTATGACTGACCAAAGTATACGGAGCCATAAAAATTGTAAGAAACTAGGAAAGAATCTTAGTTCAGTGGTTCCTCTGAGTCTCTTTTCCTTTTGTCCAAAATGCTACCCAGAGCCACTCAGATGAAGGGACACTGCCTGTGCTGGCTGGTTTGTACCTGGGTCAAATGGGAGAGTTGTGTGGACAGTTATTTGCTGCCTGGCCCCTCAGTGTGTCCCAGGCAGCAAATCCTTCTCTTGTGATCTGCCTTTCTTGGGAAATGAGAAAGAGATAAAGAAGTGCAGACTTGGTAGAAGGTGGAAGAAGGCTATCAACTTTTCTAGATAATCAGTTCAGGCAAAGAATGCCATTCTCTCCAGCAATGACATATTCTGCAAATTCAAAAATCTTTCAAGATCACAGACTGAACATCCCTTGGGGGCAGATATAACTTCACGTCTTAGGTGGCAGAATTATCTAAAGGGACAAAAATAAAATTCTTTAGACCAAAAAAACACACCAGCCAATTGCTAGAAACCTGCAAGCAAGCAAGTGGATGAACTGTTTGAGGTGTAAAAAGTGTTTCATAAGGCGGGGTGTTTCTGTGCCTAAAGGAAATGCGATCACCTTGAGAAAGTGCAGCAGCCAAAAATGTTCCTGTTCTCTGATGATTAACAAGGTAATGATTTATCTTTTTGTGATTACTCTTGAATATGGGACACAGATACTTTATCATCAAAAGCAACACTGATTTTACATTCCAGTGAGAACAGAAGAAAGGTTTAATTACTCTCCGTGGCATCTGCTTATTCGAGTTGTCTTATGAATAATCATGGAGACCAGTGTATCCAGATGGTCAGGCTGTTTTCCTTTTTCTGCCTTCCTCTTCCTTTCTCATGATTAAAGACATTTTCTTTTATATCCATAAGAGTCACTTATTGAAAGATGATTGGGGATGTGGCTCCAAATGCCTGGGAAATATGCAAAAATAAATCCCAATAACAGGCAAGCATACGATACTCACACTGATAAACTGGTGGCTTTTTGCCTCACCCCAGAAGGTTGTTACTGGATAATTAAATAGCCTTTGCCTTTGGGAAAAATCATCCCTTTACTGAAAACTGGAAACTGTTTACTCATGCATCAGAGGAGGGAGTGGTCTTATTTAGATGATGTAAAATCAGATTTGAAGAGAAGTAATTAACAGATAGCTTGCTTTGTTAAGATTCAATAACCACAAAAATTAGAAAACTATCACTAATTCATGTCAGTACAGAAAAACATGCCTCACGCTTTTTTCTAAATAACACACAGGCCAAGATATGTTGTTTAGTGCTCTCCTCAAAAGAAAGGAGGGAGCTTGTTCATGACTAAATACATTTGGGAGATATTACCTATTATACATCTCCTAGAGATTCACAATTAGGCTCAGAAATTTTACAGTAATTTGTTTAAACCTGTTCAATATCGGTTCTTAAACTGACTTCAGAACAATTTTTGTTATTGTTGCTTTTACAATAGCCCTGCAAAATGCCAGCTCTATGGCTCTCATTTGGGAAAGATCGCTTTATAGGCATAAACTTACTTCTGTATTCTCCCAAGGCATACTTTTCTTTATGATGGTGCCTTTTAAGCTCCAATATTTAGAACTGTACTTACCTCCTTTGGATGACTATTCTGCTTTCCAAACCAGTCACAGAGCACAGGGCATCCACCCCAAATGGTCTTGGAGAATTAGCCACTTCTGGCTAGAGAGGTATTTTATGGCTTAAAAAGTAATAAAGTGTCCTATTCTCAATGCAGCACCAATAATAGCAGTTGCTTCCCACACAGAGTAAAGATTAACAGCAGGTCTTGGGTGGATTTATAGGGCAGGTTATTATACCTTGGAAATAAGAGAGTGTTACTAATTCTCTTTCCTTTGCTTTAATAGACTGACAGCCTCCTGGGATCCAGGGAACTTCATGAGAAAAATAACTCTCCAAATAAACCACCTGGGAATGGGGACCTGAGCGGGGACCCTGCTTTCTCTGTGACCTATCACACTTCACTGATGCAAAGAGACAGCAGGAAAAGGATCAGTTGTTACACTGTGTTTCTAAGAGTGTCCATCCCAGAGGAATTTGTGGTTGGAGTGGATAACTGTAGTGTTCACCCCTCGGCCACTCCCTGACACTCATTACCCTCTCCTGGGACTACTTATAGTCACTGACAATCTGTTTCATCTCAGGACCAGTTCATAGTATCTACATTAACTCTCTTAATCTCTTCCTTCTCATCCTCAAGAGAGACCACGGGTGATATAAACCCCAGAGACACAAGAAAAAAACCCTGATTTCCACAGCTGGGAGCTGAAGGCCTACTTAACCATTTCTTCATCCAGCATGTCAGCTCTTGGGACCTCAGTTTACATTTTAGGGCCACAAATGTACACTTGTTTAAGAGGGGAGTTTTTTTTTTTTTTTTTTTTTTTGCTGTACGCGGGCTTCTCACTGTTGTGGCTTCTCCCGTTGCAGAGCACAGGCTCCGGATGCACAGGCTCAGCGGCCATGGCTCACGGGCCCAGCCGCTCTGCAGCATGTGGGATCTTCCCGGACCGGGGCACGAACCCGTGTCCCCTGCATCGGCAGGTGGACTCCCAACCACTGCGCCACCAGGGAAGCCCTTAAGAGGGGAGTTTTTGAATACATCATCAAGTAGGAACTGCCTGCATGGTACCCTTTTTTTTTTTAAACATCTTTATTGGAGGATAATTGCTTTACAATGTTTTGTTAGTTTCTGCTGTGTAACAAAGTGAATAAGCTATATGTATTTATATATCCCCATATGCCCTACCACTTGTATCTCCCTCCCACCCTCCCTATCCCACCACTCTAGATGGTCACAAAGCACCGAGCTGATCTCCCTATGCTATGCAGCTGCTTCCCACTAGCTATCTATTTTACATTTGGTAGTGTATATATGTCAATGCCACTCTCTCACTTTGACCCAGCTTACCATTCCCCCTCCCAGGGTCCTCAAGTCCATTCTCTACATAAGCATCTTTATTCCTGTGCTGCCCTTAGATTCTTCGGAACCTTTTTTTTTTTTTTTGCTAAGATTCCATATATATGTGTTAACATATGGTATTTGTTTTTCTTTTCCTGACTTACTTCACTCAGTATGACAGACTCTAGGTCCATCCACCACAACACAAATAACTGAATTTCATTTCTTTTTATGGCTGAGTAATAAAAAGAATATATATGTATATATGTGCTACATCTTCTTTTTCCTTTCACCTGTCGATGGACAATTAGGTTGCTTCCATGTCCTGGCTATTGTAGTGGGATCTTCCGGGACTGCAGCATGAACCCACATCCCCTGCATCGGCAGGTGGACTCTCAACCACTGTGCCACCAGGGAAGCCCCCATGCTTCTTTTTGAATTATGGTTTTCTCAGGGTATATGCCCATTAGTGGAATTGCTGGGTCATATGGTAGTTCTATTTTTAGTTTTTAAGGAACCTCCATAATGTTCTCTATAGTGGCTGTATCAATTTACATTCCCACCAAAAGTGCAAGAGGGTTCCCTTTTCTCCACACCCTCTCCAGCATTTATTGTTTGTAGATATTTTTGATGATGGCCATTCTGACTGGTGTGAGGTGATACCTCATCGTAGTTTTGATTTTCATTTTTCTCATGATTAGTGATGTTGAACATCCTTTCATGTGTTTGTTGGGAATCTGTACATCTTCTTTGGAGAAATGTCTGTTTAGGTCTTCTGCTCATTTTTGGATTGGGTTGTCTATTTTTCTCATATTGAGCTGCATGAGATGTTTGTATATTTGGAGATTTATTCTTTGTCAGTTGCTTCATTTGCAAATATTTTCTCCCATTCTGAGGGTTATCTTTTCCTCATGTTTATGGTTTCTTTTGCTGTGCAAGAGATTTTAAGCTTCATTAGGTCCCATTTGTTTATTTTTGTTTTTATTTCCATTTCATTAGGAGGAGGGTCAAAAAAGATATTGCAGTGATTTTATGTCATAGAGTGTTCTGCCTATGTTTTCCTCTAAGAGTTTTATAGTGTCTGCCCTTACATTTAGGTCTTTTATCTATTTTGAGTTTATTTTTGTGTATGGTGTTAGGGAGGGTTCTAATTTCATTCTTTTACCTGTAGCTGTCCAGTTTTCCCAGCACCACATATTGAAGAGGCTGTCTTTTCTCCATTGTATATTCTTGCCTACATTATAAAAGATAAGGTGACCATATGTGTGTGGGTTTATCTCTGGGCGTTCTATCCTGTTCCATTGATTATATTTCTGTTTCTGTGCCAGTACCATACTGTCTTGATTAGTGTAGCTTTGTAGTATAGTCTGAAGTCCAGGAGCCTGATTCTTCCACTTCCATTTTTCTTTCTCAAGATTGCTTTGGGCATTCGGGGTCTTTTGTGTTTCCATACAAATTCTGAAATTTTTTGCTCTAGTTCTGTGAAAAATGCCATTGGTAGTTTGATAGGGATTGCATTGAATCTGTAGATTGCTTTGGGTAGTATAGTCATTTTCACAATGTTGATTCTTCCAATCCAAGAACATGGTATATCTCTCCATCTGTTAGTATCATCTTTAATTTCTTTAATCAGTGTCATATAGTTTTCTGTATATAGGTCTTTTGTCTCCTTAGGTAGGTTTATTCCTAGGTATTTTATTCTTTTTGTTGCAATGGTAAATGGGAGTGTTTCCTTAATGTCTCTTTCAGATTTTTCATCATTAGTGTATAGGAATGCCAGAGATTTCTGTGCATTAATTTTGTGTCCTGCTACTCTACCAAATTCATTGATTACCTCTAGTAGTTTTCTTGTGGCATCTTTAGGATTATCTATATATAATATCATGTCATCTGCAGTGACAGTTTTACTTCTTTTCTGATTTGGATTCCTTTTATGTCTTTCTTCTTCTCTGATTTTTGTGGCTAAAACTTCCAAAACTATGTTGAATAATAGTGGTGAGAGTGGGCAACCTTGTCTTCTTCCTGATCTTAGAGGAAATGGTTTCAGTTTTTCATCATTGTTAATGATGTTGGCTGTGGGTTTGTCACATATGACCTTTACTTTGTTGAGGTAGGTTCCCTCTATGTCCTCTTTCTGGAGAGTTTTTATCATAAATATGTGTTGAATTTTGTCAACAGCTTTGTCTACATCTATTGAGTTCAACATATGGTTTTTATCCTTCAATTTGTTAAGATGGTATATCACATTGACTGATATGTGTATATTGAAGAGTCCTTGCATCCCTGTGATAAATCCCACTTGTTCATAATGCATGATCCTTTTAATGTGCTGTTGGATTCTGTTTGCTAGTATGCTAGTATTTTATTGAGGATTTTTGCATTTATGTTCGTCAGTGTTATTGGCCTGTAGTTTTGTTTTCTGTGACATCTTTGTCTGGTTTTCATATAAGGGTGATGGTGCCTTATAGAATGAATTTTGGAGTGTTCATCTGCTATATTTTGGAAGAGTTTGAGAAGGATAGGTGTTAGCTCTTCTCTAAATGTTTTTAGAATTCACCTGTGAAGACATCTGGTCCTGAGTTTTTGTTTGTTGGAAAAATTATAATGACATTTTCAATTTCAATGATTGTGACTGGTCTATTTATATTTTCTATTTTTTCCTGGTTCAGTCTCAGAAGGTTGTGCTTTTCTAAGAATTTGTCCATTACTTCCACGTTGTCCACTTTATTGGCATATAGTTGCTCGTAGCAATCTCTCATGATCCTTTGTATTTCTGCTGTGTCAGCTGTTACTTCTCCTTTTTCATTTCTAATTCTATTGATTTGAGTCTTCTCCCTATTTTTATTGATGAGTCTGACTAGTGGTTTATCAATTTTGTTTATCTTCTCAAAAACAAGCTTTTAGTTTTATTGATCTTAGCTATTGTTTCCTTCATTTCTTTTTCATTTATTTCTGATCTGATATTTATGATTTCTTTCCTTCTGCTAACTTTGGGGTTTTTTTGTTCTTCTTTCTCTAACTGCTTTAGGTGTAAGGTTAGGTTGTTTATTTGAGATGTTTCTTGTTTCTTGAGGTAGGGTTGTATTGCTATAATCTTCCCTCTTAGAACTGCTTTTGCTGCACCCCATAGGTTTTGGGTCGTTGTGTTTTCATTGTCAGTTGTTTCTAGGTATCTTCTAATTTCCTCTTTGATATCTTCAGTTGTCAATTTGTTATTAATAGTGTATTGTTTAGCCTCCATGTGTTTGTATTTTTTACAATTCTTTTTCCTGTAATTGATATCTAGTCTCATAGCATTGTGGTCAGAAAAGATACTTGATACAATTTCAATTTTCTTAAATTTACCAAGGCTTGATTTGTAACCCAGATATGATCTATCCTGGAGAATGTTTCATGAGCACTTAAGAAGAAAGTGTATTTTGTTGTTTTTGGATGGAATGTCCTATAAATATCAATTAAGTGCATCTTCTTTAATGTGTCATTTAAAGCTTGTGTTTCCTTATTTAGTTTCATTTTGGATGATCTGTCCATTGGTGAAAGAGGAGTGTTAAAGTCCCCTACTATGATTGTGTTATTGTCGATTTCCCCTTTTATGGCTGTTAGTATTTGCCTTATGTATTGAGGTACTCCTATGTTGGGTGCATAAATATTTACAATTGTTATATCTTCTTCTTGGATTGATCCCTTGATCATTATGTAATGTCCTTCATTGTCTCTTGTAATAGTCTTTATTTAAAAGTCTATTTTGTCTGATATGAGAATTGCTACTCTAGCTTTCTTTTGATTTCTGTTTGCATGGAATATCTTTTTCCTTCCTGTCACTTGCTGTCTGTATGTGTCCCTCGGTCTGAATTGGGTCTTGTACACTGCATATATACAGGTCTTGTTTTCGTATCCATTCAGCCAGTCTATGTCCTTTGGTTGGAGCATTTAATCCACTTACATTTAAGGTAATTATTGATATGCATGTTCCTATTACCATTTTCTTAATTGTTTTGGGTTTGTTTTTGTAGGTGTTTTCCTTCTCTTGTGCTTCCTGCCTAGAGAAGTTCCTTTAGCATTTGTTGTAGAGCTGATTTGGTGGTGCTGAATTCTCTTAATTTTGCATGTCTGTAAAGGTTTTAGTTTCTCTGTCGAGTCTGAATGATATCCTTTCTGGGGAGAGTAATCTTGGTTGTTGGTTTTTCCCTTCCATCACTTTAAATATATCCTGCCACTCCCCTCTGGCTTGCAGAGTTTCTGCTGAAAGATCAGCTATTAACCTTATGGGGATCCCCTTGTATGTTATTTGTTACTTTTCCCTTGATGCCTTTAATTTTTTTTTTTGTATTTAACTTTTGGTAGTTTGTGTCTTGTTGTGTGTCTCCTTGGATTTATCCTGTATGGGACCTCTGCACTTCTTGGACTTAATTGACTATTTCCTTTCCCATATTAGGGAAGTCTTCAACTATAATCTCTTCAAATATTTTCTCAGACCCATTCTTTTTCTCTTCTTCCTCTGTGACCCCTATAATTCGAATGTTGGTGCATTTAATGTTGTCCCTGACATCTCTGAGACTGTCCTCAATTCTTTTCATTCTTTTTTCTTTACTCTGTTCTGCTGTAGTTATTTCCACTATTTTATCTTCCAGGTCACTTATCCATTCTTCTGCCTCAGTTTTCTGCTGATTCCTTCTAGAGGATTTTTAATTTCATTTATTGTGTTGTTCATCGTTGTTTGTGTGCTCTTTAGTTCTAGATCCTTGTTAAACCTTTCTTGTATTTTCTCCATTAGGTTTCCAGGATTTTGGATCATCTTTTCTGTCTTTACTCTGAATTGTTTTTCAGGTAGACAGCGTATTTCCTCTTCATTTGTTTGGTGTCATGGGTTTTTACCTTGCCTCTTTATCTGTTTAATATTTCTATGTCTTCTCATTTTGTTTAACTTACTGTGTTTGGGGTCTCCTTTTCACAGGCTCTAGGTTCATAGATCCCAGTGTTTTTTGTGTCTGCCCCGAGTGGTGAGGTTGGTTTAGTGGCTTGTGCAGGCTTCCTGGTGGAGGGGACTGATGCCTGTGTTCTTGTGTGTGGGGCTGGATCTTGTCTTTCTGGTGGGCAGGGCCACATGCAGTGGTGTGTTTTTGGGTGTCTGTGAACTTAGTATGATTTTAAGTAGCCTCTCTGTTATGGGTGGTGTTTTGTTCCTGTCTTGCTAGTTGTTTGCCATGGGACATTCAGCACTGGCGTTTGCTGGCCGTTGGGTGGAGCTAGGTCTTCACATTGAGTTGGAGATCTCTGGGAAAGCTCTCGCCAATTGATATTACCTGGAACGGAAGGTCTCTGGTGGTCCAATGTCCTGAACTTGGCCCTCCCACCTCAGAGGCTCAGACCTGACACCAGTCCAGAGCGCCAAGACCCTGTGAGCCACATGGCTCAGAAGAAAAGGGAGAAAAGAAAGAAAGAAAGAAAGAAAGAAAGAAAGAAAGAAAGAAAGAAAGAAAGAAAGAAAGAAAGAAAGAAAGAAAGAAAGAAAGAAAGAATAATAAATTAAAAATTTGTTTTTAAATATTAAATTAAAAAAATAATAAGAGGAAGAAAATAAGAGAACAACAAAACCAATAAACAAATCCACAAATGATAATAAGCACTAAACACTAAACTAAGATAAACATAAAAAACAGAAACAAATCAGTCACAGACAGCAAACCCCAAGACTACAGTTGCTCCCAAAGTCTACCACCTCAATTTTGGGATGATTTGTTGTCTGTTCAGGTATTCCACAGATGCAGGTTCATCAAGTTGTTTGTGGGGATTTAATCCGCTGCTCCTGAGGCTGCTTAGAGAGATTTCCCTTTCTCTTCTTTGTTTGTTCATCTCCTGGGGTTCAGCTTTGGTTTTGGCCCCACCTCTGTGTGTAGGTCACCCTTAGGCATCTGTTCCTGCCCAGACAGGATAGCGTTAAACCAACAGCTGATTAGGGGACTCTTCCTCAATTGGGCCAGGGAGGGGGAGGGGTACGGTAGTTATAACTGGAATGCAGGGTGAGCCTGTGGGGGCAGAGGCCAGCGTGACATTGCAACAGCCTGAGGTGCACCATGTGTTCTCCCGGGGTGTTTGTCCCTGGACTGTGGGACCCTGGCAGTGGTGTGCTACACTGGCTCCTGGGGGGAAGTGTGGTTAGTGACCTGTGCTTGCACACAGTATTCTTGGTGGCTGCAGCACCAGCGTTAGCATTTCACGCCTGTCTCTGAGCTGATAGCCGTGGCTCGTGCCCATCTCTGAAGCTTGTTTAGGTGGTGCTCTGCCTTCTGTGGGCAGACAGGGAAGGAATCCCCTCTCCTCGTGCACCCTGAAACAATAGTCTCTTGCCTCTTTGGCAGGTCCAGACTTTTTCTCAGACACCCTCCCTGCCACCTGTGGCCCACTACCCCCTTCAGGCTGTGTCCATGCAGCCAACACCAGTCCTCTCCCTGGGATGTGACCTCCGAACCCGAGCCTCAGCTCCCAGCCCCCACCTTCCCTGGCGGGTGAGCAGACAAGCCTCTTGGGCTGGTGAGTGCCGGTCGGCACCAATCCTCTGTGCGGGAATCTCTCCGCTTTGCCCTCTGCACCCCTGTTGCTGCGCTCTCCTCCATGGCTCTAAAGCTTCCCCCCCACCCCCCCATCATCTCTGCCAGTGAAGGGGCTTCCTAGTGTGTGGAAACTTTTCCTCCTTCACAACTCCCTCCCAGAGGTGCAGGTCCCATCCCTATTCTTTTGTCTCTGTTTTTTCTTTTGCCCTACCCATGTACCTGGTTATTTTCTTGTCTTTTGGGTAGTCTGTCAGCGTTCAGTGGGTGTTCTGTTAGAGTTGTTCCACATGTAGATGTATTTTTGATGTATTTGTGGGGAAGAAGGTAATCTCCACGTCTTACTCCTCCGCCATCTTAAAGGTCCCCCTATGGTACGTTTTGAGGGATTTTCAAGGGGCCTCTGCTGCCCAAGTAAATACTGTATGTCACTGAGCTATCTAAAAAGCTAGATTCAATATTAATCCTAAAAACATTTTAATAAGATTAGACAGCAATCTATATTTTTGACATAATTTCAATAATGGATCTCATAATAGAGTCATCCATGGTCATATGATAATGATGTGCAATCCTTGCTACCTAGCACTTGATTTCCGGAGTTACACAAGATACAGGACATTATACTGATCTAGTTCAAGTTTCTGAACAGATTCTGGGGGAAAACATACATTGCGCTGTTCAAGCTAGCTCCTCCTCTGGAGCTCGCCATCACATTGCCTTTATCCCCTGCTGGATCACGATCATGATGTGAGGTAGAAATGAGGGATTTCACAGAGCCAGGTGAATTTGTAAGGCTGGGTAGTGTGAGCAGTGGTTGGGGGAGGGCTCAGGGCAGACTGCTTTCTTCTTACTCTGACTTAGCCACTTGCAAGAACTAGGACTGACTTCTCTTGAGTCTCAATTTCCTCACTTGTTAAATGTGTTAAAACATTTAATATTAGTGTTAAGAAAAAGAATGGCAATGCATCCTATTTCGTATGTTTGGTAGGAAGACTTCAATAAGTTAATAAATATAAAGTGCTTAGAACAGTGTCTGGTATATACCAAACTGTCCACAATGCTAGTTTCTTGGCATTTAGTCCTAATTTAATTCTTAAAAATCCCTATTGAGATAGGTGTCATAATGCCCAGTTTCTAAACAAATAGAAACTCAGGCAGCTTGTCACCTTCCCAGGGTCACCTAGTTAAATTGTAGAGCTAAAATTCAGATCCATTCTCCAAAAATCTCTGCTTTTGTCCACAACACTGAACTACATCTGCTTAAACCCTGCCACACTTCATGGCTGAAGTACTTTATATTTCTAATTCCACTTCAGGGACCATAATAACTCCTTAAATTAATATATAGTAACACTGAATATGGAAACCACACATACTTAGTGATACTGTATCATCAATTAGAGGAGGTACTTAGGAGCTGAGCAGTTTGGCTATGTATCTCAAAGTTTCTTTATCATGATAAATACCTTTCACATTTATCTGTGCCCAGATGAAAATGCCATTCTCAGATCCGCAGTTGCAGGGCACCAGCTTCTGAGCTTTGAAATCCATCACTGCATTTGCATCAAAGCTGTTCTTCCCATTCTCCCATTCCTAGGAAACATTGGACTCTTGATGGTTGTTTTGGCTCAAGAGCACTCCAATTGCCTTGCTTAATTGTCATTAGAAATACAAATTGGTTTAGGTTACTTCTACCTGACTTTTCTTTCCTTCCTTCTCCTCAACCTGTTTTCCTTTCTCCCTTCTTCCTTCCTTCTTTCTTTCCTTCCTTCCTCCCTCCCTCCCTTCCTTCAATAAGAATCAGACTTCTATCATGGTTTGTCAGTTCTCTCAGGCTCTTCCAGTGTCCTTCTCATTTTCTTTCACAAGCATTTCCTCTAATTCATTTCTTGTGTATTTCATTCAATCTTGGCATCTGCTTTTCAGAGGACCCAGACAAACACATGGATGAGCCCTATGATAGACCACATGATAGTTAGTTGGTAACTTCAATTCTACCTTTCATTCAACTCTTAGCACCTAGAAATCCATTAGATTTTTAAAGACAGAACATCTGTTCCAGAGGGCAATTATCACATTATATATACATTTTCAATATCAATGTTACTATTTACTGTTGCAGTGACTTTTTCCTAAAGAAAGGAAAGAAAGGAGGAAAGAAAATATATCATTTATTGAGTGTCTACTACATGCCAGACATACTGTTCTGATGGGCCATTTTATTTCAACTTCAAAGGAATCTTGTAATTTAGATTTGCATACAAGATTTAAAAAGTTTAAGCATAATATAAGAAACCTAAGAATCACAGAGGTAGAACTCAAATTTCAGTCCTGGTCTTGTGCTCTTATTTGTATATCTAAAGACTCTAAAAGATAGTACTCTGTACTGCATTTTAGAGATATTTTCCAGATATACCAGAATATAATTATATGAACACACACACATGTATACCCACAAACACTGATAGTTAAGGGATAATATGATTATAAGCATATGCCTACATATATATAAATACATGCATAGTTATAGATTTTGATGAATAAGCACATAAACGGATTCTGCATACAGAGTTCGTGTGTGTATGTCATACAGAGTTTGATTTATTCAAAGAAGCACACATATTGCCATCAGGGTCTTTCGTTAAAATGAAATAACCTGTTTCTACTAAATAAGGGCTTTAACATATGGAGAGCTGAAAATGTCAAAGACAAAGCATCAGTACACTGGGAGTTCTGATCTATATTTGAGCTCTATTCCATTCTGCTGGTGCCCTTAGATGTGTTAGATAAGAATGGATCAGGTGCCCGTAAACAGCACAGGAAACTAATCACTCACTGTAGGAAACTAACATTCTTTTACTGAGTCCTGTCAAAACCTATCTGGTCTCTGTTAATGCAACCAGGCTTATTAGTAGTAAGTAGATGAGATCATCCAATAATTCTAGAAAGGAAAACAAAAATATATTTGCTTTCACAAATGCCTCAATTTGTGATGTTCTCTATGTAAAGAAGGTAGAATTGGTCTGAATAACAATAGCTCCATGTGGTGAATGCTCACTATATATCTGAAATAGTACCAGATGCTTTGCATGCATTCTCTTCCATTTCATAACATGTCCAAAATCACATTGCTAATAAGTCATTGATCCTGGGTTTGTCCTTCTCCAAAGTCTATGTAGGTCACAAACACCTGCCTCTGGTGTACTATCTCTCACTGATCCTCCTTTTTCCAACAACCCACTTTTGACCCCATCTCCATTCTTAACTATCATCAGTGACTCCACCACCCCACAACACATACACACTCAGTCCCATTATTTTTATATTATTCTTGGTGTGCATGAATGTCCTCGAACCCCCAAAGGACTCATTCAACTTCATCTATGAAAGAAGAACCAGATTCATTGCATCTTACCTGCTCTACAAGGCAGTGTCCATCACAGCAGTGATGACAGCAGGGCTGCTGAGGCTGCCTTGTTTCATGCTGGCTCCCTGAGATGGTAACTAGCCGGCTTTTTCTGAGTGCCCTCTGTGGCTGAGTGAGCTCCCCTTCACCAGCCTGCATGGAAACATACCATGCTTCAGTCTTTCAGGTATAGATCCCTGGCTGTAAGTGTGGTCAAGTTGCTGAGACTCAAAACAATGGTTACATTTAGGCAAGGCACTTTTGGAATAACACAGATGCCAAACTCTTTCCTAATCAATCATGAAAATGAGTCATGGGAAGCTGACTCAAGTTTGGGTTGACAAGTTGGTGATTAAAGGAGGTGACCTCTATCTACAACCAAGAAGGAAAACATGAGGTGCAGCTGGTATTTTGTACATGGGTCAGCAGGCACAGATTCGGGACTTTGCAAGAGGAGGGTTTAAGATAGGAAAGAAAGAAGAAGAAATTTGTTACTAATTGAGCACCTGCTATTTAGCCAGGCTAAGTTTTACACAGTCTGTACAAGACTTCATTCATTCATTCATTCATCAACCCTCTTCTTGGTGCTGTAACAAACATTGTTCCAGGCCTTGGAGATTTAATTGAGGAAGAAACAGAAAAGGTCTCATTCTTACAAGCTTGTATTAAGAACTAAGAGGAAGGAAATAAATATGTAAATAAATAAATAAAATGATTCCAAAGAGCGGTAAATGCTACAAAAGCAATACAGTATTGTGCTAGAATGAGGTTATGAGAAGGATCACTTCTTATTGAGTGCTCAGGGCAGGCAATTCTGAGAAGAGGCCACTTTAGCATATCTGAGTAATGAGAAGATGCCCGGCTCTGCATGAAGATTAGTCAGAAAAATCTTCCAAGAGAAGGATCAGGGCCAGCAAAGCAGCTGGCCATGGGAATGATAAAGGACTACTGAAGAAAGAGTCCTGGCATGAGAGATAGGCTTTACCAGCACAGGTAGGACAGTTACTGTCAAGGTAAATTGTTTGTACTGTAACCCAAATGTAATGGAAATCCATTGGAAAATTCCAAAAATAAGGAGTGGCATCATCTGAGTTGTATGTATTAAAATCCTTCTGGCAATTATGTGGGAATGGATTGTGGGAGACTAGCCTGTTTCAACTTAATGAGGGACTTCCCTGGTGGTCTAGTGGTAACGAATCCACCTCCCAATGCAGGGGACACAGGTTTGAGCCCTGGTCGGGGAACTAAGATCCCACATGCCACAGGGCAACTAAGCCCGTGTGCCACAACTACTGAGCTCGTGTGCCTCAACTTGAGCCCGCGTGCCGCAAGCTGCAGAGCCCACGCGCCCTGGAGGCTGTGAGCCACAACTAGAGAGAGAAAACCTACACTCCACAACTGGAGAGAAGCCCGCGCAATGCAACAAAGGGCCTGTGTGTCGCAACAGCTACAGGAAAAAAGATCCCGCGCTCCTCAACGAAGATCCCACGTGCCACAACTAACACCTGATGTGGCCAAAAATAAATAAATATTAAATTTTAAAAAATTTTAAATAAACTTAATGAAACTTTGCCCATAGAAGCCAAGTGGCATTTCAAAAGTTGCACAGATTTTAAAATAGTAGAGCTAGAATTTGAACCCAAGAAAGCCTTGGCTCCATAGTAAAGGAGATATTATACCCTTTGAGGCTTTTCCTAGGGCACCAGGTGGCCACAACCTATCAACCTAACCTGATGAACTGGTTTCTTTGCTCATGGAAGGCATCGGTCAAAGTTTATGGAAGTTTTTTGTTTGGTTTTGGTTGTGGTTTGGGGAGGGCACAGGGTATTTTGAAGCTGCTGTCAACACCTTACTTTACTGGAAAACGTTTCTTTTTATTACTGTCTAACTCCTAATTCCTTTTAGATCCCACTGCCACCTGATTTTGCCCAATCCCTCTCTGTTTTTATCTTAACACCTTTATTGTGTGGCTTAGAGTTGGGAATGGAATTGGGGATGTAGTACTGGTTGTGTACACTCTCTGAAAAAGTTGGATTTTTGTTGAGTGAGCTCTAGGTGAAACATTTTTAATTTTTGGAAGAGGTTGTGTGGTAATGACATATAAGTTTTTAAATAAGTAGTATACCCATGCTTCTTATTATAACAAATCAGCTGTAGGACACCCATCTTCTACCAAGAACAAAAATAAGTGCTGGATAAAAGGTAAAGCACATCTGTTTGAAAGCATCATAGAACTACCAAGACAACCAAAATTAAGAGATCAAATCCCAGAAGAAAAGCCCAGAAATGTGACCCCGACTGTCAGAGTCAGTCTTTCTCACAAGGCATTTGAAGAAGTAGCATCAATCTTAAATGCACTTCTTTAGAGAAGAGAAAAAGGGAAACACTTTTCAGTTCATTTTGTAAGATAAAAAAATCTTAACATCAGAAACTCATGAGGTTATAACAAGGGAAAAAAATTTCAAATCAACTTCTCTTATGAACAAAAACACTAAACAAAATATTAGAAAATTATACAAATGATGAATAAAAAATCTAATGCAACACATATGAAAATAAAATATATTAAATTTATGTAACTGAAGTTTATACCAATAATTCAACATTGGTTTAAATTAGAAAATTATCAAATTCTCTCCTTTGTCTTAAAAATAGGAGGAAAATCATAGGATCATCTCAGTAAAAGATGCCTTACACCATTTACAAAATCAATTTCAGATAAAATATAGATAAATATGAATGGTAAAACAACAAAGGTTTTAGAATATAGTATATGATAGTATTTTCATGACCCCTGGGTAGGTACACAGTAAACAATAACCATGAAGAAAGTAGTGATGAATTAGACTACCTAAAAACTTTTTTTTAATAGAAAAACTGTCAAGAGAATGGAAAGGCAAGGCAAGCCACAGAGCAGAGGAAAGTATAGGTACCACATATATTTGACAAAGCCCTTGACTCCATAGTATATAAAGTAGTCCAATAGATCAATAAGAAAAGACAATAAGGAAAATCCAAATAAAATAGGAACATGAAATTTGAACATTCAAGTCAAAAAAGAGGATACCTAAATAGCCAATAAACATATTAAAATGTGAGAAACTTTATTAATCATCAGGATATACCAGTAACATCTACAGTAAGATACCATCATACAACCACCCAAATGGTAAAGTGACAAAAGATGGGTAAGTATTGGCAAGAATATGAAACAACAGCAGCTTTCATATTTTACTGGTTGATGTACACATTGACACAATTACTTTGGAAATCTATTGGCAGTATCTATTAAAGCAGAACATACACATAACATAGAACTCAGCATTTCAATTCCTAAGGACGTACCCAGTAGAAATGTATACCTATCTATGCATATCAAAGGATATGTACAAGTATGTTTATAATAACACTGTTTGAATAGACCCAAATTGCTAACAACTCCAATATTTAACAAAATTAAAATGGGTAAAAAATGATACAATATTCATACACTGGAATATTATACAGCAACGTGAATGAACTAACTACTGCTACTCACAGATACATGGATAATATCAAAAACATAATATTGGATGAAGGAAGTCAGGCCCAAAAGAATACAAACAATTAAAAGTAATCTGTGGAAATGGAAGTCAGAAAAAGGTTTATCTTTGTGGACAAATAGTGACTGGAATGAGTCAGGATAGGGTTTCAGGGTTACTGGCAATACCCTCTTCCCTGTTCTTTGTAGTCATTCCCTTTGTAAAACCCATCAAGCTATTCACTAATGATTACTACTTGCATTGCATGTCTACTGTGGGTTGGCTACAACTGGCTTTGAAGACCCATTTATCCCAGGACCAAGGCAGGAAGAGGAGTCCCTTTCTTGGATACGACAGTCTTGTAGTGGAGGAAAAGAGAGCAAGATGCAACCACACAATGTCTCCTGCTCAGGGAGGTATAGACCACATCCACTTACATTCTGTGACCAAAGGAGTTCACGCAGCCAAGCCTGATGTCAACAGGACAGCAAGTGCAATCATTCCACTAGGATGGTGTCTGTACTGAAGAGGAGAAAATATTTTGATGCATATTACAAATTTTCTTCAACGATATTCCTTTTGGCAGAGTAATTTCACACATTTAAATAACAAAACCGTTTCTTTCTTGATAAATATAAAGCTTTCAATTGGAACAAGGTAAAAAGAAATGGTTTGTAAGAATGGCCTAAAATTCCCAAAGAAATGATATGAAATTGATTCCAAATGAAACTGCTTATAAATCTGCTCAGTAAGATTTTTCTTGTAGCAAAAGGCTTACAAATGCCCAGACAACTAATGTCCCTCATCTGTCTAAAAAAGTTGAGTTGCTAATCATAATCATACTAAATTACATCTTTGGAGCTGTTTTGGAACCTACTTTTATTCTGACCCTAGTGTTATTTGTAAAACTACTGTGGAAATTTTTATTAGGGTCATGAGACCATTTCCTCTCAACCCTCAAAAAAAGGTTAAAATGGTGCATATGCACATATATATGCATTTCAAATGCAAATAGTTCAGATTAGATTATTTACAGCTGTATTCCTTTAAATTATGTATAGTTTAAAAAACAAAGTTTCATATTTCACCCAAGAGAGTAAGATTAACCCTTCTGTTCAGTGACCATAACTCAGATTACTTTGCATTGTCTCTAGGAGAAAGAGTTCTTTGAAACTGGGTGTATGTGAAGGTGTTAGAGTGTGGAGGCTGAGAGGTGATAATGTTCATGGAAGACCTACTGTATGTCAAGAGGTCTGTTAGGCACTTTCACACATTATCTCACATTTCTCACAGGCGGGGAATCTACTGCTTCCTTCTACAAACATTTTGGTGCATCACCTTTAACGCTGCCAAGAGTCCTGTAAAGTTGCTACCCAAGTAACTGACTCAAGTCCACACAGCTGTTAATCCAAAGTCCACACAACACACTCTCTAACAACTCACTCTCACTCCTTCTTTCATCCACTCTTTACTAATATTTGGAAACTCCAAAGTATCAGATCAGTGCTAAAAAAATAACAATAATTCAAAAAGGTTGCAATACTCCATGCATATGAATTGTCATTTCACTTTTAATTCAAGCATACCTTGTTTCATATGCAGCTGTCTCTGGACAGTGAAAGGAAATTTGTAAGGAAACTGTTGAAGAAGTGGTTCATCCCTTGGTACATTGTGACTTATGCCTAATTTTTGGTAGTGTTGTTGATATGCAAAGCTTCTTCATTGACTGTTGTCAAAACTTAGGAAATGAAGATGAGAATAATTGCAATGGTGAAATTAAAGTGATGCATGTGTATGTGTATCTGTATGTGTGTGATATGTGGGCACAGCCTGGCAAATGTGTTTGGGACAAAGATCTTGGAATGGACAAATAGTAGTACCAGTTGATAACCTGCTAGTGTATTACTGCACACCATCAAAAGCATAATAGCTGTCTAGTGTTACTTACTGTAATTTAAGGCAGAGATAGAATAGAAATGATGGAAGTTACAACAGCCCAGAAATTCCTTTCATTGCACCTTAATTAGCAGGGCTTAAATTAGAAAAGAGGTACCTCACTGGGACTTGCTTCTGACTTGATGACTTAGGCTGTATATATTCCTTAATGTATGATTATTTAAAACACAGTTTTAACATGCTTTCAAGTGATTTCATCTGCCTTGTCAGGAAGGAGGAGGAAAAGGACAAAGAGGAGGAGGGTGAGGACAGAGAATTGATAATAACCACCATCTGCAAGTAAAACTCCAAGCTGTAGTTGGCTCATAGCTGATTTTGGTCTTTCGTTTTGATCTTTACCAATGTCTATGCCATCATATGTCTCTGTCTCTGCACAGACTCATTACACATAGTGATGTTCTTTTATTATTTCAAGGAATAACACAGCACTTACAGCTATGGTCCCAGTCTTCCCACTCGGTCTTAGAACAATATAAAAGTTCAGAGACAAGGAATCAAAGGAGACCTACCTTGTATTTTTTTTTTTCCAATGGGAGGACCCAGAACTTAGATGTGTGGATGCCACTCCAGACATTCCAATGTTACACAAAAGAACCAACCTTCCCTTATATGTAAAAGTAATTACTTAACTAGGACAATATGGCTGTTGTTTTATCAGAAGAGCTTCATTTCTCAAATATAGATATATAATTTTTATGTAAGATTCTTTAATTTCAAATATATCAGCATGAAAAAAAGTGTGGAAAAGGCAGCACAGTGTAAGGAAATATAAGGATTCTTTTTGCTTTTGGATCTGTATTTCAATTAATAACAGCCAGACACCATGTGTTTTCACTTGCTGCGTGCTCCTCACAGTGACAAGTGCTTTTTATGGATTATCTCATTTAATCCTAATAGTACCCAAAAGGCTGGTGCAGGTATATTACTACAAGGTCAATCAGTAGTAAGTGAAGTTCAAAAAATAAAAATGACATAAAATGTGGTGCCACAAGGTAGAGGAATGACCAGTGTACATCTGTGTAGTTAACCTGGTGAATGTCTAAGGTGGTGGTGGGGTGAGACAGGGCCGTTCAGCTGTGCACCCCAAAACTCTATGGGTTCTGCCTGGAGTTCAGTCACTTGCAGGTGGTCATTTATTCCAACTGTTGGATCCTCAGGACTCAATTACTAATCTAATACTAATAACTAATCCTCAATTACTAATCTTTCAGTGAGTTGGTGCCCATTTTATTAGCCTTATTCAGGGATATTAGGACTCACCCAGTTTTCCTTTCCCAATCATCCAGAAGGCAAGAATTTTAGCCCATCCCTGTTGGAGAAGAGAATTGAAAGAGAGCTTGACCCAATCTTCAGCATGTGATAGGCATGGCAATTTGGGATATGGCATCACAAAGTTTTAATAGATTTGTATTTTGGGGAATAACTTTCCTAAATTTATGTGGCTGTTAAGAGGTGAGATTGCAGTGGGAACCCAGGTTGTAGATCATGTTGGTAGGGTAGGAAATGTGTCCAAGGCCGGAGATTAGATTGAACCAAAGTTGGTTTACCTACCAAGTCTGTAATATACTAAACTATCCAGGAAGTGAGATGAGACAGAAATCAAGAAATAATGGATATTTAAAAGTTAATAATTCATATGTTATACTTTATTTAAGAAATTTTTGTGCAGAAAAAGAAACTACCATTTGCAAAAAGCTTACTGTGGTTTAGGGCCTATTGCAAAAATTTACAGAAGTAAAACATACAAAGTCTGTAATCTAGTATAATGCTTCATTTAGGAAATTGAACACATAGTAAGCTCTTAACAAATGGACATTTCTTTCCTTCCCTCCTGTCATCTTTAAAATTTTTAATTATTTTATTTAAACAATAATCTTCATGAATTATTTCTCAGCATCCCTCCTCTTACAGCTGAATAATCTGGCCCCTGGGGAATTACATAATCCTGCCAGTTCACAGTGTGCTTTGGAACAGGGTCTTGAATATAAGTCTGCCTGGCTCTCAAGCCCATGGGCTCACCCTAATACAACTCCTGCCTCCTCCACTTACACTGCTAATTCAGAAACTCACAATATGATGTTGCAATGTCTGTCTTTATTTGTCTTTAATATCTCCTTTCAAAAAGCAGACAAGAACATAACTAAGCTGGCAATTGTATTTCAGCAAAGGCAAAGGAAAGAAAAACACTCTGATACAATCTCTCACATAAGAACACATCGCCGTACATTCTGCTTCACACGAAGCATGAAGGATTGCCGAAGAGGCCTCATCTTCTTTTCTGTTAGAACAAGCTGAACAATTTAGCCACAAGAGGATAGATGTCTGTGTATTGGGTTTTCAGGGCTGATAATGAATTGTTGGTCCAGGAATGTCCTTCAAGGACCATGGGTACAAATATTACTCTATGTGGTAAAGCATCAAACGGATAAACCAAAAATACCCCAAAAGAAAGGCATACCAAAAAGGAGATTTGGGATCTTTTTTTTTTCTTATTTAGTGTAATGTTATCTGGGACTTGGTTAATCACAGAAGTCAGAGGTTAAAAATGGCATTGAGCAAGAGAAACAGAAATCCTCTGAGTAGAACCAAGCTCTACAGAACAGTCTTGATAGATCATGAAACCCTTGAGACCACAGTGGCATCCTGCAGACTATTCAGACCCCAATGGTTAGGATCTAACACTACAAAGTCCCAAAACTCTCTCACAGAGAAGGAAAACAAAATATTTTCAAATCATACCAGGGCAATTTCATTAAAAAAGAGTTGAGTGTCTTTCTATTAATGAAGACTGAGTTTTGCATAATGAAATCCTCAATTAAATGGTCACCATAGCAAATATCTTCAATCTTGACTTTCATGGATTCATACACAGATTCATTCATTCTTGGCTAGAGTCACTCAACATTGAATGAGCATCTATTTTTTTCTAGGCACCATCCTAGGCATTGGGAAATACAACACTGAAACAACCATGGCTTCATGATTTGCAATTGATCACAATTTATTAGGGAAGACAGACAAGAAAACTAACAAGTTTAAGATAGTTGAGTAAGAACTCACAAACATTATGGGTGTGATGCTATGGAAGCCCAGTGAAGAGGCACCTAAATCAAACTCAGGGGTGTGTGTGTGTGTGTGTGTGTGTGTGTGTGTGTGTGTGTGTGTGTGTGTGTATCTAGGGGGGATTATCAAGGAATTAAGTATTGAAGATGAGTAGGAGGGGGCTATATATGCTGTTGTAGCTGGGGATTGATGGAAGGTATTGAAAGCAAAGACAATAGCCGTCTGAAGGCATGGAACAGTGTGACATTTAGAAATCCATGAATAACTTGGTCTGCTGGATCTGCCAAAAAGGTGTTCAGATTCACATCTCTAGTTAGGCAAAATCATACATTTCATTACTTTTACAGCATTGCTCCTCTCTTTGGATTTTTCATAGCTTGGTTCAATTTTGTTTGTTTCTTTTTGAGATAAAAGCTGTTTGACCTTTGCGACAAGAAAGGGATATTTATATGAATTGGCAATCAACCTGTTTCAAAGTCAAAGCTGCACAAAGGTGATCTTACAGAGCTTCACACAATTAGCTAACACATGTTTACTCTAGTAAGATTTCTACTTTGCCTGAAGCATTTTACATTGCCTGACCTTTATATCACACTTTAATATTCATATTTGGCTGTGAACTATCACAACTCTGTACAGTTTCAAAGCTGTTAATCTGATCATTTCTTTCTGTTCTTCTCACCTTTCTCAGTTTAGTTATTCTACTGACAGCAGCAGAAGAAATGGATTTAATTTAAATTTCATATCAGTCAGGACTGATGACCCAAGGGAATATTCAGGGCATGGCTTCCTTTCAGCAAGAATATTGTGGGTGAAGAAATTGAAATGAATGCAGTAATTCACAGTATGCACCCAATTTTATCAATCAATAATTATTTCCTTCCTTTCAACCCTATGCCATGCAAGGTATCGGGCACTGAGGCAAATAAATTCATGTGATGCCATCAGGAATTACCCTCAACCTGTTTAAAGATATAAAACATATAATTTAATTTATTATTTTATTTATTCACCCAACAAACACTTCCTGGGCTCATACCCTGTGTTATATAAGAGAGATGCAAGAGTGAACAGGACACAGACATTCCCTTGAAAGAGCTTGTATGTGTTCACATGGGGATTGCTGACAAGTAAAAAGAAATTTGTAATACATTGTGACAATTATTAGTATAAAAATAAGTACAGGGTCACCAAAACCAATCTTGGAAGCCCCAGGAAATCCCTCTAAAGAATGTGACCTCTTAGCTGATATCTGAGGAGTGAAGCACAGTTTCTTAGTCTGAAAAGGAAGAAAAGAACATTCCAGCCTGTTATGGACTTAATTATTGTGTCGCCCTAAAACTGGTCTAGTCTCAGAATGTGACTGTATTTGAAATAAGGCATTAAAAAAAATGATTACATTAAAATGAGGCCCTTAGAGTGGGCCCTAATTTAATACAACTGATGTCCTTTTAAGGGGAGTTAACACAAATAGACACCAGGAGAACATTCACCAAGGAAAGACGATGTGAGGACACAGCCAGAAGATAGCCATCTACAAGCCAAGGAGAGAATCCTTATTGTCCAACCCAAGTTCATGTGCCCAATGCACAGTGAGGCCAAACAAATGGAAACTTTGGAGTTTGGAGCAGAGGAAGGTTTATTAGTCAAGGAGGTGCCAACCCAGAAGATGGGAGACCTAGACTCCTCTCAAATCCATCTTGCTCACTGGTCGGTACTCAAGTTTTTTAAAGGCAAAAAGGTGAAGTGGAAGGGGTCTTTGTGATTTGCAGACTTCCTGGCACCATCTTGTGACTCGGTGTGTCACTGGTGATTGTGACTGATCTATGTGTTCCTGCAAACTAGTAAACCATGGTCTTGTGGCCATATACATACTCTTCTTTTTTAAACATTCTTTATTTTTACTTTTTTGTCCACACCATGTGGCATGTGACATCTTAATTCTCAGACCAGGGATCAAACCCACACCCCCTTGGAAGTGCAGAGTCTTAATCGCTGGACAACCAGAGAAGTCTCACATTTCTGTTGTTTAAGCCACTCAGTCTGTGGTACTTTGCTATGGCAGCCAGAGCAAACTAATTACATAGCAATCGGGAACAGCATGTTCAAAAGCTCAGAGATAAGATAGAACTTAGTATGATGCAAGATCTGAAAGTAGGGATTATACCCATGTGTACAATAAACTCCTAAGGAGTTGTGTGTGTATACATAAAATCATGAGGTCAAATCCACAAAGAACTCTGGTTGGAGGATTGGAGATGGAATCATCTGCATGGAAAGAATAAAGGCAAGCACAGGTTTAGCAGTGGCAGCTGTCACAGAAGTAAGCAGATATTGACCTTGGAAGCAGTGACATAAATGACCAGGTATCAGGAAGCAGAGATGCAACAAAACATAAAACAAAGAGATGCTTCGAAGCAGAAATGGAAGACACACTTTCCTGGAATGGATGATTCTTAGGGCAATGTTGACAGCCCCATGTACCAGGCTATAGCAGGAAGTTAAAAAAAAATCAATTATTTGAAGGCCTGGAGCCCTGTGAATGTATGAAGGAAATGACTATTTTAGACCTTCCAGTGATCTCTCCCCAATTCTCTGTTCCTTCTTAACATTAGCAACACCCAGGTTTTAATTCTTAGCTCTCTTGTCTTCACTCAACATTCATTACCTTGAGATCTTTTTTAAACATCACCCATACACTGATGACTCCCAAATATATAACTCCAGCCTTGTCATTTCTCTTAACGCCAAACCCACCTATCCAACTGTATATCCAATATTTCCACCTAGATGTCTAACAGGCATCTCATATTTATCCCAAACTTAATATTTGATTTCCACCCCACCCCCAAATCCTACTGCAAGCCCAGTCATCCTCACACCCACCACTGTCAATTCTTTACTTACAGAAGTTCACACCAGAAACATTAAGCTGTCCCTGAGTTTTACTCTTCTCTCACACATCAAATCTAGACCAACAGAAAATTTCACTGGCTCTACCTTCACAATATATCTGGAATTCAACCACATCTCATGAGTTCCATTCCTGTCAACCTAATCTGAACCAACGGCACTACTCACTAGATTATCACAATTCCCCCCACACTGGTTGCCCAGTGTATGTCCTTGTCTTCCTTGTGTGTATTTTCACTACAGTAGCCAGAGTTATCATTTTAAAAGTTAAATCAAGTTTCTAAACCCCACCACTGTTGACACTCTGAGACAGATGATAGTTTGTTGTGTGTGGTGGGGGTACCCTATCCTTTATAGGATATTTTTTTTAGCAGCATTCCTGATCTCTACCCATTGTCAGTAACACCTCTCTTCACAGTTGTGACAACCATACATGTCTCCAGATGTTACCAAATACCCCCTCAAGGGCAAAATTGTCCCTGGTTGTGAACTACTGAAATAAATCAGATCATAAGATTTAAAAAAAATCAGGATAAAAGCCTAAATCCTTCTAGGGAACTATACAGCCCTCCATCCTCCGCTGCATCCCTAGCCCTTTAATTTTCTTTCCTCATCTCTCACTACTCTCCCCGTTGCGCTGCTGCTCCAGTCACACTGAGTGGCTTGCTGTTCCATGAAATGCCAGGCCTGCTCCTTCCACAGGGCCTTTGCAGCTCATTTCTTACCTCTAGCAAGTCTTTGCACAACTGTCACCTTTCAAATAAGTCCTACCTGATCACCCAATTATAAACTGCAATCTAATACAACCACCTCTACAGTAGTCAAAAGTATCAACTGTTTTCTCCTAATTTTACTAGCACTGTCACCTTCTAACATATATAATTTACTGATCCATTTAGCAACTCTTTATAGAAGACCTACTCTCTAGTAGACACTGTTCTATGCTCCTGGGGTTTAGGAGTAAATAAAACAGAGATCCTAGATTCTAGCTGGGGGAAAACAGACATTAAACAAATCAAAAAATTAAAGATATAACATGTCAAGTAGTGCTAAATACTTTTTAAAAAATTTTTATTGAAATACAGCTGATTTACAATGTTATGTTAATTTCAGGTGTACAGCAAAGTGATTCAGTTATACATCTATATGTATATATATATTTATATACACATATATATGTGTGTGTGTGTGTATATATATATTCTTCTTCAGATTCTTTTCCATTATAGGTTATTACAAGATATTTAGTATAATTCCCTGTGCTATACAGTAGGCCCTTGTTGGTTATCTATTTTATATATAGTGGTGTATATATGTTAACCCCAAACTCCTAGTTTATACCTTCCCTCTCCCCCAAAAACATAAAGCAGGCAAGAGGGTGAGGAGTGCTGGTGGGGACATTGAAATTTTAAATACGATAGTCAGAAAGGTCTCACTGAAATTGTGAGATTTGAAAGATCATAACTTTAAGTTTCTTTGTATCTTTCCCCATAAAGCTGTAAGCTCCATGGGGCCAGTGATTTTTTTTTTCTGTTTTTGATCTCCAAGATAGCTCTACCAAATTGGACAGAGCCTAACACCTAGTAGGGGTTCAGTAGATATTACTTGAACTTTTCTTGAATCAAAGAAAGTGTTATGAAATCTTTAAAATTTTGTTCTTGTGGTATAAGGGGAAGAGGTTCAACCTGGAAACATGTCACTTATATTTTGCATGAGTCTGTTACAAATGTATCACAGACAGTTGGCCCTGGGATTTCCTATAATGTCTGCATGAAAAGGGGAATAGCAACATGAATTAATGTGGTAAGCATGATATAAATGGGGCATGCAATGTTTCCAAGGTACAGAGATGGGGGAATTTATTTCAGGTGGCCAGACAAGGTATTTAAAATGTTCCTTGAAAGAAGGATAGGATTTCAATGAGGTGAAAAAAGGCAGAAGACCATCCCAAAGATAAAGAACGCAGTGAATCAAATATCATCAGAGCCAACTCTGAGCTTGTGTCCATGCCAGTAAGAGGTCTCTTGCCTCATTAGCTTATGACTAACATGACTAGAGACACCATTATATTATTGCCAAGCCCAGGTTACTCTTGCAAGTAAAAGGGGATGCTATTAATAATTACACCAGGAAATGGGTATAACTTGGAACTGTTACAAGCAGACCTTGTTTATGTTATTGTGAACCTTGTCTTCCATTACTGTGTTTCCTTTTTATGGTCTCCATTAAACATGTGCCCCTATGTTGGTTTCTAGCTCAGTGAGAGAGAGAGATGGGATCCTGCCTTTCCTTAACCCTCACTCCCAATCATTCCAGTGCCAGGGGAGGTCAGAGAGCTCCCCGTGGTTATTGTTTGCTATTTCTTAATTACCTTCAGTTCAAAAGAAGACCACAGTGACATATCTTGGAGTGGTGTATTCTTATCCCCTTCACGAGAATCAATGAGAACAGATGAAATACTTTCTGAACAATAGTAAGAATCTGATTTAAAATATACAGTAGATGGATAAACAACAAAGTCCTCCTGTATAGCACAGGGAACTATATTCAATATCCTGTGATAAACCATCATGGAAAAGAATATAAAAAAAAATGTCTGTGCATAACTGAGTCACTTTGCTGTACAGCAGAGATTGGTACAACATTGTAAATCAACTATACTTCAATAAAAAATATGTATATATATATACATATATATATATACACACACACATATATATATACTGTATATATAAATGTGTGTATATATACAGATATATATATATATATATATATATATATATATATATATACAGTAGGTCTACTTCCCATAAGGAGGCACAGGAGCAAGAGAAAAGGATGTGGGGTTTGAGCCAAACTAAGTACTGACATGTGAGCAAAGCTTTGTTAAAACTAAAAGTGAATCTGCAGGGACCTCAGCCTGCTGACTCCCTCCAGTGACTTCCAGCAACTCAGCCCTTACTCCAACTCATAGGAGCATCAGGAGGAAAGACTGGGTGCCAGGGATTCCAAGGTGAATTCCAAGCCAAACTTTTCAGATAACTCAAGTCTTAGGGAATTGGGGAAATGGCTCCCACTGTCTCTCAATTGCATTATTCTCTTTCTTTTTATCTTTGTTTCTGGTGTCTCTTTGGCCTGAAACATCCATACCAACTACCCATACCATAAATTTCACAATGGAGTTGAAATGTAACTTCCTTAGTGGAGGCCTTCCAATCTCCCTAGTGAGTTTTTCTCACCGCATTCTCATAACATCTTGTACACTCTCTATTACAACATTGGCACCCAATTAACAGAGTATTGGTATGGTCTTTAACCTTGCACATACCTCCATGATTATTTACAGGAATGTCCTCTATTCCTTTCCCTCCCTGTCTCCCACCCCATGCCTATCTTCTAGTCCAAAGGACAATTTCATTTTCACTTTTATGATTTTGATCCTTAGTAAGTATAAAGAAAAATAAGCAACAGTAATTTGTTGACTTTGTCCAAACCTTTGCCTTCCAACATCAATCCATCTCTCCATCCTCTCCTCCAACATGCTTATCAAGTACAGAGCTCTGGTACTATTCCAAGTAACACAACAATCCAGCTCCATCTTTTATCCATGGTTCTTCATGTTAAAAAAGGCAAAAAAGAGGATATTATGTAAATGTTGATGACAATAGAGACCTAGGAGGATGAGAAATATTTTCCAAAGGAAGGGAAATTAGGGAGCAGAAATATTTTATTTTCTTACTTCCAAGGTAAAGCTACAAAACTGTGGAAGTTAAGAAAATGAGATAAAATAGTACTTAACTAGAGCCTCCCCAAATGGCTTTTGAAGAGATTCGTGTATTCAGATTAAAGCTTTTAGGCTTTAACTGCCGTTCATAGTATGGGCCTGGTGAGGATGGTGCTGTCAATGTGTGCTTGGATGAGCTGATGTAAAATATACACGATACATTAGAACAACTGAATGACTTCACTGGCTAAATGTGTCATTTCTCCCAAACAGTGTTTGTATTTGTTTCACTTCCATTGTGTATTTTGCCAGTAAAAATTATCTCAGTCCATAACAGAGATTGGTATGATATGATTTTTATTAATAACTACTTATATGTTGTGAATTTCTCCAAATCCTATTTCTTAATGTTGTGTTATAAAGTTCACACGCAAGAATTTTAGTGCATGAACAGCCTTTGTAATGAAAGAACAATAACTTTTTGTAAATAACCCCAAATAAAATTCTTTGGAGTTTTTTCCCCTTCCTCCTTTGCAAAGAGAAATGACTTCAAGTGCTGTTATTGATGATATTAACTTCATACAGAATAATCCTTAATGAAAAACACTCAAATATTTACAGAAATATATTTGGAGAATTTTTTAGTGCTGCATTGTGATGAAGCCTATATATTTATGGCTTTAGAATTGACTGGGCTTTGTGTTAAAATTTATAATATCTCTATTGTAAATAGGGTACTATAACTTTTCTCTTTTGCTCATTAAATTCTGATTAATCTTACGACTAAAGGATTATCTATCTGAAGTTTCTACTATGTACAGGGCTTAATTGAAAAGACCTTAATATTGAAAAATAAGTAAATAATTGTTACACAGTTTGGCAGGTTCTGTACTGATAGGTACACGTAATGGAAGAAATACAGGAAAAGGCATAACTGGGTGGAAGAGAAAGGATGTATTAGGGCAAGGAAGTGAAGAAATCATTTTTAGCAGGAAAGAACAGAATCTTCCAGGACATAAAGAAGAGAGAAGAGTATTCTTGGGTACCTGAATAATACCCACAAGTGCTTAGAGGTGTAATAGGATTTGGTGAGATGCAGATTCAAAATTAAAGGTCAAACAGTAGGAGAGTGAGAGATGAGTAGAAACAGCATAGGCTTCGACCAAGTTGTGACACCTGTTTGAATAAGCCAAGGAGTTTGTGGTTCTTCTGCAGACAAGGAAAAACCAGAGAAGAATTCTAATCAGCAGAGGGTCCATAGCTTGCCTTAAGTATTATCAATAGCAACTATAGCCCACTTTAAACTACATCCCAGAGTGTTTTTATTCTTAAATGGTAAAATAGAAAGTAAACGTCAAAATCATCAGGTCTTTATTTCTTGTCTTTTCTTGCATATCTTCAGAGATTTTTAAGTTAATAACTCCCAAAATATGCATTCTCTTGTGTGAATCAGCCATCATACGATGGATTCAGGTGAAAAAAAAGGCAATTAGTAATTAAATTGAGAAAACAAAACAAAAAACTCCTGAAATTAGACAGTTCTAGGGGCATTTGAAAATTTATCTAATACCTATGAAGTGGCTGCCACTTGTTTCCTTTCTTTCAACTTATATTTTTCAGAAATTTTGACAGTTGGATATTAGCTCAAAAGTTGCCCAGCAATATTACCAAAGCTACCACCAAATAGGAAACCTAGATCAGTCTTTGGAAACCATCCAGCTATAAAATGGGCCTGGCCATCTTGCAGGCAGGGGGGTGGGTACCACCCTGTCAAGGCTCCATCTCTCAGATACTGAGCTTTTTGTCCCTTCTGCTACACATTGCCAGGATATATAAATTGTGAGGCCCAGATGTTCAAAAGGAAGCACAAAGGTGGTCAGTCCTACAATCCTGAGAATCCATTGGCATGCTGTATGTATCACATCTTTATTATGTACAATACCTTGAACCTTCATGACACTGCCACATTGCTTACCATGATTCATTCACCTGAATTTTGCTTCACAAAACCCACTTAGACTTTCGATGTGTTTGTAATTCTCTTGACTTTCAATTTCACAGTATTCCCTAAAGTTAATTCTGAAACCATCTCATGTTTCTGGAGAGTGTATTTCTTCCTAGGTGTGATAGTACAGATGAGATACATTCTAATCACTTGGGATAAAGTTATCAGTTCTCATTTTCTAGATTGTTCAGCATGAGAGTTTCTATGAGTCCACTCCTCTCACCCCAATCTATTATTGAAGAAGTTTTTTAGATCACTGCTAAAGACATTATGTTATGAGAACTTGAAAATATTTGACAAAAGCTCAAAAAAGGTATTGAAGAAACTTTGTCCACAGGTTCAGAGCCTTAAAGAGAAAGAGTAGGATAATTTGAAAAGAGAAAAGCAGTTACAAGCAGACTAATGCATCATTTATCTATCAACATCATCACTATAAACATATTTAATCATACTGTTACAGTTTTAAATTAAAACAAGGTGCCATTTTTATTCAGCAAAAGTTTAAATAATAATATTACCAATGCTCTATGAGTTCAGAAAATATGCACTCCTTCCATGTTAGAGAAAGGTAAAATTGAAGATTTTATAGGAAAGCAGTTAGAGAGTGTGTCATACAAATGATAAGATGTTTCTACCCTTTGCTCCTCTGATGTTATTTCTAGGAAATCACAGAAAAAAAAAGAGTTTTGTAACAAGAGAGATTGTAACAAGGATTTGTTACATACATAGAATGATCATCCCAGTATTGCTGATACTGTGGGGAAATGAGATAATCAAGTGTTTAACAATAGAGTATTGGTTAAATAAATGATAGTAAAACCATAATATGTATATAATTAATATGGTAAAATTCTTGTGATAATGGCACATGAAAAGATACAATATTCTACATACACACAGTACTATACATCATTATTTTTTAAATGTGTGTGTTTTTGTAATAACCTATAATGGAAAAGAATCTGGAAAAGAATATATATGTGTATACACACACATAAATATATATGTGTGTGTGTGTATATGTATATGCGTGTGTGTATACATATAACTAAATTGCTTTGCTGTGTCCCAGAAACTAACACAACTTTGTAAATCAACTATACTTCAGTGTGATTTTTTGTGCAAAAGTGTTTATCTGGAAAGTAACACACCACATTAGCAGTGGCTATCTTTTAGGTAGTAGAATTTTAGGTGGTGTTTTTTTCCCCTTTAATCATTCTCTTTCATCCAAATGCTTTATAATAACCATGGATTGCTTTTCAATCAGAAAAAAAAAGTGAACATTTTAAAAGAATTCTTGAAGATATTTTTATAGCTATCTGAACAAGTTGCTAGCTAACTATTGTTGTCTAAATACTGACGGGCTTGGTAAACACAAGGTAATTTACTCACCCAAGAGTAAGTCCTTAACAAGGCTTATGCTAGTTGGCATCTTACATTGGTTTGTCACATAAACTGTGTAATAAGAAAAGGCAAATATCTACCCATAGAGTTATTGTAGAATGTCCTTAAAGTCTTTTGTGAGTTCTTAGGCTTTAAGAATCTCACTCCTCTGGTACCCTGAAAATACTGATGTTCATGCTTCACCTCCAGAGAGTTAATGAGTTTGAAGTGGGGTCTAAGCGTGGGTGATCTTTAAAGCTCTTCAGATATTTTTAATGTGCAGCCAGAGTTATTAATTTTGGGCCACTCAAAGTACAGTGCTGACCGTAAACCGTTCCTTACAGTCCACAATGAGATGCATTTATAAATTAAGAGTGAGGTGAGCTCTGAAACTGAGAGTAAGCATTTAGAAATGTCTATAGTAATTTGACATTGTTGTGACATTCAAGCAAGTGATTAGTAAGCACTACTCATTACACAAGGTATAGACCAGTCAGGGTGTTTTGAAGTCACTTGACAAATCACGTGAACTGCATATGTGTCAGGTGCCGATGTCACCTATCAGTTCAGGATGAAGTGGAAAAGATTAAAAAAATGAAAACTGGTCCTTCTAGATGCAAGGTTTAATGTGCCAAACTTATCAGCTATGTTGTAAGCTGTTGGATATCCCCCACAGAATTTAGCACAAACCCCATCTGCAGCAGGTATTCCAAAAGCTTCTTGAGTTGTAAGGAATGATGATTTAATGTTTCTTCCATTCAAGAAATTAATTGAATTTTAAATGGGGCCATTAGTGTCATGATATCTTTACAATGGAACAATTTACTTAAGATAGCCACGGTTTCTAACACTGTGATTAGACTGACTTGAGATATATTTAGCATCAGAACTATATTTAGCATCAGAACAAGCTTCTTAATGTTCTTTACATAATCTTATGTCTCTTATTTTACCCAGTTGATCTACTCATAACAGCCCTTACTGGGCCCAGGTCTACTGTTTCACTTGCAGTGAGAAGCTGTTCCAGTTACACCAATGGCACTTTTAGACCATGGCTCAATTGTCTTAACCTTGTAAATATTGTACATAGACCTATATTTGTCTCTGCCTAAATAGCAGTCTTCTCCTCTCTCTCACTTTTTAAGCATTTGAGGTTAGAAGGTATTTACCAAGCACTAAAAACTGGATTGTTGAAATTGCACATTTTGCTGAACAAATATCCTCTGTTCTAACCTCAGAAGGTTGTGTAGAACTAAGGTAACATTGGCATAGAAATCCAAGACTGGATCTTCATGAACTGATGCTGTGATTTACCAAGGCTAAAATTGTCCTCAATTATTAGTCTGAGAAAGACACAATAGTTGGCCTCCATAATTGTGACTTGATAGATGTTGTCTTTGTCAGCAAAGATAGCAATGATTAGTTTTGTGGAATAGTTTGAGAAAGCATGTCATATTTATATTTTCTTAAAATACTGTTAATAGATAAAGAAGTGAAGGAAGGGTCACATGGTTGAATAGTGTTAAGTAAAGATGGAGAAATGGGGAAGGAGGAAGGTTTATAGGTAAAATTCTGGACAAATTAGGTGTGCCTGAAGCAGAGCTTACATAGGTTACTTAAGGAATGTGCTGAAAGACAACTTAAAAAACATAACGTCCTCTGAGAAAGTTAAAAAAAATTCTAACATTGTTAAAATGATAAACAAAACTTTAATCAGGACTATTTTATAGGTATTATTTTATAGGTATTATGCAATAAGAGAGAGAGAGGGCTCAATTCCAAACACAGTGAGGAAACGTGGAGATTTAGAGCCAAAGGGCAGAGTGGGAGTCAATAGATGAAAAATTATTGTGAGAACACATCAGGGTAAGAGGATTCTTAATAGACTTACTTAACAGGATTCTCACTGAAGACAGGTCAGGATGATCAGATATCCAGGGTGTGGGGGATGAGGAATCTGATCATACATCTAGAATGATCAGATATCAAGGTACGCTGGTGGGTGGTGATTCTCAAAACAGACTTAGCAGGACTTTTTCTAAAACTGGATGAGGCAGATGGAGGACAAGGACAAGGCCTACTTGTAAAGAAGACCCAGAGGAGCCCATCTAAAATTTGGTCAAGGAGCTAGTCTTTGCCAAGGGTCCCATAAAATGTACATCTGTGCTTTTATGTATATGTTTACACACTGAAATAAACTCTTTAAAAAAAACAAACATGTTTTTACAGAAAATGTGGGAAATATAGGACACTTAGGAATGAAACACCCATTATCTCACCACCCAAAGGCAACATATTTTTTTTATATTCATTTTATTTCCTTCCAGCAGGTATAACTTTAAAAGCATAATGATAGGAAACCAATCCGATCAAAAGAAAGAGAACTTTAAAAAAAGTGTGCAGGCATTATACAAGAGGGAGTTAAAATTCTTAACTGAATACACAGCACTGGAGACAGGATTCTTACCCCACCCCAACCCCAATGGCATCTTGCAGATGGAATTGTTGATTTGAGGGCAATTGTCTCCCATGGATTTTACCAATGTGTGACAATTATCCAAGTTCCTGGGCTGAGAAGCAGCCCTGCTGTGAAAATGTATAGTGCTCAGTAGTCCTCAAAATTTCTCATTCGTTACCCAGGGTGAGATGCAGAGGTAGCCTTGGGGGTGCATAGAGAGAAAGGAGAGCAGAAAGATTTTGTACACCAATTTGAAGCTTGCAAAACAGAGGGGCATCAGTTAAAGTTTTTGGCAAGTATGAGTCCTCATTCTGCTGTGCTTTTTTGCGTGGCATCTATACTGAGACTCTTTAATTTGGGATCTTTTCAACTGCTGCCTTGACTGTGAGATGAAGATAATGATACCTTCTTTCCCAATTCATAGGGATTTTGTTACAATAACATCGTATACATTTTCAAAGAGCTGGAAAAGTTTCAAGTACAAACACACATGAGCTATCACTTGTGTAATTTATAGAGGAGTCAGTAAACTTTTTCTGTAAAGAGTCAGATAGTAGATATTTAAGGCTTTGTGAGTTATATTGTCTTTCTCTACTATTCCAATCTGCCTTGTGATGGGAAAGCAGCCATACACTACAAATGAGCTTAGCTGGTCCCAATACAAACTTTATTTATAGATACCAAAATTTGTGAATGTGAAATGAATTTTCACATTCGTTTTAGATGTTATTATCTGCTTACCATATCTTATTTCCTTAACCATAGTTTAGGCTACTAGAGGGCAGAGCCCATGCTGGATAAATGTTGAATAATAGATCGAAAGCACTTGGCCCTGAATTTGCTAAAGAACCATAGAAAAGAAAGGTATCTGGTAGAATCCTTGATGCTTTGTTAACATAGGAAATTTATGCTAAGTCATTAGTGAAGGACTGGGGATACCAATACCATCCCTACTTTTTTTTTTAAACACAACAAAAATCCCTCTTAAGATCACAGTGATAACCAGTATGCTTTGGAAAACCAGAGTGACCAGGAGAAATGTCTTAGGTTGCCAGGACAGCAAGAAATCATTTCAGGAAGAAAGAGTTTTATTGCAGAGACTGGGCTGCTGAGGAATTCAATTCTTCCATGCTCTCCAAGGCCAGCCACAGGGGCTCAGCATTTATCAAATTCAGGTTGGCCTGCACAATAAACTGTTGCCTGGGATGAAAAGTAACAAGGCTCCTCAGGGAATGAAGGAAGGCAGCAAATCCCTATTTTAGGGAAATTTTGAAATAATCTCTTCTCTGAAGAACTGCAAAATGTGGGCAAACAAAAGCAATATGTGAGTGAGTAGTATTGTTTACTTCCTGGACTTCCAGTCAATAAACCCAATAGATGGCTTACATTTAGGCTAGAAAATAACATCTAAACTCCACACTGCATCCTGATGTCTTGTCAGAAGCATAGCAGGGCAAGGGGTAGAGCATCAGGCCAGTGGAACTTTGCCAGCCTGAACTTGAATTCTTGGAGGAAGAATTACCCTATAGGCAGAGGAAAGAACATTCATTTTTGGTGACACTGTGAATTCTGACTCTTCCTCCAACCTGACAAGGAGACTCACTTTGACCAAACTTTAGTCAGTTTCCTCTTCCTAAATAGGCCTCAACTTCTGTACTTTCAAGTCTGTCTTTGCATCACCCAGCTTTTGCAAGAACCTTGCTAAGTTGGTTTAGCCAGAAATCTCCACCCTCCATATCTGATCACCCTGGATATCTGACTGGGTTTCTCATCCTCCACCATCCCCCAGGTAATGTCTGATCACTCTGGACTGCCTTCAGCACGAATCCTGTTAGGTAAAGTCTAGCCAGAATGCCCCCTTACCCCTAATGTCTTCTCTTAGTAATTTTCCATCCACTAACCTGTTCCTTGGCTATAAATTTCCACTTTTCCTATTATATTTGAGCTGAGAACACTCTGTCAATGTGGAGATGAAGAGGTAAGAAGACTGATCTTGCTCCCATAGACCTCTGGTCTTTCTTATAAAGGATATTCTTGATATTATGGCTCTAGTAAATTCCAGTTTTTATTGAAGGGTGGAAAAGTCACAGAGGAAATTAAGTCAACCACCTAAAACTAAACTTATGACAATTCTATTGCATTGATGATGATGATGACACAACTTTATTGCATTTCCATTTATTATTTTTTACACTCCTTTTAAAAATTTAATTTTATATTTTTATACTGCACGTTCTTATTAGTTATCTATTTTATACATATTAGTGTATATATGTCAATCCCAATCTCCCAATTCATCCTAACCCCCTTTCGCTCCTTGGTGTCTATGGATTTCTTCTCTACAACTGTGTCTCTATTTCTGCCTTGCAGATCTGTTCATCTGTACCATTTTTTAGATTCCACATATATGCGTTAATATACAATATTTGTTTTTCTCTTTCTGACTTACTTCACTCTGTATGACAGTCTCTAGGCCCATCCACGTCTCTGCAAAACACCCAATTTCGTTCCTTTTTATGGATGAGTAATATTCCATTGTACATATGTACCACATCTTTTTATCCATTCATCTGTCAGTGGGCATTTAGGTTGCTTCCATGACCTGGCTATTGTAAATAGTGCTGCAATGACCATTGGGGTGCATGTGTCTTTTTGAATTATGGTTTTCTCTGGGTATATACCCAGTAGTGGGATTGCTGGTCATATGGTAATTCTATTTTTAGTTTTTTAAGTTTTTGAAGGAACCTCCATACTGTTCTCCATAGTGGCTGTATCAATTTACATTCCCACCAACAGTGCAACAGTGTTCCCTTTTCTCCACATCCTCTCCAGCATTTGTTGTTTGTAGATTTTCTGATGATGCCCATTCTAACCAGTGTGAAGTGATACCTCACTGTAGTTTTGTTTGCATTTCTCTAATAATTAGTGATGTTTAACAGCTCTTCATGTGCCTCTTGGCCATCTGTATGTCTTCCTTAGAAAAATGTCTATTTGGGTCTTTTGCCCAGTTTTTGATTGGGTTGTTTGTATTTTTTAATATTGAGCTGCATGAGCTGTTTATATATTTTGGAGATTAATCCTTTGTCCTTTGATTCATTTGCAAATATTTTCTTCCATTCTGAGGGTTGTCTTTTGGTCTTGTTTATGGTTTCCTTTGCTTTGCAAAAGCTTTTAAGTTTCATTAGGTCCCATTTGTTTATTTTTGTTTTTATTTCCATTACTCTAGGAGGTGGATTTAAAAAGACCTTGCTGTGATTTACATCAAAGAGTGTTCTTCCTATGTTTTCCTCTAAGAGGTTTTTTTTTTTTTTTTTTTTGTGGTACATGGGCCTCTCACTGTTGTGGCCTCTTCCATTGAGGAGCACAGGCTCTGGACATACAGGCCCAGCAGCACGGCTCACGGGCCTAGCCGCTCCGTGGCATGTAGGATTTTCCTGGACCGGGGCATGAACCCGTGTCCCCTGCATTGGCAGGCGGACTCTCAACCACTGCGCCACCAGGGAAGCCCTCCTCTAAGAGTTTTATAGCGTCTGGTCTTAGATTTAGATCTCTAATCCATTTTGAGTTTATTTTTGTGTATAGTGTTAGGAAGTGTTCTAATTTCATTCTTTTACATGTAGCTGTCTAGTTTTCCCAGCACCACTTATTGAAGAGACTGTCTTTTCTCCATTGTATATCCTTGCCTCCTTTGTCATAGCTTAGTTGACCATATGTGTGTGGGTTTACCTCTGGGCTTTCTATCCTGTTCCATTGATCTATGTTTGTGTTTTTGTGCTAGTACAATATTGTCTTGATTACTGTAGATTTGTAGAATAGTCTGAAGTCAGGGAGTCTGATTTCTCCAGCTTGGTTTTTTTCCCTCAAGACTGCTTTGGCTATTCAGGGTCTTTTTTGTCTCCATACAAATTTTAAGATATTTTGTTCTAGTTCTGTAAAAAAAATGCCACTGTTAATTTGATAGGCATTGCATTGTATCTGTAGATTGCTTTGGGTAGTATAGTCATTTTCACAATATTGATTCTTCCAATCCAAGAACACGGTATATCTCTCCATCTGTTTGTGTCATCTTTGATTTCTTTTATCAGTGTCTTATTGTTTTCTGAGTACAGGTCTTTTACCTCCTTAGGTAGGTTTATTCTTAGGTATTTTATTCTTTTTGTTGCAATGGTGAATGGAATTGTTTCCTTAATTCCTCTTTCTGATCTTTTGTTGTTAGTGTATAGGAATGCAAATGATTTCTCTGCATTAATTTTGTATTCTGCAACTTTACCAAATTCATTGATTAGCTCCAATAATTTTCTGGTGGCATTTTTAGGATTCTCAATGTATAGTATCATGTCATCTGCAAACAGTGACAGTTTTGCTTCTTCTTTTCTAATTTGTATTCCTTTTATTTCTTTTTCTTCTCTGTCCCTGAATTATTTTTTAACTAAAAGCATCACAAAGCATTCAGTTGTCCTCATTTGATATCCTAAGTCATCAATGACTTTACCCCATGTATCCAATTATTTCTGTTTTTCTACATTTCAAACACCACTCAGATTCATGCCTTATTTTCATATCCACTATTTTTCCCTTACTCAGAATATTCAATTCTCTCACACTATTATAATCATTTTCCAGCATGTATTTCTGCTTTCAGAATTGACCTCTCCCTTACAAACTGGCTGCCATATTATCAACTGATTGATCTTTCCAAAGAAATCGATTGCCTCATTTCTATGCTTTAAAACCTCCACTGGTTCAATGTTGATAAAGGACTAAGTTAAAGCGCTTTACCGTGACACATGGGGATTGACTCTGAGGTCTGATATTAGCTTGTCTTAAATGCAAGTGCAGCCCCATCTGAAAAACTTCAACTTATTTTGCACCTCTGCATTGTTATTATTTTTTCTTGATGTCATGAATATTTACACTTATTGCAGTTGGTGTAATGTTTTCCTGTTATGTGATTCTTACCTGGATGTAAACTTCCAAGAAGAGGGAATGTCTTAGTGATCTCTGCATTCCTAGCCTTCAGTAGAATCCTGTACATAATAACCACTTCTTTTTTAAAACAAGTGAAAGTATGCAATTCTGCTTTGTTCCCCTTATGCTCTTGTGTTATATAAGAAATACACATTTAAACATTAGAGGCACAAGTGTAAATACATTGATAGGTATTTAATTACCAGAGAAGAGGTTAGAGGGAAAGAAGAGGAGCATCTTATTATCAACATAATCAGTAATAGTACTGATATCTTATACCTTACATCTTCTACCCGTATTATCATATTACTATTACACATGACTATAATTACCTCTTGTATTTTCATTTTAAAAATACATTTTATACTTATTAATTTTCAGTGAAAACAAACAAAAATGGTCCAAAGTATTATCACCCAGATAACCTAGATATATCCATATCTATATCTATATCTATGTCTATATATCTATATCTATATACCTGGAAAGGTTGGGTGGCAAAATTATACATATATATATATCACTATATCACTATATATATATTACATATATATACACCCACACACTATATACATGCATACACACATTCACACACTCACACAATGCAATTATTCAATTCATTAACTTAATTTAGCTCCCTAAAGCAACCACTGATTACAATTTCTTTTGATTCCTTCCTGAAATCCTGAAATTGTTTTATGCTTTACTAGCATAAATGTATATAATTATATATTATATAAAGATCCAAAATGTTTTCTTTAACAGTTCCTCTACCATTATCTAAAAAATATCACTTGTTTCCAACTTTTTTGCTACTATCAAAAAATGGTGTAATAAGCATTTTGTTATCAAGACCTTTTAAAATCTGCAGGGCCAATTTCTTATAGTGAGGTTGTTAAATAAAAGGAGCAGGTCCTTTAAAATGTAATGCATGGTGGGGCTTCCCTGGTGGTGCAGTGGTTGAGAATCTGCCTGCTAATGCAGGGGACACGGGTTCGAGCCATGGTCTGGGAGGATCCCACATGTCGTGGAGCAACTAGGCCCGTGAGCAACAACTACTGATCCTGCGCGTCTGGAGCCTGTGCTCCGCAACAAGAGAGGCCGTGATAGTGAGAAGCCAGTGCACCACGATGAAGAGTGGCCCCCGCTTGCCACAACTAGAGAAAGTCCTCACACAGAAACGAAGACCCAACACAGCAAAAATAAATAAATTAATAAACTCCTATCCCCAACATCTTAAAAAAAAATGTATGGTGATAAATTGCATTCTAAAAATGCACATACAGAGTTCCCAATGAGAGTATCCCCTTATCTTTATCCTCCACTGTTTATGAACATAGATTCTGAGAGGAAAAGTAAATAAAGAAGCTAACATTTGAACTCAGCCCTGTTTGGTTTCTGAAACTGTGCTTAAGTCACCATAATCTAAGCATTATGCTTAAAAGAAAGCCTAGATGTTGCCTACATTGTACAGACATTTATAACCTATTAAATTCTATTGAATCTGTAATCTCATCTGATTTCTACAATAACCAATGAAGCTTAGAATCGAAGTGATTAATTGAATTGCCTAAGGACATATAACTACCCGTTATCCACACTCTGTTCACTTCCTTATTCAGGGCTCAAATAGTCTAAAGTGAATTTAGGCACGTAACCTTCTTACCCAAATTTTCTAATTTGTTAGGTGAGGAGGAAAAACCAAGAGACTGAATTAGATGATATCTATGGTAACTTATTTTCATGGGTTTTTTATTCTATTCCCTTAGAGGAGGAATCAAAATGTGTTACCATTTATTTTTAGGTACTACCATCAGAGTACTATTTGGCTGTGGAAAGTGTGTGTGTGTGAGTGTGAGTGTGTGTGAGTGAGTGTAAGTGTGTGTGGACAAAGACTGGGAGAGGAGACAGAGGGCTATTGTCCTTATATTTTAAAAGAGCCATAACTAGCAAGGTATTACATTGAGTCACAATACAAGAATCTTAAAAGTGACACTTTGCTGGCATTATAAATTTCTGTTAACTGCACTCCCCTTGAAGGAGTTTGAGTTAAATATTCAGTCCCAAGTTTTAAAGAGCTCTATTAGAAACCCAGGAGTTTCCTTCAATGATGTAGAAGCAAACAGGATTCTCTGTTAAATCATAAATTCATTAGACAGAAAAGATTAAAAATCTCAACAACTAAAGATGAGTTACCAGTTTTACCCAGATATGTTTACCGCTTGAAAGCTTGCTCTTCATGTGTCATGATTAGTTTGACTTTTGCTGAAGTAAGGTATTTTTATATTTTTCCATCTTCCTTCATGTTTGAAAACAGAAAGTGAGGCCATGTGACACTGGACCAAAGTCTCCACTGAATCATTACTTCACTGGGTGATCTTAGGCTGGGCTCTTGAATATTTCAGTTTCCTAATGTGTAGACTGAAAATGCTGAAAACTACAAATACCCCACCTACTGTAACCTCTGTGTAGACAAAAATGACAATGTGAGAAGAGTGTTTAGTACTAAATACATTACTCTTGCTATTCATTGCTGTCTGCCATGTTTAGCACTTGTAGAATAGTAAGGAGTTATAATCAAGCACAAAGGACTTGGTTTTGGAATAGTAGTATTATTTTCTTGAGTCCAGAGAATATAAATAAATGCTATTTTTATTATTCTTATTTATGGAATCTAACATCCATCTTGATGTTGGTTCTTGTTTGCACTAAATAACTCAACAGATATTTATTGAGTGCCTACATTCTTTGGAACTGTGCTGGTTATTAAGGGACCATTAGCCAATGCATTTTTATAGTTGTGGTCTAATTTCTACACCCTCTTCTTGTGTTCTTGTTTGCTTTTCCTCCTTCATTGGTTTCTCTGAAGGCTGGCTCCTCTCTCTTTCTACTTCTCATTCAGGCCTTCATCATGTTATCCACATCATAAATCATCTTCTTCTTCAATACAACCAGAATTAATTTTCAGATGTATGTGCATTTAATCATGGCATTCTTTTTGTCTAGTTTCATAAATGCTTTTCTCTATTTTCTACCATGTAATTCCATACTCTTGATTGTGACTATCAAAAGTCTTTGTAATCTCACTTCAAATTCAATTTCAGATCATTTTCAGAGTCAACTTAGAGTCAAAACCATCAGTATATTGCATGATATGTATTTTGTGTTTTATCATAAAGGGTAAGAGAATGAGGAATTACTAAAATTTAAACAATAAAAAAATAAAATAAAACACTTCATCAGGAAATAGTCAACATCTTTTCAAGGTAAGATGTTTAATGTTTTCCTTTGGAAAGCTTCATATTTTCTTAAAACCTAATCTGGGCCAATGAGGGAAGGGAACGTGAATTTTTTTCCACTGAATCCCTTCCAAACATTTGTTCTATCTGATCAAGATGGACTTGTTCCCTTTGCAAAATGGAATGAACACATTATGCCCATCCATTAAATGGTTGATTGCTAACAGGCTTGGCCAGATGTGGGGATTTGCCTAGCCTAGGTAATAACACAACACTGTTCATTTCTTCAACTAGTACTTATTATTTCAAAAGCAATTCATCGTTTTAAATAATGAGATAACTCTTGGTGAGAATCACAAAAGCAATTCTTGCCAGCTGGCATTTGTCAGTGAGTAATATATCACCAAGGGGAATGGACGCTTTTGATGGGTGAGGCTAATACATCATTTGGATGAAATGCTGTGATGATATATTGAAGAAGATCAGGATGTCCAAGAAGGAGATTGGATCTTTTCCCTTTTCAGACTGAGATAAGAGGAAAAGGATGGCAGAAACCTCTTTAATTTATAAGAGTAACAAAGAACCCTGAAGGTCTTTAAATAACAGTTGTGTCATTGGTGAAGTGTAATAAGGATGGTCAAAGGAATTGGGAAATTTTTCTTTACAGAAAAATAAAAGAAGTATCTTTCCAGTTGTTAAGCATTACAAAGTGGATTTCCTTACTAAGCCAAATATATGGTAAGCCTTTCTTCCTGCAAAGTTACCAAGCAATGCTGAGCCTTACCTTGACGTGATTAAGCAAATAAAACTGTGTAGAGATGCAGATTCAAAACCACCGTGCTCTTTTACAGGAGGCTGAGTCCTTTCACCTCTGGGGGACTAATTGGTAGGGGTTGCTCTTACAGGCCAAGTGTGCGCTTCTAACTTAATAATAGATGAGGTCTCTAGTTGCCATGGCAATGGCAAGAGTATAATATTTCCCCATTTGGAATTTAATAAAGCTAGCTTTTACCTGAAGAACAGCATTTCAGGATAACATGAAAGTCAGTTATTTGAGAAAAAGGAAAGAATTTTATTTGGTTTCAAAAACTCCAGATTGTCACAAAATGTGCGCATGTACTTGGTGCTGTGCTTGGGCACGCATACACACACAGCACTCTAAGCCACCTCAATTTGAAAGGTACTGTGGTTCTTCAGAAAACCTTCAAGAGCTTCCTTCCTCATTAATAAATAGCTTAGGTTTTAAGTGCCCTGTGAAAATCATGCTATTCTCAGAAACATACACTACAAAGTATCAAAAGCCTAAAAGAGCAGCTAGCTTCTACACAGAGCACTGGTAAGAGGCTGGCTAAAAGAGGTCCCTTTCCGATGGGTGCTTTTAGGTTTTCAGTGCTCTTATGTTGTACATGTTATGTCTGATTATTAAAATATTTGGAGGTGGTGTTTGGTAGGATGAAAGAATGCTACTTGCCACAAGTTAGAGACACCTTGAGGGATCTGAATACCAAAAAAGTAGGGAAAATAGGGCAAGTGATGTAATAGCGAGTTTCAAAAATAGGCAATTATTTTATGAGTATAGGCTCTGGATATTAAGAACGTCAGAAGGGGAATTTAATGCGAAGGAAAAATTTAAAAAACAGTAAAATCGTTTATTTCCCTTGACTGTATAGTTCATATCTGTCCATTTTCTTGAGAGCTCAATACCAAACTAAATGAAAATATTTACTGAGCAGTGCTGCTTGTCTGACACTGTACTTGGTGCCGTGAATAAATCACAGGCCTTTCGTTCAAGGAGTTTAATAACTCAATGGAAAATGGATATTGGGAGCAGAAAGAAGCAATACATAAAAGCACAAGGTAGAGTAAGATAAGGCAAAGAAACGAGTTGCTTGGTGGGTGCAGCAAAATATTCATAAAGGTGATGATTAAAATTCTGCTACTTAAAAGCTGGCTTATTGTCTTATACAAGTCTGTATCACTGGTGCATAGCAGACTGACGGCATTTGATGACTCTAAGTGTTTAAATGAAACAGTAAATGAAAACAAAGTTAACGAATATATAAATGAACATATTAGAAATGACTTTCGTGTGTATGTCAAATTTTGTGACATATCTAAGGTTTCTCTCCTTATTTCAAAAAATATCTGGTAGAAAATTGAATTCAAATAAAGATGGTTCAACTAAAGAGAAATATATATTTTTATTGGTCAGGGGAAGGGATTACCAGAATACCTACTTTGCACAGTCCTGCCCTTATGGGTCAAGGTGCATTTTGACCATTTGCCATGGGACAGTATTTCCTTGATTTATAAACATGGATTTTCAATTCTCACTAGGGGAACATAGAACAATAAGGCTTAGGTCATGCTCTTTGTACTAGATTGTTTATAAAACATATCAAAAGAAAAAGAGAGTGAAGCCTTGTAAGGCCTTTAAATTTTGTGTTATATTATGGGAACATTTGCATAATTGTTTCTTTGTAGAATCTTTGCAAGGCCACTTCTCACTGAGTCAGATGAGAAAGGAAAAGTTGGATGTTGCCACTGTTAATTATCTTGACTATAGAAGACAGGAACATGTCGTTTTCAGTGTCCAGGTAGTGTCAGTGGACCTTGACCATAGATATATTTATTTACTTATGCTTAAACTCCAGGAAAGAGAGCTCTGGAGTAAAAGGACTAAGCAATCAATACTGGTAATATCAGGTAATATCTGATTTGTAAACTGTTTTGAATAGAAAATAAAAAGATTCTGTGGACAATCCCTTTTGTACGCTATCTTATCTTGAAATTCAGACATTTCATACATTGTTTTATAAAAAGATCTCATCAAATAGCTTGGCACCTTAAATGGGAGAAGAAGGTCTCCTTGATCTTAGTGAAAAATTCCCTTAAATAGTATGCTGTGAAAACAAACAAACCAAAGGATTTGAGATGGGGGGGAGGGAAAAGAGTCCAGCCAAAGGCAAGTGTAAGGGCAGAGACACGAGGCTGGGAACGTAACTTGTGCCACAAGAAGCACAGAATGCAGTTCCCTCTGTCTAATGTCTGATCCTCAGATGTTAGTGTACATAGCAAACACTAGGCAGCTTACTGAAGATAAACATTTCTATACTCCACCTCTGTATATGGCAGATGTGGGTGGAGTCTAGGAAACTGCTTTGTAACAAGTATCTCCAGGAATGTTTTAAATCTTTTGAGAACAATAAGAACTTTACTTTCAAATTTTAGCGGCGTGTTTGTTTTAAATACCTATTTATGTTAAACATAGAGTGTGGATGTTCTCACCTGCATAGGTAGGTCCAGCTGGTCATGCACATGTATGAAGCATGCTGGTGTTACTGAAAGTAGGGGTCTGGCTGCTTGACACTCAAAAGCCAATAAAGAGCCAACGTTGGTGGAAAGGAACGTTTGCTTTATTTTGGATGCTGGAAACTGGGGGGAAGGGCGGACTTCTCTCCAAAGGCCAGCTCCCCGCCACTGACAATCAGTGGGCAAGAGCTTTTAGAGACAGAGGGGAGGGGGTTACATGCAGAAACAGCAGAGTCAGCTCTGACAGTCATCTTGAAATTGGTCATGTGGTGGTCTGACCAGTGTCCCTTGATATTTTTAGGTACAGTTAATCTTTAGTTCCAGGGTTGGTTTGTTTCCATTTTTTCTAGGCAAATTCTCAGAATTGTGCCTGCTAATGTCATGGCTACAGCCTGGCCACCATGTAGTTAACTTCTTCCACCTCATAAGGGTTTCAGTATTCACAAGACAGCTCACAGGATATGGCTCAGAATATTATCTATAGCCCTTGAAAAGAAACTAAATGTCCTTAACTATGCTTAATGACTAACCTATTATTATTTAGTCTTATTGGGCTGTTTTCATTTGTTTCTGCATTTTCTCACTTCTCTGATTAAACCTATTCTTTGGCTAAAATTTTTCCACAGACAAAAGGCAGGTGGAGGACTTGGTGGGAAAGGACCCTAGGGTCCTGCTCCATTTCACTGGGTGTATGGCAGTGGGATGTGGGGTGGACAGTGGGAGTTGGAAGCTTTAGATTCTGGTTAAGGAAGCAGCTGTTACATAGCTCCAGCCAATTTTTGATGTGGTCATGATTTATTTCCTCAGTTAAACGATTGTGTGTGAGCCAAACTGATATCTCTGAGGGCTGGACATTGACCATGGAAGGCTTCTTTTCAACTGCTACTTAGAGTTTAGGTGTAGGTGGATTTGGAAGACAGGGAAGCGAGGAGGCTACAGAAATTGACTGGCCTCATGAAATTGCAGGACTCGATGTTAGTACCTTAATTTGTAGGCAGTGGGGAGCCACTGAAGACTGGTGAGCTGAGGAATGACATATACATTAGTCGTTTCTAACTTGGCAGTTGGATTTCCAATTGAGGAGGCAATTTGTTGTAATGGAATGAGCACTGGGTTTAGTGACAAAAAACTCCCCTTTGTGTCCCAGTTATGCCACTTATTTCTTGATTGAATAAAGGAAGGCTACTTAATTTCTGTGAGTTTTTATTTCCCTTCTCTGTAAAATGAGCAAATAGGTTTGTTGTGAGGATGAAACAATCTATGACAAGGGATTTACAGCTTACTAAATGATATTCAGGTATATTTTTCTAGAGTTTTGGGTCAAAGGGAAGAGAGATTGGAATCTCAGGAATAGCATTGGGAGCCCACAGTAATGGCCAAGGAGAGAGGGTGACATTAATGTTTACATAATGGTCAGGCTGATGGCATAATTCGGGAGACTAGGGAGGATGAGCAAATTCCTCTGGAAACCCCTCTGCTATACTCTATGTGGGTGACAGAGGAGAGTACACGGAAAAAAGACTAGAACCACAGATGAGCATCTGTTGTACCATCTGGGAGGTGCTTTCCTGTAAGTTCTGTGGGTGAATCCCAGCATGGCTGGGAGTACAAAATCGCTAGTGACCGCCTTCAGGTCACCATGGGCCGTTTAGCTGTCAAAGTCTCTACAGCAGTATTGCTAACAGGTTCAAAACCTGGCCTATGGATTCAGATGGACCTGGGTGAGAATATTGGCTCTGCTACTTATTAGCTTGGGCAAGTGACTGAGACTCTATGACTCAGTTGCTCAACTGTAAAATGGGAAGAGGCATAAGACCTTAGCAGTGTTGTGAAGATAAAACAAAATGATACACATAAGACATTTAGCAAAATGCCCCTCATAAAATGTACTTAAAAATAGTTGTTATTTATATTGGTGAAATCACTCTTCTTTGTCTCATCTGCATAATTTGAAAACATAATCACTATACACGCACATACGCACACACACATATACACACTGTACACACACATAAATATGCGCAAACATACGCACTATACACACATGCACACGTACGCACTATATGCACACACACCATACGCGCACACACACATACGCACATACATATGTACATACACACTATACACACATACTCACTATACGCACACACACACATACACCCTATATGCACACACACGTACATATACACACTATATGCACACACACATACACACATGTACACATCCACATATACACACTATATGCACACACACATATACGCACATACATACACACATTCACATATGCCTATACCACACATATGCACATACATACATACACACATACTCTCACTCACACATGTCAGCCTCATATACTAGTTTGGAGAGTTTAGGGGTATTAAGGAATCAGAAAATTGGGCTGGTTCATTTATAATTTGGAAGTGCACCACAGCCATGGAGTTAAATAAAAAATGCTAAATATATATACATATGTATATTTAAATCTCTGTGTCTCATAAAAAACTCAAAATAAGAGTAGAGATACATTTTTAAAAGCATAAACCTATGTGGATAAAGAAAACAAAAGAGGAGACAGCAGTAACACTATAATGGAACCCAGGAAGCAGATGGCAAGTAGTAACTGACTCAGCAGACAAAACAATGACAACAAAACAAAAAATTGGAAATGATTCTAATAGTGAGTTTTGGAGGGAGATTGCATACACAGTTAAGTTGATTTTTTCACCATAACCTTATTAGGGTTCAGAGATTGGCAGCCCCAGTACTTCTGAATGTGAAAGTGCATGTAGGGCTGGAAAGAGAAGGTATGATTGAGAGTTCCCATGAGAAGCAGTGAGATGCTCAGATTATTTTTTTTTATCCAGTGCTCTGGATCATTGATTTTTCCTCAACTAATCAAAAGATTGAAGATTTGTCCTCTAGACAGATTGATCCAGAGACTCTGGAGTCATGATATCAGGCACTGCTATGGGTGAAGGCTCTATTCCAGAAAAAGTGGTTTGAAGTAAAGCCAAAAATTAAATGGGGTTATCTATATTATCCTTCCCTTAGTTTGCTCCCATGTTTGCAGATTGGAGATATTATTTCAGAGGAAACTGACCAGTTCAAGGGAAAAGAACTACAGACACTGACATTTGAGGGACCCCAGGAAATGACCAAGCAGATCAGCTATATCAAGCCTTACCAGTTGAGAAGCCCACTGCCCACCTCACACACAGAGAGATTCCAGTTAGCTTTGTAGCACCCCCATTCTTGAGTAGATATACAAAGATTAGTAGATATTTGAAGGAAGTCTCGAATGTAAAAACATATCAGCCCAAGCTAACAAAGAAATAGGAAAAAATAAGGAACATAGAGGAAACAGAAAATTCACGGAAAGTGAAAAAAACCTCAAAAACTAATTAGTGTATTTAGATAAGAAAAATGCCTACTTGAAATGAAATGAAAGAGACAGAATAATTGACAGAATTAATACCACCAATATCAGCTCAAGCATCACCAATTCAGGACAATGCCTAGGGTTGTGGAGTAGTCTGCCTTCTGCCTTTCCGTCTTCCCCAGAAGATGTATTCTTTGTACCTTTCCACCTGGGCCAGAGGGTGAATGTAAGGGGTTAAAAGGGATTCTTATAAAACTTGTGAATAGCTGGGTGCAATGGCCTGAGGATATGGGTCATTTTCACCCACAGCAAGCAGGGGAAGTCATTATTAACATATGATGAACAGACCAGGAAAAACACATGGCACAGATGGAATATTGTCATGTACCCATCAAAGGAGTTCAGTAGTCAGTAGTTGTTCTCCCCTCCTGGGGGGATATGCTCTGTGTGGAACTGAACAGTTGTACTGCAGGGGGCCGGGGTGGGGGACGATTACAGGAGTGGTAGGGGGAGAATGTTGAGAATTATCTAAAGAAAACCTGAAGATTTCCTCCCAAGTCTCCTTTCATGTCTATTATCCGCATGCATTGCTTGGCCTCAGTTCCTAGAATGCACAATAGGCAATTAATTGACAATTTAATTGACAGGTATTGAGTGGTATAACCTAATGGAATGTATCAGGTATCTGGGAGGCACTGAGAATATAGTAATATCACGAGAAGAAGCTGGAATGACTACTGGCTCTCCCTTCTGCTTCATAGATACTGGCGGAGTATCCAGCACTGTAACAGAATAGCAGTAGCCAAGCAGGCAGCTACCAGTGAAAGAAGCACCCCAAACTTGGAGACTTCCCAGGAGCCAATCCTTTTTGAGGGATCCGAATAGAGACAATTATTATGCATCCCACCACAGCCTCCCAAGCTTTCAGGTTTCATGCAAATAGACAGGTATTTCTTCCCATTGCCATGACATCTTCAGTCACTTTCCTTCCTGTGATGGTCAGCGTCCACTCATTTACACCCACACTGTGATTGTTGGAGTGGGTCAGCCCAATGTTCACCTGGCAGGATATCTGGACAAGAAGCATAATATAGTAGGGAGCAGAGTAAAGGTAATGCATATGTTCCTGCCACAGTGGGACACAAATCCCCAACCAGAAGATGGCAGTGATAACAGGTAGCATCCACTCACATTCCGGCACAGGACGCTGCCCAGATTTCTAACAGCCTAAGACTGACTGAGTAAGAAGTGAAGAGAACTGTGTGAGGGGACATCCATGTTGTGCAGCTCCTGCAGCCTGACTCTTTGGTTGCTAACAGAGGTGAGAACAGATTGATCCCTGGAGGGGACCGGCTAGATTTTGGCATCCAACCAGCTTACCAGTTACTGGCCAGAATCTGGTTAGAACACTTTTCACCATTCTATAGTCCTCATTTTCTGTAGAAGATGTAAATGGCAAGTCATACACTTTAGCTGCATGCTGGGTGACGTAGAATTCTGTGGCCAAGGATTGAAGGGGCTCTATTTTCAGAATGAACCATGTCTGCATATACCAACAGGAAACAGAGTTGTCTCACAAATCCAACAGGTGTAGAGTGTAAGGGGGCATCCCCAGCTTGACAAGCAGTGCTTCCTTCTCAATGTTGAGGTTATCAGAGGACTCTAAAGTCCAAGGAGACAGTTTTAACACTGGAGCCACCCTATTAGACTAAATTTTATACTATACTAATATCAAAAGGATGGTGTACAAGTTTAGTGTCCCATTCATCCCTGTCTTCCAGAGGGTCCACACCTCCTTTAATGTTCCTCCTGTAAATGTACTTATTTATCACTTTGACTGTGGGGAGTGTCCACGAGCTAATATTTTTTGAGTTATATGGATCAATTCATCGTGCTTGATCTGTCAACCTAAAATTCATAACGAAGTATTTTCAGAAAGGAGCTATCTGTGGAGGCCACCCTAATGATTTTGTTGGTTTACATGGTCTCCCATGGGGACCTCCTTCAATTGGATGGAGGCACAGTCACGTTGGTCAAAGTACTTAGACTTCGTTGCTTCCTTTCACCAGTGTTTTTAGTGTACTAGCAACATACTGTCCCAACAGCAGGGCACATGAAGATAGGATCTTAGCAAACATGTGGTTCACCACTGCCCATTTCATTCCAGAGTGGCACATAGGGATATATCTAATAGGGTCATACATCAGACTCTAAGAGATGGACCTCAGCTCTTGGACTGGGGAATGTTAAACTACATCATTAGAAAAGAATACCCTTCCTCTGGAATAAAGGGCTGGGACCCAACAGCAATTTCACAAGAGACTTTGAACTTGTTCTGCTACTTCATCATTTATTGGTAGCAAAAATACCAGTTAGCTTCCTGGCATAGTCAGAAAGCTGAGGTTAAAGCCTTAAGAATATAGCAACGTAAAATGGCAGAAACATGGCCTTGACTCCTGATGCTCCATTTCAGCACTCATGGATGGGGAAGCACCAACCCCTTCTCTGCATAACCAAAGTATCCAAGGCCTTGAGATTGAAGCTACCTGTTGTGGCAAATCAGTGGCTTCTAGTCTTGATCTATTGAAGGATGAATTGCCTTAATCACTCAATTACAGTCAGTTTCCATAAAACTATGTGGGAGACCCAGAGGCCATCCTGCAGGGGATCCATCAAATTAATCCTTATGTCTCACTGTCTGACATGCATCTCAATCTCAGCATGCCCCAAAACAAAAATTCTTAAATTCTCCCCACTAAAACCTAGCTCCTCTATAGTCTTCTTCAACTTGGTTACTTACAATTCTATCCTCCCAAAGAATTTGTAGTCATCTTTGACTTCAAGTTTTCTCTCACATTTCACATCCAAATGGCAATTATTGTTGATTCCCCTTTAATAATACATCCAGAACTCAACAACTGTTCACTGCTGCCTTCATTGTCTGAGTGACCATCCTTTCTCACCTGGTATAATAGTTTCCTAGGACTGCTACACACTGAGTGGCTTAAACAACAGAAATTCCTTGTCTCACAATTCCAGAGGCTGTCAATCTGACATCAATGGTTGGTTCCTTCTGGAAGCTGTGAGGGAGAACCTGTTCCATAGATTTTGGAGGTTTATAAGTATTCTTTGGGTAGTAGATGCATCATCACGGTCTCTGTCTTCATGCTCACATGGTATTCTCCCTGTGTGCATGTCTGTGTCCAAACTACTCCTTTTTAAAAGGACACTGGTCATATTGGATTGGAACCCACCCTAATGACCTCATTATAACTTGTTACCCCTGTAAATACCTATTTTCAAATGAGGTCACATTCTGAAGTACTGGGGGTTATGACTTCAATAGCTTTCAACCCACAATTCAACCCATAACACCTGGATTACTTGAGTAGCTTTTTAACTGGTGTCCCTGTTTCCACCCTTTTCGATACTACCTATTCTCACCTCAGCAGCCAGAGTAAAGCAGTAATGGAATTCAGTAACACTACCCACCTCTGAGTAAAGTCCTCTCATGGTTCCCTGTCCTGTTTAGAGTAAAAACCAAGTCCTTAAGATGCCATCCAATGTCCTATGTGATCTGATGAGGAAATCAAATGGCAATTATCAATAGTCTACCTAGGATAAAAGTTTAAAATCTCAAACTATCAAAGGATCATTATTGTTTTGCCCTTCTCTGCAAACACTGTCATTACTTTGTAGCTCTTTAGTATAGATCAGGGGTTGTCAAACCATGGCCTGTAGGTCAAATGCAACCCATCACTTGTTTTTTCTAAATAAAATGTTATTGGAACTTAGTCACGCTCACTTGGTTGCTTGTGGTCTATGGCTGCTTTCAGCTACAGTGATGGAGTTCCATAGTTGTAATTGATCGTATGGCCCAAAAGGCCTAAAATATTTACTACCTGGTCCTTTACGGAGAAAGTGTGTTGACCCCTGACACAGATCTTCAATATTTTACTGATCTAGACAAGTACGCCAATCTCTTTTTAAATCCTAAGTGTTTTACTGAGCAAACACCAGCAGCCTCTTTCCAATTTAACCACATCAAATGCTCATTTGAAGTGTGTCACCTTATGACTTTCTTCTGGGCACTGGGAGGTCTCACTTTCCCTACTTAATTATTATGTATTCCTTGGCCTTCTCTTCTCCTGACGACCACAGTGCAAGTCCTGAAGGGCATCTTAAATATATTTATGTAAAGTAAGCCTATAATTCTGAAGTTTTAAGAAATTGAAGTGTGATGACCTCTAAGCTTTGGTTGGTGAACGTTTTTCTTCTTTCTCTTTTCAGAGTAGGTCTTATAAAGAGCAAAGTCTTACTTTTAAAATTTTGTGTGTGTATGTGTCTTTTCTTCGCCCCCAACAAGAGAGTTCGTTTCTCAAACTATACCTCTCAGGTATTGTCTCCTGTTAATCAGTCCCCTTAAGCCCCAATGCTCCTCTTTTTTTTTTTTTTTGAGCTCCCATCTCATGCCATCTCATGACTTTTGTCTTTGCCATGCTTTCCACCAAGATTCCCCCAAATATACACATGGCTCACTCCTTATTTCCTTCAAGTATTCACTCACATGTTGACTTCTCAAAAAAGACTTCTTTGACCACACCTTAAAGCTGTTATTGACACACCTGACTCTCCTGTTTCACAACATAGAACTCACCAATGTATAACATACTATACAATTTACTTTATAATTTTGTTGTTAACTGTCCTCCTTCTTTGAGTATGCACTACATAGTGAACTATACACTGTTCTGTGTCTAGAACAGTGCCAGGCATATAATAGACACTCAGTAAATATGACTGGCAGAAATTAGAATACAAACAATTCCACATACAATAACACAACACCAAACCAACAGCGTTGAGTTCAGGATCAAGGTGTAGCAAGAGTTACACACTTCTTGGAATTAATCATTCATAAAGGGGATAGTATTTACTAAGTGTCTATTAGAAGGCTAGAACTCTTCTATAAAACAAGAGATGTACAGCCTGCTATATTTTTCTCTTTAACACTTATCACTCCCCAGCTTTATATAATAGACGTATATTTACTTGCTTATCATCTACCTTACCTCCCCAACTTTCCTCCAAGTGGTATGCCAGCTCAGTAAAAACTGTCATTTCCCCTGTTGTGTTCAATGCTCTATTCCCAGTTCTTGGAAAACTACCTGGCCCATGGTGGCATCAAAAGGTAACTGAACTAGTATGATTTGTTTTTGAGGTTCTCCCCCATGTACACTATTTCATTCTCTTCCAAACTGTCCACCTTACTCCCTTTACCAGCTCTTTCTTTCCACATCTGAGGCTTTTTGGTTTAGTGTTTTGTAAAGGTGAGCAGTCTTCACCCTTTGATATAATATATTGCAATGATATTTTTAATAGCAGTAAATATAATTTGGAGATAGTATCATTGAATCTAGTATCCTTCTCAAACTTCATAATAGCTGTTTGTTCAAAAGGAAGATATGAGTTTAATGTAGCAGCACTGATTTTCTCATGTGAATTGTAACTGGCTCTACATATTAGGGAGAAAGGCAACAAAGCTCTCTGTATTGAGTGCCCACTCTGAGTCAGCTTCATCACATAACTGAATTGTTAACTTGCATAGCAACACTTTGAGCTAAATTCTCCTACAAACTTTTTACACTTGAGAAACTGAATCCCATGGAAGTGAAATTCCTGCTCCAAATTCATACAGCTGATAGCAGGCAGAGCTGCATTTGCACCAAAGGCTTCCTGGCTCACGTCTTCTCATCATCCTGCTCTCCAATCCAAAGTTCCCAAAGCATTTTAAATGCCGTGAATGTGTGCAAATAAAGAGAGATTTATTATAGCTAATAATAAGAGTTTCCATGAGGTCTTTAGGAAACAAAATTGGAGTGTCAAAATCAAAAAACAGTAAAAAAGGCATAATTACAATAAAAATATATTAACATGAATTAATATACATTACAACTACTGTGTTAGCTAAGAAGTGATCTACATGCCTGGTGTGAGAAGCTATGAAAGAGGGAAACTGTAGCTCTTGTATTTTAGGTCAGTGTTTCTCACACTTAAATAATGGATAAATCTAAAATAGATAACTAATGAGAACGTACTGTATAGCACAGGGAACTCTACTCACTACTATGTGGTGACCTAAATGAGAAGGAAATCCAAAAAGGCAGGGATATATGTATATGTATAGCTGACTCACTTTGCTCTACAGTATAAACTAACACAATATTGTAAAGCAAATATACTCCAATAATATATATATATTTATTTATTTATACATATAAAAAACAAAAAGAAAAAACAAAACAGAAAAACTACATGGAACTGAATTCAGCCAATGTGAATGAGCTTGAAAGATCACCTCAAGCTCTGGATGGAACCACAGCACAGGTGACACCTTGATTTTAACTTTGTGAGACTATGAACAGAGAACCCAGATGTTCTGTGCCCAGACTTCGAAGCTAGAGAACTGTGAGATAATAAATGGGTGTTGTTGACTAAGGGAGAAAAGAAAGATCTACTTTAGAGTAAAAGGCTGAAAAATATATAGAAAGAATGAAGAAATGATGAAGTTAGATAATCAACAGTTTGCAACTATAATAATTAAAAAAGTGATTCAGGCAAGCATCTTCTAAGGGGGAAAGGTTTGATTACAAACAGGTTATTTACAGCATCTCAAAATATTTCCCTACAAATTATGTATTAATTTCAAAAGGAAAAAAAGTTAATATGGTAACGACTCCTTAACTAAATAATCAAAATATGTCAACAATAAACAACAATCACCTGAGAAGGGTACATCATCATAATGTGGTATTTTAGCCAAAAATGCATAATTTGAATCTAATTATGAGAAATATTGGAGAAACACAAATTGGGAAGAATTCAATAAAATAATCTCCTGTATTCTTGAGAAATATCAATGTCATAAAAGACAAAGAAAGGCTGAAGAATCCTCCATATTTAAAAAAATCTGGAGAGATGTGACAGCTAAAAGTAATATGTCACCCTAGACTGGGAATAAAAAACCTACTATAAAGGACATTATTGGGACAATGGGTAATATTGCAGTGTGGACTGTAGTTTAGATAAAAGTATTGTATCAATGTTGAATTTCCTGAATTTGATAACTGTACTCTGGTTATGTAAGAATATTCCCACTGAAGTTTTAAAGGGTAAAGGGACATGATTAATGCAACCTACTCTCAAATGGTTCTGGTGGGAAAAAATTATTTTTTACACACATGCACACACATACACACAGCATAATAAAGATAAAATGTTAAAATTTAGACAAATGTTAACATTTTAAAAATCTGGGTAAATTGTTATAAATGTTCTTTGTACTATTGTTACAATTTTTCTGTAAGTTAAAAATTGTTTCAAAATAAAAAGTAAAATCAGATTTTTTCAAATTAAAAAAAATCCCCTTTAAAAGAAGAAAAATAAATCACTCTCTGACCTTTAGGAGTTACTTGAATTTTCTTTACTGCAGCATTAGCTGACTGTGCTTAAAACTTCATGTTCATTGATTTTATACAACTGAAAACAGTTTAAAATATTGAAAACTACAAAACTATAAAAACAAAATTTGTTATCAATACTTAGTGTGGTTCATGGAGATGTTTGATTACAGTAAATGTTTATCCCAATATAAAATATAACTCTGATATACAAAGTGTAGGATTTTTTAGTTGGTCTTGAGTATTGTACCCACTACTATGTAATTACTCAATTATCCCTCTATTCTCCCCTTTTGGAACGAGTGCATAACTTTTGCATGGTGGTTGATTTTCATTAGAAACAAATATAATATTTCCTACGAAGTCCTCTTCTGTTTGTAGATATTGTTTGGTCTGTTTGTAGTCTGAGTCAATTAAAATAGTACTAAGTGGCACTCATTCTGCCATAAATGCATTTGAAAGTAGGCATTGAATATGCCAGCATTGGGTCATAAGGTGATCATGTAGGTGATCCTGATTATATTTATTTTAAAAATTAATAAAATCTCAAAATATTATTATAGAAAAATAAATATTTTTAAGAGTATGAATACATATCTGTCCCAGCCATCCCTTCCACCCCTTACCTCATCCTGAATAGCCAGTTTACAAAATACTGTGATGGGCTATTTCTAATTCTTGACATATATTTTCTTTTCATATATCAATATCTCTCAAAGTTTCTTGGCACAACTGAAATCTACTAACTATAAATAAATAGAAACATATTTCAAAAATAGGTTTTGAACACAGACTGTTACATGTTCACAGAATATGGAGTTTGAATTTGCAAAATATTTAGTGAGTTTAAAAGTCAGATTCATTATTTTAATGTTGATATGTATCATGGTATTAAGAAGAGACCAAAACAAAAAAGATAAAGAAAAAAACAAATAGGTGACAGAAAAGGGCATACAGGGTTATCTGAATTGACTTTTACCTTTCTCCTGACACACTGAAAAGTTTTGTTGATTTTAAACACACTTATCATTAGCTTCTACTCTCTATAAAGAAACAAAATTCTTAGGCTTCCCTGGTGGGGCAGTGGTTAAGAATCTGCCTGCTAACGCAGAAGACACGGGTTCGAGCCCTGTTCTGGGAAGATCCCACATGCTGCGGAGCAACTAAGCCTGTGCACCACAACTACCAAGACCATGCGCCACAACTACTGAGCCTGCATGCCACAAGTACTGAAGCCTGCACTCCTAGAGCCCATGCTCTACAACAAGAGAAGCCACTGCAATGAGAAGCCCGTGTACCACAGCAAAGAGTAGACCCCACTCACCACAATTAGAGAAAGCCTGCATGCAGCAACAAAGACCCAACGCAGCTAAAAATAAAAATAAATAAATTTATATATATAAAAAAAGAAACAAAATCCTCTTCCCTTCATGAAGCTTTTCTTGAATGCTAGATAAAGGTAGTTTGTATACAGGAGGGTTTCTACTGTGCCCACAACTGTTTCTGGTACATTTCCCATCTGCTTGTAGCAAATCAAAACCTTTTCTTATGGCTTTCCATTTGTCTTACTGCCATTTATAAATACATTTGCATCATTCTTCATTCATATACTCTACAATCCCAGGTTGACCCATCAATTTAACTTACTTAGTATGGTAATTACTGAGCAGAAAACTTTAATTGCTTTGTGAAACTGTAATGCAAATTACTCAATAGGGACCTTACTTAATTGAAGTCTGGCAATTTGTGTTTTCCAATATTCACCAATTCATATAACCGAAATTGCTGTGTTACATTGTAGATACATGTCTATTAGCTACTCTTCAGCATTATAATTTTATCTCATGAATTTTACTAAGAAGTAATGAGAATTCCTCTTGTCAACACCTTGACAATTAGTTATTACCTTATTTCTTATAATCTAAGACATCATTGATTTTCAGAGACACCATTATTTTATAACCACTAAGAAAGAAAAATTGCAGCTAAAATTGACATTCTTCTGTCATATGATAACTGCAATTTCCGACTGCTAAAATATGTTTTTATGTTCATTCTAACCATGTCTAAGTGACACCAAAAATTAATTAAGGAAGAGCACAGTTTTAAAGAGTGCCATAGATGCTGTACTGTTTAATTACACAGTACTAAAATCAGTAAACTAGAATTTTTCTGTTGTTTGAATTTTGAATGCACATACATTATTAATATAATACAGCTGTTTTATTTTTAAATATCCTTACCTTAAAATTTGTATGATGTTGGGTCTTCATTACTTGTGGGTATGTCTAAGTGTTCTGTTAAATTGTAAGCTCTCAGTGGAAAGGAAATATGTCTTCCTTATGTAATATTTGATATATTCAAAAGTTTATTAATGAATGTGAATGTATAATTTGTCAATAATTATAAAATGAAAAGCTGTGAACAAACTACTCAAATTAAGTTGTATATTCCCCAATATGATTGATGCTGGATGCTCTATGTATTCTCTCTGACTTAATATTTCATCCACCATCAGTGGTAACAATATCCTCAACTTTATTTTTCATGTTCATCTTGTCTTATGTTATAGTGTTACTCCCTCATACATGACTTTTTGTGTGATATATTATTTTTTAGCTTTATAAATATGTTATCAAGGATTTTGTCCTCAACATCTATTTGTGCTGTTGCATGTAACTGTAGCTCATTGATTTTGCCTGTTCTATAATATCTCACTGTTTGAATCTCCCAAAATTTACATATCCCATTTTTCTGAAAATTTGGATTTTGTCCAGGGTTTTGTTTGTTTACTTTTGCTAATGTGAAAAAGACACACTATACATTCATTTGCAGGTTCTCCTGGTAAATCAGTAAGAGTTTCTCTAGTGAACAGACACACACAGAGCAATGGAATAGTTGTGTTATATAATATAACATATATGTCCATCTTTATGAGTTAGTGCTTTCTAAAGATGATTCATTCACACATCTACCAGAAGTATAAAAGTGTATCTATTTCCATACATTTGCCAACAATCAGTATAGTCAGGATTCTTGATTTTTTTGTTGTTACTGAGTTTTGTGTTTTAATCAATCTAGGGGTATAAAATCAATCTAGTGGTATTCGATTCTATATTTACATACATGGTTGAATCATTTATAATACAAGTTTTTGTGCATAGTTAATTTCTTGCAGCACAATATTTTCTTGAAATTCATTTATTTTATGAGTATCAGGAGTTCCTCCCTTTTTGCTGTTGAGTAGCAATCAATTGTATACACATAAATCAATTTGTTTATTCATTGACTTATTGATAGTTTTGGCTATTATGAATAAAAATGTTACAAACATTTGTTTATAAACAGAGTTTGCCCAAAGATAGTTTTTATATTACTCTTGGATAAATAGATAAGAGTGAATTTTATGGATCATTTTTAAGGGTAACATTTTAAAAAGCGGTCAAAAACTTTTTCAAAGAGGTTATACAACTTTATATTCCCACTAGTAATATTATATGAGTGTTACAGCTATGCCAATCCTTACTAACACTTGATATTGTAAGTATTTTTTATTGTGACCATTCTAGTGGCTGTATAGTGGTATCTCATTGTGGTTTAATACTGCCTTTTGAAGCAACTAATCACACTGAGCATTTTTTTCATGTGCTTATAGGTAATTTTTTTATATTCTAGATGAAGTGTTCAAATGTTTTTGCCAATACTGGGGGGTATTTCTTCCATATTAGTGAATTATAAGTGTTCTTTATATATCCTAAATAAAAATCCCTTTTCAGATATATACATCATAAATGCTTTTCCACTCTGTGGCTTGCACTTATATTTTCTTAACAATATTTTTGAACATCATAAAATTTTAATTTAGAAAAACATCTTTTTTCTTTTATGCATTCATACTTTTTTCATCTTATTTATAAAGTCTTTATCAACCTTAAGTTGCAAAATTTTCTCCTATTTTTTCTTCAAGAAATTTGTATAACTTTAACCTTCATATTTATGTCTAAATTCTGCCTTTTGAGTTAATCTTGTTACATGGTGTGAGGCAAGGATCAGGACCCATGTGTGCCAAATGATGTCCTGTTGTTCAGTATCTTTTGCTGTAAAGACTATATATTGTCTTCCCCATTGAAATACCTTGACACTTTTGATGAAAATAAGTTGACAATGTATATGTGGGTCTATTTCTGGATTCTCTTCTGTTTCACTAACCTATGCAAACTTCCCTATAGTACATTTTGAAATCAGATAGTTTAAATGTTCCAGCTTTTTTACTGGTTAGCTAAATCCTTTGGCTGTTCTTGTTCCTTTGCATGCCCATGGATGGACTTAGAGGGTATTATCCTTAGTAAAGTAAGTCAGACCGAGAAAGGCAAATACTGTATGATATCACTTATATGTGGAATCTAAAAAATAAAACAAACAAATGAATATAACAAGAAAGAAACAGACTCACAGATTAAAAGAACAAACTATTGGGGAGAGGGAAGGGGGAGGAGCAAGACAGTGAGGGAATTAAGAGGTGCAAACTGCTATGTGTAAAATAAATGAGCTACAAGGATATATTGTACAGCACAGGAAATATAGCCAATACATTGCAATAATTTTAAATTGAGTATTTTTTAATAAAAATATTAAATCACTATGTTGTATGCCTGAAACTAATATAATATTGTAAACCAACTGTACTTCAATTAAAAATATGTAAATTCAAGTCCAGTTCTTATAACATTCATTCTTCAACTGTTTTCTACTTTCTTTTCATTGTTGGTATATATTTCCTCCACATCATTAATGAAAGCCCATAACACAAAATAATGAATTGTCAAGTCAGACTCCCAAAAGTTAGAGAACTGATCTATTACCAATCTTTAGTAAAACTTCAAGCTTATGACTAATCATGAGACACAGACAATGCAGAGAGGACTGGGACTCTCTGTGGCTCCCAGGTCCTTTCATATTGCATTGAATACAGTCAGCCCAGGTTAACATATGAGTTCTCTAAGTAAGTCTCTAAGTAATATCCCCAGCTGTATTTCACAGAGAAGTGAGTCATTTTGATCACGAAACATTTCCATTTTATGCTGTTACTAGTTTTTGTGTCCTTTTCCAGGGAACTATGCCCCATAAATAAATTAATCCCAAACATGTTTATCATGAACAATGCTAGACAACCAGAATCATTCTGATAAAAATGTTCCAGGGTAAGGACTCTCCCAAAAGAAATGTTAGTTTCTTTGCCAGGACATTTACCATTAGCAGGTTTATAAGGGGATTTGACTAAGTCACCTTCTATGTTTCCTGTGGGTGTCCTCCTTGAAAGGAAGAGAAGGTTTTGCACACCTGCTGCTTAATTATTTATAGTTCAGTGCCTAGCATAACCCGCATACTAAGTTCTGCACAAAGTGACTGTTCTTCATGTTTTTCTGGACCTTTCTGTGACAGTGACCTCATGGTTATTCAGTCCTTAATGCCACAAGACAATACCAGTTAGAGGTTAGCTTCAGCTGACCTCAATTTCTACCCCACTAGCTGAAGGACCCTGTTTCTTAGGATCTTAGTTTCCTCAACTGTAAAACAAGAGGGTGGTATCAGGTGACTTCCAAAGAGGCCTTGATTCATTTTGTGCACTTAATACATTTTTTTTTCTTTCATGTCAAGCAAAGCTCTATTACAAGTCACTTTCCAACGGTTTACCTCCTGCTTAAATCTTCAACAGACTGCTCCTACTTACAAGCAACAAATTTAAAAAGCATCCTTCCTAGACTCATCTCATTTCATTCCAGTGACTTATTGGATAGTCTACCTTGATACTCTAGATTTCAGAAAACAGTCAAATAATCAGGTGAACTTTTTCCCCATTGCCCTTACATTATATGAGTTTCTCAGTATCAGGCAGTTTATTTTCCTTTTATTTGGCACATTCATGAAGTGGCTTAGTAATAAGAGATATAAACTCTTAGAAAACCCAGATTTCATATTTGATAACTGATTTATAGTGTATCATAGGATTGGTTCTATTTAGTAATATTCTCATCTATGTAGTACTAAAATTACTGTCAGAAAAAAAAAGGAAGTAATAATTATTCTGCCTTAAAGAGTCCCTACTTGTTCATGTTGAAAAAAAATAAAAAGTGTTTTAATTGTATGTGGTTGCTGATATCTTTCATAAACAGATATCATGGAATCTTGTCTATTAGTGGTAACCATTCATTAATCTTAATGTTTATAACTATTTTCATGGTACAGCTAATAGTGATGGCCAGTTAAAATACACCTGAATTTAAAATGTAGCAGGATGTGACTCTCCAGATGACATTCCTAATTACAGTCAGAGTGGGCTGATTATTTCCCTCCCAGACATATTTTTAAAGCCTCAAATCTAAAAACACATTTTGTTTGGACAACAGATAAAGAGCAATGACAGATGGAGCAGTCTGCTGGGTAGCGATTGGAAAAGCAAGGGGATGAGAAGAGCATAAAATCCACCACCTCCACCAACAAAAATGTTATGTGCTTTAGCTATCTCAAACTTATACCTGCTCCACCTGAAGCTTCTGCTTTTCAGTTCATGGCTACTCCGCCTCTTCTTTTGCTCCATCCAGAAAACTTGAACTTTTCTTCCTCTCACATTCCAGATCCAATCCACTGGGAATGTTAATGAAAACTAGAGTCAGAAAGAGGTTAAAGTTGTGAAGGCAAATTGTATTCAGGCCTATTGAAATAGGGCAAAAGAGACCCCAGTATCGAAATGGGCTTCATTCCACATACAACAGGGGCAAGTGGGAATTGATAACCAAGGGTCAGGAAAGTTGGTCGCTGTAAAATTACTAAGAAGAGTCATCAAGGGGGGGGGGGGACTCTTTCTGAACCAGTCTAACAGGATTCCTGCTGAAGACAGGCCAGGATGATCTGATACCAAGGGTGGAGGTGAGGAATAGTGATCAGATATTGAGGGTGATCGGGTACCAAGGGTGGGGAATTCTGCTAAACAGACTTAGTAGGGTTCTTGCTAAAAATGGATTTTACAAGAATGTACACAACTTGTGCCTGGAAGAAGGTTCAAGGACCTCACTAACTTTCGGTCAAGCACAGAATCTCTGTAGGATTGGCTCTACTCTCAAAACCCATCTAGCATTTGAACCCTTCTCACCATCTTCAAGCAACCTACTTGTCTGAGCCACCATACTGCTCACCTGAATGACTACAAGAGCCTTCTATCTGCAGTCTCTGCTTCTTTCCTTGCTCCTCCTCTCTACAGAGTTCAGAGGGATAACCTTTAAAATGTGAGTTAGATCCCTTTTAAAATGTAGAATGTTAGTTCTCTGTTCACTGCTCCCTTGACACTTTGATTCAAAACCCACCCCAGTCACTGAGGAGCCCCTACGTGACCCACTTCTTTGATCTTCCCAGCTGCTCTCCCCCTTGCTCTCTCTACCCCAAGAACACCAGCCCTCTTGTTCCTTTGTGAGTACAGCAAACCATGCCCATCATAGAGCCTCCCTCCCTCCCTTTCTTCCCATGTTGATTAAATCTCACCTCTACTATAAGGTCTACCCTGAACACCCTTTTTAGCCATGCAATCTGTTACAGCCCCCAGCCCACTGTCAATTCCCTTAATATTGCTCTACATTTTCTTTTTTTCACAATAATCATTTTCTAACCATACTATATCATTTATGTTTATATTTATGAATTATTATCTATCTGTTCCCTGATAGAATATAAATCTCACAGGACAGGAATTGTTTCTTTGATGTATCCTAAACTTTTGAAACAATGTCTGAGGTGCAATAAAAGTGTGTTCAATGGATGAATTAGTGCAATTTGCTTATTTTCTTCCAAACTATCACTCTACACCAAGACATCGATATTGGATCTGGCTCCGTACTAGGTCCTTGGGACACAAGGAAAGATAATAGGTGCTGCCTGACCTAAAGAAAGTCACAGTCTAATTGGGAAACACAGACCATGAAGAATAGGTTATAATACATTGCTGAATGGATGTGGGGTATGCATACTGGGAACCCATGTTTAATGGGACGGGTCCGTGTTCCTCTTCCTTTTTATTCCCCAGATAGTACTTTTGTTGCCTTCTTTTATCCTGCATTTTCACTCTCTAGGCTCCTTTTTATGATGGGTATATTGTTAGACAGAATAAATTTTTAGGATTTAAACACTGTCAGGGTTCATCCACTGTGGAATACTAAGGAAGCAATATCCTCAGTGCAAAAATGCCTAGGAAACTTGAGATGTTCCCCATAATAATGTCGGTAGCCTATGTTATATGATGCCCAGAGGCAAGAAGAGGAAAATAAGATCATGAGATGACAAGCCATGGGATGAGTGTCTCTGTAATCGAAGTGATTAGATTTGCTTTCTCCTTCTCCTTCATTGTCCCCAGCTTATTATTTGATGAAGTAGCTTGTTATGGAGATGGTAGAACTAGGAAAGATGTAATATGTATAAAGCTGTCTGAAAGTGTACTATTTGAGCTGGGCTTCAGTCATTGCAGCATGTGTTTTAATGATGACAAGTAGCATTGTGAAGTAAATAATATGTCCTTTTTTTAGTATACAGGGATGTTTATTGAAGCATTATTTATGATGGCAAAATAAAAAAGCAAAAAGACCCATGAAACAAACTGAATGCCCATCAATCAGGTAATGGCTGAATAAACTTTGGTATACCATCACTACTGAACACAGGGAAATAAAAATAGCATCATAACAAACTGAGTGAAGAAGCAGGTATGTGAATTTAATTATCTTCTATTAAGCCAGATACCAGCGACTTGGAAAATGTACGACGTTATTCTTTACATTGATTTTTGTTTTTGAAGATATAGGTATTTTTCATTCAACATATTAACTGTGTTAACATGTATGGGTTTGTTGGAGTTTATAATGAATTAATACGTGAATATTTTGGCAATTCTTATTGATGAGAATTATTAGGAAACTACAAATTTAACTAGAAGAAAAATTTGACAACCCAATAAAAAAATTAGCTCATGACCTGAGCAGACTTCACAAAAAGCAAATCCAAATGATTGATAATTACATTAAAAAGTCTTAAATTCTATTATTAAATATATATATAGTAATTTTAGTAGTATTGGACCAATGTTAATGTCCTGGTTTTGATCATTTTCCTGTGGTTACATAAGATGCTAACATTAAGGGGAATAGGCTGAGGGTATGCAGTAATTCACTATTCAATTTTTTGTTTGAGGTATAATTGAAAAATAAAATTATATACATTTAAAGTATACCATTTGATGTTTTGATATATGTATACATTGTGAAATTATCATGACAATCAAGCTAATCAACATACCTATTACTTCCACGTAGTTATTTGTGTGTGGGGGGTGGGTGGGTGAAAACACTTAAGATCTAAATTCTTAGCAAACTTCAAGTACACAATACAGACTAGTTAACTAGAGTCACCATGCTGTACATTAGATTTCTAGATTTTATTTATCTTGAATAACAGAAACTTTTACCAACATGAAACCCTTTGACAAAAATTTTTGACCAACATCTCCCCATTTTCCCCACTGACCAACCCTTGGAACCCAGTATTCTACTCTGCTTCTGTGAGTTCAAATACTTTTAGATCCCACATGTCAGTGAGGGCATGTCTTTCTGTGTCTGGCTTATTTCACTTAAAATATTGTCTTCCAGGTTTATCCATACTGTTATAATATCAAAATGTCCTTTTTTAATGCTGAATAATATTCCATTGTGTATATCACACTTTCTTTAACCATTCATCCGCTGACAGACATTTAGGTTGTTTCCATTTCTTGCCTTCTGAGAATAATGCTGCAATGAACATTAGAGTACAGATGTTTCTTTGCGATACTGATTTCATTTCCTTTGCGTACATACCCAGAAGCTAGATTGCTGGGTCCATATGGCCATTCTATTTTTAATTTTTTGAGGCACCTCCATACTGTTTTCTATAATGGCTGTACCAATTTACATTCTCATCAACAGTGCACAAGAGTTCATTTTTCTTCATAGCCTTGCCAACACCTGTTATTTTTTGTGGTTCTGAAAACAGCCATTCTGACTGAGATAAGGTGATGTCTCACTGTGGTTTTGATTTGCATTTCCCTGATAATTAGTGATGTTGAGCACATTTTCATATATCTGTTGTTTTTTTGTAAGTCTTCTTTTGAAAAATGTCTATTCAGATCTTTTGTTCATTTTTTAATAGGGTTGGTTATTTGGTTTTTGTTATTGAGTTGTCTGAGTTCCTTATATTATAAATATTAACCCCTTATCAAATATATGGTTTGCAAATATTTCCTCCTACTCTGTAAGTGGCTCTTCTATTCTGCTGATTGTTTCTTTTGCTGTGCAGATGATTTTTAGTTTGAAACAATCCCGCTCACCTATTTTTACTTTTGTTGCCTCTACTTTTGGTGTCATATCTGAAAAATCATTGCCCAAACCAATGTCAAGAAAATTTTTTTCTATTTTTCTTTTTCTTTTTTTCTAGTAGTTTCACTTTTTCTGGTCTTTAAGACTTTAATCCATTTAGAGTTTTTTTTTTTTTTTTTTGTATTTGGTGTGAGATAAGGCTCCAATTTCATTCTTCTGCATGAAGATACACACCTTTCCCAGCCTCTGTCTTCTTTAGTTTTCTCTGGTGCTCCCATGGAGACCACAGCTACTGAGGGGCAGTTGCAGCTGTGCAAAAGAGGCACAGAGACCCACACAGAAAATAAATTATTCTGGAACACTGTGAAGAAATGGTTAACTCAGCTGAAGAAAAGCATTTATGGAAGACTTCCCTAGGAGGAATAAAACAATAATGTTAAGACGAGTCAAGGGAGGTGGGAGAAAGGCATTCTAGTAGAAGGGGCCAGCTTGAGCAAAGAAACACCAGGCTTCAGAAGCCACACAAAGGACATGGAGGAACTGCCTAAAGGTTTGGTGTTTCTGGGACTCCAAATCAAGCAGGGCATATAATATTCAAGATATTGCATGTCTTCCTATATTTTCACCTTCCTCTACTCTCCAATCTTTTCTGCCATGTACACAGTCTCTGGATGATTTTTTCTGTACCTACGTATTCAATGTCTATATCTCTCCAGACTCTGATTTCTAGCAGCATCTCTCATTTCTTTTTTCTTCTATGCTCAGTGATTTTCTAGACTGTTGGAGCACGCTAATTTCATTGATATTTTCTTGGCTGCTTCCCTTTACAACTTCCTAAAGAATTCAAGATGCTTTTGTAAGTACACGCTCCTTTGGGATTTGACTTTGACTTTTATTACTGTTTCTTACTTGTTTTTCCTTTCTCTCTGACAATTCTTTGCATGCCTAACTTTCTGGGTTCCCCGCCTTTTCCCTTAAACATTGGTGGCATCAATTCCTTTAAGACTGGTCTTGAGTTAGTTCATTGAGGCACACAAATTCCACCAAAACTTGTCTAATGATCCCTAAAATTTCTGTCCTACATTTTCAAATACCTAATGAGTATGACCTCCTGAATATGTCCTCACCACATCAAACTCAGTACTTTCTTAACTAATACTATCATCTTTCATTAAATCTCAATTGCTGTCACTTTCAGACCCCTTGGGCGATTGTTGACATCATCTGTGATGTTTTGGCTCTTCATGCATTGTATTTAAATGCAATCAATTGCCACCTCCAGGGCCCTCTGCCTCTAAATTATCTCTGAAACGGATACCTTCCTCTCCACTTTTACCATTACTCTGAGACTTCAGTTCTATGTCTCTTCTCAGCTATGCAATTTAAGATAATTCCTTCACTTTCAGCCTCAACTTGTTCCAATTAAGGAATGTTATTTGAATAAGAGTATAGAAGGTAAAGTATGCTGTACTTTCTTCTCACAAACCTTCCGTAACTTTCCTTGACTGCACGATTAAGCATATATTCTTAGCTTACCTCTGTAGCAAAGTTAGTTCCATCCTGCCACTGAAACTGTATTTTATAGCCCTTCCCAACACATGGCCCAAGGTCTGGCCAAATTGAACCTTGCACATCTCTTTATAGGACTTGAGCATTTCCACTCAGGCTGCCCATGCTCATGCCTCCATTTGTCATGTTGTTCCTAGTAGCTCCTTGTTTCTAAATTGGACCCATTTTTTAAGGCTCACTCTTAAAAAGTCATTTTTTAAGGACTTTTCTGAATTCTTCAACCAGAGTAATTTTCTACCAAATCTATGTATGCTTTGAACTTGTGTATAGCTTTCTAAATGTACCTAGCATAAATTATTTCATACTGTAATTCTTTATAAACAATATTTATCTTCTCCCATGGAGTATTTGTAAGCCCTTTGATATCCCAGTCTGTTATTTTCTTTTACTCAGCTCCTGCTTTCCCCCAAACATATAGCACATGGTACATTTTTTTTAAAGCTGATTCAATATATATGCAAATATACAATTATGAATGTCATCCAGAGATACATGTGTGCATGCATGGAAATAGCTCATTTCCCTGGAATATTTCAGTAGCACAGGATCCATTTTTATGCACTTACAGGCTCTCAACTATGTTCAGAATAGTTTGTCACTTTGAGAAACATATGACAATATAGTGTTATTTAATGTACATATGAGTATTTATGTATCAGGATTTCTCAACCTTGGCATGATTGAACATTTTGGGTCTAATAATTCTTTGTTGTGGGAGGCTGCCTGGTCCACTGTAGGGTGTTTAGCAGCATCCCTGGACTCTACCCACTAGATACCAGGAACACCACTCCCCTATTGTGACAATCAAAAATGTCTTTTGCTGTTAGCACTGCTCACTGGGGGGCAAATTCACTCCCACTCTTATTGAGAATGATAGTTTTATAACAGAGAGTATCCAACCATATACCCACATGTATTAGTAAGAGTAGGTTGTGTTATGCATCAGTAACAAAGCCTAGCCTTATTACAATATGTGTCTCTATCTCATTCACTCATAGCCCAGTGGTGATATTCCCATCTGGGAGTTTTCCCTGAGTGAGCTTTTACTATGCAGGGGCTCAAACCTGGGCTCCTCCTGTTATGAGTCTTAACAATCTCAGAAGTCTCTGCTTTGAGCTGCATGTAGTGTGTGAGAGATAAAGCAGTGTATTGTGGAATATAATTAGAAGCCAGACCTGAAAATAGATTCCATTTCTTCTACTCAGTTCACTCACGAAAACAAGTCTCATGTGTCACCTCTATGCAAAGGAGTTTGGGAATTGGAACCTTCTTTTGTCCAGAGGAAAACAAAACAGTTTGATAAACATATTGTTTCAGTCACATTACATATGAATCATTGAAATTTAATAATAGGAATTTTTGACCATTACTGACCATTAAAAAAATGAATTCAATAATAGTTTAGAAATTCTATGTGGAAGTTTCATTTCCGTCCACCATAGAGTTACAGAGACTGAATTTACCACACATCCCCTCTGTCCCACACACGTGAAGCAACCGCAAAACAAACAAAATACATGAAACAGCAATTGTCAAGATAGTGATCTTTAACAGAAAACAAACAGGGCAAGCTTTATTTGTAATAGCCCCAAACTAGAAAAAAGCAAAATGTCCACGAACAGGTTAATGGATGAATAGACTGTGGCATATCCATAGAATGGGGTATCACTCAGCAATATAGAGGGATGAAATATTGATAAACTTGACAATATGGAAGATTCTTAAAATAAGAGTGTTGAGTTAAAGTCATCAGACAAAAATACAATACTTACCATATGATAACATTTAAATAAAACTCTAGAAAATGCAAACTAATCTACAGTGAGAGAAAGTCCATCAGTAGTTGTCTGGGGACATGGGGAGGGGGAAGGTGAGAGGGAAAGGTTACAAAGGGGCATGAGGGAAACTTAGGAGTGATGGAAATGGTCACAATCTTGATTGGGGTGGCTGTTTCAGGGATGTATACATATATCTACACTTATTAAACTACTTACCCAAATCTGTGCAGTATATTTTTACTTTAGTTATGGTAACTTAAACATTTTTTTCATTTCATTGAAGTGTAGTTTATTTACTATGTTGTATTAATTTATTCTGTACAGCAAAGTGACTCAATTATATATATATATATATATATATATATATATATATATATATATATATATATATATATATATTCTTTTTCATATTCTTTTCCATTACGGTTTTTCAGAGGATATTGAATATAGTTCCCTGTGCTATACAGTAGGACTTTGTTGTTTATCCATCCTATATATAATAGTTTGCCTCTGTTAATCCAAAACTGCCAATCCTTTCCTCCCCTACCCCCTTTTGGCAACCACAAGTCTGTCCTCTATATTTTGAGTCTGTTTTTGTTATGTAGATATGTTGATTTTTATCTTATTTTAGATTCTACATATAAGTGATATCATAAGGTATTTGTGTTTCCCTTTCTGACTTACTTCACTTAGTATGATAATCTCTAGGTCCATCCATGTTCCTGCAGGTGGCATTATTTCATTCTTTTTGATGGCTGAGTAATATTCCATTGTATATATGTACCACATCTTCTTAATCCATTCATCTGTCAATGGACATTTAGGTTGCTGCTATGTCTTGGCTATTGTAAATAATGATGCTATGAACATAGGGATGCATGTATCTTTTTGAATTATGGTTTTGTCTGGGTATACACCCAGGAGTGGGATTGCTGGATCATATGGCAACTCTATTTTTAGTTTTTTGTAGAACCTCCATACTGTTTTCCATCGTGGCTGTGCTTTGTGCGTCTGTAATTATTTTGGCCTTAGAGGGAGTTAATTTTCTGGAGAGTCTGGACAAACCAAAGCACATTAAAATTGAGTTATGTTATGGTAGTTTTAATGTAATTCAATTTTAATGTGCTTTGGTCCATCCAGAGCATCCAGAAAGTTAACTCTCTCTAAGGCCAAAGTAACTGCAGACACACAAAGCCTGACACCCTTAACACAGGCCTCCCTTTCTTATATTACATGGACTTGGCCTTACTTGCTTAGGAAGTAGGAATCAACATTCATAGGGAGGAGTAGCAGAAAATAAATAATAAAACCTCAGTCAAGAAAAGAAGAATTTAAATCAAAGCTTTTGCTCAGAGTCAAAGTGCCCAATATTTGTTTCAAACATACTGGAATTTCATCAAGGCCAAAATTTGCTCAAGATTCCCAAGTCAAATGAATTATTTGCATGTTTATGGGATGCAGGGGCTGCTTTAGCCTGAGCCGTTGAAAATGCATCAGTGGCCTGGCCTTGAGATAGTGGCTCTGAGATGTGTCTATTTTGAACTAAGTTTCAGAGATTCAGCAACCCTCTCTACCTTGTGCAAGGTCACTGGCTCCCCAAGGTTTCAGGCCTTATTTTACTTAAGCCTCATTTCTCCACTTTCAGATCCTAAAGGAAATTTTTATCAAAAGCATATTCAGTGCCAGGCCAAAGATACCTGTCAATGAAAAAAAAATTAAGTTTTCAACCATCCGTACCATTGGTTTCTCAAGAAGGAAATCATTGATCTCTCTGTTAGAGCTGTGGAGAGAAATTTATTAAAAAAGAAAAATATGGCTCGTGTGAAAATCAATGCAGTTGAGAGAAAAAAAAATGGACTAACAGAGACTTTGTAGATATTACACAAAGAGGGAGAAAGAAATGACAATTGAATTTCAGTGAAATACAAATACGATGAGAAATGAAATCTCTTTGTTCATGCAGTTTAATTTCTAAGAAGAATGTCTTGAGGGAAAATATTCTGTAATTTTAATTCTAATCCTGAAGCAAATATTATGTTTTTTAAAATGACTGCCAACTTTAAATAAATAAGAGAATGTATTTTTTAACTTATATGAAATAAAAGTTTTATCCTCCAGAGTCTGACCTATTTTCATACATATTGATTTGCTAGCTTCAAATGAGGTTTCTTTCCTTTTTCTCTTTTTACAATTGGCAAAAAGAAAATTAATCTCTCCCAAGACATGGTAATACAATTGCCTTTGCTTCCATTTTGAATTCACTGATAGTCTAGCATGGAACTTGATGTATTTTCTTGAAAGTGTTAGGAGTAGAGACGTGACTCAAAACTATTATATCTATAGTAGAAAATATATTGTAGCATCACATTTTCTATAACTACTGCGAACACAACCATAAATATATGAAGAAAGAAACATTTACGGAAATCTCTACCACATGGAAGAGAGTTTTAAACTCATAAGTATGATTTAGGGCAAAAAAAAATTATTTGGAGGTAGCAAAACTTGAGTTCAAGACCTGTCTTCACCCCTGTTAAGATGTGGTTAGTAGAATGTTAAACTGAAAATTCCTACTGAGATTCTAATGTGGCAGACATTAAATATCAAAGTAAATTGTGAAACAGACCATCCAATTTTGACGACTCTGAACCGCCCCCCCCCCATTCCTTATTCCCATTGAGGGTATTAAAGGATGAGGAAAAGAGCAGATTGGTGCTATGGGGTTGGATGGATTTGTCTGAAGAACTCTCTGTTGTGAGTCCTGTGGCTCCATAAGGCAGAACTTTGGGAAACATGGGTCCCTTCTCTCAAACCTGGTAAGAAGATCCTTAAAAAGACTAGTCAGTAAGTTTTATAAATTATAATTCCACTCTGTAATTGAGAGATGAGAGTAGATTTGAATTCCAACCCCCCCCCCAAAAAAAGCCACCAAAAGATCATTTTAGGACTTACCCAGGACAGCTACCTAAGGAAAGGTAAGAAGAGGTAGAACACTGAATTCTTAGTCATTGCAGAAGTCTTTGCAAGCCATGTGACAAACAAGAGACAAGCCTCTGCTGCTATAAAAGTCTCCAGGAGAGATCATTAGAAGTTGGGGTGGAGGAGATATCAGAGTACCCACATTCCAGTCTCAAAAGCACCCAAACGAGGAAGAGTCAGCTTTAAAGATCTCCCAGTCACAGGAAGTGCAAATCTAACAAGTCAAAAGTAAGGGAGGACTTGAGCTATAAAAATGAGATGCTGGCTGTCCTTCTCTGGATGTTTATTCCCACCTGCCTAAGGCCCTATCTGAGGAGGAAAGTGTTAACGATTAAATGGAATGAGATATTCTAATTTGAAATTGTGTTTTATGATTTAAAGTGATCTTAGGATTTTGTATTCCCTGAAAGTCACCAAAAAAACTCACAAGATTCCTGAAGGGTCATCTAATGGGGCAGGGGAAACACTAGCCCCATTGAGCTGTTTAAAAGCAAAAGAGTGGGCAGCAAAAATTACTTTATTTTCTGTTTGCATCCCATTGGTAGAGCTTGTTTAAGACACAAGCTACATGGATAATTTTAGGCCTCACTAAACCTGTGTTTCCTTACTGTGACTGAGAGGACTGAACATTATAGAAATAACTTCACCTACCACGCTTCTGAATATTGTTCTCCAGCCCTTTCTTACCATTGCTAGCTTCCTGCTGCCTTCAGAGTCTCCTCTCCTGCTTTCTCTGGCTTCTTTCCTTCATTCAATTATTTTTTCTCCTTTGGAGTCAGTAGTAGAATTGCTGTCACAGAATTTTTGTGAAATGAAACAGGGCAACTTTTAGGCCTACAGCAGAAAAACTTCTCTTTAAAAGTGTAGAACAAACTATGAGGGATACACAATTAATAGTAGATAGAATAATTTGAAAAGTAAAAGAATATGGGGTCCATTCTGGAAGGATCAATCAGCTATTCACACCCTGACAGCAAAAATGGAATCTTTGAATGAAGACCTTGAATCATGGAGAAAAAAATGAACTATGTTCATAAGATTATAATTAATAGAGCAGTGGCCGAGGAATCTGGAATAGCTTTTTATCAAATACCATACCAATAGATAATTCGTAGTTATCAAATAGTTGATACTGAAATGATAGTCATTGAATTAAAACATGAAAAAGAAATACCTGGTATAATTTTTTGAAAAAGACAAAGAAATGTTTGCTCTTAGACATAAGCAATCCAATATTGTCATCATAAGAATGATTGCAATTAATAAAATATGTCAACAAAGTCAACTATTTAAGATAAATACACAAAAGTTGATCATTTATATGTATATATATGTATATATATATATATATATATATATAGCAGTAACTAATTTGAAGATCTAACAAAAAATTCTCAACATGATTTTTAAATTGGAATATCCTAACTTTAATTTAAACTGCTTACCAAGGTAATTGTGAGGGGGAAATATTAATTACACATATGTAACAAGAGCCAAACAGGAAACAAATAAATGGAAAGCCATACCAGTCTTCTTGAGCAGAAGAACAATGTTGTAATTGTCACAAATCTTCAAAAGTCCATTTATACTTTTAAACTAATGTCAAAAAAATACTACAAAGAAACACAAAAGACTCATGTTTATATTGAAGATTAAGACATTAGAACTAAATACTATTTTTAAAGCAAAGTTGATATGATGAGGCTTGTGGACTCAGTTGAAGCTACAAATGATATGAAAACATGATATAAAGCTGTAATAATTTTAAGCATGGTAAAATGATGGCACAGAACAAAGAAACAGACCCATGAACTAAAATAAATAGCCTTAGAAAAACCTAAGTATATATCAAATGCAATGATGTATTTTAAATGAAGTACCATAAAAATTGTCAGGGAAGGAGACGATTTTTTAAAAAATACAGCTATAATTATTAAGCCAATTATTTTAAAAAATAATAAATGTTGTCTTTATATATTATTCTAAAATATATTCTAGAAGAATTACAGTATAAAAGTAATGGAAGAAGTCACAAAGTTGAAAACCCAACAGATTTGACTGAAAAATATTTAATAAGTCTGTACTTCAAAGGTATTATAAACCTATGTAAAAGATAATCAACAAACTGGAAAATTACATTTGCAAAGAATTTATACCAAATACAAGGTTAATTAGCTATACTTTCTAAAGTGTCTACAAAATTGAAATTAAAGTCCTTAATTTTCTGGTAATCAAATGATAATTCACAAAATAAAATATATAATACAAATAGCAAATAATTATATATAAGACTTTGAACTTAGTAATCACAGAAATTCACATTGAAACAATGGGATACCATCTTCACCTTTAAAATTAGCAATTATGTTTCGCAAGGTTGATGAAGTATAAATTGGTACTGGTCTACAGGTTTTTCAACCATTCATCATTTTATTTATTCATTAAGCAAGTAATTGTTCAACACTTAATATGATTAAGGCTCATGGCATTCAACTCATAACTGCATCTTTCATTTCCTGTCTGCTCTTGCCTCTCAATAGGCCTGCCACCTTCATTTAGATGGATTTCTCTATGTTCCTTCAATTGCATTCCTCACATGCTGGCTTCTATCAGGCATAAAAGAAAGTCTGTTGCATCGCTGGAGAAGCAAAGTGATTGTATTAGCTTGACTTGCTGCTGTAACAAAGTACTATAAACATAGTGAGCTAAAACAAGACAAATTTCATATTTTACAGTTCTGGAGGTCAAAAATCAGAAAAGGGTCTCACTGGGCTAAAATAAAGGTCTTGGCAGGGCTGCACTCCTTTCTGGAGGCTCTAAGAGAGAATCCACTTTCTTGCCTTTTCGAAACTCTAGAGATTGCCAACATTCCTTGGCATGTGGCCCTGTTCCATAATCAAAACCAGTAATGATTAGTTGAGTCTTTCCATTAATGCCGTCTCTCTGGTCCTAATTCTTCTGCTTCCCTCTTTCCCATTTAAGGACACTAGTGATTACATTGGACCACCCAGATAGTCCAAGATACTCTGTTTATTTTAATACTTGAAGTTTAGCAATGTTAGTTCCATCTGCAACCTTGACATATAATATATTCACAGGTTCCCAGGGTTAGGATATGAACATATTTGGGGGCCATTATTTTGCCTATCATAGTGATATACAGGGAAAGAAATGAAACAACATAGATTTTTATTTATATAGTTCTGGTTTGGGATTTTCACTCATCACTTATGTTCTTTATCTGTGACATTGTGCAAGATTCATAATTTCTCTTAGACTCTGAGTCTTCATGTTTACCATAAGAAAAACAACCAAACAAGCTACAAGAATTATATAGATATGTGTACCATGTAGCACACAGCAAACATTTAATAAATGATGCCTATTATAATTATTCAAAAAGTTACCAATATTTTAGCTTTAAGACCAGTCATATTTCTACAGGGTATATTTATATGCAACCAATGAAGCAAATGTTTGACTCTGTGGCATCTAACTGACCATGCATCAAAAAATCCAACATCAGTTGCAAGCCAAGCATTGTACTAATGCCACCCAAACTAATATCTAAAATGCAGATGCCATATTTATTATGAACTTTAAAGATCCAATCAATGACATTTTTTAAAACACCCAAAATGTTATATATCATTTTGTTTCCAGGTGATTTAAATGTAAAAGAGTCTAACTTGTGAAACCAGAGAGATTATTAAAACAATTAACTGAAGTTGAGGAATGATTAAACAAGGTAATTGTGAAGGGGGAGAAAATAGTGTGCTAATCACAGTTATGTAACTAGTTGAAGTGGGATGGAGAGTAATATTTTTGGAATTATTTCTTATTACAGATTAAGTATGCATTTTCTGGGAATAATTCTGATCAATTTGTATGATATTGCTCATTATAGTTTTCACTACTCATTTGGGATTAAAGAAAACATTTTGTTTTGGGGATATATTAGTTAATGCTTTTAGTTTTTTGGTATACTTCACATAGCATTATAACTATGCTTCATGATATAAATGAAAATAACAATGAAAGTGGGGCTTCCCTGGTGGCGCAGTGGTTGAGAGTCCGCCTGCTGATGCAGGGGACGCGGGTTTGTGCCCTGGTCCAGGAAGATCCTACATGCAGCGGAGTGGCTAGGCCCGTGAGCCATGGCTGCTGAGCCTGCGTGTCTGGAGCCTGTGCTCCACAACGGGAGAGGCCACAGCAGTGAGAGGCCCGGATATCGCAAAAAAAAAAGAAAATAATTTTGGGAAAAGAGCCACATATTTGGTGATGTGTAAAGCATAATACATCCGATGGTTCTCCATGTCAGTAAAGCAGCCTTGATATGGCTTTCTCAACTCCCTCTACCTGTCAAAATCCTGTCTGCTTTTTCCTCAATTCATTCAGTATAAGTCATTTTTATCCTACATTTTCATAGCTTTTACGGAACTATATTATAGCACAGTATTATTTAGATTCGCCCTCAAGTAGCTATTGCAATTCTTACATATGGGACCATGTCTTAATCACCTGGGATTTTTTAACCACCCCCCTAACATAGTAGCTTGTACTGTTCCCTGAACATATTGACATATTGCTACCCAGTAAATTCCAGCCAAATCAAAGTAGATCACTGAATCACATAGAGATGAAAGATCTGTAATAATAGAGCCATGAGACATAGATAAATATAAACAGGTGATAACTTAAAAGTCTTGACACTTCATTTTATTCGGTTTTGGAACTAGGCTTTATAAAATGCATTAGCCCTTTAAATCCCCTAATGCTTGATCAGCCATCTACACTTCGGGTGCTCGTAAAGTGGATCAGAGAACTCTCCAGGCCCAACAACATATAGTATTATCTGGTAAGGTTTTTGGACCTCAGGCTCTGTGGGGTCTCTTATTTTGAAGAGCTGGGTTAGAACATTTGTGATCTCATCTGTAAAGACTACTCTGGTCCCTCCATCTTCAACCTGGAGTATTTCTATGCATTTGCTGGGCCTCCAAGCTCTTCCCTTAAGGACACAGTTTTCTATCTCACCAGAAAGAGGTTACACACTCAAATTCTTAAAGTCTACTGCCATAATTTGTGCAAAGATGTGCTTTGCACAGTCAACATTTAAAAAAAAATAGTAAAATGAAAGAAAGAATCAGGATGTACCCAAGCAGAGTATTCACTCTCAAATGGATACAGGTATTATCATTCCCTGCTGCTACTGTTCACATTCATAGGATCTCTCTTGTCTCTGGATTCACGTAAGTTCTCAATTTCTGGTAATTGGAAGAAAGGTACCCTAAACCACTACCTCATGTACTCCATTATGGTGCTCACATTGCCTTTCAAGTTGATGGTGCTCTTTAGAGGCAATATGTGGCAGTGTATGCGTGTGTATAGGTCTGTTTCATTGCATCAGCTGTTTAAGAGGGAGGAGAAAAAAGAAATATTCAAATTAAGCAACCAAAAAATGAAAAAGAAAAAGTCATCCACACAAAAGAGAGAGCCTTAAGCTTTGCCCATACCATGGAAAATCTCTACATGTGGTAGCAAAGCCAGGTTTGTCTTCATGATCAGTGTCATTTCCTCCCCTTCCCCTGGGTGAGGGAGGGATTCTCCTGTAGACTCTAAAAGTTACTCTCAGTATTCAGTAGAATTCAGCTTTAACTTCCAAACCAAATAAAGACTTTGAAGACTCAATTCAGAAGCCCTTTAAAGTTCATCACTTTTTCTTGGCTGATCTACACCTTCCTCTGCCGAAGCTTGGGAAGAAGGAACACATTTTCCTTAGTAAGATGATGAGAGGTAATGATAAATATTCTGAATCAAAAAATTGCTTTTCTTTTAAATATAAACTTGCATGAGGGAATGTAAATGATATATATTATAAATGAAACATTTTACTAAGTGCATGAGCCATCTTATTCAGCCACATATCACTGGAGCAGGAGTTTATATGCTACTTGAGTAAGACAAACCATAAATAAATAAATAAATAAATAAATAAATAAATAAATAAATAAATAAATAAATAAAATAGAAAGCACAGTGAATTATTTTTGAAGATGGTGATAAGGATTATGGGTTAAAATCAAGCAGAAGAAAAAGATACAGAATGTCGGCTTTAAGAGAAAGGTTTGCAATCTTAAGTAGGTTTATTAAGGGCAGGCTTTACTGAGAAATAATATCTGAGCAATACATAGGGGAAATATACAAATATATACCAGAGTGAAATTCCAGAATGAAGAACATTACCAACCACTATAGACTATAATAACAATGAAAGATGTAATAACAATAATAATAACTAATTTTACAATTGTATGGAAACACAAAAGACCCTGAATAGCCAAATCAATCTTGAGAAAGAAAAATGGAGCTGGAGGAGTCAGGCTCCCTGACTTCAGACTATACTACAAAGCTATAGTAATCAAGAGAGTATGGTACTGGCACAAAAACAGAAGTATAGATCAATGGAACAGGATAGAAAGTCCAGAGATAAACCTATGCACTTATGGTCATCTTACAATGGAGAAAGGACAGTCTCTTTAATAAATGGTGCTGGGAACACTGGACAGCTACATGTAGAAGAATGAAATTAGAACATACCCTAGCACCATATGCAAAAATAAACTCAAAATGGATTAAAGACTTAAATGAAAGGCCAGATACTATGAAACTTCTAAAGAAAAATAGAGGGAGAACACTCTCTGACATAAATTGCAGAAAGATCTTTTTCGATCCACCTCCTAGAGTAATGAAAATAAAATAAACAAACGAGACCTAATTAAACTTTTTTTTTTGCACAGCAAAGGAAACCATAAACCATAAACAAAACAAACCATAAACCATAAACATAAACCATAAACCATAAACAAAACAAAAAGAAAACCCTCAGAATGAGAGAAAATATTTGCAAACAAAGCAACCGACAAGGGATTAATCTCCAAAATATACAAAGAGCTCATGCAGTTCAATATCAAAGAAAAAACAAACAACCCAATCAAAAAATGGGTGGAAGATCTAAATATATATTTCTCCAAAGAAGACATAAAGATGGTTAAAAAGTGTGTAAAAAGTTGCTCAACATCACTAATTATTAGAGAAGTGCAAATTGAAACTACAATTAGGTATTACCTCACATGAGTCAGAATGGCCATCATCAAAAAATCTAAAAACAATAAATGCTGGAGAGGGTGTGGAGAAAAGGGAACCCTCCTACACTATTGGTGGGAATGCAAACTGGTACAGTCACTATGGAGAACAGTATGGAGATTACTTAAAAAACTGAAAATAGAGTTGCCATATAATTCAGCAATCCCACTCCTGGGTATATATCTGGAGAAAACCATAATTTGAAAAGATATATGCACCCCAATGTTCATTGCAGCACTATTTACAATAGCCAGGACATGAAAGCAACCTAAATGTCCATTAACAGAGGAATGGATAAAGAAGATGTGGTATGTATATATACATATACATATATATTATATATATACATAATATATATGTATATGTATATATACACAAAATAATTCCTTTTGCAGCAACATAGATGGACTTAGAGATTCTCATACTCAGAAAGAGAAAGGCAAAAATCATATGATATCACTTATATGTGGAATCTAAAAACAGGCTACAAATGAATTTATCTACAAAACCAAAATAGAGTTACAGAGGTAAAAAATAAACTTATGTTTACTGGGTGGGTAAAGAGTGAGGAGGGATAGATTGGAAGATTGGGACTGACACATACACACTACTAAATATAAAATCGATAACTCATAAGGACCTACTGTATAGCAGAGGGAACTCTACTCAATACTCTGTAATGGCCTATATGTGAAAAGAACCTAAAAAAGAGTGGATATATATATATTTGTATTGATATACACCTGAAACTAACACAACATTGTAAATTAATTATACCCCAATAAAAACTTAAAAAAAAATTCTCTCTCCATTTAGCCCCATCTGCACTTACAAAAAAACAACTCACTCAAGTTATATATAAATTATCTAACCACAAATATACAAGATATCAGTTCTCTAGTGTTTTAATGGATTTTAAATGTCTTCAAAACATTCTGCTTTGATGTTTCAGTAAACATTATCCTATATTAAGTGAACTGGGAGACAATTAAAGTTCCCAAAACTTTAATGTATTTTCCACCTCTTGTCCTTTCCAGGGCCATGAAATCTCCAGTATCAGTCACACTTAAATTAATGTAAAAAAACTCATTATCAGTCACTAAAATTTTAACAGGCAAGAAAAAAAAAGAAAATGCATTTATTGAACCCACATTCAATGACAAGAAATTTACATGTATTACTTCATTCTAATACTCACTAGGAAGACAAAAATTTTTTATGTATTATTTTCTCCATTTTATAGCTAAGAAAAAATTAGATTTAAGGAATTTAAATTACTTGTGCAAACTCACAGAGCTAAAAGCCAAGACAAAAATCTATCATATATTATTTGCATAATCTCCATTGGGTAACTAAAAACACTATGACTGGGAATTTAAATAACATCTAGAGTTGCACAGCTAAAGAGTGACAGAGTTACATAGTGTCGACTGGAAAAAACAAGCAAACAAACAAACCAAAACTCCAAAACGTACAAGGTAAGAGCAGTGAGTTTCAGTTTAATGTATTCTATGCAGGGACTTTACTGAAGACTATAGCCCAGGAGACCGACTCTCAGATAGCTCTGGGGAAATGCTCAGAAGAGGTGGGGAGGGAGGAGCCAGGATATATACACATTTTTTTTTACTGGGAAAAACATGTAGTCAAGCATCAAAAGGATACTGCTAATCAAAAAGAACAGACATCTCAAGATAATTATTTTAGTGCTTTTCTACATATGGGAAGATGCAAGAATCTGGTATCATTAAAATTTTTCCTTAGATATATGTCTTAACAATCTAAGGGCCATGTATCTAAAGCACAGAGTGCTTCCTGGTTTTCTCCATCCTGAATTCCTCTAAGAGTGCACAGGCAATGGGCAACTGTGGTGGGTTGCAACTTAATCCTTGGAGAGCTGGAATGGAAGGCAACATTCTTTGTTTTACCGAGGGTTGCAAAGTATTTCATAACGAATTTTTCCCCTGGTGCTAGGAATGCTCATTTCTAGGTCAAGTGAGGATTCCCTACAAAATTTCTCTGGGTCCTCTCTCTTTCTAGTCTATTATGATACAGGAAATGTTTCTTCTATGTTGCTTTCTCCCACATCTAGAGTTGCACTATTACAATTAATTTTATAGAGAGCTGTATATGTGACCGAAGGCCTCAAGACTTTTAGCCATCATTAGTTTTGTTAGAGACCTGGTTACACATAGGGTAATGCAAGAAACAACAATCTTATAAAATAAGCAGGTTATAAGTAACCTGTAATGCTAGTAGCATTAATACATTTATGGTACGTCAGAGAGAGCGACAAAGCATAAATAGTTTGAAAACAACAAAGAGAGAACAAATTAAAGCAATGATGAGTACAACTATTTGCAATCTGGATTGCAATAAGTCACCAAGTTTAGAAGGGAGCCAGCTGGAGAAGCCAAATTCTGGAGGGATTAGGTAGAGAGAAAAAGATAAATGTTTTATCTGCATTTACAAGGGCATATTTTATTAAATTGCTGCAAGTCATAGTGTAAAAGGTTTCCTCATATCTGGGAAACAAATATTAACAGCCAGTAATATTTCTGACAAAAAGTTATAAAATTATAAATTATATTAATCAGTTTATACAGTCCCATGTAATTAAGTTTTGATGACCGTGATTTTTTTGTGAGTATTTTATGAAGCTATCAAATTTTTCCTTAGAGTTTTAGAATTTCTTACCCAGTTCAGCAGTATGATTTAAAAGTCATCAGAAACCTATATTTGTCAAAAAGTCATTTTAATGAATCTTCTTGAAGAATTTTATTTTTGTAAAAGCATCAGAGTAAAACAATAACTGTCTATAAATGATAAAAGACTAAAAAATGGCTTGCTAAAAGATCTGATTACAATACAATTGACAAGGAAATTTGATTAGTTCTCTCACATACAACATTTTAAGGTAATAATTAGAATTATGACTGATAACTTACCAGGACATATCCAAATTTTAGTAACTTCATATAATAATATTTACCCAATATTTTCTGGGTAAATATTTTCTGGTAAATATAATAATATTTACCCAATATTTTCTGGGTAAATAATATTTACCCAGAAAAAGAAGTATTCCTTCTTTTTCTGCTTCTTCTCTGATTGCCATGGCTAAGGCTTCCAAAACTGTGTTGAATAATAGTGGCGAGAGTGGACATCCTTGTCTTATTCCTGATCTTAGAAGAAATGCTTTCAGTTTTTCACCATTGAGAACGATGTTTGCTGTGGATTTTTCATATATGACCTTTATTATGTTGAGGTAGGTTTCCTCTTTGCCCACTTTCTGGAGATTTTTTTTTACCATAAATGGGTGTTAAATTTTGTTGAAAGCTTTTTCTGCATCTATTGAGATGATCATATGCTTTTTATTTCTTCAATTTGTTAATATGGTGTATCACATTGATTGATTTGCATATACTGAAGAAAACTTCCATCCCTTGGATAAATCCCACTTGATCATCATGTATTATCCTTTTAATGTGTTGTTGGATTCTGTTTGCTAGTATTTTGTTGAGGATTTTTGCATCTATATTCATCAGTGATATTGGTCTGTAATTTTCTTTTTTTGTAATATCTTTGTCTGGTTTTGGTATCAGGGTGATGGTGGCCTCGTAGAATGAGTTTGGGAGTGTTCCTTCCTCTGCAATTTTTTTTTAAATTAATTAATTAATTATTTTTTGAGGTACGCAGGCCTCTCACTGCTGTGGCCTCTCCCATTGTGGAGCACTGGCTCCGGACGTGCAGGCTCAGTGGCCATGGCTCACAGGACCAGCCGCTCCACGGCATGTGGGATCTTCCCGGACTGGGGCACGTACCTGTATCTCCTGCATTGGCAGGCAGACTCTCAACCACTGTGCCACCAGGGAAGCCCTGCAAGTTTTTGGAAGGGTTTGAGAAGGATGGGTGTTAGCTCTTATCTAAATGTTTGATAGAATTCACCTGTGAAGCCATCTGGTCCTGGACTTTTGTTTGTTGGAGGATTTTTAATCACAGTTTCGATTTCATTACTTGTGATTGGTCTGTTCATAATTTCTATTTCTTCCTGCTTCAGTCTTGGAAGGTTATACCTTTCTAAGGATTTGTCCATTTCTTCCAGGTTGTCCATGTTATTGTCATAGAGTTGCTTGTAGTAGTCTCTTAGGATGCTTTGTATTTCTGCAGTGTCTATTTTAACTTTTCCTTTTTCATTTCTAATTTTACTGATTTGAGTCCTCTCCCTCTTTATCTTGATGAGTGTGGCTAATGGTTTATCAATTTTGTTTATCTTCTCAAAGAACCAGCTTTTAGCTTTATTGATCTTTGCTATTGTTTTCTTTGTTTCTATTTCGTTTATTTCTGTTTTGATCTTTATGATTTCTTTCCTTCTGTTAACTTTGGGTTTTGTTTGTTCTTATTTCTCTAGTTCCTTTATGTGTAAGGTTAGATTGTTTATTTGAGATATTTCTTCTTTCTTGAGGTAGGTAGGCTTCCATAGGTATAAACTTCCATCTTAGAACTGCTTTTGCTGCATCCCATAGGTTTTGCATCGTCATGTTTTCATTATCATTTTTCTCTAGGCATTTTTTGATTTCCCCTTTGATTTCTTCAGGGATCTCTTGATTATTTAGTAATGTATTATTTAGCCTCCATGTGTTTGTGGGTTTTTTTTCCCATTTTTTTCCCTGTAGTTGATTTCTAACCTCATAACATTGTGGTCAGAAAAGATGATTGATATGATTTCAATTTTCTTAAATTTACTGAGCCTCGATTTGTATCCCAAGATGTGATCTATCCTGGATAATGTCCCATGCACACTTGAGAAGAAAGTGTAATCTGCTGTGTTTGGATGGAATGTCTTATAAATATCAATTAAATCTATCTGGTCTATTTTGTCATTTAAAGCTTGTATTTCCTTATTAATTTTGTGTCTGGATGATCTGTCCATTGGTAAAAGTGAGGTGTTAAAATCCCCCACTATTATTGTGCTACTGTAGATTTCCTCTTTTATAGTTGTTAGCAGTTGCCTTATGTATTGAAGTGCTCCTATGTTGGGTGTATATATATTTATAATTGTTATATCTTCATCTTGGATTGATCCCTTGATCATTATTTAGTGTCTTTCCTTGTCTCTTGTAACATTCCTTATTTTAAAGTCTATTTTTTTCTGATATGAGTATTCTAGTCTATCTTTCTTTTGATTTCCATTTGCATGGAATATCTTTTTCCATCCCCTCACTTTCAATCTGAATGTGTCCCTAGGTCTGAAGTGGGTCTCTTGTAGACAGCATATAGATGAGTCTTGTTTTTATAATCATTCAGCAAGCCTGTGCCTTTTGGTTAGAGCATTTAATTCATTCATGTTTAAGGTAATTATCAATATGTATGTTCCTATTACCATTTTCTTAATTGTTTTGGGTTTGTTTTTGTAGGTCCTTTTTTTCTCTTGTGTTTCCTGCTTAGAGAAGTTCCTTTAGCATTTGTTGTAGAGCTGGTTTCGTGGTGCTGAATTGTCTTAGCTTTTGCTTGTCTGTAAAGCTTTTGATTTCTCCATCTAATCTGAATGAGATCCTTTCCAGGTACAGTAATCTTGGTTGTAGGTTCCTCCCTTTCATCACTTTAAGTATATCATGCCACTGCCTTCTGGCTTGTAGAGTTTCTGCTGAGAAATCAGCTGTTAACCTTATGGGAGTTCTCTTGTATGTTATTTGTCATTTTTCCCTTGCTGCTTTCAACAATTTTTCTTTGCCTTTAATTTTTGCCAATTTGATTACTATGTGTCTTGGCATGTTTCTCCTTGGGTTTATCCTGTATGGGACTCTCTGCACTTCCTCGACTTGGGTGGCTATTTCCTTTCCCATGTTAAGGAATTTTTCAACTATAATCTCTTTAAATATTTTCTTGCGTCCTTTCTCTCTCTCTTCTCCTTTTGGGGCCCATAGAATGTGAATGTTGTTGCATTTAATGTTGTCGCAGAGGTCTCTTAGGCTGTCTTCATTTGTTTTCATACTTTTTTCTTTATTCTGTTCTACAGCAGTGAATTCCACCATTTTGTCTTTGAGTTCACTTATCCGTCCTTCTGCCTCAGTTATTCTGCTGATTCTTTCTAGTGTATTTTTCATTTCAGTTATTGTATTGTTCATCTCTGTTTGTTTGTTCTTTAATTCTTCTAGTTCTTTGTTAAACAACTTCTCGATCTTTGCCTCCATTCTTTTTCCGAGGTCCTGGATCATCTTCACTACCATTATTCTGAATGCTTTTTCTGGGAGGTTGCCTATCTCCACTTCATATAATTGTTTTTCTGGGGTTTTATCTTGTTCCTTCATCTTGTACATAGCTCTCTGACTTTTCATTTTGTCTATCTTTCTGTGAATGTGGTTTTCATTCCACAGGCTGCAGGATTGTATTTCTTCTTGCTTCTGCTGTCTGCTCTCTGTTGGATGAGGTTATCTAAGAGTCTTGTGCAAGTTTCCTGAATGGAGGGACAGGTGGTGGGTAGAGCTGGCTGCTGTTTTGGTGGGCTGAGCTCAGTAAATCTTTAATCCACTTCCCTGCTGATGGGTGGGGCTTGGTTCCCTCCTTGTTGGTTGTTTGGCCTGAGGCAATCCAACACTGGAGCCTACCTGGGCTCTTTGGTGGGGCTAATGGTGGACTCTGGGAGGGCTCACGACAAGGTGTACTTCCCAGAACTTCTGCTGCCAGTGTCCTTGTCCTCATGGTGAGACACAGCCACCCCCCACCTCTGCAGGAGACCCTCTGACACTAGCAGGTAGGTCTGGTTCCATCTCCTATGGGGTCACTGCTCCTTCCCCTGGTTCCCCATGTGCACACTACTTTGTGTGCGCCCTCCAAGAGTTGAATCTCTGTTTCACCCAGTCCTGTCAAAATCCTGCAATCAAATCCCGCTAACCTTCAAAGTCTGATTCTCTAGGAATTCCTCCTCCAGTGGCCAGACCCCCAGCTTGGGAAATCTGACGTTGGGCTCAGAACCTTCACTCCAGTGGGTGGTCTTCTATGATATAAGTGTTCTCCAGTTTGTGAATCACACACGCAGTGTTATGGGATTTGATTTTATTGTGATTTCACCCCTCCTACCATCTCATTGTGGCTTCTGCTTTGTCTTTGGATGTGGCATATCTTTTTTGGTGAGTTTCAGTGTCTCCCTGTCAATGATTGTTCAACAGTTAGTTGTGATTCTGGTGTTCTTGCAAGAGGGAGTGAGAGCACATCCTTCTACTCTGCCATCTTGAACCAATCCCCTATTTATGATTTTTAAAAACATGTGCTTTTATTAGAAAAAATTTATGTGTGACACCCAACACATCTATTAATAGTCTTAAATACCTTTAGTTTCTCTGTAAAAATTATGTTTAATAATTAATATTTCAGAATCTTATTTTATCTAGATATTTAATACACTTCCATCATTTAACTTAACTTAGCAAAACTCTTAAAGTTTCAAGTTACCAAAAATCTGAAGAAACTCTTTTTAAGTAGACACACCAAATTTCCATATTAAAAAAAAATGTATTCTGAAAGAGTTCACATAAAAGCTTTTATCTCATTTCTATCTACTTAATTAATTTGTTCTCAACAAGTATATTTAGATTACCCATGAAAATTTCATGAGGTATTACAACAAGTCGGCCATCATCTCAAGCTATTTTTCTTTTTTTTTCTGATAAATTTTGTACCATAGATAATATGACCTTATTTGACTTTTAATAAACCTAGTTGCAATAAAAGTAAGATACGTTTGTATTAATTAAACCAACAAACTTAAACTTTAATACTAAACATTAATTTAATATTGAATATTTCTCAGATCACATGAACTTGAAATTAATTTGGGTTAGTTTCTATTACATTTAGAAGTATTTAATTTATCATTGCTTACTTTTAAGTCAATTAAGTAGAGTTCTTTTACAAATTAATTTTGATAATACCACACAGAGGTAGAGACATATCTACAGTGTACACACAGACATATAGACAGACAAAATAAGAGATCATAATGCTTCATTTTTAAAAGTTATGAAGAAAGTGTTACAATATAAACTTACTAATTTATAATAACAGTTGGAATAAGTTGTTTATCTGCTCAGAAGGCTAAGGCTTTTTACTAGTCACAGAAAAAATTTTTAAGGTATTTGTTCTTGATAAAGCCTTAAGGAGACTGTGAATCAGATTTTGAGTGAGGAAGACTTTCAAGCAGTTTGAGTTTTAAAAAGCTTCTTCTCCCCCACCCACGCCCCATCACTTTTTTTTTCCTTTTGGTTTTAAGTTCTTCATGATTGAGTTAATCAGGCTTAGTCTCAGATCACTGTGGGCTGTATTTATATTTCTGATTTGTAAAGATTTGCAAGACAAAGACAGTTGCTTTTAATTCCCCAAAGAACTGGGCTGCCGCCTAAATGAGAGCAAAGATTGATTGGTCTAACTACATTTAAAAATTTTTGTTTCTTTACATCTGTGAAAAAATGTCCAACTAAATTGGAAATCAAAAGACTTCTATGTTCTAGAGCTTTAGGGTTTAGTGTATCAAGCCTTCAAAAGTTTGCACACGGCATTCAACAAAGGCCCTCTTTCTGAGCTCACAAGTCAAACCCAGGCCAATTCACCATAAGGGAAAAAAGAAACAAACAAACAAACAAAAAACACTACATTATTGCTTTTATTAGTCCCTGAATATTAGCTCCTAGTTTTTACCTCATACTATGTGGGCTCAGGTAACCCTATTGTTTTTCTTTAGCATGTTTAAATAATATTGCCTGGGAGGTGGATATATATGCCTTGTTTTATAATAGCAGGCAGAGGAAGCATTCCCCAGTGAAACATACTGTCCGTCCCCAAATATAATCAGGCAAAAGAGATGCAACCACTGTACTTAAAGTCTCTTATACCTTTAACTTTACCCTCCATTAGTACTCCACTAGCAAGTCTTGGTCTTACGAGTCATCTCAGAAATTTCCTTTCCGTCTCTTGGCCATTTTATCTATTTTTTGTATGAAAAGCTTTGGGGTCCACAGTGAGGGGTCAAGCCAAAAGATCCAGGCCCTTTTGTCAATCGTTAACTTGCTTAATTCGCTTTTGCTGGCCAGATATCTTGGTGTCATTTTTTTTTCTTTCTGTCTTTTAAATTTTTCTAAATTGGGGTAAATGGAGCGAACTTGTTTGGAGCCCTTTAATGTTGGGGGGTAACTAATAGGGTGTCCCTTTGGCCCATCCAACCTTAGGTAGTGTTGTATCAAAACGTTTGTTTTAATCTAATCAATGTCCATTTTATTTATCCTATTTCTTAATAACCATATAAAGATTTCCATCCTGCTGGGATGACTCCCTTTAAAATGTCCACCTTTTTGGGAAGAAGTCTCTTGACTTTCCCCTCAGCTTCTTCCTGTTCCCTTTTTAATCAGTCTAATTAACACTAATTGACCTTATATTTTGTTTATGTGAGACCCATTGAGGGAAAGCTGAAACCACAAAAAAGGCATCTCAAACTGTTTTTTGGGGTTTTTTTTGTTTTAGATTAAGAAAGTTCTTAAGGTTATCTTTTATAAATCTTTGTATCCACATTTTGATTTTGTCTTTCCATAGGTACCAATAAAGCAGCTGTTTATAAATGAGAGTTCTCTAAAGTTTACCAGTTTAGAAGTTTTTCCAATTTAAAGGATCCATCATCTGGCCATTTATGACTAGCATTTTAATAGGAATTCAAATCAATAAGATGCAAGTGGTGTCTCCACAAGAGAGAGCAAAGTTTGCAACCTTCACAAGATCCAGAAAGTTTACTCCCAAAAATAGTCTAAGAAAGTAAAGGCCTTCATTGTACAGGCAGATACAATCAAGGTTGAGATGATAGAGGCCCCTTATGGGCTGGGACCCCTTATGATAAATTTCTCTTATGGCTGGTATGGCCAGACAAAGAGACTACTTGGAATCTCAGTCTATTTGATTGGCTGCCAAATATACACTGTATGTGTACCTTTCTGATGGCAGAGACCAAGCTCTCAAAACACAGAATGAGATGCCTATGAAGATCAGGTAGAACATTTACAGCTCAAGGACACAGGGGGAGAAATGTAAGCTCCTCCTAGAAGAGCCTTTGTTCCTTTAAGGTTAAAATTTTGAAAAGATATTTTATCAAGCCTGCTATCTCTAACTGCATATGCAAAAACCAGTTTGGAATGTCAAAATAGCCCCATCTTGGTCATTTTTAGGGTGATATTTCCTTAGTTTCTAATTAAGAAATTACTTGCAAGTGTAAGCTCCCTACATATTGTGCATGAACCTGGCTGGGGTGTTAGTCTGAGACTGGTAACCTGTCATCTATCTTTCTTTTGTTTTGAAAGCTTTGTTTCCCATTCTTCGGTTGGTTTGTAGAGATAAAATCACTATTGATAATTGTGTGATGGGCTGATGTGCTGTTTGTGAGCTTAATTCTTCTGGGTGTCACCCTAGAGTCATTTCAGCTCTTTTATGTGTCTTCTCTAAGACCACCATAGGTGCTCAGAGTACTAGGTGGACCAATTTTTTGTACCTCCCCAGACTAGTGTAGTTTTAGTTAGTGAGTGGGTTTCCCTATGAGATCACTCTAGCAAGTTTCTCAGTTGCCTGAGAAAGCTGTAGTCCGTTTGGAGGATATGCATCCCTTTTCTTTGGAGCTGGGGGTGCTCATTTGGTATCTTTACTTCTATTCTAACAAACTCTATTGAAATAGCTGAATTGAGGAAAGACATCAGATCAGCCTTCTATCTAATCACCCAGCCCAAACCACCTCAGCATCTCTGAGCAACACCCTCCCAGCCTTTGCTCAATTGGGGTAACCCAGGTACCTCTTCTTGAAGTTAAGTTCAAAGAAAACCTACTTCTCACAGCAAAGAGTTTATCCACTGCTGAATAAAACTGAGGATCATCAACAAATTACAGGAGATCCAAGATCAGGAAAGACTCCCCCAAATTCACGTGGACTTGCCAAGGAGGCAGATGGGCAAAAGGGTCTCTTGTTGGTACCAAGGCTTTGGATCCTCACAGAGTTCAGGCAAGGAGAGAAGTTTACGCTGGGTCCCTTTATGGTCCCCAAAACTGTTGACTGAAAGAAAAAAAAAAGCACAGCATGAGAGTGGTGAATTTCAGTTTTATTTGGGGACCTTACTGAGGACTATAGCTTGGAAGACAGACTCTCAGATAGATCTGAGGAACTTCTCCAAAGAGGCAGAGGAGCCAGATATATAATATATGAATTTTTTGTTGTGAAATACATGCAGTCAAGCACAAAAAGTTTACTGCTAATCACAAAGAACAGACACCTCACATTCATAATTGTAGTGTTTTTCTGTATATGGGAAGATGCAAGAATCTGGAGTCATTACAATTTTCCCTTAGATATGCATCTTAACTATCTAGGACCCTGAATATTTCCTGTTTTCTCCATCCTGAATTCCCCTCAGCACTCACTGTCAGTGGTCAACTGCACTTAGGTAGCAACTGAAGCCTTATAGAACTGGAATGATGGACAACATTTTTTGTTTTACAATAGTATTGAGCCCCAGATCATGCATATTCTCCAAGACGTCAAGCTGTCTCTAATGCATTCTGAAAAAAACAGGAAAGAGACTGTTTCATTGGCAATTAGAGAAGTGCAATTATTCAAGGTATTTGATGACTTGGGGCCATCTATAGATTGCACCATGAGGCAATACAAAGTCAATCTCCACATGAATGGTGCCAATACTGCATGCCAGGTTATTGGGAGATGGAATGCGCTGAGATGGTTTCTTCGTAGAAGGGTAGTTTAATGGAGCCTGGAATATGTGGGAAAGTTTCATACTGAGGAAGACTGGGAACCAGGAAAAAAATGAGGAGCAGGGCAAGGGCTGGTACTAAAAGGGCATCACAAAGCAATGCAGGGGTCCTGAAAAAAGAGTGTATCTGCCTTGCATTTTTTCCCAGTGCCAGCCCTGCTTAACATTGATGGAATAATTATTGGGGCCCAATTATACAGTAAGCTGAGGTGATTTATGATGCTCTACAACCAGCACTGAATCAACCTGTCTCAGTAGCTGTAAGTCTGCATAAAGTTTTAACTACGAACATCAGAAGTTGGTCAGAGCATATGGAGAAAAATGGATTATGAATTTATGATGCAGTGAATTTCCCTGCTGAGTGACTCTTCCCCTGATCAGGGTCTGGTGACAGGATGACAAAAAGGCATGTAGGAGAAGCCAGATGCTTGACAAAGCATCCACTACCTTTTAAAAGTGAGACTGGGAGCCGGAGCTGTGGGAGTGTGTCCAAGGGAGTGCCAACGGATGTCATTTGGCTTTGTGACATTCTAATTCTGACCTCAGATAAGATGTAGCTACTAGTGTTGTGACATGACACGCTCTTCCAGATTGGCATATGACAGGGTAGAATTGTGTCAGGGAATGGTCTTGGCTTGCCTAGCAATTCTTTCAACTCTTCCTATATAAGAGGATTTCTTAAATTGATGAGCTATTCACTATATTTTCTCTTTAGGCTCAGTAAGCACTTATTGAGAGCCTATTATCTGCCAGACATCCAACAACCAGTCTGTTTGGGTGTGCAGAGGCCTGAGTGCCTGGCACACCTAGGGACAGGTTTGCAGGGTCATCACAAATGCAGAATTCCCGGAGGGAGTGGTTGAGTCTCTGACTGCAAGACACATACCTTCTCCCTTGGCTTCTTCCTCCTTCCTTTATATTCCCCACAAGTGTCGATCTATAAACTTCCTGCAGGTTAATCTCCATCTCAGATTTGACTTCCTAGGGATGCTGACTTTCAAAACTCAGCCTCTCATTGGTAGACCCCTCAGTTTCCTGGGTGAGCACCCAGAGCCTTATATACAATTTGGTAAAATGGAAAAGCATATTCATTTGTTCTTATGCCCATGGATCATGTATTTATTTAAGCACATTTCATTACAGCGCTTATCATGTAGCAAGCACTGTGTTAGGCTTTAGGGGGACAGAGATGAAAGAAAGTTCAGCGCTGAAATAGTGTTCAGCGTCATGGAGAATACAGACAAACCAAAACCGCCTAGTATGGTCAAGAGCATGGTACAGTCAGGCACAGGGAGCTGTGGGAACGCTGAGGAGGAACACCCACCTCAATATGAATATTGGGGAGAGAGTCAAAGAAGTTTCTGGAAATGGGAGCAGTTGACTCAAGTAGGAGTGTTGGCCGTATGCTCTTCTGGCTGATCACACACTGAGGGAAGTAATCAGCGAAGAAAAAAGACAAGCTCTGCCAGCTGGTCCTACAACCGACCAAGCGGATGCTCATGTATGCACAGACAGGCAGAAGGCCCTGCACCAACATTTCAGAAAAAGGCCACCCACCTCCTCAGGCTGTGCATCTGTGACTCACCTTGAGTCTCAGATCCTGGTTTCTCCTGGATTAAAATTCCAATTTAACAATCACAGTGTGTAATTGATACCCCCCACCCCTGGATTATGCAGAAGGATTGTCTTGTCCATACCTAATAAGCAAGAAAGTTGACAATCACTGCAGCAAGGTCACTAAACATGTGTGATTGAATAGTGTGAATGTCTCCAAACACCCAGGGCGAGAGAAGCACGTGGTTATTGACACTAATCTCTGTGTAAAGGGCTCACCTGCTGGGATTACACACCTTGTCATGTTTCTCATATCAACCACTACTGCACACTCCAAATTTAAGCTGATGATAAATTAATAAATAGAATTTAGTTTGAAACTGAGGCACAGGGCTTCAACCTCCTTTTTAATTCTGGCTGCTTGAGAGATACCCCTCTAATTAATTTATTTTAAAAAAATCTTTAAAGTTATTTCATAATGAAGCCAATCTAATCCTGTCTCCTTCTGAATATGTGTATAAAACATAGGTAAATAGATAGGTAGATAGATATTCAGCAATCACACCCCAGTTCAGTGTAGCCGATTTGAGGCTAAAGGGAAGACCTAAAAGACTTAAGAGGGTAAACAGTCCAATGAGCCACACGATGTTCTGAAAATATACTGCCCTGTATATCTGGAGATCAATTTTTCTAAACTGGTTTCAAACAAACAAATGAATAAAACAACTCACTGATGTTTGCACTGTTAGAAAAGGGTTAAAGCGGTTACACTTTATAATATATTGAGGCAGTCACATTTCAGAGTTGCAATTTATTATTTCTCTCAAATATGTAGATAGGTATTATATTTAATGTGGGAGCTGGTGAATGCTTATGATATACGGAGCAGATATAAGACAAAACACCAAGAACTAATAAACATGACAAAGATGTCAAACGTTACTAGTAAGTTAAAAGTAGGAAATGCAAACTAGACAAATGAAATCCCATTTTTAAACTATCAAACTAGCAGAGATTATGCCCAGTATCAACTGTGAAGGGACATGGGCTTTCCTGTGCACTGAAAATGTACGTGTAAACTGATAACTCCATTCCAAGGGACAATTTACATCTATCAAGAGCCCTAAAAAATACATGTATTTTCACCAATGTGCTTCTAGACATTCATATTAAAACACACACACACACACACACACCACCACCACCATCATCACCATCAACAACCAAAAACAAAGTTTATATTAAAAATTGTCTATCATAAAACTTTTATAATGCCAAACTAGAATGATCATAAACATTCAATAATTGGACAAAGGATATGCCTAGACAATTCACAGAAGAGTGTAAAGCAAGGACTGTCATTTGTCAGCTGGTTCTACTAGGATTGAGTCAACAGCCACTGCAGTCACTGACCTACAATACACCACGAAAGGAATTCAGGCTGAAGGACGGGGCGAGGGACTCTGTGCTTTGGGAAGACAGTCAAGACAGGCCCTTAGACAGTTATCATTCAGGAAAAATTTTAATGAACCCAGATTTTTGCATCTTCCTGTACATAGAAAAGAACTAAAATTATTAACTGAGATATCTGATCCTTGTGACTAGCACAAACCTTTCACTGAGATGTATGCTTGACTGTATGCATCCCCTAACCAAAATCACTTATATACTGGCCTCTCCCCTCTACTGCTTAGGAGCAGTTCCTCAGAGCTATCTGACAGGCTGTCTCCCAGGCTATAGTCCTCAGTTAGTCCTCAAATAAAGCTAAAACTCACAGCTCTCATGTTGCGAGTGGTATTTATTTTCCAGTCAACAAGAACAAATCCAAAAGGTCACCAAACATATGAAAGTTTGCTTAAATTCAATAGCAATTGCAATCTGAAAGATAAAATGATATTTTATATTTTTGGTGTCAGAATTGGAAGTGTTTAAAAGACTAAGATCAATTGCTACTAGAGAAATTACTGAAATTCACATTTAAACATTTCTGATTGAAATATGAATGGTCCCAGTCATTTCTTAAAAGAAATCTGGTTATGCTATTAACATAAAAAATGCATATGTCCTTTGACCCAGCTTTTCTGCTTTAAGGAATTTATCACTTAAAATCAAAAACAATCATCTCTAAGATGTCAGTATTTATTGCAATATTGTAAGGAACAGTCCTCAAAAAGTAAATATTGATTAGAGGGAAATGGTTGAATAAATTATTATACATCTATACAGATATAATGAATGGAATATTTTATAGCTATTACAAAATAAATTACAGTGTGTAATACTGTCATTTATAATAAGGTATATAATTTGATCTTCATCCTCACTTCTGGCATATAGCTCCTAACACCCTTTGAATACCCTGTGATGAAAGCAATAAGTGTATCTCTTGTTATGTTAATGAGGTAACTTTTGGAGACACCTAAGGATGAGGGTTGATTGCCATGAGAACCAACCATGTAATTAGAGGTTTGGAATTTGTAGTCTCCCCCTTCCCCAAACTTTGGAGAAAGGAAGGGGCTGCAGGTTTAACTGTCAATAGCCAATGATTTAATCCATCATGCTTATGTGATGAAACCTCTATTAAAACCCAAAAGGAATGTATGGAGAGCTTCCAGGCTGGTGAACCAGAATGCTCCCATGTGCCACCATGTAGGACCCCAAACTCCACAAGGACACAAGCTCCTTTGTTCAGGACCTTGCCCTTTGTGTATCTTCATCTGGCTGTGGATTTGTATCCTTTAATATCCTTTGTAATAAACTGGTAGTCTAGTGAGTACATTGGTTTCCTAAGTCCTGTGAGCAGCTCTAGCAAATTATTTGAACCCAAGGAGGGAGTCATGGGAATCTTTGACCTATAGCCAGTTTGTCAGAAGTATCTGTAGCAACCTAGGCTTGCAAGTGGCATCTGAAGTGGAAGGCAGTCCTGATTGGGACTGAGAGCTTAACCTATGGAATTTGATGCTATGACCGGGAAGACTGTCAGAATTGAGCTGAAGTGCAGGACACCCAGCTACTATCCAAGAATCTCTTATTGGTGTGGAAACTCCCCATCCACACACACACAAACACACACGTTGGAATTTGTTCCAGAAACCTTACAGTTATATTCGTTAACTTGGAGATTTCAATAAAGTATTGGTTCGCTAAAGAAAGAAAGATGCAAAAAAAGTATATGATTCCATTTTTGAAAAGTTATGACTGCAGTATATCATATGTAACCACATAAGGTATTAAAAAAAACCAGTGTTTGTATATCTATGTCTATATGTTTGTGTATATATACACAAGAGTGATGAAAAATATGGAAGAATATATCCAAGGTTGGTAATCCAACTTAGCTAAATAAGGGTGGGAAAGGGAGGCAAGCACAGAAAAGAAGATTGCAAGTAAATACCAAAGACAGCATATATGATATAATTTCACTCATGTTTTTGTGTAAAATTATATGTCATGTCTACATAAAAACATATAGCTTAAAGCAAATATTAATTTTCACAAGACTTACATGGGGAGATTAGTAAAGTACATCTTCCTGGCTTTCATTCCCAGACATGTTTGGAAAGACACACAGAAGCTGTGGTTTATAAAGAAATCCAGGTGACTGCAATGCAGCCCATCCACACACAACATGTAAATATGACATGTATTCACAATTTCTTTTTTAAATAAATTTTTTTTTTTTTTGGCTGCATTGGGTCTTCATAGCTGCATGTGGGCTTTCTCTAGTTGTAGCGAGTGGGGGTACTCTTTGTTGCTGTGCATGGGCTTCTCGTTGTGGTGGCTTCTCTTGTTGCGGAGCACGGGCTCTAGGCGCGCGGGTTTCAGTAGTTGCAGCACGCAAACTCAGTAGTTGTGGCTCGCGGGCTCTAGAGCGCAGGCTCAGTAGTTGTGACGCACGGGCTTAGTTGTTCCGCGGCATGTGGGATCTTCCCAGACCAGGGCTTGAGTCTGTGTCCCCTGCATTGGCTGGCAGATTCTTAACCACTACACCACCCGGGAAGCCCCACAATTTTATTCTTCATGACTTCAGGTAAAATGTGGTGTCTGCCCTTTCTTCAAAGCCCAGCATCCCCTAAGAGCCTTGGCAAGGTCTGGTTTCCCAAGCTTGGGAAAACACCTGACCCAGGACTTGCTTTCAAAGTGGAGACTACATATCCTAGCCTCATCAGTGTGTATGCTTACCCTATCCAGGTCCTCAATCCCACCCTACCTCCTAATCCATCCACATGGCTGCTGTATTCACTTGGCAAAATGTTATCCTGTCAAATGTTCTAATCCTATTACAAAGCGAGTGTTACTCTTACAGATCACACACTTTATAAACATTTGTGGTACTCAGTTGCATCCAGTCCCTTGCACAACACCTGGCATATGGCAGACGTTCATACAATAAAAAATTAAGCTTCGGGTGAAATTGAGAAAATAGGCAGTCACCCAATGCAGCTCTTGCTTCTATACATCCCAGCTTTACTATTGGGATCCCAGCAAACCTACCCTCACTGGCTCCAGTGGCACAGGCAAAGCCTCTGTGCTGGGGAGTCAGAGCACTCTGCATTCACTGATAGTGAGCCCAGCAGAATGGATTGAGCTATAATCATGCATAAGGTATTAGGTCCATTTGCAATGAAAATTCACTTACATTCAAAATGATCATTCCATTGCAAAATCCGAAGTTAGGAACGTATTGACCTAGTTGCATATTTGTTCTCTATCCAGCCAGGATCATGAGTTTTCAATAGTAACTAGTTCAAAAATGTGCCATTGATTTATTGAACTTAGATTCTGCCTTTAAGAAACTTACACTCTGACTGAGTGGAATCCAAATCCATCTGAGTGGAGCCACATGGTGATAAATCACAAAAACATATATCGATATACAAAATTCTAATAAAGCACAGACTTTGCATCCCAAAGATGAGTTGCAAAACTCACATGAACAAAGGCAGAGACGTGGTGATATGGACACAGTCCCCCAAAGAGCCTTCGTTGACGAGAGCACCAGGCATTTAGATTATTAAATTCCATGACATTTAATAATCAGTCACACGACTTCATAGTTTTCCTATACATTTTTGTACCTGTGTGCATGCATATTTTGAAGTCATTTTCCTTCTGAGAGAGCAACATTTGCTACCATTCTCCTCACCACCTGCAAGCCTCAATTATAGTTATTTTAAATGTAAATTCCTTGATGTGAGGAACAGTATATTAAGTCTGTTATGGATGATTACTGTGGTTAATGACAAAAATTGCATATTAGCAAAAAAATATAAATATGCTTCTGTGCAAATTAACATGGGAGTGACTTTTACAATTTAATGTGAAAGATTGATGATAAGACTGTCAAAACAAATAGGGCTCATTTCTGTAAAATTCAGGGTCATTTTTACAACTGGAAATTGACTTGCTTAAAGGCATAATAACATAGATGGGGAAAATGTTACAGTCAGCAGTAATGGAGGTGTCTCCCCACCAAAGTGACAGTCTAGGGCAACAGTGAGAGCAGAAGGACACTCAAAAATAGTAGCATACTAAGTGTTAGATGTTTAAAGTAGGTAAGTTTTTAGCATTTCATCCTCTATATGACCCTGTGTTTTTCAGTATTCATTGTGAAAATAAATAATAATAATAATCAGAAAAGAAACTTTTCACGAATTTTGTTTATGTAGTCATAGCAGTAAATAGTAATAATTACAAAAAGTAATAGATTTGTCATTTTATTACTTTTTTAACAAAAGAAGATGATGTGAAAAGTGCTTCCCAAAGAGTGAATTCCTCAAAGTTCACAGAACGATTTGCACCTAGAATGACAGAATTGAGGCAATCAAGTTCCATTTCCTCTTCTTTCCAATTAGTGTGTTATCATGGTTTATCTCAAATTTGCTCTCTAAATACAGAAATACATAGAAGGACAGTGGTGGGAGACAAGGATCACACATGAGACAAGCCTGAAGGATTCGCAACTGCTTACTTACTTCCTTACTCTGACGGCTCACTACGAACAGGAATATGTGTAGCTGAGTCCACATGTGTTGGAGGGGCCGATTTTATAACCAGGGTTTTTCCGAATTAACTTCCAGTGGAATACGATGTTTATTAAGAGATATATTAAAAGTGTGTTAAATTGGGGCTTAGGTGTATATTATTAAAAACTTCACAGTAACCATAGTACTTGTTTAGCATTTAGAGCCACAAAATATTTTTTTTCAGGGAGGAATGCTTTTTTACCGACATTCTTTAAAATTGCCAGAGCATAGTGAAAATAAAAGCTAAGCCAACTTTAGATAATTATATTTTATTATTTATTAACAAGCAATGCACCTGTTTTCACCTGCACCTGGGTGGATGGCTCCTTGCTCCCTGCCTCTGTACACCTGCCTCTGGAACCCCCATGGAAGGCTAAATTGGGTTTAATAGTGTAGCAAATATAATTTAACAGAGAACACAGTTTAGGATCTTTTTCAAACTGTAAAATTTTAAGTGTTGTCTCTCATCCCCAGTCACGGACAAGGTCATAGTTGGAAAATACTTAGCCCTTCCTTCCTCTTCTTATGGCAGACATTTTTCAACCATCATAAGACTTTTTTCCCAAGGAATCAAGACATGTCTTTGGATGCCTTATAAAACTGCAGTCTAAGCCATCCATACAATTGTTCAGCACTGGTCTAAAAATTGAAAACTATTTGCAGTCTTGAATTCAGTCTCTAACATGGCACTCAAGTGAATCATATCATCAGCATCTATGAGGAGGGTTTGGCACCCTGGAGGTGCAGGGGCCACCTTGTATACCGGGGAAGCGTGCTGTGTTTCTGTGTATGTGCAAGGTGGGGTACAGGGAAAATAACTAAGAAAGCTAGTCTTCATTCCTATTACAGCATGAAAAAAACAGGAAGCCCTCAGTATTCTCAAATGACAAGAATGAATATTTATCAAGTATTTACTATAGTCTAGTCACCATTAAATGGTTTCAAGTGTATTAACTATTTGTATCTTTTCATACCCCCAATGAAGTAGGTACTGTTATTATCATTCCCTCTTCACAGATGAGACCCTGAATCTGAACAATTATCCCAAGATCACACAGTTAGCAGTAGAGCTGGAAGTCAACCCAAGTGACAGGTCTGCAAAGCCCCACAGAGAAACACACTCTCTGTGGCATTCTGATGGGCTGACGTCCAATCCAACTCTCCCTCTGCCGCTCCAGAGTCCATAAGATACTTTGCAGAGGCATAATTTTGATTCAGCTTGCTGTAAGGCCAGTGTGAGAGAGTAATAATTTAGTGAATGTGACAAGCCAGGGAAAATAAAATATGAAAATTATCTAAGGTAGATTTAATGTTTCATTTTCATTATGACATAAGCAAAACTTTTAGGTGATTTAAATATTTTATTTATGGGGGGGTTGCCTCTAAAAAGAAAGTCAACTACTAAAGAGAGAGTGAAGATCTTAAGAATATGCTCATTGTTTCATATTCACTAATTCAAATAAGCTTCACAGCATTACTGAAAGTTAAAGATTATTCATTTGCAGAAGAAGAAATTAAACTCAGAGAGGTTAAGTGACTTGCCAAGTGCATTGTGAAACTGTCATTTGAACTCAAGTCTTTGTAATTTTGGGGCCCAAGTTTCACCGTTGATAGGTGTCCCCAGCCTTTCCCAAATGTTTGCTTTTCAAACAGCTCTCCCAGACTATCACTTCTGTGAGGCTCTTTTACTTGCCCAAGGATGGAACTCTCCACCCGTGGGTCAAAAGTCACTGTAAGCCAAACTCCACAGTTTCATTTTTAAAAAGGACAAAATAGAAAAAGGGAAGGATAATAGTTAATTGCAGGATGTCTTATGTGGTTACTAACAATGTCAAGAGGAGCTGGCACTAGGACAGCATAAATTTATTCAATAAAATCCATCAATTGCCTATTCACAGGCAGCTTCTGTGCTGGGCTTTAGGATGACAGAAAGACAACACCAGACCCTGGCCATCAGACAACATTTCAAGTTTCTGGCATACAAATCAATTGAGGAGCTGGTCTTTTAAAGAATTAGAGTATTTGTTTAAAACTTTTTTGTTGTTGTTGCTGAAGACGTAACAAGTCTTGAGTCTAATGTGCACTCCTACTGAAACATCAATCAAGGGAATGCCAGTTTTCTCTCCAGTTTCTGGGAAATGGAGTGCCTATTGATTCACCAGCAGTTCTTGGGTCCCATAAAATCAAACATGTTGGGATTCTAAGGGCTGCCTACCCCGCTCTGCTCTCTCCTTCTCCAGGGGTCATGTCCATCTAAGTCTGATGAGACGCCACAGGAATGGGCAGGTTCTCAAAAAATTGCGAGCTTGGTGAATTCATTCTTGTTGCTCTTTCCCGCTCTCTGTTCTTCTTCTCTCCAAGTATCTATGATGCTAATATTGCCTGAGGGTCACCTGGTCTGGACTAGACAATGTGTGAGTAATGACACTATCCCCAGCAGTCAAGATGGGATTTAAAGCCAAACTTGTTTATGGTTTTCTGTTTTGCTATTTTAGACCTGTTGGACCTTTGACAATATTTTTACCCTGAAAATGGGAAGCATAAGGGGCACATATATTTTAATCTCCTCATTTTAGTTTCTGTATCTCTAAACCAGTGGTTTTCAAATGGGAGTGATTTGGTCCCCTAGGGGATATTAGCCATGTCTGGAGACATATTGAGTTGCTACGAGTGGGAGGCTAGGGCAGCTGGTGGGTAGAGGCCAGGGATGCTGCTAAGTACCCTTCAATGCATAGCACAGCCCCATCACAAAGAATCATCCAGCCCCAAATGTCAATGGTACTGATGCTGAGAAACTCTGCCCTGATCTCTCTCACACTCATACTCCCAACTCTCACTAACGCCTGACCATGAGGAAAGTGGGTATGATCAAGAGAAAGTGGAACACACTCCTTCCAGCCTGGATGTACCAGGAGATACAGGTGTCAGGTCGACTGTGGGAAAAGAAGGGAAACAGGACACAAGAAAGCAGGCAGTCTGGTGTTTGCCTCCATCTCCTTCTCTTTGGGCAGATAGTCCCAAAACCAGAGGTACATTTGATCCATTAAGGGGACCCTCAATGTCAGAGAGGCTGCCACCCCAGTGAGGATTCTCTGCAGTACTTTCAAGGGCTTAGGCAAGGCTGAGTAGGGGATGCAGATGCAGATGCAGATGACTGAGCAGGAGAGCCGAGGAGAGGAAAGCAAAGGAGGGAAACAGAAGAAGACAGAGAGAAGAGAGGAAAGGAGAGGAGAGTGGAGAGGGGAAGGGGACAGAAATGGAGGGGAGACATGACAGGGGCCTAGAGGTCTCAGCAGCACTGGCCAGCAGAACAACCAGGTACCCAGCACAATTATTTCCAGCTACTGATAACATCAGTTGACATCATGGGAAGAAGAAGAGGATGGGAGGAACACTGAAAGATTGCATTTTATTAAAATTATACTGATAGTTTTTACCTAATGAGAATTTTTGAATTATTGGCTTGTATTGAGGTAACTGGAATGAACTAAAATAATTTAGTTGGACAGGATGATTAGATAAGCTCAAGGGAAAAAAAGTGTATATTTCTTCTGTATTTTTGAAGTATTTTTACCTCTTTTAGGTTCATATTAACTTCACAGGTTTGCTAGAAGGATTAAATGAAACAATAGATAGAAAGTATATAGCAAAATGACTGTCACAGGGTAAGAACTCAGTAATCAGGAAGGAGGAAAAACTTCTTTTCTGTTTAATATGTGTAGCAGACAGAATTTCTAAATGGTCCCCCAAAGATGTCCCTCCTGGTCACCAGAACCTGTGAACATCATATCTCTCCCATAATTGTGTTTTGTTACATGACACAATTGACCTTAAGACAGGGAGATTATCTGAGTGTTCCTGATATAAGCATAGAGCCCTTAAAAGCTGTTTTCTCTGGCTGATGGCAGAAGGAGCAGAAAGATAAGTCAGAGATGTTGGAAGACCAAGAAGAACTCTGCATGCTGTTGGATTGAAGTTGGAGAGGGCCACGTGAGAAGGTGTGCCAGAGGCATCTCGGAACAGAAAGTGGAGCCAGGGCTGAGAGCTCACAAGAATCCAGGGACCCCAGATCTACAGCTGCTGGGAGCTGGATTCTACCAACAGCCCAAATGAGCCTGGAAGTGGATTCTTGCCTGACATTCCAGATAAGAGCCCAGTTGGCCAATACCTTGATTTTGGCTTTGTGAGACACTAAGGAGAGAACCTAGCTGACCTATGCAGGACTTCTGACCTACAGAACTGTGAAATAAAAATACATGTTTATTTATTTATTATTGGCTGTGTTGGGTCTTTGTTGCTCTGCACGGGCTTTCTCTAGTTGCAGCGAGCGGGGGCTACTCTTCATTGTGGTGGATGGGCTTCTCATTGCAGGGGCTTCTCTTGTTGTGGAACACGGGCTCTAGGTGCACAGGCTTCAGCAGTTGTGGCACATGGACTCAGTAGTTGTGGCTTGCGGGCTCTAGAGCGCAGGCTCAGTAGTTGTGACACCTGGGCTTAGTTGCTCCACGGCATGTGGGATCTTCCCAGACCAGGGCTTGAACCCATGTCTCCTGCATTGGCAGGTGGATTCTTAACCACTGTGCCACCAGGGAAGCCCAAAAATACATGTTTTTTGTTTTTTTTTAATTAATTAATTAATCTATTTTTGGCTGTGTTGGGTCTTCGTTTCTGTGCGAGGACTTTCTCTAGTTGCGGCAAGCGGGGGCCACTCTTCATCGCGGTGCGCGGGCCTCTCACTGTCGCGGCCTCTCTTGTGGCAGAGCACAGGATCCAGACGCACAGGCTCAGTAGTTGTGGCTCACGGGCCCAGTTGCTCCGTGGCATGTGGGATCTTCCCAGACCCGGGCTCGAACCCATGTCCCCTGCATTAGCAGGCAGATTCTCAACCACTGCGCCACCAGGGAAGCCCAATACATGTTTTTTTTGAGCTTCCAAGTTTACAGTAAATTATTATTCAGCAAAAAGAAATGGATACAATTTGTGACGTTGTCTAATTCTGTGGGATCACAAATCAGAGAAAATTCATACTCCCTTTACTTAGTACAAAGCCTTCCTTTGTCTCCATATCTTTGCTGTCTTAGTGTCTCAGGTACTGCAGTGTCCCCCTGCCAACGGCAGGTTTTTCATGAAACTAATGGAGCATCAATGCATGGGCCTTTTCCAAGGAAGAGATTCAAGCATAACCATATGTGTTTAGAAATTTTGCAAAATATGACAATTTAATTGTTTCTGGCTCTTTCCACTCTTCCTTGCCCCTACTTGCAGTTGACACTGGGTGACAATGGGCAATTTTATCATGAGGCTAAGATAAAGTTGAGCTCAAGAAATATTCACTTTGAGTTCAGCCTATTATTTTCATGTTGCTCACAGCTACTTCCCTGTGTAGTTAGGTTATTATGAGCCACAATAGCCTAGGAATCTCTTTCAAGAATGTTTCAACTGGGTGAAAGGTGAAATGTCATATCACTATGTGAAAGTATCTTATGGTGTCAGGCATCTGAAGTTTTTGAGTAGCAGAGGAAATACAAGTTTTGAAATGTGTAGAACTAGAACTATGGAAACTTATTCTAATTATTAACGGTATAAACTTTTATTCAGAAAGTTCAGTGATCCTTTATGCCTAGAAAAAATAGTTTTCTTCTGTCCAGAATACATTTGATAATGCTGTGTAAATAATTATTCACACACAATATACTTTTCTTAATTGGTAGGAATCACATGAAATAGAATCTATCCGAATTTCTCAGTTTGTAGGGGATAGATATGTAACAGTATCACAGATGAGTACATTTGTGTATGAAATCCTGTGCTTTGTTTATCCCCCTCTATTGAATCACATCCTGATATGTCAGTGCATCTTGTCCTGATGAAATTTTAATGTCCCATTGGAATAGCACAATAGATTACCTTAATAGCATGCAGAAATGAGTGCTCCAATGACAAAACTTCTATGTATGTTCACCAACAAATGAGGGTATATAGTATAAGAATAGTTTTATTATTAAAATATACAGCTTAATATAACATATTTATGTATTTTAAACTAATTTGGATTACTCATCAAATTTCAGTTTTAGATTAATTGTTTTTCTTTCAGAATTGTTGACATATCAAAATCCAAATACAACAAAAAAGAATGTTTAACCTTAAACATTAAAATCCAAGCAGAAAGTAATTACTAATAACTAGTTTTCCAATTGAGGGATATTATCAATAATAATAATAGATCCTCAATAACTATATTAATCATAATAAAGTTTTGATCCATCATAGTAAGATAATTTGACTTACCTCTTATTTCTAAAAGATATTACAAAATCCTTGCATTTTTATATGATGTAAGTAGGATTATCTATCAAGAGAAAGAAGTAGAAACATAATGCTGAGATGTGTCAGTTAAAGTTAATTAGTAAAAAATACATTGTTGTTTTTCTAGAATTTCTACATTATATGGTATTTTCAGCTCTTTTCTATTTGCAATTTGTCTTGATTTCTTTATTCTTTCTAAATAAATATTTGCTTTTTGCTTAATTTTGTATCTGTGTAATATATTCTTTTTCTTAAAGACAGCTTACCAAATTGCATAAATTTCGTGTCCCATTTCTAACTTGCCATGGCCTAGGCGTAGACTCAGTCCTGCCTAAGTCCCTCTGTCCAGCCTGGCCAGGGTAGGCTGTACACCAAGGATTCAGCTACTTCTTCATGGAAGACAATAAGGCTGCCTCCCTTTTCTCATTCCTGAGATGAGCCCTGGGACTCAGTAGGGGAAAAGTATTCCTTGAATAGAAGCCCTGCTGCTTTCCCCAGGCCAGTGTTTAAAACCAGGCTTGGTTTCAGTTCAGTTAGAGCATCCTACAGAGGAAGCCAGGAGTCCTCACAGTGGTTATTCTGAAGTGCTTATGGTTAGAAGCCCTTTGAGCTTTATGACTAAGACCCACAGACTACATTCACGTAAGACCACATTTGCTCCTGGATAAGAATACCCCAGCTCTCACTCTTCCCACAGAAAAGGTGTTCATCCTCTCTTGGCTTCTTTCTCCTCTCCTGTCCCCTGTGTTTACTCATCACACACTAGACTCCCTATCAGGCACGATCTTCCAGCATACCACCTAGAAGAAGACTTGGAGAAAGTCTGCAGAGAGACTGACATATGACAAACGTCAGAGACAGAGGAGGCTCAAAACCTCTTGGGTGTTTAGAAGTTAGTCACAGACTTATTCAAGCAAGTAAATGAGATACTTTTTCCTTATGAGATTTTGAAGTAGTGATAAAGTAGAAAGAGGTAGAGAAGTAGTTACTGTTACCAAGCAAGGGCTCATTGCCCAATGTGCATAGAAACAAACACTATGGCCCTGGCTTTTGAGAAAAGAAAAAGCTTCATTTTGAGGTCGACTGGTAAGCAGACAGGAGGCAAAGCTCTCATATCTGTCTCCCTGATCTGGGCTTTGGTCAATCTTTTATGAGTTTGGGAGAACAGGCTGGTACGCAAAAGCACCCATGGAGCAAGTTTCCTTTGGAGGACTTTAAACTTGGCCATCTATGGTAAGGTGTGGAATGGTGGATTTTAGCTCTGGATCTTCCTGGACAATGAAACCCTCTTTTCCAAAAGGTTCAACCTTCTGGTTCCAGTCATGTTCCAGTTTTCTTGGTTCCACCAGGAGGAAGTATAGGTTCTGAGTGTTGAGAAGGGCTTTCCTCCTTTGTACATGCCCAGGTAACACGACTTGCAGTTTGACCTCTGCTGTATCTGCAAGACAACTAGACATCCTGTTATCCATGGAGTAAGACCAGTTTGAGCTGGTCCCACAGTTACAGTGGCATTAAAGTTTGAAATAAAATTGTCAAAGTCCTAATCATCTCCTTGTCTATACAGTCAACCTACCATTCTCTCTCCTCTGATTATTAAATAAGCATTTATTGGATATCTTACACGTGTGAGATACTGTCTGAGATACTATAATCCCTTATTTACTTATCAGTATTCACCACTCTAAACTCCAAGGAGGCAGGAACTTGTTCATATTGATTCTTCAGTATCTATCATAGTGCCTACATTTAGTGGGTGCTCAAAGATATTGGTCAAATGAATAATTAGGTCTATTTTAGACAGTAAATCTTTCTCTTGTTAAGTAAAATATACTTTTCTGATTACAAATGTAATACATGTTAAATAAAAAATGGTATAAGGAAATAATTGACATGATTTGGGCATATTTTTCTTTTTTTTTTGCGGTACACGGGCCTCTCACTGTTGTGGCCTCTCCCGTTGCAGAGCACAGGCTCCGGACGCGCAGGCTCAGCGGCCATGGCTCACGGGCCCAGCCACTCCGCGGCATGTAGGATCTTCCCGGACCGGGGCACGAACCCGCGTCCCCTGCATCGGCAGGCAGACTCTCAACCACTGTGCCACCAGGGAAGCCCTGGGCATATTTTTCTCATATTTTTTTGATTATTATGTGTGTTCAAGTATCTACTTATCATTTACCTATGTAGTTGTATTAAAATTGGGAGTTATTATGTATATATTTTGGGTTTTTTTATTATCATTGAATATTAGGAGTATTTTAAACTTATTTAAATATTATTCAAAATACATATATTGAATTCCATTATATGGATGTACTATAATTTATTTAAGCAATCCAGTTTCAAATTATATTTAAGTTACTCCTCAATTTTGTCTTTACTAATAGTATTGTGATGAAGACGGTGTGTGTGTGTGTGTGTGTATATGTGTGTGTGTGTGTGTGGAGGGGTGGGTATGAACAGGTCAGCGTAAACCATTCACCAAATTTTGGAATGAAGAGGTATAATTGCAGGAAAGACTGAACTGAGTTGGGACATAGAAATGGTCTACAGACAGATCCAAGGCTAGGACTTAACTAGAGCTGAACGTTCATGATAATGGGAAACTTTAGAAACAGACCATAAATCTAAAGGGATGTAGTAACCATGCCTTTTTAATTTTCTGATGCTTTGACATCTTGGGGCTTTGCTACCCCTACCAACGTTAGCTAATTCCTAGAGATAGCAAAAGACTACCCCAGAGCACACCTTTCATATGCAAACCAACACTCCAAAGCCCACACCCCTAACCACTCCCTTGTGTCACTCTCACCCTCAGGGCCACTATTGCACTGTCATAATAACTCAGGGCCAAGTATCAGACAACCAGGGACAGCCTCTATGCCTCAGAACCCACTGAGATGATTCAAACTCGCCAATCTTAAATCTACTTATCCTGCCTGGCCCATTCCTCCCCATGGAAACCACAGTAAAAGCTCTTGCTCATGTTTCCCCCTCATTCCTTCTGCCTCTTAACTGACCCTAGTGCTTCCCAGTGTAGCACTGTGTGGTGTGGCATGTCTCCGGTTTCTAGGGATTTGTGGGTATACAAAAGTTTATTCCTTCTAGATCAAAACTATTAGAAAACAATTACAAAAATTTCAAAAGGCAAAACTTTAATTTGCCACATGCTAGCCACTATTTACATAACATTTACATTGTCTACAACATTTATATAGCATTTAGTTATTATAAGTAATCCAGAGATGATTTAAAGTATATAGGAAGATATGCCTAGGTTATATGCAAATCCTATACCATTTAACATAAGAGGCTTGAGCATCCTCAGAGTTTGGTATCCCCAGGGTATCCTGGAACCAATCCCCCACAGATGCCTAGGGACTAAAGTATAAACTCTCCAATAAAACATGGGGATAAATCTTCATAACCTTGGATTTAGCAATGGTTTCTTAGATTTGACACCAAAGCAAAAAAAAAAGAGAAAAAAAAATTTTCATGACAGTCATTTCCACTTCTGTATGTCTTATCATGGTCTGATTAAAGCAAATCCTGGGTACCCTTAAAAAAAAGGGTCTCACCAATACTCCTCTGTCACAAAAGTAGAAATGGAACAGAAATAATAGCTAGAAAAGCAAACCTGCTCAAGACAGACACAAGTTACATTGGAATCAGGGGAAGTGCATGATGGGGTCTCGGAAAAAACTCTATACTTCTTGCTGCTCTAACTGGTAAGTTTACCCTGCACTTTGAACCCATGGAAGTTTCTGTTCCTTGTAAGAGTATCTTAAAGGTGCCAAAATAAGACATGCTCATGTAAGACACAAGCTCCATTAGTTTCTAGGGTGTCCCAGTGCTTTGCACACAGGAAACACTTATTAAATATTTGTTTAATGAATCAGTGACAATGGATCTAGGCAAACACCTGCCTACATGTGCTGCAGTGTGGGAAGGGATGTGAAGGAACTAGATAAAGTGTGGTGAAATCATGTGGGAAGAAGGAGTGATATAATTTTTATTTATGCTCCATCCCAAGGGTTTCCTTCTCTGCTCCTCTGACGCCAGTCTCTTGTTCCTTACACCCTGAAGTCCCCTCCGTCCCAGTGTGCCCAGAAGCAGGGAGAGGGGGGGAAACTAGACATGGCAGCCACTCCTGCCTGCCATTCGTGAGCCTCAGCACACAGCTTTATTAAAGAAAGGAGTTGAAAGTAATCATTAAAATGAGTTTTAGGGATTACTCTTGGATTTCATTTATCCCTGCTCATTCCTTTCCCCTGCAGGCAAGAATAATGAGTTGCTAGCATTTTTATTCTCAGAAATTCAAAGAAATTCTCAACTCTAAGGAAAGTATATTCCCTCAGAATTAGAAGAATATTATCAGATACATTGTCCAAAGAAGAATCTGCCCAAAGTTAAATTTTTGAGGCAAGCTTGATTTATCTTAATACAATAGAATATTATACTTACATAAAATATTCATATGATTAGGGAGAAAGTTGTCTTGAACTTGGAGCAATTCAGACTCTGAGGGAAAAGCCTTGAAAAATTACATTATGAAAATGTTTCTCTCTTAGGGTTTTGAAGTTCATACAAAAATTTGAAAAGAGATACACTTCTAAACTTTCTGTAGGAGGTTTTCACTTACATAGACATTTTTAAACCACAAAAAAGAGACCTAAGGGGCTGAGTAAACCTGCTTACTATCAAAGGCTAACAACCAACACTATATTTGCCATAATGTTTTAATATAAAGTTATCACTGAGAGGTGATTTTTTCCTCTGTTGCTTCATGTATGTGTTCATATAATACTATTTTTAAAAGTATACAATTAAATTACAGTTATAAATCACCTTTACATTGCTAAAGGAAAGATCATTGTAAAAACCCTATCCCATAAGGTCTGTTTAATACAATGCATCTGGCATAAAGCAGTGTTCAATAAACGCTTAATGAATAAATGAAAACAATGAATGAGTGAATGAAACTTTTCTATATGTTCACAAACCATCGGCTTAATGTCCTAGGATGTTCTTAGAAAGATCTGTTGTGTTTACAGATCTCTAGTTACTGAAAATTAGGCAATATTTATCATTTTCAGGTTATGTCATAGATTTACCACATATTAGAAATTCCTGACAATGTTTCTCCAATTTATTCCTGAGGTAAGGTTGTCTCCTAGGGAGTTTATTAGCACTTCTTTAATGAGATGAGTGAATGATGAGCCTCAGATGACAATTCTTCTTTGAGTTAAAGAGAGACATGATTCTCCAGTTTTCCCATTTGTGGTATGCACAGTGCGGAGGGGAAGTACAGAAGCAGGAAGATGAATGAGTATGGTCTGAAAACGTCAGTATTAAAAAATCCTAATTACTTTATCAATCAAAAAAGATTAAAATATTGATCATCCAGCACCCAAATCATTAAGAAGAAAGAATGCCTCCTCTCTATGTTGCTTTGTTCCTAAGTATTAAATTGAAGTTAATTTCTTACACTAAATGATAATGTCCACTAATCCTAATAGCAAAAGCCAGCAAAGACAAAACAGCAAGAATGCCTCACTGAGGTTGCTATGGGGATAGAATCAAGACAGAGGCAAGTTCTGTGGTATGTACATGAAATGTCAATTAGGAGACCAGTTGCCACTCTTACCCTCTCCTGTCACATCCCAGCAGCTCTCTGTTCCCAGGATTGGCTCAGGCGTTCTCCTCTGTGTTGTGGAAGGATAAGCAACAGATGAAAAGGAACTAATGGTACTGGGAGTAGTAATGTAGATTCAGAGTCTGTCTGTGAAGAAGGCAAGTAACCAATGGAAGAAAAACAACTGCGCTGTGGAAAAAGAGGAGTTTCATCAGTGACGGTGCTCAAAAGTAAAAGACACCTGGTTGTCTTTGGAAGCAGCAACATGCAGTCATAAAGCCTGGAGCCCAGTTTCTTACTCTTATCAGCGAGAAATCATCATTATCAACTATATTTCTTTGATAGCTGCCTCAACATGTCAGTAAATAAGTATCTAAGTTACGTGAGACACAGAGCTGCATTATTTATTTTTTATCATCCCCTGTTTAATTCTTCCAACAAGTAAATTGAGCATCTAATAGGAGCTCATCATTGCTAATTAATTCTTTAAATGTGTATGTTGATCCATACACACATATATACATGTGTGCATATGTATGTGTGGGTGTGGATATTTTCCCACCATATATGTACTTAACTCACCTTTTTCTATAACATTGACTCATCTGGTATTCAGAAACAGGTGTGTATTTTAAGACATGAATTTAAATATAACCAGTATCTTGTATTTTTGAGAGTACTGCTGCCAGATTTGACCTAGATGATGAGCTAGGTACAACTCCTCCCCAGCAGGGCAAACAAATCTCCCTCAAATCTTTCCCAGCCTAAATTGCATTCTGTTTCCTAACAAGCCCAATACCTTTCCTTCTTCCCTTGCAGTCCTTTATTCCTCTGTCAGCAGCAGCACATGTACCTAACCCTCAAGGATGTCTTGCTACATTTTTTGTCTGTTGAAATATTCTTTGGAGACATTCCTTGAATTTCCCCTTTTTATTTTCCCTTTTGATTTCTTCATTGCTTTTCCTCTGAAATCAGATTCTCCGATATTTCCTCCTGGTCTTCCTTATTGCGGTCTCCTTTGGAACCTTCTATTCTGGGAGTGGAGAGAGAAGGAGCCCGTCTCCTTCTGTCCTGTCTTCCCTGTTCTGCCTCCATGCCCTCTCTCCTGACTTCCTTCTCCCCCACCAGTGTTTACACAAGCCCATTTTTACTAAAACAGACCGCTTGTCTCCTTCCAGCAGGAACTAGCTTCTCCCCTTCCCTGCCCATGACTTCTTTGCTCTATGTATCTTTCACCCCAGCTACTTCATGTTGTCATTTATCAATCTTTTCCATCTACAACCTGAAATCCACCTTCTCTATTTTCTTCCCACCTCTGCCTGGCAATGCCTTTCAAAGCCTAGCTCTCTCCCTACAGCCACATTCACTGGGACAGTTGTGACCAGCTCAATGGCTTTCTGCCTCCTTTCGTTCCGGGCCCATGGGGCTGCCTTCTTCCCTGTGCTGACATGCTTTCCATGCATTTTGCATAGATATGACCTTTCTCATTACAAAAGCGACAGACCCATTCACTTTCTGCAGAAGGCCCAGGATGCCTTGTTCTCCACATCTGGAGCACAGGTCCTGACTGCCTGTTCTATTCAGATGCTTTTGTGAGTTATAGTGGGTTTTGCCTCTCTCCTGTAAAAGCTAAACCTGTAGTAACCTTAAATTAAAAAAAGTCACACCTGGCAGGTGGTGAGCCCTATTTTCCCCTATTTTAAACTTGTGCAGTTCATTGAAATCCTAAACATTCAGGGTTTTTTCCTAAGAATTAATAGAGAAATATAACTGCAGAAATTCAGAGTAACTTTACAATTTAGATTGGGGTGGGGGGACAGTGTCACATAACCTTTACTTAACCTAATGTAAATGAGGTAGAACATCCCATGGATTTGGAAGTGTTTCTCAGATCTCTCCTAAATTCACAGCCCTACTGTGTGTGATATTTTCCTGCCTGACAATATCTTTGAGTCCTTTTTGAGAGTGGCTCCAATCTCTCTTCTCTATCAGTTATAAGAATATAGTATAGGAGTCAGCAAACCATGACCTACGGGCCAGATTTAGCCCACCATCTGTTTTTATAAATAAAGATTTATTGGAACAGAGTCATGTTCATTTGCTTATGTTCTGTTTATGGCTGCTTTTACATTACAAGGACAGAGTAGAGTAGTCGTGACAGAGACCATACAACCCATTGTATTAGTCAGGGTTCTCTAGAGAAACAGGACCATTAAGATATAGAGAGAGATATATAAAAGGAAATTATTATGGGAATTTGCTCACATATTTATGGAGGCTAACAAGTCCCATACTCTGCTGTCTACAAGCCAGAGAACCATGAACGCAAGTGGTATAATTCAGTCTGAGTCAGAAGACTTGAGAATCAGGTAAGCCAATGATGTATTTCCCAGTCTGAGGCTAAAGGTCTGAGAACTTGGGGGCTGCTGGTGTAAGTCCTAGAGTCCAATGCCCTGGAAACCAAGAGCTCCAATGTTGAAGGGCAGGAGAAGATAGATGTCCAAGGTCAAGGAGAAAGAGACAATTTGCCCTTTCTCCTCCTTTTTGTTCTACCCTGGCCCTCAATGGATTGGATGGTGCCTGCCCACATGGGTGAGGGTGATCTTTCTTAGGTCTATTGGATTAAATGATAATCTCTTCTGGAAACATCCTCACAAACATACCCAGAGATAATGTTTTGCCAGCTGTCTAGGCATCCCTTAGCCCAGTCAAGGTGACACAGAGAATTAGACATCACATCCAAAAAGCCTAAAGTCTTTATTATCTGGCTTTTTAATAAAGTTTGCCCAACTCTGAAAAAGTGCCAAGAATTTTCTCTCCTCTTCTTCTTGCCATTAACTTTATTTTTCATCCTCATTCCAACTCCATTTCTTCCTTGTTTCCTGGTTAATCTCAACAGTTCACACATTCCAGCTCTTCTGACTCTGAATTCCATTTAATCATGTTCATGATGCATTCACTGGAATCACACATAAGGTGCTGGTTACAGTCTTGGTACATTTTCTCCTGATAGATTCACCAGAATCAATATGATTTCTCTGCTGCTTGGAGATTCACATCAAACTCTTTCACACCTGGCATGCTGGTTACTGAAGATAATATTCATTGAGTATTCATCATCCTGTGCTGGGCAGTTGGCTGCCATGCTGGTCAAGTTGATTCTCTTGCTCCACTTATTAAAGTTCCATAATTTTTAATATATTTTCCCTATGTATTTCTTTCTTCTATATCAACTGCTATAGAACCTATAGGAAATAACAAACCAAGAGCATTTTATTTCTTCCTCTTTTTGCCTCTATCTTGTTATTTTTATGTTTTTGAGTTCTTTCCACTACTCTGCCTCATTTATCCCATTTTCAGCTACCATTGACCCTGACCAATGTTCCTGACTACAGCTGGGAACAGGCAACTTAGTCCCCACATTAGCTCCATTTTCCATCCCTCCTCTTGTCTCCTTTGACCGTTATAGTCTACAACATGACTTATGCTGCCTCCATGTACTTGTCATCTCTCCTCCTCTGCTGTCCTCTGATCCACCTGACTGAACTGTTGCCTTAACTCTTACAACTTCTTCCTCTTCTTCTTACCTTTCTTGTGCATAGTGGCTTCTTTTGAGCATGTGCCAATCATTCCTGAGGGAACGATAGCTGCCGCCTGCAGTAATTTCTAGAGGTAATATGTCGCCATTTATAGATTCTGGAAAACGAAGAGACTAATTAAAATATCCAAGTTAAACCTTAAATTATGAGTTGTTTTTTTTTTTCATTCTGTAATTCTACTAGGAAGTATCCCCGAGAAAGAAAAGGGAGGAGGGAGAAAAATGTCATGACTCCTTAGTGTGTGCCAAAGACTTCTGGATGCTTACAAGAACATTACTGAATAGATTCCCCACTACAATCCTACAAGACCAATATTATTACTTCTGTTGAGGGCATAGACAAGTAAGAAACTTGCCTCAGGCTACATAATCAGGTCACATTCCAGGGATTTGATCACACAGATGTCTGACTCCAAAGCCCATGATCTTTTATACAGCAGCCAGTTCTTTGCAATGTTACTTACTTTTTATATTGTCTGTCTTGTTTCTGCAATAGGACAGAAACAAAGCACCATATATTTTATCAGCTATCATAGAATTTAGGAAAGCTTCCTATAAAATTACACATGAATTATCTGTGGATTAGCTGTCTCGGCTGCTGGAAAAAGTTAGATACTTGTGCTGCTATATTAAATTGTTTCAAGCAAAGAAACAAATGAAAAATTCAACAGCAATAAAAACAACACTGAAAAACAATGATACAATTTCAGTTTGGATACCAGCTAAAGAGCCATGGTGCATTCAAATTGGGTATGTGGTGAGAGTTTAAGTAAGGAAATTTAACAGGATTTAGAAAAGCTGGGTTTGAACAATGGATGGGCTCAAATATTAATTAGAGATGGTATTCAGGTTCAAGGATATATGCAGTCACAAAAGAAAGAAGAGGCAGAGCCATCCAGGGCATCAATTCTCCTGCCCCAGATTCTTAATTCCTAGACTGAGCATGTATTCCCTGATTCAGGTTGAAGGATAATGTTTTGAAATGAGCTATCTGCTCAAATAGCAAAGAACATATGAGGTTACTAACCATCTCCATTTGGTGCCCAGATAATTCCATAATTTACATTATCTTTTCAGGAAGCCATGCTCAATAAATACATAGATTCTAGGTCTGTTTATATGAGGTAATCCTTCATTATCATGCTTAAAGCATTCTATACCATTTGTCTGTCAGGAGAGTGATTATCATCATGTTTGTAATTATCATCATGTTTACCTGATGATTAGACCAAGTCTCCTGCCTTCACTGTTATTCCCAGGAAAATCTTGAGGGAGATAAATAGGTTAGAAGCGACCTGCTTAATTCCTGCCCTCCCTCAAACCAACAAAGACCAGCAATACTGGGGGTCCATTAACTATCCTTAGGGTGAAAGAACTTAGAGAAGAAACTGGGAGGAGCTGTAGTCTTCATGAGAGGGCTGCAATAACCAGGCAGAGAGAGAATTGGAATAAACATTCATCACTTCCTCACACCCGCAACACCCCAACAAGTGCCTCCCATTGGCCCAAACCAACCAGACATTAGGGGGCAAAGAAGCCTGTTCTTACTGACCATACATGCCTCTGGGCACAAAACAGGATGGAGAAATGTAATGAGTCCCTGAACAGGTATACCATAAGGGGAATTAAAATATGAAATAAGTGTTCAACTCTTACTAAACTCTACTGAATTACAAAATCAAGTGAAATCATTGTGAAAATGACTATATTACCCAAAGAAGTCTACATATTCAATGCAATCCCTATCAAACTACCAATAGCATTTTTCACAGACCTAGAAAAAAAATTTCACAATTTGTATGGAAACACAAAAGACCCCAAATAGCCAAAGCAACCTTGAGAAAGGAAAACAGAGCAGGAGGAATCAGGCTTCCTGACTTCAGACTATACTACAAAGCTACAGTAATCAAGACAGTATGGTACTGGCACAAAAACACAAATATAGATCAATGGAACAGGATTGACAGCCCAGAGATAAACCCAAGCACATATGGTCACCTTATCTTTGATAAAGGAAGCAAGAATATACAATGGAAAAAAGACAGCCTCTTCAGTAAGTGATACTGGGAAAATGGGACAGCTCTATGTAAAAGAATGAAATTAGAACACTCCTTAACACCATACACAAAAATAAACTCAAAATGGATTAAAGACCTAAATATAAGGCCAGACACTATAAAACTCTTAGAGGAAAACATAGGCAGAACACTCTATGACATAAATCACAGCAATATCCTTTTCAACCTACCTCTTAGAGAAATGGAAATAAAGACAAAAATAAACAAATGGGACCTAATGAAACTTCAAAGCTTTTGCACAGCCAAGGAAACCATAAACAAGATGAAAAGACAGCCCTCAGAATGGGAGAAAATATTTGCAAAAGAAGCAACTTACAAAGGATTAATCTCCAATATCCTGCAATTAATCTCATGCAGCTCAATATCAGAAAAACAAATAATCCAATCCAAAAATGGGCAGAAGACCTAAATAGACATTTCTCCAAAGAAGATATACAGATTGCCAACAAACACATGAAAGGATGCTCAACATCACTAATCATTAGAGAAATGCAAATCAAAACTACAATGAGGTATCACCTCGCACCAGTCAGAATAACCATCATCAAAATATCTACAAACAATAAATGCTGGAGAGGGTGTGGAGAAAAGGGAACACTCTTGCACTGCTGGTGGGAATGTGAATTGGTTCAGCCACTATGGAGAACAGTATGGAGGTTCCTTAAAAAAACTAAAAATAGAACTACCATGTGACCCAGCAATCCCACTACTGGGCATATGCCCTGAGAAAACCATAATTCAAAAAGAGTCATGTACCACAATGTTCACTGCAGCTCTATTTACAATAGCTAGGACATGGAAGCAACCTAAGTGTCCATTGACAGATGAATGGATAAAGAAGATGTGGCACATATATATGATGTAATACTACTCAGCCATAAAAAGAAACAAAATTGAGTTATTTGTAGTGAGGTGGATGGACCTAAAGACTGTCATACAGAGTGAAGTAAGTCAGAAAGAGAAAAACAAATACTGTATGCTAACACATATATATGGAATCAAAAAAAAAAAAAAGGTTCTGAAGAACCTAGGGGCAGGACAGGAATAAAGATGCAGACTTAGAGAATGGACTTGAGGACATGGGGAGGGGGAAGGGTAATCTGGGACAAAGTGAGAGAGTAGCATGGGCATATGTACACTACCAAATGTAAAATAGATAGCTAGTGGGAAGCAGCTGCATAGCACACGGAGATCAGCTCGGTTCTTTGTGTCCTACTAGAGGGGTGGGATAGGGAGGGTGGGAGGGAGATGCAAGAGGGAGGAGATATGGGGATATATGTATACGTATTGCTGATTCACTTTGTTATACAGCAGAAACTAACACGCCATTGTAAAGCAATTATTCTCCAATAAAGATGTTAAAAAAAATCAAGTTAGGACTTTTTTTCCCACAAATAATCTAAAAAATTATATGCTTCCAATTTTCCGTTAATGGGATTTTACAACTTTTCATTGCATCCCAGCTGAGAGTTGTTTCTTAGCTAGATCACCTTAATCCATCCTGTTGTCATTTGAGTACTTTAATTATTAAAGTAGAACAGCTAGTCTTCTCTTCTAAAACACCTTTAAAATGTGACAAATTTACTACTCAGTTTTTTTTTTCAAAAACAAGGAGCATAGTTCCCTGACACAGACAATTTTACATACTACATGTTAACATTGGTCCAACATGTCAATGATTTAAAGTCAATAACAAGTATGTGTTAAGTAAATATTTCATATCCAGGTCTGCCTCAGCTAACAATGGGCTTACAGATGTGTGTGTGTGTGCAATGGAGGGCAGTTGAAGGAAGGAAGAACATCATTCCCATTTTCAAAAGTTTTTAGAAATCTCCAAATATCTTTTTCCAGAAATGGTTCAAAGTAGTTTTATTTAGTACATTATTACAAGCTCTGTTGTAATTGACATTTAAGCAGTAAACCCTTTACAGAAAACATATAGAAAGCCAGCCATGTTTTTAAAATTGAGACAATCAATAATTAGCAGCAATGTTCAAATTGTATAAATTTTTATTAGAAATACAGAATATATCTTTGTAATTCTTCCTCAAACTTAGAAGATACTCCTGGTACAAAATGCTATTTTCCAACTAGTCTATTTCCTTTCATAAATTTCATGAGAGGATTACGAGTCATAGAAGAGTTTGGTGATGGTCAAATAACTAATATTTATTGACGACCTATAAACATGGTCCATTTTTAGGCCTCATGTGACTACCTCTTCCCCTTATTAATTCTGAGACTTTATTCTTTTTTTTTAATATTTATTTATTTAGGCTGCACTGGGTTTCAATTGCGACACGTAGGATCTTCATTGCAGCATGCAAGAGCCTTAGTTGCAGCATACGGACTTCTTAGTTGTGGCATGTGGACACTTAGCTGCAGCATGCGGGATCCAGTTCCCTGACCAGGGATAGAACCCGGGCCCCCTGCATTGGGAGAATGGAGTCTTACCCACTGGACCACCAGGGAAGTCTCGAGACTTTATTCTTGCCGTTTAACTTCTGAGCTTCCATGTCATCATTAGTACAGGTAAGTTTTATTTGTGTCCCATAAGGATGGGAAAGTATTTTGTAAAATGTGGTGCTATACAAAGTTGGTTTTTGACAGTATACACACGAAAACTTACGATCTCTCTATTTTATAGAAATTAAAAATTTCCATAGCTGTTTTAGTTGGAGCTGGTTTGCTTTTGTTCTGCCTTGATGGCCCTGGTGGAGTGTATCGGAGAAGGTAGTGAATTCCTGGTGAGATCACCATGATTTTAAAAATGGCTGATGTGAAAAGTCCCTGGAATCAAGACACACTACTGCCCACCCATCTCTGGAGACCTTCTGGCATATAATGAGGGAATTGGCTGACCTCAATGTTAAATCAAAACCCCTTACACTTCCCCCATGAAAGATTGGAATGTGAAAGCTTGAACTAAACTTTCCCTTTGGGAGTGAGCCCTGAATAAGTCAAGAAAGAAAAATAAAACCTAGAAAAAACATAAAATAGTAGTTTAAAAGCCATTTTACCAGAAATAAATCTTTTTTGAACTTTCCATAGTGGATGAATTATCAGAAACAATTGATCATCAAAAAATTTTATTATCCAGGCTCCCATCCTTTCATCCCCTCAAAGTCTGTCTTTTTTTTTTTTTTCATGTTCAACTATCATTAACCCAACAAAATTACAGCTGCCACTCTGAGACTTCTGTTTAATGAGAAAATAAACTGAAGGCATTTTGAGGAGTGTTTTAAATTGAATCTCATTAATTTGTTGTTTCAGAAAGCAGTCACCTTTAGCAATCACTCCATTGCTTCAAACAGCAGAGAATTTTTTGCAATCAAATTTATTATGCCCTCTCAGTATGGGAAAGGGCCTGGGTTAATGTCATAAGTGCCTTGTCATTCTGACTATGCTGCTTCATTTCCTGGAAAACTGAAGGCATCCATTTTCTTTCATTTGCTAATCTACTTAGGAGTGATTTCATATTTTATTTAACCCTGTACTCTATGCAAGGAGAATATTTGCCTCACTGGGATCCTTCCAGTGGCCTGATCCTTCCTCATGGCCCAGGATGTAGCCTAGGATCCATAGATAAGTCCAAATTTTAAAACTTAATTTTATATTCCTGGCTTTGACTTACTGCTCTCAGGACCACCTAACCTATAGATACTGAAAGTTGTTATTTTAGTTTCACTTACTCTGAAGCAAGGTTTTGCCTGTCAGTAGCTTATTTGAGAGGTGGTCTGAGGAAGCAGAAGGAAAGAAGTGAAGTGAATTAGAAATAAAAGAGAGAAAAGAGGCAACACAGATCTCAAACCCATGTCGAGAGTTGTGAGTTAAATTTTTTCTGGGTCAAAATGAAGACTGTAGCCTGGGAGATAGCCTCTCAGATAGCTCTGAGGAACTGCTCTGAACTGATGGGCAGGGAGGAGGTCAGTATATGTGTGATATATGTGTGAAGGGGGATATGTGCAATCAAGCACACGTTTTGGCAGAAGGTTGCTGCTAGTCACAAGGAGCTGATATCTCCATTGATTTTAGTACTTTTCTAGATGTGAAAAGATGCAAGAAATTGGGCTCATAAAATCTTCTGAAAAATATCTATCTAAGGCTTGTTTTGCCAGTTCTCCTAGAGCACAGAGTACCTCATTCCTAATCTCCACCCTGAACTCCTTTCAGGGTGTGTTGAAGGTCAACAACTACAATGGCTAATGACTTCATCCTTGTAGAGGCTGATGGAGAGCAATTATTTTTCATCCACAGACACCACTGAAAGATGGGAGGCTGAGGCCTTATTTTGTAGAAGGTTGTCCCCCACCGTGCTAACACACAAACCCTTCTGGGCTGCACTTTCTTTTGGGCTCACTTGCCTCCCTTCAGAGAGCAGAAACGCCTAGCAAGGTGAAGAGAGCTGTCCAGTCCTGCTGTGCTGAAATCAGGGACCCTAGGGAAAGGGCAAGTCATTGCTGCTGCAGGGGGAGCATGGGTGTCTGAGGCATCAGTGGCTGTCTATGCAGTATATTCCACATTTTAGTTCTCTTGTGTTTGTTTTGCCTCTTTTAGCCAGTGGAATTACATATAATCAGATTCAAGCTAGAGTCTTAATAACACTGAACTGTGCACTAGAAAAAAAAAACAAGGTTGAGTTTCAATGATAGTTGTTAGTCTACATAGTTGTGTTACATCATTCATGGAAAGAAAGGCCTCATTTTTTATTTTTAAAGAGCCCTATGGAGATCTTGGCATTACATAGCATACGTGTAAAGCAGGAAGAAATCATCTTGATGTCATTCCTTTTTTGTTTGTTAATGCTTCTTACTGATATCTTCTCCTTCATTTTAGAAGTGTCATTGTTTCAACTTATTATTTCTCTTCCTCCCTCAATATCTTTTCTTCTTCTTCCTCTTTTTCTCCTTCTCCTTCCTCTTCTTCTTTGTTTTGTTTACCACTAGTAATGATTTAATACAAGCAATAAAAACAAATTTGCAAATTCTAAAAACGAATGTCATCTATTAATAAATGGTTCTTGATTTTGAATACATTATGAAAACAATCAGAACTTTTGGAGTCAGACAAGGCTGAGTTCAAAGCTCTTTGGACCAGTCATTAGTAATGTGTCACCAGAAAACTTAACCTTTTTTTGGTTTTGTCTTGTTTTTTAGTTTCTCTATTTTCTTTTTTTCCCTCTTGCTTTATTGAGTTATAATTGACAAAACTATGTATACTTAAAGTGTACAAAGTGATGATTTGATATACATATACTTTGTAAAATGATTATCACAATCAAGTTAATTAACACATCCATCACCTCACATAATTACTATTTCTGTGTGTCTATGGTGAGAATGTTTAAAATCTACCCTCAGCAAATTTCATACACAACACAGTATTATTAACTATAGTCACTATACTGTACATTAGATCCCCAGAACATATTCATCTTATAATTGGAAGCTTGTACCCTTTGACCATCATTGCCTCATTCTCCACTCCACCTCCTCCAGCCCCTGGTAAGCGCCATTCTATTGTCTCTTTCTATGAGTTCATTTCTCTTTTTGATTCAACATATAAATGAGACTGTATATTATAGTATTACTCTTTTTCTGTCTGGCTTATTTCACTTAGCATGATGTCCTTTAGGTTCAACCATGTTGTTGTTAATGGCACGATTTACTTCTTTCTTATGGCCCAATAATATTCCTTTATATTTGTATCACATCTTCTTTATCTGTATCCATTGACAGACATCCACCAATATTCCACATCTTGGATATTGTGAATGCAATGAACAGATAATGCATTTGAGATGCTGATATTTATTGTACATACTTATTTGAGGTGCTGGTTTTTCAACGTATTTTCTTTGTAGTAGATTCATTATAGATTCATTTCAATTAAGGTGTGTGACTTGTTTGGGAAATATTTGCATCTAGGTAAGACGCAAGTAGCCCTAATACAAATGGATTAAACTCTGTATGTGAAGTTTCAGAGTTTAGCAACTTTGAGGGAGATATGATAAGAGGAAGCTAATATCCACAGGTAAGTTGAACACTGATCAGGAACATAATCTCATACTCTGGTGCTTGGTTAGAATGTATGAAAATGTCAATCCCTAACATTATGCATGTCTGAAAAATAGCTCTGAATAATTTCTATTTTTAAAAAATGGAATTCTTTCCCTGGTGACTTTTGGATATTGATTCTCTGATTATTAGCAGTGCATGTTTTTTTTTTTTGAAGAGAGCTGAAGTTTCCATAGTCTTCCTCAGTTATATCACTTGATCTTATTTTTGTGTTAACTACTGTAGAACTTTATTTTTTATATTTCATGGAAATAACTTTATTTGGAGACGTCTTCGTGTTTTTCATCCTTTATTATTATTTTTTCCTAACATAACCACAATTTACTGATTGAATCTTCCAATATGTCTTTGAACATTTCTTCTATTTTATTGTTCAGTTCTGTTCTTTTTGGGCATTGATTAGGCTTTTATTGATTTTCTCTGTGTTTTTCTCACTTCAGTCATGTTCTGCTATATTCTGTAATTCTTGATGTTGCCCATTTCATTTTATTCAGTTTTTGTAAGTTTGTCTCCCATTACCCTGATCATGCTTATGATGTATTTCTTGAATGGTATTATATTTCTTTTGCATTTTCCCTGAAACTCATCCAGTTTACTCTTCCTCTTCAACCAATACTATGGTTTCTTCTTTAAGATACTGCACACCTCCTTTGAGTTCTTTAAAGCATTCTCTCTCTCTCCTCTCTCTCTCTCTCTCTCTCTCTTCTCTCTCCCTCTCTTCATAATTTTACTTCTTTGTTGGTAAAATAAAACTGGAATGCAAACATTATAAAGCTAATTTTTTCTTTTTTTTAATGTTTTGCTCACAAGCCATTTGCTTTCTTGTTTTTATATATTAATTGGATATAATATATCTAATATAAAACTTATGATCTTAATATATAAATGCTATAGTTTGATTATCTTTGTAAAATACATACATGCCCCCATCATAAACTATACCTCCTATCAATATATAACATTTATATCATTGCAAAAATTTCTGCTTGCCCTTTCATAGTCATTCCCTAACTCCTTCCCAGAGGCAAACAGTGTTTTGATTTATTTTCCTGTGGATTAGTTTAGTCTGTTCTTGAACTTCATAAAATGGAATCAACCATACAACACATTCTCTTGTGAGTTTGGTTTCTGTCTCTCAGGAATTTTTTTTTTAATTCATCCTTATTGCATGCATTAGTTGCTCATTTTTTTATTGATGAGTTGTATTTTAATATACGGATATAGAACAATTTGTTTATTCATTTTGTTTTTGATTGAATTCTGTGTTGTTTACAGTTTTTGAATTTATTTTAAAACTGCTATGATCTGATTATTTTAAATTATTGCTCATTAAGTGGAGGTATTTCTCATTGCCCAATAGTTAAGAAAATAGTGTTGAGTAAAATGTTTGGTCTCTGGACTGTTGATTTTCTCATCAGCAGTTGACCTAGCAGGTATGGCTGTACTCTGGGCTAGCAGGAAGTCTTCAATGCTCAAAGGAAAGAACTCGCCCACATTCCACCCTCCTTTTGTCAAAGTTCTTTATGTGGTGTTTCTTTATTTTTCTGCTGATCAAGAACAGCAAGGCTTATAACTTACAAATATCTCTTGCATTTTGTCATTCCAACAGCTTGCTTCTTACAAAGATGATGTGCCTGCAGATTTGTTTTTCTGCTCTGACTTTCTTGACACTCTATGACATTTAACTGTGCATAGACAGTTTGGAGCAACCTTCTTCCTCTCACCAAGATTGCTATTCTAAACTATAGTCGTTGGCTTTTCCCCTCAAATTATATGACTTCCTGGGGAAACTCCATGCTTCATCTACTCTTCAGGAGAGGATAATAAACATAATTACCTTTTGAGTGCTTAATATGTGACAGTTTCAAGCACTCTGCTTGTAATGATTCAATTAATCTTCACAATGCCCACATGAGGTACCCAAGTAATTATACACAGTTTACATATGAAGAAACTGAGGCACAGAAAGTGAATACGTAATTTTCCCAAAGGCACATGGCTATTAAGTGATGAAAAAGGGTTAGAACTCAGGAATACTAGCCCTCTTACATGCACTGCCACTGTACTTCCACTAGCATTGCCATTCTATAAAGATTTGTGGTAAACTTCGTATAGTATGTGCAACTTCTTTTTTATGAACTGGATTTCTGTGCTATGGATGTGTACCTTTTCTCTAAAGATAAGAGTATTATTTTCCATTTCTTTTTGGTCTTTTGTTTTACATAATATCAATAAAAAAAGAAGCAACCTTAGTCTGCCATTGTTAATAGAAAGTCTTAAGAATTTATTTTTAACAGCATCTTCAGTCCAACCAAAGCATTTTTCAAATTGCTCAAAAGAGGGAGTCACTTTGTTAACTCTCTAATTGAGGTCCACGTATTCTGTATAGAGATATTGGCAGGTTAAAGCCTAGGGCAGAAAGGGAAATACATGGCTATTCTCTTGTGCTTATACTTGTTTTGCCATAAAGATTTGTTACCCAGAATGCAGCAAAGGCCACAATGCAGCAAGAAGTCAGAAAACTCAACCCATCAAAGCCAGTTCATATCCCTCCTGCTTGAATATTTTCTCCTAAACTGGTGGACCACTAGCTTAACTCACTGAAGAACATCAGGAGAGTGTAAAGAATGAAGGATCTCAATTACCTTACTGAAAAATAAACTATAGAGAAATTTCAACACATCAGCAACATAATCAAAAGCAAAACAAGCATCTGAGAATGGAAATAACACAAAGGCCAGAGTTAAGATTCTGAATTCTACCCCTGAATTGACCATCATCTCACAGTGTAAACTTTGAGAAGTCCCTGCTCTCTATAATATGGGAAAAATATCATTTGTCCTACTTAGCTCACAGAAATCATATAAGTTAAATATGTTATCAGATAGGAAAAGCCTTCAGAAAAATAAGAGTTACCATATCTTGAAAAGGTATGTTTTAGTTTAATCATTTGCATTTGCATTTGATTAGTTTAATCAAATCATTTTCAGATGCATTATCTCATCAGGGCTCCGCAAAATGCCCTGTGAGTTAGGGAGAAGTAAAGTGGAGGAACGCCTGATTTATGTAGCATCAGAGAGATAAAGTGCTGCATATGAATGGTTACTTGAACCTCAGTTATTTACATTATGTGACCTGTACTGTAGAGGGAAGCTTCTAATACATGTTGAGATTCTCTAATGAGCCAAGCACTCCCCATTCATTGTGTGAGTAACTCCACTCAACTATGTGATAAAGCAGGCACGGTGGACCCCATTTTACTGCAGAGGAAACTGAGGATTGAGAAGGTGAAGTCAGTCACAAATGCATCAGTGAGCAAGTGCTAAAGCGAGGATGTGAACTTCATTCTCTTTGACTAAAAGCTGTATTTTCACTGCATCTTGATTTAGATTTAATTTCTCCTTGTCATATTAGAGTTTAGCTTAGTCAGGTTCTCTGATCTCCACACATCAGAGGAATTATCTTTTCCTTTGAAGCTCAGCTTTGAACTTCATTTTCAGTGTCTTTTGGTACTGTTCAGCTTTTAGAGAAAATAAGCCAAGCAAGTAAAATGTTCTCCATATTATTTTAGCAGAATAAGACCCAGAATCAAAAATAATTCAACAAGATAGCACATCAGTTAGCAAAAGAGTTGAACATGGTCCCTTTTGTAATTTAATTAAAGGGTGTGGTTTTCCTTTAACTGGCAAGCTCATTTCAGACAATGCAGGAAGTAACTAATGCTTCCCTGCATAACTGAAGGATCATGGTTTGGTTTGGTTATTTTTTCCCCTATCATGTACTGATGATAAAATTTCTCTATAATAGGATAATTTCCTTAATGTGGGGTTAGATTTCTGATGTCTCTTAAAAAAAATGAGTGTTTGTTTTCACAAAGTGTGTTTACTTAACAAGTGATATAGGAAAGATAACGAGACAGGCTAAAGTTTTTATTAGTACATAAATTGACTGGAGTTGAGTGGTCCCTTTGGACCACTTTGGTTCATGGATCCAAGACTCATCCTCTTTGCAGCATCAGTGACAGAGAGGACAAAAACCTCAGAATGTCAGGCTAAAGAGCAAAGTCAGAAGGAGAAAGACAAATGCCATGTGATATCACTTATATGTGGAATCTAAAATATGACAAAAATGAACTTTTCTACAAAATAGAAAGAGACTTACAGACATAGAGAATAGATTTGTGGTTGACAAGGGGGATAGAGGATGAGGGAGGGATGAACTGGGAGTTTGGGATTAGCAGATACAAATTATCATATATAGAATGAATAAACAACAATGTCCTACTGTATAGCACAGGGAAAAATATTCAGTATCCTGTGATAAACTATAATGGAAAAGAATATGAAAAGGAATGCATAGATCGATCGATTGATAGACATATGTGAATCACTTTGCAGTACAGCAGAAATTAACACATTATAGATCAACTATATTTAATAAAATAAATTTAAAAAAATTTTTTAAAGACTGACTTTACTCCAATTTTCCAAAATGCAAGAAGGAAATAAGAGGGACACCTCTGAGGTCAGGGGATCATTAGCCTGAGAAGCTTAGATGTGAAGGCAGGGGAAGCCTGGGGAGGGAGGGGCACACAGGTTCATAAATATCCCTCTGTGGGACAAACATAGAAATGGAACATTGTCACACCCATTTTGCACTTTGTATATGAAGGCTTTAGTAATTTTACAATTCAAATGGCATATTGCAAGCACTTACTGAATATTGAAAATTGGACATTTTGCAAAGCCAGGCCAAAGAGGTTCATAAAAGAGATGCTGCTTATTCTCAAACTAGAGCAGAGCTATTATACCACTCAAAACATTACATTATTTTTTTCATCCTCTGTTTAAGCTTACCAAGAGCACGGAGAACATTTTTTCTTAATAGCCTTTTCATTTACTATATGGAGTACAGCACAATGGTGCAATTTTCAAAATTGAAGCAGCTCAAGAAATAATTAGCATTCCTCTAAAATGTCTTCTTTACCAGCACATATATTTGCAGAGTCAAAAACCATAGTTTAAGCCAAACCAAGTAAGTAGCAAAACTTTAATCGTATATCTGTATATTTTCTTACTTACTATATTCTAATTATTTATTTTAGAAATTTCAGTCGTATAAGTTCTATATTTTAGTACAGTTCAGAAGCATGATGGTATAACACGGGTTAACCAGCAACTGTCTTCCAGCTAAAGTGTTAAAAACCTATGTATCATAAGCCAGTTTATGAAAAGCAATGATTTTCAACACTGTAGGATAGTGCCACTCAGCCCATTTTCTTATGAATGGGATGGGGACATTTACAAGAACATACCCTAGATATGAATCCACTAACAATTCCAAGATCAACAGAAAGTGTATCATTAAAATACACATAAGAGGTGACAGCGGCAAACTCATCCCAGAATTTATCATCAAAGGCCTAGATTCTAGTCTGTTTACAGCAATTACTTTGCCTTGGAGAAAGTCACTTATCTTTCCTGAGCTTCAGCTCTCAGGCCTAGAAAAGGAAATGCTTTCCAACACTGGTTAGTCACAGGCATTTTCCATGGCCTGAATAAATAAATAAACTTGCTCTACACATTATTATAGTGATAGAATATCCTTAATTTGAGAAAGGATATTCCTTATTCTCCAAACTATATATCTATTACTCTTCATAAATTTCATAATATTTATTTTACTGTGTTACAGGGCAGACACTTATTGACAAAGAATTACACTTTTGGGCTTAAAGATAATCGCTGGAATTGTGGCTGCAAGGAAGCAAAGGTCTTTGGGTTTGGAATGTATTTGGTGGTGCTATGGACATTAGTTAGCTTATTAAGCTGAAGACAGAAATTTAAAAAATGGATATCTAAAGTACACTCTGGAAAAGAAAATTGAACGTTTGCCATTAATATATAGTAGTACAGTAGGCATATAAAATACTTTTTAAGGAGATAATTCTGCTGTATAGAGACATGGGGAAAACGTATAGTGATGGTTCCTAAGCTTTCTTCCTTTTAAGCAAATTAGTGAAATATTGGACTAGTGACAGTGAGGTGAGGTCATTACCTTAATGACTCTCAGAAATAGCAACAGATAAAAATGGTGAAAGCTAAAACTCCTAGCAAGGTACTTTGAATTCTCCGAAGGGCTAAAATTAAAACAAAAAGCTAAAATGATGGCTGAAATAATAGCCATTATTTACTGAGTGCTTTCTCAGTGACAAAGAAACAAGGACTTCATATTGTTATCTCTTGCACTCGTGACCACAATTCTATGAGGTCGATGTTATTATTAACCCATTTTGCAGATGAGAATATTTTTCTCAAACTTGGAGAGTTCTGCTCAAGTCAAATAATTAATAAGCAACAGAGGTAGGATTTTATTCTAATTCATTACAGTTTCATGATCTGACTATTACATTATCTCTCTGTATTTATTCTCTGAAATAATAACTCTAGTCTATCCCTAGGTGATCATAAACTAAAACAGAAGGTAAAATTTTTCCATAAAATTATGGAAATGGGAACATATATTTTGCTCCTTGGTTGCTTAAACTACTCATGAATCAAGACAACTCTAGTAGAATAGCCATTCTAGGTACAATGAGAGTACAAAAGAAAATCAAACATTCCAAGTGTTGCTAGATGAGTGAATGTCTCCATGATAGAGAAAGAAAGAAATCTGAGATCAGAATAGCTGGATAGCAGAAGCAGAGTTGTTGAGCATCAGAAGTAAAGTCCTGGGGAAATGGCAATGTGGATGATTCCTGGAAATTAGAGAAGAGCAAAGTGGAATATATGAACATCTGAAACAAGACAGATAAAAGTCTGTGCCCATGAATTCTTAGTATTTGTTTAATGTCTCCTGACACATGCAGTTGGGCTGGGAAGAGAAAGTTAAATGAGGCAAATGGCACCAAGCACTTCTAGCTTTCACAAATTGTCGAGAAGTGAAGACAACTCTGAGCTGATGGATGGTCCTCTGAAGCACACACACATATGGCTACACGGTTTGTGGGGACTTCTGCCTCCCAAATCAGTGGCTTCATTTGCCTGAGTGAGAATGGGAACTCAGGTTCTACGAACTCAAAATCTATAATCTGCTTATTTCTTCAAAAAAACACGTTATTAACCTTTTATTATTTCCCTTAACTGCAGATAAGACATTGTTTTATTTAGCATATAGATTTGTTACACTGCAGTGCTAAGTTTCTGTTAATGGCTGGAATGTAATATAAATACAGCTAAATAGAAACCACACTCCCACTCATACAATACCATTAAATTTATTGGGAATGTTGTGCTTCATTTAATCAGTTTTGTAAGTAACTGATTATTCTATTAATGCATTTCAGAGTCATCCAGTCCAACGTGGGTGACTTCTGCAGACAAAAAAGGGGGAAAAAATATCTATTTAGTCTCACCAAAAATGTGCTCAGACAATTATGATTTATGTTTCATTCCTCTGGAATGTTTTTAACTCTGCACATATTCTGCTCTCAAGGAAAAAAATCTTTTTCTGGGTCAGTAGCAAAAACAACAACAAAAACCATTAATATTAACTCTCCACGTTTAATTCTGGGATCAAAATATTAAAAGAAAAACATGCTTTCCTAGTGTTCCTGTCAAATATCCTGTCTGTTTTTTTTTTTTCATTAGTACTGAGATCATTTGTAGCAAAAACATGTGAGTGAAGTATCTGAAGGCAATCTGTTGTCTATACATGTGTAGTGTATCACACTGAGTCTTGGCATAGCATAGGAAGAATATGTCTCTTTTTCTCTATGATTGGTCTTCATTGTATAATGCAATATTGGTAAGTGTTATTATTATAACTATGATTTATTAAGTGTCTACTATGGACTAGGTGCTTAACACAAATAACTTCTCATCAGAATCCAATGTATATGATTAGGGCCATTATCTGCATTTTACAGATGAGGAAAGTGATACTCAGAGACATTAAAGAAGTTGATCAAGTTGAGAAATGGCAGGGCTGGGCCAAAGTTTGACCGCTAGAATGAGGAACTCCACACTGCTGTCTTTTGCACTGTCTCACGCAGAGCAGTGTGGTTTTGGGATTGTGGAATTTAGTGTCTCACAGATCTCTTTGAATGTGATGCATGACACAATGGAATAGAAATAACAAATACAATCGTTTTGTACAAGTAATACAATAGAATCCCATAGCAACACATTCAAACACTACTTTCTAGGATTAACAAGAACAACAGCATTTTTTCATCATTTCCTTAAGAATAATTGTCTATAGAAAAAAAGAATAGAATTGTCAGTTTGCCTTCTCAGCCAAATAACAGGTAGACTACTGTTCTTTGGTGCCATTTGTATTACTTGAGTTTATTTCGTGTGTTGTCTACATTCTCAGAGTACAGTATCACTCAAGTGTAAAGTGAAGACAGGATGGCGTAACTTATTCATTAATTTTCACAGCAGTTGGTTCTCTGCTGACATTTAAAATTAACATAAGGGGAAGTTCAAAAAATGTAGCTGCATTTCAAAACACACAAAGCACTATGATTTTCTAGAAATTCTGCAAACTGATTAAATTGAATTAGTTCAAGATGGTCACCCAGCAAAAGAGAGAAATATTAAACGCTATATATATCAGGCAATTTCAAAGGTCCTGACTTTTGGTGTTTAAATGTTATCTGGTATCAAAAATGGCACTCCAGTTAAAGCCACAGGATAACAAATAAATAGGAGCAGTGATGATAAATAAATGATACCTTATATTGTGGAATAGTTCCTAGGACTGGTGTTGCTAATAAAAAGTGTAAATTACAACTAGATTTATAAAATTGAAAAAAAAACTTGGAAAATGAAAATGTTATGCTGAAATTACCATCCTCAAGAAAAAAAAAGGAAGAGAAAGTGAGAGAGTATTTTTGTTACATAACCAAGTCAGAAGAGCACAGTGAACAGAGTTGCTGCTAAAAGAGTATACTTATTTGTGAACAAGCTGATAGCAGCTCTTTAAATTTTTTTAGGTTCTTCTATTCGTTAGAATAACTGAGAGCCCTTTCACATTGTAAGATAAGTCAAAATAAATAGTTCATTTTCTTCTGGCCAATTTAAATCCATGGACAACATAGAACTTGATTTATTTGACAAACCCTTGGATACCAGAAGAAACTTGAACATATTTATTTCTCCAGACGTTACTGAAAACATTTAATAATGGTTATTTCACTAATACAGTCCATCTGAATCACCTCTCTAAGTCTCAGTTAATTAAAATGCTTGCAACTTTTCATACAAGTGAAAAATTTTTGATAATTCTCCCCAAAATCTTTACACCATCTCCATGCTATTTTCTATCCAGTGCTTAATCCATATGCTCAAACTATATCTACAAAGGCCCAGGGAAGTGAAAAAAGCAGACAATTATCTGGATATCTCAAAACCAAATTTCTACTGGAATATAAAGCTTTCTAAGGGCTTCCAAATAAGTTAAATATATTTATGAAGCTTACTAGGGTCAAAAGTCTACTTGCTTGTTTATTGGCTAAAGCTGATCCTTAAAAAACCTTCAGTCAAACTCCAGAAGTAATTGCTAGCTCTAGCCACTGCAGAGAAATGGAAGTCATGAAGTGGAGTGATCATTGCACTAATGCTCATCACTATATACCCAAGGGAGGACCAGTCACAGGAGTTTCAGACTCCTAGTACTCATGGAGTGTCAAGGCCTATGGACTCTATGGCCCCAGATGCCCCTGAGTCCGCCAGAAGGATGGTCTTTGTTCTCCTTTTCTCTGTCTATATCTGGTGAAGCAGGTTATGATGAGTAATTTTATGTGTAAACTTAACCAGGTTATGCTGTCCAGTTGTTTGGTCAAATGCCAGTCTAGATGTTGTTCTGAAGGTATTTTTTAGATATGATTAACATTTAAACCATTAGACTTTGAGTAAAGCAAATTACTGTCCATAATGTGGTTGAGCCTTATCTAATCAATTGAAGGACTTAAGAGAACATATGAGGTCTTTTTCACTTAAAAAGAAAATTCTTCCTTGAGAAAGCCTTCAGATTTGAGCTACAATATCAGTTCTTCCCTGTGCCTCCACGCTGCCATCCCGCCTTACAGATTTCAGACTTGCTAGCCTCACAATCACGTGAGCCAATTCCGTAAATTTTCTCTCTCTGTATTTATATTGATACCTATTAGCTATACCTAATAGATATCTATATCTAATAGATACAAACATATAGACACATGTATCTACAGATATAGATATATAATTGCTTCCTTTTTTTTTTTTTTTTTTTTTTTTTTTTGTGGTTCGCGGGCCTCTCACTGTTGTGGCCTCTCCCGTTGCGGAGCACAGGCTCCGGACGCGCAGGCTCAGCGGCCATGGCTCACGGGCCTAGCCGCTCCGCGGCATGTGGGATCTTCCCAAACCGGGGCACGAACCCGTGTCCGCTGCATCCGCAGGCAGATTCTCAACCACTGCGCCACCAGGGAAGCCCATAATTGCTTCGTTTTTTAAACTGAATTATAGTCGACTTACAATGTTGCGTTAGTTTCAGGTATACAGCACAGTGATTCTGTTATGTATTTATATTCTTTTTCATATTCTTTTCACTTAAAGTTTATTTTAAAACACTGAGTATATTTCCCTGTGCTATATAATTTCTTCTTTTTCTCTGGAGAACCATGACTAATACAAAACCATTCCACCTCTGAGCTGGTCCAGTCCTGTGCACGTGCTTCACACTCTATTTAAGCATACCTTGAACGAAGCTGTTACAGCATTGCTAGGTCTTAGTTCCACATAACTATCAGGTCCTCCAAGCTTTCAAGTTGTTCTACTAACCCCACATAGCCCAGTATCCATAGACTCCTCTAACTCTAGCGTGTTCCCATCTCTCAGCCAATCTGCATGCCTTACCCTCAGTAGTCAAAAAATACTTTCTGTCCTACTGCTCTGCCCACTGGCCAAAAGGAGACTTGTTGGCACATGAAGCCCTCTCACCTTTTAGCTCAAAGCCCTGCAAAATGATCCTTCTAATGGGACTTTGAAGAGGTTAACCAAAGAACCCCAAATGTAGCTAGGATAATACCAAAGCTCATAAGCAAGTATGTACATTTGAACCAAACAGTGACCTTGGCTTATAATCTTATTGTAATCAACATTCTTTTGGAAGGAAAGTAATGTCCCACATCCACTAAATGAATGAAGACATAATAGTATAGCTGTTACTAGTCACATACATATGAATATCATAGAATTTTTTTAAAAAGAACAACTTGCCAATCTCCAAATTTGAAAGTGCTATAGAATTTAGTTTACCTAATCTTAAAGTCAAAAGCTTTAGAATATATCATATAAATATAAATGTGATTTTAAAAAACTCAATCCATATAAGAATAATCTACTTTTCAAGCAAGCATTTTCATATTTGACAATGCTTTAATGCAAATGATACTCCAATAAATTTAGTCTAGTCTGTGTTTTCTACTAACTAAAAGTTAATAGTGATTATAGAGGATACTTATGCTTATTTGTATTTGTTTGCTTAAGTTTCAGGGGATACAGAAGGAAGGAAATATTAGTGAATAGACAAGAAAGCTGATGAAATCATGGACGTGGGTAATAATAATAGCTATGGACTTACCATGGGCCAGGCTTTTAAAAACTACTGATAGCTAAACCTCACCCCAAACCATCAATGTGAATCACTGCGAGGAGGACCAAGTAAGGCATTAGAGTTTCTAAAAGCCATCTGAGTCATTCTAACGTGTAGCCCTTTGCACCAGCTAGCCCAACTTGCGGAAGCTTAGAAGGTGCTTTTCCTGTGAGGATAGCATGTGGAAAGGCCAAGTACCAGGTGAATGGTGAAATCTGGCCATCATAGATGTGTGTAGATGAAGAGGTCCACTAAGTGAGATACCTAAGAGGATACTGATGATGTCTTTCTAACAAGGGATATGCTTTAGAGATAAAGTATCAGAATGAAGATCCAGTCTGGCAAGTACAGACAGGCAGAAAATTCCCCCAACAAGCCCTGTAGAGGGAAAGGGAAAGCTGGTATATTAGGACTCCCTGTCTAGTGAGGCAAGATGTGTTCAGGAGAGCACTGAGGAGAACTGGGTCCCCACCTAAAATGCATTTCAGAACCGGCAGCTTGCCTGGAATTAAGCCTCATTTTCATTAAGGCAGGCAATGAAGTCTGAAGGTTCATGCCATCAGCCAGCCTCTATGGAGGGAGCAAGGGTATTGGGAGGACCTTGCATCTGGACGGGAGTGAGTGGATGCTTCCCCTCAGTACATGCTCCCAAAGTGGTTTCTTTCAACAATAAATATAGATAAAATGTTGATATAATGTTTTAGGATAATAAAAAGTTAGCTAAGGTGTAGAAAAAGTCAACTTATTCAACACGTGATAGAAACCGCAGGAGTTAGACCTTGAGATATGAGGAAAAAGTAGTCAAAAGGTGGTGCCTTTGCAATGTACCAGATTTCCCGCCAACCAGCGGGGAGGGCCTTCCATCACCCTAACTAGCTCTACTTCTAAGCTTTCCAGCTTGATGTAAGAAGATGAATTTCCTTCTGGAGATATTCCAGTTAGATGGCAAATTCGAGAGTTCACTGGGTGTGTGGCATGGCACAGATTCAAGATTTTACAAGCCTTCAAGTGTCAGAAGGAAGCCCAGCAACACAAGTTTACATGTGCCCGCGATGATGGCTGTGGTCTGTGAACTTCCCCGGCTGGAGATGCTGACTAAAGGCTTCTACCCAGGCTGCAGCCGCTCCAGTGGCAGCTTCTATCCCAGCATCAGCAAAGAAAGGCCTCCTTACATGATCCAGAAGCAGTTCTTAGAAGAAGAACAGAAATCACGTGGTTCTGGGTAAGTTAGATGAAAACTGGAAAGATTGGGCACCCATTTTGGGGCTTGTAGAAAGAGAATGTGATCATGAATCAAATAAGAATCACATCTACAAAATGATTTAAAAACATTAAGGACATGTTGACAGTATCTACTATACTGGAAAAGAAGAGAAACTTTTTAAAGAATTTTCTTCCATTGTTAACTGCAGTTTTGTCCTTCTGTGGACTGATGCTGAGAATAAAAGGAATTTATATTTGTAGGTGTGATAAATATCAATTAACGGTCACTGCTCTGGATGAAGTTTCCCAGTGAGGGCAAGACAACTGTTTCTATCTCTTAAAAGTCATGATATTATCCATTTCAAAAAACAATTTAGCACCACTGCTCAATTTCAGGAAAGTGTCATATAAAGGAAGTTTAACTCTTCCGGGTATTGGGGAACTCCCAAACTTACAAAAGATCATCACCATGAGAAAGAATGTACAGAGACTAATATCAGCACCCAAAGATGATATCCAAACAGTGTAATTTTATAGCAATTTGTAAATATGTGCAAATAGTTAGATCTATTTTTACAACATTCAGTTTAGCAGTACATGTATAAATAGACTAATACTAATATTTAAAAATTCTAATTAATTGACAGTTTCTCCAATCAAATTTTAATGTAAACATGATTTCTGTGTAATTGCATTATTTGTCAACATCTAATATTTAAGTAGTGTTGTTACTAGCCCCAGCACAATACATATACCAAAGAAAAAAGATAAAGATCCTGTCTACAAAGAGTTTATAATCTAACTTGGGAATATATGAATTGCAGATTAGAAATACAAACTTCAAATCACCTAAGGGATCATTAAAGGAAGATTGGAATCATGCCTAAATATCAGTGCTAATAACAAGGGATGTTTCTGAGTCTCCATAAAGCAAAAAGGAGAATGATAATAAAAAGCATTTATCAGCATTGAATTTACAAAGTGAAAAGCTATAATGGAAAGGAAATAAACATTAATGAGGTGAGGGAAATTGGACTTTATCGATTTACAAACTAACTAAATAGGTAACTAACCATGCATATTTTTATTTGGAATCAAGAACCTAAAAGGTTTGGAATCAGCAGTCATCAATAATTTGTACTTATTTAAATACAATGAAAGGGCTGTTCTAGCTATTAAAAGGCTATTCATGCCTTGTATGATTAAGAACTTTCAAAGAATCATATCACCACAAGTGATATTTAACAAAAAATTTAACTGGGCATGGTGACCATCTTTGGATAAGGCCAGTTCCTTAAGGTCATTATAAACATCAGCTGTTGTCAGTCTTCCTCAACACTGTCACATGAGCACATATTCACTATAGAGTACTTATGTGAAGATGTGGGTTAAATGAAAACAATCTGTTGGAAAACAGAGAATTTCATGTGTTATTATAACTTTTTACTATGTCTAATTAAAAAATAATCAATGGCTCACAAAAAAAGTGTATGATTAAATGAGAGTTTTTTTTTTTTTTTAAGGGAATTACAAACATGTTCTTTATATTTTTTTTCAAATAAAATTGTACTTTTTTTAGAACAACTTTAGATTTACAGAAAATTGCAAGGATAGGATAGAGAGTTACCATATATCGCACTCCCAGTTTCCTCTATTTTTAATCTTATTTAGTATGGTACATTTGCTATAATTAATGAAACAATAGTGATACATTATTATTAACTAAAGTCCACACTTTTTCACATTTCCTTAGTTTTTACATAAAGTCCTTTTTCATTTCCAGGATCCCATCCAGGATACTGTATTACATTTAGCTGTCATGTCCTTTTAAACTCATAGTTGAGACAGTTTCTCAATTAATAATTATCTCAAAATTAAAAGTTTAATTTAAGTATTTCATCCTTGTTAGTATTTAGTTCTATAAGTTTCTACAAATGCTTACAATTTTATGACCACCACCACCAGAATCAGGATATAGAATAATTCCCTCAGCCCTCAAATATTCTCATGTCACTTTGTTATGAAATCTTTCCTCTACCTACAGCCCCTGATAACCATAAATTTGTTTTCTGTTCTGTATTTTACCCATTCCAGAACATTCTAATATCTTATAAATGGAATCATATAGTATACTGCATTTTAATTCTGGCTTTTTGCTTTAACTAGCATCATTCTCTCTCTTTCCCTCTCTCTCCTTTTCCCAGCTTGTAGCAAGATACAGATATGTATTTTAGCCTTCCATTATTCAGATCCCACATAAACAGCAGTCTTAGGTTTATCTGAAGTCTCCACACAACACACTTTGTTCTGAAATAGTGAATGAGTACATTCATTGGAAGATGAACTTGAATGATTTTCATCATTTAAGAATCCCCCAAAATGCAACATTATGGCTTCCCATCAATGCTAAATATACCACTGACTTCTTCACTCCTGAAAATTCAGCCTTGAAACATTGCATTTGACTTTCACAAGTAGATAAGTGACATTATTTCACATTAAACAGATCCTAAGCCACATTTGATGAAAGTTAGATTTCTGAGAAATGATCCTTCTACGTCTACCTGTTTTGAAGACATGGTTTAGAAACCACTTTGCTACTTTACACACCCAATGTGTTTTTCTATTTCCTGTGTCTTGTTTGCTGGGAGGTATAGAACTTTATAGTCAAAGTTCTTAGTTTGTTACAAAAATTACTTCTCAAATATGTGATTTTAATCAAAAGCAGAGCATAAATTGATCCACAAGTATATCTAATGACCTTATTCGAATTTCATGAGATTTCGTTTCTAATTCAGTATTGTGGGCATTCAGCACTGCCTTCAGCAACATGTTAGGGCCCAATCACTAATAGATGACATTTGGTGTATAAAATATTCTTGCTTGTCACTGAGTTAAATGTCTCTTTAAGTCATCTTCCAAATATTCAAATGCATTCCATTTATCTTGAAGGAATTTATTAAGCTCAAAATCTTTGCTAAAGTGGTTGGAGAAAGAAAGACTTGATGTTTGTCTTCAGGCAGCTCATAGTCCAGCAAAGAAGAGAAACAAGTAAAGAGATAATCTACTATATTATCTGATGAGTGGCAGATGTTTCCAGAGGAATCTCAAACAGCACAAAGAAGGGACTTCTAACACGCTATGCTAGCAGTCACGTATCTTGGCTATGTGACAAGCTCCTATGCTGGAACTTTACTCATAATAGATAGAAAAAATATTTTATACAACAAAGGAGAATGTGAGCAAAATCTGGGATTTCAATTGGTGGAATATAGATCGGTGAGAGGATAGAGAGAACTTGAAGAACAGGAGAGATGATGCAATATGAATACACAGGATTTGAAAGGTACATTGAGGGCCTGGCTGAACTTGGTGAATATTATTTTGATTTGACTACACATTTCATGGCAGGGTAAACTGTTTTTGCATGGGAACTCAGCAGCCTAGGCATAAGCGTACAGAGGAAAGCTGATGGAAAGAAAGTAGTGATAGAGTTTTTTGTTAATCTGTTGGCTAGTTGGTAGTTTGTTAGAAAGATAAGTTGTAAATCCCACTGCCTGAGGTTAATATCGTGAAATGGGAGCAACACGATCCATTGCAATCAGTTCTTTGTCATCTTTTTTAATAAAAATATTTTTAAGACTGTCAACACCAGTATTTTCTTTTAGAAATGAGCTGTCCATACTATTTGAATTACTAGTGATAATGCAAAGATCTCTGGCAAACTCTAGAAAAAGTCATCTTTCATCAATTCCTGGATATGGTGATGACAATCTACAGCACAAGCCTTAGAGATAAAGTAGAACTAATTCAGGCTTAACTTTTGGGAACTGAAACTGGAAAAGAAGAAAAGGCATAAGTAGAGTGCAGAAAACAGAAAACAGAAACCTAGAAACAGAAAAGAAACAAAAATGGACAATACAAAAAAGAAATTGCTATGGGGTATAAATATCAGAACTGACAATAGAGAAAATCCTATTTGAAAATCCAGTTTTTAAAATTTTCTTTGATATAGCTTGTTTGTTTTGTTTTGTATTATGTTTGAGGAATGCAAAGAAGCAAAAATACGGGTAGAAAAAAAAAACTTTGGATAGGTTAGGATTCTGTGTACCAAAATATGACAGAATCTAGCATATGTACTGCTACTTGCAATTATTAATACAAAATATTCTCTTTTCTCTGAACAAGTTCAATCCTTGTGATACAAGCATAAATAGAGTTTAAAGGCTAGTGAATAATTTTTGATAGGTGATTAATATTTTATAAATCTTTATCAAGCATGAGAAAATGTACTTTTAGGGTCCTAGCATGATTAGAGAACTATTTTCTTCTTAATCAACCAGCTGTATAAAAACTGATTTTGTATATTGGACAGACAATTTTAATTTTCAAGGGATTAGAAAATAATAAATAAAAAATGTAATAACAAATTAACCCAGTGCTTAATAAAGGCATTTAATGATTCAGAAGCATCCTACCTTAGATTACTTCATGTTCATTATGAGGAATATCAATTAATATTGCACTGGAAAACTGCAGAAAAAATAACCCACAGAAGGATTTAGTTGAGAGGATATTAGCTAAACCACATTTTTGTGAATTTTTTTAGATAATGTGCTGAAAGTAAAAAGCAACTTGGAGATTTAAATTACCTACATCTTTTCTAAAACCATTAAAACCACTTCATGTATCCTGCCATATTGCAAATAATTAATTACACAATGGTCATGTCTTCTTGACCTTGGGCTCCTTAACAATAAGGAGTGCTTCTTATTTATCCTTTTGCCTAATACTGTACTTCAAATATAGGTTCTTCATTAGTTTGTTGACCAAAACTAATTAGCAAAAATCAAACAAAGTAAGTGCATTTGAAAGTGATGTTGGCCTATTTAAATGGAAGTGGACAAAGAGATTTCTTAGGAGATAAAACAATGCAAAATATCCTATTAATTTGTTTGGTCCTCAGTGATATTGCTAACGACCAAAAGTCAGTATGGAACAACAGCAGGATAAAAAGCTGATGATATATTTTAATGCAGCTGACAGCTAGTACATTGAGAACCTGTGCCACCAAATGCTTAATCAAGCTTGGATCAGATGGAAGACTCAAGGTAAGTTAACCTGTGGGGTGGCATTTTATGTATGAGTGCTATGGGTAAAATCACCATCTGGAAAGCCTATGGTAAAGTACTCAACCCCAAAGCATAATGAAATCTAAATATATATAATAATGAGTGTTCCTGCAGACTCTATAGTTTTACTTTTAATTCATGTGCCTCGATGTTTTCCAGGAGATCCAATTAAAACATAAAGAACATAATAAAATTGCAATGTTTCTACAGAAATGCATTTGTTTCTTAAAACACAACTCTATAGAATGATAGGTTCTATATAAAGTATCATTAGGGCAGGGCATAGGTTCCCAGCACTTATTAGGCACGGTTGGAAGGGGCTTGTCATTATTTTGGCAGTTGCATGGTAGGTTTCAAATTCAGGTCTAAATGCACTTTAATCATTAGTAATTTAGTACTTATAATTTAGGAAGACAAATAAAAGAACCACAACTCTTACGACTATAGAAATATTTGAGTATAATTTTGAGCAATATGAATTTTTGAGCCACTTCTGCATTTGTTGTAACACTAATCACAATTATGGCAATAATAGTTAGCGTTCCATAGCTGTGGAAACCTTATCGCTTCAAAGTGCTGATGCATCCATTTTATTTGATTCTCATAATTCATTCACATGGTAAGGCCTCTTCCCAACCATTTCACACAACTCAGAAGGGCAGGAGTAGGGGCTGCAGGCTTAGAAGCCCACTACAAAGGATCACACTTGTTAATACTCTGAAAAGTCCTTTGAGCCTTCTCTATATCCTCAAGGGAAGAGAGCAAAACATTAGCATTGCACCCATATTTAATGGGGAGAAAACATTTTTCAAGTTGGTTTCCACCTCTTTACTAAAAATCCTTTGGCTCCACTACTTTGTTCCCATTATTTCCTTAAAAATATTCATGTTTTCTTTCCTCCTCTTCCTCCTACCAGACTGTTGTTTCTTTGTTGTTTAATTAATTCATTAAAAAAATAATCTTGAGTGCAAGTGTGTGTTGAACAAAGATCTAGGTGTCAGGATGAGAGCACTGGAAATACTATTCTAAGAAACATTAGAAATTTCTACCTTCTTTTTCCTCCTCATCAAAGCTCTAAACATGCTATATTTTCATAATGTTAAGTATGAAAGAATAGTCTATTTTATTTATCTTTTTATATGAAATGTGTTTTAAATAGTAGTTTAAACTTTGTGTATGCACGTTTCAGTATGTCTACATGTGGAAATAAATAACAGTGAAATAGACATTACTCTGCTCCTATAGCTTCCTTTATGATAGCTTTTTTCCAATAAAAAGAAAAAAAATTAAATTAACATCATCTCTAAAATGTTATTAACAATATTTTATTATTAACAATATTCTTTAGTACTACTCATAATGATATCTTACTAACAAAAGTAAGGTATAATAATTATGTCTTTAAAAATATATTTCACATAACCAGCAAAATGTATGTCATACATTCAGCATGAAAACATATAGGAAATATAGAGATATAGTATGATATTTTCCAAGGATAAAATAATGTTCTTTGTATTGTATTCTCTGTCTCACTGTCTCTCTGTCTCTGTCTTTCTATATACAGCTGATCTATGAACACCTTGGGGGTTAAGGGCACTGACCCTCTGCACAATGGAAAATCCATGTATAACTTTATGAGTTGGCCCTCATATCCACAATTTCACCTCCTAGATTCAGTGTAGTACTGTAGCATTTACTATTGAAAAAAACATATAGTTCAAAACCCATGTTGTTCAAGGGTCAACTGTATATATGTTTGTGTGCATGTGTGTGTGTGCTCACGTGCACAGGTGCATTATATATGTATAGATGTGTGTATGAATTTGTATTTATTTATACACTTACATAATGTATATGTGCTTATACACACATATTGTATATAGCAAATTAAATTAATAAGAATCTTTCCACTTTAATATCAATATAGCTAACTCTTGACTATCCAGAATGTGGATATTCTCATTTTTGGCCCATTTTTTCTCATTCCTTTACTTATTGTCAGGCATTGTATTTCTTCCCCAATCAGCAACATATACACAGAGGGTAAGGCGAGAAACAGGAAGAAAAGGTGATCTTACTATAAATCTATTTTTCTGCTTCTGACAAAAGTTTTCAAGGTAGAGATGTTGGTGATTGGAGATAAAGGTTATCTTTTATCTGTGGTTGGCATTTACCTTGTCTCTAGCAGTCCCTCCCCTCTATGGATCACAAAAAGGGAAGACTCTATCCAAAGTCTTCTGAATACCTTCCATCTCAGTACCTCATCCCCTGCTCTATAGTTTTAGGAACTGGGAAGTACATTCTAAGATTATCTAATAGTAGCTGTAAATTTAGGGCCACATTTCTTCATTTGATAGATTGAGGAAACCACAACAAACATATCTAGTCCTGAGTGGTGGGTTGTAAGTAAAGAAGGTGGTAGTGATTATGTAAATTCATTGCTATCAAGCCCCAGGAAACATACAAGAATGTTTCCTAAGGAATGATAAAAACTTTGAAATTCTTATAAATATCACCATGAAACTAGATTACTTTTTTTCAGAATTTTCAACTTCCCTGAGAATATTTTGGTCTTTAGTAATGTGTCTTTGTACACAGTGACTTATAATCCTATGTCTTTTCTAAGTTTATCTACATAAAGATGTTTTAATAAAGAATACTTGTATAAAAGTTCCATTAGTTAACACAGTAACATGGATCGCTTTAGTTGGATCTCTTCAAGTGGGCTTTATCATTTTCTAGAAAATACTTCGGTATTATGTTTTCTAAGATTGTCTGATAAGAGTATTCTTGCTTTATTTTGTTTTCACCGTTGATATGTTTATTTTGTTAGATTAGAATCCAAATAAAATTCACACACCACATTTATTTATAATGTCCCTTAAACTTCTGTTTATCTTTTATTTTCTTGCAATGCATTTGTTGAAAAAAATGGACTTTTTGTTGACCAGAGTTTTCCACAGTGTAGATTTCACTGATTCCACACATGGGGGTATGTGACATATTTCTCTGTTCTCTATATTTACTGTACACAAGTAATCAGAACTAGAGGCCTATCTATTTCAAGTTAATATTTTTTTGCAACACTCCTTCAGGAAGCTGTACACTTATATCAAAAGAGGGATAATGTCTGGTTGTCTCTTATTTTATGGTAATGGTCATTGTGATCACTGCCTGGATTCATTATTTTACTATGGATTGTAAAAATACAAATATTCTGTGACCAACATTTGCTTTAAAAATTAGAAATAAGGCTATAACAGCAATGCCACTGATGGCTCTGCAGCTGGTACAGAGGCTCCCCTAAGTTGGAGATGTCAAGAGAGAGGAAAACACTTCAAGCCACAGCATTTTTCAGCTCTTAGGAGCATGTGTGAAGCATATGCTATGTTTAATTATAAAGGAAGAAGAATTAAAATATGGTATTAAAAAGTGTGTCAATTTGACTGCTTGAATGCTGTGTGAAAATATCTTTGAACATGTGCAGAAATGGGACAGCTGAAAGGATGTTTCAGTGAAAGACAACTCAGGAATATGAGAAGAAAAACCTTTACTTGTAGTTTTTTATGGTACAATGAGATTATGCACAATCACCACTTTTCAAAACCTTCTAAGCATCCAAATGTATTAATCCATCCTTTTATCCATCCACCCATCCATCCACCCATCCATCCATCCATCCATCCATCCATCCACCCATCCATCCATCTATCCAATCAGTGATTATTGAGTTCTGCTATGTGCTGGGTAATAAGAGAGTAGAAATGATCTAATTAAAACAAGCTAAGTCCCTAGCCTCATAAGGCTTACTTACATTCTGGTGGGAGAGAAAGGTTACTTACAATTGGAAAAAAAGTAAATGATATAATTTCATATACTGATAAGTGTGATACAGAATAATAAAACTGAGAAGATAAATTATTATTAGCTGTTAGGATGTTAGGGAAGAACTCTCTGGGAAATTAACATTTAATGAGAGAACTAATGATATGGAAGACCAAAACAACAATATCTCAAGGGAAAGTTCAAGAGGTGAAATCAATTGCAAAATTTTCAAGATAGGAAGAATCTTGACCTGAGCTTTGACTTTAAGATTTGAGGCTAAAAAAATGAATTAATGATGATGCCATTTTTTGAGATAGCAAAAACTGTAGGAGCATCAGGATTAGAGGCGGGGGAGAGGCAGCCAAGGGTTCAGTTTGGGAAATTCTCAGTTTGGGGGATCTTTTAGGCATCCAACTAGGAATATAAATTTGGCAACTGGAACTCAAAATTAAAGGTGGAGATAAATATTTAAAACATTCCTGATCTTAAGTAGTTAGGATTTAAGGGATTCTAGACATTGAACTTCAAGTCACATTGTTGCAGATGTGACTCTGACTTTGCCCTCCAGTCCTTTCCTTAGTCCCCAGCTATGGTAACTAGGTTCTGATCTTTTTCCCTTTGCCCAAATGCCTGAGCGGGTCACCTACCTCTTACCCAGACCTTGCCTTAGGAGCAGAGACCTTGCTTAGGTCCTGTGTATACTGTCCCTAGGACAAGGGTCCCATTTCTAATATACTAACCTTGCTTTGCTTTAAATGGTGTATCCCCCTACCTCTCTCTCTTGCAGACCTTGGGAAGAGTGAGGGAATTTCTTAATGTACAGTCTCAGAAGATAGACCTGTAAGTTTAATGCCTGAATCTGGCTGAAGGAGAGTTGTTCTTAAATCAGCCACCAGAGCAAAGGAGGGAGATGTAGGCAAGAGAATATTAGAGCTGAGATGCTGAACCAAACACCAAAGGTCAAGGAAGGAGAGATTGAAGAACAGCAAGTCAAAGGGGTTGGATGTCAAATTTCAGAGACAATAAAGGAAGACAGGAAGGCTGTATCTTTCAATAGAAACTAATTTTTTTTAATAAGCTGGGTCAGATATGTTGCTGTGAGTATCCCCAATAAAAAATTGCACATTCCCTTACTTCATTCCCTAAATATCCCCTACTTACATATTTCCTTATGCAGAACTCCACTGCCTGGTAGGACAGCCTGTCATATTTTGAATTATTTTCTTACCAGATGATATACTAGATTCACCTGTTTTCAACAGCCAAACCATGTCTGTCTGTGTTTCTTAAAATGTGTCCTGTGGAAGATTATTCTCGTAAGATGTTCCAGGAAAGGTTCTGTGGTTCAGTTTGTTCAGGAAACACTGTTTACATTATCACCACTTGAAGCATCCCAACACCTAGTAGAATATTAATAAAGTATGTCTCTGAAGCCCACTGAATTTTGTCCACAAGTTTTATTTTTTCTTCAGGAAACACGTATTAACCACCAATGGAGATGATACCTGGGGAGCAGTCATAGGTAATTCAGCTGCCAGAAAAACTAATCTTTTCCCACGTCTACTCTGAATCAGTCAGCCTAACAGCCATGCATCTCAGTCAGAAGGTCCACACAGTGGTCCCTCTCATCTGGATGCTTTAATTGACTGGGGCCCATTGATTTCATGGGGTATAATAAGAACACTGCTAACATAAGAACCATAATGCTGAGGACATCCAAATGAATCACATCTGCTCCATCAAGCCTTTACTGAACACTCTGTCCTCATTAGTTTTCCTCCTTTCTAAACTCCCATAATACTCATAAGCTCCCATAATACTCAAATATCGAATGGGTAACTATTCAATATTTAATTGTACACAGCCTTATATTTCTGGCTCATTGCTTCTTTTTCCTGGTATCTTTTCCTGGTATCCTGGTATCTAAACAAATGGTAAAACAGGCTACATAGGCTTCAGGAAGTGGAATGTAAAGGTTAACTCTGACCTCACACCAGTCCTTGGATCTCCAGGATGATATTTCTTTGGCATTTCTGGTTGTTGCATGCTTTGCTGACAGGTGAAGAGATCTGCAGCCAGTTTGACTCAGAGTCTGATCTCTCCGGGCTTCAGCAGTAGTTTGGGGCACTCCCTGTTGACTTCACTTCAACTCAGCTTTCACTGGTGCTTGTTCCTTGTCCATCCTCTATCTTGTCCCTTGGCATGGATGTCTACCCACTTTCTCCCATGGGAGGTTACCTTTTCCTCCCACCAGTATTCATCCTCTGTAGGCTACTGGCTGGCAAGTCAGCATCCATACTACATTGGAACTGAAGGTGACCCATAGGGCTAAGCTGCTACAGCTCCCTCTACTCAACAATACTGCCCAACATGACTGATGGAACAGGAAGGTTCATAAGATGGTCTCCTTTCAGTAGCACAGCAAATGATTTCTCAGTGCTTCTATCACATTATCCAAGTCAGCTTTCTCTCTGAGTTAGAAATTTATCTGGCTTTTTCATTCTCCTCCCAGTTTCTTTCCTTTCCTTAGTTCAAGAAAGGGCCTAACTTTCACTCTTCTTTCCATTTATCTTTCCTTATATAAAATCTAGCCTGACATGCCTGTCTATTAATATGCTTAAAGAGGAAAACCAAAGATAGAATGTAGGCAGTACTTTCTCAAGAAAGTAACTTAGATTGAACTTAACTGTCTTGCTGTAAAATCCCATTTTTAAAGGTAATAGGCTGTATATTAAAATTCCTAATTCTCTGTCTCCTCCCCATATGCGCAGGGATATGGATACCATGGGTCAATTAAGGTGAAAATCATGTAGTCAAGAAATCTAAGGGGAAAAAAATCACACTAATACTTGTTGAAACATTTTTTCTATTAAAAAATTGAATTTTCTCTCTATGGAGAGGTAATCTCTGGAACAAAGAGCAATGAGTTATTGGGTATCCATCCAATAAATTTTACTAAGTACCTACTATGTATTTGAACTGTGTTAAGCTTCACTTTGGAGAAATACATTATATATGGGTTATTATAAATATAGGCACATTCCCTCCCTCCTACATTTTAACCTTTGGATAGGATTCCAACAAGAGAATGAGCAGCACCTACACAATATCATTCTACCAACAGATTTTACTCATAATTGTTGTTAAATAAATATTTGTAAGAATAAAGTGAACTAAAAAAGACAATGACCATGTTTTCAAGATTGAATAGCGACTTAATTCCACCAATCCATGAATTTATTCTTGTCTTTTGCAGTTTGAGCTTCTAAAGTCTAGACTAAATTTCCCAGCATCGTTTCTGTTTTGGCATCTCCTGCTCCCATATAAGACAAGGTCACTCCTTATTTCTCATTTCTTATCTCACACAAGTATTTGTTCATTGAACCCAGAACATAACTTGAAGGGATCTTGTGAAAGCATTTCATGAAAATACAAGAGAGAGCTAGTCTGTTACTAAACATTTCTTACCAAATTTTTACAGACTGAGAACTAGTCTTCAGAAGAAAACTCAACCATATTAGCTTTCATACCTAAGCAAACACCTGTTTCTGTGTGATTTACAGATGTTGGCATATACCTGCATTTATGTTTGCATTGTAACCCAATTCTAGCATTGATAAAGAAAGCCATTAGCTTTCCTCATTCCTGTTTAAAAGGAGTTTATATGCAACAAAGGCAACATTCAGAAATGTGTTATGAACTGATTATATCAAAAAAGCACACGAGGTAGTCTACAAAATAAATTACATTCATGCAGAATTTTCTCATTTCCATTTGACTTGCACTGCTTCCAAAATGCCATTTTCCTTTTATTTAAATTTTTTTTCTATCTCGTATCATCTAGCAATTAGGGATGTATGCTACCTGGTTGTGAAGAAATATGTTATTACACAAATTCAGTAGAAGATATTGTTTAACTGTTGTTAAACTAGGTTAAAAGTCATGAGAGTTCACTCATAAAGCAATAGCACCTTATCACCTTGATAAGCATATATAGGGCTAGAGCCAAGTAAAATAAAGTCCACTAAAGAAGCTTATTACCAAATCAAGGAAATTTGGATTTTATCACCATCCCAAGCAAAGTTCTTTAAGGAATAAATATGTTTCCAACTCCTGCTCCTCATTATGAGTAATATACTCTCCAGCTCCTATTCCCCCTTCTTTCTACTCAGCATTCACATGCTAACTCCATTTCCTCCCTAGACAAGTTGTTCTTTCAGATCTTTTAACTATGCTCTTTTTTATATTTTCACCTTTCAAGAGAAGCAAATTCTTAAAATAAAAACAGAAGAAAATTTTGGCATTAAGTTAGGAAGTTATTGGAGTGGGGCGCAGGGTAAGCTCCTCTCTGCTTTTGATATTACATCATGCATTTGACCATCTACTCTGACCTAATCAACATAAGCCTGGATAACCACTGAAGTTCAAATAGGCATTCTTAGAACACTGTGCTAAAAGACTCTTTGCCCTCAAAACTAGGGGTGGTCTTTTAGAACAGAACTACTCAAAATGTGCTCTGTGGCCTAACTGTTAGTCCCTAAACTGTTTGTGTCCAGATGATGTTTATTAGTAAGGGTTTTTCAGAGAAACAGAACCAATATATGATAGATGATAAGAGTGACCACAGAGAAGAAGGTTGCAGTTCCCACTGTCCTCACCAAGGTTCCAGTAGCATTTTATGAATAAGCACTTCTCATTTTGTTGTTTGCTTTTGGTTGACTTCCAGAGCCCAGAAGTGGTCACTTTTTATTATTTTTCCAAGTTTTGTATTTGCTGGGGAGAAGATATTTTATATCTTTTCATGCCACCATGTTAGAATCTTTACCTTTGAATACTGAATATAGATTTCAAATACTTTATGTGAGTGTGTTAATTTGATCGTAGGCGTAGGTTTTTTATATACTCATCAGATTCTACAAGGAGTACATGATTATTGAGATATAAAGAATTTATAGCAGTAGAGGGTAGTAGTAGAGGGTATAGAATGAGGAAAAGATGAGATCTACAGATAATTTCTCTCTAGTCGCAGGTTACCGAATGCTATTCTCATTCCCTCAGAGGATTTGAATAAATGCCAAAGGTTATGGGTGTTTCCAGCATGTGAATTTCTAGAGAAAAAAGTCAAAAAATAACCCAAGCATTCTGCGTACTGTCCAAAGATTTTCTGTGCTTCATGTGCGTCCACTGATACCACAGCTTTTCCTGAATACCATAGTACTTCCTTTCCAAGGCTTTAAGCTGACAATTAAAGAAAGATGTACAGACCGCAAGAAAGGGACATGATGAGTAGTCGTTACTACACACTGAGGTCTTAGTATGGTTAGCACCTTATATAGATCCACTCATTTAGACTTTACAAAGACTATAAAATAGATACCACTGTCTTACGTTTCTAAGAAAAGAAAATGAGACTCAAAGAAGTTAACTAAGTAACTCAATTGCTCAATATTACACAGCTTCTAAGTGATGGATTTAAATAAACATGGGTCCTTCAAGGCCTAAGTCCATGTTCTTAACCTCTTCAGTCTTTAAACTGTAATATTTTATTGTATATTTTTACCCATCTTTGGCAATGAAGCATGTTCTCATTAGATTCATTTTATGCATCTTCTACTTGGGTAGAATTATCTACAGATAATTGCAAAATGAGATGAGACCAGCCAATGATTGCAAAGTCCTTTCTTGTGAACACACGTGCCTAAGTATGATGAAAATATGCACTGTCGTTTCCCGTAGTTTAGAAGTTATTCTACCTAAGTAGATAGCATAAACAAAGTTTTAAGCTTTTGTGAAAAAAATAAATAAAAATGAAAAGCAAAAGCAAGTCATTTTATCTGTGTGTGCTTGTTTAGGTTTTTTTTTTTTGTGGGGGGAAATGTGATGGACATTTTTACTATTCATTCCCACAATATGAATAATTTAACTTGGGTGCTTTGTAGTGATCGTTACTGCCTCTAAAAGAGAGTTCTAAATATATATATATTGTAAATATACATTCTAAATATATAATATAAATATATATTTATATACCTATATATACATATATATGTGTGTGTGTGTGTGTGTGTGTGTGTGTGTGTGTGTATAAAGCTTTTAGTTTTCTCTCTTTTCTCCCTAACTAACATTTCTATACTCTCATATTTTAGGTCAGTGGGTGAATACGAAAACTATTATCTTTCAAGTAAAAAAGGATATTTGCATATTTAATATTTGCTTTCATTTTTGATATGGCTTTAGAATCACAAACTTTATTAACATTGAATTGTCTTTTCTCTTGCCTTTAGCTCATTGTTTAGAATTAATTTTCTCTTTTCTCATGGTAAGAATAAAAACTCTTCTAAGGCAAATTTAAAGTATTAGTTGACTTAAACTTATTTTTTACCTGACTTCCTACTTCCATCAGTATTCAGAAAAAGTACTGTAGTGGAATATTTTATTATTTTGGTTGCCATATTCAACCTCCCTTCCTATTTTATAAAAATCCCCATTGCTTATAACAGTGGCGGGACATAGTGTCTTACTTCATTCACCAGAAATTGAAGGAGGATGTACTTTTACCTCCCTGCTCCCTGGCAGAAGCATTTGATCCTTGATTAACCAATTAGCCATTCCCACTAAGTAATCTAGAATCTACAGCAAACACCACAAGCGAGTTAACAGATGGAACATGTCCTCTATTGCCATCAAGCCCATAAAGAAGGCAGCAGCAATATCCTGGCCCAATTGCTCTTGCTGCCAAACTCTGGAATGTTTCATTTTCACGCCTCTCTCCAATTCTAGGTTCTTACAATAAATCTCCACTTTACCTAATATACCCAGAATTTGTTTCTGTTTACAAACAATTCTTAATAATAAAAATGTTCCTCTCAAAACCATTATTGTGTGTTTAATCAAAACACTGCCTAATTCTTGATACTTCTTATGCAGCTTTATACCTTCATTAACTCATTCATTTATATCATTCAGATCATTCATTTAGTGTATATCACTACGATTTGTATAAAAAAACATGGGTTTTACTATCAGGCAGGTCTGGATTTAAATTCTGATTTAATGGGACAGCTGCAATTAATATGTACTCTTCAGTAGTGTGTGACATAAACATATAACTTATTTTGAAACTCACTGTATAACAGAAAGCGACAAATTCGGGATCAGAAAATGAATCACTACCTCTGCCTCTAATCTAGGGTAAATGATCGGCTCTGATCTTATTGACCTTATCTGTAAAGAAAGTGTTGTCCAGCATGATTTTCAAGCCGATTTCTAGTTCTAAAATTCTATAATTCACATAAAAATCTGGCTTCACATTTTAAGACTGTGACTGTATTTTGCAATCATTCCCTACATGTTTGTAAATGTTTGGCCACAGGCACCAGATGTTTTATATAAACTCATATTTTTGGTCAAGTTCCCAAAAAGTATCAGTATCATGGCATTTCATGGAAGAGGCTATTTATACCCAGAGGGATAAGCAGCTTGTATGGCCCCCAGACCCTTCATGTTCTGGTTCTACTGACCACACCTATCAGAGCAATCTCACATGCCATTTTTTCTGCCTGGAACGATATGATCTATTGTATCTTATTCTTACATATCTTGTCTTTAACTGACTTTTCAAGTGTAGATTTACTTTTTATTTCTCTAGGGAACCCTTCTTAAACCTCTCCCAACCTCTCCTCCTAACCTAGGTTAAGCTTCTCATGATGAACATTTTCAAACACTCTACTTCTGGGAAGCAGTCATCCCAATTGTATCTCAATAATTATTTTTATCATTGCTCCATTAAGCTCCATGAAAGCAGAGTCTTGGTCTTAATTGTATTTCTAGTACTATGCACTGAGCCAAGTCCATAGTGGGTACACAACAGGTATTTGTTGAACTGAAAAAATGAAAATTACTGCCAAAATGCAAGCCTGGGTGTCTGATTCCAACTTCCAGCTCTCTACTCAACTGTGATGATTTACACTTCAGACATGTATCCTGTGCAATAAAGCCTTACTGATATTTGCCATGACTTTGAATCATAGTCTTTTTCTTCCACTAATGTCCTGGGAATCACATATTATATATCTTGGCCAGCATCTCAACATGCAACTGCCTTCACTGTTCTCCCAGTGGCAAGCTCATCTATCTTTTGACAACTTGGATAGGCTATCATGGTTCTGTTTTGGATAACTGATGACAACATAACGTGTAAAGACACCCTGGGGTTATGAGCCAAGGTATGGGAGCAATTCCAGACTCCATTACTTTAATTAAAGGAATAACTCTCTAAGGGTAGAATTCACAATTCCCAGGAACTGGTGGGTCATATTGGCATTTGACTAAGTCCCTTGGATTATGTAAAAATGAAAGCCAACACAAATCATCTCTTTATAAGAAAATGAATAGCATTGTTAAGGAAATAAAAAGTGCATTTGTAAGTGACTTAAAGTGCCAAATAATTTGTAAGCTTCTTGAATCTTTGTAAACAACTAGAGGGCCTGATATTTTATAGGTACTCAATCAATGTTACTGAATTGTAGATTGACTAAAATAGTTCTACTTAAGAGGGCTATCTCTACTATGTAGCCCTTATTGATATTAAAGTCTTATAGAAAGAGTACTAATTTAATTCAAAAAAATTGAATAATAAGAAGAAATATGATAATAAAAGAAACACAGTCCAAGATACATAAAAATGTGGTTAAACACTTCCAATCTCCAAAGATAAAATGAAGTACATCCAGGTGACTAAAATGATGATGGTAAAGTACCTGATACACAGTGTAACTGTGTTCATTCCTTCATTGAAATGTGATACTGACTTGTCTTATACTTGGGAGAGTTTAAGAGTTCACTCTCAGGGCTCCACTTTTCATTCCAATGTAAAACAAGGATAGCTAAAATAGAGACAAACAATAATAAACCTACAGCCACACTCAAGCACAGAATGAACTTTAGTGAAGCAGAAATGCAAAGAGGAAGGGAGAGACCTGCGTGGCTCCAGGTTCATAAACTAGCAGAGAGCTGGGTATTAGCCTACAGTGGATAAAGGGACTAAAGTTATGTCTCTGGAGGGGATGACAGCTCAGAGCTCACCTCTTAAAAGGCTAGAGCTGAATTCCATCAGGAGAAGAATTGAACCAAGCTACCTACTATGATATGGCCAACATGACTTTCTGAGGCTCTGGTTTCTGTCGACACCAGTCTCCCGTCATACTTTGTTGTCTCTCTGAGTCCCTTTTGTTCTTATAGTCGCATTATTTTCTTTCTCTCTCCTTTTCGCTAGAGTCTTTCTCTCACTCTTCTTCCCACATCCATCTCTCTTTTCCTCAATCTCACAAAATTTCTCAAATACAGACTATTATTTGACTCAGGGAAATTAAAATTAGTGAATATAATGGCCACAAAAGAAATATCATAATTGATGAATAAAAACTATTTTGGTCAAAAAACTTATTAATGCATCAAATTTTCATTAGTAATTTAATTGAGAAAGTATTTGCAATAATGAAAATAATTTTAGCAGAATAAAAATTAAAAATGTTTAACTATGATGTATAAGCAATTAATCAATGAAATACAATGGTGTAAAGGAATCTTTTCTGGAAAAAGCTTTCTAGATAATATTTATTTGGCTTTATACTATTTAGGTAAAAATGTTTTGTTCAAAGCACTCTCAGGGTTAAAACAGTCTCAGCTTGAAACGACATGGAAAAATGTCACTCAGGAATCCATAGGAATTACTCAAAACTTATTTTAGCGGTCAAATGAGATGACCTCTAAAACCACTTACACTAGTGAAACCTTGTTTATCCTATTTCCCGTTATTCCAATAAAAAAGTTTTTCAGTAGCTAGAAAGGCAATGTTCCTTGGTAGATCAGTACATTTTACAAATCCAAGCATTTTATTTTTAAACTCCCACAGTTCAGTGGTGTGAGACTTGAACACAGCCTGATCTTTAAGGAAATTATAAACACATGGGGTTTTGTAATAAGTTTTTCAAACTTAGATTGCCTAAATTTAGAGTCAACAAAAATTATCTATAAAAGAGAAAATAGCTTATCATAGAAAGAAAAAAAGTTCTCTTATAGTTTCATTCCCATTTTGAAAGCTGGTACTTTTTAATCAGATCACAATTGTCTCTTACTTTGCCTGAAAATAAGTGGAGAAAAACCAGTGGAGAAAATGAGGACATTTCAACCTTGCAAAGATGCACAGTTCCTCAAGCCGGCGTTAGCTTTCCCTGCTGGGGAGATGGAGGTGCATGATCCAATCAAGCCATCAGCAAGGCCTAGTTGTTATGATGTAGATGAAACACCTGCCTGGAAGGCTGGGTTCTCCTCAGATTCGTTACAGAGAACAAAAATTTTCCTTTCAACCTAGGAAAAAAATCGTCAACTATTACTTCCACTTAGGAAGTCATTGAATAAATGTGCTGCTAGTTCTCAGGAGAAAAAAAAAAAAAAAAAAAAGCAGATTTACCAGGAAAGAAATGTCAGTCATTTTTTTCCAGTCCATATCAAAGGTTAATGTATGTTCAAGAACCCGCTCAAAACATCTTCTTTCACACTTCAGAGAAAATATATAGCCTTGCTGAAAATGCATATGTTCCGTGGCCTTACCCCTTTGAGATGTCCTCTGGTCTTGTCAACCCACTGCTGTCCATGTGAGGCTCCTCTTGTCTGTACCCACCTCCTATATCCCAGAAGCATCATATATGTGATCTGCATCCTTTTTTTATACACAGAGGAAAGTTAAACATCTGAGTGAACATATCTTATATAAGGTTCTTAATATAGCAATTGTTACTTAGGTAAGGATTGGATTTTTAGTAGTGTTATGTTTGTAAGCAAGGTCATTTCTTGTTCATGATGGGGAAGGACATCTCAGTATGTCCAGATTCTTTTCTAAAGCAAAGAATTTTTATGAGGAATATTAAATAAGTGGAGCTTGTAAGCATATAGATGACTCTCTATGAATTAACCTTCCATAGAAGGTTAGTGGATATCTTCAGGTACTTGGATAACTGACTCACAGACAGCAGTGAGTATTTATTTTAAAAGCAAAAGATTCTCTCATTGAAGATACTTTAAAGAGAATCAAAGACCATATCCATATTATCTTTGCTTCTCCTATAAATAGAAATTATCACAATTCTAAGCACATTATAGATTCCCAATATTTTTGTTATATGGATGGATGACTTACCAGTCAAGACTGCACATGACTGCAAGGAACAGAAAACCTGACAAAATATGACCTAAACAAGTAGGAGGTTTATTTTTTCCTCACAAAGAAAAAGGCTTAGTAAGAGGTAGATCAGGGATGATGTGGTGGTTCTGTGATGTCATAATGAGACCTAGATGTCTTCTATTTTTTTTTCCTGCCCTATCACGTTTAGTATTTGGCTTCCAGCTTCATGCTCTCAAGACGGCAGCAATGACGGTTGGTATTACGTCTTTGTTCCAGGAAGGCGGAAGTAAACGCAAAGAGTAAAGGGGAAAGAGATATGAGTCAGCTCAGTCTGTCCCCTTTTATCTGAAACATAAAAGTTTTCCTAAAGGCCTTAACCAGTATTTCCACTTACATTTCAGCTGCCAGAATGGGATCTTATGACCAAACCTAGCTTTAAGATAGCAGCTGGGGAAATCAAAATTTTATTCACACATATTGCCTCCTTCCAGATGAAACTGAATAAGAAAGAAGGGCAGAAAAAAATATATATATATGGCATATATATATATGGCATGAGACTCGAAAGAAAGAGAGAAAGGAAGAAAAAGAAAAAAGACAGACTGAATGGATATAAGATGGGCAATTACAGATTGAGAACTGTCTAGATGTAATGACAGATGGGTGGAGCACGCCTTAGCATGGCATAGAAGACCCTTTATCATCTGGTCTCAGAGATTCAGAGGTACCCGCCTTTCACTGAAGAAGTCATGTATGTGATTGTTGACGCATATAGTTCCCTGTACCTGGAATACCCACTTCTCCCTGTTCACGTACAATACTATTTGCCATCAGGACTCAGTGTGGGTATCATCATATCTGCATGGAAGGCTTATCCTGCTGTATTAGAAATGGTTTGTTAATTACCTACTAGAAAGTGAGCTCATTGAGAACAAAAACTGTTTTATTTTCTTTTGTGTTTTCAACTCTTAGACCAATGTTTTGATAGCTTACTTACTTCTTATTACATGTCTGGAGGGCAGATATTACATGTTTCTGGTTAAGATGCATGAACAAATAATTATCTCACATAATCTGTCAGGGCCAGGGAATCCACAAGAAGGATTCAGATCTTTCTCATTAGTTTTGAATCTGTTCAAATACATGAAAGAATGGTAACCAGTGCTCCAACATTATACCCAATAAAGCAAAGTTTAAGTAATCAAATACTTTGGGGGTATGAAAGGTAACCAAATGTGCAGAGAGAATGAGTCCATGGAACAGGAGTAGTGAGTGCTGTGCTGAACCGGTAGATACACACCACACCTAAAGATATTGAAATGCAAGGATGTTTATCCACTGTGCCGGCCAAACAAAACTCATCTGTGGCTGAATTTGATCAGTAGGCCAACAGTTGGCAACATCTGGCAAAGGATATTACCATAAAAATGTTAGTTCAAAATTCTTGAAAAAGAGATCCTACCAATTTCACTGACCACAAATTGTAAACAATCTCAGAAAACATGCATAAAAGATGCTTACTTTTACTTCATGTGGAATCCTGGTGAACTCTCTAAGAATGATCATTTGTAAATCATATATCTAGGTCACTGAATTATTCTTTTCCACCACAGAGAATTGTTGGGTACAAGACAACTAAATTTTGGAAGATACTTACAAAATAATGTGACATATCATAGAGGCTCAAAAATGATTTTTATTCAATGCATGAATAAATGAGTTAGTGACTCTAATTTAGTTTTCAAAACCAGAGTCAGTCCCACACTAACTTCACAGAAGTACATGACATCCCTTAAGTACCTGTTTGGTTGTTGATGGCATTACTGAGTAAATGAATTAATAAATTTTTTAAGCCTGTGGTTAGTCATATACTAATCTCACAAAAATTCATGGTACCTGTGATAATTTAAACTGTTGCTTCATTTCTTCACTTCTCCCTGCAGCCATACCCTCTCATGGCCTCATTGGGGGTGACTGTGTGTTCCTGATCCTTTTACTGAGGACCCAGCTTTCTGATTTGCTTTGGCCAGTGGCATGAGGGCAAAATGACAATATGCCAGTTATGATGGTAGACCTTAAATTTTTTTTTTGTATTTTCACTTCTTTATTTGCATCTGTGGTATTTGTAGGGGTGAAAAACCTAATATATAAAGGTTTGATCAGTTTAAGAAGAGCATCTCTTTCCTTCTTTTATTTTATATTTTAAAGAAACATCAGCCACATTAAAAAAAAATCATTACATAAATATTGAAACTGGAGTCCCATGAAAGAGCTAATAATACTTTTAATAAGTTTTGTTTCCTATTGAAATTTCTTGTGAGGCTTTCTCCATGAATCTTATTATTTGACAAGCAAAAGGTTATGGAAAATAATTTTAGAGAGTATATGAAAAATTAATGAGCTTAATTCATTCTACATTTTTCATCCTAAAAATATCAAAGTCTTCTAGATATTCTATAATTTTGCAAAGAAAAAACCATTAATTCCTCTGTTGCATAAAGGATATTTTTCTGTTGACTACTTTGATTCAAAAAATAATTTATGAGGGGAATGGAATTAGTATTCTATGACAAAAATTCAATGCAAAGCATTGCTCATAGGTTATTTTACTCGATTCCTTAATATAAATTACTCAATAAGCTTTGATATTTGAAATTAGAAACTTGAGGCTTAGTGAGTTTAAGTAAGCTGTCCTAAATCATGCAGTTGAAAAAATATACAGGTGAGATTTGAAACCAAGGCTATCTGACACCAAAGTTTTGCTTATTTAACTATATTACATCATAATGTCAGAAAATGAATTGGGTATAAAAGCATAAATAAAATCGTGCCAGAAAGAATATAATCTCCTTTGTGTAGTTTTTAGGAAAGGAAATGGGTTAAGAATGAAAAACTTATTCATTTCCCCAAAACTGGGAACTCTCAACTTGTATACAGAAATAAGGAATAAAAGAAGGTATTAATATTTTGGATGAGAAAGACCTCAGTCCAAGAAGTTTATGATGTTGAGACACATGTTCTACATCCCCAGAAGTTGACAAGTTGACTTTCAGCTATAATGCCATGTTCTATGGTATAGGAGACAAGATGATTCTATGTGATGTAAAGATGTAGCTTTAATAACATGAATCATCTAGTTGAAGACATACCCCAGTGCAATTTTACTAGAATATACAGAAGAGAAAATGCAATAATTTTAGGAGTATGACTCCATGAATATTCACAAGGTAAATCTTCCACTGTGGCCATCAACTGAGTCAAGAGTAAGAATATCACCTGGAAAGCCCCAGTTTGTGTCTCTCCCATTCTTTATCTCTTCCTCCTTTTCAAAATCAACTACTAATCTTAATTCTGAAACCACAGATTAACATTTCTGGTTTTTGAGCTTCATTTATATTGAATCATATAGTATGTATTTGTGTCTGGTTTCTTCCACACAACATTATTGTTTTGTGTAGCAATCCATTCTTTTAGTGTATAGTATTCTATTGTTATGAAACTGAAAAAAACCAATATATTTATCCAGTCTATTGTTGATAGCTATTTATTCACATTTTTTGCTATTATGAATAATGCTATTATTAAAACTTTGATACATGGCTTTTGGTGCATACACATGTGCATGTCTGTTGGGTAGGAGTGGGAGTGAAATTACAAGGGAAACTATATGCATATGTTCAACTTTAGTAGATAATAGCAAGCAGTTTTTTCAAATGTTTGTAGCATTTGAGCTGCCTCAAGTAGAACAGGGGAGTACCAGTTGGACCACATTTTTGCTAAAATTTGCTATTTTAACTTTTAGTTTTAATAGTTTTGGTGTGTACCCCATTGCATTTTTTATTTGAATATCCCTGCACATTTGTCTGTTTATTAGCCATTTGGGTAATGCACTTTTTGAAGCATCTTTTCATGTCACTTGAACATTATTTCAATTGTTTTATTCTTTCTTACTTATAGATCTGTAGAAGTTTTTATATACTCTAGATATAATCACTTTGGTAGATATATTATTTGAAAATGTTTTCTCCCAGTCTGTGTCTTGCATATTTACTTTATTTCTTGAGTCTATAAATAAGAAGAAGTTCTTAATTTTAATAGCCTAATTTATCAATCTTTTACTTCATGGTTAGTGCTCATTGTGTCCTATTTTGGAAATCATTTCCTTTCCCCAAATCATTGGAGATATTTTGCTAACTTCTGGAAGCTGTACTGCTCTCATTAGAATTTAGATCAACAATTCTTATGAAATTACTTTTATATATTGGATGAGGTTCATATCTGCTATGGATATTTAGTTGACCCAGCACCATGTATTCAAAAGACTATCCTTCCTGCCACTGCTCCTCAATGATACTGTGGCATAAATCAAGCATTTCATGAATCTTAACTCACTTCCATGGATCTACTCCATCATTCTAGTGCTGAAAGTATACTCTTTAAGTAACAGATTTTTATAAATACAAGGAAAATTTTCTTTCCATATTTAATTATCATATTTGCCATTTTCTATTCTCAGTTCTTTGTATTTCATTTTACATTTTAACATTTTAAAATTTTCTAAACAATCGACTTGGAAAGAATTAACATCTTTACATTATTGATCCTTCTAATACACTAACATAAAGTGTGGATGTAAGTTTTTGTATCCATTTAGCTATTTTTAAAAATTTCTCTCAATTATATTTTATAGTTTACTGTACTGAGGTCTTGTACCTATTTTGTCCTGGCTATTTGATTTTTTATACTACTGTAAATGGTACACTTCAGATAGAATTTTTGGATTATTTGTGATGGTATTTAGTTATACACTTGATTTGTATACACTAATATTATATCTAGCAAATTTGATAAATTCTCTCATTAGTGTTAATAGTTTATGTGTAGTTCCTTTTGGAATTATCAATGTACGATATAATTATCTGCAAATAATATCAGTTTATTTCTTCTTTTCCAATCCGATATGTTTTTATTTCCTTTTCTTTTCTTTTCTTTTCTTTTTTTTTTTTTTTTTTTTTTGCTGTACGCGGGCCTCTCACTGTTGTGGCCTCTCCCGTCGCGGAGCACAGGCTCTGGACGCGCAGACTCAGCGGCCATGGCGCACGGGCCCAGCCGCTCCGCGGCATGTGGGATCCCCCCAGACCGGGCCACGAACCCGTGTCCCCTGCATCGGCAGGCGGACTCTCAACCACCGCGCCACCAGGAAAGCCCCCTTTTCTTTTCTTTTTCTAATTTTTTCTAGCTTCATTGAACTGGCTGGGAGACTCAGTAAAATGTTGAGTACAAGTTGTCCTAGTGAGCATATTTTTCTCATTCTCTATCTCAACACTTTACCATGATGGACACTTTAGGTTTTTTAGAGTTTAAGGAGAAGAGAGTCCCTTATGAATAGTTGTCCAAGAATTCATTTTTTAAAAAATTTTTGAATGGATGCTGAGTTTTCTCAATGTTTTGTCTAATCTTTTGAGATGATCATGTGATTTCGTTTTTACATCTTTATGGAGTATAATTTCTTTACAATGGTGTGTTAGTTTCTGCTTTATAACAAAGTGAATCGGCTATACATATACATATATCCCCATATCTCTACCCTCTTGTGTCTCCCTGCCTCCCACCATCCCTATCCTACCCCTCTAGGTGGTCACAAAGAAACAAGCTGATCTCCCTGTTTTATGTGGTTGCTTCCAACTAGCTATCTATTTTACATTTGGTAGTGTATATATGTCCATGCCACTCTCTCACTGTGTCTCAGCTTACCTTTCCCCCCCTGTGTCCTCAAGTCCATTCTCTAGTAGGTCTGCGTCTTTATTCACGTCTTGCTCCTAGGTATTCATGGCGATTTTTTTTTAGATTCCACATACATGTGTTAGCATATGGTATTTGTTTTTCTCTTTCTGACTTACTTCACACTGTATGACAGGCTCTAGGTCCATCCACCTCACAACAAATAACTCAATTGTGTTTCTTTTTATGGCTGAGTAATATTCCATTGTTTATATGTGCCACATCTTCTTTATCCATTCATCTGTCTATGGACACTCAGGTTACTTCCATGTCCTGGCTATTGTAAATAGAGCCACAATGAACATTGTGGTACATGGCTCTTTTTGAATTATGGTTTTCTCAGGGTGTATGCCCAGTAGTGGGATTGTTGGGTCACATGGTAGTTCTATTTTTAGTTTTTTAATGGACCTTCATAATGTTCTCCATAGTGGCTGTATCAATTTACACTCCCACCAACAGTGCAAGAGAGTTCCCTTTTCTCCACACCCTCTCCAGCATATATTGCTTGTAGATTTTTTGATGATGGTCATTCTGACCAGTGTGAGATGATATCTCATTGGAGTTTTGATTTGCATTTCTCTAATAATTAATGATGTTGAGCATCTTCCCATGTGTTTGTTGGAAATCTGTATATCTTCTTTAGGGAAATGTCTATTTTGTTCTTCTGCCCATTTTTGGATTGGGTTGCTTGTTTTTGTGATATTGAATTGCATGAGCTGCTTGTAAATTTTGGAGATTAATCCTTTGTCAGTTACTTCTTTTGCAAATATTTTCTCCCATTCTGAGGGTTGTCTTTTTGTCTTGTTTATGGTTTCCTTTACTGTGCAAAAGCTTTTAATATTCATTAGGTCTCATTTGTGTATTTTATTTCCACTTCTCTAGGAGGTGGGTCAAAAAGGATCTTGCTGTGATTTATGTCACAGAGTGTTCTGCCTATGTTTTCCTCTAAGAGTTTTAAAGTGTCTGGTCTTATATTTAGGTCTTTAATCCATTTTGAGTTTATTTTTGTGTATGATGTTAGGGAGTGTTCTAATTTCATTCTTTTACATGGAGCTGTCCCGTTTGTCCAGCACCACTTATTGAAGAGGCTGTCTTTTCTCCACTGTATATTCTTGTCTCCTTTATCAAAGGTAAGGTGACCATATGTGCTCGGATTTATCTCTGGGCTTTCCATCCTTTTCCATTGATCTATATTTCTGTTTTTATGCCACTACCACACTGTCTTGATTACAGTAGCTTTGTAGTATAGTCTGAAGTCAGGGAGCCTGATTCCTCCAGCTCCGTTTTTTGTTCTCAAGACTGCTTTGGCTATTCGGGGTCTTTTGTGTTTCCAAACAAATTGTGAAATTTTTGTTCTAGTTCTGTGAAAAATGCTGATGGTAGTTTGATAGGGATTGCACTGAATCTGTAGATTGCTTTGGGTAGTATAGTCATTTTCACAGTGTTGATTCTTCCAATCCAAGAACATGGTATATCTCTCTAACTAATTGAATCATCTTTAATTTCTTTCATCAGTGTCTTATAATTTTCTGCATACAGGTCTTTTGTCTCCTCACATAGGTTTATTCCTAGGTATTTTATTCTTTTTGTTGCAATGGTAAATGGGAGTGTCTGGTTAATTTCACTTTAGGATTTTTCATCATTAGTGTGTAGGAATGCAAGAGATTTCTGTGCATTAATTTTGTACCCTGCTACTTTACCAAATTCATTGATAAGCTCTAGTAATTTTCTGGTACCATCTTTAGGATTCTCTATGCATAGTATCATGTCATCTGCAAACAGTGACAGCTTTATTTCTTCTTTTCCAATTTGGATTCCTTTTATTTCTTTTCTTTGCTGATTGCTGTGGCTAAAACTTCAAAAACTATGTTGAATAATCATGGTGAGAGTGGGCAACCTTGTCTTGTTCCTGATCTTAGTGAAAATGGTTTCAGCTTTTCACCATTGAGAATGATGTAGCTGTAGGTTTGTCATATATGGCCTTTATTATGTTGAGGAAAGTTCCCTCTATGCCTACTTTCTGGAGGGTTTTTATCATAAATGTGTGTTGAATTTGTCAAAAGCTTTTTGTGAATCTATTGATGATCATATAGTTTTTCTTCTTCTATTTGTTAATATGGTGTGTCACATTGGTTGATTTGCATATATTGAATAATACTTGCATTCCTGGGATAAACCCCACTTGATTGTGGTGTATGATCCTTTTAATGTGCTGTTGGGTTCTGTTTGCTAATATTTTGTTGAGGATTTTTGCATCTATGTTCATCAGTGATGTTGGCCTGTAGTTTTCATTCTTTATGACATTTTTGTCTGGTTTTGTGGTCAGGGTGATGGTGGCCTCGTACAATGAATTTGAGAGTGTTCCTCCAGCTGCTATATTTTGGAAGAGTTTGAGAAGGATACGTGTTAGCTCTTCTCTAAATGTTTGATAGACTTCGTCTGTGAAGCCATCTGTTCCTGGGCTTTTGTTTGTTGGAAAACTTTTAATCACAGTCTCAATTTCAGTGCTTGTGTTTGGTCTGTTCATATTTTCTATTTCTTCCTGATTCAGTCTTGGCAGGTTGTACATTTCTAAGAATTTGTCCATTTCTTCCAGGTTGTCCATTTTATTGGCATAGAGTTGCTTGTAGTAATCTCTCATGATCATTTGTATTTCTACAGTGTCAGTTGTTACTTCTCCTTTTTCATTTCTAATTCTATTGTTTATTCTCCCTTTTTTTCTTGATGAGTCTGGCTAATGGTTTATCAATTTTGTTTATCTTCTCAAAGAACCAGCATTTAGTTTTATTGATCTTTTCTATTGTTTCCTTCATTTCTTTTTCATTTACTTCTAATCTGATCTTTATGATTTCTTACCTTCTGCTAACTTTGGGGATTTTTTGTTCTTCCATCTGTAATTGATTTTGGTGTAAGGTTAGGTTGTTTATTTGAGATGTTTCTTGTTTCTTAATGTAGGATTGCATTGCTATCAACTTCCCTCTTAGAACTGCTTTTGCTGCATCCCATAGGATTTGGGTCGTCGTGTTTTCATTGTCATTTGTTTCAAGGTATATTTTGATTTCCTCTTTGATTTCTTCAGTGAGCTCTTGGTTATTAAATAGTGTATTGTTTAGCCTCCATGTGTTTGTATTTTTTACAGATTTTTTTCCTACAATTGATATCTAGTCTCATAGCATTGTGGTCGGAAAAGTTACTTGATACGATTTCAATTTTCTTAAATTTACCAAGGCTTGATTTGTGACCCAAGATATGATCTGTGACCCAAGATATGATTTATCCTGGAGAATGTTCCATGAGCACTTGAGAAGAAAGTGTATTCTATTGGTTTTGGATGGAATGCCCTATAAATATCAATTAAGTCCATCTTGTTTAATGTATCATTTAAAGCTTGTGTTTCCTTATTTATTTTCATTTTGGATGATCTGTCCATTGGTGAAAGTGGGCTGTTAAAGTCCCCTAGTATGATTGTGTTACTGTCGATTTCACCTTTATGGCTGTATTTGCCTTATGTATTGAGGTGTTCCTATGTTGGGTGCATAAATATTTACAATTGTTATATCTTCTTCTTGGATTGATTCCTTGATCATTATGTAGTGTACTTTTTTGTCTCTTCTAATAGGCTTTGGTTTAAAGTCTATTTTGTCTGATATGAGAATTGCTACTCCAGCTTTCTTTTGATTTCCATTTGCATGGAATATCTTTTTCCATTCCCTCACTTTCAGTCTGTATGTGACCCTAGGTCTGAATTGGGTCTCTTTTAGACAGCATATATACGGGACTTGTTTTTTAATCCATTCAGCCAGTCTATGTATTTTGGTTGGAGCATTTAATCCATTTACATTTAAGGTAATTATTGATATGTATGTTCCTATTACCATTTTGTTAATTGTTTTGTGTTTGTTATTGTAGGTCTTTTCTTTTCTTGTGTTTCCTGTCTAGAGAAATTCCTTTAGCATTTTTTGTAAAGCTAGTTTGGTGGTGCTGAATTGTCTTAGCTTTTGCTTGTCTGTAATGGTTTTAATTTCTCTGTCAAATCTGAATGAGTTCCGTGCTAGGTAGAATAATATTGTTTGTAGATTTTTCTCTTTCATCACTTTAAGTATGTCTTGCCACTCCCTTCTGGCTTGCAGAGTTTCTGCTGAAAAATGTCTTGTTAACCTTATGGGAATTCCCTTGTATGTTATTCATGCTTTTTCCCTTGCTGCTTTCAATATATTTTCTTTGTGTTTAATTTTTGATAGCTTGATTAATGTGTCTTGGTGTGTTTTTTCTTGGATTTATCCTGTATGGGGCTCTCTGTGCTTCCTGGACTTGATTAACTATTTCCTTTCCCATATTAGGGAAGTTTTCAACTATAATCTCTTCAAATATTTTCTCAGTCCCTTTCTTTATCTCTTCTTCTTCTGGGACCCCTATAATTCAAATGTTGGTGCATTTAATGGTGTCCCAGACTTCTCTGAGACTGTCCTCAATTATTTTCATTCTTTTTTCTTTATTCTGTTCTGCAGTAGTAGTTATTTCACTATTTTATCTTCCAGGTCGCTTATCCATTCTTGTGCCTCAGTTATTCTGCTATTTATCCCTTCTAGAGAATTTTTAATTTCATTTATTGTGTTGTTCATCATTGTTTGTTTGCTCTTTAGTACTTCTAGGTCCTTATTAAAAGTTTCTTGTATTTTCTCCATTCTATTTCCAAGATTTTGGATCATCTTTACTGCTATTACTTTGAATTATTTTTCAGGTACACTGCCTTTTTCCTCTTCATTTGATAGATCTGGTGGGTTTTTACCTTGCTCCTTCATCTGCTGTGTGTTTCTCTGTCTTCTCATTTTGCTTAACTTACTGTGTTTGGGGTCTCCTTTTTGCAGGCTGCACATTCATATCTCCTGTTGTTTTTGGAGTCTGTCCCCAGTGGGTAAGTTTTGTTCAGTGGGTTGTGTAGGCTTCCTGGTGGAGGGGACTTTTGCCTGTGTTCTGGTGGATGAGGCTGGATCTTGTCTTTCTGGTGAGCAGGTCCACGTCTTGTGGCATGTTTTGGGGTGTCTGTGAACTTATTATGATTTTAGGCAGCCTCTCTGCTACTGGGTGGCATTATGTTCCTGTCTTGCTCGTTGTTTGGTATAGGGTGTACAGCACTGTAGCTTGCTGGTCATTGAGTGGAGCTGGGTCCTGGCGTTGAGATGAAGATCTCTGGGAGATTTTCACCTTTTGATATTATGTGGAGCTGGGCAGTCTCTGGTGGACCAATGTCCTGAACTTGGCTCTCCCACCTTAGATGCACAGCCCTGGCTCCTGGGTGGAGCACCAAGAGCCTGTCATCCACACAGCTCAGAATAAACAGGAGTAAAAGAGAAAGAAAAATGAAAAATGTAATATAAAATATAATAAAATAAAATGAAATAAAATAAAGTTATTAAAATAATTGTTAAAAAAATTTTAAAAGTAATAAGAAAGAAAGAAGAGAGCAGTCAAACCAAAAAACAAATCCACCAATGATAACAAGCACCAAAAACTATATTAAAATAAAGACAAAAAAAAAACAAACAAAAAAACGGACTGACAGAACCCTAGGACAAACTGTAATAGCAAAGGTATACAGACAAAATCAAACACAGAAGCATACACATAGACACTCACAAAAGGAGAAAAAGGGAAAAAAAAAATATATATATATATATATATATCGTTGCTCCCTAAGTCCACCTCCTCAATTTAGGATGACTCGTTGTCTATTCTGGTATTCCACAGATGCAGTGTACATCAAGTTCATTGTGGAGATCTAATCTGCTGCTCCTGAGGCTGCTGGGAGAGATTTCCCTTTCTCTTCTTTGTTTGCACAGCTCCGGTGGTTCAGCTTTGGATTTGGCCCCACCGCTGCATGTAGGTCACCTGAGGGCGTCTGTTCTTTGCTCAGACAGGACGGGGTTAAAGGATCCGCTGATTCGGGGGCTCTGGCTCACTCAGGTCAGGGGGAGGGAGGGTACGGCGTGCGGGGCGAACCTGCGGCTGCAGAGACCAGCATGTCGTTGCATCAGCCTGAGGTGCACGGTGCATTCTCCCAGGGAAGTTGTCCCTGGATCACAGGACCCTGGCAGTGGCGGGCTGCACAGGCTCCCAGGAGGGGAGGTGTGGACAGTGACCTGTGCTTGCACACAGGCTTATTGGTGGCTGCAGCAGCAGCCTTAGCATCTCATGCCTGTCTCTGAGGTCTGCGCTGATGATAGCCGTGGCTCACGCCCATCTCTGGAGCTCCTTTAAGTGAAGCTCTTAATCCCCTCTCCTCAAGCACCATGAAACAAAGAGGCAAGAAAAAGTCTCTTGCCTCTTCTGCAGGTCCAGACTTTTCCCCAGACTCCCTCCCAGCTAGCTGTGGTGGGCTAGTCCCTTCAGGCTGTGTTCACACCGCCAAATCCAGTCTTCTCCCTGCGATCCGAACGAAGCCCGAACCTCAGCTCCCAGCCCCCGCTGGTCCCGGCGGGTGAGCAGACAAGCCTCTTGGGCTGGTGAATGCTGGTTGGCAGTGATCCTCTGTGCGGGAATCTCTCGGCTTTGCCCTCCGCACCCCTTTTGCTGCGCTCTCCTCCATGGCGCCGAAGCTCCCCCTTCCGCCACCCGCAGTCTCCGCGCGAAGGGGCTTCCTAGTGTGTGGAAACCTTTCCTCCTTCACAGCTCCTTCCCACTGGTGCAGGTCCCATCCCTATTCTTTTGTCTCTGTTTTTTCTTTTTCTCTTTTGCCCTACCCAGGTACGTGGGGAGTTTCCTGCCTTTTGGGAGGTCTGAGGTCTTCTGCCAGCGTTCGGTAGGTGTTCTGTAGGAGTTGTTCCACATGTAGATGTATTTCTGGTGTATTTGTGGGGAGGAAGGTGATCTCCACATCTTACTCTTCTGCCGTCTTTGATCATATGATTTTTTATTCAATTATTGTGATGGACTACATTGATTACATTTTTCCAATGTTAATCTTGCAGACCTGAAATAAACTCATTTTCACTGTGATTATTTACCTTTCCTCCGTATCACTGGAGTCTGTTGTCTAAAATTTGAGACAAAAATTTTTACGTTAATGGTTACAAATGTGAGTGATGTCATTTTCCCTTCCTGCAGTGTCCTTCAAAATGAATATATATTATCGTGGCCTAGTAAATAACTTAGTGTTTCTTTTGTGTAAAAGAAGACTTTGTGTAATATTCCTGTCCTCCCTTGTTGTTAGGAAGAATTCACTGTGGAAATCATCTGTGCCTGGTATTCTGTTTGCTTTATTCTGAGTTTTGTTTTAAATGGGAAAGTTTATGGATGCCATTTATTTACTAGATATTATTTACTAGATTTCAATTTCTTCTGTGTCCAATTTGGTAAGTTGGTTTTTTTCTAAGAAAGTGTACATTATATCTACATTTTTCAAATTGTATTGATATTGTTGATAATATAATATTAACTATTTAATGTTTTGTTTCAGTGCACCACTTTTCATTCCTGACATTTTCTGTGTGAACCTTCACTCACACTCTTTTACTCTCTTTTCCTTGATTAATGTTATCAGGGGTTTATCAAATACATTTTTAAAAAAAAATCAGTTTTGGGCTTTGTGGATTGCCTCTAGTACAGATTGCTACTTCATCAATTTATCCTTATCAGTTTGTTTCCTTTTACTTCCTTTTTGATTTAATTTTCTCCTTTTATTTTTCAGTGTTTGGAGAGATACTTAGATTATGATTGTTCAGCCATTCTGCTTTTCTGACCTGCCTCTAAATATAGGAATTTCCCTATAAGCCCTGGTAAATTGGTAATGAATGCAACCCTATTAATAGTTTATTGTTTAAATGAGAAATCTTCTTGTAATTTACATCAGTGGCATAATTAATTTTGATATGTCATAGCTTCATAATCTTTCATTTCAAAATAATTTTATTTTCTTAGGATTCTTATATGATCCATGGGCTATTTTTTTTTGGAGTTTTTTTTTTTTAACATCTTTATTGGGGTATAATTGGTTTACAATGGTGTGTTAGTTTCTGCTTTACAACAAAGTGAATCAGTTATACATACACATATGTTCCCATATCTCTTCCCTCTTGCATCACCCTCCCTCCCACCCTCCCTATCCCATCACTCCAGGCGGTCACAAAGCACAGAGCTGATATTCCTGTGCTATGCAGCTGCTTCCCACTAGCTATCTACCTTACGTTGGTAGTGTATATATGCCCATGCCTCTCTCTCGCTTTGTCACAGCTCACCCTTCCCCCTCCCCATATCCTCAAGTCCATTCTCCAGTAGGTCTGTTTCTTTATTCCTGTCTTACCCCTAGGTTCTTCATGACATTTTTTTTCTTAAATTCCATATATATGTGTTAGCATACAGTATTTGTCTTTCTCTTTCTGACTTACTTCACTCTGTATGACAGACTCTAGGTCTATCCACCTCATTACAAATAGCTCAATTTCGTTTCTTTTTATGGCTGAGTAATATTCCATTGTATATATGTGCCACATCTTCTTTATCCATTTATCCAATGATGGGCACTTAGGTTGTCTCCATCTCTGGGCTATCGTAAATAGAGCTGCAATTAACATTTTGGTCCAGGACTCTTTTGGAATTATGGCTTTCTCAGGGTATATGTTCAGTAGTGGGATAGCTGGGTCATATGGTAGTTCTATTTGTACTTTTTTAAGGAACCTCCATACTGTTCTCCATAGTGGCTGTACCAATTCACATTCCCACCAGCAGTACAGGAGTCTTCCCTTTTCTCCACACCCTCTCCAGCATTTATTGTTTCTCGATTTTTTGATGATGGCCGGTCTGACTGGTGTGAGATGATATCTCATTGTAGTTTTGATTTGCATTTTTCTAATGATTAATGATGTTGAGCATTCTTTCATGTGTTTGTTGGCAGTCTGTATATCTTCTTTGGAGAAATGTTTATTTAGATCTTCTGATCCATGGGCTATTTTTAAAAGTATTTCTTAAATTGAAAAATATGGGCATTTTCTAGTTATTTTTTAGTTACAGATTTCTACTTAATTTCTAGTAGGGTAAGAACACATAGTCTAAATTCTTTCAATTCTTTGAATTTTGTTGTAGCTTACTTAATGGATTAGCCAATGGTCAATTTTGTAATCCATTTTGTAAATATTCCATATGTACTTCAAACATCTGAAATGTTTTTCCAGTTGTTGGTTGTATCATCCAAAATATTTTGACTAGGTTGTTTCATTTATTGTGTTATTTATATTTTCTATTCCCTTAATAATTTCTTTTTGTCAGCTAGTTCTTACAAGTTTCTGTGAAGTATGTAAAAGTGTCTCACTATGGTTGAAGGTTTGCCCACTTTCTCTTTTATTTCTGATCTCTTCTGTTTTATATAATCTATAGCTGTATGCTTAGATACATGTCAATTCATTATTGTTATTTTTTTCTTTGTGGTTGACACGAATCATTTTAAAATCTCACTTTTTATCTCTAGCAATGCTATATGAGAGGCTTAACTCACAGAAAGCATGCAGGACAATCTATACCACAGAGTCTCTATCCTTCTTAGAATTCCCTAGCAACACTAATAATTCCCTAGTAACCCTGAACACTTGGTCCTGCCAGAGCTTATTCATCCCGAGCTTTTCCGACTACCTGGTAGGATTATATGGCTGGAGGGAGGTGTTACTAAAGTGTAAAGCAGGTACAGACATAACAGCCCAACTAGGTGATTCTGCACTGATCGGGCCTTTTCTTGCTACAGCTTTTGTATTCTAAGTAGCATTTATCTTCTAAGTCTACATGTCTTTTTTTTTTTTTTTGTGGGGGTGGGTTGTTTGTTATTTTGAATCCTCAGTCATGTATCACTCCATCATCTTTCTAATTACACCATACATCCAGGTTGTAGTGAACTTGAGTTTATTAAATAATGCCTCAAAGTTCCTGATAAATTTGTGGTTCCACTGATTTCCCATACTCTACTCTTCTTATAAGACATTTTCAAGATTTGAGGATTGTTACTATGTTACCTGAGTTGACCCTACTAACATTTTTCATTTTTGAAGGCTGCTGGGGTCCCTCTCGCCTTTTGAAGTATATGAATCTAATGTGCTACCTAGTTTATGTTAAAGCATCCCTCAAGTATTCTTTATGGCAGCAGTGAACATGCTCTCTCTTCATCTGAATTTTTCTACTTATTTTGGCTTGTGAAGTCTCTTTTATAGCAGATTGTGTCACAAATATTTGTAATAGGATCCCAGCTTGAGGTTAAAGTTTTTCCATATTAGGATTCAGCTATCTTTGTATATGTTTGGGGTACTTGTAGGCTAAGTCTTTTAGGGCTCTAATTATATAATAGATCATAAAATTCTTGAGAAAAATCTTTCCTGTGAGTGATGAAGAAATGAAGTTTACAAACATGGTCTAAGAACCATGGGCCTACAGAAGAGTGAAGCAGTAATTGTGAACATGGCAGTGCCAGTCCTTTCAATTATCTACTGACCCAACTCCAAGACACATGCCTGAGATCGAGTATTTAATTAAGAACAATGAAGTATAAAAAGAACTGTTTCAGAAAGAATTTGTGTCAAAACCTTCTGCAGGGATGCCTGACTGGACCAGCCGTGTTGGAAGGAGATATACTTTTTGCACACATGTGCACCTTTGATACTGAGAACACAGAGCTTTGCTCCAGAAATGGGTGAGCACCAGAAGCAGCTGTGGCAGTACTTGGAAGACAAGAGCCATAGTGGTACTTTTGCAGGTACTAACTCCATAACAGTTGAATTAGGTGTTGTAGCTTTGGTAGGTGTTACCACATAAGCCAGAGAAAGAGATGGGAAATATAGTTTATGCCATGGAACCACCAACGTGGCTGGCCCATGGAGCACATAGGAGACATGCCTTAGAGAATTTTCAGAACCTTCTGGGAGAATTTAAAGGGAATACAGTTTCTTCAGAGCTGAGCCATAAAAACATAATACTATATTTATTATATCATATATTTTCATTATATTATAGCATGCTTTATTTAAATGTCATACATTTATTACATATGTGTATATATTACATACACACATTTTACATATATATTGATACTATATATATATATATATATATATATATATACACATCAGATAGATAGATAGATAGATTTGTATATGTAAGATATTTTATATATACACACACTGTAGATAACCTCTTCCCCAACACACACACACACTTACCCAGTAGGCTGTAGCCGCTTGGAAATTAATTATGTATGCTTTAGACATTGGGAGATTCAGGATAAGGATCTAGCTGCTTGAAACAATTAAGATAAATGACTTCTCCGAAAAGTTTAAGAACTTGTGAATGTTAATGGTGCAAAAAATCTGAATTTTCATTAAACATAAAGCATACTGATTTTCATGTGCATGTTACCAATATTTAGATAATAAATTTTAAAAAATCAACCCCATGCTTACTTTATACCTGGTTTCTCTAAAACATAGGTTTGAAAATTGAATAAAAGTATAATAAAATGAACTAATTTATTTCTATCATTTGTCACAGTATCTTAGGATATGTGACCATTGGGATTATAAATATCACCCTAATAGATTCTATTTAGAAATGTAATTACTATACTGATCAAACACCACCTGGCTTATCAGACAGAGGTCGTAAGGGAAACCCTGGGTGTTTAATTTTGACTTTTACATTTCAAATGTTTTAGCATTCAAAATGGGGTTTTCATGTAAAGAGAAATAAAAAGAAATAAGGAAAATAGTTAATCAGAAGAAAGGATTATTTTTTACCCTAATCTACATTTCCTTGTGTCTATAAAACTGCACAAACTGATCATTAATAAGACAATTCAATTAGAGACTAAGTGTTAATAGCAAAAACTTTTAGTTAATCATTCATTGTGATTAGGTTTCTCATCTTTAATTCTTTATCTCAAAACAGCATTTTTCTTTAATGTCTTCAAAAACAGAAAGAGTATCATGATATAATGTAGAATGAAAATCATGATATGCTGCTTAAAAATTTGAAAAGGAGTTGAATTCACTTAACAGAAAGAAAGCAGTAGAATCATCACAAACACTAGTCAATATTAAATTTTATTTTCGAAATACTACAGGCCAAACCACTTGCCCAAATATGTAACAATCACAGACACTAAAACTTACATAGAGGAGCTTCTCTGGTGGCGCAGTTGTTGAGAGTCCACTTGCCAATGCAGGGAACACGGGTTCATGCCCTGGTCCAGGAAGATCCCACATGCCGTGGAGTGGCTGGACCCGTGAGCCATGGCCTCTGAGCCTGCGCATCCGGAGCCTGGGCTCCACAATGGGAGAGGCCACAAGAGTGAGAGGCCCGCGTACTGCAAAAAAAAAAAAAAACTTACATAGAAATCCTACAGCACCGACATCAGTCATTTTCACAGACGTGCTCCCCACGTTGTTAACAGGGACAAATTTTCAAAGAAAAATCTGGAAAAGAGCAGAGTGATAGACTTTAGCTTGCACTTTGCTGACTTGAAGTCATAGATATGATTTTAAATTATAGAAAGTCCATCAAATTGTGCTGGGAGTGACCACTGTGTATACACTGAGAACTCTGTGCATGGCCTTCATAGCTCTGTGGGGAAGGCTAAGGGTTCCTTACACTCAAGATGGCAAGATATCAAAGGTGTTGACTCATGATCACTTTAACCCATCATGGAAGTGGGAGCTGTTTGTACACAGACAAGCATGATTCTCCTCAACATAGTTTTGGCAGATCATTACATTCTCAAAAACTGTCTAGAAAACATTAAGTTAAATAAAGTAACACAATTAAGTCTTCTCATATAATTATCCAACTGTTTCCCATCTATTAATCATGTCTATCTAAGATTAAAGACTTGGAAAGCAGGAAACATGACCTAAAGTTTTGAGGTTTTCAATTACATTTGACAAGATATAGAGAGTATACCAAATCATTCCTTTTTCTCTCTTTTGTTTTCTAATTTTTCACAATTTGATTATAATTTTCATATTATTAATTACAGAAAAATAAAGTATAGGAAAAAACATGAGAAAAAAAATTACCTGCAGTGCCATTACCCACAGAAGGGCTCTGTAATATCTTGGTGCATTTTTGAAGTTCCACACCCATCCATCCACCACTTCTAGGAAAAGCTTGTTCACTTTTTTGTTTCCTGTGTTTTTGTATAATTGGAATCATACAAATTTTTCACACATAATGTTAAATATTCTTTGGTATCACAATTATATAGTTGCATAATTATCTGTTTGTGGTAGAAACAGTTAAATATTTATTAAAGACACACACTTCTCTTTTACTGTGTAGAGTCCCAAATGGGAACAGCCCTTCTTACATCTAAATTGTGTCATGTGACTGTGTTTTGGCTGATAGTATGTACATAAACAATGCATGCCATTTCTGGTTCTAGCACATAAGAACCTCCTCCATGCACTGCCACTCTTTCTTCTTCCCCTATCTGCCAGTTTGAAGTAAATGACCAGAGATATCTAGGAAACCACATGATATGAGTGGCAGGACTTCCATCATCCTGGGTCCCTGAATGACAGCATGGAGTGGATTCCCAGCTCCTCTCTCACCTGCTGTATATACATTATGTTAGAAAACAAAATGCTAACCACTCTTTTAATCCACTCTGGGATTTGGAGTTTATTGTTAGAAGAGCAAGCATAAATTTAAATAATATACCATCATCTGTAAATGGACCATAATTTAGCTCTTTTATTATTGTTAAATATGAAGTGGTTTTTCCATTTTTATTATACATAGTTATAATTATGATATTTAGAGATAAATCTTTGTGCATACATGTATCTTCAGGATACATTCTTATAAACTGCATTGTTTCAATGAGTGAACATTTTAGGCTTCTGATACACATGGTTAACTGAACTCAAGAAAAGTTGAAAGAATGTACACTTCAACAAGTTGTGTATAAGAATGCCTGGTTCGACATTTTGATGGAGATTGGTTCAAGATGGTGGAGTAGAAGGATGTGTGCTCACTCCCTCTTCCAAGAGCACCGGAATCACAACTAACTGCTGAACTATCATCAACAGGAAGACACTGGAACTCATCAAAAAAGATACCCCACACCCAAAGACAAAGGAGAAGCCACAGGGAGATGGTAGAAGGAGTGCAATCACAGTAAAATAAAATCTCATAACCACTGGGTAGGTGACTCACAAACTGGAGAACAATTATACCACAGAAGTCCACCCACTGGAGTGAAGGTTCTGAGCCCCACATCAGGCTTCCCAATGTGGGGGTCCAGCAATGGGAGGACGAATTCCCAGAGAATCAGGCTTTGAAGACTAGTGAGATTTGATTGGAGGACTTTGATAGGACAGGGGGAAACAGTGACTCCACTCTTGGATGGCACACACAAACTAGTGTGTGCATCAGGACCCAGGAGGAAGGAGCATTGATACCATAGGAGATTGAATCAGACCTACATGCTAGTGTTGGAGGGTCTCCTGCAGAGGTTGGGGGGTGGCTGTGGCTCATTGCAGGGACAAGGACAATGGCATCAGAAGTTCTGGGACATAATCCTTGTCATGACCCCTCCCAGAGTCCACATTAGCCCCACCAAAAAGCCTGTGGTCTCCAGTGCTGGGTCACCTCAAGCCAAACAACCAACAGGGAGGGAACTCAGCCCCACCCATCAGCAGACAAGCAGATTAAAGTTTTACTGAGCTCTGCCCACCAGAGCAACACCTAGCTCTACCCACCACCTGTTCCTCCCATCAGGAACCTTGCACAAGCCTCTTAGATAGTCTCATCCACCAGAGGGCAGACAGCAGAAGAAGAAGAACTATAGTCCTGCAGCCTGTGGAATGAAAACCACATTCACAGAAAGATAGACAAAATAAAAAGGCAGAGGACTATGTACCAGATAAAGGAACAAGACAAAACCCAAGAAAAACAATTAAATGAAGTGGAGATAGACAACTTTCCAGAAGAATAATAGAAAAATGATAGTGAAGATGATCCAGGACCTCAGAAAAAGAATGGAGGCAAAGATCGAGAGGATGCAAGAAATGTTTAACAAAGACCTAGAAGAATTAAATATAATATATTGCAATCAAATTACAAATGGCATTTTTTTATAGAACTAGAACAAAAAATCTTAAAATTCACTTGGAAACACAAAAGACCCCAAATAGCTAAAGCAACCTTGAGGGAAATAAATGGAACTGGAGGAATCAGACCCCCTGACTTCAGACTATACTACAAAGCTACAGTAATCAAGACAATATGGTACTTGCACAAAAACAGATATATAGAACAATGGTATGAGGTAGTAAGCCCAGAGATAGATCCACATACCTATGGTCAACTAATCTATGACAAAGAAGGCAAGGATATACAATGGAGAAAAGACAGTCTCTTCAATAAGTGGTACTGGGAAAAGTGGACAGCTACATGTAAAAGAATGAAATTAGAGCACTCCTTAACACAATACACAAAAATAAACTCAAAATGGATTAAAGACTTAAATGTAAGGCCAGACACTATTAAACTCTTATTGGAAAACATAGGAAGAACACTCTTTGACATAAATCGCAGCAAGATCTTTTTTGATCCACCTCCTAGAGTAATGGAAATAAAAACAAAAATAAACAAATGGGACCTAATGAAACTTAAAAGCTTTTGCACAGCAACAGAAACTATAAACAAGACAAAAAGACGATCCTCAGAATTGGAGAAAATATTTGCAAACGAATCAACAGGAAAATGATTAATCTCCAAAATATATAAACAGCTCATGCAACTCAATATTAAAAATACAACAACCCAATCAAAAAATAGGCAGAAGACCTAAATACACATTTCTCCAAAGAAGACATACAGATGGCCAAGAGGCACATGAAAAGATGCTCAACATCACTAATTATTAGAGAAATGCAAGTCAAAACTACAATGAGGTATCACTTCACACTGGTTAGAATGGGCATCATCAGAAAATCTACAAACAACAAATGCTGGAGAGGGTGTGGAGAAAAGGAAACCCTCTTGCACTGTTGGGAATGTAAATTGATACAGCCACTATGGAGAACAGTATGGAGGTTCCTTAAAAAACTAAAACTAGAATTACCATATGACCCAGCAATCCCACTACTGGGCATATACCCAGAGAAAACCATAATTCAAAAAGGCACAAGCACCTCAATGTTCATTGCAGCACTATTTACAATAACCAGGTCATGGAAGCAACCTAAATGCCCACAGACAGATGAATGGATAAAGAAGATGTGGTACATACACACAATGGAATATTACTCAGCCATAAAAAGGAACAAAATTGGGTCATTTGTAGAGATGTGGATGGATATAGAGACTGTCATACAGAGTGAAGTAAGTCAGAAAGAGAAAAACAAATATCATATATTAACACATATATGTAGAATCTAGAAAAATTGTACAAAAGAACCAGTTTGCAAGGCAGAAATAGAGACACAGAAATAAAGAACAAACGTATGGACACCAAAGGGGAAAAGCAGGGGGTGGTGATGGTAGTGGGATGATTTGGGAGGTTAGGATTGACATATATAGAGTAATATGTATAAAACAGATAACTAATAAGAACCTGCTGTATAAAAATAAATAAAATTCAAAAAAGTTCAAAAAATTAAAAAATAAAGAATATTAGTAGACATTTTACAATGAAAAGGAAAATAAAATAAAAATTAAAAAAATAGGGCTTCCCTGGTGGTGCAGTGGTTGAGAGTCCGCCTGCCGAAGCAGGGGACACGGGTTCGTGCCCTGGTCCGGGAAGATCCCACATGCCGCGGAGCAGCTAGGCCCGTGAGCCATGGCCGCTGAGCCTGCGCATCCGGAGCCTATGCTCCACAATGGGAAAGGCCACAACAGTGAGAGGCCCGCGTACTGCAAAAAAAAAAAAAAAAAAAATTAAAAAAAAATAATGCCTGGTCCCCTGAAGATTCAGTCTTTCCCAAACTGATAGGTTAAAAAAAATATTTTTATTTCTTGGATTATAATTTAGGTTATATTTTTCTTTCTATTCTACCTTTTATATTATAACTATGTATGTTTCCTAATTTATGCTCAGATATAAAACCGGTATCTTTACCCTGTATGCCCTGAGCCAAATTAGACCAGGTGTGCCAATAGATCAATTTAATCTTACTCAAACTTGTGTGTTAGATTTGTTTTTTCTGCTATAGTAGATTTAGCATGCTAGTGTGAGCCTTAGCATATTTCTGCTATAACATTTTCTTCCTCGTTTGAACTTGGGCCAAATGATCTTTCCTCTACATCATCAGCTGGGATAGAAGCCCTAACCAGACCTCCAAGATGATACCCTAACAACTTGCCTGGCCCTTCTAGTCCCTCTTCCCAGGGGCCATGTACTGTTGCACACACTCGTAGCCAATTACTTCAGTAATGTTGCCTCCTGCATCATTGAAAGTCTTGTCACTACCTGAAGACATCTTATGCTTTCACATTCATTCTTTTAATCATTCATGTTTATGAAGTGTCTCCTATGTCAGACATGTGAGAAGCATTGATGTTACTCTAATAAATAAAAGGACATGGTTCTTTCCTTCAGAAAGCATAGAATCTAGTGTATATGAAAGGAGAGAGACAAAGAGCTATCAGAAGAAACATATATTACCAAAAAAAAAATATATCAGTAAATACATAAGTGCCAAAGACAAAACCCAGACAAGCAAGATGATTGATTTTATCAATGTTATTATAATAGAAAGAGTATCTCAGTTTCAATGATCAGAGCATCTCAGCCAGGTGGTGTTGACTTTTATCAGGAGAGGTAAACAGGTTGCCCATGGGGTGCTTTACAGTTAGGGTTGTTGTGTAGGCTAGGGAAGTCACAGTCAGTTATCTAACAGGAAATTCTTTTTCTTATAGTTAGGTAGTTTCAGGATAATTACTTTAGAGCAAACAGTTCTAAACTTTGCTAATCAATCATGATCTTAGTCAATCATAAGACAAGAACAGGAAGTTGGCATTATCAGTAGATTCAGATGTTGAAATCCTAACACCTAATGTGATGGCATTAGGAGGTAGGGACTTTGGGAGGCAAATAAGTTATGAGCGTGGAGTCCCTGTGAATGGGATTAGCATTCTTATTAGAAGAGACATGCCTCTCTCTGCTCTCCATCACGTGAAGATACAAGGTGAAGATGGCCATCTACAAGCCCAAAAGTGCACCCTTTACCAAAACCTTGATTTGGGGCTTCCCAGCCCCCAGAAATGTGAGAAATAAATGTATATATTGATAGAACATTAATTAATTAATTAACTTTAAAAATATTTTTCTACTAATAAATTTCTTCTTTTTCTCCTCATGTTAAGCAGAGGCTTAGAACATTTTTCTTTTTTTTTTTTTTTTTTTTTTTTTTTGGTAAGGAAGAGGTTGCATCTTGTTAGGTGGAAGCATAAAGTTGTTGCAATTGTATGGAAGTTGAAATATGTGTAGCAGGATCTGGAAGGATGTCAAGTAGTTGAAAGGGCAGAATGTGCTGGATATTAAGCATTTGTCTTTCAGCTTCAAACTGAACTTTGCAGTGCTGGAGCTGAAACTCTGCAAACCTTATTTCCAGCTTGTCACCTGGGACCTGTCAGTTTCTGTCAGTAGGGGCTGTCAAAAGGTGATAGGAAAGCTGGAAGGCTGGAGGAGGGAGAAAACAGTTGTACCTTTTTCCTCCGTCCCTATTCCTATCAATCTTACTACAGCAACTATTCTTCACCCTTGCAGCAGGGAGCAGCAGTGGGTTTCTATTTGCAACTTTCTTCGTATTCCAAAACCGTCTTTACGATGCCTAATACCAGCCCTTGCCATCTGGCACCTCCTCCCAGGGTCTGGATCCCAGTTCTTCAGGGCACCTCCTCCAAGATCCTACCCTCCATAGTTGCTTACTACAGTTACTTTTTCTGGGATACCCCATGTCCCCTTGAGCATTTTGAGTTCTCTAACAACTGATTAACAAAATTTTATATTAAATTATCTCTGTTAAAGTAACTGTTGCATTTTCTTTCCTAATTGGACCCTAAGTGGATATAGTAAGGAGGTTTCATGACAAGAAATGACTTTAGATTTTAATCCTGTCCATTGAAACTGGGCTACAGAATTAATTTATAGATTTCATGAATGAAACTAATGACCCAACTTTGCCATTTTAAGCAGCTTTGCACTAATCTTGGTTCCTAGGCTATTCACTTAAACTTTACTGTGTGTTTCTGTTTTTTTCTTTTGGTGGGGCTGCTGTGGTGGTGGTCATATCTCTACCGATCACTTGTTGGTGAACTTGTACCAGTTAACAGCAAAGGTTTCAAGCTCAGACTGTCTGGGTTCAAACCATGCCTCCTCTACATACCATTTCTGTTGAACTTGGATCTATGACAACTTCCCTTTGCCTTGTCTGTAAAATGTGGGGTGCGGGGAGAGTTAATGATTGCCTCTAATTTGTGATTATGCAGTGAAGATTAGATGATATAATTTTAAAATAAAATTATAAATCTAACTGGCCCAAATAAGGACCCAGTACATTTTTCTGTTTTTATTGCCATTTGCCATGTAAACCTTGGACTTCACAATATTTTATTGCTAACGCATCTCACATGAAAGTGTGTGCATTTCTCATTACAGTTTTAAAGAGTTCGTCTAACCTCTGAGCTGCAATTCTGCAAATCATCTTTCCTTATTGAACCAGATCCATATGCTCTTAGGACAAGGTGTGTGCTGTGAGACAATTAGTGTGAGCCCTTTCTCTGTGGTCTGTGAGAAAGGCAGTGCTTATATTCTTGGGACATGAACACACTGTTTTGATTTCTTTTGCATATGAAGCATTAGTATATCAGCAGGGAAAGCATATGAAATACAAGAAGTAATTTTATTTTTTTAATTACTACATTGGATTTGTGACCCAAAGTTCACAACACAACCCTGGGTCATTGCTGTCAAATTACTTGTTGAAAATAATTTGAACAGGCTGACAAACCTGTGATCAGAGGGCAAGGTCAAAGTATGGTCCAGGGTGTGAGATTGTCTAATGTTGCCAGCAGGACTGAAATATCGTGGGAAAAATATATTCCCCAGGCTTGCCCCAGTGCCATCTCTCCCCTCCACCCGATGTAATCTGCCTTTCGTGTGTCCAGTTCTCATCTAGAACTCAAAAAAGAATTTGAGCAAGTATGTTTTCTCTCTCTGTACTCTGTACTTTGTACTCTATAAACATGATTTCTTGCTAATCACTCTGGTTTACTGAGCACCTCTATATGACCTCTCTATGAATAATCTCATCACACACTTTAGACTTCTGGAAATGCAAATTCACACATAAACAAGATACTATTTTTAACCATCAAACTGGCAAAAATTAAAGAGTGAAAAGAGGGCTTCCCTGGTGGCGCAGTTGTTGAGAGTCAGCCTGCCGATGCAGGAGACATGGGTTCGTGCCCCGGTCCGGGAAGATCCCACATGCTGCAGAGCGGCTGGGCCCGTGAGCCATGGCTGCTGAGCCTGCACGTCTGGAGCCTGTGCTCCGCAACGGGAGAGACCACAACAGTGAGAGGCCCACGTACCACAAAAAAAAAAAAAAAAAAAAGAGTGAAAACAGCTAAAGTGGGCAAGCATGTAGGAAAATTGACTCTCATACATTGCTGATGAGTATGTAGAACACTAACAATTTTTGTCAGGTTATCTGGCAATAAACAAAAATATTAAAATGTTCACAATCTTTGAGCTCAACATTTTCGCTTTAAAAATTTTACCATACTGGAAAAAAAACACCAGAACTTAAGAATGGAGCTATAAGAACGTTTGTTTCAGGATATTTTTTTTGTGGTTGAAAAGGGAAAAATTCTGATTTTCCATAAATAAATTGTATTCAAATAAATTACAGAGCATCTAGATTTCATATTTTAGAACCGTTAAAACAGAAGTATTCCTGGGACAGATATGAAAGTTAAATGAAGAGAATGGATTGGAAAAGAGTGTGTATAGTCTGTTTTTTTTTTTTTTTTAACATCTTTATTGGAGTATAATTGCTTTACAATGTTTTGTTAGTTTCTGCTAAAACAGAAACTAACAGGCCTTGCCCTGTTATAACAAAGTGAATAAGCTATATGTATACATATATCCCCATATCCCCTCCCTCTTGCATCTCCCTCGCACCCTCCCTATCACACCCGTCTAGGTGGTCACAAAGCACCGAGCTGATCTCCCTGTGCTACGCAGCTGCTTCCCACTAGCTATCTATTTTATACTTGGTAGTGTATATATGTCCATGCCACTCTCTCACTTTGTCCCAGCTTACCCTTCCCCCTCTCCATGTTCTCAAGTCCATTCTCTATGTCTGCATCTGTATTCCTTTCCTACCCCTAGGTTCATCAGAACATTTTTTTTTTGTAGATTCCATATATATGTGTTAGCATCTGGTATTTGTTTTTCTCTTTCTGACTTACTTCACTCTGTATGACAGACTCTAGGCCCATTCACCTCACTACAAATAGTTCAATTTTGTTTCTTTTTATGGCTGAGTAATATTCCATTGTATATATGTGCCACATCTTCTTTATTCATCTGTTGATGGATACTTAGGTTACTTCCATGTCCTGGCTATTGTAAATAATGCTGCAATGAACATTGTGGTACATGGCTCTTTTTGAATTTTGGTTTTCTCAGGGTATATGCCCAGTAGTGGGATTGCTGGGTCATATGGTAGTTCTATTTTTAGTTTTTTAAGGAACCTCCATACTGCTCTCCATAGTTGCTGTATCAATTTACATTCCCACCAACGGTGCAAAGGGGTTCCCTTTTCTCCACACCCTCTCCAGCATTTGTTGTTTGCAGATATTTTGATGATGGTCATTCTGACTGGTGTGAGGTGATACCTCATTGTAGTTTTGATTTGCATTTCTCTAATGATTAGTGATGTTGAGCATCCTTTCACGTGTTTGTTGGCAATCTGTATATCTTCTTTGAAGAAAATGTCTATTTAGGTCTTCTGCCCATTTCAGTTTTTTTGATATTAAGTGTCATGAGCTGCTTGTATGTTTTGGAGGTTAATCCTTTGTCAGTTTCCTCATTTGCAAATATTTTCTCCCATTCTGAGGGTTGTCTTTTAGTCTTGTTTATAGTTTCCTTTGCCGTGCAAAAACTTTTAAGTTTCATTAGGTCCCACTTGTTTATTTTTGTTTTTATTTCCATTTCTCTAGGAGGTGGGTCAAAAAGGATCTTGCTATGATTTATATCATAGAGTGCTCTGTCTATCTTTTCCTCTAAGAGTTTTTAGTGTCTGGCCTTACTAGTCTGTTGATATCATGACACATGTTACAATTTTGTCAGAAAAAGTAGAAGAGGTAAAGAAAATACCCAGATATGACTTTTCCTGTGTGTTTAAGTTCAGAAGCACAAGAAGGATAGACACTATAGGGATACTGTTGGCATATCCATGTGTGTGTTGGGTGGGAGCCCAGATGAACAGGGGTGTTTGAACCACTGTCACCTTTTTCTTTGTGAATATTTATAGCATTAAGAAGACTTGTCACAACACCATGCTTTTCAGTTTTAATTTGAAATCAGACAAAATAAATAAAAATATGTCATATAAGATAAAAAATAAATAAATCTAAGAACTTCCTAAATTTCCACATCTGATCAGGAGATAATTACATGGTATTTGAATCCAAATCTGTATGATTCCAAAGCCAACTTAGGTGTTTTACCCACACTTCCTCTGGCCTTGTGAAACACACATTTCAAGGGAACCAGTAGAGTCAGTATTTTGCGGGACAGCATACCTGGTTCCTTTAGAAACCACATCCCATGGGAAGCTTTTTGTTTCATGGGGGATTCCAGGTGCCTGTTGGTAAGAAAACAAGCAGAACACATTCAGCCTGGTGCTGATGTCTTTCTGCAACGTTTAGCCACAATGAGCCACATCCAGTGGCATCCGAGAGTATTGGAATAACACCATGGCACCACCCGGAGCAGGCATAGAAAATCGTTACCCAGCACTGAGAAGATAAGAGGAAGAGGCCGTACTTGTTGTCACTTTGATTCCTTTTTCAGGGCCAGGGCTTCCTCCTGGGCAAGCAAAAAAATCATGAGTTTGTGAGGAAGCACAGCAGTAGAGCGATGAGCTCAGGTAAGCGCAATATGTAAATTGTATCTAACCACATACCCGTCAGCCTTCCATGTATGGGGGTTAAAAGAAATGATAGCTGGGGAAGTCTTGTTTATTCAGTGGTTTGTTTTTTATGCAAATGCTATCCCATAGGGAAAGAGGAATCCGTGAAGAATTCATAAGCAGCCTCAGAAGCGGATGAGAAAAGCAATAAGCCTCTGTGAAAAGTCCTGCATCGTAACATATCCCCAGGGACCTCATCTTATGAGCATTACTATGCAATGCGAATTAAATCCGCTGCACAGAGCAGCTGCCTGATGCTTTGCAGTTGATTACCATCATCCCTGGAGGCTGAGGTTTTCTACATCAGAGACCTGGCATCAAGGGATCAAACTATGGGAACCACAGGACTTACTGATCTCGGTGCCAACGGAGCTTGGCATGCCCTTTGGCTGAAGGGTGAATGTTAGAGCACAGAGGTATGTCTTGGTCTAAATTCCGATTGCATCAGTTTGAACAGTTCAGAGAGGACACGGGGTGAGAAGGTACAAAGAAGGACAGTGGTCACAGAAATGATTTTAAAATCATGGTAACTAAATATCAAAGCATTAAATCAAGAGCAGCAGGAATCTGTAATGAAGTGTTCATGGAGCCAGAGTCAAAAAAATTCAGGGAGGTCCATGCAATCCATTGTGGAAACTGCTGTACTGTGAATTCAGAATAAGCAAATGAAAGGAGCAAAATGAATCCATCAGGACCGAAGGCCCTCCAGTCCAAATCTGAAATGCAAGGGGAGAGAATTTCAGATTCTCTGTTCCTTAAATCAAGCCAATTCATTTCCCCTTGAATCATCATTTTATAATCCATGTGGATATGGGATCAAAAGGGGCCCATGAAAGGAACAAAGTCCTGTCACATAAAAACAAGCTTTTGCAGTTTTCTTTCTCCAAGTATAATCCAGAAATGGTTCTTGTTGTTAGTCGGGAAATGAAATCATTGCAAAATGAGAAAGCACAGAGAAATAGCAAACCCAGCTAAATTTCTGGCACACTTAATTGTAATTTAAAAAAGTATATGTTTGCTCTTGTCTTTAGGATGAAGATCTAAATGTCAACAAACAAGTGCTATTGTCAGGAACTGAGTAATTAAGCAGCTTTTAAGCCAAAGCCAAATAGCCTCTGTATCCATAGCCCTGTGTGATTAGAGATGATTCTCATAAAGAAGTTTTTCTTCCCTTAAATTTCTAATAGAGCGATTAGCCAGTACATATGCATTATTTTATTTTACTTTACCTTATTTTACTTTTTAATCTAATTTTATTGTTTTATTTTGTGTGTGTGTGAGGGCATAGATGTGTTCCAAATCACACAAAAGAATAATGGAGACAATAAAGACAGAAACAAGATTTGAGTCCTAATTTGATGCTTTTCTAACTAGTTTGCAGTAAATTCTGTCCAATTCCTCTCCCTCACTCCACCTGAAGCTCCTAACAGATTATTTCTGGAGTGTCCAGATTTGTGGTGTTTGATATTCAGATAGGCACCAAATGGCAAAGAAGGCTCACAGTCTCATGCACACAAGGCAGAAAAGAAACCATCTTGTGAAGACCCACTCGTGAACTGGAGTTTGGGCAGTGAAAGGAAACCCGTCCTAGAAGAGATTTTCTCTTGAACATATTCATCTGGCGGCCCACAGAGAGAATGGGAAGGAAGCTGCTTCTAAGAATAGCCAAGGGGCAAAACCAGGCAAAGAGGCTCAAAGTGTTCCCAGGATAGCAGGTCAAACAAAACTCCTTACTGGCCCTCTCTGCCTGTGTTGCAACACAATCAGTGGGATTATCTGCAAATTCAAAGAACACCCTCTCCATCCTCGGGGGTTCAGGCCTGCCCACTGTCAGGTCTAAGAACACTGAGGATGCCCTTCAATCTGGCTGCCTTCAGTGCAGAGATGCAAACAGAAAGGCTAATAGGCCCAGGGACAGAGCACAGAACATTTTTGCAGACACCAGCCAGACAGCTGATATTTGTTTCTAAAGTGCTCTTCATCTTAGGGTCAAAACTCCTAGGGAGGAAATGAAAAAAAAAAAAAAAAACTTCTGTCAAACAGTTACCTTTGTCTACAGAAATGGATCCCAACGTTTTGAAGCATGAAAATTTTTTTTTAAATAAAAAAGTTGTGAATTTTTCCATGACACTAGTTATATTCAACTACTGGTTAATAGAGAGCATTGATAGTGACCAAGTAACTACATAAATCCAATAACATATTAAAATAAATGCTTATGAAATTAATCGCAAGAACCTCTGTATACTATTGATAAATTGTGCAATGTTTATGTGAGATAGCATATTTATTTAGACTACAGAGAAAGTTCTATTTTTAATGGAAAATAATTTTTGAAAAGCACATATGGTGGGAAAAAATTTTGAACTTTTCATTGTTATCTTTATTTTCCAGCAGCCTTTACCCCTAGACTATGTTTGCACACACACTGGTCATGATGTTGAGGGTGGCATTGGCAGGAGGAAACCTAGAATTGAGACATAGCTGTCAAGATTCTGGGTTCTAGGTTTTATTGGCTTAACTTTTCACTAAGGGAATATTTAAGTGTTTAGAAAATCAGAGCAAACCAAAGTTATACTCGGATAGACAACACCCAGCTTCAACAACTAGATACAAATGACAATCTTATGTCATATTTTTTCTGACACTTTTTTCTCATGATTTTTTTAACATCTTTATTGGAGTATAATTGCTTTACATTGTTGTGATAGTTTCTGCTGTATAACAAAGTGAATCAGCTATACACATACATGTATCACCTTATCTCCTCCCTCTTGCGTATCACTCCCACACTCCGTATCCCAACCTTCTAGGTGGTTGGTCAAAAAGCACTGAGCTGATGTCCCTGTGCTATGCAGCAGCTTCCCACTAGCCATTTTACATTTGGTAATGTATATATGTCCATGCCACTCTCTCACTTTGTCACAGCTTACCCTTCCCCCTCCCAATGTCCTTATGTCCATTCTCTACGTTTGTGTCTTTATTCCTGTCCTGACCCTAGGTTCTTCAGAACCACTTTTTTTTTTTGCTAGATTCCATATACGTGTTAGCATACCATATTTGTTTTTCCCTTTCTGACTTACTTCACTCTGTACAACAGATTCTAGGTCCATCCACCTCACTACAAGTAACTAAATTTCATTTATTTTTATGGCTGAGTAATATTCCATGGTATATATATATGCCACATCTTCTTTATCCATTCATCTGTTGATGGACTCTCAGGTTGCTTCCACGTCCTGGCTATTGTAAATAATGCTGCAATGAATATTATGGGGCATATGTCTTTTTGAATTATGGTTGTCTCAGTGTATAAGCCCAGTAGTGGGATTGCTGGGTCATATGGTAGTTCTATTTTTGTTTTTTTAAAGAACCTCCATACTGTTCTCCACAGTGGCTGTATCAATTTACATTCCCATCAACAGTGCAAGAGGGTTCCCTTTTCTCCACACACTCTCCAGCGTTTATTGTGTGTAGATTTTTTGATGATGGCCATTCTGACTGGTGTGAGGTGATACCTCATTGTAGTTTTGATTTGCATTTCTCTAATGATTAGTGATGTTGAGCATCCTTTCATGTGTTTGTTGGTAATCTGTATATCTTCTTTGGAGACATGTCTGTTTACATTCTGCCCATTTTTGGATTGCATTGTTTGTTCTTTTGATATTGAGTTGCATGAGCTTCTTGTAAATTTTAGAGATTAATCCTTTGTCAGTTGCTTCATTTGCAAATATTTTCTCCCATTCTGAGGGTTGTCTTTCATCTTTTTTAGGTTTCCTTTGCTGTGCAAAAGCTTTTAAGTTTCATTAGGTCCCATTTGTCTATTTTTGTTTCTATTTCCCTTTCTCTAGGAGGTGGGTCAAAAAGGATTTTACTGTGATTTATGTCATAGAGTGTTCTGCCTATGTTTTCCTCTAAGAGTTTTACAGTGTCTGGCCTTACATTTAGGTGTTTAATCCGTTTTGAGTTTACTTTTTGTGTATGGTGTTAGGGAGTGTTCAAATTTCATTCTTTTACATGTACCTGTCTAGTTTTCCCAGCACCACTTATTGAAGAGGCTGTCTTTTCTCCATTGTATATTCTGGCATCCTTTATCAAAGATAAGGTGACCGTATTTGTGTGGGTTTATCTCTGGGCTTTCCATCTTTTTCCATTGATCTATATTTCTGTTTTGGTGCCAGTACCATACTGTCTTGATTACTGTAGCTTTGTATTACAGTCTGAAGTCAGGGAGCCTGATTCCACCAGCTCCGTTTTTCTTTCTCAAGATTGCTTTGGCTATTCAGGGTCTTTTGTGTGTCCATACAAATTGTGAAATATTTGTTCTACTTCTGTGAAAAATGCCATTAGCAGTTTGATAGGGATTGCATTGAATCTGTAGATTGCTTTGTGTAGTATAGTCATTTTCACAATGTTGATTCTTCCAATCCAGGAACATGGTTATCTCTCCATTTGCTTGTATTGTCTTTAATTTCTTTCATCAGTGTCTTATAGTGTTCTATATATAGGTCTTTTGTCTCCTCAGGTACGTTTATTCCTATGTATTTTATTCTTTTTTTGCAATGGTAAATGGGAGTGTTTACTTAATTTCTCTTTCAGATTTTTCATCATTAGTGTATAGGAATTCAAGAGATTTCTGTGCATTAATTTTGTATCCTGCTAGCTTACCAAATTCATTGATTAGCTTTAGTAGTTTTCTGGTAGCGTCTTGGATTCTCTATGTATAGTATCATGTCATCTGCAACAGTGACAGTTTTACTTCTTCTTTTCTGATTTTGATTCCTTTTATTTCTTATTATTCACTGATTGCTGTGGCTAAAACTTCAAAAACTATATTGAATAATAGTAGTGTGAGTGGGAAGCCTTATCTGTTCCTCATCTTAGTGGAAATGGTTTGAGTTTTTCACCATTGAGAATGATGTAGCTGTGGGTTTGTCATATATGACCTTTATTATGTTGAGGTAAGTTTCCTCTATGCCTACTTTCTAGAGAGTTTCTATTATAAATGGGTGTTAAATTATGTGGAAAGCTTTTTCTGCATCTATTGACATGATCATATGGTTTTTCTCCTTCATTATATTAATGTGGTGTCGCACATTGATTGGTTTGCCTATATTGATGAATCCTTGCATTCCTGGTTAAACCCCACTTGATCATGGTGTATGATCCTTCTAAGGTGCTGTTGGATTCTGTTTGCTAGTATTTTGTTGAGGATTTTTGCATCTATGTTCATCAGTGATATTGGCCAGTACTTTTCTTTCCTTGTGACATCTTTGTCTGGTTTTGGTATCAGGGTGATGGTGACCTTGTAGAATGAGTTTGGGAGTGTTCCTCCCTCTGCTATATTTTGGAAGAGTTTCAGAAGGATAGGTTTATAACTCTTCTCTAACTGCTTGATTGAATTTGCCTGTGAAGCCATCTGATCCTGGGCTTTTGTGTGTTGGAAGATCTTTAATGACAGTTGCAATTTCAGTGCTTGTGATTGGTCAGTTTATATTTTCTATTTCTTCCTGGTTCTGTCTCAGAAGGTTGTGCTTTTCTAAGCATTTGTCCATTTCTTCCAGGTTGTCCATTTTATTGGCATATAGTTGCTTGTAGTAACCTCTCATGATCATTTGTATTTCTGCAGTGTCAGTTGTTACTATTCCTTTTTCATTTCTAATTCTACTGATTTGAGTCTTCTCCCTTTTTTTCTTGATGTGTCTGGCTAATGGATTATCCATTTTGTTTATCTTCTCAAAGAACCAGCTTTTAGTTTTATTGATCTTTGCCCTTGTTTTCTTCATTTCTTTTTCTTTTTTTTCTGATCTGACTTTTATGATTTCTTTCCTTCTTCTAACGTTGGGGTTTTTTGTTCTTCTTATTCTAATTGCTTTATGTGTAAGGTTAGGTCGTTTTTGGGGGATGTTTCCTGTTTCTTAAGGTAGAATTTTATTGCTATTGACTTCCCTCTTAGAACTGCTTTTGCTGCATCCCATAGGTTTTGTGTCGTCATGTTTTCTTTGTCATTTGTTTCTAGGTATTTTTTTATTTCCTCTTTGATTTCTTCAATGATCTCTTGGTTATATAGTAATGTATTGTTTAGCCTCCATGTGTTTGTATTTTTTTACAGATTTTTTCATGTAATTGATATCTAGTCTCATAGCGTTGTGGTCAGAAAAGATACTTGATATGATTTCAATTTTCTTAAATTACCAAGGCTAGATTTGTGACCCAAGATATGATCTATCCTGGAGAATGTTCCAAGAGCACTTTGAGAAGAAAGTGTGTTTTGTTGTTTTTGGATGGAATGTCCTATAAATATCAATTAAGTCAGTATTTTTTAATGTGTCCTTTAAACCTTGTGTTTCCTTATTTATTTTCATTTTGGTTGATCTGTCCATTGGTGAAAGTGGAGTGTTAAAGTACCCCAATATTATTGTGTTACCATCGATTTCCCTTTTTCTGGTTGTTAGCATTTGTCTTATGTATTGAGGTGCTCCTATGTTGGGTGCATAAATATCTACAATTGTTATATCTTCTTGGATTTATCCCTTGATCAATATGTACTGTCCTTCATGTCTCTTGTAATAGTCTTTAGTTTAAAGTCTATTGTCGGATATGAGAATTGCTACTCTAGCTTTCTTTTGATTTCCATGTGCGTGGAATATCTTTTTCCATCCCCTTTCAGTCTGTATGTGTTCCTAGGTCTGAAGTGGGTCTCCTGTAGATAGCATATATATGGGTCTTGTTTTTGTTTCCATTCAGCCAGTCTATGTCTTTCGGTTGGAGCATTTAATCCATTTACATTTAAGGTAATTATCAATATGTGTGTTCCTATTACCATTTTCTTAATTGTTTTGGGTTTGTTATTGTAGGTGTTTTCTTTCTCTTGTGTTTCCCACCTAGAGAAGTTTCTTTAGCATTTGGTGTAAAGCTGATTTGGTGGTGCTGAATTGTCTTAGCTTTTGCTTGTCTGTAAAGGCTTTAATTTCTCCATCAAATCTGAATGAGTTCCTTGCTGGGTAGAGTAATCTTGGTTGTAGTTTTTTTCCTTTCATCATTTTAAATATATCCTGCCACTCCCTTCTGGCTTGCAGAGTTTCTGATGAAAGATCTGCTGTTAACCTTATGGGGATTCCCTTGTATGTTATTTGTTGCTTTTCCCTTGCTGCTTTCAATATTTTTTCTTTGTATTTAATATTTGATAGTTTGATTAATATTTGGCTTGTCATGTTTCTCTTTGGATTTATCCTGTATGGGACTCTCTGTGCTTCCTGGACTTAACTGACTATTTCCTTTCCCATATTAGGGAAATTTTTATCTATAATGTCTTCAAATATTCTCTCAGTCATTTTCTTTTTCTCCTCTTCTTCTGGGAACCCTACAATTCGAATGCTGGTGTGTTTAATGTTGTCCCAGAAGTTTCTGAGACTGTCCTCAATTCTTTTCATTCTTTTTTCTTTATTCTGCTCTGCAGTAGTTATTTCCACTATTTTATCTTGTAGGTCACTTATCCGTTCTTCTGCCTCAGTTATTCTGCTATTGATTCCTTCTAGAGAAATTTTTATTTCATTTATTGTGTTGTTCATCATTGTTGGTTTGCTCTTTAGTTCTTCTAGGTCCTTAATAAACATTTCTTGTATTTTCTCCTTTCTATTTCCAAGATCATTTTTCCTATCATTAGTCTGAATTCTTTTTCAGATAGACTGCTTATTTCCTCTTCACTTGTTTGGTCTGGTGGGTTTTTACCTTGCTCATTCATCTGCTGCATATTTGTCTGTCTTCTCATTTTGCTTAACTTACTGTGTTTGGGGTCTCCTTTTCACAAGCTGCAGGTTCATAGTTCCCATTGTTTGCCCCCAGTGGGTAAGGTTGGTTCAGTGGGTTGTGTAGACTTCCTGGTGGAGGGAACTAGTGCCTGTGTTCTGGTGATGTGGCTGTATCTTTTCTTTCTGGTGGGCAGGACTGCATCCAGTTGTGTGCTTTGCGGTGTCTGTGAATTTTTTATGATTTTAGGCAGCCTCTCTTTCAATGGGTGGTGTTGTGTTCCTGTCTTGCTAGCTGTTTGGCATCAGATGTATAGCACTGTACCTTGCTGGTCATTGAGTGGAGCTGGGTCTTAGCGTTGAGATGGAGATCTCTGGGAGAGCTCTCACTGATTCATATTATGGGTGTCTGGGAGGTCTCTGGTGGTTCCAGTGTCCAGAACTCAGTTCTCCCTCCTCAGAGGCTCAGGCCCAAGAGCTGGCCATAGCACTAGGACTCTGAGAACCACACGGCTCAGAAGAAAAAGAAGAAAAAAAAGAAATAAATAAAATAAAGTTATTAAAATGAAAAAAAATTAAATTATTAAAATAAAAAAGTAATTAAAAAAGAAGAAAAGAAAATGTAAAGAGCAACCAAACCGATAAACAAATCCACCATGATAACTAATGCTAACAATTAAACTAAGATAAACATAACAATCAGAAATTGGTTAGTTGCATACAGCAAACCTCAAGTCTACAGTTGCTCCCAAAGTCCACTGTCTCAATTTTGGGATCATTCATTGTCTTCAGGTATTCCACAGATGCAGGGTACTTCAAGTTGATTGTGGATATTTAATCTGCCGCCCCTGAGGCTGCACAGAGAAATTTCCCTTTCTGTTCTTTGTTCGCACAGCTCCTGGATTTCAGCTTTGGATTTGGCTGTGCCTCTTCATGCAGGTGGCCCTCTGGCATCTGTGCTTTGCCCAGACATGACCATGTTAAAGTAGCAGCTGATTAGGGAGCTGTGGCTCACTAAGGCCAGGGGGAGGGAGGGGGTACAGAATGGTGGGGGTGAGCCTTCAGTGGCAGAGGCCAGTGTGACATTGCAACAGCCTGAGGCATGCCATGTGTTCTCCCAGGGAAGTTGTCCCTGGATCACGGGACCCTGGCAATGGTGAACTGCACAGGTTCTCAGGAAGGGGAGATGTGGATAGTGACCTGTGCTTGCACACAGGATTCTTGGTGGCTGCAGTAGAAGCTTTAGAGTTTCATGCCCATCTCTGGTGTCCACACTGATAGCTGTGGCTCACACCCTTCTCTGGAGCTCATTTAAGCGGTGCTCTGTATCTCCTCTCCTTATGCACCCCGAAAGAATGGTCTCTTGACTCTTAGGCAGTTCCAGAATTTTTCCCAGACTCCCTCCCATTTAGCTGTGGCTCACTAGCCCCCTTCAGTCTGTGGTCACACAGCCAACCCCAGTCCTCTCCCTGGGATCTGACCTCTGAAGCCCAAGCCTCAGCTCCCAGCCCCCATCTACCCTGGCAGCTAAGCAGACAAGCCTCTCAGGCTGGTGAGTGCTGGTTGGCACCAATCCTTTGTATGGAAATCTCTCCACTTTGCCCTCTGCACCCCTGTTGTTGCTCTCTCCTCCATGGCTCTGAAGCTCCCCCCCTTGCCCACCCCCCATCTCTGCTAGTAAAGGGGTTCTTTAGTGTGTGGAAACTTTTCCTCCTTCACAGCTCCATCCCCAAGATGCAGGTCTCATCCTTATTCTTTTGTCTCTGTTTTCTCTGTTTTCTTTTACCCTACTCAGGTACATGGGGAGTTTCTTGCCTTTGGGGAAGTCTGAGGTCTTTTGCCAATGTTCAGTAGGTGTTCTGTAGGAGCTGTTCCGCATGTAGCTGTATTTTTGATGTATTTGTGGGGAGGAAGGTGATCTCCACATCTTACTCCTCTGCCATCTTGAAGGTCTGTCCTTTACTCATTATTTTAAAAGCAATTCCCAGATATGTATTTCTTCTAGAAATATTGATATTTTCACATAACGTTTTCCTTGTTGTTGTTTTCTTCATTTGTTGTTGATACTAAATACAATGCCACTAACACACCTAAAAAATTTAATAGGGGCTTCCCTGGTGGTGCAGTGGTTGAGAGTCTGCCTGCCGATGTAGGGTACACGGGTTCGTGCCCCAGTCTGGGAAGGTCCCACATGCCACAGAGAAGCTGGTCCCATGAGCCATGGCTGCTGAGCCTGCACGTCCGGAGCCTGTGCTCCACAATGGGAGAGGCCACAACAGTGAGAGGCCCGTGTACCGCAAAAAAAAAATTAATAATGTCTTACTATTTCATAATACCCAATCCATATCCAAATTTGTCTGATTGTCTCAAAAATGTTTTTTTCTTTAAGTTGGTTTTGTTTAACTCAGGTTTCAGTCAAGGCTCATGTATTGCATTTAGCTGTCTCTTGTATATCTTTTCATCTCTAGCAATTTGGGTCATCTGTCTCAGAGCATTAATGTCATGCTGGATGTGGCTGTTTCTTCTTTGTGGAATATTTAACCTGTTCCTCTTTCATCAGTAACTTCTGCAAACTGGTAGTTAGCTAGATTTAGAGGCTTAAATAAATTGTTTTCATTTTCTTTGCAAGCACAGGTGTATTTCTATTTATAATACACCAGGAATCATGTATATGTAGTAGATCCTTTTTCAGCATGCTAGATGGAGCCTTAGATTTCAGAAAAAATTAAGACAAGAGTGACTTAATGAACATGCACAGAAAAGGATAAGTGTTGCTTTGAACTGGGTAGAAGGAAGGGGAATTAAAAGAGGAAGTTAGAGTTTGACAGACTGGGACAGAGCTGGTTGGAACTTGCTTCTTCCTCAGACTGATGTTGTGAGGAGAAGAGCACCAGAGCTCTATGTCAAGTTGAGATTTGAATGGGAAAGGTGGCTTACATCCTGCTTTCCACGTTGAATTCTAAGAAGGCACTTCATCTCAGAGACAACTCCCATCAGAAGACGGTAACCTTCCATAGCTTATCAGCAACTTTGGAAACACTCTGAAGTTCACCCAGTTGAGGTGCAGAAGTTAGCAAAGAGGATCAGGACATGGAAAGGAGTATTTAGACAGGTTTGCTGAAGATGTCCAACATGGAGGCAATTTCCTTACTTTCCCAATGAGATCATCTTTTAAATGCATTTTGGTCAACTCCAATGTATAAACTTTTATGGATATAGAAGAAATCATCAAATATCCACTTATAATAATATTTAATTCATTAATTACACAAGTACATTTAAAATCTCATATAGCAATATTTTGTTCTCATATATCATGAGACAGTTTATTCACATTTTTGACAACCCCTTCAACATAAGTGATGAACTATGGTGACACATCACTATTTTTGGCAGAATCTAATATTGGGTTCTGGAGTACACCACCTTCACTTCCATAGAAGCTGTTTGACATACAACAAGTTTTGAATCTTGTGCAACACTGTGTTACTGGAGATAAAATCTTATCCAAGGTCCCAAATATCTTTCTGCAAAACTTTAGAATAATTGCCTTTTTTTTTCACTGCAATTGGTGTAAATTTTTGGTCTCTTCAACATAGTCATTTAAGCTTTGCTTTTCAAAGATATTTTTTAAAAGCTTACCTATATTTTAACTACTTTCAATTATGAGCTAATACCCCCAGGAAACTAAGATAAATCTGTATTAAATCATTTTGTCTATTCTGTCCATAAACACCCCAAATTTTTAATTTCAGGCTTATGTATCTACTGCACTCTCTACTTAGTATTGCTACAGTGCTATTCAAGATAGAAGGGGGTAGGGAGAGAGAAACAGAAAGAGAGAAAGGGAGAGAAACTATAATATGAGATAAGGTTTGAGTGATGCAAAGTAAGATAACTTCCTCTTGGAGGAGATATGGGGATATATGTACACATATAGCTGATTCACTTTGTTATACAGCAGAAACTAACACACCATTGTAAAGCAATTATATTCCAATAAAGATGTTAAAATAAAAAAAAGGTAACTTCCTCTTTTCTGAGGTATAAGTTCAGAGGAAAAAATTTGTCTTTTATTTGGGAACATGTAAACAATGACTTCTCCCCATCAGCCATGTGAAAAAGTGAACCTAGGAAAGCAGAAAAAAGAAAATAGTATATTTGAGTAATTTTTAAGTCTGAAATAACTGAGGAAGAATCACTGAATTTGACTGATTATTCTTGGAAGCAACTGAATTAAATATTTTGCTATTAGGCAGAATAGAGACCCTTGGTAGAAATTAAGATATTATAGGAAAATAAAATAAATTCCACTTTTCACAAATGAGCATATGACTTCATATCTGTAACTACTCTATATATAGTGGGGTGATTATAATAGAGGAATTAATAAAATTTACTTCAGTACAATGAAGATATATTGAGTTCCTCTTAACTTCCAGAAACTGGGCGAGGAACTAAACACAGAAAGATGGCAAGATAGATCCAGTCTTAGCAGAATTCCCTCATTAAAATTTTCAGTATTCTGATCATATCCTGTCCTTCCTAACACCATCTTAATACCAGACCGTAATTCTAGATTCATGCGTTTGGCTGCATTCATGAATATTTTCAGAAGACTCAGCACCCACCCTCTAAGCCCATCCCACTCTTATTCATTGTAACCATTGCTGATTAGAGATAGTCATTAATTAAATTAAGACTTCAATCAACACAATAAATTAAATCATTAGCTCACTGGCCTAATTTCATTGCAAATATTACTATTTCTGCAAGCAATGGCAATGGAGTGCACACAAAGAAGTTTTTAAAAAGTTTAGTGATGTGTTAGCTAAGCCTCAGTTTCCTCATCTTTAATTCAAGCTAATAATAATATCTAGCCTAAAGAATTGTTGAGAGGACTGATGATAAAATGCATGCAAAGCAATTAGCACAATGCCTACGTGTCATAATTGTTCACATGGCTATGATGTAGTTCTTGTAGATATTGTTGTTGTCTAAAGTAGTGGGTCATTGTCACTGCTGTTGCTGAGATTACAGTTGTTTTGTTGTCTACAAAGGTTTCTATGAATCTGGAATCAACAATACATATCAAGGACCGATTCTCTTTCCTCACTGGCATTGAGATCAGCTCATCAAACCACCTTATTTAAGTCTGACAAACCAACTTTTCTCATTGAACCAAATCCATCATTGCTTAAAATAAAGGGTATTTTTTGAAGCTTAATAGGTGAAAGCATTTCATCTGTGGTCAAAGAAAGTAGAAATGGCAGTGCATTTACTCCAGGGATGTGAATTCAATGTTTTGTTTCTTAAGTATATGTGGAATTAGTAATTATTTGGAAAGATTATGTAAAATATACCTAACCTCAGCTGCTGATAATTCTAATTTTTTAAGAAAAGAACAGTAATCAACTTAAAAAGCAAAGTTACATAAAGAAGTGTTTGTTGTAGAGAAATATAATACATTTCAGTCAAGTCCAACAAATTTTAACTGATTATCTGGTAAATGCTAGGCTTTGCTCTAGAAACTAGAAGTATAAAGAAGAAAGAAATACTACCCTTGATGAACTCTGAGGAATTGTTTGTTGTAACACATTCTACCATTAACAGTATCCATTTCTGATGGATGATCTATTTCCCTATCTTCAACTTGAATTCACACTCATTACCCCCACCTTCCCCTAAGCCACAGGTATAAAAAAATCCTTCCTCAAAAATGCTTTCAGAATTCTAATTACTCCATTTTCCACGGCCCACTCCTGCTGTTTTAGCCACTCCTGATTCAACCAAAATCTGTAAATACAAAAATTGAATTTTGAATAAGTAAATAATTGCTGCATTAGGTCATCAGTGCAAGTTCTATAGAGATATTACTGTTCTAGAAGATAAAGTCACACTATTACTTATATGTTACAAATATAATTTATATGGTGTCATTTCAAAATTATGGTAACTGCATAAAGGCATTAACTTGGAAGTAAAATGACAAGAAAAGATCTGACAGAACAGTAAAACAGATGGAGGGAAAGCATTCTCTGAAATAGATACTCCTGCTTGAAAGAAAAAGATGCAAAGAAGCAAAGTACCATTTTCTGAGAAACTGTCCCCACCTCTGTTAAGCCTTCATTTTCAAGTTAATCTGCATAACAATGGCATAGACTAAATGTATTCTACTTTTAGAGAAAATGAAGCTGAAACTTAGGAAATGCATTTTAATCAAAGTTATGTAATTAATAAATGGCAGAACCAGAATTTTGACCCATGTCTATCTGCTTCTAAGACACGTTCTATTCCCATTGTAGAGAGATTACAAAAAATTCAGTTACTTTATTTTGTAGTATATTTGACTATGGTGAACAATCTTTAATCACTTATTTATGCAGTGTTTTGAAAGCATTCAGTGTGATCATATATGATAGTCATATGGAATTATTAGGCACAGGAACATTAGTCTAACCTAGGTTCTCAACAGAGGGGATTCTGGGTTAATATGAACGTATCCTCCCATCTTCAGACACTGTGAATACTGAAAAACACATTGGGTATCACCTCCAAGATCATATAATAAATATGCAGAAGAAAGAATAAAGCCTGAGGAATAGGTGAGCTAGTCAATTAAGTGAAAAGTATAAAAGCTTCTGTATGAAAGTCTATAATGTGCAAAGCACTAGGACAGACTAGAGCTCTAAGTGTCAGAATCTTCCATCCAGAAAAACAAAAGTTGATGGAGCTATGGGCTAAGACTAAAAATTCTGAATTGCAGTAGAGAGAGAAAAAAACCTTGAAGTTTAAGAGAGTAAGTTGTTGCAAATAAAGTAAGTATTATGTCAGAAATGGGGAAATTTTTGTAATAATATCTGTGTAGCTTAGTACAACCTAAACACACAAAGAACTACTTAAAATGTTTAGAAAAGCTCATGGGTGATAGAAACAAAATTATTAGAAGGGAGTACCTGTATGACACAACACTAGATCCTAAAGCTAATATTGTGAAGAATGGGGTTTCTTTTTTAATGTGCCCTTCTGCTTCCAACTAGGGTAGAACCTAGGGCATATTTGCAATAGTATTATCCTGATATATTACCCTTATATTTCCATTCACTTATTCAACAATCATTTATTGGACATCTATCTTCTGCTATTTATTCACAGATGCTGCCGGTATAGACTGTGCATCTGTTTTGTGACCATGAATCAAGCTAACTGGGACACAGACAGTTCTGGAGCTTATTTCTTATTGGTGGATGTAGACACTTATCTACTAATTACACTGTTAATTATTTACTTACAACTCCTAAGAGATAATACAGCTGTGTGGCCTGATATGGTCCAGGAAGCCAGGACTCCCTGGGGATGTGAAACTGAAGTCTGAATTAACTAGTCAATGAACTGTAAATTGGGGAGGACACAAGAGCATTCCAACTGGGGATGACAGTGTTGAAATAGTCACATGAATCCCAGTCTCATTAGAGCACACACCGAGAGAGGCAGAGGAAGGTGGGAGGTGGAGCTAAAGAGATCAGATGCACATCCTTGTCGGCCACAAGAGGAAGTCTAGAATTTATACTGTGAGCAAAACAAAGCCATTGTGGGACTTCCCTGGTGGTGCAGTGGTTAAGACTCTGCCTGCTAATTCAGGGGACACGGGTTCGAGCCCTGGTTCGGGAAGATCCCACATGCCTCGGTGCAACTATAGCCCATGCACCACAACTACTGAGGCTGCGATCCACAACTACTGAGCCCACACACCTAGAGCCCATGTTCTACAACAAGAGAAGCCACCGCAATAAGAAGCCCACGCATCACAATGAAGAGTAGCCCCCACTCGCCGCAACTAGAGAAAGCCTGCGAGCAGCAGCAAAGACCCAACCCAGCCAAAAATAAATGAATAAAATATATTTTTTTAAAGCCATTGTGCTAGTCCAAGGGAGGCAGGAATGCACAGGTGTTTACTCTCTCTCACATTCCTCAGTAATGTGAGGAGGAGGAAGCCATGAAAAGGCAGATCAATATGAATAGAGGGTTTACAATGAGTGACGCACTCAACATGTTTTATTTATCTAATCCTCAACAAAAAATAATCATCATTTCCCTTATACTGAAAACTGAGTCTCAATACCTTGACATAGATCTTACTTCTACAAAGTGAGTGAGATGTGATCTGACTCTTTTCTGCTTGACTCCAAGCCTTGCACTCTTTCCCTTTGCATCTCCTTCTTGTACCCACTCCTTCTTAGCAAGAAATTCTACCATCTGTCTCCTGTCACTCCCTCCTCTTACCAAATCATCATCTTCACCTCACTTGCACATCAGCCACATTCCTCAGGAGAAAGGGACTTGGTCTACTTTGTTCACTGCTGTATCCCTGGCACTAATGAGTTCCTGATAACATCACATGTTTGATAAATATTTATTGGATGAATTCCAACATCCTGTCCTCCACCATCTGTCCTTTTCCCATTCCTTCAGTGTTATTTGACACTTCTGTGCTAATAATTTACAAGTCCTCATTGTTAACTTTGACTTCTAACTGGAGCTCCAGATTGGTATTCCTAGACACCTTTTAATGTCTCACTAGCACTTCTAGGTCAACATACTCCTCTTCTTTGCTTCAACACTTTCATCTAATCTTTCGTCATTTATTACAAATGAATCACCTTTTCCCCAGGGACTTAATCTCAAACCCTGAGATATCTTCATAGCCTTTTTGTTCCTTACTTCTCACATCTAAATAACTCAAAAGTCAAATGGGATTTCTCTACGTCTAGCATATCAATGTGAACATAACCTGAACTTTTTTCTACCAACTCACATTGTCAAGTACCTCCTAACTCTTTGTTCTAATTCCAAAGCATACTTCCTCAGGCCATTTCAACTCTGTTTCTTGTTCTGCACATGTCATCTTGATTTTATCCTACACTGGTTTATTCTCTTGTGTTCTTCCATAATGAGGGGAGAGGCAGCCATTTAAAAGAAGGACAGAGGGAGGGGGAAGGGGAATCTGGGATGAAGTGAGAGAGTGGCGTGGACATATATACACTACCAAATGTAAAACAGATAGCTAGTGGGAAGCCAGCATGTAGCACAGGGAGATCAGCTCTGTGTTTTGTGACCACCTAGAGGGGTGGCATAGGGAGGGTGGGAGGGAGACCCAAGAGGGAGGAGATATGGCGATATATGTATAGCTGATTCACTTTGTTATAAAGCAGAAACTAACACATCATTGTAGAGCAATTATACTCCAATAAAGATGTTAAAAAAATAAATAAAAATAAAAGAAAGACTGATGTGGATGGAGTGTTTGCAAGGACTGAGAAACTCAACATACTTTATTTATCTAATTCCACTGACCACAGAAATGTTTTCAAATCAGCAGTCTTGTGCACACTGTAAATTTCCTGAGGATTTGGGTGTGTCCCATAGGCGAGACCACCTCCAGCATGAACCAGCATCTACCCTTTTGGCCCCCTCTCTTCCCACATGCTGGGAGTGGCAACTTCTTCACATTCAGCTCCCACACCCCACATACCCTCCTACTGCTTCTTCTCAGTGAGTAGCCCCACCCAGCAGTGTGCCTTCTCCTGGATTCCTGGAACCCCAATGAATGACATTTTTTCCATTTTGATACAGCCCCTTGGACTTCAGGTATTCTTCTGAATAGCTGAAGTTTTTCACATTTTCATGTTTTCCATTTATCACCACCATTTCCTACCATTGGTCTACAGAGAATCTCTTTCCAAATACTTCCATGCTTCAGAACTCTGTCCCCAGATTCTACCCCCTGTACATGTCTGTCTCTAAAACACAGATTTGCTCAGACCATTCGAAAGTCAGGACTCATTAGCATGGTACTTAACCCATCCACAAAGTGACACCAACCGCTATTTCTGTTACCTCCAGCCCACATTTCTACTGTATGTTGCTCTTCCTGTAGCACTCAAAGTGCTGGTCATCTCAAACCCATTGTCATTCTCCTTCAGAGCAATATATTCACTGGTTTTGCTCATCTTTTTTCCCTTCCAAAAATGTTTTCCTTTTTTCAATTCATATCCAAACACCAATATTATTTATAGTCTTTTGAGAATTCGATTTCACTCTTTCATTAAACCTACCCTAAACCTCACTTTCCATTTATTTTTCATTATCAGTACCTTATAACTCTCCATTATAGTACTGTTTACTGCTACCTTAAAGTTCACTGTGCTTTATAATTCACACTTTGCGTTTTTCTCTCTATATTTTAAGATCTGTAAAGTCAGAAAATGTATCCTATGTTTCATCCCTAGTTCTTAACACATACTAAGTGTTCAATATTTTTCAATATTATTTGATTAAAACATACAGAAAAAATATTCATCTGAATACTAATAACTGTTATAGGAAAAGTTCCAGCTAATTTTCTTACCTGTAGGACCAGAATTGTTCTCCATGAAATCAACTTCAAAGGTTAATTTGATGTGACTTTTATTTTTTTCCCAGCTCTTTCTACACATCTGAGGGGACCAGAGTCAATGGGGGTTTGGTGGGGACAGGTAATTGTGGCACAAAGAATTTGTTAAGTAACTTCAGTTGAAATGCCCTATGAGCTTCTCAGTGGTTGGAAAACCCAACCTGAAAGGCTCCTCTGTAGCCAATAATTCCAAAATGTGAAGATAGCTGCTGGCACAATTACAACTCATTACACAAAAAAATATAAATAGAAACACCCCAGGAACAAGTGAGCAATTTGCAGTTGTTTTTGGTGGTGGGCAACTGTACTTAATAAGGCATGTTCATTTCACTCAACTTGCTCTTGGTTCCCCATAGATAAGCACACTGTGTGTGTCATATGTTCACTGCTCATTGAATTACATTTAAATGTTCAGTTTCCTCCAAAACCTCATTTTACAGCCAAAACTTATAACCAACTGGATATGTTGTGCTCAGTTCTCCCTGACTCCTGTGGCTTTCTGATTTTGCATTCAGTGTAGGTTGAGTGGATGATAAGTAGATTTCAGAAGCTTTGATTTGAGCTTTTTGAAATTTCTTCACTCTGAATCTTGAAGATCTCTGCTAGGCAGAAGTAGCTTAGGTGGACTAAACATGTTATTTTCCCTTTTACCTGTCTATTAGAGTGTTTCCCTTCAAGCTGATGTTTTTAACGTAGTTTGGACCACTTAGTCATTGCCACTTCCTGAGTGTCCTGGGCTTCCACATTTTTTAAATTTATTTTTTAAATTAATATTTATTGGAGTATAGTTGCTTTACAATGTTGCATTAGTTTCTGCTATACAGCAAAGGGAATCAGCTATACATATACATATACCCCTCTTTTTAAAATTTCCTTCCCATTTAGGTCACCACAGAGCACTGAGTAGAGTTCCCTGTGCTATATGGTAGGTTCTCATTAGTTATCTATTTTATACATAGTAGTGTATATATGTTAATCCCAGTCTTTCAGTTCATCCCACCCCCCTTCCCCACTTTGCATCCATACATTTGTTCTCTACATCTGTGTCTCTATTTCTGCTTTGCAAATAAGTTACCCACATTTTTAGATGTTGTGTTATCAAGTGGTGGGAACACACATCAATTGCCAAAGGAGAGATTACACTCACTCAGGTTGTTACTAACTTCTCTTTCTCCCCTTATTGCCCATATTCACATTAATTTATCTTATATGAATATGATCATTCAAAACTTATGCATATCTTTGCATTTCCACATTCACTCCAGAAAGTTATCTTGCTTTTACTCCCAGGAGAGTAATTGGGTGACCGCAGGAGAGTGTCTGTTCCATCTCAGCCATCTGCATTAACAGATGTGATTCTCCTTCTGATATATTAAGGGAAAGCAGTAGTCCAGAAAAGCATATTAAACAATGGCATACTAAAGTTTGTACTTTCTTCCTCAAGTTGCTTGATGCTTAAAGCCAAAGACAGGCTAAGAGGGACAGTTTGTTTTGTGAGTGATGGATACAGGATATGAAAAGAGGAAGAATATCTGTAAGCTACTAAAAATTGATGTTACATGCAGTATATTATTCCTTTCAACTTCCATGTTTGAAATATATTTGATATGGAGGTAAAAGAAGCATGCAGCCATCACAGCTTCAACTCATTGGTGATATCCTTCACAGGGCTCAGTACGCATTATGGATCTGACTTTTCTTTGCCCCAGTATCAAAAGAGTACTTTAGCAGAACAAGATAGAATATTGAATGGCTTAGAGGATAGCAACTGCTACTTTCCTCATCTTCCACAATCGGCAGCTATCATGGGTACCTAAATATAGGCTTTAGATTATCTTGGAAAATGATACATTGTGGGAATGAAAGGCAGACTTTCTCTCTCGCTTACTCTTTGTGTTTGCCTTGCAATCCCTAAAAGAAAAACCTATCTTCAGCCTCTTTACCATGTGGACACAGCTGCGTCCTCCCCCCACACCCTGCAACACACAGAAGGGCTACTTATCAATATGTGGCTTGTGACCGTCTTCATCAGACTTGTAATTTTGTTAAACATGCAGATTCCAGGATCCTGTGCTATACACACTGTATGAGACTCTCTTGTTCCCTGAAATTAAAATCCTCTGACTTAAAATTAACACCAAACTTTTCTGATCCCTGGAATTTACCAAAGATATATATTGTGTGTGTATGTATTGTGCCTATATATGTGTGTGTATATATCTACACACACATATATACATTTCTTCCAACTGATCAAAATATTAAAAGGGTCTCACTTCCATACTCTGTAGCCTGTTCCAGACTTTACATGCTATATCTTCTTCTTTTCATTTCTTCTTGATCCCAAATTGTTTTAATTCTTTTGTCGGTCTACAATAGCAATCATAAAAACTGTTGGTCTCTACCTTCAGTATAATAAATATCATTTTCTGCTGTAGAAAATTCTGCATAAGTTCTGTCTGAGTTGTCTGCTATGAAGAGAAACAAGTGCATGTTGGGGAAAATTTTGTGTGACACCAGTTCATGTGTTGAAATTTTCACTCAGGTGTCAGGCAGATAGACTCTCTGAAAGGGAAGGTTAGAGCTTATGTCATTGATCTCCTGTTCACTTGTTATATCTTAAAACATTCCTTTAAATGTATCATACCCTCCAAGTCTTTAATATTTAAATTGAAAGGAACACTGCAAAAAATGTATATAAAATAAAACCAACACAATTTTATATACTTATGTGTCATATTGCTCAATAGAACACATTTTATAGAACCATAAATAGAGAAATATAAATAGATCTGATACACATATTTATGTATATTTCTACTACAGTGAGTATTCAAATAATTACTCTGGAAGTCAAGACATGTTCATCTCACCACCTCTGGGGGTCTTTTAGTAAAATAATAAATCAGCTGCCAGCAAAGGTAAAAGGTACAAAGTATCAAAAGATACCCAAGGATTTTCCTGAGAGACTGTTTCAATTTGCAATGAGTTGAACAATGAAGGTATAAACAGCAGGGGTTTAGATGTGAGATCTTCAGGACAAAACAGAGTTCTATGAAAAGACTGTCCTTGGAGAAGAGGGATCATGCCCAGCCCCATAGGTGAGAAAAGGAAGGATAACGAGTTGTGGGAGGTTTTGAAAGTGGAAGGTACAGAGGAGAGGTAGGCCTCTGAGCTTTGCTGAAGAAAGGTATGGTCTAAGCAAAGTGCTTTCCCAGCCATTCTACCTGTGAGTCATAAATCCTCTGAATGCCTCCAGCAAATGGAGAATATAAGAGCTGCTGAAAATCAAACTCTGAATATACCAAGGTACAAAAGTAATCTATCTCCTTTCTATCTTAAAAAAAAATAGAAAGCTGACATTTCAGGAGACATTCAGTAATGAACCTATAACTGAGACAGCAGCAATTTCTAGGCAGCAGGACTAGAAAAATCCATGAGGGAAGTTTCTGAGGTGAAAGAAGGTTTGGGGTGTTGGTTATGATAATAACCAGGGTGAATACATTTGTTAAAACTCATTGATGTGTATGCTTGAGATCTATGCAGTTTACTGTATGTAATTTTACCTAGATTTTTAAAAATCCTGTTGAATACTGTTTATAAAAATTTGCTAGGCTGCTTTAAACATTTTTAAACATTTTTATTGGAGTATAATTGTTTTACAAAAGTGTGTTAGTTTCTGCTTTATAACAAAGTGAATCAGCTATACATATACATATATCCCCAATTCTCCTCCCTCTTGCATCTCCCTCCCACCCTCCCTATCCCACCCCTCTAGGTAGTCACAAAGCACTGAGTTGATCTTCCTTTGCTATACGGCACTGCTTCCCACTAGCTATCTATTTTACATTTGGTAGTATATATACGTCCATGCCACTCTCTCACTTCATCCCAGCTTACCCTTCCCCCACCCCATGTCGGCAAGTCCATTCTCTATGTCGAAGTCTTTATTCCTGTCCAGCCCTTAGGTTCTTCAGAACCTTTTTTTTTTTTTTTTAGATTCCATATATATATGTGTTAGCATACAGTATTTGTTTTTCTCTTTCTGACTTACTTCACTCCGTATGAGAGACTCTATGTCATTCCACCCCACTACAAATAACTCAATTTTGTTTCTTTATATGGCTGAGTAATATTTCATTGTATATATGTGCCACATCTTCTTTATCCATTCACCTGTCGATGGACACTGAGGTTGCTTCCATGTCCTGGCTATTGTAAATAGAACTGCAATGAACATTGTGGTACATGATTCTTTTTGAATTATGGTTTTCTCAGGGTATATGCCAAGTAGTGAGATTGCTGGGTTATATGGTAGTTCTATTTTTAATTTTTTAAGGAACCTCCATACTGTTCTCCATAGTGACTGTATGAATTTACATTCCCACCAACAGTGCAAGAGGGCTCTCTTTTCTCCACACCCTCTCCAGCAGTTATTATTGGTAGATTTTTTGACGATGGCCATTCTGACTGGTTTGAGGTGATAGCTCACTGCAGTTTTGATTTGCATTTCTCTAATGATTAGTGATGTTGAGCATTCTTTCATGTGTTTGTTGGCAATCTGTGTATCTTCTTTGGAGAAATGTCTGTTTAGGTCTTCTGTCCATTTTTGGATTGGGTTGTTTGTTTTTTTGATATTGAGTTGCATGAGCTGCTTGTACATTTTGGAGGTTAATCCATTGTCTGTTGCTTCATTTGCAAATATTTTCTCCCACTCTGAGGGTGGTCTTTTCATCTAGTATATGGTTTCCTTTGCTGTGCAAAAGCTTTTAAGTTTCATTAGGTCCTATTTGTTTATTTTTGTTTTCATTTCCATTTCTCTAGGAGTTGGGTCAAAAAGGATCTTGTTGTGATTTATGTCATAGAGTGTTCGCCTATATTTTCCTTTAAGAGTTTAATAGCGTCTGGCCTTACATTTAGGTCTTTAATCCATTTTGAGTTTATTTTTGTGCATGGTGTTAAGAAGTGTTCTAATTTCATTCTTTTACAGGTAGCTGTCCAGTTTTCCCAGCACCACTTATTGAAGAGACGGTCTTTTCTCTATTGTATACTCTTGCCTCCTTTGTCAAAGATAAGGTGACCATATGTGTGTGGGTTTATCTCTGGGCTTTCTATCCTGTTCCATTGATCTATTTTTCTGTTTTTGTGCCAGTACCAGATGGTCTTGATTACTGTAGCTTTATAGTATAGTCTGAAGTCAGGGAGGCTGATTCCTCCAGCGCTGTTTTCCTTTCTCAAGATTGCTTTGGCTATTTGAAGTCTTTTGTGTTTGCATACAAATTGTGAAATTTTTTGTTGTATTTCTGTGAAAATGCCATTGGTAACTTGATAGGGATTGCATTGAATCTGTAGATTGGTTTGGGTACTATAGTCATTTTCACCATGTGGATTCTTCCAGTCCAAGAACATGGTATAACTCTTGATCTGTTTGCATCATCTTTAATTTCTTTCATCAGTGTCTTAAAATTTTCTGCATACAGGTCTTTTGTCTCCTTAGGTAGGTTTATTCCCAGGTATTTTATTCTTTTTCTTGCAGTGGTAAATGGGAGTGTTTCCTTAATTTCTCTTTCAGATTTTTCACCATTATTATATAGGAATGCAAGAGATTTCTGTGCATTAATTTTATATCCTGCTACTCTACCAGATTCATTGATTAGCTCTAGTAGTTTTCTGGTAGTATCTTAAGGATTCTCTAAGTATAGTATTATGTCATCTGCAAACAGTGACAGCTTTACTTCTTCTTTTCCAATTTGGATTCCTTTTATTTCTTTTACTTCTCTGATTGCTGTGGCTAAAACTTCCAAAACTATGTTGAATATTAGTGGTGAGAGTGGACAACCCTGTCTTGCTCCTGATCTTGGAGGAAATGGTTTCAGTTTTTCACCATTGAGAATGATGTTGGCTGTGGGTTTGTCATATATGGCCTTTATTATGTTGAGGTAAGTTCCCTCTATACCTATTTTCTGGCGGGTTTTTATCATAAATGGGTGTTGAATTTTGTCAAAAGCTTTTTGTGCATCTATTGAGATGATCATATGTTTTTTCCCCTTCAATTTGTTAATATTGTTTATCACAGTGGTTGCTTGCATATATTGAAGAATCCTTGCATTCCTGGGATAAACCCCACTTGATCATGTTTTATGATCCTTTTAATGTACTGTTGGATTCTGTTTGCTGGTATTTTGCTGAGGATTTTTGCATCTAAGTTCATCAGTGATATTGGCCTGAAGTTTTCCTTCTTTTTGATATCTTTGTCTCGTATTGGTATCAGAGTGATGATGGCCTCGTAGAATGAGTTTGGGAGTGTTCCTCCCTCTGCTATATTTTGGAAGAGTTTGAGAAGCATGGGTGTTAGCTCTTCTCTAAATGTTTGATAGAATTCACCTGTGAAGCCATCTGGTCCTGGGCTTTCGTATGTTGGAAGATTTTTAATCACAGTCTCAATTTCAAAGCTTGTGATTGGTCTGCTTATATTTTCTATTGCTTCCTGGTTCAGTCTCGAAAGGCTGTGCTTTTCTAAGAATTTGTCCATATCTTCCAGGCTGTCCATTTTATTGGCCTATAGTTGCTTTTAGTAATCTCTCATGATCCTTTTTATTTCTGCAGTGTCAGTTGTGACTTCTCATTTTTAATTTGTAGTTCTATTGATTTGAGTCTTTTCCCCTTTTTTCTTGATGAGTCTGGGTAATGGTTTATCAATTTTGTTTATCTTCTCAAATAACCACTTCTTAGTTTTATTGATCTTTGCTATTGCTTCCTTCATTTCTTTTTCATTTATTTCTGATCTTTATGATTTCTTTCCTTCTGCTAACTTTGGGGTTTTTTTTTGTTCTTCTTTCTCTAATTGCTTTAGGTGTAAGTTTAGGTTGTTAATTTGAGATATTTCTTGTTTCTTGAAGTAGTATTTTATTGCTATCAACTTCCCTCTTGGAACTGCATTTGCTACATCCCATAGGTTTTGGGTCATCATGTTTTCATTGTCATTTGTTTCTAGTTTTTTTTTTATTTCCTCTTTGATTTCTTCAGTGATCTCTTGTTTACTTAGTAACATATTGTTTAGCCTCAATGTGCTTGTATTTTTAACAGATATTTTCCTGTAATTGATATCTAGTCTCATTGTGCTGTGGTCGGAAAGGATACTTGATGCAATTTCAATGTTCTTAAATTTACCAAGGCTTAATTTGTTACCCAAGATATGATCTATCCTGGAGAATGGTCCATGAGCACTTCAGAAGAAAGTGTATTCTGTTGTTTTTGGATGGAATGTCCTATAAATATCAATTAAGCCCATGTTGTCTAATGTGTCATTTAAAGCTTGTGTTTCCTTATTTAGTTTCATTTTGGATGATCTGTCCATTGGTGAAAGTGGGTTGTAAAGTCCTGTACTATTATTGTATTACTGTCAATTTCCTCTTTTACGGCTGTTAGCATTTGCCTTATATATTGAGGTGTTCTTATGTTGGATGCATAAATATGCACAATTGTTATATCTTCTTCTTGGATTGATCCTTTGATCATTATGTAGTGTCCTTCTTTGTCTCTTGTAACATTCTATATTTTAAAGTCCATTTTACCTGATATGGGTATTTCTACTCCAGCTTTCTTTTGATTTCCATTTGCATGGAATATCTTTTTCCATCCCCTCACTTTCAGTCTATATGTGTCCCTAGGTCTGAAGTGGGTCTCTTGTAGACAGCATATATATGGGTCTTGTTTTTTGATCCATTCAGCCAGTCTATGTATTTTGGTTGGAGCATTTAATCCATTTACAGTTAAGGTAATTATCAATATGTATGTTCCTATTACCATTTTCTTAATTGTTTTGGGTTTATTATTGTAGGTCTTTCCCTTCTCTTGTGTTTCCTGCCTAGAGAAGTTCCTTTAGCATTTGTTGTAAGGCTGGTTTGGTGGTGCTGAATTCTGTTAGCTTTTGCTTATCTGTAACGGTTTTAATTTCTCTGTAGAACCTGAATGACATCCTTGCTGGGTAGAGTAATTTGGTTGTAGGTTTTCCCTTTCATCACTTTAAACATGTCCTACCACTCCCTTCTGGCTTACAGGGTTTCTGCTGAAAGATCGGCTGTTAGCCTTATGGGGATTCCCTTGTATATTATTTGTTGTTTTTCCCTTGCTGCTTTTAATATTTTTTCTTTGTGTTTAATTTTTCATAGTTTGATTGATATGTGTCTTGACATGTTTCTCCTTGGATTTATCCTGTATGGGACTCACTGCACTTCCTGGACTTGATTAACTCTTTCCTTTCCCATATTAGGGAAGTTTTCAACTATAATTTCTTCAAATATTTTCTCAGTCCCTTTCTTTTTCTCTTCTTCTTCTGGGACCCCTATAATTTGAATGTTGGTGCATTTAATGTCCCAGAGGTCTCTAAGCCTGTCATCAATTCTTTTTATTCTTTTTTCTTTATTCTGCTCTGCAGTAGTTATTTCCACTATTTTATCTTCCAGGTCACTTATCCATTCTTCTGCCTCAGTTATTCTGCTATTGATCCCTTCTAGAGAATTTATAATTTCATTTATTGTGCTGTTCATCATTGTTTGCTTGCTCTTTAATTCTTCTAGGTCCTTATTAAACATTTCTTATATTTTCTCCATTCTATTTCCAAGATTTTGGATCATCTTTACTGTCATTACTCTGAATTCTTTTTCAGGTAGACTGCCTATTTCTTCTTCATTTGTTTGGTCTGGTTAATTTTTACCTTGCTCTTTCATCTGCTGTGTATTTCTCTGTCTTCTCATTTTGCTTAACTTACTGTGTCTTGGGTCTCCTTTTCAGAGGCTGCAGGTTCGTAGTTCCTGTTGTTTTTGGTGTCTGCCCCCACTGGGTATGGTTGAGTCAGTGGGTTGTATAGGCTTCCTGGTGGAGGGGACTAGTGCCTGTGTTCTGGTGGATGAGGCTGGATCTTGTCTTTCTAGTGGGTGAGACCATGTCGATTGGTGTGTTTTGGGTTGTCTGTGACCATATTATGATTTTAGGCAGCCTCTCTGCTAATGGGTGAAGTTGTGTTCCTGTCTTTCTAGTTGTTTGGCATAGGGTGCCCAGCACTGTAGCTTGCTGTTCGTTGAGTGGAGCTAGGTCTTAGCCTTGAGATGGAGATCTCTGGGAGAGTTTTCGCCATTTGATATTACATGAATCTGGGAAGTCTCTAGCGGACCAATGTCCTGAACTTGGTTCTCTCACCTCAGAGGCACAAGCCTGACACTTGGCTGGAGCAGCAAGACCCTGTCAGTCACATGCCTCAGAAGAAACAAGAGGAAGAAAGAAAGAAAGAAAGAAAGAAAGAAAGAAAGAAAGAAAGAAAGAAAGAAAGAAAGAAAGAAAGAAAGAAAGAGAAAGAAAGATTATTAAAATAAAAAAATACTTATTAAAAATTAAAAAATGAAAAATAGTGTAAAAAAAGAGAATAAAAAGAAAGAAAGAAGAGAGCAACCAACCAAAAAACCAAATCCACCAGTGATAACAAGCACTAAAAGCCATAAAAAAATAATAAAAAAAGGACAGGTAGAACCCTAGGACATATGGTAAAAGCAAATCTCTGCAGATATAATCATACAAAGAAGCATACATATACTCACAAAAAGAGAAAAAGGAAACACACACACACACACACACACATATAGATATATAAAGGTGGAAGAGAGCAACTGAATCAATAAACAAATCTACCAATGATAATAAACTCTAAATAGTAAACTAAGATAAACATAAAACCAGGAACAAATTAGATGCATAAAGCAAACCCGAAGCCTACAGTTGCTCCCAAATTCCACCACCTCAATTTTGGGATTATTCATTGTCTATTCAGGTATTCCACAGATGCAGGGTACATCAAGTTGATTGTGGAGATTTAATCCACTGCTCCTGAGGCTGTTGGGAGAAATTTCCCTTTCTCTTTGTTCACACAGCTCCCGGGGTTCAGCTTTGTACCTGGTCCCACCTCTGTTTGTAGGTTGCCTGAGGGCATCTGTTCTTCGCTTAGACAGTACGGGGTTAAAATAGCAGCTGATTAGGGGGCTCTGGCTCATTCAGACGGGGTGTGGGGGCGGGAGGGTTACAGAATGCAGGGTAAGCCTGTGGTGGCAGAGGTCAGCTTGACATTGCACCAGCCTGAGGCACTAAGTGTGTTCTTCCCGGGAAGCTGTCCCTGGATCATAGGAACCTGGCAGTGGTGGGCTGCATAGGCTCCCAGGAAGGGAGGTGTGGATAGTGACCTGTGTTTGTGCACAGGATTCTTGGTGGCTGCAGCAACAGCCTTAGCCTTTCATGCCCATCTCTGGGGTCCCTGCTGATGGCTGTGGCTCGTGCCTCTCTCTGGAGCTTGTTTAGGCAGTGCTCTGAATCCCCTCTCCTCACGCACCCCAAAACAATGGTCTCTTGCCTCTTAGGCAGGTCTAGACATTTTCCTGAACTCCCTCCCAGCTAGCTGTGGTGCACTAGCCCCCATCAGGCTGTGTTTACACAGCCAACCCCAGTCCTCTCCCTGGGATCAGACCTCCGAAGCCCGAGCCTCAGCTCCCAGCCCCCGCCCGCCCCGGCGGGTGAGCAGACAAGCCTCTTGGGCTGGTGAGTGCTGATCAGCACTGATCCGCTGTGTGGGAATCTCTCCATTTTGCCCTCTGCATCACTGTTGCTGTGCTCTCCTCCATGGCTCTGAAGCTTCCCCCCCGCCATCCCTGTCTCCACCAGTGAAGGGCTTTCCTAGTGTGTGGAAAGTTTTCCTCCTTCACCGCTCCCTCCCAGAGGTGCAGGTCCTGTCCCTATTCTTCTGTCTCTGTTTCTTCTTTTTTCTTTTGCCCTACCAAAGTATGTGGGGAGTTTCTTGCCTTTTGGGAAGTCTGAGGTCTTCTGTCAGCATTCAGTAGTTGTGCTACAGGAGTTGTTCCACATGTAGTTGTATTTCTGATGTATTTGTGGGGAGGAAGGTGATCTCTACATCTTACTCCTTCACCATCTTGAAGGTCTCTCTGCTTTTAACATTTTTTATGGAAACTCAATGGGTCAAATAGAGCCCAAATATCTTGAGGAAGAATTGATTTGGAGAACTTACCCTACCAGAGAGAAAGTCTTCTTTTAAAGATATATTAATTAAAATGATTTGGTACAAAGAAATACAAACAGAAATAGGAGGGAGACCCACACTTTTATGGATATTTGAGCCCTGAAAAAGTGGCACTGTAGCAGAATAATGAAAAGGCAAGCTTAAAAATAAATTATTTTTGTTTGAGTGGATAGCCATATGAAAAAGAATGACTCAAATCCCACTTAACATCATAATAAAAAATGCATTTCTGCTGGATTGTAGAATTAAATACTGTGAAAAGTAAAATAACAAAATCTTCAAAAGATAATATAAAATAATATCTCTATAACCCCATGTTTGGCAAAGATTTCTCTATTAAAGAAGACTGTAAAAAAGTAATGAACTAAAAAAAATCCAAATTGATAAACAAGAGCAAACTGAAGACAGCAAGAACAAATCCCAGAATAACAAAAGGAAGAAAAAACATCAGCCAAAATTAATGAATTAAAGAAACAAACAAGCAAGAGAGAACAAGTATAAAAGTTTATTCTTTTAAAAACCAAATAAAATAAACTTCCAGAAGTACTTTTAAAAATAGATAAGAGATATACAGACAGAAAGAGAATCATCCCCCAAAGAATATAAGAAATGCAAGAAAACTGTAAGTACAAACACAGCAGAGTTAAAAAGGCAATGAGAATTCATCATAAGAAACATTTTGACAACAAATGCAAAGACTTAGATGAAATGAATTAATCCCCTGAAAATTATGAATCACAAATTGTTGCACAAGAAGAAATAGGCCTAGCGAATTTTCTTGATAAGTTCTACCACACATTCAAAAATCTTATGAATTCTGTCTCATAATCAAGGAATTGATAATCCCAAAATTAGATAAGCTCCATTGTGAAAATAATGAAATGAAACAATCCTCAGATAATTTTGTGAGTCTAATTTATCCTTGGTAACAAAATCAAACAAAGATATTAATGAGAAAGTAATCTTATCGGTCAATCTCACTCCTGATTATAGACAACAAAAATTCCAAATAAAACATTAGCAAATAAAATGCAGACATGACTTTCTATTGTTTTAAGTTAAGTACAATGTAACTAAGTGGGTTTATTCCATAAATATAAAATCACTTCCAATATTAGAAAGTGCATTAGAGTAATTTTTCAAATTAGCATATTAAATCATATTAGATTTTAAAAGAAAAATCATATGATTTTCTAAATAAACACAATAAGCAAACTCAGAATAGAAAGTAACTTCCTTAAATGGCTACTACAAACATCAGTCTGACTTTTCAGCCTCCTTGGTCTCTGCTTATCCCAGCAGAGAATGAGATTATCTGTGTAGCCTCTCTTGCTGCTGGATGTGATCATGTGACAGAATTCTGGCCGTTAGATTAAGAGAGGAAGAAATGTGCATACTTCCAGGCTTGGACCACGAAAACCTCTCTTGTGATTTATGCACTGTCGTTCTCTACCTACCTGTTTACTGAACTGGCTGGCCGTGAGGATCAAGACCCACAAGATAGGAGTTATGAAATGTGTAGCAAAACACCTACCACCACAACTAGCAAACAGAGCTAGCTTTCTCAAGATCAAGAAATAAACTCCTATCTTTAAACAGATTAAATTTTGACGTTGTTTTAGCAGCTAAGGTTATCCTAACTGATGCACTTGATAAATGATATCTAAGTTCAAAGTGAGAATTCTACTACATGTAAATATAGAGGTCGCAGTCAGCACAATAAAACAGGTAAGAGAAACAAGGATTAGAAACAGGGATTAGAAAGGAAGAACGGTGTTTGTTTTTAGTCACAGAATGCATGACTCTCTGTGTAGTAAATTGAATCAATTTCAACAACAAATAACAAGAATAAATAAAAATCATTTAAGAAATTTTCCAGGGCTTCTATGGTGGCTTAAGTGGTTAAGAATCCGCCTGCCAATGCAGGGCACACCGGTTCAATCCCTGGTCCAGGAGGATCCCACATGCCATGGAGCAACTAAGCCCATGCACCACAACTACTGAAGTCCGTGTGCCTACAGCCCGCACTCCACAACAAGAGAAGCCACCGCAATGAGAAGCCTGCACACCGCAGCGAAGAGTAGCCCCCGCTCACCGCAACTAGAGAAAGCCCGTGCATGGCAACGAAGACCCAGTGCAGCCAGAAATAAAAAATATATAATTAATTTTTTAAAAAAGAGAGCTTTTAAAAAAAATTTCCAGATATAAGATCAATGTAGAAAAGCCTATTGCATTTGTACACACTAACAATAAACTCCTCAAAACTGAATTTAAAAAAGATACCATATATTATTGAAACAAAATATAAGTAACCTAACAATAAGTGCAAAAAAACAAAAGATACAGACATTGCAAAATTTATAAAACTTAATTTAAAAGTATTTTTTAAAGTGAAATAAACAGAAAACTATACTATGTTTATAGTTGTGAAAACTCAATATTGCAAAATGCCAATTTTTCCCAAGTTATCTACAGGTTCAAAGAAATCCTCAACAAAATTGCAACCTGATTTTAGTAAGATTTGAAAAGCCCCTCTAAAATGTACATGGAAGACAAAAGTGTCTAAAATACCAAATACATTCCTGGAAAAGAATAACCATGCATAGGAATTGCTTTGAATGATATCACTTTGCTTTAAAACTAAAATAACTGAAGACATGTGGTGGTGGCACACAATTCATCAAGGAGACTGAAAAGACTCCAGAAACGGAAAAAACAGTTATATGTAAATTAAGCCAAAATTAGAGATCATTGGGTATAGCATAGAAACAATTGATTACCCATAAATATAATAATAGGTCATTTGTTTCATATATCTACACACACGCGGGCGCACACAAATTCCAAATGTAATGAACACTTAAAAGTGAAGGGAAGGGCTTCCCTGGTGGCGCAGTGGTTGAGAGTCCGCCTGCTGATGCAGGGGACACAGGTTCGTGCCCCAGTCTGGGAAGATCCCACATGCCATGGAGCGGCTAGGCCCATGAGCCATGGCCACTGAGCCTGCGTGTCCGGATCCTGTGCTCCGCAACGGGAGAGACCACAACAGTGAGAGGCCCGTGTACCACAAAAAAAAAAAAAAAAGTGAAGAGAAAAACATGATATCCAAAAAAAATTTTTAGAAGAAAATCTAAAACAGTTTTGGATGATCTTGTGCTTAAAAAGTATAAACCATAAAGGCAGAGTTTGATACTTTCAACTATATAAAATATGAGAAATTCTGCTTATCAAAAGGAAATATATAAAGAAGCCACAACTGAGAAAAGCTATTTGGAACAGATATAACTGACAAAGGATGACTGTCTAGGCTTTTTAAAATCCTATGAATCAAAATACAGTCAACCTAAATAAAAAAGGACACAAGATGTGGACAAAGAGTTTTAAAGACAAAGCATGAATAAAGATATAAATGTAAATGATCTACTTCATTATTAATCAGGGAAACACCTTTCTTGTTTGACAAAAAAATACACCTTTCTTGTTTGACAAAAAAATACACATGCCCTACAACTCAGCTAGGCACACCCAATGCTCATAACAGCCTTTCTTGTGATGAAACACCCACACAGCTGGAAAACACCTAATGTTTATTAAAGGTAGTTGGACAAATACATTGTGATTATACATTCAATGGAATATCCTACAGCCATGAAATTGAATGACCTGTGGCTACATAACTACACAGCCAATTCTCAACAGCATTATGTTAAGCAAAAAGTGAGAAGGACCTAAGAACACACATAGTAAAGTTCCATTTGTTTACATTTCAAAAGGCAGAACTAGAAAATATATAGTTTATAAATACACATGTGGCAAAGCTTTAATAAAAATAAAGATTATTAAATAAAAATAAGGCTTGCTGTTACCTTTGGGAGGGATGAAAGAGATATGACTGGGGAGAGATATATTGGAAGTCTCAAAGATACTGGTAAAATGGATAATGGGATTCATACTATTAATAGTCTTTAAATTATGCCTATTCTCTGTGCATGCCTTTTCTGTGATATATTTTATTATTAAAAATATTAACACAAATAAAAGCTCAAAGTATATGGAACAAAAACTCTTACTCCATTGATATTACCAGGATTTTTCTCTCGTTATATAAATGGAAGCTCGAATTTTATTTGTGTTAATTAATTGCACAAATTTAAGCCAAGAAATTAAAAGAATTTGATGGTATAACTAGAAATGGCAAACAAAAGTATGCTTAAGGCTCACATTGACACTCAATAGAACAGACTTCTTGAATTCTACCACACAGCATTTTCAAAACTCTGTTTCTGACAGGTACTGTACAGAATATTGTTGAATTTCGACATCATTTTCATGTAGCCTGTAATCATTGTATGTCAAATTTTTCCAGCCTGCTTAAAATAGTCTTACAAGCTCTCACCTTTCAGAAGTACATTAAATAAGACCAGTCTCTGAATGTGGCCCAAGAGGAAAGAATTACCCATAATTTTTGGCATTTGTGTGATTCTTTACAGGTTGTACAGATTTGAAATGTTACAGTAACAACTCCAGCCCTGGATGCCAGGGGAAAAAAATCCCACAGCTCATTGATTTATTTAATTTATCTTACTTCCAAAGGCCCCTGCCTCATCTCCTGTTCTTTGTATTGTCCAGAAGCATTTGTGCCCTGTGCATTACTCTGTGACTTTGTACCTGCTCTTTCCTTTATTGGAATTCCTCCCTTGGTGTTTCACTTATCCTTTTCAACTTCCTTGGCACTACTTCTTCCATAAAGCATTGTCAGTGCCCCTAAGCATAGGCCACTGGCCCTCAAAGCGCGGTTCCTGCAGCAGAAGCAGCAGCAGCAGCAGCAGCAGCAGCAGCAATATTACCTGGGAGTTCATCAGAAATGCAAACTCTTGGACCCAGCCCCAGACCACCTAAATCAGACACTCTGAGGGTGGGTTCCATAGTGCTTTAGCCAGCCCTCTAAATGATTCTGATGCACATTAAGATTTGAGAATTGTTGGGTTAGACAAAATGACTCTTCACTGTGTTTCTATACCAGCTTCTACTCACCTGTATCACTGAACACTCACCATATTATGTTAAAACCCTACATTTGCCTGTCTGACTCTTTACATGAGATCCAGAGGTACAGACTGTGTCTTATTCACCTTGGTATCCAAAGCACCTGGTTCATGGGAGACACTTAGGAAATGTTAACTAAACTGTAAGAACCAAAAAGTTTTCAAGATGGCAGTCAGAGACACAAAGAAGATAAACCAGCTCCTCAGGACCCTGGGGCTCACACCAATCTTACTACCAAGGACTCCATCTGAGAGCCTCTCTCTCGAGAAGTGAGTCATCTTAGGAAAACTTTCTTATAAGAAAATAAATAATGAGTCAATGTGTTTGCAAAGGTTGGTTCCAAAGCTAGGCAAGCCTATTTGCCCAGCCACAAATGCAGCAGGAGAATGACGATTTTAGATTCAAAGGGAATCCATCCTAGTCAAAGGCCTTGACGGAGCTTGAGGGTATGGCAATGAGCCTACTCCTCTTTTTTTTCTTCTGTCACATCTGAGGCCATGAGCAACTGTGGATCACAAATCCATAGTGAGGAAACCTCTACACTGAGAGTTGGAAGAGAGGGAGAGTGTGGCATTATGTAGACCTGGAGGTTGTATTAGAATCATGGTAAATAATGGTTGAAAATAGTGGGATAGCCTGAAATTAGGAGGATGTAGATGTGTAAATTATGACAAGGCAATGTCTCAAAGTCTGGACAAGCTAGCATAAACATTCTAGAATCCAAAGGGACCTAAAAAATTCATTAGTAGGTATGAAGATCCTTGTCTCTGGCCCAATCACATATGTTTCATAAATTTCTTTTGGGAGAAGAAAAATTGTTCACATTCAGGATTTTCATAGGCAGGAAGTGAGAACAGGTAAGAAAATGCACTTGATAGAGGTTGAGGTTGGAAGCATAAAGAATCTCATGTCAGAGGGAGAATAGAATGGTTAAAAATAAAGAAAATCTGAAGACTGATTAATATCAATATTTCTGAACATTAACCGTACATAAGGAGGCAAATCTAGTATGGGTTGCAATATTGGTACTAGGTGCTATAGCAGGCACTGAAGTCCAAAGAACCAGGTCAGATGTAGTCACTGTCCTCAAAGACATCACAAGCCAGTAGACAGGGAGGTGGGTTCCAGGCTGACGCTCCTCATCTTCACATGTATTCATTCCTCACTTCCAAACAGTGCTAATGCCTCCAAACTCAGACCCTTACTCTCCTGCCTAGACCAGGGTTTCTCAAATTTTATTCGATTGTAATGAATTTGGGATTCATGATATTTTAGGCAAAATAACACATATTGTTATTTTTTACTTGAATTAACTAAAACTATCAGTTTACACTGATTCAAATAGTACCTCATGTTAGCATTTATTGTTTGTTCACCATTTATTTATTCAACCTAAATTTATTAAGAGCTTACTTTGTACTAGGTCCTGTGCAAAGCACTAGCGATATGATGGCAAACAAGAAAAACACAGTCCTTGCTCTGAGTCTCATGAAACTCTGTCTTGTATAGACAAGTGGTGGGTCATGAAATAACTGGAAGTATGCAGGAAAGAGGAAGAAGATCTACATACAAAAGAATGAGTGAGTCAAAAAATCTGCCGCACAAAGGTGATGGGTGAGTCAAGTCACAAAGAATGAGTTGCTGCTTACCAGCAGACACTGAGGACAGGGAGTAGCATGGGAAATTATTCTTGAGCTGAGAAAAAAGCAGCTCACCAGAGAGAAGAGCACCTCCAGACAAGACTAGTGGTTGTGGCTAGAAGATACTCGGGTCTGGACAGCAACAGTAGGTGAGACTAAAACACAGGCTGATGAAAAGGCCCTAGTAGCCCAGGCCAGGAGTTTGACATTGATCTTGTATGTGAGCAGGGACCACTGAAGGGTCTAACAGAGAAGTGATTTGTTTAGTTTGGATTTTAGACACAGCCCTGAAGCACTGGAGGTCTTGTGTGATGAAGTTCTGAAAGCAGGCACTAGCCAGAGACCTGAGGGGGATTTGGGGCAAAGAGGGAGGTTATTGGAGTTCTCCTGGGGTTCCTGATACCACAACAGAATGCTAACCTCACCTTTCTCTGACCTCAGGTAAAGATAGCCATTTGAGAGTGGGCACACACAGAAAGCCCTGGCTGGCTGCCTGACTACAGCCTGAGGGATGGAGGCTGGCCCGCACACCAGCAGAGTGGTGAATAGAAGACAGACCGGTTATAAGAGGTTCTTCTTTGTAGGGTGGAAAGGAAAGGTGTGTCTCTGCACACAATTTGCATCTCTCTGTGTTCTGATACAAGACCTCTTCATCTCCCTTACTTACTTACTTATCACTTACATATTTTTTCACTTTTATTGAGATATAATTGACTTACAGTTTTGTATAAGTTTAAGGTGTATGGCATAATGACTTAACAAACATATATTGAGGAAAGATTACCACATCAGTTTAGTTAATATTCATCTTCTCTTATAGTTACAATAAATTTTTTTTCCTTGCATTCAGAACATTGGAGATTTACTCTCTTTGCAACTTTCAAATATACCATATTATCTTCAGTGTTAACTACAGTCATCATGTTGTACATTACATTCCTAGTACTTATTTAACTGGAAGTATGTACCTTTTAATGGTATTGAAAATAATTTACTGGTTCTGGTCTAGTCAAGCAAGACTAGATAATACATGGTTATAATAATATATTATCTAGCATTGTAGTTTTTCAGGATGAGTTATATAATAATTACAGAGCCTATGATTTTTAATGTATGACAAAATTCCTAAGGTAGAATCTAACAGTACATTAACGGTGAATATAAAAAGCAGAGAATGTGAAATAACTGATTTAGAACCTCCACATAACCCTTTCAAACTTCTGAAATATAAGTACATCTGTGTCCTTCCTTTTGTGAACTAGGCAGTTTTATTTATTCTCTCTCATTTGAAGATAGAACTGGTTCAAATAAAACCCACATCAAAGACAAAACTTGTTTTGTTGGGGACTTTTGGGGAGGATGTTTCCTATTCCACTAATCGTGATTCTGCAAAATGTCTATAAGCCTCTATTTCTTCTCCTTAAGGCCCCTGGGAGGGATGAGGTTTTTAAAGCTGCAGAGTCATGCCAGTGGAAAGAATATTGAAATGAGGTCAGATAACCTAAACCTTTCAGTCCTTATATGGCTTTTTACAAGTTTAACATGACCTCAATTTCTAATTGATAACACTTGCCTGCCAGAATTTTTACAAGATTTAAATAAAAAGTAGCCGATAAAGTGCTCAGTAACATGTAATATGACATACATATTTTAACATCAGTATCATCATGATCAGCAATAGATACTGAAAAGTCACCATAATATATAAATAGCTCATTGGAGTGTAAGGGATCAAGGGAATGAGGAAGATGATATTTTCCATAAACTACTAAAAGCTGAAGGTCAAGTAACTCTCTGAGAAACAGACATGGAATAATTACAATGTTCTACAACCTGTCCTGTTGTTAGCACAGTCAGTCAAAAATAAGTTATTTGCCAGATTTTAAATCTCTGTAGAAATTGAAGACTGTTCATTTAGCACTCGGGTCCATAAACCCCCAAAGACAAAATCTAAATTTTCTGTGCAGTGGAATAAATGATTGTAGGCAATCTCAGTCATCCAACAAGATTTATTGTTGGGGATTGGAGTAGATGGGCCATAAAACCCACCTCTGTCTATACAGATGAATTTACTTGGTATTTGCTGAATTTTTACCTTAGTGAGCACTGTTTAGATTGAATGCTTTAGAAATGATAGAGAAACTAAAAACAGAGGTATAGTAAACTTTTTTTGTTTATTTGTTGTTGTTGTCTCCCAATGTTAATTTTTGAGAACCACCCTTCCCCCACTTTTAGCCCATGAGCGGAGGTAAGACTGAATCAGTCCTCAATTCCTGGAGTGCAACATGTGACTTAGCCTTAAGCCAACAGGAATATTTTTCCAATCCATGTTTATCAGTTCAGAGATAGACTTGTTTCCCAGTAGAACTAAAAATATGCAATGAACTTTGAGCAGAAACTTCTAGGGAAGAGCAACTTAACCGATAGTATTAATACATTGCTGTTGAGGCTGCCTTGCTTCAAAGGGCCAAAATTTAATCCAAATGAGAATAGAGCCGGGTCAGCAAGATAAAAGTCAGGAAGAGGAAGAGAGAGAAACTGAATTCTGCAGTAAACTGTTCCTGAGACCTGTCTTTACTGCAGGAATTTTCAGATAAGCTCACCTTTTGCTTAAGCCAGTTTGCCTTGGGTTTTCTTTGGCTTGCAATGGAAAGAGGTTTAAACGATAGAGAAGTGGAAAATTTGATTATGAGATTCAGAAAGTTATGAATAATCAATATTCCCAGATTTAATAGAAATCAAAATGAATCACATGCCATCAAAAGCCACTCACATCCATTCAGGCAAAGCCATGGTAAGAAATTAAACTAACCATAGAACGTTAGAGAAGAAATCATATGCTACCAGGAATCCAAATATGCAGATGCTCAGAAACTAGGCAAGCAAGCAGATGAAAATCAGATAGATTTAGCTGCTAATGGGCAAGGCAAACCCAGAGTAGCAGTTTAACAAATATTTATTTAATGATTTTTATTAAGAGTAAAACAAGTGATCAAGAATCTGTTTAGTCACATGAATCAAAAGGACATGAAAGAGCTAATAATGTAAAAATGATAAAAGTGCAACATGAAAAACAATAATAAAAGCTAGCATTGATTGTCTATTATGCCAGATATTATTCCCTGCAGTTTATATCTACATTGTCTCATTTTATATTCACTAGATCTCCATGAGATAAATGCTGTCACCTACATTTTAGGTAGATAAAGCCATGCCATAAGAGTGTGGGCTTTGGAATTAATGCTTTGTTTTCAGAAACTGTTTCCACAGTATTCTCAATTCTTTATTCCCTCCTTGTGTTAGAATAATATATCATGCCTTCAACATTGCAGTGCCTCCACTATGGTGGAGAATATATTCCCATGCCACTGATGGCAATTAGCTTTGGCCATGTGGGTAGAAGAGGCAGTGGGCCAGCTCTGGACTGAGGATGTATAAGCATCCCATGTTGCTGCTCTCTCTCTTACACTCCTGAGATCCACCATGAGAAGGATATGTTCCGGGTAGTGAAGACACAGACCTGAACTCAGCCAGAAGTCTAAAGTCCAGCTGGGCTCAACCAAGTCAACCAAATCACATGCACATCCTAAGAATAAAATAAATGTTTACTGTTGGAATCCACTAAGAGGTTAAGATTATTTTTATCACAGAAAATAAAAGAGATATTGAAGCACATACCTGTTCATACCAGGAAGTGTCTTAAGGAGGTAGCCACTAATCCAAAGGCAAAACCAGAGCTGACTGACAGGTGGGATCAAGAAATAGTTCTGAACAACTGACCCTCTTTGTGCCACCAATAAATTGTGAATCCATCTACTATCAGATGTGTTTTACAAAGTGATTCAGTTCCTGTTGGAAGGCATTAGAGCAAAAGCCCAGGCCTTATTATGCAGGCAAGTTCAGTATGAAATCCAGACTCTGCCCCTTCTTAGTTAGACTATCCTGTTATGCCTTGTTTTTTTTTTTTGTTTGTTTTGTTTTTGCACCTGCAGAATATGACAAATAACAGAACATCTAACTCATTGGGTTGCTGTGAGGCTTTATTGATGTAACATTTATCAAACTCTGCCTAATCCAGAGCTAGCACTTAATAAGCACTGGCTCTTTCTAGGGTAGTTGTGTCTGTCAATATTGTTTGTCAATATCCTTCCCAAACAATCATACTGACCTATTTTGACATGGGGGGTCCACCAGTGTAGTAAAGTGTATTTGAGCTGGAAAATATATTTAGCAAATGTAAATCAATTCAAAGATCTGGTTATTAGGTAAAAATTACGTTTCTGCCTTTTCTTTACTCTTCTCTTTAGATGTCGGCACCACTCCTAATTACCAAGCCCAATCTCCACTGCTCTCTACAAACATAACATGACTGCAAACGTTGAGAGAGGGTTGAAAGTTTTTAATTTTAGCTAACAGAACTTTAACTCTTTAATTGCAGGGGTATATGAACTGAAGATGGTTCTGCGTGTTTCCTTCAGAAAGAAAGATGCAAAACAGAAGCAGTTATTCATCTGGCAGTGATAGTAAATATCTTCATTCCAGAAACTCAAGTTTCTCCTTGAAGATGTTGACTTCAAATGGATTTTAAAGATTTATTTTCTTTTAGTTTTACTGTTCCCTGATTTGATTTCAATGACAAAAAAGCCAACAAGGTCAGAGGTTGTATCTTCATTGATTATAATCAATGGCTTAGTAAAGTGAGATGAACATTACAGAGATAAAATATCTGACAACAATTTTGTAATAACACAATGCTACTTGGGAGCCCAGATGACAGGTGGTTATGCCATTAAGATGTCCTTGGAGAAGGGAAGAGGGTGGGTGGAAGTGTGTTCATCTCCTCTGAGAGGAGAGTTCAGTGCTCTGATATTCTTGAAGTAAAGATGCAAATTCAAAGCGCAGTAAGAGATGCAGGAGTAGCATCACTCTATGTGAGCATTTGCTACTGGTAGATACTTCGACAAACTCTTTACCTAATGAATGATTTAATTCATACAACTGGTCTATGAAATCGATATTACTGTACCCTCTTGCTGAGGAGTGCTTTTCCCATGATTACACAGCCACTTGATCCTACATATATTTACACCAAAATATGTTTTTAAACACTTTACTAACATCTTTCCTTTTATGCATTTAGTTATTCTTTCAATAAATATTTATTATGCTCCTTCTATGTGCCGAACAAAAATCCTTGCTCTAGTGGAATTTACATTCTAGGAGGCATGAGAGAGACAGACAGTATATGAATAAATAGATTCAGATAATACATGCTATGTGGTGGAGGAGTAAAGCACAGTAAGCAGGAACAGGCAGTGTAGCAGAGATTGATACTATTTTAAGGAGGTGGTCACCTCAATGCAGGCTTCATTGATAACGTGATTATTGAGAAGCTCCTAAGGAAAATGTTCCCTCCAGCCATGCATATATTTGCAATAAGATCATCCCAGGCAGAGAAATAACATGTGGAAAGGATCTAAGACAGGGCCGTGTTTGATGTGTCCAAGAAAAACCAGAGAAACCAGAGAGGGTAAGAGTGGTAGGAAGATAAGATTACAGAAATAGTGAGAAGGCATCACATAAGGACCTGTACATCATTGCAAGGACTTTTCCTCTGAGTGATGTGGGACGTCTCTGGCAGGTCTGGAGAAAAGCCATGGCATGAGCTGACTCACATCCTAAAAGGTTCACTTTGGGCTCTATACTAACAATCGTGGGTAAGTGTAGAGGCAGGGAAACGATTTAGGAGACTACTGTGATAATCCAGGTGAGAAATAATGATAGCGTGTATCACTGTGATTGCAGTGGAAAAACCTGCAGAAGTAGAACCGCACAATTTACTGATGGTTGGACATGAGATACGAGAAAAGGAGAGGATTCGAGGATTATTCTAAGTTGTATGGTTTAAGCAATTGAATTGAGTAAATTAAATCTGGATTAGTACGTCTGTAGGGTTAAGACATGGACTTAATATAGAAGCACCTAGACAGCCCAAGAGGTGGAAGGAATGGATGAAGGGATAAAGAGATGATGGATGGAATGAAGAGAAAAAAGGAGAGACGGATTCTGAAACCACCTATTTATTTTGACATTGAGTTTGAAAATAAGATGGTAATATTTTTTGAGGCAACATGAAAATTCTGAATAAATTCTATGTGTTTGGAACTTTGAAAATCATTACAAAAAGCAACTTTAGAAATAGAAATAAATAAGCTGCCATTATTCCATTCAAAAAATGAATAAAGTATAAGTGAAGATTTTCATCTATTTTATGCCATTCTCAGAAGTGCACTTAAACTGATGGTTTACATTTGCTTCCTGAAGACATGGTCCCACAGATGTTTGCCATGGTGAAGCATATGCACAGGTACATATGTGTCTTTAGAGCTTATTAATAATTACCTACAACAAATTTCATTACAGACCATCACTGATATCACTGACTGCAAAACTTTGTTCTCATTGGTGCATATATGTTTGACTTTTACAAATATTCCAAGATGATTTGGAGGTCACCCTCATGTCAAGGTCAATCAGATCATGATGGGGGCTGAGAGTCAGAAAACAAGATGCCATCATAAAGCAATGGAACTACTCTCCTTGTATGGCTCAGAAATTATTTCCACACACATCTTGAACAACAAAATATCAAGACAATCAGCCAATCTCTCAATATGATTTCTTTTAAAAATAGCTCTACTCTGAATATATCAATTAATGTGTTATTTAATAAGCTTGACATTATGGTCATAAGTTTAATGAGGTATTGGCAATAAAAGGTGGTAAATTAATTAGTACAAATTCCTCTTATTTTATTTATTGATTTATTTTGGTGAGTCTCTTGTGTAGTATTTTTAAGTGGGTAGATGGTATATTAGGGAGGCCTTTAGTAAATGGGAAATGTCTGAGATTTCAAGTTTAACCCCCGATTTAGGAGATTACTCTTCATTTACCCTAAAATGATTTACAAAATAAAGAAGATTAAAAAAAGGAAGACACAGTGCCAGACAAACTGAGATTGGCTTTTCACTCTTTACAAAAAGGATGTTTCCTTCCTCTCTCTTGTATTTCCTCTTTATTTCCCTGGGAGAAATAGTACGAGAAAAACACATTACTCAAAATAAGCCTGAGACTGAAAGAAAATAATAAAATCGAGTGATAGGTTACAAATGAGAAAAGAGTCCAGCAAATCAAATATCTAATGACAATGAAGATAAAGAGAATGTGTAGGAGCAGACAAAAAGCAAAAGTGGTGGAAGGGAAGACATATAGATTCAATCACAGACAGGGCCTGAAAATTAAACGCCCCCAACAAAAGTTGGCTTGCAGAGAAATTAAAAAGAAAATGGGGATTGCAGATGGGAGGGGATAAGTAATGCAGTCTTTTCCTTCACAGAGTAAAACCTGGCTTTAGAGAGAAGAGGCCATTAATAAAGCTTATCCAGTCAAACAGCATCAAGAGAGATCAATCCAACATGGCCCTTCAGTGAAAGCAAAACCCAGTGTTTGCGCAGCTGACTGTGTGTCCACCATAAAGCCAACATGTAGGAAGAGCTCTGGATTGACAAACAGGAGCTCTAGAATCTAATTCCAGGTCTGTCACAGCTCACCAATGTCCTTCAGGAAATCCCTGGACCTCAGCAGCATCATCTATAAAGTGGGAGAATCGAACTAAATGGTTTCTAAGACCACTTCTGGCTCTAGTATTTAACGACCTATACAATATCTTCCATTAAACGTCAGGAATTTGAGCCAAAATTGGTAGAAGGACAAACTAATCAATGTCAGACTTCTTGATCAATGTTTTTGATTTCTCTTCACTTTTACTCCTGGAAAGCAATCTTTTCCAAAAAAGCAAAAAAAAAAAAAAAAACAAAAAAGCAAAAGCTTTTCCAAAAAAGTTCATTACCTTACTAACTTGTCCATCTTTCAAATCGCATGATTTATTAAATCCCATCAGTCTGGAAATACCCATAATGAAAATGTAATGATTCTCCCTTGTGTCTCTCTAGGATAGGATCACAAGGTGTACAGAACTGTCACTTACTAGAGCAGTATCTGTGAAATGTCAGAGTCTTCTGCATCTGGAACTTCTTAATTCCAAAGAATGTTGGAATTGGAATGATCTGAGAAAACATCTAATGATCACAAAGGATTATCAAATAATCTTTTGTAAAGAGTCACTTTCTTTAGCACATTTAAAATATGTTACATTTGGGGCTTCCCTGGTGGCGCAGTGGTTGAGAGTCCGTCTGCCGATGCAGGGGACATGGGTTCGTGCCCCGGTCCGGGAAGATCCCACATGCCGCGGAGTGGCTGGGCCCGTGAGCCATGGCCGCTGAGGCTGCGCGTCCGGAGCCTGTGCTCCGCAACGGGAGAGGCCCACGTACCGCAAAAAAAAAAAAAAAAAAAAAAAATATGTTACATTTTACAGATTAAAACAGTTTTTAAAAACATTTTTTAAAAACTCAGTTTACATATAACTTTTCTATTTCATCAGTTACTTTAAAAAAACCTACACTTCCCACTCACATATTTCACCAAAATTACTTATACCTGTCACATAAAGCCACTTAATTTTAAAAGATGATGATTTGTTTATGTGTCTAAAGCTCTAATGGATATAAGAAAATGCAGCAGTAAGAGTGGAGAGAGTCTAGAAATATATGTCATTAATTAGCATTGTTATCATTTTATGGAATTATTTCAGTGCAAAATATAGCAAATCCAAGCATCCACAGAGGTAAATTCCCCTCTTGCCATACACGCTAACCGTCACCCTATAATTTATTGAGGTATCAGATGTGTGTGTATACAATGTGCTATACACAGAATGTAAAGAACAATTAGAATAATTGAAAGAAGCTGGATGTTTATTATACTGATGACTCAAAACCAGTGAGTGTTTTACAAAATGTCAGAACTTAGAAAATTAATTTTCCGTTACCTGGGAAATTTAACTATTACCACACCTCATTCTGACCCCACCCTAATACCCCCCAGACCCCCACCCAACTAAGCCAGATAAATGATGTATTTTTGCATTACTTCCTTTAAACTTCAAGGAAAGTTCCTACATTAGTCTTGAAGAAATTATTGACTTTGAAGATCTAATCAGAAATTCAATCTGTAGGAAATTGTTCTAAGGAAATAACCATAGATGGCTGCAAATACATCTTATCATATGCATAATTAAAATTTTTTAAGTAACTACATATCAAGAAAGAATATATATATATATATATATATAGAAATAGGTATAATTACATTCATATCATGTAACATTGTGTAAAAAAAAAATAAAAAGTCTTAGACTTTTAATAGAGATGCTCACAAATCAAAAGATGCCCAGAAAATAATGTTTAAGGGGATAAGTAAATTGTAAGAATACGAACTGTATTATTCCATTGTTTTGTTTTGGTTTTTTTTAACTGCATATGAAATATATACATAGCACACTGTTAGCAGAGGTTGTCCTACTGTTTCTTATCTGCTTGAATATTCCTCTTCTGTAGATCTCATCATATTATTCAGGCCTTTCTTTTCTCCAAAACAGGTCAAGCAGCTCAAACACATTATCTGGTTACAGCAAAAGTATACCTTTCTATTTTAGTTTCAATATTTTTTTATCTTCCTATAGGAAAACAAAGTCGACTTCAAATACATTGAAGAAATTGAGGTCACATACCTCTCATTTGATCAGTCCTCTGTTTCTCAAACTGTCCATTGATTTTAAATATTTAAAACCTCAAGTACTCACTTCAAAAGATCAAACTAACATAAAGGCAGTCATTTCAGGCCCAGTGCCAACCAATTTGGGAGAGACCATAACATAGGTCAGAAAAAGGGCAGAACACTTCAATGCACCAATAGTCACAAGGACTCATAACATTTAAAGCCAATTATGTAGCTTGCCTTTCTCACCACAACATTTCTGAACAGAGGAAATTAAAGCATAAATAACTTCTAGAAAAGGGGGGAAAGCATTAAAACTAAGACCATATGACTTTTAGGTATGACATTATGTGAAAAAGGGAATGGCATTTGCATTGGTACCCATGATGCTTAAATACCAGACGACTTTAATTTTTCTAAGTCAAACTTTCCTCAACTCTTCAATAGAAATAATACTGCCAGCTTCATAGAATTATGGTAAACCATAAATGAGCTAATGACTCTACAGTACTTAGCAAGTACAAGAAAAAAGCAAGCTCTCAAATCGTAGGTAATGGTGGCAGTTCTGGGAATGATGATATTAAAGGAATCTTGTAATCCTAGTGTTGTTTATTTCAGTCATGCTGCTGAGAGTTAATAGAGGTAGGAGTGGAGATTATAGGTACAGCAGCAGAAACAGCCATAGTGGGAGTAGCTTTAGCAATAATCATATACTGATTATGTTCCCATTCCTGAAAACCAATGAAGGACCTAATCCCATAATGATCTATACCAGGAATCAGCAAGTTATAACCTGCCTCCTGGTTTAGTACGTCCTGGGAGCTAAGAATATTTCTTACATATCTTAATGGTTGCATTTTAAATGATTATTTAAGCAACTACATAATATCCTTAACTTTGCCTCTTGACCTACAAAGTCAAAAATATTTACCAGCTGGCTCTTAAGAGGAAAAGTTTACTGATTTCCACCCTATATTGTTGATTACTGTAAAACTCCCAGGACATCCCTTATCCTTTGTCTAAATGTTCCTCATATCCCCTAATCTGACCCACTTTAACAACCACCTTCAAATACCCATACCTTAGCAAAGTTCCCTAAATTCTCAAAATCTGTTTCCCCACCTTCTTAAATCATAGATTAATAATGAGGTTGATCAGTTGTCCACATGTTTCAAGACCAATTCTTAAGTCCATGCTTTGCCCAGCATTCCTGACTCTTGGGCAAGGCATCTGTCCTGGAAACATGAATTCTGCTTCTGCAGTAAGAGGAATCACTTTAATTTTATTCATTAGAACTGGTCTGTAGCCAAGCAACCCTTCATCATTCTTTTTCTAATGTTGACCTGACCCAATATTGTCTTGCAATTGATCCAGTCAACACCTAATTAAGGAGGTGAGTATTGATGGTAAATAGCCACACTTTAATTTATAATGACTTTATTTCAAGAATTGTTTACCTGTGGGAAAATGAGATTCCTTCTCAGTGAATTCAAACAGTGGCTATCAGAATCTCCAAATCAACCCAAATAGATTTGCCACAAGTATTTTATGTTTCAGATTTCCCCAAGGCAACAGACCAAAAGTACAATTTATGCATAGACATGATAAGCTGTTACTTGTTTCAATGTGATTTACAGGCCACTGTTAAATCTTTCCTAACCAAAATAATTTATTTAACTTACCTTCTACAAAATGACTTAAATTTTACCATTATAGAGACCCCTTGGCTAATGAATTTCAATGCTTTCAGGTGTAAATTTATGGTACCAAGAACCAGCATTAACACATGAGGTTCTTTTAATTCACTATCAGCCTAGGCCTTTTTGATCCATCTCTGAAGAAAATGTATAACTGAAGAAATTGTAGGTTGTAAGGAAGGATACTTCAGAATGCAAAGCAATATTCTAGAGAAAGTAAGTTTTATTGAGATTCCAAAGTTAGGGATGAAAAGTTGGAAGTATACTCTGAGACTAATAATGTATTGGGAAATAAATTAGTAGTATCTGCCTAAAGAGCTATAATAAAAAATATTCCAGAACTAGACACAGATATAGTAGGAAATACTACAGTCATAAATGAAAACTTCCAACATGGGTAGAGAAATAGGAAGTGACATTACAGGTGCTCTATATTTGACTACAGTAGGGCAGTGGTTCTCAAATTCCAGATTTCATTAGAGTTTCCTGGATGGTTTGTTAAAACACGTTTCTGATGCAGAAGGTCTGAGTAGGGCTTGAACATGTTTATTTTTAACAAATTCCCAGGTTATGCTGATGTTGCTAGGCAGGGACCACACTTCGACAACCATTGGCCTAAGGTGTTACATGCCATCCACTTCACATTGGACTGAAGAAACCTAGAAAAGGAACATGGAATTTCATGTCTATTATCTTTAATATCTTTAATCTTTGGAAGATTATACACATTTAAACTGTTCTTAGACCTGTACCTGTAAAGCCTCATATAATACTGTTATAGTACAAGAAGTTCTTAGAGAAACTCTTTCTTCAACTTCTTAGAGTTGTCAGATTCAGCAAAATAAAAGAAAATCATATATAGACACATATATATGTATAAGGTACATATGTGTATACATATACACATACCCACTTATGTATACATATATGTATATATATATACAAGACATCCATTTAAATTTGAATTTTATATAAATAATAATATTTTTAATTATAAGTATGTTCCATGCAATATGTATCTGAAATTCAAATTTAACTAGGCATTCTGTGTATTATCTGGCAAACTTATTTCTGAAAAGCCAATGTGGGAAAGCTTCTAGAAAAGCAGAATGCAATAATTCCATCTCCTAAACCAGAGATATAGAGAACATTTAAAAGACGATTTCAGAAACCCCATAGTACTGATTATGAGTACTTTGAATTAACGATCCATCTCTCAAATAGATGGTGCTTGTTTCTGTTTAGCAGGCTGCAGAAGTAATAAGGCAATAAGGGATAGAGACCTAGAACTGATTAGAAAGAAACCAAAAAATGAGCTGGGTGGGACTAAATGTGTGCCATACCTCTCCACTCTATCACTTTGACCTTGTTCTGTAGTAGTCTTAAACACTCCTAACAAGAAAAGGAGGGAAAGCTGAAAGCAGTATGAGGCTATATCAATCCATATCCAATAAGGAAAATTCCAGGTACTTTTAAAAACTGAACTTAATGCAAAAATTTTGTTACAAGGAGATGGAAGATCTGGAGGAATAAAAGAAGAAGGCAAGTGTAGCAGGAGGCTGCTAGCTCCCAGAGAGCTGAAGAAAGAGGGGTCTGCTACCACCCTGAACCCATGATCTCTGTCCCATTGAAATTGCCATAGTTGGATGTGAGTTACCTTATCTGGAGCCAATGCACACAGCCCGCTAGTAACCATTGCTAACATCTCCATTTTTTTCTGCCGATGGCACCACTGCCAGGTTATAAAGCACCACCAGAAACTACAAGAAAATGCCTCTCCCTTCCTCTTAATTTCCAGCCTCACTCCAATATCTGCCATTGGTTGAACTTGACAGGAAGTCAACTGGCAAGGGAATCTGGAGACACACAGTCTAGCCTTCCACCCTCGTCGGCAAGGGAAGAGTACAGAAGGGTTAGCACGAAGCTGAGAGAGTGGTGTCTAGCCACCACTTGGCACAGTTCACTCCTAGCAATGCGTTTTCATGCCCACTGATCTTTCTCTATTTCACCTTCCACACAGCAACCTTCACAGTACCGGGTTTCAACACAACAAAAAGCAGTTAACTTTCATAAATTTGAGTACACATTCATTTCCCCACTCAGTCAAATAAGTGCCTGGATAATATTAATTCCCTTTCTAATCTAGTTATAAGCCCACTTAGCTACACCATTACTTAAAGAGGCAATTAAAACACTTCTTACATTTGATATTTATAACTTCCTTAATCAATGACCTATGTCATGTTCTCTTTGCCCCAGCCAATACCTCCGCAGGCTGATATTCTTTACCCACTGTTTGACCTAAACATTTATTTGTGAAGGTTCTGTTTACTTATTGGCCTTGCTTTTACTGGATTTCTATAATCTTCCATTAATGTTTAATACTGTATATGGAAGAACTAAGAGGCACCCCAGATAATGTCCTGAATATCATAGTTCCTCCAGCCTCTATTAGCAAAATTTTATTTCTACCTCATAATCAGAATAAACAAGCCACAGCCTGTATAGCAATCTTATCCTCTTGGTTAGATGAGGAGGTCAAAATAACCAGGCAGCAGTCTCAACTTTGACTTTATTGAAAAAACTACAGTGATTCATTATTTTTCATTTTTTTTAACTTCTAGGAAGTTTTTTTTTCTTTTTGTTTTTTTTTAAATAACTTTATTGGAGTATAATTGCTTTACAATGGTGTGTTAGTTTCTGCTTTATAACAAATGAATCAGTTATACATACACATATGTCCCCATATCTCTTCCCTCTTGCATCTCCCTCCCTCCCACCCTCCCTATCCCACACATCTAGGTGGTCACAAAGCACCGGGATGATATCCCTCTGCTATGAAGCTGCTTCCCACTATATATCTATTTTATGTTTGGTAGTGTATATATGGCCATGCCACTCTCTCACTTGTCCCAGCTTACCCTTTCCCTTCCCATATCATCAAGTCGATTCTCTAGTAGGTCTGCATATTTATTCCCGTCTTGCCCCTAGGTTCTTCATGACCAATTTTTTTTGTTTGTTTTTAGATTCCATACATATGTGTTACCATACGGTATTTGTTTTTCTCCTTCTGACTTACTTTACTCTGTATGACAGTCTCTAGCTCCATCCACCTCACAACAAATAACTCAATTTCATTTCTTTTTATGGCTGAGTAATATTCCATTGTATATATGTGCCACATCTTCTTTATCCATTCATCTGTTGATGGACACTTAGGTTGCTTCCATGTACTGGCTATTGTAAATAGAGCTGCAATGAGCATTTTGGTACATGACTCTTTTTGAATTATGGTTTTCTCAGGGTATATGCCCAGTAGTGAGTTTGCTGGGTCATATGGTAGTTCAATTTTTAGATTTCTAAGGACTTACATACTGTTCTCCATAGTGGCTGTATCAATTTACATTCCCACCAGCAGTACAAGAGGGTTCCCTTTTCTCCACATCCTCTCCAGCATTTACTGTTTCTAGATTTTTTGATGATGGCCATTCTGATGGGTGTGAGATGATATCTCATTGTCGTTTTGATGTGCATTTCTGTAATGATTACTGATGTTGAACATTCTTTCATGTGTCTGTTGGCAATCTGTATGTCTTCTTTGGAGAAATGTTTATTTAGGTCTTCTGCCTATTTTTGGATTGGGTTGTTTGATTTTTTTTAATATTCATCTACATGAGCTGCTTGTAAATTTTGGAGGTTAATCCTTTGTCAGTTGCTTCATTTGCAAATATGTTTTCCCATTCTGAGGGTTGTCTTTTGGTCTTGTGTATGGTTTCCTTTGCTGTGCAAAAGCTTTAAAGATTAATTAGGTCTGATTTGTTTACTTTTGTTTTTATTTCCATTTCTCTAGGAGGTGGGTCAAAAAGGATCTTGCTGTGATTTATGTCATAGAGTGTCCTGCCTATGTTTTCCTCTAAGAGCTTGATAGTTTCTGGCCTTACATTTAGGTATTTAATCCATTTTGAGTTTATTTTTATGTATGGTGTTAGGGAGTGATCTAATCTCATACTTTTACATGACCTGTCCAGTTTTCCCAGCACCACTTATTGAAGAGGCTGTCCTTTCTCCACTGTACATTCCTGCCTCCTTTATGAAAGATAAGGTGACCATATGTGCATGGATTTATCTCTGGGCTTTCTGTCCTGTTCCATTGATCTATCTTTCTGATTTTGTGCCAGTACCATACTGTCTTGATTACTGTAGCTTTATAGTATAGTCCAAAGTCAGGGAGCCAGATTCCTCTTGCTCCGTTTTTTGTTCTCAAGATTGCTTTGGCTATTTGGTTTCTTTTGTGTTTTCATACAAATTGTGAAATTTTTTGTTCTAGTTCTATGAAAAATGCCAGTGGTAGTTTGATAGGGATTGCATTGAATAAGTATATTACTCTGGGTAGTAGAGACATTTTCACAATGTTGATTCTTCCAATCCAAGAACATGGTATATCTCTCTATCTATTTGTAGCATTTTTAATTTCTTTCATCAGTGTCTTATAATTTTCTGCATACAGGTCTTTTGTCTCCTTAGGTAGGTTTACTCCTAGATGTTTTATTCTTTTTGTTGCAATGGTAAATGGGAGTATTTTCTTGATTTCACTTTCAGATTTTTCATCATTAGTGTATAGGAATGCCAGAGATTTCTGTGCATTAATTTTGTATCCTGCTACTTTACCAGATTCATTGATTAGCTCTAGTAGTTTTCTGCAGCATATTTAGGATTCTCTATGTATAATATCATGTCATCTGCAAACAGTGACAGCTTTACTTCTTCTTTTCCAATTTGGATTCCTCTTATTTCCTTTTCTTCTCTGATTGCTGTGGCTAAAACTTCCAAAACTATGTTGAATAAGAGTGGTGAGAGTGGGCAACCTTGTCTTGTTCCTGATCTTAGTGGAAATGTTTTCAGTTTTTCACCATTGAGGATGATGTTGGCTGTGGTTTTGTCATATATGGTCTTTATTATGTTGAGGAAAGTTCCCTCTATGCCTACTTTCTGGAGGGTTTTTATCATAAATGGGTGTTGAATTTTGTCAAAAGATTTCTCTGCATCTATTGAGATGACCATATGGTTTTTCTCCTTCAATTTGTTAATATGCTGTATCACATTGATTGATTTAAGTATGTTGAAGAATCCTTGCACTCCTGGAATAAACCCCACTTGATCATGGAGTATGATCCTCTTAATGTGCTGTTGGATTCTGTTTGCTAGTATTTTGTTCAGGATTTTTGCATCTATATTCATCACCGATATTGGCCTGTAGTTTTCTTTCTTTGTGACCTCCCTGTCTGGTTTTTGTATCAGTGTGATGGTGGCCTCGTATAATGAGTTTGGGAGTGTTCCTCCCTCTGCTGTATTTTGGAAGCGTTTGAGAAAAATAGGTGTTAGCTCTTTTCTAAATGTTTGATAGAATTTGCCTGTGAAGCCATCTGGTCAGAGGCTTTTGTTCGTTGGAAGATTTTGTGTTTTTTTTTGGTATTTATGGCTGTGTTGGGTCTGTGTTTCTGTGTGAGGGCTTTCTACAGTTGTGGCAAGCGGGGGCCACCCTTCATCGTGGTGCACAGGCCTCTCACTATTGTGGCCTCTCTTGTTTCAGAGCACAGGCTCCAGATGCGCAGGCTCAGTAGTTGTGGCTCATGGGACTAGTTGCTCCGCCGCATGTGGGATCTTCCCAGACCAGGGCTCGAACCCATGTCCCCTGCATTGGCAGGCAGATTCTCAAACACTGCGCCTCAAGGATAACCCTGTTGGAAGATTTTTAATCACAGTTTCAATTTCAGTGCTTCTGATTGGTCTGTTCATATTTTCTATTTCTTCCTGATTCCGTCTTTGCAGGTTGTGCATTTCTAAGAATTTGTCCATTTCTTCCAGGTTGTCCATTTTATTGGCATAGAGCTGCTTGTAGTAATCTCTCATGATCTTTTGTATTTTTGCAGTGTCAGTTGTTACTTCACTTTTTTCATTTCTAATGCTATTGATTTGAGTCTTCTCCATTTTTTTCTTTATGAATCTGGCTAATGGTTTATCAATTTTGTTCTCACAGAACCAGCTTTTAGTTTTATTGATCTTTGCTATTGTTTCCTTCATTTCTTTTTCATTTATTTCTGATCTGATCTTTATGATTTCTTACCTTCTGCTAACATTGGGGTTTTTTTGTTCTTCTTTCTCTAATTGCATTAGGTGCAAAGTTCGGTTGTTTATTCGAGATGTTTCCTGTTTCTTAATGTAGGATTGTATTGTTATAAACTTCCCTCTTAGAACTGCTTTTGCTGAATCCCATAGGTTTTGGGTTGTCGTGTCTCCATTGTCATTTGTTTCTAGGTATTTTTTGATTTCCTCTTTGATTTCTTCAGTGATCACTTCGTTATTAAGTAGTGTATTGTTTACTTTCTATGTGTTTGTATTTTGTACAGATCTTTTCCTGTAATTGATATCTAGTCTCATAGCATTGTGGTCGGAAAAGATACTTGATACAATTTCAATTTTTTTAAGTTAACCAAGGCTTGATTTGTGACTCAAGATATGATCTATCCTGGAGAATGTTCCATGAGCACTTGAGACGAATGTGTATTCTGTTGTTTTGGGATGGAATGTCCTATAAATATCAGTTAAGTCCATCTTGTTTAATGTATCATTTATAGTTTGTGTTTCGTTATTTATTTTCATTTTGGATGAACTGTCCAAATCAGATGAAAGTGGGGTGTTAAAGTCCCCTACTATGAATGTGTAGCTGTTGATATTCCCTTTTATGGCTGTTAGTATTTTCCTTATGTATTGAGGTGCTCCTATGTTGGGTGCATAAATATTTACAATTGTTATATCTTCTTCTTGGATTGATCCCTTGATCATTATGTAGTGTCCTTCTTTGTCTCTTCTAATAGTCTTTATTTTAAACTCTATTTTGTCTGATATGAGAACTGCTACTCCAGCTTTCTTTTGGTTTCCATTTGAATGGAATATCTTTTACCATCCCCTCACTTTCAGTCTGTATGTGTCTCTAGGTCTGAAGTGGGTCTCTTGTAGACAGCATATATATGGCTCTTGTTTTTGTATCCATTCAGCCAGTCTGTGTCTTTTGGTGGGAGCATTTAGTCCATTTACATTTAAGGTAATTATCAATATGTATGTTCCTATTCCCATTTTCTTAATTGTTTTGGGTTTGTTATTGTAGGTCTTTTCCTTCTCTTGTGTTTCTTGCCTAGAGAAGATCCTTTAGCATTTGCTGTAAAGCTGGTTTGGTGGAGCTGAACTCTCACAGATTTTGCTTTTCTGTAAAGGTTTTAATTTCTCCATCAAATCTGAATGAGATCCTTGCTGGGTAGAGTAATCTTGGCTGTAGGTTTTTCTCCTTCATCACTTTAAATATGTCCTGCCAGTCCCTTCTAGCTTGCAGAGTTTCTGCTGAAAGATCAGCTGTTAACCTTATGGGGATTCCCTTGTGTGTTATTTGCTGTTTTTCCCTTGCTGCTTTTGATATGTTTTCTCTGTATTTAATTTTTGACAGTTTGATTAATATGGGTCTTGGCGTGTTTCTCCTTGGATTTATCCTGTATAGGATGCTCTGTGCTTCCTGGACTTGATTAACTATTTCCTTTCCCATATTAGGGAAGTTTTCAACTATAATCTCTTCAAATATTTTCTCAGTCCCTTTCTTTTTCTCTACTTCTTCTGGAACCCTTATAATTCGAATGTTGGTGCATTTAATGTTTTTCCCAGAGGTCTCTGAGACTGTCCTCAGTTCTTTTCAATCTTTTTTCTTTATTCTGCTTTGCAGTAGTTATTTCCACTACTTTATCTTCCAGGTCACTTATCCGTTCTTCTACCTCAGTTATTCTGCTATTGATCCCTTCTAGAGTATTTTTAATTTCATTTATTGTGTTGTTCATCATTGCTTGTTTCATCTTTAGTTTTTCTAGGTCCTTGTTCAATGTTTCTTGCATGTTGTCTATCGTATTTCCAAGATTTTGGATCATCTTTACTCTCATTATTCTGAATTCTTTTTCAGATAGACTGCCTATTTCCTCTTCATTTGTTAGGTCTGGTGGGTTTTTATCTTGCTCCTTCATCTGCTATGTGGTTTTCTGTCTTCTCATTTTGCTTATGTTACTGTGTTTGGGGTCTCCTTTTTGCAGGCTTCAGGTTCATAGTTCCCATTGTTTTTGGTGTCTGTCCCCAGTAGTAAAGTTTGTTCAGTGGGTTGTGTAGGCTTCCTTGTGGAGGGGACTAGTGCCTGTGTTCTGGTGGATGAGGCTGGATCTTGTCTCTCTAGGGGGCAGGTCCACGTGTGGTGGTGTGTTCTGGGGTGTCTGTGGACTTATTATGATTTTAGGCAGCCTTTCTGCTAATGGGTGGTGTTGTGTTCCTGTCTTGCTAGTTGTTTGCATAGGGTTTCCAGCACTGTAGTTTGCTCATTGTTGAGTTAAGCTGGGTCTTAGCATTGAGATGGAGATTTCTGGGAGATTTTTGCCATTTGATATTATGTGGACCTGGGAGGTCTCTTGTGGTCCAGTGTCCTGAAGTTAGCTCTCCCACCTCAGAGACACAGCACTGACTCCTGGCTGAAGCACCAAGAGCCTTTCATACACACAGCTCAGAATAAAAGAGAGAAAATGTAGAAAGAAAGAAGGAAGGAAGGAAGGAAGGAAAGAAAGAAAGAAAGACAGAAAGAAAGAAAGAAAGAAAGAAAGAAAGAAAGAAAGAAAGAAAGAAAGAAAGAAAGAAAGAAAGAAAAAGAAAGAAAGAGAGAAAGGATAAAGAAAAGAAAATAAAGTAAGGTAAAATAAAATAAAGGTATTAAAATAAAAAATTAATTATTAAGAAAAATTCTTTTTAAAAAGGAAAAAAAAAAGGACGGATAGAATGCTAGGACAAATGGTGAAAGCAAAGGTATACAGACAATATCTCACACAGAAGCATACACATACACACTCACAAAAAGAGGAAAAGTGGAAAAAATAATAAATCTTGCTCTCAAAGTCCACCTCCTCAATTTTGGATGATTTGTTGTTTATTCAGGTATTCCACAGATGCAGGGTACATCAAGTTAATTGTGGAGATTTAATCCACTGCTCCTGAGGCTGCTGGGAGAGATTTCCCTTTCTCTTCTTTGTTCGCACAGATCCCGGGGCTCAGCTTTGGATTTGGCCCTGCCTCTGCATGTAGGTCGCCGGAGGGGTTCTGTTCTTCGCTCAAAAGACACGGTTAAAGGAGCAGCTGATTCGGGGGCTCTGGCTCACTCAGGCCGGGGGAAGGGAGGGGTACAGAATGCGGGGCGAGCCTGCGTCAGCAGAGGCTGCCGTGACATTGCACCAGCCTGATGCTCGCCGTGCATTCTCCTGTGGAAGTTGTCCCTGGATCCTGGGACCCTGGCAGTGGTGGGCTGCACAGGATTCCCCAGAAGCGAGGTGTGGAGAGTGACCTGTGCTCAGACGCAGGCTTCCTGGTGGTGGCAGCAGCAGCCTTAGCATCTCATGCCCGTCTCTGGGGTCCGCGCTGTTAGCCGCGGCTCACACCCGTCTCTGGAGCTCCTTTAAGCAGCACTCTGAATCCCGTGTCCTCGTGCACCAGGAAACAAAGAGTGAAGAAAAAGTCTCTTGCCTCTTCGGCAGGTCCAGACTTTTCCCCGGACTCCCTCCCGGCTATCCGTGGTGCACCAACCCCCTGCAGGCTGTGTTCATGCTGACAACCCCAGTCCTTTCCCTGTGCTCTGAAAGCCCGAGCCTCAGCTGCCAGCCCCGCCCACTCGGGCGGTTGAGCAGACAAGCCTCTCGGGCTGGTGAGTGCCTGTTGGCACCGATCCTCTGTGCGGGAATCTCTCCGTTTTGCCTTCCGCACCACTGTTGCTGTGCTCTCCTCCGTGGCACCGAAGCTCCCCCACCTCAGGCACCCGCAGCTTCCACCCTGGAAGGGGCTTCTAGTGTGTGGAAACCTTTCCTCCTTCACGGCTCTCTCCCACTGGTGCAGGTCCTGTCTCTATTCTTTTGTCTCTGTTTATTCTTTTTTCTTTTGCCCTACCAATGTACGTGGGGAGTTTCTTGCCTTTTGGGAGGTCTGAGGTCTTCTGCCAGCGTTTAGTAGGTGTTTTGTAGGAGTTGTTCCACGTGTAGATGTATTTCTGATGTATTTGTGGGGAGGAAGGTGATCTCTGGGTCTTACTTTTCCGCCATCTTCCCCCTCCCTCCTGTTGGAAGATTTTTAATCACAGTTCCAATTTCAGTGCTTGTGATTCGTCTGTTCATATTTTCTATTTCTTCCTGGTTCAGTCTCAGAAGGCTGTGCACTTTCTAAGCATTAGTCCATTTCTTCCAAGTTGTCCATTTAATTGGCATAGTGTTGCTTGTAGTAATCTTTCATGATCCTTTGTATTTCTGCAGTTTCAGTTGTTACTTCTCCTTTTTCGTTTCTAATTCTATTAATTTGAGTCTTCTCCCTGTTTTTCTTGATGAATCTGGCTAATGGTTTGTCAATTTTGTTTTGGTTTGTCAATTTTGTTTATCTTCTCAAAGAACCAGCTTTTAGTTTTATTGATCTTTGTTATCATTTCCTTCATTTCTTTTCCATTTATTTCTGATCTGATCTTTATGATTTCTTTCCTTCTGCTAACTTTGGGGTGTTTTTGTTCTTCTTTCTCTAATTGCTTAGGTGAAAGGTTAGGTTGTTTATTTGAGATGTTTTTTGTTTCTTAACATAGGATTGTATTGCTATTAACTTCCCTCTTAGAACTGCTTTTGCTGCATCCATAGGTTTTGGGTCATCATGTCTCCATTGTCATTTGTTTCTAGGTATTTTTTGATTTTCCCTTTGATTTCTTCAGTGATCTCTTGGTTATTAAGTAGTGTGTTGTTTAGCCTCCATGTGTTTGTATTTCTTACAGATTTTGCCCTGTTATTGATACCTAGTCCCACAGTGCTGTGGTCAGAAAAGATACTTGATACAATTTTAATTTTCTTAAATTTACCAAGGCTTAATTTGTGACCCAAGATATGATCTATCCTGGAGAATGTTCCATAAGCACTTGAGAAAAAGTGTATTTTGTTATTTTTGGATGGAATATCCTATAAATATCAATTAAGTCCATCTTATTTAATGTATCATTTAAAACATGTGTTTCCTTATTTATTTTCATTTTGGATGATCTGTCCATTGGTGAAAATGGGGTGTTAAAGTCCCCTACTATGATGGTGTTACTGTTGATTTCACCTTTTATGGCTGTTAGCATTTGCCTTATGTATTGAGGTGCTCCTATGTTGGGTGCATAAATATTTACAATTGTTATATCTTCTTCTTGGATTGATCCCTTGATCATTATGTAGTTTCCTTCTTTGTCTCTTGTAATAGTCTTTATTTTAAAATCTATTTTGGAGAATTGCTACTCCTGCTTTCTTTTGATTTCCATTTGCATGTAATAGTTTTTTCCATCCCCTCACTTTCAGTCTGTATGTGTCCCTAGGTCTGAAGTAGGTCTCTTGTAGAGAGCATATATATGGGTCTTGTTTATGGATCCGTTCTGCCAGTCTATGTCTTTTAGTTGGAGAATATAATCCATTTACATTTAAGGTAATTATAGATATGTACGTTCCTATTACCATTTTGTTAATTTTTTGGTTTATTATTGTAGGTTTTTTCCTTCTCTTGTGTTTCCTGCCTAGAGTAGTTCCTTAAACATTTGTTGTAAAGCTGGTTTGATGGTGCTGAATTCCCTTAGCTTTTGCTTGTCTGTAAAGATTTTAATTTCTCCATCAAATCTGAAAGAGATCCTTGCTGGTCAGAGTAATCTTGACTGTAGTTTTTTCTCCTTCATCACTTTAAATATGTCCTGCCACTCCCTTCTGGTTTGCAGAGCTTCTACTGAAAGATCAGCTGTTAACTGCATAAGGATTCCCTTATGTGTTTTTTCTTGTTTTTCCCTTGCTGCTTTTAATATTTTTTCTTTGTATTTAATTTTTTTTTTTTTTTTTTTTTGCGGTACACTGGCCTCTCACTGTTGTGGCCTCTCCCATTGCGGAGCACAGGCTCCGGATGCACAGGCCCAGCGGCCATGCCTCACGGGCCCAGCCGCTCCATGGCATATGGGATCCTCCTGGACCGGGGCACAAACCCGTGTCCCCTGCATTGGCAGGCGGACTCTCAACCACTGCGCCACCAGGGAAGCCATGTATTTAATTTTTGACAGTTTGATTTATATATGTCTTGGCATGTTTCTCCTTCGATTTTTCCTGTATGGGACTCTCTGTGCTTCCTGGACTTGATTAACTATTTCCTTTACTGTATTAGGGAACTTTTCAACTATTATCTCTTCAAATATTATCTCAGTCCCTTTTTTTTCTTCTTCTTCCAGGACCCTTATAATTCGAATGTTGTTGTCCCAGAGGTCTCTGAGATTGTCCTCAATTCTTTTCATTCTTTATTCTGCTCTTTAGTAGTTATTTCAAATATTTTATCTTCCAGGTCACTTATCTGTTCTTCTCCCTCAGTTATTCTGCTATTGATCCCTTCCAGAGAATTTTTAGTTTCATTTATTGTGTTGTTCATCATTGCTTGTTTCATCTTTAGTTCTTCTAGGTCCTTGTTAACAGTTTCTTGCATTTTGTCTATTCTATTTCCAAGATTTTGGATCTTCTTTACTATCATTATTCTGAATTCTTGTTCAGGTAGACTGCCTTTTTCCTCTTCATTTGGTAGGTCTGGTGGGTTTTTACCTTGTTCCTTCATCTGCTGTGTGTTTTTCTGTCTTCTCATTTTGCTTATCTTACTGTGTTTGGGGTCTCCTTTTTGCAGGCTGCTGGTTCCTAGTTCCCGTTGTTTTTGGCGTCTGTCCCAGTGGCTAAATTTGGTCCAGTGGGTTGTGTAGGCTTCCTGGTGGAGTGCACTAGTGCCTGTGTTCTGGTGTATAAGGCTGGATCTTGTCTTTATGGTGGGCAGGTCCATGTCTGGTTGGGTGTTTTGGGGTGTCTGTGGACTTATTATGATTTTAGGCAGCCTCTCTGCTAATGGATGGGGTTGTGTTCCTGTCTTGCTAGTTGCTTGGCATAGGGTGTCCTGCACTGTAGCTTGCTGGTCGTTGAGCGGAGCTGGGTCTTGGCATTGAGATGGAGATCTCTGGGAGATTTTTGCCGTTTGATATTACTTGGAGCTGGGAGGTCTCTTGTGGACCAGTGACCTGAACTTGGCTCTCCCACCTAGTGGCACAGTCCTGACACCTGGCTAGAGCACCAAGAGCCTATCCTCCACATGCCTCAGAATAAAAGGGATAAAAAAAGAAAGAAAGATAGAAGAAGATTAAATGAAATAAAATAAAGTAAAATAAAATAATTAAAATAAAACATAATTACTAAGAAAGAAATTTTAAGTAATAAAACAAACAAAAAACAGACAAAACCCTAGGACAAATGGTAAAAGCAAAGCTATACAGACAAAATCACACACAGAAGCATACACATGCACAGAAAGAGACAAAGGAAAAATATTTATATATCTATATATATGTATAAATAAATGGAGGAAGAGAGCATCCAAATCAATAAACAAATCTACCAATTATAATAAACTCTAAATACTAAACTAAGATAAACATAAAACCAGAAACAAATTAGATGCAGAAAGCAAACCCCAAGTCTACAGTTACTCCCAAAGTCCACAGCCTCAATTTGGGGATGATTCATTGTCTATTCAGGTATTCCACAGACTCAGGGTACATCAAGTTGACTGTGGAGATTTAATCCACTGCTCCTGAGGCTGCTGGGAGAGATTTCCCTTCCTCTTCTTTGTTTGCACAGCTCCTGTGGTTCAGTTTTGGATTTGGACACGCCTCTGCGTGCACGTCGCCTGAGGGCATCTGTTCTTTGTTCAGAAATGATGGGGTTAAAGTCGCAGCTGATTCGGGGGCTCTGGTTCATTCAGGCCAGAGTGGGGGGGATGGAGTGGTACTGATAAAGGGCGAGCCTGCGGCGGCAGAGGCCAGCATGACGTTCTACCAGCCTGAGGCACCATGCATTCTCCCAGGGAAGTTGTCCCTGGATCACGGGACCCTGGCAGTGGTGCACTGCACTGGCTCCCAGGAGTGGAGGTGTGGAGAATGACCTGTGCTCACACACAGGCTTCTTGGTGACAGCAGCAGCAGCCTTAGCATCTCATACACATCTCTGGGGTCTGATCTGATAGTCACGGCTTGCACCCATCTCTGGAGCTACTTTAAGCAGTGCTCTGAATCCCCTCTCCTCACACACCAGGAAACAAAGAGGCAAGAAAAAGTCTCTTGCCTCTTCGGCAGCTCCAGACTTTTCCCGGACTCCCTCCCGGCTAGCCGTGGTGCACTAAACCCCTTCAGCCTGTGTTCACGACACCAGTCCTCTCCCTGCGATCTGACCGAAGCCCAAGCCTCAGCTCCCAGCTTCACCTGCCCTGGCGGGTGAGCAGACAAGCCTCTCGGGCTGGTGAGTGCTGGTCATCACCGATCCTTTGTGAGGGAATCTCTCCGCTTTGCCCTCCGCACTCCTGTGGCTGCGCTCTCCTCCGAATCTTCCCCCCTCCGCCACCTGCAGTCTCCGCGTGAAGGGGCTTCCTAGTGTGTGGAAACCTTTCCTCCTTCACAGCTCCCTCCCACTGGTGCAGGTCCCATCCCTATTCTTTTGTCTCTTTCATTCTTTTTCCTTTTTCCCTACCAAGGTACGTGGGGAGTTTCTTACCTTTTCGGGGGTCTGAGGTCTTCTGCCAGCATTCAGTATGTGTTCTGTAGGAGTTGTTCCACGTGTAGACATATTTCTGATGTATTTGTGGGGAGGGAGGTGATCTCCGTGCTCTTCTGCTATCTTGAAGCTCCTCCTTCAATACTGTGATTCTTATAAGAGTTTCTCCTGTGAACTAAAACTCTTAGTCCAGAAAAGTCCAAAGTTGTGAGAAAGGGAAACAAACATGTGTGAGTGTTTTATTAGGTACATTAGTGACATAAGTCATTCTTTCTTCCACTCTTAACATCTAGACTTTTGTATTCTCGTTGAGAAGAAAACAGCATGACATATTCATCACCGGGTCAAAACATATATTGCACCCCGTTGGAAAACAGCCTAACCATACAAGGTGTTGTCTTCCAAAACACGTCAAAAGTGGCCTCTCATTCTTTAATGCCAGTGGCTTCAGAATGTTGTGATAAATGCTGTAACCAGTGGCTTCCACAAAGTAGGATTGCCAGAGAGTCTGACTCACTTTCTCCTGCAATTTATTTCTGTGTTGAAAATCTGAAGAGACCAACCTCACATAGAGCACTGTGGTTTGAAGCTAAGATACTGATGCTACTACCATACCAACTTCCATCACTGATTGGAGACACCTTCTTTTCTCCTCGCCCTACCTTCCAATCTCCTTCCAGTACTGCCCATTGGCAGAACGTAGCAGAAATCTGTCAGGAAAAAGAATCTGAAATGTAATAAGCAGTCTTCTGGCTCCAGTGACAGAGAAGAGTCTATAAAATGACAAGTATGGAGCTGAGGAACAACAAAAACCATCCAACACAGGCACAGTCCTCGAAGAATATCAAGGTGACAAATTCATAATCATTCATTCCTTCTCCCAATCTCAAAATTACTATTAACTATTTAATCCAATTTTCTTGATCTAAAGCCCAGTCTAAAGCCTAAGAAGAAGGAAATGTCTAATTTTTCTTTTCAAGGACAAAACAGAGTTTTACAGAATAAAAAATGAGGCTACTATATCAGTAATCTAAGGATTACTGAACCCTTAATACGGACCAGGCACTTTTCTAAGCATTTTACTTCTATTTCCTCACTGAACTTTCAAACACTCCTGTGCTTAATCACTATGATGGTCCTAATCTCAATGATGAGGAAACCAAGTTGCAAAGAGGTAAAATATTACAATTTGCCCAAAGTCACTGGTTTGTGTTGGTTTCACTCTATCAATAACCTGTGTTATGTCTGGACCAGCCCTTGTGGTTCTTATTATGATTGCAAGGGGCCCTTCATCAATAACCATCAGGAAACTTTGAAAAAATTTAAAAAAGTTTATTAGTCATAGGTCCTGGAAAGCACACGGCACACCTGGGGCCATCAAGCAAGGTCAGGGATACAGAGAGAAAAAGAGAATGCACAGGCCTGGGGTGCTGATTTTATTAGAGTTGAGGATGGGGACCGAGGGATTCAAAGACTCACTCTTCACTGGTGAATTTAAAACATAAGAACAGGAATTTACCACACAGGAAGAAAAAAAAAAAAAGGAAAGTGGCCCGAACGATCAGTTATCAAAATCAGCCAAGATCTCTAAAACAAAGTGTCTGTGTGTTGGGGGGGTATAGGGGAGGGTGAGGTTAGCCTGGCTCTTTATCTAGTCGTGTGGCTGGCAGTGTGTTTATTCCAGATAACCATCTTTCTCTGAAGCAGATGCCTCTTTGAAGTGGATGCTTCTACAATCAAAGCTCAAGTCAGGCACTCACAATACAAACAAACAAACAAACCCACCAGGTCTTACATTATAGTCACCCAGGTAGCAAATGGTTCGGATACAAGCTCAGCCTACCTGGCTCCAAAGTCCATATGCTCAATGACTATAACTACCCTTCTGATTTCATCTCACTTTAACATGCAGGACCCCTTATAACCAAGCTGACATTTTTTTGAAGCAGTTTGCTAGGACTAAATTTAGCTTAATTGTCTTATTGAGCTTTATTATCAACATACCCACATGGACTAACGAATTAAATGAACATATACTAGTGTTGACCTGAGACAAATAAACTGTCAGATGTTTCGCCAGCAGAGATGGGTCTATTTGGCATCAGCAAAGAATTGCAATTTGGTGTCTAAAACCATGGTGAGCCATGTGCAAGTTCCCAAAGGGCAAGGGAACAAGAACTCTTTTACGGAGGTGAAAAGGAAGTGAAAGGGCTCTAGTAAACAGAGTCCATGGTTTTTTATTGGCTTCCCTTGCCAGGGAAGAAAAGGAGTCTTTCTTCTTCCTGTTGGACTCTGCTATTGTCTCAGGGTGCTCTGCCTTCTGGTCTCCTGACCTATTTAATTGAGGTTTCTTTTTATTAAATTTTTACATGAAACTCACAACCTCAGCCTGATTTCTTGCTATATGAACTTGGGCCTAAAACACAGGTAAACTGAAAGGAATAGCTAACAATAAGTACATATTATATGAGTGGATTAATCATTTCTCTCTGCAAAGATGTACAATGTACCCACCATGTTTGATACAAAATAAGCCCACTCTTATCTGTACAGTATATAAGAATCTTGAAATATGAGGTATTTGGCAACTTCCTCTTCTGTTCTGTAGCAAAGGAAGAAGAGCTACCAGAGTCCAATGTCTATGTTTTAGAAGGGAGAGAGGCAAAACTTACCATCTCTCTTAAGGAAGCTAGACAAGGTTATTGGGTTACAAAGCCCAAGAGATATTATACTGGCATTTTCTGAGGTCTGACACCGTGGAAGCAATATATCAGGGAGCCCTGAGTAAGGGTTTGACCTTTGGTGCCCTCTCTAAAATCTTGAACACACTTTAATTACCTTTGAGTTATGAATAATATTGAAGCCAATTAGAATCAGGTTATAGTTTCAAGGGTGGACCCATAAAAAGAAGCCTCTCATTCTTACAGCAAACACCAAGAGAGTCTTTAGATGTCAGATTTTCCTGGTCCAGGACTTACATACAATCAGGAGCCCAGCATCTCCTTGTCCTTAGCTAATAAAAATTGAAATTGTAACATGGACCTTATTAACACTCCATGAAAAAAAAATTAATGAATATCCTCATTGTCCTTCATCCTAGAAGTGTATCTGGACCAGAATAAAAGAAAAAGGAGTCCTCTGATAAAATTGGTAAGATAGAAACAATGTCCCAAAGTGTCCCTTCTTCAAGTTATGTTTTTTCTTCTTGTCATTCTTCTCTTCTGCAGCTCCCATTCCCGCTTTGTGCTCTTACTCTCATTCACTGCAAGACCACTTTAGTCCTGCCGTTAGTAAGAAGTTACTGAGGATACATCCTTAACTATAACTTTGGTTCCTTTTCCTACTATGCTCTATCAAATACCTTCATGAACTTCTCCTGTGCTCTTCATCCCCAACCCTAACCTAACCTAGACAGTTGGGTCCTCATGGTATTCTCTTGGAAAATGACTTTTAATACGCCACCAAATCCCTAGTTCACTGTTCTCTTTCTGGTCCCTAAGATACAAAAAAGTCAGACTAAGAGAGTGTCTAGTCTTTAATCTGAAGAAAACCTGAATTTATTGACCAGTTACCCAGGTGCTGATCTTCTATTTTATTCCCTAAAGCATCCATGTTTTGATGTTTTTTAATGAAATCTTAAGACATACCCTTCATACCTAAACTACCAGCTGCACCCCACAGCAGGCATCTCCTTAATGTGACAGGTAAGCATATTATGCTAAGTAGATAATCACAACAATTAACTGAAAAGCTTATAATTTCATCCTGTTGCGTACAGTTGGCCTGTCAAAAATAATTAGGTTAAAATAGATCTCAAAGCTCCCTCTGCAAAACTGAGAGGAACCAAAAAAAAAAAAGGAAAGGAAAGAAAAAGAAGAAGACAACTAAGAACTATTAAGTTGGCCAAACTAAATGTTCTGTAATTTCACTGCTGGCTGAAACACTAGAGAGATATTTAGTAGAAGAGTCCAACTCAATTGGAAGTGTTTCACTTCTGTTTCAGTGATTCTCAACATAAATATTGAAAAAAAAATCTATGTGGCAGAATTTCAAGGCAGAAGGGCTGGCCAAAAAGATAATCTCTCAACATTCACAAGCAAATAAGAAAACATATAGACGTATATAGAAATAGTTCTATTAACAGTTCTGAATCCAACCTTCAGTTTTGCTTGCCCTCATGTTTGGCATTTTAATTGAGCAAGAGCCAGCTGTTTGCATTCTGTTCTCTTGTCTCCTCTCACAATCTAATTATGTGTGGGATTTGGAGCACCTTACTTTACCTCTTTAGTTGCTACTTTCATTACTGATAAAATAAAATTCTCAAACTGAAGTGCGAAAGTATTACCCACTTTAACATTCTTTAATTCTACTAAAATTCTCTACACCAAAGGTGAAAGAACAGACTTTAGTGACAAAGTTTGACTCAATCACAGCATGGTCACTGCCACCTGAAGAGAGATTTTCATTCTTCAAGAATGATGCCATTCCTTATTTCTTTCAATTCCCACTTTATGTCTTGCTATTACAGGTAGAATATAGATCATCATTATCTTCAAATGCTTGCCCCCAGAAAACTTTCAGTATAGTTAATGAAACAGAATTGAAACACATGACACAATTAGAGAAACAAAATAGAGTGGAAAAAATATGTGAAAATAAATACTAGCATATCAAAATCTGGCTAGTCTAGGAAATGAAAGATCACTGTGGCTTAAATCATCAACTGCTTGGAAATTTCATTAAATATTTTTTTATATCCTAAAACAAACCATGTATATTGTATTTAAATAATTTGGACACTTATATAGTGTGAAAGATCACAAAAGTACAAGAAGAGCAGTATAGACACAAACTGTATTGATGATGCCTCTTTTCACAGAGGATATTTTTATAAGTTTTCTTCTTGTAGGGTTTTTAAATACTGTTAAACTCTTCCTGATTTTTTTCAGAAAGAATCTGAGGATGTGTTCTTTGCCTTTTGAATTTATTTCTCTTCCAAAATTTCCCCATCAAACTTTTTTTTTATCTTTTACAAAATCATGAGGACCAAAACATGATAATTTCCTATTTTCAACTCCTAGATCTACTTGTATGTTTGACCTGCCTATTTTCAACTGTTTCTCATGCTTGCTACTAAAGAAATCTATTATAGTCCGTAACACACCAAATCACTCTGCATGATACATTCTTTATTCATGGGCCCTGACAGTAAACTAGGACCTCCATGAACACAAGGATTCTGTCATATTCATCTTTAAACCCCAGTTTCTGTACAGTGTTTTCCATTTAGTAAATATTAACAGCAGATACTATTGGTTTCCTACGTAAGAACGATTCTTCCCCCTTTGGCATTTCTAACAGAGCTTAGAGTTCATTTAAGCACCCACTCTTTTCTACATTACCATGTGCTTCAAGAGATGAGTCATCACCCCAGTCCCAGTGAGTAAATCACATTCTAAAAGGAACAATGGTCTCATTCCCTTTGCCAGTGGTTGAGGTTAGGTGGTAATTGGAAAGAACATTTTATCTCACACAATAAAAAATTTCCATGGTATGGTATTTCTAAGGTCAGTTAACTGAGCAATGAAATGAGGTCATTGAGGACCCAGGTTCTTTCTATCTTTTTCCTTCTACTATCCTCAGCAGGTTGGCTTTCTCCTCAGACTGGATCTGCTTCTTTGTAAGATGACAGTTCCCAGTTCTCTGATGTAACCTACAAACAGGAAAATGCAGAACAGAAATTTTAGCTAATGAGTTGCTAAGAAAAGTCCTTTGGCATTATGTTAAAGATTTCTCTTGCCAATTAAAATAGACACAGAAAGAAAAGGCCACTCTCCTCTTCTACATATTTGTGTTCTTCATATGTGACATTTGGAACTATGACTATCATTTTACAACCCTAAGTAGATCCAACTTGAAGACAGAACCAACATGTTGAGAAAAGCAGAGCAGAAAAACAGAATAAGCCCTGCTGATTTAACCAAACTTGACAACTGCCCCACCTCAGGATTTACAATATAAATTTTCCTTTTTTGTTTCATTGTCTAGGGTTTTTATCTTACTGTCAAACTCACCACAAAAAATATATTTTAATTAATGAAAAATTTCAATCCTGTAGAAATCACTGGAGTGTAGAAAGGAATCAAGATACATTGCTTAAGCCAGGGTTTCTCAACTGCAGCACTATTGACATTTTGAGCGAGAAAATCCTTTGTCATGGAGGTGGTAGGAGGCATTGTACAATGTTTACGAACACCCTGGCCTCTACACACTAGATGCCAGTAGCTGCCTACCACTCAAGTGTGACAACCAAAATGTCTCCAGAAATTGCCAAAAGTGCTTTGGCACAAATATTTGACCCCAGTTGAGAACCACTGGTCGAAACCTATCATTTTGTAGATAAGTAAACTTAGATTCAGAGAATGAAGTTTCTTTCTTCAAGAAACTTTCTCAAGATCACACAACTATAAAGTAATAGAGGGAATAGAAATCCATGTGTGGCAATTTTCAACAAATGCATATTGTGTGGCTACTCCTCTTTCATCTATAGGCCACTATGTTTAATGGATTAATGAATCAATCAACAGTATGTGAATGAAATTATGGAGATGTATTAGCATTAGGTTTACTGTTCATGACCAAAAGTCAAAATAAGTGTTTCAAATAAGATTTTTTTTCCTCACATGAACCACGGCCTAGTAGGAAGATTCTTACCAGGACCCTAGTTTCTTCTGTCTCCTTGTTTTATTAACCTAAACACACAGCTTCTGCTTCAAAGTCCAAGATAGTTTCTCTAGTGCTGGCCATCATATCCTCATTTGAGTCATGGGAAGAAGGAGGAAAGAAGGCAGGAAGTGGTCACAGCATCCCACCTCCAATGATGTATCACACTTCCCACACCATTTCCATTCCCTCCCATGGCATAGAACCCTGTTGCAAGGAAGGCCAGAGACAGTCATCTTTATATGGGGCAAATGTCTCCAGCTTGCATTAATTGTTCTACCACTGAAGAATAAAGGGAGACACGATTTTGAGGGACAATGAGTGTCTGAGCTACAGGAAGAATGAGAAAGATAGGAAGACAGAACAAAAGAAAGCAGAAGGGGGGAGGAAAAAGGAAGAATATTAATGTAAACTGCATAGAACCTAGTAGATCCTCAATAAAGATGAGTTATCTTTCCTCTTCCAATCCTCCTTTGGAGTTGATTAAGTACTATCACTAGCTGTTCTGATTATGAGAGGAAGTGGCCAATTATTTAAAACTAATAGTAAAACCTAAATGCAAAACCTAAACTAAATTTAAATTAAATGCAGACCAGAGTGCAGAGAGCAGAAGCAAGAAGAACTAAAAAACTGCAACCTGTGGAGGAAAAAACACATTCACAGAAAGACAGACAAGATGAAAAGGCAGAGGGCTATGTACCAGATGAAGGAACAAGATAAAACCCCAGAAAAACAACTAAATGAAGTAGAGTTAGGCAACGTTCCAGAAAATGAATTCAGAATAATGATAGTGAAGATGATCCAGGACCTTGGAAAAAGAATGGAGGCAAAGATCAAGAAGATGCAAGAAATGTTTAACAAAGACCTAGATGAATTAAAGAACAAAGTAACAGAAATGAACAATACAATAACTGAAATGAAAACTACACTAGAAGGAATCAATAGCAGACTAACTGAGGCAGAAGAACGGAAAAGTGACCTGGAAGACAGAATGGTGGAATTCACTGCTGCAGAACAGAATAAAGAAAAAACAATGAAAAGAAATGAAGACAGCCTAAGAGACTTCTGGGACAGCATTAAATGCAACAACATTCGCATTAGGGATCCCAGAAGGAGAAGAGAGAGAGAAACGACCAGAGAAAATATATGAAGAGATTATAGTTGAAAATTCCCTAACATGGGAAAGGAAATAGCCACCCAAGACCAGGAAGTGCAGAGAATCCCATACAGGATAAACACAAGGAGAAACATGCTGAGACACATAGTAAGTGAATTGGCAAAAATTAAAGACAAAGAAAAATTATTCAAAGCAGCAAGGGAAAAATGACAAATATCATACAAGGGAACTCCCATAAGGTTAACAGCTGATTTCTCAACAGAAACTCTACAAGCCAGAAGGGAGTGGCATGGTATACTTAAAGTGATGAAAGGGAAGAAACTACAACCAAGATTACTCTAGCCGGCAAAGATCTCATTCAGATTCGATGGAGAAATCAAAGCTTTACAGACAAGCAAAAGTTAAAAGAATTCAGCACCACCAACCCAGCTTTACAACAAATGCTAAAGGAAATTCTCTAAGTGGGAAATATAAGAGAAGAAAAGGACCTACAAAAACAAACCCAAAACAATTTAAAAAATGGTCATAGGAACATACATATCGATAATTACCCTAAACATGAATGGATTAAATGCTCCAACCAAAAGACACAGGCTTGCTGAATGGATACAAAAACAAGACTCATCTATATGCTGTATACAAGAGACTCACTTCAGACCTAGGGCATTCAGACTGAAAGTGAGGGGATGGAAAAAGATATTCCATGCAAATAGAAATCAAAAGAAAGCTTGAGTAGCAATACTCATATCAGATAAAATAGACTTTAAAATAAAGAATGTTACAAGAGACAAGGAAGGACACTACATAATGATCAGGGGATCAATCCAAGAAGAAGATATAACAATTATAAATATATATGCACCCAACATAGGAGCACCTCAATACATAAGGCAACTGCTAACAGCTCTAAAAGAGGAAATTGACAGTAACACAGAAATAATGGGAGACCTTTAACACCTCACTTACACCAATAGACAGATCATCCAAAATGAAAATACATAGGGAAACAGAAGCTTTAAATGCCACAATAGACCAGAGAGATTTAATTGATATTTATAGGACATTCCATCCAAAAACAGGAGATTACACTTTCCTCTCAAGTGTGCACGGAACATTCTCCAGGATAGATCACATCTTGGGTCACAAATCAAGTGTCAGTAAATTTAAGAAAATTGAAATCATATCAAGCATCTTTTCTAACCGCAACGTTATGAGATTAGAAATGAATTACAGGGGAAACAACGTAAAAATCTCAAACACATGGAGGCTAAACAATACATTACTAAATAACCAAGAAATCACTGAAGAAATCAAAGAGGAAATCAAAAAATACCTAGAGACAAATGACAATGAAAACATGATGATCAAAAACCTATGGGACGTAGCAAAAGCAGATCTAAGAGGGAAGTTTATACCTATACAACCCTACCTCAAGAAACAAGAAAAATCTCAAATAAACAATCTAACCTTACACCTAAAGGAACTAGAGAAAGAAGAACAAACAAAACCCAAAGTTAGTAGAGGGAAAGAAATCATAATGACCAGATCAGAAATAAATGAAATAGAAACAAACAAACAAAAAATAGTAAAGATCAATAAAACTAAAAGCTGGTTCTTTGAGAAGATAAACAAAACTGATTAACTATTAGCCAGACTCATCATGAAAAAGAGGGAGAGGACTCAAATCAATAAAATTAGAAATGAAAAAGAAGTTACAACAGACACGGCAGGAATACTAAGCATCCTAAGATACTACTACAAACAACTCTAAGCCAGTAAAATGGACAGCCTGGAAGAAATGGACAAATTCTTAGAAAGGTATAACCTTCCAGGACTGAACCAGGAAGAAATAGAAAAAATGAACAGACCGGTCACAAGCAATGAAATTGAAACTGTGATTAAAAACCTTCCAACAAACAAAAGTCCAGGACCAGATGGCTTCACAGGTGAATTCTATCAAACATTTAGAGAAGAGCTAACACCCATTCTTCTGAAACTCTTCCAAAAATTTACAGAGGAAGGAACACTCCCAAATGAATTCTGGAGGCCACCATCACCCTGATACCAAAACCAGACAAAGATACTACAAAAATAGAAACTTCCAGACAAATATCACTGATGAATACAGATGCAAAAATTCTCAACAAAATACTAGCAAACAGAATCCAACAACACATTAAAAGGATCATATACCATGATGAAGTGGGATTTATCCCAGGGATGCAAGGATTCTCCAATATATGCAAATCAATCAATGTGATACACCATATTAACAAATTGAAGAATAAAAAACATATGATCCTCTCAATAGATGCAGAAAAAGCTTTTGACAAAATTCAACAACAATTGATGATAAAAACTCTCCAGAAAGTGAGCATAGAGGGAACCTACCTCAACATAATAAAGGCCATATATGACATACCCACAGCAAACATCATTCTCAATGGTGAAAAACTGAAAGCATTTCCTCTAAGATCAGGAAAAATACAAGGATGTCCACTCTCACCACTATTATTCAACATACTTTTGGAAGTCCTAGCCATGGCAATCAGAGAAAAAAAGAAATAAAAGGAATACAAATAAAACTGTCACTGTTTGCAGATGACATGATACTATACATAGAGAATCCTAAAGATGCCACCAGAAAACTACTAGAGCTAATAAATGAATTTGGTAAAGTAGCAGGATACAAAATTAATGCACAGAAATCTCTTGCATTCCTATACACTCATGATGAAAAATCTGAAAGAGAAATTAAGGCAACACTCCCATTTACCATGGCAACAAAAAGAATAAAATCCCTAGGAATAAACCTACCTAGGGAGACAAAAGACCTGTATGCAGAAAACTATAAGACACTGATGAAAGAAATTAAAGATGATACCAACAGATGGAGAGATATACCATGTTCTTGGATTGGAAGAATCAACATTGTGAAAGTGACTACACTACCCAAAGCAGTCTACAGATTCAGCGCAATACCTATCAAATTACCAATGGCATTTTTTACAGAACTAGAACAAAAAACCTTAAAATTTGTATGGAGACACAAAAGACCCCGAATAGCCAAAGCAGTCTTGAGGGAAAAAAATGGAGCTGGAGGAATCAGACTCCCTGACTTCAGGCTATACTATAAAGCTACAGTAATCAAGATAATATGGTACTGGCACAAAAACAGAAACATAGATCAATGGAACAAGGTAGCAAGCCCAAAGATAAACCCACACACCTATGGTCAACTAATCTATGACAAAGGAAGCATGGATATACAATGGAGAGAAGACAGTCTCTTCAATAAGTGGTGCTGGGAAAAGTGGACAGCTACGTGTAAAAGAATGAAATTAGAACACTCCCTAACACCATACACAAAAGTAAACTCAAAATGGATTAGAGACCTAAATGTAAGACCTATAAAAGACACTATAAAACACTTAGAGAAAAACATAGGAAGAACACTCTTTGACATAAATCACAACAAGATCTTTTTGATCCACCTCCTAGAATAATGGAAATAAAAACAGAAATAAACAAATGGGACCTAATGAAACTTCCAAGCTTTTGCACAATAAAGGAAAGCATAAACAAGATGAAAAGACAACCCTCAGAATGGGAGAAAATATTTGCAAATGAATCAACAGACTAAGGTTTAATCTCCAAAATATATAAACAGCTCATGCAGCTCAATATTAAAAGAAACAAAAACCCAATCCAAAAATGGGCAGAAGACCTAAATAGACATTTCTCCAAAGAAGACATATGGATGGCCAAGAAGCACATGAAAAGGTGCTCGACATCATTAATTATTAGAGAAATGCAAATCAAAACTACACTGAGGTATCACCTCACACCAGTTAGAATGGGCATCATCAGAAAATCTACAAGCAACAAATGCTAGAGAAGGTGTGGAGAAAAGGGAACACTCTTGCACTATTGGTAGGAATGTAAATTGATACAGCCACTATGGAGAACAGTATGGAGGTTCCTTAAAAACTAAAAATAGAATTACCATATGATCCAGCACTCCCACTACTGGGCGTATACCCAAAGAAAACCATAATTCAAAAATACACATGCACCCCAATGTTCATTGCAGCACTATTTACATTAGCCAGGTCATGGAAGCAATCTAAATGTCCATCGACAGATGAATGGATAAAGAAGATATTGTACATATGTACAATGGAATATTACTCAGCCATAAAAAGGAATGAAATTTTGTCATTTGTTGAGATGTGGATGGATATAGAGACTGTCATACAGAGTGAAGTAAGTCAGAAAGTGAAAAACAAATGTCATATATTAACGTATATATGTGGAACCTAGAAAAATGGTACAGAGGAACCGGTTTGCAGGGCAGAAATTGAGACACAGATGTAGAGAGCAAGCATATGGACACCAAGGGGGCAAAGCAGTGGGGGGTGGGGTGTGTGTGATGAATTATTAGGAGATTAGAATTGACATGTATACAATGATGTGCATAAAATGGATGACTAATAAGAACCTGCTGTATATATATATATATATATATATATACATATATATAATTAAATTCAACTTTCCTGGTATTTTTATTCAAACAAAGAACTAAGGGTTTCATCTCATTCTCTTTCTAACAGCTTTTTCATGTGAAACATCATTATTATAATTTTTTTAATTCTAGAGTTGTATTCTGCTGCTTTCTGACACTAATTCATCATATCTGCTGTGCTTACAGCCTTTACTTCTAAGCTGGTTTCCCCTCAAAGCTGTAGGAACACAATATATTATTAATTTTTTTGAATCTCATGCTCATTTCATAGCAGATGGTGTAGGAAATATATTGCATGACAAATGGTTATTAAAGAAGTTTGCTGGTCAATCACAACCCATGTGGACTTTTTGTTTACAGGTCTGATCATGCACTGAAAGGATACATTTAAGGAATTCTCAGAATAATTTACATTGTTTTCAACAACTAAAACTTGAGGCTGAATTACTTTTCAGTTACATATTTATGATGGATAATTTCATTATGTTTTTGGTACTTAGCAAACTATGTATCAAGAAAAAAATACTTCATACATTTATTCTATTCATTCAAAAAGTTTTCACTGCGTATCAGACGTTGTTCTAAATGCTGAAGAATATTGCATCATATTGAGAGCAAATGAAAGGTAGAGGTAAGACTCTCAGATCTGCATCATCTCCTGTAGAAGTTTCTTCTGGACCCCAGGTTTGAGGTTGGCATCCTTCCTCTGCACTCACACATGAGTCTACCCATGACCCTCTCATGGAACTCTCCCCACAGAATCACAGTGCTGGTTCCCTTGCCTGTCCTCCTCTTAGTTTGAAAGCTCCTTGAATAGAAGAATCATCTTTGTCACCGCTAAATACTGTGTACCTAGCACTGAACACAAGTTGGTTGGATGAATAAAGAAAAAAAATCACAACAAAATTTACAACTCGTATTTTATTTAATTCAACAAAAATGCAAACTATGGGAATATACACTAAAAATTATTAAAAGAAACAAGGAATGATGTAGATTTGAGAAGCCATGAAAGGCTTCAAGAAAAAAAGTAATGAAAATCTTTATCCAAGTAAAGGTATTGGCTCTGTCTCACAAGGAACCATTCTCACTACTCTAATATTAAAGTTTCAAGTTGTCTGTAACTTGCATTGTCAAAGGAAAAGGAAGCTCTGAGATAGTCAACTCCCTCTTCAGCAAGTAAAATTCTACATTTGCAACTTCTAAGAACTGGCTCTTGAAAAGCTACCATTTTCTAAAGAAATAGCTATGTAAGAGATACCTACTTGAATGGCTAATGCTTTCTCTTTACTCTGTTGGATACGTTGTCCTGGGATGGCTGAATTCACACTGGCTGAGAGGCTGACAGCGCTGCAGCTGCAAATGTCACCAAGAGATAGATCTGATCAGGCAGACTTCACAGTGACCTGGTAGGAGATGAATCAAGAATGATGAAATGATAAATTACTTTGTTTTATAACAAAAAAAAAATTAAACCAAGTGAACTGTTATGCAAATTTAGCACATTTTGCAGACATTAAAATTTGATATTGGAAATAGTTTAAATGGCTTCAAAACTCAGTGCTTTTTCTCTAGAATACTGTATTATGTTTTACTCTATATTTATTACTAATATAATGCTATGAAAAACACCCGGAATTTGGGAAACTGTACTGTGCAATGTGATTGCACTAACAGATTTTGGAGTGCTTGGTAGGCAAGCAGTAGGGCACTAGAGCAAGCCAGTAGAAATTTATGCCTTCTTTACTTCTCTCCATCATATCCTTTGTTACTTTATTTGCAACTGATTGTAAGATGTACTTTGTACTTTTACCCATTTAAGTGACACTTCTGAAGAAAATAATTTTTGCATTTTTCTATAAAAGTATTTCCTTTGCAGCCAAAGCACAGACCTACTGTTTCATTCATTTCCTTTTTCTCTCTCTTTCCTACCACTCATATTTTTATTCAATGGGCATTTATGACACACTTTTGCATAGAACCATGCTTAGTCATGCAAAAGGCAAAGAAAACACATGTATTCCTTTTAGGTCAATCTTGTCTGAGATGTTAACCGAAATATTTCCTGTTGCTCCACAATTGGTGGCCAGAAACCAATGGTGAAGGCAAAGGCATGAAATGCTCATTATTCTGAAGAGAAACCCAAACAACCAGTGGGAGACACCATCTTTAAAATATTTTGAAAGGCCATTAAATGAGTTGTGCTGCTCCATCTCAGCCACTGCCCATCTTCCATCCCATTCTGTATTTGAAGACTGGGAGAGCTAGAGAAAGGGTAGGAGCATTATAGTTATGAGTTATTGGCTATCTGTAACTGCTGGAGCTTGTTCCTGCCTTTCCAGGAAGGAGAGGAAAAGGTGCTTCCTTGACAGCAAAGTGGAGGAGGGAATCGCTAAGAAACGCAAACGAAGACTTAGGAAATCTCTTAGAGTTGGCATGGCTAAGGAGACAACAATTAAATGCAGTGTGTGATCTTGGGTTGAATCCTAGAACTAAAAATTGATGTTAGTGAAAAAGTGGTAAGATTTGAATACGGAATGTAGTATAGTTAACAGTATTGTACAAATATCAATTTCCTAACTTTGACCATTGCACTGACTGTTATGTAAGGTGTTGAGATTAGTGGAAGAGAGGTAACATATATATAAAAACTCTCTGTGCTAATTTGCATCATTTCTAAAGTCTAAAATTAATTTAAAATAAAATAATTTAAAATAGGTAATGTTGATACAAGAGAATATATAATATATATTAAATATATACATATATAGTAAATTCACTCTCTCTCCAACACACACACACACACACACAAACACACACACATGCATGCACTTGCCATCCTAAAAACAATTCTGCTGCAAATTACATAGAAAATCAAGGTAAAATACAACAGCATATTCTCAAAGAAGAAGTTGAAAACCAGAATGGTAAGCATGAAGTGTCCTGATATGTCAGCTTTTCTGAGAGAATTTGATGATCTCTATCACCAAGGGCAGTAGTTCTCAAGCATCAGTGTGTATCAGAGTCACCTGGAGAGTGTTAAAACACACATGGCTGGGGCTCACTATCAAGGTATCTGACTCAACAGGTCTGGGCTGGGGCCCAGAAATGTGCATTTCTAACAAGTTCCCTGGTGACACAGATGCTGCTGGTCCAGAGAAGACCCACTGAGAACCAGTGAAGTGAGAAATGGGGAACTAAGAAGTAGAGCAGATTCCAAAAAGGATTTCATACACATGACTCCTCCAACACAGTCTTGTCAAGGTAATCATGACCTCTATGTTTAAAAAAAGTGAAACCCCAAGGATCAATTCTATCCCTCACCTTACATGAGCTATCATTAGCCTTTGCCACATATGAGTGTTTTCTCTTTTTGAAATATTTTCTCAAGTTGTGTTCTACAACACTAACTCTCTTGATTTATTTTTCTAACTTCACTGACCTTGACTTCTCAGTCTCCTTTCCCTGTTCCTCCACATCTTCCAAGCTTTAAGTGCTAAAGTAGTCAAATAGCATCTTAGGCTAAAACTCATAAATGTATACCTCCAGGCTAGAACTCTCCAGTGAATTCCCAACTCATATATTCATTTTTCTCTCTAGACATTTCCATTTAGACATCTGATAGATTTATAAAACTTAAATGACTTTGTATTTGTCTCCCCATAAACTGCGTGTTCCACAGGATTCCCTATCCCAAAGAGCAGCAATTCAAAATATTTCTAGTTTTTCAGGGGAAAATGTTGGATTTAGTTGTTCTTCTCTGTATTACATTCTGCTTTTATTGGTCTCCCAGCTTCACCTCTTGCTTTTTTCCATCTAGCAGAGAGAAAACTCTCTTAAATTGTAAATGGGATCACATCACATTGTAGTCTAAATCCTACCAAAGTCAACATCTTTTCAACTGTTAAAAGCTCCTCTCCTCCTGCCCTGTCACTCACTGACATAAGCTTCTACCAATCTCTTTCCTCCCACCCAAATTCACCCTCTTTGTAGTTCTTTAAATTTATTCAACTTGCTCCTCCATTGACAGGTACTTGCTTCTCTATCTGCCTAAAACATTCTTCTCCCATTCCTTTAATCCTTCAGGACTTTATTCAAAAGTTGTTTCAATAGGCTCTCCATGTCTACCCTGTACAAGATCGTCAGCTTCCAAGACTCCTTGTCCTTTTTGCTATGCTTTATTTTTTTCCATAACACTTCTTGCAAACTTACACACTATGCAATTAATTGTACATTGCATATTTCTCTCTACAGAAAAATAGAAAACAAGAACATAAGTACCTAACATCAGGGACTTTGTCTACATCTTTCACTGCTCTATTCCCACACCTTAAATAGTTCCTGGCATACTACTGTTTGTCAATAAGTATTTGCTAAACGAATGAAATTACCCAGATCGCAGATCAGATAGACAGATGAAAAATCTCAAAGATCGGTTAAGAGATATGGAAAACAAAATGAGTAGGTCTAATATTTGTCTAATAGGGGCTCTAAAGAAAGAGAATTTGTACAATGAGGCAGAGGCAATATTTGGAATAAATGGCTGATAACTTTACAGAATTTATATAAGGCATGAATCTTCAGAATTAAATAATGTAATGAATCTCAAATAGCATAAATAAAATGAGATCGTATACACTTTAAAAGGTTATGGTGAAACCAGAGAACATCAAAGACAAGAATAAGATCTTCAAGGAAGTCAAAGAAAAAGGTCAGAATAGCTACAAAAGAAAGCGAGACTACAGCAAATTTTTGACATAAAAATGAAGGCCAGAAGACAGAGATATTAGAATAAAAGCATTGAGATAAAATGATGGTTGTATACTAGCATCTTGCAAGAACAAGAAATGAACAAAGAAATTTTTTTATCAAAAAAAAAGTGATTCGCCTGTAAACCCTCACTAAAAGATAAACTTTAGGAAGAAAGAAAGTGAGATGGAAGAAGAAATGATGAGTAAACAAATAGGTACATATTTGGTGACTAAAATATATATAAAGCAGAAACTACAATGTCTTACAAGATCAAAAATTATTGAAATAGAATACTGGAAAAATTACATATAAGGCTAAGGACAGTTGAAGAAAACTAATTTTCTATTGTTCAGGAAGGAATAGACTCACTTTATAATTTGCCAAGTATTTATGTAACAATATATTAAAAATAGAGACAGAGTGGGAGAAAGGAGATACAATGTTTTAAAATTAACCAAAGAAAACAAGAGAGAAAGAGAGAAATAAAGAGAGAGAAGCCTACAAAAGCTGGAAAATAAAAAAGCACAAAATATGGTGACAAAACAAATCCATACACAAAACAAATAACAATAATAAATGCAATAAATGTAAATTATTAAAAGCATTAATTTAAAGAAAGGTTATCATACTGGATTCAAACATTAAGTAATTACTCCAAAAACATAAGTCCATAGAAATGTTGAATGTTTAAAAAAAAGAAGAAAATATATATATTTGTCAAATTCTAACCAGAGAAATTAGTGAGGTTATATTATTAGGCAAAATAGACTTTTTTTTTTTTTTTTTTTTGCGGTATGCGGGCGTCTCACTGTCGTGGCCTCTCTCGTTGCAGAGCACAGGCTCCGGACGTGCCAGCTCAGCGGCCATGGCTTATGGGTCTAGCTGCTCCGCGGCATGTGGGATCCCCCCGGACCGGGGCACGAACCCGTGTCCCCTGCATCGGCAGGCAGCCTCTCAACCACTGCGCCACCAGGGAAGCCCAGCAAAATAGACTTTGAGGGGAAAAGCATTACTAGAGATTAGTAGGGCCAGTACATAAGGATAAAACTAGTTGAGGAGAAAAAACAATTCTAAACCTGTGTGCCAGAATTTCCGGCCAATGGACCCAGAACATTGGGGTACCCTGGTGACTCATTGTTGTACCATGCAATACTGATGAATGTATATCATGATAAAATTTTAAAGCAATGTTTGCAATAATTTAAAACTTTACAATGGCTAAATTATATTTGGCCATTATTAGTATGACTTCCTTTGTAAATTATCTAAATTCAAACACTCTTATTTTATTTTATCACCTTGATCACATTTATACCTCTGCACTAAAGAGTGCTCTGCACTATCTACACCACATAACACCTGCTCTTGACCTCTGGCTTAATCACCCCAACTAGTCCATTTGTCACTTTAGATCTAATTTTTAAAATACTCAATTAACTTCTTTGTACTGTGTTTCCTTGTATACATTAATATCCAAAATAAGAATCTTTAAATTTAATTTGCTTTCAGCTTTTACATTCTTCCTAATATGCACAGCATGTACGATTGGAAACTGAGAACTTACTGTTACTGGCATTGTTAATTTTTTTTCTCAAGCATTTTTTTCTTTATTATTTATTTTTTTAACAGCTTTATTAGGGTATAATTGCTTTACAATGGTGTGTTAATTTCTGCTTTATAACAAAGTGAATCAGCTATACATATACATGTATCTCCTCCCTCTTGCGTCTCCCTTCCACCCTCCTTATCCCACCCCTCTAGGTGGTCACAAAACATGGAGCTGATCTCTCTGTGCTGTATGGCTCCTTCCCACTAGCTATCTATTTTACATTTGGTAGTGTATATATGTCCATGCCACTCTCTCACTCGTCCCAGCTTACCCTTCCCCCACCCGTGTCCTCAAGTCCATTTTCTACATCTGTATATTTATTCCTGTCCTGCCCCTAGGTTCTTCAGAACGATTTTTTTTAAATTGATACAGCCACTATGGAGAACAGTATGGAGGTTTCTTAAAAAACTAAAAATAGAACTAACATATGACCCAGCAATCCCACTACTGGGCAAATACCTGGAGAAAACCATAATTCAAAAAGAGTCATGTACCACAATGCTCATTGCAGCTCTATTTACAATAGCCAGGACATGGAAACAACCTAAGTGTCCATTGACAGATGAATGGATAAAGGAGATGTGGTACATATATACAATAGAATATTACTCAGCCATAAAAAGAAATGAAGTTGAGTTATTTATAGTGAGGTGGATGGACCTAGAGTCTGGCATTGTTAATTTTGTTATCTGCTATTAGAAGTTCCAAAGTAGAATATAAGCTATATTTATTTTTACTTCTTAATTTATTTGGTTTTGTTTTCTTGTTTATTGGCTTTGATATGGTGAATAGCTAAAGTAGGAAGGAATCTGATTCTATGAAATTTCTAATGAATTATTGTTTGCTTGTTTATTTTTTAGAGTACTTTCAGATTCACAGAAAAACTCAGCAGAAAATACAGAGAGCTCCCATATACCCCCTGAACCATCCCCTCACACATACACAACCTCCTTGCTATCAACATCCCACATCAGTGGTCCATTTGTTGTAATCAATGAACTTATGTTGACACATCATTATCACCAAAAGTCCATAGTTTATATTAAAGTTCACTTTTGGTTTTGTACATTCTATGGGTTTTAACAAATCTATAATGACACGTATCCACCACTACAGCATCATACAGAAGAATTTCACTGCCTGAAAATCCTCTGTGCTCTGCCTGTATATCCCTCCTTTCTCCCTAACCCCTAGAAACCACCTCTCTTTTTACTGTCACCATAGTTTTGCCTTTTCCAGAATGGCATATCATTGGAATCATGCAATATGTAGCCTTTTCAGACTGGCTTCTTTCACTTAGTAATATGCATTTAAGTTTCCTCTATGTCTTTTTATGGCTTGCTAGATCATTGTTTTTTAGTGCTGAATAATATTCCATTTTCTGGATGTACTAGTTTTATACATACATTCAGCTACTGAAGGACATCTTGGCTGCTTCCAAGTTTTGGCAATTATGAATAAAACTGCTACAAACATCCATGTGCAGGTTTTCATGTGAATGTGTTTTCATTTCATTTGGGTAAGCACCAAGGAACAATGCTATTTTTTGCTTTTAAAAATTAAAAACATTTTAAAATAGATAGCTAGTGGGAAGCAGTCGCATAGCACAGGGAGATCAACTCTGTGCTTTAAGACCAGCTAGAAGGGTGGGATAAGGAGGGTGGAGGGAGGGAGATGCAAGAAGGAAGAGATATGGGGATATATGTATAAGTATAACAGATTCACTTTGTTATAAAGCAGAAACTAACACACCATTGTAAAGCAATTATACTCCAATAAAAATGTTAAGAAAAAAATTTAAAACATTTTACAAAAGAATATTTGAAAACAATAAAATACTTATTAAACAGGGCTCTATCATCTGCTGTTTCAACTATAGTATATTTATCAAAAATAGTTTGTTGTACATGAATTAAATAATATTCATATTTTGTGGATTTTTATCTCAAATATGGATTTATGTGCTTCAATAAGTCTTCTGTTCCTCAGCCTAAATTGTTCCAAACAAACTATACCAGCACCTTAAACTCAACAAGCTATTTGAAGCAGAAAAGAGAAAGAGAGAGAGAGACAAATAATTTTTTTTAAGTGTTTGTATTTACAAAGTATAAAACATATGAATTTAATTAGATTGGTCACCGAAGTATCAGGTCAAATATATAAAGCAACAATGAACTGAGTTACAAAGAAAAATTGATAAATCTACACTTCTCTCGGTAATTGATAGATCAAAACTACCTTCCTCATCACATACACACAAAAAAAGACATCAAAGATGAAAACAATGTATAAGCCCTCTATTTCTTTGTACACTATATTTTCCTATTTTATTGGGTTTTATGCTTACAGTAGCTCCAAGCCATTTCTTTTGCCCTTCTGCAAGCAACTTGTATTATTGTGTCATTTCTTTTTGTCAGATCAAATTACACTTTTATTCTGTTCTGCATTCTAATCCTCACAATTGTCTTACTCTAGCTTCTATACTCAGATATTTTCAATGTTCCGTAGCTGTTCTTTTTCTTTAGTTCCCGCTTCCTCTAGCATGAAAGTTTTATTTAAATTTATTTCTGTCTCTATTCTGATCTAAATTTATCTTAACTATTATTTAAAATTTACCCATATTAACTTAATATACCATTTTATTTATTTCAAACCAAACTACCTATTTAAATGTTATATTTTTAAAGCTTAAAAAAACTAAAAGCATAACCAAATCATATTTAAACAAGTTCTAAAATAATGCTCATAATAGTTGACCCATAAAATACAAGTCATTTTATTTGGGACTTTAGGGAGAACAAATGTACACATAAAAGATTAAATAGATAAAACGTGCAATGTGATTGTGTGAAAACTCTGCACCTATTTCTTTTGGGGCCAAAAATATTGAATTTAGTTTTACAGTATATTAGTCTACATGATACTCTCTGTTAGTAGTATTTTAATACAGTACTAGTTATTGGGGAAAAAAAAAAAACAAGTTTCAACCTACAGTTAGGAGATCTCTGGAAAGAAGCCTGGTATGTAGACAAAATATTATATAAGTAATAAATTAGAAACTATTCACAGAAACAAGTTTTTCAGATTTTGACTAATATTTTTTTTACCTTTTTGACATTATATCCAAGTACAAACCTAGATTTTTTTCGGTATAAACATATATTTGCTAGTGGCTAAGGTGGGCCCTAGTACTCTGAGTTCTAACAACCACCCCCAGGTGATTCCGAGACACTAGGGTAGATTATATCAATACATTATCCACAAAAGGGTATTGTCCAGAAGGGTGTGAAAATTATTACTTGGGAGAGAAAAAAACCTTCAGTATTACAGGGCTTACGCCAAAGCTCTCCCTTACCGAACAAGATCTTATTCCTTAGTATTTAATTTCATGGGAGAAGAGCAAATGTCCAAAAATTTCTCTTATGAGAGCCTAAGAAAAAAAGTTGAGAAACATGGGGGTTGATCAACAAGGATAAGGGAAGCATGAAAGCCTTTGTAGATGAAAAGAACACTGATCCGAGCCCTTTAAAAAATGAGTAGCACTGAGAAAAGCAAAATGCGAAGAGGAAGTGAGTTCCAATCGAATCCACGCTCACTTCTCAACTGCACTGACCAGAGTAACTCTAGTACGAAAACGGGGTCAAGACAAGGGTAAGATCAAAAACTTTAATTCAAAAGTTATTGGGCCGGTTCATTATCTCAAAAGGACAGAAGTAGTTGTTGTCTCAGAAGTGAGTAAAATAAAATCCTAGTTAAAACTGCCGGGTGTCCAGAGCAGTATGTAGAAGTGGCACTGAGCATCAGATCCAAAGTGGTTGTGCGAATCCCACTACTGGAATCAAGACACTGATAGTTTGGGATTCAGGAAAATCAGAATAAGTTTGGGAAATGAGGTCCAAGATACATGAAAAAAAGGATTTAGAACATATAGGGTGAACAATAAAGGAAAAAGAAAAGTTCACTTTGGGTACTAGTTGCCTGGAACAATGAGTGTGTGTGTGTGTGTGTGTGTGAGAGAGAGAGAGAGAGAGAGAGAGAGAGAGAGAGAGAGAGAGATGTACAGTGATTGCATAGATCAATATGCAATCTGTTATTACTGGTTTGTTCCCTTTACCAGTATAGAATTCACTTGTTGCTGGTTTACTACTATATCTCCATTATCAAGCACATAATAGACGCTCAATCAACATGTGTTGAAGGGATAAATCTAGGATGTGGTAGGACTGCCATTGCTGTCATTGAAAACCTAGCTTTGTCCTTTAGGCCTGCATATATTAACTTTATGAGACAAGGAACATTTCAGAATATAACGAAATCTGTACCGTGCATGTGTACCTGTTTGTGCACAATTTCTGGGGATCCCCAGTTGCCTAGTACCCTTCTATAGAAGAGCCAATGTTACAAGCACTCAGGGACTTTGACATTTCTCAATAATGACTTCCAGTTGGTTAACATCAAAAAATGCTTTTTACAAAACGGCAAAAATCACAAGGACTGATTCTATCTTTGCAGTGGCATTTAAACTTGATGTTCCTTCAGGCCATTTCCTTGTCCTTTCCTTGGCCTAGTGGTTCCTATACTACCCAAAATCTAACACCCAGAATTTCACACTAAGAACCCAGGAGGAAGTCAGAGAAGTTTTTATCAATTAGTGATCACTCCCAAACTGGGTCAATTTTATGCTCAGAATCATGACCAAAATCTAAAATCAAGCCTGTCTCTCCTTTCAAATTAATATGAGGATCTTGGACCCCTGTCTGTGAAATTTCTATCCTAGAGTTTGTAAACCATGTGCTTTTAAATAATTTAAAACAGATGAAACAATAGAAATCTCCAGCAAAGCCACATAACCTTTTCGCTAGAAATCACAATAAAACTTCTCTAAGTACATACATTTCACTAATTACAACAACCTGAAAGGATTTAGTGTCACTTCTAACTGGTTGGCACATCAGAAATGATGCTTGTTAGGCCTAACAATCTTTTCATATAACTCTTGAAAGAGCCACAGCAAGATGAGAATGGAAAGCACATAACACAAAGATTTCCTTCTCCTTCATTTTCGTCTCCCTTTTAGTTATGTCTCATACTGGCTAAGTCTTTTCAGAAAGAGTAATTTAAGGACTTACAGGTGCAGAGGTGCAAAGCCAACTGCACTCTGTTTAAAGAAAGAGTGAGTCTAAGTACTGCATTCCACACACCGGGGCACCAGGGGAGGACAGACGTTCATAAATCTCACATTCGTCTAAGGAAGTAAGACTCTGGTGCATGATGGATGTGTAACAAGCTTCCCCCAAACCTCCTTCTGGAGGCATGTGTCTACTTATAAGAGCAAGAGGCCCAGGGTTGTGTGATATAGCACTTGGTCACACATTCAACAAGCTTATTTAGCACCATCTGTATGCAAGTCACTTTGTGTAACCTGGATGATTTAGAAGATAGCCTTACTAAGAGCTGCTGCCTGGATCGATCCTATGTGTAGAAAGGGGCAATGGCTGTTAATATATCATGATTTAAAAAATACTAGAAGGCCTCCTCTGCCTAAAACTACTGCATCTCATGGCCTGGTATGGCTTGAATAAAAAACAGGGAACTCTGACTATGAGACCTTCTGACCAGGCAAATTCCTATCTCTGTACAAAGCTGAGGACTTTAACTTTATAACAGTACCTCCATGAGAAACAAGGGGATTTTAGTAGGCTACCATGTAGATTGCATATGTATTCTCTGGCATTATTTTTTTGTTGATTAAGTCAAGCAAATAATCTCAGTTAAGATTCAGTCATCATTCTCCCCAGACATTGACAAGGGCAAGCATTCTAGTCTAGCCTAAGTCAGTATAGGAAATATGAAATCCCAGCTTAGAAGCCTGCTCCCTTAATCGGAGTGTAGTACCTGAATTCTTTCCAGGAAGCCATGGAGCACAAACCCCTAGGCTGTCTTCAAATGATGTGCTGTCTCCAAAGCAGAGCCATTATCGAAATTTCAAATCACTAAAGATAGATGACTTTGTCACTGAGAGAGGAACAGTGAGATCCACTAGGAGATAGGAGAAGCTGGCCAAGATATTTAATATATGATTTTATGGAAATTAAAGGAAGAAATTAACTGTAATCAAAAACTTTAAGCAGGTATTTCCAGGGTTTTATTGCATAGAATGTCAATTCTCAAGGCTTAAATAATTGCATCTTGGCAGACTACCCAGTAAAAAGAACATGAGTTCTGATATCTGGCAGATCCAGTTTGACACTTAGTAATGTGACATATTCTCTTATTTTCTCATTCATACCACAGATATTTATTAGAGTTTAACATGGATCTGTGAGAAATACAGATTTACATAAGACAAACACAGCCCCTACCTTAATGGAGCACACTATCTAGTTGGGGGAGAATAAAACCAGCTGTTTTTAAATAATATACAAATATATGAATATAAACATTTATGAGACATAGTAAAGAAAATACATCATGCTCTACAAGTATTAATGGGGGCATCTGATTTAGATATTTAAAGAATCTCCATCTTAGATTGGAAGGATGAGGAACTAATTAGGCAATTCTGGGTGTGTGTGAAAGAGTTCCAGGCAGAGAGAACTGTCTTTGCAAAATACCCTGTACATTTTTCATCTGATTGGTAAATATCACAGTTTGGTGATACTCTCTAGTGAATTCATGGAGAAAAATTTCTCTTCTATACTGCTCATGTAAATTGGTAAAACACTTATAAAGAGCAATTTGGAAAAATCAAAGTAAATTATTAACCCACATACCTTTTGATCTATTAACTCAGTGTCTGTGACTATAGCCTATTCATGTACACATGTGGCAATATGATGAATGTATTTGTAATAACAAAATGTTGTAACAACATTTTGGTTGATAATTCAAAAATATGGAAACAATTTAATATTTATCAATTGGGGGGCTAGATCAATAAAATATAATAGATTCACCCAAAGGAATACCATGACACAAAACATCATGTAGTTATAAAAAGGAATGATGTAGTGTTAGAGGTATCAGTTGGTTGTTTTCTCTTTAGGAGACACTGCTGGGATCCTGCCTAGAGCCTCTTCGCTGGGTTGGTGAACATATTCTCAAACTATGATGAGTGCCAGCTGCTCAGGGATGTGACCTTCCTGGAGAACTACCTTCAGCCAATGAGAGCTTCCATTTCAAACAGATATGCCTGGGAGATTATACACCCTCCAAGAGTCTAAGGGATGGTTGTCTACAGTCAACATCTGACTGATTTAAGGGCATAAAAGCCAGCCCCCTTTCCTCAAGGTAAAACAATTAGTGATGTGATTACTACTCAGGTCTTCTTGTGGGAACAGGTTGAAGCTTGACTTCAGGAGAAGCCCAGATGTGTCCATCTTCTTCTCCTGCTGTACTCCATCCCTCACTTATAGGTTTCCCACCTGAGAGTACTTGTTCAATAACTCATTAGAACAAAAATATCCATTTCAGTATCTGCTTCAAAAGAACCTGAACTAAGAGGGTTTTGTTTTGTTTTGCTTTCAAGATCTCCCAAACCATTAAATATATAAAACCACATTTCATAAGAAGTAATTGAGAAAGAAGGGGAAGTGGTTTGAGACGTGGATAGTTGATCAAAACAAAAGATCCATCCACTTTTCCAAAAAAGGTTTCAAAAACAACTCAATTTACTCTGCAAGCTGAAAAATCCATTTTATTCCTTAAATGCTCAAATCAACTAATCCCTACTACCTCAAAACTATGATCAAGTTTTCTGCAGCAGTTCTTGACAACCTGACACCTGTCCTGAGGGAAAGTGGATTCCTAGAGCCTCTCAGAGCAGATAAGTATGGCCCACATGCTCCCTAACAGAGCCCACAACTGGGATAGATGGAAAAAACAACCCAAAATAAACCAAAACAAAAGGAAACAAACACAAAATCTCACCCCCGAAACAATCTCCACTGATTATACTCAGAAACAAATGGCTAGAGATACAGTGTATAGTCATTTCCATTAATTCTCTTCTGATTCCCATTCCATTGTGAAGTTACCTTCCATCCATCCTTATAAGCTTCCAAGTCACATTTCAGGAATTGTTATTTCAAGCTTAACATAAACATTCATTAAACATTCTTGCCCATTGGGAACCTATAACCGAAATGATCATTTCCACAGCTGCCTTTAGTTTGCCTTAATCCAATGGAGTTGAGCCACCATATGTATAGTTCACATTTTTGGTGCAAATTTGAAAATTACAAACCACACCTGATGGTATATGAAGGTCTGCTCCCTTATGTGTGTTTGACAAACCTATTTTGTAAAAGTCCAGGAATATCATGGCCCTTTAATATTGTGGGTCTCTAAACAATGGTGATTGATTTTGTTTGGTCTGGCAAACACAAATTATCCCATAATCATTTTAGCCTGCCAGCCATGCTTACACTGATTTGTTTGTGTTTTAGAGAAGAAAATGCAGTGACTGTTATGCAAAATGGAAATGGTTAGAGGCAAATAAAAGATTTCTCTGTGCTGAGGAAAAATTCAGCTACTTTAATTTTCTACACTGAATGGGTTTCATTTGATATCAGAGTAAAGTGAATTTGAAAATAGAAAAGGGTACTTCACTTTTCAAGTAAACTGGTCCTTTAGACATCCATTATGAATTTTTGCTTCACAGGCTTGCTCCATGCAAAAAAGAAAAAGCAGATGCTAAAAGGGATGACAGTTTCTACCTTTCCCATTCCCAAAACAGTGCTACTTATAATGACACCACAAAAATTCAGCAATGGGTTTAACACACACACACACACACACACACACACACACACACGTAAGATATTTTCATAAATATTTTAGAGGGAAGAGGAAAAAAAAAAGAAGGAAGGAACAAAGGAAAGAAAGAAAGGAGGGAAAAAAGGAAAGGGGATAAAATAATAATCTTTGTGTCTGCATAGCTGATCCAATGACATCTGTTATCAGATAAAGGATAGTGTAACACTGTGGAAACACTAGGTCTTCCTTATGCTATTAACTAAGTCTAAGACATTGAAAGTCAGTATCCTTTTCTGGGTATCTATTTCCTCAACTGAAAATGAGCAAGCAGCTCTACTTCTTCTCTAAGTCTCCTCCTAGTGTTGACCTCCTATGATTTTAAAGTAATTTCTGCAACAGCAGGCATTTGATAAATGTCCCTATAGTACCAGCTGGAAGGTTGATAAAAGACAATAGGGTACTAGGTTTCCAGAGAACAGTGCATAGTTTGAAAAGTAAAGAGTCACTGAAATGTTCCAACAAAGAAAAGTGTCAAGTCAGCAATGTGGAAATACCCTTTTGGGTAAAATAAGAAACAATTATCCTCCATCAGATATTTCTGAGTAGTCGCCTTGATGGTCTTCACCATTTCAGCTTTGTCTCTGAAGCATATACCTCCCACATTAGATCTAATTACTCTTCACTTTGGATACTCTAAGTTACTCTGACTTGGCTACAAAGTTTAAATGCAAAGTATCATCTATTTTCACAATGTTCATTTTCATTGTTTGACTCTTCCTTCATTTAGAGATGGGGATAATATGGCCAATTGTGCAATGTTCTTATTAACAAACTCTTTATATCAAAATAAAACAAACAAAACAAAAATACACATGCCAGGTATTTTTGGTATTTGCTGCTGTTGAGATTGTTTCAGAAACTGAATCTGAGTAGATATCTAAGTTTCCAGTATCTCTCTCTATAGCCCTGAAAATTTATGTATTAGTTTCAGCATTATTGTCCCTAATAACATGAAAGGCAGTAAACCCCATGTGAATCTCATTGAGGTCTGTGTATACATTCAAATTAGCTCAACATTTATTGAGCACTTCATATGTATAATGATCTCACAGGGAAATTCTGGAATAGAATGATGTGGAAGATAGCAAAATTAAAGCATAGCGTTCAAGTTTCAATGAAATTATAATTTTCTGTACTTTACTACTCAAAGGTAAGCCATATCCATCATCTATTTTGGTCCTTTAGTCCTAAATGTCTTTGGATCTTTTGTGGTAAGCAGTGCAGGAATTCTCTTTTCATAGACATAAAAAACTAGATGATTATGACTTTCCCCAGTTGCTTCAAACTTGTGGAAGAATCAGCAATAACACACAAGGCTTTATACTAAAAGCAAAACCTCTCTCTTACACATCAGATTAAACCCATAGGCTACCAAACTTGAGCTCAAGGAGACAAGCATGAAACAATACTATTAAAGACAATAAAATATTGCATACGTGTGGCAGATAAAACATCTGGTTTAACAATTCAACAAATATTCATTGGGAACATAATATGTGTCAATTCCTATGCTAGGCATCAGGAATAAAATGATGAATAAAATGTAATCTATATCCTCGAGAATCTTCAGGTCATTTCTATTATAAAAGTCAGAATAAACCACAATTTAGAAAACAAAACAGAATAATTATTATAGTAATATTTAAAAATTAAACACATTTGTAGCCTTAATGAAATAATCAGTACCAGATTTGCCCTATGGTCATTTAAAAAATAAACCCCAAAAAACTATACAGAATGTACAAAGCATCTATTTTTTTTTTAACATTAGACAGCATGCAATATAGGGCTGTGATCCCTGAGACAAGGTTAACCAATAAGTTGAGCCCTACAATGGCTCCAGCTTTCTGCCAGGAGGTACTTTCTGGACCACAGTGTAAGATACAGAACAAAACAGACACTGGCAGTTACAATGAGTTTAAAAAACAGATGTCAGCATTCAGGAAAGTGGATCCAGTTGATAATTGTGAGGCAGACTACTGGAGAATAGATAAGTGTATAGGACAAACATCCCCCAAAGTACAGGAATCTCCATCGGGTTTATCTTGAATCTTTAAGCCTGAGGATGGAACAACTGCTAGACAGCAGTAAATTAAAAAAAAAAAAAAAACTTCTAGAGATCTACAGATTCCATATGATCTTTACCAACATTCCAAAGGTCTTTTTTGAAGAAATAGAAAAGTCAGTCTTCAAATTTATATATAGAATTGCAAAGAGCCTTGAATAGCCAAAACAACATTGAAAAAGAACATAGCTGGAGGACTCACAATTTCTGATTTCAAAACTTACTCCAAACCTATAGTAATCAAAACAGTGTGGTAATGGTAGGCACATACACTAACAGAATAGACTTGAGAGTCCAGAAATAAATCCTTAAATATGGGGCAGTTAATTTTTTACCAGAGTTCCAAGTCCGTTCAATGGGAAACGAATAGACTCTTCAAAAGGTGTTTCTGCAACAGCTGGATTCTCACAATCAACAGAATAAAGTTTGGCCCCTAACTCACATCATATACCAAAAGGTACTGAAAATAATCAATGACTTAAATATAAGAGCTAAAACCATAAAATTTTTAGAATAAAGCATAGGATAAAATCTTCATGGCCTTGAATTAGGTAATGGATTCTTAGCAAGAGCAACAAAAACAACAAAAACAAAAAAAATAGATAAATTTGATTTCATCAAAATTAAAAACTTTTGTGGATCAAAGGATATTATCAAAAAAGTGAAAAGACAACCCATGTAATAAGAGAAAATATTTATTATCTTCCAACTTTCCTCTAAGTCTTTGTGTATATTCCTAACTGTTTTAAAGGCTTTGTCTGCCAGTTCCATCACCCCTGTCATTTCTGGGTTTGTTTCCATTGTTCAAGTTTTTTTTCCAGACTATGGGTCACATTTTTCTACTTGTTTCACATATCTCAATTTTTTAATTGGATATTGAATAGTGTAAATATAGAATGTTGAGTTTTCTGCATTTTGTTGTATATCTTTATGCATTGTCAGATTTTGTTTTGGTAATTAAGTTACTTGTATATCAGCTTAATCCTTTTACATCTTGTTTCTTAAGCTTTGGTAGGTAAGATCTATAACAGACTACTATACACAGCTAATAAGGTGTAAAACTTCTGGTGTCCCTGTTGAATGTCCTGGGTTCTCATTAAAATCTTGTTCCTCCGGAGAGTAAGAATTGTTTTGTTTGTTTTGTTTTAGCGTAAATAATTTGTTCATAAGAACATTGCACAATTGACCATATTTTCCTTATCACTAAATAAAAAAAGAGTCAAACAATGAAAATGAACATTTCTGACTTTAATTATTGCATCTTCTCTCTTTCTTTCTTTGTCAGTTTAGCTAAAGGTTTGCCAATTTTGTTGATCTTTTAAAAGAATGAACTTTTGGTTTTATTTTGTTTTTCTGTTCTGTATTTTGTTTACCTCCACTTTAATCTTTTATCATGTTCTTCCCTCTACTAGATTTAGGCCTACTTTGCTCTGGTTTTTCTACTTCCTCAAGGTGGAAAGTAGTTTACTGATTTGAGAGCTTTCTCCTTTGGAGAAAAATTCCAATTCTGATTCAGAGAGGAATTCTGACTGAAGACATTCTATCATCATTTGATTAATTCATCTGCTCAGGCAATCATAATTTCCAATACAGTTAGACATTTATAAATTTAAAAAAATTAAATAAACCTTCACCTACACCCAGGAAGTATAGGTAAGATGGATGGACACTCTACTTGTAGGTTTCATAATCTAATGTAAGAAAAAAAACCACCTCATTTAATGAATATTCTCCCCTAAAAAAACAACTCTGAAGCAGAAGAACATTGCAAAATGGCACTCCAAACTGAACTAAATATCCTCAAACATTTGGAGATATATATTTATTTAAAAGGAAAGATAAAACTAGAATCAAAAATTTGAAAATTAAGAACAAAAACTGATCTGTACAAAAAGGAACAAATTTAATGAAATTTATTAAACTCAGAAGAGAAACCGAGAAAAAGGCAAACTCATCTAAGAAATAAAGAATAAATTACAAATTGACAAGGAATAATAAATCTGAGTTAAAATTTAATAGAGTGCTTTAAAGAAAATTAAAATATACACATACAAGAAAATTAAAATAAGAGAAAGGAATGAGGACCACAAAGGAAGTTGTTAAAATGGAAGACAAACCAAAAATGTCCAACATATATATATATATATATAACAGCTTCTAAAAATGTGTGCAGTAGCAAAAGAACAGGAAAAAATATAATTCAAGGATGTGTTACAGAAATAGAGAAAAATGTAAATCTTTATATTGAAATGTTCCACGATGTACCTGTCAATATTGACCTAAAAGGATCAGTTCTCAGACATTTCCTCATGGGAGGAAAAGGATAATATCTAAAGCCTATATTCTGAAAAAGTAGAAAGACCACAAGTCAAAAATAAGGGGGAATAGGAAGAAAGAAAAGTAGATAAGTTAATTGATTGTTGTGGAGGAAATAGGTGGAATCAGAGATTACCATTTAAAACTGACACACTATATAGTAAAATATCAAGTAAGAAAAAAAGGAATTGAGGACAGTATGTGGTGTAAAAGTACAATATACTTTAGAGCCAAAATGCAAACTTCCAAAATAAAGTTTTAGATAATAAATAAGATCCAGCAAATAGGAAAAGAAATATAGTAAAGTAAATGTAATTAACACATTGATATAAAACAAAATAACAGAGTTGGCACTAAACATATCAATCATATCAAGAAATGTGATTACATTTAATCAACCTATTAAAAGAAAAATTATTTTCAAATTCACTTACAAAGGAAAACCTATTTATTTGCTATTTACAATAAACATACCTTAAACAGTGATTTAGTAAGAATCCTCACAGCATGGGAAAAGTGATGGCTCATTCTAAGTGAAGCTGAAATGCCAGAATTGCTCTGGCAGACACTGGAGAAAGGCAATGAAAGCCTTGGTTCTTGGGAAGGACCAAGTTCCTTCATTTATTAAGACCATAAGTATATCACTGGTAAAAAGAAATTAGTGCCACCCTAAGTATCTAAAAAGTGATGAGGAGGAACCTATTATATCCCCATTTATTTCACAAGGCCGGCTCCTGAAGAAACCAGACATATCCTGGTGGGTGAGAGTAAATGATCACATACTCAAGCAAGTAATGTTCTCTATTATTGCAGTCACAGTGCCAGGTGTAATATCTTTGCAACAGCTGAGTAACACGGCCTAAGATATGTGGTCAGCAGCCATTATCTGGTAAATGCGTTATTTTCTCTTGATCAGAAAAGAGAATCATAAACAGCTTTTATTTACATAGAAAGGACAAAAATATATATATTTTCAGTTTTCCCTAGGGCTAAATTAACTATCCTACCTATATTATACTCTAGAGATCTGGGCATCCCATAAAATATCACATTAATCTATTACATTGATAACTTTACATTGATTAGGCCAGATAACACAAGGTTGTCAGCATGCTATAAGGCTTTGTAAAGCACAAGAGCTCCAGAGGGTAGGAGATAAACCCTATGAAGTTTCAGAGACCTGGTGGGACTCTGGGTTCTGGAGACTGTGAAGTCCATATCTAGTGATACTGGACTAGAGTTTGTATATTGGGTGATGAAAATCTTCCAACTTTGATTTAGGGCCTGGAGCAGGAAAGGGCTCTGGGAATGGTCCAAACTAACATGTAGGCAGTCCTCTGGCATGGGACACAGAAGAGCAGATTATATGGTATAGGATGTATCAATGGTAGAAAAAGAAGTGGTTTGAGGTTTGTGGCAAGCCTCAGTGGGGGAATCACAGTAAATGTGGTGTTCTAAAATAAAACCATGACATCTCTTAAAACCTTTTAAAAAACAATCCCTGCTCTCATAGAGACAGAATTCTTGACCATGGTTCATTTAGTACTATTTCTTGATGACACCAACCCCCTTGACTGCACCAGGCCCTCTTCATTCTGAAAGGGACAACAGTTTTTCCTCATGGATATAGATACCTGTTCTGGGTACAATTTCACTTTTCCTGCCCACAAGGTGTCAGCATCATCATTTTCCAAAGGCCTGTGCCATAGTTTACTTACCAGCATGGAATCTCACTTAGCATTTAACAGACCAGGGAACCTACTCCAAAGCAAAGAATGGGATTATAACTATGGAAATCCCTGGTCATATTACTACACTGCACCTGAAAGCTGCTGACCTGGTAGAGTGTTTCCTGCTGAAGTCATAGCTGAAGTACTCCATAGTTTGAAGGCAATACATGCAAATACAGTGCCCTCCTCCAGAATGCAGTATATGTGTTGATTCAAAGATCTCCATATGGCAGTGTGTCCACAATGGGAAGAGTACAGGAGTCCAAAAAACAGAAAGTGGGAGCAAGAATGACCCCACTCACCATTCTTCTCAATATTTCACTGCGAGCCACGTATTTCTTGTTCCTGCAACTCTAATTTCCTCAGAGTCAGAAGTTCTCATACTTAAAGGGGACACACTCTCAGGAGGAACAAAGCAAGAGAACCATTGATTTGTAAGCTACAGCTGTTGACCAGGCACCAAAGGCCCCTTGGATCTAGGACCAGTGGCAAGAAGAGGAATAACTGTCTTAGCAAGAGCAAGAGACCTAAATTATCAGGAGGAGGGAAGTTTGCTGATATACTATGAAAGCAGGGAAGAAAATAGGTAAATCCACAGGATTGACTTGGGCAGCTCTTAGTACTGCTTTTCCCCATTGGGACTGTAAATGTACAAGTATAGTACCCCTGATCTCATATTGGAGCTCAGAGATCCCTGGCTGTTGGGAACAGGGGCTTAGACTCTTCATATATGAGGCTGTAAATCACAGTACTAGTAAATCACAGAAGTCAGCAGAGGTGGTAGTGGAAGGTGAGGAGAACCTAGAATGGACAGTGGAGAAAGGAGACAATAATTATTAATTGTAGCCCTGAGACTCTCTTACATGTTTTATTTCCCATAAGGGACAGAAGTTCACTGGTCTCCTATAAAAGCTGCTTTCTGAAGGTATATGGAGAAGGAGATCTAAGTATTGAGAGGGATGGGATGTGATAGGCAAAAAAAAAAAATTTTACTTTTTTTTTTAATCCAGATCCTCTTGCAAGGAAAGATGGACCATGAGGTTGCAGAGATTGCAGTCAGGAGCCTCCAGTTCTTAGCTCCTTTAGCATCTGCCCCAAATGCAGACCCAAGCTACCTCACCCATGGGCATGGACTTCCCAGGAAAACTCACATCTGGTAACTGAGCTAAATAGGTAAAATCTCAGCCATTTCTCTTGTTACAGGACAGATCTGACAGGTAAAATAGAATCTATCTCAGCCTCTTGTAAGAATCAACGCTATGGCACTTGGATATTTCCAAAGGCAAAGAACAAAATATTTACTAAACAATGGTCTTCCTGCTCTAACACTTATGCAACAAGCCTAAAAATGATCTTGTATGTTGGTCCTATCACAATGGAATTTTTGCAGTGTGGCACTTTTGTGTGAAGAAAAATGATATGAATTCAATTAATGGTATTCAGTGGTATATGTCATTATTTTAATGAGTTGAATTATAATGGAGTTGATTTTTACACTCCAGGATGATTTTATAATTGATAAAATCACCTTTCTCAAATAACCTCCTCTCTTAGCTACTCAATTCCATATTGTTGGTTTTCTTTCTCAGTTTCCCTATAATACGTATCTCATATTATAAGAATGAGAAGTAGTGTTCTTCCTATACAAAAGTAATCCTTAAGCAGAAGTTTTTGCTGTCAGTGGGTTAGAGGGCCTTTCCTTTGTAAAGTCAGCCTGGGAACACTGATTCATGGCAATGATTCGAGACAGAAGGCTAGACTTAAGGAGTCCAAAATTCTTATTCTATGTATGATCTTAAATTTATTTAATCTCCCTGACACATAGTAGCCTTATCTTTTCTATAGAGATCATATTACCTGTCCCATAGGACGATATTATTTTTGTAGGATCTGAAACGTTCTCATAAGAAAGTGCACGGAAAAGTTAATGATAGAGAGAGACCTTCAACATGGTGGAAGAGTAAGACATAGCTATCAACCTCTTACCTACAAATACATCAGAAATACATCTACACGTGGAACAACTCCTACAGAACACCTACTGAACGCTGGCAGAACAGCTCAGACCTCCCAAAAGACAAGAAACTCCCCATGTACCTGGGTAGGGCAAAAGAAAAAAGAAAAACAGAGACAAAAGAATAGGGATGGGACCCGCACCAGTGGGAGGGATCTGTGAAGGAGGAAAGGTTTCCACACACTAGGAAGGCCCTTCGTGGGCGGAGACTGCGGGTGGTGGAGGCGGGAAGCTTTGGAGCCACTGAGGGGAGTGCAGCAACAGGGGTGGAGAGGGCAAAGCAGAGAGATTCCCGCACAGAGGATCGCTGCTGCCCAGCACTCACCAGCTCGAGAGGCTTGTCTGCTCACCCACTGGGGCTGGCGGGGCTGGGAGCTGAGGCTCAGGCTTCAGTCGGATCCCAGGGAGAGGACTGGGGTTGGCGGTGTGAACACAACCTGAAGGGGTTACTGTGCCATTACTAGCCGGGAGGGAGTCTGGGAAAAGGTCTGGAGCTGCTGAAGAGGAAAGAGACCATTGTTACGGGGTGTGCGAGGAGAGGGCATTCAGAGTGCCGCTTAAAGGAGCTCTAGAGACGGGCGTGAGCCGCGGCTATCAGCGCGGAGCCCAGAGACGGGCATGAGACGCTAAGGTTGCTGCTGCCGCCACCAAGAAGCCTGTGTGCGAGCACAGGTCACTCTCCACACCTCCCTTCCAGGGAGCCTGTGCAGCCCACCACTGCCAGGGTCCCGTGACCCAGGGACAACTTCCCCGGGAGAACGCACTGCACACTTGTGCAACGTCAAGTCGGCCTCTGCCGCCACAGGCTTGCCCCGCGTCCATACCCCTCCCTGCCCCCGGCCTGAGTGAGCCAGAGCCCCTGAATCAGCTGGTCCTTTAACCCCATCCTGTCTGAGCAGGAACAGAGGCCCTCAGGCGACTTACACGCAGAGGCATGGCCAAACCCAAAGCTGAACCCTAGGAGCTGTGCGAACAAAGAAGAGAAAGGGAAATCTCTCCCAGCAGCCTCAGCAGCAGTGGATTAAAGCTCCACAATCAACTTGATGTACCTGCATCTGTGGATTACCTGAATAGACAATGAATCATCCCAAATTGAGGTGGTGGACTTTGGGAGCAACAATATATATGTATTTTTCCTTTTTCTCTTTTTGTGAGTGTGTATGTGTATGCTTCTGTGTGTGACTTTGTCTGTATAGCTTTGCTTTTACCATTTGTCCTAGAGTTCTGTCTGTCTGTTTTTTGTTTTGTTTTTGTTTTGTTTTTAGTATAGTTTTTGGCACTTGTTATCGTTGGTGGATTTGTTTCTTAGTCTGGTTGCTCTCTTCTTTCTTTCCTTCCTTCCTTTCTTCCTTCCTCCCTCCCTCCCTCCTTATCTCTCTTTCTTTCTTTCTTTCTGTCTTTCTTTCTTTCTTTCTCCCTTTTCCTCTGAGCCGTGTGGCTGACAGGGTCTTGGTGCTCTGGCCAGGTGTCAGGCCTGTGCCTCTGAGGTGGGAGAGCCAAGTGCAGGACACTGGTCCATCAGAGACCTCCCGGCTCCATGTAATATCAAATGGCGAAAGCTCTTCCAAAAATTTCTATCTCAACACTAAGACCCAGCTCCAATCAACGACAAGCAAGCTACAGTGCTGGACACCCTATGCCAAACAACTAGCAAGACAGGAACATAACCCCACTCATGAGCAGAGAGGCTGCCGAAAATCTTAATAAAGTCATAGACACCCCAAAACACACCACCAGACACAGACCTGCCACCAGAAAGACAAGATCCAGCCTTATCCACCAGAACACAGACACCAGTCCCCTCCACCAGGAAGCCTACACAATCCACTGAACAAACCATAGCCACTGGGGGCTGACACCAAAAACAACAGGTACTACAAACCTGCAGAATGCAAAAAGGAAACCCCAAACACAGTACGTTAAAAAAAAATGAGAAGACAAAGAAACACACAGCAGATGAAGGAGCAAGGTAAAAACCCACCAGACCAAATAAATGAAGAGGAAATAGGCAGTCTACCTGAAAAAGAATTCAGAGTAATGAGAGTAAAGATTATCCAAGATCTTGGAAATAGAATGGAGAAAATGCAAGAAGTGTTTAACAAAGACTTAGAGGAACTAAAAAGCAAACAAACAATGATGAACAACAAAATAAATGAAATTAAAAATTCTCTAGAAGGAAACAATAGCAGAATAACTGAGTCAGAAGAATAGATAAGGGACCAGGAAGATAAAAGAGTAGAAATAACTATTGCAGAGAAGAATAAAGAAAAAAAGAATGAAAAAAATCGAGGACAGTCTCAAAGACATCTGGGACAACATTAAATGCACCAACATTCGAAATATAGGGATCCCAGAAGAAGAAGAGAAAAAAGAAAGGGACTGGGAAAATATTTGAAGAGATTATAGTTGAAAACTTCCCTAATAGGGGAAAGGAAATAGTCAAGTCCAGGAAGCACAGAGAGCCCAATACAGGATAAATCCAAGGAGAAACAAGCCAAGACACATATTAATCAAACTATCAAAAATTAAATACAAAGAAAACATATTAGAAGCAGCAAGGGAAAAACAACAAATAACACACAAGGGAATCCCCATAAGGTTAACAGCTGATCTTTCAGCAGACACTCTGCAAACCAGAAGGGAGTGGCAAGACATATTTAAAGTGATTAAGGAGAAAAACCTACAACCAAGATTACTCTACCCAGCAAGGATCTCATTCAGATTTGATGGAGAAATTAAAACCTTTACAGACAAGCAAAAGCTGAGAGAGTTCAGCACCACAAAACCAGCTTTACAACAAATGCTAAAGGAACTTTTCTAGGCAAGAAACACAAGAGAAGGAAAAGACCTACAATAAGAAACCCCAAACAATTAAGCAAATGGGAAAAGGAACATACATATCAATAACTACCTTAAATGTAAATGAATTAAATGCTCCCACCAAAAGACATAGACTGGCTGAATGCATACAAAAACAGGACCTGTATATATGCTGTCTACAAGAGACCCACTTGATACCTAGGGACACATACAGGCTCAAAGTGAGGGGATGGAAAAAGATATTCCATGAAAAGGGAAATCAAAAGAAAGCTGGAGTAGCAATTCTCATATCAGACAAAATAGACTTTAAAACAAAGACTATTACAAGAGACAAAGAAGGACGCTACATAATGATCAAGGGATCAATCCAAGAAGAAGATATAACAATTGTAAATAATTATGCACACAACATAGGAGCACCTCAATACATAAGGCAGATGCTAACAACCATAAAAGGGGAAATCGACAGTAACACAGTAACATAATCACAATAAAGTAGGGGACATTAATACCCCACTTTCACCAATGGACCGATCATCCAAAATGAAAATAAATAAGAAAACACAAGCTTTAAATGATACATGAAACAAGATGGACTTAATTGATATTTATAGGACATTCCATCCAAAAACAACTGAATACACTTTCTTCTCAAGTGCTCATGGAACATTCTCCAGGATAGATCATATCTTGGGTCACAGATCAAGCATCTGTAAATTTAAGAAAACTGAACTATCAAGTATCTTTTGCGACCACAATGCTATGAGACTAGATATCAATTACAGGGGAATAAATGTAAAAAATACAAACACACGGAGGCTAAACAGTACACTATTAATAACCAAGAGATCACTGAAGATATCAAAGAGGAAATTAAAAAATACCTAGAAACAAATGACAATGAAAACACAACAACCCAAAACCTCTGGGATGCAGCAAAAGCAGTTCTAAGAAGGAAGTTTATAACAATACAATCTTAACTCAAGAAACAGGAAACATCTCAAATAAACAACCTAACCTTAACCCTGTAACATTTAGAGAAAGAAGAACAAAAAAAAAACAGAGTTAGCAGAAGGAAAGATATCGTAAAAATCAGATCAGAAATAAAGGAAAAAGAAATGAAGGAAACAATAGCAACGATCAATAAAACTAAAAGCTTGTTCTTTGAGAAGATAAACAAAATTGATAAACCATTAGCCAGACTCATCAAGAAAAAATAGGGAGAAGACTCAAATCAACATACTTAGAAATTAAAAAGGAGAAGTAACAACTGACAGTGCAGAAATGATGAACAGACCGATCACAAGCACTGAAATTGAGACTGTGATTAAAAATCTTCCAACAAAAAAAAAGCCCAGGATCAGATGGCTTCATGGGTGAATTCTATCAAGTAATTAGAGAAGAGCTAACACCTATCCTTCTCAAACTCTTCCAAAATATAGCAGGAGGAACACTCCCCAACTCATTCTGAGGCCACCATCACCCTGATACCAAAATCAGACAAAGATACTACAAAAAAAGAAAATTACAGGCCAATGTCACTGATGAACATACACACAAAATTCCTCAACAAAATACTAGCAAACAGAATCCAACAACACATTAAAAGGATCATACACCATGATAAGTGGGATTTATTCCAGGTATACAAGGATTCTTCAATATACACAAATCAATCAATGTGATACACCATATTAACAAATTGAAGGAGAAAAACCATATGATCATCTCAATAGATGCAGAAGAAGCTTACGAAAAAATTCAGCACCAATTTATGATAAAAACCCTCCAGAAAGGAAGCATAGACAGAACTTTCCTCAACATAATAAAGTCCATATCTGACAAACCCACAGCCAACATCGTTATCAATGTTGAAAAAGTGAAACCATTTCCACTAAGATCATGAACAAGACAAGGCCATCCACTCTCACCACTATTATTCAATATAGTTTTTGAAGTTTAGCTACAGCAATCAGAGAAGAAAAAGAAATAAAAGGAACCCAAATTGGAAAAGAAGAAGTAAAGCTGTCACTGTTTGCAGATGACATCATACTATACATAGAGAATCCTAAAGATGCTACCAGAAAACTACTAGAGCTAATCATTGAATCTGGTAAAGTAGCAGGATACAAAATTAATGCACAGAAATCTCTGGCATTCCTATACACTAATGATGAAAAATCTGAAAGAGAAATTAAGGAAACACTCCCATTTACTTGGAAGAAGTGAGAGAGTGGCATGGACTTATATATACTACCAAATGTAAAATAGTGGGAAGCAGCCGCATAGCACAGGGAGATCAGATCGGTGCTTTGTGACCATTTAGAGTGGTGGGGTAGCGAGGGTGGGAGGGAAATAATATAGTATAGAGCAATTTTAATACCTCAGATACAACCTTGGAAAAGTCTGAGATATTAACTCATTCTTTATATTTAAATAAAATAATATTTTGAGTTAATTTTTTTCTAAGCAATAAAAATGTTGATTTGGCTAGAAATGGGGAATAATTAAAGACAAATAATAATAAAAATAAGAATGCTATGGGAATTAGCTCATGTTCATGCTAAAATGTGTGAGATTATTTAATTAATGCAAGAGAGAAGAATAATGATAACAAGCCAAGCTTTTTCCAAAATAAACCAGTATCCAAGAAATTACTACTTAAAAACTAGCAAATTAGATTGAATTAGTCTTTTATATTACAATGAAAAAAGAAATGAATAAATCAACAGACCTTGAAAAGGCAGAGCAATCATTAGATATAAATTACATAGGATTACCCCCCCCAAAATTATATTCAATAAACTTTATGGCTATGTAACTATCATTTCCAAAATAATGAAGAAAATGCATCATGAACTGTGTATTGGGATATTCCCAAAGTATTTGATTGTCATGGCTCATAAAATTTTACTGGAAAAAAATTAGTAAAATTAGTTCTATATGAGCAGAGGACCACGGCCTGAAACCCTGGAAGAAAATAAAGGAAGTCAGATAGGACAGTAAGTTGAGATGTGCCCAGTGGGTCTCAGTTGCTTATCTGTAGAGCAGCTGCATAAACTCTCCTGGGCCTTTGTTAATAAATGGGACATATGTGTTCATATATGCCCATATACACATACATCTCCTAACAGAGAATCTCTGGTGAAACTGAAGAATCTGTATTTTTAACCAGATGCTGGTATGCAACCATGTTTGTGGATCATTAAAGTGGCCAAATTTGTTGGAAAAGGGATAGCCTAAGCTTAACCAATAGCCAAAATGCAAAGTTTATTTAAAATGTTTATGCAAGTGTCCTATCTGGAAGAAACAGGAAGAATAATTGTCTGAGCCTCTAAAGCAAGACTGTGTTGCCAAACCAAATCCATTAGCTTTGGGCCCAGCTCCACTTTCCACCTGTCAATCAACACATTCCCGGCTGATTCATACTTGCATGTGACCCTCTGGTTGTACCAGTTCTGCCACAAGAATGCACCCTTCTTACTCCTATTGCATCAGAACTATCATTCTAGTCCAGTACTTCTCAAAGATTGTTCAAGTGTTACATGAATAAAAATGTTTGGTGATTAAATAAATATGAGAAACTTGGTTAACAGGACACTATGGAGCTCCAAACATAAATTATAAGAGGCGGTGTTTCCAAATCATAAAGAGCCATGGAACACTTTTAAATTTCATGGAATGTCTCTTGGGTCTACTTTTCTGTGGAACACATTTTGGAATCACTGTTCTATGTACAAATGTTCTATTAACATAGAATTTGAACATAGAACTGTTCTATGTTCTATGTTCAAAATCCTAGTTCCAATTGTGAAGACCTCAGGTCCCTTGGCACCTGACATTGTGTACTAGTCATATTTCATTTTTTTTCTGGTTTCCCATCATCCAAATCATTTTTTTGTTGGAAAAAATATTTTAACTTCGTCAGTCTTGGTGGGAAACAAAGCTTTGATTCACAAAAGCCCTGCAATTGTCTGATTTACTATTGAGTTAATCCTTTGTTCCACTCCTGAGAGTTATATGATGATAGTGTGTTCTAGGCTCAGCTAATTGATACTTCCATCAAGGACTTTGTGATAATGAATCAATAGTTCATACTCACTGAGGTAAGAATTAATCCAGGACAATGACATTTAGTGTGTAATAAGAGCAGTGTGTGCAGTAGTAGTGTGAGTGGTACCCGGCAGACAGTGTCTCATAGTGATGCTCCTATGAGCTCCTCCAAGTCCTACAGTGCAGCCTTTCCTATGGCGCCAGTTTTTTACTCTCCATTTGCTGCTGCTTATCTTCTAATCTTAGTTCTCCAGGTCACTAGTAGCTTCATAAATCACTCAATGAAATCCTGGAAATAAATTTCCTTACTGCTTAAGTTATATTGTGTATGATCAAGAAATATGATACATTCGAACAGTCATTAAAGACTGATTGTCATAGCATTCAGTTTCTTCTCATAAGGTAATGGAATTAGATCTTCTAGTTTTAACAGTTTAAGGTTACTAGTTTCTTCAAACCTGGTTCTATTTGATTTAAAATCTTTAAAATTTTTATACCACACTTTGGTTTTTCTAGAAGAATATATATATTTGAAATAAGAAACATCAAAACAAAACCTCCAGAATAATACATCATTATTAAAATAATTCAAGTCAACAGATGTTTAGGACATCTACTTCCTTTCAAAATAGGGTAATAAGGACCATACATCTTGCCATGATAAAAAAAAAAACTTAAAAAATGGACAATATGTGAGAATCAATGGCACTAAAGACATTGGAAATCATATAACGAAGATCTTAACTCAATTTGACCTCAGATTCCACCTTATAGAACTAGAAAAATAAGATCCTGTCTGAAAATATATCTGTAGAAATTACATGAAATATGCCACAAATAATTAAACAATTTAAAATAAAAAAATATTAAGAGATTTGGATGGTATAAAAAGTGTTGATATGCTTCTAATCAGTTGCAATAATTTCTAAACAGTCTTCCTTAGGATAGAGAATTATAAGACTGTAGGAGAAAAACTATTCAAAGAAATAATGGCTGAAGTGTTTCTATAACTGGTAAGAAGTACGAATTTTGATTCAGAAGCACATCAAATTCCTAGCAGCATAAATGAATCGAAGAAGTGTCACATAAATCAGGTAGTTGTAAAGCACAGTACAACAATGTTAAAATAATTTTCAATATTGTGTTTAAACTGCTCTAAAGCATTTTCTGAGAATTTTCTCTATACACTAACCTATTGATTCCCTTCTGTAAAAGACATTGTCATTAATTTAAGAATATTTAAAAATTAATTCTACTATCAAAAATATCACAAATAACAAAAGTTGGCAAAGTGTGGAGAAAAGGGAGTCCTCGTATACTATTGGTGGGAATGTAAACTGGTGTAGCCACTGTGGAAAACAGTATGGAGGTTTCTCAAAAAACTAAAAATGGAACTACCATATTACACAGGAATTCCACTCCTGGGTATATATCCAAACAAAACAAAACAAACAGTAATTCAAAAAGACACATACACCACAATGCTCTTAACAGCATTATTTAAAATTGCCAAGATATGGAAAAAACCTAAGGGTCCATCAACAGATGAATGGGTAAAGAAGATGTGGTTCATATATACAGTGGAATACTACTCAGCTGTAAAAAAGAATGAAGTTTTGTCATTAAGTTAAGTGAAATAAGTCAGAGAAAGACAAATACTATATGATCTCACATATATGTGGAATCTAAAAAATACAACAAACTAGTGACTATAACAAAAAGGAAGCAGACTCACAGATATAGAGAACAAATTAGTGTTTACCAGTGGGGAGAGGAAAAGGAGGAGGGGCAATATAGGGGTAGGGGATTATGAAGTACAAACTATTATGTATAAAATAAGCTACAAGGATATATTGTACAACACAGGGTATATAGCCAATATTTTATAGTAACTATAAATGGAGTATAACCTTTAATAATTGTGAATCACTCTATTGTACACCTGTAACTTTTATAATATCATACATCGACTATTCTTCAATTTAAAAAATTTGAAAAAAAATCACTTAAGAATACTCAGAAGTGTTGTAGTATAGCAAAAACAAAAGTGAAGCTGTATTCAGAAGACCTAGGTTGAAATCTCACCTGTACTACTTACCAGCTATTTACTACTGCTCCCTTTACAAGCAAGAAGCAGTCATTGTCTGAAGGACAGAGATAGAGATATTCATCCCAATTCTACCTATAATTTATAAACTCATCACCAGTAAATCATTATTCTTTACCTGAATTTTTTTTTCTGAAAAATGCTTTTAAATTACCTTACCTGTTGTTCAGGGATATCAACAGAAGATAATTATATTATTCTAATAATATTTTAATAATAATATTAGAAGGTAAATGCTAAAAGACTTTGAAAACAAGAACACAAAAATGCTACCTATTGCTTGAGAATTTTTTTAATTGAATATTCTGGTCTTGCTAGCTATCATTTATAGAGACAGAACCTTCTACTTTTGCTGCTGTTTCATACGTATGATGTATGTTGTACTAGATAAGAATTTGGGAGACTGCTTCTAGGAGGGCATACTTACTTTACCACTTGCTAGAAAAATGCCTTGGGTCATGTAAGAGAATCTCAGCATTGGAAAGGATGATAAAGGTCATATTTAGGTCTCAAGTATTTATTAGTAAACCATGTATTTATTAGTAAACAATCTAATCTTCTCTACTAAAGTCCTGTCAATGTGTGGTTAAACTTATGATTGAATATGTCCCATGATAAGAAACTCAATACTGCCTAAGGAAGCCAATTCTGAATGTTAAAAATTATTCAACCTATGTGAGATTTATTTTCCCCCCAAAGAATAATGGAGTGATATTGGGTTGGGCCAAAAGTTTGCTCATGTTTTTCCATAACATCTTACTAAACACTGGAACGAACTTTTTGGCCAACCCAATAATTGCAACCATTTATCGATTACCTACTATATATCAAGCATGGAATTAGGCACTTTATATAGTTAAATTCTAATCATCACAAAAACCCTGCAAGATAAATATAACTATCCTCCTTTGACAAGTGAGGAACCTGAGATTCAGATTTAAGTGGCTTGCCTAAGGCCATGCACTTCTCATTAGCAAAATCTAACTCTTGCTTCTAGTCTGCCAAAATTGCTGTAACAATCTCAATGAAATCATAAGAAAAAGATTTGCAAACTGAAAAAAAATTAATATAAGCTGCTTTTATAATTACAGAATATGCCTGTGTGGTAGAAACAATGTCCAATTTCATAAAGGCAAGCTCTGTTCTTGGCATGACAGAGATACTCAATAACAGTTTATTTAATTGAATCTTGAAAACAGAACAGTGCCCTATTACATATATTCAGTAATGCTGAGATCTACTGAGCCTTCATTCCAGCAAGGAAATTCATAAACAAGAAAGGCAGCATTTCCATAAAAAACAAACATTTTCACTACCTCTAAAAATGAGGAAATACTGTTCTTTCAGAATCATTCTGATGATTTGGGTTGTAAGTATTTTGAGGATATATGTTATATTTTCTATTCTGATTTGAAATTAAGAATTTAGGAAAGAGTCCAGGAAAACTCCCGACTTACCCAGGACATACCATTATGGAAGACCATCATGATTTTTAAAGTCTTAGGTTTCAAAACTGTGAGAAAGTGTCAAGAGGGCAGCTTTTAAGATTTCAACTTAAAAATAATTTTACTGTAATATTCCCTATCAATCAATATTTTACTGACTGAATGACAATTCCAAAAAATTATAAAATTGTGCACATACTGACAGGCATAAAATTTAAAATTCCTCAGAGAAAACACCAGGAAGGGAATAAAACAAAGAGTTCTCATCCTGCCTTTACTCTCCCAGGGACTCCACAGACACCTCCAAACCTGAAGGTACATTGAGGGCTTCCTGCCATTGGCAGGTACACCTCAGATTTCTCAGACTCCTCCTCTCCATTCTTACCCAGACAATCACCTTGGGACCATGATCTTTCATCTTATAGACTTCTTAGTCCATAACTTTCTGCCTTATTCCCATACATCTGACCTTAGCGGAATTCACCACTTGAGTCTGTCCAGATTTTTCAGTTCATTTTAACAAATATATTTTTCATGTTTACTATTCCCCAGACTCTTTGCTAAATCATGAAGATAAAATGATAAACAAAAAGCAGAAGGTCCTGACCCTCATGGAGTCCAAAGTCTGGTGAGAAATGATCACATCAATAAAGGCAACATTAGCACTTAAATAAGTGCTTTAAATGAGAGGGTCATGCAGCCAGAAGTACCTTCAACAGGGGCAATTGATCATTCAAGGGGGTCAGGAAATGTTAAACCTGGAGACATGACAAATGTGCTGAGATCAAAGCAAATTTTTTAGGAATTAAATGCAAAGAAAGCTTAAATCTATAGTGACTGAAACAAAAAAACAGAAAAATATATTTATATTTTTTTGTTCACAGTTCCCTATTTATGTGCTTTATCAATGTACTAGTTTCCTACTGTTGCTATAACAAGTTGTCATAAACTTGATGGCTTATGAAAACACCTACTTATTCTTCTACACTTCTGGAAGCCAGGCAGCGTACCACAAAAGCTCCCAGTGCCTGTAGAGACAGCAGACTTCTATTTTAAAGGAGATATAAAGAAATTCTAAGCTCCTTACAATTTGGTTAGAGCCAGTAGTTCTCTATCCTGACTGCACATCATTATCACTGGGGACTTTTAAAAATGAATTATTCATGAGCTACACAACATGAATTAAATCAGAATGACTGGAGATGGGTTCAGGTATATCAACTTTGTAAAATCCCCCAGATGCTTGTAATACGCAGGCACTTTGGTGAACTACTGTGTTAGTCTACAGGTAATGAAGTCACTCAACAGGTAAAAGGAGTAGAGAGCAGGGGTCCCATAGGCTGGTGAAAAGGTAAAGAAACTAAAGCCAATCATCTAACACCAGGAAGATCCAGGATTCAAGGCCAAGCTATGGATCTTGTCCACCACTTTCATTGTGTACACCGCTATCTAGAATAGAGACATTTATATCATTACTTGCTTGATATTCCTATGTCTTAGAGAGTAAGTGTGGTAGGCTGAATATGGCCCCCAAAGATTTCTATGCCTTGATTCCCAGACACTATACATTATGCTACCTTGCATGGAAAAGGAATTTTGCATATGTTGTTAAGTTAAGGATCTTGAGATGCGCAGATTATTTGAATTCCTTATAGCCACAGGCAGAAATAACTCTCATGTCAGTTTCATCTTCCCACCACTCCTGTCCCGTTCTTCCTGCTGCAGAGGATATTAGGAACCCAAAAGGCTAGACAAGCATCAAGAAGTGAAAAGCTTGACTGTGTCTTGAATTATAAATGGGAGTAGGTCAAGTGCGGACGGTTAGGGAGTGGTTGAGAAAGGCTTATATGTGAAGTGGGATTAGGTTGGACAGGTGGAGACAAAAAGACAAGAAACAAGAGAGAAATGAGAAGAGGGCTTTATAAACAGTGAAAAGATGAAAAGTAACACAGAAGGAAAAAAATGAGTATGACTGGAACAAAGGATATGTTGAAGGAAAACTTGGAATGATAACGTTTAAGAAGTTACCAAAAAATCTGAGCTTAGATTTGTTTTGATAGAGATGTTTCAGATCACTGAGAAGGGAAAATGATATATCACCAAGAATGCAATTCCAAAACTCTCCCCTGCCTGACATAAACCACTGACCAATATAGAAGTATATGCTCTTATTCTTTCTCAACAAAGGTAAAACCCTGATTCAGGCACAGGTATACACCCCACAGGACATTAGCATGAGTCAGCTCCAAACCCATGCTCTCCATGTTTGTCCAGACTTCCTCTAATTCAGTCTGAATCAGGTCCAGATATGCCTTATGGCAATTCCATGTCTTGGGCTAAATGCTGAATTCAACCTTTCTCTGGCACCAGTGACTGAAGAGAAAGAAGGAATGTGGTCCTAGGTAGACACCTTGCCTTCAATGGGTCTGTGGGGAAACCAACATGTCGACAACTGCAATACAGTGTGGACATTTCTGGGATGGAATTTTACACATATGTACTCAAATGTTAGTCCTATTCTCTGAAATTAGATTGCAGCCTCCTTGAAGTTACACTTTACTCTCTCCTAGCATCTAGATTCAGGCTGATAATCACCCATTCATTATTTATTGAATGCACAGACAGAAAAACAGAAGTGTTAATTTAATTATTAAATTAGTGCAACTTGTCCTAAATAGAGCCAACTGCTCATTTTTTTCAATAAAATTACCATTGTGAAGAGTGAGATGCTTTTCACTCTAAGCTTTAATAATGATTAGACTATACTCACTAATGTAGAAAAGCAAATTCAAATGAATCAAAATGTTTTTCATTTAAAGGTGATTTAGGAGATTGGTTCAAGATGGCAGAGTAGAAGAATATGCACTCACTCCTTCTCGTGAGAGCACTGGAATCACAACTAACTGCTGAACAAGCATCAACAGGAAAACACTGGAACTCACAGAAAAAGACACCACACATTCAAAGACAAAGGAGAAGCCACAGTGAGATGGTAGGAGGGGCACAATCACAGTAAAATCAAATCTCATAACTGCTGGGTGGGTGACTCACAAACTGGAGAACAATTATACCACAGAAGTCCACCCATTGGAGTGAAGGTTCTGAGCCCCATGTCAGGCCTCCCAACCTGGGGGTACAGCTACAGGAGGAGGAAATCCCAGAGAATCAGACTTTGAAGGCTAGTGGGATTTGATTGCAGGATGTCAACAGGACTGGGGGAAACAGAGACACCACTCTTGGAGGGCACACACAAAGTAGTGTGTGCATAGTGACCCAGGGGAAGGAGCAATGACCCCATAGGAGGCTGAACCAGACCTACTTGTTAGTGTTGGAGAGACTTCTGCAGAGGCAGGATGTGGCTGTGGCTCACCGCAGGGACAAGGACACTAGCAACAGAAGTTCTGGGAAGTAGTCCTTGGCATGAGCCTCCCTGGAGTGCACCATTAGCCCCACCAAAGTGCCTGCAGGCTCAAGTGCTGGGTCGCCTCAGGCTAAACAACCAACAGGGAGGGAGCTCAGCCCCACCCATCAAAAGACAAGTGGATTAAACTTTTACTGAGCTCTGCCCACCAGAGCAACATCCAGCTCTACCCACTACAAGTCCCCACCATCAGGAAGCTTGCATAAGCCTCTCAGATAGCCTCATCCACAACAGGACAGACAGCAGAAGCAAGACGAACTACAATCTTGAAGCCTGTGGAACAAAAACCACATTCACAGAAAAATAGAAAAAGTGAAAAGACAGAGGACAATGTACCAGATGAATGAACAATATAAAACCCAAGAAAACAACTAAATGAAGTGGAGATAGGTAATCCAGAAAAAGAATTCAGAATAATGGTAGTGAACATGATCCAGGACCTTGGAAAAAGAATGGAGGTAAAGACCAAGAAGATGCAAGAAATGTTTAACAAAGACCTAGAAGAATTAAAGAACAATCACCTAGAAGAACTAAAGAACAAAAAAAAACAGATAAACAATACAATAACTGAAATGAAAAATACACTAGAAGGAATCAATAGCAGAATAACTGAGGCAGAAGAATGGATAAGTGACCTGGAAGATAGAATGGTGGAATTCACTGCCATGGAACAGAATATAGAAAAAACAATGAAAATAAATGAAGACAGCCTAAGAGACCAATGGGACTACATTACGCACCAACATTCACATTATACGGGTCCCAGAAGGAGAAGAGAGAGAGAAATGACACAAGAAAATATTTGAAGAGATTATAGTTGTAAATTTCCCTAACATGGGAAAGGAAATAGCCACCCAAGTCAAGGAAGCACAGAGAGTCCCAGGCAGGATAAACCCAAGAAGAAACATGCTGAAACACACAGTAATCAAATTGACAAAAATAAAAGACAAAGAAAAATTATTAAAAGCAACAGGGAAAAAATGACAAATAACATACAAGGGAACTCCCATAAGGTTAACAGTTGATTTCTCTGCAGAAACTACAAGCCAGGAGGCAGTGGTAAAATATATTTAAAGTGATGAGAGGAAAGAACCTACAACCAAGATACACTACCCAGCAAGGATCTCATTCACATTCGACAGAGAAATCAAAAGCTTTACAGACAAGCAAAAAGTAGGAGAATTCAGCACCACAATACCAGCTCTACAACAAATGCTAAAGGAACTTCTCCAAGTGGGAAACACAAGAGAAGAAAAGGACCTACAAAAACAAACATAAAACAATTAACAAAATGGTAATAGGAACATACATTATTGATAATCACCTTAAATGTGAATGGATTAACTGCTCCAACCAAAAGACACAGTATCGTCGAATGGATACAAAAACAAGACTCATAATATACTGTCTACAAGAGACTCACTTCAGACCTAGGGACACATACAGACTGAAAGTGAGGAGCTGGAAAAAGATATGCCATGCAAATGGAAGTCAAAAGAAAGATGCAGTAGCAATACACATATCAGATAAAATAGACTTTAAAATAAAGAATATTACAAGAGACAAGGAAGGACAAAATAATGAACAAGGGATCAATCCAAGAAGAAGTTATAACAATTATAAATATATATGCACCCAACATAGGAGCAGCACAATATATAAGGCAAATGCTAACATCTATAAAAGGGAAAATTGACAGTAACACAATAATAGTGGGGGACTTTCACACCTCACTTACAGCAATGGAAAGATCATCCAGACTGAAAATTAATGAGGAAACACAAGCTTTAAATGACACAACTGACCAGAGAGATTTAATTGATATTTATAGGACATTCAATTTAGAAACAGCAGATTACACTTTCTTCTCAAGTGCACATAGCACATTCTCCAGGATAGATCACATCTTGGCTCACAAATCAAGCCTCAGTAAATCATATCAAGCATCTTTTCCAACCACAACATTATGAGATTAGAAATAAATTACAGGGGATAAAAAATAAAAAAAACACAAACAGATGGAGGCTAAACAATATGTTACTAAATAACCAAGAGATCACTGAAGAAACCAATGAGGAAGTCAAAATATACCTAGAGACAAATGACAATGAAAACACAACGATCCAAAACCTACGGGATGCAGCAAAATCAGTTCTAAGAGGGAAGTTTATAGTAATACAATCCTACCTCACGAAATAAGAAAAATCTCAAATAAACAATTGAATGTTACACCTAAAGTAACTAGAGAAAAAAGAACAAACAAAACACAAAGTTTTTTTGTAGAAGGAAAGTAACCATAAGGATCAGAGCAGAAATAAATGAAATGGAAACAAAGAAAACAATAGCAAAGATCAATGGAACTAAAAGCTGGTTGTTTGAGAAGGTAAATAAAATTTATAAACCTTTAGCCACACTCATCAAGAAAAGGAGGGAGAGGACTCAAATCAATAAAATTAGAAATGAAAAAGGAGAAGTGACAACAAACAATGCGGAAATACAAAGCATCATAAGAACTACTACAAGCAACTCTATGTGAATAAAATGGACAACCTGCAAGTAATGGACAAATTCTTTGAAAGGTATAACCTTCCAAGGCTGAACTCGGAAGAAATAGAAAATATGAACAGACCAATCACAAGTAATGAAATTGAAACTGTGATTAAAAATTTTCCAACAAACAAAAATCCAAACCAGATGGCTTCACAGGTGAATTCTATCAAACATTTAGAGACGAGCTAATACCCATCCTTCTCAAACTCTTCCAGAAAACTGCTAAGGAAGGAACATTCCCAAACTCATTCTCTGAGGCCAGCATCAGCCTGATACCAAAACCAGACAAAGACACTAAAAAAAAAAGAAAACTACAGACCAATGTCATTGATGAACATACATGTAAAATTCCTTAACAAAATACTAGCAAACAGAATCTAACAACATGTTAAAAGGATCATACACCATGATCAAGTGGTATTTATCCCAGGAATGCAAGGATTCTTCAATGTTTGCAAACCAATCAATGTGATACACCATATTAATAAATTGAAGACTAAAAACCATATGATCATCTCAATAGATGCCCAAAAAGCTTTTGACAAAATTCAGCACCATTTATGATAAAAACCCTCCAGAAAGTAGACATAGAGGGAACTTACCTCAACTTAATAAAGGCCATATATGACAAAACCACAGCCAACATTGTTCTCAATGGTGAAAAACTGAAAGCATTTCTTCTAAGATCAGGAACAAGACAAGGTTGTGTTCTCTCACCACTATTATTCAACATAATTTTGGAAGCTTTAGCCACAGCAATCAGAGAAGAAAAAGAAATAAAAGGAATCTAAATTGGAAAAGATGAAGTAAAGCTGTCACTGTTTGCAGATGACATGATACTATACATAGAGATCCTAAAGATGGAACCAGAAAACTACTAGATCTAATCAATGAATTTGGTAGTGTAGCAGGATACAAAATTAATGCACAGAAATCTCTTGCATTCTTATACATTAATGATGAAAAATCTAAAAGAGAAACTAAGGAAACACTCTCATTTACCATTGCAACAAAAAGAATAAAATACATAGGAATAAACCTACCTAAGGAGACAAAAGACCTGTGTGCAGAAAACTGTGTGATGAAAGAAATTAAAGATGATACAAACAGATGGAGAGATATACCATGTCCTTGGATTGGAAGAATCAACATTGTGAAAATGACTATACTACCCAAAGCAATCTACAGATTCAATGCAATCCCTGTCAAACTACCAATGGCATTTTTCACAGAAACTCAAATTTTTATGGAAACAAAAATGACCCCAAAGAGCCAAAACAATCGTGAGAAAGAAAAATGGAGCTAGAGGAATCAGGCTCCCTGACTTCAGACTACTATATAGCTACAGTAACCAAGACAGTATGGTACTGGCACAAAAACAGTAATATAGATCAAGGGAACAGGACAGAAAGCCCAGAGATAAGTGCAAGAAAGCCCAGGCAGCTATGGTCACCTTATTTTTGATAAAGGAGGCAAGAATATACAATGGAGAAAAGACAGGCTCTTCAATAAGTGGTGCTGGGAAAACTTGACAGCTACATGTAAAAGAATGAAAGTAGAACACTCCCTAACACCATACACAAAAATAAACTCAAACTGGATTAAAAACCTAAATGTAAGACCAGACTCTATAAAATTCATAGAGGAAAACATAGGCAGAACACTCTATGACATAAATCACAGCAATGTCCTTTTGACCCATCTCCTAGAGAAATGGAAATAAAAACAAAAATAACCAAATGGGATATAATGAAACTTAAAATCATTTGCACAGCCAAGGAAAATATAAATAACACGAAAAGACAACCCTCAGAATGGGAGAAAATATTTGCAAATGAAGCAACTGGCAAAGAATTAATCTCCAAAATTTACGAGCAGCTCATGCAGCTCAATATCTACAAAACAAACAACACAATCCACAAAGGGACAGAAGACTTAAATAGACATTTCTCCAAAGAAGATATGCAGATTGCCAACAAACACATGAAAGGATGCTCAACATCACTAATCATTAGAGAAATGCAAATCAAAACTACAATGAGGTATCACCTCACACCAGTCAGAATGGCCATAATCAAAATATCTACAATAAATGATGGAGAGGGTGTGGAGAAAAGGGAACCCTCTTGCACTGTTAGTGGGAATGTAAATTGATACAACCACTATGGAGAACAGTATGGAGGCTCCTTAAAAAATTAAAAATAGAACTACCATACGACCCCGCAATCCCACTACTGGGCATATACCCTGAGAAAACCATAATTCAAAAAGAGTCATGTACCACAATGTTCATGGCAGCTCTATTTACAATAGCCAGGATATGGAAGTAACCTAAGTTGCTTGGACAGATGAGTGGATAAAGAAGGTATGGCACATATATACAATGGAATATTACTCAGCTATAAAGAGAAATGAAATTGAGTTATCTGTAGTGACGTGGATGGACCTAGAGTCTGTCACAGAGAGTGAAGTAAGTCAGAAAGAGAAAAACAAATACCGTATGCTAACATATATATATGGAACCAAAAATAAATAAATAAATGGTTCTGAAGAACCTAGGGGCAGGACAGGAATAAAGACACACATGTAGAGAATGGACTTGAGAACATGGGGAGGGGGAAGTGTATGCTGGGACGAAGTGAGAGAGTGGCATGGGCAAATATACACTACCAAATGTAAAAGAGATCTCTAGTGGGATGCAGCCACATCGCACAGGGAGATCAGCTTGGTGCTTTGTGTCCACCTAGAGGGGTGGGACATGGACAGTGGGAGGGATACGCAAGAGGGAGGAGATATGTGGATATATGTATGTGTATAGCTGATTCACTTTGTTATAAAGTAGAAACAAACACACCATTTTAAAGCAATTATACTCCAATAAAGATGTTAAAAATAAAATAAAACATGTAGGAATAAACGTATCTAAGGAGGTCAAAGACCTTTACTCAGAAAACTATAAGACACAGATGAAAGAAATCAAAGAGGACACAAAGAGATGGAGAGATATACCATGTTTTTAGATTGGAAGAATCAATCTTGTGAAAATGACTATACTATCCAAAGCAATCTACAGATTCAATGCAATACCTATCAAATTACCAATGGCATTTTTTACAGAACTAGATCAAAACATCTTACAATTTTTTACAGAGACACAAGAGACCCTGAATAGCCAAAGCAATTTTCAGGGAAATAAACAGAGCTGGAGGAATCACAGTCACTGTCTTCAGATTATACTACAAAGCTATAGTAATCAAGACAATATGGTACTGGCACCAAAACAGAAATATAGATCAATGGAACATGATAGAAAGCCCAGAGATAAACTCATGCACCTATGATCAATTAATCTATGACAAAGGAGGCAAGGATATACAATGGAGAAAAGACAGTCTCTTCAATAAGTGGTGCTGGGAAAATTGGACATCTACATGTAAAAGAATGAAATTAGAACACTCCCTAACACCATACACAAAAATAAACTCAAAATGGATTAAAGACCTAAATGTAAGACTGGACACTATAAAACTCTTAGAGGAAAACATAGGAAGAACACTCTTTGACATAAATCACAGCAAGGTCTTTTTTGACCCACCTCCCAGCGTAATGGAAATAAAAATGAAAATAAACAAATGGGACCTAATGAAACTTAAAAGCTTTTGCACAGTAAAGGAAACTATAAAAAAGACGAAAATACAACCCTCAGAAAGGGAGAAAATATTTGCAAATGAATAAGACAAAGGATTAATCTCCAAAATATATAAACAGTTCATGCAGGTCAATATTAAAAATACAAACAACCCACTCAAAAAATGAGCAGAAGATCTAAATAGACTTTTCTCCAAAGAAGACTTACTGCTGGCCAAAGGCACATGAAAAGCTGTTCAACATCACTAATTATTAGAGAAATGCAAATCAGAACTACAATGAGGTATCACCAGTCAGAATGGGCATCATCCGGAAATCTACAAACAACCAATGCTGGAGAGGGTGTGGAGAAAAAGGGAACCTTCTTGCACTGTTGGTGGGAATGTAAATTGATACAGCCACTATGGAGAACAGTATGGAGTTTCCTGAAAAAACTAAAAGTAGAATTATCATATGACCCAGCAATTTCACTACTGGTTATATAACCAGAGAAAGTCATAATTCAAAAGGACACACGCACCCCAATGGTCATTGCAGCACTATTTACAATAGCCAGGTCATGGAAGCAACCTAAATGCCCATCGACAGATGAATGGATAAAGAAGATGTGGTACATACGTACAATGTATTACTCAGCCATAAAAAGGAACGAAACTGGGTCATTCATAGAGATATGGATAGACCTAGAGACTGTCATGCAGAGTGAAGTCAGAAAGAGAAAAACAAATATCATATATTAACGCATATATGTGGAATCTACAAAAATGGTAGAGATGAACCGGTTTGCAAGGCAGAAATCGAGACACAGATGTAGAAAACATATGTATGGACACCAAGGGGGAAAGCAGAGGGTGGTGTTGGTGGTGGTGTGATGAATTGGGAGTTGGGATTGACATATATACACTAATATGTATAAAATAGATAAATAATAAGAACCTGCTGTATAAAAAAATAAAATAAAATTCAAAAATATAAAATAAAATATAAAGGTGATTAAAAAGGATCTACTTATGCCTTTTATCCATGAAATTCAATGTTCTGTATCCTCATGTTGTCAAAATAAGCTCTGTGGATTTTCTTCAATAGAATCCCCTAAGACACTTGAGAAAAATGTAGATTCCTGGGCCCCATAGTGGAACTGCTGCATGGGATTCCCCGGAGAGAGAAGGGTTTTATATTTCACAAACACATCAAGTGAATTGTTACACACTGAAGTGTGAAAATCACTGCCGAGCATTCTATATAATTGGTGTTTGTCCCTATTTGTCCAGCTAGCAGTCAGCTTTACTCCACTCTGAACTGAAAGAAGATAGCCTTTCTTGTCTGAAAAACTGGAGATTATATAGTAAATAGAATGTTAAGATCTCATCTTTTTATTTTTGCTTGAAGACTTCATATTTACATCTAAGATGTTATTCCCAACTAAAATTGTTAGAAGTGACTAACTGACCAGGCAATAAAAACTAAACGTATTGAATCACTGATAAGTGCTAGGGCTGTGCTAAGACTTTTATCATGCACGATGTATAGTATTACTTCTCTTTTCACATATTAGAAAACTGGTGCTCAGATAGTTTAAGTGCATGCCTAATATCACACCATACATTTAATAACTGGAACAGCTATTCAAACTCAGTTCCAACATCTTATATATTCTCTACTTATATTATCTAGAGGGTCAGACTGTCCTCTGAGATCAGTCTCAGATTTAAAAAAATAGGAAAGAAGGAAGAGAGGGAGGGAGGCAGGGAAGGAAGAAAAGAAAGGAAAACCTCTAACAATTTTACAGAATCTATGTGTATTAAGAACCAGAGTATAGGTCAATTCAGACTCTTCAGCCCCTGAATATTCTTCCCTTGATGCTCCCCTCATCTCTGGGGCATGATTTTACTTACTTGTTATGGTCACAAACATTCATTGTATATTTGGAAAGTTCTGTCAATTAGAATGAAGCCTTCCTGGGCCAATAGGTTAAGAAAGATATAAAGAGACTTTTAAACTGTGGACCAAAGGGTCCAAGAATTTCCTTAACAATTACTTTAATAATTGGTGTCTTGGGCTCAACCACTGAATATCAGTGTGACAGGTTAGATTTATTCCTTTTAGTTTGTGTGTTTTCATAAAGAAGAGGGAAAAAAATATCCAATATGCAGTATGTGGGAAAAGAAAAGTCTGTTTTGGTAACAAAGCAGATTAACTTTAAAATACATGTTCTTTTCTGCAATCTGCAAAGTCCATACATAAAGCAATAGAGAAGACATACATCAATGGGGGCAAATTATATTTTAAAATAGGTCAAGTTCTATGGACTTGATTAGGATTATCAGATCAGCAGGTTTTTTTTAATTGTAGTATAATTGCTTTACAATGTTGTGTTAGTTTCTGCTGTACAACGAAGTGAACCAGCTATATGTATACATATATCCCCTCCCTCTTGGACCTCCCTCCCACCCACCCCCATCCCGTCCATCTAGGTCATCACAGAGAACCAAGCTGAGCTCCCTGTGCTATACCGCAGGTTCCCACTAGCTATCTATTTTACACACAGTAGTGTATTTACCAGATCAGCAGTTTTGAATGTCATTTTTTATAAACTTGGTTTCCTCATATGCTGATGAAATTAATCGTATATTGTTTTATTTATCCTGAAAGGAAATTATATGTTGGTCCTTCGTTTACATGCTAAATCCACACCAAACATTCACCCAGCAATCATTGCACCTATCAGCCATTTTTGCAGCTCCATCCCACAACCTCGTATCTTCAGGTATGACCCAGCCAGAATCTGCTGATATCAGTCAGTGCTTCCCATGTAGGAGACTACAGACGACAGCTCTATGAGACTGAGTCTCCTTCCGAACCATTCTTTTATTAAGGATCAAAAACGTACATGAGGTAAATGAATAAAATAATGATTGATTTTTCTTCAATCCAAAAACACTAGAATTTACACATCCACATTCAAGATGCACAGCAGGGGAATAAGCAATATTCTCAATCCACCAAATTTTATGAGAAGCCTCTTTTGGAATTGGATTTAGAGCTATTTCTAAACCCCACAAGAAAATTATCTTACTATTTTATAGCTACACTAGCTGGACCCAAATTTGTTTATCCAGCTAACACTACTTCTAAAATCACAAAGAATAAAAATGCACCACCATCGTGGCTACTCAAAAGAAACTCTGAGGGCAGTTCCAAAATCAGAGTTCCCCAAAATGCTGTGAGCAACTCGTTATAAGCACACAGCAGGGAAATCTCAGTTCGGAAAGTAACAATGCTCATTTGGAAATAGTATGTCTCTTAACTCCTGTTTACAAAAATAAAAACAAACATGAAGAACCTAGTTTGGCTTTAAAGACTAGTTACAGCTAGAGTCATTAGAACGGTGCCCAAATGAAATACAGAAAGAAGGCATTTTAGACAATGGACGGGGCAATGGGAATTGAAACTGATAATGGCTCTGGTGATGACAATGGCATAATAGATAACTGGTAATGGCATTGGAATGAGTAAAAAGTCACCCTCCTGTTTTCCGGGGGTGTGTGGGGTGGCCGTGGCTGCCGCGGCTTTAAGCAGGATCTCAGTTCCCTGACCAGGGATTGAACCCAGGGCGCAGGGCTGCCCTGGGTCTTTTTTCCCTTTGGAATGGAATTTCAACAAAGAGACGGAAAATAGTGAAGTAGGTAGATGTTTATTAAGAGAGGAATACGCGCAGATAGACACGCAAGCAGGCTCAGTAAGAGAGAGAGAGTGACGTGGGCTTTGGGGGTGGATTAAATCACTTACACGGGGGCAGTTCTTCCAGGTCTTTGTTTTCCTCTGGCAAATCATCTTGCTTTGTTCTTTGTTCACTTAGGGCCCTCCCCAGTAGGCAGGCACACCCTTTAGCCAAAATGGATTTCAGTCCGAGGGTCCCCAGGAAGTTAGCAAAACTTATTATGATCTGGAGTCTCCTCCCTTTTTGACCTGGAGGAACCTTTTTGCGCATGTGCGGTCGAGGCTTCCCTGACCCCAAGGATGAGAAATATGTGACCTCTTTACCTTTCACCCAAGCAGGGCTTAGCCCCTCTCTGCCCCTTCCAGTATTCATATTCAAAATATGAATTTCAAAGAATTATGAAGGATGATTAAAGGCAGAGGAATGATACTTGAAATATATCTCCATGTTTTTAATTGAGGCAGCATAGACAGGAAGACCAATAGATGGAGAGAAAGGAAACCCAAATGAGCTCAAGCCCTACCACTAAGTAGCTGAATGCTTTGGAGCAAATTTCTCTTGAGCTTAATTCCCTAACTTGAAAAATGAAGAGATGAACTAGTCAATCCCTTATATAACTTTTACTGCTGTCATTTTCTTATTTGGGGACTTCATGAGAGGAAGAAGGAAGAAAGGATGACAGTTATATACAGCCTACAGATGGCCCAGAAGGAGCAAGGATGTTTCCTAAGAAAGAGAGTAAATTGATGCTCACGAGTGATTTTTTTCCTGAGCATTGCCTTTCACAGAGAGAATAACTCTGGGAGTCAGAGTCCCCACACAAGCCTGATTACAGTTTGAAATATTGACATTTGGTGACATCACCCCACTACAGCCTATCCAAGATTTTTGCTGTAAGATGCAGCTTCTTTTAAATATAAGCCAAACCCATATCTTTAGAGCCCATGCTGTTTCTTCTTGTCTCAAATAGCAACCAGCAAATGGATGTTAAATGTACAATCCATCCAGCCTAGATTTGTTTCCTCTGGTGTCTCATGTATTTTATGATCAGTATATCTATTAAGTGCTCTCCAACAACTTCATTAACTCTCTCTCACCTTTTAGAAGCCTCTCATTGCCTTCCCTGCCTAAAATCATGTTCCTATCTGTGCCCTAGACTCTTCAATTGTATACAAATATGTTTCATTTGTTTCTAACTGGAAGGCACACATTTTCCTGTGACTTATACCACCTTTTAATATCAGCTTATTTCTTTCCTTCATCTCCTTCCTCTTTCTATATGCACCTTCCTCCAGTTAAATTTCTCTCCCACGGCACTCACTGATGAGCTGATGAGGCTTCAGGCTGCACTGACTGTGTAGCTTATTTGTTCCACAACTGCCTGGCCCGGAATTGCTCCCGATCAGAGCAGTTGTGCACTCAACGAGTCAGAGACAGTAGCAACTTCATAGGCAGTCAGTAGCTCATGCATGCTGTCAAATTAACGTGGCTGAACTAGCACAGGGGAGCCAAGTCTTTGCTCTCATGGTGGTGTTCTGGTAAGGAGATAATATGCTGCATCCTAGTCTCTTTATTTTTCCTGTAGGACATTTGAAGAGCTCTTGGGGGAATTTCTTAGCACTCCTGCAAGTTGCTCTCAGCCAACCTTCCTATCGTTTCTAAACTGTGTCCTCAAAAAAAAAACAACACCGGACCTTCCCTGGCAGTCCAGTGGTAAAGACTCCGCACTTCCACTGCAGGGGGCACGGGTTACTTCCCTGGTCGGGAAAATAAAATCCCGCATGCCACACGGTGCAGCCAAAAAAACCAAGCAAACAAACAAACAAAAAACAAAGAAACCTCAACGCCGTTCTAAGATTTTCACAAAACAGAGCCTAGAGTTAGAAAATAGAGGAGCCAGAAGAGACCTGAGGTGTCTTCTAGCCCAGACAGCTGGTTTGTCAGAAGGAAATCAAGGCGGACAGAGGTGAGCTTACTTAGCCAAAGGCACCTCCTCAATCAATACCTTAATTTTTCCCAGTGGGCACAGGGAGAATTTAAGCTAAAATAAATGTTTAATGGTTGATCTACCTCAGTAAAGTGTTGACAAGATAAGTTTCAAATTTATATGAAGCTGGCAGATTTGCAGGCTACTAGCTCACCCATCAGAGCAACTCAGTATGCACCAGTGGAAACAGAAGAAGCATTTTCAGTGAGGTAAAGATGAGACATTCCCATGGGAAGTGCTGTTGGTATCGCAGCTGCACCTAGGCTGGGTTCTGGGTAGAACCAGCCTGACAGCAGGGCTGTTAATAATGTAATGCAAATTGCTGGAGTATCCAAGAACCACATGGGTTAAAGGTTTCACTTTTGAGCTTAATTTTTTTCTTAACCAACATATTTTTATTGACATGAAATATGCTAATACACACATATTCCCATAGACATTGTTTTCACACACTGGGAATAGGCAGTTCTCTTCTGCAACTCTGCTTCTTTCACTATACAATGTACAGAGGCTGTGCGTTCCTCCCAGGGTGCACATCTAGATCTACTGCATTCTTTTTGTTTGCTGAATAGTATTTCAGTGTTCATATAACCATATTCATATATTTACTTTTTTAAACTAGTCTTTTTCTAATAATAGAAAAAGTACAAGACCTTATTAAATAAAAATAATTTGAATGCAGGAATAAAATAAAAGTGAAACAATCTTCCTTTCCCTCAATCTTCTTCCTACTCCCCAGATCTCTGCCAAGACTTTTTGTTTTCTGTTAACCTTCATGGCTTGAGATAAAACACTTTGCTATCTTTTTGGAATTTACCAACTTGAGACCATTTACTGATGCCCTGTCATCAAAAATGAGGAACTTGGTCTAGTTAATCTTCCTTTGTCACCCCTCTCATGATCCATGAACTCCTCATTCCAATGTTACTGTGTTTATACTTTCAATATATACATTCTCAATGTTTAACATATTACATTTTAAAATGAGACTACAATTTAGTCTTCTATACTTTGTATTTAAGGTGTTGCTAAAACTCAACATTGCGACTTCCCTGGTAGTCCAGTGGTTAAAACTCCGGGCTTCTACTGCAGGGGACATAGGGGACATGGGTTCCATCCCTGGTTGGGGAACTAAATCCCACATGCCACGTGGCCAAAAGAGAAAAATCAATCAATCAATCAATCAACATTTTCTTTATTATGACTTTGTAATTCTATACCAATAACAGTTTATTGGTAGAAGAAAAAATTTTATGTACCTTTATTCAGAAAATATCATATTTTCTCTTTCATTTCTTTGACCTCTTTTGGGATATAGTTAACTGCCACTGTTTCTGATATCTGATGTTTTCTTTTCCCAGGATTAATTTTTCCTTTTCTTTTTTTTCCTAGAGAATGCCCTAAGGTATACTTGTTCATATAGGATGCCTAGGAGAAAAATTTTCTGCATTCTTACATGTCCAAAATGATTTTTATGTTTTGCTCTTAAGCTTATTTGAGAACTTTCCTAGAAATAGAATTCTAGGTTCAACATTTTTCTATCAGATTTTAAAGATATTGAAATATTATGCTCTGGTGTTCGATCTGTTATTTGTCTGATTCTTAATCCTTTGTGATTAACATAACTTCCTCCTAATAACCTCCACTTACTAAAATTATGAACAGTCAAATTTGTATGATTGGTTTGTCATCATTAAGTTCAGGTTAAATTCACACTCTTTCTTTTCTTTTTTCAAAAATTGAAATGAGTAGGCAATTTGTGGACTTTAACATTATGGATGTATTGTGTTCTCCAACAGCATTTTACCTTTGACGACCTTTGCCTGAAGCAATTTTCCTAGTGGTGAATTGCAAAGTAGCAATTTTCTAAATTGTTCATTCCTCCTATTAAAAAAAAAAGAAGCTTTTAAAAAAATCTTTCCCTCTTTCTCTCTGCCTCTGTCTCTCTGTCTCTCTCTTTCTCTCACACATACACACACACAAATATATACATATATACATATGTATATATGTATATCTTGACTATTAATAAGGACTCATAAAATTATCTTTATTCAATATTTACAATTCAAGTTCTGATTTTAGTAAAGTGGAAGTAACTTGTTTTGTACTAACCCTTCCAGAAATAACAACTATAAACAATGGGAAAGTATAATAACTGTTTGAAATCCCTGAAGGCAGAACTTAGAAGGAATCTGAACCTTGAAGGGCAAGAATCATACTGAGTGAGACCCAAGTTTATCCACCCTTTCCCCAGAGAGCATCCCCCAAGCACAGGGCATTGCACAGCTAGAATTCAAAAAGAGAGCTCCAGTATCATTGGTCTGAGGAATCAGAGGAGGAGTGTGGGACTCTCAGAGTTGCACAAAATTGAAGGGAAAATCCTAGAAAGAGGGAAAACTTAAGGAATCCCAAATCTACATATAAACTCTTGTCAAATCCTTGGCCAACCCCTGAACTTACATCTTTGGAAGAGGCCTGAGAGACCAAGAAGAAAAGAACAACTAAAAAGCTGAGACAGCTGAGTAGAGGTGTCAGCAGGTGGACATAGAATTCAGAGTTCTAGTCCTGCCATGATAGAGGGGCTTGGTAAATACCCCAAGTGTTCTGCTGAAATCTCACAAGGCCCACACATTAAAGACATAAAATAGTTAAACAGATTTGCCTTAGGACTAAGGGAAATCCAAAATAGACTCACACTAACAATGCATAACCCTAAAGATAAAGAAAAATATCTTAAAAGCTGCTTAAAAAATATGACACATGATTTACAAAGAAATGACAATAAGAATGACAGATGATTTCTCATCACAAACAATGGAAGCCAGAAGATCATGTTTTGACATTATTAACTTACTAAAAGAAAACAAAAAATCAACCTAGAATTTTGTATTCACAAAAGACAAAATAAAGATATTTTCATGTAAATGAAACTAATGAAATTGTTACTAGTAGACCATCATAAAAAGTATTAAAGGCCTCTATTCAGGTAGTAGGGTAATGACACCACATGGGAAATTGGATCTAGGGGAAGAAAGGAAGAACACCAGGAAATATATGTGTAAATATAAAAAAAATTCTTTTTCTTTATTTTTTTTTAATTCTTCAAATGTGAACTAACTCAAAACAAAAATAATAACACTGTACTGTGGAGTTACAACATATGCAGACATAAACTATATGACAACAATAGCACAAAGGATAAGAGAAGATGTACATGTGTCATTCTGGTGTAAATGATTCTTACTTTATATATAATATTATTTTACTAATATTTTATTTATTTTTTACTGCAATTCAAAATTAAGTTGGTTTGTAGTTTTCATTTTTGTGCTACTTTACCATGTTCCAGTAACAATGTTGCACTTCTTTTGTATAAAGAATTTTCTATACTCTGGTAGTACCATTTAGCATTAGAATTATCTAGTCTTTGAAATTTTGGTACAATTACCGATGAAACCATCTGGGACTGTAGCATTTTGGGAGGCTATTTTCAAGAAAACTTGAATTGCTCAAAAGGAACAAGAAATCTGAGAACAAGTGTTGAGGACTAAAGGTCAGGAGGAAATCCAGCAAAGAGAGCAGCACACAAGAATTTGACTTTTCTATTAATTCTAAATTGAAAAGAAATCTAAGAAAACGCAATAATAAAGGAAACAACTGGCCTACTCAGAAGACTGGCAAAAAGCCACAAAAACTAGAGGAAGATAGTCTAGTAGGAGCCATTCAGTCAATTACAGACACCAACATGGTGGAAGGAGGAAATAAATCCTCTGGCAAAAGATGTCCTCAGCGAGAGGGAAATCAAACCTCTGGAACAGGATGTCCTCAGGGAGAGGTAAGAGAGAACTTAATATTTACTATTGATGGTGTACCAGGTACTGTATTGGGACTTTCACATGCATTTTTTTCTTAATGCTGACAACAATCTTATGCAGTAAATAGTATTATACTATTACTTCCTTTTTCTAGATAAAGAGAAAGGAGTATCCAAAATTAATTAACCTTCCCAAAGTCACATAGCTAACAACTGTTGGCAAAGCTGAGACTTAAAGTCAGTCATGCTTGACAAAAACCCTTCCTTTCTGTTTGCCTTACATTTTTACCTTTTTCTTACTTTTTTATTGCCTCTTGTTTCCACAAGACCAGTGAGACCAATAAAATTAGGCGTTAGAAATGAGAATGAATACTGTAACATATAGATATTCATGGACTAGAGAAGCACTGCTCTGCTCTAGAGGAAAGAGACCAGACAACTTGTCATGAGTCATGAGCACATCCCTCATGTCAGAGCCAGAGTGGAGTCTTCCTTGGTTGTAGATTTATAGTGGCCTTCTTCCTCTGATAGATTAGTACAATTTTATCAACATTTTAGGTGCAATCCCTTTGTTGTAAGGTAAATCTTACAAGGAAAATAGCAATCCAGCATAGAGCTTGAGCTTAGAGGCCCTGGAACCCAGCTGCCCAGTTCCACCACTTACTAGTTATGTGACCTTGAGCAGGTTACTTATTCTTTCTCTGCCTTACTTTCATCATCTGCAAACTGCGGACAGCCATACTACCTAATTGTAAGGTTTTTTTAATTAAATTAAACTAATTGAGTTTATACCTGTAACGTAGAAAGAGCAGCTTCACACATAGTAAGCATGCACTGGTTAAAGAAAGGTGAATATGCATAGAATCTTCAACAATGACAATGTCTGCGTAGATTTTATAGAACCCCTTAAGATACCACAAAGCACAATCATAAAGCGCTGTTCTCAACACTCTCATTTATAATTTTCTTGAAATGGCCCAACATAACACGGAAACAGAAAAATAAAACCCTCTCTCCACCTTCATGCATCAAAACTGAGAGAGAGATCTTCTTAAAATGTTTTGTAAAAAGGTCCAGAACACTAGGACAGGCAGTTTTACAGATACATTTTTACCAAGTTATAAGAGAATAAAATAATCTCTCTTGAATTAAAAAAAAAAAAAACTATTGCAGAAAGTATAAAAAAAAAGATTAATCAAAAATGAATTAAAGGATAGCAAAATAAGAAAAAAAAGTGTTAACTAATCTCATGTAAATATAATCATCACCAAAAAAAATAATCATCACTTATAATCTTAGCTTTCATTATATATATTCAGGTATTTTATGTCCTTCAAAAATATTTTGTATTTTCTGCATAGATGGCTTAAACAAATTTGTAAAACTTATTCTAAAGAACTATGTATATTTGTTGCTATTTTTAAATAAAACTCTTGAAGATTAAAATCCTACAGTAAAACACTATTAAATATAATTCACCACAGTAAAATTAAAATTTATGTTTCAACATCAGAAAATCTATTAACACCGCATTAAGAAAGTAAAGGGGAAGATCATATAATCTTCTCAATAGGTATAAGAAAAAATATTTGATAGAATGCAACAGATGTTCATGGTAAAACTCTAAGCAACCTAAGGATGGAAAAGAAATTCTTTAGCCTGAAAAAAGATATCAGTATAAAGTTGATATACTATCAGCTTTAGTAGGTAGTATACATAACAGTGAAAAGGAATGTCAAAACATTCCCATTAAATTTAGGAAAGAATTAAACATGCCCTCTATTCCCAGTTAGAATCAGTATCACACCAGTGGTCCTGGCTAATGCTTTGAGTCAACAGAAAGGAAAAGGAAAGCATAAGAATTAAAAAAGAAAAATAGAAATGTTGATATTTTCAAATTTATGATTATTGCTATAAAAAATCCAAGAGAACCTATAGATAAACTACTGACATTAATAGCAGTTAGCAAGATTCCTGGATACACAAACCAATTATATCCATGTATACCACTCCCAATCAAATATAATCAATTATATATAACTGACAATAACCAGATATCAAAAGCACAATATTAAATAAAACCCTAAGTTACAGAGTGGTATATACAATATTTTATTATTTAAAAAACTTAAAAACGTGTACGATTTGAGAGTGTATACATAAGTAGATAAAAGCGTAAAAGCTTCATGAATATGACAACCAACAAATCAGGCAAGGGTGGGCTACAGGAAAGGAAGAGGAAAAGAATGGGAGTAGGGAGGAGTATACAGGGGTCAACTGTTTCTGTAAAATGACCTTTGAAAAAAACGAAGCAAATGGGACAAAACGGTAAGTTTTGATAAAGCTGGGGGTAAAACTGACTTCATTGTATTGATCTCCATACTTCTCATATATTTGTAATATTTCCAAGATGCTTTTACTACACCCCTGCCCCCCCAAAATGAAAAGAAATAGTGCAATAAGGGAAAATGTGTGCTAAAATTTTAAATAGCATTAACCTCTCTACACAGGTGGACCTATTACAAGCTCCTGCCAGAAGGAGGGGTCTTCCTCTAGCTCTATCCAGGCAGTACCAATCTGCAGCTTTAGAAACTGACATAACATGACATTTGCAGCAACATGGATGAACCTAGAGATTGTCATACCGAGTGAAGTCAGACAGAGAAAGAGAAATATCATATGATACCGCTTATATACAGAATCCACAAAAAAGTACAAATGAACTTATCTACAAAACAGAAATAGAGTTACAGATATAGAAAATAAACTTACGGTTACCAGGGAGTTATCCTTCCAATGAAAGGATTCATTGGAAGATTGGGATTGACACATATACACTATTATACATAAAATAGATAACTAATAAGGACCTACTGTACAGCACAGGGAACGCTACTCAATACTCTGTAATGGCCTATATGGGAAAGAATCTAAAAAAGAGTGGACACATGTATATGTATAACAGATTCACTTTGCTGTACACCTGAAACTAACACAACATTGTAAATCAACTATACTCCAATAAAAATTAAAAAAAAAAATACAGAGGTTTCCCAACCTTTGCCAATAACTCATATTCCAAGGCTACTGGAGAAACCCACAGGCCAGCACAGCTGCCAGAGCAAGTGAGATCTGCGGTGCCTCGGGGGTACTTTCACCTCTGGCCATGGATTGTTGCTTCTCTTTTTTCCCCAGAGGAAAACAAGAGATCAATAGATGCATTGCTGGATGAAGACAAATGACTTCATTGCTTGGAAAATAAACGACTTCCACTACATGTTTTATGCTTTTCTCGTTTTGCATTGTTGTCATTCATCCTGTCCCTAGAACTTGTCTGTGTCATTAAACCCTAGGAGTTTCTGAATATTTGGAGAATATGGAGTACAGTCCTTTATCTCCCATCATTTAATAGAAATCCTGCAGACAAATCCATTTTGTCTTTGTGGTTATCTGTCATGGAGACATGAAGGTATTTTCCCACAGTCTTCCCTGTGTGATCCCTTTTAGACACAAAGTGTCTCTACCCTTCGGGTATAAGACAGCCCAAGCAAGGCCCCCTGATACAAACCAGGATGTAACTTGGCATTATCCTCAAGAGAGCTCAGAAAACACCCACTGGATGAAACAAGTTAGACAAGCAGAATCAAAGGCACACTCCTGAGGAGCTTCATGCTGAAATACAAAATTTCAAGTCCCTAAGGGCAAGGCTCACATCACACTGATTACAACATTTTTCAAATCAGTTCAATATTGAGAGCTCCCTAGTCAAGGTAAGAGAAAATGCATTTCTATCACATTAGGTGTCCTCACCTCTTGGCTCATATAAATACCCAGGGGGCTTAGGTGAGATGGGGAGGAGTCTAGTTCTTAATCCTTGGCTCTTGGCACCATCACTGCTCCTTCTGCCACTTGGGGATCCTGGTCTCAGCATGTTGCACCACGTGTTGGGTCCTGATGTTCTCATCCGGCTCAGAGATGGCCTCACATTTATCCTTCTGCTGACTTCAGACCAGGCCACCCAGAGGCCCATGGTTCTCTGTCACACATGTGCACCCTGCAGTCACCCTATTTCTGCTCAGAAACCCTAAAACCCCAGCCCCAGGAAATGGTCTCTATCCATCCTCATACTGTACTGAGCCACTGTAAAACCTGATTCTCTTTTCTTCCTCATCATTTAGGTCTCCACCTCTTAAAGTAGTGGAGTAAAAAGGGGATGTAAAAGGGAGATGGTAAGAAATGATGGTAAAAAGGGATGGTTATTATAAGTGCCTGGCAAATTCTAGTATTGGTCCTCAAGCACATAGGCACATGAAAAGTTTAGAGGCACAATGCAAGTGTTGGGCATCTGATGTCTCAGGAGCTGCCTCAATAAAATGGGAGGCTTTGGTTAAGTCAGTTGTTTATAAATTGTGATCCTTGGAACATTAGTGTTTCCTGAAGTGCCTTACACCTGCTTCAGAGGTCAAGTGTGGCCAAGTCAGTAGGGATCCAAGACCTCCCCTCTTACTTTCCAGGTTCTCTCTTTAAACCAGAGAAGTTTTGTTTCACGTACATAATTTATATAAATTTCACTTAACAAATGAGTACATGTCCTTTAGCTCTCATAGTTTAACATATGGGACAGATTTGCAGACAAATCTAGATTAATTGATCTCCATGTGTCCTGGATGTCAAAAGGAGCTCTGTGTTGTTAAAATCTACCAGACACTATAGCATCTGTAAATCTGTGTAGAATATTGATTTTTATCCTTTAACATACCTCCAAGTTTCCGTACCAATCCCAACTGTACAGCATAATACTTTTAACTATAGTATTTTCTCTTTATAGACATGGCCAAGTTTATCTGAATAGAAATTCAGTGTCACAGAAGATTATCCAATGCACTTTTTTTAAAAAGTAGTGAATTAAGGTGAGAAAAAAAGTATGAGTATAGCCCTTCTTTCACTTACAATGCAGTCAGGAGCCAAACACGATTGGAAGAAAATGTAAAAACATAAGGAGTTGTGACATTGCATCTGACTCCATATATTCATCCCATCAAGTGAAGTCATAGAGCAATTGTTTGCTAAAGAGCCATTGTAGACAGCCACAACCATCTTCATCTGTTAAATTTGATCTGCCTTTATCTGATTCTTCACTTGGTGCCTGTTTTCTAGGAAACCCTATGAAGAAGAAAAAATTCCCAGCAACAATGTCAGCCAAGTGTCTCTGGCTGACAGTTTGTATAGAACTTCTCCAGTTGCTATAGCCACACTCCATGAGAGAGAGAGAGTCTCCATTCTGAGATCTCTAATTCTATCATTTGTCATGGATGTCGGAAGCTAATTATTATAGCTTTGCAATAAGCAGCAGTTTGTAGATTACCCCATGGTAAAGCCCTTTGGGATTTTCTAATAAAGGTAGTACAGCAAAAGTTTAGGCCATGCCAGAGCATCAGTCACTACATTGGTATCATCCATGTGCCCCCAGAGAAAGCCTGAGTAGATTAGAAAGAGATCTGGAAACGGAGGATGCTGCATATTACAGATCTGGACTTCAGAAAAGAATGTTCTTTTTCATATTGTGCTGATAATGTTATCTAGTTTATATGGTTATCTGGTTTATATGCCTCTGGAAAGCAAGCAGGTCTCTGGTCTGTGGACCCAAAGCAGACACACTTTGTGTACTGGGTAATGAAGGAAAGCCAGGCAATTTGGAATTGCTCTAAACTGTTGCCTCAAGGCCATTTTCGTTTCCTGCACTTAAAAGACACAGAGACTTGATGGGACCTAACAAATTCAAGAGTAGTTATGTTGGCATCTTAAGACCTGTTAAAATGAGGAGAAGGAAAACCATACTCGAACTCATTCCTTCTTCAAGGAAATCATACTCAAACTCTTTTAATGGCAACCAGTGGATATTTCAGAACATCATGAGAGAAATATCAGTTGAGAGGTATCGTGTATTGTTTCTTGCTTGGTTTTTCACTGTCCCATTATTTTCTGTAAATTACATTGCTAAACAGTATATAAATTTTCATTGTGTCTGGAAGAGGTATTTGTTTGAGTAACCAAAAAGTCCTTCTATCAGGATTATATGTACCTCTATGTAAGAGAAACCTTACATCACTGGCTTAAACAAATAGGGGTTTCTATTTCTGACATGACAAGTAGTCGAGAAGTAAGCGATTTGCACAGGTGCAGTGGCTTTACCACGTTACCAGGAGTTCGTGTTCTTCTATCTTTCTTTTCCACAACCTTCATTTCAGTATGCCCCTCGACCTACAGTGACATGATAGCAGCCTGCCTATGTGTTTCAGGAAAGAAGTAAGCACAAAAGGTGAAATGTGTGTGATAGCCAAATCATCCTTTTTTTCCCCTCAGGATAATAATAGATCTACTGAAACGTCCACTAAGTCATCTAAGTCTTAGATGCCAAAACTGGGGCACAGGGCTGTGCCTAGCTGCGAGGGAGTCTGAAGAGGTAAGTTTTTGGTTTTAAACTGGAGACATTGCCATCTGCAACAATATCAGGGAATTTTTGTTAATAAATACAGGTTCCAGTGTTGGGTAAGAAAGTAACAGTGTCTAACACAGTCTGGATTTGCTTTGGTTCTCTCTAAAACTTAGTAAATTTCATGCTATCTGCAGCATAGCATTCTAAACTTTCTCTTTTTTAACCTGAAAAGATATCTTTTATCAACTAACTTGGGGACTCTGTTTATCTCCCTAGCCCTTGACTTAGCAACAAGTAGTTACCTTGAGGCAATCCAAAATAAGCTTCATTCGGAAACAACCCCTTTGCCTGTCAGCTCACCTCTTAGCAGAAAATACTTAATGGAAGATGCCTGAGAAAGGCTAGAGGCCACAATGTAATCTGCTAAGGGTCACCACCTCATAGCAGCGCTTATGATGGTTTATGTTTGATGCACAGAGGTAAATATTTCCAACATTGCAAGGCTTCGTATTATAGGACTTTGGTCAATTTATACTGCAAGGCACAAGCAGAAAGCATTTCCATTAGTAAAGCTATATTTTCTTCATATCCACTTGCAGAATGGCTAGCTCTACCCTAATTTATTCCACTCTTGAAGAGTTTTGCTAAAATAAGAAAGAAGTAACCAGCATATGCCAATTATATGATTTTTTTCCTTCAATATCCTTCAAGGCTATATCTTTGGTCAACATGTGGTCTATATCCCATTTACTACAGGTGACAACTTGACCAAAAGTTTTTCTGCTACATAACAAGGATCACCAGCTTGCAATATCTGGGTGCTCACCACTCATAGCCTACCTCTATCCCTCAGCCAACTGTACATTGTTCTACATTCTATAACTGTTGGACCCCTATCTAATCAAATTCTCTATTAGTTAAAACTGCATATAGCTGCCTAAGACAGAACATTAACAACAATGTTTTCATCAAAATGTCTCTCATGAGACAAGAGAGCAATATAACACACTCGTGATGTCATCAGGAATCAAGCTTCTTCTGTTGTTCTGCTCAGCCATCTTCAGCAAGTGACTCTCATCCTTGTGATCAAACTTTGGATGTTTTATAGAACTGTGTCATAAAGGATGTAGGGAAGTATTTTTAACTTGGGACATTTTTGCTTCCAAACAATGTTGGAGTTCTCTTTGTGAGAAAGAAGGGAGAGTGGATATTTATTAGACAGATAGCAGTGTTTGCCACAGGTTCTGAACCCCAAGCTGGCGTAACACACTTGGTAAGGTGCATAGAGAAAGTCTGTCTTGTGAACTACAGCCAAGTCCTGTGGGAACATTTGATTTCAAGTGAAGTGTGATAGGAAGAGATCTTCTGATCCCCTTTACTACATACTCTGGTAGAAAAAATATGGAATCATGATGACATCTAGTTGATTATCTTAATATTTTGATTAATTCACCTGTTGCCAGAGTAATACTGTATGACACAACTCCATGGTACTAAACAACCATCATTTGTTTTCTTCCTATATCTGTGGATTGTTTGGGACTTGGATGATCTAGATGGGGCTCAGCCAGTCTTGGCTCCAGGCCGTAAGGACAATGTTGGTTCAACATGATTGTCATTCTCCTGGTATCAGTGGACTAGCTGATATCTGTTCTTCCCAGCCAAGAGCCAAAAGCACAAAAGGGCATACCCATCCATGCAAGCATTATTTCAAGCCTCTACCAGTATTATATCTGCTAACGTCCTATTGACTAAAACAAGTCACATAACTAAACCCAAACTCACTCTGCTTCCTTAAGTAGAAACTCCAAAGACACATAGCAAAATGTGTAGATACAGAGAAGGGTAAAGAATTGAGGCTAATAATCAAATCTACCATAAGCCGGTGCATTCATGATATCTAACAAGGCACTCATTTCCAACTTAAAGCAAGTGGGACAATTTTTATATATTCTATTATAGGTAAATATATATAAAAACAAAAAAATAATTTCTAGACAATAAGATTTGTTTGTAAGAATGCATGGTGTCATTCTTCACTTTGTACAAGAGACAGTGATAGTAATAGTTGCTTCATTTTGTGTTCTTCCTATAAGAAAGGAAAATTACTCCATAGTTTATGTCAGAGAACTTCAGACTCATAAAAAGATCAATCAAGGGACTCTAGTTATTTGCAAATACTTTTGGAAAGTTGTGGTTTATATTTTTAAAGATAAATTTAGAGATAATATATCTGTTTATGCCATGGAATGTTATTCCTGGAAGTATTCTATGAAACTGTTTATTCCAAAATCCAGCCAAGTCTAGGAATTATTTTTCTACCTCCTTTATTGATGAACAATCAGTCTGTACTATACTTCCAGTGGTGGGATGGCCACATTTTCAGAAGGCAGATCATTCTATTGTTCCATAAGCCCAGTTGGCAAAATTACAGAGTCTTCCTCCCCTTGCTCTTAATTCTTAAAATCTAGAAAATGTTTTGCCAATTTTATTTCAAAACAGTATTCATTACTAAGGCTGTCATAGTAAATTGCCACAAACTGAATGTCTTAAAGTAACAGAAATTTATTATCTCATAGTTCTGGAGAGTAGAGCCTAAAATCAAGGTGTTGGTAGGACTATGCTTTCTCCAAAAGAGATTCCCTCCGAAGAGGACTATGTTCTCTCTAGCAAAGAATCTTTTCTTGCTTCTGGTGGCTCCTAGCATCAGGTGGTTCCTGGCAATCCTTGGCATTCCTCGGCTTATAGTTAAATTACTCCATCTCTGCCTCTGTCCTTATAACACCTTCTTCCCTTGTGTCTTTGTGTATCCTCTTCTCTTCTTATAAGGACACTGGTCATTGGATTTAGAGCCCATCTTAACCAGTATGATCTCATCTTAATTTAATCGCATCTGGAAAGACTCTATTTCTAAATAGAGTCACATCCTGAGGTTCCAGGTACACATGAATATTTGGGGGACATTATTCAACCACTAAGAAGACCATTTCAAATATTTGAAGAGATATTATGATCCCACTTTGGTCTTATCCTCTTTAGCCTAAAACCCTGAGTACCTTCAAGTGTCCTTAAAGTATTTTGCCCCAGACCTTTACCATTTAGGCCAAATTCTTTCAATTATATTCAAAGGCAACCATAAATTGGTGTTGTGAACTGTTAATAGGTAATTTTATTTATTTCAAGCATAACTACTTTAAAAACCTTCATGAAAAGTTATTTGTAACTTTTCATACCCAAGAAATAGTACGTAATTTTGTCTAACTAATAATTTAGCCTGGTGAGCAAAATACCTGCCCCTTGGATCCTGTACTTGGTGATCCAAGATGAGAAAGATATTACATTAGAAATCATCTGCTGATGCTGACTCTTATACTCCATCGGGTGCTTTTTTTATTGTATTTTACTGCCTAAGTCAAAGACCAATACTGGTCAAGACTTACTACCCACGATTGAGCTGTAAAGAGAATGTTGAAAAGGGCATCAGAGGCTACTGAAAATATAGGTCATACTCTGCTAGGGCAAAAATGCCCCTGGCCCAGGACTTTATAAGCATTAGAGTTTCATTACTGCCCTTTCAGCTCTGCTTCAGAGCCTCCCATTGAAACCCAGGGGTTGCAAAATGATGTGAATATTGAAAATATGCCTTATCCTACCCTAAAACACCACAGTAGGGACCACATCTCAATTAATTCGATCAGATAAATAAGAGGTAGAATAAATGCAACTTTGTAGATGAATGTTCAGCCTCTGAACAGATATGGGCTTGCATGCACAACTCTTGATCAGCTACTTACTCATTAAATGTGACCTTGCTCAATTTACTAATCTCACTAAGCCTCAAATTCTTCATTTGGAAAATGCGAATGATAATCATTTTATAGTTTTGTTTTTTTTTTCAATACGCGGGCCTCTCACTGTTGTGGCCTCTCCCGCTGTGGAGTACAGGCTCCGGACGTGCAGGCTCAGCGGCCATGGCTCACGGACCCAGCCGCTCTGCAGCATGTGGGATCTTCCCAGACCGGGGCATGAATCCGTGTCCCCTGCATCGGCAGGCGGACTCCCAACCACTGCGCCACCAGGGAAGCCCCCATTTTATAGTATTTTATATGTATTTTATAATGTTGTTTTCAGGACTAAATGAACAAATGCATGCAATGTATTTAACAGAATGTCTGGCACTCAGTATAACATTAGTTGCTTTCATTAAAATAGTGGGAAACAAAAGAAAACAATTTCAAAGAGGAAGAACAAAGTTGGAAAACACACACTACTTGATTGAAACACTATGATACCACATCAATCAAGACCGTGTGGCACTGGCAAGGGACAACAATAATTTGATTTGAAAATAACAGGTAAACTATTTGAACACATACTTCACCAAAGAAGACATATGGATGGCAAATAAGCACATGTAAAGATAGCCAACACGCTTAGTCATTAGGGAAATACCTATTAAAGCCACAGTGAGATGCCACTACCCACCCACTAGAATTTTTAAAATTCAAAAGATTGAAAACACAAAGTGTCGGCAAGAATGTGGAGCAGCTCTAACACTCACACACTGCTAGTGGGAAAGTAAAATGGTGCAGCCACTTTGGAAAACAGTTTGGCCGTTTCTTACAAAGCTAAACATACCCTTACCACATAACCCAGTATTGCCCTCCTAGGTATTTCCCAAGAAATATGTTTCTACGCAAAGATCTGCACATGAATGTTTACTGTTGCTTTATTTCTAATCACCCAAACCTGGAAACTACCCAAATGTCTATCAGCTTATGAATAGATCAAGAATTGTGGTATATTCATATAATGGATTAATGTTCAGCAATAGAAAGGAACAAACTACCAATATGTGCAACGACATGGATAAATCTCAAAAACACTGTGCTAAATAAAAGAAGCTAGACACAGAATACCACATACTATATGATTTCATTGTATAATGTTCTAGAAAAGGAAAATCTATAGAGACAGAATATAGATCAGTGGTTTCATGCCAATAGTTCAATGGGCTGCAGTAGTGGGGAAGGGATTGACTGTAAAGGGACATGAGGCATATTCTGGACGTAATGAAAATGTTCTATATTCTGATTGTGATGTTGGTTACATAACTATGCACATCTGTCAAATCTCACCAAATTCCACGCTTCAAAATAATAAATTTTATTTCATGTAAAACATACTTCAATAAAAATAGTTTATTATAGTAACATTTAAGACATTATAAGGCAATGTTTGATTTATCATCAAAGGAGACAGAAAACCAGAGAATCATATAGTCATCTGAATGTTAATACATCTTGTCCAGTGAACCCATTTTTTAATTAATTTTATTGGTGTAGAGTTGCTTTACAATGTTGTGTTAGTTTCTGCTGTACAGCAAAGTGAATCAGTTAGATTGACATATACACACTACTATGTATAGAATAGACAACTTATGAGAACCTACTGTGTAGCACACGGGAACTCTATTGAATGCTCTGTGGTGACCTAAATGGGAAGGAAATCTAGAAAAGAGGGGATATATGTATACATAAACTCATTTTTTAAAGGAGGACAAAAGTCCAGAAAGTGAATGGATCACTAATTGATTACACATGAATTGACCTTGATCATCTAGGAAGGCTTTTTTTTTTTTTTTTTTTTTTTTTTTTTTGCAGTGCACGGACCTCTCCCTGCTGTGGCCTCTCCCGTTGCGGAGCACAGGCTCCGGACGCGCAGGCTCAGCGACCGTGGCTCACGGGCCCTGCCGCTCCGCGGTATGTGGGATCTTTCCAGACCGGGGCACAAACCCGTGTCCCCTGCATCGGCAGGCGGACTCTCAACCACTGCGCCACCAGGGAAGCCCTAGGAAGGCTTTTAAATCGAATGCAGTTGCCATAGAAATGCATTGCTAAACCCCCATTAATTAAATAAAATCCACAGCCTTCCTTCCTATCACTCCTCAGTTTTAGGTAAGTGTTTTAGGTAAGTGACTGGTGTTGGTGAGGAAGAAATTTTCCTCTACCCTTCTAGGATCTTCTGGCTGTTCTAAGAAATAAATTGAGATGAGGGAGATGAACAGAAGAAAATCAAACAAAAGTTTAGTAACATGTACACATGGGAGAGACCCAGGAAAACTGAATAACTCACCAAAATGGCCCAAAATTTCACCTTAAATACCATTTTCAGCTAAAGACAAAAAATAATGTTGTGGAGTAGGGGGTGGAGACTTCAAAGGGGAAGGGAATTGACATGAAGATTGAAAAGCAAATGTTTAGTAAATAAATGTTTGTTGGGCCCTGCAGAGACAATGGGACACAGAGTGGATTCTGATCTCTAAGAGTTTCTCCCAGCACACCTAGCCCATATATTTTTTTAACATCTTTATTGGAGTATAATTGCTTTACAATGGTGTGTTAGTTTCTGCTGTTTAACAAAGTGAATCAGCTATACATATATCCCCATATCCCCTCCCTCTTGCATCTCCCTCCCATCCTCCCTATCCCACCCCTCTAGGTGGTCACAAAGCACCAGGATGATATCCCTGTGCCATGTGGCTGCTTCCTACTAGCTATCTATTTTACATTTGGTAGTATATATAAGTATATGCCACTCTCTCACTTCGTCCCAGCTTACCCTTCCCCCTCTCCGTGTCCTCAAGTCCATTCTCTACGTCTGCGTCTTTATTCCTGTCCTGCCCCAAGGTTCTTCAGAACTTTTTTTTTTAGATTCCATATATGTGTGTTAGCATATGGTATTTGTTTTTCTCTTTCTGACATACTTCACTGTGTATGACAGATTCTAGGTCCATCCACCTCACTACAAAGAATTCAATTTCATTTATTTTTATGGCTGAGTAATATTCCATTGTATATATGTGCCACATCTTCTTTATCCATTCATCTGTCGATGGACACTTAGGTTGCTTCCATGTCCTGGCTATTGTAAATAGAGCTGCCATGAACATTGTGGTACATGACTCTTTTTGAATTATGGTTTTCTCAGGGTATATGCCCAGTAGTGGGATAGCCGGGTCATATGGTAGCTCTATTTTCAGTTTTTTAAGGAACCTCCATACTGTTCTCCATAGTGGCTGTATCAATTTACATTCCCACCAACAGTGCAACAGGGTTCCCTGTTCTCCACACCCTCTCCAGCATTTATTGTTTCTATATTTTTTGATGATGGCCATTCTGACTGGTATGAGGTGATACCTCATTGTAGTTTAGGTTTGCATTTCTCCAATGATTAGTGATGCTGAGCATCCTTTCATGTGTTTGTTCGCAATCTGTATATCTTCTCTGGAGAAATGTTTATTTAGGTCTTCTGTCCATTTGTGGATTGGGTTGTTTGTTTTTGATATTGAGCTGCATGAGCTGCTTGTAAAGTTTGTAGGTTAATCCTTTGTCAGTTGCTTGGTTTGCAAATATTTTCTCCCATTCTAAGGGTTGTCTTTTTGTCTTGTTATGGTTTCCTTTGCTGTGCAAAAGCTTTTAAGTTTCATTAGGTCCCATTAGTTTATTTTTGTCTTTATTTCCATTTCTCTAGGAGGTGGGTTGAAAAGGTTCTTGCTGTGATTTATGTCATAGAGTTCTGCCTATGTTTTCCTCTAAGAGTTTTATAGTGTCTGGCCTTACATTTAGGTCTTTAATCCATTTTGAGTTTATTTTTTGTTAGGTGTTAGGGAGTGTTCTAATTTCATTCTTTTACACATAGCTGTCCAGTTTTCCCAGCACCACTTATTGAAGAGGCTGTCTTTTTTGCATTGTATATTATTGCCTCCTTTATCAAAGATAAGGTGACCCTATGTGCATGGGTTTATCTCTGTAGCCCATATTTTTTACAGATATTTCTGGTGATATCTCAATTCTAAGAACAGGCTTTCTATCTAAATTCTTTTAGGCAGTTAGGGGAAAGGTCAAAATTTCTTCCTGAGTCTTGGGCCTTGATTGTTTTCAGCTGAAAGTAATCTGCATGCAGGAGACATTTTCGGGTGGCAAATTTTGCTTCCGTATACTGGAAATGAAATGTACAGGAGACATGTAGACAAGGAATTGGTAAGAGGAATTCCTACTTAGTCCTGGAAAACCTCCTTTACACAGTGATTTTAGGAGCCACTTTGCAAGGTGACAGCATGTTGACTTGGGAAGTCAATAATACAATCTTGGATGGCTGGGGGAAAACAGCAGAATGGATGGAATTTTTGAAAAATAAAGGCTCTTGAGAGTGAAACAGCATGTGGGTAGGAAAACAGAGATGCTGTCAGAGTAATGTGACTTTGAAGATCAAGGTGTGGACCTTGGTCCGGCTCTGAATCAATAGGGAGATATTTTGTCAGTTTAGTCTCCAGATTCTCTCAAGAGAGATCTGAAAACTCATTTGACTGCCCTAGGGAACCATTTGCTGGAGAGCTTTCTTGATTGGAAAAATGATATAAATTGTTTGAGAACTGAGAGTGTTTATTGAACCCCCTCTGAGTAGAAGGGCTGGGGAATAAAGTGGACATCAAAGAGCTGGATTCTAGACCTGGCTCTGCCAGGTTAACCTGTGTAGACTTCTGGGCTTCATCTCAAATTCCTCAGTGGTTAAGAAGAAAGAAAAGAAAAGATAATTCTGGGGTAAGTGGGTGATGCTAGAGACATAAATAATAACTGACTGGTTATTTGGGTGAGACAGTCTTATATAAATGGAATGATATGGGCTGTGCCTCTCTATCTAAATACTTATAGTCTATTCTTTGTAGGACTGCAGGCAAAGCTGCAGCCTTTTTTTTTTTTTTTTTTTTTTTTTTGCGGTACGCGGGCCTCTCACTGTTGTGGCCTCTCCCATTGAGGAGCACAGGCTCCGGACGCACAGGCTTAGCGGCCATGGCTCATGCGCCCAGCCGCTCCGCGGCATGTGGGATCCTCCCGGACCGGGGCACGAACCCGTGTCCCCTGCATTGGCAGGCGGACTCTCAACCACTGCACCACCAGGGAAGCCCTATACTCTATTCTTTTTGAGAAGAATAAGCAATATCCCAGGGAGTTCATATTTGAATTGATCTCTAATTTAGTTCAAATGAGGAATGATTCCAAGTAGGTGATCAAAAATTAATATATGTGTCCAGGTAACTCTCCAATGGGCACTGAGGTTCAAAGGCAATGAATGTACAGGAGGAGGAAATAAGATCATGTAACTAAAGATCAATAGGAGACAGTGGCTTGATCTATAAATACCATGTCCAAGAGGGTAATCTCAAATTGAGCATATAAGGTTAAACACAACCAAATGTCACATTCCTAGTAGAAAAAGATCAAAGAAATCAGAAATAAGTGCTGTGGAGCCTTTGGTGTAATGCTGATGTGCAGCATAGACGAAAACCGAACTGCTCACTTCCCAAATGGCATCTATCCTTCCGTCAAAGGGAAAAAGAAAATAGAATGGGCATCCATGAAGACAATATAATTTCAGGGTGGTGAAGAAGAGTTCTTTTCATCTGAAAGGCACAACCCTTTAACAGTGTGGAAAGCATCATTCTCATCATTGCAGCTGAAGGAAAAAATAAAATCTAAGGTTGAAAGGAATGCGGCATGCAGGAAAATGGTGTCCCACTAATCCACTGGAGGGAGCCACATCAGTGGGAAGGTTTCTGCAGAGAACAACAGATAAAAGTCACCTCAAATTGTGTGTCTTATTTTTGTTAATACTTCACGGAGTGTAGCCAAATAGCATGAACTTCACACAAAAATTTAAGAATGTATTTTCAGAGGAGGCACTGAAAGACTCAGAGCATGTTCCCAGAATTGAAGACTAGCTTGGTAATTATTTTTCTAATTTGAGTAATAATAACGGCAATTACAATAATTTACATTCAGTAAGGTGGGAAATTTCCCCATGATAACTAATCCTATGAAATCACCATTAAACAAGTATAGTTTTCCATAAAATCTACCAAGATAAATGGAATTGGCGCTCACAGACATGACAGTGAGGGAAACTATCCTAGCCACTCTATCTTTACAGCTCCAGAAAGCAAGACTTATTGAGACCAACTGCACATTCAGTAATGGACAAAGGGCACAAAGAATGTCACCTACAACCACCAAAGCCTTCACGAATTTCTAGATGTGGCCCTTCCAGTGGACAGAGTGGGGTTAGTGTTTATCACGTGGCTCAGCCACGTGTCCCAGATGTCTTACTTCTTTGTGGACTCCTGTTTTGTTCTATTCCATGTATTTTCCTGTAGTATTGGGCAAGCAACAAACAGGCACGTGCCCTGAGCGCGCTGATGGCAAATGAAGCAAAGCAGGAACCGGCCTGCTGGGGAGGGAGTGGGTGGAGGGAGGGACTCACCAGGTTGACAGAGCTGCTGACCTTGCTGTTCATGAGTGCCACGAGGCCATTCACCAGGTCGCTGGAAGAGAGGGAAGGCTGCTCAGGTGCCCGCTGAGGCTTGCAGGCGCCGCGCATCAGACACAAGCCAGCCACCTCCCGGAAGGAAACGAAAACCCCCGTGGGAGACTGGACATAAAAATAAAACCCTGCACATAAGAGGGCGCAGAGGATGCTCAAGTGTTTGCAGATGAGATGATGTGGCATCTGGGATCTGCCTTCTGTGGGAGGGTGTAAGCAGATGACTGAAGAGGATGGAAGCTGAGTGATGGGGCTGGTTTCCCTGCTTTGTATATTTCTGAAATCCTTCAGCAATTAAAAAACGAAAATAAAGTACGCACACACCCCCCCAAAAAACTCTTAAATTGTGTATAGCACAGGGACCCATATCCAATATCCTGTAATAAACCATAATGGAAAAGAATGTGAAAAAGAATATATATATGCATATATATACATATATATATATATAACTGAATCACTATATATATATAATTGAATCACTTTGCTGTATAGCAGAAATTAACACAGAATTGTAAGTCAACTATACTGCAATAAAATAATTTTTTTGAAAAAAAGAAAAAATAAATTTGAATTGGAAGCACATGCAAACAAGGAGTAATGTGGAGCTCATCATGGATTCTAGAAGAAAGGAAGTCAAGCAGTACAAATTTACCAGCACTCCTCAGGTGAGATTCTTCTAACAGGCCAAACAACAGAGCATCTTAGGTACAAAATATGACAATGGCTGTGGGAATACTGTGCAAATGTCAGATATATTCTAATATAAAATACTCTTTTCCATGATTTTCCTGGCTTAATGACAGTCTGCTTGTCAATTATGTTTTTCTATAGAAATGTCTAGTGTTCTGATTGGTCAGTCAGTGTCTTGTGATTTTGATCAATTTGGAATTTGGATCAGTTCTTTGACCTGTCATAACCCAAAGAACTAAAAAAAAAAAAGTTTTATTTTGTATACAGTACTCTGGCGGACCCTGAAACTAGACAACTCAGCAGGGTAAAAATGCTGCATAGGCTTAGCATAAAATACCTGCCATTTTTTTCTAATATCTCACCATGACACCCCAACCTTATTCATATTATCCCAAAGCTATTTACCATCTGTCTTAGACTCTTTTGGTTACAAATAATAAAAACTGAGTTGGGCAAATAATTAAAGTAAACAAACAAAACAAGTGAAAAAAAGTGAGGTGTATATGATCTTCTTTTTACGAAATGGCTTTCTCTACTTCTAGGCACACATGGTAGAATACGGCGGCCCCCTAATGCCCAAGGTTGCGTCGCCTCAATTCAAACTCAGTATATGATAAACTGAAATCTCTCATCCACATTTCAAAAAACTTAGGGTTAGGGTTAGGGTTAGGGTTAGGGTTAGGTTTTCTAAATCCTGAAATCAGAGAATTTGATTGTCCCACCTCTGATCCAGCATCCACCCCCAGGCCAAACAACTGTGGCTACAGAGGGGTTCATAAAGTATTGACAAGAAAGTCATAAGAGGATGAGAGGGGCTATATAGACTGGGTGGATGGGTATAGTTCTCCAGAAAAAAAGTCTTCATGTCTTCAGAAATGTAGCAAAATATCCTGTGCATCAGTGCTTCACTAGCTATAATACATCTATGAATCACCCGGGAGGTCTTGTACTGATTCTGATTCAGCAGTTTCTGTGGGGCCTGAAAGTTTGTATTTCTAGCAAATGAGGTTGATACTCTGATCTGTAGGTATACTTGTCATTCAACCCAAATCGCTGGTCTCCTGTTTACACTTCAATGATTATCATCCTGGGACAGCCAGCATGGTGAACTACTCAGATCCTCATTCAAAAAAGGAAGCTGCCAGGAGCAGCACAGCTAGCTGAGAGCCTCCCGCTATCCTAGCCTTTAGGATCTGTCTAGGCTTTCAAACTGAGGCCACATATTGTCTGGGCAGCTCCCCAACAGTGAGTGAGTACGGTCATGTTACAAGGCCTTGTCATTTCTGTGCCAGATAATGGAGCTTAGGTGATGACGTTTATAAAGTTCAGCCTCCTGGGGCAAGGAGCAGGGCAGAGAGGCTAGAAAATGCACCTGAGAGTTGGAGTGGAGAATTAGCAGCCCAGCAGGGTAAATGCTAAATTTAAGGTCTAAACAGAGCACTGCAGTATTGGGAAAAGGGAAAGAATGGTTGTGGAGAAAGGTGACCTTCCTTAAATCAAAGAAGAATCAAAACATGACCTTGATGTCTGTCTTTACATATTTAAGAATTGTCTCACGGAAGATGGTTTTAAATTTTCTGTGGTGCTTTAGAGAACAAGACAATGTTTCTAATAGAAAATATATTCCATTTCAATAGAAGGGAAACACTTGTTTTCAGTGGAGCTACCCTACCATTATATGACTTATGAGAGGGGGTGAGTTTTCCATTGCTGGAAGGATCCATGAAACGATTGTTGGAACAGTAGCTTGGTTGATGGTATGATCAGATTAATTATAGTTAACTGGTGCCAGAGACCAGACAGGCCTAAGGGAACAAATAAGTTACTGGGGTGAGGACCAAGGTCCTGGAATTAGGAGGCGTTTGATCAGACATTATTTCCCAGGTCTAGTTAGGCTGTATTCCAGACATCATAACAGGTGCTAGTGACCAAAACTCTCTCATTGACCAAACTTTGTCAGGTTCCTCTAAACTTTCTTCTCAATTAGGACTCAATCTTTGGACTTCTGTGTCTATCTTTGTACCACACAATTTTAGCAAAACTTCTGCTAAATCAGTTTAGCAACAATCCCCACCCTCGATTTTTGATTACCCGATATCTCACCAAATTTCTCATCCCGGAGGGGGAAGATAGTGGAAGAGTGAGACGTGGAGATCACCTTCCTCCCCACAAATACATCAGAAATACATCTACACGTGGAACAACTCCTACAGAACACCTACTGAACGCTGGCAGAAGACCTCAGACCTCCCAAAAGGCAAGAAACTCCCCACGTAGGGCAAAAGAAAGAAGAATAAACAAGACAAAAGAATAGGGACGGGACCTACACCAGTGGGAAGGAGCCGTGAAGGAGGAAAGGTTTACACACACTAGGAAGCCCCTTCGTGGGCAGAGACTGTGGGTGGCGGAGGGGGGAAGCTTTGGAGCCATGGAGGAGAGCGTAGCAACAGAGGTGTGGAGGGCAAAGCGGAGAGATTCCCGCACAGATGATCGGTGCCGACCGGCACTCACCAGCCCTTGAGGCTTGTCTACTCACCTGCCGGGGCGGGCAGGGCTGGGAGTTGAGGCTCAGGCTTCGGTCAGAGCGCCGGGAGAGGACTGGGGCTGGCGCTGTTAACACAGCCTGCAGGGGGTTAGTGCATTACAGCTAGCCGGGAGGGAGTCCGGGGAAAAGTCTGGACCTGCCGAAGAGGCAAGATACTTTTTCTTGCCTCTTTGTTTCCTGGTGCGTGAGGAGAGGGGATTAAGAGCACTGCTTAAAGGAGCTCCAGAGATGGGCGTGAGCCACGGCTAACAGTGTGGACCACAGAGACGGGCATGAGATGCTAAGGCTGCTGCTGCTGCCACAAAGAAGCCTGTGTGCGAGCACAGGTCACTCTCCACACTTCCCTTCCAGGGAGCCTGGGCAGCCCGCCACTGCAAGGGTCCCGGGATCCAGGGCCAACTCCCCCAGAAGAACACACGGTGCACCTCAGGCTGGTGCAAAGTCATGCCGGCCTCTGCCGCCGCAGGCTCGCACCGCACTCCGTGCCCCTCCCTCACCCTGGCCTGAGTGAGCCAGAGCCCACGAATCAGCAGCTACCTTAACCCTGTCCTGTTTGAGCGAAGAACAGATGCCCTCCAGTGACCTACATGAAGAGAAGGATCCAAATCCAAAGCTGAGACCCAGGAGCTGTGCGAAAAAAGAAGAGAAAGGGAAATCTCTCCCAGCAGCCTCAGGAGCAGCGGATTAAATCTCCACAATCAACCTGATGTACACTGCATCTGTGGAATACATGAATAGACAACGAATCATCCCAAATTGACGAGGTGGACTTTGAGAGCAAGATTTATTATTTTTTCCCCTTTCCCTCTTTTTGTGAGTGTGTATGTGGATGTTTCTGTGTTAGAGTTTGTCTGTATAGCTTTGCTTTCACCATTTGTCCTAGCATTCTATCCGTCCTTTTTTTTTTTTTTTTTTACTTAAAAAAATTTCTTTTTCTTAATAATTATTTTTTATTTTAATAACTTTATTTTACCTTACTTTATTTTATTTTCTTTCATCCTCTTTCTTTCTTTCTTTCTTTCTTTCTTTCTTTCTTTCTTTCTTTCTTTCTTTCTTTCTTTCTTTCTTTCAACTTTTTCTCCCTTTTATTATGAGCCATGTGGATGAAAGGCTCTTGGTGCTGCAGCCAGGAGTCCATGTTGTGCCTCTGAGGTGGGAGAGCCAACTTCAGGACACTGGTCCACAAGAGACCTCCCAGCTCCAAGTAATATCAAATGGCGAAAATCTCCCAGAGATCTCCATCTCAATGCCAAGACCCAGCTTCACTCAACGACCAGCAAGCTACAGTGCTGGACACCCTATGCCAAACAACTAGCAAGACAGGAACACAACCCCACCCATTAGCAGAGAGGCTGCCTAAAATCATAATAAGTCCACAGACACCCCAAAACACACCACCAGATGTGGACCTGCTCACCAGAAAGACAAGATCCAGCCTCATCCACCAGAACACAGACACTAGTCCCCTCCACCAGGAAGCCTACACAACCCGCTAAACCAACTTTAGCCACTGGGAACAGACACCAAAAACAACGAGAACTATGAAACTGCAGCCTGCAAAAAGGAGACCCCAAACACAGTAAGATAAGCAAAATGACAAGACAGAAAAACACACAGCAAATGAAGTAGCAAGATAAAAGCCCAGACCTAACCAATGAAGAGGAAATAGGCAGTCTACCTGAAAAAGAATTCAGAATAATAATAATAAAGTTGATCCAAAATCTTGGAAATAGAGTAGAGAAAATGCAAGAAACATTTAACAAGGACCTAGAAGAACTAAAGATGAAACAAGCAATGATGAACACCAAAATAAATGAAATTAAAAATACTCTAGAAGGGATCAATAACAGAATAACTGAGGTAGAAGAATGGATAAGTGACCTGGAAGATAAAGTATTGGAAATAACTACTGCAGAGCAGAATAAAGAAAAAAGAATGAAAAGAACTGAAGACAATCTCAGGGACTTCTGGGACAATATTATATGCACCAACATTTGAATGATAGGGTTTCCAGAAGAAAAAGAGAAAAAGAAAGGGACTGAGAAAATATTTGAAGAGATTATAGTTGAAAACTTCCCTAATATGGGACAGGAAATAGTTAATCAAGTCCAGGAAGCACAGAGAGTCCCATACAGGATAAATCCAAGGAGAAACATGCCAAGACACATATTAATCAAACTGTCAAAATTTAAGTACAAAAAAAAATCTCAAAAGCAGCAAGGGAAAAACAACAAATAACACACAAGGGAATCCCCATAAGGTTAACAGCTAATCTTTCAGCAGAAACTCTGCAAGCTAGAAGGGACTGGCAGGACATATTTAAAGAGATGAAGGAGAAAAACCTGCAACCAAGGTAACTCTAAACAACAAGGATCTTATTCAGATTTGATGGAGAAATTAAAACCTTTACAGACAAACAAAAGCTGAGACAGTTCAGCACCACCAAACCAGCTTTACGACAACTGCTAAAGGAACTTCTCTAAGCAAGAAACACAAGAGAAGGAAAAGACCTACAATAACGAAACCAAAACAATTAAGAAAATGAGAATAGGAACATACATATCAATAATTACCTTAAATGTAAATGGATTAAATGCTCACACCAAAAGACAGAGACTGGCTGAATGGATACAAAAACAAGACCCATATATATGCTGTCTACAAGTGACCAACTTCAGACCTAGAGACACATACAGACTGAAAGTGAGGGGATGGAAAAATATTTTCCATGCAAATGGAAACTAAAAAAAAGCTGGAGTAGCAATTCTCATATCAGACAAAATAGACTTTAAAATAAAGACTATTAGAAGAGACAAAGAAGGACGCTACATAATGATCAAGGGATCAATCCAAGAAGAAGGTATAACAATTGTAAATATTTATGCACCCAACATAGGAGCACCTCAATACATAAGGCAAATACTAACAACCATAAAAGGGGATATCGGGGCTTACCTGGTGGCACAGTGGTTGAGAGTCCACCTGCCAATGCAAGTGACAGGGGTTCGTGCCACGGTCCGGGAAGATCCCACATGCCACAGATCGTCTTGGCCCGTGAGCCATGGAAGCTGAGCCTGCATATCTGGAGCCTGTGCTCCACAACAGTGAGAGTCCTGTGTACTGCAAAAAAAAAAAAAAAAAAAAAGGTCTTCCAACAAACAAAAGCCTAGAACCCGATGGCTTCACAGGCAAATTCTATCAAACATTTAGAGAAGAGTTAACACCTATCCTTCTCAAAGTCTTCCAAAATATAGCAGAGGGAGGAACACTCCCAAACTCTTTCTATGAGGTCACCATCACCCTGATACCAAAACCAGACAAGGATGTCACAAAGAAAGAAAACTACAGGCCAATATTACTGATGAACATAGATGCAAGAATCCTCATCAAAATACTAGCAAACAGAATCCAACAGCACATTAAGAGGATCATACACCATGATCAAGTGGGGTTTATTCCAGGAGTACAAGGATCCTTCAATATACGCAAATCAATCAACGTGATACACCATATTAACAAATTGAAGGAGAAAAACCATATGATCATCTCAATAGATGCAGAGAAAGCTTTTGACAAAATTCAACACCCATTTATGATAAAAACCCTGCAGAAAGTAGGCATAGAGGGAACTTTCCTCAACATAATAAAGGCCATATATGACAAACCCACAGCCAACATTGTCCTCAATGGTGAAAAACTGAAAGAATTTCCACTACGATCAGGAACAGGACAAGGTTGCCCAGTTTCACCACTCTTATTCAACATAGTTTTGGAAGTTTTAGCCACAGCAATCAGAGAAGAAAAGGAAATAAAAGGAATCCAAATCGGAAAAGAAGAAGTAAAGCTGTCACTGTTTGCAGATGACATGATACTATACATAGAGAATCCTAAAGGTGCTACCAGAAAACTACTAGAGTTAATCAATGAATTTGGTAAAGTAGCAGGATACAAAATTAATGCACAGAAATCTCTGGCATTTCTATACACTACTGATGAAAAATCTGATAGTGAAATCAAGAAAACTCTCCCTTTCACCATTGCATCAAAAATAATAAAATATCTAGGAATAAACCTACCTAAGGAGACAAAAGACCTGTATAGAGAAAATTATAAGACACTGATGAAAGAAATTAAAGATGATACAAATAGATGGAGATTTATACCATGTACTTGGATTGGAAGAATCAACATTGTGAAAATGACTCTACTACTCTAACCAATATATCTATTCAATGCAATCCCTATCAAACTACCACTGGCATTTTTCACAGAACTAGAACAAAAAATTTCACAATTTGTATGGAAACACAAAAGACCCCAAATAGCCAAAGCAATCTTGAGAATGAAAAATGGAGCTGAAGGAATCAGGCTCCCTGAGTTCAGACTATACTACAAAGCTACAGTAATCAAGAAAGTATGGTACTGGCACAAAAACAGAAATATAGATCAATGGAACAGGATAGAAAGCCCAGAGATAAACCCACGCGTATATGGTCACCTTATCTTTGATAAAGGAGGCAAGAATGTACAGTGGAGAAAGGACAGCCTCTTCAATAAATGGTGCTGTGAAAACTGGGCAGGTACATGTAAAAGTATGAGATTAGATCACTCCCTAACACCTTACACAAAAATAAGCTCAAAATGGATTAAAGACCTAAATGTAAGGCCAGAAACTGTCAAACTCTTAGAGGAAGATATAGGCAGAACACTCTATGACATAAATCACAGCAAGATCCTTTTTGACCCACATCCTAGAGAAATGGAAATAAAAACAAAAATAAACAAATGGGACCTAATGAAACTTCAAAGCTCTTTCACAGCAAAGGAAACCATAAACAAGACCAAAAGACAACCCTAAGAATGGAAGAAAATATTTGCAAATGAAGCAACTGACAAAGGATTAATCTCCAAAATTTACAAGCAGCTCATGCAGCTCAACAAGAAGAAATCAAACAACCCAATCCAAAAATGGGCAGAAGACCTAAATAGACATTTCTCCAAAGAAGATATACAGACAGCCAACAAACAATTGAAAGAATGCTCAACATCATTAATCATTAGAGAAATGCAAATCAAAACTACAATGAGATATCATCTCACAGTGGTCAGAATGGCCATCATCATAAAATCTAGAAACAATAAATACTGGAGAGGGTGTGGAGAAAAGGGAACACTTTTGCACTGCTGGTGGGAATGTGAATTGGTACAGCCACTATGGAGAACAGTATGGAGGTTCCTTAAAAAACTACAAATAGAAGTACCATATGACCCAGCAATCCCACTACTGGGCATATACCCTGAGAAAACCAAAATTCAAAAAGAGTCATGTACCAAAATGTTCATTGCAGCTCTACTTACAATAGCCATGAGATGGAAACAACCTAAGTGTCCTTGATTGGATGAATGGATAAAGAAGATGTGGCACATATATACAATGGAATATTACTCAGCCATACAAAGAAATGAAATTGTGTTATTTGTAGTGAGGTGGATGGACCTAGAATCTGTCATACAGAGTGAAGTTAATCAGAAAGACAAATACCGTATGCTAACACATATGTATGGAATCTAAGAAAAATAAATGTCATGAAGAACCTAGGGGTAAGACAGGAATAAAGACACAGACCTACTAGAGAATGGACTTGAGGATATGGGGAGGGAGAAGGGTAAGCTGTGACAAAGTGAGAGAGTGGCATGGATATATATACACTACCAAACCAAAAATTGATAGCTAGTGGGAAGCAGCCGCATAGCACAGGGAAATCCACTCAGTGCTTTGTGGCCACCTAGAGGGGTGGGATAGGGAGGGTGGGAGGGAGGGAGACGCAAGAGGGAAGCGATACGGGAACATATGTATATGTGTAACTGATTCACTTTGTTATAAAGCAGAAACTAACACACCATTGTAAAGCAGTTATACTCCAATGAAGATGTAAAAAAAAAAAAAAATTTCTCATCCCCACCATTCCCCAGGCCATAAGTGATCACCCTGGCCTGTCTTCAGCAAGAATCCTATCAAGTCAGTTTAGCCAGAATTCTCCCTGACTCTTAATGTTTTCTCTCTGTAATTTTCCATCTCCTGACCTCTACACTGCAACTTCGCTACAAACCCTATTTTTCCAGACAGTATTCCAAATTGAACTCAGCTGTACACATACTGAGGTCTCTTTTGCCTATTGCAATAGTTCATGGGTAAAATCTCTTTTTACTGCTTTAACTACTGTCCGGCTCTGTCTTTTCTTTAACACTGAGGTTATCCTGGTTAGTAACATTCACCTGTTTTCAAGGATGATATAAGCTAGTAGAAGGAGACAAACATTAATGAAATAATTACAAAATAAATGTATACTTATAAATGAAGATGAAGACTATGAAGAAGAGATATTTTAAGATGATTTAGGCTATAAGAGATCAGAGACTATTTCCCTGTATATATGATACCTGAGCTAAGATCTCAGGAGTGAGAGGGTTGCCAAGGCGTGTGTGTGTGTGTGTGTGTGTGTGTGTGTGTGTGTGTATAGTCAAGGGGGTGTATCCTACAAAGTCTTGGAAGGAAGGATACAGGTTATTCAAAGAGGGGAATTGAAGAGAGTTTGCTGAGGAGAGTATTACAGAGGTGTGGGAAGCTGAACAATAAGGGCTGGGCAAGCACACAGCTATCAGCAGCAGTGGAAGCCTGCAGAGCCAAGATAGAGGTTGTCCCTGTAAGCCAGGGAGACGCATATGTAGGAGGAGTCTAGTCTGATGAGGCTTTTGTCACAACTAGGGGAACACAGCCTCTCAAATCCTAAGAGAATTCAAATGAAATAGTCTGCAGAGGCAAGCATCTCAGAGCACAGGACAGGGCTGAGACAGATGGAGAATATCTCTAGAGAGGAAAGTAAAGAATAACCAGCACAAGGGAAAGAGTGGTATAGGATAAAGATGGAAGGTAGTCTGGTGCTTAGACCATGTTAAAGAATTTGGACTTTATAAAGAACAATGGAAATCAAAATGTCAGGGCCAATCAGCAGCTCGGGAAGTGTTTGGGATCAGAAGGTCTCAGCTGGTATCAGGAACCTGCTGTGGAAACTGGATACTTGGTCAAGACTTTAGTCCTTGGATTCCTGTAGTGATGGGAGGTTAGACTATAATGAATTGTGAAAGAATTTTCACCTCTGGTTAATAGTGACTGCCTGGAATGCTTTGTTGAAGAAGATGCTGAGGCACTCTCCAAGTTGAGCGGGAAGAGTGCCACTGTTGATTAGTGATGTGCAATCCCATTAATCTGTTTTAGCAGGAAGTGGGTAGATCACATCCTTGGACACATTCAAAGTGCAAGATCTTATTAGTGATCACAGATTTCAAGGTTTGTTTTTTTTTTTTTAGTGTTAGTGGCTTAACAATTTTAGAATTAAATTGACTCTAGAAATTCTGAGGCTTCTAACCACTTGATAAAGCAGTTGTGCTGAAAACTTCATTGTTGAAGAAGGCTCTTCAAAAATTGAAAATACTTAAGAGAGAAAAGTTAAAATCTTGGAAAGAAAATTTTCCTCTGTATTTAGTAATATTTAAAGATCATGTTTTGATATAAAATTCCTTCTGGTTTACATTTTTAAATCTTACTTATGGGAAAAGAAAAATAACTGTGTTTAATAAATTGTTAATCAGTTCTGAAAATTACAAAAAAGGTAAAAACTTGCTATGAGACTCACTTGCTCATTATACCCAGGATGGGTGGGGGAGAATATGGCATCCTTAAGGTTTGTTTTACACAAAGGAGATCTGTGTGATTTGAGGAAAGGAAATAAGGTATTCATGGCTTTTCTTTGAGTATGAAGAGTTAATGAATTAATGTCTATTTTAATTTATCTATTATCCATAATAATATATTTATTGAGCATTTACTAGCTACTGGTCACTCTGCCATGCATTTATATGAATTATTTCATGAAAACCTCATACCCAATGCTATGCTAGTAAACCAGCTCTTTAAAATTAAATTAAATTAACTTTTACAATAGCCTTGATTTGTAATGTTTGCCAATTTTTGTGAACTACCATGAACAGTTTAACAACCAGCTCAAGAAACTCCTGACTATTGAACAGCTGTCTCTCAAGAATTAGTACAAGCTTGGTCCAGTACAATATTACTTAAGAAACTGTATCTGTTAGAATACTGTGCCACAAACTGCTGTTGAAAAGAGAACTACAGTACAGTGGCCGAATAAGAGGAGTTTATTTCTCTCTCACATAACAGTCTGGGATGGGCTAGAGGTCTCTGTTTCTCAAAGTTATCCTCTAATCCAGGCTGGAGGGTCAGTCTGCCATCCTCAACTGCATAGCTTCAAACAGAGTTCTAGCAACAGCCTTTGCAGACAGCAGAAAGCAGAAGGAGGAAAATCAGGGCAATCACTCTTAAGATTATCTGAGCTGCCCATATCCTTTCCATTCACATTCTTATTGTAGTCACTTAACCACACCTACCTGCAAAAGAGGCTGGAAAATGCTGTTGGTAGCCCTATGCCCAGCTAAAACATGACTGCGTTCTCTAGGAGTGGACGGGGCCCCCATGAGAGTCAGTCATTTCTGCCACACACCACTGCACAGAATGGCCATGAGGCAGGAGCGTCCTGAGGTCACCATTTAAATCCCAGCTCATTTTATCAGCTATCTGATTTTCAGATGAGTTGTCTCAGTTTCCTTGTCTGTAAAATAGAGACAATAATAATACTTACCACATGGGGTTTTTTGGTAAGGAATAAACAAGTTAATAATATTGAGACCTTGGAATAGTTCATGGTACATTGTAAGCATTCAGTTTAAGGTAGCTAGTGATTTTCTCATTTAGTAGACATGGGAAGAGGCATATGAACATCATACAGCTGACAAGCAACGATGAGAATTTGCGTTTTCTCCCTCCTACTTAATTCTAGACGTTTTTGACAAATCATGTTGCCTGCTTTGCTTCCCTATCACACTTGTATCCCAGGCTAAACAAAAGGACTTTCAAGGGAAGAATCAAAGTTGTATACAGCAGAGGCCAGGAGAGGTATAATCGTATTTGCAATCCTGAGAAGTTTTCAGGGTAAAATTTAAATGACAGCTGAATCCTGTGGAAATGAAATTCTTTGTTATGCGGTTTTGGCCAAATCCCACGTCAAATAATTCAAGCACAAAAATGTATACCAACCTGCAGTGACAATCTTAACACTGTGGTTGGGTGGTGGGCAGATCGACACAGCTTTGTGAAAAGCTACTGAAATACGGTTTTGAATTACTCATTATTATCTGGATTTCTAGGATTTTGTTCCCTTCAATGAGTATGAATAACTCAAAGTTAGTTGAACATATATAGCAATAGTAATTTTAAAAATTATGGCCAATTTTTTTTTTTAATTCAAAGAATGGCATACATCTTCTCTGGAGTGAATTCCCCACAGACTGGTATTTGAGATCATTTTCTTGTGACACCACTCATTTTCCTGATGTGGCAGGTACACTAACTTGCCACAATTCTGGAACTTTGTCAATCAAAATTCATTTTCACTGACAAAAAAGCACTCATCTTTTCCTGGTGGATTCTATATTTTTTCCTTGAACTTAGTTGCTCTGTTTGACAGTGTTAATGATTCCATCAAATGTCCTGATGGAACTAAAGAAAAGAAATAGAGAGCCATCTGGGGTTTCTCTGAAACATTGTCCCCAAACTCTCTCATCATGGGATTAAGAACAGGGCTAGTAGGATTATCTAGTGCCCTGAATAAATGCAGATCACTCTACTCCTCTCTCTGCCTGAATGATTTTTGTTTGTCATATTGCAGTTATTTGAGGAGCCATGAGGTTGCCCTGAGAAATGAGGGTAAGTAGGAAGGTGTTTTGCCGCAAGGTATTGTGAGGTAGCACAACACAAGGAGAACCTAAATTGGGAAGGAAGAGAACCACAATGGGAGACAGCATGCCAAACCTTGTCTGGAAGGTTACATGGTCTGAATATGAGAGATTGAACATCACAGTCAAAACCCAAAATGGAGTGTGGAAGGGAAATAGATCAGGACTATTTACTCTGCTGTCACCAGAGAGAGAGCTCAGATCCATTTTTATTTGGTGTCTTGATTGTGGTCCCTGGGTCCCAGTGGCTGCTGGGTTGAGAAAGAGAAATCTTGTTTCTAAAGACAAAGCCGCTTCCTCAAATCTGGGTCTGAGAAAGGGGACCATTTTCCCACTCTGGATCAGATGAAGATCAATTTCACATTCTACCCATGTTTGTGGCATCCCAGTGCCTTCACATTTCTGCCCAGCTATCTCTACTTTCCCTCTGCAGATGCTGTGGCACTACTCCCCTCCACTTTTTACAATATGTCCAACTTTACCTGTCCACTCTCCTATTCACTCAGCTCCTACAGTCTGTTTTTCAAGACTGTCATTTTGAGTAAATGCTCAAGAAAACAAATCAAATACAATGTTTGCCTGCAGTGCCTGTTTTTTTATTAGGTACACTTGCATTCTCAACAGCGTGGCCAGGACGTGGCACTAAACATTAGGTCATGTGCCATTGGTGACTTACATCTTTTTTGTTTTTGTAATACACAAAAATCACACCATATCTGCAAATTGTATGTGGATTTTGGACGAACATTATCTCTATAATTATGATTTTTTAACAGAAAACAGCACATGCACCACCTGTCCATCTTTCAGCTTCAAAAATGATCAACATTCTGCTGTTCTGTTACTAATGTTGAATGTTTATTTTGTTTTCCATACCTTGCAATTATAAATATGTTGCAAAGAATGGTACTTAGGATATATTATGTATTTAGTTCATCTTCCTGGCACAGACACCCAGAGGCAGAATTTCTGAGAGTAGTCCATCCCATCTGTAAGTACTCCACGTATCAGGGGGTTAAACAATGGTCCACTGGTTCTGTATACGCTCATGCATTGCCCATTAAAGACAAGCCTTACTCTTTTTGGTTGCTTTGCAGATAAGGAATGACCCAAAGTGGGCTCCAAGCTCAGGGTTAAGGACTGCTTTACGCTGTGGGCAAGTCTTTGGGGATCACTTTATGAATGTCACAGAAGCTGTTGCTGTGATTGTAGAGAAATGTGAGGAGCACGGATCAGAGTCACAATCAAAGTTGCAAATAATTTCTTTGTGTATTTTAACCAAAGAACAGTTTGCACGCAAATTATTTTTTTCTCCCTCCCCCAAGCCCTTCTTGACAACACAACAAATGATAATCTGAAATCAAACACGACACTCTACCTGCAGGACCCGATACTGACAGATGGAGCTGTGTTTAAGTAGTTTCATGTTGCCAGTTCCAATAAAGAAAAAGTACACAAAAGCCCAAGTCCGATGGGGAAAGAGCAAGCTCTCTGAATTTTAAAGGGAGTCAGGTAAGCATATTGGTGATGAGAATCATCCGACCTGTCAGTACACGGGGCAACGTTTCCTCTGTTTGGCTGGAAGAGCCATAGCTGTGGCCTGCGGCCAACTCAACATGGGTGGTGGGGTGGTGGAAAGTTTGGGGATGCTAAGGGCTTTCGTTTAGCTTAGATGGGGCATGAGGGAACCCTGCCAGATTTTTGATCCATGTTAGGCTGGTGGGTGTGCAACAGCTGCTTTTGTTATCTGAGGATGAGGCATCCTGGAGCTGTGGGACTGCTCTAAGCTTAATGATTCTGGGGTTTTGTTAAATAAAGGCACTCAGATGACATTCCAGTGAAGGATAAGGCCTCAGAAGGTTCCAGAAAGGAAAACAAGCTTTATCTTGAATTTTGGGGTTTGATTCTTATGGGGTGGCTGTTTTGTATCAAGTTGAAAAACCTATGAAATACTTTGTGGGAAGAAAAAAAAAAGGGTTTTGTCCTCAACCTGATTTGAATTTGTTCCAACACCATCTGGAGAGAATGTTAAATTTTGTCTCTTTGATCAAATATGGCAAGGAACTTTGCTTCACTCTGTGTGGCCTTTTTTTTTTTTTAAATTGAAGTAGAGTTGACTCACAATGTTGTGTTAGTTTCAGGGGTACAGCAAAGTGATTCAGTTATATACTCTTTTTCAGATTCTTTTCCACTATAGATTATTACAAGATATTGAATATAGTTCCCTGTGCTATACAGTAGGTCCTTGTTGTTTATCTATTTTATATATAGTATTGTATATAGGTTAATTTCAAGCTCCTAATTTACCTCTCTTCTCCCCACTCCCTGCTATCCCCTTTGGTAACCATAAGTTTGTTTTCTGTGTCTGTGAGTCTATTTCTGTTTTGTAAATAAGTTCACTTGCATCACATTTTAGGTTCCACATATAAGTGTTATCATATGTTATTTGTCTTTCCGTGTCTGACTTACTTCACTTAGTATGATCATCTCTAGGTCCATCCATGTTGCTGCAAGTGGCATTATTGTATTCTTTTATATGGCCGAGTAATATTTTATGTTTGCGGACTTTTTAATCCTCACCTTTCAGGAACTAGCTTATATCTGTTCCATAGCACTCACAGCAATCTAGAGCAGCGGTCTCCAACCTTTTTGGCACCAGGGACCAGTTTCATGGAATATAATTTTTCCACAGACTGGGGTTGGGGGTGGGGGAACGATTTCGGGATGATTCAAGGGCATTACATTTATTGTGCAATTTATTTCTATTATTATTAATTGTAATATATAATGAAATAATTATACAACTCACCATAATGCAGAATCAGTGGGAGCCCTGAGCTTGCTTTCACTTGCCACTCACTGATAGGGTTTTGATATGAGTCTGCAAGCAATTGATTTATTATGGTCTCTGTGCAGTCAAACCTCTCTGCTAATGATAATCTGTATATGCAGCTACTCCCCAGCGATAGCGTCACTGCCTCAGCTCCACCTCAGATCATCAGGCATTAGATTCTCATAAGGAGAGTGCAACCTGGATCCCTCGCGTGCACAGTACACAGTAGGGTCTGCGCTCTTGTGAGAATCTAATGCCGCCTCTGATCTGACAGGAGACAGAGCTCAGGCAGTAATGTGAGCAATGGGGAGTGGCTGTAAATACAGAGGAAGCTTCTCTCCTTCACCCACCCCTCACCTCCTGCTGTGCGACCCAGTTCCTAATAGGCCACAGACTGGTACTGCTCTGTGGCCTGGGGGTTGGGGACCCGTGATCTAGAGTTCTTGCCAGAGATGTCCTGGGTGCTTCATTGATTTGGAATTGGCTTCATCCTGATGTCCTTCAGTTGTACTGGAGAGTCGTCCTGTATCCCTGTCACCATCTTTAAAACCCACTGATACACGGAGTCCACTAGCCTTATTGGTTAATCTTTTTGCCAAGCTCTGTAGGAAATACTGGGGTTGCAAAGATAAATAAGACAGTCACTAAACTTGAAGAGTTCATAGGAGGGACAGGAGGCAGACATTAAATACATCATTATAAAATAATGAGCAATAGTCAGGGCAAGTTTTATAACTGCCAGAAAGGTTATGAGGAGACAGTGACCCATTCTACCTGGGCTTGTTGGTAAGAGCTGCCCAGGAAGATCTGAGGAGAGTTCACCAACCGTTCATTAAGAGAAAGGTAATCCACAAAAAGCTACTATTTATGGAGTACTCAGAATGTGCCAGGTTTTAAGCTAGGTAATTTAATTTAATTAAGGGCATATAACAACCCCATGCATGAGATATTATGAGTCTCAATGTACAGCTAAGAAAGCTGAGAGAGGTAATGAGCTGCAAGATACCCAACAAGAAAGGGTCAAAACACAGAGATGAATTCAGTATTTTTCTGACTTCAAAGCCTGTGCTCCTTGCTCAATATAACACTGCTTTTGAACAAAGAGAAGTGGCAGAGGTGTGCACCCAAGCAGAGAGGTGGAGTTACTACCACCAACTTTTCCCATCTCTTCCTTTACCTTTTTCCTGCAGAAGAGACTCAGTATCCTGACATTTCTCTCTGCCTTCTCAGTCACCTGATTGTGACATACTAACTGCATTCCCTTCCTCACCCCTTCAAAACATGCATTCCTTGACAGACTCCCCAAGACAAACCTCAGAAACTCATATTCCTGTAAGAACAAACCAAAAAAGTGAAAAATCCAACAAAATCTTCTAAAAATGACTGATGGGCTTCCAGCCTCCTCTAGAGTCTAGATGGCTTTGCCGTGTCAATGGTCAGGGCAGCCTGGTATCAAACCATGATTTGTGCATTTTTTGCAGAGCTCTCTGCTGGTCTCAATTAACTAAAAGAACACCTCTACTAGTTTGGTCACAGCCCTACAAAGGCATATGGACAATTTCTGAAGAATAGGATGAGCTAGGACCTTAGCAAACTCCAACAGGAACACTAAATACAATGCCCCCCTCCCGACCAGGTAGAAGCCAAGAGGATAGAAACTCTGACTCAAGAGTTACCACAGACCACAGGTTTTGACTAGTTATTGATCAGCTGAATATTGATGAGTTATTGATGAGCCTCTCTGTTGTCTTTGGACATTTATTATGCACCTTTATTTGTGTAGAAGGAATGAATTATTGATCAAATTTCACTCTACCGCAGCACATGGGGATGCACCTTGGTTTGACTTAGCTTGTGAAATATTTCACAGATTTAGTGACATTTACTCAATGTGCAGGTGCAATGGCCATGTGTACTGTGTGGTTATACTGAACAATGTCTCATCACTTACCTTGCAGTTAACCTTGAGACCAAAATGGGTAATACTGGCCTTTCTGACTAGAGATGCAATGCCTGTCTTACTAGTCACAAACCCTTATTAGATGCCTCAATTTTCATAAGCCATTGACAGTCCAAACCTAGCCCAGCTGACTATTAAAGCACATTATTTTATTTTTAACTGGTAGTAAATAGTTCAATGTCACATGAATCCCCTAGGGCAGGGGTCCCCAACTCCTGGGCCACCAACCGGTACTGGTCCAAGACCTGTTAGGAATGGGGCCGCATAGCAGGAGGTGAGTGGCAGGCGAGCGAGTGAAGCTTCATCTGCTGCTCCCCATCACTCCCCATCACTTGCATTACCGCCTGAACACTCCCCTACCCCATCCGTGGAAAAACTGACTTACACGAAACTGATCCCTGGTGCCAAAACTGTTGGGGACCTTTGTCTTAGGGGGATTCCCATGCATATTCTGATTTCATAGGTCTGGGGTGAGTCAAGATTTGGTATTTCTAACAATCTCTTAGAAATACTGCTGATTCTTTGACCACGCTGAGTAACAAGGTTAAAGACTACGTTCAGGGTCCTTATCAGAGAGCAATCTCTAACACATGGCTACTCAACCACTTTTGAGGATCTAGAGAAATGAATAAATTATGTAGACTTTGGAAAATCCTCAGTAAATAGTATTTATCTCAGTTGAGCTTTTGAGGATTTCTCTAAAGCGTTAAACAATACTTCAGTGTATGTTAATATAATTTCTTGTTTAACTCTCAAACAGGCTTAAGAAGTAGCTACAGTTATTGCATTTATAGATGGGAAACTGAAGTTCAAATGGTTTCAGTAACTCACCCAGCCAGTCAGCGCTTAAACAGCAGAGCCAAACTTGGACCCAAATTTACTGTGATTTATTCTGCCTTTTACTTCTGATTTCATTTTACTTTCTTACTCTTAGTTTCATTTTCTATTATTTTTCTTAGTTACTTTAAATATATCTTTATTGCTATAATGCATGGACTCTTTATGTTATCTAAAACACTTGGTTTTCTTATTCATTAAATTTCTTTATTAAAGAAATAATTCAAGTATGAAAAATTTGAACATAGAGCAAATCATAATTAAGGAAACACAAAAGCGCTTCTACTTTCTACCCTCAGAGATAATTCTTAAAATCCTGGTTACTCCCCTTCCATGTATATGCTTTGTGATTGCCTTTTCTCATTTAGTCATATAATTTAATCATCTACCCATATTAATGAACATACTTCCAAAATGTCATTCTTAATAAGATACTTGTTTAAATGAGTAGAGACTAATTTATTTGTTCTATCTCTTGTTCTTGGGTATTTACATTGTTTTATTTTTGTTTGTTTTAGGAATTTAAGTAATGTCACAGCCAATAATACCCTGTGTATTTGTATCTGTGCACATTTTTAACTGATTTGTTTCCAGTTACTAAAGTGACGCAGAATGTTATTTTTGAACCATCTTTATCTAAAACAAGTAAAGAGGAACTCCCTTCCATTCTGAATTCCATTTCTCTCCCTAGAATCCTCTCAATTGGGGTATTTCCTTCAGTACCTCTCTACTTTGATACACAGATGTACATAATGAATGGTTCTAGGTGTTTTTATATGAATGGGAGCAAACCACAGGCCTCCTGAAATCACATTTTATAAGATATATTTCTTAAAAAATATACATTGTTTGGTGTAAGTGTCGGAGCAGCCTTTCATTCCACCCTGCCATGACTGCCCATTGTCTTATGTTTATCTTTGTCAGGTTGGTAAGTGGTAATTAGTACTCAGTAGTACTTTTAAATTAATTTGAATTCTATAAATATACACAAACACATTTTTCTTAACACTTTTAAAACATTGCTTCTATCTTTAAAGTTCTCTTTGTCCATCCTTTCCCCGCAGTCCTTGCCCCTTCTTCCACCCTTCAGGAGTAATCACATTTAAGAATTTGTATGTATTATTTTAGACCTTTTCCCAAACTTACATATGCAAACAGACAAGTTTACACACACTAAGGATATATACTGCCCTATATGTGTGTGTGTGTCCTTTTTAAATAAGTGATATAATCTATAAGTTGCCTTGTGAAATGAACAATATTTCTTAGCGAACAATTCATACAAGTGTAGATTTGTGTAACTATTGTGATTTGAGGCCAGATCATTCCTTGTAGTGGGAGGCTTCCTTGTGCACTGTAGGATGTTTAGCAGCATCCCTAACCTCTACCAGATAACAGTAGTACTTCCTTCCATCCCCTTTCATTTGTGACAATCAAATCTACCTCCATACACTGCCAGATATTCCCTGGGGAGCAAAATTGCTCCTGCTTAAGAACCAATGATACAAATGTGCCTCATTCCTTTTTCATACTGCATTACATTCCAAATCATTTAGCAGTGTTTTCCTGTTACAATGTTGCAAATCTTTTTGGAAATCTTTTTACAAGAGAACAATTCTCTTGCGAGATAATATGGCATAATGGAAAGAACACAGTTTCTGGAACCAGACTACCTGACTTCAAATTATAGGTTCAAAGTTTGTAAAATGGGGATACCAATGGGAACTAATGAGGATTAAAGGCATTTAAGTATGGAAAGCATTTAAACCAGTGGAAGCAATTTATCAATAAATGATACCTATTATCACATGACTCCACAGGCATGCGTGCAAGTGTTTCTCCAGGATAGAAACTGAGCAATTACATAGCTGGATTGTATAAGAGATGTATGTTTTTAATTTGAAGAGATGTTGCAAAATCTTCTCCCAGAGAAGTATAGCCATTTATACATCATCAATAATATATTACAGTTAGTACCTCATGCACTCACCAGCATTTTTATATCATGTTCTAACACTTTTTCTAATCTTGTGGAGGATAAGCAGTATGTCATTTTTATTGTAATTTGCATATTCCTAATTTCTAGAGTTTGAGCAATTTTTCATACTTTTATGGGCTATTCATATTTCCTCTTCTGTGAATTGTCTGTTTCCATTTTTTGCCATTTCTACATTTTTTGTTTCTCTTTTTCTTATCGATGTGTAGTACTTCAACTATTTTGCTTAATAACCTCTTGTTTTATGTGTTACAAATATTTTTTCACAGAGTCGCACTTGATTTTTAACTTTGTATATGGCGATTATTGCAATGCAGAGATTTAAATTTTCAGTGCAGTCAAATGTATTGATCTTTTCACTTGGACTTTTGCTTTGGGGGCGTCCTGTTTGAAAGAAGGCAGGTTATGAACAAACTGTCAATTGATTGGGAATTATCTATTTTACCAGTCCAGAGAAAATTAGAAGAAGAAAATAAGATGATAGAAAAGGGAATAAGAGAAAACACAAATATCGTGCATGAAGTAAACTAATATTGATGAATTCACCAATATGCACTAGGGCTTCCCTATATATTAAATCCATTTCACGGACAGTTGATCATCTCACACTTCAGGAGAAGACAGAAAGAATAAATGAAGATGCCATCATAGTAAGCTCATAGTAATTGCGGACAGTCAGTGTAGGAGCCAAGTTTAGTAATAACTCCTGAACAATTATGGTACAGTTTAATCATTGGATTTGGCAATAAACCCTGACATATTTTGAACATTCTGTTTGAGTACGGCATTCCCTGGAATTATATTTACATCAAAAGTGGCTGAAAGAAACGTTGGTGTCTTTGTTATTTTAAAAATGAAATATTTTGAAAACGCTGCATCTCTATGAAGTTAAACAAAGTGCTACTATTTCTGAATCATAGTAACATGGCATGAAAATTTTTGTACCCACCTTACCTTTTCTGGTTGTGGTGAATACCACCTCTCTGACTGGATCCCTGCTGCTATCAATCTAGAAATAGGGATGGTCAGAAAAACAAAGCAAAATGAGGAAAGTGACTTGGACTCTGTGAGCATAATAACACATTGCAGTTATGTCAAGTGCTGGTCAACCTCACCAGTTTAACATTTAACCATAAAGCTGAGTCTGAAAGGAAAATTTTCTTCAACCCCTCAGACCAGGGGCAAAATCTGATTTTATCCATCCTCCCTCTCAACAAAACTACATTTACTAAAAAAGAAAAATAAGCTGTGTGTAACCATCTAACTTTAGTCAGGTTAGAGGGTGAGAGGAAGAAGAAATAAGACATTGTGAGGAAGTTAGGGGATTAGAAGACCAAGAGGCCATGAGGGGAAAGGGAGAGAAATCATAGAGGAGGGCTCCTTTATGCCTCTCTGAGGTGGCCTAAGTGTGGATTGACAGGAGACAGAAGGAGGGAAGTTAAGAACTGTTTCCATTCCCAGGATTTGGTGCACAACTCTTCTTGAGATGGACTTCTTGCCTAGCTTAAGTTTCAATATCTTGTAAAATACTTCCAGATACAGTAAAGTATTTGCAAAGACTAAGGGAGAAATAGTGGCTGGATACATAAGCAACTCTTTCCTGAGGAGTCTGATAGGAGGAAAAGCCTGCAGTAAGTGAAGGCAGTAGCCTTACCACACAGCAGGTACATTCCAGAAAAGCCCTTCATTTCGTCTGCATCTGGCTTGGTCTGTGGAACTGACAGGTGGTTATGGATCCTGGGTGAGGGCGACCAGACTGATGGAGGGTAGCAAATCAACTCTTTCCCTGAGCAGTGATAAACTTATGCATTAGAGACAACTCTGCAGCTAAGGAAAGACTTGAACTTCAGTGAAATGACCCTTAATAAAAAGAAAAGGATGACATGCAAGGAAGACATGTTTTACTTTTATGCAGCTCCTGTATTCCTGTAAAGTTGGATGTAAATTAAATACATTTTCAAAGGATAAAAGTATTTTTGCACTTTTTTAAGTGTAAACTTTTTATTGAAGTATACATGTATATTTCAGAAAAATATCCAAGTAATTAGTTTCAGCTTGGTCAATCTCTCAAACTAAGTATGTCCATGTGACTGGAATCCAGGTCACGGCCAGCTCCCAGGAAGACCCCTCATGCCTCCTCCAGTCACTACCCACCTACCCCAAAGGACCTCAACCTATCCCAACATCTAACAGCAGAAAGCAGTTTTCCTAGTCTTGATTCTGATAGTAACGTCTAATCTAAAGTCATAAAAATTTTTCTTATGTTTTATTATAAAATGGTATAATTTAGGGGCTTCCCTGGTGGCGCAGTGGTTGAGAGTCCGCCTGCCGATGCAGGGGACACGGGTTCGTGCCCCAGTCCAGGAAGATCCTACATGCAGCGGAGTGGCTAGGTCCGTGAGCCATGGTTGCTGAGCCTGCGCGTCCAGAGCCTGTGCTCCGCAACGGGAGAGGCCACAACAGTGAGAGGCCCTCGTACTGCAAAAAAAAAAAAAGTATAGTTTTATATTTTATATTTAGCTCTAAAATCCATTTTGAATTAATTTTCACATAAGATATAAATTATAGGCTGAGGTTCTCTTTTCTTAATATATGAATGTCCAATTGTTTGTTGTAAAAAAAAAAACAACAAAACTATCCTTTCTCCATTGAATTTTCTTGGCACTATTATCAAAAATAATTGGCTGTGTTTCCACATGTCTGTTTCTAGCTTCTATTCTTTCCATTTATCTATCTGTAGATCCTTTCTCCAATACTAAACTGTCAGGATTATTATACCTTTATACCAAGTCTTAAAATCAGGTAATATATTTTTATTCTTCTTCTTCAAAGTTGTTTTGGCTATACAAATCTCTTTCCCTTTTCAAACAAATTTAAAAACCAGCTTTTGATAGCTACAAAAAATTCTAAAAGGATTTTAATTACATTGAATCTGTAGATCAATTAGTGAAAATTGACATCTTAAATATCTGCTTCATCACATCCATGAACATAATATCTCTCCATTTACTTATGTCTTCATTGATGACTTTCATCAGACTTTTGTAGTTTTCAGCATGAAGATCTTGCACAGATTTTATTCGATTTATGACAAAGTATTTCATTTTCCTTGGTGGTATTTTAAATGGTACTTTTATTTTTTACTTTTGATTTCCAGTTGTTCACTATTAGTATATAGAATTGCAACTGATTTTTGTATATTGACTGTGTCCTTCAGCCTTGCTAAACTTATTTATTCATTACAGCAAGAGAATATAGAAAGGAGAGGACAAAGGGACTAAAGTTAGGAAGGGTTCTTACTTGGAGTCAAGATAAGCAGAGCAGAGCAGCCCGGAGAGATACAGAAAAGGAACGGAGATGAAAGGAGGCATGATCAGAGGCAGTATTATTTAATACTCCTCTAACTCAGGTCATCTTTCATCAAACTCTTGAAAATCCCAGAACCTGCTACACAGTGCATTACTCAATTATATATTTACTTCACTCCAATTTTGTTTAATATCTTCAAATTTTACTTCCTCTACTCACTGCCATCCCTTCAAAATTCTTAGATGACTTTTGAAGTCAAGGGACAGGGCTTAAACACTGGCTCACGGAACAATCACATCTCATTCTCTGTCTCTCTCCCACCCCTAACTCTTTTCCTATATTTTTTACAATGTTGAAACAAGCTGGGGATCTTTTCTTTAACAAACACGTATTTATCATGTGCTAGGTGCAAACTACTGTATAGGAGACTGTGGGCTTGGAGTTACAGAACAGGAACAACATTACAAATAATTAACAACTTGTACAACATCTAACCTATTTGAAAGGACAAAGCCATAGCCTGGGCCAGGATCCTGCAGACCCTGCTGGGCCAGGTGTCAACCTTTTAGTTATTTGAATGAGGGGACATGGGGTGTCCTGAGGGAAGGGGTGAGTGACTCTTTACCAAAGGTTATAGTCAAATTTCAATACTGTGATAACGGCTATGTCCCTATCCACAGTGGTCCCAAGAACTGGAGAGTTTATTGCTCTTGCTAATCAGAAAGACAATATACAAATGAATGATGACAATATCATGAGGAATATATTGAGTTCCTCAAGAGGGCATGAGGGAAGTTTTATTGAAATTCAGGGAGGTAAATAGCATTTCTTTTGGGAGAAAGAGTAAGGACATGTCAAATGGCAAAAATAAAACAATGTAGCTTGCTGTCCTTTATTCAAGGAGAACAATCTGTGTATTAGAGGAGTACAGTGCCTAACAAGTAGTGGAGCACTCTTCCTGAGGGATCTTGGGCAAAAACGAATTTTATAGAGTGTTAGAGGCAGCATCACAGAGATAACATGATTGGCTGGGGTTGCGTATATTGAGACAGGTTAGGACCTGGGACCTGGGATCCTTTGCTGCAGGGCTTGCCCCTGGACACACGTCTCTTCAGCTCCTCAAGCAACTTAACACAAAGAAACTATAAGGGAACAAAAATAACTGTGTGCATGTGCAGTTGGGGCAAATTACAGACAAAGAGATACAAGAAAGACCAAAAAGCAACCCAACTGCCACTTCTGAAGAGCCGGGAGCAGAAGCAGGGTGCTGGGAGCAAAAGCAGGGTGCTGCACATGCCCCCTGCACTCAACACCACTAAAGAGATGGACAAACCACCTAATGCCCCCCTCCGCCTGACCCCTGGACACACGCCTACCTTCACCCCATATAAGAAACCAGCTTACTGCCCACTTCGGGGAGTGAGCGAGCAAGCGAGGGAACCTGTTGTTTGTTCTCGCTCCCCACTGCTGCAGCAGGGGCCCCAATAAAGCCTTGCGTGAATTTCTTGTCTGGCCTCTTATCAATTTCTATTGATTGGGGAAAGCCAAGAACCCTGATCAGTATCAATATGACCTTATTTAGAAACATCAAGGAACAAAAAAATAAGTGTAGAGCACAGAGTGGCTAGGCATTTGGGGATAGGGCTGCCTGGAGTGACTGCATTTCTGGTCAAGTGGAGTATTTATAAGAACATGAAAGTTCCATCTGCTGACGTGGCATTCCAGACAAGAGTAACTCCAACTTGGGCCTAGATGTTTACTTCAACAGACATTTTTGTTGAGTCCCAAAGACCTGTGTTGTTAAAACGGAGCTGGTTGTTAAAGCAGAAGCAGTAAAGGTAAAGAAAGGTCACAGATTAAGCAAAGGCAGAGAGGTGAAAGTGCACTGGGTTTGCCTGTAACAAAGAGGCCCAGGAAAACAGTGAGAGATAAAAATGGCAACTAAAACAACAATAAAACAACAGTGGGGGGGAAATGAACAAATTTTGGGATTACCGATTGATTCTTAGGACATTACAATATATCATAGAATTTTGGGGCTGAAGAGGGACTCAGGGATCCTACAGGCCAAACCCTTCAACACTTTTGTTGTATAGGTGAGGAAACTGAGACCTGTGGGCAAAAGGGAAGATTATACAGTTACTGACCTCAGAAGCACAGGCTTCTCAGTTCACAGCCTTCTCCCCCAGGCCTCATTGCCCTCCTCTTCTCAAGTTTTTAAAAATACAAAATAAATAAATGCCTGTAAGCATTAGCTTCTGATGAAGAGCCTTTGATTTCTCCCCCAGAGGGCTGGCATCCTGCCTTACTTCCTGAGAATGCATTCAAACAGATTCCACTCTTCAAGTCTCTGCTCTCTCTTCAGGTGCTTTAATAAAAGTGAGCACTGTAAGTGGATGCTCTGGTGTCCCTCCACACACACAGAGTCAAAATCAGCTTTCTTTCCTTCTCCGAAGCAACGATAGCACAGCTCAGCTGTCTGCTGGAAGACTGATGAAAAACACGTTATATAAGTTTCCTCCTCTTTCCTCATCTTTTCAGACACAAAGCTAGTGTCCTGAAGGCTTTTCTCCCTTCCCCTTACTCTCACTCGTACATTAGACTTGCTTGTTATTAAGCGAGTTGTTATTAAGCTACATTCTCTTCTAAGATATTATTGGGAATCATTTTATTTCCCTTTCTTTCATTTCTTCTACCAGTCAAGAGGAAAAGAGATAAAAAGCCTGCTTTGAGAACAAGTAGGAAATCTCACAGTTTTGAACTCACCCAATGTTCATCTCTTCCTGTAGATTTTGGGCTTAATGGACAATAATCGTATTTCAGGACCCAATAACAGAGCTGAACATTTTACCCAGCCTTTCCCTAATATAACTTTACAATTCTAACTTTGTAACATTTAACTCTTCTGAGCACAAACTTTTAACCTATTTATGACTCTTCATAACAGAGTTTTATTTCTTAAATATTATCTCCCATTAGTATTATGGTTTTTATGTAGACTGTAAGGTTTTGAATAATTTCCACTGGCATTTATTGCATTCTTTCTGTGACTACATAGCAAGCTCTACTAAACGACAAACATACATCAGCACAGTTAGTGGCCACAATCAATCCTCTGAGATAGACATTTTTATTATCTTCTTATACATAGGGGGAAACTGAAACTTAGAGATATTTAATTACTCACCCCTAGTCTTCTAGCTAATAATTAGGAGAACCAGAACTTGATTCCAGACATCATGAGTCTCATACTTTCAGACACATCTGCAATATTATCCAACCCTATTCCAAGATGTACTTTATTTTATCCAGCCCCATTCCAAGTAGTTAATTACAGCATAGTGTCCTAAAAATTCACTCTATAAATTTCATTCACATTGGTCTAGTGATTTCAGAGAGTAAAGATTTACTCCTTATGAAAGAAAGAAAAAGAAAGAAAGAAAGAAAAAAGAAGGAGGGAGGGAGGGAGGAAAGAAGGAAGAAAGGAAGAAAGAAAGAAAAGATACAAATAAAACAACAGCAATGGAAAACTATGACTAGAATAACACACTGAAACATTTTTATTCATAAATATAATCATAATAAAACAGTACTTTCTTTTCCAGGAGGTCAGTGTTCTTGACAGTTCAACAATTTAGGACCTCATCTCGAGCAAAAGTTGCCCCCGGAAAGCTCTTTGATGTCACAAATACCACATGCCAATTTCCATTCAATTTAAATAAAAAGCTAGGGACTGAGGTCATTGCTAAATCATCAACTTGTATGTATTACACAGTGGTTACATTTGGCTATATAGGGTATTTTTAACTTATAAAGTATTAAAAAAATAGTAAATTAGAAAATGTGTAGAGAGGGGTAGACAAGAAGCAGATACATAGAAAACAAGAAAATCACAATGAACAATAAAACAATAGGATAGAAGAAAACCTAAGTCAAAGGAGTTAGCAAAGGTATAAATAACATCCTTGAGCAATTTAGAGAAGAAAATCAGCTTAAAATAATGATGACCACCAAAGATCGCCTATGGTATTTCAACAGGACAGTGCATGATTTTGCTAATGAAGAACCCAAATCATTCCCAAGAGGATTAAATATCATTTTTAACACTTTTATTAATTGTCCTGAGAAGATAAAATACATGTTACATATTTTATTTATTTTAAAATTTACATTTGTTTTATTTTTTCAGTGTCATTTATTTTCCTTTTAGCTACTTCCAACTTATCTTAACATTTTTGCTGAGTTTACTATTTCTTCATGATTTTCCTGGAACTCCAATCCCTCACACTCCAACTGCTTCTGTTGCCAGGGAACATCAACACTGTGCTCTGGAATCTCTGTCTGGTGCTCCCATTTTATAGGAGTGATTGCTTTGCTAAATGTTATAATTATATGAGAAATTGTTTGGGCATAATTTTCATAATGTGAAAATATTATCCCAATGAGTACTTTTCATCCCTCATTTGCTTTCCTTCTTTATTTCTTTATATATATATATATATATATATATATATATATATTTATATATATATATTTATATATATATATATGTATTTTTGTATAGATTCTCTGTTGTTCTTTCTGGGGGTTCTGTACTATACCTCAGAGGAGCAAGATTTTTATTTATAAATATTTTGTGCTAATATTCTTTTAGCCCCTAGTGACTCTTAGAAATAGGAGCAAGGCAGCTGAGGGACTGTTTACGCAGAAAGGCTCTCTATATCCCTTTGCTGTGATAACAAAATGTCTTATCTGTGTGATTTATTAATTAGCTCCACCTCACCTGCTTCTTAGTTCCAAACTATGTGTATAAAAGTTCCTGTCACCAGTCCATGCACTTTGTTTCTGTTATTACAAACAAGAGATTCAAATTTTGTACTGCAGAATGTGTATGTCCCTTTGGAGAAGTGTACTCAGAGATCTGCAGTCTGGGGCATCCTCACTATATACTCCCTCCTGGGCTTCTGTAGTCCCTCTGCCTTTTTCATGGTTCAGAGTTTTGGTTCTCTACTGCTTTTACTGAAGAAGAAATTGTGTCTTCACTTGTCATTGTTGCATTTGGGTGATTCTGGAGAGGAAAAACGGGAAAGCCGGACTTTGTGCCATTATCTTCAAGCTGCAAGAGGCACTAATCATTTTCTGAAGATCTGGCACTGAAAGCATTAAAAACATCTAAAACTTGAGCATTTTTTAAATCAAACTGTATTTTCGCTGGTTTGCATAGGTATGACACAAAGCAGTGGCTGGACCCTTCAAGTTATAGAATTTTGTCTGGCCTAAGATGGAAACCATTCCACTTTAGTTAGTAACTCTGAAGAATCCCACTCTTATGCTTGTCAAAAAGGGATAAATATTAGCAACATCATTTTTAAAGTTGGGGAAACTAAAATATAGAATATTTGGAAGAAATGCTCCAAATTACATGAGATGAACAGATGCTAACTATATATATGCTAACTATAATTTGTGGCCTTCACATACATTATTAATTCTCAGAAGAGCCTTTTGAGAATTAAAATTCTTATTCTTGAATAATTATTTTCTTGGCTTGACAGAAATTATTTTTCTTGACTTCACAAATGAATAAACTGAGGCTCACAGAAAGAAGTGATTTTCTGATGGCTATTTAGGCAGTAAGTAGTTTATAGGTGATTTAAATAGTTATTGCAAAATAGTCACAGAGTCTTCTCTTCAATTCTTAAGCAATTGAGAGCAGATACCAGACACAGATGAAGATTTTCATCAGTGAATCTGTGCTGAAAGATATGCTTTAGTCCTCTCACTACATCCCTAATCTAGATCTTAGGACCTGCTGGGGGGAAAGCTAAGTCTACAGAGCAGACTCTGGGACACACTTATCCCACCATCTTCAACAAGGCTTGCAACCTGCATTACACCTCATTTAGGGAGAGCAGGTTCGAGAGAGCTGGACAGAGCTCATATTCCACCCAGCGCATATTGCTACATGGAATAAGAGCAGAGAGAGATTTAACAGGCATATCTGAGAGGAAAAGAAAGTAGGCAGGAGCTGGGGCTACCCAACTCGACCAATCCTATGTCAATCCTCCTCCATGTAGGCAGAGGAGAGGACTGAGGACCGAGAGAGGTTGGGATGTCCCTCCAGTATTATGCTCTCCTAGAGATAGGGAAGTCTTCTCTCCTTTATAAAAACAGGAATAATGGGTATTAAGTGTCTCGGTCACTTTGTAGGAAAGATATGCTGTTTCCAAAGTCGTGAGCCATCCAGTGTCCTCTCTACCTGCCTCCAGGACTGCGTCAGCAGAGGAGAGGAAACAGGAGCGTTTGACTCTTACCTTTAATTTCCAACCTTCACCACTGATTAAAAGCGGATGGCTGGAGGACAGAAAGCCTCGCTCTCAGGGGGAGTTTCATTGGGTCTCTCACTCGACTCCCTACCACTCCCACCAGCTCCCTGTTTATGGTGTAAACTGCAGCCTTCTCCAGAGCCATTCTTCCAGTCTGGGAGTTAAGCTGTGTCTCACACTCTGTCTGCTCCTTCATGGGAAGGTCAACACATCACTAATTTTTCCTCTCCTTCCATCTGAAGAACACTTGCACTGAATCTCTCCCCTCACCCCTCTTTTTTTAACTGGCTCCTTTTTAATCTGTCCGATTTGCTTTGCTTTCTTTCTCTAGCTTATTAATTGTTTTCCTCCAAGTGTATTTCCTACTCATGCCCTTGAATTCCTGCCTGTGCTCATCTTGAATAAAGTTCACGCTTCTTACTTAATAAACATCTACATAGCTTGTCCTCTTTACAAAGTCCTTTCAATTAAGGCCTCCTTAATAACTCCGGAAGGTGGTTGGATGGCTTTAAATTTACCTCCCTGGGCCCTCCCTTTCTACTTCTTGCTCAAATCTCCTCCTCCTTATTTCCACCCTGATTCACCATTATTTGCCTGTCATTTTGTTTCTTCCAATACACCTCCTTTAGCTTTTCAGATAGATCTTCATAGACATTTGCTCTGGGGTCAGCTGTGTGGACCCCCAAGCCTCAACACCCTCTGGGTATATATGTGGGAGTGCTAATATTAATACCTAATCTTTCTGGCTCATTTCCCCAAACTGCTGATGCATGAACCTCAGCTTCCTGAAAATTCCCTCTTAAGAATGTTTAAAATCTCCAGAGGCATGTGTGACATATGCTGCCCTTTCCTGGAGTCTGTGCCATTCTGCTGGCCACAGCCATGTCCTCCTGCCACCCGGCGGGGCTGTCTCTGTCCCACTGCTCTTTACAGTGAAGTCATTCTCTGAAAATTGCTCCATTCAGCACAGCAGGCACCGTCACTCCATCGTGCTGCCCCTCTGGGTGTCAAGACCCTCTTGTTGATTCCCAGCTCAGCATTTCTCATCTGGCGACACCTCGAACATGCCAGAACTCAAATCTGCTCTCTGGTGTATGGCAGGGTGACAAAGACTCCCAACTCTGTTCTGAACTCAGGTAAAGGTGTCCCAGGGGAGGATTGCTGGGAGACTATATTTCTTTGCTCAGGCTGCCACAACAAAGTACCACAGAAGGGTTGGCTTAAACCACAGAAATGTAATTTCTCACAGTTCTGGAAGATGGAAGTCCAAGATCTAGGTGTCAACAGGGTTGGTTTCTCCTGAGGCCTCTCCCTTGGCTTGCAGATGTCTGCCTTCTCTCTTTTGTCCTAGCATGATCTTCTCTCTGTGTATGCCCAACCCTGCTGTCTCTCTCTAGGTCCTACTCTCCTCTTCTTCTAAAGGACACTAGTCAAATTGGACTAGAGGCCACCCTAAAAACCCCATTTTAACTTAGTTCCCTCTTTGAAGACCCTCTCTCTAAATATAGTCACCTACTAAGGTACTAGGATTAGGGCATCTTTGGGATACATGATTCAGCCCATAATAGGTACCAAGCAATTCAGATCATAGAGAAACAGTTCTTTCTCTCTTTCTCTATGGTATGGACATGCATTCTAAAGCCTAGAATCTGGTAACCCCTTCCTCACCTCACTGAGAATTCCTGCACAACTCTAGAAGCTAGGCATGCATTAGTACTGTGTGGCTCTGTTCCTAAAGACGCCACAGACCTCATGCCAAAAGCCATACCTGGAGCCAGGTAAGTTCAGCACACATACCCAGACACACCAGAACCCTCAACAGTGGAGACCATCTGGACTTAAAATGAATTACTGGTAAACATGATGCTCAGAGCATTGTTTAGACTGTGGGCTCTACAGCTAGACTTGTGTGCGTCATATTAACTCAGCCTAACTTCTTAGCTGTGTGACCTTGGGCAATCCACTTAACTTCTCTGTGCCTTAGTTTCCTTATCTCCAACATAGAATTGACAATAATAGTACACATCTCAAAGGGTTGTTGTGAGGATTAAACTTGTCAATACAAATAAAGCACTTAGAACATAGCAGAGTATATAGGAAACATTCAATAAATTCTAACACTTATTACAGTATTTTAGTGCCATGGGGAAGAAAGTGGGCCCAGAAACTTAACCTGAACTCTCTCTATAAAATGTATTCAGTAAGGACTTCCTTGGTGGCGCTAGTGGTTGAGAATCTGCCTGCTAGTGCAGGGGACACAGGTTCGAGCCCTGGTCTGGGAAGATCCCACATGCCGCGGAGCAACTAGGCCTGTGAGCCACAACTACTGAGCCTGTGCTCCGCAACAAGAGAGACCGCAACACTGAGAGGCCCGCGCACCACGATGAAGAGTGGCCCCCACTCGCCGCAACTAGAGAAAGCCCTCACACAGAAACGAAGGTCCAACACAGCCAAAAATAAATAAATAAAATTTTTTAAAAAAGTACTCAGTAAATATGTGTGCAACAAGTGTATTATTATTACAACATTTATTTACCACATTTTAATGTTTATTCAGTTCTTACATAGATTATTTTATTTAATCCACAAAAAGGTAATAATTTTCATCCCATTTTATAGATGAGAAAACTGATGACCAGTGATTTAAAGAAATTTGACCAAAATATCACACAACTAACAGGCGGAGTAGCTAAGATTTGAACCTCTCTCTTTCTCCCCATATCTCTTGCCTCGTAATTAGTACTGTACAGTCCAAACTCCTATCCTGCCTACCTTCTACTGCAGATCAAAAGTGAACCATCTCCACCTCTTGTGGGTAAATGTGTTCTTACCTGGTTGTCCTTCACTGTATCATTTAATTCTGTGCTTAGATCACCACTTGGACGTTGCTGAAGGCCAGTTTGGCTAGAACACCTTAAACAAGTCTGTGATCAAACAAACGTGGAGGAAAATCTCTCAGTATGAATAGAGGGGTCCATCACCCTTGGGTCAAGTGAACCATGGCTTTGCACCAGGAGTTAGCAAATGTTTCCTGGAAATGGGCAGAGACTAAATATTTTGGATAGGAAAACCACATACCCCGAATCTCTGTCATGACTATACAGTTCTGCTATAATAGCACAAAAGCAGCCATAGATAACACATAAGTTCAACGTCATGGCAGTGTTCCAATAAAATGTTATTTACCAAAGCGGGCAATGGGCCGTATTGGACTCAATTGCCAGCCCCTGCTTCATACACATTTCTGATTTTAATTTTCACCACAATCCTACAAATCTGGTGTGTTCATTCTTATCCAAAGGTGTGGAAATGGACTCAGTATGGACTAAGTGCCAGACCTACAAGTCTGGGAGGGAGGAATCCATGAGAACATCAGCCTTAGGACCCTTTGTTTTGTTCCAGCGTGCTGAGTTTTCTACTCTCCATCCTGATCACATGAGCCTGCATATTTGTGTAGCTGCTTATGTTACATTCAAATCCTTTTAATGGGCGGTGTGATCTGACAGTCACTTTTCCAGTGCTTCCTGGCAGCCGATGACAGTGATGTTATTATTTACCTTCACTTGTTAGATGCACAAGTTGAGTACTTAAGAATCTGTTTATACCTTTCTTGCTCCTTTAAGTGAACACAGGTAAAGTACCACAAGATAAGGTGATTTTTCATTCTCACCTTTTAGTTTCTAGATAAGAATATGAGCTTTGGAGTGAGAGTTGTATTTGGTTTTCCGTAAATCAGAGATAATATTACTTGCTTTGTAGGACTGTTGTGAAGAATCAATGAAAAGATGGTTAAACACAATATGGCATTTAGAACATAGTAAAAGCTGATTAAGCATAGCAATTATTACTTATTTTTCTGTATTCTCTCCCTTCTCCCTTGTTCTCCCCCACTTCCTTGCCAGTGCTGGGCTGGTATTCATCAGTTCTAGTTTTGGGAAGTTAGCACAGCTCAGGGTTTCTCAGCCTCAGCACTGTTGGCTTTTGGGGTCAACTAATTCTCTGTTGTGGATGAGGCTGGTGGTGAGGGGGCTGGTCTGTGCATTTTGGAATGTTTAGCAACATCTGTGGCCTCTACCCTCTAGACCACAGTAATGACAGTAGTGACCACTCTTTTGTAACAACCAAATATGTCTTCAGACATGCCAAATTTCTCCTGGGGGAAAAAATTGCCCCCAGTTGAGAACTCCAGACCCAGCCCATAATGAGTCCCTTTCTCTAGTCTCCATTCCAACACCTGGGGAGCCAGCTGTGGGCTCCCTGACCTCTGCATCATTGCCCACAGATTGGATCAGGAGGGAGAAACTGATCTAAGCCAAGCCAATCAAAAGTTACCTCTTGTGAGTATGAAATTAAAAGTGAAAGCTAGCCATTCTACTTCATCAGGACTCTTACCCCAAGGGGATGAATACTCAAGGGAGACAGGACCGTATCTTAGACCAGCTTCTGCTCATGAAAAAGAAAGACCGTCTACAGAAACAGAGCATGATGTTTAGAGAATCAGAGAAGAGAGATGTAGGCAGAGCCCTGCAAGGGGTTTCTGGCCATTTCCACATTCAATTTTCAGGCCTTGGGGAGGCCTGATGATCTTTCTATCTTGAGTTTGGTGAACTATTCCAGATTCTTTCTAATACATTCTTTACCTGCTTGCCTGTCTTCTACTTTAAATTCAATTATGTATCTTGCAAACAAGAGTCTTAACTAAGACATTATTGAGAGGGTTGTTGAGGTTTTAGAGGGACAGTAAATAGCACCCCTTTCCCTCCCTCTTGAATTTGGAACTGTGTCAGTTAGTGTCCAGGCATGAAAAAAAAAAAAAAGAAATGCTAGCAGTGTCAAAAAGAGAGTTTTACACAGCAAGTAGCTTACAGAGGTTATGGGAGAAATGAAAAACCCATGGTTTGATGAAAGAACCCAGAGATTAATACTGTTAAACCACCCTCCTACAGTTCATTCAGTGAGCGATCTCAATTTATTTCCTCCTTTTCTCCTTATCCTTTGGTTTGAGCTTGGCTGTTTGACTTGCTTTACCCAATGACATGTGTGTGAATGTAAAATTTTACCAGTTTTGAGACTAGATCTTAAGAATTCCAGTTTCAGATCTGACGTGTAAAGAGCTTAGAAGTAATTACTCCCATTTTACAATAAGAAAAAGCTGGAAAAATGGAAAATCAGTTATTTTTCTTACACCAATCAGAAAACTGATGTTTCAGGGAAAACTGCCACCCCAAAATTTAGAGAGACAGGCTTAGCCAGAGACCCACAGCTGAGGTCTGCTTACCTGGACCCGAAGCTACTGGAACCATAAACTGATAGGAGCATTTAAATGGCAATTTTGAGGAATTGCTGGAGGCTGATGTGGACTAGCTTGAGAGTGAGAAACTCCTGGGGGCCATGTTTTTAGGAGGTCCCCAGACTTTTGCAGGATTTATCTCCAAAAACCCCACCGGGTTCTCATGGTGAACATCTGAGAAAGATCTCCTCATGGTTCCTTGGAGAATAGTCATTGTGAAATATGCCCAGAATGTTCTCCGTAACAAGAGAAGAGCATTCTCCAAGAAAAAAGACTTTGGCAGAACCTCATCCCAGTTGGAAGAAAGGTATCTCACACAGTCCAACTGCTGCAGACTTCCTATCTCGTCTAAGGAGGAAAAATTAATTAACAGGAGTCAAGTAAACAGACTGAGAACACAGCTAGGGAAAGGTGTAGGAAGAAGTGGAAAAAGTTATATGACCAGAGAAACACTTGTGAAGGTCACAGCTCCAAAGACTGAAATTTAATAGGAATGCTATATAATGTTCTCTTTCTCACACCTTAACACAACACCAACAGTGTTCCAGTATAATAAAGTGAATTACAGCTGAAAGAACTGAAAGATGCTAAGTATTCCTGAGGAGTACTTAATGAAGACCAAAGTCAAATCGAAAAACAAAATCCAGGAATCTAGAGGAATTTGAGGCCATTGGCACTTATAGCTATAGCAAATGTTAAACCCTGTGCAAATCCTATCCATATTAACATAAATCCTCACACTAAAGATTTATTTACCTCAGTTCCTAATACCTGATATAACATGTCTGGCTGCCAAGAACAAATTACAAGGCATGCCAAAAGGCAAGGAAAAAGATACAGTCTGATGAGACAAAACAATTATCATCAGAAATAGACATGTATAACATAGACATTAGAATTATCAAACAGGAAATTTAAAATAGCTATGATTAATGTGATAAAGGCTCTAATGGAAAAAGATTCACGAATAGACAGGGAAGGTAAGCAAAGAGATGGAAACTAAGAAAGAATCAAAAAGAAATATTAGAAGTTAAAAACACTATAACAGAAATGGTTTCAATGGGCTCATCAACAACTCAACACATCCAAGGAAAGAATCAGTGAAGATGAAGACAGGTTAATGGAAAATTACCAAACTGAAATGCATACAAGATAAAAGAGCAAAAAAAAGCCAAACGGAAGATCCAAGAAATGTGAAACATTTCAAAGGATGGAATATATGGATACTCGGAATAAGAGAAGGGGATAAAAGAAAGAACAAAGCAGAATAAATACTTGAAGAAATAATGACCAAGAATTTTCCATTAATAAACACCAAAGCACAGATCTAGGAAGCTCAGAGAATAACAAGAGCAATTAATATTAAATTAAAAACAAAAATTTTGTTTTAATATTAAAAACAAAACAAAAATTGACAACATGAAAAACACTTAGACATATTTAAACTGCAGAAAATCAAAGACAGAAAATCTTGAAAGAAGGAAAAAGAAAATAAATAAATTTTTATTGATGAATAATGGTAAAAATCACAGCATACTTTTTTTTTACATACTAACAAAAATTATTTTTAATGGTGTGCTGACAAGTAGATTAGGTTTCCTTCAATTTCTTTATTTCTAATTTTTATTTTATATTGGAGCAGAGTTGATTAACAATGTTGTGTTAGTTTCAGGTGTACAGCAAAGTGATTCAGTTACATACATACATGTATCTATTATTTTCCCATTTACGTTATGATAGAATATTGAGCAGAGTTCCCTGTGCTGTACAATAAGTCCTTGTTGGTTATCTATTTTATATATAGCAGTGTGTATTGCCAAACCCAAACTCCCAATCTATCCCTACTCCTACCTTTCCCCCCTGGCAACCATAAATTTGACAACAGACTTTTTAATCAGAAACCATGAAAGAAGAGAGTGGGGTGAGATAACTAAAAGATTGAAAGATGAAAAATTTTATATCCAGCAAAATTATCCTTCAAACATGAAAGAGAAATAAAAAATTTCTCAGGCAAAAAAAAAAAAAGAAGAGAAAGAAAGAATTCAACAGTAGCAATCCTACTAGAAAAAAATGTCAGGAAAATGCCTCAAAAAAAGGAAAACTATATAAATCAGAAAATCAGATCTACATAAAAATGCTCAGAGAATTATAAAAAAAAAGAGAGAAAACTGAATAAAGAATAAATGTAATGAATAGTACAGTTATAAGCATGGTATATATTTACCCACAATCACTTTATATATAAATGGTATAAATATACCAATTGAAAGTCAGATACTGTCACAGTGGATAAAACATAAATAAATAAAAAGACTCTCAGGTCATTGCTTCCTCCTTTGTCATCTTAAAGTGATTATCAGCACAGAAGCTGAGGGATGTCTTCACAATATCAATTAGCTCATGTCCCTTCTCCGCTCAGAACTCCACAAGAATATTCTATTTTACTCAGAGCAAAAGTTAAAAGCCTTACATTAGCTTTCCAACCTTGTTTTTATGATCTGACTTTCTCCCTCTCCTCTCTGGCCACTCTCATCTCCTTGCTTCCCCAGCTTGTGAGGCAGGCAATTACCTCCCAGATTTCTGTGTGGCTAACTCCCTCACCTCCTTCAAAGTTTTGCTCAAATGTCACTTTCTTTAAAGTCTACCCTAACACACTATAAAGTTTACTTGTTTATGCCATTTGTTGTTCATTATCAGCTATTACAAATTCATTATAAACTCCATTAGGCAAGGATTTTTGTCGGCTTTGTTTGCTGATCTCCTAGGACAGTACCTGGCTCAATAAATATTTGTTGAATGAATGGAGTCCCTAACAATATCTACAGACACCTTCCAAAATTTAAGGCTTATATTCTGACACACACTGTGTTCTGAACATATATCTTGTACCACAGATACCACAGAAAATTCAGCAAAATACAGCTCTGGGGCCAAATCTGTCCTGCTGCTGTTTATGTAAATAAAGCCTTATTGGAGTATAGCCACACCCATTTGTATAGTTATTGTCTATGGCTTCTTTCAAGCTACAGAGGCAGAGTTGAATAATTGCTGCCAAAATTCTGTGGTCTTTGAAAACTAAATATTTACTATCTGTCACTCTACAGAAAAAAATTTGCTACCCCCGATATAGATATACATCTGGCCCACTGATTTCAAACATACAAACAAACAAACAAAAAATTAAAGATTTCAAGTCTGTCTTTCTTTCATTTCTTTCTTTTCTTATCACAGAAAGAGATACCTTCACTAGTAAAGTCTTTCATTTCATTTTATTTCTCTGATTGAGTTCATTATGTGGAGGGAGAGGATGCAGAGAACACAGGGAGGGAATATATAGGAGAGAGTAAGTGCATATTTTAATGGGCATTATATGGAACAATTGATAACTTCTTCTGAAATTTGAGCCCTTTCATATGCTTTTAGCTGCAGAAATTTTCTTCACACAAAACTCAAAGTGTTAAAAAAAAAGTGTTGAAAGAATGCCTTCCTTCTCAGCTGGTGAGCCTTATCTGGTTCTTGTGTGTGACCTAATGAAAAGGGAGTAATTTAGAGAAATGCTAGCTGAGGTGAGAGGGTGGGGGGTGCATCTATTTTATCTGCAGAGAGGTCTGAGGTATACTGGGTGCTCCTAAAGGATGCCCAGGCCCTGGGTAGGTGTTGATGGATAATTATCAGACAAAACAGCCATATGAGAACAGTGGGTCATAGAGCAGCAAACTCTTGAAAGAACTACAAATGGATGCAGCCCCAGAAACTCTCCTGGGAGCACCCCAGGTAACTTGCTCTGTCTCCACGTCAATGTTCTTTCTGTTTTACCACAATGAGTACACGGACAAGCAGAAGTATGGAGAGAGAAATTCAGCCACAAGGAGGTATGTAAATAAAGACTACTCAAATGAGAATAGATTCTATCGATTCAGAACTTGCTCTAGCAAAGAAGTCAGAAAACATCTTGGTTTGGAAGAGGCTCAAAACTCGAAGTCGGGAAGAAGAGTGGGAAAACTTTATAGTGCAAAAAGGGGGATAAGACCTCAGGTATGCACTGATTGCAGCCTGTTGGTGTGGGGAAACTAGAAGTGATCAGACTAAAGGTGAAGCACCTCATGTGATGATTTGGGGAACACATTTGTCTTTTACTGGTTGGCCCTGAGTTGGAAACAAGGGCAAAGAACAGGGAAGTTGGTAGTCATTGATGAAGTCCTTACTGTTCTGGGAACTACTGCAGACATTGTGGTTGGCTTCCCGGACTGGCTGCTGTAGAGGTTATGGGTCAGAGATCTATTGTCATGTATGGTCTGGCCATTGTCTATTTGTATATTCAGTCTCTCAGAGAAAAAGAAAACTATTTTTATGGTTCTTTGAATAAATGCAGAGAAGAAAAAGGAAAAGTTCAAAGGAGGAGAGATGAAGAAAAGAGGATGATTCATAACAAAGAAAGGGATTGTTACACCTTTGATTAGATAATTGACATCACAGGTGGAGAATAGTGCAGAATGAAAATCTACAATATCCTTCCCACTCCTGGTCATATATCTGAAAAGGCAAAAACTCTAATTCAAAAAGATTCACACACCCCAATGTTCATTACAGCACTATTTACAATAGTCAAGACCCAGAAGCAACCTAAATGCCTGTCAACAGATGAATGGATAAAGAAGATGTAGTACATATATACAATGGAATATTACTTAGCCATAGAAAAGAATGAAATTATGCCATTTGCAGCAACATGGATGGACCTAGAGATTATCATACTAAGTGAAGTAAGTTAGAGAGAGAAAGACAAATATCCTATGATATCACTTTTATGTGGAATCTAAAAAATATAATACAAATGAACTTATTTACAAAACAGAAATAGACCAACAGACATAGAAAACAAATTTATGCTTACTAAGGGGTAAAGGGAGAGGAGATAAATTAAGAGTTGGGGATTAACAAATACACGGTACTATATATAAAATAGATAAACAACGACTGGACCTACTGTATAGCACAGGAACTATATTATTTATGAGTATATATATATATATATATATATATATGAATCACTTTGCTTGCACCTTAAAATAACACTACATTGTAAATCAACTACATTTCCTATAATAGCTAAGTCACCCATCTACATCCTTCATGTCCCTTTAATAAAGAAGCAACAGTCTGTGTTTTGTTTGTTCTTCATTTCCACAAACTGAAATGAGACTTTTACTAAGTCATTCCTACTTCTTAAGACTGGCATTGTGATTTAAAAAAGATGTGTCGGGCTTCCTTGGTGGCTCAGTGATTAAGAATCTGCCTGCCAATGCAGGGGACACAAGTTTGAGCCCTGGTCCGGGAAGATCCCACATGCCACAGAGCAACTAAGTCCGTGCACCGCACTACTGAGTCTGTGCTCTACAGCCCTCAAGCCACAATTACTGAGCTCATGTGCCACAGCTACTGAAGCCCGAGCGCCTAGAGCCTGTGCTCTGTAACAAGAGAAGCCACCCCAATGAGAAGCCCATGCACCACAACCAAGAGTAGACCCCACTCACCACAACTAGAAAAAGCCCACATGCAGCAATGAAGACCCAATGCAGCCAAAAATGAAAAACTTAAATAAATAAATTTAAAAATAAAGATGTGTCTTCACACATCCTGTAAAATATTCTGGAGGCTGAGGAAACCCATACATAAATATAAAAGCACAATTAGATAGATTGATAATACCCACCTCTTGGAAATGTGGGACATCATCTCGGGAGCACTCTGCTTCTAGAAGGCTTGTTGACATTTTATTATCCACCCTGTAAGGTAAGGTGATAACTCAGCTATTCTAATTCCTGCCAACCACAACATTAGTACACAAAATATTTCAACTTAAGGGTACCACTTGGAGACCTTCAAGATGGCAGAAGAGTAAGAGATGGAGATCATCTTCCTCCCCAAAAATACATAAGAAATATATCTACATGTGGAACAACTCCTACAGAACACCTACTGAACTCTGGCAGAAGACCTCAGACTTCCCAAAAGGCAAGAAACTCCCCACGTACATGGGTAGGGCAAAAGAAAAAAGAAAAAACAGAGACAAAAGAATAGGGACTGGACCTGCACCAGTGGGAGGGAGCTGTGAAGGAGGAAAGGTTTCCACACAGTAGGAAGCCCCTTCGAGGGTGGAGACTGCGGGTGGCGGAGGGGGGAAGCTTCGGAGTCTCGGAGGAGAGCGCAGCCACAGGGGTGTGGAGGGCAAAGCAGAGAGATTCCCTCACAGATGGTCAGTGCCAGCCAGCACTCACCAGCCCGAGAGGCTTGTCTGCTCACCCACCAGGGCGGGCAGTTGCTGGGAGCTGAGGCTCAGGCTTCGGAGGTCGGATTGCAGGCAGAGGACTGGGGTTGGCTGCGTGAACACAGCCTGTAGGGGGCTAATGCACCACAGCTAGCCGGGAGGGAGTCTGGGAAAAAGTCTGGACCTGCCAAAGAGGCAAGAGACTATTGTTTCGGGGTGTGCGAGGAGAGGGAATTCAGAGCACCATCTAAATAGCTCCAGAGATGGGCGTGAGCTGTGGTTATCAGCGTGGACCCCAGAGATGGGTATGAGACGCTAAGGCTGCTGCTGCAGCCACCAAGAAACCTGTGTGCAAGGACAGGTCACTATCCCCACCTCCCCTCCCAGGAGCCTGTGCAGCCCTCCACGGCCAGGGTCCCGTGATTCAGGGACAACTTCCCCGGGAGAACACACATCGCTCCTCAGGCTGTTGCAACATCATGATGACCTCTGCCACCACAGGCTTGCCCCGCATTCCGAACTCCTTCCTTCCCCCGGCATGAGTGAGCCAGAGCCCCTTAATCAGCTGCTTCTTTAACCCCATCATTTCTGAGCCAAGAACACAGGCCCTCAGGGGACCTACATGCAGAGGTAGGGCCGAATCCAAAGCTGAACCCCAGGAGCTGTGCGAACAAAGAAGAGAAAGGGAAATTTATCTGTGCAGCCTCAGGAGCAGTGGAATAAATGTCCACAATCAACTTGATGTACCCTGCATCTGTGGAATATCTGAATAGACAATGAATCATACCAAAATTGAGGCAGTGGATTTTGGGAGCAACAATATTTTTTTTTTCCTTTTTCTCTTTTTCTGTGTGGCTGACAGGGTCTTGGTACTCCGGCTGGGAGTCAGGCCTGTGCCTATAAGGTGGGAGAGCTGAGTTCAGGACATTTGTCCACCAGAGACCTCCCAGAGATCTCCATCTCAACGCTAAGACCCAGCTCCACTCAATGACCAGAAAGCTAAAGTTCTGGACACCCTATGCCAAACAACAAGCAAGACAGGAACACAACCCCATCCATTAGCAGAGAGGCTGCCTAAAATCATAATAAGGTCACAGACACCCCACAACATACCACCAGACATGGTCCTGCCCACCAGAAAGACAAGATCCAGCCTCATCCACCAGAACACAGGCATGAGTCCCCCCCACCAGGAAGCCTACACAATCCACTGAACCAAACTTACCCACTGGGGGCAGACACTAAAAACAATGGGAACGACGAACCTTCCACCTCTGAAAAGGAGACACCAAACACAGTAAGTTAAGCAAAATGAGAAGACAGAGAAACACACAGCAGATGAAGGAGCAAGGTAAAAATCCACCAGAACATACAAATGATGAGCAAATAGGCAGTGTACCTGAAAAAGAATTCAGAGTAATGATACTAAAAATGATCCAAAATCTTAGAAATAGAATAGAGAAAATAAAAGAAACGTTTAACGAGGACCCAGAAGAACTAAGGGACAAAGATGAACAACACAATAATTTAAATTAAAAATACACTAGAAGGAATCAATAGCAGAATAACTGAGGGAGAAGAATGGATAAGTGACCTGGAAGATAAAACAGTGGAAATAATTACCACAGAGCAGAATAAAGAAAAAAGAATGAAAAGAATTGAGGACAGGCTCAGAGATATCTGGTACAACATTAAAAGCAGCAATATTCAAATTATAGGGGTCCCAGAAGAAGAAGAGAATAAAAAAGGACTGAGAAAATATTTAAAGAGGTTAGTTGAAAACTTCCCTAATATGGGAAAAGACATACTTAATCAAGTATAGAAAGCACAGAGAGTCCCATACAGGATAAATCCAAGGAGAAACATGCCAAGACACATATTAATCAAACCATCAAAAATTAAATACACAGAAAAAGTACTAAAAGGAGCAAGGGAAAAATAACACACAAGGGAATCCCCATAAGGTAAACAGCTGATCTTTCAGCAGAAAATCTGCAAGCCAGAAGGCAGTGGCAGGACATATTTAAAGTGATGAAAGGGAAAAACCTATAACAAAGATTACTCTACCCAAAAAGGATCTCATTCAGATTCGACAGAGAAATTAAAACCTTTACAGACAAGCAAAAGCTAAAAGAATTCAGCACCAACAAACGAGCTTTACAACAAATGCTAATGGAACTTCTCTAGGCAGGAAACACAAGAGAAGGAAAAGACTTACAATAACAAGCCCAAAACAATTAAGAAAATGGTAATAGGAACATACATATTGATAATTATCTTAAATGTAAATGGATTAAATGTTCCAACCAAAAGACATAGACTGGCTGAATGGATACAAAAACAAGACCTGTATATATGGAGTCTACAAGAGACCCATTTCAGAAATAGGGACACACACAGACTGAAAGTGATGGAATAGAAAAAGTTATTCCATGCAAATGGAAATCTAAAGAAAGAAGGAGTAGCAATACTCATATCATATAAAATAAACTTTAAAATAAATACTATTACAAGAGACAAGGTGGACACTACATAACGTTCAAGGGATCAATCCAGGAAGATATAACAGTTGTAAATATTTATGCACCCAACATCAGAGCACCTCAATACATAAGGCAAATGTTAACAACAATAAAAGGGGAAATTGACAGTAACACAATCTTAGTAGGGGACTTTAACACCCCACTTTCACCAATTGACAGATCATCTAAAATGAAAATAAATAAGGAAACACAAGCTTTAAATGATACATTAAACAAGATGGACTTAGTTGATATTTATAGGACATTCCATCCAAAAACAACAGAATACATTTTCTTCTCAAGTGCGCATGGAACATTTCCAAGATAGATCATATCTTGGGTCATATATCAAGCCTTGGTAAATTTAACTGAATTGAGATTGTATCAAGTATGTTTTCTACCACAACACTATGAGACCAGATATCAATTACAGGAAAAAAATCTGTAAAAAATACAAACACATGGAGGCTAAACAATACACTATGTAATAACCCAGAGATCAGTGAGGAAATCAAAGATTAAATAAAAAAATACCTAGAAACAAATGACAATGAAAACACGACGACCCAAAACCCATGGGATGCAGCAACAGCAGTTCAAAGAGCAAAGTTTATAGCAATACAATCCTACCTCAAGAAACAAGAAACATCTCAAATAAACAACCTAAACTTATATCTAAAGAAATTAGATAAAGGAGAAAAAGAGAACCCCCAAACTTAGCAGAAGGAAAGAAATCAAAATGATCAGATCAGAAATAAATGAAAAAGAAATGAAGGAAACAATAACAAAGATCAAGAAAACTAAAAGCTGGTTCTTTGAGAAGATAAACAAAATTGATAAACCATTAGCCAGACTAATCAAGAAAAAGAAGGGAGAAGACTCAAATCAATAGAATAAGAGATGCAAAAGGAGAAGTAACAACTAACGCTGCAGAAATACAAAGCATCATGGGAGATTACTATAAACAACTATATGCCAATAAAATGGACACCTGGAATAAATGGACAAACTCTTAGAAAATCACAACCTTCTGAGACTGAACCAGGAAGAAATAGAAAATATAAACAGACCAATCCCAAGCACTGAAATTGAGACTGTGATTAAAAATCTTCCACCAAACCAAAGCCCAGGACAGATGGCTTCACAGGCAAATTCTATCAAACTTTTAGAGAAGAGCTAACACCTGTCCTTCTCAAACTCTTCCAAAATATGTCAGAGTGAGGAAGACTTCCAAAATCATTTTATGAGTCCACCATCATCCTGATACCAAAACCAGACAAAGATGTCACACAGAAAGAAAACTACAAGCCAATATTACTGATGAACATAGAATGCAAAATCCTCAACAAAATACTAGCAAACAGAATCCAACAGCACCTTAAAAAGGTCATACAACATGATCAAGTGGGGTTTATCCCAGGAATGCAAGGATTCTTCAATGTATGCAAATCAATGAATGTGATACAGCATATTAACAAACTGAAGAAGAAAAACCATATGAACCTGTCAACAGATGCAGAAAAACTTTCGACAAAATTCAACATCAATTTATAATAAAAATCCTCCAGAAAGTAGGCATAGATGGAACTTACCTCAACATAATAAAGGCCATATACGACAAACCCACAGCCAACATCATTCTCAATGGGGAAAAAGTGAAACCATTTCCACTAGGATCAGGAACAAGACAAGGTTGCCCACTCTCACCACTCTTATTCAACATAGTTTTGGAAGTTTTAGTCACAGCAATCAGAGAAGAAAAAGAAAAAAAAAGAATCTAATTTGGAAAAGAAGTAAAGCTGTCACTGTTTGCAGATGACATGATACTATACATAGAGAATCCTAAAGATGCCACAAAAATCTACTAGAGCTAATCAATGAATTTGGTAAAGTTGCAGGATACAAAATTAATGCACAGAAATCTCTTGCATTCCTATACACTAATGATGAAAAATATGAAAGAGAAATTAAGGAAGCACTCCCATTTACCATCACAACATAAAGAATAAAATACCTAGGAATAAACCTACCTAAGGAGACAAAATGCCTGTATGAAGAAAACTATAAGACACTGGTGAAAGAAATTAAAGATGATACAAACAGATGGAGAGGCATACCATGTTCTTGGATTGGAAGAATCAACATTATAAAAATGACTATACTACCCAAAGCAATCTACAGATTCAATGCAATCTCTATGAAACTACCAATGGCATTTTGCACAGTACTAGAACAAAATATTTCACAATTTGCATGGAAACACACAGGACCCAAATAGTCAAAGCAATCCTGAGAAAGAAAAACCAAGCTGGAGGAATCAGGCTCCCTGACTTCAGACTATACTACAAAGCTACAGTAATCAAGAGAGTATGGTACTGGCACAAAAACAGAAATATAGATCAAAGGAACAGGATAGAAAGCCCAGAGATAAAACCACATACATATGGTCACCTTATTTTGGTAAAGGAGTCAAGAATATACAATGGAGAAAATAGAAAAGCCTCTTCAATAAGTGGTGCTGGGAAAACTGGACAGCTACATGTAAAAGAATGAAATTAGAACACTCCCTAACACCATACATAAAAATAAACTCATAATGAATTAAATATCTAAATGTAAGGCCAGACACTATAAAACTCTTAGAGGTAAACGTAGGGAGAATACTCTGTGGCATAAATCATAACAAGATCCTTTTTTACCCACCTCCTAGAGAAATGCAAATAAAAACAAAAATAAACAAATAGGACCTTATGAAACTTAAAAGCTTTTGCACAGCAAAGGAAACCATAAACAAGACAAAAAGACAACCTTCAGAATGGGTAAAGATATTTGCAAATGAAGCAACTGACAAGAGATTAATCTCCAAAATTTACAAACAGCTCATGCAGCTCAATATCAAAAAAACAACCCAATCCAAAAATGGGCAGCAGACCTAAACAAACATTTCTCCAGGGAAGATACACAGATTGCCAACAAATACATGAAAGAATGCTCAACATCACTAATCATTAGAGAAAGGCAAATCAAAACTACAATAATGTATCGCCTCACACCAGTCAGAATGGCGATCATGAAATAATCTACCAACAATAAATGCTGGAGAGGGTGTGGAGAAAAGACAACCCTCTTGCACTATTGGTGGAAATGTTAATTGATATAGCCACTATTTAGAACAGTATGGAGGTTCCTTAAAAAAACTAAAAATAGAACTACCATATGACCCAGCAATCCCACTACTGGGCATATACCCTGAGAAAACCATAATTCAAAAAGAGTCATGTACCACAATGTTCATTGCAGCTCTATTTACAATAGCGAGGACATGGAATTAACCTAAGTGTCCATCAACAGATGAATGGATAAAGAAGATGTGGCACATGTATACAATGTAATATTACTCAGCCACAAAAAGTAATGAAACTGAGTTTTTTGTAGTGAGGTGGATGGACCTTGAGTCTGTCATACAGAGCGAAGTAAGTCAGAAGGAGAAAAACAAATACTGTATGCTAACACATATGTATGGAATCTAAAAAAAAAAAAAAAGGTTATGAAGAACCTAGGGGCAGGACAGGAATAACGATCCAGATGCAGAGAATGGACTTGCCGACATGGGGTGGGGGAAGGGTAAGCTGGGATGAAGTGAGAGAGTGGCACGGACATACATACACTACCAAATGTAAAATAGATAGCTAGTGGGAAGCAGCCGCATAGCACAGGGAGATCTTCTTGGTGCTTTGTGATCACCTAGGAGTGAGGGATAGGGGGAGTGGGAGGGAGACGCAAGAGGGAGGAGATATGGGGATATATGTATATGTATAGCTGATTCACCTTATTATAAATCAGAAACTAACACACCATTGTAAAGCAATAATACTCCAATAAAGATGCTAAAAAAAAAAAGTGTACCACTCCTCCACTTTTTGAAAAAAGAATATAAATTGTCATTTTTGATTTTTAGATGGAATAGATTTTTCTTAGTCTGTACCATTTTTGCTGTCAGCTCAACTGTCAATAATAAATAATGTATGTAAGACACAATTATAGAAGTTTACACAAAGTCAGGTTTTAAAGTGGGCTAATTTTTATGGCTTCCTACCCATAAAATGGTCTAATTTTTAGCAATTTTCTGCTCATGAAAAGCCCTTTTTAAAAATCAACTTTTCTTTGAAACAGAACATGAACAATGGCTATTTTCACTTACAACAGCACTGAGCTTCTAAATGTTGATTGGTATTTCATGAGAAATGTTTTTTTTTTTCCCTCACCTGCTGATGAAAGCAAATCTATTGCAAATTACATAAGTGAAATTCCATATTATCCTTTGTTATCTAAGTCCTAGAAATAAAGACTTTTCACATGAGCACTTTTCACATGTGCTCTTTATAGCACATGTGAAAAGAATAGATGCTATATAAATGGATGTTTGTTGAATAGCCATTGCCCATAAAGTTTGAACATTTATAAACCTCCATCAGGGTTCAGCCTGATTTAAAATCACTGTTGCTCGAGGTCTTCAGCTGGCATCAGCTCTTCCTTAACTTGATCTCTATAGGCAATAAAACAACAATAATATTTCCTCATTTGTTGGCACAGGGCAAATGTAACCCTGGCCTCAGAGACAGGAGGCCAGTGTTCTGGACTTGTCCCTGTCACTAATAGACATGTGGTTGGTGGCAATCCCTGACCTTTCTGGACTGTAGTTTGCTCACCTGCTAAATGAGGGATCTGCATTAGATAACCTCCGAGGACCTTTTAAAGGCAATGTGATTAACTGGCTAGCTGCTGACCTTCCCCAAATGTTATGTTTTTTAAAGAGCTGAGGTGCCAAGCTGATGGTCTCTGTGGCCTCTGAAGAAAAGTGCTGTGAAATATTGTTTAATTTTATAGTTTCATCAAAATGAAACATCTATATTTTCTGCAAAATATGTAAATGAACAAGTAAAATAAGTAAATGCTTGCATGGTAACATGCAGAAGGAAGAGAAAGAAAAGAGGAAAATAAGTGACAATGGACATTTATGTGTAGGATATCCCCATCTTTGGGGATATCCATAGAAAATATCACAGTCACAACATGTTGGGATGAGAATGGGATTAAAGGAATTGTCAGCTTCTTTCCAAACAAGCCATTCATTTATTTGTCTACTCATTCACTTTATTCGGCCAACAATTTTTTGGCAGACTATGTGACAGGCACTCTTCTAGACTCTTCTAGAGATAAATAACACAGACAAGGTTTCTGTATGCATGGAACTTACATTATAGAGGAAATGACAATGAACAAGTGAACAAAGGTTAAATAATAAAATTTTTAGTGAGTGATAGTGTTATGAAGAAAATAAAACATGGAACATGAAGAAGAGTGGGAGGTGGGGAACAAGAGGCATGAAGGGGATGTGGATTAGATGGTGAGGGAAGGAGACAATCATCTAAACACCACATGTACACCCTCAGGGGAATCCAGGTCCTCCTTTATTGCATCAGGATCTGATTATGAGAGGTGTACCCACTTTGCCTGGCATTAAACACGTCTCTTCATTGTGGTGAGCCTTGGCACAAACACCCATGGTGTTGGTATGTTATTGCTCATTATAGCAGAGTGTGAGTTAAAGCAGGATTGAGTTACTGAGAGAGGAAAAAGAAGTACCGAAGTTGAGAAGACAGTAAAGAGGTAAAGAGTAAAGGTTAAGGGGGGTTATCAGAGGCCAGGTAACAAATACGAGGATAGACTTACAGAGCAGCACAATCAAGAAAGAATCCAAGAATAGGTGAGCATCCATGAACTTGGATGCCCATCATCCTAGAAGTCAGGGAGCAGGGTAAGTTTGTCAAAGAGGTAGGCAGTTGACCTAAAGAAAGAAAAATGTAACAGAAGCTGAGAGCATGAATAGACAACTCTAAGTTCAGGAAAAGTACACCTGCAAAAACAAGGTCAGCAAATAATTGACCAGCAATATCCCAATATTAGTTAGCAAACATTTATTTTGTGCTTGCTGAGAGCCACTTCTGAGTAAAAATGGCAGGTAGAGGGTGATAATTGGTAGGGTAAGACTGTCAGGAAAGGACAGACATAATTCCTCTGTCAGAAGAAGTTCCTTCATGATTCTGTGCACCACATGCACCCATCTGTAAGGACTTTGGCAGAATAGCTGGAGCAGGGCCTGGGTAAAACGCAAAATGGCATCACAGAAAGCTCTCTTCATATACTTTTCTAAACTTACTATCCCATTCATTTTATTCCACCGAGGATGGTGATTTGATCAGGTCAAGCAGATCTAACTGTTAGCACCAAAATTCTTCTTCTAGGGCTGCCCATTTGGTGATAGCTTTGCCATGCTATTAGTAGTAGTGGTAAATATAAATTTAATTTCCTTTTTTGTACGATTAATGTGATGTTCAACACTTTTCTTCACCAGGCCCCAAACTTCCTCTCCAGTTTCATTAGACATTATACTCAAGTCACTTTTCATTAGATGTTATACTCAAGTCACTTTTCAGACCTTTGCCTGTTTGCTCCTACTCTTCCAAGAGTTCTTGACCTGGGGTCCACAGATCTAGGCATCCAAGGATGGATTTCATGGAAACCACAAGTTCTTGGTAACTTCATGTAAATTATACATGCAAGTTTACATGTGCATTTTGTCAGCTTCTTAAAGGGGTCTATAACTCCCAAAAAGTTAAAAATTATTATGCTATTCCCCCAGCCTCAAATGGTTATTTTCCTATCAGCATCCTTAGGTGATATTATTTATTCTTATTCTTTAAGACCTACATGATGTCATCTCCATTCTAGATTTCCCAGGTCAAAACCAAATCAATCTTTACTCTCAACTTCCATCATGGTTTGGATGAACCTCTAAAGTGAACATATTTCAATTTGCCTTATTGTAAGGTCAATAATTAAATGCCTGTATATCCTAATGGACTGATAACTCCTTGGGGAGAGGAAAACCCATACTACATTTGTCTTTGTGTACAGTAGTTGTAGTAGTATTTTATAAATAGTAAATACACAAAATAAAGTTTTCTGTGTTAAATTGAATAGGGTGCTGTCCATTTTTATTGGATTTAACAGACTCTGGAGGTGTCTGCCTGGGTCTTTGTTACCCACTGTACTTCTCATTCCTTTCTGACTTTGAACTCTTGTTGACATAAGTTCCATTGGCTTAAGTAGAGTAGCTTCTGCCATGCCTGAGCAGCCCTACTCCATACACATACTTCTAACCTCATTCTTATATGACATTAACTCTACATTTAGCCCTAAGCACAGGTCTCTGCCCACTGGTTCCCTGCAGTTCTGTGTGAACTTCATTTTCAAGTCAGCTTGTCAACATTCATTCAACAAAGACTTTTGGAAGGGGTTTTTATTATGTACCAGAGACTGAATTTAGTATGGAGAATCAAATGGTGAATAACAGACACTGACATGCAACAACCACCTATAGTTTGCGGAACTCTTGAAGGTCAGTGTTGGTCCCTGATGTGATACCAGGCTCATATCATGCTTTAATTCCTCAATGATTATGTTCACCTTTCTCTGCTGGGCACAAGAAGTAAGTTGTGAATGCTGACTCTCGTCAGCCTCTAAAAGACCCTGGAAGGGTGTGTTGCTGTTTTCAGAATTTGATATCACATACATAACCAAAGTTTGACAGCCACACTTTATTTTTCTAGTTTTACAATTCTGTTTTACTGTCATCCATGGACTGCCTTGTACTAAAGCATAAGGGTTACACATTAGGATGAAAGATGTTTCCTCCAAATATGGATTAGTTGCAAAGCAATCATAATAATGAAATGGATTGTGGGTGTAATGTGTCTATGTTTTCTCATTATAACATATTTTGCTGTGATGTTCCTGTAATAAAGGTACCACTTGTATGCATTAAAAATGATATAAATGACCATTATAGAAATATTGTCTTTCTCCCATGACAATATTGAGGACTGCTTTTTTATTGAAAAGAGTACTATCATTTGCATGTTAAATTTTAAGTGGATTTCTTTATTTTAAATTATAAGTAAGAGAAGGAAGTTTAATAGAACATTTGCTGCACTTTTCTTTTTCTGTTGTTTCTCATTTGTCCTGATGTCTTTGAGACTCCCAATTATACAAGGATCATTTCCACATTTAGATGGGTCTGATTAGCTAATGCTATGAGAAGCTTCTGAAAAGCTCAGACCTATCTGAGTGAAAGAAACCTTGATTTTGTCTTACATAGAGAATAAAAGAAATTTTTAAAAGTAGTGACTCCTTCACTGTGAAATGTATCAGAGTATGGCCAGGTCCCCTTTATCTCCATCCTTCCTCCTTAATCTCCTTTCCATGAGCTGTAGAGGAAACAAGTCACCATGTGTGTTTTTGTTATGACCATTGAGGTTTCTAGCTCTTTAATTTCCTGGAGTGTTGATAGTTCCAAAGGGTTTCTGGTGCTTGTTTACCTGGAAAGATTCTAAATGTTGTTTGTATTGATGACACAATAACCATGCCATCTATTTGTGCTGAAATTGCACTATTTATACCTCCTTCTTTTTTCCCTAGGCTTCTATGCCAGCTTAGCTTTTCCTTCCTTGCTCAATGCATCTCACTAATTTGTCTTCTTTGAACTTCTCCCTCTAGTCACTTACAAGCAGTTTAGGTTTTAGTTGCAGTTGTCTCATGTGTATGTCATAGTTTATTAGATATATGACTTTGGGCAAGTCACATAATTGTTCTCAGCATCGTTTCCTTCTGTGAAAAGTGGGAGTAACATCATTTACTTTGATGGGTTCCAAAAGAAGACATCCCTCCCTTTTTTGTGTCACATTCCTACCTTAGTCTCCAGAGAATGAAATTAAGCCTTTTTTTTTCCCTCTGCCAACATGCTCTGGAAGTGCCTTCTGCATAACTCTCCATCTACTTGCTGTCATCACCAAGAGAGGTTCTGACTCTACAGATGAAAAATTCACCTTCATTAGGTCATGTTTCACCCTTGCATAGAGTTATGATATTCAAAGTTACTGTTCACTCATGTCATCTTCTTTTGGACCAGGGTCACTCAGGCGAGGTGGGTGCTCTACCTCCACTTCCTACTGCCAAGCCACAAGCACACCTGGACAAGGTTATTGAGTGAAGAATGTTGCTGGTTTTGCTCTGCACTTTCCTGAGAGTTTGGAAGGTATGCCTGCTCTACTTGCATCTGGGTGGGAAAATCAGAGTCTACTCTGTAGACCTAGCACTGCAGGTGGGCCCCCAACATTAGGGTAAAGAAAAACAAGGAGACACCGTCACTTTGGCCTCATTTCCCCACCATGACCTCCCATCTAGCTATAGCAGAGACCTTGTTCTTTAGGGATGGCTCAGCCCAACAATAAAACTAATACTTGGATTTTACTTGCTCTTCTTGTATCTATATTCCTATTGTTTATAACCCCAAAGAGTGGAAGTAAGCATGTTAAAATATAGTACACTCAGGACTTCCCTGGTGGCCCAGCTGTTAAGACTCCACACTCCCAATGCAGGGGCCTGGGTTCAATCCCTGGTCAGGGAACTAGATCCCGCATGCAACTAACAGCCTGCATGCCACAGCTAAAGATCCCACATGCCACAACGAAGATCCTGCACGCAGCCTGCAGCTAAGACCCCTCAGAGCCAAATAAACAGATAAATAAATATTAAAAAAAATATATATATATATATATATAATACACTCATGCTTTCCCATACCCAGGCAAACCTCAACAAATTATATTGACAAATAAATGAGAGCATATGTAAGAACATTTAGCATTCCTTATATTTTTGTTTATTCTTTCATTTTGGACATGGTATCCATTTCCTTTTATGATGTAGTTTATACATGTAAAGTACATAGTGACATGTTAGACATTAAATAGAGTGCTCCATAAAGTTTGTTTTATCTTGATTTAAAAATGGCTTTTAGGTGTTCAAAAGACACAAGGCACTTGTCTTCCACAGCAATATGAGGAGATGCTTTTTGTTCTGGCCACATCATTTTATTTTCTTGCTTTGACTTTTACTTCATCTAATGACATAATTTTACCTTTATAAATCCTCTAATTAAAAACTTACAAACTTGTTGCTTAAAGTTAATTCATTTCTGCCATTCAATATAATAGGTTTCATTTATGATCAATACTTCCCATATTATATACATACCTTTTATACATGGTATATGAACTAATATATACAATTTACTTTCCTTTATCCAGCATTTAAACCACTCATCATCATGTGAGTAGTTAAGGACCCTTTACATTAACTCTGCTTTTAAAATTGTTAACATATTTCATCAGTAACTCATATCTTTTTCAACTCTTCTAAGTCTTCTTTGAGTAGAATTATTATTTATGTTTTCATTTCATTTGTTCCTATTTCTTCTTTGGTTGAATTTTCATTCTCTGCCATCATCCATAACTATAATACATTTGGTTTTACTGTACTCACCTCCTCATTCTCTCCTCCAAGTAACTTTTGCCTAAAAATAAAAGAAATAGATTTCACAGATGAAGAAACAAATTCAGAGGTTAAATTACTGGCTTGAAATCTCACTGGTAGTAAGTGGCAGGACAGCATTTAAACTCAAATTTTTATTTTAGATTTGAACTTCAGTGCTTTTTCCACCAGACTAAGTGATCTTATAAGTACAATTACTTCATTTCCTTGAGGCCCACCTGGATTTATTATCAGGTTTGGGATGTGTTATAATAGACATGCCCAACATTATTTAATAACTTGTTAAATTTTGTTAGTTGGCAAGTTTATACAGATAGTGAATTCCAGTTTTAAATTTTGGATGAAAGGTATCTTTCTCCAAGTAGATATATAGATAAAGGTATAACTATGCTTCTATTTTTCAGAAAAAGTCTTAAAACATTTGAATTTAACTTTGCCCTGTGTGCTTCTTTATAATAAATTTACATTTCAAGAGTAGTGTGTTTTTTGTTCCCTGAATCCAATGTTCTATTGGTATTAATTACTAATATTTAGGTAGAACATTAAGTTTAATAACTGTTTTCTTGATTTCTCATGAGATTCTCCCCACCCATTTCTGCAGATAAAGAAATTGAGGCCCAGAAAAATTGATACTTGTCCAAAATCACAAAGTTAGTAGCTTAGCAGAAGCTTGGAACTAGCTTTGTTCTCCAAATTCCCTTTAATTTTTTTTAACCTAGTTTTGTTTTTAGCCTAACCAGAATGAATTTGAAATTTGTACCTAAGAGGCATTTTTTTATTCCTTTCCAAAGAGTTTCAGTTTTTTCTTTGAACTATAGTTGATTTACAATATCATGTTAGTTTCAGGTGTACAGCAGAGTGATTCATTGCCTAAATATATATATATATATATATATATATATATATATACACACACACACATGTGTGTGTGTTTTTGTGTGTGTGTGTGTGTTCATTTTCAGATTCTCTTCCCTTACAGGTTATTACAAACTATATTGAGTATATGCATCTCTTTAGCTCTTCTTAGAAGATTAAAGTAAGCTTTCTGATGGATGATTGAGATAACCCAAGGCTTATTTTGTCCAGCATGTTGTAGAAGCTGAGTTAATTTGTTTAAGTGAACCACAGGTTCACTTAAAAAAACACAGGTTTTTTGTACTTAGTTCCATCCAGTAGAGGAACTAGAGAGGTAATATTTAAGGTTTTAAGGTCCAGATACCTGTAATTATATGATAACTTACCAGAAAATTTTCAAGCCTTATAAAATGAAAATGGACTTAGGAACCGAATTCATTTGAAATGATTGTCTTTACAAATACCAGCATGGACATGTTGATAAAAGAACAGGGTTCTGGACTTCCCTGGTGGCACAGTGGTTGAGAGTCCGCCTGCCGATGCAGGGGACACCGGTTCGTGCCCTGGTCCGGGAAGATCCCACATGCCGTGGAGCGGCTGGGCCCGTGAGCCATGGCCACTGAGCCTGCGCGTCCAGAGCCTGTGTTCCGCAACGGGAGAGGCCACAGCAGTGAGAGGCCCACGTACCGCAAAAACAAAAACAAAACAGTACAGGATTCTATGAGTTGCTTTTGCCTCGTCTCTCTGTTTTTATATCAAACTAATTGACATCCAGTTGCTAGCAACTGTTAATTAATAAATAAAACATAACTTTGATTTTACAAGTCCTACTGAATAATATGTGCAATTTATGGGGGCACTCTAAAGAGTTGTGTTTTTATATCAGATCTTTAGCAGTCAATTACACTGAGCTGGTCAATTTGCATATTTGTGTAGATATTTATACTCCCATAAGATGCCTATTGATTTTTTACTTCTCCTGAAATTATGACTTCCTTAGGATGGTTGTAAGAATTCATTGATCTTGACCTCAATTATTCATTTTCCTATTCTCTCTTCTCCTGGGGCTCATTAGGAGAATATATCTTGAAAAGTAAAATGCATGTTGCCAAATTTATATAAACTGTTTTCACTGGGGTCATTTGCTTATTTATTCAACAAAGCATATTTGGGCCACTGCCATGTGCCAGATGTTCTGCAAGGTCCTGGGGATTCGGGGTAAGTGACCAATATACGGTCCCTTCACATTCATGGAGCTTCCAGTTTAGCAAATAAGAACAAGCCAAAATAGTAAAGACCAGCAAAATGAGAACCAAAAAGGTAAAGTATAGAGTGCAACGGGGTTGGATAGTATATTAAGAAGCTGAGGACTACAGACAGAAAGAGTCCATTTCCACATCGTTTGGGAGAGTGAAAGAGTGGAGGAGAGGTATAGGTGGCAGAAAATTAGGAACAAAGAGACAGGCAGAGAGAGAATCAGAGAAGGAGGAGAAAAGACAGAATAGCATAGACATAAATAAATAAACAAACAAACAAACAAACAAGCAAACCAATTGAAAAAGAAGCTGAGTGACCAAGGACTAAACAAGGCTTAACAAAGATAAAGATGAAGTGACTTTGGAGAGGGTGTGGTTGAACACTTGTTTTTGTCTCCTAAGATTCCCTTCCTCTCCCTCTGGGTGGCAGTACACTGCTTTGTATTCTGGAAACCAGTGTTCCTAGTGTCAGCCCCCATGGGTTCAGAAGGATTGATCCCAGACTCTGGCATTGTCAAGCTGGTGTTGGTGGTATGTTCTCAGCCTGTCAAGACGCACAGCTCGGATGTGAGCAACAACCCCAATCCAGGCCAGTGAGAGTAGTCCCACGAATTTTTGCTGGAGTGATTAGATTCTAGTCTTTCCCTGGACGGTTAAGCTGATGGAGCCTCTGCTTAGAGTTGCTGGTGGCCACTCTTGGTATTATGTGTGGGAGCTTAGTGAAGAATAAATCCAGCCCAGAGGAAAACAGAGTTAATTTAAGATAGAGATTACTGGAGAGAGTTTGAGTACCTGGATCCAGCCATACCTGATTTGTTTAAGGGTATCTCCTTTTAGCCAGCTGTGAATTCGTTTTTTCTGATATCTAACACCAAGCATCCTGACTCTATGTGGTTTAGGGCATTTGTGGATTGAGGGTAGTAGGGAAGGGTGACAAGGAAGAAGGACACATGCAATTAGAATTGTTTTGTCTGTCAAGATGGCACATTTTGAGAGATGAATGCCCTCCCTGGCCCTTTCCAAGGCTGGGTCAGTCAGGTCTGGATCAATTTCGGGCTTGTAGACCGTGTTAAGTTATGTTAAAGAGCAAAGACCCGCTCCGTGTAAGGGGTGTCTGTGGAAAAGAACGACTTGATCTTAGGTCCAAACTTAGAGGGTCGGGCCTAAAACTGAGGTCTTCTAGCAACAGTAGAGTTGGTGAAGCAGGCATTCTACCTCAGTTTATGGCCTTTCTGTGGATATGAGAAGTAGGAGCCAGCAGTAATGAATATTGGGTGACACCAAAGTTGACAAATAAGACAGGGTAGAGGACAGAGATTTTCCAAGGACTTCACTAACGATTTACTTGTTTCTTACTATGTTCCAATTTCTATGTCAGGCTATCTCAATGGTTTTATTGTTATTATCATTATTGTTGTTATTTTTATTATTATTACATTTAAAAATTTAATCTGAAAGTGTACATATAGCAAATAACTTCTATAACACAACTTAACAAATTAAAAGGTTGTATTTTATCTTTTCCTTTTCTTATCTTTGCACTACCTAATCCTTTTTTAAAAAAATCCAGTTCAATTGATACAGCCACTATGGAGAACAGTATGGAATTTCCTTAAAATACTAAAAATAGAACTACCATATGACCAGCAATCCCACTACTGGGCATATACCCTGAGAAAACCATAATTCAAAAAGAGTCATGTACCACAATGTTCGTTGCAGCTCTATTTACAGGAGCCAGGACATGGAGGTAACCTAAGTGTCCATCAATAGATGAATGGATAAAGAAGATGTGGCACATATATACAATGGAATATTACTCAGCCATAAAAAGAAACAAAACTGAGTTATTTATAATGAGGTGGATGGACCTAGAGACTGTCATACAGAGTGAAGTAAGTCAGAAAGAGAAAAACAAATACCATATGCTAACACATATATATGGAATCTAAAAAAAAGAAAAAGAAAAGTTCTGAAGAACCTTGGGGCAGGACAGGAGTAAAGATGCAGACATAGAGAATGGACTTGAGGACATGGGGAGGGGTAAGGCTAAGCTGGGATGAAGTGAGAGAGTGGCATGGACTTATATATACTATCATGTTCCTTCTGGAAGTTCCAGAGAGAAGCCCATTTCCTTGCCTTTTCAGCATCTAGAGGCTGTCAGCCTTCTTAGGTAATGGCCCCCTTTCATCTTCAAACCCAGCAGCAAAGCACCTTCCAATCTCTCCTCTCTGACCTCTGCTTCAATTCTCATATCTTCTTCTCTCTGACTCTGACCCTCCTGTATTCTTATTAGGACCTTTGTGATTAGATTGAACCATCCAGATAATCTCCCAATCTCAATATCCTTAACGTAATCACCTCAGTGCAGTCCCTTTTGTCATGTAAATTTCTGAGGATTAGGGTGTACACGTCATTGGGGGCCAGTCTTCTGCCTATCACAATTATCAAGAGGAATAATTCAGATATTATTATTTGGCTGGGCCAGGAGGCTTGGCATTTAACTCAAGTCAAGAAACAATTATTAAGGTTTGATATGTCCAAACAAATGAGAGACTGTTGTGTTACTGATGGTGGAGTACCCCACCATCAAGGAGCTTACAAGATAGACCAAAAAAGACAAAATGAAGTACAGCAGAATGAGTGTGGGTGCTCTTGCTGTTCAGACATGAGAGACGAGCCTCTTGGCAACAATGCATCAAGGGAATTCAAGGTTCTGATGGGGCTAGATTAGGTGACTTTTCAAGCCGATTTCAATCCTTATTATGTCCATGATTTCTGCTGCTGAGTAGATTCTTAGCAACAAATTGAATTTAAGATTTGTCCTCTGTCAACTTCTTAAAGGACTTGTGACAGTGCGTATACAAGAGCACAGTGCAAGATAAGAAATTTAAGAATGTTTATATTTCTAAATTATTACATTTCATGTTACATGTCCCATGTATTTTTTTCTGGCACATATGTAGCAGTGCTTTCTCTTATTTGTCCTGAAAATTATTGTTTAATAAAATTTCAAGAGAACTCTTTTAAAAAGAATGAGATAGAATGGAGTTCATTTGACAGAATTGGGTCTTTTAAGCTTCAGAATTGAGTATATTGAAACTCTTGAGTCTTTAATCTTTTGACTATAATGTCAAAAAATATATATAAGTAAGCAAACATTTTGAAAGTGTTGGAGAAAGGACAGGAAAAATTTAAGCAGGAATATATTATTCAAATCCTTGAAAAAGGGCTACACAACGGCATAAGTGCTAATAACTTCACCTGTATCTTTATGAAGGACGTAGACATTTTCAGTAAAAATGATTGAAACCCAAACAATACTCTGGTAAAAACTCAGTGACTCATTTTATCCTTTGATCCCTCTTTCTCAAAGAAATTCCTTCCATAGAGTTTTACTGCACTTTAAAATGTTCCAGGAACTTCCCTGGTGGTGCAGTGGTTAATAATCCACCTGCAAATGCAGGGGACATGGGTTCAATCCCTGTCCAGGAAGATCCCACATGCCACAGAGCGACTGAGCCTGTGCACCACAACTACTGAGCCTGTGCTCTAGAGCCCATAAGCCACAACTACTGAACTCATGCACCACAACTGCTGAAGGCCGTGTGCTCTGGGGCCCTCGTGCTGCAACTTTTGAGCTCATGTGCTGCAATTGCTGAAGCCCACGCACCTAGAGCCCATGCTCTACAAAAAGAGAAGCCACCACAATGAGAAGCCCGCACACTGCAAAAAAGAGTAGCCCTGGCTCACCACAACTAGAGAAAGCCCACACGCAACAACCAAGACCTGACACAGCCAAGAATAAATAAGTAAATAAAAATGAAATGTTCCAGGGATTATTCATTTTTAAAGAATTTCTTTGGGCTATTATTCATCCTTTTGCACCAATCCCTTAGGATTTTTCAAGGCAAATTCAGATTATTAAGACCTTGGGGAGAAAATCCAAGCTTTTGGTCATTTAAAAGACTCTGTTGACCACTACGATTTCCAAGTAATTGGAAGCATTGGCATATGTGGATATGATTAGCCACATCTGCTCAGAAGGCAGCCTGGATGGCTTGTTGGAAATAGGATGGCAAGAAATCATTCCTGGGTGCCTCCTACGTCCACTCCTGAGAGACATTAGTAAGCAAACAACCCACCAGGAGTGACTGACTTCATTTGCTGTGAATGCTCTCAGACTACGGAAAAGCTGCATGGCCGGGACAGGAGGAAGAAATGATTGTCCTCCTAGAAGAGTCAAAAGACACAGTGACTTTAGTGCTGTGTACCTTTTAGCATTACTGTATATTATGCTTTTTAATGTTAAGATGATAATTACAGAGAAAGTCTCCTACAAAACCATAAATTAGGCATGCTTTCTCTACCTGGGCTTTTTGTGCTTTATTCACATCAAAAGTGTGCACATTTTTTGTGCACATTTAATCCCACCAGTTTAACAGGGCATGTAAAATATGCCTTGTGAATTTGTCATTTCTTAATCTTAAGCTTGATGAAAATGAGAGCCAGCTAACCATTTAGATTCTTAAAAACAACAGCTTGCCCTTCAATAACTTAACTTTAATTTGGCCAGACTCAGGAGGTCCTGAAGGAATCCCTATGAATATGGTGTGTAAACAGGTCAGATTTCTTCAAGTACCAAGCAAAAGTAAACCAGATTCAAGCTCACTTAACTCAGAAGAGAATACATTAGCTCAAGGAAGTAAAGAATCTAGGGGAATATCTTCAGGCATTGTATGTGGCATGAAGCTCCAAGAAGGTAGCATATGCATAGTTTCTGTTTGACATCTTAACTGTCCCCACTCCAGAATACTCACAGAACACTTTCCAGAGTTTGAAAAATGGGGCTGTGTTATAGGCTGAATTAAATCCCCTCAAAATTCAAATGTTGAAGCCTTAACCCCCAGTACCTCAGAACGTGAACCGTATTTGGTAATAGTTTCTTTAAGTAGGTAGTTAAATTAAAATGAGGTCTTTAGGATGAGCCCTAATCCAATTTTACTGGTGTCCCTATGAGAAAAGGAAATTCAAACACAGATAGGTACAGAAAGAAGATTCTATGAGGACACAGGGAGAAGATGGCTGAAGACGGCCATCTACAAGTCAAGGAGATGTGCCTCAGATCAACACTGCTGACACCTTGATCTTGGGCTTCAAACCTGTGAAAATTAATTTCTGTTGTTTAAGTCACACAATCTGTGGTGCTTGTTATGGAAGCCCAAGTAGATTAATATAGGCTCTGAGATACTTGACTCTGAATTTTAGAATTCTCAGCATTTGGATGGTGACTATTGTTCAGAGAGCTTCTGCCTGAGCATCCAGAAAAAAAGATGTGAGGACAAATGTTCATAGTGAGCCAAATGTCCTGACATAAGGGTAGATCAGAGTAAATTCAGCTTACTATTCTTGAGGATAAACTGAATTATAGATACATTATTTGGTAGGAAGTGATTCAATTTAGAGGGTGTCTGGAGGCTTGAGACTTAATCTGAATATTAATTGCAAAGATGATATTCTTGTACAAGTCTCCTTCATCGTTTTATTCTTAATTAAAGACCATTGTATGTTTGATGTTTTCCCTCTGGTTATAGTCATTGTATTTGCATGTAGGACATTTTATTTCCCTCACTTCTTAACTAATTTTTCTCTATCAACCTCAGAAGAAACATCAGTGTTTGTCTTCAAAAACCGGTGGAGAAAAATATTTGTAATTGTAAAACAAAACCCCAAGCCTCTCAAGTTATGGCAGAGTACAGTGTCTTTACAAGGCAAAACTGTCAGGCAAAGAGACATTGATTCATTCCCTGAAAATAGCCTTTTCTCACAGTGGACTCCCTACAAGAGGCTGAGACAAAGCCATGAAGGGCCTCTGATTTTTTGGTCCCCCATTTCTGGAACATTTCCACTGATAGTCAACCTCCAGGGAATTGCATAGCAATCTTGGGTCCACCACACCTGTGAAAGTCCTTCTGGAGGAAGTTGACAGAAGCTTTTAACATCCTCATCCTCAGTTTCTTTCATTTCACCTGCTGCTGTGCATGTGTAGTAATAATTCTGTTCCCAGCCAAAGAACTTAATTCTCATAATTCAGTCATAGAGAACCAAGTCTCCAGTGGGAAAAATCATGTGTGCAGAATAATGCTGGCTTTTCCTTTTTTCTTTTTTTTTTTACTTTCCTGCCTGGAGAGCCACCTAACCATGAATCCCTGCATTGGAGTTAGTGTCAGTAAGAAAGTACATTGTACACTATTGAGATTTTTAGCATTATTGAATCTCACAGCTAATTTTTTAACCCTATGTAATACAAAATATTTTTTGATTTGTGTAGGAATGGTGATGGCCCTCAAAGATTTAGTACTTGTGAAGGAGTGAGCATATTATAAAGATAATTCCAATTACACAATAGCTTAAGAAATACTAAGCTGAATCAATCATGTAATCCCTCTAAATCCAATCCTTTTCTTACCTTTCCTTCTTTAACTCCAAATCCAATCAAAAGTGTGGAAGGTTATTTATGGTTAGTCTTAGGTACCTGCCAAAATGGTGCCTGTGAGTGGCAGTGTTGCAGGAAGACCACTGGTCCGAAAGCTGGGAGGTTAGAGTGAAGTCTCAACTGTGCAGCTGACCAGCTATGGAACCATAAATAAGTCAGTTCCCTCTTCATATTATATTATAAGCATAAAGACATACTTGCCATATCAAGGGTTTAAACTATATACCTGAGCCCCTAATATTTTGAAATTTGAATTATCAAATTCAGAGCTCAAAGCCTGGCAGCCTATGAGTGTATAACTGTGGTCATTTGGACTTCATTGTGTCTTAAAAATAAAGGTATTTTAAATGCAAACCCAAGTTCCAGCTTCACTGATAACACTTGCTTACTCATACAGGAACAAAAAGTTGGAGCTGAGTAGCAGTTGCCCCATTTAGATGGGGTAGGTACTTCCCATGCCACAGTCCCTACCACTCCCTAATTATACATTGGCCTAATTTTATCCCTTAGTCACTGTATACATTGGAATTTGCGTGAAGGATAGAGTGAATTTAACCTTGCTTAAACTTGCCCATATGAGGGATGTAGGAGGAAAGTGGATACTGAGACAGAACTGAGATACAAACTTGGCAGAGACAGGAGCTGCTAGGAGCTAAGGGTGGAAACCAAGCTTGAGAGCAAGCATTGGGGTCTGTAGCTGCATCAGTCTAGAACAAGGTGATAAATTGAGATAAGATTATCGTAGTATTTCCTAGACAATTTCACATAGTGCCTTTGCTATTCCCTTGATAGGTCAAGTATCCTAAACTCTTTCTTTCTCAAGTTTTTCATCTATAAAAAAAAGGGGTGAATATATACCTCTCTTAGTGCTATTTTGAGAGTTAATGAAATGGTTTGTGTAAAACACAGACCTAGCACATAATAAGTGCTCAGTAAATGGTGGCACCACTGTCCTCATCACAATTGATAAAGGTGATTTTTAGATACATAGCAATGGGACTTGATTTGGAGAGAGTTGTGAGATAAAAGTGGGGGGTTGACTTTCATTACTGGCAAGTAGGGAGGACACAGGGAAACTCCCAATGAGGAAAAGGAAGGTAATTTTTCCAGCTTACACTTAAGCTTGTTCTTAACACTCATGACAGGCGACCACCTATATCACCTCCCTCCCTCCAGACAGCAAGTCAAATGTATACAATCACTCTTTTTCCTTTGTTTGGTGTCTTTCAGACTATATACCACTCTTCTGAGATCTTTTCTCTTTCAAATTTTATTATATATTGCTTTCATTCATATTATAAAAATGAGGTAAAAAACAGAATTCATATCAAAGAGAATGTTTAAAGGAACAGGTATTGATTAAGCACCCATTATGTACCAGTCATTGTGCTTGGTATATTCATCCCAAGACTACTGCAGATTTGATATCATGAGTTCCCTTTGATGGATAGTGAAACTGAGATTATGACATTTTTCTGTTTTATTTTCATCACAGCCCTTATCTATATATGAAATATATTTTTTTATCCAATTGTCGGCTTGCTTTGTTGCCTATTTGCCCTAATCTAAGTTCCACAGGAGATGAGATCTTGCTGTTTTCTTTAATACTTCATATTTCAATATTTCATTCATACTTTAATGGTACCTGGCCTATAACCTGATGACATAAATATTTTGAATGCATGAATCAATTAATTAGTGAGTGAGTGAATAAAAATCCCATGGCTCTAACTTTGATCCTGGCATGTCCGTGCCTGAGTCCACACTCAATCCGCTTTGACTATGAGGTTAACTGCTCAGAGGCACTGAGCATGGCAGCATGGCATGCACACAATGGGCCTTTGGTCTTCCCATCTCCTTCCACTAGTTATGAGAAAAGGTGCCTTGGGCAGAAGACCTAAATAGACATTTCTCCAAAGAAGATATACAGATGGCCAAGAGACACATGAAAAGATGCTCAACATCACTAATTATTAGAGAAATGTAAATCAAAGCTACAATGAGGTATCACCTCACACCAGTTAGAATGGGCATCATCAGAATATCTACAAACAACAAATGCTGGAGAGGGTATGGAGAAAATTGAACCCTCTTGCGCTGTTGGTGGGAAATGTAAATTGGTGCAGCCACTGTGGAAAACAGCATGGAGGTTCCTCTGAAAACTTAAAATAGAGCTGCCATATGATCCAGCAATCCCACTCCAGGGCATATATCTGGAGAAAGCCATACTTCAAAAAGATACATGCACCCCAGTATTCAATGCAGCACTATTTACAATAGCCAGGACATGGAAGATATCTAAATGTCCAACAACAGATGAATGGATAAAGAAGATGTGGCATATATATATATATATAATGGAATATTACTCAACCATAAAAAATAACGAAATAATGCCATTGGTAGCAACATGGGTGGACCTGGAGATTATCATACTAAGTGAAGTAAGTCAGACAGAGAAAGACAAATATATGATATCACTTATATGTGGAATATAAAAAAGCATGCAAATGAACTTATTTACAAAAGAAAAATAGACTCACAGACATAGAAAACAAACTTATGGTTACCAGAGGGGAAACCTGGGGTGGAGGGAGACATAAATTAGGTGTTTGGGAATAACAAATACACACTACTATATATAAAATAGACAAACAACAAGGACCTACTGTATAGCCCAGGGAACTACTTTCAATATCTTGTAATAACCTAAAATCTGAAAAAGAATATATATATAAATAAATAAATAAATATGTATATATACATATATATATATATATGAATCACTCTGCTCTACATCTGAGACTAATAAAATATTGTAAATCAACTATACTTCAATTTTTTTTAAGATGCCTAATTGCCTCCATTCTTCCAAAAATGCCTCCTCTTGAGGATTGAAACACCAATGATATTAGGTGTGTCTACATTATTGTCTTTTTGCTGGAAGATCTTGCCATATGCCCTGTATGGAGAAGCAGGAAGAAGATGTTCCTAATGCAGAGGTATCTACTGTCTCAGCCAAGAAACTTCCTGCTCACATCATCTTAGGGCAGGGGACACACAAAGGCATAGTTATCCTGTTCTGGGCTTTGTCAGATTTGGAAGACTGGCAACTCTGGTTGCTATCCAGATCTCACCATGCCTGGTAATCTTATTCCAATAGCTTTTACTGCCTTCAATGGCAGTAAAAGCTATCAAAGGTGCTTTTACACCCATGGTGCCGTGTTATCCTCAAAGAACTCCATGCACTAGAGTTGGTGCTATTAGTCCCACTTAACAGGCCACAAAATAAAGGCTCAAAAGCCAAAATGACTTCTCTAAGGCCACAAAAAGTTATCAGCAGAGGTGGAGGTCAGGAACTTGAACTAGGTTGGGATATTTTTAATAGGCCATGCAACATCTTGGCCTCTTCACTTGTTCTACACAGCTGTAATGAAGGCTTAGTATGTTCTGGGTTCTCAAGTAGGTACAAGGGCACAGAGGCAGGAAGCTTGATGTGATGGACATAGCGCAGACATTTAGTATCACAAAGACCTGGGACTTTATTCCTAGGCAGAAATCAAACCCAGGCAGCCTGACCCATTGTCCACCCTCTTACTATACTCGAGCAGGACCGTATGGGGTTTTTCTGGAACAGACCTCCCCCATGTCGTCCTCCTACTTCTTGTCTGTAACCTTTTGGCCTTCTCTGAGAGTAAATTTAATCAGAGAAGTGAGAAAATGCAGGAAGAAGGGAAAAGAGTCAAACAAGACAAAGTAATAATAGTTTAGCCATTAAACAAAGTCAAGGAACTTTAGTTCCTCCTCAAGAGCTATAGATAATATTCTGAGCCATGTCCTCTGAGCTGTTTTGCAGATACTGAAATCCCACCAGGTGGAACAAGTTAACTGTATGCTGCCCACAAGCCTGTAGACCCCAGACTGGTGAAAACCAGAAGACTGATGATGTTGACCCCTAGTTACCTCACCACCAACCAATCAGAAGAATACCCACGAGCTGATCAGTCACCTCGCAACCACCCTCCTTCTCCCTATCTTTAAAAACCTTTCCCTGAAAGCCTTCATGGAGTTCAGGCCTTTTAAGCACTAGCTACTTGGACTCCTTGCTGGGGGCCCTGTAATAAATGTTGCACTTTCCTTCACCACAACCTGGTGTTGGTAGATTGTCTTTACTGCATGAGGGCAAACGGACCCAAGTTTTGTTTGGTAGTATCACCACTATCCTACAGGTCTCCTGCCTAGAAGGGCTGACAAATCTAAACCACGTTACCATGTTTCCTTTGGTTTCTGCTGAGCTTTGAACACAGAACTTTTGGCAGCTGTGGCTTCTGTCTGAATTCAGTACACTCTGCTCTCTTCAGAGTTAGTCTCAACTTCATAATGGATGGCAATGACCCGCTGGAGTGGAAACGACTCCCATGATCTAGCATGTCTCTTATCTACTATCTCCAGGAGTCAGTGTCAGCATTTCTTACGTTAAATTGCACCAGGGACTTTTCCCCATTCCTTGACAGCAGGACAGATAGCCCCATGTGAGCTTAATTACTTCTGCAGTTATGTGGACACAATTTTGCTGAAATCATCTTGGGCCAATAAACTAAGGTCTATCTTCGTGCCAAAGAATGATAAAATCTTCTAGAAGAGGAGCAGCTTCCTCCTTATAAGTAGAATCAGGCTTCCATTGGTTGCAACAAGCCATTTGCTTTAGAAGAAAAAAATGTGCAGTGAAGAATTATTAACAATTTTTAGAACCGGTACAGTTTGGGCAGCATATTTGTCTTAAAAAGACATTGGAAGCAAACATTTTCATCAGGAGGGTGAAGTGACAGTTAACAGCAGACATATATGGGAAGCCAGTTAAAAATATATGGTTCTACCCTGGGTTTGTAAGGAAACGGTGAGTGAAGAGAAAAGTTTGTAAAGGATCCATAGCTCAGAAAACAATTCTGTGAGTTGTACACTTAAAGAGGGAAAAAGACTGTTAAGGAGAGTCATATTTTGATATTCCAGAAGTGCTTGATGGTACATAATCACTTCCTTTCAGTAACATGCCTCTGGGAAGATGAAAGATTAAAAACCACAAAGAAGGATCATAGTACACCAGCTCCCTATCTCTGTTCCCAGGGACAGAGTATTTATGGCATCAGATGAGAGACAATGCTAGAACTGAAGTCTCTTTTCTTCATGGACTTGAAGAAAAAAATAGTGGTTACCGGGGACATTTTCCTGGATATTATACCTTTTTAGGTCATTATTTCACTTCTCTTTCATCGAAAATTGTGTTTTATCTTAACAGGATATTTGTGGTTTGGGAAACCGGTAAAACATTGGAGAGTGAAAATAGACTTTATGGCTCAGATTTAATGTCATAAATCACAAAATCTTATTTTTTTTTAATTTAAAAATAGTATTCAATCATTTGTTAATAGTGAGCCACAGGATACAGAATTGAAAGAAGCCCAGAAGTCATCTAACCTAACCCGGGGCAGCATCCGACACAAAATCTCTTTCACTAGAGATTCTCCGGCTTGACCTGGGCCCTTGTGGGGTCAGAGAGCTCTCTCTAGTTTCCCTAAAAGGTTTTCTTTAAATTGGACCTCACTGTTATATCCATCTCTTGATCCTAATTCTTTTTACCAAGATGGTATTTAAAAATAAATTAAAGGTATTTCTCTTCTCTTCATCTTTACTTCCCTGAGGGTCATCCTAACTCCTTACCATCTGGTTACTTCCTGTGGGTTCTGTGTGTTTTCTCAACTTCCATTTTAAAATGTCATATCAAGAACATGACACAGACTTAAATTTATCAACATCTGTACACTGGTCAAAACAATGTCTGGCACATGGCAAGTGCTGAACAGGCTGGGCCCCGTTTCTTCTCCAGGGATGTTCCAACCACGGCTGGAGAACACAGAGGGAGTATCCCCTTCCTTTGTTTGGAGAATGCTTTTCCATTAGTGTCCTAAAAATATTGTTACCTAATGTTAAGACTTTAGGTCATTGGAAAACCAGAATTGGTGCCAAGCCATACCTCTCACCTCTTTCAATCTAAATGTAGCAATTTATTTATTAGCCTCGCCATGCACAGCTTGTGGGATCTTAGTTCCCTGACCAGGGATTGAACCTCCTCCCTCGGCAGTGAAAGCACAGAGTCCTAACCACTGGACCTCCAGGGAATTCCCATAAATGTAGCATTTTACATTTAACCCCTAAAACTATCTTGGAATTCCTCTAATACTGCAGATAATCAAAATCTTCAGGCTGTTTTCCTTTACATGAAAACTTTCTCCTTTGGGTGAAAGATACAGACTTAATGACCTTATCTTTTGTGTTTTACTCTGGTAATTCGTGAGCATTTTGAATAAGACGAGACTAAGAACAGAGCCCTGTTTTCTACAGGTAGAGATTCTCCTGCAGCTTGATGGCAATTTATTAATCAACAAGATTTGGGGGAAGTTGTTTTATCTCATCTCTTTGTAATGGACTTTCGAACATTCCCCTGTTTCCCCATTGTGTCTATGTGATCATGGTGAGAAGCGTCATTTCACGCTTGGCTGAATGTAGATAGACACTGTAGAATTCTACTGATCCGCCATCGTATGTGTCATCAAAGAAGCAACGAGTGTAGTCGGGCTTGACTGAGAACATGGGTTCTGGCTGCCCTGTAATCAATATTTTCTCCCCAAAATATTCAAATGCCACCCATTTATTAGTCTACTCAAGAATTTCGAAGAGTTATGTCAAAAAGAAATGTTTGTCCACATTTCTGGAGTGTCACCCTTTGGTGGGTGCTAGTCTACAAACTCGGCAACATTATTAACTTAGTGCTCCCATCAAGCAACAAAAGTTAGCTGTTACCATGTCCATCTTTCAGCTCAGGAGATGGAGGCATGGAGGTAAGTCACTTGCCTAAGGCCAAGAGCTAGAATGCTAGAAACAGGATGCAAATCTGAACAAGCTGGAGCCAGAATGCATTGTCCTCAGCACTAGCCACTGCCTTTCCTGCTCTCTTGGTGTGCTGCTGCCTCAGATGCATTTCCTGCTCTCTGCCAGCCCCCTCCCTCCTTGTCCTATTTCTCATATTTCATGATATCTCAGCAGGAACTTAAAATACATGTGCAATCCTACATCCTCTCTACCCTGCAATTTCACTGATTTTAATCTGGAATCGTAATTATTTAATGCAACTGGGCACTTTCTTACCTTCTTCCCAATGATATGTCAGGTGGCAGCTCAATCTTTAGTAGTTTAAAACCCAGCCTCTTAAACAAAGAAGATAGAAAGAAAATAAGAGTTGGACATATCTGCTTTTTGTCATTCTGACCATGACATTTTCCTCCATAAGTAAGAGGTCAGTCCTTTCCTTGTCTAAATCCTTTCTCTGTACAAAGCTTAAGCAAAGTCCTTTTTGCCAACTTCATCATTTTGCCTGAGTTCTCTGTTCTGGTTCTTACTATTAGGAGATAATTGTGTTACACTATGCAGAGGTTATAAATGTATTAGAAGACAAAAAACTAATGAAAATTTGAGATTATGATTTAGGGGAACTTAAGAGAAGTTTATAGGAAAGAACATCAGCAAATTAAATATTCTATCAAATGAATTATGCACGAGGAAATAACTGGCATCCTTGTGGGGTACTTAGTTATCTTTTGAAAGAACAAATTTTGAATCATGATGGGTAGGGGAAGTGAACATCACTTGGAGGAAAATGATCAAGATGGCTTTCCTGATTGGGGGAATACCTGGCTGAGGGGTAGTAATGAAATTGCACTAGCTGAGTGGAATGATAAATATGAGAGAGGAGAATGGTGAAAGAATGACTTAGAAAGGTGTGCCATGTTTTCCCAGGTCATTTAAGATCATTCAATATCACCTTTCATTGTGGAGAGGCAGAGAGAACAAGTGACTTGCAGAAAATCACACAGCTACTTAGGGACACTTTGATAGGACCAGAATTCAGGTCTCCCACCTCCCAGATGAGTTTAAAATGGTCTGAAATTGAAGTCAAAGATAATTTGTTTTAAGCCTTCACTAGAGCTAGATTTAAAGCTGTAGGGGCTTCCCTGGTGGCGCAGTGGTTGGGAGTCCGCCTGCCGATGCAGGGAACATGGGTTCGTGCCCCAGTCCAGGAAGATCCCACATGCTGCGGAGTGGCTGGGCCCGTGAGCCATGGCCGCTGAGCCTGCGAGTCCGGAGCCTGTGCTCCGCAATGGGAGAGGCCACAACAGTGAGAGGCCCGCGTACCGCAAAAAAAAAAAAAGCTGTAAAGACCTCAAACACAGAAAAGGTAACATAAAAAAAAAGAAAAGAAAAAATCAACATAAAACCATAAAATAAGGGCAAAGAAGTTCAATAAAATCCTGTTTTTTTCTTTGTTTTTTTTTTTTTTTTTTTGGCCCACAATGACTACTTTGATGCTTCTTTTGCACTATCAAAATCAAATTTTCACAGGTTGATTTTCACACCATCTGTTTCCCGTCTACCATTTATTATAATACAGACTGTGTTTATAGAATCTGATTTTGCCCAGCTTGAACTGGCATGGGAAGGGAGCACCATGGAGCAGAGGCAGCGTTACAGTGGAAGCTACCAAAGCAAATATTCTGGTTGGAGAGGCAAATGCCACATTCCATAACAGCACTAGGTGCAATTTTCTCAGGAAATAATCCATGTGGTGCAGGTGATAATATAATAGATTTCTAAGGGTCAGGCAATAAATGAGTACTGATGAAGCCAATAAAAATTTATTGGAGAAAATGGAGTTTAAGCAGAGTTAGGAAAAAGTGGAAAGGCATTGCAGGCAGAACTCTCAGGGAGAAAACTAGCTGTAAATTTTATGGAATAAAGAGGTTAAGTTGGGATGCACGAGAAATGTGGCAAATTGGGGAGGGTGGAGCCAGATTGTGGGAAATTTTTATGTCTCAAGAAATGTTAATTATGTATCTGATAGATGCCAGGCACTGTGGTGGATGCTGGGAAATCGTTGGAGCACAAGATCCATGGACTTGACAGTTCAGAAAGGAAGATGTTCTATTCCAAAGGAATGACACAATAGAATAAAGGGGATGATCGAGCAAACACCAGGGCTGGTGTGAGCAAGTCATAGGAGCATCAAGCCCAACCCAAGAGGGTTGGGATGCAAGCCCATATGAAAGATGTGATGTTTAAGCTGGACCTAAAGGGAAATTAGGGGTAAGGGAGGAGGAGAGGAATGTTCAGGGTAAAAGTAGGAATAGCGAATGTAAATATACAGAAGCAAAAGTGAACCATCTGGGAGATGGTTCGTGTAACCTGACATAGAGGAAGAGGTGAGAAGTGATATAAAATGAGGGTGGAGAGGAGGGTGGCAGCAGGTCATAATGCCCCACTGGATCATTACTATGGAGAGGAACCAGGGGTACCTGAATGAATGTCTTATAGTTCCTGCCCCAAAGGTGTTTACAGTATAGCAGGGTGACAGGTAAGTCATTAAATAAAGGCATACCCTAATATCATGATAGAGATAGGCGAAAGATCTACTAAGAAATAAATCCATGGAATTTTGTCCACAAGTTATATTCATTCATGCAGCAAATATTTATTGACTACCTTCTATTATGTTAGACACTCAGGATATAAAAGCTCATGAAAATTATTTCCCATTCTTAAGGAACTCATAATCTCCTGTGACAAACAAGAAAGTTAACATTTACAGCCAAGTATGATAAGAGTCATGGCAAAGATACTCACAGGTCACAAAGGGAGAACAGAGAAAGATATTGTACCCAGCCTGAGGGCCAGAGAAGACTATAGGAAGAGACAAAGTTTGTTTATTAAAGGCTGGGTAGGAGATAGCTCCACTGGCAGGAGCAACTTCTCTAGGTCTATGATCTGGTACATATGAATCTGCCGATGTGATCCCTCATGTACACGGTGATGCAATCCATATGGAAATACTCTGTGACAGGGTTCATGGCACAACAACCCTACATTATGGCCCACCATAATTCATTTTAGTAGAACCCAAATCAATCCTCTCTTGAGCCTAGACCATATATTCAGATGGTCTCCCTGGGCATGATTTTATTACTTGTCTTCATGTTTTAATCACACACTCTAATAAAACATGGGCCATTTAAAGGCAGTCAGTCACTCAGGGACCGAAGTCACCTGGTAGGGTTTGGTGGTCTGCCAACTTAAAGCTTGGCCCTGTATTGCTAGGCAAAGAAAGATTGCCCCTAAGATAAATATTTGGAGTTCAGAAGACATGGCCAGACTGCAATATTTTTAAGTTATGGAAGATCACATTTGGAGCTTCAATTCTCAGGTATATCTATCGTCTTAATTTATTTGGTTAAATTAAAAAATACACAGGAAAACAGTGAGGCTTAAAAATACAATACTAGTAGGAAAATCTCAAGATAAACTTGTGCTGAACAAATATTAAGTCCGCAAAGATAAAAATGTAAATTTATAGTCAGAACTTTTGTTCTAACTTTTAGTGTCCTAGTAAAGACATTAGGCTTACAGAAGAAAGAAGAAAGTGGTTTTGGCATATTTTTTCTTGCTTTTAATCTTGGATCAAGAAGAAAGGTAAGCTCCATGTTTGCCAGAAATTTCCTGTGATAGTAGGAAGATCACTGGTTTAGGATTCAGGAATTCAGGAATCTCAGCCAAGCATCTCAACTCTCTCTGAGCCTGGGTCCCTCATCTTTTAAAAGGCGACTAATAATAGGAGCACTAGTGGAAAGATCAACTTTCTGAGCCTCAGTTTCTCCATCTGTAATGTGAGATAGTTGTATTGATAAAGGGAAGGCTGGTAGGCACCTTGAGGGCCAAATAGAAATAATTGCTAGTGGCTGCTAAGAGCATGTCCTAAGAAGGATGCTACAGTGATATCCTGGCCCAGAGGGACAGCTCCATGATTAATTAAAGTCAGGCCATGGGCCAGCCTGTATTTCTTCTCATCATAATATTCATGGCCTTAACAGAGGCACAAACTATTAAGGAAGAGAGGTAAATGGGGGAATGAGGATTTAGGATATTATATCTGAAGTGCATTCAAATCCGAAGAGCATAACCAGACTGTGATCAAATGTCCTGGATTTCAAAGGATCTTTGTGGGTCTGGTGAAAATTGTTGCATAGCCTCATAACTCTTAGCCCAATCAGTTAACATTTAAACCTGTATTATTCAAAAATCATCTAAATTGTCACTTCACACCCATTAAGATAGCTATTATTAAATGTTTTAAATAACAAGCATTGATGAGGATGTGAAGAAATTCTAATCCTTATACATTGCTGGTAAGAATGTAAAATGATGCAGCAGCTGTGGAAAAGACTTGACGTTTCCTCATAAACTTAAACATAGAATCAGCATATGATCTAGAAATTCCACTTTGGGGTATATACCCAAAATATTTGAAAGCAGGGACTCAAACAGATATTTGTACCACATGTTAATAGCAGCATTATTCACAATAGCTAAAAGGTGGATAAAACCCAAATGCCCATCAATGGATGAATGGATATACAAAATGTGGCATACATATACAATGCAATAATATCTAATCTTTAGCCCTGGCTAGCAGTTATTAAACAAATTTGTATTAAACAAATTTATTCCTAAGAAAAGTACATTTTTGTTGTTTGAAATAGACTTAATATATACCCTTCATAATTCAGATGGGATGCAAAAGTCACTATTGGACATTAAGAATATACATTTAGAAGTGGTGATTTATTTGATATTGTTTTTGAAGCATCAGCAAAAAAAATTGAATGAATTCATTTGTTGTTTTATTTATCAGATACAACTGAAACAGATATTGCCAAAGCCATTAGAAGAGAAACCTCAAATTCAAGTGGTTAATTAGTAATATTTGCCAATATTATCAAAAAGCAAAAGCTTTTACTTGTATTGACCAAATGAAGGAGGAAGCACATGCAGACTGTGTATCATTCTTAAGTAACAAAAATATAATGAAATGATAATGTTTTAAAAAATCAACTTACATTTATATAGCATTTTCCCATAAATACATTCATGTATGCTGGCATATATACTTTTTTATACAAAAATATAATATTCTGTATGTAAAATAATATCTATTAATTATCACTGTAATGACAAATGGGAAGTTTTTTAAACTGTATTGGCTATTTCAATGAAGACAGTACAGGATATTTGAAATGTTGAATTACGCTTCCAACTCAGGGTTTTCCTTGTTATTTTATAGACTGGAAAAGAAGGCAAGGCTTCCTTTGTATTTTTAACCTTCAGGTTTTCAAATTAAAGTACATTGGGCCAAAGGGGGAAAAATTCCAGTCCATACCTGGAGAGAAAAGCATACTGTGAAAGTTAGATCCTCTTCATGAATCCAGGTAAGAAATGAAATTTGGATGATTACTGTAATTCACCAGAAACTTTATGTCTACTTCTCAGTTGACTCCACAGCAGGGCAATGAGATGGGTACTACCATGTCAATTGTACAGACAGGTAAACTGACCCTCCAAAGGGCCAAATACATGTACATGACCTCACAGCCAGTAAATTACAAAGCCTGTGCTCTTTCCACACTGTAAGTGCATATCCTGAGAGGCATTAGGGAGGTAATACAGGCTATGCAAGATTTATAAACATTTTTTAAGATCAGTATGTGCTTGGTAGCAAATAATTGTTATTAGAAGTCCTATATTATAATACTAAATTATATATATATATAATATTATGGATTTATTATAACTATATAGAGTTGACCTTGAACAACATATTTGAACTGTGTGAGTCCACTTATAAGAGGATTTTTTTTCAACAGTAAATTCTACACAGACCTTGGTTGGTTGAATCTGCAGATTCAGAATGACAAATAAGGAGGAACCTCCTTTATGAAAGGCTGACTATAAGTTACATGCAGGGTTTTGACTGCACAGAGGGTCAGCTCCCCTAACCCCCTACTCCCGTTGTTCAAAGGTCAACTGTATATATGCTATATGTGTATATACACATATAGCATAATAATATATGTCTATATTACTATACTATTATGGATTTTTAATTTGAATTGTTTATATATACCAATTTAATTTAAATCTGTTAATTTTATTTAAATATGCTAAATCCAATCTATTAATTGAATAAGTTTCTGGATACATACAAAAATATATGTAGGCATAATCCTTCAAAGGACTGACAATTTAATGTGGAAGATAGAAAATTGATTCTAATGTAGGCAAATTGGGTTAAGGGCTATGATAGAGATATAAACAGTCATTAGTATGTAATAGAAAAAATTCATACAGATGTCTTATTCAGCCAAGCATTTAGAAAAAATAATTTTTAAAAACTGATAAATGAAAATTATGATTTTATATATGGAGTGGGCTCGATGGCTATGGATTGAGAATATAACTTGGACTCTAAAGAAATTCTGTGGAGAATTTGTCTTCACATCTATGACAGTCAGTAGCAAGTTTATCTGCACTGAGGATGGGGTAAGTACAAACTTGTTTTAACTACAACGAGGAATTTTTGACAGGGAGGAAAAAGGACTTTCTGAGATATATATATATATACGGGTGTGTGTGTGTGACTTTGCAATGTGAGGAGTCATTATTCAAGAATAATAATAACCCGGTGCTTTTTATTTGGTAATATGCTCTCATGTATGTTATTTCCTCACTAGTTTTGCTGTCAAGTAGGTATGGCTGGTATTTTATCTTCTTTTTTTTTAATAGACCAATTCATCAAGGCTAACCTACTCATCAAGGTTTATATAGCTGGTAAATAATGAACTCAAGCCTGAAATATAGGATTCCTTAGTCTAAAGTTTGTAAATTTTGTATTATAGAGTCCAAATTCAATTTGAATGTAGTTCTGCTCAGAGGGAGGGAAATGGGTGAGAAATGCAGAATTTTATTGATGAAAAATTTAGAAATTGTCTTCAGGAGTTGCAAACTTAATGCCTTGCAGGGCCAGATAGGTAGTGTAAATAGTGAAGCAGCTGGTTATAAATTGGAGGGAATGCATGTTCTGTGAAGCAGTCAGCAGTCTGGGTTAAGCCTCAGTTACAAAGAATTTCCAAATCTAAGTCACTTAACATGTGATACCCATTATATTGGACGGAGAAGAGAAAATTTGGCAAGTCACTCACTGGCTTGCTAAAGTGGCTAAAGGCTACTCTGGAGTGACACATGTACTTCCACTTGATGCTCATGGTATGCCTAATTCCAAGTAAGAGTTGAGGGGAAGAGAACAGAGGAAGTGCTGTCCTACCATGTATCAGAAAGTGATGACAGAAATATTTAGCGAGGGGATGCAGGCTCCCTTCGTGTCACCAAATATTCAGTTCATTCTCCTTTTTACACAAAAAAATACATTCTCATCACTAAGGGAGACAGCCCCAGAATCCCACTTTGTCAAAGTATCAAGCTAAAAGTCCATACTCTCTGGGTGACCTGTGAAGTCTTTACTTCAGTCCCAGATGTCTTCTTGCAATCTGGAGATCTTTGAACTAAAAAGTTAAACCTGCCCCCTCCACATATCAACACACACTAGGGGCTGGGGCAGAAAAACAGCAATGAACACTCCTGCAATGAAAAATCGCAGGAGTTGGACAGCAAACACTGGTTTATAGATATGCTGAAATCCCATGGTGCAGATATTTGCAAGGACTACCTTCATTGAAGATGGGGATATTCTTTGGTTAAACACTGATTCTACTCCTTGGAAGAAACTCTCAAGGCCCTTGCTCTCTGCAGACCTCGGTTCTGCTTTCTGAAAGGTTCTTCTTCACCTATTATCTTTATCCACATGCATAGTAGGCATTGGGGAATACACTCTCTTTGGGGCTGAGTAGCTTTCTCAGACCACTTCCTGAACACAGAAAGTTTCAGGGCCCAAAGATTAGGTTAATATTTATATGATCACAGATTGTTTAGTACATGCTGAAAGTTTCTTTGGCTGTAAGTCTCACAAGAACTTACTAGGTGTATTAGTCATGGTTCTGCAGAGAAACAGAACCAATAAGACGTATATGTAAAGAGAACGAGGATTTATTACAAGGAATTGGCTCACACAATTATGGAGGCTGAAAAATCCCACAATCTGCACACAGAAAGCTGGAGGACCAGGAGAGCCAGTGATGTAGTTACAGTCTGAATCCAAAGTCCTGAGAATCAGGAGGGCCAATGGTGTAAATTCCAGCCAGCAAGCTCAAGACCCAGAATGAACCATTGTTTCAGTTCAAGTCTGAAGGCAGAAAAAAAAAAAGATATCCCAGCTCAAGGCAGTCAGACAGGGGAAGTTCCCTCCTATTAGAGGGATGATTTGCCTTTTTGTTTTATTCAGGCCTTCAACTAATTGGATGAGGCCCACTCACATTAGGGAGGGCAATCTGCTTTACTCAGTCTACAGATTCAAATGCAATTCTTATCCAAAAACACTCTCACATACACCTGGAATAATGTTTGACCAAATATCTGGGCACTCTCTGGGGCAGTCAAGTGGACACATAAAATTAACCATCAAAATAGTACTACCTGCATTTTTTTTCCTAGTTATAATCCCTAGATTATGTTTTCATGTATGTGTGTGGTTTGTGTGTATTTGCTTTCTCAACCCCATGATTCTCACTTTTGCTTTCTTGATTTATTTGTGGGTACCTTAAGTACAGCAGGCTTCCGTGAAAAGCCATTGTCACCTCTTCTCTGAGCGATTTTGTTTAATTGAGGGATTTACTGGATACCACAACAGTACTCTGAGACATCTTAGTCCAATCATACTCTTGATTTGATCCTTGTAATAAGGCTGAGCTCTAACCAATATTTGTTTTTCAAAGGCCTTTTTGGTTTTATGTTTTAGTTGTTGGGGTTAAGAAGCAGTTGTCATTTCCAAACCTACAAATACATGGATTTCATTATTCTTTCTCTTCTCTTTTATTTCTTTTTGAAAACTGGCCAATTGTCAGAGCTCATTTCTTTCATGTGATAGCTCAGTATTACCATTCTGTTTTCCTACTTCTTCCTCCAGTTACTGCAGATAATATTTTTACCAAATGTTTGCCATTGAATAAGATAGAAAACCATCCTTCCAGCTTTTGATATCAGTTTCCTTACCACCTGCCAAATGACCACTAAGAAAATGCAACATATATTCAGTTATGGTTGTTGTTGTTATTTTTGGTGGTGTTGGAATGTAGAACGCACTACTGGACACTAATTTCTATAGCATTCAGCACAGGTGAGGTTAGGCTGCTATAACAAACAACCACCACCATTTTAGAAATTTGTAACAATATAAGACTATTTTCTGCTAAGACTACATGTTTGCTGTGGGCTCTGTTCCACATTCTTCACTCCTGGACCCAGACTGACAATGCAGCCACCATCCCAAACACTGTCACTTGCCATGACAGAGGAAAAACAAGAATGAGTCTAATTGTGCACTGGCTCTCAAACATTTGCTGTGTGTTTAACTGGCCAAAGCAACTCACACAGATACAAATAAATCCTAAGGAGTGAATATGGGCAATTTAATTGTGTGTCAGAGGAAGCTAAGTGGAAATATTTGCTTAATAATAGTACTGATTACCACACACTTCCTAACTGCATACATAACCTGACTTTTCCAAATAAAATAAGTCCTTCATTTGGATGTGGGTTTTCAGTTTCTAATCCTCTGTCTAAATACACATTCACATTTTTACAGATAGGATAACTGAAACTCTGAGGATTCATACAAAGAAACTCAGCAAGTGAGTTTCAGGACCTAATCCTCACTAAATTGCACAGAGCAGTGTGTTGTTTTAGAAAAAGCCCAGGCTTTGGTCTCAGTATGAACTGGGTTCAAGTCTCAACTACACAGCTATGTTTCTGAGTTTATGTAGCTAAGTTAGTTTACCTCTCTGAACTTCATGTTCTACATTTGCCATATAGAAAGATATTAGAGCTTGCTATCCTGCATGAGCTGTTGTAAAGATAAAGCTTAAAAAATTATTGAAGGTGCTTCAACAATTCTACCGTTAAATTAACATTTGTTGCTGGAGTGTGTCATTTTGGTGTAGACAAGTCAGGTCTTGCTAGTTGAGCTTACACTTTCCAGGACCCCTAAGCAAAATGTGATTGCTCTTGGCATGTGTGTGTTTTTGAGGTCTTAGTCTTTAGGAAGTAACAGATTGTCTCATGAGAAGAGAGACTCAGGCAACTAAGCAACAAAGAGGATTTTTTTTGTGTGCTCAATAGTAAAGGCTCAGTGTGACTTCAAATGTTTGCTTGAGGAAAGAAATCAGAGAACAAAATGCCACTTGGATCCAGAGTCCTTTATTGTCTCCAAGCTCAAGGATCTCTGAAAACTGATTCTCCAAGGACTACCCTTCAGTTTGACTGAAGAGTGTGCTGACTATGCTAATTCCTAAAGGAACTTACTCAACTCATGAAATTTGATGGGTGGGAGTCAAAATGAAATGATGCTGGGCTTCATTCTGATCTCTCTTGAAAAATCCATCTAAACTGTTTAAGAGTTAGGAATGAGATACTTTCTTCTGAATTAACTGAATGTTTCAGTCTGAAAGCAGTGGTTCTCATACCACTCCATAATTTTCCATAAGAATTAGTTGAGTGTATTAGAACATTATGATTCCAAGATTCAGCCACCAAATTCTAAGAATTTGATTTGATGGTTTGGAGATCTGGCCTGGAAAGCTGTATGCATGAAGATCATGATTTGAGAAATTCTGGACCTACATCTTCCGATTTTGGCTGCAAATTAGAAATCACCTGGCCAGTTCTTAAAATTGAACTGTGCCTGGGCTCCATCCCAAATATTTGAGAATTTCTGAGGGTTGGGGGCCCAGGCACAGGAATTATGTTAAAGCACCCAAGGGATTCTAATGTGTAGCCAGGGTTGAGAACCTCTGTCTCTAGTCTAAAGAGACCTCTGTCAGGTTAAAGGATGCTATGCCAGTGTCCTGAAAGATATTTGATAGGATAGGTTTCTCTTTACTTTTAGTATCACAGAAAATTAGAGTAGAAGGTATCTAATAGGACTAAGGTTTTTCAACTTAGAATGTCTGCATTGTTCTAACAGGGACAAAAAAGTGTCAAGAAAGGAAATTTCCAGACCAGACTGGAGAAAAATTGTGCAAAGTTAACACCACTTCCCAGTCAGATCCATGCAGATCCTACCAATCTTTCAGCATTAACAAATCCCTAAACCCTCCTTCCACTCCTCATTTCTGTCCTCCTGGTTCTCCAAACTTGCCTTTCTGTGTTCAAATTCCTGCTCTCAACAGGGGTCTGAAAGCTCTTTTTTTTTTTAAGTTCAAATGCATTTCTTTTAAATTTATGCATATACTTTTTTTAAATAGATCTTTATTGGAATATAATTGCTTCACAATACTGTGTTAGCTTCTGCTGTACAACAAAGTGAATCAGCCATATGTATACGTATATCCCCATATCCCTTTCCTCTTGAGCCTCCCTCTCACCCTCCCTATCCCACCCCTCTAGGTCATCGCAAAGCACAGAGCTGATCTCCCTGTGCTATGCAGCAGCTTCCCACTAGCTATTTTAAATCTGGTAGTGTATATATATCACTGCTACTCTCATTCCATAGACCATTTTTCTCTCAACCAGCTCTTATACCAGGTCTCTGCAAAGGCTTTTAAGTTATAAATTGAACTCCTAAAAGCTCATTCCTTTCTACAGATGTTCTGCTGCCATCTCATCCTAACTGCAATTTGGATTTTCCTTAGCCACATACTTCCCTGAAAAGCATCTCCAAAGGAGACCACTACTCCTATTCTCACCCTTTGAGTTACAATTCACATACTTATTGCACTGCACTGAAGCTTTCAGATAATTACAGGGCTCTCATCTCTCACTGAGTAAAATTTTCTGATTTAAATTGCACACCCATCATCTCAACATTGTGTTCAACTGATCTCTTCCCTAAAACTTTGTGTTTAACCTAACATATACTGAGCATCTTTAAAAAGCTAGGTACCAGTTATGTAAATAAGCATAATAGGATTTAAATTCTTTTTCTTTGAGTTTAATTTTATTTTAATACAGCAGGTTCTTATTAGTTATTTATTTTATACATATTAGTATATATATATATGTCAATCCCAATCTCCCAATTCATCCCACCACGACCACACCACCGCTTTCGTCCTTTGGTGTCCATATGTTTATTCTCTACATCTGTGTCTCTATTTCTGCCTTGCAAACCAGTTGATCTGTACCATTATTCTAGATTCCACATATATGTGTTAGCATTTGTTTTTCTCTTTCTGACTTACTTCACTCTGTATGACAGTCTCTAGGACCATCCACATCTCTACAAAAGACCCAATTTTGTTCCTTTTTATGGATAAGTAATATTCCATTCTATATATGTACCACAACTTCCTTATCCATTCATCTGTCAATGGGCATTCATCTGTCAGTGTCCTGGCTATTGTAAATAGCACTGCAATGAACAGTTTGATACATGACTCTTTTTGAATTATGGCCTTCTCAGGGTATATGTCCAGTACTGGGATTGCTGGGTCGTATGGTACTTCTGTTTTTAGTTTTTAAGGAATCTCCATACTGTCCTGCATAGCAGCTGTATCATTTTATATTCCCACCAACAGTGCAAGAGTGTTCTCTTTTCTACACATCCTCTCCAGCATTTATTGTTTGTAGATTTTTTTTAACATCTTTATTGGAATATAATTGCTTTACAATGGTGTGTTACTTTCTGCTTTATAACAAAGTGAATCAGTAATACATACGCTTATGTTCCCATATCTCTTCCCTCTTGCATCTCCCTCCCTCCCCCCCTCCATATCCCACCCCTCTAGGTGGTCACAGACCAACGAGCTGATTTCCCTGTGCTATGGGACTGCTTCCCACTAGTTATCTATTTTATTTTGGTAGTGTATATATGTCCAGGCCATTCTCTCACTTTGTCACAGCTTACCCTTCCCCCTCCCCATATCCTCAAGTCCATTCTCTAGTAGGTCTGTGTCTTTATGCCCATCTTACCCCTAAGTTCTTCATGACCTTTTTTTCTTTTTTGATTCCATATATATGTGTTAGCATAGAGTATTTTTTTTTCTCCTTCTGACTTACTTCAGTCTGTATGACAGACTCTAGGTCCATCCACCTCACTACAAATAACTCAGCTTTGTTTCTTTTTATGGCTGAGTAACATTCCATTGTATATATATGCCACATCTTCTTTATCCATTCATCTGTTCATGGACACTTAGGTTGCTTCCATGTCCTGGCTATTGTAAATAGAGCTGCAGTGAACATTGTTGTACATGACTCTTTTTGAATTATGGTTTCCTCAGGGTACATGCCCAGTAGTAGGATTAATGGGTCATATGGTAGTTCTATTTTTAGTTTTTTAAGGAACTTGCATACTGTTCTGCATAGTGGCTCTATCATTTTACATTCCCACCAACAGTGCAAGAGGCTTCCCTTTTCTCCACATCCTCTACAGCATTTATTGTTTGTAGATTTTTTGATGATGGCCATTCTGACTGGTGTGAGGTGATACCTCATTGTAGTTTTGATTTGCATTTCTCTAATGATTAGTGATGTTGAGCATCCTTTCATGTGATTGTTGGCAATCTGTATATCTTCTATGGAGAAATGTCTGTTTAGGTCTTCTGCCCATTTTTTTTTTTTTTTTTTTTTTTTTTTGCGGTACGCGGGCCTCTCACTGCTGTGGACTCTCCCATTGAGGAGCACAGGCTCCAGATGCGCAGGCCCAGCGGCCATGGCTCACGGGCCCAGCTGCTCCGCGGCATGTGGGATCTTCCCGGACCGGGGCACGAACCCGTGTCCCCTGCATCGGCAGGCGGACTCTCAACTACTGCGCCACCAGGGAAGCTTCTGCCCATTTTTTGACAGGATTGTTTGTTTTTTTAAATACTGAGCTGCATGAGTTGTTTATATAATTTGGAGATTAATGCTTTGTCCGTTCATTCATTTGCAAATACTATCTCCCATTCTGAGAGTTGTCTTTTCAACTTGTTTATACTTTCCTTTGTTGTGCAAAAGCTTGGAAGTTTCATTAGGTCCCTTTTGTTCATTTTTTTTTTTTTTTTTTTGCGGTACGCGGGCCTCTCACTGCTGTGGCCTCTCCCGTTGTGGAGCACAGGCTCCGGACGTGCAGGCCCAGCGGCCATGGCTCACGGGCCCAGCCTCTCCGCGGCATGTGGGATCCTCCCGGACCGGGGCACGAACCCGCGTCCCCTGCATCGGCAGGCGGACTCTCAACCACTGCGCCACCAAGGAAGCCCCCTTTTGTTCATTTTTGTTTTTATTTCCCTTACTCTGGGAGGAGGGTCAAAAAAGATCTTGCTGTGATTTATGTCAAACAGTGTTCTTCCTATGTTTTCTTCTAAAAGTTTTATATTGTCTGATCTTACATTTAGGTCTTTAATCCATTTTGAGTTTATTTTTGTGTATGGTGTTAGGGAGTGTTCTAATTTCATTTTTTTTACATGTAGCTTCCAGTTTTCCCAGCACCACTTATTGAAGAGACTCTCTCTTCTCCATTGTATATTCTTGCCTCCTTTGTCATAGATTAGTTGACCATAGGTGCGTGCATTTATCTCTGGGCTTTCTATCGTGCTCCATTGATCTATATTTCTGTTTTTGTACCAGTACCATACTGTCTTGATTACTGTAACTTTGTAGTATAGTCTGAAGTCAATAAGTCTGATTCCTCCAGCTCTGGTTTTTTCCCTCAAGATTGTTTTGGCTATTTGGGGTCTTTTGCGTCTCCATACAAATTTTAAGATTTTTTTTGTTTTGGTTCTGTAAAAAGTGCCATTGGTAACTTGATAGGGATTGCATTGAATCTGTAGATTGCTTTGGGTAGTATAGTCATTTTCACAATATTGATTCTTCCAATCCAAGATCATGGTATATCTCTCCATCTCTTTGTGTCATCTTTAATTTCTTTCATCAGTGTCTTATAGTTTTCTGAGTAGAGCTCTTTGACCTCCTTAGGTAGGTTTATTCCTGTGTATTTTATTCTTTTTGTTGTAGGGATGAATGGGATTGTTTCCTTAATTTCTCTTTCTGAACTTTCATTGCTAGTGTATAGGAATTCAAGTGATTACTGTGCATTAATTTTGTATCCTGCAATTTTACCAAATTCATTGATTAGCTCTAGTACTTGTCTGGTGGCATCTTTAGGATTATCTACATATATTATCATGTCATCTGTGAAGAGTGAGAGTTTTACAACTTCTTTTCCAATTTGGATTTCTTTTATTTCTTTTTCTTCTCTGATTTCTCACACTAGGACTTCCAAAACTATGTTGAATAATAGTGGAGAGAGTAGACATCCTTTTCTTGTTCCTGATCTCAGAGGAAATGCTTTCAGTGTTTCACCGTTGAGAATGATGTTTTCTGTGGGTTTGTAGCATATGGCCTTTATTATGTTGTGGTAAGTTCACCTCTTTGCCCAAATTCTGGACAGTTTTTATCGTAAATTGGTGTTGAATTTTGTCAAAAGCTTTTTCTGCATCTATTGAGATGATTATATGGTTTTTATTCCTCAATTTGTTAATATGGTGTATCCCATTGATTGATTTGCGTATATTGAAGAATCCTTGCATCTCTGGGATAAATCCCACTTGATCATGGTGTATGATCCTTTTAATGTGTTGTTGGATTCTGTTTGCTAGTATTTTGTTGAGGACTTTTGCATTCATATTCATCAGTGTTATTGGTTTGTAATTTTCTTTTTTTGTAGTATCTTTGCCTGGTTTTGGCATCAGGGTGATGGTGACCTCGTAGAATGAGTTTAGGAGTGTTCCTTCCTTGGCAATTTTTTGGAAGAGTTTGAGAAGGATGGGTGTTAGTTCTTCTCTAAATGTTTGATAAAATTCAACTGTGTAGCCATCTGGTCCTGTACTTTTGTTTGTTGGAAGATTTTTAATCACAGTTTCAATTTCATTACTTGTGATTGGTCTGTTCAAATTTTCTATTTCTTCCTGGTTCAGTCTTGGAAGGTTATAACTTTCTAAGAATTTGTCCATTTCTTGCACGTTGTCCATTTTATTCGCATAGAGTTGCTTGTAGTAGTCTCTTAATGTGCTTTGTATTTCTGAGCTGTCCATTGTAACTTCTCCTTTTTCATTTCTAATTTTATTGATTTGAGTCCTCTCCCTCTTTTTCTTGATGAGTCTGGCTAAAGGTTTATTAATTTCAATTTTCTTCTCAAGAAACAGCTTTTAGTTTTATTGATCTTTGCTAGAGTTTTCTTTGTTTCTATTTCATTTATTTTGACTCTGATCTTTATGATTTCTTTCCTTCTACTAATTTAGGATATTGTTTGTTCTTCTTTCTCTAGCTCCTTTAGGTGTAAGGTTCAATTGTTTATTTGAGATTTTTCTTATTTCTTGAGGTAGGATTGCATTGCTATAAACTTCCCTCTTAGAACTGCTTTTGCTGCATCCCAAAGGTTTTGGATCCTTGTGTTTTAATTTTCCTTTGTCTCTAGTTACTTTTGATTTCCTCTTTGATTTCTTCAGTGATCCTTTTCGTATTTAGTAACATATTGTTTAGCTTCCATGTGTTTGTGGTTTTTACGGGTTTTTTTCCCTTTAGTTTATTTCTAATCTCATAGCACTGTGGTTGGAAATGATGCTTGATACCATTTCAATTTTCTTAAATTTACAGAGGCTTGATTTGTGACCCAAGATATGATCTATGCTGGAGAATGTTCCGTGTGCACTTGAGAAGTGTAATCTGCTATTTTCGGATGGAATGTCCTATAAATATCAGTTAAATCTATCTGGTCTATTGTGTCATTTAAAGCTTGTCCTTCCTTATTAATTTTCTGTTTGGATGACATGTCCATTGGTGTATGTGAGGTGTTATAGTCCCCTACTATTATTGTGTTACTGTCTATTTCCTCATTTATAGCTGTTAGCATTTGCCTTATGTATTGAGGTGCTCCTATGTTGGGTGCATAAATATTTATAATTGTTATATCTTCCTCTTGGTTTGATCCCTTGATCATTATGTATGGTCCTTCCTTGTCCCTTGTAACATTCTTTATTTTAAAGTCTATTTTATCTGATATGAGTACTGCTACTCCAGCTTTCTTTTGATTTCCATTTGCATGGAATGTCTTTTTCCATCCCCTCACTTTCAGTCTGCATGTGTCCCTAGGTCTGAATTGTGTCTCTTGTAGACAGCATATATATGTGTCCTGTTTCTGTATCCATTCAGTGAGCCTGTGACTTTTGGTTGGAGCATTTAATCTATCTACATTTAAGGTGATTATAGATATGTATGTTCCTGTTACTATTTTCTTAACTGTTTTGCATTTGTTTCTGTAGGTCCTTTTCTTCTCTTGTGTTTCCCACTTAGAGAAGTTCCTTTAGCATTTGTTGTTGAGCTGGTTGGTGGTGCTGAATTTTCTTAATTTTTGCTTGTCTGTAAAGCTTTTGCTTTCTCCATCAAATCTGAATGGGATCCTTTCTGGGTAGAGTAATCTTGTTTGTATGTTCTTCCCTTTCATCACTTTAAATATATCATGCCACTCCCTTCTGGCTTGTAAAATTTCTGCTGAGAAATCAGCTGTTATCCTTATGGGAGTTCCCTTGTATGTTATTTGTCAGTTTTCCCTTGTTGCTTTTAATAATTTTTCTTTGTCTTTAATTTTTGTCAGTTTGGTTCTATGTATCTCGGTGTGATTTTCCTTGGGTTTATACTGCATGGGACTCTGCACCTTCTGAACTATTTCCTTTCCCACCTTAGGGAAGTTTTCAACTATAATCTCTTCAAATATTTTCTCAGGTCCATTCTCTCTCTCTTCTCCTTCTAGGACCCCTATAATGTGAATGTTTGTGTGTTTAATGTGGTCCCAGAGGTCTCTTAGGATGACTTCATTTCTTTGCATTCTTTTTCTTTATTCTGTTCCACAACAGTGAATTCCACCATTCTGTCTTCCAGGTCACTTATCTGTTCTGCAGCCTCAGTTATTCTGCTATTGATTTCTTCTAGTGTATTTTTCATTTCAGTTATTGTATTGTTCATCTCTGTTTGTTTGTTCTTTTATTCTAGGTCTTTGTTAAACATTTCTTGCATCTTCTCAATCTTTGCCTCCATTCTTTTTCCAAGGTCCTGGATCACCTACCATTATTCTAAATTCTTTTTCTGGAAGGTCGCCTATCTCCACTTCATTTAGTTTTTTTTTTTTTTTTTCATTTTTCATATCTTTCTGTGAATGTGGTTTTCATTCCACAGGCTGCAGGATTGCAGTTCTTCTTGCTTCTTCTGTCTGCCCTCTGGTGAAAGAAGCTATCTAAGAAGCTTGTGCAAGCTTCCTGTTGGGAGGGACTGGTGGTGAGTAGAGCTGGGTGTTGCTCTGGTGGGCAGAGCTCAGTAAACCTTTAATCTGCTTGTCTGCTGATGGGTGGGGCTGACTTCCCTCCTTGTTGGTTTTTTGACCTGAGGTGACTCAGCACTGGAGACTCCAGGCTGTTTGGTGGGGCTAATGGCAGACTCCAGGAGGGCTTATGCCAAGGAGTACCCCCAAGAACTTCTGCTGCCAGTGTCCTTGTCCCCACAGTGAGCCAGTCACTCCCCTCCTCTGCAGGAGACTCTCCAACACTAGTAGGTAGGTCTGGTTCAGTGTCCTATGGGATCACTGCTCCTTCCCCCTGTGTCCTGATATGCGCACTCCTTTGTGTGTGCCCTCCAATAGTGGAGTCTCTGTTTCCCCCAGTCCTGTTGAAGTCCTGCAATCAAATCCCTACTAGACTTCAAAGTCTAATTCTCTGAGAATTTCCCCTCCTGTTGCCAGACCCCCAGGTTGGGAAGCCTGACTTGGGTCTCAAAACCTTCACTCCAGTGGGTGGACTTCTGTGGTATAATTGCTTTCCAGTTTGTGAGTCACCCACCCAGTGGTTATGGGATTTGATTTTATTGTGGTTGTGCCCCTCCTACCATCTCATTGTGGCTTCTCCTTTGTCTTTGGATGTGCGGTATCCTTTCTGGTGAGTTCCAGTGTCTTCCTGTCAATGATTGTTCAGCAGTTAGTTGTGATTCCAGTGCTCTCACAAGAGGGAATGAGCACACATCTTTCTACTCTGCATTCTTGAACCAATCTCAAGATTTATATTCTTAATGATAGGGAAGGAAACTGAGTCTCAGTGAGGTATGATTTGTCAAGTAAATGAGATGGAGAGGCAGAATCTGAGCTTAGATCTGTTCAACTGCAGAGTGCAAGCTCTTGATATCAGTTTATTTTTAAATTAGTTATTTATTTATTATTAAATATTTCAGAAGTACACAAGATTTTGTAGACAGATAAGTTAGGGAGTATCCAGAGGAAGAGAACCAGATACAGTTCTTGACATAAGAGAAATTTAGGCCTAAGGCACTTTGTGATACAAGCCTGGCCACAATGTCCACTATACAGAAGAACAGGTCTCAGTAGTTAATGAATTTAAGGGAACAAAAGAATGTATGAACAAACAGCTATTACCAATCCAGGAAAATAATGTAATCATATCAGAGACAATAAATCAGTCACAAGGACTCCCAGTTGTTTTTCAAAGGTAAAGGTTAGCCTGAAGCACATTCTTGAGCTGTTTTGAAGGGTTTAGACCCTCTTGAGTATTCAACCACCAGAGTAACTGGAGCCAGAATTGATAATCCTGATCTTTGCTGGTCTTCAGGACTTCAATCAACTAGGGCCTGGACTATGTCAATCTAGAATGACCTTGGCCTCAGTTCTATGCTGACATCTCCTCTTCACCATGCAAGCACAGGTAGGACTCACTCTACCTGGATGACTATACCCACCCCTCAAGAATATGCATGCACTCTTATCTTAAAACTTCCCCAATTTTGCTGTTTGGAGAGACACGGCTTTAGAAAATATCCCCAGTGTTCTCCTTACTTGTTGCAAGTAATAAAATACTTCCTTCTCCCGTTCTTTGACTTGGTTGTGCATTTGACTTGACACCCACCAAGAGGTAAACCCAGTTTTCAGGTAACAGTATAACATGTAATAGAATGAACATCTGAGTACTGGCCACTTTGCTTAAGAAATACAATATTAAAAATACAGTTGAAAGCCCTATAGATACCAGTCTAATTGCATTTGCATCACTCATCTTCCTTCCCCAAAGCTGACAACAGATAGAGCTGGAGTTGGAATGGCTCTTCAGAGTTGTCTCCAATTGAGATAAGAGGCCAGGTTTTGTGCCCCTGCATTTTTTCAAGTTCTTATGAAATATGTATGCAATTTAACTTTATATAAGGCCTTAAAGTGACTTATATTGTGGATCTATTTCTTCATGCACTATAAAATAACAAATTAGGAAGTCATTGGTGGGGGGGGGTGACTTTTTCTGGAGAAACCTGAGGCAGCATGGTTTGACAGAATGTTAATTTCTTTGGGATTTTCCAGAACACAATAAGAGTGTAAATTTTAGTTTTAAACCTGTGTGGGGCTAGATCTTGGAATTTTAATGTTCTTACATGTTCTTAAGCTGATGCTTATAAAGAATTATGGAATAGTTTGAAAACCACTGCCATAATAGTGAAGCATCCAATTAATTCAGAAGAAAGTACCTCATTCCTAACCCTTATAAAGTTTGATGAATTTCCCAGGAGGGATAAAAATGAAGCATAACATCACTTCATTTGACTCCCACCCATAAAATTCCATGAATTCAATGTGCTCCTTTGAGATTTAGTATAGTCAGCATGCTTTTCAGTCTAATCTAAGAGTGGTCCTTGAAGAACTTGTTTTCATGCCTGGGGTCACTGAGATAGATGTCCTTCCACATCCCTTCATTGTCATGGATCAAAGAATCCCATTAATAAGGATCTAGCCTACCATTTGAGTACAGATATATATCTCTGTTGGAATAAAAGTGCTTCAGGGAGGACAGACAATGAAATTCCCAAGGAAAATTGTTCTAAGACAAGAAGTTTGAGTGTCTGGACTAAGTGGCAGGAACAGAATATAAAGTAGCTGGTAGTTCCAGCTGTGGTATGAGGTGGGTCTGGCTGTCTGACTCTCTCTTGATCTAGTCCCCTCTCCACCCCTGTACCCCAGAGCACCTGTGTGCCATGAGAAACAAGATCACCAGCTGAAAAGAACCATGTCCCAGGTGCCCATCAGCTTTGCTGTGGTTGACCCCTCTGAAAGAGCTGGCAGTGATAACAGAAGCTTGGTGGAGAGGGAGGGGGTCCTCAAGATAAGTGGTCTGGATGGGGCAGCAGTGAAGCTATCAGCCTGCCATCCTCATTCATGTGGGAACACACCCTCATGCCTCACCCCTGTCCTCATCTCAGACTTTCATGACCCTTCCCTGGTGCTTTTGGAAGAAGTAACTAGTGTGGATATTCCAGGAAATGAGTGAATATCATGCTGTTTGGGCTTGTGTCATTCAGATTTTGTGGAACATTTTACTCACTAGTGAATTAAACCTGGAACATACTGGTTAACATTTTATCCAAGATTATTCTGAATTCTTTTGCAGTCCCCACATATATCAAATTTGAAATCACTACTCCTAGGAAATGTTAAGGCTAGTGGAAATAAAGCCATCTATTGTGCTCTTTCCCAACCTACAGTTTCTCTCCATCTTCAGGCACTGTCATCTTCTGTTCTTCTATTAGATGAGAGTTGTTTTTCTTCTCCTTTTCAGGAGGACAGTCCCTCTTGTCATGCTTTCCCATTTGCCTCCTTTAGGATATTTTTCTATTAATAATTCCCTTTCTCTCACACATTAAATTTTTTTGTTCTTTTCTGGCAATTTTCCTCTTCTAATACATATGTTGAAGCCTATAGGTCCTAAAAGCAAACAAAAGACCAAAACGCAAAGCTTCATCCACTCATAGAGTAGGAGTTCCTTGGATACTACTGGTGAAACCAAGCAGGACCCTGTGGGATTCCTGGGCATGGAAGCCTTTCAAACAGTTGCTAATCAGGGAAGTGAGGTGATGAAGAGACATGGGAGGAGCAGCCAAGAAATAATAGTGCAGCCTTGGAGTAGGGTCCTGGTTCTGCTTCAAGGGATACACATAACAATATCTTTGAGCTCTTTACAGAACTAAAATCCCCAACAAATGGAAGGTGTTAGCATTCTTCACTCCAGAGAAGATCATAGTTTGATAACCTCGAGAAGTTCATCAAGAGACCACCGGAGGCCAGATTAAAGGAACCAGAGAAGCTCATTAGGACGAGACCACCTGAGGCCAGATTAAAGTAGTGCAGGCCCTGCACACACCCTAATCCTTACCAGCAACCCCACACTTGAACCATTGCTATAAAACTCTTCACCAAATCCTCCCAAGTTGGAACACACAGTTTTTGAGGGGCACGAGCCCCCTGTATCCCCCTTTGCCTGGCAAAGCAATAAAGCTTTTCTACTTCACCCAAAATTCTGTCTCCAAGATTCGATTCGGCACCAGTGCACAGAGGCCGAGTTTTTGGCATCACTGGTTACCACTTCGTTATTCATTCTTCCTATGGTTTCTCTTCTTAAAAAGACTAGGGAGGGACTCCATCCCAGTCATATGCCACAGGGTAAAGTGAAGGATTCAAAGTGTTCATGCCTTTTATCCACAATTGTGATAAAACACAGAGTCACCAAAGCCAAGGGTTGGTCCAGGAATTAATTAGAGTGCATACTAGGAAGAAATCCAATAGCCAGTTTCCCAAATTTGAAAGATGCCATTCTAAAGTAGAGGTAAGTTCAAATGGGTACCAGCCAGAGAGCCCAGATGGTCCTGAGAGTGAAGTTCAGGAGAACAGCAGTAATTCTGGAGCCAGCGTGGAGCTTCTACTGCATGTGATTTGTCCCTGGTGTCCAGGCTTTCAGGTGCCCATCTAAAATCATTCAAGGTAAAACAAGAAGTAGACAAGAAAGGGAATAGTGGAACTTGAACTTTGGGGTTTTGTTGCTATATCCATTTTTCTGCTAAGAAAGACTCAAGTCCAAGACTCAGATAGTCCAAATTCGCATGTGCATGTATCAGCTGATTCATTGACAGGCATGTGGATGGCAAGCAAGAGGGTTGGCTACAGGTTAATCCTGACTATTAATGAGTCCTATATTTTAATTTTTTTCTTAACCTTTTTATCTAGATCTTCTCTCTAGAATCAAGATGAATTTTCCTTTAACCTGCTCAGTGCCCTAATGGTTACATTTTGTAAAATTCCTCCCTTTATTGCCCAGAAGATATGAATGAAAAGGATTCACAAGTGCTAACATCATTGAAAATGTGAATTCTGAGAAGAGGAGGGATACCAGAGGCCTGATTCTCTCAATGAAAACTATTATAACTATCCCTAAAAAGGAAAACATTAAGATTTAAACAAGCAAACACATATACGGCAATAGCATGCAAATTCTACTTGGGGTAAGATCTTATGTAGGAATAATTTTAGTTCTGAAGGCTGCTTTAGTCTAGGAAAAACAACTGAATCTACATGCCTCCTCTTTTTATTTCAAAGAGATAATCTCTATTTTTCCCTCATCAAAACTTTCAACAAGCCACTGTTCTTCTAAACATACTTACCTGTCAGCAGCGAGCTTTGATTCCTGTGGTGTTGATCTTCAGCTCAGACACGAGCTTATTTTTGAAAAACAAAAGTACATGTCAGTGCATCTTAGCTGCCAGAGTTTCTGCTTATTTTCTCTGAAAGCACAGATTCCTCACCTCTGAGCATCAGTCTCACTCTCAGCAGGCCTTATTATTCAAAATGCATAATCTCCTCTTCCATTACCACAAAACTGCTTGGAGAAAAACAGACATTTTTAACTTGCCAGTTCCTTCACAGCCCCACTCAGCTTTCTCTGCTGGTGGCGACTGAAAAACTCCTTGGTGAGACCAAGGTCGGAGTCTGTTAATGTCGCTGTTGGGGGGCTTTTCTGAGCACCTGTTACCAGGTGTGCTCCCTGCCTCTGTGCCTTTGTAGGGGGGCCTGATGACAAGGGCATCTCAAAACTTCTTTTTCTTATAACAAGATATTGAATATAGTTCCCTGTGCTACACAGTAGGACCTTGTTGTTTATCTACTTTATATGCAGTAGTGTGTATATGTTAATCCCAAATTCCTACTATCCCTCCTCCCCCGTTTCCCCTTTCATAACCATAAGTTTGTTTTCTATGTCTGTAAGTCTGTTTCTGTTTTGTAAATAAGTTCACTCATATCATTTTTAGATTCCACAAATAAGTGATATCATAAGATATTTGTCTTTGTCTGACTTACTATCTTAGTATGAATCTCTAGGTCCATCCATGTTGCTGCAAGTGGCATTATTTCATTCTTTTTATGGCTAATATTCCATATTCTTCTTTTAATGAAGGTTCAAGAGTACATCAGAGATTCGTGTTGCCTGACAAAGTGTAGCAGTGTGAGACTAAATGGGCTGAAAAGCTGAGGGTTTTTAAAACGGAAATTGTAGGAGTGTGGCAAGGTATGAAAAATAACTGCAAAAAATGTTAAAAATCTCTCCCCTCCTCTCTCTGTCTCTCTCTTGTTTTCCACCTCCTCCCACCCCACCCTACATTATTCATTTTTCTAAAATCTATATATTGTATGGAGATGCGAAGAATGAGTCAAAACCCAATTTAAACTTTTGAGTTCCCTTCTCACAGGAAGAGATAAGCTACTTAAAATCTTTCCTTGGATCTGCCCTCCGTCCCTTCTGGACCTCTGGACCCAACATTTGTACAAATTACTTTCCCTCTTTTACTCATTTTAGCTACCTAATTTTTCTGATTCTCATCATCAGCAAGCTTCTTTCCCCATGACCAAATCAAATGATAACCTCTGCTGACCCCAACTTCACGTAAGGCTGTGTGTTTGTGGATTCAAAGGATATAAAACTGTATAGGAAAATCTCTATTCCCACATTATTTCTGAGTTTAGTGAGGGGTGGTTACATGAACTAATCCTTACATGAACACCAGGAGGGAAGCACCATTATCATGGTACTTGATACAGGAAGTACATGAGGAAATGGGGGCTCACACAGTTTAAGGGATGTATCGCTATTCATGCTTAGAGCCATATTTTGAATTTGTTTGCTGATTGCAAAACGGTTGCTTTTTCCCATTCACCATACTGTTCTCACAGTTCAAGGAAACAGTCGCTCTCATAACGCTTCTTGTACACACTTAAATGCCAGAGAATTGGCACAGGCAACAGTCTCTACAGTTCATGTGTTTAATCCCCACGTTGGCATCAGCTACAGCAGTGATGATGGGGAGGAGGAAAGGAATGTGAAAACCTATTCAGAGGGAGTGATCCAAGACTAAAGGATGCATAGAAAGCTTTTCTCAAACAAAAGTTAACCAAGAAGTTATAGTTTTTGTTTTGTTTTTCTGTGTCATGCTCAGACATTAAATTGCACAGAGAATGAGACAGTAGACAGCAAAGAAAATTTACATTAAAGAAAAATGGATTTCTGGTTTTTTCATCAAAATGCATGTTATTGTTTCTAGTAGCCACTCAATATAAGAAATAAAGTTATAGAAATATCCTTGATGGAATCCCTGCTTCAACGACTGTAAACTCAAGAGACTGAGAACATTTTCCAACTGTCATAATTTTTCTGATAAACAGAATTGAACCATCTACTGGTCTAGGCTCAGAGCACACCAGGAGGTAAACCAACATCAGGCATCAGTACAGGGAGAAGATAGGAGGTGCTTTATGGTGTCTGGGATTAAACCAGTTGGCTTTCCTAAAATAATTTTCAAGTAAATTACATCAAATAATTTATTATTCAATTATTTAATGCCTACATGAGCTAGATCTGGTGATAAAACAGTCAAAAAGACAGATATATAGTAGATTAACTAATGATCTTTCGAAGATGTCTATGATCTAATCCCTTGTGAATATGTTATATTATGTGGAAAAGGTACTTTACAGATGTGATTAAGGCTAATGGCCTAGAAATGTAAATAGTCTGTTCGGGCTGCATTAACAAGATACCAGAGACCTGGTGACTTAAACAACAGAAATTCACTTTCTCACAGTTCTAAAAGCTGGAAGTCCAAGATCAAGGTTCCATCACGGATGGTTTCTGGTGAGACCTCTCTTCATGGTTTGTAGAAAGCTGCTGTCTCACTGTGTCCTCACATGATGTCTTCTCTGTGTGTGCTCAAAGAGAGAGAAAGACATCTCTGATATCTCTTCTTCTTCTTGTAAGGACCCCAGGCCTGTCAAGTGAGGGCCCCAGCTTTGTGGCAGGATTTAACTTCCTTGAAGCCCCTATCTCCAAATACAGTCATATTGGAGGTTTGGGATTGAGCATACGAGTTTTGGGGAAGCACAAATCAGTCCATAACAAATAATATCCTGAGTTATCCAGGTGGGTCCAGTCTAATCACATGATCCCTTAAAAGCAGAGACTCTTCCTTGGCTGAAGTCAGGAAGATGGATTGGAAAAGGAAGGTAGGAGCGATTTGAAACATCAGAGGAATTCAACCTGCTATAGTTGGCTTTGAAGATGGAAGGGGCCACGAGCCATAGAATGTAGGTGGCTTTTAGAAGATAAGAATGACCCTTGTGACAAGAACTCAGTCCTATAACCACAAGGAACTGAATTCTGTAAACAACCTGAATGAGCCTAGAAGCATATTATCTCCCTGAACCTCCAGAAAGGAGTACATACAGCTCTGCTAATACCTTAATTTCAGCCTTTGAGACTCAGAGCAGGGAAACCAGCTGAACCCACTGGATTTCTGACATACAGAACTGTTAGACAATAAATTTGTCTTGTTATAGCCTGCAAAGTTTGTAGCAACATGTTATAGCAGCAATAGAAAACTAATATAGATATGATCCCTTCTCTCCTAGAGCTTATATTCTAGTGGGCAAGATAACAATAGAGTAAGTTGACAAAATAATTGCAAAATGTAAAATAATTGCTCTGTGAAAAGTAAGCAAACAGATGAAACAGAGAATGTCCTAGGGAACCTATGTTTTAAGATCTGTTGGTAAAAGTGATATTTAAACTGACCAAAAAGGAAGAGGAGGAGCTAGCTGCTCAAAGAACCAGAACAAGAGCATCCCATGCAGAGGGAACAGACATGCAAAGGCCTTGAGCTGTGAGCTCAGGGTATTCAAGAAAATGAAAGATGTTCAGAAGGTTGAGCACAACAAAGGACAGAATTTAGAAAAATGAAGTTGCAAAGATAGGCTGAGCAGAAAGAATGTGGTGTTTTTTCAAACATGATTAGAAATTTGGATTTTATTCTAAGTACTGTAGGAAATCCTTGTAAGGTTTTAAAAGGAGAAGGGTGCTATGAGGTTGGGATTCTGAAACAGAAAAAGGACATAAGTAGAAAAACTGGAGAAATTCCAGAAATGTGCTTAGTTTATTTAATAGTGTTAATTTCTTGGTTTTCTTTTTTTTTTTTTTTGCGGTACACGGGCCTCTCACTGTTGTGGCTTCTCCCATTGCAGAGCACAGGCTCCGGATGCGCAGGCTGAGTGGCCATGGCTCACGGGCCCAGCCGCTCTGCGGCATGTGGGATCTTCCCGGACCGGGGCACGAACCCGCGTCCCCTGCATCGGCAGGTGGACTCTCAACCACTGTGCCACCAGGGAAGCCCCAACTTCTTGGTTTTAATAATTGTATCATAGTTATGTAAGGTGTTGACATTAGAAGAAGCTTGGTGAACTATTTATGGGAACGCTCTGTACAATGAGTTGTATATGTTTGCAACACTTCTGCAAGTCTAAAAGTATCTCAAAGCAAAAGGTTAGAAGGAAAAAGAATGTCATGACCCACTTTTAATTTAGGAAGATCATTCTCACTTCTCAGTTGGAGGAAAGGTTGTAAATGCCAAAGAGTGAGTGTGAATGTGTGAAAACCAGTTAGGAAACTAACTCAGTAATCCAAGTAAGAGACAGTGAAGCAGAGAACTTGGTAAGGGGCAAGTTCAAAATCTGTTTTTGAAGTAGAATCCCCAGGTTTGATGAAGAATGACATGTATGTGTGTGTCACGTGCAAGAGCGCACATGTGTGTATCCATTGTTGGGATAAACAGTGAAGGAGGAATGGGAGAAATCAAGTTTTAGGTTTCTAGCCTGAGAAATTAGGTAATGGCCTCATTTACTAATGAGAAGTTTGCAGAGTGTGGGGAGAAAGAAATATGAATTTTTAAGGTTAATGGGCCTCAAAATGAGGATATCAAGGGTGCTGAAACTCTAAGGTGAGGTCTGGGCTGGAGATGTGTGTCAGGTGGCTACAAGTAGCAACGTGATATTTACATGCTGCTCTCTTGTGGTAGGAGGTAAGAGGCATCTGCTTCTTATAAACGACCAGGAGACATAACGTACAGGAAAGAACCTCTTAAATTCAGACCAGCAGACTCATGCTAGAGGGTCGAAGATTGTCCACTAGAAATAGAATGCTTTTAACTTTTCACTGAGCCTGCCTTTTTGCTTTCTCGATAAAATTACTATCAGAAATGCCGTGATATCACAGCTCTGCTAGGCAGAATCAAGAAAAAGAAATTTGTTAATGTTTGAGTCAGAGAAAAACTGGGAGAGTAATGGCAGGTGAATCAAGACTATGGACCATCTATGGAAAGGACTCTGGGAACAGAAATTTTGTCAGCATTTTGAGCTAGGGGCTTCTCTTTTCAGTGACCACTTCTAATACGTGCATACATACATACATAAAATGGATAGATAGATAGATAGATAGATAGATAGATAGATAGATAGAGATAGAGAGATAGACTTATAAAATATATATGTGTGTGTGTGTACACTTATGTTTTTATTGACCTAAAACAAGTCAGCTATTTCTTCATACCAGACATTCTGGCACAGAGGTTGTGGCATCTGAAAATCATTGCTGAGTGTCTTAATCAGAAAATCCATAAAGGAATTTCCAGGCAACATATTTGAATGTAAAGTGTAAGAAATTTTATATTAGACCCCAAAACAAGGCGCTGAGATCGGATGCTTCTTAGTGAAGAATTAGTGAAGCATTGATGAGGTCTCAACTAGGTTGATAGCCACGTGAGATGGGGAAATGTGCACACTTACAGACAAATAGTGTATCGAAGCCAATGGTGAAGGAGAATTCCCCTCATTTCCCTCTTTTCTTAAAATTATTGCATAAAACATTCATTGATCTCTAGTCCAGACTTACAGAGTTCAATTCCTATCTCCCTCCTTCAGCACAACATGTAAGATTAAGTTTTAATAAGAGGCTATCCAGAGACCAGAGACAAAACCTGGACCACATTTCCACATAGCTTGGATTGTGTTGCAAAATGGATAGTCTGAATTTCTTGGTTAGTTTGTCCAGTTGTTACATAAGAAACACATATTCCTTTTAATTAATTTTTAAAAAACTGGATTTTAGATATTTTGCATAATATAATATGTTACAAATACCCTTTTTGATATAACAAATACATATCTATTATTAAAGAAAGTATAATTAATTTCATTGGCATGAATTTAATTTTGTTTTCCAAATGGAAATATATTCCAAATAAATTTACATTTTTCAGTTTGATTTAGAAACTTGAAGACAGAATATCCTTTACTGCACAAGTTTCTTAGTTTTCATTTAAATCTATTAAGAAAAATAGGGGCAGGGAATGTTAGATTACAACCCTAACCCATGACTCCACGAGGTTGCACCTGACTTTTCTAGTGCTCCCTTGCTATGGAGCAGAAGGCTCCATTGTGCGAAAGCTAGAGATGCCTGTACGATCCAGTTCTCTACAGTTGCTATTGCTGTTGCTTTCCGCTATAGATGCCTAATTTACACTGAGAGTGGTCCAGCTTTCGGCTGCTGGGCAGTGTGTCCAACCCCAGCGATCTACTACTCCCAGCATCAATTTCTTTGCTGTTGACCCCAGCTGCAGGGGTACATAATAGTGCACTGGCATAGACTTCCTTTCACAAGGCAGTTACTTCAGTATCACAGTCCAGTGGGGGAACAAAAGGAAGCAGATAGAGCTCTTTAAAAAGCTAGGGAGTTGTTGGCACTACCTGCTGAGTCTATTGAGAGGAACTCCCAGACCAAGTTGACCCTTCAAGGAAAGAGAGGAGATATCCCATGAAGCAATTGTACAAGCCTCTTAGTGGAACTTCACTCTTTAAGCGGATCACCTGGTGGTTGACATCACTTCCTTGCTTAAAAAAGCATTACCGTTTTCTGTGTTTTAACTTGGTTATCTTTTTGCAGACAGAACCCCCTGCTGAAATCTTCAGACATAGGCTACTCACCCCAGTATACCCTCTGTGGCAGTGGGTAAATGGCAAATAAAAAGGTTCTCTCCATCAAGTCGATTGACGAGGGCAGGTGGCAGGGTACCCAATGATGCTTTTGCTCTCCAAGCTGCTTAATGTCTCCGAGATCAAACACAAAGATCATGGGAGGAACAGGTGATCAGCGGGCGACAATAGATGACTGTACTCGGTCCTGGATGAGTTGTGTGACTCAGACAAAATGGATGGCCCCATTTAAAATAACTTCAGAATTATCAAAGGAGGTCTCTGTAGTTACCGAATGTGCCTTCAGACTCGAATAGTATTTTTCAGCCCTGCTGGTGCTACTGTTGCAGGGTGAGAAAGAAATGTAAAAAGGGATTTTTCATCATTCAGGCTTCTTCTTCATATGCTTTTTCCAAAGACGAATACAAATTTTATACGAGGGTTTGGGAATGAGCCTGGGACAGTATAACCCCATCCACAGAAATGTTTGTGGGATACAAGAAAATAGGCACGCTGTGTGGCCCACAGGTTTTCACCAAGAAAAAAGTATATAATTTTGCTATTGCTCATTAGGGACATTGCGTCCTGCCCCCACTAGAGAAAAGGTAATCATAAGAAAAGTTACATATTTTAGTTGTTATATTTATTGACCAAGTTTAATTTCCCAGACTGAAATTTTTTGTCAACTTCTTTTATTCTGTAATAGAAATACAAACTGCCCTCTACATATACATCAAACTTTTATAATGGCTAAAATGAAACCAAAATTTCTCCCAAAATTTTATATAACAAATATGTTTTGTTTTTTTAAGTATTGATGTTTTTAACTAATATCATAAAAACGTAAACAGTACCAAGGGGTATCACATGAAAAGTCTGTCTCCTTCCCACTTGAAATCCCCAGTTTCCTCATTCTCTCTCTCTCAGAAATAACCACTATTCCTTATTTCAATGTATGGTTCCAGAGATCTGCATATTTACAAATATATACATATATATATATACACACACACACACATTTTTTCATTCTTTTTTCATGTTTTACGCAATTGAGGACCTACCATCTTTGCTGTTCTATACCTTGCTTTTTTTCCATTTAACTATGCCTAAGAAATATTTACATAAAGGTACATATATGTTTACCTAATTTTCAATGGCTACATATCATTCCATAATATACGCACTTCAAAATTTACTTTTCCTATCCCCTATAGATTGACATTTAAAACGGTTTTCACTTTTTGCTATTATAATCCATGCAGCAACTAATTCTTACACAGATTTTTTGCATGTATGTTCAAATGTATCTGTAAGATACATTTTTCAAATGAAAATTTGAAGAAAAAACACTGCATTTTTGACAGATATTACTGAATTGCCTTCCCAATAGTTGGTACCAATCTAAATAACCACCAATAATATATATTCCCTATTTCCCCTATACTTGACAGCACGATGTATATTTACACTTAATTTATTTTACCCATTTGAAAATATTATTTTTAAACATGCTTTTCATTAATTATAAATGAAGCTGAGTTGGTTTCCATGCATTTAGACACCTTTTTTGTGAATTGCCATCTTTTTATCATTGATTTGAAATGCCACATACATATTAGGTTGAGCCATATGAACTTGCCATTTTCATAGGTCAGAAAGGGCTCACAATCAGCAATTTCATATAGTACAACCAGATAGACAAACAGACAGATAGATGGATGAATGCTACTTACCTCTATCAAAATTTAATTAATATGACTTAAAAATACATAACAAGGTACTTCTTTATTCTCCTTTTTCAGAAATATCTTCTCTGTTTGTCTATCTTATTTTTTATATGAACATATAAAGATGTCTTTTTTTTCCAAACAAATTAATATTGCCATTTAAAAAATTTGTACTAAATTATATTTTTAATTCAATTTAGAGATAATAGCTTTATGCTATTGAATTTTTCTATCCTCTTCTTCTGGGATACAAAAATGCAATCTTGTAAAAATATCAAATCCTTTATGTCTCTCAGTCAGTAGACATTTAACATTTTTCTTTTATATAGGTCTTATTTTTTTAATTAATTTTATTTCTAGGTATTTTATAAATATCATGATCATTACAATGAGATTTTTTTTCTTCTATTATATTTTCTAGTTTTGGGTCTTTAGAGAAAAATGCTACTTTTGAATACTAACTTTATAATCTAATACACAATTTTTTTCTGTTAATAATTTTAGTTAATTTCATGAATTCTCAAATATATAATCATACCATTTGCATGTAATCATAATCTCTTACATTTTTATACTTCTTTTCCCTTCTTACATGTAATTGTATCAACTAGTACTTAGAAAATAATATTTTGTTCTTAAACAAGTTTCTAGTTTCTGGTTTGAAATTTTATATATATATATACATATATATATTTTATATATATGTATATATATATATATATATATATAGGGAAGAATCCCTTTATTTCTGTGAACATTTTACTAAGAGTTTTTATGCAATATGTCTGTTAAATTTCATCACATACTATTTTGGAATACCTTAGACAGACAGTGAAAGGATTATATGACTTTTCTCCTGTTATCTCTACTAACAGCAAATTTTATTAATAAAGTCACTAAAACTGAACCATCCTTGCATTCCTGATGTAATTGCACTCGTTTTTCTTTCATGCATTGCTGAATTCCATTTACTAATGTAGTATTTTATTTCAGAATTTCATATTAATATTCATGTGAGATTTGTTTGTAGCTTTATGGTGCAATATTATCAGTGCAATAATGGCCTTAGAGAAAGTAAATTGGAAATTTTCCACCTCTCTCAATTCTCTGAATAACTTGGCAATATTTGAGCCATTTGACCTCTGAATATTAGCAAAATTTCCCTGTGAATTTTTCTGTATCTGGTGTTTTAGGGAAGAATAGTTCTTTGGCAAAATTTTTGATTTCTTCTAAAATATTTAATATGTTTTATTTTCTCTCAAATATTTTATTTTAATCATTCCTTCTATATAATTTTATTGTATTTTATATTTTTCTCAGTTTTTCAATGAAACAGGCTATTGACAATATAATAGAATGACACAGTGAACATACTTTGAAGGACTTTTAAGGAAGAATTTAAGTCAATGATCAATTATCCATGAAACCTTTGTGTTTATCTGTGTGACCTCTCTAGTTCCTAAATATTAATGACCAACAGAATCAGGAGACAGAGAAAGTAGTTTTATGTGTTTATGTCTTGTATGTGTAACGTGGGTCTAAGGGGGCTTCTGACAACATTTCTACCAACAATGAGTTTCAATTCACTATTATATATTTGCATGAAATCTTAAAATCAGAATATAATACAAAATTATGAAAAATAAGTAATTTGCCCAAGTTTTTAAAGCTAATAAAAGATTGAGCTAGGACTAGAGAGCATGCCTGAGAATTCTAAGACTATTTCCACTCTACTATATTCCTTTCTTTTCTCAAAAAGCATGAAGAATTGTAAGATGACTAATTTTAGCAGTGTAGCTTGTAGTTTAAGTGTATATAAGGGTTTTAAACAATTAGTAATGATTCTTTAAATGAGAAAATACTGTCAGTAAGCCAGGAGAATTTTTTTTTTAATTTCTCTTCAACATATCTATCAGCATAGTAACTACATTTAAAAAATAATTTATGTAAATTATAGTTAAGATAAGATTTGTCATGCATTATTCTGGTCTCTCTGATATGCAAAGAAATGCTTATTAACAGCCAAAGGAGTAGTGTTTTAAACTACAAAAATTATTAAAAGACAATGTCATTTTGAGCTCTGCTGTTCATTTAAGGGAAATATTGTGAGAATTGTGAGTGTTTCTGGTAGGTTCATGGGAAAGGTAAGAACTGTCCTTAAACACAATAGACATTGGTGAAAATAGATATTTGGAATAGATATTTGGAATTTGGAGACATTTTTTTTCAGTTTCAAAGCCACATAGGTGTGTGCATAGATGCCAAAATGACATTTAAATGGTATAGTGATAAAAAGAGAATTTTTCTCTTAAATCCTTTAGAATTTTCATTTGTCTGATTATGTTCAACTAAATGGGATATGAGACTGTGTACCTGAACAGAAGTAGAGTCGTTGTATGCATTCTGACAACTAGAACCATTTCCTGTTTTGGCCATTATCACCAATATGAATGGTTGGAATCGGGTTAGGTACATTAAGACACATATGCTTGCGACTTTACAGGCACCGAAAGCCCAGGATTCCATGAGAGTTGGGCAGTGAGCCACCCAAGACTGACATAGCCTGATATATTCATAAAAAATATTTTATAAGTCAACTTTCATCAACAACTTCCCTGGTAACTACCTACATCTTATGGTGGCTAGGAAGTTGGGGAGGGGAGAAAAGATGGAAAAAATTAACTCAAGGAGATCTTGATTCTATATTTTCCAAACCTTCAGTCCTTTCAATATTCTAAATATACCATAGCTAGATGTTGCAATGTCCCATACCAAGCATCAGAAATCAGAATGATCAGAATGAGCCTCATAGGAGAAATAAACCTTCACTTTCTTCCTTTCACCTATATTCATCTAGAATTGAAGCAGGAGAACATTACCAAGGACATTCTTATTTTGTTAGCTATGAATGAAGAATATAAAGGACTGGCAATTATAAAATTTTTGCTTTAGGAAACTTCAGTCAATAGAGGAAGACATACTTGAAATTTTTGTCTGCCGGTTTGTGTTATTAACCACTTTTTAATTAATATAAATTCCTGTCTGAATATTACTATTCCTCAACAGTATGAATTTGACTGTGTCAAACTTGGTTATTATATAACAAACAATGAAATTAATCTTACCATGATTTTGCACTAAATCTTGGTGGAAGAGAAAGGTCATAAAACATGAGTGACTACAAAAGTCACTGCATCCTTCCAGGCCTCAGTCTCCTCACCTGTGAAAAGAAAGTGGTGGCCAGATTAACTTGAAGATGCAAAACTTCCAGTTGCTAAACTGCTCCAGTTGCTAAGCAACTCTGGAGTTTGCTTCTTTTTTTTTTTTTAACAACTTTATTGGAGTATATTTGCTATAAAATGGTGTGTTAGTTTCTGCTTTATAGCAAAGTGAATCAGCTATACACATACATATATCCCCATATCTCCTCCCTCTTGTGTCTCCCTCCCACCCTCCCTATCCCACCCCTCTAGGTGGACCCAAAGCACCGAGCTGATCTCCCTGTGTTATGCAGCTGCTTCCCACTATGGAGGTCGCTTCTTTACTTATATCTCTTCTAAAGTTGGGAATCTTTCCATGAAATGTAAGTTTCAGTTAGGAAGAAGGAAAGGAGGAGCAGTCTTCCAAGATAAATAAATCATTCTTAAATGATCAGTGAATATAGAGGCATCCAGCACTACATAATGAAGCAAGAATATCCATTATTTTGAGCACAGTCTCAATATTCACCAATAGTTTCAGAGACTTATTCCCTGATAATAGAAAGTCATCTCCTTCCATTGAATTTACCTCTTTTATTATGAGGCAGAGACTGAGCCTACATTTCAACATCGATAAGCATAAGTTTAGAGATTTCTCTTTACTTTCTCTCTAGATGTCCAGATGTAAATGTGTGTGGTAGGAAAAAACTATTTTTACCTTGATAGCTTCCATTTCTAAATATTAAACATCCTCCCCATGACAAAATTTAAAATCAAACATTAATTATAGATTGACTCTAATGACAGGATATTAACTAGAAGAGTCCACTCACAGGGCAAAAGAGCATAATTCTATATTATAATATTTAGAATTGTGAATGCACTCAGTATTTGTCCTGTGGCGTTAACTGTTATCCATGAACCAGTTAGACAGTGAATGCTAATTGTAAGAAATGCAAAAAAGAGGTCAATATTCACAATGCTGAGGGAGCTATAAATATAAAATATGATTTCTGTACTCCCCACTGGGAGCTATAAGTAAAGCTGAGTACAAGGGACAGATATCTTGTGTGGGAACATCAGCACAGCAGCAGATTATGTGGGAAGGCAAAGTCACAGGATTTTATGGTTCTTAATTGTTCCAGCCCTCAATTATATTTATCTGTAAGTTGGCCATGAGTGATGAGAGCCAACATTTTATTGGGAGCATTGAAAGGCACCTTGCCTAACACCTGGGCCACAATGCACTGGAAATCACTAGGACACTATGGCAGGAAGGCAAATGCTGGTGGCCCCAAAACTATTGCCGATTGCTGAGCTAAAAGTGTTGTTTGAATCATGTTTCTATGACTTCATCTAGCAAGATGGAAAACAGCTCATGTTTTGACAACTGTCGGATGTTCATACATCCGACAGTAATGAGGAAATTCTGAGGAAAAGTTTGCTATGGAAACTGTCAGGAAAATATGGCTAAGTGGCATCAAATTGCAGAAAGTACTTTACAGTAATTAGAAGTGTTTATGAACTAGGTACGTGGTGAGGGCCATGTACAAAAAAAACAAGGAGTATAAATATCCTGATTAAATTTCCATGGCAGGAGAGACAAGAGACTATGGTAGAGGCTGTTTTGGAAGAGGAGGTCTTATACATGCTTAAAGTGCTATATGTCAATTATATCTCAAAACTGGAAGAAAAAATAAAATAAAATAAAAATGCTCTTTGGTACCATAAAGTGTATATATTTTTTAAATGGTAAGACTACTTCCACTTTCTTTTTTCCTAATGGGAGTTGTAATCATATTTTGTCTAGAAAACCATATTTAAAGGCCATAGCGGAGTGAAGAGTGTGTTTTTAATGCAAAATAGCGTTCTAGAACATTTGGCTTATATGGTGACCTGGAGCTGCTCATTGAACTACAGTCCATATTTATGCCTTGCACAGAGTGGCAAATGTGGTAACTGGCTTAGGACTCTAGAGACAGGAATCTGGGTTTGCCACCATGAACTGAGTGATCCTGGGCAGTTTATTAAATCTTGAGACACAGTTCTCATTACCTAAAGAATGAGCACAGTCATTTCTGCACCACTTACTCCACAGGTCAGTGGGGCTAATAATGGAAGATAATTGCTATTGCAGTGTTTTGATTAAAATATGACGATAAGTAGAATTCTAATACTTTGTTCATTTATTTGAAAAATATTTTACTAAACACCTAAGGCATGGTGGGCACTATTTTAGGTGCAAGAAATTCAGTGGTTAATCAAATAGTACTTGCCCTTATGATCTTACATCTTGATGGAGGAGTCAAATGTAAATAAACTTAGAATATCAGGTAGTGATAAATGCTAAGAAAACTAATGAAGCAGGGGGAGAAAATAGACAGTGATTGTATTTGAGTGCAGAAACACTTCTGAACAAGTTACCAGTGAAGACTTTTCTGATGAAGTGATATTTGAGTAGAGATCTTAATTGCTTGAGAGGTGAGCCTTGTGAAAATCTGGGGCATGAGCATTAATGATTAAAGGAGCAGGTACAAAAAACTGGGGTATGAACATATTTGGAGTGTTTGAGCAACAACAAGAAGACCACTGAAGCTAGAGCAGAGAGAGAAGAAGAGTAATGGACAATGGAAAGGCAACCAGGGCAAATCATGTATGACTAATCATAATGATTTAGGATGTTATTTCAAGTGCGATGGAAAACTATCGGAATGTTGTGAGCAATAGAGGCTATGCACTGATATCTTCTTTCAAAGGATTATTTTGGCTTCCAGGTAAGAATAAAAATGGAGGCTTCTGCAGTAGTCTGGTTCACAGATGATGGTGACTTGGACTAACGTAGGTGCAGTAAAGGTAATAGACTCAGAATGTGTTTTAAAGGTAGAGCCTAAAGTGTTGTGAAAGAAATCCTTTATCTTAATGGAGTAGACCTTTGAGCACTGCTGTGACTGCTCCCTGGATAAAGGGTATTGAGCCTTTATATTTCTGGGCTCCTCTAACCTAGTAGATCCATGAATCCATGGATTCACAATCCATGAAGGTTGTTTTAAACTAAACTTACAGTATCTCTGAGAGGAACTGGGGAGGTAATGGACAGCTACATCTACTCATTTGTCTACCCTTTACATGATTCATTTGCTGGTTGGTAATAAACCAAAATGAAAGCAACTTCCAATGCAATAGAAAATATATTTTCTTGGTGGAAAATTAAAAAAAGCAAGGAAATTAGTTGAGAGTAAAGTGCTGGAGAGCTGGTTTTGAATATTTAAAGTGAGGGGAGGTGTAAAATAGTTATATTGAAGAGAGGAAAAGTAAATTGACTAAGGAAATGTAGTGAGACTAATAAGCATGATAATGACCCACTTGAAATTAGTGGTGATTATTTAACATTAGACTAGTTAGCATGGCAGTGTATTTTTCATATCCATGTACGGCTGCTTGTAATCAGGAGCACAGAGGTTAGAGCGCTGGAGGTAACCACCTTCGGATTCTGCCAGGAAGTATGATGCAGGAGAAAGGGAGCTGAAGAGACATGGAATATAAGTTGGGTAAGAGACATGAGAGGATGGATACTGTAAAAGTGGTTACGTCAATAGATGGAAGGACTATTAAAGTACGCAGACTGAAGAGAATATTCTAGAAAGATAGAAGGTGTTCAGAGATGGAATCTTCGAAATTGGTAGTGTCATTATCAGTAATTGACCAGGTTTGGGGTATGGCCCTGGGCATGAGTGGCTACACAGACTCAGTAGCTTAAATAGGAAAGACATTCAAGTATTTTTGGCTGATGATTGAGTCTAATAGGGGCTTCTAAATCAACTTTGAGACTCTGAATTCTTTGTAGAGCATTTTTATTTGTATTTTTGGTCCTCTTATCAACCATGTGTTAAGTTTGAAGTGTTTAGGATATTTTCTTTGAGAAGATAGGATAACAGGGAAAATTCTCTTCCTGTAAAGCTCATAGAAAATATAGATTATTTGGGATCTTTCTGAGACTTAAACCCTCAAGTGTGAAAGCACTGTTTATTAGAGATCAAAATTTCATGCTCTAAGATGAAGTATTACTTGAAGACTTTGATTCATTTATTTCCTCATCCTCTTTTCCATCCTCTTCTTTTTTCTCTTTCTCTTGCCCTCTCTCCTTCTTTGCTTCCAGATAGACAGAGAGATAGATAGATATGTCAATAAATTGGAAGGTAGATAAATAGGTAAATAAAATATCTTTGCAATAGATCTTAATTTACCCTTTTGCATTCAAATTTACCTGAAATATACTGAGAATCAAATTATATCACTGCTGGATAGCAGCATGTTTTTAGCATCAGAAGGGATAATACAGCCATGAAACAAATATTATACATTTCAAAGACTTATGAAACATCAGGCTATGTGTCCAAAACTCCCAGAAAATTAAGAAATACACACAGAAAACAGAATCTAAAATAATAAGCCACCCTGTGTTACAGATAAAGACAAATTAACATAGAAGGTATGACTATATAGTAAATGATTTAATATTTTTTAACCAAACACATCAGAACTTATATTTCAACTTTGAGAGTTTCCCCCTTCAGAGTAGCCACCTGAATAGGTTATATATTATATATTTATTCCAGGAATGAGTTTAGCAAAGATATAGACTGGTTTAGTTGCAAGTATTATAGACCAACTCTGAGAGCAGTTCTCAAAGAAAGATGACTAATGTTTTGAGCTATGGCCCCACCATTGTACTAAATTCCTGACCCTCTAAAGTGACCATTTTGCAGTAGAGAACTCTCCTTTGGGGCTTTTGCCTCCTGACCCAAAGGAGAGAAAAAAGTAGGGATACCTGATAGTAAGCATTCAGTTTCCCTAGTTCACAGTCCCACAGTCCATTGAGTTACAGTTAAAAAACATTTTATTCTTCAACAAAATTAAAATAGTTAATACCAGAATGAGGCCATGGTTGGATTCCTGGGGAAGCACCTGCAGCCTGCCTTGTGAAATGCCAAGAGGAGCAGAGAGAGGCAGCTTCAGCAGAGGTCCTTTCTCCCATAGAATTAATTCATTGCAAGAATATCTCCCCCAGGTCATGGCTGGTTCAATCCACACTGTTCTTGAAAACACAGAGGCTCAAATGACAGCCACCTTAGTCACCTGGCTGACTGAGGATTCATTAGTGATCAAAACTTGTGCTGTGGGAATCCTGATGTTATTTTTAACATCCCAAGCTCCTTTACCTGTGATTCTCAGTAAAAGCATTATCCAGAATGTTGTTAGAAGTTGATTTGAAAAAATTTGGCCTCTGGAACATCAGGTGTTCCTGCTCTTTGCTCTCCTGTGGGTCAAGAACAAATCCTCTCTCACAACTCCTCTCATGTCCAATTTCTATCTGGTGGGTAAGGCTATTTTCCTCCTCAGCTTCTCTGCTCCCATCATGCTGCTCTTTGAAAGAAATCAAAGTATTACAGTGTATCATGCCTACCTAAAGAGTGGCAATCCTGTTGTTAATATAAAATGATATACACTCTGGTGAAGAGACTTTTATTTTCAAAGTTCTATCTACTACATTATTTAATTTCCATCTCCCTGAAAACAAAAGATTCAATTTTTATATAATTGGGAATAGTTTAATGTTCTTGGGGAAGGTTATTTTCCTAGTTATAATGTCTGTTCATTTTTATGTAGGTAATAGGGGGATTTCAATGACATTGGCATTGATGACAACCTTGTCAAGAATAAGAAGGAAGGCCCTGGGTTTGTCATATATGACCTTTATTATGTTGAGGTATGTTCCCTCTATGCCCACTTTCTGGAGAGTTTTTATCATAAATCAGTGTTGAAATTTATCAAAACATTTTTCTGCATCTATTGTGATGATCATATGGTTTTTATTCTTCAATTTGTTAATGTAGTGTGTTACACTGATTGATTTGCAGGTATTGAAAAATCTCTGCATCCTTGGGAAAAATCCCATTTGAACATGATGTATGATCCTTTTAATGTATTATTGGATTTGGTTTGCTAGTATTTTGCTGAGGATTTTTGCATCTATGTTCATCAGTGATATTGGCCTGTAATTTTCTTTTTTTGTGGTATCTTTATCTGGTTTTGGTATCAGGGTGATGGTGGCCTCGTAGAATGAGTTCAGAAGTATTGTTTAGTCTGCAATTTTTTGGAATAGTTTCAGAAGGAATATTCTCTAAACATTTGATAGAATTCACCTGTGAAGCCATCTGGTCCTGGACTTTTGTTTGCTGGAAGTTTTGTAATCATAGATTCAATTTCAGTACTTGTGATTGGTCTGTTCATATTTTCTATTTCTTCCTGGTTGAGTCTTGGGAGATTGTACCTTTCTAAGAATTTGTCCATTTCTTCCAGGTTGTCCATTTTATTGGCATACAGTTGCTCATAGTAGTTTCTTATGATCCTTTGTATTTCTGTAGTGTTGGTTGTAACATGTCCTTTTTCATTTCTAATTTTATTGATTGAGCACTCTTCCTTTTTTTCTTGATGAGTCTGGCTAAAAGTTTATCAATTTTGTTTTTATCATTTCAATGAACCAGCTTTTAGTTTCATTAATCTTTTCTGTTTTCTTCATTTCTATTTATTTTTGCTCTGCTCCTTATGATTTCTTTCCTTCAACTAACTTTAGGTTTTCTTTGTTCTTCTTTCTCTAGTTGCTTTAGGTATAAGTTTAGGTTGTTTATTTGAGAGTTTCCTTGTTTCCTGAGGTAAATTTGTATTGCTATAAGCTTCCATCTTAAAACTGCTTTTGCTGTGTCCAATAGGTTTTGGATTATCATATTTTTATTTTCTTTTGTCTCTAGGTATTTTTTGATTTCCTCTTTGATTTCTTCAGTGATCCATTGGTTGTTTAATAACATATTGTTTAGCCTCTACATGTTTGTTTTTTCTGAAGGTTTTTTTTTTGTAGTTGATTTTTTATAGCATTGTGGTTGGAAAAGATGCTTGATATGATTCAATTTTCTTAAATTTACCAGGGCTTGCTCTATGGCCCAGCATGTCATCTATCCTGGAGAATTTTCTTTGTGCACTTGAAAAGAATGTGTATTCTTCTGCTTATGGATAGAATGCTCTATATATATAATTTAAGTTCATCTAGTCTAATGTGTCATTTAGAGCCTGTGTTTCCTTATTGAATTTCTGTCTGGATGATCTGTTCATTGATGTAAGTGGGGGTGTTAAAGTCCCCAACTATTACTGTGTTACTGCTGATTTCTCCTTTTATGTCTGTCAACATTTGCTTTACATACATGATTTACATACATGAGGGGCTCCTCTGTTGGGTGCATATATATTTACAATTGTTATATCTTTTTCTTGGATTGATCCTTTGATCATTATGTAATGTCTTTGTTTGCCTCTTATAACAGTCTTTATTTTAAAGTCTATTTTGCCTGATATGAGTATTGCTACTCCAGTTTTTTTGGATTTCCATTTACATGGAACAACTTTTTCCATCCCCTCACTTTCAGTCTGTATATGTCTCTAGACCAGAGGTGGGACTCTTGTAGACAGCATATATACAGGTCTTGTTTTTGTATCCATTTAGCCAGTCTATGTCTTTTGGTTGGAGCATTTAAAGAAGGAAAAATATACCATGGTCTTGGATTGGAAGAATCAATATTATTAAAATGACTAGACTATCCATGGCAATCTACAGGTTCAATGCAATCCTTAGCAAATAACCAATGGCATTTTGCACAGAACTAGACCAAATAGATCTAAAATTTGTATGGAAACATGAAAGACCCTAAATAGCCAAACCAAACTTGAGAAAGAAAAACGAAGCTGGAGGAATCAGGTCCCCTGACTTCAGACTATACTACAAAGCTACTGTAACCAGAACAGTATGGTAGTGGCACAAAAATAGATATGTAGATCAATGGAACAGGATAGAAACCCCAGAAATAAACCCACACACCTATGGTCAATTAAACTATGACAAAGGACGCAAGACTATACAATGACAAAGACAGTCTCTTCAATAAGTGGTGCTGAGAAAACTGGACAGCTACATGTAAAAGAATGAAATTAAAATATTCTCTAACATGATCTACAAAATAAAACTCAAAATGGGTTAAAGATATAAATGTAAGAGCAGATCCTATAAAACTCCTAGAGGAAAACATAGGCAGAACACACTTTGACATAAATCACAGCAATATATTTTTAGGTCCATCTCCTAGAATAATGGAAGTAAAAACAAAAATAAACAAGTAGGACCTAATTAAAAGCCTTCGTACAGCAAAGGAAGACATAAAGAAGAAAAAACACAAAAAGACAACTTACAGAGTGGGAGAAAATATTTGCAAAGAATGCAATCAACAAGGGATTAATTTCCAAAATATACAAACAGCTCATACAGCTTAATATATAAAAAAAACACAAACAACCCAATCAAACTGGGTAGAAGACCTAAATAGACATTTCTCCAAAGAAGACACATACAGATGGCCAAAAAGCACATGACAAGGTACTCAACAATGCTAATTATTAAAGAAATGCAGATCAAAACTATAGTGAAGTATCACCACACTCCAGTCAGAATAGCCATCATCAAAAATTCTACAGGCAATAAATGCTAGAGAAAGTGTGGAGAAAAAGGAACCCTCCTACACTGTTGGTGGGAATGTAAATTGGTGCAGCTACTATGGAGAACAGTATGGAGGTTCTTTAAAAAACTAAAAATAGAGATACCATATGATCCAGCAAACCCACTCCTGGGCATATATCAGAAGAAAACCATACTTCAAAAAGATACATGCAGAGACCTTCAAGATGGCAGAGGAGTAAGATGTGGAGATCACCATCCTCCCCAAACACATCAGAAATACATCTACATGTGGAACAACTCCTACGGAACATCTACTGAATGCTGGCAGAGGACCTCAGACTTCCCCAAAGGCAAGAAACTCCCCATGTACCTGGGTAAGGTAAAAGAAAAAAGAAAAAATAGAGACAAAAGAATAGGGATGGGACATGCACCTCTGGGAGGGAGCTGTAAAGGAGGAAAAGTTTCCACACACTAGGAAGCCCCTTCACTGGTGAAGATGGTGGGTGGCGGGGGGGGGAAGCTTTGGAGTGACAGAGGAGAGCGCAGCAACAGTGGTGCAGAGGGAAAAGAAGGTAGATTCCTGCACAGAGGATTGGTGCCAACCAGCACTCATCAGCCTGAGAGGCTTGTCTGCTCACCCGCTGGGGATGATGGGGATTGAGAGCTGAGGCTCAGGCTTTGGAGGTCAGATCCCAGGGAAAGGACTGCAGTTGGCTGCATGAACACAGCCTGAAGGGGGCTACTGCACCACAGCTAGCTGGGAGGGAGTCCAGCAAAAAGTCTGGAACTGCCTAAGAGGCAAGAGACCATTGTTTTGGGGAGTGTGAGAGGAGGGGATTCAGAGTACCGCCTAAACTAGCTCCAGAGATGGGCGTGAGCTGTGGCTATCAGCATGGACACCAGAGACGGGCATGAAACACTAAGGCTGCTGCTGCAGCCACAAAGAAGCCTATGTGCAAGCACAGGTAACTATCCAAACCTCCCCTCCTGTGCAACCCGCCACTGCCAGGCTCCCGTGATCCAGGGACAACTTCCCCGGGAGAACACATGATGTACCTCAGGCTGCTGCAATATCACACCGGCCTCTGCCACTGCAGGCTCATCCTACACTCCGTACCCCTCTCTCCCTCTGGCCTGAGTGAGCCAGAGCCCCCTAATCAGCTTCCTCTTTAACCCTGTCCTGTCTGAGTGAAGAACAGATGCCCTCAGGTGACTTACACACAGAGGCAGGGCCAAATTCAAAGCTGAAACACAGGAGCTGGGTGAACAAAGAAGAGAAACGAAAATTTCCCTGTGCAGCCTCAGGAGCAGAAGATTAAATCTCCACAATCAACTTGATGTACCCTGCGTGTGTGGAATATCTGAATAGACAATGAATCATCCCAAAACTGAGGTGGTGGACTTTGGGAACAACAGTAGACTTGGGGTTTACTTTCTGCATCTAATTTGTTTCTGGTTTTATGTTTATCTTAGTTTAGTATTTAGAGCTTATTATCATTGGTAGATTGTTTATTGATTTGATAGCTCTCTTCCTTTTTTAAAAAATATAGATATACATATTTGTTCCTTTTTCTTTTTTTTATTGTTGAAATTTATTTTTTTTATTTATTTATTTATGGCTGCATTGAGTCTTTGTTCCTATGCTAGTTGCAGCAAGTGGGGGCTACTCTTCATCGTGGTGCACAGGCTTCTCATTGCAGTGGCTTCTCATTGTGGAGCATGAGCTCTAGGTGTGCAGGCTTCAGTAGTTGTAGCACGCGGGCTCAGTAGTTATGGTTCACGGGCTCTACAGAGCAGGCTCAGTAGTTGTGGTGCACAGGCTTAGTTGCTCTGCGGCACGTGAGATCTTCCTGAACCAGGGCTCGAACCCATGTCCCCTGCATTGGCAGGCAGATTCTTAACCACTGTGCCACTAGGGAAGTCCCCCTTTTTGTGAGTGTGTATGTGTAGGCTTCTTTGTGTGATTTTGTCCATATAGCTTTGCTTTTACTATTTGTCATAGGGTTCTGTCTGTCCATTTTGGGGGGTTTCTTTTAGTATAGATTTTAGTGTTTGCTATCATTGGTGCATTTGTTTTTTGGTCTGGTTGCTCTCTTCTTTCTTTCTTTCTTTCTTTTTTCTTTTTAAAACTTAAGTTTTAATCCTTTCTTACATTTAATATTTTTTTATTTTATTTTACTATTTTCTTTCCATCTTCCTTTCTTTGTTTCTTTCTTTCTCCCTTTTCTTCAGAGCTGTGTGGCTGACAGGGTCTTAGTGCTCCAACTAGGTGTCAGGACTGTGCCTCTGAGGTAGGAGAGTCGAATTCAGGACATTGGTCCACCAGAGACCTCCCAGCTCCACGTAATATCAAATGGCGAAAGATCTTCCAGAGATTTCCATCTCAACACTAAGACCCAGCTCTGCTCAAAGATCAGCAAGCTACAGTGCTGGACACCCTATGCCAAACAACTAGAAAGAAAGGAACACAACCCAACCCAGTAGCAGAGAGGCTGCCTAAAATCATAGCCAGAACCCCCAAAACACACCACCAGATGCTGGGTCTACCCAGCAGAAAGACAAGATCCAACTTCATCCACAAGAACACAGGCATGAGTCCCCTCCAGCAGGAAGCCAACACAAGTCACTGAACAAACCTTAGCTACTGGGGGCAGACACCGAAAACAATGGGAACTACAAACCTGCACACTGCAAAAAGGAGACCCCAAACACAGTAAGTTAAGCAAAATGAGAAGACAGAGAAATACACAGCAGATGAAGGAGCAAGGTAAAAACCCAGCAGAACAAACAAATGAAGAGGAAATAGGCAGTCTACCTGAAAAAGAATTCAGAGTAATGATAGTAAAGATGATCCAGAATCTTGGAAATAGAATGGAGAAAATACAAGAAATGTTTAACAAGGACCCAGAAGAACTAAAGAGCAAACAAAGAATAATGAACAGAACAATAAATGAAATAAAAAATTCTCTAGAAGGAATCAATAGCAGAATAACTGAGGCAGAAGAACAGATAAGTGACCTGGAAGATAAAACAGTGGAAATAATTACCGCAGAGCAGAATAAAGAAGAAAGAATGAAAAGAATTGAGGACACTCTCAGAGACCACTGGGACAACATTAAATGCAGCAACATTCTAATTATAGGGGTCCCAGAAGAAGAAGAGAAAAAGAAAGGGACTGAGAAAATATTTGAAGAGATTATAGTTGAAAACTTCCCTAATATGGGAAAGGAAATAGTCAATCAAGTCCAGGAAGCGCAGAGAGTCCCAAACAGGATAAATCCAAGGAGAAACATGCAAAGACACATATTAATCAAGCTATCAACAATTAAATACAAAGAAAAAATATTAAAAGCAGCAAGGGAAAAACAACAAATAACATACAAGGGAAATCCTCATAAGGTTAACAGCTGATCTTTCAGCAGAAACTCTGCAAGCCAGAAGGGAGTGGCAGGACATATTTAAAGAGATGAAAGGGAAAAACCTACAACAAAGATTACTCTACCCAGCAAGGATCTCATTCAGATTTGATGGAGAAATTAAAGCCTTTACAGACAAGCAAAGGCTAAGAGAATTCAGCACCACCAAACCAGTTTTACACCAAATGTTAAAGGAACTTCTCTAGGCAGGAAACACAAGAGAAGGAAAAAACCTACAATAACAAACCCAAAACAATTAAGAAAATGGTAATAGGAACATACATATCGATAACTACCTTAAATGTAAATGGATTCAATGCTCCAAGCAGGGCTTCCACTGTGGTGCAGAGGTTAAGAATCCCCCTGCCAATGCAGAGGACATGGGTTCGAGCTCTGGTCCGGGAAGATACCACATGCCACAGAGCAACTAAGCCTGGGTACCACAACTACTGAGCCTGTACTCTAGAGCCCATGAACCATAACTACTGAGCCAATATGCCTAGAGCACGTGCTCTGCAACAAGAGAAGCCACTGCCATGAGAAACCCGCACACAGCAATGAAGCGTAGTCCCCACTCGCCGCAACTAGAGAAAGCCATGCACAGCAACAAAGAACCAAAGCAGCCAAAAGTGCATAAATAAAATAAATATATTTTTTAAATGCTCCAACCAAAAGACATAGACTGGCCAAATGGATACAAAAACAAGACCCATATATATGCCGTTGAGAAGAGACCCACTTCAAACCTAGGGACACATACAGACTGAAAGAGAGGGGATGGAAAAAATATTCCATGCAAATGGAAATCAAGAGAAAGCAGGAGTAACAATTCTCATATCAGACAAAACTGATTTTAAAATAAAGACTATTACAAGAGACAAAGAAGGACATTACATAATTATCAAGGGATCAGTCCAAAAAGAGGATATAACAGTTGTAAATATTTATGCTCCCAACATAGGAGCACCTAAATACATAAGACAAATGCTAAAAGTCATAAAATGAGAAATTGACAGCAACACAATCATAGTAGGGGAATTTAACACCCTACTCTCACCAATGGACAGATCAACAAAAATGAAAATAAATAAGGAAACACAAGCATTAAATAATATGTTAAACAAGATGGACTTAATTGATATTTATAGGACATTCCATCCAGAAACAACAGAATACACTTTCTTCTCAAGTGCTCATGGAACGTTCTCCAGGATAGATCATATCCTGGGTCACAAATCAAGCCTTGGTAAATTTAAGAAAATGGAAATCATATCAAGCATATTTTCCAATCACAATGCTATGAGACTAGATATCAACTACAGGAATATATCTGTAAAAAATACAAACACATGGAGGCTAAACAATACACTACTAAATAACAAAGAGATCACTGAAGAAATCAAAGAGAAAATCAAAAAATACCTAGAAGCAAATGACAGTGAAAACACGATGACCCAAAACCAATGGGATGCAGAAAAAGCAGTTCTAAGAGGGTAGTTTATAGCAATAGAATCCTACCTCAAGAAACAAGAAACGTCTCAAATAGACAACATAAACTTATACCTAAAGCAATTAGAGAAAGAAAACCCCAAAGTTAGCAGAAGGAAAGAAATCACAAAGTTCAGATCACAAATAAATGAAAAAGAAATTAAGGAAATGATAACAAAGATGAATAAAACTAAAAGCTGGTTCTTTGAGAAGATAAGCAAAATTGGTAAACCATTAGCCAGACTCATCAAGAAAAAGAGGGAGAAGACTCAAATCAACAGAATTAGAAATAAAATGGGGAAGTAACAACTCACACTGCAGAAATACAAAGGATCCTGGGAGATTACTACAAGCAATTATATGGCAATAAACTGGACAGCCTGGAAGAATTGGACAAATTCTTAGAAAAGCACAACCTTCTGAGACTGAACCAGGAAGAAATAGAAAATATAAACAGACAAATCGCAAGCACTGAAATTGAGACAGGGTTAAATATATTCCAACAAATAAAAGGTCAGGACCAGATGGCTTCATGGGAGAATTCTATCAAACATTTAGAGAAGAGTTAACATCTATCCTTCTCAAACTCTTCCAAAATATAGCAGAGGGAGGAACACTCCCAAACTCATTCTACGAGGCCACCATCACACGGATACCAAAACCAGACAAAGATGTCACAAAGAAAGAAAACTACAGGCTAATATCACTGATGAACATAGATGTAAAATTCCTGAACAAAATACTAGCAAACAGAATCCAACAACACATTAAAAGAATCATACACCATGATCAAGTGCGGTTTACTGCAGGAATGCAAGGATTCTTCTATAAGCGAAAATTAACCAATGTGATACACCATATTAACAAATTTAAGGAGAAAAAACATATGGTCATCTCAATAGATGCAGTAAAAACTTTCGACAAAATTCAACACTCATTTATGATAAAAAAAAAAAAACCTCCAGAATGTAAGTATAGAGGGAACTTACCTCAACATAATAAAGGTCATATATGACAAACCAGCCAACATCGTTCTCAATGTTGAAAAACTGAAAACATTTCTTCGAAGATCAGGAACAAGATAATCTTGTCCACACTCACCACTATTATTCAACATAGTTTTGGAAGTTTTAGCCACAGCCAACAGAGAAGAAAAAAAAATAAAAGGACTCCAAATTGGAAAAGAAGTAAAGCTGTGACTATTTGCAGATGACATGATACAGTACATAGAGAATCCTAAGGATGTTCCCAGAAATCTACTAGAGATAATCAATGAATTTGGTAACATAGCAGAATAAAAAATTAATGCACAGAAATCTCTTCCATTCCTATACACAAATGATGAAGAATCTGAAAGAGAAATTAAGGAAACACTCCCATTTACCACTACAACAAAAAAAATAAAACACCTAGGAATAAACCTACCTAAGCAGACAAAAGACCTGTATGCAGAAAACTATAAGACAGTGATGAAAGAAATTAAAGATGATACAAACAGATGGAGAGATATACCATGCTCTTGGATTGGAAGGATCAACATTGTGAAAATGACTATAGTATCCAAAACAATCTACAAATTCAATGCAATCCCTATCAAACTACCACGGGTATTTTTCACAGAACTAGAACAAAAAATTGCACAGTTTGTATGGAAACACAAAAGACCCCGAGTAGCCAAAACAATCTTGAGGGAAAAAAACAGAGGTGGAGGAATTAGACTCATTGACTTCAGACTATACTCTAAAGGTACAATAATCAAGACAGTATGGTACTGGCACAAAAATAGAAATACAGATCAGTGGAACAAGATAGAAAGCCCAGAGATAAATGCACACACTCATGGTCACCTTATTTTTGATAAAGCAGGCAAGAATATATAATGGAGAAAAGACAGACTCTTCAATAGTGCTGCTGGGAAAACTGGAAGCTACACGTAATAGAATGTAATTAGAACACTCTCCAAGACTGTACACAAAAATAAACTCAAAATGGATTAAAGACCTAAATGTAAGACCAGACACTATAAAACCCTCAGAGGAAAACATAGGCAGAACACTCTATGATGTAAATCACAGAAAGATCCTTTTTGACCCACCTCCTAGAGAAATGGAAATAAAAATAAAAATAAACAAATGGGACCTAATGAAACTTCAAAGCTTTTGCACAGCAAAGGAGACCATAAACAAAACAAAAAGACAACCCTCAGAATGGGAGAAAATATTTACAAATGAAGCAACTGACAAGGGATTAATCTCCAAAATTTACAAGCAGCTCATGTAGCTCAATATCAAAAAAAAACAAACAACCCAAAAAAAAAAAAAAACCAAACACACAAACAACCTAATCCAAAAATGGGCAGAAGACCTAAATAGAAATTTCTCCAAAGAAGATATACAGATTGCCAACAAACACATGAAAGGATGCTCGACATCACTAATCATTAGAGAACTGCAAATCAAAACCACAATGGGGTATCACCTCACACCAGTCAGAATGGCCATCATCAAAAAATATAGAAACAATAAATGCTGGAGAGGATGTGGAGAAAAGGACAGCCTCTTGCACTGTTGGTGGGAATGTAAATTGATACAGCCACTATGGAGAACAGTATGGAGGTTCCTTTAAAAACTAAAAGTAGAACTACCATACAACCCAGTAATCCCACTACTGGGCAAATACCCAGAGAAAACTATAATTCAGAAAGAGTCATGGGGCTTCCCTGGTGGCACAGTGGTTGAGAATCTGCCTGCTAATGCAGGGGACACGGGTTCAAGCCCTGGTCTGGGAGGATCCCACATGCCGCAGAACAACTAGGCCCATGAGCCACAACTACTAAGCCTGCACATCTGGAGCCTGTGCTCTGCAACAAGAGAGGCCACGAGAGTGAGAGGTCCATGCACCGTGATGAAGAGTGGCCCCCGCTTGCCACAACTAGAGAAAGCCCTTGCACAGAAATGAAGACCCAACACAGCCAAAAATAAATAAATAAATTAATTAATTAATTAAAAGAAGGCTCAACATTTAAAAAAAAAAAGAGTCATGTACCACAATGTTCATTGCAGCTCTATTTACGATAGCCAGGACATGGAAGCAACCTGAGGTCCATCAACAGATGAATGGATAAAGAAGCTGTGGCACATATACACAATGGAATATTACTCAGCCATAAAAAGAAATTAAATTGAGTTATTTTGTAGTGATGTGGATGGACCTAGGGTCTGTCATACAGAGTGAAGTAAGTCAGAAAGAGAAAAACAGGGCTTCCCTGGTGGCGCAGTGGTTGAGAATCTGCCTGCCAATGCAGGGGACACGGGTTCGAGCCCTGGTCTGGGAAGATCCCACATGCCGCGGAGCAACTAAGCCCGTGCGCCGCAGCTACTGAGCCTGCGTGACTGGAGCCTGTACTCTGCAACAAGAGAAGGCCGCGACAGTGAGAGGCCTGCGCACCGCGATGAAGAGTGGCCCCCGCTCGCCACAACTAGAGAAAGCCCTCGCACAGAAACGAAGACCCAACACAGCCAAAAATAAAAAAAAATAAATAAATTTAAAAAAAAAAAAAAAAAGAAAGAGAAAAACAAATACCGTATGCTATCACATATATATGGAATCTAAAAGAAAAAAAAAATGGTTCTGAAGAACTTAGGGGCAGGACAGGAATAAAGACGTAGATGTAGAGAATGGACTTAAGGACACAGGGCAGGGGAATGGTAAGCTGGGACGAAGTGAGAGAGTGGCATGGACATATATACACTACCAAATGTAAAATAGATAGCTAGTGGGAAGCAGCCTCATAGCACAGAGAGATCAGCTTGATGCTTTGTGACCACCTAGAGGGGTGGGATAGGGAGGGTGGGAGGGAGATGCAAGAGGGAGAATATATGCAGATATATATATGTATAGCTGATTCACTTTGTTATAAATCAGAAACTATAGCTGATTCACTTTGTGATAAATCAGAAACTAACACCATTGTAAAGCAATTATTCTCCAATAAAGCTGTTATAATAAAAAGATACATGTACCCCAATTTCATTGCAGCACTGTTTACTATAGCCAAGACATGGAAGCAACCTAAGTGTCTATTGACAGATGAATGGAAAAAGAAGATGTGGTGTATATATATATATATATATATACACACACACACAATGGAATATTAGCCATAAAAAGAATTAAATAATGCCAGTTGCAGCAACATGGATGAATCTAGAGATTATCATACTAAGTGAAGTAAGTCAGATAGAGAAAGACAAATATCATATGATATTACTTATATGTGGAATCTAAAAAAACAAAAATGATACAAATTAACTTGTTTACAAAACAGAAACAGACTCACCAGACTTAGAAAACAAACTCATGCTTACCAAAGGAGAAAGGTGGGGAGGAGGGATAAATTAGGAGGTTGGGGTTAACATACATATTATTATACCTAAAATAGATAATCAATAAGGACTTCCTGTATAGCACAAGGAACTCTACTCAGTAGTCTGTAATAACCTATATGGGAAAAGAATCTGAAAAAGAATAGATGTATGTTTTTGTATTACTAAATCACTTTCCTGTACACCTTAAACTAACACAATATTGTAAATTGACTATATTCTAATATAAAATTAGAAAAATAAAAAATAAATTTAAAAAAGATACTAATGAACATACTTCCCAAGCAGAAAGAGACTCACAAACTTATGGTACCAAAGGGGAAATGGGGGCGGGATGAATTAGGAGTTTGTGATTAACATATACACTCTACTATATATAAAATAGATGAACGACAAGGACCTACTTTATAGCACTTACTTTATACTCAATGTTTTATAATAACCTATAAGGGAAAAGAATCTGAAAAAGAATATATATAATACATATATGTGTACATATATATGTATAACCGAATCACATATACATATATATGTACACCTGAAACTAACATGACACTGTAAATCAACTATACTTAAAGAAAAGAAAAGAGAAGAAAAGGAAAGAAAAGAAAAGAAGGTCCTGGAGAGGAAGGAGCTGGATTAATAAAAAATGTTTCCAATGACTAGGGATTTATTGTGCTTGTCAGGGCTGGAAGGTGGGGGACATGGGAATATTCTGGTCAAAGGTTACAAACTTCCAGTTTTAAGATGAATAAGTTCTTGGAATTCAATGCACAGCATTGGGACTATAATTAATAAAACTGTATTATATACTTGAAAGTTGCAAAGAGAATAGATTTTAACGTTTCCACCACACACACAAAAATGATAATTATGTGAGGTGATGGAGGTATTAACTAATTCTATTGTGGCAATCATTTCATTTCATTTCACAATAAATTCATGTATCAAATCATAACACTGTACACCTTAAACTTAAGCAATGTGATTTGTCAAATGTATTTCAATAAAACTGAGAAGAAAAAAGAAATGCAAATTCTCATTTCTCACTTCATATCTACTGAAAACTCCAGAGGTAGAACTTGGAAATAAGTATCTTATCAAGCCCACAAGGTCATTCTAAAGATGTTCAAGTTCAAGGACTATTGCCCTAGAGAAATCTTCCCTATGACCAGGCCTAATATGCCTTTCCCTCCTGTCACCTTTTAAGCTTAGGCCAGACAGACCTAACTTCCATTAACTTACTATTTCTGAATCCCTGCTTCTCTGTTCATTTGTGATCACCTGAATTCCAGATTGCTAACTGTCCATTGATAAAAGTGTCTGCTTGGTCAGACCCAGCTTGCCTGCCACAGTATGTCTGAGTCCTATTAAAACTGGATGATGCCAGTGTTAACAGTTTATGAGTTACATTCTAATAAGTAACAACACTACTGCATGCCTCCTATTATATCATGACTAATATCTGGGTACAACCATCTCTCAACACAAAGCTGACCTCACACAGCAATCTGTGTCTTGCCATGCCTCTGAGCAAAGGCATCCAATAGGATAGATATTTAAGAAGTGCTGGGGTAGCAAAGACCTTTGCTTATTGAAACTTTAATCATCCCCATTCCCCCCACCCCGCTGCAAAGAATCCTCAGCAATTGAGAACCAACTTCAGAAATAAATCACAGCATTTTCCTGGTAAAATCAATACTAAGAGACTTTTGAACCTAGTGTCTTGTTGAATATAAACTACCTCATCATACTGGTGGTAGATGCTTAGTTGAAGCCAGTGAGAGGTATATAAAATGTAATAGCACCCCAGGTATAAACAGATGGTATAACTCCAGTCATTTTGCACTTATGATCCTGGATTTGAAAGGCCAAAGGGAATTGTGTTCCAGGGCCTGAAGAAAGTGTTTGTTGCTAACACAGGGCAAGTGCTAACCTCTGTGGATCATATATGAGGTTAACTCCAGGTGCTGGGGAAATGTTATTGTAAAGCCAAATTTAACAGTTAGTTTTAATAGGAACAATACATCAGGGATCAATGTGTATTTCTGTATGTTTGTTTTTCTCCAGGTTTTTTTCCAAGCAGCTTCATTTCCCTATAGCGAATTCTTTTCCCAAAGAGCCAAGCAGAATTTATTAGTCCGGAGTTTGATAAAACATAAGTTTGAGAAGTGATTGGGAGGGTGTTGTTAGTTACTGGCTGCCTCTTAGTCCTGAAAACCCTCTATGGATGAGGCTGACTTGAGAATGTGTTTGGAGGCCCTTGCCTATGGTACCGTTGGATCCAGGTACATTCATGGTTTTTGCACAGCTAGGACAAGGAAGGTCTTGTGTCTGTAAAATGTATAGGTACAGCAGTATAGAGAATGAGGTCATGTTTCTAACTAGGTAGAGCCTGGTGAGAAGAAATTCATCCAAGGGTTCCTGAAGGCAAACACTGAATATTCAGTCCCGCATTGCTTCCCACCAGAACATGCCTAATCTTGAGGGTATGTTCTGCAAATACCTGTATCTGAGCATATTTGATGGACTAGTGGGCAAGGTGCCAGGAGCCAACTTGCACAGGGATTTTATGGTTTTTGGATTTTGGGTTTTGGCCCAGAGGATTCTGGAAAATGAGTGGAATCAGAAGGCCAGATAGTGTTTACCTACGATACTGGATCCCAGCCTGGTCTAGTCATCTATATGAGCCCTAGTGAGAGAAGTAGAAAGTCCTGATTTCATAAGTCACTCAGTAAGGAGATGGAGTCCAGGTGAGAAGAACTTTCGGTGTGTGGAGGAGGTGGCCTCATACCCACTTCTATGAGTAGCTTTGACATGGCAAGGACAACAGTGCCAGCGTCACTCAACAGGGCACTGGGGACAACACCTAAATCAGAGTCAGCCTGATCATGTTATACTGGCCCTGTTAGCAATGGAGGTCATAAGGTGTTGCCCTTTCATAGCCACTGATCACCAAGGGTAAAAGTCCAGAAGACTAAGAAAGATTACAGAGTGATGAGGTTCTAGGGAAAGTCCCAGTAGATTTTGGGTATCTGTCTCACGTGACCCATGTTTATTCAAATACTGGTAAAGCTTGAGTTACACAAGAAAGCTCAGGTCTATGAAGTCCATTAACAAGTCAGTCCTGCTTCTCTTTCCTCCTGTCAGCTCTTTGTTCTAAACCTTCCAGAAACTCCACTCCTACAGGATAAACTCCAAATACGTTACCTTGGAATTCCAGATCACTAAGTCTGTCCCCACATAAATCAATGATCTTCTCACTCACTCTCCTCACAGCACTTTGGCCACACATTGGTCTCTATAGTGTCCTTCGGTGCTTGTCTTATTTCTGCCTCTTGGCATATTCCTTGACTGTCAAGGCCCCAGGTCAAGCTCTGCCATTTTTTCAAGCTTTTTGTAATCATCTCAGCCCACAGAAATATTTCACATTCAAATTATTTCTTAGTCCCATATTTCCTTCCTTTATTATTTACTTAGCTTTTAGCATTCGTCACCTTATTTTTTAGTCATATTTTCATGTAATATTTTGTTCATCTCCTTGAATTTCAAGCCCATTTGCTTCTCAGCCTCCTCCTGGGCCTAGACCACTGTTGAGCATGTGAAGTTGGTAAGGATTGTTGCGTGACTGAGTTGCTGATGATCTGAAATTTGTATCTTGGTGTGCTTGTCTCATGCTTCATCTTTGTTGAGATATGGAAGCAGAGCAGAAAGTGCCAGTAAATGGCCTGTCAGTAATGAGTATATTCATCAGGACTCTGGCTCTCATGGACTCTTGCTCTTCTGGTGTCCACCTCTGCTGACTGGGTTTCCAGACCATTCCAGAGAGTGGGTGGTTTGAGCCATTTGCTGACTTTCTGAGTGGGAGCGTGGTGCCCTGGGGCAAGGATGAAATTTTGGGGCTCATTTTCATTTTTGAACATAAGCTCCCTGGAGCCTAGAGTCGTTTTCTTGGAATAAAGTTATTTAATCATCGAGTGTCAGAGGAGAGAAGAAATGTGTATATCGTATTATTATCTTTATTAATGAGCCACATGAACTTGGGTTTGAATCGTGGTCTTACATTTATGACTGTGGGACCATGACTTAGGTCAGTAACTTTCCTAAGACTCTGTTTCCTCAACTGCAAATTGAAGATAATATTTCTTACTTAAAAAGTTTCTGGTGGAGATTAAATGAGTTAATATATGTGAAGCGTCAGCAGTCACAACTGACATATAACAGGTGCTTACTAGATGATAACTGTAATACCAATTATAATTATCAACCAAGTAATTAGTTTGAGTATATTTCTTATAATAGGTACCAGAGATATAAATGAGTTATCATGCATTGTCTTTTTCCCAAATGCTCTTAAATTCAGTTAGATAAATTGAACATAAGTGTAAAAACTTGACCAAAATTATTGAATCCTTCTTTTGTGCCAGGTACGAAGAATATCCAAGCTACACAAAAATGACATATTTCTACCTACTCTCAAGGAGGTATCAATGTAGCCAGGGAGCTGTATGTAACAAAATAGGAAAATTAGGTGCATACATGGAATGTAGATATCAGAGCCTTTTTGTCTGCAAGTAATAACTTTGAAAAAGTTCAAACTGTCTTAAGTATTAATGGTGATATATTGTTTTTAATATCAATAAGTCAGACTAAGGACCTCAGAGCCACCAGTCACATCTTAGTCTATGTAAATTCAGTTGTAAAATGTATAAACTGCATGGCGCTATGCAGTGGGCCTGCATTGGGTAGGATTCAGGGCTAGTGAATTAGTAGTTCAACATTATCAAGACACAGATTTTTTTTTTCTGTCTTTCCACTCTGCTATCTACAGTGCTGACTTCAAACTTGGGATTGTAGTTTGATTCATGATGGTCACTAAAACTTCAAATTTCCCGTCCAGGAAGATAGATAGATGGCATGATTGATAGATGATAGATAGATAGATAGATAGAAAGTGTGTAAAGGAGACAGAGAATCAAAAGTCTGTCTGACTGGGCCAACATATTCACTTAGACAAGTATGATATCATGCTACTGGCTTAAGTTTGGATTCCTAAACCATTGGTGATGGTGGTTGCCCAAGACTAATGAGGGTACATCTTTGGAATTAGGGCCCACATGGCTGCTGCACAAATGGGAGAGGATGGAAACTACACTGGAAGTCAAGCACGATGTCCAGAACTGGGTCTATGTCCAATATGAGACAAGTTGACCTTGTGTCTTTATTTATACATTGATTCCTTTTATCAATATTCTTCATCATATTCCAGTGTCACGATTTTTTTAGTGGGCTAGTTATTTCATAATGCTAAAATATACTGTCTCTCATTACAATTACAATGCCTAAATTGTATAAATCCCCCAGAAGGAAAGTGGGCAATTATCAAACACAGAAATGATGGATTCGGTTTGGTCCTACTGGCCTACTAACTAAAGGAAGTTTTGTTATTTTTCCTCACTGTTTTTCTAAACATCTCGGTATTTCATTTCCATATTCTTGTTCAGAATACAAGTAAGCCACCCATCTATCACCAACAGTGAGAAATTAATTCTGGCAAGTATTAATGGGTCTTAAAGGATAAATAGGATTTTACCAGACAAAATAGGTGACAAGAAGAATTTCCAAGGCAGAGGGAATATCATAAGCACAGATAAAGAAGCATGAAATTATGTGATACATTTGTGAGAAGGTAAATGCTCCAGGACTGTCAAAGCATTAGGCTTGTAGGGAGGAAAATTGAATGTGGAAATGGAGTTTGAGGCCCGTGTACCAGTTGTTTTCTTAGTTGTAAGCAAGAGATACTGTGACTGGCTGATTGATGCCCCAAAAGGAGATGTAGATTTAAACAGATTTTGAATAGGTCACAGAATCTCCTAAAGACCTGGAAAAATCAGGCACAGAAAACAGGCAAGAAAAAGAGAAGCTAAGTGGCCCCCAAATTATCCCAAAAGTCTCCCCCAAATTAGTGCTGGGATGACACCACTGTCCTCACAGCTTCTCCCACAGACACTACAAATGCTGGACCCTGGACGCTGGACCCCATTAGGTGCTCTGTCATTGCTGCTCCTGAAAACTTTTATTGCAGCTGCTGACCCACAGCCGGCGTGAATCCTTCACTGCTGCTGTGAGTCACTCACTCCCGGGTCAGAGTCAGGGGCGGACATATCTGAGAGACAACATAAGTCAAGTGCCTGACACAAGAGAGGCTGGAACATTTGGGATCATCTTCCATCAAGACTCATATGGTGGATAATTTCCCAAACTTATAAAACATTTATAATTAATTCTTTAAGCAATAGAGGATGTTACTGCTGATGGCAAGAATGATGGGGAGAATAATAATAACAGTGACCATCACCATTTAATTAATGCCTATATTATGCTTACCCTTACAACTTGATGAAGGGCATTATTATTCTCATTTTACAGATAACAGTCTTAGAGAAGTCATCCATGTAAGGTACTCAAAGGGGGAGTGGCACAATAAATATGCTCTAGAAAGATCCCTTTCACAGCTGTGCAGAGGAGGATTAGGAGTGTAGAGATGGTAGTTAGACCCATCAGAGGATGAGAGCTTCAACAAAGGAGGAGAGGAAGGATTAGAGCAGTTGTTCTGGAACTTCAGTGCCGTGCACATCAGCATCACTTGGAGGGCTTGTGAAACCACAGGTTGCTGGGCTCTAACTCCAGAGTTTCTTGACTCAGCAGGTCTGGCTGGGGCCCAAGAATTTGAAACACTAACAAGCTCCAAGTTGATGCTGCTGCTACTTATTGAGGGGTCACATTTTAAATTGAATGGACTGAGTGGATTTAAATTAAATGGATTAAAGAACTATTTCTCAAACCTCAGTGATATATGGACCACTTTTATTGAAATACATTATTGAGACCACCAATACCTCCCCTCCATTTTTATTATAGTAGTACTTAAAAATATACAGATATAAAATTAGGTATAAACTTCTTTTGCATATAGCTCATATACAACAATAAAACCTAAACCATATTTAAATTAAATACAAAGTATGAAATTAATAAAATTTAAATTAACATTAATTTTAATGTAACATATTACAGTGTTCTGCTGAAATTAAAGGACCAGTGTTGTATTCAAGAAAAATATATATATAACCTTAAAACCAATTTTGGTTTTAATCTCTTTTTGTAATACTTGTGTAAGGAATGGCTATTTGCATAAGTATATTCAACAAAATGGTATTAATAACTTCCAGGCTCTGTTTCCAACCTCATGCTTAATCAAAACTCTGCCAGTGAGCACTACCATAGTGGAAGTTTTAATAAGATGTTTCTTAGCAGCTCTGCGAAGCTAGTTTCTTGTGCATTCTAAGAGAATTGTGGCATTATTGAAATCTGGATTAAATAGTTACCTAGTGCAGTTATCACTGAACTTAGGAACATAAAAACTTCTCATTACATATTTACTGCTATACTTTTGCTGCTAGTGATCTGTTTCAAGTTGAAATGTGCCATGGCCTGATCCATAAAAGCCTTTAATTCACACACAGATATGGTACTACCATACGCTATATGATGATTTGATTCTACTTTTGCAATTCTCTTCTCAAATTAATGCAAAACTTCTATCATATATTATATAGCATCTGACTTCATTTGGATTCTCCAGAAGCAATCCCTAAGACAAGGATCCTAATGAATGGAATTTATTAGGAAGTACTCTCAGGAAAGACTAGTAGGGGAATGAAGAAATGACAGCAGCATAGAAGAAAGCCAAGTGAGGGTCTGATGTCCTTGCAGAGGATAACGTTGACTTAATCCTGCAGGGGAAGTCTGGAAACACGGTACGTCACACCCAGAGTTCTCCTGACTAGGGACAGGGGAGCCTAAATATTTATGCTCATTCACTCATTACACCCATCAGTCATTGGATAAAGGAGGTCCCAGGAGAGACATAAATTACCAGGCACTTCAGGAAAGCAGGCTCTGGCAACCTGAGTGTAACCCTCTGACAGATAGGTGCTGACTGCTGGGTGTAAAAGCAGGCCATGAATCAGTGCATGAAAATGAGGAAAGGATTGAATGGATGGAGCCTTCAGAGACTAATTCCAAAGCCTGGAATGGGCATGTCTTGCTCATTCATTTTCTTCAGATCCCTGCTCAAATATCACCTTCCTAGGGAGCCCTTCTCCATCAACTCTATTAAAACAACACCTCCCGCATAATTCACTGTCCCCTTACATTTATATGTTTTGCATTTTCCCACTCACCAGTATAAATACATACTATTTATACATTTATGTGCTTTGTGTATGTACAATCCTGCTAGAATATAAGCTCCACTAAAACAAGGACTTTTTGTTTATTGTTACGTGCCCAGCAGTAAGAATAGTTTCCTGACACATAGTAGACACTCAGTATATATTTATTTTATTTTTTTTAAAGTATATATTTATTGAATAAGTACATGAATGAATTAATTGATTAAGCTGGAGAGTTAGGCAAGTACCAGATCAGAGAAGGCCTTGTAGTCCAAGGTAAAGAGCATTCTAAAAGCAAATCAGTTTTAAGCAGGCAGGCTGACATGATCAGACTCATCTCTTAAAAGCTCATTCTGATTGGAGGAGGAAATATGGGATGCAGAGTAATAAGCTAAAAGATGATGGTGATAATCATGGGGAGGATGATACTGGCTTGGACTTGGATCATGACAGTGGAGATAAAGAGATGTGAACATACTTGAGAGGTACTTAAGAGGTGAAATCAACTGTGAAATATTAAATATTGATGGAAGAGGGAAAGGAGGATGTCAGATATGACCACAGAACAGGATAGATAGGAAACACTGAAACTAATCATATTTTATATGAATCATGAGATCATTCCAGACTCACAGAGTTTTAAATTGAGACATCAAGGCGGCAGATGGACATTAATGTCTGGAGCTCAGAGGGGAAATCTGAGCTGATGATATAAGTTTATAAGTTTATCTACCTATGGATTGTTATTAAAACCTTGGGTACAGATGAAATTGCTTAGGGAGAGAATAGAGGATAAAGAAAAATGATGTCTGGTAGTGAGCCTTAATGAATGAAAATAGCATAGCTAGGCAAAGGACTGGGGATCCCCTCCAAGGAGACAGAGGAGGGCCCATTACATAAGTAGGGTAAAACTAAGAGATTATTGTATCAAGAAAATCAAGAGTAAGAGATTGTTTCAAGAATGAAAATACCAAATTCTACTGAAAGACTGAATAAAATCCAGTTGTACCTTTTGCAAAATTACAAAAGCAATTTAATGGAGATAGTATGGCCTCTTCAACAAATGGAAGTGTAGAAAATGGGCATCCATATTCAATAAAATGATTCTTGACCTACACTTCACATGGCATAAGAAAATTAACCCAAATGAAGTATAGACATGAATGAAAAAGGTAAAACTATAAAAGTTCTAGAAGAAAACATGGGAGAAATTTGTCATAATTTGATTTAAGCAAAAAGTTCTTAGATATGATACCAAAATTACAACCAATAAAATTGAAAAATTGGACCTTATCAAAATTAATAACTTTTGATCTGTTAAGGACACTGTTAAGAGAACAAAAAAACAAGTCACAGAATTGGAGAAGATATCTGCAAATCACTTATCAGACAAAGGACTTGTATCAAGAATATCTAAAGAACTCTCAAAACTCAAAAATGAAACAAACAATTCAATTTTTTTAATGAGCAAAAGATTTGAAGAGACACCTCACCAAAAAATATGCAGATGGCAAATAAGCACGTTAAAAGATGTTTAACACCATTAGTCATTATGGGAGTTCAAATTAGATCCACAATGAAATACCATTACATATCTATTAGAAGACTAAAATTTAAAAATACTGATAATATCAAATGATGGCAAGAATGTAGACCAACAAGAATTCTCATACTTTGCTGGTGGGAATGTGAAATCTTTCAGCCAACCTAGAGAACAACTTGGCTATTTCTTATAAAGTTAAATATACACTTTATATGACCCAGTAACCTCACTTCTAGATATTCATTCTTGAGAAACAAAGCTTACGTTCACTCAAAAAAATAAACACAAAATGTTTATACCAGAATTATTCAGAAATTCCAAAAACAGGAAACAAGCCAAATGTCTTCAACTGGTAAATGGATAAACCAATATAAATACGATGGAATGTAGTTCAGCTACTTTTGCATTGATTAAATTAGTTGTCCTGATTAGTTCCTGGTTAGCAGGGACTCTAAGTACCTGCCAAAATGCAGTTGTCCTGATGCTCTCCAATCATCTCCCAAAGTAACCTTCTACCATTCCTTAGTGGAGGAAAAACCTTTAAAGTTTTGGGAGATCTTTTGCTTTTTTTTTTTTATTATTGTTGTTCTTGTTCTCCATTTGAGTTCAGGAAAATCAGGTGACTACGAACAACTCAATTATCTCAAAATATGTTAATTGGGGTCAGTTAACACATGTAAAGTGTTGAAAAAGACCAAAACAAGTTTAATCAGAATATAAAATAAGACTGGTGTGCATAAAGCTAGTATATATAACTAGTGAAACCACTCTAACTAATTGAACAGCCCCTATGGACCTGTATCTGGATATATCTATTGGTCTCTTCTGACACTGCAGTTCCTCTTTGTTCTTCTCTGCTCCTGCCACACCCTACCATTTTTCTCTCATCTCTTGGATCTGTTGCATGAATGCTTCTTCATAGATGTTCAGTTTTCTCTGGTCTTTCAGGCTACATCTGCTTCTATAAACTGCAAACACCTTCTCTGGCCCTGCCCTGAATTTGGCACTGGGTCAGCTCTTTGTAACTTGACAGACACTGCCTGTTGGCCCTGAACTCTGTAAAAGGGAATCAAACCAGACCCACCTGGAGAAAGTGGCCTTGGCATATGACTAAGAAGGAAAGACTGGATTTGCCGAACAAAAGAATAAAGTCATTCTAAGAAATTTAGAGAGCATATGCAAAAACTCCATGATAAAAGAGAGAGGCAAGGGGAAAACCTGTGTAGCCTAAATGCTAAAGCACAACATCAGTGTTTGGGGGCCTGCTACACCAGAAAGAAAACTAAATGTTCAGACCTGCATATTCCAGCCATGGCTTCAGTCTGCATATCTAATGTGTCAAAGTTCAGCCTTCCTGTGCAGAGACATCAGTTAAATAATGAACTTTCAATAACAGCCCAGAATGTCATCAGGCTAACAGACACTTCTGCCATTTTCTCCTGCACGTGCTAAATAAATCCATCTGGTATTGATCTCCACAGCTAAGTTTCAGCCTTACTGTGATTCTTACCAACAAAGCAGAGTAAACAGTTCCTGGAAGAACCTAAACATGCTATCTTTTACTCATCAGATGAGGCCTCTGTAGATTACTAGACAACCTGATCCAGGTTGTAACTTTTGGGGGTCTCATTACAAAAGTTACCAGCTTGGAGGCTTACCATGTCCAGCTGGAGCTGAGCTACAGGGACTGAATAACAATGACAGTATAAGAAACTAAGAGAAAATAAAAGGTTCATAGAATACAGTCTAAGCACTGGCAGATTTCTGATTCATGATCACCGTTGCTACACCAAGATAACACAAGAAGGAAAATTGCTCACCCCAGGGTTCTGGCATTTAACCCTGGTAGACTGGCTGGATGCCATTTTATGTGGCAGTGTCCCCATATGGACACATTGTGGCCAACCCAATGGCTGGAGTTAAGGTATGGGAATCAGTTCCATGTACTATAACTAGAAGCTTCACCTGTCTCTGGGTCATTTCACACACTGTCCCCTGCACCTGGAACACTCCTGGATTCTATGCCCCACTCCCTTAGCCATGAGAAGGAAAAGTCCTTTTCTGGCCCCATGCTTAGAGCGATAGTTCTCAAATGGTTCCCAGACTAGCAGCATCAACATCACCTAGGGACTTGTTAGAAATGCAAATTCTTGGACCACAACACAGAACTACTGAATCCGAAACTCAGTAAGTTATAGCCCAGATATCTGTGTTTTCATAAACCATACAGATGATTCTGATTAACCTTAAAGTTTGAGAACCACTGCTTTCAGGGCCCTAGTCTGGTCCTCTCCTAGCAGTGACCCTCTCCACAGAATGGGAATCATAGAGATCATGCCTTCTCCTTCCAGACCTCATTCCTGGGACGTCGGATCCCAGAATTCCTGTCTCAGGGGCCTCAAGCTTGCTTCCAGTGTCTGTCTACTCTGAATCTATCCTGAGGGTTGACCTGGCCACGGGCCTGTGCATCCCCAGGTTTGGGAGTTGGTCAAGAGGAAGCTGGGCAGGGAGCAATCATGTGGATGGAGCTGTCCTTCCATGCATGTGCACACAAGGCCCCACATGAGACTGAGGGATCTAGGCATGGGAAGCAAAGGGAACTTGTCTGTGACCAGGGAGGGGTCAGGGATCAGCTGTCCCTGTGCTGCCCCATTTCAACACAAAACTCAGAGCATCTGAGAATTCTGATTTTGAACCCAGCCTTCCAGATTGTTATGAAGGTATATTTTTCAATGATGGAAAGATAAAACTTAGTTGATTACCTAGTTTGATTTAAACTTTCAAATATTCAGACCTATGATACATAAGCTTCTATTTGTATATTTTCCCCAGTCCCCGCAAAAGTTAAGGGAGGCTTGTCTGCTCTACTTATCTGCTTATCTTCTGCTTAACTTTGGGGCCTTAGCCCCAAAGTATTTTTTCTTGCAGAAGCCTTCCCTGATCCCTTAATTCATACTCTTAGTAGAGGTTGCTGATTTGTGCTTTCTTGTTTCTCTGTAATTCCTTGCCTTATAACTCGTGAACTGTACTATCAACCCTTGTTTAGTCATATGCCTGTTTCCTCTAATACACTATGAGATCTGAGATTGTTTGTGTAGATAAACCAGCATATAGCATAACATAGTGTCTGGTATATAATATGCCCAATAAATAAATAATGAAGGAATTAATTATAATAATAACAAGGATAGCAAACATATAGGTAGCCCTCACTATGTGACAGGCAGTATTCTAAGCAACTTTCATGTATTAATTCATTGAGCCTTCACAATAACACTATGAGACAGATATTACCATTACTGCCATTTTTAAAATAAAGTAATAAGTCCAGAGACATTGAGAAACTCCCATAGTCACACAGCAGCAAGATCAAGAGGCAAATCTATGTAAATTGGATTTTCTAGACTCTAAATGAGTGAATGAATGAGTGAGTGAATGAATGAATGGAAGAGAAGCCAAGAATTACTACAAGCCATATTCTCAGGAATGTTGAGTTTAAAAAACAGACAAGCCAAATTTATCATCAAAAACAGGAAACAAGCTCAAAATGTTAAAGAGTTGGAAATAGTGTGAGCCAGGGAAGAGCTAAGAGAGAGGAGGAGGTCATAGGTAAAACAGGGTCTTGAAGCCTGGTGGTCATTTTCATTGACTTCCAGTCACATGGTGAAAGGTCAGCCTGGTTTAGAAACAGAATCAGGGCAAGCTATTTAAATATTCCAAGTTGCCTGTGGGCCCACATCTAAATTTATTTATTTTTTTGTGGTACGCGGGCCTCTCACTGTTGTGGCCTCTCCCGTTGCAGAGCACAGGCTCCGGACGCGCAGGCTCAACGGCCATGGCTCATGGGCCCAGCCGCTCCATGGCATGTGGGATCTTCCCGGACCGGGGCACGAACCCGTGTCCCCTGCATCGGCAGGCGGACTCTCAACCACTGCGCCACCAGGGAAGCCCCCACATATAAATTTTTAATGGAGTTCTAGGACCTCCTGATGCTGAGGAGTGTCAACCTTAATTTCATATTCATACTTTAGGGATGGAGGCTATTTGGTAACAAAATGATCTCCAGTTAATATAATGTCATGACCAAAGCACCCATAGACACCAGTATGAGATACGAAGTAGAAAAGTGCCCAGCATTGCAGAAAGCAGAGCACAGCTCTACTGTATATAGCACAGGGAACTCTACTCAATATTCTGTAATAACCTATATTGGAAAGGAATCTGAAAAAAGAAGAGATAACATGTATATGTATAACTAAATCACTTTGCTGTACCCCTAAAACTAACACAACATTGTAAATCAACTGTACTCCAATATAAAATAAAAGTTAAAAAAACAAAAACAAAAATCAGTACAGCTTGCCCCTTGCACACAGTGGTACAGTCCGATCTGACTCTTAACTCTATTCAAGGCCATTTCTTAAGCTCCCAGAAAGTATAGATTTTCCCAGAGACCCAAAGCATCTGGGGGACCATATCTCATAGTGATTGACAGGCTGACAGTGGGGTCAGATTTCTTAGATTAGAATCCTGACTCAAACTTTTAACAGCGCGTGACTTAATGCTCCTGAGCTTCAGTTTGCACATTTTATTACAGTGTGGATAACATCTACCTCTTGGGTGGGGCTGTTATGAAGATAAAATTGGAAAATTCAGTCATTCAGCAAATATTGAATGATGGTCAACTACATTCTCAGTCCTCTTTTAATCTGTGGATAGCAGCTCACAAAGAAAATATGCCCTATTTCTGCTGGGTCTGGTTCACCGAAAGTACCCACTAATTCTTAAACCAAAAGAGACCTCCTTGAGAGATTTATCCCTCTCTTCTCTGACTATCCCACATCACATTATAAGGTACCTCCAGAGAGCAGTATGGAATAGAGGGGTGAGGGGAGTCCACATGTGGCTGAGTAAGAGCAAGAAAGGGTCCTCCAGAGTGGTGCAAGGCAGTATAACCTGAAAGAAGAGCCAAAATCACTATAAAAGGAGAGCCAAAGCCTCAGTCATAAAACAGGCCTGCATCAGGTCCAAGGGGACCGTGAGAGTGGGAATGAGAGTGTTGGGCTGCACCCTGCAGGCCTACAGCCCTGTGCTTTCCCAGCTTCGAGACCAAAGAAAGAGCCCAGAGTCAGCAACATAGACATCCGTGTCTTAGTGGATGGGGGAGCTTACACATCTGAAGCAAGGTCCTAGAGTGACACCCCACAGTGTGCCATAGAAGGTGGGCAGGACATGGCATCAGTCTTGCTCCTGGGGTGGGGAAGGGGAGATTGCCAGTCATTGGGGGAATTACATCAGGTTGGCTTATTCATTAGCAGGGAAACTAGGAGAGGGACATGCCCCTCACTGCCCCTTTGATAAGAACAATCACTTGCTGGGGTCTGGGGCAAGTATGAAGGAAGGTCAGTCGTGTGAGCAGGATGTAGGTGAAGCAGTCCCTGGTCCAGCAGGTGATGTACAGAGAACAAGAGAACAGCCATCTTGAGTGGCCTGACCATAAAGCCGGTAAGTAGGCTGGTAACTGGTAAAGCAAAGCAAGGCTGACGATTGGGAACCAAGGCTACTGACACTTTTTAGATTATGTTCAGCAGGGATGATGGTAGGTTAAAGGAAAACCATACAATAATTTAAACACCTTACAATCAGGGACTTTGTTTTATTTACTTTTGTGATGCTACCAAGTACAAAAAGGCTCATTAAAATAATAACAGTAATAATAATCATAATAGCAACTGCCTTTCATTGAGTGCTTATAACGTGCTAAGCCCTGTAAGAAACACTTCAAATTGCATTTGATCTTTACCGTGATCTACTGTTGAACATTTATATTCACACTTATTTATTTCGTTACAAAAGGAGATCCTGAGGCTTACACATTGGAGGTGACTCACACAAAGTCGCTGGGCTAATTAATAGTGAAGGTGAGATTCAAACTCAGATCCATGGTCCTACACAGTACTGCCTCTCTAAGGAGTGCAGGTGAGCCCTTGTTGGTTAATAACCAACCGCAGCTCTCTGGATCTTAGTTTATTCATGTGTAAAATGGATCTAAATTGACACTACCTTGTGAGATCACTCTGAACATTCAATGAGCTAATTCATATACAGCACTTATCACAGTGGCACATAAGTACAACAAATAATAGCTATTATTATCATTAGACATATCATTCTGTCTTGCAAATGTTTGCTCTTTAAATGAACATATACATCTTTGTCATAAAATGTTGATACTAGCTTGATTAAGATAATAAAAACATAATAAAAAGTAATTATAACTGGATCATGATGGTAGAAACTCTTATATTATGTTTTTACCTTGAAGAGAATTAAGTAAATTAAATTTAGTTATGTAAGAAACCACTGCTCCAAACTACTAACATACTTGAATGAATCAATTTTATACTTCTATGTATGAATCAGCTTCTTGATAAACATAAAAACCCACTCAGGGCTTGTCTAACGCTTTATACTTTTAGATAGTGGTTCACAGACATTGTCTTATTTGATCCTGACCACCACCCTGGGAGTAAGTACAATCTCATTTTTCACAAAGGACTCTGAGCCCCCGAAAGAGAAGAAGCTTGCTGCAGGTGGCATGTCAAACTAATAAATGATCTGAGATTAACTCCAGATCTCCCAGCTCTCCATCTACTTTCTAAGCCAGACTGCAGCTCTGAAATTGGAAAGGACATGGCCGTCTTAGTCGCAAGGAATAAAGGCAAGGAGATGGCAAAATAGATCTCTTGTTACAGGAGAAAAGTTAAAGGTGATTAAAGTTATCCAGATCAACTCAGTTACAAATGTTTAACTATGCTAGAGATATCCTTGCCCCCTGACTTGTGGCTTGTACTTCTCATGGAGGTGGTTGTCCAGACTGCTCATGGAAGCCCCAAGAAGAACAGAATGGAAAGCAAAAGATGTAATGATTCTGGACCGAATCATACATGTCACAGCCAAGGAGAGTTTCCTTCTCTGTGAAAGACAAATTAATTCTTGCCTTTTAAAATAATAATGACATCCCCTACCAGTTTCCATCTATTTTTACATAGCACTTATCAGCTGTAAACACAAAGGCACTGAGCTTGGTTGAAATAAAATTAAACCTGCATTGATGAAAGCACCCTCGAGGCACTCAGCATGATGAAGGTGATGAAATCATGAAAAAGCAGATGATTAATAAGAGTTCATTCTTCTTCCATTTGGAGAAAAGTTCTACTTATATTCAGAAAAACAATTATTTGCTCAGGAATACGTTAACCTCAATTATTATAATAATATTATAATTGTGTCAGTGTGGTTATTCATTGTGAGCACAATGACCAAAACAGAGCAAAGTTCAATTGAAAGATTATTCTTTTTAAGAATTCAATTCAACCAAAATAATTTCTTCAGACTATTATTTTCTTAGCAGTAACAAAACAGTTCTGCAATCCTAAAACCAAACATTTTCCATTTTCCCATATTGTTTTTAGTCCTTAGGGCACATAATTTGTGCACTGTAAAATTTCAGTTTCTGCCTTTTTAACTTATGACTAGATTACAAGGGCTTTCACATTGCTTTGCTTTCATATATGCTGCTTTCTCTGTAGAGCAGGGGTCCTAAACCCTCAGGCCATGGACAACCACCAGTCCACAGCCTGGTAGGAACCGGGCCGCACAGCAGGAGGTGAGCGGCGGGTGAGCAATTAAGCTTCCTCTGCTGCTCCGCATAGCTCCCCATCACCGCTTGAACCATCCTCCCCCCCCCCGCCCCCGTCCGTGGAAAAATTGTCTTCCAGGAAACCGGTCCCTGGTGCCAAAAACGTTGGAGACCACTGCTGTATAGAACATCTCATCCTTGGGGTCCATCTATCATGGTCCTCTTTTTCCTTCAAGAAAGAAACTGCCTTTGTGATGTTTTCCTTAATTCCCCTTAAAAAGTTATTCAACCAGCAGTACAAGAGTGTTCCCTTTTCTCCACATCCTCTCCAGCATTTATTGTTTCTAGATTTTTGATGATGGCCATTCTGACTGGTGTGAGATGATATCTCATTGTAGTTTTGATTTGCATTTCTCTAATGATTAATGATGTTGAGCATCTTTTCATGTGTTTGTTGGCAATCTGTATATCTTCTTTGGAGAAATGTCTATGTAGGTCTTCTGCCCATTTTTGGATTGGATTGTTTGTTTTTTTGTTATTGAGCTGCATGAGCTGCTTGTAAATTTTGGAGATTCATCCTTTGTCAGTTCCTTCATTTGCAAATAGTTTCTCCCATGTGCATAGTGCATAGGACACCATGTGCATAGTGCATAGGACACCAGCACACAGGGACTCATATACCATAAAAAGATACTTGAAAAGGAACGTCAGCATGGGCTGCTGTTGAAATTATGGATGGTGTTTGCCCAGATAGCAGGAATACAGGGCCTTAGCCCTGAATCCTCACTTCCTTTGAGCCAGCATTTTGTAATATGCTGAGACAGAGATCATTGCAAAAGGGAAACTCAAAGCAAGAATTAATTACTGATTTCATCAACTCACCCATATTTACTGAGCTCCTGCTAAGTGCTGATCACTGACTCTATAAAGATGATGACACACAGTTTCTAAGTCCTTACTCTTAAGAATGCAGAGTGAGAGGAACCACAGTAAACAATTAATAACAATAATGAGGATGTTAATGCAACGTGATAATGCTAAGAATACATGGGCTAGGCGCTATTGGAGCAGAAAAGGTTGGCAGCTTAGACAAAGAGGAAGTCAACTAAGCTTCCCATAAGAAAAGACACTTCAGCTGATTCACAAAGGAGAAGTAAAAGTTAGCTAGGTGAGGAGAGTACGTGTGTGTATAAGTGTGTGTGTTTACACAGGCATGTTGGTGTAGAAATAGTGATGGGAAGCAGAAAGCTGCAGATAGAAGGAAAAACATATGAGAAGTCCCAGAGGAAAGAGAGCTTACATGTATCTGGGCAGCTGCTAATAAATTACTTTATGAGATTCAAGAATTAAAGAGGTCCCTCTGTATCAGGCCAAGGTAACTGGTCTTCTACTAAAAGTTAAGGGAAGCAACTGAAGAAGGTTAAGCCTAAGAATGATATTAGCAGTGAGAAATTGCTCACCATAGCAGTTGGTGTCTCATATAGACCATTTCCCTAAAGAGTTCCCCACCTAGTCCCTCTTGTTCTGGGAAATAACAGGTCACAGAAAATCCTCTGCTTATACTAGTGAACAGTCCTTCCTCTTTTGAAATGTCCCCAAACTGCTTGCTTGTCCCCTTGCAGCCAAAGACTGCCAAATGTAACAAAGAGCAATTAGAAAATCTTTTCCAAACTCTCAACTTAGTAGAATGCTTGCCAATCAGAGATTATCTTGGTGTTTCCTTTTATTCCTCTAGAAAACTGACTCTCCTTTCTATACCTTTGAAACTCTGCTGAAACAAGTGACAGCTGATGGGTCCCTCTCCAAAAGTTTATGATTCACAGCCTGTGTTAATTTTGTCTTGGACTTACTTTTGTCTTTGACATCAGAGATGCCATAGAATAGAAAGTAGACTGAGGATGAGGGAGTGGTTAGACTAAAGGCAAGAAAACAAATGAGGATGCTGATGCTGTAATCCTGGTGAGGAAAAGAGGGAAGAAGGAGGGAGGGAAGGAAGGAAAGGAAGGGAGGGGTGGAGGGGACCTTAGCCAAGGAATGTCAGTAGAGATTAAAAGAAACAGATGGATTCAACAACTACTAAGAAGGATGAAAAGAAGTTTCTGATTTCCAGATAGGAATGTTAACATCCTCTAAATGAATGTCAGCCAGAACATGGTCTGTCCCTAAATAATCAAACTATGCTTTTTAAAACAATAAGTGGAGGAAAGATTATAAGCCATTTTCAAAAAATAAAAAGACCATGAACTGAATGGATACAAAATAAACCCACAAGATTTTTAAAGTAGGCCCTCCAATGTTAGAACAAAGGTAAAGACATGCAGGATTCCTGCTCATAGGTCCTCATATGCAAGAAGGGCTGTCAGGTCAGGCCGCCTGGGAATCATCTACAGCCACAGACACGAGGCTCCTGGAGTAGAGGAAGAGTGAGACTCTCAGCCAGCACCCCTGGTGTTCAGGGCAGAATTCATTGACCAGGTCACACGTTATTAACTCCTCAGGATGAATCAGAAGTGATGACATGTGGGAGTTAGATTTTCTCTCTCCTCCATTTCAAGGGTTCCCCCTACAATTGTGCTGACCTTACTATTCTGCTTGTCCTTTTTCCTGCTCAGCTGGTTGCCTTTTCCCTCCTAGATTGTGAGCCCCTTGGAGGCAGAGCACGTTATCTGTACTTTCTCACTCTCTGCCTCCTTTTCCACTCTCTTTTTCTGCTTCTCAGCTTCTCTGTCTCTCTCTTTGCCTCTTCTCTGCCACCATCTCTACCTCTTCCTGAGCAACCAAAAGCTTCCTTTGGTCCCTCCTACAGCATCTTTACCAGCTCTCCTAGAAGGCATGGGACTGAAACCATGACTTTAAATAACTTATTTTTTTGTTTTCATCTCTCATCTGATGACAAGCACATCTGTGCAATCCAGCTTAGGCTCTCTTGGCATTCTAGGCACACGAGTGCACACACACACACATACACACACATACACACACACACACACACACACACACACACAATCTGTGACCTTCTACTTACTTAATTAGCTCTTTAAAGAGAATCTCATGGACAAGAACTATGTGATTATATTTGTATCCCTAGCAGCCAGCATAGCTCCTGATACCTAGGAGGTACTTAACCAATATTTGTCAAATGAATGCTTAATAAATGCAGAAAATCTTAACTAATGAAGAATATGAGTCAGGCATCCCTGAAGCAAGTAGAGTAATTAGGTACTAAACTGTGAAAATGATTAGAGGAGGTGTAAACAAATCAATGCCCCACAAATTTTCCATCACAGTGAACATGGGTAATCAGGGCATCTCTGGGTTTCAGTGGGAGATGGCAACTGTGGATAGTCTGACTCCCTACATATGAAGTATCGTTCCCACATAAAACTATGTCAGCTCATTCAAAAAATATTTAGCAAATAAAGTACACTCAGAGATTAAGATGGATGAAGTCAAGGTCCTCTACCATTTTTCCTTGCCCGTTAAACTCTCTGAGTTGGGGAGAAAAAGGGGTTGCTGTCTGTAAGGGCAGTAATGCAAGAGGCCACTGCATGTATGGGTCCTCTGCAAGATTCAGTCTCCTTACATATCAGAAATGAACTGCTTCCCCCATCCAAAAAATACTCAAGTTTTTCCCAACCACCCCAATCCAGGGAAAATTCAGCAGACATATGGTAGAGCTTCCCTCAAAATTCATTCCCTGAAGGCATGAGTTCTTTGAACAATTTGAGAAACTGGCACAAACTGGAAAGGACGTTGACGGTTGGAAATGTAAATATGAAATTTTAATGAGGGCTCTTCCTTCTCACCTAAAAGGAGATGGTAAATATTTCATGCCCTGCTCAGCGTGGCTTCAGGCGTCAGGTACCATTCATGAAATAGTCATCGTCTTCTCCAAACAGCTAGAACTGGTTTGTGATATTTCATAATACCTGAACCTAGCCCACCTCTGCCACTCCACACAGCAAACACTCAAAGCTTCCAGGGTCAAAAAGATCACAATCATCTTAAGAATATGCTGCATTTTGTTTCTTCCTTTGGTCCAGTATTTTTGGCATGTTAGAACAAAGCTCCAATTTATTGGAATATGCAGAAAACAGAAATCAACTTTTGATGAAATAGACTGCAATTAATTGAAATTTTTACTTCATCCAATGTTCTTAGAAATCTATTTTGCTTGCAATGAGCTACTTTGATCATAATGACTCTTCTAAGCCCAAGAAAGGGCTGGCATAGTGGTAAAGAAGAAGTGAATACAGCAAGAGACAAGCATAGAAACAGAAAGAAAACTTCAGGAAATTACAAGACTCAACAGGGAGTGGGAAACCTTTGCCGGAGTCAAAACCAGGATCTAGGACGACAAATCCCAAAACGGCCATGTCAGGAAGGTGGCTTTGGAGAAGAAAAGCAAAAACAGTAGGAGTGTTAAATACCAAGTCAGGTGACCCAAAGAATTTCATTCTTCTAGGCAAGAGCTGAAGACACCAGGCCCAGGGTGGGAAAATGTAGAGTGAACAAGAATAAAATGAGAGCAGGCTTTGTTCAGCTGACTGGTGGAAGGCAAGATTCAATCCTGTGTACCAATAGCCTTGAAGGGAACCGAAGAAACTCAAGGATAAGTGCCCTGCAGTGCCCACCTAAGGACCTGAGGACCAGGTCATTGACTCCAAGGGCAGTTAACAAAGTAAATAAGCCCACAGTTTCTAGTCTATCTCTAGATGTATGATCTTGGGAAATTAGTCAACCTTTCTAAATCACAGTTATGGGATTTAATAGTACCTGGCCTATGTGTGACTACCTCCCTAAATGCACACAATGTGTTGTTTCCAACCTGATTTTGTTCCCAAACCATTTGTAATGTTAGCTCTCCACCCAGTATATCTCCTTCACAAACAAAACAAAACAAAAACCAGAAAAAAGCAATAACTATTTTTGAAATTACTGCTTCTCTTTCCAAGTGTAAGAAATGGCTACTTAGACTATCATCTGACTGATTCTGGCAAGAGGAATGAAAGCCAACAACACCTGGATATTTAAAGAGGTGCTGAGAGCCAATTAGAAAATACATCAGGGCTGAGCCTCTCTCCTTTCTGCAACCTCCTCCAGCCTCTAGGTGGCGCCCTGTCCACTTGCCGGTGTCCAGGGCCTTCTGCCTACCTCCTTCCCCCTCAACGAAATTAGAAAAAGACCACATGAACGTCATTTATAGGAGAGTGTGCAAGTCTAGGGTTACTTCTTTCACATCAGATATGTGTTCTAAGCTTTATCTCAGATGAGGAATAAAAGGGATATTAAACATTTAAGAAATTTAAAAGGAGATATATTGCTAGAACCATAGCAGTCATAGCTAATCGCCAAAGACTACTCTGCCGACCGCTAAGGCTGGTCCCAGCTCAACCTATGGAAAATAATTCAATCTTCCTTTAATAAATCAGAATCATTCATAGTCTCAAATTTATCACTCAGAACATTAGACATTTTATTAAAGGGAAATGGAGACTGTGTGCTAATTCTAGGTCATAGCCTGGAAGTTCCTCTTCAGAGAAAAACCACAATATTAAACTGTAAGAGTCTCATCTGACCTTTTCTCCTAAAACTGAAAACAATACCATTTAGTCAACTGAGGAATCCAGTTCAATGGTGTTTTCCTTAGTTTGGACCTTTCCTGTGATCCACAGCAAAACGGATCTCCGTCTATTCTTATTTACGAAACTCATTACCCAACAAACCAAAAATGGCCTCCCATGCAAGCTGACCTGAAAACCTTCCTGACTGCAACTTGATAAGAAACATTGAATCAATTAAATCCAAGCACAGTGTCCTGAACTGAGTTTTATGGCTGGTAACATGAGCAGCCCGGCTCTTCCGTGCTTTTCAATTAGTTGGGAAGGTGGAGGCAGCCTCCTAGCTCGGGTTTGGAACACGCTGAGGCTCCTCTGGTGGGTGCGGCGGGTAATTAGTGGGCACATGGCTGAGCAGTTGGTTCCGCAGCACGCAGCTGTGGGAATCAAAACCGCAGAACTCCCACCTCCAACCACGTCTCCTCTCTTCTTGAGTTTGCTGCATCGAACGTAATTCCAGGCAGCAGGGGAAAAGTGCATAATGAAAGATGGGGAGTCCGTGCATGCCTGCCTTTATTCTGAGTTTTGAAAATTGGCTTTTTTATTAGGAAGCCAAGGTACCAGAGAGCCTCAGGGAGGTCAAGCAAACGGAGGCCAGAGCCCTGGGGCCAGAAGGGTCCCCTCCCGCCGTGATTCAGCCTTTGCAAATGACAGCTCTTCTCATTTCACACCCCAGGAGCAGCAGGTGATGGATCGAAAGGGTAGCGAGTGACAAGCTGCTGTAAGAATAACAGTTCAAAGTTGGAGCATTTGAGCCAGACTACCGATCGTGGGCGAGTTGGAGAGACGGACTGAATCTCAATGTATAGAGGCCCTCAACTCTGTTGTAGTGAAGATTATAATATGAGCACCAAGTATACTGAGCATCTATTATGTGTCAGATTGTTAAACCTCATTTAGTTGTGACTTGAATTATTTTATTGGATAAGGAAAGAAGGGTTCAGAGGGGTGAAATAGCTTACTCAAAATCACATGAGGAGAAGGAGTTGAAGGTGGTCCTTAGACCGAGGACTGCCTGCATGTGGCCCTTTATATCAGAGCCAATCACTATAATCCTTGGCAAACACAAACTCAAGAGCATTCTGAGGCCCAGGGGGCCCCAGTGTTCTTGCCAACTCAACCTCCTAGAAGGTTCACTTTTAGGAGATGTGCTTTTCGAAAGGAAAACCAAAAATAAATAGATTATGGCCGTCCAAGAAGCTATACTTACTCTCTTTTGGGCCTAATTGCAATTAGCACATAAACTCAGCCTCCAATTATGATGTATTTAGCACTGGAAATTAAATTCATTAATTATTGTGAAGCCACCACTGAAATGTTACAGCAAGTCCATTCTCTGAATAAAGTATTTTAAAATTAATGACATACTTATTTCTGCTTATTAACAATTTAATAGCTATGTGTTAAGCATTTTGAATTAAGCGAAAAAGAAAAAGGTTGGATGGAGAATTGGGAGATAATCAAATCAGCAGCACCCTCAAATGGAAAGCAATAGAATAAAGACCCCTAGAGAGAACTGTCTTCTGTCTTCCTAGGAGTTCAAACGTGAGAAAGATAGTTGAGCCTACCCTTAGTCCAGTACACTGCACTATGTGGTAAGGATAGAGGTGTGCTTAGGATGCTATGAGAACTCAGAGGAGGATTTGGAGGAATCACACTGGGAGAGACAAGGAAGACTTCCTGGAGGAGGAGGTTGAACCAGTTGTTTAAAGATTGTAACAGTTGACCAGTCCAAGAAGTAGGAGGGAGGAAAGGAGAGTAGATCATTCCAGAGAGGCACCCAAACATGAAAACATGCACACAGGCTATAAGTAGGAAACTGTGTGCCATGTTGTTCCTACAACCTGTTTGGTAAACCAGATGTAGAACTATTAGATCTGGGGGAGATTTAAGCAGAGAAGACACCACGGAGAGTCTTGAATCAATGAATGTTAATAAGTATGGACTTTATCTCATCAGACAACATTTTTCCATCATTGTGCTCACCAACCAGGAAACAAATTGGCATTTCACAACCAGGAGTGAGACAGTTCATAAGTGTATCACTAATAAAAATTTAAATAACTAAGACATGATTAACTTTTTATAAATTCAAAGTTAGTCTTATAATGATATTCATAATCCTTAGTTACTCACTGTTCTATACATTTTCTTGAGTTGGAGTGAAAAAGAGAATGTTGAAGAAGCATGCCAAGAAGCAGTCATAACAAGACCAAGGTGCCTATGGGAAAATCTCCCATGTGAACAGCATCTGTCATGTGACTCTGAAGAAAAGGTTGACAATGTTTACAGTAGTGGTGGGATGTCCCTGAGGAACTGTTAGCTGAGTTTTATTACCATACTTTCCTTGGCAAAGTTGTCATTGTCTGGTATGCCACCTCACCCTACATAGAACTTCCTTTCCCCTTCTGGACAGCTCTCATCATCAATTTTGTTCAACAGTCAATCTCAGCATCTAGAACAATACTTAAGACCAGAAGATGCTCATGTATTTTGGTTATTGGATTAATAAACTAGGACTAAATTTCCTAGTACCAATCATCTGTCATCTGGAGCCTTGCTTGTTATGCAGCACTATATAGTGACAATAGATAACTGATTCAAAAGTTGACACCGAATGTGAGTTCTGATAGAGCAAAAGTTTAAAGTATATGGAATTGGTTTTGGAAACAGTTAGTAGGCAGCAAGGAAATTTTTGTAGGAAGTATTATGGACTGAATATATGTTTCTCCCCAAAATTCATATGTTGAAATCCTAACCCTTAAGGTGATGGTATTAGGAGGTGGGGCCCTTGAGATAATCAGGTCATAAGGGTGGAGCCCTGATGAAAGGGATTAATGTCCTTATAAAAGAGAACCCAGACAGCTCTCTCACTCCTTCCACCATATGAAGACACACAGAGAAGACAGCCACCTCTGAATCAGGAAGCAAGGCTTCACCAGACACCAAATCTTGATCTTAGCCTTCCAGCCTCCAGAACAGTGAGAAATTTCTGTTGTTTATAAGGTACCCAGCCTATGGTACATTGTCATAGCAGCCCAAACTAAGACAGGAAGCTAGAAAATAATGAGGAAACTATTTTAGAATGTTAGAAAAATCCTGAGAAATTATTAGACAAAGTTGGAAAATGATAAGAAATCTACTATAAGAAGCTAGATAAATGGTCCATTTATGGGGTGGTGAAACATTTGGTAACCTCATATCCTTGGCTAAACCATTACATTTATAAATCCAGTCACAGAGACAGCATCAGTCCTAGAACTAGATATCTACACAAAACTCTCATCTGTCTTGGGTGGTTTAACAAGAAGGTCAAAGTCCTTGTGAATTTTCTGACACAGTATGTATTGTAGCATAAACTCTTAGATAAGAGTCTTTCAGGAAAACAGTCATTGAGCCCTGACCCTGCCACTGACTCTGTAAGCTAAGACTTGCCACCTGACCTTTCTGTGCCCACATTACTTCATCTGTAAACTGGGCACTGGGGAGATGGGTGGACAAGGAAGAATGTGCATAATGCAGTTGAATCTGTTCTCCAACTGAGTATAAAGAGCACTCTGTAGCCAGGAAAGAAAAGCCACCCAGAAAGTCAAACAAAAGCCTTTCTCTGAAAAATGAGGAATATCTTATGCAACCGACTGCTCTGAACTATCAGAGAAATTTAAAAAGAATTGAGAATTCATTTTACAACAAAAAAGATCAAATATAAGAGACAACAGAATAGGTGGAAAAGAGTGTGAAGAGCTAAGGAGGAAAATTGAGGAGAAAAATGATATAATTGCAGAAATTTATACTGAATTAGAAGCAAAAAATGTACTGCATGTAATGCTAAAGGAAATGGCAAGGAGAGTATCAAAGATATGTAAGAAAAAACAAAACAAGAAACACAAAATTCAGGTCACTGGTGTTTCCTGAAAAGATAATAGAATGAAATGAAACAAAGTAAACTTGAAAGATAATTTTAGTCATAACTATTTACCTATGTTTAGAATAAAAATCTGAAAAATTTTAAAGTTAATTTTTAACTGGATAGTGGAATTTCAGGTGATTTTTATTATTTTTCTCCCTTCTTATATTTCATAATTTTTCTACAATAAAGTCTCTCTTTGCAGTTATAAAAAGCAATGAGAGTTTGTCATATATGGCCTTTATTATGTTGAGGAAATTTCCCTCTATGCCTACTTTCTGCAGGGTTTGTATCATAAATGGGTGTTGAATTTTGTTGAAAGCTTTCTCTGCATCTATTGAGATGATCATATGGTTTTTCTCCTTCAGTTTGTTAATATGGTGTATCACGTTGATTGATTTGCATATATTGAAGAATCCTTGCCTTCCTGGAATAAACCCCACCTGATCATGGTATATGATCCTTTTAATGTGCTGTTGGATTCTGTTTGCTAGTATTTTGTTGAGGATTTTTGCATCTATGTTCATCAGTGATATTGGCTTGTAGTTTTCTTTCTTTGTGACATCCTTGTCTGCTTTTGTTATCAAGGTGATGGTGGCCTTGTAGAATGAGTTTGGGAGTATTCCTCCCTCTGCTATATTTTAGAAGAGTTTGAGAAGGATAGATGTTAGCTCTTCTCTAAATGTTTGATAGAATTCACCTGTGAAGCCATCTGGTCCTGGGCTTTTGTTTGCTGGAAGATTTTTAATCACAGTTTCAATTTCAGTGCTTGTGATTAGTCTGTTCATATTTTCTATTTCTTCATGATTCAGTCTTGGCAGGTTGTGTATTTCTAAGAATTTGTCCATTTCTTCCACAGCCAAAATCATCCTCAATGGTGAAAAACTGAAAGCATTTTGACTAAGATCAGGAACAAGACAGGGTTGCCCACTCTCACCACTCTTATTCAACTTAGTTTTGGAAGTTTTAGCCACAGCAATCAGAGAAGAAAAGGAAATAAAAGGAATCCAAATTGGAAAAGAAGAAGTAAAGTTGTCACTGTTTGCAGATGACATGATACTATACATAGAGAATCCTAAAGATGCTACCAGAAAACTACTAGAGCTAATCAATGAATTTGGTAAAGTAGCAGGATACAAAATTAATGCACAGAAATATCTGGCATTCCTATACATTAATGATGAAAAATCTGAAAGTGAAATTAAAAAAACACTCCCATTGCAACAAAAAGAATACAATATCTAGGAATAAACCTACCTAAGGAGACAAAAGACCTGTATGCAGAAAATTATAAGACATTGATGAAAGAAATTAAAGATGCTACAAATAGATAGAGAGATATACCATGTTCTTGGATTGGAAGAATCAACATTGTGAAAATAACTCTACTACCCAAAGCAATCTACAGATTCAATGCAATCCCTATTGAACTACCACTGGCATTTTTTACAGAACTAGAACAAAATATTTCACAATTTGTATGGAAACACAAAAGACCCCGAATAGCCAAGGCAATCTTGAGAACAAAAATCGGAGCTGGAGGAATCAGGCTCCCTGACTTCAGACTACACTACAAAGCTACAGTAATCAAGACAGTATGGTACTGACACAAAAACAGAAAGATAGATCAATGGAACAGGATAGAAAGCACAGAGTTAAACCCATGCACATATGGTCACCTTATCTTTGATAAAAGAGGCAGGAATGTACAGTGGAGAAAGGACAGCCTCTTCAGTAAGTGGTGCTAGGAAAACTGGACAGGTACATTTAAAAGTATGAGATTAGATCACTCCCTAACACCATACACAAAAATAAGCTCAAAATGGATTAAAGACCTAAATGTAAGGCCAGAAACTATCAAACTCTTAGAGGAAAACATAGACAGAACACTCTATGACATAAATCACAGCAAGATCCTTTTTGACCCACCTCCTAGAGAAATGGAAGTAAAAACAAAAATAAACAAATGGAACCTAATGAAACTTCAAAGCTTTTGCACAGCAAAGGAAACCATAAACAAGACCAAAAGACAACCCTCAGAATGGGAGAAAATATTTGCAAATGACAAAGGATTTATCTCCAAAATTTATAAGCAGCTCATGCATCTCAATTACAAACAACAAACAATCCAATCCAAAAATGGGCAGAAGACCTAAATAGACATTTCTCCAAAGATGTTATGCAGACTGCCAACAAACACATGAAAGAATGCTCAACATCATTAATCATTAGAGAAATGAGAATCAAAACTACAATGAGATATCATCTCACACCAGTCAGAATGGCCATCACCAAAAAATCTAGAAACAATAAATGCTGGAGTGGGTGTGGAGAAAAGGGAACACTCTTGCACTGTTGGTGGGAATGTGAATTGGTGCAGCCACTATGGAGAACAGTATGGAGGTTCCTTAAAATACTACAAATAGAACTACCATATGACCCAGCAATCCCACTACTGGGCATATACTCTGAGAAAACCAAAATTCAAAAAGAGTCATGTACCACAATGTTCATTACAGCTCTATTTACAATAGCCCAGAGTTGGAAACAACCTAAGTGTCCATCATCGGATGAATGGATAAAGAAGGTGTGGCACATATATACAATGGAATATTACTCAGCCATAAAAAGAAACAAAATTGAGCTATTTGTAATGAGGTGGACAGACGTAGAGTCTACCATACAGAGTGAAGTAAGTCAGAAAGAGAAAGACAAATACCATATGCTAAAACATATATATGGAATTTAAGAAAAAATAATGTCATGAAGAACCTAGGGGTAAGACAGGAATAAAGATACAGACCTACTAAAGAATGGACTTGAGGGTATGGGGATTGGGAACGGTAAGCTGTGACAAAGCGAGAGAGAGGCATGGACATATATACACTACCAAATGTAAGGTAGATAGCTAGTGGGAAGCAGCCGCATAGCACAGGGAGATCAGCTAGGTGCTTTGTGACCACCTGGAGGGGTGGGTTAGGGAGGGTGGGAGGGAGGGAGACGAAAGAGGGAAGAGATATGGGAACATATGTATATGTATAACTGATTCACTTTGTTATAAAGCAGAAACTAACACACCATTGTGAAGCAATTATACTCCAATAAAAATGTAAAAAAAAAAAAAAAAAGAAATGAGAGCTCTTGTAACCTTAGCACGTTGCTCCAAGGTGTCCTGGAGGTTCAATCAAAGGCAAACTAGACCATTGTAGAGTTACACCACTTCAGTGAAAGCAGTCTTTGTTCACCTCCAAGATAGCTTTTGTGGTTCAGCCATGCTATTTCCTCTTTAAAATCAGACAGCATTGGAAAGATTATTGTCAAGGTCTGTTTTTCTTCCCAAACAGATGCACCCTATGGTCTTTCACTACCAATTATGCCAAAGAAAATGCCCCCAAATTTCTAGAACCCAGATAAGGTTAGCATTTAGCCCACACCATTTCTTAGTTTTATCTTTTTCTTCTGTCTAGAATGATAGATGAAAGTTTCAGAGTGCAGAGACAGTGTTGTAAACCTCTCTCACCTGTTTCACACTGCCTAGCACAATTTAAGAAACAGAGACAATTCTCTAAATCTTTCTGAAATAGATGCCAGTTATCAAGCCAGTTACGTTTCTCCACTTCAAATCTGGACCAAGACACCAAGTGCAGGACAACATAGTTCTTTTCACTCCTAGATGGAAATAAATTTTTCCTTTATTTAAATCTCCAAAAAGCCAGCAGCCTTGCTTTTTCTGCAGTCCCAAAGAGAGCAATAATATAGGGCACATGAATGTTCCATGTTCACACTTGGTTCCTTTGTGAACTCTAACTAGTAAAGATCAATGACAACAGAAGAAGCTTGCTCTGCAAACCATCTAGTGGAATATACAGAAGCTATTAGGAATGGTCATTAATTTTCACACATGCAGAAGGTCTATCTCTGTGATCCTTCTCAAAGGGAGTTCTGGGGTTATCTGATGCCCGGTCTTTTTCAGTTCCACATAGATGAGAGTTGGTGGGTTTCATTTGTCAGAGAAAGCTTTATACTTCAGTTTAGAGAAGAAAGCAATTTATTGTTTCAAGAGCCAGCCCCACATGAAATTTGTACAAGTGTCCAAGGTCGAGGTGGAGTTTCTCATCCATACCAAAGAGCAAGAAGGACCACAGAATGTGGTGACACAAAGACACCACACAAAGTTGTGGTGACACAACTACAGGTTGGCTACCAGTCTTAAGCATGTGACCACAAATGAGGGATTAAAATATAATAAAGAAATTTTAAAAATTTGTAAAGTGGCTTCCTCCCATGCACCTTCCTCCACCCAAAGTAGTCAAGGCGATTAATAAGTGCCCATCCAAGAAGGTGAATGCATTTCTTTGAGTGGGAAAAACAGATCTTTGATGGTCTCAGAATTTACTGAAGAACTATTTTGTGTAGCTTGTTCCCTTTAGTTGTGAATCTAGTAGACCTTCCATACAGAAGGAAGTCCGTAATATTTCTTGAGTGATTAAATGAACGACTATAGACTCAGTCTATATATTTTTTTAACTTAACATGCCCTCCTCAAATAAACCATATTGTTAGTCTCCTTTAAAACTTAATGCAAGTGTACCACAGGGAACTCTACTCAGTATTCTGTAATGACCTATATGGGAAAAGAATCTAAAATACAGTGGATATATGTATATGTATAACTGATTCACTGTGCTGTATACCTGAAACTAACATAACATTGTAAATCAACAATACTCCAATAAAATTTTTTTTTAAAAACTTAATGCAAGTAAAGATTGCTCAGGAGGTATCTCACATTATTCCTTTTTGTTCCATTCTGTAGCCACTCCAATCCTTCAGACATGTATAAAAATGAGGAATAAATTGCTATGACATTTTACATTATCTATAATGATTAAAAGAAGGAACAATAGGAAATTTAAAATCCCAAATTCTATTTACACGTATATTTGGGAAAATAATCATTTGTGGTACAAAGTACAAGGGTCAGTACATAAAAGAGTGGCTCAGTATAAGTCTTCTCCAGGAAATGCAGGATGAGACAGTCATACATACTTGTGAGAATGCAAACTTTGTTTTCACTTACCTATAGGCACTGATAACTTTAATAAAAGCATAAGGACTTAAAATAATTAACATTCAAATACATATTTACTTAACATTTACCTAGTTCACTTATTTATATTTTCCAATGCCTGTCTTACTTAAGACTGTGCTAAGTGTTGAAAGGATACAAAGATAAATAAGACCCAGTCTAGGGACTCACAATGTAAATGGTTACAATTCAACATAGAGTTAACTCATTCAGCAAATATGGTTTGAGCATCCATGATTTGTCAGGCATTATGCCAAGTACTGGTATGATGTGACAAACATGTGAAACACCCCCTGAACTCAGGGAGTTTACTGACCATACTAGGACTACTAATGAATGCACAGAGAGACACAGAGTGCAGTTGGATGGAGCTGGGGCTGGCAGGAGAGTAGGTCTTAGGGGAGGTCAGAGAAGCATTAATTAAAGAGGTTATAATAATATTCTAACAATGAAAGTGAAAAACAACATTCATCAAAAATTGGACATTTGTTTTTCCTTGCTGCAGGCATAAACCAGTTTTCAGTCTTCTGCAGTGATGACTATATCTTTGTTGGCTACATGTTTATTCTTCAGTATGCCAGCCTGGCCTATTTCCTGCATCAGTCTCTAAGCTCCCATGGTCATACCCCCTGAAATATTTTTCAAAGTCTTTTTATAAACAGAGATCCTACTGGGAGATTTTCAATATCAGTAGAGTAAGCAGATTATCAATTAAAATCAAAGTTTGCAAATCCATTTTTAGCAGAGTCACAGACCGCATAATCCAAAGAACTATTATACTAAAACAAGTACATTGCACATAAAATATTCCTTTTAATATATGGCTAGGCCTCCAAGAAGAAATGGCAGTCTCCAAGGTCCTTACCCTTCCATCAAAGCTGAAAGGGAATCTGGGAGTAATCAGCAAATTTAAAGGTAGGGTTGCCCTAAGAGCAAATGTAAACAGCAACATTGAAATCTAGAGACCATTTCTGGGGACAGAAGCAAAGTGGAGGAACTGAATCTGAAACACTTACAACAAAGCAAGAGGCCGTCAAAGGAAGACAAGTATGAGAATCCCCCAACAGAAGCCAACACATATCTTCTCTGAAGGAAATCATCTGTAATTTAGGCCCACAGGATTCCCAGAAATTAAATCAAACAAATACAATACAATCAAAGATCACAAAACAGACAAGAAAACAAACCATCATGACTGAGATGCAACAAGAATAACAAATAAATAGGATTAGATCTCTAAGGACTTTGAACTCTGAAATTACCAAATATTGACCATCATACAATTATCAGTATAACACATAAAGAAATACAAATTGGAATCATAAAAATAAGAAGTAAGAAAATATTTTAAATGACCAGGCATGTTTGTAATTACTTCTATAATTGAAAAAAAAAACAATTGTTTAAAAAAAATCAAAGTTTGGGTTAAATATCAGATTATACATAACAAAGAGTAAAATATTATAGTAACAGAACTGGCCAAGAAGACAACACAAAGAGTTGAGAAGTAGGAACAGGGGTTTAAGATATATGGAAAAAAGAATGAGATGGTCTTACAGCTGTCTTATCAGATTCCCAAAAAGGGGGAAATAGAGAAAATGGGTCAGAGATGATATTTGAAGAGATAACTATTGATTAACATGAAATATAATGTATCCCAAACAGGGTAAATAAAGAACTCTATACCTAGATATATTGTAGTGAAAACAACACATAGATCAACAAAAGATCATACAAAGCTGTCAGCAAACTTCTCAACCACAACAGAAGCTAGAAAACAGTGGAATAATATCTTCAAAAGGACTGAAAGAAAATCACTAAACCTAGAATTGCATACCCAGACTTCCAATAAAAAACTCCTAAATAAATAAATAAAGTGATCATAGAGGAACCCTCCTACCCTGTTGGTGAGAATGTAAATTGGTGCGGCCACTAGGGAGAATAGTACAGAGGTTCCTCAAAAAACTAAAAATAGAGTTACCATATGATCCTGCAATTCCATTCCTGAGCATATATCCAGACAAAAGTATAATTCAAAAAGATGCATACACCCCTATGTTCATAGAAGCACTATTTACAATAGCTAAGACCTGGGAGCAACCTAAGTGCCCATCGACAGATGAATGGATAAAGAGGATGTGGTGTAAATATATACAATAGACTACTATTCAGCCATAAAAAAGAATGAAATTATGCCATTTGCAGCAACATGGATGGACCTAGAGATATCATGATAATGAAGTCAGAAAGAGAAAGACAAATACCATATGATAGTGCTTATATGTGGAATCTAAAAAAAAAAGATATCAATGAACTTATTTACAAAAGAGAACTAGACACACACATAGAAAACAAATGGTTACCAAAGAAGAAAGTGGGCAGGATAAATTATGAGTTTGGGATTAAAATATATATACTACTATATATAAAACAGATAACTGAGAACATATATATATATACACATACATATATATATACACATATATATAACTGAATCACTTTGCTGTATATGTGAAACTAACACAACACTGTAAATCAACTATATTTTAATTAAAATTAAATAGTGATCATAGAGATAAGAAAAAATAAGCAATAAAATTGTTAACACATATAATTCTAATCCAAAATTATCTTATAAAATATTAAAAATAACAATAATATCAAATGTGGGGACTTAAAGGACAGAAATAGAATACTGGACAGAAATTACAAATTAGGAGTGGGTGTGTGATCAGAGTTAAAGTGTTCTGAAGTTCTTCTATCAAAGGAGTTTTTAAAGAAAGATGCAGACATAGAGAAGAGATGTGTGGACACAGTGGGGAGAGGAGAGGGTGGGATGAATTGGGAGATTAGGTTTGAAATAAATACACTACCATGTGTAAAACAGACAGCTAGTGGGAACCTGCTGTATAGCACAAGGAGCTCAGCTCAGTGCTCTGTGGTGACCTAGATGGGCAGGATGGGGCGGTGGGAGGGAGGTCCAAGAGGGAGGGCTTGTATGTATACATATAGTTGATTCACCTTCGTTGTACAGCAGAAACTAACATGACATTGTAAAGCAATTATACTACAATAAAAAAAAGAAAGAGATGGTTTGAGTAAACAAAGAATTAGTATTAGTTATGCTATAGAATTTAAGCTGGATGGTGCATTATTGCTATACTCATAATTTACATATATGTTACATGCCTTCTTCGGAAATTATCAGAAATTAATTTTGAAAAAAGAACTTTGCTAAAATAGTGTTTTCTTCCTGGTGCACAACACAGAGAGAAAACAAACCTTTTGGTGCCCCCATTCTCCTCAAGACTCTGCTAAACTCCTCCGCTAGTCTATTTACTTAGGAACATGGACTAATGTCATGAATGAAAAATGGAGGAGACATTTAGTTATACTCTTTTTTTCTTCTTACCTGATAACAGCATCCTCTAGATTAGCAGGGATCAAGTGAGATTTGTGCTTGCAAAATAGAAAATTAGCTGCATAAAACTCATTAACAAGCATCAGCATCTTCTAGGCAGAGGACAATTTCACAGACACAGAAATTAAAAACGCTGCTCTATCAGTGTATGGGGGAGGGAAGCAGGAACAACATTTCTGCTGTTTGTATTAATCATTGAATATTTTGTGTATGAGGGTGCTTGTGCTACACGTGTGGGAATTGTTGGGGTACAATATATGCTGGAGAGGGTGTGGAGAAAAGGGAACCCTCATTCATTGTTGGTGGGAATGTAAATTGATAGAGCCACCATGGAGAACAGTATGGAGAGTCCTTAAAAAACTAAAAATAGAATTACCATATGACCCAGCAATCCCACTACTGAACATATGCCCAGAGAAAACCATAATTCAAAAAGACACATGCACCCCAGTACTCATTGCAGCACTATTTACTATAGCCAGGTCATGGAAGCAACCTAAATGTCCATTGACAGATGAATGGATAAAGAAGACGTGGTACATATAAACAATGGAATGTTACTCATCCATAAAAAGGAAAGAAATTGGGTCATTTGTAGAGACATGGATGGACCTAGAGAGTGTCATACAAAGTGAAGTAAGTGAGAAAGAGAAAAGCAAATATCGTATATTAACGCATATATGTGGAATCTGAAAAACTTGGTATAGATCACCTTATTTACAAAGCAGAAATAGAGACACAGACTTAGAGAACAAGCATATGGATACTGAAGGGAAAAGGGGCAGGGGGATGGATTGGGAGATTGGGATTGACATATATACACTATTGATACTATGTATAAAATAGATAACTAATGAGAACCTACTGTGTAGCACAGGGAACTCTACTCAGTGCTCTGTGGTGACTTGAATGAGAAGGCAATCTAAAAAAGAGGGGATATATGCATATGTATAGCTGATTCACTTTGCTGTACAGTATAAACTAACACAATACTGTAAAGCAACTATACTCCAATAAAATTTTTTTAATTAAAATAAAAATAAAAACTCTGGAGAATTTAGGGGGGAAAAAATCCCTGTTATATCAGTGTATGGGGGAGGGAAACAGGAACAGCATTTCTGCTGTTTGTATTAATCATTGAATATTTTGTGTGTGAGAGTGCTTGTGCTACATGTGTGGAAATTGTTAGGGTACATATTCCGAGAATTGCAGGACAACATTAACTGGTGCATGTGAATGACACTAGGAATTAGGTATGGCAGTGAATGTGTTTAAAATATGGGTGTGTTATGGAGGTTTATACATCTGTGTGTCTGAGCTTAGGTATGTCTGTTTTTACATGGGCGCTAATAGTACTCTATTATATATACTGAAGATAGATTTGTTGGGCAGAATTTTGTGTGTTGTAAAGGGTGATGTATGGGAGTTTGTACAGGAAGGTATTAGAATGTGTGTGCGAGTGTGTAGTGTGTGTGTGTGTTTGAGTACTGTAATATTTTGTATCTTCTCCTAATTTATCCTTTTAAATGACCAAATTATGTTTTAGTAGGAATTTTGCTGAAGGCAGTTGGGTGCTAGTGTCTTTATTCCTCTAACTATGAATGAAAAAAAGGTCCTTGTTGGCCCAATAAGCACATTGAACCTGTCCTCAAATGTTAATGAGAACACTGATTCACTTAATATGCTTGGGTAACTGCTCTGCCTCAAATAAATAATTTCTACAAGCTGCCAAATCCTCTTGGTTTTGTTGTTGTTGTTTTGTTGTTTGGTTTTTTCCCCAGCACTTGGGCAAAAGGAAATATCCAAAGGCCAATTGCTCACCCAAGAAAGCCTGACATGTTAGGGACTTTTCTGTCACAAATCTGACTTGAATTCACATGTAATAACAGAGCAAATGTTCTGTTACTTGTCAGAGTAGAGAATGGATAATTAAATATTTTGGTTTAATACATTATCCGTACCATCATATCAAAGTAATTTCAAAAATATTACATTTAATCTTAATGATAAAATTATACCCAATTAATCTCTATTAATATTTCAAAAGAAACTATATAACAAAAAAGAAATTGAGTTGGAATTCCCATCCTACTACTCATTAGCAATATGACAGTGTGTGTCATCTGAAGTAGATAACTCAGATTGCTCTAAAACTAAGAAGATAATCCCACCTAACTCACAAGGTTTTCCGAAGATCAAATAAGATACAATACATATAACAGCACTGGAAAACTTCAAAAGTTAGTACAAATGTCAATTATTTTTACTATTATAGTTACTATATTTACTCTGTAGATGTGCAAAGATGCTAACAATTCTGGTAAATAGTATTTCAATGAACCAATCTTTGGTGTGCCTAGATCTTTCCTTTTGTGAGTACCATAGTTTTGACCAATGTCCAGTAAAACAGCAAAGTTGCTGAACCAGAAAATCTGTGTATTCTGAAAGGCAGCCTCAATACCTATTATGCAGATCAGGGAGACCTCATTCCTCTATGTAACTCCTTCCCACATGTGGACTCAGTTTAAGAAGCACATTTCATTACTACTGTGGAAAACACATTGCAACATGGTTTTATAAAGTCTTTAGTAGGAAAATCTCTATAAAATAGAATATTATCTGAAAATAGAAAATCCATTTGCTGTGAAATTAAATATCACAGTCTCATATTGCAAAGCAATAAATTGAGTTTTTTCTCTCACTGGTAAGGAGAAAAATAGAAGAGTTTGATATTAACTGTACTTTAAAATTTTGAGTGACGTATGTAACACTTTGTGACAAATTCTAGCAAAAGTAACCTTTTTAATCAATATGGTTGTAAAAGTGCCATATCTTTGTTTTTACAGCTGTTTTGAACATGGTCTTGTGTAAAAAAAAAAAACATAAAATCAATCCCTGATTTCCTTATTCTCAATCATCATGACTTTTTATCATTATATCTGTCTCCCTTGACTCATGCATCTGCTTCTTTCTCTGACTGTCCTATACATTTAGATGAGAGCTGCAAGAATAGATACAATCTGAGGACTTGTACACTAAATCCTCTAGCCATCAGACCCAGTGACCATCTTTCTTAAAAAGATGGTTGAGACCATTTGCACAAGGCCACATATCACTGTTTCCATTCAGTCACTGACTGGAGTGTAAGGCCACTTGACCACCTCTCTTCTATATAATCATCCCCACCAATGCCCAGGACCTCCTTGACTTCATCCAGCTCTCCACTGCTCCCTTACTTTCCAGACCCTCTCACTGTGCCCTCAAGAACTACCACCAAAGTAGTTAAATGATCTTTTGTTGGAATAAGAATTAAACTTGTAATGGTTATACAGACTTCAGGGGAACATAACATATAGTAGAATAAACAATATACAGGTTTCTTTGCTCACATTATTTTCTCTTAATGTACTTCTGAAATGTTAGGTATTATTATTGTTGTTGTCTCTATTAAGGCAATAAAAAAAAATGTTAAATGAAGTGCCTGAGGTCACACATGTACCAAATGACTGAATAGAGATTTGAAACAAGCAGTCTGCTTCCAGAACCCTTAGACTCTCCAACACAACTTGTTATGTACACAGCTGATTCTCCAGCTCCTCGACAACTTCCCAGAGAAATCCCTACATATTCATATTCACTGTAACCTGGCTTTTACTGAAGGTAGGACTTTTTCTTGTCTGGGTAGATATTGTTTCTCTCACATCCCAGGTGTAACAGTCCCCTCTTCTCCCCATTGCCTTTCCACACAATTAAACCTCCTCCTTTGAAAAATAAGATATTTGCTTATATGCTCCATTTCCACATCTTCACCTGTTATCTACAGTCTTGCTAAGACCTGATGAGAAACAGAAAGCAGAAGAATCACAATAAAAGGTGACAATATAAAAGGCAGAGGAATCTGAATTCTGGCCAGGCAGATCCTCACTCTGATCAGGTTGTGAGACTGCTATGCTTTCACCATAACTCCACAAGGAATTAGGAAGACATCAAGAATCCCCAGCCTCTCATTTACACCCTCAATTTCACATATGTCCTTTGCTGGTTCAGGAGAAATTATATCCAAGGCATCATTCTAGACAACTTCAAGCCCAGATCATCCACTGCAGCCTAGCTTAGCTAGTCTACCAGCTCTGTGTCTCTCTCCATACAAGTCCTGACATGACCCTGGATGACTTCTCGATGTGTATAAATGACATATCACACAAATGTCTCAACTTCTTGACCTCCTCATCCCAGATGATCATCTCCCCCGTCATCCCTTTATCTCCATTGTTTGCACACCGTTACCAGAACAGTTGAATGATGCCAGAAATACCAGACTAGATTAGCATTTTTATAAATTCATGATCACTAACTTCAAATGGACCCTCCCCTTGTCTGACAATCCAGCTACTCTGCCCTGGTGAACTCACGCTCCCACTCTCCTCGATGACTATTATGTATATTCTCCAGTTTCCTCAGACCCCTACCCTTACTGCTTCACCCCACCTACCCATTCACCCTCAGATGACACTGACATCTACTCTTAAGAAGAAAGAATCCTGGAGACAGGCACTTCCAACCCCAACTCCATCGCTACCCCTTCTCCTCTCAAAGACCAGAACCTCCATCTGTATTTAGATAGCAGACCTCCCCTTCTTCTCAGGAACATCTCACTGATAGCTATTTGTCCCATTCAGGTATAATTAACATCTTACTCTAAAGTGAATCTTCTCAGAGATAAACATTTAAACATCTTCAGGTCTAATCCATCTTTAAAAATAAGCTAACTTTAGCTTCACATTCTACTCTAATATCACCCTGTTTTATCCTTCAAAGTCAAGCTCCTTGAAAGTATTTTCTATTCTTATTTTCTCTATTTTCTCATCACTCACCCCTAACTGATTCAACAGAAATGGCTCTGACTAAAGACTCCAGTGACATCCATGTAGTTAATTCTAATGATTGTTTTTTATAGACCAAATTACTTGTCTTCCTGCAAATAATTTCATTTAATTATTCAAATAATAATTAATCATCACTTACTAGGTGACCTCGACATATATCAGAGTACAAAATAGACAAAATCTCTGACTTCCAGTATTTCAGTTATATGAGGCTAGGGGAAGATATTCCACGAACAAAGCAAATAAATGTATAATATGTCAGGAGTAATGAGTATGAAATAAATATAAGAAGGTAAGATAAAAGAGCTGGAGAGTGCCCAGATTAGAAGGCTATAATGTTATCTTCTACAAAACATGTGAACAGAAACCTAAAGGAATTAAGAGAGCCTGCTTCTCAGATGTTTGGGAAAGAAAGTCATCAGTAGAGGAATTATCGAGTACAAAGATCCTGAGGCTGGGACATTTGTGTTCTAAGAAGAACAAGGAGAAAGGTGTGGCTGGCATGTGGTTAGCATGGGGGACAGTGGTAGAGATGAGGTCAGAGAGTTAGTGGGGACCAGATTGTATAGAGTCTGGGGCGACGCAGTAAGCAGCCTGGATTACACTCTATGGGAGAAAAGATGGAGCAGTTTGGGCAGAGGAATGACATAATTTGACTTCTGTTTTTTCTGTCTGCTCTCAGGGAACCAATATGGAAGCGAACATTCCAGAGAGGAGATGATAACTCTTTGGACCAAGGTAAAGAGAATATAATGAGAAGTGATCAGATTATGTGATATATTTCAAAGGAAGAGTCAACAAAATTTGCTGGTAGAGTATGTGGAATATGGGAGAAACAGAAGAAGGAGTCAAGTATTGCTTAATTTTTTTGGTTCTAAAAGCTGGAAAAAATGAAAGTGCCACTTACTGAGATGGGGAAGATTGCAGCTGAAGCAGATTTGCTGAGGGGTGGTGAAATCAATTTTGGACAAGTCATTTTATCAAGTAGGCAAATCATTTATCAAATTGATTTAAAATCTGGAGTTTCTAAAAACCCTGGACTGGATATAAGATTATGTGAGTTATCAGTGTTTAGATGGTATTTAAAGCCATGGGACTAAGTGAGATGATTTCAGGAGTGAACGTAACTAGAGAAAAAGAAAGGTTTTGAGGACCGAGCCTTTGGGCACTCCAAAATTTAGACACCAGGAAGATGAGAAGGAGACTGAAAAGAAGCAGCTTGTTAGACTGGGAAGAGAACGAAAAGAGAGGTGAGTTACAGAACCAAGCAAAGAAAGTGTTTCAGATAAGATGGGAACTGAGAATTTATTGGGATTTGCCAGTGTGGAAGTCATGAGTCACTTAGACAAGAGCAGTTTCAGTGGAGTAGTAGAGATAAAACTCATTAGAGTAGGCTCACAAAAGACTAAAGGAGGTAAAGTAAAGAAGCTGAAGAACATACAACAAGACTCTAACTCTATCAAATATTTATTTGTAAGGATGGGTTTATCTGGAAGGGAATGTGGGCCATTATTATTGCTTTTAATAATGGGAATGATTGCATCATGCTTGTATGCTTATGGAAATGACACCATGGTTAGGGAAAACAATGATGGGACAAATAGCAGCTTCAGGAGCAAGAGCAGACAGGGGATGGGGTACAAGGAACAAGGGGAGGAGCTAGTCTTAGCTAGGAGGCGGAGAGTTAATCTGTTATAACAGGAGTAAAGGCAGAATATTTGGGGATAGAGTCAATCAAGTTGATGGTGGGAATAGGTGGGAATATGGTTTGTGGCACCCTTTCACTTGGCTCCATACTCCATCCTCTCCTGGTTCTCCTATGTCTTTGGCACCTCTTCCTGTTTCATTATAACCTCCTCTATCTGGAAGGCAGAAGCTCTGTACAGGGTCATCTAATCTCCCTTTATAATTTCTTCATAGGCTATATTACCTTAGCAATGCTTTCAATACCATCTAAATGCTTTTGACCCCCAAATTTATGTCTCTAGGTATAATGTCTCCTTTAAGGTTCAGACCATACATTCACATGCTTCCTTGACATCTCATCTTGAATAGCTCACAAACATCTTGAACTCAACATTTCCAAAGTCAAATCAGTGATCTTCTCCCCAGAAACCTGGTTCTTTCCACAGCTCCCCATTTCAGGGAACCATTTATTGAGTTCGAAAAGCCAGAACCTCAGAGTCATTCTTGACATTTCTTTACATTCTACACTTAAACCATCACTAGTTCCTGTCAGTTTTAACCCTTAAAGATGTCTTAAGAGAAACCACCCACTTCTCTCCATCTCCACCACGAGCATCCAAGTCTAGACTGCCTGGATGTAGGCACACCTGCCTTGTTCTGATCAAACTTCCACACTACAAGCAGAGGAATAGTTTCAAAATTCAAGTCTATGTCCCCAGACTCACGTCCCCTGTGTCAAAATAATTCATTTAAAACTTAAAAGTAGCACAATTTTTAAAATGACCTACAAGACCTAACATGTCCTGGTCCTTCCTGCCCCTGCAGACATTCACCCCCTCACTCTCCATGCTCTAGCCTCTCTGGCTTTCCCACCATTCCTCTTCCTGGCTAGCAGTCACTACCCTTCCTCCTCACCTTTTCATCCTGCAGATCTCAATTCAGATATCACTTCCTGAAAGAAGTCTTTCCTGAGCCCCTACGAGTTGAGTCCCCTTCATGCACCTGCAATCAGCAATCCATACCCCTCTTTCCTAGCATTTATCACAGCTCTATGTTTACATTTATTAAACTCTAAGAAGGCAGGAATTTTGTCTCTTTTTTTCTTTTTTATTGTAGTGTCATTACCACTTAGCACCTTCCTCACATATAATAGGTGTTCAATATTTGTGTAGTTACATGAATGATGGGTAGTTATCGCAAGGACTACAACAATTGATGAAATAAAGAAAGATACAGGCACAAAATACAGTACTTTAATACACATAAAAGGTAAAAATATTTAACGTGACCAAGACAGCCACACACAGCTAGGCACACAGGGTACTCCCTGTCCATAATGAGCCCGAATCATTCAAAAACTTCAGCACTTTTAGCACTGCTCAAGATGGCCTAACAAAGGAAAACTTCCAGGGAGATAGAAACCCTATGTGGTGCTCCTTATTCTGCCACTATCCAGCTGTATAAATTTTAACACGATATTTTATGTCTGGCTCTTGATCCTCATCTCTGTAAAAGAAGAGGCTGATCAAAATTGTCTCCACAACGTCTTCCAGGTGTGAATGAAAAATATTGCTTTCCATATCAGTAAACAAAGGATGTTGCAGCCATCAAGCCATCACATTACAGATGCTCGACGGTGAGCCCTGAGGGAACTCAGGATGGAGACAAACCCTCAGCCACTGCAGTCACCCCCAAATGTGCACCTGAGTGGATTCAGGATGGAGAAAACCAGGAGACTGGCCCCAGATGGTTAAGATGCACATCAAAGGAATAATTTCAATGAGCCCAGACTCTTGAATCTTCCCATGCATAGAAAAGCATTAAATTCCTTAATATGAGATATCTGGTTTTCTTTAATTAACAGTAATATTTTGATGTTCAGACTACCTAGTCTTTGTTGCAAAAGCTCCTGCTGTCTCTTTTTTTTTTTTTTCTTTTTTATTGTAGTGTCAATAGTGGCACACCCCGCTTGCCTCCTTGGAGCAGTCTCTCAGTGTTATCTGAGATGCTGTGTCCCAGGTTTAAGTCCTCAGTTTTGTCAGCCAACTAAAACATAATTCTCAGCTTTTAGGTTGTGCATTTTTTTCCCGCAGGTCAGAATCCAATGCCACCTATTGTCATTGACAAATAAGCTGTATAAGCAGGAGCAATAAAGGAGAGGCCTTTGTGTCCCAGGACAAGGTGGGCTTTGATCTGGACCATGAAGGAAAGAATCAGAAGAGGGCAGAAAAGGACTTTCTAGAAGAAGCACAGGGCTGAGAACACACATGGTATTTAGGTAATAAGTAGTACCACACCCAGCTTGAGAAAGAAACTCTTCCCCCACCCTTCCCTTGCCTTATTCTTTGCAGAAGCTGTTCTGCAGCTGCTATGATGCCCAGACTCCATTTGTCCCTCCAGCTGGAAACGGTGCCTGGTGCCTGATGCCTGGGGATTCTCTCCTTAAGGCCTCCGATCACCCTGCTTGCAGCAGCCTCCATTCCCCCACTGGGAACCTCTAGAAACGTGGGAAGGCCTGGGCTGCAAAGGAACCATACACTTGTCAGTAATGCCAACTCTGTGGCCATGCTACAACAACACAGACAGATAACAGAGCAACCTTATCTCCAGGGTCTTGTGGAAAATGCCAGGGATTTTATTCCCATCTCCTCGACAGGGAAATCAGCCTGAACCTGGAGGCTCCACAGAGGCTGTTTAATAAGACATTTGTTTACTGCCTTCCTGCTACCTCTGACAATATAAGCCTTTCTGATTCTTTCCATGATTTGACTCTAAATGAAAAAGTATGATCTTGCAGCTGTGGGTCGACAAGCCTGTGACACCACCGGTAATCCGCCACCGCTCCTGCATATGAGCTGCAGGATGGAATAAAGGCAAAAAAACCCCATGTTTCTGGCAAACATAACCCTTCCTCCCATCTGGGACAGATTGCAGCCTTCTGGAGACAGTCAGGGGAGCAGGGGAAGCAGAAGTCACTCTTGCTCATTTTTCCTTAAAAAAAAAAAGGATAAGTCACTTTAGTAAATGACAGTCGTCTTCAGGCTTAAGATAATTTTAAAGCAGATTTTTAAAATTGTTACAATGAACTGATGACCCTACATCACAGCGAACTTGGGGAATGAAGTATAATTGTGAAATTGGAGAGTAAGTGCAAGGTCAAGTGTGGTCAAGGAAACTGTGGGAAGCCGACGGGCTAGAGAAAAATGAGCAAGAATTATAGTTTTCCTGGAAGGTTGCTCTTTCTGTCCCTGCATCCCTGACTTCCTCTGAGTCTCTCACAGAGCTGGGAAAAAAAGGGACTTTGCAGAGCTGGGAGTCACACATCTCACCCTGCCCTTCACCCTCTGGAACTTTTCAAGCACAGGATTTGTACTTGACCAAACTCCATTTACTTCATTTCACCTCCCAGCCCACCATGCCCCAGTGTTGGGGAGAGTTGGGGAGAGGGAAGGGAGGAGATCAGAAGCCTGCTTATCAGTTTTATTCCTATATGGTTTCACTATTCTAATTACGGGGGACACAGCAATTAACCAAAGATCCCTGTCCACGCGGATCTTCCATTCTAGGGGGGAGGGTCACACAGTCAATGAGAAACACTAAATAAGTAAATTGTATGATGTGTTAGAAGGTGTTAAGGAGTCTGGATCACATTGTCTGGAAGAAGAGATGGAGCAATTTGGGCAGAGGAATGGCATAATTTGACTTCTGTCAAGAGAGTATGGTTCTGTCTGCAGTTGGGGAGCCAATATGGCAGGAAGTATTCCAGGGAGGAGAGGGATAACTGTTTGGACCTCTGGATAGGGTCACCAGATAATTTATCCTCCAAACTGGGATACTTGACAGTGAAAGGAGGCCCTATTAATAATTATATTGAAACAGCAGTTATGAACCACAAGTGTACTGGGAAAATGTGGGGGCAGGGTCATGCTAGCCTTAGGAGAAAGAAAGCAGGACAGGGAGAGGCGAGTCTGGAATGTGGGTAAAGGGAAATCATTAGCTATTTTTAGTAGAGTGATCAGGGTAGACCTCACAGAGGAGGTGATGCCTCACCTTTCTGAATCCCCATTTCCTCATCTGTAAAAGAAGGCAATTAGCCTAAAATAACTGCTAAGGTTGCCCACAGTTCAGACATCCCACCATCAATAGTCCAAGACTGAGGGGCTACTCTTCCTGGGTCAGCTGTGAGAACAGAAAGAGGAGGGTGCCTAGGATTTTTAAGGGTGTTCATCAGAGAAGTCCATAATCGTGTTTGTAAATTGCACACTGCAATCTTCTACTCTCTTTTCAACAAATGAATGTACATTCTCAAAGCTGCACAGGCAAAAATTCTCCTCTGCGGCTGGTAGCCTGTGTTCTAACTCACAAACTTATGTGATAGTTTACATTCCGGAGGGGCAGATTGGTGCCCACACCCACGGTGATCATAGATCCTCAAACTGACCACTTTGTCCTGATCGTGTATTTTTCTGGTCTTGAGAACCGAGGCAGTTCTGAAAAAGAGAATTTTGATATTTTGAACAAAAAAGCTAGAAATGACAGAAAACCAGCCAGGTGAAAGTATCCAGTGACAGTTGATATATGGGTGTGCAGGAGAGTATAAAAGAGTCAATCCAACTCAAGGATTAAGAGCACTGGCTTCAAAGTCAGGCAAAGCCAGGTTCTGATTAGCCACAGTTATTTAACCCCCATGAACCTCAGTTTGCTTACTTGTTAAATGATGCTAGCAACAACCTCACAGGGCATAAAGTACTTACCATGGTAGCCAGCCCAAGCTATTGCTCAGTACTTGGGGAGTACGGCAGTTGCTACCGTCATGAACATTGAGCTGTTCACTTAGAAGTGATAGTTAAATGGACCCGGGGATGGAGAAAGCCTAAGGGAAAGCAGAGATCATCGTCTAACAACCTTGGAAAACACTTGCATTCAGGAAGAGAACAAAGCAGAAGCACAAGAGACAGAGACGAGCACAAGAGGAGACTGCGGTAGGCAACGATGTAGAAAGATGATTGGGAAAGGTGCTGATTCAGAGAACGTGGCTGGCTGGCATCCTCAAATGCAGCAGAGAGAAGGAACGTCATTGAAGATCACCATCGCCATGGGAAATATGTAGGTAATAGAAAAGCTTGATGGTTCGTGCTGGACTAAAGGGAGCTAAGGAAGCTATTTTGAAGAGTAAATTCAGTAGATACATTTGTTCAAGAAGAAAGCAAGCAAAAGGAAAAAAAAATGCTAGCTGTGGTTTGATATCTGTGTTTAAAGGCAGTGGAGTAGGATAGATTAAATGGGCCAGAGGAAGAAGTGCTAATTTGAGAGCAAGAGTCTGAAAGACACTGGAAACGGTGCCCTCTAGAGCCTAAGTAGAGAAGTTACAATAGCCTCAGACCTTTCCTTGCCTGCTCTGCTGACTACCAATGTCCAGAAATATTAGGGTATCTGCCGTTATTCCAGAGCAGGCTATGGGAACCTGGTAATCCTAGGGGGCATTTGTTGAATGAATGACTGAATATAACAGAATTCATAGTTCTTTTACAGGAGACCTTGCGCTTTCCTTTCTCCTGTAGGCCCAGCTCTCATTGCCCTTCTCTGGAATCCTCTCAGGTAGATTAATCCTCCAAGTCTGCCCCGGCCTTTCCCCAGGTTTGGATCCTTCACTCTGACCAGGTTGGTCCTTCAGATCACAAGGTTACCGTAAGCTTGCCCATCCCATGCCTTTGTCCAGATTGGCTTCTTGACTGGGATGCCCTGTTGATCCTGTGCCACACAAAATCCTTCAGGACCTAGCTTGAATCTAGAAGCCTGCTCTGGCAGGCTCCCCCAAGTGTCCTAGCCCAAGGCCAACTCAGCTTCTCTGAATCTGCCCTTAGAATGCATTGTCTTGTGTTGACAGTGATATTTCACGTGTGCAAGCCTAAAACCACACACTGTTAGGATACACATGGGGTCATATGAAGACAGCTGTTTCTTTGATGCTCCTCAGAAGAATATCAAAAATCAAGTGGCCTCCTTGGCTCATGTAAGACTTTGTGCTTGAGCCCGCCTAAAAGAGATAGCCAGATAGAGATTCAGATCTCAAAGACTTCCATTCTGAAATATCTGCTTCACCAAGTACTACTTCAGCAATTACCATGACTTGGTAATAATAAATTGTCCCCATATGTAGTGGCTTAAACAATGATAATATTTATTTTGCTCACAAATCTGCAAATTGGGCAGGACTCAGCAGGGAAAATGTGAGTCCATTTCTCCATTTTCCTTTTCAGCCGGTGGGGCAGTTTCAAGGTGGGAGCTAGAATCCTCTTCTGAAAGCTCACTTGCCCCCATCCCTGGTGTCTGGGCTGGGGAGACTCACACAGCTGGGGGCTGGACAGCTGGAGCTTTTCTAGAATTTGTATCTCTATGTGCTCCATCCATGAGGTCTCTCCAGCTAGGCAGCTTCAGCATACTCAGACATTTTACCTGTTGGTGAAAGGCTTCCAAGGTGCATGTTCCAAGACTGAGTGAGCCAGGGCTCGAAGGGAGGAAAATAGACTCTACCTCTTGAGGGTGAAGTTCAGCATTACACTGTAAACAGAGTAAGTGAGGTGAGACAGATATAGCATAGCGTGGTCATCGTTAGGAATACCACCTGCCACACTTACCTTTTTTCTCTGGTCAATCTTTGGACCCCTCCTCTTCTGGTACCAACTCCATTTCAATGGTGCTTTGAGTACTCCCAGGTCTTGATGTTTGTCTCAGTGTCCTGCCAATAGCTTTAAGGTGCAAGAGTTTGAATTTGAGGTCAGACTGAAGCAAAACCCTCTCCCTTTCTTGCTCCTATACAACTTTAGGCAAATAATGTCATCTTTCTGATCTTTAGCTCTCACGTGGACATAAATGAGGATGAAACTACCTCCCCATTCACTGTTCTCAATAAATGATACCATCCTTCTACCCCTATTTCTCCTGCACTTGGCCCCATGCAGACCTGAGACCTCCCTCCTGCACCTGCCTGTGTGGTCAGCCCCTCACCCACCTTTCTAGACATTGTGAGAAAAAAAGAACAAAAGCAGGCCTCAAATAAATACAAGTAAGTGCATACCCTCCACAAGCACTACCTTCACATGATAAACTACTTAATCACGTGCTAATAATGAACAGTCGACTTTCCTGGAGCCAGACGTTGGAGGCTGAGGGTACCCTCTGTGCCCTGGTGGTAATTACTTCCTTGACTAACTCCAAGAGGCATTAATTTTGAAACTCTCTGCTTCTAAAGGGGCCCACACAATTACAGCTGATGTCTCTTTTCCTTTCTGGATTAAGGAACAAAAATGCCAGACAGGGAAGAAAGGGAGAGTCTTTTTGAGGCAGAGAAAAGCAGATGGAAATACAGTCAGTTGGGACCCATCATGAAGGGAGAAGTGGAAGCTGTGGAAAGAAGACAGAGGCAGCCCTGCCTAACACCGAGAGCCAAACAGATCTGGGTTCTAATGAATCCTCCCTCTGGTGCTTGTGAAACTCCTGGTCTTTGGCTACCTAGCCCTGAGCCTCAGTTTCATCTGTAAAATGGGATTGTGATAGCTGCCTTGTAGAGTTGCTCTCAGTTACAGTGATAGTCTTCCAATATGGTGCCTGATCCATAAATTAATGTCAGCAGGAAACTGCAGATACCATGACAATACAGCTTTTACTGCTGCTACTACTACTCCTATCATTAGCCAGGCTAAAATATCAGCCTGATTTGACAATACCCCATTATTATTTAATACCCAAGACATCCAATATTAGACCAAGGCAAAGGCAAATAATGTAAGAGCAGAAAGAAGCAAATCCTTTGTTTAGTGATCCAAGTGGTGATGTTAAGTCTTTCCTATTAACACTTTCTGGCCATTCAGATACCATCAGAAGCTTTGTCACTCAAGAAGCTTCGTCACTCAAAAAGTTCTCCAAATAAAAAACTATGAACTCAATTTGAATCCCAGCTCCACCACCTCCTATCCGTCTGACTTCAGACAAAAGAAAACTCTGTTTCAACTTCTTGTTCTATAAGATGGAGATCATAATACCCACACCACATGGTTGTTTGAGAAATTACATGCAATAAGTCTAAAATGCCTGGTGCACAGTAGGGGCACCACCAGTATCACAATACTTTGTCTCTTTAGACCCAGGACATAGTCAAGCTTATTCAGCCTTGGACAGAAGTGCATCCTGCAACGTGTTGTTGTCCACTCCCTATACACACACTCACCTAGATGCACACACTTAAACACACATACTCATTCACATATACAAAAACACACTCACACACATGCACACACTCATGCTACACAAATTCACAGTTATACATTTACTTACATAAACATGTTTATACGCATGCACACTCACACAGGTACACATACACATTCACACACTCACATATACTCATGCACACATTTACACACTGACACATGCACACACAGACTCACACACACACATTCAAATTCATGGCCTAGAATGGGCGGCTGTTCTCCCCCACTATCCCTTAGATAATCCCCCTAAATGATCTTGGAGGAGAAGGCAGTTTCTGCCTAGAAACATCACGCAGAAGAGATTGTTCTGACTCTGTCCCTTGGGTCATAATGTATTTCACACCAGGCTGTGCAACTTATGGACCATTTTCTCACGCTGTTTTAGGATTAACAAATCCAGTCTGATCATCACAATTTCCCAGAGACTATTATAAGAACACATTCGTGGGTGCTACTGCAGATCTCCTGAATCAGAATATCCAGGGCTGGAGTCCCGGGAACTATATTTTTTAAAGATTCCTGTATGATTCTAATGATCCATCAGATTCAAGAATCACTCATTTGATTCTTGCAATCACTCTGCATGCTGGCTTCAGATGGAATAATTAATCCATTTCATAGACAAGGAAAGTGAAGATGGGTGAGATTTGACCAAATGACAAACCAGTGAGTGGTAGAGACAAGTCCAAAATGGTTTTCTGACTCGTAGTTCATTCCTGCTGGTAACCAGCTGTGTGACTGTGGAAAAGTCACTTAGACTCTCTGGGCTTTCATTTCATATATACAGTTGAGCTAGAACTCCAGGCTCCTTACCCCTAGAGAAGTATGGTAAGAATAATATGAGTGAAAGGAGGGAAAATAGCCATACACTTCTAGTAGAACTAGGAGGTGCTGTTCTGATTTAAATTCAGGACCTAGAACCTCTCTAGGAGTTAGGCTTCCAGTTTACAGATTACTGGGCAGAGTGTTCCTATCTATTTCTATCTATTGGACCAGGAGTGGGCACTTGATCCAGAGTCCCTTCCAGAGGAAACTGGAATTGGGATCAAGAGCAATTTCCAGGTCCTTCTGATGACTAGAACTTGTTGCATGGTTACTAAGGTGGCCACCATCCCCTGTCTTGTGGCCTGAGGAGCTGAGAAATCCAGTCTTCTGAGAGAAGAAACAGCCATGCAGCGAGAAGCAAAGATGACAGGGCCAAATAAAAGCCCTCCCTATGGCTCCCATGTTCTGATGCCTGTCCATTCCTGAGGCCTTTGACATTCCATTATCCTTATATTGAGCCCCACTTTGTGCCACAGCTAGTTCAGATGAGTCTCTGTCACTGTAATCCAAAATGCATACAGGTACCCACTCACTTTAATAGATGCTTTTGCTGACAATGGAAACAATATACAAGACAGAGGCCACGTCTCTCTGTTCTGTGGGAGTTCCATGGAGGCCACGACCCTCTTCCTCCATCCAGTTACTTCCCTTGGGATGGTTCCCAGCCCCTCAGAGGTAGAGAGGGTGTCTTTATTCACAATAATTACCACTTTGCCATCTGCAGTAATGAGGACCATCATGTTCTGGAATCTTCTTTCAAAAAGATCCAAGATGGCTTCTTGACATCCTGCAGCTGTTTATTCAACCCAAAAGCAGGGAAAGGAACTAAGAAATAACTTTGGAGTTTATGCGACTTCGTGAAAGGCAAGTCTATTCAGACTTCTGTTTGGGGCTTAAAAGCCCTTATTTTTCAAAACCCTGACAAGAAAGCTAAGGGTCAATATTCAGTAGTTCTGCAGTGAGTGTATTGTACTATGTAACAGCTTTTTTTATATTGGTTTCACTCCTGGATCCATTTTATGTCCCTAACCTTGATTTACCTTTTTTTTTCTTTCTTATTTTTTAACATATATTATTGTTACATTTTAAGCCTTCTTAAATCCTTTCTGGAACAAGAAGCAATATAACAAAATAAAAACAGATTTCCCCTTTGTTACCAGAAGAATCCTTCCCCTTTTATGTTACACATAGGCATGTAAAATGATGGATAGTCAGAAATAAAATATTTAGACTCAATGTTCCATCAGTCACCACAAGGCATTTATTGTGTCTTCTTATGTACAAGGAACTGTAAGGACTACAAATAAGTGTAACAAAGAGCAAGAAGCTTCCAGTATAGCTTAGAGACAAAGGACTTTCACCCAGGAGAGAAAAAACATCCAGGAATGCAGGGCCATCAGTGAAGGTGATCCTTGTGGGCTGAGGGGGAAGAGTAGTTCCATGAAGGAGGAAGGACTTGAATTGGGCTTCGAGGAATATAGAAAATTCTAATATGTGGGGAAAAGATAAAGATAACAAAGCACAGGAAGGAGAGAATTACAGTCTCGGGAGAATGACGTAAACTTGGAGTCCTCAAATTTGAGCATTAGAAAGCCCTGGAGGGCTTGTTAAGGTACAAACTCTGGGCCCACCCCAGAGTTTCTGATTCAGCAGGCCTAGGGTGGGGCCCGGGAAGTTGCACTCCCGACAGGTTCCCAGGAGATTCCCTTGCTATTCATTAGGGACCCACATTCTGAAAAACACTGATCCAAACAAGAGAGCTTCCCTGACGGAAGTTGTCTGGTTACACTGAGGGGCACATAATAAACTCAGGAGGAATACAGACCCGAGCTTACCTCCACTCAACCTCTGGCTACTCACTACCAGAGTGATTTTAGGAAAACAACGTGACATCAATGCCTCAGTTTCCCCATCTTGCAAAGAAGAGTAAATGATAGTATCCTTATTGTGAGAATTGGAGGTAAATAATGGGGTCTGGCCTAATGTGTACCCAAAAAGTGGAAGCAAGTTCTGTGATATTTCCATTTTTCAAGCCAATATCTTCATCATCTAACAAGTGTGTCTTAATGCCCTCTCTGTGCCACGTGCTAAATACAGACTGTAGTTGGGAACAGAAGACATAAGTGCAAATGATTATGATATGAGACATCATAAAGGGAGAACCAGAGGATGGTAGGACAAAAATTACGAAGTTCAGAGGACATTTAGGTTGAGTTTCTCATGGAAAAGAAACAGGAAGATGATTAACAAGGATTCTAATCCAGGAAGGGTTCACCTGGACCAGGTGGAGCAAGGGATCCCAGACCACTGGAGGGGGGCAGAGCAGGGGGAGACTGAGAACAATAGGGCATTACCTGAGGGGGAGGCTCAAAACAAAAAGAACACTTTAAATAACCTTCACCCATATTGACAATTTTGTCAAGGATAATGATTGTAAATAATAATAATATATCAATGACTATTTGAGTACCTACTATGCACCAGGCACTGCACTTTTCATAAATAAATACCAAACCTCATGACAGTTGGGCAAGGTCAGTATTATTAACTCCATTTTACAGAAGAGGAAACGGAAGTGCAGAAGGCGGACTCTTGCCAAGGTCACAGGGTCTTGGAGTGGCAGGTCCATGATTAGGTCTATTTGACTCCAGATTCATGCTGTTTCTACCTCATGGCATTGTGACTTTCCAGAGTCCCATTATTCAAAGAGATGTGTCAGGGCTCCTCCTGGGATACAAAGGGAAGCCCAGCCCCCATCCCTGATTCCGCCGAAATGGACCTCATTTTATCTGTTCTATAACAAAGAATCCAGTTAAGATTCTACTGTGGACTAGAAAGACGGATTTGAAGTCGCCACTCTGCTCCTTAGGTACTACTGGAACCCTTGAAAATTCTTCTTTGTGTGAGCCACTTTCTTTTAGTACAAGAATGCCACATAGCACAGTGGTTAGGATAATGGCATCTGAAGTCAGGCCACTTGGGTTCAAATCTCTACCCTAGAAGCTTGAGCAATTGTGACCTTGAGTAATTGCTTAACCTCCCTAAGCCTCATTTTCTTCATCTGCGTAATGGAGACACTAACAGAATTATCTTCATTTATCTGTTTTGAAAATAACTGAAATATGTAAATGCTTAGAACATTCAACATAAAGTAAGCACTAGATCATTGTTAGCTCTTACAACTATCGTCTGTGAATCAGTGCTAATCTGAAAGGCTGCCTCTGAGTCACCCTATATCTACCTATTTATCCCAGTTCCAGAAATTATGATCTGAAAGGATACAACAAATATGTTACCTCATTCTTTACCAGCCAAGTCTGTTGAAGTCAAATGCTCATTAATCCTCTCATTCATTAATTCTATCATTCATTCATTCAGTCAAGATTTATTGAGCATCTTTTGTGTGCCAGGCAAAGTTCTAAGTGCTGAGGATACAAAGATGAATTAAGGGAGACTAAGTCCCTGATCTCATGAACTTAATATCTTACTGGGAGAGATAGACAATAAACAAATAAATATAGATATGTGAGAGATTAGTGTGGGAAGAAAAATAAAGCAGGATAAGTAGATAGGAATATGGGGTGGTATCACATAGAGGGATCGTAGAAAGCCCTTCTGGTTAGGTGACACTGGAACACAGACCTCAATAAGTTAGAGAGCAAGCTACGCATATGTTTGTGGGCAGTGTGCTCCAGAGGGAGAAAACATCTGGTGCAAAATCCTTACAGATGCTTGGAACTTTGGAAGGTTTAAAACCTAGGAGACGAAATCAGGGATGCAGCTAAAGGACAGATAATGCACAGCTTTTTACAACATAGTAAGGTATTGGGTTTCTTTCTGAGTATGATGGGATGTTACTAAAGGGTTCTAGGCAGAAGAGTGACATGATCATGTTTACCTTTTGAAAGATCAGTTTGGCAGCCATGGAGAGAATAGACCATGAGAAGATGAAGCATGGGAACAGGGAGACGAGATAGGAGGTTTTGGTGACAGTCAAGGTGAGGGATGAAGGCGAAGTGAGCCAAGTGGTCACGTTCTAGACATATGTCCATCAGGATTTGATAACGAATTTGGATGTGTGGGTGAATGAGAAAGAGATGTCAGTAATGACTCCAAGGCATGGAACAATCTTCAGTACATGGTCTTTAACATGTTAAGTGGGAAACCTTCACCTAGGGAGTGAGAAAAGACAGAGAAGAAGAAGCTTTGAGACCCTTTCACCTTTAAAGCTCAAAATGGGGAGGGGGTCTAGTAAACGGGAGTGAGGAAGGGGAGGAAATGTGATAGGCAGGGATCTAGGGAAGGTGGTGAACTAGAAGCCATGAGAAGAAAAATGCTTTAAGAAGGAAGAACTGAACGACTGTTTCAAATGATGCTGCAAAACTGGTTAAATAGAGAGGGCAGACAGCAGAAGCAAGAAGAACTACAATCCTGCAGCCTGTGGAAGGAAAACCACATTCACAGAAATATAGACAAGATGAAAAGGCAGAGGGCTATGTACCAGATGAAGGAACAAGATAAAACACCAAAAATCTACTAAATGAAGTGGAGATAGGCAACCTTCCAGAAAAAGAATTCAGAATAATGATAGTGAAGATGATCCAGGACCTCAGAAAAAGAATGGGGGCAAAGATCGAGAAGATGCAAGAAATGTTTAAAAAAGACCTAGAAGAATTAAAGAACAAACGAACAGAGATGAACAATACAATAACTGAAATGAAAACTACACTAGAAGGAATCAATAGCAGAATAACTGAAGCAGAAGAACGGATAAGTGACCTGGAAGACAGAATGGTGGAATTCACTGCTGCGGAACAGAATAAAGAATAAAAAGAAATGAAGACAGCCTAAGAGACCTCTGGGACAACATTAAACACAACAGCATTTGCATTATAGGGGTCCCAGAAGGAGAAAAGAGAGAGAAGAGACCTGAGAAAATATTTGAAGAGATTATAGTCGAAAACTTCCCTAATATGAGAAAGGAAATAGCCACCCAAGTCCAGGAAGCACAGTGAGTCCCACACAGGATAAACCCAAGGAGAAACATACCAAGACACATAGTAATCCACTTGGCAGAAATTAAAGACAGAAAAATTATTGAAAGCAGCAAGGGAAAAATGACAAATAACATACAAGGGAACTCCCATAAGGTTAACAACTGATTTCTGAGCAGAAACTCTACAAGCCAGAAGGGAGTGGCATGATATACTTAAAGTGATGAAAGGGAAGAACCTACAACCAAGATTACTCTACCCGGCAAGGATCTCATTCAGATTTGAAGGAGAAATCAAAAGCTTTACAGACAAGCAAAACCTAAGAGAATTCAGCACCACCAAACAAGGTCTATAACAAATGCTAAAGGAACCCCTCTAAGTGGGAAACACATGAGAAGAAAAGGACCAACAAAAATAAACCCAAAACAATTAAGAAAATGGTCATAGGAACATACATATCAATAATTACCTTAAACGTGAATGGATTAAATGCTCCAACCAAAAGACACAGGCTTGCTGAATGGCGACAAAAACAAGACCCATCTATATGCTGTCTACAAGAGACCCACTTCAGACCTAGGGACACATACAGACTGAAAGTGAAGAGATGGAAAAAGATATTCCATGCAAATGGAAATCAAAAGAAAGCAGGAGTAGCAATATTCTTATCAGATCAAATAGACTTTAAAATAAAGCATGTTAAAAGAGACAAGGAAGGACACTACATAATGGTCAAGGGATCAATCCAAGAAGAAGATATAACAATTATAATTATATATGCACCCAACGTAGGAGCACCTAAATATATAAGGCAACTGCTAACAGCTATAAAAGAGGAAATCGACAGTAACACAATAATAGTGTGGAACTTTTACACCTCACTTACACCAATGGACAGATCATCCAGACAGAAAATTAATAAGGAAACACAAGCTTTGAATGACATAATAGATCAGATAGATTTAATTAATAATTATAGGTAATTCCATCCAAAAACAGCAGATTACACTTTCTTCTCAAGTGCGCACAGAACATTCTCCAGGATGGATCACATCTTGGGTCACAAATCTAGCCTCAGTAAATTTAAGAAAATTGAAATCATATCTAGCATCTTTTCTGACCACAGCACTATGAGATTAGAAATGAATTATAGGGAAAAAAAACGTAAAAAACACAGACACATGGAAGCTAAACAATACATTACTAAACAGCCAAAAGATCACTGAAGAAATCAAAGAGGAAATCAAAAAATACCTAGAGACAAATGATAATGAAAACATGACGATCCAAAACATATGGGATTCAGCAAAAGCAGTTCTAAGAGGGAATTTTATAGCTATACAAGCCTACCTCAAGAAACAAGAAAAATCTCAAATAAACAATCTAACTTTACACCTAAAGGAACTAGAGAAAGAAGAAAAAAACAAAACCCAATGTTAGCAGAAGGAAAGAAATCATAAAGAACAGAGCAGAAATGAATGAAATAGAAACAAAGAAAGCAATAGCAAATATCAATAAAACTAAAAGCTGGTTCTTTGCGAAGATAAACAAAATTGATAAACCATTAGCCAAACTCATCCAGAAAAAGAGGGAGAGGACTCAAATCAATAAAATTAGAAATGAAAAAGGAGAAGTTACAACAGACAACGCAGAAATACAAAGCATCCTAAGAGTCTACTACAAGCAACTCTCTGCCAATAAAATGGACAGCCTAGAAGAAATGGACAAGTTCTTAAAAAGGTATAACCTTCCAAGACTGAACCAGGAAGAAATAGAAAGTTTGAAAAGACCAATCACAAGTAATGAAATTGAAACTGTGTTTAAAAGTCTTCCAACAAATAGAAGTCCAGGACCAGACAGGTGAATTCTATCAAACATTTAGGGAAGAGTTAACACCCATCCTTCTCAAACTCTTCCAAAAATTTCCAGAGGAAGGAACATTCCCAACTCATTCTATGAGGCCACCATTATCCTGATACCAAAACCAGACAAAGATACTACAAAAAAAGAAAATTACAGGCCAATATCACTGATGAATATAGATGCAAAACCCTCAACAAAATACTAGCAAACAGAGTCCAACAACACATTAAAAGGATCACACACAATGATCAAGTGGGATTTATCCCAGGGATGCAAGGATTCTTCAATATAGCTAGACTCATCAATTCTAATTTTATTGATTCGAGTCCTCTCCCTCTTTTTCTTGATGAGTCTGGCTAAATCAATCAATGTGATACACCATATTATCAAATTGATGAATAAAAACCATAAAAAAACAAACTGGTTAAATAAGTTGAGGAATGAAAATTGAGCATTGGATTAGGCATGTTTGAGCATCAGTGACCTTGACAAGGTCAGCTTAATGCAGCATCAGGAACAAAAGCCTGCTGTGAGTTATTTCATGAAAAAGGAGGAGTTAGGAAGGATTAACTTCACTTTGAGAAGTTGTGCTATAAAGAAAGCTAGAGGGAAATTTGGAAGAGAGTGGAGATAAAAGAGTGTTATTTCAGATGGGAGATATTAAAGCAGGTTGTTGGTTCATGGGGATGATCTAGAAGAAGAAAAATACTGAGCAAAAGACAGAGGGGATGATCACTGGAGCTACACCCTTGGGTAGGGAAGAAGGGATGGACCCAGAGAACAAGGACAGAGGCCAGACTCATCTGTGCATGAGGAACAGGAAGTGGGTGCCCTGGGCAGCAAACATGGGGTCAGGGACCCTTCCTAAGAGGAATCTCATCTGATAAGGAACCTGAAGCCCCCAGACATTAAGAGATTTTCTAATCACACAGCTAGTTAACAGCAAAACTATTCCTAATCTCTGGTGAAATTATACCACCACCTCAACCCACTAAAAAATATTTATTATTCTTTCTACACCCCTTTAGAATGTCCCTAACAGACTCATCTTTGTTGCTGTTTTGTTGTTTATTTTCTTTAGTGATCCGGAATTTCTTTTGAACCCCATGGTCATCTGCCACGCACTAATATAATGAGAAGTTTGGAATTATGCCCTGAATGCCCACTTACAGAGATTCTAAAGTCCCCCCACTGACCATTTGAGAAAAAGAAGTATATATATAAAAACTGAATCTTCCTAGCACTTCTTCACAAGAGGGCCAAAATCCCCCAAATTCGGGCTGCAGTGCCCACAGAATGCCTTGCCCACAAAGGATGTTTGTTGAAATCTACTGACTAAATCAGTTAACCATTTATACTACAGGTGTTGGAACTACTTTTTTTTTTTTTTTTTTTTTTTTTTGCGGTACATGGGCCTCTCACTGTTGTGGCCTCTCCCATTGTGGAACACAGACTCCGGATGCGCAGGCTCAGCGGCCATGGCTCACGGACCTAGCTGCTTTGCGGCATGTGGGATCTTCCCGGACTGGGGCATGAACCTGTGTCCCCGCACCAGCAGGCAGACTGTCAACCACTGCACCACCAGGGAAGCCCTTTGTGGGAGGTTTTGATTACTAATTCAACCTCCTTCTTATTGATCTGTTCAGATTTACTAGTTCTTTATGATTAAATTTCAATAGGTTGCATGTTTCTAGGAATTTATCCATTTATTCTAGGTCATTCAATTTGTTGGTTTATAATTGTTCACAGTAGTCACTTATGAGCCTTTGTATTTCTGTAATGTTTTCTCTTTCATTTATAATTTTATTTATTTGAGTCTTCCTTGGTTAGTCTAATTAAAGTTTTGTCAATTTTGTTTCTCTTTCAAAGAACCAACTTTTAGTTTTGTCAATCTTTTCTATTGTTTTCCTGTTCTCTAGTTTTTTATTTCTACTTGAGTCTTTATTATTTCCTTCTTTCTACTAACTTTGTGCTTAATTTGTTCTTCTTTTTCTAGTTCCTTGAGGTGTAATGCTAAGTTATTTGAGTTCTTTCTCTTAATATATGCATTTATAGCTATAAACCTCCCTCTTATGTCTGCTTTTGTATCTCATAAGTTTTGGTATGTTGTGTTTCCATTTTCATTTGTCTCAAGACATTTTTTGATTTCCCTTTTGATTTCTTCTTTCACTTATTGGTTATTCAGGAGTATGTAGTTTAATTTCCACATATTTGTAAACTTTTCTGCTTTATTCCTGTTATTGATTTCTAGTTTCTTACCATTGTGTTAGGTAAAAATTTGTATATAACTTCAATATTCTTGAATGTGTTAAGACTTTTTTGTTCCCTAACATATGATCTATCTTGGAGAATATTCTAGGTGCACTTGAGAAGAATACGTATTCTACTGCTGGTGGTTAGAATCTGCTGTGTATGCCTGATAGGTCCATTTGGTCTATAGTGCTGTTCAAATCCCCTGTTTCCTATTGAGTTTCTCTCTGGATGATCTATCCATTGTTGACAGTGGAGTATTAAAGTCCCCAAATATTATTGTATTGTATTGCTGTTAATTCTCCTTTTAGTTCTGTTAGTTTTGCTTCATATATTTAGGGGTTCTGATGTTGGGTGCATAAATATTTATAATTGTTATAACTTCATGACCCCTTTCTCCTTATATAATGACCTTCATTGTCTCTTTTCACCATTTTTAGCTTAAAATCTATTTTGGCTTATATAAGTGTAGCTGCTCCTGCTTTCACTTGGTTACCATTTTCTTGCAATATATTTTTCTATATTTTCACTCTCATGTAGGCTGCATATTGTTGGATCCGTTTTTATTCAACCAGCCATTCTGTCTTTTAATTAGAGACTGTAATCCATTTATATTTTAAGTAATTATTGGTAGATAAGAATTTACTATTGCCATTTTGTTAATTGTTTTCTGACTGTTTTGTAAATCCTTTTTGTTCCTTGCTTCCTCTCTTGCTGTATCCTTTTGTTATTGGTAATTTTCTGTGGTAGTATGCTTTGACTGTTTTATCACAATCTTGTGTATCAACTAGTGATTTTTTCCTTTTTGGTTATCATGAGGCTTACATAAAATATATTATAGTTGTAGCATTCTATTTTATGCTGTTAAGAACTTAACTTTGATAGCATGCAGGAATTCATACTATTACTTCTCTCTGCCAGTTACAAATTATGGTAGTTATAGTTATTTTTAATAGCTTGTTTTTTAATGTTTAAATTAGGTTTTTAAGTGATTGGTATACTACATTACAACATTAGAGAATCTAACTTTGGCTATATATTTACCTTTACTGTTGAGTCTTACATAGTCATGTGTTTTATGATGTTAATTAGCATATTTTTATTTCAGTTTGAAGAATGCCGTAAAGGGAGATTTTATAAGTCTGTTCTAGTTATAATTAACTCCCTCAGCTTTTATTTGTTTTGTTGTTATCTCTCTTCATTTGTAAAGGACAGCTTTGCTGTGTATAGTATTCTTGGTTGACAGTTTTTTTCTTTCAATATCTTGAATACATCCTCCCACTCTCTCCTGGCCTGCAAAGTTTCTACTAAGAAATCCACTGATAGTCTTATGGGGGCTCCCTGGCACATGATAAGTGGCCTTTCTATTGAAGCTTTCAAAATTCTCTTTGTCTTTGACTTTTGACAATTTAACTATAATATGTCTAAGTGTAACCCTTTTCAGATTCAACCTATTTGGGATCCTTTGGCCTCATGAATTTGGATGTTTGTTTAACTCCCCAAGTTTGGAAGATTTTAGCCATTACTGCTTTAAATAGACTTTTTGTCCCTTTATCTTTCTCTTCTCCTTCTGGGATTTCTATAATGCATATATTCTTTCTTTTAATAATATTCCATAAGTTCTTTAGGCTTTCTTCATTCTCTTTTCCATTTTTTTCTTCTTTTTTCCTTTTTCTCCTCTGCCTGAATAATTTCAAATGACCTATCATCAAATTCACTGACTTTTTCTTCTGCTTGATTGAGTCTGTTTGGTAAAATTCTCTCTTGAGTTTTTCAGTTCAATCATTGTATTCTTCAGCTAGCCCCTGGATCTCTATTTGGTGTTTTGTTTCAGTTTTTTGATGGTTTCTATTTCTTTGTAGAACTCTCCTTTGTTCATGCCTTATTTTCCTATTTAGTTTAGTTGTCTGTGTCTTCTTATAGTTCACTGAACTTCTTTTAGAGGATTATTCTGAATTATTTATTCATAGATCTCTATTTCTTTAGGATAAGCTATTAAAGATTTATCAGTTTCCTTTGGTGGTGTCATATTTACCTGATTCTTTGTATGACTCTTGATTTGTTGCATTGCTGTCTGTGCATACAAGTAAGCAGTCTCCTCTTCCAGACTTTGTAGGCTCACATCAACAGGGATAGTCCTTCATCAGTCAGCTCAGGTTGCAGTACTGGACAGGTCATCTGGTAGCATCCATGGGCAGGTGGAGCTTCCTATCAGGGTATCTAGTTGGGGAAGACCATTGCCTCTACTCTGAGGTGGGGGAGGTGATGCAGGCTGGCCTCCATTGGGATGACCTGCTGACTGCGCTTTGAAGTCAGGTGGAGTCACTAGCTGAGCCCTGCAAATGCCTCTGGTCAGATGAAGTCACTGGATATGTTCTTTGGCAGAGCAGGGAAGTGCCACTGGTTGGACTCTATAATTGAGCAGAGCTATGGGCTGGCATCCACAGTCACTCCTTGTCAGATAGAGTCTCAGATGTTGTCACTAGCAGGACTCCATGTTCAGGCAGGCAAGGTTTCATGATTGGGCTGTGCTCTGAGATCATATGGGGCGACAGGCTTGGCTTTGAGATAAGGTAGGTCACTGATTATGCTCTACTGTTGGGTGAAGTCACTGTCTAGGGCTCTCTGCTTTGGTAGGGCCTCTAGCTGTATTCCACGATTGCATGGGACTAGAAACTGTGCTCTGTGGTCAGGCAGGGGTCACTGAAGTCCCTGATCAGGTGAAGACACAAGCTATGCTCCACATTTAGGCAGAGTAACTGGCTGGATTATGGCTGGATGAGGTCTCAGGCTGTGTTTGGCAGTCAGACAAGGGCACAGGCTGAGCTCCAAGTTTTCAGGCACCCTGGTTATGTGAGGCCACAAGCTCTATACTTAACAGTTGGGCAGGGTTGCAGGATTGGATCCATGCCCAAATGGAGCTGTAGGATGAACTCCATGGCTGTCCAGGCTCTCTGGCCAGGCTTCCTGGTCAGGGAGGACTGGTGGCTATTTTCAGCTGTCAGGCAGGGCTGGAAATTTTCTTCCCTCCCCAGGCAGGGCTGTAGAACAGGCTCCATGGCTGGTACAGCCACAGGAAGGACTGCCAAACCAAGCTCCCTGGATAGTTTGGGTCTCTAGCTCAGTTCTGCAGATGGACAGAACCACTGGATGGGATCTCTCCTCAGGTACCCCTGAAAGCAGGAATTCAACTTGCCAAGATCTGAGCTATTGTAAGCCCTGCCTCACTTCACGTCTATCTGATCCCTAGTGGTCGAGCCCTGTAGACCTCCCCAGTTACCCTCATTAGGCAAGACTCAAGTGGGCCATCTGGGAGGTGTCCCACAATGCTGAGGACACTGCATTGTCCACCCTGGGCTCTCTTTTCTCACTGAAGAAATGATAGGTCCATGGGGCCCTCTTGGTACAGTGCTGTGCCAGCCTGGGCACGGAGTGATGCAGTCAAAGTGAAACTGCTCCTCCTACCTTTCTAATTCATCCATCTCAGTCTCCATGGTCCAGGGGGCTACTTTGGCTTCACTCTTGGATTCTGGGATTATCACATTGGTGTCTTGTTTATGGATAGTTGCTAGTTGGTCTCTTTGTGAGCCAGGCTGAAGTTAGGAGCAACCTATGTTGCCATCTTCTCACCTGCTCTTGAAAAAGGGTATACATGAGGATTTAAATCTCAACATTGAATTTAAATGTAAATCTCAATGATAATGTTGCAGTTGTCAAGCATTTAATAAAACAATTAGGGGAAAGCTAGAAGAGTAATCTTAATGTCTTGTCTCTAAAAAAGAAAGTAGTGTAATAGGGCAACTAATGAGAGTAACAAGATTTCTAATCACAGTCCCAACTTTCTTAGCTGTGTGACTTTCATCCAGTCATGTTGATACTGAACGAATCAGACCCTGCTGCTTGCTGCTTACAAAATCAAACTCATCAACATTAGTAGAGTATCTTTAATCAGAAGGCTAGCAATCTGGGGAGATGGTGGACTCAGTGTCCCCAAAGAACCACCTCTGAAAATTCTGCTTGGCCATGAAAGTTTTAAAGGAAAGGAGGGAAGTAATCTCAGTTAATCATTGAGATGGGGGTGTCAGAATCGTCATCATCCCCCACTGCGTGCAGCCTTGTGTGCAGATTTGTCAACTCCTCGTGATCTTCCTTTGGATGTTATCTTGTTCACACAGCTTGGCCACACAGTTTGTTCAGGAGATTACTGAAGGGGAAGCTAGGGAAGCAATCTGGTCACCTGTTAATTACTTATTTTTCATGTCTACTTCTTTGAGCTACAGAAAGAACCGACAAGTTAGGCAAGGTATTGTGTGATTAAAAGATTTGAAAGGTGTGCTCCAGTAGAGCATGGGGGTGCCTAGTTAAAAGTTAGTTACAATATAGCTTTGCTAAAGTGACAAGGAAAGGGGCTTCCTGTTGAGGATGGTTTCCTGTAAAGAGCTGCTTACAATGTAACCTCTCTGAAACTCAAATTCCGTGATTGTAAAATAGTACCTATCCCCCAAATTAGCTGAGAAGATTCAATAACATAAAATATGAAAAGAGATGTGCCAGTTACTGCCCCCGCATCTGGGCTTCTGAAGCCTCACCAATCTTGAGCTCCTTCTTCCACACTGAAACATCTGCTTATCCATAACAAACTCTCAAGAAATGCCAGGAACTTTTAAATCACCTACTGTGCATGCCTATATGGCCAGCACTTCAAGTGGTGAATTTGCAGGTGAATGGATTTTCCTAGCATTTCTTTCTCATCCCTTTAATTCTTGATTGGATATTTCAGCTTGACAGGGAAAGTTAATCGAACAACTAATTGCCATATACATAAAAATTGGTGAATATCATTTCTGATGTACTATAACTGCCAAAAAAATATGTTAGGCACATTCTGCTTTTCCCCTGACTAAAGCATTGAGTAAATTCAGTGTGGAGTGTCAATTGCCCTGGGAGTGTATGCTAATTAAAAATGGAGAGGGGCTTCCCTGGTGGCGCAGTGGTTGAGAGTCCACCTGCTGATGCAGGGGACACGGGTTTGTGCCCCGGTCCGGGAAGATCCCACATGCCACGGAGCAGCTGGGCCCGTGAGCCATGGCCGCTGAGCCTGCACGTCCAGAGCCTGTGCTCCGCAACGGGAGAGGCCACAACAGTGAGAGGCCCACGTACGGCAAAAAAAAAAAAAAAAAATGGAGAGAAGTGGAGAGGGGCAAGTGGTGTGCAACACTCAAACACTTGGTTCTGGTAAAATATTGCAAGTCTGACTATTTGTATTGTAAACGCTTAGGGCAGGAATGATGTCGTTTTGAATCTGTACAGCCCCAAGGATACTGTTGTTACTCTATACATGAAATAAAATAGTAATATTCAGAGTTTGCTATGTACATTTGTCAAACCGCTTGAGTCTGATACATCCAGTTGGGATTTCTCCTAGCAGCTGCTTAGAAACTAATTTCTAAGATGACAGAAAGTTCTCTCTTTCTTTCCAGAGCTTGTTGTTTTAGTCATCCTCCAAGAATAAAGAAATCACTCATCATCCAGAGAGCTTTTCTGAATTGATCAGAGAAGCTGTTAGTCCCCCCCAACTCCACTTTTTCTGACCATGTATCTCTCTTGTTTGCTCTTACAGAAATCCACCCAAATTAAAGATTTACACTTATCCCTCATTTCTCATAAAATAAAAACTACTAAAAGTAATTTATTATATAGTGCAATTAAGCTAATGAAATATCCAATTACTAGATAATATGTAACCTTAACCAAACTATCCAGGTTCTAATCCCAGCTCTTTCATTTATTACTTGTATGACTGGGCAAGTCTTCTAATTCTCTGCACTTCATTTCTTTATGCATAAAATTGGGATGATAATGTTACCTACTTCACAGAGTGGTTAGAAAAAGTAAATGATTGAATATATGTAAAATATTTAGAATAGTGTTTGGCACACAGTAGAACTATATAAGTACTGGCTATTTTTATATAAGCCACAAAGATCTAGCTAATGTTCAATGCAAAGCAAGAGACATCTAATGCCCATCTGTAACAGAAATAGTTTAGTTAACTACATCAGTCATGGAAAACCCATCGACACAATCCTTCCATTTGACCTCCTCATCTTCCAAGACCAATAGTAGTTGAAACAACTACTACCTAAAACAAACCCAACGATAGGTGTCAGCTCAACATAGAAACTGTCCATTAAGAAACCTGTCTTACTCTGGTCTTTGCTTTTGTTTTTTGCTTAATTTTTATTGAAGTATAGTTGATTTACAATATTGTGTTACTTTCTGCTGTACAGCCAAGTGAATCAGTTATATATATATACATATATACACTCTTTTTTAGATTATTTTTCTATATAGGTCATGACAGAGTACTGAGCAGAGTTCCCTGTGCTACACAGCAGGTCCTTATTAATCATCTATTTTATATATAGTAGTGTGTATATGTCAACCCCAATCTCCCAATTTATCCCTCCTCCCCTCTCCCCCCTGGTAACCATAAGATTGTTTTCTACATCTGTAACTCTAGGAATGGATAGAGAAGATGTGGTAAATATATACAATGGAATATTACTCAGCCATTAAAAAAATGTAATAATGCTATTTGCAGCAACATGGATGGACCTAGAGATTGTCATACTGAGTGAAGTAAGTCAGACAGAGAAGAACAAATATCATATGATATCGCTTATATGTGGAATCTAAAAATAAATGGTACAAATGAACTTATTTACTCTGTTTTGAAGGAGTTGAACATGAGCAGTTAAGTTTGTTGGGAAAAAGAAAAGAAAAAGAATATCTGTGGTACTAGTATGTGAGGCCAGTCTCTTTTGGTGAAACACAGTGAGGAGCTCAGAGCATCCAACAAAAGGGACATAATGGGAGCACTGCCTCCTCCCACCATACTCTCATCCTTAATCTTCAGCCACGTCTGGCTACTCACTATTCCCTAACACACCCAGTGTTTTGTGCCTGTGGCCCTCATAAGTCATGCTCCATCCACATCAAATATTTCTACCTCTCCTTACCACCCTTTCCTCACAGTACACTCTATTCAACTTGACTCAATAAACTTCTCTCTGAAACACTCCCAGATCCCCAAGCAAATTTGACAGCTCTCCATTTTGCATTCTGCACAAACTAAACACTTAACTTTCTTTCTTACACTTCACTTGTTTGTCTCTTATTTCTGTTAAATGCTGAGATTCTTGAAGGCAAAGGATTGTCCCTAATATTTCTGTATATCACTAACCTCTAGGAAAATGAAACATGCATAATAGAACAGCAATAACTGCTTAATAATATAATTAACTCAACGATTAGGAGGGGGTACTTGGACAAAATAGGGAAATTAGCAGCAGTCTTATATGCAGAGAACACAGATCATTCCTTAACAATTTCCTGAAGGTTAGTCCTGTCAAGAAATCTCCCCAAATTCTCAAATCACTTTGTGAACAAAAAAGATAAGGAAACTCTTATAAAGTCAAACTCTTAGAATTCTAATATGTTGAAATTTATCCTGGTTCTAACTTAGGAATCCCTTTCAGAAAATCAGTGACATCAGTTAAACACTGTTTTGATTCTCTCATTAGTGTCCTGATGAAGAAAACATATCATCTGGAAGTGAAGCCCTGCACACAGAAGATCTTACAGGATCAGAGGTTCTAGTTGCTGTGTGTTGACAGTGGAAAGGGGAAAAAAAGGAATCAAGAAAACATTAATTTCCCCAAATTACTAATCTAGGAGTATTGAGGCAAAATCTGAGGAGTAATTCCTACCTTTTACTCCACTCTGCACTGATATGTCATTGCCCAAAGTGACTTCTTTGTTCCAAAAGAATAGAACATTCAATTAGTTCAATTAGTTGCTTTAACTGTGCCAGGAAATCAGACTTAAGTACTATGCTCATATGAAAAAATATATATATTACAAGAGTTAGTCAAAAGCACTCTATAAAATCCATCCTGGAAGCCGTTTCTGAGATTCAGATCTGCATAGAGCTTATTCCAGTAAGTGCATCTCAACAGTGACACCTATAGATGCAGGAGGAAATGTGTGTGTTTGTCATCTCACTGGTAGGGAAGTCAGCTAAGTTACCTTTCAATTCCAAAGAAAATACTCCTTTGTACTTTCATTATATAAGGTACTTACTTATCATTCATTTGCCCTTATTTAATCTGCCTGAGTTAAACTCATTTTCATAAATAAAACAAATAGCAGAAAATGAATCACTGTTTGTCCATTTTAACATGGGAAGGATGGAATATCTGACCAAAGTTAATCTGCCTTAAGATAAACACAAAAAAGAAAATTGAGGATGAAGCAAATTAATCAACTGTGAGGTGCTAGTGAAAACAGAAGGTGCCTGACATGCATCCTTGCCAAAGTCAAATTCTTTAATAAGGATTAAGCAAGGCGAAGATTACTATCTAAACTGCTTACACTTTGTCATTCAAACCACAAGGATTTATTCAATTGAATTACAAAATAGAAAATTCATTAATTTTGTGTTAGCCCTCTTCTCAGTTGCTCCAAAAACAAAATCTGGGGACCTTAAATTCTCTGAATAAATTTGATTATGTTTATCCTTCCTGTTCAGAGCACCTTTGTGACTTAGAGTCAATGACATTCACCTCCCACATCATACAAGTACTACATTCAACCTCACAGTACAAATAGGATCAGAGTTCTGCACATAAATAGTGTCTACATAATAGCACAATTAGTTGAAAATGGAAAGTTCAAACAGCATTTTCCATGAAATGACACAGAGCCATGGTTTGTTTCTTTTTTTTTCCACTAAGCTGACTGAAATAAGCTTTTGTTTTTAAAAAAACAAATACAAAAACCCAGTCTTCATTCAAACCAATCAAATCAAAGCTAAAAAGAAAACTACTACTACCAAGTGCTACCCCCAAGTGAAAAGAAAGAAAGAAATTCATTTTCTAGGACTAACCACCTAAGTCCATGCATGAGCATACAAAAACATTAAAGTCTTAAAAGGCTTGAATAAATACACTGAAAACTAATCTCTGTAGTTTCTGGCAGGCAAAGAAGCATTAACAACAATATAACAATAATAGCATGGTGTAATGGAGAGAGAAACTAACTAGAAATCTGAAGATGTGAGTTTTGGTTCATTTCCATCTGTGGTAGATGACCTGGGGAAGATAAATACCTTTGAAAAAACATCTAAATTTCCATTTCCTTACCTGTAAAATAGAGTACATAGCTGACCCTATTTAACTCTACAGGAATTAGCAGCTTTTTGAAGTCATCATCATCACCAACATTTTCATCATACCCACCACCACCACCATTAGAGAAAGCATGGTGTGAGCCTATTTCCACAGTTTCATTAACTGTTACTTAATTGAACATAAGTGGCAAAGATGTAAGGCCTATTTTCATCTTTTAAAAACAGTCTTTGAAAAAGTTAACAATGCTAAACATTTTTAGTAACTTGAGCTAGAATTCTTATGAGTAGACACACTGAATTGTCCAATTGACCTCTGTACCAAATTTATATAAATAAATGTATTTATTTATTTTTCTGATTACCAAAGTGGCAGGATATTTTTATTGTTAGCAAATTTGGAAACTTTTGAGAGATGTGAAGAATAAAATTAATCTCCACCCCAACTGATAATACTGCCCCCCACAAAAGTGCTGTTAGCAAATTGGTGTTTTTACTGAGAGTTCATTTTATTTTTGTGCAGCTTGAGGTGTATTTTTGTAAGAATTATCTGTATTTTTAAACAGCTAGTTTTTTGATTGGCCCATTCCATCTTGTTATTTTTATTTTATATTTCATTAAATTGTGCTCCTACTGCTATAAAAAGTAAGTGGCCTCAAGTGTTTCAATAAAACTTTTAACAATGCAGATTATATTCATTTCAAGAAAAAAAAAGAGGCAAAGGATTCCAAACGACTGGATCTGATTCCATTTTTCATCTTAGTAACAAGAAAAAAAAAGCTACGTAGTATTAATAAAGAGGTATGCTGAGAAGTGAGATAAGGGCCCAGTAAGATCTAATACAATTTCTATCAGTGCTGTTTTCATGAAGGCCCTCAAAACAAATGTCAGTAGCGTCACCAAATGTTGAAAACTGTCCCTTTTTACTTTTATTTCCCTCCCATCAGCAGAGAAAGTCATATAAAGTTTGAGCTCTGAGCTCCACCCCAGGATGAGAGCAGGAACAGGACAGGAGATGTTTTGGCAGCCAATTGAAAACACCCAAGCATGAGCTCTAGTGAGCCTCGGGCAGAAAGACCCCTCCAAGTTCTCACATGGCCCAGGACTCCTCTGTGAAGACTTCTCTGATTGTCACATCAAGGGGACCTGGCCTTTGCTCCTTGTGCTTCCTTCTACTGAAGCACCTACTATATCAAATTGTGTTTGTTTACACATCTGCAGAACTCGACTATGAACCCCTGAGCAGCAGGGTCTATATCCATCTTCTCTGTAGCTCTAATAAACACCTAGCACTCAAGGAAATTTGATAATTAAATTAATGAACAAATGAAGTTTGGCCATTTTAAGGGTACGTCACTGTCATTCACATAAATCTCAGTTCTACATCCAAAAAATCATTGAAAAGCACTTTAGATCTTCAAAGAAGCCCCTTGAAGAGATGAAAAGGGTAATTACATTGCAGATCTCATCATTTCCTGACTGCCCCAAAGGCCCAGCTATCATAATAACCCCTCTCAATTCCCCCTTCTTTTTCTCTCCCCTGGCTCCTTTGCTCTCTCAAAACTCCTGTTTGGGCATTGTAGGAGTTGCCCTATTTCTTCTTAATAATTTAACTTTGCTCAGCACCAGTCTAAAATTACACTGATTATTTAGAGCAACACAACAAAAATCCAGGCCTAGCAGCCTCCTGAGAGCAAAGCAACCTTTCTCCTCAGAGCAGACTTGAGGGAAGGCTATAAATACTTAAGCATTAATGTTATTATCCTAGTCAAAGAAAAAAAAAGAACTAATGATTTCCTGGATCCTCTCTGGGGATGACCTCAGTTCCTCCATCCCTTGATCATCTTATTAACATTTCCTCCCTAAAGTCTTCCCCGCTTAGAGTCAGGAACTGTCAGCTGTAAGTAATGGGCCATGTACACAGATCCTATTCCTGCGATGAATGGGAACTATCTCCACTCCCACCCCCATGTCTCCACAGGGTGCTCAGTGCCTGTGTGTCATCCTGAGAAATTTTCATCAGCTTGCTCAGAACTTGCCTGAGGAGAAGGGGGCCTGGAGTGGAACCATTTCTTTAATGGGATTTTAATGTGATCTTCAGCAAACTGATCTTATTTAGATATCATAGGAAGCCATGTAATCTCATCTGGGCACTCTTATTTCCTACAGAAAAGGGAAAGCTTTGTAATTCATTTTCAGCAACAGGAACACTTGAATAAAATCTGCTTCCGAAGGTTAAATGATGAGACAAACAGCTGCAGCCCCAAGACCCTATATCCATTTCATTGATTGGGGCAAGCATGACAACAAAATGACCACTACAAATGTTGTTTAAATAAAATTATTGCTAAGAGCTTATGTCACTGCCGTAGGCCTCGATTTTTTGCCAGTGTTTTAAATGTTGAGGGAGAGCATGATGAAACAAGCTGGGGTCTGCAAGGATTAAATCCCTAACATGATTCTGCCAGCTACACACCAGTTGCAAACTTGACTCTTTCTCAGTCTCAGTTTCTTTACTAAAAATTATGATGCAATGGCCTGGATTCAGACGCGTAGCAACCATGACAGGCTCATAAAATAGGTGCTCCTTCAAAACATCTTTTTTCATGGAAAGGCATTTTATTTTAAATATAGCAGTGTGTACATGTCAATCCCAAACTATATTTTTAAAATATTTTTCCAAGGCATGGTGAGAGAAGGGGCTGGAGACCACCATGGGGCAGAAGCACAAAGGAGGTGAACTGGGACAACAATGCTTTGTCTCTCCATTATCAACAACAGCTCTGGGCCCAAGCATGTGTAACCCACTCTCCCCAGGAGGGGTTCCAGGAAATACAATCTTCTCCCTCTCACCCAGGGATGTTTTGATACCTCACAGATTGACTTCCTGGAATCCCACCTAATTACCACATGCTTAATCAGTCCTGCCTACTTCAAAAATCACTGGAAGATCTAGAACATTACCACCCATCAAGTTGAATAAATTGCTGTACTGAATGTTTGTGTCCCCCCCTAAATTCACATGTTGAAACCTAATCTTCAGTGTGATGGTATTTGGTGGTGGAGTCTTTGGGAGCTGATTAAGTCATGAAGGTGGAGTTCTCATGAATGGATTAGTGTCCTTATAAGGAGACCCCAGGAAGTTGTTTCTGGGATGTCACCAGACACTGGATCTGCTGCTGCCTTGATTTTGGACTTCCCAACCTCCAGAACTGTAAGAAATAAATTTCTGTTGTTTGTAAGTCAATCAGTCTATGGTGTTCTGTTATAGTAGCCCAGACGGACTAAGACAGTCTTTACTACAGCTCCCTCTTCTTTATGTGTAGGTCTCTTGCCCAAAGTGTGAACCCCTTCAATTAGGACCTGTACTTGTCCATTTGTCTACCCCAAGCAGCTAACATAGGACCTGGCACATAATAAATGTTTGTTGTTAATAAAGATTTTTGCTGAGTAAATGTTTGTTGAGTGAAAGGATGAGTCCATGCATCATGCTTCACAGCTACAGACCTAGAGACTCCGTAGACATTACCTTCTTCAATTCTCACACACACACAAAAAAAACCATGATGTAAGTATTACTTCCTTCTTAGAAATTAACAAAACTAAAGTTTAAAAAAGATCATTTGTATAATATACATTTTGTAAATGGCCAGTTGGAATTTAAATCCTGTCTTCTCTGATTCCAAGGTCAAGTTCTTTTCATTTTTTCATGATTTCTCACCAACTTATACGTAAACTATGAGTTAGAATTAATATAAATTGATTCAAAGCATAAATCATTGATTTTGTTAAAGTAAACATTACTTCTTAGACCCTTTCAACTTGACTAGATGACACAGAGTAAAAAAAAATCATTAAGACAGTACCCATTTGTTGACTTATGTCTACTGAGGTATTTTCTCTCCTAGAACTTCATCTCCATGCTTCTAAGAAAACATTTCCCTAAGGGAAGGCCAACCCTGTGTAAGGTAATGAGGAGGCACCACCTACGTATATGGTAAGATTTGAAGGAAACTTCTACTTGTTCTCAAAATATCCCAACTGCTCCATCTTAACCCAGGTCCCAGGAAACGGATTCTGATATAAAGATTTTTATGTAGGAGGTGTGGTGGGAGTATATTCAGGAACAATACATGTAAAGGGAGTGAGGAATGGGTTGGGAAAGAGGGAGGAGTTGAACCACAGTGAAATTTCTAAAGCGGTTTCAGGTGATTCTACAGGGAGTTTTGGAACTGTATAGCTCTTCGGAGTTATCCCCAGTTAAGGTAAGGAAGCTAGACCTTTATACCCCAGCGTCACCCAGTGTTAGATGCAAGCAACTCCCTGCAAGGGGCATGAACTTGGTTGAGTCAGCTTCAAAAGGGCAAAGAAAATGCCAGGAGAAGGATGCAGCTTAGAGCAATCAACAGCTGACATTCTCAGCAGCTAAGGAATGAATGTGTCCATTGTAAGTGGAGGGTGGAGTGGGACGGGGTGGCGGCGGGGGGGGGGGGGGCATCTGGGCAGTGTAGCTTCCATTACATCACTACGTTTGGATCTACTTGCTCCATCTGTTAGCTATTCCCACTTGGGAATAGCTTCTCCAGGACCCATGCTGGTCCTGTTTCTCGGGTAAATATTAGGTGGAAGGTTTGTGGGATGAACCATATCTCCTGCTGCTATACCTGCTCTCAAGGCCTTAAAGGATACTCATTGTCTCTCTTTTCTGCTACTCATCCTAGATTTCCATCTCTATCTGTTAGCACCTTGCTGGTTTAGGTGGCTTACATAGTGGCATGTCTGAGACCTTCATCCTGAGAGGCCTGAGCCCCTAGTCAATATGTCCTTCTCAAGCTCTGCACATATTCATTTATGTCACGTTAGGCAAGAGATTATCAAGAGGACTGCCCACATACAGTGGATCACCTGGGCGACAAACTATTTCTCTGTCCCTATTGTGAAACAGCAACCCCACCTCCTCCTGACCATCAGGATCAATGATTCCTGCCAACCAGCGACTCCTCCTGCTGGCCTCTTGACATGAGTAGCACAAGGTAGATTGGTAGCAACACTAGATTAATACTTAATGGACCCTTACTGTCTCCCCTGATGGAGGCATTCCTTCTCTCAGAATCAAGACCTCTAGACTTACAAAGTGAGGAGATAAGAGGCACAAACTCCCCAAAGGGGTCACCACTCCTTCTTCTACTCCATGTTTCTCAGACCCTTGTAATCTATCTAACCAAGGTTGTTTATTTAGAATGTATACTGTGTCCCCCAGCTGATGTTACAACTGCACCTTCCAAAAGCCATTCATCATCCTATCAAGCTGGCAGCCTCTGGGGAGTGTGCTATATGATATGGCCAGAGGATCTCATGATCACGTGCCCACTGCCTCACCTCCTTTGCTGTGGGACCCTTCATCTTGGATATTATGCAAATTCCATTGTCATTGAATCACATCTTGTAGATCCTTGGATACTAGTGGTAGATGAGGCACTGGGTACAGAGAAAGAAAAATCGTACCCAGAATATTCATTGACCTCACTCAGGACAAATTACTGTCCTTCAAGGGTGAAAGGGCTCCAGTGTAATCAATATACCACAAAATGGTGGTTGCTTTCCTTAAGGGATGGTGTTAGAGTAGGGGCTCAGGATCTGACTCTGTTGCAGGAAGGTTGAACACTCAGCAGCAGCACATTTATATCAGCCTTGATAAGAGGAAGCCCACGCTACCAGCCTTATGCACAGCTTCCATCCCTACCATCAGGGCACTCATTTGTGAGCCCATTGCACCTGCATTGCAGTGTCTGATGACAGAGGCTGGCTGACATGAACTGTCCGGGACTATCGCTCTCTTTACCTATTTAGTGTCTCTCCCATGGTAGATGTTCACTGATGGGCATACACATGGCTTACAAAGATCACCCTTTGTGCCCACTCCCCTATGTCCATTCACATGACTTCATGCTCCCAATCTTTCAATATTATTCACTCCAGACCCCTTACCAACTAGCCAAGACATTCATCAATGGCTATGAGTTTATGCATGTTCTTACCTAGGGCCAATTTTATTTCCAAAAAAGTGGATAATTGATTACAGCACCCAAATCTTTGCCCCTGAAGTTTTCCCAGTGCTGTTGTCTTTTAAGGAAAGCCTTGAATGGGGCTGAAGTGTAGCATTAGTTCATTTTCAGTGTATATCTCTTGCCCCTAGGGACACCATGTTCTAGTAACTATCTCTAGAACTCTCTGTGGCTTGTGCCCAGGGCTGCCATTCCAACCCTGCCACTCATTACAATTTTACCCATTTTGCTTCTGATTAACTGTCACCAGCCAGCCTCTATTATTTCAAGATCTGATCATCCCCACTGCAACAAGGGAGCATGGCTCTGTGACAGCACCTCCTACCCTCAGCCCTAGTTTACTCTCGGTGCTCCTAGGTCCCCTCTCACCAGGACGTCCCTAATTGCTTTGGTAAATGGAGTGTCCTGCAGACCCTCCTAAAGAACAGTCAGCTTTCCTCCTTTTCATAGCATATCCACAGAAACATTCCTCATTTCCTAAGCATTTTGTGCCTTTCTTCTATTGTCTGCCACAGCAGTTGTGGTGTTTCTACTTCTCATTGCTTTCTCTAAGCTTCCAAGAGTCATTCCAGCAGCTTGTTAGCACAGTCTCCCAGGGTCCTTTACTGTATCATGGGAGAGTTGAATCCTGTATCACAGGAGAGGGCTCTCATTTTCATCAATTCTCCCTTAGCCGTCTTTATGTTTTATCACTACTTGATTCAGCACCTTCAGGATCCAATCCCATAAATGTTATCCCAGATCTGCAGGTATGTAATGGCTAGGTCCTGCAGTGCCTTTGGCATAGGGTTTGTTTTTCCTTCAGCAGACTCAGAACCTGACTGGCCAAGTTATGTCATGATTTGACAATATTTATGGGTTTGGTGGCCAAGAGAGGGGAGTGAAGTTTCATCACAAGGTCAGCACATGGCATCTTGCAGGCAGAGATTTCTGCATTGTCTTCAAGCAAGGGAGGGAAAACTGATATTTCAAAGGAAAGAATTTGCCCTTTCTGCAAGCCAGAGGGTACAGGGAGAGAGATGATCTCAAACATCTTGAATGTGCTGGCACAGATGTCACTGTCCCAAGACTTCAAGTCCCACTCTATCCAAACTAAAGTGCTGTCTTTGTCACAGAAGACTTGCTGAGGCTTAGAATTTAACCTTATCTGGACTTCAACAACACTGGGCCTGATCCTCAGCTAAACATTTTTAGTGACTTGATCTAGAATTCCTGTAAGGGTAGACACACTTAACTGTCCAGTTGATCTCTGTACCAAATTTATGTAAATAAGATTTATTTATTTATTTTTCAAATTACCAAAGTGGAAGGACATGTTTATTTTTAGCAAGTTTGGAAACTTTTGAAAAATATAAAGAATAAAATTAATCTCAGGTTTCTCTGCTCTCCAGCTGCAAAAGACTTAGAGTCTCTTTTATGCTACCAAGGAGGTTTTCTCACTGTCATAGTTTACCCTAAATTGGTGATGAATCACCTTTAGCCTTTTGATATGTCTCTCCAATGCACCAATAGCACTTAGCAACAGTCATCTGATTACATATTCTTTAGATTCACTACTTCCCCTCTACCTTCCAAACATCTGAGATATTGTACCTTCCAGTGATACCCTATCCCAGCTTTGAGGATTGTACCTACTACACACTTTGGGGTCCTCCTTGCCAGCCAGCCAGTGGGGGATCTAGTTCCAAAATCCCATTTGAGAGACTGCTCCCTAGGGTCACTTCTGGTACACTCAGTCTTAGGTCCAAGATTTACATACAACAGTTTGATAGAGAAGTGTGCTTAGCAACAAAACCTCTGAGGAAATGAAGGAGGCCAGTTGAGCAGAGAGAAGCTGAGTTACAATGCATCAGGAACACCAATCACAGCCATGCCCATAGGGAGCTCTGCCATTAGGAAGGCCTTTCAGAGTTGTCCCCAAATGTGTCAAAGGGAACTGACCTTTGTACCCCTGCATCACCAGTCATTGAATATGGCTGGTGTGCCCCTTTGGGCAAGGTAACCCCTGTGATTCTTGGAAAGGGATGCACTGTGAGCCATCAGCAGCCAACCCTGAGCAGCTGGGGGAATGAGAGCCTCTGTGCAAAAGTGGGGACCTGGGTTCTGCCCCATGAAATCCATCACCCCTTCCTTTGAATTAAGGCATCAAGGGATGCCTTAATTCATGAGATATTTTTCATGTGCAAAAGATAGTAAAACATGCTTACTAATTCATAACATTAATGTGCTAGATCATAGCAGTTTATGAGATTAAACCCAGCAAAGAGCAAAGGTGTAAGAAATAGAAGCTAAGTCTGGCAAATATTGATGAGACCAGAGATAAGAACATTGTGGGCTTTGCACAGTCCTGTTTAGGGACCTCCAGCTTGGACAGCCCCATAGCCAGGGGATAGTAGAAGAGTTCAAGGCTCCCAGAAAGGAGAAGGCAAGAAGGAATGAGAGGCACAAACCCCTTAGATACCCTCATACACCAGAAGGCAGAAAGAAGAAGCAAGAACTACAAACCTGCAGCCTGTGTTAAGAAAACCACATTCACAGAAAGGTAGACAAAATGAAAAGGCAGAGGACTATGTACAGATGAAGGAACAAGATAAACCCAAGAAAAACAATGAAAGGAAGTAAAGATAGGCGACATTCTAGAAAAAGAATTTAGAATAATGATAGTGAAGATGATCCAGGACATTAAAAAAAGAATGGAGGCAAAGATAAAGAAGATGCAAGAAATGTTTAACAAGAAGAATTAAAGAACAAAAACCAGAAGAATTAAAGAACAAACAAACAGAAATGAACAGTACAATAACTGAAATGAAAAATAAACTGGAAGGAATTAATAGCAGAATAACTGAGGCAGAAGAATGGATAAGTAACTTGGAAGACAGAATGGTGGAATTCGCTGCTGCAGAATAGAATAAAGAAAAAAGAATGAAAAGAAATGAAGACAGCCTAAGAGACTGGGACAACATTAAATGCACCACCATTCATATTATAAGGGTCCCAGAAGGAGAAGAGAGAGAGAGAAAGGACCCCAGAAAATATTTGAAGACATTATAGTCAAAAATTTACCTAACATGGGAAAGGAAATAGCCACCCAGGTCCAGAAAGCACAGAAAGTCCCAGGCAGGATAAACCCAAGGAGAAACATGCCAAGATACATAGTAATCAAGATGACAAAATTTAAAGACAAAGAAAAATTATTAAAAGGAAAAATGACAAATAACATACAAAGGAATTCCCATAAGGTTAAGAGCTAATTTCTCAGCAGACTCTGCAAGCCACAAGGCAGTGGCACAATATATTTAAAGTGACAAAAGGGAAGAACCTACAACTAAGATTACTCTATCGAAAAAAGATCTCATTCAGATTCGACGGAGAAATCAAAAGCTTTACAGACAAGAAAAAACTAAGAGAATTCAGCACACCAAACCAGCTCCACAACAAATGCTAAAGGAAGTTCTCTAAGTGGGAAACACAAGAGAAGAAAAGGACCTACAAAAACAAACCCAAATCAATTAAGAAAATGGTAATAGGAACATACATATTGATAGCACCTTAAATGTGAATGGATTAAATGCTCCAACCAAAAGACACAGGCTTGCTGAATGGATACAAAAACAAGACCCATATATATGCCATCTACAAGAGACCCAATTCAGACCTAGAGACACACACAGACTGAAAGTGAGAGGATGGAAAAAGATATTCCATGAAAATGGAAATCAAAAGAAAGCTGGAGTAGCAGTACTCATATCAGATAAAATAGACTTTAAAATAAAGAATGTTAAAAGAGACAAGGAAGGACACTACATAATGATCAAGAGATCAATCCAAGAAGAAGATATAACAATTATAAATATATATGCACCCTACATAGGAGCACCTCAATACATAAGGCAAATGCTAACAGCTATAAAAGAGGAAATCAACAGTAACACAATAATAGTGGGGAACTTTAACATGTCACTTACAACAATGGACAGATCATCCAGACAGAAAATTAATAAGGAAACACAAGCTTTAAAGGACACAATAGACCAGATAGATTTAACTGATACTTATAGGACATTCCATCTGAAAATAGAAGATTACACTTTCTTCTCAAGTGCACACAGAACATTCTCCAGGATAGATCACATCCTCGATCACAAATCAAGCCTCAGTAAATTTAAGAAAATGGAAATTACATCAAGCATCTTTTCTCACCACAACACTATGAGATTAGAAATCAATTACAGGGAGAAAAATGTAAAAAACACAAATACATGTAGGCTAAACAATACGTTACTAAATATTCAAGAGATCACTGAAGAAACCAGAGAGGAAATCAACAAATACCTAGAGATAAATGACAACAAAAACACGATGATCCAAAACCTACGGGATGCAGCAAAAGTAGTTCTAAGAGGGAAGTTTATAGCAATACAATCCAACCTCAAGAATTGGCTTCCCTGCTGGCACAGTGGTTAAGAATACACCTGTCAATGCAGGGGAGGTGGGTTCAAGCCCTGGTCTGGGAAGATCCAACATGCCACAGAGCAACTAAGTCTGTGAGCCACAACTACTGAGCCTGTGCTCTAGAGCCCATGAGCCACAATGCTGAAGCCTGCATTCCAAGAGACTGTGTTCTGCAACAATGGACGCCACCACAAGGAGAAGCCTGTGCACCACAGAAATGAGTAGCCCCCGCTCACTGAAACTAGAGAAAAAGCCCACATGCATCAATGAAGACTCAACAGAGCCAAAAAAAAGAAAGAAAACAAACTGGAAAAATCTCAAAAAAAACAATTGAATCTTACACCTAAAGAAACTAGAGAATGAAGAACAGACAAAACCCAAAGTTAGTAGAAGGAAATAATTCATAAATATCAGAGCAGAAATGAATGAAACAGAAACAAAGAAAACAATAGCAAAGATCAATAAAACTAAAGGCTGGTTCTTTAAGAAGATAAACAAGATTGATAAACCTTTAGCCAGACTCATCAAGAAAAAAGAGGGAGAGGACTCAAATCAAGAAAATTAGAAAAGAAAAAGGGGAAGTTACAACGGACACCACAGAAATACAAAGCATCATAAGAGACTACTACAAGTAACTCTATGCCAATAAAATGGACAACCTGGAAGAAATGGACAAATTCTTAGAAAAGTATAACCTTCCAAGATTGACCCAGGAATAAATAGAAAATATGAACAGATGAATCACAAGTAATGGAATTGAAACTGTGATTAAAAATCTTCCAAAAAACAAAAGTACAGGACCAGATGACTTCACAGGTGAATTCTATCAAATATTTAGCCAAGAGGTAACACCCATCCTTCTAAAACTCTTCCAAAAAATTGCAGAAAATGGAATACTCCCAAACTCATTCTATGAGGCCACCATCACCCTGATACTAAAACCAGACAAAGATACTACAAAAAAACAAAATTACAGACCAAAATCACTGATGAATATAGATGCAAAAATCCTCAACAAAATACTAGCAAACAGAATCCAGCAACACATTAAAAGGATTGTACACCACAATCAAGTGGGATTTATCCCAGGGATGCAAGGATTCTTCAATATATGCAAATCAATCAATGTGATAGACTATTAACAAATTGAAAATTTAAAAACAATATGATCATCTCCATAGATGTAGAAAAAGCTTTTGACAAAATTCAACACCAATTTATGATTAAAAAAAAAAGAAAACTCTCCAGAAAGTGGGCAGAGAGGGAGCCTACCTCAACATAATAAAGACCATATATGACAAAACCCACAGAAAACGTCATTCTCAATGATGAAAAACTGAAAGCATTTACTCTAAGATCAGAAACAAGACAAAGATGTCCATTCTCACCACTATTATTCAACATAGATATGGAAGTCCTAGCCACGACAATCAGAGAAGAAAAAGAAATAAAAAGAATCCAGATTGGAAAAGAAAAAGTAAAACTGTAACTGTTTGCAGATGGCATGATACTATACATAGATAATCCTAAAGATGCCACCAGAAAACTACTAGAGCTAATCAATGAATTTGGTAAAGTTGCAGGATACAAAATTAATGCACAGAAATCTCTTGTATTCCTAGACACTAACAATGAAAGATCAGAAAGGAAAACTAAGGAAACACTCCCATTTACCACTGCAACAAAAAGAATAAAATACCTAGGAGTAAACCTATCTAAGGAGACAAAAGACCTGTACTCAGAAAACTATATGACACTGATGAAAGAAATCAAAGATGACACAAACAGATGGAGAGATACACCATGTTCTTAGATTGGAAGAATTAATATTGTGAAAATTACTATACTACCCAAAGCAATCTACAGATTCAATGCAATCCGTATCAAATTACCAATGGCATTTTTTAAGGAACTAGAACAAAAAATCTTAAAATTTGTGTGGAGACACAAAAGACCCCAAATAGCCAAAGCAATCTTGAGGGAAAAAAACAGAGCTGGAGGAATCAAACTCACTGACTTCAGACTATATTACAAAGCTACAATCATCAGGACAATATGGTACTGGCACAAAAACAAAAATATAGATCAGTGGAACAGGATAGAAAGCCCAGAGATAAACCCATGCACCTATGGTCAACTAATCTATGACAAAGGAGGGAAGGATATACAATGGAGAAAAGACAGTCTCTTCAATAAGAGACTGTCTTTTCCCAGCAAACTGCTGGGAAAACTGGACAGCTACATGTAAAAGAATGAAATTAGAACACTCCTTAACACCATACACAAAAATAAACTCAAAATGCATTAGAGAGCTAATGTAAGACCAGGCACTATAAAACTCTTAGAGGAAAACATAGGAAGAACACTCTTTGACATAAATCACAGCAAGATTTTTTTTGATCTACCTCCTAGAGTAATGGAAATAAAAATAAAAATTAAAAAATGGGACCTAATGAAACTTAAAAGCTTTTGCACAGCAAAGGAAACTATAAATAAGATGAAAAGCTTTTGCACAGCAAAGGAAACTATAAACAAGATGAAAAGAATTTTCACCCTCAGAATGGGTGAAAATATTTGCAAATCAATCAATGAACAAAGGATTAATCTCCAAAATATACAAGCAGCTCATGCAGCTAAATATTAAAAAAAAACAAGCAACCCAATCAAAAAAATGTACAGAAGACATAAATAGACATTTCTCCAAAAATATACAGATGGCCAAGAGGCACCTGATCAACATCACTAATTATTAGAGAAATGCAAATCAAAACTACAATGCCATATCACCTCACACCAGTCAGAATAGGCATCATCAGAAAATCTACAAATGCTGGAGAGGATGTGGAGAAAAGGGAACCCTCTTGTACTGTTGGTGGGAATATAAACTGATACAGCTACTATGGAGAACAGTATGGATATTCCTTAAAAAAACTAAAACTAGAATTACCATATGACCCAGTAATCCCACCACTGGCATATACCCAGAGAAAACCATAATTCAAAAAGGCACATGCACCCCAATGTTCATTGAAGCACCGTTTACAATAGCCGGGTCATGGAAACAACCTAAATGCTCATCGACATACAAATGGATACAGAAAGTGTGGTACATATACACAATGGAATATTACTCAGCCATAAAAAGGAATGAAATTGGGTCATTTGTAGAGACATGGATGGACCTAGAGACTGTCATACAGAGTGAAGTAAGTCAGAAAGAGAAAAACAAATATGATATATTAATGCATATATGTGGAATTTAGAAAAATGGTACAGATGAACCAGTTTTCAAGGCAGAAATGGAGACACAGATGTAGAGAACAAATGTATGGACACCAAGGGGGGAAAGTGAAAGGGGGGTGGGTGGTGGTGGTGGGATGAATTGGGAGATTGGGATTGACATATATACACTAATATGTATAAAATAGATAAGTAATAAGAACCTGCTGTATAAAAAAATAAAATGAAGTTCAAAAAATAAAGAAAGAAAGAAGGAATGATAGAAACAGAGAAGGGAAGGCAAGCTGTCCATAATGGAATGCTTTACAACAGACTTTCAGTCTTTCATCATAGGTAATCTCTCCTCAATTGTGGGAAAAAGTCAAGATGAATATCCATGAATTCAATTCTCTCCTTCAAAGAAAAGAAAGAACATGTTTCTTGCAGACAAAGGTACTTATATGTCCTTCCCCCCAGATTTTCTGTGTCCAAACTTACTTCAGATAAACGTTTCTTGAGTTTTAATATTTTTATGTGGTTCTGTCATTCTTTCCATCTGTCGTTAACTCATTTTTGAGATCCCAGGAAGTGCCAGGCTCACCCCTGCACTGGGCATGCAGGGACAGAGTTGCTACCCCCAAGGGCCTCACCGCTTAGGGAGAAAAACTACCTGTGAACAAATACAACACAGCTGGTTGTAAGTGCTCTACTGGGCAAACACACAGCACTTTGGGAATGGAGAGGAGGAGCAGCCCGGATAGCTGCACAAGGTGATTTAGGAAACATCACTGAGACACCTTGAATGTGTTGACTAAACCAACCAAGTTCACAAAATAGTTTTGTCGTCTCATCTTCTGTTTTATTTTCCACTCTGTCACTTTAAGCCACTTCGAGCCACTTCAAGAACTACTATGTTTCAGATGCTGTCTCTGAATTTTTATTCCCAATATGGGAACAAGAACTTTTGAAAAGTACAATAAACTTTGTCATATAAAAATACTCTTTACATAAAATTCTAATATAAATGGCTTACCTCTGTGTATATTTCTACAATGACAATAATAATTTTTATTTAGTTCAACTGAAACATCAGATATCTCAAGTTGAGAAAACGAGAGAGAAACAGGGAGAGAAAAAAAGAAAGAGAAAAAGCACTAGAAATGTGAAATGAAAATTGAGGAAAGCAAAATGCATAGCAGTGATAGAGTAGAAATTTTTATATTATAGCCTTGGAATAATTGGAAGAAATTAACCTTGAACCATAGAGTTTCACTCCTACACTTTTTAGATTGGCCGGAGTTAAAATACACATTAGGTTAGGACCTAACAGAGCCAGGTTCACGTGTTCTAATACATTCAAATGCATTCTGCAATGAACCTTGAGGAAAGCGTTTTGGAAATTTGTAAATATGTTATTCAAAGGATAAGGTTTCCGTTATCACTTAAGAAGCCAAACATCTGCAAGTAACAGGGATTGGACCACAATGATTCTAACAAATAAGGGTTTCTTTTCCTCTTAGCACATGGGTATAAGTTGACTGCTGCAGCCTCCATCATCCAGTCCTTACTCACAGCCAAAGGAGAGAAGCAAAGTGCTGTACTAGCCAACCCATTCCTATTATATTTTCAGAAAAGCAAATGATTCCCCAGAAGTGCCTTCAGCAGTATTCTGTGCAAGTTGTCGGTCAGAAATGGGTCCCACAGCCATCTATAGCTGCAAAGAAGATTTAGGTAAAGAAATATTTTGGTGTCCAGCCTCTATATTGAGAAGTACCAAGGAAGAGTGGGTTGGGGGGAGCCAATTAACAGTATTAGCCACAGTTTTCATGAGTAAAGTTAAGCCATATAACATTAGGGTAAAATTTTGATAAATATCTGTTCAATCATGACAGCTAAGATATTTAAATAAAGGTTATAAAACATTTTCTATCTGATACATTCAACTTACTGAACACCTCTGGGAATACAGTGGGATCTTAGAGTATGGAACTTATAGGAAGGACCATACACAAGAAAAAAAATTACCCATTTGATGGACCTATATATTATACTAAAACAAAAATTAGGTAGCTTCATGCTAAAATTTCCAAAGAGTGAGGTCCTAAAAAGTTTCTAGAGGAATACAGAAAACAAATGGAATTAATTGTACATAATCAAATAATGCCACTTGTACAAGACTTTCTCTCTGGTCATTAGACTCTATCTTAATATAATGGAAGTCTGTAGGTATTAAGTTTAAGCCTTATAAGATAAACTTATTCTTGTGTTGCATTCAAATTTAGCTTAGAATACAATGTTTTAATTGTAAGAGGAATGACTGGCTTTTAGCAATATACATTGAAAACACTGATGAGCTGACAGGTGACTAAGCTGTCCCATTGCCTCTCTGCTGCTCTTCCTGAAAACCATGACCACACAGTTTGCCCCCATGAAAGTGAAGCTCCCTCCAGGAGGCTCCAGGAGGTTTTCCCTGTGATGCTCTTCAGACCAGCCTTAAATGACAAGATGCATGCTCATGTCTATGCAGTTGCCATCACACCTGCTAGAATCTGCAGCCAGAACTATTGTTCTTCTCTAACTGAGTGGGGCTGACTGACCACAGCAACTCAACAGATGCCTAGATAATGCTAACCCATTTCCCTCCACCATCAGGATTTGCATACTTTGTCTGTATCTGTGAGAATTATAACATTTACCCTTCCCTGGACAAGGGACCCCCATTTTCTTTCCTTCTCCACCTCTAGGGAAGTTAAGAGCAACATTAAAGCTTTATTTTGTTTACTCAGTAATGCCCCAACTTGTTTAGAGATGTGCTTCTCATATTTTATGTGGATATGGATGGATTTTTTGTTTACTTGTTTCAAATCCACCTTGGACTGATACATAGTCTTACTAAACATGACTAAACACAGGACATGATAGGAACTCATCAACATCCAAACTAGTGTACATCCTACTCAATAAGACAAGTCCACTGGTCATGCACTTTGATGTCACAGCAACATTGGATCACTGACAGTTTCTAAGTAATCTTAATTTCTGTACTCATCTCATGGGAATGAAAAGTTTACACAGTGGTCCTTGGACACATGTAGAGTAGCACTGGTTTAGATAAAAGACACCTGCTCTTACTTTCTTTTTGGAACTAACATTTAGTGTTTAACTACATAATAGTATCAAGATTATTGACATTCTCTTAATTTTGTCTGTGGAATTCATTCTTTCATTTTATGAACATTAAAATATTTATGAAGCTTTCCTCCTAAAATTCCTAAGTTTTCCACCTTCTAATTCTCTTACTCAAATGTAACCCTTGGTGGCAAAATCATCATCTAGTTCTACCTCACAGAGAATATTCTGAAATCATGATTAACCACCAATCTGCTGGGACTCCCTACTAGCTAAATGCTTCCAAAGGGGAAAAGAATCCTTACATTAGACAATGTGTTGATACAAGCCAAAGGCTGATTGAACATTATGGGTGTATGAATCAATTCATACAGCTGTAAAAAGTATTCTGATTCATGTTCTGTGGATAATTTGCAATTGCAAATCCATTAATAGCATAATTGGAGATGAGTAATGCTAAGATGTACTGACCAGGTATGTCAAAATAAGTATGTGAAATGCATTCTAAAAGTGAGGTAAGATACTCCCCATAAGCTGTCCAATTTTTTCTCCCCTCTACTAAAAAATAATTGAAAATGATTTAGATTGTTCTGAGACAAATCTGTTGACAGGGACACTAATAAGATGAATGAAAGTAGAGAGAGAAGTATTTGGCAAAACAACAAGAGCTTAAAAAATTGTGAATTTGCAGGCTGCAAACAAATATCCAATACATTTCAGAGGTGATTTCAACTGGGACTCAAAAATTAGTAGAAACATAATGAAATGCTGATGTTTCAAAAACAAGCCAAGCAAGAGAAATGGACAAGAATAACAGTGTCACATTACCAGAATTAGAATTCATTCAAAAGATACTGAGCTAAATTTTGTTTTCCTTCCAAAGTGCCTTATATAATTAGAATGAGGGTATGTTTTCCATGTCTGCAAGCATGATTGTTCTCTAGTGATCCAATCCAAGGAAAAAAAGATGCTGGTTAAAACTGAAATATTGTGCATTAGGGAAGTGATATTCATACTGCTATTTTCATTTCAATTCATTCTGTAAGACCTACCATTCTGGGGATCTGATTTTCACACCATAATATGAATATTCAAAATGCTACTTTACATATCACATATGGCTTGGATATAAATGATTTCTCCCCAGACTGGAGGAATTTCTCTCAAACAAATCTATGCATGTTCTTTTAGATATTTTTATTTAAAAATAAAGTCTAGAAAGAATTTTTTTAAGTAACCCAGGAAAAATATTTGAACTAGATATAAACAACATTTCTTCACTCAGATTTATAAAAGAGCCAACTTAATTTTTTCCCAAACTTTGGACACTAATTCACTTAAAATCCAAAATTATTAGAAGAAAAATAAAGCTCAGATGTTGACATTAAGATTTGGAGATAAAAACACAGAAATGAAAATAAAAGTGAAAATGACAAAAGCCATTAATACAAATCCTATGGGCAGGATATAATATGTTATTGAAATAATGCTAAATATTCAGTTAATTAACTGGTATGCTCAGAGCAAGAGAGAGTTTCGTTAACTTAAATTTTCTAGATAGTTGAAACTTTCCTTAAAATTTTTTTTCCATTTTTTTGTGCTCACCTCTTAAAGTACCTTGAAATCATAACTGAATATTAACTCAAATTGTACAGAGATAGAAAAGTAAAAGATTTGGGTTGAGCATGATGCTTTTCCACAGGGTCATACCTGAGTATGTTTGAATCTATCACATTACACAGTATGAATTTTCCAGGAAGGTCAGGTAGGAAAACCTATCACTTACTTGGTGCTTATGATGTGCTTGGTTACCCTGACAGGTGCTTTCATACTTTAATTCATTTATAATCCCAGATAATCTTTGAGAGATAAATTATTCCCATTTTACAAATAAGAAAGTCAAAGCTCAGAGAGGTTAATGAACTTTCCCCAAAATCACACAGTGAGTAATAGGCAAAATTGAGATTCTAACGCAGGCCTGTCTGACTCCAAATCCATGCTCTTTCCATCATGCCACTGTAGCCGAGGTTCTACACCTAGTTCTATCATGATTGGGCTGTAACACCTGAGACCATATTTTTCACTTCTATTGGCCTTAGTTTATGAATCTCTAAAATTAGAGGTTTCCTATCTGTGGCAGAAACTACTAGCTGTCCCTAATTTTTTTTATTGTATTAGGACTCCAATTTTCAGCTAGGCACGTGGCATAAATGTTATATTTCCCATGTTACCTTGCACCTAGGCATGGCCATGTGACTAAGACAAATGACTAATCACCAATGTGATGTGAGCAGAAATGATAAGTACAACTTCTGGTCACATTCTTAAAGGAACTGGCCATGCTCTTATTGGTCACTTTACTCCTTCTTGAGAGCTGGAATGCAGAGATGATGGCAAGAAATGTTGGACTTTATGGACAAGCACAACATTCTAGATTTGGTAGAACAGGAAAAGAGGAGACACCTGGGTGCCTGAGAGCATAGAATGCCAAAGCTCTCCATGTTGCTTACCTGGAGAACAACATGTGAGGGAGAAACGTCTCTGTCTTGTTTAAGCTATTGTTTTGCCTCTTTATTACATCTGACTCTAATCCTAACTAGGACTGGTCTTCTCCAACTCTAGATCCTATAATTGCAATTTTTTCATAGCAGTTTTTTTATGAACAGGAAATATAGTATGTTTGATACTTGAATAAGTGAATAAGTGAGCAAGAATTACTCTTGTTGAGTGTGGAGGCCATTTGATTCTTCCCCTAAAAGTGGCAAATAGAAATAAAATTTTGTGGTTTACTTTCATTTAATCAAGATTTTTCTCTACTATTTTATACAAATTTCTGCAAAGAAAGAATGATCAATTTTCTCTTGTCTGTAAAGGGAGCTTTTTAAAATGACTAAGTAATCTAATTACCGAACACTTTCTTATGGGTCATTTATTGAAAACCTCAGAAAGGGCAAGGATTTTAGATACGGTCAGTCATATTAGAACCAGAACTAGGATGAACATGTAGATCAAAAATTTTAAGCTACATCTGATGTTTTTATTCCAAATATATTGTATCTAAGTACAAAAATCCCTGCTCTAGTTATTCCATATATGTGAATTTAAGACATACACAAACACACATACCATGAGGAAATAAAACGTTTCATAACCAGAACTCCAAAGCAAGACTTGAGGATCTAACTGGAAAGCAAAGCAAATCAATCTTTCGTAAGGGAGCTGAGAAAATAAGGAGAACAGGATGGAGTAGGGGGAGGATGGTTAAATTACTAGTGCAGCACAGCATTTGATTTGACCAAGATGAGATTTGGAACAGTTGTATGATTGCAACTGAGTTCTCGAAGACAGAGAAGATTGAACTGGAAATCATGCCAAGAAGAAATGATTGTCTTCCCTCTGTTGGCAGAAGAAACTCCAGGAGGGAATAAATTTCCCACAAAGCATAACTTGAACAAAACCATCAGTCAAGGTAAATGCAGAGAAAAATCCAAACTCAACAGCTCTATTGAAGCAGACTGGCTCCGCCGCCTTGTTTGGCTATAAGCTACAGCTCCAAGAATTGAGGAAGTATTTTGTATTAACAGTAGAACAGACTGACAGCCCACTTCTCTGTAAGGGAGCCAAACCCTCACATTTTCGTAATGCCATTGTCAAGATGATTATTCATTCATTAATTCAATAAGTATTTACTGAGTAACTACCCTATGCTATGTGCTGTTCTGGAAGGTGGAGATACAGCAGGAAGCAAAACAGTCATGATCACTGTTCTTGTGAAACTTACATTATTGGGAAGAGGGAAGGACAGATAATAAACAAATAAGGAATATGTCAGGTGCCAATAAGTACAATGAAAAAAATTTAGCAGAGAAGCAAAATAAGAACATATTGTAAAGGCACAGTGGGGTTTCATATAAGGTGGTAAGAGAAGGCCTACCTAAAAGACAAAATTGAAGCAATAACTGCATAAAGATATTTGGGGTAATGATGCATTGGGAAGAGGAAAGACATAGTTCCAAGGCCCTAAAACTGTAGCATGCCTGCTGTGTTCAAAGAACAGCAAGATGGCCAGAGCACATGGAGCTGAGTGAAGAAGGTGGAGAAGGAGGAGAGGTAAGAAGTGAAGCCAGATAATTAAGGATGTTGAAGGCTCAGGATAAGGAATTGGACACCTCTCTGATAGGAAAAAATTGGTTGGCTTTGAACAGAGAAAAAAAAATGATCCCCTTTATTTTCCAGGAGGACTCCTCTGGCTGTTGAGTGGAAAATAAAGTAGATGAACAACGGTGGAAACAAGACCAGTTAGGGGCTACCACCGCAAGCCAGGTGGGAGGTGACAACAAATGAAATGGTGGAAATAGGAGTCGAAGAGGTGAGCATGGCTGGATTCTCAACAGATTTCCTAAATAAAGCTAACTCTATATTGCATTATGACAGAAAGAAAACTACAAGGTTCTTTCTTGGTCTGAGTACCCAGTAGGTACAAAGTTGCTGTATATTGAGATGGGGAAGTTGGTGAGGGAATCATATGTTCAGGTTTAGATTTGTTATGTTTGAGATAGTTATTGGACACTTGGTAGAGAAATAAAGCAGGTAACCAAATGTCCAATTTTGGAATTTAGAGGAAAGATTAGGACTAGAGAGATAACTTAGGGAATGAGGATTATATATCTAGTGGATGAGAACACCTGGGAAGCTAGTACAGATTGAGAAAAGAAGTAGTTTGAAGACGTGAGTTTGAGAGGTCATAATAATGATGAATGGGCAGAGACTTCTAGTTGCCTTTCCAATACCATTTTACTCTTCTTCCTAATAAAAGAACCTTGATGTTATTGAAAAGCTGCAATGTGGGCTTCCCTGGTGGCGCAGCGGTTAAGAATCTGCCTGCCAATGCAGGGGACATGGGTTCAAGCCCTGTTCTAAGAAGATCCCACATGCCGCGGAGCAGCTAAGCTCGTGCACCACAACTACTGAGCCTGAGCTCTAGAGTCTGCGAGCCATAACTACTGAGCCAACGCACCACAGCTACTGAAGCCTGCTTGCCTAGAGCCCGTGCTCTGCAACAAGAGAAGCCACCACAATGAGAAGACCGCACATTGCAACAAAGAGTAGCCCCCACTCGACGCAACTAAAGAAAGCCCGTGCACAGCAATGAAGACCCAACGCAGCCAAAAATAAATTTAAAAAAAAAAAAGCTGCAATGTTCCAAGCTTAAAAAAAAAAACAAAAAAAAAACCCTACATTTCCTAGAATTTCCTTGCAGAAAAGTAGAGTGTATTAAGGTAACCTTACAAAGGATGTTGACTCAGCTTGAAAGTGTGCCCTTTTATACTTCCTCTTTCCTTTTCTTTCTGCCTAGAAGTGTTTATGATGACCAGCACTGCAATAGCCATTTTAATTCCATGAGGAAACATAGAGAAGAGAATCCATGTGCTAGGGAAAATGGGGCAGATAGAAGGAGGCTGGGACACTGATGACACATGAGCCACCTTACCAGCCTGGACTGTCTACCTGTGGCACTCAAGTCACATGAGAGAGAAACACACACCTTGTTTAAGCCACTATTTTTCTGAAATCTCTTATTAGCAGCCAAACATAAACTCTAACTGATGCAAGGATGGACCAGCAAAGGAGCTTGAGAATTGGCCAAGTGTAACAGAATAGAAAGAGAGTGGGCCCTAGAGGCTTAGTGTTTTCAAGAGGGAAACTGAGTCAGATCCTGTTAATAGGCTGAGTAAAAGGAGGACCAAGAAATGGCCACTGGATTTTGTGACACAGAGGCCATTGGTGAGCTTGACAAGAATGACCTTGTTGAGAAATGATAGCAAAAGTCTGAATAGAGTAGGTTGAAGAAAAAATAAGAGTGGAGGAACTGGGCATGGATAACTCTTGGGATTGGCCATCATGGAAGGAAAAAAGTGGGGTATTATGTGGAGGAGGTATGTGGGATTCAGAGAAGGTTAATTTTAAGATTACAGAGTTTTAGATGATGATGGGAATGCTACGGTAGAAAGTGAGAAGAGGTGATGCAGGAAAGGAGCAAGGACAACCAGTGGAGTGGTGTCCTGGATGAGGTGAGAAGGGTGGACCCATAGTCCAAGCCCATGCTTGGTGATGAGGCTCATTCTCCCTTCTCCCTCTCTTTCAGTTGCTTACTTTTTATACCTCTGATATACAAGCTAAGCACATGCTCATCACTATCCTTTCAGGACATCCATTGTGCCAGCAGTTACACCCTAGATCCACAAAGTTTAGCAGACAAAGTGAGACAGAGAAAAATATTAGGAGTCTGAAGTCAGACAGACCCAGGTTTGAATCCCTGCTCTGTGTCCTGAGATGAGTTCTTAACCTCCCCAAGCTTTCTCCTCTTTATAACACTGCCCGTTGGAGTTGCTGAGGGAAAGAAATGATACATGTGCAAAAGCATATGGTATGTTGTCCTGCAAGGTTAACTATTACAATTATCAATTACTCTCCTTCACATGCATTTTTAACTACGTGACTTCTAATCACAGTGCGTAGTGAGGCAGGAGGGAAAGGGGGAAAGAGCATTACTGCCTATGAACACGTGATGTTCCCATGTACCAAAGAGAGTTTTTTATGGCTTCATGATATTTTCAAGTGATCTGGTCAATTAAAAAAAAAACTGGTTCTTTCCCTATTTGATTTTAGAGAAAACTAGAGCAGGGACTTTGCCCTTTTAAATGTTTCATTAAGCAAGATAAGTGCCTGCCCTACACAACCTCTGTAATAACCGCCATGGCGCTTGTGATGGGAGAAGATTCCACCCTACCTGAGCACAGTTGAATCTATGCTCTTTCCCAGGGCAAAGACCCACCTGGTACATTCATCACCCAAACCTGTGGCAAGTGATTTTCTCTGCCTTTATCTTGTTACCTCCCAGCCCTGCACCACCATATGGTCTATTACATGAAAATTATTAACAGATTTTCTGCCATGGGTAAAAAATATATTTTCCACTAGATACAGCAAAGTCCCTGTAACTTTCTCCCAAGAGAATGAGCCTAGAATTGTAAGTGACTCAGTGGGATAGGTAGAGAAGAAAGCCATTATGCTGATGGGTCTATAATTTGCGGTTTCTATTGGCATAAAGAAAAATATAGTCAGTTTGCTATTTTTCCTAGACAAAATGGAGGTCAGAGGACTGCATTCAGAAATAATCTTAGACATCAGAGGCCTTGCACATGTGATCTCTCTTTCTGGAATGCCCTCTCTTACCTATTCACCTAGGTATATTCAACTCTTGCTACAATACTGTGTCACCTGCTCCAAGTAATGAAGATGTCACCTGTACTCTCTCACTTGGCCAAGTGAAGAGTCTCCCTGTGATTTCCAAAGCTCCCAGGGCTTATCACTATCAAAGCATTTATCACACTGCATTAAAATTTTGCATTTACTTGTCTATTTCACACACACACACCATATTTCCCTGATGGTTATTTTAATTGCTGAAATTTCAGTGCTTAGCACACAGTAAATATTCAGTAAATAGTTGGTGAATTAATCTAAAATTCACTAAAGTTTCTTTTAAAGAAGCAGCTTAAAATGACACTGTCAACGTCCAAGAATTTTCTCAATTGTTAAATACATTTGAAATAAGTATACTTTATAAACCACACACACACACACACACGAACACACACCAAAATACACTAAAATGGTACAGTGTCTCTGGGAGATAAAGTTATTTCCTTTATTTCTTTGATTTTTGTTGAATTTACCTAAAGTTAAACAATAAATATATTACTTTCAATTTTTTTTCAATAATAATAAATTTAAGGTATTTTGTTCTATTTAATGATGATGACAAGCTCCTAACTGACTGACCACTAGTAAGATACCTGCTTGGAGACATATTTTCTAGTAACTGTATGTTTTTTTCCAATTTTATCAACCTTTTGGAGACTCTGTTTCATTCACAAAATATGTGGTTAAATAGATTGCTGTGTGGATTAAATAAAACCACATATATATAAAATGCCTTTTGTAGTACTTGATACATAATAAGTGTCCAATTAAAAAAGGTGGTGGGTTGGACATACTGCTTTTAGAAATGAAGTTGATAGTCAGGAAACAAAAATTTCTCTTGAGTAAAAATAGAGAAACCACTGTTGTAAACCACCATGATAACTTTAATTTCTCAGTGGAATATGAGGCAACTTTTGCTTCACAGGTACCTGCACTCACTATCGTCAGCTACCTGAGTCCTTGTTCACCCCCCCATTCTCCAGCCCTGCCAGAGCCTGGGAACTATACCAGCAGCCATCCCAGGCCTCTGTGGCTGTATGAGCTCAAGACACCCCCCTAAACCCCCGCAACTGACACCTAAAATTATACAGGCTGTCAGGGATGGACACTCTGGCTGTGTACTTGCATGCCACCAGCCTGATGCCTATCAGCAACCTCTACTTCTGTGTGCTCATAGCAAGACCCAGTAGCCACAGGAGTGCATGCTGATAGCCAGGGTCCCCCCAGCTGCCAGTGTCCTGCTGTTGACCCTGGTCTTGCTACCTTCTCTGGCCACTACCACTACATGTGTGTTTGCAACCAGCCCTGCTATGACACATGCACCTGCAGCTGGTCCCTGTAGCCAAATGTACACACACCACTGGCTCTGACTGCTACCGCTGCTTTTCCTTGACCTACCTTGCAAAAAATGCTGAAAGGACTTTTTTTTTTTGCAATATGCGGGCCTCTCACCGCTGCGGCCTCTCCCGTGGCGGAGCACAGTCTCCAGATGCGCAGGCCCAGTGGCCATGGCTCACGGGCCCAGCCGCTCCGCGACATGTGGGATCCTCCGGGACCGGGACACGAACCCGTGTCCCCTGCATCGGCAGGCGGACTCTCAACCACTGCGCCACCAGGGAAGCCCTGAAGGGACTTTTTCAAGCTGAAAGACTGCTAACTATTAATATAAGATCTTATAAATTAAAAACACACTGGTAAAGGCAAGTACATAGTCAAATTCAGAATACTCTAATACTGTAATATAGAGGTATGTTAATCATTTAACACTAGTATAAAAGTTGAAGGACAAAGGTATTAAAGATAGCTATAACTACAAAACTTTGCTAAAATATACACAATATAAAAAGATGCAAAGAATGACTACAAAAACATAAATATTGATGGGGGAGAATAAAAGTGTAGTGTATGTGATTAAAGTTAAGTTATCAGCTTAAAATAGACTGTTATATCTATAAGATGTTTCAAGTAAGCCTCATGGTAAAAAACAAAAAGCTAAACAAAATAGACAACAATACATACACAAGGGACTTCCCGGTGGTTCAGTGGTTACGACTCCATGCTCCCAATGCAGGGGGACCAGTTTTTAATTCCTGGTCAGGGAACTAGATCACGCATGCCACAGCTAAGAGCCCACATGCCGCAACTAGACCCAGGGCAGCCAAATAAATAAATAAAAACAATACATACACAAAACAAAATAGACAATAATAAATACACAAAAGATAAAGAGAAGGCAATCAAAGTATACCACTCTGGAAAATCATCAACTCACAGAGGAAAACGGCAAGAGAAGAAAAAAAAAGAACTACAAAACAACCAGAAAAGTGATGGACAAGACTGACTGAAAAATGTTCTGTCCCAGGTAGTTTCCCTGCCTCCTTGGTCAACTGCCATTCACTCCACTTTCCCTGAGACTTCCTTGGACCCCACACAGAGATGCGGCAGCAAGAGCTGTGTGCTCTGTTTTAGGAAGGGACTGAGGCATTCACTGTAGCAAATCTTCCTGGTAGCCATAGGAATCCGCAATGCTTTGGGAATGTCATCCTTCATAGTTAAGCAAGGGTTTTCAATAATAGTTATACTTTGGCATCACCTGAAGAGCTTTTAAAAAATTACTATTGCCCCAGGCTCCTTCAGGACCAGTTTAATTAGAATATCTGAGAATAAGGACCCCAGGCTCCAGGAGTTTGATAAAGCTCGACAGCTAATTCTACTGTGCAGCCACGGTTGAGAACTCTTCTATCAAAGCTTCGCAGTACTAGAAATTTCCCCGTTGAAATGCAAAAATTTTGAGCAAAAGTGAAAAGTAAAACAATTACCAGTCATCAACATCTCTAGAATGAATTAATTTATGAGATGATTTCAAATGTTGAGGAGCTGTCCATGAAAGACTAGGAGTGAGAAGGTGGGGGTGTACAAGAGAGAGGTGCGGTGCTGGTATCAGGGAGCAGTATGAAGTTTTCGTAGGAACATTAGTGTCTAAGCTCACACTTGAGGTTAGCTCACCCACAAGTCAGAAAGCACTGTTTCCCAGGATAAAGGAAGAATTTACCTGCTCATCAACTTTCAACCACACAGAGGTCTGGAATCAAAAGTCAACACCATTGTATAGAAACCCATGCTGGTGAGGTGGGGAGGAGACACTAGCTTCTAATGCAGTACAAACAGATACAAAGGAGACCCAAACAACTGCTTCAGAACAAGGAAAACATTGCCTTACAGGCAATGACACCTCCAATTCAGCTAGATGCAAAGTGAAAAGGACTGAGAGTTGACACTTGGATTTCAGCCCCCTTCATTTTACCAGTAACTGGATGCCCTTAGGCTAGCCATTTAATTTCTCTTGTCCTTACAGTCCTTGTTAGAAGAGGAGCCGTCTTGTGATCTCAGAGGCATATTCTGGTTCTGGCATTCTGTTGTTCTCTAGAAGGTAAGCCATGCTCAAGGGAAATGCATCAGTGTGTTCACCCCCTCGTCACACCCTTCCTCTGACTGCCCATTTGGCTGCATAACTCTGGGCCATCAAGCCAATCCTTCCAGCTGAAAACCCTAACTCCTGAGACATCACTATTATGTCCTCCCTTTTGGCAGAGGTTTCATTTCAGGTGACTTTCTGTGTGAAATGGTGATTGAAAAAATCAACAAAGAAGGAGCCAGGCCTTCCAGAAACACAACAAATATGAATATTAGCCAGAGCAAGAGAAGTCCTGTTTGCACAGATGTTCTTGACTGAGACTTCTTCGGCTTTCATAAAATAAGCAAAATCTATCCCAGATTTTTCACCTACCCCATTCTGTTTTGTTGCTGCACTCAAATTGTCTGATACCTCCTACCTGTGGAGGTCCAATGGGGGACCTGGCCAGTATAGACCTCATATGAGGAAGGGTGGACAAGGTGGCGGGCAGACAGATCTGTCACCCACAGCTGGGTGGAGACCAGCAGACCACTGCAAGATTATTTCAAAGGACAGTGTGAGAGTTAGAAGTAGGGAATGAAAGCCAAATGGCCAAATGACTGTCAAAGTGAGGAGAGTCTCATTTTGGGTATCAGAAGTTGATGAACTGAGTGGAGGAATTGGGGACCCAGGATGAAGAGGGCAGGAGCCTATCGGTACCATAGAGAAGCAGGAGGGTGCTGTGGGCAAACACAGATGCAGACAGTTAAGCTCTGAAGTGCCCAAAGTGGTTTGCAAGGTGGGTAAGTCACAGCCAACTAAGAGTCCCAGATGAAACAGACACAAACGACCAGCACTTCTCAATAAAAACAAGGAAAACTTTTTCTTTCCTTAAAATCTTTATTAAATCAAATGAAGCCAGAGTCCCGTGGCTGTGATTTATTGCACTGGGAAAAGCCAGAACAACCAAATGACACATTTTCTTTTTCTCCTGGCAAGTAATTAGCCTCTGTATTGCTAAGGGGCCTGTCAGCAGCCCTGTCAAGGAGAAAGAAAACTCAGCTACTTAGAAGTACCAGGCTTTTTGCATTACTCACTTTCTCCTTTGCCCTTAAAGACATAGTCCTTTTTTGCTGGTCAACTGTCTCTGTGTAAGTAAGACAGGGAAAGGACTGGCAGAAGGTTTAACTGAAGATAGCTTAATAAAAGGACTTTATGGGCAAGTGGGCAAGATTAAGGGGATTGACATGAAATGGTGAGAGGCTCCAGGACCAGCATCAAAAGCTGGTGTAACTGTTGGGAAGGCAGGAGGAGCTGCCCTGGGCTTGGCATCCAAGCCCAGGAAAGGACTGACAGCATGGCTGTCACTGACCACAAGACTGGAAATGCTGTGCTAGAGGAAAATGAAAGGTCACATTGCCCCACCATGTGCAAATTCTGCATAATAATCACTGATAAAACTTGCCATAACTCACCTCTGTTAATCCTTGCAGCTGCACTGAAAGTTTAGCTCCAGTTTACAAGGGGAAAATAAAACAGAAGTTCACAGAGATTAATTCACCCAAGGCCAGGCTGATACTGGGGGGCCAGGATTTGAACCCAGGTCTGCCTGCCTTGCCAGACCATTCTGGTGCCAGAGCACGGTGCCTGAAAGGAAACGAAGGTTAGGTGGCATCTAATACCATGCCTGGAATGGAGCAGATGCTTCATTGATGTTAGCTGTCTCCTTCCCTCTCTTCTCAGTGATGACAGTTGCTCAAATATCATATATATAAAGATAGAATATATCTGTGATGTTCAATTTTGCCTCCCAGGAGATATTTGGCAATGTCTGGAGACTTTTTTAGCCTTCACATCTAGGATGGGGGGATGCAACTGTCATCTAGTGGGTAGAGGCTTAATATGCCACAGTACACAATATGCCACAGCACACAGTACACAGGACACAGTACACAGGACACAGCACACAGTACACAGGACACAGTACACAGGGAACAGTACATAGGACACAGTACACAGCACACAGTACACAGTACACAGCGTACAGTACACAGGACACAGGACACAGTACACAGGACATAGTACATAAGACACAGTACACAGCACACAATACACGGGACACAGTACACAGTACACAGGACACAGTACACAGTACACAGCACACAGTACACAGCACACAGTACATAGGACACAGTACACAGGACACAGTACAAAGTACACAGCACACAGTACACAGGACACAGGACAGAGTACACAGCACACAGTACACGGGACACAGTACACAGCACACAGTATGCAGTACACAGGACACAGTACATAGGACACAGTACACGGGACACAGTACACAGGACAGTCCCTCTCACAACAAATACATATATGCTGCAAAATGCCAATAATGCTAAGGATGAGAAACACTGGAATAAATAAAGTAAATGCATGGCAGTATAAAACAAAATAAAAGAGTATTCATACTCTTCCTCTTTATTCCCTGATGCAGACGTTCCTCTCACTGTCTAAATGAAAGCAAACTCCCAGACAGAGCCAGTGGCTAGTGCCGGGTTGGAGCACATGGATTTCCACTAAGTCCATGGAGCTTGCGTGTGCTAACCATGTCTCTTGAGCCCTTTCCCTCTCCAGATACTAGGTTTCTACTGAGTTACTCAATTCTCCCAACCACTGCTCCCAAAGCCCTCCCTTGATAGGTTAAAAAAAACCCAGACCCATTGTGCCAGGGTTCTGGATTCACATGTGTGATATTTGGAAGGCAAAGGGGAGGCAGACGTTTTCTTCTGGCTGCAGGGTCACAGAGATGTGGGGTTTACCTTGAGCAGTCAGCAGCCCCGTGTAGTGGAGAGGCAGTTGTGCAGTGGCAGTACGTGGATGGCAGAAGCACTGCTAGTGGCAGCGCCCTGATCCCCCTCCTCCCTCACTGGGGTGGAGGTGGATGTTCCCCTATCGGGCCAGGGCAGCCACCTTGTCTCAGGAGCTATTCCTGGATGCCAAGCCCAGGGCAGCTCCTCCAGCCTTCCCAACAGTTACACCAGCTTTTGATGCTGGTCCTGGAGCCTCTCACCATTTCATGTCAATCCCCTTAATCTTGCCCACTTGCCCATAAAGTCCTTTTATTAAGCTATCTTCAGTTAAACCTTCTGCCTGCCCTTTCAGTTTCCTATCAGTAACCTGGCTGACATTCCTTGGCATTGAATAATATGCCCTTCATGGGCAAAGTAATCAATATTATTTTTACATATTTTAGCTATTTTTTCATGCACATAGATCCAGAGAAAAGTTGGTGAGTTTATAGAGATGCCTGGCGTGCAAGACCTGCATAATCAAATTTTACTTAGTGCAATAGTAGTAGTAGTAAGTGGTAATAAAAACAATAATAACAATAGCTAAAATATTAGTGTTTACTATGTGTAAAAAAACTATGCCAGACCCTTTATACTCACTGTCTTATGAACTTCACACAACCCTACAGAGTATTTATCTTCCAATGTTTACAGATGAAAAATTGAGTCATAAGTAAAAACCACATATCTATTAAGTGGCAGAAGCATGATCTAGACCCAGAACTGATAGAAAAGCCATTAATGTTTTCATTATACCTTTTATTTATGTCTTCAGTAGACAGAGCTCTTGCAGTGGCAAGTGGCACAAACCCAACTGGATCTTGCTTAAAGGTAAAATGAGGTTATAAAATACTGCAGAAGCTCACAGAATCAAAACAAGTGCTTAGCAACATGGGTTTGGAAATCATGGGATCTGAACACCTGAATACCCCACCAGCCCAGTTCCAAATCCAGTTCCATGGAATAAGACTCAGGTTCCCCTGCCCAGGACTGTGTCTATCTCTTTACATCACTTCTCTGAGACCAGCGTCCTCTTCTCTGATAGGCCTTTCCATGCAAGCAGATATATGAGATGAAAACTATGGAACCAGCCAAGCAAATCTAATGCTCATAGGTCTCTGATTGGTCAGCTGGGTTGCATGTCCACCTTTTAGAAAAATTGGTATAGCCAGAGGGGTAATTCAATTTGAGTAACATCTCGATCCCTGAGGGTGGGAGAGAGGTGATGCTTTGATTGGCAGCTTGCTTGAGAAGCACAGGAATGAAGGGAGACCAAACCAGAAGAAAGAAAAGGGGCACTGAGCAAACAACCACAATAGATACACATTATGAAGTCCTTGCAAGTCACCTTTGTCAATGCATGTCTCACTTGGGAGATTTAAAAGGATGATGACTCTGTCTGAACTCAGATAGTACTTGACCCCTTGAAACCTTTAATTCTCTACTTTTTCTGAAAACTATATGAGATGAAATGTCTGGTACCACCAAACCAGGGCACAAGCTGGAATGATTAGACCATGAGCATTTTTAGTTCTTGACCTCCCAGTAAATAAATCCCCTAAGTGGCATGTGGCCAAGTACACCAAGGTGATTTCAGTCTAGGCACAGGAAAGCATGTAAAGAATGGAGAGTTAATGTCTCAGGGTAGCCTCTAGAAATCCAGCCCAGAGGTAAACTGGGAAGTATAATGAGAAAATAATGCTAACAACGATAGTAGTAGATAACAGTTGGCTCTCATGATGTACGAGAAACTGTTCTATGTACTATGCATATGTAACTAATTTAATCTCCACAACAATCCTACAAGGTAGATACTATAGTATCATCCCCAGAGTGAGTTTAAGTAACTTGCCCAAAGTAAGTGGTCCAAACACAGGCGTTCTCCCCCTAGAGCTCATACCTTGAAGCAATACCCTATACCCTATGGTAGAAAATAATCTGAAATCATTAGAGCAAACCTGAACTTGCCTAATCGTTGGATTGCTGTTGTAATTAAGAACTTAGAAAGCAAAAGAAAAGCCCCTTCTCACTTCTCATATATACTCACAGATGTCATCTTACCAATGGAAAAATGTCAGTAGTGAGAGGTAGGTGATGGATTTCTTCAACAGGACACACAAAACATATCATCAGGATAACAGCTGGTAAATTTGACTACATAAAAGTTAACACTTTTACATAACAAAAGACATAATAAATAAAGTTAAAAGATAAGTCATAAACCAGATAAAGCACTGTTAATGCTCAAAGCTAACAAAGGATTAAAATCCTGAATATAAAAAACTCCTACAAATTAATAACCCAAGAGAAAAATAGACAAACTATAAAAAGGCATTTCACAGACATATGAAAAGACTGTCAACTACTTGTGCAGTCAGGGAGATATGAATAAAGCACTGTAGGGGAGCAAAACTTGCCACCCCCAAAATGTCTCTTTCGTATGCAAATTATTTCAAAATGAAAACCATCAAGGCCCAAAAGACTCAGGAAGAAAATTGATGTTCCTCTGATTGCCTAAAAAATTTAGACAGAGGGCCTGTTCCCCCAATAGAGCTACCACCAGCGAGATCTGCAAGGAATATGGGTGAGGTGTGAGGGAGTAACAGGGCCTAGAGATCAGAGTCCACTCTGTGTCCCATTGTCTCTGCCTGGCCCAGCAAATCTTTGTTTACCAAACTTTTGCTTTTCCATCTCCATGTAAATTGCTTTCCTCCCCTTTGAAGTCCCAAAGCCCTACCCTCAGCATCCTCTTTAGTCTTTAGCTGAAGATGGTATTTAAGGTGAGGGCTTCACCCATTTTGGCAAGTTACTCAACTCAGTTTTCCTTGGTCTTTCCCATGTTTACATGTTATTAAACCTTGTTTAATTTTTCCTGTTAATCTGTCTCATGTCAATTTAATTCTTAGACCAGCTAGAAGAACCTAGAAGGGTTGAGGAAAATTTCTTCCTCTTTGACAGCACCAATGAGAAACCAGTTCACACCCATCCAATCGGCAATGAAGCTCAAGGCTCACAAGTCTGGTGCTGACAAAGGTGTGGAGGATGGGAGCGTCATAGCCTTCTGGTAGAAGGTGAGGTGGTGGGACAAGCACAGTTCTTTGGAGAATAATCTGACAACACCCATCAACCCCACATCCAGGCATCTGTCCTAAAATCACTCACATGTGTGTACAAGGGGATGTCTATCCCCAAGAATGTGGGTAATGCTGAACTGTTAGGTGGTGTTTTGGAAGGGCTCCGAGGAGCTCAGTTCTTTTATGTCTCAACAAAGAAAGAATTCAACGAGAGGCAAAGAGGTAGATCAGAAGTGATTTATTAGAGTAGGATACTTGTGAAGCTTACAAGCGGGTGGGCGAGAGGGTGCTGCGCCCCAAGAACTTAGTGGGCTATGTTTTTATAATCAAAGGAAAAGTGGGGAGGGGGAGAAGACCACCTTCTTCTTCATTCTTGAGTAGACATCACACTTCCATCATCAGCCCTCCTCCAGTTTGGGCAGGGGAGTTTTCTTGGCCCTACATGGTCAAGCCAGGACTGTCATGGCACTATGGAAAAATTATTTTAGGTTTCAGTACAATGACGGTCTTTCACTTTGAAATGTCACCTTTCCATAAATTGTTGTTTTTCATGTGTGCTGAGAGCATGTCTTAGGGGCCATTAACTTACTGAGCTCACTGGGCAGGATGTGGGTCTCATGCCACCATTGTTTTATTGTTTTGGGACAAGTCTCATGCTTCTGCTGCATGGGTTTTTTTGCTAAGCAGGCCTGCTTGGTTTTGTGGTTAAGCAAACCTGCTTTCTTGAATGATCCTTAACTTACAGGGGTCTCCCATACTTTTTTCTTTACTTAAAATCCCCTAGTGGGATTAACTATTTAATTACCTAATTTGTCCCTTTACTCTGTCCCTATCAATGTGGGCAATGTTTGTAATTTTGAGAAATTTCAAACAACTGTACTTTGCAAACCACAGAACAATCATAATTTAAATGAGGCATGTTTCTATAATGGGATATTCCACAACAGTTCAAAAGAATGAAGAGACACAACATACATCAAAATAGATAGAAATGAAAATATAGCATTGAAAGAAAAAACAAGTTATACTATGATATGCAGAGTTTATACAAATTTTGTAAATTTTAATTTACATAAACTATATACAGTATAAATTTTAATGTACATACAGCATTTACATATAATAATAAATATGTTAGTTTATGTTTGTAGAAATAATTTCATTCTTAATTAAATTATTATAATATTTAATTTAAGCTTAAAGTTTATGCAGTATATAAATATAATTTTATATAAGTATATGTTATATATAAATTATGTTTATATTAAATATAAAACTTAACTCATATACAGTATGAGTTTATATCTTTTAAGTTTATAATATTTTATGTGCATATGAATATATCATAAAAATGTGAAATACATGTAGAATAGTTATATTTGTTGCCATAGTACTTGCCTGTGGGAGAACATGGGAGCCAGAAAGGATACAGAAGGAACTTTTTAATTATATTTGTAACGTTTTATTTCTTAAAAAAATAAATAAATCTGTGTAGAAGGTACATGGGTGTTTTATTATATTTCTATTTCTAATATTTTTTATTTTAAAAAATTTATGTAACAAAAATATATATAAATGCTTCTAAGTTTCATTCTTCCAAGGGAAGCAAGGGCTTGGTTGATGGTCTAAGGCAGCAAGTGGGTCGTGTCTGGACCTTAGGGCCTGGTGCAGACCTGGCGAAGGGACAGGTCAGCTCGTGAACCTGCCTGGTCAGGAATGGAAAGAAGATAACAGAACAATCTCCAACACAACTCCCAGAGGAGACTCTGGGTGCTGGGAGGCCAGGGAACTTCAAAGCAACCAGTACAGAGAGGATCTTTCTGAACAATAGGAGCTAATCCAAAATCCATTTCAATTTGGTTTAGGAAAATATACCCATGCCTTCATCTTAAGGCAGGGATATCTGATGTTCTGAAAAATCACACTGAGGTCAGATTCTGAAGATGAGAGCTGGTTTAGGAAGAGTTAGCAAGGTGGTTAGTGCCTTGCCCCTTCATTGGGCAGCCTCCCAATTCTAGGCTGAGCTGGTGACCCACAACTCCATCTCTCTATCTCTCAAGTAGAAGCACCCCAGGGTTCCTCTAGACTTGGTTCATGGGCCCTTGAGCAAGTCACTTTCTTCTCTGAATTTCTATTTCCGCACGTGTGAAACACAACATGTGTGCCTGCATATGTGTGTATGTATGCCCATACACACACACACACACACACACACACACACACACACACACACGACCTTTCTCCAGAGCTACTGTCTCTCTGTTTCATACAATTGTGTTAGGATCATTCACATATGGCTCTTGCCAATAATGTTGATAAATAGGATGAGCTGAATAGTGAGGGTTGAGGAGCAGGGGATGATCATTATAAATCCATCCACCATAACTACATAGAGAAAAGTCAGTGTTGATTATGCACAATCATGTAGGAAGGCCCTACCCCTTTCTAGCTTTGAGAGCCTGGACAAGTTATTTCACCACTCAATTTCCTCTTGTGTAAAAACAGATTAAAATCATCCACCTTTCGTTGCTGAAGGGAGAAAAAAATGAGATAATATATGTGAAATCATATATAGAACCCCCCAAACTGTAAGTATTCAATAAGTGATAATATCTGTGTATTTATGTCTACATAGGCGTATTTATCTGTAGGCATTTATGTCTGAATATGGATATTTATCTCTATATATGGATATCCAAGCAGTCTTGAGTCAGCCCAAGAATATCCAGGGGAAAAAATAATGATTAGATTTGTCAAGCGAAGTTTTCCAGGCTGCCTTTCTGACTCCAGGCAAGTGAGCACTTGGCACTGTTTTCAGTATTCACAGCCACAGCAGTTTCAATATCCCCACCACAACAGTGCCTGGGGATACCTCTTTGTCGGAGTTCCTCTGGTTGACTTTTTTAAATGTCTGGGCCCCCCTGTTATGTTTATAAGATGTTCATGGGTGGTGTACTTGGAATTGAAAAAGCCCAAGATCACCTATCATTTTGTTCCTGTCCTCATTGGCAACCAGTATATCGCTCCACTGGGTCCTTGAAATCCAGTGAGCCACGCCCTAGACCCCAGGCCCTCCTTAGCCTGCATCTCCCTGAATCTTATGTCCACTGTTGATCAATAGTATTGATTCGTTTGCTTAGGATTTTCACTTTTACTTCTTAGCATAAAGTAAATAAAAGTCTTAGTCTGGAGTTGAGCTGTGCGCTAAAAGTAGCCTTTAAAATGTTTTCCATAACTCAAATTTACTCTCTTGTTTGACTCCTTAATCCACAAAAATAGCAGAACAATTTCTGTGGGCTGGGAGTTGCCCCTCTTCCAGTGCGTTATTCCATCTGGTTAGTCCTCAGTCTGTAGGATCAGGGAGATGCTGAGTCATATCTTACCCAGCCAACTGGCCCCTCAGTTCCAGCCACTACTGGGTCCCTTGGGTATATAGGAAAAAGTCTATCGCCTCTGGATTGGCCTAGTTCCCAGGAAACACTGACTTCCTATGTAAGGTCCCTCTGCTTAGACTCACCATGTACCCTCCTCTCCCTCTGGGTCTTCCTTCCTAACAGAGGACCCACTAGGGAAAGACAGTAAGGGCCCTCTCTGCTCTTGGACCTCATAAGTCTATCTTGGGTTCTGCCTGACCATCACCCCACCCCCAGGCTATTTCGGAGACCCACCAGCTTCCCATTTCTTATCACCTCTCTCTCTTCTCTTTCCCTCAGCCTGGAGTAACATTTTCCAGTCTCAAAATCTGGGAAATATTGGGAAGAAAGACAATTGATTAATATTCTAAAGATTTTATCCCACCCAAAATGTCATGTGTGCCGAGGTCCCAGTATACATGAAAGCGGAGGAGAAGGAGGTGGACTTCTATCAGTCACATGCATTATTGAATTCACAGAGGGTTCCAGGCACTCTGAGTAGCACTGAGGATATAGAAATGAATAGGACAAGGTCCCTGCTCTCCAGACACTCCTAGTCTAGTGGGGGAGGGAGCCAGGAAAACAAGTAATCACCATGCAATATGATAAGTTCAATAAAGGGGTACTCATCAGATCAAGGAAGGAGAGTTCAATTCACTGGTGGACAGGGATGGTGTTTTGGTCAGTTTGGCTGCTATAACAAAGTACCACATAGACTAGGTGGCTTATAAAAAACAGAAATTTATTTCTCACAATTCTGAAATTCCAAGATCAGGATGCTAGCATGGTCGGGTTCTGCTGAAGGTCCTCTTCCGGGTTGCAGACTGCTGACTTCTCCTTGTATCCTCACTTGGTGGAGAGCAGAGAGAATTCTCTGGGGTTCCTTTTATAAGGTCACTAATCTCATTCATGAGCACTCCACCCTCATGACTTTGTTATCTTCCAAACCAAATACCATCACACTGGAGATTAAGATTTTAACATTTGAATCTGGGGGAAACAGACATTCAGTCCATTGCAGATGGTGAGGGTGATTCAGAAAGTCTTTCTGGAATGGATGCTGAAAGTTCCAACTGACCAGAAGCAACCCTTCCTTCTCCTCCCTGCAGACACTGTCAGCCATACTCCTACAATTCCACTGACATTTGCCCACTGGGATCGCTACTTAAGAGGTCCTACTTTTCCGGTCAGCGGCCTGAGGTGACCTCTAAAAATGGTTTGCTATTCACTTGACCCAGAAAATTCCACAAAGTCATGCAAGTCGAGAGGTTCAAATCTTCGTGTTCACTTTAAGAACACTCGTGAAACAGCCCAGGCCATTAAGGGTATTCATATCCGAAAAGCCACCAAGTATCTGAACGATGTCACTTTAAAGAAGCAGTGTGTGCCATTCCGTTGTTACAATGGTGGAGTTGGTAGGTGTGCCCAGGCCAAAGAGTGGGGCTGGACACAGGGTCGGTGGCCCAAAAAGAGTGCTGAATTTTTTATTGCACATGCTCAAAAATGCAGAGAGTAATGCTGAACTTAAGGGCTTAGATGTAGATTCTCTGGTCATTGAGCATATCCAGGTGAACAAAGCCCCCAAGATGTGGTGCAGGACTTATAGAGCTCATGGTCGGATCAACGCATACATGAGCTCTCCCTGCCACATTGAGATGATCCTTACTGAAAAAGAACACATTGTTCCTAAACCAGAAGAGGAGGTTGCCCAGAGGAAAAAGATAACCCAGAATAAATTGAAGAAACAAAAACTTATGGCCCGGGAATAAATGCTGCAAAAAATAAATGCAAATAAAAGTAAAAAAAAAAAAAAAAAAGTCCTAAAAATAAATTATTGGTGGTAAGTTATTATGTTATCAGGAAAAGTAACACATTTAGCCTACAAATATACTAGGAGGGTTTATTTATGATCAATTATTAATATGACCCATCTTCACCTAGTAGAGACAGGTACTAATTGAAAAGAAAACAGAAGGAAGGCTTGAACAGGGGCACTATCTTGACTTCCCTAGAAGGACAGCCTAAGACAGGGATTCTTATTCAAGTGGTTTATGAAAGAATGCTTCCAGGAGAAGAGAGACGGAAGCAGGATAAGACAGGTGAACAAGAGCAAGGATGTGGTCTCAGCTGGAGATGAGCTTCAGTGTAATTTAGGATTGGCCCCACCTTGAGGCAAGAAGGGAGGAGAGGATGGTACAGTGGAGGACCACCTCTTTTGAGAAGGCTCCCACTCTCTGGGAAGGAGACAGCAGGGAGTGGTTATCAGCCACACCTCACAGCAGGGGATGAATGTCCATCAGGCAACTGGAATGTACCAACAGCATCCAATACAGGCCAGGGACCAGCAGGGAACCTGGGGTCCCCAGCATCCACAGGGCACTCAGTAGAAGACTTGAAAGACAAGGAAGAAAATGAGGCCAGAAAAGGAAAGTTCCATCAACCTGGGAGATTCCTAAGGACAGTTCTTGATAAATTGTATTTCTCCTCTGGTAGCCCCCTGAAAGAAGGGAGTATTTCCCCCACCTTGTTCTGCACTTGCCCAACACTCAGCTTAGAAAAGCCTTAGAATCTAGCAATGGGAGGCACCCCAAAGCCCTAATCTGCCTTGCCTCAACTGTGACTGCAAGATCTCAACTCCTCACTCTCCAGGTTGGAAAGGCTGTCAACAGTCCCTGCATCCACTACTGGTCCCTGACCAGCATTTTCCCCTTTAATCTCTAGCAATGCTAGCACTGTCTGGAGCATGACACTTACACTATAGCTGCAAATGTGGGCAGGAGGTGAGATACTGCCAACTCTCACTTCCAAATGGTTCTCTGTGGATTCTCCTCAGCATAACCAGCCTTGGGGAGCTTCTGAGAAACAGATCAGTAGCCTAGTTCTCAGCCGGAGAGTATCACTGCCATACTGGGGAACTAGCTTCTGCCTTGGCCAAGCTTCAGGGGAAAAAAAGCAGAAGTAAATGTGAGCATTGGCTCTTCAAGAGTCTGAGGGACTAATGGTATGCAAATGAAAAAAAAAATCTTTGTATATGTTGTTAAGAATCATGGTTCATAAAATATGCCCCACCCAATCCTGGGATTCCTTTAGCTAAACTAAGGTCTTTTCTTCTAAAATCAAATATTAGCCATTTTCCCAATTCAAATAAATTAATAAATAGAATTTTTTCTATTTACATCTTCTTTCTATTATATTTTCTTACAATTCTGTCACCTGTTTGTTTGCTGTTAAACATTTCTAAGCAACAAAGCAAGTATCAACTAGCTATGAACAAAAAACTGTGGGAAAACAAGTTATGTCTGGTTCATACTTAGTGAATGTGCAGTCATGGTTCTGATCTTATATTCCATACAGAGGATATTAAAATAATAACTGCCATTTTTAGCCCTACTATGTGTTAGGCTTTGAGATGCTAGACATTTTAACTCTAGTATTCTCATGTGTAATTTAGACAGCATTACCCCTATTTTACAAATAAATACATAAATGGATAAACTGAGGCACAAAGAGTCTCAAAGTTAATAAAACTTTACACAAAAATTAATTTTGTTGTGATGAGGGCATGTAATAAAGAGGCCTGAACTAGTCTTGAAGGTCAGCTAAGGTGTCCCTGAGGAGGTGATATTTGAGACAAGTTCTAAAAGAGGAGGAAATGGGAGAAGGGGGTCACAGGAAATTGCATTTGCAAAACCTGTGTTAAAGAGCACAGCTGCTTTGGAAAACATTCTGGCAAGTCCTCAATAGGTTAAATGTAGGGTTACCTTAGGCAACTCCTTCCTGGAGAAGGAATGAAAACACAGTCAGCTTCTGAATAAACTTCTAGGAAAACTCCAATTCTAAAGAAGGATGGGCAAGTCATGGGGGGAAAATCCACAAGGACTAGACTTCCTCTTTTCTCCTCAATTTTCATACTCCATTGGTGAGTTTAACACAGTGAATAAAAAAGATGGGCTACCCCCGTAGTTCTCAACCAAGGGCAACATTCCCAGCAGGGGATATCTGGCAATGTCTGGAGCCATTTTTCATTCTCATAATTGGGAGGTGGAGTGGTACCTGCCCAGTGAGCACATGACAGAAACACACTGTCCCGAGTGGAGAATGGTGTCAACTGGGCTCCAAATTGAACTATAAGCTTTGAAGCAAGCCTCTTTCTGAAAGATAATTTTATCATTCCTAGTAAGAAATGATAGAAAGACACAGACAGGCAGACAGAGAGTGAGGGAGAGAGGGATGTGAGCAAAAGTACTAGGCAGAGACAATCCCAGCTCAACACCATAAAAACTTTCTAGAAAACTTTCCTTTCCCCACATACATTCCACCCAGGGCTACTTTCATTCTGGGTCTTTCTCTTTTCTAAGTCAAAATTCACCTTCTTGATGTTTTCCTTAGAATGTTAGTGTTTGATGGCACTTGGTCAGCCATGAAGACTGGAGGGAGGTACGTCCCCAATAGCTTCAAGATGTCTGGGGCATAAAGTAATCCCATGACAGATGTGAGCACTATTATTACACACAAAGGAGGAGGTGGTAGCCTTGGGCTCTGAGCAAACTTGAAGAAAGGTCCAAACGCTGGTCAGCCCTGCGTTTTTCACCCAAAAGTTTATCATCTTACTGAAATTTCTATCATTAGAGCCAATTTGGGGGTGACAGTTCCTTTAAATTCAATGACACAGAATCCATGCATTGCATTTTACTCCTCATCCTGTATGCAAACATAGAGTAGTCATTATGACTTATATTCAAATTTCTTTCCATGTTACTTTCCTTAATATTCTCTGCTGCCACTTTAGCCACCACTGCTACAGCTCCATTAACTACACCAAACAGTCCAAATGCAACACCTTGCCCAATCCCCCCCATAAAATTACCATTTACTCTGTTCACATTAAGTAATGATTTGCAACGTCCTTCTCCCTTTTCCTGTTCACAACTCTGCCAATAGCATTTCTTAGTGCAAACAGTAAAAACTGAGTTACAAGTGTGATCCAATTTTGCTCTGCATAATTAGTGGATTAGACATCAGAGAAAATCCACTTATTTTCACAGCTCATCCAACTCCCCACCTCTCCCACCCCCCCCCCCCACACACACACAGAAATAAAGGCTCCAGGAGCACAAAGTGAGAAAGGCCTTCATTTCTAAGTGACAATCACAGCTATCAAATTGTTTTTCAGATGACTCTAAGTATGATCCCAGCCTATTTTTTCCCCTAAGAAAACAAGGCTGGGGATCTGAATAACAACACCTGAGTGAAAAGTATGCATTGAAGCTGCACAATTTTTGCAAGAGATTCTAGAATGAACTCTTGGTAGCTGAAAAACATCAAGCCACTCAGCTTGTCTCAGCTTGGCTTCTGGAGCTGGAAGGTTTGGGTTTAATTCTTGGCTCTGCCAGCTTATAATATTGGGCAGGTTGCTTAACTTTTCTCCATCCTTTTCCTTACCTCTAAAATGGGCAGGGTTGTGAGAGTTAAGTAGGATGATACCTATAGACTGCTTGGAACAATGTCTGGCACATAGTAAATGTTCAAAATGGTCTGCATTATTCCTCTATGCCTAGAGCCCAGCTGCAGAGAGCAGGGACCCTCAGCCTAACCACTCAGCCCACCCTGCATGTTGGGTGGGCATCAGGGCTCAGGACTGTGACAGAGGCCTGGGCCCCATGTTATGCTCATAAACATGTGGTCCATCCACCCAGCACTGCCACAGGCTGCCAAAGATGGATGCTGGAAATAGCTCACCCCAAAGTGGCCAAGGCTTAACTAAAGAAACAAATGGAAGGTGCTTCTGCCACTGCTCATGAAGTAGGGGAAGAATGCAGGCAGGGAAGGCAGAGACAGCAGCGAGGGGAAATAGGACTTCTCAGACTTTCTCCTGCATCTTTTCCTTCCCAAATGTCTACATCAGCTATGTGCAGAATAAATTAAAACATCAACAGTTGAGTGGACAAGCACTCCTAACTCCAAAAAGCAATCATGGTTGGGTAGCTCTCCTGCTACCTTAGCATCGTAAGTATGATTGCCATCATATAAGTGCTTTAGGTGCATTTTCCCATCTAATATTCAAGACAACCTTGTGGAGTAAGAGCTAGTATTACTCTGATTTTACAAATAAGGAAACTGAGTTCCAGAGAACTTAAGTAAATGCCCAAGGTTGTGCAGTTTGTAACTCACAGAACTGGAACTGAAAACACAAATGTATCGACTCCAGAGCTCATACTCTTCACCACCAGGCCCTGACACCTTGCAGATTCCCAGAGCTTGGATGCGTGTAAATCCAGGATTTGGAAAGATGGAACTGACTGAGCGATGTGTAGTGCCTCTATCAGTTCTGGTAGGAAGAGAGAGAGCTTAGTAATAAGACCCACCCAGGTAACAGAGAGGCTTTCTTCTCAGTAAACTGAAGAGTCCCTTTTAAAAATGCCATCATAGGGAACACAATCGCTCAGGATGGTGGAGTAGAAGAACGTGCACTCACCTCTTCTTACGAGAACACCAAAATTACAAATAACTGTTGAACAACCATCGACAAAAAAATGCTGGAACCTACCAAAAAGTATTCCCTACATCCAAAGACAAAGAAGAAGCCACAACAAAGGGCACAATCATCATAATATCAAATCCCATACCCACTGTGGGGGCAAACCAAAAACTGGAAAACAATTATACCACAGAAGTTTTCCCACTGGAGTGAAAGTTCTGGGCCCCACATCAGGCTTATGAGCCTGGGGGTCTGGCAATTGTAGAAGGAGCCCCCAGAGAATCTGGCTTTGAAGGCCAGCTGGGTTTGATTGCAGGAATTACACAGGACTGGGGGAGCAGAAACTCCACCTTTGGAGGGTGTGCACAAGGACCCATGCACATCAGGACCCAGGAGAAAAAAGCAGTGATCCCATAAGAGACTGGGCCAGACCTACCTGCTGGTATTGAAGGGCCTCCTGCAGAGGTGGGGAGCAGCTGTGGTTCACTGCAGGGACAAAGACACTGGCAGCAGCAGTTCTGGGAGTACTCATTGACATGAGCCCTCCTGGAGGCTGCCATTAACCCCACCCAAGAGCCTGTAGGCTCCAGTGTTGGGTCGCCTCAGACCAAACAACCATCAGGGTGGGAACACAGCTGTATCCATCAGCAGACAAGCAGCTTAAGGTCTTACAGAGCATGGTCCTGTCCATCAGAGGGACAAGAACCAGCTCCACCAAGCACCAGTCCCTTCCATCAGGAAACCTGCACAAGCCTTTTAGATAGCCTCATCCACCAGAGGGCAGACAACAGAAGCAAGAAGAGTTACAGTCCTGTAGCCTACAGAACACAAACTGCAATCACAGAAAGTTAGACAAAATGAAATTACAGAGGAATATGTCCTGGATGAAGGAATAGAATAAACCCCCAGAAGAACAAGTAAATGAAGTGGAGATAGGCAACCTTCCATAAAAAGAATGCAGAATAATAAGAATGAAGATGATCCAGGATCTTGGAAAAAGAATGGAGGAAAGGATCCAGAAGATGGAAGAAATGTTTAACAAAGACCTAAAAGAACTAAAGAACAAACAGAGATGAATAATAGAATATCTGAAATGAAAAATACACTAGAAGGAATCAATAGCAGAATAACTGAGGCAGAAGAAAACGAATAAGTGACCTGGAAGATAGAATGGTGGAAATCACTGCCATGGAACAGAATAAAGAAAAAAAGAATGAAAAGAAATGCAGACAGTCTATGAGATCTCTGAGACAACATTAAACACACCAGCATTTGCATTATAAGAGTCCCAGAAGGAGAAGAGAGAGACAAAAGACCTGAGAAAATATTTGAAGAGAAAATAGCTGAAAACTTCCCTAACATGGGAAAGGAAACAGTCACCTAAGCTCAGGAAGCACAGAATCCCAGGCAGGAAAAACCTAAGGAGGAACACACTAAGACACATAGTAATCAAATTGAAAAAATTTAAAGACAAAGAAAAAATATTAAAAGAAACAAGGGAAAAGACACAAATAACATACAAAGGAACTCCCATAAGATTATCAGCTGATTCCTCAGCAGTAACTCTTCAGGCCAGAAGGGAGTAGCACAATATATTTAAAGTGATGAAAGGGAAGAACCTACAACCAAGAATACTCTACCCAGAAGGCTCTCATTCAGGTTTGATGGAGAAATCAAAAGCTTTACAAACAAGCAAAAGGTAAGAGAGTTCAGCACCACCAAGACCATCTTTGCAATGAATGCTAAAGGAACTTCTCTAAGCAGAAAAGAAAAGGCCATGACTAGAAATAAGAAAATTATGAATGGAAAAGCTCACCAGTAAAGGCAAACACACAGTAAAAGTAGGAAGTCATCCACACACAAATATGATATCAAAACCAGCAATTGTGAGAAGAGGAGAAGACAAATGCAGGATATTGGAAATGCATTTGAAATTAAAAGATCAGCAACTTAAAAAATCTTGTTTATATACAGACTGCTATATCAAAACCTAATGGTAACTGCAAACCAAACATCTACAATAGATACACACACAAAAAAGGAAAAGGAATTGAAACACAACACTAAAGATAGTCATCAAATCACAAGAGAAGAGAACAAAAAAGGAAGGAAGAAAAAAGACCTACAAAAACAAATCTAAAACTATTAACAAAATGGCAATAAGAACATACATATCAATAATTACCTTAAACATAAATGGATTAAATGCTCCAACCAAAAGACATAGACTGGCAGAATGAATACAAAAACAATACCTATATATATGCTGTTTACAAGAGACCAACTTCAGACATAGGGACACATACAGATTGTAAGTAAGGGGATGGAAAAAGGTGTTCCATGCAAATGGAAATGAAAAAAAAGTTGGAGTAGCAATACTCATATCAGACAAAATAGAATTTAAAATAAAGACTGTTACAAGAGATAAAGAAAGACATTACATAATGATCGAGGGATCAATCCAAGAAGAAAATATGGCAATTGTAAATATATATGTACCCAACATAGGAGCACCTCAGTATTTAAGGCAAACACTAACAGCCATAAAGGGAGAAATGGACAGTAACACAATAATATTGGGTGAATTTAATACCCCACTATCATCAATGAACAGATCATCCAGACAGAAAATCAATAAGGAAACATAGGCCTTAAATGACACATTAGACCAGATGGACTTAATTGATTTTATAGAGCATTCCATCCAAAAGCAGCAGAATACACATTTTACTCAACTGCACATGGAACATTCTCCAGGACTGGCCACAGGCTGGGCCACAAAGTGAGCTTTGGTAAATTTAAGAAAATTGAATCACATCAAGCATATTTTCTGACCACAATGCAATGAGATTACAAATAAACTACAAGAAAAAAAAACTGTAAAAAAATATGAACACACGGAGGCTAAATAATATACTACTAAAGAATCAATGGATCACTGAAGAAATCAAAGAGGAAATAAAAAAATACCTAGAGACAAATGAAAATGAGAGCACAATTATCCAAAAGCTATGGGATGCAGCAAAAGTAGTTCTAAGAGGGAAGTTTATAGCTATACAATCTTACCTCAGGAAACAGGAAGAATCTCAAATAAACAACCTAAACTTACACCTAAAGCAAGTAGAGAAAGAAGAATAAACAAAACCCAAAGTTAACAGAAGAAAAGAAATCATAAAGATCAGAGCAGAAATAAATAAAATAGAAACAAAGAAAACAATAGAAAAAAATCAATGAAACTAAAAGCTGGTTCTTTGAGAAGATAAGCAAAATTGATAAACTTTTAGCCAGATGCATCAAGAAAAAAAGGGAGAGGGCTTACATCAGTAAAATTAGAAATGAAAAGGAGACATTACAATGAAACCACAGAAATACAAAGAATCATAACAGACTACTACAAGCAACTATATGCCAATAAAATGGACAACCTGGAAGAAATGGACAAATTCTAACAAAGGTACAATCTCCCAAGATCAAAGCAGGAAGAAATAGAAAATATGAATAGATCAATCACAGGTACTGAAATTGAAAGTGTGATTTAAAATCTCCTAACAGGTGGCAGAGTCAAGATGGCATACTAGGAGGATGCAGAATTAGCGTCTCCTCACAACTAGGGCATCTACCAGGTGGGGGACCACGGACACCTAAGGTGATGGGAGGAACCCTCAGCAACCGGGTAGGATGTGGAGTGTGGGAAGGGAGTGAAGGGGGAGGAGAAGTGGAGGCAAGACAGGACTGGCACCCCTGAGGGGTGGCTGAGGGAAGGAAGGAGTTCCTACATCTAGCGGGACCCACTCACAGTTAGGGGTCCAGTGGGGAAAGGGGAGACCCTGGGAGAGACAGTGGGGGAGGGCAAACGAGTCAAAAGGAATGGGGCCAATGCTTTCCCTGTCCAGTTAGACACCAGGAAGCCGGTAGGGCTCCTGGGCCTAATCCTCTGCCCTCAGAGCCTCCCTCCTGCTGTGCAGAGCCCAAGCCCCTCCCCTACACCCCCACCCAAGGCCCCACCTCTACACTCGGAGACCCCCTCTGAGACCCCCTCCACATGCTGGGCCTAAACCCCACCCACACACCCTCACTCAGAGGGCTACTGCCAAACTCTAGAACTCCACACTCCAGAGGCCCTCCTTTCAGTGTGCTGCCTCTCCCCTTCCTGTGCAGGTCCTAAGCAGAAGCTCCACCCCACACTTGAACATGGTGCTGTCTAGGCCCCACCCCATGCTCAAACATCACCCGCCCACCCACCTAGGTCCTGCCCCACCCTAAACCCCGGCCCTGCCTAAGTTCCACACCCTGCCTAAACTCTGTCCCCATAGCCAAGGCTTTTTTTTTTTTTCTTTTTCTTCCTCTTTCAGATTGGGGTTCTCTTTTACATTGTTGATTCATTGTTGTTGATTCTTTTATATTTTTACTTTTCTTAATAAATCTTTTATTTTTCTAATTTTATTTTATTCTTTACACTTTGTTAGTGATCTCTCCTTTTGGCTTGTTACCCCCCACTACCATTTTTTTTTCTTTTTTCTGTTGTGGTTTTATTTTACCTTGTTGCAGCTGTATCAATTATAGTTTTATTTTTACTAATATATTTTTTATCTTTCTAATTTTATTTTGTTTTTTATTTTTTGAAAATGTATTACCACTTTTTTTCATTCTTTCATCTTTTTTTTTTTTTTTTCAGTGCCACAAAGCTTATGGGATGTTGGTTCCCAAGCCAGAGGTCTGGCCCAAGTTCCTATGGTGGGAGTTCCAAGTCCAACCTGCTGGACTAACAGAGAACCTCAGACCCCAGGGAATATCAATCAGACTGAGGCCTCCCAGAGGCCCTCATCTCAGGATGAAGACCCAGCTCTATCCAACTGCCTGCAAACTCCAGTGCTGGACTTCTCAGTCCAAACAACCAGTAAGACAGGAATACGGCAACATGCATCAAAAAACAAACAAACAAAAAATGAAATGACAAAAAAATATGTTACAGATGAAGGAGAAAGGAAGAAACCTACCAGACCAAATAAATAAAGATGAAATAGGCAACCTCTCTGAAAATCAATTCAGAGTAATGATAGTAAAGATGATCCAAAATCTAAGAAACAGAATGGAGGAAATAAAAGAAAGGTTTAACAAGGACCTAGAAGAATTAAAGAGCACACAAAGTGGTGAACTACACAATTACTGAAATCAAAAATACTCTAGAAGGAATCAATAAGAGAATAATGGAGGCAGAAGAATGGATAAGTGACCTGGAAGATAAAAGGGTGGGAATAACTGTCAGGGAGCAGAAAAAAGAAAAAAGAATGAAAAGAATTGAGGACAGGTTCAGAGACCTCTGGGACAACACTAAACGCACCAACATTCAAATTATAGGGGTCTCAGAAGAAGAAGGGAAGAAAAAAGGATCTGAGAAAATATTTGGAGAGAATATAGTCAAAAACTTCCCTAACATAAGAAAGGATGGAGTCAATCAAGTCCAGGAAGCACAGAGAGTACCATAAAGGATAAATCCAAAGAGAAACATGCCAAGACAAATATTAATCAAACTATCAAAAATTTAATAGAAAGAAAAACTATTAAAAGCAGCAAGGGAAAAGCAAAAAGTAACATATAAAATAATCCTCATAAGGTTAACAGCTGATCTCTCAACAGAAACCCTGCAAGCCAGAAGGGAGTTTCAGGACATATTTAAAGTGATGAAAGGGAAAAAACTACAACCAAGATTACTCTACCCAGCAGGGATTTCATTCAGATTCGATGGAGAAGTTAAAACCTTTACATATAAGCTAACGTTAAGAGAAATCAGCACCATCAAACCAGCTTCACAACAAATGCTAAAGGAGTTTCTCTAGGACAGGAAACACAAGAGAAGGAAAAGACCTACAATAGCAAACCCAAAACAATTAAGAAAAAGGTATTAGGAACATATATATTGATAATTACCTTAAATGTAAATGGATTAAATACTCCAACCAAAAGACATAGATTGGAAAATGGATAAAAAAACATGACCCATATATATGCTGTCTACAGAGACCCACTTCAGACCTAGGGACACATACAGACTGAAAGTGAGGAGATAGAAAAAGTTATTCCATGCAAATGGAAATCAAAAGAAAGCTGGAGTAACAATTATCACATCAGAAAAAATAGACTATAAAATAAAGACTATTACGAGAGACAAAGAAGGACACTACATAATGATCAAGGGATCAAGCCAGGAAGAATATATAAAAATTGTAAATATTTATACACCCAACATAGGAGCAACTCAATACATAAGGCAAACGTGAGCAGCCATAAAAGGGGAAATCGACAGCAACACAATCATAGTAGGGAACTTTAACACCCCACTTTCACCAATGGACAGATCATCTAAAAGGAAAATAAATAAGGAAACACAACCTTTAAATGACACATTAAATAAGATGGACTTACTTGGTATTTATAGGACATTCCATCCAAAAACAACAGAATACACTTTCTTCTCAAGTGCTCGTGGAACATTCTCCAAGATAGACCACATCGTGGGTCAAAAATCTAGCCTCAGTAAATTTAAGAAAATTGAAATTGCATGCAGTAACTTTTCTGACTACAACGCTATGAGACTAGATATCAATTAAAAAAAAAAAAGAAACGTAAAGAATACAAACACATGCAAGATAAAGAATACACTAATAAATAACAAAGAAATCACTGAAGAAATCAAAGAGGAAATCAAAAAATACCTAGAAATAAATGACAATGGAAACACAATGACCCAAAACCTATGGCATGCAGCAAAAGCAGTTTCAAGAGGGAAGTTTATAGCAAAACAATCCTACCACAAGAAACAAGAAAAATCTCAAATAAGCAACCTAACCTTACACCTAAGGCAATTAGAGAAAGAACAAAAACCCCCAAAGTTAGCAGAAAGAAAGAAATCATAAAGATCAGATCAGAAAGAAATGAAAAAAGAAATGAAGGAAACAATAGCAAAGATCAATAAAATTAAAAGCTGGTTCTCTGAGAAGATAGAATTGATAAGGCATAAGCCACACTCATCAAGAAAAAAGGGAGAAGGCTCAAATCAACAGAATTAGAAATGAAAAAGGAGAAGTAACAAATGATGCTGCAGAATTACAAAGGATCGTGAGAGATTACTACAAGCAACGATATGCCAATAAAATGGGCACCTGGAAGAAATGGATAATTCTTAGAAAAGCACAACCTCTGAGACTTAACCAGGAAGAAATAGAAACAGACCAATCACAAGCACTGAAATTGAAACTGTGCTTTAAAATCTTCCACCAAACCAAAGCCCAGGACAAGATGGCTTCACAGGTGAAGTCTATCAAACATTTAGAGAAGAGCTAACACCTATCTTTCTGAAACTCTCCCAAAATATAGCAGAGGGAGGAACACTCCCAAACTCATTCTACAAGGCTACCATCACCCTGATACCAAAACCAGAAAAATATGTCAGAAAACAAAGAAAACTACAGGCCAATAGCTCTGATAAACATAGATGCAAAAATCCTCAACAAACTACGAGCAAACAGAATCCAACAGCACATTAAAAGGATCATACACCATGATCAAGTGGCATTTATCCCAGGAATGCAAGGATTCTTCATTATATAGAAATCAATCAATGTGATACACCATATTAACAAATTGAAGGATAAAAACCCTATTATCGTCTCAATAGATGCAGGAAAACCTTATGACAAAATTCAACATCTATTTATGATAAAAACTCTCCAGAAAGTGGACATAAAGGGAACCTACCTCAACATAATAAATGCCCTATATGACAAATCCACAGCAAACATCATTCTCAATGGTTAAACACTGAAATGATTTCCTCTAAGATCAGGAAAAAGACAAGGTTGCCCACTCTCACCACTGTTATTCAACATAGTTTCGGAGGCTTTAGCCACATCAATCAAAGAAGAAAAAGAAACAAAAGGAATCCAAATTGGAAAAGAAGAAGTAAAACAGTCACTGTTTGTAGATGACATGATAATATACATAGAGAATCTTAAAGATGCTAGCAGAAAACTACTAGAGCTAATCAATGAATTTGTTAAAGTAGCAGGATACAAAATTAATACACAGAAATCTCTTGCATTCCTATACACTAATGAAGAAAAATCTGAAAGAGAATTGAAGGAAACACTCCCATTTACCATTGTAACAAAACAGAATAAAATACCTAGGAATAAACTTACCTAAGGAGACAAAAGAGGTGTGTGCAGAAAACTATAAGACACTGATGAAAGAAATTAAAGCTGATACAAACAGATGCAGAGATATACCATGTTCTTGGATTGGAAGAATCAACATTTTGAAAATGACTATACTACCCAAAGCAATCTACATATTCAATGCAATCCCTATCAAACTACAATGGCATTTTTCACAGAACTACAACAAACAATTGAACAGTTTGTATGGACACACAAAAGACCCTGAATAGCCAAAACAATTTTGAGAGAGAAAAATGGAGCTGGAGGAATCAGGCTCCCAGACTTCAGACTATACTACAAAGCTACAGTAATCAAGACAGTATGGTTCTGGAACCAAAACAGAAATATAGATCAATGGAACAGGATAGAAAGCCCAGAGGTGAACCCACGCACCTGTGGTCACCTTATCTTTGATAAAGGATGCAAGAATATGCAATGGAGAAAAGACAGCCTCTTCAAGAAGTGGTGTTGGGAAAACTGGACAGCTACATGTAAAATAATGAAATTAGAACACTTCCTAACACCATACATAAAAATAAACTCAAAGTGAATTAAAGACCCAAATTTAAGGCCAGACACTACAAAACTCTTAGAGGAAAACATAGCTGAACACTCCATGACATAAATCACAGCAAGATCCTTTTTGACCCACCTCTTAGAGAAATGGAAATAAAAAGAAAAATAAACAAATGGGACTGAATGAAACTTAAAAGCTTTGACAGCACAGGAAACCATACACAAGACAAAAAGACGACCCTCAGAATGGGAGAAAATATTTACAAATGAAGCAACTGACAAAGAATTAATCTCCAAAATATACAAGCAGCTCATATAGCTCCATGTCAAAAAGATAAACAGCTCAATCCAAAAATGGGCAAAAGACCTAAATAGACATTTTTCCAAAGAAGATATACAGATTGCCAACAAACACATGAGAAGATGCTCAACAGCACTAATCATTAGAGAAATGCAAATCAAAACTACAATGAGGTATCACCTCACACTGGTCAGAATGGCCAGCATCAAAAAATCTATAAGCAACAAATACTGGAGAGGGTGTGGAGAAAAGGGCACCCTCTTGCACTGTTGGTGGGAATGTAAATTGATACAGCCACTATGGAGAACAGTATGGAGGTTCCTTAAAAAACTAAAACTAGAACTGCCATATGACCCAGCAATCCCACTACTGGGCATATACCCTGAGAAAACCATACTTCAAAAAGAGTCATGTACCACAATGTTCATTGCAGCTCTGTTTACAATAGCCAGGACATGGAAGCAACCTAGGTGTCCATTGACAGATGAATGGATAAAGAAGATGTGGCATATATATACAGTGGAATATTACTTAGCCATAAAAAGAAATGAAATTGAGTTATTAGTAATGAATTGGATGGACCTAGAGTCTGCCATGCAGAGTGAAGTAAGTCAGAAAGAGAAAAACAAATACCATATGCTAACACATATATATGGGAATCTAAAAAAAAAAAATGGTTTTGATGAACCTAGGGACAGGACAGGAATAAAGACACAGACGTAGAGAATGGATTTGAGGACACATGGAGGGGAAAGGGTAAGCTGGGACAAACTGAGAGAGTAACATTGACATATATACACTACCAAATGTAAAATAGATAGCTAGTGGGAAGCAGCTGAGTAGCACAGGGTGATCAGCTCGGTGTTTTGTGACCACCTAGAGGGGTTGGATAAGGAGGGTTGGAGGGAGATGCAAGAGGGAGGAGGTATGAGGATATATGTATACATATAGCTGATTCACTTTGTTATACAGCAGAAACTAACACAACACTGTAAAGCAACTATACTCCAATAAAGATGTTTAAAAAATAAATAAATAACTCCCAACGAAAAAATTCCAGGACCAGATGGCTTCACAGGAGAATTCTGTCAAACATTTAGAGAAGAGTTAACACCTATAATTCTGAAACTCTTCCCAAAAATTGCAGAGAAAGAAATACTCCCAAACTCATTCTATGAGGCCACCATCACCCTGATACCAAACCAGACAAAGATACCACAATGAAAGAAAATTATAGGCCAATATCACTGATGAACATAGACACAAAAATCCTCAACTAAATACTAGCAAACAGAATCCAACAATACATTAAAAGGATTATACCCCATGATCAAGTGGGATTTATCCCAGGGATGCAAGGATTTTTCAGTAGCTGCAAATTACTCAGTGTGATACACCACATCAACAAATTGAAGAATAAAAACCACATGATCATCTCAATCGATGCAGTAAATGCTTTTCACAAAAATTTAACATCTACTTATGATAACAAGTCTCCAGAAAGTGAGAATAGAGGGAACCTATCTCCACATAATAAAGGTTGTATATGACAAGCACACAGAAAACATCATTCTCAATGGTGAAAAGCTGAAAATATTTCCTCTAAGATCAGCAACAAAACAAGGATGTCCACTCTAGCCAATATTATTCAACATAGTTTTGGAAGTCCTAGCCATGATAATCAGAGAAGGAAAAGAAATAAAAGGAATCCAAACTGGAAAAGAAGAAGTAAAACTGTCACTGTTCACAGATGACATGATACCCTAAAGATGCTACTAGAAAACTACTAGAGCTCATCAATGAATTTGCTGAAGTTGCAGGATACACAATCAATACACAGAAATCTCTTGCATTCCTATGCATTAACAATGAAAGGTCATAAAGTGAAAGTAAGGATACAATCCCATTTATCATCACAACAAAAAGAATAAAATACCTAAGAATAAACCTACCTAAGGAGGCAAGAGACCTGTACTCAGATAAATGTAAGATACTGATGAAAGAAATCAAAGATGACACAAACATATGGAGAGATATACCATGTTCTTGGATTGGAAGAATCAATGTTGTGAAAATGACTATACTACCCAAAGCAATCTACAAATTCAATGCAATCCCTATCAAATTACCAATGATACTTTTCACAGAATTAGAACAAAAAATTTTACAATTTTTATGGAAACACAAAAGACCCCAAATTGCCAAAGCAATCTTGAGAAAGAAAAACGGAGCTGGAGGAATCAGGCTGCCCAACTTCGGACTATACTACAAAGCTACAGTCATCAAAGCAGTATGATACTGGCACAAAAACAGAAATATAGATCAATGGAACAGGACAGAAAGTCCAGAAATGAACCCACATACCTATGGTCAATCAATCTATGACAAAGGAGGCAAGACTGTACAATGAAGGAAAGACATTCTCTCCAATAAATGGTGCTGGGAATACTAGAAAGCTAAATACATGTAAAAAAATTAAATTAGGGTTTCCCTGGTGGCACAGTGGTTGAGAGTCCTCCTGCCAATGCAGGGGACACGGGTTCGTGCCCCAGTCTGGAAAGATCCCACATGCCGTGGAGTGGCTGGGCCCACGAGCCACGGTCGCTGGGCCCACGAGCCATGGTCACTGAGCTTGCGTGTCCAGAGCCTGTGCTCCGCAACAGGAGAGGCCACAACAGTGAGAGGCCCGTGTACTGCAAAAAAAATAAAATTAGAATACTCTTTAACACCACACATAAAAATAAACTCAAAATGGATTAAAGACCTAAATGTAAGACCAGATACTATAAAACTTTTAGAGGAAAACATAAGCAGAACACTCTCTGATATAAATTGCAGCAATATCTTTTTTGATCCATCCCCCAGAGTAATGGAAATAAAAACAAAAATAAACAAATGGGACCTAATTAAACTCAAGAGCTTTTGAACAGCAAAGGAAACCGTAAACAAAATGAAAAGGCAACCCTCAGAATGGGAGAAAATATTTGCAAGTGATGTGACCAAAAAAGAATTAATCTCCAAAACTTACAAACAGCTCAAGTGGCTCAATACAGTAAAAACCAACAACCAAATCAAAAAATGGGCAGAAGACCTAAATAGACATTTCTCCATAGAAGATATACAGATGGCCAAGAGGCACATGAAAAGATGTTCAACACAGCTAATTATCAGAGAAATGTAAATCAAAACTCAATATGATATCATCTCACTCCAGTCAGAATGACCATCATCAAAAAATCTACAAACAACAAGGGATGGAAAGGGTGTAGAGAAAAGGGGACTCTCCTACAATGTTGATGGGCATGTAACTTGGTAAATCCACTGTGGAGAACAGTATGGAGGTTCCTTAACAAATGAAGAGTAGAGCTACCATATGATCCAGAAATTCCACTTCTGGGCATATATCCGGAGAAAATCTTGGTTCAAAAGTATACATGCACCCCAATGTTCATTGCAGCACTGTTTACAATAGCTAAGACATGGAAACAACCTAAATGTTCATTGACAGATGAATGGATAAAGAAGATGTGGTACATATGTGCAATGGAATATTACTCAGAATGAAATAATGCTATTTGCAGCAACATGGATGGACCTGGAGATTATCATACTAAATGAAGTAAGTCAGACAGAGAAAGACAAAAATCCTGTGATATCACTTATACGCGGAATCTAAAAAAAAGAAAAAATGATACAAATGAACTTAGTTACAAAACAGAAGTGGACTCATAGACTTAGACAACAAACTTTTGGTTACCAGGGCAGAAGGGTAGGGGGAGGGATAGATTGGGAGTTTTGGATTGACAGGTACACACTGCTATATTTAGAATAGATAACCAAAAAGGACCTACTGTATAGCAGTGAGAACTCTGCTCAATATTCAAAAAATGGGGAAAGATTTGAAAAAGAATAGATGTATATGCATAACTGAATCACTTTGCTGCACACCTGAAAAAGAATTCTTTTAATAAAATAAAATAAAGATAAAAAGAGGAAGAAAAATTGCCATCCTAGGGAAAGGGAAAGGGGGTGGGCCCACATCAGGGTAGGAGCTTAAGAGGTACAAACTATTAGGTATAAAATAAGCTACAAGGATATATTGTACAGCACAGGGAATATAGCCAATGTTTTATAATAGCTATAAATGGAGTATAACCTTTAAAAATTGTGAATCACTATATTGTACACCTATAACTTATATAATATTGTACCTCAGCTGTACCTCAATTCAAAAGAAATGCTATCCCTAGATGTCATATCTCAGCTTAAACCTGCCCCTTTTCTGCTGAAATAAACGCAAATGGCCTTGCCTTCATTCAATGTGTTCTTGTTGGCTTCAGCATATAGTAGGCACTCAGGATATAGGTGATGAGGTAAATTTCCAGAATGGAATTCTTTTCCCGTGTAATTATTCACCACAAATGTTCATTGCCCTCACAAGGCATCACACTCAGTGCTGCGTGGTTACAAAGACCTAAGACATAAACTCTGACCTCAAGAAGTTTACAGTCCAGTGGGGCTCCATGGCAGAATGTTGGACATGAAGGAAAAGATAGATGGGGGGCTCAGAGGAAGATGTAATCAGCCAGTGTAGGAAGGTTCCTAGCAGACTGGATAGAGGAGGTGCCATTTGCCAACAGCCAGCAAAATGTCAGGTCTCCTGGGAGCTCTGCACACTGGGAGTCAGCCCTTAAAAACAGTGGGATGCCCACAACAGAAGCCATGGCATGGAAAACAAACAAACAAAGTCTCATAAAGGAGAGCTCTGACACTTGAAAACAGAGATTGGAAGCTATTTAGGGAGAGTTTTGACACATCCAAAGAGACTGACAGAGGTTCCTGGACCTGTCTATGATGTAAACGTAGGACTTCTGGACTTATTTTTGGTTGTTTTGGGTGACTTCCTTACTGGGAAGAAGTTTTTGTAAATGTGAAGTTGATTTTGTAAGAACTCGAGCTTAGAAGTCAGACAGACCTAGGCTCAAATCTACACTCTTCTACTTACCAGCTGTCTAAACTCTCCATGCCCCAGGCCCTCCCACCTGGGAGATGAGGTCATTAAAAAGAATTTTAAAATACTATGCATGAAAATGCCTAACACTGTGGCTGGCCAAGAGCAAAGGATCAATAAAGGTTACCTCCCTAGGTCTGCTAGTGATTGGTTTCATTTGCACTTCAGCCAGTCAAGAGTTTTTCTCAGAGCTTGGATTTGAGACCTTGTAAACAAGGGAGACCTTGAAGGAGTGGACTCTTGAAACCTTTGGTCCATAGGTGACATTCTCCCACCTCCCCCACCCCTAGAGGAATGCAGCTAACACTCCCTAAGTGAAGCTGAGAGAGGAAAAATTACCCAGAGAAATTAGTTCATGTCAAAAAGTTACCTGGTTTGTTTGAAGAAAACCACATTTTCCCCCTTTTAAACACAGAGAAGAGATCTAACAAAAACTTTTTCCAAACGCAATCCATTCTGTTAAGAACATTACTGTTCAAACAATCAAAACAAGATGATTTGGGCTTCCCTGGTGGCACAGTGGTTGAGAGGCCACCTGCTGATGCAGGGAACACGGGTTCGTGCCCCGGTCTGGGAAGATCCCACATGCCGCGGAGCGGCTAGGCCCATGAGCCATGGCCACTGAGCCTGCGTGTCCTGAGCCTGTGCTCCGCAACAGGAGAGGCCACAACAGTGAGAGGCCCGCGTACCGCAAAAAAAAAACAAAAACAAGATGATTTGACTGACTCTTTTAAATGATTGAGAATCATTTAGGTAGAAGTTGGAAACCTTTTTCTGCAAAGATTAGAGAATGAATATGTTAGGCTTTGAGGATCCTAGGGTCTCTGTCACAGTACTCAGCTGTGCCACTGTGATGTGAAAACAGCCATGGACAAAACAATGTAAATAAATAAGCTTGGATCTGTTGCAATAAAACTTTATAGACACCAAAATTTGAATTTCATATAATTTTATGTATCACAAAATATTAATCTTTTATTGATTTTCCCCCAAACATTTTAAAATGTCATTCTTAATTTTCAGGGTTGTAGAAAAACAGGCAGGAGATAGGATTTGGTTCATGGTCCCTTGCTTGCTGGCCCTGACTTAGACACTTAGGCCCTCAAAAACAAAAACAAAAATCTCAGGAAATATTTTGTCCAAGTCCCATATGTTATAGTTGAATATCAGACCTACAGAGGGGAAGTGACTTGTCCAAGATCAGCTGAGGAACACCAATTAATGTCTTTCTCTCTCTCAAACAGTATGAGATCAATGTCAGAAGCTCCATACAAAGAGTATGGCTCTTCAACGTCAGGCAATTGCTGGCTTAATAATGGAAAAAAAAAGAAAAAAACAGTTTTTCCACTGCTGTTGGTTACATTCAATGTCAGACAGCCAGTTTAACGGATTCGTCCACTCCCCAGAACTTTTCAGTTTACTCTCTCATTTTACAACTTGGTCATGAGACAGCTGTGTTAAAGAGTCTTAGAAGTGGAGTATGATGAGTGATTTTGTGTCACATCAAGGACCAAAATTGTCTTTTCACTGCCTGAATCGTATTAGGAAACATTCTGAAACACTGAAATATGTCTTCAACCTTAGGAAACTATAAAAGACAACGCCGTAACTTCACCTTCACACAAACTACACACGGAAATAAAAACTACAAAATGTAAAAGGCGATTTTCTCTTTTGAAAATTGCTTTACATATTTTAATTCTTGTATTTCCCTTAGGGGTTAGATATTTCTGTCACATAGTTATCCAATTAAAATGAAAACTCTCTGCTTTATCCTTTAGGCGAGGACAGCTGCCAGCTGCTAAGTTTTATAAAGTCTTTAATCTTGTCCATAAATATTTAACAAGAATTGGTTGGTACACAAGCTGAAGTAAAGTAAGAAATCAAAGAGAGAATCTTAGAAATAACCTCTGTGTTATGTGAAACCTGTGTAAAACAAAAGCCGAATGACCAATGTCCTCCTTTTTTTTATTAAAATAACCACTAAGATATTTCTGAATATTTTGATCACTCCTTTAGCTTACTTGCCCTCACAAATGCATAAAAATAGGTAGATTACAAAAAGATATTAAAGGTGAGTTTCCGTGCCCTTTTCTCCAGGATCCTACCATTTGTTTCTGAGACAAAAATCTCATGTTTCCATGGAAACCCACAATGAGGATCTCTAACCACTTGAGCAGCATTTGAAAATATAGACACCTCTTTTTCATTCTCATACACACACACACACACACACACACACACACACACACACACACACCCATCCATACAGACCCACATACTCACACCTACACAAAGACCACCACCACCACCACCACAATCGTACACATCCTTATCACAATATCCCAAACAGGCTAAAAACCCACAGTTAGCAACTAACCATAAATACACCAAGGATTCATGCCCTCTCTCCTTTGATCTGCTGAAAAGAGAATGCTGCCATTTGCCTTGGCCTGGTCTTTGGACTTCATCCCTTTCCCTCCCATCACCCAATTCCATTTTGCAAGCCTGCAAATCTTTGAGTCATCTTTAAGGTCATCTTTACTTCCACATCTTCCTGGGCAGAGACCCCTCATGAGTTTTCCTCATTCATTCTCTTTCATGTAGGATCACAGAGCTTTCTAGAGAATGAAGAATTTGTGCTACTGGCAGAGATCGTTTAGACAAGAAGGTTTTCCCCCACTTGCCTCTGTAACAAATTTCAGGATTCAGCACTCCTTGCTGGTGAGAAATTCTTCTTTAAACCTAACTGAAATCTCTTAACTGTTCCTTAAACTCACTTGATTGTGTCCTTGCTCCATCCACAGAAGAGAGAAAAATTAGAAGGCAACCACTTCCTTTATATCAGGGTAGATTGGCAGATGAAAGACAAAGATCCAAAAGGAAGGAGGAAAGGCAGGAGGGAGGAAGAAAGAGAGAGAGAAAGACATTAATTGATGTTCCTCAGCCTTCCTTACTCAAATTCAGGATTTTCTAGTTCTAGACACCCCAGAGAACTCAGACTCCTTGCTGTGGGAGTTACTGTGGCCTTTAAGGTTGCTTCCCTGTAACATCTGTCCATCCTGATTCTGTCCCTTTATACCAGGCCAACATGTCTACTGCCCTTACAACACTTCAATCATTTACTCAACAAACACTTAGGGAGGGCCAGCTATGTATCAGGCACTGCTCTAGGCACTAGGCTTATAGCAATGAACAAAGTGACACAAATCCCTGCTTACAGACTGCCCTCAGCTTGCTCTACACTGGCTCTGATTCCATGCCTTCTCCAGCCCATCCCTGACTCACAGCTCTGACTCACAGCCACCCATTTATGATCCTGATCTTTCCCATTCCCCACAGGATGCTAGTATTGATTTCTCACTCTCTTGATTCTAGACTCTCCCACAAGTTGGCTCAGAGCTTCCAAGTGACATTGTTGCTTTTATACTGTCTCAAACTGAGTCCCCAGACACCCCAATAACTTGGGCAGACAGTCGTCATCACAATAGTTTTTAAATTTTTTTATATGTTGCATTTCCTGTGTGCCAGGAATTAAGTGCCTTACACATACTAATTCATTTAATCCTTTTAACAGTAGCTAAAATGAGGTATTGCACCTTAGCCCCATTCCTTGACTGACTGATGAATAGCGAACTTATGACTTGCCCAAAGTCACCCAGCCCAAAATTGGCAAACCTGGGGTTGCCATCCCGCATTTGAGAACTTGGATTTTCAATTGCTCCAGGCATTCCCGTTACATTTGGTTATGTTTTTGCGTATATTACCTTTTCCCCAAGATCATCTGAAATGCAATCCTTACCATACAAATTATCCACCACCCAAGTTTTCCTCTCTCACATCTCCAATGAAACTTAAGTGGCCCTCAGCCAAGGGCATCACCTTGCAGATACCACTGCTTTCATCCCCCAGGCTGATAAAGAGGGAGACATCAAAGATCCGTTTTGTCAAGCTGAAAAGAACCAGTGCTCATGCATGCACCCTGCATCTTAGTTCTGCTATTATAAAAGGTGTTTGGATTTTACTATCTCCTCCCATATTGTGCTTCATTATATTGTCCACACGACATCCTCTACCCTTGACATATCTCATCCCTCATGTAATGATGATTACCAGCCTCACTCTCCTCTAACTTCTCTAGGGCAGTTTCCTACAGATCTAGGTTTTGTTTTATTTATCACTTCTCTCTGCCCTTTCTTGCTTTAATTAAATTCAGCCTCAGGACATAGGAAACCAGAGAACTTATTTTTTCTTCCTTTTGATGAAAGCGATATTGTTTCCTGGGGACAGCAAATATCTCCCCCACCTCCCAGCCTCCCCAAATTCACTAGCTATGTCTCAAACAGCCTTTGTCCTTTGTTTTCCCATTTCTGCTTGAATGTTTCAAGGTTCAATTTACATTTTCATAGTTTCTGATCCAAAGGAAGGAAATGAATGCGAAGTGACCTTCATTTTCCCCTCTTTTACCATCAGTTCCTATCATTCTTCCAAAACACTGAAAAGCAGCTGTTTTCTCATTCAGGACAGTCTTCACAGCTCACAAGAAAGGTCCTTCTTGTTATTTACATAAACAGATGGATGGAAAAGAATTCATCTGATGATAACAGCTCTCAGTTACCTGCAGTTTCTGAGAAGAACTGGCCAGTAGATCTCAAACCTCAGCAAATGTATGCTCACCCACACGGTATGGTTTGAGGGTTCACCACAAAATCAGATTCTCCCAATCCTCATTTACAACAATAACAACAAAAATACTGTTCTTAGGATCATGTAAAATCACTGATATTTTGGTACAAATGAACATACTGATTTCCTCCAAGACTGAAGTGGCCAATGATTATATTCAAGAGAAAGGCACATCCTTCTCCAATCCATTCTTCTTCCACATGATAGTCAGAATGAGCTTTCTGGAATATTGTGCTACTATTCTGCATAAAAACCCTTCATGGTTTTACGTTGCCTTTAGGCTGAAATCCAGGCTCGGTAGCCTGACAGTAAAGCCCTGCATCACCAAACCCCCTCTGCCTCTCAGGCTCACCTCTCACACACCTGGCATTTCCCACTCTGTGGTCCCACCATCCTGGAACCACATCCCTCTGTTGCAGTGGTCAGCCTTGCACGCCTGCTCCCTCTTCACTTGGCTAATTCCTTTTCCCCAACAAGACTCACCCCACATGTCATCTCCTTCAAGAAACCCTTTCTGACAGTCTATCCTTAGCCTGCTCTGCACTCTGGGACGACCTTGTACTTCTTTCCATCATGGCTGTAAATGTGATGGTCATTGTCTTCCCTAATTATGATCATCCTGTCAGCAAAAAGGATGTTTTTCATTTGTTTCCCTGACGCTACCTGAAAAGGAGGTAGTTCTCTAATAAGTAGATAAACAATGGAATAGATGATTCAATGAATGAAGGGCAAAAATGGAGTTAGAATCACCAGAAACCATCATCCCAAGGGTCACAATTTTCCTGAGGGTCTCCCCTGATTGGAGGGACCAGAAAGCCCAGCAGGTACGTGGAAGTGTCATATAAATAATGTCCCCAAAGTCACTGAGTCCAAGAGTCTCAATTTTGCAGCATTGGAGTGATAAAGGGCAGATCTCCAGCATTTTGCCAAGGGAACAAGCTGTTCACTGCCGCTCTGATTGTAAAGGCATTAAGGTGTCATAAAGCTCCTACAGGCAGAGCCAGCATGGATTGCTGATAGGAACTTCTTCAGCCCAGCTGTAGGCCAAATTGCTCCTGTTGCCAGCAGCCTCCTGATCAGCCCCTTGAAAGTCTCAATTCCTCCTGGAGGACAGGGACATGCCAAACCTTGAATCTGCTACCAAGACTTCACTCCCCTGGAGCTAATTCAAACTTATCTATGGCAACAGGAGACCGCCTACAGAACTCAATTTGGCTAAAGATCTAAGCACTTGATTTTAACCAATACTTTCTGATTCATCATCATCACCATCACCACTAACATCAATATGATTTTTTTAAGTGAATGTAGCACAGGTCTTGAATAAGCATACAAATAACCACATATAGGAAAAGATATTGTTTACAGTTCTGACATTCAGAAGGTTGATATCCTTAATATTTGATTTCTGACAAGTTTATAAGGAAAACAATAAAACTTTATTTTTGAAAAGGAGGCAGAGAGAAACTTTCACTTCTGGGGAACATACATTTCCCTAATCCTCCCACTAAGTATAGCTAAAACCCCTGAACTTATAGGTAAGACAAACAAGAAGACTCTGAAAGATGGAGGGAAGAAAGCAGACCAGCTAGGAACTTTGGACCTGAGAAATGACACTGTGGTGGGCTCCCTGGGTTTTCTTTTTGTCCCATATACACACCCCAGACTTGGAGCTTCAGGAGCTGGCAACCTGGAAGGGTCAGTGGATGCAGACCCAAAACAAGATCCTGCAAAAGTCTTCTCTCCCTAAGGAAAGCCTAGCAAGGAGCAGCCTAGCAAGACAGATAACTTTTAGACCATAATGCTCTCCTCCAGCTAAACGTCACAGATGAAACTGTGGCCCACCCCACCCATGCCAGCAAAGGTGGGGAGCTTACAGACCATCTTCATTGGTCTGTAAGAAGGTCTCTGAACTCTTCCACCAGGGTGTTGGCAGAAAAGGCAGAGTAGGGAGCAGGACAAGCAGTACAGTTGCCTGCAGTAACAGTCATGTAATAGGCAGTAATGCGGTCCCTCACCCCCATGTTATGGAGACCATGTGGGAAGGCTGCACTATAACAGCACCAAGTAAGGAACCTACCAGCAGTAACAAGGCACCATGCTGGGGTTCAGAAGACGCCTGGCATTGAGTCAGGACTTTCACCGTCACCCAGTGCGAATGAGGCCACACTGCCCCGACCATGGAGGCTATGTAGGATCAGTGACAAGGTATCTCTGCCCTCGCAGGCAAGGGTGGGATAAAGACCTCATGGTGAACCAATCTCTTACCCTCACCCAGCAGTAAGGAGGAACTTCACCACCCTTGGAGGTCAACAGAGTGTATAATGGACTTGGTATTCCCACCCCTCCCTGGCAGTAATGAGGGTGGGCTCCCTTCCTCGGATGGAGTGATGCTACAAATGCCAGCTAAAAAAGAAGGTCTAACTAAGACCCAGAGTCCATAACATAATGCCACAAATGGCTTTGATCAAAAAGCACTCATCACACAAAGAACTAAGAAAACCTCAGCTAGAATGGCAAAAAAATAGATACCCACACAGAGATGTTAGAATTATCTGACAAGGGTTTTAAATCAGCCTTCATATAATGCTTCAGTGAACAATTTAGAACACATTTGAAGCAAATGAAAACATAGAAAGACTTAGCAAAGAAACAGAAAATCTCAGCAAAGAAACAGAATATATAAAGAAGAACCGAACGGAAATTTTAGAATAAGAAAATAGAAAACCTAAATAAGAATCAGTGAATGGACTCAACAGAAGATATAAAGAAGAACCAAATGGAAATTTTAGAATAAGAAAATAGAAAACCTAAATAAGAACCAGTGAGTGCACTCAAATCAGAATGTAGAGGACAGAAGAAAGAATTAGTGACATTGAAGATAGAACGATAGAAATGATATAATCTGAAAAACAGAGAGAAACAAGCTGGAAAAATAAATAAATACACACACACACATGCACAGATGTTCAAGAAACTGAAACAAGGGTTACATGGAATCTCTCTGCCTTATTTCTTATTACTGCATAGACAGTTATCTCAAAATAAAAAGTTTAACTAAAAAATAAAAAGAAAGCAGAAAACAGGAAACGCTTTGACTGACAATTCATCAAAGAGCAAATAAATATAGCAATGCTGGGGCTGGTGGGGGGTTGATGTTTAACTTTACTAATCAATGAATTTAAGACAGATTTTTTAAACAAGAAATAAGTTTCCAGCAGTTTCTCCACATAATGGAGAAGAAGTCCCCTGGTAGCAAAACTTTCATTTGGGTGCAATAGGACCTTCTGAGTTTTATATAGCATAATAATTTTGTGGCTAACTTATGCTATGTGTCTTTGTGCCAGGGACATTATACACTTCACATGGATTATCTCATTTAATCCTCACAGGGATCTTAAGAGGAAGGTACTTAAATAAACCCTCTTTCACAGATGATGAATTTGAGTCTTAAAGAGATTAAGCAAATTGCAGCAAGACTACCCAGCTCAGAAATGGTAAAGCCAGGATTCAAAGTCAGGCAGTAAACCCACAGAGGATACTCTCACACCCAGTTTTTAGGAGAAGCTCCCTCCACCTGGTAGACAGATATCTTGGAAGGAATGGATCCGTTTCATGAACAGCCCAAGAGCCTTCTGAGATCACAGTCTTGGTCCCCACTCCCCAGCTCCCAGATTCTAAACTAGCACCTTGGCTGGACCAGGTGTTCCTGGCCCTTAAAGTCTGCAGAGAGAAAGGATGCTCAGGGCACCAAAAGGTGGGAGGCATCTAATGGCCCAGGCACTATAGGGTCCCTGAAGCTCACGGGCTAGATCTGGGGTAGCATGGGACAGTGCTATAAGCATGACTCTCACCTCCAAGCCAGCCAACCTGACACCATGGCTGAGCTTGAACACAGTGAGTGAGTATGTGTGGGGCATGTGGACAAGGACCTGAATTGCTCAGGGCAAGCCTTCAACAGCCACGCCCTCTGCAGGCTCTGACAGAAGATACTGATCAGACTCTCTAGTTGTCTTATTCCCAGGCATTCAGAAGTCAGACAAATTCTTCCCTGTGGATTCTCAGATGAGGCAGGGATGGGGATGTTGCTGGGAGGCCTCAAGAGGGCGTATTGAACTCCCTGCTCGTATTGGCTATAAGTGCTGAAATCATCCCTTGGGGGTAATTAGAGCAATATAATCACATTTGTACCCCAAATAAGTAAAGCAGGCCGTACAGATTATATTCATTATCCAAGAAATGTATATGGAAATAACAGTGGAGTGTCATTTCCTTTTTCTAAAATAGGCAGTCAAATATGATACTTCATGGCAATGGAGGGAGTTCGGTGGAAATGGAACTCTGAGACACGGCTGAAAGGACTGTAAATGCATACAAGTTCTCTGGAAAGTGTTTAGCGCTGTGTATCCCATCCTCTGTGGGAACAGCAAAGATTTATGGGAAAGATGCTCACTGTGGCATTGTCTACGACAGTGAAAAATTAAGGGAAAGGTTAAATAAATCAGAAATACCTGTACAGTGGAATAGTATTGGCCACTCAAGTTATGAGAAATATGCCTATTGGTCTAAGGAAATGCTCATAATATAATGTTAAGTGAAATAAAACAAGACATAAAACTTAATATGTACTGTGATTTCCATTGTATACATGCACAAGGTCAAACTAAGAAGGAAGTACAACACAACATAAATACCTAGTATCTCTCAATGGTGGGGTTCAGAATAGTGTTTTAATTACTTGTTCTCAAATTTTCCAAATAGTCAAAAATTTCCGTGTTCTTTTTATAATGGGAGGAAAACAAAAGAAAAAGAGATGAGTCCTGTTTGTGACCTCTGGGAGGTTACTAATGACGAAGGTAAACATAGGGCAGTAGAATAAGGGCTAAAGCAGATAAATGAGAGAAGAGAGGGTGCCACCGTGTATTATGGCCACACATATGCCTTTCTGAGCATTAGAGAGCCGCTGGCAGGAGGAAATGGATGGTTTATGTTTATTACCTGTCACTGTCACTGTCTGAGAAACAACACCCATAGGGGAGGGTCAGATGGCACCCCGTTTAGGGAAAGGCAAAAAAAAGTAAGGGTCTAAATGATCTGTAAGCCAGAGAGCACCTAGATGCACAGTACTTGGGCATAAATGGAGAAGAGTACGCTGTGTTACTGAGGGTTTCTGTTTCCACTCTTTCCTTCCACCTTGAATCTCCTCCAGCAGATGCCTGGGAAAGACCAAAGGGCCCAGTCCCTCCCCACACATACCACTGCCTCTGGGGATGCTCAGAGCTCTGAGCCTCAGGCCAACTGGCAGCAAGTTCAAAGCTGCAGACAGTGTCCAATTCTGCAAGTAACGGCCACAGATGTGAACCCAAGATTCTTGGGCTCAGGAGGGAAAAGCAGCAGTTTGGCTATTCCTAGGAATTTGCAATCTTTCCATTGGGTTAAAACACCCAGTCCCTTGGCAAGGAGCAATCCCCTGCCATCTTTGTATGCAGGTGAGAGAGATTAAAAATGTATCTATGTTTCTAGAAACAGAAGGCCCTAGGGAGCAATGAGTTCAGTTCAGAGAAGCACGCACCCACCTTTTTAAGGTAATTCAACTACAGCTTGAGACACAATAACACATTTGGAAGGGACTATCAGCAAAGCCTTTGAGAATCCTCTGATGTGAGCCAAGCAGACTACAACCACAAAACAAGACAGAAGCAAATTGTGTTGATTCTTCTAATGTATGAAGCACTTTCCGTACATCAATGTAGAAGGAATAGTCCTAAATAGGTTAAATAATTAATTCTTCCCTGAATTTTAAAAGGAAATTTCAGGTCTCTCATAGTTATAAAATAATTTGAAAGAGAAAAACTGTGTATCTTTGGACTGTGACGTATGCACATTTTGTTATAATTATATAAATTTTACACTGTTTATCATTGTCTCCTTTCACAGTTATCCAATTTTCATTTCATCATTATGGGTTTATCCTTTTAGCATCATCCATTCTTTTATCATTCTAGTTAATATCATTGTATAATCAGCCTGAAATAATTCTCTTTATTTTATTAGTCTTTTTCACCCTCTTTTCCTGGCACTGTATTAGCGCTTTACATGTGTTATTACATTTAACCTTCAGAGTAACCCTCGGTAGGTAATAACCATATTATTGAAGAAGAAACTTGAGCCTTAAGTAAGTGAAGTGACTTGCCCAAAATTACACAGTCATCAGGGAGAAGAGTTTGGGTTGGTCTGGGGGTTGCCATCTTCAAAGCCCTTCATTTACCCATTATCCAACACTACCCCCACTAAGCTCTACTGATGACATGGAAGACACACTGAGATCCTCTGAAGATTCATCCTGAAGGACACTTAACCCAGTGTGATGGCCTCAGATAATAATGCTGCCCATTGACTCCAGCTACGAAAATCTTCCAGAACCTACAGTGTCCATAATTACTGAGCTTATCACCACACTATTTGCTGCTCTTACAGGGGAACAGTAGATAATGGAAAACATTTTAGAGGAGGATAAAACACACCATTTTAAAAAGGCAAGAATTGTAGTACCTATTTCTTCATGGAACATGTTTGTAGAGTATAATCTCTAGTTTTGCTGTTTTCATCGCTGCAGAGAAAAAAGGGCATTTAGGAAAATCACTGTTAAATTTTTCTCTGGGCTCTAACTATCAAGCAATTTTGCATTACAATTAATTGATTTTTTTAAAAAGACACTATTTTAAGTGTTTAAGACACTATACAGAAGGCTCATGAACCTTTGGCTCTTGGTAGCCTATCCCATATTAGGAGATTATGTTCTATAATTAGAAGAATGATACCTTATTCACCGTCATATTCTGTGACATTGCTCAAGAAAAGACTTCTCTCCTATTACATATTTCAGATTACTGCTCTGTTTTGGGTGTTTTGCTTTTAATGTAATCAATAGTATCATATGTGATGCTTGTGAAACCATATCTTTGAAAGAGGAAGTGCAGCAAAACAAAATTTTTTTTAAAATCACACATTTTTCTCCACTCTGCTCTTTCAAATCTGCTTTGTGGGACTAATTCTTTTTTTTTTAAATTCTTTTTTATATTAAAAATGTTTTCTCTATTTTTTCTGTCATTCTTATATATTTAAAAATTCTCTACTTTTAGACTCCCAATCTTTTTTCATAACATAACTATTCAGTCTCAAGCAAGAGTCAAACTCTCATCGGTACTTAATAGCAAAGCTGCTTCTTCATCCAGGAGGGGGTCAAGACCACATTCTCCATTTCCCCACCTAGAGCATCTGGCCCTTTCCTCAACTCAAAAAGACATCTCTGCTTCCTCCAGGGGTGGAACGGAGGAGAATTCGCCGGCAGGAAAGGATGACCTCCAGCTGCGGCAGAGGGTTAAGGCTGATTCTTCCTCTCGGGGCCCTTTTGCACGGGTATTTCACAGCCCGATGGTTGGTGTCCTCTCCTCCAACTGGCTGCCAGGGGTTCCCTCCTCAGCCCTGCCCCTGCAGCCTTCCCAGACACAGCCTGACACTGTTAGGTCCTAATGCCCCTACAAGTAGTCAGCTTGAGCAAAGTCCCTCTAGGCCAGCTCTCTTCCACTTGGCTCTTAATTCATCTCATTCATCCTTGTCTCAAAAACCCTGGAAGCATAGCCTGCTCCCAAAGCAACCAGCTCTCCCACTGGCCACAGGAGCTCACCTTCAGACTCCCAACTCTGGATCCTACAGTCTCTGTGCCTCCTCATGGTCCCCAGATGAAAAGGTCAAGCTCTCTGCAAGTTCCTTCTGAAGTCCCTCTCACTAGGTAGAAGTGAAAGGGAAGTACCCACCTCCCCTTTCCCATCAGGACAAGGGAAAGAACACACTACAACATTTTGACAACTTCCTCAAAGAAGTCTTCTCTTGACTTTCCAGCTTCTCCTTACATAGACAGATTAGGCTGCAATAACAAATTAACCCCCAAATGTCAGTAGCTTAGCAAAACTTTATTCCACTCTCAGGAGAAGCCTGCTAAGAATCGGGATGTCTTGTGAGGGCTGTTGCTCATCAGGTGACCCAGGATTCCAGGCAATTTCAGTTTTGTGGCTTAGCCACAACACCAAGACTAAGGAAGAGAGTGCAGGTAGAAGCCACACCCACTCTTCTACGATTGGGCCTCAAAGTGACAAGTGTCCCATCCCTTCACAGCCTATTGACCAGAACAGTCCTTGGCCCCACCTACCTGCAAGGAGGCCAGGAAATGAAGGAAAGCACAGGAGATATTGGTGAGCATTCCTATCTCAGCAACATCCCCCAACATGGATAAGGGACTTATGGACTTTAATTTCCCTTGCAAGTCCTTCTTCAACAATAGAGCATCTTGCTTTGTTATATGGGGGGGTTTGGCACCTAATGTCTTGGATATCAGCCAAAATAAAGACAGAAAGAGTCCCATTAAAACATCCTATTACACTGTGTTAGCACTTTAAAAGCTTACTACGTACAATGAAGAGAATTAACATGTATTGAGCTTCTACCAGATACCAGGCACTGTTTCATGTTGTTTACATGTGTGACCTCATTTGATCCTCACATGAATGCTGAGTAAGATGTAGGTGGTAATTCCCTAGATTATCACATGAAAGAAGCTGAGTCTCAGAGACTAAATACATTGGCCAAGGTCAGTTCATTAGGGAAAGAGTCAGGTTTTCAGAATCCAGATGTGTAGTTCACAACAGCATTCTCTTCCACGTGGTTCACATTTTGCCCATCTCAAGCAAATATACCCAATGCACCAATCCATCCTCTCAGCACCAGACATATTCAGAAAGCTATAACAATGAATGTGAGATTAATGTTAGAATTATTATCAGAATTAATGATCTTCACTGGATTTTAGAAACGTATAAATATCACTAGGCTCCAAGTAATAGAAGGTCTAATAATCATTTCTTGCATTTCCATCTAATTGTTTTCAATCTCATCATGTGCTCATACGAACCATGTATTCCATGGGCTCTTGTCTTCTTGATGCCCTCAGACTTATCCATCCTTGGCACATGGAAAAATCTAAGGGGGATGGTAGAGGGAGTGGATAAAATGTTTGATGTCCCATGTTTGATCTCTTCCCACTTGCCTACTCTTCTCACCTCTATCTTGATCTCTGTGAGGTCCATTAGTTAGACATCTACTTCCTGTACACCCAGAATAATGTCGACCTTGAGATATTCCATCCACAAATACCAAAGATTTATGCAATTTATAAGATAGTCACATTATAAATCAAATAAATATGTCATCCCATGATTCCAACCTTCCTCATTCTTGGGAAAATTGGTGTTAATGACCTATGTGCAGGCACATAAGAGTCCCAAGTTGGAGGGAATCTAATGAATTGGACTGAATGTACAGTGTGTGGTTTTGAATGGGTTTTGAATGTGGCTTTGACAGTTCATCCTCAGGAGTATGTAGCATATAGCAATTCAGAGAGTGAGGAAACAGGCTTAATGAGAGTGTCAGCCTTAACTACTGCATTCTGTGAGCAAAAAGAAAAAAACCTTTTCAAAGGATTCCCCAATCCTGGGCAATAATCATTGCCTATGGCTCCATACATGCCGGAGTGCTTAAGGAATCAATGGTGTAGAGGGTAGAAAAGACAGAACAAAACAAAAAGAAGAAGAACCACATAATAAGAATTGAAGTTTCAGGCAATGCTAGATGACCTCTCCAAAAGCTAGCTGAAGATTCCCCATGCAGGTAAGTCTTAGTGTCGGCTGGAGGCCACTTGTGTTTTCCTCCACAAATCCAATTCAGTGCCACAAGTATTTACTGAGCTCTCCTGTGCAATGGCCCAGCACTCTTACTACAGGGAATACAGACATGAGTGTGACACTAACCTTGTCTGTGGGTACGTTGGGTGGGAGAGAAGGGTAATACACAAAAACGGTAAGGGCCCAAGGCAAAGGTGGACAAAAGGCCAGTAAACAAGACTGGAGTTGAAGGTTACAGACCATTGAAGAGTCCCATTTGACTCAGTACACATTCATGCACTTGCACACAGCTATGTTTGTGCTAGGCCCAGCTGATTCACACCATTTATCAGCTCTTCCTCCCTTCCCTGGAAGATGCTGCCTCTAGATACACAGGAGATTACTTTGCAAATCAACAGCAAGTTAGGTAGTAATATCTGATTTTCCACCTATCAGGCATTTTGGTCAATCACTCTTCTACTCTGTACTCACAGGTTCTTTATTGAACCTGTGTTTTTTATTGAACACAGGTTTTTTATTGAATTCCTACCCCAATCTACATGGTTTTCTCATTAAATTTCAGGTTTCAGAAACTTATTTCATTTAACACACCTATTGTGAACAGAAACCATCAAACCGGATTTTTGCTGGACGCTAGAGACAAAAAGGAATATGATACAGTCTTTATTCTTCAAGACTTCATGCTGTATTGGGGAAGACAGAAGATGCAAAGAAAACATGTTGTAGGGGGTTCCTTCTTAAGAAGGAACTACCAGTGTACTGGGGATTCTGACCTCTGGAAGAAAACAAAAATCAGAGGCACAGGTTGCAGATGAGGCATGTGGGGAGATGGCAGGCAGGGAAGGGTGTGTGTGTAGGAGGCATGGTGGACGTCGCTCATGGTCAACCCAGCAGACAGTCCTCTCCATCCTCCTGCTTGGGGGCAGAGACACCTGGATCACAGAGAAGAAAGCAAGCACCTCCACCCACCACCCAGGGTGTGAATCATGATCATTCTAAGTCAGTGGAAAATCCATCTCTCTTTGCTAAAGATTGGTCTTGGGGTGGGCGTAGTTCTGGCCAATGATTCATAAGAGGAAGTCTATCATGGGAGGCCTTCACCTGTAGGATAAAAAGACAGATCTCTGAGAAGAAAGCTTTTTGACGCCACTGTTCTTGGGGCAATGCTGTGAGCACATGGTGCCCTGGAGTTGGAGCACCCATCTTGTGGCCATAAAGTATAAACTGAAGAAGAGGCAATGCGGGGCTTCCCTGGTGGCGCAGTGGTTGAGAGTCCGCCTGCCGATGCAGGGGACATGGGTTTGTGCCCCAGTCCGGGAAGATCCCACATGCCGCGGAGCGGCTGGGTCCGTGAGCCATGGCCGCTGAGCCTGCGCGTCCGGAGCCTGTGCTCCGCAACGGTAGAGGCCACAGCAGTGAGAGGCCCGCGTACCGAAAAAAAGAAGAGGCAATGCAAGATGGCAGATCACAAAGATATATAGTCTGCATCCCAACTGAAATTGTTGAACTATCGAAAGACCGTGGAACTGCCAACCTATAAGTTGCTTTGTAAGATAACAAGGAACATCTTCATAAATCAGGTCAATGTTCACTGAGTGTCTGTAACCTGCAGCCAATAGCATCCTGACTCAGGTGGGATAGAAAAAGTCTTATGTACTTCTCACAATAATTCTGTAAGGTGGGAAATACTATTAACTCCATTTTACAGATGAGGAAACTAAGATCATTTAAATCATTGTCTCAAAACACAAAAATATAAGTAAATGCCCAGATGGAGATTTGATCAATGGGTCTAATTCTAAGTTTGTTCTCCTCCCACTATGAAATCTTATTATCCCAAAAAATGGCAGAGTTCATTACAAAATTATTTGCATAATGACCAGGTGTCAAGAAAATGGATACAAAATTCTATTGAGAGGCAATTTGAATCTATTCTCTCTTAAATTCAATAAAAATTTACTGAGGGTCTGCTCTGGATTAGGCACTGGGTTACAGAACTGTCTTCAGCCAGGCCCCTGCTCATGGCTTCAGAAGAACAACCAACCTTATACTCCAGAGCAGCCTTACCTTGAATCAATATGACGTCAGATGTCAGTGGGCAACCACATGATTCAGTCATGCATCTAGAGGCAAAACACCTGCAAAACAGGAAGTTGGAACTCTTCATGAGCGTGGAAAGACAATGGAGTATGAAAAAGTCAACTCATCCTTTGGACGGTCCCCAAAGCCCCCATGTTTGATGCCATGTGGACCAAACATTAAAATGAGTGGAGACATCCTTCACCTCCTCTTATTTGGCTGTGGTGCTTTGTCTCCCTTTATCACCACCTCCCCCTTACCCAGCTCAGAGGAGGCAGACCTGCTGTAAACTCACCCTCAGGATCCCTAACTCTGACCCTATGTCACCCTCCTCTGTGTTGCTGCTGAAGATGCGACCAGAGCTCCCAGATCCTTTTGTGCTGTTGTTGACCCTTCTTCCAAATCTCTTGCAGTCAAGGTGCCAGAGAACTAGGCACTTCCCTGACTGCAGGCTCACAAGCTGCCTGAGTAGCCAGGGATTTAGCTCTTTAATCTCATCCGCAGGGGAGGCAAATTTTCCAGCACGAAACAGCAAGAGTCTTATACGTAGCTCCAGGTTTAGTCTATGAGAAATGTTGAAAATAGGTATAATAATAATAATAGCAAATATTTACTAAAAAGTGGCTTTATTATAACTCCATTTTTTTTCCAAGACACCAATCCCCAGAAAAAACATTTGCTTTGTGTCATATTCTCAGAAGTGTAGCTTGTTCTTAGTCATTCTCTCTCTCCTCTTGTCTTTCTCTCTTCCCCTTCTCCTTCTATCTCTCAGGTCGGATGAAAGTATTGATGAATGATCACTTTCAGGGCCAAGAAAAGCCTCCAGGAGAACTCTTCAAGACTTTGATGTGAGGCCTGGTCTGCTCAATATTTTCATCGTTGATTTGAGTATTGGCAACGAAGCATGCTCACCATATTCTCAACTGAAGCAAAGCATTTAAAGAAGATTCTTTGATGCTGATACCTGTGTTCAAAACTATAAGACAGTCAAATGCCAAGTCCTGTACTTAGCGTCAAACGTCAATTTCCCAAAGGTTAAATGGGCATCTGGCTCAAAGTTGAACCTGTATTTAAAGGTCAGAATTTGTATGTGTGTGTTGCATTGTTTCATATTATACGTATTTTTTAATTTCACAGACAGTCAAATTTTCACCATCACCTCCATGTGCCAACCGTCATCTCCTGCCCATTACTGCTGAAACAGTTTTTTCACTACTCCATCTACATCCATATTTGCCCATCCCACACTCTAATCCATTCTATTAATTGTAATCAGTGTAACTGGAAGAGAGCTCTGAACATGTCACTGTCCTATATAACACCCTTCACCCCAAATCTTGAGATGAAGTTCAATTTTTTCAATATTCTTTCTTTCAATATCCTTCCTTCTTTTTTCTTTCCTTCCTTTCTTTCTTTCCTTTTTTCTTCCTTTCTTCCTTTCTTTCTTTTCTTCTTCTTTCCTTCAACAAATCTTTACTCAGTCTAATCCCTGATGACTTCTCCAGGAACTCCTTGCCTGTCTGGCCACACCAGCTTTCTCGTGGTTGCACCTTCCCCCTAAGGGTTCCCATGAAGCTTCCTCTGCTCAGGAGCAGGGATAATTCCATCAGAGAAGACATCATTTTTTCCTCAGCTTCACTGACACTCGACTGATGTCAGTCTACTAGAATCTAAGCTTGCTAAAGGGAGGAACCATATCTATCTGATTCATCCTTCTCTCCATCCCCAGCTAACAGCCTGGCACACTGTAAGGGCTGACCTAACATTTGATAAATGGAAGAATTTAATCAGTGGAGCTGGCTGTTCTACAGAGCATCAGTTTCCCCAAAAAGTCCCCAAGGCCCTTGCTGGGGCCAGAGGGAGGTAGAGTAGGTGAACTTAGGACCCCACAACCCACTTTGCCCAGAGAAGATCTGCGTGGGTCTGATTTAGGTGCTGGGTCTCTGCAAAAGAGTTTATTTTGAAAATAAGCATTCTACTTGTAAGTTGTGTAAAAGTAAATTTTAAAACAAGGAACATGGAGAAAAGGGGTTGATAACAAAGGGAAAGCAGGAGGATGACAGACTTGGAGGATGATAGACTGGTTTGCATCTTGATTGTGGCAGTAGTTACACAATTGTATGCATTTGTCAAAACTCATAGAATGTGCTGAATTTTACAGTGTGTAATTTTTTTAAAGCAAATAAAAGTAGGAAAGATTTGATTACCTTTGGAAGTTATTTACAGATTCATAAGAGGAAGGAATTTCATATCATGAAAAAAATGTATGCCATGACCAAACACAGACACACAGAGCTTAGGAGGACCTGGAATTAGATTTTCTGCTCACATCCAAATACAAGGCTCACCTGAATACAAGGCATGCAGCCATTTTTCCCAATGAGAAGAACAAAAAATTGTTTCAGGCCCTCTTCAGTATATCAACTATTAGAGCAGATTACCTTGCCAAATGACTATAAAATTTAGTTTTATATTTATATAAAATATTATATATATATAATTAATTAATATAAATATTTAAAATCACATATTATATACAATAACATATTGATTTAGAAATATTGCTTTTGGGGATTCCCTGGTAGTTCAGTGGTTAAGAATCTGCCTGCCAAGGCAGGGAACATGGGTTTCAGCCCTGGTCCTGGAAGATCCCGCATGCCGCTGAGCAACTAAGCCCGTGAGCCATAACTACTGAGCCTGCGCTCTAGAGCCCGCGAGCCACAACTACTGAAGCCCGCGCGCCTAAAGAAACCACCGCAAGGAGAAGCCCACACATGACAACGAAGAGTAGTCCCCGCTCGGCACAACTAGAGAAAAGCCCGTGCACATCAACGAAGACCCAACACAGCCTAAAATAAATAAATAAATAAGAAATATTGTTTTCTTCATTCACACATTTTATGAAACAGCTTTCTTGGAACGCTTCACGTACACTGCTGACAACAGTATGCCTGCTGTCACCAAAGACATTTTATGAGCCACATAACACAAAAACACGTCTCATCAAAACACATCATCTTTACTCCCATAATAGTTGTTTAAAATATAGGATTTTGTGACTCCACATGATGTCACTGAGATGATTTTTATTAGCCTTGTAGTTATATTCCTGATTTCCTTAAAACAAAGCTTCTCAGCTATAGCACAACTGACATTTGGGCTGGATAACTGTTGTGGGGACTTGTCCTGCGAGCAGCAGGATGTTTAGCAGCATCCTTGGCCTCTATCCACTAGGTGGCAGTAGCACGCACAACCCCTATCAGTCATGACAGGCAAAAATGGCTCCAAAAATTTCCAAATATCTCCCAGGAGGCAAAATCGTTCCCAGATAAGAACCACTGCCAGAGAGCAAACTCTTACTGTACTGTTGTATTATATTATTTTTTAATTATTTATTTATAACACCCTCAATATTTTGAACTGCAAGGTCAAATACCCAGAAACCATTACTAAATTTTTCAGAAATTCTTTTGCTTCATCTTTTTTTTTTTTTTTAAGATGTTGGGGGTAGGAGTTTAGTAATTTATTTATTTATTTTTTCTGTGTTGGGTCTTCGTTTCTGTGTGAGGGCTTTCTCTAGTTGCAGCAAGCGGGGGCCACTCTTCATCATGGTGCGTAGGCCTCTCACTATCGTGGCCTCTCTTGTTGAGGAGCACAGGCTCCAGACGCACAGGCTCAGTAGTTGTGGCTCACAGGCCTAGTCGCTCCGCGGCATGTGGGATCCTCCCAGACCAGGGCTCGAACCCACGTCCCCTGCATTAGCAAGCAGATTCTCAACCACTGCGCCACAAGGGAAGCCCGCTTCATCTTTTACTGATTCTATTATTTGAATATTAATGCATTAAAAGTAGCATCAACTAAAGTATTTAAAGACTCTCCAAGGGTTATTCTGGGGAAAACCTCACCTGAGATGCAGGCACACAGGATAACTCAGCTTAATCTCACCTACAACATTCCCACAAGTGAGCATTCAGCCTTTGCTTGAATAATTCAAGTGACAGAAGTCTCATGACTTTAGCAATTCTGATGGAATAGTTACTCGGGTCTCCCTGCCCTGACCGCCTAGGCATCAGGCCAAGTTCTGCCCCTTGGCAACAGGGCACCACTTTAAATATCTCAAGACAACAAATGAAGTCTCACTTTAGTCTTTTTTTTTCCCAGGCTACAGTTCCCCCGGCTCCTTCAGCTCATAAGACATGTTTTCTCAGTATGACTTTATCCTAGGCCTTGTCACTGGCCTCTGATAAATGTGGCTTAGAATGAACCTGATGAGAGTCTGATCAAGACAGAGAGAAGGGGACTTTGATCATCTATGTCCTGGACACTTTGCAGGCCAGAACTGTTCAGCTTTTTGATAAAAAAAGGTCATACCATTATATAATATTCAGTTTAGGAACTATAAAAAAATCATATAAATGCCACACAAGTTAACTATTTCATCTTCCATTAAGTAAACCAAAGAACAATAGTAAATGCTCTTCTGAACCTAATTTTTCCCAATAATGAGAGATGCTTTAGTGAAATTAAAGGGTCACGGAAAAAACTGACCATGTAATATCTAGAGAGCTCCCATCCTTCTATAAACACAAGGAAAGAGAGATAGAGACAAAGAGAGAGCAAGACACTAAAAGATGGAGAAAAAAAATATCAGCCTCTTATTAGTATTTTGTATATAGTCTTATTTAGGCTTTATTTAGTGGTTCATTGTGACTCTCAGATTCCTTACTTGTGTGCACAAAACCAATCCTGCTCCACTGGTTTTAGAAGAAAAGTCACACTGTTGTGACAGTCAGATGCAATGATACTCTGTATCCTTTAGCCACAGAACATGAAAAATAAATAAATAAATAAAGCTTGATTTCTGCTAAACCTTAGAAGAATGACTATCCAGGCCTGTTTCTCCTAATGCTTTATCCCAGACAGTGCAGAGTTTTATGATTGAGATTCAAAGCCACCGCATAAGAGGATTAGTACATAAAGGTGCAGGTACAGAAAAAGTGTACTTTATAATGGTGCCCGCCACTAAACTCAATGATGTCTGATGACAACTTTCCTATCTGGTCTTCCAATTCTCATTCCTCCAAGAGTCAAGGCACCCAATAAATGTGGATTGACTCATGGCCCTTGATAAGGATGCTTTGAAGAAGCCATTGCTAGTTTTGGCAACATTGAAACCTAAGCCACATGTGTTTTTGAGGACCTCTCCTCCCAACCACTGATATATCTTTTTCAGGGAAGAAGCCAATGCCCACCAGTTACCTTCTCTGTGGGATGTAATGAAAATGGGCCTTGAGCAACAAACCCTGACCTCTGGGTTATTGCCAACCTCCTTTCCTCTTGAAGACTCACCTGACCCATGGTCCAGCTCCCCCAAGACCAGCTGAATACCTGGATGAAAGTCTTGTTAACACATGTCAGCAGCAGATGTCTCCTGGTTAACAGGCAGCTCCATTTTAGACGGATGCCTTAACTCAAAGGAATGACTTAATAGAGGCAGTTCAGAGCAGAAGGCAGTCCTAGGAATCAGGCGATTTTGACCTTGCCCTCTACTTTACTCTAGGTAGGTAACCCTCTGCTCTTCAGTGGGAAGCCAAGGGGTAGGACTGCCGTTTGTTTGCTTTGGGTTGTGGACTTTTTCAACACTTCACGAGCCCTTTCGTTTAAGGTTCTTATTACCTCAGTCATTTCTTCAAGTGTTCAAATTATTGACCACCTCATCTGAACCGGTAGACAAGCCTAATTCTCACATCTGCAGCAGCAGGCAAGGGCCAGAGGCTAAGAATCACATCATCTGACCATCAGAGTTTTAATTTCCTCCACCGTGAAGCAGGGAAGGCAATGAAGCTGAGAGCAAGACGCATGCAGCCTGTAAACAGCCATCCTTCCCGCTCCCAAGCAGAGATCCAACACCAATTTAGTCTTCTCTGTCTAGAAAATCATTATGTGAAGACCTGAAAAGGTTAAGAGAGTTCCAGTTTTCACTCCTTGTACTTTCATCTACAGCTCGAAGAGAGGAGGGAAACTGACAAGCAAGGGGCTAATTTGCTTCCCTCAAGCACCCACAGGGAAAATATTCAGATTGTCTGTACAGATAAAATAAGGTCTGTCAAGATAAAAGAAAGGTGGTGGGTCTTGGGTGGAGAAGAGTATAAAATGGGAAAAGCCAGCTGGGTCTCTTCCTCAATTATACGAAGGGTAGTTCTTAAGAGCCTACTGTGTGCCAAGCACTGCCAGTCACGTCCTCCCAGGGGCTCACAGCCTAGGGGGTGGCAGATAAGCAAACCAAAGCTTAGAGAATTGACTGAGGTTTAAAGCAGTCATAGTGAGGCCAATAAGACAATAGTGTAGATGGAGGGAGTGTACAAATATAGGGAATTACATGGGTAAAAGCACTGAATTCTGAAGCAGCGGAGCATTCAGCTGATGCAGGAAGAAGAGTAGCAGGCCAGCAGGAGATCCATGGAGGAAACATGCTATGTAAACGGTGACCACATTCATCGAGAAGTGGCCTCTGACCACCCAAAGCTCAGGGTCCAATTTAAAAAGCCAACGCTTATGTAACAATTAAGATTAGTTAAGGGATCCTTGTATGGTTCTGACCCTAAGCCCAGTAGAAGAGCTCCAGGCAGGTCAGAAAAATCCGAGAAGAAAATCAGGAGTAAAAGCCCTAGGTAGGCCTTGAAGAGCAAACGTAAAAGGAAAGAAGGGGAGAGGGCATGCAAGGCAGAGGAGAAGGATGAAGAAAGACACATTGGTGGAAATAAGCAAGACAATTAACAAAGACCTGTCAGGCTGCAGGCAACGGCTTGGGTTGGGAAAGAGCAGACATTCATATTATGGGGGCCTAAAATTAATAACAAGCAGGACAGAATTAGAGTGTCGTATACTCAGCTGGATGGCAGAGAGTTCTGAAATCTCTTCCTACTCCTTCCCTTCTTGGCAGACCCAGAGATATTCCATCTTCCCCTCCTCTGTTCTCCTAGGTAAATAAACACTGGGGTAATGGAGAATATCCTCCACACCTTATCTCAGAAAGAGGCCCCTTTTCAGGGGCTGTTATGGCCTCTGAGAAAAAAGGCATAGATGGGAGGAAAAATGAAGCCTTCCTCCACCCCCCATCTCCTCCCATTTTATACACAAAGAAGCAGAGGCCCAAAGAGAAACACTAACTAGAGTTTCCAAGACCACACCCCTATCCTTGATAGACAGAGGCACTGGTTAAGGTCCCGAAAGTGCATGAGGACAGCACCAGATAGAAAAGCAAGAGAAATGGATGACTTAGGTCTGAATGTTAGGAGAGAATATAATCTGACAGCAAGAGGAAACGGAGATGGGGTGGTGAGATGACAAGATGAGAACTAAGAAAGTGATGGCGGGCTGGAGTAATCATGGGGTTTTTCGGTGTTGTTTCTTATGTTTTGGCATCTTAAATACCTCGCTGGCAGGGAGAGACTGTCCCCATCAGGGCTACTCAGTTCCCAGAGGTAACAAAGGGCTCTGCCAGGAACAAGTCTTTCACAGGCAAACTATGCAATCCAGAGCCCACATTCTAAATCATCTCCTCTATCTGCTTCATGCACTCTAGGAGACTATATTCCTTTGTCCTAATCACCCAGGGCCAGTTACCAGACAGCTAGGGAGAGCCCCTATGCCCCAAAGCCCACTGGAAGTATTCAAACTACACAATCCTAAAGCATTTACCCTGCCCTGCCTTTTCTTTCCCCGTGGGCTAGGCTTTCCCCTCACTCCTGCTTCCACCTCCTGAACAAACCTGGTACTTCCCCGCATGACCCTGCAGGGCATGTGTGTCCCCTTTTTTCAAGAAATATACATAATAAAAATTCTTCTTTCAATGGCATTGGCTTCTCTGTGTCATCACTCAGTCAGCTTTATAAATTAAGACTGAGTCACATATCATGGGACCAGCTAACATTTTATCATGAAATGAAAATTTACCTGCAAAGCATCCTCTCTGGTACAAGATTACAGACAATCTCTTAGATCTGAATAGCCCAGCCGAAATAACAGAGCAGGCTAATACTTCCTGAGACCAATAATGTATTCATAACCAATACATTAACTTTTAAATGAAACATTAATAAAACATCTTAAAATGACATGAAAATGAGTAGCATGCAAACATATATACATATATATATAAATAAAATTCTCATATATATGCATATGTATATTCACAGTCACTTTTTTTTCAATTAAAGCAAGTTCAAACGATACAAAGGGTAGCCAGCAGGCAGAAGAGTAATTTTATGTTATTTATTAAATACAATGACTAAACCTCTGGAATAACTTCATCTTCAAAAAGAATCAAATGTGATAAATGGTAGAGGCAGGAAAAATATTCACTGTCAGAAATACAAAGAGAAATAAACACAGTTAACCTAATTCTGAAAACAAGTATACAGTTTCAAATGATTATGAAATGTGTGGGATCACAGGAACATACAGAAGTTGTCATCTTAGAAAGGAAACAGCAAGAGGGAAGAGAAATGGGAACATATGTATATGTATAACTGATTCACTTTGTTATAAAGCAGAAACTAACACACCATTGTAAAGCAATTATACTCTAATAAAGATATTTTTTAAAAAAAAGAAAATAGAAAAAAAGAAAAAGAAAGGAGACAAGACTCAATTTCCTTGAATAGACAAATAAAGGCAGAGAATGGTGACTATACAGAGATATCAGGAAGTGGCATTGTTCTTCCTTCCTTCCTTAGAAAAAGAACCTCTGACATTTTAGTTGGGCAAATGGCTACCTAGAGAAGATTACATTCTTCAGACTTACTAAAGCCAGAGGACTAACTAACTCTTAAGTGAGTTGTAAGGTGATGTGTTGTATGTGATTTCTGGGGTGTGTCCTTAAACAAAGGGATACACCTGTTTTCTTCCTTTTCTTCATCCTCTTTCCTGGAATGTGAATACAATCATTGGATCTCAAGCAGCCATGTGGCTCATGAAGATGGAAGCCACACCCAAGGTACAGGAGAGCATTAAGCTGGAAGTTATCTGGGCTCTTGAGGATCATGAAAGTAGCCCCGAACCTCCCACTTCTTAACTATACATAAGAGAAAATAAATTTTATCCTGCTTGAGCCACTGCTATTTCAGGGGATGTTTCCTTACAAACATGAGGGTAAGGAAGTTAATTATTTGAGAAGCCTCACCTTGGAAAACTTGTCTTCTTAGCAAAGCAGAAGGTAAGATTATAAGCGGAGAGAAAAGAATGAGGAATAGATGAGGTGAGGGCTTGTGTATGGCAGAGTGGGTTAAAGGACATAAGAGAGAACCAACAGAATAGAACTAAAAGGAGTCTCCTGCTGAACTGAGGCCCCAGCTGAGAAAGGAGGGCATGGAAACTTACTAGACAGACAGTCTCATCCCAGTTTTCCACGACAATGCACACCTATGACAATACTGGAAACAGAATACAAACATTGGGGAGCTGTGTGTGGTTAGTGATGGTCAAAGCAGGCAAAAATGAAAGAGTAAGGGAATAAGAAAATCTTGGGTGCCTGTAAAGGCATAGACAAAAGGATAAGAGAACCCAAAGAAAGATAGAAGGAAAAAGAATAGGAAAAAGCTAAGGTTCAGGGTCATGATGAGGGCAAAATCAGATTCAGAGAAAAGAGGAAGAAGGGGTGCCAGTAGAATTTTAAAGAATTTGTGGACACACTTTTAAAGCACCATACCCACATCTACCTGTACCCATAAGCTTTAGTGTTTTACTTCTTGCTGATCCTACCTGCCACAGATCATGCTATACATGCACCTTCCATACTGAGAGGCAAGAGGCACAATTCTGCTGCAGCAGGTAACCTAGAGTCACCCAGTAAGACTCCACAGAGTGAGGGAATCCAAGAGCTGCAAGGGAAAAAAAAAAAAGCCAATTGCACAGCCATGTTCCCTTACTGCTTAAAATAAATTATAATGAAAGGTGTATTTCATTTCTTCTCCTCCCCTTTCTCAAAAAAAAAAAAAAAAGACCTGATAAGTATTATAGCTAGACAGTAAAACAAAACATGTTGAAATAATTCTGCTAAGAAGTTCAGACAACCTTTGAGTTGGGGCCAGCATAGCACAATGAACTCTAAAGGTCTGAGGCGATCTTTGTTTGTTTGTATGATTGTTTGTTATAGAAGGGGTAAGGGAGCAGAAGAGTATGTGGCAGAAGGAAAACACATTTCGAAAATAAAATGTCAGAGCTTTCGGTGGAATGAAGAGATTTAGATTTATTGATAAAGGCTAAAGTTTAAAACATGTCCAAACAGGAACCTATTTGGTATTTGTTTTCAAATCTCACGTTATTTGCAGTTACAACTGAAATGCTGGTAATATTCCCAAGCACGAAGAAATTGATTCTCACACATTTACTTACAGCTTCTGGTAGTTTATGAGTTTCTGGTAAATACAATGTCTGTCTTTTCTCCAACTTTTACACATTCATTTGCCAGTCTAAGGAAAAGATAATCACAGGCTTCACTCCTTCCTTGTGACAGATGTATAAAACAGAAGTCACACAAACATAACGATGCAATGTATACATTCCACAGTGTCTGTGTTCCTGACATATGTTCATGTAGTGCCTGGTGTTGTGTATAAACAGTTCTGATCAGTTACGTGGAATCCCAATTTTGTTGCACTGTGATCACAACATCTGAGCGACCTTGAAAGGTCATTCCCTTCCCATCCCATCTAGGATAATACTCCTATGCCCCTAGATAAGTCCTTGTTGAAAACCTCAGAAGAAGGAAATCCTGCAAACTCTTCTAGTAAACTTGTTTTTAACAATTTACACAGTAAGATTCTTATTTTTGCTATCTTGGAAACTGTTTTCAGGAATGCTGGCATTTAACCTTTCAGCTTCACTAAATGCTTTTTTAATGTAAATAGATATACTTTAATTTGTCTTTGTGGGCCAATAAGAAGTCTGTACATCAGATTGTATTAAAGTAGAGCCCACTTAGAGTTTGATACAATCAGCTCTCATGCCAAGAGTGCCCCAGAGCGGGTGCACGATTCTCTGGCACCAGACTCAGAAGTCACAAGTGCCAACATCATCTTTCGTCGCGACTGCCTCCCTGATGATAGGAAGGTCATTTTGCACCCCCAGGTCCCCCTGTCTGTCACTGTCACACAGAAATGGGGAGGCCAATCTTTGATTTTTCCCTGACAAGTGTCTAAGCAAAGAGTGTTTAAAATAGGTCAAAACTAAGAAATGTTCCCTAATTAACTCTTTCTGTGCACACCCTTCCTCCCCCTTCAGTGTGCTTTCAACAGCCAGTGCCTGTGTATCTTCTTTGGGAATGCCCTTATCCCACTAGGAGGCCAGCTCCTGGGGTTTACATCCCACCTTCTACTGGGTTACTGTTAATCAAAACTGTTCACCAAGGGAGAAGGGAAGCCTAACTCCTTTGCTCCAGGCAAGAAAACACTAAGGTGTAACTTACCTTTCCCTGGGAATCTTCCTGAAGACTTAGCCTGAGACCACGTGCTGCCTTGGCTCTCTCTCCCTTCCTGTCCTGCTCCCCCAGCCCCTCCCTGGTCTCCATTGGGAGCCCTTCTTGAATAAAGCACTTGTACAGGAATTCCCATGTCTGGGTCTGTTTCTGCAGAACCCGACCTAAGACATAGCCAAACCCATAAAAGCAATCAAACTAACAAAACTTTCAAAAGGAGTTATATCTAGTGGGTACCATCAAGAGTTTCCAAGTTAAGACAGGACTCTGTGCCTTTGACGTCTAAAGGGATATGGTAAGAGGAGTAATTTAATATTTGTTGAATTACGAGGGGTCTTTTGAAGACCTCTTGTACTTGGACCATCACTGCCAGTAATGTCCAGATGATTGAAATGAGAGAGAAGCAGTCATTTGATATTTGGACTAGGCAAGATGGGTGAGGTTATGCTACACTTAACAACCAAGCCCCCATGTCAATGGCTAACGACAAAAGAAGGTTTATTTCTCCCTCACACTACACACGACCAACATGGATCGTCAAGGAGCTCTGTTCCGTCTTGGCCTTTATGTCCACATTCACCATGGAAGGGGAAAGCGTACATGGTGAAGCACACTTTGGCCCTCAAAGCTTCTGCTTGTAAGTGACACGTATCACTTCTGCTCATATTTCATGGGCTAAGGCAAGTCAGAAGTCCATGACTAACAGGAAGTAACAAGGAAGTGAATTCTACTGTGCCTGGAAGGATGGGAAACAAAATATTTGTGAACAACGCTCATGATTGGGTCATGAGATCAATCTCCTAAGTATCAACCAGCAGCACCGTGAGAAATGAGGTGTTGACTGCTTCTAAAAAGTGAGGCAGGCACATGACAACTTTGAGCTACCAGAGTTCCTATGAGATTTACTCATTCAACAAACATCTTTTAATATCTTCTCTAAATAAGGGACTATGCTGAGGCCTGGAGGCAGCAGACCATCATGACACTGGCCATGTGCTCTGGCATCAGAGGGTATGTGTCAGAACCCCAGATCCACCACATACTAGCTGCACCAGGTCAAACAAATTACCTTTCTGACTCAGTTTCACTATCTGAAAAATGGAGATAATAGAAATAATAGAAGGTATTTTATAGAATTGATGAGGCAATTAGAAATGATAATGCATGCAAACAGCCAATCAATGTAAGCTATTACCTTCATTATTATTCCAAAAATAAATGAGACATGGTACCCACCCTGGAGAAGCTCACTCTTAGTTACAAGATATGTCTTTTCAACTCATGTCAGTTCTGTTTGAAAGATATTTTGTGAGAACCTACTAGGTGCAGGGTGCTGGACTGGACACTGCAGCATAAGAATGAACCAAACCCTGTCCCTGCCCTTAAAAAGTGGAGAGTTTGGTGGGTGAAACAGAAACAGATAATTTCAGTATTCTTTTTTTTTTTTTTTTTTTTTTTTTTTTGCGGTACGCGGGCCTCTCACTGTTGTGGCCTCTCCCGTTGCGGAGCACAGTCTCCAGACACGCAGGCTCAGCGGCCATGGCTCACGGGCCCAGCCGCTCCGTGGCATGTGGGATCTTCCCGGACTGGGGCACAAACCCGTGTCCCTTGCCTCAGCAGGCGGACTCTCAACCACTGCGCCACCAGGGAAGCCCAATTTCAGTATTCTTGAGTGACAAGGTGGAGGCTAGGGGAATGCAAAAGAGAAAGATTTAGCTAAATCAAGGGTAAACAGACAGCTTTTCGAGGGAGAATTTTTCCTGGGGTGCATTTCATATGTGTGAAATCAGTTCTGCTTTAACTCAAGGTCAGCAAAGAAAGCTTTCAAGCCCTGCAACTCCCAGAATGCCTCCCTACCCAGTCGGTGTTTGGCAGGTGTAGCTAATGGCACGAGCGACTCCCAGCCACTCTGCTCTCATCCTCCATGCAGACTCTTAGAGACTCTCTTCCACAGGACTGCCAGTCAAAACTCGAGAAGGATATGCAAAGGGCACATATCTGCCCCAATGAAATACTGGGTTCTCCTCACAAAGTGAATTGTGATAAACAAATGAAATGTCTCAAAACAGCCACAGCCTTCATGTCACAGGAGTTCTGTGAGCAATTCCACACAGATCTATGACACTATTTTACCCTTGCTGGGGGAGAAATTTTTTAAAATTCTTTTCCATGATTCATCTGCTCTCAGGAACACAAAACCTCCGATTGCATTAAAACGAATATCGGCATCTATCAGTTGTATGAATTTCCTATCTCTTAACCCAGAAAGGCTAACATAAGCTTTCCCTATGACTACAGTCAGATACAATGAGAATAAGATCAACAGGCCAGACACCTCCAAGAGAAATAAGGCATACTTTTCCATATTTAAAAGACCATAGACATATAATATAAATGTGAAGCCAGAGGGCCCTGTTTTTATTTACAATCCACTTGCAAAAGACGGTTTCTATGGCAGCAGGAAATGTCAGGGTTTTTTTCAAAGGAGCTCTTGAATTTACAAAGATTCACTCACCCCATTAGAAATCTTTCTTCTTCTTTGATGGTACGCCAGAATTGATGAATTTGGAGTGATTTATGCCACAATGCTTGTTCTGCAGTGTTCCAGAAGACGACACATGGAAGGGGCTTTCGCTTTCTTCTCTGCCAGTGGGTTTCTTACCGGGGCATCTGCCTGGAGGTTTGTAGACATCTACATGGAAAGGAAGGAACGATGGTTAATTCATTCCATTAGACAAGAAACAGTGGGCGTGCATGAGTGAGAGGGTGGATGCAATCTGCCACTGATGCTTTGAAAGGATGCAGCTTAAGAATTTCCAGTCCCCTGACTGATAGGCTGATCAAATAAACACCTGCATAATTACTCCTGTAATCAAAAGATGAAAGAAACATTGAATCTATCTTTTCATTACTTGTGATTGTAACTAGTGGACTCGGCATCCGTCAGAGACTAGAACTGCTAACATTACTTTCAAATGTGCAGGCCAGACTCCATTTCAGCAAGCAGGTGGTTATTGGCACCAAGGGCCCACTAGTTGAGAAACAGCCTCCCAGGAGGTTTTAAATCTTTGGGTGGCGTGGTCTTCACTGTAAGGGAAAGGCAGTGTTGAGGGGGTGAGAGAGGATGCGGACAGGAAAAAAAGAAAGGAACATTCCCAGAAAAATAAATAACAGTGGCAAAAAAATGTAGAGGAGGCTGATCCGTACAATTGCCAGCCCTGACCTCTCTCCCAAGCCAGACTCACATGGCAAACCGCCCACTGGACGTCTCCATTTAAATGTCTCTCCAGCAACTCAAGCTCGCCACCAACCGGAACCTTCAGCCCTCGTGCAGCACCGGCTTCTTTTCCTGTGCGTACAGCTCAATAAATGGCACGACCATCCACGTGGCCAACAGAGCCGGAAACTGGGTGGTCATCCCAGAGTCGGCCCTCTGTCCTCTCCTACGCCTCAGGGTTCCCACACTCTGCGCTTCCCTGTGGGTCGCAGCCTGAATTGCCACCTCCTGCCTTAGGGGGGCGCCCTCACTGCGCTCCCCGCCCAGGGTCTTCCCCTTCCATCCATCGCCACACTGGTGCCAGAGTGCTCTTTCTACATGCAAATGCAAGCGCGTTTGGGGTTACACTCTTACTTAAAATCCCCAAAGGAGCCCAGAGCTTTTGCAATGGTTTGAAAGCTTGAACTTAGCGATCAAGACTTGTCCCAATCCAGTCCTGCCTGGCTCTTCTCAGCAACTACCTCTGCCCGTCTCTACAAACATCATTTCCGCTGCACAGTGACTGTTCCACGTTGCCCCGAACAGGCTCTGCCGTTTCACAGTGGCTGCCTTCCGACAAGCAACGACCAGGTCGTGCTCAGCGGCAGGGGGCGGGTGGGCTGTCTCAGCATCAGTGTGACATGACACCCACTGAGACAACTAAGAAGCGGAGTCACTGGGCCTCTGAGACCACAAACTATGAACGATGGCCGTACACCCATGGTTTTGTTCCGCTCCCTCTCCTCTGGCACCTGTCGTATTTCACTTTGTAATAGTGAATTGAATGGAGCGAGGGTCCATCAAATACCCTGCTGACAGACAGCCGTGTGGCTAATATTACAGAGTGAGCTGTGCTGGGAGCTCGGTGCTGTGGGTGAGTGCTAATATCCCCATTCCTTGGTTGAGAAAAGTGCTCCAAAATATGGAAAAGAAGCAACATCAGTCCCTTTTCCATAGGAGCAGACTCATCATGTCCTGAGGACAGAAATCCAATTCTAGACCCAGGCTTCCCACTTGCCTTCTCTTTCCTCAAATTTAAAAGCTACAAAGAACTGACCTCTGGCTCCATCCGTTCTTGTCCAGGGCCAAATAATCAGAGCTTGGTGAGAGTTACAGAAAGAGAGCTCTGCCTAAGATTTCCTGTTCTAAACAGGGCACCTGCACCAGCAAAGAAAGAAAAACTCTTCCCTCTTTGATGGAGGAATTTCAATATGTAAATATACCTACATATACCCTTGTGTGCGCACACACACACACACACACACAATGCTTCTTTGCAGACTTATCTGAATAGAAGAATATTAGGAAAAATCCCAGATATGTATCAATAGAGGACTCACTAAACCAGCTGTTAAAAAAGAAAAAGGGCTTCACTGGTGGCGCAGTGGTTGAGAGTCCGCCTGCCGATGCAGGGGATGCGGGTTCGTACCCCGGTCCGGGAGGATCCCACATGCCACGGAACGGCTGGGCCCGTGAGCCGTGGCCGCTGAGCCTGCGCGTCCGGAGCCTGTGCTCCGCAATGGGAGAGGCCACAACAGTGAGAGCCCCGCGTACCAAAAAAAATAAAAAATAAAAAAAGTATTTTAAACCACATATGCCATAAATGTGTGATCTATTCAAAAATTAAATTAAGAAAAGATCTTTCCTATTTGTACACCCCTTTACAGTTTCAAAAGCTATTTCACATGTGTCACCTCATTGAATTCTCACAATTCTATGAGTTGTTATTATTCCCACTTTACAGATAAGAAAGCTAGTTTTGGAGTCATTAAGTGACCTGGAAACAGGGTCATGATTAAAGCCATCAAGATGGCCACAGGTGGCCATGGTAGTGGACCTTCCCACCAGGCCCTCTGTCTGAGAGCATCCAGCAAACCTGGGGGAACTCACTGTGTTTCGTCTTGTGAAGGAGTATGCCACTCTCCTCTTTCCACACTCCTAACTGTGATGCCAGAAAAATCTAACCTTGAATTTAAAAGGTTTTCCTGCGTTGCAACACAAATACCTCTGAGAGGCATGACACACTTATAGTGTGTACAGAGCTTTGGCTTCAAGAGTGGGAAACTGACTCTGTTAACCCATAAGGGTAAATTAATTGAAACCAGTATAATAATGGGTAGGGTACAAGCAAGTAAAAGCTTTTTTTCCTCTCACTGCTACCTGCAAACATCCTTGTTCAGGGTTCCCTTCCTTATCCCTGGCAACAACTTGGGCAGATCAGATCCTGTAGGTTTTCTGCTTCTTCCAGTATTGATGAAGTGTTATCTTCAGGCATAAACAGGACAATCCAATTAGCTACTATCAAGGAGGACCATGTCTCATCCCTGTTTGAGCTTCTGTGCACCCACACACAGGGCAGACCCACAAATCTGCAGACAGAATGGGGTAAGGAAGGTGTGCTCGGCAAGCGTCTAGGCTCGTTAAAATTATTCCTTGGATGTGCACCTTAACTATCTAGGGCCAGCATCCTGTTTTTCTCCATCCTGTATTCCCCTCAGGGTGCACCATCAAGGTGGCTACAGTGGCTGATGGCTCGATGGTGGGCAACATTCACTCACTGGTATGGCAAACTACATTCTTTGTCCAAAGCACCTCCTCTTGGTTGTAAATTTGGCCACAGTTTGGAAGGCACTTCAGGACCAATTTGTCCTGCATCGTTAGGAAGGCTCATTCGTAAATCAGGCACGGATTCTGCTGATAGGCCATTCAATGTGCTAATTCTTTGTCCACAGAACGACAGCATTAGGAAGCTCAGAGAGTCTATGGACCACTGTAAAAGCTGGGTTGGTTACAGAGAGAACCAAGAAATCTGCAGAGCTCCAAAGAGCAGGAACATTCTGCTCAACATGAGGACACTGAGATGAATTTATCTTGCATACTAAGTCTCCTCAATTAGAGAGGAAAAACTCAGGTCTTCTGTCACCCATGGTGGGAGCCAGGCACCTGACTTTACAGTTGAACTAAGACATGATAGAAGGAGGGGGCAGCAGGTGAATGCTAGGGGCCAAAAAGTGGCAAATGTTTACTAACCTTCCTTAGTAACATGATTGGTTAATCTGTTAATGAGCTTCCTTCCAAAGCAACAATGGTGGAGACTAGCTCTCTCTGCTGGGAATGAGGTGCACTGCAGGCAAAGGTGGTAGAGCCATCCAGCCAAGGCATTTCCCAGGAGAGGCGACCAGGGTGGACCACGGAGGTAAAGGGATGGAAACCTCAGAAGGGAGACAGTAAAGGGAAGGCAAGTCCCCCAACCTCTGCTGCTCACTCCCAGCTAGTCTAGGCAGGACTCATCCCCTGTAGTTCATCTTTGCAACAATTCAATACAATGCTGTAGATTTCTGACCAGGAAAAAAAAAATGCAACCTTCTTCATTTATTAATTATATTCATACAATAAAAATATTTGTGGCTAATTCTCTCTTCTAGGTAGGGCCAGTAACTTTTCACTGTCTCCTGCGGGTCGCCACTCTTAGTTTTTTGCCTAACCATTTAGAAAACCTGGATGATGTATTTTAATATTGCTGTAGGTGCAGTTTGACCTTTAAATCACATTATTTAAATATTAATGACATAGCAAGGAAGCAGCCTACTGACAGGTGTTATACAACTCAGACCAAATAGGACACTAAATCCGTGAGCGCCTTTGAAACTCCCATTAGAGATAATGAGGTACAGGCATAGATTTCCACCCAGTGTCCGGCACTGGTTTGCTCCACATCCAGCCAGAATAAATTAACCAATCATTCTTCCTTCAAAATGCCGTGTAATGACTTGTGCAGCTCCACAGAAGGATAACAGGAAAGCACCTATTTTTTTCTCAGTCTTGGAGTAAATGCCACATTCTTGCAAGAGCTGGATTCCACGCTGCTGGATGAGAGTTGCAGCCTTTGCTCTGGAAAGGCCGAGAACAGACACTCCGTTCTGTCCACGTCTTCCTCCTTCCTGGCTTGACAGGACTGGGTGCTCCCAACTCACACTCTAGGTTTCTTGGATCTTTTAGTAGGAAACTGAGGCATCACAGGCGGCAATGACTTACCCTCCTAATACATCCAGTGAACTGAGGGCATCTCAGCTCCCAGGCCAGGGTTTCCTCAACCTCGGTACAATTGTCTTTTGCAGCAGGATGATTTTTTGCTGAGAGGGGCTGTCCTGTGCACTGTCGGATATTTATCAGCAACCCTGACCTCTATGCACTAGATACCAGCAGCAATTCCCCAGCTGTAATACTCAAAAATGTCTCCAGACAATCTGTCTCCAGCAGAGGGGCAAAATTGGCCCTGGTTGAGACTCACTGACATATATTAATTAGATACCTCAGTGTCTTCACATTGCTCCACAGCTATTCAAAGCCCTCACTTCAGAATCCAGCAACCTGGACGATTCACCTGCTGATTAAAGTTGCCATATTCTTCACGGTGCTCTAGACCAGAAAAGGGAATTAAAGTTGCAGTGGAATATAAGAGACCAGGAGGATGACTCTGAGTTAATCACCTTAGATTGAAATAAGAGAAGTCCATGAATTCTAGGGGAATTCTTTCCCTAACCACGCTGGATCTGACATACCATAGTCTTAACACTCAATTAAAATTGAACCTGACTCTACTTATTCTAGAAATACTTGGTTTTTTGTTTTGTTATTTTCACTTTTATTTTTTTTTAATTTTTAAAATTTTTATTTTATATTGGAGTATAGCTGATTAACAATGTTGTTTTAGTTTCAGGTGCACAGCAAAGTGATTCAGTTATACATATACATGTATCTATTCTTTTTCAAATTCTTTTCCCATTTAGGTTATTACAGGGTATTGAGCAGAGTTCCCTGTGCTATATAGTAGGTCCTTGTTGGTTATCTATTTTAAATATAGCAGTGTGTACATGTCAATCCCAAACTCCCAATCTATCCCTCCTCCCACCCCCCACCCCCAGTAACCATAAATCCATTCTCTAATCTGTGAGTCTGTTTCTGTTTTGTAAGTAAGATAATAAATGTTTGTATCATTTTCTTTAGATTCCACATACCATATAAGCGATATCATATGATATTTGTCTTTCTCTCTCTGACTTACTTCACTTATAGAAATAATACTTGTTGATCATGGGTCGCCATGCAATGAGCCGTGGTACAGACAATCTGGCTGTCATATTTTCATATTTGATTTGGTTTGAGTTAGATATTTTCTAATATTTGTAACTGTGCTAGGATATTAATAATATTACTCAAAATAATCCAAAAGCCCATGCAATGGTCCCATTCTTCTGAAGAGTACATTCTGAGAATTTAAGCCGACAAGAAGTTGAGGAGCTGCTGAGAAAAGTCCTGAGTGGAGATGCATCACCAATGAACCAACCAGTGACTGAGAACTTGAGCACCTATCTGGGCACTGTGATGCCCGCAGACAGACATCTCTTCATTGATGCTGTTTTTGTATGTATTCCTGAAGATCTGTTGATGTCTACAGCAGAAAAAATAACTTGCAGGTTTATAATTAGGGTCCAGGTTACAATTTTGGCTAACCCAAATGGATTTTATACCCGATACCATTTCATCAAACCACTAATACTCTGATAAACAAAAATGCACGTGAATCTCTCAGAGCACGCTGGAATAGACACATCTCGAATATCACAGTGGGACCCCTGGTCAATTCAGTATGTTCCTCTGTTGCTTCACACAATCTAACCTCAACCTAGGTCGGTCGTTCTCAAAGGCCACAAGGTAATGCTGACGCAGCTAACCTTTGAGACCCACGGACCTAGAAAATGAGTCTCATGGAGAAATTCTATCAAACCATAATTCATAAAATTGCTCATTTTCCTTACTACTACCAAACGTAATCCAGTTATCTCTGCATGTATTATTACTCACATTACTAACATGCACAATATTGTTTGTAGGTGGATTAGAAAAAGAACAATGCATAATCAACAGAATCCTCGTCTCCTTTTCTCCCTCGAAAGTCTTGAACTACATTAGAATCTGGCTGACGCCCACCAAATCTAAGAAATTCTGAGCATCTTGGCACCTTCCTCTTTATCCCTTATACATTATTAGGGAACATATGTTGTTTAATCAAAAGATAACATTACCCTGGATAATGTTCATGAGCACTGGCAAATATTTCATTTACAAGCTGCCATAGTTAATTATCTGGAAAAATATAGATATTCGCATTTGGCCAAATTCCTTGTACCTCCTCCCTCTGTATCTCTTCTGCAAACAGCAGCCCCAGCCAGCTGTCCCACTGCTTTTGCAAACAAAGCTTTTAAAATACAGGCCCACTGGTTTTTAAAAAGTCTGTTTCTAGTTGGCAATGCATCGCTGTGAACTAATATGGGAAATAAGGCCAGAGCACGTCAGGGAGGATGAGAGATTCTGACAGAGGGAGAGAGGACAGAGGCTGTCATCAAGTACCAACACCCCAGTAAGGATCAGAGTTTCCGTACAGGTGGGCTCTGCAGCCACACTGATGGGGTCAAATCCCAGCCCTACCCCTCAGACCACCTCCTTGAAAAAGCGGGACAATGGCTCCTCACAGAGTTGTGGAGGATTACATGAGCTAATCCAAGTAAAGCTATTAGCTTAGAGCCTGGCATGTAATAAGTACTCTGTACATTTCAGCTGTTTCATTACAGTTTTGTTATAGCCCCCAAATCATTTCTGAAGACAAAAGACATAACTGTTTAGAAGTAAAGATTGTCAACGGGAGTTCCTCCATAGAAAGCCAAGAAAATCCTTGTCAAAACAGTGTTTTGTTCATTGCTAGTGTAATGTATAGCAGGCCAAAGCAGAAATAAGTCTTGTTAAGATAGAGTCCTAGAGATGGGTTCAAGATGGTGGAGTAGAAGCACATGCTCTCATTCCCTCTTTTGAGAGCACTGGAATCACAACTAACTGCTGAACAATCATTGACAGGAAGACAATGGAACTCACCAAAAAAGATACCCCACAGGCAAAGACAAAGGAGAAGCTGCAGTGAGATTGTAGGAGGGGCGTATCACAATAAAATCAAATCCCATAACTGCTGGGTGGGTGACTCACAAACTGGAGAACACTTATACCACAAAAGTCCACCCACTGGAGTGAAGGTTCTGAGCCCCACATCAGGCTTCCCAACCTGGGGTCCTGGCGACGGGAGGAGAAATTCCTAGAGAATCAGGCTTTGAAGGCTAGCAGGATTTGATTGCAGAACTTCAGTAGGACTGGGGGGAACAGAGACTCTACTCTTGGAGGGAACACACAAAGTAGTGTCTGCATCGGGACCCAGGGGAAGGAGCAGTGACCCCACAGGAGACTGAACCAGACCTACCTGCTAGGGTTGAGGGGTCTCCTGCAGAGGCAGGGGGCAGCTGTAGCTAACCAAGGGACAAGGACACTGACAGCAGAAGTTCTGGGAAGTACTCCTTGGCGTGAGCCCTCCCAGAGTCCACCATTAGCCCCACCAAAGAGCCTGGGTAGGCTCCAGTGTTGGGTTGCCACCTGCCAAACAACCAACAGGGAGGGAACCCAGTCTCACCCAGCAGCAGACAAGTGGATTAAAGTTTTACTGAGCTCTGCCCATCAGAGCAACAGCCAGCTCTACCCTCCACCAGTCCCTCCCATCATGAAACTTCCACAATCCTCTAAGATAGCCTCATCCACCAGAGGGCAGAGAGAAGAAGCAAAATGAACTACAATCCTGCAGCCTGTGGAACAAAAAACACATTCACAGAAAGATAGACAAGATGAAAAGGCAGAGGGCTATGTACCAGATAAAGGAACAAAATAAAACCAAATAAATAAATAAATAAATGAAATGGAGATAGGCAATCTTCCAGAAAAAAAATTCAGAATGATAGTGAATAATGATAGTTAATGATAGGACCTCGGAAAAAGAATGGAGGCAAAAATCGAGAAGATTCAAGAAATGTTTAACAAAGACCTAGAAGAATTAAAGAACAAACAAACAGTGATGAACAATAAAATAACTGAAATGAAAAACACACTAAAAGGAATCAATAGCAGAATAACTGTGGCAGAAAAACAGATAAGTGACCTGGAAGACAGAATGGTGGAATTCACTGCTGCAGAACAGAAAAAAGAATAAAGAATGAAAAGAAATGAACATAGCCAAAGAGACCTCTGGGACAACATTAAATGCAACAACATTCACATTATAGGGGTCCCAGAAGGAGAAAAGAGAGAGAAAGGACCCAAGAAAATATTTAAAGAGATTATAGTTGAAAACTTCCCTAACATGGGGAAGGAAATAGTCACCCAAGTCCAGGAAGCACAGAGAGTCCCATACAGGATAAACCCAAGGAGAAACATTCCAAGACACATAGTAATCAACTTGGCAAAAATTAAAGACAAAGAAAAATTATTGAAAGCAGCAAGGGAAAAATGACAAATAACATACAAAGGAACTCCCATAAGGTTAACAGCTGATTTCTCAGCAGGAACTCTACAAGCCAGAAGGGAGTGGCATGATATACTTAAAGTGATAAAAGGGAAGAAACTACAACCAAGATTACTCTACCCAGCAAGGATCTCAATCAGATTTGATGGAGAAATCAAAAGATTTACAGACAAGCAAAAGCTAAGAGAATTCAGCACAACCAAACCAGCTCTGCAACAAACGCTAAAGGAACTTCTCGAAGTGGGAAACACAAGAGAAGAAAAGGACCTACAAAAACAAACCCAAAACAATTAAGAAAATGATCATTGAAACATACATATAGATAATTACCCTAAACGTGAATGGATTAAATGCTCCAACCAAAAGACACAACTTGCTGAATGGATACAAAAACAAGATCTATATATGCAGTCTACAAGAGACCCACTTCAGACCTAGGGACACATACAGACTGAAAGTGAGGGGATGGAAAAAGATATTCCATGCAAATGGAAATCAAAAGAAAGCTGGAGTAGCAATACTCAGATAAAATAGACTTTAAAATAAAGAATGTTACAAGAGACAAGGAAGGACACTACGTTAATGATAAAGGGATCAATCCAAGAAGAAGATATAACAATTATAAATATATATGCACCCAACATAGGAGCAACTCAATACATAAGGCAGCTGCTAACAGCTCTGAAAGAGGAAATCGACAGTAACAAAATAATAGTGGGGGACTTTAACACCTCACTTACACCAATGGACAGATCATCCAGACAGAAAATTAATAAGGAAACACAAGCTTTAAATGACACAATAGACCAGATAGATTTAATTGATATCTATAGGACATGCCATCCAAAAACAGCAGATTACACTTTCTTCTCAAGTGCACACAGAACATTCTCCAGGATAGATCACATCTTGGGTCACAAATCAAGCTTCGGTAAATTTAAGAAAATTGAAATCATATCAAGCATCGTTTCTGACCACAATGCTATAAGATTAGAAATCAATTACAGGGAAAAAAAGTCACAAACACATGGAGGCTAAACAATACGTTACTAAATAACTAACAGATCACTAAAGAAATCAAAGAGGAAATCAAAAAATACCTAGAGACAAATGACAATGAAAACACGATGATCCATAAACTATGGGATTCAGCAAAAGCAGTTCTAAGAGGGAAGTTTATAGCTATACAAGCCTACCTCAAAAAACAAGCAAAATCTCGAATAAAAAATCTAACATTACAACTAAAGGAACAAGAGAAAGAAGAACAAACAAGACCCAATGTTAGTAGAAGGAAAGAAATCATAAAGATCAGAGCAGAAATAATTGAAATAGAAACAAAGAAAACAATAGCAAAGGTCAATAAAACTAAAAGCTGGCTCTTTAAGAAGATAAACAAAATTGATAAACCATTAGCAAGACTCATCAAGAAAAAGAGGGAGAGGACTCAAATGAATAAACTTAGAAATGAAAAAGGAGAAGTTACAACAGACACAGCAGAAATACAAAGCATCCTAAGAGACTACTACAAGCAACTCTATGCCAATAAAATGGACAACCTGGAGGAAATGGACAAATTCTTAGAAAGGTATAACCTTCCAAGACTGAATCAGAAAGAAATAGAAAATTTGAACAGCCAATCACAAGTAATCAAATTGAAAGTGTGATTAAAAATCTTCCAACAAACAAAAGTCCAGGACCAGATGCCTTCACAGGTGAATTCTATCAAACATTTAGAGAAGATCGAACACCCTCCCCACATAGCTGGGTAGGGCAAAAGAAAAAAAGAGAAAACAGAGACAAAAGGATAGGGACCGGACCTGCACCAGTGGGAGGGAGCTGTGAAGGAGGAAAACTTTCCACACACTAGGAAGCCCCTTCGCAGGCGGAGACTGCGGGTGGCGGATTGGGGGAGCTTCGGAGCTGCGGAGGAGAGCGCAGCAACAGGGGTGCGGAGGGCAAAGCGGGGAGATTCCCGCACAGAGGATTGGTGCCGACCGGCACTCACCAGCCCGAGAGGCTCGTCTGCTCACCCGCCGGGGCGGGCTCGGCTGCGAGCTGAGGCTTGGGCTTTGGTCCGAGCGCAGGGAGAGGACTGGGGTTTGCAGCGTGAACACAGCCTGAAGGGGTTAGTGCACCACGGCTAGCCGGGAGGGAGTCCGGGAAAAGGCCTGGAGCTGCCGAAGAGGCAAGAGACTTTTGCTTCCCTCTTTGTTTCCTGGTGCGTGAGGAGAGGGGATTAAGAGCGCTGCTTAAAGGAGCTCCAGGGACAGGCGCGAGCTGCGGCTAAAAGCGCGGACCCCAGAGACGGGCATGGGACGCTAAGGCTGCTGCCGCCACCAACAAGCCTGTGTGAGAGCACAGGTCACTATCCACACCTCCCTTCCGAGGAGCCTGTGAAGCCCGCCACTGCCAGGTTCCCGGGATCCAGGGACAATTTCCCCGGGAGAACGCACGGCGAGCCTCAGGCTGCTGCAACGTCACAACGGCCTCTGCCGCCGCAGGCTCGCCCCGGCCTGAGTGAGCCAGAGCCCCCGAATCAGCAACTCCTTTAACCCCGTCCTGTCTGAGCGGAAAAACAGACGCCCTCCGGCGACCTACATGCAGAGGCAGGGCCAAATCCAAAGCTGAGCCCCTGGGAGCTGTGAGAACAAAGAAGAGAAAGGGAAATCTCTCCCAGCAGCCTCAGAAGCAGCGGATTAAATCTCCACAATCAACTTGATGTAACCTGCATCTGTGGAATACCTGAATAGACAACGAGTCATCCCAAATTGAGGAGGTGGGCTTCGAGAGCAAGATTTATTATTTTTTCCCCTTTCCCTCTTTTTGTGAGTGTGTGTGTGTATGCTTCAGTGTGAGCTTTTGTCTGTATAGCTTTGCTTCCACCATTTGTCCTAGGGTTCTATCCGTCTGTTTTTTTTTTTTAATTTTTTTCTTAATAATTATTTTTTATTTTAATAACTTTATTTTACTTCTATTTTAATAACTTTATTTTATTTTACTTTATCTTCTTTCTTTCTTCCTTTCCTTCCTTCCTTGAATTTTTATCATAAATTCAACACCCATTTATAATAAAAGCCCTGCAGAAAGTAGGCATAGAGGGAACTTTCCTCAACATAATAAAAGCCATATATGACAAACCCACAGCCAACATCGTCCTCAATGGTGAAAAACTGAAAGCATTTTGACTAAGATCAGGAACAAGACAAGGTTGCCCACTCTCACCACTCTTATTCAACATAGTTTTGGAAGTTTTAGCCACAGCAATCAGAGAAGAAAAGGAAATAAAAGGAATCCAAATCAGAAAAGAAGAAGTAAAGCTGTCACTGTTTGCAGATGACATGATACTATACATAAAGAATCCTAAAGATGCTACTAGAAAACTACTAGAGCTAATCAATGAATTTGGTAAAGTTGCAAGATACAAAATTAATGCACAGAAATCTCTGGCATTCTTATACACTAATGATGAAAAATCTGAAAGTGAAATCAAGAAAACACTCCCATTTACCATTGCAACAAAACGAATAAAATATCTAGGAATAAACCTACCTAAGGAGACAAAAGACCTGTATGCAGAAAATTATAAGACACTGATGTAAGAAATTAAAGATGCTACAAATAGATGGAGAGATATACCATGTTCTTGGATTGGAAGAATGAACATTGTGAAAATGACTCTAGTACCCAAAGCAATCTACAGATTCAATGCAATCCCTATCAAACTACCAATGGCATTTTTTACAGAACTAGAACACAAAATCTTAAAATTTGTATGGAGACACAAAAGACCCCAAATAGCCAAAGCAGTCTTGAAGGAAAAAAAGGAGCTGGAGCAATCAGACTCCCTGGCTTCAGACTATACTACAAAGCTACAGTAATCAAGACAGTATGGTACTGGCACAAAAACAGAAATATAGATCAATGGAACAGGATAGAAAGCCCAGAGATAAACCCATGCACCTATGGTCAACTACTTTATGACAAAGGAAGGAAGGATATACAATGGAGAAAAGACAGTCTCTTCAATAAGAGACTGTCTTTTCCCAGCAAAGTGCTGGCAAAACTGGACAGCTACATGTAAAAGAATGAAATTAGAACACTCCCTAACACCACACACAAAAATAAACTTAAAATGGATTAGAGACCTAAGTGTAAGACCAGACACTATAAAACTCTTAGAGGAAAACATAGGAAGAACACTCTTTGACATAAATCACAGCAAGATTTTTTTTGATCCACCTCCTAGACTAATGAACATAAAAACAAGAATAAACAAATGGGACATAATGAAACTTAAAAGCTTTTGCACAGCAAAGGAAACCATATATAAGAGGAAAAGACATCGCTCAGAATGGGAGAAAATATTTGCAAATGAATCATCGGACAAAGGATTAATCTACAAAATATATAAACAGCTCATGCAGCTCAATATTTAAAAAACAAACAACCCAATCCAAAAATGGGCAGAAGACCTAAATAGACATTCTCTGAAGAAGACATACAGATGGCCAAGAAGCACATGAAAAGCTGCTCAACATCACTAATTATTAGAGAAATGCAAATCAAAACTACAATGAGGTATCACCTCACACCAGTTAGAATGGGCATCATCAGAAAACCTACAAACAACAAATGCTGGAGAGGGTGTGGAGAAAAGTGAACCCTCTTGCACTGTTGGTGGGAATGTAAGTTGATACAGCCACTATGGAGAACAGTATGGAGGTTCCTTAAAGAACTAAAACTAGAATTACCATATGACCCAGCAATCCCCCTACTGGGCATATACCCAGAGAAAACCATAATTCAAAAAGACACATAGGGCTTCCCTGGTGGCGCAGTGGTTGAGAGTCTGCCTGCCGATGCAGGGGACATGAGCTCGTGCCCCGGTCTGAAAAGATCCCACATGTCATGGAGCGGCTAGGCCTGTGAGCCATGGCCACTGAGCCTGTGCATCCAGAACCTGTGCTCCACAACGGGAGAGGCCACAACAGTGAGAGGCCTGTGTACTGCAAAAAAAAAAAAAAAAAAAAAAAAAAAGACACATGCACCCCAATGTTCATTACAGCACTGTTTACAATAGCCAGGTCATGGAAGCAACCTAAATGCCCATCAACAGACGAATGGGTAAAGAAGATGTGGTACATATATGCAGTGGAATATTACTCAGCCATAAAAAGGAATGAAATCGTGCAATTTGCAGAGATGTGGATGGACCTAGAGACTGTCATACAGAGTGAAGTAAGTCAGAAAGAGAAAAACAAATATCGTATATTAACGCATATATGGGGAACCCAGAAAATGGTACAGTTGAACTGGTTTGCAGAGCAGAAATCGGGACACAGATGTAGAGAACAAACGTATGGACACCAAGGTGGGAAAGCGGTGGGGGTGTGGGGGGGGTGTGATGAATTGGGAGATTGGGATTGACATGTATACACTGATGTGTATAAAATGGATGGCTAATACGAAAATAAATAAATAAGTAAACATTTTTTAAAAAGGGGACAAAAATAAATAAATAAAAATTTTAACAAAGATAGAATCCTATAGGAAGCTTGCTTACCTGCACTCTAGACACTAAAATCATGACTATGAAAAATCAGGCCAAGACCACCTAGTCAAGGCACCTGGATATAGCCATGTGTAATGCCTAGAAATTTTTCATTTATAAATAATATTACAAAGACTACAAAATAATTTGTTGACCAGCCAGACCAACACTCTATAGTGAAAACAAATATTTACTATGCACAAAGATATCTAAGGACCACAAAGAAAAATGGTTATGATATCCATCTCCATTTCATTCTTACCAAGGAACTAGTAATTATTCTGGGACACAGTAATCACTCAGTAATAAATAGTTGTCAAATATCTAACAATGTGGCTAAAGGAATAATTCTGGTCTGGACTATATTCTTCTGCCAGGTTCTCAGTATCCTTTTGTGTACCAGTGTGATAGTATTAGGAAGTGGGGTCTTTGGGAGGTCATTAGGATTAGATGAGGTCATGAGGGTGGAGCCCTCATAAACAGGATTCCTGTCACAAAAGAGTTTGCTTCCTCCTGCCATGTGAGGACACAACAAGAAGACCACCTACAAGCCATGAAGCAAGTCCTCACCAGACATCTGCCAGTGCCTTGAACTTGGACTCCCCAGCCCCAGAGTTGTTTAAGCCACCTAGTACATGGTAATTTGTTGAGGCATCCTGAGAAGACTAAGACGCCAAACAGTGTCATCAGGAACCAGCTCTCAACTCGTCTCTTTGATGACATCATCCTCAAGTTCCTCAGGATTGAGCCCATCATCTTATATTCCCAATGATATAATGTGAAGTCCAGAGGGAGTGAGACAGAGACTCTGTCTCCCGTAATACTATACCCACAATCCCTGAATAGGGCCTTTTTGACGCCAATAGACCTGATTTGGGTCTTAGGCCTATTCCTGAGCCAGTCCACAGCCAGGAAGATAGAATGCACTGACTGGCTAACTTGTATCATGTGATCCTCCCTGAAACCTGAAGCAGACTCATTTCCTCAAAGCATATGGTCTGAGAATGGAGAATCAGGGCACACTTGCCTCAAAAAGGGGCATTTATGCTGGGCACAATAACCACACACTTTCCCTATAATAGTATAAAAATCTCTCAGGCCAGCAGAACATTTCTTTAAAACTTTGGAAATTGCCTGTAATGTACACCGGAGAGTCACTGAGAAAAAAAGTATTTGAGGGAACATAATTATGCGAGAAAGTAAAAATATGAAAAGTTAAAATGATATTAGTAACCATACACTAACATTTGAAGTTCATGATGACTTTTTTATGAGGGTCAATGGTAGGTCATTGAAATGACAAAGCTTTGTATCATCTTAATCATTTTAAGGTCAGGAGGGATTTGGAAGTGAGATTATTGAAGAGAAAAAGTATTGTATGTTGAATTTATCACCCTCACACATTTTATCTCAAGAATACTTGCTCCTGCTCTTTGCTGCTGAGAGGCCTTGAGATGTTTAGAAGGTGCAGATTCTAAGTAGGCCAGTGAGGGGTCTCCCGAGGAGCAGGCAATATCTGGTCTGCTGGTGAAGGTTTTATCCAGGATCCAGCTGCTATCAAGAGCAATTCCATATACCAACGTGGAGATAAACAGTAACCCACAGGCCCAGGGTACAGGGAAGTAGCCCCCTCTGTTTCCTGGTAACCCATGCTCAAGACCAGTGGTTTTTACCTCTGCTCACCTAATCAAAAGGTATCTCACTCAGCACCCTTCTAGGTGTACTAGTAATCAGATGCTCTGAAATACCCTTGCAAAAGAAGAATAAAATCTGAAAAAAAAATGTATAGAATTAGTAATTCTGCTTTTATTTGTTTGTATCTAGGAATCCCCCCAAATTATGATCTATTCCTAAATTCTACTTTTCTATGGAAATCATTCTATGCAGAAGAAAGGAAGGGGCAAGCTAGGGATGCACATTCTTGGATTGCTCATCCCAGATCTTTACATATGTAGGCTTTTTAATTCTCACAACAACCCTGAGATGTAAATTATTATACCCATCTTACAGATGAGGACAGTAACTTCCCCAGAGACTCAGCCTACAGTGAGCAGTGCTTTGAGCCCAGGGCCATCTCATTTCAAAGTTCAGATTTCCCTTTAGTATATTGCCTCCCAATGTTTTTTTTTGTGTTTTTTTTCTATTTACTAATAAGAAGAGAGCCATAGAAATGACTCTAGTTTCTTGGTTTGCTTTCTTTCCAAGCAGAGTAGCTAATATTCTTTTGAATCCATTTCTTCCATTACCAGTGGAAGCAGGACGTCAAAGTACCCTTTCAAGAAAGGCTGGTGGAAAAGAAGGCATGTGGCAAAGTGGTGAGAGTTGAAGACTGGAGCCACAAAGCCCTTGTGTGGGCTCTGTCCCTTCCTGGCTGTGTGTCTTTGAGCAAGTTATTTAACTCCTCTGTGCTTCACTTTCCTCATCTGTTAGATGGAGATAATAATACCTACATCACAGGATTATTGTGAGACATTAATGAGTTATCATATAACAGAACAGTGCCCAGCACATAGTAAGTTCCCAGTAAATGTTAACTTCCATTAATGTTCCTCCTTGTCCTCACTTGGTACAACCCACAAGGCCCTCAGCCTGCCTACAATTATCAACCCTGTAGGAAGAATGTAGTGTTTCGCATGCACTTTAGTTAGTTACTGATTTGTTGGCATTTGTGGACAGCGTGCTCTTCCCAGATGTCTTTTAAGCCCATCTGTTAGCTCAGTGGTTTTCAAATTTGAGTGTAAATCAGAATCATCTGGGGCACATGGGAACCCACAGACTGCTGGGCCCACCCCTAAAGTCTCTGATTCTAGGTCTAGGATGGAGCCTGAGACTTTGCATCTCTAACAAGTTCCCAGATGGTACTCTTGGTCCAGGAATGATATTTGGAGACCTCCCGTAAGAGACACATCCTAGCATATAAGGAGTCTGCTTAGCTCCACTAGGGAAGACTTGTGATGCAGTGAAGGAATGTAACAAATCAACAGGGGAAAATGACCAAAACCGAATGGACTGCAAGGCTTCTGCCTTCTAAGGAGGGAGCTGGGGGAGTGTCATTAACCATATAAGTAAGTCCTAAAATCTCTCTCCTACTCTTTTTCCCTTTCAGCAGACACCGGTGGAGAGGTAGAAAGTCTGAGGCCATTGTTCATGGTCCAATGAGCTGCAAACCACTTTTGTGAGCCCTTGGATGTGCAAAGAGACCCAGGGCTGAGCTAAGCGCTTTGGACTTTTTCCTGTTGTTATTCCTTAGTGGGAAGAGGACAGGAGTTGAGGAGGGAAGAGAAATAAACAAGATAAAGGAAGGGAGCAAGAAAATGAGTGAGAAATGCCAAGGAACACGTTGTGAAGCTGGAGCTCGGGTTGGTGAAAATGGTGAAGGGGTTATAAAGAATATTGTCCAATTTTAGGTTGTTTGGATTTTTGTAGTATCAATTCTCTCTATTTTCCCAAATCTTCACTGAAGTCAATTACCACTTCAAGGCCTTGGGGTTTGGAGCACAGGGTTGTAAAGCAAGGAAGGAGGCCAAGTTCTGCGGCTCAGATGATGAATTTTGGAACATGACAGCGTGAGCAGGACAGAAACATGCTCTGTGAACTGAATTACTCTGGGAAACAGAGGCTTGAAGCCAGAGGCAACCAGCAGAAATGTAAGCCACCCTCTCCTAGAATCCCTCAAGAGACTGGGAATGACTCCGACTTCCTACTGAATTTGGAACAAGATCAGAGACAACTTGCTTTGAATCTCAGTGGTCAGGAGACCTCAGCAGACATCTGGCTAATACAAAACTACTCTGAGTGGTTTGTAGGAGTGAGCAGATCTCAGGTTTCTAGGTTAGGAACAACCAGATAGTTGTTAATGTAACCACGAGCCCTCCTTCCTGCATTGCTTTGCACAAGTGGGCTAAGAAACATGGGGGTCCCTAGTTCTGTACACCTTGAAGTATCTTTAAGATGATGGCTCATGCCCAAGAGTTTGAGAATCATCATCCTTTGAGAATGAATATATTTTGCACCTTCCTAGTATGACTCAAAAGCCCTGGGGAAGGGAAGTACAAGTTTTTAAGTATGAGAAAAGAAAACATTAATTGGTCGGTGGCAGTTAAAAAGTAATGAGTAATTGGTATTGGCTTTCTGCTGTAATTTACATGGTAACATTTTTCTCCTCCACAATAAAATTCACAAACAACAGAGACATCTGTTTATTGGTCTTCTGTCTCCCGTCTGCATTCATTAGGCATCTGGGTGGGGTGGCAGGAACTTCTAACTCTTCTACCCCTCCCCTGACTGAAGATCTGATTCCACTTCCCTTCTTTCACCCAGAGGTGCCTCTTACCAAGCTGTAACTAAAACCAGTTTCTGTGGGTGTTTTTTAAGTACTAATGGCATACCCCATTTGCAGATGGAATCATCCTGGTGGTGGATGAAAAGCCAAAGAGTTTCTGAAAGTATCCTCCAGTGTCTGCCCGCACCCCGTGCCAAGTATGCACACTAAGGGGTGTGAAGAAGGGAGCTTTCAGTAAAGCTTTCACACCTGAGATCCAAGGATATCAGGTGCCCAGGGATGCAAGAGTGGCAGAAGGAAAAATTTTTACAGCACGTACGGTACAATCAAGTCCCATCAGGTACACACTTAAAAAGAACATTATCTTCTTTGGGATGGTTGCTATCACTTCTGTCCACTCCATGGAGCTGTTTCAACATAGTACCCTATCATCTCACATCAATGTCAAATTACTGGAGCAATAGGTCCATAAAAGGACTGTGTGTAGTCATGTGACTGAGCTGAAAATTCAAGAAGAAATGCACTCAATTGTGTAGTAATGGAGAAAATGTCTGAGGCTTGGTACTCTTCTCTAGCTACCTCCACCCCTTCCTAAACAAACTTTGGGCATTTTCGCTAATGCAACCACAGCTGAAATTGAAGAATGCTAAACTTCAGAACAGACACTTTGTACATCAAAGCTAGAGCTATGTGCAGGCTGCTATAGTTTGGCCCAAAGAGAAGGTTTGACCTAGGAGATGTTAGTGGAGCTCTTTACCCAGAACAGTTCCCCCAATTGCTGCCATCACTCTCCTGGTTGGCTTTACCCAAGGAGGAGATGGTACAGTTGAAAGATCTTGGTCTTCAGAGCCAAAGACGCTTCAGTCTCAGTTCTGACACTGGCTAGCTGCACAGCTGAAGAGCCTTGGTCAGTTCACTCAACCCCTCTGAGACCCAGTTTCTCCTTCATTAAAACGGGAATCACTACATTTACCTCGTAGTAGCTGTACTTAGTAAGCACTCAGTAGATTTTTTTTTCTTTCATGATCGTTGCTGTAGTTGCTGCTGTTGAAATACGACAGAAGGAAGGGATAGAATCCCAGGAGTGAGAAACTATTTCTTGAGAAGGAAGGAAAACACATTCTCACACAAAGGAAGGAAGCCCCGCCTGGTCTCTGTCAGGTCCAGTGTGTGGCTGAACCACACTGACGCTATTCTGTCAGCTCCATCTTAGGCCGCAGTCCTACCCCCTCCCCTTTCTGCATGACTGGGCTTTAGCCTACTCACAAGGAATGCACCCAGGCCAGATAAGTTCCCAATCACCTTTTACCCTTGCTTTCCCCTGATATGAGAACTGGAAGAATGCCTTTTACAGATGCAGACGGTTAATGGTCCTTGAGGAATAATGGTAATGAGACCCCTGGGGGAAAAAAAAAACCCTGGTTCCTGTTGGCACAGATGTGTTTCTCCCTTGGTAGTCAGGTTCTATTTCTAGCTTTGGACCTTTTAAATCCCCGGTACCCCTTTGAGTGGTGTGGAGTGAAGCTGTGAATGTCTCTGAATCATCCTCCGCCCAGTCCTGCCTGTATGGAAGTTACCTGCAATGAAAATCATCATTACACTTTATGGAGTTTTCTGCTTCATTTTTTGGTCTCAAAGTTCCTTCTCAGTTTGGAGGATATTATTCCATATTCCCACCAACCAACACCCAGATATCTTAACTCTGCCCTGCAGAGTTAAGAAATATATTTAGATAGCCCTAGAAAGACAGAAAAGCCCTTCCAATTCTGCCCAACCTGAAAATTCCCCAGTCCTGTAAAAACGGATAGTGAACTCTTTAAAGGCTACCAAAATATACTTAAAGGCAGATCAGAAAGCCACGCCAATTGAATGGTCACCAAGACATCTCCTTTTGTTCTATAAAACCTATACAGCCCCTTCAAACCCCTGCTGAAAGGAAAGTGACAGTGCTGCTGTAAGCTTACGAATAAATGGCCTTTGCTAACTGGGTCGCTGGTTTGTTTTTGTCTTTGACAGCAGGGTAACCTATTAATTCACCAAAAGTCATTAACGCCTCTCCCCTGACTTGTTGCCAGAGGGTAAGTTTGGAAGGGATGTGTTGCAGGACACGGAGGCTTACACAGGGTCAGGACTGAGGCAAGAAGGAGAGTGTGGATTGCTTCCTGCAAGAAGGGGGACCTGGGGCAACAAACATGCACCAGAGGCAGGCTGGGTTCCTGGGATGAAGAAGAGAAGGAAGCTAAATGAGAAAGGGTGTTTTATAAAGAAAGGAACAGAACGCTAAAGACAGATGTTACCAAAGTCACACTTGCTTCCAGTGACTGGCACTGGCTTTGGAAATACCGTGATTCTGAGCTAAAGGCACCATCTGTTTTCAGGTGTAGCGCATATAAATTTGCTCCATTGGACTTCGGTATAAGTAACATCACATTGCTTTATTTTCGGTTTAGATTTAATTTGGTAAGGTGCCTAATGTCGTGTAAATTCATACATAAGTCCTAGGAAGGGAGAAATGGCTTACACAGAGCAGAAAATTTGAGGAAGGGATGCATGTTCTTACATCCCTATTGGTTGCTGCTGGAAGAAGAAGGAAGAGGAGGAAAAGAAGATGAATTAGATGAAGAAGAAGAAGAAAAAGGGGAAGGGGAAGAGGAAGGAGATGGAGGAGAAGGGGAAAAGGAAGAGGAAGAAGGGGAAGGGGAGGGGAGGAGGAGGGGAGGGGGAGAGGAGGGGAGGGGGAGGGGAGCGGGAAGGGAGCGGGAGGGGAGGGGGAAGGGAGGGGAAGGGGAGGGAGGGGGAGTGGGAGGGGAAGAGGAGGGGAGGAGAAGGGGGAGAGGAGGGGGAGGGGAGGGGGAGGAGGAGGGAGAGAAGGAAACAACAGGCCCAAGGCGGGGCCACTGCCCCCTGTACTGCAAACTAAGACTTAATTGCAGTTCCTGATCAGCACTAGTGAGGTAACCTTGCTGGAAACAATCCTTTCTTTTTTTAGCTAATAACCTCCTTCTCCCTCTAGGTTCTATAAAAGCCTTGATTTTGTACAGTTCCTCAGAGCCCCTTTTCTATTTACTAGATGGAATGCTGCCTGACTTGTGCCTTGTTGAATAAAGCCAATTAGATCATAAAATTTACTCAGTTGAATTTTTTTTTTTTAACACTACTAAGATGCTCAGTACTCAGGTTGGCAAGACCTGTTTAGAAGGCGGAATGTCCCTGGTCTGTACCAAGGTGGGCCTCGGAGATCCTTTGCCAAGACTTCCAAGCACATCCATTCCCCACCCCCCAACCTTGGCTCTGTGGAGCTACCGTTCCATCCAGGGTACTGTGGACAATCAGGGCCTGGGTCTTCACTTCTCATGGAGACCACCACCACTCCCAATCTCTCCCTGGTCATAGGAAAGCCATTCACTCATGAAATGTACATCAGATACTATTATCTGGTACTTCAGAGAGGAGCTAAAGCAGAGGATATGGGGGGTGGGGTCTGTTCTGGGAAGGCCCCAGAGGGTCCTGCTCGATTACAGATGGTCTAGGAAGGGGAGTTGATCGAGTCAGAAATCTGCAAATGGTATTTGTGTAATTCTAGTTCCCGAAATGTTCTTAAAAAATAATACCTGAGAGACATGGCATTAAATATCACCTGTCAGATATTAACTATATAAATCTGCACAGTAAATGTTTAAGATATTTTCAAGTAGAGTTGCTGACATTTATTTAAGTACATGTTTTCCACAATATACAATTTTCAGGTAAACTCTTCCATTGTCTTGAAGGATCAGTGTTCTCAGAGAATATGTTCAGTGACACTTGTCAACAACCTTGTGGAATTGTTAGGGAACCATTGACCAAAACTGCCTGCCTCCCCAGCTCAGCCAGCCTGCTCTGAGACCATGGGTCATGCTCAGTCCTGACTTCCCTCCCCAACTTGGAAGCAGGCAACACAAAGCCCTAGGCAGATGGCTGAGAGTATCATCTTCTAAGACCTTTTGACTCTTTGATCCCAAGGACTTGCTGGGAGAAGTATGTGGACCTCAACTTATACTACGTTCTACTGCATGGGGAAGAAGGTTTCAGCAACATTTTAGTAAAAAAAAAAAAAAAATACAATTTCTGTGCTGGAGAGCCTGTGGAAATAGAAGTAATGGTTCTAATGGGAAATCATAATGCACCTAGCACACCGTGTGGCAGGAGTCACACTCTCCCCCACCTAACTCCCACCATATTTTTAAATAATATCAAGAAGTAATAGCTCATTTACAAGAAAAGCGTCTTGTGAGCAATTCTAGCTGCTTTAGCCTTTAGCATTTATAGCCTCCATGACAGAGTTAGATGAAGGATAAGGATGTTGGATATAGAAATTGGATGAGCCAGGCTGCAGTGTCTACCACAACAGAGTCAGGATTTGAACCTGGTCTATCTGACTCCAAGGCCTATTCCCTTAGTCATGATTTCTACAGACTCTGCTTTATTTGCAAAAGAAAAAAAAAGGTCAACCAATGAAACTTTAAAAGAGCTAAGTTATAAGAGTGAAGTTGAGAAATGAATGGACTATTCAAACTGGTTAATTGAGAAAACTTCATAAGGAGGCAAATGGGGGTCTAGATGAGAAAAGGACTGAGCCATTTAATGAAAGAGAAAAGGAAGGAGGTGAGGTGGGGAAGGGGAGGAGAAGAAGAAGAGAGACAGAGAAGAAAGAGAAAGAGAGAAGGAGGAGGATGAGGGAGGGGAGGGAAGGAGGGAAGGAAGGAAGGGAGAAAGGAAGAAAGGGAGGGAGGAAGGAAAGTTTGGGTTTAGTGTATAATTCTATTTGGAATTTATTCTATATAAGTAATATAAGGATCCAAGCTTGCCAGAAAACTCTGAAACAATTTAATAGTTGTCTATGGCTTGAAGGGGAGTGGGTTTCACCACCCAAAAATATGCCAAAGATAATATTTGGCATGAGGATTATTTTGAGCTTATCAAGGTCAATGTCTAGAGGAAACAAGGTTGTACCTGGAGAAACAGGCAAAGTGTCGAGGCTGAAGAGCAAGATGAGAATGGAGAACAACAAGTCAGCACACCTGAGAATAAAAGCATAGAGAGGGCCGGGAAGCAGTGTATAAGTGGTGACTATGCATGGCACTCCAGTTCTAAAATGGCCCTCATGAGCTATGTTGAGTGTGAGCAATGCACTGGCTCACAGGAGAGATGATGGAGCAGGCAAAGGCACTGATGTGATAACCCTGTTGCATTGAGATGGATTGTCACCATGCGGCATCCACCAAAAGATTTTCTCTATGGGTCTCAGTTTGTTAACAGCGCAAATATATATTGTCTGCTCTCCTTGCCTATTTCCCTAGATGCCTTTTTCCAGCTCTGCAGAAGCTGGTATGATTAAATGTACCTTGGCTTCATCATGCATCCCCTCCAGGCATTTGAATGGTCTTCTTATCATCTTAGGCCATGGAGCGTGGCTCCTTAACCCTCTGCCAAAGATCACTCAGTGAATGAAGCCAAATGCAGTTCTTTTAGAGCTGTCATTGACTCAGTGTAGGAACCATTCTCTGAGCACAATGTATGGAGTGTTTTCCTTATCACTGGGCCATGAAGGCAGCTTAAGTGGAAAGCTGGCATTTGAGGTTGGATGATCGGCTTCTGGCGTGTTTTCTCCCCATAAGGTAAGAACTTGGATACTTTTAAAGATTAAGAGAAGATGGGCTCCATTATTTTTCATATTCATACTGGAGGCCTGTGGTCTGCATTCTGCATACATGCCTCTCAGAGCAGACAGCCTGGTGCATAATTCATATTTGGAAACAGGCACTGTGAAAGCCATACAGAATGCATTCATTCTCTAAGCAGGTAGAATGTTCAGCATCCTTGTCCTCTTGTACTGGGCTTTATTTTGCATCCTGCTGTTTGCTGTTTGCTTTCAGAGCCTCCATGTACAGTTGTAAACTAAGCTTATAATTTGTGCAGGTTGTGCACTGCAAAAAGGCTCCTTGTCTAAGGAGACTCCATTATGTTGTATACATTGTGGCTTTGTGTACTTACTGCACAAAATCTGGAAGATGGCAATAAGTGTCTTGTGCTAAAAAACATGGAAAATATTCTGACAGATGGCAGTGAGTGTGATGTGTCTTGAGGAAGGGGTACTTTTTTCTTATTTGTACAAAGTCCCTAGATGAGTAAACTTTAGGAAACTTGAAAGACAGAGAGGTTTTCTTCCTTGCTTCAGTATATGAAGGTAGCCAGGTGTCTGTGTGGCCCTACATAGGTATTATCTGGTGGTAGCTCATTGAAATGATGGGCAGAGGGTCTCTTAATGGGAATTGAGGAGGCAGCCCTGGCTTGGCTCTCTTGTTCTCCAGAAATGTGAATGGCTTTCCTATGACCAGGGAGAGATTGGGAGTGGTGGTGGTCTCCATGAGAAGTGAAGACCCACTTCAGCAGTAGAGCCACATCTGTCTAATGGCTTCCTTTTTTAATTAATTTAAACCCCCTCCAAGGCAACCGTTGTCTAGAATAGTCACTTCCAACTGACTTCTATTTAGTTTTTAAAGTCACATGGGAAATACATGAGTATGGTCTCTTCCCTGAGTAACAAGAACTCTCAACTATAACAAATAAGCTCCAACTCTTACTTGGTCATTCCCCCCAATCCTGTCTTCTGAAGACAACCATTGCTACCCTTTGGCATCTCTGCTTCCAGAGCTTCTCCTTGCATTTACATCCACATATGTGGACCCATGAAACATATAGTATGGTTTCATGGGAGTAACTCTCACCTAAATGGTGTCATAGATTGCTCTGCAGCTCACTTTTTTTACACAAAAGTACATCTTTGAGATCTTTCTCTGTTAGAAGACCCAGAGCTACCTCATTTACTTTAGCCACAGCATTTAATAGCATGGCTGTGCCATAACTTACGAAGACATTCCTCTCTGGTTGGGCATTATAGTTGTGACTGGCTTTTTTTATGTATCAACCTTGCCATGACATACGGTGGTGATCCAGGCACATTTTAGAACCTGAGGTAGGCCAGACCTCTGAGAATTAGCTCAGAAAGCATCCCAGGAGAGAGGGATGCAAAGCCTGTAACTGAAGCTAAGGCTCTGGAATTTCTGTCTGAAGATCCTCATCCTACTTTCCCTAGTGGCTACAGATCAAATTTGTTGGAAACTGAGAAGTTACTGTTAAAGCAAGACACAACCCATCTTCCAGTTTAGGAGGAGACTACAAAGAGAAACACATTTAAAAGTGGAATCAATTCCCTCCCTGGAACCAAAGCAATTAGTCAAATGTTGAGTAATCCATGCATCCAAAACCCAAACCAACTTGAAAGGTTAATATTGATCAAGTAAGGAAATTTCAGCTCTACAAACCAAGCAAAGAGGTCTTGAAAAATGCTACTTATTTTAAGTATTTATAATGTTTTTCTTCATTTTAAGCAAATGAGAAAACAGATTAGTTCCCTATCCAATCCATGAAGGTGGAGGGTTACACTGGCTAAGAAAATCCACTGATGTGGACAAATGGAATCTACTACACCAGAAGGAGAGGAAATTCATTTTATTCATCATCCTTACCATTCCAGTTAATCTTGGATTACATGAAGCTCCAAAAGATTAAGTTGTATTCTGCTTCTTTTCCCACCAGCTATGCCTGGGGAGCTCCTACAATTCCTTCTTGACTCTGCCCAGCATCCTCTACTGCAAGACTGCCCCTTCCCTCCCAAACTAATTTCAATACCAGCATAGCAGTGCGTACATATCTAAATATCATAGCACTTCTCGTTTTGTGTTCAAATAAATTACATGTAAGCTTTTTCAGAGGAGATAGTACAGTGTGTGTATTGTGTTCCCCCAATATATAACACAGTTTCTAGCACATAGAAAGTTCTCAATAAACATTTATTGACCTGAAGATCTCTAAGGAAAGAGAGTACTCTTATCATTCAATAATCGCTAAAGGTTTACAGAAATCGGACACGATGGGAAAGCAGTAAGTCACTAACTCATTTCAGCAATTCACCTCTAACTCCTCAAGGAATTAACTCTAAGAAGTAAAGGTTTTTCTTTCCCTCATTAAATTCAAGTATACTTCCTAAAATCTTCAGAATCTGGGATTTTATATTAAGGATTCTTGGTTAAATGAAGAGATTTTAGAATCAAAGAAGCCAACAAAACCTTCTACAGTTAATTGCAGCAGTAAGATCTAATAAAGTATTTTTCACCTTTTCTAAAAAGTGTCTTTCCATTTGATAGATAAAAGCTCTCAGGTTCCACTCTTGGAGATTCTGTTGTGTCTCCTGCATCAGGTTGAGGAAATGCCTCACGCCTGGGTGAGAATCTCTTGGCTGTCTCAGGAGCTGAGCTGAGGTTCAGGAGACTAGAAACCACTTCCAGTATTTCCTTTATGAGAGCACATGACCTTGGGCATATTTGTCAACTCTTATGCCTCAGTTTCCCCATATGCAAATTGGGAATAATAAATATGTCCTGCCTACCTAATCAGACTGTCAGATTCTATCACTCCTTACACCATGGCCAAGCATCACCTCAGCTGTTGGAGGCTTCCTCAGCACTGCTGCTATACACATTCCCATTAAGAAAAATATTAGATGCAGCTGCAGCAGACTGCATATTCTAAAAATGACCACAGCAATATCTCTAGTTTCACATATTCTTCCAGTATGTTGCCACTCCCTCCATTTCCCTCCCCTTGGCCTTGAACAAGTCTTTGTGACAGTTTCCACAAACAGAATGCATGAAAGCAGTGCTACATAAGATTCCAAGTTAGGTTATAAAGGACATATCTATCCATCCTTTCATCCTTCTATCCACTCATCCATACATTTTATTTTTTGGATGCATTTCAAAGTAAGTTGCAGACATCAATACATATCATCCCTAAATACTTCAGCATGCATGTTGCTAAGTAGATCCCAATATTTGTTTGCAGTTCTTTTTTGGCAAAATGTACAGAAAGTGAAATACACAAACCTTACATGCCCAATTGAAAAATTTTATTTCTTTGTTTCAGTCATTGACATTTGAAGTCGTTTGTTACCATAGCATAACCCAGCCTATCCTGGCTGATTCATTCTATTGAATGTTGTGTTGCCCTGTGATATCACCCCCACCCCAGACGCCCTAAATCTTCCATTCAGTCTGCCACACATGCAGCCTGGAGTTGGTGGACTGGAGAGAGGAGATGGTCAAGGAAGTCCCCAGTATAGTGATGTGGTAGCAAAATGGGACAGTGTACGAGTCGTCGAAATGCAAGTAGAGATTAAGAAGTCTAAACTAGAAGACTGTGGTGTCAGAGGCAACTTGAAGACATGCAAGTATCACTTCTCCCCCTCCCCAGCGCCCCCAAGACCACTAGAAAATATTGGAAGGAGACCCTGAGTGTCCCCTTATACCCTGGCTGAGGATTTGAGCCAACTTGACTTTGTTGGCCCAGGTGATTACTCCCTCCTCCTTGAACACTTTCTTGGTTTGGCCTCCAGGATCACCCTCTATCCTTCCATGACTTTAAATACAGTCAATATGATAAAAATTCTCAAATTTACATTTCCAGCATGGATTTCTCCCCTAAACTCCAGACATCATGATCTGACAGCCAAGTTAATATCACTACCATTAAGTCTAATAGGCACCTCAAACTTAACATGTCTAGAATGGAACCTCTGATCATCCCCCCAACTTTCATTCCTCTTGCTGTCTACCCCAACGAGGTCACATTCATGGCAACTTTGCTCTTCCCATCACTTAAGCCCAAAATCTTGTTCTCTCTCTCTCTCTCTCTTTCTCTCTCTGCCCCTCTCTCTTTCTCTATCTCTATCTCTCTGCCTTTATCTCTCTCTCTATCTCTCTCTCTCTACTTATTACATCAAGATTCATTATTATCTTTACCTTTAGTATGTATCCAGATTCTGATGACTTCTAGACAATTTTACCACTACTGTCTTAGCCTAAGCTACCTCCATCTTTCCCCTGGATTATGTCAATAGAGTCCCAGTAGGTTTCCCTGATTCTATCTTTGACCTCAACAGTCTATTCTCAACATAGCCTGAGTGATTCAGTTACACATAAGTCAGAACACAGCATGCTTCTGCTTACACCTCTCCAATGGTTTCCCATTCACTGAGCTAAAAGTCCCTAACAAGCTACAAAACCCTACCTGATTTGGTCTCCCCTTACCTCCTAACCTCACTTGCTTCTATACTCCCTCTCATTCACTGCTCTCCAAACACATGGGCCTCTTGTCTATTCAAGCACCCTCCTGCCTGCCCTAAATCAAAGGAATGTTCTGCTAACCTAATTAGAAGATGTAGTCAGTTGCAGCCTTTCTCAGAGATCAGTTATGTCCACAAGGATGAGACTAATTTTCTCTTTCTAGTCTGCAGACTTCAATACAGAGGCAACAATCTCCTTTTATGGTCGCAAGGGGAGTTGTCACAGCTCTAAGCCTTGCATAGTCCCACGAGAGTGTCCGAAACAGAAAGTAAGGGAAGTATTAGCAAAAGGGCTCTAATCTCAAGTGCCTCATCTTGTCAGGGAGGTAAAACTCTTCCAAAGGGCACCAGCAAAGTTCCTCTCATATATCATAGTCCACAGCATACCCACTAGCAAAGAGGAAAGTGATTACTGAGAACTGAAATATTGCCTGCCATATCAGTAAACAAAGGATGTTGCAACTATCATGCCATTACATTTCAGCTGCTGGGACAGTGACCTCTGAGGGAACTCAGGATGGAGATAAACAGGCTGCCCACTGCCAAACCCATCCAACAGTCAGCCCATGCAGCCACCTCCATAGTGCACCCTGAGGAGACTCAGGATGAGAAAACATAGGATACTGGCCCCAGATAGCTGAGGTGCATATCAAAAGAATGATTTCAGTGAGCCCAGACTCTTGCATCTTCCCATACATAGAGAAGAACTAAATTCCTTAACTTGAGATATCTGGTTTTCTTTAATTAACAGTAATCTTTTGATGTTCAGAATACCTGGTCTTTGTTGCAAAAACTCCTATATATCCTGATTCCTCCTCCCCCCTTGACTCTTTGGAACAGTTTTCTCAGCGTTATCTGAGATGCTGTGTCCTGAGCTTGAAGTCCTCAGAAAGTTTGCCAAATAAAACGTAACTCTCCACTTTTAGGTTATGCTTTTTTTTCAGTCAACATTACCATGATAGTCACCATCTGTCTCACTGGGGCTGGGCATATTATGGCAACATCAAAGTAGACATTATAGGAGCAAGGAGGAATGGGGCAGCCAGCATCTCCTAGACACCACTGACAGGCCACTAGATTCAGAAAGAGGAACCCTGGACCCAATACTTGCTCTGTCATTAAACTTAACAACATTTATAAGTAATGCCCCCCTTGTAGATCACTGCTTCCTCATCTGCAAAATGAGGAGGCTGGGCTAGACATTGCCTTCCACTTTGAATTTTCTCTTATTCTGTGAACTTCCACATGTCGTAAAGATCTGAGTCTTCCTATGTGCCATTCCTCATATATATATACATCTCCTAAAATGATAGAAATGCCAGGATGTCTTTGATCATCTACTTTAAAAAGAGAAGGGAAATTTTAATAAGAACATTTTGTACTGCTCGTTCCTGGCTGGTCTTTAAGAATAAAGGATCTTTTTCTACCATTACTGACATTTTAAAAACAGCCTTTCTGATTCAGTAATTAGGTCCCAAAATCATTCAGCATAAAACTATGGCTTCCCAACAATTATTCTAGTGAGGAAGTTAGAATGACCTCTCATATCTGTGTTGCTCATGGTAATTCCTAGCCATTATCTTATTACTCAGTTTAAATACAAGAAAATGGAAATAATTCTCTCCTTGACACCAGGACCTCTGTCATTAACAGAATATAGGATTGAAGTCTTTATATGACCATATGAGTAGGCTTGTCACCCTGCTCTCTGAGAGTAACTGGTGCTGAGAAGCCATACAATAAATAGTGAGCTCCAAATCCTCCAGTGGAAGGCACAGGGAGATCGATCTATCTATGGAAGATGAGAATGAAAAAAATAGACAGAGAGAACTAAACCATGTGTTTTTACGTGTTGCAAGAATAAAAGGACAAGTAAGTCAATTGCTGTGGCAGAAAGCTCCATTTGGATGTATCTTAGAATCTGCACACATCAGCCATCTCACTTCCTCACTCCCTCTGCCTTTGGCAATGATTCACCTTGACTATTATCATTTGTCAGCCCTACTTCTTTGATTCTCATGTTCCTGCAACAGTAATTGCAAAAATGCTTAGAGATAGTAAAACACAATTCAGCCCTGGGCCCTTGCACACAGAGATTCTTTCAGCTGACCTCTTACCCGAGTGGAATGGACATTGATTCAGGTAAGCCCTCTCTCAGCACCTGTTTTCACAGGGTGTGTCACCTTTTTACCCCCAGCCACTGTCTGTTAGGGTCTTTGGGTGCGTACTTAATTGGTGACACAAAATGCACGCACCTTAAGCAAGTGTAACATTAAACGTGCAGCTGCCTTCTGGTATTTATCAAAAGCTCAGTTTAGAGAAAAAATTATGATGGAGAATGTGTAAAATCTATGCTTTCTATCCTTCCATCCAGATATTCTAAGGTCCACTCTTGAATTAAGCTAGACCAGCAGGAATTTGTGAACGAAGACTGTCTTTCGCCTTTTTCCCTTTCATATACTCAAAGGCTTTCACTGACTTGGGCTTTGGTGTGACGCCATCAGTCTACATTGAGAAACACAAGAGACACACCAGTGGAACCTCAGGTCTCTACACGGAGGAGGTTGAGGACACTGTTGCATTATACAGTGTGCTCATTAGAGAGAATCCCAGAAGGAATGTTATTCTTGCCATAATATCAAAATGAATTGTGCCTCTCCTTAGGGATGGGTTTGTTTTTATTCTTATGTACTCTGAATAGTACAACCAAACAAATGTTCCATTTCATTTAGTTTCTAGAATACTTACAGAACAATTTGAGGCCCATCTGTTTCAAGAGTAACAGATTGTATAGTCTGCATTTTTGTTTTGCCTTCATTCCTGGCCCCTTTTCATATCTCCACCAGTATATTTCTTTCTTGTTTCTCACCTAATCTTATTTATGGTGTTTTAAAAAAATTAAATGTATCCTTATAAATGCTTTAAATCATTTATGGACAATAGAGGGGAAGGTTTTTATTCATTTGTTCAGGCGAATTAACATGAAAGTAAATCTTACCAAATTTTAAGAGGCATTTTAAACATGGTTCTCCTTCCCAAAACCTCTGGGAGACATGATAACACATACAAGACATTCTGACAATTTCCTGGTAAGTGGCAACTAACAAGTGCTTCAATCCACAATGGCTCAAAGGTCTATGAGAAGGCTGTGTCTAACAACTGTGCAGAGGGATAACTAATGGCAGGAAGGAATGTGGTTACTGATTACTGGCCCAGAACTGGAAGGATGAGCACCAAAAGCAAATATTGTGTGTTTAATACTTTTTGCCAAAGCCCAGCCTTAGCATGGTAAAGAGCAATGTATGAAAGACTCCAAAAGTTTGACTGAAGTAATATTGGTAGCACAGAATGCCACATCAGGCCAAAACAGACAGCATGTGATACCCATAACAATTCCACACAACCTTGAACCACCACCTTGGTTGACTAGATCATGCAATTGTCACATGTATAGATTAGGAAGCTTCACTTTTACTCAGGATGAAGAAAGTTTAAGGTTGAAAATGAAAAATAAGAAGAGTTGATCACATCAGCTGCTGTAAAGAAAAATATAGCTTGCAAACTTTTTAAAAGCTAAATCTTTAAATTCTCTGGGCTGAATATTGGGAGACGGAGGGGGGGGGGTGGAATCTACAACAGGTGTAATTCAATTCTTGCATTATATGTTGCTAAAATGACATTGCCTGATATTAAAAGTTCCTATAAAATAAAAAATCCTCATGAACAGCATCAGAAATAAAACCCAAGTCCTGAAAAATTGCATCTTCCAGCCCAGCCTCATTCCAAATCAAAATATGTATCTCTTTTATTCATAAAATGATACATATACTTATGACTAAAAGCCCAAAGCTGGGCATTTTGAAATGAGTTATCTAACCTCAGAAAGCAAATAAGATCATTTCCTTTCACATCTTTTCACTCCTAGCAATTACCTGACTGAATTTTAACCTGACTCTAAACAGGGAGGGAGCATCTATTTGCCCTGGCTGAATATTACAGCATCCATATACATGTTTTCTTCCTTTCTAAAAGTCTATCTCTTAATGAGATTTTTTACTGATTTCCTCAAGCAGATTTCCACTATCAGATATGCTGGTCATGCCTCACAAATGGCCTATGTTTTAGTGGTTACTGGTCATTATGTAAGGAAAGAGGAGAACATCTCCTTCTGTGTGACTCAATGATTTAATAATTATTAATGAGACATTATGCTTTTGTACATTTCTGACAGATGATTAAGTACACTATAAATGTTTAAATTAACATCGTTCGTTCTCTGTGGTCTGGAAATGTGATGCCAGATGCCTACCCGTGCTTCACACAATCAGAAAAGACAAATTAGATCATGGCAATATGGCAGCATTGTTGATTTTTTCAGTAATATTTACAACCTTCAGGTAAAATGTGAAATGAGAAAAAACATGTATGATGATGGCAGGTCCTTTTAATTGAAAGATGTTCCCCATACTCATTTGGAAGCAATTTATCTTGTAGGCAGGGGTGTTGGGGTAACTTTTAGGCAAACTTCTTGAGCTGTGTCTTCTTGCATCAGGCTCCGGATGGCCAGAGGAGCCGCATTCTCACCCTTTGACTCAAGACTCATTTTTGCCAATCCTTGCACACAGGAACTTTGGCCCACAGACCAAAGTTGCATGTCAGAATCACCTTGAATTTTGCTTCATATAGATTCCCAGGCCTCCCCTAGCCCAATTAAACCAAAATCTCTTGAGGTGGTCACAAGCACCGGTATTTTATTTTTAACTTCAAAATGTTTCTAAAATACAGCCAGAATTTGAGAACTCCTGACATATACAATCTGCTCTGCCATATTTAACACATGGACCCAAAATTCTTTGACAGGTCTCCCATTAGGAGGAGAGGTCTAGGGTCCCTCCTCTAGAATCTGGGCTCCATGACAACTTGACCAATACGTTAAGGCAAAAGTGACACCATGCCAGTTTCCAAGCCAGTCCTTACCAACCGGCAGCTTCTACTTCCTTCCTGTCTCTTAAGACCTCATTCTTGGAATCCAGCTACCATTCTGTGACGAAGCCCAAGCAGCTGATCCAGAGTCTAGCTGAGCAACCAGACTTCCAGTCATGTGAATGAGCCACCTTGGAAGTGGCTCCTCCAGCCCCCAGTAGACCTGCCCCACATCTCATCACAGAGACGTGATGAGACCTGCCAAGCCCTGGCCAGACTTCAGATTCATAGGCAAAATAAATAATGAGTATTCTAAGCCATTAAATGTGTGGTGGTTTGTTAGGCAATAAGTAACTGGAACAACTGCTCCCCCAGATGGTGTCATGGAAAGGGATTTTCTCTTTTAAAAGTTGAATCACAAGCATTAATGAATAGGCTCAATGCCTCAAAAAATGCAGGCTTCCACCTTCTCTTCGGCCAAAATAATGAAACTCCCCTCCCTTCTTAACACATGATATAGCTCCTCCATGAAGCCTTCCCAATCTGCATTAATTCTCTGTAATTTTTTCCAATCATCTCAAGTCTTGTTTACAAAATTAATTAGCACTTTGGTCACATAAAATTATGAACTCAAAATTTTGGATAACAATTTTCATTTGAAAGATAGTTTGATGAGAAGATAATAATAGTCTTTGAAGAGCCAAATTCTGGAAAGGGGTACAAAGGCTTAGATGGAATTGATAAAAATCAGATTGAGTGAGCAAAGAATGCAATGATGGATGGAGAAATTACAACGTGAGGGGGTAAAGGGGGTTGTTTACATAGTGAGGAGCTAAGTGTCAGCAGTGGGCCTTAGAATATGCACTAGCTGGTTCTGGCTGCCATAAGAAAATACCAGACTTGGCTGGCTTAAACAACAGAAATTTGTTTTCTCGCAGTGCTGGAAGCTGGTAGTCCAAGATCAAGGTGCCAAGGTTTCTGGTGAGACTTCTCTTCTTGGCTTGTAGATAGCTACCTTCTCGCTATATCCACACACAGCCTTTCCTCTGTGCAGGCTGGGGAAGAGAGGGCTCTGATGTCTCTTTCTCTTCTTATAAGGACATCATTCCTATCAGATTAGCCCCCAATCCTTATGACCTCATTTAACCTTAATTACTTCCTTAAAGACCCTATCTCCAAATATAGTCACATTGTAAGTGAAGACTTCAACAGATGGATTGAGATGGGGGGCAGGGAGGGGGACACCATTTCATCTATAACAGAATTGGAAATCCTTGGAAAACCTGGAGAATTACACCTTCCCTACATGCCCCAGGCTGGGTGGTCATTTTGCCATCACTGTTACTAATAACAATAACAATGACAATCATTATTGATCAAAAACCAAGTACCCAATATTTCACATTATCACATTTGCTCCTCAAAACAACTCTATAAAATAGGTTCTATTCTCTTCATTCTTATATCTGAGGAAGCTGAACAAAAGAAAGTTCAATAGCTTATCCATGACCTCATAGCTGGTAAATATCAGAACACGAATTTGAACACAGGTCTGTGGTCTTCAAAGCCCCTGCTTGCAATGCTAAACCAAGCTACCTATTTCTTTCATTCATTCCTTTGTCCCTTCAAACATTATTGAGCACCAATTATGATCCAGGTCCTGTGTTTGATTCTAGAGATGCAAAGTCGAGCTGCAGAAAAAAAAAGTATTCTGACACCTGTTAAGACAGTAAGGAAGACTTTATTCAAGGGACTACCACAATTTGGGGGGGGTGGTGGGAGGGTGCAATAGGGGAGAGAGGTCAGGCTCAACCCTGAATACAACAAGGACAAGGGGGGGTTTACAGCCAAAGAGCAGGGTGAAGGTCAGTGGATGAAAAATTACTAAGAGGAAACAGTAGGGATAGGAGAATTCTTGCTAGACCAACTCAACAGTATTCTTGCTGAAGGCAGACAAGGGTGATAAGGTATTGAGGGTGAGGGATTTGATTAGATATCAAGGGTAGGGGATTTTTCGATAAACTGACCCAGCAGGATTTTTGCTTAAATTGGACTAAGTGGGCTAAGGACAGGGTCCAAATCAGGATCTAGTCAAGAAGAGGGCTCAGAGGACCCTGACTAAAGTCGGGTCAAGGAGAGAGTCTTTGCTACCCTGCTTGCAAGGAGTTTATAGTTCAATGAAGAGAAAGACACCAGTCAGCAGTTGCAGTGTGCAAGATAAATCTGTGGCTCTCTTACCACGCAAATCACTAGGCTTCCTCCAGTTCTCAGAAATCAGTATTTGCACCTATATACTCTGGTTTTGAAATTGGCAGAGAAAAGTGCAGGAGGTGCTGTGTGTGCCCCAGTTGAAGCCAAGCCAGAGATGCCACGATTGTGAGACGCTGCTTCACAGAGGTTAGAAGCACTTGGTAGTGATCTCAACCATGGATCAGGCTCCACTTATTTTTGACACTCAATAGCTTCAAAAAGCAGGTTATCCCTAGAGGCCTCCTACACAGGTTTCCTCAGAGCAAATCAGTTATCTCTTCGTGACACAGTCTTTGGTCTTCCTTCTCGTCTATTTCCTTGGTGCCACTAACCAAATTCCTGACTTGTGCTCAGCCAGCCGGAAAACACAGAATGTTACTGGACCATCCTTGCCTCTTGATTCAACTTTTATTTTAAAAGCTGGATTCCTTTGCAGGGCAAAAATAATCTGCCCCTAAATTGATTGGGAGGCTTTAAGAACTGCAGCAGAGGGCTTCCCTGGTGGCACAGTGGTTGGGAGTCCGCCTGCCGATGCAGGGGACACGGGTTCGTGCCCCGGTCTGGGAAGATCCTACATGCCGCGGAGTGGTTGGGCCCGTGAGCCATGGCCACTGAGCCTGCACGTCCGGAGCCTGTGCACCGCGACAGGAGGGGCCACAACAATGAGAGGCCACGTACCGCAAAAAAAAAAAAAAAAAAAAAAAAAGAACTCCAGCAGAATTAATGACCCCGATTTATCCCAGTTCCTGTCGTAGACCTGGATATACTGCCAGATTGACTGGAAATGGCCTGGAATGATTCTGAAGTTGTTCCTAGAGATTGGAGGCACACAGTCGCTTTCTGGGATCGTTTAAGCGCTGACCAGTATTGCCAAGAGGATCCTGAGGGAAGAAGCCTCGAGAGGTTCCTAGGGTCCACGCTTCGTCCTCTCTGCTTCCTCCACCACCAGTTCTTACACTTGCAACTCTTTCAGCCTTCTCTGTGCCAGAGCCTTACCTCTGCCTCTAGCCCCTGGCAAGAGCACAGAAATTATCATTTATTGTTTTCAATTTTTAATATTTGAAACTGCTTTTTTCCCTACACTTTCCTAAACACAGTACTGTTGGAAATATTTTAATGTTCCACATAAAACAAGAAAATTGTAATAATTTGTCCCAAAGATTTTCAGAAAAGAATATAAAACACTGGCATAATGACATAGTCTTTAGCTCAGGGTATTATATTTCTATTATATAGTTATGGACCTGCCTTTTCTTTTATTCCCATTGGATAGAACAGTTTGCTTTAAAACCTTTTAAGTTCTGTTTTAAACGTCATAAAATTTATATACTGACAAAACTGTATTGACATTTTCAAACTCCGAGGTATTTCCACAAGACAGTTTACATCTGGAGCAGCCCGGGGGTATATGTTCTGGTTGATAAAGCATTTAGGTGTTTGGGGATGTCAGACAAAATTCCAGTGAGGAAGGAGCATGAGATAACCTAAAAAAAGAAGTCAGGATGGGAGACAGTGAGTTTGGGGAAAACCTTCATTCCTGATGGGCAACAACTAAAATGCCCTGGGGTTCACCCTGGCAAACAGGGTGCGAATGACTGAAACTCTTTTTTTTTTCCCCAGAGATGTCAATCAAGAAGTGAGTTCAGGCAGTTGCATAGTCAAACTGCTGAATTCTTTCAGCTGAGTAATATCACCAGTGCAAGTAGGAAATGTGTTTAGATTTTCTCAGTGATATAAATAAATAATGTTTAACCTAGTTCTGTTATACTCTATTAGAATAGATAGAAAAGGGGTCTCGAGTTCAGTGACCTCATACCTCGTCATGACCTAGAAAAAGTGGTCACGTAGGTAACATACAGAGTGAAGCTTCCTGGGTGTATTATCATTGGATGTAACATAGGCATGAGAGTGGGAGACCAACAAGACATGCCTGATTTGACCCTTAGCCATCTGGTTTAAGACTTTTCTGACCCAGAAATTCTAGGATGGTGGACATACGGACTTCTATGGTATGATAGTTAATTTTATGTGTCAACTTGACCAGGCCACGGGGTGTCCAGATATTTGGTCAAACATTTTTCTAGGTGTATCTCTTTCTGGGTGAGGTTAACATTTGAATCAGTAGACTGACTAAAGCAGATTGCCCTCCCCAGTGTGAGTGGGTCCCATCTAATCTGTTGAAAGCTTGAATAGAACAGAAAGGTTGAGTAAGGGAGAATATCTCTCTCCCTGACTATCTTCAAACTGGGACATTAGTCTTCTCCTGACTTTGGACTTGGACTGAAAGTGAAACTCACACCATCGGCACTCCTGGGTCTCAGACTTGCCTCTGCAGATCTTGGGACCTGTCAGCTTCCATCATCGTGTGTGCCAATCCCTCATAATAAATCTCTTTATATATGTATGTCATTATGTGACATACATATATAACTATATGTATATAATCATACATCATCTTCTAATGGTTCTGTTTCTCTGCAGAACCCTGACTAATATACTCGGTAACCGTGGGGTGCATAAATGAAGCCCTGCACCAACAGAGGAATCAAGAGAGAGACAAACAGATGCAGACAGGTACAGAGCAGAGACACACAGAGAGAGGCAGATAGAAAGAAACAGAACAAACACACATGACAGAAAGAAAGCAGGAAGGTATGCACACAGACATACTTATGCACAGAAGCACAAAGATAAGAGAAAGGTAAGAAAAAATACAATATCTCATTATGTTCTCTCTGATTCACTCACGGAGCTTTATTTCTCTATTTCAGGGAGTACATCTGAGGGGGAAACATGCCCCTTATATCTTAACTGCACCTCTGCCCAGTCAGAACCAGCTGTCAAAGATGCCTGTGAGCCAGCTACCTGAGTGGACTGCACAGCACCCAGGAGGAGAGGAATGGCTCTGACACCTCCCGGATACGAACCTGCGGCTGCACCCCAAGCCTGAGACCCTCTGTAGGTGACACCATATAAAGATGGCTCACTGTAAACCGGGCATCTCAACGCAACTGCCCACTGGAGTCTCCTCAGACCTGACCCACCTTGGACCAGTTAAATCAGAATCTCTAGGGCCGAGGCATTGCTGCTTTTTGGAAGCTCCTCTGGAGAACCAGGAAGCAAACAGGTTTGGGTTCTACTGCTTAAGGCCATTCGCCTGGGTTGCAGAGCTCAAACCTGAGAGCAATGCAAGTAGCCAGGTTCGATGATGTTTGTCACCTGGGCACACGACAGTTATCACTGACATGCCACGAGGTCTACTTTCTGTGCCACTTTCAAAGCTCCAAAGAGCATGGACTAATCCCAATAGCACACTGTCACTCTCTGGTGCCAGGCTAAGTGCTCTACAGATGTTGCCTCATTTACTTCTCACAACACCCTGTGTCATGTAGGTATTACCTCCGTTTTTCAGGTAACGAAACTGAGGTCAGAGCGATTAAGTGGTTTGCTAAGGTCAAATAGCTAGTAAGTGGCAGAGGCAGGGTTCGTAACCAGATCTTCCACTCTGCTGCACAGAAAACAGTGATGGGAGGCTTGGGTTTTATTCCTTTCATGTTTCATGCTGTCTTCCACACAGATCATTCTGAAAACGAAAACCAGCATTGCCTTCTGTGCAGAGCACAGGGCCACACACAGCAAGGCACGCAGCGCTTCCATCTGGGTGATCTTATTCTGGCCACGCCAACTGCACAATACGCTGTCACTTTTCCCTTGCCTGGGAAAAGACACAATTAGAGAAACAGCCCACCACAAATGAGGGGGTGAAAGAGCTTTAAGTGTCTTCATTGACTTTAATTAAGCTCACCAGAGAAGTAGATCACAAGGGATTCTGCAGAACTTTCTTTAGTTTTATTTATCTTATTCTTAATTCTGATTTAACAAAAAAATATTTTCCTCAAACCTATTCCACCAGTTTAGGGCTTTCTTTATCTATTAAGAAACAGTGCCATCTACTGATACATTTACACACTGTTCATATAAACCATGAAAAAAATAATCATTGTTGTTTACACCTTAATTATGAACGCTTTCCAAGATGTGGCCCTCCTTTCCAAATGCCTGTTCTGCACTTATAACCACATATATTATTTTCTTTTATAGTGAAAATGACAAATGAGTTTGGAATTACACTAGGACTTTCAACCATAGGTCTTGAAAAATGGTGCCTCAAATCAAGATTTAATGAGGTAGGGAGCCAGGAGGCCCAGCACAGCAGTGACCACACCTGTTCACCTGAGCCTGCCTGGGAGCTGCATAGCCAACCCAGGAGGGCATGAACCCTACATTCCAAAATACCTAGGAATCAATCTAAAAATAAGTGTGTTTGACTGCTACACAGAAAATTAGAAACATTATTAAGAGAAGTCAAAGTATATCTAAATAAATGGAAAGCTATACTATGGATTGGGACACATATTCACAACAGGACTGAAATCTCCCCCAGAAGGAATAAAAATTGGTTCTGGAGGGATGAAAAATCTTACTGTCCTTATCTGTGTGTAAGGCACAGATATACAGTATATCTGTGGCATTAACATTTCATAGAGATAGGGGGGTAATTAGGGGGAAGAAGTCTAAAAAAGACTCTTTGGAGGAATATTAGGGAAAAAAAGCTTGAGAAACCTGAATTAGGAGATTCAATATTGTAAATATATCAATTCTTCCAAACCAATTCATAGATTTAATTTACTTCTAATGAAAACTCCGAGAGAGACAGAGTAAATTGACAAGCTGGTCATAAATGTATATTGAAGGGTGAGGAAGGATGGACAGTTCACGGTATATCAAGACTCAAGGTAGTGCTACAGTAACAAGACAGTGGTACTGGCCCAGGCCAGGCAAAGAGACCACTGGAGAGCCCAGAAACAAATACGTGTACTTTTTGACACTTGGTTTACAGAATAGTGGAGAGCGGACTACCTTGTCAACAAATGGTACTTGGATTTCCATAGGAAAGAAATGAATACTGACCCTTCATAACTTCTGGTGGATCATAGGTATAAAGACCCCAGAGCAGCAGTGTCAGCACCACCCGGGAACTTGATAGAAAGGCAAACTCTCCAGCCTCACCCCAGATGTGCTCAGCCAGAAAGTGTGGCAGTGCGTCTCAGCCAGCTGGGTTCAGTCAAGCCTTTCAGGTGACTCTGATGCACAGGAAAGTGTGAGAGTCACTGTTGTAGAGGCTAAATTAAGGGACTATTTGCATGATCAAGGTAAGAAAAGGATTCCTAAACAAAACATAACTATAAAGAAAAAGATGGGTAAATAAAAATGCAGACCTTCTGTTCATCAAACGAGACCACAAAGAAAGTTAAAAGGCAAACTATGCAGTGGAAGAAGAAACTTGCAACACAAAACTGACAAAGTCTTACATCCAGAACATATAAGAACTACCTATCAGTGAGAAAAAGGCAGACAACCCAAAAGAAAAATGGGCAAGAGACCTGAATAGACACTCCTTAGAAGATAACATCCAAATGGCCAGGTACCCAGTAAATTTAGAAATTAGAGAAATAAAGGTTAAAATTACGGTGTAATATGATTACAGACCCATCAGAATAGCTGAAATTAAAGACCGGCAACATCCAAGTGTTGGCTGGTGAGACTATAGAACAGGAGTTGGCAAACTCTCCTTACGGAGTGCCAGATGCTAAAATTTTTAGGCTGTGCCGTCAAGAGATAAAACCAAGGATATACACACATGCATGTATGTGTATGTGGTGCTTACATACATACGTGTTGTATTTTACAATTTTAGTTTCATATATATATGTGTGTGTGTGTGTGTATATATATAGTTAAAATTGTAAAATACATATATTCATATATGTATATATATTTCATATTTAGCTCTGCCTCATTCTTGGCACTAGATACTCAATGCACAAAATACCAAATGAATCAATTACCTTTAAGAAAATAAGTACCTTTCTCTTTAATTAACTATATTCATTACATAAATAAAATAAATTGTACTTCCTCTAGAGCTGATATCAGTCTCAGTTTCCACATCTGCAAGAGAATGGCTCATCAGCTTTCACTCCAAATAATTCGATGATTTTTTTTTTTTTTTTTTGGCTGCGTTGGGTCTTCGTTGCTGCGCGTGGGCTTTCTCTAGTTGCGGCGAACAGGAGCTACTCTTCATTGTAGTGCATGGGCTTCTCATTGCAGTGGCTTCTCTTGTTGTGGAACATGGGCTGTAGGCGTGCAGACTCAGTAGTTGTGGCACACGAGTTTAGTTGCTCAGTGGCATGTGGGATCTTCCCAGACCAGGGCTCGAACCCGTGTCCCCTACATTGGTAGGCGGGTTCTTAACCACTGTACAACCAGGGAAGCCCCATGATGATGTATTTCTTAAAGACATTTTAAAGATTCCAGGATGATACCTGAAGGCACTTCTGACAAGTGCCTTGCCAAATGTTGTCACCTCTCTATTTGAGCTGTTCTTAGAAGACTGAACCCAGGTATCCATAGACACAACAAAATTCAATAAAGGAGCCACATTCAGTCCTGCCTTATTTATTCAGTGATGTGAGGGAAGGCAACTTTTATGATACATTGAGTTTCTCTCTTTTGCATTTAGTAATTCATCCATTCAACAAATATTTACTTAGAGCTTACCATGCCAAAACTTTTATTTTCACCATTTTGATGCAAATATTTCTGAAATATTTTATATCTTTCTCTGCCTTTTACACAAAGAAGGCTGAGCATAATTTAATCTTTTCTTAATGATTCAGCCTCATCATGGAACCAAACTATACTCTAAACTGTTGACTTTCAAATACTATACATTTTAAACGAGAAGCCGCATTATACAATTCTAACATGTGAAATAGATAAAAAGAAGAGTTGAAATGAGAAATAGGGGTGTGGCAGAATCCCACCCACTTGGTATTTCTGGGACAACACAGAAAACTAAGACTCCAGGAATCATCATTAGAAACTTCAGGTGCCACATGGTAACACTCTCAAAGGCTGCTGAAAGATAGAAGGCTACTCCTATGCTCAATAATCCTAAATTACGATCCAAAATTTCTGTCGTTTTCTTAAGTTTGAATGTGTTTTATAGTGTCCTTCTCAATGTCAGCAATCGCTTCTTGCTGCCTATCAGCATGGCTCTCTGTATCTGCTCTCCTCCGCCCACCAATGTTTGTGGTTTCTGCAGATGAGAAATCAAAGTCACCAATCTTCATAGGATTGTGGGTAGATCAAGAGTCCAGAGACTAGTAGGACTTGAGAGGCTCTTTCTTGAATAAAAGACATGGGCTTTACATTTTGGACCTTGAGTGATCTATTTTGACAGTCACACATCTGTTTTTCTAATTTCCAGATTGTCAAATATATACTTGAAGATAAGTAGCCTTTAATGAAATCATAACATTCTCTAACACCATATACAAAAATAAACTCAAAATGGATTAAAAACTGAAATGTAAGACTGGAAACCATAAAACCCCTAGAAGAAAACATAGGCAAAACACTCTTTGACATAAACTGTAGCAATATTTTTTAAGATCTGTCTCCTAAAGCAAAGGAAATAAAAGTAAAACTGAACAAATGGGACCTAATTAAACTTAAAAGCTTTTTCACAGCAAAAGGAAACCATCGAGAAAGCAAAGAGACAACTTAATGAATAGGAGAAAATATTCACAAATGATATGACCAATAAGGGGTTAATATCCAAAATATATAAACAGCTCATATAACTCAACATCCAAAAAACAAACAACCCAATTAAAAAAATGGGCAGAAGACCTGAATACACATTTTTCCAAGGAAGACATACAGATGGCCAACAGGTACATGAAATCATCAGAAAAACGTAAATTAGAACCAAGATGAGTTATCATCTCACACCTGTCAGAATGGCTATCATCAAAAAGACCAAGTTTTTGGAGAGGATGTGGAGAAAAAGGAACTTCCATACACTGTTGGTGGGAATGTAAATTGGTGCAGCCACTATGGAAAACAGAATGGAGGTTCCTCAAAAAATTAAAATTAGAATTACCATATGACCCAGCAATTCCACTCCTGGGTATTTATCTGAAAAAAACAAAAAAAAGAAGCACTAATTCAAAAAGATACATGCAACCTAATGTTCATATCAGCATTATTTATAATTGCCAAGATATGGAAGCAACCTAAGTGTCCATCAACAGACAAATATATATATACATATACATTGGGTTGACCAAAACGTTCATTCAGGTTTTTCCATAATGGAAAACCTGAATGAACGTTTTGGTCAACCCAATATATACCACATCTTCTTCATATATATATTCTGTGTGTGTGTGCATATATATATATATATATATATATAAATAATACAATGGAATATTACTTAGCCATAAAAAAGAATAAAATTTTACCATTTGCAACAACATGGATAGACTTGGAGGGTATTATGCTAAATGAAATAAGTGAGACACAGAAAGACAAATACTGTATGACAGGGGTCCCCAACCCCCAGGCTGCAGACCGGTAGTGGTCCGCAGCCTGGTAGGAACCGGGCCACATAGCAGGAGGTGAGCGGTGGGCAAATGAGCAAAGTTTCATCTGCCGCTCCCTGTCGCTCCCCATCACTCGCATTAGCACCTGAACCATCCCACCACCCCCGTCCATGGAAAAATTGTCTTCCATGAAACCGGTCCCTGGTGCCAAAAAGGTTGGGGACCACTGCTGTATTATATCACTTATGGGACTTCCCTGGTGGTCCAGTGGTAAAGAATCTGCCTTCCAATGCAGGGGACGCGGGTTCAATCCCTGGTTGGGGAACTAAGATCCCACATGCTGTGGGGCAACTAAGCCTATGCTCCACAACTACTGAGCTCATACTCCTCAACTAGAGAGCCTGTGTGCCACAAACTACAGAGCCCATGAACTCTGGGCCCCATGCACCACAACTACAGAGCCCACACACCCTGGAGCCCTCACACCACAACTAGAGAGAAGCCCGAGCGCCACAACGAAGAACCCGTGCCTCAAAGAAAGATCCCATATGCCTCAATGAAGACCCCGCATGCCACAACTAAGACCCAATGCAGCCAAAAAGAAAAGAAAAGAAAAGAAAGAAAAGAAATAAATAAAATAAATAAATATTTTTAAAAATAGATATTACTTATATGTGGAATCTAAAAAGTAAAACAAACTAGTGAATATAACAAAAAAGAAACAGACTCACAGATATAGAGAACAAACTAGTGGTTGCCAGTGGGGAGAGAGAAGAGGAGAGGGGTAATATGCGGCAGGGGATTATGAGGTACAAACTCCTAGGTATAAAATAAATAAGCTACAAGGATATGTTGTACAAAACAGGAAATATAGCCAATATTTTATAAGAACTATAAATGAAATATAATCTTTAAAAATTGTTGTAAACCTGAAACTTATATAATATTGTACTTCAACCATGCCTCAATAAAAAAAGATGTGACCTTTAGTTAAGTAAGGAAATTCTCTACCATCAATTCAATGAGACTGAATTAGCATTGTAGATAGTGATTCCATTTTCTCAATTGAGGAATGTTTCTAGAATCTCTAAGAACCATATCTACTAGTAACTTTCAAATGCAAATATTTGGATTGACTCCTGTACATTTAAATTTACTTATATAAAATACTTATCTATAAGAACTGGGGAAGAAATTATTCTCCGCACCACACACGTACATAAACAAAATCTGTGCCCTTCATTTAACCCAACAGTCTTGGAGTTCACTGAATGAAAGAAGTTGTTGCCAGAAATAAACTGTTAAATTCATTCTAAGATGATATGCTCACCCCTGGCATTTTGGAGCCCTACTAACAGCAGCTGTCTTAGCAAATTGACATAATTTCTTGGTATTATGAGAGCACTGGGTAAAAGAATGCATCAAATGGATTTATAAGGTGAAAATCTAAAACATACAAGTAGACAAAGAGCAAGCACATCATAAAGGCACACAGACTCAGTTATATCCAATGACCAGTTACAGAAACAAATTCAGTTCAATAACTTAACCCTGAATATATGTTTCTCTACAGGCCTTAAGCATCTTGCAAAGTCACATACAACTTTATTTCATATCACCAAAACATTTTGTCTATATGGAAACTGTGGAGTTTGTGGAAACAACAGTTTTAATAGAACTGAATGTAGTATCTGATTTCACATATGTATAAAATCTAAAATGTGAATAATGTCTTAAAGGACATCTCTACTCACCAGATTTGTGATGCTTGAATCTCTCCTTCTGATTCTTGGCAAGTGGTTATCTGTTTATCGTTGGATACAGGGCCAGAGAACTTTCTGGATTAGTTCTATATTTATTCAAGCCTTACTAGAATATATTCGTGTATTATTAAATATTTGTATTTGGTACAACTTTAATTTTGAGTTCGATGTGGGGTTCATTAAAACTATAAAATTCTTTCTAATACTTGAGAATACTCATACTTCAGATACATAATGCTAAACTTGCAAACGTCAATTCAAAACATAAGCAGAATAAACAGATAATCTTTCATTTCTTCACAATAATAAAGTCTTACTTCTTGTATCTCATTTTAAGTGGTATGAATCCCTGCTCCCAAAAAGAGATCATTTAAATAAAAATAGCAATATTTTGAAATGATGCAAAATCTACTGATAACTATCTGAATGTGAGAAATATTTCTCTAAAAATTTAAATGGATTGCCCAGATTAATAAAATTATTTTAAGGCTACAAATCATATCCCTTTTGAGCAATCAACAGTTATCTTTCAGGTAACATAATTAAGTACTCATTTGAAAATAATGCAAGGTTCTTGAAATAGATCTAAAGGAAAATTCAGGGTAGATCTGATGCAAAGGATGGGGTGTTACGAAAACTCACCATACACTCAGAACAGACTTTGCAAATCCCCAGTTACTTTAGCTCAGTAAAAAGATAGAGAAAAAAGTTAACTGTTTTCTTTTTTGCTTTTAATTTAAAAAGAAATAAACCTTTTTTTCTTACCACAGCGAATATCAAATTTACACAAAACCTTGGCTCATCAAATAGAAGCCAAGGCATAAAAGATTATTCAACATTACAGTAAAAAATTGATAAAACCCAGAGTATGTCAAAGCTATTTCAGCAGCTGCTGGTACATTCTGGGCGAAAATATCCATGGGAGAAAGCCAAACTTTAAATAGGGTCCAAGGCACCCCTCCAATTTGCACCAGGGATATTTTATCAGCTCTGCTCATTGAGACTACAGTCCCAGAAATCAGATAGAAACGCTGTCAGGGCCCCCTGGTGGTGATTTGTAGACCTCTGGCATCAGATACAAACGACCATGAATCAAATAAACCAAAGCAGCCAGGGCGCAAGACCAGGTTCTACAAACTGGTATCTCCTCTACATGATGCTCAGCATTTTTGTGTGTATAGTTTGTCTATCTCAGCCAGAGTTGATTCAATCTCTCTACATGTAGCCTACCACAAGAAAAATGTTTTTTCATTCCTCTCAATTTGCTACAACTTAAAAAAAAAGAACATTTTTAGTACCTTGACACAAATAACCCTCCCTGTCTCCCTCTTTAGATAATTTTAACAAAAAGCATATTGTACAACACTGTGCTTAAGGGTACAAACTCATAAATCTGCATGGAATCTACCTGTTCTCAGCACTGGCAAATGAATTACTGTCTGCTTAACTCTTTTAAGTGTCAATATGTTAAGAGTGGTGGATTTAACAGGTTATAAAGGAGTATATAACTGGTTTTCACCAGGAACTACAACCTAAAGAAAGAAGCTAATCAATGGCCTATTAAGTCTGGAATGCTCTACCTGGCCAGGTGAGGTTGATCCAATAAGCCAGTCCTCTAAATCTACCAGAGAGATAGATGGCCCTATTGGTAGCACCAGAATTCACCAAAGAACCTGCACAAGGTGTTTAGCACTTGGCCAAATATTATAATCAACTGAGGAGTCTTTTATAATGAGGAAGCCAGCCTACTCTCAGAGATTCTGATTTAATTGGTTTGGAGTGAGGTCTGGATGTGAGTACTTTATAAAAGCTCCCCAGGTCACTCTTAAGGACAGTCAGAACTGAGAACCCCTGCACTATTCCTAGGGGCTCTAAGCTAGGCAGTCAGTCAGGCTGCATCCATGTCTCTCTGTGGCTGAGTCCAGACTACAAAGGGTCACTTCTCTCATTCAAGTTGCTGACAAAATAAAGCATAATCTTACCGCAATTTACATTGAAGTTACATTGTTGGAAAAGTCTACATATGTTAAAATCATGCAAAAATACTTTGTATTTCTATGTGAAATGGAGTTCAGTACCAAGCTCAGATAATTAAACACATAAGTATATATGAAAGTCATGTGTGAAATGAGACAATACCTTGTATAGAAGACTGTCCTGTGAGCTGTAGGCAAACACTCTGTTCCTCTCCCACTAAACGCCTCCAACTATTTTGGGGTACAAGCAAAAATGCTCCCACAGATTTCCAAAGAGCCTCCTAGGTGGCAGCATTGCCCCCACAAGAGGCAGGTAACACAGCCTTTGGCTTTAGTGCTTACACACGCCGTGTGCATTCATAGAACCCTGTTTTTCCTTTGTAATGATACAGCCACATGTAAATATTTGCTTAATGTCTAACACCTTCATACTAAGGGCACCAAAAGAACAGCGACTGTGTCTGCATTTTGCTCACCATTGTATTCCTAGCGCTTTGCATGGTGCCAGTACACAGTGGGCACTCAATTTTGCTGAATGAATGATTGAACATGATTCCTCTGGTGCTGAGTGCTGACAGAGCAGACAGCTCCATGCATGGCTGTGTACTAGAGTCAGAAAAGGCACTAATAGGGGTCCAGAACAGCCAATAGGACTATTGCCTTGATTATTAGAGTTCATGTGTATGTTTCCTGTTGTCTTAGATCAGGTTGCCATAACAAAATTCCATAGACTAGGTGGCTTATAAACAATAAAAATTTATTTTTTACAGTTCTAGGGGCTGAAAGTCTAAGTCAGGTTGCCAGCATTGTGAGGACCCTCTTCTTTTTGCAGATAGAGGATGTCTCATTGTAACCTCACATGGCAGAGAGCAAAAAGGAAAGAAAGCTCTCCAGTGACTCTTATGAGGGCACTAATCCCATTCACGAGGGCTCCACCCTCATGACCTCATCTATTCCCAACGGCCTCCCAAAGGCCCCACCTCCTAAAACCATCACATTGAGGTGGTAGAGCTTCAACATAAGAATTGGGGGGTGACACAAACATTCAGTCCAGAACATCTGTTAAATTTCATACATTTTTCCTTAAGAATTATGAAATTAAGCTTGTACTCTCGTTTACAGCAATGCCAAAGTAAGAGCCAAACCACAAAGTTTGTCATAAGTCCTCAAATATGGTTGAAAGTACTAGAATACAAGTTTGTCATAAAAGCTGATCCAGAAGAGGCAACAAGAGAGAGCTACCAGTTCAATTTACTGCCTTCAGGTTATTCACAAGTAATATGAGCGGCCATGGTAATTAGGCCCCTGGAAATTATTCAGATATTCAAATGATCACTATTGCTATAGTTCATATGTGATGAGAAGGACCAGAACGAGTGACTAGATTGATTACTCCAAGTACAAAACCCATTGATAACTAGCCAGAACTAGTCATGGTGGGCTAAGAGAGAGGGCTTGTTCGGGCAGAAGTCACAGATAGGAGAAAAGATAAATATTTTTGATATCAGATCTTAAGAGCTTCCTCATTATAAGTGATGTGCAATCGAGTCTCTCCTCTCAACATATTTCTTATGATTTAGAAGGAGATATCATCAAGCCATATAAATCTGTCCCAATTTATTGAAAATTTTGGCATTAGGTAACAGGTCTGAAGAGGAAACAGACAGGTCCTTAATCAAAGAGTAGGAGCCACATGAACTTTTAAAAGGATATATTTATCCCATTCTGACCCTTATAAAAATAGGATGAGTTAGTACGCTGTTTCAGTCACAAAAATCCAAATTCTCAAGACCTCAAATACAAGTGCAGAACTTGAGCAATTATGGCTGTATTTTCTCAGACATTGGTTTAGGAGCAGACTGTGGACTAAAAACTTTAAACTCACAACCATGATGACTGAAGGGTAAACTGCACGTTTCTGGGTTACTTCGTGGTCATAAGTTATTTTATGAACTGAAAGCAGTGAGTTAAGTCTACAGATTTAGCCCATATTTCTCTTTGTGTGTGTATGTGCATGAATCAATCGCTCATTGTGACTTCTTAAACATATATATATTGGGCTTCCCTGGTGGCGCAGTGGTTGAGAATCCACCTGCCGATGCAGGGGACATGGGTTCGTGCCCCAGTCCGGGAGGATCCCACATGCCGCGGAGCGGCTGGGCCCGTGAGCCATGGCCGCTGAGCCTGTGCTCCGCAACGGGAGAGGCCACAACAGTGAGAGGCCCACGTACCGCAAAAAAAAAAAAAAAAAAAAAAAAACCATATATATTTTTCAGCTGAATAGGTATAAAGAACTGCAGTACACTCTACTGGAAAAAAAAAAAAAAGAGATTGTATTTCTTGTATTGAGAACCTTCATGTTTAAAGAAAAAAGAATAGTTTATTATAGAAAAGCCCCATACCCTAGCGAAAATTATGACTTCAGGATGATGAACCTGTCAATCTATAAGTTATGAGTTAGAAGCAGCATCTGAAGTTGTTATTAATCTGCTCATTATTCAATGACCCTATTGTAGCCTTGACAGCAAGTAAAAAGATCTGCAGTGCTAACCTTGCTTCGAGTAGAAACACATGGGAGTAGGTTCTCAACAACAAAATTCTTTGAAGCTTTCTAAGTAAATGGGAGGCCTGTGGAGAGGTGATCTAATAAAACAGGTCCTTGGTGCTTTATGGTTTAAATCCTGTACCTCTAGGAGGCTTCATTCTTTCCCTGCTCAAGGTGTCTGAGCTGTACTGTGAAGAGGGCGTGCCAAGCATTAAAGCGGGACTGAGAGCATGTTCATTCATTCAAGCATTTCCTACTGAGTACTGACCATGGGCCAAACACCACACTGCGTGCTGGAACACAAATAGAGCATGTGCCCTTGGCATCAAGAGCTCAGAAGCATATTTTTGATGAGCTCTCAGGCTACTTCCAGCCTGCATAAGGCTTCCTTTACAGACACAAAATAACAAGCCAAAGGAACACCTTATTGACATCACACAGCATTTATTGATAGGACCGTTCCAAGCGCTTCACCTGTATTTACTCATTTCATTCTCTCAACAACACTACAAGGTAGCTACTAACCTCATCTTCATTTTACAGATAAGGAAACAAAACACAGAAATTTAAGTAGCTTGCCCCAAGTTTACACAGCCTGACTCTAAGAATTTGTAAGTATTGAGAACGCCAGTTGATTTTCCTTCTCACATAGACATAAGGCAAACCAAGTGAAAAGGTGGAGGAGAATAAAGAGGCATTCTTATTGCATAGTCACATTGAATTTCCCCAAACAAAGGGGCAAAACAATGTCAATACAGCCACCTAGATCGGCACTGAGCTAAAACAATAGGCTCATAGCTCAGGCCTTCCTTTGTCTATACCTGTCCTGTTGCCTCAGGAAGTCTCACGCTTGTGAATTCATAGGCAGCTACTTACAAAAATAAGCCCATGGTAATGCAACACTAAGTATAAGACTTGTTCATATTAAGTTGAGCAGAGAAGATTTAAAGAAAGAGGGGTGGGGGCAGGGGTGTAGGGCAAGGCAAGGGAAAATAACTAACCATGTATCCTTTTCTAGCACCTTTAGCTCCATTGCAATGCCTTATCTAAGAAAATTGATGGAAGATAAACCAACGCAGGAACTAAAGGGTCCACAAAATGTAGATGAGAATGATGCTGTAGATGTTCTGGAGAGGTTTACTGCATGGGACAATGAATGGGGCACGCGCATGACGGGAAGATACTCAGAGGCTGCCACCTAGGGGTCAACTGGAAGATGTGGGTGCATCACAGAAGGACAACCAATGCCTACGGGAACTCCTTAGGGAGTTCCTTGTCCATGGAAACTGCTGGGGCAGTTTGCCTCCCCCTGTGCCGGCGTTGTGGTAAGGAGCTAGATAAGGGATGGTGACTAGAAAAATAGGTAGAGTAACCTCCCTATTGCCAATATGTGACTGTTTGGCTAAGAAGAAAGCACTTCCAAGTAACAACAACAGCAACAAAAGGAGAACCAACTCACCATGGAAAATCCAGAAAGTAAATGACTCTACATTTTTTTCTCTCCCTTCTCCTCACTGTAATACCCAAGGAACAAGCACAAGAAAGAGGAGGGAAGAAGAATGTAGCAGACAAAGGCCTCATTCCCCCTCTTCAAATCTCTGGAGAGGAACACCTAGACTGCTCTAGAGGGAGGTGAGAGATTTGAATTGAATAAGAGGTTGACATATTCAATAGCTAGATTTTTAAATAACTAAAGATGAAAAGTCATAGAATCAAACTGAAATATTTTTAAGGGACCTCACAACACAGCAGATACAGGGATCTGACAGGACAGGGTAAGAGCTTAAAAAGTCAAACTGCAATCTTTGCACCCCAATGAGCCTGGTATCCTCAATCAAACCAGTTACAGGCTGAGAAAATTATTCAATTAATATGAAAATTATCTCAAGATGTATCTTAAACTATACCAGTCCAAAACATGAGACATTTTGGTAAAATCATAGGCTGAATAAATCAAGTTTGAGGCTCACTCAGTGGCTAATTATAAATGTCCTAATACCATTAATGAATACTTGATATAAAACATGCAATTTATTAATACCATTAATAAATATCTGATACAAAATATATCCAGTGTGTACTGGACAGAGATAAGCAATTAATACCTACGTGACAGATGCGATTAACAATAAATATCATAATTCAAAGGAAGAAAATGATTTCTATTTGGATTTGTGCCTGAATCCTGAGCCAGACTGGCCACTGAGCCATCAACAGTATTTTGGTATTTCCCAGTTCATATTTTGCATAGATAGTGATTAAGAGATAACTTAAAGGACAAATAGATTGCTTTATTAAATTATCTAAAGAAAACGTACCTTCTTGTTTCTTTTTGCCTTAAAAAAAATATTTTAACCTGAATTACAGGCTAAGGTCAGGCTGAGGCCTCACAGGACAGGATGTGGGGATCCCACCAACATTGGGCTTAATTCTTCCTTTGTGATACCAAGAGCACTGGGTCCCTTTGTTTCAGTAGAATTGTTTTCCTTGTCTAAAACCAGGTATGTGATCCCTATTTCACTGCCTCCTTCCAGTGTGTGTGGGTTACATAAGAATATATAATCAAATTTTTCTGCAATAAGCAAGCCTGATGTTTGTGTCAAAGGGGACACAGCTGCATCTTCTCCTAAGAGGAAGGCCTTCACAGTTCCCCTCTGAGCCTCTACTCCGAGAAGCTGGTACCCCAACATTCCTTCCAGCCCTGGCATTCCATGAATCCTTCTGGACACAATACCTCTGCTTTGTCCAACCCAGACTGGGCCCCCAGGATCCCCATTTGGAAAACAAGTCAGACACTCTGGCAAATAGGATGAGTGAGTCTCTGCACATCTTTACATAAACCCAAGCAAGGAAACCTTTGGAAGTTTGCAGCAGACTGTTCTCTGTCATAGGCTGGAGAATCAAGCCAGCTATTCATACATTTCATATTTTCAGTATAATATTCAATTAAGGTATATGAAGATACACTCCTTTGGGCTTTCAATAACCGTATTTTTCCCTATACTCTAAAAATGGATAAGCAGCATCAGTTTTCCGTGTGGGACTTCAAGAAAATCTCATGTCAATAATCATAACTCTCTACCCAGCGCTAACGCATTCTCTTTCCTTTGATGGAAAAAGGTGACCCTGGCTTGGATATATTCTTCCCAATTAGTCACATGAATGTAGTTAGGATTTCAACCCATATTTCCAGTATAAAATGCAGAAATTCTTCCACCAGATGCTTTGATAGGTGCAGTTTAGTTAAACTTACTCAAAAATGATTACATGAATGTGTGAGAGATCCATTTCCCTTGTCCCTTATTTTCTCACTTTAGTAGAAATTCCAGTCCTCAGCTCCAAGGCTTCCCCACAGTTATTGGTTTTAACTGGCTTTCCCTGTTCTTTCTGAACTCTCTTTTAATTCTGCTCCATGTGCATGAATAATAATGACAGTTGTCATTTAATAAATGCTAAGCATCAACCTAAATGTGCCTAACATTTATAAACTCATTGAATTCTCACACAACTCCATGGGATAATTCTTGCTATATCCCTTCTACAGATAAAGAAACTGAGGCTAAAACCAAATAAATATTTGCCGAAAGTAACATAGCTAATAAATGGCTGAGCTGGAATTCAAGCTTATATCTGTTTTACTCCAAACCTGAGCCTTTAACGATTAAACTTAATTTTTCTCTTAAAATCAAAACATTTAGTTTGGAAACTATAAAATATTATATATGCTAAATATATGTAATATATACATAGACAGCATTATATATATAATTTATATGTTATATATTAGTTATTCATATTTATGTGTACTGTATTATATTGTTATTTTAATATATTTATATATTATATATCGTTACATACTTATATATACAGTAAGTCCCTTACATACAAATGAGTTCCATTCCAAGAGCACATGTGTAAGTCTAATTTGTTCTTAAGTCCCACAAAGTTCGCCTAGGTACCCAACTAACACAATCGGCTCTATAGTACTGTACTGTAATAGATTTATAACACTTTTCACACAAATAATACATAGAAAACAAACACAAAGAATAAAGAAAACATTGTTAATCTTACAGTACGGTACCTTGAAAAGTGCAGTAGTACAGTACAACAGCTGGCATCCAGGGGCTGGCATCACGTGAACAGGCAAGAAGAGTTGCTGACAGGAGGAGGGAGAGGAGGTGGGAGATGGTAGAGCTGAACGATCGTCAGCAATAGGAGACGGAGGACAAGCTGCAATGTCACTCATGCCTGACGCTGTTGACATAGGATCTGGTTCCTTGCTGGATTCACTTCTATCTACGCTCTTGAAAAAACAATCCAGTGATGTCTGGGTGGTAGCTTTTTTTTCTCGTCACAGATGACACGGTAGCACTGGGTTGCATTCTGAACAGCTGCTGCAACCTTCAGGTACCATTCTATGTTTGGGTCCTGTGCCTCAAAAACTAACAGGGCCTCCTCAAATAAAGAAAAACCCCTGCCATTTCCTGCGTCGTTACTCTCTTTGGTTCTTCAGTTACTTCTTCTTCCTCTTGTCCCTCTTCGTCCTTTCTCTGGGCCTCCAATTCCATCAGTAAGCTCCTCATGTTGCACAGCAAGGAGTTCAATGAAGTCGTCCTCTTGCAGATCTAGCTCCGGCTTCTGGCTAAGGGTCACTAAAGCTGCTGAAGACCTCTTTGGACTCCTCATCCACCTTCTCAAATCCACAAAAATCATGAATAAACTGCAGGCAAAGGTTCTTCCAAACCCTATTCATGTTGATGGCCATAACCTCACGCCAAGCAAAGTCAATGTTTTTTATGACCTTCTGGATGAGCAACAATACTCCTTCCAAAATTGTTGCAAGGTTGTTCCTGTTTTGTCACTTGCCTTTACTGCCTGACAAAAAGTATGACAAATAATATTTCTTGAAAGTCTCTATAACCCCTTGGTCCATAAGTTGGATGAGCAACATAGTATTCGATAGCAGATGCACTACTTTGACGTTGGGATGCAAGTCATCCATGAACGGGAGGTGGCCCTGAATATTGTCGAGCAGCAAAAGACTGTTGAATGGGATGTCCTTCTCCAAGCAATATTTCTCTACCTCCAGGATAAAGTGGTGGAAAAACCGGTCCTGGAAAATGGTCTTTGTAAACCAGGCTTTGGGATTACTCTTCCACACAACAGGAAGAGAGCCCTTGGCTATGTTTTTAAGGGCTCTTGGGTTCTCTGAATGATAAACCAAGAGAGGCTTCAGCTTCATATCGCCGAAGCATTGCCACCAAACAACAGAGTTGGCCTATCATCAACTTTTCCTTACGGATGTAACTTTGGTCTGACATCCTCTTCCAGTACAGTCCTGTTTCATCCACATTAAAACCTGCTCAGGTAAGTACATGCCTTCATCAGTAATTTCTCCAAGTGTTTCAGGAAATTCCTGGGCAGCTACCGTACCTATACTCACTCCCTCCCACTTACTTTTACCTTGTGAAGGTTGGCTCTAGCCTTGAACTAATGAAACCAGCCATGGTTGGCATTAAAAGATGCACCTTCTGATTCTTTGCCATGTTTCTTTTTCAAGTCTTCATAAAGGCTTTTTGCTTTTTAGCTGAATCAGCATTAAGCTGAGCGGGACTCGATGCTGATGTTGATCCTGCATCCGCACACTGAGAAGTTTCTTCACCTCCTCCCTCACTTTTCCACGCTTCTTCGATATTATTGTTGACATCATCGGCACAGCAGACTTCACATGTTCCACGATCCTGTCCTTGTTCTTTAGAACCGTGCCGATGGTTGAACAATTCATGTTATAAGAACGAGCGATGTCTACCATCTTTTTGCCTCACTCCACTCTCTATTTTCACTTTTGTTTCCATCCTTATTGCTTGGCGCTTCTTAGCAGTATCAGCTACACCACCGCTGCTTTTACGCTTGCTTCTGGACATCCTGGGCTTGAAATAAAGATACTGTACTACTGTACTCTATACAGTACTGTACAGTAAAGTACACAAAAGCACAACCACTTGTAGCAGATGCACGCACATGACAATGTACGCCAGACGTGTGAACTAACTTGCGTGACCGGACATGCAAATTCACGTCCGCATCTTTGGAAGTTCGCAACTTGGAGGTCAGTATGCAGGGGACTTACTGTATATGGCAGTAAGTATGCTCCAGACTGAATTTATTACTCCCATTATAGATCGCCAACCCTGCTCTACCCTCAATGAATACATCAACTCTATAGGTGACAGTTCTTCTTTTGATTAAATTAATCAGTAAATCACTCCAGTTTTATCCTCCAAATTTACCATTGATCCATACTTTTCTTTCCATTTTCCCTGTCATTAATTTGTCCAACACAATTTAATTCAATTCACTGAGTGCGTACTATGTGCTAGGCAGAGTTCTGGAACTGAAGGATAGTATCTCTGTCTTTAAGTAGCTCACAGGGTACTAGAAAGGAAGATATTCCAGAGAACACATTACCATCCAGAAGCATCAGTAAAAACACAATACACAGGCAGTCCCGAGGAGGGAGTGAGCAGCTCAGCCCACAGGGGTTTGGGGGAGCTCCCCAGAGGGGGGCTGCACTGAAGCAGAGTCTTGAAGGATGATGAGAAGGTAGCTGACTGGGGGGCCAAACTAAGTGGAGGCAGGGAAGGAGGGGAAGGTGTGCCAAGCAATGGAGACCACATGGGGGCATGAAACAAGCACCATGAAATCCCATCACTTTATTTCTGGACTAGCAAAACAGCCACCAGCCAGTCTAAATTCTCTCCCGTATCCAATTCCTCCTGAACATTGTTGACAAAAAAGTCCTCCAACAGCATAACTTTGGTCATCCCCATTGCCCTTCTCAAGAGCCTATACTGTCATACATTATGCCTAAACTTCAGGCTCTTACTTAAGGACCTTATGACCTGTTTCCACCTTTCCTTATCTTCCCTATTACTTACCCAACTGCCCTCAAAAACTTCTAATGACTCTACTCCTTTGCCGACAGGAGGTTAAACCTCACCTTACACCTCTGTTATGCCATTCCACAACCAAATTCTATCCATGCTTAGGACCCAGGCCCTGTGCCACATGTTCTTGTTCCTCCTTTACCTGCTCCGGCTGCCAAAATTACTGGGCAATTGGCATCACAGACTCAGAATTTTATACAGAAAAAACATTCGCCCCATTTAGTCCATCTTCCCCATCTTTCTGTTGACATTCAAGCAGCAATCCATCCCTACCTTCACTCACTCAAGAGATATTTGTGGGCCATCTATTATATGTACTTCTTCTCAAACTAAGTGTTCCCACTAAGCTCATTTTCCCTTTCCCCTTCCTCTTCTCCACCACTGCCCTCCAAGCTTTCTTCTCTTCCTGTATTCTATACAGCACATCTCAAGCTGGAAACTTCAGAAGCATCCTCTACTCCTCCCTCTCTCTTAACTTCCTCATCCAAATGGTCACCCAGTTACATTAATTCTTTCTCAGAAAATATATTGAAACTCACTCTGTTCCAGCCCCATGATCTTCATAATGTCCCTACTGAACCATTGCAACACCACTTGATTGATCATCTCACCTCTATTCTCTCCACTGCTGTCAGAGAAGTCTTCTCAAAACAGGGTGTCAAACATTTATTGAGGGCCTACATAACTCCAGGCACTGTGCTGGCATGGGGAGTCTAAATGGGAAGGGAGACATCTTTGACTTCCTCCAAACGTGTGAGCATGTTGACAGAGGGAGCTTTGGCTAATTTAACTTTATATTGCCAGCATATAGCCAATTACCTGTCACATCATCATGGATTCATAGATACTAGTTTGAAAGAATCAGTGAATGAATGGAAAGTTCTAAATGTAGGTGGTGTCTAAAGATGAATGAAACAGAACTCCTGTCTTCAAGAAAGGAAAATTAACAGTGAAGTAAAGACCCAGACAATAATATAGGAAAGTAGTTTGATAAGTTGCATGAAATCAGTTGGTGAAGAGTCAGACTTCTCATAGTTTTCACTGTAGTAAAGCAGCTATGTAGAGGGTTGGGGGGTAGCGGTTGCTTCCCTAAACTCATTCTCTGAAAGTGGCCCATTTTCAAAATTTTTTAGGGAAATAAGTTGACCTGGTGCTTGTTAAAATTACTATGACAACACTACCCTGGGAAAGATAGGGTAAGTAAGCATGAGAGGAGGAGAGATCTTCGGTTGTAAAATAAAGAACCAGTAAAAATGACACGCTAGGAAATAAGATGTAGAACTGACCAGGTTCTGACTGGTAGCCACTATCTTCATTTGTTCACATGGATTATTTATAAAATGGCAAAAATCCTGGGACAGAAAACAGACATTAGTGGAAAGACTGGTGAAATCTGAATAAATCTGTAATTTAGTTAATAGTAATTTGTCAGTGTTAATGTCTTAATTTTGACAAATGTCTTACAGCTACATGAGCTGTTAACATAAGGGGAAGCTGAGTGGTAGGTACTATCATTGCAACATTTTTGTAAATCTAAAGTCATGCCAGGACTTCCATGGTGGTGCACTGGTTAAGAATCTGCCTGCCAATGTAGGGGACATGGGTTCGAGCCCTGGTCTGGGAAGATCCCACATGCCGTGGAGCAACTAAGCCCATGCACCACAACTACTGAGCCTGCGCTCTAGAGCCTGCAAGCCACAACTGCTGATCCTGCATGCCACAACTACTGAAGCCCACGCACCTAGAACCCGCGAGCCACAACTACTGAAGCCCGTGCACCTAGAGTCCATGCTCCACAACAAGAGAAGCCACTGCAATGAGAAGCCTGTGCACCGCAACGAAGAGTAGCCCCCACGCAGCAACGAAGACCCAACGCAGCCATAAATAAATAAATAAATAAAATTTAAAAATAAATAAAGTCATGCCAAATAAAAAGTGTATTAAAGTAAATCCCAATTCTGAACTCTTATTTCCACAAGGTACTGGATGAGCAAAGGTCAGTCTATGATTCTGTCATCAGTGGTCAGTCTGGAGGACTCAGGAGGCAGGTAGTCAAAGGAAGGTGTCTTTTTGAAGTTCTCACTTTCCCAAACCAATTCCTATACATTTTCAAGCCTCCCTCCCCAAGCCTGGCCCAAGCCCTGGACTCTCCCCTGCATAGCTGCTCTTGTGGTCCTGTACTCTTATTTAATGAAATACTAAGGCTTGTCTTGCCAGCCTTTTCTCTGGCCTCAGATCTTTGCATGGCTGACTTTGGCGCCACAAAAATACCTCCCACCTTGAGTAGCATGCTGCCCTGGCCTCCTATCCATGTCTCTATTAAATGACATCATCTTGTTTTAATGTCTCTCCAGCATTTAACTCCATGTAAAGTTACCTTGTTCGCTCACTTGTTTAACTGATTGATATCTGTCTCCCCTCTCTAGGCACTAAGCTCCCTGGAAACAAAGACCTTGCTTGTCTTGTTCACTGCTGATTCCCAGGGCCCGAAACAGTACCTGGAACAGAGTAGATTTTTTTAAATAACAAATGAATACACTTAGAGAAAGGTTATGCACTCTAGTCCCTAGAACCACTGCAATAATCATGACTTGGAGAATTGTGGCAATGCTCCCTAAAATTCTCTCTCATTTTCATATCTGTCAGTTCATTGAAGAAGACATTTCTCAAGCACCTGCCATCTGCTTAAGACAATACTGAGAACCAGAGTCAAGCCATATGAAGGGTGCAACACCCCACTTACTTACAGTAATGCAGCACTTTCCTACACACGAAAGGGTGGTTAATCTTGTAGATAATAGCATTTGAAAGTCCCTAGGAAAACGTTTCAAGCATCTAAATGCAGTGATTAGAGAGTGAGTCAGTTATTTCTGACAAATTCTAAGGGATTTGTGAAATAGACTGATTTCTTTTCCCAGTGAAATGCGGCTTTTTTTTTTTTTTTTTTGAATGAGAGGAAATTTTGTACGGACAAATCTGCTTTTTATTATATAAACACTTGTCTAAGCCTTAAGGATCTCAAACGTAATTGAAAGAATGGTATGGTTAAGGAATATGGTCCATACTAAATTTAAATATTTCTAGTAGGCAGGTAAAAGACATCATCTCCGCTCCCTGTTCTGCCTGCCTCTAGCCCAGTGCACATGCACAGTGGGTACTGAATGAAGGACTCCACTCCCAGACTAGAGTGTTGGTCCTGTCATGTGCTTCCCTTCTCACTGCACAGTTTACCATGATTGTTTTCCATGTAAGTTCTGTAAGCTCCACAAAGGCGAGCCACATCGATCTTACCCACAGTTCTATTCTCAAAACTTAGCACACACCAATCACATACTCATAGCACAGATATGCTCGGAAAATAATTGCTAAATGAGTTGATAATTGAGAAATGAATATATTCTGGGGAGAGGGACATCTGGGATGGGGAGCCAAGGCAAAAAGTTCTAAAGACTTTTGCAAACATATACTAAATAGATATTAAGATAGGCTCAAAATATTAAGATATTTTGTCTCAGTGAGAGACAAAAAGATTTTCAGAGGCACATGTTTTTAATTGCCACCTCTCCAAACCTCACAGATATTTTCTGATGGCCAATCCAGTGATAATCATTTGTTTACCAGACCTGGTCTTGGAAATTCACTCTGTTAAAACTCCTACCCCCAATTTTGAGAGTTGATGCAAGGTTATCATCTCTCATCCCTTTCCTAAAAGTCTAGAAAAAATGGCATCAATAGCCTTATATATGGCTACTGAAAGGTTGCCAATCCCTAAAATTAAGCACTTCCATGTACCTTAAGAAAATATGGAAGATATTAGTTGTTGCACCTAAGAGTGATGGATGTGAATTTCAAAGTCACAGACCCAATATTCAGGTGTGTAATCATGTGAATATATGTTTATGTGTATATAGAGAGAATTAGATATGTATGTATATTCTGTGCTCTTTCATGTTGATAGTCAGGTATGACCACAAGAGGAGACAGAGGAGAAGCTCAAGAAAACATAGTTTATTATACTCACAGGTACTAGAAAGAGGAGGCATGCCACACCATGCAGGACCACATGGGAAAGCACCAGCCTCCCATACAGGCAGAAGGGGCAGGACCAGAGGAGGAGCCTAGGCCACAGCCTTTATTGGAGGTTCCTCAGGAAAAGCAAGGCAAGGCAAAACAAACAGTTTGCAGTTGACTGGTTTAAATAATTTAGGTGGGCTCTATACTATAGGAGTGGTCCATAGTTGCTTGGTACCTGGCCCTGGGATGATTAAGGCAGAGGAATATTGCCTCTTGGGGTACACGGGCCAGATGGAGGAGGTATGGCTCTGTATTACTTAGTTTGCATATTAAAGGCATGCTCCTGGCTGAGTCTTTTGCTATCTCTAAAAATTGGCTAGCCCCTGGAGGAGCAATCTCTCTCCAGCCAGAAAGAGTTTTTTAAGATGTCTAAACTTCACAATATACAAAAAAATTTAAATATAAAAAATACAGTGTATATAGGCAAATATATAAACTGATATATATCAATTTAAATATATATTTAAACTGAGATATGTGTGTATGTATGTATGTATATCTGTGTGTCTGTGTGCCTGTGTGTGTGTGTCTGTCTGTGTGTGTGTCTGTGTGTCTGTGGGGGTGAGTGTCTGTGTGTGTGTCTGTGGGTGTGTGTGTCTGTGCGTGTGTGCCAGTTTAAATTTCTGACTCATCTGTTAACCCACCGAATTAGTAACAACTTAAGCACATCATGGTTTGTCTCAATTTATAGTCCAACTCAATGTGATTTCTCAGTCAGTTTATTTACATTCTGTTTAAACCCCCTCCCAAGTTTTCGCCCTCTCTCTTTTTCCCTATGATTATGTCTAATCCCTATGAGCTCATGCTCTGCCACTCCAAGTGAACAAATTATTCTAGCTTTCATTAACCCTTCCAATATCGTTCAGCTCAAATTGATTATTGCCAAGGGGAATTTGAACCCATTAGGACCAATTTTTAAAGAAAAATGTGAATTTCTACAAGAACTATCCCAAATTTTTAATGTTGGCAACATTTTTTTTTTAATGTACCCTCTTCCACACACACAAAAATGTCTACTGGCCAGCCAGATTGTAATTTCTGTCCTGACTTCTGAAGGGTCTGCGGGTATGAGCTTTGGGGATTATAAACCTTCGTTTTTCAAACTGCAGCCAATCCTTTAATAGAGTAGTAAAATCAATTTAAATGCATTCTAATTAGAATATTTAACGGACTCAGAATTTAGGATGGGATGAATGGTATCGAAGAAAACGTCAAAGTGAAACAAAAGTTAGGGTATTGCTTTGAGAAATGTTATATTTATGTGTGGATTACTGGGTAGCAAGTGACATGGAAAGTGTATTTCTCACTAAGGAGAGCGGTCAAACAAGTTTGAAAACACACATCTACGTAATTTAGGTACTACTCAACTTAAATCGTCCAGGATCCAAAGAGGGTAGGAACATAAGAATGGAGACTCCCTAAGGCCCTCTGCTCGGTCTTGATTTTTCCCACTTCCCCGGGAGAAGCTCAAACTACCACATGTCCCCAGTGCTCTGCTGGCTCGGGCACAATGCGAAGGAACACAGCGCAGGGCCAGTCCTACGTTCCCCTAGAGGGCGCTGCAGAGAATCCGTTCTCCAAGGGTAAGACGGCGCACGCGCCCGGAAGCATTTCCGCTCCGGACCCACTTCCGCTCCGCCGACCGCGAGCGCTCCTGTGACGTATTTCCGGCTGGCTGAACTGAGCTCGGGTGGCCGGAAAGGAGGTAACGTCACCGGGGAGAGCAGAGAAGCCGGGTGTAGCGCCGCCGAGAAGGCACTTCACCGGCAACATGTCTCATTTACCGATGAAACTTTTACGCAAGAAGATCGAGAAGCGGAACCTCAAATTGCGACAGCGAAACCTAAAGCTCCAGGGTGAGATGCGCTGAGCTTCGCGGCGGCCTGGGTTGCGGAGGGAGCCAGCACGTGGTCCGTGGCGCTCTGCGGCGGCCGCGGGGCCGAGCGGCGCTGGTGGGGAGGCCCTGCGGCCCCGATGTAGCGCTGGCAGCGTCCCCACAGAGTGCGCGTGCTTGCGGAGCGTGGAAAGGCAGGCCGGGGCGGCCTCCCGTCGGGCCCCGCGCAGATGCCGACTCTCCGCGTGGCCCCAGATCTGCCGTTTCTGAGCAGCAGTTTGTCCTTACAGAGTTCGGGCAGGAGGCTTCTAAGAGTTCGTTTCCAGCCTGCCCCACTTCCACCCTCCCTTTCTGACTTCCTCACCACCTCTAGGGTCATCCCCAACCCCCGTTTCCAATCAGTCACGTGGAACTTTCTCACCTCCCCGCATCTTCCTTTCACATCATTTGTCTCGTGTCTCTGTCGCTTCAGAACAAGCTGGGTGTCGCACTTCACAGAACATTCCTGATACCCTTGCCTTCCCCTACCCACCTGCCCTCTGTTTCGACTCTTGAAGAACTTCATCATTTTCAGCTCCCAAAGTGACTTTTTGCGTATATCATACGCATGTGCGTAATCTCGTGCCCTGTCTTCCTGTCACCACTAACTTTAGGTTATAAATTTCTTAAGAGCTTCTACGTATTTGCATCCTTAAAGACTTCCATGAAAGGCATTTTACCTGAATGTCACTTTTCTTTACGTACCTCATTTGCAGTCCTAACTTCCTGACAGTGGGTCAGACATCCTGAAGTTATGTTAACCTTTTTTGGTCCTGTGTAATACAGAAGCCCCCTAGGGCAGTGTTGGAGGCATAATGCCTTACACTAGCTGGTTTTCTGCAGAGATCAGTTGATTGAAAGAAATCCTGGAGGAGAGAAGAGGTGTGTGGGTTTTAGGAATAATGTTTTTGAAGTTCCCTTATATTTCCATTTCCTATAGAATAACAAAGCGTTGCTAACTACTTCTTAGTTAAAGGTAACAGATGATGGTGCTTTTTCTGTATATAAACAGGAACTTTTGTAAAGACAGTCTTAGACGTTTATATATGATAAATATCAAGACAAATAAGTGGTTACATCAACAGAATTTTCAACTCACTGATGTCTAGGAAAGTATATTTGTCAGATACCTAATATTAGAATGTATATTTTGTAAGTAACAGTGGCCCCATCTGTTTATTTAACCTCACTGAAGTTTTCCTGGTCCAGACTTTTAACTCCTTATGGACAGAGATGTGGTTTTTTAAGTTAAAAAATCAGTGTGGCTTTCCCTTTTTTTTTTTTTTTAATTTATTTGACCTGCAGTAGAACACTGTAAAATTGGAAGTTGTCTTAATATACATGACAGGAAAGTAAAAACTAAATCATTTCAGTCCTGGAAGCCATGACATTTCTCATTTGGGATACCAGTGTTTCTAAGTAAACCTTTCCTTCTTTGTCAATATGTGTGTTCTGTTTTTAAACAGGGGCCTCAGCTGTGAACTTGTCAGAAACTCAAAATGGAGATGTGTCAGAAAGAACAGTGGGAGGTGGAAAAATTAAAAAGTCCCTAAAACAGTCTGTGAATGTGGGCTTGTCAGAAACCCAAAATGGAGACATCTCTGAAGAAGCAGTAGTAGGTGGAAAAGTTAAAAAATTCCTAAAACAGTCTATGAATGCAGGCTGGTCAGAAGCCCAAAATGGAGACTTACCTAAAGAAACAGTGGAAAATGTAAAAGTTAAAAAATCCTCCAAGAAAAATGGAGACTTACCTAAAGAAACAGTGGAAAATGTAAAAGTTAAAAAATCCTCCAAGAAATCTACCACGCTGACCAATGGGGAAGCAGCAATACAGTCTCCCAATTCAGAATCAAAAAAGAAGAAGAAGAAGAAGAAAAAGAGAAAAATAGTGGATGATGCTGGGCCTGGTATGTATTGTCGTTGAACTTAAGCTATTCAGGTTTTCAAGTTATCATTCTGCTTTTCCTCTCTTCTTCTTATGTCCACATGACATGCAAGACTCCTCTGTACTTACTGGCATAGGAGAAACTAGCCTGGTAGCTAAAGCAAACATTGAGGGGGCCGGAGGGCACTGCAGTTTAACGTTTCTCAAAATACTGCTCTTCTTGGGCAGTTAACTATCTGAGCTTTTTATGATAAACAGAACGTACTATGACATAGTATTGGGCTGGCCAGAAAGTTCATTCGGGTTTTTCCATAAGATCTTATGGGAAATATTTTAGGTTTACCTGTTTCCAAAGAGAATTGTGGAATTACTGACACTAAAGAAATCTGGGCTGGTAGTAGAATCTGTCTTGGGTCTTTATGTGTCAAGGACTTTGCATTAGCGATTCTTTTCATTTACGTCTTTTTTGCCCCATTCCTTTTTCCTACAATAAATTCCTGCCTTTGAAAGGCAACTTAGTGATAATTTGGATATGCAAAGTGTATAAAATAGCAGTTAGGAAACTTCTGAATAAATGGAACGTTAATTTCCAAGTGAGTAGAATGGCCAGGACTGGGGAGGCAGGGCTATTTTCTTTTGCAAGATTCTTGGATTGAATAAGCTTAGGTGAAAGAATAGGCATTTTCATTGAAATGTGAGCAAGCAGAGATTTCAAGACAAGATAGAACAGGTGTCAGCAGACTATTCAGCCTTCTGCCTATTTTTGCAAATAAAGCTTAATTGGAACACTGAGATGCCCATTTTTTTACTTGGCCTTTGTGGTGATAGAGACCATATGGCCTGCAAAGCCTAAAATATTTACAGTCTGGCCCTTTATAGAAGTTTGCAGGCACTTGTGTTAGCATATCCTATTCATCTTTTGTCTGAAATAAAGGTTTCATTTAGAAAGACACTTTGAATTTTCCAAACATGCATGGCTGTCTTTTTACTACCTACAGGCTATAATACATTCGTAAGTTATGAGAAATCGTTTAAACAAAAAGTGAAATAAGATAGAGAAAAGCATGAGGATTAGATATTACAGTTTTGATTTAAAGTGAGTGTAATCCTATTCTAAAATGATTAGTGCCCTTAGGATTCTTGTTCTGAGTATGCCTAAGGAAGTGATATTATTTCTTCTCTCAAGCATTGAATCACAGGGCTGGGAGTTTAAATCCTATTGGTAACCGTTAAGAACTGTTTTAAGGAAAACAGAAGTAATAAGCCTTGAAGACCAGCTGATAATATCCATGGCCTTTGAACGTGTGGGTCCTGCAGTGTTGACCATTTCCCAGAAGGGTGGTAGTAAGGTCCAAGGAAGAGGCCAGTCCTGGGCTACAAAGAGTCTGAGTTCTGGTTTAGGTCAATTCTGTTCTAACTAGCATCACTTACTGCCATAAACTTGTAAAAGCCCAGCATGGTAGTTAACCCATTTGGCCCAGAGTGGAACATTTAAGATCATGATGGGAGGTAAGACTGCAAAGGTAGTTTAAGGGACTATGTTACGAAAGTTGTGGATGTAGAAATGAAAAGCCAGGAGGCCTTCCCTCTCCTCCCCTCACCACTTACATTCAAGGAACAGGCCAGTTTCTATCGCCCAGCTAAGTAGATTGTTGCTCTTGCTTTGCTGTCTGCCTCTAGTAACATGAAGAGCCTTTTGTGTTTCTGTTCCCCTTTAAAACAAAATTAGCTTTTATAGAAAATGTGTGTTTAATGGCATAGGAGGAAAAACCGGTGCTTGTTACAAGTTATTTTAAAAAACGTTAATGACTTGCCCTTGTTTTTTTTCTCAGTAAAGTTTATAGAACTGGGTGTGATTAACATACTTAAATTGTTTAGTTCAGCTTATAAAAATTTCTTGCTCACTTAAGATGGTATAATACATAAGTAGTAAGTCAGACAGAGAAAGAAATATTATATGATATCACATATATGTGGAATCTGAAAAATAGTACAAATGAACTTACAAAACAGAAACAGACTCACAGACAGAAAACAAGCTTATGGTTACCAAAGGTGATGCGGGGTGGATAAATTGGGAATATGGGGTTAACAGATGCATGCTACCATATATAAAACAAAGAACAAGGATTTACTGTATAGCACAGGGAACTGTATTCAATATGATGAAAAAGAATTTTTTAAAAAGAATGTCAATATATACATATATGTATGTAGAACTGAATCACTTTGCTATATACCTGAAACCAACACAATATTGTAAATCAACTATACTTCAGTAAAAGAATATGTATTAAGAAGCCTAAAAAATAAAGTGTGTTGGCAAATCTGTGTGTCCCACTGGGTTTTTTAATATAGCCAGATTTTTTAATCAGGAAAAAGAGATTCTTAGCAAATTAAAACTGAAAATATGTTAAGCTTTTGAAAATATGCCTTTTTGCATCACACGTCTTTTATTTTATGGTCTCATCTGGTATTCTTATTTTAAGAAAAAAATTTGGGGGGGGCGGTTTGTCCTTTAATCCAAAGATTCCAAAAAAGCAAAAACTGAAGACAAAGGAGACTCTGAAGATGGTGCCCAGGCTCCTGAAGAAACAGAGAACAGTGTGGAGAAGCCAGACAATGAGGACGATGACAGCATGGTACCCAGCCTGCCCCTGGGACTGACAGGTAGCTATCAACGTTTTCCAGATAGATCTTCTCTAAAATGGCATGCCTCCTTGGATTATAGTATTTAAAGGTTCAGTTGTGGCATTTAATTTACCTGGAAAAAATAAGTATTGACAAGAAATGGTTTTATATCTAACTATTGCTTTTTATCATCCACGTTGTGTGCCTTAGTTCTTGTTGTTTCTTTCTCTATTTTTCCCTTTTCTTTATTTCTAACACTAAATATTTTGACATGCACACGAATAGTTCTTGGGGTCCTCTGTTCCTTTGGTTTGTCACTTTCTAAAGCTCACTCCATGTTGTAGGAAAATCATTGGCCCGGAAGTCTGGAGCCCAGAGGTTCAATACTGGCTCCATTACTAAAAGAGAAGGGTGAAATTAACCTTATTGAGGGGCTTGTGCCAGAGTCACCTCCTGTAGCCTCTATTTCTGTACCTGTAAAGTCAAGCGTTTAGGCTAGAATCAGTTGATCCCAACCAGAAATGTCTAGCAGTTGCTTGGGTTGTTTGGTTTGGGTTTTTTGTTTATTAAAATAATTGAGGCCCAGCACCCAATCTCCATAATCAAAATTGCAAAGGTTTTGGCAGTGGTTCTCAAACAGGGTAATTTTACCTCCCAGGTAGGGTGACCGGCTCATCCCAGTTTTCCCATTCAAAGTCCTGCATCCCTTAAACCTCTGTCCCAGGCAAACCATGAGGGTTGGCCACCAATATGTTTGGTTGTCAGAACTGGGGGCAGGCTACAGGCATCCAGTAGGTAGAGGTCAGTGATGCTGCAGGACATCCTATAATGCATAGGACAGCCTCTCACAACAAAAAATTATCCATCCCAAAATGTCAGTGGTGTCAAGGTTGCCAAAACTTGGGTTATAGCCAGGGCACGTGTGGGGCGGGGAGCTCCCGGGTGATCCTGATGCCTCCCCCTGCTGGAGAACCACAGCACACCTGATATATGGGTACAGTCTAACCATCTGTGGCTACATCTGACTCTTCTCAGTTGTCTTTCTGGAGTGAGTTACTATTTTGATTGATTTCGTATTCAGTTTTTATTACACTGAATGCTTTCACTTTTTATTTCACATTTCTTAAACATTTCATTTCTCTCTGAACTCTCACCCTGCAAACCACCCCCGTCTCTCCCCTCTCCCCTTCCCGCCACCTTGGCATTTTCATTTCATACAAGTCCCTTGACTGTACCACCTCTCCGTCTGTTATTTTGTTACAGTATAGGCTCTGGACTTTACATCACACGGCCATTAGCAGTGGAGAAACTTCAAAGGTATAAGGTTTTTTTATAGGAATGGTTGGGGTTTATTCTCTTCTTATTGGAAGAAGATCTTCTAAGCTTGACACCAACCCAGTAATGTTTTCAATCCGCAAAACTAATTTAGGAAGCTAGCAATATTAAGTATTAAGAAAAGATAAATTTGCTAATGATAAACTGTCTTCTCTTTAGGAGCTTTTGAGGATACTTCGTTTGATTCTCTGACTAATCTTGTCAATGAGAACACTCTGAAGGCAATAAAAGAAATGGGCTTTACAAACATGACTGAAATTCAGCATAAAAGTATCAGACCACTTCTGGAAGGCAGGTATGATTAACATTGAGGTTTGGGCATTAGTGCTATTTTTAGTGCTAGTAGTTTGGAAAGAAAATACCAGTATGTTCTATTGATCTTGCACCGTGTTGGGTAACATACCCAACCTTCGTTAAAGGCTTTAGCTTCTTTACTGATGTTTGGAGAAAATTGTTCACTTCTGTTTTTAGCACAATTCTTATTTTTGAGTTAAGTATTTATAACCCACATGATTGATTTCAGTGATAGAGAAGGTGGGGACTTTTTTCTTGTTATGATCCAGCCTCAGTGCCTAAAACATGTGTGATAGTACATGGTACTTGTTGAATGAGTAGACTAAATGTCTCTCTCCTTTTCCTTTTTATTTTTTAGGGATCTTCTGGCAGCTGCAAAAACAGGCAGTGGCAAAACCCTGGCATTTCTCATTCCTGCAGTCGAACTCATTGTTAAGTTAAGGTTCATGCCCAGGAATGGTAAGTCTGTGGTCCCATTGATTCTGCCAGTATCCCATTGGAAGTCTATTGTAGCTATTGGTGGACTCCTGGTGATAACTACAGTTTGACTTTCACTGTATATCCTGTTTTGCTTTTTAGGAACAGGAGTCCTTATTCTCTCACCTACTAGGGAACTGGCCATGCAGACTTTTGGTGTCCTTAAGGAACTGATGACACACCATGTTCACACGTATGGGTTAATAATGGGTGGCAGTAACAGATCTGCTGAAGCACAGAAGCTTGCCAATGGGATCAACGTCATTGTGGCCACACCAGGCCGTCTCCTGGACCATATGCAGGTAAGAGAACACTATTTTGTGGTCCCCATCTTTTGTCTGTGTGAAACATAAACTTGACAGCTAACAGTTTTTCTTTGTCCTTTGTCTTGTCAGAATACACCAGGGTTTATGTATAAAAACCTACAGTGTCTGGTTATTGATGAAGCTGATCGTATCTTGGATGTTGGGTTTGAAGAAGAATTAAAGCAAATTATTAAACTTCTGCCAAGTAAGTAGGTAGCATCTGCATGTGGTTTGCCGAGTAGCTGTTGGAAGTAGATGAGAGTTTTTCCTGTATGAAAACTACTAATGTCAGAATTTTAACTTAGCAAGTGAAGTGGTTGTGCCTGTCACCCTCAGATGTAGTTTGCAACATAAGCATCACTCTCACTAGTGACTTAATGCAGTGGTTTTGCCATTTGAGAGGCTGCCATGCAAGTTGAACAGTCCTAACGTACGTCTTGTTCCCGTCCGTCCCCGCCACCCCATCTCACATCTCCTGGGTAGCCATTGACTTGCTGCTTTCTGTGTTATGTTTGAGTGGTACATACCTTGGTTATAGTACTTGAAACATTGTAAACTGCTTATATCTATAAAAACACCATAGTTCAGTACATTATACAATTGTTTTTTTAATACTTCATTGAGGTATAATTAACATAATAATCTGTACATATTTTAAATGTATGATTTGATACATTTTTGGCCTGTTTGCACCTCGAAACCATCACGACAGTCAATACAGTGAACATTTCCATAACCCTCAAAACTTTCTTTGTGCCTTTGTAATCCCTCCCTCTCACCGTCACCTGCTTCCAACAGCTGCCATGCACCTCTCTCACAGGTGACTATTGATCTGCTTCCTGTCACTGTAGATCAGTTTGCATTTTCCAGGGATTCATATGAATTCATATGCAGTGTAACTCTTTTTGTCTGGTTTCTTGTGCTCAGCAAATCCTTCTGTGATTCGTCTGTGCCGTTACACATATCAGTAGTTCTTTGCCTTATTCCTCAGTGGCGTTCTAGTGTATAAATATGCCACAACCTGTTTATCCATTTAACTGTTGATGGACGACTGTGTTGTTAACGGTTTCAGTCTACTACAAATAAAGTTGCTATGAACATCCATCTACAGCTCTTTTTGTGGGCATGTATCTCCTTTTCTGTTGGGTGATTACCTAGGAATGGAGTGGCTGGTGTATGTTTAACTTGTACCAATTTACATCCCCATCAGCAGTGTATGGAATTTCCAGTTCCTCCTGTTAAATCTTGAAATTAGGTAGTGTTAACCGTCCAACTTTGTTCATTTTCAAAATTGTTTTGGCTGGTCTTGTCCTTGGCATTTCTATATGCATGTTAGAATCAGTTGGTTAATCTCTGGGGATCTTGGGATTGTACTGAATATTGATCATTGGTGGAAGACAATGTTGAGTCATTCAACACGTGAATGAGGTAGATCTTCGTTTATTAGCTCCCTAATTTCTCTCAGCAGTGTTTCAGAGTTCAGTGTACAGGTTTTTTCATATCTTGGTGAGATAAAGTTTTCCACTTAATTGTTTTCTTGCCTGATTGAGCTGGCCAGAACCTCCAGTATAATCCTGAATAGAACTGGCAAGAGAAGACATCTTTGTCTTACTCCTGATCTTAGGTGGGAAAGCATTCAGTCTTTCACCATTAAGTATGATGTTAGCTGTAGATGCTCTAGATCTGTATGCCCTATGTCAGACTGAGGGTGATCCCTTTTGTTCCTAGTTTGCTGAGGTTTTTCTTAAATCAGAAATAAATGTTAAATTCTGACAGATGTTTTTTCTGTGTCTGTTGAAATGATCAGGTGTTTTTTCTTTAGTCTGTTAATATGGTAAATTATATTGGTTAATTTTCAACTGTTAACCAACCCTGCGTTCCGAGAATAAACCCCACTTGGTCATGGTGCATTATCCTTTATATATATTTCTGGATTCCCTTTGCTAAAACTTTGTAAAAAGTATGAGTTGGGAAGTAAGCTCTCTTAGTGTCCTGGAGAGTTTATGAAATATTGATAATATTTCTTAAGTGTTTGATAGACTTCAACAGCAGAGGCCATTGGGGCTGGAGTCTTCTTTACATGAAGATTTTAACTATAATTTCCTTAATAGATACAAGGCTATTCAGGTTTTCTGTTTCTTCTTGAGCAAGCTTTAGCAGTTTCTTTTTCAAGGAAGCTATCCATTTCATCTTAGTTGTCAAATGTCTAGACATAAAGTTGTCCATGGTGTTCCTTTCTTACTATTTATAGTGATACCATGTCTCTCATTTCTGATAGTTCCATTGAGAGCGTTTTTAGTTGTGAAGCAGTTCTAAAGGTTCCCTGAAGGATCTGGGTTATGTTTATGTGGGTGTGTTTCAGCCCGCAGACAGACCATGCTCTTTTCTGCCACACAAACCCGGAAAGTTGAAGACCTGGCAAGGATTTCTCTGAAAAAGGAGCCCTTGTATGTTGGTGTTGATGACGATAAGGCTCATGCAACCGTGGATGGTCTTGAGCAGGTACTTCTTGTCAATACCTTCAATTTTAAGGATCGTTGGTGTTTCCTTGCAAGTGTTTGGAGGATCGTCTAGGAAGCAAATGGGTTAATGAACTAAATATATCACTGCCAATTTTAGATGAGTAAAAAACATTTCGCTGTTTAATCATCTCTTGTGCTAAGATGTGAGGTGAGTTAGTTACAAGGCAGAGAGGCTGGATTAAGGCGCCTTGCTGTGGAAATGAGGTGACAGAGATCCAGACTAGGTTGATTAAAAATAGAGCTGTAAGGTTGAGTCTTTTGATGAATGATACGTTTCCTGTAACACTTTAGCTTAAAAACCTTTCATTGGTGGTTTAGTTTTTAAAAATATATTCACCCAGCTTTGTTATCGTGTTTAGGACAGTGTGGTTATTTGAGATCTTGCTGTTAAGGACCTTCTAAAAATGAATCATTGATACACTTTGAGGGTTCTAGTTAATAGAGGTATTGGTATATTATGATTACAAGAACTTAATAACCAGTAGTCTCAGAAATATGGAAAGTATTTAGTATCCAGTGATTGTGGCCAATAAAAGGAGTCAATAGTTAAAATTAGTCTTATTTTAGGAATGCATTATAATGAAGGCAGTAATTTTGCTGTAGGTGAGGCATAACAGTGTATATGCTGTATTAATCTGTGCTCTCCATCAAATTATATTAGTTCATGAAGCTGGAAACGTCCTTTTGATTATTTTGTGTCTGTTCACTTGAACCTCTCCTAGGGATATGTTGTCTGTCCTTCCGAAAAGAGATTCCTCCTACTCTTTACATTCCTTAAGAAGAACCGGAAGAAGAAACTAATGGTCTTCTTTTCATCCTGTAAGTCCGTGAAATACCACTATGAGTTGCTGAACTACATCGATTTGCCTGTCTTGGCCATTCATGTAAGTGATTATGATGAATTTATTAAAAACAGTGTACACTTATCGAGTTATATAGATCGTGGGGATTGAGGTATTGCTCTCTCCTCCAGACATAGTTCTAAGTAGTTTGGGCAATAGTGGGTGGCTGATCCTGTGTGGAGGGAGCTTTGCTGGGGGTGGAGGGGCGGGGACCAGAAAGGAGGAGAGGACGCCATCCCTTGAGGAAATAGGACAGGTTATGAACTTGAAATAAAGCAGGGTAATAGTTCCACAGTTCGGGGATTCTACATCGAGACCTCCCACGAACAACTTCAACTTTTCTGTTCCAATGGATGTCTTGTTTTGATTCTAGGGAAGGCAGAAACAAAATAAGCGTACGACCACATTCTTCCAGTTCTGCAATGCAGATTCGGGGATCTTGTTGTGTACAGACGTGGCAGCTAGAGGGCTGGATATTCCTGAAGTGGACTGGATTGTTCAGTATGACCCTCCGGATGACCCCAAGGTTCCCTGAGAAATTCCACATTCCACAGAATATCCCTTTAATGTGCAGTGACTGCAGTATTTCTCTGATGCTGATAGTGTTTAGGGCTTTTGCAGGACCCAAAGAGGGTGTGTGCAAGGAGATTTGAGAGGTGTCCGTGGGACTTAAGTTAGGATCTGTTAAGAGCAGTAGATGTCAGAAGGAAATAAAATTTGCTTACAGAGATACCATTCTTTAGCATATGTAGTAAAATAAGTTTTATTGGGTATTTCAACAAACAATAGATTATATAAATTATCAGCCAGCATTTAAATACGTTTCCCAAAGCCCTTTTGAAGTTGAAGCACACTTAATAGTCATTTGATTAGATCATAGAATTAATGTGAATGTTCTGTCTAGCTTTCCTTGGCCCCGGGCATGGCTCTGTTACCTCTGTGGGGATGCTCCCTGCAGAAGGAATGGGGGACTAGCTTTGGGGAGCATGGTCACGGGCTGTGTGACGCCACTAGGCGGAGGTGGGCACTGTCTCACTGCTGGCACACTGCCGTCCACTACCGTGCGAGTTCTGGATGTGCAGATCGCCACGGGTTGCCATGGAAACCAGTGTATTACCTCAGGTTTTCTCTCTCCACCAAAGGAATACATTCATCGTGTGGGTAGAACAGCCAGAGGCCTGAACGGCAGAGGGCATGCCTTGCTCATTTTGCGCCCTGAAGAGTTGGGTTTCCTTCGCTACTTGAAGCAATCCAAGGTAAAGACCTTCACTTGGACAACCTTAAGCTGGGGACAGAGTCCTCTCGAGAGGAATTCGTTACCGGGGCACGTGGCCTTAAGCACCATTTCTAGGTGTGTCCGAGGAGTCCTGCGTCGTCGCCATGCTGTTCGGACAGTTGTTACAGCAGTTTAGCAGATGAGATTTATGTGGGTCGCCCCCAGGAGATGTGAGCAGAAAACTCTCCTCGAGGCCCCGTTCTTGAGCTCCGTGTCGCGCAGGGTGCATGCAGTCCCCAGTCTCCACTCATCCCCCCAGCCGTGTTTGAAACCTCTTCCACTCCTTGTGAGTGAGCTCCCCCACACCGGTCATCTCTGCTCCCCTGCTGCAGCCTTTCTCCACGTGTCTTCACCCTGGTGTCTGCACCTCGCCCGAGGCCAAGGGAACCCATTCCTTCCTACCTCTTCCTCCCTCAGGCCCTTATTCATTGACTCAGTCCTTCCCTGGCAGTTAGCTCTTTACCATCTTAAGTGACTGACCAAAGAAATAACTTCAACCCTAAACCCGCTCTCCTATCACTAGGTCCAGCATGGCTACTGCCTGTCGCCTTTCCTCAGTCTGCCGTTTTGAAAAGTGGGTTATATTTCAACTTCTCTGATTTTGGTCTCCAGTCCGCCCTAATCGGGCTTTGGCCTCTCTCTTGCCAGGTCGTGAGAATGCTTGTCGGGCCTCTTCACTGGCACCGTGTCGCCTGGTGGATTGTCCTTCCCCCACTGCCCCCATCGTGGAGCAGTTCCTAGGGATTGCCATCAGCCCTTGCACTTTTTCTCCAGATGCCTGTTTCCTGGCTCTCAGATAGCCTCTGCTTCCGCTAGCTGCTGTGTCCTCTGGGAGGCCCTGCCCTCCTTCATGTCCCCCAGCACGGGTGCTCGACAAGTTGTCTCGTCACTTACCTGTCTCCACCCAAGGCTGCAGGCTCCCTGATGGCAGGGCCCATGATTTGGGCAGCTGTTCTTTTCCCCCAGCATCTAGCACCGGTCTTGCACTTTCCCAGTCATCTAATAAGTTAGAACTGCTAAGAAATATCCTTCCTGTAGGAGTTTGTGATCATTGTGACCTAGTCACAGGGCAGTGTGGTGTTGGAGAGAAGGGCTAGTGGTTCCTTCAACTAGAAGCTTCAAGCTGCTTCATCACGTTGCATCCACAGAGATCTTTGTTTAGAGAAAAGGGCTTCAGTGATTTATTGCCCCTGCCAGTTTCTCGCCTTTTCTTTCAAGAGGGTTCCATAGCATGATTCCTGTGCAGTGAACAGTGGGAAGGTAAGCCTTTCCCATTGGCATTGGGGGACAAGCAGATGTCTGGCCCATGGGATCCCACAGGCCTGTCCCCTTTCAGTGCCTGTCGAGCTGCAGCAGAGCCATCCTGCTTTACTCATCTGCGTGCTTTTGTTTTCTAGGTTCCATTAAGTGAATTTGAGTTTTCCTGGTCCAAAATTTCTGACATTCAGTCTCAGGTATGCAGGGCAGAGGGGGAGGAAGGGTCTTCCCAGAATCACCTTTGTAGTGTCTCATTGACAGTCGTTGTACTCTGAGTCTCCCTTTTCATAAAGTGAGAAGTTTGGACTGAGTGATTGTTTCGGTGTCTTGTTGTGCTGGTGACCACATTCCAGAGCTCTTTACGTTGTTTCAGTCCGTATCTTACAATAATTTTGTCATTATTCTTAACTGCAGCCTGATTTTGCAGGTATTACAGAGCTTGGAGCAAGTGTATTGGAACAAATGTTTTATATGACGTGCTTTTTTATTTCATTAAAAGCAACATTTCTTTCTGTTTCAGCTTGAAAAACTGATTGAAAAGAACTACTTCCTTCATAAGTCAGCCCAGGAAGCGTATAAGTCATACATTCGAGCGTATGATTCCCATTCGCTGAAACAGATCTTTAATGTTAATAACTTAAACTTGCCTCAGGTTGCTCTGTCATTTGGTTTCAAGGTGCCTCCTTTTGTTGACTTGAGTATCCTTTTCTTTGTGGTTATGAATTCGTCCAGGCATTAAGGGACAGAAGCTTGACCGGGGGCCTTGGGGCTTAGCACTTGGGTTGGTGTGTCTGCTCTGGCCGAGGCCTGCAGGGCCCAGGCCTTCAAGCTGGTCACTGACCTCTTGTCAGTGCTCACATGGGGTGGGCAGGGGTTAACTGTCAGGGTGGAGACTACAGAAGCGAGACAGTTCATGGCTTTCAAAAAGACATCAGAATTTGAGTGGCAGACGGAGCAGGGGGAGTTGTATGTTCTGGGGAGAAGCTCAGAGGGGCAGGGCTTGGCGGTTGTGTGGCTTCACTATACAGGGTACACAGAGGAGCGGGATACCTTGAAGAAGCTGAAGACAAGATGGAACCTCTCAGAGGGCTCTTATCCTCTCAGTCATTGAAGCATTTCATGCAAGGAAATTGCAAGACCAGTGAAAGAAAATAAGTGCTACTCGAGATAAAAGGCAAAGGGAACACGTCCAGTTGCTTCTGTTACGATATGTAATATGTGTTTTATTACACATTTTCAACAGAAGAAACAGCCAGCTAGAGTGAGGCCTGCTCGTTAACACTGTGGTAGAAACTCCCAAGGGGACTTGGAGGACCACAGTTTGGGTGGCCGTCCGCATCGTGAGCATCGAGTGAATGTCTGCTGTTGTGAACACATGTTGAGTCCCCTTGTGACAGGAAGAGCAACTCCACTCGGTCAGGCACCTCTGAATCAGCTCCCAACAGAGGTGAAAGTCATTTTGTTTTGACACTGGGAGTATTTCTTAATGTGTTCCTATACACTTAGCGATTTACCTCTTCGGCTTCGCTGCGTGGAAAAATACAAGTATTGCACTGGGCTAAACATCTGCCCTGCTAGTTTTAGTCCAGTCACGTGGCCACTCCTGGTTGTCTGGAATGTTCGCGTGTGTTTGTGGCCTGGGGAGGGGTGGTGGGGCCCCTGGGGTACAGCTGGCTGGTTCTTCTGCAGACGGTAGACTGGAGTCCTTGTCTTTGTGTTGCTTGATTTCCTTAACGTCCCCCTTTAGACGTGAACAGCAATGACGGCAAACTTAAAAAAAGGGGTGGCGGCGGTGGCTTCGGCTACCAGAAAGCCAGAAAAGTCGAGAAGTCCAAGATCTTCAAGCACATAAGCAAGAAACCATCTGACGGCAGGCAGTTCTCTCACTGAAGACACGCCTTTGTCCTGAAATGGATTTTTTTTTCTTGCTCTAACAAAGGAATTGTTGCTGTAGGATTTGGGACTCATCTAACAAGGGTGTGAATTGACTTGGGGCGCTGGCACTGATATTTCCAGTGGGTCTCTTTGGGGATATAAAACAGTTCAGTATTTCTTGATTGGCCAAGGACAGAGCAAGGGCTCTTCTTAGTCTTTGTGATGATAGAATGTTTTTAAGTTTAAACCTTTTTTTCCCAAACCTGGTTACTGTTCTAGTGTAATTCTTTTGGTACCTTTCCTTCCTGGTGTCTGAAGACTTGTATGGCTTAGGGTGCTGTGTCAGCCTGCCAGACAGGGCAGGTGACACTGGACAGCTGCAGTTATCTCAGTTTATTTTTTTAGTTTTGGTTGTTTCTTGGACCTTTAGTTGTTTCTTGGACCTTACTTCAGTAGTTTTCTGACCCCCTACTGAAAATGCTGCCACGTAAAAGGGCAGAGGGCTTTGGGAAATACCTAAGAAGCACCTCCGGTTAAAGGTGACATTGTTTTTTTTATATGTGGGATTTTAAAACAATGATCCTTTCTCCATTTCACTTTTTTAAGAGGAAGAAGTACGGGTTGTCATTGTTACTTGAGTAAAGTGCCCCAGCGGTCCTGACATGGAGGGTAGGGCGGGGATGGGATCTGAGAGTTTTGAGCCTCATTTACAGGTGTAATAATACTCTGCTGTTCTCCATTTGGTAACTTAGCAGACTTTTTTTTCTTTAAGGCACAGAGAATGGTGACACTCCTCAGTCAAACTTGTTTGTTTGAAGTGGTTTGGAGTTTGGTGAGCCCTTCCAACTCTTCCTAAGTACTTAGAAGGCAGAGCATCTTTTTGAGAAAAATTGCCTCTTTCAGATCCATGAAAGAAAAACAGATTTATGGTGAAATTGAAAACGAACATACATCAGAATGAGCAACGAAGTCAGTGGTTTAGTCAGATGGGGTTATTTGTTGTAGGAACTTTTGATTTCTGGTGTGTTTTATGTTTTATTTTTAGTGTGTCTTGTAACTACAGAATGGTTATTACATTTTGTAGCTATTTAAAACCAAAGTTGCTAGCATCATTTTGCTGTTGTACCAGTTCTTATTCATAGATTCCTATTAAATATAAGTATCAAATGTAGCAGAAACAGTGGTAAACAGCACTGCAGTAGGAAAAGGAAAGAATGATATACTTACTGTTCCACACCTGGGCCCGACCACTGTCCCCCTAGCTAGACATGTCCTGGGTTTCAGACCTTGATTGCTGGACTTCTGGCATTTAATAACTGTTTCTCTTTCCAGTAACTATTCTTTTTTGTTTCAGAAATAATCATGTTTCAGAAAGTACACAAAAGCAAAGAGAAGAATATTTAATCCCTGAACAGAAGTAAATACTGCCAATATTTTGATACATAACCCTCCAGTGTTTTGTATACATACTTTTTTTTTAATCAAAGGTGAAGTAAGTCATCCTTACCCACTATTTGTAACAATCTTGTTTCATAACATTATTTTCCTGTCATTAAATAATTACATCAACTTTGTGTCTCATTTATTACTATGCGTTAACCTTGCCTGGTCTGCCTGGATTTGAGTTCTGAATACCTGCGTGCCCCACACTGGCTCTCCTTGTCTCAATGTGTCTAGTGCCTGTTTTGTCATTTGTGAGAAGAGTATATAAACGGAAGGTGGAAAGATTGTTCTTACTGTGATAACGGCTTACTTCAGGACTTGCTGGGAGTCCTGTGTGAAATTCTGCTGGCAGGCTGGTCCAGCCTAGGGACATCCAGACAACCAGACTTGACCGACCTGGCCAGGATTCAAATGTGACGGAGCGGTCACTAGAGTCAGATAACGAGGTCAGTGCAGCACCATCTGCAAGGCTCGTTTGCACAAAGAGAAGGCCTCCTTAGGTTCCTGTGCTAAGAACACAGCAGCTGCTGGTGGCATGTGTGCAGCCACTAACTTGACAAATGGGATTAAGTGGCTTCAGTCAGGAAGGCCAGGCAGCGTGGACTGGAAGCCAAGCAGGTCACTGCTAGCAAGTAGAGACCTTTGGGTCCTCTGGGCTGCAGGTGTGTCATTGCTATTTCTAAGTTTATTTTGGTCTTAGCTGCCCAGGTTAAAGCTGAATTTGGGATATCCAAAAAAGGATCTTGTTTATTCAAAAATACGTAGTGGTGGGACTTCCCTGGTGGCGCAGCGGTTAAGAATCGGCCTGCCAATGCAGGGGACATGGGTTCGAGCCCTGGTCTGGGAAGATCCCACATGCTGCGGAGCAACTAAGCCTGTGCTCCACAACAAGAGAGGCCACCGCAATGAGAAGCCCGTGCACCGCAAAGAAGAGTAGACCCCGCCTGCCGCAACTAGAGAAAGTCAGCGTGCAGCAACGAAGACCCAATGCAGCCAAAACTATATTAAGAAAAAAAAAATCATGGTGGTTACAAATGAGTGCTCTGGAACCAGAATGCCTGGGTTCAAATTCCAGCTCTGCCTGTTTTCTGGGCCTGTTAAATGAGTAAAACAAAGTAATAAAACCTACTTTGTAAGGTGGTAAGAATTGAATGCACTAACATGTAAGGTGCTAGGACAGTACGAAGTACCTGTTAGCTGTCTTTATTAATACCTAAATCCTACACAAAAGGCCTGCTGCCCAACGGAATCAGGTACAAGGACTCACTGAAAAGCCTGAGCTATCTTGGGCCTTTTGGAGAACAGGCCAAGGATTTCTGACAGTCCAGGTCCCCTGGAACTCTGATCAGATCCAAGTTTGGGGAAGTGCTCCAATCCTGCAGTACCTTCCTAAGGCAACTGTCAAGTTGATTCATGCAGTTTTCAAGGCTGATTTGTACTGGGTGTTTGGTGGAGGGAACAATGACTTTGGGTAACGCTAAACGTTCATGAATCGAGAGCCTGCTAGGTGCCAGGCATTGCAGAGGACACAGATGCATGTGGCTGAGCTCCTCTTAGGAGCCTGGTAGGTCTAGAGAAGATAGGTGTCCTAAGCAATTGTGATATTGTTTTCCAAGTCATGTGGCATGCAGATATATAGAGAAATGTCCCAGCTATTTCTAAGCCTGGAAATTCTGCATCCTTGGGTTCAGGTGGACTTCAGCTGATAAAGAGCCGTCGGAACCTTCTCTACCTATGGAAGACAGGCTTCTGTTCTGGGAAGTGAGTTCCCAAATGCCACACAAGAAATGTGCCACACAAGAAACCCTGAGTTTTTGTTTTTGTTTTTTTTTTAAGATTTTTTTGCCCATGCCCAGGAGATTGCCCATATAGGCCTTTAGCAGGGCAGAGGAATCTGGACGGTTCTCAGCACAGCTAGGTGTGGGAACATCCAGTCTAGAGTACAAACACAGATAGTCTCTTGCTAAACCTTTTAATGATCTCATCCTGTAAAGTAAAATTGCCAGACGCAGGAAATGGCGTAAGTGTGTTTAGCCATCCACGAGGCAGGGTGGCCAGAAAAGACACCTAAGACTCAGGCTTTCCAGCAAGAAACAGCTGTGCCTTTGTTTGAAATGCCTGACGTGGGAAAGCACAGTGCAGGACAGCACAACCACCTTGGCCCCCATTCCTCCCCCAGCCAGCCAAAGCCTCGAGATCCCCCAACAGTGCTCCATTCAGTTGGGATCCAGTTGGTGGGTGTTAGCACAGGAGATGTCATTAAGAAAGCCATTCTCCCCTCTAGGACTCAGCATCTCAGCTGTAATTTAAGGCAGGGGGAGGGGAGGGGATGCAAACAAATTTTAACTAGATGACCGCTGTAGTGGACATTTTTGGTTTGTGGGGCTGCCCAGCATCTAATCTTCCTGAGTTCAGGGACCGAGCCATGTAAGTCCTGGTGTGTGGGCAGGATCGCTTCCCATTGGAAAGCAGAAAGTCTCCCCTGCAGTCTGAAGGGCTGTGACCTAGGTATAACCTGAAGGCATCAGAATGCTGAATCAGGTACTAAAAAAGGAGCAGACACAAAGTGGCGGATTCCTCACGCATCTTCCAGAGACAGCTGCGTCAGGAGCAGAGGTGGCTCCAGCTGCGGCGTCCAGGCAGCAGCAGGACTTAACGCCAGATTGACTGTGGGACGTGACTTTGGCTGTGGTCCTGCCCATTATCGACCTGCCCCTATTTCTGCCTCTTCTCCAAGCCGGGGTCTCCAGCCACCCACTGTCATTTCAATTAATTCCTTTCAGTTTAGATCATTGAGTGGTTCTTTGTTGCTTATAAGAAAGAACCTAACGAAATAACCTCTAAGGCCCCTGCAACACTCAGTGACTCTCAGATTTGGTTCGTCTCTCTCCCTCTGTTGGGAGAGGGTAGAAAGTCCAGGTTGCTTCCCACCATCCAGGCTCTCCCCGCGCAGACTCCTGCCTCCTACACAGGGAAAATGGCTGATGTGGAGCAAAGCCAGGCGTTGAAACGTGCAAACATCCTTGAGGCAAGGATGCATCAAAAGAGGAACAAGCGGCAAGTTCGCCACCTCCAGGGAAAGATCATGGATTACTGTTCTGGATCTGGGGGCCTGCGGGGCGGGAGGACGTGGGGCCTTCGCATTTCTCAGAGCCTCGTGTGGAGCACTGGCCCTGGTAACGGACCGGGCTGCCCTCATCGAACCTTCCAAGGCCGCAGCTTCTGGAGTCACAACCTGTGGGAAACCCGACTCCACCACTGACCGCGAGGCTTTGAACAGCGACTTCCCTCTCTGTGCCTCAGTTTCCTCATCCACAGAAAGGGAGGAAGTGACGGCATCCGCAGGATTAAACGCAGTAGAGCAAGGGAAAACTTTAGCACCGAATGGAGCCGAGTCAGCTCTTGGAAATGACAGCTATTGAAGCTACTACCGCGAACATCAGAAAAGGGATAGGGTGGGTCAGAAACAAAACAATGTTTTCTCGGACTTCCCTGCTTTCTCACACCCTCTCCCCACCATCAAAACGTCACGGTTTCAGACGTAGGCCAATAAAGCCCGGGAGGTGTCGTACGCTTTCTGTGATTCCGCATCTCGCCAGCAGGGGCCGTGGCAGCCGAGCGGGAGCGACCGGCGTCTGCGGCTGCGTCTGCGCTCCCGCGGCCCCTCTGCGCAGAATCCGGGGGTTGATTGGTCTTCCTTTTGTTGGCAGAGGAGGGCCATAGGGGCTCCTTCCCCCCGGCCCCAGGCTAGAGGAAAGGGGGCGGGGCGAGTAGGGGGAGAGCAGGGCTGCCCTCTCGCCAGGCTCCACCCTGCTCAGGGCTGGCGCGGGTGTCCCCAGATGCAGACGGGACACAGAGTCCCTGAGTCCTGACAGAGCAGGCGATGCTGGCCGAGGGCTCAGGAGGCGTGCCTCGTAGCCCTGATGCTCCGGTCAATAGGGCTACCAGGGCGGCTGTGATAGATGAAAAATTTTAAAGGTCAGAAACCACATGAGCAATGGGCCTCAACTTTGTTCAGATAACGTGTATTTGAGCATCTACGAAGGGCAGAACCCCAGGAGTGTAGGGCGGTTCTGATGCCATTCTAGAAGCTTACTGTGAGAGGGATATGACATAAATACAGGGACAATGTACTATACAGAGAAAATAACCATCTCCAAGTGTTAAATGATGGCAGCTTTGGGAAGGTGTGACGTCAGAGTGGAGTCTTGCAGGAGGCTTCACCTGGAGCAAAGCGGGTGACACAAGGGAGGAACCAGGTGTCCAGGCAACGATGTGAACAGCCTGAGCAAAGGCAAAAATGAAGCAGCTTGGGTAAAACAAGAACAGCACTGTCCATCTCACTGGGCTGCTGTAAGGATTCTATGAACCAATGTAAGCACTTCAGATATACTAGCGGCTATTAGCAGAGCAGGACGTGTACTTTAGGAGGCAGTGAGAGACGAGACTAGGAACCTGGGTGGAACTCAGAGAAAGGAGGCTAGAAAGCCAAGCCGTGAAGCTTGGACTTTAATTTGGTTCGCAGCGGAAAGAAAGCGGGTGCAATGTCAGATTGTGCATTAGGATTCATGCCAGCAAATGTTTAGGGTGGAGAGGACCAGGGTGAAACTGGAGGTGGGGCAAGCTGGGAATTAGAGAAGGAAACAAGAACAGAGATGAGACACTGTGATGCTGCAGTCCTCCAGACATGACACTGATGGATTCGGGGGTGACACTGGAGTGGCTCGAAGAAGACGGTGTGCTGACCACAAAGACAGGGCGCGGAGAGGAATGTGGTGCCGTTAGCGAATACAAAGGAGCCGAGGTGTCGCCTTGAGCAGGTAACCTTAAGTCATTAGCTCACTTTCCTCCTCTAACTAATGGAAAACCATCCCTGCCTCGCAGGTTTGTCGTGAGAATGAAATGAATCAACAGATGCAAAGCAGCTTCTGCATAGCAAGGACTGAACAAGTTTTAACCCCCTCGTCTCCCATTATGAAAATGCTGTCTTGTGTTGCCTTTTAATTATTTCATGTGACGAAGCTTTAGATCCTTGGCCAGTTCATCAGTGTACATAAAAGTATTTTCCAAGTCTCCAATTTAATTTTCTTACAGATCATTTTTGTGCTTTGTGCTTACATCTACCTCATTTGGAAATTTTTCTGTTTCTTGATGTCTCTGCATGTACACCAGCGGTTCTCAACGGAGGTCATTTCTGTCTCACAGGGGACATTTGACAGTGTCTGCAGACATTTTTGGCCGTCATGATTGGGAGAAGGATGCTGCCAGTGCTTATCAGGCAGAGGCCAGAGATGCTGCTGAACACCCTACAGTGCACAGGACAGGCCCTCACAGCAGAGAATTATCCAGCCCCAAATGTCAGTGGCATCAAGAATGGGAAACCCTGACCTAGACCCTCCTTGAGGGCATGGCTCTGGGTCTTATTTATCTTTGTACCCCTTGTGTCTAGCACACAGAGTTAAGAGTTTAATGAATAGGGGTTGAACAGAAAAGAAATCAGGAAGAGGTGCTGATTTCTGGGGAAGAAGAGGGACTTCGGAGCAAGTCAATGTTGCGAATTCAGCGGGATTCTGAGAGGCAAGGAGGACCAGAAGTCATAAGAGAACCTGCAGCAGGACGTTGGGAGTCATTCCGTCACCCATGAGAACTGTACTGAGTAACTACTTTGTATGAGGTGCTGTGCTAGACGCGGCGGCAGCAGAGGGGAGCAATTCCATGCCTACGCATAAGGAGCTCGTGGTCCACTGGAGGTGGAGACACTCGGAAGTAAATCCATCATGAGCAGAGCCTCGTGTGAGCCCTGAGGATGGGCCGCTAATGCTGCCTGGGGATTCATGGATGACGCGAGCAGTGACCAGAGGCAGGAGGGGCCGGGAGAGATCTCTTGGGTAAAGAAGAATAGCAAGGACTGGAAGATATTCCAGGTGGTGGGAACTGCTCGTGCCAAGCGAAAACGGTGGAAACGCCGGGCAGGGCTGCGTGAGAGGACGGTGCGGAGTGATGTGTGGTGGGGAATAGCAGGTGAGCCAGGGCTCTGTATTTGGAGAAGGGTAGGAAACATTTGTAGGTGGACACAAAGACAGAGGGCGGTCAAGAGTCCTGTACAGCAGCTACATGGTGTCCTGTGTAATGAGCACTGATTTCCTGTTAAATAAAGGTTCTTGAACTGCCATCTTGCCTAGGTCAAGAGCCGCTGTAGCCGCTTCCCATTACCTGGGAAGGTAATGCTGTTTGCTTTCTTAGGATAGAAGAGGCTTAAACATATCCTTGGGCAAAGGAGCGAGAAATTGAAGATGGAAGAGAGAAAGTGAGGGTAGTCGAAGAAGCAAAACCTCAGAGAAGGCTGGCAGGTGAGTAATTGATTTAAACAGGACACTTTCCTGTTTGATGTTTTCCCCACTCTATGTGAAACTTAAGAAGTGTCTGTTTCCTAACAGCATCCCCGGGCATCCTTGGCTTTGAGGTGTAAGGTGGCATTCTAGCTCCCCTGGCACCAGAGCCTGGAGGTTTTCAGCTCCATAGGGACCCAGGTGAAAAGACCAGGTTCTGGTTAGAGCAGCCGTACCTCGGATATGTTGGGATCTGTGGCAGCCAAAATAATGCCCCCCCCAATAATGCCCATGTCCTAATCCCCAGAAACCATGAAAACACTACCTTACGTGACAAAAGGGACTTTGTGGATGTGATTAAGTGATAATCTTGAGATGGAAAGTTATCCTGGATTACCCAAATGGGCTAACTGTGATCACAGGGGTCCTTATAAGAGAAAGACAAGAGGGTCAGACTCAAAGAAGGTGATGTGACAATAGGAACAGAGATCAGAGAGTCAGGGAGAGATTTGAAGATACTACCCAGCCAGCTTTGAAGACAGAGGAAGGGCTGTGAGTCAAGGAATGCAGGCAGACGCTAGAAGCTGGAAAAGCAAGGAAACATTCTCCCTGGAGCCTCCAAAAGGCTCTGCTGACACTTTGACTTCAGTTCAGGGAAGCCCACTTTGGACTTCCGATTACTGTAAAATAATAAATTTGTGTTGTTTTACACCACGAAGTGTGTGGTAATTCATTACAGCAGCCATAGGAAACTAATATAGCACCTTTCCCCCATTTCGAGTTGAAAGACTTCTTTGTACCTGTGCACATTTCCCGGGATCCTTGGCAACCACTTGGAAGACACAAGCTGTAAAACCCTGGACTTCTGCATTCAGCCTTGGAACAATGTTCACAGCTGTGGAAACTGGAGTTTAAATCTTAATAGAACTCCACAGGAATTGAAGACGCTTTAAAACAAGCTATCTTTTGGCCACAAAAGATATTTGTTTATTAGCTCTAACAGTTTTTTTGTGGAATCTTTAGGGTTTTCTTCATATAACATCATGTCATCTGTGACATGTCTTGGTACCTTCTTTCCAATTTGGATGCCTTTTATTTATTTTCTTGCCTAATTGCTGTGGCTATAAACATGGTGAACAGAAGTGATGAAAGTGGGTATCCTTGTCTTGTTCTTAATCTTAGCTTTCAGGCTTTCACTACTGAACATGATATTAGCTATAGGTTTTTCATTTATATCCTTTATTATGTTGAGAAAGTTCCCTTCTATTCTGAGTTTATCTAGTGCTTTATCTTCAAAGGGTGATAGATTCCTCAAATGCTTTTTTGCACACAGGCATAATTTTTAAAGATTTGGAAACAATACCCAAAGATTACCTTATACTTTTCCTCTATTTCGTGTTCAAAACATATAAGGAAAATAAAGAAAAGAGAGTTTTATTTTCCTTTGTGATTGACTGCCATTAGCCCTTCTTAAAGTCATTAATGAAAATAATGGCTAGTATTTGTCTGGGGAAGTTTTTAAAGAAAGACAGTCTGAGGATTTCAGAATTTGTCATGAAGTCAATCATGGCAGGGTAAGGGGTGGGTCTGGTTGTAGCTACTTCCATAGTCCTGTATCATTTCACCCTCAATAAAGAACACTCTGATACTGGGAGTTTCATATCTTGCCAACAGAATATAAATGTCACTCAAAAGAGACAGCAAGGACTGCTCTTTTGACTAGATAAGTTCAACTGTCCGATTGCTCAGGAAACAGAAGAATCTCCACTGGACCGTAGAGGCATAACACTAGAGACTTGACAAAGAAAAACAGAGAAAGAAAATCCTCCATGACAAGATCATCTAGGAGGTGAAAAGCAATCTGAATGGAGAGCTTCGGAACACAAAATGTGAGCTCTTTTAAGGCAGCTTAAGTCCAGTGTATCTATTTCTAAAAGGCTTACAATAAAAATCAATATAGAGCTAGGTTATTAAAATCGTTGCAAAGTAAGAAAAAAGAAGTATGAAAAATAATTTCTACAATTAAGAATGAAATGCGAACCACAATGATATACCACTTCACATCTACTAGGATGTCTATAGTTTTAAAAAATGGAAAATAACAAGTGTTGGTGAGGCCGTAGAGAAATGGTAACTCTCACACATTGCCGGTGGAATGTAAAATGGTGCAGCTGCTGTGGAAAACAGTGGGGTGGCTCCTCAGTAAGTTAACTATAGAGTTACCCTATGACCCAGCAATTCCACTCCTAGGTACATACCCAAAGGAATCAAAAACATGGACTCAGTTACTTGCATGCCTATGTTCATCACAGCATTATTCACAATAGCCAAAAGGTAGAAACAACCTAAGTGCCCATCAGTAGATACATGGTTAAACAAAATGTGGTTTATACACTTCACTCCAATATTATTCAGCCATAAAAAGGAATGAGATGTTGATACACGCTACACACTGTTCCTGCCCAGATGCCAAGCTCCCTTCACACGCCACTTGCATCAGTGGAATTTTCACCCACCTGCTTTCCTTCCTCCAATTTAGTCCCAACGCTAACCCGTCATAAAAACTGCTGGCAAAATATCAATAATGCTCCTAAACACACAAACCCAGGAGGGGGAAATCATGGCAGTACATGCCCTGGTACCTCCCTCAAACTCCCTACATTATGTGCCAACATCCCAGGAGGGGGAAAATGTAATTGCAATGGAACAGTCAAAGGTTGATAAAACAGCTACACATGTAGTAAAATTTGGATCCAGGTTGACATTTACAACCAAGTAAAAAATAGTGGATTTTTGTTAAAATAAGTAAAATTAGAGTGATTTTCAATAACTGGCATCAAGCATTACTATGAAATCTCTGCCCACCTGTGGCCCCAACAATGATTCAGTGTCACCAATACCTAGATAAGCTTCCTCGTGTCCTCATCTGCTCCAATATGCCTAGTTGCTCCTCGCTGCTTGTGGGTATTGGATGTCACAGCCTGGCTGTCAAAGTTCTTCCAAATCTAATATTTAACCACAATCTAGTGTATCCAAACCCTATATCTAGCTCCCTCCCACCCCCCAGCAAATGGTGTCTGCTTTGCCTTCCTAAAAGTCCTGTTTCACAGACTAGGGATGTTCAGTCTCAAATTGCTTGAGTGATTCCCTCTGTCAAAAGCACCCTGTGTTGTTCTTTCTTCTTTACAGATCCTACCCATCAAGAAGTCCCAACACTTACAACACCTCCTCCAGGAAGCCCCCCTCACTATTTTCACCCTATTGAAGTTTTCCTGTGAATGTTTTTTTTGAATGGTAACTTAACGACCCTTCATTAGCCTTCATCTTGTATTGCTCTCAACCTATTTAATGTGCATTTCCTCATCCATCAAATTGTGCCTTCAGTATCCTACCTCATCACAGCTGTTGCAGGTGGAATTCCCTAGGACACAGGGAGTTGCTGGGATGGAGATTAGTGTGCAGGAAGTTTATTGGGGTGTGGCTCAGGGGAAAACATCACCTTCAGGGGCTAAGGGAGAAGCTGAGCTGGGACACAGTCACCAAAAATTCACAGCTAAGCCCACTGGGGGCTCTGAAGCTGAGATGATCCTTCTGAGTGTCAAGTTGGAAAGAGGGGCTGAGACTTTATACTCTGTGTTGGTCATGGCTGAGCGGTCCTGGGAGGGGCTGCGAGCTGGGCCAGGGACTCCCTTCAGCAGAGTCAATTCCAGAATAAGCCGGGGTTGGAGGACTCTCTGTGGCAGATCCCCCAGCTGCCAGGGGACCAAGTCCCTTGATCCTAAAGGGGGAGCTGGTTGTCAACTCTGAGGGCTTAAAAGGAAGTGAGGAAAGAAAGGGGGAGATGGAAAAGAGGGAAGAAGGGGAGGGGTCCATCGTGTTACCCTGGGTCTTGTTTGGAGCAGTATGTGACAGGGTAGTCACTCCCTTATTAGGGCGATGAGCTGCAAGGAGACAAGAGGACGGCCATGCAGAGCAGTGGTGCCCTAAACCAAGGGGCTCTGCTGGCCGCTGGTTGAGCTGGGATTTGCACCCACGTATGTCAGGCTCCAGGGTCCCCCTTCATTGTCCCCTCAGTTGGCAAACTGAGCCTCTGGTCACGTCATCGTTTGGGAAGTATCTGGAGATGTTGAAGGAAAAGTGGGCTCAAAACCAAGAAAGAGAATTTTGAAAGTCCTCTGCTTTCTCTGTAATCCTTAGAGACTAAAAGAAAACTTTCATAGAAGGAAAATAATTCCGTGCACAATAAGGGTACTTTTTTTAAGGTAAAAGTTAATTTTGCCTAAAAAGAGTATCCAGAGACCAGACTTTCTGTAAAGCCCAAAAAGGAATTCAAATTTTGGAGATAAAAGAGTGTGCCTGGAATGTGTTGGAATCTGAAATTATAAACCTCAAAGAAAGCCCACGGCGCAGGCATGATAATGACTCCCTCTTACAACCCGCAGAAAATCAAATTCCAGGAAAGAGAAAGGTCAAAACGATAGAGGCAGGGAGGAGAAGCGGAGGCAGAGGTGAGCCCAACTGGCATGACCTGGGCGACTTGAAAGTATTATTCCCGCTTCCAACTTCTGAAGCTCATTTAGCGGCCAGTTGTCACATCAGGGAAATAGGAACCACGGAGGCCTTTCCTGCAGTTCAAGAATCTGAATTCATCTCAGAACACCCTCCCTGCCCCCAGGAGGAATGAAAGCCCAAGGCTTCTAGAAATCATAATACCTTCTGCCCCCAAGGATCTTGGGCCAAACTGCGGTTTTCATCCAAGAGTGTGAGGCAGGACAGTGAGTGAGGAATTTTTCCTAGAATCCGTCCTTAAATCCATGCCTTTTTCAAAATATTTAATGCTTTTCTCTAACACCTTATAGTTAAAATTCACCAACAAGCAACAGATTGGTAGGGTATTTCTTTATGGCTCTCTGTATTCATCCTATAAATCTATACATTACATTTACCGAGTATCATCTGGTCTTGATCGATTTTTCTAATCTGTACTCCTCTCAGTGAGGTGTTTCCTAATTGACCTCTCCAAATTAAGAGACTTAGAGATCTTGGATTTATTTTGTTTTCTAAGCGCTTCTCTCTTTTGCTCCTCTGGAGTTAGAAATTGCAACTCTTGGTCATTCTAAGGCTGATGTTTCAGTTACAGGATCTGGGGCTAAATCAACAGCTCAGATAGGGTTCAGGGTGCAAATTAGCCTGCAGGGGGAATGTGGATAATTCCAGATCTCATTACAGCCGTGCTTTCCAATTTTGCCTTCCTGTGAACTGCTTAAAATGCAGAAAAAGTCCACTGAGACACCCCTTCTCTTCCATGCACCCCCTCGTCTCCCTTATTCTGCTTCTAACCCCTTCTGATGCTGGGAAGCAACATGTGGGAAGATGAGCCAGAGGTAATTAGACTGGCTAATTCTCCGACTGGTGGGAAGAGACCACTGAGCGTGGAAAACACTGAATTAGGCAGAGCCCTCGGTTCAGTGGACCACCCTGGGATGTAACCTATTGATGCAGGGTCCTGAAGGCTCTTGGATAGGCTTTACTATCATCACTGACATTGAAGAACTTTCAGCTGTGGACCAAGAGTCTTTGCTAGAGGTCTTTGCTTTAGTAAGAATGGAGGGATTTTCAAGGGTTGAGGTTTGAATGCACAGAAAAACAATTACCTTTGGTCATGGAAAAGAAAGTAGCTGGGGAAAAAACTGGAACCCATCTGCTAATTAAAATTCTAAGAGTTGTAGGATGAACAATTACTCTAAGACACTATCTCTCCCACATTCCTGCAAACAGATTGGCCTCAACACCCACACGTGGAAAAACAAACACCAATCACGCCTGGATGTTTCCTTGAACATGTTTTCTCTTCCCCATCACCACCTGATCATTAACGTTACTTTGATGGTGAGTTGCCGATAAGCTCGTTGCTTACCTGGAAAAATTATTTTTGCCCACTTTTATTCTAAAGCAAAGTCACAGGAGTGGGGAGGCTGGGACCAACACCAAACCCAGATCAATTCCTTCCTGTGTGTGAGGTGAGAAAAAGACCACCTTCTTCAACTCCAGATAGAACACAAATCTCTGGGTGTCTGAGGACTAGTTGTAGTCATTCATAGCATAGGAAAGGAATATGCTTTAATTGTTAAATTTCAATGTAAATCATAATTGAGGAAATGTGGCTAAAAATAGTTTTATAAAGGCAGATGACACTATGACATAGGTTAATGTATAGAGGATGCGTTTCTAGATTTATTTCTAACGATAGATACACTGGGGTACCTGCCTGAGACTAGTCCTTGTGCTTTTTAAAACCTTGATAAAGACAAGCAGTGGGTTTGAGGAGGAGAGGTGGCTATTTTAAAGTCACAGGCATCTATTGCTTTCTCTGGAGGTGGACACCTGAATTTCACCCTGGCCGGCAGGCAGTTCCTTTGAGCATTTTGGTTATGCCAAGGCAGGGGTGCAGTCCCTTCTGGAACAGAGATTTCAGGAACCACACGGAGGGAAACTGGTCCGCACGGGCTCCATAAAAGAGCATGGTCACTGGGTGTGAAATACGGGTCACACTTCCTTTAGGGGAGAAAAATTCCTCCAAATGTGGATTTAGACCATACTGTCCTTAAAACTTCTTTGTTCGTGTGTGTGTGTGTGTGTGTGTGTGTGTGTGTGAGTGCAAGTTCATGCAGAAGCATTCTTGTTCAGGAATTTAGCCATCTGTATTAGGAGGGAAAAGGAGCTGGGGTGGTAGCGGGAAGGATGCAGTGACATGTCTTCATTTCACACTTGCTTTGTAAAGCTTCACACCAGGCGTCAATGCAGATTAAATAACTCTGCTTTCAGGGAAGGTACCTCTTTGGGTTTTGGTATGGTCTAGGTGAGGGGAGCGACTAAGGAAAGGCCTTAGGAGGAACATTTGTTTCTGATGGGACTTTCTAAGGGCCAGACACCCCAGAAATGGGCTGGGCTGTGAGGACTGAGGGGTGGAGGCTGGCACTCCAGACAGGTGAGAACTCCTCAGGGACCCACCCTTGGAGGGACCTTATCACCTACAATATGGTGATTTGGAACAGCCATATCCAGCCCCCAGTGCTGTTCTCTGATTCCTGAGGAGCTAAGGCAGGGGCCATGCCAATGGGGAGGAACTTTCTCTGGGAAGCCGTAGGAAGGGAAACAAGTAGGACTAAGACTTCTGTGGTCAAGCAGGACATTTGAGAGGGGACATGCCAGCCAGAGAGACATGTCTGAAATACCGAAGTCAGTGGTTCTCAACTTCAGGGGCTTTGACCCCCAGGAAACATCCGGCAGTTTCTGGAGACATTTTTCGTTGTCACGCCTGGAGAGGTGCTGCTGGCACCTAGTGGGTTGAGGGCAAAGATGCGGCTAAACATCCTACAGCAACACACTCCTCCTCCCACAGCAAAGACTGTCTAGCCCAAAATGTCAACAGTGCTTAGGCTGAGGAACTCTGACCTAGATGGATGCAGTAAATGCACTTAGATGTTCATATGCAAATATACTAAAAGCTCTGTCTCAAAGGTACTAGTAATGTTGGTTTTAAAACAAAAGGTTGGGGGCTTCCCTGGTGGTGCAGTGGTTGAGAGTTCACCTGCCGATGCAGGGGACATGGGTTCGTGCCCTGGTCCGGGAAGATCCCACATGCCGCGGAGCGGCTGGGCCCGTGAGCCATGGCCCCTGAGCCTGCGCATCCGGAGCCTGTGCTCCGCAACAGGAGAGGCCACAGCAGTGAGAGGCCCGCGTACCGCAAAAAAAATAAATAAATAAAATAAAAAATAAAATAAAAGGTTGTCTGGCAAAAAACAAGACAACGAGATGTGTTTATCGAAGGTCTAGTGTGTGTTAGGTTTTGTTATGTGTTCTGGGGTCCTAGAAATCAACAGGACAAACTTCTTGTCCTCATGGAATTTATATTCCAGTTGGGAGGGCAGACCCCTAAGAATCAGGTACACTTCAGATCATAATTATGCTATCAGCTCTTGTGAATTAACACATTGAATTCTCCCAACAACCCGTAGTGAAATATGTGCTACTATAATAACCTCATTTAAAAAGACACCGAGGCCTTGGACCGTAAGAACCTTGTCCAGGGTCCCACCACTGACAGTGAGTCGCAATCTTTACAGCATTTAAAATTGCTCTTACTGTCAAACAGACTTTAGAGCTTCACTAGCTATATGATTTTTGGTACCATAATTTAATTTCTCTTGCTTCTTCCTTTATGTGTAGAATGGAGACAATAAAAGTATCACAGAAGGTTTTTGTGAAAATTAAGTGTGTCGCGTGATAGAAAGCGCTTGCACAGGAGGGTTAATAAGTCGTATAAGGAAAGTGGAAAGTGGAGAGAGAATAGCTGAAAACCTGCTTTAGACCAGTGGGCCTCAAAGTGTGGACCCAGGATCAGCAGCTACATCTGGGAGCTCATTAGAAATGCAGACTCTTGGCCCCCAGCTCAGGTCAAACTCTGGGGCTAGGCCCCAGCTCTCTGGGTGACTCTGATGCACGTTGAGGTTTGAGAACTAATGCATGAGACCAGTCTGAGGCGGTGGTGTTTGGGCTGTGATACGGGGGTGCTTCTCCACTAGATCCTAACTTCCTCCCCAACTACAAACTTTTATATTTTTTTCAGTTTTTTTTTGAAACTCTATATTTCCTCCCTTCTCTTTTGCTGTTTCTTTACTTTTGCTTGGCTTCATGCTTAACTGAACCCTTCTCTTCACCTTCCACGACCAGATATCTTCCCTGATACCCTTCCACACCCTCAACTGCTCTCTACCTTCAGTTACCTGGTTCTTGGCTCTCTTCATTCATTCACTCATTCATTCATTCATTCACTCATTCATTCATTCACTCACTCACTCCTTCATTCATTCACTCACTCACTCATTCGTTCATTAAAAATCATCTGGGAGAACACAAGGGCAATAATATCAAAGAACAAATGCTTTTGTAATAACAGCAGAAGAAGATAATCATGGGAGATGCATGGAAACACTAAAGAGAAATAGCGGGATCAGCTGACTAAAGATGATTGAAATGTTCTACCTCTGTTTTCTTTAAAAGCAAAACCTGACAAACCAGAAGGGAATGAACTGCTGTTCAGTCAATGTCGGGCACTTCCTGATTATTCTCTGCCGGTGCCATGGGTTTGTTGTTGTTTTTGTTCTTCTTTTGCCTCCAAGCCTTTGCTCACCCTCTTCCCCCAGCCAGCTCTGCCTCCCTCCTCCTTCACCTCCGTCAGGGAAAGTCCTCCATCTTTTAATGTCCAGGTCAAAGGCTGCCTCCCCCTCTGCTCCTTCCCATCGGAGGTGAGTCCTCTCCCCCAGCAAGATCAGACACCTTTGTTTCTACTTCTAATCAGCGGTTGGCACATTTTGCTGCATTCCGGTCATGCAACAGATGGATGAAAGGTCTTCGGGCCAGGACAACATCTCAGCTGCATCTGTACCACCTCAACGTCTTGCCCTCAACAGTCAGGGCTGGGCTTCGCTGCAGATGATCACACGTGGCCTGGGGATGAGAAGGCCGTCACCGTCTCCTGCTGCACCACACACAACGACTCCAGAGGAATCAAGGAGTTGAATTCCCCAATCTATCCATAAACTTGAGAAATAGAAATAAAGGGCAGCAAAGCAACTTAACAATTGCAAAGTAAATTGCAGACATTGGTGGAGACAAGATCAATGAGGCCTAGTATATAAAGCAAATAAATTATTCAACAAAATGTAATAAAATTATAAATGTGAACACAGGAATGACAGAAAAAAGTATGTGACAACAACACAGATGAAAATCTGCTCTATAACTACACTGAAATTGATCAATAGTCATAAGGTCGGTACCCAGATTCCTGTGTAAAGTAACTAAAAGGAGATGAACGGTTTCTACACAAGAATATATAGACAATAAATCACCATGTGGAAAAATCAGGGCTTCTTTTAGCCATTGAAGAAATGCAAATTAAAACAATTAAAATAGATCATTATACACCAATTAAACTTTTTTTCTGATAAAAAAATTTATTTTGTCAAGGCTGTCAGTCTCTCTCTTGTTTCTCCAAAGCCAGGGCCAACACAACAGTCAATCCAATAAATCTCTCTAAGGTAAAGTTTGAAAATATGTAAAAAGAACAATCACACAGTTCCTACAATTCAACTCAGTTATTAGATTTGGGAGAAAATGTATCAAGGAAATAATCTCAAAGGGGCGAAAGAATTTTGCTAATTGTAATTTAAAAATCAGCAAACCGAAAAGGCCTGGCAAGTACTGTGCAGGGCCTGGAAGTCTACCTGGCTTGCAAGCTAACAAGCTACCCTGTCACTGTTTCCTAGATGCTGTCAGAAGACAGGAGACCCCCAGGTCAGAGACAGAGGACTGTATTCCTCTGGGGAAAAGCTGTAGCCAGAGCTCCAGGTTCATGTATGCCGGCTCCCCACGTTTCCCAAGTCCCACGGGGGTTACGGAAAGGGCCTGGGCTGGATCCTGCCCAGGCAGGGGTCTCTGTTACAGGAGAGGAACACTGAGCTTGGGGGGCTCACCACAGCTATAGTAATGGGAGCAAGCTTGCCTTTTGCCCAGGGGGAGAGGCTACTTCATCTTTTAAGGTGGCTGGCTGCACACACAACTCTGAGAGATGGCCTAGATAATGAGGAGCCAGGGCCTTGTAACCTTGGCCTGCCCTACATGAATGTGCAGGGGGGCTCAGGGCTCCCGGATCACCTCTCCCAATAGTGACTCATTCACTCATTCAACATATCCATTCAAATTTATTGTCACCTTCTATATGCCTTGCACTGAAATACTGTTGACACTTGAACTGTGCAGGTCCACTTATACACGGATTCTTTTTTTCTATAAATACCTACTACAGTACCGCGTGATCCGCAGTTGGTTGAATCAGCGGATGCGGAATCACAGATAGGAGGGGCTGACCGTAAAGTTATAGGTAGATTTTCCACAGCGCGGCACCCCTAATCCTCGGCATCGCTCGAGGGTCAACTGTAGAGGTTAAGGATACAGCGGTGAATAAACTTCCTGCCTGAGAAGAGCTTATATAGTCGGGGAGGCAGGTATCCAAAAGGAATTCAATAACATGATGGCACTCTGTGAACTGTTGTGAAGACAAAGCGGAGAAGTGGGATAGAGCCGTCTTTAGACAGAGCGATGGACGATAGATACGATGGTCAGGGAAGGCCTGAGATGGTGACACTGGACCAGACACCAGAAGGAAGTGAATAAGCCACACGCCTACCTGAGGGAAGAGCATCCCAGGCACACCCCAAAGCCCAGAGAATGGGATGTGCTTCAAGGAACGGAAGGCCGGGCAGCTGGGGTGTGGTGAGCAGGGGAGAGTGGTCTGAGATGAGAGTAGAAAAGCCCAAAATGACTTGTAATGGAGACAATATAATTTTCTAAAATGACAAACAGACTTTTTGCATGAAACGATTTATACAGAAGAAGTCAATGAAACCCATCAGACCGAAGCCCCAGTCCAGTGAATGGAGGGCCACTTGGTGTCATGGACAAATGGGGTATGGGGGTTGGAAGAGCTAAGCCCCCCGCATCAGTCACCAGGCGACAAACCTCTCGCTGTTTCTCCATCTGCAAATAGGAAAAATGCCTAAAAAGCTTGCGGGTAAGATCAGGTGAAATAAAATGTGTGAATGTATTTTGCAGTTACAAATATTGGAGAGAGTGAAACTGTAATAACTCGATCTGCATCAAATGTCACAAGAGAATGGAATCTAAGCTTTGAATTAAAAGTTAAAAATAGTGGCAATTGGGCTTCCCTGGTGGCACAGTGGTTGAGAGTCCGCCTGCCGATGCAGGGGACACGGGTTCGCGCCCCGGTCCGGGAGGATCCCACATGCCGCGGAGCGGCTGGGCCCGTGAGCCATGGCTGCTGAGCCTGTGCGTCCAGAGCCTGTGCTCCGCAACGGGAGAGGCCACAACAGTGAGAGGCCCGCGTACAGCAAAAAAAAAATAGTGGCAATTGTCATCATTTATTGAACACTTAGTCAACTATTAAACCATACTTTTACAATAATCTCCTGACAGGTGTTAATTATCCTTATTTCTAAAATGAGAAAACTGAGTCTCCGAAAGCTTAAGTTGCTCAACGTCTCTCACCTAATACATGGAACAATATAAAAAAGTGTAACTATGAAGAGAGTATATAGCAACACGAAAAATGTTAAGAGAAATCTGGAAAACAAAAAATTGACTTTAGGCATGAAAAGGGTATGTGGATAGAAGCAAAGACGGGAAAAAAAAGCATGTCCTGCATCCGACTGGGGCAAGATGAATGCTTTTACATTTTTGATATTCTTTGCTCTCGTTTGCCCAATAAAATAGGGAGAAAATTCTTGTGAAACTATTTCAGTTGCTAGTCACCATTTCCTTCTAAAGGATGGTCTTTGTCATGTCAATTTTCATCCCAAATCCAGCTTTTTCCACGATCAAGTGCAAACCCTGCTGCTTGGCATTTGCACTCTGCATGTTCATCTCCTGGTGGCTTTGCCCCAGCTACCCACACTCTGGCCAGGTCCCACCCTCCATTCATCTCATCCAACATCTAAATGCCTTCCTGACAGTTCAGTAAGCCTAAGGGCTTCTCCGACCACAGCTCCCCGCATCTCTGTGATCCCTGAACAGCACATCATTTCTGAGATTTTTTGTCAACCACTTGACACTTACGCCTGCAAGTCCAAGTATTTTTATCTTGACTCCTCTGCCTGTTGCTCTTTATGCCCCAGGAGTGTGTCTGTGTGTGTAAGCAAGACCAGTTCCACACAGGATGCAGAAGGCAAAAGTCCTCGCTCTGTGAGTGGATGATGAAGGGAGAGTAAGGAGGACATTCTTTGTGTCCCTCCTGCAGGGTCCAGATCCCCAAAGATTGCCCCAGATGCCAGGGGTGGGATGCTCAGAGGACCAGGGAAGAAACACTTCCCTCCACTGCAGCCTAGGGAACCTTTCCAGAAAGAGCCTCTTCTGGGCGGCCCGCTCAGCCTGAGGCTGTTCCCAGGGTGTTGGTAAGAAGCCAGTGAATGACCGTCAGTCGAGCTGCCCTGACAAGAGAAGGGGCAGTCTGGGCTCTGTGTTCTTTAGGTTCTAGTCTACTCCCAGGAACAGAAGTATTGCGGCTTTAGGCTGATTTCATTTTGATTGAACTATTTTTTAAAGTGTAAGAGACTGAAAATGGGGGCTGGGCGGCAGGTTAGGGGAATTTCACTTCTCACTGGTTTCTACCTTTGCCCAGGGGTCAACAAAATATAACCCGATCTCCACCCTGGATGTGAAGACTGGAAGACATACACTAGGGTCAGGAACTTCCGCAGCCGCAAAGGGAGGGCGGGGTGGGAATGCGGGTAGGGATGTGATGGGACGGGTTAGGGATGGCATGGCGAGGAGGTGGCGAACCCTCCCGTGTCAGAGCCTCTGCCAAACTGCCTAGAAGCTGCGTTCTTTCTGCACAGAGCCAGAGAGGGAACTTCTCAAGGCAGCAGGAAGCCTCGCCCGGCAGAGGTGTGGCGAGTGAAGCGGCAGGCAGGATGGTGCCGGGTTGAAGAGCTCCCTGTTTGACATACCCAACACCTGAGTCTCCTAGTTCACCTAGGATGGGGATCCAGGAAACCAGAATCTCTCTGTCCGGTGCCTCTGTTTCCGGATGTCAAACTGTGCCCCAGGCTGTTCCCAGGGATCCGCGAAGGTGGCGGCCACGGGATTCCTAGGCGATTGTGAACCTTCTCCGCGGACTCCCGCGTTGGGGTTCTCTCCGCGCGGCGGGGGCGGGGAGACTCGGCGGGACAGTCTGAAGGCCCGGCTCCAGTCGGCGGGCTCTCCGGACCACCCGCCCCCGCGCACCCCGGGTGCAGCTCTGCTCCAGGGGCCGCCGGCTCGTGGTGGGGTCCACTCTCCAAGGCCGCCCTGCGCACGGACACCGCGTGCTCTCAGATTCTCAGCCCTACGACAGCCCGTTGCCCCCGGGAAGGCGAGGAGAGGCGGGAAGGACTGGCGCGCCCGGCGGAGCTGGACTCCTGAGGGGTCCCACTCTTTTTTTTTTTTTTTTTTTCCTACACTGGAAAAGAGGTCCACGAGGGCTCCAAGCAGAGGCGCCAAAGGAGGGCTGCGGCACAATGAGGGACCATGGTAGGACGACCTGGACCCCTCTCTGCCGTCCCCGGGCACACAGGGCCCCCCTCCGACGCTCGCACCCTCCCTGTCCACGCTGAGCGCCAGGGGCGCGTGCGTCCCCGCCGAGGAGCCAGGATCCCGCACGCCCCGCGCCATGGAAGCAGCTAACCTCTCGGTGGCCTCCACCGGGGTCGCCCTTCGCCTGGGACCCGAAGCCTAGAGCAGCAGCCCAAGCCCCGGCGGGGTCGTCCAGTTGACCCCAGGCGGCACCGCCCTGCCTGGTCGAGAGCTGCCCTTCTCTGTCTTCACGGGGCTGGTGGTGACGCAGCTGGTGCTGCCGTTCGCGGCCACTTTCCTGTGGAACCTCCTGGTCTTGGTCACCATCCTGCGCGTCCGCGCCCTCCACCGTGTGCCGCATAACTTGGTGGCCTCGACGGCCGTGTCGGACGTGCTCGTGGCAGCGCTGGTGCATCACGCCCCTGAGTCTGGCGAGCGAGCTGTCGACCGGGCGACGGTGGCGGCTGGGCCGGAGCTTGTGCCACGTGTGGACCTCCTTCGACGTGCTGCGCTGCACCGCCAGCATCTGGAACGTGGCGGCCATCACCCTGGCCCGATACTGGACCATCACGCGCCACCTGCCGTACACGCCGCGCACCCGCCGCCGAGCCTCGGTGCTCATGATCGCGCTCACCTGGGCCCTCTCCGCGCTCATCGCCCTCGCGCCGCTGCTCTTCGGCTGGGGCGTGGCGAACGACGCTCGGCTCCAGCGCTGCTAAGCGAGCCAGGAACCCTCCTACGCCGTCTTCTCCACCTGTGGCGCCTTTTACCTGCCTCTTGGCGTGGTGCTGTCTGTCTACTGGAAGATATACAAGGCGGCCAAGCTTCGCTTCGGTCGCCGCCGCAGGGCTTTGCTGCCGTAGCCCGCCACCGTGCAGGTGAGGCGCGGGTTGAGCAATGGGGATTTGGGGAAGCGGGTCGCTGCGGGAGGAGGAAGCGTGGCGAAAGGGAGAGCTGGCGGTGGAAGTTTGCACACTTGGCGCACGCGCGAAAAGATTGGCCACCAGCGCAGCCCGAACGGCCGGGGAGTTTGCCATCTGCTCTCCTGCAGCGCACACCGAGGGGCTCATCACCTGCGCCTGGCGCGCAGGCGAAGGGTTCGCCACCTGCGTGGCTGGTGCGCGCGGGAGAAGGGGAAGGGGGCGACATGGGCAGCGTTGCTCGGTAGCGGTGAGGGCACGTCTGATTTCGCTGCGCCCTCTGTTGCTTTTCCCCAGGAGCTATTGTGTCCGTGCGAGTCTTTAGCCGCCAACTTCCTAGTCCCGGCTAGACCAAGCGCGACTGCAGGGGGCTGGGAATACGTCCTGCAGATGAGCGAATTCCTGTGACCATGCGCCCCTTATTTAATGTCTCCACTGCGCCCTCGTCCACACCCTGCTGTCCAGAGACGATTCCCCAACCCTATCGGCCAGCTCCCTGCCAAGGGGGAAGTGAGGATAAAAATGAATCCAAGTGTCACTTTGCTTTCACTGTCCCAACCCCAGTGCTATCTTTTAGTGACTTTGGAACGAGGTAGAACCGTGTGTTGAAATCCCAACTGGGGACGTTGGGGCAGTTGCTTAATCTCTGTGGGTTTTGTTTCCTCAACTTTAAATAAGTGAATTCCTACTGCATAGGGCTGTTGGTTTACGTGAGATGAAGCATGCGAAGCACCTAGCACAGTGCCTGGCAAACGGGGAATGGGGGGCAGAGCTGGCTGGAGCAAGGAGATCCACAGCGCGTTGCCTGGCAATCTACAATGGGCCCGCACATAAGCCTGGAAATGAATGAGGTGGAGGAACCTGCATTTGGCAGAACTTCTCTCCATTGTATTTAGAGTCGGGGCTTTCTGCCTTTCGGCCAGACCCTAACAGATGACAGTTCCCGCCTCACCCTGGAAGCCCCAAACTCTCCTTTTGAGTGAATGGGGGTTTCAGGCTCTCAGTCCTAGAGAGTAACAGGACTTATTGCCCCTTTCCTAATACAATATATGGACCAGGGAAAGGGGGCATGAGGGGGGAAGGAAAGAGACGGGGTAAGTTCTTCTGTTGTTAGTTTTGTTTTACTTTTGAAAGTTAACTCCGATACTTAGGTTATTCAAACGTGTGTACTTTTAAAAGCAGGCGTCTCGCCAACCCGCACGCCCTTCATTAAATGGCAGAGGAGTTTTGTAGGATAAAATAGGAATGTCAACTGGAAAGTGTTGGTAGGGGAGAGCTTTATTCAGAATTAATGATGTCCTTTGAAAGGTCCCTCGGAAATCCTGGGGTGATCATCGCTTTTCTCTCTGCTGGCTGAGGTAGGGCTGACTTTTACTGGCTACATCAATCCAGTGCGCACCCAGAGAAATCATGGTGAAACGGATGCTAGAAAGGCTTGCCAAGCCTGAGTTGAGTGTTCATTTTTGACGGAACCCATTCAGGCAGGTGATACAAAGCAGATGTGCCTGGTCGGGAGCCTGGCCAATGGGGAGGCCACTGGCAGGGAGAAAGAGCTCTAGCAGGCGGGGCAGCGTGGTGCACTGATTTAGCCACCTGCTGGCGCCACCTGCTGGGGCGAGCCACTTCTGCACCTTGTGCTGCAAGTCTCTGCTCTAGGACACAGCATTGGTCTAAGTCAGGCTAAGAGTCCTGACTCATGTGATGCTGAGATACATCTACAGATGAGATGGGGTTCGAGAACACCTTGCTTCTTTAGGCTCCAGCAAGCTGTCACTCAAACTCCTGGGTAATGTTGCTGAGTCAGCATTTGCAAGCTTGGTGACCACAGGACACCCAGACAGAAATTTAAAATAATGTGCCGGGAGTACTCTCTCCATGCGTTCCCCCACCTGCTTTTGTCTGACCTCCGGGGAAATGAGTCAAGTTGCATTTAGGTCCTGCAAAGTGTCTTTACTGCTTTCTGTGGGTGATGGAAGTACTTAGGAAGGCAGAAGACCTCTGGTCATGAGGCTGTGCACACCCTTCATCTTTTTTCAGGATTCTGTGACTAGGTCCCAACACTAAAATAGTATCAGAAAGGGATCTGCAGCAGTGCCTCAATTTTTTAAAGTAAAGAAGGAAAGAAATGCTGACTGAGTTCCCTCTTTCAGGCACTGTACCACTTTACCTACATCCTCTTATTTAATCCTCAGCGTCCAGACAAATTGGCATTACAGTCTCTGTTCGTCAGGATAAGCTAAGATACGCTGCGTAACATAGAAGCCCCAGACTAACGGTTTATCTCACTCTCACTCAAAGTTCAGTGTGGGTCTGGCGGCCCTCTTCCTGCTCAGCTCTCCTCCAGCTGGTAACTCATGGATCCAGGCCCCTTGTCATCCTTGAGCTATGCTGTCCTGAACACGTGGCTTCCAAGCTTTCTGTGGAAGGGGAAGCAAGACCTGGAGATACAGCAACTTTTACCTGCCTTGCGCTGAAGTGCCCCTTCGGGTCACAGTCCATTGGCCAGACACTGTGAAAACTTGGGGAGCCTATGGCTATTTGGTGAACACTAACCGTCTTCGCCACACAGCTCTCATTTTACAGATGGTCAAACTCAAGTGCCATAAAGTGAGTTCATCCACGACCACACGGTTATGGGGTGGAAAAGCTGAAGTTTGTCCCAGATCTAAAAGTCACTGTTCTTTTTCACCCCTTTTCCAGTATGCCATGCTCTCTCCAGGAACTTAACTTCTGGGCATTGTCACAAACATCTCACAAGCATCTAGACCTTCATGGGAGACAGGTAGTCATATCCCAGTCAAGGTGGGTCATGGGGATGTCAACTGAAAACAAAAGCGCAACCTAAAAGATGAGAATTATGTTTTATTCAGTGGACTTTCTGAGGACTTAAGCCCGAAGACAACCTCTCAGGTCACTCTGAGGGACGGCTCCAAAGAGGTAAGGAAGCAGCCAGGATATATAGAAAAACCAGGTAGTTGGAACTTCAAAAGATTACTGTTAATTAAAGAAAACCTGATATCTTAAGTTTGTTTTTGTTTTTTTATAAATTTATTTATCCATCTTTGGCCATGTTGGGTCCTCGTTGCTGCGCACAGGCCTTCTCCAGTTGTGACGAGTGGGGGCCACCCTTTGCCGCGGTGCATGGGCTTCTCATCGCGGTGGCTTCTCTCGTTGCGGAGTACAGGCTCTAGGCGTGTGGGCTTCAGCAGTTGTGGCACACGGGCTCAGTAGTTGTGGCTCGCGGGCTCTAGAGCACAGGTCCAGCAGCTGTGGCGCACGGGCCTAGCTGCTCCGCGGCATGTGGGATCTTCCCAGACCAGGGCTCGAACCCATGTCCCCTGCCTTGGCAGGCGATTCCTAACCACTGGGCCACCAGGGAAGCCCCAGATATCTTAAGTTAATGCATTTAGCGCTTGTCTATGTATGGGAAGATGCAAGAGTCTGGGCTCATTGAAATCAGCCCTTTGATTTGCACCTTAGCTATCTGGGGCCTGTATCCTGCTTTTCTTTGTCCTGAATCCCCTCAGGGTTCACAGTTCAGTGGCTGATGGCTCGAGGGCCACAAGGTCCTCTGTTTACTGATGTGGCAGGCGACATTTTTCATGCACAGCGAGCAGGATCTCAAAACTATGCCCGTGAACACCTTTCCAGGAGAGCTGAACACAGTTGAGCCCAGAGGTACTGCCAGCTTCTCTTGGGAGACGGGATTCATTCCCACCTGCATCCTTTTTTTCAGCCTCATAGACTGAGCGCGACACATAGCGTATATTCTGCCCTCACCATGCACCTCCCATGGGTTATGACTTTCCTTCTGCCCTGTGCCTTTTACTGCTTAGAGGAAGAAAGAAGCAAAGCCAATAGAGGTGATTTGGTTGGCTTTTAAAATGTGACATCAAACATTTTGTTCTTTTTAATTATCTGATATCTGTGCACAAGTTGATACTGGGGCCATTTTTTCATTAGGTACAGTGAGGACACCACCGAGAGCCACCATACTTATAGGGGCCCGTGGAAATAGTTTAATTTTAATTTCTTTTAGAGGAAAAAATGAATATAATTGTTAAGGAATATGTAATCATGAGCCCAGCCTCGATTATATTAGTCTTTATAGTAATATGGTCATAAAATATAATTTTTAATATTTTTTTAATGGAGGAAGGACCCACAGAGGCAAGGATGCCTCGGGCTCGTGAAGGTTATAACGTGGCCCTGGTTGATACCCTTCACTCATTCACTCAATCAATAAACATGTGTTGGGAGACAGGGTGTACAGTGGTTAAGAGCATGGGGTTTAGAAGCAGGGAGGCCTGGATTTCAATTCTTTTTGTGCCACTTATTAGCACTTCAGCTAGGTGAGTTCATCTCCATCTGCATTTCCATCTGTAGGTAAACTGGAAATATTGCCATCTGCCTCTTAAAATTCTTGTGAAGTATAGATGAGATAATAGTGTATATGGAGTAACTAAAATAGTAAACCCTAAATGATAGCTGCTGTACTGTCTTCATTATTATTTTTGAAATTCTTCTTATAAATTATAAGTAATAAACTATTATTTTATACCTCTTACCATTATAGGTGGGTTTGTTATTTATTTCTTAACAATTAGTACAAAGCTTAGCGTCTTAAGACAACAAAAACGTATGAACTCACAGTTTCCATGGGGCAGGCATTGGGAATGGCTTAGCTGGGCGGTTCTGGCACAAGGTCTCTTGTGGTTGTAACTGTGGCTTGTTTGCATGTCTGTTAGCAGGACGTCTCTACAAGGCTGCTTGAGTGTCATCACAACACGGCCGCTGGCTTCCCCTAGTCTGAGACAGTGAAGCAAGGAGGCAACTGCAGTCAGTGCCTCTTATGATCTGGTCTCAGAAGTTATATTCCATCACTTCCCTTATATTCTATTCCTTAGAAGTGAGTCACTAACCCCAGTCCATACTCAAGGGAGGGGGGATTAGGCTCCACCTTTGGGAAACGTATCAATGAACCCGTGGACATATTTTAAAACCCCTTCAAAAGGACACGCAGATGGTTCAAGGTTACTTGACTGACTTGTAGTGACCTATGCATCAGACAATGTAGTAGCCTTTGAGGTTTCATAGAAGTGGTCTCTGATCTCAGGGGATTAATTTTAGTAAGCCACAATTACAGAATTAATAATAAATTCTTATAGGTGCTTTTCTAGAAGTCTGTCCAGAGGGCAGTGATCCCAAAAGACTGATAGTGTACGTGAAAGCACTTTGGAACCTGTAAAGGTCAAAATAAATTTGTAGTATTGAGCTATAGCATTTACGATGACTTGGATCTGAATTTTAGATAATGTTATATTACAAAATATTTGGCTCTCCAACCCAGTTCTCCACATTAGTAGATTTGTGTTGCAAGCATACAGTATATAAGCCCTAAGTGACCTGAAATCTGTACAGAGCCCTCGACGTTTTTGCCACTTTTCCAATGTTTAGTTGTCATCTGTTCCTCTCCAAAGACCAGCGGCTTGGTGGGCTTGTGTACAGAACCACGTGTGGGACCTGGGTTCAGTCAGAGCTCAGATATGGGAAGAGGATGGTGGAAAATCATCACCCTTGTTCTGATTCCAACTACTAAAAGAAATAGGACTGAAACACATTCCCATGCCAGACTGCAAGGTTATTTTAACTTTAGAAAAGTAAATTGCATTAATCAAGTTGTATCAGTGGTAACAATACATCTGGCTTATGGTTTGATTCTTTTAAGATTGGCACTGAGAGTTTCCAGAACTACTTAGGTGGATGAAGGAGCATTTTCTCTATACTTTTAGAAATATCCCTGGCTTTCCCCTCTCTATAAACTTCTCCCTTGTTCTCTTACATCATTATGCTCATTCTGGCTCTTTACATCTGCTTCCATTTCTCTTTTCTCTGATTGGACTGCTGGGGAAGAGTGGAAAGGGCAGGGGAAACGAAGGGGGATGTAGATGAGCATGGTGCAGGGATCATGTGTTTTCACCAATGACCTTTAAATCCATGTAGTTCTTGGAGAAGATTGAGCTTCTCAGTGGAAGAATGACGTCAAAACTCCTTGGTCATTAACCCTTTGGTAAGTCACAGAATTCGCTGAAGACCGAACAAACCTTTGGACTTGCTGTCCAGAAAGGCATGTAGACACTTGCTTGCCCAGCGTGTCTAGGGCACTCCCTGAAGCCCATCTCTGGAGAGTGATGCTCAGCCTTTCCTCCTACTGGCTCTCCCAAGGGATGGAACCCACAGTGCAGCAGGAACTGGAACTCTCTGAGGCAGGGCCGTGGTGGTCAGGGGAGCCATGGCCCCCTAAGAGGGCAGGTCAGAACACTGAGGCTGGACAATGCGTGTGCAAAAGGCAAAATCTCCCCTCTCTCCATTACACTGTACTCCTTCTGTGCAGAGACTCTCTGGCCTGGGAGTCTAGGCACCTCAGGGTAAGAGCTCTTGCCTCAACAGATGACCTTCCATTGGCCTCCACCCATAAAGGGGGGTCACTAGATCAGATGATATAAGAGCAAAAACAAATGTCGTGTAACTTTAATTAACACACTTGATTACAATTTCCCCTTCTCATCATTAACTCCAGTGGTGCCTTAGCCATTCCAGGGTGACTAACAGCCCTGCCAAATCCATGTTTTCCAAATATAAGAATAATAGTAATTGTACTTTATGTTATCATCATACCCAAAATTTTAGCAAAACTGTACTCTATGGTGTATATAATTACCCTCAAGGGAAAATTAATATTTTTCAAGCCCAGCAGTGCTCTGCTTTTATTTTTTTACAAGAAAATGTCCTTAATTTATTTTCTGGCTTCTTTTGCACAAGAGAAGCAGCTGAGAAGATTTCCTGGTCTAGTTTGTCAGACAAGCTAGACAGCTCCTGTTTACTTTGAGGGGCTATTTTGGTTAGTTATCTCTTCAAGATGCCTTTACAAATGCAGCTTGGAGCTTGGTTATCTCAGTACACCTTGGGCAGAGAGAATGGAGCTCTGGATATCCCAACTCCTGACCCTCCGAGCTCTGGTTAGAAATGGGGGATTCCAGTTACAATCCAGATTGCCTTCAACCAAAATCGGAAACGTCTCAGTGCCCTCTGCCCTCTGCCCTCTCTCAGATGTTGCAGGGCTTGATTAGTCACTAGGGTTAGTGTGTCTCCTCACACCAGCCTTGTGAAGAGCCTCACTCTACTGGGTGCCTGACTGTGCGTCACAATGCAAACAGGCTGGTCCCAGAAGTGATTAGTAACCTTCCTTCTTTCTGCTTTCCTTTTCTAGTTCTTATTAGGTTGTTCATCTGACAACATTAGAGGTTTACATATGTTTGTGGGTACTTTCTGTGGCAGCTGGAATTTTTCTTTTCTTAATTGGGGGGGGAAGGGACAAGGGGACATGAAGCTGGCATTTCTGAGGTCCTGCCATGTACTACTGGCTCACTGTCATCCTCCAGGAAGCCCACCATAGAGATAAGTTTCTTCATGGTTGGAGATGTGGAAATGGGGGCTCCGATTGGAATCTTGTCTAATCACTAACTTGCTCTGAGCCTTGGTTTCCTCATTCCTTCTTTGCTGGCTGCTGTTATAACTGAGTAAGTTGGTGTGTGGGACCACATGGCAAATACTAAACGACTCTCAGGAACTGTGAAGGTCTGAGATTTTAGCCTGTTTGCAAGCAAACAAGTCGGCCTACCCTAGTTTACTGGACGCTGGCAGAAGGCAGGAGACTCCCGGATCAGAGTCAAAGGCCTTTATTACTCACGGTACACAGGCAGCACAAGCTTCATGTGTGCATCCGTTCCCCGTTCCTTCAAAGTTCCATGGGAGTCACATGGAGTGGCCCACTGGATTGGCATCACAAATAGTAGAGAAACTCCCAGATTAGGGAACTCAAGTCTGTATTGGCCAGGGTTGGCCAATAAGTAAACTTGCCCTTTGCTCTTAGGAAACATGAATCTTTTATGATGGGTTGCAAGTAAACCTGCCTTCTTTTCTACTGGGAGACACTATCTCTATCTTCCAAGGCTGTTTGCTCTTCAAACATCCTTGACAAGCTAGTCCAAAACAAGGGCTGTCAGTGTTTTGCTAGCAAAATGTGCAGAAATGCAAGAGACTTAGAGTTTTCTCCCCCAAATATCTATTTATTCAGTAAGTGTTTATTGAGATTTTAATATAGGCCATATATTACAAGGTGCTGGGGACTTTTCAGTGGACAGGACACACGTGGTCCCTGCCCTCCTGGAGTGTTGATCGTGACACAATATTCAGAATGACGATTCAGAATCCATGCCCTGATATCAGAGTGCTTATGGGAATAGTGGGACAGAATATTTGAAATTGGGACTTGATGGGGAATTCCAGTATGTAGTCCCTATATCCACAGTAGGTGATTAATAAATCTCTGAGAATATATTGTCTGGCTGATTTGGTCCTTAATTCATTTTAGGTGGAAAAGCCTCAGACTCTATGGAGATGTTTAGGTGAATGCATCTTTTAGGTCATGTTCCCTTCCCCTTCCCTTCCCTTCCCTGGCAGAAAGACACCATACAGGCCTGGAACCAAACAGATTGGGCAGGCACCTTGGTTCTGCTTTGCCCTGCTTGTGTGGCCTTGGCCATGACATCTGATGTCTCCAAACTTCTGTATGTTCAGAGCACCTGTCCTTTTACAGCAGGACCAAAAAGTGGCAGGTGCTACTGGTTGTGTGCCTTCAACAGTCCGTATTTTTGCCTTCAGATTAGTGGATTCTAAGCCAGTGTCAGAGGCTTCTTAAACCTGAATGGTCAGTTTTCCCACAGCTGTGCAGAGGAAAGTCAGGGCCAAGAGGCTGAGGAGACACCCAACCAAAGAGGAAAGACAGAGATGCTCAGGGATGGCCCCAGAGCTGGGTGCCAGAGCCCCTAGACATTTCCTAGGAAGCCGTAGATGTCCATTCTGAAAGCATCCCAAGCACAAATGTGATCCTAAGATAGGTTCTGTGTTTTCTCAACTGTGAAATGGAGATAATCCCTCGAAGGATTGGTGTGAGGATGAATTAAAGTCATTCGTTACAAGTGTTTAGTCTCTGTTTTACAGCAGCTTTTCTGGAGTTGTTCTTAGTGTCTTTTGGTTTACTATTGGATATTACATTTCAAGTGAAAAAAGCCAACCTTGTCAGTCTCCTAGCAAACCAGGGGGACTGCCTTTTCTTTCTACTGCCTTTTCTGTTTCTCTTCCCCCAGGATCCCTTTGAACTGAACTGACCCCATGTCTTTACTTCTGTAGCATAACAAGGATTTGGAATTGCATTAACCCAGGGAGGAACTCAAGTGCCTGGGAGGTCATTGAGGTCACCGGAGAAATGGCTGGGAACGTGCCCATTAATGAGCTGAGCGGGAGAAAGACAAACATCACCTGCCACTTCCTCTTGTGCTCTGATACTATTTTTCCCTCCGGAAAATGGACTGCTGTGATTCACGGGGTGATTTCAGGTGACACATTTTATCCCCCAGGCTTCCTTTGGTGGATGGTGGTGGTCTACTATGAGGGAATTGGTCAGTGTTATCTCTTCTAAAGGGGAGAGGTGACCTGCAGCTCCCATCTATCTTGGGGGGACTGGAAACCTTGGGACGGCTCATTAAAGAGGGGGTGCCCGCTGGCCCCCAGAGGGTGTGTGTTTGCCAAGACAGGCCTTTGTGAGGGGCAGAGGGATGGAGAGGAGGGAAGTGCTGGTTGGTCACCACGAGAGACCTTTTCCTTCTCTCTCTCCAAGTGGCAGCGGGAGGATGCTGTGTTTACACTAACAAAAGAAAGGACTCAACTTTGTCCATATTGCCATGATCTGTTTCAGGCTGACCTAGTGGTTTTCTGAATAAATAGAGATGAGAGTGGGGGGAAGGAGCAGAGACCAAGAATTTGAAGGTAGAGCTGAGGGTGAGGTTTGCCAGGTCAGACCACTTGGTCGCCTTCTTGGCTCCCACCGTCCTGCCCCAGGCGAGAGGAGACAGGGCTCTTCCTTCTGTGGACACTGAAGTGCCCCGTGGTTGGGTGGCTCTCCTGATGCCTGCTTCCAGTTGTGTCTGGGGGGGGAACTAGATGCAATCCTTGCCTGGGAGCCCCTTGCCTCTGAGTTTTCTCCAGCATCATGACTGGCAGCATTCCGGGAAGGAAGAGAACTGCAGGTGCAGACCATGCTGTTGAAATGTCAACTTAGCAGCTGTTTCCTGGGCACCTGTCAGGTGCCAGGTGGTGTTGCCAGGCAGGTGCTGTAAAGGAAGACCCAGGCCTGCCGTTGTTCAGCTTGGACTAGAGGGGTGCCACATATAACATCCATGATCACGCACATTGCTACAAAGGAGGGGAACATGGTACCAAATCACGGGGAGACGTGATTGAGTTTAGAGGGGTGCTGACTGAAAAAAAAAAGCACAACGTAGGAGTTGTGACTTAAGTTTTATTTGGGGCAAAATGAGGACTATAGCCCGGGAGACAGCATTTCAGATAGCTCTGAGAAATCGCTCCAAAGAGGCAGGGGGGAAGGTCAGTATATATGTGATTCTGGTGAAGGTGGAGTACATGTAATTGAGCACAAAATCAGCTCCCAATTTAAAGTGAATCCCTTTAGCACAGGAGTGTATAATTTCTTGCAGTACTGATGTTTACAGGCTGCCTCTCCTGGGAACGTTGTGAGGGGCAGGCCTGGGTTTGTTCTCTTTGGGGCCCTAGTCCCAGCCCCGCCTGCCTCCATGAGTATTTTTTTTTTTAACATCTTTATTGGAATATAACTGCTTTACAATGGTGTGTTAGTTTCTGATTTATAACAAAGTGAATCAGCTATACATATACATATGTTCCCATATATCTTCTCTCTTGCGTCTCCCTCCCACCCTCCCTATCCCACCCCTCTAGGAGGTCACAAAGCACCGAGCTGATCTCCCTGTGCTATGCGGCTGCTTCCCACTAGCTATCGATTTTACATTTGGTAGTGTATATATGTCCATGCCTCTCTCTCACTTTGTCCCAGCTTACCCTTCCCCCTCCCCATATCCACAAGTCTATTCTCTAGTTGGTCTGTGTCTTTATTCCTGTCTTGCCCTTAGGTTCTTCATGACCTTTTTTATTTTTTTTCTTAGATTCCATATATATGTGTTAGTATATGGTATTTGTTTTTCTCTTTCTGACTTACTTCACTCAGTATGACAGACTCTAGGTCCATCCACCTCACTACAAATAACTCAATTTCGTTTCTTTTTATGGCTGAGTAATATTCCATTGTATATATGTGCCACATCTTCTTTATCCATTCATCTGTTGATGGAAACTTAGGTTGCTTCCATGTCCTGGCTACTGTAAATAGAGCTGCAATGAATATTTTGGCACATGCCCCCCCCCCTTTTTTTTTTATTTGTGGTACGCGGGCCTCTCACTGTTGTGGCCTCTCCCGTTGCGGAGCACAGGCTCCGGACGCGCAGGCTCAGCAGCCATGGCTCACAGGCCCAGCCACTCCGCGGCATGTGGGATCTTCCCGGACCGGGGCACGAAGCTGCGTCCCCTGCATTGGCAGGTGGACTCTCAACCATTGCACCACCAGGGAAGCCCGACACTTTTTGAATTATGGTTTTCTCAGGGTATATGCCCAGTAGTGGGATGGCTGGGTCATATGGTAGTTCTATTTGTAGTTTTTTAAGGAACCTCCATAGTGTTCTCCATAGTGGCTGTATCAATTTACGGTCACCTTATCTTTGATAAAGGAGGCAAGAATATACAGTGGAGAAAAGACAGCCTCTTCAATAAGTGGTGCTGGGAAAATGGGACAGCTACATGTAAAAGTATGAAATTAGAACACTCCCTAACACCATACACAAAAATAAACTCAAAATGGATTAAAGACCTAAATGTAAGGCCAGACACTATCAAACTCTTAGAGGAAAACATAGGCAGAATACTCTATGACATAAATCACAGCAAGATCCTTTTTGATCCACCTCCTAGAGAAATGGAAATAAAAACAAACGTAAACAAATGGGACCTAATGAAACTTCAAAGCTTTTGCACAGCAAAGGAAACCATAAACAAGACCAAAAGACAACCCTCAGAATGGGAGAAAATATTTGCAAATGGAGCAACTGACAAAGGATTAATCTCCGAAATTTACAAGCAGCTCATGCAGCTCAATATCAAAAAAACAAACAACCCAATCTAAAAATGGGTAAAAGACCTAAATAGACATTTCTCCAAAGAAGATATACAGATTGCCAACAAACACATGAAAGAATGCTCAACATCATTAATCATTAGAGAAATGCAAATCAACACTACAATGAGATATCATCTCACACCAGCCAGAATGGCCATCATCAAAAAATCTACAAACAGTAAATGCTGGAGAGAGAGTGGAGAAAAGGGAAGCCTCTTGCACTGTTGGTGGGAATGTAAATTGATACAGCCACTATGGAGAACAGTATGGAGGCTCCATGAGTATTGAATGGTGAGTGCTGTGCACCCAACGTGCTCCCAGTTCTCGACCATGGGGACTTGGTCACCCAGCTTAACAGGTCGTGGAATGCCTCGGCCAGCGGGGCGGGGGCTCAAGCCTGGATGTGACACCAAGGCGCCTGCTCTTCACTGTCTCCCCGTCCCCCGCTTTTTAGATCATATTATTTGACATTGTAGGGACCACCACTCTCACTCTCTGAAGAGCCTTCAGAATTTATTTTAATCTATGGTTTCAAGGACTTTTTCGCCCAGTATTTACTGATGGAGTATGGGATCAATGCATCTTGAATGAGGCTGGAGGGGAGGGCTCGGCCAAGGTTGGAGTGGCCTCTTGTCGCTGTACCATCGAATGATATGTTTTATTTTTGAATTCCACTTTTCCTTTGTTCCCAGGTGAAGGAGGCCCCTCACGAGGCTGAGATGGTGTTCACGGCACGTTGCCCTGCGGTGGCCTTTCAGAATAACAGAGCCTCGTGGCTGGAGCATAATGTGAAGCGGGCGGCCGTGATGGTGGGCGTTCTCATCAGCGTGTTTGTGCTGTGCTGGATACCCTTCTTCCTGACGGAGCTCATCAGTCCCCTCTGTGCCTGCAGCCTGCCCCCCATCTGGAAAAGCATATTCCTGTGGCTTGGCTACTCCAACTCTTTCTTCAATCCCCTGATTTACACGGCATTGTACAAGAACTACAACAATGCCTTCAGGAAACTTTTCACCAAGCAGAGATAAACCCAGGGCTTGGAGAGACGTGCAGGTAGGGTTGTGGGAAGGGAACTGGGATTTCTCCCCTTCACTGGAGACCTGGGTGGAAGCCTTCCCCACAGCTGAGTATTAATGACGTTTGGAAACCATACCACTTGGGCCTGGACTATAGGAGCAGCAGTGCCAAAGCAAATGGGTGGCAAGCGTGCAGCAATGTCCTCTTGCCGTGTATGTGGCAGACATTGCTAATTGATCTCGGCACATCTCCCCACTGAGGAGGAACTTGGCCTCAGAATCCTTTGCAGACAGCACATCAGGCAGTTACTGCAAATTGCCTAGAATTCATACAAGAGTCAAAGCTGATTTGCCCTTCCTTTATCTAATTACCATATTCCTCAGCACAGGGCCCCAGTGGCCTGTTTTGTGGCCCACTCAGGAGCCTGTCTTCTTTGTGAAACAGCCCTCCCCTCACCCTTATCCACCCAATTCAACTTATCTTTCCCAAATTCCAAGGCAGTGTATCCCAGCTTGGGTGATAAGAATCATCTGAACTTTTGTTTTCTAAAAACATTGTCCAGTTCAACCCATATCTACTGAATCAGACTTGTAAAGAAGAGGTCTGGTAATTTATATTTTATTAAATTCTCTAGATGATCTGACACTGCTGGATGCTTAGGCTGCTCTTTAGAGCAATTAAATTGGCATTTCTGGGGGTTAAGATCCAGGCAGTAGTGCTTTTTTTTTTTTTTTTTTTTTTTTGGTACGCTGGCCTCTCACTGTTGTGGCCTCTCCCATTGCAGAGCACAGGCTCCGGACGCGCAGGCTCAGCGGCCATGGCTCACGGGCCCAGCCGCTCCGCGGCATGTGGGATCTTCCCGGACCGGGGCACGAACCCGTGTCCCCTGCATCGGCAGGCGGACTCCCAACCACTGCGCCACCAGGGAAGCCCGGCAGTAGTGCTTTTTAAAGCTCCCTGGGTGATTCCACTGTGCGGCCAGCATTGGGAACCCCTGGTGAGGCCTCTCCTCTGCTCTGTACAAGGGAGAGCAGCTGTGAGAAATGTTTCCATTACTTCACCATTCTGACTTGTATACGTAATAAAGTACTTTTGAAGCATTCATTTCTGGGTTCAGAATCATTCACATGTGATTGGTCACACACACGGATACATGTGCATATGTACATACACTCACGTGTATGTCACTGAGATGGGGAAAATGTCTGTTGTGAAACTAAAACACAAACACCACCACCAACCTCTCCCCCCAAAACTGCCATAGCGAATCTTGGCCTTCCTGAAAAGATTAAATGTGGCCACATATGGAGGTATCCAAGGGCCTTGATGAGGGGGGTGCCTGGAATAAGTCATCTTGGCCAGAGTCTACCTGACTCTGGAGGTGGCTGGCTGCCTATTGATTAGGTGTTTTAATTTACACGAAACAGTTCACCCCACCATTGACTCACTTGATGTCTGAGGTATGCAGACCATCTTTCAACTTACACTATAGAGTTATCTGTACTTTGGAGCTTATCAGAATATAGGTCCACTGGGCCTTTTCCAAAATCTTTGGGACAGATAGAATCTTTTTCTAAGTTTTAGAAATGCAATATGGTGTGTAATCCACAGATTAATTAATACCCCCAGCTGGTCTGAGCCAGCAGCCTCTAATCAAACACATGGGTACTTCTGCAGTAAAATGCATGAATATTTACACTGTGAGAAAAGAACTAAAAATAACCTCACACTGGGTCAGATCAGATTTCATCATCACATGAGTTAGAAACAACCTTTGTTTCCTGAGCTTTCTGTGCTTTGCTATTGAGGACCCGTATAACCTCAAGCCATCTGAAGTCCCAAACTTGCTCAGCCCTGCTGAGAGGAGAGATTCTGCAGGCAGTCTGGGAAGAGTACGTGGTCCAACCATTCCTTTGTTGCTAGAGGACGGGACATCACACGGTGCTTGGCATGGCCCCTAGGACAGCCTTCTTGGAGTCGCATTTTGGAAATATGTTCTTCTCTTTCATTGAAGGTGCTTCAAGAAATAGTCTTATGAAACTTAATCAATGCCTTTCACATAAAGCTGTAGTTGAAGTCATCTGATTACACTCTTTGTGAAGGCATGTTTTCTTATGATAATGGGAACTTTTAATTGACCATGTTTCTGTTTTTATTCTGTTCAGGAGGCAGAACCAAACTTATGGCTTAACTTTGGAATCTATATAGGAAGGGGTAACCTATTGTGTTTGACGTTCCTAGCCAGTCTATAATCCCAATTCTTATTTAAGTTCTCCCTATTCTAGCGTTTTATGTCTTATTTATACTTTACCATCATATTCTGTGTATTTCCTACAAGCTACCTCAAATCTTCTGTGAACTGAGACAGGGAAGAAAGAAGCAGGAGATGACTGACAACCTGGATGCAGTGGAACAGGTGGGCACATCATTACTGATCAAATGGCGTCCTCAAACATCGTCACTGGTGGGTTTTAAGGGCTATATATAGCTCAAGCTTGGGGCTAGTGAGGATTTTCCCCTCTTGGTTGAAAGACACTAGGTGGTGTTAATGGTCTTCCCCCCATCATCCCTCCCCTCATAAAACACACAATCAGGAATACATTTAACAGTACTCTTTCTTGAGCACCCACCGTGTGTAGCTGCTATACTCGGTTTCATATACAAATACTCGTTGAATCCTACATCTCTCCTACAAGGTAGGCGCTGTCCTCATTTAATCATGTTCCAAGAGTGTGAGAAGCTTGCCTGTGGTCACACAGCACATGGTAGAACAGTACCTGGACTCAAGTCTGCCTGAATCCAAACATGGGAAAGTGAAGGGAACACAACAGAAATCTGACTGGACTCCACGTTTCAGTGTTGGCTTGCATTTCGCAGCACGGGACCCATACCTGGTGTAGTGGCTCCACTTGCCTCGTTCTGGTTGGATTCCAGGCAGGAGTCTTAGAGGAAGGGTCTAGGTATGGTTGGGCGGTGGGAAGGGGAATGCAAGTTTCTGGTTTACTCTCACTATTGCATAGGATGCTTCCTCACTGTGTTCACTTGGCTCGGGCTTTGAGTTAATGCAGGATCATCATGGAAGCGTCCCAGGCGGAAGGAATCATTTCTGTCGAGTTCTTCTTGAAGGGAAGTTGTGTGCCGGCTAACTTGGTGACAATTTCTGTCGGACCTTTCAGAGTTGAACTTTTTCTTCAGTTAGTGAGGCCTTCCCTGACTACTCACTATAATTACAAAATGCTCAGTTTCTGAGACACATCCGTTGGTGACTAACCTTACGGAAGGATGGACTTGTAATTCTTTTCAATACAGAGTATCAGAAATAGAAATCTATAGACAAACTGACAGATTTACAATAAACATTGCAGGAACTCCCTTAAGCCTAATGTCTCTGTTCTGCCTCAGATCTCTCTGCCTGTAGGACATGAGGGAGAGAGGGTTGGGAGGCTGTAAGAGGAATTAATCTCTTCCTTGCTAGAATTTATTTGCTGATTAAGTTATCACTAAAGGGTCTTCATGTCCAAATCCAATTCCATAAAGTTCCAGGCCTGCAGGGTGGGTGTGGCTAACCTGACAGTTTTATTTTGTAAATTTAGTCCTGCATAAAGCGTGCTACTTTTCTCCCCTTTATCACTTTTCTCCCCTTTATCATTTTTCTCCCCTTTATCCATGTTTCTTCAGGCGAGCCTGAAGGAAATCTGGATTCTGCTCACGACTGCTGTCCTCTGTGAGCATCTCTTCCACGTGTGGGTACCAGCCCCAGAAGCCCTCTCTTCTGGCGCCTGACCTTCTCCCTCCACACTGAAGCTGGATGATATAGAGAAGTGTCTTTTAAACTCCAGGTCACAACTTGTCATGAAATCAGTGGGTGATCGTCTCAGACAGCTGTGTTCTCAGTGTCTGTACACAATCACTACAGACTCTGGGTGGCGCAGAGCAACAGGCCTTCACTCCCTGCTAAGGTGCCTGTGAGTTGCTGGGATTTCACTGATCCAGGCTGGGCTCTTCTGGGCTCAGCTTCAAGCTGTGGGTTGGTCTCCGTCTGCTCCATGTGTCTCTGAACCTTCTCGGGTCAGCAGGGCAAGTTCTTTTCCAGAGAGACGTGCAAGGGGACAAGCCCAGCACACAGCACATTCTCAAACCTTTGCTCCTCTCAAGGCTAATAACCCACAGACCAGACCGAGCCCAAAGTCAAGGGTGGGGAAGCACATTCCAGCTGCCAGGGTGCCATGACAAACGCGTCCGCTCTGGGGAGTGAAGAATGGAATCCAATCATTCAATGTTTAGCGTTGTTCAAAAGTTACGTAAGACAGGAAAAACATCAGCGTGTAGTGTGGAAAGGGTAAGCACTGTCTCATAAAACCCCTTCCAGGCATGTTTCACCTGGAGTATCAGTCACTGCTTAGCCGGACTCCCCACTTCTGTCCTTGCCCTGCCCCCCCACCCCTGCAGTCTGTAGTCAGCACAGCCGCCAGAGGGGTCTCTGCTGAAATCTTCTCAAAACCCTTCAGTGGTTTCCCACACAGGACGCCTTCCTGTCCCTCACTCACCTGCTGGGCATATGCTCGTACCTACAGCTTGACAGTTGCTACTCCCTCTGCCTGGAATTCTCTTCACACGGTATCTATCTATGTGATTCATTCCTCCACTAGTAGTGAGGTTTTGTTTATTAATATTTATTTAATGCTAAGAACACAGATATCCTAAAGAAGGGGCCGACAATTAAAGAACAGTCTGGTTTTTTTTTTTCTAAATAGGATTTTCATAATAAAACCACTAGTGATTCAAACCTCTAAAACACAAAAGCACACAGATCTAGAAAAATGCACAACATATTTTCTCTCTTACTGGAATTAATGTGACAACACCTAAATATTATCTTTAAGAGAGAGCAAGATTAAAATTGTGCAAAGAGACAGTACCCGTAGCTTTTAAACCATGAAACCAGTACCTGGCTTGTAATCAAATGAAAGCATGTAAAACAGTCTGCAGTTTATAGAATTCAAAGAAAATCAGGGTGACTAAAAAGTGGAAGAAAGGCAATAAGGCACAGGAGATACTCTGTAAAGCAGGATGCTCCCATGAGGTCTACTGCAAGCTTGGATGAAACCAGGAGGCTCTGAACGCCGAGAATCACTGATCAGACGGATAAAATGTGGCATCTATGACAGGCAGCAAATTACCTGGCTGTCTGGTAAAATTTCCAGAATATAAACTGAGGTGGTTTTCAGTAAAGAATGAAAAGTCGTATCCCCTGCCTACACATTATAAAACACCAGACACTTTGCTTAGTCAGCACACTGAGGCAAAACGCGATAGTGTACGTGTTACCTGTTGGTACACTTTCCCCTCAGAAGTGTACCTCTAGGAAAACCGGTTCCTTTGCCCGCTTGGGTCTATTCCCAGGGCCTGACCCAGAGCAGAAGCGCAAATATTTGTTGGTTGAATGAATGAGTGAACAGAGATTTATTTTTCTCATGTAATAAGAAATAAGGAGGCAAGTGGTCCCCACATTGGTTCGGAAGCTCGTCGTGCCTTTGGGGAGCCAGGCTCTTCCCAGCCTTTCGCTCAGGGTGCTGGATGTCCTTTGTGACGGTCTGGAAATGGCGAAGGCTGCTCCAACACCCTGCTCTTCCCCAGCCAGCTGCCGGAACAGAAGCTCTTCTCTGCGTCTCGTGCCGATCAGCAGCAGGAAGGTCTCCTCCGTACTGGCCATAACTGGGTTAGACACCCAATTACGTGCATGTCTGTAAACCAATTCTTGGCAAACAGAAACAGACTTCTCATGACTGTTTTAGGACAGCTGTCACGATTCCTCTCCTGGGGCTGGACACACTGCCACGCAGAGCTGGACAAAAGTGGTTCTGCTGGTCAGGAAAGGGATCACCCACATCAGGTTTCCACATAGGACAGGCACAGCTCCCCTTGGACCATGACTCAGAAGTCCCATCTCCATCTTTTAAAGCCCAAAAGCCAGAGGAACACGGGTTGTGCTGTGATCCTCGTGAGACGGAGGCAGCCATACAGCAGCCCTGGTCTGTCCCCAGGTCGAGCCCCGACCGCGTCCCCCTCACTGCCACCCAAACCCACTCACGTAATCAGAGCAGAGCCACTCTCACGGCTTTGTCTCCCTGGAGCTGTTCCTCCAGAAGAGGAGGGCGCCCTCTTTGCTTCGCCATTTCCCCCCAAGACCCAAGAAAAGGAGATTAACTACTTTGGGCTCAAGGACTTTCAATTCCTAAAGAAAGCAGATTTACGGAACAAGAATCTGATGTCCTGTTTCTATTTTTTAGAATAGTAAACACAGTTAAAATTCAAAAACTTTATTTTTTGAATAGATAATACATGTAGATGGTACAAAATTCAAAAGGTACAAAAGGTACAGAGTGAAAAGTCGCCCCCAGCCCTCTTCCCGGAGGCACCCAAGGCGGCCGGGTTCCCGTGGGTCCCTTCAGAGGCGCTCTGTCTGTACACACGCGCGTACGGACATGCACAGCCACAGGCATTTTTCTCCATCCCCTTCCATTTTTTTTCTTTTTTTTCTTTTTTTTTTAGAAACAAACACTACTAAGCGAAGAGCCTCTGTTTCCCCACTTAACCATGCATCTTAGGGAACATTCCATGGCAGTACATACAGAGTGGCTTAATATCCCATTGTATGGATTTGCCACAATTTATTTAACCATTGCCCTGTGTTGGTGTAGTTTCCAACTTTTTACTATTGCAAATAATGCTGCAGTGAAAATCCCTGTCTATAGGAAAAATCCTTAGAAGTAGCGTGGCTGGCCCGAAAGATCTGTGCATTTGCACTTTTGATAGAAATTGTCTGACTACCCTCCACGGGGTTGTACTGTTCATACTTCTGTATCCAGAATGCTGTATCCCGGGGCTGCTTCCCACTTCTTGGTTGCACGTGGCTCAGTCGTTTCAACCAGACAAGTTACCTTTACGCAGGGTTTACTTTGAGCCAAAACAGACTCATGAGCTGATCACTGACAGTAATGTGCTTCCTTTCTTCCCCCTTCCCCCCATCTACATGGGGAGAAAATACTTCTGTAAAACATAATTCCTTTGAAAGGCCTGAAACCTCTCACACCTTTCTCATCCCAGCCATCGAGGTTAGAGTGTAACAAAGACTCTGGGATCCTCCAAAGCTGCTGAATGAAATTGCCTCCTTGTTCTCAAGCTAAGCATAAAATAGATGAAAGGTCCAATCTAAACTTTGCTAATGCGGGGACGCAGAGCTGCAGTTTGGAGAAGCTGTTTTATCCAGCCAGAATTTCCTGCTCATCCACTCCAGCCAGATGCTGAGGAGACGGCGGGGAACGATACAGGCGAGGTGCCTGCGTTTGCTGCTCTTACACACCAGAGGGGAGGGCAGGCAACACACGTCGCAAAAGACTACGTGAGAGTCCAACAGGGACGGGTGCCATTGAGACAGCGCAGGGGAGAGGGCAGTGTGTGGTCAGGGCTGCAGGCTGACACTGAGGGGTCTGTATGAGCAGCGGGGGGGTCTGGGAAAGCCCTTGCCCACGATCTGGGAGGGAGGGCGGTCCAGGCAGAGGCAGAGCAGGTGTGAGCCCGGCACTTTTGAGGAACTGACGTAAGGCTGACGCGGAGAACCCGTCGTGGTCCCCACGCTGTCAAAGAGGCGGCAGACCAGACACTGAATCTCCCCTAATGTTTTTACATATTTATTGTGAGAACAGGGGAGACCACAACATTATTTTTTAGTAGCATTGTCAGCCTATCACCATGTGCTGTGAGAGGGAATGCTGTGGGCTGGCGGAAAAGGACCAAGAGAGGGCCTGGGGACTCTGAAGACGCATCACACAAGGCCCCTCTCCCGGCCAGCGCTCAGCCACCCGGACAGAAAGCGGGCCCTCACCCTACGGGGGCTCTTCACCGTCCGGCTCTGCGGCAAGTCGTGCTTTCCTTGAGGCCAACACTGGCCACGAGCGACTCATAAAGCACCTCCTTCCTCAGAGTGTGTTCTAAGCCAGGGATCCCCGACCCCCGGGGTGGTACCGGTCCGAGGCCAGTCAGGAACCGGGCCGCACGCACACAGGAGGCGAGCGGCGGCGGGCAGAGCTTCATCTGCTGCCCCCCTGTCGCTCGCATCACCGCCTGAACCACCCTCCCGCCGCCTTCTGTGGAAAAACTGTCTTCCAGGAAACCGGGCCCTGGTGCCAAAAAGGCTGGGGACCGCCCACTAACTGCAGCTCAGGCTCCGCCTAGTAACCGTCAGCACGCGTTGCTAAAAGGCCCACTGCCCCCTCACACTGATCACCTGTCACCTGCAGAGAGGGCAACACAAGGCCATGCTGAGGCGACAGAGATCAGGGTGGCACAGGTGCGCAGGCCACAGCTGACGGCCCACGGTGCCCTCGGGCAGGGCTGCGTTGGTCACTACAGACGCGATCGGGGCTGTCAACCTGACAGCCTGAGGCCTTCCCCGTCCCCTGCGCCCGGTTTCAGGAGGCCCGGAGCTGTGGGGTTCGTCAGCGAGGGGATCCTCAGCCTGGGAAAGGCCTCCTGTCTTCTGGCCCTGCTGCCGGCCCAGTGGACACCGGTAGGACCCGGCTCTCCACAGAACATAGGCAATGAACCCACCCCCAATTAAAACCACACCATGCGGACTCTAAGAGAGCTCAGGCCTGACGAATTTGGGCTGTGCCCTCCCTGTTAAAAAGGGAGACAGGCCCCTGGCTTGTAACCTCAGCGCCTCCCTCGGGGGTGATCAGCTGAGCCCAGTGACCCAGGAGCCTGAATCCACGCCAAGGACAGCGACAAATACGTCCCCAGACGCCTCGCGATCGTCTAGCACGTCCCGCTCGCAGCAGCTCTGATTTCCGTTTAAACCCAAGCAGCCCCGTGTACTCCCTGAGGGGCAAGTGGGATGGAGGGGAGCCCCAGCCCACAGGCTCCCCGAGAATCCCAGGGCACCTGCCGTCAGCAAGCTCACTGCTCTGACTGAGCAGGGACAACGGACCGCTCCCTGGGGAAACCCTGTCCCTCCCGGAGCACAGGTTTCCTAAAAGTAACTTATTTTTTAGCTCCAGAAAAGCCTGTGGGCTTAGCAGAACAGCCAGCCGTACTCTGTGGGCACACAGAAGGACACTGTCCTGGGAGGGCCCCCTGAGGGGCTTCTGAAATGAAAAGGGCCTCGGGGCACCTCCTCAGCCTCTGAGGCCCAACCGTAAAGCACATTTTCTGTCCTCATTACTCACAAGGGCAGCATCCGCCCTGTGGCTTATCTGTGGCAAACAGAATTCTCAAGACGGACTTCTGTAGTTTAATCCAAAATGTGCTCAAGGAGCAGAAATTGATTTATTACCTGTCTTAGGCCTTGTAGATTAAAGCATGGGAAAAGATACCTACTGATACCTCCCTACACCAAAACCAAACCGAACGAAACTCCTTAGAAACAGCCCAAAGTAAACGCCCCTACTTTTAGAAGAATTATCGGCTGCTTCGGGTTAGTCGTGCCCTTCCTTCCCCAGTCATCTAGAAGAAGGACCACCACAGCCTCCGATATTACCTGTTCCTCTTCCCTACCACCTGTGGATAATACACGAATAATCTAATTGCTCAAAAGTTGTTCGTTAGGGAATGGGTCCACGAGCTTCTCAGCATGACAACCAAGATGTTTCTCTGAACCCGAAATAGTTTCCAGTCAAACTGTCGTCTCCTTCCCCTGCCCTCGGAGCGCCACCTGCTCTTTGGCAGTCACTTGCTTCAACTTCATTGAGTCCTTTCAAAACCCACAAAGGACCAGGGCTCAGGGCAAGTGGAGAAGCGCATGGCCCAGGAACGGTGCCCTTATCACTCGGGCACCGGGAGTAGCCTTCTCACGGGGTGGGCCTCGCTGGGAGGACACAGAAGCCAAGGGCTGTTAGTCCAGCAAGAGACTGTTAAAGTCTGTACGCCATCAGCCCCGCTTAACGTATACATTAGGGAACTAAAAATGAGCACGGTGTCCCCGTGGCTGCACTGAGTGCCCTCCTTGCATGTCTGAGCTTTTATGTTTTATGGCCCAAAACTGCTGACTGGTACGTGTGCAAGGCTCGTGTGGAATGACGTGCAAGCCTCGTGCTGGGTTCACTGACCCCAAGCTGCCAGGTTCCCCAGGGCTGGGGCAGGAGAAGTTCTGTGTGGATGGACTGCTCCTTCCAGAGGAGAAACCTGAACCCTCCACCTTCCCTTCAAGCCCCTGCAAAGACAGGTCCCAGCCCACCTTTCCAGACTGGTCTCTAAAGCCTCCTGCAGAGACTGGCCGCTCACTCCTCTCCCCACGAGCATGCCTTGTACTCTCCCCACACCCTCTTGTACTTTATCCAAAATGGCCTTCCCACCAATCTCTGCTATTAAATTGCTATTCCCCCTTCAGATCCAGCCCAGACCCAGCCTGCTCCACGAAGCCCTCTGGATCTCCGCACACCTCGCCGCTCTTCCTGCTGGGACGCCCTCTGGCACCTGCTCACGGCCGGTCCCTCTGCCACTTACACGTTGGCCTGGATGGCAGTGGCGGGAGAGCCCATCTCCAGGCCCAGCCCTGACCCGTGCAGAGCGGACGGCACGTGATGTGCTCTTGGCGAGGGGGATGCACCGGACCACCCACAGGGTGGCTGGGACTCACAGGACAACAGGGCGAGGTGAGGTGTCATTCTTACTTACATATCCTCAAGCTGAGGCCCCTGCTTCCGATTTCTGGTGAGATGAACTTGAGCGGAGCGTGAGGGTGAAGCCAGGGCAGGTGCTGAGCTTTCTTTCTAGTTGCTACACCATCAAGCCTGCTGGCTGGCACCCGAGGGGACGGGAACAAAAGGCACCACGGGCAAGTGAAAGGCCCGAGTGAGCAACACTCACCTGGGCTGGTCATTCAGCTAAAAGCCTTGTTTGCTAAGAAAAAAAAAAAATCCCAGTGGTCCAGCTCTGGGGCCACTCGCTGGGAGCCTGGCTGCTGGGTCTCTGCCACCCTGCTCTCGCCCTCAGTGCCTCCTTCTCAGCAGCTGCTCAATTAACATCACTTTATTCAGAGTCCAGACAAACATGGTACCTTCATATGCACAATGTCACTGGAGAAATAAGGGCTGAATCGACACAGAGAACAAATACTGCCCACATTTCTTCAGCGGAGGATGGGTGTCATCCAAGCCACAGTGGTTGCCTCATCTGATTCCATCGACAACAGTGGAAGCAGATAGGAGAAAGGGAATAGCCAGGGTGTCGAGATCATCACACCTGCATCTTTGCTGCAGCGTTCAGAACCATTTCACCATCTTGTAGTTGATACACGGCATTTAGAAAAAGACATCAATGACATACGATGTCGCCTGGGAATTTTCAGGAGGCCTTGGCTTTCACCTTGGACAGCAGCACCTCGTTCTTGCGGCCCTCCTGGAGGGGAAGCAGAGAGAGAGAGCAGAGAGGTGGGGACCGCGTCGGCACCCGCATGAGGCTCGGACGGCCTCTGCATCCTTTCCCATCCCGCAGGGAGCCCTGTGGACCATGGACCAGCCTCCTTGCATGCTGCCACCATCATGGCGGAGCTTCCTGGCCACACGCTGACCTTCAAGGCCCCAACGGCTACAAAGACGACTGGTTTCTGGACTGTGAGAATGAGGATAGGAGAGGATTAGGCACTGTCATTCCAAAAGACTTCAAGAAGCCTCTAAAATCCCAAGGGACAGAAGCAGAAAGCAGATACTTATGTGACCCCTCCAGTGAGGAAGGGGGAAAGTCCTCGGAGACCACGGCCTAAGGAGTTATAAGAGGCAGCCCCAGTCCACACAGCAGGCAGGGCACGTAGAAAAGCTCTTAGCCCGGCAAGAGTGAAGGTTAAGAACACCCTTGGCTTTACGAGAGAAACTCACAGAAGACAGAGGGAAAGAGACGTGTCAAGGGACACCTCCCCCTCAAAGTGAGCTGAAGGAAACCCATCACTGTGTGTGCTGAGGGGTCACTGGGGCCTCCCCCACGTGGGGAGTCTGGCGTCCAGGGTGCAAGGCCACTGCTGCATCGTTTCATATCCCCTTCTTCCAAAGCTTATCACTGTGTGTCCTCCTTCCCCCCTGTTCGTAGTGGCCTTGACATCTCAGGGTACCTCCATCAGCTAGCACACCATCTCCACACCTTCCCCGGGCCACGTCACGAGGACCCCTGTTTAGAGGGAGAGGTGAATGCAGAAGGGGGAAGGGCCTGGAGGGGTCGAGCTCGAGGGTGCAGGCCCGGCATGTGGCTAGGCCTCCAGTTGCCATGCTTGGCTGGAGATCCACTTAGTGTGGAAGAAGAATTTTCTGTCACCCATGGCCCCTCTGCATCCAAGCCCCCTAAAGTCAATGTTTCCATCTCCCTGGGCCCGGCCAGGTGCTCCCGCTTCTCTGGAGGCCCTTTGGTCTTTCTGGCTGCAAGGACCCTGGTTCACCTGTAGGGTTTCTGCGTATCTTCCACTCAGAGCTGGGGAGGCTCTGGGCTGGGTGGGGGTGAAGCTGAATTGTTTTACCAGAAGCAAGATACTCTGACATTTTTTAAGCACGTGTTTTTGGAGGGGTAGAGAGTTAATTTTTCCTGGGGATGGGAAAAAAAAGGTGGTGAAATAAGTAACATGTGTTGTGTTAGAAAAGTTGAGAAGAAAGTTTTCTTATTTAAAAAGAGTTACTGAGATTTGCTTGGGCGAAAAAACCTCCAGCCAAAAAAAAAAGGGCGGGGGGAGAGGGAGGGGTAAAGACAGACCAAGACGGGAAGAGTCAGGCTATCATATTGTGACACTACTTTCTCTACTTCTGTGTGTTTTTCAAAATTTCCATAATAAAAAGATAAAACAATAAAACAGTGAATAAATAACTTTTGTTACCCACCTCACCTTCTGAATAGAGGAAAAAAAAAAAACCCTAAAAACCAAAACAAACAACTCGTAAGCATCAAAACACTGCTGTGGCAGAGTTCCACCCGGGGTGATTTTGGTCATCACACCACACTGAGATGATGCTGGAAGTTCTCAGTAAAAACATCCTTGGCTGTCACCTGGTACGTGAGCACTGACTACCTTTCATGGAATCTCCTCGGAGCCTTTCGGGACTACAGAATGATACTGTCGATCTGTTCAAAGCAAATACAGAAAGGGCCCTTTAGGTGTTTCTTTCTATAAGAAAAGGGAAGATGTCTCCTCCCTCCTGTTTCTTTCCTGCTGAAGACGGTACGGGGCTCGCTAGGTGCCAGACACCCTGAGCTCCGGTCACCGGAGATTACGTGCCCAGAGCCAGCGTCATAAAGATGTATGGCTGGCATTCGTCAGAGCCAGGCTAGAATCTGAATCTTGGTTTGGTGACCTTGTGACAGACTGTGCTTTGGGAAACACAATCAGTTGGTGTAATGATGCAATTAAGGTGATTCCAGAGTATGTGTTTTCTCCTGGCAGACTTGTTATTAATAACAAGTCCAAGAACAAGCAAGCCAATGGGATTTTAGAGACAACCCGACGTTGCCAGTCAAAAAAGGCCTTGGTCTCAGAGGAGGCTGGATCAGGCACGGAGCCCATAGGCGTCAAGGGGCTCAGTTAATATGGAGTCAACTAAACCATAAAGGGACGACGGCGGTGGTCAAAGGCCATGTTCTGGCTAACGCCCTGCTCTGCATGAAGAGCCATTACTGCCCAGGACGGTGCTGCGGACCAGGATGCAGTGAGAACTCAGACCTGGGGAGCAGTAACCCAAGCAGGTCGAGGAGAGGCAAATAAAGGAGGCAGACAGAGGGTTCTGGGAGGAGAGTCCATCCTGGGATGAGAGTCTGACTTTTCGAACTGTGTTTCTTCCACAGATGAGATCTTACCTGACACTGCAATACGTAAAAGAACAGAATTCCTCTACCTGGAGGAATGGGGTGGAAACTGGGGAGCAGCAGGCAAGCCTCAACACCTGTGATGGCCCCAAGCTACCTCAGAGGATCTTGAAAAAAAAAATTAAGATTTGGGAATGCTAACCTGTGGTTGTTAATTTTAAATTTTTGCCAAGTAAAATGATAAAAAAAAAAGGAATGTATACTGTCACTATCATTTTATAAGAGAGAGCAATTTTAACATCAAAAAACAAGGGGACATGCAATTTTTTAAAAAGGTGAGTCCTTTAAGTGAAATACACTTAGCTATCTGAGGAACATATATCATATTCCCCCTGCCCCCTTTTTTCCAACTTGTTTTGGACTGAAGAAAACTGAGGCCAGCACCTGGTCCAGTCTGGGGTCTTCTCGGGCTCTGAGGGACCCACCCTCAGTCTCTGACTGAGAGTAACGGTGCCGAAGAGGCGGGAACGTGGAAACCTCCAGCTTAACGCATCTGAGGGAAACTTCCCTTCGGAGCAGAGATCACCCCAAGCCTTCAGCCTGAGAGCCTGCAGTGCAACAGTGAGCTTTTCTATGTCACTTTTATTTGCTTTGATTCTGACAGCTTATACTTATCCTCCTCAGCTCATTTGCTTTCTGTTCCTGCTGTCAAAAGGGCAGTGCTGGCGTTCACGCAACGTGTGAAATGTAGTTCTCCTCTGGGCCTTTTCTCCTTGTGCGTTATTTGCGAACAAGGAGCTCAGATGGGGCGCAGCGGGTCCTTACTTGTTCCCTGTCAGCTCACTCACTGGTCCTTCAGCTCCAACTGCTGCCGGCCACAGGGGCCCCCGGACCCGGAGAACCTCGCCTGGCCACTCTGCCCGAGGCCAGGTCCTTCTCGTTGGAGAGAGGCCTTCCCCGACCACACCCTCTACATTAGTCCCCACCAAGGCAATGGCTGGAAGTACTTCTTATTTGTTACTACTTGTTTATGAGGGTCTGTTTCCTAGCTTGCTATCTGTCTCCCCCAACACAATGCAAGCTCCCGGACACAGGGACCCAGTCTGTTTTACGACCTGATGTATCTATCCCAGGGCCGTGGCAGGAGCTGGAAGAAAGAACATTTATTGAAAGGACGAGAGAATCTGAAATGCCTACGGTTGTGGTTCTCAAAAGTTAAGTTACAAAAAAGGGAAGGAGAAGTAGAGAAGAAAAAGACAAGGAAGGGAGAGAGAAGAGCCTCAAAACAGGTAAGGACCAAATTACTGGTATGGACAGATTGTATTTTTTATTCCACTGACCACACCCCAGGATACAACTACCTTTAGCCGCCCCCTGTATTTTCAGCAATCTCTAAATTCACTAAAGCCACATGGATTTACATTAGAAAGGGGGAAAAATTCCGGAAAATAAAGCTGATGAGACAGATCTTGGCAAGCAAAAGGACAGTCTCCTTTCTGGAAATTTTCTTAAAAGGGCACGTTTCCTTCTGGAATGATGGAGAATAATCCTGCCCAAATGCAGGGAGAAAAGACAGGGGCAAACAAAGTTCGCCTGCGTGTGTGGGTGTGACAGGTGCCAGACACAGACTAGATGCTCTCCTCTCTCGTCTGACCCAACAGGGATGAAGTCCCTCCCCACCTGCACAGCTGGCGAGTGGCAAGATTTGAATCCAAGCCTGCCACACTCAAATTCACTCTCCTCCCATGTGGCTTCTCAAGGTCCCTCCCCAGTCTAAGATTGGGAGGAGGGGAAACGCTAGACCTGAACCCACAGCAAACACTGTTTCCAGGTGGGCTGATGAGGCCATTTTACTTGTGAGTTTAATGTGGTTACTGAGTGTTAGGAAATTGAAGTGACGTTTCTTAGAATGTCCAGTTAGAGCCTCAAGGTGGGCCACAGAACAACGCAATCGTGACGCACGCTTCACTGTCACATCCACTGCCAACCTGCTATCTCCCATTTCAGACCAGTGGAAAAACAAAGCAATGCTCTGGTTTGCAAAGGCTCATCTGGGGGTGAACACAATCTCGCCCAGCCTTACATGCCAGCCCAGCCCTCCTCTTACCTCCTTGAACTCTTTCACAGTCTTAAAGTACAGCCTCTGTTTTTCTAACAGCTCCAAGTACTGGTCGTTCAACTGGTCTCTTCTCATTTTGTTCTCTTGCTTCTTCTTCTCCATCTGTTGAAACATTTTGGGAAATGGTGATAAAAGGCATGTTCTGACCAAGGGCGGCTGGCAACGTCCAAAAGGCAACTATTACTAACATTTTCATGGATTTCCTTCCTGTAGTTTCCTTCTATGCATCATTTTTGAGGTTGGTTTATTTATTTGCATAATATTGCACAGAGACACTATAATGTTTCAGCAATTCTCCTATCACTGGGCATTAACTGTTTCCTTTACAGTAAGCCCCCTATATACGAACCTTCAAGTTGTGAACTTTCAAAGATGAGAACGTGCGTTTGCGTGTCCAATCACGTAAGTTAGTTCACGCGTCCGGCGTACACTGTCACGTGTGTGCATCCTCTACAAGTGGTTGTGCTTTTGTGTACTTTACTGTACAGGACTGTATAGAATACAGTATCTTTATTTCAAGCCCAGGATGTCTGGAAGCAAGCGTAAAAGCAGCGGTGATGTAGCTGGTACTGTACTGTACTTTTCAAGGTACTGTACTGTAAGATTAAAAATGTTTTCTTTATTTTTTTGTGTTTGTTTTTTACGTATTATTTGTGTTAAAAGTATTATAAACCTATTACAGTACAGTACTGTAGAACTGATTGTGTTAGTTGGGTACCTAGGCCGACTCTGTTGGACTTAAGAACAAATTGGACTTACGATTGCGCTCTCGGAACGGAATTCGTTCGTAGGGGACTTCCTGTCATGAGTCTTTGTGCGTGTGAATATAAACGATTTCACAAGAAACAGGTAGGCAGTCCCCTCTTTATTCAGCAACTCTTCCATGGACACCCAGTCTATTACTTGCACTCACTGCTCGTCTGCTCCGTGCACACCCTTCACCTGCCATTTCCGGGGAAACCTGAGCTCTGGGGTACACACGCTCCCCTGCCACCTCTATCTGAGCGGGACCCATCATGACACCTAGATACGGAGGGCTGTGATTTTGTTTCTTTTAAATAAACACAATAAAAGACATCCATCCAAATGAGCATTGTTCTGCAGAGCAGACTTACTCCATTCAAGTGCCAGTCATTATTCAAACCCTACCTGGAACCCTTGTTGAGAACTGCTTTTGGAGTCAACAGAATGAATTCACTTAAAACAAACAGTTCTTGGGTGCCTGCTACAGATCAGGTGCTGTTGTCAGCCACCAGCAGGACAGACACGAGAGGAGAGAGCCCTCCCTGCCCTGGGACCTGACCATCCTTCTGGTGCCCGGCCACCTCGCGGGCGCGACGGGCACAAGGGCTGCCTCCTTCGCTGGCCAGCACTGAGGTGCCTTCGCCATGAAGCCTGGGGGAGGATGGAGAGAATGAAGGGGTCGGGCCCATTTCTCTCCCCAAGAATGCACCCGATAGTCAACACAGGGGAAGCCAAAGGGGAAAAAACCCCAGTAACTTCCTGTTGTTCTTTACTATGAGCAAAAGCATCTCCCTGAGGACAAGCATGGCAGCTGGAAAGGTCCCCGCATTGAGGTTGGGTTGTTATAGGCCTGTGGTTGGCCAGGCTCTCTGCCCCCCACTTCCCTCGTGCCCCAGATCATCAAGAAGGGACTCCACTCCCTCCTGCAAGAGAGCCTGTCCGCCCTGGGTAAGGATCCACGCACGTGGACAGGTGCTGCCTCATCTTTGCCCTCATTTTTGAGGTTGAATAGTCTTGTCACCAGTGACACATTTTTTCTTTTTTTTGCTCTTTTGACATGATTTTACTGACGTCCTTAATAGGAAGATGAATATTTTGCTACAGGGAAAGGGGGTATGGTGAGCTTTTGCCCGCAGTTCATCTCTGGTGAGATGGGATTACAGGCAGCTTGAATGAGTGGATTTTTAGGACAGGTCCTACAGGCAATCCTTCCTTTCATGTGTTTACACTCTGGTTGCCCTCATCGGACCACTTTGCCCCAGGATTGTGAGAGGAGATGCCCTAAGTCCCCAGAAGGTTTCACCGCCGTGCCCGAGGACCAGGTGTGTGATACGTTTTAAAAACACGACCAAAAGCAAGAGACATTGGAAGCACTAGTTAGGATTTGTCTGGCTATGGTAGTGGGAGGCTGTGGCTGCGTGCCCGGCTTTCAGACCATCAGCAAGTCTTCTTTCCTACCGACAAAGTGTGCCCGTGCAGAGCCACAGAGCGTGGAAATCCCCACGCTGCGCCCCGTCTGGAAGATTCTCTGCAAAGCTATCTCTGGAGCACCCACACCCCTCTTCAGTTCCTCTCTTTTCTCTTCTGACTTCTGAGGCTCAATATCCTCTCACTTTAGCAGAGTTCAGCAATTACTTGCACTTTTTACAGGGGGTTCCTGGAAACTAAAATGCTCTTAAGCTGCTAAGGAATGAATCCCTAATGGTAGAATGTCAGGAACCAAAGAGCCAGTGAGGATGTGTTTCTGGGCAAGAGAGAAGGCCTGCTGGTGAAAGTTTCCTCATCTGTGAAGTGGGGGGAACCCCACTCACTTAAGAGGGCTTTAGGAGGATTAGCACAGTGCTTGCCACATGGTAGGTGTTCCGTCCACAGAGCTGTTGCTAAGAGCAGCCTCTGAACGACCAGTGCGGGCAGACCGTGGAGCTAGCCTGCCCACTGCAGGGTCAGAGGCCTGGTGGGACCCCTTGCAGAGACACTGAAGATGTGTCTTCAGAATTGAGAGCACGTTCCCAGGACAAACAGAAGAGGCCTGCTTTCCCCAGGGCCTTCTCCATCACCAGTGAAACCCTGGCAGCATTACAGAAAGGAAACCATCTGACCTTCATTCGACTTTGCTTAATTCCTTCTACGATCTGTTCCATCTGACGTAAAAACTGGTCCCGGGAAGCAGGGGAGGCCATGGCTCTGAAAGAAAGACCAACAGAGGTATGACCAGCAAACAGGACTCTCAGAAAAGGGGAAGCACCGAGGGGTCAGCCCTGTACCCAGATAATGCCCCAAGAGGCAAGCAGGCATTTGCAAGGCAGGATGGACCCGTGGGGCCCCCGAGATCCCAGGCAGCCCAAGATTCTAAACTCTGAGGAAGGCATGAACATTAGCCTGGTCTTGTAACTGAATAGTAATCTTTTTTTCCCACTCTCCCTATAGTTTTCTTACTAATACATATTTTCTTAAATAAAATAAAACGTGACTAAAATTAACAATTTTATTTTTAAAATTTTGAACGATGGCAGGTTCTGCTTAAGAAATGAATTTCACTTAGTTTTTAAAAATCTGCAGGTTTAGAGGCACTGCTCGAGACTGAGAGACATTTTCTGAGATTTTCCTAAAACCAGGCTGGGAAACCTGGCCCTGTTTCCAGGAATAGCAGCTAATGAAGCGATGCCCTAAAACTTGCCCCTTCACCTCCAGTTCTGCAGAGGAAATGACACCAGAAGGATCAGAGCACACGGATACAAGAATGAGAATTCTTCCAAAGGACAGGCTGAGAGAAAGCAGAATTGGCCACAAAAACACTCAAACCTCAGCTTCTCTCAATGATCAGGGGATAAAGATGAAGGAACCATTTTCAGAAATGTCGCAAGGTTGTTAAGTCACTAACTGAATCTGAATATTAAATGGGGCTGTGAGGATTTTTGTTTGTTTTTAGTTAGAAATGAAACTTAAAGTCTACAACTTGTTATCCATTAAGATCTTAGTTGCTGGTCACCTGCCAGGGGACAGCAGAGACCTGTGCTGGAAGGAGAGGAAGCCTGGTGGACGGAGAGCCAGCCTGGGGCTGCCCGGATGGCGGGCAGGCCGATGGCCATGCTTGAGGGCTGGTATGATTTGGCTACAGATGGGCCTTGCCATCCAACTTTTGGAGAACATATTTACACCTGAACAAAGTAGTTTAGAGTATGCACATGACTTAAAAGCCAAAATCTACCACAGATTTGAAAAGTATTTAAAAAAATCATATAGATTATTTCATTATTTAAATTTTATTTTATCTTATTTTATTTTTTGGCCACGCCACACGGCCTGTGGGATCTTAGTTCCCCGACCAGGGACTGAAGCTGGGCCCTCGGCAGTGAAAGCACAGGGTCCTAACCACTGGACCGCCAGGGAATTCCCTCGTTATCTAAATTTTAAAGCATCTCTATGTGCTCAAAAACAAATGTTATTAATCTCATCCTAGCAGGACAAAAGTAATCTATGAAGAAATCATAGTAGTTAGGCATAGTCAAATTATTTGAAAGTTCACCTTTTCCCTAAGCTATTCCTTGGTGTTTTTTAAAATTCACTGTATCGTTAAGTTTTCGCAAGAACTCAAGCTCTGCGTAAACCAAGGCTCATCCGCATGTAGCAGCAGGGGTGAAAGCGTAAGTAAGAATCCCACCCTGAGCGCTGGGCCTTGCTCGATCGGGCAGAGGCGAGCCAACAGAAGCGCAGGGCACACAAGCCACCGATGGGAGGAGGGCTGAGAGCACTTACTGTGAGAAGTTCTCATGAACTGAGTTCAGCAGGCTAATCTGGGGAGGAAAGAAGAACAAAAACACAAAGCAAAGGCTGACAGACGCCTGTGCTGACCCCAGCCACCGCAAGCTTGCCACGTGTCTCTGGAGGCTGCTTCTGAGATGAACACACCTTATTCGCACAGATGAAAGTAACATGAAAAAAAAGAGCAACGTGTTCTCACCTCCGGAGTTCCCCCAGAGCGTCTGTCTACCTTCCCACAGCCATGACCACAGGAATGACGGAACCCAACGCCCAGCTGGGAAGCCTAAGCCAACATCAGGGCTCTTAGGGCTGTACCACAGCCCTTTCGACCTCACCAAACACTGCCCTTTATTTTCAGGGCCATCAGCTCAGCAGAGGGTCAGTGGGCGTGGAGGGTGAGAACACCGTGGCCGTTCTACTCCTTCCCACAAAGTCTCTGCCAATGCGGCCAGCTGCCGGGCGGCCCTAAGAGCCTCCACGGGGGTGCGCCCTTCAAGGCCCCTGTGCCCTAGAAACGCCATAGCCCGCACCTAGGACTCTCTACCTGTCCTGGCGACCATCCAGGGCAGGCCTGTGAGTCTGGAGTCTAGAAACCTAGGTCCTCTTTCTGGCTCTGTCACTGACTTGGCTTGTGAGCTCAGGACTGAGCATTTACTATATTTGGACTCAGGGTCACACTCTGTAAAACGGAGATGATATTCTTGTCCTTATGGCTCCACAGGCATGTTGAAAGCTAAAGTATCACAGGTATAAATAGACCTGAGAAAAAACGTACAGTTTATCCAAATGCAAACTTCTAACAGCATTAGTATGGCTTGGAATTTAAATAGCCCCACCCCGCTGCATACTCCTCGTTCTTAAAAGAATGCAACAACTTTAAACACTGCTGATGAAGGAAGGTCAGTGGGCTTCCAGGCTTCCTCAGGAGGGGCTGCCCGTCTTCCCTCACCAGGCAGGAAGAACCCAAGGCCAGGGTGTGCAGCAGAGCTACCCCCAGGGCTGACGTAAATCCCCCAAACGCGTTTATCAGATGCCTGTTCTGTGCCCATTACTGTGTACGGCCCTGGATACCGAGAAAACAGAACCCAACCCCTCCTCGAGGAGTGCATCTCGGAGGAGAGAGATCTATCTGGTTTGACTGACAATAGGCAGTCAAGGACAGTACTCACTGATGCCTCCATTTGGGTCCAGGTAAAAGGCACGTCTGTTAATACTGTTCCTAGTAGACTGGTAATTAGTGCAGGTTGCAGGATGATGATAAAATAAAAATAGGTTCTGTCACCCTCAAGGGGAGGGGGAGGCAGGAGCTAATACGTATCACCACATGCGAGGGACTTCACAGGCACTGCCTCGGCCTGTCTCCGTCACTGCAGTTCTCTCCGTTTTACAGGTGAGGAAGACAAAACCGCACTAAAACCCAAACCCCTGTGAGTCCAGGGTGCCTGCTGCCGCCACCACACTGTGCTGCCGCTGGGAAGACAGCACTGCTTTTTCCTGAACACAGCTGCACACCTGCCCCAATCGTCTGCCTTCCATCGAGGGCCCTGACCACCAGGGGATCTGGCCTGAGTCGGAGTAACATGGAGGGGCCGCCCCGGTCACCCCTTCCACTCCCGCGTTCGTTCTCACAGTTCTTTTAGTTCACGCCTGTCTGCCGCGGATGATTAAACCGCCATTGCCCCCTGTCAACCCTGACAGCCCCCCCTCCCCATTTCCTTTAGCTGGCTCTTTCCTTCCCCTAAAACTCACACTAAAGTCTCAGCAGCTACAGGCCCTCCTCCTTTTGCACCTCTCGAGCTTCCAGGATGTTTCTTTTTATGACGTCGTCGCTCACGAGGCGCCACACAACTGCTGCCCACCCTGCACCGTGGGCACTTTCTGACCCTGTAGTCGGTGCTGGGCACAGGGCAGGTGCTCTTCCCACTTCAGCCGAAGGCATCCCGACAGCAGGTTCGCGCAAACTTCCCGGGCGGACAGCACTGGTAGCTGCTCACCTGATTATGTTTCTTCTTTCTACAAAGGCTCTTACCTCTTTTTCCAAATAAACCTTCTTGTCATCCAGGGTGTTATATAAAGTGAAAAACTGCTTGGTTTCTTTGTGCACTGCTGAAACTGCAAATGCAAAGAAATCAGCAGGTGAGTGAGAAAATGTATCAAAACAATCCTGAGTACCCTCTCCCCGCGGAGGCGCTGCAGGACTCGGACCTGCCAGTGCCGTCTGTGCGGAAGCCCCACGGGGCACAAAGGCCGGTGTAGGGCTGCTGCAGGCCGACGGCACGTGCGTGGCAGCCGTGACGGGCCCGCCGACACGAGGAGCCAGCGGACGCTCCCTGTCGGCGTGCGGGACGCGGGTTTCTCCGAAGTCCTCCAGGTGAGGGGTCCCGGGAGGAAGGCAGAGGGACGAAGCAGCCCCATGCCAGCTCTTCCTGTCTGTGTGGCTCCCTCCCTTCCCACGCTCCTCAGGGGCAGGAGCCACAGCCGGCTCGCTTTTGTAAACCCCGTGCTTAGGGAGAAAGATTTAACTTAAGGCAGAAACTATTTTCTGCTGAGAAACTGCGTTGACACCTGCCGCTGATCATCTGAGTCAAACATGAGGACCGCATAGAACGTCAGGGTGGTGAGGTAAGACGTGAAAGGAAGCGTGCGTCTGGACGCATGTTCTGAGCAGGGACAGTGCTCCGGCTTGAACCAGGAAGGAGGGTTGAGACGCCAACGTCTCAAGGGAAAATCTGGGGTATATTCTGAAAGAAGACTTGGAGTTTTCCAAGTGGGAACTGTAGGGCACTGGCCTCCTGGGCCTGGGACCAGCTCACAGGGGTGAGGGGCACAGGGACTGCAGGGGGGCCAGCTGGCCCAGACGAGGCAGTAGTTAGGATTCTGAAGACTGTCCATCCAGTTAGGGGGAGCTATTAAATGTCAAGGCTTTTAAAGCAAGAGTGTAAAATGATCAAATTTTGTGTGAGAAAGATCCCTCAGGCAGGAGTGCAGACAAGGGGTTAGACTCTGGGCAGTGATGAGAAGGTGGCTACAGCAGAGAAGACAGGGGGGTCTAACTTGGCTTGACAGCGATCCCAGTGGCCGAGGGGAAAGACGGAGGGGGAGGCAAATTCAGTCTTATATGTGTTGAGTTTGAGGTACCCGGGACACAAGCAAGAGTGGGAGCCTAAGGAAGGGGTGATGGTCCAGGATCTGTTTACAGAGGATGTGAGCTGGGCCTTGAAGGATTTTGTCTAACAGAATGAAGAAGGGGTCCCAGGCGCAGGTTAACAGGAGTCAAGGCCTAGGATGTCAAAGTGCATGGTGTAGTCAGAGGCAGCGTGTGCACTGAGGAGGGCAGAGTGGGGACTGCGGGCAGGAATCGGGACCTTCAGGCAGGCCACCTAGACTGGGGAGGGTCCTGGGCAGAATTAGGAGAGAGGCTTTCTTCAGTGGGTCTAGGAAGCGCCTGAGGATTTGTCAATGGAGAGAAGTGATATGACTGGATGGGTGGATGACAGACTCAGAAGGGGCTGCAGACCAGCTAAGGCTCACTGGGCTGAGCTATGATGCCAGGGAGAACAGATATGGCAGCAGCGCTGGGAAGAGAAAGGCAATGACAGCTCTGAGTGTCACTCTGAGCCTGACGAGATGTGCTCACTGATTTAGGCTGAGGGAGACCCAGTCCTGCATCCCTGGGTGAACGTGATGCTGTTAAAGGCAAGGACCACACGAGCAAGAAGGTCTGCAGAGGAGAAGAACAATGAGCGAAGGTTGATCTAGAGATGCCGGGGTCGCGAGGTTCCGTGTGACGCTGGAAAGTGGAGCGCGATGACTGACAGGGATGAGGGTGGGCTAGAGGCATCACTCTAAGAGCTCAATCAACTTAAGCTATCTGTCCAGGGAGAGGGCAGTCAGAGCTCCATGGTGTTTCTCTTGGGCTTCTGGGCTATGTGAAGTGAGTGGGCCTGACGATGAGCTGGGGGCCTTCCCGGGGGTGGCTTTCATGGACGGTGCCACCACGCTGAAGTGGGACAGAACCCCGCGCCTCCTGCCTCCCCACCCCCCACCGCCGCAGAGTCAGCCTCAGGAGCTTGTGTGTGGTCGATGCACCTACTCTGGCGGTAGAGTTCGATAAATCTCTTCTGATACTGTATTAGCTCGGCTCTGCTGGGCACTTCGTCAATCCTGCGATGCAAAATTGCTATTTCTCGGTTTCTTCGAGCCTAGATGCAAAAGGGGAGGGGGAGACAACACTGTTTGGTGAAAGGCCTTACGTGTCCTCTGGGGAGGCAAAACACTGCCGCCACCCACCCTGTGCCCACACCCACCCTGGAAGGCAGGCACCCGACGTGGCTGCAGCCTGAGGTGCGCGTCTCAGACCCTGACTCCCCCGGCAACACAGGGCGAAGGCGTCAAAATAATGGATCGGAGGGAGGATTCTGAACAGGAGGGCATGTGTGGATGGTGCCCCCGGCCAGCCCACCAGGCCCCCAAGGACTCCAGAGCAGCTGATTCCCAGCGTCAGGCAGGGACCAGGAAACAGAAGTGCTTCCCAGATGACAAGGGATGCTGCCCTGCTGCCTCCATGCACATCCCAAATCCCTTAGCGTGTTTGAAAAGCTCCTACAGTTTCCTCCTAAAGCAGCTTTCTGGCACTTTCCCCCTCCTGTGAAACGAACTGGGCTCTTCTAGCCGAACTGCTCCAGGTGCATCTGGGGAGGCAGGGCTGTGCGTGGCGCAGGGGAGACCTCGGGCTCCGAGGGGGCGGCTTCCCCAAGGGGCAGCGCTGAAGAGGGCCACCCAGCTCCCACCACAGGTTCACGGTCTCAGCGCTGCCCTTCTGCTGTGCCTCTCTGTCCTCCCCCTCTCTGGCCCACTTTATCACAGTGGCAGACGGGGACCTCTAATTCATTAGGACGCAAAAACCCCTCCAGGCGCAAAACCCACTATCAACTGTCGTGATCAAACCAAAATAGTGCCTGCTGCTCTGGCTCTGGCTCCTATACTTTCTCAGGAATCTAAAGATAAAATCATTCACTCTTTTCACTGTATCTTTAACCTCTCCTTTTCTACTGGCTTCTTCTCATCGGCATTTAAATATGTCCAAGTCCCTCATCCTTAGAAAGGCCCTTCCTTAAACCCTGATCACCTTTCAGCTTCCATCTTTCTCCTCCCTTTAATAGCACAACTTCCCGAGAGCAACGTACCCCAGTGCCTCTGACCCCTCCGCTCCCCTCGGTCACCCTTCAACCCACTGCCGCGGGCTGCTCCCAACACCCACTGGCACCGCTCTCGCCAAGGTCACCACAGACCTTCTCTCTGCACCTATGGAAATTCTCAGCTTCCAGCTTTCCTGACTTCTGCCAACACTGACCCTTCTCTCCCCTGAGCTCTCTGTTCAGCTGCCACGAGACCTTGGGCTCCTGTCTTCCCTGGGCCTCCGGCTGCCTGCTTGGTCTCAACCCTCATTGGTGGAATCCTTCTTTCCCTCTTCTCAGCCTGTATTTTCACATCCTAGGTTACCACCTATACAGCGCTGACCCCCAGATCTCCAGCCCAGACTATTCCTACTGGGGTGAGTACCCCAACCTTTAAAAGCCCTAAACAGATCTCATTAACACTTCTATTCACACTCCCATCCCCTTCAGCCCTATCCTTTCTCCTTTAGGCTTTTGCTCAATGAATAACACAAGGATGCACACTATTGCCCAAGTCAGAGATTCCCCCACCAACCTCGACTCCACTTCTCCTCTAACCCATCCCCAGTTCCATGGATAAAGCTGCTCAGCCTCTCACCTGCCAGTTTATTTCTGTCCATTTTCACTGACCCAGCCCTGGCTCAGGCTTAGGGTTCTACTGCACCTTCCCTCTAGCCAGCATGTATGACTGACCCCCAGGTCTCCAGCCTGTAGTATGCAATTCGCATATAAGCCCCCTTGTACTTTGATGCATATGGACATATCTTGGTTCTCAAACAGCCAGCCGGCTCCCAGAAGATACAGCATCCCATTTACTATTCCTGGGATCTAATGCAACACTGAATACACAGTAAGCACACAGTCAAAAAGTTTCCAAGTATGCAGCTGTCCTGTCCTGATTTTATTTAATTCTGTGTCTCTTTAATATTGGTACAGTGTCCTTGTATCAGGACAAATTTGACTCCCTGGAATTTAGCCCAACAACTCAGCAAAACAAGCACGGGCCAGAGAAAGGAAAAAGAGGGTCCCATTGGCCCCTGCAGCCCCTTGGCCGCTCCCCCCCAGAACCTGGCCTTCCTTTCCCAGAGAACAGAGAGAAGGCCAGGGCCAAAGTGCAACACAAGTTAACGCTTGGCTTTTGAATGTGCATGAGCCAGAATCCGGCAATGTAAAAGATTGTATAACGTAATTTTGATCTATGTGAATTTAGAGCCAACTTTAAAACTCCCCATATTTGATGGCCTTCTCACAAACCCCTAAGGTTATCAACTAAGACAGCTAAAGTGGGCACTTAATTTAGGGGAAAGGTACTAGACAAGAACACATTATTTTTAAATCTACCTTATCCTCCCCCCGCCACATTTTTTTAAACAGCTATGAGATATAATTCACAGGCCATACATTTCACCCAAAGTATACAATTCAATGGTTTTTAGCATACTCACAGAGTTGTACGACCATCACCACTACCTAAAATTGCAGAACTTTTTCATCACCCCAAAAGAAACCCGTACCAATCAGCAGTCACTCCCATGTCTCCCCACCCCTTACCCCCACCATTAGGCAGCATTAATGCACTTTCTGTCTCTACAGGTTTGCCTCTTCTGGACATTTTAACAATTTTTTGTAGTTTGCAGAGTACAAGTTTTACAATTCTTTTGTTAAATATATTCCTAAGTATTCTGTTCTACTGTAAATAAAATTTTCTTAATTAAAAAAACAAAAAGGGCTTCCCTGGTGGCGCAGTGGTTGAGAGTCCGCCTGCCGATGCAGGGGACACGGGTTCGTGCCCTGGTCTGGGAAGATCCCACATGCCGCGGAGCGGCTGGGCCCGTGAGTCATGGCCGCTGAGCCTGCGCGTCCGGAGCTTGTGCTCCACGACGGGAGAGGCCACAACAGTGAGAGGCCCGCGTACCGCAAAAAAAAAAAAAAAAAAGTACTGGACAAGAACATTAGACCTCTAACCTTCGCTCCGGCACTTACAAGCTGCTTGTACTTCACAGATGTGAGTCAATTTGTTCACATAGAAGATGAGGCTAACAGCTACTTTCCACCCACCTCAAATCAAACGAGACGATGGTGAAACAACATACCAATGTGAGGTGTTATAACCAACATAATCCGCTGAGTTACACTCCAGATAGGAGAGCGAACAGCAGCTTTCCCGAGCCTCCCCAGCTCTTAGATGCTGAGGCTTTCTACCTCTGCTATAGGCACGCAAGCCTAGTTAGAGGCATTTACTGGCTCTTGTTTTCACTCACCTGTAGTAAACGGATCTTGTAAAGCTTCTCTTTCTCCATATTGTACCGTCTGTCTAGGTCTTCCTGAAATTGGAAAGAAACACAATTATCTGGGAAGAGGAAATTTTCATGTTTTGATGAAATCTTTTGAAGTTGGACAGTTTTTATATATCTCCCTCATCCTGAGGCTCCAAATTCCTTTTTTCAAATGGCCGAGTTCAGGGTCGGGTCCTAAGTCCCGGGAGACCCTTGACACTCTTTCACATCACTTTATGACAACTCTTCCTTCTTCCGGGACCCAGGCTGCATCCAGGGTTCTTAAGTGAAGTATCCCTCAAGTCCACGTGCCCTTTCCTCCCGCACCAAAAAAGATCCATGAGGAGGAGAAGACAACCGTGACTTAAAGAGCCTGTCGTTCTCTGTCTCTGTGTTTGGAGGTGCTGGTGTCTTGCTTCCTGCGTTTCTGTTTAGACCTGCACTATCCAATACGATAGCCACCAGCCACAAGCGGCTATTTAAATTTACGGTAACTAAAACTTAAAAATATTCAGTTTCTCAACTTCCCTAGCCACGTTTCAAGTGTTCAGTAGCCACATGTAGCTAGTGGCTACCACACTGGACAGCAGAGACAGAGAACATTTCCACCACTGCAGAAAGGCCCTTTGGACAGAGTTGAATTAAAAGAGAGAAACTAGCCCCTCGCTGAACCCAATGGGGTAAAAGACAGGGCTGGATGGGTTGCTGAACTGGGGAAAGCTACAGTAGTGTCAGAGGTGCCCCTTCCCCACTGTGTGCGTAAACACACACACACACACACACAACCAGCTCCTCCATGGGGCTCAGCTGCAGGCAAACCTCAACAGCCTTCACCATGGGAGGCCAGAGGCTCACTCTCTAGGAGCCTCTGAGGGCACGAAGGGAAGAGAAACCCTAAAGGAGGAGAATGTTAGAGGCTTTCCTGTTTCTCTCTTCCTTCTCTTCTTCCTTTTCTATTCCTTTCTCCTAGAAGCACCTGTTTAACTCAGAACAGGGGTCCGCAAACTACAGCCCAGCAGCTAAATCCCACAGCCCTTGGGTCAATTTCGCCTCTGTGCCTAGTTTTGTAAATAAAGTTTTACTGGAATGTAGCCATGTCCTTTCACTTATCTATAGACTACCACAACCACGGTGGAGCTGGCCCACAAAGGTGACAATATTTACTACCCAGCCCTTTACAGGCTGCTGACCCTGGAACACAGTCCCCCCAGAGAGAGCTCTCTCCCTATGTACTGCTCGCCCCTTGGAGCCTAGGCTGTGACGGGCATGTGTGGACCACACAGGCCTGTCCCCTTCCCGGCTCAGATGCCAGGGTGGGGACGGCATGCCTTGTGCCAGGTGCCGGCCGTCAGGGCCGTCCCCGGGAGGTCCTGCTCCACCCACGGGGCGGATGCACGAGATGGAGCCACGCCCTGAGAGCCCGAAGACAAGGAGGTGGCCGCAGACAGGACGAAAAGACGCGTGAGAAGCTGCCACACCAGCAGAGGACAGCGGCGGTCCTGAGAATGAACAGGTACTTACGTTGTGCGTCATGGCAGGGGTTAGGGCACCGTGCTGCTCTCGCCCGGAGAGGGTCTGCAATAAGGAAAAGTTAAAAAAAAAAAAAAAAAAAAGAAAAAAATGCTTCTGAGGAAAGGGATGGGACAGAAAAGCTGAGGGTCCAGATGTGGGGGGGGGGATGGGCAGACCACGTCTGAACAGGGCACAGCCTGCACACGAGCCCCAGATTTTAAATTGTTCTTACATACCTGTCAGCCACACACTAACAAGCTAAACTCTAACTGTCTTTGAATGTGAGTCAATCCCTCTAACAAAGTGTGACTGCTAAGAAGAGAAACGCCATCCTGAAGGTCTGTGATTTGTGCAAACCCAGAGGCTGCTGAGCGCACATGAGCCTCCGAGCTCAAAGTCTTAGAAACAACTGGAAAGGCTGGATGTGGGTGGGTGGTCCCAGGACACCACCCACTGCACGGCCACACTCTGCTATCCCCGTGCCAGTCTTCACGGCTGTGGCTGGAGTGGCACAACCCATCATGACAGGGAGGTGGCACCTCTGAGGCCCATCTCCCCGCAGCCCTGGTGGAAAGCACCTGGACTCATGCTGGCTGCTTGGACAAGTCCCCTCCCCTCTCTGAGCCCCAAGTTCCCCATTTCCCCAAGAGAGAGGGTGCAGTCGATGGTGTCCAAAGCCACACCCAGCTCTCACATCTTAAGCACAGGGAGCCTCAGCAAACAAGCCTTGAATAGAGTGTGAGAAGGGACGAACCACAGCGATCCCTACAATCTAACTTGGTGAGAGAAACAGACTTATTTTTCTGTCCTTGTCCACACTAGCTCCTTGGAAGGTCAAGGTGTCTGTTCCGACAGCCAGTGGGCCGTGTTCCTGAGCCCGGGATGCTCCCGGGCTGCCAGAGCTCTGACCTCACATCCCGTGCTGCTCTCTGCTGCCTTCCTGTGTCCCCGGGCAGGAGTGCAGGGTGAAATGAGCAAACTGGCACAGAATTTACAGGCAAATGGGACGAGTGGGAACAGAGCTCAGGGGGCTCCTGCAAACACCCTGTCCCTAACAGAGGGGGCAGCCGGGCTTGTGACCCGTTAATTCTTATCTGGAGTTGCTGCTAGCCACACCTATGGGTGCTTTAACCCATAGAAGGAAGACAAAGGACAGGGACAAATATTGAAGAAAACTATTTGAGAAATGTGTGTTCAGAGGACCAGGCTGAGGGAAGTCTGGTCTTTTTCGGCACCAGACTCTTCGCTGTTGAGTCCTCTAGAAATCCTTTCACGGTGGAAGTCACACAGCCCCAGCAGACTGGAGCAGTTCTCCACAGCCCGTACCTTTTCATCTCTGCCTGGAGCCCTCTCAGCCTTCAGGTTTTCAATTTCCTGCTGCAGCCGGGCCATCTCCTCCTTTAAAAGTAACATGAACATTTGTAAGATTTGGACAGGCTAGTAATCGGAGGCAATTATTTACCTTGATCTAGAGTCTTTTTTTCACTTTTCGTGAGTTTACGTGGAGTCAGAAAGTCCATTAGGCAGTAGCTCCCCAGATCCCTCCCTGATTTTCAGCCTGGGAAGGTTAACTCAGGAGGATACAGGCAGCTGTACCTCAGTCAGAAGGGGCCTTTCTTCCTAAAGGGCAGGCGAGGCTTGCAGTAACCCCTGGGACACGGAATGAACGAGTGGCTTAGAGCCCAGTCCAAGCCTCCTTCTTGGTGCCGACCCTTCCCCACCTTTCCTGGGACCTTGCGGCCCGGAGCCCTGCCTCACCAAGGCACTCCTCCCCTGCCACACGGCCCTGCGCAAGTCAGACCAGCTTCCGGATGGCTCTGGCGCTACTGGACCACGAGGTCTCACGTGGCAGAACACGCAACATACAGACACGCCAGGTTTTCAGGGCGGCCCTGGTCTCCTAAGATGCTATGCCTTTCGCACTTTGTAAGACTTTTCTTTTCAGTACATTTGGAAATTAGAAAACATCGTTTGTTAGACTGTGCTCTCGGTCTGGGGGTCTGGCACACCTGAGTCACTTGCGGGGTCCTCAGAGGGCACCTACCATAGTCCTCTACTCCTCTCACACACTGCCACGTACCCGCCTGGTGAGCCTGTTTTTCCGACCGCACCTGGACAGGACCCTCGGCAGCGCGAGAGAGGAAAAGCAGGAGGTTTTACAAGAATCTTGTTTAACATCTGCCGACACCAAGCCACACTTACTCGACAATGTGCTTTAAACTCCTGTTCCTGACTTTTCAGATTTTCATTCATGGCTACAAGGGCTCTCAAGTTCTGCAGGATGCTGAAAAGAAAAGACCAAAAAATGACTGACTTGAAACAAACTATTATGATTTTATGAATCACGGGGAAAACCGAGACCCCAGATAAAAAGGGATTTCTTTCTTAATTTCCTTGTCTCTCCCAAGAGTGTCTAATGGGCTTCCCACAAATGGTTATGACCCCCCTTTAAATGACATTATTATTCATTTATAAGCTGAGTCCATCGGGCCACATCCAAACAAACACTACAGAATTCAGCATTAAAATGTCAGCTGCAGAAACAACAAGGAGTTTCAAGATTACTGTATATTTTTAATGATACTGATTACTTAACAGACTCAGAGCACAGACAGTATCGTAATTTTAGTATTTTTCATTTCCCTTCTGAAAGGAAACGAGTTTTAAGGTCATTAAAAGCACCAATTTGAAATTTAAAATGTCAAGTATCTAATAGTACTTTGCTCCACTTCATGAAAAGAGGGTTTCTAATCATAAAGCCAAGTAATCTGTAGGTACTTCTTGGCTAAGAATGTCCACCAAACCCAGAACTGCTCAATCTGTGCCTGAAGCATGTATTACTTCATGATTTCACTCAAGTGAGTGACACTTGGGAGATTTCACCACCCACACAGTTTGGTGCTAAAACGGTCAAATGTGAGTGATTATATTTAATTTAAATGGTCTAAATACAATTAATTGAAAAATAAAACAAAACACAAAAACCCAGCAGCTGTGTCTTGGTCAAAAAAGACTGTACCTTCACTCCCAAAGGACAGGGCTAAAATGTGTGCTGTTAAAACCTGGTAACCATGGTTGACTCTAAGGGAGGGGGGCAAGGGCGGGAGGAGACTTTTCGGCACACGTCCTTTTGAACCTTGAATGTATTACTTAGTTTTTAAAAACAGAAAAACAAAACACAAAACGAGCTGTTCCTGACCCCAGGGGGAACTGGGGGGCGGGGAAGAGGAGGCTAACTCAGAACCCCCTGGGCAACAGTCACGGCCCAGATCAGCGGTGGAGTAACTGAGCGGCACGGGGCCAGCAGCAATGACCCCCAGCTCCTCAACCCGGTGCTCAAACCACCAGAGAGCTTCACGGAGAGAATAAGCACATGCTGAACCCTCTTACCTTGGGTCAGCTTTGGCTTCTACCTTCTCAAGGGCGGCCTGTTCCTTGTCCAGTTTCTCACCGTAATTCTTGAGCTGCGGGAGACAAGGAGGCACGTTGTGGGGACAGGAGACGTCCTCTCCTTCCCGGCTCACACCTGCACCCCTTTCCTGACAGCCCACTGGATTTGGCTGTATGTTGAGAAAATAGGTGGACGAGAGGAAGACGATGGGGGTGGAGGGACAGCATGGAAAGGTCAAAACCAGACCCTTCTTGACACATTCTGTTGGTAAATGAGACCTTAAAGGCAATACCTTTAAATCACAGCAGCAAATGGGTGGAAAGCCAAAAGTAATGCTGACAGCAGGTGTCTTTCAGGAGGAAGAGGTAAATAACAACAGTGGCTGTGAGAGACAGACCTGGGTTTCAATTTCAGGATACCACTATCATGGCTGCTTGACAGGGGCAGGGTTAAATCTCCCATCTTGAAAAATTCCACTTTCTCTTTCTGAGTCAGACAGTTGGGGGATTTTAAAAAAGAAATTTTAAAGAAATTCAGATTTTAATTTTTAAGGTGTGCAGATCTATCCCACAATAGAATACTAAGCTGCTATTAAAAAAAGAAAGAATAAACAGCTCTTTTATGATGATCTCTAACATCTACTGTTGGTTGAAGAAAACAACATATAAAACCATGATTCCAATGTGCTTCCAATGTGTGTAAAGGAATGTACACATCGGATGTACACAGGTATAAAAGAACCTACATGTTATTTGTACATGCATGAAAATTTTCTGAAAAGATTCACAAGAGACTGGTTACCCTCTGGAGAGAGTAGCTGTTTGCTTGGGTTACAGGGGGAGCACCCTTCATACTTCTTGAATTTTGAACCATGTGAATGGGTTACCCATTAAAAAAAAACAAGTTAAAGAAGTTCTAAGAGTTCCAGCTGAAAATGGAAGACCAAACACAAGCTGCAGCGAGCTCCTCTTGCCTCAAGTCCAGGCGATTCTGCTGGATCACAGGAGGTGGGTACCTCGGGGACAAGGAAGATGGCAGCAGACAGGAAGGGCCTGTGGAGGACTGCCGTGTGGACCCAGAGGACGCAGGAAGGCCTGGGGTGCAGGGCTGGGGTCTGTATCAGGATGAGCCAGCGGGCTACGCAGTGAAGCCTGGCTCCCTTAACCCAAGGGCTGGCGCATGGGTCCCAGAGGCAGGGCTGCCCCCAGAGAGCTGGCAACACTCGGCAGTAGACACAGTGCCCCAGCCCCGAACAACAGGTACCACTGGCTGATCCCACCAAATAGTGGGACCCAACCTTCCAGAATAGTCACTGCACCAAATGGACACAGAACCCATACAGTTGGTCACAGAAAATTTCAGAATCAACAGTAAGCACACCATGAAGAATTATCAATTCTTTTATATATATCAATTATATGTAATATATATAATAAAAAAAATTATATATATATAATAATATATCAATTATATATTCAGATATAACCATAAAAAATGTTTCAATTCAACAAATGAATTCTGATCTGAAGGAATAATTTATAGATCAAGAAAAACTTCAGACACAGTTAATGCCCTCAGAGAGGCAGGAGAGGATACTGCATATTAAAAACAGAATTAACCTCTCACGTACAAAATCAAAGCTGTGATTGCTGAAATTGCAAGCGCACAGGCTAGAACCTGGGGGCCTCTGCTAACGCAGGGGCCTGCGGCAGCCCCCAACCCCCGGCCACACGTCAGGGCTCCCGTCTGTCCTCTGCCTTCCGTGCTCTGCTTCACTTTGCCTAAGTTTACTGGGAAGGCAGATCTTCCCTGTTTTCCAGTGCTACTAGGTTATCCTGCAAGGCAGGTTTTGCTGAAAAGGTAAAACCTGGGCACACTGGCATGAAAGGGCTCAGAGTGCTCATTCTGCCCAGTCCTTGCCTTGAACAGATGAGAAGACTGAGGCCCAAAGGCAAAGCTCATTACTGATTCAGGTTCACAGTGTTCAGGATTCTGACCAAATCTGTCTTCTCTATAAGCTGTTCAGCACTAGGTTTTGGAGAGCCTCCCGTTTTTCTAGATGGGAATTAGTTTGACTGCCCTCCTGGACAGCAAGCTCGCTAAGAGGTCAGTGGTGCCGGACTGTTAGCAGTGGAATCTGAACGGCCCCTCTGCTTTAGTTTCTCCAGCTGCAGAACAGGGATATCAACAGTGTGTTGCCAGGGTTGTTATGAAGATTCAATGACTAATACAAATGATGTGCCCAGAGCACACCCAGCACACTGTAATGTTAGCTGTTACTATTATGTGAGGACAGGAAGACTATCTCCTACTATTGACTTAACTCATACCTTCCACCTTTCTAGCACATGTACAGGGTTCAAAAAATATTTGATTTAGTGTTTAATACCAAAAGTGACTTGATAACCATTCTGGATTTATATCCTAAGACAGTTAAGTGTTTAGGGAAATTGATATCAAGATGTTTTGCCTTTAATCTCTTCCAGATTGTTATAGAAAGATGGATCCATGACTTGGCAAACTTCAAGCCAGGGACTGTGTAGCATGAAAAGTAGGACAGCTGCAGGGATTCCACCCCAGGAGTTTGCCATCTAATCCAGAAGGAATGGAGTCACAGAACAGTGTAAAGAAAGCTGATGTGTCCAAATGCAGCACAGGCACCTTTAGAAAGAATTTTTAAAAAATTCCTCTAATTGTCATCTTGCGTCTGCCCTTTTCAAACATTCTGACAATAACTGAAGCCACCAGTCCAGGTCAGAATTACAAAGCTTTGTCAGGTTTATAGCAAAGCAGTGAACTAAGTGCTGCATACTGCTGGATAAGTGACAATTTTAAATGGGCAAATTTCATGCGAAATTAAAAAAAAAAAAAAGGGACTGCCTTGGCTTCAGAGATGCCTTTGAAGGCCAGTCCCGCTTCCACATGGTCCAGAAAGCACTAGGTGGGGCCCTCGCAGCGAGGCCCTTGTAAAGTACAGCTGTAGCCCGAGCACGAAAATCACAATGGGGAGAGCTCTTCAGACCTGGGTGAGGATTCGCTTTCCGTGGAAAGAGGGACAGAAGTAAAAAGAACTAAATTCCTCGCATGACAGAGCTAGTACCACAAATGTTTGTTTTCCTCGCCTGGCTTCTGAGGCAGTCGCCAGTGGGAGGTAAGTATGCTGTGATGCTGATGGAGGACCGCACGGTCGCCATCTGGGTCAGGACACGGACCACAGGGTCAAACAGACCCACAGCCCCTCTTCCATTCCGCCTAGGAGATCACCGGCAATTGTGAACAACGAATTATACCCTCTGTAGTCGTGTCATCTCACAAAAAGAAACCTCCTCTCTCTCACGGAATCCAGTGTTCTGGAGCAGAGGCCCTTTGCCGTGAATGACCCACCGTGTTCTTCAACGTGGCCGCCCTGCCTGTCTGTCAGGCCCACTGTCCTCAGGAAGCTTCCCGGACCCTTGCAGCCCACGGCGACCTCTCCCACCCAGACTCTGATGGTTTAGAACACGGCAGTGTGGATAAACTTATGGCTCGAGTCATGCGCTACCATGTGATTGTCCTTTGTCCCCAGATGGACCTGAGCCCTGAGAAGGGGATGGTGACCCCTCCACACAGACTGATGATGCAGGCATCCCATCAGTGTTGCAGGTCAAACGATTACCAACAAGACCCATGGAGGAAGGAAACCTGCTCACCTCTGTCAGTGTTTTCTTTTTTTCCTCATATCTGGCTTGTAGGTTGGTACGACTTGCCTGCAGCTGTAAACGAAAGATAAAAGACATCTGTTCTCATTTGAGCCTCACAATGGCACAGATTTGGGAGGTATCCACATTTCACAGATGAGAAAATGGAAGCTCAGAAAGATTTAAACTAAACAAATATGGACGTTTTTGACTCAATTAGCACCAACTACATGTCAGGTGATATACTAGGTTTTCTGCGTAAATTCTAACAGTGAATCCTTACTACATTCAATGGACGAAGACATTACCCTTATTTAACATAGGAGGAAATAAAGACTCAGAGGGGTTAAGTTACTTTACTAAAGTTTCGTAGCTGATAACTGATAAGGACTGGGTTCAAATTCAGGTCTGACTTCTTTGTATGGCTACAATCACTTCAGTTAACAAACAGAGAGATGGAAGGAGGAGTAAAAGAAGGAGAAGGAATAAAGCACATGGTCCATGTATCCCGTTCACAGGATACAAACTGCATTGCTGCACTCAAGAATCTAGCATAGAATTTGACTGGATGGCAGACAATGCCAGATAGAAGAAAGGATTCAGGACTTCAACATGCGGAGAAAGAAAATGAACTACCTTTACTGCTCCAAGTTATACAATCGTAAACTTACATCTCAAAAATGTCATTTCCCTTTTCCTTACAAAAAAGGTATATCTTGTGCTGTCTATGAACTTAGATATCTGAAAACATTCCATTCAAAGCTCAAAGCGTTTGTACATTTCTACTTTTGAAAAGGGGATGTGGTAGAAAACCACAGTTAGACTCATCAGACACTTTGGTTGTTACTGGTGTACAAATTAACAATGAGAAATTGTATTTTGTATCTCAACGATTATTTCAAAATAACTCAGCCCATTAAAAAAAATTATTTATTTATTTATTTATTGGCTGTGCCGTGTGGCTTGGGAGATCTTAGTTCCCCGAACCAGGAATTGAACCCGGGCCCCAGCAGTGAGAGCATGGAGTCCTAACCATTGGACCACCAGGGAATTCCCAACTCAGTCCATCTTTGAACCTGTAAGCAACCTATTAAGAATTATGTCACCTTCAAAAATCATTACTCTTGGGCTTCCCTGGTGGCGCGGTGGTTGAGAGTCCGCCTGCCGATGCAGGGGACACGGGTTCGTGCCCCGGTCCGGGAAGATCCCACATGCCGCGGAGCGGCTGGGCCCGTGAGCCATGGCCGCTAAGCCTGCGCGTCCGGAGCCTGGGCTCCACAACAGGAGAGGCCACAACAGTGAGAGGCCCGCGTACTGCAAAAAAAAAAAAAAAAAAAAAAATCATTACTCTTAAACTGTGCTTCTAGTTACCAGTCTCCACAACTGATGAATTTCCAGCCAGGCCTCTCAGGAAGTCACCTCAAGCAGAGGGCAGGAGAGAGAGAGGAGGGAAGCAGGGGGCTCTGGCTTCTTTCTTTTCAAAGTGTGCCAGCTGTGCAATGAGGACTGTTATTAACCTGTCTGTGTCACTAGTAGATGAGGGCATTTCTGGAGAAAGTTTGTTTTTCTCTTGAAATTCTAATGACTTAACTCTTGAAGCACCAGGAAGAGTTCCTGCTATTTTCGTACCTGCTTCACCCACCTTCCTGCCCCCCTCTCTCCCCTGCACCCACCCACCCATCTGACATTTACCCAAGGCTCTGCTCAGATGAGGTGTGCAGTGGAAGGCAAAGAGCACGGCACAGTCCTTTCCCTCAAGGAGCCGAACCAGTAAACTGGGGATTAAAGTATAAGAAGAGCTGGGCCAGAGATGGGCCCCGGGGAGGCCAAGGAAAGAGTCCGCTTGCTCATGAAGGAAGGAGTCACCGACAAAGACACACGGGCGCTGGATCCTGACAGGGAAGACACCTCTTCTCTTTAACTAATCACAGATCTGCCCAGCTTTTCTCTAACAGGGGCTGTCCCAATAGCTTAGCTAAGTTTTTGTCTTGCTGGAGTCCTCCGTGATTCTCCCATCTCCATCTTCTTCTTCATCATTAACCCCGAGACTTACCCCCCAAACTTCAGCTGCTGGTTAACACTTCTTTCTGGATTCCTCTTTCTTCAACCTCAGGTTTCTTGTCCGCTATCTACTAGCTGCCTTCCTGCTCTCTGCCTCTGGCAGCATATTCCCCTACTGGACCATGTTCTTTATTCCTCCTCCTTCTTTTACTCCTCCTCCCATCTCTCTGTTGGGCTAAGGCTCTCTCCGTGGTTCTCAACACCAAGGCCGCAGGAGAATCCTGGTCACTTTCTACCCTCATGGCCTTGTAGGAGAGGTTCTTGGATTTAAAGAGTTTGGATTTTCTCATATACTATTGGTAGAAGTATCAATTAGTAAAACAATTGGTGAATAATTTGACAGTTTCTAGAAAAACTGAAAATGCATATTTTTTTGATCCAGCAATTCCACTTCTTAAAATCCGTTTTACAGAAATATTTACATATTTGCACAAAGATGACTGTACAAAGACGTGCATGGTAGCATAAGTTTACAACTGGGAAAAAATCCCTGGGGAAGAAACCTCATAAATAGAGGACAGGTGAAATAAACTACAGTACATATATACTGTGTATATATACTACGTTCTTTCATCAGAAAGAATGAGGTAGATCTATAGGTTCCAGTCTTGGTTCCACTGCTAATAAGCTGTGTGACCGCAGGCAAAACTGCTTCACTTCTGTGTCTCAGGTTCTTCATTTGTAAAATGAGGGTAATAATAGTACCTCCTTCACAAGGATGTTGTGTGAACTGAATGAGTTAATTTTTTAAATAATTAATTAATTTTTGGCTACGGTGGACCTTTGTTTCTGTGCATGGGCTTTCTCTAGTTGTGGTGAGAGGGGCTACTCTTTGTTGCTGTGCACGGGCTTCTCATTGCGGTGGTTTCTCTTGCTGCGGAGCACAGGCTCTAGGCATGCAGCCTTCAGTAGTTGCGGTGCGCGGGCTCAGTAGTTGTGGCCTTAGGGCTCTAGAGCACAGGCTCAGCAGTTGTGGCACACGGGCTTAGTTGCTCCACGGCATGTGGGATCTTCCCGGACCAGGGCTCGAACCTGTGTCCCCCTGCACTGGCAGGTGGATCCTTAACCACTGTGCCACCAGGGAAGTCCCTGAATGAGTTAATTTTGAAAAGCACTTTGTAATTACTCTAAAAGAAAGTCCTTATTAGACATTACTATTACTGACAGAGAGATATCTGTGATAAAATAAGTGAAAAACAAACTCAATTTTTATAACCAGACAACCCCCTCTCCCCAGGTGAATGAGCATATGTAAGAGCTTGCAAAGCCTAGGAAACAGCGGGTTGCTCTAGGGAATGGGACTGGTTGAGAGTACAAGGGGATTCCCATTTTTAACTTCATACAGTTCTATACTATTTTGTTTATTTACAGTGAGCTTGTATTATCCCTATAATTTAAATTTAATGAGCTGAAGCATTTAAATTTATAAAGACAGAAAAAAATGATGTATTTGTCTAGAGTATGTCCCCTCATCACTACCTTCAGACCCCTGAGAGCAGAGATCGTAACTTGTTCTTCTTTCACCACCATGGCCTAGTTCAGCGCCCAGCACAGCGGTGCTCAGCTAACCTTTGTGAATTAATAAATGCTCTTCTTGCCCTGTGATCTTCTAGAACAGAGGTTGGCAAATATTCTCTATAAAGTGCCAGACAGTAAATACTTCAGGCTCTGTAGGTCTCAATTCTGCCACTGGAGCTTGAAAACAGCCACAAAACATATGTAAACAAATGAGTGTGCATGTATTCCAATAAAACTATTTACAGAAACAGGTGGCGGCTGGACTGCCCTAGGGCCTGCGAGTGTCGACCCCTGTTCTAGAATCTCCTTTGACCATTCTGACATGGAGATCTTAACGCCTTCCCCAGTGTCTCTCTTCTTGAAGAACGGTTTTATTTTACTTGAATAAAATTATGAAAAGAAAACACTAACCTCTTCCAGTTGTTTGGTCTTCTGCAGAATCTGCTTGTTCAAGGAAATGACTTTATGATGATGTAGTTGGGAGGTTCCTAATTTTTCTGGACTTTCTTCAGCTGATAGCTCAGACTGCTGTGGGAAACAGATGGAAGACCCAAAGGATTTAATTAGCCCGCCCCAGTGCATTAAGACAGCCCTGTCCCTGCTCAGTCTGGGCAGAACACCACTGGGCAGCCGGTCACAACCAAGCCAGTGGGGCCCCGGGGTCCAGTGCAAACCCAATTCAGAGAAGAAGATTTTGACCCAATGACCAAAAGCCCGATCAAGAGCGTCTACGTTCCTGGCAGAGTGAACAGCATGTGCAGAAGCACAGGGATATATAACTGTGGTTAGGTTGATATCACATAAGCAATAGGTTCTCATCAAAGGGTCTCAAATAGAGGAATAACATGGTCATCTTAGTATCTTCATTAAGACCATTCTGCAGTTATTAAGAATGATGAATTGATTCACTTTCATCAAAGTATTATAAATATATGGTTAAAAAGTTTAACCATTCGGAAGCACTTACAACGAAAAGAAACAGTCTCTCTCTCACCTTCTTCTCCCCATCCATGGGCCCATTTCTCAATTCTATTCCTCTGGTGTTCACGGAGGATAGATTTGAGAGAGGCGAGAGTTGCTGAGAGAGGCCAGGAGGAAGGTCCTGAAATTGTGTAAATGGTGAGGGCATGGAGAAGAAGGGCTGGACAGGACGTAGAGATTGTCAGGACGGTAAGTGAGCAAGGGAGAGATCTCCGGTTGGGGTGATAAGGTGAACGTCTCAACGTTACCAAGAAACCGTGCGAAGAAGGGGGCAGCTTGGTGCAGATACTGAAAACAAACCCTTGCCTCAAGACCCCAGAGAGGGAAGTCCCAGGAACAAGAAACGAGAAGTTTGACCCTATTCCAATAGGCATCTTTAAAACACTTCTTGGGTGATCACAGAATAGACAGCTTCACTGACCAGCCAATGAACACCCATTATAACCACATTGCCTTCTTTACTGGAAGTACCCCAGTTCCAAGCTAATCTCTGATTTTTAAGCCCAAGCACAACGAAACTGTACGAATATCTGATTTTCCCTGCATGTTTTAACAGTGATCACGAGTTTCAAAGTTTTGGAAGATTTACCTCTGGTGGAAAGAGACAGAAAAGCGAGAAGGAGAAGAAACTGGACGGTACAGTCACCACTTATCTTGGTTAAGGATTTCCCTGAATAAGTCAGAGGCACTATTAATAGAGGATAAGTTTTTTGCTGCTTAATGACTCTGGAGGTGGGAGTCAACCAGCAGGATATGGCTGCATAAAATGGCAGGAAACATCATTTTCTATCTTGTGAGCTGCTAGGCCATAAAGGAGAACTAGACATTACAAAACAGCTAGCTTTGAAACCTGGGATCTGTGGAAAATGTCGACTAACACATTCCAGCTTATCTGAATTTCTTCAAATCGGAGTTAACTTTTAAAATGCAATTAACTTTGGGCACATCAAGATATTTACAACCTGTAGTCAACGGAAGGAGAACTGTTCCCGAAGATTATTTGAGAGCATAAAAAAAGGGGGAAAAGGAAAGAGCACTCCCTCTTGATTTTCAGATCACTTGTCAGAAACATAATTATAATTGACTAATTATATCTCCTCCACTTTGACTATATCATCCTGAACTATGTTATCAATTTGGCCACTTTTGTCTGTTATATATTTAGTAGCTTTCTTCTTATAGTTCATTTCAGATTTGGGTTTTAACATCCAGCTTAGATTCCTTGATACTGATTTCCAAAATGTCACTGGCATATCCTCAGAGCATTCTGCTTTACTAGCAGAATTACATAAACCCTCCATCTCATGATTCATTGATGTCTGAAATGGAATTAATTCCCCAATCATAGGAACTACCCCATGTGGTATGTCTCTATGTTTGATGTCAGGATTATCTTGAGTGCCCTGACCTCCTCTGGCTGTCTCTCTGGCTTTGGATCAGGTCAAGCTGTGGGCAAGCAGGCTCCAGGGGATTCATGTCTCGGTCACCTCCCAGGGAGACTTCCTCCGGTCTGTGGGGGTGAGGGGTGGGCACATACTCATTCAGTGCTGTCCTGCACCTTTGGCAGGAGTTGGATGATGTCTCCAACTCTTAGCATGACTTCCTGCTGAGAAACTGCTTTTATGGCCAAGGTCCCAAAAGAATGAAAACTGCATTTCCCACCCAGCTTCCACACCCTCTTATCAGTGTACCTGTCAACATGCACAGCTTTGTTTAAGACTATGACCTTTGACTTCACTTCCAAGAACCCTTCTTGCAGGAAAACCAGTAGCTAGCTTGCAACCTGGAAAGAGGACTTCCAGGCTAGCTGGCTATTCCTCCCCCCTGCCCCTGCCTCTCTCTCAATTTAAATTTTTAGCCACATGGTCCCTTAAGATCCTTTCAGGGGGTCTTTGAGGTCAAAATCCTTTTCATAATGATACTAGGATATGATTTTTTTTCACTCATTCTCTCATGATTGTACAGTGAAATTTTCCACCTGTTATATGACATGTGATGGTATCACTGCTCTGATGTTAATATGTAATGCATTTATCATTGTTATTTGTAAATGAATTAATATGTAAGTTTTTAGGACCTCCTCAGTGATTTTTAAGGGTTCTTATAGGGTCCTGAAACTAAAAATTTTGAGAACCATTACTTTAAGGGGCTGGCTCTCTTGGGAATCTACTCACTGACTGGGGCAGCCTCATTAACCCTGACTCCAGCCAATGCAGTGGGCCCACCCACGAACCTGAGAGGGGAAGCGCTTTCTGATTCCACCCTCACTAGACAGCTGCTTCAACCAACCAGAGAGAAAATACTTGTAGTGCTCCGAAAGGATGCTCAAGTCTCCATACAAACTTACTATTACATCTCTGTTATGACAGTGTATGTCCCAAGCAAACATGGGCTTTCAAAATCCTTTCTCTTGCTGCTAGGTGGCAATTCTCACTGCTCTGTGCAGTCCCTTAAACTTGCATCTGCAAAGCATTAATGTACACGTCAGGTTATTAAGTGCCATTTCCACATCTGACATTTCTCCAGTGCAATTAAAATGAATAATATGCACATGAACAGGCCCACAGTACATATAAATTTGTGAATTCCTCCATGTGCCTGAGTCCAGAGATGGTGCTACGCAAACTGCTTTATTTAACGGGAAGTTATTTTTGTAACAGAAAAAAATCATTTATTCCAGAGCTGCACTGAAGAGAGTTCTTAACCTAGTCAACGGGAAGCTGATTGCTCTATATTTCAAACACACTTTTTATTAAGTCGGCGAAATTTTTCATTTCTTTCAAATACCCTCCTCAAAGCCAAAAGAACTAGACCAAAGAAGGCAGAAACAGGTCTTTGAAACAGTACGGCTCATCTGACATTGTGTCCACTGACAGTCACAGTGGGAAGAAAACTAAAGATCACCAAGTTGGATCTTAAAGGATGAAACAAAGTTGGACAGATGGAGAAAGGAGAACGGGCTTTACAGAAAATCCTCGACAGAAAAAAATTAAGTCCCTGGGGTGTATTAACTGATTTTTACTTGAAAAGCCCAACATCTCTCAAAGAATGCCAACCATCTATAAATATTGCATTGTGTTTACATTAGAGCAGGGGCTAAAGTGCCAATCTAATTTTGTTCAACAATTTCAGATTAAGAACGTGCTTTCAGAACCACAGGGTGGATTAAGATGACTTCTAGTGCAGATTCAATGTTTTCTAATAATTGACAGATGTTTGCAATTTCTATTCTTAGGGGAACCAGATATAAATGTCACTCGATAATATTAGTCCAGTTCAAAATAGTAAATTCCTAAGAGAAACAAAAAAATGATTATTTTAGCTAAAACTATATACTTTCATAATGAAATAGACCCAAAAGGTTATCTACATATCAACCTTCCTAATACAGGAATCTTCCCTATGTCATCCCTCTCCCATTCCCCCACTAAAATGTGGCTACTAAGCTGTCAATAATAAAAGACCCTTATCTCATGAGGGTGCCACAAGTTCTCCAGACTGAATAGATGAACTTCAGTTTCTGGACCTTGACAAATCCTCCCACTGAAAACAAGTAAACAGACAATATAAAATATTTATTTTTTTAATCTTAAAAAAAAATCTATGCACTAGCAAGAATGTAAGAAATCCTAAAAGGCCAAAAAGTTAGTAAAAGTGGGAATCCAAGAGGTAGGTGTACCCATGGAGGCTGGCTTTTTTCTTGAGTGTTTGCCAAAACCAGTTGATCTCAGGCTTTGATTTTTATAATTCAACAACTGCTTTGCATAATCCTTGACACAGATGTAGGAGGAAAAGAAAGAATCTGCCATGAGGTTCTGTGACAACAGATTTGCCCTTGTGCAGTTCTATAATCTAAATGTACACACTACCTGGATGGTCCAAAAAACCTACAAGCCAAGACTATGTGTACAATGGGCCTGAGCTGGGGTGTGCCCAAACGCGTGTAAGAGCAAAAGACAATCCCCTCTGGAAGAACAGAGCTTCAACTCTAGGTCTCAAAGAACTTCTACAGATAAATTTCCAAGCAGTATGAACCGACAGTCAAAAATCAAAAGCACACACGAAGTCAAAGCATCATGAGAAAAAGCTGGCAGAAACGAACAGCAGAAATGGACCTGCAAACTCACACACACGTACCCGCTCCTCCCGGAAGCCACAGAGACAAACTGCAATCACTCTTGTGTAACGGTCCAACTTTTCTAACAAAGAAGCATCCACAGCTCTGCCTTCTCTCCTTTTCATAATAAGATGTCAGCTCCTTTCACCATCTTGGCTATCCCCTGGACATACCGTAGCTCATAACCCTTTTCGAGCATTCCCAATGGAATCTGAGCACTGCAGACAGGATGGGATCATTCACTTTCCCTGATCTACACTCTGCTCCCATTAACGAAACCAGATACGTAAATGTGCTTTTCAGTATTCTTGACTCTCACTAACGAAGTCCCATGAATTTCAAAGACCCATATTCACGTAAACTTGCTGGGTCTAATGCACAGCTCTGGGTCCCAAGGTGACCAATATAGTCTATCTGCCCAGAATGCAGCTAAGATTTAGGAGGTGTGAACAAAATCCAAAACCTCCCACTTTTACCCAAGAACTAATGTCAGGTCGGACGGCATCCTCATCAAATCCTGAACTGGTATGACTGATTTTTCTAAAATAAAATAGTTCATGCTTACCTTCCTTAAAAAATGAATTTATTTGTTTGGGCTTAACATTTCAGTCTAAGATATTTTTGAATGTGGATTCTATTCTCCAATCTATTAGCCACCTTTTCTACTCTAGCTTTAAATGATGTTTAAATTTGACGAAGCTAATTCCTATGTCTTTATCCAAACTGATAAAGACCCTGAAAGGTATAGGTTATGCTGTGTGACTTGAGACAATCCCACCAGGTCAACAACTCGTTAGCTTGTATCATTCTCTTCGCTGTTAGTTTCTGTGTTACGTAACTCAGAATTTAGGAAATCTTGGAGCAGTCTGGAGACACAAACATATTAGCATATTCTCTCTAGATATACAGGGTTCCTTCATCTCCGAATTCTGATTGTTTTAAATCTCTCTCCCCACCTTCCTTTGTTTCATCAGCTAACCTTTACTGGGGCACAGTGTTAGGCACTGGAAACGTGGAAAAAGACACAGAGCTCACGGTCTAGTCAGGTGACACCCACTCATCCATAAAGGGGCTATACCCACCACATTCTCCCCAAGCCTTCATCGTGACAAAGCAAGAGAGAGTTCTGAAAGCTCTTCTCGTTCCTCCTTCTTCCTCCCTTCCTTTTCTCCTCCCTTCAACAAATGTTTATGAAAACCCCATTACGTTAGGCACAGGGCATGCACAATGCTCCCAGCCCTGGCTGACAGCACATATTCTAGTCCTGGGAGACAGAGACAAATGAAATAGTGCCTTGTGAGCAGTGCTACGAAGGAGACGACACGAGCAGATCCACACATCAGAGAAAAGCCTTAGGAAGGAGAGGCACCGGCAACTACGGGCGAGCGTTATTATGTGCCAGGCAACAGGAACAGAGATGAAAGATGAAATCTTGGCCCTCCAGAAGTTTACAGATCTGGAATATGACCTGTCTAACACCTGTGACCTTAAGTGAAAAAGTGGAGCCTAGAAAGAAGGGGCTTAAAAATCCTCCCCGACCTCGCCACCCCACCGCCCCCCGAATCCCAACCTGGGTTTTTCTATCTGCGAGAGGGCACCTCCTCCCCTGTACTGCCCTTCTTCCCCAACCCTAGGTGCTAATGCTGCTAGAAGAAGAGTTTTTCGGGTGGGGTCAGGTGATGAGATTAGAATTATTCATACCTGAGCTTATTAGAAATCACACCGGTTCCAGCTCAGCTCAGGAAAGATTCTCTAACGAAAGTCAGGGTCTCCTAGTTCCTAAGCACCCCATGACCTTCTGATGCAGGCAAGGTCCCTGTGCTGGACAGGAAAGTTTCCAAAACCTATTGAGAAAAAGAATTTCCTCCACAAATAAGTCCCCTGATGACCCCAAATGCATCTCACCTTAAAATAAGATCAAGATGTTGACAGTCTTCTGGCTAGGATATTCCACTCTGGAGATCTGGATGAGAATATTTTAATGTGGCATTTTCCAGTGATATGAAAAGCCACTCACATACCCCAAACAGAAAATCCCACAGTTTTTAGTAGCTTAGGCGTGACTGTGTGTGAGTGCTTGGGCTGCGTCAGTTTTTTACTTATTTCTGTGGTTAGTTCCCAACGTGACCTGGCTTCTTCACCCCACGCAGCCCCACTGGGCAGTCAGACAGTGGGAGAGTCTAAAGAGGCTTGGCCACTGCAAAGCCTGGGAGGCAGACACTAAAGATGGCCAAGGAGGCCATCCCTGCTGCCCCCTGAGGACACTCCACCCTGCCACAGAGACAGGTTTCAAAGTCAGACAGTCCTGTATGCAAACCTGGAACTTATTAGCTACATGGTAGTACACAAGCTACTTAACGCCTCTGATGACCATCCCATCTACAAAACAGATATAATATCACATGCTTACGTACTAAGCAGCAACACTGCCAGGCGCTTGGTGAGGCTCCGAGGTTACAGAGGAGAAGAGTAAAGTGTGGTCCACGCACACATAAACAGGTAGCTTCAATTGCACACAAGCAAGTGTCAACATACGGATGGAGGAAGGCAGAGGGTTATAAGCAAGGAGGCAGCATGCTCTTTTGAAAACTAAATGAGATAGTGGTACAAAAAGTACCTGGAAAGGAGATCGATCAAAATGGTGGAGTAGAAGTGGAACTCACCCCTCCCATGAACACATCCAAAACACACCTACAGGCGGAACAGTTCTCACCGAAAACTAACCGGAAAATGGCAGAAAGGCTCCTGTACAACCAAGGCTGTAAGAAAGATCCACACGGAATCGGGCGGGAAGGGAAGAAAAGCAATCGGGTCAGGTCCCCTGGGAAGGGATCAGAGGAAAAGGGAGATCACATGGGCGGAGATCCACCCTGCGGAGTGAGCAGTTCAAGACGCGTGTTGGGCTCCCCGTTCCCGGGGTCCAGCACCAGGAAGACGAGCCCCTCAAGCTGACTGGAGCACCAGTGGGACGGACAAACAGGAGGGCTGTGGGAAGCCTGGACTCCGCTCGAGAGAAGCATGTCTGCGGTGGCTTGCTCTCGGGGCAGGGTGGAGGGCGGACGGAGGACTGCTCCAGTGGCTGCCTCGTTTCCCACCCTGGCATGTGCCCCAGCCTGAGGCAAGTGAACACCCTAGCCCAGCTTACTTCACATCGCAGCTCCACGGTGGACTGGGGAGAGAGCTCGGCCACTGCTGGCACTCGCTCAGCCAGGGCATCAGAAGCAGCCCTGCGCTCTGACGGCACCTGGACTCCACAGTCCACACCCCGAGAGAGACTGAGAGCCCACATGGGCCCCATCTGCCCTGTGGCATGGCTCCACAACAGGGCGGGGAAGGCAGGGGCTGGGGGCAGGGGCTGGCTGTGAGGGACAAAGAAGACGTGGCCCCGAGGTTGCGTCTGAGCAGGATGGCAGCAGCCACTGTGGTGCTTGCACAGGCGGCATAGGGAGGCAGCCCTGACCTCTGTCTGTGGCTGGGTCACCACAGCCCGTGCCCCATCATGAACCGAGAACCCACACAGGTCCCATCTCACTCCAGCACTGCTCCCCCGTCTGGGGAAAGGGGCCCAGTGCTGAGAAAGGGGAGAGCATACACTTAGAGGGAACAGAGCCGGCTTGGAGCCAAACCTCAGGGCTTCTGCTATAGCAGCTGGGGATCTGCCCCTGCCCCTGATAGGGCAGTAATGGCCACAGAGCAGAGGGGAAGCCTGAGCTCACAGCTGGCTCCAGCTTTAGCCCCTCCATCTACAGCCCCACCTTCTACCAAGGTGAGAGCTGCCAGCACACCCTGAGGAAAGATGTGACTTGCTTTGAGGTCAAATCCAGCTCTCCCACCAAAGGCAGGAGGCAGATGTAGTCTGTACAGGGACACTCCCACATAAGGACACCCTTCAGGACTGTAACAGATAACTACTGTTTCACGTAAGTTCATAGAGGCAGAGAAAGTTAAGCAAAATGAGAAGGCAGAGGAACTGGTCTCAACTGAAAGAGCAAGAGAAACCCCTGAAAAAATAAATAATGAAAGAGAAGTAAACAAATTACCAGATAAAGAATTCAAAGCATTAGTAATAAAAATGCTAACTGAATTAGGGGAAAGGATAGATGAACACAGTGAGAATTTTAACAAGGAAATAGAAAATATAAAAAAGAACCAGTCAGAAGTGAAAAATACAGTAACAAATGAAAAACACTATAAGGAATTAATAGCAGACTAAGTGATACAGAAGGATGCATAAGTGATCTGGAAGATAGAATTATGGAAGTCACCCACTTGGAAGAGCAAAAAGAAAAAAACAAATATGAAAAAATGAGAACAGTTCAAAAGATCTCTGAGATAACACCAGGCATTACCAACATTCACACTGTAGGGGTCCCAGTAGGAGAAGGGAGCCAAAAATATATTTGATGAAATTATGGTTGCAAAATTCCCAAACTTGAAGAAGGAAACAGATATTAAGGTATAGGAAGCACAGAGGGTCCCAACCAAGATGAACTCAATCAGACCCATGCCAAGACATATCATAATTAAAATGGCAAAAGGTAAAAACAAAGAGAGAATTCTAAAGGCAGCAAGAGAAAAACAGAGTCATATACAAGGCTATCAGCTGATTTTTCTGCAGAAACTTTGCAGGATAGAGGGAGTGGCAGGATATACTCAAAATGCTGAGAGGGAAAAACCTGCAACCCAGGATACTCTACCCAGCAAGTTTATCATTTAGAATTGAAGGAGAAATAAAGAACTTCTCAGATAAGCAAAAACTAAGAGAGTTCATCAATGCTAAACCTACCCTAAATGAAATGTTAAAGGGTCTTCTCTAAGTGGAAAAGAAAAGGCTATATAACAAGAAGTAAGAATCTATAGAAAAGGAAAAATCCAAATAGGAAAGGCCTCAATGAGGGCTGAGGATCAACCACTTAAGTAAGCTAGTACAAAGATTAAAGACAAAAAACTGGAAAAGCAACTCTGACTACAATAAATGGTGAAGGGATAGACCTGAAGCTGTAAAATGTGACATCAAAACCACAAATCATGGGGGAGGGGAGTAAAAAAATGCAGATCTTTTAGAATGTGTTTGGACTTAAACGACTGACTATCAGTCTACCACAAGTATCAACAGATACAGTTATAAGCCGAGATACATGAACCCCATGGTAACCACACATCAAAAACCAGCAATAGATACACAAAAACTAGAAGGAAACACAAACATACTACTAAAGAACCACAAGGGAAGAAACAAGAAGAAGAAGAAATGAACAGAGAAGAACTATAAAAACAATAGGAAAATAAGTAATAAAACAGAAATAAGTACATACCTATCAATAATTAATTTAAATATCCATGGACTAAATGTTCCAATCAAAAGACATAGGGTAGATGACTGGATTAAAAAAAAAATGACCCATTTATACACTGTTTACAAGAGACTCACTTCAGAGCTAAAGACACATACAGACTGAAAATGACGGGATGGAGAAAGATATTTTATGCAAATGGAAATGACAAGAAAGTAGGTGTAACAATACTCGTATCAGACAAAATAGACTTTAAAACAAAGTCTATAACAAAAGACAAAGAAGGGCACTATATAATGATCAAGGGGTCAATCCAAGGAGAGGACATTTTACTTGTTACCATATATGCATGCACCCAATACAGGAGCACCTAAAAGTATAAAGCAAACATTAACAGACATAAATGAAGAAACTGACAATAATACAATAATAGTAGGGGACTTTAGCACCCCACTTACATCAGTGGACAGATCACCCATAAGGCAACAGTGGTCTTAAATGATACAATCGACCAGCTGGATTTAATAGATATCTACAGGACACTCCATTTCAAAACAGTAGAATACATGTTCTTTTCAAGTACAACAACTTTAAGAGGACAGAAATTATATCAAGCATTTTCTCCCCAACCATAACAGTATGAAACTAGAAATCAATTACAGTGAGAAAAATAGGAAAAGCACAAATACGTGGAGACTAAACAACATGCTACTAAAAAACCAATAATAAAATCAAAGAGAAAATCAGAAAATACCTCAAGACAAATGAAAATGGAAACACAACTTTAAAAAATCTATGGGATGCAGCAAAAGCAGCTCTAAAAGGGAAGTTTATAGTGATACAGGCCTTCTAGAAGAAACCAGAAAAACCTCAAATAAACAACCTAACCTAACATCTAAAGGAATTAGAGAAAGAAGAACAAAGTCTCAAGTCAGCAGAAGGAAGGAAATAGTAAAGATAAGACAGGAAATAGAGACCAAAAGAACAATGGAAAAAAATTCATGAACCTAACGGCTGTCTTTTTTTTTTGAAAAGATAAATAAAATTGATAAAGCCTTAGCCAGGTTCACCAAGAAGAAAAAAGAAAGAGGACCCAAATAAACAAAACAAGAAATGAAAGAGAAGAAATAACAAATGATGCCACAGATATACAAAAATCATAAGAGAATGCTATGAACAGTTCTATGCCAACAAATTGGAAAACTCAGAAGAAACAGACAAGTTTCTAGAAACATATAGCCTGCCAAAACTGAGTCAAGAATAAACAGATAATTTGACAGATTACTAGACGTGAAACAGAATAAAAAAAAAAACTCCCTGCAAAGAAAAGTCCAGGACCAGATGGCTTCACTGGGAAATTCTACCAAACATACAAAGAACTTATACCTATCCTTCCCAAACTATTCTGAAAAACTCCCAAATTCATTCTATGAGGCCATCATTACCTGGATACCAAAACCAGACAAAGACACTACAAAAGAAGAAAATTACATGTCTTTGATAAATGTAGATGCAAAAATCCTCAGTGAAACACTAGGAAACTGAATCCAACAACACATACAAAGAATCATACACCATGCTCAAGTGGGATTTATTCCAGGATTTCAAGGGTGGTCCAATATTTGCAAATCAGTCAATGTTATAGACCACATTAACAAAAGGAAAGATAAAAATCACATGATCATAGATGCAGAGAAAGCATTTGACAAAATTCAACATCCATTCATGATTAAAACTCTCAAAGTGGGTATAAAGGGAATATATCTCAACATAATAAAGGCCATTTACGATAAACCCACAGCTAACATCATACTCAATGGGAAAAAGCTGAAAGCCTTTCCCCTAAAATCAGGAACAAGAGAAGAATGACCGCTCTTACCACTTCTATTTAACATAGTATTGGAAGTCCTAACCACAGCAATCAGACAAGAAACGAAGGAAGAAAGGAAGAAAGAAAGAAAGAAAGAAAGAAAGACATCCAATTGGAAGGGAAGATGTAAAACCGTTACTATTTGCAGATGACATGGCACTATATAAAGAAAATCCTAAAGTCTCCACCAAAAAAACTATTAGAAGTAATAAATGAATTCAGTAAGGTTGAAGGATACAAGATTAATACACAGAAATCTGTTGCATTTCTATATACTTATAATGAACTATCAGAAAGAGAAAGTTAAAAACAAAATCTCATTTAAAATTGTGTCAAAAAAAAATACCTAGGACTAAACTTAACCAAGGAGGTGAAAGAACTATATTCTGAAAATTATAAAACACTGATAAAGGAAATTGAAGATAATTCAAAGATATGGAAAGATATCCTGTGCTCTTGGATTGGAAGAATTAATATTATTAAAATGGCCATACTACCCAAAGCAATCTACAGATTTAATGAAATCCCTGTCAAAATACCCATGACACTTTCCACAGAACTAGAACAAATAATCCTAAAATTTATATGGAACCACAAAAGACTCCAAATTGCCAAAACACTCTTGAGAAAAATGAACAAAGCTGGAGGTATCATGCTCCCTAACTTCAGACTATGCTACAAAGCTACAGAAATCAAAAACAGCATGGTTCTGGCACAAAAACAGACACGTAGATCAATGCAACAGAATAGAAAGCCCAGAAATGAATCCACACACCCATGATCAATTCATCTATGACAAAGAAGGCAAGAATATACAATGGAGAAAAGACAGTCTCTTCAACAAGTGATGCTGGGAAAACTGGACAGCTACATGTAAAAGAATGAGATTAGAACATTTCCCAACACCATATGCAAAAACAAACTCGAAATGAATTAAAGACCTAAATGTAAGACCTGAAACCATGAAACTCCTGGAAGAGAAAATAGGCAGGACACTCTTCGACATAAATTGTAGCCATATTTTTTGGATCTGTCTCCTAAGGCAAAAAAATAAATAAAAGCAAAAATAAACAAATGGGACCTAATTACACTTAAAAGCATTTGCATAGCAAAGGAAACCACTGACAAAATGAAAAGACAGCTGTTGGAGTGGAAGAAAATATTTGCAAATGATATTACCAATAAGGGGTTAGTATTCAAAATATAGAAACAGCTCATACAACTCAATATCAAAAAAACAAACAACCCAATTAAAAAGTGGGCAGAAGATCTGAACAGACATTTTCCAAAGAAGACGTACAGATGGCTAACAGGCAAACGAAAAGATGTTCAACATCGCTAATTATTAGAGAAATGCAAATCAAAACCACAATGAGCTATCACACATCTGTCAGAATGGCTATCATCAAAAAGTCTGCAAATAACACATTTCAATTAGGATGTGGAGAAAAGGGAACCCTTGTACACTACTGATGGGAATGTAAATTGATACAGCCACTATGGAAAACAGTATGGAGGTTCCTCAAAAGCCTGAAAATAGAACTACCATATAATCCAGTAATTCCACTCATAGGTATATATCAAAAAAACCCAAAAATGCTAATTCAAAAAGATACATGCACCCCAATGTTCACAGCAGCATTATTTATACAATAGCCAAGATGTGGAAGCAACCCGAGTGTCCATAAACAGATGAAGATGTGGTGTATACACACACACACACACACACACACACACATAAAATAAAATTCTGCCATCTGCAAAAACGTGGATGGACCTAGAGAGTATTATGCTCAGTGAAATAAGACAGAAAGACAAATACTGTATGTTATCACTTATATATAGAATCTATAAAAAAACAAATGCACAGATATAGAAAACAAACTGGTGGTTACCAGTAGGGAGAGGGGTTGGGGGAGGGACAAGATAGGGGTATGGGATTAAGAGATACAAAATACTATGTATAAGATAAATAAGCAACAAGGATACATTGTAGAGCACAGGGAAATACAGCCATTATTTTGTAATAACTTTAAACAGAGTATAGTCTATAAAATACTGAATCACTATGCTGTACACCCAAAAGTAATGTAATGTTGTAAATCAACTATACTTTAATAAAATTTTCTTTTTTTAAAGTACCTGGCACTGAGAAGGCACTCAGGGTAGATTCTTCTGATTCCCCAAGACAGATCTGTGCCTCTAGATGTACAAAATGTTTTCAGATTCTGTCTCAGGGAGATGTTGACCAAGAATGATTTAGTCGCAGATGAGTCAAAATGGTGTACAGTTGATTAACATGTGGCATTGAGGAGAGTCCCTTCCTGCCTTTCTAGGCACCCTGCACCTTCCCTGGCCCAGCCTTGCCTGGCTCAGCTTCCTTTCCTTCCTTCTGCGATAGTACAGTGGAAGTATTTGGGGGACAGTCAAGCTTTTAGTTTTCTGCAAATCACAGTACTAGATTCTTCTTCCCTGCAAAAATGAATGCTACGATGCAGTGAGCATGTTGGACAGTAACACCACGAAGCACAGTGGTGCCTCACCAAGTACGTTCTGGGAAGAGTGTCATCCTCTGGAAACAAAGGGAGATGGTGCTCCCTGGCCAGAGCTTGCTGACACTCATGAATTATATATCTGGAAGCTTATTCAGATTCCTCTTCCCTGCTTTACAGGAACCACATTAAACTGAGTTATGTATCTCAGGGACTTGCTCTGAAAAACAGGGATTACGTACCATGTTACACTGTTGTAAGAACCTGTGAACTTTACAAATGAAAGAGAAGCCTGCACATGTTTTTTACTTCATTTTTATTTCTCAGTGCCTGTCGACTTTCCAACCACTCGCACCAGGCAGGCTGTTTGATTCATTCCCTAGTCACAAAATCACTTTCACACTTTCATCCTCTCCAAATTATTGCGTCCCTTTTCTTCACTAAGCAAAAAATCCATCCTGATCTCAGCCTAATTTGGGTTTCTTTCAAGTGCCACCAAAGGCTTTCCTCCTGAGCATTCCTCAATCCCATCTCTACTTTCAAGGGTTTCATTACTGAGGCCAGGAAGGTAGGGGCATGGATTTTTAGATGGATTGCCAGTGCCCTGTTTCAGCCCGATGTATGGCAGTAAGATTAAAGAGAAAAACAAATATGCTGTGGTGGGCAGCTCTAACAGAGCCCCACAGCCTCTGCAAACGCGGTGGGATGCATGTAACTGCATGTACATAATTATGTCACATAAAACTGTAATGTCTGTCTTGTGGGGAGGTGCTTCCTTTGCTGGCTTTGATGAAATAAGTGATGTTGGTGAGGCCCACCTGGCAAGGAATGGAGGGCAGCCTCCAGCTGACTGCCAGAACTGCTGACCTCAGCCAACGGGTGTCAAGGAACTGAATGCTGCCAACAACCATGTGAACTTGGAAGTGGATCCTTCTCCAGTCGAGCCTCAGATGAGACCGCAGGGCAGGTCAGCACCTTCACTGTAATCTTGTAAGAGTCTGAAACAAAGGACCCTGCTACACTGTGCCAACCACCGACCCACAGAAAGTGCAATAATAAACTATGCTATTTTAGGCCACCGCATTTATGTAATATCCCTGTGTAGCAAGACATAACTAAATTCAGAGAAAGAGAAAAGCAGCCCCTGACATCTGAGAGCTAATCTGGTACTCTCAGCAAGGCCTTGATGTTGCTGGGAGCTGGCCTGCACTCATACTAGGCTTCGGTGTTAAATATAAATAATTCCAGAGAACAGCAACATCAGACACGCACAAGCATCGACCACTCTGTAATCATGTTTGTTCATGAACATTGTTCTAATCCCCTAAATGATCAAACATCCCCCTATACCAGCTAACATGGGCATACAGCTTCAACCTTGATTCACTGCCCTTGTCTCATAGATTTCTTTAGATACTATTCACTGAATTGCCCCTCCTTAAGGCATACAGCACAGAGCAAAGCTCTACTTTCTTGAAGCTTCCCCCAAATCCCCTAAAACAAGTCTGAATCCCGTAAGTCTTTTCTGATGCCTCCTTACTGAGATGCTGCATCATTCCCCATTGGTGTGTGGTCTCCCTCACTACAACCAGCAATAAACCCAACTTGTTCAACTATGGGTATGTTCCTAGTGGTCTTTGGCTGGAGGATACTGACAAGACTATAGCAAACAAATAAAGCAAATAACAAAAACAAAAAAGCAAACATGATTTTACCATGGAACTTGAATAAAAATAGAAGTTTAAACCGATAAAGCAAGAAAATACATAGTTTAAATTAGATCTAAAATACAAAGATATAACAAAGTATCTCCAAATGAGTATAAAGAAATTATTTGATAAATGATATGAAGTGGATAGGAGCAGGAAAACTAGGATGAATGTACACTTAGACTAAATAAAAATGAACTCTACACAGGTTAAAGGATTAAACATAATAAAAAATGAGCTGAAATGTAATGGATTACTTTATCAGATCCATGTGAAAACTATTCTGAAGACTGGAAACATGGAAAATGTTTAGAATTTGATGTGACCAAAAAAAAAAAAAAAAAAAAAAGCAAATTGTACAAGTGCAAATAAAGCCTACCAGTAGGTGCATGGCTATAACGTGCCAGGAACTGTTTTAGGCATTTTGTTCACATTTCATTTAATCTTCACAACGCCGTGCCAGGAAAGTTATATGATTCCCATTTTATAGATGAAGATACTAGAGCAAAGAAGTTAAATAAACTGCCCAAGGTCACAGAGCTAGGAAGTTGAGGAGACAGGCGTGAACCAAGATAGGACTCCAATGCTGTGTTTGTAACTACACTGTTCTACCTCTTCTAGACACACATGATGATTGCAACTAGGTGTTACCATGGATATCTGGGGACAAACACTGGATTAAATATGCAAATGTGAGATAACTGTGATACGGGAACAGGATTAAAGGCAATTTAATTTTAAAAATACTTGTCTTTAATGCTATATATTTAATGCAAATAACACAGACAATCAAGCAATGAACTGGTGAACTCCAATTCTCCATGAGAAGTTTTAATTATATACGTCCTTGGAAAAAGACCTGTCCAAAACTACTATCTCACTCTTTTCTGGAAGAACAGAACAGATGCAGAGAAGCAAGAATACAGAATGCAGCCATCGGATCACTGTACAAGGGTGAGGTAGGGAACGCTCAGGGGATAGAGGTCCAGCAGGAATGCTGAGCTGATGGGGAAGGCAGGTAAGCTTCAAGACTGGCAAGCAAGGACAGGTATACTAAGGAGGGTCTGCCTACTTGCTTCCCCTCTTATCATCTGAGCTCCTATCTGCTTGCAGTGGGCAAGTATGAAGATAAAAATCAGAGTCCCTGCAGGAACAGCAGTGAGTGCCCCATCCATTTGTCTTTTGGTAAAAACTGGATTCAGCAATGCCATGTGGCGACCTAAGGGCAGGTACAGACTCACCCTCTTGCCATCCAGGTGTGTGTGCTGACTGCAAACCAAGATAACTTCTTCTTAGGGCAGTGAATTAATCACTCTTTCCACAACTATGTCTTCAAGTCTTTTGATTTTACTGGTACTTTTAGGATGACCTAAATCTTTTTCCGGTCAAATCTCAGATGACACTTTGACAACTGTCACCTTTTCTAGGTGGTAAATTAAAATACAGGATACTCTGGATTCTATGAAAGTTGGATTAGAAAACCCATGTTAAGAAGCATTGATTTGGAGGGCGGGGAAAACAATAGAACTCCATTCCCCAGACATTCTATGCCATTTTTAAAAAGCTGGTTTATAACATTACATGAATTTATGTGTACAACACTTTATTTCGACTTCTGAAAGTGTGTTCACCAACAAAAGTTGTTTCCATCCGTCACCGTACTGTTGACTCCCTTTACCCATTTCGCCCTCCCTCCACCTTCCTCCCCTCTGGTAACCACTACTCTGTACCATTTTACTCAGCCTTACTCAGAAGGCCCCTCACTTGGTGGGAGGTGACCACCCGCTGTGTTTACAGCAGATTATAGCTACCAGGTTACAGGTGACACCTGTTCCCCAACGACATCATCTGTGCAACTGCTTCAGAAGAATATTGCTCAGAGGGTCAGGGCAGAGCTAATTTGTCGTCAAGCCTTTTGAGACAGGGAAAGCAAAGCTGGATGCTTCAACAGACATCAGCGTTTTAGTGGGGCAGCCTGAGTAGGGCTGGGGAAGGAAGGACGTGAAACAATGTCCTGTAAATCTGATTTTACTGATACTACGTTTCAGCCAGACCAGAATCAGTTATGTGCAAAATGATTAATCACTGTCTCCCTGAAATATTCAAGGTCCTGCTGCCTATTCTTAGGATGGAAAAAAATCTAACGCTGAAATACGACTTTCAGGCTTTTGTTCGTTCTATACCCTTTTAATAAAGCAGAACACAAAATTTTGCCTTGGGCTTGGCTGACTTATGGGGTTTATCTGCTAAGTGGCAAAGTTTCATCCCTCAGCCCCATCACCAAACTGAGCCCAAGTTATAAGGAGCCTGGTAGAGAAGGAAAAATGCGGGTGCTGCACCTAACCCATCCATTTATCAGATGCAATAATTGCTCGGAGAGACAGGTTTTCTCTTTATATTTATAGAAAAATAGGCACTGCAGAAGAAAATGAATTCAGCTAACGGGCAAACACGGATGACTCTGCATGGTGTATGCTTTTGACAAACGTGGCTGATGAATTACAACTTGCCTCCCTCACTGCTGGGAGGGGTTAGGGAAGCAGGAGAAGTCCTTGGGGCATTATCTGAGGCAAAGGCTCCAGCTGGGTCCCCACATACCTTCTCTGCATACTCAGACACAATCTGCTTGATCTCGGCAGAGCAGAGGCCCACGATCTGGCCCACGGAGCTAGCGGTCAGACGGCTCTGCAATCACAGGGAGGGTGTGTTCTCAAGGCCGTGCACTGTCTTTCACACAACTGGAAACCCTGAACACTATTAAAGTAAAATAGATAATATTCCCAGGGGGAAAAAATAATTTGGCTTTTGCTCATGGGTTCGGAAACACGGAAGGGAGAAAACGAGCTTCAGGGCACAGGTTAAGTCACCTCCCTCCTCCTGAGTCACTCAGCAGGCTGTGTTAGATTCTCCTCCAACCCTGGGTATCCTGGAAAATCATTCCAGGGATTTTACTGCTGAGGATCACTAAAAAGAGCCTGAAGGGAACTTGGCAGGCATAGGACTCAGAGGAAAAAAGTACAAATGGGAGAGGAAAAGGGATCTCAGAATTCCTGAACTACCTCTTGACTGCCACAGGCCCTTCCTGCCCTAAAAAGGAATTCTCCTTTCAAAGCACTTGGTTAAAACTTTTAACACAGGTCATGAGCTCTGGGAAGAATGAATATAAATTTAGTACCCTATCATCTACCTAGATGGTGTAGGAGGGAAACAAGGGCTCCTTTGGCATGGGACGCCACACGCAGTTATGGAGAGGCAGGGCTGAACCACAGCTCTCCTGCGGGGGCCCTGTGATGCCATCCCAGCTGGGACATCCTGTCTTCACATGGGTCCTTCAAATCTCCCTCCTAGAGGTTCCCATGGACGGCAACACCGTGCATGTATAAAAGGTTTCCAAAAGAAAGATCCCAAGAAAACGGGAAGCAGGGTGCTGAAACGAGAGGGCCCTGAAGGTGGACACTTGGAAGAGGCCCCCTCGTAGCAGAGCCCAGGTGGTGCCGGGCCTCCACCTCCACACCACGCCCACCCACATGACCATGCCTGCCTCACCTCCTCACGTGCCATGGCAGTCATCTTGGTCATCAGGGACTGAATACGCTGCTAAAAGAAGAACGGGGAGAGGTAGCAGTGAGCAGGTCTGACCACACAAGACTTAAGCAGGGTGTTGCAATAGGTCTTCGCAGTGGAATCCAAGGGCTATTTCAGCCGGTCTCGTTTTACGGTGAGCCTCATGAGAGGTGATGAAAGGAAGCTGAAAAGGGCGCGAAAGGCCAGCAGCCAACAGCAGCTGGCTGTGAGAGGCAGCTGGCCATCCTGGAGAGCTGCGGATGAAAGCGAGATTTCCCCCAAAGACTCAGGCGGAAACCTCAGGGGCTACGTGGACCACTCACCTCTTCAGCAGCCTGAAGCTCGTCTTCCTCGCGGGCGTCGGCCTTCTCTGCAGCTAACAGCCCTGTGGGAAGTGCCATTTTCTTGTCCTCGGCCTGGAAGGGAAGGTGGGAAAACAGCTGAGCGCTGCAGTGGGAGATTCAGTAGAGAAAGGACAACACTGCAAAGGACAGTGAGTCTGTGAAAGAAAACACACAGATCTGGACAAGTCACCCAGTCTCGGGGAAAGAGAGCGAGGTTCAGAGACCGGGGCTTCCACTACAACCACAGCCCAAGCAGCTGGAGCCTCGGGTCTCACCCAACGCCCGCCTCCATTTCTGAACTGTTCGCCGACGCAATTCCTATCAGGTCATACACCTTTGCCAGACTTACCCTTACACTTTGCTTGGGTCTTCCCCTACTTTAGTTCCTGCTAAGAGCAGATCGCTGCCTTAAGATCACTGCCTGTTGTTCAACAGAGACCCATTAGTGGGATATGAAAGTAATTTAGCAGGTATGATTGGCATCTAAATAAATTAAATAAAAATAACAACACAACACATCCAAGTGCACTACAGGTAGTAAAGGGTTATGTACCGCTTTGTGAAACTTTTGTTTTTGGGGTTGTATCTGCAGGGGTGTGTGTGTGTGTGTGTGTGTGTGTGTGTGTGTGTGTGTGTGTGTGTGTGTGTGTGTGTGTGTGTGTGTGTGTGTGTGTGTGTGGAAACATGATGAAAAACAGAGTTCTTACTGCCAAGAGTGGTCAGCAAAGTTGGAAAACCACTGGCCTGAAGAATAAGACTCTAAACTGCTTGCCCTGGTGATCAAGCTCCAGGCTATGGACCCAGCTCAAGCTCTAAACGTACCGCACCACACTCAGGACACCTGGAGTAACGGCTGCTCCCCAAACCTGGGCTGCAAGTCTAGGGTTCTTGGTTTTAGCTCCATCTTTGCCATTCACCAGCTGGCAACCTCAGGCTTACCTTCTCTGGATACTGGGGTCTTCTAGGGTTGAATGAGAGGACTGCTCTCAGATACCCTTCTGAGACCATCCCAGTTCTGAGATGAATTTCTATAACAAGCCTATGACTGACCCTGGGGCATGGCCTGAGCGCCTGCATATATCTACAGGGGATAAGACTTCCAGTTCAAATGTGCCATCTCACATGAGAATGATAAGGCAAGGCCAATGCAAATAATATTTCATGGGCATCTCACGATTTTTCCAATCATAACCAAACTGCCTTATTTCAGAATATAGTCATATACACATTCTTTTCAGACTTAAAATTACATATTACACATACACAGCAAATTCTTATACACTAGACGCCACATGACACTCAAATCCAGAAAAAAAACCTTGCTTTGGAGGAAACGGCTGTTTGGTTGAGTGAAAACACAAATGTGGAAGAAATAATAAGAAAACCAAAAAAGAAGATGTCATAATGAATGCATAAATGACTGTTAATGAGAATCATAATAATGATGATCGTTAACGCTTAGTAGATGTGCACTGTGGGTTGGATGATTCCACATCCTTTATATTTTAATCTTCACAACAACGTTGTGAGGTAGTACAATTTCTGCCCCCATTTCACAGATGCTGTGAACTAAGGCAAAACAAAGTATACTGATCAAAGTCACACAGTGAAGGGGAAGAGCTAGGATTTGAAACCAGCCAGTCTGGCTTTAGAACATATGCTCCAAGTCACTGTCAGTGCCCTCCAAGGACTGAGACAATGGCCACAGAAAGCAGAGGGAGGCCGGGGTCAGGGAAGGCTTCCTGGAAGGACTGAGGAATGGGGGATCTGGGCAGAGGAGGGGTGGCAGGAGAACAGCAGGCAGAGTGGTGACTCATTCAAGAAAATCTGGGGGTCAGGAAGGGAATGAGGGAAGAGGTTTTACTAGATCTCAAGCTGTGGACTCTCGTTTTTAAGAGGCCGTTGGCCACTTTAGTTAGCATGTTATTATTGAGAAGGCAGTGGGTAAGAGCACAGGCTTTGATGTCACACAGATGTGGGTTCAGATTCTTATTAGGGCACTTTAGGAGCTGTGTGATCTTAGACCAATCACTGAGCCTCTCTGAACCTCAGCTTTCTGCCCTGAAAAACAGAAATAAGTATCTTCCTCACAGAGCTGTTCAGAGGAATCAGTGAAAAAAATACATGTAGAGCCCTGAACAAAGGGCCTGAACACAGGAAAGGTTTGGCACTATAAGATTTATATGCCTGCCCTGCGGCTGACAATTAAGAACCATGAATGAGTACTGATACATATAAAAAAATACATGAATGAAGAGAAATCCTTGATACTCTTTTAGGAACTTATAAAACCCCATCTTGACTTTCCGTTTTTTCCACACCAGGTTGTCTTAGTACAGGGCCAGCCTGTAACGTGCTCTCTCTCACCGCCATCAGCCTGCTGACACCTGTGTAGGGCCTCTCTCATCAGATGAGGAGTGCTAAGGGCTCTGGGAGTGGACTTCATCTCTACAGTTTTAGAGTTATTACAGGCCGTCTGTTTGACCCTGGTGTCATGACTTCCAATCACCCTTCACTTCCAGTCCCATGATGAGGTGTTGCCTCAGCTCCGCAGCCTGCACGGGCAACAGACTGGGGATGCCACGAGGGAGATTCAGGGGCCAAAGGCTGCTGGCACATCCCCGCTGCCCGGGGTTGCCCAAGGACCAGGGCCCTGCTGTCCCACCCCTGCTGGGAGCCTGTCCGCGTGGGACAGAGGCAAAGGGAAGTAGCACTTGCGTCTCTCAAACATTCTCTCCCATTAGCCAAGCTTTTCTTACCTTCTCTGCTTTGCTCTGGCGGCTAAATCCATACCTCCTGCAAGCCACAAAAGAGGGGAGTTCAGTTACTATTAAAAAAATAAATTTGATCACAGGCATTTTAGTTGGATTTTTATATGAAAAGCACCACAAAGAATTTAGGCTATTTGGTGACTGGAGAACATGTTTCAAGTGCCTAAACCAAAAACATATCCCACTGTTTCTGAATAAACGGCCCGCCGTTCTATTTGCCATATAAATACTATAAATGGGAACTCTCCCTGCAGAGTGCAACGTTCTCTTTAAGTGCGATTATTACTCTTTGAATCAGGAACTGTATCTCAGATCCACGGTTTAAGCTAAAAGCCTTAAAAATATCTGTATGATATGTGCATGTGTTGGCTCAAGCTAAACATGCTCTCTAAATGACTACTTTCATAACCTCATGTCCAGCCCATTTTTTATTCTCAAACACAATCCAAGCATGACGCCGATAATGTTGTGTGCTCACTTCACGCCAAGTTTAAATTCAAAGATGCGCACAAATGCACTTTAGTTTACATTAACTTTTCAGATTCTAATTAATATCTATTTTTTATTTTATTTATTTATTTTTTTGCGTTACGCGGGCCCTCTCACTGTTGTGGCCTCTCCCGTTGCGGAGCACAGGCTCCAGACGCGCAGGCTCAGCGGCCATGGCTCATGGGCCCAGCCGCTCCGCGGCATGTGGGATCTTCCCGGACTGGCGGACTCTCAACCACTGCGCCACCATTGGAAGCCCAATATCTATTTTTTAAAGCAATGCAAAAACCATTCGACCTAGAACAAAAACCGTAATGCAAAACACCCAAACTCACTTACCTTTAAATAGTTTTTAAAGAAATAAAATCACAAGCAACCATTTAAGAAAAACAAATTAAGGGCTCCTGCTCTGCCCTCACCCTGCTTGCTGCATCGTATGCTGGCCTCTGACCTGGTCTCGGGCCTCCATGCCCCCTCTTCCTTCCCCATCCCTTATTCAACCACCTGCTAGCCTGGCCCACATCTGTCACTGGCAGGGATCACCTGCTCTTGTGGGCACTGTCACTAGGGCCTCCCTTCCACGGCCCCGCCTAACAACCGCTGAGCTTCACTCACCGCCAGCAGGTCACCTTCCCCACTCCTGTGCATCGGCCCCTGAGCAGAGCTCTGCACACTGTGTTATTCTCCTGGCTCCTCCTACTTTCCTAATCACTCCTCACACCTCAGCTCCAAAGCCACCTCTTCTTTGAAGTGTTCCCAGACTTTGCTTTGGATGGTTTTAGTCATTTCCAAAAGTCAGTTCCACTTTCAATCTGAAAATCTCCATCTGGGACCAGTGCTTTGCCTGCCATGTGATGAGTGTGAAGGGGAACTCACTTGGGCACAGGATTTCTTAGAACTCTGTGACAAATCACAGGCTTAGTTTACAGTTGAGTCTGGTAGAAAGTCAGGACAATGGGTTTAGCTAGAGTCTTCACTCTGGTACCAGCAAACTGTGTAACATGGGGGAAATTGCTTCACTTCTCTGAGCTTTGTACCACTGATATGGGATTGCAAACATGATCCCAAGCCCTGTTGAAACAGCTTCCATAGGATTTCTATAAATTACCACTGACGGTACGGGAGGGCCGGAAGGAGATACAAACTACAGGCTGGGTAGTTTGGGTTGGAAACTTTTCAGTTGCTCAAACATTCTGCCCTGGCTGATCCATCCCTCTGCCTGTACGTGTTCCCCCTACTTCCTGGACAGAAATCATGCCCAACTGCCTGTTTGCCTGTCTGCATCCTTCTCCAAGAAAATGGAGAAATCAAGAAGCCAAAAGTATCACCCGACCTTGCAACAGGTTGTCTTATAACTGGAGAGACCAAAAGTCATTGCCGGTTACACTGTGCCCATCCTCTAGGCACAGATCTACAGGCGCAAAGTGCAGCAGACTAAAGTTATGTGTTGGGTATCCACCCAAATCCTGTACAGGACCTTATGGCAGATTCCGTGAACTGGCTTAGTCAACATCTAGCATCTTACTATACCGTGGAGGCAGGAGAACAAACAACTCTATTTTCCATACTCTCTTGCACCTGGGGCTCTGAATACTACTTAGGTTCCATCAATGAGATGCATTTGCTGGAGTTCTGAATGTGTACCAGGTAGAGAAGGAGACAGCAAAAGCACAAAGGATTCACTGCACTGGTGCGGATCACAGTAGCAGTAACCTGGTTCTGGGGCCAGAAGCTGTCACGGTGGTTTTCTGATTTTGGCAAAGTGGGTGGTTTCTTTGTCAGTAGCTGCAGTACCAGCTTCCCAACTCCACAGGCTGTTCACTAGCTTCCTGATGACGGAGGCAGAAGCTGCATCCCAGGCAGCCCAGATCTAATGTGACACTTGGGAAGTGACCCTGCTCAGCCTACATCACATCTCTTAACTCCTCCCATCCACCCCTGCAATCAATCCTTTCTGCTGAAACTAGTGGGAAGGTTTTGTGTCCTGAACCGGGAAGCGCTGACCAACAGAGGGTCTCTCTGAAGCTTCCCACTCCTAGAAGGGTCCTTGCACCCTGGGTATTCTTTTGTTTCCCAGGCCTTCAGTCTGTGGAGACCTTCAGGGCAGAAGACATACCCTCAGGCAGACAGGCCTTATCTAAGGCCCAGGAACTTTACAGATTTTCCAAATAAAGCAGTAAACAGCTAAATCTGAGTATTTCAATTCCCAGGTCCCAGCTACTTCTCCTTAAAGACAGAGGCTCTGGGAAGATTTTTCTGACCACCCAAAACTAGGTTAGGTCCACACAGATATGCACTTCTGTGTTGACACCCACGGAGTCCAATAATTATGTGTTATGTGCAATCTGTCTGTTGAGCCCTGGAGGGGAGGAAATTTGCTTCATTCACTTTTTTTTTTTTTTTTTGGCAGTACACGGCCTTCTTATTGTTGTGGCCTCTCCCGTTGCAGAGCACAGGCTTTGGACGCGCAGGCTTAGTGGCCATGGCTGGCTCAGGGGCCCAGCCGCTCCGCGGCATGTGGGATCTTCCCGGACCAGGGCACGAACCCGTGTCCCCTGCATCGGCAGGCGGACTCTCAACCACTGCGCCACCAGGGAAGCCCCATTCACTTTTTTTTTCTTTACATTTTTTAAATTGAGGTGTAATTCATATAACATAAAATTCACCATTTTAAAATGTATACTTCAGTGGGTTTTAGTGTATTCACTATTTTGTGCAACCACCACTACTGTCTAATTCTAGAATAGTTCCATCACCCAAAGAGCTCCACACCTAATATACATAAATAGCAGTTAGTCCAATTTTCCCTATCCCCTTCCCCTGGCAACCACTAATCTACTTTCCGTCTCTGTGGATTTGCCTATTCTGAACATTTCATATAAATGGAGTCATACAACATGTGGCCTTTTGTGCCTGGATTCTTTCACTTAGCGTGCTTTCAAAGTTCATCAATATTATAGCATGAATCAGTACTTAATGCCTTTTCATGACTCAATAGTATCCCATTGTATGAAAAAACCACATTTTGTCCATTCAGCAGCTGATGGACATCTGGTTCGTTTCCACTTTTTGGTGACTGTGAATAGTGCTGCTATGAATATTCACTTTTGTATCCCCGGTGTCTAGTGCAGTGCCTGGCACATAGTAAGTACTTGATTAACGTTTGCTGAATGAAGAAGAGTCCTGCTGACTCTTGTAAAGGTTTCCTTCTCCATGTGACATAGTGGCAACTCTTCCATGACAAAAAAGAGCTGTCCTCAGCTGCCTATCAACGCCTGCCTCATTTGCTCACTGGTCCCACATCTCTGGGAGACTCTTCCATGCTGTTTGAGTTTCACCAGGAGAACATGATACCCTTTTGCCTATCATCCTCACGAAGAGCAGGGAGATGCTTCAACTTATTTCTACTACAAACACATTTACTTCTCTTTCATCCTTCCTAGAGCATCCTTTCATGCTGTATCCTACAACCTACCTTTTCTCTTGCCCTGTCAGCTGGGCCCTTTCCTCTCGAGCACCAGCCTGATATGCAGTGTCACGTGCTTCAGTGTGCTCCTGGATTTCCCGTTGTTAGCTCTGACCCACCAACCCGGCTGACGTCTACACCGTCAACACCAACAGAGATCCAGCCCTCTCACCACCCAGTCACTTCCTCACACTCCAGACCCAGGACTCGGTCTTTATCATCAAGGATGTACATCTTCTAGAACTTTAAATCAGTGTTCACATACCCAAGTTATTCCGGACATACTTAAACATATTCCAATAACTAAAGCGTGTAATAAAAAAAATTTAAATTTAACTTAACTGTTAAAATTCTGTTCCTGAGCCATACTAGTCACATTGTAAGTGCTCAACAGTCACACGTGGCTACTGGCTACCATACTGCACAGCACAGTGCTAGAAAACAAACTAACTTTCTCCCCTAGGGCAAAGTAAGACAGATATCAAATCATCTGGGATCCAGAACAAATCAGGGGCATAAAAAAGCCCTAAATACTAAGGACTGTGGATTCTGTTCTTTGTTCAGTCAACGAGCATTTACTAAATACTCTACGAGCATGTCATGGGCCTTCAGAGGGGACACAGGTTGGGAGAGACGTGTCATGTGCACTTAAAATGCACTTCCCCACAGTGACAGTTTCATAGTGTGGTTAGTTGTTTAAGTTTAGCTCTCAAAAGTTGATTGGACCCATAATATAATTGAAATACTATAAAGATACAATTGTGTTTAAGTCTGAAATTGAAACTATGAGTCTTGTTTTCCCAACAACATAACATTTAAACATATATACCCAACATGTTTTTAACAAGACACACAGTCCGTAAGGTCCTCAGCATAGTTGGCCAGGCTCAAAGTCTAGCCTTATTTGAGCAACTGAAAGTCAAAAAAGGGAGAAGAAACTGGGATGCGGGCCTCAAAGCCAGATGCTCTGTGGGCTTAGGCTGATGACTGACCTCTAACCCCAAAGAAGAAACACTGTTTTCCGACCTTCTTATTGTAGGAGTCAAAATATTTTCCCTCTTGTCAAGAGGCGAGATGAAGAGGAAAACAGAAGCACTGACAACAGATGAGGGATTAGGATTCCTAGGTGGGGATGAGCAATTAAGGGGTGCCACAACAGTGAGGGGGAGGCGGGGAGGGGTGGAGTGAGTCCCCGAGGCAGCAGGCGCCCAGCCTTGCCGGATTAGGAAGGAAAGGGAAGAGGGTAAGGTTTCTCATAAAGGAGCTGGAGGGAGGGCTAGAGCTGGGGGTAAGGAGAACATAGGGATGAGGAGAACTGAAAGGAGGGGCTCAGGTGAGGCTCCTCATCTGAATCTAAAGGTCACATTTAAGGGCATCTGAGAACTGAAAACTGCTGCTGCTCAGGATGATGGTGATGAAGATGACGGTGGTGATGGTGATAGTGATGAAGAGGAAGATGATGGTGATGATAATGATGATGATGGTGATGATGATGATTGTGATTATGGTGATGATAGTGATAGTGATGATGATGGTGTTGGTGGTGATGATTATGGTGATGACAGTGATGGTGATGATGGTGTTGGTGGTGATGATGATTATGGTGATGATAGTGATGGTGATGATGATGGTGTTGGTGGTGATGATGATGGTGTTGGTGGTGATGATGATGGTGTTGGTGGTGATAATGATTATGGTGATGATAGTGATGGTGATGATGGTGTTGGTGGTGATGATGATGGTGTTGGTGGTGATGATGATTATGGTGATGATAGTGATGGTGATGATGATGGTGTTGGTAGTGATGATGATGGTGTTGGTGGTGATGATGATGTTGGTGGTGATGATGGTGTTGGTGGTGGTGGTGATGAGAATGATGATGGTGGTGATGATGATGATTGTGATTATGGTGATGATGATGGTGGTGGTGGTGGTGGTGACAGCACCTAACAGTTGACATTTCCTTTTTCTACATGAGACAAACTGTTCAAAGTCCTTCATAAAGACATTGTTATGTAATCCTCATCAAATGGGAAAGATCTCAAGCAGTGGGGAGTATTGACTTAAAACCCTAAGGGAGGAGTAAGAGAGACAGAAAGGAGGTGAGCAGCCTGCCCAAGGAAGGGGAATAAAAGGACACTTCTTGGGGCTATAAGTTTTATCCCATTTGCTCTGTCAGCTGTAATAACCACTCTCTGGTTGTTCAGTCTCAGATCAAACAACCAACGCTGGGCCTGTCTTCCTAAAATCAAGAACCAAACTCTCACCAGAGGCTCAAACAACATTTGTAGATAATAATGATGACATGTTTTTGGAGTCCAGCAAACCTGAGTTCAAGTCCCACTTTGAGGCTTTTACTAGTTCTTAATAGTTAGCAGTTGACCTTGGGCAGGTTATTTTTTAACCTTTCTGAATGCTGTCTTCATCATTCTCAAAATGGGGAATGAGCTGAATAAACCATCAGAATTCTCCACCTTCACAAACTCACCCTCTCCTTACCAGAAAAGCTTAAAAAAAAAAAAAAAAAAAAAGGCAAAATAACCCCATCTCCTAAAAAGCAAACAAAAAAAGGCTTCATCAAACACCCACCCCAGGCTCAGAAATCAGGAGTCAGCATGATCCCACCAATAAGCACTAAGGCTAGTTCTGAGATACATACTGGATATTGGAAAAAATGGAGGTATGAACAATACAAACTACCAAAAACCACACTTCCCTAAGTCTTCTCTGGCTCCGGAACACGTGACACTCCCAGAGGCTGCCTCTCCAGCTCTGGCTCGCCCGGACCAGCGCAGTCTCGTGTGCCCGCCTGCAGCTGAGGGGTGGCTAGAGAGCCCCCCTCACAGTGTCCAAGGCGTGCAACTCGTCCAGTGGCACGGGACCTCACGCCCGAAGGGCCCCGCATTTGGCTGTTGCCGCTGTCATGAAATCCTTAATGATTAATCATTATTCATGATTCTCAGGGGCCTAACGTGCCCTGCATCTTCATTTTACACTGACTGGGCCCTGCAAATTATGTCGCTGGTCTGGAGGTGCCTGACTCAGAAGCAGCTCAATTCGCAGCAACAGCTGGTGAGCTGTGGGGCAGCCCTCACGCTCAGGTCAGGGCCAGAACTAACAACTTCCTTTGAATGAAACGGACTAGCTTTCATTCTCAGGAAGAAAGGATCTGAGCCCGCATTACTCTCTCAAAAACAGACAAATGAACAAACAAACAAAAAGCGGCAACTGCAATTCCATGTGAGAGGTGGCATAAGTAAGGCAATTAAGCCTTAATTTCCTTCTGGCTGTCTCCAGTACCCTAGAGGGAGAAGCCATCAGATGCTCACTTGGAGATGCTAGTGGCAGTGCTGTTACTTCCAGCCCCCCAGTGCGGGCTGGGTTATGAGCAGGGCAGCACACAGCAATCACTCCGAGCAGAGGGGGAGGAAGCACAGGAGACATACTCACATCAAGGAATCAGTGACCCTAAATAGAAAATTCAGGACACAAAGGAAGGTTAATACCCAGAGCCAAGCAAAAGATTCAACGAGGAGAAGCATTTCCGTATGTGTGTGTGTGTGTGTGTGTGTGTGTGTGTATGTGTGTGTGTAACTGAAAACTGAGGCTGTAAGAACTGTATTTTTAAAACTTAGAGACGTTTTTAAGAAGTGACAAAACTACTTCTAAATTCTTCATTTTCCTGGTCAGGACAATTCTTCACAGGGAACCAAAACGATTAGACTCTGACACAAAGTAAAACTGCCGTAACTGCCTTCAATTCTTAGTTTACCTGAAGATGTAAACATACGGCAGGGGCATGAAGGGCAGCCCACCTGGGCCTCTGTGAACACCCCACGCTTCCCAGCTCCCCGAGGAGGGCAGAGCCGGGGATGGAGGCTTGCTGAGGAACTTCAAAGATCAGGCCTCTACTACCACCAGAGAAGCTACCCACAGAAACTGAGCTAATTCCACACCAGGGAGAAAAGTCCCCGGTGCTGGCAATCACATGCTCAAACCCGTAGACTCAGTCAGGTGAAAACCAACCAAGTTCACCCCAGTGAAGCGATTTAAATTAGCTTTTCTTTGCAATGGTTTTATCAAATAGACACTTCAGACTGGGCCGCCTTCGTTACCTGCCATATTCCAAAAGCGTCGTGTGGACCCGTGATTCTTCATCCAGCAGCTCCTCTGCTCCCCGCTGGCGTCTGTACTTCCGACGGGGCTTGTAAGCATCCTGAGAAGTGGATGGGGAGGCCGGGAGTTACTAAGCGTGAGGAGGCTGGTCCAGCCTGCCAGGGGCGGGAGTCCTTTCCCATGGCAGTGAGTGTACAGCTCCCCTTCAGGAGGACAGCTGGCACATGGCGACTGCCTTCAAGGGGTCTGCCCCTTTGATTTTTATACTGGAGCAAATATTTCCACCCAATCTATTGCTTGTCAACTTTGTTTAATCTTCTTGGGTTTTTTTGTCCAATTTAATATTTCATGCAATCAAACTTATCAATCAACTTACTTCCTAACCCAGGGACTGTAAAAAAAAATAAACTCTTGTATGTTATTTTTATAGATTATATTTAGCCTTTTAATCTATTCAGAATTTTTTTTGGGGGGTATAGTGAAAGGTAGGTATCTATAGATATATGTTTTTCTCTGAATGGAAAATTAAGAATCCCAACATCATCAGTTTAATAGTCTATCCTTTCCTTGATTTAAAATGACAACTATATACATATATATAAAACATGTACCAATATTACCCTCTTCAATTCCTCTTGCTTTATGAGTCTTTATCCTGTCTCCACTGTTCTTTTTCAAATTTCCTGGCTATTCTTACACATTTTCTCTTCCAAATGAATTCTAGCATCAGCTTGTCAAGTTCATTATGAAAAACTGTTGAGCTTTGACTAGAATCACACCAAATTTATACATTACTTGGGACGAACTGACATCTCTATAATACTGAATCTTGCCTTGAAAAGCAAGATTTATCTCTCTATTCAAATCCTTTTTATTCTTGAATACAATTTTCCAGAAAACAATACAAATTTTCCAGTCACTACATATCCAGACCTTTCTACCACCCAGAGACATAAACTGTGCAACAATCATAGATATACATGTTAACCTAGAATGTTTAAAAAAAAAATTCTCTCATGGCATAGAAATCTCCATTACCAGAAAAGGAAAGTAAATACAAACCCTTCACAGATATATATCTCTTTACAAAAGTGTTTTGAGGTTTATCCTTAAAAAACTTATAAAAACACAAAATGCACTTTAAACTTTCAATGACTTTTTAAAATTATTAGAGTATTATTTAGTTATAAATGTAGAAACACAGACCTCTTTTGTGTAGGACACATTCTGAAACTGCATATATATATATATATATATATATATATATATATATATATAAAATTTCCTAAACACAAAGTACACGGCACGTAGTAGGTGCTCAATTAATGTAGGTCTTCACCCACAGATGACCTGGTTTGTCATTCTACCCCAAATGAATGTCCTTCTTGACTGCCAAACTGGCATCAAACAATACCTTAATAATATTTGCTCAGGACTCTGGGTGCAAACAGGCAGCTGTTTGTGCAAGGTATTCCAGTTTGTCCCTGAATCTTTCCTTCTCCACTAAAGTAGTTCACCACACCTAATCTCTACCTGGACATCACCAGGACAAGCACACTATCAGGTTTCTCTAGACAGTGGTATTTTAATGCTAATTAGAATTGTTCCCCTCTTGATAATTCTTGTTAACTTTATTATTATCTCACTTTTTGTTATGGAAAGTTTCAAACATACAGAAAAACATCCTTTCTGTAACATATATAATCTCAACAATTTTGTGGAAAAGGAATGAAACAGGTGCTGGGATGGCCCTGGACGGTTGTTCTTGTAACTCACTGCCGCAAATATTCCTAGGTTGCTGCTGGTGCCTACATGAATAGGAAGCTCTAAGTAACACAAAACAGATTTACGGGGAAATGAAAAACATAATAGACCCATAGGACGTCAGTTACTGTGTACGATTTAATTTCCACGGAGCTCTACCATTACAGCAGCACTATATGACTGAGCTTAACTGCTGCTTTCCTTAGTTACCATTCATAGAGTCAACGACCCCAGACAGGAAACTGGAGTTTAAAGAAGGACTGACTCCAAAACAATAGCATACTGAAACCGACAGCCACAGGACCTTTTATTCTGCCAAACAATGACAAATGTTGGCCTTCGTGTAATTATCCTTATACTTTAAAGCACGCCACATACACACACCTTTTACATTTTATAACTACACCATGAGGTAGAAGCAGGGCAGATGCCATTACCTCCCCCTTGCTACTAAAGAAGCAGAGATTAAATAATTCGCCTCTCAGTTACGGTGGGCACCCCCTTCAGGAAATACCCAGCGGGCAGCAAGACAGCCACAGCAGCCACTGCCCTCCAGAGCTCCAGGGGACCGGACCACACCCAACTCAGCAGGAAGCACATCTCAGTCTCCTAGGGCTCACCCGGCAGCCCAAACCCAAACCCTACTCTAACGGACACACCTCCGCCCACCAGCCCCTGAACAAACGCTGCCTTCCACCCAGAGGGGCTCCGCTGATGTTCCCATCAGCAAGTGCAGGGCCCTGACACACCCCAGAAGAAAGTCATTATAACTGAGACAAATCAGGTTGTTTTCTTCATTCTCACATGAATAAAACAACAACCACAACCACAAAAATGAAGCCCTGGGAACTGAGTGAGGGAATGATGAGAGACGGATGGCAATCATGTCTATGGGTAGGAAAGTTAGCTGGGGAGGTAGGGTTTTCTCCAGACTCCCCTAAACTTTGGTTTTCCTCTATTCTCTTTTACGTGAGCTCTGCTGTGCAGGCCTGTCTTCTGTTCTTTTTTATTTTCGGTACGCGGGCCTCTCACTGCTGCGGCCTCTCCCGTTGCGGAGCACAGCCTCCGGACGCGCAGGCTCAGCGGCCACGGCTCACGGGCCCAGCCGCTCCGCGGCATGTGGGATCCTCCCGGACCGGGGCACGAACCCGTGTCCCCTGAATCGGCAGGCGGACTCTCAACCACTGCGCCTCCAGGGAAGCCCCTGTCTTCTGTTGTTTGAGGTCCGGCACAAGTCCCACCTCAGGTCCCCTTGAGTTTGTACCAAACAGTGTAACTTGGTGGGTAAGAATGAGCTCACTGTTTTGTATACATGAGCCAAGACGGCTTCTGTATATCGACTCCTAGCTTTACTTCTTCACAGCAGGCTGAGACCCACAGCTCAAAACCCTCCAGCGCCAACCTCAAACTTTTCACAGCCCCAGTTGTTTAAAAGAGGGCCCCACTAAGCAGAGCCGAGCGGCTTACAGCCCGCCCACGTTGCATGCTCTGCCGAACCACACCTGACATTTGCAAACCACAGATACGACAAGCCCCATGGCTATAAAGACCCCAGGCTGCAGCTGCCCTGCAGATTTCTCCAACCTGCCCCGGCCGAGGCTCCCTCGTTTCCTTGCCTCCCCTTCTGAATGGTGGCCCCGGCGCCTAGGCCTCGGGATGGCCTGCGCACTGACAGCCTCCCCACCCTTCAGGCTAACCTGTCAAAGCATCGCCCAGAGACACTGTGTGTGCTACTGCTAACCCCCCGTCACATCTTTTCCCTTGACGAGTCCCGAAATCCCTTGAATCCCTTACAGCTGCAATGCTCCTGCTCTCACCTCATACCCTAGAATGCGGTCTGGCACACAGTGAGTGCTCAATTACTATTATGGAATGAATATATATGGAGTCAGACAGACAGGGTTTTAACCCGTGCCCCATTACTACCTCTCTGATTTGGGGCAAACTACTTTAACCTCTGAGGTTTTCCATCTGTAAAATAGGTATATGGAGAGAGTCGTAAGGATTAGCCAATCTACTTAACGTTATCTGATACACATTAAGGGCTAAGATATACATACATGCGTATATTTGCTATTATTGATAAAATGTACTAATATATTTTTTTTTACTTATGTTGCCATGTTTACATTTCATGTCCTGGAAAGAAAGGCCCTCCTCACAGCGTTTCCTATGGAAGAACACAGTGGAGTCGTAGTTTTAAATGACCTGGTCTCTTAGGGGACCAATAAGAAGTCTTTTTTTTTTTTCCCTCTGTCCCCTCTGTTCTCATACAAAATTCTAAACATTACCAAGAAATGCTCAGCAAATAGTAAGCAAATGTATCTTTGGGGGCTTTGGGTAAAATTTCACGGCTACTCTTTACTCAAGGTTGAGAGGGAGTAAAAGACCTCACTGCACAGGTCAGATACTTCATGAATATGGAAGGCTGACAGTTCAGAAAGGGAGGAAGTAGACTGTACCACAGCACATTAGGTGAGACAAATGAGCGATTACGATTACGATGCGAGAGTGGAAGGGTAAGGGGAGGCCTGTCCTGGGCAATAGTTTCATTTTCTTATGTCCTTTGAAAATACCACCTCCCATCAAGCGGGCCTTCTACAAAGCGGCCGCCTATTCCGTAAAAAGGAGGTATGGAGACGTCAAGGAAAGAACACATCTCAAAGGAGAAGCAGAAGTACTGGGAATAATCCCCAGGATGAGGAAAAATGAGGCCAAGACAAAAAGAGAGAACACTGGAAGGTGATGAGCTCAGAAGTTAAAAGTTCACACAACAGCCTTTCTGCCAGGCAATCTTGGCAAGAGGTACTAACAGGTTGAGGCATAACCTCTGAACCAACTCCACTTCATGGAATGTAACCCAAGTAAATAATTAAAGATAAAAGAAAAAATTTAGCTATGGGGATGTCCTACATGATAGCCAAAACAAAACAAAACCAAACCAAAAAAAACCCCCCAAAAAACAAACTAAGCTAGTTAAGTTAGTACCACACAATGCGTAATGTACAGCCACTGAAAATGCTATGGAGGTATATTTATTGGCATGGAAATATATCCTTGATTATACTGTTGAGCAGAATAACCACACAACAAAACAGAATATATAGTATCACGTCATTTTTTGTGATCTCTAATTTTCTATATTGATATCTATAACTATGTATTTCCTACTTGGAATAACAGTGGTTATCCCTGGCTGGTGGTATCGTGGGTGATTAAGTCTTTGTACTTTCTCTCCATTGCCTAATTTTTCATTATTACCACAGTAGTAGTATGAAAGAAAAATAACCTTTTGTAAAACAAAAAATCATGCATCGAAAAAATAGATGAGCTACATAACCAAGGATGAATGCAAAAAACTGGAACAGTCCTACAAAGATGGCGAAAGACAAGACAAGCTTATATTCTTATAAGCTAAAACTTTTTGAAAAATATTAAAATGTTTAATATTTATTTTTAAAAAGACACATAAGCAAGAGTAAGTAAAGTCTGCTTGTTGAGGCACAGTGATAACTTGTTAATAGATGGAAGAAAAAGACAACAGGACAGTCTCCACGTGGCACCCATTCTCCAGCTGGACAAATGGTCTTCAAACGGGCAAAGGCAGAGTAGATGCCCTCACAAGGGCAGAGCACCCAACCGCTCTGCATGCATTTGAGTCTCTGGGACCCTGATAAATAACACCCCAGGGTCCTGAAATCAGTCAGAAACATTAGGGCCAAATCAGTGTCAGGGATGTGCAGGAAATCAGAGACCAGGTGAAGAGTGAGAAAACTAGAGACGCACCAACACCTGCTGTGTCTGAGGAGCCAGATGTCAAATGAAAACCTGGCTGCCTCTTCTCAGCTCTGCAACTGTGTACGGAATTTATTAACCTTTCTGAGTTTCAACTTCCTGATTTATAAAATGGAAATGTAACGCATAAGTCCTTGAGTGTTGATGAGTACATGAGATAATGCTTGTAAAACGCCTCATTAGATGTCAAGCACATAGAAGGCACTCAGTCAGTACCCGGCAGCTACATGCATATTTTATAAAAGGCTGGCTCTAGAAACCCGGCACTGTATGTAAGAGCGAATTTTAATCCTTAATTTACCATTCAGAGTTTAAATTTGGGATTCTACATTTGTCAGTAAGGGGTAGGTAAGAAACAGTGATGAGACATCTGAAGGGCAGAACTGGAGAGAGGCTGGAAGGAGAAGAAAACATTCTTGAGAAACTAAGACTTGCCAAGAGCCCCACCCTGGTCACCCAGGAAAGACTTTATTCCCTTTACGAGGGGAGGGACTCCCCTTGGAGAGAGTGACAGCAAACAAACCCCAGCAAGCTGTTTCATGTCTTACACTGACTCACAAGAAGAAGACAGGGACATGGAGCCCTGGAGTCCCTGACAAGCTCCTGGGACCCTCACTCCAAGGCCGCAAGCAAGCGTGTGCAGCAGTGGTGGGTGGGAAGGACGGAAGTTAATGGCAACAGAGCTCAGCTCAGAAACCTAAGAAGACAGCATCTAGAAATGGGGGAGTATTCTCAGTAGACAGAGAGTGTAGAAAACAAACAAACAAAACCCAAAGGCCAGCTCTGGCCATCCATAAAAATTTTTTTATCATTCCTGTTGCAAATGTATTGACAGTCAACGGAGAAGTAAGTTCGCACATAAAAGAAGGAAATAAACTAAGCAATTTGAACTATTATCAGAGACCTACAATTTTTTTTTCCATTTTCCTTTATCTTTTTATTATTTTCTAATGAGCTGCAAACAGCATTTTATCTAGCATTTTATTGCATCCTGGCTCCATCATCACCAATGTGACCTAGGGCAACCTACATAACCGATCTGTGCCTTAGTTTCCTCACCTGTCAAAAAAAAAAAAATACTATTACTTCATAGGGTTGTGGTGAGCACTAGATAAGTTATATATAAATGCTTAGAACAATGTTTGGGCCCTATATATTTGTCACTGTCATTATCTCCCTAAATTCCATTAAGAATTTAAGTCATATTGCCAAGCAGAAGACGATTATCTTTAAAAACTCCATTACAAATGAGAAGAAGAAATAATGTGTCTCTAGAGGCCTGAAATGTTGAATAGGTAAAGAGACATCAGGCCCAGTTTGATCAACAGCTACACTGGCCTTTTATTCTTGGTGATACAGCCAAAAAATGCAATGTTTCTCACTCTCTACCCAGGGCTCCAAGTGAGATTTGCACATGAAGATATTCAATTAAACATTAAATATTTTTTACACTATTGATTCTATGTATAAAATAGATAACTAATGAGAACCTTTTGTATAGCACAGGGAACTCTACTCAGTGCTCTGCAGTGACCTAAATAGGAAAGAAATCCAAAAAAAGAGGGGATATATGTATACGTATAGCTGATTCACTCTGCTGTACAGCAGAAACTAACACCATGTTGTAAAGCAACTATACTCCAATAAAATAAAATAAAATAAAACAACATGCTGAAAATATCAAAAAAAAAAAGAATTGGATTTTATAAGATTTGATACAGTAATATATGCCTGTAGTTATAATTTTGGAAAAATAAACTTCCTACAGCTTCTTAATTAAAAACAATTAAATAGTTTTTACGTTATTGTTTTTGCATAGGTAATACACAGACTTAGTATAAAATCCAAGTAGTACAGAGTTTATAGGGAAAAGAGAATTTCCCTTCCTCTCCTGCCACTGGCTCCCCAGCTCCCTGTATCAGAGGGAGAAATGAAAGCATTTCTTTTCACTTCTTTTAAATGAAGCATCATTTAAAACAAGGGAAAGCAACAGCACATCCAACCAATTGGTTATTATTTGTCATGAAAATGCGATTAGGAGGAACCTTTAACAGCATACAAGACTCTATATTGGTAAGTGGAAAAAAAAAACTACAAAATTACATTCAAAGTATAATTCTAATTCACTATAAAAATACACATTAAAAACACAGAAGAAATATGTCCAAACATCAAAAGTGGCTGCTTCTGTGTTGTTAGATTAAGGTTGATTTTCTTCCTCTCACCTATCAATCTTTTTAAAGAAAACTTTAAAGATGTTCTAAACTGAACATCTACCTCACAACCAGGAAAAAAAATTACTTGCTGTTCTATCATGTCCTCTTGGTATTATTATTTAATAGTGCCACCAAATCTGAAAACGGCACCTGGCTTCAGAGTATAACTATGTTAAAGGTTTTCCATTTCTCCCATTTCCAAAATGGCACTGTGGAAAAGATACAAATTACAACCATAAACTGACAAAGGCTTTTCTGTTTTAAATGAGCATTTCACGTCTTTCATCATCAAACTACTGTTATTCTTTTCACAGTAATCACCTGGGGAGACCACACATTTATTCTTAAAAGTAAAAAAAAAAAAAAAAAAGCAGAATAACTCTAGACATTATTTTCTAAAGAAAGTGAATTTACACCCAGGCATTGCGGCTCCATTCCCATCAGCTCAAGTAGGAAGGCTGAGGGGTGAAGGCTGACAAGGTCCTGCTGGGCTCTGGCCCAGAGTGTTTTGAAAAGGCCCAAAGCTCTCCTCTGGCCCTTGTACTGGGGAAGTGGGCACATGAGTGCAGACCCTGTGGTTAAGATACACTGTGCTTGGGGACAAAGGCCATCCCAGAGTTTCCCACACAAAGCTCAGACGCTACTCTGCCTCTCTGAAGGCGTCATGGTGGTGGTCACCTCAATGCATCAGCTCTAGTTCGTCATCTGCTCTTTGGAACTATGTGAAGTTTACAGCTGCCGCTGGCACAAATGAGGAAGGGCTTCGGGTCTGGAAAACTGGAAGTAAGGGAAACAGGGCAGTGGTTGTGGCACGTTCTACCCTGAACGCTGGCATCGGGTACCAGGCACGCACGGCAGGCAGGGCCTCCCTCACATGTGCACCTGAGATCAGCTCCTGGGCAACCCGGCAGATAGAAACCTCGGGGGGCAGGGGCTTTTGTGATTTACCTCAAAGGGCTACTTGGAGGCTACGACCCTACGTTCTTCCCTTACAGAAGAACTCGGGCAGGGAACTCACCGAGAGGTCAACAACTGTCTTGATGGCCTTTTCTTTTCTCTTGACGAAGTCATCATCCTGCCAGACAAGAAGACACAGGGATGAAACAAATCTTCCTGCGTAAAGACTGAAACTCAACTGGACTGCTCAGCAGTCCGTCTTATAAACTGACTTCTCATCACAACTTTGCCTGAAGAAGTCTCAATTTTCGAACAAATTGGAATATATCCTGCATGGGAAAAAGCTAGGGCCTCTGCCGATGGCTGCAAAACAGATCCCTATAGCCGGTGAGAAAAAGGGGGGACCACAGAGTGTAGTGGTGAAGACAAGCGTTTTCACTTCAAATCCGTATGAGCTCTGAAACCTCAGCAAGTTACCTAACCGCTAAGCCTTAGCTTTTCCACCTGCAAAACGGGGATGATACCGCCTATCTCAGGGAACAGTCATGAGGATCAAAAAATAGAAGGCATGTGATGTGCCGGGACTGGAATACAGTATCTGACAGTGACCAGCTAGTACTGTTGTTGTGATTACTATTCAGCTGTTACTATAGGTGTGTCCCAAGCAGGTGGGCTCTCAAAAACCTTTATATGACTATACAAAAATACACTCTTGTAATGCTCTTATAATTTAACAAGAGGTCCAGATCCAGTACGAAAATTGAGAGACAAGGACAAAACTGTAGGGCTTGACACTCATGCCCATTTAAACAGGCAATTCTAATGAACCAGGAGGCCCAGTTTCAGGGGTGATCAGGTGGGGGCAGGGAGGCCACGCAGGTGGGTGGGAGTGCAGGGGAGCCTGAGCGTACTCTGCGCCTTCCCAGGGGTCCCTCACTGTGCACTCAGGTTCACAACTGGGCTAGAAAAGAACACTGACCTCAGGGAGACTGTAGGTTTTCTGGAACTGGGAAATGGAGTAGGAACGGATGTAGTCGCCCATCTCTTCTTTTGTTTCTATAGCTCGCTTCACCAGCCACTGGGGAAGAAAGTGAGGAACTGTGAGCCGACGGGGATGAAACACACTGTGGTAAAGGCCAGCTCAGAGACGGCACAGGTCCTGCGCCCGAATCACAGAACGTGAACTGCCCAGGCGGCGAATAACCACCAACACGTACTGCCCGCAGGAAAAGCAGCCGCTGGGTGTCTGGATGCTGAGATCCAGGGGGACCTGAGCTGACAGCCGCGCAGGAGCCTTCGGGCCTCGCTTCAGGTGCCCGGGCCTCAGTTTCCCTCTCTGCTAAAGAGGAGGTGAGAGTATCAGTTCCCTTCACGTCACAGAGCAATTGTGGGAGCAAATGAAACACAAGTACTAGACAGCTCTGTAAACACCTGGAGCCCGACGCAAACAGAGCTGTCCCCCAAACCTCCCTGCGCCTAGTGGCAGATCTTACTGGAGCTCTCTCCTTCCCGTGCTGCTTGCACCACAGACCAGAGGGAGGGAAGGGAACCAGTGAGAATGCCTAGTGTAACCCTCGTGTGATAGGTGGGAAAAAATCCCCCCGATATTCAGACTTGAGACCAGGGGTACTGAGTACAAGCCCTAGGCTTCAGGTTAGCTCGGCACCCACAGCAGAGCTCTCGAATCCACCCAACGCTATAAGGTAATTGGCACTGGCCGCGTTTTACAGAATCGGAAGCTCGGAGAGACGACGTGATCCGCCCACCGACCCACAGCCAGCAGCCACACAGCTGCCGGCCACATCAGGACACCGTGCGTCTGGGCTTCACGCCACGTGTCCTGGGTCGACCGGGTCGATACGCACAAGGAGCCGCTCCTCACGCCCGCTGACTTACAACTCGAGGGAACTGAAACACACACGTGCACACACCCACGCCCCACAGGCTGCGGGAGGCCCAGGTGCTCTGCGGGTGAGAATGCAAAGTGCAAAAAGAGCCTTTGCTTCTCCTCCTGACTCTTCATTCATTCCCGTTATTACTAAAGAACTTTATGGAGGGATGCCATTCTCTCTCCAGAGAGAGCTACTACATCTCAGAAGCAGTTTCTGGACAGGAGCTGTGCTTCCCCGGGGTGGGGCCACACGTGGCAAGGTTCAGATACATGCACATGGCACAGGGCTCCTGCGGGGACGGCAGGAACGTGCGCTCAGGGAGGGCGGCCAGCTCAAGTAAAGGACACACTTAGGAAGCAGCTTCCCAGGACAGCAGTGGCTGCAAATAATTCTATGAGGAGTATTCTTTTGTTGCTAGTATCTTCCATTTGTTCCCATCATTCCACTCCACCCCACCTCCAAACAATGACCTCAGGCACTGACTAAAATCCAGAAGGGCAGGGGCAGAAAGTCGGAGGGCATTCGGGGCTACTCCAGCCCCTCACCTGTACCCCAGCACCGGCCCTGGACATCTAAGGAGGCTGAGTCACTGTTCAACTCAATTTCTCTCTGCTTTGCTTTGCATCGGGAGATCCAGTTTCTGGCCTTTCATTGTTGTTGCCTTTTCAGATGTGCCTCTGTTAATTAGATCGACACTGAGTTGTAACTTGGCTGGATCCTGGAGAACATGCTCAGATGAGGAAGGCAAAGCCCGTTGATTCAAAGGATTCAAAGGATTCCTTAGAGACTCGACCGCTGTGTTTTGGAGTTCCCAGCATGAAGGGCTGCTGAGGGAACCTCTAGGACAGCTGAGCTCTGCCATAAGCCCCTAGCATTTGAGAAAAATACCTACCCTCACAGGATTCATGTGCCCCACATGGGAGAAAAAGACGTGACCTGGAACTACCAGTAGCCGGAAGTTAGCTCTTCTTTCCTCCTGGTTGCATTCAGAGAGTGTCACCACAGCTGTGCTAAACAGCGCAAACAAGGGTGGTGGGCCTCTAGTCCCACACAAGACAACCAGTGGTTCCCAGTGGCTGGTCCACGATTGCTCTTTCACTGGTGTCTGGCAAAACAGAAAACTACAGGCATGTGGCGAGTTTTTCATAAGGCTACATGTATTCCATTTGAAGGACTGTCCTTTATTCTGAGAGTGAGAGTTAAATGGCCTTTCTTTTAGGATGGTAAAGAAAGCAAAGTAATTGTTGCCTTTAAAAACGTCCCTTCTTGCCAAAATACAGGTTGCAACCGCAGGTCAACCTCTATGTGCACTTCAAAATTTTACAGATCCACGAAATTAAGATATGGGGTAACCATTGAGAGAGGCTCTCACATCCAGACAGGAAGCCCTCCGACATTCCGCTCACAACACAAACATTAGATACTCAAAATGCCCAAACCAACTGTAGACAATCACTTCCCTTTCATCCCCTTCTCATATATGGACTAGAGTTTGGGTCCTCAAAGTTCTAGCAGAGTTTTGAGTAAGGTCTAGTCACTAGAGATCCAGGCTTCAGGGGAAAGGGCGACAACTTCACAGTATGATGGGGTTGGAGGCTTCTGTAAGCATCTACACAGACTCCCTACTTCTTACTTTCACAAAATGATTGGGTACCATCCATCCCCTAACAGACAAACAAGTCAAATCCTGAGTTCAAGTCCTAGCCTCAAGTTTACAAATTTCAGTTATAAATGTCAACGTATTTGATTTGCAGTCTAGTGCAGGGGAAGAGTCCCAATAACAGTTAACAACAACAGAGACAACTATATAACACTTACAGAGCACTCACTGAAAGGTGCCAGCCCTTCAATCAAGTGCTTTACACATAATAACTTACTCAGCTTCCATCCCACCAGGTAGGTACTATTATTATTTCTACTTCTCAGGTAAGAAGTTTAGTCATCTGCCCAAGATCACACAGCTGGAAAGTGGCAGAGCCAAGATGTGAACCCGGGAAGTCTCCAGAGTCCAGGCTCTTCACTGCTACGCTACATAATCTGAACAGAATCACAAAACCCCTCCTGCAGGGGCTGTGCGGCTTTCCTCGGGGTGGCTGCATGGTGGTGGAGGGGAAAGTACAGGCTTAAAGACAAGGAGTTGAGAGGAATCTGCCTCTCCGCTCACTAGTTCTCTGCCCTTAAGCAAACTGATTATCGTTTCCGAGTCTCCCTTTCCTCAGATGTAAGACAGGCATTACAATAGATGCTTCAAAGAACTCTATTAGGATCCGAGGCAAAGTACTGTCCACCCAGCAGGCAACTAAGTTAAGTCCCTTTGCTCCTCTTCTTTCTGTGGTGCCTGGAGGAGGGGCTGAGACACAAGAACTGCACAGAATACAGGGACTTGTACAGCATGGCCACTTAATCACAGGGCCTTGGGGAAAAAGTCGGGGTGGAGATAAGTCTCCAGTTAGAAATTTAGTCCTTTGTTAGGACTGAATGCCTACAACGTGCCAGACATTCCAAGAGGTGCCGGAGACACGAGAGCAAGCAGGACAGCCATGGTACCTGCCCTCAGGAAGCTTACAGTCTGATGGGAGAGAGGTACAAATAACCGAACATTGAATGGACACGGTCACAAACTGCAGTGAGGAAGCTTCCTGTGAGGGTAGGGAATATGCCGTATAAGAGGATATAGCAAAGGAACCTGCTCTAGATCTGGCAGTCAGGGGAAGCTTTCTTGAGAAGGCTTGATAGAACTGAGATCTGGAAGATAAAGGTAAGGAGAGAAGGGAAGACCTTCCCACCCTGAAAGGCCCCGTGACAGGAGGAAGCACAGTGTGTATGAGGAAATTTGAAAGAAAGTCAGAGGGGCTAGAATAGAAAGAATAAAGAAAAGCAAAGAATAAATTGAGGCTGGAGAGGTCAAAGGGGACCAGCACATGGGGTGCGATGGGGGGGCTATGGGCTTCCATCTTTACCAGAAGGGCAATGAAAAGCTACTAATGGAAACATTCAAAGACCAGAACAGGTGACGGTGTGAAACTAGGGTAGACTGAGTACTGGCAACGTTCTGAGGAGTGTCATCGTGTTCTGCTGCCACCAAATCCATACCACACCCATCAGATCCAGGATCTAGGCCAGACGGCCCAAGAGCCAGACCCGTTACAGGAATTCCAGTGTTTGGAGGGCAAGAAACCCCACAGATGCTCTTACCTGGACAACAGGAAATATGTGAATAAAATCCATCCCCTGGATCTGGTGGGGCTCCAGCTGGTGTGGACATTTCATTCTTGGCAGGACGGAGACAATTTTTTCTGACAGAGCTCTGCTCAGAGAAAAACAACAAGCCAAGAGTGAGGACACACCAAGTGGCTCTTAAGACATCTCTCAAGTCTGGCTGCGACCCAGAGGGATCTGAGGTTTCGCAATACCAGACCATGACCATTTTTCTCCTGATGGCAAATTGAGAAAAATAAGCACAGCTGAGGCTTGTGTGTGTGTAAGGACACAAAACTACCTTCATCCTTAATTCTAAGGTCGTGCTCGTCCTACTTTTTTTTTTTTTTTTTGCGGTACACGGGCCTCTCACTGTTGTGGCCTCTCGCGTTGCGGAGCACAGGCTCCGGGTGCGCAGGCTCAGCGGCCATGGCTCATGGGCCCAGCCGCCCCGCGGCATGTGGGATCTTCCCGGACCGGGGCACGAACCCGTGTCCCCTGCATCGGCAGGCAGACTCTCAACCACTGCGCCACCAGCGAAGACCTCGTCCTACTTTTTATATTAAAATATTTTGTTTCTTGAAGTTATGGCGATGTTTTTAACAACCTTACATGGTAAAATAAAAAGTTATTAGTGTTGCATATTCTTTTACATTTCACTTAACTGCCCTACTTTTTCCAAGTCTGGAAACCATTAGGTTAAACATTAAAAAAATTGTTCTAAATATCATTTAAGCAACAAATAATTACCAGACTCTGTGCCAGGTGCCAAGAATATTAAGACAAAACATGAGGCCTCATGCTCAAACAAACAAACAAAAAAATGAAGTTCTCTACTCCAATACAAAATATTTTTGAAATAAAAAATAGCCTTTGGGGGCTTCCCTGGTGGCGCAGTGGTGGAGAGTCTGCCTGCCGATGCAGGGGACACGGGTTCGTGCCCCGGTCCGGGAAGATCCCACATGCCGTGGAGCGGCTGGGCCCATGAGCCATGGCCGCTGAGCCTGCGCGTCCGGAGCCTGTCTCCGCGACGGGAGAGGCCACAGCAGTGTGAGACCTGCGTACTGCAAAAAAAAAAAAAGTAGCCTTTAATTTTTTTTGATACTCTAAAATTAATCTTAGGTTTGGAGGACCCATACGCCCTCACTCTTCCTTCCAGAGAGAAGGTGCTTTCCACTTCTCACGAGGGACACTTGATCTGTCTCCTACACCTTGCTCAGCCTTCTCTTGAAGTGGCTGGAGGAAGAGAGCAGGAGTCAGGCTCCTTGAGGCCCAGACCATCGCCTGCCTCAGTCAGGAGCTGAGCACCCGCCCCGCTGGACGCACAGCTCAGCCCTGGCCTGGGTGGGGCAGTTTAATGGCAGGAGTGATAGAGGGAGTTGTGTGCAAGTTCACTTCACCACAGATTTAAATCTTCTCTAACCAGCTGCTACTTGATCTCCAACTGTCTGGTTCCTATTTCTTATACCTTAATCAGATCACATTCAAAAGGAGAGAACAGAGGTTATTTAACGGGTCCGCTAACCCCCAAAGCCATGGTACAAAGCCCAGGAAGCCTGAAAAACAAGTCACAAGCGGTGGCCTTGTGAGGCCATGTGGAGAAATGGGAGCTCTGGCTCAGCCTATGGATAGTTTAGGTTACACCCCATCTAAGACACTAAAAAAAAAAAAAAAATCGTAGCTAGTTACAGCAGCTACTGTGGCCTCATCTCCAAGTGTCAGACTTTTCTCTAATAGATGAAGGCCCTGCTGAACAAGGTCACCAGGTTCTTCTTAGATGCTTCAAATGCAGTAAGTTTGGGGTCTATCTATCAAAAGTATTTCTTGTTCAAAGAAATCTTGTATACTTTTGTCTTTCTGCAGTTCCATAATCCTTCTCAGGGGACAGACACCCTTAAGACCGACATCTAACTCAGGCCTGGATGAGTACTTACCTTACCTATGGTCCCTTTAGTATGTCTCATGCCCTCACTCTTGGTAGGAACCAAGGTAGCAATCTAGGGACAGAAGCCAAACAGCTCCCAGAGAATGATCCCATGATCCCTGGAGAACATGCTACAAAACCATGTTTATGTCTACAGTAGCTTTACAAAGTGGGACCAAGGTTAAAACTGCCGAGTGGAAACAGTCCCAGTCCCAGCTCCACTGATATCAAGTCCAATATGTTAAGAGAAAAAATTTGGAGAGGGAACACTGATCCCTGCTGCACACATTCACGGAAGGAAGGACTACCCACCTCCCAGGAGAGAAGTACACGGGAGGACATTTTCACTGCAAACAGAAGGGGTGTGTGTGTAATTTATCCAAAAGGTCCGAGACGGGGAAGGAAAGTGTCATCTGACTCCCAGCAGCCCCTGCAGGCCCTCCTTTCTGAGCAGCCCGTTCCTAGGACACATGCATCTTCTCTGCCACGAGGTACATGTCCTGCCCCAGTTGAGAAGCCTCTGGTCGTCCAACTCTTCCTGGGGCCCAAATGGGACAGTTTAGTAGGAAGGATTGGCAAACCCATTTGGCGACATAGCTAAGGCTCTCTCTCTGATAAGCTTTACTTTTTAATGTGATTTCCATAAGATGCCCGTTCCTTGTTCCTTAATTTCTTTTCAACCTGTGAGGGGAAGAGGTGGATGCCTAATTGGCCCTGCTCCCCAGACTCTAAGCTTAGCAAATGAAGATGGTCCCCAGTTCCGGCTTTGCGTCCTTGCTCAGGGCAGGTCTTCACTAGGCATTCACATCTTGGCTCGGCAGGAGGAGAGCGCCCTCTAGTGGCTACAGATCTGTGGGTCTGTGTAGGGTTACTGGTTGCCTGCAACCGGTCAGCAGCTTCCAAATCACCATCCAGCCAACCCTCTACCTTCAGACAAGGTTCTCCCTGGCCACTCCTCAGAGACGGCCCACTCTCCCAGTTCATAAGGGCCCTGAGGGAAGGACGCCCAGGGTCATCTCAGGGTTTACAACCCTCTTAAACCCGCTTCCCAAAAACGACTGCCAAGTCTGCAGTGGGGGTGGGGACCGCAGGGAAAGAGGCCGGCTGAGGGGGCAGGAGTCAGGAAGGCTTCTTGCGGAAACCTACCAGCCCCCATTCGGCTTCTCCCTGGAGCTCAGAGGAGATCCTCTGACTTGCTGAAAATCAGGGAACACGACAGTCTCAGAGGTCACCAGATGGGCTTCCTAATCTAAGATTCCTCATCTAACAAGCCCACGTTTCATTACAGGTGACTGGCTTGACTCCTTAGCTTTCTGAGTGTTCAGTGCACTGTTTCCTCCTCCACTGCAAACAGTGTGAAAGAGAGTGAATTAAACCAGGGTCTAAACTCCAAGTTCCATCACCTACCACGGAACTTCTGGCAAGCCACCAGGTCCCACTGGTCCAATGATCCCATCATAAAACAAGGGGTAATCCCCCTGTCCTACCTGTTCAAGGGTTGCTGTGAAGGTAAAATAATAAAATGCATGTGTAAGTGCTCTGCACACAGGTGGCTAGTAAATATGTGCTATAGAAATGAAGCCAGTTATAAGCCTAAAATCTCATTTATGGACCTCAGAACATAGCACTCTGTGGTAATGGGGTTTTAGGACAGGCTGGGGATAGAGGGTCGAAGCTCATGCAACCCACAAGAAAGAAGGCTCAAGAAGGAGGACAAGGTCCCAACGGAGCCTGGAAGAAAACTGTGCCCTGTACACAGGCAAGTGTGCTCCTCAGGGGTGCTGCTGGCCCCCCCTCACAGCAGCTGGGGTGTGCGGAGGCACTGCAAACACACGGCGGTATTAGTCTGATCTGCAAGTAACCAGAAGCTTTGTGGGGGGGGCCCAAACACAGAACATATTCCAAAACCAAACAGAAAAGATTTTTGGATAATTCAGGGCCCTATGGCTATGCCATTTCTCCTGCAGATAAGAAAAGACCCAACTGTCTGATGCACTGCTAGGAGTCTGCTGGGTCTTTACAAGTTAACCCTTGTCAACAGCTTTGCCTTCAATTGTAGTTCATGGCTGTGCACTTAAAAGCTACAAATCAAATACTTACCAGGGAACACAATACGCCCTCAATCCCTTATCCAAACCCTTTAGGAGCAGAGGTGTTTCAGAAGTCAGAATTCTTTAGATGTTTGTACCTTAGTATACCTAAGGGGCATATACTGTGTATTAGGTAAGACCCAGTGAAATCTAGAGCAGCATCCTATAATCAAAGAAATGAATATTTCTGCAGTAAAACATATGAATATTCATATAAATGGGATCAGTAAAGACTATAAATAACCTTAAGTCAGTTCAGGTCATGTGTTGCTTCCAAATAAGTTTTGTATCGGCACTTGAAAGAAGAAAAACCCATTTTCAGTGTTCTTTAGATATCAGAAACACAGATAAGGGATTGAGAATCGTAGCCCAGAAGGAATGCAATGGAAAGATATCCCAGAACATGAGGGGTGCCACAGGTGGAAGAAGCAATCAGCTCAAACTGGAACAGAAAGAGGCTTCAACCAAGAGCGTACTCAAGAAGACAGTGAATGCATGTTAGTCGACAGACTGATTAAGAAGCTGGCTGATCTTCATTACAGGTGAAACTACATGCTTCTCTGTCATCAAGGAAAAAAAAAGGCAATCAGAAATGCAAGGGAAAAAAGCCGTATAAACATGAAGCAAGTTGCAGTGTGCTTGATTCTCAATGACTTGCACAGACTATCTCCACCTGCTCGGGCCAAATACTTCCGAATCACCCTCAGCTCCTCTCTTACGCTCCAAATCCAATGTCATGAAATCCTGTTGGTTCTACCTTCAGAATAGATCCAGAATGCCACCACTGCTAGTCCACCGTTCAGGGCACCATCATCTCCTGGGAGGATTACTATAATACACTAAAGAATCTCCCTGATTCCCCTTAATTCGGTAATCGGACCAGGGTTCCTTCTTAAACACAGAACAGATTATGTTCCTCCTCCGCTCAAAACCCTCCAAGGACTTGCCATCTCACACAGAGTAAACCCCAAGTCCTTACTCTGACCCACAAGGCACCGCACCTGATCTGTCCCCATGACCTCTCTGTGCTGACGTCCTCTGCTCCCCACTCCGCCCTCCACTGCAGGCAAGCTTCTGCTTGGGGCCTTCACGGTGGCAGTTCCCTTTGCCTGGAACCCTCGTCCCTCAAGTCTTAGCTCTAATATCACCCTCTCAACGAGGCCTACATTAACTGAAAACAGCTGCCTCCTGCCCTACGTCCCTCCTCATACCCCTTCCCAGCTTTAATTTTTTTCATAGCACATATTATTTCTATATATAATTTAGTTATTGATTAAATTAGTTTTTGGTCTGTCTCCCCCAATAGACTATAAGCTCCATGAGGGCAGGACATTTTTCATTAATGTATCCAGAACAATGCCTGACTGTTCAGTAAATGTAGGAGTTTGATATTTACTGAGTCTATGAATAAATGAAAACAGATCGCTTTTGACTATGATACATTGAATATTCTCCTTTAAACAGCACGATTATGGTCCAAAAGATTACAGTTCCTTCTTTCTGACCCCATCACAATTCTCAGTTCTTATTGTAAATCCTGTTTATAGATTTGCTTTTAGAATTTACCTGTAGATAAAGCACGGACAATTTAACTGCTACTACGGAAGAGACTATAAATATTATATGCTAAACATTATAAAAGTGATGTCATGAGGGTACATGGAGGCTGAAGGATAGAAGGAAAGATAGAGATACTAAAATGTTTACTCAGTTAGGACCTAGGAGAAACCACCTTATGTTAATGGGTCAAGAAACAGAAGCTTAAGTAGATTCAAATTATGCAAGGGATCACAGAAAAACCAGAAAACAATTAAAAGAGTGGAAGATGGAAGACAAAGGGGATGTAGTGAGTGGTACAGGTGAGCCAACTGCCTCCTCTCATTAGACTTGAATGAAACAGACTGTATACATTGTTGGAGATGTATTAGTGACCACTCTGAAGAATCTAAAACCTGGACAGCCAAGGATGACTGTTTCCAGGGAATAAAACTGGGGTGTAAAATAGGAAGGAGGAGAGACATCAGCTGTATGTTTTGCTCCCTTTGGTAGTATTTGAATTTTTTTTTTTTTAATCTTCAAGTATGTAACACCTAAATAAAAACAAACAAAAGAACAAGAATACCATCTACCTCTGGATTGAGCTGGACCGACAGGGAGCAGAGCCACATGCCTGGACTCCATCGTACCCTCCCAGTGGAGGACTTTTCACTGCGGGTCGCTGGACATGATGCCACAGCCCCACACAGGTGTTAGGACACAGAGCCCACTACTCATGGCCGGGCACCGATGACAGTATCTCTGTGTCAAACAGCATGTCCTCCTTAACAAGGAGCCAAGAGACGCCTTTTGGTTTTAGTGTTAAGAATTTTGGTGATTCACAGGGACCTATTTTTCTTCTACTGTATGGAAACTGTATATTGGGTAATTTAGCATGTTTTTTTCTTTTTTTCGCAGTCAAATCTGTGTCCCACCCTTGGAAAAACAGGGCCTTTACGGCCCCTCACAGGTGTGTCCCTTATCCTCAACTCTGCCTTTTGTTTCCTTTTTTTTCCCTGCTTTGCTTCACTTTTCCAGTATTACTGCTCCCCATGCGTGTTTGTAAACTATCTTTAATCCATTTAGGGGAGGATAAGCCTTCAGAAAAATGAGGAAGTCAGTCACAGAATCATACAGATCTGAGATCACAAACCCTCCTTCCTACAGAAAAGAGAACTAAGGTTTGTCCAAGGTCACACGGCTGCCCAGGGCAGGGCTGAGCAGAACTGGGGATCCCAATGGTCTCATGAAATCACCAAGCCCCTGCTGAGCTACGGACGACCAGCCAGGGCACCCTCCCGTGACACCTCCAGCGAGGAGCCCAGGCTGCCTTCTCTCGATGGCAGGCAAAGTGGGGCTCTGCCTTACCCAGAGGCAACGGGGAGGGAAAGAGTCCCCTTCTCCAACCTATTCAACTTCCATCCACATTCACTGCCTTTGGAAAGAGATACGTGAGCAGTCGACAGAAACTGCGATCAAGGAAAAGCATCAGAAATAGCCTATATAACATCAGAATAACATTAGGTGACTCTCATATGTTAGCTGTGTGACCTTGGCTTCTTTCAGCCTATAGGTAAACCGTCTAACACAACTTCTGGCACGTAGCACACGCTCAAGAGTTAGCTCTTTTCTCCTCCTTCAGCCTCTTCCATGGAAAGCCGGGTAACTTACATTTTCTGACCTATTGTCGAGTTCTCCTGAAAGAGCAAATCAACATCCACATCAAAGTTGCAAGTGGTGATGCACCAGGTCATTCCTCCTACCACCTGGAAGACACAAAAAGATACCTATTTTCTCTTCCTAGTTTGGGACGAGGGGAAGAAGTGGAAGGTAGATAAAATATAAATCGTTTTTATATACAAAACTGGGTACCCTCAGAGAGATAATACGTGTCCTGACTCCATCCACTACAATTCACCTAAACAGCACTGCTGAACACTGTAAAGCTTTCTGCAAAGACGGGAACAGTCTGTATCTGCACTGTTTAGTACACTGCTGCTAGCCACATGCAGTTACTGAGCACTTGACTCATGGCCGGTGGACTGAGAAGCTGACTTCTATTACTAAACGGACCTATGATGCATAGATCCTCTTTGTACTGATGGGACAGACATTCACTCTCAGCTGGGTGAAGTCTTAATCCAATTATAGACGAGTGCCAGACTGCAGAGAAATGATGTATTTTATGGACCAGATATGTGGGTAACAAGGGTGACATTCTGTGACTCATTACTTAATTTCCATACAGCTCATTTTTTTCTACTACCTAAAGGAGATGAGAAACCTTGCTCTAGTTTTGTCAGGGGATTTCTTGGAGATGCAGATGAGACTAAGGCTACAAATCCATTCTGAAACAAAACATTTTTAGACACAGCCTGATGTTAGAAAAGAACAACAGTGAATCTTATCCCTGGCTATGCTGTAGACTCATGTGAGATGCATAATAAAATACAGATTCCAGTGCCCAGCCCAGACCTAACAAACCAGAATTTCAATGGCTGAGGCCTAGATATCTGTATCACAAAAGAATCTGTGATGTGCAGCCAGGGCCGTGGCCCACTGGAGGACTCAACGCTTTCTTCCACCAGGAAGCTTTCCCGGCCTGCCCCAACTGATCTGAATGCTTCATTTCTGTGCATAGTTCACTGTGGCATTTACCGAATTGTGCCCTTTAGTCTATGCACGATGTTTTACTGGCCTCTCTCCCCTACTCTACTCTTTAGAAGTCAGGCTCTTTGGGTAGAAGGCCTTTGTTCTTATCCTTGTGCCCTCAACACCTACTACTATGCCTTGTGCATAAGAACTGTTCAAGGTTCTGCTGAATTAAATGACTTCATCCCATAGTGATTTCTTCCTCCTCTAAACCCCGCGTTTACCACCCACAGAATACCTGGCAATGGTCTGTGAGTGCCCCGACTTGGGATAGCTCCCTATTACCTCAAATTATTTTATCTTACATAAACTTTATCTCCCCACCCAAGCTTTCAGTTCCTTGAAAGAAGGAACTATTTATTTTGCTTATCTGTATAGCTCAAAGCTTCGTGCACAGAAAGGACTTCAAGGTGTAGTTACGGATACATGATTATTTTCTTTTAATAGGAAATTTGAACACTTCCATAATGAATCTGAATCCAGGAGAAATGGCAACAAGGACGTAGAGAAAGTAAAAACACAACCTCTTCCTCCTTTCCACGGTAAACCATGCCGTCCTGACAAAAACTAGCCTAACGCTTAGAAAGACTTCGTCTTACCTTGTCAAAAGGTGACAAGCCTTTAATTCTTGCCCTGAAATACCCAGCTGCCACCAACAGCTCCAGAATCTCAGTCAACTTGACGTTTTGTTCTTCATCTTCTCTTGTTTCTACCTAAAACGAAAGCAAAAGGCTGGTAAAAGCTACCTTGGATAAAGGAACACCAGGTATATTTCCGATGCCACAATCTCATTGCCAAGGAGCAGGTGACATTGGCTGTATCAGGGCATTCATGCCAGAGCGTGGGGACACAGTGCTGCCAGAGTCGCACAGAACAGGGTCCCTGGTCCTAACCTGCTGTTAATCGTCTTAGGTGGGGGGGGGGGGGGGGGGCGAGAAGACGCGCACAGGTGGTATGGACGGTTCATCAGGTGTGAAGGAATCCAGGGAAAGGAAGCTTCCAGCACATTACCACCCTGTTCTCTAACATGTGACTCGTATGGCAGGCTTCTCGACTGGATTATAAACTCCTTTCAGACGGAACAGGTAGTTTGTTTTGTTTAAGTTTATACTCATCTTGGTCCTAGAAGTTACTGACAAGAGGGACAAGAACAAAGAATTCAAACATGTGTCTCCATCTGCACTTTGATCTCTACAGCAAATATAAGGAAGGCTTTCAACCCAGATATATTACGGGCAGATTACTACCACATAACAGGATTGCCTTAAAAATAAAAAAATCACTTAATACATTTAAATGAGGATTTTATTTAAATGATTTTAATTAATATCCTACCTTTGCTCTCAGGTTGTTTATCTACAAGTTCAATATATCTAAATATTCCAGTACTTTTGCCTCCATTTACTTTCCTGAACTGTACCTTTCCTGACTTCCATTATTGCAGAAAATAAAAAACTACTACCTCTCTACAGAAAACAATGCCAAGGTACCCTGGTTTAAATCCTCATACCCACCTCTGACTACTCCCTTACCCAACAATGCCTGCTAAATCTTCCTTAACTACGCAGCTCACATTGATCCTCCCTTCCCTTTTCTTTGCACATTATGCCAGGACTATGGCAACTGCCTCTCAATCTTCCTTCCCCGTTAATTTGTCTTGCTCATTCCTTCCGAAATCACAGCTTTCTCATCATCCCTCTTCAGCTCGGCCCCCAGCCCTCATCATTAAGGCATCATTCACTGTCTATCAGATAAATTCCAAACGTCTTGGTTTGGCATTCAGATCTTGGGCTGCAACCTATCTTTTCAGCTTCATCCTTTACCTCCTGCCAAAACAATACAGACATGGCTGTGGCCAAGCTAAACAAGCCCTGTTCACTCTCATTCCTTCACGGCTCTCCTGGTATTCTCTAACCACCCAGACACCACCTTCAACCCCTAGCTCCTATTCAGTGTCAACCCTACAGCCTAAAGTGGTCACTCCTCTGCATTTCTATTTTATTTATAGTCTGTCATTCATACAATTATCAACCTCTCCTGAGTGAGATGTCTGGTGTTAATGGACACGCCAGTCTCTCCAAATAGACTATTAGCTGGTTCAGGGGAGGACCCATATATTCCATATATTATCCACCTACGTTTACTCCTCTGTTCTGAACAGCATTAGGCCCCAAGAACACACTTGTTAAGTATGGAATGACATGCTCAAACATTACATAAAGTGCAGGACCTAAGCCAGTCTCGTATTAACAAAATGTTTTCATAGTCGTGACACTGATAATGGAAATTCAAGTTTATTTTAAAGGACAAACTGCCAGGAGAAGGCGCACACATGTAGGGCTTCCCTGGTGGCGCGGTGGTTGAGAGTCCGCCTGCCGATGCAGGGGACACGAGTTCGTGCCCCGGTCCGGGAAGATCCCACATGCCGCGGAGCAGCTGGGCCCGTGAGCCATGGCCACTAAGCCTGTGCGTCCGGAGCCTGTGCTCCGCAATGGGAGAGGCCACAGCAGTGAGAGGCCCGTGTACCGCAAAAAAAAAAAAAAAAAAAAGAAGGAGCACACAGCTGGACATGGAACTATTCACGTGACTGTTTAATCTCTTGCAGTGTGTGGTGATGGAAGAGACAGCCTTGCAACACTGCTCAGTTTACTTCCCTCTCAAAGGACCCTGGTCTGGCCTATCAAAGATTCTGAAGGTTAGCATTCACTAATTCCTAGGAGACATGCAAAAGTAAATATTAATTATTCACACATTCTCTTCCTTGGCAAAAGATCTGTGATGGTTGAGAACCATCTACAAGTCAAGAGACACAAAGAGAAGAGAAAATAAAGAATAGTTATGGTTCATAAAAATAGTATAGAAAAAGAAAATGGATGGTATAAGTATTTTCTTAAAACTCCCGGGATGTAAAACAGGAACCCTTCATTCGTTCAATCATTTATCATGAAAACGCTTCCAAGAAGACGACAAGACATCTGGGGAAGGGCATCCCTGCCTCAGCCTGCACCTAATGAGCACCCACTGCCCACACCATGGCAGGTGCCTGGCCCATGCTTCCCATCCACTTATCCCACGAATGGAGAAGTGTACTTTTGCAATGCACCCTGCGAAGTAACGTTTTAGCACGAGACAATGAATGGAGAATGTTAATAGGACTCCAAATTCAATTCACAGATTAACACTAAAACAAAATGCAAAAGAGTCACTGGCTAACGTGCAGGGAATGAAAGAATATCCTCTCTTTAAGCCATAAAAAGTCACCAGGCTGGGTAATACATCCCATTGTTAAAACTAAAATTCTGATAAAGATGAATGCTGTGAGCTCTTAAACCAGGCACACTAAATTATCAGTTGTCTGATACTGGAGTTCACATAAGCTGGAAGGCAGGGCCACGTCTAACTATATCTCTATCCTTCACATACATACAATAAAGGGCTTACAAAACTGAATTTAATGAATTAACCGGACTAGTGACAGCTTAATGACATATTCATATGTACTGGTCTTTGAACGAAGTGATAATAATTGGATTATTATATTCACGCTGTTTTCCTCCCAATTGCCAGGAACTTGGAAAAGTGACAAATTAGACCCAGTCTCCTGACAGTGAAGGGTTAAACAAAGGACAAACAGGGGCAAGTTGCTTTTTATTTTAGAAAGACTCTACTGGTAGTACAGTGGGACAATGAAAACGTCAGAAAACTTGCTAGGTTTTCTGGAGATAACAAAATGGATTTGCATTCTGGGAGCACACACTGACAGCTTAAGTCTGTCCTTCCATTAGTACACCTCCAGCTTTTATGCACAGAACAGTGATCCCTCAATTAGTGGTACTAGTGGGATTTAAGAACTAAGGATGCGGGGAGAGGGGAAAAGAAGCAAGATTGGCCACAGGCAGCTAAGTGTGAAGGGACCACGCACCATGTCAAGGAATCAGTCCCTCTGACAAATGCCTGCTTCAGAACCCTAGAAAGGGGACAGAGGTGCAGCGTGGATTCCATTTCTTTCAGGAATCTAGTAAACTAGACTAGCTTTTGAGCAAATCAATTGGAATAGAGGACAGATGCAAACCACCTATGCAAACCACCTATCTAAGTGATATTTGCAGCCAAAAGGTAATGCACTTTTCCTCTCCTTCCAGGTAATGTGTATGTAAATACAGAAACCGTTGATCATCCTGTCCCTCAGGACCAAGTGAGTACTTAATAACAAACACCTCCCTTCTGGAGAAGCAGCGACGGTTTCCGCACGGCCACTCCGCACGGCTTCCAAACTTCCTCCCAACGGCCCGGCGGGGCGTGGGGACAAACGCAGGGCGGCATTCCCTCCCGATACCAAGGCGGCGGGTGCCGGCCGCCAGGACCCCGTGGGCCCGGGGAGGTGGCGGCCGGCGCCACAAGGTCACCGCCCTTTGCACAACCCGAGCCCGGACCGTCCCAGCGCGCGTCTCGTGACTACTGGGCGCAGCACCCCCTGTCCTCGAGGCGAGCCGAGTGGCGCCGGGGATCGCGGGACACTGCCGGGGGAAGCCGGAGAGGTGGGACCCCAGGCCCCGCGGGGCCTGGTGCTGCGTCGGCGCAGGTATTGGGCTGGGAAGGTTCCCTCCGTCCCGGGAGACCCGGCACCGGCTGAAGTTTGTCCCCGCCCCCGCCCACACTTGCTCGGCCCCCAGCGGACAGGGCCGGTGCTCCCGGCGGCGGACACACCTGAGAGAGGGGGCGGGGCGCCCTAATCGCAGCCGGCCCCGTGGGCTTGGCCCTCTTTCGGAAACCCGGACGTGTCAGGGCGGGAGGGGGGTTCCTTACCTCCGGGAGACCCTGGCCTTCCGGCCCCTTGGGCAACCCCATGATCTCGTCGGACTGCCGTGCAGCGGCAGCAAAGCCCGCGGAGCGTCCGGAGGAAGCTGTCCCCAGCCCCCAAGCTGCTACCGGGGTGGAGTGCAAAGCGGTAACTTCCTCCCGCCGCCGCCGCTGCCGCCGCCGCCGCCGCCGCCGCCGGCCGGGAGCTCCCTAGCCCGCCGGAGCATGCGCGTTGGGGCGGGAGCGCTGCGCGACTGCGCCTGCGCGAGGGCAGGTCCGGGAGAGGTCCGGACTCGATCTGGAGTGTGAGCTGCAGTCCAGGCCGGCTGCCGAGTTCCAGGTTCTGCGGAGCTTCGCGCCGGGGCTCTGCATTTTCCTCGAGGTGCTTTATAAAAGGAATTATTCTTCTATCTTGGGGAAATTTTGCATCCTGGGTCCCGTCTCTGCTTCTCACGGGCATCAGATGCCCCAAGTGGGTTCGGTCCTCTCCGCGAGCTGGACTTCGGAAGCCCGCTTGCTTCCGGGTCAAGGCTTGAGCACTGATGAGCTTGGCGATTCAGACCCGGCTCGTTGTGGCTCAGAATCGGGGTGTCCCATGATTAACGCGCACTTGGGCAAACTTCTTGATATACGGACCAGGGAACCGAGTACCCAAAGAAGGATTCTTCAGGTCGCTGCCTCCCCAGTGTCCGAGCCAGTGCAGCGTGTTCCCCGGGAACTCACCCCCACCATCCCCAGTTTCGGGTTCTTCCTGAGGAGAAGGTCATCTCTGAGAACGCGACTCCGGTATTGACGTCATTTTAGCTACATCATTTACCTGAAGCACCCGTTGTCTGTTCCAGAGGATGGCAACTATGTAAAGGAGTGGTGTCCCTAGCCACAAGCCCCTCGCACCCGCTCCATAATGGGCTTCTCCAGCCGTTTTTGTTTAAGCGATGAAGAAAGAGGTGACATGTGAAAACTTTTCTGTAGGGAAGATCCTTCCCTCTGTGAGTATGTAGGGTGGGGCGGGGGGAGGGGGCAGAGCGAGGAGTGTGAGGCTATGAGCCCCTTGAGATCAAAGAGGTTGTGTGTGTTTTCCTCTCTGCATCCCCAGCATCTTAAAAAGTAGGTACTCAGTTAATGTTTGTCCTTGAAGAAATTCTTTGTGCCTTTTGTACTCCTCCTCGAGTTTATCCTGACAGAACAGAGATTACTCTGGAACCAGAGTATACAAATTGTTGGAAGCATCCTAAGAATGACCATTTCCTTCTAAAATGTAGTTGGTAAATATTGCTAACAGTATTTAGCAGTAATTTGAATATGCAAATTAAGGTGCTATGAGAACTCTCTTGACTGTGTTGTGTGATATTTTGCTCTCACCCATTGTGAAGCCAGTGAAACTCAGTGTCTAAGGTGCCCACACTCGTAACTTCCCAGATGTGTTATCTTTGTAATCTTAAAATTGTCCTTCCCTGAGATGGTATAGGATGAGGGGAACTAAAGGTGGATAATTTGTAGCCATTGTTGAATGACCAGACAGGTGTTGATGCCTAGGGAACGGGTAGCATAATCTCACATAGCAGCAAGCCTAAATAGCTGTATTTAAAGTACCTTGGGGAATAGGGCCTGGAGAGTAATAGGACTCAGGTAGGCCACACTGGACTTCCCTGTTGTAAATGACTTTGCAATGTTTTAAATAAACATGAGCAGCTATCTTTCCCAGTAAGAAACCATCCTGTCTGTGTAGGGTGACAGTAGCAGAGTCAGGGTGGCAGCATGCCTTTTTTTTTTTTTTTAAAGATCCAGCAGGGGGTCTTCCCTGGTGGCGCAGTGCTTAAGAATCCTCCTGCCAATGTAGGGGACACGTGTTCGAGCCCTGGTCTGGGAAGATCCCACATGCCACAGAACAACTAAGCCTGTGCACCACAACTACTGAGCCTACGCTCTAGAGCCTGCAAGCCACAACTCCTCAGCCTGCGCACCACAACTACTGAAGTCCATGCACCTAGAGCCTGTGCTCCACAACAAGAGAAGCCACCGCAATGAAAAGCCTACACATTACAACGAAGAGTAGCCCCTGCTCGCCACAACTAGAAAAATCCCGTGCGCAGCAATGAAGACCCAACACAGCCAAAAATAAAATAAATAAGTAAATTTGTATTAAAAAACAATCCAGCAAAATAGCCATGGCAACAATCAAGAAAGCTTGAGTAGGACCCCAGTGTTCATTGCAGCACTATTTACAATAGCCAGGACATGGAAGCAACCTTAATGTCCAACAGAAGAATGGATAAAGAAGATGTGGTACATATATACAATGGAATATTACTCAGCCATAAAAAGGAATGAAATCGTGCAATTTGCAGAGATGTGGATGGACCTAGAGACTGTCATACAGAGTGAAGTAAGTCAGAAAGAGAAAAATATACCATAATATCACTTATATGTGGAATCTAGAAAAATGATACAGGTGAACTTATTTGTGAAGCAGAAATAGAGACACAGAGGTAAGGAACAGACGTATGGATACCAGGGGAGGTGGGATAAATTGGGAGATTGGAAGTGACATATATACACTACTATGTATAAAATAGATAACTAATGAGAGCCTACTGTATACCACACAGAACTCTACTCAGTGCTCTGTGGTAACCTAAATGGGAAGGAAATCCAAAAAAGAGCAGATATATGTATACATATGGCTGATTCACTTTTCTGCACAGCAGAAACTAACACAACATTGTAAAGCAACTATACCCCAATAAAAAATAATAAAAAAAGAAAAAAGAAAAAGAAAGCTTGAGTAGGGACTTCCCTGGTGGTCCAGTGGTTAAGAATCCACCTCCCAATGCAAGGGACGCAGGTTCGATCCCTGGTCAGGGGACTAAGATCCCATATGCCATGGGGCAACTAAGCCCCCGTGCCAAAACTACTGAGCCCACACGCCACTACGGAGCCCACGTGCTCTGGAGCCCATGCACCACAACTAGAGAGAACCCTGCGCACTGCAACAAAGAGCCCGTGCATCGCAACAAAGATCCCACGTGCCACAACTAAGACCCAATACAGCCAAAAATAAATAAATAAATAAATAAAATGAACATGAAAAAAAGAAAGAGCATCTCATCACAAGAAAAACAATTAAAAAAAAAAAAAGAAAGAAAGTTTGAGTAGCCCAAACCTTCTCTAAGGTTTGCCTTAGAGAAGACCTCAAACAGATAATATCAGAAGAGGAGGTTTGTGAGGGCTCAGATAAATGCATCTCTCCCCTTCTTCTGGCTCAGGGTACCCATACACACATTTTATCTCCCTAGTGGGGTATTTGGGGATTAAGGATCAGTCTGTCCCTCCTCTGCACATCCAGTACGGAGATGTGTGATGGTCTTCTAAGTGCAAGATTCTCGGGAACTCCACAGATGCTTTCCTTTTCCAGATAAAAAGTTGCTACAGTAAAGAGCTTCCTGTTAGGATCACCTTTATCCTGGGTGACAGTTTTACAAAGGCTCAGTCATTCTGTCCTCATGTTTCTCCCAGCTCTTTCACTCCAGGGCTCTTACGGTAACCAAGAAGGGGAATTGTGAAGTCTTGAAGCAGGAAGTTAGATGGCAACTGTGGGTGTTTAGAAAAGTAGAGTGACACAATTTAGGGCACATAGCATGTTATTGGCAGTGCTTGGACTAGAGCCCCAAATTTCTGGTTCACAGTGTCCTTTTATCCTTCCATCATCCATCCATCCATCCAACAAATACTCCTGAGTTCCTTTACGTCAGTGGCTCAAACTAGGCTGCACCTTGGAATCACCAAGGGGGTTTTAAAAGGTACCAGTGCCTTGAATTCTAGCCCCAGAGATTCTGGTTTAATTGATCTGGAAAGAAGCATGAATACTGAATTTTTTCCCTTGGAATATATTGTTTATATATAAAACAATACAGGTATATGTACGTGGGCAACACAGTAGTAACTACAGTGACTACATTATTATTGTTTCTTTATCAATTACAGTGGCATACAAAATTTAAGATTCCTAAACAAACTAAGAGTCTTTAAGTTAAATGAGTTCTTCCTGAAAATTCTTAGTTGTATGCTGATCTATTCTCATGCAGTAAAGTTTTACAACACACTACCCTGTATTTAGCATGTCACATTTCTGTAGTAAAAAATAGAGGCACAGATGATACAAGCAAACCTAACCCTCCTCTGCTTCTGGACACAACCCAGCACACACACACACACGGAAACACACACACTTGGATGAGCTCTTCTAGTGCATTTTCCCAAACGTGGTAGTTTTATTAAAGAATTCCAACAATTTCCATAATTTTCACAACCACACTCTATTCACTACATTACAAAGGACTTGACGAGGATCCAGCTACACAGCAATGAATAAATGCTTGAGAACATCTCTTACATTCTGTATCTCCTGCAGAAAATGATATCTAACATTTTCTTGGTAAAATGATTGGGGAGGCAAGTGGATTTTTAAAGCTTCACAGGTGATTTTGATGAGCGGCCAATTTGACAACCACTCTCTCTGTGCCAAAGACTCGTTCCTGGTGCTGGAGATACTGCAGTTAGCAAACCAGACAAGATGATGACAGAAATTAAACATGTAAATTAATACGATAGTATTGGAGTTTAAGAAAAAAAAATGTCATGAAGAACCTAGGGGTAAGACAGGAATAAAGACACAGACCTACTAGAGAATGGACTTGAGGATATGGGGAGGGGGAAGGGTAGCTGTGACAAAGTGAGAGTGGCATGGACATATATACACTACCAAACGTAAAATAGATAGCTAGTGGGAAGCAGCCGCATAGCACAGGGAGATCAGTTCGGTGCTTTGTGACCACCCAGAGGGGTGGGATAGGGAGGGTGGGAGGGAGGGAGACGCAAGAGGGAAGAGATATGGGAACATATGTATATGTATAACTGATGCACTTTGTTATAAAGCAGAAACTAACACACCATTGTAAAGCAATTCTACTCCAATAAAGATGTAAAAAAAAAATAGTATTGGATACAAATAAGTGTTCTTCACGAAAAAGAAACAGTGTAACGTGATAGGGAATCTTTGGAGTCAGAGGCTCTTTTAGATCTGTCATCATGTACATCTTTTAGATGAAGGGGGCAGTATAGGGCTTTCAGGTGCCATTTGAAGGGAGACCCAAATCTTAAGAAGGTGCCATGGGAAGATCTCCTTCCAGGCAGAAGGAGCATCTAGGGTGTTCTGGACAACCTCTCTTTGCCCCTCCAGACCCACTCTTACCCCTCTCGCCTTGCTTGCCGCTATACAAAGCTGGCCAGTAAGGGTCCATCAGCAGGACTTGGAGTACGGGTGCCTAGGATGTGAGGATCTGGAGTGTCGATCCTGGGGTGGCAAGTTCTGGGGTGTGGGACCTGGAAAGTAGGGTATCAATAGTAATTTGGCAAACTGTATCAAGAACTTACAACATATCCTTGGACGTGATACTTCCATTCCTAGGACTTACGCACAAAGATCTTCATCATGATGTTATTTACGAGAGGAAAACCTGGAAACTATGTAAATAGCCCATGAAAAGGGAATGGGTAAATACATCAGAGTATGTCCTTTTGGTGCAACATCATGTTGCCTGTAAAAAACGTTCACTGCAGCAGGCCAGGAAAGAAAAGGGTAAGAGATGAGGCTATATAAATATTAGCAATGTCTGCCTGTCAAAAACTCATTAAAACATTTAAAAGGCAAACTGGAAAACTATTCATTACCAGTGGCAAGAGTTCTTGCAAATGAGGAAGAAAAGTTTAATAGAAAAATGAGCCAAAGACTTGAATAGGGAATTACTCAAAGGAATTGTCACTGTATATATGAAAAATATTCTCAGCCTCACGTGAGTTATAACCTTTGCACGGAAGTCATAATTAATGTTTTGAGGACATTGAACTAATGCCATAACACTCCCTCATCATTAAGGTTTTGCAAGGGTTTTGGAGGGCAATTTGGCAAAGTTAATTTGTTACCAAATATCCATTGAGTGCCTACTGTGTGCCAGGCAGGGAGAAGGGTTCTCAGTGGGGTTGGAAGTTGTGATTCAGCACCCAAGGGGCATATGCAGTTTTCACAGTGACTGAGAGTCATTACCAACAATTTAGCACCCAGCCATTGTGGATGTCAAGTTTCCTGTATTGAATTTGAGTCATAAGAATTGCTTTGGCTGGACAAAGTGAGAGAGTGACATGGACATATATACACTACCAAACGTAAAATAGATAGCTAGTGGGAAGCAGCCTCATAGCACAGGGAGATCAGCTCAGTGCTTTGTGACCACCTAGATGGGTGGGAGGGAGGGAGATGCAAGAGGGAAGAGATGTGGGAACATATGTATATGTATAACTGATTCACTTTGTTATAAAGCAGAAACTAACACACTGTTGTAAAGCAATTATACTCCAATAAAGATGTAAAAAAAAAAAGAAAAAATCAAGTAATGTTTTGAAAATTGAAAAAAAAAAAAGAATTGCTTTGGCTGGAGGAATGAGGGAAGATACGAGACTGTGCCAGTTCTGGGTGGGGGTGCTAAGAGCCCTTCTGTTCATTCCAACCGTTATGAGAACACACCCAGGCAGCCACGGCTCCCTCTGCCTGGGTCCCTCCATGAGAAACAGAGAAGGGAGAAGACCTGAGACCCAGCCCCATGAGTGGGGTATCAGTGTGAGCACTGAGATTTGGCGGTTGTTTGCTGACATCGTCATCACAGCGTAGTCTGACTAATGCACCACACAAGGGAGAATTGTCTCTCCAGATGCCACAAGCACCCCCAAACCTCTGACGGAAAAACACTGGGTACAGTAAGTGAACAAAATGGAGCTGTGAGATGAACGTGCACAGAAAAATAATACATCAAAATAATACAACAAAAATAATACAGACGAATACAAAATAATACGACGAAAAGTAATCACATCAAAGCTACGTGACTGCGGGTGAAATACGTGCCATTCATGGCAGGTTGAAAGGTGGGATGAGAAGGCAGAGAAGGACGAATGGCTTTGAGTGGGAAGTCAGTGAGCTTTTCTCCAGGGATATCCATTTAAGAGCTGGGGTGGAGTAAGAGACACCGCAGGGGAAAGCGTTTGGGGCTGAGGGATGTGCGCGGGCAGAGCAGAGGGTACCTGGGTGAGCCTGAGGGACTGGACTTCAGAGAGGGGGAGGGGGAGGGGCCCCGCCCACGCAGGGCCTTGAGAGCCCCACCCCGCCGCCCAAGGTGTTCGGATTTCACCTAAGCACAAGGACAGCGATCAGAGAGCTTGAAGAAAAAGTATTTCATAAGCACGTTTGTCTTGTCCCTGGAGTCAGTTCAGCCCTTGGTTCACAGAAATGGACTTTGGGTTTCAAATGTCCCCCAGTGACAAGATTGCTCATGTAAAACTCCTACTACTGTTCATGTTATGGGGACTCAGTTAACAGCAACAGCCTAAACCCAGCCCTTACACCGTCGGGAAACGGTAGGGGAGGAAACAATTGACTCAGGAAATGTATTTCTAAATAAAGTGCGTTTATGTAACGTTATCCAAGGAACCACAGTTCCATCAAGTTTCTGTGTGAAGCTAAATGAAAAAGGTGCAAAATTACTTTAGAAGAGAGACCAAAAAATGATGTTTTCCTGGATCAGTAGGAGAGACTTCTTAAATAGTCTTAAATAAAGACATTATGCTTTCATTATCTTTCATTATCTTTCATTATCTTGAAATCAAATAAAATGGAAATAATTTACTAGTAAGATTTACAATTATGTTGTAGATTTCTGAAATGTTCTCCTAAGACCCTTCCCGTTTCTTGGCAAAGACAAATGATTGCTGCAGTGTTTCTGGATTATTTGATTGGATTTGTTAAAACAACAAAACTGCTCTATTTACTCTACCTGCAAACAATGACATGGAAGTCGTCAGCTTATAAGATTCACATTTAAATAATCTAAAACTAGAAAAACATCATCCTAAAAATTTTAATTCTAACAGGCTTCTTTTTGAAACCCTTACTTAATAGCAATAAAAGTAAGAGAAAAAGAAATCAGAATTAAATTAGTAGAGAGAGAAAAAATCATCTTGTTGCAGTTCTGGATCCTCAAAATTGGACTCATCACAAGGTGGGATCAACTTGGAAGGTAAGTCACTTCTGTTCTCAGGCTGTGTGGATAGAGGGCTGAATCCAGTGCTGCGGGTAGTGACATTTCTTGTTGAGAGTAGAGGATGTGATGGACCGGCAAAGACCCTCAACAGAGAAAACGCCTGGGGAGTTTCCTCCTCACTTTCCAGCTGCAGGACAGAGGATCCTCTTTTCAAGAACTACACATGTGGACAAGGAGGTGTGCAGCAGATTGTTCATGGCAAGCTTTTTTTTTTTTTTGCGGTACGCGGGCCTCTCACTGTTGTGGCCTCTCCCGTCGCGGAGCACAGGCTTCAGACGTGCAGGCTCAGCGGCCATGGCTCACGGGCCCAGCTGCTCTGCGGCATGTGGGATCTTCCAGGACCGGGACACGAACCCATGCCCCCTGCATTGGCAGGCATACTCTCAACCACTGCGCCACCAGGGAAGCCCATGGCAAGCATTTTTTGAGATAGAAAAATACAATGACCTAAATATTCATCAAACGAAGGATGGATATATATAATATATATATATATATATATATATATATATATATATATATATATATAATTTGGGATATCTCCCTGGTTTAATATCCAGGGGTGAAAATGAACTAGAGTTATGTGTTTGAAGATGGATAATTGTGAAACATATAAAGTTGAATTTTTAAGAAAAGCAACATTCATAAGGATTTGCTAAGTTTACACACATTCAAAATAATATTAGTCAATGCTTCTGGATACATAAATATGTAGTAAAAGTGTGAAAGCCTGCCTGGGAATTATGCTCATGACTGTGATTCTCTCGGGGTCGGGGGAGATGGAGCAGAGAAAGGAGTGGGAAGGAGGGTCAGAGATCATCTATTCTATCTGTAATGTTTTATTTCTTGGGGAAAGAAGATCTAAGGCAAATATGATATAATGTCAATATTTGATAAAGGTAGGTAATAAATACATGGGCAATTTTATTATTCTTATTTTCTGCATATTTTAACTATTTGTAGTAAAATATATTAAAGATGAAATAAAGAAAAACTTTAAAGTGAATTAGCGGCAAGAAAGGGGACAGAGGGTGTAGACTCCTCTGTGGAGAAGCTTGGTTATGAATTGAAGGAAAGAAATAAGATGGTTAGGGGTACGTGATTGATGGAGACTTTGTTTCTTTGGCTTTTTTAAGAGACAGCAGAGACTGGAATATCTTTTATTAAATTGCAGGGAAGAAGCCAGATGAGAAAAAAAAAAGTTGAAAATACAGACTTGAACCTTAGTGCCTTAGCTCTTGCAAATCTCCCTAAAAAGTGCATGTTTTTCTCCCCGTTAGATTGTCAGCTCCTCAAGGAAGGACAAGGGCTGTGTGTTTTCTGTTTATCTTAATGCCCAGAGCCTGCCTCGAACAAGTGCACCGTGGATGGATGGATGGATGATGGATGGATGGGTGGATGGATGAAAAGATGTAGGCCAGGTGTGCAATATTAGCATAACGTGTGCATCAGAATGGCCACCAGGTGGCAGATGTGACAGTGATTATCCTTTCGGAGAAAAGAGTTCAGATGGACCACAGTTATAACTGTACTCTTGAGTAAGCTTATGTAAGTGAAATACACCCAATATTTATATGGGAATTTGGGACTGTCTTATCATCTATTGATTTCTCATTTCAAATATCAGTAGGTCAACTTAGTCATTCTTGGAAAAAGAGCTCTTGGTGTAAAAAAATGCAGTTGCATTGATTTGTGGTTAAAAAAGGGACTAGACTAGACACATGTGTCCATCTTCTTTCTGTCCTGGTATCCAGATAGTATGAGAGTAAAAGTATGATTCCACAAGGACAAAAAGAATGGAAGAGGAAACCAAAAAAAGCTATTATAACCAGTTCAGTAAATGGGTTATACTCGATAAGCTGCAAACAGGAAGAAACCTGGTTTTCCTCCCACCCATCTTCTTTAAAGTTGCTCTGTTAGAGTTCCTTTCCCCCCCATCTGGATCAGATCTTGTGCAGATTCTAAGGCTCTTATGGGCACTTTGGGAGGCTAAAATCGTCTCCTTGTCAGGTATTAAAAAGTCCAGTCTAATCTAATCTTCAGTCTTTCATCCACTTCACACCTTCTCCCCTTTCCTAGCTTGAATCTGACCTGGAATTCTGCAAAATGGAAGCAGGGGTTCATGGACTATTCTTTTTTTTTTTTTTTTTTATGTGGTACGCGGGCCTCTCACTGTTGTGGCCTCTTCCGCTGCAGAGCACAGGCTCCGGACGCGCAGGCTCAGCGGCCATGGCTCACGGGCCCAGCCGCTCCACGGCATGTGGGATCTTCCCAGACCCGGGCACGAACCCATGTCCCCTGCATCGGCAGGCGGACTCTCAACCACTGTGCCACCAGGGGAGCCCCATGGACTATTCTTTTATTGCTCTCACCCCACTTCTTCCCACATTCACTAACTGATGCTTCAGCCCCTCCCAGTGTCATGCCCAAGGGGAACCAGAATTAGAAGAGGAAAATTGTATTTGATTGGGCTGTTATGCCTGTCACTGATGCCTCTGTGTGACAGGTGCCCCAAGGTGATCCCTTCTGGTGAGCATGCTGTTGTAGTATTTTTTTGCTAACTGTCTCGTGGGACTTGTGAACTTGCTCTGTTCTCCCCACACTTCACTGGGGGAAACACCATGCTGCTGACATCTCATGCAGTTCCCTCTATTCTCCTTCCATGTGCTCCTGAAGAAAGCTCATTCTGCTAGTACATAACTGTTAGGTGGGGGGTCCTCTCAAGCTCACTCTCACCTTCCTGGTTTTCCACTTAGTTCCTGGAACTCGTGGATCTCCATCCAATCCAACTATGAAAGTTTATAGACTATTCCCACTCTAGTCTCTTCTTTGTTCTACACAGGTAATACCAGGTAGCCTCAGGTGATTAGAAGGCACTAATCTCTCCACCCCCCACCCATCAGACACCCTAAGTCCAGAGAACATGGGTCTAGTTCACCCCCAAAGCACTCTCTTCCCACACTTTGCCCGACTGCCCAGGTTGCAGCATAGAGCAGACCTACAGGTGTCTGCAGCTCAGCAGAAGCTGGCTGGGGCCCAAGATGTTAGTCTCTACCCATGGCAGAGAATCCCAGGGTCTTGAGTGTGTGTTGAGAAGCTTCCCTTTGCTGGGCCTGAGGGGTAGAGACAAGCATCAGCTTAAAATGTTCCCACTCCCACGTATAATTATTTAAAAAAATCTTGACTCACTTTGAAGAATCTCCAGCCTTTCTTTTTCCCTCCCTCCCTCCTTCCCTCCTTCCTTCCTTCCTTCCTTCCTTCCTCTCTCTCTCTCTCTCCCTCCCTCCCTCCTTTCCTCTTTCTTGCTTTCTCTTCATATATGCATAGAGGTGGAAGGTAGGCTAAGGGCACAGGACCTGTTTCACGATCTCATAGTGAGTCTTATATGAATGGTCTAGCATCTTTCTTTGGAATATGGGGGTACATTACATTCTAGGTTTTAAACCTCAGCCAAAACCCCAATTTTTTTTAAAAAAACCTCACTTCACAGCCTTGTATGCTGTACTTATACAATTACAATTATAGATATTTACTAATTATAATTAATAATAATTCACATATGAAAGGGAGCCCTTGGAAATTAAAAAAAGATAGCTGATTAAAAATCAATAGAAGAGTTGTAAGATAGAGCAAAGGAAATGTCCAGGAGGTCAGACATCATAATAGAAGACAGTAGGGGAGGCGATTTTCAAAGATATAATAAAAGAGTGTCCAGATTAGAAAGACCCTCCAAATGCCATGCATAACGAATGGAAAAGTGATTCACACCAAAGCACAGTATAATGACATCTCACAACACGAGTGATGAAGAGAAGATGCCAAGATTTTACAGAGAAAAAGACCAGGTCACAGAGAAATGAGAATTAGAATGGCATGATTTTGCAACAGTAGCACTGGAAGCTAGAACAAAATGGAGCGACACATTCAAAATTCTAATGAAAAATTATTTTTAACCTAGAATTCTGTACTCCAGTAAGATTTTAATCAACCAGGGGAATAGAATAAACATAAACATGCAAAATGTACTTGCTAGTCACCTGTGACGTCCATTCTTCCTTGCTTCCTTTGTAGCAGAACCTGTTGGGTGTAAAAATATGCTCAGTTGGGGCTTCCCTGGTGGCGCAGTGGTTGAGAGTCCGCCTGCCGATGCAGGGGACAAGGGTTCGTGCCCCGGTCCGGGAAGATCCCACATGCCGGAGCGGCTGTGCCCGTAAGCCATGGCCGCTGAGCCTGTGCATCCGGAGCCTGTGCTCCGCAACGGGAGAGGCCACAACAGTGAGAGGTCCGCGTACCATAAAAAAAAAAAAAAAAAAAATGCTCAGTTAAATTTCTAACTAACCTTGAAACCTTCCTCTGCCTGAAGACAATAAGTTTCCTCTTTGATCAAAGCTGGTGACTTAATGTGTTTTGTTGGTGTCTGTATTCCCAATGCCCAGTGGAGTAGGTTTTCAATGACAGGTTTTTTAAATGAATAAATGAGCCAAACAGTGAAGAGATATCATCCTCCTCTATCACCTTCCAAGATTTGCCCACCCTCCTTTAAGACGTCAGCATTTAATTCATAGTTTATTTTCCTCACCATCTTTGGCTCACAACCTCCATGATTTCAATGCCCACAATATCCTTCCAACCTCAGACCTCACTGTGCCTTGACTTTTAAAGGGATGAACTAGATTATTCCCCGATTCTGTTCCTTGCATCTGTATTTTCATCTCCCAAAATTTTTTATTGCCTCTCGGCAGAACAATTACAATACCTTCCAGCACTCTTTCCTCCCATGACACTGCCATCTGATTTATCATGTGAACAATGCAGCCCCCTGATATAAAAACCCATTTATTAGAAATAGTCTGAGGAGTTTGTTTTCCCTTCACAATCTCGTTCCAACATGTCCTCCTCTCCTAACCTCCCACAGCCACCCTAGATTTCTCACCTCTTCTCAGAACCCGCCTGGAATCATCCTAGTTCTTTGCAATTGTTTATACTGTTCCCTCTGCCTGGAACTGAACTTGCATTCCCTCCAGCCCACAGTGCTTCATCTCAGCCAATTAAAAATGTACCCATTGTCCTAGGACCTGTTCCAATGCCCCTGTCTCCCATGAAGCATCCCCCAATGATTCAAGCAGAATTAATCCCTGAAGCCTCTATGACTGCAAAACACTTTGCTCTTATGTCTATTACAACATTTATTAGGACAGTTAATAGTATACATGGCTACCTGCCCGTGGACACTCATTGAGGATGCTCCATTTCTGTGATACTCCAAGACGTAGCTGTATGCATTGTATGTGCCTAGCACATAGTACATACCAAAAGTTGTTAGATGAACTGAATTGAGGTTCAAGGAGCTATCTCTGACTGTGATTTAAGTCTAGTGACTTGTGGAAATGGGCAAGAGCAATGCATATCTCCTCCCTTAGGGACACTGCCTCATAATTATTTTAAAAGTTTTCTATTTTATCAGAGCCTAAGAAACTGCTCCTTTTCAAATCTCCACCAAAGTATTATTTTCCTAATTAATTATTGCAGAAGGATAACTATTGCATAAATCAATTCTCAACTTAGTTTGATCGTGACCACTAATGAACTAGATTGGAGATCAGAAGCCCCAAAGAGAATGTTTTCAGATGAATAGTATATTTTATTTGTCAGCAGTCCTCAGCCTCAATTTATGGTGAAATTAACTGAAAGTGGATTGCATATAATTGTCAGCTCATTGTCAGTCTGCCTTTCCAAGGCCGGGAGAAGATAGAATGACGAAAGGTAATTTCGTTTTTCTTCATAATTGCTTCTGGATGATACCGGAGCCTTTGAAAGAGAATGTGAGGCTCTGCATTTTGAAAATTGCAAAGAAAATGCAAAGCTTGGGTTGAATACCAAAAATTCTGAATATGTCAGCTATAGCAGAATTAACATTTATATATATATATATATATATATATATATATACTTTTGCAATCTGTTCCACTAAAATTGTCTACAACAGATAACATGATTTTGGACTTGAGATATGAAAAACATTATCTTATGTGTCATCAGTGATAGGATGGGAATTTGAGTCCAGTTAGCTTTATGGTAATTTCTGAAAAGGGTTAAAGAGCAATCAACTTTCTTTCAAATGATATAAAGAGTTGGTGGAAGTTTTTTAGGTACTTCAAATTATCAGGGAAGAGAATAGTCTACAGCCGATGCAGATGAATGAGCATCCAAAGAACAAATGCAGTGGCTTCCCCGGTGGCACAGTGGTTGAGAATCTGCCTGCTAATGCAGGGGACACGGGTTCGAGCCCTGGTCTGGGAGGATCCCACATGCCACGGAGCAACTAGGCCCGTGAGCCACAACTACTGAGCCTGCGCATCTGGAGCCTGTGCTCCGCAACAAGAGAGGCCGCGATAGCGAGAGGCCCGCTCACCGCGATGAAGAGTGGCCCCCGCTTGCCGCAACTAGAGAAAGCCCTCGCACAGAAACGAAGACCCAACACAGCAAAAATAAATTAATTAATTAATAAACTCCTACCCCCAACATCTAATAAAAAAGAACAAATGCAGAAGATGAGCAGATAATGTTGAAGAAAGAATTAGAACTTGATGCAAGACAAAAATAAAGTAGCAACTTCAGTTTTCTGTCATTTATTTATATTTATTCTAAAAATCAATTAAGATAAAGGAGGCTCTTGCTTGTTGTAATGAATCAATCACTAATTAGTAAGGAATGCCAAAGCACTGTGCTGTCAGACTTCAGATCACCATTTCCCGCAGTGTGTTTCATCGAGTAATACCTTGACTTGTTCAACTTGTTCACCCCACGAAAGGGCTCCATGGGTCAAGTAAGTTTAGAAATGTGGTGTATTTTTCCCCACCCCACCCCGCCTTAGAAAGTCACACCTGGAGGAATCTTGCCATAGAAGAACTGTGTGCTTTGTGTATTTCACAAATGTATTTGACTACAGATACCAATTGATGCCTCGTGGAAAACTGGTGTTCCCATGGAAGCCTGCCTGGGCAATGGTGCACTCTGAGGACCATGCCGGCTGGCGATGCAAGAGGGTCTTGATCCGTACATTTAGGTGGAATCCACCCTAAAGGCTCTATCTGGGAGAGGCGTGCATGCGCGATCCTGTATGTATGTCAGAGACTTACACAGCGGGACTGTTGTCTTGTAAAGAATGGGCAGGAAAAGTGGGAGAGAAGTTATATTAAATGAGGGGGGGTCTCTATGAAATGGGGGGATCCCCCTAAATGCAAACTGAACAATAAAGTATTGCTATAAAGAGATCCTCAGTTGTCAACTCAGCCAGTAGAAAAAGTACCTGAATTGGACATCCACTGTTTTCTAAGTAATCTATGATGTGCCTCTCCTTGCAAGCCCCTCGATAGGTCCCAGAGCTGAGTGCAACACCTTAACACGGGCTGCAAGTAGCTGCCGGCTCTGGCCCAAGCCAGGCTGCTCATGCTTGCCTCACACACTCCCTCTTGTGGCTCTAGCCTCCCTGGCGCCCTTTCCCATCTTCCAGAGGTCAAGCTGTTCTCCCCTCAGCACCTCCCGCAGGTTCACCTCTGTGAACCCCTCTTTTCTACTACTGACTTCCTTGGGAAAGCCATCCTGGACCCCACCCCCCAGATCAGATCAGGTGCCCTTGTAGGACACTAGTTTTTCTTGGTAGCACTTATTGCAAATGATTAACTCTATATAGGGACATTTGTTAACACTGTATTGGGGTATAACATACACCCAACGAACCGGCCAATCTTGAAGAATTTTTACATATGTCTAAATCCAAGGAGCCACCACCCAGGTTAAGCACAAAACATTTCTAACATCCCAGAAGGCTGTGCTCTCCTCTCCCATAATTGATTCTCTTTTTTAGCTTTTATCGCCGTAGGCTAGTTTTCCTATTCTTGAACTTCTTACAGATGCTCCCCATTGTGGCTGTAAGAGGCACCCAGATGGGCATGTGTAATAGTATTTTATTTTACTAGCATTTTGTAGCATTTCACTGTATGTATGTCCCACCGTTTATTTATTCTGAATATTTTTGACCCTCTTCCCCTCTTTACTGTAAACTTCATGAAGCTGCAGAGTGTGTGCCTGTGATGTGACTGGAATGTCCTTAGGCTTAGGACTGTGCTTGGCGAAGAGAGGGAACCCAGACATTTTGTCGAAAAACGGAGTGTTTTTGTTGTTATCGCTGTTTTGTTAATCCTTTTAAAAAGCTAACACAATTCTCTCATTTTATGGATGGAAGCTTTAAAACCTGAAACATAAAGAAGTGAAGCTAAAGTTAAAACAAATTCTCAAATCCAACCATATACAGTTATGCAGCTGCACACCAGGAAATGTCTCAGATGGCCAGCAAACCACCGGAAGTAGGAAGAGGCAAGGAGAGATTCCCCTACAGGTTCCAAAGGGAGCATGGCCCTGCTGACACCTTGACTTGGACTCCTAGCCTCCAGAGCTGTGAGACAATGAACTTCTGTTACTTTAAGCCACCTCACTTTTCATACTTTGTTATGGCAGCCCTAGGAAACCAATACAGAGCATAGGAAGAAGGAAAACCACAGGTCTCCCCCCTACCCTACTGGCTGATGACACCTTTGTGGCACCCTTGAGAACGCATCTCTCAGATCTCCCACTGCAGTGAGTGCAGTTTGCTAGTGGCTCTGGTCCATCATTGCGCTGACCTCAGGGCCACACTTTCCTGCTCCAGGGACTGAGCCCAGGAGGGGTACTTGGGACTCTTCTAGGCAGCTTTGACTCGAGGACTTCTTCCTTCATCTCCCTAACCTCCTCTGTAAGCTGGGAAACGGGGTGGGGTGTCTGCGATGGGGCCTCTGGCCACCTCAACCTTAGTGATGCAGGTAACCTACCAAAGAAGCTGGAGCATTTCGCCAAAGAGCTGTGTACGTGTATGACCGAGAATTCAGAGAAGCTGGAGGCGAAGGGGGGGCTGAAGATCTGTGGGGTTGCAGGCGCTGCCCTGCAGCAGGGTGAGCCAGCAGATCAGTGACAGCATGTGGGGGCTGCAGTGGTGCCTCGTTCAGAGTATAACGGAGGCTGCTTGCCTTTTCTTCTTTCCAGACTTCACACTTACCCCTCTTGTCACCCTACCCCAGAAGCACACAGGGAAGGGGATTCTGCTAAGTGTAGTTCCTATCTAGCTAAAGTGCCCCAGTACAAACCACCACTGTTCGTACTCTGCGTTGTGCCTGGAGAGCTCTTTCAGTGTCTTGGTTGGGGCATACACACCTGACTACTGGCGTCCCGGTAAAAGACAGGAGATAGAAGGGGGCTTGAGCTGTGAGCCACACTAATCCCTTCGTTTGGGGCACAGAGCCTCATCCATGACCTCTCTCTGCTAGGGGTTCCAGGGTTTCATTGTCTCCAGAGATTAATTCTCTGGTTTCTTGTGGGAATCAGGGAATCAGTGACCCAGCTATAAATGACAGAAGAAATTAGGGACAATTCCTCTGGTAGAGGCTTCAAACAACCTTCCTGTATCAGCCTGGAGCCTAACTCCTGCTCTCCAAGCTGCCAGGTGCCTCAGCCCTGTGGTTTTCAGGGTTCCCGGGGGTAAATCACTCCCCACCATTAACCCAAGTGGGCTCGGAGAGGGTCTCTCTTCCTCTCTTTTATGAAGCCAGATACTAGCTCTCTGTCTGTTTTCCCACTCCCGAAATGTCATCACATTTCTCATCTGTAGTCATCGAATTTCATCCACTGTGGTCTCTCTTGCGTTCATTGTTTTTGCAGGTTAAGGTTTAAGCTGTTTTTTTTTTCTTCCCATTTTAGTTGTGTCTCAGGAGAAAGTAAGTGGTCATCAATATGTGGATCCAACCTACCAATTTTGACACAACGTTTTTCCATTTACTCTTTTCTTTTTTTTTTTGCGTTACGCGGGCCTCTCACTGCTGTGGCCTCTCCCGTTGCGGAGCACAGGCTCCGGACACGCAGGCTCAGCGGCCATGGCTCACGGGCCCAGCCGCTCCATGGCATGTGGGATCTTCCTGGACCGGGGCACGAACCCACATCCCCTGCACCTGCAGGCGGACTCTCAACCACTGCGCCACCAGGGAAGCCCTCCATTCACTCTTTAACCCCCAGCCCCCTGGCCTTGTTTCCCACCATCCAAGGAACTCCTGGTGGGAGTCTCCACTGTCCTAATTGCTAGGTCCCTAGACTCTGCAATCTTCATCTGGATTAAATTGTCTTACTTGGCCTTGCGCATACCTGTTTTTTTTACTCCTGCCTGGTGGACATTTTCTCCTGTAATGAGTCTCTTGAAAACTCCCCTATCGCTCCCCCAGTCTCCTTTGCTGGCTTCTTTTCCTTTGCTCTCTCCTTACATGAGCTTCCTTAGAGCTTCATCTTTGGACCTCTTTCCCTGCACTCACATCATGTTTCAATGATCGTGTGTATGTGATGATTCTCAAATCTATATCTTCATTTGTCTTAGGTGAGGACTCCTTGTTGCAAGAGACAGAAACCTGATTCAAACTTGCCTAAGAATAAAAGGGGAATTTATTAGCTCATTCATATAACTGGAGACTCAACCAAGAAGCTCAAAGCTGTACACACATGGGGACTTGTCTCTCTCTGCGTCTCTTAGCTCTGCTTTCCTCTGTGTTGACCTCGGTCTCCCACAGTCCTCTCTACATGGTGACAGTTTGGCCACTGGATGCTCCATCATTTCATGGTTTACTTGTCTCAAGATCCCAGAGAAAGAGGGTGTCTCTTTCCCCACAGCTGGACTGTGGCCCTTGTGAATCATGGGGCTTTGCCAGACCTGCCTATGTGTCCTTCTCTGGGCCTGGTGCAGGGGCTGAATGGGATGGCTGCGGCCTAGGAAAGAAGTGGGTCCCTGAAGAAAGGGAGGGCTGGGGAAGGAGTAGAGAGGGGAAATGAGATACTGCATTCGTTTCGACAATTTGAATGAGGAGATCTGGCTTCAGGAATCAGGGCTGTCATTCTGGATCTTCAGGGTTTTGGTCCCTTGTATTTACAGTGAGGAGGTTGTACTTCTAAGGCCTTCTAGTTGCCATCATCTTTATTTTTATTCTACGAATAATTGACATAAAGCAGAACCTTTTGGCGATGCCTCTGAGTGCCATCTGAGGGGCAGCAGAGCATGGCAGCTCAGAGCACGAGCTCTGGACTTGGATTGCCTGGGTTCTTCATGTGTCCATCATCTCGGCAACGGCTTCGTGGGTGTGTGACCTGTGCAGTCTCGCAGGACACCACGTGCAGGGAGCCTCAGCCTTGGTTTAACACTCTGCTGTCATTCTCTTGGAAATCTTGATAGTTTCATCTTTGACCTTATGTTTTGTAAGTGAAGTTGCACCAGACATTGGAGCCTGCCTGTGGGTAGAGGAGATGAGAGCGTGTGGGTGTCCGCTGTTCCCTGCCAGCTCATCCCCTTAGAGAGTTCACAGTGCCTCATAAGCACATAGCTCTGGTGGACCCACCTACGTGGGAGTTCAGTGAGACTCCCAGTGTGACAAGGTAAGTGTGTGGTCTATGACTGACTTTCCCTTTGAACCAGAACTTGCTTTGAACGTGGAAAGAAGGCAGTGATGGTCTAAGAAACACAAATGACAGGGAGCCCTACCACATCCTTTCTTATATTATTCCTCTGTATTAGCCAAACACTTACACTGCAAATAATGTCATAGAAGGAAAAAGGATTATAATTCCTTTTCCCTTCAGGCCTTCCTCACTCATCAGCAAGCCAAATGTAGAGAGTGCTAGCAGAACATGCACGTATCAAGTGGAATCAAAACAGCTGAGTTAGTTCTGTGCCACCTTGCCACTGTTCTGGTAAGAGCAAAATACATACTACAGGTATAAACTGCAAAATAACGAATTGTGTAATTTTGGTTCTTTTTCATATGAGTTAAATATTTGCATTTAAAACCGGCATCGCACCATATAAAAACGAATGGTAAAGTTCATACTAATAACTTAAAATTAAATTTTTCTTTGCTTAGAATGGCATTAAATAGCAAATACAAAAATCATAAGTTGAGAGAGAGAGATGGGGAAGAATGGGTAAAGCTTTATATTTTAGTACCTTGAATGGCACTTTTTCCCTGCTTTTGAAACCAGAAACCCCCTATTTTCATTTTGCACTGGACCCTGTGAGTTATGTAGCTCATCCTGCATCAACAAATTGCTTTACTTCCCCAGTGTCTCAGTTTCCTTATTTGTAAAATGGGCACAAAAACAGTGTCTCCATCATTGGATTGTTGCAAGAATGAATAGTGGTGGGCACTCAGCAATCAATGAATGTGCGCTCTTATTATTAAGATGAGTTAGTATAGAGTCAATCTGTAGGTGATTTGGTGATCAACTTAAACTTCCCTCGGTAATGACTTTATGTAACCTAATTAGTTAACCAGCTAATTCCCGCTCTTTTCCATTACCTGCATCGCCGTAGTCTGAATATTTCACTGTAATTTGTTAGTGGGTTCACTTACTTTACCACTTAGATGATGCTATTTAAATTAGTCAGTAGAATACTTTAGTCAGTAGTGGGGCAAGTAAAGTCTAGAAAAATATTTCAGGAAGAGAACACTGTGGATCAAACTTTTTCAATTCCAAATAAAAGCTGAGGGAAGGATTAAGCTATTGTTTCTGTGAAAAAAACAGAAAAGGATATTTTCCACTTCCCAACAACAGGTGGCGATGTCGCTAAGCAAATGGAGGATGTTCCTTGTTAGAGAAATTCTGCGATCAAGTGTGAGGAAGCACAGCTACAAACAACATATGGAAAACAATGCATATTTTAATTAGGTGTTAATAACTGAATATTGAATTCTTGTCTTCCTCCTAATTCACAACAGTGTTATGACAGCTAATTAATAAGTGATTGTAGAGGAAATGATTAATTATTTACAGTAATAATTAGAATAGCTTACATGCTTGTAATCACAAAATGGTTTTCAGAAGTAGATGGAGGCAAAGCAAGTTATTGTTCTGCTGTTGGAAGGACATGGCGGCGCCTCTTTTGGAATGATTTCTATTATCATTCCACAGTGTCTGGGTTTAATAAACAGGTACCATTATGCGTTTGTTCCATCAAGGTTCATTCCAGCCATGGAATATAAAATCATGCATGTGTATTTTTTTACAGGATCCCCTGTCATCCTTATTTGAAATTATGTACATAAGGGTAAACGTGAAAGCTTCCTCGTGTAGGTGAACTCTTTGGAAAGATACCAACCACAGAACAAACTAAAAATAAAATCCTGGACCTGAAGAATAAAGCCTCCCCCTAGAGTCTCTGTTTCTTCATATGTAAAAACAAAACTAAAAAGCAAGTGTATAAGCCCAAACTTCTCCTTCTCCACTTCTCATTCCATATTTCAGATCTCTTTGAACTGCCTCATGTCTTCAGGATATAATGAAATCCCTTGCTCTGGAAGGAAGCCACAAAAGATAGATTTCAAGACCTTTTCCTTTGCTCTCTGCTAGTAGCAGAGCTAATGCAGTTTACTTATTAGATGAGTCACCATGGATACTGGTACAGTCAAGCCAAGCCTACCCGAGTGAGAGGAATTGGAGAATTGAGGCAATTATCCTCATAACTTAAATAAACAAAGTCCCCCCATTTTTGTTTCTGTTACCTGAAATTTTCAGGTGAATGTCTAATTTTAGCTTTGAATTATTAAAGGTGGTTCTTGCCTCAACTCTTACTAAATTTGTGAGCAGAACTCTGGACTCCTTTGCCGTGAAGCACCTTAAGAAAGTTTACCCAAGGCAAATGGATTCCTGTGCTCTCGGTTTTAACATCCTGAGCATTTCTACCTGGCATTTGGGTAAACAATGGGGATAACTCAGGTCTAGGATGAAACATTTCTGAAGGGTAGACAACATTCAGATCTGGAAATGGTTGCTTGGAGAGACCAGATATTTTTAATCAGACAAAAGACATTCCTGATACCACGTCCTTCCTGCAAATATGGTCCTCAACATGTCCTGCATGGACCACATGTTTCTCCACTGGCCCCAGTCCAAGCGAAAACCTGCACTGACACTTCCAGTTGGGATTTTATGGATGGTCTTGCCTGCCTCTCTGAATCTCCTTTTTCTCCTCAGGTCATGTCCCAGCTTTACCAGTGTGAATTCCCTCATCTGAGTACCCTTAACTTAATGTCAATGAACATTTTTTTTTTCGGTACGCGGGCCTCTCGCTGTTGTGGCTTCTCCCGTTGCGGGGCACAGGCTCTGGACGCGCAGGCTCAGCGGCCATGGCTCACGGGCCCAGCCGCTCCGCGGCACGTGAGATCTTCCCAGACCGGGACACGAACCCGTGTCCCCTGCAACGGCAGGCGGACTCTCAACCACTGCGCCACCAGGGAAGCCCGCCAATGAACATTTTAGAGGAGCTTTGTAAGTATGAGGCATGACTGTTATTTCCAAGTAATGAGTTATCGTATTATTGTTATTTAATATTCATGTTCAATGTTTTAATTATTTATCACCTTGACTTTAAGTCACCATTGTTAGGGTTCAAAGAGAGCCCTGGTGATGATAATTGTTATGGTGTGAGCCCCGCATGACTATGCTCGGCACTTTTTTTTCCATACTGTGCACTTTTGAAGGCTGACTCAACTTTCTGATTTCACACTGCCTGCCATATGTATTGTTCTGTGACTCAGCATTGAGGGCTCCTATGGCGACCTCATCTCTGATTCCTTCCCACCATGCAGCAGCTGTGTGGCACATTCGGAAGTTGAGTATCTGTCTGATTGGACAGTATTTTGTGGTGGAAGGGGCTATATGACAGAGATGGACATCAGCAGCTGACTGACCTGGGCTTGAAGCCCATTCCTTCACTTCCATGATGTATCCCTTCCGAATATGTCTTACCTCCTCTGAACTTCAACTTGAAACAGGGAAAATAATACAGGTCTCGCAGAGTAGTGATTGGAAATAACTTATGTAAAGCGTCTGGCATGAGGTGAGTGTTTAATAATGGCGGCCATCATTAGAACTGCTGTTCAAGCAACAGGAGCCCAGGTACTTTTATTCTATTGCTGTATGGCTTCATCTCCTTTCCCCACCTTTAAACAGGACTTTATCCATCAATACTTACTTTCTGAAAACATAATGGGAACCCAACACTGTAGGGAACACAAATAATATGTGTTTGCAGTGATTCTGCCTTTAATGAATTGCTTGCTTGTTAAGAAAAGGCATGAAAGAGAGTAATAATAATAATGTTAATAATAATAGTACCTAATACTGATTGAGGATTTTACGCTGTCATGCTTTGTGCTAAGTGCTGTACAAATTGGATCTTATTTCATCACCACAATAACTCATTAAACAAACAGTATTATTTGTCATCCCTGTTTTACAAAAGAGGAAAGTGGGGCTCAGAGAGGTTAGGAGACTTGCCCGAGGTCAAGATCTTAAACTTGGGCCATCTAACTCTAGGACTTGAGCCTTCAATCATTCTGCTTACTTGTTCATATGGACAGTATTAAGTGGTACTAAGAGTGGTCTATTTTCAGAGAATGGAGAGGCCAGCATAGGGTGAATTCACCTGGAAGGTGTTTTGGGGGAGAGTTATCTGAGTTCCACAAGGCTATCTTTACGAGGGAATAGTTAATAGCAAAATGTAACAGTCACAAGAAGGTGAATTAAAAGTTGCCCATGAAACCACATGTCCATCCTTTTTCTGTTTGGGTTTATACCAGTGCCTGAATCTTCCCAAGTAATTCGCTGCTGGTCGAGGTGTCCCCTGCATCCTGTGATCTTACTTCTCTTACATCAATCATTTGGACCCCACTGTTTCCAGAATTAAGGGGTGTTGTGCCAGAAGGGATGCCAGGAGTCCCACTGTGAGCTCCAGAGAGAGGGTGTGAGTTACCCAAGTTGATACCCAGGAAGCTCAGACAGCAATCAGGCCTCCTGACTGCCACACGGGTTCTCTTTCCACTTTGCCACCTTGGGCCCTGCCTTTTAATGCATCAGAGATGGGAGTATGGATTTTACAAAAATTCTTCCAGCTCTTGTGGAAGAGCTGGATGTACAGCCCTATTTGATACCCATTTCCTCCCAGATCCTTTTCTTCTCTTAATCAGAGCAGTAAGTACTGATATTTACCAAAAGACATTATTGGTCAGTCTGCATCTCCCTCACCAAAATGCCACTCCATTGTCTTGCTTAGAACCAAACACAATATGCAAGGGCCCCCTTCTTCCTGCTGAGACGTCATGCTGCCCCTCCAACTGGAAGCCGAGAGTGTTCACGCTCAAAATCCTGAGGGTTTGCTGAGATTTTCAAGTTGGCCATACACCCTCTTCCTGTCACCCAATATATTATGTGTTTGGCTGGAGACTCTTTTGTTTGGAAATAATGTCTTTATTTCAAACAAAAATTCAGAGCCTGGTTGGACAGATGCATAAACAGGTATCCGATTCGGAGTGACTTCTTCGAAGAGGCCGCCTCTCGCCGGCTGTCAGTCGGTCCCTGCTGAGTTGTTTGATGCATTCACCGCATTTTATATTACTAAATGTGGCTTATGTATCTGCCAATAAATCTGAAATACAGGTCACAGAATATGCAGCTCAAGGAAATCCATAAAAGTAGTAGAGAGAGGCTTCGCTAACTGCATCAGATGGCCAAAAGCTGAGGTCATTTCCTCTTGCTAAAAATCTAGAGCTTCATAAATTATTTTTATCACCTCCAGAGCCAAGCAAACAGTTTTGCACAGATGCCAAAGGGGTTTCATTGCTTTTGTTTCTCTTTAAGCTGAAAACATCTCTCGTCTTCTCCAAAATGATTGCGCTTTTTTTTTTTTTTTTTGACATTATTTACATCCTAGCAGATCGCATGCAAATCTAGCAACAGAAATGCAATTGCCTCTGGTCGGGGTCTTCAGTGACAGTGCCACAAGCACCTGCGCTCAGAAGATGGTCGTGACCTAGGTTTAATTACTCCCTGTGATGGGGAGTTGACATCGTTTCCTTTAAAACATGCATAAGGAGATGTTAGGTATGCAGAGACAGTAAAAATGAGCAGTGAACGTTCGGGGAAGAACTTTATAGAAAACACTACTGAATTAACTTACAGTACATTTGTTAAACATGAGCACTTCTAATAATGACATTTCATTTAACAATGCCCTTTGTCTTTTCAGTTCATCAGTTACCTATTTCAGTAATGAACTGCAGTCATACCATTCTGATTTTCTCCTAATGTAAAGGCTCAGCTCACTTCACTGCCAGTGAAGCATGATGCTATTATTCAGTTCCTGGCTTAGGAAAAAAGCTATAGAATATATCACAGTTCTAATTGGCTAACAAATATTAAATCCTACGATTGTTAAGGGCATCCGGTGATTCTGTTTAGCTTTTGATGGGGATAAGTAAAAGAAAGAAAGGGAAACGGCTTGAAGAAGAAAAAAAAAAAGGTTAGCGTGTATACTTTACGAGCAGTAACCCAAGTATCCATTGAAAAACTATGAGCACACATTATATTTAATAGCTCAAGTGTTATCTTAATTCTTTATCAACAATTCATGCAGATAGCTTAATACCAAATATTTTAGTTAGGATTAACAACCTGTGAAACGGAAGGTTTAGCAAATGAGAGATGGAATTTGTTCTACCTGCAGCTGTAAGGGGAGGCAAATGTGAGCTCCTGGAAGGCTGGGTCATGCATGAGACATTCTTTTTCTGCCAAGTAAAGGTGGGTAGATTTGGAAAATATTATGTCTATTGTAGCCCTGATTTATACTTCCCATGGAAGGTAGTGAAGCCTGTGTCCAAACTTATTTTTTGTCCCATTTGCAAAGCTTTCCTGGGAATGAAAGATAGGAGTCTCCCTTGTTTTCCTTTTTCCATGTGGCAGAATCCTCTAAAGCATCTCCGCCCCCCACCTCTCTTTTGAACTCACCAAAACATCTCATTAGTAAAGGCAAGATTCAGATCACCATAATCTTTCCCCAGCTGAGGCAAAGCTGCACAATTTACAATAGGTCTTTGGAAAACTGCTTTTTACCGAGCGCTGCTGCATCTATAGATCTCTCTCAATTACCCACAGTAAATTTAGGCATTGTACAAGAGCAAATTTTACAGTCCATGAAGAGATGAAGTGAAATCTAGATGAAATTCATTGTGACAGATTCCCAGTTAGTGCTCTGATGTGTCTGTATTACAGAAGATAGACATTCTATTAGCATGGAAGCTCCCATAATGGACTGTGAATCATCTCAGGTAATAGAGATGCCAAGCAGAATGACTGAAAAGCACTATTGAATTCCATTAGAGCTTTTTGTTTTTAAATCAGTCATTTCTTGTGAATAACCAACTATATACTTCTTGACCCTATCTCCAAGTGATAATTGTGGACTAATATTACAATACATTAATCTGAGTTACTGTGCAATTAGCGTTTCAGTTTCAGGCTGATTTGGGGGTTCTTAAATACAAAGGCCCACTCCTCTGGATGCCAGAACCTGTATTACAAATACGCCGTTTCAGAAATGGGCTCTCTCACGAGCCCATTTTTAGTTCTGTTTCAACGTCACTGGAATTGTTCCTCGGTCATACTGTGTACAAGGATTTTGTATTGTGACTTTGCGACTCCTCCCACCCCACCCCTTTAAAGATTTTCCCTACACCAGATCAGACAATCAGGGTCAAATACTTATCACAGAGGTAAGACTATAAGGAAACCATTTTAAATAAGCCAGGTTAAATAAGCCAGTCTTTTTTTTTGTTTTTTTAACCTTAAATGTGTAGCTAATCATTAGGAAAATAAAGAACATCACATTCTGCAACATAAACAGTCCCACCTAATCTATCAATCAAATATGATTGATCAGACTTCGTAATAACTTGGATAAGTAGTACAGCGTTAAGTTTCCTTCAGTACTCTGAAGCCTTCATGATGCCTGCATAATTACCACTTGTACAGTAGATCGAGCGATGTGAATTATTCTATTCAATTATAACATAAACACTAAGCACTTAGAATAGACAACCTCAACAGCAGATACTTCTTCATTCATTGCATTTGATACAAATGCAGTAATAGCTTGTCATGGGACAAAGCTTTCTTTGGTCAAAAGGTTTGAAGTTAACACATATGCATTAAAAACATAACACACCTCTTCCTGTGTCTGGTGTTTTCCACCTGATCTACAAGGCAGGAGAGAGGTAATTTTGAAAGGGGACAGTGGTATCCAAAGTGCAGCAATGGCTGTTGAGTCACTTCGATATGCTCCCATAAATCCCCCGGGACAACTTTAAAAAGAGTCGACTTTATATCTTCTGTCTACGATCATCTATTTTCACATCAGGATGAACAACATTATCCTCATCGCGGAAGAACCCGAGACGGGAGCCTCAACACACTCGGCTCTCTCCTTAATGTTGTAATGACAGGTGTAAGATTAACTTTGTTAGGTGTCTAGCCACTCATGCAAACTAAATTAAATTAATGGAACAAATTTCTCTCATAATTAAGATAAAAATTCATGTCAGCTGTAACCTTGCTGTACACTAATTATATACAAATGATTTATCATCTGCTTCGCCCAGAATATTAATCCTTAGCTCATTGATAACTGCAGCCAGTGTTAAGAGATGAGAGTTGATTAACTATGACAGATTGGGCGACCACAGCCCTCAGTGCCGTACGACCAGTGAAACTAATAACGGTCAAGTAGCTCTCTGTGTTAAAAATGCATTCCCATGGAAACAGATGCATGCTTAATGAAGGATACTGAGATTATTTTCAATAATGACTGATATTGGAACAATGGGTAGAGCTGATCAATAACAATTAACCACTTAGTCTGCTAAAGACATGGTTAGAGAAATCGGGTTATTTACACATTAGCAGGACCTGATTCGAAGATGGGGACTACAGAACGTCTCTATGCTGTACTGTTTCTCGTTTCTCTTTGCTCCTGCCGGGAGGGGTTGCACAGTGCAGAGATGGTAATATGCCAAGCGCCCTCCTGTCGCCTCAGCGCCTGCTTATGAAATGAGTGATTGATGCTGCCAGCGGTTCTTTGGATGCTCTCAAGATAGCTGCCAAACGTATCAAGGAAAGTCCAAAAGCAACTGTGACCATGAAACTCATATCGCTTTGTAGGGATTTGGTTTGGTGGAAAACTTTACTGCCAAGGCGTAACTCAATTGTACAGAAAATTCTTTTGATCTTTCATTGTATGCTCTTTTATTTAATTTTAAAGAGTCCAAGATGAGTGGTGCAGATATTTAAGGGAACTCTCTGCTTTGGACCCCTGTCATACTGGCTGGAAAGGGCTTTAGTAACATAAATTTAATAATAGATATGGCTTTCAAAGCTATTTGGAAATTTGCACTTTTATTTTGTATTAATTTGAATCACCCCAGGAGTCGAGATCTTGTAATGCTAATTACTAATATAGACTCCCAGAATCCCTAACCTGACAGTCAGCTTGGAGAAATCCCAACTCCCTGGGCCAAAAAGTGTTAATAAAAAGTGATTAGCTACTTAGGCCAAGTCATATTATAATAATGCATTATATTTCCCTTGAATGGTTTACGTGCATTCTCATTTCTCTGAATGAAGAAAATGGTTGAGGGAGATGAAAATCAGGCATTTTAGCTGGCATTGTTATTAAAAGAATCAAGCTTTAAAAAAAAATAAGAGAATGCCTCTTTCTCCACACTTCTTAGACTTTAAACTCTAGATTTGAAAATGCAATAAACAGAAACATAATCTGCATATTTACCGGTCTACTTCATCTTTTTTTTTTTTTTTTTTTGGTCATGCAGAAGTATGTGTGAACTGACGCTAACAGCTAATGCCAACTCTAACATGCTACATGCATGTGAGAAGTTTTACATTTAGATAAAGAAAAGAACATAGCTTTTCTTTTTTTAGCCCTGTGGGATGGATGTTCCCCACTTAAATCATCAGCCACAGGGTATCTGTGGCTGGGACTCCACACAGATGCTAATGAATTTGGAACAACGTTTATGTGGCTGAACAAAAATGGATCCTAAACACCCTAAGTCAAGTGCAGCACATAAGAAATAGGCTGACACACTTCTATCAGGAAGGCAACCAGAATGTCAAAATCTTGAATGATATTAGGTGATCTCAGCTCTGTTTCACCATCTCAGTAAATAAATCTAGGGAGGATAAACAACCATGAATGCCTGTACAGAATGGTTCATAAAAATCAAATCTTAAATATACCCTGTATATCCCTCCCATATCACTGCCTCCACCAAAAAAAAAGATCCTTTTGCTAATTCTCCAGGTGGAAACAGAATTACATTTAACATAAAGGTGGTGGTAATAATAATATACGTATATGTTAATAATATATATATATATATAATATACATGTTAATTTTATATACATATATATTTAACCTACAGGGACTAGAGTGTTGGAAAGAAATAAAACAACATTTTCAGGGTACAGGCTCGTTGGAGTATCTGTTTATTATCTTTCCAAAAACACCATGATCTTACCTCAATGCTGAGGACTTCAATCCTTAGTACAACTAAAACAGTTGCACCCGGATACCCTGGCTGGAAATGCAGTAGAGGCAATTACCCTTTCCCTATCATCTGAACAACACAATTATTGGGAAGATAATAAGATTATCCAGGCTTTTGCTTCTTAAAATTATACTGAGGAACACCAAGGGAAGACTGTTTCTTACGCCTTCGTCTTTAAAATAAATAAGGGAAGTGAGAATGAACCACCAAGCTAATGAGGACCGTGAGACAGAGCCATAGATACATTTTCTCACTTGCCTAATGAGCAAAGTGACAGACAGTGAAACAGTTCACACTTGAGTAATTCTCTAGTCATCAGCAACTGCAGCGGGGGCCCCTCCTGCTGGGGCTTTGGAGGGGGGTGGTCGGGAGAGGTAATAAAGAGACCCCAGCTCAGCTGACCAGAATAAGTTATCACAAAGAGAGAGGTCTTGGGGTACACTCCCTGAGGACATTTAACCAGTAAAAAAAAGAGTCCTTTTAAGGCATCTCCAGCCATACATCCAATTAGAATTAAATGAAAACAATGGAAAAAAAGAATCGCCTTCTTTCTCATCAGACCAGTGGCCTAAGGGGCTGAGGTGGCTGAGATTCTGGAAAGCAATGACCCCTCCTCACCTGCCTCTTTTAAATGGTCTCCTCTTGCGTGGGCCTCAGTTTCATGCAGGTTTCGTTTCCGGGGAAAGTGGGGAAGATGGGAGAAAGTTTAGGGGGCAGTGTGTGTGTGTGTGTGTGTGTGTGTGTGTGTGTGTGTGTGTGTGTTTAGAGACAACTGAAAATAATTTTTTCACTGACTATCTTCATGGGCCTGTGTGAGAGTTCATGGGGGGAAGGGGTCTTGAAAATCCGCCACTTTTCCTGTTTGATTGTTGAAAGGAAAGGAACTAAAAGTTGCTCCGTACCAACTATGTGCTAGGCCCTTTTTATCCTTATTTTATTCTCCTGCTGACAGCGGGAGTGGGCTCTGTGCTGTTTCAGCCAATTTTAGAGGGGAACAAACTGAGGTCCTGGACTGATAAGCAATTTGCTGATGGTCATGTGGCCAGTAAACAGAAGCACTGTGATTCAGATTTCAGCCTACCTGGCTCCAAAGCCACTCAAAATCTCACCATTCCTCTCACCAGGAGGCTGATGAAGGAGAAGGAGTCCAGTGAGAAGCCAGCCAGAGACATGTGGGGAGAGGGCGGTCCAGTTAAGCCATTAAAACTTTGTGTCTAGAAAAACAATTCTTTGACCCATGAATTGAGAGTTTTAATTCATTTCATTTATTTTATTTACTTAGTGAAGACAGTCTGCATTTTATGGAGAGTGGATCAGAGGTCCAGAGAGTCTGAAGACTGCTGCACAGGGAAGGGGTGATGAAGCCAGGGCCAGACCAAGGTCCTTGGGCTCTCTTCGCTCACCTTGTCTATGCGAAGAGGATGAAGGTTTATTGATATGCCAGGAACGCCTAAAGCAAATGCAGAGTGATAGAAACAGACGATATCCTGCAAACCTTGGTAAAGAATTTCTGTTGCTTATATTTTTGTTTGTTGAAAATTATTGGTAAAGAAACAGTACTTGGAACGCTTCCAGCTGGATTAGCTTTAGGGTAAACTGTATACATAAGGAGTTTCATCTCGTTTGCATGCAATAGCCTCTGTAAACTGAAAAGGTCTGGATTGGTTAAGAGGAAGAAGACAAGTAATGCCTAAAATGTTGAAAACAGTCCAACAAAAAGGAATGGTTTTGATCTTATAATAATATTAACTTATTGGTGCCCACTATTCATTAGGTGAAATACATATATTGTCTTTAATCATAATGGCAACACTAAGGGGGGACTATTATTATTTCCATTTTGCAGATAAGGAAACTGAAGCTCAAGATGGGATGCTTTTTGCCCATCACTTCCACTTCATCTCTGGGTCCTGGCAAGTTGGTGTGACCCAAGGGCCAAAGCGCAACATGGTGGCTCCCAGGACACCAAATATCCGATATGTTCGGTCTTCAGTCATTTGTTTCAATGTCACTTACATCATACACACATATGGCTTAAAACCAGTTTAAAATATTTAGCACAGTCTGTATCTTTTTATCTTAATGCTTTAATGACCACAATTTCTTCGAAACTGGTCTGGTTCAACCCCAGAGGGGGCTGGTTCTAGCACTTAGAAGAGAGACCGGCTAATGTGTGGCAGTGTTCCATCTTTTAGAGGTTCCTTACTTTATTCAAATTACTAATCATTTAGAGCATCAGTAAAAGCCTTTCTCCCTCGCTCCCCATGCATGCTTAACCTAATTAACTATAAATGAGGAAAATGCTATCCACATTAAAAGAAAATGTTAGCCTATAAATTATCCCACTCTTTCTGGTGAGGCTAAGAACTCCTTTATAAAGCTCAACCAGGGGCAGACTCTCTGTTTATGTGCTTCCCGTGCTCTCCCTCACTAGAATGGGCTACAGAATTCTTAGTTCATGGTGGCTCTCTTCCTCTTATTGATTATGATGCTAAGCATATTTTCTCAAGTTGTTTCCCTTTGTGTTTGCTTAAACATTCTCACGAAACTTGAATAATGAAGTAGAATGCCTCTAAAATGCCCTCAGGTGCTCCCTGGGGTAGAAAAGTAGCAAGTGACACCCTAGGTTTGTCCTATCAGTACAGGAAAGACTGCTCATCACCTGCTTCTATAGGCAGATGCAGTCATAGAAAACCAGAAGTCTTGAAAGCCCCAGTCCACAGACCCCAAAATATTCTCTCTCTGGCTGATGCCACTCAACCTTCCACACCTGCTGCCCTCCTTCTGAGCCACTCCATTAGATAAGTCAACACATATAGGGAAAGTTCTTCTGAAAACTCTTGTTAGAAGGAGCGCCCATTAACACTTTACTCTGAAAGCCCAGGTTAATTTATCAAGTTATCCTAGCTTTAGCCTTTGAGATCTGAGGGCAGGTCTCTGGCAGAATTAGAGCGTGCAGCAGGAAATTGGTTATGGGGCAGGAGAAGAGGCTGGGAATGTAGATCACCCCCAGGGGGAGCTGTCAGGAAAAGACCTTGAGCAACTCGTGGACTCGAGGGGAGGCCAAGTGTCAGGGACAAAGCAGAGACGACAAGCGGCAGCAGTGCCCAGAGTACCCGCTCTTCATCTTCGTTCATAGTTGTCCCTGCCTTTAATACACATGATGTATTAGGAGGTTGTAGTAACTTAGGAAAAGGCAGCAAATGGACAATTTCTGATTCTCTTCTCTATGATGCCCTCACTCCTGTGTACCTTTGCTGCAGAGTTTATAACAAACCCTAGTTTATCCCTGAAGCTCTGGGGGAAACTCTAAATTTTGGGGGTATTAGTAGGAGGTCCCTGCCTCCAACCTTGCTGTGGATTTACACCTCCGTTTCTACCCTGGGCTCTGTGTGATGGGCAGCGGAGGAAGTTGTGATCGGGCCGCTGGGGGATGTCTGAGCCAGGCAGGCTTAACATCCACATCTGTAGTCAATTCTTGATTATCCACACCAATGGTCTGTGACCCAGGCCCAGGTAATCCCAAATAATTGACAATCCAAAAGGAATTTCTCTTTGGTTTTGGAATATGCTCTGATTTTTCCAGCTGCGGATTTCTTTCTCCCACGTATGCTTTCCTTGGTAGGATATGAAAAATCATTTATGTTCTTTTAGCTGGACACTTGGTCTGAGCAATGGCTTGAAGTCAGCTTCGGACTGAAAATTTGCCTACTCCATAGACAAATGATTCCCTTGCAGGCAGTTGGATTTGACAGTATCATATATTGCATAAAGAATCATCTGTGCAGGTTTGTGTGGTTCATTCATTCATTCATTCACCCGTTTGACACACATGCATTCCGCTCCTACTCTGTTCTAGCCACTATACCATGAATTAGGGGTTTAGAGATGAAAGATTGAGTGCCAGCTCTTGAGGGATATTCCTTCTACTGGGGCTCAGTGGAATAGATTTTAGTATCTTCCTCTGCATCTGCCTGTACCTATTACATATTCCCTTATCACTCCCATCTTCAGCTTAGCATCTATCTAGGCTTCCATTTAAAAGTTTCAGAAGAGCTATAGGTGATTGTCGGGTTGGGCAGGGCCTCCCAGAGATGGAAAGAACAAGAACCTAGAGCGCTCCCATTTCTGAGGATCCTTAAATACGAAAGAGGAGATGCCAAAACAGGGGTATACATACATGGTAAATTTTAATTGTTTAAATTTTAAAAATTAATATATTATCCTTCCAAAAGTATAGTGTCTATATAACTTTATTTGAAGAAAATGTCAAAAATATAAATTTCAGTCCCTTTATGAACGTGCGATCTGGCTTTTCTCCCTCCTACTCCCCACTCACCCTCGACCCCTGCCAAGAAAAGCCCTGGTTGGTGGGAGGGAGGTCTAAATGGGGCTGAGTGGAGACATTTTAGTGCTCACAGGAACCACTGGAAATATGAAACGGTTGGTCTGTGGCTGTGTGCCCTGTGGTCACAAGGAATAGTTCTCAGCAAGGCAGACACATCTTAAGTACTTTGACTCAAAAGGCATCCGATCAATTTATTTCTACAAAGTCGGCATGTTCCCACCCATGGTGCTGCAAGGATCCTGACTGGTTTCCTGGCTACTGGCTACCATTCTGTAAGTCCATGCCTTCCTAGGATCGTCCCTTCCCCCAGCTGCCCTCCACATGCACTGATCCTCAGTTTTCTTCTCAAAAATCCCATGGAAGATAAGGAACATTTAACAGTATGAAAATTGCGGTTAAAGTCCAGAGGTTGTCACTCACCTCATATTCTTATATTTGTGAAGGTAAAACAGTAAAGAGCACACGAAAGTTTCTGGTGAACTTTCACCCATTTAAATTCGTTATGATGGGTGCTGTGTAATTAATTTTATCTTAACACCCATTGCTTATTAGCGACTTTGTAGGAATTCCCTCATGGAGCAGATCAATGAGATGTTTGTACATTTTTTTCAGGTACTATGCTGGTATGCTGGTTAGGAGGCATTTGCTCTCTGTGTCTTGTCCTCTACCTGTTCAATATTTGTTAATGTTACGACTCAGCACTACTAACTCCAATCTCCAAGATCTTGGGTCCCCTATGGTTTCAGAAATGCAGCATAGTTTGGGTCCCTGAGATGGAAAAAGCCTTGGGCGACCTTCATGACTAATTTTGTGTATTTGAAATATCTGTTCAATAGCCAGGATTCCAGCCTCCACTCTACCCCTGGCCCTGTTCATATACAGCTTAGACCTTTGCTTTCTGGCATAAATAGGTGTCTTTTTTTCAATTTCCTTCAGAATTCCTAATGTTTCACTATAAAAACTTCTACTCCTCCTTTGCCTTTGTTCTTTCTTTGCTTTTCCCAGCACCTAGTTCTCTCTTCCTTTCCAGTTATTTCCAACAGGAGCGATTCACATGTCACACAAATTGGAACTGAAAGTTTCGTGGTTGCTAAAAAGACATTCAGAAGTCAATCCTTTAATACTCACATTTCCTGCAGAAGAACTTGTGGTTTAGAGGTTTTTCTCATGTGATGGGTGTGTGTGTGTGTGTGTGTGTGTGTGTGTGTGTGTGTGTGTGTGTGAAGGTTTGTAGGTCAAACAGTGAGCAGCAGAGGAAGGCACCAGAAGACCAATAAGAACAGACTTGTGGTTGTGGTTGTGAAGAAGCAGAAAGTGAGGGAAGAAGGTTCTCACTGGTCCTGCTAGTTGGGAGGGATGAAGTGAGTCCAAGTCCGGCTCATTTGATAAAAAATGTGATGATTTGCTACCCTCTGATGGAAAAACTCATTGTTTAAATAAGAGCTAACCTTTACCAAGTATTTATTGTGCCAGGCGCTATGCAAGTTTAAACAAATATAACTTTATATAAATATATCTCACTGAATTTTGCACAGCTAGGAAGCAGAGAAACTAAGATGTAAACGTGGGTATGTGGGACTCTAGAGTCTGAGTACTTGGCCATCACCTGCTAATGACACAAAATATCCTTCAAAGTTACTCTCAGAGCAGTGGCAACAGGATGACAGTTAGTTTAACATCCTTTTTCCTTAAATCTCATGACTGGAAGAAGGCAACTGGGATTAGCACTGCACTCTGGTCCAGGTATATATTGCTGGGTAAAAGAACATCTTAAAACTTCCCATTTTATAGTATCTCATGACTTTGTGGCTCAGGAATTTAGGCAGGACTCTGCTGGGCACTTCTGCTCCAAGTAGCTTTGACACAGGTGACTTAAGGGTGTTCAGCTGGTGGGTGGGCTGGTCTAGAGCCCCAAGATGCCTTCCATTGCAGGTCTGCCACTTGGCAGGGATGGGAGGCAGGCTGGGTTCAGCTGAGACTGTGACCACAGTGTGGTGGTGGGTTTTCATAGGGTGGCTTGGGGCTCCCAGAGAGAGTATTTCAAGATACAGAAAATAGAAACTTCTAATATCTTCAGTTCTACGCCCAGAGTTTGCACAGCATCACTTGTGCAGTATTTTCCAGCTTACTGAAAGAAGAGGCCGCTCTCACTAGCTCTGTCCCATGCATTCCACTTATGTCACTGCTAGGCTTCTGCCTCCTCCCCTCCTTGTCCCCTGAAACTTAGTTCCCTGAAATTTATCTCCCTGAGGTCAACAAGATCCTCCTTATTACCAATTTCAAAGAATATTTTCTTTCTATCCATATTTTATGTAAGTTCTCTGGAATTGTCAACCATTTCTTTCTTCTTTTTATGTAATTAAATTTTTTTTTATTAAAGTATAGTTGAGTTACAATGTTGTGCCAGTTTCTGCTGTACAGCAAAGTGACTCACTTATACACATACATTCTTTTTTTCATATTCTTTTCCATTATGATTTATCACAGGATATTGAATATAGTTCCCTGTGCTCTACAGTAGGACCTTGTTGTGTATCCATTCCCTATATACTAGTTTGCATCTGCTAATCCCACCCTCCCCCACCATCCTCCCCCTTGGCAATCACAAGTCTGTTCTCTATGTCTGTGAGTCTGTTTCTCTTTTGTAGATAGGTTCATTTGTGCCATAATTTAGATTCCACATATAAGTGATATCATATGGTATTTGTCTTTCTCTTTCTGACTTACTTCACTCAGTATGGCAATCTCTAGGTCCATCCATGTTGCTGCAAATGGCATTATTTCATTCTTTTTCGTGGCTGAGTAGTATTTCGTTGTATATAAGTACCACATCTTCTTTAGCCATTCATCTGTCAATGTACATTTAGGTTATTTCCATGTTTTAGCTATTGTGAATAGTGCTGCTTTGAACATAGGGGTGCATGTATCTTTTTGAATTATAGTTTTGTCCGGGTATATGCCCAGGAGTGGGATTGCTGGATCATACGGTAATTCTATTTTTAGTTTTTTAAAGAACCTCCATACTGTTCTCCACAGTGGCTGCACCAATTTACCTTCCCACCAACAGTGCAGGTGGGTTCCCTTTTCTCCACACCCTCTCTAGCATTTGTCATTTGTAGACTCTTTAATGATGGCCTTTCTCACCGGTGTGAGGTGGTACCTCATTGTAGTTTTGTCAACCATTTATTTCTTGAAACTCTCCTCTCTTGGTTTTTCACAATAATTTCTTTTCCTCTTCTTTCCTTTTAAATATTGGTGCACCTCAGTGTTCTGTCCTTTGACCTCTTGCTTGTATTCTGCACTAGTGCTTCCCTACCAGGGACAATTGTGCTCCCCAGGAACGTGTGGCAATGTCTGGAGACAGTTTTGGTCACTACAAGTGGAATACTACTGGCAAGTAGTAGATAGAGGCCAGTGATGTTGCCAAACATCCTCAATGCCCAGGACAGCCCCATGCAACAAAGAATTATCCAGTCTTAAATGTCAATAGTGCTGAGATTCAGAAGCTCTGCTGTGGTTTTAAAAAGAAGGCACTGGAGAGAGGGTGAATCTTGCCACCTTCCCCTTTTGGTGGAGCTATCTCTGAAAGGGGTCTCCTTGGTGAATAGCGTGTGGTGTGATGGAAGGGCAAGGGCTGCATGTTAAATGGATCTAGGTTCAAACCTAACTTTCCCAAAGTGGAGATCACAATTTCTATTTTGTAGAGTTGTACTGATGACAGATAATCTATATAAAATGTCAAGTACCCAGTAAGTTCGTAAGTGTTAGCCTTTCCCTTTAAACCACATGATGTAGCAGATGTCCCCCTCAAGGCTGGACTTAGTTCACCATTTAAAACTTAGGAGGTACCTACTATATAATAAGAGTTGAATAATATTTGCAGGAGGAAATATGAATAAACTAGCCACCTTGCCTCTTTTGTTGCCATGAGCGCTCTCTAGCTAGAGGTGGTTTTGTTGGACCTAGTGTTACAGGTGAGTTTCATAACTCTAATTGCATTGTAGCCTAGCCCTATCAGTATAATAACCAGTGAGGTTTTATGAGCCTAGGTCATTGACTTGACACTCAACCCTCCAATTAGAGGGCAAGTGACTGCCCGTAATATAAGGCAGTAAACATAGATAGCCTTATTCTCTTGTGGTCACAGCAAATCAGCCAAGGAGAAGAATAAATTCAGAGGCCTATGGTATCTCTTGGTCCTTGGTATTGCTACTAACTTTGAAAGGAAAGGTTTGCGTATTTGGGGGGCAGGGTCCTTTCTCCCTCTACTTTTTTGGTGTCTATGAAGAAGGCATCAATCTAACTTTATTCTGAGATACAAAGAAAGAATCATGATGGAGACTACCCTTTGGGATTTTATACAATGTAAATCATAGACATTTAACATCTCCCTTTATGTCCTGGTCTCCTTCTGATTCACTTTCCATATGGTCATCAAGATAAGTAAGCTTTTGGAAACACAAAACTCAACATGCACTATTCCCTACTTCCATTAAATTTAGGATAAGAAAAAGAATTCTTAACATGGCATTTAAACCCTCATGTGATTAGCCTTCTTTATCCTCTGCTATTCCTCTTTCAGATTCCTCTACTTCTCTGACTATGTTAAAGCCCCCTCATAATGCTGTGTGTATCTCCTTCATGGTCTTTGGCAAACTTATATAATTTTTCACTTATTAGTGTCCTTCTTTGATTAATATCAGTCTCTCTTTCTCATAAAATCTTGGCTCCAAGACAGCAGGGATTGTGTGTCTTTCAGTTTTCCATTGTATCCCCAGAGCCTGACACATAACATCTGCTCAGTAAATACTTCTTAAATAAATGAATAATTAAGCAAAATGGATGCTATCATTAGTAAACATCACTTTCCCACTTCAGCCTAGGACCTAACCAAAACCAACTTTTGTTAAAATATGTAACCACCACTTTGAAACCAAAGATGTAAGACAGAAATAGAACAAGTTCATTGATGATGATGATGATGACTGATAATATATATGTAACATTGATATATAATTAAATACTAGAATGATTATACCTAATAGTTAAATCTTAGCATTTATTGAGTGCTTACTGTATGCCAGGTACTCTACTAGGTAATGAGGATAAAATATGGAGCAAAATCAGACGTGGTGCCTTTCATGCATTATCTCATTCAGTAGATCCATTAAACAGGTACAACTGATTTCCCATTTTATAGATGAGAAATTGTGGAAGCTTAAGTAAGTTGCTCATGATAATACAGCCAGAAAATTGCTGATAGAGCAGGTATTTGAACCCAAGAGTGACTCCAAAGTTGTTAACCATTAAATTGTATAATTTTAGAAGAAAAGAGATTGAGTCAGGCTAGTGCATCAACCTAAGAGGTAATATCTATCAGCAAATTCTGCAGATACTAACAGATCCACCAGCATTCACAATGAATTGAACATCACTGCATGCCAGACACTGTTTTGGGTGCTATATGCACATTTTCTCTAATCTTTAAAGCAATTCTGCTGGTAGGTATTATTATCTTCACTTCACAGGTGAGTCAACAAAGGCCCAGGTAGGAGGAAGAGGCAAGGAAGAGAGCAAAGGCAGGTGGGACATTTGAAAACTTTCCAGCTTCTGCAGTCTTTAATATAACTTCTGAATTGTATTTTAAAGGCAGGAAAACCTTTTGAATTCAGGCACAATAAACCTAGAATTTGTCATATTGAGACTTTGAATCATAGACTTTTATAACTGAAAAAGATCTGAGAGATCATCTAGTCTAAACCCTTCATGGGGCTTCTGATTGAGTATAAAATTAGATAAATCTTAGGTAGCTGAAAACTTTTTCTTTATTCAGATAATGTTATGATTTATAGGCCTATCACAATGTGCCATTTTAAATGACCAATTTAAATGAATTGGTCAATTTAAATGATCAATTTAAATGAATTAGTAACCATGTCAATTTATAACTACATTTGTATGTAAGAAAAGTGTGTATCTTTATAAATATTTTATATTTGTAATAGTTACTAATTCAAGTAAGAGGTCACCAACAGGGTTCTTCTTAGTGGAGGAATGAAATTTTGTTATCCAAAGAAGTCTCAGGACCTGAGGCACACACATATTCCAGAGTAGAAGAGCACATTCCCGGAAGAGAGATGTGTCTTCCTCCCCCTTTCTCTCTCTCCCTTCTTTCTTGCTCTCTTTTAATCCCATGCCACTGCTGTATTCTCTTGTCTTGAACAAGTAAGGATGGATCGTATTTTAAAATATTTGTCCTCTGGTCATTCATAGGATCTAGAATACTTCTGGCTCCCCATGCCATTCCAAAGGAATAACTTTGAGCAGAAAAGATGACATTGTTGGTGAAATTGAAGGCTCACCTGAATTTACTTTAATGGGAGACCCCCAAATCCCCAGGGGGAAATGTCTGCAAAGATATCACTGGGAGCTCAGAAGAAAATATTATGTTCTAACCTTTTAAAAATTAATCTATTAGCAGGGATCCCAACTGTATTTCATTCAAGCCATCATATGAAAGGTACGATGATTAAACCAAGACAAATGTAGTGTCATAAGCAAATGTCAAGCCATAGATTTACCTACCAACAAGACATTGGGATGGTTCAGGTCAGAGGTTAATTAAAGACATTGAAAGGTCATTCTGTGATTAGGTGAAAGCCGACTTTTAATAGGGCATCAGTCTGACCCACACTGACAGAAGATTTATGCCAGCCACGATGACACCACCACGAATCCTGCTGATAACAAGAGCCTCAATATTGGACTGAACAGAATGATGAATGGAGTGCATATCTCCTCACACTTCTCATTACAAGCTCTTTCACTCCTGGTGGCACTTAGCAGCATTTATTTACTGGGGTTTGAAGGTGTGGGACAGCAGAACAGTATATCTAATACTTTTAAATGTAGACTAGTGATATAAAAATGAAACAGAGATAAGATTAGGTCTTTGAATAATAGCACAGCTTTTCTTCCAAGATTATATTCACTAGTACTAACATTATTTCCCCCCCTGCAATGTTCTCCTTACGTATGTGAGCAGTTCAACAAAATTAATTGGGTGAGGCAGAAGGTCAGAGAGAAAAAATTACTGATAAGCATGAAACATGCTATAAAATAGCACCTCACCACATTTTGCCTTCCAACGCCCTTAGTATGTGAACAAAAGATAATATAAAGACAAGGATATACACATTTCCCCTTATGCCATATTCAGGGGTGCTTAAGTGCTGCTTTTATTTGGATTTGATTAGGATCTAGAAAGAAAGCCAAATAAAAGAAAAATAAATAAAAATAAAACAAACAACTTATAATACTGCTCAGCTTAAGGCAAATATAAGAGCAACTAAAGCCCTGATAAATCATGTTTACTTTCCTGTGAAACTCTTTTTCAACATGTATATATTTATCAAACCACTAGAGTGTAAATTCTACGAAGTCCTATCACCTCTTAACCAGTAGACATCATAAAAATGAAAACTACAGAAAATTGTTAGTATTATAAAAAAGCTACTTTCTATAGATTCAAACGTATCTGCTGCTGCAATTTCATGATAGAAAAATCAGACTCTTTCTGCTTGGGCCACCAACCAGGGCCAGACCTGAGAAAGATCACATTACATCTAACCCTAAGCCAGTCTTCACAGTTATCCAGGAACAAAGATGAGTCAGACTGAATGGAAGTGGTGAAGCTGGAGAACTCTGAGAATGTTTCCTTTTCTGCTTCAGGAAATTGTATTCATGGGTAGAGAACAAATTGTAGGTGGATTTAACAAATGGGTAACTCAGCCCAGCATACTCAACCACTTGGAGCCATGAGAATGCAGTTATGTGTGTGTCAACCACACGCCCACCATTGGGACCCACTTCTTGGCACCGAACGAACTAAATGAGCATTTTTGAATGGCTGATTTACTGCATCTGAGAATATAAAAGTCGCTAATAATGAAGAGGATTTCCTTACTGGCTTTTGAAAAGAGCTTCTTTCACCACTTTTAGCTTAGGATTTTCATTTGCCCTGACAAATGTTGGCTGGTGAACTCTTCAGAGTCGATAACATCACCATGCAAAGAGCTTCTTGTCTCCTCTATTCTGATCCAGCAGAGGCTTATTATGTAGGCAACCTCCGGTATTAAAATGACAGGCTGGGGCCTCCCTTGTGGCGCAGTGGTTGAGAGTCCGCCTGCCGATGCAGGGGACACGGGTTCGTGTCCCGGTCCGGGAGGATCCCACATGCCGTGGAGTGGCTGGGCCCGTGGGCCATGGCCGCTGAGCCTGCGCGTCCGGAGCCTGTGCTCCGCAACGGGAGAGGCCACAAGAGTGAGAGGCCCGCGTACCGCAAAAAAAAAAAAAAAAAATGACAGGCTATTGCAGGACCATCCTGCCTGTGACCATAGGTCTCAGTCAGGCCACTCAGTCCACCAAGTCACCACTAGAAAGTCCAGAGTGATGGCCACCAGAGAACTGTATTTTTTTTATATATATATATATGAAATTGAGTAAATTTGGAAGATCTTATTGGCTTTATTTAATGATCCATGCATTGGGCAGCATCCTTTCTAGCAGATAGAAAGGAGCTCCAAAGAACTGTACAAAATGAAAGACTTTTATAGGCAGAAGAGAATAGTACAAGGAAGTTATACTAGAAAAGAGCAGATTGATTATGGCAACGGCACCTTCTTTTAGGGGACAGCAGGGTCAGTCACGTGATTACCTCATAGTGCAGACCAGGTAATTCGGGTTTGACTGGTTTAAGCTTCCATTCCTAGGAGAGCCTGAAACTGTAAGTTAGGTATTAAATCTTGGTTTGGTGATGATGGACTTAGCATAGGTGACTCCATTTGGGGCCTGTTTTATCTTTTTTAGCAATTCCCCCCAGTTGGTCAGACTCTCAGTCTGAGAGATGTGATCAAAATTTAAGGCATTAACAGGATTCCCAGATACCGCTTTCTTTTTTTTTTTTCTTTGCGGTACGCGGGCCTCTCACCGTTGTGGCCTCTCCCATTGCGGAGCACAGGCTCCGGACGCGCAGGCTCAGCGGCCATGGCTCACGGGCCCAGCCGCTCCGTAGCATGTGGGATCTTCCCGGACCAGGGCACGAACCCGTGTCCCCTGCATCAGCAGGTGGACTCTCAACCACTGCGCCACCAGGGAAGCCCTTGATGTCTTTTTGCTGAATCTCTGTGGTATTTACAGGTCACAACTTCAGGTTGACATTTTTGAAGATGATCATTCTCTTCTTTCCTTTTCTGACATTCTAGTTTTAGGGAGATCATTTGCTTGCTTTGTAGAGGCTGTGAACATGCTTTTAAAGCTTTTGAGAGAATGTGGCACACCAGAGAGATTACTATGATTATTTATAAACAGGGTAATTCCCAAACCAATCAAGATCAAATAAGTCAGAGAAGGACCCCACTGAAGCCACTGGTGTGTTGAACAAGTGGCTTGTTCAGTGATCTTATGCAGCTGAGTCTCAGCTTCCCCAGAAATGTTAATCCATGTGCAGCAAGTGATGTTGGCCACAACACAGACACCTCCTTGCTCATCTAAAAGATAACCAAGCACTATTTTATTATCAAGAACAACTTTGGCCAGAAAGTCTAAGGATTTTTGTTGGACAGCTATTGCTTTTTAGTGGATTCTGCAAAATCTTCAAGGGTTAAGGAGAGATTCCTGATCATAGCTTCATTCATACTCATTCCTAAACAGGGAAGTAGGGACCTGCCAAAGGAAGTGAATTCTGGATCAGGAATACCTCCTGGTAGGTCCTTTCTAACTTGACAATGTAAATTCAGGGGAGTTGACCAATGAGATATCTCAGTTTGATTGTGGACAGTTAAGAACACAGTTAGATAAACTATGAGGCATTGTTTCATTATGCACCAGTCATCTAGGCAATTCATAGGCTCAAGGAGAATGATAACCACCACAGGAAAGGAAATCCTGTTGGGGCACAAACCACTCCTACTAAGGTGACACTGTTAATGGATTCATTTGCAGGAGTTGTTGTGTTTGCAGGCCAGGGGTCAATTAGGCTTTCAGTGCATTTGGGAAGTAAACCTCCCAGAATGAAACACAATGTTGTTCTAAATTCCTTGCAAAGATTGGTGCTGCTGGTGAGATCTTTTCATGATTGAGGACAGATTTAAATCAGATCATATAAGAATATCAGATAACATAAGAATGTGGAGATGCAAATGTACCATGATTTGCATAGATATTTGTGTCTAATTGGGCAAGTCCAGTTATAATAAAGGAAAAGTCAAAAAAAGGCATTGGATAATCTGGTTATAAAAGTCAGACTCTAAGTGACTTCTAAAGGGGATCAATTACAGTTTATGGTGACATTGGGAATCAAAGAAAAATTGGTCACAGGAAGGACCAGGGGCTCTTTAGCCTCGTGAACAGAGTTTTTGAGGACAAATCCAGCAGTCTGAAGTTACTCTCCTTAGTAATGGCCTGGGGGACACAGATGATAGTGTTATCTTTCCAGGCCAATGCCAGAGTGAAGGAAAGAAAGAGAAGAAGGAAAGGTTTTATGTTTAGGTAAAGTATGAAGCCTTGATCTGGTGTCTTGGGTGGATTCAGTCTACCTTGATGTCAGCTACTTCTCTTCCTAGTCAGGTGGATTCAGAGGTCTCCAGCATTCTGAGCCTTCCTCAGCTGTGAGATGTGTACCCAAGATTCAAAGCCTTCTAGTTTCACAGTAGTGTCAATGGTCAGGAGTACTTGGTAAGGCTCTTTCCATGAGTATCACTTTTGCAAAAATATCAGAGTAAAACAATAACTATCTATAAATGACAAAAGAGTTAAAAATGCCCATTGTTGGGCTTCCCTGGTGGCGCAGTGGTTGAGAGTCCGCCTGCCGATGCAGGGGACACGGGTTCATGCCCCGGTCTGGGAGGATTCCACATCCCGCGGAGTGGCTGGGCCGCGTGAGCCATGGCCGCTGAGCCTGCGCGTCCGGAGCCTGTGCTCCGCAACGGGAGAGGCCGCAGCAGTGAGAGGCCTGCGTACCAGAAAAAAAAAAAAAAAAAAAGCCCATTGTTAAAGATCTGATGAGAGTTCATTTGATAAGTAAATGTAGTTATTTCCGTGATATACCTTTTAAGATAATAACTGGAATTATGACTGATAATATTATACTAGGACATATCAGATTTCCAGAAATTTCATACAATTTCTAGAACTTATATACCTGGAAAAATATAACTTAAAGAAGGCTTAGTATTACTTCTTATTTGACAATGCTTCCCATGTAATTTAACATATCAAATAAGCCTAATTAGTTTAACCTCTCTGTCTCTGTCTCCCTCTCTCTCTCTTTATTTATTTATTTTTTTTCCGGTACACGGGCCTGTCACCCTTGTGGCCTCTCCTGCTGCAGAGCACAGGCTCCGGATGCGCAGGCTCAGCGGCCATGGCTCACAGGCCCAGCCGCTCTGCGGCATGTGGGATCTTCCCGGACTGGGGCATGAACCCGCGTCCCCTGCATCGGCAGGCGGACTCCCAACCACTGCACCACCAGGGAAGCCCCCCCCCCCCTCTTTTTATAAGAAGAGAGAACAATTCTTTTGAGATGTTCCAGAAGCCCTCTGGAAAATCCCAAAGTTAGTTTCAAGTCAAAAAGACTTCATTTAGAATTTGATTTTGGGAAGTGTGTCAAGAATATAAAAAATTTTGGATACTTGACTAAAAATATCACAGAAAATTATGAAACAATACTAAATTACCCATTTAACCAAAGTAACGATAGAAGATGTTAAAGGCAAATACAGAAGACCACATAGTTGTGAACAAAACTTAGCTCTTTTAATATGGAGAAGATTGAATTTTCTCAGTATTAATCAAAGAGCTGATAATCAAAGACCTGATAAAGACAATATGGAGCCCAGTAAATTATTTTGATAAGACAGAAAATCTTTGCTGTCTAGGTAGATTATTTAAAAGGTAAACAAACGTTCACAATTTTCTTATCCAAACAGACCAAGAGTCCAGTAAAAACTTTGTCCTTTTAACAAAGAGAACACTAAATTCCAATTTTGCACTAGTGTACTTTGATATCAAAATTCATATTTTAACTTAGATGAATTCATCACAATCTTAGCCATCTTGACCACACATAAAATTCCTTTCCATAGATTCTTTTCCACAAACCTTCTACAACTTTTAAAATATTTCGTCAGATTTTGTCATATGTTTTTCCTCTGTTTCATTTTGTGACACTCAATCATTTTACTTTCCTTACCTACTTCTCATACACAGTTGTTCCCTTTCACCCTTATTACTTTTAAGTAGTTTTAATTACACATATTAATTAAAATTCTTAACCCTAGAATCCTTAATTCCTAGTGAAAGCTAAGATGTAAGCAATTGTGGACTGTTACACTAGCATTCTGTGAATTGGCAAATTTATTAAGACATTTCATAACTTCTAGAAACATGCTTCCTCATAGCACAATTTTTCAATGGGACACAAAACATGTATCCCAATAGAAACAGATATTATTTTCTTGGTAATACGGAGTCAAAAGTAGATAAACTTATGTTCGGTGATTTATTTTATTTGGAAATGATCTAGACATTTAATGACTATCCATAATTTAATTTAACTTAGTAAAACTCTAAGGTTTCAAGTTACCAAAAAGATTTGGGGAAACTAACTAGACATACCATAAAAAACAATTAATGCTGCAAAGTTCACCTAAAAATTCTTATCCCACTTGCACCTATTTAATTTACTTACTCCCAACAATTACATTTAGACTACCCACAAAAACTTCATGAGACATTAGGCAAAGTCAGCCATCACCTCAAGCTGTTTTTCTTGTTGAAAAATTTTGTAACAGAGATAACATGAAATTATTTGATTAATAAACCCCGGTAAAGTAAGAGTTGCATGTCTGCATTGTTTTCAATAATATCAATGTTGATAACTCTAAAGACATGTCTATTTTAATTAAACCAACAAACTTAAAGTAGCTTTTCTTTACTGAAGATTATCCTAGATCACATGAACTTGAAAAATACCTGGGAGAGTTTTTATGGTTCTGAGAGTATACTTAATTTATACAGTGCTTGTTTGTTTTTAAGTCAGTTAAATAGAGCTTTCTACAAATTAAGTTTTGCAACACACATCTTTAACATACATTTATAGACATACATAAAGACACAAACAGAGATCTTATAATTTTTGTCTTAAAATTGTAACCATGAGATGAGTACGATAATACTAAACTCAACTAATTTATAAAAGAAGTAGGATTCAAACTGTGTTTTTGGCAAATGGAATAAGTTAAGGTTATCTGCTCAGATGGCAAATCTTTTTACTAATAGTTATGAAGAAGACACTTAAGAGTTGTCATTTACCTAAATTCCAGATAACATTTTCCCCTTTCCTTCTGATAAAAATTATTTTCCTAAAGTGTGTATTCCAAAGAGATGGCCTAGATAAGAGTTCTTGAAGAAAACCAGGTAGAACATTTACATCTCAAAGACACAGGGAAAGTATGCAAGTTTCTCCAAGAGGGACTTTTGTTTTCTAAGACCAGAATTTTTACAATACTTACAAGCCTTTTGAGATAAATTAGGGGAGGTTTGGGGCTTGGTTAAAAGGATAGGTGAATTTTTAATTCTTTCTGGAGCCACATTTCTGGTCTTGCACAGATTTGTAAGATAAGGACAGTTGCTTTTAATACCTCAAAGAATTGGTTTGCAGCCTAAATGATATCAAAGGGCTGATCCTTCCATCCGACCATATTATCTTTAATTTGCTTTTTTATATCAGGGAGAAGATTTCCAACTAAGATGGAAATCAAAAGATTTTTATGTTCTGAATTTAGAGCTGTTTGTCTTTGGAATGTTTCAGTGAATTCTTTCACAAAGGCTTCAGAAGTTTTCTCTATCCCTCTGGGTACATAATTTTGGTTTAGTTTAGCGGAAGAGGTCAAAAATATTTCTGGCAGTATTGAACAACGCTGTCAACTGAAAAGAAATGCACAACCTAAAAGTTGAGAATTATATTTTATTCAGTGGACTTTCTGAGGACTTCAAGCCTGGGAGGTAGCTTCTCAGATAGCTCTGAAAGACTGCTCTGAGCAGGTAAGGGAGTAGCCAGGATATTTAGGAGTTTTGCAACAAAAATCAGGTAGTTGGAACATCAAAAGATTACTCTTAATTAAAGAAAACCAGACATCTCAAGTTAATGAATTTAGCACATTTCTGTGTATGGGAAGACACAAGATTCTGGGCTCATCAAAATCATTCCTTTGAGAAGCACCTTAGCTATCTAGGGCCAGTATCCTGTTCTTTCCCATCTTGAGTTCCCTCGGGGTGCACCGTTGGGGGCGGCTCTAGTGGTTTGATGGCTGCACATCCTTTGTTTACTAATATGGCAGGCAACATTTTTCATTTACAACCCCATGGGCCCAAGATGTGTTTCCAAAGAGAGTGCAAAAATATTACCCTCCTAAGATCCAGAGCCATTCCCAAAGATAGCCAAATAGAAAATTTCTCCGAATGCTGGCAATAGACTCTAGCTGCAAATGGAGTTCAACCCACATTTCTGATGGTTACCAAGCTGAGTTCTCAGGACACAAAACAGGACAAACAAGAGGGTAACAGCTGTCTCTGGGAGAGAAAGGATCAATAATCAATGGGTCTGATTTTGGAAATAAAAGGACAACATGAAATTTTATTTTTCTCTTTCAACAGTGTACTACAGAGATTCAGGAATGCTGAAACTGGTAAGAATTCTCTCTTCTCTGGTTTTTACCAGTTTTCCCAAGATCCTGTCTTCAAGCTGTGGCATCTCCCAGAATTTGGTAAGGTTTTCCATTAATTTTAATTCTAGTTTCCCCTTCACTGCTTAAGGGAAAAATGTAGCGGTTTACCACAAATTCTCTCAGAGTTCTGTTAACCTGGAAAGAGTCAATATGGGTGATCTTGGGTAGCCTTGGCTTGCAGAAGCTTGAAGCAGGATCTCAGTTCCCTGACCAGAGATTGAAGCCAGTGGCAGTGAGAGCACCAAATCCTAACCACTAGATCATGAGGGCCAGTGGCTAGTGACAAGGTCCTGGATCATCTGCTTAGGAGAAGGGCATTTCAACAAAGAGATGGAATGTAGTGAAACAAGTAAAGTGTTTATTAGGAGGAAAAAAGCATGTGTGGATAGACACACACGGGAGGGCTCAGAGAAAGAGTTGCATCCATAAGGTAGTTCAAATCACTTATATGGGGCAGTTCTTCTAGGTTTCCTCTGGCCAGTCATCTTGCTTTGCCTGGCTCTGAGTCCGTATTTGGTTTAACTCAGGGTCCTCCCCTGTGTGTGCGTGCATCTTTTAGCCAAGGTGGATTCCAGTGCAAGGGTTTCTGGGAAGAAGAACACATTGTGGTCTGGCACCTCCTTCCTTCTGTGACCTCTGAGGAACCTTTCTGTGCATGTGTAGTTTGGGAGGTCTCCTTGACCTCAAGAATGAAAAATATGTGGTCTCTTTATCTTCTATTCAAGCAGGACTCAACTCCTCCTTGCTCCTGCCATTATCTTTATCTTGGAGTATCTGTCCACAGGTCCAGCTGCCCAGCCTGGGGCCCATCTGTCTCCTACCTCATGGGGACCTTTCTTCGAGGGTAGTTATGGGAGTATCTGTAAGGCCACTAATTTGGCCGACTTTTGTTTATAGTCATGTAATAGTCTGCAGGGTGGAAAGATAATTCAGAAAAAGGAGTAGTAGAATGAGTACTCAAGTAAAGAAAGATAGAGGAGAGTAGTAGGAATTGTGTCAGTCCCATAGTCCTTTGATGTAGGTACCTATTGTGTCTTCAATTTTTCACTAGCAGTTTGTAATGAATCCTTCAATAAAGCTGTTTTGGAATTTTGAAGCCTTTTATAGGCTTTGGCATGTCAATTAAAATAGGTGTCCCATTCTGTTCGTTTGATTTGGTAGTCTTTGCTTTCAAGTGAACTTCTTAAATAATCTTTTCTAATTGGAACACTCCTCTTAATGGCCATTGTAATTCTAGGTGCTATTCATAATATTTTGACATTTTTGTAGATATCTACAGCTTCTGGGACCATAGATCTTAGATATAAAAAAGCAGGTGTGCTGGAGGTAGCATGCTCAACTCTTTGGAACTTAAGGATCCCATTTCTTTAGCTAAGTCTTGGGTCTCTCAGAGTCAAACTAATACCTAAGAGGGATGTTGCGCTGGGTTGGGGATTGTGTTTTCAGTGTACCTTATTGCATGGAAACTTTCTTGAGGTTGCACGTGACCTAGTGTCAATCTAACCCTTTCTGTGACCAATTTATCCTAACACAGGAGTCTTAGAGTTAGGTGGCATGTGCTCTAACAGCTTTTAAGTGCTTGGAACCCACCAAATTTTCAGGTTTTAGCTTTCAAGATTCCCACTAGCAATAGCTTTACCTTAACACACCAGCAGTAGTCAAAGAGATATTACTATGAACTGGTCAATAGAAGGCCTTGTGTGGCCCTCCAGCAGTTCCCAATGTGGCAATGGGGAAAGGACTGAACCAACAGACCCCAACTAAAAGGGACTGCAGACTGGGATTCCAATCAAACGTGTAACTACAGACTGAACCACCAGCAGTTCCCAATGTGGAATCTGGAGACTGATCCAAGGGCTGGGATTCTAATCAAATGGGGAATTGCAGACTGAAGCAAGGACTAGGGGCTTGGGCTCTGGGTAGAACTGTGCTAGCTTAAGCTAAGCTGCCCTGGATTGGAAAGCCAATTAGATCAGGAGCTTAATGCAAAGACAGTGGAGCTCAAAACTGAGTGGAACTTACCCACAGCTCTTGGAGATGGTAAGGAAGGCAGAGAACCCAAAGTGTTCATTGGTACCAGGACCTGTGTTTCTCATCATCCCTAAAGCCATCAGAAGTTTCCTTTGGATCCCACTGCTGCCACCAATACTGTTAAAACAAAATTCAACTGAGTGAATTTTAAAGATCTTGTTGGCTTTAGTCAATGATTTATGAATCAGGCAGCATCCCTTCTAGCAGATAGAAAGGAGCTCCAAGGAACTGTAGAAAATTAAAGATTTTTATAGGCAGAAAGGAGCAGGACAAGAAAGTTATATTAGCAAAAAATGGATTGGTTGTGGCAAGGTCACCTTCCTCTAGGGGACAGCAGGGTCTACTAGATGGATTACCTCACTAGTGCTGCCTAGGTAATTCCTGATTGACTGATTTAAGATTCCATTCCTGGGAGAAGCTGAAACTGTAATTAAGTTAGGTATTAGTCTTGGCTTAATGATGTGGGGCATAGCAAAAGTGACTCCATTTTAGGCCTTCTGTCTCTTTTTTAACAGTATTGATCAACTTCTGCCAATCCAAATTCTGTCTGCTAGTACTTATAGTGTGTCTGTGTGTGTGTGCGTGTGTGTCTGTGTGTTTTGCAGCTGTTTTGGAGTTGTTGGAATCAGTATATAGTAGATGGGGAAAGTATTACAGTTATGTAATTGTGTATAGAAAGGATGATATTTTCCGGACTACTAAGAAGAAATACCTAGCTATTCCTTTGAGTTTTACTTTACTTTCAGAAAAAATCTGAAGCTAACCAATGTGAGTAGGCTGTGCCCACTTCACATCACAAACAACTAGACTGAAATGGTGTGAAAGTAACAAGATATCATTTTCTCTTTCCTTTTTGGTACCAGAAACATCTTACAGAGAATTTGGGTAAATTGTGCTCTTTCAAAGAAAATCAAGAAGAAATTGATTGATTAGTTAATGTTCATTAATAACTTATTCTGAGCTAAGTATTACAAAGTGTTCAAAACATGTACAAATCATAGACCCTGTCCTCAGGGGACATCAAACTCATTGAGAAGACATACAGAAACATCAAAGTGTGATCCTTACATGAAGCTTCTGATAAGTACTAAAGAAATGGTATATACCAGAATTTGGCAAATTTTTCTTGTAAAGAACAGATAGTAATTATATTAGGCTTGCATTTTATATGGTCTCTGGGTCAACTACTCAAGTCTGCCCTTTTAGAGAAAAAGCCACTATAGACAATCATAAATGAATGGGCGTGGCTGTTTGCCAATAAAATTGTATCTACAAAAATAGATGGCAGGCTGAATTTGGAAGGAGGGCCATGCTTTGTTGACCTCTGGTATAGTCATTAAGTGGTGTGGGTATTCAGAGAACTGAGAGTTTAACAGTCTTCATGCAGTAGCAGGAGATTGAAGACTAAGTAGGAATTCTTAGTGGGAACACAGTGTAAACAAAAGCTGTGTATAATAAAAAGGCTTTGTGTTGTGGTGGGTGGGAGTAAATAGAAAAAAATGGGCTTCTCTGTGAAAGCACTCCAAGAGGCAAGGGCATTTCCACTTCTGGCAAGCAACTGCTGAGAGATTAAATGCACAATATAGGTCCTGAGATGCATATTCCTAAAGCCATGGCGCCTGTTCAGGTCCTTTTGCTCTTCCACCAGGCTATATTTCTAGCCTATCTCTTTCTGCAGAATTGGCATTTCAGACTCCAGGGTACAGGGATGTCAGCCTACAGGAAGAATGAAATTTGTTGTATGAGTGTTTAGGAGAGTTCCTTGGTGAGGTTTTCTCTATGTGGTCAAGAGTTGCACACCAATCTAAGTGACTAAGGTAGTTCTGAATGTCTATGTCTCTGATGACAAGAGCTCCCAGTTTAAGACAAACCCTTATGTCAAAGGGTGGCATTTCTTCCACTGTATTAATCAGAACACTAGTCAGGCTCAATGATTCCAGAAAATTAGGGTTCTGTGGTACAAACTATGCTTCCTTTTGGAGATTGACCAGGTCCACTGGTAAATTAAAGGGCAAGAGAAGACCTGTTGCAGAGAAATCTGTTTAACTTGTAATAACCATAAATTTCCCAAACATCTGACCACAGAGCCTTTTTCCATGGAGCATCTATGAACATCTTATGGAATCCATTTTGGAAAACAATGCTTTAGGGAAACAAGTGTGGAAATAAATATTGCTAACAGTCACTAGTTGTGGCTTCAAGTTAACATGAAAGACAGGGTGGGGGATGAGAAAGAGAGAGAGTTTTAAAAGCTCAGATGACTCTTGAGGGATGTAAGTATAGGGTGGAACTGAGCCTTCTTATTTAGTGTAGCCATTTGAATTCTTGTCCCAACCTACCCACAACCTTCTAATTTCAGGTGAACAGGAGTACTAAAATGCTGTGATAAGATAGCAAAAAAAAAAGGGAGCAGAATATTTAAATATCGTTTCTTCTTTTCTTGTCGTTATTGATGTTAAACTTCTAGCTTTGTTCTCTTCTTCGTGGTCCTTCTGGAGCCTTTGTTTGAAAGCATGAAAATGATTGTCATCTGGAACGATTCATGGCAGGCAGAGCTGAGCTTAGAGGGAAAACAAACGTATGATTAGCAAGTACATAAACATCCCTAACCAGACCTAACTCCCCTCCTCTGTAGAGCAGAGGAGGGGCTGTGCAGAGGAGTGAGGCAACCAAGAATTTTGTTGAAGTATCTGGAGGATTCGCTGGGAAATTCTGTCCAATTTGCTGCAAACAAGTCAGACATTACAATCTAATTAAATTTAACCCTATGTTGAAGAAGCTCTAGTTGGCATTTCATTTCAAAGCATTTTCTTTTTTTTTTTTCTTCTATGTGCTTACAAAACGGCTTAATTTTAGGCACTGTATTGCAATCTAGTTTTGTCAGCTCATTCACTCAGTATGTATTTATTTAGGATCTACTATACAACAAGTACTAGGAAATCAATGAAGAATTTGGCATGATCCCACCACTGAGGGGCTGATAATCAATATGGGGAGAGACACACAGAAGCTAATAAATACAGTCAAGTGTTTAGATGCATATGCTCGATATCTGTATAGGCAGAGGGGAATTCAAGCGAAGCAGTTGTCAGTTCTACCTGGAAATCCCAGAAGTTTCATGCAAAGGGTGGTCTTAGAACCAAATCTTGAAAAATAAGCAAGTAGGGTGTTAGTCAGGCAGACAGGTATTCACATCCTCCAGATATCTGTTGCTGGTTAGTTCCATGTGCAGTTAGATGATCAGCAAATGCTTAAGCCCATCCCATCCTCATACTACCTTATAGTTGAGAATATTGTACCATCAGTGATCTTCAAAGTGAAGCATGTGAACCCAGGGTGAGGGACATTGCAGATGATCCACTAAAGTGTGGAAAAGAAATGCCACAACTTTAAAATTTTTATCTCATCCCTTTGAAACTTGTATTTTTGAGTTTTATGAAGTGCATATGAATGTCATTATATATGTTTATAATTTATAAATAAATATACATATATTGGAGGTGCATGGTGCAAATTTTTTACTGATGGAGTGCAGGATCCAAAAGCTTGCAGACCACCTGTATTTGTTATTCATCTATGAAGTGGTTGAAAATATCTTAGGTTTTGTCTTTTTTGTTCAATAGACTATTCCTCATTGTCTAGACATTAATTTTTTTTTTTTTTAGTAATAGTAACACACTATTTTATGCCTCTACCAAGTTCCAGGTTCTGAATTAAGCACTTTGCAAAAAGTACCTCGGTTAACTTCTAGAATTGTCCTAGTAAGACTGGGAAAACTGTCCCAGTTTGTGATTGAAAAAGTGAGGAACATAGAAGTTTAGTAATTTTCCTCCATATTAGAAGGTGGCAGACCCATGGTTGAAATTATATGTAGTTTGACTTAAATGCCAACATGCTGAACAATTAACAATTGCCTTTTCAGGGTCAATAAAAAGAAATTACTAACGTGCTTTCTTTGTTTTGTTGGAGATGATAGAAATTAAGTATTTATAGTCTTTTACACTTATAATTTTACTATGAAAATGTGTACTCCTGTGAGTAAAAGAGAAATCTGATGCTTATTATTCAGATTTTTATACTTGCATTTGAGTTTTGAAAATGTATCTCTTCTTTGACCTGGAAAGAATTATCCATCTCTAGTCATTTATCATAAATAGAAAATATTTATTTAGTACTTACTATATGTCAGACACTGTAAAAACATATTTTCCCCACAACAGCAAGCCTCCAGTTAAGTAACTAATTAGAGTAATAGCTAGTGGGTGATAAAGCCAAAATTCTAACCAAAGCAGTACCTTTGGCTTTGGAACCTATGCTGTTACCCATTAGGCTGTGTTCCCTCCCCATAAAAAGGCATAAAGTTGCCTCAACAAGAATATTCATTGCAATATTGTTTGCAATAGTGAAACACTGAAAGCAACCTTAACAGCCATCAACAACGTCCATCATTGTGTTCCATTCCTGTGGTAATCCATGAGGAATGGAATACAGTAAATACTATGCAGCCAATAAAAATGCTAACTGTACAGTACTGGTTTCTTGGAGCCACCATAACAAATTACCACTTACTTGGTGACTTAAACAATAGGATTTTATTGTCTCACTGTTCTGGAGGTCAGAAGTCCAAAATCAAGGTATCGTCAGGGTCAGACTCCCTCTGAAGGCTCTAGGAGAGAATCCTTCTTTGCCTCTTCCAGCTTCTGGTGACCCCAGGTGTTGCTTGGCTGGTACCTGCATCCATCCAATCTTTATCTCATCTTCATATGGCCCTCTCCCTCTGTCTCTCTGTGTCCAAATCTCCCTTTCCTTTTACTTAGAAAGATGCCAGTCATTGGATTTAGGGCTCATCCTAAATCCAGGATGATTTCATCTCTAGACCCTTAACTAATTAAATTTGCAAAGACACCACTTCCCAATAAGGTCACTTTCTGAGGTTCTGGGTGGACGTTAATCTGGGGGGGACACGACTCAACTCAATATAATAATTTAAACCTATATTTATTGAAATACAAAATGATATATTATTAAGTAAAAAACCCCATTAAATTGCAGCATGCCTAATATGATTTCATTATTATAAAAAGTATATGCTAACATGTGTGTATACATATGTAGAAACATGTGTAGAAGAGTATCCCCCAAAATGTTAATATTGATGATCTCTGTGTAGTAGGATTATGGATGATTTTTGCTTTTCTCTCTACCTTTTTCTATACAATCTGAATGCTTTGCTGTGAAGAAAAAATAATCAGAAAAACAATTTCTAATTTTTTAGGACATATCTATATTTGACTCAAAAATTCCCAAACCCTTTAATGACAGACTAGGAAACCCAATTGGTCTAATACTTTTGATGCTTACAGAAAATCACTTGGGGGAAAATCATTAGAAAGGATTCTGCTTTTTGTTTGCACAGAAAAACACTTTATCAGCTCTTCCCATGTTCCTAACCTCAAGTCCTTTGTCATCTCCAAGCCCACCCCATCGTATTGACTACAAAAAGCCTCTAAACCCAATTTTTTACCTCTTGGTTATAGTCACACAACTGTTTTTTTGTCCATAGAATTTTCAGATATTAGGCAAAGGGTTTTAAAAATCTTTTACAATGTGAAACAATATCCCTTTAATTTTTCAATGTGCAAAACCTCATCTTCCCACCAATATTGTGACTCAAAGAAAAGATTGTGTCACACTTCTTTGTCTTCTCATATTGTGGTTGCCTATCTCTGATGCATAGAAGTCAGCTAAGAAGATATGTGGTTATCTGAAAGACTAATGTCTCTATATAAAGGTACCTTTTTAAAATAAATATTCCCGTAATTGCCTAATGTTTTATGAGAAATTGAAATGCTTTTCCCAGTATACCTATTTTGTTTTGCAGCAAATCTGCTGCTTCTCTCAACATACTAGCTGCTGATTCATTACTGTCAGCTATTTGGACGGGATGGTTTCTCTACTTGTTATCTCTGCAGTCAGAGTTCCAATCCCTTGGGATGTTCAGACTATTTTTGTCATTACCTTTGCAATTTAGTTTCATGTTTTGCAACATGAAAAATACTTTGGGGGCTTCCCTGCTGGCGCAGTGGTTGAGAGTCCGTCTGCCAATGCAGGGGACGCGGGTTTGTGCCCCAGTCCGGGAAGATCCCACATGCCGCGGAGTGGCTAGGCCCATGAGCCATGGCCGCTGAGCCTGCGTGTCCGGAGCCTGTGCTCTGCAACGGGAGAGGCCACAGCAGTGAGAGGCCCACACACTGAAAAAAAAAAAAAAAAAAAAACTTTGGGAGGCTCTTAAAATTTAGAACAAGGTTGAGAATATCAACAGATCTATATAGTCAAACTTACTGTGAGGTCCTTACCAGGCTGAGAACTCTCTGCGGACACAAACTGGGTTTTCTTCATTCTTATACCCTCATGTTTGTAGCCTGTCTGGCCCATAGCACTCACTAAATGAGCTTGCTTATGTGGCTTCCAAGATGCTAGACTTCCCATCAGCCTCATTAAGCTGAAACTCAGAATATTCTTTTTCCATCAGGGACGGGCAGTGACAGTGCATGGCAGAGCCCGAGGAGAAAAAAGGCCAGCACATCCTCCTTGCCCTGCTTCTGAGTATGCAAATTTGTCCCTGGGATATAGGCCATGTCTTGACCCTCAGCTCTGGGCACACTTACTTTTAGGCTATGATTTAGAGATGCAAGAAGATGAGCAATGGGAGAAAGAGTTTCTTCAGTGAATATGAAAAGGATTAAAGATAAAGGGTATAGCACCACCCCAGATAAAGGTATCTATCCCACCCCAGTCATCAGCTAGGCAAAGCATGTAGAACAACCTCTCTGCCTCCATGCCCCACCCCTGCACATGCTTGAGAAGGACACTCTGTGTGGCCCCTGGGATCAGCAAACCCACCGCAGACACACCCAGACCACGTCCATGAATCCTACCAACATCTGGGACCCATGTTGTGATCGACTGTATTTAACTGTTATTTGGTGACTGTGTTTTGAGTGGGGAGGCTGAGGCTAGCTAGGGCTAAATGGACTCAGGTTTTCTGGAAATCAGGCACAAACACTGCATCCGATTCTTCCTGCAGAGAGTGTGAGAAGCCCAGAGGAACTTTGGTTTACAGAATGGGGGCAGTTTCTGCCTCAATGCAAGAGGTAATTTCTTCAGCAGACACAGTAAGGCAGAGTCTTACGTGTGGAGGAAATGTTCTATCCCTTTCCCTGACCATATAAAAGACTGAGTGCCGAAGCTGGTTGAATGTTCATTTTGTGATTACTGGCATGAGTGAGCTTGGTATTGTTTTAGCAATTGTCTCTCAGTTGAGTCAGTTGGGATGCTGAATTACTGAACAACATTCTGCATAATTATTGGAGCAGGAAAGAAACGCCTGTGTTGTTTGCGTCGTTTCTTGCTTCAAAAGAAAAGCTCAAGTTCAGATGCTGAATTACTGAACAACATTCTGCATAATTATTGGAGCAGGAAAGAAATGCCTGTGTTGTTTGCGTCGTTTCTTGCTTCAAAAGAAAAGCTAAAAAAAAAACCCCGATAAAGTCAGATGTAAAATTTCTCTTGCAAGACTCCCAGGTGACACTGATAGATTCCTGTTAAACAAAAAAGATGTTTTCTGAAAAATAAAATAAAATCTTATTGTAAAAATAGCAAAATTGCAAAGGAGGGAAGAAAAGTAACCTCAGATTTGTGAGAAATATCAATCTTCAAAGTCCATTATCCAAAGACATTGTACATCAATACTTGATTTGAATAATGGAGAGGGGCTGTACTTTCATTTACATGGTATTTCCCCAAGTAGCCAGATAATATCAATACCTTGCATTTATACGACGATCATCTTCCCAGATGGCTTCATTAAATTGTATGTTTTATGAGACCCACTTTCTGAAATGTGGCCATCTCTGAATGAGAATGATGCTCCCGGGTAACTTGGGGCAAGGGAAAAATCGTGTTTTGCATTTATGTGTCTATCAGTGCTCATAAAAATCTTTAGTTAGCAATCATTTCCTGAGCATCTGTGTGGGCAGAGCCTGAGACAAAGCTCTGTATGGTAACATACGGAAGATTAAAAGGTGTGGTCCCAACCCTCCAATACCTCAGTCTCTATTAAAGGCAATTTTTCCATTTCACAAATGTGAAAACTTGAGGCCAGAGAAGTTTAGAGAATTGGCAGAGATCATATGGTATAATTTTCCAGAAGTGGTAATCCTTATTTCCAGGTTTGGATGTGAGTAGTTTTGATAATCACATCCAAAGATGTTTAAAATATCTCAAAGATGTATTTAAGTGGAAAGGTTAAGGCTTGGATTTTACTTAAGGAAGAAAAGACCAGCACCAAAAAAAAGAAAATGAAGAAGGGTCTCTTATGTCATCGACATAGATTATAAATATTATTAATATCTAGGACTGTGATAATTGCCTTGAGGGGACGAAAGAAAGGCAGAATTCCAACTGTAAAGAGCTTGGCTGACTTTGGAAGTAGACTATTGCCTATACATGGTGGTTTCAAGGAAACAGGGAACCTGACTTAATTTGTTGTCTTAGTTCATTACCTTGTAAAATTGCAAGTTCCCCCAGGAGAAGTAACACATGAAGCCATGCCCAGCACAATGTTTGGCACATGACAGTCACTCCATAAAGATTATTAGGAATTTACCTTGTGCGGATACATTTACCATAACCTTTCTTGAGAACTTAGGTTTTAATGAGTTTGAAGGGTGGGTAGGGTGGTGAATGCAGAGGGTAGGAGTAATGGGTACCAAAGAAGGGAAGAAGAAATAGTCAAGAGTGAAAAGAAAGAAGAAAAGAGAGCCTATGGGACTGGGAAAACCTTGTCTTCCTTTTATAATCTCTTAGGGACTTCACTGATGTATAGTGTACTGCATATCTGGAGATATGGGGATATAAGATTATTTTATATAAAATACCTACAAGACCATACAACACAGTAGAAATTCTAACTCTAATACTGATCTCCTCGGGATTAGGGGCAAGTTGTTTCACTTAGCTGGGTCTTAGACATCCCATCAGTTAAACAAGGGTATAGATTAAATGACCTCTAAGATAATGTTCTGTGTATAGAGTTCTGTTTTTCTATGTAAATGAGAATATGGGACCATTTAGAACAAGAAGTAGTGGAGCGATTGTCCTGTTGCTTACTGAGCTTGAAGAAAGAAGGGATAATGTTAAAATCAAAGGTCTAGCAACCTTTTCTTAATGTACTACTACAGTCTGTTCAACACCTCAGTCTCCTGATCCAAATATATTGGATTCTATTCTGTCAACCTTAAAAGACCGTATCCAACTTCAGATGCATTTAGAATAATGGATGATTTATCTTTGTTCTAGATTTCTGTATTTTTTTTTTCTTTCCTGAGCTGAGATCTTCTTCAACGATGTCTAACTTGTGGTTCTCTCAGTAATAAAAATTAAAAATTTTTTAGTTAAAAATAAAACTACAAATGCTAACTAAAAAATGTTAGCTATGCAACATTCTAAATTTCCAAAACTTTTCCCACAAAGTAAAGTTGCTAAATTATATATTAAAATTATAAGTGCTAAAAGAATTCAGAGAGTAGAAAGATCATAATTGTTATAGGTAATCAGGAGAAGCTTCAAAGTGGAAATAGGGCTGCAAGTTTGGACTTGACATTTAAGCCTGGAATTGTTGGAGAAAGAGGCTTTCTAGTTCTAAGAGTATCTTACAAAGAGCAGGACTTCTAAATGCAGGTCTAAGGATCATTCTGGTCCAAGAAGTTTTCACTGATCATGACTACTAAAAAAAGTCAAGGGCAATGCAGTGAGTATGTCTGAAAACTAAATGTAAGCAATTTAGAGGACTCTTATTTTGAGACAGTGTCCTTCCTTCATTTTAGTGTTAACATACCCTTTTGTAAAATGATAGTGATTGTAGATGTTTTTATTTTGTGAAATAATGGCGTCAAATTTGGCCTCCATGTGATGGTCTCTCTCTTTCCCTTTGAAATTTTACTGACCCGTGAAATCCAAAGATCTGGGCACCACCAGTTAGGTGAGCATTTCCTGACATGTGGCCTTTCCTATAGCCCTCCCCCATGGAAGCCAAGAGGTTGAGGACAGCTTTCCAGCAGGGGTAAGGACCATTGTGTCTTAGGATTTTATTTCCCTGTTCCTGGGATGTTGTCATGGCAGTAAATGCCGTGCAGCCTTAGCCATGATGCTGATAGAGTTAAGCTTGTTATGCTGGACCTAGGACGTGTCCCAGGCCTTTCAATGACATAGCAACCTAGAAAACACCAGCTGCTTTGTTGACTTTTACTTTATTTTAGAGCTCCATGCCACATTGGCAGCAGAAGCGCTGCCAGCCTGTTTACCAAAGTCCCTGCTTTGTACTGATTAAATAAAAGCACAATTTCACAACTCTTCCTCATTCCTTTGATGGAGAATGCCTGATCCTTGGATTTCTACTTTAGTACAGGCATGCAGAATTCCTTCCTCAGAAGCCACTCTTGGGTACTTAAAATGCCCCTTGACTCCAACATACAGGGGTGGGACCACCCCTCTAAGCCACCGCATAAACACTCATTCGCCTCTGGAGGAAACACACGTGGGGACACAGTGTTCTAGTACAAAGTTTGGTGGTTTTCCATTTCCTCAGCTGTCCCTGTGTCTCCTGACCCCTTGCTAAGGAGGACATATAAGGAAATTTTTAATGGTGATCCTAGGGCTGGAGCTATAAAAAAAAAAAGCTAATGAACTTTCTATATTCTAATAGATGTTTTGCTATATATTTTAATATTTATATTTTATTATATGTTTAATAGGTAGCAAATTTTATACATGTTTTTATCAGCTCACTGTGATCTTTGAGCATTTATGGGGGAAAAAGACCTTAGAAACACAAACTCTGAGTTCATGTTTCTCAATTCAAAGAAGAAGGAAAACTAAGGCCCAGATGAGGTAGTGACTAGCTCAAGGTCACCCAGCTATTTAGCTGAAGTGCAAGGACTTGAAGTTGATCTAGTGCTCTGTCTTCTACCTTCCTTCAATACCCCACTGGAACTGAAATCATTGCAATAGCCACTGCCAAGTACTTAACAATGGATATTTGATGGTGGTCCTTTAAGTCTGTACCAGGGTGGTTTTCAGTTTTTCCCTTCATCAGCACAGGAAGGCAAGGACATCGCACAGACTCTAATATTTCATGCTAGCTCTGGATTCCCTTGGTTTTATATTTCTGACTCTTCCCTCAGTTTCTTGTAGGGCTTTATGATTTAATTTAATTTCAACTTATGGCTAGCTTTGGTACCCAGAAGAGTGGTAATTTGTCCTTTAAATTATTCACCCAGGGGAGTCAGTGTTCTTAGAAAGTGACGGCGGGGAGAACCCAGAAGCTTTGTCCCCTCAGAGGGATACACAACACACACTGATACCTCACTCACTTGTTCTCCCACCACAGTACCTTATCTCCTGTGTCCAGCCCTGGTTCCTATAATACTTTGTATTTCTGCAGAGCTTTTCACATTCACAAATAAAGCAATTTAGACAATATTTACACACTGACTAGTGACTAATTATACACCTACAAGCACTGCAATCATTCTGGACAAGCAGCATTCCTCTACATTAGGTTCCCTGTAGGAACGTGTCTGAGAGTTATTTGTGGAGAGAAATTTGGGGCAACAGTCTTGGCTCCTACATTCAATTGTTCAACGTAGCGGAGTTTATATAATCTAAGATGCACCTCTGGACTGTGCAGCTCAGAGCTGAACCAGGGGCTAGAAGGTTTACAAAAGAAGAGAAAAAAATGGGTGACTGTGACCGTAGTGGAGGATCTACGAAACCAGGAAAACAACTCACAGAGAAACACATGGTGTTATAAAGTCACCTGCCAGGGTGTTTGGTACAGATATACAGGTGCTGTTTTATGCAGAACTGGAGTACAGGATGGAGGCAATTATTGCAGTTTTCAGTTAAAAGGATAAGAGCTGAATAATATTAAGAGCTACCATTTAATGAGTGCCTAACCTGTACTAAATTCTTCCCACATATTCTTTCATCTAATCCCACTGTCATTCCCATGTATCACATAAAATTTACTAAATTTTACTAAGAAGTAAAATCGCATTCTTCAGATTACCTGGAGAGCTAGTAAGGGAGAGCGAGAATTTAAGCCACGTCTGTCTGACCATGCCGTTATACCTTCTGCACCCTAAGAGGGATGACAAGAGACAAATACCTAGTGTGTATGTGTGTATGTGGAAGTGGATTACACACAGAAGAAGGAAAGGATTGGTAGCATTCCATTTATAGGGACGCTAAGAAAAGAAATTAAACATTTTCAAAGTTTAAGTTTGGGCAATAGAGTGGGGTAGGAGCAACGGAAGTGCTCCTAATAAACTGATTTGGGTTCAGAGGGTCTCCTCTGAGGAATCCAAACAGAAAATAGACAAGCAGTCATGTTCAAAGGCTAAACAGCCATGTAAGTCTGTAAGAAAGTTACATGTTAATGTCCAGAATGAAGGGAGCCATGTAAAACATATGAAGTCATCAAAAAGGACTTGTCCACTTACGTGGAGGACGAAAAGCAAGTGACAGATGCCTTTGCGGCATGATGCTTGGTCTCTGTTCGCTGGGCTCTGCTAATCTGGTATGATGTTTTAAAATCTTGTCTGCAAATCTCCTGACACTGCCCTCATTGAGAGGTGGAATCTATGTCTCCTCGCTCTGAATCTGGGCCAACCCTAGTGAGCAGTTGACCAACTGAGTATGGCAGAAGTGATACCCTGTGACTTAAAGGTGATGCAGCTGCTACCTGGTTGGATACACAGCAGTGAATAGCCGGAATACCTGGTGAGGATGTCAGACCCAAGCGTATCACCCTAAGGAAAGAACCCATTGGCTGAAGAGAAGCATTTCCCCTTGGGAGACCAAAGGGTTAGGAGCAAAGAGAAAAGTCAAAGTATGAGAACTATCAGGTCTCAGAAGGCAAGTAGAAGTGAAAAGTACAAATAAGTCACAGAGTCAGGCTGAAAACAGGTCAGACTGTCGAGTGCAATAACTCAGGGTGAAGTTATGAACAATACAAGTGTATGTGGTTCAGGACTGAGGTGATGAGTCACAGATGGCCCAGAAAGGTGCCCATGATTTAAGGAGCCTGGTAGACCCAGACATTTACAGTGTTAAAAGAGAAAAGGAAGAAAGCAGAACTGCCTATCTGCTTTAATTCCTACGTTTTCTCCAGCTGAAAGACTGTCAGATACGGAAGGAATGTGTAAGAACCTGTAGGTGCTGGCTGTTCAAAATGCATAGACATTTCATGACATTCATGATGAGGTGCATTTCTTAGACACTGAAATAACTTTGTGATAAAACAGAGGAATTCCTGTCAATAAGTTTTGAAGAATCCTGAGAATTAGGGAAGACTGAAAATGCACAATGTCTTCTTCTCAAAACAGAGGTGAATCCTGTGAACTCCGGAGATGGGCTTGACATCTGAGACCAATTATTAAGGAGATGATGTGTAAGCCTTTGGCAAAGAAAACAGCATAAATTAGTGAGGATGAAGTGCTTAGCTTGAATTTCTACATGAACTTACCAACCTCTAACGATAGCACTCTGAATGTGAGTTGGGTGTACAGTAGGCAGAGTTCTTTCTGATGAATGGATTTATGTCAACTAAAAGGCAGGGCTCTCTCTAGAGCCCACCACAGGCCTCTGGCCTTGGTGCTGTACTACACAAATTGTTTACTAAGGACTTGGAATAAGATTATGATAGCACGATGGCATGCAGATACAGGCTGTAGGTAACACAAAGCTGAAAGGCATTATGTTAAATGGTGGAATTTGTACCCCAGAGATCTTTATAGGTAGTAACTATGAACAACTATAAAAGAAAAAGATAAAGAAAATGTGGTTTGTGCACACGGAAAGGATTTAAGAGTTGCTTAAATTTAACAACTCCATACAACTTAATAGTGGGATGTAGTTGCCAAAAAATGCTACTGTGATAGCACATTGTGTTAAAAGAAGCATCCAAAACAAGGCATGTGAGGATGCAACTCTGGTGTTTGTTCTGGAAGTAGCCCTATGGCAGGTAACTTGACAGACTGAAGTATGTCCAGAAGAAAGCAACAGTTATTGAAGGGGGCAGAGAAACTGTGCTATGGAAAATGAGTAAAGAAACAGTATATTTAGCCAGGACGAGAATCTGTGGGGAGCGTGGAATGGGAGGAGAATTGAACAATTTAAAAGCTGTCGCGTGGAATGGAATCAAGAGGTGGGAGCCATAAAGAAGCCGAGTCCGGTTGTAACCCAGGAGGAATTCTCTCAGACCTGGAGCTGTGCGTGCAAAGATGAAGAGGAGAGAAAGTCCCAGTCCTGGAGCCATTCAATAGAAATAAGCCCATTTGTCAAGATGTATATCAAAGTCATTAATTATAATACCCACAAAACTAGGATCTTTTATGACTTTATCAGATATATTCCTGACAACAGGAAGTATTGGGTTGGCCAAAAAGTTTGTTCGGGTTTTCCGTACCGTCTTATGGAAAAATCCGAACGAACTTTTGCGCCAAGCCAGTGTTTTAATGTTGAGGAAATGGAGGCTCAGAGAAGTCAAGCAACTGGCCAAAGAATACCCAGCTGGTGATAGAGAGCAGAGACCAGAATGTAGATATGCCTCCTTCTAAAGAGTGCTCACACTTTTTCACTAGTGCAGGCTTCCTCAAAGAAAACTGAGCTCTAGCAGAGGACCAATCTTTAAAATCACAGAGGAGCTATGAGATCTACTGGAGCTAAGGTGTCCAATAAACCCTCTGAGAATATTAAGCATCACCAGGACTCTCCAGGCCATCACTGAGCAACATATACTATTTCTCAGTTTGGAATGTCTTTTCTACTGATGGTTCTGTCATACTAAAATTAATTTTATGAATCTAAGATCTGTTTCTGAAAAGTCTTAAGTTCTTTTAATTTTCTGTCATCATTATTAAAGCATTAATTCCTAGCCTTAAGAAAAAAGCAGTGCTTCTCAAATTCCAAAGGAACTAAATTTAATTTTATTTTTAATTTTATTTTTTTATTTTTTATTTTTTTGCGGTACGCGGGCCTCTCAGTGTTGTGCCCTCTCCCGTTGCGGAGCACAGGCTCCAGACACGCAGGCTCAGCAGCCATGGCTCACGGGCCCAGCCGCTCCGCGGCATGTGGGATCCTCCCGGACCGGGGCACGAACCCGTGTCCCCTGCATCGGCAGGTGGACCCTCAACCACTGCGCCACCAGGGAAGCCCTAATTTTTAAAATTAAAACAATTTATCAAAGTATAGTTGATTTATCACATTGTGTTAGTTTCAGGTGTACAGAAAGTGATTCAGTTATATATATATATATTTTTTTCAGATTATTTTCAATTATAGGTTATTACAAGATGGTAAATATAGTTCCCTGTGCTATACAGTAAATCCTTGTTGCTTATCTATTTTATGTATAGTACTTTGTATCTGTTAATCCTATAGTCCTAATTTATCCCTCTCCTCCCTTTCCCCTTTGAATTTAAAATCGTTTCAAATAATTTATTTCTATGGAAAATTATTTTGATAGTTCCTGTTTTGGGGAAATCTAAATCCCAAAAGAAATCTAAATTCAAGCCCTTGAATTTCTATAGGTGTGTTTTATGTCTATTACATCACCTACCTTATACATATATCTTTTGGGAAATTTTCAACTATTTAATCATTTGTGTCCTCCATCTGTTATCAGTGAAAATCCTCTGCTTTTATATATATATATAACTGGCAAGTCAGAGGAAATTCTCTGCTACATTTTTCAGCCCCTTATAAAAGCAATATACACTTTTAGACAACTGTGAGTCTAGCTTAAGTTCAATAAGAGCTTAGAATACACATATTGCCTTCGGGAGAGTGAAAGCTGTATAAGCCCCTCATGTGTGATTCAGTTTGAATGAAGGAGTGTTGCAGAGCTGAAACGACAGTGTGGTGAATTAGCAGGAGAGAAATCCCTTAGAAAGCACCTTGTTATGTTTTTTGACCTCAAATTGTATGGGCCCTTGTAATAATTAATAGCTAGTGTCGCCTCTTTTTTCTTGGTCTCTATCATTGCCTCTCTGACAAATAGTTTATAGTCTATAATCTTTCCAGTTGTCTTCTCACCCTGATGTTTTATACCTCAGTGACTTTGTCTCAGAGTTGTATTTTGCATTTGCTTGCTCATCCATGGTGACCTTGTTTGGGCTTTGTTTAGTTTATTTGTTGTCTGATGATACATACCAAGCCTTACAGGGACCATTTGACTTTATATACATTGACTAAAGTCAATTTATTGACTTTAGTCATCACTGCTTCCTAGCAGACCCGAAAAACGCCCTGAAAGGGTTACACCAAGGCCAGTACTAAATGGTGAATACCCTTCTCATTGCCCTCTTCTTTCAGAATATTGGAGGTTCAACCTGTACTGTTCCCCATCCTGCCCCCCTCTTTGACCACATTTTTTTTTTTTCTGTAACCAGCATTGATCATCACATCACTAATCATCACGGATTGAAGCAGTGCAAGCATGAGAATTCAGGTTAGTTTGCCGGCTTGTGACTAGATTGATTTATAAGCACCTCTGTCATTCCTCTTTTCTTCCAGTTTGTTTGAATGTGGTATAGAGCTAGCCACCAATTTAAAAAAAATTACAGTTAAGCTAAGGTCAGTAATTGCAGTAGACATTTAATGAGTTTACATGCAAGAAGATAAGCATCCCTATTATGATATCACCTCACATTTGTAACTATTATCGAATAGTGGGTGATCTCAGTGTACAGAGTTATGAAATGATAAATAACTTATATTGAGTATTCTGGGCATATTATTAAGAAAATGTATAAAAGCTTTACCTACAAATACACCAAGAATTATCTATTACTGTCTCAGAGTCTGTTAAGCTAATAGAGTAGAAAAAATGTCTTTTACATGATCTAAAAGATGTAAAGCATGGTCCTGAGATCAAGATGAATTCTATTTAAAAATAAAAAAAGAGCACAGGATTAGGAATCAAAGATCTGATTGCTCTTCTGACCCAACTAATAATAAACCCTGGGCAAGTCCTTTCCCTCTGTGAGCCTCCCGGTCTCCTCCCAGCGCTGACAAAGGATGTAAGAAGATCCTGAAACAGTCTCACAAAGAGAACAGACTTTTGGCTGGGGTGTGGGGAGGAGGGGAGGGGAGGGAAGGAGTGGGAGTGTGGGATGAGCAGGTGCACACCTGTATATAGAGGATGGATACACAACAAGGTCCTCCAGTAGAGCACAGGGAACTCTATGCAATATCCTGGGATAAAACATAATGGAAAAGAATATGAAAAAGAATAGATATACGTATGTAACTGAGTCACTTTGCTGTCCAGAAGAAACTAACACAGTACTGTCAATCAACTGTACTTCAATAAAATAAAAAAAAAAAAAGAAGAGCCTGCACTCAGAGTAGAGGAAAAGTCCGCTTTCCCTGGCAGAGCCTCCTGCATTCCCCCGGCCGGCTGCCGCTGCCGCAAGCTCTTGTGGCCCCAGCAATTAGGCTGTGTGTCCACCAAGAGTTCATTGTGATTGTTATCAGTTGTGTTGTTGAAATTACATAAAGTAATACAAAATTTGCAATCTGATGAAATGAAAATATGAAAAGGGTGGTTTTTGTTTCCTATGACAAATAAGTTGAAATCTCTGGATACTTGGTTAAGGTGAGTGTTACTAAAGAAACTTCTAGATGTATTAGATGTGGGCTTGGTATTTGGAAAAGACTGGAAGAACATTTAGAAGGGTTCAGTTCACAGGCATTTTGGACCCTATCGTTCTAAGACCACTTTAAACAAAACTAAAGACAGGAAGATTTTGTATTCACTGGGGTGGAGTGAATTTGGAATGCAAATTTGCCTGAACGCCAGCTTCTGGCTACATTTCCACAGGTACTTATTTCGTACCTTTGAATTTCCCACTGCTCATTTCCGCCTGTGGGTGGGGTGTGGGATTACTTCACATGGTCAAAGGTGCTGTTCTTTGGGGTCCTGCCTTTTCAATTTGAGGTCTCTGACGCCAAAAGTTCGCAGCCAAGATGTCACATTGTCTCTTGTCTGAAAAGTCTGACAAAACAGAATTTCAGTTTTTCCCAATCAGCAAATAATTTCAGGGCAAGAGTGGCTTCCTTGCTCTGCTTACTTTCCTGGGGTCCCATTTCCCCTTAGATTTTAGCCTGTTAATCCCTCTTTGTCTTTTCGGATGTTTGACGCTTTCAAGGTCCTACTTAAAATACATTCCAACAAACACTGTTTCCAGCAGGAGGCTTTTTCTTTATAACCTGGCCCACGTTAATGTGCTATATAGACTTTCTACAGGTCACCTACTCATGATTCTTGCTGAGAAACCAAACTGCCTTCTGAAATTGGCACGTCCCTCTGGAAGAGGCTGGTGCCAAGTCTGAAAGCTTAGAATGCCATAACTCAAACTTTTTCCTAAAGTAAAACTAAAACCACTGGGCTCCTCTGCATTACATAATTCTGTCTCCAACATGCTAAAAGAACCGATAAATTTTAGATGGACAAATTGGTGGATAATGATTTTGCCTCTATTTCTTGATTTTTTTTTCTTAACTTGTCAGTATTTTGAGGCACTTAAATTTACATAAATCATCTAATCAGTGCTTCCCAGTAAAACTTCATGTGATGATAGAAATGTCCTATAATCTGCTCTGTCCATCACGTGGGTTATTGCACTCTTGAGATGTGGCTAGTGTAACTGAGGACCTGAATTTTTATTTTATTTTGATTAATTTAAATAGATGCATGTGTCTAGTGCCTGCTGTATTAGACAGTACGGATTCTAAGACAAATTTCTTTCTGCTCCTTCAGGATAAACACTTGTTATATAAGAAGGCTATATAAAAATAGTTTTCTGATCACAGTCTTCTCTCCAGATCCTACGTAGTTCATGAAACCAAAATAGTAGCAACCACTATTGACATAAAACAAATAACACACACACAACAAACTTTTAATTAACCCAACAAATATTTATTGAACTCGTATTACAGTACAAACGAGGCACCACCCTAGGCACTGACAAGTGTGCCATATGCCCTAAGAGCCTGCTTTCTACGTAGATGATTATGGATTGATTGATGACAGAGGATTTTATAAACAGCTTTCACTGTAAAATGCAACTTCATTACTTCAACTTCCCCTAAACATATTAGAGAGGGATGTTTGACAGGATGTAAACATAGCCAACCACTAGCTCTGTGAGATGCTCCAAAGGGGGGAAAAAACAAATGTTTCATGGAACAAATTGTGTCCTGGAATATTACAGGGTCTCAAACTTCCCATATTGACAATATCTGTTTAATTTTTTCTAATCCAATGCTTACTAAATATGAGCACAGAATCCTATTTTTCTCCACAAATTCCTGTTAATATTAATTCTAAGGAATACATTTTGGGAATTGGAGAGTTATGCTAAGGAATTTTACAAGGCATAAATAAGCAAAAACTCTGGATAACCTATGATAGCTTTTTTCAAAGTAGCGTTTGCAGATCTTTAGAGGACATGAGTTCATTCTCAGTGGTCCCTAAATTTACTGGAGAATTTTTAAATGATGTGATTTTAATTACATGATAATCTTCAAATATTAATACAAGCATGTTGTGAATCATGTTGCTAAACACGTTCTAGCAGAGGATTGCTCCATGATTTCTCTTAAGATTGGATTCTAATTGTCTTACATTGATTAAAAAACAACAGAGATGGATTTAAATTATCATTTGCTCTAAATGAAGGCCAAATAATGGTAGGGTAGACTGTACAAATAAAGGTTTAATAAAGAGAAGTAGTGAAAGAATTGGGCCATCACGTGATGAACAGTAATAAGAGCATGTTTTATCTCAAAATAATTCATTCTGTAGCAACTACTTCAGTCTTTATTGAAATGCTTCAGTTTCAAAAAACACCTTTCACATTACTATAATTTGAAGCTTACTTATTTTATGCTTTTGTTCATATTTATTTTGCAAATGTTTTGGTTTATAGAAGTAGGAGTTAAGCCTAAGGATCTTCTACCTAGTTTTATGTTTAGAACATTATAATTTTTGTAGGTTTGAGTAATATTGTCAAAATGATTGAAGTCAAAACTAGGGTTACATACAAATTATTTATGTGTGAAAACACTGTTGTAGGATATTTCTGTTACAGTTCCGAATGCATCATATAGCATTCTTAAATATTTAGCCAATATTTAAATTGGTTTGCATTCCATGGTTATGCATCATCTGTTAAATTTGCTGTGTGCCCAGGGAAGGTCTGGAAAGTATTAAAATCTCATCATAGATAATCATGAGTTGACTGTGTTTAATATCACTGCAGATAAAAATAGCTTTATTGAACTATTCAAATACAGCAAGGTCAGGTTTTGTGGATTTTTTTCCTCTTGATCTCTATTGTCTTTTTAAAAAACTTCCATACACAGCATACACACTATGCAAGGCATGCCTTCAACTGCCACCTGGAGGTCAAGGATTCCAGATCTCTATTTCTATCCGTTTGCTCACTTGAATTCCAGATGCACATTTCCAGTACTCTATTCGACATTTTTACCTAAATGCTCAACAAGTATTTCAAACTCGTTCAACCCCAGATTCAATTCCTGTGTTCTTGTTCTAGATCAGTGGTGTTCACTTCCACTCTGTCCATCAAACTCAAAACTCTGAAGTCATCTTCCACTTCTTTCTTTTCCTCACCCTCATGTCAGTGGTCGGCAAGTCCTGCCAATTCTCTTTGAACCTCACCATTGCCTTAGTTCAGGCTTGTACCATCTCTCAGATGATGATTGCAATAGCTGCCTACGTAGATCCCCTGATGCACCAGTTACCTTCAGTGCCAATCTAGCTTAAAATAGGAAGAACATATCTGATCTCAATGACAGTCCTCAGTTGACTTGCTTCTGCCTACATGAGCTGGCCTAGCTTCATTTACTGAGACTTCTGCCTTAAAAGGCTGTGAGTTCAATGAAGGCAAGGGCTCTGTCTTGTTCATTTTTATTTCTCAGTGTTTTACAAAGTTTTTAGCATGCAACTGGTGCTACATGTCGTTGAATGTTGACAGGGCACTAGTGAGTAGCTAAAAGCACAGGTTGTAGAATCAGACAGATCTAGGTTTAATTTCTCTCCTCTGCCACTTAGTTGCCAAGTGACCCTGGGCAAATTAACTCTAAGGCAGTGATTCTCAACTCTGGCTTCATATTAGGATTACACAAGGGATTTATTAAAAGGGCCCAGGCCCCCTCTTCAGTCCAATCAAATCAGAATATATGGAGGGTGATGCTCAGGCACTAGAAATTGTCATAGATCCACAGGTGATCTTAAAATGCAGCCAGGGTGAGAATCGCTGCTCTTAGCCTTAATTTCTCATCTACTATATAGTAACTGTTTTGAAGGGGTTTTGAGCATGTGAAATGAAATGGAATTTAGCATAGTGCCTGGCACATAGTAAGTCATGAAATTAACACACAACCTCGATATGTAACCTCCTTCTCAATGGCTACCCACTAGCTGCTTTGCCTTCCTTTCAGTTTCTGGAAGGTACCAAGATTTTGCAGCTTTGGTGCCTTCACACTTGCTCTTCACCCTGCTCTTAGAAGATCTCTATCTTCAAGTCACACCTGAAGTCATACCCAGTCCCCTTTCACAGTATGGAGATGTTCATCATCTTTGTAGCACTTGTCTCAATTTGAAATTATACACTAATTTAACGATTTACTGTGTGTTTCCCCAACTGTACTGCAAACTTCACAAGGCAGAAAAGGTTTTTTCTTCCTGAGGTCCAGTGCCAAGTGCCTGGGATGTGCATGACGTTCAGGTGATAGTTGTTGAGGGATGAATGGATTAACAAATGATCCATCCTGTAATCTCAAAAAGGCAAAAATCCTTGACTTTTTGTGTCCCACAACTGTATGTATTCCTACATCAAAACACCACCAAAACTAGTACTAGAGTCTCTAGTGTTTTGGGTTCTAGGTACTGACTAGGAAAACTCCAGATGCTTTTAATTCGGGAAAGGCTTCCAAGTTCAAGGTTCTTAGAGGCTTAGTCATCAACCCTTGGACAATCATTAATGTTGGTCTAAAAATATCTCACTTCAACAAGGCAAATAAACTTTTGTGGGTGTTTGTGTTAGCTAAGTAAAAAGGTTTTTGTTTTCTAGTTTACCTTTTTTCCCACTCAGTTGGGAAACCAAACAACATGTAAGGTTAATGGAAAAAACTTTTCTGAAGTCACAGAATTAGCAAATCATTGATACTTTAGCCTATGAAGAGAACCTTAGAAATAATCTAGACCAATCCTTCATTTTACAAATGGGAACAAAAAAGCCTAGAGAAATCAATTTATTGGACATGATTATGCACTTGCTGTCACAGCGCCAGGTTTCAATCCTTCACCAGTGTTCTCTCAGCCATATTACACCAGCTTCAAAGTAACCCAAAGTTATTCTGATTTCTCAGCGTTCTTCATCAATTTATACTCTGGCATCAAGTAATTTGTGATTTTCATGTTTCCATGATAATAACAAATATCTAGTCCAAATTCATGAGTGTGACATTCAGATCTCATGTCTCAATACATCTGTCTACGCTCCAGGCTCCACCATCTATTTCATGTTTTTCCATCTCTGAGCTCCCAGAGAATGCACAGCTTCATCATATCTGCCTCGTTATCATGCATAAAAACTGTTCCCAAACTTAATCAGAAGACAGTGGCTCTCTGTATTTCTCCTGAGGACTTTGTATTCTGCCTCATACTGAAGTACGAATGACTGCGTTGGATGGAAGAACCTTAGGAACTGGGGGCCACACAGTTCTTGCTTTTTAGGTCTTATCCCTTCTTGCAATCAGTAAATACTTAAACTAAAACAAAGGTCTCTCCAGGCTAAAATCTTCCATAAGGATTTCATTGAAGGCAATTTTGAAGTGTTTGAAAAAGCTGGCTTAGAGGAGGCAAGACCTGGATGAACAGGACTCATGTTGCTTTAAAGAGAACAATGATGTCAGGACATTTTGAAGTTATTGTCTCTTTTCTGGGTTCTTTTCTGGGTGCTCTTCTCCTTTCTTTTTAAAATTCCTCCTCCATTCAGTATAATCCACCCACATCCCTTTTTTTACTGGTACTGTGAAAATCTACACGAGACAAATTTAAAACCTTTAGGAAACATTAGAGAAAACAAGAAAGCCATACAAATACTTGCTTTGATGCATTTTGTTGCAAATTTAATTTCTCCTTCAATTTTCATTAATAAATGTACCAGTAAAAACGACGACTGCCCGGTCAGCAAACAACAGCGGATCTACCAGCCTTTCCCCACTCGACAGTCCACGCCTACAGCCGGCCGCTACCCTCGCGGAGACCGGAAGTTCTTTTGCCCCGGCTCGCGGGCCCACTACCTGGCGCCGGTGGGAACCGGAAGTTGTTCTGCCCCGATCGTCCGAGCGTAACCGCGTCGGCCGCACAGGCGCAGTGGAGCTCGGGAGGAGTTGTGGGAGGGGAGGAGGAAGCGGCGGAGGGGCGTGGGGGCCGGTCCCAGAAGATGGCGGAGGCGGGGGTGAGTTGGGATTCCCCGGGGAAGCGCGGTGGACTTGGTGCTGAGGGAAGGGGCCTGAGGAAGGTGGTGGCCCTCGGGAAGAGGAACCGCTTGCGTTTTTGCAGCCTGGGAACCCTGCTGGCAAGTACGAGGAGCTAGGACCACAGATGGGGCCTGAAGGGCGAGGGGCTCTGCTTAACCTGGAGAAGGGTCGGCGAGATCCGGAAGGGGACACCTGGGTCGGGGAGAGGGTGTAGGAGAGGCCGAGGCTCCCCGGTCAGTGGAAGAGTGTCCGAGCGGAAAGAAGGCTGGAGGACGGCGGGAAGGGCGACCCCGGAGATCTGCTGGGGTGGAGGTCGGCGGGCTGTCAAGCATAGAGCTGTCAGGACTCGGCAGGCTCGTAGCCAGGGAGACCAGACTCAGGCTTGGGAGGGGGAAGGATCCGAAAAGGTAGGTATTGTAGAATGCTTAGAATCCGCCAAAAGGTATGTTGATATTGGGTTGAGGAGTGGGACTTCGGCATTTTGGATTGGAATTGGAAACCTCTGGAGTAGGTGTATGGTAAAGACAAAGATTACTCTTTTCAAGACCTAGAAGTCGGTTGGTGATAGTTTCTTGGATTTTAGGGTTGGTCAGTGGGGATTGGCAATCTGGTAGAGGAAAGCAGTGTGGATAAAACTTAAGTGATAGTGACCCATGTCCAGTTAGCATTGGCAGAAAGTTAGTGAAGTATGGCGTTAGCTAGATAGTCTAGGGAAATATGACTAGGAAGAGCTGACTGTTTTGTAGGGTTATTGAGAAAATGCTTCAAGAAGGAATGAGTAGTCTTGACAGCTGGGGCACCGAGACTGGCCGGGATCACTATTGCAATGGAGCTGAGGATTGTGGGGGGGGGGGGCGGGGGGGAGACAAGCTCCTGTCTTGGGTGCAGGAGGAATGAAGGCAGTCTGGCAGAAGCTAGGTTGTATCTTCCAACTTTGGGGTTTGGCCCTGATAGGGAACCATTGAGTGAAAAATGAATGAAGGGATGCCCCCACTAATAAGGGCTCCCCAGAGAATAGCCCCGTACTCTTCCTGTTTCCTCCTTTTATTCTTTCTCTGGACATTACGTTGAGTAGTGTGTTTTGTTATAGTTCTCAGTACATACCTGATATAAAGTGACGAAGCTATGAATCATGTACATTTATTTGGTAAAGAGGTTGATTCTTTTTAAACTGACAACTGTTGCTTTTACGTGTGGTGGACTGAAAAGGAAAGGATAAAATGCAATTGAGAAATTTAATGACAGAGCTTGTTTTCATTGTTATCAGAAAATTATTCTCAAACGATGGAGTAACCTTTTTAGGGACTGAGATTGGTCATTTAAAAGCAATAATGGGATGCAAATGTTGCTTGCTTAATGGTTTCTGTGTTTGGGTTTTAATGTTGACAGGAAAGATGAGTTGCAGGGTCTTCAAGGCAAACATGTTTTTCTTCCTAAAAGTTTTTAGCGTCCATAGCCTACGATTCACATTTGTGTGCTTTTGTTTAAGGAGAGTTTCATTGACTTAAGTGTGTTTTTCCTAACTGTAATGCTTATTCTATTTTGAGAATGCCATTCTAATTACAAGAGCATAGGATAAAAAAGATGTGAGGTAGTAATTTAATTTTATTATTTAGTAGCCTTTCTGATCTAAGCACCTGAAGAGACAGGTAATCTGAGGGAGTAAACATACTTCTGTGACTGCTCTTCCTTTAAAGAGAAATGATCTTGTATGGTTTTGGGGGTGTTGCAATTGTTAAAATACAATTGGTACTTAATCAGTTCTTAGGGAGATTTTGTTTGTATGCTTGTTTTCAAATGCCTGTTGCCTGGAAGTTGTTTCAGTGGCAAATGTAAACTTTGATTTTCATCTGCAAAGCTGAGAATCACTTATTTTATTTACCTGAAGGTAATAATAATCCATTGACAGGAAGCCATAGACTGGGAATAACGTTTTTCCAGTTTTGATGATTTGTTATTATCTATCCAAACTATTTGAACTATTTTTCTTTTTGTTCAGTAACGTACTTTATAGAAATTGTAGGTCAGGGCTCAAGGTAGAATTTTTCATGTTCTGTGGAAGTTTCTTCTTTGTCAGTTTTTGGAAAAAAAAAGTGTTATTTTGGTATTAACAGTAGTTTATCAACATGGCTTTAAAAACTGTTTCTTTTGTGGCATTTAAATTGTTTCTGTATGGTGTTTGTAGAAAAGGCAGTTGTGAAATGGGAAACACTCTGGACATGGAGTCAGAGTGCTTGGAGCTAGTCCTGGTACTACCCGGCAACAGTTTTATAATCTCAGAAAGTTATTTTTGTAAAATAAAAAGATTAAGGATTAAAAACACCTGCCTACTTACTAGGATTATTGTTGAGGATCTATTGAGATATTGTCTTTTAAATAGTATCTTTATACCAGAGACTTCTTCCCTGATCAGAAAATTATTTCTTGGGTAATCTAAATTTTTCAAATATAGGTTTTTAAAAAAATTTTGAGAATCGAATTTATTGCTGTTGTAACAGTAACATTTAAAGGTATAGATACGCTCTAGGAAGATATTATCAATACATAATCAGAAAACCAAACTTGAAAACAAACAAATTAGGGATACTTATTCCAAGAGCTTTCACTTTAAAATAACCTACTCCCCTAATGTGTGACTATTATAAACAACATGCTTTATTTAGGAACTTAGTTGTTGCATAGTAGGCGGTGAATGGTCTTGTGGAATTTTTTACCCCTTTGATGAGTCTGGCCATTTCTAGGAGTTCACTTTACATGTTTGTCGTAGCAAGACCCAGTAGTACACATTCTTGATCTTGTCACTTCACTTAATCACTTTGGGTCTCATTTGCTTTGCCAGGAAACAGATCACTGGTTCTTAACTTCTTTTGGATCATGAACTTTTTGAGTACTTGATATAAAAATGTCCAACTCCCTAACCGGAAAAATGCACATATCCACAACTTTTTTGGTTTTGTTTTACATCAGACTCACATAGCCCCTGGAAGAGATGAACTCCCATTCCCTTCCATTTCTTACATTTTAGGATACTGTGATTCTAAAGCATTTTAACTTTTATTTTTGTCTCCAGTAATTATATAGTATTGTATTATTATGTAGTCACAAAATTAGCTTTTTGGACTTAAAAAATAGCTTAAAAAATCTTATTCAGGTAAACATGAAACAATTGTTGTGTTATTTTTAAAGACAACTTTTGGGGTGAAGAAACTATAAACAAGCACTTTCAGAAAGGTTGAGTAAACAGCTGTGGCAGAATTACATAAATAAACATTGTAGAAAGTTTCTAGCAGCCTGGAAATAGAATGCGGAAAGAGTCTAGCAATCAGTGTCTCTCAGTGGGAGAACATTGCGTCTCTGTGGGAATTTGGAAACATGTAAGGCCATGTTTGGTTATCTCAGAGTGGGGAGGGGGCGTGCACTGGCATTTAGTGGGCACGAGCCAGGGCTGCTAAATGTTTTTCAATGCTTAGGGCAGTTCCAAACAACAAGAAATTGCCCTGCCCAAAATGCCAGTGCTCTTTGACAAACACTGGTGTGTGATGTGAGATGGGACCTACCACACCAGAATAGCTTTTTAAAACTGAAGCTGTTTTGTTCTTTTAAAAATATTATTCAACATAAAATTCCCTTTTGGAAAAATTCACAGACAGAAACAATTTACTAGATATACTAGAGCAATTTGGGTTACTTAAAATGTGTATTTACTCTTTGTCCTCTAGTAGCTGTTTTAGTAGCAGAAAGCGGGAGGTATTGTTGTGTCTGCTGAAGTTTGGGAAATGAGGAGTCAACTCTTGGTCTAATACTGTCTGTAAGTTGGCCATATGATTTTTTTCTTTAATACATATTTTTACTCCTGGATCTAGTACTTTTAAAGAAAATTTATTTGTTTGTACATTTATTCTTATGGTCTTTCTGGTTGGACATTAATTTACATTAGTACCTTGAGAATATTTACAGTTAAGATTGTTTTCCAGTGTCTGTCCATCTTTTCAGTAACCAAATCCCCTTCTATAGGGGATGCCAAAAAAGAAGTCTAAGGAGTTGGGCTGGAATGGGACTCAAGTTTTAGAGGAAAGAGGATGGGTTTTGGCATCAGTCAGATGTAAGGTACAATTCCAGTTCTAATACTGCATGTCATGTGACCATAGGCAAGTTGTTAAGTCTCTTTGACTTTATATCTTCATTTGTAAAATGTGGATGATAATACCTACCTTTAGCATTATTTTGAAGATTAGAGTTACTATATGCCTGGCATGGAGTAGGCCCTCCATAAATGGGTGCTGTATCATGATGATAATGATGATGATGAATTCTGTAGATACTGAACACTGTAGAACACATGACATGCTGACATGCTGGATACCACAGCAAGGAATAGTCTGCAAGACCAGGTCAAGGGGAGATGTTTTCTATGTTTTCTAGGATTTTCAGTAGGTGTTTAGAATATATTTTCCTATGAATCAGCTATAATATGTACTGTTTTCTCAAGGCTGCTAAGCTATAGAGCTCAGTGATGTTGTACAGTAAGTAGGTTTGTGAGCTTGAGGATAAAATTCCCCCCTTGGGTGTTGGGCACAGAGCTTTGAGTGTGGTAGAGGCACAGTAAAAAAAAGTCTATTGGTTCTGTTTATAACGTGGAACTGATAGGCTGTGAAAGTTACTAGTGCTTACAGATGTTCTCATTTTCATACTGATTATTTCTAAACTCAACACCCCCACCCCTCCCTCCAGTTTACACATGGGTTTTGTTCCCAAAATTCATTTATAAGGTAGTTTGAAACTTGGAAGCTTACAGGACATATATTTTAAAGATGATTAACTGCTAGGTTAGGTTCACCTTCCAAAAGGCCTGCTTAGGAGAGACCTTCAAGATGGTGGAGGAGTAAGACGTGGAGATCACCTTCCTCCCCACAGATACATCAGAAATACATCTACATGTGGAACAACTCCTACAGAACACCTACTGAACGCTGGCAGAAGACCTCAGACTTCCCAAAAGGCAAGAAACTCCCCATGGACCTGGGTAGGGCAAAAGAAAAAAGAAAATATAGAGACAAAAGAATAGGGACAGGACCTGCACCTCTGGGACGGAGCTGTGAAGGAGGAAATGTTTCCACACACTAGGAAGCCCCTTCACTGGCGGAGATGGGCGGTGGGTGAGGGGGGAGAGCTTTGGAGCCACCGAGGAGAGCGCAGCAACAGGGGTGTGGAGGGCAAAGTGGAGAGATTCCCGCACAGAGGATCGGTGCCGACGAGCACTCACCAGCCCGAGAGGCTTGTCTGCTCAACCACCGGGGCGGGCGGGGGCTGGGAGCTGAGGCTCTGGTTTCGGGTTTCGGAGGTCAGATCCCAGGGAGAGGACTGGGGTTGGCAGCGTGAACACAGTCTGAAGGGGGCTAGTGTGCACAGCTAGCCAGGAGGGAGTCTGGGAAAAGGTCTGGACCTGCCTAAGAGGCAAGAGACCGTTGTTTCAGGGTGCGCGAGGAGAGGGGATTCAGAGCACTGCCTAAATGAGCTACAGAGATGGGCGCGAGCCGTGGCTGTCAGCACGGACCCCAGAGACGGGCATGAAACGCTAAGGCTGCTGCTGCCACCACCAAGAAGACTGTGTGCAAGCACAGGTCACTATCCACACCTCCCCTCCTGGGAGCCTGTGCAGCCTGCCACTGCCAGGGTCCCATGATCCAGGGACAGCTTCCCCGGGAGAACACACAGCACAGGTCAGGCTGTTGCAATGTCATGCTGGCCTCTGCCGCCGCAGGCTTGGCCCACATTCCATATGCCTCTCTGCCCCACTGGCCTGAGTGAGCCAGAGCCCCCTAATCAGCTGCTATTTTAACCCCGTCCTTTCTGAGCAAAGAACAGACGCCCTCAGGAGACCTACATGCAGAGGAGGGGCCAAATCCAAAGCTGAACCCCAGGAGCTGTGCGAACAAAGAAGAGAAAGGGAAATTTCTCTGTGCAACCTCAGGAGCAGTGGATTTAATCTCCACAATCAACTTGATGTACCCTGCATCTGTGGAGTACCTGAATAGACAACGAATCATCCCAAAATTGAGGTGGTGGATTTTGGGATCAGCTGTAGGCTTGGGGGTTTGTTTTCTGCATCTAATTTGTTTCTGGTTTTATGTTTATCTTGTTTAGTATTTAGAGTTTATGGTTATTGGTAGATTTGTTTATTGATTTGGTTGCTCTGTTCCATTTTTTTTTTTTACATAGAGATATATGTATATTTTTTTCCTGTTTCTCTTTTTGTGAGTGTGTATGTGTATGCTTCTTTGTGTGATTTTGTCTGTATAGCTTTGCTTTTACCATTTGTCCTAGGGTTCTGTCTGTCTGCTTTTTTTTTTGGATAGTTTTGAGCGCTTGTTATCATTGGTGGATCTTTTTGGTTTGGTTGCTCTCTTCTTCCTTTCTTTTTTTTTCTTTTAATTTTTTTTTATTTTTAATAATTTAAAAAATAGTTTTATTTTTATAACTTTATTTTATTTTATTTTAGTATTATTTTTTCTTTCTTTTTATTTTTCTCCCTTTTCTTCTGAGCCATGTGGCTGACAGGGTCTTGGTGCTCCGGCCAGGTGTCAGGCCTGTGCCTCTGAGGTGGGAGAGCTGAGTTCAGGACATTGGTCTATCAGAGACCTCGTGGCTCTACGTAATATCAAACAGAGAAAGCTCTCCCAGAGATCTCCATCTCAATCCTAAGACCCAGCTCCACTCAACGACTAACAAGCTATAGTGCTGGACACCCTATGCCAAGCAACTAGCAAGACAGGAACACAACCCCACCCATTAGCAGAGAGGCTGCCTAAAATCATTGTAAGGTCACAGACACCCCAAAACACACTACTGGATGCGGTCCTGCCCACCAGAAAGACAAGATCCAGATCGCCTCATCCACCAGGGCACAGATACCAATCCCCTCCACCTGGAAGCCTACACAACCCACTGAACTAACCTTACCCACTGTGGGCAGACACCAAAAACAACAGGAACTATGAATCTGCAGCCTATGAAAAGGAGACCCCAAACACACTAAATTAAGCAAAATGAGAATACAGAGGAATACGCAGCAGATGAAGGAGCAAGGTAAAAACCCACCAGACCAAACAAATGAAGAGGAAATAGGAAGTCTAACTGAAAAGGAATTCATAGTAATGATAGTAAAGATGATCCAAAATCTTGGAAATAGAATGGAGAAGGTACAAGAAACATTTAACAAGGACCTAGAAGAACTAAAGAACAAACAATGATGAACAACACAATAAATGAAATTAAATATTCTCTAGAAGGAAACAATAGCAGAATAACTGAGGTAGAAGAACAGAGAAGTGACCTGGAAGATAAAATAGTGCAAATAACTACTGCAGAGCAGAATAAAGAAAAAAGAATGAAAAGAATTGAAGACAGTCTCAGAGACCTCTGGGACACTAAACGCACCAACATTTGAATTATAGGGGTCCCTCGCAGTTCTGCCCACCAGAAAGACAAGATCCAACCTTGTCCACCAGAATACAGGCACCAGTCCCCTCCACCAGGAAGCCTACACAACCCACTGAACCAACCTTAGCCACTGGGGGCAGACGTCAAAACAACAGGAACTACGAATCTGCAGCCTATGAAAAGGAGACCCCAAACACAGTAAGTTAAGCAAAATGAGAAGACAGAGAAACACGCAGCAGATGAAGGAGCAAGGTAAAAACCCACCAGACCAAAAAAATGAAGAGGAAATAGGCAGTCTACCAGAAAAAGAATTCAGAGTAATGATAGTAAAGATGATCCAAAATCTTGGAAATAGAATGGAGAAAATACAGGAAACTTTTAACAAGGACCTAGAAGAACTAAAGAGCAAACAAACACTGATGAGCAACACAATAAAATGAAATTTAAAATTTTCTAGAAGGAATCAGTAGCAGAATAACTGAGGCTGAAGAACGGATAAGTGACCTGGAAGATAAAGTAGTGGAAATAACTACCACAGAGCAGAATAAAGAAAAAAGAATGAAAAGAATGGAGGACAGTCTCAGAGACCTCTGGGACAACATTAAATGCACCAACATTCGAATTATAGGGGTCCCAGAAGAAGAAGAGAAAAAGAAAGGGACTGAGAAAATATTTGAAGAGATTATAGTTGAAAACTTCCCTAATATGGAAAAGAAATAGTCAAGTCCAGGAAGCTCAGAGAGTCCCATACAGGATAAATCCAAGGGGAAACACACCAAGACACATATTAATCAAGCTATCAACAATTAAATACAAAGAAAAAATATTAAAAGCAGCAAGGGAAAAGCAACAAGTAACATACAAGGGAATCCCCATAAGGTTAACAACTGATCTTTCAGCAGAAACTCTGCAAGCCAGAAGGGAGTGGCAGCACATATTTAAAGTGATGAAAGGGAAGACCCTACAACCAAGATTAGTCTACCCAGAGAGATCTCATTCAGATTCGACAGAGAAATTAAAATCTTTACAGGCAAGCAAAAGCTAAGAAAATTCAGCACCACCAAACCAGCTTTATGACAAATGCTAAAGGAACTTCTCTAGGCAGGAAACACAAGGGAAGGAAAAGACCTACAATAACAAACTCAAACAATTAAGAATATGGTAAAGGAAAATACATATTGATAACCACCTTAAATATAAATGGATTAAATGCTCCAACCAAAAGACATAGACTAACTGAATGGATCCAAAAAACAAGACCTGTATATATGTTGTCTACAAGAGACCCACTTCAGACCTAGGGACACATACAGACTGAAAGTGAAGGGATGGAAAAAGATATTCCATGCAAATGGAAATCAAAAGAAAGCTGCATTAGCAATTCTCATATGAGACAAAATAGACTTTAAAACAAAGACTATTACAAGAGACACAGAAGGACAGTACATAATGATCAAGGCATCAATACAAGAAGAAGATATAACAATTGTAAATATTTATGCATCCAACATAGGAGCACCTCAATACACAAGGCAAATGCTAACAGACATAAAAAGGGGAAATTGACAGTAACACAATCATAGTAGGGGACTTTAACACCCCAATTTCACCAGTGGACAGATCACCCAAAATGAAAATCAATAAGAAAACACAAGCTTTAAATGATATATTAAACGAGATGGACTTAATTGATATTTATAAGACATTCCATCCAAAAACAACAGAATACACTTTCTTCTCAAGTGCTCATGGAACATTCTCCAGGATAGATCATATCTTGGGTCACAAATCAAGCCTTGGTGAATTTAAGAAAATTGAAATCACATCAAGTATCTTTTCCGACCACAATGCTATGAGACTAGGTATCAATTGCAGGAAAAATTCTGTAAAAAATACCAACACATGGAGGCTAAACAATACACTACTAAATAATCAAGACATCACTGAAGAAATCAAAAAGGAAATTAAAAAATACCTAGAAACAAATGACAATGAAAACGCGATGAGCTAAAACCTATGGGAAGCAGCAAAAGCAGTTCTAAGAGGGAAATTTATAGCAATACAATCCTACCTCTAGAAACAAGAAACATCTCAAATAAACAACCTAACCTTACACCTAAAGCAATTAGAGAAAGAAGAACAAAAAAACCCAAAAGTTAGCAGAAGGAAAGAAATCATAAAGACCAGATCAGAAATAAGTGAAAAAGAAATGAAGGAAACAATAGCAAAGATCAGTAAAACTAAAAACTGGTTCTTTGAGAAGATAAACAAAATTGACAGACCATTAGCCAGACTCATCAAGAAAAAAAGGGAGAAGACTCAAATGAATAGAATTAGAAATGAAAAAGGAGAGGTAACAGCTGACACTGCAGAAATACAAAGGATCATGAGAGATTACTACAAGCAACTGTATGCTAATAAAATGGACAGCCTGGAAGAAATGGACAAATTCTAAGAAAAGCACAACCTTCCCAGACTGAACCAGGAAGAAATAGGAAATATACACAGATCAATCACAAGCACTGAAATTAAGACTGTGATTAAAAATCTCCCAACAAACAAAAGCCCAGGACCAGATGGCTTCGCAGGTGAATTCTATCAAACATTTAGAGAAGAGCTAACACCTGTCCTCAAACTCTTCCAAAATATAGCAGAGGGAGGAACACTCTCAAGCTCATTCTATGAGGCCATCATCACCCTGATACCAAAATCAAAGATGTCACAAGAAAGAAAACTACAGGCCAATGTCACTGATGAACATAGATCCAAAAATTCTCAACAAGATGCTAGCAAACAGAATCCAGTAGCACATGAAAAGGATCATACAGCATGATCAAGTGGGGTTTACCCCAGGAATGCAAGGGTTCTTCAATATATGCAAACTATCAATGTGATAAACCATATTAACAAATTGAAGGAGAAAAACCATACGATCCTCTCAATAGAGGCAGAAAAACCTTTGGACAAAATTCAACACCCATTTATGATAAAACCCTCCAGGAAGTAGGCATAGAGGGAACTTACCTCAACATAATAAAGGTCATATATGACAAATCCACAGCCAACATCGTTGTCAATGGTGAAAAACTGAAACCATTTCCTCTAAGATCAGGAACAAGAGAAGGTTGTCCACTCTCACCACTCTTATTCAACATAGTTTTGGAAGTTTTAGCCACAGCAATCAGAGAAGAAAAAGAAGTAAAAGGAATCCAACTTGGAAAAGAAGAAGTAAAGCTGACACTGTTCACAGATAACATGATACTATACATAGAGAATCCTAAAGATGCTACCAGAAAACTAGTAGAGCTAATCAATGAATTTGGTAGAGTAGCAGGCTACAAAATTAATGCACAGAAATCTCTTGCATTCCTATGCACTAATGATGAAAAATCTGAAGAGAAATTAAGGAAACACTCCCATTTACCACTGCAACAAAAAGAATAGAATACATAGGAATACACCTACCTAAGGAGACAAAGACCTGCATGCAGAAAACTATAAGACACTGATGAAAGAAATTAAAGTTGATAGAAATAGATAGAGAGATACACCATATTCTTGGATTGGAAGAATCACACTGTGAAAATGACTATTCTACCCAACACAATCTACAGATTCAGTGCAATCCTTATCAAACTACCAATGGCATTTTTCACAGAACTGGAACGAATTTCACAATTTGTATGGAAACACAGAAGACCCCGAGTAGCCAAAGCAATCTTGAGAAAGAAAAACGGAGCTGGAAGAATCAAGCTCCTGGACTTCAGACTATAATACAAAGCTACAGTAATGAAGACAGTATGGTACTGGCACAAAAATAGAAGTACAGATCAATGAAACAGTATAGGAAGCCCAGAGATAAACCCACACACATATGGTCACCTTATTTTTGATAAAGGAGGCAAGAATATACAATGGAGAAAAGACAGGCTCTTCAAGAAGTGGTGCTGGGAAAACCGGACAGGTACATGTAAAAGAATGAAATTAGAACACTCCCTAACACCATATACAAAAATAAACTCCAGATGGATTAAAGACCTAAATGTAAGGCCAGCCACTATAATACTGTTACAGGAAAACATAGGCAGAACACTCTATGACATAAATCACAGCAAGATCTTTTTGATCCATGTCCTAGAGAAATGAAAATAAAAACAAAAATAAACAAATGGGACCTAATGAAACTTAAAAGCCTTTGCACAGCAAAGGAAAGCATAAACAAAACGAAAAGACCACCCTCAGAATGAGAGAAGGTATTTGCAAATGAAGCAACTGACAAAGGATTAATCTCCAAAATTTACAAGCAGCTCATGCAGCTCAATATCAAAAAAACAAACAACCCAATCCAAAAATGGGCAGAAGACCTAAATAGACATTTCTCCCAAGAAGATATACAGATCGCCAACAAACACATGAAAGGATGCTCAGCGTCATTAATCATTAGAGAAATGCAAATCAAAACTAAAATGAGGTATCACCTCACACCAGTCAGAATGGCCATCATCAAAAAATCTACAAACAATAAATCCTGGAGAGGTTGTGGAGAAAAGGGAACCCTGTTGCACTGTTGGTGGGAATGTAAATTGATACAGCCACTATGAAGAACAGTATGGAGGTTCCTTAAAAAACTAAAAATAGATCTACCATACGACCCAGCAATCCCACTACTGGGCATATATCCTAAGAAAACCATAATTCAAAAAGAGTCATGTACCACAATGTTCATTGCAGTACTGTTTACAATAGCAGGACGTGGAAGCAACCTAAGTGTCCATCGACAGATGAATGGATAAAGAAGATGTGGCACATATATACAATGGAATATTACTCAGCCATAAAAAGAAACGAAATTGAATTATTTGTAGTGAGGTGGATGGACCTGGAGTCTGTCGTACAGAGTGAAGTAAGTCAGAACGAGAAAAATAAAATACCATAGGCTAACCCATATATATGGAATCTAAAAAAATAAGTAAATAAATGTTCTGAAGAACCTATGGGCAGGACAGGAATAAAGATGCAGATGTAGGGAATGGACTTGAGGACATGGGGAATGGGAAGGGTAAGCTGGGACGAAGTGAGAGAGTGGCATGGACATATGTACACTACCAAATGTAAAATAGGTAGTGGGAAGCAGCCGCATAGCACAGGGAGATCATCTCGGTGCTTTGTGACCACCTAGAGGGGTGGGCTAGGGAGGGTGGGAGGGAGGAGATATGGGGATATATGTATATGTATAGATGATTCACTTTGTTACAAAGCAGAAACTAACACAGCATCGTAAAGCAATTATACACCAATAAAGATGTTAAAAAAAAAAAGGCCTGCTTAACCCAATATACTTTGATTCAAAAGGAGTTAACCTAATTTAATGAAACAAATATGAATATGTAGAGCTCCTACTATGAGCTAGGCACGTACCTGTCTGGGTACGTAGGCACAGCAAAAACTTGATAGTGAATAAGACCTACATAGAAATTTTATAATCTGTAAAGCAACTATACATATCATCATAAGGTACCTATAAGAAGTGCCATAGTAAAGGTTTAAATAAAATACTTAGAGATTCAAAGGAAATATCCCAAGATATACTGTTAGGTGGGATAATGGTAAGTTATGAAAATAGTCTGTATAATACTTTCCCACTTCAAAAAAAGTATTCATAGAAAAAGAATTTAGGGCAACATGTAACAATTTGGGAGGCTGAACATAATGGTATGAATGAGGGCTTTGGAGCCAGACAGACTGCATGGATTTGAATCCCAGCTTGCCCTCTTACTAAGGCTGGAAACTTGGTTGAGTGACTTAACCTTTCTTTGCTTTTACACCTCACCTGTAAAATGGACATAATTGCACTTACCTGTTAGGGTTATTGTGAGAGTTAAAAGGACAGCTCCTAGATAGCCTCAAATGTTACTTGTCTTAAACATATACAAAGGAAAGTTCACGTTGGTTTAGAGGGGTGAGTGAATACCTAGAGTGACTGTATTTGCAAAGTTCTAGGTTTTAGCCATGTGGATCAAACTTCTTAGCATCTAGCCAAGAGGTTATTCGTTATTTTCTTAGCTCACTTTCTTCTGCTTCCTACTGCAGCTTTCTCATAATAGCTCCCATGATTGCAACAAGGGCAGACCGGGTCAAGGCAGGGGTGGGACACAACTCGGGCCCTGGTGACAGCGGGTCAGGTCTGGTTTCTGTGATTGGTGTATGTGTGAGTGAGTGGGTGGTCGTCTGTTTTTTTGTAAGATACTTTTGTGCAGAAATTCACATATATCAACATTAAACATCAAAAGAGATCATTTTATTCCCCTATGGAGATGGTCCTCACGAGCAAGTCACATTTTATTCAGAGCAATGTAACATTTTCAGTCAGAATATGTTGATTTTCTGTAAAGTAGAAATTTATTTATTTTCTGTAAAGTGTAAAAATTTCTACCTAAATCTCCAAGCCCATCAGTTACTTGGGCTTGGAGATTTGGGTAGAAGAAACAGAAACCTGATTTTGATCTTCCAGTTTCTAGTAGAAGTGTCTCAGATAACCCGTCCTGCTTTTTTCACTGATGTGGGGCTAGCTGTTTTTACTATTATTCTAACCTTTTAGTCTCTTAGCTCACTAATTCTGTCCTAGTAAATATAGATTTAGCACTTTATTTTTTATTACATCATTCATATAAAATGCTTTTTAAATGTCTTCTTATTCAGTAAATAATTTAAATAAATATATAAGCTTGTCAATTCATTATTTGGCCTTTAAAATGAATTAGTATTGAAATCAGGAAAATTGTATAGTCATTAATTAGACACATTGATTTCTTTTTTCTTATCTCTTGCAGGATTTCTGGTAGGTCCTATTTTAGGACGAGATGCAATATTGTTGAAACGCCAATCTGCTTTGGTTCAGGCAGTTGGCTTTTCAGCTGAGAAGCCATTTCTTCTTCCTCTTTTTAAAATTTTTTTGCTGACTTACTGAACTTATGAAACCATGGCGGAAGGAGAGACACAGTCACCTGGGCCCAAAAAGTGTGGTCCCTATATCTCATCTGTCACTAGCCGAACTGTGAACTTGATGATTCGAGGAGTAGTGCTGTTTTTTATTGGAGTATTTCTTGCATTAGTGTTAAATTTACTTCAGATTCAGAGAAATGTGACGCTCTTTCCACCTGATGTGATTGCAAGCATCTTTTCTTCAGCATGGTGGGTACCGCCATGCTGTGGCACAGCTTCAGGTACGTGAAGGCCATGTCTGTAACACTTAGAAAGGAATTAGGGTAAATGAGTGTCAATATTGTCTGGGCAATACTTTAAAAAAATTAGCTTTATTGAGGTGTAATTTAAATAGAGTGCAATAGACCTGTTTTAAATGAACAGTTTGATGAGTTTAGACAAATACATAGAAGTCATGTAACTACCACCACAATCCAGGTATAGAACATTTCTATTACCCCCTAAATTCTCCTGTGCCTTTTTGCAGCCTACCCCCAGCCTCAGGCTGTCACTGGATTATTTTTGCCTGTTCTAGAATGTGATATAAATGGAATCATAGAGTTTGTACTCTTTTGTGTCTGATTTCTATCTGACTGACCCATATGACTTTTAAAAATTCAATCCTAAAAACAATCTTGATTCTCTTAGGGATGAGGCTTTTAACCTCTTAATTTTGTTCTTTCGTCAATCCATCTCATATAAACTTATTTTAAGTTATTTTGTTGATCATCATCACTGTTTAGTTTTAAGGTTTTGACATGTATGTTATCCTCTGGTTTTTGAAGTAGATAAAAACTTGAAAGATGATGACAGTCGACCCTTGAACAACATAAGGTGGAATTTATGTGTGGATGTTTTTCAATAAATACGTACTACACAGTCCGAGGTTGGTTGAATCTGTGGATGTGGAACTGTGGATACAGAGGGCTGACTGTAAAGTTATATTCAGATATTTGATTGTATGGAGGGTTGGTGCCCCTAACCCTCATGTTGTTCAAAGGTTGACTATAGTTTTATTCAAGTTTAAAGCTTCATGTTGTTATTTTTTACATTTTTGCATGTGCTTTTTTTCTTGGCATCTTGTTTTTAGATATACATTCAGAATAATAGATTCTTAAAGAGATCAGTAAGGTAGATTCTCTTTGCTTAAACTCATTATTATCCTATTTAGATCTTGTTTTTGGTGGACGGTGTGTATTGGATAAAGTGGAGCATTTCAGAATGCTGTATTGATGATGCGCTTCCATGATGGATAGCTCTTCAGCTTTTTCTAATGAGACCAATAGACTGATACTATTTTATATAATAAAGTAATAGAAGGAAGCCATAATCACGTGGTAGAAGATAATTCTGATTGAGAGAGAAAAGCGCTTTTACGAATGTCTATTTGGTGTCTCACACCTAATATACATAACTACCTTGCAATATAATGTAGATCCTCCTTGATTTCCGTCCTAGAGCTAGAGGGCCAACAGTGAGGAGTTAGGTGTGAGACATTTTAAAATGACCTTGGGAAACTTACTGGACAATTACATAATCCCATTGTGTGGATTGAAGGGCATTTTGGTGGTAAGGTTTCAGCATGGTTTATATATTGATGTCTCACTATTACAACATTCCCATTAAAAGAGAACTTGTAAAGGTGATGATTCTTAGTTTCCCCAGATCTGTTGTTATTCTCTGAGAGAACAGGCAACATAGTCCAAACAGACAAAGTATAAATTACGTTTTATTATTCTCTGTTGTGTCTACCAGCCCTCATGTATTTTCCTTTCTTTCACTTAAGTTCAGAAGAAAAAAAGTTTTCCCAATGACTTTTTCTACTTCTTTGTTTATTTTCTCCTATGGTAGAGCTGCTGTCTCGCTACTAATAGAAGCTTTTCAGGACTTGGAAGAACATGTCTTTTCAGAATAGACAAAAGGAAGGTCAAGGGAGGGAAATGATTGCTTATTGAATGTCTACTGATATTCTGGGCATATCCCTTAACCCCAGGGATCTGTAGGGCAACGTTGGGAGTGAGATGTTTGCATTGTGCCTATTTTGGGGGGTTGAGGAAACAGATAAGGAGAGGATATCAATGAGTCCAGGGTTCCAGAGCCAAGGAATGGCATGGCTAGGTGAAACATCACATGCTGGGGAAGGGGGCAGAGGGAGCCACTCATCCTTCCCTCTATTGGGTATCTCTTTTGAACCTTCCACACTAAGTGCCAGGCTTGGATGGAGTGCAGTGGCCTGTGCTACACATTCTGGGCTAGGGCAGGAGAACTTGGCTGAGGTTTCATTCTACCTCTATTATGGAGAGGAACAGGGGTTACATCTCTGCCTGTGATATGGGCGCTTTTGCCACAAACTCACATTTAGGAAGGAAAACTTGTAATGTTAATGCTACATTTTAGTCACTTTGTCCCTACTTTCCTGCCTTCTCCCAGCCGCTAGGCTTGTCACATTTACAAACCTAACCTCATATCATTCCATGTGGAGGATTTGCATTTACGTTTCTTGCTTAAGTGTTTCTTCTGAAAGCAGTGCATTCTATGAGGTGCCCAGCAAATGAAGGGAGAGAGGCCTTGGGGAATTGAGATTCCAGTTAACGCTGCTGTTGATGTTGGGTAGGTCATGGTGTTTAGTAGGTGGGGGGTGAGGATACCAGGTTTGTGTAAGTTGCCAAAGATGGAAAATGGACTCTTGCATAATCACTGCCCCCTCCAATTTTAGGGAAAATATTAAAGAAAAAAAGTAAATGCTGTAAGAAACAGTGTGTACAGTTTGCGTTGTGTATATGGTATGTATATGTTTTTGTGTATATGTGTTGTTGTGCATTTTCAAAGCTCTTATCATGTTAAATCAGAAAAACTGATAATTGTCCTTTGATTTTCCTGTCCAATTAATATTCGTAGACTGAGCAGCTACCTTCTGGAGGGTCTCCAGAATCACCACTTTCTACTTGTAAACCCAGTGCTGGAAAATTTGCTAGTGGTGCTTCTGGAGGGACAACTAGTAGAGGACTCTGATAAACTCCTTTTGATCCCATTTTCCTTTTCCTGGTTCTCTGTTTTTAGTTTAATAATGTTTGGTGTTTCAAGTTGGTTAACTTCTTTACGTGTGCAGTGCATTGGAATTGGAGTTAAGAACCTCTTGAATGTGATTGAGAGCTACAAAGGAATCTCTCTGAGGAATAAATAGGAGAAAAAAGATTGTGTGGATAAAATAACCGGAGAAGTTGACTAACAAACCACGAGTCAAGTTAATATCTAATTTAAAAATGAAAACAAACAGATCTTTTCTGTTGAGTCATGCAGTCAGTCACCCAATTCCTGGAGAGTCTTAGAAGGCTCCTCCCTTTGTCTCTCACTGCCCACATCTGGTTTCCAAGTTTTACATCTCTCCCTTGTCTCTTTCTTGGTCTAGGCCCTCAACCGCTCTGCTTGGAATTTTCAGTCTTTTCTTTTTCTGCTTCTGATTTTGTCCCCCCTGCACCCCAAGTCCCTTCTCTCCTGTCCTGTGTTGTACACTCACTGCTGGAAGAACGATTGGCCCTCTCTCTGGCACAAGTGTGATGGTGTTATTTTCCCAGTGACTGTGGGGCAAGTCTCTGTGATATGGCCCCCGCCAACTTGTATCCTTCTCAGACTCTTTCTGGACCCGAAACTCCCTTTCCGCCTAAAGTTTCCAGTTTCCAGATGATACCAGGTATTTTCTGTTGTCTGTGCTTTTCCTCAAATGCTTTCCTTTGATTAGAAAGCCCTTTCCAGACCACTCACCTGCTGAACACTCCTGCCTCAAGGGTCACCTCTTCTATGAAGCTTTCCTGACACACTCGCACCCTGCTTCCCCTCGGCACACACCAGAAGACTGGACCCCCGGGCCCTTCAGTGCTGCCCCTAACACGTTACTCTACTTAATTGTTTCTGTGGTCATTTTGGGACGGGGGTCATGTCTTACTCATTTTCCCTTTTTAAATCCCCAGTAAACACCAAGAACTCAACACATTATGGAGGTTTAAGTATTTGTTGGATGAACACATTGCTTATCCTGTCGTAGTTTTCCATGAAAGTATATCTCATTCAGTGGTTGTGCTTTTTCAGCCCCTTTTCCTTGAAAAATGTTTGATTGAACTGTTTCTCTTAGCGCAGCACTGCATTAAAAACATGACCATGAAAAATGATGACTTAATATTGACATTTTACAAACTTCTCTTGTTTTTGGTCTTGGTACCCTTCAACTAGTCACTGGGAAATAACTGAAATATATCACAAGAAATGTGGTTTTTGCATCAGAGAACCATCTGATTAAGCAGGACTGTGTTTGCATATGATTTTACACAGGCATGATTTTAACAGTCTCTCTTGTTAAAATAAGAAAGTGGAGGAAGAGGACAAGAAGGCCAGACACACTTCTGCTGAGCTCTGAACAGTGCAGCCTCACTGTGCTGTAGATGTTGCTCTCAGACTCTGCCAGGCCTTTATTTAAAGGAAAGAAAGAAGACATTTAATGCGAAGTGACAAGCTCCCTCGAATTCTCCCTCTCAGTGAGCGTCCAAGAACCATGCATACTCAATGGATTTGATTTTTATTGGCAAATCCCAAGGTTGGCAGCGTGGCAGTTTAAATTTCTTTTTGTGTTTTTGCTTTCTCTCCTCAGTTGTCTCTCATGTGTGAGTCTGACATCACATGCATAAAAATACAGTCAATTTTACTGATTTATATCTTTGCACACACATCAGTACTCTCTGTGTGATAATTCTTTACCTATGGCATCAGCTGCTGAGGAAAATTGACTTGGAATATCTGATCTTAGTTGATTTCCTCAGCAACAGGCAAAGGGAAGAAAGAGAGAGAGAGAGAGAGAGAGAGAGTGAGGGATGACACATGAGCTGCCAGTTTCATGACCCCTTGAGAACAAAAAAGAGGTAATATTCATTTAGATATATTTCAACTGTTAGGCATGCTTGTTGCCACTTTAATTTTGTAGAAATTTGGAAATGCTGTCAGTTAATCTCACAGGATTTTAGAGCAGAACCTTTTAAATAGGAATATAATTTGAAACTTTTAAATTTACTGGTAGCTGTTGGAGCTCTGTGTTGCTGAAGTTTGTTGTTAATGTCTTGATGGTCTGTGAACCATCTATCCTCAGCAAAAGCCTAATCAGCAGAGCACTTTCAGTTTTGCGGGTTAGAAAATGTCTGCATCATTGCAACATCTCCACTCCAGATGAAAGGGTGACGGTGCAGCCTGGTTTTCATGCTGTTCCATTGGTCTGCTAGCCTCTGATGTTTGATATTAATTGATTTCTGTTTTTCCTTTAAGATTGAATGCATTGTTTGTGAGATAGAGCTAGCCAGTACCAGGCCAGGCAGGGGCTTCTAACCCCTCAGGCATAGGTTTGGGTGCAATAATTTCATGATACATCATAGGTAATACTGGACATTTTAAACATACTTTTGAACTGATGTGACAGTTGTGTTTTTATTACCAAATGGCAGCATAAACATTCTGTTTTTAGGAAGATGAGCAAATTAAAGCTGCCCAGCTATTTCCTGTTAAATTTAATCTGTAGAAGTATATTCTCCTTAAAACTTGTTGAAGAATGTTTTGGTTCATGAAATACTCTTTTTTTAATGACTAACTTAGCATTTAAAATCTTCTCCCAGTGAATGAATAAAATGTTGAGGTTTGTCAAGTATTTAAGTTAAAAATTGAGTTATTCATACTGATTAATTGCACCATTAGTATTCAAAATGTTCTTTCCAAAATGCAGAAATATACCAAAAAGGTTTTTTCTGATCTTTTAACAGTGGATTTAAATTTTAACTGAAAACATTTAATTCTGTAGACCATGTTTCCTCCATCTGTCCTCTGCAGAATGAGTCTTACAAGTAGATTTCTGTTGCAAGTTTCCCTGCTTTGACAGTCTGACCTAGAGTCTCATTAGAGGGCCAGGTTGGAAGGGAGTTGTCCGGACAAGGCACTAGACACAAGAGACTGAGTGAGACAAGAAGCTGGGGGGACAAGAATTGTATGTGTGGCAGGACAGCTATAGCCATCTAATACAACGTATATGATGAGCTTGTACGTGTTTACACTTCGAGATTCTCTTTAGATTTGTGACATTTCATAGCATGCTTCGTGGTTATATAGCTTAGAGAGAACATTGCTTAACTGCCAACTGCTTTGATGCTTTCCAAGTCTCGGAGATATTAGTAGTAGAAAAGTAGCATGAATCATCTAGTCCAATCTGCTAAATTCTGAATCATACGCTGAAGTAGTGTTTTGCCTATTATAATTGAGAGTACTGTTGTACTCATGTACAATGCTATCTTCGATGGTGTTATCCTCACTGTTTTTTTCTTTTGGAAGGTAAGTTTAAAATATCAACGATTAATGTTAAGTAAGTTGAAAAGCTTTTCTAGAGAATCTTTCAAATGCTTATGATGGTTGTTGTGACTCTTAGCTTAAGTTTTGCCTGTATACCATTGGAGATGACTTAATTTTTTCCCTTTTTTTCCCCACAGCCGTGATTGGGTTATTATACCCCTGCATTGACAGGCATCTAGGAGAACCACATAAATTTAAAAGAGAGTGGTCCAGTGTAATGCGGTGTGTAGCCGTCTTTGTTGGTATAAATCATGCCAGCGCTGTATCCTTCCTGCTGTAATGAAATGCGTAATAACAAAGCAGCTTTTGACAAACCAAAGGTTAAACAGTCCCTCGCAACTTCACTGTTGTCAAATTGTGATATGCCCACTTAGTCATAAAAAGAATGCACGCCGCATTGTTGAAGCATCATGGGAGCACCTGTGCAATTACAGTGTGGGGTATAGCCTTTCATTTCAATCCCTATTTTTCGATATCACTCAGAACTTTGCACATTTAAAAAATTTACATGGTTTTCTTAAATTAGGTTACTTGATTACCTCCATCTAGTTTTGGTAACTAGCATTGAAACAGATACATTTTCAAAGGAATTTCTTTTCTCTCTTCACTTAAGATTTGTCAGTAAGGACATCTGGTGGCTTCAGGTGCTGGTTGGTTTTTTGTTCTGTTTTGTTTTTAATTTGAAGAATATATATATATATATATATATATATATGTATATATATATTTTAAAGACTGTTATTTATTGGTTTTAATCAACACCAACAAACCACATAAATGTTCTTAAAAGTGGCAGAGGCAGAAATAGCCAACTTAGACTGTGGCCCAAAAGAACTTTTTTTCCTAAGTTACATATTTTTAAAGTTTGATCATTTTGAGGATTTTGATATTTTAATTTAGTGATTAATGAGTATTTTCATAGTGTCCTGGCTAGAAGGATAAGGTAGCCTCTATGACCCACCTCTCCTCTGCTTCTACCCCCCAGAAAAAAATGTCCACCCCCAGAACAAAAGTTTTTGCCCTCATAAGGATTTTATCCTGTCATCCTCCCTACTTCCTCCCTGCCCCGCTGACCTCCCAACTTCCCTTTGTAGAAGAGGGTCTGGGAAATGCTAGTTCAGTCTTCCCTTTTCTGGAAGAGATGGCTTAGAGGATGGAGGTGGCAGGAGCCTTCTCTTTGGGGAAGAGACGATGTGTGACTCAGGCTGACCAAGGTTTCCTCCTGTAACTCTGTGCTGGGCTCAGGGCTGGCAGTTAGATGGAGAGAGTGTGGGTCACGGGGCAAGGAGATTCCAGCGTCTCTAACAGCATGTACTGAGGTGTTTTGGAGAAGCTGGAACCAAGGAAAGAAGCAGGGTCCTAGATTCTGAAAGCACGTCTACCTTTCTGTTCCTAGTCACGCTGGCTCTTGGAGATCTGCGAATTTGGAAGTCCCTCAGTGGCTCTTATTATTTTGTTTTTTACCCTTTTGTCTTAAAGAGTTTCCCAAAATGTTTAGTTTGGTGAAATCTTTGAGAATTAGGATTTTATAACAAACAAATCTAGTGGTTAGGAGGACTTTAAAAAGGTAGACTCGTACAATATTATATCTAGAAGAAAACTTAGAAATCCCCTAGTTCCACATTTTCTTTATAAAGATAATAAGAGAAATGAAAGCTAGAGAGGTTTCGTACTTTGCTAAATCATACATACTGCAAGGCTGCTCCAGAGCTGAGGCCAGACCCTGGAGATCCTGACTCGAGTCTAGGAACATTCCTTCTCCTACCGAGGAGCCCCACAAGTGTGTAAATTCGTCTGTCTGGTGGATTAGACCTTTCTATCCTAGACAGTTCAGGTATTTTTAAGTTGAGTAATTTAGATAACCTTTTCTGGAATTAAAAAGACTTACATATCTAATTTAAATTCTTTACTTTGGTCATTCTTTTCTTCCTCTCAATGAAATCCTTAAATATAGTCATCTTAGCTATTCTGTTCATCCTTTAAGCAGAATCCAAAATGTTTACAAAATATATAACACAGACTTAATATTAGGTTACTTAGACTTTAGAAAATCACATTGTACTATTTTTAAGATTGATGTTTTACCTGTACCCTAGAAGCCTCCTTATTTTGCTTTGACTCTTAGCAAAGTTAATTTAGTCAGCAAAGATAGAACCCAGTTAATGTCAAATTCCAGTCTTTACAAGAATGTTTATTGCATAGAGAAATCAGAGTGCACAAGTGCTTCTTTGGAATTTGAGGTATAATACTCACTAAAGAATAAAAGCTTTTTCAGAAAGCATGCCATAGACTATAGGTCTCTTGATAAATCAAGCCTAAACAAGGACTGACCAAGAATGGCAGTCTGGGCGTTCAGGATACCCGCTGGTTGGGTAGGAGGGGGGAATGGTGGTAAACAGCAGGGTGTTAAAGGAAGTGGAAGATGGTTTTATATGTATTTTTGGAGCTTCCCCTCTCTTCTCTGTAGTTGCAGCATGGCCAGTTTGGCAAGATATATAGTATCCTCTGGGGAGCTGGATATAGAGCCAAGATGTGGCCTTTGGGACATAGATAATGCTCTTTTAATGACACTTGAAATTAATTCCTTTAGTGTAATCCTCTAGCAAAGAAATGAGAAAATTGAATTTATAAAGCTTCGTTTTACCCAGAGATTTTGAAGTAGAAAAGGGCTGTACATTTGTGAATAGGTGCTTAAGTAGGTGATGGAAATAAAACATCATTTGAGCAAACTGTCCTATACCAGAAAGTCTCAGGCACCAAAATAGCTTGGCAGGTTGCAAGATAATGTTCACTTCAGGGCTTTATCCTCAACAAATTAAAACTAGAACAGTTGACATAATAGAAAGGGATAGTGTGTCCTTGGTACTCTTGTTTCTGGACTGCATTATTATAAAATGTGTCTGTCAGTAAATCACATAGAGAATGTGGTACCCTGTTAAATAGCTGTCAACTCTTCTATTTGCAAGTTCCTGTATGATTCTCAAGTAATTCTAAGCCTGTTTGAGAAGTAATATCGGTTTCCTTTTTGGCAAAACTGTGTTCCTTTAGCAATACTTGTGTTTCGAGGCTTCTAGTTACATTTTTTTGCAAGGAAAGCATTTCTTAAATAATGGATCTGATCTGATAATCGGCAGTGTATATACTGTGCCATTTTTTTGGAGAGATTAACACGTCAGTGAGATCTGTTAGTGAAGTATCATGCCCTCTGTGCGTCTTTAGTACATATCGGAGATAGTTTTAAGCCTCCCTAGTCTTGTACACTGTATTAAAAACCTGAATGCACTCTAGACTATGCAGTCTATTCCCTTCTCAACATTAACATCTTTTATTTTAGAAAAATGAACAGGTGATTTTATTTGGTTACAAATTTAAAGATGACTCTTTAACACTGATCTCAGAAAGTGGACTTTGATAACAACATACAGTTGTCTCTCACACTGGCTGCACTATCCATTGGACTGTGGTGGACTTTTGATAGATCTAGAAGTGGTTTTGGCCTTGGAATAGGAATTGCTTTCTTGGCAACTTTGGTCACTCAACTGCTAGTCTATAATGGTGTTTATCAGTAAGTATTCTTTTTGGTGCTTGTTTCCTAAAGTCTCAGAATTGAGATTTTAAAATTGCATTAGCCAGTTTAATCTACAGAGTAACTTATTTTGTAACTTATTTCCATTGTAATTATCTAAATAAGTGTCATTGTACTTCCTTTGTGAGTTGTTAAAAATCTTTCTATTATTCTAGATATACATCTCCAGATTTTCTCTATGTTCGCTCTTGGTTACCATGTATATTTTTTGCTGGAGGCATAACAATGGGAAACATTGGTCGGCAACTGGCAATGGTAAGCTCATGCTCATTTACTTACCTTTCTGTTATTGAGATGTAAGACAGGTTTTCTCCATACAGCAATAGAATAAGTCATTTGGAAGAATTTAATCACAAGTGTATTAAAAATGGAAAGAACCACTGGATAGAAAAGCTAAAATGTGTTATGGATAGGGTGATACGATCTATCCTCCAATTTTTATTAATTAATTTATTTATTTTATTAGTCTATACGTTTCTACTCCATGAAAAAGGGACAGTTTTAAAAGTGAGAAGAAGCGCTGCTTATAACTATGTTGCTACAATAAATATAAATTAGGACTATCTCCAGCAAATCAAGATGTTTGATCATTTTAGTTAAGAAGGAAAAGGACATTGTTGATAAGCCCAGTCAGAGAGGGCAAAGGTCAGGGACTGGCATTCAGATGCCACAGCGGTTTCATGAATAGGTGCTGTCACTTTTACCATTTTAGCCAGCTGAGAGAATTGAGTGGTTTACATTGCTGTCTTTTTGGTAGTCTAGCCACCCAGTTATCCTAAATCCATTGGTTTACTTTATTTTGAATTATGGGTAGACATTTTAATAGCTGTCCTTTCAAAATATCGTTTTGACCAGAAGCTTTTGCTAATATAGTAGATTTTTTCCTTTCAATTTTAAAGTTATTTGAAAAAATATTATCTGAATTCACAATATTAGTCCTGTCCTTAAGTTCATGACCTTTCCTTTGCTAATATGCCTTAGTGAGCACACAAAGAAATTTATTTTGCTTCCTTTCATGTTCTAGGATTGATCTAAATCATATACTGTTATCATTTACTTGTAATGTAGAAATATCATTTTTTCCCTGCTTTTGGCTATGCCCCTTTCAGTTCTAGAATGCGAATTTCTTTTTTCCTTTCATAATTGTCATTTAATCCTAATAGTTGTATAACTCTCAGATTCTTTGAGGAATAAAGTGGGCATATGTTAATAAACTATTAAGTTTAGACCTTTTTAGTTTATATGGAAATTGCTATTCAAAGTAAATATTAATCTGTTAACCTTTTAACCTTTTAATTTTTACAGTATGAATGTAAAGTTATCGCAGAAAAATCTCATCAAGAATGAAGAAGGCAAAAACTTATCTTTTGTACAGAAAAACAAGACGAAAAGGGCATGTAAATGATAGCTATACCAACAATACTTCGGACTATAAAATTGCCAGGATGCAGTTTTTCCCTTAATTGGTGTGTGTATACATATACACACATATACACACATACATATGTTACTGCAATCTGTGATTGCTTCATCTGTAAATCAAGTACAAACCTTTATGTATTTGACTTAAATAACTGTAAAATATATATGCACTACATTAAAAAACATGTTGATTAATAGATGAAATTTTTAATTTTTTAGACATACCATATATTGTATCACAATGTTGATGTGCCAAAATATTCAGTTATCGTCATGCAGAGTATAAGAATGCTTTGAACAATTTATAGACTTACTGAAATAAAATATGAGGAAAGCCAAAAAAAAAAAAAAAGCAAATGGAAAGTGGTATATTCTCTTTTGCTTACTGTTGTGCCTTTTTATTTTTCTAATATATAGCAGTACGAGTTATGGGTGCCCTAATGTGTGGTTAGTTTCTATTTTAATGTTGTCTCAGAGAGCTTTGGGTGTTTTAATATATGATGAAAAAGAACTTCCAGGGAACATTTTCATACCTGCATTACTGGAGAGAGTCCAAAGAGTAATTTTTGTTTCAACAGATTTTGCTGGAGGTGAAAGTGATCAGCAGGAGAGTTTATCAGCATCAAATTGTTTTGAGTCTAAATCTGGAAGAATACATATAATTAAAAGTAAGGACCATTGAAAAATTTAACTAGAGTAAATATGTTTTACAAATACAAAATGACCTTCTGGAGTGCCACAAAGTGTTAAGTGATATTAACTGTCATTTGCAGTACAGTATTACACTGCTTTTGCGCATGGAACACATAAGAATTCCTGAACAGGTCAAAATGAAGTTTCTAGTTGTCTTGGGTTCTGTAATCTGTTGGGTTCTGTAAAGAGAACCATTTGAGCTGGGCTGCTTCATATGATTGATTGTCAGTGGATTGCATCCGAGGAGTGGATGGGCACATAATTTCTTATGTATCCATGCGCCGCCCATTAATGAACAGTTCAAGAATGTGTTGTTTTAGAATGTATTGGGATGGCATATTGTGCATGGTAAGGATCCTGGTAACAGTTTTGTGCATATTTTTCCAACAACTGGAGCCTTTTGAGTATGATTTAAACATAGTCTTAGTTAACCTTTTCCCCCAGTTTTTATTTTTGAAATTGATGGCAATCGTCTGATACACAAGGGTGAAATCTGCTTACTCTGGAGGGGTGTGTATGTGTGTGTGTGTAGGACTGAGTGAGGGAGAGAGAGAGAGAGTGTGTGTGTGTGTGTGTGTGTGTGTGTGTGTGTGCATGTGCTCATGCTCTCTTAATATGTCAACTAGATATTTTTCCAGTTTTGATTTTAAAACCATTTCTGTCAGACTGAGATCTTGTATGCCAAACTTTAATCTGCTCTTATGTTTTAAGGCTGAAAGTGTGAAAATCCTAAGAGGATTTCCTATTGAATATATGTACACAATCTTAACTATAGTGGTGGTAAACATACTACTGTAATTTATTATTCTATCTTCCAGATAATGTTATTCATTTAGAACAAATAAGGTATATTTTTAGAATCAACTTTGTAAGCACTATAATTCTTTAATAAGTTATAAGGTCTATGATGTGTTTACTTTGAAATTTGCTGTTTAAAGCAAGATGTATTAAATATATAATTATCATCTTGGTTAAGAGTCTTTTTTCCATCCTGTGGTTAATCTTAGAATTATATTACTGAGGATTAATTTACTAAACTTAACATGGGTGGTTGAATTAATTCAGAAATAATGAAGGAAACTAAGTTTAGTGTTACAGGAATTGAATGATTTTCACTTTGAGTTCTTAAATTATTTGTATATCACCTAGAAAACAAGAAAAGATATTTCTGACAAAAATAAAATTGCTTTGATATTTTGATAAGTGTATAAATATATTACATCTTTTTTTTTGCAGTGAAAGTGGTAAACATCTTTTAATACTGCTATATTGGCAGTGCTTCCTGGCTTTTATTATTTAAAGTTTTAAAACTTGAATAGTTGAAAACTGAAACTTAAATTCTATGAAAGCACAGGCAAATAATTAAAATTAGCTAGCAAGAACCCTGGTAATACTTTTGTTATAATCTTCATTTGTTTGCCCTGAACTGTTTTACCTTCATTAAGGTCTTTGGAACCTCTCAGTGGTGCCTCTACTTCACACATCTGTTTTCTAGGTGGAATCCAGACTTGGTCAATATCATTAAATACTTCTCTAATCTTTCGGCTCACTTACCTGCATAATGACATGTATTCTTTGTAAGGTAATTCTTCCAGTGATGGTCTGTGAATGGTAGACTCTTCGCTTTTTGTGTCTGAAAAAGTCTGTTTCATTCTTGAAGAAAAATTTAGCAGGCCATAGAATTCTAGGTTCACAGTTTCCCCCTAATCCCACCACTTTGAAGATTTTTTTAACTTGTTGTCTTCTGTCATCTAATGTTGCAGACAACAAGTCTGCTATTAGTGGAATTTTCTTTCCTTTGTAGATAATCTGTTTTTTTCTCTCCAGGAGCTTTTTCATGATTTTCCCTTCATCTTCGAGGTTTAGTTTCACTTTTACTTGTTTGGTTTTAAAATTTGTTTTTATTTTTCTTGCTTAGTATTCAGTATGCACTTTCAGTCTGTGGGCTCATGTCTGGAAAATTTAAAAATCTGGCTGTGTATTGGAGTCCTGTGGAGTCTTGTAAAAATATGCTGATGCCTAGATCCCACTCCCAGAGACTCTAATATAATTGACCTGAGGTGTGCTCTGAGCATTAGGAGTTTCATAAGTTCCCCAGGTGATTCTAATGTGCAGCCCAGGTTGACTCTCACAGGTGTAGATACATGTAATGTAAGGTGGAGGGTCCAGGTGAGAGAGATGTAATGACTTGGAAATGAAGAGTGAGGGACACACTGAGATACATTTTGGATTAAATCATCTGAACTTGGTGACTTGGGTATAAAGGTCGAGGAAGAGGAAATGGGAAAGGTGACTTAATTTTTCTCCCTTGGAAAACTAAGTGGATGGTATTTCTGTAAACCGAAAAAGGAATGCAGAGAAGTAGGTGAATGGAAGTTTGATTTGATATGTTGAGGCTGAGGGATGTAGGAGGCCTCTGGTAAAGATGAGTATAAGCAGTGGGATATTTGAGCCTGGGTTATTGGGTGTAATGAGGGAGTCATCAGCATATGACACTAATACAGCTGTGGGAGTGGATGAGGTCACCTGGGGAGCATGGTATAGTGAAAAGGAAGAGATCTGAGGCACACTGGCCTGTTGGCAGAGAAGCTGGTGAAGGAGATAAAGGGGGTATAGTCAGAAGTAGGAGGAAAAATAAGAGAGTGATGTGGAAGCCAAAATAGGGGGTTTCAGGCAGAGGGTAACTGGTAGAATGAAGTACAGTTGGAGGGAATAATTGACTTTAGAAGTACAGGTAATGATATCTGATTGTTTTATGTTGAAACATTTTTTTCTCTAACCTATTTTATCTTAACATTTAAAGTATATCATTGCATACAAAATATATTTGAGAAAAGCCTGATCATGCACTGTCATTTATTACTAGTAAGGGGAGCTGGGGACAGCTAGAGAACTTTGAAAGAATAGTGGAGATTGGGGCCGTATCTTTGAAGAACGGACCCAGGAACTGACTAGAGGTGAATAAAGAATCTTCAGAGTTTTGAGACCATCCAGGACCCAGGTGAGGCTGGAGACCAGGTATTTGCAGTGGAGTCAGTTAACGTGGCGGTGCCATGTTTAAATGGGCTCCGTAGCCCAGGGCCTAGGCCACTTGTGATGGAGCAGATTGAGTCTAGTGGGGAGTTCGCTGGTAGACATGGCACAAGCCTTTGTGGAAAATTAAAGAGGCTCCTAATGCAAGGTCAAGAGATTTATCGTGGGATCCAGGCAAATTGGGGAAGGAAGTTGAATCAGCAGTGCTAACCTGACTGCATGGGAGAACGGTGTGAGGTGAAAGGACAGCACTCTAAGGAGGCCAAAACCCTGTTTGATGGGAAGGGTGATCGGCTTGGGGTTTGTAGTCAGAGAGGGATTTAATGGCTCACTTCCAGGTCTCGAGGTCCAGGGTATGATCTGAACACCTGTGTTTCCATGGTTTACAGAAGTGGCTGGAGATCTGAGGCCTGGGTGACCAGCTGTTAGTACCAGTATGGACGGTACTAGAATGGTCGCAGAGGCTGGGTGGAAAGGAAGGTCTCCTCTGTGGGCTCATGACCATTAGAGTGAAACACTTATCCAGATGCCTTGATTGTATTGGAATTCCAATTAGAGTCCCTTCCCCCCTTTTATGTAATTATTTTGAGTTGTTTCATCATCCTAGGTGCTTTAAAAATTCACACGATGTTTAGGAGTGTGTCTTCTACTAGTCCTGTTCAATCAGAGACATCATCTCTTTAATCCTGGGCAATTTTTTTTTCTGTGTTTGCTGTTATTATTCCTTTGTTCACCTTCTCCGTTCTTCTAAAATTCCTCTATTTGGGAGATCTTTGACCTTTTGTTCCTGTTTTCTATAGATCCCTTAGCTTTCCTCTGTTGTGCTACATTCTAGAAGAACTACTTAACTGGATCTTCCAGCTAAACGAGTTGCTCTTCAGCTGTACCCATTCAGCATTCATCCCATCAGTTGAACTTTTAATTTCAGTGATGACAATTTTAATTTCCAGGATCCCTCTTTCTGTGTGTGTGTATGTGTGGCAGTGTGTGGTCATTCTTGTATTTCCTGAGGATATTAATTAATCTTCTAAAGTTCTAAACTCTTCTTAAGATCCATGGCAGGGAAGGGCAGGATGCGCCTGCACCAGCCTGTCTCTGGATGTGAGCACTCCTTGGTCTGCCTTGGGCACACTCCCAGGCTTTTCTCTGAACTTAGTGCTCGCACCGCTTGCATCTGGGGGCAGATACTGTGCTGTCTATCTCTGCCCGGTCCAAAGCAGCGAGTAGAAGTATGGAGGGGTTGGCTAGATGGCTGCTTCTGCAGGAGCCTGCTCTAACGCATGAGGTCTGTTGCCCTTGGTATTTCTGGTTCCAAGCATTAGCCACCTATGAGCTTTGAATGTCCCTAGTTTCATTTTTAGCAAATCCTTTCCTTGAGTGAGCAGTGGTTTCTTTCCACCTATCTGCTCTCAATTGTTTTCTTGCTTTCAGGGCTTCCTTGTAGTGGTAAAGACATGGAGGAGACTTCTCCTTATCTGGCAGTATACTTGTAGATTCCTTTACCTTTTAAAAATCTTTTGTTGTTTCTATGGATGTGGGATAGGAGGGAAAAGCTACAGGTTGACTAGTCTGCCTCCCTGATTCAATCTTCCCCACAATTTTTTATACTGTAAAATCTCGCCATTTGCCTGATGATTTGTCTTCACATTTCAAAAATTCAATTTAGTGGGAGCTGAGATAAATGGGTTAAGTCAGTGGTTTCCTGCTTGGTCTCAATAAAAATTGGGATATGGAGATTTTTTTTTGCCTTCGAAATACATTTAGTTCATTGAGATCATTGTGCCAGGAAGTGTAAATATCCTTGTATCTGTTCCTTTATGCCTCCCTTCTTTTTATCACTGATGAAATCTGTGAAACCTGTCATCCTTCTCTGTGATTTACAAGACAGACTTTTCCAGGGTATGTCAACTGTTCTGAAGAAAATGTTGTTAAGGATCAGATTTGGCAGATCAGATAGATAATGATGTGCCTGTGAAAGACTGGGCTATTGATGAGCCTCGTGTCAACACTGATTGCCATATGTGGGCAATTTTTCCCTTTCACCGGTGCTCTGGCTGAGGTGTCTGTAAGGATTTTCATGAGCAAGGGACGGTTTTGATTCTAAATCAGAATTCTGTGCTGGCACAACTGTGTTATATTCTGCTTGGTCATGGCAGGATTTGTAACTGCTCATAGTTCTGTGGCTTCCCCAAAGGTGGGCTTTAAAAGTAATGAGCACTTAGGAAACGTATTTCCATTTAAAATTATCTTTTTTTTTATTACTGTTCTGAAACTAATAAATTCACTCAGTACTACTGTGTTTCCACGGGTTTGTTCAGTTCGTGAGATTTTGTCTCTCTTAGAAACATGTTTTGAGTAACTTGTACGGAATGTGATCGTGGACCAATTCATTGTGATGAGCAATTGAGGAGACGAAAGAAAGAACCCAACTGCTGAATCTGATTGTTTTAGAAGAAAAGTTTCTAAAATGCATTCCCTGGGAATTTCTGCCATTGAATGAAAGTCATTTCTATTTCCTTTATAGTCATCACATGGCACTCCTAGATCTTCTGGGAATGTCTGCTCAACCAAGTTATGACGGTGACAGTTCTGTTTTGAAACAGTTCCTTCTGCCTTCACAAAAGCTTGAAATTTTGCAGCAGGACATTACAGGAGGACAGACTGCTGCCCCATCATCTTAGGATCAGCTGGAGGCAGGCTGCTGTGCTTGGTCTCCACACACTGGACTTGGGAAGCCTGAACACTGACAAACTGAAGATGAAGTTTAAAGATGTTTGTAAAGACAAATCTTTGCGGAATTTTCTATGCCTCAGACCTAGTGTGGGTTGATATCATGCCTGTCCAAGAGAGAAGGCGGGTCAGGATATGTTGAAGCAAGTCTTCTAGAATATATGTAAAATTCATAATGAAGTTGAGTCAGGTTCAACTTTATTTTTTCCCCACAAAAAGTGAATTAGTGATTCTTAAATCTTTGTTAGGATTAGTTCTGGTCCTGTGACCCCAACTGCCTGCAAGGGGGCTGGGATGTGCAACCCCTCCCCTGACAGGAGAACCAAATATAGGTGATCATTGGTAGTGTCCACCTCAGTTGGTTGGAAGCACTTTGTAGCACTCTCTTCCCACTACAGTATTTTTCTTCACAAGTGAGTCATAGTGAACAGTTCTAAGGAAATGAAAATTCTTTTGGTGGTAAAATTACAGCCTTTAAAATACATAAAATACAAACTTTGTATCCAAGTCCTAGAAGGGTGGGGAAGAAGGAAGGAGTCCACTTTTGTCTTTTCCTATCATCTGAAAGGGAGGGGGTGAGGGGGAGGGAGTGAATCAAGTGTTTCCTTAGTGCTTCCTACAAATGTCCCTACCACACAGATAAGGATCGTTTTACAGCTGCCAACATCCACGTTTTTCTGAATGGCGGAGCAGCATTTCAAACTCCGGTCTAACTTCGCTCCAACAGTCAAGGATTCTCACCACCACATGGTACGGTCCCTGAAAGTCCCTGCAAACTATTTTGCATGTACATTTCCAGCAGATTTCCAAGACCATCACTAAGTGACTTGGCACTGAGGCATCTCTGACAACGAATGCGACCTTGACTTCATAGACGTGTGTTTCACGTGTTGCTTCACTCTGGGATCCGGCTTCTCTAGGAAGTTAACATAAGCATACTTAGAGAGCCTGACGACTTTAGCCCTCAGGGAATGCCTGGACTTGAACCTGAAGGCTCTCTTGATAGCAGACATCCTACCTCAGCCTCCACAGACACAGTCCCATGTGGAAATCTGACAGCATAGAAAGGAGATAAAATTTTTAACAGGTTTTGACTTCTGACCTATTAAAAAGTTAAATCTGAGAGAAGTCTGTGTGAATTATTGTGCTGGCCGGTCTAGCTTTTGATGTGCCCACAATACGTAAGTACTGGCCTGGTGGGATCCATGCACGCGAGCTGTATAGACGGTAAGTTCCATTAGAGTAGGAAGAGGATGTTAACACGGTGGCCCGGGAAAGGCATCTGGAAGGCAGGGGCACAGGTACTGACGGGTCAGGCCAGCTCGAGGAGGGGAGGACAGTTCTCTTGGGCATAGGATGGACAGGAACACCACATGGACAGACAGGCGGATGTTCTCTGAAGACTCCAAAGTCCGGTCTGGAGGTGGTGAAGATTGCAGGTTGAGGAAGTGGTGGGAGGACAGACTTAAAACATGGCTTCACTTCACTCTGGGGGTTTAAGTGGTTCCGAAAGAGCCTACCAGCAGGACGTGCTCTGCTTAGACAGGGCCCCCAGCTGCCCGTGGGGTTACTTGTGGGAGCCCTGCGTGTTGAGGCTACCCCGTCTAGCACAGCCCAGAGCATTCCCATCGTCATCAGACTTTTACTGAAAAAGAACATCCTGTGGCTGATCAAGGCGCAATCCTGAGGTTGAGCAGAGTCAGGAAAGAGCCTTGGGAATTGAACAAACTCAGGCTTGATCTGTGTCACCCAAGGAGTTATTTACAGACTGGGACCCTGGGCAAGTCCCCCAAGCTCTTGAAACTTCAGTTTTTCATCTACAAAATGGAGATACACTCCCACCTTTCTTGGAGGGCCATTACCATTAAATGCAGTAATATGTAAACAGGCGTCCAGTGAAATATTAGTTCTTCTTTCCCTCCTGTCTATTCATTTCAAAGTATGGGTACTGTACTGTTCCAGCACGTTGGCATCCCCTCTGCATCAGGATAACTTCCCTAATTTTTTTATCAAAATGGAAGGGAGCAGAATCTACTCCGCCGAAGACCACCGTCCACAGCTTTCCTCACCAGGTTAGTCAACAGCGAGCAGGTTCCTAAGGAAGCAGGACAGAACACTGGCTGGTCGTTGTTATACTGAGTAATTGTTCAGCTGGAGGTTTGGCCAGGTTAGGCTGGGATGTCATCCAGGGAGGGAAGCTCAGGTGAGATGCTGCAGGATGGCATGAGGACACCAGAGGGAAGGAAGGGTATGGGAAATAGTAGATAGGTTTTGTCAGCATCTTATTTTTACCTAGGGATGATGGCTCTGTCCTCATACTTTATAGTGTCACCACTGTGAGGGTGCACTTTCCCATAGAAGGAGTTACATTTTAATTAGCCACACGGCACTTGATTTCTAACCTATCAGCCCTTTTCTCCAGGCTTCATCTCTTTGGGTTATTTTTGCCCATGTCCGCCACTTGCCTACGCCTTTCATGTGTATCAGAAAGGAACCACCAAGCACCCTGGAAATCCTATTACCAGACCTCAGGGTATTAATTGTCGCGTTCTCCCCCATGGTTACACACGTGCTGAAGAAGTGGTTCTCTTTCAAAAGTGTCTTGTCAAAACGCCAGGCACAGTTTGTTTTTGACATTTGCTGCTACCGTTAAATAATAGTCTTGCTTCTGTCATAGCTAATGTTGACTTGAAGGCATTTGGAGGGCATTTCTCAACTCCAGCCTTAACAGTGAGACCTGGGTCTTGACAGATATTTTTCTTGCTTGCCCAGGGCAACTGATTGTAAGGGGTTGCAACCTTTGCTTTTCTAAGCTCAAGAAAATTTCAGATGGGTACACACCACTTAAAACTTTAGAACTCATTGTGCACACGTGCGTGTACTCACAGCCATGAACACCTACACACACAAGTTGGAGTTCCTGAAGTTTTGCCATCCTGGGAATGACATTTACATCAATTAAATAGGATCCCATTTTAAGACCCCTTAAATCCTGGCTGCGCTGCCTTGGTAAACCTTTATCTGTTCGAATGTCAAACTTAATTACAGATCTCTTTAAAATCAGTAAGCAGGTTTATTGTTTCTGTATTGGCAGTGGAGTAAGCCCCGAGCAGCAAGCACTGTGTGCCATCTGTCAAAGAGAATCTGGGCTCTTCATACACAGCACTTAACTTTCTTCTGTCCATTTGAAATTTAATTTACGGAACTTTTTCCCACTTTTGTGCAGCAGCATCTTTTGAATTTTTCCTCCAGTGTCTTATAGAGCAATGTGTAGAGATCTCCTTCTAATGGGATCGTAATTTCTGAAATGTTCACCATTTATGAGGTAATAGAGAGGAGATTAAGAAAAAAAATTGGGCAGAGCAAGTAAGAACTGTGCAAGAATTCTATGGAATTGTGTAGGAGTTGGCATCGCTTGTATGTGAAGGGGCCAAGAGATGCACAGTTGGTTTCAAAATAAATACCAAAGGAATGGTTAATTAGACAAGTCTGTTTTGCAGTTTCAGAAAAAAAGAAGTACAACAGTCATTAGGATTTCCAGTAACTAAGGCATCTTGGGTTTAGAGCTTTGCATGTGGAACAGTAGATTGTAAATCTAATGGATAAGCGTCCACCATGTCCTGCTACATGCTTTTCTTTTGCTACACCTGTGTCACAAAATTCATCTTCAAATTTTGAGAAATACTTTTAGAGATTTCCAAAATTACAAAATCTGAGCATATGAATTATTGTAACTGTCATCTCTCCCTCTGTCTCTTTCCTTTTATCCTGATATTTGTTTGGGAGACTAGTTTTAGATGGCAGCATTTTTTTTTTGAGAGGAATATGAATTCAGTTATAATCGAGATGTGATTGTCTCATGACAATTCATATATATCACACAGCAACTTAACTGAGTTATAAGATTCACAGAAAAGAATGGCAGAGCTGGAAGAGACTCTAAAATTCATCTCAGGCAGTGCAATCTTGTCATTTTACAAACGCAAAGGCAAAACTCACATTGGTTAAGTTCTTGTCCCTGGTCACAGAGCCAATTAGTGGCAGAATGAGACATTTCAGTAGCTTTAACAGGGCATTAACATTTCAATTCATGAAAAATGTAGATTTAATTTTATAACTCTGCAAGATTTATGACAATGCTGACAACTGGTAGAAAAGGGACACTCATGAATTATGAATGTTTCTATTTGAAGGACAATTATTTGTTACCTTAAGTAAGAGCTGGTACATAATAACATTGAGGATCTATTATATGCTTTACATATACCACCTCATTTAATTACCCCATTAAAACTACGATGCAAATATTATTATCTATAATATAATATGAAGAAACAAAGGCTTACTTACAAAGATCACACATAACCTGCCAACATCACGCAAGTAGATACTAAGCTGGGGAAGATCCCAAGCCCTCCTTCTTCCCAGGCTGAAAGATGCAGATCTTTATTGCCTGTGATGTCAGCACAGGAATATGTGGAACCTGATTTATTTCTATGAAATGTTAGATGTAGGACTAAAACGTATATGGGAAAGTCATGCCCTTACCCTTCCTAAACAACTTTAAATTTCAGTCGGAGCAATGAACAATTTCAGTGGCACCATTCTTGGCTAAGAAATGGGTTCTGAGCCTGAGATTTATTATTTTGTGATGAAATAAATTGGATATCTTGAAAGAAGAGGTATGGGGAAAGATTCTTTGCATCATGACTTATTAGAGGTATTTTTAAATCAAAGAATTGGGTTAAAATATTCTCATAATGAAGAAATAGGATATAAAGCATGTCTTACCAGATACATTTTCATCTATGGCTTAAATTGGAACTTCTAAGTCACTCCAGTGTCTTTGATTTTAAAATTAAAGTTGGAATACTGAAAAAATTTAAAATATTGTTGGCATGTCCATAGAAGAATAACAAGGAAACGGACATTTTAAAAATTTCCATTATACTTGCATATGAAAAAAAAAAATACAAGCATCATTTAAGAAGTTGGAAGTGATTTCTGTAGATTATCCCATATATATTTTTTTTTAAAAAGGAATGCTGAATTTTATTTTATTCTATTTTTTTAAAACATCTTTATTGGAGAATAATTGCTTTACACTGGTGTGTTAATTTCTGCTTTATAACAAAGTGAATCAGCTATACATATACATATATCCCCATATCTCCTCCCTCTTGTGTCTCCCTCCCTCCCTCCCTATTCCACCCCTCTAGGTGGTCACAAAGCACAGAGCTGACCTCCCTGTGCTATGCAGCTGCTTCTCACTACCTATCTATTTTACATTTGGTAGTATTTATAAGTCCATGCCACTCTCTCACTTCATCTCAGCTTACCCTTCCCATTCCCCATGTCCTCACGTCCATTCTCTACATCTGTGTCTTTATTTCTGTCCCAGCCCTAGGTTCTTCAGAACTTTTTTTTTTTAGATTCCATGTATATGTGTTAGCATACGGTATTTGTTTTTCTCTTTCTGACTTACTTCACTCTGTATGACAGACTCTACGTCCATCCACCTCACTACAAATAACTCAATTTCGTTTCCTTTTATGGGTGAATAATATTCCATTGTATATATGTGGCACATCTTCTTTATCCATTCTTCTGTCGATGGACACTTAGGTTGCTTCCATGTCCTGGCTATTGTAAATAGAACTGCAATGAACATTGTGGTACATGACTCTTTTTGAATTATGGTTCTCTCAGAGTATATGCCCAGTAGTGGGATTGCTGGGTCGTATGGTAGTTCTATTTTTAGTTTTTAAGGAAACTCCATACTGTTCTCCATAGTGACTATGTCAATTTACATTCCCACCAGCAGTGCAAGAGGGTTCCCTTTTCTCCACACCCTCTCCAGTATGTATTGTTTGTAGATTTTTTGATGATGGCCATTCTGACTGGTGTGAGGTGATACCTCATTTTAGTTTTGATTTTCATTTTTCTAATGATTAGTGATATTGAGGATTCTTTCAAGTGTTTGTTGGCAATCTGTATATCTTCTTTGGAGAAATGTCTATTTAGGTCTTCTGCCCATTTTTGGATTGGGTTGTTTGTTTTTTTGATATGGAGCTGCATGAGCTGCTCGTACATTTTGGAGATTAATCCTTTGTCAGTTGCTTCATTTGCAAATATTTTGTCCCATTCTGAGGGTTGTCTTTTCATCATATTTATGTTTTACTTTGCTGTGAAAGAGCTTTTAAGTTTCATTAGATCCCATTTGTTTACTTTTGTTTTTATTTCCATTTCTCTGGGAGGTGGGTCAAAAAGGATCTTGCTGCGATTTATGTCATAGAGTGTTCTGCCTATGTTTTCCTCTAAGAGTTTGATAGTTTCTGGCCTTACATTTAGGTATTTGATGCATTTGAAGTTTATTTTTGTGTATGGTGTTAGGGAATGTTCTAATTTCATTCCTTTACATGTAGCTGTCCAGTTTTCCCAGCAACACTTCTTGAAGAGGCTGTCTTTATTGTTTATTCTTGCCTCCTTTATCAAAAAATAAGGTGACCATATGTGTGTCGGTTTATCCCTGGGCTTTCTATCCTGTTCCATTGATCTATATTTCTGTTTTTGTGACAGTACCATACTGTCTTGTTTACTGTAGCCTTATATTATAGTCTGAAGTCTGGGAGCCTGATGATACCTCCAGCTCCGTTTTTCTTTCTCAAGTTTGCTTTGGCTATTTGGGGTCTTTTGTGTTTCCATACAAATAGTGAAATATTTTGTTCTAGTTCTGTGAAAAATACCATTGGTAGTTTGATAGGGATTGCACAGAATCTGTAGATTGCTTTGGGTAGTAGAGTCATTTTCACAATGTTAATTCTTCCAAACGAAGAACATGGTATATCTCTCCATCTGTTTGTATCATCTTTAATTTCTTTCATCACTGTCATATAGTTTTCTGCATATAAGTCTTTTGTCTCCTTAGGTACATTTATTCCTAGGTACTTTATTCTTTTTGTTGCAATGTTAAATTGGGAGTGTTTCCTTAATTTCTGTTTCAGATTTTTCATCATTAGTGTATAAGAATGCAAAAGATTTCTGTGCATTAATTTTTTATCCTGCTACTTTATCAGATTTTTTGATTAGCTCTAGTAGTTTTCTGGTAGCACCTTTAAGATTCTTTATGTATAGTATCATGTCACCTGCAAACAGTGGCAGGTTTACTTCTTCTTTTCTGATTTGGATTCCTATTATTTCTTTTTCTTCTCTGATTGCTGTGGCTAAAACTTTCAAAACTGTATTGAATAATAGTGGTTAGAGTGGACAACCTTGTCTTGTTCCTGATCTTAGAGAAAATGGTTTCAGCTTTTCACCATTGGAAACAATGTTTACTGTATGTTTGTCATATATGGCCTTTACTCTGTTAAGTTTCCTTTATGCCTACTTTCTGGAGGATTTTTATCATAAATGGGTGTTGAATTTTGTCACAAGCTTTTTCTGCATCTGTTGAGAGGATCATATGTTTTTTCTCCTTCAATTTGTAAATATGGTTTATCACATTGGCTGATTTGTGTATATTGAAGACTCCTTGCATTCCTGGGATAAACTCCACTTGATCATGGTGTATGATCCTTTAAATGTGCTGTTGGATTCTGTTGCTAGTATTTTGTTGAGAATTTTTGCATCTATGTTCATCAGTGTTATTGGCCTGTAGTTTTCTTTCTTTGTGATATCTTTGTCTGGTTTTGGTATCAGGGTGATTGTAGCCTAGTAGAATGAGTTTGGGAGTGTTCCTCCCTCTGCTTTATTTTGGAAGAGTTTGAGAAGGATAGGTGTTAGCTCTTCTCTAAATATTTGATAGAACCCTCCTGTGAAGCCATCTGTCCTGAGCTTTTGTTTCTTGGAAGGTTTTTAATCAGAGTTTTAATTTCAGTGCTTGTGATTGGTCTGTTTATATTTTCTATTTCTTCCTGGTTCAATCTCAGAAGGTTGTGCTTTTCTAAGAATTTGTCCGCTTCTTCCAGTTTGTCCATTTTATTGGCATATAGTTGCTTGTAGTAGTCTCTCATGCTCCTTTGTATTTCTGCAGTGTCAATTGTTACTTCTCCTTTTTCATTTCTAATTCTATTGATTTGAGTCTTCTCCCTTTTTTTCTTGATGAGTCTGGCTAATGGTTTATTAATCTTGTTTACCTTCTCAAAGAACCAGCTTTTAGTTTTATTGATCTTTGCCATTGTTTCCTTCATTTCTTTTTCATTTATTTCTTATCTGATCTTTATGATTTCTTTCCTTCTGCTAACTTTGGGGGTGTTTTTGTTCTTCTTTCTCTAATTGCTTTAGATGTAAGGTTAGGTTGCTTATTTGAGGTGTTTCTTGTTTCTTGAGTTAGGATTGTATTGCTATAAACTTCCCTTTTTTGCTGTTTCCCATAGGTTTTTGGGTCGTCATGTTTTCATTGTCATTTGTTTCTAGGTATTTTTTAATTTTCTCTTTGATTTCTTCAGTGATCTCCTGGTAATAAATAGTGTATTGTTTAGCCTCCATGTGTTTTATTTTTTACAGATTTCTTCCTGTAATTGATATCTAGTCTCATAGTGTTGTGGTCAGAAAAGATATTTGATATGATTTCAATACTCTTAAATTTACCAAGGTTTGATTTGTGACCCAAGATATAACTATCCTGGAGAATGTTCCATGAGCACTTGAGAAGAAATTGTATTCTGTTGTTTTTGGATGGAATGTCCTATAAATAGCAATTAAGTCCATCTTGTTTAATGTGTAATTTGAAGCTTGTGTTTCCTTATTTATTTTCATTTTGGATGATCTGTCCTTTGGTGAAAGTGGGCTGTTAAAGTCCCCTACTATGATTTTGTTACTGTCAATTTCCCCTTTTATTTTTATTATTATTATTTTTTTTACATCTTTATTGGAGTATAATTGCTTTACAATGGTGTGTTAGTTTCTGCTTTATAACAAAGTGAATCAGTTATACATATACATATGTTCCCATATCTCTTCCCTCTTGCATCTCCCTCCCTCCCACCCTCCCTATCCCACCTCCTCAGGCGGTCACAAAGCACCGAGCAGATCTCCCTGTGCTATGCGGCTGCTTCCCACTAGCTATCTACCTTACGTTTGGTAGTGTATATATGTCCATGCCTCTCTCTCACTTTGTCACAGCTACCCTTCCCCCTCCCCATATCCTCAAGTCCATTCTCTAGTAGGTCTGTGTCTTTATTCCTGTCTTACCCCTAGGTTCTTCATGACATTTTTTTTCTTAAATTCCATATATATGTGTTAGCACATTTTATGGCTGTTGGTATTTGCCTTATGTATTGGGGTGTTCCTATGTTGGGTGCATAAATAATTACCAGTGTTATATCTTCTTCTTGGATCAATCCCTTGATCATTATGTAGTGTCCTTCTTTGTCTCTTGTAATAGTCTTTATTGTAAAACCTATTTTGTCTGATATGAGAATTGCTACTGCAGCTTTCTTCTGATTTCCATTTGCAATGAATATCCTTTTCCATCTGCTGACTTTCAGTCTGTATGTGTCCCTAGGTCTGAAGTGGGTCTCTTGTAGAGAGCATATGTATGGGTCTTGTTTTTGTATCCATTCAGCCAGTCTATGTCTTTTGGTTGGAGCATTTAATCCATTTACATTTAAGGTAATTATCGATATGTATGCTCCTATTACCATTTTCTTAATTGTTTTGGGTTTGTTATTGTAGGTCTTTTCCTTCTCTTGTGTTTCCTGTCTAGAGAAGTTCCTTTACCATTTGTTGTAAAGCTGGTTTGGTGTTGCTGAATTCTCTTAGCTTTTGCTTGTCTGTAAAAGTTTTAATTTCTCTGTCAAATCTGAATGAGATCCTTGCTGGGTAGAGCAATCTTGGTTGTAGGTTTTTTCCTTTGATCACTTTAAATATGTCCTGCCACTCCCTTCTGGCTTGCAGAGTTTCTGCTGAAAGATCAGCTGTTAACTTCATGGAGATTCCCTTGTATGTTATTTGTTGTTTTTCCCTTGCTGCTTTCAATATTTTTTCTTTGTATTTAATTTTTGATAGTTTGATTAATATGTATCTTGGTGTGTTTCCCCTTGGATTTATCCTGTATGGGACTCTGTGCTTCCTGGACTTGATTGACTATTTCCTTTCACATATTAGGGAAGTTTTCTACTATAATCTCTTCAAATATTTTCTCAGTCCCTTTATTTTTCTCTTCTTCTTCTGGGACCCTTATAATTCGAATGTTGTTGCATTTAATGTTGTCCCACTGGTCTCTAACACTGTCCTCAATTCTTTTCATTCTTTTTTCTTTATTCTCCTCTGCAGTAGTTATTTCCACTCTTTTATTTTCCAGGTCACTTATCCGTTCTTCAGCCTCAGTTATTCTGCTATTGATTCCCTCTAGAGAATTTTTAATTTCATTTATTGTGTTGTTCAACATTGTTTATTTAGTTGCTCTTTAGTTCTTCAGGGCCTTGTTAAACATTTCTTGTATTCTATTTCCAAGATTTTGGATCATCTTTACTATCATTATTCTGTATTCTTTTTCAGGTAGACTGCCTATTTCCTTTTCATTTGTTTGGTCTGGTGGGTTTTTCCCTTGCTCCTTCATCTGCTGTGTGTTTCTCTGTCTTCTCATTTTGCTTAACCTACTGTGTTTGGGGATTCCTTTTTGCAGGATGCAGGTTCATAGTTCCCATTGTTTTTGGTGACAGCCCCCAGTGGCTAAGGTTTGTTCAGTGGGTTGTTTAGGCTTCCTGATGGAGGGGACTGGTTCCTGTGTTCTGGTGGATGAGGCTGGATCTTGTCTTTCTTGTGGGCAGGACTGCATCCAGTGGTGTGTTTTGGGGTGTCTGTGGACTTATGATTTTAGGCTGCCTCTGTGCTAATGGGTGGTGTTTTGTCTTGCTAGTTGCTTGGCATAGGGTGTCTAGCACTGTAGCTTTCTGGTCGTTGAGTGGATCTGGGTTTTAGCATTGAGATGGAGATCTCTGGGAGAGCTTTTGCCATTTGATATTACATGGAGTTGGGAGGTCTCTCATGGACCAATGTCCTGAAGTTGGCTCTCCCACCTCAGAGGTACAGGCTTGACACCCGGCTGGAGCACCAGACCCTGTCAGCCACACAGCTCAGAAGATAAGGGACAAAAAAAGAAAGAAAGAAAGAAAATAAAATAAACAAGTTATTAAAATAAGAAATAGAAAATAATGATTACAAATAAAAAAGTTTAAAAAGTAATAAAAAAAGAAAGAAAGAAAGGAGAAACCAAACTAAAAAACAAAGCTACCCACGAAAATAAACTCTAAATACTAAACTAAGGTAAACATAAAGCTAGGAATAAATTAAATGTGGAAAGCAAACCCCAAGTCTACAGTTGTTCCCAAAGTCCACTGCCTCAATTTTGGGATGATTCGTTGTCTATTCAGGTATTCCACATATCCAGGTACATCAAGTTGATTGTGGACCTTTAATCCGCTGCTCCTGAGGCTGCTGAGAGAGATTTCCCTTTCTCTTCTTTGTTCGCACAGATCCTGGGCTTCAGCTTTGGATTTGGCCCTGCCTCTCTGCATGTAGGTCGCCTGAAGGCGTCTGTTCTTCGCTCAGAAAGGACGGGGTTAAAGGAGGAGCTGATTAGGGGGCTCTGGCTTACTCAGGCCGAGGTGGTGGTGGGGGAAGGGAGGGGCATGGAATGTGGTGCGAGTCTGTGGCGGCAGAGGCCGGCATGACGTTGCACCAGCCTGAGGTGCACTGTGTGTTCTCCCGTGGAAGTTGTCCCTGTATCACAGGGCCCTGGCAGTGATGGGCTGCACAGGCTCCTGGGATGGGAGGTGTGGACAGTGACCTGTGCTGGCACACAGGCTTCTCGGTGGCAGCAGCAGCAGCCTTAGCGTCTCATACCCGTCTCTGGGGTCCGCGCTGATAGCCTCGGCTCACGCCCGTCTCTGGAGCTCGTTTAGGCGGTGCTCTGAATCCCCTTTCCTCGTGCACCCTGAAACAATGGCCTCTTACCTCTTAGGCAGGTCCAGGCTTTTCCCTGGACTCCTTCCCAGCTAGCTGTGGCGCACTAGCCCCCTTCAGTTTGTGTTCACACCGCCAACCCCAGTCCTCTCCCTGGGATCTGACCTCCGAAGCCCAAGCCTCAGCTCCCAGCCCCGCCCGCCCCAGTGGATGAGCAGGCAAGCCTCTGGGGCTGGTGAGTTCTGGTCGGCACTGATCCTCTGTGTGGAATCTCTCCTCTTTGCCCTCCGCACCCCTGCTGTTGTGCTCTCCTCCACGGCTCTGAAGCTTCCCCCTCCGCCACCCGCAGTCTCCGCCCGCGAAGGGGCTTCCTAGTGTGTGGAAACCTTTCCTCCTTCACAGCTCCCTCCCAGGGGTGCAGGTCCCATCCCTATTCTTTTGTCTCTGTTTTTCTTTTGCCCTACCCTGATATGTGTTGATTTTCTTGCCTTTTGGGAGGTCAGAGGCCTTCTGCCAGCGTTCAGTAGGTGTTCTTTAGGAGTTGTTTTCTTCCACATGTAGATGTATTTCTGATGTATATATGGGGAGGAAGGTGATCTCCACGTCTTACTCCTTTGCCATCTTGAAGGTCTCTGGAATGCTGTTAAATCGAAGGCAACATGGGAGTGCCTCTGAGTCCGGTATTTTTTCCATCTATCCCTTATGTTTTGACATTCATGACTTTAATGAAGATAGGGAAGAAAAAATAAGATTAGGCTAATTATGAGATCAAGGCCCTTAATTAATAAATATAAATGCAAGAGGTTCATAATCCTCTCCCTTTGTCTCACTGTTAGCTCTGAAAAGGGTTGTCCCACACACGACAGTAAACTCCACTCCTTCCTGAGCATGCCCCCGCCCTTCCTAGTGAGTCCAATCAGGAAACTAGAGCCATAAGGTCACGTCAGGAATGGGGTTGGCTCAGTGGAATCTGGGGCTGATGGCTACAGCAGTTGGGACCTTTGGGGATATGCATGGCAGAATACCTGGTTCAAAATGACATAAGCAAGAAAGCAAGTTATTAAAAGTAACAAGCAGGACTGGCTTCATGTGTAGCCAGGATTTAGGTTTCAAAAACTGCCATCAGGGCTCAACTTCTTTCCATCCTTCTCTGTATCTGCTGTGTTGGCCATAGGCTTTACGAGGCTGGATGGTGTTGGCAGCTCCAACCTCAAGTCCTTCCCCTTGCATGTCCTGTCTCTCAGGAACCTCTGCTAAAGTCTCATAGAAGCTTACTGGCTCTGGTCAGGTCAGGTGTCCCTTGCCACACCAGTCCCCATGGATTGGTTCTGCACAGACACAATGCGATATTCATATCGCCAAGGGTTCTTGGCCTTTGTCAATCCATAGAAATTAATAAGAGGCCAGAAAAGAAATTGAGGCAAGGCTTTATTGGGGTTCCCTGAGGGGCAGTGAGCTGGTTTCTTATATGGGGTGAGGGTAGGGGTGTGTCCAGAAGTCAGGTGGAGGGGTGGCTTAGGTGGTCTGCCCACCCCTTTGGTGGTGGGGAGTGCAGGGGGCATGCGCAGTACCCTGCTTTTTCTCCCAACACCCTGTTTTTTGCTCCTGGCTCTTTAGAAGTGGCAGTTGGACTTTTTTGGTCTTTTTGTGTCTTGTCCAGAATTTGCCCCTACTACGCATGCACACAGTTATTTTTAGTCCTTTATAGTTTTGTTGTTTTTTTGTTTGTTTGTTTTTGTTGTTGCCTGAGTAGACATGTTTCCAGGTGCAAGCATTGCAGCACTGCAGCAAAGGATCCCAGGTCCCAGGTCCCAGCCTGTATCAATATGATGACAAAAAAAAAGGGTAACTAAAAAGACAAGTGTCATGTATCAGAGTCCAAAAGTCATAATGAACTGGAAGTTGCTAATGCAAGACAAAGTTGCTAACTGTAGACGGAAACAGACAGTAGGTGACGGAGATAAAGAAGGGAGAGAGAAAAACCATCTCATGTCTTTCTACTTCCCATGAAACCTATACTTTCCTTCAAATAAACTCTTTAAGAAAGGATTTAAATTGAGTGGTTTTCTGTTCTTTGTACCTGTCCAACCATGACTAAAATAATGTGCTGGTGTTCCCTTTACTGATTAATATTCTGGTTCATATGTAAGTTATACACACCCTATAGATAATGTGTGTCCCTCAATGGGAAGAGAAGCCTGCCCACCAAACAGATCATCCAAAGATTATTTGGAGCAATTAGATGTGTGGCTTGAATTAAATGATCTTGGAAGTGGCCATGAAACTTGAGTTTCAGAGGTTACCTTGTTCTCTGAAAATACCAACACTCAGTTTCATGAAAAACAACTTTTTTAACTCTTTTCCCACTTTTGCCAGATACATTTTCATTTATAACTTAAATTTGAACCACATGTGCAAGTTCCCTGCTCAACTACCTCACCTGGTGTCATGGAAGGGGCTCCTGATAATCTATGTGGTTAAGCATGAGGTGGCCATACTTTCTTTTAAATAAAATCTTTTGTAAATAAGAACATTTTGGTCAATGGGACTGGAGATATCATTGAAGCAATTCCCTCAAATCTGAGCTAGGCCACAACTAAATCATTTCAGTTCTTGTTTGAAATGAAAACTAGGAGAGTCTAGAACCTCTCCAAGAAATCCACCCAAATCTTTAAGCGCTCTCACCTTCATTTGACATTCACCAAAAGCTAGGTTAGAAGGTTTGGAAGATGGATTTGCTCTTTAAGATGATGGGAACACATTTTATTCAGTTTCTGCTGCAGTGCCCAGAGGAGGCAGGTTGTGGGGCCAGCTTTGGACAGATCTTTTCATGATGTCGTGATTTAAGAAAGTGCTTAGTTTCCATTCTCATACTTCATAGAGATTTGGTACTACTAGCGGACAGGCTTCCAGGGCTTGTATTTGACCCTATCTTGCTGCCTGATTACGAATGAATCCAACTGGAACACCACCAGCCCCAGCACAGAAGCAGGTTCCTTAACCTGAGCTTTTGAAAGCCTCTGTGTGTGGAGTTATACACGATATCACCTCTAGTCATTTGGCTTAGGGCCCTGTCCTGGCTAGCTTAACAACTCTGATTTTTGGTAAGCCAAATAATTCCACTGGGACAAGATATTGTTACAATTTCAGAATGAAATTCTCTTATCTTGCCAAAACCATTATGTTCTTTCTTAGTAAAGTATATACAGTGGACCGTTTCTTCCCAAATGTCATAAACTCCATTCTCTTTTCATAATTTTTGGAATAAGTATGGAATGGAAAAGAAAAAATCCTGCCATCTGAAGCCAAGCTATGTAGGGAGATGTTAGATCACTTTTGGCAAGAGAGAAAGGCTATGAGAGCTGGACTTGGATACAAGAAATACAAGAAACTTACCCCTTTATGTGCTGTTTTTAATGATTATGCTCTCCCCTGAGAATTGATTAATATTCTTTTCAATTAGCTATCTTTTGTTCCAACTTGTCCAGATGAAGTGCCTGTTTTTAAGCCTGACACCCACAATAAATAAGCAAAGAACGAAGGTCATGTGCATGGGAATTGGAGAATACAGGAGATGCCTATTGAAAATACATTCCCATCTAGAAGAATTTCTCTCTCATAGAATTTTAGTTTTTTGTAACTTTGTGTATCTTAATCATATTAAAAGTGAATTTATTCCATAGCTGACCAATCTGTTCAGGAACCGGAAAGTATTTAGGTAGCCCATAGACTAAAACATCTTTCCATCTACTATGGTGTTACCCTATGGCCCTGTGAGGTGAGACAGGCAGGGGTTGCCATAAATGATTAGCCTATGTCATCCAGCAAATTACAACTTCTTTCTATTGCAAAACATTACTTCTCTGCATAGTGAGAGGCAATGCAGTATAGTGGGAAGGTTCTGGATGAAGGTCCAAATATTAGGGTCTACTTTTAGCTCTGCTAGGAGCTTACTGGCTGACCCAACAACTTTAGGTCTATTCTTTCACCTATAAAATGAAGGCCCTGGAAGAGCTGGTCTCTAAAAGAGGCAACAGAGCATAGCGACTAAGGTTAGGGTCCTGGCTCTGCTACTCACTAGCAGTTTGAACTTGGACAAGTTACTATACCTACACTTGTCTTGTTGTCATTGTTTTCTAATTTGTAAAATGGGATATTATGAGTTAATGTGAGGATTAAATAACGTAAGACATACAAAGTATCTAGAAGAGACTTTGACCCATACTCAGTGCTCAAATGTTATTATTAGTAACATCACCATCTAAAATCTCTCCAAGTCATGAAAAGGCCTTGTCCTACCCACTATGGAAATATAACAGGAGAACTGGATTTTCCAACTTGGTTTGGTAAGCAAAATCTATGTATGAAGTAGTTAGAAAACCATACATAATCATCAGATTAAATGAAAGGTTAATTCTTCCTCCTTTCAAGAATACCAATAGAAATTAAACAATACAGACCTTGGTCAATTTGGTGGGCGGGAGGGGGCTTTCCTTTATGACAAGAGTGTTTTTGTTTGGAGATGATCTGACAGGTGACTCCAACGAACCTATGATTTCTTCACACACCCCTACCCCCCGCCCCTTTTCACATCTCAGGAAATAGTAACACATCCTCTCTGATCAATTGGACCCAAAATGAATAAGGATACAAAAGACCTAAGTCACATAATCATAAAGGTAGATGTGAAAAGCTTCATCCAGAGCCAAAACTTTAGGTTTTGTTTAGGAAACGAAGTTGGATAATCCAGTTCTCCTTCTATATTTCCTTGGTGAGTAGGAAAAGGCCCTTTCATGACTTGGAGGGATTTTAGATGCTACTTCAATAACATTTGAGCATTTACTATGAACAAACTCCCTTTCTCTCTGAAGGTAGGAATATATTATTGCTTCAAGTGCCCACGGAACAGCCACAATAATTGACCATACCATTGACCACCACAAAGTAAGTCACAATAAATTTCAAAAAGTAGAGATAATATAGACATTATTTTTTGTTCACAATACACTAAAAATAAAAATTAATAAAAATGAAGGTATTTTAAGAAAATCTTTATTTAAACAAGTCCTGAGTTAAAGTACAAATTGAAATTGCAGAATTTCTAGAAACCAATGATAGTGAAAATACTACATATTAGATTCTGAATCTAGAACGTAGAACAAAAGCAGTGCTCATAGGAAATGTCGTAATCTAAAATGTAAAAGAAATATTGGTGTAAAATATAAAATAGATGAAATTGAAAGAATTAAGAATCAAAAAGTTAGAAAAAAGAACAACAAAATAAACCAGAGGAAAGCAGAAGGAATAAGATAAAAATAAAAGGAATTAATGAGTTAGATAACAGTGGTGAGGGGGAACAAAGTAAGTAAGTGAATACCTGGATCATTCGGGCAAAATCAATAAAACAAATAAGCCTTCTCAGAAATCAAGGAAGAATGAACAAATGAAAAAAAAATACATGACAAGAAGAAAATGATGAAGAAAGGAAGGAAAATTTAAGAATAATTTTGCACAACTTTATGTATCTAAATGTGCAAATCTGAAAGAAATGAAGTTTTCTGGAAGAATATAACTTTCTGAAACCAGCTCTAAACAGACCAATTTTCATAGAAAACATTAGAGAAAATTTTAAAGGAGTTAATTTTTTTAAAAGTACAAGGGCTACATGTTTCCCAGGCAAATTTAACCAAACCTTTAAAGGAAGGATGATTCCAAAACTATTTAAATTGTTCTGGAGCATATATGAAAAAGAACAGCTTTCAAATTATTTTCACCCAGCAAAGATAACATTGAATACAAGGCTATACAGAAAAGAAATGATAAATGAATCTCACATATGAATATTGATGCATAAATCATAAGTAAAATATTAGCAACCAGAATTCAGCAGCATACTAAAAGAATACTTCATAACAAGTACAGCTTATTCTAAGAATGCAAAGACATTTCATCAAAATAGATCTAAGAAGAAAAATCATATGATCGTCTCTACAGATACTGAAGATGCATTTGACAAAATTCCATACCTGCTTGTATTTGCATAAAGAATCACTGGAAGGACAGGTAAGAAACTAATGAAACTGCTGAGTCATGGGGGCAGAGAGCAGGGTTATCAAACAGGGCAAAGAACAGCATGGGTGGGGACAATGTTCTCAATGTCCATCTTTTTATATCACTTTCATTTTTAAGCCATGAGATCATTTTACCTGTTCAAAAATTACAGTTCTCCATAAATAATATTATTTTAGTTACCATTGTATTCTATGCCAGGCACTTCAACTCCGTTTTTGTTGAAAAATTAAGCTTCAGGTGAATTACAGACAAGAGCAACACTTTGTCACAGAATTGTAGGTCAAAGGGAACTAAAGGAAAAACCAAATGTGATGTTACTTCCTTTCTAGACAATCTCTCTCTGCTCCATCTTGACTACAGGATGTAGGCTGATCTTGGACTTGCTGTAGCACAAACAACCCTACTCATGGGCTTTGGTAAGTCCTATCTCGTCCCAAGTCCACCATGCTGGTCTCACTCTGTCCTTTGATGAGGGAGGAAAACAAATCCATAAGCAGTGTGTTCAATCAGTCCTGCAGAGCCCGGGCCTCCAACCTTTCTATTATCTCCAACTCCCTGCCTCGAAAAGGAACTCTGAAGTGACTAAATGTGCAGTGTGGCCCAGGACTACCCAAAGGGTCCTGATTTGTGTTGGAAACCTCCTCAGCATGCTGTGGGTATTCCACTGTGTTTACTGAGCATCCGTCCTGTGCTGGCATCAAGGTCCTGGAGCTGAAAGACTCCTCCCTTCTGGCAGAGATCTCAGACCAGAGAGGCCCAGGCTGGGCTGTCTGCTCCTACCTGCTCCTATAGAAGTGTGCAAAGGGTGCAGAAGAATCCCACTAGAAAGCTTTGAGACCCAGCCAGGGAGGTCAGGCCAGGCAAACCTGCCCAAGTTTTAAGGGGTGATTTGGAACTTGCAAGACCCAGAGGTCAGGAAGAGTGTTGAAAACACAGCTTTAGAGCAAGAGGCCTTTGTCAAGTGGCCCCTCTGCCCAAAAGGCCCTCCACCTTCCCTCGACCACTCTCATCCTTCAAGTCCCCTCCAAAAAGGCGATTCAAGAAGGGCAACCTCAGTTCTCTCTCTCATGCTGGTGTGTTTGATATGTTCACCATTGTCTCCCTAGGACCTAGACCAATGCTTGGCCTCCAGTAGGTGCTTGGTAAGTATTTGTTAAATGAACAAATGATTTGTAAGTTATGTTCTTCAAAGCTGGCCAGGAATTTTTACATCAGGGTGTTCTGTTTCTTTGGATAAATCTCTATGGCAAATATAAAAAAATCATTCAGGTGCTTATTTGTTTCTGAAAGAGGCTGTGCAGGATGGAGTGTTTGAGTTTGAACACATAGCCAACAACTTACAGTATTGGGCTTGGGAACAGTGATACCCTGACTTGATTACACTTAATTCTGTTTCCTTTGCTCTGCTCCCTCTCCCCACCTGAAACTCTTCCTCTTCCCTCAAATCATAAGAAGGAAATAAAGGAAGTCATTCATGTAGGTACACAAACATTTTAAAGGGCTCTAACCTTGGTGGATAGTACACATATATCCCATTACTTTTTATTATTTATTGTGTGATCTTCAGCCACTCACTTAACTTCTTCAAGCCTTAGTTTTTTCCGCTATAAAAAAGAAATGTTATTTCTACTCTCTTTATTGGCCATGTTTATAAAACTCACAATTGAACACCTTGTACATAATAGATGCTCAATAAACAGGAGATGAGACTCCCATTTAGTAATAGGGGTTGCTATTATTATTGGTGATGGTGACGGTGTGTGTATTGGTTCATTCATCAGTCTCAGCACATTACAAATACCAGTCAGCAGAACCTCTTCCTTCATCCTATTACGTCTATGTGTTCAGAGAGCAGTAAAGAGTTCACAAAGATATTGATAAATTAATTAAACGTACTAAATGATTGGGGCAGTGAAATGTGAAATCGTGGAACATGAAGACTGTGAAAAATAAGACTGGAAAGAAGGACTTTTTGAATCACAAGGAAAAGTTCTGTGTTTTAGACATCCAGGTCTGGATTTAAGTAATCAGGACTCTGTTGGAAGCAAATTCTTGGTGTCTAATCTAGATCCTTCACCCTTCCTCTTTTCTTTGGATTCTTGGGCAGGCACTGGCTTGTTTTCCTCCATTCCCTCTGCTCATTCTTCGGTTTTCTCCAGGCTCTGCTTCCTATGCCCTTCCTTAAATGTGCTTCCCAGATCTTGCTCATCAGGTCCTGGTGCATGCCACTCTGACCCTCCAATCACCTGGGCGAGGATCCAGGAGTCACGCTTGATTCTTCTTCCTCTTTCTCTTTCATCAATCTCTATAGCTTAATAGTTTTCAAGCTTTCCATCCCCACTGGCACAGTCTACTTTCAGACACTAGTAATAGCAGCTAGACTTCTGTGGTAGCCCCTGACCTTGACTATCATCCATGCTTCCTTCTCCCAAATTGTTCTTCACACTGCAGAGGGAGACTTCCAATGCAAATCCCTGGTGCCCTCAGAAGACAGTCAGGTCTTATTAGCATGGTGCCCAATGCCCTTCAGGACCTGACTCCTGGCAGAAGCCCACCTCTCCAACCATATCCTGTTACCTCCCATTTTTCTCTCTCAGTCCCTCCCACATGAAAGGAGAAGCTTCACAGTTCAGGGTCTTTGTTGATATGCTCCTTTTGCTGGGCATACCTTTTCCTAACTCCTAGCCAGATCTCAGCTTGGGGGCCACCTCCTCTAAGAAGTCTTTGCTGACAACTCCTCCCACCCCTCACTCGACTTATACTCACAATATTTATGTCATCATTATGGTTGCCTCTTAACTGTCCTTCTCCCTGTATGGGATAGTGGTGAAATGTGGGTACTCAAGAGCCATCTTACCCACCAACCAGCTGTGGCATCTTGCACAAGTTACTTAACTCCTCTGTGCTTCAGTTTACCCATCTGAAAAATGAGAGTAATCATTGCAGGATGATTGTGAGGATGAAATGAGCTAATACATGTAGAGTGCTGGGCACGGAGCATGGAACATAATAAGCCCTGCATGAGCATGAATTATTATTATTAGATTGTGATCACTTTGAGGGCAGGGCTGAGTTTTATTCACTTCTGAATCCTCAGTTTCCAGCTGAGTCCCTGGCACTGAATTAATGATTAATAATAATAATAGTGACAATGATGATCAGAGCAATAAGTGTCTATAGAGATAGCACTTTACATAGCCTATGACATGTGTTCATCTGCTGTAAGATACCTATGATTATCCCCATTTCACTGGGGAAGATATGAGGCCTCAGAGCGGCCTGGATTAATCCAGTTTGTTGGAGGAGTAAACAGTAGAGATGGTATGCAAACTAGCCATTCTGATTTCAATACTCATGTTTTTGGAATTTGGGGATTTTAATATCTGAGACTTGGAGATTGGTTCAAGATGGCAGAGTAGAAGGACATGTGCTCACTCCCTCTTGCGAGAGCACCAGAATCACAACTAACTGCTGAACAGTCATCAAAAGGAAGACACTAGAACTCACCAAAAAGATACCCCATATCCAAAGACAAAGGAGAAGCCACAATAAGATGGTAGGAGGGATGAAATCATGAAAAATCAAATCCCCTAACCGCTGGGTGGGTGACTCACAGCTGGAGAACAATTATATCACATAAACCACCCACTGGAGTGAAGGTCCTGAGCCCCACATCAGGATTCCAAACCTGGGGGTCTGGCAATGGGAGGAGGAACCCCAGAGAATCGGAATTTGAAGGCCAGCAGGATTTGATTGAAGGACTTTGACAGGACTGGGAGAAACAGAGACTCCACTCTTGCAGGGCACAAACAAAGTTGTGTGCACACCAGGAACCAGGGGGAAGAAGGAATGACCCCATAGGAAACGGAACCAGACCTACCTGCTAGTGCTGGAGGATCTCCTGCAGAGGCAGGGGTCAGCTGAGGCTCACTACTGGGACAAAGACACTGGCAGCAGAAGTTCTGGGAAGTACTCATTGGTGTGAGCCCTCCCGGAGTCTTCCATTAGCCCCACAAAAAGCCTGTAGGCTCCAGTGCAGGTTAACCTCAGGCCAACAACCAACAGGGAGGGAACACATCCCCACCTATCAGGAGACAATTGGATTAAAGTTTTACTGAGCTCTGCCGACCAGAGCAACACAGAGTTCTACCCACAACCAGTCCCTCCCATCAGGAAGCTTGCAAAGTCTCTTAAATAGCCTCATCCATCAGATGGCAGATGGCAGAAGCAAGACAAACTACAGTCCTGCAGCCTGCAGAATGAAAACCACAATCACAGAAAGATACACAAAATGAAAAGACAGAGGACTTTTCTGTCTTTCATTCATCATCTGTCAAAGATGAATGAATAAGATAAAACCCCAGATAAACAAATAAATGAAGTGGAGATAGACAACCTTCCAGGAAAAGAATTCAGAATAATGATAGTGAAGATGATCCAGGATATCAGAAAAAGAATGGAGGCAAGGATGGAGAAGATGCAAGAAATGTTTAACAAAGACATAGTAGAATTAGAGAACAAACAAATGGAGATGAACAATACAATAACTGAAATGAAAAATACACTAGAAGGAATCAATAGCAGAATAACTGGGGCAAAAGAACAGATAACTGACCTGGAAGACAGAATGGTGGAAATCACTGCCATGGAACAGAATAAAGAAAAAAGAATGAAAATAAATGAAGACAGTCTAAGACACCTCTGGGACAACATTATATGCACCAACATTCACATTGTAGGGGTTCCAGAAGGAGAAGAGAGAGAGAAAGGACCTGAGAAAATATTCAAAGAGATTATAGTTAAAAATTTCCCTCACATGGGAAAGAAAATAGGCACCCAAGTCCAGGAATCACAGAGAGCCCCAGGCAGGATAAACCCAAGAAGAAACATGCTGAGACACATGGTAATCAAATTGACAAAAGTTAAAGAAAAAGAAAAATTATTAAAAGCAACAAGGGAAAGATGACAAATAATATACAAGAGACCTCCCATAAGGTTAACAGCTGATTTCTCAGCCAAAATTCTGCAAGCCAGAAAAGAGTGGAATGATATAGTTAAAGTGATGAAAGGGAAGAACCTACAAGCAAGAATACTCTAACGAAGAAGGATCTCATTCAGATTTGATGGAGAAATCAAAAGCTTTACAGACAAGCAAAAGATAAGAGGATTCAGCACCAGCAAACCAGCTCTACAACAAATGCTAAAGGAACTTCTCTAAACGGGAAACACAAGAGAAGAAAAGGACCTACAAAAACAAATACAAAACAATTAATAAAACAGGAAAATACATATCAATAATTACCTTAAAAGTGAATGGATTAAATGCTCCAATCAAAAGACACAGACTGGCTGAATGGATATAAAAACAAGACCTTTATATAAGCTGTCTACAAGAGACCAACTTCAGACCTAGGGACACATAGAGACTGAAAGTGAGGAGATGGAAAAAGATAATCCATGCAAATGGAAATCAAAAGAAAGCTGGAGTAGCAATACTCATATCAGATCAAATATACTTTAAAATAAAGAATGTTACAAGACACAAGAAAGGACACTACATAATGATCAAGGGATCAATCCAAGAAGAAGATATAACAATTATAAAAATACACACACCCAACATACGAGCACCTCAATACATAAAGAAAATGCTAACAGCTCTAAGAGGGAAAACAATAAGAGTGGGGGAATTTAACACCTCACCTACACCAATGGACAGATCATCCACAGAGAAAATTCATAAGGAAACACAAGCTTTAAATGACACAATAGACAGATACATATTATTGATATGTATAGGACATTCCATCCAAAAATAGCAGATTACATTTTCTTCTCAAGGGCACCCAGAACATTCTCCAGGATAGATAAGATCTTGGGTCACAAATCAAGCCTCTGTAAATTTAAGAAAATTGAAATCATAGCAAGCATCTTTTCTGACCACAATGCTATGAGATTAGAAATCAATTACAGGGAAAGAAAAAACTGTAAAAACACGAACACATGGAGGCTAAACAATACATTACTAAATAACCAAGAGATCTCTGAAGACATCAGAGGAAAGCAAAAAATACCTAGAGACAAATGACAATGAAAACACGATGATCCAAAACCTATGGGATGCAGCAAAAGCAGTTCTAAGAAGGAAGTTTATATCAGTCAATCCTACCTCAAGAAAAAAGAAAAATCTCAAACAATCTAAGCTTACACCTAAAGGAACTAGAGAAAGAAGATCAAAAAGCCCACAAATTTAGTAGAAAGAAAGAAATCATAAAGATCACAGCAGAAATAAATGAAATGGAAACAATAGCAAAGAGAAATAAAACTAAAAGCTGGTTCTATAAGAAGATTAAAAAAATTGATAGACCTTTATCCAGACTCATCAAGAAAAAGAGGAAGAGGACTCAAATCAATACAATTAGAAAAGAAAAAGAAGACGTTACAATAGACACTGCAGAAATACAAAGCATCATAAGAGACCCCTACAAGCAATTCTATGCCAATAAAATGGAAAACCTGGATGAAATGGACAAATTCTTAGAAAGGTATAACCTTCCAAGACTGAACCCAGAAGAAACAGAAAATATGAACGCACAAATCACAAGTAATGAAATTGAAACTGTGATTAAAAGTCTTCCAACAAACAAAAGTCCGGGATCAGATGGCTTCACAAGTGAATTCTATCAAACATTTAGAGAAGACTTAACACTCATCCTTCTAAAAATCTTCCAAAAAATTGCAGAGGAAGGAAAACTCCCAAACTCATTCTACTAGGCCACACTCACCCTGATACCAAAACCAGACAAAGATACTACAAAAAAATAAAATTACAGACCAACATCACTGATGAATAGAGATGCAAAAATCCTCAACAAAATACTAGCAAACAGAATCCAACAACACATTAAAAGGATCATACATCATGATCAAGTGGGATTTATCCCAGGGATGCAAGGATTCTTCAATATATGCAAATCAATCAATGTGATACACCATATTAACAAATTGAACAATAAAAACCATATGATCATCTCAATAGATGCAGAAACAACTTTTGAAAAAATTCAACACTGATTTTTGATAAAAACTCTTCAGAAAGTGGGCATAGAAGGAACCTACCTCAACATAATAAAGACAATATATGACAAACCCACAGCAAACATCATTCTCAATGGTGAAAAACTGAAAGCATTTCCTCTAAGATCAGGAACAAGACAAGGATGTCCACTTTCACCACTATTATTCAACATAAATTTGGAAGTCCTAACCACAGTAATTACAGATGAAAAAGAAATTAAAAAATCCAGATTGCAAAAGAAGAAGTAAAACTGTCACTGTTTGCAGATGACATGATTCTATACATAGAGAATCCTAAAGATGCCACCAGAAAACTACTAGAGCCAATGAATGAATTTGGTAAATTTGCAGGATACTAAATTAATGCACAGAACTCTCTTGCATTCCTATACACTAACAATGAAAGATCAGAAAGAGAAACTAAGGAAACACTCCCATTCACCACTGCAACAAAAAGATTAAAATACCTAGGAATAAAACTACCTAAGGAGGTAAAGGACCTGTACTCAGAAAACTATAAGACACTGATGAAGGAAATCCAAGATGACACAAACAGATGGAGAGATATACCATGTCTTGGATTAGAGAATCAGTATTGTGAAAATGACTATACTACCCAAAGCAATCTACAGATTCAATGCAATCCGTATCAAATTACCAATGGCATTTTTTTACAGAACTAGAACAAAAAATATTAAAATTTGTATGAAGACACAAAAGACCCTGAATAGCCAAAGCAATCTTGAGGGGAAAAAAAAAAAAAAAAAAAAAAAACGGAGATGGAGGAATCAGACTCCCTGATTTCAGACTATGCTACAAAGCTACAGTAATCATGACACTATGGTACTGGCACAAGAACATAAATATAGATCAATGGAACAGGAGAGAAAACCCAGAGATAAACTCTGGGTTTATCTGACAAAAGAGGCAAGGATGTACAATGGAGAAAAGAAAGTCTTTTCAGTAAATGATGCTGGGAAAACTGGACAGCTACATGTAAAAGAATGAAATTAGAACACTCCCTAAAACCATACACAAAAATAAACTCAAAATGGATTAAAGACCTAAATGTTACACCGAACACTATAAAATTCTTAGAAGAAAACATAGGAAGAACAGTCTTTGACATATATCACAGCAAGATCTTTTTTGACCTGCCTCCTAGAGTAATGGAAATAAAAACAAAAATAAACAAATGGGACCTAATGAAACTTAAAAGCTTTTGCACAGCAAAAGAAACTATAAACAAGACCAAAAGACAACCCTCAGAATGGGAGAGAATATTTGCAAATGAATCGATGGACAAAGGATTAATCTCCAAAATATATAAACAGCTCATGCAGCTCAATATTAAAGAAACAAACAATGCAATCCAAAAACGGGCAGAAGACCTAAATAGACATTTCTCCAAAGAAGACATACAGATGGACAAGAGGCACATGAAAAGTTGCTCAACATTACTAATTATAGAGAGATGCAAAACAAAACTACAATGAGGTATTACCTCACAGCGGCCAGAATCGCCATCATCAAAAAATCGACAAACAATAAATTCTGGAGAGGATGTGGAGAAAAGGGAACCGTCTTGCGCTGCTGGTGGGAATGTAAATTGATACAGCCACTATGGAGAACAGTATGGAGGTTCCTTAAAAAACTACAAATAGAACTACCATACGACCCAGCAATCCCACTACTGGGCATATACCCTGAGAAAACCATAATTCAGAGTCATGTACCACACTGTTCACTGCAGCACTATTTACTATAGCCAGGACATGGAAGCAACCCAAGGGTCCATCGACAAATGAATGGATAAAGAAGATGTGACACATATATACAATGGAATATTACTCAGCCATAAAAAGAAACGAAATTAAATTATTTGTAGTGAGGTGGATGGACCTAGAGCCTGTCATACAGAGTGAAGTAAATCAGAAAGAGAAAAACAAATATAGTATATTAGCACATATATTGGGAATCTAGAAAATGGTACAGATGAACTGGTTTGCAAGGCAGAAATAGAAACACAGATGTAGAGAACAAACATATATACACCAAGGGGGGGAAAGTGGAGGGTGATGGTGGTGGTTGGATGAATTGGGAGATTGGGATTGATATATTTACACTAATACATATAAAATAGCTAACTAATGAGAACTTGCTATATAGCACACGGAACTCTACTTCACTTCGCTGTACAGTAGAAACTAACAGAACATTGTAAAACAGCTATACCCCAATTAAAAAAAAAAATAGCCAAGACTTGGTCAGAATCTTCTCTTTGTCTGGAAGTCTCTTTTCCAAATTTTGTCTGGCCAAGTTCCACTTGTACTACAACTCCCTGCTTCAAAGTCACTGCTCCCAGGCAGCCTCGCTGACCCTTACGTGCTGCATGTCCCCATTGTTCTGTGAGTTCTTTTTTTTTTTTTTTTACATCTTTACTGGAGTATAATTGCTTTACAACGGTGTGTTACTTTCTTCTTTATAACAAAGTGAATCAGTTATACATATACATATGTTCCCAGATTTCTTCCCACTTGCGTCTCCCTCCCTCGTACCCTCCCTATCCCACTTCTCCAGGCTGATCCCTTTGTGCTATTCGGCTGCTTCCCACTAGCTATCTATTTTACGTTTGGTAGTGTATATATGTCCATGCCATTCTCTTGCTTTGTCACAGCTTACCCTTCCTCCTCCCCATATCCTCAAGTCCATTCTCTAGTAGGTCTGTGTCTTTATTCCTGTCTTACCCCAAGGTTCTTCATGACATTTTTTTCCTTAAATTCCATATATATGTGTTAGCATACGGTATTTGACCTTCTCTTTCTGACTTATTTCACTCTGTATGACAGTCTTTAGGTCCATCCACCTCAATACAAATAGCTCATTTTTGTTTCTTTTTATGGCTGAGTAATATTCCATTGTATATATGTGCCACAACTTATTTTTTCATTCATCTGATGATGGACACTTAGGTTGTTTCCAACTCTGGGCTATTGTAAATAGAGCTGCAATGAACATTTTGGTACATGACACTTTTTGAATTATGGTTTTCTCAGGGTATATGCCCAGTAGTGGGATTGCTGGGTCATATGGTAGTTCTATTTGTAGTTTTTAAAGGAACCTCCATATTGTTCTCCATAGCGGCTGTACCAATTCACATTCCCACCAACAGTGCAAGAGTGTTTCTGTTTCTCCACACCCTCTCCAGCATTTATTGTTTCTAGACTTTTTGATGATGGCCATTCTGACTGGTGTGAGATGATATCTCATTGTAGTTTTGATTTGCATTTCTCTAATGATTAATGATGTTGAGCATTCTTTCATGTGTTTGTTGGCAGTCTGTATATCTTCTTTGGAGAAATGTCTATTTAGGTCTTCTGCTCATTTTTGGATCGGGTTGTTTGTTTTTTAGATATTGAGCTGCATGTGTTGCTTATAAATTTTGGAGATTAATCTTTTGTCAGTTACTTCATTGGCAAATATTTTCTCCCATTCTGAGGGTTGTCTTTTGGTCTTGTTTATGGTTTCCTTTGCTGTGCAAAAGCTTTGAAGTTTCATTAGGTCCCATTTGTTTATTTTTGTTTTTATTTCCATTTCTCTAGGAGGTGGGTCAAAAAGGATCTTGCTGTGATTTATGTCATAGAGTGTTCTGCCTGTATTTTCCTCTAAGAGTTTGATAGTTTCTGGCCATACATTTAGGTCTTTAATCCATTTTGAGCTTATTTTTGTGTATGGTGTTAGGGAGTGATCTAATCTCATACTTTTACATGTACCTGTCCAGGTTTCCCAGCACCACTTATTGAAGAGGCTGTCCTTTCTCCACTGTATATTTCTGCCTCCTTTATCAAAGATAAGGTGACCACATGTGCGTGGGTTTATCTCTGGGCTTTCTATCCTGTTCCATTGATCTATATTTCTGTTTTTGTGTCAGTACAATACTCTCTTGATTACTGTAGCTTTGTAGTATAGTCTGAAGTCAGGGAGCCTGATTCCTCCAGCTACATTTTTTGTTCTCAAGATTGCTTTGGCTATTCGTGGTCTTTTGTGTTTCCATAAAAATTGTGAAATATTTTGTTCTAGTTCTTTGAAAAATGCCAGTGGTAATTTGATAGGAATTGCATTGAATCTGTAGATTGCTTTGGGTACTAGAGTCATTTTCACAGTGTTGATTCTTCCAATCCAAGAACATGGTATATCTCTCTATCTACTTGTATCATCTTTAATTTCTTTCATCAGTGTCTTATAATTTTCTGCATACAGGTCTTTTGTCTCCTTATGTAGGTTTATTCCCAGATATTTTATTCTTTTTGTTGCAATCGTAAATGGGAGTGTTTTCTTGATTTCACTTTCAGATTTTTCATCATTAGTGTATAGGTATGCCAGAGATTTCTGTGCATTAATTTTGTATCCTTCTACTTTACCAAATTCATTGATTAGCTCTAGTAGTTTTCTGGTAGCATCTTTAGGATTCTCTGTGTATAGTATCATGTCATCTGCAAACTGTGATGGCTTTACTTCTTCTTTTCCAGTTTGGATTCCTTTTATTTCCTTTTCTTTGATTGCTGTGGCTAAAACTTCCAAAACTATGTTGAATAAGAGCAGTGAGAGTGGGCAACCTTGTCTTGTTCCTGATCTTAGTAGAAATGCTTTCAGTTTTTCACCATTGAGGACGATGTTGCCTGTGGGTTTGTCATATATGGCCTTTATTATGTTGAGGAAAGTTCCCTCTATGCCTACCTTCTAGAGGATTTTTATCATAAATGGGTGTTGAATTTTGTCAAAAGCTTTCTCTGCATCTATTGAGATGACCATATAGTTCTTCTTCAATTTGTTAATATGGTGTATCACATTGATTGATTTGTGTATATTGAAGAATCCTTGCATTCTTGGAATAAACCCCATTTGATCATGGTGTATGATCCTTTTAATATGCTGTTGGATTCTGTTAGCTAGTATTTTGTTGAGGATTTTTGCATCTATGTTCATCAGTGATATTGGCCTGTAGTTTTCTTTGTGACATCCTTGTCTGGTGTTGGTATCAGGGCGATGGTGGCCTCATAGAATGAGTTTGGGAGTGTTCCTCCCTCTGCTATATTTTGGAAGCGTGAGGAGGATATGTGTTAGCTCTTCTCTAAATGTTTGATAGAATTCGCCTGTGAAGCCATCTGGTCCTGGGCTTTTGTTTCTTGGAAGGTTTTTAATCACAGTTTCAATTTCAGTGCTTGTGATTGGTCTGTTCATAATTTCTATTCCTTCCTGATTCAGTCTTGGCAGGTTGTGCATTTCTAAGAATTTGTCCATTTTTCCAGGTTGTCCATTTTATTGGCATAGAGTTGCTTGTAGTAATCTCTCATGATCTTTTTTATTTCTGCTGTGTCAGTTGTTACTTTTCCTTTTTCATTTCTAATTCTATTGATTTGAGTCTTCTCCCTTTTTTTCTTGATGAGTCTGGTTTATCAATTTGGTTTATCTACTCAGAGAACCAGCTTTTAGTTTTATTGATCTTTGCTATCGTTTCCTTCATTTCTTTTTCATTTATTTCTGATCTGATTTTTATGATTTCTTTCCTTCTGCTACCTTTGGGGTTTGTTTGTTCTTCTTTCTCTAATTGCTTTAGGTGCAAGGTTAGGTTGTTTATTTGAGATATTTCCTGTTTCAAAACATCGGATTGTATTGCTATAAACTTCCCTCTTAGAACTGCTTTTACTACATCCCATAGGTTTTGGGTCATCGTGTCTCCATTGTCATTTGTTTCTAGGTAATTTTTTAATTTCCTCTTTGGTTTCTTCAGTGATCACTTCGTTATTAAGCAGTGTATTGTTTAGCCTCCATGTGTTTGTATTTTTTACAGATCTTTTCCTGTAATTGATATCTAGGCTCATGGCATTGTGGTCAGAAAAGATACTTGATACAATTTCAATTTTCTTAAATTTACCAATGCTTGATTTGTGATCCAAGATATGATCTATCCAGAAGAATGTTCCATGAGCACTTGAGAAAAATGTGTATTCTGTTGTTTTTGGATGGAATGTCCTATAAATATCAATTAAGTCCACCTTGTTTAATGTATCATTTAAAGCTTGTGTTTCCTTATTTACCTTCATTTTGGATGATCTGTCCATTGGTGAAAGTGGGGTGTTAAAGTCCCTACTATGAATGTGTTACTGTCAATTTCCCCTTTTATGGCTGTTAGTATTTGCCTTATGTATTGAGGTGCTCCTATGTTGGGTGCATAAATATTTACAATTGTTATATCTTCTTCTTGGATCAATCCCTTGATCATTATGTAGTGTCCTTCTTTGTCTCTTTTAATAGTCTTTAAAGTCGATTTTGTCTGATGTGAGAATTGCTACTCCAGCTTTCTTTCGGTTTCCATTTGCATGGAATATCTTTTTCCATCCCCTTACTTTCAGTCTGTATGTGTCTCTAGGTCTGAAGTGGATCTCTTGTAGACAGCATATATATGGGTCTTGTTTTTTTATCCATTCAGCCAATCTGTATCTTTTGGTGGGAGCATTTAGTCCATTTACATTTAAGTTAATTATCGATATGTATGCTTCTACTTCCATTTTCTTAATTGTTTTGGGTTCGTTATTGTAGGTCTTTTCATTCTCTTGTGTTTCTTGCCTAGAGAAGTTCCTTTAGCATTTGTTGGAAAGCTGGTTTGGTGGTGCTACACTCTCTCAACTTTTGCTTGTCTGTAAAGGTTTTAATTTCTCCATCAAATCTGAATGAGATCCTTGCTGAGTAGAGTAGTCTTGGTTGCAGCATTTTCTCCTTCATCACTTTAAATATGTCCTGCCAGTCCCTTCTGGCTTGCAGAGTTTCTGCTGAGAGATCAGCTGTTAACCTTATGGGGATTCCCTTGTGTGTTATTTGCTGTTTTTCCCTTGCTGCTTTTAATACGTTTTCTTTGTATATAATTTTTGACAGTTTGATTAATATGTGTCTTGGCATATTTATTCTTGGATTTATCCTGTATGGGACTCTCTGTGCTTCCTGGACTTGATTAACTATTTCCTTTCCCATATTAGGGAAGTTTTCAACTATAATCTCTTCAAATATTTTCTCAGTCCCTTTCTTTTTCTCTTCTTCTTCTGGAACCCCTGTAATTCGAATGTTGGTGTGTTTAATGTTGTCCCAGATGTCTCTGAGATTGTCCTCAGTTCTTTTCATTCTTTTTTGTTTATTCTGCTCTGCAGTAGTTATTTCCACTATTTTGTCTTCCAGGTCACTTATCCATTCTTCTGCCTCAGTTATTCTGCTATTGATCCCATCTAGAGTATTTTTAATTTCATTTATTGTGTTGTTCATCGTTGCTTGTTTCCTCTTTAGTTCTTCTAGGTCCTTGTTAAATGTTTCTTGCATTTTCTCTATTGTATTTCCAAGATTTTGGATCATCTTTACTATCATTTTTCTGAATTCTTTTTCAGGTAGACTGCCTATTTCCTCTTCATTTGTTAGGTCTGGTGGATTTTTATCTTGCTCCCTCATGTGCTGTGTGTTTTTCTGTCTTCTCATTTTGCTTATCTTACTGTGTTTGGGGTCTCCTTCTTGTAGGCTGCAGGTTCGTAGTTCCTATTGTTTTTGGTGTCTGTCCCCAGTGGCTAAAGTTGGTTCAGTGGGTTGTGTAGGCTTCCTTGTGGAGGGGACCAGTGCCTGTGTTCTTGTAGATGAGGCTGGATCTTGTCTTTCTGGTGGGCAGGTCCACATCTGGTGGTGTGTTTTGGGGTGCCTGTAGCCTTATTATGATTTTAGGCAGCCTCTCTGCTAATGGGTGAGGTTGTGTTCCTGTCTTTCTAGTTGTTTGGCATAGGGTGTCCAGCACTGTAGCTTGCTGGTTGTTGAGTGAAGCTGGGTGCTGGTGTTGAGATGGAGATCTCTGGGAGATTTTCACCATTCGATATTATGTGGAGCTGGGAGGTCTCTTGTGGACCACTGTCCTGAAGTTGGCTCTCCCACCTCAGAGGCACAGCACTGAGTCCTGGCTGCAGCACCAAGAGCCTTTCATCCACATGGCTTATAATAAAAGGGAGAAAAAGAAGAAAGAAAGAAAGAAAGAAAGAAAGAAAGAAAGAAAGAAAGAAAGAAAGAAAGAAAGAAAGAAAGAAAGAAAGAAAGGAAGGAAGGAAGGAAGGAAGAAAGAAAGGAAGAAAGAAAGAAAAAATAAAGAAAGAAAGGAAGGAGGGAGGGAGGGAGGAAAGAAAGAAAGAAGATAAAATAAAGATAAAATAAAGTTATTAAAATAAAAAATATTAAGGAAAAAAAATTTTTTAAAGAAAAACAAAACAACAAAAAAAAAAACGGATGGATAGAACCCTAGGACTAATGGTGGAAGCAAATGTATACAGACAAAATCTCACACAGAAGCATATACATACACGCTCACAAAAAGAGGAAAAGGGGAAAAAATCATAAATCTTGCTCTCAAAGTCCACCTCCTCAATTTGGGGTGATTCATTGTCTATTCATGTATTCCACAGATGCAGGGTATATCAAGTTGATTGTGGAGCTTTAATCTGCTGCTTCTGAGGCTGCTGGGAGAGATTTCCCTTTCTCTTCTTTGTTCTCACAGCTCCTGGAATTCAGCTTTGGGTTTGGCCCCGTCTCTGCGTGTAGGTTGCCGGAGTTCGTCTGTTCTTCGCTCAGACAGGACGGGGTTAAAGGAGCAGATGACTCAGGGACTCTGGCTCACTCAGGCCGGGGGGAGGGAGGGGTATGGAGTGCAGAGTGAGCCTGCGGTGGCAGAGGCCAGTGTGACGTTGCACCAGGCGGAGGTGCGCCATGCGTTCTCCCGGGGATGTTGTCCCTGGATCCCGGGACCCTGGCACTGGTGGGCTGCACAGGCTCCCCGGAAGTGGGGTGTGGATAGTGACCTGTGCTCTTACATAGGCTTCTTGTTGGCGGCAGCAGCAGACTTAGCATCTCATGCCCGTCTCTGGGGTCCGTGCTTTTAGCCGTGGCTCGCGCCCGTCTCTGGAGCTCCTTTAAGCAGCGCTCTTAATCTCCTCTCCTCGTGCACCAGGAAGCAGAGGGAAGAAAATGTCTCTTGCCTCTTTGGCAGGTCCAGACTTTTCCCCGGACTCCCTCCCGGCTAGCCGTCATGCACTAACCCCTTCAGGCTGTGTTCACGCCGCCAACCCCAGTCCTCTCCCTGCGCTCCAACCGAAGCCCGAGCCTCAGCTCCCAGCCCCGCCCGCCCCGGCAGGTGAGCAGACAAGCCTCTCGGGCTGGTGAGTGCTGGGCGGCACCGATCCTCTGTGCAGGAATCTCTCCGCTTTGCCCTCTGCACCCCTGTTGCTGAGCTCTCCTCGGTGGCTCCAAAGCTTCCCCGCTCCGCCACCCGCAGTCTCTGGGGCTTCCTAGTGTGTGGAAACCTTTCCTTATTCACAGCTCCCTCCCGGGGTGCAGGTCCCGTCCCTATTCTTTTGTGTCTGTTTATTCTTTTTTATTTTGCCCTACCCAGGTACGTGGGGAGTTTCTTGCCTTTTGGGAAGTCTGAGGTCTTCTGCCAGCGTTCAGTAGGTGTTCTGTATCAGTTGTTCCCCGTGTAGATGTATTTCTGGTGTATCTGTGGGGAGGAAGGTGATCTCCGCGTCTTACGCTTCCTCCATCTTCCCCTCATCCCTGTTCTGTGAGTTCTTTAAAGGTAAGAATCATTCATGATTCATTTTTGTTTGTTTGTTTGTTTGTTTTTTGCGATACGCGGGCCTCTCACTGTTGTGGCCTCTCCCGTTGCGGAGCACAGGCTCCGGATGCGCAGGCTTGGCGGCCATGGCTCACAGGCCCAACCGCTCCGTGGCATGTGGGGTCTTCCCGGACCGGGGCACGAACCCGTGTCCCCTGCATCTGCAGGCGGACTCTCAACCACTGCGCCACCAGGGAAGCCCCATGATTCATTTTGATATTTTTCATGCATAGCATGTGGCTGGCAGGTGAAGGTGCTGGGACGAAAACTAACTGAGGATTGGCTCCTTCAGCATGCTATGTGCTCAGAGGGTGGCAGACGGTGTGGATTGCAGGCAGAGGGGCACTGTGTGTGTGGGGGTCCTGGCCAGGACTTTTGCCTCTTGCCCAATCCCACCACTGAAATTCCTGGGCTTTGTACCTCCACTCTTCCCATCATTTCTCAACCCTTCCCTGTGGTGGGCACGATAGCACCTCTGCTGAAGAGCTAGACACAGTCCCACCTTCCTGATCTCCGTAGAATGATCCTCAAGATCTGAGGTAGTTTCACTGTACAGATTCAAGAGTGGCTACCAATGCAAGTACTCAACCCCCCAGCTTTCTAAAAGAAAAAGCAAGGAAAGGAAAATCTGTTTTGCCCTTTGTAAGGGCTGTAAACCTGTGTATATTCTCAAACTCTATGGTATTTATTGATATAAGGTAAAAACAGTGCCTTGTATTCAGAATATTGCTTACTTTTTCTTCTCAAAGTCTGGTTTTCCATACAATAGCAGTCTCAATGACCTAAGCCAGGAGTTGTTCACTCTGTACAAACGTGAAGACAATGTGTGGCAGGAATTTGGATCACTAATGAGGCACTGGTACTTTACTGAAATGGTTAGAGCACTTTAGCAATTGATACGGGTGTTAAGAGTTCAGATTCCAGGGTTATATAATGTAAAATGACAGATATTAATTGTTTGAGCCTTGATATCCTCATCTATAAAATCAAGATCTTGTTAATGTTTTGCAAAGTAATTGTAAACATAAAATGATGATAAATGCATATAGTTATTGTCCTCAAGGAACCTCTTTCCACCTAAACTGGGAGGTAAGTCTTTGGCAGACTAGGTGTGATTGGGGCCTAAGGTAGACTGTGTTAATTGTCCCCATTTGTTCCTCTGACCATATTCACACCTATTGCCATGCATCTCTGCAGTACTTTCCCACTCTGACTCTGGGCTCAACTTTGTGACTTGTTTTGTCCAATAGAATAAAAGAGAAGAAATAGTGTGCTAGTTCTGAGACCAGACCTCAAGAGCCTTTGCCGTTTGTTTTTTTTTTTTTTTTTAATCTCTGGAATTCTTTCTATCATTATCAGGACATGCCTGAGCTAACCCCCTGATTCCAGAGGAGGATGAGAGACATATGGTGCATAGCTGAGTCACCTCAGCCAAGGCCAGCCTAGATCAGCCAACCCCTAACCAAGCTGAGATCATAGCTGAGATTTAGCAAAACTGTCCAATGAAGCCCAGTTTGGATCATCACTGAGCCTTGCAGACATGTGAGAAATAAATGTTTGTTGTTTTATCTTCTGAAGTTTTGTGAGGTTTTGTTACACAACAATAGCTACCTGATACCTGATGCCATGTGCCTTATCACTTTGGAGAATAATGGGAGTGGGAACCCACAGGCTGGTTGGGGCATGTGTGGTCCAGAAGACCCATAGGGTCTTATAAACAGTTCACCATAAATGTTTTTCTAGGTTTAGCTCCTCTTGATATGAGATCTTGCTTGTATATAGACAGATTTTCAGATAAGTTTTGTGATTGCAGAAGTTTTCCTATATGATAAATAGTGGTAGAAAGGAAGTGCATGCAAAAGATTCCCTCTTTTTAATAAATTACCTCCTAATCAGGGATTTTCTTGTCTCTGTCCTCTCCTCTACTGTCCCTCCATTGATATTTGTATCTGGAGGATTATAACGTAATCAGTTTTTTTTAAATGTCAATGTTAACTAAGAAGATAAGGGATCAAATACTTCTCTTATGTAGTATGCACACATCATGTACCTCACTTTTCGTTCAGGAGAAATTATTACAAATTATTTGGTTATTAGTTTTCAGCAAATGAAACTTCATATTCAATTAGTTACTGTCTTCCTTTGAAGTTTTGTGGAAATATTGCTGTGAGTGGAATCATACCATATCCCAATCTTTGGTTACATAATTCTCTGTTGGTTTACACATTTTTCTGGAATGCTCTTTAAGGCACCTAAAAGTTTATAAACCATGTTCACATTGAAGTTTTATCCTATTTCACCAGTGATTTCAATTCTACCTGTGTAACAACATAAATTTGGTCATCAGTCAGCCTAGATGTTAGACTGGCCTGGCTAAATGCTGAGTGAACTTCATCACATTAAACTCTCTAAACCTCTGTTGTCTAATTTCTAATGGGAGCAAAAAGTACTTAACCCATAGAATTGTTGTGACCATCAACTATGATGACAGATGTAGAGCACTCAGCACTGTATCTGGTACATAGTCACACTGAAGAAATATTAATTTCCTCCTTCTCAATGGAAAATTACCAATGGAAATTATTGAGTCTGAGGAGCAGAAAGAAAAAAGGTTGAACAGAGCCCAAGGGACATGTGGGACATCAACAAGCAGACCAATCAATATATGCATTGTGGGAATCCCAGAGGAGAAGAGAGAGGAGAAAGGGGCAGAGAGATAATTTTAACTCCCCCCAATTTTTGATAGTTATACTAATATTTTTAACTTCCTCTACTAGTTATCATGTAGCTTTAAATAATATACATATAAAGTTCTATTTCTTGTCCATTGCTTTCAACTGTGTCTCTTAACCTTTCATTTTGCAAAATGAATGTATTACCTTCCTAATCCTTCCCTCTCTTTTACTCCTCCCTTTTCATCTCCTTATTTCTGTCCAGCTAAGTCTTTATCTTTTATGTTATCAGTGTGGATAACATTTACATTCTGTTTTGTAACCACTCAGTTTTCTATGCTTTGTTTATGAATTTCTCTAAATATTGAAAGCCAGTAATCAATGTTTACATTATGGTGATATTCTTTAGTGCAGAACTAAGTAATGAGTATTTTCTTTTTCCCAGGTCCAATATTATAGGCCCTTTGGTTAGTCAAAAGAGAACATTCTTAACATCAGAGTCAAATGTTCTTTTTCCCTACACTCAAAATTGCTTAGATTTATGCCATATTTTGGTTTATTTTCTATTTTGGCCATAACTATTTTGTACACAGTTTATTTCCTTGGGTTTTGATTTTTTTCATATAGGGAGAAGAAAACTACATATATTCTTATTATATTACAAATATCATTTAATTCTGCAGTCATTAATTTCTTGGAATTCTTTTTATTTTTCTTAAGATAATGTTCTTGAAACTCAACAACTTTTAATATTTTCTTTCAAGGCTTGTGGCTGACTAACTACTAGGGGCTTCTTTTCATTGGAATTCTCATGAGCTTTACAATTTTCTACATTCCATAGTTCTCCTTTTCTTGGTTTTTCCCACTGTCCCCTGCCCTACTCCCTCTTTTAGGAGTGTATCCCCAGTAAATTCTTTAGAAAATGCATAAGAGAAACAATATATTATGAACACTTGCATGTCTGAAAATGAAATTGTCTTGTTCTTGTTCTTGTTCTTAAGCTAGATATAGAACTCCAGGTCCAAAATAATTTTACCTCCATATTTTGAACCCTTGAAACTGGTGTTTTCTAGCATCCTTCATTGCTGATGAGAAGTCTGATCCATTTTGATTCAAATTCCCTTATATTTACCTGTTTACACTTTTCCCCCCTGCACTCTCAAGAATGCTATCTTGGCTGATTTGATATTTTAGCATGATACATCAAGGTTTTAATCATCTTTTAATTAATTCTAATCAATATTTGTGTTTCTCTTCAGTCCTTAGAATTATTTTTATTGTTTCTTTCATAACTTCCTTCCCTAATTTCTCTCTTACCCTTTCTGAGCTTTTCTTAATTGGCTATTGAACCTCCTGGATTTATCCTTCATGCCTCTTTTGCAATATTTTATTATCCTTCCTTTGTTGTTTTGTTCAATGTTATAAGAAGTTTCCTCGATTATATTCTCTAATTTTTCTATTAAATTAAAAATTTTGAAATTTTTGACAATTTAATTTCCAAGGAATAATTACTATTCTCTTTTGTCATTAAAAAAAATCTGGGTTTTCTGATTTCACCTTATGGATATAAAGTCTTTTCAAGTCTCTGATTCTTTGAATTCTCTCTGTCTCTTATGGTGTGTTTTTCTATTTTTTTCCTCAAATATCTGTACATCTTAGTTGTCCATTAATTTTTAAAGATGAATAAATAGAAATGACACTTTATAAGGTGTTTGTCTATCTGTTTTTCCTCAAATGTTGGTTCATGTTTAGCTGTCAGCTCATTTTTAAGAATGTGGAACAGAAATGCTATCAGTTTCTGTGTATGGGACAGGTCTACCAACTGGCAAGCTTCTCTCCAGGGTATCCCTAAACAAAAAGGCCTGACTCTGGGATGTACACATATACCTGCTCTCCTGTTCTTCCCAAAATACAATAATTAATTTCTTTAGAGGGAAAACTTGCTTTTGGGGGGTGGAGAGGGGCCGCAGTTAAGCCTGGAGTCCTGCCTGGAAGACGCATGCCTTATTCCATCATTACCCACCCTGTGTACTTTGGGCTGTGGACACCTCTGCTTGGGTCCACCTATTTATGTACTGACATTTGCCATAAACGTTTTGTTTTCCTGAAATTTGTCAAAATTTCTTCTTCAAAGACAGCATCCCTATTATTCTCTTCATTATTATTTATTTTATGATTTAAAAAAATCTTCTCTTATTTTGAAAGGATCATAGGAAGGAAGGAAGTCCTATTCTTGAACTCAGTTCACTATCTTGAAATGGAAGCCTCTGAAATGTCAGTCTGGCAGTCTACAGTCCATACTCTGAGAGTGTCACCTTAAGGCTTTGCCTGTGATGCCTCTAAAACTTCTCCTGAGTCATTCATGAAAAAAAAAAAAACAAAAAAAAACAAAAAAGAGAAAACTCAGGTAATTTTTTTTTTTTTTTTTTTTTTTGCAATACGTGGGCCTCTCACTGTTGTGGCCTCTCCCGTTGAGGAGCACAGACTCCGGATGCGCAGGCTCAGCGGCCATGGCTCATGGGCCCAGCAACTCCGAGGCATGTGGGATCTTCCTGGACCGGGGCATGAACCCGTGTCCCCTGCATTGGCAGGCGGACCCTCAACCTCAACCACTAGAGATGGGAGAAGCCCGTCTCTAGGTATTTTTTTATTTCCTCTTTGATATCTTCAGTGATCTCTTAGTTATTTAGTAACATATTGTTTAGCTTCCATGTGTTTGTATTTTTAATGTTTTTTTCTCTGTAATTCATTTATAATCTCATAGTGTTGTGGTCAGAAAAGATGTTTGATATAATTTCAATTTTCTTAAATTTACTGAGGCTTGATTTGTGACCCAAGATCTATCCTGGAGAATGTTCTGTACACACTTGAGAAGAAAGTGTACTCTGCTGTTTTTGGATGGAATGTCCTATAAATATCAGTTAAATCTATCTGGTCTATTGTGTCATTTAAAGCTTGTGTTTTCCTATTAATTTTCTGTTTGGATGATCTGTCCATTTTTGTAAGTGAGGTGTTAAAGTGCCCCACTATTATTGTGTTACTGTTGATTTCCTCTTTTAGAGCTGTTAGCAGTTGCCTTATGTATTGAAGTGCTCCTATGTTGGGTGCATATATATTTATAATTGATATATCTTCTTCTTGGATTGATCCCTTGATCATTAACATAGTGTCCTTCTGTGTCTCTTATAGCATTCTTTATTTTAAAGTCTGTTTTATCTGATATGAGTATTGCTACTCTAGCTTTCTTTTGATTTCCATTTGCATGGAATATCTTCTTCCATCCCCCCACTTTCAGTCTGTATGTGTCCCTAGGTCTGAAGTGGGTTTCTTTAGACAGCATATATATGGGTCTTGTTTTTGTATCCATTCCGCAAGCCTGTGTCTTTTGGTTGGAGCATTTAATCCATTCACGTTTAAGGTAATTATCGATGTGTATGTCCTATGACTATTTTCTTAACTGTTTTGGGTTTGTTTTTGTAGGTCCTTTTCTTCCTTATGTTTCCCACTTAGAGAAGATTCTTTAGCATTTGTTGTAGAGCTGGTTTGGTGGTGCTGAATTCTCTTAGCTTTTGCTTGTCTGTAAAGCTTTTGATTTCTCCATGGAATCTGAATGAGATCCTTGCTGGGTAGAGTAATCTTGGTTGCAGATTCTTCCCTTTCATCACTTTAAGTATATCATGCCACTCCCTTCTGGCTTGTAGAGTTTCTGCTGAGAAATCAGCTGTTAACCTTATTGAGTTCCCTTGCATATTATTTGTCATTTTTTCCCTTGCTGTTTTCAATAATTTTTCTTTGTCTTTAATTTTTGCCAATTTGATTACTATTTGTCTTGGTGTGTTTCTCCTTGGGTTTATCCTGTAGGGGACTCTCTGTGCTTCCTGGACTTGTGTGGCTATCTCCTTTCCCATGTTAGGGAAGATTTCAACTATGATCTCTTCAAATATTTTCTTGGGTCCTTTCTCGCTCTCTTCTCCTTCTGGGACACCTGTAATGAGAATGTTGTTCCATTTAATGTTGTCCCAGAGGTCTCTTAGGCTGTCTTCATTTCTTTTCATTCTTTTTTCTTTATTCTCTTCCACAGCAGTGAATTTCACCATTCTGTCTTCCAGGTCACTTATCCGTTCTTCTGCCCAGTTATTCTGCTATTGATTCCTTCTAGTGCATTTTTCATTTCAGTTATTGTATTGTTCATCTCTGTTTGTTTGTTCTTTAATTCTTCCTGGTCTTTGTTAAACATTTCTTGCATCTTCTCAATCTTTGCCTCCATTCTTTTTATGAGGTCCTGGATCATTTGCATTATCATTATTCTGAAATCTTTTTCTGGAAGGTTGCTTATCTCCACTTCATTTAGTTGTTTTTCTGGGGTTTTATCTTGTTCCTTCATCTGGTACATAAGCCCTCTGCCTTTTCATCTTGTCTATCTTTCTGTTAATGTGGTTTTTGTTCCACAGGCTGCAGGTTGTTGTTATTCTTGTTTCTGCTATCTGCCCTCTGGTGGATGAGGCTATCTAAGAGAATTATGCAAGTTTCCTGATGGGTGGTACTGGTGGTGAGTAGAGCTGGCTGTTGCTCTGGTGGCAGAGCTCAGTAAAACTTTAATCCACTTGACTGCTGATGGGTGGGACTGGGTTACTTCCCTTTGGCTCTTTTGCCTGAGGCAGCCCAACACTAGAGCCTACCTGGGCTCTTTGGTAGGGCTAATGGCAGACTCTGGGATGTCTCATGCAAGGAGTACTTCCAGAACTTCTGCTGCCTATGTGCTTGTCCTCACATTGAGACAGAGCCATTCCCCACTTCTGTAGGAGACCTTGCAACTCTAGGAGGTAGGTCTGGTTCAGTCTCCCCTGGGATCACTGCTCCTTCCCCTGGGTCCCAATGTGCACACTACTTTGTGTGTGCCCTCCAAGAAGGGAGTCTCTGTTTCCCCCAGTCCTGTCAAAATCCTGCAATCAAATCCCACTAGACTTCAAAGTCTGATTCTCTAGGAAATTCTCCTCCTGTTGCCAGACCCCCAGGTTGGGAATCCTGACGTGGGGCTCAGAACCTTCACTCCAGTGGGTGGACTTCTGTGGTATAAGTGTTCTCTAGTTTGTGAGTCACCCACCCAGCAGTTATGGGATTTGATTTTATTGTGATTGCACCCCTCCTACCGCCTCATTGTGTATTCTCCTTTGTCTTTGGATGTGGGGTATCTTTTCTGGTGAGTTCCAGTGTCTTCCTGTCGATGATTGTTCAGCAGTTAGCTGTGATTCTGGTGTTCTTGCAAGTGGGAGTCTAATGTTAACTTTTGAAACAGTTGTCTTGAAATTTACAGTTATTCTGAGGATATTCACTAATGGATATTTTTGGTAGTTCTCTTTTGAATTTTCCTTTGGACACTGTGCACATTTTTTTTACTTTCCTCAGTGTGAACAAATCTTTAGTCGTTGAAGTCATATTTTAAAAGTCATATTTTAAAATACCTCAATATTAGTCTGAATATATTCTCTGAGGCAGAATGAATGATACATTATTTTTGTGGTCAAAACCATGTGATAAGGCAGATCTTAAATGGGGTTGTAAACTGATTATGAATAAAATCCCAAAAGAGGAAGACTTTTTTTTTCTGTGAGCAATAGCAGCAGCTTTTGAAGAAGTGTACACTTCTCCAAGGTGTCCACTATAAGAGGGTGACAAGTTGATGTCAAAATGGGACTACAGCTTTATAACCACCGCCATGCATGATCTTCCTTGCTGTTTATGGTAATTACTGTGAAGTCAATAATAGTGGTAGCTGTCATTAATAAGCCCCTACAGTTTAAAGCCAGAAACTTCATACATATGATTTATTGTGTTCGGTTATCACCCCCATTTTTGCAGATGAGGAAACTACAACTCAGAATTAAATGTCCAAGATATTCAGTTAGGAAATGGCAGAGCTCACTTGAAATATCAGGTCTGTCAAGCCCCAGTGCTGAGTCCTTCCATCTCACAAGCCTACCTGGACAAGTGTTGCTTCTCTTTTATATACGAGAAAATGAAGCCACTTGACCAGGGTGATTGACTAGGTGATTTCTTTCCTGGATCCTAGCCTACTAGCTTCTCCATAGCTCTCTCCTTCTCACCCTTGGTTGACAAATTCCTTCTAGGCCAAGTGGGGTGTCCCCAGCCAGTGTCTGTATGGCAGGGTGCAGCTCTCATGCATGTCCTTAAAGTGGGGGGTGCAAAGTGAGTCTTCTTGTGTCTATGCCCTGCTGACACACCAGCCACTTGTAGGTAGGTGAGAAGTAGGGAACACCAAGGTCGTGTTTTCTTAGGAGGTTGATGGTTTCTAATGTCCTGACCTTTCTCATGTGGCTAGAATCCTTGGTCCTGTTCTACCTAGAGCTATCCATTAAGCCTTGACTCTAGCTTTTATTACTTTGGCTGCTGAATTAGACCTTCCCCCTTCCTACTGAGGCCCAACCAGTACAAAGTCTCTTGAGCTTTTCGTCTTTCTGGAGGTTTGGGTAACCCTACAGGGTTGTCAAAACTTTGGGCAAGTGGGATGTGGAGGCAGAACTGTCTCCTGCCAGCTATGCACTGACAATCAAAGACCTTGGTTAAAGCAGTCTTGTTCCTGAAATGTGACGTATAGTATCATACATAAGGGGATATATGATCAGTAAGGGGGATAACAGGCCAACAAAATGATTCCAGGCATTTCTGAACAGTGTGTCTGTGTGTGTGTGTAGGTGTTGGGAAAAATGTGTGTGTTTGTGGTTGCAATAGTTAGGAGCCTGAGGATTGAGACTAGCAAATAAATGCTAATCAAAGAGCCAAATTGTGTAATAGTCATTTCTATATCCTGGGCTAACCAGTACCTTCACAGCATGTCTGTGAGACTCAAGAAATTGGAAGGTGGAGGGCCTGGTTACTACCCAACATTACCAGGGAGGTCTGGTGCCTCGGGCCTTGGGCACAGGACAACCAAAATATATTTCAAAACCCTCCTGGTTTGTGCACTCAAAGCTCTTTATAGATTGACCCATTGCTTTCCATTGGTTCCAGAAGAGAGCTGAGGCAATCTTCAGATGTTTGGTGCTTATTCTGAACACTAGGGATAGTGCTGGCCCAGAAAGGGGTTGAAGCCAATTATCACTATCAAATTCCTGAGAAAGTCCAAACTACCCTATTCAGTGGTCAGCTAAGTGTTCAGCTAAAGTGGGTTATGCATAACTCTTTTTTAGATGGGAGAATGTAAATCTCTATAAATACTGAAATATATTTTTCTGTGTGATCAGACGAGGAACTAAAGGAACTACAAATCAGTTGTAGACTTATAGATTTCTCTAATGGACTATGGATCCACTCTCTTTTCCAGAGAATCACATTCCTGTTCCCAGACTCAGCAAAAGTTCTCATTTAGGCTGCATTCTTCTATAAAAGGTCTGTGTACTTGAGCTGTGTGTTTCTTGACTGTGGTTTTCATCTGGACTCTGGGCCAGTTGGTTTTCTTTCACTATACCCAAAAGGCTTCTTTTCTGAGGACCTCATAAAGTCAAAAGGTATTGAGTTGAGAAGAACCAAACTCACAGTGCAGAAGGAACCCTGGACAGGTTACCAACAATGAGCTTGAGACAGGTATGCACGTGCAGTAACTAGATGCAAATGTAACCAGAGCAGGCTCCTAGCATTCCATGATGGCTTACTAGATCCTGTGTAACTCTTCAGGAGTGTTCCTCTCCTGAATTTTCTTCTACATCCCACATGGATCCAGGTCAGTTCACAGTGGGCTGGTCACATCCTTCTGTAAAGGTTGATATGCTAACTGTGCAGGCTTCTCACTCTGGTTGCAATTGCTTGAGATTGGTATTGAGAGTGAATCTCAGTCAGCCATATTCTAGAGCTGTAGTTGTGATCACTCCAATTAGTCATGCACTTAGCTGAGCAAATTCTGTAACTGTAGTTGCCTGCTGCAACTGTCTAGAGGAGTCTTCTTGTGCATGGGTCTCCTGTAGAAAGACTTTGTGTAGACTTTTTTTAAAAAATATATATATATTTATTTATTTGGCTGTGTTGAGTCTTAGTTGTGGCACGCAGGATCTTTATGGTGGCACACGGGACCTTTGTTGCAGCATGCGAGATCTTTTGTTGTGGCATGCAGGCTTCTCTCTATTTGTGGTGTGTGGGCTCTAGACTGCGTGGGCTCAGTAGTTGCGGCACGCGGGCTTAGTTGACCCATGGCATGTGGGATCTCAGTTCCCCCGACCAGGGATCGACTCCATGTCCCCTGCATTGGAAGGCGGATTCTTAACCACTGGACCACCAGGGAAGTCCCTAGACTTTCTTAACTTTTGGTAGGAACAACTCCTATGTTAAGTGCCACCTTGAAAAAAAGATGACTTCCTGTATTTCATTGCTAAATATTACCTATGACTAAAGCCTTTCTGTGATGCCAAGTTCTTTTGTGACATTGACTATTTGGCCATATTGTGCCCAGCTGTGAATGAACTCCTTGGAGGAAATTACTGCCATGTAATTGTTCAAAAGTTGGCATTATTGCATTGTGCAATACATGCTTTGCCTCTTCCTAACTTCTGTGGTTGTTGGAAACCCTTGAAGTTTCTTGGCTTGCAGCTGAATCACTCTAACTTTTGTCTCTGTCTTCACTTGTCTAAAGTCTATCTCCCCACTGTGCTGTGGCTCTATGTCTGTGTCTTCACATGGCCTTCTTATAGGGGAACCAGTCACTGGATGAATCCACTCTAATCCAGATGAGTCCACTCATCTCAACTGCAGTTACATCTGCAAAGACCCTATTTCCAAATAAGTTCACATGATAAGGTTCTGAGGGGGACATAAATTTTAGGGGGACACTAGTCAACCCAGTATAATTACAGATCTCTGGACAATGGATCCATCCCTTTTTACAGGCACTCATATCTCTGCTCTCTAACTCATGCTTTTGTAAGAATAAAGCACCAGGGAAATACATGCAATTCCCCCAGTCTGAAATTTGGAGTTCAGAATTTGAGTGCAGTAACTGGGTTCTGTCCTGATACTGCTATAATTAGGTTACCTTTATTCCTTTATGTATAATTAACTTTGGAAACTGCTGGTTCAATCTGTGACAACCAGTGATACATCATCTTTAACCAGTCTGCACCATCATAAAAAAAATGCTGCTCAAGTACTAATTTATTGCTCTGTGACACAAATGGTGCATCTCAAACTCAGCCAATTTTGAGGATGGTTTCTGGGCTGTTTAAAAAGGCTTCTTCTGCCAGCTTTTGGAAAACGTTGCTTTAGAAATTATTATTTTCTGTTTCAGGACAAATCCATGAATTTGGTCCATTCATGTTAGCTATAGTGAGATGATGCATCTCTTGTCCATAAAACTTGAATAGTAGGGTGTCAGAAGTGATTTTTCTGAAGTTAACTTTTCCCATACTTGGAGTTATCAGTTTCTGTCGTGCTGGTGTGCATTTCAGTTGAGGTTTTATTACATTGTGTTGGCAGCACATTATGTTTTTTACACATGGATTTGATTGAGAAATGAAACTGGAATAAGAATGAGGTAGCAGCAGCATCTGCTGCAAGACTCAGCTATTGCTGTTGTCAATCAGCCTGATTGATTAAATATGGTGGTACACATTTTTATTAAAATGAAATACTTCTCTTGAAAAAGGACCATTACGCCAATAGACTATATGACTCTCCTGAAGAGTGTGCCTGAGGAAAAGTCCTCTTGGCAGAGTACAATAACTGTAGATTGCTGGAACCAATAGGGTAGTTCAGATTAGATCTGGCTGGTTTTATAAAGTGAATTTTTTTTGGCGTTTGGAAGATGTGAACCAGCATTTTGGGGGACGAAGCCCTGCAGAAGGGTTTGAATTTGGCTTGATTCCCAAACACTGTCCCTTCTTTTGCTGATGTCCCGTGGTCCACTTGGTTTTCAGGCATCTGGTATGACCCAGACCTTTTCAAAAATAAGAGCAAGCATCCTGCTCCACTGAAGTTCCATTTCTCTAATCTTCTATTCAAACCCCTTTTCAGCTTGCTGTTATTTTATAAATCTGAAAAGCAGACATCCAAACAGAGATGAGAACAGAGATTCTTAATAATGAGAGTAGACAGGTTATCCCATGGACTTGGATCAGAATCCAGCAAACAACACCCCTGTGTGCAAAACTCTGAAATTTGGAGGAACTTCAAAGAGGAAGTGGTGAGGGTTTTGGTATTAGATCCTTACAAAACCAAAGACGTGAAATAGGAAATCAGGACTGCTCCCTGGAGGACAAAGCAATGATTTGATTGGTCCTGTTCAATTTTCATGTGGCTGACTTTTTGTCTTGCTGTGGTCACTCAGGTCTCCTTTGCTGGGGCTGAGTATGCCTGGAGTGTTGATGCTTCATGCTGGCTCAGGTTAGCCTAAATTCCAGGGAGCCTGTTTAATCATGGCCTCCAGGAAAATGTTTCCTGTTGGAATCCATGTTGGACAATAACCCAAAGAGGCTTTGCATTAGTGTAAAACACAGAGTTTCAGAAGACGGCTTTTCAGAAAAATAAGTGGGAAATAAGAAAAGAAAAACCTTTGGAGTAATTCCTTTAACACACAGAATGCTTCTGCTGCAGGGCGTGTGTCAAGACTAATCTTGCAGGATTGAGATATTTTCAGCTGTATCCAATTTAGGTTTCAGCTTTTCATTTCAGAGGGATTGCTCCCGAAACAATCTTTCTCACTCCTCTCCCCACCCCCATCTTCTAAAGCCTGTTTGTAGATTTGCGGATTGCTAACAGATTTTAAGAACAAGATATCTCTGAAATACCACATAGCTAAAAGCCAAAAAACAGGAATACTTGAGAACTTCCTTTAAAAAAAATATTTTATCAAGGGGTGGTCTCCGGCTTTCAGTCAGCTTTCTTCTCTGGACTCAGCTATGAAGGATGAAAATCCCACAGAGATTTGCAGACTTAAACTGGGAGCTTCCTATAGGCTCCAATCCTTGTTTTAAGGTATGGCCTCTTTCTATCTGGTTTCTTTCTTGGAATCTTGGATCTCATCAATGCCAGATCCATGAACAGAGGCCACCAGCTGGATGTCAGAAGCAGAATATACAGTACATTGTCTGAAAGCACTCAGGTGTCCTGGCTGTGCAGCCAGGAGCCTGGAATGCTGCCACTGCTGGAGGTCAGGAACAGGTAGGGTGTCAGTAACTAGCTAGGAAGCACACATGTTGAGGGACAGGCCAAAAAGCAAACCTAAGTCCAGAGATTCTGGAAGGCATGTAACAGCAACCCAAACACTGTGTTGTGCCCTCATTCAGAGACAAAAGATCAAATGATTAAGAGTATGGGTGTCAATCCTACCTCGAATCCAGGTACTAATCCATTATCTATACTTTTGGGCAAATGGCTTAATCTTTCTAAATATCACTTTCCTCATCTGTAAAGTAGGGATTAAGCACCTTTCTTATAGAATTTTTGGTAGATACAATAAAATAATGTTAACTTAATCTCTTGTCTAACACATGGTCAATGCTTAATATGTTGTAGTGACTATGTTTTCCAATTTCTTAATTTGTTGTAGTGACTATGCTTTCCAACAATTCTAAATGTATGGCTCCTCACATGTATGGGTAAGGGGAATTTTTTGTCATTAAAAATTTCAGAGGCAGAGCAGACACGAGTCTGAGAGGGCCTGAGACCACAGAGCAGGTACAAAAGTGACCAGACTGGTAGTGGAACATGGTAAAAGAAAGATGGTCCATTGGGACCTAGCTCTAGGTGGGACAATGCTCTTATATAAAAAAATTGAGTGACTTGCACTAGCTATTTGTTTTGTCTCCTCAATTTCTGGTAGTTTTGAAGAAGTTTTGGCTGCCTTAGTTTTGTTGCTCTTGCTATTATTATGGTATATTTTATTTAACTTTTTGTTAAAGTATAACATATTAAAAAGTGCATCATCTTAAGTGGAGAATGCAGTACATTTTCACAACTTGAGCACACTCATGTAACCGGTAGCCAGTTCAAGACCAGAACACTTCCAGGACCCCCAGAGTCTTGTCCCCTTCTAGTCACCATTCCTACGTCACAGGGAACCACTATTCTGATTTCTACCACCAGAAACCAGTTTCATCCAGTTTGGGACTGTATGTAAATAAAATCATATACTCTGTGCCTCTTTTATACCTGGCTTATTTTGATCAGCATTTGTTTGTCAGATCCATCCACACTGTGGCTTGCATTTGGAGTTCATTCATTCCAAATACATACTGTAATATTCCATAGTGTGAATGTATCACTCTATTCAATGTAGGTGAGTAATTGGGATGTTTCCAATTTAGGGACATTGTGGATAGTGTTTCTCTGAACATTCTTGGATGTGTCTTTTGGTGAACTTGTGCACTCATTTCTCTTGAGTGTATCACTAAGAATGCAATTACTGTGTCAGCTATAGTAGGTGCTGTCAAACAGTTTTCCAAAGTGACTGCACCAATTTACTCTCCCCAGTAATGTATGTCAATTCTGTGGTTCCGCATCTTCCCCATCACTTGGTATTGTCTCTTTGTCATTATAAACCTTCTGGTGGGTCTAGTATACTGCACTATGGCTTTAAACTTTCATTTTCCCAGTGACAAATGAATTTGGGCACATTTTTTGGACTGGAAATCTGTGACTTGGAGAAGCTAGAAGCTCCCTTCAAAGACGTATAACTAATAGGTGATTATAAATGACACTCTATGTCAACACTGCTTCTCCAAACCGAAGTGTGGATTTAGGCCATAGTGATAAGAAGAGGGGATGTCATGCTTCCTCACAGTCTGCATTGGCTCTTTGCATCTTGAGTGGTATATTCTGTTCCCGGTCCTCCACTTTAACAAGGATGTAGATGAATGAGGGTATGTTTAGAAGAGAGTGATTAGGTCAGCAGTCAGACCAGCAAGGGGAATAGTAAGAATAACTAGGATGGTTAAACCTATAGGGAGACATCGAAGGGGGAACAGAAAAATTGCCATTTAATTTATGGAAAGTATCTTCTGAAAGAGGGGGCGGGTTTGTTCCATGGGACCCATGAGGCCAAACTATAAAAACTACAAGAATGAAGATTGCAGGATGGAAAAGTTCAGCCCCTTGTTATCTTGCTCTTTCTTCTGGTTTTGGCCTACACAGCAAGGTCAGGACAGTCTTCCTTGTGGGCCACAAAATATTCTCAGCTAATTTGTGTAGCTGAAATAGATTCTGTAAATAGGGAACACCTGAGATTACAAGTGCCCCTCCCACCCCTGCTGCACTTCATAATTTTATTTTTCCTGACAAATATTTATGGACTCCTCCAAGCTGTAGAGCCCATTCCTGAGTTCTTCACAAAGGACAGACATGATTACAACTGGAGGTCTCATATATTCACTGAGGAATTCTCAAAAAATACAAAACAGCCAATTAGGGCTATAACAGACAAACAATCAAGCAAGGAAGACAGTGTGTGGAGACATTTGATGATGTTTAGTTGACTCAAGGTGAGTGAGAGATGCTGATGGCCAGGGACCAAGTTTGCATGAGGCTAATAAGGTCTCCAAAAAGATGCAAGAAATAATTTGATTTCAAAGGAAGGAATGGCTAAACTAGGGCTTTTGGAAAGGAGCAGACAAGGCAAGCCAGGCAAAGGAAGGAGAAGGAATCAAGTTCAGAAGTAAGGAAGATGAGATCCTTGAGGGAAGAGTGCTGTGGAATGAAGGACGTGTGAGCGGAGGGGATGGAGGGAGAAAGGTCAGGGATCAAAGGGTAGGAGTTATTTCAATAGGTCTATAAATCCACATAAGTGTCAAATAGTGTCTGTATGCATAATGTATAATATCACACACACAGACATTTATGTTGACTTTGAAATATGCACAGATGTTGTATTGATTCAAATATACTTAAAAAACATACTGAACTCATAGTTGATTTTGTCATGTATTTTCTCAATCAACAATTCTAAATGTATGGCTTCTCATGTGTATGGGTAAGGGGAATGTTTTGTCATTAAAAAGGTGTCTTATACTTGCAATCATTGGTAACTATTAGTCTGGAATATGGCTGTTGGTATCAATCTACAGAAAACTGTAGAAATGCAGATTATTAAGTAGGAAAAAAACACGTGAAGTCTGAAAGGGAGTTTGGGTTACTCACTTATCACTCTCAGGGCTGAAAGGAATCCAGATAGCTCATATTATACATTCCTCTACTTCTGGCCACAGTCAGACCTCATCCACCTTAGACAGATGACAATCTATCTTATTTTCTGTCATTATTTGGATTTGTTTCCCAACATTTTTGAGTGGAAATCACTGCAGTGGGTACCGTGAGAAATGCAAAGGTAAGTAAATTGTGTTCCTTGCTTTCTGGAAAGAGAAATACAACTACTTGCTTGAATCTTTTATTTTGAAATTATATAGCTCTCTCTACCAGGATTTCTTTACTGAATCTAAGTTTGACCTTTGGGAGATTATCACGGAGTGATAGTTTTGATCCACATTTTCTTGCCACAAAAGGATGCTGGTGCTTAAAAGACAGGAAGAACAAGAGGCTAGATGCTCTCTACAACCTATTTCATTGATGTCCACAGCACTATTCCAACACCATTGGAGAAAATATAGTAAGGGCACTGAAGGAGCCTAGCTGGAGTTGCAATTATGAGAAAGACAATCTCCCTCCCATTTCTCTTGCTCCCTCCAGCACACCCACACCCACACCCACACACACCTTGTAAATGATGCATTCATAAAACAGCTAATCAGTGTTGGAACAGGCAAGCAACCAAACAAAAAAAGACATTTTAAGAAAGGCTCCTATTTTCTCACTGATAGGACACACGTTAACTAAACTTAGCAACAGCTACTCTGGTGGGAAGACATTTTTCTTTGGGCTGTCAGCAAGTTTTGATTCCCACCCCCCGCCCGTTCTCCCAACACATATCTAGAAAAATTCCAGTATGATAACACCATTTTAGCAGTTAGCTAAATAGCTAGTGTAGTGCAGGAAGTACTTTCCATCCCTTTCAAAGTGGAAGGATGGGGTCATTTCGCTTTTCCAACCAAGCTGTGAACTCTGGATAGTGGAGCACTACCATCCCCCAAAATAACAGATCTAGAAAGACCTTTGAGTTGAGCTTTGAATGACGAAATCTGACATACCTTCCATCACAGCTGTGCATATATTAGTAGCTCTGTACATGATTATTGACTGATTGAATTAATACACCCAAAAAAGCACATACACATGTATATTTAGCAGAAAGAGAACGTCATACATATGTGAAAACAGAAGGGGAAGCGTGAAGGCTATTCAAAGTTGGTAGCAGGATTAGAAATGCCTCATACTAATTAAGCTAAGGAAGGTGAGGTGTTAAATTGGCCTCAGAGGATCAAAAGGACAGATATGTTGGGATGGATCCAAAAGCTATTCCATGGGACTGGAAAGGGAGAAAGAGGACTATTGCTTAGAACAGTGAGAACTGAAGAGCAGTATGATATTCAAAATCATTTATTCAAGTACTTACAAGATGCAACAAAAAAGTGACAGGGTCCCTATCCATAAGAAACCCACAGTCCAATGGAGGAGATAAGTGCAAAAGCACACAGATTAGAATATAATGGATTAAGTGATAAAGTTGGATAGACATGATGTTTATAGACTTATGTAGAAGGGTCACTGACTGCATATGTTCCATAGGTAAAGAAAGGCTTCCTCTAGTGATTAGCCAGGCAGAGTATGTGCAATGGAGTTCCTGGTACAGCAAACTACATGTGCATGAGAGAGTATGATAAGTTAGGACAGTGGTTCTTAACTATGACCACATATTAGAGCCACTGGGGGGATCTGAAAAACAACCAATCAACTTCCACTTCTGGCTATGATTGCATAAGAATATGCTTGTATGAGAATATATTTCCCAGTGAAGATAATAAAAGCTCTATAAAAGAAAAAAACAAACAATTCCTTGAAGACATTGGAGAATAACCAAATCAGCCAGGCATTGTGGGGCCAGGATCCTAGAAAAAAGTGATGCTCAATATTTTCTGATGCTTTTATTCTGGAAGTATTTACTGATTTATAAGCATAATGGGGCTGAGAGACTAAGCAGAAAACAGTGAATCAGAGCTTTTGGCAATCTCATGGGGCTATCAAGACAAAATCTGGAGTTCAGAGTTACCAAGGTGATGGGGACATGGCAGACATGGCAGACCAAGATTCCAGGGAAAAGAGAACCTCGGAGAAGTGAGCCCTATATTCTCTCTTGCTTTCATCTTGAGGCATTTGCCAATTTCTAAATTGCATGTGCCAGCATAGAGACTATAAAGCAATGCAGAACTTTCTGCAGTCTCAGAGGGCCTGGGTGGGGGAGGGGCAATTAATGGGGTGCAAAACACAATACAGAAGAGGGGCTTATAAACATTGAGGCTTTCAGTTGAAACCTATTGAGGCTATACACTGAGATTAAGGGAAGACCTAAAAAAGGTCAACTCTTATGAAAACCAAAATCAAGTCTTAAATTATCTCAGTTATTACTCAGACAAGGTGATCTTTTCTACTTTAATTGCCAGCCAGAAGGAAATTAAAATCCCTGTGGAGAAAGATAACGTTACCCAAATTCTCTACAATTTATTATACATAATGCCCAGCATTCATTTTAAAATTACTCATCATTCTAGAAGGAAAAACAAGAGAAGGAAACAGAAAATGGAAGCAGACCCATAGGTAATTCAGGTATCATAATTTGACACAGTCTTTAACTGTGATACATATGTGCAAAAAATAGATGACAAGATAGAGGAGTTCACCAGAGAGCTGAAATCTATAAATAAGAATTAAAAGGAATTTCTAAAACTGAAAACTACAATAATTGAAATAAGTAATTCAATAGATTAACTTCACAGAACAATAGATAAATCAAAAGAAATGATCAGAAAACTTAAGTGTAGGCTAGCTGAAAATATCAGAATGAAGCACAAAGAAAAAGAAGGTTGGAAAACACCAGAAAGGGGTGTAAGAGACACTTGGAACATGGTGAAAAATTCTAACAACCTGTAAGCATAAACTCAGAAATAGAAGAGAAAGAGAATATGTTGGAAGCAATATTTGAAGAGATATTCTCTGAGAATTTTCCAGAACGGATGGAAATCATCCAGTTACAAATTCAGTATGCACTGTGAACACCAAATAGAGTAAATACAAATAAAACCTTACCTAGGAACATAATAGTCAAACTGCTTAAAATCAAAGATAAAGAGAAAATCTTAAAAGAGGCCGTATTAAAAAGACACATTAACCTTAAGGGAGCAGCAATGAGACTGACATTTGATGTCTCAACAGAAATGCTGGAAGCAAAAAAGACAATGGAAAGATATATTTATCAAGCTGAAAGAAAATCTCTCCCATTCTAGAGTTCTATACCCAGCAAAAATATCCCTCAAAAATGAAGATAAAATGAAGACATTTTAGACAAGCAAAAGTTGAGAGAATTTGCTAGCAATTGATACAATAAGATGAATACTAAAAAGAGTTCTTTAGACAAATGAAAAATAATCTCAGATAGAAATACAGAAATGCAAGAAGAAATGAACAGTACAAGAGGTATATGTACAAATTAATGAACATGTATAAATTAAATGAATGTTTATTATGTATAACTACCACAAAATCATATCTTGTGATTTTAAAAGAACATAGAATTAAAATGCATAATAGAGATAAGGGTAAATGTAGTTCAAGAATTCTGAGATTGTTGCATTATCTGGGAAATAATAAAAGTATCAATTTATAATAGATCCTAATAAAGAAAAGACATGTAATGTAATCTCTAGGGCAGTGTTTTTTGAAGTGTGATTCCTGGACCAACTGGATCAGCAGCACCTGAAAACTTGGTAGAAATGCAAATTCTTGGGTTTCCCCTAGACCTTCTGGAGAAGAAAAATCTGAGGTAAAGCCCAGAAACCTGAATTTTCAAATGCTTTCCAGCTGTTTCTGATGCATGCTAAAGTTTGAGAATCACTACTTTAGAATAACCACTGAAAGAATAATAAAAGAATTTACAACTAACAAGCTAATATTAATATAAGGGGAGGATGGAATAATAGAAATTCTTGATTAGTCCAAAAAGAAGAAAGAAAGGGAAAATAACAGATGAGAGAAGAAATGGGACAATTAGAAAACAAAGTGGCGGATTTTAAAACCACATGCATCTGTAATTATTTTAAATATAAATGCATTAAACATTCAGTTAAAAAATATTGTCCAAATGGATAAAAATGCAAAATTCAACTAAATGATACTTAAATAAAATACACATTTTAAATGTAAGGGCACAGAGAAATTGGAAGCAAAATGATAGAACAAGCTATACAAGAAAACATTAGCCAAAATAACTGGTATAGCTATACTAAAATCAAACAAAGCAGACTTTAGGAAAAGAAGCAATTCAAAATGTTAGAACATTTCAAAACTTTAGAAGAGTCAACCTCTGAGGAAGATATAGTAATTATATATTTAAAATAGCCTCCAAATAAATAAAGCAAAAAATGACAGATTACAGAAAAAATAGAAAATTTTACTAACAAAGTGTGAGATTTTAACATAGCTCTTTCAGTAACTGATAAAGTAAATACATAAAATATCAGAATTACAGAAAATGTGAACAATACAATTAACAAACCACCTAATTGACATCCATAGAACTCTGCAACTTATAATTGCAGAATATATTTTCTTTTCACGTGCTCATAAAATAATTACCAGAATAAACTGTTAACTGAACAATAAAACAAATTTTAAGAAACTTCAGAGGATGGATATCATATTCCAGAATAGATTCTCTGATTATAATGAAGTTTAACTATATGTAAATTAAACCCATGACTCAGAAAAGAAATCAAAATAGACCCCAAAGATCTAAACAAATTCGAACCTAGTCATATACAACTAAAAGAATGCATCATGACCAAATGGAACTTATGCCAAGAATGGAAGGTTAACTTACATTTAGAGAATCAATCATTATAATTCACCACATTAACAGAATAAAGGAGGGAATATATAATCATCTCAAGAGATACAGAAAAAGTGCTTCATAAAATTAAAACTCTGTTCATTATTAAAACTCTCAACCATGTAAGATTAAAGGAATCTTAATTTGTAAAGGATATCTATTTAATTCTGAAATATTGAAAGCTTTCCCTTTGATATTGGAAGTGGGACAAGTATGCTCACTATTACCGTTTAGACACATCACGATTATGTATTTACAGTATCCAAAAACAATATATAGATAAATGATTAGAATTAAGAACTTAATTCAGCAAAGACACTGGCTACAAGAACAATATAAAATTACTCACAAATAATGCAAAAATAAAGTTTTAAAAATGGATTAAAATCCAAAATTTATAATGGATTAAAATTACCAAATACTTTGGACTATGTCTACAGAAATAGCTAGACCCCCACACTTTCAATTACACAACATTTTTGAGAGAAATTAAAGAAAACCTAAATAAATGGAAGGATACACAGTGTTTGTGGATCATAAGGTTTAATTTTGTAAAGATGTCCACTTTTTCAAAATTGATTTATGGGGTCAATACAATTCAATTCAATATCGCATAATTTTTTTAAAAAGTGACAAGCTGATTCTAAAATACGTATAACATGGGTCAAAAGGAGTGAAGACAATCTGGAAGAAGAACAAAGCTGGAGGACTTACACTATATAAAGACTTAATATAAAGCTATGTTGTTTAAGCAGGCGGAATGGGTGAAAAGATAGACAAACAGATGAATGGAACAGAATAAAGAATTCAGAAGCATACCTACACATATATGGTTGTTTGTCTTGTGAATAAGTTGCCGCTTCAGTGCAGTAAAAAACATAGTCTTGTCAATAACTGGTTTGAGGTTAATTTGATATCCATTCAGAGGGGAAAAAATTAACTCCTATCTTACATCATACACAGAAATTCTTTTAATGTGGATTATAAATCCAAATATGGAAGGTAAACAATAAATATTCAAAATATTGCATAGGAGAATATCTTTATCAACTTGCGTGCTCAATATTTTTAAAATCATACATAAAATCATGACAAACAATTGATAAATTGGACTTTATTAGAATCATTAAGATTAAGAATGAAAAGACACCAGAGAGAGTGAGCAGACAAGCCACAGCATGAGAGAAGGTATCTGCAATACAATCATCCAACAAATAATTTATGTACAGAACATATATATATATATAAAGATCTCCAGCAAATCAATATATAAAAACAGACCATCACTTCTCAAAGGAAGGAATGGACCAAATGGCCATAAGTATTTGGAAAGATTTTCAAGTTCGTTTGTTATCAAGGAAGTTATAAACAAGATGCGATACAACTATACAGCCACCAGAATGGTTAAAATGTAAAACAAAACTCAAATACCAATTTTTGGAGAATGTGGAGCAAATGGTACTTTCACATACTGTTAGTGAGAGTATTAATTAGTACAACACTTTGGAAAACTATTTGACATTATTTACTAAAAGTGAACAAATCTGTATCTTATGATTCAACAATTTTACTCCTAGGTATAGATATGCAAACTCGTGGGCACCAAAAGAGATGTCAAGAAAGTTTGAAGCAGCATTATTCATACATAATATTCCTAAATGGAACAAGCCAAATGCCAATGAACAATAGAATGGGGAAATAAGCAATAACACATTCACAGAGTAGAATCCTCTATAGTAATGGGAATCAACAAGTTACAATAACAAACACAAAAATATGGATGAATCTCACAAATAAATTATTGAGTGAAAGAAGTGAGATATCAAAGAATACATGCTACATGATTCCATTTATATGTAGTCCAAAAACAGGCAAAATTTAATCTATGGTGATAGGAGCAAGAACAAAGTTTACCTGGAAATGTACCTATGACTTGGAGGAAGCACCAAGGAGAGTTCTGGCATGTGAGAAATGTTCTCTGGCTTGATATGGTGGTAAAATGAAATGTTCGCTTTGTGGTTGGCAGACCTGAGCTTGAATCCTGGCTTATTAGGGGTATAACCCCAACGAATATCTTAACCTCTCCAAAATCTCAGGTTCTTCATTTATAAAGTTCAGATACTAAGACCTAGTAAGGATTAGTGAGATGACATAGGTAAAATTCCTAGGTCAGAGCCTCACCTGAGCTGAATGCCCCATAGATGTTAATTCCTTTCACCCCACTTTGTATGCACCTCCAACCCCTCATTTCCCTTACCCCCCATGTACATCAGTGAGGTATTCTTTATGAAAAGACTTATGTAATGGGACCAGCAGCCATCTCTGCAATAGGGATGCAGCCAATGGCTATTCAGCAGAGTAAAGATATCTGACTGGACTGGGGACCAAACCTATAACATTGACTTAATTGGGCTGGGGTGCAGGCTGTGGGTACAGCACCTATGCCTCAAGTGTAAGGGAGCATTTGTAGTTCCAAATCTTTGTGGGAAGAGCATGGCCTCTCTGATGCTGATAGATGCCTGTCATTCTCCTTCATTCAGTCTCTTGGCATAAGCAATGATGTGGAGGGTACTTCGTGTATTTGGCCGAATCCCAATTGGCAGGATTGGATTTTACCTCCCTGGATTCTCCCCGCAATTCCTCTTGGATCGAGTGTCCTCGGCTTCCTGTCCTAAACTGCTGGAGGGCGAGCGGCAGGCAGCTGGGAAACATCTGCCACTGCATTCCACCTTCATTAGAGAGGTGGACAAAGTGATATATGTGTGAATTCTTCCAATCGTGTGTGTTTGTGTGCACTTGTATAAAATTTCACTTTTAAGGCCCTTCTTGGAGTCTTGGGGATGAAAGGCAGCATGGAGTTGAGCTGTCGTTATTACAGTGAGTCCCTCGTATTGCTTTGGCAGATATAATGTTTCCCAGGCATATAACATTTTTTTTTTTTTTTATTTAAAGAGGCAGCCTAGAGCACATTCCAGCTTGAAAGGTTTTCCTTTCTGGATGGTGGTTTCCTTCTCCGAGTCCTTGGAAAATGTTGCCACATGTTTTACTGGAATGATTGACTTCCTAGAAAAGAGCGTGTAGAGCCCTTGTAAAGATTTAATTTTTATGGGTTCTCTAATTCTTTCCGGAAAAACAGATCACTACTCAAAGTGACTCTGTGGGGTGTAGACCCTGATGGGAAGGCTGAGGCCGGGACCAAGGGTGCTGAGAGTTCCCATTTAGTGGTGATGCTGGTGGTACATTGCAGGCTGTGGAGCTCAGGGCCAGAGGAAAGAAGGTCTCCCATAAACTTGATTTGAGTTTTGACTCCATTTCTTCTTAGTTGTGTGTCCTTGGGCACTTAATCTCATCCCTGAAATCAGGACCACAATATCTGCACTGTGTGATTAAATGAGATAGTGTATAGCAGTGGTTCTCAAGTCAGACCACTTTGCCCCCCAGGGGACATTCAGTAATGTTTGAAGATGTTTTTGGTTGTCACAGATGAAGGGCGTGTGTGTGTGCTGCTGGCATCTAGTGAGTAGAAGCCAGGGTGCTGCTAACCATCCTACAGTGCACAGAACAACCCCCCACAAAGAACTAATAGGCCCAGAGTGCCAATAGTGCCGAGGTTGGGAGACCCTGGTGTACGTGACCACGTGGGGCAGAGCTTCCCTCCCTCTCCTCTTTCCTTTGGTCTATAATCTCCTCCCCAAGCTTTCTCCCTGCTGAGGATGCCCTTGGAATTTTAGATGTTTCCTTGACTGGTTTGCTCTCCCATTCTTCACAGTGGTTATTTTGGAGATCTTCATTCCTGTAAGACCTCATAACCTACCAACTCTTTCCTCTCACTCTTAGCAGGTGACAAACTGACAGAGAAAATAGACATTTGATGAGAGTTCATTCAACTTTCTGCTTCCAAACTCACTGACCAACCTTATCTACTTCTTCTTCTTTGCCTTTGGAGTCCTGATTTTCTTTGGGTGTTGGGTGGAGATGCCTTCATCTCAGAGAAGAGAGTCTAGCCTTGTTCCAGGGACGAAGCTTCAGTCCCAACTTTAGGTAATATGATGTATCAAGGAGTCTTCTAGAGGCCTCCTGGAAAATATTTTTCTCTCATTTAAGACGGAGATATATGAGGAGAAACTCTCTGCCCTGTGCCAACTCATGCTTCCTGACTATGAATTTGTCATCTAAGGTTTGATCCTCAGTGCTATTATAGCCATCTTGCAACCACGAGGCAAAAGTGAAGCAAATCACAGAGCTGTTAATTCTGAGACCAGCTAACACTAAGCTGCTTAACTAATGGTAGCAAAAAGCTACTCCCTGACTTCTAAGATCTGAGTTCATGTCACAGTCCTACAGGATTTGGGCCTGAAAGGATATCTAACAAATATACATCTTGTTTTATTCTTGCTCCAGGGAAATACCTTCTGGATCGTATCTCCATCCATCTCCCTCAGGATTCTCCTGTATCATTGTTTCCTTCCTCTCTTCTATACATTTTTAACCTTTCTTTCCTATTGGCTTCTTCTTATGACATGCTCAAATCTATGCCACCTTGAAAAACAACATCATTCCCCAAACTATTCCCAATCTCATCCCCTTCCAGGTACTTCCCTATCTTTCATCTTAACCGTCATAGTGAGTTCTTGGTGAGTTTTTTCTACACTTGCTGTCTCTTCCTCCCCAAATCCCACCTGCCTCTCAACACTGGCAATCTGGATTCCCCTGGAACTTGCCCAAGTCACCAAGACTCCCACTGCCTTATCCAATAAATACTTCTCAAATCTTATCTCATCCTGACAACACCCTCTCCTTCCTCGGCTTCTGTAACACTGTGTTCTCTGTGGGGTTTCCTCCCACCACTCCAGCTGACTTTCAGTCTCTTGTATTGAGTCCCTTTCTTCTGCCCACATCTTAGAGGGTTCTCTGCCAGCTCTCCTGTCTTCCCCTTTGCTCCTAGTCTCTGGAAAATCTCATCGAAAGCCCAGCAGTTGTTTATCATCCATATACTCCCAAACTTCTGTCTCTAGTCCAGAACGTTCCTGATTTGAAATCCACGTATTAATTTGCTCTTGCCCAACTCCACTTCGATATCTCCCAAGAACCTCAACCTTGACATACTCCAAGTTAATTTCGATGTCTTTCCTCAAAACCTCAGATCAGTCAATGGTGGAACATTTTTTCCTAGATGCGTAAGCCTGGGAACCACTGTTGACTTCTTCCTTTCCTCATCTTTACTCCAATGTTTCATGAATGCTGAGTCGTATTCTCTAAACATCTTTCTGTTTTCTCTGGTCCCCTATAATGTCTCCATTAACTAAGTTCTTACAGCTCTTTCCTAGCTTTTCTCCCTGTATCTATCTTGCCCTGCCACAGCTCATTTTGCTTTCTAAAATGCAAATCTGATGATGTGTGTCACTCTCTTGCTTAAAATTCTGCATTGGCTCATATGGTATGATCCAAGCTCATTACTGTGATTTATGAAGCTCTGTTGTCTGGTCACTTCTTCCCTTGCACTCTCTGAGACAGTGTAAGCATGAGCCTCAACCTTCTCCTAGACTCTTCCACTACCACTCCCTCTGCCCCGCCCCACCCCAGCCTGGACGACCACTTGTCTCTGGAAGCTGAGATGTCACCTGCTTTTCACAAGTCCTCCTCACTCACCTGCCTGGATTAGAAGCCACTCCCATGTCTCATGTCTCCTTCCCACCTTGGAGCAAATAACTCACTGAATTCAAGTCCTTTCTTTGTGTATCTGTATCCGTGGTAAACTGTAAGCTACATGAGGGCAGGCCTTGTGTCTAACTTATTCAGCATTCGTAGATGCTCACTGAATATTTGTGGAGTGACAAGAAAGACAGGATGAATGAGCAGTTATGGAAGTGTCAAGTGTCCTCCGTCATACCACACAGATGACATATCCCTCTGCCAGTGGCCAAGCCCCTTCCTCCTTTTCCACGTCTCTCTTCTGTGTCCCACTTTCAACCCATCACCTTCTAAAGTCCACATGCATTTTCTGCCCACCTTCACTTATGCAATCTTTTCAAGTTTCATTTAATGCTTAGGACAATTGTGAGGCAGCATTATTACTTTTGTTGTAGAGATAAAGTTCAGAGAGGTAAGTAAACTTCCAGAGGTCACACAGCTGAGGAGAAGCAAAGCCAGGATTCAAATGTTTGTCTTTTAAGCCCTGTGTTTCTCCAGCCACAATAATGAATGTTTTATTAGAGGTGTTTTGTTTACAGTATTGTTTAGCTGTTTGTGTGAATTCATTGTATATTGCTATCTAGAGAGTTGAGACAATGGAACTGGTCTTTTCTTAACTAGTATGGTCTCAGGAAATGCTTGTTGGTAGGTTAACTGACAATTTCAACTTAAAGGTGTCTGCAAATTCTGGGCAGAGGGTTAGGAAAAAAGGGGTGTTCTTTAGGGTTGATTTCAAGACTCCACCTGGTTTCCTGAAGTTTGCATGGCCTAGAAAGTTAGCATCCAGGTTTATGTTTCTGCAGCTTGGTCATGATTGGGTGCTTTGTTAACAGAGCTCCAGGGCTGCTAAACACAGCAAGTGGTAGCCCTGTCAGCACCCAGGGGCTCCTGGGGGAGTCCGTTTCTAGCATTTGGATTCTACAAGATCCCTTTGAAAAATTTAATACTAACCAATCTGTCATCACTGTTTCTCAAGAAAAAGCCACAGTTGGTCTCCCTCTTAGTATTATTCATTTGTCCTTTTATTTATTCACCAAATATATATATTCAAAAAACAACCGCAGGTTTTGCATTATCCACTGGGAACACAGATCACAAACAATTACAATGACTAAAAAAATTCGGGGGGTGGAGTGTTAGGAAAGGCTCTCTGGAGGAAGTAATGACGTAGGGATGAGGAAGATATATGAAAACATTATCCAGGTGTAGTCTGGAAAGCACTGTGGCAGGCACAGGAAAGGGATGCAAGAGAAGCCCAAGTCTTGGTCCCTGCCATTTGGAAACTCAAAATGAAGTTAAATGGGCAAGGCAGCCTCGTATGAAATGGTTAAGAAACTCAGACGAGCAGTAGCTATTAAGTATCCAAATGGATGGGATAGATTTTAAATTCTAAACAATACCTATAAGGTGAGATCACTGGTTTAAGGGATCTGGGAAACTGGAGATACTTCAGTTTGATGAAGAGTGGAAGGCTCAGGATGAGAGCCTCACCGCCTAAGGCTACCTCCTGGGGAAGTGAGTTCCCCGTCATTGGGGATATTCAAGCAGGTCCAGAGGGCCACTTATGGATAAGGTTGGGTGGTCAGGGGAGGTGGCAGAATTCATATACATAGGAGAACAGTGTGTTCTGAGATTCAGTTGTTCAAATACCTCTCATGATTTTTGTTATACCTCAACCCCAACCGTGTTATGATTTAGTCACTGTTTTAAAGAGATATATTTTAAAAGAAGGCCAGTGCAGATCAACATTTACAGTGTAAATTATCTCTAACATTTTAACATTTATTAAGCAAAAGAAAGTAATAAGGTGTAAAAGAGTGTGATGGATCCCATCACTTGTGTAAAAAGATATATATGCGTATATATACATATATATATGAATAGGTTTATATATATATTTTTTATTTATCACCTATTGCTAGAAATTTTCAAATTATAAAATAGCTGGTAATGCTGATTGCCTCTGGAATGGGATACTGACAGTTCAGTGCACATATTACCGACTCAAAACAATTGAAAGAATGAGAAATATTTTAAAAACTCAGTATCAGTCATGTGCCCTTTTGTATATTAGAATGTATGCTATATGTCTGCAGAAGGAAGACTTGAGAGGCTAACACCAAGAGGCTGCCTTTCTTTTTTTTTTTTTGGCGGTACGCGGGCCTCTCACTGTTGTGGCCTCTCCCACTGCGGAGCACAGGCTCCGGACGCGCAGGCTCAGCGGCCATGGCTCACAGGCCCAGCCGCTCCGCGGCATGTGGTATCTTCCCGGACCAGGCACGAACCCGCATCCCCTGCATCGGCAGGCGGACTCTCAACCACTGTGCCACCAGGGAAGCCCCTTGGCTGCCTTTCTTTATTTTTCTATATTTTCCAAAATTAGTCCAGGGGACATATACATGGTTTTTGATTTTAAAATTGTGTTCAGTGACATTATTGGATAATGGAGAATAAAGCAAACAGGTATAAGCGGTAGGAGGAAGTAGTGAGAGCTCCACACAGGCTGAGAGTAGAGATGGGAAGAACCATGGCCTCGAGGGACCTTTGTGATCCAAGAGGGAGTTTCAGCCTGGTTGGAAAAGGTTGGACCAGGGATTGGGGTGGCGGTTTCACACGTGGGATCAGAGACTGACCTCCATGTTCTACAGTGAAGGGTTGAGGGGTAGGGAATGGCTTTGGCTCGAGAAGGAGCCCTGGAGGCTGAGAGCAGAGCAGCGCCTGTGGAAAAAGAATGAGGAAGCTGGAGAGCAGGGGGCACGGGGAGGAGTTAAGCCTGAGGCAAGAGGGTGGTGATGGGACCCCACGCGGACGCCAGGGCCACTGAATTGCACGGTCCCGGGGGCAGCTTTCAGTTTGCAGTTATAGGCACAACCTCAGTAGCTGGACATGGCAGCCCTGTCTGGGTGGCAGGAGGGCTGCTAGGCAGGGTGAGGGCAGGCTTAAGGGGACCCAGAAGTGACAGTTGAGGATGGGCAGTGGGGAGGCAGGGCCTTAGGAAGGGTCCTGCACTGGGGTGAGCTGGGGCCCGATGACGAGGGGACAGGTGGCCAGTCTGGGAAAATCTGGCATGGGGGAGCTTGTGTCCCAACTGCAGAGGTGGCACAAGCTGTCCTCCTGAGGTGGAGTGTGACCTTGGTGCGTCTGCTGGTCAGCAATGGGCAGACGAAGTCGCTGTGTTATCCGCACGTGGTTCAATCATGCCCATTCCAGGGGGTGTGGGCATGCCACACTTTAGGAAGTGCTGGCTGGATTGGAGGGGGGCACTGGATGACCTCAGAGGCCGTAGAACAACAGGAGGTGTACGATTCTAGGAAACTAAGAAAAGTCCTAGCTGACTTGAGTTGTTGAGGTGGCAGGAGGGCCTGTGGTTTCCGAAGACGGAGAAGACAAGCGGGAAGGAGATCTGTGAAAAGTAGGGCATCTCCTCAGACTTGATTTGTTGGATAAATGCACGATGCCCTGAGAGGAAGGGCCTCGGGCAGCAGAGAGGAAGAGAACATCACCCTTCCCTTTTTCTCGTGGTTGATGGAAGGGGTCCCGCCTCAGCGGGATTTAGTAAAAATCAACTTGGCCTTCCACCCTGATCCAAGCTATTGAAAATTCCGGTTCATGTAAGCCATCTCTCTCAGATGGCCTTACCAGTCTCCTTGGAAATAAACTTAAGGCCTCTCAGAAACCTTAAATTTGAGGCTCGAAGAACATTCTTTCCCACAGTTCTGAAACCTAACACTGTATTCCTTTCTCTGTTTGGGATTCCAGCAGAGATGGCTGCTTCCCTCTCTTTTCAGACGAGGCAACAAGATGACATACTTTCCTTTCTCCTAATTTCCCTTAGAAGAGAATGACATTTGCTTATACAGTTCTATTTTTTTCCTTTTGGTTTTTAATTATAAAAAGCTTCTAGCCGCTGATTTATTATATAGGGAACGAATTGTGTCTTTGAGACCCACTGCACTGTAATTACTTGAGTTAGCACTGCAGATATCTATGCAGGGGCCAGCAGTCAATTTTGACTCAGAATAGATAATACACGGACTGCTATTAAGTTTAATGTAGATTAATGTGAGTTGCTTCCCTTTGCATGTATGTACGCAGGTACCAATAATTAAGATTAATTTCCACTAGATAGAATGGCCTTCACTGTGCACAGTGCCAGAAAATGCTTCTTTAATAGCTGTTAATTGGATATATTTGCTTTGATGGTGAAATCCTGATTAGTCTTGTTACCCCGAAAACTCCCCTCCTTGCTACTCCCACCCCTGCCCACTCTTTAGGAGAAAAAGAGATTGATGATAGCAGAGTCAGAGCTTTGGAGGTGATGAGCTCTTCTGCACCCTTTCACTCAAACCCACCCCATTCACTCCAGTTCTGAGTGAATCAGCCCTCGCTGCTTCTACTGGCTGAAGGCCTACTGTGTGCTAGGTGCTTTATTTACAGGTTCATTCCTAATGACAACAGTGTGAGGTGGAAATGACCCCCCTGTTTATACAAATGAGGATCTGGAGGTTGAGCCAAGTTAAGACATTTGCCCAGATCACAAGCTAAAAGTTGGTGAGAGAATAGGAATCCCAGTGGGTTCATTCTCCGAGTAGATACATAAGGATTTTAAAAATGGCCGAGATGGGCCATTATGCTATTGGCACTGTTGTTCTTTTTCTATTTTCTTGTTTCTCTAAAGGTCTTCAAGCCTGAACTGAAGCAACAGCTCCCTCATCTTCTCTGTGTCTCTCTTCACTATCACTCACCCCCTTCCCTGTATGGAATGGTTCAAGGCCAATGAGAAACAAAAGGCAAACCCTCAGTTAGTCAGAAGCACCAGGACAAAGCCCATTCATTTCTTTAATGGGTCTCAAAGGCTGGTTTATGTACGGCAAAGTTGTGAAATGGTAATAGTTCTAGAGAGAAGCTCTACTTCTCCTTAGCACTAATGCCCCTCTCTATCCCCATTCTGCAATGGGAGCTTCCTTCCTTATATTTGCACGTTTTTCTCATTGCACAGGTACTCTTATAAAAAGCAAAGTTCCCTGGCAACAGTAACTCATAACCGGCTTCTACTGGCTGACTCCGGTAGTGAAGGGATTTGGTTAAGGGAACCATATGAGAAGGAGAAAGGCACCAAGATGAACGTGGCTTTTCTCCACTTTTGCTCCAGGCTGGTGGAGCCTCCAGCATCCCTGAGGTACCAGAGAGAGGAATGATTCGGGGCACCCAGGTTGCTGCTCTCCTGCGGCTCCAGGGAAGGACTCTGCTGCCTGGAAGCGTTGAATTGGAATCTTGCCTCTGCCACGGATGACCCGTGTGACCTTGGTCAGCTTACTCAATGAGCTGATTACTAATTGAGCCTGAGTCTCCTTTCCTTCAATACCACCTGATTTCCAGGTTTTTTTTTTTTTTCCTCAGAGAGGAAATGAGATAATCTGTGCTAAGTATCGCACTTCATGCAGGAGTGGCACATTCAACGAATATCACTTCCCTTCCCATTTCTAAGGACTGTGGCCCTACTGATGAGTTCAAGGAGAAGCAAATACCTACATGAAAGTTTTCTCCCAGGAAAGCTGAATATACACTGACACCAACGGGCAGAAACAAAAATTCTCTCTAGGTCTCAAATCCTTCCTCACACGGAAGTGAGGAATTTGGCCTCAGTCAGTGGAGTACCACTGGCATTTTGAATGGGCAATTTCTCATCACTTGGAACTGTCTCATCTGTTAGAGCACATTTAGCATAGCTTGTCCTGCCCACTAATTGCCCACAGCACTCTCAGCCATTGCAACAACTCACTGTCACACTTCTTTTTTTTTTTTTTTTTTTTGCGTTACGCGGGCCTCTCACTGCTGTGGCCTCTCCCGTTGCGGAGCACAAGCTCCGGACGTGCAGGCCCAGTGGCCATGGCTCACGGGCCCAGCCGCTCCGCGGCATGTGGGATCTTCCCGGACCGGGGCACGAACCTGCGTCCCCTGCATCGGCAGGCGGACTCTCAACCACTGAGCCACCAGGGGAGCCCGCTGTCACACTTCTGAGTGCCCCCAGGAGACACTGTGCTGCCACTCCGGTTGAGGACCCCTGTTGGGTTCCTAGTTCTAATATCGCTCATGGCTCCCTGTAGCCCTTTCCCCAGCATGGGGCACCAGGAGTCAGACTGCCTGCCTGCAAACAGCCTCTAAGATTGAAGCTCTGCTGTGGAGCTGACAGTCCCTTGGCAGGTGCAAGCTTCTAGGACTGGTGCAGCCACCGCCTTCCTTTCTCACCACTGGTGGCCGTTATCAGCCTGGCTCCCAAGTCCTCACCTGACACATTCTGGCCAAGGAGTCTTACGGTTGGGAAGAGATGAAATGCCCTGACTTCTCCTTGATACTCTGTCCCCATGTGGCTCCGAGTTGAAAGGAGCGATTTAAGTCTTGTGTCCCACCTATCTTTGGTCTTAGAGTTTCGTGGGCCCCTCTGAGCAGGAGTTGAAAGTGAAATCAGAAAACAAATATTATTGAAGTTTAGATACCAGGACATGATTTAGGAGACAAGAGATGCTGGATTCAGAGGTCTGCAGACAGACCAAGAACCTGGCAGCAATACTGGCATTTCAAGATGTTAACAGTTGGGGCATGATACATTAGCAAGGAGCGGGACCTGAGTGGGAAGCGCAGGATTAACCACAGTAATGCAAGTAATCATAGAACTGGGAGACCTGGCAGAGCAAAGCACTGGTGGCCTACGTGAGGTCTGCTCTGGCTTGAATGAGCCAGACAGACCCTGAGAGCTCAGCGTGACTTTCTTAGAAATGTGCAGTATAGAATCGTTGAATTTAATTCTGTGATTTTGCTGTTTGTAAATGGTGGGAAGAATTGAGAGACAGTGACATGCCCTGAGGCCCTGGCAGGGACGGTAGCCTGACCACCTGGGGCTTATGCCGATGCCTGCTATCATTGGTGAATGTGGGCAACAGCTGCTGCTTCAACAGCTCCTGAGGCTGGCACTGCTATTAGGGTTGGAGTTTCTTGTGTCCCATTATTAAGGGGCATTGTTCGGACCCACTCCTGCTTTGATTGGGATATTGGAGATGGAAGGATGGATGGATGGAAGGACAGGTAGATGGAGGAAAAGTGGATAGAACGAAGGAAGAAATGGATGGAGGAAACCTGAAGTATAAAATTGAATAGGAGCGTTCTGTGCAGTTCAGGGTTTCGTGCTCAAGAATGGAACAGCAGAGACAGAGAAAACCCGGAGATTGACAAGGACCTAGGAAGATTCATTAAAAGAAAAAGAAAAAAAAATCCCAACCCTTGACTACACTCAGTATGAGCTGGGATGTACTCAGAGCTAACACTGAAAGACACGCATAAAGCCAGCGTTAGCACAGTCACAAACCTCCTGCATTTCAGTCTGATAAACTGCTTCAAGAAGGTCGTTTTAACACAGATTAACAGGAACATTTCTTTTCATTCTATTAAATTATTATATGGAACATGAGGTAGTTACGGATTGGAATTATTACTGGGACTAATGGGTGGGATGTACATGGAGGCAGGTCTAGCAGGAAATTTATCATTAAAAGACTGTCCAGTGATGGGGTAGACTTCCTGGTGACCGCCTGAACTCCTGGTCATTGAAAACGAATTGTCAGGCAGGTGGTGAAAGTGATTCCTGCACTGGGTCAATGGTTGGACCAAAGACCTCTCCGTTCTCATTTTAATTCCTAGGTTTTATGTTTCTAGAATCAAGAAGGACTTAGATAAATTCTTATGTGGCAGATCCCATTATAAGTTCTTACTAGAGGCTGAAATATAGTGTAGTACAAATTTATGGAGTGACATCAAGGAGGAAGGAAGGGAAGGAGGAAGGAATAAGAGGCTGGTAACTAACATATCCTGTGCTGGGACCTTTGCTGGAGCTTACGTGGTCTCATTCAATCCCCACGATTACCCTGGGAGGTAGGTGTGATTGGGTGGCACTCTCAGATGAGGAAACAGATGCCTAGAGAGGTGAAGAGACTTATCTGAGGTGACACAGTTAATTAGCAGCACAGATGGGCTTTTTGCCTAGTCTTTCCGAAGCCTAAATCCAAGCTCTCTCTGCCGTGCCAAGTGCCTCCTAAAAGTGCACTTGTGGGCTTCCCTGGTGGCGCAGTGGTTGAGAGTCTGCCTGCCGATGCAGGGGACGTGGGTTTGTGCCCCGGTCCGGGAGGATCCCACATGCCGCGGGGCGGCTGGGCCCGTGAGCCATGGCCGCTGAGCCTGCGTGTCCAGAGCCTGTGCTCCGCAACGGGAGAGGCCACAACAGTGAGAGGCCCGCGTACTGCAAAGAAAAAAAAAAAAAAGTGCACTTGCCTGGAAATTCCCCGGGTGATGCTGTCCACATGGCTCTAGCCAGGTGGTCTGGGGTCTGAAGTGATGCGACCTACCTGACCTTCTGCTGTTAGCACCTCGAGGCAGGAGGGCAGAGTGGCTAGTGCACTGAGCAGTTAGAGGTTTTCCCTGCTGCTCAACTGTAAAATAGGTACCACACTCTCTCCCAGTTGTCCCCTCAACAAATATATCACCAAAAAATTATAACTGAGTAACACTCTATTACTTATAATTTTTTGATATCATATTTTGACTTGGAAGTCAAGAAAAAAGCTTCCTGTCCCAGGGCCAGATTTTATCCTTTTTGAGACTGTTACTTTATATTAAAAGGAAAGGAGAGAAGGAAAAGTTAAATTATCTCTAAAGTCTTTAAAATTATATACATTTGTCATGCAATATATAATTAAATGTAAAATATATGTGTATATATCTGTACGTATACATATGTATATATACATCTGTTAATATTTAAATCAATGTCTGTTTATCTACACTAGTATCAGCTACAGTGATATAATTATCTAATAATCTAAAAACAGAAAATAGTTTAATATCAACTGTTTGGTTTTAGAGTGCATTATTTAGTGATCCTGCTACAGATTTACTTAAAATAACAATAAAATACAGTTTGTCCACACCCAGCCCTCAAGTGGTTCTTCTCTCGGGTTACATGCTCCACTGGGTGGCAGAGGGGCCCTTGCCAATCACGTGGGTCAAAGGCAGATCATCACGACTGTAAAAATGAAAGTGTCTGAAATGCAAACTCTGGAAAAGCCATTTCCATTACTTTTAGCCATGCCAGGGAGGGTATGGGGGTTTCCCTCGCCTCTGTAAATCAGCTTCCAGACACCAGCTCCACCCTCCTCCCTCTGTGATGGGCCCTATTACCAGAGTGCCCACAGGCCAGCGCTCCAGCCAGGAGGGGGTTAAAACCAACATTTGCAGATAAAGAGGTAAACATATTTACATTCCTCTCTTCACACTTTATGCATATGTCATGCAGTGAATAGTTTTAGAGGTCTGTTTGTACTATCTCTCCAGAATTTTTACAGTCTAGAGGACACAAAATCTCTATAAAGTGACTTATTGAAATAGAAGCAGATTGGTAAAAACGTTTCCCTCTTATGAACTGTGAAGAATGATCCTCTAAATGAAATCAGGAAGGAACTGGACAGAATCTTGTTTAATGGTCTGACAAAATGAATCACAATGATTCCAGACATCCATCACTGCTAAAAGGGAACCACAAATGATCTGTGAACCACTATATATTGATTACCCATGTAGTACAAGTGTCGGATTTAATGTTCACACACCATAGAGAGGCGGCAGGGACAGATGGTGCCTTAACTCTTCTTTGATAGATTTTAATGGTGAAATATTGATTTCTATCTGGCCAAGGCCTGCTGTTAGGGGCCAAAGTCATTTGTTGGGTATTGCTGGACACCCAGTCGGACCGGCGTAATCAATCATTTTTGGCAAGGCAGGTGAAAATTCAGAGGGAAGCACCTTGGAACCCAAACTGGCACGTGATGTGTCTGGATCCAGCCACCTAGAGAGAGAGAGAGAGAGAGAGAGAGAGAGAGAGGACTCTTGGAGATTGTGCTTGTAAAGAATTATTAATGATAAGACATGTTTACTGAGGAGAGTCGCAGCGAATCAGAGCTGACATGAAATAGTCTGGGAGCCTCGTGGAGAAAATGAGCCTCTAGCTAAGAGGGACTATATTTTATTTAAACATCCTTCTAAGGCTGAGAACTCAGGTAATCTGTTGTGTTACAAGCCACTGGCTGTTCTTGCCATCCAGAGAGATAACACTGAGACGCTAATAGGAACACATCAATCACAATCAGGCTGCAATTCCAGTGGTGTCTCTCCTCCCAGCTCCTCTTTAAGCTCCTTAATAGCGGTGATAACATAGTTCGGGGGCTGCTGAGAGGGGCTCTCCCCTCTGAGGGTCATATTCATAAAGTGGAGAGCTTGCCAAGTCAGCACCCAGGGAAACAGGTCTGTGCCGGGGAATCCCGTGTGAGGAGAGAGGGAAGAGCATGGGCCATATGGGAGGGTTGGGATCCAACAGGAGAATTTTCTGTTATCTGTGGCCCTCCTGGGTTTTGTAATGTCAATTCTACCTCCTTCCCAAGAAAGGGGTGTGAGCGTGTGTGTTACATGTAATTAATTATTAAGTAACAAGACTCATTTTCTTGGGCAGCTTGTAAAAACGTTTTAAAGGTGATCCCCAAATGGCGAACTCCACATGTTTGGAGTGATGGCAACCTCTTGGGAATCGGTGTGTGACTTCCCAAGAAGAACCTGGGACAGGGTCGTGTGAGGCAGATTGGGGCAGCCGGGGCAGGTCCTCTGAGCCTCTGCAGCTCTGTGCCCATCTCTAGCCTGTCGCCTGCAAGGCCAAGCATCTGTTCGCTGGTTTGACTTTCCCGTAGGCTATGAGCTACAGGAGGTGGCAGTTGTGTCTAATGAATTGTTGTATCATCAGTACTAATATACGATCCTGGGACTCACAAGATATTCAGTATGTGACTACGGCTGAATGCATACATGCAGGTGTTTGTGTTGAAAGGCAGTCAGTCATACTGCTTTAGTCATAATGCTTTGCAAATTTAAGTGTCCATCTAAACGTATGTATTGTGTGTGCAAATATACACATTCATGAAGGAATGCACTGACCTTAGAAAGACGTGTAACACATGTTTCATTTATTTGTGTGATTTGCTTTCTAGGAGACAGCATAGTGCAAGATGACAGCCTGTACTCTAGGGCCAGACTGCTTGAATTCAAATCCTGGTTCTGTGCCACTTACTAGAAGATGACTTTGGACAAGTTGCTTCAACTACATGTGCCTCAGTTACCTCATCTCTGAAATGGGGATAATAGTACCTATGTTTCAAGGATTCAATGACTTAATAGATGCGAAACATTTATAATATTACCGTGCATACAGTAAGCATAAATGTTTTATATTACATATTTATGTTTAAAGTGTATAATTAGCCATGGCATTACATTCAAAATCTTTATATAAATATGTACATACGCATGGAAATAATCAGCCTTTAGATGGTTGACATTAGGAATCCCAGCCAATAGTTGCCTCACTCTCAGTGATACAACAACACCTGAACTGAGGGCAGTGAGTTTAATTTGGTGGTTGTTTGGAGGAGTGGCAGCTATTTTGATTCATTTGTAAATATGTATACTCTCAAGCTATCTCATATTGGGGCTTCAAGGAGCCTGTACTTGCCTGAGTATGTTTATCTCCCCAAACCTGTTTGCGGGGGTGAGTGTCTAGCTGAACAAGGGTATATGTGGGAGCACACATACAGAGCTCTGCAGAGCAGGATGAGGCCAGCTTTGCGGACTGCCCCGGCTGTGCAGCCTACCCCCAGATGCCAGCGTGCAGGAGGAAGATCCCGCTTAGATTATCTTGCTTACCTAATGATTTTTGCTTCACTGCCTTGCTCGATTGTGTTCACCAGGATGGCAGGCTATTAAAATGTCAAGGCACATTGAATTGTTGTTATCCAGGAGAGAGACCTTTCCAGTCAACCTGTGTTCTGGGGGTTGCATAAACTCCAAGAAGGCGATTGGAGAAAGGCTTTATGGCTTTTTTACATAGATGGGGGTGAGCAGGGAGGTTGGGAGAGGGCCCTGGGAGGAGGAGAGGTGGGACACTAGTCGGGGTTTATGGCAGCTGGAGTGTGTTAATTAAAATGCCAGCTCCTCAAACAGGTATTGGTGGCTCCTTGCCTTTGCATTTATGGGTAACCGCAAAAGGGCCTCGCTGTGCCATGCGATGCTGCTGTGGTTTAAAGAAGGGAGAGGGGCGGTGACTCCCGGTGGAAGGTGGAGTGAGGCTGAGAGGCTGCAGTGCAGCGAATCGGGGTACGAAGAGCAATTTTATACGGTAGAAATACCAAGGAGGTACATCGCCGGTTGGCAAGAAGGGCTAGAGAGAAAAACAAAGGTTTCCTTGGCGCTGCGCCTGTCCCAGCTCTGCGGAGGGCCACGTTCTCTGCGCCACGGGAGGTGGTGGGCGTTTGGGGGGGGGTGACAGTATTGAGCCACCGGCGACAATGTTATCCACGCGGCACCTCTGGCCCGGTCTCTCCAAAGCCAGCTGGGACAGTCTGGAGACGGTCTTCTTTTCGTGCCGTCAAGTCTCATTTGGCCAAGGATTTATTTTCCTTCCGGGGGAGAGGGAGAGAAGGGGCAAAGGACGTTCTCATAAAGTATTCAGCGATCAGAGCCGCCGAAAGCTCCAAGCAGACATTCAAACTTGCCTGGATTGACTTTTCCCCTTTGTTCACATCATCTCACAAACATTTGGCTTTACCCGGCCACGTCTGTTTCGTTTTGTTTCAGAGAGACGGCTTTGTTTTTGCTTGGGTCTGGCTCTGCCCGGCGCTCCATTGGTCCCTCCCCCTCGCTTCGGGCACCATTGGCCGCGCCAGCTCGGTGGCCGCGGGGGACGCGAGGCGCCGTCGCCTTTGTCAGTTTTATCAGCTGGAGTTTTATGTGCGCGCATCTCTGTGCGCGCGCGCGCACACACACACGCACACACACGCCTGCGCTCATTCCCCGCCCACCCACCCCGCCAATTTCCCTGTCTCCATCCCCATAAGTCACACCCACCGTCATTCTCAAATCCTCGCCCTTCCTCTCTAGCCGTGCCCTCCGGAGCTCTCCACTTTAGTTTCTGGTCCCTGGCGCAGCCCATTCTTCTGGCTTAAACCAAATCTCACTCACGTTTCCAGCTTCCCTTCCTGCTGGCTTCTCTCTCACCTGGCTGAACATGTCCAGAGTATCTTTGTAAGGCTACGGTCTGACTCCCCCATCCTTGGGTCCTCCTTCCAGAAGGCGGATGGAGGGCCCCGGGAGTGTCTCTGGCCCACCAGCCCTGCTTTGGTCTGTTTTCCCTAACTTCTCCCTCCCAGCCCACTGTTCCCAGGGCCCAGCCTAACGCTCCCTCGTTCCCCTCCCCAGCGGCTGAGATACCTTTCATGGAATTTCCAGGGCCCCTTTATCAATCCCCTAGCTTTATCATGCTTTATTGAAATATCTTTTTATTTGTTTTGAAGCCCTACAAACTTGGTAGTTCACTCATTCAATCAACAAATATTTGTTGAGTATGTACTCTAAGTATTAACTCCCGTTAAGTATTATTGGGATATAATGGGAAGAAAAACAGACACAGCACCTCCTCTCCTGGCATACATATAAAAGGTTCTCTGCGTCAGGCTACCGTGTTCTATTCTGTAACCTGGGACATACAGAGGCTCAATCCATTTGGAATGGATGGATGCAAGGAAGAATACATCCTCTCCCTGCCCTCTTAAACAGCTTCACCAGTATTTTCTCTTTGCTGTTTCATTATGCAAAACACAAGCGCACTGTGACAAGCTTGTTAGCAGATCTTACTTTCTCAAACTCCTGTATATCCATGATCCCCCTGGGTCTCTGAAGCCACCCTGTGAGGTGGCTTTGGTCCATTTCTAGCGTTCCATTTTATTAAGGCTCAGTGAGTTCAATGCCGAAGGTCAAATGGCTCACTACTGATGGAGCCCAGCCCAGACTTGAATCCTGGGCCCCTGCACTCCTAGACCAGCGCTCTCTAGATGACACACAGGCCTGCGTGTCTCGTGCCCACCACATGCCTCCCAGCCATAACCCCAGGAAAATGGCAAAAGGGGGAAAAGACTGATCCTTCCTTCCATTTAATTCTCTTTCAGATGCCTCCTGGAATCTCCCTGGCACAAGAGGTATTGCTTAAGAGGGAGGTTGATTTAATGGATGTAAAGATAGGATTTCTTTTCTTAGCTTCTCCTTAGCTCCTATCCTTGCCCCCAGTGAACTTTCCGGAGAATGGCTGGCTCAGCTTTAATTGGATTTTCTGAAAGTCACCAGGAACTTGAGGCTGAGTGCTGTGCCCATCACCAGGGTCAGTTCATTTCCATGCTTAATTTAATTAATATAACTAGGTGGTCCCATGTGCCTGGGCTGAGAGGGACAGAGCTCCCCAGATGCTTTCTGGACGCTGCTGATGGCAGCTCTGGTTCCATGCTAGACACCTTAACCTCATCTGCTTGTGGCGTTTGAGGTCCCGGCTGTGTGGCCAGGCCAGAGCTTCTGGGACCCCGGGCTGCTGCCGCCTTGAGCCTATAGCTGCCACGGGGGGAAGGTGAAGAGGGGTACACGGGAGGGACTGCGACCCCAGCCGTGAAGCACAGCTCTGCTTCTCCTATGCTGCCCTGCAGACAGCGTGGGCTCTGTGTATATCAACTGGGGTTACTTGGGGTTCATCTCTGTGAGTTCCAAGTTCCTTATCTGTCAAATGGGAATAACAAAGACCACCTTACAAGATTGCCACAAGAATTCAAGGAGACAGTGTCTGTAAAGTGACCATCTCAATGCCTCATACAGAGTGCACCAAACCCCTATGTGTTTCTCTCTGGTGTAAACACACACAAAGGCAGACACATGTATGCACACGCACGGTCACAGGCTTCTGCCTCCCAGCCAGGCTCTTTGTCTATTCACTTCCATCTCACGATTTTCTAATATGGCTTTAATTCCCTTCCTCCTGCGCTATCTTTCCCACGTCCTCTCTGCATTTAGCTGCGTGTTCTGCCCTTTTCACTAAGTTTTCTCATGTGGGTTCTGCCCGATGACAGGGAGTCGTGTGATCTGGGGTCAGTTCCTTACCTCTTTGGGCAGGTGCCCCTTCTCTCTGGTCAGGGGCAGCTTTCCTGGCCATGTCGTCCTGTTCTGTAGTCATTCACCTCCGTGTCTGTCCCCCATCAGATTCTGGGCCCCTTGAGGCAGGGACTCAGTGAGCGAGCAAATAGGGGAGACTTGGAAAGGGTTGGTGGAAGGAAGGAGAGCAGGAAGGACTCGTTATGATACGAAGTTGGTCTTATGAACGTCACTGGATGTAGGTGGCCACCACTGGCCCCTACACAGCTGGATGCAAATTCAGCTGGATGCCTTCCTCCAGTCAGCGGACGGGCTTGCCCAGTGGAGGGCAGGGCTGGCTTTCAGACCTCATTTCTCTCCTTGGCTCTGGTGCAGGGCACACTGCACAGCGTGTGTGTTATGCTGTAAAAGGAGGCCAGGATGCAGTGCAGGCTGCCCGGGCACTGGTCTGACTCCCTTTGCCTGTTGAAGTCGCCCAGGCTTCTCCTGTTAAAGAAGTCCTTGCCCTTGGCCTGCTCCACGGCCATAAAGCTGCGGTGAGGCATGCATAGCTCCTCTCCAGTGTGACAGTGCCACCTGCACCCCGGTAGACATGCTGTCCTCTGACAGTGGCCTCCACCTTCACAGTAGTGGGAGGAAAGAGTACCTCCTAACCTCATGTCCCTTGAAGGCTACCCTCATTGGACGACCTTTCTGCTTTAATATTATTGTAGAGGATGGCAATCATACGTATAGCTTCTTTTATTAAGTGCCTGGTTAATACTAATTAAAACTAATGCCTAGTTAAAACACTGTGTAATGTTTTTTGCTCCCCACAAAACTCCATGGAGGGGAAAAAGTCTCCCCATTTCACAGATATGGAAGTTAAGGCTCAGAGAAGTAAGAGTGAGTGAAAGACACCTCCTGGCACCCTGTGGTCTGCTGTCCTCCGGGATGGAGCCTGAGCTCTGGGGTCACTGATCTGGGGATTCTCTTTAGTGTTTGGCAGATGTCTGGGTAGGACCTAGCGGTTAGGTGGGAAAGTGCATCTCTGAGTCGGGGGGCAGATATGGTTTGAGGAACAGGCTGGGTTACAGCTTTGTTTAGGCAAGGCCTGGCCCAGATCAAAACCATATGGACACTCCTGTCCTAAAACAGCATCTCTTTTCTTCTTGCCAAAGAAGAAAAAAGAGATTGAAACTTTGAGCTCCCAGGAGGCAGCACACACTTGGAGGTACTTTTCCTAATATAGCTTGTAGGAATATGAAACACTTTTGTCACTTTTTAGAAGCGGGGGAGGCAGAAAAAGGTCATATTTTCATCTCTTCACGTTTCCAGTAATAAAATGAAATTGCTTTTTTCTTAATCTCCTGCCCTTTCAGTAAGTCTCAATGCTCTCAAGTTACTAATTTTTCCATGATTTCCTGAAATTTCAAGTCGCTTTCCTCTGCTGAGGGCTGGCGTTTGCCATAGCCTCAGGCTGAATCTACCAGCAAGTGACTTTTTAGATAACTTAAAATAAAAATCCATTAAGAATGGCAGCATTGTAGGGACTGGGGTTGGGGGGGGCGGTAAGCCTATCTCTACAAATCTACATAGAAAACACAGACAGACCTGAGTTCAAAAGACCGTCCACCCAATTCCTGAATCTCCGTGAGCCTCAGTCTTTGCATCTGTAAAATGGTGGCAACTATAAAGGCATCAAAGGGACACCTTGGGGAGTGAATGAAATGACATGTGTGAAGGAGTGGGACAAGATCTGGCCCACATCGGGCTCTCCTAGATGTTTACCTCTCTCCTTCCCGGTCATTCTCGCCACCTCGATCCCCGATATAGGCTGCTCCCGGGTGACACCTGTTTGATTTAACTCCTTGCAGCTGTTATGGGTTCCATGCCTAATTACTACATTTTCACTTAGATTAGTGAAAATAATCTAGTTCATCTCATAAAAATAATTAGTTCGTCTCATACTCCCCACTACAAGTGGGGTTCCATCAAGGATAAATTTGCTGTGCATCTCTTCTGCTAACTTGGCTATCTTGGGTGATGCACTGTTTTTGTTTGTTTGTTTGTTTTTTTGGCCAACATTGAGTTTTATTGTTTTGGTTCACTTCTGATAACACAATATGTGTTAGCAGATTTTTAAGATGCTTTATTTTACATGCATTTAATCATTAAAAAAGTTGATCATTTGCAGAGCTAAAATATTAAATATAAAGTTGGTCTATACATTTTTTTAACCCCATCGTACTCCATTTTCCCTTTTTATAGCAAATACTTTTTTTTAACATCTTTATTGGAGTATAATTGCTTTACAATGGTGTGTTAGTTTCTGCAACATAACAAAGTGAATCAGTTATACATAAACATATGAGTGGCATGGACATATATATGCCACCAAACGTAAAATAGATAGCTAGGGGGAAGCAGCCGCATAGCACAGGGAGATCAGCTTGGTGCTTTGTGACCACCTAGAGGGGTGGGATAGGGAAGGTGGGAGGGAGGGAGCTGCTTTGGTTTAAAGCTGGCAGCTCACAGAGAATGGAGGCTCTGTTACACTTTCTTTGCATCTCATGCCATGTGGCCACTTGACACTTGTCTTTGAACACCTGACCACTGTAAACATTTGACAGAGGCAGTCTTGCTTAGTGGTTATGAGCATGGAAAGAAGCCTCCGACACTGAACGGGAACCCACGGATGAATCCCTCTGAGCCTCAGTATTCCCGTTGGTTCAATGGGGATAATGGAGACTATCTCCCAGGGTTAGTGTGGGGAAATCACAGATGTGAAGAGTGAGCCCTATGCCTGGTACTGAGTAAATGCCTAATAAACTATAAATAAACTATATAAACTATAAACTATAGCTATTATTTTTGTGGTTGTTATTTTTATTCTTAATGCTGTGTGAAATCATCAGCATTATCTATCTGTCTGTCTACCTATCTCTAGTGAAATATCCCTAGTGATTTCCATTATAATTTCCGAGTAAATCATTCTTCACAAAACAATGGCTCCAAGACAGAATAAAAATGTGCTGCAGACACTTCAAGGAGCATTTTCCCCTGTGCAGATTATGAACGAAATACATTTAATTTGCTCACTGCCTCTTTAAAGACTTGTTTAAGCCCAGTCAGCATTTAGAATTTTTACCTGAACTTTGCAAAGCAAATGACACAGTCAAATATATTAATATAAGCAAACATCTTATTAGCCTTGAAAAGTTAGTTTACACACGTAGCAATGATTTGTATTAACAGCAAAGGAGCTATTCTTCCTTCTAGAAATTCTATTAACTGTCCACCTTCATGTGTCAAAGAATTCTTCAGAGAGGTTCTCATCTGTTCATTCTATCATAAATATTTGCTGAGCCACAGAGGATGTGGAGATTAGCAAGATACAGTTGGTCCCTGCCCTCCAAAAATTCTTGGTCTGGTGGTGACGCCAACCTGGATCAATACACCTATGCTCTGGTAGAAGTACACAGAGGGTGTTATGGAGTCAGAGGGAAGGGGCTTTGTATCAGGCTTGAGGAGTGGTAGAAGAAGAAAAGAGAGGTCAGGGAAGGCTTTGTTGAAGAACAGAGATAACTGCACCACAGAGAGGAGGGAGAAACACCCTGGGTGTATTGGGGAAGAGTAAGTAGTATGATGGAGTAAATGAAGGGAGGTGAGGCAAAGATACAGGTTGAGCTCCGAGATGAGCTCCAGGACTAGAGTCAGGCCAAGGAGTGTGAACAGGATCCCATGAGCTGCCAGGAGGAAAGTGATGAGATCACCTTTGTGTGTTCGATTACTGGGAGGATAGAGGATGGACTTGGGAGTGTGGGGAGGGGTTCTGCTGAAGCTCGGAGAAAGGTAGAAAATTGCTTCTCACATGTGGTCCAGGGACCAGAAGCATCTATATAACCTGAGAGCTTGTTAGAAATACAGACTCTTTATCTCCTCTATAGACCAACTGAATCAGAGTCAGCATTTTAACAAGGTCCTTGGGTGATGTGTAACCACACTGCATTGGGAGACTCTTGGAAAGGTCGGGACTGAACTAGCATGGGGCAGTGGCATTGCAGATAGAAGGGGATGGATTTAAATCCTGTCTAAGTCTCTGTTTCCGCTGAAAAGTGAAATGATTTAGCAGGTAGTAACTGAAGACTTTGGGGGTAAGTTATCTCTAGAAGCTGCTGTGTAAATGTGCATTTTGGGACATCAGATATGTAAGTTCATTAACTGCCCAGAGTTTATTAAGAAGTCCTAAAATGTGCTAAAAGGAAATGTGAAAGATGAATTGCTTATGCAGGGCTAGAGAGAGTGCTAGGTAAATACCATTTGAGGAGATAATTTTAAATGAGTGGGTCTTCCTTAGCTTGTTCTAATAGGCTTATGGGTATGTAATGTGCTTGGGGGTAGGAGGTTGGGGCCGTGGATGGATAAGCAGTATTGAACCAGTGAATGACTGGTAAGGCCTGGGGTTATGGGTGACCTTTCTTTTAGAACATCTCCATTTATTCAGACATTCACATACTGAATATTATGCGAGACACTGGGAATACAGAGATGAACTAGACAGAAGTGTCACAAACTGAAGGTGTTTTAACAGCCACGTGTGTGGACATGGGTGTACAGCAAGAACAGCACCTTGCCAAGCTTTTCAGGCTTGGCACATGTTCTTAAACACATGGGTTCTGGGCCAGAGACACCCACACTCCAAACTTTTCTTCTTGGCATCCTTGGGCAAATGCTATAAACTCTTTGTGCCTAAGCTTTCACATTGCAAAATTAGAAAGATAACACTCCTCAGAGTAGTTATCAGGAAAAGATGAGCATGTGTGTGTAAAATGCTCAGCAAAAGGTATCAACCATCATCACCATCACCATCACCATCATCACCATCATCATTATCATCATCACCATCACCATAATCATCATCATCACCATCACCATCTTCATCACCATCGTCATCACCATCATCATCATCACCATCACCATCACCATAATCATCACCAGCATCATCATCACCATCACCATCACCATCACCATAATCATCACCACCATCATCATCACCATCATCATCATCATCACCATTATCATCACTATCATCTTCATCATCTTTGTTGTTATATTATCTCTCATTTTGCTTTTAGTCTTGTGAGAGGTACCACAGAAATATAAAGCACACATTCTCAGCTCTCAAGAAATCTCCTACCTAGTTGGAGAAAGAGTACACACCCATGGGAGATGGATCACCAACAACAGAAACTAAATATAGGTTCAGGCCCATAGAGGGGCGGGCCATCAGTGTGAGGGGCTCTGAGGAAGGAAGGTGCACTCCATGGGCTGGGATACCCAGGAAAGGCTTCTGAGGAGAGCTGCTGTTGAGGCAGGAGCGTGAGTGAGAGGGCTGAAGCCCCCTCCAGTCCCACTGGAAGTAGGACAACAGCAGTGGACCCCTGCAGATTTGGGGAGAGAAGGATTGATTGACAGCAGCCTTTTGACATAAGGCTCTCGTTGTCCACAAAGGGAGCAGTCCAGAGGGTGGTGCCAGCTACTTCTTGCTCAAGATCCCTCAGCAGGTGAGTGGTTGTGCTGGGATAGGATCCCAGTGCTCCGGCACCTGAGTTAGTGCTCTTTCCACCTCAGCAGTTACGTGTCTGCATATAACCCCCAGCATATAAGGAGCTCCCCAGTGCCCGGGGGGGAGGGGTGGGGTTACATGCACAAGGTGGATAGAAAAGGGCACCGGCCTCTGAGGATGATCAGGCATGAGATCCAACCTTTGTCACTATCCACTGGGTCCCCTGCAACATGACTCTCTTAATGGCTCCTCCTGTCTCTTCTGTCCCTCTCTTCCTCAAATGTGTCCCAAGGACCTACTGTATGCAAGGTCTCGTTAAATGTTGGAAATGCAGAACTGAGTGTAACCTGCAGCCCCTGTCTTCAAAGAGCAGGTGTGGAGAAGGTTTTCAAGATAAGAATGAAACTCCACTTGGTTGGCTCAGAGATCTGAGGTTCCATCATAAGCCTTGAGAAAGCACACAGTGATTGATTAGCAATGTCTGCCAGGGATGTGAGAAGAGACGAGTGGTTGCTCCAGACCTGTGCATCTTTCTCCAAAAACAAGTTCTGGACCTTGAGAATGTTTACATTCGTGACTCACAGCCCTAAAAGCTCATGTGCACTAGTTAGTGCAATGATGAGATCTTAGCACTAGAGATAAGAAAAAACAAAACTCATCCACTAACCAAACAAAACCACAAACAGAAAACATCCCATCCAACAAACAAACAAATGAACAAAACACCAATCTTTCTTCCCCCTTAAGAATCCCTAGCATCATAAGAAGCTTAGACTTTCCAAAGGTAGCTGTGTTTAAAATATTTTCTAAGGGAGCCTAGGGAAGGTTTTCTTCTCCTGAATCCTCCAGATTTTACCATTGGATTTATATATTTTCTCTGAAAAAAATCCCCAATTTCATAGAATTTGTACATAAAAAACCCTCTGCATTGCACTTGCCGTGGCCCCCACTTCCTGATCCAGCCCTTGGAAGCCTCTGATCTAGCCCTGCCTCCTGTCCAAAGCCTCTGCTTCTCTTCATCCCCTGCAGGAAACCACTGAGTCAGTCTGCCCTTCGAGAAGAGGACATCGTGAGTAATGCTGCATGTACAGGGTAAGATGACCATGACAAGTGGTTGCCCCTGGTCTGTGCATATTAAGGCAGAGCGGCAGTACTCTTAGAAAACCGTCGATAGTAGGAGGAAGGCCGGGGTTTACTTTGCTGGAAGTGGGATGGCTTTCACAGATCCATACACACTCTCTGAGCCTGGTTTCCCTTTGTGACCACAAGCATACTTCTGAGGCTCCTGGCTGCTGGCAGCTGTCCAGCCTTGACCCTGGATTGGAGCTAAGGCATCTGGCTTTTGTAAACCAGTCTGAGGCCTTACTGACCTGGTATGTGAACCACATCAGGAAATTGCCCAAAGCTGTACAACTTCACAATGTTCACAGTGTCCTGGAAATTCCCAAGTGCGGAGGCGTCCTTGATACAGGAGGAAAGACAAACGATATGAAGGCAGACAGATCTGAGTTCATATCTTATAAGCAGCGTGACACTGGGTGAGTTGCTCCCTTGGCCTTAGCTACTTCATTCATAAACTGGGATATACAGCCTACCTCATTTGTTGGCCAATGTATGTGAGCCAACATATGTGTGACAGTAGTATTAGGTTTGCTATGAGTAACTGAGACCCCAAATGGCAGTGCTTAAAGAGATAGCAGATAATTCTCCCGCTTAAAAGTCTATAGTTGTGCGGCCTGGGCTGGCCTGGAAGCTCTTCTCTGCAAGGTTCTCAGAATCCACTTTCTTTCTGTTCACTTCTCCACCATTCCTAAAGTTTGTCCTTGTCTTCATGGTCTACTATGATTGCATCCACATCCACGTTCCAGCAGAAGGCTGGAGAAAGGTGTGAAAAATCAAGGACAAGAGACATGGACAAACCATCCTTTAAGGAAGGTCCCCTGACCCTTTCACACTCTTCTGCTTATATCCTATTAGCCAGAACTGAGTCACATGGCCACATCAGCTACAAGGGAGCCTGAGAAATATACTATTTATCCAGGTGGCCATGTGACCTGCTGAACATTCCTTATTTATGGAAGAAGGGAGAGAATCGATTCTGGGGCCCAACCAATCTCTACCTGACTTTATGAAGCACTGAGAACTGTGCTTGGCTAAGTGATAAATCCTTCCTTCTTTCTACTCATTGCCATGCACGTGCTGAGAACAGTGTGGATGTGGTTTTCCATTTCAGTCTGGTTGCTGCCTGCACATGCCACTCCAGGTACTTTTTCCTAAATTTACCACCTGAAGAATTTGTGGCAGGAAGAATTCCTTTTGCAGCCTCCTTGAAAAGGAGCTGGTGAGTGTTTGATGAGGGTCAGTTTCTTGCTCATAAGCCACCTGGACTAGTGCATGTTTCCTACAAAGTCACAAGCTGTTCAGTGACTTACACAGCTGCCTCTGTGCGCCAGGAGGGATGCTGTGGGAGGAGCAGGCCTATCACACTGAAGAGGGGGCTGATCCCAGCCTGCACTTCTTTCAGGAAGAAAACCTGTTTACATGATACGCCTCACCCCTCCTTCTTTTGTGTTCTGGGGCATAAAGGAAGGTAGTAGCAATTTGTTTTTACCAATATTTACCCAGTGTGCTCTGCCAGGCAGTGGGCAAGGCATAAGTGTGGGCACAGACACACTGGGGGGTACAACTCATTGCCCCTGACCTCATGAGCTTCCAGTAGTTGGGAAGGCAGATATTAAACACACGATTGCCCAAATCATTCTTTAATTACAATAATATCTAGACTTCACCACCCTTAATAACCAAAGCACCATTTTGAACACCTGCTTCCTTCTCATCTGCCGTATCTGAACAGGAGTCCTGGACTTCTTTCTCGGGCACGGCTCTCACATGAATTTCCCCTCTCACCTCTCACCCCTGTTGGCCTGGCTAAGGCCCGTGTGACTTCTTACATATAAAATACGAGGCTGAGTGTGTGGGCTCAGGAAGGAGGCCACCTGCACCAACTCCAGGCCCTACCGCTTTCTGGTTCAGTGTGACTTGGGGGTTACTTGACCTCTGTGCCTCAGCTTCCTCCTTTCAACATGGGCTGATAACAGACTGTATTCATTTGCCAGGGCTTCTGGAACAAAGTACCACAAACTGGATGCTTAAGCAACAGAAATGCGTTGCCTCTTAGTTCTGGAGGCCAGAGTCTGAGATCATGGTTGTCACCAGGGTTGGTTCCTTCTAAGGACCATGAGAGACAATCTGTTCCAGGCCTCTCTCCTAGCTTCAGGTTGTTTGCTGGTAATCTTTGGAGTTCCTTGGCTTGGAGATGCATAACTTCTGTCTCTGCCCTTATCTTCACATGGTGTTCTCCCTGTATGTGTGTCTGTGTCCAAATTTCCCCTTTTTAAAAGGACGCCAGTCACATTGAAATAGGGGTCCTTTCCATTCCACCATGACCTCGTCTTAATTACATCCGCAAGGACCTTATTTCCAAGAAAGGTCATATTCTGAGGTTTTGGGTTTGGGGCTTCAACATATGAATATCTGGGAGACACAATTCAACTCATACCACTGCACATCATTGTGGGCGCAAATGTGTCACATGCATAAAGCCCTTAGAACAGGGCCTGGAACAAAGGACGTGCTCAGGATTAGGAACTGTTATTTTTAATTGCGATTTCTTTCTAACTGGTCTTCCAGCTCTGATCTCTGCCTTCCAGTTGCTGAGATGATAGAGCTTTCTTCAGCATGTCCCTGCTCAGACCACAGGCCTTACCATGCATTCATGCTTCTATATAATCTTGCACAAATGAATCCAGCTTTTCTCCAGATTCCCACATTACATTATTTATAGCTTTGTCATATAATTTATAATCTCCTCTGCACTATGATTTACTGTGAAGGCTAACAGCCTCCCAAGTGAGCTCTTTAAGGCAAGGACATTATTGTTTAATTGATTCTCGAATGTAGATCTATCTGCATTCATTTTTGTAGCTCTCAGGTCCACAACAGTGCCAGGCTTCCCCTGGATTCTGTGTGGGGCTGACAAGTGCTCCTTGTTGGTGTGTGTGTGTTGGGGTGCACAAGCATGCATGTATTTCTGCCTAGACATTCTCCTGGGAGGGGCAGCAACATGTGGTAAGAGAGTCCAGCTCTGTCTGCTGTCTTAGTCAGTTTGAGCTGCTGTAACAAATTACCATAGACTGGATGGCTTAAACAACCAGCATTTATTTCTCACAGATCTGGAGGCTGGGAGGTCCAAGATCAAGTGCTAGCCGATTGGGTTCTTGGTGAGAGCTCTCTTGTAGATGACTGCCTTCTTGCTGTATCCTCACATGGTGGGGAGAGAGAGATCATCCCTCTTGTGGCTCTTCTTACAAAGGGCACTAATCCCATTCATGAGGGCCCCACTCCCATGACCTAATCATCTCCCAAAGGCTCCACCTCCAAATACCATCATATTGGGCATTAGGGCTTCAACATGTGAAATGGGGAGACACAAACATTCAGTCCATGGCATCTGCTCTGTAAAGCTTTGTTCTTTCCATTACACCTCACCTCTGCTCCCTATCCAGCAAGTTGACCTTGGTCACACTGGCCTCCTCTCCCGGGCTCCTTTCTCAATCCTGGACCCAGCTAGTTTCCATCACATCTTCTCCTAGAACATCCTTCTCCCCCAGCCAAAGTCTGAAGTTGTTTGTACATAGTGAAGAAGTGAACTGGCAGGGGTAGCTGATGTCTGCAAGCGGGGGGCCTGAAGCTCCATGCTGCGGGGACAGCCTGTGGGACGAGCTGGATCCACTGCACCTCCAGGCTGCTGTTCCAATTCCCCTCCTCGTGTGCTGGTTTAGGCTCTATGCATTCTTTAGTTATATTCTTAATCCCTTTTCCTTTTCATGGTGCCCCCTTCTCCTTTTAGGTACTTCATGTCTGCATGCTCCCTGACCTGTATCTAAGCCTCTCTAGAGAAAGAAGGTGCTATCAGTTCTCTACCCCTTAATGCGAAGAGAAGTCTTGGGATTCTACTCCTTGGTCTGACCTCTGATTAGACCCTGGAAGGCTTTTTTCCTTTGGGAGTATCTGAGGTGAGGGCCTGTAGTAGGAGGCAGAGGTGTCTGCTCGGTGCAGCTGAAAGCCCTCCCTGAAGAGCACGCCTCCACATCCAGCTCGTGGCACCTACCCGACAACTGCTCATCCTGAGATTTATTTCCTTTCCCTTAGTAAATCAGAAACGGTCCTTTGAGCCACTATTTGCTATTCCAGCCATGTGGAATTGTAAAGGGGCAAACGATGTGGTCCCTGACCTCAAGGTGTGGCCATGAGATTGATGGGCTGAGCAGACAGGAGGAACACAAGTGATTGAAATGCAGGGATGCCTACGCCACCTGCACGCAGGAGACGTGCTTAAGCACAGACCTGCGGGAGCAGGAGAAGGACTGAATAAAAGGCAACAATTAGTCCTGCTGGGAGAATCTGGAAAGACTGGAGGAGGTGGCAGAGGGGCATACCATAGTCTGGAGAAGAGGATGGTCCGGAGTGGTCCGAGAAGGGAGAAGTTAAGTATTTGTGCTAGAGCTCAAAGTCTGATTAGGGAGCCAAAGTTGGGGATGCGGAGAAGAGTCCTGAAGCCCACACCAAGGAGAACGGACAATGAAGTTGCTCTCATTCACTTTGCTGCCCAAGTGAATTTCCTTTATCCTCTAAATCTCATCTGCCTTCCACATGAGTCCAGCCAATCAATGCAAACCTTCTCTAACCTGTGTAGAACCTTGGTGCAAATGAGAAAAATACATGCCCTGCCCTGCAGGCACACAGTTTGGCCAGCAGATGGCGCCTCTGTGTGAATTGGGAAAGCCATGGCAGAAGGCTTGGTCAGCCCAGCACTGAGTGAATTAGATTCCCTTCGTGACTTCAGCAGAGGGCCCTTGTTCCAGGCGGGGATGGGGGGAGCGGAGGGCGGGCTGTTTAACGAGCAAAATTGTACAGGGCAGCCTTATCTACGCCCCCTGAGCCCCATCCCCATTCTATGGACATATCAACCCCTTTCACAGCTCTATAACCTTGACACGTGTTGTTTCACCTGCCTAGAGTTCCTGTCTCCTTTGCAAATTCCAACTCATCTCTCTCGACTCAGGCTGTGTCCTGCCATTGGTGACACTTTTTGACTTTCCGAGGCAGAGGGGGTGAGCTGTTCTTTGAGTTCCTGCGTGCACCACAGGACTGGGCACTGCTCATTCATCAACGTATTCCAGACGGGCCCTGGCCACCCAGCAGGGCTCAGGAAAGTCTGTTGCGTGAGTGGGTGAACTGGGCAATATTCTTCAATGCATCTTCCCATTTCTTCTCTCTTTCAGTATTTTGTGCCACTAGAAAGGTGAGTAGGGTAAGTACCATTAACTTCATTGGGTAGTGAAGAAACTGACGGTTAAGGAGTGTCAGTGCCCGATGGAGGTCCCAATCTATTTTGCAGTGTTACCTCCTGCAGAAGCCCTACCTACCCTTATTCATAATGTGCTCAATCAAAAAAGATTACTTCCTGGTTCTTGGAGAAGCCCTGTACTTTCCTGCCCCTCTTCCTGAATGCCTTTCACACATCTCACTTAATTAAAAACAAACTCAACTGTAACGGACAGCTCAAGTACCACTCTCCCCATTAGGGCATCTACAATTTCTGGGCTGGAAAGTCTTCAAGGCACCTGTTCAGTGTTTGTACTGCATTTCTTGCCCAGAATCAGTAGTAAGTGTGCTCACCTCTTCTGAGAGCTGGAAGCACTGAGTTCTGAGTTTTGTTTGTTATTGTGTCTTTTGGACCACCGAGGACAGTGCCATCTGCACAGCAAGATGCACAGCATGGACTTACTGGGCTGTTTGTGTAAGCTCAGTTAGGTTCACTAGTTATCTCAGTTCAGTATGTATTACCACCCCTCGCCCACCTTTTTCCATAAAAGAGTTAAGGCAGTGAATCTCATTTTGAAGTAATTAAATCAGTGACTTTCAAACTATTTCATACAAGCCCCATAGTAACAAAGCCATTTTGCATCATGATCCTGTATACAGATATATAATATTTTCTTCTGAAACTAAACTTTTCCAAATTAGCATCTCCACCGACAGTGTGCAGTAAACGCTAATGTTTCCTATTCAATTCTATCCTGCTTTAAAAAAACGCTGGTTTTGACCTATTAATTTGATCTCAAACACACTAATGGGTCATGGCCCCAGTTGGAAAAACACTGATTGGAACCCCCGAGAGGCAGGATTCTGAGAAAGCACAGGCCAGTGGATTAACCTGAGGGTTCTGTCCTTGGGTAGATAATAGTGGTGGAGGCCAGGGTCCGTGCGAAGGTGTCTGGGCCTGGAGTCAGATTTGTTGCCCAACTGTGGCCGTGGGCAGTGACGTGGGCAAATGCCCTGGAATATTTCCACCTCCATTCTGTTCCCTGTCTGGCACCCAAGACTGTGGAGGGGAGGGATGCGCTCTGTGCAGTCGTACAGCCCCAGGACTTGCAGAGTGCCCGGCTACAGGCACTCCATGAACAGCAGCTGAATGAACAGTGAATAAATGAATGGGTGGCGATGGCATCAGAGTCCTGCTGAGTGAGGGGTTCCAGGGGTTGCCACCTCAGCTGCCCTCAGGAATCAGGCAGGTAACATTACTGCATGGAGCAGACCATGTGGGAAGCAACAGGCACCATTCCCATGAAACCCTTGGAAGGCACGTGTCTACGTGTGCACTCCTTTCCTGTTGCCACTGTAGCAGATCACCACAAACTTAGTGGCTTTAAACAACAGAAATGTGTCCTCTTAGAGTTTTGGCAGCCAGATGTCTGAGCAGAGACTTCAGGACTAACATCAGAGTGTCGGCAGGGCTGGCTTCTCCTTGAGGCTCTGGTGTAGAATGTGTTCCTTCCCTCTTCCAGCCTGTTGGCTTGTGGCCCCATCACTCCCGTCTCTGGCTTGTGATCACACAGCTTTCTCCTCTTTTGTGTCAAATCTCTCTTAGTCTCCCTCTATAATGACCCTTGTGATTACAATTAAGGCCCAGGATCATTGCCCCATCTCAATATCATTAATTATATCTTCAAAGCCCTTTTTTGCTATATAAAGTAACATTCTCAGGTTCTGGGTTTTAGTCCAGGATATTTGGGGGATCATACTCCAGTCTACCATCCCATGATTGGGCAGAGTCAGAGGGAGGTTGGAATTAGGAGGAACCCAAGATTCTTCTGGTCCAATCTTCTTACTGTAGACACAGTACATGAAGTCCACAGAGAGGAAGTGACTTGCCTATGGCACTGGCTGGTTAAGAGCAAGGTCAGGATTGATTGCATTTCAAGTCTCTGCCATTTCCACAACAGCTGCTTCTCTGAGGTGCCCTGCAGCTCTGGTGTGTTTTTCTGCAATGCGTCCTTAACAGTGGTATCTAAAATGCCAAAGATTCAGCACTTGTATTTTCCACCCTAAAAGTCAGACACGTTGTCAGTTATTTCGGGACTTCTGGAGTTGAACTAATACATGAAAAGCTGGTGTTACTTTCCACAGAGATGGTGCATCCTTAAAGTCCTGAGGATTTTTAAAGCCCCCAGGAGCTCCCAGAGGCACCTTGAAATAAATGTAGGTACTCCTTTTTCTTAATCCCATTAATTATTCATGTCTTATTTTCCATTCAAACTATTCATCTCCCAAGTACTCCATACACTTAGTTCTCCCTGGTTGTAATCATGCAGTTCAATAAATCCAAAGAAGGTAACAGCCCTTATGTTCAGGGAGCCCAAATCCCTTCTGTTCTGCATAGGGAGAGAGTAGGAGGTTTAACACTTTTCTTCTAAGTTAAGCCAGTGTCAGGAAAGAAATATAAGAACTAACTTGGGGAAAAGCACCAGGGAAGATGTGATCGGTCAGTCCCATGGGACCCCCAGCCCAGTGTGTCACTGGATATTAGTGAGGGGCAGGTCCTCTCTAATTGGTGTTTCTGAACATGCCCCAGTACATTAATCTACTCTTACGAAACCAACATGGCTTTGTCAATTTATTTAGGGAGATAGACAGATGCATCAATAGATAGGACTGTTTATACATACATATGTACATCTATATAAATACACACATATGTATATAGATCTGCATGTGTGTGTACATGTGTGTGTTCTTGTATGACCCTTTTAGAAATAATGCATTACATAACTTTACCCTAATCACTACTGTGTAAAGTAGAATTTAATGATACTGGTTTCCAATACTTGAAGGACAGTGATACAAGTGGGAAGAGTTCATGGTAATATTCTGGATGCAAGGAACTGTCCTTGCTTACCTTTGTGATTCTTATTCTTAGGTCCATCCATTGTCAAGGCAGATGAAGGCTGCATACATCTGCAAAAAGTCTGGACAGTAAAGAGAACATCCTCACCGAGAGCTATGGGTTTAAACAGGTGGCCAGGCCTCCTATAGATGTGTCACCCAAAGGAGGACTTAAGATGTTTGGGCTACATTCCCACAGAAGCAGGACAGTCATGCCTGCAATGGTGTGGTTATTCCTTTGTGTATCTCTCTTGTAACCCTGAACACTTTGAACACTTATGGCGATTATTTACGCACTTAATTTTTCTTTCCTTCTAAACTGGAAGCTCCACCCCTGCCATCCATCTATTTCTCCAGTCGGAGCACCCGGCAACCAGCACTCAACTGATGCTTGCTAAATGCATACTTCGGATGGGATTTTCTTATTCTGAGGTTTTTTTATCTTTTACATTAGCCAAATTTTGGGGCTTTCTGTAGCGGAAACTGCTAAATAAATATCCACAAGAGCCAGTAGGGTGGTAGTAGGACCTCAGTGAGGGCAGACAGCTGGGAACATTAGGCTTGGGGGCATAGAGCACGCTCATCAAGGTCACGGGCAGTGCTACTTAGCTCCAGCCAATTGCGGACGTTTATGAATATGGAGTCAGTATTTCTAGATCTTTCCATCTTTTCAAAACAAGCTGGAAAATACCAATTTTAATGTGAAACTGTGTGAATGGACTCGGTCTGCAGGCCACCAGCTTAACTTTCTTGTCTAGAGCTACTCTCTGACTAACCAGAGTCAAGTTCGTACGTGGAATAGGCTAGGGTAACAGGCAGCTGGATTGCTCTCTATCTTTGTCTCTCTGTCCCTCTCCTTAAAAAAACAGTTTATTTTGCTCTAGGAATATTACGTTATCAAATACTTACCTTCTGTTGTGCTACATTCATGAGTAACTCCAGAATGATTCACTTTCTTGCACAAGGATCATGTGGGAGACTAAATTAAAATGGAATTAGAAAGAACTTGTATTGATTTGCAATTAACTTTGTCATATTGAACAAATGTTAATCACTTGCTAAATGGATAGTGGATTCTACACCAGACCCAAAGATGAGTTAAAGCGTCGTTCTCATCTAGGATGAGTCCTGCCCTCAGACCCAGGGAAGAGGACCTTGCCCTTGTCCCATGCTTAGACCAGCATTGCTTAGACTTTATGTGCTCACAGATGTCCCAGGGAATCTTGCTAAGGGGCTGACTCTGATTCAGGAGGTCTGGGGTCAGACCTGAGATCCTGCATTTCTGACAAGCTCCAGAGTGATGCTGAGACTACTGGGTTGGCCTACTTTTTGAGTAGCAAAGCTTAGAGACCCTGTGCTGGCTTTCTGGCTATACCTCTCCCAACTCGTGAGGAGTCTTGGGGGGTCCTTAGACCATGTAGAGGCCATGCCACCCATCTTCTTGGCCATACTCTAGGTGCTCAGACCCAGAGATTCCCTTCTTGAATGGCTCTAAGCCCTCATTCAAGACCTGCGTGGCCCTCTTTTCTAAATCATCCTTCCAAGGGTATACTGTGCCACCCAGATATTCACCTCCAGGCCTTGAACCTTGGCTGAGGTGATTATGGGAAGCACAGACGGAGCTGACGTGAGGCCTGGGGTATCCACATACATGGTCACGTGGTCCAGCGCTCTGTCTGCCAAGCCCTTCAAGTGATTCTTCTACACATTGAGGCTGAGAATCACTGCTCTAGATGAAGCAGGACCGAGACAAATCCAAGCTGCTTGGAAATCCTCCAAAATAATATGAGATCACAACCCAGGGACCATGTCATTCCTCTCCCTCTGGCAACATTGTGAGGAAGCCTCCTCTCTGTTTTCCTCTTAGCTGGCCCACTAGCTTTTTATTTTGGACAAGATAGTTCCCCCATCTCAGCTTCCAAGATTTAGCCACAAAATAAGAGAATTTAGATCTTCTAGATCTAAAAGAGAGTGAATCTGAAAATAACTCTCTTAAAATCTATGAAATATCTTCAGTTTCACTTATTCACATTAAAATCTCATTGATCAGTTTTATGAACCTTTCTCTTTATTTTATTTTATTTTTATTGGGCTATAGTTGTTTTATAATGTTATGTTAGTTTCTACTGTACAGCGAAGTGGAGTTCCCTGTGCTATATAGCAGGTTCTCATTAGTTATCTATTTTATACATATTAATGTGTATATGTCAATCCCCATCTCCCAATTCATCCTGCCCCCTCTTTCCCCTTGGTATCCATACACTTGTTCTCTATGTCTGTGTCTCTATTTCTGCCTTGCAAACAGGTTCATCTATACCACTTTTCTAGATTCCACATACATGCATTAATATATGATATTTGTTTTTCTTTTTCTGACTTAACTTCACTCTCTATGACAGTCTCTATGTCCATCCACATCCCTACAAATGACCCCATTTTGTTCCTTTTATGGCTTAATAATATTCCATTGTATATATTACCACATTTTCTTTATCCATTCGTCCATTGATGGGCATTTAGATTGCTTCTATGACCTGGCTATTGTAAATAGTGCTGCAATGAACATTGGGGTGCATGCGTCTTTGTGAGTTATGGTTTTCTCTGGATATATGCCCGGTAGTGGGATTGCTGGATCATATGGTAATTCTATTTTTAATTTTTTAAGGACCCTCCATACTGTTCTCCATAGTGGCTGCACCAATTTACATTCCCACCAGCAGAGTGGGAGGGTTCCCTTTTCTCCACACCCTCTCCAGCATTTACTGTTTGTAGATTTTTTGATAATTGCCATTCTTACTGGTGTGAGGTGATACCTCATTGTAGTTCTGATTTGCATTTCTCTAATAATTAGTGATGTTGAGTAGCTTTTCATGTGCATCTTGTCCATCTGCATGTCTTCTTTGGAGAAATGTCTGTTTAGGTCTTCTGCCCATTTTTGGATTGGGTTGTTTGTTTTTTTGATATTGAGCTGCATGAGCTGCTTGTAAATTTTGGAGATTAATCCTTTGTCAGTTGCTCCATTTGCAAATATTTTCTCCTATTCTGAGGGTTGTCTTTTTGTCTTGTTTATGGTTTCCTTTGCTGTGCAGAAGCTTTTAGGTTTCATTAGGTCCCATTTGTTTATTTTTGTTTTTATTTCCATTACTTTAGCAGGTGGGTCAAAAGAGATCTTGCTGTGATTTATATCAAAGAGTGTTCTTCCTATGTTTTCCTCTAAGAGTTTTATAGTGTCCAGTCTTACATTTAGGTCTTTAATCCATAACTCCTTGGTGAGATGGACGGGCAAAAGGCACCATGGGATGATTACTCTATAGCAACACATCTTAAACTTCAATGTGCTGTTGAATGACCCAGGGATGTTATCAAAAATGCAAATTCTGATTAAGTAAGTCTGGGGTGGATCCTGGAATTCTGCATTTATAGCAGGCTTCCAGGTAATGCTCACACTGCTCGTCTGGGGAGCACAGTTCAATAGCAAGTTTCTGTAGTGTCAGTATGTTTAATCAGATTGCTTACCTCTGAAGACCTGGGGTCAGTCTGAAAAAGAACTGGTGATTTATAGAGGCAGAGAATAGAGGGAGAATAAGTTATAGCAGGGTACACAAAATCATGCTGTTTGGTAGGGAATGTAATCAGTGAACTGTAACTAGTCATAAACTGGAGAAAATGTGTCCGCATTAAAATTAGACTCAGCTCTAGCCTGTTGGTCTATGGAGCAATGTGGCCCAATATTGCCAGATTTTCCAACTTTTTAAGAGAGTCCGGAAAATGAGTTCTTTGAAATCTTTTGATTTTCAAATGTTGACAGTTAAACTAGTTGATATTAAACTAGCTAGCCTACTAAAGCCCAACTATTTAACGAAGACCATGTAAGCCAAACAAAACGTGGGTGGAGACCAAATGGTCTGTGCGAAGACAAGTTCAGGAAGGGGGAAGAAATCTGTCTTAGGTTCTGGGGGGGGGGGAGGCAGAGTAGGGAGAGGACAGCAGACAATCCAAAGCCTGCCTGAGTCTAATCAGTGAGGCAAAAGGGGACACAAAAGTAAGTGGGTAGGGCTTCCCTGGTGGCACAGTGGTTGAGAGTCCGCCTGCCGATGCAGGGGACGCGGGTTCGTGCCCCGGTCCGGGAGGATCCCACATGCCGTGGAGTGGCTGGGCCTGTGAGCCATGGCCCCTGAGCCTGCGCATTCGGAGCCTGTGCTCTGCAACGGGAGAGGCCACAACAGTGAGAGGCCCGCGTACCACAAAAAAAAAAAAAAAAAAAAAAAAATGAGTGGGTAAAAAAAAGGAAGTGGGAGAACTCAGAAGACCAACTTGACTACTTCCAAAGATGTATGTACTTATTCCAGCTCTTCCTTTTAAGACTGACTTTGCAGAATTTCTCCTGCTGAAGCTTGGGATGGGGAAAAATGGAGAGGAAGGGGGCTCATGGCTGAATCTGAATCCTGAGTGACATGTTTTCACTCATAGGTGGGGAGGGGTCCCAGACCCCAGACACCTCTCTTCCCCCTAATAGCTATCCAGTGATCCTTGGAGGATGTTTTCTATATCTATCTGCTGAGTTTGCTTTGTCTTCACTCAGGGAGGGGCCACAGGTTGTCCAAGTCCCTGTGTATAGCCTTTTGGATGGAAAGTTTCCAGAGGGCATCACCAAACAGAGTTGGGCAAAATAAGTTGGAGAGACACTATCTGGTTCAGATTCTCATTTTGTGACATCTCACATCTCATGGAGGGCACAGACTAAAATCAAATCTTGCAAAGTCAAGTTTCAGTGCCCTTTTCAACTTCACCTCTGGGTTACTGAAAAGATTAAATGCGAGTCTGTTTCTGTTTTGTAGATATGTTCATTTGTGTCGTATTTTAGATTCCACATATCATGTGGTAGTTGTCTTTCTCTTTCTGACTTACTTCAATTAGTATGATCATCTCTAGGTCCAACCACGTTGCTGCATATGGCATGATTTCATTCTTTTTGATGGCTGAGTAATATTCCATTGAGGGAGGGTAGGGGAGGAAAGGAATGGGAGTCTGTGATTAGCAGAGACAAACTATTATATATAGGATGGATAAACAACAAGGCCCTACTGTATAGCACAGGGAACTATATTCAGTATCCTGTAACAAACCATAATGGAAGATAATAAGAAAAAGAATATATAAATATATGTATCACTGAGTCACTTTGCTGTACAGAAGAAATTAACACAACATTGTAAATCAACTATACTTCAATGAAATTAAAAAGAAAATGTTAAATGGGAACACATGTGAAAAGTGCTTTGTAAACCATTATGCATGACAAATATGTCAGTGATTTTTGTGAGGTGGTAGGAAACTGGTTAATCCTAAGTTAGCATCCTAGCTTTTACTAGCTTTGTAAACACAATCAAGTGACTTAACCTCTCTGAACCTGTCTCCTGACCTGTAAGATGCGTGCAGGTAAAGCCTACCTCATAGAGGTCAGGATTAAGTATGATAGTGCAGGGGTGGGATAGGGAGGGTGGGAGGGAAGAAGATGCAAGAGGGAAGAGATATGGGAACATATGTATATGTATAACTGATTCACTTTGTTATAAAGCAGAAACTAACACACCATTGTAAAGCAATTATACCCCAATAAAGATGTTAAAAAAAATAAAGTATGATAGTGCATATAAAGCACCTAGTGTTTTATCTGACACATAATAGCTGCTGCTCAATTAATAGTAGCTAATATTATAATAATTATTCCTAATACATTCAAATGCCTCAAAATTCCTATTTATGCTTTCAAATTCTTTATCAGTTTAAGTAATTATCGTGTTAAAAATCAGATAAATAAAAAGAAAAACTCAGTGATGATACCTACATATGGAGGTAAATCATTGATAACAAATTGGGACACTCTGCTAGACTTTTGCTACATATTCTATTTGTAAAAATATAAAGATCATGTTTTCAACTTGCTTTTTCATTGACTCAACAACATATTATGAGGAAATTTCCATCAGTAATTACATTCTTATATTATTTGAAAGGACTGCAGAGCTCTTCTACTTTTGGGAAGATGGGGTAGTAAGCTTTTTTAAAGAAGCAGGACAGATTCTTCTGGATCTATGGTTAGGCAAGGTGTTCTTAGACTTGACATCAAAAGCATGATACCTGAAAATATAGGTAAATTGTACTTCATCAAAATTTAAAACTTCTGTTCTCTGAAAGATCTTAAGAGAATGAAAAGACAGGCTACAGAGTAAGAGGAAACATTTGCAAACCACAAATCCAAAAGTATGTAGGATATATAAAGGATTCTCAAAACTCAACAGTAAAAACACAAATAATCCAATTAGAAATGGGCAAAAGACCTGAAAAGGCATCTCACCAAAGAAAACATACAGATGGCAAATAAGCGTATAAAAAATTGCTCCACATCCTATGTCATTGAGGAAATGCAATTTAAAACAACAGTGAGATACCGCTTCACACCAATTAGAACGGCCAAAATCTAAAACACCGACAACATCAAATGCTGGTGAAGATGTGGAGCAACAAGAACTCTCATTGCTGGTGGGAATGCAAAATGGTACAGCTACTTTGGAAGACAGTTTGCCAGTTTCTTACAAGACTAAACATACTCTTAATATATGATTCAGTAATCAAGCTCCTCGGTGTTTACCCAAAGGAGTTGAAAACTTATTCCATAAAAAAGCCTGAACACGTATGTTTATAGCAGCTTTATTCTAATTGCCCCAAATTGGAAGCAACCAGGATGTCCTTCAGTAGGTGGATGGATAAATAAACTGTGATATATCCAGACAATAGAATAATATTCAGTGCTTTAAAAAAAGAACTATTAAGCCATGAAAAGATATGGAGGAACCTGAAATGCATGTTGCGAAGTGAAAGAAGCCAATCTGAAAAGGCTATATACTGTATGATTCCAACTCAATGACCTGGAAAATGCAAAACTATGGAGATGGTCAAAAGATCGATGTTTTCCAGGACTTAGTGGGGAGAGGGAGAATAGGCAGAGCACAGAGAATGTTTAGGGCAGTGAAACTATTCTGTATGATACTGTAATTCGTGGCTACATGTCATTATGTATTTGTCAAAACCCATAGAATGTACAATACTAAGCATGATCTATGGGCTTTGGGTGTAAATCATGTAATGTGAACTATGGGCTTTAGGTGGTGATGTGCCAATGTAGGTCCATAGATTGTAACGAATGTACCATTCTGGTGTAAGATGCCATATGCCTGCGGGCAGGGGGCATATAGAAATTCTGTACTTTCTTCTCAATTTTTCTGTGAATCTAAAATGCTCTAAAAAATAAAGACTCTTTAAAGTTAAATAATATATATTCAAGATCTAAATTAGCCACTGGGGAATGCAAATTAAAACTACAATGACGGGGGCTCCCCTGGTGGCACAGTGGTTGAGAGTCCGCCTGCCGATATAGGGGACACGGGTTCGTGCCCCGGTCCGGGAGGACCCCACATGCCGCGGTGCAGCTGGGCCCGTGAGCCATGGCCGCTGAGACTGCGCGTCCGGAGCCTGTGCTCCGCAATGGAAGAGGCCACACCAGTGACAGGCCCGCGTACCACAGAAAAAAAAAAAAAAAAAAAAACTACAATGACGTATCACTATACTCCTATCAGAAGTCCATTGCTGGTGGGAACATAAAATGGTAGAGACACTTTGGAAAACAGGGTGACAGTTCTTTAAAAACTAAACGTGAAACTACCATATAGTCCAACAATTCACTCCTGGGCATTTATTCCGGAGAAATGAAGACTTATATGTTCATACAAAATCCCGTAGAAAAATGATTTATAGCAGCTTTACTTCTAATAGCCCCTAACTGGTTATGACCCAGCTGTCCTTCAGTGGGTGAGTGGGTAAATAAATTGTGGTACATCTGTACCATTGAATACTCTTCAGCAATAAAAAGGAACAAACTCCTGATACATGCAACAGCTTAGATGAACCTCCAGAGTATTAAGCTGAGTGAAAAAAAAGCCAGTAAAGCCCAATAGCTTGTATACTGTATAGTTCCGTTTACATAACATTCTTGAAATGACAAAATTACAGAAAGGGAGTGGTTAGTGGTTGCCAAAGATTAAGGAGGAAAAAATGTGGGAGGGTAGCAGGTGTGGCTGTCAAAGGGCAACAGGAACATCCTCGTGGTGTTGGAAATGTTCTGTCTTGCGATATTGTTCTATGGTTTTGCAAGATGTGCCATGGAGAGAAACTGGATAAAGGGTGTATGGGTTGTCTCTGTATTACTTTTTACAACTTCCTGTGAATCGACAATTATCTCAAAATAAAAAAGTTTAATTAAAAACAATTTGATAGGTTAAAAAAACTGCAGAATATTGCAACCTATGAATATACTGCAATTTATTCAGCCAATTTCTTAGTGTCTTGCATTCAGGTTATTATAATTTTCTTATTTCAGAAAGCACTGGTATGAATTCCCTTGCAGCTAAATTTTAGCACTTATCTTTATGCATTTTCTTATAGTATATCCCTAGAAAGGAATTGCTGGTCAAAGGCTATGTCTTTTCTTTCACACCTTCAGAACCTCATTGCATCCAAAGTATAGAAAGATTCAATATTGGGAAGCACTGAACTTATGTGAGCATTCAAGATGTGAACAGAAAAAAAAAAATGTTAAAAAGAGACCAGTCCTCTCTATTTTAATCTTGAGCGATTTAAGCTTAAGGAGGTTGCTAATACAGCACACTAAGCACATTTTAAAGACTTTTGATACATATTTCAAGACTTTTTCATTTAAAAAAATGTGGATAGGGCTTCCCTGGTGGCGCAGTGGTTGAGAGTCTGCCTGCCGGTTCAGGGGACACGGGTTCGTGCCCTGGTCCGGGAGAATCCCGCGTGCCACGGAGCGGCTGGGCCCATGAGCCATGGCCGCTGAGACTGCGTGTCCAGAGCCTGTGCTCCGCGACAGGAGAGGCCATAGCAGTGAGAGGCCCGCGTACCGCAAAAAAAAAAAAAAAAAAAAATGTGGATAATAATAGTACCTATCTTCTGGGATGGTTGTGGGAATTAAACACATGGAAAGCACTTGATAGAGTGTTTGGCATATAATAAAGGCTCAATAAATGTTAGTTGCCATTTTGATTATGATGTCTGGAATCCACAAATGATGCAACGATTTACACCTGCCTGTACGAGAAGCCAGAACCAGGCATTACCAACCACATCCATCTTTGCCATGTTTCATTGTTATTTTAATTTGCATTTCTTAGATTACTAATGATCTGGAACACGTTTTTTGTGAATTTATTGGCCATTTGTATATATTCTTCTGTGTTTTGACTGTTTATATCCCTTGTCCTTTTCTCAATTTGGATATATCTTTGTTGCTTTGAAGGAATTTTCATATAGTAAGGTTATTAACTCATTTTCATATGTGGTGAAATATCTTTACTAACTTGTTCAGCTTTTAACACTCTAAATTATGTTTCTTTTTGTGTTTTTTTTTCTTCCGGTTTTATTGAGATATAATTAACTATAGCACTAAGTTTAAGATATATAGCACAATGATTTGATTTATATACATCATGAAGTGATTACCACAGTAAGTTTAGTGAACATCTATCATCTCATATAGATACAAGATTAAAGAAAAAATTCTTGTGATGAGAATTCTTGAGATTTACTCTCTTAACTTTCATGTATAACATTCAGCAGCGTTAATTAGATTTCTCATGTTGCACATTACATCCCTAGTACTTATCTTATAACTGGAAGTTTATGCCTTTTGACCACCTTCGTCCAATTCCCTTTTCCCTATCCCCACCTCTGGTAACCACAAATCTAATTTCTTTTCTATGAATTTGTTTGTTTCCTTATACAAAATTTTAAAAGGTAGTCATATTTACCAGTAATTTCTTTATGGATTTTGGTGTCAGTGTTATGTCTGGAAGAACTTTTCTCATAAGAAAATTGTACAAACACCTTTATTTTTTCCTGTTTTATTTGCTTTAATTTTTATTGAACCTTGAGTGAAAATAATTGCTTGTTCATGATACACTCTTATCATGGCTGAGTGCATGATCCTCTAATATGCCTTCATTCCTTTGATTTTAAGACTGTAAGAAGCACCCATGAGCCCACCACACAATATTATAACTAGAATATTGAAATAACTTACATTCTTCCTTGTGATCTGTCTTCACTCTATCCTCCTTCCTCCTTCTGCTTTAGAAAACCTAGAAGTCTGTGCTGAGCCTTTCTTTTTTCATAACTTCATCCTATCTACATGACTTCGGAAGACATATATATTGTATTTGAATTGTTTTAATTCTAATAAAAAAGAGTATTATTCCACATGTAATCTTCTGGCACTATTTTTTTCTCTTTTAACATTACACTGCTCAAATTGATCATTGTAACTGTGTCTCCCTGTATACACTTTGATGGCTGTACACACTCAGTTGTGTTCCTACACCACTGTGTTTTTCCTACACTCCTCCATTTATAAACATTTACATCACTATCATGCCTAGCAGTGTTCTGAATACACGTATGTATTTTTTTGGTCAGTTTTTTAATGTTTACTTTTTATTTATTTATTCTTTATTAGTCATCCATTTTATACACATCAGTGTATACATGTCAATCCCAATCTCCCAATACATCACACCCCCACCCCCATCCCCCTGCCACTTTCCCCCATTGGTGTCCATACATTTGTTCTATACTTCTGTGTCTCAATCTCTGCTCTGAAAACCAGTTCATTTGTACCATTTACTAGGTTCCACATATATGCGTTAATATATGATATTTGTTTTTCTCTTTCTGACTTACTTCACTCTGTATGACAGTCTCTAGATGCATCCATGTCTCTACAAATGACCCAAGTTCGTTCCTTTTTATGGCTGAGTAATATTCCATTGTATATATGTATTACATCTTCTTTATCCATTCATCTGTCGATGGTCATCTAGGCTGCTTCCATGACCTGGCTATTGTAAATAGTGCTACAATGAACATTGGGGTGCATGTGTCTTTTTGAATTATGGTTTTCTCTGAGTATATGCCCAGTGGTGGGATTGCTGGGTCATATGGTAGTTCTATTTTTAGATTTTTAAGGAACTTCCATACTGTTCTCCATAGTGGTTGTATCAATTTACATTCACACCAACAGTGCAAGAGGGTTCCTTTCCTCCACACTCTCTCCAGCATTTGTTGTTTGTAGATTTTCTGATGATGCCCATTCTAACTGGTGTGAGGTGACACCTCATTGTAGTTTTGATTTGCATTTCTCTAAAAATTAGTGATGTTGAGCAGCCTTTCATGTGCTTCTTGACCATCTGTATGTCTTCATTTGAGAAATGTCTATTTAGGTCTTCTGCCCATTTTTGGATTGGGTTGGATAATATTAAAAAAATATTGAGCTGCATGAGCTGTTTACATATTTTGGAGATTAATCCTTTGTCCGATGATTCCTTTGCAAATATTTTCTCCCATTCTGAGGGTTGTCTTTTTGTCTTGTTTATGGTTTCCTTTGCTGTGCAAAAGCTTTTAAGTTTCAGGTCCCATTTGTTTATTTTTGTTTTTATTTCCATTACTCTAGGAGGTGGATCAAAAAAGATCTTGCTGTGATTTATGTCAATGGGTGTTCTTCCTATGTTTTCCTCTAAGAGTTTTATAGTGCCTGGTATTAAATTTAGGTCTCTAATCCATTTTGAGTTTATTTTTGTGTATGGTGTTAGGGAGTGTTCTAATTTCATTCTTTTACATGTAGCTGTCCAGTTTTCCCAGCACCACTTATTGAAGAGACTGTCTTTTCTCCATTGTATATCCTTGCCTCCTTTGTCATAGATTAGTTGACCATATGTGTGTGGGTTTAACTCTGGGCTTTCTGTCCTGTTCCATTGATTTATGTTTCTGTTTTTGTGCCAGTACCATATTGTCTTGATTACTGTAGCTTTGTAGTGTAGTCTGAAGTCAGGGAGTCTGATTCCTCCAGCTCCTTTTTTTTCCCTCAAGACTGCTTTTGCTATTTGGGTCTTTTGTGTGTCCATACAAATTTTAAGATTATTTGTTCTAGTTCTGTAAAAAATGCCATTGGTAATTTGATAGGCATTGCATTGAGTCTGTAGATTGCTTTGGGTAATATAGTCATTTTCACAACATTGATTCTTTCAATCCAAGAAGTTGGTATATCTCTCCATCTGTTGGTGTCATCTTTAATTTCTTTCATCAGTGTCTTATAGTTTTCTGCATACAGGTCTTTTGTCTCCCTAGGTAGGTTTATTTCTAGGTATTTTATTCTTTTTGTTGCAATGTTAAATGGGAGTGTTTCCTTAATTTCTCTTTCAGATTTTTCATCATTTGTGTATAAGAATGCAAGAGATTTCTGTGCATTAATTTTGTATCCAGCAACCTTACCAAATTCATTGATTAGCTCTAGTAGTTTTCTGGTGGCATCTTTAGGATTCTCTATGTAAAGTATCATGCCATCTGCAAAGAGTGACAGTTTTACTTCTTCTTTTCCAATTTGTGTTCCTTTTATTTCTTTTTCTTCTCTGATGGCCATGGCTAGGACTTCCAAAACTATGTTGAATAATAGTGGTGAGAGTGGACATCCTTGTCTTGTTCCTGATCTTAGAGGAAATGCTTTCAGTTTTTCACCATTGGAAATAATGTTCTCTGTGGGTTTTGTTGTATATGGTCTTTATTATGTTGAAGTAGGTTCCCTCTATGCCCACTTTCTGGAGAGTTTTTATCATAAATGGGTGTTGAATTTTGTCAGAAGCTTTTTCTGCATCTATTGAGATGATCATATGCTTTTTATTCTTTAATTTGTTAATATGATATATCACATTGATTGATTCACGTATATTGAAGAATCCTTGCATCTCTGGGATAAATCCCACTTGATCATGCTGTGTGATCCTTCTAATGTGCTGTTGTTTTCTGTTTGCTAGTATTTTGTTGAGGATTTTTGCATTTATATTCATCAGTGATATTGGTCTGTAATTTTCTCTTTTTGTAGTATCTTTCATTTTGGTATCACGGTGATGGTGGCCTCACAGAATGAGTTTGGGAGTTTTCCTTCCCCTGTAATTTTTTGGAAGAATTTGAGAAGGATGGGTGTTAGCTCTTCTCTAAATGTTTGATAGAATTCACCTGTGAAGCCATCTGGTCCTGGACATTTGTTTGTTGGAAGATTTTTAAGCAAAGTTTCAATTTCATTACTTGTGATTGGTCTGTTCATATTTTCTATTTCTTCCTGGTTCAGTGTTGGAAGTTTATACCTTTCTAAGAATTTGTCCATTTCTTCCTGGTTGTCCATTTTATTGGCATAGAGTTGCTTGTAGTAGTCTCTTAGGATTCTTTGTATTTCTGTGGTGTCTGTTGTAACTTCTCTTTTTTCATTTCTAATTTTATTGGTTTGAGTCCTCTCCCTGTTTTTCTTGATGAGCATGGTTAATGGTTTATCAATTTTGTTTATCTTCTCAAAGAACCACGTTTTAGTTTTATTGCTCTTTGCTATTGTTTTCTTTGTTTCTATTTCATTTATTTCTGCTCTGATCTTTATGATTTCTTTCCTTCTGTTAACTTTGGGTTTTGTTTGTTCTTCTTTCTCTAGTTTCTTTAGGTGTAAGATTAGATTGTTTATTTGAGATTTTTCTTGTTTCTTGAGGTAGGTTTGTATAGCTATAAACTTCCCTATTAAAACTACTTTTACTGCATCCTATAGGTTATGGATCATCGTGTTTTCCTTGGCATTTGTCTCTAGGTATTTTATGATTTCCTCTTTGATTTCTTCAGTGATCTCTTGGCTATTTAGTAATGTATTGTTTAGCCTCCATGTGTTTGTGCTTTTTATGTTTTTTCCCCTATAATTGATATCTAGTCTCATAGCGTTGAGATCAGAAAAGATGCTTGATATGATTTCAATTTTCTTAAATTTACTGAGGCTTGATTTGTGACCCAAGATGGAATCTATCCTGGAGAATGTTCCGTGCACACTTGGGAAGAAAGTGTACTCTGCTGTTTTTGGATGGAATGTCCAATAAATATCAATTAAATCTATCTGATCTATTGTGTCATTTAAAGCTTGTGTTCCCTTATTAATTTTCTGTTTGGATGATCTGTCCATTGGTGTAAGTGAGGTGTTAAAGTGCCCCACTATTATTGTGTTACTGTCAATTTCTTCTTTTTATAGCTGTTAGCAGTTTCCTTATGTATTGAGGTGCTCCTATGTTGGGTGCATATATATTTATAATTGTTATAGCTTCCTCTTGGATTGATCCCTTGATCATTATGTAGTCTCCTTCTTTGTCTCTTATAACATTCTTTATTTTAAAGTCTATTTTATCTGATATGAGTATTGCTACTCAGCTTTCTTTTGATTTCCATTTGCATGGAATATCTTTTTCCATCTCCTCCCTTTCAGTCTGTATGTGTCCCTAGGTCTGAAGTGGGTTTCTTTTAGACAGCATATATATGGGTCTTGTTTTTGTATCCATTCAGCAAGCCTGTGTCTTTTGGTTGGAGCATTTGATCCATTCACGTTTAAGGTAATTATGATATGTATGTTCCTATAACCATTTTCTTAATTGTTTTGGGTTTGTTTTTGTAGATCCTTTTCTTCTCTTGTGTTTCCCACTTAGAGAAGTTCCTTTGGCATTTGTTGTAGAGCTGGTTTGGTGGTGCTGAGTTCTCTTAGCTTTTGCTTGTCTGTAAAACTTTTGATTTCTCCATTGAATCTGAATGAGATCCTTGCTGGGTAGATTAATCTTGGTTGTACATTCTTCCCTTTCATCACTTTAAGTATATCATGCCACTCCCTTCTGGCTTGTAGAGTTTCTGCTGAGAAATCAGCTGTTAACATTATGGGAGTTCCCTTGTATGTTATTTGTCGTTTTTCCCTTGCTGCTTTCAATAATTTTTCTTTGTCTTTAATTTTTGCCAATTTGATTACTATGTGTCTCAGAGTGTTTCTCCTTGGGTTTATCCTGTATGGGACTCTCTGCACTTCCTGGACTTGGGTGGCTATTTTCTTTCCCTTATTAGGGAAGTTTTTTACTATAATCTCCTCAAATATTTTTTCAGGTCCCCTCTCTCTGTCTTCTTCTCCTGGGAGCCCTATAATGCAAATGTTGTTCCATTTAATGTTGTCCCAGAGGTCTCTTAGGCTGTCTTCATTTCTTTTCAGTCTTTTTTCTTTATTCTGTTTCACAGCAGTGAATTCCCCCATTCTGTCTTCCAGGTCACTTATCTGTTCTTCTGCCTCAGTTATTCTGCTATTGATTCCTTCTAGTGTATTTTTCATTTCAGTTATTGCATCATTCATCTCTGGTTTTTTGTTCTTTAATTCTTCTAGATCTTTGTTAAACATTTCTTGCATTTTCTGGTCTTTTCCTCCATTCTTTTTCTGAGGTCCTGGATCATCTTCAGTGTCATTTTTCTGAATTCTTTTTCTGGAAGATTGCCTATCTCCATTTCATTTAGTTGTTTTTCTTGGGTTTTATCTTGTTCCTTCATCTGGTACATAGCCCTCTGCCTTTTCATCTTGTCTATCTTTCTGTGAATATGAGTTTTGTTCCACAGTCTGCAGGATTGTAGTTCTTCTTGCTTTTGCTGTCTGCCTTCCACTTTTACATTTTTTTTCCCTAGTGTACAGGTTAAAAGGTTTCTGTTGGATATACACGAAGAAGTAGAATTGTTGAGTTATATGTATTATGTGCCAAAATGTTTTCCAATGTGGTTATATATCTTTTCCTTCAAGAAGTATTGTTTAAAAGATTGTGTAACTACATCTTCTCCAGCACTTGGTGTCACTAGACTTTTAAACTTTTTTGTCACATGAATAGTGTTATGGTATCTATAATATAGCATCAGGATAGGTATTGGATATAAAATGGTATCTCATTATGTAATTGCTTTGCGTGGCCTGGTCTATTCTTGTATTATTGGCTCGTGTGTTTCCTCTGCTGTAAGGTGGCTGTTTGTGTCTTTTTCTCATTTTATTTTTTTGATTTAATCTTTGCATATAAATCTTTAGCAATATGCAGTTTATTTTTTGCTAAACCTTTTTGACAAATGGATAGCATATTTTCCCAACAACAATCCTATTTTGGAATATCCCTCAAGAAAGTTTGTAGTTTTCTCTGTATACCTTCTTTGAAAACTTTTTAACTTTGTAGTAAAGATATTATGCTGATGACAAAAAAATTTTTGGTCTCCCTTGATGGGGTTGTCTTAATGCTGTGCAAATAACAAAACAGCCTTGTCTGGGTAGACACCTCAAACACAGTTTTGCAGGAAAGCCCCTGCTAATCCAGGTGAAGACAATATTACCTGTTGGGTAACTAGCCTGTGACAGCCAGCCACGGCTGTTTCAGCTCACAGACCTGGCACATGCCAGGGGCTCGGGAATACTTACAGGTTAACATAAGATGAACCATTCACCAATGATTTCGCTAATTTCATCCAATTACACAGCTCTCTCTCTATGAACTCAGTTATGCAGGCAAAACATTTCAGCACTTCCCTACTGGAACAGGGTCTTAATTTTCTCAACACTCTTTAAAGCTCATCATAAAGTTCATTTTCATTTTGAATAAGAGACTCTCACATGAGAAGATGGATATAACACACAGATATACACATATGCATAGAATTGAACAGACATTCTATTTTCAAAAATATAGCTTAGATTTGAGGAAAGAGTATCAACCTTTGGACTGCGTGGCCGTTTTCACCAGGCAGGAAGGCCATGAACAAAATGCTCCCTATATGAAGGCCACAAAACCCTTGGCACGCTAGGGCTGACCAGCACTTTTGAGAGAAAGAGCAGACCCCGGGAGCTGGTAATGTGTACTAACAAGCTTTTTATTCTGAAATCCATATTGCAGAAGGGATTGAAATCAACAGCAAAAGCCACATCTGTGTGCTCCTCACCAGACCCCAGCAAGAAGCCTGAATACGGCATGTCATTATGATTAATTGTGGGTAATGAGGGTCTTATGAACCCAAGAAAGAGAAGCATTTGTTTCTCTGCTGTTACAGTTATAGCCTCCGATTTGTTTTCAAGCACTCTACTGCGGAAAGCCAAAATAGAATAGGACTCTTCTATAGCCATCCTTTACTTCCCTGCCAGGCATTTCAGTAAATTAACATGCAGGGGCCAGTAAGGGAATTTGTGAGCTCTTTTAAGAACGTGATAAAGAAATGGTTTCCTGGTTCAAAGAATCTTTATAAAATCAGGCTGTAGGAGATCTGCTGCGAATTCTCACAGAAGCTCACTGGTGCTGTGAGTCCAGATACAAAAAGGACAATGTTCACAGAAGCAGGGGGAATAAAAGCATTCTTTTATGGAAGCAGCAGTGTTTTCGTCTTTCTCTAACCTACCAGAAGGTGGCGCAGATTCACTGCCAATACAGTAAAGGAGGACGTGGCTTTCTTTTCTTTTACAGCCCTGCTCTGTACAAGTACAGTAAAACGGGGGGGTGGAGGGGTGGGGAGTCCCATATTTAATAATAAATTAAACAGGCTTAAAATTTCATCCTTAAAAAAAACCAAATAACTCGTATAACATCTGTCAACTAATTTGTTGTCAAACTCAGTTTGATGTGAGTCAAACTACGAAACAAAACAAAACAAACATGGGATGAAGATTTGAGGAAGATAATTTTTAATATCTTAATGTAAGAAAATTAACAAGATGGAGTTTGTAATGGCTTCAGACAAACACTACATGAAGGAAACGTGTAGGAGATTCTAACAAACAGCCAAGAAGTCGGGCATACATTTCATTCCGTTTGAAAATATTCCTTATCGTATTTTAATATTTGGACATTTAACAATATCTTTAGGAAGAAGCACTGTGATTTCCTTTTTGTGTGGCAGCTTGTGCATTTTTGAAATGAAAATTAAACTTTCCCCTGGGAAGATAACATAGGATGAAGAAAACACAAAAAGAGTGTTTAACAAACACACAAAAACAAAAATGAAAACAAAAAATCCATCATTGATGGCAGAAATAATAAAACCCTGCTCATTTGGTGCGAGGGGAGCCGCTGGAAGCCAGCCCTAGTTTAGAACAACTTATCAGATGTACGGCTGGTGCCCACTTTTCCAGTAGTCAAGAGCATTTTTAGAGATGTGACATCCACCTGGAAGGGAAAAAAATTTTTTTTTTTATTTCAGTAAAATATCAATTGGGGCACTTTCAAAAAATCCTTTCCTAAATCTTCCCAGCTTCCAAGACCACTCGTTCTAAACAGAAAGGGAGTATTTTGAATCAAAACAAACAAAACAAAAAAACCCCAAACCGTTCCATATAGAAACCAAAACAAAGACCCAAAAGAAAAGCTTGAACATTTTCAAATTAGAATTTCTAAAGACAACGTACTCAGAGAATGACCTCAGAGTTCTGGGTTAGTACTGATTTTTCAGCCCCAAATCGAGTCTAGTTTTAACAAATGTTACCAGGGAGAACAATGTATTTTCCTTTTCCTAACTAAAATCTATTTTTTAAAAAATTAATTTGCTCTCTGTATTGCCGGATTACATTTTCATTTAACTTCGGTGCCGTATCTTGTAATTAGTTTTTCTTGATCTGTTTCTCGGAAGGGGAAAAAAAAAAAAGTAGAAAAAGGGTGGGGGAAAACAAAGAATTAAAAACAAGCTTCTCGGATGCAGTTAAAATATTTTCCTTTAACCCGCCTGGCGGAAAAGGAACCGACAACACTGTACCCAGGGCAGCGGCGTGTCCCACGTCCCGCTTTCCCCATTTCCAAACCTCAACATCTTTTCTTAAAAATCTTCGGTGCTTATTGTGAAGTCAAGGGATCTTGGCGTAGGAAGACGGTCGCTTGTAATTTATTTGGGAGAGGGACGGGGTCTTGGAAAGGAAACTGGGGGGTTTACGAGGAGGAAGAGTTTATTCCCCAACTTCTTCCCGGGCGTTCGCCTGGACCGGACGGGAGCTGCGAGCCCTTCTCCGGCTCACCTGGGAAGGCCCCCTCCTGGCACCCGCTTTGTTTGGCGTTCCTTTAAAAGCCTCTTGTTGGCAGAGAGACCCACAATGAAACAAATTTTCATTTTATGACGTCCTTCCCCCTCTAGGAGTCCGAACAATGTTTGGGGGGCTCGGCACGCCTGAAGATAAAAGAGTTTTATTTTAAATGCGATAAGTGTCAGGATTAGACAGCGTTTCCTTTCAGCTAAACTACAGAGCGGATCTTCATTTCCTATTGCACTGCTTCCCCCGAAAGAAACTTTTCTTTTTCTTTTTTTCTCTTTTCCTTTTCTCCCTCCTCTCCCCCATCAGAGAGTCGGGGAGACGAGGACTGAGCACAAAGCTTCTCCCTCTCCCCCCACGGAAAGCATCTTGGACTCCTAATCGGTGTACATTTCAGGGCAACCCGGGGCCTCGGCGACGGTTCTGGGTTTAGTTTTCCTGGATGAGGCTGCAAACTGGTTGCGGCTGGAGGGAGCGGCCGAGCGGACCCGGGGCTGGCGGCGGAGCCGAGCGAGGCGAGCGTGCCGGCGGGACGCGGCCGCGGAGCCGGCGCCTGGGCTACGGGGGCATACGGGGCCGGACCCCGGCCGGGCCGCGTCGGGCCCGGGCACCCGGACCTATAGTGCGGAACAGGCCGGACGCCGATGCCTTCGCTTCTGGGGTCAGCTGGCTTCCCTTCTGCCACCGCGGGCCCCGATGGGACCGGGCGGCGGGCAGGGCCTTTGTCCGCGCGGTCTCGGGGCCACGGGCCGGACGCCCGCCCCCTCCAGGCGCAGGCCGCGGAGAAAACGGGCGCAGACGGCCTTTTGCACTTCTCCACTTGAGAGGGAATCGGACGGAGGAACCGGGCTAGAAACCCCGAAAAGGGAGGCTGTGATTTATGGCCGGCGAGCCGGAGTCTGGCACCATATGGTGGGATTTATCAGGCCCGGGCTGCCTCCAGCCCCCGAGCCGCCACCCCCCGCCCCCCGCCCCAAAGTAGGGCAAAGAGTGCCCGGCTGACAATGTCACCGGCCTAGCCCTGGGCTGGGAACGCCTCATCCGCTGCTGTCCTCGCTTCCAGAAGAAGTTGATAGAAGACGGGCTTTTATGTATATATATTTTTTACCTTACGGTATTACTCGCGATTACACAAAAACGTTAACTCGTGATCTTTGGTCCTCAGCACTCAACATTAGGTCGGTGGTCCCCCCCTCCCTCCGCCCGCCTTCCCTTTGGAAGAGGCGGGCTGGCGTGGGGGTCGCTTTGGTCCAGGTGGAAGGTGGTGTAGGGTTAAGAAGCCGCAGACCTCGGAGAAGGGCCTCACTTCCTCTTCATTTTGTCGCCCTTTGTGTTACATACGGGGGCAAGCAAGGTCTGCCAATCACTACCATTTCTCTTTCTTGTTCTATAAAGAAGGGGTCGTCACAGCAACAGGGACATGACAGGCTGGTATCTCTCTGGAGCTCCAGGGGGCCCTTAATAGGATTGAAGCAAAAGATCAAGCGAATGGTTTCCTATTTTAGGCCTGTAATGACTGCCAACTGCTTGCATATACATGGGCCTTACAGTATTATGAGGCAATTTTTAATCCCAGAAAAGAGTAACCTGTTTTCTAGCCGAGGCTGTTTCAGAGAACCCTATGGGATCCACCCTCCCTCACCAGCCTCCATCCTCATCTGCCCATCTCCCCCTTTATGTGAGGGGATGGAAGGACCTCTCCCCTCCTTCCTGATTTCACTTACCGCCCCTCCCCCAGAAGCTGAAGGTGTCATTTCCTTTCATTAATTCATTTTACCAGCCTAAAGTAAATACTCCGTTTCAAGGGAACAAAGACACCCCTTTTTGGTATTCAGTTGAAGTCCCTAGTGGGATCAGAAGTTTGCACATCTTTGGAGAAACTGGCCTTGGGTGAGGGTTAGCCAGACATGCCCACCCCCACACCATCCCCCACCAACCCAAACACCTACCAAAACACAAAGCGACCTAAGGAGGAGTGAAAAGGTTTCTCTCCCCCAGGCCACTGCTCATGTTCAAAACGAAGTCACGTGGGCACGGGGAACGCTCATGGTGGGTGGATGTCCCTTATCTGTGTGCTTGTGGAGTAGAGAGAGGAAACAAATGCAATGCATGGGGCAAAGGGGTGGTTTGTTTCCACCCCCAGACCTGGGGAAACCCGTCAAAGGAGACTGACTTCAAAAAACCGAGACTGCCTGGGAAATCTGAATGCAAACAACCCTGGAATAATCAGCGCCACCAACATCTGTCACCACAGCTGTTTCCTTTCTGGTTGGTGAGAGGACCTCTGTGGGCTGGCACTGAACTCCAGGCAATGGGCCCAGGGTCTTTCTCTTCCAAACAGAGCCCTCCAGGTCTCTGTGTACTAAGCCTGTTTAAAAAGAAAACAGAACACAAAACAAAACAAGCGTGACATTGCCACCTTTTGGGTGAAAATAAATAGCCTGGTTGAAGTAGGTTAGGAAGAAATGTTTTTGTCATGTGGTCACAGATGGGGAAACTGAGGCACAGGGCAGGCAGTGAACTTTCAAATTCATATCCAGAGAAGAAATCGGAATTGGTGAATTTAATTCTCAGCCTATTGAATTCTGCTGGGTGTCTTAGAAGGCAATGAGTTTAAAGAGTGAGGGTTTTTATTGTTTGTTTTCCCTTTTGTTCAATCGAAAGATAATTATTGAGCACCTAGGATGTGGAAGACAAAGTGCTTTGCGTTGTGAGGGGTCAACAATGGAATGTGGTCCTAAGTCTGGGAGAATACGTCTCTTATTCTCCCGGCACTTCGACAAACAAGGGCATGGGCGCGGGGGCACGGGTGCAGGGGCATGGTGGCTTGGGCTGAGGCTGCAGGAAGAGCAGCTCTGACAAGGGAACATGGGATGTCTGGCCAGAGTAACCAGCAGAGACTTCCTGGAAGAAGTAGCACTGGGATTCCTAGGAGCTGGAAGCTGAGTGAGATTTTGGTAAGTAGAGGTGGGAGAGGACACAGAAGATGCAGAGAACAGCAGGCTTTTGCCATCACAAGGCAACAGCCGGTTAGTTTTTCAAGGGATGGAAGGAGATAAGGCAGGAATGAAAGAGGAGACAGCTGCTGCCTGCTGACTTTTGGACTTGAGCCTGTGGACAAGGGGAGCTCTGAAGTGACAGATCCAGGGGTGAATCTAGGGCTGATGCAGGTAGGGTTTGGGACTGTGGGAAGACGTGGGCTCTGAGATCCCAGTGCGCAGGCTGTGGGAGGCATGAGGGGTGAGGGCTGCTGCCGGCCAGTGGCATGAGCATGGAAAGAAGAAATGACTGTGTAAGAATTGGACGGATGTAGAGCTCAAAACAGGGAGATAGGTCAGAGGTGACAGGACCTTCAAGCCTGGATGACCAGGGAAAAAAGGCAGCCTCGTTATGTGCAAGGAATTAAAATAACATTTAAATCCAGCATTACAAACAGAGTGTTTAAAATATTGAGAGCTTCAGGACCACAGAGGAACCCAGATACCGACACTGATGAGTTTTTTCCAACATTGAAGAACTCTCTTTGTCAAAGCCAAACACTTGGCCTCAAGGCTGAATGTCAGTGCGACCTAAAGCCAGGATCTCAGAGCTCGGCGTCTTTGTGGGGCGGACAGAGAAGCAGCTTGTAGAAAGCATATTTTCCCCAAGACGCATTATTCTTTTTTAGCACTCATTTCAATTTTTATACCATTACTGAGAAAGGAAGTTAGAGAACGATATCCCAGAGGTATATTCTCTGCAACTCCCCGTCAGGAGGAAATAAATGTGCTGGTGTTAAAACTGATCTGCATTTATTTACTTATTTTTCAGTTGCATCCAATGTTTGCTTCAAAATATTCCAGAGGGCAGATATCAGGATAATCATGCAGCCAATGCAAGCCAGATGGATGGAAAATAGTAAAAGGGCACTGGACTAGGCATCTGGGTCCAGAATTCCCTTCCTGGTTATGCCAAGCAGGTTGTGTGAGCTCGGCTGCATGGTGGCACTATCTGGGCCTGGTTTCCCAACCTGAAAAATGTGGTACGTAGAATGATCTCGAAGGTCCTTTTCAGCTCCAGACCAATGGATGCGACTCCTTCTCCAGCACTTTCTTCCTTATATACTGTACTCCGCTTTGCATGTGCAAACAGAAAGGATATTTATATTGGATGATTTAGACTTTATTCTGGATTTTAATAACTTCATTTGCATTGAACTTTATAAATATTTTGAAAGCATCATGCCATCTAGTCTCCCTTGATCCACAAAACTGCCATGTCAAGTGAGTAAGCCAGGGATTTTATCCCCAAAGTTACAGCTAATGATAATCATTTCTTTTCATGGAGCCTACACATGCCAACATATGCCTTACATGAAATGTCTCATTTAATCACCACAGTGCCTTGTAGGTATTGTTAGACCCACTTTACAGATCAGAAAGCTGAGACTAGCAGGGCTGGAGACTCCCTGAATGCTTCCTGCTTGCTGATGGCTGAGTCAGGATTTGAACCCATGTCTGTCAACTCCAACTCCATGTTCTCTAAGGCCTGGGGAAGTCACACAAATGTTGCCCACTGTCTCCCCTCCTTGCACAACATCTCTTGTATGCTTTTACCATCTATATTGTCAAAGGACACTTTTTTTTTTTTTTTTTTTTTTTGCAGTACGCGGGCCTCTCACTGCTGTGGCCTCTCCTATTGCGGAGCACAGGCTCTGGACGCGCAGGCTCAGTGGCCATGGCTCATGGGCCCAGCCGCTCTGCGGCACGTGGGATCTTCCCGGACCAGGGCACGAACCCGTGTCCCCTGCATCGGCAGGCGGACTCTCAACCACTGCGCCACCAGGGAAGCCCTCAAAGGACACTTTTGGCCTGTGTGGCCTTCCATGGTCTTTGTGGCCTTCCATGGTCTTGCCATGTGAAATATAAAGGCTGAGATTTAAACCAGGCAAGCTGTCGACTTACCAGGTTTCAATGTTAACCACGCACCCAACACATGTCTCATACACTACCACAGGCTTTGGGACCCTGACGAAATATTAGAAATGTCTCATTCTGTGAGGATTTCACAATCTGAGATGAAGAAACCGACTAAACCAGTAAAGCATCAGTGAGCGAGCAGTGTTCTAGAACATAATGGAAACAGCCAAACTTTATAGGATGTTCACTTTATTCCCCCTGCAGCCTGGACTATTGGGCTTAACTCTCACGACCAGCCTGTGCAAGGGGCACTCTCTGTACCTCTTTAGGGAGGACGATGTTGATCCAGAAAGAGCGCTGCAGTCACTGCCTGGAAGTCCCACAGCTGGCAAGTGGCAAAGCCAGGATTTTAATCAGGGCGTCTGATCACAAGGCCTTGATGTTCTTCCCGGTACCACACAGCTTCCTGTGTTTAACAGCATGATGCATGGGTCAGAGTGGGATACACAGACCTCTGAAAATAGGAAAGCACAGCGTCTGCAGGTGTGATGAGACCTCCTGTGACATGCTGAACAGAAAAGGAGTCTCATTGTTTTCTAGTTTTGCCTCAAAGTGGAAAGTGCTGATAATGTGGGGAATGTTTAAAGTACCCAGGAAAGAGAAGAAATCACTGGACAGACAGCTTGGAATTCTGGGAAGATGGGCGTTGGGTTCAAGTCTTGGCTCCATCATTTACCAGCTGTGCTTAATCTCTTTACACCTCAGTTTTCTTCTCTCTAAATAGGGTAATGATATGTCTCTGTTCAGACTTCATTGACAGCATTTGAATTGCCTGACACGACTGGCCCCATGGCAGATGCTTAAGCAAATGACAGTTACCCAAGGCTGAGAGCCCGTTGACAAAACCTACAAATACCATGTTTGTTCAAAGTGAAGACAGTTGGAGAACTTGTTGTCTGTCCAGTGGTTTCCTTGTCCTCAGTTTTGATTCATTTCCCGGTGTTTTTAGCCCTGGAATTAATAGGTAAGCCAAGCAGACCTGTTCTGTCTGCCTATTATTATATAATAAACCACCAAAAACTGTGGCTTAAAGCAACACTCATTCATTTTGCTTATGAATCTGAGGGTTGACTGGGCTTAGCTAGGTATTTCTAGCTTGGGGTTCCTTACATGATCGTTGTCAGAAGGTTCTGGGGCTGGGGTCATCTTCACTCACGCGTCTGGAGTTTGGGCTGGGAAAACTAAGGGCTGGGGCTCCTTGGGCATCTCTGTCTAGGTGGTCTCCCCACGTGTTCTTTTTCTAAAACTAGCAGAAGCCTGGGGGGGAGCTATCAGTGGCCTGCTTGGGTCCTGTGCCCATTCTTCAACCAATCACTGTGGCCAGAGGGAGGCTGTGCTCTCATGAGCCAGACGTGGATCATGTGCTTCTCCTGGGTCAGCTCCACCCAAGCGGCTTAAACTGAGTGTGGAAAATTGATGGATCTCAAGGGAAAGTTGAAATGGGGCTAGATGATGGGAAAGCAAGGCTGTCAATGTCCACTGGAGTTCCTTGCTTCTCACTGGTGCTCGGGAGACATGTATTGGTGATAATGATGGGTGGGAGTAGGTCTAACACTCCTACACTGAGATGCCCAGGCCATTGCTTCTCTGCCTGGACCAGAAGCTACGTACAGTGCTGTGGCCTTGAGGGGGAGTGTTCGGCAACTTAAAGGTTTTATGGACCCTATGTTTTGGCCAAACTTGCATCTTCCTACATCTGTGCCTTTACTTCCTTCCTTCATTTCTTTCACTTGGAATGGCGTTCCTACCCATTCCCACTATTTGGAATGATATTGCCCAATTTGGAAGACCCAATTTATGGTCACTTCAGTCAAAGGTGAACTTTTCTTCCTCTGATTTGTATGGCCTTGCTGCTCAAAGTGTGGTCCAAGTGCTGCAGCATCAGTGTCACCTTGGGACTTGTCAGCAACGATGCAGAGTCTTGGGCTCCACCTCAGACCTATCCATCAGAATCTTCAGTATATATCCCAGTGTTCGTGGTAGCAATATTTACAATAGCCAAGACATGGAAGAAACCTAAGGGTCCATCAACAGAAGAATGGATAAAGAAGATGTGGTATATATACATACATTGGAATATTAGTCATAAAAAAGAGTGAAATAATGCCATTTACAGCAACATGGATGAACCTAGAGATTATCATATTAAGTGAAATAAGTCAGACAGGGAAAGACAAATATCATATGATATCACTTCCTTGTGGAATCTAAAAGAAAATGATACAAATGAACTTATTTACAAAACAGAAACAGACTCACAGACATAGAAAACAATCTCACCGTTACCAAAGGGGAAAGGCGAAGGAGGGATAAATGAGGAGTTTGGGATTAACATATAAACACTACTATATATAAAATAGATAACCAACAAGGACCTACTGTATAGCTCAGGAAACTATTGGGTTGGGCAAAAGCCCAAAGGAACTTTTTGGCCAACCCAATACATTCACTCTTGTAATAAATTATAATGGAAAAGTATATATATGTATGTATGTATAATTGCAGAATCTGCAATTTAACATGATTCCAGGGTGGTGTGTAGGCACATTTGAGCCACACCACCCCCAGAGCAGTGGCCCTTAGAGTGTGGTCCAGGGAATTTGGAGATCCCCCAAATTCCTCCAGGGGGTCTGAGAAGTTAAAACGATTTCCATACTAATACTAAAACTGTATTTCCTTTTTCACTCCCATTCTCCCACGAGTGTATGGGGGAATTTTCCAGAAGCTCCATGACCTGTGAGGATGGAATCCCTCTGATGGGTGTTGAAACGTGTGCTTGTGTGTTCTTGTGTTTTAAATACTTGTTTTAACTTATGATGTGATAAATATAAATAGACGTAAGCACATTATAATTTTTAAGCATGTAAAGGGAGCCTGAGACCAGGAAGTTTGAGAAGTTCATGCAGCTCTTGGTCCTTCTGCCTCTGGATAAGAAAAGTGTTGACTTTACCTCTGCATCTCCAGCTTCTGGCACTGAGTTGAGCTCGCTGCTGGCGCTGGGTCAGTGAGTGTCCTGTGAGGACTGCCTGTAATTTCTTGTCTTCGGGGCAAGGAGGGAGGCCTGAGGTTACTCTCTGGGCATCTGGCTCCATAGAGTTCCTTTGTTAGACTATAAATATTCGCTAAAAACTTTGAAAAATAGGAAGTCATTTTGAGTAACTAAAAAAAAGTTTGTTTCTAACTCTCCTGCATCATTCATTCATTTATGGCACTTTTCACTCTTTAGTTCACACTATTCAACTCCTCATAGAGTCAGGAGGAATTCTTGTTCCCATTTAAAGAAAAGCAACACAGAAATAAGAGAAAGCATATGACTTTTCAATATCACAGAACAAGCCAGTATCATCCAAGACTTGAATCTCAAATGCCCAGACCAGACTCCTTGTCCCAAGACTGTGGGTCTAGGACAATCCATAAATGAGCCCAGTGGTGTCCTGGATGCCTTCCTACCATCAATAGCTGAAACACCACGGGGTGATGGAGCTGGCCACACACTCAGGTGCCAGGAACAGGATGTGAGTGTTGAGGATGTGGGCATCTCTGTAAGGACTGAGGCTCACGCCCCTTCTGGAACTCCAGTGCTTTCCACGTGTCCCCTATTGGGCTGGTACCTGCACTTAGGCATCTCAGTTTTTCTCCCAGCAGTATGAAGGAATTACACTCATATTATCCTTAATGGTCACATGTGGAAATTGACGCTTCGAGGGTAACTCACCCAAAGACACAGTGGCTAAGTGGCAGATCCGGCCTCTGAAGACCTCCCCCTCTGCTTCTGCCAAATCCCTCTAGCCCTCTCTCCTGGCTCGACTTTGTGGAGGGGCTGGGTTTACAATCCCCATGGCTCTTGTTCATCAGTCTGATCTGATCACTGAGAAGGTTTTGTTCTAGGACTTTTGGAATCAAAACCCCTCCAGGCTGGACTGCAGTTTCTCCTACCCCTCCCCTCCACCACATGCCTTCTTCCCTTACCTCCATCCTTCTCTCTTTATTTCTTTCTCTTCTTCCTCCTCCCTCCTCCTTTTTTTCCTCCCTCCTTCTCTTTCTCTCTCCCCTCCCACCCTCCTTGGGAAGTTTTGGAATCCTAGAAAGTGCTTTGTAAGAGGATGAACGCTCCCCCTTCTAGGGTTAAAAGCAGTGCTGTTCTGGTGCAGAAATGTCCTGTATAAAAGCCAACAACCCCATCTCCCCATGCCTGCCCTGAAACGGGGAGGAACCTGATGCTCTGATGATCGCCTTGTAAAGGGCAGCTTCGCAGCCCTGCCCCCCAGGGCACTTGAAATATCACTTTCAGAATCCACTGGGCCATTTCCATGCTCCACCCCATCCAAGGTAAACTATCCATTATCCAGAGTTAGGCGCTCAGGTGGGGGGCCAGGGAGCTATGGAGAAACCAGCTCATTGAAATCCGGATAATCCCTAAACCTCATTTTCCCCCTTGCCTATGACTGCCTCTCTGCCCTGCCCCCTTTTACGGGACCCGCCAAGAAGCCACTGGACCGCTTTGCCTGGCACTCCTTTTATCTTCCTGGCCCGAGGGGGGCCATGGGCTAATGATCAGTGAAATCAGGAAAGGCCAAGAGGCCCAGCTAATCCACAAATTGGATCAACCACCCCTGAATAATCAAGAGCTGCTGGCACAAAAGTTGGTTTCTCTCTTTGATCACCAGCAGGCTCAGAGCACACCTACGTTTTCTTCCTGTGGGAGTCCTCTTGAGAATTAAAGGCTGCTTCTGTTTGGCCAAATAAAATTCAGTTATAGCACTAACAGAATCCAGTGTCCCAGTGTCTCAGGGCGACTATGTTAATATGACAGTGAGGAGAGGATTAGAATTCTAAAGAGGAGGTGTACATTCCCTAGACCTGATGGGCCAGTTCCAGTGGGTGTAGAGCCTTCACCAAGAGGAGAGGGGGCTTAATCACACGTAAACTTCAGCACGCTGTGTCTAATGTTATAGATCTTAGTAACGGTGATACAGTGCAGTGGTACTGGCACTAATAACTCAACCATCTGAGTTAATAACTGCTTTAAGAAAACCCCATGTACAGAAACCATAATTCAGGGAAGAAAGGAGATAGGAAGTCATAATTTGTATTACAAGATGATTCTCTTTTTCTTAACTAAGACTTTTTCTCAAGTTCTTTTAAATAGCAAGAATATCAGTGGTTTTCAACTGGTTTAATGGACAAAAACTGTACTTACCCATGAGTTGTCATGAATGACTTCATGTGAACACGCTCCTGTGTTAGTAATTTTTTTAAATTGATGTATAGTTGATTTACAATATTGTGTTAGTTTCAGGTGTACGGCAAAGTGATTTGGTTATACACATATATACGTATATATCTATATTTTATTTTTGATTCTTTTCCATTATAGTTTATTGCAAGATATTGAACATAGTTCCCTGTGCTATACAGTAAATCCTTGTTCCTTATCTATTTTATATACAGTAGTGTGCATCTGTTAATCCCATACTCCCAACTTATCCCTCCCTTCCCCTTTGGTAACCATAAGATTGTTTTCTATGTCTGTGAGTTATTTGTTTTGTAAATAAGTTTATTTGTGCTACTTTTTAGGTTCCACATATAAGTGATATCACACGATATTTATCTTTCTCTGTCTGACTTACCTCACTTAGTATGATAATCTCTAGGTCCATCTATGTTGCTGCAAATGGCATTATTTCATTCTATTTTATGGCTGAGTAGTATTCCAGTGTGTGTGTGTGTGTGTGTGTGTGTGTGTGTGTGTCTCACATCTTCTTTATCCATTCATTTGTCGATGGACACAAGTTGCTTCAGTGTCTGGGCTATTATTAATAGTGTGTTGCTAATTTTTAATGATCATTAAGCAGTATCTACCTACACTTGATCTTGACCAAGAAGCCAAATGTAACAGTTGCCCCTTTCTCAGACTAGGAAGCTTCCATGAACTGTGAGTTTATGAGGGTGGATCCCAGAGCAAAGGGAAACTGAGAGTTTTGTTGGGTTTTCAGTTCTCTGAGAGCTTTCAAAGAAAGAAACATTCCCTTTGCAATGGCATGGACCCTGGACTCTATCTGGAATCAGATAGACATGGGTTTGAAATCTGCCTCTGCTATTTATGGGCAATGTTATTTATTGTCTCTGACCCTCAATTTCCACCTCTGGGTCTACATCCTGGTTAAAACACTCCAGGATTTCCTATCTCACCCAGCATAACATCCAAAGGTCCTTCTATCGACCCTCATAATGCAGGTACTGCTGACCTTTTTGGCCTCTTGCTTACCAAGCTCTAACAACTCAAACAAACCAAGCTCACTTCTGCTTCAGGACTTTGGCACATGCTCTTTCTGATCCTAGGAAGCTATTCCCCAGCCCCAAGCCTGCAAGCTCCCACTTGTACCTCATTCAGCCACTTGCTCAAATATTATGTCCTCAGAGAAGTCCTTTCTGGTTACACATCTTCAAGTCCCTCCCTCTCTGGCCCTTCCTCTGGCTTGATTTTATTTCACAGTACTTAGTATTGCCTGATACATACAATATTTATTCATCTGTTGACTAATTTGTTGACTGTCTTTACTGATAAAAATGTAAGGTGATGCAAGCAGGAGCCTTGTCTTATTTGCCCCCAGGTTTCCACTGCCTAGGACTTTGCATGCATGTGGTCTAGATGCCCAGCAGTCACAGAACAAATGACCTTGGAAATGGCAATGATAAGATCTACCTTGCAGGTGTTATCAGTATTAGGAATGATGTAGGTAAAGCCTGGAACAGAGCAAGTAGATGGTAAGTATTACCACTGTTTGTTAATATTATTAGCACAAATCTTGTAACTCTAAGTTCTTTGTAAATATTTGCTGAATCTGTTGGACTCGAAGAGCCTGAAGGAAATTTAATGCACAGCGAGTCAGTGCCTTTTAATGAACACGCCTCAGGAACCTGTGTTTCTGAGGCACCTGTCAAAACCCCCTCCTTCTACTCTAGAGTGTAAAACTCAAATGCTTTCAGAGGCCGGCCAGAAAATATCAACACTAAGCACGTGAGGCTGTCTTGGTGGGAGCTGTAGAATTGGAGAGGCCATGCTCAACTCCTGGCAAAGATCCAGGGTTGTCGGGTTTTGTGCTCTTTCAAGAGAAACTGGAAACCCCAACTTTTATGTAAAATCTCCTGATTTTAAAATGATAGTTACTTATACCTGAAGTGTAAACAGCCAAGTTCCCAGATGCCAGTCAAGGGCCTTTCTAAGTATAGCAGTTTCAGATTAACATTGTGAATCAATTATATTTCAATAAAAATGTTTAAAAAAGACTAATAAAATAAACTGTGTTGGGGGTCCCCAAGGCTACCCCCATGTTTGGAGACTCACTGGAGGGACTCACAGGACTCAGCAGATAGTCGTGCTCACAGCTAAGTTTTACTGCAGTCAGGTTGCAGGAGATGCAGATGGATCCTAAAGGGAAAAGACAGAGGTGGCACCCAGGCTTCTTTTGCTCCGACTTCCTTCTGCTTCCTCCCTCCCAGGAGGGGTCACATGGAGCCCACTCTTCCCGCTGCACCAAGAGGCAGTGATATGTGTGTGTGTGATGCTCCTGTGCAGGGAAGCCCATTAGGGATGCGGCACCCCAGTTTTTACTGGGAGCTGGTCACTCTGCTGAGCACGTACTAAAATTCCAGACTCCAGGGGGAAAGCAAGTGTCCAGCATAAACCATGTTGTTTCCCAGTCTAGGTATAGCGAGTGGCTCTTCTCAGTTGGGGAATGTTTTCTATCCATGTAGGGAACTGTTTACCAGCCAGGTTCCCAGATGCCGGTCAAGGGCCTTTCTAAGAATACCAGTTTCAGACCTGCTAAGTCAACTCTTGCACAATTACTAAGTAAAAATGTTAAGCTTTCGATTTTGGAATGTTCCAAACACACAGGCACAAAAAGAAAATCATATAATAAACCTCCATGTACCATGTATCTCTCTACCCACTTCCCATCGTGCCCCGAATTATTTTGAAGCAAATCCCAGATATCGTATTCCATCAGGAAGACTTCAGTAGGTATCTCTAAGTGATAAGAACTCTTCAAAAATGATCTGGAGTTCAAGCTGCTGGTCTGCAATCTCCACCCTACCCCTGTGCCAGGAATCATTTTCCAAATGGTGAGTCTCAGTTGACGGGCTGCTGTGCCAGACCCTCCCCCTGCCAACATCACTACCTCGAGGACTTGGGCCTAAGGGAAGGGTAAGAGAGCATATTGATGGAGTCAGGGCCATGCAGCCTGGCACTGAATTCTAACAGGATGTCTGTTTTGCCAGAATGACTGCAGTGGCTGTCAGTGTGCGTGACATGGGCTTCTTTGGCTTGATTGTGAGCTGTCCAAGGGCGGGAGCTGGACCTGCTCTTAGTCTAGCTGTCTTCAGGGAGACCCACGAGAGGTTCTGTGTTTGCAGAAACCAGAGGAGAAGTGACTCTGAGCCTCAGCGGAGCAAGGGAGAACAGGAGGGTAAAAGCGCTTCCTGTGTGCCAAGGGAGTTGATTTCTGAACAGTCCCACTGTCGGTGCTGCAGGAGATGGCAAAGAGAAAGATGCACCCTGGGCAGGGAGTCAGGATTCCTGGGACACTCTTCTCTGGCTCAGTCACTGACCAGCTGGGTGTCCTTGGCCAAGTCATATCACTCCTCCAGCCTTAGTTTTATTGTTTGTGAAAGTGTTGGGGTTTTCATTCATTCACTTTCAGTTAAGCAACAAAAATTTATTTCTTCAGAGTCTGGAGGCTAGAAGTCCAAGATCAAGGTGTTGGCAGTTTTTTTTGTCCCCTGAGGTGTCTCTCCTTGGCTTGCAGATGGCCTCCTTCTCCCTGTGGCTTCCTGTGGTCTTCTGCCTGTATGCGTGTCTGTGTCCTAATCTCCTCTTCTTATAAGGACACCAGTCATATTGGATTAGGGCACACCCATATGACCTCATTTCACTTTAATTACCTCTTTTCATGCTCTCTTTCAAAATATAGTCACATTCTGAGGGACTGGGGGTTAGGGCTGCAACACAGTAATTTTAGGGTGACCCAGGTCAGCTCATAACACTACCCTGTTCCCACAAATTGTAGATTGGACAGTTGAATCTCAGAGTTTGGTAATCTTCCTAAGGTGACATAGCTAGCAAGTGTCTAAGCCCCATTTCACACCCAAATCTATTGGGTTCAGAGGTCTTTTTCCATCAGACCCCTCAGTATTTGGTGATATTCTCCCTGCAGGGACAAACTTGGGTGCTCTCCTGATTCCAATGACTCAAGATTCTGAGTCTTTCTATGGCAGACAGGAGTTAGCAAGTGTCTTGGGCTGGGTTCCCAAGAAGCAGACCCTGAGATGAGCATTTGTATATTAGTAATTTGCTAAAGAGGTGCTCCCAGGAGAATCTGGAAAGGGAAGAATTAAGTAAGAATATGGTTTCAGGAAAAGTTCTGCACATGACAGCTGTATCCTGATCCCACAGGAGACCTCTGGAGTGTGTTAAGACTTCCAAACAGAGGCAGGAGCACTGGGCTTTCATATACCACACCCATCCGTCACTGGCTCAGGGTTACCCCAGCGGGGGAACGCTTCCAGCTTTCTGGGTATTCAGGCAACATGACTCTGTTCCCTGGGATAGTTCCCAACAGTACAGGCTGTTTGAGAAGCACACTGAAGCTCAGGGGAGGTGTGCACAGAAAAGGAGCTCAAGGTGATCTGGGCAGAGCACCGACAGTGTCCACCACAAAGATGGAGAAGCTTCCTGCACCATCAGAGAATACAGGAGAGTTATTGCAAATACGGCTTAGGTCAGACATTGGCTAATTTTGCTTTTGCTCTATCAATGTTCAGCTTCTTTGTAGTATTTCTAAGAGGTATAGACAGTCTTAAAGAAATGGAGAGAGGAATTTCAGACTTTCTTCCTGGCTGGCTGGAATCTCCAAAGGAACCCGGGGCTGAGAGTTCTGGGTCCAGTGCTGGCTGTCACTCTTGTGGTGGGTGTCACCCTGCGCAAGTCACATTATGCCTCCCATCTGAACAGTCAGTATAATAAGCCTGCCTCTTCTTTCCTAGGCACATAGTGAGGGTAAAATGAGGTCACAGGTAGAAGAATTTTCTGAGAAGTAAAAAGGATTAAATAACACAAAGTGATATTTTAATAACATGACAACTGTGCTGTGAAGGGAAATATACAAATGCAGGTATTTATGATCTCAACGGACATTGTCAGCAGTGTTATCATTAGCACCAGCCCTAAGCCCCACAGTCAGTGCTGGAGAACTCTCACAGACCCAGCTGGCTGCGACTTTGATGGGTGAGGAGTCCCCCTTCTCTATGGAAGTACTAAGTAGGGGCTTGCATGGTTTTCCTTATACCTTCTACCTGGAGTTAGCCAAACTGCAAGGTTATAGACACAGTCCTCTGCCCAAGACTTCTGATCCCAAATGCAAGGATTCAACCTACAAATTTAGAAGGAAAATTCCTCACAAGACCACCCTCACTTCTTTTGTTTGAATTTTATTTTATTTATTTTTTTTAATACAACAGGTTCTTACTAGTCATCAATTTTATACATATCAGTGTATAAATGTCAATTTTATAACAGTGTATAATGTCAATCCCAATCTCCCAATTTATCACACCACCACTATCACCACCCCCCGCCACTTTCCCCTCTTGGTGTCCATACGTTTGTTCTCTACATCTGTGTCTCTATTTCTGCTCTGCAAACTGGTTCATCTGTACCCTTTTTCTAGGTTCCACATATATGCGTTAATATATGATATTTGTTTTTCTCTTTCTGACTTACTTCACTCTGTTATGACAGTCTCTAGATCCATCCACATCTCTTCAAAAGACCCAATTTCGTTCCTTTTTTGACTGAGTAATATTCCATTGTATATATGTACCACATCTTCTTTATCCATTCATCTGTTGATGGGAATTTAGGTTGCTTCCATGACCAGGCTATTGTAAACAGTGCTTCAATGAGCATTGGGGTGCATGTGTCTTTTTGAATTATAAGACCACCCTCACGTCTGACATCAACTGCAAACTCAGCAATTTCCCAAAACCATCTCAGGTTTGTTTCACTAGAGAGACTCACAGAACTCACAGAACCTATTATATTCATGGCTACTGTATATTACAGGGAAAAGATACAATGAAAATCAGCAGAGCCTAGGAGGCTTCCAAATGTGAAAATTCCACATCTTCAGAACTTTACTCTCCCAGCATCAATCACCTGGGGAACTTGTTAACAATATAGACATCAGGGCCTGCCCCAACTGACTGACCGAGTTTACAGGGATGGGACCCAATCATCTGTTTTTGTTTTTTGGGGTTTTTTTGGTTTGTTTTTTGAGCTTCTCTGACTCTTACAGGTATTTGTGTTTTTGAGGCTAGCAGGGAATACCAAATTTTGTTTTGATACTTAATTAGTTGGGGCTATCATAACAATGTATCATAGACTGGGATGCTTATAGACATTTATTTCTCTCAGTTCTGGAGGCTGGAAGTGCAAGACCAGGTACCAGCACAGTCACATTCTGGGGCAGGCTCTTCTGGGCTGCAGACCGCCGACTTCCAGCTGTGTCATCACACGGCAGAGAGTGGAGAAGGAAGCAAGTGCTCTTGTGACTGATACGAGGGCTCCACCCTCAGGACCTCGTTTATTCCCAGTTACTTCCCAAAGGCCCCACCTCCTAACACCGTCACTTCAGAGGGTAGGGTTTCAGCACGTGAATTTTGGGGAGACGCAAACATTCAGTCTATAACATTACTTGTTAGAGAACAAATTACTGGTTTTAGCAAGCTCATCTCATTATTTAAAAATATTTGGCAAATTTAAATGAGGAATTAAACTTCTGTAAGAGTTTTTGACATGTTGTATGAGCGATTAGTGGCCACAGACATACATGTAGAGAATATGACCTGGCACATTCTGAAGCCAAGCATGAAAACTAAGACAAAGAACATGACTCCTGCCAGAGAAAGATGCTCAACCACCGTTTCTCTAGGCACTGAGAAGGTGCCAGAGGCTCGTGTTCAAGGCTAACACCCAGGGAGCCCAATGATACCCATAGCAGGGTAGCTGGCATAGTCAATGTAAAGAAGCCATACTTGGAGAGGGCAGTGATGTGACTCGTGCTGGACGTAGTGTGCACCATAGAAAGGTATGTTGTAATTGAGGACACCAAACACCTTTGGATTAAAATCCTGCAGGGAAGAGATAGGTGCAGGATGTTTCCGACCACTTCCTGAACGAGTGGTCCTCCATTTCTGTCACTGGAGTTAAGAAGATGGGTAACAAGTTAATAAAAGCCAAGTGAGAATCAAGATTTAATAATAGAGGCTTTATGATATGACTTTAGAAATGTCAAGGATTGCTAGGGATCATCTAGCCCACTGTTCTCGAAGCTCTGTTCTGTGGGGCCTGGGGGGGTCCCTTGGAGCTGCCTTAAGGCTTATCTGGCTGAGCAGGGTAGAATTTCAGGCCTCTCTCAGAGCCCGGGGATCCTTTCAACCAGTGGAGCTCTGCTATTTGCTGTATTTGTTTATCCTTCTTGGCATTGTTTTCTTTTTTTTTTTTTCCTTATCCGCCATCTTGGACCCATTTGTTTCTAATCAATTTTTTTTAAACATCTTTATTGGAGTCTAATTGCTTTACAATGGTGTGTTAGTTTCTGCTTTATAACAAAGTGAATCACCTAAACATGTACATATATCTCCATATCTCTTCCCTCTTGTGTCTCCCTCCCATCCTCCCTTTGGCATTGTTTTCTCTTGAAGAAAGTGTTCTGAAACTAAAAGAACAGTTTGTTAGGCTCTGATCTCATTGAACCCCTTCCTGTTGGAAATAGGCACAGTGAGACTCAGAGGAGGAGTCATTCAGCTCCTGCTGCCTGAGTCTGCGGGGAACCCAGGTCTGATGTGGCTCCGGCTGCAGTTCTGTGGAGCCTCAGTTCCAACCCAGAATGACCCAGAGAGGGCACCACTCAGGCTCTGCAGACACGAGTGTGAAGGATGGAAGGATCCCTGGTCTGCATATGCTTGTGAGTCACCATATCCTCAACCTGGTACCCAAATTGTAAAAATCCTATGCTTTTGCTTCCTGGAGAAATAGTCATGAAATTCTTTATGGTTGTCTTCCTGTGGGGACAGGACATTTAACAGAGGTTCCCTAAGCATCACAGAACCCAAGCTCACTCAGCAAGGAATTCTCTCAGGTACCACAATCCGTGATCCTGGAATGCTGGGTTGACAACGAACATGGCCACCAAAGGATCTGAGACAATGGTGGAGCTGACAAGATTCTGGGCCTCAAAGAAAGAAGGCACACTCCTGACTGGGTGATGTGGGTCCTGAGGCTGTGGACGGGTGGTGGTGATTGATTAGGTTTTGGATCATGTTCTACAGTGGCTGTTGCTTAAAGTAAACAGAGCGAGGAATTAGAAGACGAGGACTCAAGTCTGGCTTGTCTCTTGCTAACCTCATAATCTGGAACAAATGTCTTAACCTCTGAGCTGAGACAGCAAACTCCACAAGGCAAGGACTGAATTTTATCCAGAGCAGGGAGCACAGTGCCCAGCACGTTGAACATTCAGAGTGCCAAAGGGAGCCAGGTGCAGGGGTGTTCTTGGGCCACCTGCTCTTCCCCTTGGAGGATGGTCTTTCCCAGTCACTAGTACTGTTGCTTCACCCTTTCCTCAGTAACTCCCCTTCTTTCTTTTTATCCCTTCATTCAAAACACACCTTCTCTCCCCCCTTCTCTCCCCTGAGGGTGTGATTGCTTTGGGAACGAGAGAAGCATGGGGTATGGGAGGCAAGAGGAGAGCTGTGTGGGTTTCCTCCAGTTAAGGGGATGCTGATGGAAGAACATGGTGGGGTGGTCTGCTGGGTGTGTCTTGCATGCCCACTGGTGGGTTGTGGCTGGATGAAGGTGCCACACAATCACTCAACGAACACATCTGCTGATGTACTAGACACCCTGAGGCAGGGGACAGCAAAGCATTACATACCTTCTCCTCGTAAAGAATTCCAGCACAAACAGTGAAATGCACTAGAAGAGCCCTCTATCATAGAAAGCAACAGCACAAGAGGTGCCTTTGGCAGAGCATAAATAATTAGGAACGCAGAGGATCTGAGATGGAAGGGTCTGAGACAGAAGATACTGGCAGGGACTTCCCTGGTGGCACAGTGGTTAAGAATCCGCCTGCCAATGCGCGGGACACGGGTTCAAGCCCTGGTCCGGGAAGATCTCACATGCCGTGGAGCAACTAAGCCCCTGTTCCACAACTACTGAAGCCCGCATGCTTAGAGTCCGTGTTCCACAACAAGAGAAGCCACGGCAATGAGAAGCCCGTGCACCACAAAGAAGAGTAGCCCCCGCTTGCTGCAACTAGAGAAAGCCCGCGTGTACCAACAAAGACCCAACGCAGCCAAAACAATAAACAAATAAATAAATTTCTTAAAAAAAAAAAGAAGATACTGGCAGTACCTTCCAGGCAGTGTCATCCCGAAAGAGGAGATGCATCCTCGCTTCGGTTAGATTGGAAGTGAACGGCAGCTTCCGAGGGCTACTGTGTACAGTGGAGCAGGTTGTTCATTGCACGGAGTGTCCAGCTGAGGGGATAATGAAGGTGGAAATTCAGCCCATAATCCTTTCCCAGAGCTGTGCACTGTGCACACTAGCGGGGGTACGTGAATGCGGTGTGGGCTCCCAAGACGCTGGCCGTCAGCCACACTCCTTATCCAGTCTTCTGCGACCTCAGTAGGCAAAGCTGTCTGTAGCCTTTCATCCTGCCCACCCCCACCCCTAACTCCTGGGCATATCTTAGGGCCCACCACCTTTCCAGTCACTCACGTTTCCATGTAGGGTGGCTCTACAATATTTTGGGCTCAGGAATCCTTTTGAGAATCTGATGAAAGCTTTGGACCCTTTCCTTCAAAAGAGGTATGTTCACACTTGAATGAAATATCAGAGGATTTATCCACATGAAGCCCATCAGTTGAGCCTTCTCCAGAGACCACTCCCCACGGTTCAAAAGCCCTGTACCACAGTGATAGTCGTGGCCTCATGCTGTGCCCCATGGAGGAGGAATGCGTTCCTGACTAATGGATGACACCCAGTGATCTACATTTCTCCTTGAGTGGAGCTGCTTTTTTCAAAGGCTGGAAGCATCGGGGATTTGACCTCTTCTTCTCTCTTCACACTGGGTAGTTTGAGGCAACAATTCTGAGTGTGTGTGTCTCTTCTGCAGTTCCAGACTCTCCCTCTGGCCAGCTGTTCCTCAAAACTCAGAGAGTGGAAGTAGGGTGAACAGGGAGGCTTAGCATAGATGTAGAATCATGTAGCTAATCTCGTTATGGGTAGTCACGTGTGGTTGAGGATGTAGTGATGAGAAGCAGATAGGCATGGTGTTGTCAGTGTCAGTTCCTATACAGGTGTAGGTTACTGTGAAAACAAATAAAAACAGAAAAAGGTCACATGTAGAACAATGCTGAGACTGTGATATAATAAACCTATTGTGTATCGTGGCTGGACAAGGGGCAGGGTCTAGGTCATGGAGAGCCAGCCCCTAGGGATATATAAAGGAATATGGCCTTGAAAAGAGTAGAGGAGTCAATTGTAAACTGGGGAGTGACGTGTTGGATTTGCCTGTTCTTCTTTCATAGTAGGCTCTAAACTAATGTGGTGACAGTAAAGATAGAAGGAGGGAGACACACTGAGTCTTAAACCCGGGGATTATTGGCAAGGTTTGGGCTTTGTAATTGATTGGATATGAGAAGTCAAGGGGAGGGTAGAGTTCAAGGCTGACTTCTAGTTTGTTCTTTTTTTTTTTTTTTTAATTGCTCTTTGAGATTTTATTCACTGTCCTAGTAGGAATTATTAAAAAATAAAGGCTCTAATTTTATTTAAACAATGTTGACGAAAAAGACCTCATTTCTCTAGGGGGCAGGGAAAGCATAAAAGTCTGAATTTTCACTTTTAATATGGCCTGAATTCCTGGAAGGAACTTAAGACTTCCTGGGTAACTGAGAGCCCTGGGGAAAGACCAGAACTTCCTGTTTTACACCAGCTCCAGGGTTTTATGGTGATTTGGACTTCTTTTTCTGCCGTGAAAAGCCACCTTTCCCCTGATGGAAAAAGAAAGCCTAGGGTCTTTGTGCTCTAGGCCAGGGACCCAGATACAGGCTGTCTGCTCCCAGGTGAGGCTTCCTGGGGTGCCGGTCCCAGCCAGAGCCATCACTGTGTGCCCCTGGAAAGAAGCCCAGTCCCCAAGGTTGTCCTGGGGACCATGAAGGCCCTTGCCTGAGTCTGTGGTCTGGGGAGCTGGGAAGAAGGTAGAGATGCGGCTGTAAGAGGCCCAGACTGAGAACAGGTAGGGTATGTCATGCCAGCCATGGATGGACAGGCAGGTGACTGGGCAGCTGCAAGACCCTGGCACACGGAGGACCCCTCAAGCTCCTTGGAAATAGACTGGCCTCCCAGAAGTCGCTTGGCAAAGGCAGAACCTCTTCATGACATCTCAGCCAATTCGTCCACCACTAGGAGTCAAGCCCAAGCTTGGGTGAAGGGGTAGATTTTAAGGCCACCGACCGAGCTAGGAAAATAGGAGGAAGAAGACAGATTAATCTTAATAGATACCACTTATCGAGCGCTAACTCTATGCCAGACACTGTACTGAGAACTCAATAGTTATGATTATATTTAATTCTCAGGAGAATGCTTTGCTATCTTATTGCCATTTTACAAATGGGAAAACTGCAGCTCGGAAAATTGTTACTTGTTCGAGACCACGAAGATTATACATGGTTGTGGTGACTTCAAAATGTTTCAACTTGGCTAGGCTCAGGGAATTTCTTGAAATTCTCTTTCTTAGGTATTTTGGGTTAAGGTGGGTCATGAGAGAGATTCTTGTGGGAGACCTAGAGGGCAGACAGAGCAGCCCTTCTGTAGCTCGCACACATTGTCACTGACCTACTGGTCCGCCTTGCTGGTATGGAGGTAGTTGGACCAGCAACCTTCCCCTGAATGCTTTTTCAGTTTCCAAACTCCAGGGCAGGTGTGTGTTTAGGTCTGTCATAAAGGACTCGGGCTTCTGTGAGACACCCACCCTCTAGGACTGCACTAAAAGGGGAACTGACATGGGCTTTAGTCCGTCCTGTGGGCACTCGCTATACTTGTGAGATGCACCTTATTGCTCTTGTCGACTGAAAAAGATGCACAATGTGAGAGTTGTGGGTTAAGTTCTATTGGGGGTAAAATGAGGACTGTAGCCCTGGAGACAGCCTCTCAGATAGCTCTGAGAAACTGCTCCGAAGAGGTGCGGGGGAGGCCAGTATAGATGTGATTTAGGTGAAGGGGGATAAGTGTAATCAATTGCACATTTTGGCAGAAGGTTGCTGCCAGTCACGAGGAGCAGATGTCTCCATTAATGATTTTAGTGCTTTTCTAGATATGAGAAGATGCAAGAAATTGGGTTCATAAAATCTTCTCCTGAAAACGATTATCTGAAGTCCTGTTCTGCCAGTTTTTCCCAGAGCACAGAGTGCCTCATTTCCGATCTCCGCCCTGAACTCCTTTCAGGGTGTGTTGAAGGTCAGCAGCTGCAGTGGCTAGTGACCTCATCCTTGTAGAGGCAGATGGTGACAGTTTTTAGTTGGCACCCTTCATCTTCCCTTCCCAGCTGCCTGCCCTGCCGATTTTAAGCTCCAGCATCAGATACAAAGACACATCTTAGAGAGACCAGCTCCCACAATTGTGTAAGGTCAAACCTCTGTAAAAAAAAGCTCCTTTACATAAATATAGGGATGCATATACATATATGGACGCACATATCACATACATGCACACAGACACGCACAGACACACACACAGACGCACACACAGACACATACACACACACAGACACTGGGTTGGCCAAAAATTCGTTCGGATTTTCCTGTAACATCTTATGGAAAAATCCAAAAGAAAGCTTTGGCCAACACAATAGATTCATCCCCATGGATCTGCTTCTTTGATTGAACCCTGACCAATGATCAATGCCAACACAGTGGCAGGGCCAGGATCTGATCTCTGTCTCTGGTAGTTTCATCACAGCACCTGCACACGCACACACACACACACACACCGACTTAGATTACCTGGCAGTTGGAGGGGGAGGTTCCACTCTGTACATGCTGAAATGGAGGCCCCCATGGGATGTTTGGGTGGGTGAGTCATGGGCTGTCGGAGGTCCCTGAGGAGCCTCTTGTGCAGTGGATGATCAGGGAAGGGGAAATCAATGTGGGCTGGCTGGAACTGGAAACAAGTTTTATGGTGGTGAGACTTGATTTAAGTCTCAAAGGCTGGTAGGAGCTGGTTAAATGGATGGGAAGGGAGTGGGCGTTGTGGATGGGAGAGTAGCATGAGAAAGGCCCGCAGCAGGAATGAGCATGGTCTGGAGTGATCAGCATGAGTGGTCTAGTAGGGGAGTATTGATTACATGGCCATTGCGATCTATTCAGGTTTGTGAATTATATCTCCCCAAGGATGTGGTGGGCTCTGGGTGTTGGGTATTGCATCTGGTAGAGTAAGTTTCTAGTTTAATTGAATTCAACTTGCCTCAAACATTTTGTGAGCACCTACTATAACGGCAGCCTTGTGCTGGATATAAATATCAATAAAGCACAAACCGTATCCCAGAAAAATTTGCATTCATGTTATAGATATTCAATATATTTTTGCTAAGTTCGACTGAATGGAAATCTTGGTTCAATAACAGGGCTGACTCTGGACTCCTGATTCCATTTCGGGTTAACTGTGTGAATGAAATGATGAAACTCAGTTCAGTCTATCCACCCACCCCTCACCTCCATCCGTTCACCCAAAGCTTAATCAACTTACCTAATCCTTTTCATGTATCTCTGTCTATCAATCATCTATTATTTCTTCTTTTCTTAAATGGGGGGCAGGATTTGAGCAGCCTATAAAATTAGCTATACATAAAATGACCATTAAGAGATAAAAGCAAATAAAAAGAAAGGAGAGAAACAGACGTGGGCAGACAGGGATGGGATCAGTTACTGAAGTTGAGGATTGAGTTCAGTGCCAGTTTAATAGAAATGAAGGGAAAAAGAAAAAGAGAAAAGGAATGCACCCTTGGTTATCCAGTCAGTAATATCTGAAGAGAGAAGGAATACAAGTTGGGAGAGATAGACTTTCCCCGGCATTGTGTGGAAGGAGGATTTATTGATCAGGGTTGCGCGGGACACCAGGTAGCACGATGGACACCATCTTCCACTGCAGTTCTACAAAGGCAGAGATACGCTCCCCAAATGTTGCTGCTATCAACCCTCTATAAAGGCTAAGGGCATAACATTAAATCTTATTTCAGCACAGACTTTTCTGTGGGAAACTAAGATAGTAACGTTCAGCTACATTACATTCTGATGATCAGCCATGAGAACTGAGAGGAAGGGCTAGGGAGCTGCCTGTGAGGCTCTGCCTTTCAAATTGCTTTGGTTCCAGAGAATCTTTGGCTTAGGGACTTGTCACCATACCAGAAAAGTCTCTTCTAAAATGCATTGTCGTCAATTCTGATCTTACTCTGTTCCAGGGGTAAGAGAGCTGGACGCTTGGCCAGCGTGCTGTCCTTCCTCTCCCAAAGCCAGGAGTGAATACACTGTGCAAGAGGCCACCTCGGCTTTAAAAGAATTTGGACACCCTGGCCGTAGAATAACTTGGGAGCCCCTTGGAGAGTGGTGCCTCGAGGTACAGTGTGCAGGGCTGACATGTTCCCCACCACCAGTAGCTTGTTTGCAGTGGAGCTGGTTCAGGGCACAGCTACTGACCAGGGTGGCATCTTCCTCATTTTGGCCAGCAGCTCCATCATGTCCAGTGTGTCACAGCATTAGCTGTGCTGGTCCCTAGAATCCATCCCTCACTCAGGGCAAACCCTTGGGGATATGAAGTCAGCCCTGAGGGCCAGCTGAAGTTGTGAATGGTGAAGCAAGTGCCCCAGCAGGAAGGCCATTCGGTCCATGGTTCCATGAGGATTCATTGAGCACCTGCAAGATCAAGCATCCAGAGGGGCCTCCAGTGTTTCAAGGAGGGGAACAGGGGGGAGAAGGGACTTGAAAGTTGCAAAAGAAACAAAAGAGATGGACCTGGGCCTTCAGGATTATTCAAAGGGGTCTAGAGAAAGACTAGATACCATCCAAAATGGCACAACCCAACAAGAAGACTCCCTAATTACGAGGGCACAGCAGTGTGCCTCAGGTGCCTACGTGGCTTTGCACAGATCCTAGAATATTTGCTCTCAGGTTTCTCATCTTTATAAAGTAGGAAAAGTAATACATCTGCAGCTTTACTGCATTGAGGTGAGGGAACAAGGAAGACCGTGGCATCAGGGTGCATCAAGAATGTTGAAAAGGGCCACGTGAAGATGCAAGCCGATGTTAGCATCAACATAACAATTATTGATTTAAAATAGCGCCTGTGACATCAGCCTGCTTTGGTTTCCTGGTCAGGCTTACCGTGGAAGTCTCTCCGAATTATACTAGCATTTACCCGCTTCCTTCTCAGCAGGCTCCGTCAGATAATCCCTGTCTGTTGTTGCCCTTCACTTCAAGCTTCTCTAGACTTTCATGCACCATTTGTCTGACCCTGATGCTGAGGCACGTACAGACAAGTGGTTTCCCCTCTGCCTGCCTTCTTGCCAGGTGACTGCAGCTCCTGCACGTATTGTGCAGGTTAAGCTCCTTCCCTCCCTTCTTCTCCTGCCCCATGGAGGCCGCCCAGCCCCTGCTGCTGCCGGCCAGAGAAATCTCAATTGTCTCAGCTCTGCCCGGCCCTCCTCTTCATTTCAGTATACAAGATAGTCTCTTCATACTCCAACTAAAGTTATATCATAACAATATGTTAATAATATAGTATAATATGCTATGTTTATACTATATGTCATGCTATATATACATACACATACTGCGTAAGCTATGTACTGCCAGTATATATATTATATATCAAAATACTATGCCTTATATTACAATATGATTTCTTATTCAGCTTGCCAAAAACCCTGCTTAGGTAAGTATTTATTACTATTACCTTCATTTTGTAGATGAAAAAACTGAGGGTCAAAGTGGTCTGAGTAATTTGCCCAAAGCTATTCGCCTAGTAAATTGTGAAGCCATGACCCTGACTTGGAGACTTCTCCTTTAGCCATTGTCTTCTTTACTGCTTTCCCACTGATTCTCATAATTCTGTAATCATAGATTATGTACTTCTGTGGTAATATTTTTGCAGTGGTATTGCTGCTGTTTGGTGGTGAGATGCTTGGAGTGAGGCATGTGGACTGCGTATGTGGTGTGCGTGCGTTGACTTCTTTTTTTATTTTTTAACGGTACTTTTATTCTTTTGATGTGGACCATTTTTAAAGTCTTTATTGAACTTGTTACAACACTGCTTCTGTTTTATGTTTTGGGTTTTTTTTGTCCGTGAGGCATGTGGGGCCTTAGCTCCCCAACCAGGGATGGAACCTGCACCCCCAGTATTGGAAGGTGAAGTCTTAACCACTGGACCACCAGTGGAAGTCCCCGTGCATTGACTTCTCAAGCTGATTATCTGTCATTTTCTCAAAGGCAAGAACTGAGTCTCGGGACATTAGGTTGGGGACTCCCTAAAGGCCACGTGTGTACCATTGAGCTGGACATGTGGGTAGATAGTACACAATGAAACAATGTAAAGGAGCCTGCAGGAGCGGCCACGGTAAAATTCACTGACCACCCTGAGTCTTCAGCTCTCTGTTGTCCTACCCACCGATCCTCTGGGTCTTTCTGCAGCTTTTTAAAAGTTTGGCAGTTTGCTCTATTGAAGGCAAATATGAAACATGCAGAATTTAAAGAAAAACAGTAAAATACACGTTAGCATCTAATTGAAAACGTTGCCTGTTGTGACATACTAACTGAATGCTAATTGAAAATCAGGTGAGTTGGGGCGTGTGTGTGTGTGTGAATATGGACAACATATGGATTTTTTATCAACAGTGATTTTCCAATGTTTTAGTTGAGTTTGATTTCCTGTGTCTCTCTGGGCCAAATCTTGCATGTCTGTGTATCTTAGCTTTCTCCAGTGAAGATGCAGAAGTAACATTTCTTTCCCCTTGTGGTTATTGCATCTGAAAAATTAAAAGCACTTTATAGGCAGTAGATATTCTGTGGACCATACCTCCAAGAAATAGATGTTAGAAAGCTCCCTCTTCCCATCCTTGCCAACCAAGGAACACACAGCTATGGGTGGACGTGCATCTGCCCCCTCCTTTCCTTGCAACTCCTCTTGTGCTCATCTCCCTGACCCCCACCTCATCGACCCTGGGCAGGTCAGGGCCGCCTCCCTGAAGGCTCAGGGTATCCTGTGGAGCCCACCAAGCCTAGCGCTCAGGTCCTGGTTCTCCCTGTTCCAATCCATCTTTCACTCCCGAGTCAAAGTGCTCTTCTCGAAGGGCAGCTCCATTCACATCATTTCCTACCCCATCACCTTTCTGCTCTCCATCACATGCTGCATAAGGCACAAGCTCCTAACCCCAGACACCAAGGCCCTCCCCAGATAGGCCCCAAACTCCCTTTGAAGACTTCTCTTGATGATTTATTTTCAGTGATCCAAACTGAGCCCTTGACACATTTAACAAATATTTGGGGGAAACTTACCATGGGTCAGGCATTGTGCTGGGGTTACACACAAAACAGTGTAAAAAGTGATCTGAAGTGACTTCGAGTTGTTTAGGGTCTGATGGGGGCAAATCTGTGACACAGTGTTCTGGCTAATGCGATGGTGGAAGTGTGCCTGGGGTGCTGAGGGAGCACTGGAGGGTGTACTTAACCAGCCCAGAACAATCAGGGAGTGCTTCCTGGAGGGGAAGACATATCAGTTGGCCTTGAAGAAATCATCATTCATGGCCTCTCGAACAGTGCTCTCTGCCTTCCTCTTCATGTATGTGTTTTCTTTTATTTATTTTTATTGAAGTATAGTTGATTTATAGTGTTGTGTTAGTTTCAGGTGTCAGTATGTGTTTTCTTTCCGATTGAATGTCCTTGCCTTATCTACACCTCCTGAAGTGTATGCTTCCTTCAAGACTCATGCAAAAGCCACTTTCCCACCCATGAATCATTTCTGGATTCCCCAACTTGAACAGACCTCTCTCTTTTGACCCTGGTGGTGTTTTGTATGTTACCTCTCATGACTCTTTATCTTGTCTGACTCTACTTTTATGAAAGTTACTTGACATTATTATCTCAAACCCTCAATTCTATGTTTGACTCATTATTCTTTGCCCGGCATAGACTGTCCTGATGATGTCTGAATTAATTGCTTTGCCTTTATGTCCCCCAGGAGAGGCCAGGAGCCTCCCAGGATGGATTTGAATGAAAGGTGAAACTAGGTTTCCCGAATCTGTGAAGACTGTGTACAGTTAGCTCAGAACCTGGGCCTCATTGGGCTGAGGTCATGGATGGTCACTGTGTGGCCCAGTGACCTTGGACATGTGCTGTGGTCTCAGTCTGAGTTGTAACTTCCAACATCCACCTTTCAAGTATGAGCCCTTGGTCACCAAGCCATCCATCTGAAGGAGAATGAGGAAGCTGGGGAAGTAGTTAATGGAGAGGGGAAGGATCATTGTCAGGAAACTGGGTTCCAGTGCCACATTGTCACTTACAATTGAGTGACTAAAAGCAAGTCATGTCCCAGATCTGTGCCCTGGTTTCCTCAGGTGCAAAAAATCAGCATTGGATGTAGGGATTTTTCCAACTCAGAATGGCAAAATATGATGGAAACAGAGCTGAAATCACTGTTTTGGTATGGGGTAAAGAGTATAAACCCTAATTTGAAAAGTGCCTGCTCCTGTGGTGACCTGGCATAGCCCAGCTTTCTCCATCCTTTGATCCAAACTGGAAGTATCTTCTCAGCTGTTGATGGGAAGTGGCGCTCTTTGGTCAGAAGCTGAGAGAACGTCAATATGAAATGCCACACTTTACAGCCTCGACGACTTTCCTGAAAGCTCATCCCTGCTCACTGATCATCTGGCACTGAGACTAGGCTGTAAAGGTCTTCAGTTTGATATATTTCAGGCTACTTTACCCAGGAAGAGTTTGTAAGCAGGGCAGACATACGTTTTGAAGAGCATTAAGAGCTTCTGAAATTGTCATTATCAGCTCTCCGTGGTGCTCCCTTTAATGACATGAGTGGCAGTGACATAAGAAAAAAATAACAGCCCGACCTTTGTGTTTTGTAATGAATAATAAAGTATTTTAACCTCTTTAGGGACTTAACACCACGTTAATCCTTTAATCCCTAGAAAAACCAATTTTTTTGACATGAAAGGGGATATTTAACCTCATCCAATTAATTTTCTACCTTAGAGATGCAATGATTATGAAGAGTAGATTGAATAGGAGCTACCATGTTGGTTATCAAGTAGCGGCTTTGACACCAAAAAACAGCACCAAAGAGAAATCCTATGCCACAATTTTGTTTAAATTTACCCACTTTGAAATACCAGGTCTTGGAGGCCTTCACATCCTAGCACTGCTGCTTGCCCTGAAGTGCTCACATCTGCAACTACTCAGCCACCGCACAGCCATTAAACCAGGAGCTTGGCTGACATTCCTGCAATACCAGCTCCCTCTCTCTGTTTGAGCTCCAAATTAGAACTGTTCTTGTGAGGAGGCTGAAATGCCTGCTACAGAAACATTCCTAACAGTAAAAAGTTAGCTAAGTGTGAACTCAATTTTAAATTACACAGCAGGGGAAGCACACCATTCAAATCGTTCTCAGAACAATGGATTAGAATTGGAGATAAAAGATAAATGGTTGGAGATTTAATTATTTTTGCATTGGACTTCCACATGCAGACATGGAAAGGTTTTAATTCCACCCACACCCTACCCCCAGCCAGAACTGGAATTTACAGGGATGAAAGAAAAGAGATGATGAAAAGTGAGGGTTATGGCAGTGCCACAAATATCTGAATGGTGCAATGAAAAGCCCCCGGGTTCTTCTGGATGAAGATGGTTGTTTTAGGAATAAAAAATAGGACATGGGAAATGTCAGGGTGAACTCTCACTCTGATCCCCGAAGCCACTTTCAGTAGATGTCATTTACCAGAAGCCTGTCACCCAAGCCAGAGGGCAGGAGCACAGATTCTATGTGCTGGCATCCCCTCTGTGTCCTGCTTGGTTCTTGGCATGCAAATAGTGTTGTCTGGCACAGGGCTTTCTCCTGAGGACTGACAAGGCAGGACTACAAAGAAATGACACTGGCCTTCTTTATGTGGCTTGTGAGGGAGCACGGGCCCCATGGAGGAATGGGAAGTTGTGGAAACAGAGTCTGAGTCTTCGTCCTACCACCCTCCATCTCGTAGCCTGGGACACACTGATTCACTGATTTAAGACTTGGCGATGTCATCAGTTAAGTGGGGAGAGTAGTGCCAATCTCTTAGAGTTGTTGCAGGTTTACGTAAGGCAAAGTCAGGAAAACCCCAGCATGGGTGCCAGGGAGACATTAGTTTCCTTCTCTCCAACCATGTGGAAATTAATCTCATTATTTGATTGACTGTGGTAGAAATAATAGAAATTTAAGGGAATGCTGAGGTCACCTAGTTTTTTTTTTTTTAACATCTTTATTGGAGTATAATTGCTTTACAATGGTGTGTTAGTTTCTGCTTTATAACAAAGTGAATCAGCTATACGTATACATATATCCCCATATCTCCTCCCTTTTGCATCTCCCTCCCTCCCACCCTCCCTATCCCACCCCTCTACGTGGTCACAAAGCACTGAGGTGATCTCCCTGTGCTATGTGGCTGCTTCCCACTAGCTATCTATTTTACATTTGGTAATATATATAAGTCCGTGCCACTCTCTCACTTTGTCCCAGCTTACCCTTCCCCCTCCCCGTGTCCTCAGGTCCATTCTCTACGTCTCCATCTTTATTCCTGTCCTGCCCCAAGGTTCTTCAGAACTTTTTTTTTTTTTTTTTTTTTTAGATTCCATGTATATGTGTTAGCATACGGTATTTGTTTTTCTCTTTCTGACATACTTCACTCTGCATGACAGACTCTAGGTCCATCCACCTCACTACAAATAACTCAATTTTGTTTCTTTTAATGGCTGAGTAATATTCCATTGTATATATGTGCCACATCTTCTTTATCTATTCATCTGTCAATGGACACTTAGGTTGCTTCCATGTCCTGGCTATTATAAATGGAGCTGCAATGAACATTGTGGTACATGACTCTTTTTGAATTATGGTTTTCTCAGGTTATATGCCCAGTAGTGGGATGGCTGAGTCGTATGGTATTTCTATTTTTAATTTTTTAAGGAACTTCCATACTGTTCTCCATAGTGGCACTATCAATTTACATTCCCACCAACAGTGCAAGAGGGTTCCCTTTTCTCTACACCTTCTCCAGCATTTATTGTTTGTAGATTTTTTGATGATGTCCATTCTGACTAGTGTGAAGTGATACCTCACTGTACTTTTGATTTGCATTTCTCTAATGATTAGTGATGTTGAGCATCCTTTCATGTGTTTGTTGGCAATCTGTATATCTTCTTTGGAGAAATATCTATTTAGTTCTTCTGCCCATTTGTGGATTGGGTTGCTTGTTTTTTTGATATTGAGCTGCATGAGCTACTTGTAAATTTTGGAGATTAATCCTTCATCAGTTGCTTCATTTGAAAATATATTCTCCCATTCTGAGGGTTGACTTTTTGTGTTGTTTATTGTTTCCTTTGCTGTGCAAAAGCTTTTAAGTTTCATTAGGTCCATATATTTATTTTTCTTTTTATTTCCATTTCTCTAGGAGGTGGGTCAAAGAGGATCTTGCTGTGATTAATGTCATAGAGTGCTCTGCCTATGTTTTCCTCTAAGAGTTTGATAGTGTCTGGCCTTACATGTAGGTCTTTAATCCATTTTGAGTTTAGTTTTGTGTATGGTGCTAGGGAGTGTTCTAATTTCTTTTACATGTAGCTGTCCAGTTTTCCCAGCACCACTTATTGAAGTGGTTGTCTTTTCTCCATTTTATATTCTTGCCTCCTTTATCAAAAATAAGGTGACCACATGTGCGTGGGTTTATCTCTGGGCTTTCTGTCCTGTTCCATTCATCTATATTTCTGTTTTTGTGCCAGTACCATACTGTCTTGATTACTGTAGCTTTGTAGTATACTCTGAAGTCTGGAGCCTGATTCCTCCAGCCATGTTTTTCTTTCTCAAGATTGCTTTGGTTATTCAGAGTCTTTTGTGTTTCCATACAAATTGTGAAATTTTTTGTTCTAGTTCTGTGAAAAGTGCCATGGGTAGTTTGATAGGGATTGCATTGAATCTGTAGATTGCTTTAGGTAGTATAGTCATTTTCACAATGTTGATTCTTCCAATCCAAGAATATGGTATATCTCTCCATCTGTTGGTGTCATCTTTAATTTCTTTCATCAGTGTCTTATAGATTTCTGCATAAAGGTTTTTGTCTCCATAAGTAAGTTTATTCCTAGGTATTTTATTCTTTCGTTGCAATGGTAAATGGGAGCATTTCATTAATTTCTCTTTCATATTTTTCATCATTAGTGTATAGGAATGCAAGAGATTTCTGTGCATTAATTTTGTATCCTGCTATGCTACCAAATTCATTGATTAGCTCTAGTAGCTTTCTGGTGGCATCTTTAGGATTCTCTATGTATAGAATCATGTCATCTGCGAACAGTGACAGCTTTACTTCATGTTTTCTGATTTGGATTCCTTTTATTTCTTTTTCCTTTCTGATTGCTGCAGCTAAAACTTCCAAAAGTATGTTGAATAATAGTGGTGAGAGTGAGCAACCTTGTCTTGTTCCTGATCTTAGTGGAAATGCTTTCAGTTTTTCACAATTGAGAACTATGTTGGCTCTGGGTTTGTCATATATGGCCTTTATTATGTTGAGGTAAATTCCCTCTATGCCTACTTCCTGGAGAGTTTTTATCATAAATGGTCTTGAATTTTGTCAATAGCTTTTTCTGCATCTAGTGAGATGATCATACGGTTTTTCTCCTTTATTTGTTAATATGGTGTATCACATTGATTGTTTTACGTATATTGAAGAATCCTTGTATTCCTGGGATAAATCCCACTTGATCACGGTGTATGATCCTTTCAATATGCTGTTGGATTCTGTTTGCTATTATTTTGTTGAGGATTTTTGCATCTATGTTCATTAGTGATATTGGCCTGTAGTTTTCTTTCTTTGTGACATCTTTGTCTGGTTTTGGTATCAGGGTGATGGTGGCCTCATAGAATGAGTTTGGGAGTGTTCCTACTTCTGCTATATTTTGGAAGAGTTTGAGATGGACAGGTGTTAGCTCTGCTCTAAATGTTTGATAGAATTCACCTGTGAAGCCATCTGGTCCTGGGCTTTTGTCTGTTGGAAGGTTTTTAATCACAGTCTCAATTTCAGTACCTGTGATTGGTCTGTTTATATTTTCTATTTCTTCCTGGTTCAGTCTCAGAAGGTTGTGCTTTTCTAAGCATTTGTTCATTTCTTCCAGGTTGTCCATTTTATTAGCATATAGTTGCTTGTAGTAATCTCTCATGATCTTTTTTATTTCTGCTGTGTCAGTTGTTACTTCTTTTTCATTTCTAATTCTATTGATTTGAGTCTTCTCCCTTTTTTTCTTGTTGAGTCTGGCTAATGGTTTATCAATTTTGTTTATCTTCTCAAAGAACCAGCTTTTAGTTTAATTGATCTTTGCTATTGTTTCCTTCATTTCTTTTTCACTTATTTCTGATCTGACTTTTATGATTTCTTTCCTTCTGCTAACTTTGGGGTTTTTTGTTCTTCTTTCTCTAACTGCTTTTGGTGTAAGGTTTGGTTGTTTATTTGAGATGTTTCTTGTTTCTTGAGGTAGGATTCTATTGCTATAAACTTCCCTCTTAGAACTGCTTTTGCTGCATCTCATAGGTTTTGAGTCTTCGTGTTTTCATTGTCATTGTTTCTAGGTATTTTTTGATTTCCTCTTTGATTTCTTCAGTGTTCTCTTCATTCTTAAGTAGTGTATTGTTTAGCCTCCATCTGTTTGTATTTTTTGCAGATTTTTTCCTGTAATTGATATCTAGTCTCATAGCATTGTGATCAGAAAAGATACTTGATACAATTTCAATTTTCTTAAATTTACCAAGGTTTGTTTTGTGACCAAAGATATCATCTATCCTGGAGAATGTTCCTTGAGCGTGTGAGGAGAAAGTGTGTTCTGTTATTTTTGGATGGAATGTTCTGTAAATATCAATTAAGTCCACCTTATTTAATATATCATTTAAAGCTTGTGTTTCCTTATTTATTTTCTGTTTGTATGATCTGTCTATTGGTGACAGCATTGTGTTAAAGTACTCTACTATGATTGTGTTCCTGTCAATTTCTTCTTTATGGCTATTCACATTTGCCTTATGTGTTGAGGTGCTCCTATGTTGGGTACATAAATATTTACAGTTGTTATATGTTCTTCTTGGATTGATCCCTTGAACATTATGTAGTGTCCTTCTTTGTCTCTTGCAATAGTCTTTATTGTAAAGTCTCTTTTGTTTGATTTGAGAATTGCTACTTCAGCTTTCTTTTGATTTCCATTTGCATGGATCATCTTTTTCCATCCCCTCACTTTCAGTCTGTATGTGTCCCTAGGTCTGAAGTGGGTGTCTTGTAGCCAGCCTAGGTATACATCTTGTTTTGGTATCCATTCAGCCAGTCTATGTCTTTCGTTTAGAGCATTTAATCCATTTACATTTAAGGTAATTATCGATATGTATGTTCCTATTATCATTTTCTTAATTGTTTTGGGTTTGTTATTGTAGGTCTTTTCCTTCTCTTGTGTTTCCTGCCTAGAGAAATTCATTTAACATTTGTTGTAAACCTGGTTTGGTGGCTTGAATTCTCTTTTTTTCTTTTTAACATCTTTATTGGAGTATAATTGCTTTACAGTTGTGTGTTAGTTTCTGCTTTATAACAAAGTGAATCAGTTATACATATACATATGTTCCCAAACCTCTTCCCTCTTGCATCTCCCTCCCTCCCACCCTCCCTATCCCACCCCTCTAGGTGGTCACAAACCACCAGGCTGATCTCCCTGTGCTATGCGGCTGCTTCCCACTAGCTATCTAGAGTAATCTTGTTTGTAGGTTTTTCCCTTTCATCACTTTGAATATGTCCTGCCACTCTCTTCTGACTTGCAGAGTTTCTGCTGAAAAAAGAGCTGTTAATTTTATGGGGATTCCCTTGTATGTTATTTGTTTTTTTCCCTTGAAGCTTTTAATATTTTTTCTTTGTATTTACTTTTTGATAGGTTGATTAATATGTGCCTTGGCGTGTTTCTCCTTGGATTTATCCTGTATGGGACCCTCTGCGCTTCTTGGACTTTATTAACTATTTCCTTTCCCATATTAGGGAAGTTTTCAACTATAAATTCTTCAAATATTTTCTTAGTCCCTTTCTTTTTCTCTTCTTCTGCGACCACATATAATTCATATGTTGGTGTGTTTAATGTTGTCCCAGAGGTCTCTGAGACTGTCCTCAATTCTTTTCATTCTTTTTTCCTTTATTCTGCTCTGCAATACTTATTTCATTATTTTATCTTTCAGGTCATTTATCCGTTCTTCTGCCTCAGTTATTCTGCTATTGATTCCTTCTATAGAATTTTATATTTCATTTATTGCATTGTTCATCATTGTTTGTTTGCTCTTTAGTTCTTCTAGGTCCTTGTTAAACATTTCTTGTACTTTCTCCATTCTATTTTCAAGATTTTGGATCATCTTTACTATCATTACTCTGAATTATTTTTCAGGTAGACTGCTTATTTCTTCTTCCTTTATTTGGTCTGGTGGATTTTTACCTGGTTCTTCACCTGCTGTGTCTTTCTCTATCTTCTTATTTTGCTTAACCTACTGTGTTTGGGGTCTCCTTTTCTCAGGCTAGAGGTTCGTAGTTCCCGTTGTTTTTGGTGTTTGCCCCCAGTGGCTAAGGTTTTTTCAGTGGGTTGTGTAGGCTTCCTGATGGAGGGGACTGGTGCCTGTGTTGTGCTGGATGAGGTTGGATCTTTATTTTCTAGTGCCAGGCCCACATCTGGTGTTGTGTTTTGGGGTTTCTGTGACCTTATTATGATTTTAGGCAACCTTTCTGATAATGGGTGGGGTTGTGTTCCTGTATTGTTAGTTGTTTGGCATAGGGTGTCCAGCACTGTAGGTTGCCAGTTGTTGAGTGGAACTGGGTCTTAGCATTGAGATGAAGATCTCTGGGAGAGGTTTTGCTGTTTGATATTATGTGGAGCTGGGAGGTCTCTGGTGGACCAGTGTCCTGAACTCTGCTCTCCCACCTCATAGGCATAGGCCTGACACCTGGCTGGAGCACCAAGACCCTGTCAGCCACACGGCTCAGAAGATAAGGGAGATAAAAAGAAAGAATCAAAGAAAGCAAGAAAAAATAAAATAAAATAAAATAAAAGGGTTATTAAAATAAAAACTAATTTTAAAAATAAAAATATTTAAAAGTAATAGAAAAAGGAAAAAAGAAAAGAGAAGGAAAGCAAGAAAGAAGAGAGCAACCAAACCAAAAAGAAGCACTAAAAAAATAAAATAAATAAATAAATAAAAAATAAAACAAACAAACAAAAAAACCGGACAGACAGAACCCTAGGAGAAATGGTAAAAGCAAAGCTCTACAGACAAAATCACACAGAGAAGCATACCCATACACACTCACAAAAAGAGAAAAAGGAAAAAAATATATATATCATTTCTCCCAATGTCCACCATTCAGTTTTGGGATGATTTGTGGTCTATTCAGGTATTCCACAGATGCAGCATACATCAAGTTGATTGTGGGGATTTAATCCACTGCTCCTGAGGCTGTATGGAGAGATTTCTCTTCTCTTCTTTGTTCGCACAGCTGCTGTGGTTCAGCTTTGGATTTGGCCCTGCCTCTGTGTGTAGGTCACCTGAGGGCATCTGTTTCCGCTCAGAGAGGACGGTGTTAAAGTAGCAGCTGATTAGGGGGCTCTGGCTCACTGAGGTCGGGGGAAGGGAAGGGTACAGAATGTGGGGAGAGCCTGCAGCAGCAGAGGCTGGTGTGACGTTGCACCAGCCTGGGGCGCTCAGTGTGTTCTCCCTGGGAAGTTATCCTTAGATCACAGGACACTGCCAGTGGCGAGCTGCAAAGGCTCCTGAGAGGGGAGGTGTGGATAGTGACCTGTGCTTGCACACAGGCTTCTAGGTGGCTGCAGCAGCCTTAGAATTTCATGCCCGTCTCTGTTGTCTGCGCTATAGCCATGGCTTGTGCCTGTCTCTGGAGCTCGATCAGGCGGTGCTCAGTATCCCCTCTCCTCGAGCACCCCAAAACAATGATCTCTTGCCTCTTAGGCAGTTCCAGACTGTTTCCTGGACTCCCTCCTGTCTAGCTGTGGTGCACTAACCCCCTTCAGTCTGTGTAAACACAGCCAACCCCAGTCCTCTCCCTGGGATCTGAACTCTGAAGCCTGAGCCTCAGCTCCCACCCCCCACCCGCCCCAGCAGGTGAGCAGATAAGCCTCTCAGGCTGGTGAGTGCTTGTTGGCACTGATCCTCTGTGTGGGAATCTCTCTGCTTTTCTCTCTGCACCCCTGTTGCTGCGCTCTCCTGTATGGCTCTGAGGCTTCCCCCACACCCACCCCACGTCTCCACCAATGAAGGGGCTTCCTAGTGTGTGGAAACCTTTCCTCCTTCACAGCTCCCTCCCACTGGTGCAGGTCCCGTCCCTATTCTTTTATCTCTGTTTTTTCTTTTTCTTTTCCCTACCCAAGTATGTGGGGAGTTTCTTGCCTTTTGGGAAATCTGAGGTCTTGCCAGCGTCCAATAGGTGTTCTGTAGGAGTTGTTCCATATGTAGATGTATTTCTGATATATTTGTTGGGAGGAAGGTGATCTCCATGTCTTACTCTTCTGCCATCTTGAAGGTCTCTCCAGTCATTACATTTTAATTTCTAATTTCAAATATAGGCTCGGCTGCCTTGTTGGATTTGTTGTTTAAACCTGACCTATAGCACTAATATCTACACACATATGGTAGACCAGTAGCTTGGCAGGGCTCCCCATGACTCACCTGACCTAGTTTTTCTCATTAATTTCACATATAAGAAGTAAAGTGGGATTCTTGGAACCAAGAGGGGGGAGGAGAAGGATGTGCTCTTACTCCCTCTTGCAAGAATACCAGAATCACAATTAACTGCTGAACAATCATCTACAGAAAGATACTGCAACTCACCAAAAAAGATACCCCACATCCAAAGATAAAGATGAAGCCACAATGAGATAGTAGCAGGGGCACAATCACAATAAAATCAAATCCCATAACTGCTGGGTGGATGACTCACAAACAGGAGAACACTTATACCACAGAAGCCCACCCACTGGAGTGAAGGTTCTGAACCCCATGTCAGGCTTCCAAACCTGGGGGTCTGGCAACAGGAGGAGGAATTCCTAGAGAATCAGACTTTGAAGGCTAGTGGGATTTGATTGCAGGACTCAGAAAGGACTGGGGGAAACAGAGACTCCACTCTTGGAGGGCACACACAAAGTAGTGTGCACATCGGGACCCAGGGGAAGGAGCAGTGACCCCAGGGGAGACTGAACCAGACCTTCCTGCTAGTGAGGGAGGGTCTCCTGGAGAGGTGATGGGTGACTGTGGCTCACCGTGAGGACAAGGACAGTGACAGCAGAAGTTCTGGGAAATACCCCTTGGTGTGAGCCCTCCCAGAGTCTGCCATTAACCCCACCTAAGCGCCCAGGTAGGCTCTAGTGTTGGGTTGCCTCAGGCCAAACAACCAACAGGGAGGGAACCCAGCCCCACCCATCAGCTGACAAGTGGATTAAAGTTTTACTGAGCTATACTCATCACAGCAACAGCCAGCTCTACACACCACCAGTCCCTCCCATCAGGAAACTTGCACAAGCCTACTAGATACACTCATCCACCAGAGGGCAGACAGCAGAAGCAAGAAGAACTACAATCCTGCAGTCTGTGGAACAAAAACCACATTCACAGAAAGATAGATAAGATGAAAAGGCAGAGGGCTATGTACCAGATGAAGGAACAAGATAAAACCCCAGAAAAACAACTAAATGAAGTGGAGATAGGCAACCTTTCAGAAAAAGAATTCAGAATAATGATAGTGAAGATGACCCAGGACCTTGAAAAAAGAATGGAGGCAAATATCAAGAAGAAGTAAGAAGTGTTTAGCAAAGACCTAGAAGAATTAAAGAACAAACAAACAGAGATGAACAATACAATAACTGAAATGAAAACTACACTAGAAGGAATCAATAGCAGAATAACTGAGGCAGAAGAATGGATAAGTGACCTGAAAGACAGAATGGTGGAATTCATTGCTGTGGAACAAAATAATGAAAAAATAATAAAAAGAAATGAAGACAGCCTAAGAGACCTCTGGGACAATATTAAATGCAACACATTTGCATTATAAGGGGTCCCAGAAGGAGAAGAGAGAGAGAAAGTACCCAAGAAAATACTTGAAGAGATTAGAGTTGAAAACTTCCCTAACATGGGAAAGGAAATAGACACTCAAGTCCAGGAAGTGCAGAGAGTCCCATACAGGATAAACCCAAGGAGAAGCACACTGAGACACATAGTAATGAAACTGGCAAAAATTAAACACAAAGAAAAATTATTGAAAGCAGCAAGGAAAAAACGACAAATAACATACAAGGGAACTCCCATAAGGTTAACAGCTGATTTCTCAGCAGAAACTCTACAAGCCAGAAGGGAGTGGCATGATATACTTAAAGTGATGAAAGGGAAAAACCTACAACCAAGATTACTCTACCCGGCAAGGATCTCATTCAGATTCGATGCAGAAATCAAAAGCTTTACAGACAAGCAAAAGCTAAGAGAACTCAGCACCGCCAAACCAGCTCTACAACAAATGCTAAGGGAACTTCTCTGAGTGGGAAATACAAGAGAAGAAAAGGACCTACAAAAACAAACCCAAAACAATTAAGAAAATGGTCATAAGAACATACCTATCAATAATTACCTTAAACGTGAATGGATTAAATGCTCCAACCAAAAGACACAGGCTTGCTGAATGGATACAAAAACAAGACCCATATATATACTGTCTACAAGAGATCCACCTCAGACCTAGGGACATATGCAGACTGAAAGTGAGGGGATGGAAAAAGACATCCATGCAAATAGAAATCAAAAGAAAGCTGGAGTAGCAATACTCATATCAGATAAAATAGACATTAAAAGAAAGAATGTTACAAGAGACAAGGAAGGACACTACACAATGAGCAAGGGATCAATCCAAGAAGAAGATATAACAATTATAAATATATATGCACCCAACATAGGAGCACCTCAATACATAAGGCAATTGCTAACAGCTCTAAAAGAGGAAATTGACAGTAACACAGAAATAATGGGAGACTTTAACACCTCACTTACACCAATAGACAGACCATCCAAAATGAAAATACATAAGGAAACAGAAGCTTTAAATGCCACAATAGATCAGAGAGATTTAATTGATATTTATAGGACATTCCATCCAAAAACAGCAGAGTACACTTTCTTCTCAATGTGCATGGAACTTTCTCCAGGATAGATCATGTCTTGGTTCACAAATCAAGCCTCAGTAAATTTAAGAAAATTGAAATCATATCAAGCATCTTTTCTGCTCTCAACGCTATGAGACTAGATATCAATTATAGGGGAAAAAAACATAAAAAGCACAAACACATGGAGGCTAAACAATACATTACTAAATAGCCAAGAGGTCACTGAAGAAATCAAAGAAGAAATCATAAAATACCTAGAGACAAATGCCAAGGAAAACACGACGATCCATAACCTATAGGATGCAGTAAAAGTAGTTTTAAGAGGGAAGTTTATAGCTATAGAAGCCTACCTCAAGAAACAAGAAAAATCTCAAATAAACAATCTAACCTTACACCTAAAGAAACTAGAGAAAGAAGAACAAACAAAACCCAAAGTTAGCAGAAGGAAAGAAATCATAAAGATCAGAGCAGAAATAAATGAAATAGAAACAAAGAAAACAATAGCAAAGAGCAATAAAACTAAAACCTGGTTCTGTGAGAAGATAAACAAAATTGATAAGCCATTAGCCATACTCATTGAGAAAAAAAGGGAGAGGACTCAAATCACTAAAATTAGAAATGAAAAAAGAGAAGTTACAACAGACACCATAGAAATACAAAGCATCCTAAGGGACTACTACAAACAACTCTATGCCAATAAAATGCACAACATGGAAGAAAAGGACAAATTCTTAGAAAGGTATAACCTTCCAAGACTGAACCAGGAAAAAGTAGAAACTATGAACAGGCCAATCACAAGCACTGAAACTGAGACTGTGCTTAAAAATCTTCCAACAAAGAGAAGTCCAGGACCAGATGGCATCACAGGTGAATTCTATCAAACATTTAGAGAAGAGTTAACACCTATCCTTCTCAAATTCTTCCAAAAAATTGCAAAGGAAGGAATGCTCCGAAACTCATCCTATGAGGCCACCATCACCTTGATATCAAAACCAGACAAAGATACTACAAAAAAAGAAAATTACAGACTAATATCACTGATGAATATAGATGAAAAATTCCTCAACAAAATACTAGCAAACAGTATCTAACAACACATTAAAAGCATCATACATCATGATCAAGTGGATTTATCCCAGGGATGCAAGGTTTTCTTCAATATATGCAAATCAATCAATGTGATACACCATATTAACAAACTGAAGAATAAATACCATATGATCATCTCAATAGATGTAGAAAAAGCTTTTGACAAAATTCAAGACCAATTTATGATAAACACTCTCCAGAAAGCGGGTATAGAGGGAACCTACCTCAACATAATAAAGGCCATATATAACAAACCCACAGCAGACAGCATTCTCAATGGTGAAAAACTGAAAGCACTTCCTCTAAGATCAGGAACAAGACAAGGATGTCCACTCCCACCACAATTATTCAACATAGTTTTGGAAGTCCTAGCCACGGCAATCAGAGAAGAAAAACAAATAAAAGGAATACAAATTGGAAAAGAAGAAGTAAAACTGTCACTGTTTGCAGATGACATGATACTATACATAGAAAATCCTAAAGATGCCAGCAGAGAACTACTAGAGCTAATCAATGAGTTTGGTAAACTTGCAGGATGCAAAATTAGTAAACAGAAATCTCTTGCATTCCTATATACTAATGATGAATAATCTGAAAGAGAAATTAAGGAAACACTCCCATTTAACACTGCAACAAAAAGAATAAAATACCTAGGAATAAACCTACCTAGGGAGACAAAAGACCTGTATGAAGAAAACTATAAGACACTGATGAAAGAAATTAAAGATGATACCAACAGATGGAGAGATATATCATGTTCTTTGATTGGAAGAATCAATATTGTGAAAATGACTATACTACCCAAAGCAATCTACAGATTCAATGCAATCCCTATCAAATTACCAATGGCATTTTTTACAGAACTAGAACAAAATCTTAAAATTTGTATGGAGACACAAAAGACTCCAAATAGACAAAGCAGTCTTGAGGGAAAAAAACGGTGCTGGAGGAATCAGACTTCCTGACTTCAGACTATACTACAAAGCTACAGTAATCAAGACAATATGGTACTGGCACAAAAACAGAAACATAGATCAATGGAACAAGATAGAAAGCCCAGAGATAAACCCGCACACCTATGGTCAACTAATCTATGACAAAGGAGGCAAGGATATACAATGGAGAAAAGACAGTCTCTTCTTCCCAGTGGTGCTGGGAAATCTGGACAGCTACACGTAAAAGAATGAAATTAGAACACTCCCTAACACCATACACAAAAATAAACTCAAAATGGATTACAGACCTAAATGTAAGACTGGACACTGTAAAACTCTTAAGCTAAGACATAGGAAGAGCACTCTTTGACATAAAACACAGCAAGATCTTTTTTGATTCGCCTCCTAGAGTAATGGAAATAAAAACAAAAATAAACAAATGGGACCTAATGAAACTTAAAAGCTTTTGTACAGCAAAGGAAACCATAAACAAGACTAAAAGACAACCCTTCAGAATGGGAGAAAATATTTGCAAATGATACAATGGACAAAGGATTAATCTCCATATTATATAAGCAGCTCATGCAGCTCAATATTATAAAAGCAAACAACCCAATCCAAAAATGGGCAGAAGAGCTAAATAGACATTTCTCCAAAAAAGACATACAGATGGCCGAGAGGCACATGAAAAGGTGCTCAGCATCACTAAATTTTTTTTCATTTTTGAGTGTTTTATTTATATCAAATTGGATAAAATGTGTGTATTTCTCAGACGGAAAAGACATATTGTGGTAGAAATGTACCTTTCAACTATTCATGGGTACACAAGTACACTGGGGAGATTGTAAAAGTGCAGATTGTGATTCAGTAGGTCCAGTAGGCCTGAGTTCTATTATTTTTGTGGAGGTGGGTTGAGTAATTTTTATTTAAAATTTTTATTTCCGTGTATCTTTGTTTTTACTTCTTTATTAGAGTATAATTGCTTTACAATGGTGTGTTAGTTTCTGCTTTATAACAAAGTGAATCAGTTATACATATACATATGTTCCCTTATCTCTTCCCTCTTGCATCTCCCTCCCTCCCACCCTCCCTATCCCACCCCTCTAGGTGGTCACAAAGCACTCAGCTGATCTCCCTGTGCTATGCAGCTGCTTCCTACTAGCTATCTACCTTATATTTGGTAGTGTATATATGTCCATGCCTCTCTCTCACTTAACATCATTAATTTTTAGAGAAATGCAAATCAAAACTACAATGAGGTATCACCTCACACCAGTTAGAATGGGCATCATCAGAAAATCTACAAACAACAAATGCTGGAGAGGGTGTGGAGAAAAGGGAACCCTCTTGCAGTGTTTGTGGGATGTAAATTGATACAGCCACTATGGAGAACAGTATGGAGGTTCCTTAAAAAAACAAAAATAGAACTACCATACGACCCAGCAATCCCACTACTGGGCATATACCCAGAGAAAACCATAATTCAAAAAGAGTCATGGGAGCTTCCCTGGTGGCACAGTGGTTGAGAGTCTGCCTGCCGATGCAGGGGATGTGGGTTCGTGCCCCGGTCTGGGAAGATCCCGCGTGCCTCGGAGAGGCTGGGCCCGTGAGCCACGGCCGCTGAGCCTGTGTGTCCAGAGCTTGTGCTCCACAGCAGGAGAGGCCTCAACAGTGAGAGGCCCGTGTACCGCAAAAAAAAAAAAAAAAAGAGTCATGTACCACAATGTTCATTGCAGCACTGTTTACAATAGCCAGGTCATGGAAGCAACCTAAATGCCCATCAACAGATGAATGGATAAAGAAGATGTGGTACATATATACAGTGGAATATTACTCAGCCATTAAAAGGAATGAAATTGAGTCATTTGTTGAGACGTGGTTGGATGTACAGACAGTCACACAGAATGAAGTAAGTCAGAAAGAGAAAAACACATATCGTATATTAACATATATATGTGGAACCTAGAAAAATGGTACATATGAACCGGTTTGCAGGGCAGAAATTGAGACATAGATGTAGAGAACAAACGTATGGACACCATTCCGGGGAAAGCCGCAGGGGGCTGGGAGTGTGGTGGGATGAATTGGGCAATTGGGATTGACATGTATAAACTGATGTGTATAAAATGGATGACTAATAAGAACATGCTGTATAAAAATAAAATAAAATAAAATTCAAAATTTCAAAAAAAAAAAAAAAAAAGAAGTGAAGTGAGTTGCTCAATGTTAGGAGGCTAATTAATTACAGAATGGACCAGAACCATGCAACCTGACTCCTGCAACAGAGCTGTTCCATGACCTCTTGTAGCTTGGTGTGACTGACTGACTTACTCTTGCCGTTCAGTCTTCCATTTAGTTTCAGGGAAGATATTGGTTTTCTCTTAGAAGTTGTTCTTTGTTGAATTTTTGCCCCTAGTGCCATAGCCTGGCAACCTGATACGTGCTTTTGGGAGTTTCTCAGTCCTGAATAAGAACATGCCCTTCTTTCAACTTCTAGGCCTCCTACACAGCCTGGCCTGAGCTGGAGACCAGGCATCACTTGAGTTCCTGGAAGTGAATCTTGGAGGTGGGTTCGAACCCCTGCTTTTAAGATTCCCTGACCATTTCTAGGATTTGAGTGGTAAGAATGAAATGGGATCCCTTTAGCTCTGGTATAGCAGACAGGGAGGGAGGCCAAAGCAGGGACTTGGTGAACACATGGTTCAGACAAGGGCTATAGTCACCAAACTCTATTATTGAATACGTTTCCTGTTAGAGTACTGGATTTGTTCCTACCAAAGACCAACCTCTGAGCTTGTCTTCTGTCTTCCTGAATCTCTAGAGTTCAGAAATGGTGGCATTTTAAAGGAACCATTTGTTTGAATGGAAATTTCCAGAAAGATTCTGGCAGCAGGCAAATCTGCAGGGACTCAATGTGGCCTAAAAGGCTCAGGGAAAGAAAAAAAGAAACATTTGGCACCAAAGACATCAAATAGGAAGACAGTCCACATACCGTGGGCCAGTTGCTTCTTCTGCTGACTTTATTCATTCATTCAGCAAATATTTTATTGTGCACTGTTTCCTCTACCAGACACTAAGGATACTGCAGGGAACAAATCAGAAATGGGACCTGCCTTTACAGAGCCTCTACTGTCCTTCCCTTTTCCTAAATGTATCAGTTAGAATCTCAAGGCTGCACAGTGAAAAAGTTCTTACTGTTTGTAAAACACTTTGTAAGTTCTTAACCATGCATAAGCTGCCTTGTTGACAAGCTCATGAATATATTCTAATTCTCAGTCTATTGTAGAGAAAACTAGAGTCTAGTGAGATTAAATGCCTTGCCCTGAATTATATAATAGTTGATTCTCAGATCCCATCTTTCAAGAGTAACTTTGTCCTGAACTAGACAATTAGTCCAGGAGCCCCTAGCTTGTCATAAGAACGAGAGCTGGCATATTGGTTCCTCACTAGCAACCTTAAGAGAGTTACACAGTTCAGCAAAGACCTCCTTGCAGTCTAACATGCTCCCAGTTGCATATAGCTGGAGCAATCTCTATCCTTGGTCTTTCCAAGTAAGCATAACTTTTCAACAAGACCCTCTTTGGCCACTGCATTATCTCCTCAGGGTAATTAAAGCTTGCAGTCTCTCACTGGCAAATTGGCTAACACAAAGCCTGGTCATACAGTAGACTGTTTTAGATGCCAGTGTTCTTTGAAAGTTGATTTTAACTCTGTTTTTTTCTTTTTTTCCTGCGGTATGCGGGCCTCTCACTGCTGTGGCCTCTCCTGTTGCAGAGCACAGGCTCCGAATGCGCAGGCTCAGCGGCCATGGCTCACGGGCCCAGCCGCTCCGCGGCATGTGGGATCTTCCCGGACCGGGGTATGAACCCGCCTTCCCTGCTTCGGCAGGCGGACTCTCAACCACTGCGCCACCAGGGAAGACCGAACTCTGTATTTTAAAAGGGTCGAAGTGATTTATTTGCTGGGATGCTCCAACTCTTGAATGCCTGGCCATCTTGATGTACTTGAGAAGGACTTGAACTCCACCACTCGGTTCATTCCCATCAAACCAGGGGATTCTTGGTCTCTAGCTCTGGTCTAGCTGCCTGGGAAGCCTGCAGATTGAAATAGGGGCACACTGTTATTCAAGGACTGAGATGTTCTTCAACATGGTCACCCTTGATGCAATTAGACTGCTTCCTCCCATACCCCACAGCACACATACACGGAGTCAGGACCTGCTGCCCCTACAAGAAAAAAGACCCAGCGGAACAGCCCACTGCCTTACCTGGCCTGGGCTGTTGTTGTATTGCAGGGTCCCTCTGATGGCTGTGCTGCCCTTCCTCTGCTGGCTGTGAAAGGACCACTCTCCCTAAGAACCAGCCTGGCAGGTAGCACGAGGCGTGCTCTGCCTGCAGTGAGGAAGAACTCTAGCCCTTAAGTGCCTCCCTTGTCTGGGCTTGTCTGCTTTCTTGCCCCCTGGGTCTTAAGAGGAAGGGAGACAGCTTTCAAGCTTATTTATGTTTTACTCCATCTCTGTGTGATGATGCATCTAGCTGGAAGACAAAGAATCCACTTCGTTGACTACTGGAACGAGAAGAATAGTCTCACAGGAGAAATAACAGCTCCGGTGGACCTGCTAAGCTATTCTCTGAGGCACAGAGAGTTTCCCATCTCTTCCCACATGCAGTTTAGAAACAGGAGAAAGATCTGAGACTTAACTAAAAAGCATCCTAAGCAAAGAGGCAAACAAAGGCTAGGCTGTGGGTCTTTAAATAAAGAATTACACAGAATTGATTCTCCCTCAGTCCTCGCGTTCACTTGTACATGTGACACATTATCCCATCAGTCCTTCCTCTTCGGAGTTTGCATCTGAGACTGGTACCCGGAGTTGCTCTGAGGCAAGTTCTCCTCTACCCATCACTAAGTGGGGTTCCTCTCTGTGCCTCTTCCTTCAGAATCTGCCTCCCCCTCTTCCTTGCTCTTGCCTGGTTCTCAGAGCCAGGCCAGTGGGGCTAACTGCAGTAGGGCTAGCCTCCCCCAGCAAGATTCCAGGGAAGCCACACAGCAGGTGTGGAAAATCCAAAAGGCCAAAAGGAAAATCTATTTGTAATCCCTCACCTTCTCCTGAGCTTCACCATGTTAAAATTAGTAATTATAATGCCCATGGTTAGATTTCCTCTCCTCCACCCCTTCTTCTCCCTCCCATCCTGCCCATTTAGAGTAGAATTTAAGATGTAAAAGGCTGAGAGCATAGGCTGGAGGCATGAGAGCAGCATGGGCTGGAGACCTGAGGATGGGGCTAGGAGGAGTGTGGAGGTACTGAGCCTTGAAAGGACTGGACCAATGGGGTAGGAGGCCATGGGCTGTCCTCAGGCTGTTTCTCCTGGGCCTGACCCAGTGCCTGATAAGGGCTTTGGAAGAGCCAGGATACTCCACCCTGTCTATCATTTGCAGATTAAATCTTCCTAAATGTGCCCTCACACTGCAGGCTAAGCACTCACCCCTGCTCACTCTGTCAATAATCCATCAATTAAGGGCTGCTAATAGTATGCACGGACACAACAGATTAACCAGATGCAGAGGCCCAGTGGTGGGCTCTTCTAGTCAATGGCTGTAGGATTATCAACCCTGCCATTGACATTGGCTTCATTCTTCTCTCTCCGGTCCCTTGTGAGATGTGAGAGAGCTCCATTCAAACCCAAAGGCTCAAAAAACAGGAGTAATCTCAGCGAGAGGGCCTGCAAAAGCAATTCAGATGAAGGGAAATCAGAGGCAGCCCATCACTTTCCTGTCTCTCACCACTGCCTTCTATCTTCCTTGTGCTAAAATGGTCATCTGTGGAGAGTTTAGCTCAGAGGACAGGAACATCAGAACCCTCTAATCCTTTAAACCCGTGGGGCACAGGCAGCAGGGCAGGCTGCTATCCACCACGTCCTTGTTTTCCAGGTGTCACACTGCATTCTCCCTGTCTGGGGAGTAAACACGTTGCTGCAGATGGGGAACAAAGGCTCGCCATAGATCTGGGCTTCGGAGAACAGGGGACACTGTCAAGGGGGAGAGTTGAGAGCCCATCAGGCCTTGTCCTCTTGGCCCTTTCTTCTGTAGGGGCAGCTTTGGCGTTGTTGGGTTGCGATGATTTCAACAGAATGGCGAATCCACAGCTACGCTAATTGGAGGAGGAACAAATCTAGTGTCTGAGACTGATGTTGGAACCAAGGCTCTGTGGTGACGCCATCCGGGGACAGAAAGGATAGGCATGCCTAAAACCTAATTTTGCATACCTGGGGGTGGAGTGGGGAGGAGAGAAAGTGAGAACTTTGGGATCAAGTACCTGGAGACAAGAGGCTTTAGCCTCAGGGAACAAGAGGCTAAAGGAGGTAAGAGGACAGCTAGGGCCAGAGGGGCTTCAATGCCCTCTTGCTTCATCTCCTTATCCTGACCGTGGGGTGCCTGTTATTGTGTGCATATTCCATCTGGCAGGTGAGGCAGGAGGGGCAAGGATGCCCCCTCTGCAGAGTCCCAATAATCATTGTATTAGTTTGCTGGGGCTGCCATAACAGATACCACAGACTGGGGGGCTTCTGTAACAGAATTGTATTTCTCACAGTTCTGGAGGCTGAAGGTCCAAGATCAAGGTGTCAGCAGGGTTGGTTCCTTCTGAGACCTCTGTCCTTGGCTTGCAGTTGGCTGCCTTCTGGCTGTGTCCTTACACTGTCTTTTCTTTATATGCGTGAACACCCTCGTCTGCCCAAATTTTCTTTTTTATTAGTCAGATTGGGTTAGGACTCACTCTAATGACCTCATTTCAGCTTAATCACCACTTTACAGGCCCTACCTCCAAATACGGTCGTACTCTGAGGTACTGGGGGTTAGGACTTCAACATATGAATTTGCGAGGGGACACGATTTAGGCTATAATAATCTCCAAGGATAGCTCTACTGTGAGCTGGAGAATTTAGGCCTCAAAGGATGGCTCAGACAGCAAATATTTTTTCTGTGGTAGCTACCATAAACAACAAGGAACTCATTTCCCCCAAGAGGTGAAAGAAGTTTCGGTGGATTTAGGTTCTGGAGGTACACCATACAGAGACTAATTTTCCTAGACACCAACTATCCTGACATTTCCAGTAGTTGCCACCAGACTGACAGTGGTGGAGAGGCCAGTTCCAGGAAGGTCTGCTCGGGCCCGTGGTGTAGACTGGACCCCTCTCTATGAGAGCCCCATGGACAGTATCCATGATTTTATGATCTGCTCCCAATTTGTTACTCCCTCCCTGTTACAGAATGACATACCCAGGCCCATGGCCGCTGGGCTTGGTGAGCCCTCCCAATGGAGTTTGTGGAGTACGTTTCCCTGTTCTATTGATATTGGTTTAGGCCAAGTGACATGCTGGAGGAGCAGGCATGATGCTGCAGACCCCTGATGTGGCCAGCCCTTCTGTTCGCCACGGTCTGCTGAGAGAAGAGCATGGTTCCAGAGTGCAGACACGTAGGGCATATTTGTACCTGACCAGCAGCCTGACACAGGCAGGGTCCAGCTGATCTACAGACCAATGTGAAAGAGAATAAGTGTGTGCTGTTGTAAGCCATTGAGATTTTGCAGTTGTTCATTACTCAGCTAAAATAGACTACCACTGACGGTGAAGATGGGAACTGGCCCTGCCCTACAAGGCTCAGCCCTTCCTGGAAGGCTGATCCACTCTCCCAGCTTCTTGCATCTGGGGATCACTTCCCTTCCCCGTTGGCCATTACCACAGCTGCTCTCCCCTGTCGCTCCCAGGTTGGTCCAGCTCCCTCTCCCACTACACGACAAGAAGAACAGCTTGGCATTTATCACTGGGATTCCACTTGTGATTCCTTGTGAGAAGAGGGTTTTTCTGCTAAGTGAGTTTGAAAATCACCAGTCCAGTTTAATCATCCTGATACTGGGACCTAGAGAGGTGCCTGGTAATAGTGGTTGAGTCAGAACTGAAAATCCCAGTCTCAGCCTCTCTCCCTTCCTACCCAGCTATCCTGCCCAAAAAACACATGAAAAGATGCTCAACATCACTAATTATTAGAGAAATGCAAATCAAAACTACAATGAGGTATCACCTCACATGGGTCAGAATGGCCATCATCAAAAAACCTACAAACAATAAAATGTTGGAGAGGGGGTGGAGAAAAGGGAACCCTCCCACTCTGCTGGTGGGAATGTAAATTGGTGCAGGCACTATGGAGAACAGTATGGAGTGTCCTTAAAAAACTAAAAATAGAGCCACCTTATGATACAGCAATCCCAATCCTGGGCATATATCTGGAGAAAACCATAATTTGAAAAGTTACATGCACCCAATGTTCATTGCAGCACTATTTATAAAAGCCAGGACATGGAAACTACCTAAATGTCCATGGAAGGATGAATGGATAAAGATGTGGTACATATATACAACGGAATATTACTCAGCCATAAAAAAGAATGAAATAATGCCATTTGCAGTGACATGGATGGACCTAGAGATTATCATACTGAGTGAAGTCAGACAGAGAAAAACAACTATCATATGATATCTTATATGTGGAATTTTAAAAAAATGGTACAAATGAACTTATTTACAAAACAGAAGTAGTCACAGATATAGAAAACAAACTTACGGTTACCAGGGGGAAAGCAGGGAAGGGATAAATTGGGAGATTGGGATTGACATATACCTACTATTATATATAAAATAGATAACTAATAAGAATCTACTGTATAGCACAGGGAACTCTACTCAATACCCTGTAATGACCTATATGGGAAAAGAATCTAAAAAAGGGTGGATATATGTATATGTATAACAGATTCACTTTACTGTACACCTGAAACTAACACAACATTGTAAATCAACTATACTACAATAAAAATTAATTAAAAAATAAATATGAAAATGTTAAAAGATTATTTTTGGACTTTAGAATTGGACCCCCATAATCCTTGGTATATAACACCCTGTCATCTTTGATCCCTTTGAGGCTTTCTTTTATTTATGTGTATAATTTCTCAATATAATGATTATTGTATTTATTTCCTATTGCTGCTGTAGTCACTACCACAAACTTAGTGGCTTAAAGAACAGATATTTTTTATCTTATGGTTTGGGAGGTCAGAATTTGAAATTTGAAATGAGTCTCACTGAGCAAAAGTCAAGGTGTTGGCAGGGCTGCATTCCTTTCTGGAGGCTCTATGAAATAATCTGCTTCTTTGGCTTTTCCATGTTCTAGAGCCTGTGCACATTACTTGGCTCATGGCCTCTTCCATCTTCAAAGCCACAAAGCTGGTTTTGTTACGTCATTCTGACTCCGACCCTGCTCCCTCCTTCTTTCACACTTAAGGATCCCTGTGATTAGTTTGGGTCCACCTGGATCATTCAGGATCACCTACCCAATGCCATGTCCTTAATTTAATCAAACATGCAAAGTCCCTTTTTGCCCTATAAGATAGCAAATCCACAGGTTCTGGGGATTAGGACACGGATATCTTCAGGGAACCATTATTCTGCCTACCTCCACAACCCAAGAAATAGAACATCCCTTAGGTTCTCATCCCTCTGTGCTCATCCGTCTGTGCTCATCCCTCTGTGCTCATCCTTCTGTGCTCATCCCCTCTGTGCTCATCCTTCTGTGCTCGTCCCTCTGTGCTCGTCCCTCTGTGCTCATCCCTCTGTGCTCATCCCCCCGTGCTCATCCCCTCTGTGCTCATCCTCTCTGTGCTCATCCCCTCTGTGCTCATCCCTCTGTGCTCATCCCCTCTGTGCTCATCCTTCTGTGCTCATCCCCTCTGTACTCATCCCTCTGTGCTCACCCCTCAATGCTCATCCCTCTGTGCTCATCCCCTCTGTGCTCATCCCTCTGTGCTCATCCTTCTGTGCTCATCCCCTGCCTCCTCTAGTCAAGGTAACCATTACTGTGAATAACTCTGTCATCCCCTTGCTTTATTTTATACAGTTTTATCATATATGTGTGTATATACACATATACATGCATATACACATCAACACATATGTGTATATATGTATCTCATATACATATATGTATAGACTTATACATACATCAACACATATGTATGTAGATATGTATATATATATATGTGTGTGTGTGTATACATCACATATCTATGTATGCTGAACAAAAAGTTGTTTCATTATGCTTGTTTTTGCAGTTTCTGAATAAAGGGTATTTTATTCTGGTATTTTTAGACTTGCTTTTATCACTCAATATCGGTTGAAATATTCATCCATTTTATCACATGTAGCTGGAGTTCATTCATTTCTCTTGCTATATCACATGCAATTGTGTGAATATACAATTATTATTTGGTTTGTTTTCAGTTTTTTACTACTATGAACAGGTACTGCTATGAACATTACTACACTTTTTTTGTGTGTGTGCACATGTGCAAATTTTTCTCTTATATGCCCAGGAAAGGAACTACTGGTTCATGAGGTATGTGAATATTCAATTTTACAAGACAATGCCAGCTCCCACTCCCCTCTGCAGTGCTCCAAGAGCCTGTGCATCCACCCTCTGTAGTTTCAGCCTTCTTTTTTTGTCAATTGTGGTATTGATTTGTATCTCCCAGGTTGCCAAAGAGGTTGACTATCTCTTCAGATGTTGATTGTCCACTTGTATTATTTTTCCGTGAAATATTTGTGTATTGCCCATTTTCCATTGGATTATTTGTCTTTTTCTTAATATATTTGTAAGTTCTGGGCAGTAACCCTTAGCTAGCTAAATATGTTACAAATATCCTCTCTTGTTTGGTGAATTTTCTTTTCACTTAAACAAATTTTTTTTTGTAAATTGAAATGTTTTACCTGAAAGTGATCTATATTTCCTTTTAAAGTTTATGATTTTTCTGTCTTGCCTGAGAAATCCTTCTTCTACTCCCAAAGTCAGGAAGCTATTGACCTATCTAAAACTTTAAAATTTCGCTTTTGACATTTAAGTCCTTCAATCATCTGGAGCCAATTTTTGTGAGTGCTGTGGGGTAAGGATTAAATTTCTTTTTTCCACAACATGGATGACCACTTTTCCCATTTATTGAACAGTCCCTCCATTCCCTCCTGATCTGTGCTGCCACTCCATCATATATCAAAGTCCCATATACGCATGGAACTGTTCCAGGGCTCTGTTTTTGTCCCATTGGTCAACTAGTTTATCCTCTGCCAATACCACACTGTTTTGATTAACCTGGCTTCACAAGAAGTCTTGATATTTGTTATGGTAAGTACCTCCTCTCTCTTATTCTTTTGCTTGTCCTATTGTACTACCATTTTAAAGTAACTTTATAAAAACTTCTCTTGGAATTTTGATTGCAATTACATATAATTATTAATCAATTTGGTAAGATTAGACATTTTCATAGAGTTAGTCTTTCTATTCAAAAACATGGCATTGCACTCCATTTATTTAGATCTTTAAGGTCATCCTGCTGTAACGTTTGAAAGTTTTTTGTGTACAGGTCTTGCACATCTTTGGTTAAGATAATTCTCAGGTACTTTAAAGGTTATATTGCTGTTAAAAAAGATCTTTTTTAAAAAAGTATTTTTCCAGTTATTTGTTGCTATTGTATAGAAATGGAGTTATCTTTTGAAAAGTTGTTCTAATATCCACTCATCTTGCTAATATTTTCTTTTATTTCTAATTATTTGCCAACAGATTTTTTATAACATTTTCAAATAATGGCAGTATTTTTCCTACTTTCCAGTATATTTTTATTCAACAGTTTTTGAGTTGTAATTTACATACAATAAAATGTACATATTTTAGGTGTATAGTTTTGACAAATGAAGGTACCTGTGTAATCACCACTCCAATCAAAATAAAGAATATTCCTATCATCCCAGAAAGTTCCCAGCCCATTTGCATCTACTATCCCTTGCTCCTGCCCCAGGCACCCCCTCATCTGATTTCTATAACCATAAATCTTTTGCCGGTTCTAAAACTTCATATAAAGAGAATCATATCATATGTACTCTTTTGTGTTTTGCTTCTTTCACTCAATATTGTATCTATGAGATTAATTCATGATTCTGTGTATTTGCTACTGGTCCATTTTTATTACTGAGTAGTATTTCATTGAATGAATATATCACTATTTGTTTATCCATTCATCTGTTGATGAACTTTGGTGTGGTTGCTAATTTGGAGCAAATATTTTTGAAGACATCTATTTTCAAGTCTTGTAGATAAATACCTGGGAGTGGTATTTCTGGGTCAGAGAGTACTTTTAAGTTTAGTTTTATCCAAAGCAGTTGTGCCATTTTACACTTTCACCAACAAAGTATGAGTGTTTCAGTTATTTTACATCCAACACTTGCTATAGTCAATTTGGTATTTTTTTATACAACTTTAATGTGGTATATTATATACAATGAAATGCATCCATTTAGGTGGATAGTTTTGACGAGTTTTCATAAATGTATACAGCCATGTAACCACCACCATAATAAAGATACAGAACATTTTTATCACCCCAAAAAGTTAAAAACACATGTCCCTTTACACATGTCAATCCCTCACCCCCAGCTCTAAGCAATAACTATTTTGCTTTCTGTCACTATAGATTAGTTTTGCCTTTTATCAGTCTTTTTGTCTTTAGTCATTCTAGTGAATGTGAAATCATATCTAATTTGTATATTTTCCTGATGACTAATGATGTGACCATCTTTTTTTTTTTTTTTTTTTTTTGCACTTATTGGACATTTGTATCTCTTCTCTGGAAGTGTCTCTTCAAATATATTACCCATTAAAAAAATGGAATGTTTGTCTTCTTTTTCAAAATAGTTTTGACTATTCTAGATCCTTTGTATTTTTACATAAATTTTATAATTAGCTTATTGATTTCTAAAAAAATATCCTGCTGGAATTTTGATTTGGATTGTGAATTGTAGATCAGTTGAGGGAGAATTGACACATTAACAATATTGAGCCTTCTGATCCATGAATATAGTATATTCTCCTTTTACTTTTCTCATCAATATTTTACAGATTTTAGTCTAGAGTCTTTTAGTCTTATACATGTTTTATAAATTTTATTTCTAAAAAGTATATGTTGTGCTAGTGTAAATGGTATTATTTTTAAATCTTTATTAGTACATAGAAATGTAATTGTTTTTGTGTATTGGATTTATATCCCACAACCTTGCTAAATTAACTTGTTAATTCTATATTTTTCATTGATCCCTTAGGATTTTCTATGTTGTTAATCATGTCTTCAAATAAAAGCAGTTTTATATTTTTCTTCACAATATTAATGTCTTTTGAGCTCTGTAATATGCTAGCTCTCTGTCTTGCAAAACTATTGAATAGAATTGAGAGTGGGCACCCTTGTCTTGTTCCTGATATTAAAGGGTGATGTTTCTAATGTCTTCCCATGAAGCATGATGCTTGTTGTATAGTTATCCTTTTGCAGATATACTTTACCTATTTAATGATGCTTAGTTGTGTTCTTAATTCACTGAGAGTTTTACCAATGATGGGAATTATTTTCAATGCTTTCCTGGATCAAGGGTTGTTAATATATTTTTTCCCTCCTTTTGGTCTGTCGATGAAATGAATGATATTATAGATTTTAAAATGCTAAGCCAACTATTCATTTAAGCAATAAATCCAATTTGATCATAATGCACTGTCATTTTTATACAGTGTTGGATTTGGTCTGTTAATAGTTAATCTATGGGGGCATAGATTTTTACTCAACAAAGCACCTGGAACTACCCAAGAGAACATGAGCTGTTTTATAGGTAATTAGTTCATTGTCACTGGAATTATTTAAGCAGAGACTTGAGAACCAGTCGTCAGATTTACTTATTAATTCTCTAAACATTTATTGAGGATCTACCATGTGCCTGGCATGTTGCTAGGTACTGGGAATATAAAGATTCACAAGAGATTCTTCCTGTTCTGGGGTGTCCTTGAGCTAGACTGCTCATGGGCAATGAGAGTCATAAGCTCTAGAAATGATGTGGTCTAAGCTCTCAATGAATTTACAGCTTGGTTCACAGGAGCTGGTTAAATATATACTACTGTATGATCTATCTATGTATTTTTTCATGTGATATACCTAAATACATGTGCATATATCTGCTTATATCAGGAAGTGTCAGGATCTGGTTGGATCTGAGAGTCAGGAAGAAAGATGGATAATTGGTAAGAATATTGGATTGAAACTCAGAGACCTGAGTTCAGACCTGAGACCTGATACTATCTATCCTTGTGACCTTGAGCAAGGAAATTACCTTCTCTGTGTTTATGCTTTCCTATCTATAAAAATAGAACACTGGACAGTAATAGTGCATTTCAACCTGCAACATATATTCATTATTATTTTTCTAATCTCAGCTATAGAGCCCTTTTTCAAGTGAAATTTTATGAAAGAAGCTCAACATTTAAAGTGTAAATATGTAACAAGTACCTATGAAATGATGTAGCATTGTGTGGAGGTCTGAATCCCCAACCCCTAGGTACCTCTTCACTCATTCACACCCCCAGTGACTCCTAAGGACACTTAGTAGAACCTCGAGGACTCCTCAAAACATAATTGAAAACCGGTGAATAAGATGACCTATAAGGTTTGTAAGAGTGCTGACATTTTAATTCTATGAGTCTATTCTTTTGTTCTGTCTAGTCCAGGAAGCCTTCCTGGAAGTGGAGGGTTCTGAGCTGAACTCTGACCGATGAAATAAATACTAGTCACCTGACAACTGAAAGCAAGACTCTCATTCCAGCCATACGATATGTGGTATTTGTCTTTGTGCTGTATGTGCCTTCCAGCAGGTGGTGGAAAACGCTGTGCTTGGGAATCACATGTGGGTTTGCATCTCAGCCTTTACCACTTAGTAATTATGTGACTCTCAGTAGACTCTCTGAGTCTCAGTTTCTTTTTCTATAAAATAGAGCCATTGATACCATGATGGATTGTTGGGAGTGTGAGGAGGGTGAGGGGATATATTACTTATCAAATCTCACAGTACAGTTCCAATGAGTCAAGAGCCCAGAATACAATAACTGATAATATATATCAGTTTTTCCTGAGGACTCTATTGAAGGCCTCTTTCCACCCCTTCCCTCTGATATTTCACAATTAGAGAATCTCTTCCAGCATTTCCACAGTCTTTGAAATTCCCATACTAGCTGTTGTCTACCCTTTGCTTGTGCCATATTTGATAAACACGCATACTTACACCATGTGCCTTCTGCTTTAATGTATAAACACTTCTACATTATTCATCAAAAGTAGCATCTTGCAAGATCAGCCATAGAAAGTTCTTCACATACATTCAGACAAACAGGTTTTTGAACCCTTTCCAGAAATAGAAATTGCAGAAGCAGGGGCAAAGGCGTGTTATTGTTTGTAGGCCTTTAAATATTGCCTCACAAAACCACTTTTCATCTTGTTCTCAAAGGGATTAACTTCTGAGCAGTGGGGATTAACTGATGTCAGGTTAGAAAAGCAGTCAACACCAGGGTCGACCAGCCTGACAAGATTAGTCCCCAAATAAAGAATTTACAATCTGTTTTAAGACTGTAACTCTAACTTCCTCCAAAAGCTTTCAGTACCTTGAGAAAGGAAGAAAGTTCCCGAGGCTGGGGGACATATGGCTCACAGACAGGCCTTAGTGAGGAAGGAAATGCAATAGGATGGGTGGGTCTTCCTGCCTATGGGTGCCAAAAGGAGGGGGCCACAGTTGGGTACCACATCCATGGATGGAAAAGGAAGTGGTGAATCCTTTCCCTGTAAAGAAGCCCCGGCAAGATGCAAAAGCCACCATCCATAGGAGGTCTGGAACACCCAACAAGCAGTCCTGGAAGCATCCAGTGGGACCCGATAAGCTCTGTCATGATGTAACCATTCATATCTCCTGTCCTTCCATCCTAACACTTAACCACACTTTCCATCTTCCATTTTCAATTTTCTTCTTCTGGATGCCCAGTTTCAGAAAATTCCTTGTCTATAGTGCAGTACTTCCTCCTAAGCCCCTAAGCCCCTGGACCATTCTGGGGTGGTGACCAGACCTTGGTCAGAGGGCTCCCAGATGGTCCCCTGGATCTTGCCTCTATATGTCCCACTGCCATGTTGGGCTTGGCAAGGCTAGGCATGGGGCTCAGCATGGAGGTCCTGGGGTCTGACTGTCTGGGCTTGGATTCCCACCTGTCTAAGCCTCATACTTAAATGAGATAATGCATGTCACACACAAAATCAATGTTCAATTAAGAAAAGAAAAACTAGGCAATCATCACACACCAGGCACATAGTAGATACTAAATAAATGTATGTCAGGTATATGTATGAATTAAAGGTCCCTGTAATGGGTTGAATTGTTTCCCCTCCAAAAAGATATGTTGAAGTCTTAATTCCCAGTATCTCAGAATGTGACCTTATTTGGAAATAGGGTCATTGTAGATGTAATGAGTTAAGACGAGGGAATACTGGAGTAGGGTGAGTCCTTAGTACAATGACTGAAGTCTTTATGAAAAGAGCTACATAGGAAGAGACAGAAACATAGGGAGAATGCCATATGAAGACAGAGACAGAGATTGGCGTTATGCACCTGCAGCCAAGGAAGCCAAAGATGGCCAGCAAACCACCAGAAGACAGGAAGAGGCAAGGAAGCATTCTTCCCTGGAGCCTTCAGAGGGAGCGTGGCTCTGCCAATGCCTTGGTTTTGAACTTGGGGTTCCAGAATAGTGCGACAGTAAGTTTCTGTTCCAAGACACCCAGTTTGTGGCACTTCGTTGGGGCAGCCCTAGGAAAACAGTATAGCCCCCACCAAGCTACACAGACAGCATTTCTTGCCTCTCATATCTGTTCATCCCATTCTTCTCTGTCTTCCTTGCCTGGCTCCTCTGTAAGGCCCAGAGCCAGTCTTACATCCACCATAAAAGGACCATAGTAGGAGCAACAATACATCGTTGTTTGATAGGTCTGAATCAAATGGGAACATATTTACAGAAGTTTGTATGTTGCTGTCGCAGGTATGGGCCAGAGTACAGGAGAGGCTGGCGGGTGAGAGGATTTATGAGAGCTGGTCTCTCTTCACCCTCCAGGTGCTCACACTCTGCCGACATCTGTCTCCTCTACTCCCTCTTCCAACTTGCCCTTGTAGTCAGTCCTTCTCTTGGCCAATCCAGAGTCAGTGTTGAAGACGGCAGGCTCCAAATCTTGATGGACCAATGAGTGTGCGTTTTGTCATCTTAGCAGATGGTAGCAGAGCTGAGGGCCCTCTCTAAGCCCCCCAACTTGTCACCTCACAGTTGGGGAGAATGCATTTCTTCTTGTATTCTTTGTGTGTATATTTTCCTCCTGAACACAAATAACAATCCAGTTGCCCCATAATTAGATTGGATTACGGAATAATTACAACCTTGTTTGCTCTCGGCAGATTACATGGTAATTATACTTGGCATTACCATGAAGAACCAAGAAATTCCAACGATGTTATTACATGGTTATTTGTACAGTACAATGCAGCAGTGTAATTATACATGCAACATTTGTTCTCCAATAGGAGAATGATTAAAACAATGCTAATACTTAAAGTGTTGATTAGGAGCCAACATGATGACAATTACAACATGGGGGGAGTCTGTTTCTTAATTTTTTTTTTGAACACATCAATATCTACCTTCCCCTAGACTCCCCAGCAAACTCTTTAGGGCTGTGCTGTGGTCAGGAAGCTTTGTGTGACCATACACTGTGCTCTCTGCCCTCATAGGTCATGCATGCCCACAGCAGCTAGGGGACCAGAGTCCCCAGTAAAAATCAGGGGTAGCTGGCCATTTATTCCCCAGCATGAGACCAGCTTAGTCATTTTTCACCACTTTGTGAGGCTGAATTTCTTAAAGTCTTGATGGCAGAGAGATCATGGGACGTGGGGCATGGAGAGAGCATGAAGTGTCAGACACTCTGCGTTCATTGGACAAGCCCTTTCTCACACTGGACCCCAAGCTCTTCATCTTTAAAACGAGGGCATTGGAGATGACATCTAAGAGTCCTTGTGGGTCTAGGAATGTGTGACAAGAGGTGGTATACAGTGCTTCTTATTTAATTTTTCATATATTTTAAGGTTGTCAATGAAAATGACCTCTCTGTGGCAGGGGACTTCACTTTTTCTTTTTTTTTTTTAAATTCCCAGAGTGCCCAACACATACTGATTGAAAGCATGAAGGAGTGTCTTTTCTCTCTGGTGCAGATACCACTGAGAGTCCTTCATGTGATTGGCAGGTTGGATTCCAGTGTTGTCATTTGGGAGAACGTGTACATGGTGTCCTGGGGAGAATGGGATTTCAGAGCCTGATCACCTAGATACGAATCCCACCTTCAAGACCTTGAGTACTTCTTCTTTTACCCTCTTTGAGCCTCAGTTTCCTCACTACTAATATGATATGAAGACAGTATCCTTACCCTAGAGTGCTGTAAATCTTAGAGATAAAAATATACAGGTACATATAGTTGCTGGCACCTTGCCCTGCACAACGTAGGTAACACTCAGTCAGTGGTGGCTGTTTGTATGAGCAGCAGGCATTAAAGGGGCTTTGAGGATGTGGACCGTGGAGCTCCAGTCACTGAGATCTTGTTCCAGCATGAAGAGGGGTTGTCTTGTGTAACGCGACCCCCAGACAAGTCAGACTTAGGGTCCAGAGCCTGCTTGCGATGTTGTGGGCTGCGGGAACTCTATGCAGCGTCTGTGTGCCAGCTGCTTCCCACCTGGTCCTGCATCCATCCCTCCAAACAACTTTCTAAGGATCCCCACACATGTTCTTGCCAGTGAGAAACACAGCTGTGCTAGCCAAGACCTTGACTCTGGTTAAAAAAATTCTGTCCTCCTCTAGTCTATGTTGGGCTTGAAAAAAGAGATGAAGGTAAGGGGACTGAAAATCAGACACCTACCTTCCAGTAAATGAATGCAGTCCGTGCTCTTCTCCATCTGTCTGGATTGGCATGGAAAACACTGTGTGTGTGTGTGTGTGTGTGTGTGTGTGAGAGAGAGAGAGAGAGAGAGAGAGAGAGAGAGAGAGAGAAAACTCTGCCAACTCATGCAGAAAAAGACCCATTCTTCAGGCTGATGCTGGGTGTCACTGGGTCTAGTGAAGGAGAAGGGATGGAGGAAAGGACTCTGGGAAATGCAACCAGTTGTATGAACAGTTTACGGGACAAATGATATTTTTGCAACCTAGTGCTCGCTGAAAGCTATTTGGAAGCCTGCCAAAATCCCAGTCCTGGCAGATGTAAGCATCACTTATCGAAAATCTGGGAAACCAGAGAAGCTGGATCAGTCGGGAGTGCAGAAGGTTGGATGAGGAGGTTGGCATGCCTTGTTTTACTGTGCTTCACTTTATTGCATTTCGCAGATATTGCATTTTTTACAAATTGAAGGTTTGTGGTAACCTTGCATCAAGCAAGTCTATTGGCACCATTTTCCCAAAAGCACCTGCTCAATTTGTGTCTCTGTATCACATTTGGTAATTCTCACAATATTTCAGACTTTTTCATTGTTATTATATTTGTTATGTGATCTGTGATCAGCAATCTTTGGTGTGACTATTGCAAAAAGATTTCAAATTGCGACTTGCGGAAGGCTCAGGTGATGGTGAGCACTTTTTAGCAATAAAGTATTTTTTAACTAAGGTATGTACATACATTATTTCTTTAGACATAAAAGGACTGCACACTTAATAGACTACAGTATAGCATAAACATAACTTTTATATGCACGGGGAAACCAAAAAATTTGTGTGACTCTCTTTATTGCTATACTCACTTTATTGCACTGGTTTGGAACCGAATCTGCAATATCTCTGAGATCTGCTGTACTGGGTATGTGGGGAGCCCACGGGAGAGGGGCTATTGCCCAAGGGAGGAAAGCTTTCAGGACAACAAGCCTATGGTTCTAGAGAAGACAAAACTTCCATTTGACTTAAGCACACTCTGTTGTAGGAAACCAAAAATCATGGTGGAAAGAGAGCAAACCCTTCTCCACACTACAGATATTTTAGAAAAAATTTTTTCTGGACAACATTGGGAAAAAATATATATTTTATTCTGCCCCCTTACTCTCCCTGCCCAGGCACTATGCTATGCACTGTACGGTAGGAAATGAAAATGACACAGTCCTGTTTCTTATCCAGGTAGCATGAAGGATGTGAAGGGAGGACGTGGGTGGGAGGTATAGAGGTCTAGATGGTTTCCAGGGCTGGGGAGTTACTGAGTATAAATTCCATGTGAACATTTCGTCTCGACATTTCACACGAACTTTGTGGTCGGCCTGGGCTGGGTGGAGTTGTAAATGGTATAGACCCATCAGGTTTGGGGAAAAAAGAGCAGGCAGCAAGGAGAGGCAGCTTTTAGAGCCCACCCACCCTGGGGAGCAGAAGCGCAGACGTAAGTCAGCATCACCAAATAGGACACCTCACCAAAGGACACATCTTCTAGTCCTGTCATCTCCTGGGTGACTCTGTGTCTGTCCTTTGTGTCTCACTTTATTCTCAAGTCTTCTCTTGGAGAGGCTGTGTCCGTGTGGCAAGGTGGATATCCGGCCCTGGAACCTGATGGACCAGAGTTCAAATCCCACGTCCGTCACTTTGTTCGTGTGTTCTCGTCTAAGTTACTTATCCTCTCTGAGCTCTAGTATCCTTGGCTGCAAAACAGAGCAAAATATACTTACTTTTCAGGGTTGTGGTTAGAACTATGCGGAATAACTTAGGTGAAGTGCTTGCCACAGTTTCTGGAACACACTCCAATGCTCACGAAATGGTGAGCATAATCATTTTACATGTGGGTTTCCAGTGGGGTTAAGCTAGATTTAGATGGACTCTGGGAATGCCTAGAGAAGAGGAACTTGGATGAGCAGCTGTGTGGCCGCCGAATGTCCTGTTGGCCATTGGGGATGGAACCCTTATACGACCAGGTCCTGAGGTCACTCATGAAGTGTCCATTAAAGTCTATCGCTTGGGCCAGTGGGTAAGTGAATATTGGCCTCATATTTTCATTTCCTTTTGCCTACAGATAAAGTCCTAAACATTGAAAAAGCCTCAAGGGCACTGGAGTGGGGATCTGGAGAACAGCCCGACTCTGTAACAAGAAGCTGTTGGAGCAGGGGCAAGTTTCTTGTCTGTTCTGGCCTCAGTTTCTCCAACCGTAAAATCAGGGATTTAAATTGGAGAGTTCCTAAGGTCCCTTCCAGCTATAAAATTTTATAATCCTGAGAAGGATTTTTTTTTCCCTTTCAGGATATGTGCCCACACTGTATATTTGAGATGACTTTTTAGTTTTACTGAGCCAAGCTTCATTCTACACATACATATGTGTACTGCAAATATGCACATAAGCATATGCGTCTACACAGGTATTGAAAGAGGAAATTGTCCCTACACCTCAGTGCTTTCAATTGAGCCACCAAGTTACTCAGGTATTTATGATGGAGAGAAAAACATGTGCACTCTTTTCCTCTCTCTGGAGGACCCTGCCAGGATGTAAGACTCAGGTTGAGAGAAAGAAATAAGACTTTAATGAGTGAGTGATGGCTGTACAGAAAATGATAGAAATTGCTTCCTCTCTGGTCCTATCTTTCCATGGACCAACAGGGCTTGTCCTCTTGGAATATTTTATGGGCTTAACTAAAGGACACCCCTCTCCTCTCAAGTACAGCTTCCCTTAAAAGCTCTCAATATTTGAATTGGTTTTACCCTCCCATGCCTGCATTCCCCAATCCTATCTGTTTCCTTGGCCTGTCAATTTCTTTCTCTGTCATTCATGCCATAAATGCTTATCAGGCCCTTACGATTAAGTACGCATTGTGTCAGGATATGTGCTAAGGGCTGGGGCTGCAGCAGTGACCAGGACAGACCCAGTGTTCTCCCTCTATACTCTAGCAGAGTTGTGTTAGTTAAGATAAAGCTGGCTACCAAAAATGTCAGTGTTTTAATATAATAAGAGTTTATTCTTGGCTTATGCAGTATCAGTCCTATGTATTTGGCAGGCAGTCTTCCACATAGGCACTCAAGGACCCAAGCTCCTTCCACCTTGTGGTCCTGCCATGCCTGAGGGCTGCCAAGTCCCTTGCTTGCATTTGGTAGATGCATAGCGTGTGAGCGTGGAGAAGGCCCATCCATGTCTGAGTCATTTTAAATCCAAAGTTGGACTCTCATCACTTGTGTTAACACGAGTCCACGTCTCCATACAGACTCAGGGGTGCTGGGAACAGCATGCAGGATAGAAGTGGGAGCAAAAGTCTGTAGTGGACAGATGTCAAACAGGCACTTCCCATACAGAGCTTTGGGGACAATGAACGAGCAGGGTTCGAGCACGATAGCAGATCCAACCTTGCCTGGGGTACAGAGATGGCCTCTCAAGGGAGCAAATTGGAGTTAACTGGATACAAGAAGGTGGAAGGTTGGAAGCAGAAGTTACTGGCTGGTTGTCTTCAAAGGTCATAGGGCAGGGGAAGATGAGGACAGAGGAGTTAAGCGCAGGTCAGGTGCACTGCGTCAGAGGGTTCAGTGTGCTGGAGAGTGGGAGGGGAGGGGTTGCAGACCATGAAGGTACTTGTAGGCCATGATGAGAAAGTCTGACTTTGTGCTAATGATAAAAGAAGCTATGGGGGGCTTCCCTGGTGGCGCAGTGGTTGAGGGTCCGACTGCCGATGCAGGGGACACGGGTTCATGCCCCGGTCCGGGAAGATCCCACATGCCGCAGAGCGGCTGGGCCCGTGAGCCATGGCCGTTGAGCCTGCGCGTCTGGAGCCTGTGCTCCGCAACGGGAGAGGCCACAATGGTGAAAGGCCCGCGTACCACAAAAAAAAAAAAAAAAAAAAAAAAAAAAAAGAAGCTATGGGAAACTTTTCAGCAGGAGAAGTGAAATGATGACACTTGCAAACTCACCCTGGCTGCAGTCGAGCGTGTGATCCTGGAGCCTCAGGTGCTGGTGGTGGGATGGAGAGAAGAGGGAAGATGCAAGAGACACGTAGGTGGTCGACTCTCTAGAATGACTCATTGGATTGCCCTGGTCTGGGCCCTCTTCCCTCCCCCTGGGATCAGGATAACTGACTCTCAGCAGTCTTCTTGCCATCACTTCTTCCACTTCTGCCAACAAGTTTCAATGGTGCCACCATGTCACCCTCTCTATGGGTCAGGGCTCTGCATTGCAGTAACACTGTCCACACTGGCCAGTTTAAGCAAGAGGTGATACATTTACAAGTAGAGAAGATGCACAGAATCACTGAGAGGACTGGAGAAACAGATTCTAGGCAGGCCTTCCTGAAGGAGCTCTCAGCAACCCCTGCAGAACAGTCTGCCAGAGGAGGGGCCAGCTCTGCTGTCATCAGGAGGTTGCCGCCTTAGCTGTCTCTTCCACAGCCACACTGCCCCACGCTACCAGCAAAACAGATGACCCAGGCCCACCTCTTCCACCCTATAACTCTGCTCACTCGCCTCAGAGCCCAGTGCAGGGGCATCTGAGCAGTAAAATTAAATCACGTGTTTGCCTCCTAATGGCCATGGAAGCTGGGAAATGTAGTTTTGGGGAATCTCTGATGGGAAGGTAGGTTTTACATGATGAAGAACAATTAGAACATAAAGAGAGTGTTAAAAGCTTATAGGTAAGTCCATTCTCTACATCTGCGTCTTTATTCCTGTCCTGCCCCTAGGTTCTTCAGAACCTTTTTTTTTTTTTAGATTCCATATATATGTGTTGGCATACGGTATTTGTTTTTCTCTTTCTTACTTACTTCATTCTGTATGACAGACTCTAGGTCCATCCACCTCACTACAAATAACTCAATTTCATTTCTCTTTATGGCTGAGTACTATTCCATTGTATATATGTGCCACATCTTCTTTATCCATTCCTCTGTTGATGGACACTTAGGTTGCTTCCATGTCCTGGCTATTGTAAATAGTGCTGCAGTGAACATTGAGGTGCATGACTCTTTTTGAATTATGATTTTCTCAGGGCATGGGGAGGGGGAAGGGTAAGCTGGGATGAAGTGAGAGAGCAGCATGGACATATATACGCTTATGGGCAGCCACAGGTGACAGTTGCCACCACGTTGAGAGTCTGCTTACGTCATTTACGACCCCTGACAGTGCCACCGGAGGATTTTCCTTCTCACTCACAGATGAAGAAACTGACTCAGAGAGGCTAATGAGCTTGTCCTAGAGCACACAGCCCACAGCCGGTGGAGTCTGAACTCGAACCGTGCTTTATCCGTCACCAAAGCCTGCGCTTTCTCCACTGTGTACATGGTCTTTACCATATTTACCAGCTATTTATTACAGGAAACTCTCCTCGGTCTGACCCCCTCCTGCCCATCCAGTTTATTTTGCCCAGTGCTGCTGGGCAGGTGGGCAGACAGACGGCACCCACCTGTGAAGCAGGCGGTACCCGCTCACATGCCTGGGCAGGCCTGGGCTGAACCCCTGGCTTTTAGAGTTGGCCTTGTTAACACACAGCCTGCACCACTGCTCTGGGCAATAATTTCAGAAATACAGTCGTTAAATTATTATTATTTATTTATTTATTTATTTTTTGTGGTACGCGGGCCTCTCACTGTTGTGGCCTCTCCCATTGCGGAACACAGGCTCCGGACGTGCAGGCTCAGTGGCCATGGCTCACCGGCCCAGCCGCTCCGCGGCATGTGGGATCTTCCCGGACCGGGGCACAAACCCGTGTCCCCTGCATCGGCAGGCGGACTCTCAACCACTGCGCCACCAGGGAAGCCCCAGTCGTTAAATTTTAATCAGGAAGAAAAGAGGTTCTTGATTCGTGGTCATTCCTCATTGTTCCTAATTGTGCTTGTTGCGTGATAAAATGAAAGAGTGCCTTTCATGTGCATTGTTCTCACTCAGGGCTGATGGAGAAGAAAGCCGTATCCTGGTTCTCACTCCTCCCCCGCCTCATCTGAACTGCCCTCTGGAAGCTCCAACCGAATAGCCAGGAGGTTAAGACAGAAGATTCCCAGTCAGAGGAGCCTGGGTTTGAAACCTGCCCTCCACGTTCCAGAGGTCAGGCTATTCACAACACTGGGTTTGTTTCTGCCTTGGTAAAGTAGAGATCGTAGAACCTTCTTCCGGGGGTTGTAGTGAGGATGATAGGACATAAGGTAATATTCATCAAGTGCCTGGCACAAGAGGGACGTTTCAGTAAGTGTCAGCTACTTTTATTATAACTTTAAGGATTTTTTTTTAAACATCTTTATTGGAGTATAATTGCTTTACAATGGTGTGTTAGTTTCAGCTTCACAACAAAATGAATCAGTTATATATATACATATGTTCCCATATCTCTTCCCGCTTGCATCTCCCTCCCTCCCACCCTCCCTATCCCACCCCTCCAGGCGGTCACAAAGCACTGAGCTGATCTCCCTGTGCTATGCGGCTGCTTCCCACTAGCTATCTACCTTACGTTTGGTAGTGTATATATGTCCATGCCTCTCTCTCGCTTATCAATCAGAGACTCACATACCAAGCTAAGAAGTCTATACGCGTCATGTAAGTAGTGGGATGTCCCTGAAGTGTTAGTCAGCAAGGAGCGCCATGATGGAGGGGCAGGTGTTTAGAATCATCCTTCCAGTATCTGTGCAGTAAGGAAGCCACTGGAGGTGTGAGAGGAAGAGAATTCATAGTCAAAGTTCCCCTTAACTGGGTTTCCCAAGAAAGATGTGATATTTGACTTGTTTCTCTTTTTCTGAGGATGGGTTTGCCCTGAGCCCATTGATACCGTGGAGCCACTGTAATTCTTGGCAGGAAAAGACAGACTGGCTTTGGGGCTGCCCTGTTGGGTAAGAACCAAATGGATGGATGTGGGGGCTTAGGCCTGCTCTTTGTGTCATCTGCAGGCCTCTACAACACCACATGGGCCGACGACTGGAACTTTCTATTTCCCTCAACGTTAATATGCGGTTGTCTCTTGGTATCTGAAGGGGAATGGTTCCAGGGCCCCCGAGGATAACAAAATCCCCTGATGTTCAAGACCCTTATGTATAACGGGGTAGTACAGTCAGCCCTCTGTATCCGCAAGTTCCTAGGGCTGATGGTACCTCCATTGATGTTTAATTATTTGAGGTCCATGAAATTAAATTTACCAGAAGTATAGGGAATTGGGAGTTTTGCATTGAGCTGATGCCTTTTTCTGTATGAAATACAATTGCTCTTGCAGAAAAAAGAAAGAAAGAAAGGAAACGCTCTGAATGATTTCTTTTTTTCCATTTGATACTGTGCCAAATATATTTATTTGGGTTAAAATGTGTAACTCCCAGAACCAATGGAAAATTCACAAGGGTGAGCACACCTCATGCTTGGCTTGCTGTGGAAACACTGATGCTGCAGGAAAACTGTTCTCTGGACTAATTCTCTTTCCAAGACCAGTTACCGTTATACGAAGGAAGTATGTGATTAGCACCCCTGCAGTGAAAATGTTTCTTTCACACTTAGAGAGGGAAGGCATAGGATTCAACTGGTCAGGGAATGGAGGGTGAAAGAAGACAAACAGGTATTTGGATAAAATTAAGGTTTTTCAAAAGCCCTGCTGGTCTGAATCTTGGGATGTTACCAGAGGCATGGCTAGAAGACCCTAGCAGTCAGCACTCACCATCCAGGGCTGGGTCCAAGTTTGTGTGGTTAGATGCTTATTCTCCACAGACTGAAGCCAGTGATTTTAGGATCATTAAAGGTGATTCAGCGTCTGCCTCCCAGGAGTCAGGCAGTGGGGGGTCCTGGCAGGTGCTTCCCTAAGACTTCACAAGGTGGCTGCGTGCTGGGGAAGTCGCTGAGGTTCTGTGTTGTTTTTCTGCTCTACAGCATCTGAATCACACCCAAGGAACTCAGCCAGCTTAGCCAAAGACCCCAGAGACAGAAACAGACATCTGGGTCTCCCTGGAGGGAGCAGGAGCTGGTTACAAAACTGGGGACCCTGCCCTCACTGCTGGTTTTTATACTATACCCTGGGGACGCCTCTACAGAGGCAGCCGGGCTAGGGACAAGGCTTCTGGGCCCCTCCATGCCTACTTGATCCAGAACTGCTTTTTTAAAAAATCTGTCTTACATACTAAGATTCTACCTAAGATTTTGTTAAAAAGGTTTGGGAATCATTTTTTTCACCCAAATAAGTAAATACCTGTCATGAAAGTTTTCTCAATTTTGAAATAAAGTTATCCTTTCTAGTTATAAAGGTAATATATGCATCACATGGAGTATTTGAAAAATATTGAAGAATAGGAGAAGGAAAAAAATCCAATAATTCTACCGCTGCTAATGTTTTTCTATATTTCCTTCTGACTTTTTTCCTGTTTGTCTTTTTACATGGTTCAGACAGAACTGCATTAACCAGTGTTTTCATTCCTGATTATTTTAAATTTACAATGACTTCAAAAGCATCTGTGATAGGGATGTTTTCACTTAAGTATTATTTTTATTATTATGATTATTATTACTATTACTTTTATAAACAACTTCATATAAAAAGCTTTCGCCAATTTTGGATTTCTTTCTAAAGATCAAGTCTCAGTAGTATAGCATTATATGTTTAAAACATCTGGGCATTTTAAAGGCTTTTGGAACATAACACAGACTTGTTTTGCAAAAAGGTCTAACTGATTCACTCATCCACAAGCCATTTATGACACTGCCTGTTGGATCCGACCTTCACCCATGCTGGGTGTTTTTGTTTTTAAAAATAGCATCTTGTTTCTTTGGTTATCAGTGAATTTGAATATTTTCATATTTGTTTTCTGGTTGCATTTCAGGGTGTCCTTTCTACAAAACTAGTCTGATACTTTGCTTTCCTAATTAAAACTTTCCTTCAGTGCCTACCCATAGGACAAAGTTCTGTGGGGCACATGGGTATGAACACACACATTTGACACACACCTGAACTGGAGAAATGTTTTCTAGCCTGTTTTCCATGCAGTATCTGCGTGACCTTGGACGAGTCCCTTGATTTTAGTTTTAATTTCCTCACCTACAAAAATAGGAAGAACAACACCAACCTCCCAGAGTTTCACAGTAAAGATTAAATGAGATGTCTTTTGTAAGGAACTCAGTAGAGGATCTGTTATGAAAGAGATCTCTACATCTGTAACTGTCATTCTGTCCCGGCATCGTGTGAGACCCTTGAGGAGAAGAAGAGTCAACATTTAATTAATGACTACTTTCTACTCACCAGGTGCTGTGCTCAGCACTTTACGTGGATTGACTCATATTAGTCTCACAACAGCATTTGAGGGAGATGATAGTACCATGTTGATTGGGTGGATGAGGAAACGGGCACAGAGAGATTAAGAAACTTGCCCAAAGTTAAACCACTCATAAATAGCAAAGCTGGGAATTGACCTTTTTACATTGGGTTCCATCCTTTCTCTCAGGGCTGCTCATTCCAGGGCCTCATGGAACCACAGGGCCATTCCCTAACACTACACTTTCCCTAACACGCCTTGCCCTCTCATCCTCATGCCTTTGCACATGCTTTCCCCCCTCCATGAATGAGGGTCTCCATCATTAACCTCGAAAGCACGGTTCATTCTTTAATATCCAACTTAAATGTTCTTTGCTCTGTGGTCAAAATCAGCCTCCCCTTACTTTGTGCTCCCCTGTCACTTGTGCTCTTATCCTTTTAAATACTTAGCCAGTTGTAAGTGTGTGTGTGTCTGTGTATGCATTAGCGTTTTGATTACATATATATCTCTCCCTCTAGACTCTGGACTTCCAGTAGACTTCAATTATTTTTTCTATTATCCCTAATTTCTCATCTGATGTCTAATACTCAGGACGTGCCCAATACCTATTTGTCATGTGAATGAATGAATGGTGGCATTTCAGGTTCAGTGAGAGGCTGACAGGTGAGAGAAACGGCAGCACGGGGCTCTCTGGGGTCCTTTGCAGGACCTCTCCAACTTGGGTCCTTTGTAGGGCTAGTCCTGAAATAAAATAACCTCTCCCTTTTTCACTGGCTGTTGACCCCAATTCACCTTCCCTGAAGAAATGCCTGTGGTCACCAGCTATACTCCCAGGTCACCCAGAGAGCCTCAGACACACACTTTGAAGTTTGTAATCTGGCTAGTGGTGCAGCAAGCTGTCCTGCTTCTCGTTAGCTGGCCCTGCACTTGGGTCTCACAGGCAGCCCCGAAGGAAGACCTTAACCCCACGTCTGTGCTGAGCTCCTGCGTGGGCTCTAGAAAGCCTGCCCTTTTACTATTTAATTTTTTATTTGGCCACACTGTGTGGCATGTGGGATCTTAGTTCCCCGACCAGGGGTCGAAGCTGAGCCTCCTGTGGTGGAAGCACAGGGTCTTAATCACTGGACCACCAGGGAAGTCCCCAAAGTCCACCCTTTTAGAACTTGCTTGGCTGGGACAGATGGCTGGTATGAAGTTTCCAGGTATCCGATTTTCTGTGATTCTATGACACAAGTGATATCTGAATAATGAGATGGGACAGGGGGCAGGAAATGGCTTTGGTCTGATTTAAGGTATATCCCAAACGGCACCAGTAACCACCGACTTTCAGTCACCTTAGAAAAATCCAGTGGGAGAGACAGGCTTTGGTCCTTAACCTGGAGCGCCTGTGGGCAGGTCACGAAGGGCACATACCCATTCCTCCCCTCTGGGCCTTTGGTCTCATTGATTATCTTTCCTACATTGTGCCTGCCTGCCACCCAGCCCAAGTCTTCCTCCCCACTCTAGCTCACCTTGATCTCTCTCTGAATCAGCACAGACGTGGGGTTAAGGTCATAGCCTCTGGAACAAGACTGCATGGGTCCAAAACCTCCTGGCCTCTCCTACCTTGTTTGCACATTTGTAAACGGGACCAGTGCAGAGAGCTCAGGCTGTAGCAGGCACCACCATGCTGAAGCTGCTATCACCACCATACAGTTTAGCACTTGGGTACATCTACCTTCACATCCATTCTTTATTGGTTTGGGGAACTAAAAGTTCTTCCTCTGTCTGCTTGTGAAACACTTGAGGGCAGAACTTTTTTTTTTTTTTTTTGGTTTATAATATATAAATTTCATGGGTCCAGCATTTTATTTTGACTTCTGTATGCAGTACAGTGTGCTCACCACCAAAAGTCCAGTTTCCATCTGTCACCATACAGTTGACCCCCTTTACCCATTTCACTCTCCCCACCCCTTCCCTTCCTCTTTTGTAACCACTGTGTTTTCTGTATCTATGTGTTTGCTTTTGTTTGCCCATGTATTTTGCTTTGTTTTGTTTGTTTTAGTATTCCACAGATGAGTGAAATCATATGGTATTTGTCTTTCTGACTTATTTCACTTAGTGTGATACCTTCACGGTTCATCCATGTTGTCCCAAATGGCAAGATTTCACTTTTTTTTAAAATGGTTGAGCAGTATTCCATTGTAATGCAATGTTAATTTTTGGGCAAAGAAAATGGACATGTCAAAACTTCCACCCTTCTCTATGTTTGATGGGTTTTGGTAGAGCCTGTGACTTCACTCTGAGTTTTATTCCACCAGTAGGGAAGTTGCTTTTTGACCTTGTTAGAAAGGAGTTCCAGTGCTTCTTGACTTTGGAAGGCCAATAACTGGCCAAGAGGACCCCAGTTTACCTGAGGCAGTATGTACAATTTCTAATTCAACAAAGTGATCAATGACAATGACGGAGATAAAATTTTCCCCAGGCTTTCTCACAGGCCTTTGGGCACAGAAGCTGTTCCGTTATGAATAACAGTCAGAGCTCTACTCTGTGCTCCTAGGAAGCGGATCTTCACCATTCCCTTCTCATTGTCTCTGGGCACCTTCAAGGACCTCACAGGTCTTCATTAATAAGCTCTTGTGGTTTTCACAGGGGTCAAGTGCCAGCATAGCCCCTTCAGGATGGAATCTTGCCTCTGGCACAGGTACTGATGCCTTCCTGGGAACATTGATCTCCTACCTAGAATGCTGCTATTTCCTGGGCTTCCAAGCTATAAACCCCAGAGATGCCAGGACCCATCTGAGCTCCCTCCAGTTCCCAGTGTTGCCAAGCTCTCGTGGTCCAGGCAGAGGATGCTCCCATCGGCCTACTTCTGGACCACCTCGGTCCCATCCAGCCCTCCTGTGGCCTTGCTGCTTGTGAGAGCATCTCTTCACTTTTTGCCTCCAGCTCTTCTTCCCATGTGACTGGTCAGGAGATGGGGACCATCTCTCTCTCAGTCCCTCTGTCTCTCTGTCTCTCCTTCCAGGCGTGACTGCACTAAGCCTCCTTAGTTGTTTCCTGGGGAGTGTGCCTCCAGGGATGCTCATTAATACCTAACTCCCTGCAGACCACTCAGCCTGCATGCAGCCGAGAGCTCAGATCTGCAGGCTTTGTGGAATGATGCCATTGAAAAGCTCACAGGCAAATTTCCATAGAGATTATGAGTACTTGACAATGAGGCTTAAGGAAGGCAAGGGCCAGAGTTTAAGCAAGTATACAACACCAGCCTTGTGGAGGGACATATCTCCTCCCTCCAGCATTATTTTATCTGCTGAATTAATTGCATGTGAGTAAGGAGCCCCTGCAAATAACTAGGACAGTTCAGACATGTCAGAGTGGAGGGGCTGAGAACACACCCGGAGGCTAGATGTTGGGGCAGAGCTCAGGGTCTTGGGTTAGAACCTGCCACGGAGGAAGGAGGAGTCTGATTCAGGAGCTCTTTGAGCCTGGAAACCTGAGAGCTGCAGGGGAGCAGTGGTTCCTGGAACAGTGGGTTCCTGTCTCTTGAACTCGCCCTTGAGCCATCAACCTTGTCTGTGGTGTCTGTTATGTAGAGGAACAAAAGGTGTACAAATTAAAATAAATAAGCAAATAAAGATGTAGCTTCAAGGGACCAAGCAACTAGGTGTGGGATGCCCTCTAAAAGTGCAGAGTTCAGGGCAGGGGAGGAAGGAGAGAAAGAGGACCTTAGGGCTGGAGTGGAGACCAGCCAGCAGGCAGAGGTCTCAGGCAGGGTGGGGGGTGGGCAAGACAGTGGAGAGGTGGGGTGGGGAGGGACACAGCCTGAGGGCAGACCACAGCTCCCGGTGGCGGTGGCGTGGGACGGATGGCAGCCAGGACAATAAAGAGACAGCCTTTGTAAACTCTCCACTTTTCCCTCCCTGCACACCCACTTCTTCTCAGGCAACCCTTATTTCTTAAATGTAAATTATTTGGTTCTATCTGTGTCAAGGGGCTGTTGTGAGATTCAAATGAAATAAAAGTCAAGGTCCTTTGGAAACTTGCAGGTGCTAAGCACGTGTAAAGCAAATGGGAATCATTAAGGGATTGTAATAGGACGTCATATTTTCAGTTTAGTGGAGAAAGTGGTAGGAAATACAATTTGCTTTGAGTGTGAAAGCTTTTCTTTTTCAATTTTTCATCCAGAAACACCGGAAACTTTGATGGGATCCATGTCTCCACTCATTCATCTATCCATGCATTCATTCATTTATTCACCACCCACTTATGCTCCTGCTGAGTGACAGGCCCCAGGCTGGCTGTGGAGCTGCAGCAGAGAAGTGGCCCCGTGGTGTCTGCCTCACAAGGATCTCCTCTCAGCATGGCAGTTGGGGACATGAAGAGGGAGGGCCCCTGCCTAAGAGGGTATCCTAGAAAGGATGCCTCTTTCAGGCCCTGAAAGCTGAGGATTTCAGACTCACTGAAATGCCGCGTGGTGCTGCACTGCACTTTGTGAGGGCTGCTGACAGCTGTCATGAGCCCAGCCTTAGGAAGGGGGCTGTGATAATCACCACTGAGTGACTGTAAACACCACTCGTCCCCAAAGAGTAGAGGAATATTGAGAGTATCAGGCAACTTGTTAGCTTGTGTCTGTGCTGGGGAGAGGGGAGGGAAGTTCTGTCCGGGGGAGCATTTGCCATCGTAAAAACAGAAAATCAATCGTATGGTTTTAATTTAATTTTAATTCACATTTTTATATGTGGAGTTCGTTAGAAGGGCCGACATATCGCTGTGAAAATCTATAAGGGCTGAATTGTCCTTGAATTAGAAGATTTTTAAAGGAAGTTCTTTGCCACTGGGTTGCAATTTGTTAAAACAAACAATAGCATAACCACAGTGCAATCGGAAGCGGAGATATTACTGGACTCAGCGAAAATCAAGCAATCTTTTTTAGGTTCTATTCTCTCCCAACTAAGCTCCCCAGCAATGTCAGAACATGACAAATTGCAGGATGAATCTAAGAGCAGTGCCTTCAAAAATATAATAGTTATACAAGCCATCTATTGTTAATGAAGAATATAATGCAATTTGCCTGTCTGTAATACAATTATGCAAATCAAAGGAGGAACTATCCCGAATCTCTTTACATTCTGATAAAAATGAGATAATTTATCAAACAGAATATTACTGATTATGTTTATGTGTTGCACATTAATCCTGTTACAATAATGTGTCCTTCTCCCAATGTAATGGATTTGTGCAATCTAACAGAAAATGACTTTTATACGATCCACAATTACAAAAATATTCAAAGCATATCCATCCCAGTGCAATAGCACATGTCTACAACTGTACAATAAACCTATTAAAACAAGCAAGAGCTGGTGAATGTAACCTCCATCCCAATAAAGATGACGGTGCATTCAATTTCTTTATACTCATTAAATGAACAACTCCATAGGTGACAAACACTAAGAGTAAATTAGTTTAACCTTCTTTTTTTTTTTAAGAAAACAAGTAAACTCTAATTAATGGCTTTAAAGCCCCACCTCCCCATCTTGGTCTTTTTTTGGTCAAATAGGATATAATTTTATATATGAGAGATTTGGGGGAAACCATTCATACATGAGTTACTCCTGTTCTACCTCTTGGTAGGTGTTTAGACTTGCATGTTTTCATAGGGTCCGGACTTGGACACACTACATCACGTCCCATGTCTGGTGTTCCTGTATATTGGGAAATACGTATGCTTTGGATGGATATATGGCTTGCACGGCAGCCATCTAGAGGGGCACGTGAATCTCCATTCTAACATGTACATCAGAGCCAAAAGCTAATGAGGAGTATTGTCAGGAAAAACAAGAGCCCACATAATTGGCTAAGATCTCACTTGTGCTTCCATTGCCAAGGATAATCATTTTTGCGTTTAAACCAATCTCTTCCACCTTGAGGAGGGTCATTAGCATCTGACAGTGAGAGATAATGTGCTTAAATTTCACACCTCTTGGCCTTGTTTGCATTGTTAACATTTCCCATATGCATACCTTCACACCAGGCAGACAGGTTGACTTAAACAAATGTTTATCTTTTGTGGTAAAATTGTAAACCCCAGTGTATTGCAAGTTCTCAAATTGTTTTCCATGCCTTTCAATACCTTGGAGCGGCTTTGGCTTCAGATTATGCCTGAAGTATTATTTTTCCCACAATGCCTGGGGTTCCTGTCCCACTTTGATTAGATTGACCTGCCAAGTCAAGAAAACACGAAAAACTTTATGAAGAGCAGCAATTTTTTCACTTCTAAACAGTCGAGTATGCACTTACACACACATATATGGACACAAGGTACAGTGGAAAAATCTATTAGCCCTCACCTCAACTAGCCAGCACTTGTTGCAACAGTAAAAGAGTATTTATTCTCTTGGAGATATTTATGAGGAAGGAAAGGAAGGGAAGAGAAAGGAAGGGAAGGGAAGGGAAGGGAAGGGAAGGGAATGGAGGAAAGATGGGTCTAATTCATTGTTTAATAAACAATGGTTTCATAGAAACTATTGTCACCCAGTTTTTGAATGGTTTTGCCAGGCAGATTGATTGGAAGTGAAATCTTAGCTGCTTAGCTTCCACGTCCTTAGCTTCCAGAGTCCTTACAGTAAAGGAATGGCAGAGTTGGAACATGGCTTGCAGTGGCTGATAGGTATTCTCTTTCATGGTTGACCAGTCGGTTCGGAGAGCTGTTGACTTTTTCCCCCTCAAGTGTAGACTGTCCCTAGTGGAGACATTTGATGTAGAAAGAATACATTTTGTCCCTGGGCTTTCTGGGCAGATTTTGCATCCCTGCTTAGGATGTAGCAAAGGAGCGTCTTCCACTCAGTCAGATTTCCTACACTAGAGCAAAAAGATCTGGAAGCTTTGACCATCAAAATGGGGGCATTAGAAATGTAGTCATAACAGTGGGAGTGAGAAGTCTGAGGAGACAGCACATATGGAAGAGATCAATCTCCCTCCTGCTGGCCCAGAAGGAGACCACGCCTCCCTTTCAGACCCTAATGCGGTGGAGGGTGTATTTAGAGCTTAGGGTTGGAAGACAATGGCAGTGAGAAACAGGATTTTGATGGGTGGTCTAGGCTCATCAGAGCTGTGCTTGGCTGTGTGAATGTTTCGTAGGCATTGCGACAGGGACTTCTAGACCTCTCTGACACGAAGATAAGCTGGAGAAAATGAATGAACTATTATCTTTTAAAGCCAGGGAAATTGGGCTGAGAGCAAACACACGTCTGGTGGGAGATAGAATGGTGACATCCTGAGCAAGGTGAACAATTGCAGAGTTCATTTTTGCATTCCATAAATATTAACTGAGTGCCAGCTGTAGGTCAGGCAATGTTCTTGGCACTTGGTATGCATCGGTGAACAAATAGACACAAATCTCTATCTTCATGAAGCTTACAATTTTAGAGAAGGAAAACAGACAATAAATAAGTAAACAATGTAGTACGTTAGTAGGTGACAAATCTGGGTTAAAAAAAAAAATGTAGGGCAGAGTGAGAGAGATCAGTCAAGCATGTAAGGGAGTGGGATTTGGAATTTTAAAAAGAATTACACTTTTGTTGTTAAACTTAAAAAAGAAATGCTTCACATAAAGCATTTTGCCTGGCCAAGGCCTCTGTTGCCATGAGAATATGCAACCAATTAGCATTTCCATTTATTTATTCCAAATAAGTGTGAATTTTGATGCACAGATGTTTTAGGGGCTTTTGTCAACTGGTAACTTCCCCGAGTTTACATCTGATACAAGAAGAAAATCTTGATTCATTATTTTACTAGTTATTCTGTTTTGGACAATATTCAAAAGTTTTAATTGGAATAAAATATTCACGATTGATTATGCTTAGCTGAGGCAGTTTAGCTTGGTTTCTTTAGAGGGAAAATGGTTTAGGGAGACCAAAAGACAGCATTAGAGACTATGCATGATCCCCAAAGTATATGGAATCAGTTTCTTGGTGGAACTTCCCATTTCAGCTGAAGATGTCAACCTTGCCCTGTTCCCTTGAACTAGACCAATTATCTAAATACATCACTGATACCCAATCTAACTGGATAGAGAGTATAGCCCCGAAGCTGCAGTGGGCCACTCAGATCCACCCAGATCCCTGTTCAGGATGGAGACAGTCATTTCTCCAGCTGCTGGGTGCATTGGCAGTGTCCAAAGTCACAGTCCCTTCTGGGGCAGCCTTATTCAGCGATTGGTCAGCTAGTGGGGATCGTACATGCCTGGTCCCCTTGCCTCAAGGAAGGATAGGTCTGAAGGGCTCTCTGAGCTCCAGACCTCCCCATGGATCAGAGGTCTCTGCTGGGACCTTCTTGTAGTTCAGCCCCTCTCTCTCCCCAGTAAGCCTACTGCATGCAAATTGTCTTCTCAGAGTCCATTTCCCAGGGAACTTGATCTAAGAAACTCTAGTATTTCATTTCTATATGCAGAGATGAAGTGCAGAATCAACAGTTTAGACTGGTTATGCCCTTGCTCTTACACTCAATTCAATTAAATTTCTGTCAATTTCCGATCTTTGGTTCTCTCTTCTGTCTGCATTTTCACTCTTCTTTTAAACTGCGTGATAGCTTCAGCTCCCTGGGTTTTAACCTGTGTTCTTACCAATTCTGGCTTTTTCTCTGAAAATCCCATCCATTCATGCCTCAGTTACCAGGACCTAAACCTGAGGGCCTGCCTTTCCCTGTCCCCAGATCCTGAGCATCTGACTTCAGGGATGCCCTCCCCTTACAGGTCACACAGCACTCACGTCATCCAGTGGTGAGGCTCTTGCAAGCCTTAGGAGGAAAACACTCTAAGAGTAGGACACAATGATTATAAAATCATGGGCTATTCACAACAGAAATGGGGCCATTTCCTTGTAGACACTGGTCAAGTTTATGGGCACAGACCAGCCATGAAAGCACAGCGTACTCTAAAGGAAAGTACAACAGTTGTGGTTTTCAATGATAATATTTTCATGATGATGATGGGCTTGAATTTGAACTACTGGCTTAGAGGGTCATAACTGACTTAAAAACATACTTTGATTTTTCCGTAAACAATCCTCTTCTTGGTATACTATTACCACAGGGGTTTGTAGGCATGGCTTTTCTTGTTGTGTTATTTATTCCAAGTGAAACACCACCCCTCTGTAAGTGACTTTTGGTGCCCCTTAATATCTCAGGAATTTTTTTCAGTGCCTGTCTGTCTAAAATTATCCATGGCTCCTACACGGGTGGATAAAGTTAGTGCCTCCAAAGAGTTATAAATCCAGTGTCCCCACTGAGCCCATTGTTTTCGGTCCAAAAGTGTATGAATTGCAGCCCCAAGATTTTGCTTTATTCTTTGTTATGAAATAGGTAACCAGATCTCGCTGAATGGAAATCCTCCTTCGAAGACTTTCTGGCATCCGACTCCACTTTCAACTCTTGCAAACCTTATTTTGGAAAAATGGTCATTTATAATATCAACATTTCTAGCTCATGTTTTAAAGACGGTTACAGGCGTTTGGAGTAACCACATGCCAAAGCTGTCTACTTCTAATCTAACAACCCCCTAGGTTGAAACCAGAGCGAAACTTAGAGACAGGAGGCCTAGAGCCGAAAAACTCTTGGGGGATATTTATAATCCCCAAATTCAACCAAAATTGTTTCCACTCAAAATTAATACTTGGAAACAGATTTTGAAGCCCAAATTTAGACTCTGCCTTCAGTTTCTTGGTTCGTCGTGGAGCCAACTGTTTGAAATAAATGTATTTGAAACTGATTGAACATTAAAATGATTGTCTGTTACATCTAAAAGAAAAATAACACAGAATGTTTGGAGAGATGACCCTCTTTGTCTACAGCTCTCCTAGCCAAGGACTACATGTTGGCTAATGTCCATAGTGAGAAAGAGTGGTTACCAGGAGTGCGGACGTACCTCTGTTTACACGTGCGATGTCTCTGTATCTTAACTAAGGGTCTGTTTGGTGAATGTAGTTGCAGTTCATATTTATGAAGGGAATGCAATACGCTGGAGAGCATTTTGGCCTTGGAGTTAGAGAAATCTACGTTTAAAGTAGATTTATCGGTTTAAACTTAAAAGCAGTTTAAACTGCTTTATCAGTTCCAAGTTGTGTAATTGTAACAAATCATTTAGTCTCTTGAAATCTCAGTTTCTCCCTATGTAAAATGAGGCTTACCAGCCCTGCTCTGCCTCCCCCTTAGAGCTATTACAGACTCAAATGAGGACATGTCTGTGGAAGTTCTTTATCACTAATCCAAATGTGAGGTGTTACTGTGTGGTTCTGGGTTTTCTGTTTGTTTTGTTTACTTTTCAAATATCAACAATGTTTTCAATTTCATATCAGACCTTATTTAATCAGTAAATTGCTGTGAAAAAAGAAGCATAACTATAAAGGAAACGGATTTGCCAAAGATTATCCCCTAACGGACAATAATTAGGGCATTGTCCTTGACCTGAATATATAGAGAGACATTTTTTTTTTTCTTCAGAGTTTGAAACATGTTTCCTGGTCACTCATCACAAATGATTTTAAAAATTTGAGTTTCTAATTCTTCATTTGTTTCTGTATTCATGCATTTCACATTCTTGTTAGAATTCAGATTCCTTTTTAGAAGGTAGGAAGTAAAAATTCTGAATTTCTAACAACCTTCCAATGGCACCTATACAGCTGGTTGTGGACAATACTTTGAGCAGCAGGGCGTTAAGATACTATTCTAATAATACTGGTGACAGATGATGGTGGCTTGGACCTTCAAAGTGACTCCGGACATGGAGAGAAGTGGGCAGATTTGAGATATGATCTGGAGGTAGAACAGACAGGAGAGTTGAGGGGATATATATGTGTGAGGGTTAAGGGAGAAAGAATAAAAGATGACCCAGGTTTTCTGGCTTGGATAACTGGAGGGGCGTTAGTGTCATTTATTAAAGGGCACAAAACAGGTGGTATAGGTTTTTGAGGGGCAGGAGGAATAAGGAGTTCTGCTTTGGACATGGTAGGGGTGAGACGCCTATGAGATAGTCAAAAAGACTTGCCAAGTAAGTAGTTGCATAGGAGTATGGAGTTCAGAGTAAATCTCTAGGCTTGAGCATAAATTCATGAGTCAGAAACACATAGAAAACATTGAAAACCATGGGAATAAATGTGCTGATCTAGAGAGAGAGAGTAGAAAGAGAAAAGAAAATGGTCCAGAATTGAGTTGAATGCAATGTAGATATGTATATCATACTCAGGAAAACTCTAGATAAACTATACAGATCAAGGGTCAAAATCTTAAAAGCGCACCAATGACAGGCATGCCAGGTAAATGAGAGAAGAGGGCTGGCTATAAGACAATGGAGAATGGTAAGGACCATGGATCTCAGAGGTGAGGATGACTCACTTAAAGGGTAGCTACCATCCCACTCCTCTGGCTGATTGGAGCCCAGCGCTAGGGCTAGACCCTCCAAGTTCTCAAAAGAAGCCAGAAATCCAGATAATTTATGGGAAACTCTTTATGTGTTGGCAACCAAGCCAATGTTTTCAAACCCTATGCTGGCCAAATAAAATACATCAGTGGGATGGACCTAGCCCATGGGCTCCTAGTTTGCAGCCTCTGACATAGACCCTTGAATGTATCAGATTTAGCTGTTTTGATGATTAGTAGGGGAGGAGAGTGGCCTGGAAAGCCTATGACATGGAGGAATTTATAATTGCCCTGAGACACAAATTTGAATCACAGTCACTGGTTTGCAGAGTTAGTGAGTGACTGAGAACCCACACTGCAACAGGGTTTTGTAGCTCTCTACTCACCTCAATGTGCAATCCTTGTGATGCAGAAAAAGCAAACTCAGGGATTTTTTGAGGAATGGTTGCATGTAGTTTTAGTTTAAGTTGTAAAGTGGTGAACATTTGGTGGAGACTAGGTCTAGGCAACATGTGGTTCTAGTTGGAAATGTAATTTAGGAAAAAGCCAACAGCCTAAATAAAATTTCCACAGTCACAAATTTGAAGGTTTGAGAAGGTCTCTAGATGTCTCTCTGGAGAATTATCAGGAAGATTTCTGAATATGAAAGGGAGATAAAGTGTGGTTTAGTTGAACATTAGGACAAATGAAGGAACTGTGAAGCACACGGTTTAGGAAGCACACTATTCGCTTCCTAACGGCAGCACATATCTCCTCTAAACCACGTGCCCAGGTGAAAAGAATGACGTTCTCAGAAAGAGGAGATTTGTATTCGGTAATGAGGTACATTTCTGTTCATTTGCGTGTAAATCTTTGCTCCTCTAGGTCACATCAGTCTTGTGATACAGTTAAGGGTGTGGGTAATAAACTCAACTGGTTTTGACTTAAGGTGCCTTGACCAGTGTCCTTACAGGATATCTAACCTTTCTTTATTCCCTCCCCCAAGTTCTCCAAACATGTCACACCCCTATACACAGATGGTTCCTCTAGTTGGCACCAGTATTCCTGTTTCTGCTTCTCACTATGGTGGTTCCAACTTGTGATTTAATGGCCAGCACCCTCAGCAAAGAGACTGCGTGAGCTTGCCACTGGCAAGAAGAGGCCAGTGCAAATCATCGCTCCTGCCCACTTCACAAAGGAGAAGTTATTCTCTCAGCCTCTCATCTGTAAATAGAAATAATAATACAGATTTCTATTGAGACGATAATGCCCAATGTAGTGACCAGTATTCAGTAGGTGCTCAATCAATTTTCCTTTTTCCATTGTCTCCCTCTTCACTTTCAAATCTTAACCAAGTCTCAAAGCTTCGGAATCCAAATTGTACATCTTCAAACCCTCTCTCATTTTGTCCAGGAAGCCAAGGGTAAGATAGACGATGACCTATGTCCTGCCCCAATATCCCAGGATTCTCTAGATGGGAATGCACATTGGGTGTTTTTTTTTTTTTTCCGGAAACCTTGACCTTTGCTACACTTAATAAATCAATTAGTAAGCATGGCACATTTATTTTACAAACTTTTACTTACTTACCATATGCTCACTGTAAGACAAGATCCTGGCCCATGAGGGGCTAGCCATCCAATGCGCAAGGCCTGATTTGTAAACAAAAAGAGCCATAAAGCATTGCAAATATGTATTGAGTGGCAGATGTTGGAGGCAGATCAACCTCACATCTGGAAAAAATATGGATTGCAACATTTTCTAAACAATGTCTTCCCCCAAATCTCTGCAAAAGTACTCAGCATTCCAGCTCCCCAGGGCATGAAGGTGTCCCTGTGTTGCCTTTGGACCTGTTGAGCCAGATTTCTTGTGGCTTGGTGAGTCCCTCTTCTATTGTACTTACACGGCAGGAGATTCTGTAGATCATGAGGCCCAGTCTCTCCATGTGTCACTTACGTGAATGGTATCGCCTTATGTAAATCTGGTCTTGAGGAAGGAACAAACCAACCAGTCAGAAGGGGTCAGGGCTGGGGACTTGGTACCATTTGGTGAACTGAATGTACGACTTTCCTCTTGATGGTTCCTGAGGGAAATGCTGCTCTCCCAGCTGACAGGGCTGGGAACGAATGGCCTGCAGACTCCTGTTTTCATACAGTACATCAGGTCTAAGTGAAAGGTTTGTGCTGCTGCCAAGAGCAGAAAATGATGGCTTGGTGTCACTTTTGGAGGAGAAGATGCTTTAAAGCAGACCCTGGGTTCCCAGAGAGGTTTGGAGGCTGAGACACTCACCCGGGGCCTCCCAAGACATCTGGTCCATGAAGCCCACCCAGTGTCACTCCTTCCAGGCAACTCTCAAGGCTGGGGGATGCCTCACATGCTTCAGACATCTGGGATGTTACTCAGATCCTTGCTTTCTATCTCTTAGTGAAGAGAAGTGTGGCCTATAAATGAAGATTAAATAAAAATAGAAGCTGGTCATTTATCAGAGCAAGCGTAGTGTGGGCTGCTTTTTCTTCGAAGCTTCCAGGGTCTTAATACAATTGGTCGTGGTCCAGCGCAGCCATTAAGCAGGTTACCCTGGCTTGTGCCGTGGTGCAGCAGCCAATGGGCCAAATGCTCAGCCCTCCCTTCTGGAACATGCATCCTTGACCCCTTTGCTTTGCCAAGCTAGAGCTCTCCTCCAGACTTGTCTTGGATCCTAGGACCCACACCTGGCTCCCTCTGGTGTAGACTTTGCTTTCTTCCTCAGATGCGTTTCAACCTCAGGTCTCTTTTACTCTTTGGCTTTCTTCCTTGCCAGTCTCCACCAGTGACATCTTCCTTTCCTGAGAGTGCCCCAGTATTTCCTTGTTATCTGTCTGGGCTAGCGTGCTGAGGCTGCCCAATTCTTCCAGATCTTTTTCTTTTCTCTTCTTTCAGTAATATTATAGATAAGTCCTCATACTCTAGATTCAACAGGCCCTAAATTAGACCATTAAGGGCCTGGACAGCAACAGCAATTAACTTATTTTATTAAGTTAATATTTATGCATGTTAAAATCCTCGGTTTATGATAAAAACACAGTACTATTATGTCCTACTCTTTCATACCACTATTTCTTAATTTATTAATTTTCAACATTATCTACCAACCTGTAACTTTCTTTTTATGGTAGTTATATGAACTTCCTCTTTCTTATCATCTCAGTACTCTTAGGTCCTAATTGCTGGTTAAATCAATAGTTAAAATTTATATCATTATCACTGTACAAAAACCAGTGGGCTAAGTAGCTTACTATGATTACACTTCTTTTTTCAAATATTTTTTTTTATTTTTTGTCTTTCCTGGAATTAACTGTTGCCTTATGATTTAATTTCTTTGGTTTTCTATGAATTTTGGGAGGGTAATTTTTTGGTTATTTCCCCCCCTAATGTTCCAGCACCTCTCAAATACCCATCTATATTTTTTATATTGTCATATATATTGATTCCACTTTTTCTTTGAAGAACTATCCATTCTTCTGAACTACTATGAATTACTCCTTAGCCCTGGTACATAACTGTCATCCTGAGATTTCCCTTTGTGACTTTAAAGTGTTATACTCCAGCATACTCCAATCTTGATTTATTCACTATTTTGTTTTTCTGAGGTACAGACCCCAGTAGCTTTTCCAGAAATTGTGCATGAGAAGTAACTTTTTTATCCTTAATGTGTCTAAAAATGCTATCTATACACTTGAATATTTTGGCTAGGTATAGAATTCTAGGTTGAGAATTCAAGATAAATTTCCTAAGAATATTGAAGGCATTGTTCCATTGTCTTCGAATTTCCAATGTTATCCTTTTTGACTCTCAGTCTTCATTATGTGATCTGGTATTTTGTTTTCCTGTAGAAAACAAAATCTTTGCCCAGGGTATTCTGAAAGTTCAGTTATGAACCTTGGCTCTCTTGCATTCATTACACTTCGTACCAGAGGAGCCCTGTCAAGATGGAGCCTAGCTCTCTTCACTTCTGTGGCATTTTCTTAATTTCTTTCATTTTTTTTTTTTATTTTTGGCTGCATTGGGTATTCGTTACTGCGCATGGGCTTTCTCTAGTAGTGGCGAGTGGGGGCTACTCTTCGTTGCAGTGCACAGGTTTCTCATTGCAGAGGCTTCTCTTGTTGCAGAGCACAGGTTCTAGGCATGCGGGTTTCAGTAGTGGTGGCATGTGGGCTCAGTAGTTGTGGCTCGCAGGCTCTAGAGTGCAGGCTCAGTAGTTGTGACACACGGGCCTAACTGCTCTGCAGCATGTGGGATCTTCCCCAACCCGTGTCCGTTGCTTTGGCAGACAGATTCTTAACCACTGTGCCACTAGGGAAGCTCCCTTAATTTCTGTAATTATTGTATTTTCTCTGGTTTATTTGTTCTCTTTTTCAAGAATTTCTATAATTTGAATATTGGACCTCTTGGACCAAATCCAAACTCTCTTAACTTTTCTGTCTTCTCTTTATCTTTTTGTTCTACTTTCTGCACAATTCCCTCATCTCTATGCCAGTTTTGTACCATATCAGCTTGGTTAGCCTGATGTATATTTTCTAGAATCCGCTACCATGAGTGGTTCCACAGTGTTGATTTTCCACTATGTGAACTTGGCTAACATGGAACTATATTTCCCCCCAATCACCTACTCTGTGTGGTTTGGAGTTTTAGCTGGCCCAAAGAGAAGTTTGTGTAAGACTTGGGCGGTAGACAGGAAGTAGTCATCACCACTGGAGCTCATCGTGGTTAGAAGTGGTGAGTGGCAAAACAGAGACAGAGGTGCCAGCAGGTTCCAATTTGTCTTTCCCACTCGATATACTCTTCCCCTGTCTGGTCCAGCTCTTTTCCCTAGTGTTGGCTCTGCTGCAACAGTGACTCCAAGCCCCCATCAGATGCTTGGCTGTAAACTCACTGCAACAGGAGCTAGGAAGAAGCAGCTCCCATAGACTTCTACCCAGCAACTCTTCATAGACCCACTCCAGAAGCTGAAGGTGCCTGAAATCGCCAACTTGTCCACCTGTGCCTGTGCTTCAGGAGGGCTGGTTAGGGCTGTTCCTTGATCTTCTACTTTCCCTTTCAAGACTTTACTTTTTTACAATGTGTAAAGTCTAAATTCCTATAAAAATTCCTTATTCCGTAATATTCATAGTAGTTCTGCTTCTTTGTGTGAACCCTAATAGAATATTTTATTGAATTTTTTACTTTGGCTACTCTAGGTTCAGTTTCCAGGTGTGCTTTCCTATTCTCTGGTTGTTCCTTTGCTTTTGTTGCTGTTTCAGTATAGTGTCTGTACTGGGTTGAATGGTGTCCCCACCCAATTCAGGTCTACCTAGAACCTCCGAATGTGAGCTCATTTGTACATAACATCTTTGCAGATGTAATTAGCTAAGTTAAGATGAGGTCATATTGGATTATGATGGAACCCAAATCTAATGACTGGTGTCTTTATAGGAAAGCCATGTGAAGATGCAGAGAGAGACACATGGAAGGCCATATTCCAGCAGAGGCAGAGATTGGGGTGAGGCAACCACAAACCAACAGACAGATACCAAGGATTGTCAGCAACCACCAGAAGCTAGGGGACTGGCCTGGACTATATTCTTCCTCACAGCCGTCAGAAGAACCAACCCTGCTGACATCTTGATTTCAGACTTCTGGCTGCTGAAGTATGAGATAATAAATATCTATGTTTAAACCAACCAATTTGTGGTAATTTTTTTGGAGCAGCCTTGAAAAACTAATATAGTATCTTCTCTTGTTTCAGATTATTGATTATATTTTTAAAGTTTACTTCTGATTCCTTTCTTCTCTCTGTGTGTGTGTTTGTTTTGGTTTTAATTTTTATTTTTTAATCTCTGACTTTTCTGTCAGCATTTCCTCAAATTATCGGTGGTCCTTGTCTGGCTGTTCACATTTCGGAGCAGGGCACTGGAAGTTAGTTGGAAGCTTCGTACATTGGGTGAGACTTGTTAACTGGTGGGTTTTTCTGTAAGGTGGTTAAGCAGTGAGTCACCATTTTCTCTGAGGGGGACTCTTAATGTCAGCCTATTAATGTGGCACTTCCATGCGACCATTCAGTTTATTTCAAGAATTATCCTCAAACCTCCTACCTGGTGGTCATAAACGAAGCTACTGAGATTTTTAAAACAGGGCAGGGGAAAATATTGAAAGCATCTTCATCAGCCCTATGTCCCAGTGTCTCCCACACCAAACTAGGCTTGTGTTCCCAAGTCTGGAGATTCTCAGATTCAAGTTCCCCGAAGAGTAAGCCACAGTCTCCTGTCAAGGCCAAAGCACTTGGCAAGGAGGGGTGCTGGTTGCCAGGCTGCTTAGGTGCTTGCAAGGCAGGAGCTCCAACTCTCCATATACAGCTATCCAACCAGTTATCCTGTTTTCAGCCTTACACCTCATGTCTTCTTTATGAGGTTTCATGTTCAGAAGCTCTGAGCCTTTCCAAGAGTGTTCAGGGCATATTGGGTCCACTTTTCATAAGTATAATCCTCCATAGTTCCCCACGTTGAGCTTCCTTCCCTCAAAGTCCATTGTCACACCTCCACTCGCCTCTAAAGAGATTTCTGTTGAAATCTCTTGTCTGCTGTTGTCCAATGTCCATGTTTTTTGGTCTTTGCAGCTTAAAAATTTTACAGTTTTTCTTTTGATGTTATTTTTAATTGGTGAGAGACAAACTAAATACATATGGGTCATTACATCATCCTAATTGAAATTACCCTTCCTATTTTCAAAGAGTCGCTCACATCTTAAAACAAAACAAAATGCAAGTCAAACAAAGAAGAGTTAGGGACCTATTTGGCCTGTGGATGTTTTGATCTCTGCCAAGAGATTACTGTGGAAGCCAAAACAGAGACAGGGGTCTAAAGCTGCCATGGCAATGACAACTGGAACTGCTAATATCAGGAAAACCCTGGAAGGAGGGGCAAACATGCCAGTCTGCAGGAGAAAGAGGGATGGCAGGTACTTCCCTGCCCAGGCTTGCTACCAGCAGACCTGAGACTTACCTGCCAAGGAAGTGAGGGAGTTCTGAGCCCAGGAGTGCTGGGCAGGCCTCTTGGTGAGGGGTTTTATGGGGCTGTATCAGTTATCTATTTCTGCATTACAAATTATCCCAAAATTTAGTGGCTTAAAACAACAAACACAAATCATCTCACAGTCCATAGGCCAAGAATTCAGAAGCAACTTAGCTGAGTGGCTCTGGCTCAGATGAGAGTTCAGCCAGGGCTGCAGTCATCAGGAAGCTTTCCTGGGGCTGGAAGATCCACCTCCAAACACACTTGCTGTTTGCATGAGACACCAGTTCCCCTCTGGCTGTGGGTTGGAGGCCTCAGTTTCTCACCTGTCTCCATGAGGTGACAGCTAGTTTCTGCAGAGTGAGTGATCCAACAGAGCAAGCAGGAAGCCATGGTACCTTTTATGACCTCGTCTCCAAAGTTGAACATTGTCACTTCTGACTTATTTTATTTATTAGAAATGAGTCACTAAGTTCAGATTATTCACAGGCAGGAAATTAAGCTCCACTGTTGAAGGAAGGAATATAAAGGAATTTGTGGACATTTTAAAACCACCTCATAGGCTTATTTGGATACCTTTTTTCTATAACTTCTTCTCTTTCTCACACTCACCTTATACCTCTGGGATATGTGTTTTTTTGTTTGTTTGTTTTTTGTTTTTTTTTTGCTTAGAAGTCACCGCTAATTTTAAGAGATGGAAACAAACTAATTTAAAACATATTTTCTTAGATAATCTTTAAACAGCTATCCCTCCTAAACTCCCTGAGGTAGGTAGCGTCCTCAGCTACAAAGTTCAGTTATTCATTCAACAAATATTTTTTGACTGCATGCGATATTTCAAGCTCTGTGCTGGGTGCCAGGGTACAGCGTTAAATAAGTTCCAGTGTCTGAGCTCATCTAACTTATGTTTACATGGGACTTCAGTTCTTGGGGGGATACCTGGGAGGAAGTCAAGACATGTGCCCAAGGTCACAAAACTGATACTGTCCACTTCGAAGGAGGAGTAGCAGGGGCAGGGACTGAGAGAAAGGAGGGAAGGCATTTCGAAGGAGGAGTAGCAGGGGCAAGGACTGAGAGAAAGGAGGGAAGGGGTTTCTTCTTGGTTGCCCGGCACTGCTCACAGCCAAGGAGAGGAGGGAGGGATGGGAGGAGAATCTTCAGCCAGGGGGCGAGGTCGTACATTTGTCTGAGTGCCCACTGTGGTGAGACTCCACAAAACAGAGGGACAAGAGCCTTGACTCCACTGCCTTCAGTCCAAGGAGCTGGCAATCTGGGTGTCCTGGGAAGGAGCAACAGGCCAGATGTCTGGGCTCAAGGATGTTCTTTGGCCTTCCCCACATCACCTGTGCAGACAGCTGTCCCCTCTGACTTTCAGGGGACTTGGTCTGGCCTTTTCCCAGCTGATGTATTTAAGGATTAAGCACTCTGTGACCTGGGGCCTCAGACAGCAACCCAAGGTCAGTCCAGATGCTAACACCCATGGACATTCAGGAAGGAGCTCACGACATGTTTGGAAACAGAACTTGCATTGTATCAGGGGTTTGGGGCAGGGACTCAAGCAGAAGGGAGCTATTTTGAAAGCCAGACGTGAAAGGGAGGAAGGAACACTTGAATTTCCAGATGGGGTGGGCTGATTCTGGAGCTGCTGGAGCCTGGGTGGCTGTTGGGAGCTTTTCTGCTCTGTTGCGGTTGTAATTACAGCATCTGAAAGCTTGCGTGACATTGCTAATTTTAGAGAAAATGGGACACTGATATCTGTACGAACACTCAGGCTCAGGTTGCTGATTAGTGCTACCACGTATCGTGGAATCAAACCCAGAAATAGTGTAGGCATTAGGAAATATTATTATTAGAAGAATGTTCCTAACGATGGAAATGAAAAATGTAAATGCCAGCTCTTTAGAGAGGTTTAAAGAGATTAATTGGAATAATAAAACAACTGGAAGTCAAATTGGTTATGGAACTGTGCTTCGAGATGATAAATTCCATTTGAAGTCTGTTTTCCTTTGGCACATTCTTTTTTGACTAAAATATAAAAGTAAATTAGTAAAACATAGCCATGTAAGTGAGCTTCTCAAATCCATGAAGGACTATATAATATGGGATATGCTGACCAAGTATTTCCCATGTGGTGTAAGAAAATACATTTTAAAAAGAGAAAGAAAGATGTAATTGGAGAGTGTAGGGTAGCTATATATGCAAACTTGTGGGCAGAAAGTGAGACACAGGAATTGGTTATCAAAGGTCAACTAGATATACCTTCATTTGAAAACAGGAACAGTGGGATGGTTTTAAGACTACATTTAGAAATAGTATAAACAAGAATAGGGTTAAGAGACAGAAAAAATGAAATGATGTAGTTGGAAACAAGAAGTGTACAATGTTTAGGCCTGGAATGAATAACGCAAAGGTTTATTTGTTTGTTTTGACTAAGACAGAGAATAGTTCACATGCAAAGATCTGAAATTAATCATTATTCTTAAGGATCATAGCCTGAAACAAATTTGACAAAAAAATGTGTTATATCACATAGATGTAGGCTAAAATCTTATCAAGTTTTCTGACATTGTATTGTTAATAGTGTAGTTTTATAGTTTATAAGTTTAACTTCCAAGAGGGCTGGAAAGATATGAACTTTGAAGCCAGATGGAGCTGGGTCTGATCTGTGTGATCGTACACACTTTATTTCCCTGTACCCCTGGTTCCTCTGTGTAAAGGGAGTAATAGCGTTAACTTTTCAGGATTGCCGTGATTAATGAGGCCATGTGTGTACAGCATCTTGGCATATATTCCACCCCTGCAAGTGCCTCTTCTTTCCCTTTACTCGAAGGGAAACTACTTAAAGAAGGGAAACTATCATGTGCTATGTTGCCATCACCTTAACTGCCTGGGCCACAAGCCTCAGCTCTAATCTCTTGAGGTTTATACCTCAAGCACGGCTCTGAATGATCAGAACTTGTTTTCTTGAACTGTCCATGGACTCAGGAAAACTTTGCGTGGAATCCTGCAAAGCGTTTTGGATTCCATACTGAAGATATTAGAGGGAAATCATTGGAGCAATTAGGCTAAAACAGAAGTATGTGTTTAATACCTATGGTTGTTAGACAATAAAGCAAAGTCAGTGATTAAGTCATTAATCGTATTTTACCAAATATTTTCAGACAGCCTGGCTCTAGTCTTTGCTAGCTGTGTGACCTTGGGAAAGTCACCTAATTTCTCTTACGCTCTGCTTTCTCGGCTCTAGAATGGGAATAATAATAGTACTCGCCATGAGGTGATGTATAGAAGAGTGCTCAGCAGAGTGCCTGGCACAGATTGGGCACTAAGTCAATAGCAGATCTAGTTAAACAATTAAGTAAACAAACAAAATTAAACAAGTAAATAAACACAATTAAACAAGTAAACAAACAAAACCCTTGTCCCTATTAAAGTGTAAAGGGTAAACAGGGTTTGTGCCTGAAATTCCTAGCACTTTGGTGACTGCTGGCTCTCAGCCCTGCTGTATAATTAATCACAGTACAGTGAACTCTCGATTATCTGCACTAGTGAAGGGCAGAGGCGTGGATAATACAAAACAAGGGGCAATCTAAAAGTCATTTATATCTTTGGCTTTGGAATCAACTCAGAGACAGGCACACATTGCGCATGTGTGTGCATGCGCGCACACGCGCGCGCGCACACACACACAAACACACACACCCCTCATTTTCTTTCCTGTGAAGCCTTCCCAATAGGCATCCCTATCAGCTCCTGGAGGCTTTCTTGGGGCAGGGTGCGAGGGAAGGTACACTTGGCACTTACCAAAGGACATAAAGGATATATAAAGTACTTTTAAATTTTTTTAAATATACAACATATACAAATATAATAGTCATTATTGTTTTTAGTAATAGTTGACTTGCAGATTTTTGACAGTTGACTGAAGGCATAAATCAGAATCCAGGAAGCAGGTTGTTCTCACTAACAGCTCCCCGTGACAAACCATATCACCCAAATGAAGTAGCATTTTGAATTGATTGAAGACAGAGTATGAGTCACTCTTAGATCCCTCTGAAGTATTTAACTAACAGAGGGCTGCCACACAGTAAGAGATCGGAAAGCATTCAGATGGGAATTGGTGTCTTTCAGGGAGATTTCTGTCGGGGCGATGTGGTCTGTAGACTTGAGATGGATCCTCCAGAGAACTCTCAGAAAGCACGGACGGCTCCATTCACCTGAGATGGTTTTCAGCTTTGACCTTCTTAAGGCTCATGGTACCTTCTGGAGAGGTTCTTCTAGTCCTTTTGCTGAAATACTTGACAGTGACAGTGAAGATGGAGTGGGTTAGAGATCAAGAAGGGGACAGAGAAAGATGTGATAGCAGTCTCACAGCTATAACGTTAAAGAATTTGCAGAATCTCCCAGGCTAAGTCCCCACATCTCATCAAAACTTCATTTATTTAACCAACATTTGTTTAGCATCTCTTGCAGGTCAAGTCTTGTGCTCAACACCAGAACAAATAGGCATGCATTGTATTTGAGTTGCTTACGTGCCTGTTTCACCTCCTGCGCTCAGCTCTTCAGCGGCGAGAACTGCGACACATTCATCTCTGTGTCCCTAGCAGTCGGTACAGTACTTAGCACAGCACTCCACACAGATCTCCGCACAGAAAACACTATCCAGTGGTTAAGAGGGATGGAGTCTATTGCTCTACCCACGATATTTTTCCCAGAAACAACAGATGTCTATGACTGGAGAAACATACCAAGAATTTCATGGTACTTGATGGGTGTAAGAATGAAGTAATTAATGAACGAGGGAGTTACGGTGTTGTTTTCTCAAGGAACCTGTTGCATGGTAGGGGAGGCAGCATGACAATAAATGTTTGCAGAGCACTTAACACAGTGCTGTTATCAGGGGTTGCTCAGGGAAAGTCTTCATAGGTTTGTGTGGGCTGGCAAGGCTCACGGAGGAGGAAATGCATGACCGGGGTCTTGCAAAAGGCTAGGGTTTAGCCAGGTGAAGAAAGAAGAGGAAGGCTTGCCAAAAACGGAGGCGTAGCCTGTGCCTATGTGGAGCGTGTTGGAGTAGATTTGTGTGGAGGTGGGAGCAGAGGTTGGGAGGCTGATTGGGAACCAGAGAGCCACTTGGGCCCTCATTCTCATCTATGCATCACCGTGGGTTCTTCATTGAAGGCTGGTTGCTTGAGCATTTTCCTGCATCTCTCCAAGGACCATCTTTTATGCCTTTCCTTTTGTTCTGTAGCCACCAAAACAGGTCAGGGCATGGAGCATACACACTCAAATCCGTTTGGCTGTAATCCTGGTTCCCCCCAGGGGTGGGTCATCAATACCCAGTGCTGTGCTTTTTAGCTACCAGTCTTCTAGGGTCTTGACAAAGATTATGCCCTTTGTCTCTTCCTCTCACTCATTCATCCATCCATCCATCCATGATTAAGAACAGCAGTCACAGAGATTACGTATTTAAAAAAAAAAAGGATGCTCGTTAGTCAGTGGAGAAGACAGCAGAGTCAGGTCTCCTAAGACATAACTTGCACTGGTGGGTGCCTGTAAAGGTTTAACTGCTTGATTTTCTTTCTTTCCTTGATTTTTCCTCCCCTCTCTCTGTGAATAAATGAAGATGCTGACGGTCTTCTATCAAGATCCCACTCACTATCTTAGATAGCTTAGATAGCTCAGCTTTTCATCCAGAGATGTCATCTTCACTGGCAGCAACCCAGGGTGGAGGAGAGGAAGATGGTGTGAAGGAAGTTGAACCCTTCTGTTTATCTGAGACCTGCCTGAAATTAGATGCATCTCCTCTCTCTCAGTTGGGTCATGAGGCTTTCTTAATATCCGCCCCGAACACTAAATATTTAGCGCTGGGGCAACAAGGGGCCAGGAGGGAGGGAGCGGAGAGGCCCATGGCTCTGTGTTGGAGTGTTTGCTTCCTACAATGGGAGGGATTGGGATAGAAAAGACCCAGGCACAACATAAATATTTCCTATTATGGAGGAACTAAAGTCACAATGGAATCTGTCATGCTTGTGATATGAGAGATGGACAATATTTCGAGGCTGCTGCCATGCTGGCACCTGAATGGAGTTTATATTTTGTTTATGGAGCTGAATCCGAAGCCTTTTATTTTTTTGGCCCAGCCTGTGTAATTCTTCTTCATGGGAGCTCGAAATGGCTGCGGAGCAGCTCAATATTCCATTTATTTTATTTATAAAAGAAATTCAAAGGCTGAAAAGATGAAGTAATTGACTTACTGGGATGACAGTTAAACCCACTAAATTTAATCTTATCCTCTCAAGTACAACATATCGCACTTACAAATTATCGCCAGGCACCAGGCAGCCCCGCACTCCTCACCTAATGCAAATGGCAGGAGGCCTCTGTTATTGTATTATCTGACTTTACTATCAGCATTAATCCGGCTTAGCTCACTTAATGATGCCACTTGTGGCACTCTGAAGGCAGCGGAGAAGTCTATAAACTACTTCCATTAAAATGCAAATCGGGCCCGCCGAGAAAATAAGTGACACAAAAAAGTGGGAGAATTGGGCCCTGCGCAGCCCGGCTGCTGCTGCCCGCGTGATCCAGGGATAATGACTGATGCTGTGATTACCCGGCCCGCAGAGGCCCAGAGAAAGGGAGCCAGCCTTGCACAGAGCGCCACAAAAGTGCTCCAACAAGCCGGGGCATTTAATTTCTGAAGAGATTTATATTTTTTTGTTGTCAGGAAATGAACAAATACTTATCAATGTAAAAACTGCTATCTTCCATCTCGCTGCCAGGTTTTTTATACTGATATTATTTCACCCCATAACACAGGAAATGAAAATCTTCTCTGCCTTTCAGTTCGCCACTGTATCTTCAAATCCTCTGCTAACAGACTTGCCTACCCCACTCGGTCTCCCTCCCCGGTAAACAGAAGAGAAAACTTTTGTGGGCTCAGGATTGAGAAATTCCAAGGCTTTGGCTTTTCCAGCCCTGACTTGGATTTCAGGGACAACAGGAGGGCTCCCTCTGTCCGGTTCAGGGAGAGAGGATGGCTGGGGGAGGGCTAGGAATCATGGAACTCAACGGTAACATCTGTTTTACTTAAGCAGCCTGATTCAGTTTTAGGATGAAAAAGTATTCCCTTTCAGCGTGAGGAATCATGGGCCCTGGGTCTTGTATTGATTCAGAACAAGGCCTAATAAAACACGAGCAGGTGACTTAGTTTCATATTTTGATTCCCATGTTTAAACAGTTTCTCTCAAGTTCTCCTGTGTCAGTTCGGGGATCATGGCATCCCCACTTTGATGTGGGAGGAACGCGAGGGCTGGCCGGGCTTGGCCTCCTCCACTCTTGCAGGTGATGGCGGAGTCCAAGGGCACTGTGTTTCTCACGGTCTCCCGGCAGCCAGCCCGTCCTCTGTGGTCAGGCTCTCAGCTCTGCAAGGATTTACGGTCCTCGCAGAAGGATCAATACCACATTTTAAATATTACAGTGGCTTTTATCAAGACAATATTACAACAAAAACATTTTATCCTGTCATGGGACCCAATTAAAATTGATTTCGGCCCTGTCATTGGTAGGCTTCCCTGTTGCTCTGTATTTGCCACATCTGAAGACATGAGCGTGTTCACCAGGCCCACTGGTCCTGCCCAAGAGGCCTGGGAACAGAAGAGCAGGGTGATGCAGTATGTGAGGGATGCAGGGCACCCCGGGAGGGCTTCAGACACTGGCTTTTGCCTAAGAGGGCTTTGTCCTCAGCCCCACCCACTGTTTCTTGATAAGAAGGAATCTCAGGGGAAAGCAGGCTAAAGTGGGGTGAAGTGAGAGCCTGGCTGTGTGGAAGAGGATGAGATTTACCGTGAAGCCCTCGGACAGGGCCACAGAGCATCCTCTGTGCTTTCCTCTGACTTCTCTACACATCTGGTACACATTTGCCATGTTGCCTTGTAACTCCCCGAGCTCACGTCCTTTTCCCAGGCTCTGGTCTCTACAATGAATGTGCCTAGCAAGAGTTTGTTGAATGACTAAAAGAATGAAGGAAGGATCAGTATATACTCTTACCCCTATCTCTGCATACCCTGAAGAATTGCCTATGAGCAAATGCAGCGCATCCATGGATTGCCCTCACACAGAAAGAAAGATCCCCTCAGGCATTCTTGGTCCACTTGAACTTGGCTAGCCCCGCATGACTCAAGTATGGAGTCATACCTGCGTTTGTACCCTGGTTTCTTCACTGCATAGCCGTGGATCTTGAGAGGGTTTCGGAATCATTCTAAGCCTCAGCTTCCTCATCTCTTAATTGGGAATAGGAATATCTGCCACGCGGAGCTGTTGAGAGTCTGTTCTCGGGAGAAGCATCTAAGTTGATACTTTTTCTGTGACCTGGGAGGTGTGTGTGTAATAGCGATGGGTCACAGGCTGCCTGTTACCGATTTGTATGAGAAAAAAATTAATGCAAATAATTATTTTTAAGATTCATTTATTCTTTTATTTATTTATATTTATTTTTGGCTGCTTCGGGTCTTGGTTGTGGCACGCAGGATCTTTGCTGAGGCGTGCGCGGGCTCTTCTTTGTGATGCGCGGGCTTCTCTCTAGTTGTGGCATGCGGGTTTTCTCTTCTCCAGTTGTGGCGCAGAGGCTCCAGGGTGCGTGGGCTCTGTAGTTGTGGCGCGTGGGTTCCAGAGCGCATGGGCTCTGTAGTTTGGGGCATGCAGGCTCTAGTTGAGGCACGGGAGCTCAGTAGTTGTGGCGTGTGTGGGCTTAGTTGCCCCGCAGCATGTGCGGTCTTAGTTCCCTGACCAGGGATCGAACCCCCGTCACATGCATTGTAAGACGGATTCTTTACCACTGGACCACCAGGGAAGTCCCAATGCAAATCATTTTAATTTAAAAATCCTAAATTGCATAGATTTTTTTTCTTCTCTTAAAACGTTGACACATGGCTTTTGTAAGTGGGTCCTGTGTAATGGAATTGAATGTATCTGGATTTCATGGTATTGATCCACTCATTACTTTTCCACAGATATTTTTAACCTGCTCACCACATGCCAGGCACTGAGTTAGGCGATGAGATACAACGAGAAAGATCAGGGTAACCAGGGAGCTTCTGTTCTGGGGGAGAGGAAAAGAAAATAAGTGAATGAGCAAATAAAGACTATAACGGCAAATTGTGATAAATGTTATGAAAGAAATGGAGAGGGTGATGTGATGGGGAGCATCCCACAAAAAAATACTATGATTTCTAGATAATTGACCTTCTGCACAAACAGGAGAAGGTGACTGTACGTGACATCCAGCCAGCACCTAAAACAGCCGGTTCCGGTTATGTATTCCTGAGGAAACAAAACACCCCCAGACTTAATGGCTTAACATATCAACAACATTCGCTTTGCTCACAGATCAGCACTTTGAGCAGGGTTCAGAGAGGGGAACAGAGGCTGGGCCTAGGCCACGTGGAGGCCACCCCGTTTGCTTGGGGGGAGGTTCACACTGGCCGTCAGCTGGGACCGCAGATGGGGCTGGGTCTGTTGGAACACATGGCCTTGGCATGGGGCTGTTGGCTCATGGCCTGGGGACTGGCTTCCAAAGGCAAGCATCCTAAGAGAAAGAGAGCAAGGTGGAAGCTCTAGTGCCTTTTATGACCCAACTTTTGAAGTCATGGCCTGGGGGCCATGGCCTGGGGACTGGCTTCCAAAGGCAAGCATCCTAAGAGAAAGAGAGCAAGGTGGAAGCTCTAGTGCCTTTTATGACCCAACTTTTGAAGTCCCACACCATCACTTTGCTGCATTCTGTTGATTAGAGGTTAGTTACTGAGGTAGAACCCCATTCAAGGGAGTGGAAGTAGACCCTGTCTTTCCACGGGAGGAGCGTCAAAGAATGTGTGGACATATTTCTAAATCGCCCACCTACTCAGTTGATGAGATATGAAGCATTCATTTGGATAGATGTTCCCAAGAGCACTGTACCTCCACATACCGTCTCCCCTCCCAACCAGTTCTCCTCCCTCTGGTCTTTCTATTCTTGCCATCCTGCCACGCCCAGGCAGGGCCTAAATCTTCCTCTGATTGTTTGTTTTTCATTTTGTCACTCTCTCCTTCAGTGGCCTTCAATTGTCTGCTAGAAAAAGCCCAGGCTCCTTATCCAGATTCCAAATCCTTGTGTATCTGGCCGCAGCCTCCTTCCTTACTTTATTTCCTAAACCAATGGACTGAAGCTAAATTTAAGGATGAGACCCTCAGCTAGGTTGGGACAGTTATTTTCACCTAAATGAGTCACATTGTGTGTTTTTGTCTGATACTTTCTCTATCAGGTTCCTCCCCACCACACAAATCCTACCCATTCTTCAAATCTCAGCCCGATACTGCCTCTTACAGAAAGTCTTCCTGGACCAAACCTAGTTAACAATAGCAATAGTAGCATTTATTGAGTCCCCACTATAGGCTAGCAAGTTCACTACAAGCTTTGTGTTTATTTCCATTCATTCTCACAACAACTTTGCAAGTTACTATTTGTTCATTTAAAACGTGAGGATGCAATGGCAAAGAGATTTAACTCTAGGCTACCCAGCTAGTATGAGGTGCATTTGGGATACAAATTGTGCATATGCCCTGAGTTCGAGATCTTTCTACTATGATATCTACAAATATCAGTGCTATCTCTACAAGGTAGAAAGCGATAAGTAGATAAGCCATAAAGGAAAAGTACAGGTGGTTCAGAGGTGAGTGCTGTCTCTCCCTCTCTGGAAATTGAACTAATCAGGAACTTCCTTGTCGATGATATGGTGTCACTATAGCAATAAACAGGTCTATTCCAAATTGAATGTTTTGTTTGTCTTTAGCTTGCATGACGCTCAAGGCCCACCATGCTCTTCAGAATTATGATCATGATTTCTTTAGGCCTCCCAATTACCTACTGGGAAGCAATGCCTTAAGGCCTGAGTGTTGAAGGGTAGAGAGAACAATGGGCTAGGATTTAGGTAGCCTGGCTGTTTGTTCCACCTCAGCAATTTTGAAATAATGTTTTGTTGGGCAGGATAAAAATATATGACTACAAATTCTCCCCTTTCCTGTGTACATGCCCCTTGACAATGTGTCTTTGATGTTCCTCCCATAAAAAAGAGAGAGGGCTTGAATATGGACTGGACTTGTGACTTGCTTTGACCAATAGGAAGTAGTGGCATGATGGAAGTTCTGAGACTCGGACATAAGCGGCCCTGCAGCATCTGCTTCTGCTTCTCATGACTCTACTCCAGTCTGCCATGCCAGGAAGATGCTGGGGTAAAGGACCAAGTGGGGAGTGAGGCCCAGCCATGTCTGCTCTCCCATCTGTTCTGGCTGACCCCAGCCCCCATCTGACGGCTGCCGTGGGAACGAGAACTGATCAGCCAACCCACAAAATCTCAGGGAAAGGTTAATTGTTAGTTTAAGTCACTAGGTTTTGGTGTGATTGGTTGCACAGCAATAGATAACCTCTACATGTGGGTGAGAGTTCACCATGGAAGGGAAATTTCCTTTAAAATAGAGGTGTAGAAAGGGGCTTTGGCTGTAGGAATTGAATGGAATGGGATGAGAGAGAGAAAGTTCATTATCTCCTGGAAGTTTATAAAGTTGGAAGAAAACAGGCACATGAAGGATGTTCACACCAAGAGTTAGTATTCAAATACTGACTAAAATGAGAACCAGAGTATCAGAAAATTCCAGGGCTAGGAGGACCTTCCAAAATCACGTGGTCCAAGGATGACAAATGGATTCCATCATTCATCAGTTCCAGTTGATTGGTGGTGGCTGCCTGGAATGCTGTGTTGAGAATTCTGAGGCTTTGTCTATTTTCAACAGAAAGAAGAGCTCTGATCGATTAGTAATGTCTGCCATGAGTGCAGGTCTTCAGTTACTCTATTGTGCAATGCTCTTTCCTGTCTCAGCACCTTTACCCTTGCTGCACAGTCTATTTGGAATGCTTCCCGCCCATGTACAGTTTTTCTAGCTGGCTCATCCTTCAATATTCACCTTTAATGTCTCTTCCCTGAAGAGTCCTTCACTACCTAAAGTAGAACACTCCCTGTTAATGTCTCTTCATTGCTCTTGTCATAATTTGTCATCATATATTTGTGTGTGTGAGTGTTTAATTACCTTTCCTCACTCCCCTTCTCACAATACATTCATGTACCAGCAAGGTTCCTGAGGGCAAGGGCATGTGTATTTTTCCCCAGCTGTTTATCCAGCACCTAGCACAGTGCTGGGGCACAGAAGGTGCTCAGTACTATTTGTTGAAATGGTGATTGAGAGGTGATACAGATACCAAGTTTGGACATCCCAACCTAATCTCATTTCCTTCTCCACTATGGAGTCATTAGGTCACATTACTTGCTCACACAGTCTGTCAAACTGCAAACTCTTAGTCCAGTGCATCTTCCAAACCACCGTGCATACGAGGCTAAGGCTGTAAGAGATTGTAAGCTCCAGGAGGAAAGTTGCTGAGACTGTGCTGAGAGACCATGCAGCCGGCCAATTCAGACACGTAATCAAGTTTTGATGGGGAAAAATAGTGACCACTTCACATAAAAATAATGATCTTGAAATTTGTCATTTTAAGCTGACATTTGGCCAGGCTGTGATAGCAACCGTCGGGTGGTACCAAGTTGTGGACATGCAAGGGCTATTCTGTTTTGGGCTTTGTCTCTGCTCCCATCAACATGACACATTCCATATGATCTGGAATTAAATTGATGTGTGATTGTAGCACCCCGTATCCTGGGGGGAGCATATTAAATGTAGTAAAAAAATTTCATTTTCCAAAACTCTTTTAAACATTAATATTTTGAAAAGAAGATTAATTGAAAATGAAAAATAAAGATACTTTGTCTCACTCTCGAAATTAGAAACAATAAAAATAAATTAACTGACACATGCCCAAAGCAATCACGCTATTTGACGTAGGAAGCCTTCTTTGTTGCCCTGGATCTTCCACAGAGAGCAGACACGTTTCACTCTTTGCAAAGCTTTTCTCATTAGGAATGACCAGTGTTTCCCTGAGGTGAGTCATCTGCTTATTGGGCTACCAAAGAACTGGCTAAAGAAAGCATTTCCCCCCTCAATGTACATTGAGCAAGAAAGAATACTTGGCAAATTTTATGACAGCTGTATTGATAATGACCATTTGTGGGCTTTAAGCAGTGGTAAGAAACATTAAAATACTTTTACTATTTTCTCAGTTAAAAACCTTTATTCTCTCTTTAGGATAAGTGTTCTCTCTCTAGCTCTACCCTGTAGGACAGGGGTTGACAAATTTTTCTGTAAATACTTTAGGCTTTGCCAGCCACAAGATGGTTGCTGCAACTCTGCCATAGAGGTGTGAGAGCAGGCAAAGTGTTGATTTCCAAAAACTGCCTCTCGCCTCCTAATATATAATTAATATAAGCAGCAAAGTATGGCCAAATTCCTATGATTTTAAAGTTATTAAAACAAAAAGACTACGTTCATTGTTCCTCTAAAATGAAGGAACAGTGTCTAATCTAAGAAACTGTTCAAAAATTAAAACGATGAATAACTTCCAAATTCTGCTTCTATGCAGCAGCCCTCCTGCATTTGAAATTTTCAAGTAGAATAGCTATTATTTCCCACTGATGAACCACAAATGGGCTGAAAGTATTTGCATACCTTTTTACACACAGTATACACCAGTACTCTAACCTCTGATTCTTCTTACCAAATTCCATTTAATTTGTCATTAATTAGTAAATTGTTATGTGAAATGCTGCAAAGCATCTTGGGTGAAACAGCCAGCATGATGATTATTCTTCTGGAAGCTATCTGAAATTATTACTACTGAGCAATTTCCATGAAAATAGAAGGGTCTTTGGAGCTGTTCTTTTAAAATAAGAATGAAATGAACCAAATGGGGGAGAACAAATAAAGGCAATAATAAATCAAGGACAAAAGACAGGAAATTAGTCCCCAAAAAAGTATCCAGGAATAAACCATATTAGCTTATTTTTGCAAAGAGTAGATGCTTCTTAACTTTCCTTTGAATATACAATTAAAAAAAAAAAAACAACAAGCTAAAAACAAGTCCAAAAGTAAAACTCTATAAGTGCAATTTGTATCTGCCTTAAGAATCTTCATATCTCTGAAAGCCTTTATCTAAGGCGGGTGGTGGGAAGAATCTTGGCAGAGTAGAGGCAAGTTCAAGTTCTTTCCTTCTTTCTGTTACACCCACCACATTAATGTATTTGTGCTTATTTTGTCAATTTCAGAATCATTGCTTTGAGTGATTAGCATTGTTTATCTTCCTCTTTCTCTCTTTCTTTCTCTTGCCTAGCTTGCTTGCTTTCCTCTATTTCCTTCTTCTCTCCTCTTCTTTTCTCTCACCTAAAGCCCAGCTGAACTCATCCTCCAGATAGATGGGATTTTGCCTTCAAGTTGTTTCCAGTGTTTAATTCCTCCAACTGCCACCTCCATAACCAAGTCCAAATGAAAGGGAGCCTCTTTGACCCTCTGCCCTCCCTTTCCTGCCTTCTCTTCTCCCGGGTTTCAATGGTTGATTGAACGGTGTGTTAGGTTCACTGAACTTGGTCTTGGCTTCAGTTCCACTCAACGTCTGCTTCCAGGCCAATTTCCATATGAAAGCAGCTGAAATCTTTCCCCATTTTGGAATTCCAGGCAGCACCCTGGGCTCTGATTTCTCAGACTCAAAGTTTTTGCCCAGCTTTCCCTAAGCCCTACATCCCGACCCACCCCTAGTCTCCTCCCACCCCTGTTTCTCTGGCCACCAGATTTCCAGTTCTTCCAGCGCACTACTGTGGCCCCGAGAAAGCATCTGTGAACTCAACTCCAGAGCAACTGGCTCATGTTTCTCTGAGGCTGATGGTGTAAGGAGAGATTTGCTTCTTAGGGTTTGAGATGGGCAGTGGGAGGTGGGAAGTACCATTTGGATGGGGAGGGAGGGAAGAGTCAACGCTTGTTAAGGCTAAGTCTAAGAAAATCATAATTCCCATTGCCAACTATTTAGGAACAAATATAGCCCCACTACAGAATGTATCTGCTTGTAAACCCGGTTTGGGGTCTTAGGCAAACTGCCTCCAAACTTTCTGCTTTACTTCTGAGATGTGTTTTTGCCAAGCTGAAAAATGACAACAAAAAAGATGTCGCTCCTTTCCAGTGCATTTCTTGTGTAAGCAAATGGCCTCTTTGGACCCTTGAAATGCCATTAGCAAAAATCATCTCCCCAAGCCAGGAGGAACGCAGGAAGCTTGTCTCAATTTGAAAGCCACAGAGATGTGTATGGGCCTCACCCTCAGGTCCTCATCCATTTCAAATCAGAATGGTTTCAGAAGTTGCTGGTGGCCAAATCAGCCCTTATTTATTTACTGGCTTGTGTTAATATTGTCACCTTCATGTTTCCACTTGAAGCTCTGTCCAACATTAATACTTGGTCACATTTTGGTTATGTTCTGAGCAATGCTTTGCCTCTTCCTTTTGCTGAAATTCAGGCACTGTGATTTATAGACTTCTTGTGGTGGAGCAAATACTGTAATTGTTTTCATTATGTCTCCTAACATATGTCACTTTTATAGTGGGGTGCGATTGTCTAGAAGGCTATAAATGTGGCTATAATTTGGACACCGCAAGATTGTCACAGAATTCCTGCCATGGATATGAGGACCTACATGCACGAAGAGAGTATGTGTGTGTGTGTGCATGTGTGTGCACATGTGTGTGTACAGGCACATGTATATCTGTGGGTCTTTATAACTGTGCTCATACATATGAACAATGCAAATGTGTGCATGTGTTTATTTTCAACCATGTGCACAAGGGTACTTGTGTAAATATGCGTAAGTGTGTGAGATGCATATGCACGTGGGATAAGCGTGTTGATGGTCACTTTTACGTGTGGACCTAAATTTGTATAAGTGGGTATGTGTGTCAGGGAGCACTTAAATGTGCAAATCAGGATGTGGAGTTCATCCAGTAAGAATCCTAGCATTGTCCTAGCAGCCAAAGGCTTTCACAGCTCTTTGTTAATAGTTGCATTCCCAGTAGGCTCCAGTCTTCAGCTTCTGCCTTGAGGTGCAGTATACTCTACTGAAAGGAGACATTTTTGAAATGCAGAATGTCTGCTGTTGCAAGCCTAAACTCACTAAGTTGTGTTGGCCAAGTCCCAGAGAAACAGCCTAGACATCACTGGACATGCAGGCCCTAAGCAAAAACATATGTGCACGTCTCTGCCTTGGAATCCAATGGCCTTTAAGGAAATGGATCTATCTCTGTGGAAGAGGGAAGGAGGAAAAACTGCACTGGCCACACCATTTGCAGGGAAGGTGCCTGGTATCATTTATTATGCTGACCAGGTACCTTCTCTATGGATTATAATAAAATAACTTGCCCTTGTTTTTTCTGTAGACCCGTTATTGTCCTGCATCTGGCCTTGGTGATGAATTCATACGTGCACGAGTGACAACAAGGGAGAAGAGTTTAAGTATTATGGTAGTGTTAGTATTGATCACAGAATAGATTAAGAGACAGCTAGGAGGAATTTCTTCGTGGGATCAAATTCTCCCCTTTCCCACCCCCTGAGATAGTCGGCAGCAGTAGACACCAACATTTGTCAATGCAACAATTTCAACTCTTGAGCAAAAAGCCTCCCATCTCAGAAATTTTGCATCTAACAAATCACTGTATTTTGTCCTTAAATTTATCCTGTGGCAATATTTTGGCAGGATTGTTAGACTGTGGGATAAGAAGGGGAAGAGTTTTCAAGAAAGGATTTCCTACCCCCAACTGCTGCACACTGAATTGCATTGTCCAGGGAGAGGTGGTGATGATTAATCACGTCCAGTTCCCAAGAACCCACTCTCCCTTTCCCCCTCTCCCCTTCCGTCCCCTCCCTTTACGTAGGCTTCTGTGACAGGGAGAATGATTTACTGACTAGTGAGGATAACAGATATCAGTTCTTAGGTCCAATCTAGTTTAGTGTCTTTTAAATAAACAGGCCTGGCCTTGCCTTGGGCCCTAACACCATTGCTTTTTCATGGCCTTTATCCTACATAGTGTATCTCGGCTCCCAGATCTTGTTTGCTTGGTCCCTGACACTTTGACTTACTTTGCAACCAAACCCAGGGTCTCAGACACTGCTGAGACTTAGTTTGTGGGCTTGCATTCCCAGTGCTGAGCTCTGCTTCCCTTTTGACTGCAATTCTCACTTGCTTTTCTGGTTATTCTCTTTTGGGGCTCTCTGTGCAAGCACTTTGCGTGATCCCACCCAGCATCCCTGCTGGGGTCTCATTAGTTCCAGGGATAGCACCCCAACTCCTGGCCAGCTCCAGCTGTGTTATGAGAGTTATTACAGGAGTGAGATTTAATAGGAACTAAAGAGGAAGAGGCCTATGGTTTATTGAGCATCTCCTGCCATGCCAAGTGCCGTGCAAGGGAACGTTACGTGTGTTACCTAATACAACAAGATGGGTAGTGTTGTGGCTCCCAATTAAACTTTGCAGAACCTGGATCGAAGAGAGTTGAAATAACTTGCCCAAGGTTACTCAGCACAGCTAGTGAATTGAAAAACCAGGGTTTAATCCCACATCTAACTTTTTTCTGTTATCGTACTCTTTCCAGTAATCTGTATCCCAATCACAGCAGTATTTGCTGAGCATTCGTTTCTGCCAGGCTGTCTGCCAAACATGCTCTCTATATTGCTTTTTTTTTCTTAAAAAATTGAGATATAATTCACAGACCATAAAATTCATGCTTTTTACTTTTAAAGCGTGCAATTCTGTGTTTTCTTAGTATATTTTCAAGGTTGTACAGCCATCACCACTATCTATTCCACAATATTTTCATCTTCCCTAAGAGAAGCCCCATACCCCTTAGCAGTCACTCTTCATTCCTTCCTGTCCCTAGCCTCTGACAACCACTGATCTCCTTTTTACCTCTATGGAGTTGCTCATTTTGAGCATTTCATATAAATAGAATCATACCATACATGGCATATTTTTTGTATCTATGCATCTGGTTTCATTCACTCAGCATAATGTTTTCATGGTTCATCCAGGTTGTAGCATGTATCAGTACTTCATTCCTTTTCATGGCTGAATAATATTCCATTGTGTGGGTGTACCACATTTTGTTTTCTACAATGACCTTCACAACTACCCTAGGAGGTTGGTGCAATTATCATCTACATAGGTAAGCATAGGGAAAGCCATAGAAAGATACAATGACTTGCTTTAGGTCATATTCTAGGAAAAGTCTGCAAAATATGATCATTTTGCATAAGTATTTTCTGTTTAACTTGCTTTTTGTCATCCCTAGCAGAACACGGAGCAGGCTTGTAACCATGCAACACGGATTCAGGATGTAATGCCCGTTACACAAGGGCTTCACATAGGTCGCCCCCACCCAGAGCCCTCCGTCTTCTCCGTCTTAGGGTTCTGCTACACACTGTAACTTCAGGAAGCATCCTGACCCACCCCATGCCCTGAGCTCTGCAGTTTTGCAACACAACCTGGGGCCATAGTCTGGAGTGGAGGGTACATGGAGAGAAGGATCACTCTTCTGCTGGGACTTTGATTCTGCTTCTCAGAGGGCACAATGTGTCCATTTACAGTGTCCGCCTCAGGCAGAGCCTAGGGGGTTGCAGTTTTTCCTTTACTGATAAGGATTCCAAAGGCCACATTGTCTATAGAGAATAAGAGGGTAAGAACTAAAGAATGGATTGCATATTACAGCAGTAAGTAAACAACTCTTTTATCAACAAAATCCAATTTCAGTTCAACTTCTAACTGCTCCAATCTGGCTTTAAGATAATAAAATACTGACTAATCACTCACTGCAGAGTCTGTACAATGGAGGCACTAGGGATTACCCACTAGGGGTTTCCACCCAGAGTAGGGAGCTAGGACATGCATGGGAAAAGTCACTGCTGTAGCAGCCTCTGCACGCTGGACCACACACTGGCATCGGAAATGGATGTGCTGGGGAAGGGAAAATCACATGGGCTGGAGCAGTCAGGGAAATCTCCCTGTACTGGAGTGGGAGAAGATGGACTGGGGGCATGGGAGCTCTTCAAAGAAGACTGGAATTTAGTCAAACATCTAGAAGAGGATAGCGGTGGAGAAAACTTCCCAAGGAAAGACCGGGAGGTAGGTATAAGCTGGGTGTGGTTGGACAATGAGGAGTAAACCTGTCTGGCTGGAGTTGAAAGGTTGTTGGGAGGGGCTGATGAGGGAGGCAGGCATGAGACTGTGACAGGACAAAGAATTTGGATTTTATTTGGTAAGCAAACAAAAATCAGGGCGGAGGAACAGAGGCAGAGGCAGAGTCAACCTGAGTATGGTACAGTTGGCTGGCAAGACAGGAAGACCTAAGTAGCTGGGAAAAGGTTTTCCAACTTTATTGTTCCTTGAGGAATAATGGCAGAGATCCAGGACTTGGACCCAGAGAGGAAGGTGTGCTTAGAGTGGTGTGGTAAGAGCACAGTGCAGATAACAAGCAATGTTGGCTGGTGTGGTGAGAGAAACCAGAGAGAGTGCTCCGAAAGTGTCTGGGCAGTCAGACAGCACTTCTTTGAATTGCCCAATTTGGTAGCCAAGTCAAGGAGGTGGGCTCAGGGGCAGAGAATGAAAAATTGAGCTAGCATCTGGGAGGGATTGTGCTCACACCTGAACTTAAGAAATACGTTCATAATTCAGCTCAAAATCTGGATGATTTTGAAGGTCCAGTTTTAAAATGTAAATGAGAAACTTTTCATTCTGATGAGAGTTATCATTTATTGGACTCTAAAGTTTGGGGTATGTTATATATCATAATGAAACAGCTCAGAGAGGTTGAGTGACTTGCCCAAGGTCAAACAACGAGCAAATAGCAAGGCTAGGGTTCAGCCCTTGTGCAGTGACACCAAAGCCCACGTTTGTTCATTCACTCAGGTTATATCCATACAGGTTTTCAGACATTGTATGACAGAGAGGCATCTGTGCATACTTTCATCCCAATCATCTTGACTTTTGACTTAATCCACATGTGAGGAATATGACACAGCCTAGTTATGTTTCTTTGCTGTGGCCTAAAATATAGATGGTTGAACATAAAGCCTTGGGAGATTGGTGTCTCTTTTCAAGGCTTTAAACGGTAGTTCAATAAATGTTCTCTGTTCATATCCATGGATTTTTATGCCACAATCCCGTGGCTGAATTTTCCTGCAATTGCTCAACTATCTAGTGTTAGTATTTGTCTCTATTTATAAGTTACTTTTTCTGTAGGAAGATTTCATCATTTAAACAGGAATAGACATTGTTATTTCACAGCTTTGTGTTCATCCTGGCCTCTTAGTTTATAATATTTGTTGGGGGAGTGAAAATGGGTGTGGGCACATGCTTGTGTGTGTAATGTGTGCGTGTATGTGCACACACCCTCAGCCTTTGTTACTGGACGAGAATGAGCACATTAGGGAATGGGCAGTGGTCTGGTGCAGGAACATCTCTCGTGGGTCTGGTGAGGTCCAGCTGCAGGGTCTGTGCTGCAGGGGTGGGGTACGAGGGTTGGGGAGGGCTCCTCCCCTGACCTTTCCACCCAGGATTCTGGCACCAACACTGACATTCCAAGCATCCTCTCTGAGGGCACTGCCTGGGGTATGAGGCTGCTCACGTCAAGCCAGGAAATTTCATCCATATGTTTCTGATTCATTTACACCCATAAAAATGTGATTTTTAAGAGCAACGTGACATGCAATAAGATTTCTAGGCCCTCTCTCCTGCTCTGGCTCTCTGCTCAGAGGAGCGGACAGATCCATTTTGCCAAGAGAAAATGAATTCAGACTGCAGGATCCTCGACCCCAAAGGCCAGAACACCAGCGAGGCTCACACAGTTGGTCCTCTACCAGTGTAAGGTGACTCCTGACAACATACACGATCAGGCTGAAATTGTGCCCAAGATCTGGCTTCTGCCCTTCCCCAGGGAGCCCTGGTTCAATAACTCCATGATAATGATGACTTTTTTCCTTGCTGTTTTTATTTTCTCTACTTCTCAACCTTTCCTTTGCCCTCATTACACGAGGAGCATTGATTCCCCTGCTCTGCCTACTGCTCGAAATATTTGCAGCTCCTATTGCACCTTTGTCCCTTCAGATGAGCTCCTCATGAGCCAATCCATTTATTCTCCTTAGTTTTCGTTCCTATTAACTGAGATATTGCAAATTGCCTGAAATTAGTGGAACTCTGTTTCATTCTCAAATCCATACTGCCTTTTAGGCCATTTGGCTCAAGAACTCTGTCTCCTGGCCTCTACCGAGTTTACCTAGTTTTGCCATCGTACTATACCTAGTCTATTGTCTTTTTGTTTTACTGGTCAGCCATGACTGGTTTTACTCTTTGCTGCTCCTGGAGATGTTGGGTGACGTCTGCTTCTGTTCCAAGTTATGGGAAAAAACTAAATGCCACTGCTTCCAATTAAGGGAAGGATAGGAGTTTTGGAAACCCACAGATTGGTAAATTAGTTCTGACCCTACCACTTCTTAGTTGTTTGTCCTTGGGTCTCAGTTTCATCCTCTGTATAGTGAAGATGATAAAATACATCTCACAGAGTAGCTGTAAGGATTTAATAAGGCCATGCCATGTTTGTCCTTGTATCCACATGGCCCAGTACAGGGCCTCGAACACAGGAGGGGCCGTTTCATGTTGGGTAGAGTCAATGTCCTTCAGCTAAAGGCCACCACGGACAAACTTGTATTTGAGAAAGTTGGGTTTATTACTCATTGCAGCAAGGGAGAGAATAGGTTCTGGGAACCGTGGAATGTCTCACTAAGGGGGTGTTTGAAAGAAGCTATGATGGGATTTGGGCTTCAGTTGAGTGATTTGGGGGAGAGTCTAAGGAAGCAGGGGTTTGATTCAGGCAGAAAATGGGGGTAATTCTATAATTGGGTGTCTCAATAAATCTGATCTCTAAGGAGGGGAGGCAAGAGTAAGGATAAAGCTGTAACTGGTAAAGAAGTAGTCACTCATTCTGCCCAGAGATGGGGGTGCTGGGTGTGTCATGTGTGGCACAGTGACCCTGTCTTTGTCTTTTTTTCGACGCAATTATGACGTGGCCTTGCTTGGTCTTATTTTATCATGACCTTGGAGTCACCTTGTCTGAGGTTGGTGTTCTGTGAGTTTACATCTGATAGGAGAATAACAATGATTAGCTGTGAGTGCCAGGTCAACTTCCCAATGTGAGGGGTGCCTTTTTTTCTTGCTTGCTGGCTTTCTCTTTTTCTCTCTCTCAGAGGAACAGCAAACTGGCCAGTGTTTCTGTAAGAAAGTTGAATTAGGGATGAGTAACCCCCATGTCCTGCTATAACATCAAATGGGCTTCATGGAGCCCAAGTCTGTGAGAAAGTGACTCTGATTGGTGAGCAGTTCAGGCAGCAGTTCAGGGGAGAGAAAGAAAAGGCACTGGGGAGGAGACTGAATATTACCTGAATTCTTGTCCTGGATAAGTGGGGGACTGGAGGTTCCAGGAGCTGGGGTTGAGCATGCAGAGGAGCAGGAGCATGGAGCAATCAGGTGGCTGGGGGCAAAGCCAACACAGTGTGCACACAACTAAGTACGCACAATGGGATCCAAGCACTGAGCGATCCAAGTTAAGTGGGGAGGTCAAGCACAAATGTGAAAATGAATAGAGGCAACCAGAGAAACACCAGAAGCAGTGAGAGGGAGTAAGAGGCTCAGGTATTAGAACTTGGAAAAACTTTATAAGCCCCAGAGTGGAGAGGCAAGGAGTTTATGAGATGTCTTGGTCCTCACCTACTCATAGGATAGAACTCTTAAAGATACTGGACCAGTTCATAGAAATATGGCATATTAGAAACCCATGGAGTAAAATGTCTGCCTGAAAGTTGGGAAGGAGGAAAGTGACCAGATTATTGATATTTTTAAACGTAGTTTCTCTATCCTCTACTCCCTGTAAAACACATTTATTTGTTAGGATGAATGAACTATGATGGTTAGACTACTGAAAGACTATGCTGATGTTACTGAAAGATTGGTGTTGCCTAGAAATCTTTCCCACCCTGAATCACAAAGATGGCTTGCCTCCATCTTTAACAAGCCTTAGAGTCTACTGGCAAACGACTATACACTAAATGTTTATGTTCCCCAAATTCATATGTTGAAACTTAATCCCCAGTGTGATGGTATTTGGAGGTGGGGCCTATGCGAGGTGACCTAATGGTCATGAGGGTGGAACCTTCATGAATAGGATTAGTGGCCTTACAGAAGAGACCCCAGAGATTCCTTGCCCCTTCTGTCATGTGAGGACATAGGGAGAAGATGGCCATGTATGAACCAGGGAGAGGGCTGTCACCAGGCACTGAATCTGCCAGCAACTTGATCTTAGACTTCCCAGCCTCCAGAACTGTGAGAAATAAATAATCTGTTGTTTATGAGCCACCCAGTCTATGGCATTTTGTTATAGCAAACTCAGAAACAACCTTATCATGTTCGCCAAGATGCAGCTCTTTCTTCTCCACATGCCTCATAATTGACTGCCTGCCTGGTACATCTGCCATTGGGATACTTTCCTCAAAGTCAATGCCAGAAACTGCCCTTTCCTTGCCCCAACTCTAGCTAGTGCTCTGGGCAGAGAGGACAATAAGTCCACAACTCCAGCTCTGACAGTCTGTGGCCCAGGCTACAGTCCCTCTTATTCCTCTACCAGTTTTCTAGACTCTTTCCTAAATTCTTTGTCTTGTTTCAGACAAATAAGCGTCCTTGATTTTCTGAATTCTTACTTAGACAACCTGGAATTCTCTGTGCTTGATTCTTCAAGGGTTTTTTTTTGCCTATTAGATTTCTTTCTTACCATGAGGAAATTGGTGTTTGGTCTCAAATCCTTGGGTTGCAGTGACCACCAGCTTCCAGGTTCAGCTTCAGCCCTGCTCAGTTCTGTGCCTTCCCTAGTTCAGGCCCTGGTTCCCTTCCTTGATACCTAATACCCATCAGCACCCCCTTATTGTCTATAAGTCCTGTCATTCAAAATGAAGGAAGTGAAGGTAATATATTCAGTAGAGAATAATTTGGACTATAGAAGTTGCCTAATAAATACTGAGGAAGATACATTGATGGAAACTCAGCCCTTTGGGATGTTTTTCTTGTTTCATAAAGAAACCTGTCCTGGTTCTCAAATAGGTTGTATTGATGTTGGGGTGCCATGGTGGGTCTGCACTGCTGCCCCAGAGCTCTAGGAAGCATATTTCCTGCTTGGTATCTAAACTTGAGGTACATGGCTCTGTTTGCCCTATGGTCTGCAGAGCTGTGGAGTCAGTTTCACCTCTCTGAACTCTACCCATCATCTGCCCTGCAAACATTTCAGCTTGGTCCCGTTCTACATTTATTTCAATTATTCCAAATGAACAGTCCCCAGTTGTGCCTTGAACTTCATTCATTATATTCTCTTTTCACTTTCCCCCCATCTGCTCCAGGTTCCTAATTTTACAAATGCCCCTTTACTCTCAGCATAAGATATTGGATTCCATTTCACAAGGAAAATAGAGGAGCCAATGGGTGGCTCCCTCTTTGTGCTCCCCCACCACCCAAATGTTCTTGCATCATACTCACCCTTCTCTTCTTCTCCAATGAAAATATAAGAGGTGACCCTCTTCCTGTTTAAGGCTACCTTTCATCTGCTTCCTAAGTGACCATTTTTCATTTTATTTCCCCCAAATTATCCAATTTTCTTAACACCATTTATTAAATTGGTCCATTCTCTACTGATTTAAAATGTCAAATTTATCATATAATAAACTCTGTATATCTACAGAGTTTAGACTCTATTTTGTTTGTCAGAGGTAAACAAAGCTGGAGACTACTGAGTGAGGTAAGGACAAGTTTGAATCAGTAATATACTATTGCAGTGGAGAAAACAGTCCAGCGTGAGCTGAACTCAATTTTGATTTGTACAGAAGTGACTGGGTATTTTTAAGGGAGAATGATGGAATAAGGATCCAGGTAAGTGAGGACTCAGTAGAGTCAGAGAAGTGAAAAATTACAAAATGCAGGAAGAGGGCTTTGTCCGTGTGAAACCCTATGGCTTTTGAAGTTCGGCCCCTACCCTCCCATGGAGGCTGGGAGACTGGGACTCTGTCTTCAGGTGCTGTTTGGAACAAACAGTAGATTCTTTCGGTAGCTTTGAGTTTTCCCAGGCAGGTACATTATGGAGGCCTAAAGTCATCCTGGGGATGTGGCCTTGAGCAGTTAGAAAGTATGTTACTTTTTGTTCAAGTCATTATAGGCCAAGGTTGAGGTCTAGTCAAGAAGAGGGCTCAGAGGAGCCTGGCTAGAGTTTGGGCAAGAGGAGCCTTTCTCACTATGCATCTCTTGTCTGTTCTTGTGTCAGTGCCAGAGTGTTTCAAGCATTATAGCTTTATACTGCAGTTTATACATAATAGAGGCTATTATATGTGTTTGTTTATTTATTTCTTGTCCCTTACCAGAAAGTAATTTCCGTGAAGTGGGGTTGTTGTCATTTTTGCTTGCTGCTGGGTTGCCAGCACATGGTAGGGGTTCAATAGCTCTTTTTCACAGAGTGAATTTCCTGTACTTTTAATCTCTCTTTCTCAGTTGCTTCCTTCTTACCAATATTTAAGCAAATTCTTTCATTGAAAAAATAAAATGCTCTCCCTGTACCCCATGCTCCCTCCACCTACTACTCTTTTTCTATTTCTTCAGTCATACTTTTTTTCAGAATGTTGTCTACCCTGTATCCTCAGTCCATTCACTCCCCACTTCCTGCAGTCTGACTTCCACCTCCACCACTCCCTGGAAATTCTCCTGCTATAAGTACCTGGGATCTCTGTTCTTAGGATATCCTGTGCCCCCAAATCTCAACCTAAGCAAGATGCCTCTTCTGAGCTCCAAAACCATGAACCCACCTCTGACAAACTATTTCCACCTGCTTCCTCAAATGATGCACAATGGAGCTTACAATCCTCCCTTTCCTTCCTAACTTGCTCTTCCTTCCATGTTCCTTGTCTCAGATAACGACATTGTCATGGATCCAGTTGTTCAGATTGCAGACGCAAGACATCCTCAGTAGCCCGTGCTTCCTCACCCTCCAATTTCCAGCCTCCAACTGCTAGTTACTAAGCACTCCCTAAATACATCTGTAGTTGATTCTCTTTTGCTAGTTCAGGTCACCATCACTGTATGCCTGGATTACCTTGGCAGCCTCCAGCCTTCATGCCTCCCATCTTCTTTCTCTGAGACTCAGTCTCCATTCTACAGCCAGAGCGAGCTTTTGAAATAAAACTCCACTCCTGTACTCCCACTTTAAGTCCATCACTGGTCCCAACTGGCTATGGAACAAAGCTCAAACTCTGAAGTCTGAGTTCATATCTCCAGTCTTTCATAGCTACATAAATATACAAAAGTCATTCTGAGACTTAGTTTCTTCACCTATAAAGTGAGAATGATATATATTCACTAATATGTATAAAATAGATAACTAATAAGAACCTGCTGTATAAAAAAATAACTAAAATAAAATTCAAAATAAAAGTGGGAATGATAATGCATGCCCTTCCTATTTTGTAATGGGATGAAATGTCATCAGATATATACAATATAAAGTGCTTTATGAAGTAAGGAATAATAATCCACGGCTTGATACATACCTGTTGTATGGATGAATGAATTGCCTCTGTCATTCTGTTCCCCCATTCAGGCCCACTGGATGGGGAGGGGAAGCAAAGCAGTAGGGGAGACAATTTCTAGCCCCTTAAATTTGAGGGGGGTGCTGCTTCACAATCTGGGATCAGCATGTTTAGTACTGACTTTCCTTCTCCTCAAGTGTCTTTATTGTATCCATTCGTAAATCCAGCTGTGGAGGAACCACTTCAAATAAGCTCTCCTTAGCATATATCACCACCCCCTGAGGAGGATATGTTCTGTGAAGTTAAGGGAATAAATATAGATTTTTTTCTAGAAGAGAAGAAAAAGGAAGGACTTTCACTTTTATTCAAAATTATCACTTCAGCGGCTGTCTACATGACTTGGAAAATTCCTCTCACATCTCTCAATGGATTCTCCATTGTCAAAGTCCCTGTTCTCACTGGCTGACGGAGACTGGTTTTTAGAGCCAACAATATTTGATGTCAAAAATGCAGAGGGAGGTGACACCAGGATCTCTTTCTCCACATTAATCTCTTCATTATTTCTGACATAGATATTATAATGTCATCACAGATTTAATAGAGGATAATGGTAATACAATTCTAATGCATTAGGTGTGATCTGGGGTGACTATAGTCTAAACTTCTAATATAAAATAGATATTCTGTATGTGAAGGTAAATGAGCTTGAACACAGACTCATACAATGGCTATCACAAAGGCACTGCTTTCACAATAGGGAGTGAGAAATGAACTTTTCATTACTGGGTATGATTGACGTCTTTTTGTGTCCGTTCATGGCTGCAAAAATCCCAGTGTCATAGCAGAGAACATGAAGAATTTCTCCACAGCTGCGATGGAGACTTTAAGGCACAAAGTTATGGAGGTTTGAAGTCAATTGTTTCCAAAAATGCAGAGCAAAATGAAATAATTTTGCACCTTGCTGTTAGCCAAGATGTTTTGTTCTAAGGCATTTTTTTTCACTCAGTGGTATCTAGATGATATATATCTTTTCAATAGCCACAGGTGGTAGGTGTCTGTTCCAAGGATTTCCCTTTAAATGTTTCCAGCAGACCCCCATGGAGCTAAAGAAACAGGAGAATATCACTGCCCAGTTCTTCAGCTCCAGGCCATTCTAGTTTCTTAGAACTAACTTATCTTTCCTCTTTTTTCCTTTTTGTTTCTTGTTGTCTTTTATGTGGATTTTGCATCTGGACTTCCCCTCTTTTCTCTATGTCCCTATGTTCCCCTGATTAGGAACTCAGTTCTAACTTAATCCCTAGCTTGATGCTTACTCCCTTGAGTTGATTGTTTTTTTCAAAATCAATCTCTCTGACCACAGTTAAAAGAGACACAGCACACTTTTTCCACTGCTGTGTCTCTAGGGGTCCTTCCCAGGTAGGCCTAGAGCATTGCCCAGGTCCTGATCGTCCTGCAAAAAGATCAAGTGACAGGTCATGAAGATAGGGTCATGAGGCTCATTCTGTGGATGGGAAACTGGGGCTTGGAAAGGTCATGTGAGTGGATCACCCTAACCCCCCAAGTCAATGTTCTGATTCATAGGAGATTAGGAAGAAGAATTGAAATAGAGATAGTTTCCTATATGTTTCATAAGCAAAATATTTCAGGACACATTAGAATGGATTCACACAGGTGTTGGGAGTTTCCTAAAATTTTGGCTGCAAGAATTTCTTCCTTTAGACATGTGTTTCTCAAGAGTTTCTCAGACTCTAACAAAGGTAAACTATTGAGACTTGAGAAAATTTCTTGCCATAATGGGAAAAAAAAGAAATAAAGAAAAGAAAAGACAAAACCAAAACCTAGCAAAAATCTCTTAGAACGTCACATAATTGTGAAATATAATACTATGTCTTGCAAAACCATGAGTTCTCTAGCAGGTTTATAATGAGTCAGTTTCCCACCTAGGTTGACAAAAAAAGGAAAGAGCATTCTAGTTTGTAAATCAGTATTTTCTGGGGTGCTGGTGTACTTGGTTTGTCTTTCTCTGAAAGTACTAGATTCAAATAGGAAGTCATGAAAAGAGTCAACTAATTTTGTAAAGCTGAACTGGTGAATCCAAGTTGTGAAGGCATATTTTATCTTAGAAATTGCCCTATCACACTGGTCATTTGAGGCATGCTGTTAATAAAATATTAGGGAGGTAAAGAAGTGAAGACATTTAGGTTCTAAGGAGCAGAAGCATGAGGAGTAAAGACTGGGTAGAGGGGGATAAAAAGGTTGTAACTGGTCAGACAGCATAGTTAATATTGTAATGATTACCATATATTGAGCTCTTACTAGTGATTCATATGTATTATTTTTGGTTTTTCACAATAACACCACAATGTCGCTATCATTATTCCCATATTGCAGGTGAAGAAAGGGAGCTGGAGTAATTTGCCTACGGTTAAAACATTTCTGTGGTGGGCAGCTTCTGGCATGCTTCCTGGTGTTCAGTTCATTGTGCAATCCTATCTACCTGATTGTGGGCTGGTCCAAAGAAGTTCTTCTAAGGAACATAACATGGCCAAAGTGATGGGTTATCTCTTCCAGATTAAGTTATAAAAGTGATTTCCACTTTCTCTGTCTCTGGTACTTCTCTCTTTTTCCACTGTGATTTCCACTTTCTCTCTGTCTGGTACTTCTCTTCCCTTCCTGTTTGTTCACTCTGATAAAGCAACCGCCATGTTGCAAAATACTCTGTAGAGAAGCCCATGTGACAAGGAACTGAGGGAAGCCTCCAGCTAACAGCTCGTGAGAGATTGAGGCCTCAGTCTCACAATCACAAGGAACTGAACTCATACCACAACCACAGGTGTGAACTTGAAAGTGGATTCTCCAGTTGAGCCTTCAGCAGAGACCACAGCCCCAGCCAACACCTTGACTGTGGCCTGTGAGACACCCAAAGAGGCACGCAGCTAGGGTGTGTCAGATTCCTGACCCAAAAAACTGTGGGATAACAAATGTATGTCATTTGAATCTGCTGTGTTTGGGCCAATTTGTTACATAGCAATAGATAACTAATGTAGTTACAAAGTGGCTAAACTAGAATTTAAACTGAGAGCTTACCTGACCCCCAAACCTATCTTCTTTCCACATTACCCTAAAGTCATCCTCAACATTACTGAATATTTCCTATGTGCTGGCCATCATGTTAGACATTGGGGTGCACAGGCACAGTTCCTGGGAGGAAGGAAGCCTAGGTAAGTCATCATGAGGCATAGGATTTGAACTTGCCTCAAATATAGGGCAAATGAAGAAGTAGGATCACATCCCAAGCATGGGGAACATGGATATAGAGGCTAGGATCAGCTTGGCCTATGATTAATAGAAGAGCAGGGTCAGAGTGGAGGAATCTCATCTGTGGCTTAAGAAAAAATGGCTCCAAAGAAAAATCTTATGTGCCCTCAGGATACAACTAAAAAGGGCCGGGACTATTTTCTTATATATATGTTTACACTAGCATTTTTAAAAAAAATAAAAATAATATTACTATAAGGAATTCCCTGGAGGTCCAGTGGTTAGGACTCCATACTTTCACTGCTAAGGGCCTGGGTTCAATCCCTAGTCAGGGAACTAAGATCCCACATGATGCACCATAAGGCCAGGGGGGAAAAAGAATTACTAGAGAAAAGACTCTGGAATGTAATCTCTCAAGATATCCTGGAATTGGTATCAACTGATTTCCATGTATACTGTTAAGTGAATACTGCCAAGAGCAGGATAGATTCTAGCTATTTAATAAGAAACGATGAAAGGATAAACCAGAAAGTAACCAAGAAAAAAAAAAAAACAAGGTAGAGAAGAGAAGTGGAGGGTAGAGGATGGGAACAAGACTACTCTGAATGTATCTTTTTGTATAGTTCTACTTTTGAATTTTGTAAATGTCTTGAATTAAGGAAAAGTAAATGTTAAAGTTGAAAATAAAGGAAACAAATCAATCTAATTGTACCTAAAATTAAAGAATGATCCCAAGGGACATTTGAACACGGGCCTATGACTGAGCATGCATAGAATATATATTCTAAGAACAAACAGAACTGACTCCATTCAGTATTTTCACGTTAGAAGTAATACTGATGTTATACTTTTGAAGACTATATAATGGTCATCATAGGGTAAAGCAAATAAGTTATGCCAGTGTTACCAGGAACCAAGATTTTCCACGTAAGAGGAAAGAAATGTGGTATGACAAGATGTGCCTGGTTCACTTTTTACATTATCCTCCCTCAGCCTGGAATCAGGCATTTCTCCAAGAACCTCTGGTACCTCATAGTGGGAAGTGGTATTTAAAAAAACATAATCTAGGCACTAAAGAATACTAAAAAAATTGGTGTCCCTGTGTCCTTTTATTGCCCCTGCCTCTGGATGCAGGTGTTTTGGTTTAGTTTTACCTCCAGCTCACAGCGGGAGTAGTAGGAGATGAGTTTGGAGGGGGTGAATGCTGTCAGATGGTAAAGGGCATTAAATGCATCTTATATAAATCTGGACATGATCAGTTTTATATAAGGAGGGGAACAGTTGAAGGTTACTGGGACTGAGCTGCCTACAGTTGACGGCAACAAAGAATAATGCTTAGTCCGATACACGTTACATATCTAAATTATGTCTTCTGGATCTAACATCGGGGTTCATGATTTCTTGCTTCCCAGTATTCCATAATCCAGTTATAGAATGAATACAAAACCTTTTGTATAACTTTGCAAATCCTGCTATTATTCCTTCCTATGCCATTGGACATACTTGAGCGCCTAGGCTTAGACCAACAGGATTTTAGTTTTATCTTCTTATAGAGTTATTATCATAAATTTAGTTAAATATATATTGAGCTTTAAATATGTGGGTAAAAGCTATGCTAGGCAGCCCAACACTTGCATGAATCCAGAATGTCTCCACATTTACTTCTTAGGAAGTGTGTTTATTTTGTTGTCACTCTCTAGTTTATAAATTATACAAATAATACACCTAGAATAAAAGAATAATTGATGTAGTACAGAATATTAACAACTGAGACAATAATAGTCTTCCTAGCCCCACTCTCATTTCCAGAGGTTTTTTATTTTTTCATTGGTTAACACCATAATTCTAAATTTATTTATAATTTGTTTTTGATTTATAGAATCCCTCATTTGGAAAATGAGGAATTTAACTCATCTACACGTACTAACTTTATCTTCCTTTCTACGTGTCTTCTGAATTTGTTGGTTAAATTGTTATTTTCAGTTGTATTGGTGATCTTTAAAATGTTTCTTAATATAATGAAGCTTCTACTTTTGGTTCTATCTGTTTTAGGCACACGCTATTTCTTGATTCATCATTATTCAGAAATAAACTACCTCTGTGATACTTTCCATTTTCTCTACCTCTGCTCCACTTCCCATCCTCCATCAGTTTTATTATTTTTTTATATTATCAAGGTTTGGGCACTGATATTCTGTTTTGTAATTACAATTACGTGTTAAGTGTTTTGTCCATAGGTTTATTACAAATCTAAAAATCAATAAATAAAATTTATAGTATCATGATATGTAACCATTGTTTACTACAGAACTAAATAGTGTGATTAGGTCCATGGAGAAAGTAAACGTAATTTCATATCATCAAACGTGCTATTTATAAGACAATATTCCAAGTGTCAAAGCCTAAGGGATTCTCTTTTTTTAAATATGCCATAAAGTGCTTAAATTAATGCCATAATTTAGCATGCGCTGCTTGTGATTCATAACTTTCTCATGCTTTTTCATTTTTACTGGAGTTTATATTTACATATTTTATCCTTTTGGAGAAAAAAAGCTGTACCATTTTAGCATGGTACTTGCTTCTACTTAAATCATAATTTTTGTTGAATAAAATGTATTTCTTTTGAAGAAACTTTCCTTGGGACCCTCCACCTGCTGGTTCCAGTTCACATGAAGCCGGTATTTCTTTCACTGCCCTCTGTAGTAGTCTCCTTGTTTCTTAGAGCCCATGATTTCTTGTTTCCTAGATTCCTTTCTCATGTACTGAAGTACACCCTTGAGAAAAATTTTTTTTTCATAATACGTGGTAGGTAAACTTTATGGCCTTGTATGACTGAGAATATCTATCTTTACTCTTTTTTGATAGTTTTTCTGCATATAGAATTCTAGTTTCAATATCATTTTTCTTCAGAAAATTGAAGGAGTTGCTCCATTATCTGCCAGCATCCAGTCAAATCTTGACTCAATATCTTTCTTTAGTTCTGAAAAGTTTATCTTTTATTCTTTCACTGGTTATTTTCTCCCCTCTATGTAGTCTTTTCTTTTGTACCTGGAACTCCTGGTTGGTAGAGGTTAAGTTCCTGGATTATCCCTCTATGTTTCTTACTTTTTCAAATCTCAGATTTCTATTTTTTTTGTTCTTTTGCTGTACTTTTTAAAGTAGCTTTCCATAAAAATTCTTTTAACACTTTGGATGTGTTTTTATTTAGACCATCTTATTTTTAATTTCTAATATTTATTTGAAAAATTATTTTATTGCCTCTATTTAGTTGTAGCCTACTCTCGTTTTGTAAATTCCTTTGAGCATATTATTCTTAAAATCTCCCTTTACTATGAAGTCTGGTATTCTCAGATCCTTCCCATCTCTATCGCTGGTTTCCGCAAACACCTGCTGATCCTTGGTTATCTTTTCGTATTTGTGAATTAAGCACACAGATGTGTAGTAGAAGACTGGATGATTACGGAGTGGATGAGGAAAGAAGGGACCATCAGAGGACTAGGAAGAATTGAGGACGGTACCAGAGTTGAACTGTGGAAAAAAGCCCTGGTAAATTCTTCCTTCCCAAGCTGGAGGCAGGTTGTGATGCTCTAACTATCCCAGAGCCAAAGCTGTTCTGCTTTTCTAGAAATAATATGGTAAGGCAATAGACTTAACTTTGTAAAGTGTTCAGCCTTGGGACAAAAGGAGAAATGAAAAAGACAAAGCCCACTGGTTAAAGCCGGGGTAGAGTGTCCTGTCTGCTGATGCTCTGTGAAGTTCCGCTCTGAGGGCAGCGGGCTCTGCATCTCCAGCTGCCTCGTGCGTTTATGCCTTAACTCTGAAAATGTGAAACTGTGTTCTCCCGTCAGGAAAAATCCTTCTTGACAGTTGCGAGTGCTCGGAGGGAGCGTTTGGAGCAGGGCTGGCTGACAGTCTGTCACTCCCGGGTTAATCCCGGCCGGGGCAGCTCCGCAGGAGGAAGCGCTGGACAGACGGGAGAAGGCCCTCCGCAGAAAGCGGCCTATCCTCACTCCAGAGCCCGTTTTAAGGAGGGGGTCCTGACACTGGGCGAAGAAGCCACATTCTCCACGGAGCCGAAATAATCAAGAAAATCTGCTCACGTTTCAGTAGAAAAATCAACCCCCCACCCCACCCACCCCCCTGTTTTTCATTTCTCAAGAATTCTAGCATGTGGCTGGATGAAGTGGTCTGGGACATTCATATTAAGGGATGGAAATGAAATAATTGGAGCTAGCATTTTGGTTGCACCCACTATTACAGGCTCTGTCATACAATGCTTTCAGCGCCTATTTCACTCCTCACACCTCCTTCAAAGAAGATAGCCTTGTCTCCACTACATATGCAAGTAAGTAGAAGAAACAACATTTTAATGCAGGTCTGGCTGGCTCCAGAATGCTATTTGTTCCATTAGCATTCGTGTATATCAAAGTATAGAGTACTTGTCAAGAACTGCATTAAAATCCCCTTTCACTACTAATTAGATAATTGTAGGTAAATTAACTTTTTGGACTTCAGACTTTTTTCTCTGTAAAATGAGGATAATAATAATATCAATGTTGTGATCTGTTGTGTACGTTAGATAGTATATGAAACTCAGTACATGCCTGGTATGTTGTAGACATTCAATCAATATTTGTTGAACAAATTAATAAAAAACAAAAATAGTCTTATAGAACACTCATTTCCTTAGAGCAGGGTTTCTCAACTTAGGCCCTATGGAGATTTTGGACTGGATAATTCTTTGCTGTGGGGTGGGGGTGAGGGTTGCTGGCTTGTGCGTCGTAGACTTGTGGAAAGTTGAACACGGCTTCGACCAGTATCCTCTTCATAAGAGCACGTTCCCACCAGATGGCTAGACAATAAAGCTGTTTTCAAAGAGTTCCACCTCCATGTGAGTGAATTCCTCCATTCAGAGGGATCCTTGATCCTCTGTAGCCACTGAATCTGAAAGGATAAGAGGGCTAGGCAGGAGAACAGAGCTGGAAAGAAGGGACAAGTACATACATTTGTGCAGCAGGAGCCCTGAACACAAATTTGTCTGACTTCTCAAGGCTACCAATAAAGAACATGTCCATTTTCGACTGAAGAGGAAATGGCACAAAAGTCAACTCGATGATTTGCCAAGGATGTAATTAGGCATACGAATGGACATTTATTAATAAGGAGCACTGAAATCCTTCTGTAAATAATACCATACAGCCATTGTTTCAGTTGCCTGCAGGCTAAGGCATGTCCCTTGTTATCATGATGATGCTCTACACGTCTGTCTCAATAGAACAGAAACCCCAACCTGCAAAATACACTCTCACAGTGCCACAGGTAGAATCGTTGCCAAGTGCAAGCAAGAGAGAGGTAGATGGAAAGCAAAGAGTCTGAGTTAGATTTGTTTGGGATCCACCGCCTCACTTCACTTAGCTCATATATGTAATTGTGGCTTTATTAGAAAATAGCTCATTTTCATATCATGTCTTTCACAGTTTCCACTAATGATAGGGCTGGATCTTTAATCTATCTTTCTTCTTCATTTTCTCTGGCCCTTTCCCCGTATCTGTGCCTTTCCTCACTGTGTTCCCCTTATCAGGAATGCCCAATTCCAGCTAAATGCCTGGCAGGGCTTAACACCTCCTAGATACCTCCCCTGACCACCCAGGGCGTTGTATCTACTTGCTGTAAAATTTTATAGCACTGAATTCTGTTCACTTATATGCCTCTCAGCCCATTGGCTTTTTAATGAGCTCTGTGGGAGCTCTTTCTGGTTGGAGGCCTCAGTTTATATTTCTCTGGGCTCCCCAGTGACTTAATTTGTTCTCAGTAAGTTGGTTCATTAAGTGATAGCTAACCCTCTAAAGATTTGTGAGAGTAGGTTTTGGGAAGATCAAAGGGATAACAATGGGAAAGTGTGTTGAATGCTTTTGCAAGAGCGTGATGTTACTGCTACTTCACTTCTATAAAAATAACAAATACCATTACTATTACTACTATACCACCACTACCATTTTTACTACTGACACTTCAGTACTACTTTTACCGCTAATATCTAACAAAGGCTCAAAGTGAAACACAGAAGACTTGAGCAGAATCTTCCAATGAAATTGTGGAGCAAGAGGACTATTGAGTGGTGGTGGTGAAAGCAGGTAAGAGGGGAGAATTCTGTAAGTGAAAGAGTAAGGCTGCAGGAGAAAAAAATTCTGTGAGAGGGAAAGAAAGGAGGACTGAGATTCATTCCCTGATGGAGTAGAATGCTGGGAATAAAAAAAAAATTAAAATGAGATAAAGAACCACAAAAATGGTATAATACAATTTATTCCCATGGGAGGGAAGACATTTAAGCCCCTCAGTTTTATAGAAGATGCAGAAGCTGCTTGCCCAAGAGCAAGTCTAATGAATGGCTCAAAGAAACAGGGTTGTCAAGTATGCAAAACCGCTTCCTTGGAGATGCAGCTTTACTCTTTCAGTGGTCCAGTTTCATTGGAATAATTGGGAACTCTCTCAGTGATCATGGAGGTCAAGAGCTTCTCAGGGTATAGCCTCACATCAGTCCAGCTTGGATGGGAACTACAGCTTTGTGGATTTGGCAGTTTGGGCTCAGCTAAGAGCAGAGTAGTTTGACTCTTCCTCCAGAGTGACAAAGGTAGAGAAATACCTGGATCAATATAACCAAAACCACCAGTAGATTTGTCATAACCTTCAATCCTCATTCACTGCCCAACTAGGTTCATTTCCACAGCTTTTAATTTTTTACCATTTTAAAACACCTTTAATCCCAAATTTCTCTAATATCCTGGATGAAGTTCCTATCATTCTATCCCTCCAAAGTCAGATCATTCTTTTCTTGGTTAATTTATTAACTGAGCTCCCTACATTGTATGTGATGGCTCTTGGTTAAAAATGCCCCACTGAACACATCAATCTGTCTAGTTGCTGACTTTCAACTTCCTGGCTCAATCAGTCACAAAGCACCCTAATCCTTCTTGGTTTGCCCTGAATTAAATTTGATACCAGTCCAACCTTATCTTTAATAAGCTTACTTAGGTAATTTGCATATAACAAACAAATTAGGTCTTCCAATGATTATTTATAGGGTGCCAAACCATAAATCAATCTAGAAATAACCTGTTACTAAAGACCTTCTTGTTAAATGGGGAGCAGAACCTAATAAACAAATTGAAGTTAATTCTTTCTCTCAGATTCAATTTGTTCTTTACAACTATACAGTTCCATCTGTCATCCACAATCAACCACTAAATTTAGATCAGGAATGGAACTCATGTTACTGGTTTGGTATCAATTCTTTGATTATTTTGAGCATGTGATCACAATTTGTGGTGTTTCTCTGTTCTACTTTAATGGCTCAACTGTAGGTATACATGTGGAATGGTGCAAAGAAGAGACATAAGAGATTCTTTTTCTGGCTATGACATAGAGTACCTGCGAGCTTTTGAGTAATATACTAACATGCCCCCAATTTCCCCACTCTGAACTGAGGGGAAAGGGGCCCATGGACAAGCTTCAAGTAGTCCGTGAACTCTTGAAATGACATGCAACATTTTTAATGTGTTTGTGCATTTTTTTTCCTTTTAGAGAGAGGTCCAGAGGTTTAATCAGAACCTATTTCTGACATTAAAAGATTAAGAATTACCAGATTAGAGTATATTCCATTCCTATTTCAGTACTTACATAATAATTTGATTATGATTTTATGTTCTCAAGGGAGAATTCTATTTTTCAAGAAGTCATGGTTTTATTCACTCAACTGTGCTCTCTAAATTGAATGCACCTACAAATCGGGAGTGTGAGGAAGGATAGACTTTTGATAAACTAACCTGGGATAATTGATCATTCGTGTGGGGAAAATAAAATCCTTACCTCACACCATACACAAAAACCAAATTCCAGATATTAAAAACTGTATGTGAAAAGCCGACATTCAAAACTTTTAGAAGATATGGGAGAATATCCAGCCATAAAGCATTTCTAAAATAAGATAAAAATTATCTGCCATAGAGGAAAACATGGATACATTTTAGTATGCTATAGATGCAAACTTCTGTATGATCAAAAACTTCTAAACAAATTTTAAAAACACACCACAAACTAGAACAGGTATTTCAAAAACTTATAACTCACAAAGTATTAATATTTTAAATATAATAAAATTTTCTTTCTCTATATTAATAAGAAGAGGACCAAAATATAGAAAAAATTATGAAGAGGTAATAAAACATAGAGAGACATGTTGAATGGCCTCTACTATTCACATCCCTTCAGACTCTAACATGTCCTGCTATTTACTTTAAAATTTATTCTATGACATTAGTCATGGCTATCTGTTTCATCTGAGCAACTCTTTTGTTAAATTTCTTGAGACAAGGACTATGTTTTAAACTTTTAAATATATCTATCAGACAGCCCCTAACATATCACTGGATACACAGGAGAAACTCAACAAATATCATATTTTTTAACATATAAATATCTCTGAAATTGAGATGCACATTACAATTTATGGAATTTGACACCATCAGCCAAGTAGCATTCAAGACATAGTTGCCTTTAACTACGCAAGCATGAACTTGGTTATCACTATTCATCAGTACCATCACTTCGATTGACTTATATACATTGCTGGCACTACATTTATTTAGTTTAATTATCATTTAAATATATTTTAAAAGATTACACTATGATTTGACACTGATATAAAATGTTATAGTGAAGGCAGAAGACATGGAAGTAAAGTAGTGGAACAAAAACCAAATACCATTGGGCAGTGACCACAATTCCACATCTTCCTGCAATGTGAAGACCAAGTACTTTATGAGGGTTCAGAAAGGAAGGGACCCAGTATATAACGCTGTGAAAAATTCTGTCCTTGAGATATGTGCAAAAGAATTGCCTATCATAGTCCAAGCAATACAACCTCAGGCAAGAGGAACTGCCAAGTCTAAGAAGGAAATTCAAAGCAACATGGGACTGATGTAACTGGTTCAAGCTGCCCCTCAGTCAATCAAGAAAATACTAGCATCAAAATTTGAATAATGCATGTTAGCAGCTTGGAGGAAAATTCTAGACATAATAGTGGAGCACTCTTTAAGAATGCTGCCTTGATGTGCACTTGATGGCACAGAGGATGATATTGTGTAGATAAACACAAATGTTGACTCTCAAGTCAAACTCTGAATATGAGCAAATTTTGGAAATTTGCTTAACTAATTTACTTCACTTTTATTTATTTATTTTCCATATGCACAATAGTGATGGTTGATACAAATTTGGGTAAATATGTCTAAAATATCTTTTTCAATAAGCTCATAAAAATAAATAACACTAAGTGACTAAAAAAAACCACACTGAATATTGTTGTATATGAATAAAGATGCATCCGTTGATTGAGGTAACAGGAGATATAATTTTCTTTAGGTTGTGCTTTACTCTTTCACAGAAACTGGACTGGCCTTGCAAATAGCATTGGTGGAGAGAGTGTGGTGGAAGGTGCTGAGTCCAGGCCTAGCCTTTAAGAGACCTGCAGTTTTAACGTTTACTCTCTTAGAACCCAGACACCATTCCATAAAGAATCTGGTCTAGACTACAGGAGCAGAGACACCATAGTGGGGAGGAATGAGGCAGTTGGGGATTGCCAGCATCAAACATCAGATATGTGAGAAAGGCCTTCTTGGATATTCCAGCCCAAGCTGAATGAGGCTGCGTGAATAATCTCACTAATACTACATGGAGAAAACCAGCCATCTGAGCCCAGCCAACACACAGAATTCTGAGCAGTAATATATCATTATTGTTTTCAGATACAAAGTTTTTTGAGGGTGTTTTCTGATGCAACAAAAAATAACTAAAACAGAGGTTTTTCTTAAAAGGGATTGTTACCAACCAAAAAGCCTCAAATGTGTAGTATTGGCTTTAGGACACAATACCAAGAGGAGACTGTAAAGGCAGCAAGGAGACTGTGGGAAAGCAGCAAAAGGCTCTTCATCAAGGCTAGCAAAATGTTGAACATTCAGTGTGGGCACTGCTATTGAAGGCTGAGAAAAAAGGGACCAATGTTATGTAATGGAAAATCTATGAACAAGACTACCAACTGGTATAACTTGGAAAAAGAAAAATTACCAGGTAAACTAGTGGATCAGGCTAAGAATACTTCCAGGAAGACTGTTGAAAATACTGACTAGCTTCTTTTAAAACATATAATAAATTGTTGCGAGAGAAAATTGAGTTAAAAAAATGAACCATTTAGTTTTTAAGCATAATTTTGAAGAAATGTAGAGGACTTAGGACAATTTCTTCAGCTGGTAAAAGGTATTCAAAATAAGAAATGGCCTCATGGAAAAGAACAAATCTAGAGTACTTCCAGTAAAAGTGTCCTTAGGGTAAAAATTGAATCAAGACTGTAGCTGAAAGACTCTGTTTAGACCTCAGAAAGATTTAAAGTGGTGCTTCATAGACTCTTTCAGCTAAACAAAAGAGCTTCTAAAGATCATAAGTCAGTGTTCCCTGATTTCAAATTATACTACAAAACTAGAGTAATAAAAGCAGTATGGTACTGACAGAAAAACCAACACATAAATCAATGGAACAAAATAGAGAGCCCAGAAATAAACCGACACATTTATGGTCAATTAATCTATAACAAAGGAGCCAAGAATATACAACAGGGAAAAGACAGCCTCTTCAATAAATGGTGTTGGGAAAACTGGAGAGCTACACACAAAAGAATGAAACTGGATGATTTTCTCACACTATGTACAAAAAATAAGCTCAAAATGGATCAAAGACTTAAATGTGTGACCTGAAAAACCTAGAAGGTTTTTCCTAGAAGAAAACATAGGCAGTAGGTTTTCTAGTATAAATTCCTAGAAGAAAAATTCTAAAATTCCTAGAAGAAATAAAATTCCTAGAAGAAAACATAGGCAGTAGGTTTTCTGACATAAAATTCCTAGAAGAAAACATAGGCAGTAGGTTTTCTGACATAAAATTCCTAGAAGAAAACATAGGCAGTAGGTTTTCTGACATCAGTCTTAACAATGTTTTGTTTTGGATATGTCTCCTCAGGCAAAGGAAACAAAAGCAAAAACTAACAAATAGGACTGTATCAAACTAAAAAGCTTTTGCACAGGGAAGGAAAATATCAATGAAATGAAAAGTCAGCCTACTGAATGAAAGAAAATACTTGAAAATATTTCTGGTAAGGGATTAATATCTAAAATACACAAAGAATTTATACAACACAATGTCAAAAGAAAAAAAAACTGATTAAAAAATGAGCAGAGGACCTGAATAGACATTTTTTCCAAAGAAGGCATACAGATGGCCAGTGGGCACATGAGAAGATGTTCAACATCACTAATCATCAGGGAAATGCAAATCAAAACCACAATGAGATACCACATTACACTTGTCAGAATGGCTATTTTCAAAAGACAACAATTAGCAAGTGTTGGCAAGGCTGTGGAGAAAAGGAAATACTCATGCACAATTGTTTGGAATGTAAATTGGTGCAGCCACTATGAAAAACAGTACGGAGGAATACACAAAAATAGAAAATAGAACTACTATACAATCCAGGAATTCCAAATCTTGGTACTTTTCTGAAGAAAACAAAAACACTAATTTGAACAGATATATGCACTCCTATGTTCATTGCAGAATTATTTGCAATAGCCAAGATATATAGAAGCAACTTAAATGCCCATTGATAGATGAATGGATAAAGAAGATACACACACACACACACACACACACACATATATATGTAATTGAATATTACACAGCCATTAAGAACAATAAAATATCGACATTTGCAACATTGATGGGCCAACAGCATATCATACTAAGTGAAATAAGTCAGACAGAGAAAGACAAATACTGCATGATTTCACTTATATGTGAATTCTAGAAAACAAACCAAATGAACAAACATAACAAAACAGAAACAGACTCAAAGATATAGAGAACAAACTGGTGGTTGTCAGAGGAGGGAGGGGTTGGGGGTGAGGGACATAAGAGGGGGAGATTAAGAGGTGCAAACTTTCAGTTATATAATAAATGTCATGGGGATGTAACATACAGCATAGGGAATATAGTTAATAATATTATATTAGTTTTGTAAAGTGACAGATGGTAACTAGACTGATCATGGTGACCATTTGTAATATATGAAAATATTGAATCACTATGTTGAACACCTGAAACTAATATAATATTGTAAGTCAACTATACTCCAATTAAAAAAAAAAAAAACCTTAAGGCAGTGTCTCTCAGCAGAAATATCTGTATCAGAATGAACTATGGATATGGCTTTGAAACGTAGTATAAGCCCAGTGGAACATGTAGAAAAGCCAGAGTCTTAAAGAAGATTGCATTAGTGAAAATATCACCAGCTTGGATGAAAGGAGACAGAGCAGTTCATAAAGAAAAGAAGCTTCTGAACTTCCAATTTTCTGCAAGCATGCTGAGAGAGCTATGCTGCTCCAAATATGTACCACTTATTGTAAAGGTATAGCCAAGAGCCTACAGGAATTAAACTACCAAGCTCAAAGGGCAGAATTGGTAACTAATCAAGGAATATTCCCTGCCTCAGGTTAGAGAATTGACAACACGTACCCAGCTGAATTTCAAAATTACTAAGGACTAGTTGCTGTTATGTGTCTTACATATATATAATTGTGATAAAATATACAATACATAAAAGTTACCATTTAGCCATTTTTAAGTATACAATTAAGTGGCATTAAATATGTTCATATTGTTTATAACCATCACAGTATTCATCTTCAGAACTATTTCATTATCCCATTAAATTGCTTTTACCCTGCCTCTATCCATCCTCTCATAGTCACTAGTCTACTTTTCATGTCTATGAATTTGACTCTTCTAGCACCTCATATAAATGGAATCATACAATATATGTCCTTTTGTATCTGGCTTATTTCACTTGGCATAATGTTTTCAAGGTTCACCCATGTTGTAGCTTACATCAGAATTTCATTCCTTTTCAAGGCTGAATATTATTCCATTGTATGTATATACCACATTTTGCATGTACATTCATCTGTTGATGGACATTGAGTTGTTTCCATCTTTCAGCTATGGTAAATATTGTTGCTGTGAAAACTGGTATGTAAATATCTGTTTGAGTCCCTGCTTTACAATTCTTTTGTATATAAACCTAGAAGTGGAATTGCTTGATAATATGGGAATTCCATGTCTAACTTTTCAGCAAACTGCCATACTTTTCGGCAGCAACTGTACCACATATTTGTGAATATTCCAGTTTTCCTTCTGTTATCGATTTCTAGTTTCATTCCATTGTGATCAGAAAAGATACTTTGTGTGATTACAACCTTCTAAAATTTAGTTAGACTTGTTTTGTGACCTAATATATGGTCTATCCTAGAGAATGTTCCATGCTCACTTGAAAAAAACATGTATTCTGCTATTGTTAGGTGGAGTGTTCTGTATATGTTCATTAGGTTCAATTAACTTATAGTGTCCTCAAGTCCTCTTTTTCTTTATTGATCTTCTGTCTGTTCTTTTCTACCAAATTGAGAGGGGGTTGCTGAAGTCTCCCACTGTTATTGTAGACCTGCATACTTTTCCCTTCAGTTTTGCCAATGTTTGCTTCATATTTTTAGAGTTCAGAGATTTGGCACATATAATATTGTATTTTCTTTGTGTATTGATCCTTTTATCAATAAGGATGTCTCTCTTTATTCATTTAACAGTTTTTGTCTTAAAATTTATTTGATCTAATTTTAGTATAGTCATCCTAGTTTTGTTTTGGTGACTATATTAGGAAATATACTTTTCCATCATTTCACTTTCAACTTATTTGTGTCTTTAGAACTAAAGTGAGTCTCTTGTAGACAGCATATCTTTGGATCATGCCCTTTTTAAAAAATCTATGCTGCTAATCTATACCTTCTGATTGGGAAATTTAATTTTTATTTATATATTAATAATCACTGATAAGGAGAGACTTACTTTTGCTATTTTTTAATTTGCTTTCTGTCTGATAGCTTTTTTGTCCTCATTTCCTCCATTACTGCTTTCTTTTGTGTTTAGTTAATTTTTGCATTGTCATATTTTGATTTCTTCTCATTTCTCTTTGTGTGTGTATGTGTGTGTGTGTGTGTGTGTGTATATATATATATATATATATATATATATATATATATATATATAGTGGTTATCATGGCAACTATGTATAATATCCTAAGCTTATGACAATATAATTTAAATTGATATCAACCTAACTTCAATTGTATACAAGAATTCTACTACTATACAGCTCCTCCCCCATTTATATTATTAATGTTACAAATTCAACTTTATACAGTGTATGTCCACTAACATAGATTTATAATTTTGCATTTATTATTTAAGTCCTGAGGAATATAAAAAGTGGAGTTACAAACCAAAATTACAATAATACCAATTTTTATATTTGCCCATGTGTTTACCTTGACTAGAGATTATTGTATCTTCATATGGTTTTGAGGTACTGCCTAGTATCCTTTTATTTTAACCTGAAGAATTCCCTCTAGCATTTTTTATTAGCAAGTCTAATGCTAATGAACTCTCTCAGTTTTTGTCTATCTGGGAATGTCTTAATTTTCCCCTCATTTTTGAAGGACAGTTTTGTTAGATATATAATTTTTAGTTGACAGGATTTTTTCTCTCTAACTCAGCACTTTAAAGATATCATCCCACTGCCTTCTGGCCTGCAAGATTTCTTCTGATTTATCACATGATAATATTATTGAGAATCCCTTGTATCTGACAAGCTGCTTCTCTCTGGCTGTTTTAAGGTTCTCTATTTGTCTTTGTCTTTTGACAGTTTGATTATAACATGTGTCTCTTTGGGATTTATTCTACTTGGAGCTTGTTGAGCTTCTTTGTATTTGTAGATTCATGTATTTAAGCAAATTTAGGAAGTTTTTGGACATTCTCTCTCCAAATAATCTGTCTTCCTCCTTTCTCTCTCTCTTCTTCTTCTGAAACTCCTATAATGCATATATTGTTCTTTTTGATGGTGTCCCACATGTCCCTTTGGATCTATTCATTTCTCTTCATTATTTTTTCTTTCTGCTCCTCAGACTTGATATTTTCATTTTCTGTCTTATGTTCACTTATACTTTCTTCTGCCTTTTCCAATCTGCTGTTGAAACCGTCCAGTGATTATTGTAATTCAGTTATTGCTTTTTACCAGCATCAGAATCTGGTTCTTTTTAATAATTTCTTTGTTGATATTCTCATTGTGTTCATATATTGTTTTACTGAGTTCATTAGTTTTTTTGTTCTTTTTTCCTTTGGCTCTCTGAGCATTTTAAGAAAGCTCTTTTAATGTATTTGTCTGACGTCTATGTTTCTTCATATATGGTATTTATCAATTAGTTTTGTTTCTTTAAGTGGATCCTGATTTCCCATTTTGTTGTATGCCTTGTAATTTTTTGTTGAAATTAGGCATCTGTAAAGACAGCCACTTCTCTCAGTTTTTGCAGACTGTTTTTTGCCTGGAAAGTCATCCACTGAGTAACTGGGCATGCTCTGAGCCTAGGAATAAACCTGAGATAAAATCTTTTTTTTTTTTTTTTTTTTTTTTTTTTTTTTGCAGTACATGGGCCTCTCACTGTTGTGGCCTTGCCTGTTGCAGAGCACAGGCTCCAGACACGTAGGCTCAGCGGCCATGTCTCACGGGCCCAGCTGCTCTGTGGCATGTGGGATCCTCCCGGACCAGGGCACAAACCCGTGTCCCCTGCATCGGCAGGCGGACTCTCAACCACTGCGCCACCAGGGAAGCCCAAGCTGAAATCTTAAGGTTTTCTCAGGTCTTTACTGAGCATTCATCTTGCCTGGGCTTATATGTGACTTTCTCTATTCCCTTTATACACATCTGCTTTTGAATGCCTTAATTTCCCAAACATTCTCATCCCATGGGGCCTTACATGGTCTACTGTATGTTTCCATGCACAATCTCTTGCCCGGTATATGTGGCTCTATAGTTCCCCTGTAGCTTTCACAAGTAGCAGTTGCCACTCTTCCTCATCTAAGATTTGAGTTAGGTAAGACAGAGACCGGTTCTTTAGGCAACACCCAGACAGATTAGAACATTGTGAGTATCAACTACTCTTCTCCGTCCAGTTCAAGGGTGAAAAGTGGAAATTCTTCTACTGTCTCCTTTAAACCAAGACCACACCATGAAGAAAAAGAGTGTGGAAATGTCGAATAATAATGCCTCAAAATTTCCTACAATTTTGAATGTGGACTTTTCTTTATTGGATGTTTGTTCGGTTGCTGTAAAATTTTCACTCTTCTGAAGCTCCTATAAGATTAGTTCAGTCAGTTCTGTTTTACTTTATTTATTTATTTTAAATATTTCATGGGGAAAACAAGGGCTTGGAAGTTCCTAGTTTGCTATTTTTCTGACATCACTTCATTTTTCCCATTCTGAATGAAAGCTTCTAGTACAGTTATTCAATCCACGTCTTACCATTTTATACTGGACAATTTGAGGGCAAATAACATGTTTTTAGTCTACATATCTCCAGACCAAAAGTGTTGCACAAAGGAGCCTCATACACATGTGGATCTGAGGCAAATGATGAGATTTGAACTTTGAGCTGCTGCCATAGTGGAATGAGACTTTTGAAAGAGGAGTGCATGTATTTCAAATGTGGGAGATATGAAAGGTTTTATTAGAGGATATAGTGTGGTAGATCATTTTCAAAAATGGCCAAAAGGAAATTCTCTCTTTCTTGTACATATATGCTCAACCTTCCTTCTAGTGAGGTGTATTTCCCTTTCCCTTGAACTGGAATGGCTTTTCAACTTGCTTGGATCAATAGAATATAGTTGAAATGATGCTCTTGGACCACCAAGCCAAGGCCTTAGAAGGTCTTGTATCTTCTCCTTTCAACCTCTAATTCAGCCATCATGTAAAGAATCTTAGGTTATGTCACTTAATTGTGATAGACCACATGGAAATGCAGATGATATAGAGGAACACTAAGGCTACCTGTCTTAGCCTCAGTTAAGTGCAGTCTCATGATGATACCAGTCTACACCGCATGAGCAAACAGCCACCCAGCTGAGCTCAACTAATGTTACATATTAACCTTCCCCAAGCCCTAAAAACAATTGCAGAATCATGAGCAAACAAAATTGGTTGTTGTTTTAGGTCACTAATATTTTTGGGGGGGAGGGGCTGGGAGGAAGAACATTTATATGGAATTGCCACATTATTTGTCTGAAATGACTATTTAATATATTTTCATGAATCTATTCAATTTAGACTAAAAGCTATTTTCATTTTTGTAGCTGACCTCAGAAACTAGCCTTTGTTTAAAATGAGACTTCTATAGCATGTGTTTTTCTCGTTAAATCTACATGCTATAGAGGAAAGGGCATATATTTTGGGGGTATGAATTCTGGGTATTAAATTCTATTTCTGCCATTTATAAGCTTTGAGGCTATATTAAGTGATTTCATCTTTCTGAGTCAAGGTTTACTATTCTGTAAAATGAAGATAATAATTCTGACATAGATGTTTAGAAGGATGAGATATGCTAATATGTGGAGTTGGGTCCATATGTATATCTGCACAACCTACACAATTGCACATGGTGATGCTCTTGTATAAAACATAAAGCACAATTCCTGGCACACAGTAGGCATGTGAATAGTGGTAATTAAAGGAGCCCTCTTCTAAGAGGGGTATTTTTAGACACTGAAATGCAATGAGACTTCAAAGGTAGGAAGCTATAATAGAAAACTGACAGATGTTTGGATTATTAAGTTAAATTAATAACAAGTTTATACTTATAAAGGAATTGGAGCAGTGCTTGCATACATAGTAAGCATTAAATAAATGCTAGCTAGTATTATTGTTGTTGTTGCTACTGTTATTATTTGAACAGATGGCTTCACCTAACATCACTTCTGGTCACACTTGTTTATGTCAAGTCTGGCTTTATATTCTGGTACCTCACGCTGGTAAACCATCTTTGGGACATGCCTCTATCCCACAGGAGAAAACAGTGACACCACAATCTGTATCCTGTGCCCAATAGATATATCTATTTCATCCTGACATCCTCAATTAACCTTGCATCTTCTCTACCTCAGAAACTTTTAGTCTTTGAACTAATTTAATAGCTTCATTATTATTACTGTTATCTGAAGAACACAGTCTTAGAGAAATGCTTGATTGATAAAACTAAAATGTTCCTAAGAATGTTCTATTTCTTACTTTTCTTTCCTTCTCTTTCTCTCTCTTCACTAATTTGATAACCTACTATGTTTCAAGGAGTATTTGAAAAACAAAATATTTTCCAGTTTGCATTACATTAATTTAGCCACTTACTTTTTAGTTCAGGCATTTTTTAGTGTTAATTTGGTGCTGACAGGTGGTTTTTGACTTGGTGGGTTTTGTCTACAGTCTTCAGGACATCCTTTACTTCACACTTTTGCTCTAGGGTCAGAGTTCCACATATCTTAAGTCTCCCACAAAACAGTCCTCTGCTAAGCAACCTGCATCACTTCAGCTCAGTGGTAGCCTCAGACCTTTTGTATTTCTGACCAAATGTCCAGGCTTACTGACAGAATCAGTTACCTAATGCTGCATAACAAATCACTCTAATACTTAGTAACTTAAAAAAACAATAATTGCTATTTCTTAGCTTCTGTGGGTTAAATATCCAGGAGCAGCATGATTGGGCTGTTCTGACTGGAGATCTCTCATGAGGTCACAGTCAGATGTCAGCTGGGGCTGCAGTTATCTGAAGGTTTGACTGTGGCTGGAGGCTCCTCTTCCAAGGTGGCTCACTAATGTGGCTGACAAGTTGGTACTTGTTATTGGTAGGAGGCCTCAGTTCCTTTCCATGTGGGTCTTTTCACAGGACACCTTGAGTCTCCTAACAGCATGGTGACTGGCTTCTCTCAGAGCAAAAGATCTAAGAGAGAAAGTCAGAAGCTTCAATGTCTGTTGTGACCTAGCTTAGGTCACATCACTTTCCCCATATTCTGTTGGTCACACCAGCAGAGCTCTAAGGAGACTACACAAAAGAGAGAATACTAGAAGGTATTAAATTATTGGAGGCCATATCAAAGCCTGACAACCACATTATCATCATGCTTCATTGAGTTTTCAAGAGTGGGTCCAAATCTAAAATTTTGACCAGCCCAGCTATTGACTCCATATCTCAGGAAAAAGGTTCTCTTGTACTTTATGAACATAATTTCCTCCTTAACTTTCTTTAGAGCTGTTGTTCCCAACCAGTGGTTCTCGAATTGAGTATGCAATCCTTAATATTCTCTCTTATTTCAGAAAGAAGGAAGGGAGAGAGGGAGGGGGGGAAGAGGAAAAGAAGTAAGGAGGAAGGGAGGAAAATCCTACTTAATGTTTCTCATCTTTGTTCTTAAAGAGCTCTGGAGTTCCACTTGTCACACTGAAGATAGTATTTTCCAATATCTCATTTTGAAGGATCAGGCTCATTAATGAGTTCCAAACATACATTTCTTTCTCTACTGGTTGTATCAACTTGTTCCTTGGTGTTTTTACAGGCTCTCACGCTGCTTTCATGATGTGAAAAGTGATATTTTTACAAATATGATCTTCTTGGTTTAGACCTTCTCTGTATATACAGAGGATATTTAGTATTTCTCATCAAACTCACAGGATGTGTAGCAATCAAAATTTTTGCCAGTGTCTTCCCTGCACACATATTGCTTTGGAAAAAAGCATATATTTGCATTTGAAAACAAAGATCTATATTGATGGTGCAGTCCATAATTTGGGTTTCCTTTTGCTAAACTGGTCACGTTATTCTCTAAATCATGTAGACACTGGCATTTAGATGTTTTTAGGCACAAATAATCTAACGGGTAAGAGCTTGGACTCTGGCATCTATGCCTGAGTGTGAATCATGGTTCTGCCAGTTACAAATTGGGGGGCATTTGGCAGGTTATTTAAATTTTCTATGTTTCAGTTTGCTCATCTGTAAAATGAGATTAACAATAGAGCTAACTCTGTAAGGGTTACCAGTTCAACACCTTTTAGCCATACTCAAAAACCAGTTTTGAAAACGAATCTAAACCAGCAGTAGCCATTGTGTTAACGTGTGAAGTGAAATGGTATAGGAAAAACCGCTTTGAAAAGCTAAGACCACTCTGACAATATTCTGAAAACACACCTGTATGTATTCTTCCTGCAGATGAATTCAGACAACTGCCACTCTGGGAAAACAGCCAATTTGTCACACTAGTAGATGTATCCAGTACAAAATAGCAGAGATAACTTCAGCTTTGACATAATTCAGACTTTTAAACATCAAATTCAATATTAAATGGAAATCAAGTTTCACTTTTTCAAAGAAATATTAGATCTCTGTCTTTGACGTCTTCATAGATCCACGGTTCTCTATGGCAGTGGGGTCCTCTTTTAATAGAACACTTTCGTCAATTAAAAAAAAGGGAAGACATGAATCTCAACAGATAAGTATTTTTAATTTATTAAATATACACAATTTCTATGCTAATAATATATGCATTAAGAATATACACAAAGAATAGAAAATCTCACATAATGAATGAAAAAAATAGTGGTTGCATTTTTTCTCTGAGTATTTCAATGGATTATCTTGTCCGCAGAATGGGATGTACACATCCTACTTTGGAGATGGCTGCTTACTCTTAGTTGAACAAGAACAAATGGCTGATTAAAACGACAATGAGAGACTACTACACATCCATTAGAATGACTATAACCCAAAACAATAACAACATGAAATGCTGGTGAAATGTATAGAGCAAAGGAGCTCTCTCATTCCTCGCTGGTGAGAATGCAAAATGGTGAAGCCACTTTGGAAGGCAGTCGGGCAATTTTCAACAAAACTAAGCATAGGTTTATCATAGGATCTAGCAATCAGGTTCTTAGGTATTTACTCAAATGAGGTGAAAACTTATGCCCACACAAAAACATGCACATGAATGTTTATAGCAACTTTACTCATAATTGCCAAAGCTTGGAAGCAACCAAGGTGTTCTTTGATAGGCGAATGGATAAATAATCTGTGATAATCCTTACAATGGAATATTACTGAGCAATAAAAAGAAATGAGCTGTCAAGGCATGGTACAACATGGAGGAAACAAATGCATTTTACTAAGTGAGAAAAGACAGTTGGAAAAGGCTGCATACTGTATGACTCCAACTGACATTCTGGAACAGGCAAAACTACAGAGACAGTAAAAAGATCAGTGGTTGCCAGGGTTTCGGATGCGCGATGATGGGGAAGGTGGGCAGAGGAATGAATAGGTGGAGGAAAAGCAGTATAACTAATCCATATGATACCATAATTGTGGATACATTACATGCATTTGTCAAAACCCATAGCAGGTACAAGGCAGAGAGTGAACTGTAAACTATGAACTTTACTTAATAATAATGTATCGATAGTGGCTCATCAATTACAGTAGATATACCACAGGAATGCAACATGTTAATAATAGGAGAAACTGGGTGTGGAAAGAGGGAGACGTATGACAGCTCTCTGTACATTCTGTGTACTAAAACAAAATAAGCCAAATAAAAACTATTTAAAAAGCATAGCCTCTGAAAAAAAAATTAGTTGATTCGACTGGTTTGACTTGGGTGGCTCTTTGAGAATGATGACAGACATCAAGTTGAAGTCCTCGTGGACCATATTTGCAACATGATAAGGAAAGGACTGTGTTTCTCAAACTTCTACTCTAAGCGAAAGTCAGTGTTCCCTTTCTGGAAAGACTTTCGGCTTTGAAGCAGCCAGATTTGAATCTGTGCTCCAATACTTACAGTCACATGGCCATGAGCAGCTCACTGAACTGTTATCTCAGTTTCCGCATCTGTAAAATGGAGCTAATTGTTTGATATCTAACCTTATAGGGTTAGCGTAAGGATTAAATTGGGAGACGTACGTAAAAAACTAGCCAGCAGTAGGCACCAATGAACAATAGCTTTTGTTAGGGAAACCCAAGTAACTATGTCTTAAGAACCATCGTTACATATTCTACCATGGCTTATACATTTATTGAAATTAAGACTCATGATGTCTATTAAAAATTCTCTCAATGACACTCAAATTTACTGAAGCATAGGAAATAACTGGGAACTGTAATAGTTCTAAGAAATAAAATAAAATGAGGCTAACGTAAATAGAAAGGAGTTACCTACTGGCTTTTCCCAATTAATTAGCATACACTCATTCAATTATTCATACCTTAGGGAACTCATTTAGGCAATCAGGTATCCCATAAATATTCATCTTATTTACCTTCAGTGTCTCTGTCATTAGGATTGGAAATTGGCAGTGTTTTCTCAAGATATTTCACAACTGGTTGCTTTGAAAAAAATTACCTGAGACTCAACTCGTATGTCATTAACAGTGAAAACGATCCACCACAAGAATGCTGAATTAACAAAGGGATGGTCTGTCCTCATTGCCAACTCCCAGGCCTCCATCCTCTACTTGAGAGACACGAGCTCTCTCAGTGGGCCAGCGATGGGACCGCAGAGGTGCCATTCTGACCTTCGGCCACTAGCATGTGCTCTTGAATAGTTTTTCATGGCAGTCATGCCCTGGGCCCACAGGAACGGAGAGGCTACACCTCTGGTTCTAATTTGTGGAAGGGGCAGAAAAAATGTGATTTATAAGTGCAATAGCAGTGTGCCACCAGCACAGACATGACCTCATAGAAGGAGACCCTTCAAGATACCAAGATTGGCAGGAACAGCATTTTCAGAGGGGAATGTGTCATCAGGACAGGCCACATAATTTGCAGGACCCAGTGCAAAATGAAAATGCAGGGTCCCCTGTTGAAAAATTAAGCATTTTAAGACAGCAACGTGGGCTCCTTCCAAGTGCCAGGCCCTGTGTCACTGCTCAGGTTGTACACCCTTGAGGCTGGCCCTGTGTGCAATACGATGACAACGTCTCCCTAAGTGCCTGGACTCCAACAACAAAACAGGTATGAGTGACCCTCCCTGGTTATTAGGAAGCCAGTTTTGCATTATCGATACTATTTTTTGAGTGCTTATTAAAGCTAGGCCTTCTGCTAGGCTGACATTATCTCTAACCCTTAGGATATGCCTCCTAAATAGACTTTAGTGTGTCTGCTTTACAGGTAAGGAGAATGAGTTTTAGAGAGAGCGAGTGACTTACACAGAGTTTAGAAGGGACTGAATCAGGTTAGAAACCCAGGTTTGTCTGTCCGCCTCCAAAACCCACAGGCTTCTCATGTGGATCGTGTTGCTTTGTAAAGTTGGAACTTAGGAACATCTGAAATATAGCACATGCACTTTGAGGGGTAACTTTTCTATTTCCAATCATTTTATTTACCTTTAAAGATTTTGTAACACGCCTCAGCTCCCCTCACCAGGCCGAGAACTCCCTTCCTGTGATAGGAAACACTGCAAAATAAAATTTACAGGACAAATTACAAGTGTTGCTTCTACCTCTTGCCCTCCAGGCTGCAGACAAAAGCTCTTTTCATTGTGTCAAAGGGATAGAGTCAGCCGAATAGTATAAACTAGAAGGACAATTTAGTTTCCAAGAGGAGCCTAGTCTGAACTTTTTTGATCCGTGCTTGAAATAAATCAATATGGTGCAGGACAGGTCATGAAAGACACTTTGAGAAGGGGAAGGTCTTTAGAATATAGAGTAGGTCCAAGTTTTCCTCTCACCTTCCCACTCACAAATTGTGTAACAACCAGGGGTTTGGGGGGGAGTGGGCAGGGAGTGTATCTTGGAATGGCCTTTTGAAGGTCTTTTCTTGCTTAATGGTAAGGAAACAATTTCAGAATGTCCCCACATTTGGAAAGGAAGGCTCCTTTTTGTTTGAAGCTTAGCAAAGCTACTTTGGTTGCCATGAAGACAGACTCAGTCCGAAGGACCTTTTTAGGCTGCGCTCGTGTTGGAAGCTACGGCCCCCTTGCAGCCAACAAACAGCATGAGTGGCCCAGCTTTCCCAAAGCTCCGCTGCTCATTAGAGCCATCAGTTAACCCCCTGCCCCTTCCCGTTGCCTATTTATTATAATTAATTTTATGGCCCCTTTAAAAAAAGAGAGAAAAGAAAGGGAGACCTCTACATTTTATGCTACATTGCACAAGCAATTGAAAGTTACGGGGAAGGAAGAAAAAAAAAATCCCAGAACCAAATGTTTAGCAGGCTTTTCTTCTATTTTAAATGAGCAACCTATTTAAATCAATTATCAGCTCAAAATGAGCAGGCTGATCTAATTAGTCTTGGCCCCTGGTGGGTTAATGAATGAAAGGGAGGTGCTTGGTAGATGTGGGCTTTGGAGTCTTCGGAACTGACCACACTAACACAGATCCCTTCTGAGTTTCTAATTCTTATCAGGCAGAATTATAGAAAGAAATAAAGACAAGCACAGGGAGAGTAGAATGAGAAAACGGGAGGCATAGAGGAGAAATATTAGTTCCATTAGCAGAATGACTAAGCATTGCATGGCATATTTTCAGCCTGTGTTTTACCAGACACTGATCATTACTGTTTGATAAGTAGTTCAGAATTGTAAATAAATCAGTTCGTATTTTCTTTAAGTGTGTTTCAAATGGAACAACGTATTGACTTCAGAAGCAAACGTGCTGGTGAGTGATGACAGCACAAGCCCTGAATCTTGGCACATATAACCTCCTCCCGCTTCCTGCCCCACTCATGTCCAACCCTTTATTCAATCACGATGGTCCCTGGCCATTAATATGTGCTTAATTAAGGAACTAATATAAGGAAGCAGGAGTGGGAAATATGATCAACAGTAAGTTTGTGATTGTTGCACCGGAAGGTCTCAAGTTTCCCAGGATTTTTTTTTAATATGTCTTTTTGAGTATTCCTCTGTACAAGGAAGTAGATATTTGCTTTTTGGGCTATGACATTTCTTACCCCAAATGTTAACTCTTTGGTAAATGTTACAAGTGTTTACAGTTTGGGAGTCTGATGTCTGTTACTTTTTGGGTTACTCCTTTCTAATGGAAATTATAAGGGCCTGAGGTCAGGCAGAGCAGCTCTGCTTAAGTGTGTGAACTTAAGGAACTTTCTTCCTACCTCTGATCCTCAATTGTCTTACCTCTAACATGGGGATGATCTCACTTGGTTGTTCTGAGAACTGAGATGGTACGTGTAAAGTGGCCACTATATGTGCCCTACCTCTCTCCTTCCTCATTTGAAGAGTGTACCTAAGGATGTTTTGGCAAAAGGCAGAAGTGAACTTGCATTTTGCAAAATAATGCAATAGGATGTGAATATTTCTGCATAAATTTTCCCTTGAATGGGATCACTTTTTAAAAACACTACTTGAAGGAATATAAGAGTGAGTCTCAGGTAACCAAGCCCTTGCCTCCGATTGAGGATGGGGAATAAAGAAGGAGACTCCATAAACACCCTGCTGTTTAATGAAGATAGCCAACAGGTATTTCTAGATTAGAAAAGCATCAATGAAAGGCTGAAAAGAACCAATATTGTCAGTAGGTTTTCAGGAGGCCAGTCACCATGGGATGGAGTAGGGGCTGTGGAAGGTTAGGTGAATGTACTCAGGCTGCCTGAGCCCAGCCTGTGATGGAAGGAGGTGAAGGCCTGGTTGAAGGAACTGGTTGAAAATATACTACTAGGTATGGAAGAACCACTCTCCATAACTCCTCTACCTAGTTCTCCTCCCCCCACACCAGTTTTTATTTCATCAGGGTCAGAGAGATTTAGGAGATATTGGATCATCTTTGAACTACAAAATGAGTATGTTGGCTGATGTGGCAAGATGCTTCTTTGCCGCAAAACAGCTATACCCTTTAAGACATTTCTAAGAACTCAGTCTTTAATCAATGAAATGTCCAGACACATTGGCCTTTACAGAAATCAAAACCCCACTGTTCTACGACCACTTGGAGAGATCATGATACTTTTCACCAAGCACCCAATACCAGCACCTTATCATCCATTGTTTAAGGCTGGGAAGTCTCGCACTGAAACTACAAAATGCCTTGTTGGAGATGAAAGTGGTAGAATTTGGAAGATGAGGGAAAACTTTTCAGAATCTCATGTGAAATGGATTTTGGCTTTGTGGAGCAAAGAGTGGGTGTGGGAGGATTCAGAAGCACATATAAAGGAATGGAAATAATTTGCTATTTTTAGAGACACAGAAAGACATAGAGAAAAAAGGGAAGAAAAAATCTTTTGCAGCCAGGAATTGCAAACTTTGTAGTTCATCGTAGTTTCAACATGGGTTCTTACAATGATTTATTCAATTAACCTCTTGCCTGTAACCCCCATCTTTAAATAAGCAGAATCTGAGAACAACAATTATAACTTTGCTAACGAGAAACTGGGTGAGTATTAAGTGTTTAAAAATCCCACTATTGGAGCCTGGTAATTTTTAAACATATAATTACCTCTTTTATTATGCTTTGATTAGATTAAAATTAATGCATTATTAAGTCATGATATGTTCAACCATCTAGACCTCTGTATAGACACAGATAGCAATTCCTTTATTTCCCCTTCCCCAGGTCTAAGTTAATTAAATTCCCTTTAATTATAATTTACTAAAAAGCTTCACTTTTGCCACTATTATGTCTTTTGAACTTTGAAATTTGAAAAAAAAGGGAACCTTAAAATGGTCTTTTACAGGAGAAATGAACTGTCAGCGAATTCAGGCAAAATTAATTATTTCAGCTTGATAAACCTTTTCATCTATTTGACTCCTTATACAGAAAAGCCAATTAATAATGTCAAACATGCTTTGCCTCCAGGGACCTGCAAGTTCTAATGAGTCTGTTTACTGTGGAGTGGCTAGCAAAATGAGCTTCATGTAGAAATTTTCTAATCGCGCCACACCTGTCAAGCTCAGTCTCATTATCTGTGTACCAAGGGCAAACCTCATTTTGTCAGTAGTGGTTTTCGAAGAACTAACAGATGCCTGGGGGAACATGCAGGACTGTCCTCCAGTAGACGAGTCACTTAATTAACAATCAGAGCAGCAGGGTGAATTCCTAATGCTCCTTAGTCCCGACCTTCCTCATCCCAACTCCACGCGCCCCTCTTATCGGCGACTCGGAGCCTCGGTCCTTCTCAGCGCCGCCGAGCGCTCATCGACCAGGACCTCTTTCTCCTGGGTGCTTTGAGGTGATGATTGATGAGGTGCCTCTGGAAACAGTGATTAAGCAAACGTGTATTGTACCACGAGTGGGCCAATCTGGGGACCCGGGCTCCACCTGCCCAGGAGCTGATAATTGTTTGGTTGGTGGGGCGGAGCCTGTAGCAGAGGGCGTTGACAACCACCCCTAAAGGAAACCACATATTCCCCCCTACTCTCCATTTGCCTCTGACTTGCAGGAGGCCCAAATATGCAGAATTTGACAGCAGGCAGGGGCCCAGGATTCGGGAAAGTACACATGCCTTAGAGCACTGCTTCTCAAGCTTTGATGCACCTTGAATCACCTGGGGATCTTGTTCAAACCATTTTCTGATTCAGTGAGTCTGGGCCTGAGACTATGCATTTCTGACCAGTTGATGCTGATGCTGCAGGGAATGTGAATCATATACTGAGGCCAGGGTTGAGACCAGTGATCTTGGACAAGATGCTAAGCCTTTCTGGACCTTCAATCCCACCTCTGTAAAATATTACAGAAGATTCAGTTCCTCCCTGTTGGCTTTAGGATAACAGACAAACTCCTTCATGTTTATGGAGACCACAATATTCCCCCAATACCCAGAAAGATTAAACTGGCCCATCTCCCCATCTCTGAGAAAGAATCATGCCGGCTCTCTACCCTGAGTTCTGAAGATCAACACACTTCTCCAGTCGTCTTGTTTGAAGAGAATTTGTCTTGACTAGGACCACATTCCCAGCTCTTGAGGTAATTTTATAATACTGCATCATGCCTGAGAAGAACTGAGATTTGGAAGAGAAGCCTGGAGAGGCAGTCAGACTCAGGGATTAGATGTCCAAGAGTCCTGAATTCAAAATGGAAATCTGCCATTTATGGGCAAGTGATTTATTCTCGTGCTGGCTCAGTTTCCACTTCTGTAAAATTGAGGGATAATATCTAACTCACCTATTATGATAAGGATTAGAGATAGACTCGACTAAATGGTAGATATTTATTACTATGTATTGAAATAATCTGTGGAAGGGCTTTGACATTAGATGAGTGCCATCCATGTGCAAGGTACAGTACTATGACTTTTTGATTTATTCACAAATGTTTTTCTCTGTCTTCTCTGAGCAATGTAGTGTCACTGAGCTATGGACTTAAAGGTCTAAAATAAATCAGACAGTTCACATAAAATCAGGCAGTGGGCTTTGAGGAAATCAAACATTGTCAACCTCTCCTTGCATTAGCTTTATTTCCCCAGGAAAAGTGTGTTTCTGGGGAAATCCCAAAGTGTAGCTGATTCAGCCAGAGCCTTCTAATTTCTTAGCCCAGGGAGCAAAAGAAAACTGGAAAATAGAGCCTGATTAATTCTGTCAACACTCTACTAGATTGCTTTCTATGCTGCCCTCCTGTTGAATATTGGGCAGAGAGATGGCTGGACGCCAAGGGACTCTTCTGTCCTCCGTGTATGCTTCAGCTAAGCTGACACTGTTGTGTCTCCCTTCGACCTTTAGACTGTTGGTCACCAGAAAATATCCTCAGGCGCTTTGCAATGATTAAAAGAATTTTTGAGCAGTATTTCACATTGTCCTCTTTCAATAAGCGGAAAAGGCTTAGTCCATTTTTAAGTATGATGTTTTTCCATACTGATATCAATTTGTTTACCCAAACAATAAAACTACCATCTCTAATTTTAGAGAATTAGGTATTGATGTGGAAAGAAGTCACAGAGATGTTTCTTTTGGGCCAGAGATTTTCATACTGAGTTCTGTGAAGCCCTAGGTTTCCAGGGAAATGTCTTGAGATGTCTCGGAAGGGAGGGAACAAATGAGAAGGTGGGGCCACGGGCCTCCCATCTTAGTTTCAATCAGGTCTGTTTGTATCTGTTTTATATATTGGGGTTCCATTAAGATTTTATTTGAAAAAGGCACTGTGACTTTTAAAATGTTGGGAATCATTGCTCTAGGTCAAATTTCTGTGCTAACAAGGATGTCAGATCTTATAGCTTTAGGGTCCTCATACCTCAACACAATGTCCTTGCTTACTGCAGCCAGCATTGCTCATCCTGCCTTCCCATTATCCTGATGAGCTTTACCTTTACAGAAAAATCTGCGGAGAGTCCATAGTTCCTTATGCTGACATACTGCTGATAAATAGTTATGGGGAAGGCTGTCCATCTCGTCTCCTTTTTTGTATCACAAGGGGGACTAGAGAAAGTGTAGAACAAGTATAGGACATGGCAGGCCCATTTTATTCACACTGATGGCAGGTAAGAAAGTTCTTTGGGATTCCAAAGTTGTGTTCCCCATCATAATCTTGGTATTGCCAAATCCCCATCTACATTTTAATGGAGAACACATTTTTAGGGTCACTCAAGTATTAAGCATCTTTAAATCGTGTCTGTAGACTGCATTTACACACAGAACATTGGACTTTCTATGACTATGGAAGAATATTCCCCTTGTTTAGTAGAAAACTACAGATTTCAGAGTCTGACAGAACCGTTCTTTATTTTGTTCTACCGTTTACTGGAGAGATGCCTTAAGTGAACTAGGTACTCAGTGCTCAATTTATCCCTGTATTTCTGGACAGATCTAGAAAACAGATCCCTCTCCCTATTTTCCCATCATGATTCAGAGCCAGCTTATGTTAGTAAAAATATTTTGGTCCAACCCAAAATACGGTGGGGTGTCTGATTGGAAAAAATGGTTCAAAGTAGATTTCAGTTCACTCTAAGCAATTCATTATTCACCTACCAAGCACCTATCTTATGTCAAACACTGTTCAATGTACAATGAGGACTACATACAGAGGTGAGTCAAGCATACATCCTGGAGCAGAGAGACACAGACCACAGTCAAACTGGAGTAAGGGCTACAATAGGAATTACACTCTGACATCTTGAATGACTGACTTCACATTCTATACACCCTCACTAAGATTGGAATGTTTCCTCACATGCTCTACTCCCTTCATTTTACAGGGAAGAAACCAAGGTCCTGAAATGAGGAAGGCCTTATGGAAGGTCACATTTCTTGTCCCCCAGGTTATAGCAATTTTTATTTCACATAGGTGTCAACTTAAAGAACACCATATCACGCCACCTGATGACACATCCTGGGCAGGTTGGCACTAATTCCATACTTATTTATGCTTTTTTTTTTTTTTTTTTTTTTTTGCCATACGCAGGCCTCTCACTGTTGTGGCCTCTCCCGTTGCGGAGCACAGGCTCCGGATGCGTAGGCTCAGCGGCCATGGCTCACGGGCCCAGCCGCTCCGCGGCATGTGGGATCTTCCCGGACCGGGGCACGAACCCGCGTCCCCTGCATCTACAGGCGGACTCTCAACCACTGCGCCACCAGGAAAGCCCCCATTTATGCTTTAAGTCTACCTTCTTTTAGTAAGTCTGGAAGCTTTTCCCACTTTTGAAAAGAATGTAACTTTCACCCTTCACAGCTTTCCCATTGCATTACCGTGTCTGTCCAGCTCTCCTGGCAAGCCCATGAGCACTTCTGAGCTCGGCAGAGCCCTGTGGTTAGAAAGAGCTGGTGGAAGTTAACACAGATTTCTTGCTGCCGTGTCAGTTTTGTGACTTCCCAGAGATTTTCTAAACCTCCTTTTAGCAAAGCGACTAGAAGGGCTGGAGGCAGGGGAGTCATAAGCTCAGTAGTAGAGAAACTCTGCCTGGCGATGCCATGGTGAGTGATATTTAAATACAGTGTCTCATTACTTTCCTAGGACAGAACTGGAGTGCACTCACACTCATTCTCTGGACTATGACTCTCCATGAAGTGCACTTCTAGAGAAGATTTCCATGCTGCATTTCCTGGGAAGCTATCCTTTGCTCAACTTCTTCATTTTGATATGATAACAGTACCCACTGAAGACCAGAATACCCAGTCAATAAAAAATGTACAACTTAGCTTATCTTTAAAAACAAATTTGATTGAAGTATAGTTGATTTACAATGTTGTGTTAATTTCTTCTGTATGACAAAGTAACTCAGTTATATATATATATATATATATATATATACAACTTAGCCTATCTTTGAATGTTAGGTTTTGAAAATAACCTGGGAAAGCATATTGTGGAAATAGAGATGTTTATTTATTTACCTCGTTTATCATAGGCCAGATACTTTGCTAAACTATGAGGAGTAAGAAATAAGAAAGTTATACAGTCATGATGCAGTAAAGAAAACCTACAAGAAAACATGGGTTTGCACTTCAGGCTGGTAATTTAAATAATAGTATGATGTCCAAAGCAGTGCTGGCATAAATATATCAATGAAAACTTTGTAGAGGTGTAAGAAGTGAATTGGATCTCTAAGGGTGAGTGAGAACTCTCTGGGTGCAACTTTAGACAGAGAAAATTTCCTGGGGACTCTTAGTTAGGCCCGACAGCTAGACATTTATTCCTAAGACCCCATGAAGCCAGTTGGTTATTGAAGACCTTAAGACAATATCATAATGGTTAAAGAGAAGATTCCAGACCCGATTGCCTGAATTTGGACTAGTTGTACCAATTCTTAGCTAAGGGATCCTGTGTAAGTTATTTACCTCTCTGAGCCCCAGTTTCCTCGTTTGTAAAATAGATATACTAATAGTTACTTCCTTGCAGATAGTTAGGAAGATTAAATGTTAGAGGTACCCACATTAGTTTCTTAAGACCAATGCTTGGTGTTTAGTATACATTACTTACATTGTATTATTTGTCCCTCCCACATTCAAATATCTCTATGATTTCCCTGTTACAGTGCCTGCTACTAGAATTGACAATGTGTTAAGCAACAGAGACCAATTATCTTCCTGGCAAAGTGTCATTAGCTTGTTGGCCCAGATATAGTCAAAGATGGCCTGATCTCTTAGCAATATTTGCCATGGGTATGGGAGGAGTGGGGGCATATATGCTTCTTAGTTGTTATCGTTTTCTGTAGACATTTAGGAGGTAAGGCCAAGAATAAGGAAGCCTCAACAGTGTGGATGTCAAGGGAAGGACACTGAGGCAGCCAGGGAAGGGGGAAGTCTGGATAGAGAAGGCTAAGTACTAGGAGAGGCAGGGCAGGCAAGGAGGGCTCAGGAGGCTGGGTTGGGAGGGGTGTAAAGCAAGAAGATCACATTCAGAAAGCTAGATCCACTGGTTTTAGAAGGATTTACAAGCTAGGGTGATGGCACCAAAGAGGGAATTATTGATGTGTCTGTGGGTGATATGAACACCACTTCAACGAAAGTACCAGAAATGTCAGGTGATGTCATGCCTCATTCATTTGTTTACTGAGCTCCTCCTGGGTACCAGGAGAAATCATGGCAAACCTTTCATGATGCTTATATTCTACTAGGGAGGGGGAAACAGTGGGGGAACAGATTGCAAACAAATAGTATGTAGCATGTTAGATGTTATAAGTACTCTAAGGAAAAATAGAACTGGGTAAGAGGAGAGAGAGTGAGAATGGTGAGAGGGATTCCATTCTGGGAGGGAGTTCAGGGGAAGCCTCTCCAGTACAGTGACTTTTGAGCAGAGACCTGGAGGGAGTGAGAGTGTAAGCTGTGCTGACACCTGGGGGAAGAGTATTCCAAGCAGAGGGACTATAAGTGTAACTGTGGTAGCCAGCCTCCAAGAAGGTCCCAAAGATTGTTGCCTCCGAATACACATGTACCCCAGTGTGGTCCCTTTTCACATTGAAAAGAACTGACCAGTATAGAACATTGTGGAACTATAGTGTGACTTCCAGGGTTAGTTCAAAAAAGGTATTACAGCTTCTTCCTTGGTCTTTCTTTGATCACTCACCCTGGGGAAAGCCCACCACCATGTCATGAGGACACTCAAGCAACTCTGTGGAGGGGTCCACATGGGGAAGAACTGGGAGTTCCTATCAACAGCCAGTACCAACTTGCCAACCATATGCATGAGCCATCTTGGAATCAGATCCTCAAGCCTTCAGAAACAGCAGCCCTGGCTTATATCTTGAGTGCAACCTCAGGAGAGATTCCCATGCCAGAACCAGCCAACTAAGCTGCTCTCTCATTTCTGACCCACAGAAACTATATGAGATAATAAATGCTGATTGTCATTTTAAGCCATTCAATCTTGGAGTAATTTGTTACACAGATAACAAGTATGGGAGTGAAAAAATTTTTTTCAGCAGAATTGCTGAAGATGAGGAGTCAGCACTGAGACAACATCTAGGACCTGCTCAATAGAGTAGCAGGAGAAGCAGAGCAAAGAAACAGTGCCCAGGTTACTTGTTCTGTGTGTTTCCATGCCTTTTCTTATGCTCTCCCATCATATACCTTCCTCTCTCCTGTCATCACACCAGGTTTAACTTCAGGCCTAAACTAAGACTCTACCAAAGCTCTGATCCTACCTCCTGCATTAAGCATTAAACATTGTTAGTGAACTCCTGGAAGAAGAAGTGAGAGGAATATAAATTTATTGGGTTCATGTTATATGCACAGCCCTTTACATGTATTATCTAATATAACCTCCTACAACCTTATAAGGTAGGTATAATTACCTACTTTCTATAGATGGAAAAAAATGAAATTTAGAATGGTTAAGTAGTTTATCTTAGGACACATAACAAAGTGAGTGATCATTTGAATTTAAACCTCCAAAATTTTAAACTTTAGATTTAAATTGTTTTGTTTTTCTTTTTTCACCGTGCAAGACATTGGTTATGGAAAATTTGAAAAGTGTAGGAAGGCACACACACAAATTATTAGTAATCTCACAATTTGGAGATAAGTACTACTAATATTTGGGATTAGATAGGTCTAGTCTCTTTTTAAGCATTTTTTTTCAGTTTACAAAATTCGTTTAGACTATACAGTTTTAAAAAATATTTTGCATCCTCTAATATATCATAAACACTTAAAATTTTTTTTTTAATTTAGTTTTTGGCTGCATTGAGTCTTCATTGCTATGCGCGGGCTTTCTCTAGTTGTGGCGAGTGGGAGCTACTCTTCATTGCGGTGCATGGGCCTCTCATTGTGGTGGCTTCTCATTGCAGAGCACGTGCTCTAGGCATGTGGGCTTCAGTAGTTGCAGCACATGGGCTCAGTAGTTGTGGCACTCAGGCCCTATAGCACGTGGGCTTCAGTAGTTGTGGCATGTGGACTCAGTAGTTGTGGCTAGCTGCCTCTAGAGTGCAGGCTCAGTAGTTGTGGTGCACGGGCTTAGTTGCTCTGCGGCATGTGGGATCATCCTGGACCAGGGTCCGAACCCATGTCCCCTGCATTGGCAGATGGATTCTTAACCACTGCACCACCAGGGAAGTTCCCATAAACACTTTCTGTATTGTTACATACTCCTCTACGAGTAATGGTTGCAAGTAAATTTCATTTTTTATTAAATCAATGTATTTAATAAGAATTTATTATTGTACATTTATGTTGTTTCCAAATTTTCTCTGTTATAAAGAATCATGAAATAAGCATACTTGAAGACAAATCTTTTTTGCACATTCATGATTATTAGGATAAAAATTTTTACAGGTAGTATCACTGGTAAAATTTAAATTAAAATTTAATTTTTTAAGTTTAAGGTAAAAACGTAGGTAATGCTTCTGATACACATCACCAAATTGCTGTCCAGAAAGGTTGTACCAAACCTACTCCCACCAGCAGTACACAAGAGTACTCATTTCTCCACACATTCATCAGCATTAGAATTTGTATTAGAATTTTAAAAATCTGTTAGTTCTTTTAGTTTGAATTAAACTCAGATTTTAATTTTGAATTTATGGGATTCTGTTGATGAGTCACTAAAAGCTGCCCAAAGAAATCTTGGTGGAAAACATGCACACACTCATTATAAATGTTTATGAGGTTCTTGAATCCAAGGACACGTAGGTAATGTAAAATTTGTACAGGCACTGTATTGGTGAAGTACAGAGAAATAGGAGACACTTGCCTCCAAATATTAGTTTGTAACAGTTGAGGGAGATGAGGCTGAGGAGTGTTTTCACTACTATGCTATTAATACTATTATTACTACCATTCCTGTCAGTGACAGTGATAGAGGAGAGGTCATTAGGCCCAATCCAATCTCATGTGGAGTTGCATGGTTGCAAGGTTTGTGAAAGGATGGGGACAAGCCTGTACAGCTGCAAGGAGTCAATCACAGTCACGTGATTTTGAATCTGCATCAACAGGTGTGCCACCTGGGAGTCACTATCTGGATAGGTACTAGCTGGTATCACTCTGCTATGTGAAGCACTGTACTAGGCCCTTTGCAACAGCATCATGACTTGGGCATAACCTTCTTGTCACTGTCATGGTCACTGAGACTCCAGGTCATATAGCAAGTGAGGGAGTGGGCAGACCCGAGACTTGAATCCAACGAGTCTGACCCAATGCTTGTATTTTGCCTACCCCTTGTTTTGCATATTACTTCACAAAGTTGCTGAGGACTCTCCATACAGGCAGGTAGGCACAACGCCTCCTTCTCTTCTGCACTTGGCACCTGCCACTGTGAAAACAATGAAGCCGCTAAATGGTACCACGTGTCTACATGTTGAACTCCATGCTAGTCTGTGAATGGTACTGAACGCATCTGTGCCCAGCATCTGGTATTATAATTATTATGGTATGTTTTCATTAAATGTTGCCAACTAATGAAAGGAAATTAGAGAGGGAGAGAAGGAAGGAAGGAAAGGGGGAGAAAATAAGTGGAGGAAAGAAGGAACAATGGTCTTGAATCTGTTCCAACAATTTGCCCCAGGGCCCTGAAGACCACTGTGACCCAATGTGTTAACAAGTAATGGCCTATGAGAAGCAGATGATCTACCCACAGTTTTGAATTAATAGTGGTGGCAGAGTCAAGCAGAGTGAATCTCTAGGAGAGATTGGCCTCCACCTGGTGGGGAGCGACTCCATCTCTGGGTAGAGGACCACTCTTCCTAGAGTCTGAGGCTTTTCCGTGGATCCCAGGGACTCCTGGTTACTCTAGGACAGTTGGCGATAGCCCTGCACTCTCTGGGTAGTGGTGATCCCTCTTCTGCGTGGGGTGCTCCCTGGGTACATTTTACCTTAGTCTCTAAGGTGTGTCTGCCCTTCACTTCTCATTGGAATCACCCCAGGGGCCATGGCCAAGCTTGATTCCATGTTCCTGATGAAAAAGCATTTTTGGAAAGGGCATTTTCACTTAAAATCCTTTTTAAGCAGAAGCAAATCTTAACCTAATGTTCAAGGTGTCATCCTTTTGAACTTTCTCTTTTAAAAATGAACAAAACAAAACAAAACAAAACAAAACAAAACAAAGAAACAAAGCACATTCTGAACAATGATGGGTCAGAACATTACAGCTTTGTTGATTTTTTTTAAAACATTTTTTTGAGAAATGCTTACTCCACAGATCCTGCTGAAGAAGCCACTGAGAGAACATTCTCCTCTCTGGTGTGGTTTAATATAATAATTATTACGAATCACAGCAATAATGAGCCACATTCACCTCGAGTTATAAAAATTAAGTAATAGCGATCATAGGACTCTTTAAGGGTGTGATGCTTCTGTAATTCCCAAAGCATGCCCACAAACATGATCTCATTGGATTGCCACAGCAGCCAGGTGAGATGGGGAAGTGTTGATACAATTGGCCCCATTTTCAGACCAGATGGAAAGAGGTCAGGAATCTCGCTTAAGGTCACAGAGCCTATCAGTGGCTGGTAAAGAGCCTGGGCCCCAGCCTTAATAGTCCCGCATCTTTTACAGAACACTTGGGACAACCTAAACATGACTGCCCGTGTGCCTGGCTGTGGAATTCTACAGTTAGGTCTCTGAACTTTTCTCTCTTGCTGATGCCACCAACCGTGGCAAGAGCATGACTCCAAAGTACTCTCCCATTCCATCTAGCCTTCCCAGCTTTTACCAGGAAGCTGCCAGGCTAGTGGGAGGCAGCTTTTCATGTATGAGTAAGTTTAGCAGGTAGTTCAACCTGAGATTTCATGAGAACACACTCCCTCTTCCATTGGCCACAGGACAGAACTAGGCTGTTAATGATACAGTTAGGGGCTTGGGCTCTGGGCACAGCAAACCTGGCTTTAAATGCAGGCTCTGATTCTTACTAGTGTGTGACCTTGGACTGAGTACTTCTCCTAGCCTGTTTCCCCATGTAAAATTGGTTTGATAGTAGAATAAATTGCAGAGATGGTTTTGATAATTAAATGAGATATAAAGCACTCAGCACATAGCAAGCACTCAATACATCTTAGCCATTTTGATTATTATTAGTAGTATTAGCTGGTAGGATAGAAATTCATCTAGAAACCCCATTTGTGTCATTTGGACCCCAAAGATGGTATAAACACTGATGCCACCACAAAGTCATTAAGCAGGGAACAGAGTGAGGTTTTCAGAACCTAGCAGCCCAGTCTTTGGTACTGTTAGTTTCCTATGACTGCTGTCACACACTTAGTGGCTCAAAACAATACAGATTTATTGTATTACTGTTATATAGGTCAGAACTATGATGTGGGTCTCACTGGGCTAAAATCCAGGTGTTGGCAAGGCTGTATTCTTTTCTGGAGGCTCCAGGGAGAATTGGTTTCCTTGCCTTTTCCAGCTTCTAAAGGCTCCTGCATTCCCTGGCACCTGGCCGCCTTCCTCCAACATCAAAGCCAGCAACAGTGGGCTGAGTCCTTCTGTTGCTGGACATTGCATCACCCTGGCCTCTTTTGTCCCCTTCCTCCACTTTAAATGACCCTGTGATTAGATTGGGCCCACCCAGATAGTCCAGGGTAATTTCCTATCTTAAGATTGGCTGATTAGCCACTTTAATTCCATCTAAACTTTGATTCCCTCAGTTCTGTGGATTAGGACATGGACATTTAGGAAGGGGGTGTTATTCTGTTTACCACAGATATATGAGCTCTGCTCACTGAGTTAAAAAGTGGAAACAGAGTTGAGCACTTGGGAGCCACTGCAAGATCAAGGGAATGAGGAAGGACACTGGGCCAGGCAAACTGATCCACAGCTCAGGATTGTTATAGCTGCTGTTTATCGCCAACTATCTGCTGGACAATGTATATACATATTCTCTTTAATCCACATAATCATATAAAGTAGATATTACTAGCCTCATTTTATATGAAGAACCAGAGACTCAGAGGAATTAATTCATCCAAGGTTACCCAATGGGGTTAAGGTTTAACTTAGGCTTGACTCCCAAAGCCTCTACAGGTGTTTCTCAAAGAATGTTCTATGTGTCTGCATCAGAATCTTCTGGGGAGCTTGTTAAAACACTGATTCCTGGAATCCATCCCCCATCCCAACATCCTGGTTTAGTGAGTCTAGAATAGACCAAAGGATCTGCATTTAACAAACTCTCTGGGAGAGCAGGTGATTCCAGCATTCACTAACTCATAATTTCTACCCTCTTAAATTTGATGAGGTTTATTTTGTAGTCTAGTATGTGATCTATCCTGGAGAATGTTCCATGTGCACTTGAAAAGCATGTGTATTCTACCGGTTTTGGATGTAGTGTCCTGTAGATACCTATTAAGTCCAACTGCTCTATTGTGTCATTTAAGACCATTGTTGCCTTATTGATTTTCTGTCCAGATGATCTGTCCATGGATGTCAGTGGGGTGTGTTAAAGCCCCCAACTACTGTTGTGTTATTGTCAATTTCTCCCTTTACAGCTGTTAGAATTTGCTTCATATATTTAAGTGCTCCTGTATTGGTTGTGTATATGTTAACTAGTATAGTAATTTTTCTTGTATCGATCCCTTTATCATTATATAATGTCCTTCACAAAACCTATGTTTCTAAAGCACACAGCCCTGTGGTGAGCTGGGCACCAACAGGCAAACATGATCCAGAGTTTCGGGATAAAGAGCACAAGGAATCTGTAAATAGAGGGGAAACAAGAAGATCCCGTGAAGTGTTTCCTGATGGATGGCCTGGGCCAGGCCAGGAGTAAAAGATGAGATAGAGGCTGAGGCCTAACCTGGTTTCTCAGTTTTCTGGTTTCTCTGCCATCAGGGAGTTAGAGGACTGGCCTGAAATTCGCATAACATGTATCCGACCAGCTTTTGAGCTGTTCAGAGTGGGGAAGGGAAGGAAGAATGGGTCCATGTGAGTCACTGGAAACAAAGCCATACTAAGTGAGGAATACCTGCTCCCTTCCCTGGTGTGGGGAATCGCAGGGCAGGGGTGGTTCCCAGGACCCTGCTTACTGCTGAGGAATGTGCAGGATCACAGGACACTGAGCCCCTCTCTGCTCACCACACTTCATTCCCTCCAGACCCAGTATCTGTTCTCCAGAGGTCAGACAGAGACCACAGAGGAGGGATGGGTACCAGGCTGAATCATCCTCCCCTTCACTTGGAGGAGAGTTGGGATGACTGCATGCGAGGTTAGTACCTCCTTTACAGACTTGTTCTCACAGAGGGAGGTGGCGTCCTTACCTTGGGCAAGTTCCTCTACCAAAGACATTTATGGAGCTCTTGTTTTGCAGCAAGTTCATCTTTTCATTACCTGAGGTGGGCACTGGTACCATCTGTCTCCTTGTCAAGTAGTTCCTGTTTCCTCCATTAACCTTCAAAAGTCCCTATCCCTTCACTGGTCTTGAGGTCAGTTCAGACATGGGCAAAAAAGGGGTGCAGCAGTGCTGAGATCTAGGATGCCCTGGAACAAGCTTTGGCTCCTCTGTGACCTCTGTCTATGCATTCTTGGCACCCCCTTCTCCTGGAAGTCTTGGATTTCTCACCAAATTAACTTCCCTAGAGGATATACACAGGCAAAGGCATTATCTCCCGATGGCTCTACCTGAAGTCCACGAGACACCTGCTAATAGTGTATCAGTGGTTTCTCTTATTCCCAGGTCTTTCCTTTGACCAAGTATTTTTACCAGACCATCTTTGTTTCTGAGGGTTCAGTTGACATAGGAAGGAAGCACAATAATGTTCCAAAAAGAGAGGAGGATTTTTACTAGATAACTTTGGTGCAAGTCCCAGCAGAACCATTTGCTTGCTGTCATCTTGGACAAATACCTCAACCTCCCTGGGACTCATTTCACTTGGTTGACTCACAGGGTCATTTTGAGGATTAAATGAGACAATGCATATAAAAACACATTATGGAGAATAAGATATTGTATACATTCGTTAAAAATTTATTGAGCCCATTTATTATTTATTCTATGTCACTCCCTGAGTGAGGGACTGGAGGAATGGACATTTAAGATACAGTGCAAACTGAAAGCATTTGCAGGACACAGCTTTCATTATTGTGATTAATAATAAGCTAACATTTGAAGGCCAGCAAGCCCAGCATAGTGATGAGGGTATGGGGCCTTATGAGGAACTGGCCATGGTGGTCACATGGAAGCCAGGGTTTGGGGACAGCCATTTCTTGTTAGTGACCTAGGGAGATCTCCACATGCACCCATGTCCCCTGGGATGGAATCTAGTCCACAGGAGGGAAGTACTCTGGTTTGGGCTTCTACGTCCTTCTTTCTCTCCTGACATCTACTTCTAGAGATGGTACTAGATTTTCCATCCATCCTTCTTGGAACCTCTTAGGGCATCCACTGGGCTTTGGTTCCTTGGCTCCTGAATATAGGGGAGACTCACATGCAGTCCCTTGTCTGTACTTTTTGGGGCCTGATGTGTTTCAGAAACCAGCTTTAGATTTTATAAAAACAATACTGTCCATATATTTCATATTAAATAACACCTCAGGAGGATCTGGGAGTCACCCCCAATCAAACGTGGAAGCATTTCTGCAGAAAAACATACAACTATTTTCCACTAAGTGGGGTCAGTAAACACTACCCATAATTTCATGTCACCAAATGAATTATGCTAAAATTTGTGATTTTCAGAGTTTTTTGAGTTTGGAATTGTGCCTAAAGGACTATGGATCTATAAGAGTTTAGGCCTTCAATTCAGAAAGTGACCACTCAGAGCAAATGCCCTTCTCCCCACTGTTACTAAGGGTTGATGTAGCTCATCATTGTAAAATCTCCCCTTGCCTCAAATGGCATTGCCACTCCTCATTCACTCCTTCAATCACTTATTTACTTATTCAATCATTCATTCATGTCCCCACAAATCAAAGTTGATTAATTTGTTCCTTCATTTAATAAAAATTAAGGTTAGCAATGAATTTGTATCAGACCCAGACCCAGAGCCTGAGAAAAGAAAGAGAAATGAGACATGTGTTTGCCCTCGGGGGCTCTCAGTCAGGTGGGGTAGACATATAGGAACACAACCCTGATGCATTTCAAAACAGAAAGAAATTTGGGGGAGGGGACCCAAGCAAAGGGTCTAGGCAAGACAGACTAAGAAGGTGATTTTGTGGAGGAGGGCCTTGCCTGGCCCTGAAGAACAATTAGATTTAATGGGCACAGAAGTTAGGGCCATGGATGGGGCAGGTGGGTTTCTAGATTGGGGAATGTGCACAAACATGGAGGGTTTAAAATCATGACACATTTGTGAACAGTAGAGGGCAAGCTACAGAGGGGTAAGTTCAGTAGCTGTGACACCTCTTAGCCTGTCTCTGAGACAGACATTGGTCCCATAATTAGGCTAGTAGGGCAGGCATCCCCACAGCACCCTCTAGGGAAGGCCTTTAGGAAACACCTTTAACTTTTATTCACAAATAACATTTCTTGGAGCCAAAAGACACCACCAGTAGCTATCTGGTCCTGCTCTGGTTTCAAACAGGTATTTGCTAACAAAGGCCACCAACGCAGGAAGTGGTAGATGGAGGGCCGAGTTTGACTGTCTTAACTCCCCAGACCAGCTGTCAAATCAGCCCCATGGTTAGACAGATCATTGATTAGATTCAAAGTCTAGCTCTGCTGCCTTGTAGCTGTTTAATCCATTTGAACTTCAGACGGATTGTTGGGAGAGGGGAGGACAGGTGGAATTATATGTAAAGACCCAGCAAATAGGATGTGTTCAGGGATTGCTCCGGATGTAAAGCCAATGAGGAGAGAAGTCTTCATCTTTGCTCACTGCTGTCTCCCCAGGACTTATAACTGGCACATAGTAAGAGATCAACATATATTTGTGGAATAATGAAGGACTCCTCTTCCCCCCTTTCAGTGACTAATGCATCCTTTTCTTGGTTTTACTTTTTTTGTGTCATTTATATTTGGTTTCCTATATTCAGTTTCTTGTGTGCTCTTTTGATTTGGGGGTATGAGATGGACACCACGCTCTAAGACAGGCCGGTGTTATAGGAAAAGATTTGTGATGCATTTGCTGACCAGACTAAACTCAAGAGCTGGATGGGCCCATTATCAATTTGGAAAAGTTCAACTCTATCTGACTGCTTCAAGGAGAGAAATTGTGTACAGCAAAAATAATTATCAAAAGGAAGAAATGATGAGATTAAAAACTCAAACTCATCTCTTTATCTCAAGAGGGACTGATACAGGGACTGACAGGTATACGTTAAGTGCCCAGTGAATGTCGAATGGAATAACAAACTAAGAAACAAATACATGAGTGATTGAGTGAATGAATGCATTAATTTATAACAGGAGAGGCGAAGGAAACTGTCATTGAAGGCTCACCATGTGTCAAATTCTGTGATGGTTGTTTAAATCTATTCATTAATCAAAAGAAATTCTCAATTTGGTAAGCCAGTACTTCCTTCTTTGTTGATAAATTAATCATTTCCTTGTAGCAGACTATTATCAAATATCCTAAATTTGAGATGGGTAAGTTTTTCTTTTTTCTAAAGTCTATGAAGGATATATAGCAATAAGAGAACTTTGGATGTGACCTAAAAAACATGTATGTGACATGGAAAATCTCACCAAAATGGTTTAGAAATGAACTTTTTTGGTTTATTTTTGGTGGAAGACTAGAATTGAGTAGACAGTCAAATTATGGGTTAGTAGGTTCATGCCAGCTGGGAGGTGAGTATACACCCTTCAAGATGGGGAAGAAGGAAAAGCTCTCCCTATACTCCACCTTTTTAAAAGAACCAGTAAATCAATCAAACAGATTCCTAGGCTATAAACACAAAAACACATCTTGGGAAGTATGTCCTGAATCTTTTATTCTTCTGAAGAATCCTTTATTCTCTTCATTACCTTTGGTGGATTGATGTTTGATTAAAAAATAATAAATTTTCAGCACTTTAATAAATATGATACGTATGCAATGGATTCTAAATATATACATAGTTTAATTTATTAACCTAATACCTATACTTTTCCACAAAAGAGAAAAACACTACTTACCACAGACCTGTTTTGACTGTGGCTTCATCCTCCTCCAAGACATTGATTCTTTCTTTACCGTTACTGGCCATAGAGGAATGACACCTTCATAGTATGGAAGCCACTGATTGGGAAGTTAAAAAAAGTGTGACAGCTTTGAAAAAAGACAGTAGACTGATTCAGCTCTTTCTTCTTATCCAGGTTACCAATGTATAACTGGGGCGATCTGGTGGAAAGCTCAGGGAAAGGGACTTAGAAATGTTGTTGACTCCTATCTCAGATGACAGTGGCTGGAACCATACATCCTTGATTGGAATTTGACTCTTGTATTTAATAGCTGTGTGAATTTGGCAACTTATTTAAACTTTTTTTCCCTTGGTTTATAATCTGTAATAAAGGAAAAGAGTTTAAAAACCCATATGTTATTTAACATTTATATAGTGTGTTTTTATTGTTGTTGCTATTAAAGTGAAGTTGGGGTATAATTCTGAAAAGAGGTTTCTGAAATTACATTTTGGTTCCTATACACATGAAAGAGCTATTTAAATGTTAATATCTTTTTATAGATTAGTGTCCTAATGCCAAGAAGAAACGGAAGCTGGCCATGATCTGTGGAGTGACCTGCCAATACTTGCAAGCTTGGTGGGGGCCCAGCTGTTATAATTCAGAGAAGGGATGAAAAGAAGAAAGAGAAGTGTCCTAAGAGAAGAGGAAGAAGTTGGAGGAAGGGGATTGGAGACAATCTCCCTTAGAGCAAATTCAGCTTACATCATTTAGAAACAAGCTCTTCTTTGAAGACTATTTGTAAAACCCATGAGCCAGGTCCAGATTGCTCCCCCCACCTCCCCACACACATAAGAGCTCATACAAGGGCTACTTGACTCCTGCCTGTAGATCTAGCTCTATCCCAGGCCGTGAAAACAAACCTGTTCATTATCAGTGGGAATTTAGGAAAGAGCAAATCAACATGGGGCTTGTCATAGTAAGGGCACCATAAGGTTCCTCTGAACAGCTTCATTTGCCCCATCAGCTGACAAGTGGGGATTAGCCAGGTTAAGGGTGAGGGGGAAGATGCACCAGGAAGAGAAAATAGCATGTATGGGAAGACCCTCAGGAGGAAAGCAAGATGAGCAAAGGGTCAGAATAGTATAAAAATAGGCTAGACCCTATGACCCAACCATTCTCCTCCTAGGTATATACCTCACGGAAAACATACATTGTGTGCCAAAAATATGTACTCAAATGTTCATAACAGCAGTCAGAGTTGGTAATATCCCCAAACTGGAAACTACCCAAATGCATATCAACAGGATGAATAAATGAATTATGACACATTCACACTGGAAAACTATTCAGAATGCAAATGAATGTACCACAACTATATACAACAATATGGTGGAGTCTTACAAACAAAAGGTTGGGTGACAGAAATCAGACACAAGCAGGTACATGCTATGATTGTGCTTATAGAAGGTGCAAAAGCTGAGTAGTTGTTCACCTTTGCAGGGTTGATGACCAGAAGGTTGTTCGGAGAGGGTTTCTAGGGTGCTGGCAATATTCTGTTTCATGATCTGGGTGCTGGTTACTTGGATGTGTTTAGTTTGGGAAAATTCATTAAGCTACACACTTAAAATATATGACCTTTAATTTATGCATGTTATACTTCAATAGAAAGTTCAAAGTATGGGACTAGACAGACAGGGACATTATAGGTCTTGTCTAGGTTTTGAGTTTCACCCTGCTTGTGCCCCTGACCCAGGAACTTGGAGCTGGCTGTTCTTTCTTCCTTTGATTACCTGACTACATGCCTCAAGTCCCACACTGCAATCTGGCCCCATCCCCACTGCTTTGTTCTGTATTCTCTCCTGTCCAGCTGTCTGGTATCTAGGTCACACTCTCTGACCACCACCTGAGATTCTCTCAGTATCTGCCCCTCACTTCAACTCTATGTCTCACCCCACTTCCTGTCCATACTGGGGAAGGGTACTATACCCTTCCCCAGAGTCTAGTGGGCAATCTCATTGGGACTTGAAGGGGAAATATTGGTTTTTTGCTACTTTATTTGGCTTAATGCCTAAGATGTCACAGATGGTCTCTCACTTAAGATCATACTCAGAATGTTTTTAAAGTTTATTATCTGATTTGGGTCAATATTTACTTTCTTGTTAGGTGACAAAATAATGACCCCATATGGTTTAAGTTACTTTTAGTTGGCTATTCTGTTACTTGCAGCTGTAGGCTTTGTAACGTGCATGTTGTAGTTCTGTATAGAAATAGCAGCCACTGTCTGTTCTTTATCTCCTCCTACAAGGGGTGGTATTCCTGTGAGCATGGGCAGTTTATCTAAACCCTTGGGGATTCAATTTCCCTCAGTGCTAACTTTGAGTTTGATAGTGTCTGGCCTTACATTTAGGTCTTTAATCCATTTTGGATTTATTTTTGTGTATGGTGTTAGGGAGTGTTCTAATTTCATTCTTTCTCCATCGTATATTCTAGGCCTCTTTTGTCATAGATTAGGTGACCACAGGTGTGTGGGTTTATCTTTGGGCTTTCTATCCTGTTCTACTGATCTATATTCCTGTTTTTGTGCCAGTACCATACTGTCTTGATTACTGTAGCTTTGTAGTATAGTCTGAAGTCAGGGAGCCTGATGCCTCCAGCTCCATTTTTCTTTCTCAAGATTGCTTTGGCTATTTGGGGTCTTTTGTGTTTCCATACAAATTGTAAAATATTTTGTTCTGGTTCTGTGAAAAATGCCATTGGTAATTTGATAGGGATTGCATTGAATCTGTAGATTGCTTTGGGTAGTATAGTCATTTTCACAATATTGATTCTTCCGATCCAAGAACATGATATATCTCTCCATCTGTTTGGAAGTTCCTTAAAAAACTAAAAAGTAGAACTACCATATAACTCAACAGTCTCACTATTGGGCATATACCCAGAGAAAACCATAATTCAAAAAGACACATGCACCCCTATGTTCATTGCAGCACTATCTACAATAGCTAGGACATGGAAGCAACCTAAATGTCCATCAACAGGTGTACAGATAAAGAAGATGTGGTACATATATATAATGGAATATTACTCAGTCATAAAAAGGAACGAAATGGGGTCATTTGTAGAGATGTGGATGGACCTAGACACTGTCATACAGAGTGAAGTAAGTCAGAAAGTGAAAAACAAATATTGTATATTAACGCATATATGTGGAATCTAAAAAAATGGTATAGATAATCTTATCTGCAAAGCAGAAATAGAGACACAGACGTAGAGAACAAATGTATGGATACCAAGGGGGAAGGAGGGGGTGGGATGAATTGGGAGATGGGGGTTGACATATATACACTATTGATACAGTGAATAAAACAGATAACTAATGAGAACCTACAGTAAAGCACAGGGAACTCTACTCAATGCTCTGCAGTGACGTAAATGGGAAGGAAATCCAGAAAAGAGGGGATATATGTACATGTATAGCTGATTCATTTTGCTGTACAGTAGAAACTAACACAACATTGTAAAGCAACTATTCTCCAATAAAATTTTTAAAGGAATAAACAAAAACCCAGAATCACAACAGAAGACAACTGTAAAATAGATAAAATGTAAACAAAACCCTGTGGTATATCTGGCTAGATCCTATTGAGAGCAAGAAGCAAAAGAGATTAGCCAGTGTTAGAGACCTCTTTGATGTAATCAGGCGGCTTGGAGAGTATTGAAAAGCACTCATTTTCTCATTGTGCAAGCCAATGTTACTTCATGCCTTGCCTGCACACCGCCTAAAATCATCCTTCTGAGCCCCAGGGGAGGTACTGTACCATACCATGGAAACTGGCCCAGTGATCCTCTAGAATCTGGCTAGCAAGAGGTAGGGAAGTGGACAAATGGTGAAGAAGAGAGTATGTAGAAGTCACTCCCTTTGGCAAAGGGAAAAATGTGAGACAAACACTTTGCTTGGCAAGTGTCAACTGGTTCCTTGTCCCTGTGTTCCTACATCCCCTTTCCCTCATTGTTTCAATGAGAGAAGCAACACAAAGCTGTTCATGTCACCAAGGTAAAGAGAGAAAGTGGTCAATGGGCTGTGCACCTCACCATGCTGCTAACCTTGTCTGCTCCTGCAGTGGTCCTGGCTCTTCCCTCACCCTCCATGCCTGTCCCCACCGAGATGCAGTGGGAGCCCAGAGGTTATCTTGGTGTTGGGGCAGCTTCCTGTAGCCTCATCCTATCCCCAAATCAAAACCAGACCGTTCATGTCTTTGTATGTTGCATTTTGGATACATGGTGGGATCTCTTCAGGGTACTGTTCCCAATCTGTATGGACGTGAGTTGTGAATGATGATTACAGTAGATCATCTTGTTTGTGAATGGCACCTTAATATGCTGAAAGTAATGTGAAGCTGTATATCTTTCCAGAAGGATATATCCACATCCTGAAACAGCTTAATAGACTCTCCTACCCCCTTCAGTTATTATTCAGGTTCACCAAATGGAGTTCCCCAAAAGACATTACTGCTTTTGACCAAAACTGAAATTTCCTGTCTCTGATTTCCTGTAATTTCAAAGTTACTTCCCTTCTGTCCTGTAACTAGCAAACCCAAATCCCCAAAGAGGCCCGATACACTGGCTTCTTCCATAGCACTATAATAAATAATTGATATCTTACTGTTTTATGGTGTTGCTTTGCCCTCAGCAAGGACTGCAAGACATTGCACATTCTGTGGACTTCTATGGAAGCTCCTTCAGTTCTCAAGGAAGCTAACATTGTCAGTCATTTTAAATTTTAATTAAGATGTTCAGTAAAAATAAAAAGACTATAAAAGATTCTGGGTAGTATATGACTAATACTTCTTGAAGCAGGTACTTATTTTTATCTCCATAGTAACTGGGGGCATCTATGAGCTTGCTTCTTTAACCCATGTTAACACTTTTGTTGTCATTCAGCTTTAGGTGTCTTCTAGTTACTTAAGTCATCTTAGAAAACCATGTCCACTTTATTCTTAAAAATTTTATTCTTGCTTTTGTCCTCCTCAAACTTATAGAATGTAAGAGATGATGTCTGTTTCTTCTCTATTTGTTTCAGTCATTGTCTTAAGTCCTCGTTTTTGAGATGTATTATACAGAAAACTAATCCTAGGGCATTCCAATGTTAAAATACTTTGCAAGATGACACACACCATATTCTACTCTTGGAGATTTCCAATGTATATTAGCCTTCTAAAGGTTATGAGAATCCCTGCATACTTAAGAAAACTGTTTAACCTTGTGTAACTACATTTTTTAAAACTCATAAGTGATAAGTTATAAGTGATAAGTTTGGCAGAGGTGTTCAATAGTTCTTTCTAGAACAGAATTTAGAAGATTTGTGTAAAAAGGGAATATGATAGTTTTTTTGTGTGTGTCTATTACAATTTTTTTTAACATCTTTATTGGAGTATTATTGCTTTACAATGGTGTGATAGTTTCTGCTATAAAACAAAGTGAATAAGTTATACATATACATATATCCCCATATATCCTCCCTCTTGCATCTCCCTCCCACCCTCCTTATCCCACCCCTCTAGATGGTCACAAAGCACCGAGCCGATTTCCTTGTGCTATGGGACTGCTTTAAACTATCTACCTATTTTACATTTGGTAGTGTATATAAAAGTCCATGCCACTCTCTCACTTATTCCCAGCTTACCATTCCCCCTCCCCATGTCCTCAAGTCCATTCTCTAGGTCTGAGTCTTTATTCCTGTCCTGCCCCTAGGTACCTCAGAGCCATTTTTTTTCTTTTAGATTCCATATATGTGTTAGCATACGGGATTTATTTTTCTCTTTCTGACTTACTTCAGTCTGTATGACAGTCTCTAGGTCCATCCACCTCACTACAAATAATTCAATTTCATTTCCTTTTTTTGGCTGAGTAATGTTCCATTGTATATATGTGTCACATCCTTTTTATCCATTCATCTTTTGATGGACACTTAGGTTGCTTCCATGTCCTGGCTACTGTAAATAGAGCTGCAATGAACATTGTGGTACATGACTCTTTTTGAATTATGGTTTTCTCAGGGTATATGCCCAGTAGTGGGATTGCCGGGTCATATGGTAGTTCTATTTTTAGTTTTTAAGGAACTTCTGTACTGTTCTCCATAGTGGCTGTATCAATTTACATTCCCACCAACAGTGCAAGAGGGTACCCTTTTCTCCACACACTCTCCAGCATTTATTGTTTGCAGATATTTTGATGATGGCCATTCTGAATAGTGTGGGGTGATACCTCATTGTAGTTTTGGTTTGCATTTCTCTAATGATTAGTGATGTTGAGCATTCTTTGGTGTCTGATGGCAATCTGTATATCTTCTTGGAGAAATGTCTATTTAGGTCTTTGGCCCATTTTTGGATTGGGTTTTTTTTTTTTTTGATATGGAACTGCATGAGTTGCTTGTATACTTTGGAGATTAATCCTTTGTCAGTTGCTTCATTTGTAAATATTTTCTCTCATTCAAGGGTTGTCTTTTCATCTTATTTATGTTATCCTTTGCTGTGAAAAAGATTTCAAGTTTCATTAGGTCTCATTGGTTTACTTTTGTTTTTATTTCCATTTCTCTAGGAGGTGGGTCAAAAAAGATCTTGTTGTGATTTATGTCATAGACTGTTCTGCCTATGTTTTCCTCTAAGACTTTTATAGTGTTTGGCCTTATATTAAGGTTTTTAATCCATTTTGAGTTTATTTCTGTGTATGGTGTTAGGAAGTGTTCTAATTTCATTCTTTTACATGTAGCTGTCTAGTTTTCCCAGCAACACATGTTAAAGAGGCTGTCTTATCTCCATTGTATATTCTTGCCTCCTTTATCAAAAATAAGGTGACCCTATGTGTGTGAGTTTATCTCTGGGCTTTCTATCCTGTTCCACTGATCTATATTCCTGTTTTGGTGCCAGTATCATACTGTCTTGATTACTGTAGCTTTGTAGTATAGTCTGAAGTCAGGGAGGCCGATTCCTCCAGCTCTGTTTTTCTTTCTCAAGATTGCTTTGGCTATTCGCGGTATTTTGTTTCCATAGAAATTGTAAAATTTTTTGTTCTCATTCTTTGAAAAATTCCATTGGTAATTTGATAGGGTTTGCATTGAATCTCTAGATTGCTTTGAGTAGTATATTCATTTCCACAGTATTGATTATTCCAATCCAAGAATAAGGTATAACTCTCCATCTGTTTGTATCAACTTTACTTTCTTTCATCAGTGTCTTATAGTTTTCTGCATACAGGTCTTTTGTCTCCTTAGGTAGGTTTATTCCTAGGTATTTTGTTCTATTTGCTGCAATGGTAAATGGTAATGTTTCTTTAATTTCTCTTTCAGATTTTTCACCATTAATGTAGAAGAATGCAAGAGATTTCTCTCCATTAATTTTGTATCCTGCAACTTTACCAAATTCATTGATTAGCTCTAGTAGTTTTCTGCTGGCATCTTTAGGATTCTCTATGTATAGTATCATGTCACCTGCAAACAGTGACAGCTTTACTTCTTTTTTTTCCAATTTGGATTCTTTTTATTTCTTTTTCTTCTCTGATTGCCATAGCTAGGACTTTCAAAGCTATGTTGAGTAATACTGGTAAGAGTGGACAACTTTCTCTTGCTCCTGATCTTAGAGGAAATGGTTTCAGGTTTTCACCTTTGAGAATGATGTTGGCTGTGGGTCTGTCATATATGACCTTTATTATGTTGAGGTAAGTTCCCTCTATGCCTACTTTCTGGAGGGTTTTTATCATAAATCATTGTTGAATTTTGTCAAAAGCTTTTTCTGCATCTATTGAGATGATCATATGGTTTTTATCCTTCAATTTGTTAATATGGTGTATCACATTAATTGATTTGCGTATATTGAAGAATCCTTGCATTGCTGGAATAAACCCCACTTGATCATGGTGTATGATCCTTTTAATGTGTGGTTGGATCCTGTTTTCTACTATTTTCTTGAGGATTTTTGCACCTATGTTCATCAGTGATATTGGCCTGTAGTATTCTTTCTTTGTGACATCTGTGTCTGGTTATGGGTGCATAACCATGGGCGATGGTGGCATTATAGAATGAGTTTGGGAGTATTCCTTCTTCTGGTATACTTTGGAAGAGTTTGAGAAGGATAGGTCTTAGCTCTTCTCTAAATGATTGATAGAATTTGCCTGTGAAGCCATCTGGTCCTGGGCTTTTTGTTTGTTTGTGGGAAGACTTCAAATCACAGTATCAATTTCAGTGTTTGTGATTGCTCTGTTCATATTTTCTATTTCTTCCTGGTTCCATCTTGGAAGGTTGTGCTTTTCTAAGAATTGTCCATTTCTTCCAGGTTGTCAATTTTATTGGCATATAGTTGCTTGTAGTAATCTCTCACAATCCTTTGTATTTCTGCAGTGTCAGTTGTTACTTCTCCTTTTTCATTTCTAATTCTGTTGATTTGAGTCTTCTGTCTTTTTTCTTGATGAGTCTGGCTAATGGTTTATCAATTGTGTTTATCTTCTCAGAGAACGAGCTTTTAGTTTTATTGATCTTTGCTATCGTTTCCTTCATTTCTTTTTCATTTATTTCTGATCTGATCATTATGATTTCTTTCCTTCTGCTAACTTTGGGGTTTTTTTGTTTTCTTTCTCTAATTGCTTTACATGTAGGGTTAAGTTGTTTATTTGAGATGTTTCTTCTTTCTTGAGGTAGGTTTGTATTGCTATATACTTCCCTCTTTGAACTGCTTTTGCTGCATCCCATAGGTTGTGGGTCATTGTGTTTTCATTGTCATTTGTTTCTAGGTGTATTTTGGTTTCTTCAGTGATGTCTTGGTTATTTCATAATGTATTCTTTAGCCTCCATGTGTTTCTATTTTTTACAGATTTTTTTCCTGTAATTGGTATCTAGTCTCATAGCATTGTGGTTGGAAAAGATACTTGATATGATTTCAATTTTCTTAAATTTACCAAGGCTTGATTTGTGACCCAAGATATGATCTATCCAGCAGAATGTTCATGAGCACTCGAGAAGAAAGTGTATTCTGTTGTTTTTGGATGGAATGTCCTATAAATATCAATCAAGTCCATCTTGTTTAATGTATCTTTAAAGCTTGTGTTTCTTTCTTTATTTTCACTTTGGATGATCGGTCCATTGGTGAAAGTGGGGTGTTAAAGTAGCTTACTATGATTGTGTTACCATCGATTTCCCCTTTTATGGCTGTTAGCATTCGCCTTATGTATTGAGGTGCTCCTATATTGGGAGCATAAATATTTACCATTGTTATATCTTCTTCTTGGATTGATCCCTTGATCATTATGTAGTGTCCTTCTTTGTATCTTGCAATAGTCTTTATTTTAAAGTCTATTATGTCGGATATGAGATTTGCCACTCCAGCTTTCTTTTGATTTCCATTTGCACAGAATATCTTTTTCCATCCCCTCACTTTCAGCCTGTATGTGTCCCTAGGTTTCAAGTGGGTCTCTTGTAGACAGCATATATACGGGTCTTGTTTCTGTATCCATTCAGCCAGTCTATGTCTTTTGGTGGGAGCATTTAATCCATTTACATTTAAGGTAATTATCAATATGTATGTTCCTATTACCATTTTCTTAATTGTTTTGGGTTTGTTATTGTAGGTCTTTTCCTTCTCTTGTGTTTCCTGCCTAGAGAAGTTCCTTTACCATTTGTTGTAAAGCTGCTTTGGTGGTGCTGAAATCTCTTAGTTTTTCTTGTCTGTAAAAGTTTTAATTTCTTTGTGGAATCTGAATGCGATCCTTGCTGGATAGAGTAATCTTGGTTGTAGGTTTTTCCCTTTCATCACTTTAAATATGCCCTGCCACTCCCTTCTGGCTTTTAGAGTTTCTGCTGAAAGATCAGCTGTTAACCTTATGGGGATTCCCTTGTGTGTTATTTGTTATTTTTCCCTTGCTGTTTTCAATATTTTTTCTTTGTATTTAATTTTTGATAGTTTGATTAATATGTGTCTTGATGTGTTTCTCCTTGGATTTATCCTGTGTGGGTCTCTGTGCACTTCCTGGACTTGATTGACTATTTCCTTTCACGTATTAGGGAAGTTTTCAACTATAATCTCTTCAAATATTTTCTCAGTCCCTTCTTTTTCTCTTCTTCTGGGACCCATATGATTTGAATGTTGGTGTGTTTAATGTTGTCCCAGAAGTCTCTGAGAGTGTCCTCAGTTCTTTTCATTCTTTTGTCTTTATTCTGCTCTGCAGTAGTTATTTCCACTATTTTATCTTCCAGATCACTTCTCTGTTCTTCTGCCTCAGTTATTCTGCTATTGATTCCTTCTAGAGAATTTTTAATTTCATATATTGTATTTTTCCTCATTGTTTGTTTGCTCTTTAATTCTTGTAGGTCCTTGTTGCTAATTTCTTGTATTTTCTCCATTTTATATCCGAGATTTTGGATCATCTTTACTATCATTATTCTGAATTATTTTTCAGGTATACTGCTTATTCCCTCTTCATTTGTTTGGTCTGGTGGGTTTTTACCTTGCTGTTTCTCTGTCTTCTCATTTTACTTAACTTATTGTGTTTTGGATCTCTTTTTCACAGGCTGCAGGTTCGTAGTTCCCATTGTTTTTGGTGTCTGCCCCAGTGGCTAAGGTTGGTTCAGTGTGTTGTGTAGGCTTCCTTGTGGAGGGGACTAGTGCCTGTGTTCTGGTGGATGAGGCTGGATCGTGTCTTTCTGGTTGGCAGGACCACATCCGGTGGTGTGTTTTGGGGTGTCTGTGACCTTATTAGGACACTAGCTACCCTCCCTGGTAATGGGTGGGGTTGTTTTCCTGTCTTGCTGGTTGTTTGGCATAGGGTGTACAGTACTATAGCTTGCTGGTCGTTGAGTGGAGCTGGGTTTTAGCATTGAGATGGAGATCTCTGGGAGAGCTTTTGCCATTTGATATTACATGGAGCCAGAAGGTCTCTGGTGGACCAATGTCCTAAACTTGGCTCTCCCACCTCAGAGACATAGGCCTGATACCCAACCAGAGCAACAAGATCCTGTCAGCAATCAGCTGCATACAGGAAACCCCAAGTCTACAGTTGCTCCAAAAGTCTACCTCCTCAATTTTGGGATGATTCATTGTCTGTTCAGGTATTCCACAGATGCAGGGTACATCAAGTTGATTGTGGAGATTTTACCCACTGCTCCTGAGACTGCTGGGAGAAATTTCCCTTTCTCTTCTTTGTTTGCACAACTCCTGGGGTTCAGCTTTGGATTGGCCCTGCTTCTTCGTGTGGGTAGCCTGAGGGTGTCTGTTCTCGCCCAGACAGGATGTGGTTAAACTAGCAGCTGATTAGGGGGCTGTGCCTCACTCAGGTCGGGGGGAGGGATGGGTACGGATGCGGGGCTAGTCTGGGGTGGCAGAGGCCAGCGTGACGTTGAAACAGCCTGAGGCCTGCCGTGTGTTCTCCCGGGGAAGCTGAACGTGGATCACGGGACCGTGGCACAAGCTCCAGGGAGGGGAAGTGTGGATAGTGATCTGTGCTTGCACACAGGTTTGTAAGTGCCTGCAGTAGCAGCCTTAGCATTTCATGTCCATTCTGGTGTTTGCCCTGATAGCTGAGGTTCATTCCCATCTCTGGAGCTTGTTTAGATGGTGCTCTGAACCCCCTCTCTTTGAACACCCTGAAACAATGATGTCTTGCCTCTTAGGCAGGTCCAGGTTTTTTCCTGGACTCCCTCCTGGCTAACTGTGGTGCAGTAGCCCCCTTCAGGCTGTGTTCACACAGCCAACCCCAGTCCTCTCCCTGGGATCTGACCTCCAAAGTCAGAGCCTCAGCGCCCAACCCCCACCCACCCCAGTGGTTGAGCAGACAAGCCTCTCAGGCTGGTGAGTGCTGGACAGCACTGATCCTCTGTGCAGGAATCTCTCCGCTTTGCCCTCTGCACTGCTGCCCTCTCCTTCGTGGCTTCGAAGCTTCCACCCCCGCCACCACCCCATCTCCACCATTGAAGGGGCTTCCTAGTGTGTGGAAACTTTTCCTCCTTCACAGCTCCCTCACACAGGTGCAGGTCCCATCCCTATTCTTTTGTCTCTGTTTTTCCTTTTTTCTTTTGCCCTACCCAGGTACCTGGGGAGTTTCTTGCCTTTTGGGAAGTCTGAGGTCTTCTGCCCACGTTCAGTAGGTGTTCTGTAGATGTTGTTCCACATGTAGATGTATTTCTGATGTATTTGTGGGGAGGAAGGTGATCTCCACGTCTTACTCCTCCGCCATCTTGAAGGTCTCCCCTACATTTTATTTATTTATTTTATTTTATTTTTTATTAATTTATTTATTTATTTATTTATTTTTGGCTGCATTGGGACTTTGTTGCTGTACACGGGCTTTCTCTAGTTGTGGCAAGTGGGGGCTACTCTTCTTTGCGGTGCTAGGGATTCTCATTGCAGTGGCTTCTCTTGTTGCAGAGCATGGGCTCTAGGCATGTGGGCTTCAGTAGTTGTGGCACACAGGCTCAGTAGTTGTGGCTCCCAGGCTCTAGAGTGCAGGCTCAGTATTTGTGGCGTGTGAGTTTAGTTGCAATGCGGACCAGGGCTCAAACCCATGTCCCCTGCATTGACAGGTTGATTCTTAACCACTGCACCACCAAGTAAATTCCGGGAATATGATAGTTTTGAAACATGGCTTCATGGTTTATGTCTACCCTCCTTGAATCTGGGTGGCTTCAATCAATAGAATACAGCAGAAGTGTGCTCTGAGTAGATCATGCATGCCCACATAGCTTCTGCCACATCACATTTGGAGTTCTAAGCTACCATTTAAGATATCTAACTATCCAGAAACTAGGCTACCTGTAGGTATATTGATCAATAGCTAAGCCATCTGGTCAGCTACCCTGTAAAAGGTGCCAGCATAGATGTGATGTCATCTTGGATCCACCAGATCCAGACCCAACTTAAGTGTCAGGTTGACATCCCAACGGATGTCAATGGATGCCATGTAGAACAGAAGGATCACCCAGCTGAGCTCTGGTTGAATTCCTAACCTACAAAATGATGAGAAATAATAAAATACTTGTTGTTTGAACCTCTATGTTTTGGGTTAGTTTGTTATATAGCAATAGATAACTGAGACAGGTATGACTGAATTCCTAGGTGTAGAAGAGAAACTTGAATGTCTTCTCTGAGACATTCCAAATCTAGAAAGGCCAGAGCCCATTAGGGAAAGCTTGGAGTCAGGGAATACCCAAGGGTCAGCACTTTGATCAGGTTTGATAAATGCAGTCATTGGTTTAACATCAAGCAAAAGTGTGACCAGAGCAAGAACAAGTTGGAAACAAGAACATCTCTGGGGTATTATACCTTACCTTGTATATGGATGTGCTGCCTGGTATATGGATGTGCTAGGCTGAGTCACAACAATCACCTTTGCTGTATGGACCTAAATCTTCTGATGCAGACATGAAAGAGTCAACCATACTCTCCTACCACAAAGTTCCTGGTGCCTCTGATAGAGATATAATCATGGGTTGGATGAAACATGAAGAAGATTCTGATGTCCTTATGCCTATGAGGAGAAAAGAAGTGACAGTAGGAGGAAATTCATGTCTAGAAGGGTCAGAGTAGTTATGATTGATCACTGATCAGTGCTCAACTGTTGTGTTTGGAAAGTGAAGATTATCACTCTGTCTTCCTATTAAGGCTCAGTTAGGGGGCTTCCCTGGTGGCGCAGTGGTTGAGAGTCCGCCTGCCAATGTAGGGGAGATGGGTTCATGCCCTGGTCCAGGAGGATCCCGCATGCCACGGAGTGGCTGGGCCCATGAGCCATGGCCACTGAGCCTGCGCGTCCGGAGCCTGTGCTCCACAATGGGAGAGGCCACAACAGTGAGAGGCCCGTGTACTGCAAAAAATAAATAAATAAATAAAATTTAAAAAGCTCAGTTAGCAGTGCTAATGGAAAGAGAACAAGATTGTAGCAAATTGAGAGATCATAAGATCCAAATTTCTTGACTCATTTTCTAAGATTCTGCCCTCAGTGTACTCTGGGCCATTCAATGGTATTCTAATAATCCACTGGTTATCTCATTTTTGCCTCTGACTAGTCTCCTAGTTTCTCCATCTAGGTTTTTCCCTCTGTACATATTATACCCAAGAATGTATTCATCAGGAATGAACTCCTCCCTTGGCCAGCTCTAGGACCTTCCTATTAATTGCACTCTCAGGCTGCTCTCCAAGTGAGCCAGACACAAATCATTTGATGCTAAACTTTGATGTGAATTAAAAGATGGGGGATGAGGGAGAAAATGTGCCATTCCCTCAAGTCCTCACAAGCTTATATTAAAATGGATGATACTTATGTGCAAACACTCTTATCTAATAAGTCATTAGAACTTGACAATGCCACCTCCTTTATATATTATTAATCCAATGCATTCTCTCAATCACTGCTCTAGCTCAGATACTCATCATATCTCTCTTATATAACACCTTCTTTCTTCCAATTTCTCCCCAACTGTTGCCTGAAGGGTTTTTCTAAGGTATAAATTAGGCTATCACTTCCCTGAATAAGACCCTTCTTACTGGGCACAGGATAAAGTCCAAATTCTATAGTATTACCATATTAGTCATAGTCCAGTGAGGAAAAGAGCAATTATTCTAGGTTTTCAAATAGATGGAGCTTAATAGAGGGAATTGTTTTCACAGCTAATGGAAGAGCTAAAAAACCAAACAGAGGATGATAAGGCAATGCAGACATTAACAAGGAGCAGGTAGGCGTAGAGGTGGGACTGAGATCTTTGAGAGGGGGTGCCAGCAGGAGCTTCAGCCACAGAGATAAGCGGCTGGTGCTAGAAAGGTCACTCAATGAAGAGCAAGAAACAAATCCCTGGCTTCTGTCCTGCTTCTACCCTCCAGTTTCTACCTGTGCCTTTCATTGTTTAAACTTCCCAGGTAGCCAATAAATGAAGCATTTTATACTGTAGTTTCCTGCAGAGCAAAGGTGGAAATGGAACTGAAAGCAAAGTGGGAAAATGACTAGCACAGTGACATATAAGACCTTTGTGGTCTAAACGTACTTATTCCATCCTCATGTTTCAGCATTCCCCAAACTTCTCCTCTCCCCCAATCTGTACTGAACTACTCAGAGCTCCCTAAACGTATCATTCTCTTTCACTTTAGGTGAATGTTCCTTCCACTTATAATGTCTTCCCCTTGATAGGATTAGATAATTTACACTTATTTTTCAAAACCCACCTCACTATCTTCTATGTTAAAGTGTTCCTTACGTCTCTCCAAAATAGAGTTTATCACTCCTTTATGTGTTCTACCCCTGCATTCTGTTTCTATTGTGCATTATAACCTTCTTCTCTTTGCATTGAAGGTGAGGCAGATAACTTTTAGTTTTGCTTGCCCAACTTTTTCTCTCATAATAAGAAGCCCCCTGCTTTTCTTTCGGGAGCCTTCTGTTCTCGTTTACATGATGCTAGAGAGGATTTCAGCCACATGGATCTATCTCCTTGTTCTTGAGATTGGCATATGACTCAGGTTGAACGATGGAGTACTTCGTCTATAGTGATTTCATTGAGACGTGTATGTGAGTAAATGACCTGTGGGAGTTCTTTCTAGAGACTGATATGGATATTAGAGGACAGAGTCACAATCTTTAACTGTCAGCACAATGCAAGCTAGAGCTTCTGGGGGTCATCTTTGTCACCTCTTGGTAAAAACCTGCCTGAGAATCAAACCAAAAGAAAGCAAAGCAGGACCAAGTGATAAAGAGATTCTTGACATTGTTTGGGCACCTGGATTTAAGTGTACCTGAATGAGATTAACCCCTAAACTTCTCAGGTACATGAGTCAGCAGATACCTCCCCCCTTTAATTTTTTTTTTAATTAAAACACTTCTTATGTGTACGTAAAAGAAGATTTATTCTCTGTTATTGGAATTAAGAATTTGACATATAGCCATAAGATCTACATTACAGATTGTGTTCTTAGGTCTTCTTTGTTTACAATATTTTTGTTTATTTATCTTGGACTATAAGAAATGTGTTAAAATTGTCTTTTATTGGGTTCCCCTGGTGGCACAGTGGTTGAGAGTCCGCCTGCCGATGCAGGGGATACGGGTTCGTGCCCCAGTCCGGGAAGATCCCACATGCCATGGAGTGACTGGGCCCGTGAGCCGTGGCCGCTGAGCCTGCACGTCCAGAGCCTGTGCTCCGCAACGGCAGAGGTCACAACAGTGAGAGGCCCACACACCACACAAATAAAAAAAATTGTCTTTTATTAATGCATTTCTGTCCATTTTTCCTTGTTTCTCCTGTAGTTTCTGTTTTATGCAAGTTGTTGCTGTTTTATTGGATACATAGATATAATTATATGTTTATTGTGAATTATAGCTTTTAGCATTATAAAATGTACTTTTCCCAAAAAAATGCTTTTTGACTTTCACTGTGTATGTGTGCACACATGTGTTACACTATGTGGTCTGTTCATTTGTTTTCTCACTTTCTTTTTGATATTTCTCTTGCTGAAAAGGCTCATTTTTTCCTCATTACCTTTCAGTGAATATCTTTATACAATACCTTTAATACCTCCTTTGTTAGATACTGTCTATTAGTTTCTTACTATAAACAATATTGAAATAAACCAATAAATAATATCTTATTCCCTCTCTTTTCCCACCATAGCAAAATTCTACTCCCAGTTAATATCTATAAGACAATTAGAAAGCTTATCTTGCTTTCTGCATAATCCCTCCCTCTTTTTTATTTCAAAGATAACTTTAATAGTTTTTCTTATGAATCATTTCCAAATATATTAGAGATCACCATCATTTTTTAAAACTTTGCCACCTGTAGTGAAATATACGGGTTACGTATAAATACAAACAGTACCCTGTGTCAATCACCTTCAACTGGAAAGTGCCTCTCCTTAAAAACAGAATGAAGACTCACCTTCCAGGTAAGTGGCCACTGCATTTGTTTCATGGGAAAAAGAAAGACAAAATATTTATAAGTACGCATTTGCCTTTGAATAAGAATTTTTCTAAGTTAGAATCACTGTTGGTCACATTTGCCTTCTCTGTACTTCCCTCCTCTCCTTATTAGGTCCCCGTAGGGCCAGGTCACCCTATTTGTCAGTGGAAGCAATCCGTGCCTGTGGAGCATCTGTGGGTAGCCCTTGTGGTCTATAGGGATGTGTGTGTGCCCAAATCACGCAAAAATCTTTGAGAGAGGCTTCAAAGCATGTTCTCATTCCCCACCCGTTATGTTCTCTTAGTTCCATCTTGGCTGGTGTAAGCTATCCTCAGCCTTAAAGGGAAGTCTCAAGTGCAGGTTTTATTTGTTTGTTGGATACTCTGACCTCCTCGTCTTTTCCAGCAAGCCATTACGATGCTCTTCTTTTCCCCCTCCCCATTTGTGTTGCCTCCAGTGTGAGACAGAATGAGGTAGGCAAACTCATTGTCATCTCCTTTCTGAGCAGCTCTGGCTTAATAAATTCCTCCGTGAGCTGAGAGGAGGAGCCAACTGCCTGATCCACGGCATCTCCTGGCCTCACGCTCCACGATGGTACAAATCCTGCTCTACCATGGAGAGTGCAAATGTTCAGGGTTTAACACCCTCCTGGGTCCCTTCTCCCTGACTGTTCACCCACTTAGGATTACTCCTCTCCCCCTGCTTTCTCCTGATCTCTCCTCAGCCTTTCTGTCTTCCTCCTGGCTTGCTAATTTCTGTCTCCTTTCCCTCTCCCGTCAATGGCCTAGACGAATAATGAATGACATTTTAGCCACTCTCCTACCAGCAATTTTTCATGCTCTACATCAGATGCTTCCAGTTGCTCAGAATTAAGTGCAGAGCATTGGAAAAGGTGCAAAGTCTGAATTTAAGTCCTGGCTCGGTCACAAAGCATCTGGGAAGTCTGTATAGATGTTTACTAAATCTGTTTTGCAGAGTTGCACTACAACCATGGCTTAATGCTGGCTCTGTTTGTAAATTGAAAACTCCCACAAGATTTGAACTAAATATACATCAGATAGAGTCAGTTTTGGAGAAAGCACCCACTCTTCAAGGTAGAAGGGCAGAAGATATAGCCAGTCATGTTAGTTACTTTTCTAAAGTCCGTGAAAGGCTGTCAGCAGAAACAGCTCACAAGCTTCCTCACCCCTCCTGCCTGGCTCCAGCAAGCACCCTCCCACCCCTTGTCCCACAGTGGGAATATTTGGGAAGGCTCTTTTCCTCTTGGACTCATTTTAAATTACATTCTGGCAGCAGTTAGATAAATTCTATCTGTCTTCTGAGCCCCAGGGCCTCCTGAGAAAGGTTTAATTGAAGAAAGAACAGAAACCAAAGCTTGACCCAGGCAGTTTGGGTTTATGTGCTTTGTCAATTTACCTGGGTGATTCCCCAGAGGACCAGGAGGATAAAGTTTACTTAGGAGTGAAAAGTAAGAAGGAGAGATCCTTACAATGGGGGATCTGCTTTACACGAAATAAAGATGAACAGGCAACCTTTGACTAAAGTGTTTTTATACACAAGAGGTCAAGTTAAATAACTTGGGATCCATGTCTAGCCTTCACATAAACATTCAGCCTGGAGTCAGTGGTACATAATTGCTTTGCATGGTGCTTTGTACCAGGAAAAATTGCAGTTAGTTAGATGTGTGTTAATGACTCAAGGGCTCTGGATGTGATTTCCACCCAGGCAGGGCTCTGCCATGGCTGCAGACTCTGTGAAAGAATTTGTATTCCCCAAAGCTCCAGGATCAGCTCTCACTGTTCTCATTTTATACCGTCTCTATTTAAGAATGCATCCGGTCTCATGTCTTTAATTACTACCCCAATAGGAGCAGCCTTCCAGAGCCCTATCTTCTGTCTTTTACTATATTTGGATCACTGGTTCTGAGACTCAGGTCAGGTACCTACCATGTTCCCACTGTCTCAATTACCCAAGCACACAACTCCCACCAACACGTAAAACTACTTTCCCTTTTCCAACTTCTTATCTTTGGAAAGGGTGCCTTTAGAGGAGGAGACTACCCTCACATTAAGAAGACTCATTCAATAAGAAGTAGCCCTGAACGTTCCAATGCTACATACAGCAAACGAATTGAGCATTCTTACTTCAGTAGTGGCCAAAAACTAAGTACCTTTCATTCTCTAGCTTTTGGCACCATGGAAGTGACTCCCATGTTACAGCTATATCTATTTTTGCCTGTCTCATCCCCTGTTTTAAACTGTATGAGCTCCTTCAGTGCAGGAGATGTGTTGCTTATTTTTTGTGGCCTTCACAGAACGTCAAATAGAGATTTTGTAGTATATGCTCAATAAACACTTGCTAAAAGAATAAATAAGAGAATGAACAGATGAAAAAGCAAGATATTCTCTTAAGGGAACCTCAGCTTTGAGTTCTCTGGACTTTAATGACTACAGTAGGTCTTATGGCATTTTAAAAGCATGCCTTCTCTGAAAATCTGTGCATCATATTTTCTAAGAGTTTAGTGTATAAGTAGTAAGTGGCTTCTAATACTGTTAGCTACATTTAAAATGTGAGAAGGTTGGCATCTGAGTCTCAGAGGTTTCAAAAATCAAATTTATAAGTACTTATGTCTTTTTTCCTCATTCAAGGGACAGAAAAGTGGGACAATCCCCTGGAAAGTGCACATTTCAGGAAAGTCTCTAGGTTGGGTTAGGGTAAAATGCATTAGTATTTTAAAATTTGATACATATATTGAACTTTGAGTGCAACCTTGTGGGAACTGTATTGTGAAGTTAATCTGGAAAGTGCTGCAGTTCCACTAGAGGCCTTTCTTCTTGGGATATGAGATTAATTCAGATGTCTAAGAATTCTGAATTCAAGGTTACAGAGTGAATTTTGATGTTTTTTTTTTCTTTCAAAAGAGATGCATAAAGATGCATAGATAGAATTAAGAAGCCAGGAAGTGTCAAGATAAGAAACCTTACTAATGAGGTGAGATCTCTACCATCCTTTCCACCTCAGCAAGTCTGACTAGTATATGAAGAAATGGTCAAGATGTGCTAGGGATTTTAGTCTTAGAAATAAATCAACTTCATCTAATCCCTAATTACTAGAATTACTATAACTAATCAAGTGACTGATCATCAGGATATAATTGGCTTAAAACACTCCAGTGAATAAAAGTTATATTCCTTACTATGGACTGTAAAGTCCTACATCACACCCCCCCACCAGTTTTTCCTCTCTTATCTCTTGCCATTCTGTCCATCACTCTCTATGTTCTATCCAGATCAGTTCTCTGTTGTTTCTTTGAAAATATTAAGTCCATGCTTCATGCACTTTTTTCACTTCCTAGTTTACTGTGCCAGGAATACTCTCCCACATCTGTGCATAGCTGGTTAATTCTCAAGTCTCTTCTCAATAATTACTGGAAAGTAACATTTCAAAATCACCCTCAGTCCTTGCATTGTGCTTTGTTTTTCCTTATAGTTCTTTTCATGGATTGAGTTTATCTATATATTATCCTACACTTCCTATTTGCTTATTTACTTATCTATGTGCTTATTTTCTGTCTGTCTGTCTCGACTAGAATATAAATTCCTAAAAAGGATGGGTCTTGCCAGTTTTTTCCAGAAGAGAGCTTGGCACAGAGTGTGTGCTCATTCTTAAAATGTGGGAAACCACAGAAAAACATAGCTCCCAACCTGTCAATAAGAAAAAAACAGGATAATATACAAAATCAAACTTTCCTTGAGCCTATCACAGACAGAGGTCACAAGACAACAAATGAACTAAATTCCAAAAAGTGAAAAACCTCTTAGAAGGGCGATGAGTCACACAAATCATGTTTGACAGAACATGAGAGAAAGAGATGGCCTCCATCAATTTAATACATTATTAAGGCTAAGTGTGGGCTAGAGTGACAATTTAGAGTATTGAGAATCCCAGCCACAAGAAGAAGCCGTACTCTCTTGCAAGCTATGCTTTATGAGCCTCCACTGTGTTATCCCAAGAAAGATTGGGGACAGGTCAAGAGACCAGAAAACTTCCTTCCATGGTGTAGACATGCAGGAAGCTTTTGATAGCTGTGGGGTGGGGAGACAGGCATGAAACACCATGCACATCTCTGAACCCTTTTCTCATATGAAACAAAGACTTAAGCCACTGAAGGAGGGGTAGGAAATCTTCCTGCCCAGGGCTCAGCAAAATCCATAGCTTCTAAAAGAAGGAGTAGAGGTCAAAAGCTGTCTTTTCTTGAGAGAGAGAAGAAAACATTTTTAGTCCTAGGGATTCTGCAGAGATATAAAGCAGAAGTCTGCTATCATTGGGGAAGGGGCAAGAAATTATCTCTGTCCAAGAGCCTCCACAAGTAAAAGGAAAGGCTCAACTGCCATGGATGGGGAAGGACAGCAACAGGGAAAATGCTTCACCCCTGAGGCAGGTGCACAGAGTGTATGTAAGGCTAAAGCTGACTGAGAAGAATGAAGAATCCTCCTGCTCCAACTATTAGCTTAGCAGTGAGTAACAAGCAACATTTGTCTAATCCTAGAGGAGAGGCCAGAACATGGCACAGGTGTCCAGAGACTCTTGAAAGCTGAGAGTGGAGCCAGACATTGAGAAAAGTCATCCCACAGCTAGACGTCTCTCCAAGCACAAGTTAACGGCACACCACTGAGGGAGAAACTTAAAGTTTGTGGTCAATATGCAACAACAAAACAAAAACCCAAATTAATTATTATCTACATTGACTCAAACCTCCAGTCACTACACCCCAGCAGATATACACACTCTTGTCTGATACAAAGAGACACATGGCTACTTTCGGGCAAAAATACTATTTGCTTCTGTCTCTATTGTCTTTCTACACATAATATCAGATATGTAATAAAAAATTATGAGATATACATAGAAACGAGCAAAAAAAAATACTACCCCATTGTCAAGGGAAAAGGCAATTGACAGAACTATACTCAGAAACTCAGAGATAACACAGATGTTGGAGCTATGAGATAGAGACTTTAAAATAACTATGATAATTTATATTAAAGGATCTCATGAAAAACAAAAACCACACATAAACAAATGGAGAATTTCAGCAAAGGAATGGAGAATTATAAAAAAGAGTCAAATAGAAATCTGAGGGAAAATGCTAACAGGATATCAGAGATGAATAATTCCCAAGATGGGCTTATAATAAGACAGGACACACATGAAGAAAGAAGCAATGATCTCAAAAATTCGTCAATAGAAATAATCCAAACTGAAACAGAGAGAGAAAAAAAGAAATGAGTGACAAAAATGGAGCATCCAAGAACTGTGGGACAATATCAAATGGTCGAACATAAGGGTAACTTAAGACCCAGAAGGAAAGGAAAGAGGAAACAAGGTCAAATATGTATACTTAAAGAGATGATGACTGAGAATTTTCCCCTAATAAAAAACAACAAACTATAGATCCAAGCAGAACAAAAACACACACGAATGCACACACACACACACATACACACACAGAGAAAGACAGAGAGAGCACATACACACTAAGAGAGATGATAACACAACTGCCGAAAATCAAAATTAAAGAGAAAATATTGAAGATAGGCAGAAATAAAGGAAATATTACAAACAGGGCAACAAAGAATGACAGCAGACATGTAGTCAAAACTATGTAAGCCAAGAGACAATAATGAGGCATCTGTAAAGCAACTGAAAGAAAAAAGCTGTCAACTCAGAATTTAAACTCAGTGAAAATATATTTAAAAAAATGAAGAGAAAATTATTTTTCAGATAAACAAAAGCTGAAAAAATGTATTGCCAAATGACCTGCACTAAGTATTAAGAAATGTTAAATGAAATCCTCCAAGCAGAATAAATATTAGAATAAATGGACATTTAGTTCTACACAAAGTAATTAAATAGTGGAAATTATAAAATTAAGGAAACTACAAAAAAGTTTTTTCTCTTATATTTTATTGCTCTAAAAGATAACTGAAAGCACATGAGAAGATGCTTGACATCATTAGTTATCAGGGATATGCTAATCAAAGCCATAATGAGATGCTATTTCTAGGCCACTAAGGTGGCCAGTATAAGAGAGTTAGATAATCACATGTTTTGGGCAGAATATGGAGAACGCTTATACTCTGCTGGCGGGAATGTAAAATGATTTAACCATTCTGGAAAAAAGTCTTGCAGTCCCTCAATCAGTTAAGCATAGAGTTACCATAGGACCCAGAAATTCTACTCCCAGGTATATACCCCCCCAAAATAAAAGCATGTGTCCACACAAAAACTGTAACAAAGGTCTATACCTACATAAATTCACTTGTGAATTTTTCTTAACATTGAAGGAAGAAATAAAACCAATTTTACAAAAACTATTTCAGAAAATAGAAAAAGAGGACACTCCTCTTAACTAGTATTAAGAGACTAGTATAATCTTGATTTCAGAATCTTTCTAAGAACATTATAAGAAAGGAAAGTTACAATCCAATCTCTTTCATGAGCATAGCTACAGAAATTCTTAACAAAATATTAGCAAATCAAATCCAGAAGTAGAGAAAGATAATACGGCATGAGCAACTTGTTTATTCCAGGAATGCAATGCATATTTAACATTAAAGAATCAATTAGTATATTTGACACATAGATGGAGTAATGGAGGAAATCTATGTCCTCATCTCAAGAATTGCAGAAAAATTTACATAATTGCAAATTTTATTAAATTTAACTTCGGTTCACAAAAATATTCTTAGCAAACCAGGAACAAACAAAACTTACCCAAATAAAATTAATGAATTTCTTACAAAAACTTTTTAGCCAACATCATAATTAATGCTGAAATATTTAAAGTTTTATCATTTAGAAACAAGACAAAAATATCTGTTATCAACAAAAAAGAAACACTTGTTGTCCCTATTTTTAGGAAATAATTTTTCTACTGAAATAAAGGTATTATTCATATTAACATTGCCCTGGAAGTCCTAGGCAGAGCAAGAAAGCAATACATACACACATACATACATACCATTAGGATGGTGTGGTGTGTTAGTTTCGTGTGACTGCTGTAAAAATTTCCACAAACTTGGTGGCTTAAACAACAGAAATTTATTCTTTTTATAGGTTTAGAGACTAGAAGTCCAAAATTTAAGAGGACTGTGCTCCCTCGGGGGACTTTAGAGGAGAATCCATTCCTTGTCTCTTCCAGTTTCTGGTGGTTGACCTAGTATTCCTGGGTTTGCAGTTGCCTTTATGACTCTAGTCTCTGCCTCCATGTTTGTATCAATTCCCTCTCTGTGTGTCTATTATCTCCCTTTCCTTCCCTCTTATAAGGACAATCATGATGGCATTTAGGGCCCATTCAGATAACTCAGAACAATCTCCTTAGATCAAGATTTTTAATTTAATTATATCTACAAAGAGCCTTTTTCAAACAAGATAATATTTACAAGTTTCAAGAATTAAGATTTGACATCCTTGGATAGTCATCATTCAATCTACTACAGATGGAAAATGAATAAATAAAATTATCATTATTTACAGACAGCATGATTTTATAATCATAAACTAAAAGAATCTATAGGTAAACTATAAGTGACTTTACTAAGGTTGCTAGATATAAAGCACTATTTTAAAATTAATGGTATTTGACACACAATCAACAAACAGCTAGAATACAAACTTTTAAAAAGATACAGTAAGCAATAGCATAGAAATCCACCAAATACCTAGAAATAAATCAAACAAATGATGCAAACACTTCTGCTGTAAAAACTATCATAACTGAGAGAAATTGGAGAAGACCTAAATAACTAGAAAGATATATCATGTTTCATAGATTGAAATATTCAATATTGTAAAGATGTCAGATTTCCCTAAATGGATCAACAGATTCAAGGCAATCTTAATCAAAATTTTCATTGCTTTTTAAAATGGAAATTGACAAGCTGATACTAAAATGTGTATGGGAATACAAAGGGCCAATAATGATCAAAATAAACCTGAAGGAGAGCAACCAAGATTCTTCTGTTACCAGATATCAAGACAATATAAACCTATAGTAATTAAGATTATGGCATACAAGACATATCCACATGCTCATGTAAAAGATAGAAAATCCAGAAAGAGACCAACACTAACATCACTCTTTCTTTACTACTTTCTTTTCCCAGAATCCACCTCTAATTGCCCCAGTCTCTTGTACTATCTCCCTCCTTCCTGTCTCATTTCCCCTTAGCATAGACATTTTTATTAGAAAGTTGTCTGTACATTGATTTTAACCCTATGCTATTATAATCTTCTGGAGGGAAAGAAACAAATCCAGTACCTTTTTATATATAATAAATGAGAGCTGTCTCTTTAATTTCTCTCACAGAGAGGAGCCCAACAGACAAACTTCTAGATGATCTGATGCAACTCCCAAATCTTACTGAAGAGAAAACTTCAATTCTGAGAGATGAAGAGACTTGCTAGAGTAACATATAAAGTTAATGGAGGAAGTAAATCTACAGTCTAGGTAAGAAAAATTCTAAGTCAACAGGGATTTCTAACATCTCTGACTCACTATGAAAAATACAAAGAATACACTTTCACCATATATGTATGTATTTATATGTATATATATATATATGTGTGTGTGTGTGTGTGTATAAAGACCCTTGTTCTTTGTGTATTTCTTGTAATGTTGTCATCTGTTTTATGTGAAGACCTGGCAGGTCTTCTCAGAATGGATTTTCACATATAGAGTCAGTCCCCCAGGAAAGGAGTGGGCTGGAGAGGGAGGCAGGAGAGAGCAACTTCAGGGTCTCTGAACCCTCCATGCTCTACTGAGACTAACCTTTGAGCAGGAAAGACTTCTTGACAAGCACTCCTCATGGTGCTCTCGGGGTGGGAGGAGGAGGAACAGTAAGGCAGGACCCACTATAGGAGACAGGCTGAAGGAGGACACCTTGGAAACTGGCTGCAGGCTGAATGAAGGGGAAGTTCCATCTTGAGAACCATGCTCTGAGTTCTGAATTGATTTCCCCTTTGAAATCCTACCACTTACAAAGTTCATTTCAGCTCTGCACAGAGTGTCTTGGGAAGGGCCATAATCCTGCCCTAGGAACAGAGTGTCAGCAGACAGTGGTCTCTCCTATCCCCAGAGGTCAGAGTTGTGGGGCAGGGAGCTCTTAGAGAGCTCTGAGGGGAAGGAGAATCTTGGGGAGAAAAAGCAGCAAACTTAGTGGCCTGATGACCCACCCTAGCTGGAAATAATGTCTCTAATGCACACTTAGATGATTTAAGATTTGTTTCATTAAGGAAGTTACTTGTATCTTTACATCCTCAGTCTTCTCTTTCCTTTGGCACGTGAAACATTGCACTCTGGGGAATCTGGCCTCACTTCTTCACATCTCTAGTCGTCCTTTTCTCTCATCAAAGAACTGGTCTCTTTAACATACGGGAGATTAGTTCACAAACAGGAATTCCACCTTCTCACAAGAGAACTTCAAAATTAAGTCAAGAAATCCGCCCCCCTGCAACAGTCACATATCCCTCCATAATGCTCTGTTGTGCCTAGGATGAAGAATTCGGGGAGGGGAGGGTGTAGAAAGTATGGTGAGAAAATTTCACCACATCAAACTGCCTCAATCCCCTTTTATAGCTGCTGTGGAAATGGAGGAAGGGTTTAAGCCTTTGGTCCATGTGTTTTAAAAATAATTATAAAATAAGAGAAATATGTATTTCATGCATGAAGCATTTTAAGACACTGGAGCATGAGTTTCACAAAAGCCCATGCTTAGGTCAGAACACTGGTTGGCATTCATCACTTACTGTAAACCTTGACTTTGGTCCCTGGATTCCTGGGGAGCTTGCATCTGTGTCGGCAGCTCCCACCAGCTTTCACACTTCATAGCCCCCTAGGATCACAGTTCCACATTTTGGGAGAATGCGTCATTCAGGACATGTGCTCATCATCCTAGCTACAACCTATGGTGAAAATGGTCAAGGGATATGTTGAAGCTGAATCATTTTCCTCTGTGGGTTCCTTTTGTTTTACCTTTTGAAATAATTTCAGGAAAGTTCAAAAGATTTTCTAGGAATTACAGGCTTTGGGAAAATAAAATGTATGATCACTTACTTACTGAAAAATTATATGGTAGAACAGAATGGCCAAGGGGGCAAGCTAGAGCTTGATTGTTTGGTTTACTTCTGATGTCTATTACTTACCAACTGTGTGTACTTGGGCAAAAATGTAATCTATCTATACCTCAAAATCTTCATACATGATAAAATGGGGATCATGGGGCTTCCCTGGTGGCGCAGTGGTTGAGAGTCCACCTGCCGATGCAGGGGACACGGGTTTGTGCCCCGGTCCGGGAGGATCCCACATGCCGCGGAGCGGCTGGGCCCGTGAGCCATGGCCGCTGAGCCTGCGCGTCCGGATCTTGTGCTCCACAACGGGAGAGGCCACAACAGTGAGAGGCCCGCATACTGCAAAAAAAAGAAGAAAAAAATGAGGATCATAACAGAACTTAACCTTTACAATTGTTGTACGTAAAGGAACACATTGCTGGTGAGTACATATTGGCTGGATGCATTAAAAACTTAGAGTTTTTCAACACCCATGTGGACAACTGCCTTTTATCTGTCCTTTTAAAAATAAAATTTGTCCTATCTTTTCCATTACATGTTAAAAACAATTTGGAAAGTGCACAGAAATAGAAAAGAGAAGAAAAAGCATTCTTGTTGTCCTACTCAAGGGGAAATATTAATTAAATTTTGGTATGTTTCTTTCTGGTCTTTTCCTGACATAGATAAAAGAAAAAAATCATACACATAGATGTGAATTTGCTACTAGTACCAATTCAGAAGAAGGTTTCTTGTAAATGTAACTGTACCGGGTGGCTCAAAGCTGGACCTGATCTCACTTTACCTGATGTGTTGTCCAGAGTGGTCTATGCGGTTATTCTGTGGAGAACATATGCTTCTCCAGATGAGAGCAAGAGCCCCAAGGGAAAGAAATTACACTGTTTATTCATTTTATAACCCTCTCATTTTTACAAACATAGGTCTAAGGCATATGATAGATTCTCAATAAATAGTAGACGAGGCTTGAGAAGCCATGGAATTATTTATTGTTATGGTAGTAATAATATTGAAAACCTTGGAAAACTAGCTAGAGTAGAACCAAATAAAACCTTGTTTGCTAAAATAGCTGATGTTTCTAAGAAGTTACTGTTAATGAAGTCAAAGAAGAATTCCAAGTACTCTGGCTTACCTTTCAAGGGCAGCCTTTTGTCCTATTAGAGATAGCATCGAATATTCAGAGCTGGTTTGGAGATTTTCGCAGAGAAGCAGAGATCTTTGAATATCTTGGACCAAAAATGGATGCTCTTTAACACTTTTTAAGTGCCCTGATTGGGGAAGATCACAGATGGGATGATAGAGGAAGGACACGCCTACTCAGTTGGCCCCATCAAGAGGTGGTGGTTGGCATAATCTGATTGTTCTCATCCTAGATATTCTCACAGGATTGACTCTCACACAGAAGTCAAAAGTGTTTGTCTTTGAGGTTCACCTCCTCATCCTCTGAGTGACTGTATCTACCCCTACGTACACAGACCTTTTGAGTTACTTCTGCGCTATCCAGAGTTGATTTCAGGAAAACAGCATCTGTCTACCGTTTACATCTTAGCAGGAATGAATCACTGTGTTCCTTCCCTCTGGTGTATTAATTTTTAAGTCTCATCTGTCACTGTAAAAAAAATGTATTTCTGTCTTCCACATCAGCCAACAGGGAAGAGTAGAATTGGGGGAGCATTAGGTCCACCCCAGGCCTTGGAGTTGTACTATGAAGGTGGTCACTTCATTACACCTGTCTTTATTCTCATTTTCTCCAATGTTCCTGGAACCCTCTTCCTTCTAACACTTACTGCAGTATCCTTCTTATCCTTCTTCAAACCATAAAACTGCAAACACTTATTTCTCATTGGATCTTCACAGTAGCTAATAAAGCTGGTAGGGAAGAGACTATTATTATTTCCACTTCACAAATGAAGAAATTAAGATTTTACAAAGAAGGACTGTGCTGTGCAAAAGCTTTTAAGTTTAATTAGGTTCCCATTTGTTTCTTTTTGTTTTTATTTCCTTTACTCTATGAGAGAGATCCAAAAAAATATTGCTGTGATTTATGTCAAAGACTGTTCAGCCTAGGTTTCCTTCTAGGAGTTTTATAGTATCTGGTCTTACATATAGACCAGAATGTTCTAATTTTATTCTTTTACATGTAGCAGTCCAGTTTTCCCAGCACCACTTATTGAAGAGACTATCTTTTCTCCTCTGTTAATTTTTGCCTCCTTTGTTGTAGATTAACTGACCATAAGTGTGTGGGTTTATTTCTGGGTTTCCTATCCTGTTCCATTGATCTATATTTCTGTTTTTGTGCCAGTACCATACTATTTTGATGACTACCTTTGTAGTATAGTCTGAAGTCAGGGAGACTGATTCCTCTGGCTCCATTCTTCTTTCTCAAGATTGCTTTGGCTATTCAGGATCTTTTCTGTTTCCATACAAATTAAAAACAATTTTGTCCTAGTTCTGTGAAAAATGCCATTGGTGATTTGATATGGATTGCATTGAATCTATAGATTGCCTTGGATAGTATGGTCATTTTGACAATATTGCTTCTTCCAATCCAAGAACATGGTATATCTTTCCATCTGTTTGTGTTGTCTTCAATTGGAGATAAAGGAACTCTCCTACACTGTTAGTGGCAATGTAAGTTGGTGCAGCCACTATGGAAAACAGTATAAAGATTCCTAAGAAAACTAAAAATATAATTACTATATAATCCAACAATCCAACTCCTGGGCATATATCTGGAGAAAACTGTAATTCAAAAAGATCCATGCACCCCAATGTTCACAGCAGCAGTATTTACAATAACCAAAACATGGAAGCAACCTAAGTGTCCATCAACAGATGAATGGATAAAGATGTGATATATATACACATAGATACTCAGCCATAAAAAAGAATGAAATAATGCCATTTGCAGCAACATGGATGGACCAAGAGATTATTGTACTAAGTGAACTAAATCAGACAGAGAAAGACAAATATCATATGATAACGCTTATGTGTGGAATCTAAAAAAATTATACAAATGAACTTATTTACAGAATAGAAATAGACTCACAGACATAGAAAACAAACTTATGATTACCAAAGGGGAAAGGGGAGAGAGGGATAAATTAACAGTTTGGGATTAAAAGATACATACTACTGTATATAAAATAGATAACCAACAGTGACCTACTGTATAGCACAAGGAACTATACTCAATATCTTGTAATAACCTATAATGGAAAAGAATCTTATATATACACACACACACACACACACACACACACACACACACATATATATGTGTGTATAACTGAATCACTTTGCTTTATACCTGAAAGTAACACAATATTGTAAATCAACATTATTCCCATTTTAAAAATAGTGTTTTCAATCATCTTTTTTTAAAAAAAGAAAAAAAAAGATGAACTGTGAAAACAAAGGTATACGGTGCTTAGTGGTAGAGCCAGGAGTAGAATCCAAGTGCCTTGATTTGGTCAGAACATTTTCCTCACCAGTGCACCACTATGGTGAAGTGATATCTAAAGTCAGGACCAGTAGCCCTTCCTCAGGGCTGTGTTTTCCCTGTCATTCATTCAAAAAAAGCTCCGGTGGAAGAGGTTACTTGACTCATTGAGAAGCCACCTACCACCACAGTCCTGCCCATAGGTGAGAAGAGAAGTGTTGGGTAGGTCAGGTAGCCTGGACTGTATGTCTTCGGCCTCTGCCATCACCATTCCTGAAGAAGTCTAGAACTTCTTTCTAGTGTGGCTGGATATTTTTTCCCAAACACTGCAGAGAAAAAAGACCTAGCATATGTAATCTAACTCTCTTTCTAGTCATTCCAGGTCCAAATGGACTTTTTCAACAGTCTCTATTTACTGTTTATTCACTTTTATTTATCTGTGGTAGCCAGGGTATCAGTGCTATCGATGCTTGCTGTGAGATAGAGACCATGGAGAGAGGGCACTCTAGGGTGAGCCATGTTGATATGGGGATTGGGGGTGGTTACTTGTCCCAGTCTGTCAGTTCTGTTGATGAGGTTGAAAAAGCCACTATGCTTTCTTTCCATTCAAAATTAGAGTTTGGCTGATATAGGAGACTTTTTGTGCCTATAGCCACTTCAGTCAGAACCTGAAAAATTACCATGAAAAATCTAAAAATGTTGCTATGCAGTGAAACACAATATGTTTTTTCTATGAGGGGCTGTTCACATGAAACGGCTATGCCATATAATAAAAATAATTATTATAGATAAGGTTTACTGAGTGTTCATTATATCCTTCCATGCAATGACTTACATGTATGCATTAGTCAGTACAGGCTGGGATATAACACAGTAACAAAATTACCTTGCTTATCATTTTCCTATTCTGTCATAATAAATTATCATAAATTTAATGGTTTAAAATGCAAATTTATTTATCTTACAGTTCTGCAGGTCAGAAACCTGATCTGGGTTTCACCTGGTTAAAATTGAGGTGTCTTCAAGGCTGTGTTTCTTTTGGAAAGCTATAAGGAAGAATCCACTTTTTAAATTCATGTTGTTGGTAAAATCTAGTTCCTTGTGGCTGTAGGATTCAGGTTCCCTTTTTCTAGCTGTAAATGAGGACCCAATTCCCAGCATTCCTTGGCTCAGTGTCCCCTTTGTTCATCTTCATAGTGCCAATGGCATGTTGAGTCCTTCTCCCATTGCATCTCTCTGACCTACCTGGGAAAAGTTTTAATGACTCCTGTGATTAGACTGGACTCACCCAGATAACTCAGAATACTCATCCCTATTTCAAAGTCAATGTCTTTAATCATATCTCAAAATTCCATTGTCATGTAAGAAAATATATTCACAGGGTCTAGGAGATTAGGGTGTGAACATTTTTGGAGGGTCATTTTCCTGCCTACCATAACCTGAAATCTCAGTGACTTAACACAATAAAAGGTTGTTTCTTTTCATGTAAATTCTAGTGGGTATAATGCAGCTTTCCTCTGTCTTCTATCTCTACCATTTAGAATATGTGACATTTAAGGCAAATGCTGCTGCTAAATCAAGTAAAATGGAAACTACTGGATTAATAACATGGCCTTAACTAGGATAACATTGGTGGAGAGGCAGGATGGAAGCCTGCTTGGGATGTATTCAAGAGATATAGAAGAAGAGTAATTGAAGATAATAAGTATAGAAAACTATTATTTTCATTTTACAAAGGAGAAACTTGAGGGCCAGGAGTTGTCTTTGTAGAGTCTACAGTGATCCTCAGTAAAACTGAAAATTTGATGAATTTTGTCTGGGAGCCACTTCATTAGGGTAAGAATTATAGATTGACACTCAAAAGCCCAGGGTCTAGACTCCAGCCATTTACTTCTCTGAGTATTTACTTAACTATGTGCTCTTGGTCTCAAGCATATACAATATTTTAATGTGTGATACATATGTATTATAAATATATTGATATATGCATATTTACCATATATCAGATATTTGTGGAATTGATTTGAATTGAATTAAACAAACAAAATACAATGCAGAGGTTTGGGCAAGGACTACTTATACCTGAGAATAAATTAGTCCATGTTAAATTAGTCCTCCATTATATATTATATGTTCAATTAATCCTCTTTTATAGGAGGATCTGCCCAGGGTGAAGACAAAGGAGACAGTAGCATATGATCATTATGAGTATTGGGTTTGGAAGCCAACAATCTTAGGCTTAAATTTTTACTTGCTACTTATAGCTATGTGACCATGGTCAAGTTAATTAACTTTCCATGGTTTCATCCTTGCATCTGTAAAACGGATAGGATATCAACCCCATCCTGTAGGTAAGATAAACAGAGAATTCATGTAAAGCACATAGAAAAATGCTCAATAAACATTATTACATTAACTGGGTGTGGTGATAAAAGAATGGAGGACTCAGAGAAAGCAGAATAGGAAAGCCTTTCAGGCAGCTCTTTAAAGGATGGGTGGCAGGGGTGTGAACCTGCATATAAAAGGTCAGTTCTAAGTCAATTCTGAGGGCATGTGATAATGAAGAGGGCCTGAACTAAGGTAGTGGCCATGGAGATGGTGAGGTAGGCTGGATTTGAGAGTGCTTTGGAAGGTAGAATCAGAAGGACTTGGTGGTGGGGACGGAAAGTGTTGAGGTTAATTCCCAGGGTTCAAATCTGGGAGACTGGATTTTGTCATCAACCAAGAGACGTTTTGTGAGAGAAGAAAATGAGCTTGGTTTTGGCTTTTTCACTTCCAGCTTCTGGGGGACCCACAAGTAGATATAACTACAGTCCACTGAGTGTGTGGCTCTGGACTTCTGTTCTCTCCATCTCATTCAAAAATAAAGATTTGAGTAATATCTTCATAGGAGCAGAAGTGGAAGCCATATGTGTGATTGTTATCACCCATGGATAGTAAAGAACACAGAAAGTATAGAACATCCACAGATAGTATAGAGTTCTCAATCTTAATGCAATTGTGGATGGGACTGCTTTTGTTGTTGTTGTGGCGGGACAGGCCTGTGCATTGTAGGACGTTTAGGAGCATCCCTTGCCTCTACCCACTAGATGCCAATAGCATCCCCCTGCCCCAATTATAATTACCAGAAATGTCTCCAGAAGTTGTAAAATATCCCTGGAGGACACAATTGGCCCAGATTGAGAACCACTGGTTAGAATAAAGGTAAGAGGTCAAAGGACAGGACCCTGGAGTCCACCAACATTTAAAAGTAAAGTAGACAATGGACAGATCATCCAAACTGAAAACAAATAAGGATGCACAGCTTTAAATGATACATTAAACAAGATGGACTTAATTGATATTTATAGGACATTCCATCCATAAACAACAGAATACACTTTCTTCGCAAATGCTCATGGAACATTCTTAAACATAGATCATATCTTGGGTCAAAAATCAAGCCTTGGCAAATTTTAGAAAATTGAAATCAAATCGAGTATCTTTTCCAACCACAACACTATGAGACTAGATATCAATTACAGGAAAAAATCTGTAAAAATACAAACACATGGAGGCTAAACAATACACTACTAAATAATCAAGAGATCACTGGAGAAATCAAAGAGGAAATCAAAAAATACCTAGAAACAAATGAAATGAAAACACGAAGACCCAAAACCTATGGGATGCAACAAAAGCAGTTCTAAGAGGGAAGTTTATAGCAATACAATCCTACCTCAAGAAAGAAGAAACATCTCAAATAAACAACCTAACCTTACACCTAAAGCAATTAGAGAATGAAGAACAAAAGATCTCAAAGTTAGCAGATGGAAAAAAATCATAATGATCAGATCAGAAATAAATGAAAAAAAAATGAAGGAAACAATAGCAAAGATCAATAAAACTAAAAGCTGTTTTTTTAAGAAGATAAACGTAATTGATAAATCATTAGCCAGACTCATCAAGAAAAAAAGAGAGAAGAGTCAAATCAATAGAATTGGAAACGAAAAAAGAGAAGTAACAACTGACACTGCAGAAACACAAAGGATCAGGAGAGATTACTATAAGCAACTATATGCCAATAAAATGGACAACCTGGAAGAAATGGACAAATTCTTAGAAAAGCACAACCTTCTGAGACTGAACAAGGAAGAAATAGAAAATATAAACAGACCAATCACAAGCACTGAAATTGAAACTGTGATTAAAAATCTTCCAACAAACAAAAGCTCAGGACCAGATGGCTTCACAAGAAAATTCTATCAAACATTTAGAGAAGAGCTAACACCCGTTCTTCTCAAACTCTTCCAAAATACAGCAGAGGGAGGAACACTCTCAAACTCACTCTACGAGGCCACCATCACCCTGATACCAAAACCAGACAAAAATGCCACAAAGAAAAAATACTAAAGGCGAATATCACTGAAGAACATAGATGAAAAAATCCTCAACGAAATAGTAGTAAACAGGATCCAACAGCACATTAAAAGGATCATACACCATGATCAAGTGGGGTTTATCCCAGGAATGCAAGGATTCTTCAATATACACAAATCAATCAATGTGATACAGCATATTAACAAATTGAAGGATAAAAAAACATATGATCATCTCAATAGATGCAGAAAAATCTTTTGGCAAAATTCAGCACTCATTTATGATAAAAACCCTCCAGAAATTAGGCATAGAGAGAACTTACCTCAACATAATAAAGGCCATATATGACAAACCCACAGCCAACATCATTCTCAATGGTGAAAAACTGAAAGCATTTCCACTAAGATTAGGAACAAGACAAGGCTGCCCACTCTCACCACTGTTATTCAACATAGTTTTGGAAGTTTTAGCCACAACAACAAGAGAAGAAAATGAAATAAAAGGAATCCAAATTGGAAAAGAAGTAAAACTGTCACTGTTCACAGATGACATGATACTATACATAGAGAATCCTAAAGATGCTACCAGAAAACTACTAGAGCTAATCAATGAATTTGATAAAGTAGCAGGATACAAAATTAATGCACAGAAATCTCTTGCATTCCTATACACTAATGATGAAAAATCTGAAAGTGAAATTAAGGAAACACTCCCATTTACCATTTCAACAAAAAGAATAAAATACCTAGGAATAAACTTACCTAAGGAGACAAAAGACCTGTATGGAAAAAATTATAAGACACTGATGAAAGAAATTAAAGATGTTACAGACAGATGGGAAGATATACCATGTTCTTGGATTTGAAGAATCCACATTGTGAAAATGACTATACTACCCAAGGCAATCTACAGATTCAGTGCAATCTCTATCAAACTACCAGTGGCATTTTGCACAGAAATACAACAAAAATTTCACAATTTGTATAGAAACACAAAAGACCCTGAATAACGAAAACAATCTTGAGAAAGAGAAATGGAGCTGGAGGAATCAGTCTCTCTGACTTCAGATTATACTACAAAGCTACAGTAATCAAGACAGTATTGTACTGGCATAAAAACAGAAATATAGATAAATGGAACAGGATAGAAAGCCCAGTGATAAACCCACACACCTATGGTCACCTTATCTTTGATAAAGGAGGCAAGAATATACAATGAAGAAAAGACAACCTATTCAATAAGTGGTGCTAGGAAAACTGGACAGCTAAATGTAAAAAAAATGAAGTTAGAGCACTCCCTAACACCATACACAAAAATAAACTCAAAATGGATTAAAGACCTAAATGTAAGGCCAGACACTATAAAATTCTTAGAGGAAAACTTAGGGAGAATACTCTATGACATACATCACAGCAAGCTCTTTTCTGACCCACCTCCTAGAGAAAGGGAAATAAAAACAAAAATAAACAAATGGGACTTAATGAAAATAGCTTTTGCACAGAAAAGGAAACCATAAACAAGATGAAAAGGTAACCCTCAGAATGGGAGAAAATATTTGCAAATGAAGCAACCGACAAAGGATTAATCTCCAAAATGTACAAGCAGCTCATGCAGCTCCATATCTAAAAAACAAACAGCCCAATCCAAAAATGGGCAGAACACCTAAACAGACATTTCTCCAAAGAAGATATACAGATTGCCAACAAACACATGAAAGGATGCTCAACATCACTAATCATTAGAGAAATGCAAATCAAAACCACAATGAGGTATCACCTCACACCAATCAGAATGGCCATCATCAAAAAACATACAAACAGAGGGCTTCCCTGGTGGCGCAGTGGTTGAGAGTCCGCCTGCCGATGCAGGGGACACGGGTTCGTGCCCCTCCGCGGAGCGCCTGGGCCCGTGAGCCATGGCCGCTGAGCCTGCGTGTCCGGAGCCTGTGCTCCGCAACGGGAGAGGCCACAACAGTGAGAGGCCCACGTACCGCAAAAAAAAAAAAAAAAAAAAAAAAAAAACAAAAAAACATACAAACAATAAATGCTGGAGTGCATGTGGAGAAAAGGGAATTCTCTTGCACTGATGGTGGGAATGTAAATTGATACAGCCACTATGGAGAACAGTATGGAGGTTCCTTAAAAACTAAGAATAGAATTACCATGTGACCCAGCAAACCCACTACTGGGCATATACCCTTAGAAAACCATAATTCAAAAAGTTATGTAGCACAATGTTCATGCAGCACTATTTACAATAGCCAGGATGTGAAAGCAACCTAAGTGTCCACTGACAGATGAATGGATAAAGAAGATGTGGCACATATATATAATGGAATATTACTCAGCCATAAAAAGAAATGAAAATGAGTTATTTGTAGTGAGGTGGCTGGACCTAGAGACTGTCATACAGACTGAAGTTAAGTCAGAAAGAGTAAAACAAATACCATATGCTAAAACATATATACAGAATAAAAAAAAATGGTTCTGAAGAACTTAGGGGCAGGACAGGAATAAAGACGCAGACATAAAGAATGGACTTGAGGACACTGGGAGGGGGAATGTTAACGTGGGATGAAGTGAGAGAATGACATGGACATATATACACTACCAAACGTAAAATAGATAGCTAGTGGAAAGCAGCTGCATAACACAGGGAGATCAGCTCAGTGCTTTGTGACCACCTAGAGTGGTGGGATAGGAGGTGTGTGAGGGAGGTGCAAGAGGGAGGTGTTATGGTGATAAATATATACATATAGTTGATTCACTTTGTTATATAGCAGAAACTAACATAACATTGTAAAGCAATTATACTCCGATAAAGATGTTAAAAATAAATAAATAAATAAATAAATAAACAAACAAATAAAAGTAAGGTAGAGAAAGAGGGTTTAGTTTGAACAATCAAGAGAGGAGAGTTCCAAGAGAGAAGTGTTTGGAAAAGTCAACCTCTCTAGAGAGGTTACATAAGAAATGGACAGAAAAAAATGATCTTTGAGTTTGGTGATTGGAATGTTCTTGGTGACCTCATTCAAAGGCCTGGTGAGGGCAGGAGCCTTGAGGTGAGGAATAAATTAAGTGCATGGGAGTAGAGCTAGTGAAAGTAAAGTCTACTTTCAATAAGCTTGAGTCAGAAATGAAGGAGTAAGAAGAGCAGTCATTAAAGGGGTGGGATATCAGGGGTGTGTCTTCTCAAGAATGGAACTTCTTGTGTACCACTCCTTGCAGGCTATGACCACATCTTATTACTTTTTGTAATGTCACACTTGATTTGTAGAAAAGAATAAATATAGATTTGTTGAAGCAGAGACTTATTTTGTTACTGTTTCTTGGACTGTGGGTATTTTAAAACAACTCCAGGAAGAAAGCAATGTTTAACACAAAGGGATGAATCATAAATGGCAGAATTTCAGATGTGAGTCAGAGATATTTTGGGCGTTGTCTTGCCCTGTGTCCTCTAACCATACCATCTACTCACCTCACATTTCCCACATGAACTGATTGTTCCCTTTTTTGCAGCCAACCAGACTTTGTTCCCTAACTGAAGCCATGGGTAATTACTTCACCCTTGACTAATTGACTGTGACAAATAGCTACTAAATTGGGTAGATAAGGAGAACAAATTTGGTGTCCTTGTCTTTCCCCGACTCTTCAGCCTTGGAGAGATTGGAATGTTCCCCTGGATTGAGTTGCACAAAATTCTACCGTCAATCTTAAGGACGTCTGCTTAGCTAATGAGATGCAAATAGTGACATGTCAAAGAAAACAGCCCAACTGAAAACCTCATAACTTACAATGCTGTCCTAAGGGCGGCAGCAGAGTACCTAAAAGGGGAAAAAATACAACTAACAGTATGACTTTTGAGTGATGAGTTGTTGATTTATCTACAGTTTATAGACATAATCCCAGCCTCAAGAGACAAATGAGAAGTTTCAAGAAAGAAAATCTCTTATTTGAAGATGTAGAATTGTAATTTCGTAAAGCCACAAGCAAAGGCAAAGTTTATTTTCATTTGGTTTTGACCATAGCTCATCTCTTCTCCCCCCAAAGAACTCATAACTAGAAATAGATTTTTTTTTTCATTTGGTAATCAGTAATCATTTACAACAAGAATCATCCTGATCATAGCTTCCAAGAAGCCAGGACTTACTTAGGCCTCATTCATGGCTGTTCTTTACATCACTTAGCCTGGTGCCTGACACCACACAGTTACTTGGTTCATAATTATTGAACTAAAATGGAGTGATGTTTTGAATTGACGTAGGTTAAAGTAGGATTCCGAATGTCTAATTTGATTTTAAATAAAAACTCAGAAACATTGCCTTGCATCAGGTGACACAGCTGGCCTTGAAGCGAGCAGCGCTTAGGTAAGCCCCAACTTTTGATGTATTGCTAAACAGCCAGCTTAATCAGAACACCTTTCTTGAAGCCTCCACGATGAGCAGTGACACGCTAATTGAAATGTACTTTCCCCAGTGAACCACTTAACAATTTATATAAATATCAAAGCCCTGGGCTTTACTGTCAGTCTTTGTTTTGGAATGAGAAATTTATAAAAAACATATGTTTCCAACTGTCATTGATAGAGTGTTCTGAAAATATGGTCACTGAATCACATCCGACTTTTCTTTCTGCAGACACTGAACTCGTCAGGGTACATTTCTCTGTTAATAACATCTCCTTTCAGAAGGAATCTACTCCACACCAGGGTTTCATTACTAAATTCTGGGGAGCTATTGATAATGGAGGTGGTGTTGAGAGAAAGAATGGCCAGAGAGAAAGAGCTAATATATTTGAAATTCTAATTCTGGCAGATGAGAAAGGGAAGCAAATATGAGAGAAACTGCTGATCTTGTTGCTGGCTTGGTAATTCTAATGAATATTATTGTCTTCTCTGGTAACTTTTAGACACGAGTCTGTGTCCCTTTCACAGGCAAAGTTCTGTGATTGTAAGTGAAATCCTTCCTGAATCTGGAGACCTTCCTGTTTGAATTGGAGGAGGGACAGTCAGACTGTGATCATAAGTCTGGCTTACAGAGGACTTGGGAGTTGAGCTGGAAGTGTGAAATCCTACAATAACTGTATCCTTGTGCCAGACAAAGCCTCTTTTGTCTTTTTAAGCTATCTGACTTTCCCATAGGGTTTCTTTCCCCAAACATGCCTCGAATGGTGTTGCTTAATGAAAAATGCCACTCAGGACAAGGTAGCTTTCACCAACGACTGTACGTGGTGGACATTCTAGTAATTCTAGTCATATGAGAGAGCAGGCTAGACTTAGAGAGCTTGGGAAAATGAGTTCTGAGAGTGGCACTCAGAGCACAGCTCGGCTGGTGGAGCAGAGGAAATGGGTCATATGTCAGTTTGTGTCCTCCACAAGCCTCTCCAAATCATCTTGAAAATGCCCCAGATCCTGAAACCCATGCAGTTTTGCTTCCAGTGTAGTGTACATATAAATCTTTTAATTTCATGTCCTAAGCCTTCAGACATTTATATGGAATTGTTTGGGGGAAAAAAAAAGGTGGGAAGGAAGGAAGAAAGAAACTTCTGCTGGCAGTCAAGCAATCTGCATTTCATTTCAATTTAGATAGCTTTGCTCTACATTTTTTTCCCAAGGTTTCCTGGATTTCAATAATATATTTTTCATCACCAGATCACCAAAAACTGGTTGTATTGAGCTGTCCCTGGGGCTTTGGAGTGGATATCAGAGATTACTTTATAACTGGGAACTTATGAATTTTACAGGGTTTACAAATGACTTGTTTTTCTCAGTTTAATGGTCAAGCCAAGAAACTGATAACTTATTCCTGGAAGGGTGTGCATCTGATATGTTAACGGGTCTTTGAGAACAGGATTAAAAAAAAAAATACAACACACACACACACACACACACACACACACTCAACTAGTTTTAAATAAGACATTTGTTGAGTAGATGAGCTTTGACCGCCACAAATTGCAGGCTTTAAAATGTTCATTTTAACGTGTTCTTATGTCTCTCTACCTTTGACCCACCTATCCCAAATACTCTAAGAGCTTTGGGGATGAATATTTTTTAACCTCTTGGTGGCTGTCATTTGACCCTGCAAATGACACCCTGTGGACTTTCGGCAGGACCAACAGTGGAAGAGCACTGAGCTCCAGCATTTGCTGGTCTGCACTGTAGAAGTGACTGAGCTGGCAGTGGGTTCTGGGGTCTGGTGGGTTTGGGGAGGACTAGTGTGCGTGGTGCCTTTCTGAGTGCAACTGTTTTATTTCATATCAGCCTGATGGCTGTAGCAGGTCAGGGAGTAGCAGGAGGGGGGTCGATAAGTGTGGGGTTTCTATAAAAGATATGTTTGGATTTCCATTTTATAGGAAACTGTGTTTGCCAAATTGCAAACCCATAGAAATATCCTGGACTGGGAACAAAGAATTCAATTGCAGTCTTTGGGGTGGAGGTGATTTACGGCTGGCCAAAGGAAGAGTCCAGGTCCACACAGTGAGGGAAGTGGGAATTGAGGGGGCAGAACAAGAAAATGAAAGAAGGACTGGAATTTTCCTGACTTTACCAGCTCTCTCAATATAACATTGTGATGTGTTAGGTGTAAATGGATCAGAAACATATGGATTAAAGTTCCCTTCTAGTGGGGAAATAGTGGGAAACAATAGTTGTCAAAGTTGGGGGTTGGACAATTCGAGTGTGAATTCAGTTGAAAAATATGTCAGCTGATAAGTTAAAAGTCTTCCGTGATGGCCTCTCTCCAGCTTTGGAGGATGGTTGCATTGAAATCTGATAGCCGAAACTGCCTTTATTATTCCCAAGATAATAGGTGCTCTGGGATTCATTTCCCACCCCTTCTCCACCTCCACAGCCATCTCCAAACCATAAGGTCTTTCCAAGGTCCTCTTATGATACCCCTTGGCTGTCATTGCTCTTATCTTTTTAGTTTCAATGGATTTTCAACACAGTGATTTTTTTTCAAAGATGTGGATTTGAAATGTGTGATGTTTAAAGTTGGAGAGTCTTTTCTTTGGTTTACTCTTGCAGGCCCTGCCATATGCATCCTTACGCATGATAATTTTGGCTAATGTTAAAAAAAAATCAGCAATTTCTTTTTGAGAATTTTTAGTACTGTGACATGTTGCTAGGTGGCTGGGGTCATTCTTGGGATGACATACACTTGAGGAGAGGTTGGAGGAGGAAGAGAGAGAAGTCTGCAAATGATCTTCTGAAGATAATTGAAGATAATCTGAATATGAGGCTGAATGTGGCTGTGCTCGTTCCACTTCTGCATGTAATAAGAATTACAACATTTCTGGAGCATTGGCAATGTTCTGGGCACTGTTCTAAGTTTCCACATGAGTTTCTTCACTTAGCCTTGACTCTCAGGAATACATTGAAGGAGAGTGTATGATACCCATTTACAGATGGGAAAACTAAAGCACAGAGATTTTAGTCACTTGTGTATGTTTACAAAGCTAGTAGTAAAGAGGGGACTAGGGTGAAGCAAATGAGACAGAAAGCTTGTCTGGTGCAAGATTTAAGAGGGCACCCCAAAACTCAGTAATCCAGATAGATGATATTTAAATGTAATATTTAAAAAAATAGAATTTAAATATTTTAAAGTGTTTGTATTAAATGTGATTTTTTTTTGTTTATAAGGAATATAGAAAATAAATTGATGGAAACATTTACTAAAAACTTTTATAAGGATTGAGAACTTTCCATAGCTTTTCCAATGTTACAAAACTGGTAAGAATGCAGCTAAGACTCCCTCTTGCGAGAGCACCGGAATCACAACTAACTGCTGAGTGGTCATCAATAGGAAGACACTGGAACTCACCAAGGATGATACCCCACATCCAGAGACAAAGGAGGAGACACAGTGAGACAGTAGGAGGGACACAATCACAATAGAATCAAATCCCATAACTGCTGGGTGGGTGACTCACAAATTGGAGAACACTTATACCACAGAAGTCCACCAACTGGAATGAAGGTTCTGAGCCCCACTTCAGGCTTCCCAACCTGGGGGTCTGGCAATGGGAGGAGGAATTCCTAGAGAATCAGACTTTGAAGAGTTGTGGGATTTGACGGCAGGACTTCAACAAGACTGGGGGAAACAGAGACTCCACTCTTGAAGGGCACACACAAAGTAGTGTGCATGTCGGGACCCAGAGGAAGGAGCAGTGACCCCATAAGACTGAACCTGACCTACATGCTGGTGTTGGAGGGTCTCCCGCAGAGGCTGGGGATAGCTGTGTCCCACCGTGAGGACAGTGGCAACAGAAGTTCTGGGAAGTATTCCTTGGCATGTGCCCTCCCAGAGTCTGCCATTAGCCCCAACAAAGAGCCCAGGTAGGCTCCAGTGTTGGGTCACCTCAGGCCAAACAACCAACAGGGAGGGACCCCAGCTCCACCCATCAGCTGACAAGTGGATTAAAGTTTTACTGAACTCTGTCCACCAGAGCAACAGCCAGCTCTACCCACCACCAGTCCCTCCCATCAGGAAGCTTGCACAAGCCTCTTAGATAGCTTCATCCACCAAAGGGCAGACAGCAGAAGCAAGAAGAATTACAATCCTACAGCCTGTGGAACAAAAAACACATTCACAGAAAGATAGACAAGATGAAAAGGCAGAGGGCTATGTACCAGATAAAGGAACAAGATAAAACCCCAGAAAAACAACTAAATGAAGTGAAGATAGGCAACCTTCCAGAAAAAGAATTCAGAATAATGATAGTGAAGATGATCCAGGACCTCAGAAAAAGAATGGAGGCAAAGATGGAGAAGATACAAGAAATGTTTAACAAAGACCGAAGAATTAAAGAAGAAACAAATAGAGATAAACAATACAATAATTGAAATGATAACTACTCTAGAAGGAATCAATAATAGAATAACTGAGGCAGATAACGGATAAGTGACTTGGAAGACAGAATGGTGGAATTCACTGCTGTGGAGCAGAATAAACAAAAAAGAATGAAAAGAAATGAAGACAGCCTAAGAGACCTCTGGGATAACACTAAACACAACAACATTTACATTATAGGGGTCCCAGAAGGAGAAAAGAGAGAGAAAGGACCAGAGAAAATATTAGAAGAGATTATAGTCAAAAACTTCCCTAACATGAAAAAGGAAATAGCCATGTTAGTCCAGGAAATGCAGAGTCCCATACAGGATAAACCCAAGGAGAAACACGCTGAGACACATAGTAATCAAACTGGCAAAAATTAAAGACAAAGAAAAATTATTGAAAGCAGCAAGGGAAAAATGACAAATAACATACAAGGGAACTCCCATAAGGTTAACAGCTGATTTCTCAGCAGAAACTCTACAAGCCAGAAGGGGGTGGCATGACATATTTAAAGTGATGAAAGGGAGGAACCTACAACCAAGATTACGGGGCAAGGATATCATTCAGATTCGATGTAGAAATTAAAAGCTTTACAGACAGGCAAAAGCTAAGAGAATTCAGCACCATCAAACCAGCTCTACAACAAATGGTTAAGGAACTTCTCTAAGTGGGAAACACAAGAGAAGAAAAGGATCTACAAAAACAAACCCAAAACAATTAATAAAATAGTCATAGGAACATACATATGGATAATTACCTTAAATGTGAATGGTTTAAATGCTCCAACCAAAAGACACAGGCTCCCTGAATGGATACGAAAACAAGACCCATATATGTGCTGTTTACAAGAGACCCACTTCAGACCTAGGGACACATACAGACTGAAAGTGAGGAGATGGAAAAAGATATTCCATGCAAATGGAAATCAAAAGAAAGCTGGAGTAGCAATATGCATGTCAGATAAAATAGATTTTATAATAAAGAATGTTACAAGAGACAAGGAAGGACACTACATAATCATCAAGGCATCAACCAAAGAAGAAGATATAACAATTATAAATATATATGCACCCAACATAGGAGCACCTCAATATATAAGGCAACTGCTAACAGTTATAAAAGAGGAAATTGACAGTAACACAATAATAGTGGGGAACTATAACACCTCACATACACCAATGGGCAGATCATACAAAATGGAAATAAACAAGGAAACAAAACCTTTAAATGACACAATAGACTGGATAGATTTAATTGATATTTATAGGACATTCCATCCAAAAACAGCAGAGTACACTTCTCAAGTGCACATGGAACATTCTCCAGGATAGATCCCATCTTGGGTCACAAATCAAGCCTCAGTAAATTTAAGAAAATTGAAATCATATCAAGCATCTTTTCTGACCACAATGCTACAATACTAGATATCAATTACAGGGGGGAAAAATGTAATGAACACAAACACATGGAGGCTAAACAATAAATTACTAAATAACCACAAGATTACTGAAGAAATCAAAGAGGAAATCAAAAAATACCTAGAAACAAATGACAGTGAAAACATGACAGCCCAAAACCTATGGGATGCAGCAAAAGCAGTTCTAGGAGGGAAGTTTATAGCAATACAATCCTACCTCAAGAAACAAGAAAAATCTCAAGTAAACAATCTAACGTTACACCTAAAGGAACTAGAGAAAGAAGAACAAACAAAACCCAAAGTTAGTAGAAGGGAAGAAATCATAAAGATCAGAGCAGAAATAAATGAAATAGACACAAAGAAAACAATAGCAAAGATCAATAAAACTAAAAACTGGCTCTTTGAGAAGATAAACAAAATTGATACACCATTAGCCAAACTCATCAAAAAAAGAGGGGGCGGACTCAAATCAATACAATTAGAAATGAAAAAGGAGAAGTTACAACAGACAATGCAGAAATACAAAACATCCTAAAAAACTACTACAAACAACTCTATGCCAATAAAATGGACAACCTGGAAGAAATGGCCAAATTCTTAGAAGGGTATAAACTTCCAAGACTGAAACAGGAAGAAATAGAAAATATGGATAGCCCAATCACAAGTAATGAAATTGAAACTGTGATTTAAAAACTTCCAACAAAAAAAATCCAGGACCAGATGGCTTCACAGGTGAATTCTATCAAACATTTAGATAAGAGATAACACCCATCCTTCTCAAATTCTTCCAAAAAATTGCAGAGGAAGGAACACTCCTAAATTCATTCTATGAAGCTACCATCACCCTGATACCAAAACCAGACAACGATGTCACAAAAAAGAAAACTACAGACCAATATAACTGATGAATATAGATGCAAAAATCCTCAACAAAATACTAGTAAACAGAATCCAACAACACATTAAAAGGATCACACACCACCAGCAAGTGGGATTTATCCCAGGGGTGCAAGGATTCTTCAATATACTCCAATCGATCAATGTGATACACCATATTAACAAACTGAAGAATAAAAACCACATGATCATCTCAATAGATGCAGAAAAAGCTTTTGATAAAATTCAACACGCATTTATGATAAAAAGTCTCCAGAAAGTGGGTATAGAGGGAACCTACCTCAACATAATAAAGGCCATATATGACAAACCCACAGCAAACATCATTCTCAATGGTGAAATATTGAAAGCATTTCCTCTAAGATCAGGAACAAGACAAGGATGTCCATTCTCACGACTATTATTCAACATAGTTTTGGAAGTCCTAGCCACGGCAATCAGAGAAGAAAAACAAATAAAAGGAATACAAATTGGAAAAGAAGAAGTACAACTGTCACTGATTTTAGATGACATGATACTATTCATAGAGAATCCTAAAGACGCCACCAGAAAACTACTGGAGCTAATAAATGAATTTGGTAAAGTTGCAGGATACAAAATTAATGCACAGAAATCTCTTGCATTCTTATACACTAATGAAGAAAAATCTGAAAGAGAAATTAAGGAAACACTCCCATTTACCGTTGCAACAAAAGGATAAAATACCTAAGAATAAATCTCCCTAGGAAGACAGAAGACCTGTATGCAGAAAACTATGACACTAATGAAAGAAATTAAAGATGATACAAATAGATGTAGAGATATACCATGTTCTTGGACTGGAAGAATCAATATTGTGAAAATGACTATACTACCCAAAGCAATCTACAGATTCAAAGCAATCCTTATCAAATTACCAATGGCATTTTTTACAGAACTAGAACAAAACATCTTAAAATTTGTATGGAGACACAAAAGAGCCCGAATAGCCAAAGCAGTCTTGAGGGAAAAAAATGGTGCTGGAGGAATCAGACTTCCTGACTTCAGACTATACTACAAAGCTACAGTAATCAAGACAATATTGTACTGGCACAAAAACAGAAAGAGAGATCAATAGAACAAGACAGAAAGCCCAGAGATAAACCCACGCACCTCTGGTCAAATAATTTATGACAAAGGAGGCAAGGATATACAATGGAGAAAAGACAGTCTCTTCAATAAGTGGTGCTGGGAAATCTGGACAGCTACATGTAAAAGAATGAAATTAGAACACTCCCTAACACCATACACAAAAATAAACTCAAAATGGATTAGAGACCTAAATGTAAGACTGGACACTGTAAAACTCTTAGGCTAAGACATAGGAAGAGCACTCTTTGACATGAATCACAGCAAGATCTTTTTCGATCCATCTCCTATAGTAATGGACATAAAAACAGAAGTAAACAAATGGGGCCTAATGAAACGTAAAAGCTTTAGCACAGCAAAGGAAACTTCTAACAAGACAAAAAGACAACCCTCAGAATGGGAGAAAATATTTGCAAATGAATCAACAGACAAAGGATTAATCTCCAAAATATATAAACAGCTCATGCAGCTCAATATTTAAAAAACAAACAACCCAATCGAAAAATGAGCAGAAGATCTAAATAGCCATTTCTCCAAAGAAGACATACAGATGGCCAAGAAGCACGTGAAAAGCTGCTCAACACCACTAATTATTAGAGAAATGCAAATCAAAACTACAATGAGGTATCACCTCACACCAGTTAGAATGGGCATCATCAGAAAATCTACAAACAACAAATGGTGGAGAGGATGTGGAGAAAAGGGAACCCTCTTGCACTGTTGGTGGGAATGTAAATTGATGCAGCCACTATGGAGAACAGTATGGAGGTTCCTTAAAAACTAAAAATAGAGTTACCATGTGACCCAGCAATCCCACTACTGGGCACATACCCAGAGAAAGCCATAATTCAAAAAGACACATGCACCCCGATGTTCACTGCAGCACTATTTACAATAGCCAGGTCATGGACACAACCTAAGTGCCCATCAACAGACGAATGGATAAAGAAGATGTAGTACATATATACAATGGAATATTCCTGAGCCATATAAAAGAACGAAATTGGATCATTTGTAGAGATGTGGATGGTTCTAGAGACTGTCATACAGAGTGAAATAAGTCGGAAAGAGAAAAAAAAAATACCGTACATTAACGTGTGTTTGTGGAACTAGGAAAATGGTACAGATTAACCTGTTTGCAGGGCAGAAATTGAGACACAGATGTAGAGAACAAATGTATGGACACCAAGGGGGGAAAGCGGTGGTGGGTGGTGGTGGTGGTGAGATGAATTGGGAGATTGGGACTGACATATATACACTAATATGTATAAAATGGATAACTAATAAGGACCTGCTGTATAAAAAAAATGCAAAAAAAAGAATGCAAAAAAACTTTTATAAAGCTCAAAAAACTAAAATTAAAGAATTTAAATTAAACATTAAAATTAATTAAATTAAAATATTGATAGATGCCAAATAATTTGTGATGATCTCATTATTGTGATGATCACTACCCTGCACACTTGCCCAATCTTTCTTCCTCCTTCACCCCTGCTGGGCCCTGGCACACCAGGGATGTAAGAAATTGTAACCCCCAACCTGCCCCCACCAGATGCCTCCACCGCCCACCAGCCCTGTGTCCCTGGTGTGCATACCTTGAAGAGACAAAGTCAGAAGTGAGAGAGGGATGAGAGGACACGGGATGAGGTACAATCCATCTCTGAGGAGGAGAAGGTGGCTGACTGTAGAGATAGGAAGGTAATGAGGTCTGAAGGTTCCCGGGGAAACGTCAGAAACCAAAAGTCTCTGGGGTTGTGGGAAGAAACGAAAGCAGATGAGGAGTGCGTCCAGGAGGCTGAAGGAATTGTTGTGTGTTTGTTGTAGTCCTGTTCCAGTCTTTCCACCTCACTGAGGGGAGACAGTCACGGTGGGACCGGGACAGGGCACCACAGATGCCGATAGTATGTAAGCGCGGAACCGCTGTGCGGGTTCAGCAAAGATGCTGCCCCCGGCAGGGCGGGAGGGGTGCGGGGCTCCCTAGGGGCCCCAGGGGTGGGCCGAGGTTGTAGAGATGGCGAAGAAATGGGGAGTGGCGGTCAGGAAAGGGATACAGAGGGAAAGGTGCGTGGCTGGAGAAGAGAAAAGCCACACGCCCTACCTCCACCCCAGCTCCACTTCAGAGAAAGTAGTGCTGGACCTTTCATCATCATCATCAACATCGTCATCATTCCTTTTGGAGATAAGGGAACTGAGACAGTGAGACACTCCGACATTTGCCCAAACTCACACAGTTACTAAAGGGCAGAGACAGAATTTCAGCTCGGAGTTGGCTCCACTGTTCTTGACCACCAGGTGAGAGAGACTGGGAGAAGACAGGCAGAATGCAGAAGACCAAGATTCAGAGTTTAAAACTAAATCCTGCTTGGCTATCCTGGGTAAAATCTGAGCGGTGTGGAGAAATCCCCCCACAACCCAAGCACGAGTCAGGGCTGGGGATGCATAAATTAATCATGCCATGATTTTCCATCATTAACTTATAGAACAGGCTCTGGCAGCAGAGAGACCCAGACCGGAGTCCACTTCAATGCTTTGAGCTTCACTTTTCTCATCTGTAGAATGGGGATAGTAATACATACCAGCAGAGAGCTGTGGTGAGGAAGAAACAAGAAGATGCAGTTGAAGGCAGAAGACATTTAGTAATCTGAGTTGTACCAGTATTTGCTAATATCATCAGGAGCTGGATAATCATCACTGTGAATTTCATCTGTTATAACAGACATAATAATAGTAATAAGAGCTAATATTATTGAGCACTTACCATGTGTTAGGCCCTGTATTAACTCGTTTCATCATTTTAAACTGCCTCTGAAGTAGGCACTGGACTGTACTCATTTTATTGCTAAATTAGTCTGAGCACTGATGTTTTGGGCATGGGTTGACCACTATGGGTTTGGTTCATCCACTATACATTTTGAAATTTAGAAGGCATTTTGCAGTAAATTTGTCTTAGCAGAACAAACTCAGTGTCTGCCCCCCATCAGAGCTCAGAGCAGCCATTGATCCCTCTGTGCAATCTCTGTGACCAGCACAGCCCGCCACAGTCCCTTCCACTGGTGAACATGTTCTGCTTACTGTGATAGCTGTAGCTCAGCTGGCCAGGTTGCAGGTGTGGTCTTATTACTGCTCTTGTGTTTTCTTCTGCTTCCTTTTTGTTTAGTAGATGACCTGTTGCCGCAGTTGCAACCTGAGGTGGACACTCTATCTCATATTACTTTGCATCCACCATATAGACTTGATGGGTGAATAAATGAATATATGGTATATCATAGAATAGTCCATGACATAATTGATCTGTTTATATCTAGCTTAAATTAAATGTTTGTGATTTTCATCCTCAACTGTTACCCCTACTAGGGGATCTGGTGCTTCTGTTCTATTTTATAGGTGATTTCATGTCCCTCTGCCAGAAAAAAAAAACAAACATTACCACTCTCTAGAATCCTAGGGTGCTTGCCCGAGTGACAATGCTTTGTGTGTTTGTCTTTCTAAACTTTATTCCATGAAAGACCTTAGAACCTATGCAGGGGAGGATGGCGGGGGAAGCGCCAAAGCAATTAGTCTATATCTCCTTGGCCCAGTGATATGATGTGAAAATAGTTCCTTGAGATTTGGAGATGTCAACATGCTGAGTGCATGACAGGTAATGAAAGAAGATTGTTCCAACACATTATTTTTATGGGCTCATTGGCTCAAGCTGTGGAATAACAGAAACAAATCCTGTTTGAAAGCATAACATCACATTTACAGATAGACTTAGCAGCCTGAGAACAGTCAGTGCAAGCTTCAGCCTGGTGGGGGGTAAGCATGAGGTAAGAGCTATTGATTTTTATATCTCCTAGAATAGCAGAAGTCTATGAGGGATGGAGTGTAAGTAGCATATATGCCCCCATTTCCCACTCTTATCTGTGACAGACATCACTAATCAATTATAGCCATCTTTCCCACTTTGCCTGGTCCAGTCTCACAATTCTCAATACAGCATTCCAGGCAGTCACTTCCAATCAGATGGAATTGGAATGAGGAATGAAACTTATTTGCCAACTATGTTCTTCCTATGGACAGTATCATGCTGAGTTTAGTACCATTTAGTAGATACAATGAGTTTGACTTTTAAATGATGAAAAGCACCATCTGCATATGTTTAACTTTAGAAATGTTACCACCTATTTTTTTTTAACCTTGGTTTACCCATCTCTGAAGAGAGAAATAATGACAAATCCTGCAGGGCTATTGGATTGATTAATATGATTATAAATGTAGAGTGCCCACTAGAGTATCAGGGGACATTCAGTTAATTGTGGCTCCTACTATGACTGGCTTCGAGCCTTAAAGAGCTTGAGGATCCATCTGGTCCATGACTCTGCATCTAGACACAATTAAGCTTAGCCCTTCCCACACCAAAAATGGGTATGATACCCAAAAGAGGAGAAAACTTCCCCTGCTTCCTTCCTCAGCCTTCTTGTAAGTTTTACAAATGCTTATGTGATGATATGAATTGGCAGATTCTCTCAAAATGTTTTTCCTTCAAGAGGTCATTACTGTTGGAATTGATACAGAGATTCGCGTTTAATGAAGTGACACCAATTATTTGGATAAAGTTGAAAAGTCTACCCCAGTAACTAGAATGCCATTTCCTGTCATTGTCACCATGTTAATGGCCTTGGAATTGGTTCCCTACTCCTACCCTATTTCACTGCATTCTTCACACAATTCCAATGTATTTTAAAGTGCAAATCTGACAATGCCATTCTCCTTCTTAGAGATTTTTAATGGTGCTGTACCAGTCAGCATTCTGATAGAAAAATGATGGCTCAGATGGTAAGCAGGGGAGTTCAATAAAGGAGTTATTTACAAAAATGTGGACAAGGGTAAGGGAAACCAACAAGGTGTGGTGGTGTAGCCCCAGTCTAGCGACAGTGGGAGCCATCACCAGTGACCCTCTGGGCTGAAGGGTCAGTGTGAGGGAACAACTATAACTCAGGCTTTCTCAGTAGGAGTGATATCACTCCCAGGAGAGAGAAAATTGGTTGGGGGATGTGAAAAAAATTTCCGTTTTATGTATAGAGCTCAGATATACAGAGTACATAAACACATTTCACTTGGGAGTGATTAGCAAAATAAAATGTTTTAAAAGTTTCCTTAAAGAGGTAATAATAATAAAAAAAAGATGGAGAAATAAAATCTATGGCCTTATGTAGAGGCATATAGTGGCCATGACCTGCATGGAGGGAGGCTGGGGAGCAGATACCCTTACCTCCCTCCTCACCTGCCCTTTGATCTGCGTGTGCTTCCTAGGGCTGACCCAACTGGAACCAGAGCATAAGGGAGCTTGTGAACATAGACAATTCAGGTCAACTTCCATGGGACCCAGAAGTGGGTGAGGAAGTTAGAGTGGATTTGGAGGGGCAAATGGAGAATATCTAACAGCGCTACCAAGAGCTCTTAGGATAAAGGGCCAAAGATTTATTTTGTCTCATAAAGATCTACTACAACTGGTCTCTCACCCTGCACTCCTCTCTTACTCTTAAATGAGTCCATAATTTCATCTTTTTGGTTTCCCAAATGTTAAGCTGGTTCCTGACTCAGGGACTTTGCTGTGAACGTGCTGTTTCTTTGCTGTGGTACATGTTTCCTTCCTCCTTCTTATCTTTCAACTCTCAGCTTACAGGTCACTTTCTCAGGGAGCCCTTCCTGACGCCCTGGCAGAGATCCATTCTATCTATTATAGTTTCTCCAAGAAGCACTCAGAGCTTCTTCTTTATAGCACTTATTATAATCATAATTCAAATACCTATTTGTGTAATTATTTACTTAATTTCTCTCTCTCTCACCAGACAAAATGCTTTATAACACGAGAGCCTACCTAGCACACAGCAAGAATTCAATGAATATTTGATGAATAGGTACATGCCAGAAGGAAATAAATACACCAAAGACACGGGAGCTTCCTGGAGCCACTATGTTAGAAACATAGCTTTACCATTGACTAGCTGTGTGATCTTAAGCAAGTTGTTTAACCTCTCTGAGCCCCAAACTTGACTCATCTGTGAAATGAGGATAATAATAGTAGCTATTTCATAGGGCTGGGGAGAGTACAATGAAGTCTGTACATGTAAAGTGCTTAGAAGAGTGTCTGATAATTGCTCAATAAATGACATCATCAAACCTTCATTGTATAATTCTTCTGTTGTTGACTGGCTGTTTGGTGGTGAAATTTGCACTAATTAGAGAAGGAAAAGAGTATGTTAATCATAGACAGCACTGATCCTAACCATATCATTTTTTAGAACCAAGAACCTAATTTTCTTGATATCAAATACTAAAAACAATTTAGTCTTTCTCTTGTCATATAGTTAAAGTCTGGGGAAAAGTTATGTGACAGCTAATTGAGTTTAACCTGTAAAAAGCAGAGATTAAATTTTTGCTATTGAGATGCAACATGAAGGCTTGGGTTGTTCTGCAAGTCTTTGCTTTGTTGGTTTTCTCCCAAGGCTTTTCTTTTAACTCAACACCAGGCAAATTAGGGACAAAGGGGAGACAGGGCAGAAAGTGACATTAGGAGCCCTCTGGGTTACAAGAGGCATGGTCTTGGGACAGTCAGAGTTGCTTTCTGGGAAGTCACTGGGAGATGCAGGGAGACCAGTTGAGGGGATGCTAATCACACCGAGAGTGGGGATTGAGGATGAAGGACCAGGAGAAGTAAGCAAGGTAACATTAATAATACCATGAGGCAGGAGCATTGACAGCACCTGCGAGAAACATTGGATACATTTTCTGTATTACCTGTCTGAGAACAATTTAACCAGATTGGGCGAAGACACACTGAATTTTACACTGCCGAAATTTAACTTTTTTTTTTTTTTCCTGATGCTAGGCACAGGGTGAATCATGGAGTCCCGTGGTAGTCAGAACCTTCTCACTCTATCCTTTAATACCAGAGAAAAGTGAAGTCTAAAGAGGTCAAGTGACTGACCTCAAGCCACGCAGCTATGATAGAATCGGTACATGATCTCACATCTCCCTGACTCCAGGCAAGTATTACTGTCTTCCTTGACTTTCCTTTAAATCTAACTCTTACCTCCTTTTGTTGCCCTCTATTCAGACTCGGGCCAGAAATTAAATCAATTTCTATAAAGTTAATTTCCATAAAGTCACACAAGCAAACCAACTCCAGTCCTCAAGCCCCACCACCTGTCACACACACACACACACACACACACACACACACACACACACACACACACATCACCTGCTGTCCCAGCTCTGTTTCTGGAACCTGAGCAATGTCAGCACCATGTGTCCCTGATTTTTCTGAGTGAACCGTGCATTTGACATGGGTGGGGGCATGCATGGCTGAGCAATCACTGTCACAGAGGGAAGAATTTATGTTTGCATCTGTGTCTCACCTTCTTTCACATCTGGCCTTGGTAGACCTTTGGGAATTTGCTGTGAAAGCGGAAGGAGAGCAATGGAGAGGGCTCTCAGTACTGGGGGAGCCAGAGCTGAATACAGATGAGATTGCTACTCTTCCACCCTGAGAGAAGCAGTGGGTTTTGACTATTTAGTGGCTTGGTGTCCTTGGTCTGAAGGGTTCTCCTGTAATACACTAAGGATTTTAGAAACATTTTATAAGGTCGCTTTCATGGTTCACCAAGCTAAGATTTTGTTTTTTCCAATGAGAGTCACCAAGGAAAAGAGTGTATTACATCTTTAGGGATGCGTCTCAAATAGCTCTAGTTTCCCGTATTAACCAAGGGTAGATTTATCACTCAAGAATTCATCCAGACCCTTCTAAAAATAGTACATTTCTTTATCATCTTTTAAGTAAGATTCTGTTTGTTTAGCCCATGTCTATGATGTAGGTCTTTGTTTTTCCTGTGACACTGGTGGGAAGTACCATGACTTCAGAACTCAAGGAGTAAGTGGTTAAACTCCTCTAGATTTTACAGATGGGTGATTTAACCTCTTTTCAGCCTTATTCTCAGAGTTAAAATGTCTATGCACTTAGATCAGACTTTATGTGACAGTGTCTCAATCCTATTGCTTATCATGATTGCCTCCCACCTTTATCCTACCTCTTTTAGATGTCAAGGACAGAACTACATGCACTATTCACAGGTCTAGATATATCACAGGTTAGGAGTAAGGGAAGGGGGGATGTCTTCTCTTGCTTTATTTTGACCTTCATGGAAATGCTACACAATTGGAAAATGCTGTTGTTATTGTTGTTGGTAGGATCCATTGCTTTTCTTTGCTGTAAGAGCAGAGTGTGGACAGATAACATCCAGGAGTAAATGATCTACAATGATTATTTCCTAAGTGCAGGTGGGTTCAGATGTCATCACCTTCCAAATAGTATCTATTCCACACTGATGTCAGTTGGACAGCTACCCGCTCCCTATCCGAGTAGGAAAGGCTGTAAGGCCATACTCTGGTGACCATACAAACTTCTCTGATCAGTCCTCTTGTTCAGCACTGTTTACTTAGCACAATGGATGAGAGCACGGTGTGGATGGCACCCCACTGGCCAGGGTTGGCCCTTGGCATGGGTCATAGCTCTGTAAAGAAAGACACGTTCATGACAGGAGCCATTCTTTCTATGAGTAAATGACTCACAGTGGTACCATATAGCCATGTATTCCAAACATTTTTTCTCTGCAATGCATAGAAATAAATATATTTCACACTGCAAATCAGTACATACACATGCACACACACACATATCCAACATCAAAACTTCACAAAATAATACTCTTGCGAAGTGTGATGAAAGGTAAAAAATAAACTATGAAGGAAAACCATCCCCAAAGAATATTTTTTAAAGATGCTAGTTTATACTAAATTGTTTTTTGACACCAACTGCCAAGACTAGCAGTTTAAAAGCAACAGGTTATAGTACTTTTATATGAAAGAGCCGAACTTTTTCTTTTTATTCTTTTCCTTTTAAAATTTTCTTTTCCTTCCTCTTCTTTCTTCCCTCCTCCCTGCCTCCTTCCTTTCTATCTGCCTTTCTTCTTTTCTATCTTTCTTTCTTCCTCTCTCTATTTCTTTCTTTCTTTTCTGAGAAATGCTGTTGGAAAGAAATCAAAATACAAAGTTAGCAACATACCAATCTGATCCTCACTAAAAGATCTGTAAATCACGCTATTTCCCAGTCTATGACTCATGTCCTGTCTTCAACTTTACTTGATGCTGCCAAATTGTACCCCAGAAAGCTTACACCAATTTACTTTCCCAAAAGCAGTGTATGAGAGTTCCCAAGTCGCCATGTGCTGGTATTGTGAAACTTTAAAAAATTCTGCTAATCTGATGTGAAATTGTTCAAAAGATTCTTCCTGCAATTATTAATAAAATTGAACATTTATCTGACATATATTGATCAGACTTTCTTGTATGTGAAAATTACTACTCATATGTTTGGTTTATTTTTCTGTTAGGTGGTATTATTAATTTGCAGCATTGTTTATATGTTTGATATACCAAGCATCTGTATACCAAGCATTAGTTAATTATATGAATAGCAAATATACTTTCCCAGTATGTAAAGTGATAGGAATTGCAATTAATTTTTCTCTGATTTTCCCCAAACCATATATGATATAGTCCTTCCTTTTCCCTATAATTTGCTCTACCATTCTGTCATTTTACAAAGTTTTTATCTATGGCAGTTCTCTTTCTAAAATTTATACTCTCTTCTATTGCTCTATTTATCTTTGAACCAACACCATACTGTTTGAATTACTATAGTTGTATAATGGGTTTTGATACCTGAAAGGGTAAATCTTCCCTCTTGTTCTTCAAATTTTATTTGGCTACTTTTGACCTTTTGCTCATTTATATGGGTTTTAGTTTTGTTTTTTTTTAACTCCATGAAAATTCTTATTGGTATTTGAATGGAATTATGCTGAATTTATAGATTCATTTTGGGTAAGATTGCCATCTTTTTGAACACTTAAAAATTTTTAACGAGGTCTATACCTCTATTTGGATTATCTTTTATTTCCTTAATAATATTTTGTAATTTTTCTCCAGTAAGTTTATTGAAAATGTCTTCTGTTAGATTTATTCCTAAAAAAATAATTAGTTTTGTTAACACTTAGAATATTATCTTTTTTCCATGGTACTTTCTAATTTATTTTTGGTGTATAGAAATGATACTGATTTTTGTATGTCAATCTAGAAATCATTTTAATTGATTTTTATTGAGTTATAATTAACATACAACATTATATTAGTTTCAGGTATACAACATAATGACTCGATACTTGTATATATCATGAAATTATCACCACAACAAATCTAGTTAACATTCTAGACCACATGTTACATTTCTTTCCTTGTGATGAGAACTTTTAAGATCTACTCTCTTAGCAACTATGTCACCATGCTCTATGTTACATCCCCAGGACTTTTTTTTTTTTTTTTTAATTTTTTGTGGTACGTGGGCCTCTCACTATTGTGGCCTCTCCCGTTGTGGAGCACAGGCTCTGGACATACAGGCTCAGCAGCCATGGCTCACAGGCCTAGCCGCTCCGCGGCATGTGGGATCTTCCCGGACTGGGGCACGAACCCGTGTCCCCTGCATTGGCAGGTGGACTCTCAACCACTGCGCCACCAGGGAAGCCTGGACTTATTTGTTTTATAACTGGAAGTTTGTACATTTTGACCACCTTCATCCGTTTTACCCATCTCCCACATCCCATCTCTGGCAACCACCAATCTGTTCTCTGTATCTATGAGATTGTTTTTTGTTTGCTTGATTTTTAGATTCTACGTGTAAGATAGATCATATGGTATTTGTCTTTCCTTGACTTATTTCACTTAGCATAATCCCCTCAAGGTCCATTAGAAATCTTTATGAGCTTTCTTACTGCTTCAAAACTTTTCTTGGCTTTTCTAACTAGATACTTACATTGTAAGTATAAGAGCGACTTTATTACTCTCAAATTTTTATAGTGTTAGATTATTGCAAATAAAGCTGTCATAATTATTCATGTATAAATATTTGGGTGAACAAAAGCTTTCATTTCTCTTAAGTAAAAAGTGGAATGACTGGGTCTTATGGTAAGTAAATGTTTAACTTTTAAGAAACTGCCAATCTCTTTCCCAAATGGTGGCAAACTTTTCCATTCATTCCCACTAGCAGTGTGGGAACATTCCAGTTGCTTGGCATCCTTGCCAACACTTGATATGTTCAGCCTTGTTAATTTTAGATATTCTACTTAGTATGTAGAAGCATTTTATTGTAGTTTTAACTTACATTTCCTTAATGTCTTATGAAGTTATGTACCTTTTCATGTACTTGTCATCTGAACATTTTATTTGATGAAGTGTCTGTTCACATCTTTTGCCCAGGTTTTAGAATTGGGTTGTCTGTCTTCTTAAAATTAACTTGTAAAATTTCTTTATATATTCAAAGTCCTTTGTTACATAGACTAACAGATAGTTTAACAACTATTTTATCCCAGTCTGTGGCTTGTCTTTTCATTTTCTTAACAGTATCTCTTGTCTCTTTTTTGTTTGTTGTTTTGTTATATATACATATATATATATATATTAATATATATATATATAATTCTTTTCCATTATAGTTTGTTACAAGATATTGAATATAGTTCCCAGTGCTATACAGTATATCATTGCTGTTGATCTATAGTCCCATACTCCCAAATTATCCTTCCCCCGCTTTCCCTTTGGTAACCGTAAGTTTGTTTTCTATGTCTGTAAGTCTGTTTGTGTTTTGTTAATAAGTTCATTTGTACTATCTTTTAGATTCCACATACAAGTGATATATTTGTCTTTCTCTGACTTACTTCATTTAGTATGATAATCTCTATGTCTATCCATGTTGCTGCAAACTGCATTATTTCATTCTTTTTATGACCGAGTAATGTTCCAATGTATGTATATATATCCACATCCTCTTTATCCATTCATCTGTTGATGGACACTTAGGTTGCTTCCATGTCTTGGCTATTGTAAATAGTGCTGCTATAAACATTGGGGTGCATGGATCTTTTCGAATTAGAACTTTTGTCTTTTCCAGTTATATGCCCAGGATTAGGATTGCAGTATCATATGGTAACTCTATTTTTAGTTTTTTAAGGAACTTTTATAGTGTTTTCCATAGTGGTTGCACCAATTTACATTCCCACCAACAGTGTAGGAGGGTGCCCTTTTCTCCACACTCTCTCCAGGATCTATCATTTGTAGACTTTTTAATGATGGCCATTCTGACGACTGTGAGGTGATACCTCTCTGTAGTTTTGATTTGCATTTCTCTAATAATTAGTGATGTTGAGCATCATTTCATGTGCTTGTTCGCCATCTATATGTCTTCTTTGGAGAAACATCTATTTAGGTCTTCTGCCCATTTTTTGATTGGGTTGTTTGTTTTTTTGTTTTGCTGTTTGTATACTTTGGAAATTAAGCCTTTCTTTGTCACATCATTTGTAAATATTTTCTCCCATCCCGTAAGTTGTCTTTTCATTTTGTTTATGGTTTCCTTTGTTGTGCAAAAGCTTATAAATTTGATTAGGACCCATTTTAAAATTTTTGTCTTTATTTATATTGCATTAGGAGAGTGACCTAAGAAAACATTGCTACAATTTATGTCAGAGAATGTTTTGCCTATGTTCTCTTCTAGGAGTTTATGGTGTCATGTCTCTTATTTAAGTCTTTAAGCCATTTTGCCTTTATTAATTTTTTTTTTTTTTGTGGTACGTGCAGGCTCAGTGGCCATGGCTCACGGGCCCAGCCGCTCCGTGGCATGTGGGATCTTCCTGGACCGGGGCACAAACCCGTGTCCCCTGCATCGGCAGGTGGACTCTCAACCACTGTGCCACCAGGGAAGCCCTTTGCCTTTATTTTTGTGTGTAGTATGAGGGAGTTTTCTAACTTCATTTATTTACATGTGGCTGTCCAGTTTTCCCATCATCACTTGCTGAAGAGACTGTCTTTTCTCCATTGTAGATTCTTGCCTCCTTTGTCAAAGATTAATTGACCGTAGGTGTATGTGTTTATTTCTGGGATCTCTATTCTGTTCCATTGATCTATATGTCTGCTTTTATGCCAGTACCATGCTGTTTTGATTACCTTTTGAAGAAGAGAATTTATAATTAAATGAAGTCCTATGTATTGATTTTTTTCTTCTATAGTTCATACTTTTAGTGGTGTGCTTAAAATTTTTTGCCAAACCCAAATAAAATTTTTAAGATTTTCCTTTCCTTCTCTAAGTTTTATTTTATAATTTTATCTCTTTCATTTAAGCTTGTCCATTTTGAGTTAAGTTTTGTCATCAGGTAAGTGTTGAGGTTTTTGAGTTTTCTTTTGCTTCATTTTTTGCATGTGTTTATCCTACTGTTCTAGCACCATTTGCTGAAAAGATTTTCTTTGGCACTGTTGTTGAAAATCAGTTCTATATATGTGAGACTTACTTCTGAATTTTCAATTCTGTTCCATTGAGCTACATGTATATCTTTTTGTCTAAACCCCACTGTCTTGTAGTTTCACTGTAGTTTTTCTTTTTTTTTTTTTTGGCGGTACGCGGGCCTCTCACTGTTGTGGCCTCTCCCGTTGCAGAGCACAGGCTCCAGACGCGCAGGCTCAGCGGCCATGGTGCATGGGCCTAGCTGCTCCACGGCATGTGGGATCTTCCCGGACCAGGGCACGAACCCGTGTCCCCTGCATAGGCAGGTGGACTCTCAACCACTGCACCACCAGGGAAGCCCTCACTGTAGTTTTATAGTAAATCTTGAAATCAGTTATTAAGTCCTCCAAATTTTCACTTTTTCAATGTTGTTTTGGCTATTTTAGGTCATTTCCATTTCCACATAAATTTTAGAATCAGCTTGTCTATTTTTTTAAAGAATAAGCTTGATGGGATTTTGATTGGGATTATATTTAATATATAGATCATAGCAGCCTTTGCTTTAATAGTCTAAAACTGGAAACAACCCAAATGTCTATCCAAAGATTAATGAATAAACAAACTGTGATATATCTGTATGATGGAATATAACTCAACAATAAAAAGGAATAAACTTTTGAGACATGCAAAAACATGGATGAATCTCAAAGTCATGATGAGGAGTGAAAGAATCCAGATGGAAAAGAGTGTATGTTGCAAGATTCCATTTATATAAAATTCTAGAAACTGCAATAATCCGTATAGTGGCAGAAAGCACATCAGTGGTTACATGGGGCTGAGTGTTGGGTCTGGGAGAAAAAAAGAGGGATTACAAAGGGATATGGAGAAAGTTTTAGGAGTGATGGATATGTTCATTACTTTTATTGTGGTGATGGTCTTAAGCTTAGCAAATTGAACACTTTAAATATATGCAGTTTATTATATGTCACTTATAAATAAATAAATCTGTTTAAAAATCTATATCAATTAATCTTTGTTTATCTTTTTCCCCACTGATGATACTGTGTAATGATTGTAGTCACCTTTGTGTTATTCCTGACTGTAATGAAATGCTGCTGTTTTGTAAGGATTTTCTTCCCTTTTTTCCTTTTCTTCCTCTCCTCCCTCTTCTCTCCTCCCCTCTCCTCTCCCCTTTTCCCTTTCCTTTTCACTTCCTATCTCTCTCTCTCTATCTCCATAGATTTGTGATATATTCTATCAAGTTAAAAGAGGTTCCTAGATCTCTAAGTTTTATTTTATTTTATTTTATTTTTTAAATCACGAGTGACTGTTGAAGTTTACTATTGCTTCTCTTTTTTTGCATTTAAAAATTATTACAGGTTTTTATTCTTATTTTGTTAAAGGATAGTATTCATACATATGAATATATAGGACTGTCTAAATATCTTTGCATTTTTTAGATAAACCTTACTCTTGAAACATTTTTGTTTTTAAAATGATAGGTTTGATATGCTATAGGTTTACTTAGGACTTTTTTTTGCATGAGTGTTCACAAGTGAGATTGATCAATAATATTTTCTTGCCCATGTTTCTCCAGTGTTGATGTCAAGTTTGGGCTTATAAAATATATTGGGACACTTTCTTACTTTTTATTTTTCTGAAACAACTTATACAATATTGAGCTTATCTGATCTTTAAAGGTTGGTAAAAATCTCATCTGAAAAGCATCTGTTGGTGTCTTTTATGGTAAGCTTTAACCTGTAAGATATAAGGTAAGGATATAGATATTTATAGATTCAGTTACTTTAATGATTATGAATTATCTAGGTTTTCTATTCATTCCTTTGTCAATTCTTTAAAGGACTTTATTTTTTAGAGCAGTTTTAAGTTCACAGCAAAATTGAGTGGAATGTACAGAGTTTTCCTACATTTCCCCCTGCCCCTACACATGCATAGCTTCTCTCGTTATCAATAACCACTATCCTGCCCCAGTGTGATACATCTGTTACAATTGATGAACCTACACTGATACATCATAATCACCCAAAGTCCATGGTTTATATGGTGTAGTACATTCTAAAGGTTTGAACAAATGTATAATGACGTCTCCATCACTGTAATATCATATAGAGAATTTTCACTGCCCTAAAAATACTCTGTGCTCTGACAATTCATCCCTCCTTCCACAACCCCTTGCAATTAGTGATCTTTTTACTGTCTCCATAGTTTTTGCCTTTTCCAGAATGTCATATAGGTGGAATCATACAGTATGTCACCACTGCAGATTGGCTTTTTTCACTTAGTAATATAGATTTAATGTTTCTCCATGTTTTTTCATGGCTTGAGAGCTCATTTCTTTTTAGTGCTGAATAATATTCCATTGTCTGAATGTACCACAGTATTTATTCTTCTTAGTCAATTTTTGTAGTTTATGTTTTCCAGACACTTTAACATTCTAAGTTTTAAATTTTATTTTAAAAAGGTATCCATAATATATATTCTTTATATGTTTTAACAATATATATTACATATTATATAGATGTGTATATATATATATATATATATATACACAGAGAAAGAGAGAAAATCTCTATTATATCTATAATTTTGTCTCATCTGTACTTCTGAATGTCATTTACTTGTGTTTTCTACTACTTGCTTGACTAGGCTTGCTAAAATTTGTCTTAATTAAAATAACCAGATTTTGATTTTGTTGATGTGTTTGATTTATTAGCATGTTTTCTAATCCATTAATTTCTTTTCATATCACTATTTCTTCCTTCTACTTAATGTTTTTATTGCTTTTCTAATTTCTTGAACTAAACACATAATTTTTTCATTAAATACATTTAAGACTATAAAATTCCCTCTAAGCCCATCTTTAGCTTCATTTTACAATATTAAATATCTTTATCTTCCTGTGCTAAATCTGGGTTAAGTCCTCAGAACTATCTTGCATTTCACAGTTTGCTCTTTGAGTCCAATCTAGACTTTATTTTTGAAGTTTTATTTATTAAGTTGAATACACTTATGATTTCCAAGGTTTGTAATTGATTATTATTTTTACCTAAATTTGTGAAAAGTATTTTTCAGGGGAGGAAAATTTCAGATTGGAACATTTGGTCTCAGCATTTTAAGATGTTGTTTTATTAGTATTTTATTGTTAGCCTTCAGTCTTATTGTTGATCTTTTGAAAGTAACATGTTCTCTGCATGCCTCAATTTTCTTTATCTTTGTGTTTACATTGCCTAGAGTTTCTGAATCTGTAGGTTGGTATCTCTCATCAGCTTTGCAAAATTTTCTCTACAATAATACCTATTTTTATTCTTTCTTTCTCCTCCTAGTGGGACTCCAGTCACACATACCTTTGTCCTTTATGTTATTTCCCACGTCTCTTGTGCGCTACTATTACTTCCCATGTATTTTTTTCCTAAACTTCAGTTTCTATGTCTGTTATTCACTTATCTTCAAGTTTCTATCCTACCCTATCTTGTCCTATCTTATCCAATCCTATCTGTTCTTATTCTTAAGTTTGGACATTGTATTTTGTAGTTCTAGAATGCTCATTTGATTCCTTTTATAATTCACTATCTGGTAATTTTTAAAATATACTAGACATTTTATTAAAAGTGATTTATGAACACTCTGGACAATATGTTCCACTAGCAAAGTTTCTCTGAACCTTTAGGTAGACCTGTAAGGAGCTGACCACGTCAATCTAATCAGAGTTTGAGCCAGGTTGGGACTGGGTTGTAGCTTTAGTAAGACTCATCTCCTTCACCTCTGCATCCTCTTCATTTCTTAGACATGTTCCTCCTGAGCTTTTGATTGATAGACTGGTAGCTTTCTATCTCCTCAATCTTAAAATACTAGAGAAAGTTAGACTCATCCTTCAGAGGTTTGCAGTTTTGCTTCTTCCAAATTTGGCAAATGTCTTGAGGAGGAAGGCAGGCATGTGTTTGAGATGGGCCACACTCCACAAGCAGGATAATTTCTCCTAAATATTGTGAGGTTAGTTGGTATTCCCCCCCTTGTCAAAGTTCTGCAGCCTTTCACGTTGCCCTAAATTTAGAAAATTAACCATGGGGAACACCAATTGTGCATTAGTGTTTCCTGAGGTTTCCAAATTGTTATGTCAGTTCTACACAACCTCCAAAAGCTTTGCTCACTTCTCTTTCCTCTAAAAAATCCCCTTGTGTTGGTTAGGTCTGACCCTCAGCTAAATCCAACAACCAGTAAGTGACTCTTCACTTAGAAGAACTGTCTCTTCTCTGAAATTTTAGTCCATTTAATTCTTTGTTTCTACAACTGTTCAATCTTTATAAACACGATTTTTTGCAATTTATCTAGACTTTTAATTTGCTGCTGTAAATCAGTGGTCTGCTACCACCTACTACATTTTTCATAATCATACTTTAAAGTCATTTTCAGAGTTCTCTCTTATTTTCATTTCATTTGGGATAGAAACAAATCTAATTTGATTTTTTTTAACCTGACTTTTTAAAAATCATTTTTCCTCATGTATTCTGGAACTCTGTTTTGCAGGTTGGTTCATCCTGAATAAGAATTTTTCTTTTCTGCATTCTCTCTCCCTTTGCTTATCACTTAGTGTCTAGTGGCTTTGTAGTTGTGTTCCTTTCTTCTCCTGGGATGCCCCAGAGCAACACTATGGTTTATATTGGTGGCTTGGGGTTCTCATTCACATGGGATTAAGAAGCCAGCAGGATAATTCTCTTAAGTCTTAATTGTAAACTTTCTCTTCATCCCTAGGACAATGTGGACAACTTCTTCAGATTTCAGTTATGGGCAAGGATGACCTGCCTCAGTTTCTGGTTCCAACCAGTAAGCTAAGCTCTGCTATCTTGCTTCGTGTGTGTGTGTGTGTGTGTGTGTGTGTGTGTGTGTGTGTGAGAGAGAGAGAGAGAGAGAGAGAGAGAGAGAGAGAGAGCGGGAGGGAGGTGGTATTTTTAGCCTGTTAGCAATAGAATACAAATTCCTTCCCACATTTATCTTATTATAGACCTGGGGCCCTGCAGGTCTCCTGCTTCACCTTTACTTATCTGTTTGTTAATTATCTTTTTAAATTTTTGTATTTTATCCATCTTAGCTATGTGTTTGAGTTGAGAGAGATGACCATGTTCAAAGCATAACATTACGATGCAATTTCCTTCAAAAGTTGAACTTGAATATTATTTAGCCATTGTTTTTTGAATTTAAATAGCTAAATCGTGCACATAATCTTCTTTTGGATACAGTAGGACAACACTTTCCACTGTCACGTTTGTGTACCCAAGAATCTCAGTGTCACACAAGCAGCTTGGATCAGTCACCTTTTCAGAATGTAGTTTTGAATTCCACCAAAAATGGATAATTAACGGGACTCTCCACAGATTTCCCAAATGAAGGCAATGGGATTGAAATAAAGCCTCTATGTGCCCTCAGTCCATAATGATGTGTATTTAACATACATTACATACCAAGCACTGGACCAGATCTCTCTCACCATTGTCCTCAATAAATAAAAGGCCAGAGTCTTCAAGCAAATTTATATTTCTTTTTATATGTGGCCAATTGGTAAAATGTTCATATAGCTTTCATTTTTACATCTGCCCTTGGATCCCTCATCTTTCATTGGTCAAGTATTTACTGAGAGTAGCACTGTGATTAAGATATGTCTCCTTAGCACACTGGCAGACAGATCCTAAGCAACATCCATTCAATAACCCCTCCTGTTGATTTTCTAAAAATACCTCCCCAACTTTCTTCACTAGTATGCTAGTATGATATGCCCATCACCTCTCTTCGGGGGAGAATTTTTGTTATAGTCAAATATCTTACTGGATTTTCTTTGCAAAGGGTCTAATTGCCATAATACATTGGAAGAGCTAGGTTTAACCCTGATTTGGATGAGGCAGAAGCAAACACAAGAGGGAGATGTCTAGAGCAGGATATTTATGAGACCTGTGGAAATCCCCTGGGTTGCCAGGAGATTGCGTGAGGGCACCATTTAATTGTGATTGACAGGAGAAAAAATCTAAGTTGAGAAGGAGGATGATTCTAAAACGAACATTTGAGAAACATTAGTTTTGCAGAGAAACATTTCTGAACTGGAGAATCTAAAAATAGCATCTGGTATGTACAGACCTGTGTGGAGATGCCCATGGAATTGGACAGGTCAGAGAGAACCTGCTTGAAGGGAGCTTAGAGCAAGTGGAAGCAGTGTGTGTTATGCTTGGTGCTCCCCTGGACCTAGGTGTCCATGCTCTGGGAATCACACTGTCAGGATTGCTGGGCAGTTCAACTCCTCTAGCTTTTTCCCAGCTGCCTGACAAGTCACAGTTGACCCTGGCATGAACATGGGACTATTTCGGGAATCCCATGCATATTATATGGAAACTGGTTCTGGTGTAGAAGGTATCTTCCAAAGTGTCTTACCAGACAGGAATGGGAACAAGTCTGGGTCGACTGCTCCTAGATGCAAATGCTCCAAATGGTTTCCCAGAAACAGAATAAAAACACACTTGAAACGTTATAATATTCACTTATTGATTGATTCATCTGTTCATTTTCTTCATTGGGTTATCAAATGTTTATTGAGTGCTTCCTATGTGCTAGGCACTATGCTAGGTGCTGGAAATAAAGATGAACAAGATACAGTCCCTGTTCTCACTGGGCTCACAGCCCATTGGAGAAGACAGACAAGTAAACAAGGAAGCATCAAGAAGAGTAGCAAGCACCCAGAATGTTCTCTCTCAAGAGGAGGGAGTTAATGGCTACACCCAGGAATGATGAGGGGCTGAATTCTCTTCTAGGACTATCAGAGGATTCTGCTTCTTTCATGTTTGCCCTGAAGAGAGGTGAAGAATAGCACCCTTTCTTTCACAATATGAGAAGGAATTGTACAATTGTGAGGAAAATCTACATCTTGGGGGCAAGCGGTGTTAGAAAGCTCAGATGTTTATGTTTTTCTTCTTTAGAAAACCAATCTCCCTGCCTCCGTCCTCTTACCCTCACCTTCCCATCGACAGGAAAGACAGTGGATGAGCAAGTATGAGGCATACAGAACCTGTGGTAACTTGAACTTGGCTGTCGGTAACATTTATCCAGACATGCAATGCCTTGGTTTGGCCCTCTAGAAACTCAGACTAGGATGGTCTCACTGATTTGCAGGATCCAGGAGTGAGTACTGAAAACAACCTTCCACCAAGATAAAGAGTGTGGTTCATTGAACATATATTGTGTTCCTCCATTAAAAAAAAAAAAAAACTACCAGAAAAAAACTAAATATTCTAACATTTTCATTTATGTAACATTGAAATATCTGCATGTTCACAAATACCTCAAGGTTGAGCATGGTGTAGAATAATATTTGCTGCCATTTTTTGAGATATTACTATGTAGCAGGTACTGTAGTAAGTGCTTTATAGGCATAATCTCATTTAATCCTTGTCTTTTACTATTATCCTTATTTTATATATTAGGAAACTGAGGTTCGGTGAGTTTTCTTTCCTTGCCTGATGCCACACAATGTCTGATTAGTAGAGCCTGATTTCCAACCTAGATTGGCTTTCTTTCCAATAAACTATTTTTCTTTTTAAAATATCAGGCTTTTTCATTGAATATGGTTTGTCGATTGATGACTCTGTTGATTCATTTTACAATAAATTTTAAAAAATAGGTTACCTTAATATTAATCACATTTGGTCTCATCTACACCCTACGGGACTATAGATTACAATGTGTTCAAAGTCAGGGGGTGCACATGGCAGACAGCACAGGGCTGAACCCACTCTAGGTACTCACAACGGGTCCAGTGACATGGAATAAAGTATCCACCATTTCAGACTGGCTCACTCAGTTTAGGGTTGTGCCCCAGTCCTGGAACATCCTTCCTTCTTTGTCTTTTGGGGAAAACTGGGACCATTATTATTAAACTTTTAAAACTTATTAGTTATTGAGGAGAATAGAGACTCATCCATGCCACTGTACCTGGAGGGGTCGGGGATATCTCTCTGAAGAGATTGTCATTGTCGAGGCAATAATGACTGGAAGAGACCTGCAAGCAGAGCCCAAAGTATGCTCAAGGGTCGAGGTGAGAACGTGGTGCCTCCTGGGAAGTGAGAGATTTATTATGAGCAGAGTGTACTCAGCAAGGGTGGGGGAATAATGCAGGGGATGAAGCTGAGAAATAGGAAGGGACACCTAATGAAGGGCTAAGAAACGTGGAATTTTCTGACTAAAAGACAAAGCAAATGAGACTGAGGACTTATCACATTCAAGTTCCCAGCCAATAAGGAAGCTTTAGCCTCATTACTTCTCTCCCATCCCCGAGGTTCCCAAATTTTTCTTGCTTGGGAAATCCCCTCCACCCACCTACCAGCCAAACGCACCCTCTTCTTTCTGCAGACTGGCCCGTCAACATGTGGGAAAGGGACCAAATGCGGTTTCATACCCACATCTCCACAGGGTGGGGCTAGTGAGCGCAGGGCAGCTACCAGCTTTCACCTTCATCAGTCTCGCCCAGCAAGTGGTTTTCACTGGGCCTAATTAAGGATGACTTGATGTCTACACAGCTACACTTAAGTCTTTGTTGGTCTGCTTATTGTTTCCACTGAGCGTGACAAGGCTTAGGAGCTTTATTCTGGGTGTCTCAGCCAAGTGCCAAAGGGAAAGAAAAAAAAATATCACTACTTCCATTCACTAAACATGCCCATTTACTTGTTTCTTTTTATTTTATTGCACTGTTCATTGCTATAAACCCAGAGTGGTCTACTTTTTTCCCCTCTTTTATGATAGTATCATACCAGAGCCAGGCAAGCACTCCAACCACAAGACAGACCTATAGCACATATCCAGAAGTGTTGGTTACAGTTCCCACAAACAGCCCCTCCATATTCATTCTCAGAGGCTCCCAGGCCTAGGAAACCATCATCACTTGGCTCTTCAGAGAACCTCCGTGAGATAAGTGGGGTTGTGGTCTCATTCAGTGTACTTTTGGTGTAGTTATTTGCCATACTATGTCTTTCTTTATTCCAAAAACTATAGTTGCCAGATTTAGCAAATAAAAGTATAAGACACCCAGCCAAACTTGAATTTTGGATAAACAACAAATAATTGTTTAGTATCAGTGTGCTCCATACCATGTTTGGAACAGACTTACACTAATATATTATTTAATCAGGCAGCCCTACCACGAACTCAACTCTATGACCATGTGCTGAGTGGCGTCTCAATGCTAAGCACTGAGAGATGCTGAGGGGTCAGGCGTGATTCAGGCACAGCTTTCCCCCTTAAAAGAGCCAAAGGCTAGTGAAGAGGGCGCTACGTAAACAACTAGTAAATATAAACCCAAATACTGACAAGACAATTTACACAGATGCGCTCACACAAATACTCATGCACAAACACAAACTGTAGCTGAACCTCATTTATCAATTTGAATATATACAAAGTGGAAATCGGTAAAATGTCAGCAGTAAGAAAGTATTCACGACTACAAAAATTAAGAATAATATGCTTCAGCAATAAGGATTCAACCTTGGAATGCACGAGGGAGTTCAAAATGCAAATATCTACTAACAGAATACATCACATTATTATGTCAAAAAATTGATAATATCAACATGTGCTGAAAAGGAACTTCACCAAGTAAATACTTATTCCTGAAATTAAAAAAAGAACACTTAGTAAAAACAGAAATATATAGACCTAGTCCTTAATATGATAAAATAAAGAAGTAACATTTATTCCTAACTATGAAAATAACAACCAAAAAAGTCATAGAAAAACAGGAATAATTAAATACCTCTGTGTGTGTGTGTGTGTGTTCAAACCAAAAGTCGGTATGTTGACTAGTAGAAATGTTTCCTTTAAAGCCAGAAATGAAACAAAGATGGTATTATCATAATTATTATTTAATATTTTACTAGAAGTCTTAACTATTATAACCAGGCAAAAGAAAACAAATGAGATATAAATACTTAAAAGAAAATGGCAAATTTGTTATTTTTGCACAATATAATTATAGACCCAGAAAATATAAGATACTTTAAAACTGTTAGAAAAAATTTCAACATGGGAGAAAAAATTCAATAGGGTGTTAGTTAACAAATGAATGTACAGAAATCAATACATTTTTCTGTGGAGAAGCAAGAATTCGTTAGAAAATATAATAGAATAAAAATTCCACTAATAATGGCAACTAAAGATATAATTTCTATAAGTAAACTTAATTTAACATATGTGCAGGTCCTAAACATAGAAGAGATTAAGAATCTCAAAAACAGTTATGTGCTGATAAAAGATGCAATGAATTCTTTGATAGAAAGCTATAATTTTTTTTCAAAATTAATATCTAAACTGAAATCTTAATTAAAGTATTGAGTTTTTTTTAAAAAAACTTAACAATATTATGTGAAATTTATCTGGAAAAATAAACATCAAAACTTCTGGAAAAAAAAGAATAATGAGAGAAGACTAGTTTTACCAAATATTAAAATGTATTATGCAGTCACAACAAATAATTTACTTTGGACCTGAAGAAAATAATTTCAGGGAAATAAAATCAATGGAGTAGAATGGAGAGAACAGAAATAGACACAAATATATGTGGGCTCTAAATAGAAGATAAAACAACACTTAGAATCAGGAAAAAGGAGAGATTATATTTTTTAATGGTTTTGAGACAATCACTTGGAAAAAGATAAGCTGGATTACCCCTTTTAGGAAAGATATTACAACTGGACCAAAGATTTAACCATAGAAAAACACAAAGTTACATAAGTTTCAGAAAACAAAATATAAGAAGCATTTATAAAGCAGATACATAATTTAGAAACCATAAAAGCATAGTATGGCAATGTTGATGATTTAAAAATTAAAATATCTGTAAGCAAAATTATATACAGAAAGTGAAAAGACAGGAAAAAAACGTGAGGAAAAATATATGATAGACATATCACAAAAGAGTAAATTTTTTAATTGACAAAGAACTCGTAAAAGTCAGTAAGAAAAGAGTATGAGGCTTATGAATAGACCTAGATAAAGAATGAACAATTTCTGTTATAATTTAATAAAAGCAACAGTAATTTTTATAACTTAGATGGCCAAATATTAAAGGATTGATGATGCATGGGGAAGTTGGCTTTACACATCACTGACGGGCATTTATGTTGGGATAATCTTTCTAGAAGACAGTTTGGTGACATCTGCCAGAACTAGGAATGCACGCTTGCTCCCTTTTACCACTGAGATCACTTGTAGGAAATTGTCTTTTGAATATATGTATATCTGTGTAAACATTTGCTGAAAAACATGTACTAGTTAATTCACTATAGGATTGTTTGTAATTTTGGGGGGAAAAGTGGAAGCAAAGTGCCCATCAATAGAGGACTGTTTAAAGCTTTCACATTCAAACGATGAACACATAAGCAACAAACGAAAAAAGTGAGGTAGCAGGTGCATGCTCATGTGGAAAGATCTACAAAGAAGTGTAATTAGAGTGAAAACATCAAGTGGAGTTGAATGTTGTATTATAGTTTCTTGAGAAAAAAATTTATATATATATGTAATATATAAATATATTATGCAAAAATATTTATATATAGAGAGATCTATGATGTTTGGATACTGATAAAAGCATACTTTTTTGGTGAAAAGAAAAACTGTTAATTGTGTGACGGTTGAGAACTGAGATTCAGAAGAGGAGGCAGACGCCCTACCATCCCCTGCCTTTCTCACGCTTTGAATCTCCTAAACATGCACACGTAGCAATTTCATTTTACCCCTATGCCAACTGGTTATCTGGGGCTGCAAGATTAAATGTTATTTTTGTTTTCTTTTACAAACAATTACCTCTGCTTTTGAAAGTCAGGTTCATTTGACGTAAGACTAAGAGTGACAAGAGCAGTACGTGCAGTCTCAGAGTGGTTGTCCAGGTTCTGTAACACAGCAAGCACCCAAGTTCGTGACGGTTCCCTTGCCCCTTCTCCCGTTCCTGGCTGTCCAGCCCAGGGTCTCATCATTTTAGGTTTCTTTCCACACTTCTGCTCCACCCTCCACCTCCCTAGCCTCTAGCTCAGGTCCCAGCACACATGGAAAATCCCTGCATTGTTTTAACTGGACCCAGTCATGGCTTCAATCTCTTGCATCTGCCAGGCTCCCGGACGCCCTTTCATCGGCCAAGAGCGCGGGGCTGGAATCTCTTGTGCTTGCTTGTGTGGTGTTGGCCAGCTCCTGGCCTGTCCTCCCTGAGGAATGGCACCCCAGGCCACCTATCTTCCCAGGAAGGCTGCATGATGAGTTAGCCTGACTTGAATGGAAGTCAGATTAAATGTAGGTCTGTCTCTTGCTGGCAGATGACCCTGCTTCACTTCTCCAAGCCTCAGTACCTTCAACTGTGAAATGGGAATAAAAACATTTCCCTTTTAGCTCTGCAGCAGGTATTCAATGAATTAATGTATGACCTCACTCAGTGATCCAAAAATACTAGCTTTCCTTTGTTTTTTTTCCTCCGCCATGGAAAGGCATTTTATTTTAAATATAGCAGTGTGTACATGTCAATCCCACACTCCCAATCTACCTCTCTCCCCCATCCTTCCCCCGCTAGTAACCCTAAATTCATTCTCTAAGTCAACGAGTCTGTTTCGTAAATAAGTTCATTTGTATCATTTTTTTTTTTAGATTCCACATATAAGTGATATCATAGGATATTTGTCTTTATCTGATTTACTTCACTTTTCTTTTGCTTTTTATTTCCCTTTACAAATTTGTTTTTCCTTCCTTATGGTTGGGGGGACGGGGAAAGGAGGCTACTGCTATGTCACCTCCCAGCTGACACTTGAGTTATGACATGACTTAGCCGTAAGAGCCTTCAAGATATGCATCCTCCAGACCCAGTCAAGTTATTCATTAACCTGTCTGTCAACAACAAGGTGCCCAAACTAGGGAGTTGATGGGCTTCTGGAAGTTCTCCTGGGGTGAGCCTGGTGTTTGCCAATCCTCATTTCTTCATCATTTGACTTACAAGACATTATGCCTGTAAGCTGGAGGCCTCTGGGCATGGGCATCCAAACAGAAAAGATCCATTAAAGTTCAATCAAAGCTCAAAGCTTGTGGGTAAAGTTCCAAGTCTGCATGAGCCAGGATCCTGGAAACCTAAGCTCTCTATTGGGGCACACCGCCAGCCCCAGCCTTGTCGGGGTGCAGACAGGCTCTGGTCCTTGCTTTGATCCTTCTACCAGAACTGTATGCCAAGATCCTATTGTACTACTGACGTTAGAGAGAAATTAGCTTTTATTGTTTTCCGTTTGGAATTTGACAATCCTCCTTCAAGATGAGTCAAGTACATCCATGGTTTTAAAGACGGTGCTATTTTAAAAGATATGAAGAAAATGCGGATGGTTTGCAGGATCAGTACAGGTGTACCCTCTGGAGTCCGCACATCTGGATTCAAACCCCAGGTCTGCTGCTGAGAAGCAGAGACAGGATTTGAATCTTTCTGGCCTCAGTTTTCTCATCTGGAAACTGGGATGATAACATTCTCTTCTTTAGGATTAAATTAGGCAACAAATGTAAAGCACTTCACAAGGGCCAGGCACACAGTAAGCCCACAAGTGATGTTGGCCACTACTATTATGGGTTGGCACCATAGGGAGTGATTTAAGGGGTGAATTCTAGAGGAAGATCTGGAGTTCAAATCAAGACTTTGTCTTTTGCTGGTTGCATGACTTTGTCAGGTTACTTAACCTCTCTGTGTCTCAATTTACTCATCTGGGAAATAGGAATAACAAAGGTGTCTACATCATATAGTTGTTCTGAGAATTAAATCAGTTAATATGCACAAAGTGCTATTTAAAACGTGGCATATAGGAGGTACTATACAAATACTGTATTTTTAAAGTATTATTAATGACCAAAAAACCAATTGAAGGAGTCCAAAATAGTCCAAGATTAAAGAAAAAAAAAAAACCAACCTGCACACAACTATTCTCAATGAAAGCAGGTAGAAGGCAATGAGATAAAGTCAGAATACAAAATTTTAAATCAGAAAAATAGAATTGATAAATAAATTGAAATGAAATAAACATGCACACAAATATTGCAAATGCAAGCCTCTGATGAGCGCAAAGGCATAGAAGACACATAAGTAAAATCAGCGACAATAAGCATGAATTTCCCCCAAGCTGAGGCTAGAAATGCCTGCAGCTGGAGGAGGGTCCAGCACAGCCAGGAGTTGATGGAGTCTCTGTTTGGCAGAAGGCCTACTTCAGAGATATGCAGTCTGCCTCTACCTGGGGCCGTGCCCACTTCTCCCAGCCTGGGAGTCAGACACCTGGTACCAGCTGTGCAGCCCGAAGGAGCTTGCTTTGTCACCACCTGTCTCTCTATGAGTCTCTGAGAAGAACCCTGATGTTGGCACCGTCTTCCCCAGGAGATCTGACTCGGACCTCCTCCTACCTTCCTTAACTGGTCCTGGAACACCCAGCTTCTCAACCAGCTTCCCATCGGCCAGCCCATCCTTGGACCATCCTAAGACTTGAGACCTGAAAAATGATGAAAGGGACTTTCCACCTCCTCAGGCAGTCAATCCTCTGACATCCTTCTAGGCCAAAGACCTTGGGAAATGGATGTTCATCAATAACCATGAATTTGTGCCTGTATATTATTGGGCTGGAATGGTAGTATGTTATGGCATATAAGGAAAATAATTGACTTTTTACTGCTTTCCAAGAACCCAAAAGAGTTGAAGGGATAAAAGGTTAAAATATTGGGTGCAACCAAGAATAAGTCAAGAGAGCAAAAAATAGAGTGTGAAACTCTAAGTGTTTCATCCTGGCAGGGAGGGCAGTTGTCTGCACAGGAAAAGGATGAGATGGCCATACCACATTACAGGCAGGAAAGGAACCTCTCCATGGAACGGAAGACGTGGTGGTTGCAGAGACAGGTGAGAGACTGCATGCACAGGAAGGATCATCAGTTACTAGAGCACACACTTTAACGTGTTCACTCATTCTCTTTCCAGCATCCCCATGTGGAAAATGCTACTATCATGGCCATTTCATACATGAGGAGACTGAGGCACAAGGTAGTTAAATAACTGACCCAGGGTCTCACAGTCACCAGACAGAAGGATGGGACTCTGACCTGCTCCGATATGACATACTCAACAATGAAAAACTGGATATGTAAATTATGATACTCTATTCAATGTAATTATTTATAGTCGTTCAAGACTAGGTTTACAATGACCTTATAACAAGGTAGAATGGTTTTGTTTTATTTTTAGTGAAAAATACGATGACAGAAAATTGCAGCGAACTTAGATTATAAGTATTAAAGCTATGTGTATAGAATCATAGCAAACACACAGAACTGTGGGTAGTGGCTCTCTTTAAATTCTCTGTTTAGGAATGTTTTTGTTGTTGTTTTTGCAGTATGCGGGCCTCTCACAGTTGTGGCCTCTCCCGTTACGGAGCACAGGCTCCGGACGTGCAGGCTCAGCGGCCATGGCTCACGGGCGCAGCCGCTCCGCAGCATATGGGATCTCCCCTGACCGGGGCACGAACCCGTGTCCCCTGCATCAGCAGGCGGACTCCCAACCACTGCACCACCAGGGAAGCCCTAAGAATGTTGTTTTTTTTTTTTTTTTCTCCTTTCTTTGTTCTATGTTCCTGGATTTAAAAAAAATGCCTATGATCATAAACAATTTTTATCATGGGAAAAAAATGCAATTATACATCTAAATTGTACAATATATCTGCATTGATTAAACTATTTTCCAGAAATAAGCAGTGACTTCTGGAATTTATATTTATGATCTCTAGTGCAATGTGCATAAGTATCCCTTCCTTTTCCTGATTTTGAGAATTCAGAAGATATTGAACATGTTGTGCATACAGAATATCTTGGGGTGTGTATGTGTGAATCTCTATAGCCTTTAACTTGAGTATTATTCATCACACATGTGCATATCCATGTGGTGTACACACACACACACACACACACAGAGGATCAGAATGTAGTTGGGATGGCTAGATTGGTGGGTAATAGAATAGGATAGACCCCTAGTGTGTGCTGGCAAATCAAAGGTGTGTTACAGACTGAGAGAGGCAAGACATTCTATCAAAACCCATTCTCTTGCTGAAATGGCCTTAGAGTTTGAGAGACAAATGGGACAACACAGACTATTTGTGGAGTCCTTCCTTTCTCTCTCTCTCTCTCTCTCTCTCTCTCTCACACACACACACACACACACACACACACATATACCCCCTACTCCCCCTCCCTCCCTCTCGTCTCTTCCTCTCTGACTGATGTATGAGTTGTCCAGCTCCAAGGGCTGCAGCTAAAAGAACACTGTCTCTAGGCTGGAAAAGAGGCAATCGGTTCTTCGGAAAAATATTTTTGACAATGCCAAAAGCCAAAGTGGTCAAAATGGGCCAGTTTTTTAGAGGAAAAATCTACTTTTAGACCTGCAGGACAGGTCTGTGTTTTCAAAATAGGTATTTAAGGCTGTGTGTAATTTATTTAATATGTAAGGAAGTTACTAATTTCATAGAGAAATAAAGATCCTCAGAGCCCAGATTCCTCTGAACTCTACCTCAGCCTTAGCCTGGGGTGATTACTAACTCCCTTGGTGAGAAGATAATCTTATTTTAATTCTCATGCAATAGCTGAGTAACTTCCATAGGTATGACAGCTATCAACCTCTGTGAGTAAATTATTATCCTCGCTATTAGGGTGTGGTACAGGAGGGGATGACATACGTTAGGAGCTGTAAAGCTTCTTGGATATAATTTTCTTTCTAGGCCATTATACACATGACAACATTATTTTTTTTAATAGCTTAAGTGAACACCATGTTGAAAGAGTAAAAATAAAAGACTTCAACAATCATGCAGATACCACTTTGATAAAGGAGGATCAGACATTGATTTTTTGGTTCCATTTTCAAAAGAAAAATGAATTTTTCCCCTCACACTTTAAAATGAGAATGAATTAATTTGACCCTGAAATTTTCTTGACACTCCTTGAGGTACCTGGAGCCACATGTGGTAAAATCAGATTTGGCAAGCAAGACTTTTCCAAGCTTTTTTTTTTCTTTTTCTGTTATGGTTTCTCTCTGATATGACTAGCTTGCAAGGACCCCCCCCCAACTCATTGGAGCAACACATCTTCAATAGACAAGATACCCAGGCCTGACATTCAAGATGTGATTTCATTGAAAAAATAAACACTGGGTCTTTATAGGCTCTTGGCTTTTGGGTGCTATGAAAGCAATAACTGTCCATAATTCAGAAGCACAGTAGAAGTCATATGCTCGTTGTCTTTTTTTTCCTGATGAGGAAATTAAAGTTAAGGGGCTCAAATAACTTGCCAAAGTCACCCATTGCTAGTGACCCAGGGCTCTGGACTGGAGCCCCAGCCAGTTGCTCTCCCAGTGTCCCCAAAACGTGCCAGAGCCCTGCTCCAAACGAACTCAGTGGTGGTGCCTGACCCAGAGGTTGTGTGAGGATTAAGTGAGCCCATCCATCCAAAAGAGTTTCAAACAGTACCTTCTTCTTGTTCATTCTTCTTGTTATTATCTGCTTAACCAGAAGAATGTTATTCATAACAAGAGAGTGACACAGTGGAAGGTGACCAGCAACGCAAAGATGTGGATACCAGAATCACCTCTCATCGTGTATAATAATTACTGTAATAGGAATTCAAGTCATTTACTCTTTCTTTAGATTGTCACGGTTCAACCAGCAGTTTGAAAGCAAGGCTTTGGAGTTAGAGTTGTTTGCTTTGAAAATACTTAGGTTTTGTTCTGAATCTCTCTGTAGAGAAAAAGAAACTGGGCTGAAACAGGGAGGATTGATGTCAGGGTCACACAAATTATAAGAAAGCACTTATTTCCTGTGTTAAGACTAAGTTTAATTGAAAGAATCTTTGTTTTGTTTTGGTTTTTTCCCCTGGAGAAACTGGATATTGGTTATACCTACCCAATTGCTCTCAGCATCCTGAGTGAGGTACCACCTCCGTGCATTGTGTCCTTATTAAAAAGGATATAAGGATGCACCTTTATTTCCTATGTATGTTGTATAGTTTTATGTAATTTGTTGTTTTGAAAGAAGAAAACTGCTTTATGAAAATGAGAATTGTGTTTGTATTGCCTTTTTCCAGATACCTTCTCTAAAATATGCACATTATGCCAGCACCTGGGCTTGCTAAATTTCTGGGGAGTTGCAGCTCTCCCTGTGCCCCGATTGTGACCCCCAAAGTCCTGTAATCAGCTACAGCCTCTCCACTCCATGCAGGTTATGCCACAAAGATACCCGTGCCCAGCTCTAGGCAAAGACAGCTGTTCAGAAAGGGACAGGCAGCTGCAGGAACACGAACTTGGCATCTGTGGGGAGCCTTAGGTCTGTGGTTTGGGGTTGGCCTCTGCGAGCAGGTGGCGTGACCCTCTCCTAAATGCAGGACTCTGTGGCTTAGAGGCTTTTGGCTGGGTCACTAAAGCTGATCCTTACGGAGAAAATTAGCCGGACCACCGTACCTGGCCTGCCAGATTAATTGATAATAAATGCCGTCCTTATGGAGGGTTTATTTTGTGCTTGACCCTGTGTTAAGTGCTTCCTCCCAGTCTCCCTTTCAGTCCCCCCAGCGACGCTTCAGAGAGGCCACCATCACCCCCGTTTCCCAGACAGAGCTCAGCAAGGTGCAGTGCTTGGCCAAGTTCACACAGCCGGTAAGGGACAGAGCTGGCCCTCAGCCCGAGCTTCCCCATCCCTGCGTGCTTCAGGACAACAGGGCTGTCCTCTAATTTCTCCTTTTTCCTCCTATGTGAAAGAGAGTAGTTATATGTGGCCTTTGGCCCTAGAAAATGGGTTGTTCTAGTGCCTGGACCCTGTGCATTTACCTCTATGGCTTTGAACAGAATGTCTGGTTCATCTGTGAGGTAAGGGATTGCAATTGGTCTTATTTTCTTGAATCTAGATATCTGCTCTGTCTGACATGTTCCTTTCATTTGTGACAGCCTCAAAAAACTAGTAGAAGATTTTTAGGTCTAAGACATTGTTTCCTGCTGTGCTTTACCAAAGTTTGCCTCCAATTGGGAATTAAATAGGACAAAGCCATTTGCACTTTAAATCCATTTGATTTTATTTAGGCAAAACGAAAACAGGCAAATTCTTCCTTCAAGCTTCCCTCGTTTTTTTTTTTTTTTTTTTTTTTTTGCAGTACGCAGGCCCCTCACCGCTGCGGCCCCTCCCGCCGCAGAGCACAGGCCCCGGACGCGTAGGCCCAGCGGCCACTGCCCATGGGCCCAGCCGCTCCGTGGCATGCAGGATCCTCCCGGGCCAGGGCACGAACCCGCGCCCCCCGCATCAGCAGGCAGACTCCCAACCACTGTGCCACCAGGGAAGCCCTTCCCTCGTTTTTAACATCAGACTCCAAATCTGGAGATGAGGAAAGACATTTGAAAGGTTGCTGATTAGGAAGAAATAATCCCTCCTTCGAACCCTTACGTGCACGTAAGTCCTGTCTATTCCTTTTCAGCAGGCCATCGTGGACATCCTGGTCGGGCTTGCCTGCTGGTATCCTGAAATCTCCCACGACTTCTGTCCCATGAATACACTGGACGCTGCTTCCTTTGGGAGCGCCTTATTCTCTCTAAGAGTTACTTTGGTGTCCATAACTTAGAAATTGTTTTTTTCTTAAATAAATCATTGTATCTCAGCTTTTGACCCTGCAACCATTTATCATAACCAGTCCCTTTCCTCAGCTTCTTCAGCTGAGTTCCCTCCCAAACCAGTTCCCTTGTGACTGGAATTTCCAGTTGATTTGGCTTTGAGTTTTAAAGACCTCCATTCCTGCTTCCTGTCTCCACACAAATAATGTTGTATGGAGGTGAGGGACATTGAGAGTTATGCTGGGGAATCATTTTAGCCTCAAATTCGACTGGCCAAATGATTGTGTCAAGAGGCACAATCTGACCCTTTGAAAACCAAATCGGTGTAATAACGAGTCATGTTTTTTTCTGGGATTCTGTTACACTGGGCGTTTGAATACGGCTGCAGTCTTCAGTGTCTCCCTGAAGTACCAATCAGGCTGAGGCTCCATCCTCATGACCTGCACTTAAATCCCATGTTCCATCTATTTTTTAAACCCATATTCCAAGGGCAGCAAATACTTAAGCTTCCCCTTCATTTTCCAAAGGCAGTTAGGCTATTAATTTTGACTAATGAAGAAAATAGTTGGTGGGAATGAGCCAGGCTCTGAAACACCAAGAAAAGAGTTGAGGGTTCTGAAGAAAAATAAAAGGTGGCAGAGAATGAAATATATGCAACTAAGCACTTTTCACATTCACATTAAACACTTTGATACCATTTTTTAAAAGGAGGGAAGAAATATTTTAGATATTCTAAGCATAATGCTTAAACCACACATTCTGTAAAAAATGAACAGCGTAAGCTATTAGCAGCTGTACGCATTATAAACACCTTAGGCGAGACAATCAGATACTAATGCCAAGAGCGCCTCCGAGCCATCAGTCTGCACAGTGCCCGACTTCTGCAATTTCGTAAGATAAATGTCTCTGCTGTTTTAAGATGATGAAACTACAGCTGAGACGAATCTCCGTATTTTTCACCAGTGATTTAATAAAGGCCAGTTCAGAATAAATATGGAACGGCCACCCTGAAAGCTTTTGTAGCTTCGTGCTGAAATGTGTTGGAACTTTCTTCCGTAAATTGATTGTATCCAAAGTTCCGATTTGTCCATGCATGGAAGAAAGACGTATACTGAGTTGTGCACGTTCAACATTCCAGGTAACACACTGCGGCTTAACGGGGAATTTAGGGAAAGATGTTTCCTTGGGCAAAGACTGGGGTTGAGGATCAGAAAGTTGACTCCACTTTTCTTGGCCTAAAATGGCTACCAAAACAGACAGAGAAGAACAGGAATCTGCATCCTGGATTTGCTGTCCCTAATCTTAGGCTTCTCATGAAAAGAGCTTATGTCCATGTGATGTCACACTTGCCTTTGGGGTTATTTTTGTGTCTTAAGATGTGTTAAGCACACATCCAATTGATAAGTAGGAGACAGTTAGATGGATATATAGATAGACAGTCGGGGGTGGAGAGCTAGATAAACACACTTCAGTCTATTACAGGCAATTACATCCCAAAGTATTTAAAATCCTAGGGGAGAAGGCTGACTATAATTTTAGAGGATCTATTTAAATCTTATATTCATGAGTAAGAAAAAATTTTTTTCTTCCCGTTTTTGATGAGCGACAGAGGAGAGCAAGTGAGCAAGGGGGAAAGTGAGGAAGAACTGATTTATTAATATTTCTGTGGGACCCATGTTCTTAGCAGCTGGCCTTTTTAGTATGCCCACTAACCCCTCACAGAGTTACCAATAAGCTGCATATGTGCATGCGTGTGCTTGTGTGTGTGTGTGTGTGTGTGTGTGTGGTTGTCATTGGTCTACCAGCCTACTTAAGAGACTGTCAGGGAAAATCTGGGGTCTGTTTGCAGGTTTGGGCAGGGGGCCCAGCACGGTTGACTCCTTCAAGGCTGTGGAAGCCCCCAGCGGGGCGCTGTCGGTCCGGCCTACCCCCTGCTGACTTTAATTACGCCCTCTCGGCTGAATTCACAGGTGGCTTCCCTGGGAGGAGATGGGCACCTCTCCCCAGACCCCCAGCTGCTCATTTCCTCAGTGGATTAGCAGGGCCATGATGAAACAGAAGCTTGTGCCTTCTCCTTTCTTTACACAACCTGGTGTTAGAGGTTGACCTTTCACCCCTGGAGATTCGGAGGATTAAGGACGCTTTTAAGTCCCGCTCTGGTTACTAATCCACCACTTTCACTTGCTGTTATGTAAGCACTTCCTGACTTACCCTTTAAATCCTGTAAACATAATAAAACAGAGTTTAACCTTTACATTTGGATTTCCCCACTATCTTCTACTCAGTCGAATCAACTGTGGAAGGATCCAGGAACAGAAAGCTAATAAGTGATAGCCTGATTTTTTTTTTGCCCTGGGACATGTAACAAAACATTACAATATTTAATATATTAAGGTCAAATAGTTATGTGGGAGCACTGAAAGCATCACACTGGGCAAATAATGTTTTCCCCTTTAACTGCATACATTTTCCCACAAAACAATGAAGCAGATGGTTTTGGATGTCTCTTAGCCTCCCACTTTTCAAGAAATTAGAACCAATGAGGTCTGAAGGATAGCTGAAAAATAGGCTTTTGAGGCAGTTTGCAGTAATACAGACTTTCAGTCCTCCTGTCTCTAGTACTGCATCTTCCTGATGCTATCCCCAGAGACCCTGCTCTTGAAGACTTTGCTCTTTTAAATAGGAATACCATTAGCTAACCTCGATTTCTATATCTGAAGGGCAAATCCAAAATTGTTTCAAACAAACATAAAATTCATCCATTCTGCCTCTTTTCTGATCACCCTTCACCTGGTCAGATGTCTTTCCTGAACATTCCTTCTCAGGGACTGAGTCACAGGGTCGCTGTAACTGGTGTCTAAGGGCCCCCATGTGGCAGCAGTTTGTTGCCATGTTTCTGGTTAGTGAAGACCACGCCTTCCACGCTTTACTGCTCTCATCACCACCAGAACTCCTGAGCTGGCCACCTTTATGATGCTCCTTGTGGGTAAAAGAGAGGACTTTGGATTAAATTAATTCAAGTTTTGTTTTTGCTGTTCTTTGCAACTAAGGGAATCTATCAGACGGATCTAGGCAGCAGCTGGTGGTGAAAGGGGGGCAGGTAAGTGGTGCATCCGTAGACCGCAGGCCGGGAAATGGGACAGCTTTAGATCAGCCAGCCTGCATCCCTGTGGGTGTCTCCAACCATCTTGGCCCTCAGCCTCCTAATCTTCAAGTGGCCATATCCCTGACTCCTTTCTCTGGATTGCCGAAGAAAAGACTGAGTGTAGTGCTTTTGTATTAAGTTAATAGATGATCGAATGTTACAGAAAAATGTTTGGTCAGGTGAGGGATTTTAAAGAAATGAATATCCTTGATCATTAAAGACTATATAATAAGCTAATTAAATAGTGGAGATGACTGCCCTTTCAGATGTCTAATGTGCTACACAAAGTTTTCTGGTCTTTACTCCATGTGATCCGTGGATAACATCAAAGATCTGATACCGTCAGCACATCCCCAACTTCAGCTGTAACTTTCCGAGCACTTACCACGTGCCAGGCCCTGGACTAAGTTGCAATGCATCGTATTCATTCAATCCACACTACAGCCCTGTGAAGTAGGTGTTAGTAGCGTCCTCACCCATTTTTAGGTGAGGAAACTTAAATCCGGAGAGGTTAGCGCAGAATGAAAGGAGGTGCAAACCCAGACCTGCCTGGGCCCTGCCTCAGAAAACAGAGTGACCCCCGAGGTAAGCTGCCTAGTGCAGAGCTGCCCCCCGTCACAGATTTTGTGCCTTTTTTCTCACTGCAGCTTTTTTCAATCCTCACAGCCTCCCGGTCCAGTAGCAGAGTCAGTCACTCCCATGTGAGAGCTGAGAGAATGAGAAGCCGTAAAAATAAAACATGATTTATTTCAGTGGGAAGATCTTTTGGAACACTCCCTGGAGAACATATGAGATGCGCTGGTTGAGGGTGGAAGGCAGAAATCAAGGGGTGTGGGCCTCAGCAGGTGAGGCGTCCCTGGCTTCTAGGGGGTTTTCCCTGGGATTTCCTTAGCTTCTCTGTACGTTTCTGCCCCTAGAAATTTCCTGAAGGCAGGGAACTCTGCCCCCTCTCTCTGCTAGGGAGAGTCCTCCCTGGAGTCCTGAAGGGTGGAGGTTCTGGGAGCTGAAGGCTGAGTCACAGCCACAGCAGCCCGCTGCTCCCATATCCTCCTCACGACACCCCTACCCTGCTGGGGAATTAATGGGCATCTGAACATTTAAGAAATGCTTCTGGATGAGGAATGTGTGTAGTTTGCGTCTCGCAGTAAATGCTTTTTCAGTGAGTCTCTGCAGAGGTGTAATGTCCTGTTTGTGATGAGCACGTCCTTTCTTGTAGGTAGATGTGTCACTGCTCTGCTCTCATGTGATGCCCTCGCCCATGGGGACAGACACTCCCACTACGATGTGCCCATGGGTCCATCCCACATGCCACACATTATAGCCAAGGGAGGAAGGGCCCTGCCAGGCCCAGCAGAACCTTCCTTGGTATTCGCTACATGTTCCTGTGGTGATGAGAAGCCAGAGAGAAGACGACATGGGAGCAAAAATGGAGATGCTCCAAAGCAGGTTAAAATCACATCCAGCTCAGCTCGGGGATCACGGCCTTCACAGCTGTAAAGTCCCCCAGGTGTTCACATACCTGTGCTCACTCCCTCACACACTCAGCCCCATTTGCTTCCTCTCTCCTAACAAACTTCACCAAATCCAGTCCTTCCTGGGTTCGGAAAGGGAAGAATTCATGTAAGTTTCTTCATCTGTGAAATGGAATGATTCATGCCCTGCCAAGTTCTGAGAGTTTTTCTGAAGGTCACGTGTGATGACAGATATGACCATAATTTAGAATTGGCATTCAAATAGAAAACTCTGATAGAATATAAGTTCCATGTGGGGAGATCAGCTCCATGCTTTGTGACTGCCTGGAGGGGTGGGATAGGGAGGGTGGGAGGGAGGGAGACGCAAGAGGGAAGAGATATGGGAACATATGTATATGTATAACTGATTCATTTTGTTGTAAAGCAGAAACTAACACACCATTGTAAAGCAATTATACTCCAATAAAGATGTTAATAAAAAAAAAAAGGAATAAGTTCCATGAAGACTGGGACCTTGTTTTATTCACTACAATATTTTTAGGCCCTAAAACAGTACCTGGTACTGAGTAGGTGTTCAATTAATATTCGATAGATCAGTGAATTAATCATGGCACAATACCAATAAAAGTTAATATAACTTATCACAAACCATGGAATCCTATTACTATTTTAGGTATTCTTGCAAAGGAACACTGTATAAATGAATGTACCAGATAACAAAACCTTTTTGGTTTTTGCAAACCAACATTCCTTTAAAGGTATTTGGTAGCATCTCAATATTTGACAAGATATAAGAAGAGTTCTTGTAGTTGTAATGGCAGCAATCACAGTAATTATGGTAAAATATCCTTAACTCAAAGTCACTTTCCCTGCAATCAGTGATCTGAAACGCAGCTGAGGACCCAAGAGGAAACAAAATTATTGAGTAGCCAACATAGCTGTCCTAGTGCTCATATGTTAGAGCTCAGTGGCCCTCACTTGGAATCTATTTGCTTTTACTTTCCACCTAATCATAACACACATGGTGATTTATCTCCCCAAACTAGAAGTGAGAGTTTCTGGTGAGAGAGAAGGCAGAAAAGCCACTTAAAGCCATACACACTAGAAATATCTAACTTAATTGATGTAGGGACAAGTTTTCTCACAAATTCTCACAGTCTTTAAGTATTCATTTTGAACCTTTAAGCAACTTGAAATTCTCAATGATAGCTCAGAATTACCAAGAAAAGCTTAAAGAATGCTCTGAATCTGCTTTTAAAAGAAAAGGATGCAGGTTTCTAGCCACAGGGACCTCTAATGGCACTTAGTGGGATAGCTAGTCCAATAGGGTCACAAAAAACATGGACCCTGGAGTCAGACAAAGCCAAGTCCTTCATACCCATCTGTGAGCCACTGGACATGTGGCCAAGCATGGTGAAGCCTCAGTTTCTTCACCTATTAAAAAAAGCGTTTGAACATGAGGATTAAAGCACAAGATATCATGTAAATAAGGTGCTTGGCATATAACAAATTTACTAGTGATGGCTCTTTATTATTTTTACATGGAAAGTTCAATTATATTGAGTGCTCCTATCTCACCATCACCACAACAGTATGTTAATAATCAGAATGATAGCAATAATGAATCGTCATATCAGTTATGATCTAAAAGATGACCATAAAAGCATCTTAACCAAAAAATCAACCTTCCGTGTTTAAAGGACATTTTTTTCCTAGAAGTTTTATAAGTCAAATATTCCTAGCAGCAGATGCATTTGCTAAATTTCATGCCATAAATAACCATATCCACTTACAATTATAGTTACATGGCTTCCTTGTAGCTCTCACACTTATCAATCAGTAGGGGTTGCTAAGGCCAAATAGTTACCAAATAAAATGTCAGTGAAGAAAAGCATCAGGGTAGTTTTATTTTACGGCATGACTCCTTTCAAATTGAAGTGTGAAAAGGATCAATTCAGCCAGGTGCATAACTGTCCCAAGAGTCCAGGTAGAGCAATTACTGAAATAACAAAAATGGATACAAAGAGAAAAAATTTTAAAAAGAGTCTTCTTACCGAGGTAATTCTGAAAAGGCAGTTTAGTACCTTGTAAACCTTCTGTTTCCATAGCTCCCCAACAAACAATGGCTTTTGAGTCATGGAAAAATTGCATGATCTACAGTCAAAACGTTCAGTATGAAGGTGACTTTTCTAGAAGGAAATGTGACTGAACTAAGGTTTTGAAGTTCCTAGATAATTCTCTTTATGTAAAACCCATTTAATATTTTATGGTTAAGAAATGGCTTTCTTTCAGCATCCCCCTTGCTTCTATCTGTCAAGGGAGTTGGATTTGTGTTCCTTGAGCTCTTTTTAATGATGATCCCCCCTTCATTCAGTGTGTAAAACAGATAAACAGAAGTCGCTCTAGTTAGCACTGGGGTCAATCCACTCTCTGCCCTTCCCTGCACCTGAGGGACCCTATGGAAACTCAGAGGAATTTTAGAGCTCAATGGAGACCATCTGAAAATTACTTCCTCTCCTCACCAAGGTCAAATTGTCTACAGTTATTTTACTCTTACACTCAAGAACAATCCTCCCTATCCAGAAGTTACCCATGGGTGAGGACATGTTTAGAGGATCAGGACTGCTGGAGAATATTTTAAAGTTTATAATAAGGGGAAGCCAGCTCTAAGACGATAAAGATGGCAGCATGAATGACATTTCTGATGATACCACGTCATAACCAAATGGCTCTTGGGAAACCCAGAGCAGTGAGGGCTGACCACACTCAGGGCTACAATCAATGTCCATCTCTAATGCATGCTCATCAGGCTCATATAATGCCCAGGGGGAAGAGACCCCCAACTCAGCTCCTCTTCAGGGTATGAGCTCCAACTTATTAGTTCTGGAGTGGTACTCTGTGAATAACAGAAGAGTCAGGTTGGGGAGAACCTTGAGGAGTCAGCAGGTCCATCCCCCTGTGTCCAGGCAGTTCTGTATTATTGTGTCAAGATTTCCAGGGAAGAGCTTCTGTGACACTTTTCAGGCACTATCTCTTGTCACCTCCAAGACTGAGAAGCCCTTTCTTGATAGCTAACATAAACCTTTCATGCAGGAATCAGTACCCACCTTTTGTCTCTATAGAGCAATGAACAATTGCTGATGACTATTCTCAACACCTTTGAGCTTTCTCAAGTCCCATATTCTTCAGTTTATTTTTTCCTTGGTGTGAAAATTGCAAGTGACTTCAGCTACAGACGTTGTGAATTAATTTCCTATGCTTGCCCCTGGGGTCCTGAGAGGAAATGGGTGCACCTGCCCCAGATCAAATGAATAATTCATATCGCATCTGGGTCTAAAAGGTGATAGGCAGCATAGAAATGCAGAAACAGCTGGAAACAAGATTAGGGATGTCCCCTCTGCAAAACACTAAGGTAAGAAGGCAAACTTGTTTAGGTGATTATGCTGGGGCTCATTCTTCCCAGCTTCATCAGCTCAGAGTTCTGTCATGCATATTCCTCTGAAAGCAATGGCTGGGAGCTCAGATAACCAGCAAGTCAAAGGAAGAAAAGACTCAGGCAATACTAATCTTCTCCATCTTAGGGGGAGACCATCCAGATCTGGAGCTGGGAGAGTATGCTTCTGGGTACTCAGACATCCATGAACAAGTGTGTCTCCCTCCAGTGGGGAATCTGGTATTGTTGTGAAAAGGCAGATGTTTTTGTTCAGCCATATCTGGGAGAGGACTTCAATCAGCAGTTTGAGAGTTGTATCACTATGGGAGATTGTTTTTGCAAGATGTCCAGTATATACTCCAACCCAAGTGCTCTTCTTTAATGTGACACTGATGTTGATCTTTGAGAAGTGGTAGTCTATGTTTTCTTCCTACAAACCTGGATGGACATTTGTAGTTGCTTTAACAGGTAGAATATGGTAGATGTAGTGTTGCATGGCCTCTGAGGTAAGGTCATAAAGGGCATAGCTTCTACATGGCTCTTTCTTTCTCTGGACACCTGCTCCAGAGAAAGAATCTAGCCACCATGTTGTAAGGAAGCCCAGGCCACATGGGGAGGCCACACATAAGTGTCCCAAACAACAGCCCTAGCAGATGGCCCAAATCAACTTCCAGACGTGTGAGTGAGCTGGCCTGCAGACATATCTAGTCCGCCAGCTTTTAAATCTTCCAGCTGAGGCCCCAGACATTATAGAACATAAAAAAGACATTTCTGCTATGCCCAGTATGATTCCTGGCCCAGAGAGACCGTAAGAGACAACAAGTGATTATAGTTTGAAGGCACCAAGTTGTTTTAAGGCATAAGTTGTTTTAAGTTGCTTGGCAATAGATAACTAAGTCAGCCACTTGGGCAAATTATTTGCCTTTTTTTGCTGCAGTTTCCTCATTCTCCACGGAGTCTTCTCTCAAGGGTTTCCAGGTGAAAAAAGCCGGATAGATTTAAAGAACTTCTGCCTCATATGTGGTGTGTAAAAGGGAGCGAGTGTAATATTATGGGGAGCTGAGACAAGCTGGAACCCATCTTGTAGGCTGATGCCTTTCGGCATCTTTTCCTATCACCTTACAGGATGCACTGCGCACATGTGGTCATTCTTTTCCTCCCTTTTTTTTTTCACATTAACATTATTAGCATTCTCATTGTTATTAAGGATTTGAAAGCAACCAATGCACTAGCCTCAGAGTATCTGCTCTTCATGAGGGCTTTGTCATCAGCTGGGGAATTCTTCTGAATGTGAATTCAGAGGGACCATGTGTTTCTTCGTGTTCTAAAGTGATGTTATAGACAACAACAGTGATGTTGCCAGCAGATCAAGGCTGAGGGGTGGGACTCCTCCATTTTGTCTTTAGAGCTAAGGAAAGCAAAGTGGTTGGATGATAGACAAACCAAAAGTTTCTTCCTCTGGCTCTAACCTCATCCCATCCCTCAAGGCCACTATCAAATGTATGTTTTCTCAGGGATCTTTTCCAGGTGACACTTGTCCCATTTTCTCTCTCCTTTCCCTGAACCGCTTGTGTCAGTGCTATGATAGGCAGTATCACACCATTCAGTAACCAAAACTAAAAAGGGTATGGTGCCCCCACTTAAATAATTTTAAAAGAGCTATAGTAGCTCTTAAAGGTAAAAAAAAAAAACCTGATTTCCCCCACAGTTACCTTCCAAACTTTAAAAAAATCAAATTCTACTTTTAATGGTGTTTTCCTCATTTCTTTGTTGTTCTGGCTTTGCTGATCTCTGAGCGTGTACTTACGTTGTCTGCTGGGGAATCCAGTGCTGGTGCTGATGCTCAGGCAAAGGCGAAGGCAGGGAAGAAGAAAAAGAGAGAAGGATGAGCTCAGAAGATGTGGGGTAGTTGCCTGCTCTCACAGACCCTCTGCCATTTAGTCCTGAGAAAGTGGCTTAGGGGAAGATAAATAAGGAAAATGAAGCATGAACCCCTCTCCCAGGGAACAGCAAGAAAGCTGAGGAAGAGAGAGAAAGCATGGCTGGGCTGTCACCTCCAACAGCTCTGCAGCTGCAAACCCGCAGCAGGTGTTTGGGGAAACACACAGGTACAACATGGAGAGTGACAGTCATACAAGGTATAATATTCAGGTCCCAATTAGTAGTGATCACTGATGATGATGCTGAATGAAGCATTTTTTTCCAAAATAGAGTTTCCTCTGTTCCTGTTTTCTTGGGTATAAAGCAACTTTTATAAGACTTTTCTGGCCTAGGTAAATTTTATGACTTTTTCACTTATCTTGAAAATCCTAATCAAGATGTAAAATATCTGACAGGGAAAAGCCTAAAAATATTCAGTCTCATTGTAGAGAGGAGAGAAAACAGGACTTCAGAATGCTTCCCTCATAATTTCACTGGACATGCATTGCTTTCAGCACATAGGCAGGACGACAAGGTATGAAACTAAGGGAAAGCTCTAAAACAGCATTTCTTATCCATTATATAGGTTTTTTTAATTTATTTTTTATTTTAATTTTATATTAGAGCATAGTTGATTAACAACGTTGTGTTTGTTTCAGGTGTACAGCAAAGTATTCAGTTATACATATACATGTATCTATTCTTTTCCAAATTCTTTTCCCATTTAGGTTATTACAGAATATTTAGCGGAGTTCCCTGTGCTATACAGTAGGTCCTTATTGGTTATCTATTTTAAATATAGCAGTATGTACATGTCAATCCCAAATTAAATGTTTTTTTTAAAATCATGATCCTAATAATGCTCTAGGAAATAAGTTCTGCTAACAATCTAGAAAAGTGCTGGGTAAAACAAATAAGGTTTTATATTTTGTTTTAACTGTAAAACTGCTCAGATGGACTCACTGGTTATGATTCTCTGTTGGAAATTCTTGCATCAAGAACAAATTTAAGGCTTCCCTGGTGTTGCAGTGGTTGAGAGTCCGTCTGCTGATGCAGGGGACACGGGTTCATGCCCCGGTCCAGGAAGATGCCACATGCCGCGGAGCGGCTGGACCCGTGAGCCATGGCCCTGAGCCTGTGCGTCCGTAGCCTGTGCTCTGCAGCAGGAGAGGCCACAACAGTGAGAGGCCTGTGTACTGCAAAAAAAAAAAAAAAAAGAACAAATGTAAAGAGACATCAAAAAAACAGTGGAGAACTGTTTGGGAAACAATTTAGAAAAAAGATCAGATGGACCAGTAGGTGAAATGGTCCCTATCCTAAATGGCATGGAGTCCTCTGTACCAGCTAAAATCACCATCTGAGATAGTAATTGGGACATAGGATAAGGCATTTTCCCTGGGTGTTCTCATTTACATGCAGATGATTCTAGGTAGACCAATGAGTTGGAAGAGAATAGGGGTTTAGACTGATGAGGGCTCCTGAACTTCAACTAATTTAGGTGGACGTGCTTAGAAAGAGAACCTGAAGAACTGAGGCATGGGGAGGATTGAAGAGAATGTCGCAGGAGAGAACACCCATCAGAGAGAAGAAAAAGAAAGAGGAGGCTTGTGAGCATCACTTTAAAATCACCTTGGAAACTTCCAAAAATATGCAATTAGAAGCAATGGATAAGCACATTACATCAATTAGATCAGAACCTAAGGTGGAGGGATCCAGGTAAAACAATACTTTTTAAAAGCTCACCAGGTGATTCTACTGTCAGCCAAAGTTGAGAACCATCCTTTAAGGTTTGTTCACAATATGCTTGCAATTCAGGTAGTTCCCACAAGGTGATGGCTGATTTCAGTTTCATAAGAAAATGACTAGGCTCACTTCTGACAACCAAGAGAAAGAAAGATTTAAACAATATGATAATCTCAGTAGATACAGAAAAGGCTTTAGACAAAATTCAACAACCATTTATGATAAAAACTCTCCAGAAAGTAGGCATAGAGGGAACCTACCTCAACATAATAAAGGCCATATATGACAAACCTACAGCCAACATCATTCTCAATGGTGAAAAACTGAAAACATTTCCTCTAAGATCAGGAACACGACAAGGTGGCCCACTCTCACCACGACGATTGAACATACTTTTAGAAGTTTTGGCCATGGCAATCAGAGAAGAAAAAGAAATACAAGGAATCCAAATTGGAAAAGAAGTAAAACTGTCACTGTTTGCAGATGACATGATACTATACATAGAGAATCCTAAAGATGCTACCAGAAAACTACTAGAGATAATCAATGAATTTGGTAAAGTGACAGGATACAAAATTAATACACAGAAATCTCTTGCATTCCCATACACTAATGATGAAAAATCTGAAAGAGAAATTAAGGAAACACTCCCATATACCATTTCAACAAAAAGAATAAAATACCTGGAATAAACCTACCTAAATGGACAAAAGACCTGTATGCAGAAAACTATAAGACACTGATGAAAGAAATTAAAGATGATAACAACAGATGGAGAGATATATCATGTTCTTGCATTGGAAGAATCAACATTGTGAAAATTACTACCCAAAGCAATCTACAGATTCAATGCAATCCCTGTCAAACTACCAATGGCATTTTTCACAGAACTAGAACAAAATATTTCACATTTGTATGGAAACACAAAAGACGCCAAAAAACCAAAGCAATCTTGAGAAAGAAAAATGGAGCTGGAGGAATCAGGCTCCCTGACCTCAGACTATACTAAAGCTACAGCAATCAAGACAGTGTGGTACTGGCACAAAAACAGAAATATAGATAAATGGAACACGATAGAAACCCCAGAGATAAACCCACACACATATGGTCACCTTATCTTTGATAAAGGAGGCAAGAGTACACAATGGAGAAAAGACAGTCTCTTTAATAAATGGTGCTGGGAAAACTGGACAGCTACATGTAAAAGAATGAAATTAGAACACTTCCCAACACCATACACAAAAATAATCTCAAAATGGATTCAAGACCTACATGTAAGGCCAGACACTATAAAACTCTTGGAAGAAAACATAGGCAGAACACTCTATGACATAAATCACAGCAAGATCGTTTTTGACCCACCTCCTAGGAAATGGAAATAAAAACAAAAATAAACAAATGGGACAAAATGAAACTTAAAGGTTTTGCACAGCAAAGGAAACCATAAACAAGACGAAAAGACAACCCTCAGAATGGGAGATAATATTTGCAAATGAAGCAAATGACAAAGGATTAATCTCCAAAATATACAAGCAGCACATGCAGCTCCATATCAAAAAAACAAACAACCCAATCCAAAAATGGGCAGAAGACTTAAAGAGACATTTCTCCAAAGAAGATATACAGATTGCCAACAAAAACATGAAAGGATGCTCAACATCATAAATCATTAGAGAAATGCAAATCAAAACCACAACGAGGTATCACCTCACACCAGTAAGAATGGTCATCATCAAAAATGCTACAAACAATAAATGCTGGAGAGGGTGTGGAGAAAAGGGAACCCTCTTGCACTGTTGGTGGGAATGAAAATTGATACAGCCACTATGGAGAACAGTATGGAGGTTCTTTAAAAAACGAAAAATAAAACTACCATATCACCCAGCAATCCCACTACTGGGCATATACCCTGAGAAAACCATAATTCAAAAAGAGTCATGTACCACAAGTTCATTGCAGCACTATTTACAATAGCCAGGGCATGGAAGCAACCTAAGTGTCCATTGACAGATGAATGGATAAAGAAGATGTGGCACATAAATGCAATGGAATATTAGCCATAAAAGGAAACAAAATTGAGTTATTTGTAGTGAGGTGGATGGACCTAGTGTCTGTCATACAGAGTGAAGTAAATCAGAAAGAGAAAAATAAATACTGTATGTTAACATATATATATACGGAATGAAAAAAAATGGTTCTGAAGAACCTAGGGTCAGGACAGGAATAAAGACACAGATGTAAAGAATGGACTTGAGGACAGGGAGAGGGGGAAGTGTAAGATGGGATGAAGTGAGAGAGTGGCATGGACTTATATATACTACCAAATGTAAAATAAGATAGCTAGTGGGAAGAAGCTGCATAGCACAGGGAGATCAGCTCAGTTCTTTGTGACCATTTAGAGTGGTGGGGTAGGGAGGGTGGGAGGGAGGTGCAAGAGGGAGGGGTATGGGGATATATGTATACATATAGCTGATTCACTTTGTTATACAGAAGAAACTAACACACCATTGTAAAGCAATTATATTCCAATAAAGATGTTAAAAAAAAGTTACGCAAACTTGTGTTTCCCATTAAAATATACTTCTTCCTAAAGATGAAAGCATGAATATTAATTATACTATAAGTTCTACTTTGAAATAACAAACTTAATAATCTAGAGGATTTTAAATAACTGCAAACACCTAAATTCAACTTGAATACTCACCAAATTTTTAAATTATTATTATTCACTGCTTACCTTTTGTCTGCTTTCCAGGGAAGACTATCTTTGCTCACCTGAACATCATTTCAACTCCCAGTGATGACTCTTGCTCTTCACCTTAAAACTGCTTTAGAGTTTAGGGTTGAGATGAGGAGGGGAAGTAGTAGCACAGATTAACCAGCACTCAATCCCTAATGAAAGAAGTGAAAGCTATCAATAGTTTGTTAAGACCTGCTAAAACCTCACCAATAACAACCAAACAGTGAGAGGGGAACAGCCTTGTGACATAAACTGATATAGTTTATGTGGTGGTCAAGGCAAGAAAGAGAAGATTATCTATGATGAGCAGTGTGTGTCATGTCAGAGCTTCTAACCCTGTCTCCACACCCCTAAACAGACTGAGGGCATCAGGACAGTGTAAAAGTCAGGAAAAATTTCAGGATTACTTTTCAAGCTAAAGAGAAGAGGACCGAAGAGTTAATTGGCATTGCCCCGAGGAACATAAAGAATATGTCACTGTGAGTAGGGATCTTGACTTTTAATGCATCCTCAGCAGAAGAGAGAGGAACACACCAGGACAGGGAATGCCATCTGAGCTTCCCATAATCCAGGTCACTCTGCTAGGTGGGGGAGAGGATCAGCTAACTCCACAGGACATGAAGCACCCTTGACTGAGTGGAGTATCCCCTGGTACAGGACATATAAAAAAGATCTCACAAAAGAAAGTTTAATGCAGATGTTCCAGTCAGATGTTACTGTAGCCCACAGCCACTGACCTCTGTCCTCACCATCCAATGATGCAGTTATTCTCTCTATCTGCATCATGGAGCCACAAAGATGTAATGGATAAACAAGACTCCACCCTCAAAATGCAGCTCTAATAAAAAACAGAGAAGATGAGAAGGACTAGAAAAGAAAGAGCCCAAACTACATCAAAGCAGCAGAAGGTCTGGACAGACATGTCTAGGTTAACCATGAGAAAGATAAAGAGAAATATCATGAGAACTATTTAAACACACTACAGCAGAAACACTACTACTGCCACAACTACTAATTGATAATCAAATTAAAAGGGGAATATAACTTGCAAAGAAGTTTATGAAGAACCCAGTCTGGAAGAAGATACAACTGAAGGAACAGTAGCAGATTTCTTGCAGGTGCTTTGTGCTATGGAAGAGCTTAAAAAGTATACTAATTAAATAAAAAGAGTGCAAAGGCAAAATCATAAAATCCTTTACATTTTGTTTTGTTGCTAATGCTAGATTAGATTTTGCCCAACCTAAGGACCTAAAATGTTTGTACTCATCTTTTCTAGGATAGAACATTCTTCCATGTGGCTTCCCCTCTTCAAAACAAAATAGAATAAATAACAGTTTACAGACTGACTCCCAGAGTATGTATAAAACCCTGATGGTAACATTTTGAAAATTAGGAGTTGGCTCCTGTATACACCAGTTTACTTCACCTTCATTTCTTTTACCTAAACATTATGTAAGCCCTTCATTAAACTATGATGGTTTCTGAAGTTATTTTGGCACTGAGTTCAGACATCTGCTCTCTTAAAAAGACTTGCCTCTCTAAACTATTTAAAACACATTTAAATAGGAATATAATAATTTTTAAATATAGTACCTTAATGGTTAAATGGTAAAAATAAAGTTAAGATTGGACCACTGTGCAAATTCTGCTAGATTACATATTCAGTATAAAATACAACTGAACCAGAGGAGACCTTCAAGATGGCGGAGGAGTAAGAAGTGGAAATCACCTTCCTCCCCACAAATACATCAGAAATACATCTACATGTGGAACAACTCCTACATAACACCTATTGAACTCTGACAGAAGACCTCAGACCCCCCAAAAGGCAAGAAACTCTCCATGTACCTGGGTAGGGCAAAAGAAAAAACAGAGACAAAATAATAGGAATGGGACCTGCCCCTATGGGAGGGAGCTGTGAAGGAGGAAATGTTTCCACACACTAGGAAGCGCCTTCACTGGCAGAGATGGGGGGTGGGTGGAGGGGAAGCTTCAGAGCCATGGGGAGAGCGTAGCAAGAGGGGTGCAGAGGGCAAAGCAGAGAGATTGCCGCACAGAAGATTGGTGCCAGCCAGCACTCACTGGCCCAATAGGCTTGTCTGCTCACCCGCCAGGGTGGGTGGGGGCTGGGAACTGAAGCTTGGGCTTCGGAAGTCAGATCCCAGGGAGAGGACTGGGGTTGGCTGCATGAACACAGGCTGAAGGGGGCTAGTGCACCACAGCTAGCAGGGAAGGAGAGCCAGGAAAAACTCTGGAACTGCCTAAGAGGCAAGAGAATATTGTTTTGGGATGCGTGAGGACAGGGGATTCAGAGCACCGTGTAAATGAGTTCCAGAGACAGGCGTGAGCCATGGCTATCAACGCAGACACCAGGGATAGGCATGAAATGCTAAGGATGCTGCTGCAGCCACCAAGAAGCCTGTGTGCGAGCACAGATCACTATCCACACCTCCCCTCCAGGGAGCCTGTGCAGCCCACCACTGCCAGGGTCCCATGATCCAGGGACAAGTTCCCCAGGAGAACACATGACAGGCCTCAGGCTGTTGCAATGTCATGCTGGCCTCTGCCACAGCAGGCTTACTCCACATTCCGTACCCCTCCCGCCCCCCTGCCTGAGTGAGCCACAGCCCACTAATCAGATGCTATTTTAACCCTGTCCTGTCTGAGCAAAGAACAGTTGCCCTCAGGCGACCTACATGTAGAGGCGGGGAGAAATGTAAAGCTGAACCCCAGGAGCTGTGCAAACAAAGAAGAGGAAGGGAAATCTCTCTGAGCAGCTTCAGGAGCAGTGGATTAAATCTCCACAATCAACTTGATGTACCCTGCATTTGTGGAATACCTGAATAGACAACGAATCATCCCAAAATTGAGGCTGTGGACTTTGGGAGTAACTGTAGAATTGGGGTTTGCTTTCTGCATCTAATTTGTTTCTGGTTTTATGTTTATCTTAGTTTAGTATTTAGAGTTTATTATCATTGGTAGATTCATTTATTGATTTGGTTGCTCTCTTCCTCCATTTATTTATATAGATAGATAGATAGATAAATATGTTTCCTTTGTCTCTTTTTGTGAGTGTGTATGTGTATGCTTCTTTGTGTGATTTTGTCTGCATAGCTTTGCTTTTACCATTTGTCCTAGGGTTCTGTCTGTCCGGTTTTTTTGTTTTTTCATTTATTTTCTTTTTTTAATTACTTTAAATTTTTTTATTTATAATAATTTTTTATTTGAATAACTTTATTTTATTATTATTTTTTCTGTCTTTTTTCCTTTTTTTCCTCCCTTTTCTTCTGAGCTGTGTGGCTGACAGGGTCTTGGTGGTCTGGCTGGGTGTCAGGCCTGTGCCTCTGAGGTGGGAGAACCAAGTTCAGGACATTGGTCCACCAAAGACCTCCTGGCTCCACATAATATCAAACGGTGAAAGCTTCCCAGAAATCTCCATCTCAAAGTTAAGACCCAGCTCCACTCAATGACTAGCAATCTAGAGTGCTAGACACCCTATGCCAAACAACTAGCAAGACAGGAGCACAACCACACTCATTAACATACAGGCTACCTAAAATCATAAAAAGGTCACAGACACCCCAAAAAACACCACCAGACACAGTCCTGACCACCAGAAAGACAAGATCCAGGCTCATCCACCAGAACACATGCACTAGTCCCCTCCACTAGTAAGCCTACACAACCCATTGAACCAAACTTAGCCACCGGGGGCAGACACCAAAAACAACAGGAACTACAAACCTGCAACCTGCAAAAAGGAGACCCCAAACACAGTTAAGTTAAGCAAAATGAGAAGACAGAGAAACACACAGCAGATAAAGCAGCAAGGTAAAAACCCACCACACCAAACAAATGAAGAGGAAATAGGCAGTGGACCTGAAAAAGAATTCAGAGTAATGATAGTAAAGGCAATCCAGAGTATTGGAAATAGAATGGATAAAATGCAAGAAACTTTTAACAAGGACCTAGAAGAACTAAAGAACAAACAAACAATGATGATTAGCACAATAAATGAAATTAAAAATTCTCTAGAAGGAATCAATAGCAGAATAACTGAGGCAGGAGACTGACTAAGTGACCTGGAAGATAAAATAGTGGAAATAATTACTGCAGAGCAGAATAAAGAAAAAAGAATTAAAAGAATTGAGGACAGCCTCAGAGACCTCAGGGACAACATTAAACACACAAACATTCGAATTACAGAGGTCCTAGAAAAAGAAGAGAAAACGAAAGGGACTGAGAAAATATTTGAAGAGATTATAATTGAAAACTTCCCTAATATGGGAAAGCAAATAGTCAGTCAAGACCAGGAAGCACAGAGAGTCCCATATAGAATAAATCCAAGGAGAAACATGCCAAGACACATATTGATCAAACTATCAAAAATTAAAAACAAAGAAAATATATTAAAAGGAAAAAGGGAAAAGCAACAAATAACATACAAGGGAATCCCCATAAAGTTAACAGCTGATCTTTCAGCAGAAACTCTGCAAGCCAGAAGGGAGTGGCAGGACATATTTAAAGTAATGAAAGGGAAAAACCTACAACCAAGATTGCTCTACCCAGCAAGGATCTCATTCAGATTCGACAGTGAAATTAAAATTTTACAGACAAGAAAAGCTAATTCAGAACCACCAAACAATCTTTACAATAAATGCTAAAGGAACTTCTCTAGGCAGGAAACACAAGAGAAGGAAAAGACCTACAATAACAAACCCAAAACAGTTAAGAAAATGGTAATAGGAAGATACATATCGAGAAATACCTTAAATGTAAATGGATTAAATGCTCCAAACAAAAGACATAACTGGTTGAATGGATACAAAAACAAGACCTATATATATGCTGTCTGAAAGAGACCCACTTCAGACCTAGGGACACATACAGACTGAAAGTGAGGGGATGGATAAAGATATTCCATGCAAATGGAAATCAAAAGAAAGCTGGAGTAGCAATTCTCATAACAAACAAAATAGACTTTCAATAAAGACTGTTACAAGAGACAAAGAAGAATAATACTACATAATGATCAAGGTATCAATGCAAGAAGAAGATTTAACAATTGTAGATATTTATTCACCCAACATAAGAACACCTCAATACATAAGGCAAGTGGTAACAGCCATAATAGAGGAAATTGACAGAAACACAATTACAGTAGGGGACTTTAACACTCCACTTTTACCAATGGAAAGATCATCAAAAATGAAAATGACTAAGGAAACAGAAGCTTTAAATGATACATGAAACAAGATGGACTTAACTGATATTTATAAGGCATTCCATCCAAAACCAACAGAATACAGTTTCTTCTCAAGTGCTCATGGAACATTCTCCAGAATAGATCATATCTTGGGTCACAAATCAAGCCTTAGTAAGTTTAAGAAAATTGAAATCATATCAAGTATCTTTTCTGATGACAATGCTAGGAGACTAGATATCAATTACAGGAAAAATTCTGTAAAAAATACAAACACATGGAGGCTAAACAATACACTACTAAATAACAAAGATATCACTGAAGAAATCAAAGAGGAAAACAAAAAACACCTAGAAACAAAAAACACATCGACCCCAAACCTATGGGATGCAACAAAAGCAGTTCTAAGAGGGAAGCTTATAGCAATAGAATCCTACCTCAAGAAACAAGAAACATCTCAAATAAACAACCTAACCTTTCACCTAAAGCAATTAGAGAAAGAAGAACAAAAAAACCCCAAAGTTAGCAGAAGGAAAGAAATCATAAAGATCAGATCAGAAATAAATGAAAAATAAATGAAGCAAACAATAGCAAAGATCAATAAAACTAAAGCTGGCTCTTTGAGAAGATAAACAAAATTGATAAACTGCTAGGCAGACTCATCAAGAAAAAAAGGGAGAAGACTCAAATCAATAGAATTAGAAATGAAAAAGGAGAAGTAACAACTGACACTGCAGAAATACAAAGGATCATGAGAGATTACTACAAGCAACTATATGCCAATCAAAGGGACAACCTAGAGGAAATGGACAAATTCTTAGAAAAGCACAACCTTCTGAGACTGAACCAGGAAGAAATAGAAAATATAAACAGGCCAATCACAAGCACTGCAACTGAGACTGTGATTAAAAATCTTCCAGCAAACAAAAGTCCAGGACCAGATGGCTTCACCGTCAAACTCTATCAAACATTTAAAGAAGTGTTAACATGTATCCTTCTTAAACTCTTCCAAAATATAGCAGAGGGAGGAACACTCCCAAACTCATTCTATGAGGCCACCATCACCCTGATCCCAAAACCAAAGATGTCACAAAGAAAGAAAACTACAGTCCAATATCACTGATAAACATAGATGAAAACTTCTCGACAAAATAGTAGCAAACAGAATCCAGCAGCACATTAAAAGGATCATATACCATGATCAAGTGAGGTTTATCCTAAGATGCAAGGATTCTTCAATATAAGCACATTGATCAATGTGATAAACCATATTAACAAATAGACGGAGAAAAACCATATGCTCATGTCAGTAGATGCAGGAAAAGCTTTTGACAAAATTCAACACCCATTTATGATAAAAAACCCTCCAGAAAGTAGGCATAGAGGGAACTTACCTCACCATAACAAAGGCCATATATGCCAAACCCACAGCCAACATCATTCTCAATGGTGAAAAACTGAAAACATTTCCTCTAAGATCAGGAACAAGACAAAGTTGTCCACTCTCACCACTATTATTCAACATAGTTTTGGAAGTTTTAGCCACAGCAATCAGAGAAGGAAAAGAAATAAAAGAAATCCAAATCAGAAAAGAAGTTAAGCTGTTACTGTTTGCAGATGACATGATATGACACATAGAGAATTCTAAAGATGCTACCAGAAAACTACTAGAACTAATCAATTAATTTGTAAAGTAACAGGATACAAAATTAATGCACAGAAATCTCCTGCATTCCTATACGCTAATGATGAAACATCTGAGAGAGAAATTAAGGAAACACTCCCATTTACCACTGCAACAAAAAGGATAAAATACCTAGGAATAAACCTACCTAAGGGGAGAAAAGACCTGTATGGAGAAAGCTAGAACACACTGATGAAAGAAATTAAAGATGATACAAACAGATGGAGAGATATACCATGTTCTTGCATTGGAAGAATCAACATTGTGAAAATGACTATACTATGCAAAGCAATCTACAGATTCAATGCAATCCCTATCAAACTACCAATGACACTTTTCACAGAACCAGAACAAAAAATTTCACAGTTTGTATGGAAACACAAAACACCCTGAATAGCCAAAGCAATCATAAGAAAGAAAAACGAAGCTGGGGGAATCATGCTCCCTGACTTCAGACTATACTACAAAGCTACAGTAATCAAGTCAGTATGGTACTGGTACAAAAACAGAAATATAGATCAATGGAATAGGATGGAAAGCCCAGAGATAAACCCATGCACATATGGTCACCATATTTTTGATAAAGCAGGCATGAATATACAATGGAGAAAAGACAGCCTCTTAAATAAGTGGTGCTGGGAAAACTGGACAGCTACATGTAAAAGAATGAAATTAGAACACTTCCTAACACCATACACACACACACAAAAATTAAAATGGATTCAAGACCTAAATGTAAGGCCAGACACTATAAAACTCTTGGAAGAAACATAGGCAGAACACTCTATGACATAAATCACAGCAAGATCCTTTTTGACCCACCTCCTAGAGAAATGGAAATAAAACCAAAAATAAACAAATGGGACCTAATGAAACTTAAAAGCTTTTGCACAGCAAAGGAAACCATAAACAAGACGAAAAGACCAGCCCCAAAATGGTAGAAAATATTTGCAAATGAAGCAACTGACAAAGGATTAATCTCCAAAATATACAAGCAGCTCATGCACCTCCATATCAAAAAAGCAAACAACCAAATCCAAAAATGGGCAGAAGACTTAAAGAGATATTTCTCCAAAGAAGATATACAGATTGCCAACAAACACATGAAAGGATGCTCAACATCACTAATCATTAGAGATATGCAAGTCAAACCCACATTGAGGTATCTCCTCACACCAGTCAGAATGGGCATCATCAAAAAATCTACAAGCAATAAATGTTGGAGAGGGTGTGGAGAAAAGGGAACCCTCTTGCACTGTTGGTGGGAATGAAAATTGATACAGCCACTATGGAGAACAGTATGGAAGTTCCTTAAAAACTAAAAATAGAACTACCATGTGACCCAGCAATCCCACTACTGGGCATATACCCTGAGAAAACCATAATTCAAAAAGCGTCATGTATCACAGGTTCATCGCAGCACTATTTACAATAGCCAGGACATGGAAGCAACCCCAGTGTCCATTGACAGATGAATGGATTAAGAAGATGTGACACATAAATGCAATGGAATATTAGCCATAAAAAGAAACAAAATTGAGTTATTTGTAGTGAGATGGATGGACCTAGTGTCTGTCATACAGAGTGAAGTAAATCAGAAAGAGAAAAATAAATACCGTATGCTAACACATATATATGGAATCAAAAAAATATTTATGGTTCTGAAGAACCTAGGGTCAGACAGGAATAAAAACGCAGACGTAAAGAATGAACTTGAGGACAGGGGGAAGGGAAAGGGTAAGCTGGGACGACGTGAGAGAGTGGCATGGACTTATATATACTACCAAATGTAAAATAAGAGAGCTAGTGGGAAGCAGCTGCATAGCACAGGAAGATCAGCTCAGTGCTTTGTGGCCACCTAGGGGGGGTGGGATAGGGAGGGTGGGCGGTAGATGCAAGAGGGAGAAGATATGGGGATATATGTTTATATATAGCTGATTCACTTTGTTATAAAGCAGAAACAACACACCAATGTAAAGCAATTACACTCCAATAAAGATGTTAAAGATGTCAAAAAAATAAAATAAAATAAAATACAATGGAACCAACAAAAGGCTATAGTAAGATAATACTTTAGCAATACGGAGAAATTTTCTATTCTTTATTTTGGAACCTGGAAGGCATTTGCAAAAAGCGCAATTGCTCAACCTAGAAAGTATCACAGTCAACTCTTTCTCATCAACACAATAGAGGAAAGAAGACAGTAAAAAAATAATTTTCTTAGTCTTTGATCCACTCGTCATGATCTGGTGGCCACAACCAATCAATCAACAGACATCTATTTAGTGCCTGTGGTGTGTTGAGAGCCAAGTGAAACACTATGAACCAGTTTGACATCTTAGTCTGCTTAGATAACAGTTGTAGGAGTCTGTGTGCCATGTAGGCCATAGGGAGGAAGACCCAGGAGGGTGTGGAATAGTGGAAAAAAACAGGCTGGAATTAGATGTCAGCCACATGTAAACCGTAAAGAGGAAAATCCTCTCCTGCAAAATTGAGAATTGACTACACAGATGCAGACCAGGCTAAGCCAGTTAAGGCCTGCCGTGCACTTTGGGGAGCTTGGATTATGAACACAGCTCAAGACCTCAGCTCTGCAGCCATGTCTTCTGCTCAAGGGCAGCACCTTCTCCTACTAAAAAGCTGGGCTGGAGGGGCAGTCATAGGTTTTCTCATGCATTTTCCTGTCCCAGGGCTGGACAATGAATGGAAATCTTGAATGTAGTGTTTCCATGCTTTGTGGCTGACCCAAAAGACACGGTCCACATTGCACTGTTCCCAGTGGAGGTGGACAAGGACTGGCCCAGCCTCTGCAGGAGCCTGTCTGAAGGCACTTCCCTGGCTTCGTAAGTTTTTTTTTGTTTGCTTGCTTTTGCGGTACACGGGCCTCTCCCTGCTGTGGCCTCTCCCGTTGCGGAGCACAGGCTCCAGATGCACAGGCTCAGAGGCCATGGCTCACGGGCCCAGCCGCTCCGCGCATGTGGGATCCTCCCGGACCAGGGCACGAACCCGTGTCTCTTGCATCGGCAGGCGGACTCCCAACCACTGCGCCACCAGGGAAGCCCTCTTCGTAAGTTTTGCTGCTGTTCCCACAAAGCTGCCTGTTAACGTGCCTGCCCTTGGCGAAAGTGCCCCTGGAGCTCTGGCTCGTGCCTGGTGGGGTCCAAACAGCTGGTCTTCAGTCTCTGCCTAAATTGGTGATTTCAGTTCTGGCAACACATTTTTATCCTGGGGAGATTTTAAAATAGACCAATACCTGGGCCCACCCAAGATCAAATGGATCAGAATCTCTAGGGAGACAGCCTGCACACTAACATGTTTAGACCCTCCCTGAGCAATTCTAAGCAGACTGGGTTGAAAACTGATTGTAAAGGGCACTCTTTTAAGCTAATTAATCTCTTTCAGTCTGTCTTTCAAAAAAGTCCCCCAAGCCCCAATTCGAATTTCTGTTGGAAGCCAACCTACTTGTGAGCCCAGAGTCACAGCCCCCTCTACTGCCGGTGGGTACACTGCTGTGCACTGCAGATCTTGGATATCTTGTTTGCCTGGAGACCCTCCCCAGGACAAAAACAAAGTCGTGGAGTCCCATACTGGTTAACCAACGTCATCTCCAGTCCCCGTCACAGAAGAGCTACCCACTGAACATACAAGGAAATGGACTCAGAGAGAGAAGGAACTTGAAAATTGCTTTCTTCTATATTTCACCTCAGTGCCTTGAGCCTGGATGTCCCGAGTGTTTTCTGGAGCACTTGTGCCCAGATCTGCGCAGAGAGCTTGCTCACCATGATTCAGGGAGCCCCACCTCCTTTCCACCTCCACACCAAACCTCATTCTGTCCCCCACACCCAGACACACACATCAGCATCACTGGTCCTGCTGGCTGAGAAGCCCCTGCGCAGGGTGCCTCCTGTCGTTGGAAGACGCAGCAGACCCCTGAGGCTCAGGCTTCTCCTTGTCTAGCAAGAATAAACGCTCACCTCATAGGAGCAGCCATCTCCTACAGGAATTAAAATGTACACCTTATATGACACGTAACCATGGTTGCTCAAAAGCTCGGTAGGTTTTCCAATGAACTCTCCACCACACACACAGAGGCAGCAGCCCTGTCTGAGGGCCCTGATGGTTCCCACAGAAGACACGGAATAAAACACTACGAAGTCACAAGGATTATATCACTCGTTTCATTGACCATGAAAATCAAGGGGAAATGTTCCAGAATTCAAAGCTACCACTTCTTTCTCTGTAGCCCTGATATGTAACAATCAGAGCCTTCATTTCCCCATCTGTAAAATGGACATCCTAAGGGCATTTTCCTCACTGAGCTTCTGCCAAGATTTAAAGAAGTAACACAGGTGAAGCATTTTATGTAGTACCTGGCATGCAGTAAGCACATGATACATGTCGCATGTTGTTACTTCACCTTGCACTTTCACCTACAATACTTAATCCACCTTCCTTCTCGTCCTCCAATTTTATCCCACCAATAATATAGCTGTTATTTAAAATCGAACTCAAAAGCTTCGCTTCCTCTCAGAATGCCTCCTTGGACCAGTTGTGGAGTTAGTTGTGCCTCTGTACAGCTTCTGCACATGAACCCACATTTCTCTGCCTCAGCTCAGACCTCACAGCTCCTGCCTGGATGCTGCCATTGAGCCTCTCTCCAGACTCTCAGCACCATCTCTTCTACACTCCAAGCTGTGGTGATGCTAATCTGTTTGTGACTCCCCTGCTGAAGACCCTTTCATGGCTCATCAATGCCTCCAGGGTGAAGTCCAAGCTGCCAGCCCCCCATGTTTGTCTCCATGGAACTTGGTCCTTGCTGACCTAACCATCTCCCTCCCTCCCCACAAACTTCTCAGGCTTCATGGACAGCCCTCCCTCCCTTCCCCCCATACCCACCCCTCAGTGGATCTACTCAACATAGCAGCATCTTAATTTTGGAGTCAGCTCCAAAGATCTCCTCCTTCTGGAAGTCTTTCCTCACCCATCACACCCCAGGCTGACTGACCACATCCCACTTCTGTGCCTTTCAATAGACTTTGATCACTGCATCTGCACAATTAGTCGGGTGTGTTTCTTACTTCTCATGCATCTGCCTCCATCTAGACAAGAGAAACAACATCTGAATAATAATAATAGCTTAGATATTTTGAGTGCTTGCCAGTGCCAGGCACCATTCAAGGCATTTCAACAGTTATTATTAACCCACTTAATCCTCACTATCCAATGAAGTGTGTTCTATTATTATCCCATTTTACAGATGAGGAGACCAAGGCACAAAACAGTAAATAATGGTTTCAAGGTCAAGCAATGAGTGGGTAGTTTATTCTCAAATCTAACACAGTGACAGTGCATAGTAGGTGCTCAGTAAATTTTGTGGGACTGAAATATTAGGTCTATGGTTGAACTACCCCCAACCCAGTCAGGTCAGAGGCTAAGCTCTCCTGCACTGATTCAGTCTCTTCACCTCAGGTCATTTGCTTGTGTTTGAGGCTGAGGCCACATGGTGTGGGACTCAAGTGGGTGCCTGGCTGGCACGCATCCCCCTCCAGGTTCTCAGTTAGTTGTTCTGTGAATTCATAGCACACAAATATTTTATGACTGCATTTATTCTTCATAACAATATGAATGAGCAACTGAATAAAAGCCAAATCCCTTGTGAAGCCAGAGGAAGAGTGATTAAATAATAATCATCCTGGATTAATTAATCTATAATATTTGTTCTTTATATGAAAGAAGAAAATCAGTCTTCAACATAAAGGTTAGGTACTCCTGAGGTCTGTGTCTTAATAAAGGAAAGTCTTGGGGAAAAAAATTGACAAGCCCCCAAGATACAGCATGTTGTAAATGTAGACAGAAGGTTATTACTGATATAAAATATATTCAATGTAATTATCAGCCACAACAAATAATCAGAGTGGTGATAATGAATAATTAACATTTTTATACTCCTATAGTAATGTTTCTAATAGATAAGTGCACAACATTGAATTAATTTATTGTGCTACAGTGTTTTTAGTAATGAAAATTGCCTAATGCAAACATCTCTTCCATGGCATTACCAGATATTGGCAGAAATCACCAATAAGGTTTCTTTCTTTGTTTTCTGATCTAATTGTAATAGAGATGCTGTGAAATATTTTTAAAAACACAAGTAGAGAAATGGTGGGGAAAATAAACTCAAGGCAAGCTATTAATCTCAGTTCAGGAGGAAATAAATTTAAAGACATTTTTGGCCCCTGGAATTCAGGGTTAATAAAGATATAGGAAGCAATTGTGTCCCTCTGAGAAGAAAGTCTGTCCACGGAGGAGAGAGATCTTGTGAGTCAGATTCACAGAGGTCTTTCACGGATGTCTTTTTATTCCAACTGCCGCCTCCTCAGGCCTTCCTTTCTACAAAGCAGGAAAAGGGAAGATGGCCTTTGTCAGCAAGTTCACTGTGGAGTTCAAAGCCACTTCTTCTTCTTCTTTACCCCATGTCATGTTGCCCACACGTTGGACTATAATGACTTCCTCATCAAGTGTGGCAAGGGCCATCTTCTGTTCTCCTTTTCCTCTTCAGGGCCTAGCCCAATGCCTGGATGCTCAGTAAAATCATTGATGAATAAACGAATTGCAAGCCTGTCTACTTTTACCACCACTGGGAGATAGAAATGTTAATGGGTCTAACATGGTCACAATCTCATCCCTCTAGAATCTACTACCTAAAGCAAGCGTGGTGGCCAGCAATACTGAAGAGCAGGAATATGTGAACAATGACTGATTCCCCTTCTATTAAAGATTCCCATGAAGCATAAGTGAAGAAATAAAGGAGCCCCTTCTTGAGTGTGGAGGGAAGTGCTACCAACAGGGCATGACATCAGTTCAGGCTTATGGGAAAGACCAAATAGTGTCTTAGACCTCTTATTGTTCTTTTTTAAAGGTTCTCTATAGCAGCCTCTTTTCAAAACTCAACATGCATACAAATCACCTGAAGATTTTGTTATGATGCAGATTCTAAGTCAGCAGATTTGAGGTGGGGCCCAAGATGCTGCATCGCTGACAAGCTCCCAGGTGATGCCAATTTTGCTGGCCTGCAGATCACACTTTGAGCAGCAAAGATCTGTAAGACCTCTTTCTTTCGTTATGTTTTACTCTCTCTAATTAGCTAATTTTAGGTATATGTTTATATTTGCATGATACATGCCTAATTAAGGAGGGGTAACCTGTTATTGATCTCAACTTACCATGCATATGGTTGTCTTTCTAAAGAAGCTATAAAGAGACCAACATTGCTGACCTGGTATCAGAATAGTCCAGCTGTATTCCCCTAAAGAGAAACAACAGCTTCTTAAGCACTAAACTTATATGCTAAATGCACCTCCATGGTGTGACTGTGTCTCATTTTCAAATGTAATGGGGTTGCATGGTGTATAGTCTGTGACAGCTGCAACATACCTGCCTTTGTAGGTTATATTTACATCACCTTCATATTAGTATTTCCAAATTCTTTTCATACCAACAATTGGAATTTTTTTCAAAGAGTGAAGGAGATAAAAAGAATGGAAAGAAAAACAAGAACCAAATATATCATAACTAATAATGATGATTTAGTCAACAATTTTTGGGAGCCTGGTTCTGTGCTAAGCCCTTTACTCTGCAACAGAGCCACCTGAGACCCAGGGGATTTAGGAATCTGACTAAAGTCATAGATCTTAGATATTGCTCAGCCTAGAGCTGAACCCATGGCTGTATGACGCCAAACTTCATAGTTTAGACATCTGCAGTGACTGTCCCAACCCAGTGCCTCAGTCACGCATGGTCTGAGGCACTAGAAGACCAGAAATCAGATGCACAACCTATAAGGGCTTTTACACTTTGATAAATGAGACAATGCATATTCATGACAAGAGAAATTACCATGGCTCTCTGGATTCACCCCAAATGGAGGGAGGGCCCAACATCAAAGAGCTCAGAGAAAGAGGAATCATTGAACCAGAGTTGTCACCAATGGCTTCATGAAGATTGTTAGAACTGAGTTTGGCTCTAGGGACTGAAATGATAGTTGGATTTAAATAAGAATGGAGAAAGAGGCGGGCCTGGCAAAGGTGAACAAAAGTAACACTTCAGGGAACAGTGAACAAAGCTGTCTGGCCAGACCAGAGGATTTTGTGGCCCCTAAGAATCTGGCTCTGCATCAGACTCACCTGCAGAATGGAGTCAAAACACAGGCTCCCAACCTCCCTTTCCCCCAGACTGACAGCAGCAATATCTCCCCAACAAAGCTTTGCCCACATGATTCCCAAGCAGTTGCCTGCACGGGTCTGGGATTGGCCTATGGGAGCACTCCACCAACCCAGGAGACTCTGATAGCCCAGGAGCCTGTAAGATAGGACACAAATTCTTCCTCTCGGTGCTCCCAACTGTAGTGAAGTGACTGGCATGGAGTGCAGGCTCAGTGCTGGCAGGAAAAATGGACTGAAGTGGCCTCAGGGAGGAGAGATGAGGAGGATTTGCTTAGAGAATCATTAGGTAAAGTTTAAAGCACTTGAACTCTTTGCTAATGGAGGAAAAAATTTGGAAACATCCTCCCATGGAATAGATTCCATCTCAAGTGTGTGTAAGTTGTGGATCTTTTGGCCAGGAAGAGAAGTGGGCTGCACCACCTGGCAGAACCTGAGACCTCTCTCCTGCCATGCTTGGGACTGAGCCAGGTCCTCTGAGGTGAACTTGGTGAGGCAGGCAGGGCCAAGTTTAATGAAGAACACATGCTTTTCTATGCACCTACCCCCAAGGCAGCCCTAATCCCCCTCTCAGCCTCCATGAGGACTCCTAATGGAATCTCTTTAATTCTCGTTTTCAGATTTCTTGAGGGGTCCAAAGAAATTTGAAAAGAGGAACTTCCGTGTTTAACCACTATTGATTTATTTTGGTTCCGGCTGACAGATTTTTATATCAAAACAAAGAACAAAGGAACTCTCCAGGGCTGACCTAAACTGATGACATTAGAACCTGTTCCACCTTGTGGAAATGGGGAGGGCCTGATTTCCATCTGAGCAGCAAACCTGTGAGCAAGAAAGATGCATCTATACCAGTAGAGGAAAATGAAAACTAAAAGCAAATGCCTGGGTGTTTGGAAAGTAAAATTCTGCCAATTATGAAAGGAGTAAGACAAGCAAATGATTTTGACTGATTTGAGTCAAAATCCCAAATAAGTTGGTTGACCTACATTGATTGAATGTGTTACTCATTGGTCCTCTAGATTTTATCAATGTGGACACACAGCTTCAAAAATATGTCAGTTAGAAACTGCATTTGGCAGTAAGTGACTGGAATCTGAAAAGCAGTGGCTTAAACAGTTTAAGCGCAAATGACGTACCTGGAGGTAGGCCATCCAGGAATGATAAAAAGTTTTCATCGGGGACCCAGACTCCTGTTTTCTTCTCTGTCATCCTTCCCACCTGCTTGTTGCCTTATAGTGATAAGATGGCTGCTGTACCTTCACCATTGCTTCCAAGATCCAGGCATAAGAAAGGTAAGAGTCAGAGGGACACGTGCTAGCTGGATCTGCTCTCTTTTTAAGAAGATTGCCTCAGAAGTTCCACCCAACAACTTCAGCTTATCTCTTATCTACCTGAAGTGTTCCCAGCACCATAACAAATTTATAAACCATTTTCATTAACCCAAAATTTGTCCTTATGCCCATTCTAGTCAATCCCCACTTCTAGCCCTGCCCAGGGCTGATCTGATCTCTGCATTTTTTGAAGGGGTCAAAATTATCACTCAATTTTGTAAAAGGCCAGGTAAGACTTCACAAGTGGAGGACAGTGACTCTAGAAACCAGAGTGGAGTGTGCACATGGTCCTGGGGATTATGGAATCTTTGCTATTGGCAGGACATAGGTGGCTGAGCTTATGAGATTTAATTTGATAAGACACAAGAAAGGAGAAAAGAGCCAAAGGGATAAGGAGGTGAAAGACAGAAGAAGGAAATAAAAAAAGAAAGAAGTGTTAATCTGTTTGATGAGAGGGAAGGATTCTGACAAAGCTTCACTGAGGAAATTCAATATATAAAATTATAAAACTATGATGGCAATTTCCAGATGGACTGGGAGAGAAAAGCCTTTCCTAGCCGAGGGGACCACAAAGGTGGACATATGGAAGCTTGAAAATTATGAACTGCAATTTGTTATGGCAGGAGTGACTATAAGAAAGACAGGCAGGGGCCAAATGTGTAAGGATGACACACACCATGGTAAGTACTGTACATAGGAGAGAGTCATAAGAGGACTTTAAGGATGGGTAATCATATGATGAGATTTGCATTTTAGAAAGCAAACCCTGGCTGCAATCTTTAGAAAAAGTTGAAAGAGAGGAAGAGTAGGACAGTTAGAAGCTGGTACAATGATCCAGGTGAGATGTTACATGGGTTGATATAAGCAAGTGGGAAAGGGGAGGAAATCTTTAGTAAAGATAGTAAGAAGGTAGAATAGGCAGGGTATATAAATTAAGCAAGGTCACATAGCAAAGCAGAAGCAGAGTAGAAATTAAAACCTGGCCATGTAACCATGAGCAAATGACATAATCTTGGACCTCAATCTTCTCATTTGTAAAATAAGGGTAATAATAGGATCTATTGTTGGGAGATATTTCTCTTTGGTCTTTTGAGTTTCTGCACATCTTGTGAGGAAGGTGCAAGGTGTATCTAATTCTGAATCGTATGAGGAGATAAAACATTATCTTAAACTACAACTGACCCCACACCATTAGTGTGGTGGCTTGTCCTCTCATATGAATTTCATTCCAATTTTACCTAAAGAAACTCATAGATAGACCTCTAGGCTAGTCACACCTCGACCACTTACTTTACCTTTCATATCACCAACCTCCTTGGCTTCTCAGAAGCTAAGAGCCAGGAGCAGAAATTGCTTGCGAGCTACAAAAGGGAAATGAGCCACTCCTCCATTTCTACAGTTATAGGAGGTGACTAGGCAACAGGCTTCTGTGTCAGCCAGGGTGCTTTCAGATGCACATAACTGAAAACTCTTAATCAAGTGGCTTAAGAAAGAACATTCATCATCCCATGAGATTAGTTGATTCAACAGTACAGCGATAGCTTCATGACTTAAGTTCTTTGCATATGTCTATTCTATCATCTTTACCATGTTCGCTCCATTCTTTATCTTCTCATTATCATGAGAAGTCCCCAGTAGTTATCTCCCCATGACCCATTGATCTGAAGTATCTCTCCTGTTCATGCTCAGACCAATCAGCAAAGGAATATGATGTTATAATATAATAACTGGCTTAGACCAATCAGTACTCACATGAGAGGATGGAGTCTACCTCTCCTAAACCACATGGCCACACAGTTAAACATGGAAATCTGAATAAAATGTGGTACTATTTGGAAGGAATGGATGTTGGTTAAGTAGCCAATAATATTTGCTGTAGCTTACTGGAAAAAAATGTGCTGGTCCATTAAATTTCTTCAGCCCATAGAGAATGTCCTTATCTCTCTTTGATTGGTAATGCTAGCCGTTTTCCAGATAAAGTGGCATATTAATAAGGAAAAGAAAGAAATGTAACTTCTGTGCTATTCAGCAGTCTGTCTGGGCAAAGGCTACTGAATGCAGAATCTTCTCCCTTCGACAAGTGGATCCTTCCAGACACATCCTAATCACTTTGTCTCCTAGAGTAAGAATGATTTAGGCTCAAGCAAGAAACACTGCTACCTATACAACCTAGGAAAGCTGAGGCTCAGATACACATTATGTAACTTGCAGAAGGATAAAAAGTGGTGAACCTGAGATTAAACCCTAAATATTGGATTGTGCATTTCAACCTCACTCACTATTTGGGGAAAGAAAAAAACAGGTGGGAGCAGATCTCAAAAGGACTTAACATTTTGTTTCCCAGCATTGGCTTAATGAGATAGTATATGTAAAGCACATGGTATGTAGTAGGCATACAGGAAAAGAAAGCAAAGCCCAAAGGTTCACTGAGAGGTACAAAGATGCACAGTAAGAGAAGCTAGGATGAGAGTTCTCCTGGACTGAGGGTCACAAGAGAAGATGATAAATATTTTTTGCTAAGCAACACTGTATTTTAAACAATTTTTCCTTTTGTTAAAATTATCTGTTTGCATATCTAAAAGGGAAGCTTAAAAAAAAGCTTCTGAATCACATTGGCTTATTTTTTTTTAAAGAAAAGCATTTAGAACTCTGCAGCAATTAAATATTCCCTACTACCCAAGTTCATCTCCTGTTTACTTTATTGAATAAATGAAGATCCAGGTTAACAAAGCTTTCACCTTCCTATTAAGCCACCTCATCAGCAACTGCCTAAGGTGATTTGAAAAAAGTGGCCTGGTGTCTTTCTTCTTTAGATTTCTCCATTATTCCATGCAGATGTCTATCTGGAAGCACTCCCAAAGCTGAGAAAATGTATAAAGCAGATAGCAAATAAAATGTTAAAACCACAAAGGATTTATCATTTGTTCCAAATATAAAAAAATAATTTCCAGATAAAAGGTTTTACATTTTACAAAATCAGGAGTAGCTACATAGCCCACAACAAATTAAAAAACATTGTTCTATTCCTGTTCAAGATACACAGTACTTTGACCTAAAAGTTCAATTCTGGTATATTCCATCTATTGCCTTTATTCGATTTTCATCTTTAAGTATAATCTCAAGTTATATAGATAAGTTTTTAGAGATTTCTCTTTTGTCTGAGCCAGTAATATTTATTACATGATAAGGATACATGAAATAGAAAAGGAAACATACTTCCCTTTACATTTGGGAAGCTGTATTCCTGTTTATCCAATAGGAAGTTTCCATTGATCACTGATATAAATATTATACATTGTGTGCCTGATGGAAGGGCAGGAGCAGGCTTCAAATAACTGGAATATAAGATATTGACCTTGATCCCCACAGTGGGAGCAGATGTATCCCCAATTAGTTAGGTCTCTCTCAAAGCCAAAGTGAATGACACTTGAATTTCCTAAACAGCTTAAGTTGAATATCAAAGATGAGCTTCCTCAGGAAGTAGAGTGAACACTCAGAAATCATTCAGGACAAAGAGAAGAATCAATAACGTTTAGGTTAGGAATAGAGTAAGTAGTGTGAGTAGGAGAAAGGAAGAGCCCTTCTCCAAGCCACTCCCTGGAGTAAGAGGCAGCTGGAGGAGAAAGGTTTCTTTGCCATCATTTGTCTACCATTTTTCATTCTCATTTTTGGTGAAACTAAATCTTGAATTGACTTTCCTCCAAGTAGTTGGGCCGAGCCAGGTTTTCTGAGTTCCAGACAGTTCCAGACAGTTAAGAGTTCTCAACTCTTAACTCATCTTTTTCTTACCAAAAGTTTCTTAAAAACTCCCTCTGCTCAGGAAGTCCACACCGAGTAGGTGGGTGTTTATAGAGATATATCATGGAGCAGAGAATTTCCAAGTTAGAAGAAACTTCTGTGGTCACCCAACCTCTTTATTTAAAAATAGGAGATGGAGGGTTATAAAGGATACATAGCTTATCCAACATCACCTCGTTTCCAGTTTTCTCCCTATAGAATTGATATAGAAAGAAAAGAAAGAAGGGAGGGAGGGAGATGGCATCTTATATCCCAGTTGGCACCTCTGCTTCCTTCCCCACTGTTGCCTCATCTCCTCAGCCCCAATCTCATGCCAAACATAAAAACAGGTGCAGAAACTTGGAAGCCTTTCTCTACCTCCACTTCTCTGCCCACTCTTCCAATCCAGATACCAAGTGCCAAATTCCTCCTTACTCTCTACAACCAGCACCTTTTCTCAACCCTACTCTATCTTCCACATTCCTTACTTCTCACCTGAGTTGTTTTTTAACATCTTTATTGGAGTATAATTGCTTTACAATGTTGTATTAGTTTCTGCTGCATAACAAAGTGAATCAGCTATACGTATACACATATCCCCATATCCCCTCCCTCTTGCACCTCCCTCCCACCTTCCCTATTCCACCCCTCTAGGTGGTCACAAAGCACTGAGCTGACCACCCTGTGCTATGCAGTTGCTTCCCACTAGCTATCTATTTTACATTTGGTAGCGTATATATGTCCATGCCACTCTCTCACTTCATCCCAGCTTACCCTTCCCCCTCCCCGTGTCTTCAAGTCCATTCTCTACATCTGCGACTTTATTCCTGTCCTGCCCTAGGTTCATCAGAACCTTTTTATTTTTTTAAATCCCATATATATGTGTTAGCATATGGTATATGTTTTTTTCTCTTTCTGACTTACTTCACTCTGTATGACAGACTCTAGGCCCATCCACCTCACTACAAATAACTCAATTTCATTTCTTTTCATGGCTGAGTAATATTCTATTGCATGTATGTGCCACATCTTCTTTATCCATTCATTTGTCAATGGACACTTAGGTTACTTCCATGTCCTGGCTATTGTAAACAGTGCTGCGGTTAATATTGTGGTACATCACTCTTTTTGAATTACGGTTTTCTCAGGGTATATGCCCAGTAGTGGGATTTCAGGGTCATATGGTAGTTTTTAGTTTTTAAGGAACTTCTATACTGTTCTCCATAGTGGCTGTATCAATTTACATTCCCACCAACAGTGCAAGAGGGTTTCCTTTTCTCCACACCCTCTCTAGCATTTACTGTTTGTAGATTTTTTGATGATGGCCATTCTGATTGGTGTGAGGTGATACCTCATTGTGGTTTTGACTTGCATTTCTCTAATGATTAGTGATGTTAAGCATCCTTTCATGTGTTTGTTGGTAATCTGTATATCTTCTTTGGAGAAATGTCTGTTTAGGTCTTCTGCCCATTTTTGGATTGGGTTGTTTGTTTTTTAGATATGGAGCTGCATGAGCTGCTTGTATATATTGGAGATTAATCCTTTGTCAGTTGCTTAGTTTGCAAATATTTTCTCTCATTCTGAGGGTTGTATTTTTGTCTTGTTTATAGTTTACTCTGCTGTGAAAAGACTTTTTCATTAGGTCCCATTTGTTTAGTTTTGTTTTTATTTCCATTTCTCTAGGAGGTGGGTCAAAATGGATCTTGCTGTGATTTATGTCATAGAGTGTTCTGCCTAAGTTTTCTTCCAAGAGTTTTATAGTGTCTGGCCTTACATTTAGGTCTTGAATCCATTTTGAGGATTTTTTTGTGTATGGTGTTAAGGAGTGTTCTAATTTCATTCTTTTACATGTAGCTGTCCGGTTTTCCCAGCACCACTTTTTGAAGAGCCTGTCTTTTCTCCATTGTATATTCTTGCCTCCTTTATCAAAAATAAGGTGACCATCGATGGGTGGGATTATTTCTGGACTTTCTATCTATCCTGTTTCATTGATCTATATTTCTGTTTTTGTGCCAGTACCATACTGTCTTGATTACTGTAGGTTTGTGTTATCATCTGAAGTCAGGGAGCATGAGTCCTCCAGCTCCGATTTTCTTTCTCAAGATTGCTTTGGCTATCCGGGGTCTTTTGTGTTTCCATACAAATTGTGAAACTTTTGTTGTAGTTCTGTGAAAAATGCCATTGGTAGTTTGATGGGGATTGCATTGAATCTGTAGATTGCTTTGGGTAGTATAGTCATTTTCACAATGTTGATTCTTCCAATCCAAGAACAAGGTATATCTCTCCATCTGTTTGTATCATCTTTAATTTCTTTCATCAGTGTCTTATAGTTTTCTGCACACAGGTTTTTTGTCTCCTTAGGTAGGTTTATTCTTAAGTATTTTATCCTTTTTGTTGCAGTGGTAAATGGGAGTGTTTCCTTAATTTATCTTTCAAATTTTTCATCGTTAGTGTATAGGAATGCAAGAGATTTCTGTTTACTAATTTTGTATCCTGTCACTTTACCAAATTCATTGATTAGACCTAGTAGTTTTCTGGTACAATCTTTAGGATTCTCTATGTATAGTATCATGTCATCTGCAAACAGTGACAGTTTTACTTCTTCTTTTCCAATTTGGATTTCTTTTAATTATTTCTCTTCTCTGATTGCCATGGCTGGGAATTCCAAAACTATGTTGAGTAATAGTGGTGGAAGTGGGCAACTTGGTCTTATTCCTGATTTTATAGGAAATGGTTTCAGTTTTTCACCATTGAGAACAATGTTGGCTGTGGGACACCTGAGTTTTTATAACAACCACCTCATCATATACAAAATTGGACACCTTCAATACATTTTCAACATTTCCGGAGGGCAGATGTGACATACCACTTTCCAGATGAAAATCCATTATGGCTTAGTATCTTTAGAATAAAATTCAAATTTGCTGTATGTTTGTACAGGATCCTTCTTGATTGATTCCTGCCTTCTCCAGACTCACCTCCATCACTCTTTTGTCCACTCAATATATGTTTATGGAGGGTGTAATACATGCCAGGCAATGATCTAAGCAGTGAGTGGCATGCTTACTTATTTGCTGCCCTCAACTCTTCTGTTTCAGCTGTCCAGAATGGCTTCAGATTACCCAACTCTGATTATCTGCTGCTACTTTTACTCTATTTCTCCTGGCTCACTCCTTATACATCCTTTGTTTTGTTTTATACTTCCAACCTCAGCTTAGATACTTTCCCCTCCAAGAATCATTCTCTGCCCGGCCATATGAGTGACTGGCATTTTTCCATAGTTCCCAGAGCTTGTCAAACAGTGTAGAAATTGTCAGCTTGTCTTTATACCTCACTGTGCTATAAACTTGTAGAGAACAAGGGTTATATCTTTACCACTGTACACCCTTTCCTAGCTCATGATCTGGTGTATAACAGCATAATAGGCATTCAATAAGTATTTGTTGAAAGAATTAATATATGAATGAAGACTTATTGTCCCAAATAGATGGCTGTCAGTCTTTCTCAGTCTTTGTTCAAGGAATTCAACTCTTTGATTATACATTTCCCTTTACAATTTTATCTCTGAAGTAGCATGATAAACAATTTCTAGATCCAACAAAAGAAAAAGGCTACAGATTTTAGGACAAACCAAAAGAAGTCTGACATGACCAGGATCATTCTTCTACCACTATTTTTTATGTAACCTTGGGCAAGTCACATCCCTTCTTGGTTCTCCATCTGTAAATGGTGGTAAAAAGGATTGAGATTTACTCTAAAGTCATGCACAGCCTTTGATGACATAGCTAACAAGTACGTTACTACTGACTGGTAGGAAGTTAACCAGCGAAAACTTTCCCAGTAGTGCAGGTCTGAAAAAAACATGAACCCCAATGTGTGTGTGTGTGTGTGTGTGTGTGTGTGTGTGTGTGCATGTGCACATAAGGCTAGGACCTGAAGTGGTATAAAGAAATGTCGTGAATCTTCATCTCTCACATGCTCTACAGAAAAAAAGGAAAATCTATGTTTTGACCTTGTGATCTTATGGAAGTTACCTAGCTTTTCTAAAGTTTAGTTTCATCATCTGTACAATAAAACAATATCCATTTAGCAAACTTGAGGAACATCAAGAATTGGGACAGAACAATTGTACCATACATGTAAATTGTTGGGTATTTTAAGAATTAAATCCGTTATAAACCTTGCAAGAGGAGAATTATTGTAAAGAAAAACACCAAGAAAAAAAGAAAGAAGGAAAGAAAGAAAGAAAGCCAGACTAAGGTCATTAAAAATCTATTAGAATTAATAAACAAGTTCAACAGTGTTGAGGATACAAGATCAATATGCAAAAATCAACTATAAGTCTATACAGCAGCAATTAACAAACAGTCAATGATATGTAAAAAGACAGGTCAATTTATAATAAGATCAAAAAATACAATACTTGGGTATAAATTTAACAAAAAGCGTGCAACACTTATACTATGAAAACTATGAAATACCGATGAAAGAGAGTAAAGAAGACCTGAATAATTGGAAAACATTCCATGTTCATGGATCAAAAGACTCGGTATGGTTAAGACAGCAAAACTCCTTAATCTCTATAGATTCAAGGCAGTCTCTATAAAAATTCCAGCTGTCTCCTTTACGTAAATTGACAAGCTGAAAATTCATATGGAAATTCTAGGGACCCAGAAGAGCCAAAATTAAATTAATTTAAATCACAGTGAGATACTACTTCACACTTACTAAGATGACTGTATTCAAAGACAGATACAAATGTGATGAGGATGCGGAAAAATCGAAATCCTCTTACACTGCTGAATGTTAAGTAGTGCAGCTGCTTTGGAAAACAGTCCAGCAGTTCCTCAAATGGACAAACGTATTTACCATGTGATCCAACAGTGATACTCCTAGGTATATACCCAAGAGAAATGAAAGTATGTGTCCTCATAAAATCTCGTACATGGGTGTTCACAGCAGTGAACTAGGCTCAGGGTGAAAATGATCCTGCAAATGGCAAAGGAGGTGACAGGATGAAGTTCGGTCCTTGTTGACAGCCTCCAGATCTATCAATCCTGAAACTCTATTTCTGGACCTCCTATTATGTGTGGCATTAAATCTATCTGTGGTTGAGGCAGTTTGGATTGAGAGTTTTGATCCTTGTGATTAAAAGCATCCTCCTACCTACTGCAGAGACTTCTGGAGGGGATGAATGGCAGTTTGGAGGGGCCCGTGACAGTAGTTGACACCTGTGAAGAGCTACAGGGAGGGTGTTCTTCCACTTGCCTGTGTATCTACGAGTGGACATTAGTATGTGTGTAGGTGGGTGAGTACGAGGACACACTTGGACAACTGAGTTCCCTTACTCATTCACTTATTCATGAAACAAGCCTGTATTAAGCCCTCACTGTATTCAACAAATCTCCTAATGTGAGGAGAAGGGTATAAGTGTATGAGTATGTGTGTGATCTCTGAGAACATGTGTGCAAATGTGCAACATGCCTGTTTTCTGCCAGAGGATTATTGGATTTGTCTACAATCTGCTCTTTTGGCTGAAGTGAGCGTCTCATAAAGAGGAGTCCTCATCTCCACATCCTCTCCATGTCTCGTCATTAATTCTGTACTGAACAAAGGTGAAGATGACTGGGGCGGGGGGGGGGGCGGTCAGTGCCAAGTGGTATACAGATGACAGGCTCTGGCATTCTTGATCTTTGCACCAGTAAGCAAGGCCTTGGACCTCCGAGGGGGTGGTGGCACAAAACACATCCAAACAAGGTTCATCTCCTATAATTGATTTCTTCTGGCAGGTCTGACCTTCTAATGGTATCCTGCCTAGGCTGGTGTTATTATAATTAGTCTCAGGTCCCTGAGACACCAACCACATGCTGGTTTATAGATACTGGATGCCTGGGTTCAGAAACTTGTCTCAGGTAATTCACAAAACAAATAATTAACTTACCAAACAGTACTATGTTTCGATTCCCCCTTTTACAATGATAAATTCTAGGTAATTTAATATTCAAATATTTAATATTATGCGATGCTAATATGTTAAATAAGAAAAATTGTTATGATCTTCTCTATAGATGCCAAAAAAGGCATGGGATTAAGTTTCTCTTACATTTCTAATTTTTAAATTTCTATGTAAAGTAGAAGTAGATATATATTTCTGGAAAATGATAAAATGTTGCTCGAACCAACCACCAGTGTTATATTTAATGATTAATCACTAGATTAATTTCTATCAAAATTAGGGAAAGATGACGGTAACCTCTATTAAGCACTATTATTTAACATTGTTCTGGAAATTCTAACCAATGAAACAAAATTTTAAAAATCTAAAGAAGAGATAGGAGAAATAAAAGAAAAAACTAATTATCATTATCTTGCAGAATATTGACAGGTTTTATTTTGACAGTGATCTCAGTGATTATATCTGACTTCTGAATGAATTAGATACTTACAAATAAATATAGGAAGATAAATATTTTTCTCTTCAATGATCATTTTAGCTTATGTATTGCTCCAGGAATGACTTCAGCCAGATAATTATTGTCCAACGATTAAAGATTACTTACTTCAAAACTCAAACCATTATATTCAACAAATGTTCTCCAACACTAAATTGTTTATAACAAATAATTCAAAATAATACCTGGGGGGGACAAATTTACAGATATCATATTTCTTTACTTTTAAGATGTAATTTTTAAAATTGTAAATATTTGAGAAATTGGGGCACATCTTACAGTTGATGTATATGCTTAGTGTGTTAGCATATCCTTTTTACTGAATGGCTGTTATTATTTTATAGTCTTAGAATGGAGTCAACGTTGCTCAAAATTAGATGTGTGTTGGGGGTTTTGTTGTGGTTTCTGAGGCTGGGGTGGAGGTGTGGTAATGGTCACAGTGAACATTTTGCAGGACAGATGAATTGTGGCTACCTGAGGCAGGGATACAGGAACCTCGTCCAAGTGTGAGTCTGGTGCTTTGTAGTCAGCTCCAAACAGTCTTGGAGGACTGTGCTGGCCCAGCCCATGGGTTCTCCTAAAGCCCCCATGGGGGTAGAGGAGCCTTTCCTTTTGAACACAGTTATTAGCTAAGTGCTCTAACTTTTATATGGGAGATTTAACCAGGTCTTCCTAGTTGATTATTAAAGCGTGTGACCTGTCACTTCATACAGAAACGGTTCATCCCAGGTTCTTGCTGGGAAGAACAACCTTGAATTTTCTTTCATCCAAAACTCACTGAGACTGGTGATGAGAAATAGCACCTGTAGATAAAGGTCTGAGGGGCACACAGATTCAAATCTTCTTCTACATCAGTTGTGTTTAAATGTTTTTTTAACTGTGGGAATATTTGTTCAAGCATAAAAGAGTTGTATGCAGAGTTCTTCTGACTGAAAAGGATGCGGGAATAAGAACCACATCTACACCCTTATTTTCACTCCCTAGCCCACCCCAACTCCCAGGAGAGTCTGAGGAGATGGCAGAGAGCATCGTTTGAAATAGATTACTCTAGATGTCTTTTATTTGTAACTGGGCTATTCAAAATTACCAGAGAGCTGATTCTCCAGAAAAATGTTTTTATTGCCTGAGTTTTTGGTATGAACCATGAATCTGAATAAAGAGATATTACTAAAATATGTGTATACACACACCCGTACACACTCATGCACACACACAAACTAAACAAAGCCACTATGGTGGGGCTTCCCTGGTGGTGCTGTGGTTGAGAATGCACCTGCCAATGCAGAGGCCCTGGTTGGGGAAGATCCCATGTGTCCGTGGAGCAACTAAACCTGTGTGCCACAACTACTGAGCCTGTGCTCTAGAGCCCATGAGCCACAACTACTGAGCCTGTGTTCTAGAGCCCGTGAGCCACAACTACTGAGTCCGTGTGTTGCAACTACTGAAGCCCATGCTCCTAGAACCTGTGCTCTGCAACAAGAGAAGCCACTGCAATGAGAAGCCCACGCACTGCAATGAAGAATAGGCCCCACTTGCCACAACTAGAGAAAGCCCTCACGCAGCAACAAAAACCCAACACAGCCAAAAATAAATAAATAAATTTATTTTAAAAAGAAATTTGCAATGGTGTATGTTGGGATGTTGTTGAGGACATTGTCTGCTACCATCAAAGTGTATACTTTATACAAAAAAACACTTATATACCACTATGTGCACTACGTGTCAGGTATCATTCTAAAGGCTTTGCAAATATTAACTCATTTAAGTCTCATAACAACCCTATGAGATAGTTTCTACAATTATCCACATTTTAGGGATGAGGAAACTGAGGTATAAAGAAGTTATGTAAATTGTCCAAAGTTACATAGTTCCAAAGTGGTAGAGCTGGTATTTGAACCCAGGCAGTTTAGCTCTAGAGTTTACTTCCTGAACTGCTACCTGCCTTCTTTTTATAAATACACATTTTTTTTTTAATTTCAGTAATTGGAAAAGCCATTGTTTGGAATAAATGTTTTTTTTAGGAGTTCCAGACATTGATTCTTATAACTAAACTTCACTCCCTCCTTATCGAGCCTTTAGAGAATCTCAGAGGTATCAAGTCAGCTTTTAAGAGACCCCAATATCATCTGGACAAAATGTGAGGCTTCTGCAGTTCTATACTTTTTTCGCTGTGGCCAAATTACCACATCCAATGTGCCTTCCAAGCTATGGATGTGGTATGGGGGAGCCCCTCCACCACCTACCCCAGAGGCCCCATTCCACTCCCTCTACTCCACCTTTCTGAACCCCTTTCCAGATCAGGCATCACGAATGCCTCCCTCTGCTGACCTAGAACATCCACCCTCCAGTGATCAGAAGGTGAACATACCCATCAGACCCAGAGAAGTCCACACAGGCCCATCAGGAGGGATAGAGGAGAGGAGGGGTAGGGTAGGGCAACAGGCATGGGGCACAGTCAGGCCAGGCAGGTGTCCTGGCCAATGCAGAGACACTGTTAGCAGGCATAAGCCTGAATCCATGCAGACAGTGACGTCATTGTGGGATCTAGCAGCTGATCCTGGAATTCAGGAGCAGAATCCCCAGGTCTACTCCAGGGGAGTAAACCAAGGAGGAAGAACTGAATTTTTCTTATTGAAGTGGGTGCCTTGTCCTGTCCATTTTATTATCAAAGCAAATGAATTGTCCCTCAATCTGGAAATAAATACCTCTATTTTTTGCTAGGGATTATAACAAACTTTGAACTCACAAAGAGATGTGAGGCAGAAACTCATACACAGCAGCACTAACATAATAAGTGAAATAAATGGACTCTGGGATCCATCTGAGAGGGAAAGCCAAGCAGGGTTTGAAGTTCTTAGGTGAGGGGCAGGGGTAGAAGTCATGTTTCTCCTAGGAGTGTGGAAAGCTCACCAGAGGATAGAAGGCAGCTGTTTTGGTCAGTCACATGGTCCTTGTGGCTCTGAGTGCCTTTTGGAAAGTTTCTAGAATCTTAGGGCCACTGTGACACTGGACTTGTGTCCTGCAGTAGCCGATCACCCTGCTGCTTGGAGAGCATTATAGGCGGGGTTCAGGGAGTGGCCATGCCACTTAGACCCCACTTACCCCATCCTGGACCTCTTCTATTTCCCTCTTTCTTTTACATTATTCTACATGCAAATAAAAATGTTACTTCATGCCCCAGCTGAGGGACATGCCTGTTGGTCACAGCTGCATGGCCCCTCAGAAGACCTGGGTCCTGATCAGTTACTTGAATTTTATGTTGTCAGGATGGGGCCTATGGGCCAGGGACCCAGATGTTGGACCTGAGGTCACTGTTCTGGTTTGAAACAAAGGGAACCAAACAAGAGCCCCATTACTGAAAACAGGAGACAAGGCAAAAACAGAAGGGACGATATAACAAAGAGGTGATAAACTGTGAAGCTAAGGCATCTGGGACCCTTGCATTTCTCCAGACCAGGAATTCTCTACTCAGTCTGTATGTTATAATCCTTGTGGATAGCTATTTTTAAAAATATTACATGCCAAATCCCATTCCCAAAGAGTCAAATTTATCAGTTTTTGGTGGGGCCTTTGCTTCTTTTTTTTAAAATTAATTTTTATTGGAGTATAGGTGATTTACAGTGTTGTGTTAGCTTCTCCTGTACAGCAAAGTGAATCAGTTATACATATATATATCTCCACTCTTTTTTAGATTCTTTTCCCATATATGTCATTACAGAGTATTGAGTAGAGTTCCCTGTGCTATATAGTAGGTCCTTATTAGTTATCTATTTTATATATAGTAGTGTGTATATGTCAATCCCAATCTCCCAATGGCTTCTTTTTTTTTTTTTTTTAAAGCACCTCATGTAATTCTAATACACTGCTGGGATTGAGAACACTGCACCAATCCTCTTTTTTTTTAATTTTTATTGGAGTATAGTTGATTTACAGTATTGTGTTAGTTTCAGGAATACAGCAAAGTGAATCAGTTACACATATACATATATCCACTCTTTTTTTTTAAGATTCTTTTCCCATATAGGCCATTACAGAGTATTGAGTAGAGTTTCCTGTGCTATATAAACACTACTATATATAAAATAGATAAGTTATAAGAACCTGCTGTATAACACCAAGACTGTTTTGATGCTATGCTTATGATGAGATTTAAGAAGCCCTGAATGGACTGAAAGAGAACTTTGGAGTCTGGCTTAAATGGACATAGAACATCATGTTCCTCTCTTCCTCCCACTTATCTCAGTTGCATTTGTACATTTCTGGTATTACTTGAATAATGTCTTTCTCTTCAACCAGACTATGAGCTCCATAGGGCAAGAACACACCTGTTGTTTTCACCATCGTGTCACCCCAAAGCCTGGACACTCGATCAATAGTTATTAAATGAATAGTTTAATAATTAAAGAACATTTAGCAAGTTGTTTTGCACACAGTGGGGGCCCAATAAAATTGATTACTCCATGACAAACTCTATTCATAACAAGAATGTTATGTAGAAGAAAGAGATTAACAAAAAGAAAGAATGGCGTTTATCGTTTTCTCCAGAGATAATGGGTATGGGACTTACCCTCAGTTTTGTGAGATAATGTAGGAGCTGCTTGTGAACCTGAGGTGAGCCAAGGGGGAACACTGACTTTGGAGGATCATAGTGAAGAAAAGGATGTGGGACCATCCAGAGGCTGGATGTTAACTTGGGTCATCCAATGACAGTATAGCTGTAAGTGGAATCTAGATAGTATTGAAGAAGGAAAAAATGTCACAGGTAGAACCTCAAATCAGGAGCCTCAGATTGAATGAATGAGGTAAGGAGATTCTAGGGAATTAATATGATGAGTCATGAGATCAAAGGCTAGAAGGATGAGAGACAATTTGTGATGTTGAGTCCAGGATGAGAGAAACCAAATCTGAGAATAATGGGAGGGTAACAGCGGCCCAGTTTTTATAGAGTTGAAGGAGGTAAGCAGCTTAACAGCGGGGGTTATATCTGTAGTACTGGGAAGCAAATATGGGTAACCAATTGCTAATCACAAGGAGCTAATCAATTCACATAAGGAGATGCTCAGCCAAGGGTTAAATCAATTCTCAGCAAAATGATGGTGAAATCAGAGTGAGTTCATCCTGCATGGACTCCCTAAACATGTGGGCTACTTCAGGATTTGTGTGTAGATTATTTTCTGAATTTCCTTGCCTTATCTCAATAGCTCTTTTCCCCAGACAAGAAAACGCCCAACTGTCTCTTTGCCAGTTACTATGCATCACATGCCTGATATGGTCATTGTATTGCTCTTTTTCAATTTTCAAATGAAGAATCACATACCATGTTAGAATTGGATTAGTTAGACTTATTTTTTAAGTCAAAAGTAGCTAGTATAGAGTCAAGTCATGGAGCAGCTAGTATAATTAAATCTCTTGCTAAAAACAATTATAAAAGCAGATTATAATCTGAAAAAATCTGCTTAAGGACCCTGGAAAGCAATAAGGGAAACCAGGACATAAGAACAAAGATACAGAAGGAAATAGAAACATTTTGAGTTCAGTGTTATGGGTTGAATTATGTCTCCCTCTCCAAATCTATATGTTGAAGTCCTAACCACCAGTATCTCAGAATGTGACATTATTTGGAAATAGGGTCTTTGAAGATGTAATTAGTAAGTAGACATCATACTGGAGTAGGATATGCCCCTATTGCAATGGGACTAGGTAATTATATAAAGGAGAAATTTAGACATGAGGAGAATACCATGTGAAGATTGGATATATGCTCCCACAGACCAAGGAACTACCAGAAGCTAGGAGAGAGGCTTAGAACCTACCCTTTTCTACCACCTTCAGAGGGAGACTGGCCCTGTTAATACCTTAATTTTGGACTTCTAGCCTCCACAGCTGTCAGATAAGAAATTGCTGTTGGTTAAGCAACCCACTTTATGGTACCTTATTATAGCAGTGTTATCAAACTAATACACTGAGCTTGACATTTTGTTTACAATTTTCTCTCAGGTCAACATATAAGTTACATGTTGATAAACCAACCAATGCTGAAAAATTAAAAATGGAAGACAAATTTCAATAAAGTTACAGTGTTAGGGAGATAAAACTTGATCTCAGAACCAACTGAAGAGGAGGAGTCTTGTTAAATAAACAAGTTTCAATTAAGATTCAGGAGTTAAGAGAAAATGGAAGTATACCAGTATTGACAGGATCAAGGTAATTCGCCCATAGTCTAACTGTCTGTCAGGGGAAAATGAAATGCCCACTGGAGGAAGAGAGCTTGTCAAGAACTGTACAGTTTATTTTACAGAAGACAGAATTGGTAAACTGAAAAATTAGATCAGATCAAGAGGAAGTATTCAGGTAGAAGCCTACAGAGATAAAAGAACATAAAATTAAGACATTTTCATTAGAGACATACAGAACATGATAAAGAAATCTACCATATATGCAATGAGTCCCCAAAAGAGAGGAGAGAGTGACAGAAATAATGTTTGAAGAAATATTGACCAAACGTTTTCCAAAACCATCACAAATTGGTTTTCCAAAACCAAGCCAGACATTCAAGTAGCTTTAAGAATCTCAAATACGTCACTTGAAAAGTAAGCCACAATTAGGTACATCATTGTCAGACTGTTGAAAACCAAAGAAAGAGAGAAAATCTTGAAGGTATCCAGATAAAGATATCAGCATGATGATATCGTGTAAATGAGTAAACATAGATGGATATACATAGAAATGTTTACAGCCATGTGTTTATATATATATATATGGAGGTTAGTATGCACACATATATTCTTGCTGTCAGCTGAGCGAGTCTAGAAACAAAGACACCTCATCAGCAATGAGCACAACCAAACCCCAGATCTTGGCTTTTGAGAAAATTCTCCAATCAAGGGAACCAGATGTCCTTGGATAGATGGCTGATTCTAGGCACCAGAGCAGGGCATATACAAGATGAAACTGGAGCATCTTGTAGTGCCAGAAAGTAAGGAAATTCTAAAACAAAGCAAACAAACAAAAACCCTACATTAATGAGAGTATGACAAAGGAACATAGAATCACAGGAGTCAAATGAAAGAGCAAACAATGACTGAAGCTGAAACAATTTAGCTACATTAGTATTGTATTATAACACAAAATATAAAATATCCAAGAGTTTTTTGTTTGTTTGTTTGTTTTGTTTTTTGGCCATGCCACATGGCATGCAGAATCTTAGTTCCCTGATGAGGGATCAAACCTGTGCCCCCTGCAGTGGGAGTGTGGAGTCTTAGCCATTGGATCACTAGGGAAGTCTCCCCAAGAGTTTATACTAATACAAACAATTGAATAAATAAATAAGAAAAAGGACATTAAGTAAAAACTAAAGTAATTTGAATAATGTATGGACTTTAGTTAAAATTATTGGTTCATTAATTATAACAAGCATACAATACTAATGGAAGATGTTAGTAATAGGGGAAACAAGGTGTGGGCTATATGGAAATATACTATTGATGTAACTTTTATATATACCTAAAAATATTCTAAAACATAAAGTTATTTTTATAAGAAAGGGGCATCCAGATGGAAAGGGTACCTTCCTTTCAAAGAAACAATAATAATACTTAAAAATGACTTTTTAGTATGAATAATTAAAGAGAGCAGAGAATGGAATTACATCTTTAAAGTGTTGAAAGGAAATAATAGTTAATCTAGAATTCTATATCCAGTAAAAATGTCCTTCAAAAAAAATTTTTAAGAGATTTTCTAGACAAACACAGAGGGAATTCATCACTATTAAAGTAAATGCTAAAGGAAATTCTTTAAGCAGAAGAAAAAGTACTGGGATGGAAGCATGTTAAATCAGGAAAGAATAATGAGCTCAGGAAAGTGTAAATATGAAATATGTGGGTAAATATAAGATAATATTAGCCTTTAATAACACTTAATAATAATATATCATGAGGATTAAAATTTATGTAGAATTAAAATGCACACTATCAAAAGTACAAACTGCAATGAGGGAGGGTAAATGAAGGTAAAGTATTTTAAGATTTTTATATTGCACAAGAAGAATAAAAGACATAATTTAAGGTAGACTTAAGGATGAATATTGTAATATCTAGAGTAATTGCTTAAAAATATATCTATAACTTCAGATATATATGTATATATATGTATATATATAAATATATATTTCTAATTTCTAAAATATACAAAATATATATAAATAAATATATATTTTTCTAAAACAAGAGAAAAATTTTAAATATGCAATTAATTTTTAGAAGGCAAAAAATTAGGAACAGACGAACAAATAATAAATGGGTTAAATAGAAAACTAGTAGCAAAATGGTTTATTTAATCCCTAATATATCAATAGTTGTATTAAATATAAATGGACCAAGCACTACAATTAAAAGGCAAAGATGCTGAGTCACATAAAAAACTCAGTTATATACTTCATATAAGAGATATGATTTAAATATAAAAAAGAAAGATTAAAAGTGAAAAGATAGAAAAATATATACTATGAAAGCATATACAAATAAGAAGATGTCAAAGAAAGGAAGGAGGAGGAAACTGGTAGGGCTATATTTATATCAGACAAGGTAGACTTTAATGCAAGAAATATTAGTAGATACAGAGGGATATTTAACAACGATTAAAGGGTAAGGCCAACTAGAAGAAATACAGTTCTAAATCTGGATGCACCTAATAACATTGCTTCAAAATATATAAAGCATAAAATTGACAGAATTTAAAGGAGAAATAGATAAATCCACAATCAGAGCTACAGATATTAACATAACTCTTTTAAAATCTAAAAAAATGAAAAATATCAATAAGGATTTACTTATGGTTCAGAATCAACAGTTATACCTAAATAATATATTGACTTCCAGTTTCTGATTTCTCATGGAAGGAGCTTGGAAGTCACTACCCAATCCTAACAAATAAAAAGTTGAACAGACTAAAAAACCAACAACTCTTCTTAGACCTATAAGAGATGGGAAAACACAGGAAAAACCTTTGCTCCTAAGACTGGAGAGACAGACAGGTGAATACAAGGAGTCAAGTCTTACCTGAGCAGAGATTCACAAGCTAAAACCACCATTGGAACAGAGTGCCAGGGTAGGAAAACTTAAACCATAACTGACAAATTATTGGAGGCTCAGTGTAGACAACTCAGTTAAAAACTCCAGGGGAACCAAGTTATAGGGGTGCCCCCACACTTTTGTAAGTTTTACTTCCAGAAACTCAACCAGGTTCTCAAAGTAAATATGAGAGAAAAATCCCTTTGTTCTTCCAGCAAGAGTAGGGAATCAGTTTGAATATGCTAGGGCACTCTTTATCTTAACAAGGCCTGCCCTCAGGGGAAACTAGTTAACTACAGCTCAGAGCCTAAGTGACCTGGGGGAAAGAAAATACCCAACTCTAGCCTTTCACATGGGAGAAAGGAAATACCTAACTTCAACCCACTTTAGTCATCCTGTCCCACATAGCAGTGAGAACAAAGCCTGAAAAACACTGGTGAAGTGTACAATCCAGAGGTCTAGGCTCACTAAAAGACTGAGAACACATCATAGGCTATAGAGCACTTCCTCTTCTCCCACACCTCACCAGTATATTATTAAAGGCCTACTTAGAGCAGTTCTTTTTACCTGGTATATCATGTTTGGCTATCAGGAAAAAAATTACAAGACATACAAAAAGAAAAAAATATATAATTTGAAGGGGGAGAACAAGCATTTGAACAAGAAATGGAAGAAGTTTTGTAATTATTGAACTGGGAATTTAAAACAATTAAGAGTAATATGCTAAGTGTTCTAATGGATAAAGTAGGAAGCATGCAGCAACAGATGGGTAATGTAACCAGAGAGATGGAAATCCTAAGAAAGAACTGAAAATAAATGCTAGAGATAAAAATACTGTAACAAAACAAAACCCCCAGACACTCTAAATGAAATGAAGAATGCCCTTGATGGGCTTACTATTAAACTAGACTTGGCTGAGGAAAGAGTTTGAGAATGTATCAATAGAAACTTCAAAAACTGAAAAGCAAAGAAAATAAAAACTGAAAGAAAAAAAAAATAAACAGAAGAGAATGCCCAAGGACTGTGGGACAACTACAAAAGTTGTGATATACACATAATGGGAATACCAGAAGGAGAAAAAAAAAGAGAAAGAAACAGAAGAAATATTCGAAACAATAATGACTGAGAATTTTTCCAAACTAATGTCAGACACCAAAACACAGATCCAGGAAGCTCAGAGAACACCAAGCAGGATAAACGCCCATAACATATGTAGGACATTGCACCTAACTGGAGAATAAACATTTTTTATAAGCATATGTGAAAGCTTTACCAAAATTGACTATATGTTATACCATAAAGAAAATATCACCAAATATTAAAGGGTTGACATCATAGAGTATATTTTCTGACACAGATCTAAGCAAGAAATCAGAGACAAAGGGTAACTTGAAAACTCTCCAGATTTTTTTTTGAATTTTATTTTATTTATCTTTTTATACAGCCGGTTTTTATTAGTTATCCATTTTCCAGATGTTTTTAAATGAAGCAGTATGCTTCTAAATAAATGGATCAAAGAATAAATCACAATAGATATTAGAAAATAATTTGAGGTGAGTCAATCAAAAGATGACATATTAATATTGGGGGATAAAGTTGAAGTAGTGTTTAGAGGGAAATTTGTAGCCTTAAATGCATATATTAGCAAAAGAGGATAAAAAGCTACAATCTATGACCCATCTCAAGAAACAGTTATTTTACTTGAATCCACAGAAACTAAAAAAAAAAAAAAAAAAATGAGAAGAGCAGAATTTAATAAATTTAAAAGCAATGTACAAAAAAGAGCATCAATAAAGTCAAATTAAAATGATTAATTGATAAAACCCTAGCAAGATGACCGAGAGAGAGAGAGGGGACTAAATATTAGAAATGAAAAAGGGGATATCATTACACTGTCTACAGACATTAAAAATTTTATAAGTTTTTATTTGTCAATAAATTTGAAAATGTAGATGATAAAAATGGACAAATTCCCTGGTAAAAATTTTCAAATGTACACAAGAAGAAATAGAATAATCTAAATCATATGAATTTGTAATATAAAACTTTGACTAAAAATAATTCCCAGTCCAGATAACTATAATACTGACTTACTCCAAACATTCAAGGAAGAAATAATACCAATTTTACACAAACTTTTCTAGAGCAAAGTAAAAGATGAAACACTTCAAACTCATTTTATGAATCCAGAATAACTGCAATACTAAATCTGAAAAGAACATTACATTAAAAAAAAAAATTACAGACCAGTATCCATCATGAATATAGATGCAAAAATCCCAAACAAAATATTAACCAATTAAATCTAGCAGTATGCCAAAAGATAATTTATCAAGAATACAAGTTTGATTTAACATTTAAAAATATCTATATAATTCACCATATTAAAATATAAAGAAGAAAAATTACATGACCACCTCAATAGAGACAGAAAGTGCATTTAATAATATCCAATACCTATTCATTCATAATTAAAAAAAAAAAAAAACCTCTAGCACGGAAAGAATAGAAGGGAACTTCATTAATCTACTAGTGCAGTGGTCCCCCACATTTTTGGCACCAGGGACAAGTTTCGTGGGCAACAATTTTCCCATGGACCCATTGGGGAGGGGGATGGTTTCAGGATGATTCAAGTGCATTACATTTATTATGCACTTTATTTCTATTATTATTACATTGTAATATATAATGAACTAATTATACAACTCTCCATAATGCAGAATGACTGGGGGCCCTGAGCTTGTTTCCAATTGATTTATTATGGTCTCTGTGCAGTCACACCTCTCTGCTAATGATAACCTGTATTTACAGCCACTCCCCAGTGCTAGCATCACCACCTCAGCTCCACGTCAGTTCATCAGGCATTAGAGTCTCATAAGGAGCGCGCAACCTAGATCCCTCTCATGTGCAGTTCACAGTAGGGCTCGCACCCCTGTGAGAATCTAAGACTGCCGCTGATCTGACAGGAGGCAGAGCTCAGGTGGTAATGTGAGTGATGGGGAACAGCTGTAAATACAGAGGAAGCTTTGCTCGCTCACCCACCACTCACCTCCTGCGGTGTGGCCTGGTTCCTAACAGGCCATGTACTGGTACTGGTCCATGGCACAGGGATTAGGGTGCCTTGTACTAGAGTACATACAAATATCTTACAAACATCTTACATAAGTGTTAAAATAATGAACTTTCTCTCCGAGAACAGGACTGAGGTTAAGGATGTCTGCTATCACCACTTATATCCAACATTGTGCTGAGGGTCCTTACTAGTTTAATAGGTTAAGAAAAATAAATAAGTAAATATTAGAGAGAAAGAAATAAAACTGACTATATTTGTAGATGGTACAATTGTGTGCATAGAAAACCCCAAATCATATACATATAAATTATTAGAATTCATAAATGAATTTAGGAATATTTTTAGATATAGAATCAATAAAAATTAATTATATTACTCTATACTAGCAGAAATAATTAGAAAATAAAATTTAAAAGTAAAACCATTTAAAATAACATCAAAACCATCAAATACTTAGGAATAAATTTAACTAAGCTTGTACAAGAACTCTACACAAAACTTACATGACAGTACAGAGAGAAATTAAAGAAGACCTAGATTAATGGAAGGATATACCATGCTTATAGATTGGAAAGTTAATATTTTACAGATGTCAAGTCTTTCCACATTGATGTCTCAATTCAAGGCAATCTGAATAAAATTTCCAGCAAGTTTTTTTGGCCTTGAGAAAATTATTTTAAAATTTATAAGGAAAAGGAAAGGGTCAGTATTAACAAGGCAGTTTAAAAATTAAAAAAACTGAACAGAGTTAGAGGACTGATAATACCAGATATCAAGACTTTTAGACAGGAACAGCAATTAAAACAGTGTGCAACTGATACAAGTACAGGCAAATAAACCAATGGAACAGAATAGAAAATCAGTATCAGGCTCACATATATAATATAATATGTGTCACTGAAATGAAGCAAAGAAAGAGTAACATTTTCAATAACTGATTCCTGGTCAATTGGTTATCCCTATGGGAAAAAAAAATTGAGCTTCACCTGTACATCACATCCCATTTGCAAAAATCAATTCCAGATGGATTGTAAACCTACTTGTGTAAAGTAAAAACAATAAATTCTCTAGAAGATAATATAGGAGAATGTCTTCATAGCTTTGGTTGGGATAAGCAAAGATATTGTAAACAGTACATATAAAGGAAAACACTGATAAATTGGACTTTGTTAAAATTAAGAACTTTTGTTCATCAAAAGTCATCATTAAGGCTGTGAAAGGGAAGCCACAGAGAAGAAATTTACACTTATCTGACAAAGAACTGATAACCATAATAAACAAAGAACTCCTATGAATTAATTATAAAATACAGACAACCCAATTTAAAAAAAGGCAAAACACTTGAATAGGCACTCTTTTACAATAACTACTAAAAGTGAACTTTTGCATACCCTTGGACCTAGCAATTTCACTCTCTTGGCTAGACTCAGCTACCAAAGTCTTGGCCTGAGTCACAAAGAGAAAATTTATTATCTAGCCTCAAATGAGGCTGAATACATCAAGTTTACAGTTGGGAGTGACACAGAGAGTATATTAGGACTCTTTAAATCAGAATCAAACTGCTTAAATTTGAAAAATGTTTCTGTCTTATGTATTGATAACATGAAAGAAAATCCAAGAGTATTAATAATTTCAGACTGTTTGATACCAGAAATAAAATGATGTCATCAGGACCCAGTTATTCTCTTGACTCCGCTCACCATATTTGTTTTATTCTTAGGCACCACTTAGCAGCAAATGGTGCCAACAACTCTAGTCCTACTTCTCCCCAGGTTCAAGTCCAGCTGAAAACTGAGCATTTTCCCCAGTTGCTACATTGTAAATTGTAGGACTCACTCTAATTGGAACAATTTGAGTCATTTATTCAATACTGAAATAACTGTGGTCACTGCAATGGAATTACACTGATTGGTTAGACCTGAGTCATGTGCTCATCCCTGAACCAATCCCTGTGGCTAGAGGAATGCAAAGTACTGGCTGGTCCATTATGGGTGATGTTCTCTTTACCTGGGGTCAAGATTCTCAACAGATCTACATGGACTGAGCTAGAAATGGACAAAGGAACATTGAGGCATTACTCCCAGAAGAAGTGGGTAATGGATGCTGAAAAGATTCAAACCACAAATATGTCCCCCAGGGGATTGTTGCGAAACTGAGTTTCAGAGAGTAAAGCTAAAGACTCAAGGTCTGCAGAGTTAGTATCAGAAGCTGGACTTCTTCACCTAAAAAGCTTAAGAAAGGCAGGTTTCTCCTGAAGGCTGTGAGATTCAGACAGACCCTGAGACCTTAATTCTGTCAAGCATTCTTCCCTCAGGTTCAGGCTGGCTCTAAGACCAGGGAAGGGCGGCATCTCATGCTGGGGGAACAGGCTGCCAGACAGTCTCCTAAGGTATCTGGATGCAATCCCACATGACCTTCATGGGAGAAGGTTGGGATCTTGACTAGGAGCCAGGACTCTGGTGGCCTGGCTGGACATGCACATCCAGGATTGGCGAGAGGAGCCTTATGCGCACTATCTCCCCATAGCACCATCTGCAGCTGCCTTCTTCATTTGGCCCAAAAACAGCATTGCCAATCACCTCAGGGGATTGCTGGGCCTTCTGTAAGCAACACTTGGGAAAGGCCAAATTTGACACTTGGCTGCTCTCCCTGAAGTTAAAAGACTCAGCTTAGGTCAAGAAACATGAAAAAAAAAATTTAAAGAACACATAGCATTCTTGCATGCCTGAGAAAATGCAGCCATGCAAGACAGCGGACCAGAAAGTACATGCCAAGGAAATGGGTGAAGGTGGCCCAGAAAGGATCTATGGCCTTGGGTTTGCTAAAAGATGCTCTAGCAAGTTTGAGGATTTTGTTTTTAAGACCACATGAAACTTAAAAGCAAGAAAGAAAAGGATCGTTGGATTCATTCTTCTACCTTGTTTTTCCTAAAAATCAAAGGTGTGTGTAATTAAGTAAGCAAGTAAATAAGTAAGTAAATAAGTCAAGTAAATAAGTACTAGTTGCTTATGGTTGTACTAAACAGTGTCTGATTCTTCTCTGTTTTCAGTGGAGGCCATAGGAACAGTAGGCTCCAAGAGAGCCCAAGAGAGCAGGAGGGTCCAAGAGACAAGGGCGTTGGGCATTATCACAAGACCTGTGACCTGGAAGAATACTGAACCTCACAAGCTGTGACCTGGAAGAATACTGGACCTCGCCCTAGGAGATTAAGCAGAAGGGGAGTCATACTGGCAAATCAAAGAGTCCAGAACAGTTAGTTTTTTTTACCTTGCCCTTCCCCACACCATGGCATGTCTGGGCACTAAACTAAAAGGATGCCTACTGCAGCTCCCATCTGTGGAGGAATTTATGCATAATTCCTCACCCTGGCACAATGCACTCATTAGACCACCAACCTGCAGCTCCTTTTCTGACTCCTTGTATTTAGGCTGCAAGCATTCCACCTTCCCTGGAGATGTCATAATCTCCTGACCATGGCTCTGCCGGTCCCACAGCCTCTATTCTCCAGAGTAATGTGTCCTCCAAGAAAAGCTCTTAGCATCTTTCTCAATTTGACCCTGGAGAAGGCAGTGCTACCTTACCTTCTGGCTAACTCTAGCCCCAGACACAGACAAGCCAATATCCAATATTGTAGAGAATCAACCAGCTTTGTGGGTGGGGTGGGTGAGGCAAACAGGCAAATATAACTTAAACTGAAAACCAGGTGAATGTATGATCAAATCTGCAAAAGCTGGTCAGATTTAAGGGCTTGCAGGATACCAGCCAGAGTTAGGGCTGGCTCTCTCTGCTTTCACCCATCTGAATAGCCAAGGAAGACCCTCCAATTCAGTTCAAAAGAAGGCTCCTTCTTTACACTCACTTCACAAAGGTGGGAGGATTGAATTGTAGTCCCCTTCTAAGCGTGACAAAGGAACTACTTAGGGAAGCCCCAGCTGCCAGGGAAGATGATCATCAAACAATGATTCACTGGAGTCTGCAATGAGTAAATTGACTAAATGATTCAGTTTTAGTTTTCCCCTATTAACACCAGACAAACATCCTTGAAACTTTCAGAGATTCTGTACAGATTCCCGTGACTAACGAGAGGTGGGATACAATGATGTCAAAGGTTCTTTATCAGCTCTGAGTTCATTTCTTGGGTTGTTCATTTGCCAGGTAATCAGACACTGCTCACATTACCTCTCCCAGTCTCAGCTTTTTCATCTGTAAACTGCTGATAATTTACCTGCTCTATCAGCCTGAAAAGGTCATTGTGAAGAACAAATAAAATAATAGATGTGAAAAGACCTTCATAGAGAACTAAATTTTATATAGGGTTGGGAAAACTATATAGATAGAATATTAAAAGCTTTGGACAAAATTCCTCACTGGGGAAAATTTGGTCAGGAAGCAGAGAAAGGAAGCAAACAAACATAAAAACTGGCATGCACTATGAAATAAGAACATCTGAAGATACCTGGGCAGCCTGTGAGAAGGGTGGTAAGTGTACCTAGAAACAAAAGGGAGAAGTCAAGAGGTACAAGAAGAGATAGTGCAGAGAAGGCCTGCCACCATGGGAAACACCTGGGACATGAGATGAAGAAACTCCAGGAAACAGGTCCCAGGGGTAGGAAAGGTTGAGGACTTTCTACAACAAACTGGAGGTTCAATTTTGAGCTGTGAAATAACCTCCCTATATTCCCCTAAGCCTATTGCACACAACTTCATTAGGCAAAAAATATTCAGGAGGAAGCAATGACAGGAGTTATGTTCCACATTTAGGTTGACTTAGGGTAGAGATGAAAAAAAAAAAAAGCCATAGAAGGAAAGATGTTTGAGTGTTCAAGAAGAAAGGAAAGACAGAGCAAAACATTAAGTCCCTCAAAATGCACAATAATTTTGGGAGGATGTTGGCTCTAATAATAAACGTTACAGAAACTTGAAATATTTTTATTTGACTGTTAGTTATTATCATCATGGTGGCTCTTTAAGTCAGGAGTGCTGGGTACTCATATATGTTTTAGCTTGAAGGGTTAGAAAGGGCTCTAAAAATATGTTTGATTGGCCAAAACATGGAACCAAAGATGGTTTACATTAAATGAATTGAAGTACCAGAACAGTCTTAGTGTATTACGAAGGAAGATACACAAAGGCTTAGGGACTTGAAAAAGAATAGATACATGTATATGTATAACTAAATCACTTTGCTGTACACCTGAAACTAACAACATTGTGAATCAACTATACTCCAATATAACATTTTTGAAAAAGGTTTAGAGAGATTGGAATGGTAGAGTGGATTTATCATGTAAGACTAACTCACCCACTGTGGAAGGGTCCAGCTTTTGACACACTCTTACCTTGGCTGTGAGAAATAAATTTATGAGGGGATCCCCAGCATCCTTTTTTTCTTCTCCCAGTTTTTTAATTATTAATTAATTTTTACTGGAGTATAGTTGCTTAACAATGTTATGTTAACTTCTACTGCACAGCAAAATGAATCAGCCATACATATACATATATTCCCTCCCTTGTGGATTTCCCTCCCATTTAGGACACCACAGTGCATTAAGTAGAGTCCCCTGTACTATACAGTATGCTCCCATCAGTTGTCTATTTTATACATAGTATCAATAGTGTATATGTGTCAATCCCAATCTCCCAATTCCTCCTACCTTACCCCTTTCCCTAGCATCCCTGAAGAGGTGTGTGCTTGCTCTTCTTCGTAAGTCAGATATTATAGTGAGAATTGTTGCCATTGAACTAGGGTCCTTAAATGCAATGTGGATCACTGGATCTCAAGTGGTAGGGACCAAGTGGCAGCACTTAATTACCAAAGGCATGGTGAGTATGGTTACCGTAATAGATAATAAGGTCAAAGTAGTAATCAGACCAGTCTGACTTACAAAGACACATGGTATTGGCTAGTTGATCTTAGTATCCCTAGAAAAGAAATAGGTAGGCAGTCTATGAAATTTTTATTTGATTGGTATAGGCAGAAGAGTTCAGGTAAACAGAACTCTAACTTGAATCATCAAAATGGAGATTTATAGCACGTCAATCAATTTTAAGACTTTAGTCAATTTACAGACCCAGGATCCCTTGAATGAAGGGGAGATGGGGTCCCCTTGAGGAAAAACCCCAATACAGTGCGAAAAATGTATGTTATTAACCTTTCTCCCTACTTCAGAGGGACCTATGGCCATATACTATGGAGAATGTGCACTGGGGAAAGGGAAATAATCAGACCTTTTTAGGGACTACTTGGACACTGGCTCTGAACTGACACTAATTCCTGGAGACTCAAAACATCACTGTGGCCCACCAGAGTAGGGCCTTATAAAGGTCAGGTGACCAACAGAGATTTATCTCAGGTCCATCAGAGTGGGTCCTTGTAGGTCTCTGAATCCATCCTGTGCTTATTTCCCCAGACCTGAAATACCCTTCAGGAATATGGATATTCAGAATCTCAGAACTAACTGGCAAAATCTTCAGATTGGTTCCATGGCCTGTGGAGTGAGGGCTATCACAGAAGGAAAGGCCAAGTGGAAGCCACCAGAATTATCTCTACCTACGAAAATAGTAAAGAAAAAGCAATACTGCATTCCTGGAGGAATTGCAGAAGTTACTGTCACCACTGATGACTTGAAAGGTGCAGGGGTGTTGATTTCCACCACATTCCCATTCATCTCTCCTATTTGGCCCGTGCAGAAAACAGATGGATCTTGGAGAATGACAGTGGATTATCATAAATTTAATCAGATGGTTATTCCAATTACAACTGCTGTTCCAGATGTAGTTTCATGCTTGAGCAAATTAACACATCCCCTGGTACTTGGTATGGAGCTATTGATCTGGCAAATACTTTTTTTTTTTTTTGAGACCTGTTAGCAAAGATAGCCAAAAGTAGTTTGCTTTCAGCTGGCAAGGCCAGCAATACACCCTCACTGTTCTGTCTCAGTGGTCTATCAGCTCTCCAGTTCTATGTCATTATATAGTCCACAGGGACCTTGATCACCTTTCACATTCACAAGACATCATGCTGGTTCATTACATTGAGATATTATGCGGAGCAGGCAGTAGCAACTACTCTATACATATTGTTAAGACATTTGCATGTCAGAGGGTAGGAAGTAAATATGACAAAAATTCACCTCAGTGAAGCTTCTCGGGGTCAAGGTGTGTGTGCGGGGCATGTCAAGACATCCTTTCTAAGGTGAAGGATAAGTCGTTGTATCTGGCCTCTGCTACAACCAAAAAAGAGGCACTATGCCAGTGGGTCTCTTTAGATTTTTGAGACAACACATGCCTCATTTGGGTGTGCTACTCCAGCCCACTTACTGAGTAACCTCAAAAGTCACTAACTTTGAGTAGAGTCTGGAACAAAAGAAGCCCGCTGTGCAAACTCCTCTGGCACTTGATCCAGCAGATCTTACAGTGCTTGAAGCATCCCTGTCAAATGCAACTGCTGTTTGGAACTTTTGGCCAATCCCCATAGGTGAATCACAGCACAAAATTTCAGGATTTTGTAGTAAAGTCCATCCCCCCTCCATGGATTACTACTCTCCTTTTGAGAAACAGCTTTTAACTTGCTCCTGGGATTTAAGAGAGAGTGAAGAGTTACTTAATCATGGACCATCAAATTACCATGTGAGCTGAGCTGCCCATCATGAACTAACCCACCAAACCCTAAGTTAGCCAAGCACAGGAGCACCTTATTACCAAATGGAAGTGGTATATGTGAGATTGGACTCAAGCTGGTCTGAAAGCCAAACATAAGTTCCATGAAGAAATGTCCCGAATGCAAATGACTATGACCCCTGCTACCTTCTGTACCCCAGCCCGCATCCATGGCCTCATGGAGCATTTCCTATGACCAGCTGACCGAGGAAAAGAAAACTCTGGCTTAGTTAACAGATGGTTCTACCTTTTCCTCAGGCATTGCCTGAAAATGGACTGTGCGGCACTGCAGCCGCTTTCTGGAATTTCTCTGAAAGACAGTGAGAAGGCAGGTAGAACCTTGAGTAGTACACATGATTGTTCATAGGAAGGAGAGATGGCCAGAGGTACAAGTCCATGCTGACTTATGGGCTGCAGCCAGTAGCATGGATGGATGGTCAGGGACTTGGAAGGAATATGATTAGAAAATTGATGACAAGCATGTCTGAGGAAGAGACATGTGCATAGGCTTCTCTGAATGGACAAAGAACAAAACATCTCTGTCCCACGTGAATGTTCACTGACATGTGACCTTGGTGAAGGAAGATTTTCATAATTAGTGGATAGAATGACCCATTCTGTGGATAACAGTCAGTCTCGCTCCTCAGCCATTCCTGTCATTGCCCAATGGCCACAAAGTGGACATGGTGGAAGGGATGGAAGTTATGTAGAGGCTCAGTAACGTGGACTTCCATTCATCAAGGACAATCTGGATACAGCCACTTCTGAGTGCTCTATCTTCTGCTAGCAGCAAAGACCAACACTCAGCACCAAATACGACACAATTCCCAGAGTAATCATCCAACTATCTGGAGGCAGGTTGATTACATCAGACTGTCTCCATCACAGAAGAGACAGCACTTTGTTCTAACTATATTTGCCCTGGATATATATTTGCCGTCCTTGCATGCAATACTTCTTCCAAATATACCCTCCATGGACTGACATGATGCCTTATCCACCATCATGGTGGTATTCCAGACAATATTGATTTGATAAAAGAAGTCACTTTTCAAAAAAATCAAATGTGACAACAGGCCCATGCTCATAGAATTTTCTAGTTTTAATGTGTTCCCCATCATCCTGAACAGCTGGCTTGATAGAAGCGAGGAATGACCTTCTGAAGACCTAGTTACAGTGCCAACTAGGTGGCAATACAAGTGGTGCAGGGTAATATCCTGTAGGAGGCTGTATATGTTCTAAATCAGTATTAAATATATTCTGCTGCTTCTCCCATAACCCGTATTCCTGGGTCCAGGATTTAAGAGGTGGAAATGAGAGAGATCCACTAGCAAAACTTATGCTTCCCATGCCTATGATCTTAGGCTCTGCTGGTCTAAAGGCTTTAGTTCCAAAGGGAAGGAATGCTTTCACCAGGGGACACAAAATAATTTCCTTGAACTGGAAGTTGAGACTGTCACCTGATCACTTTGACCTCCTTGTGCCTCTGTATCCACAGAAAAAGAACATAATTATAAATACCATCTACAACACATAACCAGTTGCAGAAACCAGGACTTTGATAGTTACAAGCATTTATTCCTTATTTTGTTATGAATATGTTTCTATATATTCTAATAAAAAATTTTGTTTTCTACATTTCTTATCCCCTTATCATATAAAATTACTAATAATAGTTAGCTTTATATAACAGTATTTAAATGATAAAATATCAAAGGAGAAGAGTACATATCATTCAAGGACTTTGCATGCTCTTCTGGGGAAAAAGTTAGCATTTTTTGGTTGTATGCAGAATAGTTGTAGTATTTTAGGGGTAAGTATATAACTGTGCTACTGTCTTTATTTGGAGAGTTAAGTCCGTTTAAGGAGATTAAGTATGTTTTCAAAATCTGTGAGTCTGTTTCTGTTTTACACACACTACTGTATATAAACTAGATAACTAACAAGGACCATATAGCACAGGGAACTCTACTCAATATTCTGTAATAATCTATATGGGTAAAGAATCTAAAAAAGAATGAATATATGTATATGTATAACTGAATCACTTTACAGTACACCTGAAACTAACACAACCTTGTAAATCAACTCTACTCCAATAAATTTTTTTTTAAAACAGCTATGTATGGATGCTAAGTTAACAAGGGGTAGACTGTGATGATCAATTTTATGTGTCAATTGTCTAGGCTGTAGTCCTCAGTTATTCAATCAAACATTAATCTAGGTATTGCTGTGAAGATATTTGGTAGATGTGATTAAAGTCCATTATCAGTTGACATCAAGTAAGAGAGATTATCCTAGACAAACTGGGTGAGCCTGATTCAATCAGCTGAAAGACCTTAAGAGCAGAACTGAGGTTTTCCTAAAGAACAAGAAATCCTACCTGTGGATAGCAGCTTCAGCTTTTGCCTGAGAATTCCAGCTTGCCCTTCTCGATGACCTGCCCTTTGGACTTCAGACTTGCCTTTCCAGCCTTCACAAGCATGTAAGCCAATTCCTCGTAATAAATATTTTCGTATGTGTCTCCCACTGTTTCTGTTTCTCTGAACCCTAACTGATACAACTGGTTATAAGACTATGACAAGCATAATGATATGTGAGAAACTATAAATAATATTCGGCTGGGTTCTGATGGTACTATCAATTTTTACTCTAATAGTCCAGACTATCAAGTCACACAGACCTGAAATTGAATCCCACTTCTATCACTTTTTAACCATGTAATTTGGGACAAATTAGTTAATCTCTCTGAGCCTCTTTCTTGTATCAGTCTGACAACACTAACCTTGCAGAGTGTTAAGAGGGTTGAACAGAGCATGTAGCACAATGCCTGGAGTATCACTGCAATAATTATCTCCATCATTATAGCAACTGATGAGCCCTTTAGTCAAAGGCATCTAGAAGATTGCTTGGGGGCTTATTATAGTCTTCTATTGTCAAGCCAGTCTATCTATCTTTGCCTTTGTATTATTCCTTTTCCATGTGGTCCAGGCTGGAATTGATTGCTTCCTTGAATTAAATAGCAAATAATTAAACAGAAAAGCTATAATCTTCACTGGCAGTTGTCCAACCCAGACTCTTCAATAGCAAAGTGAAGTAACTAAGTGCTTTTTATGCTCTTGTAATCATAGCTTACAGTCTTAAATATATTAGCTTATTTAATCCTCACAACAACCCTATGGGGTATATAAATGTAACTATCCTCCCTTTACAGATGAAAAATTAGGCACAGACAGTTTAAATAACTTGTCCACAGTCACTCAGCTAGATAGTGTGAGAGCCAGGCTTTGGGGCCCAGCAAAGTGACTCCAGAGTCTGTGCCTTTAACCACTATACCACACAGCCTCTCATTCCTGAGCCTGCTCCATCTGCCAAGAAGTGTAATTAGGTCTGGAAAGACAGGTCTGGAAGTCTGGGTGACAGGGTAGGTCCTGCAGACACTCCAGCAGACAGTGTAAAATGATGGTAACTTTCCTCAGTGACCCACACTGGGTGGCCTGGGAGAAGCTCATCCACTCCCTGCTGTTGCATTGCCTCCTTCCGTTGAGGTGAGAGATGAGCTCAAACCGCAGAGCTTCCTTACATTTTTCTGAGACAATGACTTGAAGTGACCATTTGCTAAACCCTGTCTTGCTTTTGTAAACCTGACAAGTCACCTGCAAAAGTTACCACAATCCTCAATTACTGATACGGAAGCCACTCAAGATTCTGATGGTCTGAGGGTTCACCAAATGACCATTCCCCCTGGGGCTTGCACACCCCAAGGTGGAGGGATCCATGAGGAAAAGGTGTGCTCTGTCCATGGTATCTGTGGAACATTGTGACTTCAGGAATAAAAGAGAAAGGGGATGGGAATAGTCTCACAACCCCAAATACTGGCGCATGGCCTGGCAGCAAGGCCTGGAACTCAGCATAATAAGGAGGCTCCCCTGCACCTCTCTCCACAACTATTTCTCCCTGAAGCAACCCAGTGGCCTTAGCTCGCTCCTCATGTCATGAAGCATGCTCTCCAGAAAGGTCCATAGTGTACCCGTTATAAACAACCCACCTCCCTCTCACAGGATGACCTGCAGCCTAACCCGTGCGCCATGATGCAATAGATGGTGATCCCAGATGTCAGGATTTCAGAGACCCAGGAGCAGATTGAAAGCACTTTTGTGTGGCAGAAAATCCCTCCCTAGGCATCCCCCTGCTCTACCCAGGTGCGTTTGCCTTGTCTAACCAAGTCATAACCAAGTCATCGTTCTCAACTTGGCTGTCGTAAATCACCTAGGGGCTTTAAAAATCCCACTGCCCATGCTGCACCCCAGACACCTCATTTAGAATCTCAGGGGCAGATCCCAGACCTCTGTATTGCTGAAGCTACCCAGGTGATTCCTATGTACAGCATATGTTGGAAACCAGTGGGCCAAGTTCTCATGAGAAATATGGGAATTTGTATTTTCAACCTTCAAGTCCTTGAGTCATTCAGAAAAGTTCTAAGCATCATGAGCAGTCCCTGTAGACTGACAGAGACTCTGTTATGAGATTATTCTCCTTTGCGAAGGAGCAGGGTTCCTCTGAGCAGAACCAGAGCGGGATGAGCCTGAGTATGGACATGTAAATTCACATGCTCCTGAGGGATGTGGGCACATTGTTCTGTTTCAGCTAATTGTTCAGAATAATCAGAGACAGCTCTGCTGCTGAGCCATCATTGGCCTCAAAAAGATTACTGCAGGTGTGCTGTGGGTGTGAGAGAGATTGCCCCTTGCAGAAGGAAACATACTGCACATCTCTCTCTTTGCTTCTCAGCATACTCATGTGTGGGAAGTCTGCATCACCAGCAAAGCTGTGAAGCCTTTGCTGGCTTCTGCAGATCACTATTGGAACAAGATGGAATTGGGAGGCCCTGGCTGGGTGAGGACACATGGAAATCCTGGGATAGGTTGATGTGTTATGGGACCAACATCTGGTCCTTTGGATACTCAAATCACAACTGGAGTGACAGATGCACAGTGCGGGTACTAATTGAGGACATAAAGGGCCAGAGACTTCCCAGGTCTCCAGCACTCAACTGTAGCCATGCTCCTGTTTGCCATACACACAAAAAAACAGCCTTTCAAGAACGCAATACAGGGCAATTCTGCCTATTTTTAAAAATCTTAGTGTGTGGGAAAAGAAAATAACACTTATTAGCATCTGTGTTAGGAACTCCACATGCATTAAATTATTTAATCCTCAAAATAGCCCCAAACCTGAAATAGGTATTTTCACTCCATTTACAAATGATAAAACTGGAGGTATCAGAAATTAGGTAAATTTTCCAAAAGGGAGGAAATTTCAGAATTCCGGTTCACCCCATCACTTTCTGCCTTCAGAACCTGGTTTTTCCCCTCACCAGGCTGAACTGGGGGCTTATGTTGAGGCTTAATAGTGTAACTACTGCTAGGATTAATGTTATTAACTCCCATTTCTCAAGCAAGCTTTGTGAACTGAGTATTCTGCATGAAATATCTTAGGTAGTTCTCACCACAGCCCTGGAGAGTGAGTCATATTCTACCCATTTCACAGATGGGGAAACAGGTTCAGAGAAGCTAGGCCGACTCTTTGCAGCCCACAGCCAGTAAATGCAGTTAGATTTACCCCCAGATCTTCACTTCTCCATTTCTCTTCAAAACCCAGGGTGATAAGGGGCTCGTGATAGATTTTCAGACTTCAGTTAAGTATCAGAGGAGAGATCTTAGGATGTAAGGATAGGGAACCTCCACTGACCTCAGGCCACACTACATGGTGGGTGGTTTCTTTCTTAATCTCTGTATAAGGGCTGCTGGAAACTTCCAGAGCAACTTCAGAACTCAGAGCCTGCTGCAGACAAGGCACTGGGCATTCAAAATGCCAACATCACTTCCTTTGAAACATATGTCTATCATTGCAGCAGAGTCACTGTGCACTTTCCCTGCACCCAAAATTAATATCTAATTCATTGTCCTCATCAGGCTATGATGTACTGCATATGCAGACAATAAATACTTTCCTTTTTTGATAATGACAGCAGATAAACACCTTCTAAAAGGCATTCAAAGATGATAAGCACACAGGCAGCCAGGTTGCTGAGACTTGTGGGCAAATTATGAACAATAATTATTCTTCTTATATTGTCTCAAGTTGCTAAATGACAAAAACAAAAACAAAAACAAAACTCTGTTCCTTTAAGGCTCACACACTTTCACTTTCAGTCACCCCCTCCCTTTTTGTCCTTTCTATTTTGGCATTTCATTTGCAAGAAGTCTCCATCTCCCTTATTTACATGTGAAAAAACTTGGAGCATCATGTGGTGAGGGTTCAGGCAGACACTGAATTCCATTCAATTCTCATTTCCTCTCTGACAGTCACCATTGAATCAATCATGCTCTCCCTGCCCTCGCTCTGACCACCTCGGAGATCCCAAATCGCTTTTCATCTCATGTGTCAATCACCCTCAGACCATGTCCACTTTTCATTACTAACACACCATCACATGACCCCCTAATCTGTCACTTTCTGACAGCGGTTAGTGTGCCAATTGATTTAATTAGCAATCAATTAGCTTGTTACCATTGGAAGTAATTACCTTTTATAGAGAAAAGAGTGCAGCTGGTGAGGGCAATAAAATTGCGCTAATAAAACTGCATCTACTCCCCTCTGTACAGCAGAGTCACTGCACTCAGGGCTGGCCAAATTATGGGTGACATACACATCTTTTGAATAGTCCATGGGGATATATTCTCCTCCTTATTATGTGCAAGGTCCCTCTGTCATTGATATTACCCAGAATTGGTGTTTTCAGGGAAAGATTGGGTTCATGGTTTTCATTCTTGCTCTCAAAGCATGCACTTTTCAAAAGGCTTATGTTTTGGAGCAGGAAGAGAACTTGGAAATACACCTAGATGCTCCCTTTTCCAAAAACAGAGTTACTAAGGTTCAGAGAGGCTAAGTGACTTGTCCAAGATCACACAGCTAGCCAGGGCTGAAGCCATGAGGAGAGATCACCCTCCTGACTTCTAGCCCCCACTCCCACATGTCTGAAAGGGGCATCTTTGCATCATTTTCCGCACCTTTGTAAGTCTCTTCTCCGCATCAGGGACCAGCCATATCTATGAGGGGAAACAGGCAGGGAGGAAGGGAAGAGGAGGGAAGAATGGACATATTCAAGGGGAAGACCCTCATGGTCCAGAAGATAAGACGCTGTGATTTTAGAGAGTCACATTTTGAAACCATGTGGAGAGAAAGCTCTGCCATCCAATGAGATAGGGGCACGGTGCAGTCTTGGGTGGCACAGAAGTGTAGCGATTTTCGCCACAATTGCCTCTTCTTGTACACACAGACTTAAAATGCACCCTCTGCCACTCCTGACCCAGGGCGACAGTACATTTTCCGCACTTCCACTATTAAATTCAGCCTCCAAACTACTCCCCAGACATGCGATGACTCGCTACATTAGCTCCGTGCTGAAGGAGAGGCAGTAATGAGATGACTAAGGAGACCCGGATTCCATTCATCATCCTGTTTGCTCCAATATAAGTGTTCTTTTATCAGCACTATTGGTACTGATGTCATCACAGGAGGCATAAATCACCTCACCAGTGACAGGGTCCTATTAAGGGTCATGGCCTAAAATCATTATTGACAAATTAAGGATCACACTTGGCCATTTTGTCTGCGTGCCCTCAATTGGGGGTATGGCCTGGTTCCTATATCTGGTCGGAAATTAAATAGTCATTTAGAGCCCTGAACAGCTGTGTTGTTTAATTCAAAGAGCAGCTACCTCTTCCTCTCTCTCAAATTTGAGAAACTCGCAACTTCTGCAAAAGCAAGGAACTCCTCAGTGGAGTCCTGTGTTCTCATCATAAATTCTCCTCATTCTAGTGGCTGCGGGTACATATTACATGACATTATAGACTGCAAAATGGCACATCCTGGTCTTGCATCCACTGCAGACTGCCGGTGGGGGCTTGTCAGAGAATTACTGAGAATTCTCATTCAGAATGCTGTCACCTTTGTCCTTCTCCATCACCGTCTAATGTGACTGCAGAGGACTTTTTTGGAGGGTAGATGAAATGTAGATGAGAGGGGGAAAGGTGAAGATTTAATACTACCATATTTTTCTATAAATCTGATACCCTAGATTAAAAGAAATATAACCTTTCCTGAAATATTTGGCAAGATCAGTGTCCTTATATTTTTTAGGGTGAACAGAAAAGTGGCGTTCTACTTAAGTAGCTTCCAGTTTCTGGACTTCTAGTACTCATTTTAAGAAAGTTATCTGGGCCTGTAAGTAAATTCAGCACTGGTAATCCATGGATCATTGGCACGATTTTGGCCTTTTGAGTCATTTTATAGAATATGGTCCTCAGTAATGCTGAAAGAGGTTTTTAAAACACCTGAATAAATAGCCTTATCAGATCCTTAGTTCCAATCAAGAGTCAATATTGTTAAGGTGGCAGTTTGCTCCAAGTTAGTCTACCAACTTAATGTAATTCCACACCAGTATTAATGGTATATGTCTCTGTGTGTAGAACTTCTGTAACGCATATGAAAGAATAAACAAGTAAAACCATGCAGAGAAAAAATCATAGAGGACTCCTTGTTCTATCAAATTCTAAAACATATTACAAATCTGTAGTAATCAAAATAGTGTGGCAGCAGCACCAAAATAGACAAGGAAAACAGTGGAAAACGATGTCCAGAAATAAACACAAGTATAAGAATTTAGTACATAATAAACGGTGCTTCAAATAATAAGGAAGAGATTGATTATTCAATAGTTAATATCATAAAAAGTAACTAATATTTTGGAGAAATGATTAAGTTCCTAATGCATACTTTATAAAAATTTAACTTCCTTAAAACTATAAGTGTAAAATATGAACCCACAAAAGTAATGAAGACACTTGCAGGTAAAAATGTCTATCATTCTGGGAGAGGGAAGCCCTTTTAAAATATGACGCCAAAAACAGAAACCATAAAACAATAAAAGTGAAAGATTTAATTACATAATAATTATGTAAATATGGCAAAAAAGTTAAAATTAAAAACAAACCACAAACTAAGAATACGTGAAGTAGACAAAGGGTAGATAAAGAGAGTGGCTACTCCAATAGAAAAAAAAATAGACCAATGTATAAAGAGACTATTTATCAAAATAGAAAAATGAATAACTGATAAATCCAAGGACTACACAAGTAATCAAGGAAATATTTTGAAACAATGAATAAACACCACTTTCACTTGTCAAATTGGGAACATTTAAAAATAATACACAATGCTAGTGAGTATGTGAGGAATTAGGTACATTTATATTTTGCCCATGGATATATAAATTGTTATAATATTACTGAAAAACAATTTGATAAGTTACCAAAGTCATTTAAAAAAGTATATTTTTCTTTGGTGAGCAACCCAGCTACTAGAAATTTATACTAAAAAAATACTTAGATAAGTGTGTAAGTATGTTCTTAGCATATTGTTCATAAAGTGCTATTTAGAACATTTTTGAAAATTGCTAAGAACCTAATTTTCCAATAGTAAAGGGCAAGAATGTTCAACACAATATGATTTTTTATAAAAGAAAAAATGGAAACAATCTAAAATTTCAATAGTGAGTCATCAGTGTGGTAGTTTTGGATCTACTCATATGGCAAGATGTTCACAATATCTTTTTGAACAGAAAGGTTGCAAAGCATGAAAATATACAGATTTTCATGAGGGAAAAATACATATATACACATAATTAGAAAGTTTGGTAGACTTTGAATCTCCAATTTAAATTTACTCAATTTGAATGTGATTATGAGTTTGAGTGTGATTAAAGTTTTTTCTTTCTTGCAAAGCAGTACAAATGGTAGTTTTGCTTATGTAGGCAAACAGTACATGGAAAGAAAATATTAACTTGCAATGTAATAAAGAAATGATTTCTTTGGGGGCCTTAAGCTCAAACCTTCAAATTTGTACTGTTTCCTTGTGGAATTATTTCATCAAACTGAAATTAAAACCAAAAGGTCTAACTGGGTCTGGTCAGCTTGCCATGCTGTCCCAGATAACTGCTGGAAAGGTCCATCTTCTGCAAAAGCATCAAGCAACAATTATGATTGAAACCTTGCATGGAGCTTATCCATTCATTCAGCTAATATTAACTGAGCACTTTCATTTATCCCAGTGAACTTCCTGTTGGGGTAGGTTGTTTATAACTGGTGCTCTCAGCAGAACTGATGAAAGTAGCAAAGAGGCAAAGCCTAGTACTGGTGCCAGAAGAGGGAGGACATGTATCAGAACTTAAGCTTACGGCAAGAATGAGCCTAAGACATGACCCAAGTGAAAATGCAAGGAATCTGACCATGAACATCAGCAACTGCTGCATTTTTAAGTTATATTTTTGTCACATTCATTCAAGAATCTTCATAGATCACTTACATATTATTTTCAAAACACTTTCTGAGATAGGTAACTGACTCACTGTGACCCCTAAGTGAAGACCCTCAGCTATGTTGGTTAGATGGGTCTGCCATACACATTGGGAAGCCAACTCCATCGGAAGTAACTTCTTTTCTGGGTGGTGGGCTGCCTTGGTGAAGAGACTGGGAGAGTGGGGATGGTGAGGGGTGTTCTATGGAGCTGAAGCTGATAGCATGGGGTCTTTTTCCACCAGGCTTACTCCACAGCTGATTCTAGGACCCGAAATGAAGAAGGCTGGGGTTGATAAACCAGAGACCACCCAAGCATGACAGGAGGACCAACACAAATATTGATGACTGGGATAAGAAGTTAGGGAACTGGAAAGTTGGGGAGAAGGAATGGGGGCCAAGATAAAATGGGTACCTGGAGGGCCCTTTTGATCCAACCCATGAGGGTAGAGATTATTGCCTTTGGAGAGTTCCCACCTCTCTGTATTGAGCTTTCCCAAACTCCAGGCACAGCCAAGCCTCAGCTGGAATAATCTTTATCCAAGTCAACTTCTTTTCTGTCTCTTATGTGAATCCATTTAAAAGTTTTAAACTTTGTATACTGCTATTAAATGGAAAACCAGTCTCATTTATCATAAAAGAGATGGTAATTGTGAAAGTATACAACAAAAGCCAGACATTAGTATTTAAACATTTTCCACTGAAGGTTCTGAGCCTAGAGCTCACTGTCTATTTGTTAAAAAGGAACATTAGCTGTTTGGGATTGACATGTACATACTGCTATATTGAAAATGGATAACCAACAAGGACCTACTGTATAGCACAGGGAACTCTGGTCAGTATTATGTAACAACCTAAGTGGGAAAAGAATTTGAAAAAGAATAGATACGTGTATATGTATAACTGAATCACTTTGCTGTACACCTGAAATTAACACAACATTGTTAACTCTACTCCAATATGAAATAAAAAGTTTAAAAATGAACAAATAAATAATAAATAAAGAACGTTAGCTGGAGTTAGGGAGGCCATAGAGACCAGCACAAATGCAGACTTCCTCCCTGAGCTCATCAGAAGGACTGAGAGCATTTCAAAGAAAGCCACTCTTGTTCTTCTGTGGGCTTCGGTGGTTGTTAACTCCTTTTTTGGTGCAACACATAAAATCATAGGCCACCCTGAACAAAATTACACTGTGAACCTCCAAGGTGTGTCTTCCTTTTACAAGGCACGTTGCTCAGAGGCCTAGCGACTGGCTGGGAGCAAGGTGCCCTGGAACAGAGGGACCCAGAGACCCTGGAGGCCACTCTCACTCTCAGTGCCTGATGGTGGCAGGGAAGATGTCTGGCCCCATGTACCCAGGGAGCAAAGGTGTTTGAGGGAGGACCCCAAGAGGCAGGCAGTGCTGAACACACCCCTGTGACATTGTGCAAAGACCTCAGCTTAGAGCCCATGGGACATTCAGAGACCATGGGACAGAGGTAGCCCTTGGCACAGGATAAGCCAACTGTCACTGGAGACTTTGAGAAAGAGAGGTCTGAAGTGTCTCTCCATGGGGAAGGCTCAGGAGGGGATGGAAAGTTGGGCTCAGGGCAGTCAGGTCAGCCATGGGTGTGGTGAGATGTAACCTAGAGCCCCAGTTCAGTGGGGCAGGAGGAGGGTATGCAAGAGCTGAGCATGAGGACTCCTATCTCACTTCCCCCTCCTTCCTCTCCCCCTCCCATTCCCCCACTTCCCCCACACTCTGCCATACCCTGTCAGAGCCCTGCATTATCAGGGCAGCGGGTCTTGGGATCGTCCGGTCCAAGTCCCTCATCTTACAAATGGGAAGACCGAGGCCCAGTGAAGAGTATGCCTGATCCACACTGCAGAGTTGGTCTGCACTTCCCACCCCACAAGGGCATGGCCACCCCAGGAGCAGGCCCTTGTCCACCAGCTGCTGACCCAGCCTCATTTTTGTGTTCCACAGGTTGCTAAGTGGAAGCACATCTCTGACTGTCCCCTGGGGACACTTATGGCTGGTGACCTCGAGGTGAGAGGACCCACTCAGCCAGTCACAGCTTTGAGGTTGGGGAGCTCTCCTGACAACCCCAAACTGCAGAGAAAATTCACATTAAAGAAAAGGAAATAAAATGTTTTTCTTACAAGTACTGAGGACTCACAGTAACCTCTTGAACAGTTTTTTCTTTTCAGTTACATGATTTCAGCCCTAAATCATTAGAACTTCCCTCTAGAACAACTGACCCTCAATTTGCTGTTCCCTGAACCTGGCCCTCACAGTCACGCCCCCTCACTGCCCTGCACTGAGTAGAGGCAGAGAGCACGGTACTCCCTCTTCACTCCAGCTGTGGCTCAGGTCCCCTGCACTGCTCTTGTCCACAGTGAAACATGAGGGCTGGAGCAAGTGATGGACACATTCGGCCTCTGGGTCCGCCTGTGACACTAGAGAGTGTTAGATGATCAGAACTCTCAGACTCCATCAGCTCTCAAATATTGAAGACAGAGCTGCAGGGAGAGAGCGAGAGAGAGAGAGAGAGAGAGAGAGAGAGAGAGAGAGAGAGAGGAAGGAAGGGAGGGAGGGAGGAAGGAAGGAAGGAAGGGAGGAAGGAAGGAAGGAAGGAAGGAAGGAAGGAAGGAAGGAAGGAAGGAAAGAAGGAAGGAAGGAGAGAGGGAGGGAGAGAGGGAGGAAAGAAAAGAGAGAAAGAAAGATAGAAAGAGAGGAATGAAAGAAGGAAGGAGGGAAGAAAGAAAGAAAGAAAGAAAGAAAGAAAGAAAGAAAGAAAGAAAGAAAGAAAGAAAGAAAGAAAAAGAAAGAAAGAAAGAAAGGAAGGAAGGAAGGAAGGAAGGAAGGAAGGAATAAAGAAAGAAAGGAGGAAGGAAGGAAGGAAGGAAAGAAAGAAAGGAAGGAAGGAAGGAAGAAAGAAAGGAAGAAGGGAGGGAGGGAGGAAGGAAGGAAGAAAGGAAAGAAAGGAGAAGGAGAAAGAGAGAAAGACAAAGGGGGAGGGAGGGAGGGAAGAGAAGTGTTTTTCTGGAAGGACTGAGGGAGGGAGCTCAAATCTGAGATGCTCAAATCTGACATGGGAGCTGGGAAAACAGGAAGTGGGCAAACGGCCTGATGCTCCCCTCCCACCACGTGCTGACATAGAACAACTTCCTCACCTGCTGCCAGGCCTGTGTTGACAGGTGCTAGAGGACAAAGGCACAGAAAGAGTCCTTGCCCTGGATGCTGTCACAGTGCTGTGAGGAGAAGTCAGTGTATCCAATGAGGGACTAGAGAGTAGTACCCACCTTGTTCCAGACCCTCAGTGAATGCTGGACCATCTTCTGCTTAGATCTGAAATGTGTGAGTACACAGCGGTACTTACATGACTCTCTCCTCTATGTCCTTATATGACGCCCCAACCCCGCCCCTTCCCTTGAGGCCAGGGGCTCTACCTTTCTATCACTACACCACCAACACCTAGCACCACGCACGCCTGGCTCATCACTGGGACTGAGTCGGTGATGAGTGAACAGATGAAGGAATGAATGGATGAAGGGTGTGAATGTGTTCAGGGAATGAGGAGCTGTCTGGGAGCCTTGGTAGCTTCAGAAGGTAGGCAGGGTGTGTGCAGTCAGAGGAAAGAACCAGATGAGGTGCTCTGATGGTACCACACTGCTAACCAGCCCAGAGTCACATGTGTCCTTGGCTACTTGGTTGAATTCAGGACCCTACCTGTCCTTTGGTCATTTGGTGAGACAGCCTGGTCCCAGGAAAAAAGCATCTCATTCTTTTCCACCAGGTTTCACTAATGGCGGAGGAGAGTGAGGCTCAGGGAGGAGCTCAAAGCAATTATTTTTGGAGATATTGAATTTTACTATTAAAAATCAACTCTAATTTTGCCTCAGAATGTACTTAAAAAGCATGTGAAAAAATAATCTCTCATAATTCCACACCTTTTAAAATTATTTGCATTAATAACATACGTCCACAGTCCTCATCCCACTCCTTAGAACGATTGATGACAGGATGAAGGTTTGATATGTATCTTTCTCATCTGTTTCCTGTGCTTCGATAGATATATTTATATACATATTTCTTTTTCTTCAAACGTTAAAATGATGCCATGTGTATGACTCCAAAAATTGCTTTCAAATTTAACCATATGTAATAGGTATTTCTCTGCATCAATATATTGAGGTCTACTTCATTCTTGTTCATGGCTGCATAGTTTTCAATTCAATCACTACACTGAATGTATTTATCTCTTCCCTTATTAATGGACATTCATAAGGTGTCCAATTTTACATCAATTTTGGTGGATGTTACTTCACACAGTGCTGTAGGAGAGACATCCCTTGTACACATACCTGCATTTTTTTAACATCTTTATTGGAGTATAATTGCTTTACAATGGTGTTAGTTTCTGCTTTAAAACAAAGTGAATCAGCTATATGTATATATATACCCCCATATCTCCTCCCTCTTGCGTCTCCCTCCCACCTTCCCTATCCCACCCCTCTAGGTGGTCACAAAGACACTGAGCTAATTCGGTGCTATACAGCTGCTTCCCACTAGCTATCTATTTTACATTTGGCAGTATATATAGCTACATGCCACTCTCTCACTTCATCCCAGCTTACCCTTCCCCCTCCCCGTGTCCTCAAGTCCATTCTCTACATCTATCTCTTTATTCGAGCCCTGCACCTAGGTTCTTCATAACCATTATTATTATTATTTTTAGATTCCATATATATATGTGTTAGCACACAGTATTTGTTTTTCTCGTTGACTTACTTCACTCTGTATGACAGACTCTAGGTCCATCCACATCACTACAAATAACTCAGTCTTGTTTCTGCTTATGGCTGAGTAATATTTTATTGTATATATGTGCCACACCTTCTTTATCCATTCATCTGTTGATGGACACTTAGGTTGCTTCCATGTCCTGGCTATTGTAAATAGAGTTGCAATGAACATTGTGGATACATGACTCTTTTTGATTATGGTTTTCTCCAGGAATATGCCCAGGAGTAGGATTGCTGAGTCATATGGTAGTTCTATTTTTAGTTTTTTAAGGAACTTCTATACTGTTCTCCATAGTGGCTGTATCAATTTACATTCCCACCAACAGTGCAAGAGGGTTCCCTTTTCTCCACACCCTCTCCAGCATTTACTGTTTATAGATTTTTTGATCATGGCCATTCTGACTGGTGTGAGGTGATAACTCATTGTACATTTGATTTGCATTTCTCTAATGATTAGTGATGTTGAGCATTCTTTCATGTGTTTGTTGGCTATCTGTATACCTTCTTTGGAGAAATGTCTATTTAGGTTTTCTGCCCATATTTGGATTGGGTTGTTTGTTTTTTTGATACGAAGTTGCATGTGCTGCTAGTAAATTTTGGAGATTAATCCTTTGTCAGTTGTTTCATTTGCAAATATTTTCTCCCATTCTGAGGGTTGTCTTTTCATCTTGTTTATGGTTTCCTTTGCTGTGAAAAACCTTTTAAGTTTCAGCAGGTCCCATTTGTTTATTTTTGTTTTTATTTCCATTTCTCTAGGAGGTGGGTCAAAAAGGATCTTGCTGTGATTTTTGTCATAGAGTGTTCTGCCTAAGTTTTCTTCCAAGAGTTTTATAGTGTCTGGCCTTACATTTAGGTCTTTAATCCATTTTGAGTTTACTTTTGTGTATGGTGTTAGCGAGTGTTCTAATTTCATTCTTCTACATGTAGCTGTCCACTTTTCCCAGCACTTATTGAAGAGGCTGTCTTTTCTCCATTGTATATTCTTGCCTCCTTTATCAAAAATAGGGTGACCATAAGTGCATGGGATTATTTCTGGGCTTTCTATCCTGTTCCATTGATCTATATTTCTGTTTCTGTGCCAGTACCATACTTTCTTGACTACTGTAGCTTTGTAGTGTAGTCTGAAGTCAGGGAGTCTGATTCCTCCAGCTCCGTTTTTCTTTCCCAAGATTGCTTTGGTTACTCGGGGTCTTTTGTGTTTCCACACAAATTGTGAAATTTTTGGATCTAGTTCTGTGAAAAATGCCATTGGTAGTTTGATAAGGATTGCATTGAATCTGTAGATTGCTTTAGGTAGTATAGTCATTTTCACAATGTTGATTCTTCCAAGGCAAGAACATGGTATAACTCTCCATCTGTTTGTATCATCTTTAATTTCTTTCATCATTGTCTTATAGTTTCCTGCATACAGGTCTTTTGTCTCCTTAGGTATGTTTATTCCTAGGTATTTTATTATTTTTGTTGCAGTGGTAAATGAGAGTGTTTCCTTAATTTCTCTTTCATATTTTTCATCATTAGTGTATAGGCATGCAAGAGATTTCTGTGCATTAATTTTGTATCCTGCTACTTTACCAAATTCATTGATTAGCTCTAGTAGTTTTCTGGTAGCATCTTTAGGATTCTCTATGTAGAGTATCATGTCATCTGCAAACAGTGGCAGCTTTATTCCTTCTTTTCTGATTTGATTCTCTTTTATATATTTTTCTTCTCTGAATGCTGTGGCTAAAACTTCCAAAACTATGTTGAATAATAGTGGTGACAGTGGACAACCTTGTCTTGTTCCTGATCTTAGAGGAAATGTTTTTAGTTTTTCACCATTGAGAATGATGTTGACTCTGGGTTTGTCATATATGGACCTTATTATGTTGACGTATATTCCCTCTATGCCTACTTTCTGGAGGGTTTTTATCATAAATGGATGTTGAATTTTGTCAAAAGATTTTTCTGCATCTACTGAGATGATCATATGGTTTTTATCCTTCAATTAGTTAATATGGTGTATCACATTGATTGATTTGCATATATTGAAGAATCCTTGCATTCCTGGGATAACCCTACTTGATCATGGTGTATAATCATTTTAATGTGCTGTTGGATTCTGTTTGCTAGTATTTTGTTGAGGATTTTTGCATCTATGTTCATCAGTGATATTGGCCCATAGTTTTCTTTCTTTGTGACATCTTTTTCTGGTTTTGGTATCAGAGTGATAGTGGCCTCGTAGAATGAGTTTGGGAGTGTTCCTCCCTCTGCTATATTTTGGAAGAGTTTGAGAAGGATAGGTGTTAGCTCTTCTCTAAATATTTGTTAGATTTCACCTGTGAAGCCATCTGGTCTTGGACTTTTGTTTGCTGGAAGATTTTTAATCACAGTCTCAGTTTCAGTGCTTGTGATTGGCCTGTTTATATTTTCTATTTCTTCCTGGTTCAGTCTCAGAAGGTTGTGCTTTTCTAAGAATTCATCCATTTCCTCTAGGTTGTCCCTTTGATTGGCATATAGTTGCTTGTAGTAATCTCTCACGATCCTTTGTATTTCTTCAGTGTCGGTTGTTACTTCTCCTTTTCCATTTCTAATTCTATTGATTTGAGTCTTTTCCCTTTTTTTCTTGATGAGTCTGGCTAATGGTTTATCAATTTTTTTTATCGTCTCAAAGAACTAGCTTTTAGTTTTTTTGATCTTTGCTACTGTTTCCCTCATTTCTTTTTCATTTATTTCTGATCTGATCTGTATGATTTCTTTCCTTCTCCTAACCTTGGGGTTTTTTGTTCCTCTTTATCTGATTGCTTTAAATGTATGGTTAGGTTGTTTATTTGAGATGTTTCTTGTTTCTTGAGGTAGAATTGTATTGCTATATACTTCCCTCTTAGAACTGCTTTTGCTGCATCCCATAGGTTTAGGGTCATCGTGTTTTTCTTTATTTTCATTTTTTTCTAGGCTTTGTTTTTTGTTTTTTTTTTTCCAGAGTATATGGGTCTCTCACTGTTGTGGCCTCTCCCATTGCAGAGCTCAGCGGCCATGGCTCACAGGACTAGCTGCTCCGTGGCATGTGGGATCTTCCCAGACCAGGGCATGAACCCATGTCCCCTGCATCTGCAGCTGGACTCTCCACCACTGCGCCACCAGGGAAGCCCTTTTCTAGGTATTTTTTTATTTCTCTTTGAGTTCTTCAGTGATCTCCTGGTTATTTAGTAGTGTATTTTTTTAGCCTCCATGTGTTTCTATTTTTTTTACAGATTTTTTCCTGTAATTGATATCTAGTCTCATAGCATTGTGGTTGGAAAAGATACTTGATACAATTTCAATTTTCTTAAATTTACCAAGGCTTGATTTGTGACCCAAGATATGATCTTTCCTAGAGAATGTGCAATGAGAACTTGAGAAGAAAGTGTATTCTGTTGTTTTTGGATGGAATGTCCTATAAATATCAGTCAAGTCCATCTTGTTTAATGTATTATTTAAAGCTTGTGTTTCCTTATTTAAGTTCATTTTGGATGATCTGTCCGTTGGTGAAAGTGGGGTTTAAAATCCCCTACTATGATTGTTTTACTGTCGATTTCCCCTTTTATGGCTGTTAGCCTTTGCCTCATATATTGAGGTGATCCTATGTTGGATGCATAAATACTTACAGTTGTTATATCTTCGTCTTGGATTGATCCCTTAATCATTATGTGATGTCTGTCTTTGTCTCTTGCAATAGTCTTTATTTTAAAATCCATTTTGTCTGATATGAGAACTTCAAGCATTTTTCTGACCACAAAGTTATGAAACTAGAAATCAATTGCAAGAAGAAAATTTGAAAAATTCACAAATATGTTGAGATTAAACAACATGCTACTGAACAACCAATGGGTCAATTTAAAAAATTCAAAGGGAAAATCAAAAACTACCTTGAGATAAATGAAAATGGAAATAAAAGATTCTAAAATCTATAAGATGCAGCAAAGCAGTTTTAAGAAGAAAGTTCATAGTAATGCAGGCTTACCTCAAGAAAAAAAAATAACAAAAAGTTCAAATAACTTTACACTAAGGAAACCAGAAAAAGAAAATAACAAACAAAGCCCAGAGGTAATAGAAAGAAATAATAGAGATCAGAGTGGAAATAAATGAAATGGAGACTTTAAAAATTAGAAAATGTCAATGAAAGAAAGAGCTGATTCTTTGAAAAGATAAACAAAATTGACAAACCTTTAGCTAGACTCACCAAGCAAAGAAGAGAGAGGGTTCAAATAAATAAAATCAGAAATGAAAGATGAGGAGTTACAACTGATAACAGAAAAAATTTTAAACATCATAAGAGACTACCATGAACAACTGTATACCAACCAATAGGACAACCTATAAAAAAATGGATAAATTCCTGGAATATACAACCTTCCAAGACTGAATCATGAAGAAATAGAAAATCTGAATAAACCAATTATTCATGAGGAGATTGAATCAGTAATAATAATTTTTAAAAAACGCTCCCAACAAACAAAAGTGCAGCACCAGATGGCTTCAGTGGTTAATTTTACCAAACATTCAAAGAAGACTTAATACCTAAACTTTCAATGCTTTAAAAAAATAAAATAGCTGGAAACACTTCCAAACTCATTCTACAAATCCAATATTACCCTGATACAAAAACCAGACAAAGATGCCACACACACACACACACACACAAATTACAGGCTAATGTTCATGATGAACATAAATGCAAAACTCTTCAAAAAAATATTGGCAAACCAAGTTCAACAATATATTAAAATAATCTAACACCATGATCACGTGGGATTTACTCCCGGAACACAGGGATGGTTAAACATTTGCAAATCAGTGAAAATGATACACCACATTAGTAAAATGAAGGAGAAAAATCATATAATCCTCTCAATAGATGCAGAAAAAGCATTTGACAAAATTCAACATCCATTTATGATTAAAAACTCTCAACAAAATGGGTATATAAGGAATATACCATAACATAATAAAGGCCGTATATGACAAACCCACAGCTAACAGTATACTCAATGGTGAAAAACTGATAGTTTTTCCTCTAAAATCAGAAACAAGAGAAGGATGCCCACTCCTGGCACTTTTATTCAACATGGTATTGGAAGTCCAAGCAACAGCAATTAGGCAAGAAAAAGAAAAAGAAGTCATCTAAATTTCAAAGGAAGAAGTAAAAATATCACTATTTATAGATAACAAGGTACTATATATAGAAAACCCTAAATACTCCACAAAACACTGTTAGAACTAATAATTCAGTAAAGTTGCAGGATACAAAATCAATATAGAGAACTCTTTTGAGTTTCCATGCACTAATAACAAACCATGAGAAAGATAAATTAAGGAATCAATCCCATTTACAATTGCATAAAAAAAAGACTAGGAATAAATTTAACCAAGAAGATGAAAGACATATACACTGAAAACTATAAGACATTGTTGAAAGAAATTTAAGAAAACACAAATAAATAGAAAAATATTTCATACTTATGGATTGGAAGAATTAATACTGTTAAAATGCCCATATTACCCAAAGCAATCTACAGATTCAGTGTAATTTCTATCAAAATTCTGATGTCATTTTTCACAGAACTAGAACAAATAAGTCTAAACTTTGTATGGAACCACAAAAGACCTCGAATAGCCAAAGAAATATTGAGAAAGAACAAAACTGAAGGTATCATACTTTCTGATTTCAAACTATGCTACAAAACTATAGTAATTAAAATAGTTTTGTACTGCTATAGAAACAGACACACAGATGTATGGAATGGAATAAAGAGCCCAGACATGAACCCACACTTATATCAGCAACTAATTATGACTCTTGGCTCTTTTAGCCAAGAATATCCAATAGGGAAAAGAGAGTCTCTTCAAAAAATGGCATTGGGCAAACTGGACAGCCACATGAAAAACAACGAAACTAGACCACTGTCTTAAACCATACAGAAAATATAACTCAAAATGGATTAGTCTTGAATCTAAGACTGGAAACCATAAAACCATTAGAAGAAAACATAGGCAGTAGGCTCCTTACCTTGGTCTTGGTGATTATTTTTGTACATGTGACTCCAAAAGTGAAGGCAACAAAAACAAAAACTAGTGCAACTACATCAAACTGTAAAGCTTCTGTACAGCAAAGAAAACAATGGGCAAAATGAAAAGGCAACTTACCGAATGGGAGAAAGTATTTACAAATCATATATCTGATAAGGCATTAATATCCAAAATATGAAAGGAACTCAGACAACTCAATAGCAAAAAACCCATGCAATCTGATTTTAAAATGGGCAGACGATCTAAATAGACATTTTTTTCAAAGAAGACATACAGATGGCCAATAGGCTCTTGAAAAGATACTAATGTCACTAATTATCAAAGAAATGCAAATCAAAACAACCATGAGATGTCACCTCACACCTGTTAGAATGGCTATTGTAAACAAGACAAGGAATAACAAGTGTTGGAGAGGATGTGAGGAAAAAGGAACCCTAGTACACTACTGGTAGGAATGTAAATTGGTGCAACCACTATAGAAAATAGCATGGAAGTTCCTCAAAAAATTAAAAATAGAACTTCCATATCATCCAGCTATTCCACTTCTGGGTATTTATCTGAGGAATACAAAGACACTAATTCCAAAACTTATATGCACCCCTATGTTCATTGCAGCATCATTTATAATAATCAAGATATGGAAACAACTTAGGTGTCCATCAACAGATGAATGGATGAAGAAATTATGGATTACTACTCAGCCATTAAAAAGAAGGTAATCTTGTCATTTAAAACAATATGGGTGGAACTTGAGGGTATTATGCTAAGTGAAATAAGTCAGACAGAGAAAGACAAATAACATACGGTTTCATTTATATGTGGAATCTAAAAAACAAAACAAATGAACAAACAAAACAATGCACATAGATACAAAAACAGACTGGTAGTTTAGCAAAGGAGAAGAGAGCTAGGGGGTGAGCAAAATGGGTGAAGGGGGTCAATTGTATGGTGATGGATGGTAACAAAACTTACTGTGGTGGGCTTCCCTGGTGGCGCAGTAGTTGAGAGTCCGCCTGCCGATGCAGGGGACACGGGTTCGTGCCCTTGTTTGGGAAGATCCCACATGCCACGGAGCGGCTGGGCCCATGAGCCATGGCCGCTAAGCCTGCGCGTCCGGAGCCTGTGTCCGCAACGGGAGAGGCCACAACAGTGAGAGGCCCACGTACCACAAAAAAAAAAAAAAAAAAAAAACTTACTGTGGTAAACACTTTGTAGTATATACATATCTAATTTTTATGTTGTACACCTGAAACTAATATAATTTTATATGCCAATTTTACTCAATAAAAAAAGCAAAACAAAACAAAGAGGGATATTTCAGTTAAGATTTGTTTTATGCGGAACAAGAGCCTGAAAAATAGTGGCTAAATCAAGAAGGGAGTTACTTCTCTATCATGAAAACATATCTAGAGGTATGCAGACCAGGAGTAGTATGAAGGGTTCATAGTGTCATCAAAGACTCTGGAAGTCTCTCATCTTTTCCTCCTGTCCTCAGTATGTTGCTTTTACTCTTGGATTCTTGGACATTATCTGTTCAGACATCTGTCCCATTCTCTCTTTCTGGGACAATAATTATATATATGTTAAACATTTTCACCATGTCCCACATGTTTGTTATGTTCTTTTTTATATTTTCCATTCTTTTTTTCCTCAATCACATCAGTCTGAATATGTCCTCCTGACCTATGTTCTGTCTCACAACTTTTACAGTTAGGTCTAATCTGCTGTTAAAACCTTCTGCTGAGTTCTTAATTTCAATTTTATTTTTAAATTCCAGAATTTCTCTTTAAACCTCCTTATGTTTTCCAGTTATCTGCTGAAGTTTCTTATCCTGTTATATAATTTTTAAACATATGAATCATGTTTACTTTAAAAGTCTTGTCTAACTCAAATGTCTATGTTATTTATGGGTCCGTTTCTATCGGCTGTATTTCCTCTTGGTTTTAGTCACGTTGCCCTTATCTTCTAGCATGCCTGGTGAATTTTTACTGAAAGTAAGATGTTGTAGATGAAAACTAAGTTTAGGTTCCAAAATGATGATATCTTCCTCCAAAGACTTGCTTTTATTTCTGGCAGGCAGTTAGGGAATGAGTAGTATGTCTCATTCCAATTCAGATTGAGCTGATTTGCAATACTAATTTATTTCGCCACCACATTTTTATAAGGACTCATCTATTTCATGACCATTTCTAGGGTAAGGCATTATAGGGTCGCAGCTGAGGCCTGGGGTGTTTGCCATGACCCCTCCTGCTTGATGGGTCTGCACTGTAATGTTCGGCCATGTCCCTCAGCCTTCTCAGACTGCTAAATGCTCTTCTCAGCTCTCAGTATCTCAGCCAGTGCTTTCTGCTGTTTTCAGCCTCTAAACCACCACACTGGAATTGACAAATGCCTTAGTGGGGAAAGAGGCAGGGAATTTGAGGCTTATTTAACTTCCCTTTTTTAAGAATCTCACAGATATGTACCTGCATGGACACAGTGGCTCAACCTTGCAGGCGATAAGATTCCTCAATGAGCTTCAGCCCTCTGTGTGGTGGGTGGTAGTTTAATAAGCACATCAAGGCTCCCATGACCTTTCTCAGCATGACCCGATTACTCTGCTGATGACATCTTGTGTTCCCTACCCTTGACCTTGGGAAGAATCCAGCAGAAAGACTGAGATGTCTGGTTGGGCAAAGGGTCAGAAAGGCTTTGGAACCCCAGTATTTTTTCCTTAGACCCCTGACTGATGATGGAGCGCACAGCATCTCTCGCCCTCCTGCTCTTTGGTCTCTTGAATCCTTACCACCGTGATAGCTCCCAAGACATTCAAATAGATGTTTTGAAGAAAATAATAAAACAAACAAAACCCTTCAGCTTTTCTAGTTGTTCTCGGTAGAAAGATTGATCTGCTAAACTTAGATACCAGTACCAGAAGTGGAAGCAACTTAAATTTTAAAATTCATGGTCTTAAATGATTGCAAATACTCCAGCCAATTTATGTCCAAGACTTCCAACATTAGAAGGGGCCAAATAAGGACCACCCCTCCCTCTAAGGAGACATCAAGGAAGTGCAGCACAATACCATTTACATCTGATTGGACAAAACTTAATCCTGTGGCTACACTGAGATGCAAAGGAGGCTGAGAAATGTAGTCTTAGTACATAGTTGTCCAGTTAAAAGTCAGGATTTTGTTACTAAGAAAAAAGGGGAGAATGTATGCTGAGGGTGAGCAACTAGCACTCACTGCCCACAGGGATGTTCCAAAAATATCCTTTGTAAGAAATTTCCTAACTAGGCTGAGAAATAATGTAAGAGCTATGAAGATGTTTTGGGGGGAAAGCTGCAGTATGAAAATGTACTAAATTATTAAAGAGTGTTATAAATAATGTCTGATTAGCATAAGACACAAAAATATATTTCAGGGCAGAGGAAAGAAAGGTGGCCATGTGTAAAAGAGTTGCAAATTCAAATGCCTATAACCATCAGGGACATTACTGGTATAGGGTGGCAAATCCCGCATTCTTTGTGGTAGTAATTGACGGGCCTGCGTAGGTACCACTCTCGCACAATGACCAACTTGCCGCGCTCTCTAATATCACAGACCCTTGAGGCTGGATCTCGACTTGGCCACGAACACGACTAATAAGTGGCAGAACCAAGTCTGGATATCGGCATGGTTTCTTGAAGAGCTGTCTTTGGAGTGAAAAGGATAGTATCTAGATCCTGGCCCTGCCACTTACCTTCTAATCTTGGGCGTGCTCTTTAACCCTGTTGAGCCTAGTTTTCCGTATAGAAAGGCAGAAATGCTTATAATAGTAAAAACCTCAGAGGACTGTTGTGAGGCTCAAACTAGAGGACAGTGCCCTCTCCAGGGCAGCCAGTCATCAGGAAATATATCCTCCCAGTGTTCCCTTTCACAGATGGACATTGTGGCAGCCAAACCCCATAGACATCAGCATCTGAGGGCCTTCATTGTTTGGTCAGGTGATAGTCACCTGTCAGGTGTTGTCAATCACATGCCACCAAGCAGAAGCTTAGGGACGGCAAACACGGTGGTCTGGGCACCGATAAGTCCTCTTTGTTTTACCCTCATGATTCTGATTCCTCTTGGCTGGTTCCCAAATCTTCACTATTAGATTGGATAATCCCACTTTTAATAAGGCTCAGGATATTTGGCTCCCTTGGGGGACTGCGATCACAGCAGTGAAGGGTATTAAAATGAAGCTGAATGCCATGCAGAACACTTACCCTTTAAGCTGTGTGTATGTGGATATGGTGTTTTGCATGTGCACACACAAGGGATGTGTGTGTGCATGTCTGTGTGTGCCTTCTCTTAGCCTTCTAAGATTTTTTCGTAAATAGAATATTACATTGAGCACCTACTTTATTTGCGATGTTAACACAGAACACTGCAGAATCAGTTCAAAACTCAGGTTTTCTAAATCAATGACATTATTAACTTCCAAATTCTATGTTTTTATTTCTCCTAAATGGCATTAGCTCTATATTAGCCTTAAGTGCATAGTAACACCTCATGAGACCCCAGAAACACTAAGTTAATACACAGTTGAATTTATTTCAAGTTATTTGAACTGTGCTTGTTTTTTTTTTTTTGTTGTTGTTGTTGTTTTGTGGGTTTTTTTGCGGTACGCGGGCCTGTCTCTGTTGTGGCCTCTCCCGTTGCGGAGCACAGGCTCCGGACGCGCAGGCTCAGCGGCCATGGCTCCGCGACATGTGGGACCTTCCCGGACCGGGGCACGAACCCATGTCCCCTGCATCGGCAGGCGGACTCTCAACCACTGCACCACCAGGGAAGACCTGTGCTCGGTATTTTTAAACTTAGTATACACTGAGTAGTAATCAGGGATTTGACTTGCTCCCATTTATAATAATAGATTTTGAGGGCCAGTTTTTCACCCCCCTGACGTGACTATTTCAGTAATCAAGAGGCCACACTAAAAAATAATTGGTAGAGAACAGAGAAAAGAAATATACAGAGTTACTAATATACACCAGGGTTTAAGCTGACATGAGATTTTTATCTTAATTATCGGGAAAATTTGTACTCCCACTATCTAATTCAATTTGCATGCATCGGTAGACACTTATTAAAGGTAATATTACATCTGTCATTTTAAGACTGGTGAGAATTTTATCATATGAGCTGCATGAAACAGCCACTCTATTATGTACAGAACTCTTTTGTATGGCTTAAAATAACCGGCATTGCATCCTAATTAAGTATTTTTTGTAATTGTCTTCAGGGCAGTCATAGTCTTGTCCATTTTGTGTCCATCTTGTAAGTTATTTGGACACAGAATTGAAGTTGCAGGAATGTACTTTTCCTCCTCTCTGCTTTCTCATTCTGTATGAAAAATGAGAGCTTTACTAATAAAATGTAAACTGGAATCACATGTTCAAATAAGGTTTTATGAGGAGCATGCAATGCATAAACCCATCTCAGAATTCTCCACTGCATTTAGAATTCTGCTGTATACAGATATATTAGGCTGCTGAGGCATTAGCAGTTGAATACATTAGGGTTATTTTTTAGATGAGTTTATTAGATTTGTACTTTTGTATAAAATGAATTGGTGGAGTGCTAATATAACATCATCAATTCAGGATAACAATGGCAGTTTCTAAGCATAAAGCCCTAAAATGCCATTAGATGTTGATACCATACATTCCCCAAAATAAGCCCACAGATTTCTGCTTTGAGCTTCAGGACTCTGTGAGGTTGGAGATAAAAATCCAGTTTCACGAAGCCCTCATTTAATTGTACATTTGCTCCCCCTGCTACAGCCATCTTGGTTTTGGAGCTCTTTTGTTCCACCTACTGAAGGAAATTAAAGAATGAATTAAGGAATGAAAATAAGAGTCAGTATGCAAGGCAAAAAGAGAGGGGAAAATCCAGTAGGGCAAGTGTGTCCAGACAGGAATTGCTGGTTCAGGGCTCTGGTAAAGGGTGGAAAGCGGGGATGGGAAACCTTTGAGCAGCGGGTCCCCTACCCTGCATCTGCCTGGTTTTCCTGGAAAGCCGTGTCCTCCCAGCAATGGAAGAATCAAACATTGCAGCTTTTGACTTGCTCATCCCTGGACCCACAAGTGCATTTGACATGCTCACCGACCCCTTTTCTGCTTGGTAACAGGATTTGGTTTTTCTTGTCCTATCAGAGTTCAACCAGATGTCACCCACTCATGGAATTGTCGGAGCATTCAGTTGGTCACAAAACTGCCTTCTTCAATGGGAACTTTTTAAAAAATTTAACCAAGACATTTTATCATACGATTTTATTTTATTTTATTATTTATTTATTTTATTATTTTTTTACTGAGACCAAACCCAATCTGCTGCCACTTCCTAGAGATGAACAATTTAACTTAAGTTAAATTGTTACAGCTTTTTTAATCATCGTTTTCTAATTACTTGGGTCTGTAACAGGATGCGCTCGGTCTTGGAGAATGCTGCTCCTGTTTTAAACCATCTCAGAATTCAAATATTCATGTACCTCCGCAGTGCTCTTTTTCTCCAGCAGTCAGTCATGGCAGTCATCCCCTTGCTGTCTTAACTCCCCAGATACATGGCGGAGCAGTTTCTGGGTCTTGGAGTGGAGAGGAGGGGAGGAGAGACTCCATTCTCCCTCACCCCCAGCCAGGAGAAGCAGATGAATAATTCATGGTGTCACATGGAGGTCTTCTCTGAGACTTCTCTGGAATATGTCTGAGCCGGCAAAGGACCAGGGAACTTACAAACAGTCACAGTGTGCTGTGTCAAAGAACAGTCAATCAATCTCCAAAGAAATGTGAGGAGAACAGGTTTTTCATGCCTGTGCGTTGGGAGGGAGCCAAATGTGTGTTGCCATTTGATGGTAGAATCAGTGTACACCTGTTCTGACCAGCTGTCAACATAACCTGTGTCAGAGGCAGGCATCACACCCGCCGCATCGTCACAGCAGGCCGTGTCTGCCTGACAGTCGGGACAGACAGCACCAGGAACTTGGGGACCAGGAGAGGAGGAGCTAGCAGAGCCACTGCGGGGACACAGATGTGTGAGGAGTGTGATAAAAGAAGGAAACATCTGAGGGAATAAGCTCAAACAAAACAGCAAATGTCATTTGCATTATATAATTATGGCCAACCATTGAGTCCTTTGTAATAACACTCGGTAGGCCAATGTTAAACCCACAGTGAGTGATAAAAAGGCCTCAGCTTGAAAAAAGGTCAGCATGAATTAGTATATATTTGCTGATTAATTCAGAGTGTGCCTTCATAAATTTTCTAGTCCAGGGCTCCAGCCTGGTTTGAGGCAGCCTCCTATGAAATTCAAATGTGCTTTCTTCAGCACCAACATTCCAACCAGGCACTGTGCTTTGTGGAAAACTTTATTCAGTAAACATGGACACACGCAGGCATGCAGCACTTTATAGAGATGGCTGGATTTGTGAACAGACAGATTCTGAAGAACTAGGTGCACACAGCTCCAGAGGGAAGAGGCCCTCTGTGCTGTTTCTCTGATCACACACGTTAAACAAGACGTGTGCCTGCAGACAGCACTTGCCACCCGCCTGTGGACGCCTGGCCGTGGCAGGCTTACTGGGAAGATTCCTACCTTTTTACCAAAATCTCCATAATCAAGGCTGCTGATTACAACGTTAGTCTCTTATGATGCTGTTTAGTCGACATAAGGAAAAAGCAGTTGTGTGTGTGTGTGTGTGTGTGTGTGTGTGTGTGTGTTGGGGAAGGGTGGAGTTGGGGATTAATATGCATTTAAGGAAAATATTTAGTCTAAGAGAGTTTTGGCCTAAAACTACTCTTAGGATTATAAATACAGATTCTGATTTTAGATGGAAGGAATATTAATGAGCATCTACTATGTGCAAGCTGATTTGTCACCTTTAATTCTCCCAGTTGCGCCATGATATACCAATTAGTGTCTTCATGAACCAGCTCTCCCAGCCGGCACAGTGATCAGATGATGCTGTTGGGATTTGACCACAGGTTTGATTGCATCCAAAAGCCCTTGCTTCCCATTTTACCCACATTGGCTGTCTTTGCAATTGCTTGTTACACAATTTTTGCACCTATTTTTCTTTCGGGGTGCCATGTGGCATGTGGGATCCTATTTCCCTGAGCAGGGATTGAACCCGCACCCCTTGTATTGGAAGTGCAGAGTCTTAACCACTGGACCGCCAGGAAAGTCCCCCATTTTGGTACCTATTTTCTAAATCCCTGGCCAGCTGCTCTGAGTTGGAAGCCCACATATAATATAGACACTTAGTAGATTTCAAACCCCACCCTTTCCCCAGCAAGCCAGGAACTACAGCCAGCAGCTCAACGCCATCCAAATTGCTCCAATACAAAGATCTTTACTCCTCCATCCAAACCAAGGTCTCCCCTCTGCTTCTACACAGTGGCTTTTCTTTATACAAAGGATGGACAGCCTACCCTAAAATTCTGGCTGAGGTCCCCTGCCCCTGTCAACAAAGTCTGTAATTGCACCAAGTGGCAATGAATTGCATTTCTTAAAATTTAGCAAATCTGTTGGTTTCATTGACCAACAGAGGCCCTCCCACAACAGATTTGGGCCTTGCCCAAATGTATCCCACTACATCTAGAAGAGGGGTGGCACCTACAAAAGACACTTGAGCTGAATTAGCTGAACCCAGGAGTGATGGGAAGGGTGTGACTTTTTTCTTGAACATCAGGTTTGCTGATGCTTTAGGAGAAGTGCTGGCTATGTGTCAGAAAAGGAGGAGCAGGCCAGCCGTGAAGACCAGTTGGATTATGTTACATGGTTTTAGATGTTTGTTTGGTGGACTCAAACCTAAGCTGGAAACTTTCGTTCTGTTTCATATTTTATTACAGACCAAGAGTAGGAGGTCTAGGTGGAGTTGTCAGGTAGGTTGTCAGCTACGTTACCTGGAGGAGTGGAGTGATGGCAGGACACAGACCCGGAGGTCAGCAGAGCTGCCCCTCTGCTGGGCTCTCTCCGCTTCTAGCTTGCAGAATGATGCTGGGCAAGTGTTGACCCTTCCTGGGCCTCCATTTTTCTTGACTGAAGTAAATGTTTGATCTCCAAGTGCCATCTGACTTTGACCTTATACACTTAATTACAATACCTTGTATTGTGACGTCTCTCATGGTTCACAAAGTACTCATACATATATTATACCAGAAAGAACCCTGGAGAGGTGAAGCAACTTATCCAAGGGCAAGAAGTGGAAAGTCGAAGGGTTGCAGACTGACCAGGTTTCCACAGCTCCCGCCGCATCTGGGCATTGGTGGGACAGCTCCTGAAACACGATGCTCACCCTTGTGGATGTACTGGAAATGGTCCATCTCTGAAATGGTGTTTCAACCAGTTTCTCAAGGCAGTAAACCTCCTACCCCATCCTCATCCTGTCAAGTCCACACCCTGTGGCCTCCCTGAGCTCCTGCTACCTCATCAGCAGCAGAGTGAACAGTGTTCTGCGTTGCCTGACCTTTACCCCATGGCTGTAAAGATACAGCAAAAGGTCCTAAACAATCTACAAGGGCTGCCTGTCTAGCCCCCACCTCACATACCACTGCAGCTGCTCATGCAACACTCCCCTTTGCTTCTACACATGAGCTACATGCTTCACTCAGGTCCTCATTCTGAAAAGCACTTGCCTCTTAGGGCCTGGAACATTCTCCATGTCTCTCCTTTTCTCCCTAGACCCTCACTGGCTATTGTTTACTCCTTTCTTGTCCCAGCTTTCATGTTGCTTCCTTGGAACTGACCTCCCTAACCCTTGAGCTGGGGACAGTTCCCATTTCATATTCTCAGGACTCCCTGTACTTTTCCCTTGTAGCACTTCCCTCAAGTTTAATGCATAACCTGTGTGATTATCTGATGAATGTCCACATTCCCCCCAAAATGGACCTCCAGCTTGCCCAAATGTATCCCACTACATCTAGAAGAGGGGTGGCACTTACAAAAGACACTTGAGATGAATTAGCTGAACCCAGGAGTGATGGGAAGGGTGTGACTTTTTTCTTGAACAGGAGCTGAGACTTTGGACCTGTGTGTCACCACACCTAGAATGGAGCTGGACACCTTATAGGTGGTCACAGCCCTCGAGGGCTGATCTTTAGGAAAGAAATGAAGTCAAGGAAGTGGCAAGATATGAATTTCAACCATGTCATGAGGTTCTGCAGAGCAGTTGCCAAGCCCGCCCTGAGGGAAACACTGCAGAGCCGCTGACCCCAGGGCTTGCACACCACGGGTGCCACATTCCCATGCCAGCTCTTTGGCTATGGTCCTTTACAGGTGGAAACCAAAATCAATGCAGGTATTTAATGCAGTTCACTAATGGCCAACCAATGGCCAAAAGAGTTTTAGCGTTTAAATTTTGGGTTCCGAGCTTTCAGGATTTTTCTAGATCCCTACTTGAGCAGTAAATCATAGGGTTCTCTGAGATGGGCCATAAAATAGAGTGTGGTCTGTTCCCATTCGCCAACCTGTGCTAAGGTGACCAACTATCTTGGTGTGCCCAGGACTGAGCGGTTACCAGGCCTGTGGGACTGTCAGGGCTAAAGCTGGGAGAGCCCCAGGCAGATCTGTGGCAGATGCAGTGAGAACACCTAAGACAGAAACTGGATTGACTGACAGGTTTACCTTGATCTCAGGGTGGAGTCCCCCAAAAGCAAACCCAAGAGGAAGACTTAGGTGCAAGCAGTTTCTTTGAGAGGTGATTGGAGGAAGCACAATGAGGAATTGTGGAGTGCCAGAGAGGAAAGTGAGGAAAACCAGAAAGTGGTTTCCATTAGGGGCAGCAGGAGCTCAGAGGAAGCTTGTAGTCTTAGAGATGTCTTACAAAATGACAGATCAACGTGGGGTACGTTTGCCTACTGACTCCAGCACCTCTTTGGTTGCTCTCTAGTGGTGTTAACTTCCTCGCCCTTGGGGCTACTTCTGCACTAAGCTGTCACCATGCTGAGAATTCCTTACAACAGCTACCACAGTGGACCAAGGTGATATGGGCCGCTGGTGTATGGGATGGGCCCTCAACAAGTGCTATAGCCTGGGAGACTAGAAAGAGATGAGCCCAAGGTGTGAACTTGAGTCAAAGAAGGGGGCCAAGAGTCAGAAAAGTGGAATCCAGTATAAACTCAAAGGGACAGAATGAAGCCAAGTGGTTTGGTACATAGCTCTTGACCAAGGAGAATGCTGGTTGTGTGTATCTGTTAAGATTCAGGGCAGGAAACAGGAACCTCTCCAAGTATTGGGGGCAGAAAAGATTTAATACATGGAGTAATTGTTCACAAAATATTTGGAAGGTCTGGAGGAGCCAATGGTGGAGGAACCACCACTAAACTACCAGTTTCAAAGTTACACCACCCTGACTGTGGTCCAGGGGTCAGGAAGCCAGTACTCTATTGCTCCCATTGCATCTGACTCTCACTGTGGTGACCCATCACTGCTGTGACCACCACAAGTCCAGCCTTCCTTGCTGGCAGCCAAGATGGCCACTGCCTTGTATTCCAAATCTCCCACAAGTTCATCAGATTAGCAGAACCTAATTTGCATCCAGGGCTCTGGACAATGTAGAGTGTAGTTTTCCAAATTTTTCAAATAAAATGGTGAAGAAATGGAAGTTAAGAGAGTCAGACCCAGCATTTACTAGACCACATACAAACTTGGATGGGTGCTGCTTTCTTGAAGTAGTTTTATCGTACTTTAAGTGGAGCTAATGGAGAGTCCTAAGAGAAACAGAATAAGATCAAGATTGCATTCAGCTTTCTCCTCTATTTTGTGTTGTCTTATAGTCTAAACTGACCCATCAAGATGAATGATGCTTGGGGACTGCAAGGGTCTCCTTTCAGAAGGAACCCCACCCTTGCTGCCTCCAAGCTGAGATTGACTCTTCTTGGTGCTTTCAAAAATATGATAGGGGCCATTCCCTGTGCTTCCACGAAGCTCAGAGCTCATTTCATTCACTGTCTGTTTCTATTCTGGCTCCACCCGTCAGATCATGATCTCCTTAAAGTCAGGGACTATTCCTGCATTGTCTTTGAATGCCCTGCACAAGTGCTGGGTGCCTGGAATAGGCCAAAGGTGCAGCACATTGGTGTAGAATGAATGCACTTCCTGCCTCATCAGGTGTGTGGTGGCTTTGTGGAAGCTCCATCATTCACCCAGTGCTGGTGCCACAAATACCCTCATGTACTTCAGAGGCAAGACCACAGGCTGGGCTATGAAACAGAGCTGTGGCCCCTCTGAGATAATATGACCATGTAGACATGAAACCGTGGTCTCCTGACCAAGTTCCTTCCCACTGAGCTCATACAGTGAGCTCTGGGTCCGTGACCACGTGGGTTTCCAAGGAAGCTTGCTATAAAGCATCCCTCTCAGCTAGTACACTGGTTCTCAGAGCATAGCAATGTGGTTTTCCTTGGCAAAAATCCACTGCATTTGAAAGTTGGGTCTATCGATCATATCTGGGGAAAACTCAAATCCCCACTAGTTTCTCTGTTTCCCACCTCAACCTACTGTGGCATCTACCCACAAGACCCATAGAAGGATCCCTTCACCAACCACATCACTGTCTTTAGGAAACTGACATTATTAGGAAAGCAGAACCAGGCCACACATCCATCCAGTGTTGTATAATTTCTTCCCTAAATACAGATTCAGTTTCATTTCTACCAGTTTTATCCAGAGGAAATAGAGCTACTGATGTTAAAAATATAAAAAATAAAACTTTCCACCTGATCTCAAGCCACCATGCCCACTAACATGGGAAATATCTCTTTAAACTTCACTTTTTTTCTACTTCTTTTTCCACTTTCTTCTGTGAAAAAGAAAGAAAGAAAGAAAGAAAGAAAGAAAGAAAGAAAGAAAGAAAGAAAGAAAGAAAGAAAGAAAGAAAGAAAGTAGGGAGAGTGGTAAAAAAAAAATAGTGATTTATTATCACGTGAGACTGATGGAGTCAGATAATACGTTTTATTATGTAGGCCCTTGTTACTCATTTTGGCAAGGGTTGGGTCTGAATGGTTTATGTAAAGTGCTTCTCCATTCCCCTTATTCTCTGCAGAGACTGAAAGCAGCCCATATAAATTTCTAGCTAGACCACCCACAGCCAAATCCCCAGTGAGTTTCATGTCTGGCCCTACTCCATGATCTAGCTTCTGCCATTTTGAGAATGCTCATAGGACCCAAAAAGTGAAGGCTGGCCAATTGGTCTCCAGAATCCAAGGGAAATAAATTTCACCTATTCCATGGATTCCCCCCAAGTGACCAACGAAAGATCAATCAGTAAAATATCAGAAAGCCTTCACTGCTTTTTGGGTACCTGGAATTACACTTTTAAAATGTATTACTTTGCATCTCAAAGACTTCTTGTTCTTTAAGGAACCCTTATTAAAATAGGATTTCAAGGTTCCCTGATAAAGGAACCACCTTCTTTCCTTCTTAGCCTCTGACTGAAGAATAAGTTCTAGCACCTGGGACAGGCAAGCAGGAAAAGAAGGGACATGCGGCTGCTTCCCACTAGCTATTTTATATTTGGTAGTGTATATATGTCCATGCCACTCTCTCACTTTGAAGCAGCCGCAGAGCACAGGGAGATCCGCTCGGTGCTTTGTGACCACCTAGAGGGGTGGGTTAGGGAGGGTGGGAGGGAGATGCAAGAGGGAAGAGATATGGGGACATATGTATATGTATAACTGATTCACTCTGTTATACAGCAGAAACTAACACACCATTGTAATGCAATTATACTCCAATAAAGATGTTTAACAAAATAAATACAATAAAATAAAATGGTGCCCCATTGAATATCAAATAAAATGGATGCTAAATGAGATTTTAATGGACATGTGCAGCAGTTTTTGTATTCTAATAAAAACCATTATTGATTTTCAAAAGTGAAGGATAAAAAAGAAGGGACATGAAGGCAATGATGGAACCCAGCCCTAGAGATGGATTTTGCCTACTTTACACTTTGCGGGTGAGAGTCAGTTCTGCCAAGAGTTCATCCTGGGGCCTGCTGTGTATGGTTGTTCAGGTTGTTCATTGCTCAAGGGTGCCTGGTCAAAGGAAAAAGTTGCGCTGAAATCTAACCCTGCCCTTTGCTTGCCAAGCTATGAGACTTGGTGGAAGGCTGCTATGGCACAGAGGAAGAGATCCTTTTTCCAATTGACTTCAAGATGTCAAATGAGCCAATGGCCACTCTGTCCCAGGCCCAGGCTAAGACATGAGAAACTCTCTTTGGATATTTAGGTTAAACTTGGTTCTCCATATTTATCTCTTGCTAAGTGACACTTGTGAAATTGGTGAAGATTTGGAGACAGTCAACAAAAATAGGTTCGAGTATATTTTTGCATGAACTTGTGTGACAGAGAGATTTATTTTGCTTGGTTTTGTGGATAGTGGATTGTGCAATGGAATATGGAGCCAGGTCTCTGCAAGAGGGAGAAGGAGATGATGGTGAAGATGGAGAAGTTGATGAAGAGTAGTCAGGGCATCCACCTGTTGGTGTAAAGGGATGGACAACATGAGCTCTGCAGGACCTTCCAGATGTAGGTTCTGGTCTCCCCATGGTGGGGGCAACATCCACTTTTAATTTGTTCCTGTTGCCAGATGTGAATTTTACATCTTCTGAACTCCACTGGAAGATCTATTAATGATGTAAACTTAACTGTGTAAGAAACCAACTTCAGGCACATGAGTGGGTCTCCTTAGAAGAAGCAGAATTTTTTTTAAAAGAGAAAGAACACAGTTCTTCTGATGAAATGGCTTCTTTAGGCTGAATGAGGCAGAGATCCAGACAATAAAATAATGATTTAATAGCCTTGAAGTCAATCAGCTGAATACAATAACATTAATTAGCCTTTTTATGCCCAACTCACAACTAATTCTGTTGTCTACTTATTTTTGTTCCAAAAGGATTACTAATGAAATATTTAATATTTCACCAAGTTCCACATTCATTTCCACTCTGGCTGGTAATTTTCTCTTATATAGCTTGAAATTATACTCTTGATAATTTCACTCCAGAGTGTATCTACATCACAGGATCACTGACTGCAGGAGGAAAGGCTCTTCTGTCTTTGACTATCAGATAATAGCTTCACTTTTAGCCAGCAGAGGAAGTCAAGAGCAAGAGAGTACAGATAATGTGAGTATAATTCATTATTCAAATCTACAAATGAAGCACTGAAAACAAAGAGAGAAGAGGAATAATGCTGTCACTATTTTTATTACTCTTGTTGGGCAAACCTAGCGTGAAACATTAAAGGAGGCCGGAGTGAGCTTTCTGACCGTACGGTGACAAATTGACTTTTGGAGAAATATTGATAAGGGGAAAGTAAAGCAGACAGAGTTTCTGTACAAGGTTTGCTTTCTTATTAGTGGTCCCATAAACTATTTCCTTGTTGCCAGTGCTTTTTAAAATTCCCATAGTTTCTTATCCTTTGGAGTCCGTACCAGTGGCTGGGATGAAATGGAGTGTGGTTTCCTGAGCTCCCTGAGACAAGAGCCCCATGCCCTATGCATGAGTAACAAAGGCCAGGTGAGTGTGTTGGGTGGGCGCTTTCCTTCAGAGACAAAAGACTTCAAGTCATAGAAGAATATTCATTCAAGGAACGAGGCTTTTTGCAGACTTTAATGGAAACGGGAGTGTCATAGATTTGTTTTATCTGAGACCTTCAAATTTCCCTCACCTTTACCCATTTTAATGAATATCTCTCTTTAATCATTGCTCTCCTTGGGTTCCTTGTCAATCAAAAATGCATCCATCGACGCTCCAGCTAGGGCAGTCTTTACAAGCTTTGTGAGAAAGCTGGAGGCCTGGTTGGGATTATTGTATGGGGAAGGATGATGGAATCAGGTGGGGCTGGAAAGGTGAGAACCCTCTGGTGGAGCTGCCCTAAGGAGGGCTGGGCTTTTGTAAATGGAGTATGAGGTTGCCTGATTACCATGATTCCAGGGTCAATGAGAAAGGTCCCCGTATCTCTTCCCCCTCCAAGAATAGTTCATACTCCAGGGTGCATGGTACCTGGAATTCAACTATTATAGATTTATTCCTTTGAGTTTTTCTGTATAAATGAATGTTTTGCTAAAGCAAATAACTTTGAGAGTAGTGTGCTGACCTATTGCTCACTAAAGTGCTAATGGTCAATCAAAATAGCTTTTGTACCAACTGGTGGGGCAAAGAAGGAGAGAGTTGCTACATGGTAGAGGTATTCTGGTAAACTGGGAGGGATGAAAAAGGCATAGAAAGGGGAGGAGAAGTGAGGAATGGAGAGCAGAAGTATGAAGACCATGTTCTTACTACCTTGGCAGTAAGAAAGACAACCATTCTGTGGTCTGCCCAGCCCCTCTAAATTTGACTATCTAGATGATGCAGTGAAATAGTAGTAGCAGAAACGTGAATTAACCTGTTCAAAAACTGATGAACTCTCTACCACAGCTGATGACCCAATTCATTGTAGAAAGCCAACAGCATTAAACCCTTATCTGAACCTCAGTTTTTGTCATCAGCAAAATGGACTTATAACATTAACCCCCACGTGAGCCAACTCATTCATTTATTTATTCAGCCAATATATATTGAGCATTTACTATGTGCCAGGTACTATCATAGGAGCTGCAGAGACTAAATGAAAAAAAAAAATTTTTTTCAGTAAAACCCGTGTCAACCTGGAGATTACTTTCTAGTGACAATATTTTTGAAAGGATATTGTGAGTAGTTAGGCACTGCAAAAACGTAAAAGAAATCTATCTTTAAATTCTGGTTTTGTGTTCCAGGGCAACACTGAGTAAGTGTCAGCCTCCCAGACAGAATCGTTCTCTTCGGGCATTTGAAGACAGCTCTCACATCTGCTCTGGCCTTTGCCTCTTCATACTAAACAACTCTATTTCTTTGGCTACTCTTCCTATGGCTCACTTTGTAGATCTAACCCTTTCTCGTTGCACTTACCATGTTCCTTTAAGGGTGGGGCCTTGGGCAGAGCACACGATTCTAGAACAGACTCCAGGGTGTGACTGTACCTGCCTGTAATGCAGACCTCAGAGTAGACTCAGCACGCTTAATTAGCAACCATTGTTTTTCCTCGGCACCAATGCCCACGTACACACAAAACATTCAGGCCAATTTACAGAGGCATCAAGTCTGAAAACGAGACTCCAATCATCACTGTGAGTAGAAAGAAACAGAGCTGGCACATCAGTGTGGCAATGCATAATCCAGTAGCCTCCATAATTTAATAGAGAAATAACATTTCTCATTCTCATCACCAGAAAACAATCACCGTATGAATGCCCTTTAGGTATTAATACCTATTCCTTGATGCATAAACAATCTCATTTAAAAATTCTCACTCCCAAAGATGCTTATCTTCTTCTATAGGGGGAGGAACGTGGGTAAGGGAGACGGCAAGGTAAGCATGATCCATACAGCTGAATTCCCAGCCAAATTCCTAGCCATAAGAATAAAAAAACGGTTAATGAATATCATCAGAGTCAGCGCCCCAAATAGTGAGATACAGAATTCCATTCACTCTATCACGGCCATGACTGACATTTAATTATTCTCTATTTTTTGGTGCTTATAATTCCATTCTTATCGTTCATTGTAAATCCTTTGGAACCCCTAGAAAAAGCGAGATCGAGTGACAAAACAGAGATAATGAAATCAGAGGCAGTAGAATAAAATTATATCTTGTAGGTAAAGCAATGATTCAGTAGAGCAAGTTTTTTCATAAGGTTGCAGAAGCTGGGGGAGGGAATCAGAATGAACGTAGCAGCCTTTCGGGAGAGTTGAGAAGGAATCTATGGGTGGGGGACACACAATAGATGGGAGAGTAATGGGTTGTGGAAAGAACGTTCGACCAAGCATTAACTCAGCAGCACTTCTGTAGAGTCTGGCTATGTGACCTTAGGCATATCACTTAACCCTCTCTGGGTTTTTCACTTCCCCACCTATAAGATGCCATCACATCCTTCTTAGCATTATTGTAAAACCTAAAAAGATGCATAGTTGCTCTACAAATGTAAGGATTGAAACTATTTCCTAACATTAGAGGTGAAACTGGAAGGCTATGGGCAATGTCAAAAGATGAAGAGTATTTTGATCAATTTAACCCAGGAGAGATAGGAGTATGGAGTTCCCTACTGTCTTCCAGGTCTACCTGAGGGACCCACATGCCCTAGTCTGTCCCCACTCTCCATGACTTGCCAGTTACACTGAGGAGTGAAGGTCAGTGGCCTGGCTTGGTCAGTGAGCCCTGCTGAGAAGAGTTGAAAGAGAAAATGATTCCTACACACAGCTGTGGGAGCCACTGAGCCCAAGGGAGAAGCCCAGTTGAAAACCCACTGGTGTGGAGGCGCTAAGGCTGCTAAACCCAAGAAAGGAATGTGAATGAGTTGCCAACCAAGAAGGAGGGGACAGGCTATCATGGGGAGTTAAAGTATGAATGAAATCAGGGGATCAAAGATCCAAGAGTCAAGAGTGGGGAGAGATGGGTGCAGTGGGCCTATGGGAGGGTGGTCTGGCCACCTTGAAACTGACCAGTTGTACCAGATAGTTTCAATGTTCCAGTCAAAGGCATCCATGGGCGGGCACCTTCTCTTAGTCTAAAAGTGCAGAGCCAATTGCATCAGGCACCTGGCAGGAGATGCTTCTCCTCTTCACTAGTCTTCCACTAACCCCTCTCTCTGTGTATCTCTGCTCATAGAGACAGTTGCAGCTCTCTGATCACCGGTTTTCCTGTACGGTAACAGATGATGATGCAGTCTTACTTTTCCTGAGAGATACCTTGCCCCTCTGTTCACATGGCAGCCACAAGAAGGCTCCTCTCACAGCTCTGATGTCAGGAAGTATAATTAACCCATGCCTAGCTGCCATGCTCTGAAATCCATCATTGTGTTTGTGCTGGGACCACTTTTCCCACAGCATCCCCTCACCAATAATTAAACAGAGCAAGGGTGCTGAGGCAGGCCCCTTCCTGGTTGACAGGGGACTCCTTTGCTGGGAGACTGTCTTGGCACTGCCTTAAAGCCTTATCGAACTTTCCATAGAACCACACTGTAATCTGAAATGCTTTCACCCACCTCTCCTTCCTTCCCTCTCTCCTTCACATGAAGTCAGGTCACCATCAGAGTACGACAGCTCTTCCAGCCTCTCCTCCACTCGTTTCCTCTCAGAGCCATTGCCCCTAATACATTTCTTTCATGTCTAATCCCATCTTGATGTCTGCTTGTCAGAGGATCCAAATTTTCACAAGTCAACCAAAACAAGAATTTCAAGAATAGATTTCGGCCCCACTAACAGCCTCAGAAAGCTGCCCTCACACACACTCTTCCTCAAGACCAGACCCCAACAGCATGCGTCACTTTCGGGAAAACATTCTAAGGTCCCTTGAATCAGAAACGTCCCCAAGATAGTTGGTATCTTCCTTTTCCTCCTCCTTCCCTTCCCTTCCATACTGGGCACTTCAGCCCTAAAGCTTTTAGGTGGGGCAGAGCAAGGTAGGCCTCCATGGCAGGACTGGGGGTGGGGAGAGCCACAGTGGCACGGAGTGGGAGCCACGTGAGATGAGGGCATCTATGAGGGGGAGTGTGGCCCTGAGTGGGAGTCACAGCCCAAGAAGGCCAAGGAGGACCCCACAAGGATGGCTGGCCTGAGTGAGTTCAGGAGGGATTTCACCAGTGAGGAGAGAGGGTGCTGGAGCAACCCCATGTGGGTAGCCAAGCACAAGGTTCAAAGGCTGAACGGATTTGGAGGACATCTGTGTAAGGCAGGGGTGGTGGTCAAGGTGGGAGACTGGTTATAGACAAGAGGCTTGAACAAATAAGTAGATATATTTAGGATAATAGCACCTAAGGTTATTATTGTCAGAGAGTTTAAAATACGGAAAGGGAGAAAATCAGACTGAACCATGTGGTGCAGGGTAGGAACTGTAAGTAACACTGTGAACTCACCATTTTCAATATGTATAGACAGACAAAGAAATAACTATAATGTAAATGTGTGCTCCTGTGTGTGTGTGTGTGTGTGTCTGTCTGTCTGTCTGTGTCTATCTAAACATTATTCAGACCTAAAAGAAACCAGGACTCCTTGGAGAAGTGGCTGAATGCAGGACTGGGGGAAAGTACAAGATGATACAGGAACATCTCAGGGGCCAGACAGCAAGGAAGCTCAGTGATGCAGACAGTTTGAAAGCACACAGAAGCTGGTTTGAAAGAGATCCGATGGCCAAATTCAGAGCAATCTGAGCACCAAAGTAAGTAATGATTGTAATGGAATGTAACTTATTGAATTAAATAGTAAAACATACTAAGAAATATCAATAAATGAGTACATGGGAAGTCTGAGGAGGAACAAGATTTTTACACTGTTTCAAAATTCCTCCTGACAAAATACTAATTAACTATAAGACCAAAAGAATAACTTTAAAGTGAAGGAACAAGCACTCATCACCTTAATTGAGTGACCAAAGTGAACAGCAGCAGCAATGCGACAAATAAAAATCAAGTGTCACCTGCTAGGATGCAGTGAAAAGACTCCAGCATTGTCTGTGCGATATTTCTGCCAAAGATACATCACCTGAATCTTATCACAAGAAAACATCAGAGAAACACAAATTGAGGAGCGTTCCATGAAATAACTGGTTTGTAATCCTCGGTCCAAAAAGAACTGAAGGACTCTTCCAAATAGGAGACTAAAGAGACATGACACTAAAAGTAACCGTTGATTCCAGACTGAATCTGTTTGCTACAAAGAACATTGCTGGGGCAACTGATGAGAGTTTAAAAAGTCTATTTTCATTACTCTAGGAGGTGGGTCAAAAAAGATCTTGCTGCAATTTATGTCAGGGAGTGTTCTGCCTATATTTTCCTCTAAAAGTGTTACAGTATCTGGTCTTACATTTAGGTCTTCAATCCATTTTGAGTTTGTTTTTTGTATGGTGTTACAGAGTGTTCTAATTTCATTCTTTTACATGTAGCTGTCCAGTTTTCCCAGCACCACTTATTGAAGAGACTGTCTTTTCTTCATTGTATATTCTCGCCTCCTTTGTCATAGATTAGTTGACCATAGGTGTGTGGGTTTACCTCTGGAATTTCTATCTTGTTCCATTGATCTATATTTCTGTTCTTGTGCCAGTACCATACTGTTTTGACCCATCTCCTAGAGTAGTAAAAATAAAAACAAAAATGAACAAATGGGATCTAATTAAACTTAAAACCTTTTTCACAGCAAAGGAAACTGTAAACAAAAAGAAAGACAGCCCACAGAATGGGAGAAAATATTTGCAAGCAAGGAGATTGATAAGGGATTAATTTCCAAAATATACAAACAGCTCATGCAGCTCAATAACAAAAAAACAAACAACCCAATCAAAAATGGGAGGAAGATCTAAATAGACATTTCTCCAAAGAATACATACAGATGACCAAAAAGCACATGAAAAGATGCTCAACATCACTAATTATTAGAGAAATGCAAATCAAAACTACAATGAGGTATCACCACACACTGGTCAGAATGGCCATCATCAAAAACTCTAGAAACAGTAAATGCTGGAGAGGGTGTGGAGAAAAGGGAACCCTCTTGCACTGTTGGTGGGAATGTAAACTGGTACAGCCACTATGGAGAACAGTATGGAGGCTCCTTAAAAAACTAAAAATAGAACTACCATATGACCCAGCAATCCCACTCCTGCACATATATCTGGGAAAAAACCATGGTTTGAAAGGATACATGCACCCCAATGTTCATTTCAGTGCTGCTCATAATAGCCAGGACATGGAACCTGAATGTCCATCGACAGAGGAATGGATAAAAAAGATGTGCTACATATATACAATTGAATATTACTCAGCCATAAAAAAGCACAAAATAATGACATTTGCAGCAACATGGATGAACCTAAAGATAGTCATACTGAGTGAAGTAAGTCAGACAGAGAAGGACAAGTATCGTATGATATTGCATATATGTGGAATTTTAAAAAATGGTACAAAAGAACTTATTTACAAAACAGAAATAGAGTCACAGATGTAGAAAACAATCTTATGGTTACCAGCAGGGAAATGGGGGGAGGGATAAATTGGGATATTTGACATATACACACTACTATATATAAAATAGATAACTAATAAAGACCTACTGTACAGCACAGGAAACTCTACTTAATACTCTGTAATGGCCTATATGGGAAAAGAATCTTAAAAAGAGTGGCTATATGTACATGTATAACTGATTCACTTTTCTGTACAGCAGAAAGTAACAACATTGTAAATCAACTATGCTCCAATATTTTTTTTTTTTTTTGTGGTGGGTACGCGGGCCTCTCACTGTTGTGGCCTCTCCCGTTGCAGAGCACAGGCTCCGGACACACAGGCTCAGCGGCCATGGCTCATGGGCCCAGCTGCTCCGCAGCATGCGGGACCTTCCTGGACCGGGGCACGAACCCGCGTTCCCTGCATCGACAGGCGGATTCTCAACCACTGCACCACCAGGGAAGCCCACCAATGAATTTTTTAAAATAACGAAATAAAAAATAGTTTTCTAAAAAATAAAAAGTCTAAGGATTAGATAGTAGTAATGTATCAATGTTAGCACGTTCCCTTGGATCATCAATTCTACAGAAATAATCACACTTGAGAACAAATACATGTACACAAGGGTGTTCTTTGCAGTGTAATCCATGGTAGTAAAGAGATCAGAAACAATCAAAAGGTCAATTAATGAAGGACTAGCTAAATAAATTATGGTGCATCCAAATAATGAAGTACTAGGCAACACTGGAAAATAATGATTCGAGGGATCCAAACTCCAAATAAATCAAGTGAAGTGAGTGTGTGTGTGTGTGTGTGTGTGTGTGTGTGTGTGTGTACATAAAAGTATCTCTGGAAGGGTATCCCAGAAACTGTTGAGAGCGATTGTCAGGAGAGGAGGGTTTATATACCTTGTGTACTGTTTGCATTTTTTTTTACCAGATTCATTTAAATCTTTTTAAAATGGTAGTTAGGTTTTTAACAAAGGATATAGAAGGATTTGCCTACAAACTCTGTAAAGAGAAAAACATATCTGCAATTACATTTACCAAACTTCTTAGTTGTTCTGAATCTGCTCAAACTCTCCAACCCCTGCCCTTCTACTCTCGTACACCATTACACAATGTGTGTCACCACTGCCCCATCCCACACCTATGACAGACATTGCTAATTGATCCCAGGACTCACCACCACTGAGCCCAGACACGGATAGAGTCCTTCTCAGCACACACAGCCCAGCAGCTACTATGTATTTGTCAGTTTGGTAGGGAAGGAGAAAGTCTTTACATCCCTGTCCTCCAGGGAGCATTTCACAGAAGTCATCAGATGGTGTGGTCTCTTCCAGACGCTCCAACTTGCTGTAAATAGAGCATCAAGGTGCTGGACCTGGCCCGCCACTCACAGTCTAGCCCCGCCCTACTCACCCACCCCTATTTGTCTGCTCCATCTGGGGTGGTAACAGTCTATTCCTGGGACTTCAGGAGAACCTGGTTGGACCACAGTGTGGACTCAGCAGTACCTTTAACCAACAGTCAGGCCTTTCTCCAAATTTGATGTACCCTCAAATCCCTGGGAATCCTGTTGAAATGCAGACTCAGATCCAGGATCCAGGAGGCGGCCTGAGATTCTGCACTTCTCACAAGCTCCCTGGTGATTCCCTGGTCCTGGGACTACACTTTGACTAGCAAGGCCTTAGAGCAGGGGCTCTGAAACTTTGGCTGCAATCAGAATCACCTGACAGCTTCACTGAAACACAAACTGTTGGATCACCCTCCCCAGAGTTTCGTATTCAGTAGGTCTGGGGTGGGACCCCAAAATTTGCATTCTTAACAAGTTCCCAGGAAATGCTGGTCCAGGATGGAAGAGTTCTATTCTCCAATGGCTGGGAGAGACGTCCTCCAGGAAGCCTGTATAGGGAAAGAAGCAGAGAGCGTGGCAGTATTGGGCGCATCTGATTTGAAACCCTCAGCTGTCACACTAGGAAGGTTACATCAGGAAAACGGCTTAACCATTCTGAGCTTCAGTGCCACTGTCTGTGAAATGGGTCTAGCACTTCCTCACCTCATAGAGCTGTCAGCAGGACTCAGGGAACAAATGCAAGTAAAGGACTTAGCATAGTGCTTGGCACATTTTAGTTCCCTCCTCCCTTTGCAAGGGTCTGGAGGAACAAGGGGTAAGTCCCGCAGATGAGCACAGTGCCCGCAGGCAGACCTCAGATTTAGAGACTGTTCACATTTGACATTGGCAGGTGCCCTGAGTGCTAACATGGCAGGAGCAGCCAGATTTTTCCCTTAAGAGTCTTCCAACTGCCCCGTCCCTGCACTGCCTCTGTGAAGTGGTCTCCGGCTTCCTCTCGGCCACAGTCTGGAATGCCTCTCTGCTTTTACAGACGCTCGTCTGAGGACAGTTTAACCACAGGGAATAGGGATCCAAACCAGGGTTTCCTTGGCCTTTCACGAAGGCTTCCAGGCCCAGGCTCCTGCCCGCCCCCGTCACCCCACGACCCAGGTCACCAGATCCACAATAGTTGTTGCAAATTACTAGCTATAGCAGTGAGGTGGCGGGGAGAGGAAGTAAGGAGATACTGTCTGGCACGAGGCAGCTGGGGTTTTCAGTCAGGCTTTCTCTCTGTGTATCTTCCCAAAGCAGCACAAAATAGAGGTGAATAGGGCACTTGACAGCACTGAAGCCTGTCTCAGATGCCCTGGCACTCTGGGCATGGCTTCCCTCAGGGCTCCATGGGGACACATTCTCCAAGACACCCCTGGACTCCACGTATCCCTAGAAGAAGAAGAACAGCCAGGAGAGGGCCTGATATTTGGGAGGGATTTAGATAAGGAGATTTCCAAGTAACTGAATCTTAATCCTTTAAGAACCAAAGATTGAATCCCCAATCCCTCCATCCCAAATTCACTGTTGGTCAGAAAGCTTCCCAGGGAAATTACGTGTGTCCGTGTTTCCTTCAGTAGAGGGACATAATTTCTTTTTATCAGAATGACCCAGGGTCATTATTGGAACATCAGTTAGTGTGTCTAATTGAACCACCTGAACAATCTTCTTAATCTTGGATCTCTTGACTCTCAACGCACTTTTTACTTCATGTTTTTCTGAAGACAGTTTTTCCCTCAGACCTTGGATTTGACAGGTTGGGTTTTAAAACAATTATTTGGTGTATCCCTTGCTCTTGCTTCTTTACTAGCTCATCTACTCTAGCCTGGGAGCCAACTTTGTAACTGTCTTGGATTCCTCTGGATGTCACATGAGCTTAACTCCTGCCATAGAGGGAGATAGATGTAGTTAGATTGTGTAAAAAAAACCTCCTCCCTAGGATCAACAATTCCTATCTTCAAGTGCCTTGGACTTCTTGCTCCAGCTCCAGCAGGTCCTAAGCTGTCACTTAACACTGCTTCATGAGTACATGACGTTTGCCAGCTGTCCCTTCCCTGCCACCGGTTTTCTGCCGCAGACTGTAACATCAAATCACCAACCATGTTAGAATTGTACATAAACTAAGAATTAGTAAGCACTGAGTGAGGGCTTAGGTGGCCTTCCTAAGAGTAAAGTGCATACATTTTGTCTTGATGGTCCCAGGCCTGACTCCCTGGATCTGATCATAGTCGGCATAGCTGATGTGATACAGGGTCTTGCTTTCTAAGCATTCATTAAAGCATCGTCACAATCCGTTTTATTTAAATTCCTCTAATCCCCACATAATGGAGAAATATAGCCTCACCACTGGAAGGGACACAGATCATCTGTTCAAAACCAAGCATGAGGGCTTCCCTGGTGGTGCAGTGGTTGAGAGTCCGCCTGCCGATGCAGGGGACGCGGGTTCGTGCCCTGGTCCGGGAAGATGCCACATGCCGCGGAGCGGCTGGGCCCGTGAGCCATGGCCGCTGAGCCTGCGCGTCCGGAGCCTGTGCTCCGCAACGGGAGAGGCCACAACAGTGAGAGGCCCGTGTACCGTGAAAAAAAAAAAAACAAAAAAAAACCAAGCATGCGAAATACAAAGAAGCAGAAGCTCCAGGTGAGGATAAAAGGCTTGCTGAAGATCTCATTATTTAACGTAGATCCTGGATTCTCTTTTACATCTCCCGATTCCCAAATGAATCTCTTTTTTACAACACCAGGGGTTTAGTTATTAATTCATGCATGACATATTTGCAGCAGAAGCTAAATATGTACTGATACAATGGATTCATGGGGATCTGTTCGAACTGTGCTTATCTGTGGGCAGTATCTGAAGCATCTCCGAAGAAGTCTGGAGCTTTTAGGACTGGCGCATCTGAAAGCCAATAGCCCATGCAATCTGTACTATATAATCCAATCCAACCTTAGGTGAACCAAGAATTATATTCTCCATGTTTGGGAGATGGTAAAACTGCATCCAAAGAGGTAGGGTTGTTGGTCCAAAGTTTAGGGCCAGGACAGAGCCTGGAATCTGGTGTTCTGACTCCCACCCCCTCTGCTTCCTGTGCATCCTGTGCTCCTCTCCCCAGAGCATCAATAGATTCTTGAAGGGGAATTCCAAATCCTTGAAAAACGACACGCTGGTGGAAGTGCTGGTCTAGAAATGACAGGATATATGGAAGAGCCTGTAGAGAAAACCAGGAAGGATCTCTGACTTTATTCACAATCTAATCACCCCTGGGTGCGGACTCAGCCTCCAGAGACTTGCTCACCTCTAGAGAATGAGTCACAGCATGTGACACAGAACACCTAAGACTTCACAACACTTCTGTTGATGGACATTAAGAAGTTGATCTTCTGTGATACATAGCTACGATGGAATATTACTCAGACATAAAAAAGAATGAAATTTTGCCATTTATATCAACATGGATGGACTTGGAGGGCATGATGCTAAGTAAACTATGTCAGATGGAGAAAGACAAATACTGTATGATATCACCTATATGTGGAATCTAAAAAATACAGCACACTAGTGGTTATAACAAAATCGAAGCAGATGTAGAGGACAAACTAGTGGTTACCAGTGGGGAGAGGGAGGTGAGGTGGGGCACAATAGGGGCAAGGGAGTAAGAGGTACAAACTATTATATTAGGTAAAAAATCAGCTACAAGGATATATTTTACAACATGGGGAATGTAGCCAATATTCTATAAAAACTATAAATGGAATATAACCTTTAAAAATTGTGAATCACTAGATTGTACACCTGTAACCTATATAATATCATACAGTAACTATTCTTCACTTAAGAAAAGACCATTTGATAAAAGTTCAAAACAAAACAGAAAAAAAGAAGTTGATCTTCCCCCAACAACAAAGCCAAAAGTATATAGAAGTCAAACAGTCTTCAAGGGTGGGATCCTCAAAACCTGGATTATTACAAGAGCCTCCCACTCATCTCTCCACATCCTTTCTGTCTTCTCCAATTTGTCTTCCACACTGTCACAAAAAATAAGCTTTCTAAATCACAGGCTTAAAAATCTCCAATAGCTCTCCTTTGCTTACAGGAAAACATGTCCAAACTCTATCAGGTATTAGAAGACATACACACCCTTAAACTACAGGTTTTTCCAAGTTCATCTCCCTATGATACCCCTCTCGGGGTAGTTCGTTCCAAACTCAGCTGTTTGAAGTCTCCACATGTCCTCCATGCTCTGCTGGCTGGGGCCTCTGAACAGCCATTTTCTCTGCTGCAATATCGTTCCCTTTAGAGCCAGAGGCCCAAATCCTACTGATGTTTCGGGATCCAATACAAGTGCCCACGCTACTCAGAAACAATCGCTGCCTCCCCCGAATCCCTTCATATTTCATCCGTACCTCTCACAAGGCATTTATCACACACTATTTTGTATCACTGTTATTTATAGATATGTCAGATCTCAACTTTCAGGGCATTTTTTTTAAAAACTAGGACCTTCTTCTGCTTTATTTTTACATCCTTTGCGGGATTTAGTGGTACCCTGATCACAGTAGATATACTGTGGCAGAATAGGAATTGTGAGGCGTTTTCAGTCTCAGAGCCTTGGATTCAAGCCCTGACTCTGCTACCCGCTAGTTGCATGACCTTAGCCAGGGTGCTTAACTGCCCTGAGCCTCAGGTTCCTCCTCTGAAGAGAGAAAATAATAGTATCTCCTTCGCAGGGCTGTTAGGAGAGTTACTGATAAGGTGAGTAAGATGTGTGCCATAGTTTTTGACACAGATAAATAAATAAATGGGCACTTTACTAAGTATTTTTGGAGAAAAAATGAAGAATTTGGGGGGGAATGTGTAAGACAAAGATCCAGCTGAATTGAAATTGACAAGTGATCAAATTCAGTGAGCTCAAAGATGGTCTTCCTCCCTTTAGACCCAAACAAGACAGCATCCCCCTATAGAAAACCTTTGTCTGCTTCACTGCCACTCCTTTCTGCAGCTGATCCTTCACTTCTTCCAATTTAGGGCAGCGCCTTCTAGTTCCCCCAGGATCCTCTCCCTAAACCCCAGGTTGTGGGTGTTTAAATATGGCCCCCAGATGGTGCTGAGAAGGAGGGGACAGCCCCATCCTTCCTTCCCAATCCTGCCTGCCTCACCCACCAGGCCAATGAGAAACAGGTGATTGCAGAGTGTCCTGGGGGAGGCTTTGATCTGCCGGCTGCACAGAAGCCAGCTGAGCCAAGAAGGAGTAGTGTCAGATTTATTGCGGCCCTGAGAAGTACAGATATTAGGTTGGCTGTAGCTCACTGACCTCTTCAGGCTTTCCATTTTGGTCTAAGATTTATTACCTCCCTGGCTTTTTTAATTCCCAGGGATCTGTGCCTTTAACATTTCTGCTCAAGCCCCCCAATTCACAAGGACTTCCTGTTTGCCAAGGCCACAGATAAAGAAGACACACACCACAGAACACCAACACTATGTAATTTTTTTGTTCCTGACTCCTTAATTTCTCAGCCATCCTAGGTGTTCTGTCAAGATGCAGTCTGAAAGTCTAGACCAAGAGATATCTATGATAGAAACTGTACATCAGTATTTCAAGTCCTCTGAATTTATTCTAGCCATTTGACAGTTGCTTGGAGATACAATCTCAATTTTTGCAATGGCCCCTTCAGCGAGATATTTATGGCAGATACAACTGTAATTATTTACCTGTAACAAAGTCCAGGTCTGTCTGCTTCCAGGTGATTCAGGCAGCAGAGGGACAGAGAGAAAAGATTCATCTTGCTCTTGTCCAAGAGTTGACCTTTTGCCCTAGGGTCCCTTCCCCACTCATTAGAAAAATGCTAATGCACTGAGCATGGGCTGTTTCCCATGTCTCTTCCAGATACCCATATTGAAATATGTGGACCAAAAAAGTATATATATGTGTGTGTGTGTGTGTATATTGATATAGATAGATATAGATAGATATAGATATAGATATAGATATAGATAGATAAATAGATAGATAGATAGATAGATAGATATGCAAGAAGGGATGGCAAAGAGACAGATTTGGGGAGCCCCTTGAAGGCAAGCAGGGGCTCTGCTTCATTTTCTGTTCAGACTTACATGGGGGTACACTTTCCATCAGTATTTAAATGTTTAATGTTTTCCTACAGACACCTGCAAAATCATACATAACAATGAATGTTGGCCCCCAAAGTAGTCCTCTGCAGAGACTGCAATTATTCCAAAGCTGCAGCCCCACAGGAGGTCTTGGTGCCAGTCTTGTCAGCAGCACCTTCCTAGGCAGGTCATTTCCGTTTCTGGTCTTTTCTAGTCGCGTTTCACTTTTACCCGAAAATGTTTCCCAAGGTAATGGCCCAGTTTAAGGATAGACAGAGTTCCCAAACAGGTTTTGGAAAATCATAATCCATCTCGAAAAGGCAAAGATGTGGCAGCTTTGACCACATCCATAAACCTGAGCTGTGGATCCCAGGACAATTCCAAAGAGGAGACAAAGATTTTTCTGAGCTGTAACAACGATGTGAGCATAAAGGTACTGCCCACCTAAAAGAGTTTTCTTCAGGATCAGCATCTATTTGAAAGAATATAAAAATCCCTGTATGTTTGTAAATATAACAACAATACGTTTAAGCCACGTTAACTTATATTCTTAACTTGTGTACTATTGTGCGGGTTGTTGTTATTTGTGCTCTGGTTGGAGGCTCCAAGAACAAAAGACATCTGTGTGTCATGCCGTGCTCCGTGTGGTGGTGAAATTTTTGTCTTTTGGCTCTTCTCCTGGCATTTGCATGGTTCAGAATCTTCTTGCCATCATGTTGAAATGATCAAGCTGCTGCCCAGTTTAAACCTGCAGATAAAGCACTCCAGCTTGCTTGCCTCAGCATGACGACAAAGAAATTCTGGTTTAATTTTTTTTTTTTTTCATTTGAAAATACGATATGCACCCGGTAGAACATTTGAAAAGACATCAAAGTAGAAAGCCAACAAGGACCACCTAGAGTCCAGTGATTGATTTCTTCAAGGATTGTTTTTCCTAAGCCTATGGTTTACTTATTTGCAATCAGGTGGATATACCAGTTTTTATTTGACGTTGTAAGACACATACCTTCAGATCTCACGGAAAACTCTTCACACAAATCACTTTTAACAGCCACACTGCATCTCCTTGTATACGTGTGTGCCTGCATTGCTTTATTCTTGTCAATTATTGATGCTGTTGCTTCTCCAATGTGTTTCTATTTTTTCTTCAGGATTTCTAATACAGGAGCAGCCCAGAGAATACAGACGGAAGTGCATGGTGTCCACGTCCAAGTGGACAGGTCTGGGCCCAGGTACAGGGCCTGTGGTGACAGCTGCTCCTTGGGGACCTGGGGGATCCTGGTCCAGTCATCTGCACTGCTGAGTCAGAAGCTGCTCTCAACCACCCGGTGACAAAGGTTTCCCCTGAGCCCCACCTGGGGAGCCAGCTGGGCTGATGCTTTCAGCCATGGGCTCAGATTCCTGCCCAGTCCTATCTCAAAACAGGACCCAAGTGGTTTTCCTCTGGTACCATGGTGGGTTTATCCCAGCCCACTGGCCCATGCATCAGGACCTCAGAGATTGCACCTGCCTTGCTAGAGGAAACCATGGCAGATCTCTGTGGCCTATAATGGGGTCGGGCTGAGGGCTAGCACTTCAGAGGCTCCTGAGGGCCTTTCTGAGGGCAACACTGCAAACCACAGCTGCCCAGCAGAATCATGAGATTTTTGTCACTTGGAGCCTCTTGCCCTGAAACTGTTCTAATGATGTGTTTACGTTGACTAATGCTTGCATATCAGGAAGACGGTTACGCCTAAGTATATTTATTATTTATTATTCATATTTATTTATTATTAATAAATATTTATTATTACATTCATATTTATTATTACATGGAGAAGTTACACAATGCCAGGCACCGTGTAGATGAGAGAGACCAGCTTCCTCAAGATCAGACAACCAGGGAGCCACAGAGCTGGGTTTAAATCCCCATCTGCTGACTTCAAAGCTAAGGTCTTTTCCTTTTACCGCCCTGTCGATGCCAGCAATCTCCAGAATTATCTAGTCTCGTTTTCAGATAAGGAGACCGAGACACTGAAAAGGAAAGCAGAGTGCCCTGTGGTAGCACAGCTTGTTGGTGACAGAATCGAGTCTCCACAATCTGTCCAAAGCTGATTGCTTGGTAGCAACTGAAAATAGAACGGCTAGTGTGAGTCTGGGGTGCTGAGGAAGGAGCAGAGGACACCTCAGAGCAGTCCTTTGCTCTTCCAGGCATCTGAGGGTTTTCCCTGTGTTCTGAGCACGCTGAGCCCCTGCCTCTCCAGCCTGCACGCATGGGAGGCTGTTTGTACAAGAACAGCAAATTCCCATGAACTCCGGAGAGCAGAAAGCACTGCCAGTTCACCCCAAGCAGGCGTTCCAAGCTGGCCTGGGGACCTGTCAGTCAATGATCAATTTGCCCCTCACCGTCACTGGAGCCTCTCGGAGATTAGCCTGCCTGTGGTGATTCCTTGGGGCCTTGCTGGAGGGCGGGACCTGGGAGGGGAGAAGCTATTGCTAAGCCTCAAAACCCCAACAAATCCTTTCCCCAGCTGGGAGGGCACCAGACAGTCCGACACCCTCGTTGAACCAATTTGGCACACCCATAAGCAGCTGATGTGGCTCTCCATTTTCCACAGTGCATCTTGAGAAGCTGTGCGCCTAAGCCTTCCTGGGTGGCAGGATGGGCACTCAGAGCCTATAGCTTTGCTATTTTTCTTAAGCACTCAGGCAGAAAATAATATCAGGATGGCTGCATCTTACATTTATACTTCATTTTTTTTCCCGAAGAGCTTTTGTATCCATTATCTTACATTGATGCTCTGCTTACAAAACTATATTTCAGAAGGGCTTTGGCTGACGTGACTGCAAAGACCTGGAGGGGAAATGAGTGACAGTGGATCACTCACTGGCTGAGTGAGCAGAGTCTGCCTTTCCTGGCTGCGGATCCAGACCTCTTCCTGCTCTAACTGTGTTCCGCGTAAGAAAGTTTCTTCATTTCAAGCTGTCTTTGTTAAATACATGACTGTGTAAACACTCTCATTAAAACCTTTCAGTGGCTCCCCATCATGTACAAGACTGAGTCTAAAACCCCTACCAGGGCACACGAGAGCTTTAGGACCTGACCCTCCCTTCCAGTTCCCTGAACACATCAAGGGTTAGCCTCTGTACTTTTACATAAGCTATTCCTTCTTTCCGTCATGCACTCCCTTCCCCTATCTACCTGGAGAACTCCTATTCATCCTTCAAAGCCCTACACAGGCATCCGCTCCTCTCTGCACATACTTGAATCATGCTTCCTCTTGATTACCTCAGAACTTTGTACCTCTGGTGTTCAAAGTCCACATGCATAGCGGTCTCCTTCCCCTTCATTTGGCTGTAAGACTGTTCTTAAAAACTCAAAGTAGGCTCAGTGTCTGACACATCACACATACTGAATAACAGCTTGCATCCTTGGCCTATAAAGAGGATTCCATTGGAACAAATCTTATAAGGAATTTGGGCCAAGGACTGGGGAAGGGAAAGACTCTATCAGACTTCTCTACTTAGAGCCCAAGAAGCTTAACATGGCATCCGAGCAGGGATGGCCGGCTAGGACAGAGGTAGGCTTCCGGCAACTTGAAGTGTTTCTCTGACAATTATTCCTGAGGTCTGAGATTACAAATGTCATTCCTCGGGGCCATGTGGTTGGGTACATGCTAGGTCCTGGTTGCTAAGCCAGGTGTCGAGCCCAGTCCCCGGCAAAGTCTGTCTGAGTCCACACTCCAGGTATACATGTAACATGGAGATGATAGTAGATGACCAGCCTTCATGGCATTAACTTCCAGATGCCCTGCTTCGTCCTGACTCTGGAATCACTGCCCATTTTCTAGATCCCTTCAGTTCTGCCCCAGACTTAATCCATCCACTGACATTCACTTCCAGCTACTACCATGATTCCCATTCTTGTCTTTCTTCCGAACCTATCTCTCCAGGCCACCTAATTGCAGATAGTATGCGATCTTCTTTAAAGGCACAGCCCCAGGATAGAACTTTCCCAGTAGTAGAGCCCAGGCTAACTCACCCTCTGCATTTCCTCAACTCAAGGAAGCTTTTACTGGGCCTGGTCCAACCTAGCAAAGGGCTTGGACACCACATCCTAACTCCCTAAGTTGAGGGACTCCATAGCTACCACTTAGGGCCTTGGAGACTGAACCCTAGCTCTGCCTTCCTCAGGCTCTTTTGGCTGCAGTCTCCAGAGATTTGGGGATTCGTAAAGCAAAAATACCCCATTTAGGGTCTGGGTGTCTCAGATGTTTTCTACTGCCCAGGGGAGATTTCCAGCCTGGGCGAAGGTCCACCAAGCCTGAGAAATTTGTCCGACTCCATCAAAGTCACATTGGGACTTAAAACTCAAAACCCCTCTCCCCAGCAGGAAGGCCCCACTCTGTCAAGACATCAGCATGCCCAGCCATCAGTAATAATTGCCAATGAGAACAGAAGAACTGTGTAAGATAAAAGAGATTTTCGATTGTTCAGTCATGCCGAATTGCCTGTGGTCATGATGCGGGTGTCAGTCAGAGGTGAGGAAGGAGACCCTCCTCTCTGAAATTCACCTGCCAACCCACCCTCCCGCACTGCTCTAGTTCTAGGGTTACTCTCTATCAGCCACAGTGCTGTGCCTGGGCTATTCCTTTCTCTGTCCAGCTAAAATTAACCCCTTGTGTCCTTGGCCAACTTGCAACATGGAGCTATGAAATAGTGGAATGGCATACGAGAAACAAAAAGAAGAGAAGAATTATTTATATTTACCACTGTATTACTTTTGAGCTCCTGGGAGAAATAATCCCAGATGCTATAGGATTAACTTGAGTCATTTCAAGTGGACTAAAACACTGTTGTTGAAAGGGTTCTCATTCTTTGACAAAATATGGGCGCCAAGGGTGTGCATATTAAACAAATGAGATGATCAGCCCTGGAGAATACATGAGTCATCCCTAAAATATTTTTGACCCTGCCCTGCCACGCAGGGCAGGATGCTGGAAGTTAGGTCGAAGGATAGGGGGAGGTGAGCAAGGAGAGTGAAAGATGAAGGCCCATTTGAAGAACTTAGAGTCTATTTTGTGAGACAAACAGGAACTTATGAAAACCCCCAAAATTGCAAGGTGTAAACAAGCACTTTGGAGTTCAGCTGTCAGCTCCCCCAACAAGCCTGGTGATATGGGGGGCTCCTGGTAGGACTGAATCCTGAAGGTTCAATAAGAGCCTAATGGGTAGGGAGGAAAGAGAGGGTCTCAGCACAAGCTGGGGGATCAAGCTAACAGACAGATGAAGGCTGCTAGAGAAGGTGGGAGGGTGCGCAGTATGATTTCAAGTCCAGTTATTCTGACCTCCCTAACTGGCCCTGCCAACGTGCTTGCCATGAGCACTATTCTTCTATGGCTAGGCTAACCCCTGAGATTTATTTCATCTATTGGTTTATATGTTTGATTGAGTTAATCAATGAACTGGTGACGGAACAGTCTTGAAGGGTGAGTAGGAATTAGGTGGAAATAGGAGAAAAGATGCCCCTGGCAGAGGTGTACTCAGTGCAAAAGCCCAGAGGCTGAGGACATCAGGCCTGTCTAGGAGACCATGTGGTTGGTGGGGCAGGAATGTTCCAGGTGGGAATGAAAAGGGTCAGGACTGGGGGGCTGGGCAGGGACCCCATCCTGGAAGGCCTTACAGGCTTTGTTATATATTTTAACCAATTCCAGAAAATATAGAAATATTTGCTTATTTTTTTTTCTTTAGTGATAATCTATCTTTCTCAATCCCAACAAGAAGGTGGGCTTTCCAAGTTGGTTTTGGAGTTGTTTGGGGGATTATGGTGCAGACAGGGATCCCCTCTCTGAGCATGAGTCTCAAGCAGCCCTTAAAGCTTTGACATAGGTGTCTGTATCCTCCTTTGCCTGATTCTCTGGATGTGGAGCTGATGTGCTTGGGCAGGTAAACCATCAAGCTGAGACCAGGGCTTCCCGCCTCTCTCTCCCAGTGTGACTCAGACTGGGGTTCTGTGGCCTGGGTTCGGAGCCCCTGGCTCTCTCCCTTTGGTCTTTCTCCATTGGAGGCAGGACAATGTGTCTGGGCCCAAAGCATCCCTTAGACAGGGTAGCTGTTGTCTGGGCTCAACCCCAAAGTTCTCTCTGCAATTCCCCAGGCAGGGGCTGGTGCCTGTTTGGGCTCCAGCTCAGGCTCACAGATTCGCTGTCGGGTTGGGCACTGATTTACAATCTGCAAGTTGATGGATGCTTAGGTTGCTGGCAGCTGGATGAGTGAGAAGTGACTCTCAGATAAGAAAACCCCTCTCCAATATTTACAGCTGAGCTCTGAGAGTCCAGACAGCCTTCTGAGGTCTCAGCCAGGTCTGGAGGGGAGGAGGAAACAGCGGGTGGGTGGCCCAGGACTCTGGGAGGAGCAAGGACATCCAAGACAAAGGAGGAAGTCACTCCGGGCTGGGAGTCCAGAGACCTGGGTTCTCCTCTTCGCTCCCATCTAATAAGCTGCGTGACTCCAGGCAAATTATTTCCTCTCTCTAAGCCCTTTCTGCCAGAAATGAGAGAAAACAGTTTTAGCCTTGTTCTCAGCTGTGAATATTATAAGGATCAAATGAGATGACATCTGTGAAAGGACAATATCAGACTTTGAAGCTCCCTGAAAACATGCTGGCAATTAAAGCCCATGAAAGGATCAAGAAGGGGACCTCCAACGTGCTCACCTGACAGAGGCCCACATGGCACTGGGCGTGCTCACAAGTATTTTAGGAATTACATATTTTAACGATTACATATCCATTCTAATGTATATTAAGACATCCATGAAATAAAACCTGTGCTTTTGTGGCCTTTATTATTTAGCCATGGCTAAAGTACAAATGTAAATGAAAACATTTAAAATACTGATGTGACAAATGTTATGAAGGTGCTCACAGATTCCTGGGGTTTAGAAAACATGGGCTGGGCACAGTTTTGTTCAATCTTCTGCCTTATGATGAAGGCATTGCTGCCCCATTCCTTGGCCAGGCAGCCATTCACCGTCGCAGGCTCTGTGGCGACACGAGCAAACAGGCTTGGAGGAGTAAATACCTGAGCCAGGTTCAGCAGCTGGTGTGCTGGGGTCCCACCCAGGCCCCCAAACTCCAGACTGTGTGGTCTGCCTGCTACACCCGGTGGCCATTCTCATCCCTGTGGGCCTTTGTCCAAGGGGTGAGTTCATGAAGGACTCCTGTAGCCATTCTCTTAGGTGATCTTCACTACAACCCAGGCAGGTGGCTGAGGATGCTATTGTTACGATGACTTTACAGCTACGGGAGATTCTGGAAAAGGAAAAACGGGAGGGAGGAAAACAAGTCCCGTGAGCCGTGAGTGGCATAGCTAGACCCCTGAGGCTGATCGGAGGACTCACAGTCTGTTCCCAGCTAATCAGTTATAGTTCTTTGGAGCTTTTTTCTGTAGCTGGTTTCCCTCCTGGGAGAGAAAGGAGGATATTCAAATTAAGAGCAGAAGTGACACTTTTAAGTCATCCTTTCTTTAAAAACAAATACATCAAACCCTTGAAAGAGAGTCAAGTTCTGGGGGAATGACTGAAGGTAGGGGATGGGTTTTAGCGTGAGATTGCATAAAGGGAACGTCTCCCCATTTTGGAAGAACCCCAGATGGAAAGCAGAGGGGTGCTGTGAAAGGCAAGGTACCAGCACAGAGAGCTGAAGACCGGGGTGGCCCAGCCCTGTGGCCAGCATTACCTCTGGGGGCAGCTCCCTGCCGGACCGGGCCATGATGTGCATCCTGAGCCTTGCCGTTTGCATCCTTAGGATGGGTTTACTAACCTCACCCAAAGAAGGTAAGAAATACAATCATTTGATTTAAAATGCCCATATCCCCAGTATTATTGTTCTTGGTCATTCTCATCAACACCTGACAAAGTATAATTTTCAACATCTCTTTCCAAAAGCAAGCAGCCTGAGAGGAGGAACTTTGCTCTGTTGCAGCCCCAGCCCCTGTATCAATGGCCTTCACGGTAGATATCCTGTAAACATGTGCTGACTGTAGGAACGAATGATGAATGAGTGAATGCTTGTACTGTAAGCTTCATTCGGGAGGGACTGTGCCTCGTGCCCTCATATGCATTTCAGTACCTAGCACAGAGCCGCTACATAATAAGCTCTCAATAAATGTTCACGAAATGCATGAATTCCAGGATGGGAAAGCATTTTGTAAATAACAACGGACCAGGGACCCTGAAACATAAGATACACAAATATAAGAGCAATATCCCACTACAGAGCAAATCCCCAAAGGGAAACTCATCTGGCAGCTACACACTCAACCCACTTTGCTGCAACTTCTGACTCCAGTCAACCAACTGGTTATCTTGAAAATAACTGGCACGTGGCCTCTTGCTAACAGTCACTTCTAAGGATGAAGTCAGCTGATTGCTTTCAAATCAATGTGCCTGTGGAGACACAGACAGACTCCAAGCCAAAGGTGAAATTACAAAGTGAGCCCAGTGCCCTAGGCCTGCCAAGAGAGGAACCAGCCAGGGCCCATTAGGCCTTGAGAATGATCTCTGTGCTAATAATATAAGCTACCATTAGTGACTTAAGGCAGAGAATTTTTTTAAATGCTAGAATGCATATGATTTTTATCTTGACATTATCCCTGTAATCACTGGTACTGATTAAAGACTTCTGCCCTAAAAGATGGATGGGCTCAAGCACTTAAATGTATGGTAATCTTTCACCTCTTGAATGTTGTTTCTCCCAAGACATTCTTCCATGCACTTCAATTTGAAGACCAGCAATTGTCTTCCTTCAACAATTTGAAAAGCACTAGAGGTGGGTTGGAGGGGGATGGTAAAAAATAATAATAATTCTAACAACCTCCATTCTTTTGCACTAAGGACATAAACTAAGCAGTTAAGAGCCCTGTTACAATTGTTCGTAATCAAGAGTCAAATGTTTGAAAAAAAATGCCAAAACATGTTAGTGCTTGTTTCTCCGTAAATACACAGGGCAAGACAGTCATCAAAAAGGAAATGTTAGGGTACCATCCCCTTTGCCCCTCTCACATCTGGCTAATGCCAAATGGACTGGAATTCCCAGGGCACTCCTGTCATCTGAGTCCCCATGTTCCCCTTCCCAGCCTGACCCAGTTGTCAACTCACTCAGCTGACAATCTGCAATGGACTGAGATACTTTCAGATCCCTGAGTTCTCACCTCAGGCTTACACTTAAAAGCACAGTAACTGGGGCCGTGCATATCCGGAGACCAACCTGGGTCCTCCGTGATGGATGGGGGTTGGAATTATTTTTCTAGTAGCAAATCTTGAACTTCAACAACAATCACCTTATCAGCAACATCTGAAAAAGCTGCAGTCAACAGTGGATAGATATCATTGTGGAAATCTGGTTGTTCTTCTTTAAAGATTGCCTGAAGCAAGACACACACCTCTTTTAGGTCACTACGGAGAACTGAGTAGAGTTCCCTGAGCTATACAGTCAGTTCTCATTAGTTATCTATCCATATTTTATACATAGTATCATTAGTGCATATACATCAATCCCAGTCTTCCAATTCATCCCACGCCAGTTGACCTGAATCGGAAGGCAATCCAAAAAAAGGGGGATATATGTATACGTATGGCTGATTCACTTTGCTGTGCAGTAGAAACTAACACAACATTGTGAAAGCAACTCTAGTCCAATAAAAATTAATCATAAAAAAAAGACACACACCTCTTACTTCAGGAAGCTTGATGTCCCAGGACCCCCACCGTCCAAGTTCAGACTAGATTTTTCAGGCTCCAGGTTGGCATTTCTCCAAGTAGAAGTCACCTGCTAATGCTGCCCAGCACTCACTCTTCCCAAATGCCCCGTCCAGTCTCCTGCCTCGGCACCCTTGCTCTTGCTGCCCTGCTCTCCAGAACATCCTGCCTCTCTGTCTCTACTGGTCAAGACCCTACTTGTCCACTGAAGCCATGTTTAAAAGAGCCCATCTACCCGAAGTGTTCCCTGCTAAGCCCAGTCACAAGTATTCACGCCCTCTTCCTCCATTCCCTTGTCTGCCAGTGCACTCAGCATGCGGGGCTCGTGTGGGAAGCACCTGGTCACATGCCTATCTGTTCTCCCAGACTTTGAGCTACAAGAGGCCAAGGCTGGTTTTGTGTTCCTGATATCCTAGCATCTGGCGTAGGGCCTGGTACACAGCAGGATTAGTGTTTGCTGAATGAAACTGAATCTGAATCCTACTCTTGGTCCTAATTCTGCCTGTTAGAGCCTCAGGGAGGAGGCATCTATTTTCTATTTAACCCTAACATCTAAGGGTCTTTCTTTCCAAGCGAAACTCTCCTGGTTCCTTTCACGTCTCCTGCCACACACCATTTCCACTGGCGCAGGGATAAAAGCAGGCCAGGATTCAAATCCCAGCTTCCTAGTCACTTAGTAATGCAGTTTTAACAAGACTTTAACTGGTCTGGGCTGGAGCTTCCTTAACTGTGAAATGACCCCAACACTTCAGAGGGACGCCTAGAAGACCATGGAGAGGAGCAAAGGTAAGGCACACAGCAAAGTGCTGGGAGGCCCCTAGCACACAAGTCTCCATCCCTTCTCTATTCTGCTCACACTTGGGGACTTCTGATCAGCCAGTGTCCTCCTGAAAGAGCCTGGAACCCCCACGGTGACCAGGGAATAGTGAGGATAGTTGTGCTTTCATCTCCCTTAGTGGTCGCATTTCACTGTTAGCAAGTCCTATTAGCTCAGGGAAAACTTGAGGTTTTAATCAAATGATGCCTATAAAGGTTAGAGAAATAAACTTCATTAAATGTTAGCACTAGATGATGCCTTTTGAGCCAAGGCACTGACAGTTCTAACGAATTGCAAATATGAGAAGGCAACACCCTCTCATAGATATCCCAAACTCACCATGGCAGAGTGGTTACAGCCACTCACTCTGGAGAGCAGCAGATGTGCTTTCCAATCCAGGCTCTGAAAGTGATGAGCTGTGTGGACCCAATCAAGTTACTTAGCATCTCTATGGTTTGATATGCCAGGAGCCCTTGCTTCATCTGATTAATGTAAGAATCAACACGCGGAAAGCACTTAGTACAGTACCTGACAGAGTAGGCACCCAATAGATGAGGGATACCAAATAAGGCTGTTGTGAGAATCCAATGTGATAAAGTCTGTAAGAGAAGTGCTTGGACGATATGACAAGCCCAGTCATTGCACCTTGCAGCGTTTGAGGTTCCTAGCACAAGACAGAGTGCCCAAGTCAGATGCCTGGACCTTCGTGACTTGTTTCTGTCTCCCTCCCCCTTTCTTCCCTCTCCTCCACCCCAAATGTCTTCAGGTCCTATTGATTCTACCTCCCTACAATCTGTCTAGACTGCCTCCTTCCCTCAGTGCCACAGCCACCATCTTGGTTCCTCTTGAGAAAGCCAGAGGATTTCTCACGGGGAGAGTGAGCAGGGTCACTTTAACCTCACCACCTGTCAGAGGTCAACACAAGCGTCACTTCCTCCTCGTGGCCTCCTGGACCCTGTCAAATGCTCCCACAGTTCCTTGTCCTTCCCCTTCATAGCCATGATCACACCTGTGATTTTCTGTTTATTTCTGGTGCTATATTTGTCCTCCCCACTAGACCAGAAGATTGAAGAGTCAGAGACTCTGTTCTGCTCATCATTGCTCATCCCCAGTAATGAACAACGCCTGTCATATGGCAGGTACTAAATAAAGATTGTTGGATGGATGGATGAATAAATAAATGAATGAGCACTGTGCCCTCTCCACCCTATAAACTGGGGTGATCTTTTAAAAAACTACTCTGATTATGTCATTCTCCTGTTAAAATCCTCTGTGATTCTCCACAGTGATTAGGATGAATTCCAAATTGCTTAGTCCATCTCACAATGTGTGCTGCCTGCCCATGACCATCTTTGTCCCTTACTCTCCCCTATGATTTTGTAATGCACTCAACACACCAGGCCTCTTACAGCCCCCGAAGGACCCTGCTGCCTTTGCACATGGAGCTTCTTCCCCTGAATCACTCTGCATAAACCCCCCAGACCGGCCCCACTTTATCTGACTAACTCCTACTGGTTCTTCAAGATTCTCCCAGCATCCCTCCTCCAGGAGTCTTCCTGCCCACACAGACTGAATTTGGGGACCGTTCTTTGAGCCCACAGAGTACCCTGTCGTTTCTTCTATCAGAGTCCTTTGTCTGTTCGTGGTGCATCTCCCCCATTAGCCCATGAACTTATTGAGGACAAATACCATATGCTATTCACATTAGTGTCCTTAATGTCCCCCACCAGGCTTGTCTCGGAAAAGGCTGACAGTACTTTTTCAGGGATGGGTGAGGTAGTGAATGAATGAATGACACCACCATTCCCCAGTCATACTTCAGCCAGGTTATTTATGTCAGAGCATCTCTTACTGGGTAGCAGTACACAACTGAAAGACCACAGAGCAGAGTTACTGCGGGCAGAGAAACAGGACCTTCAGGGCAGCAGATATAGAGTGCCCAAGACCAGGTGAAACAGTGAAGTGGGGTTTCCTAGCCAGCCAGAAAACTGTGCTAGGGCATCAACCATTCTGTACTGGGGGCTGGGGGCTACAGCAGAAAATGAGAGACGGGACCTCAGATGTCACAGAGCTTCCCTTCTCCTGGGAGAGCTAGAGACAAACAGTACACAAGTGGACCAAATAGACACACCTAAACTAATAATAAATTATAATAAATTTGAAGGAAGCAAACAAGAAAATCTGAGTAATATGGTCATGGACAGCCTCTCAGAAGAGTGATATTTAGGACAGAAAGATGAGAAGGAGCCTCATGAAAAGTAGGCAGAGGAGCATTTGAGGTTGGCTTGTTTGAGGATCCCAAAAGATATATAACCAGTGTTATTAGAGTACAGTATGATAACATCAGAGCTGTGAGTGTGGATGTGTATACAGATGCGCGTACACACACACCTTCCTGTGTTTAAATCCCGAGCTATAAAATTTCTCATTTCTCATCTCATCTCAGTTTTCTTACCTATAAATGGCAAATGTGAAGGCTCAATAAAATAATGTCCCCATGGGAACTGTCATAGAGGCCATACTTAGGGTTAGGCTGCTTCCTACCTAGTTTAGTGTGGGGGAGTGGAGGCAGGACACAGTGAGTGAGCTGAGGGCTAGGCAAAGGATCAACCATGGCAGCTTTAGCTGATTTGCTAAGGCTGCCGCCCGTATTCCCTTCTTCCATAGGCAAATGTGTTTTCCATGTAATATATAAATTCACACAGGCATGTATGTACAAATGCAAGCACACACACATACAAATGAGTGCACAGGGGAAATAAGACAGATGGGATCAAATGCAATGAATCTATATATGTGTATACCTGTAATACAAATAGATGGTTTTAAGCATTTACTTATTTATGTATTTGTGTTTAGGGACTTATTTAATAGTGACAACAAAAAAGAGGTTTTGTCTACAGCCTTCCTTAAAGCACATTCACAGACGAAGGAGGACTTCTACCTTTGGAAGAGGGCCCCCTGGTTTTGGGAAATAAGCCTTGGTTGTTTTGATCAGGAGATTCAGATTAGGTTGCTTCCACCTTGATCCTTGGGAGCTAAACGCCAGCCACTGTCTTGGCACTAGATAGCATGTCCTCATCGACATCCGCTGTAATGACATAAAAGGGCAGTGAGTGACTGCCTTGATTATCTTGCTCATACAAAGAGGCCAAGAACTGTGCCTTGCTAAATAATTGGAAAAATGTGGAATGCTCCCCCAACTACTTCATAAAATGCTTGCATCTGTTCACTTATGTCTAACATTCCAAAACTCCCAGGTATCCTTAATTATAGGATCCAGAGAATTCAGATGGGAAACGCCCTGCTCAAATGTTTTCTCAGCTTTCATCTACACAGTAAAGAATGTGCTCTTCTTTTTCCAAACCACCAGGATAATCTCATTCTATATTTTGCTGATTGGTCTGCAAACATAATCTTCAGTGGCAAAAATCTTGAAGGGCTGCCTTGAGATTTGAGCATTCAATCAGTCTTAGGAATTTCTTCTGGCAAAAACACTTAGGCCTGGTCAGGACTCGTGGGGCTGTGGTTGGCTCCATGTCTCTGAGGTTGGGTATGCCCAGTGGTGTGGTTAAGTATCATCGGCGCTAAATTTGGCCATGGGGTCTGTTTGAGGAAGTTGTGCTGATGTGATTTTGGATAAAAGTTAAAGGAAACAGTGCTATTTCACCTGAAGGACAGAAGACTGGGGAGCAATCAGATTTCTGTTGCCAAGTTCAGCAGTGTCTGTAGCCTGGAGCACAGCACAGAACTTACCACAGGACCCTGATTGCCTTTCCACCATCGGGATGGGAGCTTGTGGAAAGCACAGCACTGTTCTCTCACCTCTGCACCCTGACACACCTACGCAGAGTGGATGTTCAGAGGATGTGTGCGAACTTTTGAATTCACAAATGAAGAGAAGAAATAATATTCTATTTTCATTTAAAACTATACATGAAGGCATGTACTAAATCTAAACAGTGATTTCTGATTTATATTTGGAAGAACTCTGTGACCAGCCAAGTGACAGCCAAGTGAAGACAGAAAATATAAGTGGGTTTACTACAAACGTTGAAGAAACTCTATTCTTGAAAATATTTTAGAATTCTTTGCCATTAATGCAGAATGTTTAAGTGTATTTATCTTCATGTAGATAGGGGACTGGATATGTCAACTTACCTCAAAGATTTAGTCTCAAATTAGCATAATTTTAAATGAACCCCATGATCATATGAATCCATACTTGCAGAATATTTTGGTCTTTAATTTTGTCTGGAGCACCACTAAAGACAGAATATAGGAAAAGCTTTAATTCATTAGTGGATGCTGTGGACATCAGTTAGCCCATAAGCAATAGGCATTCAGCACATGAGCCTGTGTTCTTTCATACAGTGTCAGTGGCAGGCATTGCGAATCAATCATCACACTCCCAGTGAACTCAGGTGGAGCCTCAACATTTGTCTCAACCACTTCCAAGTAAACAGTGTTGCTAACAGGAAGAAACCAGTTTACCACTTCAGATCTAGTACTTCTCTACTCCAAGCTTCTTGAGTAAGAATTTATTTAGCTCCCCCAGAGATATGCAGTTCATGCCAGGGAGTAAGTGTATTTATAGGAGGAAAAAGGGCCCATAGTAATTAACTTCATTAAAATATTGAGGGGAAAAGGGAGAGATTTTGAGTACCTATATTCTTGAAACCAGTAAGTAAACAAATATGTCTTAGGCATCTCCTATGGCAGGCACTGCATTAGGCACGGGGGACAGCAATGTCCAAGACAAGCAGAATGTCTGTCCTCAAAGCACTTTCATTCTAGAGTGTGAGGCAGGTAAAGAGCATGTAGACAAAAAGTACATATTATCATTTCAGACTCCTATAGAAGGTGGGGGTGTGGGCGTGTTGTTGCTTTAGTTAGAGCGTCAAGAAAGGTCTACAGAGGAGATGACCAAAAAAAGTCAGCCATGAAAGATTGGAAGAACTTTCCAAGCAGGAAAGAGAGCAGAGTCAAAATTCCTCAAGCCAAAATTAGAATGTTTGTGGAGACAACAGAGGGCCAGGGTAGCTGATGCAGAGTGAATGTTAGACAGACGGGGACGTCAGAGAGATATGCAAGTGTGCGGTCAAATAGGGTCTGTGTGCCTACATTTGAATTTTATTCTGGTTGCCATTGTAGTGTTTTCAGCACAGGAATGATGTGATATAATATGCACTTCAGAAAAATCACTCTGGCTGCTGTGTGGACGACAGGCTTTGGGACTGTGAGGGAATGAGGCTGAAAGAAAATGAAGGTGGCTGTAGCTGTGGTAGCAGCAAGAAAAGACGGTGGCTGTTATGGACTGAGTTGTGTGCCCCACGATTCTTATGTTGAGGCTCCAACCCCAGAACTGCAGAATGTGACTATATGTGGCGATAGGTCTTTAAAGAGGTAATTAAGGTAAAATGAGGTCATTGGGGTAGACCCCAATCCAAGATGACTGGTGTCCTTAAAAGAAAAGGAGATTAAGACACAGACATGTACAGAAGGGACACCATGTGGAGACACAGGGACAAGGGGGCCACATCTACAAGCCAGGGAAGGAGGCCTCAGAAGAAACCAAGCCTGCTGACACCATGATCTTGGACTTCCAGTCTCTAGAACTCTGAGACAATATTTCTGTTGTTTAAATTGCCAGTCTGTGGTGCTTTGTTATGGCAGCCCTAGCAAACTTGGGCTTAGGTTAGGGTTAGGGCTGTGGTCCTAAAGACAGTGAGAAGTAAAGTGGTCAAGTCCAGGACTTTGGAAGAGAACTGACAATTCTTATTAGTGAATTAGATGTGGAGTGTGAGGGAAAGAGAATAATGAAGGCTACTCTTAGATCTAAAGACTGAACATTTGGGTGGCTGCTGGTACCATTACAGAAATAGGGGAGAAATCCAGAGCTCTGTTTGGGCTAGGTTAGGTTGAGGTATGTCTTAGGTTCAGGAAACTGCAAAGAAATCTCATGGGCCTCCTACATGCTCCCAAGGGATGCAAGTTCCTTTTCCTCTGCTGCTAGAGATTCTCTAGAAGAAATGTTGGTGAAACATCATTCTAACTAAGACATGACAGAAAGCTCCCAATTTCATGTGCAGCTCATTTTATTATTTTTAGAATAATTGTTAAAGTTATTCCTTTGGTTTAGTAGAAATTGACCTCTTTGTAAATTCCATCCATCAGAATTCATCCAACCACTGGACAAAACAGAACAAATCTATTCTCTCACTTAATGGCTTCTAGTAATTACACACTTGTAATTAAAACCAATCCTCCTACAGAAAATAAGTAGAAGAGATGAAAAAGTGTTTGTAAGAGCTACTGAAGTAATAAAGAAGTTCCAGGCTAAAACTCAGGAGAAAATGGAAATCTAAAGACGTAATTTGGTAGGGGTTGCTTTTCCCCTGTGAGCAGACATTCACCTTGGGTGAAGGGCAGGGGGACTAAGCAGTACTCCCCTGGTTTTTAGCCTCATGTGGCTAAAGAGACAAGAGCTGGATTCTAGAGCCAGCCAAAGGGGAGTGATGGGGAGCTAGTAAATGCCCCCACATTTTAGGTGCAACCCCAAAGGACTATGCCTGAGAAATAAAGGTGAATCAGAAATAAACCAACCGTGACATAGGAAGATTCATGTCATCTGAATAGCCCTTAGAATCTTAAGCTATAAAGCTGAGTTAAGGTGATCCTTAATTGCTGGTTTCCCTGGTATCTGTCAGAAGCAACAAAAATCCTTTTGGGAGAGAGGTAGCCTCACTTTTGGTTTCACCATTTTTTCCACAAACAAGTTTGTAGTACAATTATGAGAACACAATCAAAAGAAAAGTAAGTATACAGAGATGTAAGACAAAATGATTGATAATAAATAGAAATAACAGAAGATAGAATCAGATCCGTAGGCTCTCCAGTTATCAAATTTATCAGACAAAGACTTTTAAGTAACAATCCCTTCTATATTCAAGAAGATAAAAGGCAGAATTAGAAATTTCACTAGAGAACTGAAAATATAAAAAATAACCAAAAAATAAAATGGACATTCTATAACTGGAAAGCCACATGATAAAAACCCAAATGTGAAATTTAACAGCAAAACAGTCAGTTAATTGGAGTCCCATAGGAGAAAAGAGTGAAAAGGGTAGAAGCAATATTTGAAGACAAAAATGGCTGAGAATTTTCTAAAACTGATGAAGAACACCAGTTGATAGATTTAAGAAGCCTAAGATTTTAAAGACTGATATCATCTTCTCTGTAAGTCTCTCTTTTCCATGCACAATAAACCCACGAGTTTCCATATATGGCACTGTATCCCGCTTCTTCATCTCCAAGCACTGAGGCATCTGCATTCCTCCTCAAATGTGGTATCTTTAGTAAAATCCATTGCTTCAGATGCAATTTAAACACCATCAGGTACAAGATGATCGACTCATCCCTAACTGGAACTATAAACACGTATTAAAACAATCTAAGTTGTGAGTATTTTGTTCTCATATCCTCATCTCTTTCTTCTCTACTTCTCTTCAACTTTAATACTTTTTCTGTTATATACAAGAACAATGAAAAAATGTTCTACCCAATGCTTTTTGGAAATCAGAATCCTCTAAATTTGCTGAAGATGTGCCATCCCTGTAACCCTGAATGAAAAAGAAGCAAGATTAGCTTGGTGTGACATGTTCCTAGTGAACCTATGCTGATGACTAGAAATTACCACATGATTTTCAAAATGCCAACAAACTGCCTATTTAACAATGTATTCTGACATCAACCAAGGGTAAACACAATTCTACTAATTCTTGAAACAATTCCTGTCTCATTAACAAAAATAAGTATATAATTTGACCATCTCAACTATTCTTGAAACTTTTCAGGGTTTGTTGACTACGAGATAAGTTACATTTGCAAGTTCTTTTCACAGTCTAGGATAGAACCCATCTGGGTCCAGACACCCCAAATCACCTACGAGGTCTAGAAGCTCTCTTACTAACTCCATCACAGACCTTGCCCCATGTCACATTTCTTTTCTATGCTTGATCTGTATTTTCCAAGCAACCACAATGAATAAGAGACAGCTCTAATAAGTGGATCATCCTAACGTCTCCTTTGGAACACAGTGAAAACTGCTACCTCTGCCTGAAATGTTCCCCTCTCCCTGCCCCGTCCCACGTGTCCTAGTTAATTCACAGTCATCAATCCAGATGCATCACACGTGCCCCAGCAACCATCTGAGCAGCTTTTTGAACTCCGCATTCTGCGTTAGAGGCTTCTCTCTGGAATCATACAGCACCCATGTCTTGCCTGCATCATAGCACTTACAAATCGTACTGTAATCGTGCTTCTCTTGTTTGTATTCTCAGCTGAACTGCATGCAAGTTGAGGGCAGGGACAAGTTCTTATGCACTGTGTCATATGCATTAGTATGTAGTGTAATGTCTGGCATATGTGACAACTAAGAAACTGGTTTTTGGATTCATGTTGAAATGTTAGAATCTGGGTGGCAGCTGAAATTGAATAAGAAGGAAAAATAATGATGGGTGCAAAGAAAGATGTTTACAATTCCAGAAAGAGGACAGAAATATATGAGGTTCATTTTCATTAACTGCGGACTCTGGAAAACCTGCATCAATGCAGAATCAAGCTGATTTAAAAGACCCAGGAAATAATCATGGATGTGCCTGATGACTTAGTTACAAAGATGTTAACCTCACTATTATTTTGAATATTAAATGGTATTTATTTAATGTAATACTATTTATTAATTGTGTAATTATTATGTTTATACCTAATATTAGAATCATAATTGATTTGATTTATTAATACATAAAAACAATTTAAATAATTATGTTCAATCATTAATCTTGAAAATGATTTAAATATCTAATACTAGGGGATTGGTTAAATTAATCAATGTACAATAATACAATAGGATAGTATGTATATCCATTCATTTTAAAAGGTTATGAAATTGTGTATTTATTGACAGGTAAATATTTTCATAATTAAAAATATGTGAAAGTTGCAAAACAGTGCATATAAATGGAATATTAAATGGTATATAAAAATGCAAGGATACATAACTTTATGAAGGGATTACAGGTGGCTGAAATTGTTTTCTTAAAACTCACCTGTATTTTCTGAAGTTTGTTCAGGCAAAATTGTTCAGTAAACATGTGATGTTTTGTAAAAAGAATAAAAGTACAACTTTAAAAATGCTTAGGGTCAGCGTCTACCATATCTTCCTATCTACTGGGTTACTGGAAGACTCAAACAAGATAAATATGCATGAACACACTAAGCAAACTAAAATGTTTTTGAAGCCTTGTTATTAACATTATAAATATGATCAATAATACTTTTGGTGATTTGGTCCTGGGGGAAAGCAAACCCTATAATATAAAGGTTGGTGAGTCCCAGGTAGCTAGGCGGCCCTGGATTCCCCACGCAGTGCTAAGAATAAATCTGCAGCCACTGGGTGAGACCAGGTTTGAGGCCCTGAGTCAGCACCCAGGCCAGCCTCTCTGTAGCAGCCACACCTGCCCATGTTCCCAGCCTATCTATAGACAGAACCCTTTGTGATTCTGTTGACTCCCCTCTTGTCAAAGTTGATTTCATCTCCAAAAGCCAACCCCTTGGATTTGTTCAGAGCTGTATTACTTTTAAAACCCCAGTCAGGGGCTTCCCTGGTGGCGCAGTGGTTGAGAGTCCGCCTGCCGATGCAGGGGACACAGGTTCCTGTTCCAGTTCAGGAAGATCCCACATGCTGCAGAGCGGCTGGACCCGTGAGCCATGGCGGCTGAGCCTGCGTGTCTGGAGCCTGTGCTCCGCAACGGGAGAGGCCACAACAGTGAGAAGCCCGCATACCAAAAAAAAAAAAAAAGAAAGAAAGAAAAAAACCCAGTCAGCTTTAGAGAATGGCCACCTCCCTTCCCTGGATAGGCTGATCCAACGCTCATTTACTCCAGGAGAAATTTACGCTTCTTTTCTCACCAGCTCCCTGGTCCTTGCTAATTCCCTAATCATATTGAATTATTTGGAGTTTACTGTGTCATCCCTGGTCACCTACAGATTCCCTCACTTCATTACTCCTTGGCCAAACTGTCTTTGGAGTGCTCCTGTGACAGATTTATATTCTGAGCAAAAGACAGGAATGCGTTTCTCTGCTTTTCCTTTGCTTGTACCACATAAAAATGTCCTAGGTTACTCCCAGGCAGGAGCGGAGGGTCAGACCTTGTTCAAAGAGGGCTCCCAGAGAGGAATCTTCTCAAAGGGAAGGTGGCTGGTAAGGGCATGGGATTAGCCAACCAAGGGCCTGATTCCTGAGAGGTGTGTTTAAACTTCAACGTGCCTCTTGATAGCAAAATTACTTAATTTTTCTGTAGAAACATCAGTTAAATGTATCTATTGGAGTTATTGATGTCTAAAAAAAGCTATTTCAACTTTGGGATTTCAAACAATATGTTTATATATGTGCTGGCACACTTCAGCTAAATTTATCACCTAGAGATAGCCATTATTGATTAGTGGTTTAATAGAAATATATCCATGTTGAAAGTTATCTAGCTCATTCTTTTGCAGTTATTAAGTCTACCAACATCATATGCAGATACTATTTTTTTTGTTGTTACATTGAAAACTCCTTAATTATAAGGAGTCTTATTGATATTGATGTTATTGTTGCTATTGTTCTTTTCTTGTACTGAAGCTTGGAATAAGACAAGGCTCTCACTCTGAGGAAATATGGTTTTACAAATAAATTTGTTATTCTATGACAAGTACATCACAGATTTATACATAAACTTTATAGAACACAGAAAAAGCAGTAACTAAACTTGGTGATACTGGAAGACTTCAGCTTGGATAGGAAACACTTATAATGGATCTCAAAGTATGTATAAGTGGACCCAGCCCAGAAAAGATGAGGGAGAAGGCAGCCCAGAAGGAGGACACATCACGAGGAAAGCTGTGGAGGCTTAAAGGGGCAGGATTTCTTCAATAAGTGTTGAGAAGTCTGCTCATTAAGGACAACAGACAGGTAACAGTAGTTTTTTCCAAAGTAGTGTAATGTGACCAGATATTTTTTTTCTAGACCCATAGCTCTGGCATTTATGTGAAGGGTATTTGGTACATAAAATAGAAACTGGTGGATGGAAGAACAATTAGGAAGTTGTTGGAGGAGAATGACAAAAAGGGCTTAAATTAAGGCCAAGCAATGAGAATGCAGAGGAGGGTCAGATTCAAACCAAGCTTAGGAGACAGAGAGATAGGGCTTGGGGCCAATAAGAAGCAGGGGAGTGGAGGATTCTATGATGGATAGGATAAGTAGAAAAGGAAAGGCACATTTATTGCGTACCCACTGTGCCCTACTCACTATAACTGAACTCAAGAATTCAGGAGAAGGGGATGGTTTGAGGTTAAGGTAATGTGTAAAATTATAGTCACACTAACTTGAAGGTGCCTAATACAGGCAGTCCTTGCTCTGGTTGGTAGTACAGGACCGTAAAGAGAGCTGGGCAATCTGAACTCATGCAAAAGTCTTAGTAATCAATTACAGTTGTTCTGAAACCTTTAAGAATTTTTATCAAAACATTAAAAACTCTTATTGTAGGTTATAAACATGTAGGCAAATGAAAAGAAATAGTAAAAGTAATATTTAATACTCTGTAACTTAAAACACTTGAAGAGAATTAAAGTGTTTTGTTTCACTGGTGAAAAAGAAAACTTAACAAGAGTGATTGCCTTCTTGATACAGAGGTAGCATCTTTTCTAAAGCGTAATGGATTTTCATACTTCTTTCAATATTTGGATTAGCTTCCAACACTTTATCCTTTATACTTTCAGTGTGTGAAATATCTCTGAGAATTCCTTTAGTGTGTAGCTTTTTCCTGGTGTCACCTCCTCTGGGACATCTTCATCCTTTTCATGACATTTTCTTCATTTATGTCAATAAGTTTGTCTTTGCTAAGTTCCTTGGAACATCCCAGAGTTTCCTGTAAAGGAGCAGTGTCAATATTCTCATGACCAGCTACTTCTTCTATAAATCCATTATGTTTCATTCAAATTTTACTTCCAGTATTATCATATTTTGTTGATTTTTTGCTGCACTTTCATCTTTGTTGGACAATTTCCTCTTTTAATTATCTATTTTTGTAAAATACTATGTAGGTTTATCACTGGGAGAAAAGGAGGCAACACAACGTGCTTTGCTGTCAGTGTGTGAACTGAATAAAAGATGCAGAGTGACCAGTCATCACAGACTTTAAAGATGTAATGGACATTTCTAACCATGATGCATATCTGTTATTTAAGTAAAGATTTTTGGACTTAAAAGCTAACAATGAAATTTATGCAATCATTCATAGTTACTATGTCATGGTAACTAAAATTTGAACCATGTTATTGAGGACTGGTATTATTTAACTGTGGAAACTAAAACTTGTGTATATTGGAGCCATGCAAAGAGAGGGCTGCCTGTAGTCACCCAGGTGACACAGGAGTGGTTAGGTCTTTGGGAGCAAAGAAAAAGTTTTAGGAAGTATGGATTTATCACCAATGTCAAATACTAATCTCCAGGGAGGTAAAAGGAATGAGTCTGGCAATAATAGTTCTGTTGCTTTGTCCATTGGGGACCTTAGTGCACAAATTGTGAGGAAAAGATCTAATTGTAATAGGTTTCAGAGAAAAACACTGAGAAATTTGATAATATGAATATGAGCTATTTTTAAGAAATTTGGCAATAAAGGAAAAGAGAGAGTTAAGACCTCGGAATTAGAGGAAGGCATTTAATATTTTTAGGTAAGAACTTCCATTTACTATGAAAGCACCTAAATGTGTAGGTATGATTCAAAGAGATTTAGTCAACAACTTCTAAAATTCAGATACATCTTATCTACAGTAGCTCCCAATAGTATAAATTCCTATGGGTTTAAAAACCTTAATCCATAGAAAGGAAATGAGAACTGTCTGGCATTTCCCCTCACTTCCTCCATGGGGCCCCTTTCTTAGACCTCACGGTCTCTTATTTTGCCTACTCTAGGGTCAACATCGGTCAACAGAGATCATTGTTATAATTAACCTGACATTTGAACAGAGCAATAACACTCTGTCTTGAGATCTTTCTAGGAGAGATTTTAAGACATCTTTCTGGCATCTGACAACCTGAAAAGCCAGAAATCAATGACCATAAATACAATGATTTCAATGATGGCAAAATAGACACCATCAAACCAGAAATGATAGGTGAAAAACATATTTCCCTTGGACCACTGTTCAATTCTCAGTCTCATTACCTCAAATTAGTGAAGATTTTATTAAAACAGATACTCAAGGGTTTTAGAACTCAAATATCAACTCTACCACTTACTAACTGCATAATTCTGGACAAATTATTGAATATCACTCATCCATAAAGTTGTGTACTAACATCTCCCTCATGGGGTTGACTTGAGGATTAGGTGAATTATATAAGAAAAAGCCTTCATTATTGCTTTGTATTGGCTTGGAATACAACCAAAAAATGTCACTTCCCTTCCAATCAATAAGAATGACAAAAAAAAAAATAAAAAAATAAGAATGACAAGCTAGAGGTTTGAGCCCAGCATTCAATACAGGAACTGGGATGATAGACTAGCATGAGGACAAGACTGGAACATGAGTGCATATAAAGCCATTGAAGGTGAAACACATTGCACACCCCAGAATGTCACAATAAAACATCATCACAGTAGATTTCACACACACACACACACACAAAAAAAACCTGGTATAATAATCTTTCATGCCTATTCTTCCTCAAATTTAGAGAGTGTTCAGTCAAGTTCATTTCTGCCCACTAGGAGGCAAACTTTCTTATCCAGTTCTTCAATGCTGACAGGGCAGCATTGTCACTGGCACAGTCACATCCCAAATCTGCTCAGAGACTCTTCAGAGCTAAAATCTATTCTGTGATCACCATAAGCAAGTGATACATTGTTCCCGCATCATCTGTCTCCCTGTTGCCCAACCCCCTCCACCAAAGACAAGCTTATGCAAGAAGGGACATTGTGGTGGTCCTGCTGTACCCTAGTGTCCACTATGGGTATGTGGTGGAATAAAGGAAGGAATGAGAAACTCCATAAAATGCACAGAACTCTACAGAGGGACCAAATAGACATTTCTCCAAAGAAGGTGGGGAAATGATTGACAGGTATAAGAAATGAGCTCAACATCACTAATCATCAAGGAAATGCAAATCAAAACAACAATGAGATATCACCTCCTACCTGTTAGGATGACTAATTAAAAAAAAGAATGATAAAAGTGTTGGCAGGAGACCTTCAAGATGGCAGAGGAGTAGGACATGGAGATCACCTTCCTCCCCACAAATACATCAGAAATAAATCTACATGTGGAACAGCTCCTACAGAACACTTACTGAACACTGGCAGAAGACCTCAGACTTCCCAAAAGTCAATAAACTCCCCCACGTACCTGGCCGTGTGGCTGACATGGTCTTGGTGCTCCAGCCGGGTATCGGGCCTGTGCCTCTAAGGTGAGAGAGCCGAGTCCAAGACATTGGTGCACCAGTGACCTCCCTGCTCCATGTAATATCAAATAGCAAAAGCTCTCCCAGAGATCTCCATCTCAATGCTAAGACCCAGCTCCACTCAACAACCAGCAAGCTACAGTGCTGGACACCCTATGCCAAACAGCTAGCAAGATAGGAACACAATCCCACCCATTAGCAGAGAGGCTGCCTAAAATCAAACTAAGGTCACAGACACCTCAAAACACACTATCGGTTGCAGTCCTGCCCACCAGGAAGTCAAGGTCCAGCCTCATCCACCAGAACACAGGCACCAGTCCCCTCCACCAGGAAGCCTACACAATCCACTGAACCAAACTTACCCACTGGGGGCACACACCAAAAACAACAGGAACTACAAACCTGCAGCCTGTGAAAAGGAGACCCCAAACACAGTACGTTAAGCAAAATGAGAAGACAGAGAAACACACAGCAGATGAAGGACCAAGGTAAAAACCCACCAGACCAAACAAATGAAGAGGAAATGGGCAATCTACCTGAAAAAGAATTCAGAGTAATGATAGTAAAGATGATCCAAAATCTTGGAAATAGAATGGAGAAAGTACAAGAAATGTTTCACGAGGGCCTAGAAGAACTAAAGAGCAAACAAACAATGATGAACTACACAATAAATGAAATTTAAAATTCTCTAGAAGGAGTCAATAGCAGAATAACTGAGGCAGAAAAACGGATAAGTGACCTGGAAGATAAAATAGTGGAAATAATTACCACAGAGCAGAATAAAGAGAAAAGAATGAAAAGAAGTGAGGACAGTCTCAGAGACCTCTGGGACAACATTAAACGCACCAACATTCGAATTATAGTGGTCCCAGAAGAAGAGGAAAAAGAAAGGGGCTGAGAAAATATTTGAGGAGATTAGTTGAAAACTTCCCTAATATGGGAAAGGAAATAGTCAATCAAATCCAGGAAAGGCAGAGAGTCCCATGCAGGATAAATCCAAGGAGAAACAGGCCAAGACATATATTAGTCAAACTATTAAATACAAAGAAAAAATATTAAAAGCAGCAAGGGAAGAACAACAAATAACATAAAAGGGAATACCCATAAGGTTAACAGCTGATCTCTCAGCAGAAACTCTGCAAGCCAGAAGGAAGTGACAGGACATATTTAAAGTGATGAAAGGGAAAAACCTACAACCAAGTTTACTCTACACAGCAAGGATCAAATTCAGATTCGATGGAGAAATTAAAACCTTTACAGAAAAGCAAAAACTAAGAGAATGCAGCACCACCAAACCAGCTTTACAACAAATGCTTAAAGTAACTTCTCTAGGCAGGAAACACAAGAGAAAGAAAAGACCTACAGGGATTGACATGTATACACTGATGTGTATAAAATGGATGACTAATAAGAACCTGCTGTATAAAAAAATAAATAAAATTAAATAAAACAAAAACCTTAACAGCAGAAAGCCAAACAACCTGATTCAAAATGAAGAAAAGACTTGAATAGATATTTCTCCAAAGAAGGGATACAAATGGCCAATAAGCACATGAAAAGATTCTCAACATCACCAATCATTAGGGAAATGCAAATCAAAACTACAATGAGATACAACCTTACACACATTAGGATGGCTACTATCAAAAAAATAGACTATGAGTGTTTGCAAGGACATGGAGAAATTGGGACCCTGGTGTAATACTGATGGAAATTAGTACAGTCACTATGGAAAACAGTATGGTGTTTCCTCAAGTAATTAAATATACAATTACGATATGATCTAGCAATTCCACTTGTGTGCATATACCCCAAAGAATTGAAAGTAGGATCTCAAAAAGATATATGTACACCCATGTTCATAGCAGCATTATTCGTAATAACTAAACCATGAAAGCAACTCAAGTGTCCATCAGTGGATGAACAGATAAGCAAAATGTGGATATATATGCAATGGAATATTGTTCAGTCTTAAAAAGGAAGGAGATTCTGCAGTATGTTTACAACATGGATGAACCTTGGGGACTATATACTAAATGAAATAAGCCAGTCAGAAAAAGAAACATACTACATGATCCCACTTATATGAGGTACTTAGAATAGTCAAAATCATAACAACAGAAAGTAGACTGGTGGTTACCGGGGCTGGGGGCAATGAATAATGGGAAGTTATTCTTTACTGAGTATAGAGCTTCAGTTTCAAAAGATGAAAACAGTTATGAGGATGGACAGAGGTGATTTTTGCACAGCGATGTGAATGTATTTGATACCGCTAAACTGTAAACTTAAAAAATGGTTAAGATGGAAAAAAAAATTGTTTATCATGCAATATATCAAAGAAAAAGTGTAAATGAAATACATATGTATAATTTAAACAATAAAAAAGGAAGAAAAGACATATAATAACAAACTCAAAACAATTAAGAAAATGGTAATAAGAACACACATAATCGATAACTACCTTAAATGTAAATGGATTAATTGCTCCAACCAAAAGACATAGACCAGCTGAATGGATATAAAAACAAGACCCATATATATGCTGTCTACAAGAGACCCACTTCAGACCTAGGGATACATACAGACTGAAAGTGAGGGGGTGGAAAAGGATATCCCATGAAAATGGAGATCAAAAGAAAGCTGGAGTAGCAATTCTCATATCAGACAAAATAGACTTTAAAACAAAGACTATTACAGGAGACAAAGAAGGACACTACATAATGATTAAGGGATCAATCCAAGAAGAAGATATAACAATTGTAAATATTTATGCACCCAGCATAGGAGCACATCAATACATAAGGCAAATGCTAACAGCCATAAATGGGGAAATCGACAGTAACACATTCATAGTAGGGGAATTTAACATCCCATTTTCCCCAATGGACAGATCACCCAAACAGAAAATAAATAAGGAAACACAAGCTTTAAATGATACATTTAACAAGATGGACTTAATTGATATTTATAGGACATTCCATCCAAAAACAACAGAATACACTTTCTTCTCTAGTGCTCATGGAACATTCACCATGATAGATAATATCTTGGGTCACAAATCAAGCCTTGGTAAATTTAAGAAAATTGAAATTGTATCAAGTATCTTTTCTGGCCACAACGCTATGAGACTAGATATCAATTACAGGAAAAAATCTGTGAAAAAACCAAACACATGGAAGCTAAACAATACACTACTAAATAACCAAGAGATCACTGAAGATATCAAACAGGAAATCAAAAAATACCTAGAAACAAATGACAATGAAAACAAGATGAACCAAAACCTATGGGATGCAGCAAAAGCAATTCTAAGAGGGAAGATTATAGCAATACAATCTTACCTCAAGAAACAAGAAACATCTCAAATAAACAACCTAACCTTACACCTAAAGCAATTACAGAAAGAGGGACAAAAAACCCACAAAGTTAGCAGAAGAAAAGAAATCATAAAGATCAGATCAGAAATAAGTGAAAAAGAAATGAAGGAAACAATAGCAAAGATCAATAAAACTAATAGGTGGTTCTTTGAGAAGATAAACAAAATTGATAAAGCATTGGCCAGACTTATCAAGAAAAAAAGGGAGAAGGCTCAAATCAATAGAATTGGAAACGAAAAAGGAGAAGTAACAACTGACACTGCAGAAATACAAAGGATCATGAGAGATTACTACAAGCAACTATATGCCAATAAAATGGACAACCTGGAAGAAATGGACAAATTCTTAGAAAAGCACAACCTTCTGAGACTGAACCAGGAAGAAATAGAAAATATAAACAGACCAATCACAAGCACTGAAATTAAGACTGTGATTTAAAATCTTCCAAGAAAAAAAGCCCAGTACCAGATGTCTTCACAGGTGAATTCTGTCAAACATTTAGAGCAGAGCTAACACCTAGCATTCTCAAACTCTTCCAAAATATAGCAGATGGAGGAACACTCTCAACTAATTCTATGAGGCCATTGTAACCCTGATACCAAAACCAGACAAAGATGTCACAAAGAAAGAAAACTGCAGGCCAATATCACCGATGAACATAGATGCAAAAATCCTCAACAAAATACTAGCAAACAGAATCCAACAGCACATTAAAAGGATCATACACCATGATGAAGTGGGGTTTATCCCAGGAATGCAAGGATTCTTCAATATATGCACATCAATCAATGTGATAAACTATTTTAACAAACTGAAGGAGAAAAACCATATGATCATCCCAATAGATTCAGAAAAAGCTTTTGACAAAATTCAACACCGATTTATGATAAAAGCCCTCCAGAAAGCAGGCAAAGAGGGAACTTACATCAATATAATAAAGGCAATATATGACAAACCCAGAGCCAACATCATTCTCAATGGTGAAAAACTGAAACCATTTCCTCTAAGATCAGGAGCAAGACAAGGTTGTCCACTCTCACCACTATTATTCAACATAGTCTTGGAAGTTCTAGCCACGGCAATCAGAGAAGAAAAAGAAATAAAAGGAATCCAAATCTGAAAAGAAGAAGTAAAACTGTCACTGTTTGCAGATGACATGATACTATACATAGAGAATCCTAAACATGCTACCAGAAAACTACTAGAGCTAATCAATGAATTTGGTAAAGTAGCAGGATACAAAATTAAAGCAAAGATATCTCTTGCATTCCTAGACACTAATGATGAAAAATCTGAAAGAGAAATTAAGAAAACACTCCCATTTACTATTGTAACAAAAGGAATAAAATATGTAGCAATAAATCTACCTAAGGAGACAAAATACCTATAAGACACTGATGAAAGAAATTAAAGATGATACAAACAGATGGAGAGATGTACCATGTTCTTGGACTAGAAGAATCAACATTGTGAAAATGACTATACTACCCAAAGCAATCTACTGATTCAATGCAATCCCTATCAAACTACCAATGGCATTTTTCACAGAGCTAGAACAAAAAAAATCACAATTTGTATGGAAACACAAAAGACCCCAAATAGCCAAAGCAGTCTTGAGAAAGAAAAATGGAGCGGGAGGAATCAGACTTCCAGACTTAGACTATACTATAAAGCTACAGTCATCAAGACAGTGTGGTACTGGCAGAAAAACAAAAATATAGATCAATGGAACAGGATAGAAAGCCCAGAGATAAACCCACGCACCTATGGTCACCTTATTTTTGGTAAAGGTGGCAAGAATATACAATGGAGAAAAGACAGGCTCTTCAATAATTGGTTCTGGGAAAACTGGAGAGATACATGTAAAAGAATGAAATTAGAACACACTCCAACACCATACACAAAAATAAACTCAAAATGGATTAAAGACTTAAGTAAGATGAGACACTATCAAACTCTTAGAGGAAAACATAGACAGAACACTCTATGACATAAATCACAGCAAGATCCTTTTTGACCCACCTCCTAGAGAAATGGAAATAAAAATAAACAAATGAGACCTAATGAAACATAAAAGCTTTCGCACAACAAAGGAAAACATAAATGAGACGAAAAGACAACTGTCAGAACGGGAGAAAATTTTGCAAATTAAGCAACTGACAAAGGATTAATCTCCAAAACTTACAAGCAGCTCATGCAGCTGCATATCAAAAAAACAAACAACCCAATCCACAAATGGGCAGAAGATCTAAATAGACATTTCTCCAAAGAAGATATACATATTGACAAGAAACACATGAAAGAATGTTCAACATCACTAATCATTAGAGGAATGCAAATCAAAACTACAATGAGGTATCACCTCACACCAGTAAGAATAGCCATCATCAGTAAATCTATAAACAATAAATGCTGCAAAGGATGTGGAGGAAAGGGAACCCTCTAGCACTGTTGGTGGGAATGTAAATTGATACAGCCACTATGGAGAACAGTATGGGGCTTCCTTACAAAACTAAAAATAGAACTACCATATGACCCAGCAATCCCACTACTGGACATATATCCTAAGAAAACCATAATTCAAAAAGAGTCATGTACCACAATGTTCATTGCAGCTCTATTTACAATAGCCAGGACCTGGAAACAACCTCAGTGTCCATCAACAGATGAATGGATAAAGAAGATGTGGCACATATATACAATGGAATATTAGTCAGCCATAAAAAGAAATAAAATTGATTTATTTGTAGTGACATGATGGATCTAGAGTCTGTCATACAGAGTGAAATAAGACAGAAAGAGAAAAACAAATACCATATGCTAACAACATATATATGGAATCTAAAAAAAAAAAAAAAAAGGTTCTGAAGAACCTGGGGACAGGACAGGAATAAAGACACAGCTGTAGAGAATGGACTTGAGGACAAGGGGAGGGAGAAGTGTAAGCTGGGGTGAAGTGAGAGAGTGGCATGGACATATACACACTACCAAATATAAAATAGATAGCTAGTGGGAAGTAGCCACACAGCACAGGGAGATCAGCTCAGTGCTTTGTGTCCACCCTGGGTGGGGGTGATAGGGAGGGTGGGAAGGAGATGCAAGAGGGAGAAAATAATGGGGATATATGTATATGTATAGCTGATTCACTTTGTTATAAAGCTGAAACTAACACACCATTTTAAAACAATTATACTCCAATAAAGATGTTTTAAAAAAAAAGTGTTGGCAAAGATATGGAGAAAAGAGAAACCTGGTATATTGTTGGTGGGAATGTAAATTGGTGGAACCACTATAAAAAAAAAGTGTGAAATTTCCTCAAAAAAATTAAAAATAGAACTACCATATGATCCAGCAATCCCACTTCTGGGTATATATTCAGAGCAATTGAAATCAGCATCTCAAAGATATATATGCACTCTTATGTTCATTGCAGCACCATTTACAATAGCCAAGACATGGAAGCAAGCTAGATATCCACCAACAGCTGAATGAATAAAGAAAGGGTGGTATGTACATACAATGGAATATTATTCAGCTTTAAGAACGAAAATCTTACCATTTGCAAGAACATGGATAAACTTGGAAGACATTATGGTAAGTGAAATAAGCCATATACGGAATGACAAATACTACATGATACCACTTATATGAGGAATTTAAAATAGTAAACTCATAAAAAGCAGAGAGTAGAATAATGATTGCTAGGGGCTGGGGAGAGGAGGAAACAGGGAGGTATTAGTCAGAGGGTAAAAAGTTTCAGTTATGCAAGGTGAATAAGTCCTAGCGATGATCTGCATAGGGCCTATAGTTAATAATAATTATACTGTATTTTACGCTTAAAAATTTGCAAAGAGGGTAGATCTTATGTCAAGTGTTCTTATTGTGAAATAATGATGATAATAGTAATAATAATAAAGAAGGTGGGAGGAAACTTTTAGAGGTGAAGGATATGTTTATGTCATAGATTGTGATAATGGTTTCAAGAATGTATACTTAGCTCCAAACTCATCAAGTTGTATATATTAAATACAGACAATTATTTGCATGTCATACCAAAAATGAGAGCATAGAAATCCATAGAAGTCAGGACAACAGAGCAAAGAGGATCAGTGAATTGCCTAAAGCCTAGACCTAAACCGCTTGACTCCTATTAGACCCTTCCAGAGCCCTGGACTTTCTCCTACTGGCTGGGCCTTGGGCAATTGTGCATGCGCCTGCATCTCCCTGCAACGCCACCAGGTAGGATGGATGGGGGCTGCTTTGTTGGCACTGCGTTTAGGCAAAGACGGTGCCATGGCCACTTTGGAGAGTGCCACCCCTGGTGATTACTCCCACCAAGAATATGCTGGAAGCTGCAGGGATGGGGGTGTCCCCCCTGCCATGGAAAGGAAAGCCAAAGACTCGGGATGAAGTGTGCATGGACTGAATTTCCAGAGGCAAAGCAGGGGACCTTCCACCCCCGCTCTCCCATGAGGTATTGCAATTGGCCCTGTCAGCTTGGTATTTGAAAGAAATGGGTCGGGCGATGGGGCTGGATAAATCACAGCAATTTGAAATGTTGCTTTGTTCTCCTATCGCGTTTGAATTTCTTCCCTGTTACAATAGATCTTCTCTCCTTGCCCAAGCTAAATTGAATCCCTCTTTTCCTATTGTTGGAGGAGCCCAGTGTAAGGTTTCTGGTGCACTAATATTTGGACCCTTCCCAAAATCCTTCTCTCTCCACCCCTCTCAGCAGTCTGCCCCCTTCTCTTGCCAATCACAAGAAAAGACTCTTGAGTTGTTACCAGTTTGCAAAACATCTGCTTTTACTATTTGGCATAGTGTGGGGTTGGGGTGACAGGGGATTTGATTGGCCTCACAGGACTTATTATATTTGATACATTGTGTGTCAGATTTGGGACCCCTCCCCTCGCTCATTCCCATGCTCTGTATTCAACCCCATGACTGGTTTCTTGTCAGTCTTGTTTTTCTAAGGCCCAGAAAACTGGATTAACTGTTCTAGGGTTAGCTATCCTTTTTCTGCTAGTGCTTCCTGATCCCTCCTTCTCACACTCTCTGCCTCTTAATAAATATGAGAAGCTGACGGCTTCTTTATTCTTGGTCACCTTCTGGGGCTTCAGGGGAAGAAGTTGTCCATAAAAGAGACTCCTGATTTACAGACCATCTCCTCATGCTCAGTCGGGGCCAACATTCCTCGGCACTGTGTCCACATGTGTGCTTGGCTGGCCAAACGTCCATCCAGACAGCAGGGATGGAGGCTCTGGGATCCAGCAAAATCAGCAGCCCTGTGGCCTGGAATGCCCTCCTCCTCCCCCTCTGCCCATCTGCATCTTTCCCAAATTTCCCTACCCAGCTGAATGCTCACCTCATTCAGGAGGCCTTTCCTGAGCCTCAACCCGGCCCACCAATCCATCGCATCACATTTAGTCACTGTGCGCGTAGCTCATTTGGCTACTGCCGGGCTGTCTCCCACATCACCGGCTGATCTTTTCCATGGTACAGAGAAAAGGTCGGCTAGGGCTTTGGAATTAGTCCTACCTGGTGATGAGTCTCCACTGTACCATGTATTTGTCTGCTAAGGCTGCCAGAACAAAGTACCAAAGACTGGGGGGGCTTAAACAACAGAAATTTATTTTCTTACAGTTCTGGAGTCTGGAAGTCCAAGATCAAGTTATCAGCGGGGTTGGTTCCTTCTCTCTCCTTGATTTGTGGATGTCTGTCTTCTCCCTGTGTCTTCACATGGTCTTCCTTCTTTATCTGTGTCTGAATGTCTTCTTCTTATAAGGACACAAGTTGTATTGGATTAAGGCCCATTGTAATAACCTCATTTAAATTTAATTACCTCTTTAATACTGAATATCCAAATTTGGTCACGTTCTGAGATACTGAGGGTTAGGTCTCAGCATAGGAATTTGGGGGGGGGGGACACAATTCAGCCTGTAGCTTGCCTTTAGTTAGAGCAGAGGTTTGTAACCTAAAGTTAACGGTACTTCATCTGTAAAATAGAGTTAATAATCCTTCCTAGGATTACAAGGATTAAACAAAATCCTCTATGTCAAGAACCTTGCACCAAGTTCTCAAAAGACCAGTTCCTTTCCCACTGCCCCCACGTTACCTTGACCTTCCTCCTCTTGAGGGCAGGGACTGTGCTTCCTCTTGTCAATCAATCAATCCATAGGTATTGTTTCCTATATTTTAACACAGTTAGACTGAATACTTTGTTGACAGCTGGGTGCCTCTCTCTGCTCTTGTTAACGGTAATCTCTCCAACTGAAACACGATAGAGAAGGTAGCACAATGTAAGGAAGGTGAAAGCAGAGTGGTTATAGGCGTCAGCTCTGGAGTCAGCCTTTGAGTAAGTTTCTAAAGCTCCCTCTGTCTCTATCTCCCTTCTGTGAAAGAAGGCTGAGCAACACACACTAGCAGGATTGTTGCACGGATGAAGTGAGGACACTGTGCATGGCCGGCACCCAGTGAGTCCTCTAGGATGAGAGTTGATAACAGTTTTACTGTCAGGACGTGTTTAACATCATCTACAAGTATCTGAGCTGGCCAATTCGCTTTATTCAATGTGCAAATGTGTTTTAAAAGTTAACCAAACAAAACAAGGAAGAACTTGGACAATGTTTTGTCCTATAGGCAGGGTGCTTGTGCTTAGCCTGCTTTGGGAGAGATTTGCTCCTGTCTGCCTGTCTTCATATAAAGCCTCAGTATGCTGCTTTTTTTATGGCCAAATGTAGCCAAATAGGCCTACCCTCAAGGTGTCCTTTGGGTTGAAGTCACCACAGGCTTTGTGAAATGTTAGTAGCTGGCATAGGACAGGAGGTAATTGATCAGCCATCAACTTAGCCCTGTCTGAGAGCACAGCACGAGCAATGGCATTCAGAACAAGTAGGTTTCAAAGAGCAGAAGACACCTGCAAGTTAGGGTGCCCCCAAGATCACCTTCACTTTTGACCCAAGTGCAAGTTCTGGGGTCTCCAAGCCTACCCTTGTTTTCAGTAATTCACTAGAAGGACTCACAGAACTCACTGAAAGATGTTATAATCACAATTATGGTTTATTACAACAGAAGGATACAGATGAAAATCAGCAAAGGGAAGAGCACATAGGGCAGAGCCCAGGAGAGCCCCACATGCAGAATTTCCAGTTATCATCTCCCAGTGGAGCCATGGACGGTCATAGCTTCTGACTATGATGTGTGACAATATATACTGAATATTGCCAACCAGGGAAGCTCACCTGGGCTGTGGTGTCCAGTGATTTTATTGGGGTTTGGTCACATAGATATGGCTGACTGTGACCAACCAAGTGCTGACTTTAGTCTCCAGACCCTCCAGAAGTTGAGCTAACACCACATAGCCCAAAGCCCCCATTCTGGATCACTCTATCCTCAGGCATGATTTCTGTTAATTTGGAACAGTCCGTTCATTTGGATTAAAATGGAACATGTAGTTTTGATTTATTTACACTTAGGTCATGAAATGATAATTTAGCAGTTAATAGGCAAACAAGAGGACCTTCTCCCCCATGCCGCCAGGACATTTTGGGAGTTTCTGTTTCCCACAGCAGTAACCTGCCCTACACAAACTCTGAGCTGGCCCACATTTCCTAAGACATGATCCTGATGGGACTGGCCATGGCTGGCAGGCATCCTTGAGATGATGTCTTCGCACAGATGTCCTGCCTTAGATCACAGGAAAAGGAAAACAGTCATGCATTTTCCACAGCTGATGCTATTTCCTATGGCTGCTATAATAAATTACCACAAACATGGTGGCTTAAAACAACAAAAATTTATTATCTTTCAGTTCTGAGTTTAGAAGTCTTAAAATCAAGGTGTTAGCAGGGCTGTGTTCCTTTTGGAAGCTATAAAGGAGAATCTGTTTCCTTGTCTTTTCTAACTTCTAGAGGCCACATGCATTCCTTGGTTTGTAGCCCCTTTCTCCATTTTCATAGAAAGCACAGCATCTTCAAATCTCTGTCATTTCAGAGACAGCATAGTAGTCTCTGTTTCCACTGTCATATCTCTTTCTCAGGCTCTGACTCTCCTGCCTCCTTCTTTCTCTTAAAAGAACCCTTCTGATTATATTGGGCTCACTGGGATAATCCAGGCTAATCGCTCAGTCTCCAGATCATTAATTTAATCACATCTGCAGAGTCCTTTTTATCATGTAAGATAACAAACTCACTTTAAAGGACCTCCCTCCAGACCACACAATATCCAGAACTCGGCAGGCTGAGCCATCCTCTTCCCTACTCAGGCCCTATTTTATTTCTAAGGATTGCCTCTTGCCCTAGTGAATGACCTCCCCTTTGGTCACTACTCCTTCCCATGGAGGTGGGCCTCACAAGCCTCCCTGGAATAACTGTATGAAGACTCAATGGGTAAGACCAACATCTGAAAATGGAATGAAGTATGTGAGAGGAGAGGGCTCATCTCAGCTAGAGGAGAGAAAATACGTTTACTCCATCACATAATAGTTTTCCCATAAAGTTACAAATAGGTTAGCTTGGAAATCTGGTCCAATTGACTCACCTAGTGGGCTAGTGAGGGCACTGAAGTGCAGAGATGAAGGGCTCTCTCAGGTCCCAGGGGAGTGGACTGAATGTGGAATCAAACCTTCTAAATGTGGAAATTAAAGGAAGGTGTTAATGGCTCAGCATTAGCTTTGTAACCCCAGGGCATTTGCACTGGCTGTTCCTTCTGCTTGACTGCTCTACATCCTCAAGGCTCATTCTCTCGCTTCATTCAGGTCTCTGCTCACATGTTGACTTATCAGAAAGGTCCTCCCTGACCACCCCATCTAACACTCATGCACACACACACGCACACACACACTCCACATGTATACACACTGAAGGGCAGTAAACAGTGCCTTGAAGACAGTAGGTGCTTAATGCGTATCTGTTGAAAGTTGTGGAATGACCAGGTAATGATAACTCACAGTGGCGACCCTTCTGGATGACAGCTGCATGATAGCTGAGAACTCCAGCATCTTAATTCGATATTGCTATACTGTAAAACCTGCTAGACATTGAAGATGAGAAGACACTGGCCTATACGCAAGGAGCTCATTCATTACATAGTTGGTGACGCAAGGATTGCATATATGAAACTAATTAATTTAGCACAGCCTCACCCACTAAACCGTAAAGATCCTGGAGGGGAGATAGAAGACAATGCGATTATGGGAGAGTCAGTACAGGTGGGATCCTGGAGGGGCGATAGAAGACAATGCGATTATGGGAGAGTCAGTACAGGTGGGATCCTGGAGGGGCGATAGAAGACAATGCGATTATGGGAGAGTCAGTACAGGTGGAAAGTTCTGTGGCAAGTTCAGAAGAGGAAGAGACCAATGCGCGGACTAGGAAAGTCATCCCTGTGTAAGCTAAGCTCTAACAGAAAAAACACATGCTATCACTTGGATACCTAGGCCAGGATAAGAGGGGGGTCAAGCAGACACCTACTCAGGACACCCATTTATACAGAAATCCAAACCATCACTGGAGTAAGTTGGAACTATGGTATCCGCTAACATGCAATCCCATACATAAATGACAAAACTCTCATTAATCTCCTTTTCTGTGACAAATAAAGCCGTTTTTTCATTTGAACATGTAACAGGAAAAAATATTTATGGCCCCTCTCTACTTTCTAAGACACATATAGAAAATTTTGTTTTCTCAGTCCATAACTTAGTCATTTAGTGAGTATTCATTAAGTGCCTTTTCTGTGTTGGACCTTTTTTTAGGTTCTGACGGTCTAGCTGTGAACAAGAGAGCTGGGGCCTCACCTTTCCGGCTCTGCCCAAAACAAGATAATGGTCCCCAAAAAGGGCTTGGGTCAGACATCCCAGGGGGTGCTCAGTTGATAACAACCTATAAAAAAATGTTTGCTAGATGTTAACGTTAGGGGAAGCTGGGTGAAGGCTACAAGGGAACTCTTTGTACCATGTTTGCGACTTTGCTATAAATCTAAAGTTGTCCCCTCCCCCCGAAAAAAAGTTTATTTTTAAAAAACTCATTTGCTGCACAACTTAAGGGTCAATGCTATCGCAAGTGAACTGCTTTACATATTTAGAAGACATTCTGTTTAAGCATTTTATAAGCATTCATTCATTTATTAACATTTAAATAACTACTGTTCTCCTTACAAACATTTCATCCAAATAAAGCCACACCATATGAATGTGAGAAAAGAACGTTAGAACTTATTTATTTTTATCTCATTTTTATTTCTTTGGGTATGTTTCATGATGTACACAGCATCTTAACACAGTAGTTCACATATAAAATTTATATACAAATAAATATGCACCTAGTTGGAGGGTACATGTACCAAATAGTTTTCTGATAGAGGTACACAATCAAATAATTTGGAGACCACTGAGAAATGTACACTAAGAACATTGTATCCTAAGAATTTTTCTGCAGATCTATCTTCCCGCTTGTCCTTCAGGGAAGGAATCTGGCTTCTCAGGGAACAATGCATCTAGTAAGTCTGGCCTCGCTTATGGAAGCTTGGGCATCATCTTCCTCCTGGCTACCTCTGTGCTTTGAGAGCCAGGAAGTGCAGTTAACCTGGGGATCAAGTGCAGAAACAACTCACCCTGGATATTTGGAAAGCCTATCTCCCCGCTTATAGTTTTTCTGTTGTCTTTTTTTTTTCTTTAAAAAATTTTAATTGTCGTGGTTTTTATGTGTTTTCTGCTTTAAGCTACCTCACATTCTTTTTGGAGGAGACATAAATCATCAATAGTTACAATAACAGTCCATGAAAAAAAGCAGGAGCTGAACAACTTCAAAGAACAACTGCAGTTACTCAACTTACTTAGGATAAGCATCGTTTTTAGCTCTTTATAAGCAAGCATTTACATTTAAACAACGAACGTTCTAATTTCTAACATTCTATTCAAAAAAGCCAGTTCATTTGGGCAGTGATTCATTAGCCGGATGCATAACTGTCTCTGCTTGAACTGAACGCAGTGGCAGGTCTTTACCGAAAGACTGATAGTGTAGACTGGCTCAGGGATGTTCCATGGCTTCCCCTGCAAGGCCCAGAACACTGCCTGCCCAGGGCTGATACTTGACACATATTCCAAATGATAGACTAGGAGATGTGGAAGGGTTTTATAGATCACTTATTCAAAACTCCACATTCTGTGAGTGAGAAAATTTAAATACGAAGAGAGAAAGGATTCCACCCAAAGTCATCCAGCAATTAATGGCCAAGCTTGGATTAAAACCTGGATTTTCAACACCCTGTCTATGCTCTGTTAACATCAAGCTCTCTTCCAAATGTTGAGCTGGATTTAATGTAATTTAGCCCTTTCAATAAGTCTCACTGTCCTTCACAATAATCACACAAATTACCAAGGCTTTAGAGGGTTTCTGATGATTTCATCTCTGCCCATCATTCTGGGGCAAGGACTTCATGCTCTTGTGAAGAAAGTGCCCATTCTCCTTTCTCTCCCAGTTTCTGACAGCTCATTCACATTTGGGTTGAAGAGAAGTGACGAAAATCCTACTCCCACCGTGGGGATCTCTGCAGCTAAATAATGTTAGGGGCCAAACCAAGCAACATCCTGGGAACCAATTTCTTCATCCAATTGTCGGTGAGGAAATCAACAGCTATTGTTTCTCTAAGACCCATCGTGCTACTGTTGCCCCACAGGACACACTCTATGATGGGAAAGCCTTGGTAACAACTGGGATTCATGCAACAGTGGGCCTTTGCCTCATCAAGGATGACTGTAGGAAAAATAATTACAAGCAGGGATGCTCTCCAAACCCCGCAGATGGCTCCACCAGCTCTTTCCCCAGAGTTAGAGACAGACCTGACAAACACCATCAGCCTCAAGGATATCAAAAGTGGAGGGAACAGGAAAAAGGGGGGAAAGATGAAGACATCGCTAGTTGGACCAAGAGACTCCAAGGCAGTGAGCAGTGGGAGGGGGGATTCTTGAGTGAAACAACATCACAGCTGACATCATTCAGGCAGGGCAGGCTGAGAAACAGCTGAGCTAGCAAAACAAGCTCCCAGGAGGCTCTAGAGACAGTGCCGCAGCACAAGATAATCCTGCAATAATCGTTCTTCTGTAGCACAGAAAATTCCAGCAAGGCAGAGGCAGAATCCCAGTCAAATAAAAGATTTCTTAAGACAAGGCAAAGCAGTATCAAGACTTTTAGCTTCATTCTTAGGCCTGGATAGATCCCATTCTTGTACAGAATGATCTAGGAATAGTAGGCAGTAGTCAGCCAAAATGGGGAGACCTGAGTCTCCTACCATTAGCTGCTTACCTAAAGGTGGGCAGCTCACTCCAGGTCTCTAGACTAGATATTCTTATTCATAAAACAAAGAAGTTAGATTAGATCTATGGTTTTCAATTATTGTTTTAAGCATGAAATCTTTTTTTATTATCATGTAATATTTTACATGGAAGCTCAAAATTAAAACAGGTATAAGAGAGTCTTCAAGTTGAAATGGAAGCGGCAAGAACCAAGCTTGGCTTATAGGACCCACACATCACCCACACATATGCAGCTGAGGCCCCTCCTTGGACCCCAATACTTGGAAGGTTTGAAACTGCTGGTCTAGAGGCTCAAAAAAGTTTTCTAGCTCTCAAGCTCTGTGACACCATGGATTTGAGAACCTATGGTTTGGGTGGATGGTAAGACTACTTGGGCTTTGAAGAATGGGCCAAGTTGGGATAAAGGAATGATAGAGGAGGAAGTATTCTAGGCAAGGAGCAGAAATGTCAGGAAGCAAGAAAGTGGCTTTCCAGCTAAAGTAAAACACTGAGATAATGCTGTTGACTCTACAGTGAAGGCTGAGGGTGGAATCAATGCTTCCCAGGAGTGTTTGCAGTGGGACTCTGTTTTCATTGTACCCTGCCCCAATCAACGGGAGATGCTTTCTAATGAAATCACAAGAAACACATCAGATAGATACAGACAATAAAAGCACAGGTCAGCTGGGCAGGCAGCCAGATAGCTCATCCACCTCAGGTATCCACAGAAGCCAAAGACTATTCACCTTATCATTTGTGGGGGAGAAGGGACATCCTGAAGGTCAGTGCCTGTGCACAACTGCTGCCCTTGTAACAAGGTCACAGGGTCATTCCCATTTAGAACTATGCTAGCTTCCTGAAATAGGAGTGTGGCTCCTTGCCTTAGGGAGCTTCCGGTTTGTCTAGAGAAAGGAGACATGTGTTTCTGGGAAGAGAAAAATGAAAAATATAATGAAGTCTAAAATAGACAGTCAAGTTTACAGGTGATAAAGGTATGTCATTGGGAAACTGGCAGAATAATGAGGCTGGAGGGCAAAAAGATAAACTTTGAGGAACAGGGGTGCACCTACCTTTTGATGGCCTTCATTGCGACACAAGAGAAGAAACACATTGGAAAATAGATTCTTAAAAAGCAGGAAGCAGGGCTTCCCTGGTGGCGCAGTGGTTGAGAGTCTGCCTGCCGATGCAGGGGACGTGGGTTCGTGCCCCGATCCGGGAGGATCCCACATGCTGCGGAGCGGCTGGGCCCGTGAGCCATGGCCGCTGAGCCTGTGCATCCGGAGCCTGTGATCCACAACGGCAGAGGCCACAACAGTGAGAGGCCTGCGTACCGCAAAAAAAAAAAAAAAAAAAAAGAGAGAGAGAACTGGCAGCCTCTAGTGTCTTTCTCTTGGAAGCCAGCCATCTGGGCTAAACAGTAGACAAGAGACCGCATGAAGAAATAGTCCTTATGGAAGAGAACTAAGGTGCTCCAGCTGACAGTCAGCACCAAGGTCCCAGACATGTGGCTGAGGTCATCTTGGACATTCCAGACCCAGCAGAGCACCCATATAAGCTCCCAGATGAATTCAGCCATATGAGTGACCCTAGCCAACACCACATGGAACAGAAGAACTACCCAATTGAGACCAACTAACACAGAAAATTGAGAGAAATGATAAAATATTATTGTTTTAAGACGTCCTGTTGGGATGGCCTGTTATACAGCAATAGATAACTGATACACCTGGACTGGATGATATGATATTGTGTTTAAGGAAGAAAATATAGGGTCCCCACTCTCTAAGGCAAAGATACTGAACTGGATGGAGATCCTTGGGTTTTTTAGGGGCTCTGAGGATGGACTTCAGAGAGCCTACAACTCTCCCTGAATGGACATGCAAATTGTAAGTCCCTGCATGTGTGTACACTTCTCAAGGGAAAGAGATCATAAAATTAATCAGATTATCTCACCTCAGGAGTTCCCAAGCCAGTTGGGTTAGACAAGGAGTGGAGAAGACTTAAATCTCCTTTTTGTCACTCTAGATGCTGTTTCATCTGGTTTAGCTTATTCAAACTCTTTTTAAAGTATAGAACAAGTGTTTCAAAGGAACAAAACCTCAGTGTATAAAATATATAAAAGTGAAGCTTCTCTAAATGAAGCGGAGGCTTAGATTCTTCCCAATGCTACCTCACCCTTATTCCCCACTGAGGTCCCTGAGATACACCTGGGATTGAAAACTACTTGACATGGGAGTAATTTTCCCCCAAACTTTGCCTTTTCCAGAACGTCGTATAAATGGAATTATACAGCATTATACAGCATGCAGTCTGGCTTCTTCCACTTAGGACAATTCTTTTGAAATTCATCCACACTGGTCTATATTCCAATGGATCCTTCCGCTTTATTACTGAGCCGTATTCCATCATGTAGGTGCTACGGCTTCTTTATCCATTCACCTGGTAGTGGACATCTGAGTTATTTCCCCATAAGTTTGAAATACCAAAAGAAGTTTCCAGGGAAATTTGAGAACTTCCTTTCCTGGCCTTCAAAATTTGCTTGAGTTTTCTGTGAGGGTGACAGAGACAGACGAATATCCCAGCGACCTGGATTTTGGAGAGGGTAAAGCTAAGCACGTCACTGAAACCAACAATCTAGTTTTGTGCTGATCATTCCTGCCAGTGTGTCATTTGGCGGATGTGGGAGTTCTGCACAGCCAAAGAGGGGGCATAAAAGCCAGCCTGACCCCTCCCTCCAGGTGCCCACCCACTTTGAGGTCGGTTGGCACCATGGCACACATGAGGATGCAGATGAATTCCCAGACAGTTGTGTAACAGCCTCAGTGTAACAGATAGGCAGGTGTCACAAAGCATGGATGCCCTGAATCAAACCAGCTTTATCACATTTCACAGTGTTTCAGGCCTCCCCTTCCCAGCCCTGATTCCACGCAGGGCCCTGAAATCGATATGTGCCCTGGAGAACACAGGAGGGCCCCCATCCAAAAGTGCCTCGGCAGGATGTGCCTTAGTTCTGCTGCCTGAAACAGGCCCCCCAGCTGCCTAGGAACTCGGGAGATGATAGCAGTTGCAGGGCATTCAGTTTACTTCTGGCGCCAGTGGTTTCACGGGCATCTTTTCTTGCTTGGCAGCCCCCAGGAAGCAGAGATAATGTAGACTGGGAACTCTGCTTACGGGATTATGAAATACGTTCAGTCATTTGTAATAAGGCAAGGAAAAGTGTTTGCCCCCAAAACATAGTTCTGTGGGTTGGCACTGGAAAGGAGAAGTTCTCAGTGGAGAAGATGAATTGAGTTGGAAAGTCAGCTTTCCCTGGAATCCCTGCTTGCCTGTGCCTGCTGTCACTGTTGCAATGACCTCCTCCCCACCTGTTGGTCTGGCCCAAGGTGGACCAATATAATGCCCTGCAGAGACTGGTCTGGGAGCCCAAGAGAGGCATGGAGCTAGGAGATCTGTAACGGATGCTGCAAGGGATGGCTCCCTGCAGAGCTCTTGGTCTCCCCAGACCCCTCTCAGGCACATCACTCAGGAAGATATGCACAGATCCCTGGATTCTTGGGGTCTCTACCAAGAGTCAGAAGCTAAGCTTGCTTTCCCAATCTGCTGGAAACTGCAGCCTTCACCGTCCAAGTTCTCATGTGAGAATGTGTCTCTTTCTTAAGTGAGTCCAACAAAAAATACTGCATTCATTGTGGGAGACCCCACCTCTGACCCACACGGTCGTGGCTTGACTGCAACATCCCCTGAAGGAAACCAAGGCACAAATGATGCAGCATGCTCAGTAACAGCTGTGGTGGCGTGGAATGGGATTGGAAGGTCAACATAGCAGAGAGGTTAAGGGCAGAGCCTCCGTGATCAGACGGCCTAGCCCACCACCTCCCAACTGGGAGATCATGGCAAGTCGCTCAACCTCCTTGAGCCTTGGTTTCCACACCTGTAAAATGGGGTGGTAATAATGCCTATCTCATTAGATTATAACTGAGTAATAAAAGTTTAAATGAAGCAAATGCTTTGGTGCCTGGTACATAATAAGCCCTCAGTAAATAAAATATGTTGTTCTTATTGATATATTCCAACAATGCTCTGTTAGGGAAAAGTTTCTGGTTAACTACAAAGTTTCTACTGGCCAATCAGCCTTAGCTGCCCAGCACTCCCTCATTTTCAGGCTGGGTCCTGAGGCTCTGAGTCCAGACTCTGCAGAGGGGTCTGGCAGAGTAACAGGGCATCATTTACTGGAGGCCAGTCGTGCTTGCCCCGTGAAGAGTTCCTTGCAGCATATGGGCAGAGGTAGACAGTCAAGATGGCCAGACCATCTCACTTGGGCATCAATCCCATAGGGCTGATCATTCAGGTATGAAGTCAAGAAACAGACTTCAGCATTCTCCCCATGACCTTCTGGACTCAGGTAGGTGTGTGACCACCTATATCCCGCTCCAGCCCTTCACACCTGCTCCTCTCTCTGCTGCAATGCTCTTCCCCTGCTTCTCTTGGCTCAACCCAACTCATCACTTAGGTGCAGCCTAAATGGCACTGCCTGTGAGCCAGCCTCCTGGGTTTCCTCCATTATTCTTTTGTCACCCCGAGTTTTTACTGTGACAGCACCTATCACAATTTTTAGTTATATGCTTATTTGAAAGTTGGTTTATTTGCTGTCTCTCACTCTATTTTATCATCTTCTTCATTTATTACTGTACACTCAGCACCTGGTGGAGCAGTCACTTGATTTGTTGAATGACTGATGGAATGAATAAATGAATGGATGAATGAATGAATTCCAGTGGGCTTATCAGGTTGAACCATATAAAATTGCTGTTATTCAATCATCTTCAACCTACAAAAACAGCAACTGCATGTTTTGACCTAATATTTACCATATGGGAAATTTACCTTCACTTACATATGATAAATTTATATTTATATATTATAAAGGGCATAAGAAGCCATCTGTTAGTGCAGGCTCACCTCACTCATTGGGAGCCCATACAGTATCTCCAGAAATGTAACACACGTGAAGTACATATAACTGTCCTTGATTCATATGTGATGAAACCAAGCAGCGGAGTTCAATGGCCCACCCAAGGTCAGTGCTGCTCATGGTTTAGATTATACACATGTGTGTTTACATATACCAGCAAATTTTAAAGCCCACATTCAGTAGCAAAAAAAAGCTTTGCAAATTGAGGGAACATATATGGTTGAATCTAAAACAACACAGTTAATAAAATGTTTTTTTACTGTTTTTGAACTTAGTGGCAAGTGGGGTTTTTATTGATTTCATTCTTTATACTCACCATTAACTCAGTAAAATTGCTTTTTAATTTAACTCAAGTGCTTTTAGCTCACAATTTTTGAATTCAATAAAAATCATTTTTAAATTCACTTTATTGCTTTGCTCATTCTTAATTAAGCATTTCTGTGAACTTGAACAAGGCCTCTCTGCAAATAGATGCATTTCTGTAAATATGCTTCTATGTATACCCATTACCATCTTCTAGCCTTTCAATCTGATCAGAAGTCAATGGGCACAATCACCAGTCAGTTTCCTCATTAGTCAGAAAGTCGTGGCTGATATCAAAGCCTGGTAAGTGTAGAAATTATGTGATTATTAAATTCTGACAGGTGTCCTTCTGATTTTCGTTGTGACAGTAACTGCTATAAGTTGTGCAATTTTATTCAATGGTGTTGAAATTTGTAATTGACATATAAAACTTTGGCAAATGTTAAGATATGCTAGTTATTGTTAACTTTGGCATCATTTTGGACATTATTTGAAGCAGCAGACTGGTTTCCTCACTCCCTACCGGCACACTCCCAAGCAGCAGTAAAAATCTATAATTGGTTCTGAAAAATGCTGCTCATGTTTGTTTTAGGAATGTTCTTTAGGTGTTCCACTACCACTATTTCCCCAGAAAAACCTAGATTTGAGGTTACAGTACAAGTTCTACAAGTGGCATTGTTACCACATAAAAACTTTATTAGTAATTTACAATCTTAAGACTTTTTAATGCTAAAAAATCCTCAGATTTGACATTCCCATAAACATTGACCAAAAAAAAAGTTCATCAGGCTTCCCTGGTGGCGCAGTGGTTGAGAGTCCGCCTGCCGATGCAGGAGACACGGGTTCATGCCCCGGTCCGGGAAGATCCCACATGCCGCGGAGCGGCTGGGCCCGTGAGCCATGGCCGCTGAGCCTGCGCGTTCGGAGCCTCTGCTCTGCAACGGGAGAGGCCACAGCAGTGAGAGGCCTGTGTACCGCAAAAAAAAAAAGTTCATCACTCCAGTCGTCTGCTGAGTGCAAACATATTTTCCATGCACTCCTCATCTGCCCACTCCTCTTAATGTAAGAGTCAGTGACTTTACCTCCACTATAAAAAAAAATGCAAAATTTAACAGAGAAGGATATTTCCTATTTTCTCAGGCTCTAGTGTAAAAGCCAAGGCACATTAATTTTCTGAAATTAATTGATTATTAATGCATCTACCTTCTCTCTCCATGGTATGTGGGAGTGACATTTTATGGGACATTTTATGAGACAAAATCGTTTTTGTATGGTGCTCTCTGAGGTAGAAGATTAAGTTAACAATCTTGTTTAAACTCCAGCCACAGGCATTCAGCCTCCTCTAAACCCAGCTTCAGTGTGTCACAGGCCCACAGCTCCACTGGTGCTGGGAGAGGCATGTCTCCTGAGGGCGAGAGAAGCATGGAGGACAGTAATGCAGTTGGCTCTTCCTCCACCCTTTCTCTAAGAGAAGAAGTAAAAGAAAAAAAAATAAAACGTGAAAGAATTTATCAATGAAATCAACAGACCAAAAATAAGCAGAAGATGAGGAACAAAAATCGACCTGGGTGTACATGTTCTTACAGCAAGGCTGGGGGAAGGGGAGATAATCATAAAAGTTGGGGGAAGGGGAGATAATCATAAAAGTATGTGTGAAAGTCAGTGTGTCAGGGCATCACAAAGCCTGCTCAGATGGGACAGAGGCAGTGTTTGTAGCAAAAGAAGGGCAGAGCCACGAAATAGCACACAGACTCTCCCAAAATGGGCCTGAGGGTGGCTGGCCAGTAATGTGTGTAGCCACTGACAACTCAGACCACAGGCATCCACTACAATATCAAAACTTCTTTTAAAAAACATTCATGGCCATCCATATGTCCTCTTGGGAGAAATGTCTATTTAGGTCTTCTGCCCACTTCTTCATTGGGTTGTTTGTTTTTTTTAATATTGAGCTGAGCTGTTTATATATTTTAGAGATTAATCCTTTGTCAGTTTCTTCATTTGCAAATATTTTCTCCCATTCTGAGGGTTTTCTTTTCATCTTGTTCATCATCTTGTTCATAATTTCCTTTGCTGTGCAAAAGTTTTTAAGTTTCATGAGGTCCCATTTGTTTATTTTTGTTTTTATTTCCATTACTTTGGGAGATGGGTCAAAAAGATCTTGCTGTGATTTATGTCAAAGAGTGTTCTTTCTGTTTTCCTCTAAGAGTTTTATAGTGTCTGGTCTTACATTTTATGTCTTTAATCTATTTTAAGTTCATTTTTTGTGTATGGTGTTAGGGAGTGATCTAATTTCATTTTTTTACATGTAGCTGTCTCTTTTTCCCAGCACCACTTATTGAAGAGACTGTCTTTTCTCCATTGTATATCTTTGCCTCCTTTGTCATAGATTAGTTGACCATAGGTGCATGGATTTATCTCTGGGCTTTCTATCCTGTTCCATTGATCTGAATTTCTGTTTTTGTGCCAGTACCATATTGTCTTGATTATTGTAACTTTGTAGTATAGTCTGAAGTCCGGGAGTCTGATTCCTCCAGCTCCATTTTTCTTTCTCAAGATTGCTTTGGCTATTCGGGGTCTTTCATGTCTCCATACAAATTTTAAGATTTTTTGTTCTAGTTCTGTAAAAAATGCATTGGTAATTTGATAGGGGTTGCATTGAATCTGTAGATTACTTTGGGTAGTATAGTCATTTTCACAGTATTGATTCTTCCAAACCAAGAGTATGGTATATCTCTCCATCTCTTTGTGTCATCTTTGATTTCTTTCATCATTGTCTTACAGTTAGTTTTCTACATACGGGTCTTTGACCTCTTTAGGTAGGTTTAGTCCTAAGTATTTTATTCTTTTTGTTGCAATGGTAAATGGGATTGTTTCCTTAGCTTTTCTTTCTGATCTTTCATTGTTAGTGTATAGGAATGCAAGAGATTTCTGATTTCTGTGCATTAATTTTGTATCCTGCAACTTTACCAAATTCATTGATTAGCTCTAGTAGTTTTCTGGTGGCATCTTTAGGATTCTCTGTGTATAGTATCATGTCATCTGCAAACAGTGACAGTTTTACTTCTTCTTTTCCAATTTGTATTCCTTTTATTTCTTTTTCTTCTGATTTCCCTGGCTAGGACTCCCAAAACTATGTTGAATAATAGTGGCGAGAGTGGACATCCTTGTCTTGTTCCTGATCTTCGAGGAAATGTTTTCTGTTTTTCACCATTGAGAATAATGTTTGCTGTGGGTTTGTCGTACATGGTCCTTATTACGTGGATGGCCAAGAAGCACATGAAAAGCTGCTCAACATGACTAATTATTAGAGAAATGCAAATCAAAACTACAATGAAGTATCACCTTACACTGGTTACAATGGGCATCATCAGAAAATCTACAAACAACAAATGCTGGAGAGGGTGTGGAGAAAAGGGAACCCTCTTGCACTGTTGGTGGGAATGTAAATTGATACAGCCACTATGGAGAACAGTATGGAGGGTCCTTAGAAAACTAAAAACGGAATTACCATATGACCCAGCAATCTCACTACTGGGCATATACCCAGAGAAAACCATAATTCAAAAAGACACATGCACTCCAATGTTCACTGTAGCACTATTTACAATAGTCAGATCATGGAAGCAACCTAAATGCCCATCGACAGATGAATGGATAAAGAAGATGTGGTACATATATACAGTGGAATATTACTCAGCCATAAAAAGAAACGAAATTTGGTCATTTGTAGAGACGTGGATGGACCTAGAGACTGTCATACAGAGTGAAGTAAGTCAGAGATAGAAAAACATATATCATATATTAACGCATATATGGAATCTAGAAAAATCGTACAGGAGAACTAGTTGGCAAGGCAGAAATAGAAACACAGATGCAGAGAACAAATGTATGGACACCAAGGGGGGAAAGTGGGGGTGGGGTGGTGGAATGAAATGGGTGATTGGGATTGACATATATACACTAATATGTACAAAATAGATAACTAATAAGAACCTGCTGTATAAAAAAATAAAATAAAATAAAATTCAAAAAAAAAAAAAAAAAGAGGCAGCTTCTTCTGGTGGGGCTAAGGTGAAGGTGTATAAGTTGAAGGACACCAGCTGCGAAGTCTGTGCATTTTGGAAGATTGAAATCATGGCCGGTCCAGAAACTGATGCTCAGTTCCAATTCACTGGTATCAAAAAATATTTCAACACTTACACTCTCTCACAGGGAGAATGAATTGTGTACTGGACACATACGAACATATTGCTTTGATAGTCTTATACTTTAAGTTAAGGTCTAAAAGAACTCCAGCTGTGAAAGCAACATAAATGGTTTCTAAACTGTACCTCATCTATTATGCTCCCATGCCTGAAGAAGCTAATGTCAACTCATCATGTGATACTCAATTTGTACAATAAATTATGAACCTGGAAAAAAAAATAAAAGAGTTAGCTGCTCAGTTATTAAAAATGGAAAACAGCTAACACTTTTTTCCAGACCACACTCTTCCAGTGGATATCTATACCCAGACACAGAGCAGCAGCCCTGCTTACAAGCAACGAGCAGGTGGCCTCCAGCGGACCTCCAGAAATGGTCCACAGATGAGGAGCTCTTTCCTCCTGCTCTTGAAGATTAGAGGTTTATGAGTTGATTTGTGGCTGTAGACCCTTCCCTGAGCTCTTAACTTGCATACTTAAAGCTGAGTCTTCATAAACCAAGAGTAATAGCAAGGACAATCTCTCATTTACCCTCCACCTGGGACACTGGTCAGCCATGTGTACATACCTCACTATCTGTCATGTTTCCCAAAGCTCTGTGGTTAAGAAACTGAGTTGTAGGGCTTCCCTGGTGGTGTAGTGGTTCAGAGTCCGCCTGCCGATGCAGGGGACATGGGTTTGTGCCCCAATCCGGGAAGATCCCACATGCCGCGGAGCGGCTAGGCCCATGAGCCATGGCCACTGAGCCTGCGCTCTGGAGCCTGTGCTCCGCAATGGGAGAGGCCAGAACAGTGACAGGCCTGCGTATCGCCAAAAAAAAAAAAAAAAAAAGAAACTGAGCTGTAGACAGAATCTTGTTCTATCACTTCCTGTCACTATGATATTGAGCAAGTTACTTAAACCTCTCTGTGCCTCCATTTCTTCACCTGTTAAGTGTGAATAATAATAGACGTCTATTTCATGAGTTGTTACAAGGATTAAATGAGATCTGCATTGAAGTTGTTTGTAATAGCATCTGGAATGTTGTAAGCCCTCAATAAATATTAGCTAATATTATCACTTCTATAGCTATTCCCATGGGCAAGACTGCTGCGAACCCAGCCTACTCACTCCCAGTTAGGACAGAAAGTAGAACAAAAACTTTTCTAGTTCTTTTTAATTCTAACTCTACTTTCTCTTTTTCACCTCCAGTCTATTAACTTTATCTCTAGCTGGACCGTAATTTTCCTTACCCCTCTTTTCCATTTGCTGTGGTTGCCTCGCTTACTGTTAATAGCCACGCCCTATAATCTCTATCGCTAATATCAATACCTGTACCACCACCAACACCAGGACCACCTCCACCATCAACACCAACACCAGGACCACCTCCACCAGCAACACCAGCACCAGCACCAGGACCACCTCCACCAGCAACACCAGCACCAGGACCACCTCCACCACCTCTACCTCCACCAATACCACCACCACCACCTCAGCATCTTCAGCTCCCCCTCGAGCCCCCAAAACACCAACACCTCCGTCACCACCTCTGCCATCATCATCACCACCACTATCAGCTCCGTGAAAACCATTTATTGCACTAAAAAAATAAGTTACGTGTTCAGCTTATTTTGTTTTTATTTTTGAAGGCATTATTATATTGTACTTTTGAAACCATTTCAAAACCTTTTTGAAACAAAGTAGGATATAAACATATAGATATATAACTAGTCATGATTTAATGAAAAGACAGAGGCAATATGTGCCACCTAAATTGTACTATAAATCTAAATGATAGTAACTTAGCAAATAATGCCATGTATGACTAGAAATTAAAAGGCATAGACTTATCTTGTTATTGTTCTTGTTTTTGTTAATGATGTGATATGTGCATAATCCCGTGCAGGTTTCCCAAATTCTGGGAGACTCCATTTCTTCTTCTGTAAAATAGGGATGAAGATCCTGACAACAGCATACTTTTATGGATTGTTTTTAGATGATCTGCATGAAAGTATATTGTCACAAACATAGCCTGTGTGCAAATGTCAAGCGGTACTCATTTAAGCAAATGTCCTAAAGGACCTTCACTCTAAACCACATGTGACAGAATGAGCCTTACTTTATCCAGGTTTTTGCTAAAGTGTGTTCTTAAGTGAGCTGAGGGCAAATTGGTTTTCATAGAAAGTGTGGAGCTAGAGGGACCCTCAGGATCACAGGTTCCTTGCCTGTACCTGCTCCTGCTGAAACTGAGGCCTGAATTGCCTTCCTTCTCCAAGGAGTGAGAGAGGAGCCTCCAGACAAGCGGTCAAGGATTTATCACTGTTCAGTACACACAGATCTGCCTCTCAGTCCCATGGCATGAAGTTTGTCACATCCAGCCTCTTCTCTTGCATAAATGCTATAGCCAATTAGAGATTGGATGTTCAAATCTGCCTCTAACAGTTGAACAACATATCCATCGAGAAATAAAGTGCTCCAGATATATTAACTGTTCCCAACCCCCATTGCCCTAAATAGTAGACATAAGTAATAAAAACTATTTCAAACAGCAATTCCTGTTTCACCCCACTTGGAAAAAAATGAGATATATTTCCGCACCATCCGCCCATAATGCTTGCCATAATTCTTGCCCATAATGCTTTCCCAGGAGTCCCTGGGAAATCTTGCTGAGCCCCTCACCACCCTCCATCTAGCTCCACGTCATTCTTCAGGTACGTTCAACCCAAGCCTTACGCCAGACATCACATAAAACAAAAATGGCAGCATATTCACAACCTTAGCTATGAACTGCTGGTCTCTTTCCCATTCTCCATTCTTGTTATTGATCGCTGAAGCTACTGTCCTCACTATTAATTCATTCACTATCTTCAGCCTTTGTCCTTCAAACTTGACCCTTGGCATTTTCTTCTTGGGTTCTACCTAACCACCCCCATCTCCTGCCCTCCCCTCCCACAAAACCAGCCAAGCACTGACTCCCTTCTCTAAGCTACATTGGTCCACCTGAGGCAGCCCCTCAGGTTCAACCCAGCTCTAAACCCTATCCACTGTCACCAATATCTTCCAGGTGGCATCTCAGCAGAGTTCACTTGAGTCACTTCACATTTCCCTACCCACTGCCACTCTTTAATTCTTGAAACTTCTTGAATAGGGAACATATTTCCTATCTGGAGAAGCTTGGTCCTAATTACCCTCTAAGAAGGCCAGAAAATGGAGCCACTGGTGTGCCCAGAAGGAAGGTCAGGCTGCACAGACACACAGCATTGTTCATTTCTTTAGCTACTTAAAGTGACTTCCTACTACATCCCCACTGAAGGTTCTTTCACAATGGAAATGAACTTGCTTTTTCTTTTCTTGGTAATATGGTAGTAGTAAATGTGGATTTCATGGAAGATTAAGTTCTATAGGAAATGTGTAGGTAGAGCAGGAAATAGTAAGAGAAGAAATACGTGTGATGGATCAAATCTCTTCATTAACAGGGGTGCCAGGCTTTGGCACTATCTACTTGGTTTGGGTCTGTGGGGCTTGAGTAGGGAGGACCCAGCTAAGATAACAGGAGGTGCTGGGGGCACAGTGGTTGAGCCAGATCCCAGCTACAGGGACCACAGGGATGAATAGCATCAAAGGCAAGAAGCAAAGTCAGTCTCAGAGACTAAACTTTGGGACTTAGAATTGAGAAATTAAGCTCTAGTGAAATCTAATTTGTCAAGCCGATGGGAGAGTAGGTTAGGATGGGATGGGGCTGATGGGGACGTCCACAGCAAATGCCTAAAACAGCAGTAGACGTGTTAGTCCTGCCTTCCTGGACTCATGGGGGTCTGATGGAAGGGTCCACCTGGCTTATTATAGGCTTTTTAATTTATTCATGTATTTAGACCTTCCTCCAGAGAGTTTTCAAGAAGGTTCAATCTTGTATGGAAAACACCACCACAGAACATTGTAGAATTGATTTTATCTTCCCAGTCTCATCTCATTAATTCTGATAAATTCAGGGGAAAGATCAGTCTGCATTAGAGCCTGGTCTAAATTAAAGAAAAAAATTAAAGAAACACCATTTGGTAGTGAGTTCTTCAACACTGCTTGAAGTCACAAGCTATGTGAATATTGAATAGGATGTGAGAACAGCAACTTAGGCACTAGGTTAGAGTGGTGAAGGGAAGGGGTGTTGTAATAACTGACTCAAGGTTTTTCCCTTCATATTCCGAGATCCTAGATTCTAAGTGCGCATAAAAGCACACAAATATTTATGTCTGTGAATACCTAGAAGATTAATTAGGCTAGTTCCGTACAGTCCATGACTAAAAGTAAGGAAACAATTTTGACTCTACCCAGGAAGTATTCTCTGCTGGATCTCTCCAAATAAAGAGGATCACTGTGCAAGACAGCAAGCTTCCCACCCGGAGTATCCAAGATAAGATGGAGAGGCAGTTGAAGGGGATATTGTAGAGGGAGTTAAATGGGAGTAGTCACACGTAATGACCCTAGACTCCACGGTTCTGGAAAATAACATAAATAACTACTACTCTGTTAGAAGAATGAGAAAGCAGCAGGCTTATAACCCTTGTAAACTTGATTACACTATTAATTTGTTTGGTTAATTCTTCTTTATGTAGTTGGAGCTCATCCTTGGCCAAAATTACCATTACTTCAGCATTAGTGGCATTTTAATTTAGGAGGATTTTATCACATCACCAAATAATCTAATTGTAATTTAATTTGCAGCTAGTACTTACCCCACCAAAAAAAAAAAAAAAAAAATAGTAGGGGAGGAAGATTTCTACTTTCTGTTACACATGACCTGGATCTAAATTATAGACTGATTTATAGCTGTTCAAAAAAAAAGGTGTTATTCAGGGAAGATTTGTATATTGTATAAAGGACCAAAATGAACCTAGTAATTACAGAAATGTCGATTAAATTGTCTGTGGTGTGGACATGGCCTCCACCACACTCACTTTCAGTCCAGAGAGCAGAACTGATTACCTGGCTGACTATTTTTCAGCATCCTCTGCCGCTAATGCTGATTGCAACGGGATCAATATTTACTCAACAGCAAATGTGTGTTATATTAGGAAACAGAAAAAATAACCCAGAACAAACATTCAACTCAGTTCAAAGAGCTGTGAAATCCTCTCCTTGAGGTTATTATATTTCTCTGCAAGCAAAGGCAGAAATAACCCGCTCCTACCTGGGTTGCGGGTGCTCTTGGGGCTCTGGAAACACAATGCACGGCAGCAGTGGCAGGGCTGCAGGCCCACACAATGGTCGTGGATTAGTGTCTCCTCAGCACCTCAAGACAATAGACACAGAAAGAAGCCTTGTGCCTCAGACTGCCATCTGTGGGTTTGAATATTCACCATGTGCAGGGCCAGCTCCCTCCAGCTCAGCCCTGGCTCTCCGTTTTATTTGTCCCATGAGCTCCATGTGCCCAGATAGAAGCCACCAGGGGCAGTGTGTTTATTTCATTTTCGGCCAGATTAGAGTCTCCAAGAGAGAGGTTAGTTGTTTCTGCAAAGCCCATGAAAGTCAGGATGAGAAACGGCTCCTGTAGGTGGCCGGCCAGTGTGCCTCCTTCTTCCTTTCGCATTGAGAGCAGCCTGGGCTGGGAACTCCTTTTCTCCCTGCAGTCCTTGCCTTTCCCTGCACCTGACCCAGGTAGCACACTTCTCCACCTGGCTCTCTCCTACACTTCCTTGAAGACTCAGCAAGCCTTCCCTGCCTCCCCAGTGCTCCCACCCCTTCCTGTGTCCCCATCATACCCAGGCTTCCTCCTGGTACAATTTGGAGCCTGTGGGCAGAATCTGACCCTGCCCATCTCTCTCCCCACTAGACTGGAGCTCCTTAAGGATGATGACAGTGTCTTGTCATCTCTGCTTCCAGTACCTCGCCCATAGTAGGTGCTCATCAAATATGTTCTGAAAAGACAAACCAGACGCTTGGAATTGACCAACAGTTGGCAGTTTTAGATGTAAATATTTCTCTAAGAGAAAGAAGCCTCATTTATGCCTTCCTGGAACCCACTGGGGTGCTTAACTTTCCAAAGAAAGGGTTTGATGAGATGCATGCCCCTGAGGTCCCTTCTGGAAGACAGTGTGGTTTCTAAGATACATCCCCACCACCACCATCACTGCCCTGGGAAGCAGGGCACCATGTTAGCAACTCTAATGCACATGAGTGACACAGCCTGCAGAACCCCACCTGGGCTCCTTCATTTGCCCTGTAGCCAGGCCTCAGGCAGATTCCACGTCCCTTCCATGGACCCAGTGCTTCTCACCCGGCCAGCTCTGCCACAGCCTCTAGACATTCTCCTCCATCTCCACCCAAGGAACTGGGTTACTGAGACCCTTTTAGGAGTGATCTAGTCAAGTGTCCACAAGGTTTCCAATCTTCTGAAATGCCTTCTCCTTAATAACCAATAAAGGACCCCCGTTAACCTTATATGGTTCTCCCACCTCTTCAGTCTTAAGAGTCCTGCTCAGTTGTCAAGGTTAATGCTACTTTGTTGAAGCCTTGAGTATTAAGGAGAGACGCTGCAGTCCTCTTTCTAGTTTCTTTCCCGTGCCCTTCCAGAAAGAATCTTTAGTGCGGTCTCTCTCTTCTCTTGGCCCTCTCATGCCTCCATGCTGAGGGGGTATGTTCCCAATTGTACATCTTTTCTCCCCTTTTCTTTTGCCAGTTCCAGAATCACAAAATCCAGGCTCCTGGTGTGTGAAGGAAACACTAAAAATCCCTTAAAATTCAGAAAGCAATTGGTCTGCTCAAGCTGGCTACTCTTTGACTCTTGCACACAGAACAAGATAGCCCTTATCACCCTAACTTTTGCTGTTCTGGAAGAAACTCAGGGGCTAACACTGCCACCACTTAACAGCCCAAAAAGCATTTTCCTAAATAAAGTAGGAGCTTCCCTTTGCCAAGGACACCTTTCCACAGCGCACTCCCCCTCTACTCTCCAGCCTTGAATATAGAAATGGCTCCCAATTATTTAAATAGCAAACGTTACTTTTCTGTTTGTTGATATAGCTCTATCTGTGGCTTTGTTTCATGGGACCCAGGGAAGGAGAAATCCACAGCCTCCACCAAGAAAAACTTTCACAGTGCCATCTGCTCAATGTGGAGGAAACCTCAGTCAGAGAGCTTGAAAAGGAGACCCGAGAGATCATCTCCTCCACCCTCCTGCCCCCTGAGCTCATGCCCCTCTGCCAGAGCACCCAACAGACTTCCCTCCCATTCCAAAGTCTCCCCCAAGCCTTCCTTGATTTAACGTCCTCAAATCACCTTTGCTAAAGTCTCCTCTTGCTGAACTCAAGCTCACTTCCTCTCTGTCCCACAGGAAGGATGACCAGTCAGCAACCTCCTTCAATGACTGTTTCTTCATTATAAGATCAGGGAACAGGTAGTTGGATGGTATAAACACAAATTCCACCTTCTGGGAGCTCAGACTGAGAAAAGAGGAAAAGCACTCCTGTCTGGGGGAACTCCAATTCCAATGGAAGGCATGCAGGGTAACAGGGCATGTGCAAGTGAAAAGAGACCCAGTAGAAATTGAGGCTGCATTTACTGGCTGTCCATTCATTAGTGTGTTCAGCTCTTGCAAGAGAAGCTTGGGTAGTAATGTGGATAGGAACAGCTAACACTTTCCTAGCCTTGTGACATGGCAGACACTGTTCTCTCTTCCCAACGAATTGCCCTTGAGATAATTAGCTCTAACTACATTTTACCGATGGAGAAACTGAGGCACCATAAAAGTGATGATTTGCATATGGTTAGTTGACTTTAGCTACCTATCTAGACTTGCCACCTAGATATGAGATCCTAGAAGAGAGGAGCCTTGTCGGTAGGCAGTGCTTGCTACCCCTAGAGACTAGAACCAAGGGAATTGACATATCCAGCAGGCTATGAAGGGCATAACTGTTAATAAGTCTCTCTAACCAGATTCTCTCTCCAAAAGCAAATGGTCTCTCCTAGCCAGATTCAAGCAAGTATTGAGCATTTGGTACCACATGCACTTTGAAAAGTCACATCAAACATTCTTTATATTGAAGGCAAGTCTAAATGCAGAAGTAAATAAAAAATAAGGTATCACTCTTTCAAATATTAAGTAAACAAGAAGCAAGATAAATCCCCATTGCCCTTCTAACAGCTCTGTATTTGGCGCCAGAATACCTGGAAATAGCCAAATACATAACACTGTCAACAGTATACATAACACTGATTACACAATTTATCAGGATACACTGTAGTCACTTATTTGTCCATCTCTCTGTCCCAATGGACTATGAGCTCAAAGGGAGAGTTTGGATCCCCAATGCCTGGAGTAATCATTGCTAAATATTTTTTGAATGAGTGGATGAACAAATTAATAAGTAAAAGAAGAAACAAACGAGTGAATGAAATGTAGATATGTCCCCCAAACACCCCCAAGTATGTAAATTATATACTAAGTAAATCTCAAAAATGGGATTATATAAATGCTAATGAGCAGTTTGACTTTAGTTTGATTATTTTCTAAATTTATTTTTCCTACAGCAAGATGACTTCAGAGATAGGGACCCAGGACTGCCAGGTGATTGATTGCCTGTAGGACCAATCGGAGCTCCCATTTGTTCCAAAATTGATGGCTCCAGCCCCACCCTGGTGGTGCAGTTTTTCATTATATGAAATGGAAAAGTGATTTAATAATTCTTTCTGTCTTATATTGCTTTAAAGAATTTCAGACAGTTAAAACTTGCATGGATTTTTCCACCATCTGTGTGAGAGTGGGGAAAAAAATGCTGATTGTGTTTTTCCTATTTTTAATACGAGCCAGATGAAACAAAAAGATTGTTTCCCTGCAAACTATAGGTCAAGTACCTATAGAGGCTCGGGGATGCTCTGTAAGTTATCATATTATCTTTCTTTCTTGACAGGATACCATTAGGTGGTGTATCATTTCAACATTTATTATCTTTCATGTTCTTTTATCTTCACACTAGGATTTCGTTTAAAATTCCAATCTATGCATTTGGTTTCATTATACAGCACTGTCTTTTACCAAACCAATTTTTGAATGGCTTTCAATATTCTTTAGTTTCACATTTGTCATATCAGCCTGAAACAGTGCCCTAGTTATGTCTGTTTTAGCTTGTTAAAAAGAAACATATCCAGGGAATGAAGTGTTAGGAGATCACACCTTTAAAGGTAAGTGTTACGCGTCCTGGAGAACTGGAAAACACTCAACTAGGAAAGGCAACCATTATAGAAAATAAAACAAAAATGTTGAAACCACATGTAACAACTGGTGTTCGTTTTTAGAAAATCGTCAATTATGTTAACATCTGGAAACATTCCGTAAACTGCCGCAGTTTTCTCCTACGGCCCATGTGGGGATCTGTCCTGATTCACAAATGGGGTTGCCGTACCCAAATGTGAAGTGGTCCAGAGTTTTCCTTGCTTTCAAAGTCAGCAACATAAAGAGCTTGTAGCTGAATATAAAAATATTCATAAAAAGAAGAAGCTTTCAGCTTAGTTTCCACTTAGTTGAAAACAGGACAGCCAATGTTTGCATGACTACCAGTGGCCTTCTGAAGCATCTTGACACTGTCTTAGGATGTTCTGAGGACTTTTTCAGGATTTATTTGGATGTCATTATTTCTACCATAGCTTTACTAAGCTAAAGAGATTTGCATTTCAGGAAATTTGAAGGATTTTGGACAACAGCTTGTAAGTCTCTGTTGCAATGGTGTCAATTAGAGTTGCATGAAGCATAACAGATTGGCTGGACTGAGATGTGTTATTTCAACAGAACCAGACACCAGTAAGGTCCTGACATCATCTTAAACATGCTTTCCACAAGATATTGCTCCTCCCGCATCATACTGACAAAGGCAAGAGCCTTCAAACCTCGTTCACTTACCCAGATGACAGGACGGATTCAGCACCCTTTGGTAAAACAAGAAAATTCAGGTTACACGTTTATTAGGGCTACCATTATAAATTACCACACATTGGGTGGCTTAAAACAACAGAAATTTAGTCTCTCATGGTTCTGGAGGCTAGAAATCCGACACCAAGGTGTCAGCAGGCCTCCGTTTCCTCTGAAGCCTCTAGGGAGCGATCCTTCCTTGCTTCCTCCAGCTCCTGGTGGTGGCTGGCAATCCTGGGCATTCCTTGGCTGGTAGATGCATCCATCACTCCAACCTCTGCTTCCTTTGTCACATGGCCTTCTTCCCCATCTGTATCTGAGTCTCTGATATTTCTCTCCATTTAAGGACACCAGTCATTGGATTTAAGGCCCACCCTAATCGAGTATGACCTCATCCTAACTAATTATAAAAATCTGTAAAGACCCTGTTTCCAAATAAGGTCACATTCTGAGATTCTGGGAGGGCATGTACTTTGGGGAGACACTATTCATTCCAGTAGAGAGATCAATCATGGTCTTGGAGAGCTTTGTAAGTTTTCTCAGTCCCGGTTGAGCTTTGAACACAAAACACACAACAACCTCTCTAACAGTCCCCTTCCAAGTTCTTCTTAAGTTTCATAGTACTATTCAGACAACAAAGACAGAATTTGAAACTTCTGAACCACACATTTGCATTGGATCCAGTGCTCTCTTTGCCTCTAGAATAGGTTAACATTTTCTACTTTGGAAATCTAACCTTTACAGGGCTTTGGCTGGCAACTACAGCCACATTGGTCTCAGACCTTAAGACCAGGTGGGATGAGTTGAGGAGGAATTCATTAATGGTACAAGATTTTCATATACTGCTTGGATTGAATACCAGTCTAGGTAGGAAGTGCTTGACAAAAGTAGAATTGAAGGCTAAATCACGGTTTGATTGCTTGGACAATTTTGGATAATTACACCAGTTTAAGTTAAGCCATAAAAGAGACTCAAAATAATAGTGACTTAAATAAGGCAGGTTTCTCACTTTCTGCAACCTAGAAGTCCAGAGGTAGGTAGATATCTATGTAGTATGGAATCCTTAGGGACCTGGGCTCCTTCAACTCCCCACCCGCTCACCCTAGCAAGGCGAGCCCTCATCTTCATGGTCCAATATGGCAGCATCCATTTTCCAACAGAAAAAGGTAATGAAAAGAGCACTTGCAAGATAACTTTTAACTCTGGATCATATGGGTCAGGCACCCTAGATCAGCTGGTCACTCCTCCAGTGGAGCCCAGCCATTTCTAGCCTATATTCTGAGTTTAGATGTCGAATCCATGAAAGATATGTATCTTGATGTCCTGCTGAAGAAGCAGCAGGCACCTGTCTTTATTCAACACGTAAGGATACTATTCTTATTTTTAATAAACTTTTTGAGGTATAATTTGCATAAAATAAAAAGAATATATGCATCTTTTGAGTGTATAGTTTGATGAGTTTTGACAAATATGGATATCTCTGTAACCACCACCCCAATCAAGGTATAGAATATTTCTCACACCCTAAAACCTCCCTCATGACCTTTTTAGTCAATCCTTCCTCCTGGTCCCAGGCAAACATTGATGTGCTTTCTATCAATATAGTTTATTTTTTCCTGTTTTAGAACTTCATAAAAGTGGAATCAGACACTGCATGTTCTTTTCTGCCTGGCTTCTTTTACACAATAAACCCCTTTTGAGGTTCATCCGTGTGATTGTGTGTATCATGAATTTGCTCCCTTTTTATTGGAGAGCAGTATTCCATTGTATGGATGCACCATAATTTGTTCATCCATTACATTACTGATGGACATTTTGACTGCTTCCAGTTTGGGGCTATTAGGACAAAGCTGCCATAATCAGCCTTGTATAAATCTTAGTGTGGGCACATGTTTTCATTTCTTTTGGGTATATACCTAGGAGTAGAATTGCTGGGTCATGTAGTAAACGTATGTTTAACTTTATAAGAAACAAAAATTGTCTTCCAAAGCAGCAGTACCATTTCACACTGCCACCATATGAGATTTCTAGTTTTTCCTCAAATCTACCAGAATTTGGTTATCAGTCTTTTTACTTTTAGCAATTCTAATGGGTATATAGTGGCACCTCATTGTGATTTTAATTCACATTTCCCTGATGATTAACAATGTCGACCACTTGTTCTTATGCATATCGATCATTTTATATCTTCTTGTGTTAAATGTTCAAATAATGTGCCCATCTTTATTAGGTTGTTTGTTGTCTCAATATTGAGTTATAAAAGTTCTTTATATATTCTGGACACAAGTCCTCTGATACATTTATGAATGGTGCATATTTTCTTCTAAGGTTGTAAAGATGTTTTTCCCATGTTTTCTTCTAGAAGTTTCATAGTTATAATTTTTACAGTTAGGTCTATGATTCATTTCAAGTTTACCTCTTTGTATGGCATAAGCTAGAGGTTGAAGTTGTATTTTGTTTTTGTTTTTGTTTCTCCTTATGAATGTCCAGTTCTTATAGCATGGCTTGTTAAAAGGAGTATACTTTCTCTGTTGAATTAACTTGGCGTCTTCGTTGAAAATCAATTATTCAAATATATATGTGACTAGTTATGAACTCTCTATTCTGTCCCATTGAACTTCTATCTTTACACAAGTACCACACTGTCTTAATTTTTATATCTTTGTCTTGAGCCTTTAAATGGGGCAGTGTTTGTCCTCTAACTTTCTTCTTCCTTATCAAAGTTGTTTTGGCTCTTCTGTGTTCCTTGCATTTCTGAATAAATTTTAAAATCAGCTTGCCAATTTTTAAAATAAAAAGACCACTGGTAATTTTTTCTAGAAATTGACAATGTGATTCTACAATTTTTACAGAAATACCATGAACCTAGAGTAGCCAAAACAACTTTGAAAGAGAACAAAGTTGGAGGACAAATACTGCCTGATTTTAAGTCTTATTATAAAGCCTTAGTAACCAAGACTATGGGATATAGTACACAGCAAAACCACATAAACAGATCAATGGAACAGAATAGAGAGTTTAGAAATAGACTCACACATATGTAGACAATTGGTTTTTAACAAAGTGGCAAAAGCAGTTCAGAACAAATAGTGCTGGAACAACTGGACATCCATATGCAAATATATATATATTTTTTCCAATTTTAACAGATACTTTGCCAAAAGAGATATATGGATGGTAAAAAGATTCTCAATATCTGTTATGGACTGAATGTTTGTGTTCTCCCCAAATTCATATGTTGAAGCCTGACCCTCCAATGTCATAGTATTTGAAGATAGGACCTTTGGGAGGTAATTAGGGTTAGATTAGATCATAAAAGTGGGGTCCTCATGATGGGATTAGTGACCTTATAAGAAGAGGAAGGGTTCTCCCTCCCTCTTGCTCTCTCTCTTCTCCCTTTCACCATTCAAGTGCACACATTGAAAAATGGCCATATGAGAACATAGCAAGAAGGTAGCCATCTACAAGCCAGGAAAAGAACCTCACCAGAATCCAATTATTCTGGCACCCTGATTTTGGACTTCGAAACTCCAGAAGTGTGAGAAAATACATTTCTGCTGTTTAAGCCACAAAAAATCTATGTTATATGGCAGCCCTAGTAGATTAAAACAATATTATTAGTCATTAAGGAATGCAATTTAAAACTACAATGAGAATTCTAAAATTAAAAAAAATTTTTTTTTCTTTTTTTTTTGTGGTACGCGGGCCTCTCACTGTTGTGGCCTCTCCCGTTGCGGAGCACAGGCTCCGGACGTGCAGGCTCAGCGGCCACGGCTCATGGGCCTAGCTGCTCCGCGGCATGTGGGATCTTCCCGGACCGGGACATGAACCCGTGTCCCCTGCATCGGCAGGCGGACTCTCAACCACTGCACCACCAGGGAAGCCCTAAAATTAAAAATTTTATTAGAAAATTTTGTTAAAATTCTACTAGAGTTCTAAAATTGAAAAGATGTTTACATCCTTACCAACACCATACTAAGTGTTGGTAAGGATGCAAACAAACTAGAACTCTTATATACTGCTGGGAGTATAAAACCATATGACCCTTCTGGACAACCATCTGGCAATTGCTTAAAACTCTACATGTACATCTGCTATATAAGTCAGCCCTTCTGCTTCTAGGTACTTGCTAAAGAGAAATGGAAGCATATGACCAGACAAATATTTGTACATATATCTCATAGTAGCTTTACTGGAAATAGCTCCAAACTGAAGCAATCCAAACGTCTATCAACAGGTAAATGCTTAAAAACGTAGTGGTATATCCACTCAATAGAATAATGATTAGCAATAAAAAGGAAAGAATATTAATCTAACACAGTGTGCCAGGCCAAAAAAATGCACAGGGGATATGGGGAGGAAGTTGTCTTGCACAGGGAAACCATCATGGGCAAAAGCTTGACAATGAGAGATACCCTAGGTTATGCCTTTCCCTATGCAGCTGCTAATGACTTTTCACCATAAAGGCTCTTGAAAAGTTGTACCACTTCCCAGATAGCAACTTTTTATTCAGTATAGCAAGTTGTTCAGTCCAAAATCTCCAAATACACATGTTATAAGAAAAGAGATTTCAGCATTATGATTTCAGGAAAAGACTCACTCATCAATTTACTTGACACCACAGGTTCTAGTAGAATATCATCAGGGACAAATTTGAATTCATATGTGAATAAATGCAAAGCATTTTGGTTTGTGTACACCAAGCAAGAGAGATGAAGAGGTGGCAGCTTCTCTATTCTATGTTCATTATGGACATGTGTTATTTCCATGCTTTAGTATAATTGGTCTTTATTTTGGTTAAAGGTGTTTGCTAAGCAAGGGACAAATACACAATGGGGACTAATTCCAATTAGGGACACACTCCAAAGTGAAATTCCAATTTTACTCTCTCTCCCTGCTCTTTAAGATGATCCAAGTATATAGTCCCCAACCCCTGGGAAACTGTCACCCTTCCCCAGGAGAATGTTCATCCAGGGCCATCTTGCTCACACCATCTTGACTGCAGTGGGTCCCCTCTCACCACAACCAGCGGGGGATGTGGATCTTTGAGCTTGATTCTCTCCCCAGGGAAAAAGGGGGCAGCAAGCAGTCAATGCCCAAATGTTCTGCTGCAGGAGTGGAAAGAGAAAACCATGAACTCCTTCCGGTTATTCTCTTGTTTGTATATGTATCTATAGAAAATTGGTAACGGTACTACATTTCTATAATAGCTCCTGGTTTGCCTGCCCCACTGAATCTCCCTCCAGCCTCATTCCACACTTCCAGTCCATCCATCTCCCCCTCGTTTCTCCTCACACATGTCTCTTGCCACGTGAGGTCTTTCCAGCCACTCCCGCATCTCCACTCTGTTCCTACCTCTCTCCTCAGGGTCTCCCGGCTCCTTCGCTCACCCTCTTTGTCTGTTTCAAAGTTCAGGGCTTTGAGGCCCACAGCATGCCTCTCTTCTCTGCTGTACTTTTGTACTTATATATAATGACTATAAATGTAGCCCTAGGTTGTTCATCAAGGGTTTCATTTTTGTTCCCCGTTAGATCCAGTGAAGGTCAAGGTTTTCCACATGTACACATGTGTGTAGCATGTAGTGGGTGCTCTGTGGATCTGAGAAGAGACATTAGGAGCATTGTGCACAAGTCTTACATCATCTGTAGTGCTACCAATTAGCTGTGTAACTTGCTTAATGCTCTGAAATCCAGTTTGTCCCCTATATACCTGCAAGACAGAGGGATAAAAACAAAAATATTGATCTCTGCTAGACTGCACTGGCAGAGGGCATATCGTATATCATTTTAAATCATAAAGCCTCTTCTAATGCTTCCTTTCCAGAATTTTCTCTAAATGGTCCAATCTAAAAACTGACCTTCAAAAGTCCATCAGATTTTATGGACCACCTGTACTTGTAGTTGAACCCCCATGCCCCACTGTTGTCATCACCACAGAAACACCCACACCACACACTTGGACTGGTACCTAGACTACAATTATTGTTTGATAAAAGCTCAAGGATTGGCTTTTCATACATGTGTTTAGCAAGGCCATAGAAGAGATGGAGCAAAAGATTCAGACAAGGAACAATGGAAAATATTATGCCACTATGTAAGTGCTCCAGAGGTGCAGAAATCAGCATATCTGAGATAGTCTAGAGAGGAACGTCACTAGGGGCAATGACCTGAATCAAGCTGAGGAGATGTGGTGCTGAGCAGGAAATTCCCCAGTTGGCTTGTTACACCAGGCTTGACAGCCCCAAGGAGCCAGTGGAAACTCATGTCATTAAGAAGCTCTTGCTTCTTACATTGCTAATGTGATACATTGCTAATGGGAATATCCCCACTTTGGTGGGATTAGAGAACGCCTTTTAGACTTGACAGCTTGACCCCTTCATTTTTCGGGTAAAAACCCTGGGACCCAGGAGAGGGAAATCACCTTTGCAGGATCACGGAGTTAAACTTGAAACTGACTTCCTGCACTAACTTCATTTCCTCATCCCCATTCCCTGGCAAACCCAGGTAACTCCCTCCAAACTTTCTCTGCTATTACCTCCAGGCCACTAGGGACAATTTGCAGTCCCTACCTTACTTGCTGTCTAGGAATCATCCGGCACATTTAATGTTTCCTCTTCTCTTGAAACACCCCTCCTCTGGTTGGCATGATTCCAGCCTCTCCTGTGGCTTCTTAGCAGTTATCTTGGCAGGGACATCCTCAAGCCTCAGTCCCAGCCCCTCACCCCCTCCCTATGTAGTTGTATCCTCTACCACAGGATCAGTATTCCCAAGTCAATATCCCCATCTCAGTCCCTTGTCTCACTCCAGGACTCGAGACTCATGTATCCAGCTCCCCAGCGCACCTCTTCTTAGACATCTTACAGGAATCTCAAAGTTGACACAGCGCAATCTGAGCACCCCCACACTGCCCTCCCTCCATTCTTCTCCATTTCAGGAAGGATGCCACAATACCCTGTGCCTCAACCAGAACCCTGGGCATCATCCTTGACACCAACAGATCCCTCTCCAAGTCATGTCCATCCTGCCTCCTATACACCTCTCACATCAGCCTACTTCTCTCCACCTCCACAGACAACACCCTGGTCCAGCCCACCCCCATTCCCCACCTGGACACTGCAACAGCCTGCTTACTTCCACCCCTGCCTGCATCCCCTGTGCCACAAAGCATCCTCTATGACAGGCAGAAAGATTTTTTAAAGTGAAAATCAGAGTCTGCTCCTCCCCATTTAAGATCCTTCAATTAATTTCATCCCATCACCCTGCATTTTCTGGTCCCTGCCGACCTCTTCATTCTCATTTTATAATGCTCCCCATTTTCCCTCCCCACCACCCATCACATACAGACACTTATCTTGTTCCAGACACTTTTAGTTCTTTGAATTTCACCAAGGTCTTTCCTGCTCTGGGGGTTTGCACAAGCTGCTCCTTCCTCCTGACCCACTCCTTCCCCCTCACTCCAGATTACTATCCATCCCTCAGGTTCCAGCTTAGAAACCACACTGTCTGGGCAGCCTCCCTTGGCCCCCCCAAAGAGGCTGGGTCTCCAGGATGTTGCTCTCACAGCACTCTTTGTCCTCAATCATCATGTCACCACAGTGATCTGAAAGGACTTGGCGATGTGTGCCTCATCCCCTGTAGACTGTGAGCTCCAGGAGGATAGAGCTCATGTCTGCCTGGTTTATTCCTGTGCCCCAGGTGCCAAGCATGGAGCAGGGCATGTAGCAGATGCTCAGCAAGCATTCTGGAAAACTGAGTGATGTGATGTCTGTACGTAGGTCTAGCAGCAGGCCGCTCTTCCTGTCTTTCTCCTTGGTCTCCCTATAAGAAGACAGCATCGTGATGTCTGATTTATCCAACTCATCCACTTTGTAATGTTGGGCTCAAGTTTGGGGACAGGCCAAGTGAACGGATGGCCCTGGAAGACGGCTCTGGAAAGGCAGACATTCAGTGAACAGTATGCACTGGGCACTGCACAGCAGATCCAGAAGACTTCATGGGGGAGGCTAACGGAACAGCAGACACATTCCCTGCCCTAGAAAAGGTTAACGTTCTCAAGAAAGAACTGAACTGAGGCCTATGAAATAAAAGACCTGGAAACAAGAAAGCTGACTTTTAGCACAGTATATCTGCTACCCTTAGCAGCTGGATGTCCTTGGCAAGTTACTGAACCCCTCTCTAAGCCTCAGTCTCTCCACCTATAAAAAGGAAATAAGAATTCCTGTTTGGAGAAAGACAAATAGCATATGATATCACTTATGTGTGGAATCTAAAAGTATGATAAAAATGAACTTATTTACAAAACAGAAACAGACTCGCAGACATAGAAAACAATCTTATGGTTACCAAAGGAGGAAACGGGGGAGGGATAAATCAAGAGTTTGGGATTAACAGATACACACTATTATATATAAAATAGGTAAACAACAAGGACCTACTGTATAGCACAGGGAATTATATTCAGTATCTTGTAATAACCTATAACGGAAAAGAGTCTAAAAAAGGAATATTTATAAAACGGAATCACTTTACTGTATACCTGAAACTAACACAACATCGTAAATCAACTATACCTCAATAAAAATAATTTTTTTTTAATTAAAGAAAAGAATTCCAGCTTGGCCTGCATCAGAAGGCCACCGTAACAATAAAGAGGTGTGTGTGAAGTAGTTATGTAAACTGTAATCCACTGCTCAGGAGTGAGGGAGGCTACAACAACTGGACCCGACATTCATGCAAAAGCAGGAACACAAAAGTAGAGGAGGAAATCACTGAGGCCTCCGCCTAAGTGAATCTGGCAGGGGGTTATTTGTCTGTCCAGAAAATTCAAGTGTCCCTGACACCACAAATTACCTGGGCTCTGGACAGATGCAGCATCAGGACTCCCGATTCCAGGAGGACTCCAGGGCCCCAAGAGGTCCCTGAGTTTCCACAAAGCAGGCCTGGATAGCGCTGCTTCTCCCTGAAAGCAGCTAGGCTCCCATAGGAGAGCTTGCTGTTCTCCTCAGGTGGGGCTGGTTGAAAGCTATTGCCTCTAATTACAGCTTTCTGTAGCATCCTCCTTCCTTTACTCAGGGACCCAGAACCCATGGCTGTCTACTGGATAATAACACAAAATCCTTCTGACTCACTTCAGATCCTTAGCCTAAACTCACCGGGAAGATGGTTGAATTAGCCCTAATTTGTAGAACCCAAATGTTTTCTGTCTCCAGGACTCCCTAAAGTCTTCAAATTCGAGGAACCACTCTTACTTTTAATTCCCATTCACCCACCCAATCCAGCAGATTCTGATGTGCCAAGGGTCCAGGGAGGCAGTATGTCAAAGTTAGAAAGTGTGATGGCTTTGGAGCCAGATACCTGATTCTGATCTCAGCCCTATCACTTCCTGGCTATGTAAACTTGGGTAAATTGCTAAACCTCTCTGGGCTTAAATTTTTTCATCTCTAAGATGTTATGAGACTTCACTGAATACATGTAAAGATCTCAGAGCAGTTCTTGGCCATAGTAAATGCTGGATAAGTATAGCAATTTTGTTACTATCAGAAGACAGTTCATGCATAACAGCTGAACACTCTCTGAGCTACAAAGTCCTGGACCCTTTGTGTTGGGACCCTGGAGCCTCTTGACCCATGAACCTGAGTTGACAAGCCCCACACATATTTTCTTCTCTCTCATATGAAAATCTCTGGTATGAAAGTCCTCAGCACCACTATTTGACTGGGAGATGCTTACCCAGCTAAGGGGATAGGGCGGTGGTTCTCAACCTTGGCTATATACTAGAATCACCAGGGGGGCTTTAAAAAATTCCTCATGCCTAGGCCCCACCCCCAGAGATTCTGCTATAATTTATTCTGTGATTTGACCTGGGCATTTGGAAGCTTGGAATGCTTCCCAGGTGATTCCAATATGCAGCCAAGGTTGAAACTACTAATGCAAGATAAAGTTACAACTCCGTGGTGGGAAGTAGGCTTTTCCCAAGGCGGGGGGAGGTATTATCATTTCCACTGTCAATCTTCCAAGACAGAGATGGACCCTCAGCCAGGAAATTGCAACAACTTGAAGACTGGTATTAAACTTGCAGATTGGGAATTCTCATCTCTTTCTGGGCTTTGTGATCTTAGGTCTGGTGTCAAGTTCAAAGGCAGCCTCTTCCACTGGAAATTAGGCTGGAGACCAGGCAAGGTGTCAGTGGCCTTGAAAAAGTGGCTTGGTTGGATTGTTCAGGCTCTCTCAATAAGATTGCAATCAACTTAGATTACAGTCATCTAAAGGCTTGATGAAGGCTAGAGGACCCTTTCAAATGTGACTCATTCAATTGCCATTGGCAAGTTTCAGCTCCTTGCTTGTTATTGGCAGGAGGACTCAGTTCTTCACCATATGGATGGACCTCTCCATGGGGCAGCTTGAGGGTCTTTGCAATTTGGCAGTTGATTTCATCCAATGCAAGTGAGAGGGAGAGACAGGGACAGAGAGAGGCAGACAAGGGAGCGGGGAGGAGGAAGCTTCAATGTATTTTATGACCTAATCTCACAAGCGATACATCACTTCTGCCACATTTGGTCACTAGAAGCAAGTCACTAAATTCAGCTCACACTCAAGGAGAGGGGAATTAGGCTCCAACTCGTGAGGGGAGAATGGTCAAAGAATGTTTGGACACATTTCACAACCACCACACTCTCCATCCTCAGGTTTCAGGTGAAATTACTTCCCTTCCGGGAAAATGTCTCTGACTCTGAAGTGTGAAATTGGGATTCAAGGTCGTCCTCTGGCCCTTCCACCACACTCTTTGCCTACCTCTGTCACCATACTTTGCTCTCTGCTGAACTGACGGTTTCTAATCCCATCTTGAAAAAATAAATAAAACTGGGAATTTCTAAAGGACAGAAACTGAGTATTTATTGTCATATTCCCCATGTCTGTCATAGGATTTGTTACTGAGAAGATTCTCAAAGTGCTCATCAGAGAATGGACCCAGCTCTATGAGTAGCTAAAGGATCTGGGGTGAGAAGGGCCTCCCTTCATTTGGTTCCTAGCTGGAGGAGTCTTGCTCAAGCTTCTTTACAGCAGAGCATCTGGCTTCTAAGAGAGCAGGGAAGCTGGCAAGTCTCTTAAGGGTTTGGGCTAGAATGACACAGTGTCACTCTCCCCACACTGTGCAAGTCACAGGGCCAGCCCAGATTTAAGTGTAGAGGAAAGGGACTCTCCCTCTTGACAGGAAGAATGGTCTGTGTTTACTCCTGAACAAAATGCTAGCAAACAGAGTCCAACAACACACTAAAAGGATCATACACAATGATCAAGTGGGATTTATCTCAGGGGTGCAAGGATTCTTCAGTATATGCAAATCAATCAATGTGATAAACCACATTAACAAATTAAGGAATAAAAGCCATATGGTCATCTAAATAGAGGCAGAAAACATTTTTGACAAAATTCAACCTCAATTTATGATAAAAACTCTACAGAAAATGGACATAGAGGGAACCTACCTCAACATAATTAAGGCCATATATGACAAACCCACAGAAAGCATCATACTCAATGGTGAAAAACTGAAAGCATTTCCACTAAGATCAGGAACAAGCCAAGGATGTCCTCTCTCGACACTCATTCAACATAATTTTGGAAGTCCTAGCCATGGCAATCAGAAGAAAATGAAATAAAAGGAATCCAAATTAGAAAAGAAGTAAAACTGTCACTGTTTGCTGATGACATGATACTATACATAGGAAATCCTAAAGATGCCACCAGAAAACTATGAGAACTAATCAATCAATTTGGTAAGGCTGTAGGTTACAAAATTAATGCACAGAAATCTCTGGCATTCCTATACACCAACAACGAAAAATCAGAAAGAGAAATTAAGGAAACAATCCCATTTACCATTGCAAGAAAAAGAATAAAATACCTAGGAATAAACCTGCCTAAGACTTGTACTCAGAAAACTATAAAACACTGATGAAAGAAATCAAAGATGACATAAACAGTTGGAGAAATATACCATGTTCTTGGACTGGAAGAATCAATATTGTGAAAATGACTATACTACCCAAAGCAATCTACACATTCAATGCAATCCCTGTCAAACTACCAATGGCACTTTTCACAGAATTAGAACAAAAAATTTTACAATTCGTATGGAAACACAATTGACCCCAAATAGCCAAAGCAATCTTGAGAAAGAAAAATGGAGTTGGTGGAATCATGATCCCTAAGTTCAAACTATACCACAAAACTACAGTAATCAAGACAGTATGGAACTGGCACAAAAACAGAAATATAGATCGATGGTACAGGATAGAACACCCAGAGGTAAACCCATGCACATATGGTCACCTAATTTACGACAAAGGAGGCAAGAACATACAATGGAGAAAAGACAGCCTCTTCAATAAGTGGTACTGGGAAAACTGGAGAGCTACATGTAAAAGAATGAAATTAGAACACTCTGTAACACCATACAAAAAAATAAGCTCAAAATGGATTAAAGACCTAAATGTAAGGCCAGACACTATAAAACTATTAGAGGAAAACATAGGAAAATGACTCTGATGTAAACCACAGCAAGATCTTTTTGGACCCATCTTCTAGAGTAATGGAAATAAAAACAAAAATAAACAAATGGGACTTTTATACTTAAAATATTTTGTACAGCAAAGGAAACCATAAATAAGACAAATAGACAACCCTCAGAATGGGAGAAAATATCTTCAAATGAAACAACAGACAAAGGATTAATCTCCAAAATATACAAACACCTCATGAAGCTCAATATCAAAAAAACACAATCCAATTAAAAAATGGAAAGAAGATCTAAATAGACATTTCATCAAGGAAGGCATACAGATGGCCAGGAGGCACGTGAAAAGATGCTCAACATCACTAATTGTTAGAGAAAGGTAAATCAAAACTGCAATGAGGTATCATCTCATGCCAGTCAGAATGGCCATTATCAAAAAATCTAGAAACAGGGGCTTCCCTGGTTGTGCAGTGGTTGAGAGTCTGCCGCTGATGCAGGGGACACGGGTTTGTGCCCCAGTCCAGGAAGATCCCACATGCTGCAGAGCAGCTAGGCCCGTGAGCCATGGCCACTGAGCCTGTGCGTCCAGAGCCTGTGCTCTGCAACGGGAGAGGCCACAACAGTGAGAGGCCCGCGTAACACAAAAAAGAAAAAAATAATCTAGAAACAATAAATGTTGGGTAGGGTTTGGTGAAAAGAGAACCCTCTTGCACTGTTGGTGGGAATGTAAATTGATACAACTGTTATGGGGAACAATATGGAACTTCCTTAAAAACTAAAAATAGAACTACCATATGACCCAGCAATCCCACTACTGGGAATATACCCTGAGAAAACCATAATTCAAAAAGAATAGCAGCTCTATTTACAATAGCCAGGACATGGAAGCAACTTAAATGTCCACCAACAGATGAATGGATAAAGAAGATGTAGCACATATATATAATGGAATATTACTCAGCCATAAAAAGAAACAAAACTGAGTTATTTGTAGTGAGGTGGATGGACCTAGAGTCTGTCATCCAGAGTGGTCAGAAAGAGAAAAACAAATACTATATGCTAACACATATATATAGAATGTAAAAAAAAAAAAAAAAAGAAATGGTACTGACGAACTTAGTGGCAGGGCAGAATAAAGATGTAGACATGGAGAATGGACTTGAGGACACAGAGTGGGAGGGAGAAGCTGGGGTGAAGTGAGAGTAGCATTGATATACATACGCTATCGAATGTAAAATAGTTAGCTAGTGGAAAGAAGCAGCATAGTGCAGGGAGATCAGCTCAGTGCTTTACGTTGACCTAGATGGGTGAGATAGGGAGGGTTGGAGGGAGGCTCAAGAATGAGGAGATACGGGGACATATGTATGCATATGGCTGATTCACTTTGGTGTACAACAGCAACTAACACAGTATTGTGAGGCAATTATACTCCAATAAAGATCTATTTTATAAAAATGAACAGAGTCTAAGAGATTTATGGGACACCATCAAGTATACTAACATATTCATTCTGGTAGATCTAAAAAGGGAGAAAGAAAAAGGAACAGAAAGATAGTTTGAAGAAATTAAGGCTGAAAACTCCTGAAATTTGATGAAATGCATGAATCTAAAAATCTAAGAAGCTCAATGAACCCCAAGTAAGTTAAACTTAAAAAGATCCACACCAAAATCACATCATAATTTCTCTTTATCAAACAACAAAGAGAAAATCTTGAAAGAAGCAAGAGAGAAGCAATTCCTCAGTAGAAAATATCCTTAGTAAGATTAACAGCTAATCTCTCATCAAAAACCATGGAAGCCAAAAGGCAGTAGGATAATTTCTTTATTTTATATTCAGTTTATTTAAACTAAAAAAAAAAAAGAAATGAAGGAAACCTGTCACCCATGCAACTCACACCCTAACCCCCACCTCTGGCAACCACCAATCTGTTCTCTATATCTACAAATTTGGTTTTATATATAAATATATATATTTAGGGTCCACATATTTAAAAAATCACTCAGAATATGTCTACCTCTGTCTGAATTATTTCACTTATCATAATGTCCTCAAGGTCCACCCATGTTGTTGCAAATGGCAAGATTTCATTCTTTTCTACAGCTGAATAGTATCCCATTATATATATGTGACACAATTTTTTTGTCCTTTCATCCATCAATGGTCACTTAAGTAGTTTGCTTATCTTGGCTATTGTAAGTAATTTTGAAATAAACATGGGGGTGCATATATCTTATCAAATTAGTATTTTTGTTTTCTTCAGATAAATAACCAGAGTAAAATTCCTGAATCACATGGTAGTTCTATTTTTAACCCTTTGAGGAACTTCCATATTGTTTTCTATAGTGGCTGCACCAATGTGCATTCCCACCAATAGTGGATGAAGTTTCCCTTTTCTCTACATCCTCTCCAACACTGTCTTTTTTACTATATCTATTCTGAAAGGTGTGAGGTGAGTCTTCCTCTGGTTTTGATTTGCATTTCCCTGATGATTAATAATGAAGAGCAGCTTTTCATGTACTTGTTGTCAATCTGTATGTCTTCCTCATAAAAATATATATTCAGATTTTCTGCCCATTTTTAAATCAGATTGTTTGCTATTGAGTTGTATGGGTTCTTTATATATTTTGGATACTAGCCCCTTATCAGATATATTATTTGCAAATATTTTCTTCCATTTAGCAGTTTGCTTTATCATTTTGTTGATGGTTTCCTTTGCTTTATTTGATGTAGGCTCACTTGTTTACTTTTGTTTTGGTTGCTTTTGTTTTTGGTGTCAGATTAAAAAATAATCATCACCAAGACCTATGTCAAGGACCTTACCACATACGTTTTCTTCTAGAAGTTTTATGGCTGTACGTCTTACATTCAGGTCTTTACTCCGATTTTAGTTAATCTTTAGGTAATGTAACATAGAAGTCAGTTTCATTCTTTTGCATGTGGCTGTCCAAATTTTAAAACACATTTTACTGAAGAGACTATCCTTTCACCATTGTATATTCTTGACTTTTTTTCCATAAATTAATTGACCTTACAAGTGTGAGTTTATTTCTGGGCCCTCTAGTCAGTTCCATTGATCTCTGTGTCTTATTTTTATACCAATACCATAGTGTTTTAACTACTACTGCTTTTAATATAGATTGGAATCAAGGAATTTGATGCGTCCAGCTTTGTTCTTCTTTCTGAAGATTGCCTTGGCTATTCAGAGTCTTCTATGATTCCAGAGAAATTTTAGACTTATTTGTTTTAGTTCTGTGAAAAATGCCATTGGAATTTTAATAGGGATTGCATTGAATCTGTAGATTGCTTTGGGTAGTATGGACGTTTTCATGATATTAATCCTGACAAACCATGAACATGAGATATCTTTCAAATTATTTGTGTCATCATCAATTTCTTTCCTCAATGTCTTATATTTTCATTGTACAGGTCTTTCACTTCCTCAGTTAAATTTATTCCTACGTATTTTATACTTTTTTTGATGCAATTGTCAATGGAATATTTTCTTAATTTATTTTTTCAATAGTTTTTTACCCTGCAACTTTACTGAGTTCTTTTATTAGTCTTAATACTTTTTGATGAAGTTTTTAGGGTTTCTTTTTATCCTGTCATATGCAAGTGTGACAGTTTTACTTCTTCCTTTCCTGTTAGATAATTTTTCTTTATTTTTCTGCCTAATTGCTGTGGCTAAGACTTCTAATACAATGTTGAGAATAAGTGGTGAGAATGGGAATCCTTCCTTGCTACTGATCTTAGTGGAAAAGCTTTCAGCTTTTACCATTAAGTATGATGTTAGCTTTGGGTTTGTCAGATATGGCCTTTATTATGTTGAGGTATATTCCCTCCATACTCACTTTGTTGAGAGTTTTTTTATCATAAATGGATGTTGAATTTTGTTAAATGCATTTTCTGCACCTATTGAGATGATCATATGATTTTTATCCTTCATTTTGTTAATGTGGTGTATCACATTTATTGATTTGAGGATATTGAACTATCCATGCATCCCTGGAATAAATCCCATTTGATCATAGTGTATGATCCTTTTAATATATTGTTGAATTTGGCTTGCTAATACTTTGTTGAGGATTTTCACATCTATGTTCATTAGTGACAGTGGCCTGTAATTTTATTTTTGTGGTGTCCTTTTCTGGTTTTGTATCAGGGTAAAGCTGTAAACCTGTCCTCATAAAATGAGTTTGAAAGTGTTCTCTCCTCTTCAATTATTTTGGAAGAATTTGAGAAAGATAGGTATTAAATCTTCTTTGAATATTTGATAGAATTCACCAGTGAATCCATCTGGTCCTGACTGTTGTATGTTGGGAGGTTTTGATTAATGACTCAATCTCCTAACTAGTAATTAGTATATTCAAATTTTCTATTTCTTCATAATTTAGTCTTGGAAGATTGCATGTTTCTAGAAATGTATCCGTTTATTCTATGCTGTCCAGTTTGTTTGCATATAATTATTCATAGTAATGTCTTATGAACCTTTGTATCTCTGTGTTATCAGTTATAATATCTCCTCTTTCATTTCTGATTTTGAGTCTTTTTAAATTGGTGACTCTATCAAAAATTTGTCAATTTTGTTTATCTTTTCAAAGAACCAGGTCTTACTTCAACTGACCTTTTTTATTGTACTTTTAGTCTTTATTCCATTATTTCTGTTCTAGTCTTTGTTATTTCCTTCCTTCTACTAAATTTGGGCCTTATTTGTCCTTCATTTTTAGTTCCTTGAGGTGTAAAGTTAGATTGTTTAATTGAGACTTTTTTTGTTTCTTGAGGTAGGAATTTATCACTATGAACTACCCTCTTAGAAATGCTTTATCTGCATCTCATAAATTTTAGTATATTACATTTCCCTTCTCTTTCGTCTTAAGGTATTTTTTTATTTCTCTGTTGATTTCTTCTTTGACCCATTAGCATGTTGTTCAATCTCCACATATTTGTGAATTTCCAGTTGTCTTCATGTAATTAACTCTAGTTTCATACCATTGTGGTTGGAAAGACTTCATAGGATTTCAATGTTTATTTCAATTTGCTTATTTTATCTAGGTGCTTTTATGTTGGGTGCATAAATATTTACAAATGCTATATCTTCTTGTTGAATTGACCCCTTTAATATTATGTAACACCCTTCTTTGTTTTTTATTACAGTCTTTGTTTTAAAGTTTATTTTGTCTGATATAAATATAGCTACTCCAGTGGGTTTTTTTCCACTTGCACAGAATATCTTTTTCCATCTGTTCACTTTCAGTTTGTTGGTCCTTACATCTAAAATGATTCTCTTGTAGGCAACATACAAATGAATTTTTTTTTAATCCATTCAGCCACTCTATGTTTTTTGATTGGGAATTTAGTCCTTTTACATTTAAAGTAATTATTGTTAGGTATGTGCTTATTGCCACTTTCTTAATTGTTATCTGGCTGCCTTTGTAGTTCATATCTCTTCCTTTCTTCTTTTACTTTCTTCTTTTGTGGTTTGCTGACTTTCTTTAATAGTCTGCTTATATTCCTTTCTCTTTATCTTTTGTGTATTTACTATAAGTTTTTGCTTTGTTGTTACCATGAGGCTTACATATAATAATTTGTATTTATAACAGTCTGTTCTTAAATGATAACAAATTAAATGTGATCCCATTGTAAAGCTCAAAATTAAATATTACTCTCCCACACACACATTTTATATATTGGTGTCACATTTCACATCTTTTTATATTGTGTATCCCTTCATTAATAGCTATTTTTACCACTTTTTTCTTTTAACTGTCATACTAGCTTTGTAAGTAATTAATCCACTGCCTTAACGATAGGAAAGTAAAGATTTATTCTTTCACATGTGTTCTCGTTACTAATTAACACCCTTTTTTTTCAGCTTAAAGAAATACCTTTAACTTTTCTTGTAAGGCTGTTTTAGTGGTGATAAACTCCTTTAGCTTTTGCTTGTCTGGAAAACTCTTTATCTCTCCTTCACTTCTGAATAATAACTTTGCTAGGCAGAGTATTACTGATTGGAAGGTGTTTTTTTTTTTTTTTTTTTTTTTTCTTTTAGCACTTTGAGTATATTGTGTCACTATCTTCTGGCCTGTAAAGTTACTGCTGAGAAATCAGCTGATAGTCTTATGGGGTTCCCTTTTATGTAACAAGTTGTTTTTCCCTTGATGCTTTTAATATTTTCTCCTTGTATTTAATTTTGACATTTTAATTATAATGTGTCTTAGTGTGAGTTTCTTTGTGATCCTCTTATTTGGAACACGCTGGGCTTCTTGGATATGGATGTTTCTTTCCTTCTTCAGGTTAGAAGCATTTTCAGCCATTATTTCTTTGAATAAGATTTCTGCCCCTTTTTCATTCTCTTCTCTTTTTGGGAGCCCTATGATGTGAATGTTAGTCTATTTGATGTTGTCCCATAATTCCCTTAAGTATCTTTACTTTTTTTATTCTTTTTTCTTTTTGCTGCTCTGATTGGGTGAGTTCCACTGCCTTGGTTTCAAGTTGACTGATCCTTTCTTCTGCTTCATCTAGTCTGCTATTGAATGCTTCTAGTATATTCTTCAGCTCTGTGTCTTCTATTTGGTACTTTCTTATATTTTCCATCTCTTTGTTGAAGTACTCTCTGTGCTCATCCATTCTTCTCTGCAATTTAGTGAGCATCTTTATAAACTTTACTTTGAACTCTTCATTAGGTAACTTTTGTATCTACATTTCATTGAGGTATTTTCCTGAGATTTTATCTTGATCTTTCATTTGGAACATATTCCTCTGTTTATTCATTTTGCTTGACTCTCTGTGTTGGTTTCTATAGAGTAGGTGAAACAACAACCTCTTGTTGTTTCAGGGAGAAGCTCCACGTTTTGAGTTCCCTCCTTCCAGGGGTGGGGTTTATGTTGAGATTGTGTCCCAGCCCCTCCTTCCCACTTTGATGTGGTTTTCTTCTTGCTTGCCCAATGTGTAATTGTCACTTAGCCAGCCTTTATGTTTTTTAAAGAGAAAATATTTCCATATGTAGCTGTAGACTCAGCGTGTCCACAGGAGGATCGTGTATCTTCTTATATCACCACCTTGAATTGGAACCCATTTTCTATTGGATTGATGATATATTAATACTTTTAAATAGATGAAATTTAAAAACTATCAACAAAGAATTCCATATACAGAAAAAGTATATTTCAAAAATATAAAAGTGGGACTTCCATGGTGGTGCAGTGGTTAAGAATCTGCCTGCCAATGTAAGGGACATGGGTTCAAGCCCTGATCCAGGAAGATCCCACATGCCATGGAGCAACTAAGCCCGTGCACCACAACTACTGAACCTGCATGCCACAGCTACTGAAGCCCACACACCTAGAGCCCATGCTCTGCAACAAGAGAAGCCACCTCAATGAGAAGCCTGTGCACCACAACAAACAGTAGTAACCCCCAATCACTGTAACTAGAGAAAGCCCACACACTGCAACAAAGACCCAACACAGCCAAAAATCAATTAATTAATTAATTATTTTAAATATAGAGAAGTAATTAAGACATTCCCAGATAAACAAAAGTTAAGGGAATTCATCAGTAGTAAACATGTCCTACCAAAAAAATAATTGCTAAAGGGAATCTTTCAGGCTGAAATGAAAGGACACTAGACAGAAACACAAAGTCATATGAAGAAATAACAATCTCTGATAAAGATAAATACATAGCTAAATATAAATGCTAGTATGATTATGGTTTTGGTTTGTAACTCTTTGTGTCCTGTAGCATTTTAAAGACTTCAATACTCCACTTTTAATAATGGATAGAATATCTAGACAGACCAACTAAATCTAACACATGTGGAGAACACTTTATCTTCACAAGTGCATATGAAACATTCTCCAGGATAGACCGTATATTAAGTCATAAGGCAATTTTCAGTTAATTTAAAAATGCTAAAATTATAAAAAGCACCTTCTGTAATCACAGTAGAATGAAGTCAGAAAATAAAAACAGAAAGAAAACTAGAAAATTCACCAACAGGTGGAATTAACACATTTAAACAGTCAAAGAATCAATGAAGAAATGTCTAGTGAAATTAGAAAGTATCTTGAGATGAATGAAAATGAAAAAGCCTTACTTCTACATGTAAAATACATAAGTACGTAAATAAATCTAAACACAGAGCTAACACCCTTCACAAAAATTAACTCAAATGGACCACAGATATAAATGTAAAACATGAAACTATAAAACCCTTAAAAGACAACATAGGAGAAAACTTAGATTACCTTGGGTATGGCAATGACTTTTTAGATATAACACCAAAGGCACAATACATGAGAAAAATAATAGATAAGCTGTATGTTATAAAAAGTAAAAACTTTGGTGCAACAAAAGACAATGTTAAGAGAATGAGAAGAAAAGCTACATACTCAGAGAAAATATTTGCAAAAGACAGGTTTGATGAAGGACTGTTATCCAAAATATAAAAAGAACACTAAAACTCAGTAAAAAACAAAACAAAACAAACAAACAAACTATCAGAAAACCCTGATTTAAAGATGGGTCCAAAACTGTAAGGATACCTCACCAAAGAAGATATACAAACGGCAAGTAAACATAGGAAAAGATGCTTCATAAATATGTCATCAGGGAAATGAAAACTATAACTGCGATGATGAGATACCACTACACACCTGCTAGAATGGCCAAATTCTGTGACAACACCAAATGCTGGTAAGAATGCAGAGCAATAGGAAGTCTTATTCATTGCTGGTGGAAATGCAAAATGGTACAGCCACTTTGAAAGACAGTCTAGCAGTTTCTTACAAAAGTAGACATACATACGCTTACCATATGATCTAGCAATCCTGCTCCTGGGTATTTACCCAAAGGAGTTGAAAATACATGTTCACACAAAAACCTGCATATGGATGTTTATAGAAGGTTTATTCATAATTGCCAAAACTTGGAAGCATGTTTCAAACTGTCCTTCAGAAGGCAAATGTATAAATAAACTAGAGTACAGCCAGACAATGGAATATTATTTGGTTATAAAAATAAATGAGCTATCAAACTATGGAAAGACCTAGTGGAATCTTAAGTACATATTGTTCAGTGAAAGAAGCCAATTTGGAAAGGCTACATACAGTAGTATGGTTCCAACTGTATGACATCCGGAAAAGGCAAATCTATAGACACAGTAAAAAGATTAGTGGTTTCCAGGGCTTTTAAGGGGGCAGTAGGTGTTGGAAGGATGAATAGACAGAGCACAGAGGATTTGGGGGGCAGTGAAAATACTCTGTATGACACCATAATGATGAATACATGTCATTATACATTTGCCCAAAGCCATAGAATATACATCAAGAGTAAACTGTGATACAAACTATGGACTTTGGGTGATTATGATGTGTCAATGTTGGTTCACTATATATAGCAAATATACCAGACAGGTGAGCAATGTTGATAATGAGGGAGAGAATACATGTGTGGGGCAGAGGTATACAGGAAATCTCTGTACCTTCCCCTCAATTTTGCTGTGAATGTAAAACTGCTCTAAAAAATAACAGTGTGAAAAGGCAACATACCAAAACTTATGAGATGCAGGGAAAGCAATACTTAGAGGGAAATTTATAGCTGTAGATGCCTACATTTAAAAAGAAGGAAAATCTTAAATCAACAATTTAACTTTATATGTTTAAGAATTAGAAAAAAAGAAGAATAAACTAAACACGGTAGAAGAAAGGAGATATTAGAGCAGAGATAAATAGAAGAGAGAATAGAAAAACAACAGAGAAAATTAAAAATTTTTGGTTATTTGAAAAGACCAAAGTATTGACAACATTTAGCTAGATTGACTAAGAAAAAAAAGAGAGAGAAGACACAACTAAAATAAGAAATGAAAGTAAGGACATTACTACTAACCTTACAGAAATTAACAGCATTCTAAGAGAATATAAACAATTGTATGTGAAAAAATTTGGTAAATTAGATGAAATGGACAGATTCCTAGAAACACACAAATTACCAATAAAAATCCAACAAGAAATAGAAAATCCCAAAAAACTTATAAAAAGTAATGAGAAAAATTCGGCAATCAAAAACCTCCCAATAACTGAAAGTCCAGGACCAGTGGGCTTCATTGGTGAATTCTACCAAATATATAAAGAAAAATTAACACCAATACTACTCAAACTCTTCCAAAACATAGAAGAATAGCAAGCACTTTCTAACACATTCTGAGGCCAGCATTACACTGATATCAAAGCCAAACAAAGATACAACAGGAAAAGAAAACTGCAGACCAATACTTCTTATAAATGCAGATGCAAAAGTCCTGAACAAAATACTAGCAAACTGAATCCAACAGCACATTAAAAGGATTATGCACCATGACCAAGTGGGATTTTTCCAAGGAATGCAAGGGAGATTCACCAAAAGAAAATTAATGCAGTACATCATATTAATAGAATGTAGGAAAAAAAACCCACATAATCATTTCAATAAACATAGAAAAATCATTTGACTAAATTCAAGACCCTTTCATGATTAAAAGGAAAAAAAAAAGTAACATTTAACAAACTAGGAATAGGAGGGATCTTTCTCAATATGATAAAGGACATACACCAAAAACCCACAGCTAACAAAATGGTGAAAAACTGAAACCTTTCTCCTAAGACTAGGAACAAAACAAGGATGCCCACTTTTGCCACTGCTATTGCAGTGGACATTGCACTGGAAGTCCTACATAAAGCAATGAGGCAAGATAAGCCATCCAAACTGGAAAGGAAAAAGTAAAACTATCAATATTTGCAGATGGCATTATTCTATGTGTAGGCAATCCCAAAGAATGCACACACAAACAAACACACACAAATATATCAGAGTTAACAAACAAAATCAGCAAAGTCATAAAATTCAGTTGTGTTTCTCACTAATCATCAGGAAAATGCAAATCAAAACCACAATGAGATATAACCACACACCTGTCAGAATGGTTATCATCAAAAAGAACACAAATAACAATGTTGGTAAGGATTTGGAGAAAAGGGAACACTCATACGCTGTTGGTGGGAATGTAAATTGGTGCAGCCACTATGGAAAACAGTATGGAGGTTTCTCAGAAAACTAAAAATAGAACTACAATATGACCCAGCAATTCCACTCCTGGGTATATAACTGAAAACAAACAAACAAACAAACAAAAACACTAATTTAAAAAGATACATGCACCCCAATGTTCATAGCAGCATTATTTATAATTGCCAAGATATGGAAGCAACGTAAGTGTCCATCAACAGATGAATGGATAAAGACAATGTGAGATATATATACACAATGAAATATTACTCAGACATAAAGAAGAATGAAAGTTTGCCATTTGCAGCAACAAGGATGACTTGAGGGCAATATGCTAAGTGAAATAAGCAGACAGGGAAAGACAAATACTGCATGATATCACTTACATGTGGAATCTAAATAATACAACAAACTAGTGAATATAACAAAAAATAAACAGACTCACAGAAGTCAAGAACAAATTAGTGGTTACCAATGGGGAGGGGGAAGTGGGGAGGTGCAATATAGGGGTAGAGGATTAAGAGGTACAAACTATTAGGTATAAAATAAGCTTTTGGCCCATCCCTGGTGGTCCAGTGGTTAAGATTCCATGCTCCAACTGCAGGGGCAAGGGTTTGATCTCTGGCTGGGGAACTAAGATTCCACATGCCATGCAGCATAGCTGAAAAAATAAATAAATAAATAATAAAAATAAGCTTCAAGGATATATTGTACAACAAGGGGAATACAGGCAATATTTTATAATAACTATAAATGGAGAATAGACTTTAAAAATTATGAATCACTATATTGTACACTTGTAATTTATATAATATATATCAAATATATTTCAATAAATAAAATATACATTACAGTAAAAAAATTAGTTGTGTTTCTATATAACAACAATGAACAATCCAGAAAGAAAATTAAGAGGTCAATTCCATTTATAATGGCATCCAAAGGAATAAAATACCTAGGAATAAATTTAATCAAGGAAGTAAAAGACTTGTACACTGAAAACTGTAAAACATTGCTGAAAGAAATTAAAGAAGACCCAAATAAATGGAAATACATCTGATTTCATGGATTGAAGGACCTATTGTTACTTCCTGAAGTTATCTACAGATTCAATGCAACTCCTATCAAAATTCCAATGACATTTTCTGTAGGAATGAAAAGGTTGATCCTCAAATTTACATACAATTGCAAGGTACCCCAAATAGTCAAAACAATATTGAAAAAGAAAAACCAAATTTGGAGGATTCATACTTCCCTCTTTAAAACTTACTACTAAGTTACAAAAAATCAAAACCATGTGATACTGCCATAAGACATATAGACCAGGGGAATGGAATTGAGAGTTCAGAAACAAACCCAAACATATATGGCCAATTGATTTTTGACAGGGATGCCAAGACCATTAAAAGAGGAAAGAACAGTCTCTTCAACAAGTGGTGCTTGGATAACTGGACAACCACATGCCAAAGAATGAAGTTGGATCTTCAACTCACTCCCTATACAAAAAATAACTCAAAATGGAACAATGATCTAAATATAACAGCTAAAACTATAAAACTATTGGAATAAAATGTAGGAGTAAATCTATATGACCTCAGATTTGGCAATGTATTCATAGATTTTGTGCGAAACCCAAGCAACAGGAGGAGAAAAATAGATAAATTTGACTTCATAAAAATTAAACTTATGTGCATCAAAGGTGATTTTCAAGAAAGTGAAAAGGCATCTTTCATATGAAGAACTCTTATAACTCAACAACAGCAAAAAAAAAAAATCTAATTTAAGTGTAGACAAAATACTTAGTCATTTCTCCAAATGGACCAACAAGCACAGGAAAAGATACTCAACATTATTGATCATCAAGAAAGGCAAATAAAACCCTGAATGAGAGATTGCTTCACACCCACTAGGATGGCCATAATTTCCTTTTAATGGAAAGAAAAATAACAAGTGTTGGTAACAATGTGAAGAAATTGTACACCTTTGTACATTCCTGGTCAAATGTAAAATAATGTAGCCACTGTAGGATACAGTTTGGAAGTTCCTCAGAAAGCTAAGCATAAAATTACTATATGACCAAGCAATTCTACTCCTAGGTTTATAGCCAAGAAAAATGAAATACTCTTCACATGGAAACTAGTACTACAATGCTCATAGAAGCATTATTCATAATACCCCAAACATGGAAATGACTAAAATGTCTATCAGTAGATGAATGGAAAAACAAATTGAAGTATGTATGTACAATGGAATATTACTCAACCATAAAAAGGAATGAAGGGTTTTGTTTGTTTTATTATTTAGGCATTTTATTTATTTATTTATTTTAACATCTTTATTGGAGTATAATTGTTTTACAGTGGTGTTAGTCTCTGCTTTATAACAGTGAATCAGCTATATATATACATATATCCCCATATCTCCTCCTTCTTGCGTCTCCTTCCCACCCTACCTATACCACACCTCTAGGTGGACACAAAGCACTGAGCTGATCTGCCTGTGCTATGTGGCTGCTTCTCACTAGCTATTTTGCATTTGGTTGTGAATATATGTCAATGCTGCTCTCTCACTTCGTCCCAGCTTACCCTTCCCCCTCCCCTTGCCCTCAAGTACACTCTCCACATCTATGTCTGTGTCTTTATTCCTGTCCTGCCCCTAGGTTCTTCAGAACCTTTTTTTTTTTTTTTTTTAGATTCCATAGATATGTGTTAGCATACACTATTTGTTTCTCTCTTTCTGACTTACTTCACTGTGTATGACAGAATCTAGGTCCATCCACCTCACTACAAATAACTCAATTTCATTGCTTTTCATGTTGAGTAATATTCCATTGTATATATGAGCCACATCTTCTTTATCCATTCATCTGTGGATTGACACTTAGGTTGCTTCCATGTCCTGGTTATTGTAAATAGAGCTGCAATGAACATTGTGGTACATGACTCATTTTGAACTATGGTTTTTTCAAGGTATATACCCAGTGGGATTGCTGGGTCATATGGTAGTTCTATTTTTATTTTTTCAGGAACCTCCATACGGTTCTCCATAGTGGCTGTATCAATTTACATTCCCACCAACAGTGCAATAGGGTTCCCTTTTCTCCACATCCTCTCCAGCATTTATTGTTTGTAGATTTTTTGATGATGGCCATTCTGACTGGTGTGAGGTAATACCTCATTGTGGTTTTGTTTTGCATTTCTCTAATGATTAGTGATGCTGAGCATCCTGTCATGTGTTTGTTGGCAATTTGTATATCTTCTTTGGAGAAATGTATACTTAGGTCTTCTGCCCATGTTTGGATGGGGTTATTTGATTTTTTGATATTCAGCTGCATGAGCTGCTTGCATATATTGGAGATTAATCTTTTCTCAGTTGCTTCATTTGCAAATATTTTCTCCCATTCTGAGGGTTGTCTTTTCATCTTGTTTATGGTTTCCTTTGCTGTGCAAAGGCTTATTTCATTAGGTCCCATTTGTTTATTTTTGTTTTTATTTCCCTTTCTCTAGGAGGTGTGTAAAAACAGATCTTGCTGTGATTTATGTTATCAAGTGTTCTGCCTAAGTTTTCTTCCAAGAGTTTTATTGTGTCTGGCCTTACATTTAGGTCTTTAATCCATTTTGAGTTTATTTTTGTATATGGTGTTAGGGAGTGTTCTAATTTCATTCTTTTACATGTAGCTGTCCAATTTTCCCAGCACCACTTATTGAAGAGGCTGTCTTTTCTCCATTGTATATTCTTGCCTCCTTTACCAAAAATAAGGTGACCACATGTGCTTGGTTTTATCTCTGGGCTTTTTATCCTGTTCCATTGATCTATATTTCTGTTTTTGTGCCAGTACAATACTGTCTTGATTACTGTAGCTTTGTAGTATAGTCTGAAGTACGGGAGCCTGATTCCTCCAGCTCCGTTTTTCTTTCTCAATGTTGCTTTGGCTAATCGGTGTTTATTGTGTTTCCATATAAATTGTGAAAGTTTTCTTTCTAGTTCTGTGAAAAATACCATTTGTAGTTTGATAGGGATTACACTGAATCTATCGATTGCTTTCGGTAGTATGGTCATTTTCACAATGTTAATTTTTCCAATCCAAGATCATGGTTTATCTCTCAATCTGTTCATATCATCTTTAATTTCTTTCATCAGTGTCCTATAGTTTTCTGCATACAGGTCTTTTGTCTCCTTAGGTAGGTTTATTCCTAGGTACTTTATTTTTTTTGTTCTTGCAATGGTAAATGGGAGTGTTTCTTTAATTTTTCTTTCATATTTTTCATCATTAGTGTATGGGAATGCAAGTGATCTCTGTGGATTAATTTTGTATCCTGCTACTCTACCAAATTCATTGATTAGCTCTAGTAGTTTTCTGGCAACATCTTTAGGATTCTCTATGTATAGTATCATGTCATCTGCAAACAGTGACATCTTTACTTCTTTTCTGATTTGGATTCTTTTATTTCTTTTTCTTCTCTGATTGCTGTAGCTAAAACTTCCAAAACTATGTTGAATAATAGTGGTAAGAGTGGGCATCCTTGTCTTGTTCCTGCTCTTGCTGGAAATGGTGTCAGTTTTTCACCATTGAGAACAATGTTGGCAGTGGGTTTTTCATATATGGCCTGTATTATGTTGAAGTAAGTTCTCTCTATGCTTACCCTCTGGAGGGTTTCTATCATAATTTGGTGTTAAGTGTTGTCAAAGGCTTTTTCTGCATATATTGAGAATATCATATGGTTTTTATCCTTCAGTTTGTTAATATGGTGTATCATTGACTTATTTACATATATTGAAGAATTCATGCATTCCTGGGATAAACCCCACTTGATCATGGTGAATGATCCTTTTAATGTGCTGTTGGATTCTGTTTGCTAGTATTTGGTTGAGGATTTTTTCATCTATGTTCATCAGTGATATTGGCCTGTAGTTTTTGTTTTATGTAAAATTATTGTCTGGTTTTGGTGTCGGGGTGATGGTGGCCTTGTGGAATGAGTTTGGGAGTTTTCCTCCCTATGCTAAATTTTGGAAGAGTTTGATAGGGATAGGTGTTAGCTCTTCTCTAAATGTTTGATAGAATTCTCCTGTGAAGCCGTCTGGTCCTGGACTTTTGTTTGTTGGAAGATTTTTAATTACAGTCTCAATTTCAGTGCTTCTGATTTTTCTGGTTATATTTTCTATTTTTTCCTGGTTCAGTCTTGGAAGGTGTGCTTTTCTAAGAATTTGTTCATTTCTTCCAGATTTTCCATTTTTTTGGCATATAGTTTCTTATAGTAATCTCTCATGATCCTTTGTATTTCTGCAGTGTCAGTTGTTACTTCGCCTTTTCCATCTAACTCTACTGATTTGAGTCTTCTCCCTTTTTATCTTGATGAGTCTGGCCAATGGTTTATCAATTTTGTTTTCTTCTCAGAGAACCACGTTTTAGTTTTATTGATCTTTGCTATTGTTTCCTTCATTTCTTTTTTATTTATTTCTGATTTTATCTTTACGATTTCTTTCATTCTGCTAACTTTGGGAGTTTTTTGTTCTTCTTTCTCTAGTTGCTTTAGGTGTAAGGATACGTTGTTTATTTGAGGTGTTTCTTGTTTCTTGAGGTAGGATTGTACTGCTATAAACTTACCTCTTAGAACTGCTTTTGCTGCTTCCCATTGGTTTGGGGTTGCCATGTTTTCATTGTCTTTTGTTTCTAGGTACTTTTTTGATTTCTTGTTTGATTTATTCAGTGATCTCTTGGTTATTTCATAGTGTACTGTTGAGCCTCCATGTATTTGTATTTTTTACAGATATTTTCCTGTAAATCATATCTAGTCTCATAGCGTTGAGGTTGGAAAAGATACTTGATATGATTCAAATTTCTTAAATTTACCAAGGCTTGACTTGTGACCCAAGATATGATATACCCTAGAGAATGTTCCATGACTACTTAAGAAGAAAGTGTATTCTGTTGATTTTGGATGGAATGTCCTATAAATATCAATTAAGTTCATCTTGTTTAATGTATCATTTAAAGCTTGTGTTTCCTTATTTATTTTCTGTTTGGATGATCTGTCCATTGGTGAAAGTGGGGTGTTAATGTCCCCTATTATGATTGTGTTTCTGTTGATTTTCCCGTTTATGGCTGTTAGCATTTGTCTTATGTATTGAGGTGCTCTGATGTTGGGTGTATAAATATTTCCAATTGTTATATCTTCTTCTTTGATTGATCTCTTGATCATTATGTAGTGTCCTTCTTTGTCTCTTGTAATAGTCTGTATTTTAAAGTCTATTTTATCTGATAAGAGAATTGCTACTCCAGCTTTCTTTTGATTTCCATTTGCATGGAATATATTTTTCCATCCCTTCATTTTCAGTGTGTATGTGTCCATAGGTCTGAAGTGAGTCTCTTGTAGACAGCATATACACAGGTTTTGCTTTTGTATCCATTCAACCAGTCTATGCCTTTTGGTTGGAGCATTTAATCCATTTGCATTTAATGTAGTTATCAATATGTATGTTATTTTTACTATTTTCTTTACTGTTTTGGGTTTGTTATTGTAGGTCTTTTCTTTCTCTTGTGTTTCCTGCTTAGAGAAGTTCCTTTAGCATTTGTTGTAAAGCTGGTTTGGTGGTGCTGAATTCTCTTAGCTTTTGCTTTTATGTGAAGATTTTAATTTCTCCGTCTAATCTGAATGAGATCCCTGCTGTGTAGAGTGATCTTGGTTGTAGGTTTTTTCCCTTTTTTCACTTTGAATATGTCCTGCCACTCCCTTCTGACTTTCAGAGTTTCTGCTGAAAGATCTGCTGTTAACTTTATGGGGATTCCCTTGTATGTTATTTGTTGCTTTTCTCTTGTTGCTTTTATTTTTTTTTCTTTGTATTTAATTGTTGATAACTTGAGTAATATGTGTCTTAGCGTGTTTCTCCTTGGATTTATCCTGTATGGGACTCTCCGTATTTCCTGGACTTGATTGACTATTTCCTTTCCTATATTAAGGAAGTTTTTAACTATAATCTCTTCAAATATTTTCTCAGTCCCTTGCTTTTTCCCTCCTTCCTCTTCTGGGACCCCTATAATTTGAATGTTTGTGCGTTTAACATTGTGCCAGAGGTCTCTGAGACTGTCCTCAGTTCTTTTCATTCTTCTTTCTTTATTCTGCTCTGTAGTAGTTATTTCCACTATTTTATCTTCCAGGTCACTTATCCGTTCTCTGCCTCCATTATTCTGCTATTGATTCCTTCTAGAGAATTTTTAATTTCATTTATTGTGTTGTTCATCATTGTTTGTGTGCTCTTTAGTTCTTCTAGGACCTTGTTAAATGTTTCTTTTACTTTCTGCATTCTATTTCCAAGATTTTGGATCATCTTTACTGTCATTACTCTGAATTATTTTCCAGGTACACTGCCTATTTCCTCTTCATTTGTTTGGTTTGGTGGGTTTTTACCTTGCTCCTTCATCTGCTGTTTATTTCTCTGTCTTATCATTTTCTTTAACTGTGTTTGGGGTCTGCTTTTCACAGGCTTCAGGTTTGTAGTTCCCTTTTTTTTTTGGTGTGTGCCTCCAGTAGCTAAGGTTGGTCCAGTAGGTTGTATTGACTTCCTGGTGGAAGGGACTGGTGCCTGTGTTCTGTGGATGAGGTTTGATCTTGTCTTTCTGCTGGGCAGGACCACATCCAGTGGTGTGTTTTGGGGTATCTGTGACCTTATTATGATTTTAGGCAGCCTCTCTGCTGATTGGTGGGATTATATTCCTGTCTTGCTAGTTGTTTGGCATGGGGTGTCCAGCACTGTGGCTTGCTGGTTGTTGAGTGGAACTGGGTCTTAGCGTTGAGACGGAGATCTCTGTGAGAGCTTTTGCTGTTTGATATTATGTGGAGGTGGGAGGTCTCTGGTGGTCCAAAGTCCTGAACTCAGCTCTCCCACCTCAGAGGCTCAGGCCCAACACCTGGCTGGAGCACCAAGACCCTGTCAGCCACATGGCTCAGAAGAAAAGGGAGAAAAAGAGAGAAAGAAAGAAAGAAAGAAAGAAAGAAAGAAAGAAAGAAAGAAAGAAAGAAAGAAAGAAAGAAAGAAAGAAAGAAAGAAAGAAAGAAAATAAAGTTATTAAAATAAAAAATTTTAAAAATGTTTTAAAAATATAAAAGTAATTCAAAAAAAAAAAAAAAAGAAAAGAAAGAACAAAGAGAGCAACCAAAGAAACAAATCCACCAGTGATAACAAGCGCTAAAACTATACAAATAAATAAATAAATAATAAAACAGACAGAACCCTAGGAGAAACGATAAAAGCAAAGCTATACAGAGAAAATCACACAAAGAACCATACACATACACACTCAATCAAAGATAAAAAGGAAAAAAATATATATATATATAAAAGGAAGAGAGTAACCAAATCAATAAACAAATATACCAATAATAATAAGCTCTAAATACTAAACTAAGATAAACATAAAACCAGAAAGAAATTAGATGCAGAAAGCAAACCCCAAGTCTATAGTTGCTCCCAAAGTCCACTGCCTCAATTTTGGGATGATTTGTTGTCTCTTCAGGTATTCCACAGATGCATAGTACATCAAGTTGATTGTTGAGATTTAATCCACTGCTCCAGAGGCTGCCTGTAGAAATTTCCCTTTCCCTTCTTTGTTCGCACAGCTCCTGGGGTTCAGCTTTGGATTTGGCCCCTCTTTTGCATGTAGGTCACCTGAGGGCATCTGTTCCCGCCCAGACAGGACAGGGTTAAAGTAGCAGCTGATTAAGGAAGGGGCTCTGGCTCACTCAAGCCAGGCGAAAGGAGGGGTATGGAATGTGGTGTGAGCCTGCAGCAGCAGAAGTTGGCGTGACATTGCAACAGGCTGAGGCACACCATGTGTTCTCCCGGGGAAGTTGTCCCTGGATCACGGGACCCTGGCAGTGGCTGGCTGCACATGCTCCTAGGAGGGGAGGTGTGGATAGTGACCTGTGCTCGCACACAGGCTTCTTGGTGGCTGCAGTAGCAGCCTTAGTGTTTCATGCCCATCTCTGGTGTCCACGCTGGTAGCCATGGCTCGCGCCCATCTCTGGAGCTCGTTTAGGCAGTGCTCTGAATCCCCTCTCCTCATGCACCGTGAAACAATGGTCTCTTTCCTCTTAGGCAGGTCAAGACTTTTTCCCGGACTCCTTCCTGGCTAGCTGTGGTGCACTTGCCCCCTTCAGGCTGTGTTCACACAGCCAACCCCAGTCCTCTCCCTGGGATCTGAACTCTGAAGCCCGAACCTCAGCTCCCGGACCCTGCCCACCCCAGCGGGTGAGCAGACTAGTGTCTCAGGTTGGTGAGTACTTGTCGGCACCGAGCCTTTGTGCAGGAATCTCTCTGCTTTGCCCTCTGCACTGCTGTTGCTGCGCTCTCCTCCATGACTCTGAAGCTTCCGCCACACCCACTCCCCGTTTCCACCAATGAAGAAGCTTCCTAGTGTGTGGAAACTTTTTTTCCTTCACAGCTCCCTCCCAGAGGTGCAGGTCCCATCCCTATTCTTTTGGCTCTGTTTTTCCTTTTTTTTTGCGGTACGCAGGCGTCTCACTATTGTGGCCTCTCCCATTGCGGAGCACAGGCTCCAGATGCACAGGCTCAGCGGCCATGGCTCACGGGCCCAGCCGCTCCGCGGCATGTGGGATCCTCCCGGACCGGGGCACAAACCCATGTCCCCTGCATTGGCAGGCAGACTCTCAACCACTGCGCCACCAGGGAAGCCCTTTTCTTTTTTCTTTTGCCCTACCCAGGTATGTGGGGAGTTTCTTGCCTTCTGGGAAATCTGAGGTCTTCTGCCAGCATTCAGTAGGTGTTCTGTAGGAGTTGTTCCACATGTAGATGTATTTTTGATGTATTTGTAGGGAGGAAGGTGATCTTCACATCTTACTCCTCCGCCATCTTGAAGGGCCCCGGGAATAAAGTATTGATACATGCTACCACTTGGATAAACCTTGAAAACATTATACTAAGTAAAAGAAGCCAGACACAAAAAGTAACTGCTTAATGGGTAGGAGTTTCTTCTGGAGTAGTAAAAACGTTTTTAAAATAGAGAGCCGTAGTGGTTGCACATCATTGTGAATGCACCAAATGCCACTGAATTGTAGCCCTTAAAATGATTAACTACTATGTATATTTGACCTCAACTTAAAAACACACACACAAACTATTTTATTATCTTCCAATCTGGATGTCAGAATTTCAAAATCAGTCTCACTGGACTAAAGTCAGTGTTAGCAGGTCTGGTCCCCTCTGGAGGCTTTGAGGGGAAAATCTGTCTCCTTGTCATTTTCAGACACTGTTTACATTTCTAGGTTTATGATCCATGCCTCCCACCACTCCAATTTCTTGCTTCCATTGTCACATTTCCTATTACTCTCTTAATTTTGATTCTCCTGCCTCCTTTTTATTGATATAAGAACACTTTTGATTGCAAATGAGCCCATCTGGATAATGCAGGAAACCTCTCATCTCAATATTTGTAACTTAATCACGTCTGAAAATTTCTTTACATATATATATTTCTTTCTCTCTCTCTCTCCCTCCCTGTGTGTGTGTGTGTGTGTGTGTGTGTGTGTGTGTGTGTATATATATATATATATTTTACCATCTGAGGTAACATATTCACAGGTTCCAGGACTGAGGAGGTGGACATCTATAGGGGACCATTATTCATATTACTATAAGAACTAAAGGACTAAAGACCTAAATGTGGGAGTATTTTGTCTATGAATGGCCTTTAAAGCTACAGGAGCAGAATATGAGTACCCTCACCCTCCCTTTATATCATCACTTCCCCGTTATCAAGGTCTTATTTTTTTTTTTATTTTTTATTTTTTTGCGGTACACGGGCCTCTCACTGTTGTGGCCTCTCCTGTTGCGGAGCACAGGCTCCGGACGCACAGGCTCAGCGGCCATGGCTCACGGGCCCAGACGCTCCGTGGCATGTGGGATCTTCCCGGACTGGGGCACGAACCCGTGTCCCCTGCATCGGCAGGCGGACTCTCAAACACTGCGCCACCAGGGAAGCCTATTCATCCCTTTTTAAAAGAAAGGCACATGGTAGTTATGGTATCTAATCCTCTAGTACATGAGTATAAAATTCTTTCAAAAGTTTTGCAGACATTGCTCTATTGTTTTCCTTCATATACTATAGCAGAGGATAAGGACGATGTCAGAAAAAAAAATTGTTCACTTGTAGGCAGGGAAACTAATTTTTTCTTCCATTGATGCCTCCAATTATCTTTCTCTTCTAAGATCTTGCCATTGCATATCTAAGAATGGCTCTCTTAATTTATGTGACTTGATATGACAAGACACGCAGGTCTTTCTTCATTCACTTATTCAATAACTTTTTTAGTATCTACTCTATGACAATGGTGAACGAGAGAGATTAGCACTCATGGAACATAATTCAAGTGGAAGTGAAAGTAACAAAAATATAATATAATTTCAAGTAGTGATATAAACAGTGAAGAGAAATGAAGAGGGTAGAGGAAAAGATAGTAATGAGGGTAGTGACACTCTCTCAGTGTTGCTAAAAACTGTTGAGGCACGAGTATGAGGCCAGTGATACTGATGGTGCTCAGGTGGGCTGCTGGAAACCAAGAATTCAAAAATAGTAACTGTGTTTGTAATTATTGCTGCTCTGATTATTTAACTTGCATCCATTTTGATGATTATGTTCTTAAGTTTACTTTTTACCCTCTATCCTCCATGTCTGTAATCTTCTTGCTTGTCTTTTATTTAACGAATATATTATATTGTTTACTATATGCCAAATCCTGGTTTAAACATCTTATCAATAGTAATTACTTTAATTAAATGTCACAAATCCCTTTGAGGCAGGTAATTATTATTAGCCCTGTTTTACAATCAAGAACACTGAAGCACAGAGAGATTATACAACTAGCCCAATGCCACACTGCCAGTACAGTTGGGGTCAGGATTTTCACCCAGAGAGTACACCTTCAGAGTCCATACTCTTGATTCTATTCTATGTTGCCTCTCCATTCATCACTGTGTCCATTTTTCTCTTCATTCTGCAGTGAGAGTGGGGGCAACTATCCAGTTTGTCTGTAATATAGTTGCTTCAGTCTTCTGCATTATCAATTTTGCTATTTTCTGTCTTCAGTGAACATTTAAATTCTGCAATTGAACATTTATTTTCTTTACAGTCCTCATTATCAACATTTCAGGCTATTTCTTCCTCATAGTATTTTGTTCCTTTCATGGAACAAGGCTTCACGCATCCTTCAGAGTATTTCAAGAAGTTTCTCAATCAAGAAATTTCTCAAGTTTTATCCCATTATCACTTATTGTGCAACTTTTTAATATGTTCCATGTTAGATTTTTCCAATCTTAAAATTAGCAGAGATGCATCCAGACTTGGCATGCACCTGCAGGTGTGCTTTGGGTAGTTCTGTTCACCTCATTTGCTGACCACTTTGGTTTTGGTAAAGGCCCTTCCCAAGTATGTAGCCAGAGGGCAGAAGGATATGCCCAAGGATTCAGAGTTCCAGTGGATAGCAGATCTAGTGCAGCCCAACTGCAAAAATGTCCTTCTTCAATTCCCCAGCTCATTGACTCTAAAGTGAAGAAGAGTCAAATGAAACTCCAGCATGCAATGCTACTAGGGTTCTTCCTACCTCACTTTACTCACTGAGAACTTTACTCACTGAGACGACATCTTCCATGTAATAATATCCACATCCTCGTCTATATTCCTTCCTTCTCTGTAGTTTTATTAGAGTTTTATTCTCTCAGGAGGGGACATAGAAAGGAGAATTACTGGGTGGGTGGGAAGAGGAACCACTTTCTGAGCATCCCAAAGAACAGTAAAATGGGAGAAGAGACAGTGCTGTTATTTAACTGGTTGGCTCCAGTTCCAGTTGTTCACAGCAGCCTCCACTCTGATGGCTAATGCCTGTGTGGCCATGGTCATTGAATATTTTGAATATCATCTCCGAGTAAAGACACATTCTACAGGAGATCAAGCCTGCCCTGTTTCTTTGGCAAAGCATATGTTGCCCCCACCCTAGTTGTAGTCTTCCCTTTAGTTTTTATAGGTCTTGTAACCTTTGTGGGCATTCCCAGAGATTCTGGTAGCACATTGCTCATCAATTGGGTTGTTGATGTGGTTCGTTCATTCCCCAGATACTAATAAGAAACTACTAAGTGCCAAGAATTTTGCTCGGCCTAGGGGCTACAATTCAAAGTCATAAATGCATAACTCTGCTCCCATAAATTTCCATCTTTTCCTACGTTTTCATAGTTGGAATCTGGAAAGCTCTCTAGAAGTGCTATCAAGAAATCATTTTAAACTGGAAAATGATAATGTGCTTTTAATGAAAATCATGAACCAAGCAATGTGGAAAATAGAAAAAGAGCATTGGGCTGGAAATCAGATAGCTTAAGTTCTCATCCTTGCTTTGCCACTGGTATCTGAGGACCTTGGGTGAATCACTTAATCCTTCAAGGTCTCAGTTTCCTAAGTGTGAAATAAATGGGTTGGACCAAAATCTCTCCAAGATTCCTTCCAGCCAAAAATTTATATGTCTTCAAGATAAATGTTCTTCTCATTAATGTGGGTGTCTCAGAAGCCATTTTTTATCAGTGGATCTCTAACCTTATGTTTATCAATACAGTAGTCTGATTCTCCTGACCCTCTTTATACCATTCCTAATAAGAAATGTACCAACCATATGTGAAACACATGGGCTCTGCCCAAAGGCCATGCAAGATACATAAATTTCACAAGGGAAAGATGCAAAACACATGTTGACACATCTCAAATCCACATGTACATTTTGGTTATGGTTTAATGGTACTTAATTTTGAGGGTTATTCAGAAATCTGTTTACGGTACTCCTATAAAAATGACTTTTAGATAGGGCTCAAGAAGTTCTTGTGTACTTTAGACAACGAGTAAAGTTGTCTAAATTTCTGTGGGTTACCCAGAGACATAGAAGTCTTCTGAAGTTGATCATAGAACTAGGCATCTCACACCTTGCAGAATCTTGATAAAGTCACAGTAAAACAGAAGTTTGAATGAATATCAAACTAGTTGTCTCATATCAGGGGACTGCAGTCCCACCTATAAGCTCACAATGGAAAGACACAGCTGGACCATCTGGTTTGGCCATCAGCCCCAATTTGGGGCCCTCCAGAGTTTTGCATGTGCTGGCCACACAAGTGTAAATTCATGCCCTTCTTTCTGCCTGCTGAATTTCTACTCATTCCTTGAGATCCCACTCAAACGTCACCTCTTCTGTGAAGCCTTCCCTAATCTCTCCAAACAAAAGGGCTACTCCTGCATTTGTCCCTTACTCTTTCTCTCACTCTCACTCTACATCTGTTATCGTACTTGTCATGCTAAACAGCATTTATTTGTTTTCATATTGAGTAATTATTGAGTAATGAATGTGCTTTTGTGATCTTTGGAATTCTAGTACCTAGCAGTATGCCTGGCATGTTTGTTAATGAATCTATGAAGAATGAATGAATGATGTTGACACTGAAAGTCTAAGATTCAGTTGTATCTTTAATCTTAGAAGTTTAACAGGGGTAGCCAAAGTCAATATCCTGTTTCAGAACAGAGAATTTGTGAATTTTCCATCATGTCAAGTCAAAAATAGAGTATACTAGGTCAAGGAAACATAGTGAGCACCTGCTACCATGTCCCACATCATCCTTCATCCAGAAGAGTCTGCAAGGAAAGGAAAACATGGTGCCAGTGTGGGAAGGGTGTCCTCAAATTGCTTGCTTAAAGTTGAGAAGAAGATACAGGCACATGATACAGAAGATATGGGATACACAAGGCAGAGACCAAGATCTGACTGATCAGGGCCAGCCAGCAGCAAAGCCAAGGAAGCAGTAAAGCTCTTACAAGTGCTAATGTCCCCATCTATCTTCTAACCCTGCACTGTTCAGTATAGTGGCCACTGGCCATGGGAGGCTAGTGAGCACTTGAAAATGCATCCAGGCTGTGCTATAAATGGAAAATACACACCAAATTTGGAAGACTGAATTAATCAGAAGAAAAACAATGTTAAAATATTTCATTTAATTATTTTTTATATCAACTATATGTTAAAATGTAGAAATGACAATATTTTCGATATATATATTTAAATTCAATTCACTCGTTTCTTTTTCTTTTGACAATGTGGCTACTAGAAAATTTTAAATTATATATGTGGCTCACCTCATATTTTTATTGGACAGTGCCTTTCTAAACCATTGCTTTTCCTTTAGTTCCAGCCATCATTTCATCAGCTTAGAGTTATCTTTGATCTTGGAAGTGTTAACTGGGAAGCTCTGAAAGCATCATGTATTTCCAAGACCTAGAAATGTCTGCCCTCATGGTGAACTGACATACATTCATGGAGGCAAGAGACCTTGCTCAGTAGCCAACTCCCTGGACTTCATGTTGACCACCATTTGTGCCCGCATGTCTTCTTCAGTTCTGCCCGAATTTTCCCCTTCACAGCAGGAGGAAATTATGAAGAGGGATTTCTATTTTCCACAGACACATGCTGATAAGAGCAACTGGCCCAGGCTAAGGGCAATAAACTCCAATGTCTACAGGAGCCAAGCAGGTAACAAGTGAAGCAATTCAAGTGTATTCTTTCAATAGAGTCATACTTCATCTGCATATTAAACACATAGGAATTTTCTTCACCTCCCCAATGAAATATGCTCTCTTCCTGTTCTGTTTTTGTTTTTGTTTTTGAACATGTGATGCTCTTGGCCAATGTTTCATTTTTCTGCTTTAAAAAGAAATTTCACTAAAAACTCAATTCGAGAATAAAAAACGGTGCAAACACAATGACAGACTACAGCTGACACTGGCCTCAGTGTTGGGGCTCAGCAGGGAGCCGTGCGGACTGTGGAGAAGTGGGAATGAGGCCCTTTGCACAGGAGCAGCCCTGACTCAGCACCAGCCAATAGGTGTCAAGTGTTCATGTTGGCCTTCTGATTTTTCAAGAGACGTTGGAAATCTGGATGGTTATATAAAATTTCCTAATTTTCAAGTGTCGCCAGCTAATGCAAATATTTTTAAAACACAGTGTAAACTAGAATTCTGTGATCCGGGTAAAACAGTATCTACAAACTAGATCTGGCTCATTGACCCCCAGTTTCCAATCATTGGTCTGGGGCTAGCCATTAGATAATGTAGGGAAAAAGAGAGAAAAGGAAATGAATATTTTTGAACACATACTATATGACTGGAACTTCATCTTCTTTCCCTCATTTAATCATCCCAATAGCCTGTGAAGTATTAATAGCCTCATTTTCACAACTGAAGAAACAGAGGTTCATTTGAGTTAAACGATTTTTCCAAGATAAGTCAACTAGAAGCTTCCAAACTGGGGGAGGCTGTGTATTGTTCCCTAAACCTATCTTCATACTGGTGCTTTCTGCTCACTCCCAGCTTGGGAGACCTCATTAGGCTACCAAGTCATCCCCTCATCACCCTGCTCATCATCTGCCTCCTCTTATCTCCTGGGTGCTCACTCCCTGGGATTCATTCTTGCCAATTAGGAAGTGACCCTGTCTTCATCATCTCTTCCCAGGTAGGCAGGGATTGAGACCCATGTTTCTGAACCCTCGGTATGAAACATAAGGACCTACACTTACCATAGACTTAATATATGTTTGTTGGTTGTGATACCATATCACCTCTTGGCTTGCCCACTTGCCCTGCCCCTCTTTGTGTATGTTCCATTCATATCTTTTACCTCTTCACCTGGATCATTCATGGTGACTCTATTACAGCACTGATGAAAGGAATGATTTCACATGAGACGCACAGAATATGTTCCCGTATTTGGGAGGGTGGGAGGGAGGGACCAGCCCTTACAAGCCTTCATTTTCTACACACGATCCCTAGGCCCAGAGGGAGTAAGGGCTGGTCCAGAGTTACTCAAGACTGGAGTCACAGCACTGGAAGGAGAATTCAGCCTCGCAGACAGACTGGGAGGGAGAATTAGAATCCCAACAGGCTTGCCGGGACAGAGTTCTCCTTTGCCCAGCATCTTCCTCTTTCCCCAACACTCCCAGCTTGTCTCTGAGCTCTCTTTCTTCAACACAATGAAATTATTTTTGGCTAGACCTGACAGTCTCCATTCAATCAAAATAGCTTCCAGCTGGGATGAGCTCCTCCCCTCGTTCTCCAGAGTAGGTTGCCAGCTACCCACACCCACCCGGAGGGCCCTCTAGCAGACACTTATGGGTCCCCCGTGAGGGGAGGGAACATAGCAATAACCAGAATCTCATATATTCCTGAAGCAACTTAACTAGTAACTGATAAAGCACTTCCACACCCCTTATTTTGTTTGACATTTACAATAGCCCCATAATTAGCAGGCAGATGTTATTATGCTCACTTTACAGATAAGAAAACTGTAGACTATAGAGGTTAAGTGACTTGCCTAAGTCATAAGGCAGTGCTGACATTTGAACACAATCTTCTGAATCTCTAAATGGTATCCTGTTGGGTTTTTTTTTCTTCCACAGTAATTTTTATTCTTCTGATTTGAAAACTTCCTCTCCACAGTGTAAAATTAGAAAAATATTAAAATGTGGAAAGAAGAAAATAAACAGCAATCTTAACCTTGCCACTCAAGGTAACTATGATTAACATGTTGGTATATTTTCTTCCTTTCTTTTTTCTCTGTGTGTATTTTTTTTAATTAATTAATTTATTAATTGCTTTTAGGCTATGTTCGGTCTTCGTTTCTGTGCGAGGGCTTTCTCTAGTTGTGTCGAGTGGGGGCCACTCTTCATCGCGGTGTGCGGGCCTCTCACTATCGCGGCCTCTCTTGTTGCAGAGCACAGGCTCCAGACGTGCAGGCTCAGTAGTGTGGCTCACAGGCCCAGTTGCTCCGCGGCATGTGGGATCCTCCCAGACCAGGGCTCGAACCCTTGTCCCGTGCATTGGCAGTCAGATTCTCAACCACTGCGCCACCAGGGAAGCCCCTCTGTGTGTATTTTTAATTGATTAGGAGCATACTATCTATACATAGTTTGTATTATGTTTATACTTAACATTATATTAGGAGAAGTTTCTATGTCATTAATGTCCTATGTCATTCCTATGTCACATTTATTGAAAATGTGATTTTTAATAATTGTAAATATTCTATCCAACATAAGCGCTTTCCCCTTATTTGAACATAATTTTACAATTAAACGTGACACTAAATCAAAAAGATATGTGCAGCCCTATGCTCATTACAGCTTTATTTACAATAACGAAGATATGGAAGCAACAAGTGCCCATCAATAGATGAATGGATAAAGAAGATGTGGTATATATACATACAATGGACTATTACTCAGCCATTAAGAAAAGAAAGAAATCTTGCCATTCGTGATAACATGGATGGACCTAGAATGTATTATGCTAAGTGAAATAAGTCAGTCAGAGAAAGATAAATAATGTATGATATCACTTATATGTGTAATCTAAAAAGCAAAACAAACGAACAAATGTAACTAAATAGAAACAGAGTCATAGATACAGAGAACAAACAGGTGTTTGCCAGAGGGGAAAGAATTGAGGGGAGGAGAGAAATAGGTGAGGGAGACTAAGAGGTACAAACTTCCAGTTACAAAATAAATGTCACAAGTCTGAAATGTACAATGTGGGGAATATAGTCAATAATTATGTAATACCTTTGTATGGTGACAGATGACAACTGGACTTATCTTGGTGAACATTTTGAAGTGTACAGAGATACTGAATCACTATGTTGTGTACCAGGAGCTAACATAGTATTATAGGTCAATTATACTTCAAAAACAAACAAGCCCACAGAAAAGAGATCAGATTTATGGTTACCAGAGGGGTGGGAGGAGAGGAAATTAAGTGAAAGCAGTCAAAAGGTACAAACTTCCAGTTACAAGATAAATAAGTACTAGGGATGTAATATACAGCATGATAAAGGTAATTAACACTGCTGTACATTATAAATGAAAGCTCTTAACAGTAAATCCTAAGAGTTATAAGGAAAACAATTTTTTTCTATTTCTTTAATGTTGTATCTCTGTGAGATAATGGATGTTCACTACTGTGATAATCATTTCATGATGTATGGAAGTCAAATCGTTACGCTGTGCACCTTAAACTTATGCAGTGCTATATGTCAGTTCTATCTCAGTGAAACTAGAAAAAATGATACTGTGATAAATATATTATGGCTAAATTTTGGTCCTCATCACTGGATAGGATAAACAGTGAAATTTTACCTTAAGGTATGTGATGAACCAAGCAATTAATCAACAAACATTCAAGGCCAGGGGGTTAAACATCTCATAAGTTCTGGGTGAGGGGGAATACAGGGAACAAAAACTACAGGCACTGTTTTCTCAGTGGGCAACCCTTTTCACATTTGCTACCAAACTATTTTCCAAATCTGCCCCTTCTCTACCGCCACTGCCCTAGTTCAGGGGATTCCTGCTGTTTACCCTGCACTGGGCTCCTGCTTCTATAGCCTCCCCTGCCCCAAATCTACCCTCTGGATGGAGCCTGGATGAGCTCTCCAAGGCTGTATCTGTGCCATTCTGCAGGGAAAAACCTATCACTGAATTCACATTGGCCTCCAGGAAAACATCTAGAGTATCTTAAACTCTGACACTGTACCATCAGAATCAAAAACAAGTTCTGGCACTCAGCAAGCACTCGAAACATATATTTTTATGCCCCTCACTCTCTAGACCAGGTGGTGCTCAGTGATTCTGTTTTTGTTTGTTTGTTTGTTTTGTTTTTTTTTTTGCGGTACGTGGGCCTCTCACTGCTGTGGCCTCTCCCGTTGTGGAGCACAGGCTCCGGACGCGCAGGCTCAGCGGCCATGGCTCACGGGCCCAGCCGCTCCGCGGCATGTGGGATCTTCCCGGACCAGGGCACGAACCCGTGTCCCCTGCATCGGCAGGCGGACTCTCAACCACTGCGCCACCAGGGAAGCCCAGTGATTCTGTTTTGAATGTTCTTCTTCCCCCCATTACCCAGAAATCTTTGCACAGGGTCCCCGCTCCGTCTCCAGATGCCAACACAGCCTCCTCCTTTGGGAGGGGGTGTTTATGGTGTTCTAGATGAACCGGTTCTTTACGTTTAGAGAGGAGTCGGGAATTAAACCTATGATCAAGCCAATTTCCAAGGAAAGCCCTGCTCAGAGAACTTGAGAAGCTGTTAATAGTTTCAGGCAGAGTGTCATTAAAATTTAGAAAATATATTAAAAATATAGTTTGAAAACCATCTCCCCTTTTTTCAGGGATGAGCATCTCACTGCCCCCCCCCATCCTTTCAATGATTTTTCAGCTTTATATGGGGCCACCCAAGTTCTGAAAGTTCTGTCAGCAGAGCCTGGTCAGTTCTGGTTTAGGGCAGCTCACTGTAATGAGTTTGAACAGCATCCTCAAGCTATTTCCACTTCTATTCCTTCTTAAATGTGAGAAAGCAGTGTCAAAGTTGGCAAGGCAGAAGATGGTTACTTTCTTAGTAGGGAATACGTCTTTGCTCTCGTGTAGTTTCTCCCTGCATCCAATGCTCCACCATCTCAGCAGCCAGAGCTGTGACAGGACACTGATTACGGTCTATGTACAGTTCACGCATACTCTCTTATTGGATTCTTACAACACTGGTGAGGTAACTATGACAGGCGTTACTACATCTCAAAAGTACAGATAAGAACATTTAGGTTTGGAATGTGTTAGTGGCTTGGCTACAGCTTGGAATTAGTGAGAGGCCAAGTCAGGATGCAGGCCCATCACTCTATCCAGCCACTGGGCACTTTAGTGTCAGCCTGAGATGTCCCAGTCTTATGGGGCAACGGTTCCTCTTTCCCTGCCTTCAGTTTTGCCTCTAAATGGTGAAGAATCCTACCTTGTGCCAGCACTCCTGGAAAAGCCATATGGACAACCAGAGCAAAGCTCTCAAGATCCTGGAAGGCAAAGATTTTAGTCATTCTAGGAGTTGGCATTGCAAATTTTACCCTCACCCAGGCAGCCCCGCAGAGTTAAGGGGGTCCCTCGGCACCTGCTGCTCTGTATTCCCCACTTGCCTGCTCAGGGGGTTCATCACCTCATGCTGGGACTTTTTCCAAACTAACCCAACTGGTTCCCTGTTTCTGATCTTACCTCCCTCCAGTCTTTCCTCGAACCAGTTATCTTCATTTTTTCTCCTCACTGCCCTACTTTAAACTGTAATCAATGTCCATTCTCTGCACAAGGAAGTAGACACCTTAGCCTGGATGAAAGGCTGTCTGCATTGCGCTCCTATGCTGTGGAGCCAACATCATTCCACATCCTCCCCACAGGGACTGAGAAGTTGGCTTGTCTTCACTCCCAACACTTACTCACATGTTGTTCCTTAAGACTTCTGAGCCTTTCGCAAGCCCTGCTTCTTCCTGGAATTCCAAAACTTCAAACTTCCAAAACCTGCTTCAAGTTCTGCCTCCAAGTCTCCTCCCAGAAGCCTAGCCTTCCCCAACTTCTGCACTCTGACGTCCTGAGGAACGGTACTGTTCCACTTACATCAACTCTGACCTGTAAGCTGCCATTTGCACATGAGACTGTTGTGTCATATTAGTCTTGACTCTCCAAATTGCTAACAAATTCCTTGAAGGCCAAAACTATGCCTGAATGACCTCCTTGTGAGCTCCAAGCCACTTACCCCCAAGCACAGAGTAGGTGCTCAAAAGCCCCTCACTGGATAAGTGGATGTGAATCAGCGCCATGACAGCAGGTGTGACATATGGAGGGCTGAGCTGGGAGTCAGGGACTCTGGTCGGTTAGGAGGACTTGGGAAACTTTCCTTCCTGAGCTCATGCTACTCATTTATAAAATAAAGGCATTGGACAAGATAATCTCAAATACTGCTTCAAGCTCTGTGAATCCCTTAAATATATGGGGTAGATGGAAACTTTGCTGCTAGGAGATGAAAGGATTTTTTTTTTTCTTGAAGGGCCATACCTCTGCCATGGATTAGAAACAAAATCATTGAAGACCTGCTTTCTCACCAAATGTTGACCATGCATCCTGCAAATCCATTGATTTTTTTAAGGCCTCCAGACCCCATGGCCATAATGAGATCCACACACTTGTCAGGTGTTGAAGTCATTTGGCCTTTGGCCTTCATCTCACCAGCCCCCAACACATGGGAGTTGGCCACGACTTTCACACACGTGTTCCCTCTTACCTAATCTTTCAAAAGGAAACACAGCATTATACAGTTTAGACAAAGAAGGGAGAAGAAAGGAGGTGGAGAAAAAGAGAACTTGAAAAATAGTTTTCCAACCAAGAAAGGAATATCAAATGCATGGGCCATTAAACCAAAAGCCAATCTGAATCTGGGGGGACAATTTTTGTGAATGTATGGGGTGTAGTGGTCACAATACTCACAAACACACACCCTTTAGTCCCACCTGAACATAAATACATACAAGGCTTACAAGTGAAGCATATTTGTTAGGCACCAAGATGGTGGTAATTAAATTCATGGGGTTTGTGCATTATGTGAAAACCAGAATACCAGCAGCCCAAGACCTTATAAAGCAGTTGATCATCACCAACACCATAATTACTCATGAGCCCAAGGAATGTACTCCAGGCCTCCTGAGACTTGCCTAATACCATAATTATATTTCATATCTGGGGCCAACCCTAGAAATGTATGTACAGAGAGAAACGTCGCCTCAACTCTCTGTGCTCTCTGAGATGAATTCAGGTACTTGGACTTGTTGTCTTAGAGAAGAACAGTAAATTCTGACTGAGCTAAAATTAAAAAGAAAAAAAAATCAGAAAAATATTCACAATTGCCAAACCAAGGGAGAAAAGTGCCATTTAGCTAAGTGAAAAAAGCTGAGTGAAATTCTAAACAAGAAAAGTATACGTTATCTCGGAAGATGAAAATTAAATTAAATTAGTAAAATTAGGTAAATTAGATGGGGAAAAGTTCAAACTCCATTATTACAGAAAGTAGGACATTTTCATCACAAACATAAATGTTTTCTTAATTGGATGCTATAAATTTTGAAAGTACTTTAATTCCATATTTCTCTTGATTCCAATATCTGAGCAGTAAGCAAAGCAAGGTTTATTAGTCCCTTAGTTGACCATAGATAAGCCTGCAGTCCTGAGAGGTGAAGGGACTTATCCAAGATCACACAGCTGTTTACCAGCAGAGTTGGAACTAAAGGAGCCCTCTGAGACCCGATCAAACATCCATCTCTCTCTTTCACATTTCCTCCTAGGGTTGAAGACATGTTGATTTACTTCTTACTTCTCTAAACTCTTGGCTAGAAAAGGCTAATACATTTATACTGGATTTGGATTCAGAACAAATTTTTTAGTGTTAAGACAGTCTAAAAAAGCACTTTCACCTGCTTAATCTGGTTTGAATCACAAAATTCTAAAAACTTCCCATGAAAAGAATTTAAAACTTTTTTCTAGCATCAAGTGTAAGCAGTCTGATACATCCCTAAACGCTGAGGCAGTGAGCCTCTAATAAGGAAGTGCTACAGTAATTACATCTTTGAAAGCACTCCAACATGGGAGTCCTGGGTCTGAACCACAGATCCACTACTCATTAGCTGTGTGACCTTAGGCAAGTGATTTAACCTCTCCAAGTCTCAGTTTCCTAATCTGGAAAATGGGACAATACCTACCCATCAAAGAACGTGAGAAATTTCCTGATACATACAAGTACCAATGATTACTAGTACTCTCCCTTTCCTTACTTTGTCTTCTTAAAATTAGCTTGTTAAAACAGAGTGCGCTTCTAGAGTCATTGTGCTCAAAAGCCACTTGACCATTGCATTGGTTGGGTTTTGATTCAGAATCTTCCTATCATACCATTCATTCACTGACACATATTTATGTACAGCCACTGTTCTAAGCACTTGCCTCAGGGAGATGAATGAAACAGCCTTCTTCTTCTTAGAGTCTGTGTTCAACAAACTGGACAGCTTCTTGACTTTGGTCATTATTTCTGCGTATGGAGGATGGGAGACTGAGTGAGCAAGTTCTTTGGTAAAACTCTCATGAAATGTGGTCTAATCCATCTACTTCCCCAAGGCAAAGACCAGATCCCTAGCAGGCATTCTCCCTGATGCACAGAGAGGTATAGAGCATCTACTACGTGCTCCTTTGCGTCCACTAAAGCAGTCAGTTGACTCATTTCTCCAGAATCATAGTCACTGGGATCCTATCTTCATCTAATCTCATGAGATACCCCCGCCCACCAGGCTAGGGAAGACTTAGAGGTGACTTGGTGTATCTGACAACTTTATTAAAAATTGGGTTTATGCCTAAAACCTTGGCTCTGACTTTCTTTAACTAACAGATGCATGTGCAGCACACGAGAAATGGAGAGAGCTTACCTCACCTCGAGGGACCCAGATCTTCACCAGTGTCCTCCCCTTTCCTCTCTGCCACAGAGCTCACTTCCAAGTGGCCATTACAATGTAAAATAAAACAAAAGGCCAGCCAAGTCTACCAAAGTGGCCTTCCATGCTCTCCCAGATCTTCTCCGGGCTTGGGGTCCAGGCCTAGTGTCCCTGGGAACACCCAGTGCCAAGCAGGTTGCCAGTGGGGGACAAGCCACAAAAGTGTCAGTGTGGCTGTATAAGCAGGCCCAATTTTTTTTTTTTTCATTTTTATTTTCCTTCTTACTGACTCCTAACAGAATCGTTTTCTGGTTTTGAAAGGCATCTGCAGGAATGCAGAGAACAGAATGGTGACTCAGAAGATGGTGACCGAGTCATCTGCTTTGCATTGTCGAGTACATTTTTCACATGTTACTGGGTGAAACTAGCAATAAAGGGCACCAAATGCTAGAAATAGAACAAAAGAGATAAAGGAAAAGAAGAGGAAAAATATCTTATTTCCTCTAGAGAAATCTGCCTTGATTCGGGACACTGGTGTTTTAGGAAAAACCATTTTGCTTTGAACAGCTCTCTTTCTGACTCACTTTTTGGAAAGAATGTGCTGAGCAGATAACCGCCCACCTCCCCCCGCAAACAGCTCTGCTGAAATCTGAACGCTATAAGTCCTCCTTGTTGACTTGTGAAAGAGATCTCTCTATATTCATTCGGGCTCTGTGCTCGTCACATGATACCAATACATTCCAAATGCTAAGATACAAGATTACTACTTAACCATAGAACAAACCAACAGGAATTTTAATCAAGACAATATCCAATAATGAATAAAGATGGAATGTTTTTGGAGGGATTCCAGAATACACATTTGGGAATTTTTAATCTTGCTCATCTTTGAATCTAGCAAAAATATTTTAAACTTTTCTGACCATGCCATTTCAGGCTGAACCCAGAAACTAGCTACTATCTAAGGTATTAAAGCATTTCATCTACACAGACATTGAATTTCCCAAATCTCGGTCAGTAATTGATACCAGATTAAATGAAATATGAATCAGACAAGTTCCTTTACATGCAGTGTTTTCGCTGAATTATTTTATGATATAAAAGATGAAAAGAAATCAAGATAAATAATGATCAGTGTGGGACAAGATTATACTTTTAATATTGTTATATTTTAGGATTCGTTTTGTTTTAATGTTTGTATTCAGACTAGATTGATGTGTAATAGTTTATCAAATTGCTTAAATAAACCATTGTCAGCTATGGGTGGCCAGATATTTACCATGAGTTGGAAAGTTGTCTGAATCAACACTAATTGTAAAGGAAGCTTTTTCATAACAGTTTTATAATCAGCTCTAACTTACCTGAAATGTGAATTTCAACATTATTTTAATCGTGTTTGAAACAGTAAGAAGGGAGTAGCCCAATATTGAGAGTGAAGTTTATAGGCCATAGAGCTATTCTTCCTGTTGCCCCGTGGGGTTTTCCCACCCCACCCTAAGCCCCACCACCAAATGGAAACAAAGAAGACTTTGCTCCCACAAGGCTGCTTGGAGCATGGTGTTCGGGTCTTTTAAAAGGACCAAGTGATGGTTGGAAGATAGATGGGAAAGATGGAACATAGATTAAATGTGACATGTTACACTATAGGAAAGGTATTTTTATAGAACATGTACGCAGTAGATCAAAGACTTCACTGCACTTATTTTTGTCTTCACACACCTACTAAACCTGCATTTCTGCTGATGAGTGAAATTCTAGCTCTTTGGTCATCCCAGGACCCTAAATTGATACATCACCCAGCAGCATTAAAATGTTGGTCTTGTATGATTAAAAGTGTGGGTGCACAATTTCACTGGGAGGAATGAAAGTTGTAGTCATTTGAAGTAAATCAAGACTAAACAACGAAAATGAGAAAAATGGTCTGTGTAATTGCCCTGTTGGTTGTCTCAGGAGCCCAGCCGAAGGGGAGATTAGAACCAAGGTCTGCGCTGGAGATTTTTTGGAGGTTGCTAGTCTTAGGGCAGGTTCCCTGACAAGCCCTGAGTAAGCCTCTGATTTGGATGAGAGAGGGCTGAAAAAGCATTTCTGAAGCCCTCTCAGACAGTAATTGATTGGTCTGCTTTTTTTTTTCACTTATTTGTTTATTAAAAAAAGAATTATTTTCAAATCATCTTGAATATTACAGATCTTATCTGTGTCTCCTAACCAAGCATTTCAGATAGAATCTAGTACATGTAGTGAAAGTTTAAAAGCTGAATAACTCTAAGCCATGGAACAAACTCATCACAGAAAAGAATTGACACTATTCCCAAAGAATAGGAGAAGCTAATAGAGTTATACATGTTTTAAGAGGTAGATACGATCACGTGTGCACAATATAAAACAGAAGGTTTCTAATGATTGAAAAAGGAGGGGGGGAAAAAGCTATTTGGTAGTAGCTTGGTGAACTCTGGCTGAACTTCTCTGTTTGGCAGGCTCTGGTGCGGACAGTCTAGGATGAGGCATTAGGGCTCGCATCTGAGAAGTTGACATCAAGCAGACAGCAAGACATGATATCTTATTTTCCTGAGCCATGCTGACACAAATTGAACTCCCCTTATTATTTTCTTATGCCAGTAAAGTTGCACTTGGAATTTAAGCATTTTGTGTGCAGATGTTGAAGGCTGGGTTGGTTTAATTTAAATAATTTGCAGATTGTTTAGTAGCACTCCAAAGACGGGAGCGTTCTTCATCTGAGTTCAATTTTATGAGCTTTGGTTTCTGATCTTCTGCAAGGTAAAGCTGAACTATTTCAGTTTCAGTAAAACCCAAGGGCTGAGAGACCCTGCCGCTCCCTCTGGCGCTTCTGGCTTTGTTAACTGAAGAAAATGGCAAGGCCCTGAGGTTGTCTCTAATTTGCTCAACTTTCTACCTTTTCATGGTTCTCCACTTTAAGAGAACGTGCCATAGGAAGGATAAGATGGGGGCTGGGAGGGGGGATAGACCCATATGGTAAACTATCAAAATTAAAAATCAGATATAACGAGGACTGACTTGTTGTTCAATACCCATTCCTGGCTTTCTGGCTTTCGAATCACTTGGCTTCCAACTTTTCTGGGCCACAGCAATTATGCATTTCACTGTTTATGCAGCCCCCTTTCACCATCAGACCTCTCTTTCTCTGATGTTTACTTACCCAGTTTTTCTAAAGATTATACGTGAGCTCCCTGGAGCCCGGGAATAGATGCGTGATTGTATTCCCATCTAGGAGTCGACTGCCTTCATTTTCCAGAACAGGGTTTGTTTGCCCAGCCAGACTCCACATACTAAACAATACAAGGGAATGCTTCTTGGAAGAAAGTAAGATGTCAGTGTACATTACAACCCCCCTGGGGTAAGTAGAGCGCATTCATAAAGGACTAAAGAAATGTACTTTATAATGAAATGTACCTCATATAATTTATGACCCAATACTCAGGGATGAGTTTTTCTCTTTGAGAGTGTATGTCTGCACGTGAGAGAGAAGAGCGTGTGTGATTGTATAAAATTCTTAATAACGATCTGGGGAAAAAATGTTCTTTCCCATTTGGGCAATGACCAAAAGTGATTTGCATTGGCCTCTGTGACTTCCCAAGGAGGATGTGAGGTCCCTCTCCCCACTCCGATTCTAACCCCCTGCTGTGGTCAGTGTGCTGGGTGTGGTCATGGCCTTGACCTCAGCTACAGAGAACCTTCCTTTCCTGCACGGGGGAAGGGAGGGTGGGATATGCAGAAAAAACTGGCCAGTGAGTGTGTGTGTTGGGGGGAGATCTATCAGACTTCTCCATCTGCAGCTGATTCGGAGCTCCCTTTGCCAAACCAGCCCTCAGCAGTGATGTACTAAACTGCAGAGAGAAAGAGCCACAGTTGGAGTTGAAAGTTGTGGGTTGTTAGAATCTAGTTTTCCCTTGTGATAGACAAGAAAAGAGTGGCTCCGACCAAATCCTTTTTTTTTTAGAAAAGAAAATACCATTAAACACTTTTGTTTCTTCACCTTTGCTCGCATATTGAAAAATCTCACAGGGGCATCAATTTGACCTTTTGGATAGGAATGGAAACACCTTCCATACAAATACAGTCAAAGTGGCAGGAATTACATTTTATCATAAGGCTTTAGAGTTGCAAGTGATCAAGGGGATAATCTAGTCTAAGCCCTCATTGTTCAGATAAGAAAGCTGGCTCCCAGGGAGGCAGTGTGACTTGGCCAAGGTCACAGAGCTCATCAGTGGAAGAGCCAAGCCCAGAAGCCAGGGCTCCTGCCGTTCTGCCCATCCCACCACGTGACTCAGCCTTCCCCTACTTCTGCAGGAATCCCATTTCCCCCAAATCCACCACAAGAAGAAGGGATGGTTGTCTTTAAGCTACCTCACAAAAGAAAGCCCATAGATTACTAATGTAGCTCTATAAGTGATTTGGCCTATAAACCCTCTTTCTTACCACCTCCCAAGCCAGAGACACTCAGACAAAGCCCCACCACCTGGCCAGAGCACCAGATGAGGGTGAGGGACTCCCACATCTAGAGCCATCACAGGGCAGAGCCCCCCACTCCCTCTCTCTCCCTATATTCCTAGCCTGAGTCCCCCAGAAAGATGAGCCTGGGGAAAAGGCTTATGGGTTCTTCTTTTACTAAGAATGCAATGCAAGGGACCAGGAGTGGAGGGGTGCAGAGATTAAACCCGGAAATCAAGGCAGCCCACGTGAGGATGTGTTACAAAGATGATGGGGCCAGTCGAGACCATCCATCAGACCGCGGCCCCGGAAGCCATGTAAACTCCTCTCCAGACCATGTCTGGCGAGGGATGGGAGGACAATTGTATCCATGGATCCCGTCTCCCTTCAGAGGTTTGCCTCACAGACCTTAACTCCTCTGCACTTCCTGGTTGTGTACATGTGGCCTGAGCACAGTCCCAAGATGGCATCAACAGGGAAGCTCTGGGACTGGAGTCAAGAGATGGGACCACCTGTCAGAAGTGCTACCTGTTGGAGGTGAAGCACTGTTGGGTTGAGTCCTCACAGAGGTGGAACAAGAGGCATGTGAGCAAGAGACCCTGAAGTAGTACATAGAGGAGCTTGGTATGCCTTGAGAAATAAATTCTCTCCTTTAACCTTATCTTCCAGTATATAGGGATATAAAAATACAGACAAAGATATAGATATAGCATCTATAGGGGTGAGGCAAGGCGCGACAAGTCACAAACACAATATGCTATGGGTATGTTTCTGTCTTGCCCTATTCTTTACACTTACAATTATTATTTTTTTTAAATAACAGCTTTGATAACTAAGGCTTGAACACCACATAAATCCCCTGATCGGTTGGCAGGTGCTAAAGTTCAAAATGATTGCATAACGAATGTAACCTTTGTCTCCCAAAGAAAAGGAAACCGTCGAACAATTTTTACCCTAATCAAGGTCATAAGTTTAAGTCCTAGGAACTTTCCCAGGAGACTCTCTCCAGCTTATGCCTCAGTCTCCAAACTACCTTCACCTTGATCTTAATAAGAGAAGCTTGGGCTTGATTTCCTTTACAGGTTTGGTTCTGTAAGCAATTATGTAGGAGAGGAAAGCCCCCAAATACCCCAAAACCATAAGGCTCACTGATGGCTATTGTTCCAGCCCCTCTAGGAACCTAGGGAGTCCATGAAACGGTTAACAGGAAGGGGAGACCAAGGCAAATGCATGTGTAGTGCCCAAGCAATGGCTGGATGAGGGCATGAACCCTTCCGGAAGATTTCTGTGGGTCTGGGGTAGCTGGGTCTTACGGCTGATTGGAACAGATCCCTAACTCCCAGGGCCATAGCCAGGGAGGACCAGGGTGCCTCCCCTACACCTCCTTTGGGGGCCTCAATCAGATAGGAAGCCAGAGTGTGCGAGCTGTGAAGGTCTTTTAAAGACACCATGTGGTTTCAGTACTTGACATGAATTGAATTGTACCACCCCCCAAAAGAGATATATTGGGATCCTAAGCTGCCAGTATCTCAGAATGTGACCTTATTTGGAGACAGGGTCCTTACGGAGGTAATAGGTTAAAATGATGTCATTAGGATAAGTGCTAATCCAATATGATTGGCGTCCTTAAAAAGAGAAGACATTTTGACACCAAGACACGTACATAGGGAGAAGATGCAGACAGAGATCAAGGTGACGCCAAAGACTGCCCGCAAACCACCAGAAGCTAAGAGAGGAGCATGGAACAGACTCTCTGTCACAGCCCTCAGAAGAAACCAACCCCGCCGACCCTGAATCTCAGACTTCCAGCCCTCGGAATGGTGAGGCAATACATTTCTATTCTTCAAAGTCACCCAGGTTTTGGTACTTTGCTATAGCAGCCCTAGGAAACGAATACACTACCCCTTTCCCATTTTAGTGTGGAAGTAAATGGGGGAAACCCAGGGATGAGAAGTGACTTACTCTAATAGCTTATGCCCCTTCCCCCCGCCCACTGAAGAAATGGCTGACCTTTAGAAATAAAAAGATGGATCTGAGGGAAAAGCCAAATAAGGGGAACACAGCGGAGATGTAGATTGGGAGTGGAAGAAAACAAAGATGACCGAAGGGCATTTCCTGGCGTGTCCCTGTGGCTGGAGACCCCAGGCTGATGGCTGGAAGTTCAGTCGGACGAGGCAGGCACCAGATTTACAAGCTGCAGATGGTTGGCTGACCCTCCGCCGTGGTGCCTCAGTTAGCAGCTGGCTCTGGGTGCCTTGAAGTACGCTGTCAGGAGGTCCCAGAATGAGTTGGAGTGTCTCCCCCATCAGGGGAACAGAGGAAGGAAAAGCCACAATTCCTGCTGTCAAACAAATAACTCCCATCCCAGATAACTTCCGGCGGGAAGACTCACTCCCTCTCTGCAGAGAGCGCTCAGTGTGATGGTGTAGCGGAGACAGTGGTTTTGCAGGCAATCACACCTTCATACAAATACCAGGCCCAGCATTTAAAAACTTGGCTGGGCTACCTTCATGGTAGATGTAGAAGTACACGCTCCACGGCCCACTTCCCAGAGGGACTCTTGGGGTCATGCCTTCCTGAGGCAACCACACCTGGGGACTGGTCCAAGGATGACTGAACCTAGGCAGTTCAGTCAACATGAAACAGTCCCGATGGGCAAACCCTCCCTAGTGTGGCTGGGGCTCTGCTGGATCTACCTCCCAATTCAACTTGTCCCTCTCCCCAGTCCTATTCCCCCCTCCCTCCTTTTACAGTTGTTGATGTCTAATAAACATCTGTCCTCCGAACTCCAGCATCTGCTTCTGGAGAACCACCTACACCTATCTCACAGAGCCTCGTTGGATCATTTGTGAAGACACAGTAGTGGTGGTTTTTCTGCAGGGCCGTTAGGAGAGAAAGTGAGATAGCAGCACAGAGCTTCCACCCTGGGGCTGGCACACAGGAACTTTAGTAAGTTTATTCCCCTTCCGTTTGCTTCTGAAAGCCCCTGGTGCTGTGGGGTAGAGACATCTCCACCCTCAGGCTGTCCCCAGACCACTGATGCTTCCTGAACACCAGCAAAAAGGCAGAGAGCACCCCTTTGGATTAGCCACCAGGCTGCCATCACCTCCACCAGGAGATGAGAAGGCGGATCGTTGAAAGAGAGAAAGACCCATGTGTTTAAAACACAGGAACACAGGAGCCTCTGACACAAAAGCTGCAGAGAAATCTGACTGAAACTCAGTCCACTGAGTTTAGACCGATGGCTACTCATTTTCAAAAATAATTGATTAGATTTGGTTCAACTAAGTGACAGTCTCACAGAGGCTTGATGGGAGCGTCTCTCTGAATTTGACTTAAGCTTAAAGTTACTTTCTGTATCAAAACAGTACTTGGAGGGTTTGGGAGCAAGCCTGGAGAGTCTGCCTTTCCTGAGAATGCCCCCATGAAAACTGGGTCAGGGCTGGGAAGAAGGAGTCCACCGAAAGAAAGTGAATCCAGGATAGAAATTCCACCACACAGTAGTTCTCTGGGTGACATCCAGCCTAGTTTAATAAAGGAACCAAAGTTTCCATCTGATAGCTATTAAAGCAAGGGAGTTAAAAGAATTATTGGTCGTATTCAGATTCCACGTGTCCTCGGGACCAGTGCAAGAATGGAAAGTGGAATGAGGGTTAGCATCCGTGCCCCATAATCGCAGTGATGGAGTCCAGCCCCCGGGGCCTGAGAAGGCTCAGTGCTCCTTTTTCCTGCCCAGGGGGCTGCTCTGAGGGAGGTTACTCTCAGGCTTCAGCTGGGGTGAGGTTGTCAATAATCCAAGGACATTCATTTGGAGAAAAGCTGTCCAAGCTCCAGCTTGAGAGACTTGAGAACTGTGTTTTGAACTGGAACCCAGCACTAGTGGCGATTCCTCCTAGAGAAGGAGGCCTGAGCAGAGGGCCAGATAGAGGAATGTGTCCTTAAAGTCCTTGGAAGATGCAGTTAAGCAGTTAACTAATTCCATTAAGAGGTACTAAAGGAAGAGGGGTGGTCCGTACAGCAGAGTGCAACGGAGTGCAGCCAGGTTAGGTGGCAGGAAGCCGAGGAAGGTGAGGAGGGAGTCAACTTAGGCACCAAGAAAAGACTGCAGCCAGAAACCCAGCATTGGAAATCCTGCTGGGAAGAGGCTAGGCTGAGCCATCGGAGCTGAGCCATTGGTCTCATCGGGCAAAAGACGCGCAGCAGCTCTGGGGGTGCCAAGGAGAGGTTTACTAGGGAGAGACTTCCTTACTGCTGGACGGGGAATGGATTCCTTGCTGCTGGAGAAAAAGCCCCACAGAAACGCAGCCAGGAGACCCCTGTCAATATAAAGAGGGTCATCTGAAACTGCACGTATTGAAACAAGGCCCCTCACACGCATCCCGGATTCTTTTTTTTTTTTTTTTTTTTTTTTTTTTTGCGCTACGCGGGCCTCTCACTGTTGCGGCCTCTCCCGTTGCGGAGCACAGGCTCCGGACGCGCAGGCTCAGCGGCCATGGCTCACGGGCCCAGCCAGTCCGCGGCATGTGGGATCCTCCAAGACGGGACGCACGAACCCGCGTCCCCTGCATCGGCAGGCGGAGTCTCAACCACCGCGCCACCAGGGAAGCCCCACATCCTGGCTTCTTTAGCTTCTTTAGCGAGACTGGTCTGTAAGGAGAGATGGGAAAATATGGGAGAATGAAGTGAAGAGGAAAGAGATGGGGAAGAGAAAGTCAGGGTTCTATAAATAACCAAGGAAACCACAAAATAAGCTTTTAAACAGAGGTATGTGGTGGTTTCCTCGCATCCCCCAAGAAATACAAACTTTTCAAGCAGCCCAGTAGCTCCTGGTGTGCTTGGCAGTACGGGCAGCAGGGCAGAGTCAGAGGGAACAGCATTTCCCAGGAAGCTTCCACGCAGTGGGTGCCCTGTGAAGTTCTCTGTGTGTCCCCTCTCACAGCCACCTGGGAGAGGGGATCGTCACCCCCAAGTTGCCACTGGGGAAACTGCCATTTAACAAGGTGCAGTGACTCGTCCAGCTTCCCACAGCTGAAAAGAACCAGAGTAGCACTTGAACCCAGACCTCCTCCCTGTTATCCAAGGTAAATGCATTCCTAACCTAGCGCTCAGTCTCCTGAGGGCTTTCCAGCACAGGGAGAAGGCAACCTGTGTGTGAAGGGGGTTCAGAGACCAGAACGGAGACCCTACAACTAAACCACCCCTACACCGAGAAGGATGGGAAAACAAGTCCCAGCTCTAGGACATGTAGGTGTGCAGAGAAGTTTACTCTCCCCATCTGGAGAGGAGATAGAGAGGGGAATTTGCTGAAACATCTGGCTCATGAAACCAGAGTTCTAGAGGAAATTCCAACTGTCAGGGAGGCCCTGAATGAAAGGCAGACAGGATCTAAGTATCTCTGTTTTGTTTCCCTTCGTTTGTCCAAGGCTGCCCAGTGACCTATGTCCCCAGAAGGATGGGTTTTTTCGGCAAGTTAGGGGAGGGAGGGAGGGTGTAAATTTCCAAGTCAGGGGAAGCAATTAGGCAAAGAACAGCTCAGGTACAAGTTCTGATCAGAGATAACTACATTGAGAGACAAGATGAACCAAGATGCTCCCTGGGGGAGGGGGGAGACTGGGCACGAGGGAGGCAGAACTGGGGCAACCTTGAGCGCCCCCCCTTCCAGATGCGGAGGGCAATCACTCACTGTCAGGGCGTTTCCGGGGGGCAGAAACTCAGACCTGCGGGCTGTGCCAGCCCATAATTACCCACTCCCTTTCCTGCACTTTTAAACTCCTGCGGTGAAAGAATCTGACTTTTCAAAATTAATATGTGCTTGTTAGCTGTGCCCTGAGTCAATGTATCATGTTAATTACACTTGGCAATACGAAGTCTTGCGTTTGGGAAAGCAAGTTGATGCAGGAAGCTTGTTATGACTGATGAGTGTCGGAAGTGTTTCGGAGAGGCAGCTATGAGGCAATGGTGGGGCATCCCCTGGGCCGGGAGCCAGGCACGGTAGCGGGGAGCACCACGCTGCCGTTCACCTCCCTGGAGAGGGCCCGATCCGCAGCCCCGAGGATCCCATCCATAAAATGGAGCACATCCTTAAGCGGCAGGCATATCGTGGGTGACATGGGAAATGTGAAGGCCCTGGGGCATAGTAGGCACCCAATACCTGTAATCGTGCCTCTGGGTATCTTCCGTTTGCCCCAGATCCACGCTCTCCCAGCCCTGACGCTGCCCTAGGCTCCTGACCTGCAACCCGCTTCCCCTGCGCAAGTCTCCCTGTTGAGTGGACCAAGGCGAACACCGGTAGGGTGAGGGGAGGCAGGGAAGTGAGTAAAATAATCCCTTAATTAAACTCTCCCCAGATGGGTCCAATCTGAGGCTGCCATTGGCTCCCTGCCTGACGAATATCCAAAGTTTTCCTCTTGCCTGGCAGGCTGGTGGGAGAGAGCCGGGCACAGAGAGCTGTGACCTCCAGTCACATCATGGACAAGAGGTCAGCCAAGGCCATGGCTCATCTGCCACCCCTAGGTCTGGGGACTGAAAGGGAACAGGCAGGCCTGAGGTAGCTCAAAGGGGGAGAAGAGACCTGGGAAGGGGAGAAGGGGGCTCTAGGGACACACCTCCTATGTCCCACTATCTGACCAATCGGCCTCCTGCCCGTGGCCCAGGCGACCAGTCTCCATTCTCCACACCTCCCCGCTCTGCAGCCCTGAGTCTGGCGCCAAAATATCTTTCTATGAGTCTCATGGCTACCTTGGCAGAAGAGTGGGAGACAAGGAGACGGGAATAAGGGTGAGAAGGGCTGCAACAGGAGACAGAAATAAAACAAAACCTGAGATCAGAAATTTAAAAAGTGGTTGGAGAGCAGCTAGTACAGAAAGCAATGGGTTTAGGTTTGTTTGATAATATCAACAGAAGTGTGGGCAGAATGTGCCTTGCTGAGTGGCATGAACTGAGGGGACACACCCGAAAGACCCCTGCGAGCGTCTCGAGTCTAGATTTACATCAATGGAGATTTCCCTCCCCCCTCCCCCAGCATCTTTATTAAAAGGCAAACAATACTTTAAGAGAGTGAATTGGAAACCTTCCTCCTCAGATCATCCAGAATTCTGAGAAAGGGACCTTAAAATGTGTTTGGGGGAGAGGAAGCTAAGAGAGGGGTTTCTGGTGGGCAGGGGTCCCCCCCCCCCACCCTGACACCAGCTCTTCCTTCAAGTATTTCCCTAGAGGTAAAGGATTTTGGAAATCGCTGATTTAAAGACCATTAAGATCTTGGATTAATAAGTTAATAAGAGTCTACAGCAGAGTTAAGAGACTAGGTCTCAGGACCTGTGGGCTTTACTAGGTATGGCTGTTTTAAAACATGGCCACATATTTTGACACCCCTCCCATAGACGGGAGGTCTCTCTCCTCTCCCCTTGAGCCCTGTGGGCCTGTGACGGGCTTGATCTCTGGTGAATGGCGAGAGTGACACTGTGATTTTCAAGGCTGAGTCAGAAAAGGCCTTACATCGTCTTCTGTGTTCACTGGACCGCTCCTTCTTAAAGATGGGAGCCCCTGTGTGAGGTGTCTAATGACTCAGAGGCCACCATGCTGGAGAGCTTCAAGGAGACATCCTGATCCGTGGTCCCAGCTGGTCCCCATGCCTCAGCCATCCTGGCCAGGTGCTTGGACCTGGAAGGGAAGAAGGCTTCCTGGATGTGCCTCGTCCAGCCCCAGCCAACCCAGCCCCAGTCGCTGGCAAAAGCTAAGCGGTTCGCATTGTGCCCCTTCTGAATTCCTGGCCCACAGCATCCATACACAATGCACAAAATGATGATTGTTTTCCTCTACGAAGTTCTGGCGCGTTGGTTACGTAGAAATAGATCACTGAAGCCCTGAAAAAGAAGTGGAAGCATTGATGAAGGAAAAGACAATGGAGGTGCTTAAAATCCTCTGACAGTTATTTTTTCCTGTTCAAGCTCCTTATATGTCCTCATACATCCTGTTTGGGATCTGGCCTCAGCCACCCCTCCAACCCCAGTCCACCCCACATTGCATCAATATTTGCCACCCGCACCGTCCTTAACACTTGCCCGTTTGATCCTTGCCTGTCTCCTTTCCTTCTACCCAGAATGCCTTTCCCCACCCCCTGCATTCACCTGAAAAACTCCTGTTCATTTTCCACAATTAAACTCCCATGGCACCTCCTCCAGGCAGCCTTCTTGGAACTCCCTGTCTCTCTGCTGCTGCTGCTGAAACCTGACCTTGTCCCTGTTATAATACTTTCCATCCACCTTCTCTATGAGCCTGTGACCACCACAGCATCTTTGTCAATCTCCCATCCAGCACCTGGAACATAGACACTCTTACTTCATGCTTGCTCAATAAATGAATATGGAATTTCAAACTCCATCCTCTCAACTGTGTAAACTTTAGGCTAACTTCTTAATCTCCCTGATCTCAACTAGGCAGAGCTAACATAGAGCAAGTAAAGTGTCACTGGTAGTACCTCTCGTTATTACCTATTTACCAGCAATGGTGTATGTCCGTGATTATGTAGCTTAGAAGGCGGAAAGCAAGGGCCGGGGAACCCTTAGTTCTATGAGGGTCTTGAGTATTACATGCGTTCCTAAACTCAGGTGGGAAGGAGAGGAAAAGGGAGGCAAAGAAAGAGAGAGTGGAGGGCATCCCTCCCGGAGGATAAGGGGCACCACTCACATGGAGTTAACATCAGGAAGCAAGTTGGCCTGACTTGCTGGGGGAAGGACCTGGCCTCACCCTTCTAGCTAGAAACTGTGGTCAGGCTGTACGCTGGCTGGCATCTCCAGACATGGTTATCATTTCACACTATCAACTTTGGGGACTTAATTAACTTCCACTAATTGCCTGAGAAAATCCTTCCAAACTCACTCAGCTTTCTGGCCTTGTGAAGGATGCAGTGGTCCATTGTTCCAGGTAGTAAGGGTACTAGGGGCAAAGATGCTGCCGTTTGGGGCAAGAGACGAAGACCCCACACTGAGCATCAGCCTCCAGGTAAGTGGCACCAGGAGAGCACAGAGCAGGCATAGCATTGAAGGGAACCAAAGGCATCCTCAGATGGCTCCTCCCATGAGCCAGTTACACTCAGGCAGGCCTCTATTCTATTCTAGCATGCAAGGGGTTAAATCTAAACCTGCTCCCTGTCTTTCTGTCTATCTCTCTCCCTGACTGGATTGTGAGTCCCACAAGGGCAAAATGAGTTTGTCTGTTTCCTCTTTGGACACAGTGTATGTGCATTAAATTAATTACTAATTATTCAACGATCTAGCAAGAAGCATCACCTGACCACAATTGGGTCCGTGGGTCTTTGAAATAGAAACTGACCTGTAGGTATCTTGATTATTCAATAATCACAGTTTTGAACCACAGAATATAAAAATGAAGGAATTTTTAGGGGTCAACAGCCTACTGCAATGAGAATCTGAGATCTGGAGAGAGGTGACCTTTTACAAAAGAAGAAGGAAGAAAGGAAGGGAGGGAGGGGAGACTAGCAGTCCAGCACATGCCATGAATCCATTGCTTGACATACATCATGTGATCTTCACAAATACCCTGAAAATCCCCATTTTGCAGGTGAGCAAACTGAGACACAAAGCCCTGAAATAATGTTTCAAAGTCACCCAGAGGCTACTAAGTCTCAGAGCTAGGACTCAGACCCTGCTGTGTCTTCTGAGTATGTTTGAAGCATTGAGCACGCCGTCTCTCTAAAGAAGACAACATATAAGCAAGTTCTTCAGGGCCAGGGAGACCGAGGCAGCACAGAATCGGAACAGTAAGGTGAGGTGGGATTGGGGCCAAATTTCAGCTTATCCAGAGAAGCCCCAGGGACCAGGGCTGAGCCAGGAGACTGAGTGGACCACCAGAGCTTTAGGCCCGCTGCCCTATGTCTACCTTCTTCTCAGGCACAGGGGTCTCTGGGCTCATGGGGGTTACCAAAGCCATAGGGGGTCAGAGGCCCACAGACCATTCTGTTCTAGGATGAGGCAGGGTTCCAGGGGAAGGCTTACGTCACCACTTTCCTGTCGAGAATCTATTCTTTATCTTCTTTAACCGAAGAATTCAATTATTTCCTTCCATAGAATATTCCAGTAACATGACCTGAAAATAGCTGGATATCTAGAACTTCATAACTGTTTGACCTTGGGGAAGTTTCTTTACCTCTTGGTGCTTCTTGGCCCTCATCTGGGAAAACGGGCTCATAATGGGATCTAGCTCACAGGGCTGTTGCAGGAATTAATCGAGTTCCTACACCTTACCACATAGTAAGCACGATATATGTGTGCTGCCATTATTATATTTTGTTTCTAATTCTTTCATTCATATGGATTTTAAAAACATTAGTTGCTGCATTAGTAATTATAATCTCAAACTACGGGCTAATTTTGATGGATGTGGTCTTGACCTATATTTTAAATAATTGCTGCTTTAAATTGAACAGTCCTCCTTATAGCTTGACAAGTGGCATATTTCATTGATGTTCTAAATTTTGTGGGTTTTTTTCTCAGTCGTGTCTAACATTATTTTATTCAGAAGGTAAAAATCACTCCATCTGACAGACCAGTAACTACATAATTGCTTTAAAGCAAATCTTAGCAGGTGGGGTTTTTTTGTTATTGGATTTTGTTTTGTTCTGTTTTGTTTTTTGTTTTTACTGAACCAGTTGTGGCAACATGTGTTTTCTGATGTACAAGAGGGGAAAAAATGAGGCTCTAATAGCTGCAACATCATTTCACATCTATATGAAAGTTGAAACGTAGAGAGGGAATATAAATTCTTGGTTGAAGCAAAGGAGACCCAAGATTCTATTTTTAGAATAGAAAAGTTCAGACTAGCAGCTCTGAAATAATTCTATCTGCTACCTTGCAAATTACTGTAAGCCAGACGATGGAGTAACAAAGGACAAGCGTTACTTTCATATTAGCATATATGTCATGTTTAATCAATCAGAGAAAGAACTGTAATTACTTTGCTCTCTTTTTAGCAAACTTTAAAGAAAGGGAGTCATGAACTTATAAAGTAAATGTCATCCTGTTTGGATAGTTATAGTTTTATAGGTAATTTGCTGCAGATTTTATTCAGATAACATGTAATTATTTCCTTTCCTGCTCATCTTCAATCCTACAGGCCGTTTCAAACACAAACATAAGGACTACAGATGTAAAATGGATCGATATTACAATCTAATTATTGTAATTTGCTGCATGCAATGTGTGTCTGTTTATTGGCCAATGACTTATGCCCACCTCTTCAATGAAATGTCACCTGGATGAAAAAGAGCAGAGATTAAGGGAAAAAATTCCCTCCATTGTCAATCAGGGGACACAGCAGGGTTGGGAGAGTAGTGAGTGGGAAATACAGGTTTTGGAGTCAGATAACTTTGGATTTATTTGAAATTGAATTAAGATCACACACACACACACGCGAGCACACACACACACACAAGCAAAGTAACTGACTGTAGTCATTTGTAGTGGGCACTTAAGAAATTACCTCTTTTGTTACGTCGATCATCCTCTATACCTTTCCTTTCAAGTTCTGGCATTTTGACCACATAACTATTAGACTTTTCTGCCTCTAAGCTGGAGAAATGTCTCTGCAGCATGCTTCCCGCATCCCCTCCTGCCTCCCCACAGGGAAGCAGCAGTCTTGTGGGTATCCCTCAGGCTGGACTCCAGAGGCAAAGTGAGCTACTCAGAAGCTGGGTAGGAAAACTGGGACTAAAACAGAGAAGATGGCTGCCTTGGAGACTTGGCTCACCGAGTCCTTGTGCATCGCCCTAGGTACTCAGCCGACACTGCATCCAGTCCATGGATTTCTCTGTGGTTTAGGAACCTGGGATGTCTCCAGCAAAGACTCCAGCCCAAATCATCAGATACACCTACGACCTCACATTGCAGGAAATGGGCCAGGCCAAATGGCTTCTCTCAAACTTCACAAGGCATGACCTGCATTGAAAGATAAGAACTCATTCCCCAGGTGATGACACAGTCTGGGTGCGTCCATTTCTGAACTGATTCGCTCTTTGATGAATTATTCTTGGCGGGGTGATTCTTCCATATTGAAATAATCATTCAACCAGAGTCTTCAGACCACATGAGCTTTCCTTTTTGGCAGTAGCATCTACCCCCAGACACCTGGCTTGGTTTGAAAGAGAACTGGATTGGAATGCAGAGGCCTGGCTTAGACTCCATCCTCAATGGCAGACCTGGCCAAGTCATCGCTTGGCCTCAGTACCTTCCTTAGTAAAGAAGAAGAGCTAATTCTTGCCCTACCTATTCCACCTATCTCACCAGGGTTCTTCAAAGCAACTACTGTGCATGAAAGGCTTTGAAAAGGTACAGTGTTATACATCCGTAAGGAACTCGTACTATTAATTGTTCCTCTCTTAGAAGTATCTGTTGCTCACCAACCATATGCCTCTTTGCTTGGGACTCTCGCTGCGTCTCATGTCTACAATCTGGCTCCTGCCAAGTCGCCATTCTCTTTGCACGAGAGATCATATTTTAAAAACCTCTTTTTACCCTCCACAAAACATGATAGGTGCCTGATTTTTCAAAAGTAATAAGTACCCTGTACCAGTCACATAATAGACACCTGATTAAATTTTGGATGAATTAAACTGAACTGACTTAATCAGGCACGTCAAAAAGCCTACAGAGGCCAGGCTGGCCGTGTAAATTAGCGAAACTGGCCAGGTCTGAGCAGAGCAGGGTGAGATGAGAATTGAGAGGCACATGCGCCATCTAGAAGGGCAGTCACTGCTTAGCATCAGCCAGCTGGGGACACACAGAAGTGTGGCCCAGGTTTGCCAGGTAAACTGATTTTTCAAGAGAGCCAGCAACCAATTTGCATGAAATAAGTTGACATGTGATTCAAATTTTACCAAACACTGTGGGAACCAGCATGTGCAGGACAAGCAAAACTGTCCAAGGGCCATATCTGGCTGGTGTGGGCAGCCAGTTTACAATCTGTGACTTACCAATTTAGAGTCAATCATCCCTCATTATACCAAATAAAAACACACACAAAGATTTCCCATCACACTCCGTTCTAATTCTCCCAGCAGCACATTAGAACAACCGGTCTCAGCCCAGCCCCTGGTCATACTGCAGACCCTAAACTTTCCCAACTACCTGCGATGGAGGCCACTGTGCCCCTACTGGGTGTGACAAGCATGCAGCACATGCCATGTGCAACTCAGTAACTGCTATACACTGAATGTTTGTGTTCCCTCTGCCCCCAAATTCACAGGTCAAATTCTAATGCTCAATGTGATTGTATTTGGAGAAGGGGCCTTTGGAAAGTAATTAGGTCATGAGGATGGAGCCCTCATGAATGGGATTAGTGCCCTTATAAAAAAGACTCCAGAGAGCTCCCTGTCCCTTCCACAATGTAAGGAAACAGTGAAAATATGGCCATGGCCTATGAACTAGGAAGCAGGCCCTCACCAGACACCAAATCTGCTGGTGCCTTAATCTTGATTTTCCAGCCCCCAGAACTGTAAGAAATAAATTTCTGTTGCTTATAAGCCATTCAGTCTATGATATTCTCTTACAGCAGTCCTAAAAGACCAAGACAGTGGCTTAGCACAGAATGCAACAGTACCCAAACTAGCCAATACTCCATTCAATGAGATGAGTCCACTGACCACAAGTGTGGATGCCATGACTATGTGAAATCACTTTACAGTTCCAGGCACTTGCTCCTTATTTCTGCAGTTACCTACTGGTGCCTGGCCCCAGGCTGCAGCCCACACTGAGCACACCTGGCCCACATCTCCCTCTGGAGCTTCCCTTCCACTCTGTCTTCATTTCTCCCACAGAGGAAGAGCAGAAGCAGGGCAGAAAGTGCTGTGGTGAAACTAGAGTCTCTCTTACAGCTGCTGCTCGATTTCTCCTCCTCAATTTCTCTCCTCCCAATCACTGGATCAATCCATCTCTGTAATTCACCCCTCTCTGTTGATTCCTGCTTCCCTCCCAGGCCCCACTCCCTGTGCACAAACACTCTAATCCAGAATCCTCCAAGTTTAAATTCCCTTTGCCCCAGGAATGACGTCAGTCCCAGGGTCACCCTGCACTCTGTCCAGTGGCTGTCTGCCTGCTCTCCCCAACAGGGCTTGCCCACCCTCCAGCTCAGTCCCCTTTTTCAGTGAGAGGCATAGAGTCAGAGGCCAGGGTAACACCTGACTTTAGTTCTAGTTGTCTCAGTGCCCAGCCAGTGACCTTGGACTAGGATGCCTGTTCTTGCAGCTGTACCATAGTGATACAAACCCTTCCCTGGGTAGCCTTCCTCTGCAGTTATTGAGACCAGGTAAGTGAAAGCAATTCATAAAGCAGAATGTGCCAGCCCAACAAGGAGATTCTTAAATTGAATAATTCAATGTGGTCTCGACTCCCAGCTCCAATGCCCTTGCTGTGAAGTCTCCTCCTCTACATGAGCTCTGATCTTGCCTTGGACCTGAATCCAAGGTCCAAGCAACTTATATTGTTGCTGGTCTTTGTCTCCCATGTTCACAATTTCCTTAAGGAGAAAGTCATTGTCTTGCTTATAAATCTGATTGTCAGGCTCTTCAAAGAAAACTCTGCTGGTTCCCCCTCCCTATAGGAGAAAGAGCGGCCCCAGCAGATTGCTTATTCTCCAGTCCCATCTCCCACTGTGATCCTGTCCCAACCCACACTGTTGCCTTTTGGAACTATTTCAGTTCCCCAAACTGGCCACACCTTTCCATGACCAATACGAGTAAGCATCATAGCAAACCACGGGTCCAAACGCATTACAGACTCATGTAATTCTTACATAACCCTAAAAGCTGGGCATCAATATGATGCCCATTTGCAGATGGGGAAACTAGAGCATGAAAGAGTCACTCACCCAAAGTCACAAGTAAAATGTGCTGGAGCCAGGATTCAAAAGGAACAGCAGTGGCTCAAGAGTCCAGCTCATGCTTTTTCCCCCTGCCCAAAACACTCCTTGCTTATTCTTACCTTTGTCTTCAAGGCTCAACTCAAACGGCACCTCTTTTAAGGAGGTGTGTCCTCCTTCCTATCCTCCCTCATACCCACCCTATCCTCCCTCATACCCACCCTATCCTCCCTCGTACCCACCCTATCCTCCATCCTTTAGTTCATCCCGGTACCCAGTATATGCTCCACTGTTGCTCTCCCACACTGCACTGTAACCATCTGTTGATTCGTCTGTCTCTACATCTAGAGTTGAGGACTGGAATCCTGTTCATCGTGGAGACCCCAGCACCTGGAGTGGCCTGGTAAGACCAGTGTCAATAGGTGAAGTGGACTGAATGGATGGATGAATGGGTAGTGGTCAGGTCTCATTTACTGTCTGTTCATCAGAGCCTAAGGTAGACAAAGCTTTTCCCATAGCAGAGAATTGATAGAGGACTGGTGATGCATGGATTTTCTTCCCTCCAAAGTCCAGGACAACGGAGTTGGGGGGGGGAATCCTGGATGACCCCCGCATAGAATGTCCTCATGTTGTCTGAGTCCATCCTACCTCTAAAATCCTTCTTAGTCCCTCCAGTTGGGTTTTCTACTAGACTTTTCTTGCATCTCCCCCCGTCCAGCCTTGACCCTTATCTTGACATGAGCAGCCTACCTCTCAGTCCTCCTCCCACCCAGAATTCTAACACTGGAGAGAGGCATGAAGGAAGCCGCCCACAGCAGATGCTGCCACGTCCCTGATACAGGGCAGGGGACCCAGCTTGTTTGCTGAGAAAGGTGGCAGCCACTTCTGCACTTGGGGAGAGGGACGGAGCAATGTGGCAGAAGGCCACTCCCACAATTTCTGAACGGGACAGCCCTACACAGCGGCCCAGCTCACCCTGCCCATCTCAGCCTGTCCACAGATCCCCGCCCTTTCCCACTTCCCAGCTGATTTGCTTGTGAATCCTCCACCAAGGCAATGAGCACTTCTGGTTTGTATGCCAACTCCAGGTTCAAAATGATAATCCCACTTATGTGAAAAACCTAACTATGTTGAGATTTATGGACTAATTCTCCCCAGGACCAGGGGAAAGAAAGAGGAAAGGAGGTTGACTTCAAGGCCAGCCATATACCTTGAGGCTAACCATAGATGAACAAGAGCTTCCTCTTGGAGACCAGTGCTAGGTTTTGAGAACCCTGGGTGATTCCCATGTGGCACCCTGTTTAGGACCCACTCTTCCAGAGAGTAGGTGACTAGAGGGGTTCCCCAGGTCCATGGACTGGTGCCAGGCTGGAATACCTGAGGGGCTTTCTCTAGAAACCACTGGAGAGGGTTTTCCAGGGTCTTCCCATCCCGATATATAGCCAGCTTCTCTTCCCTGCCACTGAAAGGGCACGCCGCCTACCACCCACGGCGGGGGGCGCGGGGGCTGAATGCAGGACTTGAGTTGTCAGTGGGGACACAGGGATTTCTATCTGATTTATTTTTTGTACTAATTGAATGATGGGGTTAACAGGGTGAGGTCTACATTCTCCAAGAGTGGTTGGGAAAGGAAACACCAGAATCCTCTCCCAGCTGTCACTCAGATACCAGCTGTCGCTCAGGTAGAGGTTCCATGACCAAGGGAAAAAAGTCAGCCAGCCTCCAACTGAGCATGCGCCCCCAGGCCCATGGGGTGTCACTCAGAGACTGCTGACAGACCCCTGCCACCACGTGCCTCCTCCAGAATGCCCTCAAGAGCCCACCTGCTCAGCCCAACAGGCTACCTAGACGTGTCCCTGCAGTGGCCACGGGAAGGGAGACCAACAGAGCTCAGCCTGGGAGACACGAGTCCCTTCACCACCCCCGAGGGGACAACATCTGGAGGGGAGACGGCCAGAGGGGCACCGGGCAGGCCTGTGGAAGCCCCCCATCGCCCCCCTTCCAAAAACTGAGTGGCAGTGTCTCCCACCCTGTGGAGGGAGCAACAAAAGGTAATGAAGTAAACACACAGAGAGAAGGCAAAAATGTCAGAGAAAGAGGGAGAAACAGAGACAAACAAGGAGTGGGTATTGGAGGTAGCTGAACTCCTGATTCCAAGTGTTCCTGGGGCCTTTTGGTATCTCTGCCCCACCCGCTTCACTTGACTATTCAATGGTTCGTTTGAGTTTGCGCAATAACCCTCCTTGTTCAATGTCTCCCCTGTCTCTAAGCTAGTTTGATATGAGGTTTTGCCACTCACAGCCTTAGGAGACCTCATTAGCTTTCCATGATGTTACAGTTGTGTGTGTGTGTGAAGAAGAGATGGCCTCTGCCCTGCAGGAACTCACAGCTCAATGAGAAAGAAGCTCAGATGCCTAGGTAACTGCAATGCACAACATAGGTAAGGACAAAAGGCTAGCGCAAAGACAGCCTTCTCAGTGTACAGGGTGGGGGCAGGGGCTTCTTGGAGGAAGGAATATCTGTGCTGAAGGATGTATAGGAGAAAGCCAGGTGAAGAGGTGGCAAGGCAAAGAGTGACACTAACAGAAGGAACACCCATCATTTCCAGGGACTTTAGTTATCATCTGTAAATGGATAATACATGTTACAGAATTCTAGGATGTTAATGTATCAGGATATGTTTGACTGCAAGTATTGTGCCTGCCTAAGAATAGCTTAAAAAATAAAGGCATTTAATAATCTCTGTGACAAGAGATACTGAGATTTTGGTGCTGGGGCTGGATCAATAATGTCATTAAGGACCCAGCTCATCCCATCTCTTTGTCACGCAACCTCAATGTCTTGTCTTCTCTCATGTCATTTTGACGAACCTCATGACCACAAGATGGCTGCTATAGCTCCAGGAATCACATCCTCACTCAGTCACGTCTGAGCAGAAAGGAAGGGAGTGGGTGAAAAAGTGTCTTCTCTTCTGGAACTTCTGTCCTTTTAATGAGAAGAAACAGCTTTTTCCAGGTGTTCCAGGTTTCTCTCTTATATCTCACTGGCCAGGACTGGATCAGATGACCACCCCTCAAAACAAGGAAGGCTGGGAAAGAGAGGACCTGACTATTTCAGCCTCTGTGCAGAAGGCAGGCAAAGAGGAAGAAAGCTGATGGCTGTTAGATAGGTAACCAATAATGTCTAGTATCTAGCAGAAAGCTTCAAGGTCTTTTTTGTTTGTTTTTAAGAGCTTTATTGAAGTATAATTCATACACCAAGAAAAACAAAAGTACCTGTTCAATGTATACATTGGTGAACTTAGACGTATGCATATACTTGTGATACCATCACCACAATCATGGTAATAAACGTATCCATCACCCCCAAAAGTTTTCTTGTGTCACGTTTTTTAAATTTTTGTGGTAAGAATCATTATGAGATCTGCCTTATTAAGTTTTTAATTAAATGTACAACACCATATTGTTAACAATAGGCATTACATTATACAGCAGATATTTAGAACTTATTCATTGTATATAATTAAAATTTTATACCCATTGAATAGCAACTTCCCATTTTCCCCTCCCTCCAGCCCCTGGTAACCACCATTCTATTCTCTGCTTCTATGAGTTTGACTATTTTAGATTCCATATATAAGTGGAATTATGCAGTATTTGTCCTTCTGTGACTGACTTGTTTCAATTAGCATAATCACTTCCAGGTTCATCTATATTTTGCAAATGGTAGAATTTCCTTCTTTTTTAAGGCTGAATAATATTCCATTGTATCTGTAGACCACAATATCTTTATCCATTCATCTGACAATGAACACATGTGTTGTTCCCAAGTCTTGGCTATTGTGAATAATACTGCAACGAACACGGGAGTGCAGAGGTCTCTTCAAGATCCTGATTTCAATTTTCTTGGATATTCAGGCATACCTCAGAGATATTGCTCGTTTGGCTCCAGGCCACTGCATTAAGGTGAATATCACAATAAAGTGAGTCACACGAATTTTTTGGCTTCCCAGTGGATATAAAAGTTGCGTTTACAGTAGACTGTAGTCCGTTAAGTGCGCCATAACATTATATCTAAAAAAAAAGCACACACCTTAATTAAAAAGTGCTTTTTGCTTAAAAAGGCTAAGCATCCTTTGAGTTGTAGTAGTAACATCAAAATCACTGATCACAGATCACATGACAAATATAAGAATAATGAAAAAGTTTGAAATATTGCTAGAATGACCGAAATGTGGCACAGAGACATGAAGTGAGCAAGTGCTGTTGAGCAAATGGCGCCCATAAACTTATTCCACACAGGGTTGCCACAAACCTTCAATTTATTAAAAAAAAAAAAAAGTAACTGTAAACACAATAAAGTGCAATAAAAAGAGGTATACCCAGAAATGCGATTTCTACATTAAATGGTAGCTCTATTTTTAATTTTTTGAGGAACCCCCATACTGTTTTCCACAGTGGCTGCACCATTTTACATTCTCATCAACTGGAAGTGGAATCTCCCTGTCCAAGGGTTCCATGTTCTTCACATCCTCACCAGTACTTGTTATCTTCTGTTGATGTTCTTGTTGTTTTTATGTAACAGACATGAGGTGATAGCTTCCTGTGGTTGATGTGCATTTCCCTGATAGTTAGTGATGTTGAGCCCCTTCTCATATACCTGGTGGAACGGATCTCTTCACTGGAAAAATGTCTATTCAAGTCCTTTGCCCATTTTTAAATCAGGTTATTTGTTATTTTGTTATTGAGTTGTAGAAGTTTTTAAAAATATATTTTGGATGTGAACCCCTTATCAGATAAATGGTTTGCAAATATTTTCTCACATTCCATAGGTTGTAAGATAGACACATAGACCAATGGAACAGAATAAAACCCCCAGAAATAAACCTACACATATACAGTCAACTGATTCTCAACAAGGGTGCCAAGAATACGCAATGGGGGGCTTCCCTGGTGGCGCAGTGGTTGAGAGTCCGCCTGCCGATGCAGGGGACACGGGTTCGTGCCCCGGTCCGGGAAGATCCCACATGCCGCGGAGCGGCTAGGTCCGTGAGCCATGGCCGCTGAGCCTGTGCGTCTGGAGCCTGTGCTCCGCAACGGGAGAGGCCACAACAGTGAGAGGCCTGCGTACCGCAAAAAAAAAAAAAAAATACACAATGGGCAAAGAATAGTCTCTTCAACGAATGGTTTCGGGAAAACTGGGTATGCAAACCCAAAAGAATGAAATTGGACCCCTGTCTTGCACCATACACAAAAATCAACTCAAAAATAGGTTAAAGACATAAACATAAGACCTGAAACTGTAAAACCTCTAGAAGAAAACATAGGGGAAAAGAGTCTTAACATGGGTCTTGACAATGATTTTTTGGCTGTGACAGCAAAAGCCCAGATAACCGAAGCAAAAACAGGTGGGACTACAGAAAATGAAAACTCTTCTGCAGAGCAAAGGAAAAACTTAAGAATAAAAATGTCTTTTTTTACTGATAAAGAAGCTAAAAACCAGTCACACGAAGTGCCTCAGCAAAGTTCAGACAATAGTTGGCGGCAGAATCCGACTAGAACCCAGGACTCCTGTCTCCCTGTCCAGTATCCTCTCCACCGAACCCCACTGCCCATATCTCAAAGCCCCCAAATTTGAATTTATCAACACGATAGCCTTGTCTCTAGAATCAAGACATCTCAGATCCCCTTGAAATGAATTCATTAATATTGTGGGGATCAGACAATATGACAGATTTGGAAGTATTTTAGGTGTGATTTCAGGAGCTCTGAAGTCTCCTGGCCCCCAACCTGCCCCCTCACCTTCTTACCAGGCCTTTGCCCCAGGCAGCAAGTAAGGATACAGCAGATGGAAAGAAGGAAGGCAAAGGAATTACCAAAATGGCCCAGCTCATCCATGCCCATGCTCCCTCCATACCTGTCTTTGAACCCACGTAGATTTAATCCACAGTCAAAATAAATACCAGCCCTTACACGGAGGCCCATAGCATCACTTCCCATCCTGGCTCTGCCCGTGTGGTGGTCACACTGGAGCCTCAGTTTTCTTGTCTGGAAAGTGGAGAGTGGGACTGGACACCCAGAGAGGAGTTTTCAGCTTGAAAATGTTTAAATGTATTTTTCCCCAAAGTGCCAAACCTGCTGGTTAAGTGGACTCCTAATACATGCGAAGAGAGGGTCTCCAGCCTTCAGGCAAAAAGCCCCAGTTCTTTTGGCCTCTTCTCAAAGGACCCACTTCCACATACTGTCCCTGGCTCTTCTCAGAATCTCGCTCCTCTTGTTTCCCGACATCACGCCAAGTTCAAGAACCCGGGCAGGAACAGGCTCCCAGAAGCCTTTGCCCTTCCCTCTGCTGCACCAGCAAAGTGCTGTGCGGAAACCACAGCCACACCACCTGACATGTGAGTGGGGCAGAGGGGGCAGTTTGGGGGGTTTTGTCCCCTTCGTACTGCAGGGAGAGGGCAAGAGCAGGAAGAAGGGGGAAAAGGTAAAGGGCCAGAGGCTCACACCTCACTTACTGTAAGTAGCCCATGTGGTTTGACTTTGCACCCACTTCTCCAGTGGGAGTCCGCGTGTTAGCACCTGCGGACACCTGTCTCCAATTAGCCCAACCATTTCCCGAAGAAATGACACCCCCAAGAAGATAAGCCTCCAGCAGAGGTTTGTCCATGCTCTCAGCCAGCAGTGGAGCAGAAACAAGAGAGGGATAGAGGCGGGGAAGTTTGGGGCGGGCTTCCATGAGCGTCAGGAAGAAAGAGCAGAAACACCTCCCCAGCCCTGAACCTTCCCTCTGGCCCGAGCACACCTGGTGGCCTTGTGGCTGCCAGGCGTGGAGATGTCTGGCATTCCTCAGTGGCCACGCTGAACCAGAAATGGAAGCCAGCCTACCCGGAGGGCCTCAGAGGGCACTGGGGCTGCGGGGGTCACCTTTTGGGGGTCTGTCTGGATTTCATGGTCCTGGCTGTCTGGATGATTTGCTGAGGATTCCAGCCCACTGGGCCCCCTGCTGAGAGAACTCACCCAGCTGCGGAGAGGCTGCCAGTTGCTCCCTAGGGCCTTCAATAACATCAGAAAAACAAAACAATCCCTCTTGCCCTGGGCTACCTCAAGAGTTCCCCCTTACCACATTTGATTGACTGAAAGTAAATTACTTATTCTCACATCTTCAGCAGGAGATTAGACTTCTAATACGGAGCTAATAGGCCTCAGTCCTAATACAGAGACTGAGAAGGGATGGATTTCTGGAACCACAAACACACACTGTAATTCCATTTTCAAAGTGAATGCATTGATTAATTCTTACAATTGGATTCCTAGGTCCCTCAGCAAACAAGCCAGGTAAAATCCTCATGGCATGGCCATTTGGGTTTTTTTTTTTCCTTGGTTTTTTAATTCATGTACCATAAAATTGAGATGTAATCCACAAACCATAAAATCCACCCAATCCAAAGAGCACAATTCAATGTTTTTTAGTATATTCACAGACTTGTGCGACCATCCTCACAATCTACTCTTCAAACGTTTCCATCACCCCAAAGGGAAACCTGTTAGCAGTCCTGCCCTATTCTCCCCTCATTCCAGCACCACACAACCACCCATCTAATTTCTCTCTATATACATCTGCCTCTTCTGGACATTTCATAGAAAAGGAATCAGACAATATTTGTCTTTTCGTGTCTGGCTTCTTCCACTTAGAGTTCAACATTTTCAAGGTTCATCCACGTTGTAGTATGTCTCAGTACTCCATTCCTTTTCATGGAGGGTAATATCCCATGGCATGCATGTACCACACTTTATCTACTCATCAGCTGATGGACGTTTGGGTTATTTCCACTTTTTAATGACGACGAATAATGCTGCTCTTTATGTGTTGGTTTTTTAAATAATTTTTATTTAGGTCCTTTTCTTTGACTTCTCTTTGGGAAATAGTAAGGCTATTAAACATCCTCTAGTGTTTCTTACCCACTACTCTTAATGTTTCTCCATTGTTGTTCGGAGATAATGTGTACAAAGGGCCAAGCTCTGGGCTCGGCACCCAGGTGGCCCCCAAACAACAGGACTTGGTGTTGATTCTTAACGGAGGGCCACTCATGAGCCTGAGCCATGGGGAGCAAGGTCACCCATAAAGGACCATCTGAAGTCCCATCCATGCATGGTGACAGGGAGCTACTGTCCTTTCTGGAGCCAGAGAAGGGACATCATCTCACAGCCCTGGGATACCTGAGCGGTCCCTTGAGATGATCAATCTCATTTCCTCTTTCCAGAGACAATGAAGCTCTCTCTCAGAGAGAGCTCTGGCCAGAGTCAGAAGACCTGAGTTTGGGTTCTGACTTCACCACGGTAGCCACGACAGTAGCCACATGTAGCCAAAGACCTTACCCAAGACGCTCCATCTTTCTGAGTTTCTATTTTCCATCTATAAATCAGAGACCCAGTGTATATGCACATGAGTGCGTGCGCGCGCGCACACACACACACACACACACACACACACACACATCCTGCTCCATCCCGTTTGTAAGTGACTGGTTGGCCTATGCACTGCCCTCCCCTGCTTTGGCAAAAAAGAAATGGTTCCTGAATCTTGGGGGTCAAATCTTGGGTTACCAGGGAGTGCTGGGACCATACTGAAATGGATCTTCCTTCCCAAGAGTGTGGCTTGACATGGTAAGCGGAATCCACCCATAATAGGTTGTAGAGTGTGAGGTTGTCAGGACTGGCCACCCAAAACATCCCTACCCACTGTGCTGGGGTGCTTACACGGGCCCAGCAAGGGGGTCTCTCGGAACTCCCACATGTGCTGGCCAAAGCACGAGGCAGCTGTAAACATCTGCTAAATGCAGACAGCCTGCAGTCCCTGGGACTGTCAGTGGAGACAGCAGCTAGTGGGTGGAAAAGGAGATGGGAAGAAGGGAAGCAGCCCTCTCCCGTCCGTAGTCTGTGCTGGAATCAGGCCAGCTGGGAAGAGAAGACTGGATGCCTCCAAACCGTTGGTCACAGCAACACAGGACTTGGTCAACGAAAGTCGAAAACAGGGATCATGGGTCTGCTCAAGTTGGCTTCCAGGGCAAAGGGGAGGGCTATCTCCACTGAGTAAGATTTAAGTGGCAGTAGGAAAAAAATTTACAGTGTCTCTGATTTCAGAGTTTCTAATGCCCTTGTTTTGCCTTGAGATGATGTTCTTTATAAGGTAAAGAACCCTGTCTGGGTTCTCTGGCTCTCAGAGACGAAAGGCCAGTCCAGAAGGCCTGGACACTGGCATTAGAGGGACGGAGGTCTGCATTTCTGGGCTGGCTCCAACCATCTGTGTGAAAATGGTCACCCTACTGACTATCCTGGAGCCTCTGCTTCCTTATTTGACAAATGGACACGATTACATCTGTCCCAAAGGGTTGGAGTACTCTGTATCTACACAGACGCGTGGATGCAGAGAAAGCATTTTGGGGAAAGATAAGCAAACTAACAAAACTGTTTCATGTGGCACCTCCAGGGATAGGAACAGGATTATGTGGCAAGAGAGGGGCACTGATGGAGAAGAGGAACCCCCTTTTCACTCTACACCTCCATGCAGGCTGGGTTTTCGGTGGCCGGGAAGGAGATAGAGGGGCTCTCTCTGTGTGGCTTTCCCAGTGATGGTTACACTTCAGTTTCCGTGCCCTAAGCCAAGCCCTTTTTATGTATCGTGTCGTTTAATCCTTGCAAGCACACAATGAGATCGTTACTAGTATCGTCCTGTATTTTATGCCTGACGACAATGAGGCATAGAGAGTAGACCCTGAGCAATAGGACCAGGATTAAACCCCAGCAGTCTGCTTCCAATCCCACAAACACAGACAGAGGGAATGTTGGTAGGTTTTTCTAATTGGTGCCTACACTAGTGCCAGGGACATAGGATGTACTCAGTAAAGTTGTAGAATGAATAAGTGGGTAAATGAGAAACTCTGGAAAATTCAGAAAATGTATAGAAGAAAGTTTTAATTAACAATAATCTCTTGATCCAGAGATAACCATTGTATTTTTGTAGTTTTCCTCCAACATTTTTTCTGAAAATAGATAGTATTTGATGGGGAGCAGTATTTACATAATTGAATTTACAGTGTACATATAATTTTCTGTACAGCTTTTTTCAGTTAAAATGATATCATGAGTATTTTCCCATGTCATTTAAAATTCTTCAGAAGCATTGTTTTAATGATAGTGTGATATTTCTCTGTGTTGTTATATTACAGTTTACTTAACCATTCCACTATGGTTGGACGTTTGAGCTGCTTCCAAATAATTCTGCAATAAACATCTCTGTACATATAAATCTTTGTCCCAGTTTCTATTTCCTTGGCAGACATTTCTAGAAGAGGAATTAAAGGTCATGTATCAGGAACAGTTTTAAGTCTCTAGGTACATACTACAAAATTGTTTTCCAGAAAGGTAATGCCAGTTTGCATTCCCAAAAGAATGTGTGACTATCTTATTTTCCTCTCACAAAAATTGCAGATTAATTATTCAAAGCACTTTGCCAGTTTGATAAGTTAAAAAAATCTCATTTCTATATGCATATTTACTATTAGCAAAGCTGAACATGTTTCTATGTTCATTGCTCTTTTATAGCTCTTCCATGAGATATTTCTCTCCTTACTTCATTTTCCTATTGTAGTATTGTTTCTTATTGATTTGTAAGTGCTTTTTATATATGAAAGCTATCAATGCTTTGTCAGACTTGTTTCACTGAAATTTGCTTTTGATTGACAGGATCTCCCACCTTTACCTCTTAACCCTTTTCTCTGGTTGTCCACGAAAGTGTTGTAACTACACTGCCAGTGACATATGTAAACCTTGTCACTTTACACGTTCTGTCAGAGTATGAGCCATCAACAAGGACACGTGATATCAGGAGACAGCCTCATGCATCACTCAAAACTCAGAAAGTGAGGTGCCCAGCTCATTGCACTGGACCCAGTTTCTACCACCTTCACCCGTGTCAGCTGCCTGCCCTGGGGCCAGGCTATGCAGCTGACATTGACTGCTCTGACAGGCGTGCACTTGAAGTGGCATTTTACCAATCAACAGTCTCAGATCACAGAACTCTGGGCTCAGCTGCAGGTGTCAGCAGCCAGGATGGAAACCATGACAATGATTAGTGACACAGGGGCGCCAACAGATGTTTCTGTCCCTTACAGTTGCTAATCTAACAAGTCAGCTCACAGCTGGTACAGCTCTCCTGGGCCCCATGGTTGCAGAGCTGAAGGGAAGGAACGAGGGAACCAACAATTTCTGCTTTTTTGAGGCTTGACCTCAGTAGGGAGGCCCGGGAAAGGATGACTTCCGAGGGCTTTAACCAATAGAGGAAAAAGGATATTGAGCATGTGCGTGGCAGGTGCCTGACTGCCTAAAAATACAAAGTTCCAGAGGCCCACATGTCACACACTGATTTATTCCTTCATTCATTCAAAATATGTCCACCAGGTGTGTGAGAGAGGTTGAAAGGAGCCTTCCCAAAGAACATTTTGCAGGAGCTGAATTGTAAAGGTTAATCGGGAGCTCAACAGGAAGGGCATTGCAGAGAGAGGGAACAGCATCCACAAAGGTCCAGAGAACAAGAGGGAACTGTTAAATTGTATCGTCTCCACAGAATAAATCCCTCTGATGCAGCTGAGGGAGGCCTGCTGACCAGCAAGGTAAACTGCAGCTCTAAGCAAGGCATTCAGGATGTATCTCAGTGGATCTCATGGCCAGTGAAAAAAATACAGCCGTCCAATAAATGCCCACAGACTTGCCCATGCTATAATTTTCTATACATTATATTGACTGGGCTGCAAGCCACCGAGTCCCTTGAGGAGAAAGCCCATGTCTTATTCATCATAAATCCCCAGGGCTGACAGAGGCCTGGATTTGGAAAAGGCCTTAGAAATCTTGTTGTTCAATCCCATCAGTCTGCTACGAGAGAAACTGAGGTGCAGAGAAGTTACAGAAGGAACGTGCTCAGGGCAAGAGGCAGTGCTGGGATTCCAACCCAGCTCTGGACGTCCTCCACCTGGGGTGCCCCTCAGTATCTTTTGTGGGGAGGGGAGTGAGCCTAAGTGACCCCCGAGACAGAACGGCCCCAGAGAGGGGGAATTGGTGAACTCGGGTACACAGATCGTGCGTTGGTGAGGAATGACACCTCCAGAAGCGTCCCTGCCTGGCCTCCGGCCTCCGCAGGGTCCCCTGCCTGCCCTGGACAACGGCAGCTTAGCCTCAGCAGGGGCAGGCGTCCGTGCGCTGGTCAGGCCAGGGGCTCGCGGGCGGCAGCTGTGACTGTGTCCACCTGCACCAGGGAGAGCCCAGCCCCGTCCCTGCTGACCAGGCACCACAAGTCACAGGGCCAAAGGGCCAATTCTAGACCCTTCCTATGGGCTCCCTTCAAATCCCCCTCAGGATAAAATGTCTCAGCTCAGACTCAGTCAGTGATGCAGTGAGCGACTATGTTTGCAAGTGAAGGCAAGGCTCCGGTGACACGTGGAAGACACCGCAGGCCTTGCTGGGGCTCCTGGTAGCAGCTTCACTCTCAGCAGCGTTTCAAAGTGAGTCCATTGCAAAGTGCTTATCGTCCGCCAGTTTCCTCTTCACTGAAAAATCCATAAATCACACCCTCTCTCATTCATGAGGGCTGGAATCTCCAGGAGGCCACAGCTTGGAGAATAATCACAGGGCTTTTCTGCCCTATGCCTTGCTGTCGGCATTCTGTTCTTAACTTGTCCTCTTAGCCTGGAGAATTTTAGGATCCCATCTTGACGCTTAGTGTTCTGAAAAGTAACGGTTCTTGGTTTGAGTGAGAGAGAGTGTGTGTGTGTGTGTGTTCGTGTGTGTGTGTGTTATGTGTGTAGTTTGTGAGTGTGTGGTATGTGGTATAGGGTGTATGCATGTGTGTGGTGTGTTTGTATGTGTGGTGTAGGATGTGTGTATATGTGTTTTTTTGTGTAGGTGCGTGTGGTATGCATGTATGTGTGGTGTGTGTATGTGTGTGTGTGTGTGTGTGTGTGTGTGTGTGTGTGTGTGTGTGTCTGTGCTGAGCACTCCATGGACCTTCCCAGTCAGGAAAATCATGTCCTTCAATTCTAAGAAAACTGCCAGTATTGATTCTTAGAAAATTCCCTGCCCTATATTTCCCTGTTTTTTTTTTAATTTTGGAAGCTTATTAATAAAATGTTGAACATCCTGGCTGGTCCTCTCATTTTCTTACATCTTCCTCCTATTTTCCATCTCTTTGCCTTTTTCTTCTGAATGTTCTCTTTTACGGCGGGCCCCTGTTCCATAGATATAACCTATTTTACTACTCTGATTATATTAACGTGTTACAGTTTTTCTGTGTTTCTGCATTTTCTTCTGTCCAGTCTTCAGGATAGACGCTTTCCCGGAATGTCTGGCGACCCTTGGCTGCCCGGTCAGATGGAAGTGACTGTCGTTGGAAGCAGTTGGAAGCTGTGTGTGTGTGGATGGGACACGTTGACAGGAGGCCTCACCACCAGTGAGGTACTGTGAGCCAGCTTGTGTATCAGGATCCCCCGAATGTCATTCTTCACGCGTCTTCCCTTAACTGGTTAGTTTCCTGACATGGCTGTCCCAAACTCCGGCAGGCAGCACAAGTCCTGGAGGCCAGTCTTCAGGGCACCAAGTGACAGAGGGGGAAAGGTGAGTGTGGAGGCTCACTGATCAGAAGGGAGACTTGCCTTCAAGCCCCTGTTCTTAATGTGCTCACCCTCCCCACTAGGCTGGTGTCCTTGAGGTTAGAGGTTCTTTCGCTCTGTCCAGAGCTGACCTCCACGACACTGCTGTCGCAAGTAGGGCCCGTTGCCTACCTCATGGCTTGGGAGAAATCCCCAGTACCTGCTCTTTGTAAAGACTTCTGCACTGTCTTACTGCCTAGAGCTCCCCACCTTTAGCATCAGAGGTACTCAGTGCCTCCAGCTTCTGAGACTTTCCAGGGCTCTGGGGTGGAATAAGTTTGCTTCCCTTAATCCTGACAGGCGGGGTCTCAGCTCTTTCTCCTCTGCTAAGTCAGTTTCATTTATCTGTCACTTTCCATCTTCAAAAAAATGTGCTGACATCTCTCAACTGCCGTCGTCTCCTCCCTCTTTGTCCTTGGGAGTTGTTACTCTTTAATTCCTTACCATATTTTTTTAGGGTTTTGGAAGGGGAAATATTTAAATGAATATTTAAATGCCTTGTTTACCACTCAGTACTCGATTTGTCTTCAAATCCCTATGCTTCAGGTTATTACTCATACAAAAGAGGCCAAAGAAGCCACGTAGAATATTTTTCTTGCCATGGAATTCAAAAATAATCCTCTGCCCAGAGATGAAGATATTCTGGTCTCTTTATTCTAAACACTGAGCACTTGTTGCATGCCAGATACAGAGCTAGGTGCAGGGATGCAGACGTCCTCGCTGTCAGCACGTTGGTGGTTTAGCTGGGAAGGCAGACATGGAAAAGAGCCAGCGTGATGGTGGGCACTTGCAGGGGTGGAAAGATGCGGCGGAGAGTGAACAAGTCTGAGTGCGGTGAGGAGGAGGCCGGCGTGGGGCTGAGCCCTTCTTCCTACAGAGCTCCAGATCTGCTCCACACTCCTACCTGCTCACACGCTGGAACATCAACAGCTGCACCAACACCAGCAAACTGGCCACTGCAAGGGCCGTGTAAGGTTTCTGGGTCCCAGCGAGCGCTCGTTAAGAACTGATGGAATAGTGAAAGATCTAGGTCTAAACGGCTGTTCTGCCCGCATCAGCTGGGTGAATGCGGGGTCGTCTGTTTCAAAAGGACAATAGAGGGAGTGATTAATTCTCTGTCTGGTGGGTTAGGGAAGGCAGGTGACAGAGACCCACCCCTTCCTTCTATAAAGCTCTGAGATATTGCTTACATGTATTCACACGCACATGCATAAACTCTATTTATTTATCATCTATCCACCATCTATACATCTACCATTCTTATAGGTACACACACACACACACACACACACACACACACACACATCACGAAGCTCCTGCCCAGAGCTTCTGAGTCATGTGAATTTACAGCACAGAGGTCTGTAAATTACAGCGTGAGAAACCCCTCTCTCTGTATGGAGTTTACAACAAAGAAGTCAGAATAAGGAAAGAGAATACCAAGGAGAACAGGGTTTGGGGGCACACATCAGCCAGGGACCAGCCCCAGACACAGAAAAAGAAATTCCCCCCCCCCCACCCGGGGGAGATTCTTACCGCACACAAGCCTGAGAAGGAAGCAGGGACCCAGGGGATGGGGGAGGGGTGGGGCATCAGAGACAATGTACTGCCGGCTCAGAAAAACCAACAGGTTGCTCCCAACAAAGCAAAAGGTGCCAGTGGGGAAATAGATTTGCAGCAGCACATGTGCTTGAAAGGGATAACTCTAAAGCCTTTGAGCAGGATTCAGAGCGACAAAGAGAGGAGAGTGTGGAGGTTTCTGATAGAGGAAGAGGCAGCAGGGGACTCCCAGGCACAGAGTGCCAAAAACAGAGAGTACATTAAATCCTGCCGTGACAAAGGGGCAGCTTACTATCAAGCTGCTATCAATGGTAGCAGAGAGCGCGTCTCTCACGTCCCCAATGCCACCAGGACAGGAGGGTGGGAGGAGAGAGGCTCAGGACAGCCAAGGGAAAAGCAAGTTGAATTCACCCTCCCTGGCTTGCTTTCCCCCAGTCTCCCGTGAAGCAAAACTCCGGTCAATTCAAAAAGAGTGGAGGGGAAAGGGGGGATGGTCTCAGAATCTTAGGGCACCGTAGGAGTGCAAGGGCAGCTTTTCTCACATGACCCTGCTCACCAGGAGGCAACAGGCGCCATTGCAAAGATGAGGCCCAGAGAGGCTGAGCACCTTGCCGAAGGTTGCACAGGAAATCAGCAGCTAAGTTAGGACCAGAATCCAGGTCTACTGACTCTGAGTCCAACATCTATTCTCCCAGAAACTCTGCTCCCCCTTTTGTCTAGCAGTGATGCCCAGCTTTAATAGATCTTACGGTTTCTATGACACCAAAGTGCCCTGGTCACATCCCATCCCCGGGTTGTAATTCCGTATGCATAACCCAGACGTAGCCCAGCCTTCAGAGGCGGTGAAACACAGGTTTTAAGGGTAGACTCATCTTTTGCCCACCTCTCTCCTTCCAACCACTCTCTTTCACCTCACTCTCATTTATCTCCTTCACAAGGCCTATTGAAATCAGAAAATACTCTGCCGATTCATTGACACGTCTCCTAATTTGCTGTCTCTCTCCTCCACTAGAATCTAAGGGCAGGGCCTTCATCTGCCTTGTTCACTGTGATATTCCCAGTGCTACACCAACGCCTGGAGCATACACACTAAGGACTCAGTAAATACTGGTTGGATGAATGAAGGCATGAAAACTTAGCTCTGAATGCCAGCTCTACCGCTTAGTAGCTGTGTGACCTTAGCCAAGTGACTTGATCTCTCTGAGTCTCAGTTTCCTTAGCTGTAAAATGGGGATGGTGAGAGCTACCTTGCAGGTAAGTCAGGAGAATCTGTTATCATGGGAACAGCATATCTGGCACATAATACGCATAAGCACAATACATGGTGGCTATAATTATCATTGTGGATGTCCAAACAATTGCCCACCCTGGCCTTGAAAATGAAGGCACTGTACTGTTAATTAATGGAAAGTTGTCAGTGAACTGGGATGTGGGCTTTCATCCCCGCCCTGCCAGGAGCCCACCTTTAGAAGCAGCTCTAAAACCATCCTCCCTGCTCCTCTGACAAGTGACAAGTAAGTACCATACCTGGCTTTCTCCTGCCATGGCCACACAGGTGCCCTCGACTGCCCCTCCCTCAGATGCAGCCTGCTCTGTCTGCCCCTCCTCCTGACAGCCAGGAGCGCTGTGAGCCCGTTTCCCACTCTATGAGGGAGCAGAGTATGAGGGCTGCTATAAAGCCTCCCCTCTGGGCAGCAAAGGAGGGAGATCCTGGGGCGGGGGCAGCTGACAGAGGCCCAATGTATCGGTGGGCCTCTGATCCAGAACCAGCAGGGCTGCAAAGAGAGACAGTGACGAGGAGGAAGCTGTCTCTACAGTGTGATTTAAATGGCCTGTGAGGGTCCCTCCACTCCAAAATGAGACCCAAAAGGAAGGTTTTTCTGTGTGTTAGGAAGTCTCAATATTCAAATAATACCACTAATTGAAGACTTTCTCTAGGAATCACTAATGTATTTTATAACTCCTTACTTTCATTGATTCATTCATTTACAAATATTTATTGAGCACCCACGATACGGCAGGCACTGTCTGAACCTTAACACGGTGATATGGGCACAGGCCCCCTCATCAGTGAAGGGCCTTGTTGTAGAAGCAGAGAGGAATCCGAAGCCATCTCCACCCTCCAGAAACTTATCTTACGAGATTCACCCGGGAGAGGATACAGTTTAGCTCATTTAAACTGAGATTCAGGTGACCTAAGCCTAAAATCATGTCTATAGCCTAAAACTAAAGGACTAAAACAGCGCCTACAATATGCAGGTTGAAAAGAGCAAAGCATTACATGAAAAGGAAAAACGCAGAGATAATATTTGGAACTTTCCAGATACTCCTTGGAAGGTAGAAACATTTCTGCAGCAGCATGCCTGGGGGGCTTGCCTTAAAGGGAACTGAGTCCTCAGTATTGTTTCCCAAAAGTGACAAAATATTTTGGAGCTGAGACAGCCCTGAGTTTGAGCTCCAGTCTTACTACACTACATACCAAGTCCTGTGTGACCTTGGTTTAGCCACTTGACCTCTCGAGCTCCGGCTTCCCCCTGTGTAAAATGAGGAGCACGTTTCCTACCTTAGAGCATCGTTAACAGGATCAAGTGGGAAAATGTATATAATTGCTTAGTACAATGCCTGACCTATGTTAAACGCAAAATAAATCTACTCTATTGTTTCAATTACTATTGCTGAATAACAATGACCCCCCAAATCAGTAATCTAAAACAATAACCATTTTAATATGCTCATGATTTTATGAAATCGCAAATTCTAGAAGAGCTTGACCTACACTTGGCCTCTCATGGCGTCTGGCTTCCCCCAGAGCAAACGGGTTGAGAGAATAAGAAGTTGCAAGGCATTTTCTTCCCTCTCTGGAAAGTCGATAGCACCACTTCTGCCAAATGATATTGATCAAAGCTGTCCCAATCCAGCCCAGATTTGAGAGAAGGGGATATAGACTCCACTGCCCAGTAAGAAGAGCGTCAAAGGATTTAGGGACCATGTTGAAAATAGCCACATCTATAATTATTTTCATCTGCAAGAACCCATAGTTGATACCATCCCCCATGTCACACCTGAAGTAGACTCGGAGCTCAAGGGAGAACCTTGGGTGAAGCAATATACTTTGTTATGAAACCCTTGTTTCCCGGTGTTCCAAAACAGAGCACTGCGTGTGTGCTAACAGAACATTTGAGGTGTAGCAAGGCCAACAGATCAGAAGGTGACTGCCACTGACTCTTCCCAAGAAGAAGGGGCACTCCAGGCCACGGAGGGCCAGACAGAGAAGCAGCAGTGTTGGTGGGGAGGCAGAGGGTGCAAAAGGACCTTTCGACAGGTGCCTTTATTGTAGTTTCCACAGGAAGGAAACTGCAAGTCAGGGGAAGCACGCTTAGGATTGGCTGGTCTGAATCATCTCGGTGGCCCCGGCGTGTGGGGACTGTCCCTCATTACCTGGTACCTGGCCCTGGGATGATGCATGCTGGTGGAGAGTGGTCTGGACAGCCTCATAAAACAGGTGTATGGGGGTGGGAGCTCTGGATTGGCTGGTTTGTACTTAAAAAGTACGTGCCCTGATGAGTTGTTTATTACCTCCAGGAATTGGCTAACCCTGGGAGAGGCAGTCTCTCCAAAGCCAGCAAGGTCCAGAGATGTCACAGCATCACAAGAGAGAAAACAAAAGCCATGATTAGTCTATGCACTGGGGCTACCCATGCCACTGGTTGGTAGATCCGGGTCTAGCCTACACTGCCCAAGTCCAGAATGCCCTCAGAGGCAGTCACACACTCCTCCAGGGGCGGACTGCTCCCCACTCCGTCTCCAAGAGCGTGCTCTGGCCCGTCTCGGTCCAGCCCCGCTCGGAGCGCCCACCATCAGCACTCTTTCCATGAACGCAGCCTGTTCAGTCCCTGCCGCCCCCTGCTGCCACTGCAGTCATAACAAAGATAAGAGCTGTGGGGGGAGCCTTTCTCTTAAGTAGTTCAACACCCTTTGACAAGATGCTTTCTAAACATCAGCTCATGTGGCCAGCACTTCAAACCTCCCATCCCACACCCAAATCACTCTGGCCCTTGATCCGGTTTTAAATAAGCTTCTTGGTGCCAGGAACTAGTTAGACATCTGGTTCCACTTGACTTTGCAGGAGGGTTGTTACGAGTGGGAGTGCGGCTACCTCAACTAAAACCAAACCCTCCAATTCAGAAACACACATCTCATCAGATCCCACAGAACTGCGTTTCAAAACAGTAAGGAGAGACCAGACTACGGAGATGGAGAAAGATATAACCACTAGGAAAAAACCCACCTCCATGGAGTCTAGCCTGGCAGGCACTGCAGCCCGGCCCTCAAGCCTGGCCAAGCCACCTTCTGTATCAGGAGGAGCCCCCGCCAGAAACCTTGGAGGCAGCCAGGCCCCCTCCTTCCTCATCGTCTTCCTCTCCGCCAGCCAATAAACCCTCAGGTCCCCTTGGTTCTCCCGTATTCATCTCCTCGGGTCCAGCCTGTTCCTGCTGTGCCCACAACCTCCAGCTACTCTTGTCTCCCCTGGACCCACGGGGCCCTCCTGACCTGCCTCCCTGGGCCCGCACTTGCCCCTTCTAATACGTTCCCAACGCAACAGCCCAGAGAGAGCTTTTCTGAAAAATGGGTCTGCTCCGAAATTTTCTAAAAAACAGACACTTTTCTTCAAAACACAGATTTAATCAAGACCATCCAATGACCTTAAGATGAAGACCGACATCAGTAACGGTGCCTGTAAGACACAGATCCTGCCCTGCCTGCAGCTCCATCATGCATGGCCCTCCCTCCCCAGCTCTGCACCCCAGCCCTGGGGCCTTTCTGTACACACTGTGCCGTCTGCCCCCTGCCCGCAATCCTCACCTTCACTAGCTCAGCATCACTCACCCTCCAGGTCTGACTCAGTCCCTGCGGCTTCATCTTTCACATTTCAGCTCAAGCCTCACTCCCCCAGGGACACCCTCCCTACCCCCAGTCACCACAAATCAGAATTCTTTGTTCCAAGCTCTGGCAGAGCTGTGGGCCTTCCCACTAACACTTGCCTCCCACTAACGCTTTCTTCCGGGTGGTTACGTGTTTAGTGCTTATCTTCCCTACTAGTCTGAAAGCTCTGAGAGGGGGTTATTTTTGTGTTTTTCACCGCCTGATGTAGTGCCTAGCACACACCGGGCTTTCAACTTTTTAAACTTAAAATAGAAAGATAAAAGATAATGAAGGGGGATTCCCTGGTGGCGCAGTGGTTGAGAGTCCGCCTGCCGATGCAGGGGATATGGGTTCGTGTCCCGGTCTGGGAAGATCCCACATGCCGCGGAGCGGCTGGGCCCGTGAGCCATGGCCGCTGAGCCTGCGGGTCCGGAGCCTGTGCTCTGCAACGGGAGAGGCCACGGCAGTGAGAGGCCCGTGTACCGCAACAACAACAACAAAAAAAGATAATGAATAAGTATTTCTTACAGGTGACCATAAGGGAGAACTGTGGCTACCCACTGACACCTGCTGGGTCCCCATTTTGGCTCAATAATAGATGCCTGTGGTCAAAGAATGTTTATTTTATCTAATATGGAGCTTCTGATTTGACTGTTGGGAGACATTAATATGGGTCTTGTGCCTTTGGTTAGGTCAGGATGCTACATTTTTGTTTTCTGTGATGTCCCCAGGGCATTGGTAGAGCGGAGGAGGGGGCAGGGGGGAGAACATAGAGATATGAAAGTAAAAAGAAGAATGAAACGAACAAAGGAAGAAACTAAGAAAGAGAGAAAGAAACAAACTAACAGCTACAAATTACACAGTGTTTAAAAAAAAGGGAAATGAAAGGATGATCTATATCAAAGCAGGTGGGATGCAAACAAAGCTATTCTCAAAGGTCAGTGCATAGCATTTGAAAAATAAAGGACAAAGTGGTCACTTCAAGAAGCTGGAAAAAGAACAAAATGCATCCCTAAGGACAGCAGGCCAGAAAAAAAAAACACTATAAGAGGAGAAGGGGAGATTTAATGAATTAAGAGAGAAATCTGGCAATGAGACTGACTGTGTCTGCCACCATGGACAAGAGCCAGTCATGAAAGTCACTAGGTGAGTAGGTGACCTTCTCAGCTTCCCAGATGCCCACTCCCCCCGCTTCTTCCTCCCTCTACCTCCCACCTTCCATTTTCCAGTGTCCTCTGGGTCTTCCACTTCTTCAGCTCTTCTCTCGAGAAAGAATCTAAGAATCACGCATTTTCAGGAATAAGTGCCTGGTGGCATTCTACAATGTTATCTGCGAGAAAAGGAAATATTAATGAATGCAAGGCAAACTAGAGGTTATCTGATGATAAGGAGATAAACCTCCAGCACTAAAATGTTCGACTCCAGTGAGCCTGGATCAGTGAGGTTGCAATCCACACATTGTAAATTGCTGGGCTTTTCCTCAGTGAGTAAAAGATATGGAAAATGGGTGAGTTGAGTGAGTTCTGTAAAGGAAAAGGAAAAGGAAGCTAACATTTGTTAACCCTCTATTAAGTCAAGCAGTGTGCTAAGAATGTTTTACATGTTTTTTTAATTTAATTTGCAGACTAACTCGAGGGAGAAGACACAATTATTACCATTTTGCAAATGAGGAAAATGAGTCCCAGTGAGGTCAGGCAACTGGACTGGGGTCACACAGCTTTGAATGAGAAGCTGAGATTTGAGCCTTTGGGGGGAAACTTTGTTCTTTCCTTGAGTCCTCACTGCAGATACCAAGGAGCCAGCTAAAACCAGGAACTGGGACTGGACCACTTGGAATAGAATTGAAAGAGAGCCTATGGGGAGAAAGCAAAGCAGGAAATGATGAGATGGGTGGCAGGGATGGGGTCGAGCACCCAGGGTCTCTGAGTAGATTTCATCCCCAGAATTGACCCCAAATTTAAAAACTCACCTTTTGTTGATTCTAAGACATATTTTTTTCACAATGTAACATCTCCAAAATCAGGATGCATCTTAGAGTTGATGGCAACCAGGCAACAGACACAGCATAGCTGTCACTGCCTGAGTGTGGGTGCGTGTGGTCATAGATGTTCAAGCCGCCTTACTTCTTACAGTTGTGCTGTGAGTGCTACTGGTACGCTACATGTGGAGTGTAACTGCTGTTTATAATGTCCTCCTAATAGTATCACTATGATTCAACATTGAAATAAAAACTTCATGGGCACATGGAAAGGCATGGAAACAGAGCTCAGGTAAAATGCTGAGATCAGAGGAGCAAACATTAGTATTTGAGCAATGATGGCAATCCCATGTTCTCTCGAAAAACAAAGGAGCGTGGGTGCTTGTGAACCAATCAGGACAACCCCATACTAGCCCTGGACTACACATCCCTGGGCTTTTGTATGTGAGGAATCCATCCCCAACTTTTTAAGCCCCTATAACTGAGTCTGCCTTGCTACCTGCACCAAATGCTCTGGCTGAGCCAGTGGCTGAGAATCAGGGTACAAAGCAGTGGTCTGAGGGTTGGGTGCAGCCCAGAATGCCGGAAGAGACCTGGAGTGTTGGCCTGCACAGTGACAATAATAATGATGATGACATGATGATGCTAATGATGGTGATGCTGAGGATGGTGAGGATGATGAAATCCATCCCCCATATTTGAAAACTAAGAGGTTTGAAATAAAAATCTGACTCTCCAGATTCATTTGAAAAATCAGACTTGCCAATACTGCAGTCTGAGGGAGTGGAGAAGAGGTGTCTTGCCCAGGCATGGCGGGTGCCCTCCAGGTGACCACAGCCCACATCAGACCCCTTACACCTTTGCTCCATCTGTCTGAGGCCTGCAGGCATTCGAGTCTGCAACCCCAGACCTAAATAATCTTTGAAGTCCCTTCTAACTCCAAAAATCTAGTAAAAAAATGTCTAGAGAAGACTTTCAGCAAATTGCAAGACATTTGGATAGAATACATTTCCATTTTAGCACAGTAAGTTTTTTTATTTGTTTCTTACCTGATGGTATCCCCACTGAGATAGCTAATTTTCTATCTTCCCCCTGCAGCAAGTCCTCCAGTCTCAAACCCCAGCTTTGCAAAGAGACTCCAGGTTTCAGAATTTCTGATTTCCCTGCATTCATCGTGGTCCTTCCTGTACCTGCTCCATGTCTAATGGAGTCAATATCCTATATTGCAACCCATGAGTGGAGATGTTCATGTTTATTCACTCTAACCATTTCTAAAATGTGTGATTTCCATTTCCTATGGATGCACTCACTCTCCCCTTCCCCCTTCCCCATTCCAACTTCTTAGCTCCATTCCTATATACCCAGGTCAGGGCTTCTCAGCCTCAGCACTAGTGACACTTTGAGCTGGGTAATTCACTGCTGGATGGGGGGGTGGGGGATGTGCATTGCAGGATATTTAGCAGTGTTCCTTGCCTCTATCCAGTAGATGCCAGTAGCATCTACCTTCCAGCTGTGACAACCAAAAACATCTCCAGACATTACCAAATGTTCCCTGGGACCAAAATCAGCCTGGTTGAGAAACTCTCCCTTAGACCAGCTCTTCTCGTTGTCTTGTGAATGTACTCTCCCAAGAGGCAGGCAACACCATTTTATTACAAATTCATTTTTGATCCTAAGGGAAAAGTCCGGGGAAGGGAGATATCATAGACAGAATTCTAGGATGGGCCCCAAGATTCCAGCCAACTGGTATGCATACCTTACATGTATAATCCCCTCCCCTTAAGTGGGACTTGTGAATATAATTAGATATCACTCCTAAGATTTTGTTATATGGCAGAAGAGATTTTGCAGATGTAAATAAGTTTCTAATCAGTGGACTTTGAGTTAATCAATAGGGAGATTATCCTCGGTGGTTCTATTCTAGTTGAGCCCTTGAAGAAAGCTCAGTGTGATTCCAGATAGGAGAGATTCTCTTGCTGGTCTTAAAGAAGAAAACATTGTGGAGAAGGCCAAATAGCAGGGGCTGGCAGGTAGCCTCTAGGAGCTCAGAACAGCCCCTGGATGCCAGCCAGGAAGAAAGTGGGAGTCTCAGTCCTACAACCACAGAAAACTAAATTCTGCCAGCTACAATTGAGTTTGCAAGAAAACCCCGAGCCTCAGATGGGACTACAGATCGAGATGACACCTTGATTTCAGCCTGGCAAGACCCTAAATAAGAACCCAGCTGTGCTGTGCACAGACTTCTAACCTACAGAAACTGAGATAGTAAATGTGTGTTGTTTTAAGTCACTGTGTTTGTGGTAATTTGTTACACGGCAGTAGGAAAATAATACAGGAAGGGAAGGTCCAGGGTTTGGAGGGCTCAAGACATTTCTGTTAGGAGAAAAGGAAGGAAAGAAGGAAGGATGGAAATGAGAGAGGGAGGGAGGAAAGAAAAGAATCCACAGGTGAGTATGCAGTCCTGTATGACTTTAGGCCAAGATTGCCTTGCATGTATGAGTTCTGATATTTTTAATTGTCTTTTAAACAATTAAAGTCTCATTTACCCCTTGCCAAAATTTCCCAAGGGGGTAAAAAAATCCCCAGATAACTCAAGAAAGGAAGAAAGAGACTGGTTTATTGATTTACTTTAGGTCTAATTGGATTATTATAGATTCTAGAAATAAACAATTTCATTTTATTGTGTTATAATCAGATACCTCTCATTTCTTTTCTTTGTCACACCTGCCTTTCCCCCACCTCCTACTCTCAGTCTGAGTTACCCTGTGATTCCCACTGGGAAAACCATTAGTCACAACCTTAAATTTTTTAGTGACTTTGGGTATGTTTATGGGTTAGACCGTCTAACAGTTACCCCAGCTTTATTTTTACTTGCCTCCTCCAGTCATGGAAGAGAGCAAAATTTGTGTAACAAACTGTCAAAGGATGAGTTTCTCTTCTAGTTATTTCTGGTCACAGAGTCATTGTCACGTCTCCCAGTAATATCTGATTTTCCAGGGACTCAGTGATCAACCCAAAGAAGTTCCAGGTCTCAGTGTCAGAGAGTGTAGTTAATGGACAAGCCCGACACTGCCGGCTTGGAACTTATTTTAATGAGTACTCTCCTGAATAAGAAGAGTTAAGAAATGGCAACAACTAAGTTGTTTTCTAGCTTCTAGTATGATAAGAAGGAAGAAAGGGAGGGAGGGAAACACACTGTACATTGTCAGAACCCAGATAGCTTTGCTTCCAGAAGAAGACAAGTCTGTTGAACTACCATCCATTGGTTCTTCTGGAGCAGTTAGTTTTCCTGCAATGGGAGTGAGTTTTCAGGAGACATCCCCATCAGCCCTCCTGACAAGGAGCAGATCACTAGCTGGTAAAGCCACTTGCTCAGATCCCAGCTCAGGAGTCTCTTCCAGGAAGCCCTCTTCTCCTCCTTCCACTGATCTCTTCTGTCCATGAACTCCCCAAGGCTAAGGCTTTGAGACTCAACTGACAATCAAATTGGTGTCTATTCTGTTCATTGACTGGACACGTTTTTGTTGAGCACAAGTAGCGTGCCAAGCAGTGTGCGGCCCTGGATGTACACTGGTGGAGAGAGACATCAACATCCCTGCCCTCATGGAACTTATGTTCTAACACAGAAGATGAAAACACCAATAAAGAAGCCAAAAAGCATAATACATGGAGAATGTGTACAACCAGAGTCAGAATTTCTCGGGTGCACACCCCATCACTCAGCACGAGCCTCCACCATAGGCTTGCAGAGGCCTCTCTTCTCACTTAAGTGAAGATGACCAATGTAGAGAGAAGGCTGAATCTTGTGTGCCTTGGTTCTCAATGGTTAGATGACCTCTAGCTGACACAAGAATTGTAAGGTTCTTCACAACCTCCCTTCCTTTCATCTGTTCCTTTAGAAGAGCCTGTTGGATGAAGGAATTCTACAAAGAGCCATTCAGAAGTACTTCCATTTGATGACTCAACCCAACCATCGTTGGGCCACAGCATGGTTCTCTGACCCCATGGGAATGTGAAATATAGCCATGAAGAGGGATAATAACAAGCAATGAAGAATCCTGCAGTGTCCAGCAGCTTCCAGGAAGGATGCTCTTCTCACAATCCCATGAAAGGATAACCAGAAAAGTGACAACATGGCCCCTCATCCACTCGAGGAACAAATATTAACACCCAAGTGCCAAACTGTTCTAGGCAGTTGGCCAATTACAGTATAATGTGGTAAGTACAATCATAGGTTTATTAACATGGTATTACGGGACAGCTGAGGAAGGCAGCCTCCACCAGCTTGGGGTGGGAGTGAGGGGTCAGAGAAGTCTTCCTTGGGAATTGATACTTCAGATACGGATCCTGTAGTTCAAGTGACATGTCCCAATTCTCTCTCTCCCGTTATCTCTCTCCGCCGTCTCCTAATGCTATGCTCTCCAGCATATTGGCTTTACTTTCAAACATGGTAGAAAAAGGCCACCATCAATCCAGACTTAGAAATCCCTTTGAAGATAGACCCTCTTCACATATCCAGGTAAATTCCCAAAAAGGATCCTGATTGGCTAACCTGAGCTATTAAGTAAGATCATGCGGTTGAAAACTTTCTACCAGGGCAGGGAGCCAACAGACCCAAAAGGAAAAGAAGGATTCTCTTATGAGGGGAAGAGGCAAGGGGAGCAAGCTAACTCACTTCCCACTAGCCCTGTTCTGGGCCCCTTGGGGCCCAGGCTACAGTGCTGCCTGTTTGGTTAATGAGCATCTCACACTGACCTATGATCCTTCTCTTCTCATTTGAGCCACTGTAGAGTTACGGCCCCATAGCCCCTTAGCACTCCCACAGCTGTGGTGCTCAGTCACCTGCTCTCTTGTCCATGACTCTCTTCCTCTCCCCACCCCAAGGGCTTTCTCTGGCACTTCAGAGCTTGCTCGGCTAAGTAGTCAGAAGAGCAGGGGCCTACACTCCACCAAGGACGAAGGACGATGAGATTCATTGGATAAGGGATAAGGGACCAGCCCCCCATGTCCCCTGGGTCAATTCCGAGGCATGTTCCCCATGGTTCTGCAGAGGTTACTTCATGGACTTGAGTGCCCCTCGCCCACATATGTGTCACTGGGCTTTATCCCTTCCTTACTCACATCTTGCCCCTCCTCCTCCAATTTATCCCTGGGTCTGCTTGGAGGGAATTCCAAACCAAGAAAGCTGGTTAGGCTAAGAGTCTGGGCAAACAAGAAAATGGAATAGGAGTGTACTGGTCTGGACCACACCGACATTGATCAGAACGAAGTGAAAGAGAGACTCTCTCGAGGCATCAACTGTGTGTCCTATTTATCTTTGGTTGTCCTTGGTGCCCAGCAAAGTGGATATTCAGCAAATATGTATTAAAGGGAATAAGATTGTCCAGAGTATGTGTCCAGGAAATGTATAGCCATGAGTTAACTGAGAGGGAGGTGCTCCCATCAGCAGGAAAAATGTTAGAGTATTTTTAACCAGCGTTCTAAAAACAGAGAGACAGAGTTAGGGCTGCTTCTCAGAGCTAGAAGAAAGATAAAAAGAGAGTTAGTTAATATGTAATTAGCAGAAAGCGGGTAGTGGCGTGTCCCCTCTAACCTCCACCTCCACCCCACCGCTGCATTTTCCTGACAAAATAGTATGATTAATCAAAACACCCTGGGTACCACGGGGAAAGATTCCTGTGACAGGGAGTCTCAATAATTCAATGAGCATAGGTTTGCAAATGTCAACTTTCTTGTAACTGACCATGGATCCTGAGACCCATGGTAGTCAAGGCCAACAAGTGTGAGACCATCATGTCCTCTTGTTTGAGACATTATGAATCTTAAAAAATTATCACAAGAAACGCCAGCCTTCTAAGACTAAGTTTCAGGTATTGTCTTTTAACAGAAGAAAGAGGAATCGAGTTGTCCCTAAAGATTTCTCCATTTCCATCAGGTACAAACTCCAGCATCCCAGCCAGCAGGATGGGAATGGCTGCTCCCAGACTTGTCACGGTGCAGATCGATTATCTAAGAGATTGGACTCTGGTGAATTCTGTACCCAGAACATGAATGAATCTTCCCTCCCAGTTGGAGGGGTTGTCTTCTCCCTTGAATTCAGAAGGAGAGAACTCCTGTAAGATAAATAGGTGCACGCCTCTGCACAATATTTTATACAGGTACATGATTTGGAAAATTAGGTCAGAAGAGGGAGGGAAGATGGTGATTCATTACCGGGGCTTGAAAGAGTCACAATTACCTCATCAGAAATTCAAAGGTAATCAGTTTTTCCCAATTGTCATGGTAATTAATCACCATTGTTAATAAATTGGGAAGTCAGTTACACCTTTGAGTACCTGGATAAACCAGAGTTGCCGGGCATCTGTCTTCATTAGAAAAGAACCAGTGAAATGGTGGATGGGATGGGGCACTGGGTGAACCTTATTGCTTTCTCCACCTGGGGTCAAGAAACTAGACTATTTACTTAACATTGTCTTCATGGCCAAGTCACCCAAAGACAAACTAACCCAAAGAAGTCTTTAAACCTGAAGTCACCCATCTGAGATCTGTCAAAGTCCCTTGATGAAAAATCAAAGACAGCAGCAATTTATTTATTTAATGGACAAACAGTGGCAGGAAATAATTCCTGAACATCACCCAGCGCAGGTGGAGGTCTTTATTAGAATAGATTTTTTTCCCATGCAAATGAAAACCAGGAATGGAAAAGGAGTCCATTCCCCCACCTCCTCCCCTGCCTCTCGGAATCTTGAGGGTTTAGCCTCAGACCTGGTCACTTCAGAAAATCCAAGCCCAGTTCAGATGGAGTGATCAGAATCAGAGTTCAATGCGGTGTTTTATGGCTCAGTGACGGACGGGGCCTCCAGTCCTAGGAGATAAAGCAGCTCAAACTCTGTCAGCCTTCAGGACAGACAAATCTTTGGTCATGGAGTCGTCAAACATAACTTGGAATGCGGTTATAACTCTTTATTGCTTTTAGACCCCCACACACAAAAAACTGAGACGAATTCTGATCTATATGATTTGATAATGGCATTTGACAAGTTCCTATTTATTGGAGGGGTGGGGATAAAAATCTTTTTTGTCTGATCGTTGTGTCAAAATCCTGCAAGTCATTTTCATTTCTCTCTTTTGGGCAAGATTAAAAAGCAAACCCCCATGCGTTCTGTCATATGACCCTGGTGCTGAGAGTTCGAAACGTTTCAACAGTAATTTAATATAGGGGATTTGAGGAGATTGAGAGAGAGGGGGGAAGAGAGAGACAGAGAGAGAGAGAGAGAGAGAGAGAGTGAGAGAGCGAGAGACAATGAGTGATCCCTGGGAGGACGGGAAGCGTTACCTGCCTGATAGGAGACAAGGTGAATATCAAACCTGTTACTGTTTCTCACTTGCCCGCTCAGGATGGGAGCTGTGTTTGACACCTCCCATAGCCTCACAGAGAAGCCCTGCAGAAGAAGGAGGAAGAGGAGAAGGCCAGTTGGACTGCCTGAACCAGAAAGCAGGAGCCCGAACCCCTCCCTGCCCCAGCTGTTTCTACCACAAACACACTGCTCTGATTGGTCTTGATGAAGCTCCTCGGCTGTGAGAGGCTCAAGGCAAATTCATCATTCATTCAAGCACCAGCCCCCAGTTTATGATCAGGATGGGGGCTGAGCAACTTCAGGTCTCCATGGCAACTTGAATTCCGCCCCTCTCCCCTAACCTTTCCCCCAGTGCCCAGGCAGGCACCCTCACACACAAGTACGCACATGCACATACACACACAAACGCATACACACACGCCCAAGACTCAGCCACCTTTTTTTCTGTTTCTCATAGATTTCATAGCTGAGAACCATTCCTCTTGTCTAACCCCTTGCCAGACATGATTTCAGTCACCCACTTTCTGTCTCTGGTGAAAAATCCATGACTATGTGTTAAGCAAAAATATTTTACATAATTGGTGACTGTTGTTGGGATGTGGAATCTTAACAGAAGGAATACTGATCTCCACCCCCAGAGATGGGGGCTCAGGATGTGCTGGGACCGCTCTGCCCTCCTAAGCCGCTAGAATAAGTGGCTGGCTTCCTTGCAAAGACCTCCGTCTACGTGAAAATAGTCACTTTATCCTCCCTCAGTTTTCTCTTCTTCAGGAGTTTCTCAGAGACATTCAGTAATCCATCTTAAGTATTTTTTGATACTTTAGGGCACTGTTTTTTGCCTGGCAGCACCTACCCTTTCCATACATACTTCTTAGATCTCTCAATTGATCTCATGGAATCATCCAGCCCAGCAGTTTGGGATGGTTTTGCCCACCCCAGTTTCCAGAAAGGAACACAGGGCCCAACCTGAGCCAATCAGTGTCTCTTGCTCCTGGGCAGGGGATGGGGTCGTGCGGTGAACGAATTCAGTCAAGGGGCTGGTGCGCTGGCTGGGAGAGAGGCAGGTGCCCTCTCACTGGGCTTGAAGCAAGAAGATATCAAGTCTGGAGCTCCTGCAGTCACCTCTGAGGCTGAGGGAGAACCTAGCCCCAGTTGTCGTGGAGCCAACACAGACGAGAGAGATGCTGAGAGATGGGGCTGAGAAGGCCAGATCCTGGTGATGTTATTTGAGCTTCTATAGGCAGCAAATATAAGAATTCTCAACCCGCCCATAGCACATAGGTACAAAGGAGTCACCACATGAGAGATGGTACCCCTGCAGAGCCCCAACTTCCTCCCAAACTTCCCACTCACCCCAGTTTCTTTCTGTGAGGCCCAGGGAAAATCACCAATGCTCCTGTGTTCCTATTTTAATCCAGTCCACTGTCTGGAACTCCACCATCAATCCCTCCAGGATACCAACGTCAGCGCTCCCTTGGGTCCCATGCCCTCTGCTGTCCTGCAGAGGCTCTCTCAGCTGATGGGCTTAGGCTCCCTGCTCAGCTGCACTCCTGGACTCACCTCTGTCCTGCAGGTGGAGAAATGCCTCCCCTTCTCTCTGCCCCGCTTCTCTGGAGCAGCCCCTCAACAAAGTGGGGTGAGCCCTTAGTGCTCAGCAGTTGTACCATCACCTTTCCCTCCCTCCTTGGCCTTGGCACACATTCCCTGGTGGCTGGATCAAGCGAAAACTGTGTGCTCATGCCAAAGCGGCCTCCTAGACCCACAGCGCAGCCCAAATGTGGGAGGATAGCGGGGACCCTGGAGGTCATGGGGCTCTTGGCAGGACCTTATGAAATAGTAGCAGATGAACTGAATATAACTAAGTATAAGTTTGTATTAACCCAGCAATCTTTTTGAGTGAAAGGATAGTATACCCAAGTGGTAGTAGAACTAATGTTTTAATTAAAAGTCAAGGCAGACCATCCAAATGGTAAAAATTACACTTATTCATTTAATTTTCTACAAACCGAATCAAAAATGGTTACTACTGGGTTTTCACTGTTCAGCATCTTGGTTCAGCTTAGGGAAATCCAATGTCCTGCAGAAGCATGATTGGGAACTTCTGGCCTAGAAGATAGTGAGGGAGCTGAGGTCGACCAGAACATCACCTACACACAACAGGAAAAATTAAGTGAAAGAAGTGATACAGAGTATAATACCAGATTTTTAGGGGAAAAAAATCGTATTTGTGTGGGCATGCATGTGAATGTAGAGAAAAGAATAGGAAAGGAGGTACACCAAGCAGTAGTATGAATTGCTTCGAAGTGGTCAAATTTTTTTTTTATTTACTGGTTTTAAAAATGGACTCAACTTTATTTTGTATGACCTAATTCCAAAACAGTGTACTAATGTTTAAAGGAGAGGGTAATAAAATTATAATGTATAAAAACAAAGTCTAGAGCAAGAAGGTTAAAACAGCCCACCAAGTGTGTGAGCGAATGTTCTTTAGATGAGCAAGCTTTTACAGCAAAAGGGAGTTGGGGGGCTTCCCTGGTGGGGCAGTGGTTGAGAGTCCGCCTGCCGATGCAGGGAATGCGGGTTCGTGCCCCGGTCTGGGAAGAGCCCACGTGCCGTGGAGCAGCTGGGCCCGTGAGCCATGGCCGCTGAGCCTGCGCGTCTGGAGCCTGTGCTCAGCAACGGGAGAGGCCACAACAGTGAGAGGCCTGCGTACTGCAAAAAAAAAAAAAGGGAGCTGGGGTTAGAGGAAAGAGGAGGACTCCAGGCAGCCAGGAAGGCCACCTGCCGGCTGGGAGGCTGCGAGGGTGGAGGAGACAACTGCACGTCAGCAGCCACGAGAAGACTGCTTGGGGCCACAGAAAGGAGATGCCTTCCAGAGACGGGGATGCATGACAATCAGGGCAGCAACGGCAATAGCAGCTGGACCTGGAGCTGGGGGTGATGACCCAGGGCCAGAGCAGAAAGAAGATGAAGAAATCACTTCCAGGAAAGAGAATGCCACCAAACGTCCCAGCAGTGCCCAAGCCATCTCAGGGTTGAGGGAGGAAAGGCAACCAGGGCAGTGAGCCCAGAATTGGCGCCAGCCAAGCCACTCTGTGGGAAGAATTAGAATAAGGAATTTGAGCTTGCTGAACTCAATCATTCTGTGCCACTGCGATTTCTTTGTTTCCTTTTTGTTTTGCTACGGCATCTTAGTAAAGCCCCTTTTGGACAATTCCAGCCTCCTCTCAGAGCTGAGTTGAGAAGCAATGGGTTTCTATTTATGCTGAGCAAGGTGGGGGACATGAGACTTGAGGTGGAATAGCCAGAGATAGAACAAAGTCTCTTCTTGAGGCAGCCAGGTTTGGAGAATGCTGGGGTGCAGAAGAGCCAAGTATCCACAATCTAGTGAGGACGAACAAGTTTAGCGTTCAAGGTCAGAGGTCCAGGGACAGGGCACGGCTGGCATCCAACAGAAGCAGATCCATCAGGATGGAAGGAATGGGGCAGGCAAGTGTCTGCATCTGCCTCTATTGGCCACCAGACTTATGATGTGTTAGGGGTCTGAGTACTGTAAAGGGATATTGTAGGGTATTGTAGGGGGAGCAGCAGTGAGCAAAGTGCCGGGGAATGAGGACATGTGGTTTCCCTAGAGACCGTTCCAGGGATCCTCAAACATAGCCAGTCTAGGTCTCCTCTCGCCCCGACTCCCAGCCCTCTCAGATGATGATGGCGAACAGGATGCTGAGCTTGGAGTCTCTTCCTGGGACAGGATGTATTCACTGAGGCAGTGTCTGCAAATCGAGTGGCTGAGCTCTAAAGGTCCTAAGAGCCCCTTCAGGACCTGCTGTTTGGAAGAGGGGAGAGCAGGAAAGAAGAGGGGTGGGGGCTTCCCTGGTGGCGCAGTGGTTGAGAGTCCACCTGCCGATGCAGGGGACGCAGGTTCGTGCCCTGGTCCGGGAAGATCCCACGTGCCACGGAGCGGCTGGGCCCGTGAGCCATGGCCGCTAAGCCTGCGCATCCGGAGCCTGTGCTCCGCAACGGGAGAGGCCACAACAGTGAGAGACCCGTGTACCGCAAAACAACAAAAAAAAGAGGGGTGGGACCAAACTCCAGGTCCTCAGTCCATGCCCACCAGACCATCACATTCATTTTCACCCGCTTCACATCCTGGGCTTCCATGGCAGCTTCCCTTTGGACAAGGACCCTATGGATAAAATACATGAGAAAAACTTTGCTCTGCAGTGGTGGTCCCTACAGACCAGTCCTCAGGGACTCAGCTGAGAAAGAACGGCGGATCTGGGCTGCTCCCCAGGGCTTTATGCTAGTGTAGCAGTGGAGTTGAAGAAGTATTCCACCAGGAGAAGGAAAGCGTACTTTACCAAGATGTCAGGAAGTTGTGTCAAGGTCAGAGCAGAAGGCTGGGTTAAGAGAGGGACCAGAAACTTCCATAAATTCTGGGATGCTCAAGAGTGAGTAGAGACCAATTCCAGTTGCTAGTGGGTTGAAGACCATGCCACCAGTAACCAATCCTGCAAACTCGGTTCTGCTTCCTTTTCACAAGCCTCCATGTGTGTGGTTAAGTCTAGGACACACTGTCAGTAAGACTGTGGACAGGAGTCAGGGGATGTGGGTTCAAATCCTGGTTCTGCCTTCTACTGTGCTACCTTAGGCAAATTACAACGTCTCTGAGCCTCTGTTACCATCTGTGAAAATGAACATAAGAGCAGCCATGCAGGATTGCTGTGAGGACAAAATTAAGCACGATACAAGGAGCTGCCTAGCAGAGTGCTTTCAGTAGCTGTTAGTTTCCCTTGTCTTCCCCCCCATTATCATGATGTAAACAAGAAACCCATCCACCAGGGCTGTTGTCTGTATTCAGTAGATCATTAGGTTCTTCTGATCAGAATCTCATTTTGGAAAACCCAAAAGCAGAGTGTCCTGACATTATATCAGATTTTATCAGAACAGATCCCAGAGACAGGATGGTGGGGCACTAGGCTCCAGGAACTGGGGACCAGGCTAGGGAGGACCACCCTGAACCCTCTCTCTTTATCAAGCCTGCCAGAGCCAGTTGGGAGAACAGGACTTTATCCAGGCAGAAGGCCCTTGTGGTCAGCATCAGTGGCCCAGCAGCTGCTTCAGAGATACCAGCCCTGGGAGAGCAGGAAACCCAGAGCTGGAACCTGGATGCAGCCCACACCCTCCAGGGACACCCACACAGGACTAGGCATCTCAGCCCCATCTGAGATCTGCTGCCCCCATCAATGCCGTGTTTCCCATATGCCTCATCACAAAAGACTCCAAACAACCTCCAGTGGCTGGGCCAACCAGTCCAGGTGTTCAATGTACATCTAATAAAATTAATCAACTTTCCCAGATAATAAATGGGATTTTCAGGTTGGAAGCTCCATTCATGATCTTTCCTTTATCTCAGGATTATAAGTGGACTTGTCTTCTTTAGATTTGTCTATGCTTTCCAAGTTTGTTTGATTTTTTTAATGAGAATATGTTTTTTTAGATTGATAAGTGTGAGTTTAAAAAAAAAAAAAAAGATGGAACTACCCTTGAGATTCTCTTGAGTAGAAATCCTCATTCTCTGGCTCGCTACTCTTTACTTGACTATTTCTCCAGACTCCATCTTGGTTTCTAGGGCAGGAACTGTGTCTGTTCCTTCAACAAACATGTATGGAGCATCAATCGTGTGCCGGGAATTCTGAACTCAGCTCAAAATGTGCAGTAGCACCAGGCATTCAAATAGTCCATGGCTGCCCATGACCAAGCCCTGTGAGCTTCTGGAGAGCGTTGCCCAAGTCTAACCCTTGACACCATGCATGGTGCCTGGCTCAGAGTTAATCACCCATAAACCTCACTGAATGAATGGGTGAGTGAGTAGATAAAAGAATACATTACAAATGTACTAGAATCTTCCCAGATTTTGAGACAATTGGGGAAAAACAAAACTAGAATTTAAATCTTTATAGAAGAGATTTTTTTTTTTTTTTTTTTCTGGACAGTTTCTGGGAAACGTTTTGCCCCTCATACCTCTCCATTCTTACCTTAGTCATTCACTTTCCTCCTGGTGAAACCAAATGACAGAAGGTCTTGTTCTAGCCACAGATATCCCCAATTCAGAAAACATAGTGGAATTCCAGGGCAGCGGATGGGGGGAATATCCTCAGGGTAAAAGGGCTGACATGCTCTGATAACATTGATTTCCTTTATGTGGCCAATGGGATGCATCCACATTGACCCCAGGCAGGCACTGGGGAAGCTGGTGCTTTGTTTATTTTGGCTAGTATATGAGGCCCTAAAGATTTTGCTTGTACTATCTCTGCAAGGAAATAGTCATATTCACCTGGACCAACTCTGTATTTACACACTCTAACCTCTCTTTTCCACAGAGGTTAAAAAAATTATAGCTTGATTACTGAGATAGTGACAGATGTCACTCCTATCTCCTGTTGGGGTTGTGGAGAAGGTCAGAGGGACCCAGGAAAGTGTCAATAATTCGATTTTTTTTTCTCTTTTTATCTAAAAACCATGGAGAAAATGATGTTGTCAGTTGACACAATACAAGACCTGAACGTCCAGATGATGGGGCACCACTATGCCTAACATTCTGATAAGCCTTCTAGGAAAATGCAGGGTCCGTGAGCATTGTTGAGGGAACCCAGCTCCCAGGTCTGAGGTCTCAGGTGAGGGGAACACAGTTGGGAAAGTGACAATCCAGGACACAATAAGGGAAAAAGAACTCCATGTGTCTTAGAAATCAAGCCGTCTGAATTTGGGTCTTGGCCCTAACACAGATTATGAGGTCTTAGGTAACTGTGAAATCTGAGCCTCAGTGTTACCATCGATCAAATACAGGTGAAGTGGTCCAGTCTTCCTCTTCCCCATCTTTTCTCTTCCCTTCTCTTCTTGAGTAATTCACCCCCAAAACCAGTTAGTGGTAGGGAGGGTGGGAGGGAGGGAGACGCAAGAGGGAAGAGATATTGGAACATATGTATATGTATAACTGATTCACTTTGTTATAAAGCAGAAACTAACACACCATTGTAAAACAATTATACCCCAATAAAGATGTTAAAAAAAAAAAAAACATTTAGTGGGACTGAACAGGGTCAGTAGTGGGCTGAAGAATAGCCCCTCCAAATATATTGCATCCTAATGCCCAGAACAAAAAGGGACTTCACAGATGTGATTGAAGTAAGGATCACAAAAGGGGGGATGATTGTGGATTATCCAGGTGGGCCCAGTGTAATCTCAAGGGTTATAAGTAAGAGGGAGGCAAAAGGGTCAGGTATAGACAAAGGAAATGGAGACAGAAGAAGAGGTCAGAGAGGAGAGGAAATGCTACACTGCTACCTTCAAAAATCAAGAAAAGACCATGAGCCCAGAATTGTATGCAACCTCTGAAGCTGGAAAAAGCAAGGAAATGGATTCTCCTCTAGATCTTCCAGAAGGAACGTAATCTTCTGGATCCATTTTAGACCTCTGATCTCCAGAACTGTAAGATAATAAACTTGGGTTGTTTCAAGTCATTAAGTATGTGGCAGTTCATTAAAATAGCAAAACAGGGCTTCCCTGGTGGCACAGTGGTTGAGGGTCTGCCTGCCGATGCAGGGGATGCAGGTTCGTGTCCCGGTCTGGGAGGATCCTGCATGCCGCGGAGCGGCTGGGCCCGTGAACCATGGCCACTGAGCCTGCGAGTCCGGAGCCTGTGCTCCACAGCGGGAAAAGCCGCAACAGTGAGAGGCCCACGTACCGCAAAAAAAAAAAAAATAGCAAAACAAAAATAATACAATGTGCATGAGAGAGGGCCCTGATCAGTATGAGGAGGACATTCTCACGAAGGGAAGGTGGCTTTGGTGGTCCCACATGAAGTGTTGGAGTCTGAGCAGCTGAAATCAACATCCATGGGGAGAGCTGCACAGTGCAGGTGGTAGAGCGCAAGTGGGGATATGAGAATGTCCACACCAAGGGACAGGAGCAGCAGTGACAGGAGGTTGATTATATAGAGAGGCACTTATCAGATAAATAAATATTATGAGGATAATGGAAGTGAGGATCCTCACTGTCAGAGAAAGTGCTAGACTGAAATCAGAGGTGAACTCATGATTTGCAAAAATAAAGATACACATATTCTCAAGTTCTGTCCACTGAGACCAGGACAGCAGCAACAACTGAATAACAATGAGAACTCAAGAGACCCAGTCTTGGATTCTAAATACCATTCTCTGTAAAAAGAAGCTGGCTTCTTAGAAAAGTGGCTGATTTCAGAACTGGAGCATGAAAGAACGAATTGTGTGTGTGTATGTGTTTGTGTGCCAGAAAGTAAAGAATTGCTCAAAGATTGATAAAGTCATATCAAAAGATTGATTGGCAGTATTCCAAATGGCCAAATTCAGGATAATTTAAGCATCAATATAAATAGACCAACTGATAGATAGAGAGATAGAGAGAAAGATAGAAACCTATTATATATTACATATATATACTGGTAACCTGTTCAATAAAATAGGAATATGAGTTCATACTCTACAAATAAATGGATACATCAAAACTTTGCTGAGAAATGGAATATTTATGTACATTCAAAGTACCTCTTTACAAAACTTATTAACTACAAAGAGAAAAAAATGTGAAGTAGAGAAGTCTCCAGACACTACCTCAATCAAGTGATTAAAGTTATCATCAGTGATAGGAAAATTGAAACACTCTCTGAGAGGATATAATGGAATTTGCACAGCATCACTTCTGTGATATTCTTGCTAAAGTTGTGTAACTGAGGACACCTCCACCAAACCCAAATTATAGGTCATGCTATAAAATAATAAATGGACAACACTCTTCAAAAGTATCAAGACCATGAAAGTCAAGGAAAGACTAAGGAACTTTCCCAAACTGAAGAAAACTAAAATGACATGACAACTAAATGCACCTGTGGTTCTGGGCTGAGACCTTTTGCCACAAAGGACATTACTGGGACAGTTGGCAAACTTGAATGGTTCTGAGGGTTAGATAGCAATAATATAACAATGTGAAATTCCTCATTTAGATGGTTGTCTCACTGGAATGGGATTACATTAGGAGCCACGCCATGCATGGTCATTGGCTGGGAGGGGCATGGTCTCTACACAAATGTGATGGAAATTTCCTAAGGGCAGCATTTAGGGCCTATCATCAATTATGGTCCTCAGTACCAGGGAAAACATAGCCTTCACCCACCACCATGAAAGAACTTCTCCTCCCCGGCAAAATTACTACAAGTTTAAATGCTCATTTTGACATTACTGAAGTTTATTTTAAAATCCCAAGTCAAAAAACCTACTCTTCAATCATGAAATACCTATACCACACAGAAAAGTTCTACAGATGTCATCCGATTGGCACAGTAACGGATAAGCAAAAATTTCACCCAGAATTTGGAGCCATGAGTCAATCCAAGCATATTACCGTTCACTGGGAAAAAATAGGAACCACGCAAGTCTTAAATCAACTTTATTCTCTCTTCATCTCTTTTGTTTTCTCTTGCTGCTTATTTGGGATCCTCCAGCTCTTACGGGTCCCACTGGTGACTTCAGATGTCCTTTCAGACTTGTTTTCAAGACCAAGCCCTCCATCGGAAAGGGATCAGCTCTGCAACAAAGACCATGGCCATTACTCTGCCTTTTCTCCAGGGAGGCTTCTGGTCTTTCTGAGGTCTCCACCATCTCTCTCTCTCTTCAACTGTTGCATCAACATTCTAACCAGTCTCCCTACCTCCAGTCTTACTTTCCTTCCAATCTGTTCTCCGTTTTACAGGCAGAATGTCACTCTGAAATGCAAGTCTAATCGTGCCACTCTCCTGCATGACATTTGTTAGCAATTCTCTGCTGCCTAAGAAAGGAAGAAAGGGTTCTTAACCTGGGCTTCAGAAGATAGGTGACTCCCTCCAGATGGCAGTCACAATTTTGTGTACGTGAAGATACACGTAGTTTTCTTAGGAGAAGGTCCATAGATTGCATCAGATTTCCAAAGGGCGCATCAAGAAAAAGTTGAGAACCCCTGACTCAGGGTTAAATCCAGGCTCCTTCACCTGGCCTGGCAGATAAGAACTGGTACAGTCTGGCTGCTGCCCACCCACTTCTCTTTTTGTACAGTTTTGCTCTAATCATTCCAAACTACTTAGAATTCCCCACATCCACTGTGCTGTTCCTACAGCCCTGCACCTTCACTCTTGCTGCTCTGTCCGTCTAGAATGTTCCCCACCCTGGCTGCACCTTGCTTGCTCCTAGTGCCTCCGTGCACTTAGCTCCTCCCTCCACCCCCAGGAGCCTTCCAGAACCTCCAGACTGGGCTGAGCACCCCTCCTGAGTTCCTCTAGAATGCCCTGTGCACTCCTTAGTAATGGTGCTGACCATAATCTGTTCTAGTCATTGACTTGTGCTCCTATCTCCCACTGGGCTGTGGTGCCTTGGGGGCAGAGGCCACGTGCTGTTCATGTCTGCATTTCCTGGACCTCGCACAAAGCCAAGCACAGGCTGAGTGTTCAAGACGTACTGATGGAACTCAGTGGAACACCACACACGCCACTGGTGCAACTGTTGTTTCCTTCCCTAGCATTTTATTGGCCTGGGCTGACCGTTCTGGGAGGCTCTTCCCTCCACCTGGCACAGGTAAAGGAACAGAGATGGCGTCTCTGGGTTCAGAGGGAGACGACCTGGCTCCACTAGTGACCTTGGGTGAATCACCTCACCCCTCCCTGACCCGCCCTTTCTCCTGTGTAAAATGAAGCTAATAGTCCCTGCCCACCCTGCCCCACCCTGACAGTGCAGAGGAGAAAATAAGTCTGAAAAACTTCAGGGAAGAGGGCCTTTGCATATGTGGAATGTGCTCCCTGCTCCACATGTGCCAGGAGAGGATGGAGTGTGTCTGAGTCCAAGTCTAGGCTCTGTGAGGGTGAAGTCTCTTGGTTCTGGAGCTCACAGGGAACAAAGAAAGTCAGACAAAATCTGAAGCCAAAGACTCAGCCCATTGGACCCCACCCTAGCTTACCCCAGTTCTCTTGACCAAGGAGGCGGGGGAAATGCCTGCACCTTAATTTTATCATCTTGATCCGGCCAGGGGCAAAGAGAGTTGAGGAAGGAGGGGCAGGGAAGGAGAGCTGTTAATCCACCACTGAGTAACTGAGATGAGGCTGCATGCGAATCTGACTTTCCGCTGGCAGATTGCAATAATACCATCCTTTGGAATGTCCTTGGAGCCTCCAATTGCTGTCTTTTGGTTTCGATTAAACCTTGAGATAGCTTGCCAAGTTTGAAACCCACCCGACCCTCACGCAGTATATGTTTTGAGCTCAAGTTGAACTTGATGAGGTGCAAGTTAATTTGCATTTGGCAAAATGCAATTTCCTGTTTCTAAGAAAAAGAAACTTTAAAGATTTATTTAAGAGACACAAATGGCTTCCTGGACATCAAATAGCTCTTACAAAGCAATATTTTAATAAGTTAAGTGTAAATGAATTGAAAACACATGAATCTGATTTCCCTTGAACTGCAGATGGGTTTAACAAATAGAGGGGGAAATGGCTTGGCACAGGGGCTTGGGGGTTTTCTCCATCCAAAAAGTTTAGGAAAGTAGATCAAGATGTTAGACAAACCCCTCCACGCACCAGGGTTCCCGAGCTCAGATTGTGTATCTCCAGGACTTTCGCTCCATAAACAAAGGGAAGATTCCAAATCGGCTCCACTGGGCAAGTCCCACTTACCCGCTCTGCTTTCTCCCTCTGCCTTGCCAAATCTTCTTCTCTTCTGCATCTTTCTCCTCCCTCACTCAGAAGTACTAAGGCTATGGTTTTCTCCCGCCCTCCCCAAGGCCTCCTGCCTGGACTCCATTGCTGAGACAATACAGGCACTTGTGCTCAGGTGGGTGTCCCTCTGTGGTGCCCGGCCCTTCTCTCCACCTCAGCTGCTTGTGTCTGGAGAGCTCACCCCAATCTTGGGAACCATGGAAATCTCCCCAGTCACCTGCCCTCTAAGTCACCGGACCTCTCTCCTCTAATTCCATCACTCTGTAAGATGAAGCCCACCACTGGACTTGAGCCTGGCTCCAAAGATATAATCCCTCCCTTTCTACTGAATGAGCGTACTTACTGTGGGATGGATAGGTTGTATGGCAACACGGTTATGCTATGCAGGCTGGGCTGGCAGCTGCACACCAGTGTATGAAGGTGGAATCTAGCCTGCCAGGGGGCAGGGAAAGCATTCTTGGAGTCACAGGAAAGGGGAGTTGTCCTCAGACAGAAAACCAGATGATAGGAACAGCCCTAAGTCAGCAGGACTCAGGACTTAGGAGTCTGCCTCTCCTTCTTGGCCTGGACGACAAGACATCACAGGGTCTTATGCGTGCTCCTGGATGGTGGGCAGAAATCTCTGCAGAAGAGTGGCATGTCCTGTGAACCAGATGAACTCAGATCAGGATGACCAAAGTAACAGCAAGCCAGTCTTCCCTTGCCATCCTCCAGCCTGGATGAGACAAGCTGGAACTTTCAAACAAGTCTGCTCTACATGAGAGGGATGGCAAAGGGGGAGTAACCACACACAGAACTATGCACCTAGTAACAGAGCTCCCTGAGGCCTTCAAGATTCCCAAACAAAGGTAGAGCTTTGAGTAAGAGAGTGTCTGCATTGAAGGTGGTGAGGTTTGTTTTTATTAAAGAAGGTGGTACCTCCTCATGAAGTGTAGGGACATTTCTTAAGGATTCTAGAACAGGCCATTGATCCATTTTCTTCTTCAGCAACGTTTCCCTGGCATCAGTCACTGTAGGATCATGTTAGGCCCTGCTCGTAAGATGCTGGGATGCTATGGGTTCAAAAAAGAGTAAGACCCAACCCTGGCCCCAGACAGGCTGACAGCCTGCTCAGTCATGTGCAGGAGCAGGGCACCTACAAAGCAAGGGTGCAACATCTCCAGCCAAATGGGAGGGACCCACAGCAAAGGGATAAAAGGGGAGGTCATGGGAGGCTGAGATCAAAGGTGCCCGTATCCCCCAAAGGAGGTGGGACACACCTTGGGCCTTGAAAGAAGCTAGTACAGTAAGTCCCCTACGTATGAACCTTCAGGTCGTGAACGTTCAAAGATGGGAACGTGAATTCACACGCCCAATCACTTAAGTTAGTTCACGTGTCTGGCATACATTGTCACGTGCATGCATCCTCTACAAGTGGTTGTGCTTTTGTGTACTTAACTGTACAGTACTGTATAGAGTACAGTATCTTTATTTGAAGCCCAGAACCTGTGCCATCCGCGTCAGGCGTGAGTGACGTTGCAGCTTGCCCTCCATCTCCTATTGGTGACGACCCTTCAGCTCTACCATCTCCCACCTCCTCTCCCTCCTCCAGTCAGTAACTCTTCTTGCCTGTTCACGCGATGCCAGCCCCTGGATGCCAGCTGTTGTACTGTACTACTGCACTTTTCAAGATACTGTACTGTAAGATTGAAAATGTTTTCTTTATTCTTTGTTTTTTATGTATTCTTTGTGTGAAAAGTATTATAAACCTATTACAGTACAGTACTATATAGCTGATTGTGTTACTTGGGTACCTAAGCTAACTTTGTTGGACTTACGAATGTGCTCTCAGAACGGGACTCAGTCATATGTAGGGGACGTACTGTATTTAGACTCCTCATTTTTCCCTCCTTTCTTGATTTGCAGACTTCCTCTCTGGCCTCTTTGGATTTATAAGTGAAATCCATTACCCAAGTTATTCAACAATGAAGTTACCCAAAATTGCTGACAGCCATGTGGTACAGAAAGGGGAGGGTGTTAGCATACTCAGGTCTGGGTTCCAAGATCATCTCTGACACTTACTAGCTGTGTTACCACGGCAAATTCATTTAATCTCTCTGTGCCTCAGTTTCCTCATCTGTAAAATGAGCCTAATCATATATCTAACAGAGGTATTAAACAAGCAAATATATGTAAAGTGTCCCTGTAAAAACCTCGGCAGAGAGATAACCAACCCATAAAATCATAGTAGACCATGTGAAACCTAAGACTCAACAAACTAGCTGTGCGTCCCCCTGCCCCGCCATACACGCACACACACTCACACAACACACGTACACGGCCACATACCTTACAAACACAAGTACATCCCTGTATTGGTTTTCTATTATCCATAACAAATTACCACAAATTTGTTGGCTTAAAATATTGCCCATTTATTAACGGACAGCTCCATGGATCAGATTGGGCACAGCCTGGCTGCACCCTCTGCAGGGTCTATCACAAGGCTGAAATCAAGGTGTCTGTGGAATGAGTTCTCATCTGAGGCTCTGGAAGAATTTCCAACCTCATTCAGGTCATTGGCAGAGCTCCGTTCCCTGCAGTTGTGAGTCTGCCATCTGCACTTCCTTGCTGGCTGTCAGCTGGGGGCAATTCTTAGCTCCAGAAGCCACCTACCACCCTGCACTTTCTCTGCCACACATCCCCTCCCTCTTCTAGCAATGGAACACTTCACCTGGGTCTAACCCTCCACGCTCTGAATCTCAAACCCTTCTGTTTCTGACCTCTGGACCCAGATTTAAAGGGTCATCTGATTAGGTCATGCCCACCCAGATTATCTCCATATTTTAAGGTCAACTGATGTGGGATCTTAATTACATTTGCAAAAGCTCTTCATAGCAGGATCTAGATTAGTGTTTGGTTGAATAACTGAGAGAAGTTGTGTGTATGCCACAGGTCAGGAATCTTGGGACCTGTTTAGAATTCTGCCTGCCGCAATCCCCCAAAGAAATAGGTAGAAAAAAGAAGAGAAGAGAAAAGGAAAGAAGGAAGGAAGGAAGGAAGGAAGGGAGGGAGGAAGGAAGGAAGGAAGGGGTACACCTTAATAATTTGACTCAAGGATTTTAAAATTTGATTTCAAATCAGATTTTAAAGTCAGAAGATGACAAACTAAAGTCACCTTCTGACTTTAGTTTAGAAAGACAAATTAAGGAACTAATCTGAAATGCAAGGGGAGAAGCCTCATACGTGAAGATGTTCATTGCAGAATTATGTATAATAGTGAAAAAGTAGAAATAACATAAATTTCAAGAAATAGATTATAGGTGAAAACTTTTATAGTCAAGTCATATAGTCAAGTCAATGATTTTAAATGACGTTTAAAAAGACTCTTTTGGCCAGTAAATGGTTAAAGTGATGTTTTTTAAATATGTAAAATCATATATTTAGTATGAGTTTGACTATGTAATATTAAACATATAATATATATATATATATATATATATATATACACACACCTATCTGTACGAATAGCTAGCGTATAAATTGATATAAATAGGATGAGAAGGGAATATACCACAATGTTAATAGATATTATCTCTGAGTAGTAGAAAGACAGGTGATTTTTATTGGTACTGATCATTTTTTAATATTTATTTATTTGGCTGGATCGGGTCTTAGTTGCAGCATGCAGGATCTTTTGTTGCAGCACGCGGGCTCTTCGTTGTGGCATGCAGGCTTCTCTAGTTGCAGTGTGCAGGCTTCTCTCTAGTTGTGGTGTGTGGGCTCCAGAGCGTGCAGGCTCAGTAGTTGTGGCGTGCGGTCTTAGTTGCCCCGCGGCATGTGGGATCTTAGTTCCCCGACCAGGGATCGATCCTTAGCATTGGAAGGTGGATTCTTAACCACTGGACAACCAGTAAAGTCCCTGGTACTGATTTTTTAATTATAGTAAAATATACAAAACATAAAATTTACCATTTGAATCATTTTTAAGTTTACTTTGGCATGAAATACAATTCACGTTGTTGTGTAGCCGTTTCTACCATTCTTTTCCAGAACTCTTTTATCTTCCCAAACTGAAGCTAACTCTGTACTCAGTAAATAGTAACTCCTCTTTCCCACTACCCCCCCCCCCAGCCCCTGGCAACCATCACTCTATTTCTATCTCTATGAATGTGACTGTTCTAAGATCCTCATCTAAGTGGACTCATACAATATCTGTTCTTTTCTGTCTGGCTTATTTCACACTTTCACTACCTCTGTCTTCAAGGGTTCTTCTGAACCCTCTTCTCAACTAGGACCTTTACCTTGGTCCCTATCCTTGCTGGTCCTGCATCATCCAGTTTTTGCAAGAATTCTGTTAAGTCAGTTTAGCAACAAGCCCCCTAACCTTAACATCTGCTCTTAGGAATTTCCCATCCACTGACCCCCTCACCCTGCTTGTTGGTTGTAAATCCCCAGCTGACTTTGTCATATCTGGAGTTGAGCCCTCTCTCTCTCCCCCATTGTGATAGTCTTGACACCAACGGCAACAATCTTGAAAAAGTACTTTTTACCATTTTAGCAACTGTCAGAATCATTTATCTTTAGCAGCCAAAATTGCACTCATTTTTAAGGCTGAATAGTATTCCATTGTATGTATTGTTAAATTAATTAAACAAAGGGCCATTAGACTGAAGCGGCCCTAATCCATGGTAGCCTACATAAGCAAACCAAAATCTGAGCCCATAAACACCTCAAGGTTTTGAAATTGAAACCTAAGGACAGTCAGTCACAAACAGTCAACTAGGTTTTAAGCTATAGCCAATCAAATAATTTCTTTGCTTTGCTTCCTCCTTTTCTCTATAAAAGCATTTCCCCTAGCTGCTGCTGGTAGAGCACTCCTAACCACTTAAAGTTTGGTGCTGCTTGATCTGAATCGACTTTTGCTCAAATAATCTCAAAAATTTTAATATGCCTCGGTGCATCTTTTAACAGTTCATACCACATTTTGTTTATCCATTCATCCATCGATGGCTACTTGCATCCTTTCCACCTTTTGGCTCTTGTAAGTAATGCTGCTATGAACAGGCGTGTACCAAATATCTGTGCAAGTGTCTGCCTTCGCTTCTTTTAGGTATAGTCCCAGAAGTGGAATTGCCGTATCGTATGGTAATTATATGTTTAATTTTTTTGAGAAAGCAGCATACTGCTTTCCATAGCAGCTGCAATATTTTACATTCCCAATAGTAATGCAAAAATATTCCCATTTCTCCCCATCCCCTCCAACACTCGTAATTTTCTCCCTTTTTTTTTTTTTTGATAATAGTCACGCTAATAGCTGTGAAGTAGGATCTCATTGTTGTTTTGATTTGCATTTCCCTAATGATTAGTGACACTGAACATCTTTTCATGTGCTTCTTGGCCACTTGTGTATCTTCTTTGGAGAAATACCTATTCAAGTTCTTTGCCTATTTTTTAATTGGGTTTTTTATATTATTATTGTTGTTGAATTGCAGAAATTCTTTAATGTATTCTAGGTATCAATCCCAGATAGTTGACTTGCAAATATTTTCTCCCATTCTGTGGGCTGCCTTTTCACTTTGTTGCTAGTGTCCTTTGGCACACAAAATAAATGTTTTTGTGTATTCCTAAGTTTCCACAATAAACATGTAATATTTTCAAAATAGAGAGAAGAACTTTAAAAACTCTCTATGATGCTTATAAAGAGTTTTCAGTGATATGAATAAATATATATGTAATATAATATTGCTAATTAAGACACAAGAAACTCAATTATAAATATAATCAGATATCAATAATTAATAACTCTCTCTCTCTCTCTCTCTCTCTCTCTCTCTCTCTCTCTCTATATATATATATATATATATATATATACCCAGTACAAAAAGGATCAGGAAAAAAATCCATGATTTTGTTGTTTTCTCTGGGTCTTGAGATTATGGGTGAGATTTGTATTCTTTTTACTTTTCTGTGTTTTTCTAACTCCCTATTATAAATATGCATCACTTTTAAACATAGATGAAGAAAAAAATGACATTTAAGAGGTGACAAAAAAAACCCTGAACACTCAAGTATCAGATAAACTTTTCAAAAGCACAAAGAAAAGCAAAAATGATTTTTGGTCCCTTCTTTTTGTCCTTAGGGTCCCAGCCCTTCTTTTGGCAACTGGCAGCTGAGTTCCCTTACCCGGGCACTGGGAGTGAGGGAGAGAAGCACGTCTAAACGTCCCTCTCCCTCAGAAGCCGGGTCTTCAATATGTATTTCCATCTCGTGCTAGCAAGACAGAAAGAGCAGCAAATTCTTGTAAGAGATGAAAGTTTACAGTTCTATTTCTGAAGAGAATTGTGACTGAAAACTGTTACTGCCTTTATATAAAAGAGGACTTGCAGATGACAGACATTTTCTTTTACTGAGTTTTGCATTAGCTCACCTCAAGGTATGAAACTCAGCAAACACCTTCATATGCTAATCTCCAGGATGAAAGAGTAGATATAAACCACTGATCTTAAGAAAAGAACTGTAAACAACAGGGTCTTAATTCACGATTTCACTACCTCCTCTGTCACTGCTTTGGGCAGCAGCCAGAATTTACCTAAGGTGTGTGTACCTATGTACTTTGCGGTAGAATTCATCACATGCTCTTTACTGAATAATTAGGGGACTCTAGGCTGCATCTGACTACTGGACTGCAGGTTTCCTTGAAGGCAAGAGCAGTATTTTAAACCAGGTGGAACAGGTTACATTCTTGAGGCCAGAGCAGTTCCCCAGATCAGCCACTATCAGCTTGTATAGTCCTGGGAAAGTCACTTCATTTTTCTGTGGTTCAGTTTCCAGAGAGGAGTCCAGAAGCACGGCTCCTCCCGACACAAGTGCCTGGCTGATTCTCTCACCCTGTTCAGGTCTCTGTGCTCAGAGTCACCTTCTTTCTACCAACACTTCTATCTCAACCATCCCAGCCTGATTTCGTCCTTCCTGGCGCTATCACTTCCTGACGCTATCCTACATGTTTATTTGCTTATTTTTTTATGTTCATCTCTCCTGTAGAGTGCAAGTCCAATGTCGACAGGTCTTTGTTGTGTTTATTACCCACTCCCGAGTCTAGCGGCATATGGTAGATGCCCAGGAAGTATTTATTGCATGATGTAATGAGTCAACAATCATTCAACAAATCAATCACTAAAATAAGTTAGCTTCTACCTCCTTCATGTTCTGAAGACAACATGAGACTATTTTTGTGAACTTTAAAATTCTGTATCATTTTCAAAGATTGTTCATTGTGTATGCCCCCAGTGTCTAACTCAGTACTCTGCATATAGTTGGAGATTAATAAAGCTGGTGAATGGATGAATAAACTAGCACATAATGTACTTACAGTCATTCAACTTCCAATTATCTGTATTAACAAACAGGAGGCAGGCAACAGATAATTTGAAACAGAAGCTAATCTGAAGATGGGTCCCATTGGCTGGAGCGTGTGCCGTATTATTCACAGCTTGGTCTACCAATAATCACAGTCGGTCTGTGAGCCAGCGGCTGCTCTGAGCTCAGCGTACCTGATGACTCACCCTCCAGACATTTCAAGTCCCCTTTGCCATGTGTTCCAATAATGTATTCATTTCCTGCTGTCTTTTGAATACTGGCCTGGCCTGAGTTTCTCCATCCCGTCCCTTCAGCTCTGATTTACAGGCCTTTTCTCAAAGCCAGAGGCATCCAAATGCGGCCAGAGCTGGGGCAGGCTGTGCAGAAAGGCTACAGCAGAACTTGGGGGAAGCTGGGAGGGTGACTCCAGCACAGTACGTTCTCTTCAGCAAGACTTTGGCTTTTCCCCGGGACATCAAATGTCTCCTGCAGAGCAGCAGACTTCCTGGAACCCTTTGCTTTCTTCTTCTCTACTTATTACAAGTGCAGCCAACAGCTATCATTTATTTCTTGAAGCTGCTTTTGCCTTGTTCATGAATTATCTCATTTAAAGCTCAGAGCAGCCCTTGGGGATTCATAGAGACAGTCTTTCTTCTCTGACAGATGAGGAAGTGAGGTTCAGAGAGGTGAGATTCCCACCCAGGGTCACACAGCTGGACGGTGATCCAGGATTGGCCACTTCACCGCTCCTGCCCCCATACACCATCTCAATAATCTGATGTTACCTTTAACTGGACGTTTCTCCCAAAAGCGCTGGATTCTTTAAGGAGGTTTTATTAGCACTTAGGAGCCCATTTCCAATGTAGTAGTGAAGACTGATGAGAAAATAAGTTCAGGACACCAAAATTTGGTAGGAAGTTAGATGACAGACTTACCGCTTTGGTTATGTTTTGCTCAGGCCAATATTGTTAGTTTGTGCATACAATCAATAAATATTTATTGAGAGCCCACTCTGTACCCAGCAGTGTTTTAGGCTCTTGGGGGGTACAACAGTGAACAAAACTGATAAATATCTACCTGTGTGGATTTTACATTCTAGTTGAGGGACACAGAGAATAGAGGTAATAGACAGGGGAAAGATAGGGTAGGTTAGCTGGCAATACAAAAAAATGCAGTAAGGAAGGGGGGTGGCGAGCCTAGGCTTGGTGGGGTATATTCAAACAAGGACTCATGAGAAGATGGTATTTAAGGAAAACTCTGGAAGAAGCAAAGGAGTGAGCCATAAGGATATTGGCAAGAAGAGCAGTCCAGGTAGAGACAACAGCAGACTCAAAGGTCCTGGGGCAGAAATGTGCCTGAAGTGTTGAAGAAACAGCAACGAGGCCAGTGTGCTAGAGAAGAGTGAGAGAGGGGCGAGTAGGTGAGGGACGAGGTCTGAGAGGCTAAAAGCAGAGGGTTAGATCATATTGGGCAGGGTCCACAGAGAGCACTCAGTGTGTCCACGAACTGGGCTGGGAAAAGAATCACAGCTGCATCTTCACATCTAACAGGACATGTATGGTAGTCTTGCCAGAGACCAACAATGGTTGAAGGTTCTTATTCAAGTTAGGCCACTATAATCTTCACTATAATGTGGCTTTCAAAGATTAACTTTTTGATATTTTTTAAAGTATTTTTATTATATACTGCATTAATAATGAAGTGCATATATCACTATCTCCGATTTTGCTGTTTAATAGTTTGATACCTCTGTTCCACTACAATTGATGTTATGGACTAAAGGTTATGTCCTCCTAAAATTCCTATATTAAAGCCCTAAGCCCCAGTGTGACAGTATTTGGAGATAGGGGGGGCCCTTGGGAGCTAATTAGGTCATGAGGATGGGGCCCTCATGGTGAAATCAGTACCTTTAGCAGAAGAGGAAGAGAGAGATTTCCAAGGAAAAGCTATGTGAGGACACAGCGAGAAGGAAGCCATCTGAAACCCTGGAAGAGGGCCTGACCATCCTGATCTCAGACTTCCACCCTCCCGAACTGTGAGAAATACATTTCTGTTGTTTAAGCCACTCAGCCTAGGGTATGTTGTTATAGCAGCCCAAGAAGACTATGACAGCTGGTTTCATTTGAAGTCCTGTTTATTTTATTTTATGCATTTAAAAACATCCCAAGAAGGGATCTGTAGGCTCCACTATGCTTCCAGAGGGTTCCAGGGCATAACAAAGTTTAAGAATACCTCCCATGGGATCTTTTGAGTCATTACAAGAACATGGACTTTTTTTCCAGTTGGGAGAGGAGGTCATTGGTGAGGTGAATGGATGTGTTACTTGAGCTGACATATGTTTAGGGATCAGAGTGATTTCATAGTTGAGAGTATATTTTGGGCAAAAGCAAGGATACCAATTAGCAAGCTACTGCAATAATCCAAGAAAGAGATGACGATGGCTTAGACTAAGGTAATTATTTTTATTTTTTCTTAGGTCAAACAGTAACTACTGAATGAGAAGCAGACAAGGCCAAGACTGAGAAATCGCCAAGGCATTGAAGCCTACAGAGATCATTGAGAGGTGACTACAGAGTGTAGCCTGGAAGGAGACAGCAATTATAGCAGAGTAGCTGAGTACTTGTTTCTATAAACAGCATCCTTTCATCATTAAAAGATTACAAAAAGCCATTTATGGGGCAGCCTAATGCAGACAAATGAGACAGTAGAATTAGCAGTAATTAATCCCAGTTAAATCCAGTCTGAGCACCTGTGCACACCCCAACTCTCCACCCTCTCTCTTCCTTCTTAAACCCCACCCATCACTTGAGGTCAACTCTTCCTGATAAGATCGGGCTCTTTCAACATCAATTCAAATGGCATGAAACAGCAGCACACTCAGCTAGGGGCCCCAAGATGGAGGTCTGCTCCGAAAGGACTGGGCTCCAGGTGGGAAGCAAGGCATGCACTCAAGACCAGCAAAAGAGCTTAAGCAAGAACTATTGTGGGAATAAACGCCAAGCAGACAGGAAAGATTCCAGGGGCTCAGGGCAGGGAGGATGTGCTATTGGATAGGGGGACCTGGGGATCTTCACTGTCAGGAGGGGCTTGGCCTGACCCTGGAGGGATGAACCATTTGGGAGCTTCCTTCAAGCAAGGAACATGTCTTAATCATCTTTATAACTTCCATGCCTAGCTTGCACCTGTTGCCCACTGAATGGAGGCCATGGAAGAGAGTAGACCCTCCAGGTAGGAGTCACGTGTGAGCAGAGACAGTGAAGAAGGGACACAGGGACATTCAGATGACCAGGCCACTACACGGTTTATGTCAGGGTCAGCCAACCCGCAGCCTGTGGACTCAATCCAGCCTGCTGCCTGTTATACAGCCCGCAAGCTAGAATGGGCTTTACATTTTTCAAGGGTTGAAAAAATATCAAAAGATGATTCATCTTAATTGTTTTAATTTTAATTTTGAAATTCAAATTCAGTGTCCGTAAAGTTTTGTTGGAACATCGCCATGCCCATTCATTTACATATTGTCTGCGGTTGCTTTGGTGTGACAGTGGCAGAACTGAGTAGTTGTGACAGAGACCATCTGGCCCACAAAACCTAAAATACTTACAATCTGGCCCTTGACAGAAAGTTTGCCAAACCCTGCTGTGCGTGCATGGCTCGCCCTAGAATTATGCAGTGCACAACCTATATCACCAGACGTGCAGCCCTGGCCTGAGATCTTAGTACTGACTCCAGGTTGGTTTCCACCTTGTGCGTCCTTTAACTTAGGCCGACCCCTTACCACTCTGCTCCACTCATATGCCTTCTTGCACATCAGAGATTTTGCACACACTGCTGAGACTGCCAGGAAGTCTCCTACCAGGTCATCACATGCCAGGATGCCCTCTTATCATTCAGGACTCTGTTCAGATGCCTTCTCCACAGAGGAGCTTTCCCTCACTATCCACTTAGGGCTCTGACTTCTCTTCTTCCCACCATTTATTGTTCTCTGAAATGGCCTCTGTGCGCATTTGTAAACTTGCTTACGTCCATCTTCCCCACCAGAATACAATCACCTGCAGAGGAAACCCTGGGTCTTGTCACTGCTGTGTCTCCAGCTCCTGTCATGTAACAGGAGCTCGAGAACTGTCTCTCAAATGAAATTAAGAATTCCATGCTGGGCTTCCCTGGTGGCGCAGTGGTTGAGAGTCCGCCTGCCGATGCAGGGGACACGGGTTCGTGCCCCGGTCCGGGAAGATCCCACATGCCCACATGCCGCAGAGCGGCTGGGGCCCGTGAGCCATGGCTGCTGAGCCTGCGCTCCGCGACAGGAGGGGCCACAGCAGTGAGAGGCCCGCGTAGCGCAAAAAAAAAAAAAAAAAAAAAGAATTCCATGCTAATAGAAATCTTTAAAATACCAAGGGACACAAGAGTTTATGATGTTATTCTGTTTTTAAGTGTCCTAAGCTGTAATCCAGAATGAAGAGGCTCAGCAATTATATTTTATTTGTAAAATAACGGCTACTGAGGAAATTGCCATTTCATCATTTGGTATCCATCCCATAAAATGTTCTGTGAGAAAGACCTTACAAAATTTAATGCTAAGAAAGTAAAAATTGTTGACACTCCTTACCGACACCTACTCTTCCTGACTATAAGACTAAGAGAGCCGTCACATTTCCCATTCTGAATTGGCTTCCAGGAAGCTGAGATGTTATTCTATTTTTATATATGTTTGAAATTTTACTTAAGAAAAAGTAAAAAAAAAAAAATTGCATAGAGCCAACCTACCATTCAGGTGTAAAAGCAAAATGAAAACATTTTAAACAAAAAGCAAACAAAAGCCACAAGGAGACACCACGGCAAATTACAAGACTCGTGCCATGCCCGTTCTGCTGTCTTCTGCCAAAACTGGGTTTTGGGTCTAAGAAATAAAGACCATCTCACAGAAAAACAGTGTGATACCCGGGACTCTTTCAGTTGCAAGCGTCAAAATCTAAATTCAGACTCATTTAAGAGAAACAAAACAGAATGTAGGGCTCACAAAGCCGGAAAGTGCAAGGGACATACTCCCTTCAGGCACAGAGGGATTTAGGGATCTAATGGCTGTCTCTGGGTCACGGCCTCTCTCAGAGCCGCTTGGCTGGCCTCACTTCACTCTCAGAAAGCCTCTCTGCGTGGCTGCAGGATCTCATGGTCCTAAAGGGAAGGAACACATCCTTCATTCCTGCGAGGACTGTCAGGAAAGCTCTGGTGACTCTGACTGATCCAGCTTGGGTCACACGCCCTTCGGGAACCAATCACTGGGGCCGAGAAGGTGGAGTCCTCTGGCCAGCCTGGGCCACTGGGGCAGAGTGGCATGAATATTGTGGAACAGGAGAAGGAGGGTTCCCCCAAAGAAAGGGATGCTGGACTACGCATAGGAAACATGGAATGGGGTTTGGTGCTAAGACCTGACGTTCTCAATAGACTGTAGAGGAACAGAGGTCAGGAAACTGACTCTGGGGGTAGAGCCAGGCAGGTGGGCACCCAGCCAAAGATTATGGAGCTCAGGAGCTGTTCCTTCTGTCAATCTTGGATGTTACTAGGTGACTTAAGACAAGAAACAAGGCCACTCAGTGTACCATCCAAAACCAAGAAAACAATTCAGACCTGAGGATGAAGCCAGCACCAGGAGTACCGCAGGTGAGGCAAGAGCTTTGACGCAGGGTCAGCCCCAGAGCCCAGGGACTGTTCAAATTCAGGACTGCACGGACACTGAAGGAAGCAACAGACGGGGTGACTGACATGAGCGCCTTCGCACCTGCCTGGGTCCAGGACGTAGAAGTCAGCCACCACACAGCCTCAGTACATGCTGCACCATGTCCCTGGGGACAACGGAGGCAGCAGAAGCAGGAGCTTCACGCAGATGTGCGCAGTCAGAAAGGAAATGGCCAGGAGCCTTCAAACAGGAAAGGGAACGAGAGAGAAGCAATAAAAAGAAAAAGAATTGGAGCTCAAAATGACCCCCTGTCCTGCCTCCCCTCTCATGATTAGCTTCCCCATCTTCTATCCAACAGGCCTGCAGTTTTCTCACCTGCAGAAAAGGGAGAGTAACAGCATGTGCTTCGTGGGTTTCTTGAGTGGAATGAAAGACATAGTTGATGCAATGCAGTTAGCACAGTGCCTGACACAGAGTAAGCATTCAGTACATGCTTATTTTGCGGTATTTATAGTAGTAGTGATATTAGATGTGTACTGGGGGTGAATGAAGGAGCGGATGAATTCATTCGCAGGTAGCTACATGGCTCCCTTCAAAATGACATAGCCCCCTGATTTATACAAAGAGGAGTTCCTCTTATTATTTTTCTAGTTAACTGAAAAAAAATCCAATTTGTGCAAACTCTCCATCCGCCTCTTGTTGCATCCTGTGCAAACGGCTTCCTTAATTAAAAGATCTTAATCACAGCACAGCTTTTCCCACAGAGCTTTCCGAGGGGAGGCAAGATCTGCCAGGGTGTGTCCTGCAAAACGTCGGAGTGAGGGAGTCACCTGCCTCTGCAGGCACCTCGGGAACTCCATAGCATGGAGGTCCCTCTCCCCCAGTCTCAATCCCCACTCCTACCTGGCATCACCCCTTTCCTCTCCTCCTAACAATCTTCACTCTCTTTGAGACTCTGTCTCTTCTTCGTTGCCCCTCTGTCTCGACCTATCTTGGTCACTAGGTCATCCTGACCTCTGTGTTCCCTCACTATCTCCCTTTTCCAGGTTCTTCATGTTGAGGCTGGTGACAGGTGCTGCTTCCACAGCCTTTGGACTTGGTTACTATGGAAACTCCTCTAGAAACCAACACATTGTTCAGTTGATGATGCATCATTGCATAGCTTCCACCTGGGGGCCTTTCCTCCAGTCCCTCCTTACATCTTGTTCAGACCCAAGTGTGTTCAATTTCCTCTTTTAAGATATAGATATACAGCCCCAGATTTCCCTCCTCCAAGAAGTTTCGATCATGGTCATGACGATGACGACAATGACGATGACGATGATGATTGCTAAGTCCTCCCAGCTTGTATAGAGCTCCCTCCAATCCCCAGCCTCTGAGGCCATCACTGGCATGGTACATTTAGCCCCAGCTGGCCCGTGACTGAGCCGCAGTCCTTAGAGAGACTCCACCACCATGAATCTGTCTGTATCTGCCCTCCCTGGGAGCAGTCAGGTAACCATTGAATAAAATGGGGTTAGCTTTCCATGGGGTCATATTTGAACAGAGTCTATCACAGCTTCATTTGACATACTTTAGGCCAAAGTTGTGACCCAATCATAGTTTATAAAAAGAGATGGTTTGGTCCAGATGTCCAGGAGAATGTAGATTCTGAGGAGTCTGAGGCAAGGGTTAAAGTTAAAGTCAGGGAACTGGTTGTTGAGCTCCGGACACTGAGCAGGTGGGAGGACCCTCATCTGCAGGTGGGACCTGCAGACCATCTTCTGGATGGATATCAGTGGTGGATGGGCCACCAGGGAGTGTGAGTCAGGAGGAGTGGGGAAGGAAAGGACAATATTTTCAACTTAAAGAGGACCATAGAGATCTCCTATTCCATGATTTTTCATGTAGTTTTTGAGCCTCAGAGCCTTCTTCAAACAAAATATTTTGCAAAAGCCCCAAACAGATGTTGTCTGATTTACTTCATCATCTAGTTCAGAGAAGCCTTGCCTAGCTTATAGAAATCATCGTTTTGTAGGTCAAAGTTGGTAGAATATTGACAATTTCATGTAGTTCAAATGAATAGAAATGCTTCAGGATACATTTTTATCAATATTTACCAGCGCTGGCAGCCTCACCACTCACTTTTACTCTAAGTCTAAGGAACCACAAAGTTTGCCCTGGATTCTCTATGCTTTTCCTTCTGTGAACATCAAACAAACTGGCAGCCTTGGTTCGGATGGTGGTTTTCCAATCATTACCAGAACATGATAGAAGGATCAAACACAGGCTATGCTATGGAACATGAGTAGGTGCTTTGAGAATCCACATTGTCCCAGAGACAAACAGGGGAAATGTGTGTATTCGCGCAGCTGTCATTTCTTCCCCACATGCAACTATTTTCATGGGATGAAATTCATGCAAGTGAATGTTTTATAACCCAAGGAATACTCTCTCCATGGCAGCAGAGGCAGAGTGACTACACGTTGTTTCTTTATTACTAAACTTATATTACTAATTACAAATGTAATAAAAATCCATTATATAATACAACATAGATAATACAGATTTAAAAAAAGAAAAAGATGTGTTTCGACCACCAACAATCCTATTCTATAGAGAGAGCTGTTGTTAATAATTTGATACATTTCCTTCCAATCTTTTTTCAAAAAAATAGAAATACACTGCAAATATAAGTAAACATTGGGTGGCATATATTTTTAACAAAAGTAGAGTCACACATACTTATTGATTATAACTTTTTTTCACTCAGTATCATATTGTGACCATGTGTTTATATCAACAAATATGTCTTTACATCAATATTCTCAATGACTGTGTGATGATACATTGTACAGTATAAATGATGAACTAGTTAGCCGTATGCTAATTGATGTACATTAAGAGTCTTTTTTCCTTTTTATTATAAACATCACGTTGATAAAAGTTCTTGTACACATATCTCTGTTTATTTGCCCAATTATTTTCTTTGAAAAGGAAAGTAGCATCGTTGGACCAAAACAGTACACACTAGTGTGGACACTGTTGGTTAGCTAACCAAACCCCCATCCGGAGCACCAATCCCTAGTCACATCATGCACTGACCACGGCTTTTATTTTCTGTATCTGATGACATCTGGGTCCTTGCTGACTTTGGAGAGACAGCCTCCCCACCTCCTTCCAGGGTGAGCTACTTCTTAATGATAGTAAAAGACTTTTTACTATCATTAAGGCACTTTTCAAATAGGAACCAACCAGCCCAGAGCGCACACCCCACCACCTCCTTTATTGGGCTCTCACACTTGGGGTCGCTCCCCACCTACCCTAATACCTCAGGGCCAGGTATCAGGCAACTCGGGACAGCCCCTGGGCCCCAGAGTCCACTGAGCTTATTAAAACTAGCCAATCAAAGCCTGCTGACCCTTCCTCAGCCGTTCCTTCCCATGCAAATCACAATCTCACTCACATCTTCCCCTTTGTCCCTCTGACTCCTGACTGACCCTGGTGCTTCCCCATGTGGCATGTCCCTTTCTCCTGGAACCTATGAGTTACAAACAATCTGTTCAATGGCAATCATCTCCAGTTCCTGTTGGCCTTACTGTACCTCGAATTTTCTATTAACACACTACACGGGCAGGGGGTGGGACAGAGGCCTGTCCACCTCTCTTTCTTTTTTGACTGCTGCAGAGCCTGCACACGGAAAGTATTGGGCTGGCCGAAAAGTTCACTCGGGTTTTGCCAGAAGACGTTATGAACGAAATTTTTGGCCAACCCAGTATGTTGGCATGGCATGCTCTGTGTTTCAGAGTGACTGTTCTCTGGTAACAGGAGGAGGGCTTGGGCCCAGCATTGACCACTAACAGGACAGGCTCATCAACAGCCCCACACCTACCACCTTCTCTGGTTACATCTCCATCTGCCGCTCCCTCGAAGGGAAGCTGTATGACATCCTCTCCTGCCACATCTTGCCAGCTGGCTTCCCATAAACGGGTATGAACCCCTGGTGGGCAGGCTTCTTGAACCTGTACCTTGATGCAGTTCCAAATGCATGGCTTAGCTCTATGGGCGAGGACAGAAGTCAGAAAGTGAAGGGAGCAAAAAGAATGCATTAGACCAAACAAGTTGGTACTATTGGAAGCGGTGCAGAAAACATTTTAAATCATAGGTGTTGGAGTTAGACAACCTGAATTAGAGTCCAGTTCCATTGTTTGTTGTTTTGTGAGTTTTGGAAAATTTCTTAGATTCATTGAAGGTCAATGCCTTCATCTCTAAAATGGAAAAAAAAAAAATTCTGTCTTATAAGGCTGCTATTAGAATTAAATGAAATCATACATGTAAAACACTCTATTAAAATTCTTTCAGTTGCAAGTGACATAAATTAAGGCCCCAAAATCATATTAGGTCACGTAACCTGGAAGTCCAGAGTGGTTAATTTCAGGCAGTGCTGGATCCAGGGGCTCTAAGGGCATGACCAGGCCTCAGTCTTTCTCTCTGTTGCCCTTGGCTTACGGTCCTTTGCAGAGAGACTTTCTGCATGTAGTACCTAACTGGCCCCTGGAGACCCCAAGCCCACCTTGTCCCTATGGCTTGTGATCCCAGTAGAGCAAGGGTGATTGACCTAGCTGGGTTCCGGTAGGAATCCCAGGAAGGTCTCCAATTGGTCCAGCTTGACTCACGTGTCAGCCCTCAACCAATCATCTCTGCGGTCAAGACCAGCCATCTGGAGAGTAACACCAGGAGTGGACCGGGTGGTTGCCTAAAGGTGGGGATGCTGAGACCAGCACCTCTTGTCCATTACAAGTTTTGGCAGAAATTGGAGCTGAGTTTACAAACTGGTACCCTTTGGGGAAACTCTGACCAGCAGACACGTTCTGTGTGGCTCGCAGTGTTGTCAGCAATGGACATTAATTGACCACATTAAATATTGCTATGGGGAGTGTAATTTATCACAACTCTCATGAAGGGCAATGCAGCAATAACTATCTAAATTAAAAATATACAGTAAGTCCCCTGCATACGAACGAGTTCCGTTCTGAGAGCACGTTCATAAGTCCAATTTGTTCGTAAGTCCAACAAAGTTAGCCTAGGTACCCAACTAACACAATCGGCTCTATAGTACTATACTGTAATAGGTTTATAACACTTTTCACACAAATAATACATAGAAAACAAACACAAAGAATAAAGAAAACATTGTTAATCTTACAGTACAGTACCTTGAAAAGTACAGTAGTACAGTACAACAGCTGGCATCCAGGGGCTGGCATCGAGTGAACAGGCAAGAAGAGTTACTGACTGGAGGAGGGAGAGGTGGTGGGAGATGGTAGAGCTGAAGGATCCTCAGCAATAGGAGATGGAGGGCAGGCTGCAATGTCACTCACGCCTGACGTGGATGGCACAGGTTCTGGTTCCTTGCTGGATTCAATTTTATCTACCCTCTTGAAAAAACGATCCAGTGATGTCTGGGTAGTAGCTCTTTTTTTCTCGGCATAGATGACAGGGTAGCACTGGATCGCATTCTGAACGGCTGCTGCAAACTTCGTGTACTGTTCTACATTCAGGTCCTATACCTCAAAAACTAACAGTGCCTCCTCAAATAAAGAAAATCCCCTTGCTATTTCCTGTGTCATGAACCTCTTCAGTTCTTCAGCAGCACCAGCTACATCGCTGCTGCTTTTACGCTTGCTTCCAGACATCCTGGGCTTGAAATAAAGATACTGTACTACTGTACTCTATACAGTACTGTACAGTAAAGTACACAAAAGCACAACCACTTGTAGAGGATGCACACACCTGACAATATATGCCAGACACGTGAACTAACTTATGTGATTGGACATATGAAGGCATGTCCACATCTTTGAAAGTTTGCAACTTGAAGGTTCGTATGTAGGGGACTTACCTGTATGCTTTTGACCCAGGAATTCCACTTCTAGGAATTTATCCTACAATTCATTCACACATGTATATTAATAGTTCCAGGAAATGACTGCATAGAAAGTTGCATACAGTTTATAAGAGCAAAAGACTGGAAACCACCTAAATACCCATCAACGGAAGATGAGTTGAAGGAAGCAGGATAGACTGATTCAAAGGAATTTTAGAAATGAGAAAACATGACAAAAATTATCTTGAGGACCTGATATTGACCAATCTGTAAAATATTTATTTTGTTGGGTAAAAAAGCAAAGTGCAACATAGGGCGTATAGCATGACGCATTTGTTTAAGAACTGGGGAACTCTGCGTGTGTGTGTGTGTGTGTGTGTGTTTGTGTGTGTTTGTGTGTGTGTGTGCGTGCTTTCATGTGCCGGGAAGGATTCAGGAGAAATCGGTAACACTGGTTATCTGCTGGGGAGAGGGGTAGGTCTGGAGGATAGATTGAAATGTCAACTTTCCCCTGAATATTGTATTTGATTAGCTTCTACTTACGTTATATTTTTGAACCATGTGAATATATTACCTATATTAAAATAAAGTAAAAATATCATTAACCAAATAATATAATGTTAAGTACTTTGTAGGGCTGAGGTTTATATTTGGAGTTCAAAACACAGCCTGGAATCTCAAAGGAAAAAGACCTCAACACATTTACTTCTTCATCTCTTCCTCCACATCGCTGAACATCTAGGTGTTTAAGAAACACATAGGGATGGTTTCTGTGGGGTGAAGTGAATCAGGGTAGGCTTACTGATCAAAAATTCCAACAGGCACTTGAAAGATGAAGAAGAGCTCAACGTGTGCAAAAGGAGAAGGGTTTCCAGGCCAAGGGAACAGCACAGACTAAAGCCTATGCATTTGCAGAAAACATTATGAAGGGACCAGGCTAAATTCCAAGAAGGTGGAGGAGGCTGTGTGCTGGGAGCAGGCAAGACTAGGGAGGTCGGCTGAGTCAGGTCACTACGAAGCGCTCAGGCTCTACCCCACAGGCAACATGAGGCAGGGCAGTGTTCCATGCCACGTTCAGCAGGGATGAAGGGAGCCAGGCCTGACCAAACCACAGCCCCAGGGGCTAATGAAAAGGCCCAGCACCCGGGGACCAAAAATGCCCCCTCTTTGTTGGCTTGGTTTTCACAGGCCGTGTTTGCGGTCTTCCAGTTATAGCATTCTGCCTTAGAAAGGAAGAAGCCAATTACCCCTGCCCCTTGGAGCCAGCTGTATTTATCTCTCCTCCTTCCAAGTCCCCATCTGCAGTGGGTGGTGCAGGGTGCCTCCCAGGGCAGGGCCAGCCCAGCCCACACCTTCCTGTTTGTGACCCACAGCATCTTCTGTTTCTGGAAGGCACCACACTGTGTAGCAAAGCTGTAAAGAGGCCAGCCATCCTGGAACCTCACCCTCAGGCCCCAAGGCTCTCCTTGCCCTCCTCCACCTCCCCTCCCAGACCTCTCTTCTCACAGTTTCTGTCTGCTCTTCCCATCATATCTTGTCCCAGACATGAATTATCCCTGTCCACAAGGATGACTGGGTCGACCAGATGACCTGTCTGCCCTGCTGTCTCACCAAGGGGCCATAGACTGAAAACACCTGTGGGAGGTGCTCTGTTCCAGGAAAGTGTCCTGAGGTGGGGCAGCATGAGGAGGGAGCGGGGATTTGAAAGGGCCTCAGGCCCCCTGAAAGCCCACCTCCCATGCTGGCTCCCGCTCAGCCCAGAGCAAGCCCAGCCGGCCATTGGGGACTTTGATGTTCTACAGGTTCAATCTGAAAGAAAGACTCAACAAAATAACACTTTCTCACTTTTAAAAAATTACACATGTAATTTCTATTGATTATTTTTTTTAAATCAGAACATAGAAATCAGCAAAAGAGAGAGAGGGAATATAAAACAACCCGTGAACCAACTATCCTAAAACACTGATGCTTATTGTTTTGGTATATATCCCTAAGGTTGTTTTTTATTTTTTTTCAAAAGTAGAATCATACTGTGTATTTTGCTTTATAACCTGAGTTTCCACTTACCAAATCATAGCCATCTTTCTACAATATTAGATATTCTTCTACAATATCACCTTTAATCAGCTTCATAGGACCCCACTATTTAGATGCACCACAGTATATATAACCAGCAGCCCTCCCTTACTACTTTATTCCAATTTTTTGCTCTTGAAATCAGTGTTCCAGTGAATAGTCATATACTGGTACCCTTTATGCTTGCTCAGTTATTTCCTTTATGATCAGCTTATAGGAGGAAAACTTCTGGAGGAAGGGCTTGTGCTCTTTTAGGCATTTGAGTTATTCTTCCAAATGATAAACAATAAAATTTCTCCACAGAATTATATCCCATCCCAGCAGCTTGTCAAAGGTATGGTCCCCTCGATTGACCATACCTACCCTGGGGACGGGAGGTGACCGTGACCAGCAGAGCAGCCTCAAGGAGGGACGGAGAGCCACAGGGAGCACATGAATTAAGCCGTGTAAGGAACCCAACCCGCTAGGTCAACAGCTTCATTTTCATCATGGTGATACTTATGTGTTAAAGCACTGCCTCAGTCCTCGTAAATCCCCAAGGAGGTAGAAGTCCTGTTTCCAGCTGAGGAAACCGAGACTCAGACCGGTTTGCATGCCTGCTCAGTGTCACGTAGCTGGCAGGAGTAGTGCCAGCTCCAAAGGAAGCCATCTGGTCCTGCCACGTCCTGAAAAGAGGAGGGTGCTGACTGCAGGGCAACTGGGAGAGCCCTCTTCTTGTCCCCTACCTCCTGCGCCCCAGGTCACTGGCATAAACACAGGCCACTCAGAGCCAAGGGCAAGTTCCCAGGTGACTTCCTTACAGCAGCTTTCCAGGAAAAGCTGGCATGAAGGGCTGGAATTCAAATTCAAACCATTTTCACGTGCAGTTGGTGGTGAGAAACAGCGCTGACGTTTGGGTCATTCGACTCACAGCTCCCTGTCGTGTGCCCAGCACGTGCCTAGACCACCCCACTAGAGACAGTGGCAGATGTAGAAGAACTTTAACACTCAGGTTTCCAGCAGAGGCTGGAAGGAATGACTGAAGGCCACGAGTTGTGGGCTGCTCCTCTCACCCTTGGACAAGAATCAGTGTTGGTTTTGATATTATGATTGGAAGCAGCTAAATAAACAACAGTATCTGCAAAGCCAACATCCACTTCTTCCCTGCCCTTCTCATCTTAAGAATCTGATCCCCATGTAGAAACATAGCTTCTATTGTTGAATGGTTGTGCCACCTGAGATGTAGCTTCCAGTTACAGGCAGAAAGGCACTGGCAGACTCTGCCTAGGAGAAATATTCCTGTCACATAAGAATCCCCCTATTAATCAAAAATCACATTGTGGCTTCGAGAATGAAGTTTCCTTGACTACTCTTTAATAATAAGCCCGAGATAAGATAAAATTGGTAATTGCGCTTTCTCTTCTGATGGGAGATAATACAAAAGTGGTATAGAAATTTGGCTTGACTTAAAAGAGTACATTCACTTGGCTAATAGGCTTCCATTATGTGGTCTTTACTTATTCATTCATTACGATTTTTGCCACATCTGGAAAACCTTAATTGGAAGTTACTTATTACATTGTTCCTGAGTGTTGGCCGCAGAGGAAAGTTTTCGATAATCAAAGACGGTTGAATGCGGTAGAAGCCCGAGATTTTCTAGACAGTGAACCCTGAGGAAGTAGACCACCTGCACCAAGCACGGGAGAGGGTTTCTCCTCAACAGATGACCTTCAGATCAGAGATTAAGAACGAATTTCAGGTTGACAAAACTCAGATTTTTTTCAGTGGAAGAAAGTGCAATAAACGGATTCTAAATACTATGTTGACATGCGCATTTTATTTCTTTTATAATCCATGTTGCAGAGGGCAGCTGACCCTCAGCTACTGTCCACAGGCAAGGGAGAACAATCAGATGCAAGGATATCCTTCCGTTTATAGGTTTGTGAGATTTTTCCAGCTTTCAGATTATGCCTTAATCACCAGTCATTAATGCCATTAATCAATCAAATCATATTTACATTGCTGACACCAGCGTGCCGAACTCAAGTAGCACTTTCACAAGGGAATATTCCTGGTTGAGATGCAAAGCCCAACAAACACCTAACGTAATTTGTGTAATTGAAGTAGGAAGTGCAGCTCGACAGGCATTCAGTGGTTCCCATCAGCGCCACCTGGGGTTTGATCCTGCCCTGGAACTCATCTCAGAGGTATGGACTGACTCAGCATTAGGTTATATCTGTGTTCCAGAGAGCTCTGTGAAAGCGTTTCCCTGGGCCTCACTTACGTTGCAGAACAGAAGAGTTAGAAGCAGATTTGTCTGTCCAAGTCATTCTTCAGCTTTGATTTTAACCATAAAATGAGAATGTGTTCATTTGCATCTGGAAGTATATGTGAGCCATACTCAATCCAGATAGCAGATCTACGAGAAAGGCTGGCAGAGGTTTACCATCGCCATCGTTATCACCATCACCTTCTGAGAGATGCCAAAGCCAGAGGATTCTGCTCGTGCCCAGCACCGCCCAGCTGGTAAGTGGTAGAGCATGTCAGGAGCCCAGCCTCCTGACTCCTCCTACCCTGCTCCAGAGGTGCCAACTGCGTCGGAGGGACCCAGGGGTAAAGTCCTCTCTACACAAGCAGATGGTCCACTTTGGGCTAAACGGAAATCTGTAAATCAACTCTTCCCTTCAGATTTGGCATACAACATATTTATAGAGCTTGGATCCTTCCTCAGAGAAGCGTCTTGTGAAAACTACTTTCTGTAGCTAAGCTTGAGTCTAAGTTCTGCCTGCCCTTAGAGGTCTCTTGAATGAAATCTCAGGAGACTGATAGAATGAGATGGTAGCCACCCCTGCATACATTTTTATGGTGGCTCGTCCATCTCTCCTTTCCAAAATCGCCACCATGAATTAAGAGCACACGAGAACAGTACCTAGTCTTGGCACAGACTGGTGAAAAACTGCACCAAAATAGAGAAAGCATCTCACTGCACATCCGCAAGGCGTGATTCCCAGGAGCTTGTGTGGGGAAATCTAGCAGAAAGCAAACGGAATATGCTGTGGAGGGCCTTCCAGCTGCTACCAGAAGCAATGGAAATCAACACACCCCAGCTAGAGCTCCTGGGATACTCTGGCCTCTGTCACTTATTCACTCAACAAACAGTGTAGAATATCCCCCTTGCACCAATCAAAGAGACCGCCATCACACCCCTAAAGGAGCTCACAGTCTGGGGTTGGGGGGAGGAGTTGGCAGAAAAGTCACTACAAGATTATTGAATAATCAGCTTTGGGGGTCACAGTCCAAATGGGATAAGAAGAGACCCCAGAAGGGCAGACCTCACCCAGACTGGGGGGCAGGGAGGTGGGAAAGCCTTATCCATGGAGGCAGTGCTTGAGCTGATTCTTGAATGATGGGTAGAGGCTATCCAGATGGTCACACGAAGGAAGGCCATTCTAGCAGGGCCACAGCATGTGCAAATGCACAGAAGCTAGAGGAACGTGAGGCAGGCACCATGGGGGTGCTGAGGAACTGAAAAACCTGCCCGAGTCCTTTAGCAACTCCAGGAGCCCATCCTCCCATCGGTGGAATACTCTAGGACTCATGAATGTTTACTGAACATGACCAGCCATCACCAGAGCCCTGGGCACTCAGATGCTGGGCAGCTAGAGCCTGGTTCAGCATCTGACACCAGAGGAAGGTCAGTGTGGAGCCCATACCGGCCCATGTCACACTAGAGGTCCCTGGAGAACTTCCTTGAATTCTCTCTTCCTCGGTTTCCTCATCTTGCAAATTGGATTAATAACACCTTCTCCGAAGTTTTTCCGAGCATTTAAAATAATGCCTATGACACACCTGGAGCAAAGGTAACAGGAGCCCCATATACGATTGTTTCATTGCTGTTGTTATGATGGGGCATCTTGGCTGGATCTGGGATGATCCTGGAGCCACAAAGGCAATGCCATCCATCCCACACTCACCTGCTGATTTTGAGTTAATGGCAGGCTTATGGGATGGCAGTGTTCATATTTCCAGAGACCTGAAAGCTGTACTCTGCCTTGTCATGAGGCTTACCTCTCCTTCAAAGCCCACAGAATCCAGACACCACCATTTTTCTCCCCTGGGCCTTCTGCCCATGGTTCCCTGTGATTTAAAAGAATGCACCCTCCCTTTATTATTAGTTGGAGCCAAAAAAGAATTGCAAAGGTTAAGTCTGTCGGAGGGAAGAACAATGTCACATTCTCAAGACAAATAGAAATGTTGTTGGAGAGTCTACCGTTTGGATTGATGGTACCACCTCCCTGCTGCCCTAAGATTTGAATCAGTAGTTTTTCTTCTCCAGCTTTCTTTCTCCCTCAGGTGCTTCCTCTTTTACCAATCAATTTTAGTGGGTCTTTTGAGGTAAGAAAATTAACTTTATTTATGACAGGGATGGCTGTTCTTGCCCACTTTCACTAACTCTCCACTGCTACCCAATAGATCCTGCCATTAACTCAAAATCAGCACTGAGGGTCCCGCATCCCAGGAAAGCCCTCAGCCCCAGGCAGTCTGGGACCATTGGGCAGCCTTGCTTGGGTACCAAGCAGTCCTTATGAATCTCAACTCCACTGTGTATTGTGACCTTGGGCAAGTTACTGACTCTCAACCTTCATTTCTCATCTTTAAAATACTGATACTATACCTATCACACAGTGGTGAATGCTTGTCACATAGTAGACAATAACTAAAGGACAACTGTTTTCTTTATTTAGTATCATTGTTCTCTCCCTTTCTGACTCTGAAGGGATGTCCTATTGCTGAGGACTTTCGCCATCCCCATGAAGAGCCCATGCAGATTCTAACTCCTAAGCATTTGTTGACTCCAGTCTCCCTTACGGGAATAGCAGCCTTCTATTCTACATCTCTATCAACCTACTGTGTCTCTCCTCCAAAACCCTGGGCAAGAGACACCCTCCTTCGGGAAGCCTTCCTAGATTGACTCTTCCTGGGTCCAGTCACGTTCTTTTTTGGTCTCCCAGCAGGAAAGAGAAAGCACACTCAGATGAGATCCCAAGGAGAATTTTAACAGAGGGACCATGTACAGAAATATGATCCACCATGGGAAACCAAAGCCCCAGAGATCAGCAACAACAGAAAGCTGTATCCACCCCTTGGCCTGAAGGGAATTGTGTTCTCGGAGCCTGGTGAGAGCTGGAGTCAGGCTGGAATTGGCCAAACCCAGGAGCCAGAGCAGCCAAGGGGGCCTGGGTGTTGCAGTGCATGCAGGTCAGCTGTGGCCCCAGAGCACAGGACAGGGATCTGGGGTGGGGGCATGAATGAAATGCCCATCGACAGATGAATGGATAAAGAAGATGTGGTACATGTATGTAGTGGAATAGTACTCAGCCGTAAAAAGAAATGAAACTGGGTCATTCGTAGAGATGTGGATGGACCTAGAGTCTGTCATGCAGAGTGAACTAAGTCAGAAAGAGAAAAACAAATATCGTATATTAATGCATATGGGTAGAATCTAGAAAAACGGTACAGCTGAACCTATTTGCAAGGCAGGAACAGAAAGGCAGACATAGAGAACGGACGTGTGGACACAGTGGGGAAGGGGAGGGTGGGATGAATTGAGAGATTAGGTTTGACATAAAAACACTACCATGTGTAAAATACATAGCTAGTGGGAACCTGCTGTATAGCCCAGGGAGCTCAGCTAGGTGCTATGTGATGGCCTAGAGGGGTGGGATCGGGGGAGGAAGGTCCAAGAGGGAGGGGATGTGTATATGCATGTGGCTGCTTCACTTCGCTGTGTGGCAGAAACTAACAAAATACTGTAAAGTCATTGTACTCCAGTTAAAAAATAAAAGACTAAAGCACACCCCTGTTAGTCCAGCTCCTCCATTAGGCTCTGCAAACAGGATAACGGGGGAGGAATCTGCTATTTGTGAGACACACATTTTCCATTTGAGGATCCGTGGTGGAGGCTATGGTCACATCCTACGATGTCCTCATAAACCTTAAACCATGTCTTCGTCACCCTCTAGATTTCCCTCTAGCTGGCAGAGAGCTTGCCACTTATTGAGCACCTACTACGTGCCATGCACTGAGCCTCATTTGATCTGCACAACAATCCTGTAAGGGCTCCCGGTTTACAGATGAGGAAACTGAGGCTCAGAGAAGCTGAGTCTTGCCCAAGATCACTCAGCTAGACCTGCATCCAGCTCTGGCTGTGAAACCATCGATTTGTGTCACAAGACTCCATGGTTTTCATGAAAGAGCACCAGCCCTAGCTCCCTCCACCCTGGCCAGCTACCCACAGGCCTTGTTCAGGCCTTTACTATTTATCTATGTGCACAGGGCTGGTTGATGGGATCTACTCAGCCTTCAAACCTGAACCCAATGTTAGATGCACCCACACAGATGGGCACTCTGTGTGGTTATTTGTCCTGTTATCACCTCCTGAATGGTGTTGGATAGAACCAGCTGCACGGTGCACGTCCTTCACCTGGAACTTTCCTTCCATGGGTGAGACACCGGAATGAAGCCAAGACACGCTTCGTCCACAGCATGGGAGTCCAGTGGTCTAGCCTGGAAAGGGACCCGACTTCTCAGCCTCAGAAATGAGAGGAAGGGAATTCTCTGGCAGTCCAGTTGTTAGGACTCGATGCTCCTACTGCCGGGGGGCTGGAGTTCGATCGCTGGTCATTAAGATCTCGAAAGCCCTGTGATGTGGCCCCCCCCAAAAAAAAAAAGAGAGAGAGAGGAAGTTTCTGCCACTCTCTGTGATCCACACCATGAGGAACTCCTACACAAGAAATGGGACTAAGAGGTAGAGTGGTCAAAACAGAAGGAAAACCGACAAATGTCCACTACTGGGTAAAGTCTTTTAAAAATAAACAAGATTCTCACACCATGGAGGCTTTTGAACACGGTTCTGCCTGAACTGGGGAGAGAAGAGGAGATGGGCTGGCGTCCGCTCCAGCTTTCATTCTGAGTTCCGCGGTGAGCAAGCTCGGGGTCAGCGTGAAGCGCTGGTGGCTTTGCTATTTTCAACAGGAGCACAGAACAGACCTTGGAAAGCTGTGTTGTCCATCTCCCTGCTTCTGAACGCAGCCACAGGGTCTTCCTGGTCGCCATGCCAAGGCCCTTGCCCGTCTCACATTCTTCTTTCCATCTAGCCTCCATCTCTCCTGCTGCATGCAGTAGGGCAGCCCATTTCCTCTCTTCCCAACCTTGTGGAGATGGAGAACAGCTGGGTCCTGATCCTCCAGAAAATAACTTTTCAGAGATTTGTTTTAGTGGAAACACCAGGGTCCTGAAGAATTTTCCCCTTTGTTTGAAAACAAATGACTTCCTCCTAGGGCCGCTCTGAGGGGTTTCCACCTGAGCTGTGGTAACTTCAAAGGCACCCCACATTTCTGTTGCAGAGGCCAGGGGGCTGTCTGGGACCTCCTCCAGCTGCTTCTGCCCGAGGCTCTGCAGCCTCTGCCTCAAACCTACCCCTTGGCAGCCGGGGGCAGGGTCCCGTGCACACGTGTGATGGACTAGGTGTCTGCATTTGCACAGATGTGTATAAAGGCTTGTGTTTGAGAGTGCGTGTGGGTATCCAAAACGCACTGCTCCCTTTGCATTGTTAAGAGCTGACCTAGGAAAGCAAAGAGACACGAGGGGAGACAGCATTCAGCGGAGTTTCTTCACTTTCAGTCTGTCATAAGTATTTATGACCAAGTTACAACAAGTCCTGAAAAAAGAAGCTTTTAATGGAGACACAGATACTTACTGTTGTGTTAATTACAGGCCTCTGCCGGCCCTTCCAATATACGCTCCATGTTCATTTTTTAACGCTTTCCAGGGACCCTCTTCTTCCTTTTTTAAAAACCGTGCCCAGTGGGCAGCTGCTTTCTATATGCATCTGGGCCCTGCAACAAACAACCGTTTCTCTTTTAGCAACTTTGTCGAGCTTATTGTGAGATTCATCTGACTGCAGGTGCCAGGTAAGAACAGAACTCTGTTCGCAAAGACCAAGGACCCTGCAGAGGGTGGGGAGGGAGGTCCAGAAACCAGAGTGCATGTCGGTGAGAACTCAGGAAGGAAGCTCAAGGACCTGCTGGGCCTGGGCTGGCTGGGTCCATCCTCACCTGGCTGCAGGGCGCTACCACCTTTCCATCGGGACTCCACACCTAGGTCCCAGAGGAAGAGGCTTTGCAGGCAGAAGAGCAGAGCCTTTCAATTGCCATGTCCCCAGTGACATAAAATCTCACAAACAACCTCCATAAATCACACGCTGACAGCTACCGGGCTTGTCCAAGGCTAAACACAAGTGGACTCTCCTTTTAAGTCAAGTCTTAAGTTGTAGGCAGCACCATCACCCTTCAGCAAACATCTGTAGTTCATCTTATCGTTTGAAGAAATATATGAGTTTCACTGTCATTTTTTTTTTCTTTAAGCCTTTTGCAGCTTCTGCTGCTTGATTTCTTTGAAGACCATCTGCTCCATATAAAATTGGGGGTGGTGGGCATGCTGTGCACAAGGAACATTTGGGAGATAGCTGTATAGGCTGCTAGAAAACGCAAATCCCGTGAAAGCTGTGTCAGCGATGCTGGCCAGGCCACTTGCCCTCCTGAACCCCCGCCCCTCCATGAGTGTTGAACTTGGGACACTGCTGGCTCTGGCCGCAGCGTGTTCTGATTCTGCCTCGCGGTCATGACTCTACTGCTCAGAACAAGAGTCCCAGCGTTGGTGATTCTGAGAAATCTCAAAGTTGGAAAATACAATGCTGGGGTTGACGTCCCACACTCCCCTAAAGATACCCCGTGGACTGCAGGATGCAAAGGGGGACCCGGGGGCCTTTGGTGATGTTTCCCACAAGCGTGGCAACAAAGGCCCTGGTCTCGGGAGTGTATGTCATGGCACGAAGTTACCACAGGGGGGTAGAAGTCCTGTACTCAGGCCTTCTTCTCTAAGAAGCAGAGGGGAAAAGAAACCAAACTCTCTGATGCAAAGAATGACAGCCGGCAGCCAGAGGCTTCCTGCCCCTCCTGCCCCAGTGGAGGTGTCGGAGCTGAAGCTGGCTTCATGGAAGCACCAGATGTTGAAACATTTGACCCCTGAGATCATCGCCACCCCCAGCCATGCCCGGCTGGGTTTCCTCGGCCCTAACATGGCCCAGGCAGCCTGCATTGCTCAAGTTCCAAGAGTACCGCTCCACTTGCCAGGAAATGAATTTAAAGGATGCTTTAGGCAGCCAGGGTGGTGGCTGTTTAGCCACAAAAGTAAAGCTAAAACAGGGATGCTGACGGAGATTTCATTACAATCCCAGCTCTTCCTGCACCCTGGAAGTTTCTGTCCTTCTTACGTTGACCAAAGAGGTCCTTATAAATTCCAAAGCTTCCAACATCCAGTTTCATTTTGCCATCTGTCCCACGAACTCCAAAATGCTTTAGTAAAACAGACTAAAGCATTTACGGTTATAATCCTTATTATTAGCAGTACCAGTTTTACCACTAGAATTTACAGAAAAGTTTTGTGAAGTTCCAGCTCAGTCCTTGGTGGGACCCCCCTACTTTTCTTTCTCCTGCAGGGCTCTGGTACACGGCCACAGAAAAAGATTTTAAGCAATGCACTGAGCCACAGGTTTTGAAGTCTCATTTGAGCCTTTGCCCCTGAAAAGATCAACGCAAACGTCGTCAGTATTGCTGTGGTTTGTAACAGAAGGCCCTTCTCTGGCTGTGTCCAGCTGGGTACTCCAGCCAGGTCTGGCCTTGCCCACGCTTCGAAGGCAGCATGGGACCACAGTGGGCCACGTTCATGTAGCAAGGGGCTGTCACTGTCCCCACCCCTCTTCCCAAAAAGGCCAGTGGAAAACCCAAAGCGCGAAGATTCCTTTGAATAACAGCAGATTTACCCAACTCTGTCAAGTCTGAAGATTTATGGGACAGGGGAAATTTTACCCGAAGGAACAAAAAAAAAAACTTCTTGTGTCAATCACCTCCTACAGGCCGAGAAAATAAACTTGCTTGCAGTTGTTAGCTGCTTCGTGGAGAGTTGCAGAGAAGCTGCTTTGAAAAGCGGATTCAGCGGCAACATGGACGGGTTGGAGTTACAGTAAGCCTCCCTCGCTGCCAGAGTCACCTTTTCTCTGTAGCTGCCTGGGAACCCCTCGTGTTGCTCTGCAATTACAGCCGTGATTTGTTGGTGCTCTTTTATGTGGAAGCGCCTGCATCTGAGGTCTGCAGCGCTACCTCCTCGACAGTTCCAGATGTTGTGAAGATGAAATACCTCCTGCTTGAGGAACTGTGCAACTAGGAGCCCCAAAAGGTGTTCTGAATGCAGTTTAAAAAGGCATCTGTCTTAACATAATTTCAACATCTTACTCACCTATTTATAAGCCCTGTCAGGTGGTTTTTTGGACCCTCTCAGAGTATTTTAAGAGGCTCAATTTTACATCAACATAGTTTAACCGATGAAGCTTCAAACCTTTGCCCCGTTTCTCTCTCCGCCTGGGACCACCCATTCAACCTGCCTTCCAACACTGTGAATATCTTTCTACATCAAGCTTGAGGCAGAAGGGCCTCCCGTCCTTCCCTTGGGCCCATCACCACCAACAGGGCTCAGCGTTGGGAGGAAGGTGGAACAGTCCTGGCCATGACTGATTCAAGATTCATTGGTGAGGGGGCCACAAAAAGCCCCACTTCTCCCTCAGACCTCAGTTATGACTCACCACACTGTCGACCTCTGCAAATAGGAACGAGACCTGACCTTTAGCAGGACTTTGGAGTCCTGTCTGAGCTGGAGTTTCCCTAGGTGAAAAACTGCTCTCGAGACCACCCTTTAGAAGACCTGTCTCGCTAGTCCTGTTGCAGAGTAATGTTATTCTTGGGTCATTTAACTTCACTCTCAGGAAGAGTCAAGAACGGTGCTAAATTGAAAATCGCTGCCCTCTGGAATGGATTTGTGCCAGAATGGACCGAGCTGAGCATTCCTGCCTTGCTGGACCATGTTAAAGGGATGACGGTATGTAAAATTCAGCTAAACATAGCTGTGTTGACTTCCTACATTCTTGGTTGTCTGTCTCACTATAAAAGTTTAAGACCTAGGAGGGAAACGGCATCCGTGCTGTGGAATCGCTCTCACTCCAGGGCTACGCGGGCCTCTCACTGTTGTGGCCTCTCCCGCTGCGAAGCACAGGCTCCGGACGCGCAGGCTCAGCGGCCATGGCTCACGGGCCCAGCCGCTCCGCGGCATGTGGGGTCCTCCCAGACCGGGCCACGAACCCGCGTCCCCTGCATCGGCAGGCGGACTCTCAACCACTGCGCCACCAGGGAAGCCCACCCTGGGGTGGTTTTAACTGGTCCCTCTCACAACGCTACCAAAACAGAAGGCAGCAAACCCCGAAGCCGGCTTGTGGTAACCTGAACTTGTAAATCACTCTTCACATGTTTGCCACTCGCGTGGTTGAAATTAGCCTTCCCTTTTCCCTGATGTCATTAGATGAGTCCTAAAACTGCAGTGATGTCATCTTAGCTGATCTGCTTTCCCTACTGGGGGCTCTTCCCAAAATCCTTCAACCCATGTGGATAATAGTTTCTCAAGCTGCAGTCTCTTGACATTTCATCTTTTGGTCCCAATATCCAATTAAAAAACAAAAAAAAAGATGTTCTCACCTCTTCTTACTCATTGGACCACATATGTCCACCAGCCTGCTGGAAGAGGGGGGTTCTAGAGATGAGAAATAGAATACACACTGTCAGCATGACTGTCTTTAAACCACTGGAAGCCCTCTTGCTTTTGGGAATGTGAGTTTCCAGAGTTGCTTCCCTGAAGGAACGTGGCAGATGGTGGCTGGGCTGCAGAAGCAGGTCAGCAGGTGAGAAGGCCAGGATGCCATGACGGAGGGGCCTACACCCCAATCCTGTGTGCACAGAGAGGAGAGGGACTGCCAGCATGGTCAGACATGAGCAAAGACATCTGCAAATGAACAAATCCCAGCCTCTAGGGCTATGTCTTGCTGAATGAGGTAGAACCAGAAAGTAATTTTGATTAGCGTTCGTCCAAGCTGTTTATGATAGGAAATTACACAACTGCACTGGAGGCTAGAATTTTTACTCACCTATTGCTGCCTGCACTGCTGTGATTTCACAGCAGAAGGCAGGCGTGTCAGATGGCCAGGTCCCCTTTGCTGAACCTCTGCGCCGTAAGAGTCAATGTATAAGGAAACCTGAAAGAAGATATTTTTAAATTACAAGCTCAAGAAAACAAACCAGAGTAAAGACAGTCCCTCTTTCATTTTTTCCCCACATTAAAGGAGCAAAAAGTAAATGTGTCCCTTCTTGTTGCGGAACCAATCCACCAGCAGTCCTAACTGAGAGTGAAATTTCCTCTGTGTAAGACATGAAAGAAATACTTGCATCAAAATGTTTACTAAGGGTGATGGGATCTTTATTAAGACTGATTTTCCATAAAGGGAAATAGCTCTAGATAAAAGGAGCATTCTAAAAGTGACATTTATAGGAATTTGTAAATCTGGGCCTGAATATCTTCATACACATCCATGCAATTTTGCAAACAATTCATTTTTTTCTCTATTTGTGCTGCCACCGATATAGCACTTTCTTAGTTATATGCAGCAATGATGTTTGCAGCCTGCTGAATTTTCTGGGACCTGTAGAGAGGATAGGAAATGCTCAAGAGTGCCATTTAAAACATGCAACGCACTTTTGAAATCGGTAAAGTCAGACCAACACATCACCGGCAGCTTCTCTTCTTATCTACCAGCCTTTGTTAGAAAAAGAGTGCCCACAGGGTCTAGAACTGGAAACACTTAGAGAGATTGTGTCTTTTCTGTCTTCGAGATTTCTCTTTGTCTCCTTGCCTCCGTCCAGTGGATGAGTTTGCAGCACAAGGGAGATAGGCAGGGAGGTCTCAGCCCAGAACTGGGGGAAGGGCCCAGCCTCCTGGTCCTCCAGAGAGCAGGGCTCCCAGGACCTGGCGAGGACAGACAACTTGATGAAGCTAACGAAGGACAAAAATACCTACAGCTAGGCAAGGGGAAGAACTCATTTCTTATCATTTCAGCCATCTCGATTGGCTGCCAAAAGAGAAGCTATCATTCCAGTTTTCCAGAATGGCTGTGCAGATGGGGCTAAATCAGAGCTCTCCAAACCCTGCCATCTGGCTAAAACCTGAAAAACTCAGTCTGCAAAGTGCATGATTTCCCAATCCTTCCAAGTCATTCTTCATTTATTTGAAAATATCTGAATTTCTCGCCACTTGTACATAGATGTTTGATGTCATTCTGAGGAAAGCCTAGATGGATATTGATTGGATATGTTACAAACTTCTGAAGGATAAAGAAGGCTCCTTTAGCCACAAGAAATCCAAATGTCTTTTTGGCCACAGCAACCCAGGAATCTTTGCAAACATCTGGAAGCATACAGTCTGCTCTGCTTCTCCCCCCCCACCAGATCTTTGGTTTTGTCAATGCAGTGTCCAGCTACGCGTGCAGCCTTAGGACTCAACCTGTACCCCCGTCAGCGTGAGGAGGAAAGAGATCGTGGTGCCTAGCCCAGCCCTGGCCCATGGTTCACACTTAATCAGTCCTCAGTGATGTGGTGCTGGTGGAAGATCAGTGTTAGCACGCAGATGGCAGCTTCCCAGGGACCGTGCTTGGGGCTTGATGTGCCCTGTTTGGTTCGAGCGGAGCAGCTGCTTCCCTGAGCCTGGGGATTTCTCACTCGGTGAAGGAAATCCTTTAAGTATTTACAACCACTTAACAACTGCCTATATCCTGACAGTTTTACCTCCCAAATTTCTCTTGATGCACGCCTCTCGGCCTCCGTGCCACCCCCACCTCTGACCTCTGCCTGCACTGATCTCCCTGCTTCCAGCCCAGCCCCATGGAGGTCCCTGCTCCAAGCAGCAGCCGGAGCCATCTCTTTACAATGCAGATCTGCTAAAAAAAAAAAAAAAAAAAAAAAAAACCTGTAGTGGCTTCCCACTGCATTCAGAATCAAGACCCAAAACCTTAAGGAAACTTCTAGGCCCTGCCTGACAAAGCCCTTGCCTCATCCCAGCCACCGTCTCTGGACCCCACCCGTACTGGCTTTCTTGCATTTGCTCAGAGCCTTTGCACATCCTGTTCCCTCTTCTTGGGGTGTGCCCCCCTCCCAACCCAGCCTTCACCCCGAGAGCTCCTGCTGGCCGTTCTTCTCACAGCTCCAGTGCCATGTCCTCGGGGGGGGGGGTCTTCCTGACAGCCCTTGACCAGGTCAGAGCTCTACTCTCCCCTCACCACACACACACACACACACACACCCCTGGAGCAGCCCCTATGGTGCCCTTCAAAGCGTTGCCCCTTTTGTGAAATCATTTTATTATTAGGGGTTTTCCTTCTAGACTGTAAGTCCCATGAGGGAGGGACAATGACAGCTTTGCTCAGTCTTGTATCTCCAGTGCCTAACACAGTGCCTGAAGAAGCTGGTGTATAGTAGGTGCTCAATAAAAATGGACTGAGTGAAGGAAAACTTGGCCGACAGACAGGAGGAAAGAGGGAAAGGAGGAAGAATGAGAGGGAGGGAGGGAGAGAGGGAGGGAGGGTGGGGAGGGAGGCTGGCTACAAACAGTAACAACCAACTCCAACACTACGTGAATTCCTCACCATTTCTAAATCCCCAAATCCCTGAATCCTATACATATCACTTCTCTTCTCTTCACACACTTTTAAGTGACTCAAGAATGCAGTGCTACAAAGAGGAGAAGGAAATGAGAAGAATGGCTGGTTCTCATGATGACTGGCCCATTCAGTCTTTCCACAGCTCGCCACGCAAAGGGCCCTGTGCTCAATGCCGAGGAGAAGCGTGTGGCACAAGGGTGGGAGCTGGGGGATCTCAGCTGAGTCCACCTTACCCAGGACCTTGACCAAGTCACCCACCCGCTCTGAGCCCCAGTTTCCCCCTTTGTAAAGTGAGGAGGTTGGTGACTCCTAACGACACTTCCAAAGCTAGTGTTCTATTGCCCCACACTGGATAATGATAATAATAATAATAACAAAAGTATTATTAACTGAGTGCTTAGTCGGTGCAAGACACTGGAGTTTCCCTACATGACCTCATTTGATTCCCAGCTACCCTGTGAGAGAAGTACAGTTATGCGTGACTATTTTAGAACTATGGGAAACTGAGGCAAAAGCGGTTGGCTGACTTGCCAGTGGACAACAAGCTAGGCAATGACAGGGTTGAGATGTAAAAAAACATCCCCGACTCTCCTTTGCTACACAACCTCAAATTGCACAAGGCCCTCTAACAAGTCTAGAGGTGGCCAGTCTCAGGGTCACCGTGCGAGATGACAAGGCACATTTAGTTCTGTGTTTAAAGCAGGAGACTGTCTCCACGTGGGGTGACCGCCTCCCATTGGTGCCTGGGAGACGTCTTATCCAGATGTGTGACTGCTTAACTGGACTTCGAGCTCACAGGTGCAAAGCGATGGCATCAGGCAGCACGCTCTCACCTGACCAATGTTCACAGCTGCTGCGGGCATCGTCCAGGAGCTAGTTTCCCCCACTAGACAACTTCCTGACCCAAACCTTCCCTGGTTGTCTCCTGCCTCCATCTGAGGTCATGAGCTGGGGGCTCTCAAGCCAGATATGATTGCAAATAAATTTTATTTGGCCTCACAACATCTGAAAATTGGAAGATTTTACATAAAATTCCAGATGTGACTTCGCTTGAAAAACCAAAAGATCTGGCTACAATCCCACATGGCAACAATCAGCTGGATCTGAGCAGGAACTGCCCCTTTAGATAGACAGGCTCTCTTCTCTCTGGCTGACCTCAGAAGCCACCACACCTTATTGTCTCGCAAGGACACTTGCAGGCCTTTGAGTTTGGCAGCCCTGGACCTCAGGACAAAAGCCAAAGACTTTAGCCTGGCATCCAAAGCCCTTTGCAACCCGGACCCTAATTTCTCTTTCCAGCCAACTTAAAACCCTGCTCCCCATCTTTCTGGAGTGGGCCTGCCTTGCAGACTTATCTTATTTTATTTATTTTATTTATTTATTTTTTTTTGCGGTACACGGGCCTCTCACTGCTGTGACCTCTCCCGTTGCGGAGCACAGGCTCCGGACGCGCAGGCTCAGCGGCCATGGCTCACGGGCCCAACCACTACGCGGCATGTGGGATCCTCCCGGACCAGGGCACGAACCCATGTCCCCTGCATCGGCAGGCGGACTCTCAACCACTGCGCCACCGGGGAAGCCCCTGCAGGCTTATTTTAATCACACCTCATCCTATGGGTCTTCCCTCTCTTCCCAGAGAGGGTAGGTAACTGCCCCTACCCCCAGTTACATTTGCTTCTGTAACCTCGGTTGTCTTTCCATTTGCATGTGGCCTAACTGCTCAGCTGGACAAAGAACAAAAGGGGTGAGGACCCTGTCTTTTTCGGGTCTCTGCACGGGAGAGCTACTGAAGGAGGGCCTGTTGCCTGATTCCTTGCTGCTAATCAACTTGTGATCCACGGCCCAGCCACTTTGGCATTGCCTGGGAGCTCAGTAGAAAGGCAGAATCTCAGGCTCCGCCCCACAGTACTACATCCAAATTTGCATTTTAACAAGATCTCCCAGGTGGACAGTGTCACGATAAAGTCTGAGGGGCCAGGGCCAAGTCAAAGCCAGGCTCAGCTGCAGGTCCGGGCTTCGCCCTTAAGCCCACCCCTTATCTCTTCTCCAGGCTTTTCAGCTTTTCCTGCGTCCCAACAGCAGACTCAGCGCATGGCCAGTCTCTGAAGAGGGCAGAACAAAGGGGCTCAGGGCCCCAGGAGCAAAGGCCCTGCACAGGGTGAGCGCTAACCCTGTATGAAGGCCTAGAAGGTGGCCCCCAGGTCTCCCCAACCCCGCTGGGGTTCCGCCCCTGTGTAACCCCCTTCCCTTCTGTGTGGGTCACACCTGGTGACTGGCTTCTAACAAACAGGAATATGGCAAAAGCACTAACACGTCACATCTGAAATTAGATCACAAAACGCTGATTTCCGACTCTCTCTCTCTCCCCGCTCTCTGGCCTCACCGTGGAAGAAGAAAGCTGCCGGGTGGGAGGAGCCCTATAGGCCCATGTGGCAAAGACCTGATGTCTCCGGCCAACAGCCAGCGAGGCCCTGAGGCCACCTACAGCCCTGTGAGTGAACTTGGAAACAGACCATCCACAGTGGAGCCCTGAGATGCCCGCAGCCCCAGACGCACTTTGACCATATTCTCGTGAGAGATTTGGACGAGGGGCACCCAAAAGCAATGCCCATATTTCTGGTCCACAGAAACGGTGGCATTAGAAGTGTCTGTTATCTTAAGCCACTAAATTTTGGGTAATTTTTTTACATAAAAGACAATACATTATATAGGCAGGTACTATGATGCATCCGTTTTATCTATGATAACACTGGAGCACAGGGAGGTAAATTAACCTGTCCCAGGATGCAGAGCAAGTAATCGTCAGAGCCAGGGTTTGAATCACAGCAGTCTGGCTTCCAGAGCCCATTGACTGAGGACCACATGATGCTTCCATAAATGATCGCATTTGATAAAGTATCTATTTGTACATCTGCTTCTCTCATCAGACTGTGCTCTCCGTTTTAGTTCTTCGTGCCTGGCCCCTGGTCAGCACCCAGCACACACAGAAAGCACTCAGCAATAATTGGCCAAATGGAGCCAGGAGGGTGGCAGTGAGCAGTGCAGGCTGCCCAGTGACTGTGGCTTTGCACCAGAGATGGGAGATGCAGTAGGGGTGGGGAGAAATGTCCCCGGAGTCCTCATCAGCCCCAGGTCCCCTGCGTGGAGATGGAAGCCAATTTTTTGCTGAGACATACAGCTCCAAGCAAAGCATGCTAGATTCGGCCCAAGTTTTATATCCTTGATATGATCTCCTAATCTTTTTCAGGTGCATCTCACATTCAGGAATCTTTATTTGGCTTCCAAACAGCAAGTTGTCTCTTGTACCAAAAAATATGTGACTTGTATCTGTTTATCTTAAGTAACCACTGAAAGATATGTTTATAACTTTATGGGAATGTCCTACAAGCCTGTTAAACAACATCTGTTATTGTTGTGTGTACACTTTCGGATCATATATTTTTTAAGATGAACGGTTAGGGAGAATTTTTTTTTTCACTTTTCTGGGGCTAAGTAAATGTGAACTCATGTCTCCCAAGCGTGTAGCTTTGCCCGAGAGGGTGAGAAAGTCCAGGGAGCAGACCCTGGGCGGGGGTGGGGTCAGGTGAAGATTGAGCTGGCCTTGGGGCGGGGCTCCAGGGCCAGGAGGCAGGAGGTGCAAGGAGGGGATGCACGAGGCAGGAGGGACAGGGATGGGGTGGAGATGGGGTGGGGTTGCCTCTCCACCCAGCTCAACAGATCTGTGTGATGATGAGAGCATGCCATTAGCACCAGGTTGAATCCTCCCGCTGCCGCTTCTGCTGTGGACTTTGTCTCTGGGCCTCAGTTTACGGATCTACAAAATGGGAGTCTTAATAAACCCCTAGACAATACAAGTAGGGGTTTGCCTCGAATACATTCTCTCAAAGTGACACCTTTTCAACACTGTTTAGGTAATAGATGAAAAGGTATTAAAGGAACCTGCTTGAGAACAAAATGTGCAATGCTGAGAAGGGGACTAAAGGGGCACCTTTTTCTGTGCTAGTCCCCCCACCCCCTGGCTTGCCCTCCTTAGGTGGAACCTGTCTCCCTCACTGGAGGTAGGTCAGGAAGGCTTTTCTGGAAGCCTGCAGTGTCCTTGGCTCTATGAAACAGATGCAAGTAAAAGAAGAATTTGGTACTGCCTGGGGGTGCTGAGTCCGTTCCCTAGTGTCTTGCAATTCCAGGCGTACCTACATATGCATGCTTTTTTTTTTTAATTAATGGGCTTTTTGAGCAGTTTTGGATTTACAGAAAAAAACTGAGTGAAAATACAAATTCCCATATACCCCTTCACACACTCCGATTTCCCGTATTTTTAACATCTTGCACTAGTGTCGTACATTTGTTACAATTGATGAGCCAATACTGATGCATTATGATTAACTAAAATCCACAATTTACATTAAAGTTCATGCTCTGTACTATACATTCTGTGGGTTTTGATAAACGTTATAGTATCATATAGAAAAATAGCTTCATTGCCCTGAAAATCCCCGGTCCTCCACCTATGAATCCCGTCTTTTCTCCTCAACCCCCTGCGCTCGCAGCCATTGATCTTTCTCCATCTCCATAAGTTTGCCTTTTCCTGAATGTTCTATGGTTGGAATCATATAGTATGTAGCCTTTTCAGATTGGTTTCTTTCACTTAGCTATACTCATTTAAGGTTCCTCCATGTCTTTCTGTGGCTTGAATGCTCACCTCTTTTTATCACTAATATTCCATTGTACGGATGCACTGTAGTTTGCTTATCCATTCATCTACTGAAGGACATCTTAATTGCTTCCAAGTTTTGGCAGTTATGAATAAAGCTACTACAAACATTTGGATGCTGTTTTTTTATAAACAAAATTTTCATCTCGTTTGGTTAAATACCAAGGAGCACAATTGCTGGATCAAATGGTAAGAGTATGTTTAGTTTTGTAAGAAACTACCAGACTGTCTTCCAAAGTCGTTTTACCGTTTTGTATTTCCCCCAGCAATGAATAAGAATTCCTTCAAAAAGAGTCATGTACCAAAATGTTCATTGCAGTTCTATTTACAATAGCCAGGATATGGAAACAACATAAGTGTCCATTATCGGATGAATAGATAAAGAAGATGTGGCACATATATACAATGGAATAACATTCAGCCATAAAAGGGAACAAAACTGAGTTATTTGTAGTGAGGTGGATGCACCTAGAGTCTGTCATACAGAGTGAAGTAAGTCAGAATGAGAAAAACAAATATCGTATGCTAATGCATATATATGGAATAAAAAAAAATTGTCATGAAGAACCTGGGGCAAGGTGGGAATAAAGATGCAGACCTTCTAGAGAATAGACTTGAGGATATGGGGAGGGGGAAGCGAGAGAGTGGCATGGACATATGTACACTACCAAATGTAAAATCGATAGCTAGTGGGAAGCAACCGCATAGCACAGGGAGATCAACTTGGTGCTTTGTGACCACCTAGAGGGGTGGGATAGGGAGGGTAGGAGGGAGGGAGATGCAAGAGGGAGGAGATATGGGAACATGTGTATATGTATAACTGATTCACTTTGTTATAAGGCAGAAACTAACACACCATTGTAAAGCAATTATACTCCAATAAAGATGTTAAAAAATAAATAAATAATATCTCAATAAAGCTGTAAAAATATTATTACCCAAAAAAAAAGAATCCTATTATTCCACATCCTTACCAACATTCGGTGTTGTCAGTGTTTTGGATTTCAGCCCTTTTAATAGGTGCGTAGTGATATCTTGTTGTTTTAATTTGCAATTCCCTAATGACATGTGATAATGAGCATCACATCCATCATTTTATTTTTTTAATTTAATTTAATTTATTTATTTTTTATACAGCAGGTTCTTATTACTTATCTACTTTATACATATTAGCATATATATGTCCATCGCAGTCTCCCAATTCATCCCACCACCACCACCACTGCCCGCGCTTTCCACCTTGGTGTCCATACGTTTGTTCTCTATATTTGTGTCTCTGTTTCTGCCCTGCAGAAATCTCTACCATTTTTCTACATTCATCTGTACCATTTTTCTAGATTCCACATTTATACATTAATACACGGTATTTGTTTTTCTCTTTCTGACTTACTTCACTCTGTATGACAGTCTCTAGGTCCATCCATGTCTCTACAAATGACCCAGTTTCGTTCCTTTTTATGGCTAATATTCCATTGTATATATGTACCAGATCTTCTTTATCCATTCGTCTGTCGATGGGCATTTAGGTGGCTTCCATGACCTGACTATTGTAAATAGAGCTGCAGTGAACATTGTGGTGCATGTGTCTTTTTGAATTATAGTTTTCTCTGGGTATATGCCCAGCAGTGGGATTGCTGGGTCATATGGTAATTCTATTTTTAGTTTTTTAAGGAAACTCCATACTGTTCTCCATAGTGGCTGTATCAATTTACATTCCCACCAACTGTGCAAGACATCCATCATTTTAAATAATGAAATAAAGGAAATAAGTAAAAACATAATCCGCCTGCTCTAAAATGTGTGCTATGCAATCGTGTATTAGTGTACAAATACCACTGAGGATCACAGGAGATAATGGTTCAGGCCTCCTTGTCAAGAAAGCTAGGCTTCTTTTAATGATCAACCTGCTCATTTTCATAATCAGTCATGTGCTTTGTTTACTTTTTTCTTTGGCTACCAGGAATCTCAAAATGATCCCTAAAAATGACACCAGATTTATTGTAGGTATTTCTACACACCAACTTTATCCCTTATTTTATCTTATAGTCTATCTCTATTTTTAAAATTTCCTAATTTATTTGGAGCTGAGGAATGGACGAGGAACTAAAGTAATAAATATGTACACACAGGCTTCTATTGTGTTGGACCACATGTTGAACTGGCTTGAGCTGCCAGCTCCCTCCCTGGGTCCAACCTAGAAGAGAGGAGGAGACTGGTGACCCCAGAATCTATCACAGAAACTGTGGGAACTCCTTGAGAAAACAAAAAGAAAACAAAAAAAAAATGCACTCCTGAAGCTGTGGCCCTGGGGGTGGCCACTGATGAGTGATGGGAAATGAGAACTAATCATAAAACAAATGAAATAAATAAGATAAAATGAGAGGAAATTTGCATGAAGAAATTATGCTCGCCATGACATGCCATGAATTGCTCAACCCAATTTTGTACACCTCAGTGCCAAATAACAGAAAAATGAAAAGACCTATCAAAATAATAAATGCAATCATGCTAAACTATAAAGCACGTTTATGAGCATTGGTTGTTACTATCATGTACTGATTTGATTCTTATTTGAAGCCTTGTAAAGTAAGCAGGACGTGCATCATTATTCCCATTTTACTGGTAAGAAAATTGAGACCCATTATTCTTAAATTTAAGAGGCCATTTAAATCTACCTGAGGATTCAGGCCCAACTACCTGACCTAGGATCTAGGGAGCAAAGGCTGGATGGGCCTGTTTCCTAAGAAAGGACAAGAGGAAAGTTTCTGAGAGTCAGCCCCAGGACCAAAGGTGAGTTGCTGTAAGAATTTGCAATACCTTTGATGTGACTTTGGGGCTTTCTCTGCATTTTTTACTGTTAGCATTAATTGGTGTTATGGGTTGAATTGCATCACCCCCAGAAAAGATATGTTGAAGTCCTAAACCAGTACCACACGATGTGACCTTATTTGAAAATAACATGGTTACAGTTGTAATTAGTTAAATTAAGATGGGCTCATACTGGAGTAGGATGTGCCTTTAAGCCAAGATGACTGGTGTCCTTACAAAAGGAGGAGAGAGACAAAGAGGGAAGATGGCCATGTGAAGACACAGAGACACAAGAAATCACCATATGAAGATGGAGGCAGAGATTGGAATGCTGCATTTACAAGCCAAGGAAAGGCAAAGATTGCCGGCCATCAGCACAAGCCAGGCGGAAGGCATGGACCAGATTCTCCCTCACAGCCCTCAGAAGGAAGCAACACTGTCAACCTCTTGATTTCAGAATTCTAGCCTTCAGAACTGTGAGAGGACAAATTTCTGTTGTTTTAAGCCACCAGTTTGTAGAATTTTGTTATGGCAGCCCTAGGAAATGAACACAGTTGGGGTAAGCTAAACAGCTGTAACCAACACACCCAAGATGTATCATGGCCCAAACACAACGTTAAGTTTACAGTAATGGTCCAGGGCCGAGTTCCATATTAGTGGGTAGATCTGCTGCACACAGTCATTCAGTGATCCAGGCTGACAGAGGCTCTGCCATCTTTGACGAGTGGTTTCCAAGGCTGCCCTGGTCCTCACCATTCCAGCCAGTGGGAACAGAGAAAGAGCATGAGAGGTTTGATGGGTCAGGAAGAAATGGCCATATCAATTCTGCTCACATTCCACTGGAGGGAACTTAATCCCATGGCTCTACCCAACTGTAATGGGGGGACAGGGAATACGATGCAGCCGGAGATCCAGCCTCAATGATTAGAGCTCCTATTTGAAAAATAGTCCACACACTTATTCCCAGGAAGGCTAAAACTGGGGTCTAGGGAAACAATGTCCAAGTCTTTGGCTAGTCTTGAGGGTAATGAAATTCAGGAGATGGATCAGATCAACACTTCTGGGAAAAGAATAGGAAACTAGAGACAATCAAGGAAGTGGCCCATAGGGTAGAACCATTAGAAAACCCATGAGAATGCCCCATGATTTCATCCAGTCTAAGGAAGCATGAGAGGAACTCTTCCCCATGACTTTGCTATAGGTCTGGTGACATATTTCTGTACTTCCTAACAGTAATCTCTCACTTGAATTCCCCTGCAGCCATCATCGGGTGAGGGACCCTCAGCCTAACCTGGAGGAGTTCCCGTGGGCCTCACTGCCTCAAGCTGACATTGGAGAATAGGCATGAACACTGAGCAGAGTCATCCTGCTTCCAGCCACAGAGAACTTGAGAGAGGATAAAGTCAACATGGCATGGCCAGAACTGAACTCCTAGGAAGACTGCTGTAAAGTAGACATCAAGGGCCAAGATGTTCACCAGAGAAGATTCAGCTTGTTAGTTGCTTGTGTGTTGGTTTGAACCTTTGCTTTGGTGGTAAAGTGTCAAGAGTGCATGTTTGGGAGTCAGATAGAGCCGGATTTAAATCCTCCTCTGTGATCTTGAGCAAGTTATACATCCTCTCTGGGCAACAGTTTCCTCTTCTGCAAAAGGGAGGTAGCAAAAACCAACTTGCAGGGCCACGATGCAGAGTAAATGAAACAAAGTTCGGCCCGATAAATAGTTATCTTCCTTTCCTCCCTCTCCCTCAATTTTGGAATCAGTGCGTAGACCCCATGTTGTCTTCTTATAGCAAAGTGTACTCATGGGGAGACAGTAGAATCTGTAGTGAGGTCACCTGCCATCACATTTCACATGTTCATGTGATGGAAATGTACATAGTTTATTTCAGGTTTTGCTCACACCCTGCACCTATAATGACCTCCTCACTCTTTTCCACCCACCAGAATTCCTTCCATATTCCAAGGCCAAGGTCACAGCCAGCTCTATGGTGAAGCCCACTCAAGCGTTCAAGTAGGATTCGATGTCCCCAACCTGAGTGTAAACACCCTGAGGGCAGGGTTTATGTCTATCTTGTTCACAGCTATATCCCCAACACTTGGGAGAGTGCCTAGCATAAAATAGGTACTCAATATCAGTTAAACGAATTTATTAATTAATTAAACATTCCCCTCTCTAACACCTACAGCCCTACTCATCCCATCACCATTCATTCGTTCTCTCATCTGTCAGTAAATACGATGAGCCTATTACACAAGGCATTGTGGGAAATGCTAAAATGACTGGGGACACAGACTGACCTTAGCAGAAAGGACTGCCCTCTAGGAGGTCATGGCCAAGGAGAGGAGGTAGGCATGTACTGTGTATACACACACACACACACACACACACACACACATACATATACATATATACACATACATATAATAAGAATAATATCAGGTAAGTGTAGTACTGTGGCACAGGGTTTGTTCAAAGGACAGGAAAGCTGCCTTCCACTGGAGCGATGGAATGGAGAGAGCATTATCAGATAGAGGGTTCTGATTTTAACATATCTCTCACTGCACATCTTGTTACTTATTTTCATACCTGACTGCTCCGATGGCCCACAACTCACTGGAGACATAGTCACCCCCTCATCTTCTGGGTCCCTCACCCTACTTGGAGGGTTCACCCTCCTTCCTGCTCCTGGCACACAAAAGTGGCTTGAATACATACTGTTTTATTTATTTATTTATTTATTTTTAAAATTTTGGCTGTGTTGGGTCTTCTCTAGTTGCGGCAAGTGGGGGCTACTCTTCGTTGCGGTGCACGGGCTTCTCATTGTGGTGGCATCTCTTGTTGCAGAGCACGGGCTCTAGGCGCGGGCTTCAGTAGTTGCGGCTCGCAGGCTCTAGAGCGCAGGCTCAGTAGTTGTGGCGCACGGGCTTAGCTGCTCCGTGGCACATGGGATCTTCCTGGACCAGGGCTCGAACCGGTGTCCCCTGCATTGGCAGGTGGATTCTTAACCACTGCGCCACCAGGGCAGTCCTACATGCTGTCTTAGAATGCAGGTATTGCTGGGCAGCAATTGCTCAGGTAGAGCCTGTCTGAGCCACAGGAAGAAATGTGTCTTTACGTCTCTCCTTTTTAGACGGTGAGTAAATCGGGAAACAGTGCCAGCTCAACACAGGTCCTCATTTTCCCACTGAGTTAGTTTGAGGGGTTTTGCTCCAATTCTGCTCCCAGAGCGAGAGGCTGAATCTTGAGGCTTGACATTTGATTCCTTCAAGTATCATTTTTTAATTTGCAATAAAAATACAGACATTCTCCCTCTTAACTGGGTTGGGAGTACACGCATGGATGAATATGGACCCAGGTATGTGGAGTCTTAAGAGAACAGACTTTTATCTACAGCCTCTTGCCTGTTACCTTCTTGTCAATGGCAAATCATTCTGTAAAATCTGGCCCACATCCTGTTAAGCCACCCCTTGCCCCAAATTCACCTGTGCTAATGGCCCTTCATGAAGGCAGGGGTCATCTGCTAAATAACATACCATTATAACATGAACAAGACGTCTCAGCTTAAAAATATCCATCAATTTTCTTGTCTCTAAAAATGTTAGCCTTCACAAACCCAGCAAGCACCATGTATAGAAAAGGCAATGAACCTGGAGCAAGGACATCAGTGCCAGGTCTAGGCCCAACTCAAGTCATACCTCTTCCAGAACACTGTTCTGACAGCTCTATCCCTCACCAATCTATCCTTTCTTGGAATTTTTATTTCGTTAATGATCTGTTTCAAACGATTTACATAATGTGCTTAGCACATGCTTGATAGATAGTTGGCCCAGCAAATGTTCACTCTCATCATTATCACTGGTACTACACAGTCCACCCCTGAATATATTCCATCTTAAATTATGCTCTCAAAATATCCTGTGTAAACATCCTGTATAATCAAAAAATCTTAACGTTTGAGAACAGGAACTTAGATCTGTACTCCCCTGGGTATACAGTAAATATTTAATACTATTATTTTTGTTTTTCAAGTTTGAAACCACAAGAGAATAAGCATGCAAGTAATCTGTAAGTACAGGAAGAAAATGTGGGAGAATCCTCTGTAACATCTAACATCAGTGGCCCATATTGCTGGCATGGCTATAATCTTCAAGATTCAATTCAACAGGGAAATGTGTTAAGCAGACTTCTTTAAAAAACAAAATCAATCCAGACTCAGGATAAAGAAATAATAGGTAAAGAATCTATACAACAAGGGCACACACAAGAAAAGCAGAGAACCATAGTGGACCACAAAGCATATACAAATACATTGCAAGTCATTTGGGTCGGGCTATTTTTAATGGAAGGGACTGCCTGGGAGTGGAGAGAAAGTTGCATAGTGCTTGTTCTAGGATAAAACAGAGCCACTTAATCAGGATTGCTTTGAACTATCACAATTCAAGAATGATGTGGGAAATATGGAAAAGATTTAGAATAAGTTCGCAAACAGGTCCTAGGAAGAAAGGCAAAACCCTCAAGTGAATTGTTACTCTTGAGCCCGAAGAAAAGGATAAAGACTGAAGTTGTGGCAGTCTTCATCTGTGACCAGGTAGGACAGAGGAAGAATGGTGAGCAGCTGTTCCTCGCTGCACTGAGTCCGGAATGGAGGAAACAGTCAACAAGCAGAATTTAGGTTAAATGTCAGGATTAATTTCCTGACCATGAGGGTTGTTAAATGCTAAAGTGGTTGACCCACAGTTGTTAAGGACTCTCCTTCGTTGACACTCATTAAAAGGAAAAATGAATGAAAACGACACTTCTGTCTTGAACAACTTAGGTGAAGACTACCTCCAAGCAGATGGATACAGCAGACGGCTTTTGAAACCTCAGGCCCACGTATATATGTGTTATTTTATACATGTCTGTGAGATGGGAGGTATTCAAGAAATAACTGCTACACACTCAGAAGATAATACTCTGTCCAAGTGCACGCTTCTCCCTGCGACGATGCTTGAGGATGAGAGTGAGTCCAGCATCACCAATTACCGCCATTACCAAAATAACCATCTTTAGGAACACACTCCAGATCCGCCAAGCTCAACATGCCCAGCAATGATGCTCTATAGCCATCCCCAAAGATGGTCCTCTTCTCTTAAGCTGAGTAAGTAAATGGAGCAAGAACAAGCTGAAGCTGTCCAACCTGGGCTGAGTCTGCCTGTTTGGTGACATGACCAGTCTTGGTTTGCAGAGGTGGGAAGGGTGCACTGTGCTCAGAGGCAGGGGCCTCAGATCCTGTCTTGTGTTGGAGACCAATCTGCTGTGTGGCACCAGACAGACCTCACAGCTTCCCCGATACAGTCTGTGTTCCCATTTGTGAGATGGACTGCCAACAAGAACTGTTGTAAGTTAGGATTAGATAGCACTACAGAAAATACCAGAGTTCCAAGGCACCATGTGGAGTCATTATTGCCAAAGTGAGTTTCTCCAAAGGAACCCTCTGCTAAAGAAAAGGCTGCTGAGTAATATTCTATTGTATACATGTACCACATCTTCTTTATCCATTCCTCTGTTGACGGATGAAATTGGGTCATTTGTAGAGACATGGATGGACCTAGAGAGTGTCATACAAAGTGAAGTAAGTCAGAAAGAGAAAAACAAATATCGTGTATTAACGCATATATGTGGAATCTAGAAAAATGGTATAGGTGACATTTGCAAAGCCGAAATAGAAACACAGATGTAGAAAACAAATGTATGGATACCAAGGGGGAGAGGAAAGGGGTGGGGTGAGAGGAATTGGGAGGCTGGGATTGACACATAGACACTATTGATACTATGTATAAAATAGACAACTGATGGGAACGTACTGTATAGCACAGGGAACTCTACTTAATACACTGTGATGTCCTAAGTGGGAGGGAGATCCAAAAGGGAGGGGATATATGTATATGTATGGCTGATTCATTTCGCTGTGCAGTAGAAGCTAACACAACATTGTAAAGCAACTATACTTCAATAAAAATTAATTAATAAAAAATAATAAAGTTGAGATGAAATATTTTTTAAAAAGGAGAGAAGAGGCTGCTGATTTGGGCTGAGCTGGACTGAGCTGGTAGTTCCTGAAAGCAGCGTTCAGAGCCGGCAGAAGGGAAGAGCAGGACAAGTCCTTAGTTTTCCAAATGCAATTAGCTGCCCTGGGGGATCAGCCAGTTGTTGGGGAACTGTGAGTCACAGCTCCCTCTTTCAGCTTCACACGCTCACATGTTTCAGACCAAAGGTCAATTTAAAGAGCCTACCCTGTTTAGCAATTGGCGGATCACTCTTCAGAGAAAATGATTTCTGGATGGAACCTGGACAGGGTAACAATGAAGAGAAGCATTAATGACCCAAATTTCCAGTAAGTCAAAATAAAATCACTTCCTCATGAGAATGTGCAGCTGTGTTGGAGATCCTGTGATTCTTTCTTATAATTATGATTGTTTATGAAAAAACCTTCAGGGCCATTTCCAGTTGTAGATTCCCAACCTGTGGAAGTAATACTAGAAAATGCCCTTCCCCTTCTCCTGTCACCTTCCCTAAGGACACTCTTCAGCCTGCCTGGTACCCCAGATTTGGTAGCAGAAAATCATGAGGGTGAAGGTGAATTCACCAAAGTTGGACTTAAAGAGGCCTGGGAGGCCATCAGTGAAACGAATTGTCCATTAAGGCGGAGCAGGAACCCTTGATGTGGAGAAGAAGACAAGCTGGCGCTCGCTGGCAGGTGATGAGCAATTCATTAGTGCCTCTTTTTGAGAGTGATGTAGGTGAAGCAGCATGGTTTGGTACACAAAGCAAAGGACTCGGAGATAAGAAAACACAGTTCTAATGCTGGGACTACCATGACCTGAATTAGAGGCCTCAGCAAGTCTTCTCTGGGCTTCAGTTTCTCCACCTACACATAAAAGAAATTGGACTAGATCAGCGAGGGCAGACAGAGTTTCCCTTGCACGTCCCCTCCAGTTGACTGACAGTGGTTGCTGGGACACTACATTGAAAGAGATTCCAAGGCTGTATCCTGGCTCACTAAGAAAAAGTGCTGTGATCCATTAATGATGCCTGCCATGGGCACAAATAACATTTGTGGCACGTGTGCCATGGATTTGCCATCCCTGAGGTGAATGAGCTCCGGGTTGCGTTCCACGGTGGTGGGATTCTGCAAAGCCTTTACAGAGTTAATCAGAGCCCAGAGAGAAATCATCCTTCCCTTCTACGAATCAACTTGAAGGTTCTTCAAGTTTTAACTGCTCACCTCCCCACGCATGTCCAAATTGCTGGATCTGAAATGCCTTCTGCAGTCCCACATTGTCCCACATGTCCCAACACACACCTCACTCAGTCATAATCTTGCCCTGTCATTTAACATGGTGGGAGATGACACCCAGAAAAGAGGTGAATAGGAGCTGAAATATTTTTTCATAAAATCATATGACAAGGCCAAATCACATGACTAAAGGTAGCTAATGCGACATAAAGAGAAATGAGCCGTTGAATCAGGAGTCCTGGATTGTAGCTCCAGACTTGCCATCAACCTGAAGGCTCAGACACACCTCACTCCTCTGAAGGACCCCAAGTCCCCCCTCTTCCACCCCTTGTGGGTGATGTCCTCACTTGCTCCCTCTTCACTTGTTACTACTCTGAGATTGTGAACGTTCCCTGAACTTTTTTATGGGAATTAATTACCCCTACAACTTCAGAGCTGAAATGGAACTCAACCTCTTCCCTTGGATAAGGAAACCAAGGCCTCAAGCAGAATGAGGCTTCTCCCAGAGACCTGAAACTGGGATAAAGTCGCTGGGCACCCAGGTGAGGAGGCCAGAGGTATTGTCCCCCCTGTGACACCCAGTCCCATCCCTATCTTACTCTCTCCTTGGATAATAGCTGTTCTTCCCACCTGGACTGGAGGTTCCTATGGGCGGGCAGCATTGTGCAAACAGCAACAAGATGTCATGGAAAGTGTACAGATTAGCATCTGTCTCCTGTCAGTGTTGCCACCCTCCCAGTTGGACTCAGCACACCTGCCACCCCCTTTATCAAGCCATCTCCAAACCCTCATCCACAAGACAGAACGATATACTCCCTCCTGGACCTTATCCATCCTTCCTAACTCACAAATCACCCGGCATATGGTAATTTACGACTTGTCTATCGTCCTACTAGTCTGCATCTCCTGGGAAGTTTCTTCTTCATGTTTCCTGTCCCCTAGTCTCCAGAGCCAACTGAAGTAAGGTCATGTCTTCAAACCTCAGTTTCCTCATCCCAACTAAAACAAACAAACAAACAAACAAAAAACACTAAACTAAACTAAAACAAGAATAGCAACACACACCGAGGGCTGGGCGATCTCTCGTCTGCTGGCTCCATCACTATTTCCATTTCACCAGTGGAGCAACGGAGGCTTAGGGAGATTGAGCAACTTGCCTAAAGTTTCTCAACAAGTAAAAGCTGAAGCTGGGAGGGGACCCCCGGCAGGTGGAAGCCAGGGTCCCCTAATCACCACAATGCAGGCCAGGCCACCTCTGCCAGAACCCCCGACTGTGCCCACCCTGACAGATGGCTGTGGGAACACATGTGACCCCACCCCTCCCTCCCCCATCCAGGCCAGGCATCACCACCCCACCCCCCACCCCCGCTGCCCAGCATGTCCCTGTAGGATTCATCTGAGTCCTTCTCAACTCTGACTTTGTCCCATCACAGTCCAAACTCAAAGGCTCCAGAGAGATGCAGGAGGAGATTTTTTAAGGGGCTGGCACCTTTGGGCACTTCAGGTCCCCTTTCCACACTGCCGTCTAAAAGGAGGGATGTCCTAAAGGGTAAGACCCTTTGTTTCAAGGCAACGGGGACCACACGACCCCCCAGGGAAGCATAGGCTGGAACTAGAAGATGCTTTGTAAAGGGTTTGAAGAAACTCAGAGCATGCTTGCCTGTAGTGAGAGGTCAAGGCTGGCAGTGCCCCAACCAGCCTACAGCTCCCCATGCACCTAGGTCCCCCTGCCCAGAGCAGTTCCCAACGAGCACATCTGTCATCCTGATGGGAGAGGAAGAGGCAAGGAGGAGTGATAGGCAGGTGCCTGCTACATGCCAGGTGCTGGCTAGAGTTCATGTGTGTCCTCAAAGTTAGGACCACCCTTGAGGTGGGTGTTGTTGGACCCATTTCACAGATGAAAACAGAGAGGCTCAGAGGTGAAGTGACTTCCCCAATGACTCTCCCAGAGGACAAAGGCATCCTAGGGTCATACCCCCTGTTCACCTCTTTCCAAGCATGGGGACAGTTTGGGGTAGCGGCAGGGTAATGGTCAAGAAGGCTGATGTGACGAGAATCTGCCCATTCTAACTGGGCAGAAAGTGATCCTTCCCTGCAGCCTTCTTCTCTCTCCCTCTCCCACCCCCTCTCCTCTTAGGTATGGCTTGGCTGTAGATGTACAGGCAAGTGAGAAGCACGTCTAAATAAAAAGTGACCCCAACAGACCCTCTGATCCCGAGGCCTCGAGGCGAGAGGAACAAGTGGGCTGCAGCGGCGACCACATTCAAGGAGGGGCAGCCAGAGGCAGGCCAGGACTGAGGAGGAGGTGAACTTGGACTCCGAGCTTCGGCCAGGAGCTTCTGAAGCCGCCCCGGGCTAACTGCCACGTGCCTGAGTGAAGTTAATAAAGTTGCATCCTAATAGCCTCCGAGGTCTCCGGGGCTGAAGTCCCCGAGGGGTCCAGGCATCAGGAGGTGCTTTGTTCATTTCTTTTGGCAAGTTTAGCTCTGTGTGCTTCTCACTGCCCTTCCCCGTCTTTCGCAAGCTTAATAAAGTCTTCGTAATGAGGCTCTCCTTCAGTGAGGTTGTGCAGAAGCCACTGAGAAATGGGGCAAGAGTGACAGGTTTTTTCTTTTTCTTTTTTGAAAAAGAATTATTGTGTTTGTAACAGAGAGAAGTAAGGACTAATGAACTTCTACTCCATTTAGAGGCTACAGTCCCCGTTTCTATAATGTATCTCTTCTAGGGGCAACCCATTTCTACTCGATTATTTCCAGGTCTAGCTCTTACACAGTCCCTCTCAGGAAGTGGGGCTCGGGAAGTAAAGACACGACATCCCCGAGAGCTGGGCAGAGGCTTTGATATCCACTCAAGGGTAACACCTGCTCCGTCTGTGTGGCTAGCCCTATGCTAGATGCTGGTGAAAACCACGAAAGAAAGAGAGGGGGCAGAGGTGGAGGCCATTGCTTGACCCTCCCAGGATGGGTGGCGGAAGGTGAGGTCCATGTACCTCGGGGAACAGCGCACAAAGCCTACACTCAAGGCTGGCCTGATGGTGTAGTCAGTAAGGGCAGCTGTGACTCACTGCAGGGAAAGGACTTTGGAGCTAATGTTCCTCAGGGAAAGCTTCCTGGAGGAGGGTTCTGACTTTGGTCCTGAAGGAAAGGGGAAAAGAATGAGAACTACTATTTGCTGAACATCACGTTAGGTATATTACCTTATCCACCCACTCTATGAGGGAAGTATTGAGATTATCTATATTTTCACAGATGAGGAAAACGAAGCCCAGAGAGTTTAAGCAACTTGCCCAAGGACCCACAGCAGCATCAGAACTTAAGCCCACAACCGTCTGACTCTAAAGCCCACACCTTTCCACTCTTCCTCATGGTCCTGGGGAAATTTAGGACTTGGATTAGCAAGAGAGATTTAGGGAGAAGTTCACAGAGAGAAAAAGGTTTAAAAAAAAAAACATGAAAAAAAGTTGAATGTTCAATCTCAAAGGATGAAGGTCAGTGTGCCTGCAAACCAATTATAAATTCTAAAAAGAGAACCCAGCTGAAGCTCAAAGAAAATTTCTTCCATCAAAGACAGCTCTACTTTACCTGTTGCATTAATTTCCTCAGGTTCTCATAACAAAGTACCACATCAGAGTGGTTAAGACTACAGTAATGTATTTTCTCATAGTTCCGGAGGCCAGAGTCTGAAATCAAGGTGTTAGCAGGGCCATGTTCCCTCCAGAGGCTCTAGGGGATAATCCTTCCTTGCTTCTTCCAGGTTCTGGTAGCTCCTGACATTCCTTGCCTTGTGGCAACATCACTCTGATCTCTGCTTCCATCTTCACATGGCCTTTCTCCTATGTCTCTCTGGGTCTCCTCATGTTCTATCTTTTATAAGAAAACTGGTCATTGGATTGAGGGCCCACTCCAATTCAAGGTGGTCTCATCTCAAGATCATACCTATATCATAATTACATAATTATTATGTAAGATCATAATTATGTAAGATCATACTTACATCTGCAAACACCCTATTTCCAAACACAGTTCCATTCACGTACCAGGAATTAGGATTTGGACATATCTTTGGGGGAACACAGTTCAACCTACTACACTTGCCATGTTGAAAATTTAACTGAATCCATTTCACCCAGTGAGTGTACAGTAACCAGACCTACAAAGCAGTTTAATAAGGGATTAGTGAACTCCCGGTAGAAGGTATGGAATACCTCCTCCCCAGGGGAGAGCAGAACATATGGGGCAACGTCCATGACCTCCCCTCCCTCCGTTGGAACCACAGTCAAGGGGTGTTGTGACTGGTCTTACGGGTACTGGACATACTTTTCCTTCCAACCTCTGTAATGTCTTTCAGATGTATACCTTCCAGGCAGCATGGCAGAACACAAAGAATGAGCCTCAGAGTTAGATGAGCTGGGTTCAAATCCCACGTCTGCCAGTTACTAGCTCTGTGATCTTGTAAGTCATCTACCTGCTTTAGCCTCAGTTTCTCCACCTATAATGCAGAGAAATAACAGAACCTTTCTCATCAGGATATCATAAGCGTTGACAAGGCAACCCTTGCAAACTTTCTGCACAGTGCCTGGTACATGTTGGCTAATATACCTATTGGACCTTTATCTTATATATCCCTGCAGCTCTAGCACCTAGTACTGAGCTCTGCCCATCCGGAGCAATGGCAGGCGATTCCTAAAGGATGTACACATAAACTGAATCAGCTGCAGCCCTAGAATCGTGAAAGGTGGTAGATGCTATGGGTTGGTTTCTCAACTTCCTTTGCTCCCTACTTCTTTACTTCTTAAACTGCAGAGGATGGAAAGCTAAGAAATACACTTCCAGAGTGCTTTACCGCTGATGTACTGGATGTAATTTGGGTTCTGTCAAGATTTGGAAGGCTCCTTTCGATGTTTTCCCCCTTCCCCTTCCCTTTCCCCCAAACCAACAAGGAAAATCATGGAGAACAAGGAAATTATACAGCAGGGTTCCAGAGTCTCCTTTTCAGTTTCCTGAGTATCGAGAGACATGTGAGGTGGAGGCAGCTTCCTGATTCCTGATTCCTGACACCAGGATCACGGGGACTCCATGGTGGTCGAGACAGTCCCTCCCCTGGGGGGGGGGGGGGGCAGTTTGATAGTGCGGTGTTCCAGGACTCATTCCTGGAGGCCCAACCTAGACCCTACTCCTCCTGTCTTTCCCGTGATTATGTAAGCATCTAATTCCTTCTATGAGATTCTTCCTGCTCAAAACATAGATATGTGTATTCTTTAGCTTAATACCACACTGACTCGATTACTGTAGCTTTATAGGAAATCTTGAAATCGAGTGCTGTGAATCCTCCAAGTTCATTCTTCTTTCCAAAAACCATTTGGCCAGTGCATGTGCTTTGCTATTCCACACGTAAATTTTAGAATCAGCTGGTCAGTTTCTACAAAAAAAAAAAAAAAAAAAAAAGCCTCTTGCCATTTTGAATGGGATCATATTGACACTTCCTGAAAATATCTAGAGTTGATTTTGCTTCCTGTTCTCTATCCAGTCTGACAAAGTCTCTTCCCTGGACCTTAATTCTGGGCTGCCCCCTCCATTCAGTTCACCTGGGGTCCCTGTTCAACTAATGACAAAGATATGAGCTCTTTTAGCCTCTCCCCAAGTCCTGAGCCATTGGCTCCAATGGGCAGCTACTGAAATACACCTCTCCATTTATTCTTGGTGATGTATGCCTCATCCCCCATCCCCCTCTCCCATTGCCTGACACTCCATTTTTCTTCCCTCGCCTGGCATCCTCCCTCTTCTGAGCCCCTAATGCCACCTATCACCTCAGCTTAAGGTTAAAAGACCTTTATGCAGATTTATTTTTGCACAAGGAAGTACAGCTCTATCCATTACCCTCATTTCCCTCTCCCTCCACCCACCCACCACACTGCCAACCCAGTTCCCTGCCCCAATACACAAAGCCACAAACACTCTCCTCCAGTCCTAGAGAAAGAGATGACCAAATCCTTCCTCTTCTAGCCTCCAATTGCAGACTTCCACAGTTGGGGAAATTATAAGGTGTGAGGCCTTAGAAAGTTCATAAACTTTTATGCAGATTGGTTTTAGTCTGGTTTAAATTAGGCAACAAAATAGAATTTGCAGATGTTCTATTTGGAATTAACTTGGCTACAGAGGAAAGGCTACTAGGAGGAGTTGGTAATGGGGCTATTTTTACATCCCAGAAAGGGAGTCACAAAAAGCATATGGGCTTGATTAGAAGAGAAGAACCTGCTGGCTGGCGCATTAAGAAGACTGTTCTCATTTATTCTGGTTGAGGACACACAAAGGTGCAATGAAACATTCTCAAGCCACTGGGAAGATAAAGGGCCAGGGCAATGGTGTTTTGTTCCCAGCAGTCAGCTAAAAGCAGCGTGAGGATTTGGGGCAGATGTAAGGAATTCTTTGAATATAAGTCTGATGCTTCTCAAGCTTTAATGTGTGTTTAATGAATCCAGAGTAGATCTTATTAAATGCAGACTGCGATGAGTAGATGATGCCATAGCTGCTGGTCCACAGGCCACGTGTCATGGAGCAAGGCATTAGGGGGCTAAAATGGAGCTAGAAAAGAAGATCCACTTACACCAGTGTTTCTTAAGGACCTTCCATGGATCAGACCCATATCCAAAGGCTGGAGTGGGGGAGACCAAGAGGGAACATGTGAAAATTGGACATTAGCAGAATCTCCAGTGAAAGTGAAGTATGGATAAATGACTAAACAAAATTCAATAAATGGGTCATAGATCTTTGACTCAAAGTGCTACAGGGACCCTGAAGAGGGAGCAGCTAATTCCGTGGGAACAAAAGGAGGTTCAAACAAGCCAGGTCTTGGAGATGATGGTGTGTCAGGGAAGAAAGGGAAGGGCATTCTTTGTGAGAGGAAGAGGATGTGCAAAGTCCCAGAAGCCACGAAAAAGCCACAACATGTTTAGGAAACAGTGAAGTGGGTGGAGCACATGGTGGATGAGAGAAGGGCTAGAAAAATATAAGGAAGCCAAACTGGAAAGTCCTTAGAGCCTTGCTAAGAAATCTGAAGTTAGGGCAAAAAAAAGTGTAGCTTGGGTTTATATCAAGGGTGAAAACTGCAGAGGAGGGGATGAGATGCCTTCATCCTTGATTAAGATGAGATTCTTAAACAGGATTATTGCTGAAAACAGAAAGCCCTGATTTCTAGACTTTGCTCATTTCTGTGGTGTAAATATGTCCCCTCAGCTCATTTCAAGATACCAAATGACATCGTTGAACTGAGTTGGGCAGAAATGCTAACAATAGGCTCTTGTGAGTGGATAAGAGTCAGATCCCTCACACCACTACATGGAAGGCCTCCAGGCCTGACTACGGTCTGTGCGTGGGTATTTCTGATAGTGTCGTTGGCTTCCTGGGTTGTATTGTCAATGTCTCTTTCTCCCATTTTATTCTAAGATCCTCTACTATCTTACTCTAAGCCACCATTATCAATGGTGTAACTCTTTCAGCAGCCTCCTGTCTGTTCTTACACTTTCTTCTCTTGTTCCCACCCAGATAGGGTAACTTCTTAACACACAATCTTACCAGGTCAGTCCCTGGGTTTAAAACTTTCAGTGGTTTTCCATTTCTATTAGGATAAAGTCCAAACTCATCACCACTGCCCACAAGGCTAGTTTTGACTTGGCCCCTGCCTGCCTCTCCAGCTCCATCAGGACCACTCCTGGTTCAGCCACACTGACCAGCTTTGCGGTGTTGGCTGAGCCAAGTTCCTCTTCAACTCTGGGGCCTTGCAGTGCTTTGCCTCTGTCTGCAAGGCTCTTCCTCCCCCACTGTCTCCTTAGGTAACCCCTACTCATCCTTCAGGCCTCACTCAAAGATTTCTTCCTCAGAGATACCTTCAGTGCCCACCCCATCACCACTATTGCTGTCTACCATAGAACCCAGACTTTTATTTTGAAGTGCTGATCCTGTTTGTAATCATACATTTATATGTGTGGTCCTTTGTCTAACATCAGCTTCCCACAATGGACTGTAAACTGATGGAGAACAGAACCATGTCGGTCTTACTCCCCATCAGATATTCAGCATTTAGCCTAGAGCCAAGCACGTGGTAGAAAATAAATGTTTCTTTTTAATTGAATTAACACATTAATGGTCTGTAAGCCCAAAGAGATAAGCAATATCTTCATGATGGCCATTCCCAACATTAATCTTTCCAGAAAGAGGAGGAACCCCAGAGAGAAAACTAGAAGTAGGAGGGCAGGCATGAGACCACAAGGGAGGCACGTGTCTTTCCCTACATCTAGGGCTTCCCTGTCTTGAACTTGGACTTTGAGGAATCAAGGAGTCTAGACACATGTCCTGGGTGTGGGTGCTGAGGAGGTGTGCACCCGTGAAGACGGTCACACCTATAATTCAGGTCCCCTAAAGGCCCTGGTTTATTCCCCGGACTTGGAAAGAGTGGATGCATTTAAGCTGGTTAAGCGGAAATCAGGAAGCCTTGAACCTAGCATCTTCTACGTTTGTGATGGGATCAGGAAAGGAACGTATTTTCTGTCTGTGTTTTGGTCAAAGAGTAAAAAAGGAAGCAGCAGTCGTCCTTAAGGTACTACTAAGCGGTGGTGTGGGGAATTAGCAGGAGAACCCAGGAGGATGCTGAATCTCAGGACCAGGACAAGACGTAGAGCTCTTGGTCTCACGACGGCCAGCCAAGTGCAGACTCCCTCCAGGCCCAACCTTGAAGGATCTGGTCCTGGTTTTGATGAGGCATAACAGGAAATGTCTTTATGGTCCCATGGCCTACGGTCTCTGATCCTCCAGAGTAAGGGCTGTAGATCCGTGAGAGCTGCTGCATTCAGGGTCAACATTAAGGGGCCAACTGTAGACGCAGGGCCTCGGGCCATGACCTCTGAAGGAACTATGCACAGGCCTAGCCAGGGTGGCTGGATTGTTCCTGGGAAATAAGGAAACTAGGACCCATCAGGAGCTCGCATGCAGTGATGGCAAGGCAAAGACGGACGTGGATGGTCCTGGAGAGCGGCAGACAGATAGGCCAGACCCTGTGGCTCTGCTAGGAATCAGAGGACCATGAACTCCGACTCCCCACACCCATCACGCAGCTCTGGCTCCCCCTCTGTCCGGGGAGGTGGGCTGTCAGTCCCTGCAGGGAAGGAGAGACCAAAAGGGAGCCCACGCCTTCCCAGAGGCTGCCCAGAAGTCCTGCCATAGGGACCCTAATCAGCTCCTCTCTCACTTCCAAATCACTTCACTCATCCGATGCTGACATTCCAGCCCACTTTTCTTAAGGTCTACACCGCATAACTCTGCAATGTATATCATTCTGGATTTGTCTCCAGTCCATTCACCTCCAGAGTAGGATGTATGAAGAAAGAATAGGAAATTCTACTTGTGTTTTTATCTGGCTAAAGAGTAACACAACCTTTGCAAATAGCTAATTCAGGATTTGGCATTGTTGCCCCTCACTGGTTCATTAAGTTAGACCCTCAGGCTCACAGTATGGTGGGAATGATGATGACTCCCTCACTCCTCTGATTGTTTCAGCATCTTGTGACATTACACAGTATATGTGGAAGTTATGGATTACATCATCTTAAGTAGTAGAATATTTACAACACTTTGTAATAAGATGTGGAGTGACCATGAATATCTTTTGTACCCTAAGAGGAGTGTAGGTTATCTCTTGGCAAAGTATTTTGTTAAAAATAATCGATTTTAACATGAGTTATATAGTCTTCTTTTGCAAAAAAAAATTGTTCTAAATTTGCTGGACCTTTTTGTTACGAAACTGGCTCTCATACTGTAACAGCTGGAATATTCTTTTTTTTTTTTTTTTTTTTTTTTTGCAGTGCGCAGGCCTCTCACTGCTGTGGCCTCTCCTGTTGCAGAGCACAGGCTCCGGACGCGCAGGCTAAGCAGCCATGGCTCACAGACCCCAGCCTCTCTGCAGCATGTGGGCACGTGGGATCTTCCCGGACCGGGGCACGAATCCGCGTCCCCTGCATCGGCAGGCGGACTCTCAACCACTGCACCACCAGGGAAGCTCTGGAATATTCTTAATTAAAAAAAAAATCTATCCTTTCCAGGTAAAAGTAATATTTTAACAAGGAGTGATAAATAACTTGTTTTGCCAAAGTAACGTATGCTATAGCAAAAGTACTTTGAGCACAGATGTTTGGAGATGTATCCATTATTGTGTAATTTTCTTCTTCAAGATGATATATGTAATACTTTTTCCTTAAAATGCTCTAGTATTTGCATACCTAAAAAAAACTTGGAAACAAGTTTCTAACCTATTTAAAAATTCTCTGAAAGGAGAGCTTCAGTAGATCTTGAACCCATTTGTTAAAAATACAACTTTTGATTAGCTTACAAGAATTGACATTAAGGAAGATGGAAACTGACTAGCTGACTAGATGAATTTCAATAAAAACCTTTGCATAATTGCTGGATGGGATTTTTTTTAAATGAGTACCTTGGTTTAGTAAGCATAGCCAACATTGCATTTCTTCCATTTAGATTTCTATGTCTTTATAAAGATTCTTTTTTCAGCTCTGACAACCATTAAAACTAAGTATTTTTTTAAAAGCTAAACTTAGGACCAGAACTTTGAATCCAATGATCTATCACAAAGGGTTAAACCAACATTAAAACATATTCAAATACATTTTTCTAAAACTAATAATAATTTTGAAAGAGAACAAAATGTCTTTTGCCATTAATAAATAAAAATAACTTTTTCAATACTAAAAAGTATTACTTAATGCACCTTTATTGCATCCCCTTTTGTTTCTATAAGTATTTAGTTTCCTTTGAATTTATTTCTTTTTATATTTAGTTCCTTTTGTCACATTGATAAATACAATCTTTTAAAATTTTATTATAAGTATTGACACTCCTTACTTTGTTTTTAGCTCACTCTCATTAGTCTCTAACTTTGTGTATGTTTTATCCTGAATATAACACTAGTGTAGAAAGAGATACATATGGTTTATAAATAAGTAATCATAATGGGGGACTGATGGGGCTGCATGATCAAAAGTGTATAGTGATCGCTCTTGTTTCATGTGAATGCCTGCTTCACCAATAGACTGAAGGCTCCCTGGTGACAGGGAGAGTGACATAATTCTTCCACCACTTCTCTATCCCACCCAACACATGGCCACTGCTGGTCAGGAAACATTTGTTGAATGGAGGGATGACAGATCAGTACAGTCAGCAAAGGATGAATACAATTGTCGAGGAGGCTTGGAAGATGCCCTCCCCTCCTTGGAATTCCACTTGCCTGGGAGTCAGAAGACCTGTGCTCAAGGCATAGCTTTGCCACCAACTTCTTTAGTGACTTTGGTAAGGGTATTACTAATTTTTTTCCTTAGCTACAAAATTAAGTTTCTCAAACTTCAGGCCTTTATGTACCGAAAGGATTTTTGCCATTTTCTCATAATCCTTAGCCTCTGATTAACCTAATACTTCTCTTTTTTAAAAACTCACTTTTTCACAAGGCTTACCTTAAACAATAGCCTGAAATCATGGGATTAATGAAATAATTATTTTTGTCTACTACATATTAAAATAAGTATGTAACTATTAAAATATAAAATGTTCATAGTCTTGTTAGCCAGAATGTATGCACCATTCTTTGGAAAACGTGGAGCCAGATGGTATTTCTAAGGTCCATTCAGCTCTGAGCCTTGTGAGTCCGTAATTCTATGAATGGGGAGATCCCCGGCTTCCTTGGGGCTCTACAAGTCTGGGCACCAAGTTGGGACTGAGTCTCCCACCTTACTTCCAAAACTCAGGAAACACTTCCTGTTTTCCATCTGGATCATGACTTCAGACAAACTCTTGAGGATAAAAGTAGGATCACTTTTATTTCAATAGGACAAGCTCTGTCACATTGAACCACTCCAAACCAGAGCAATATGATACTCTATTCGTGAATCTCTGATGATTTCTTCTTAAATTCCAACTTTTAATGCAAATCTTCCTTTCCACCCACAAGCACTGAAGCAACAGTCAAAGTAGTATTGCCAAGACTGTGGACTCTATATGCGAAGTGACGAGGGGACTGGTTTAGAATCAGGGGACTGGTTTCTGGGTCCAATTTTCTAGCAACTTTTCAGCACTGTCACAATGGGCAAATCACCTAAAGTACCTCAGACGTGAGTGGATCTGTGACTGGTCCCATCCCTTGCGCAAAGGATGGAGACACATATGACTATTTGAGCGTGTGCACACACTGCTGCTGTTACTCATACGACAAACATTGCTGTGCTCCAGGGCCTGCGCTGAGCATGGGGGACACAGCAGCCGTCAAAACAAAGAGCTCTGCCCCCATGGAACTTACATTCTACTAGGAGGAGTCAGACAATGAAGACACTACGTCATCAAACAGTGGGGAATTTTAGGAGGTGGAGAAAAATAAAGTAGGGTGGGGGGATGGGGGATACTTGACAAGACTCAGAGACTCATTCTTCCCTGGACTGCAATTCTCCTGCATAACCTTCCTATCAGCTCCCTTGCTTCTCCCCCCACACTCTCCCCCAATTCCTAAGCCCCCCATGAGTCAGGCCCCATTACTCAGTTCACAAGTAGTAGCATGAACCTTCCACCAGCCCCCAGACCCAGACATTGTGATGTTCCCCATCTGGTCCTTGTCAGACAAGCTATTAACCTGGCCCTGAACTAAACCAAGCCAGACCTGGAACCTCAAATCTAACCACAGCTAAAGCAGAAGCCCAGGCAGGCTGCTTGTAGGACCTGGGTAAGTCACTCGGCTTCTCTGGGATGTCAGGTCTCCTTTTCTGTGAAATACAGAGGTGGGACTAGGTTATTTCTAAAGGCCTTTCTAGTACTAAAATTCCTCAAGTGTAATTATCCACCACAAATAATAATGCAAAAAATATTGAGAGAAGTGGATTATACCCAAACCCTGATGATGCTCCTAAGACCCTATAATGACATTAACCCTGAAATGGGGGCAGAAAATGGAATTGATATAGCCCCCAAAGCCATCGCTGACCTAAGAGATCTTGGGAAAATATTCCCTGTAGGACGTACAACACGACAACACTGAATTCCTGTCATCTGCCAAGCACTGTGCTAGATATTCATTTAATCGTCCCCAGGGTCCTACGAGAGCTGGCTTAGACCTTCACAGCACTTTATACGAGATGAAGGTCCAAGTAGATTCTGCCAGCTCCTGCCATTCCCGGCTCCACAGTGCCTCCTGCTTGTCCAGAAGAGGGCAGAGTTTCTGGGCCAGAGGTCATAAACTGGAGGCCTGCATCTGGCCCACAGACATTTGACTTGACCCACACGTGCAGTTCACCTGTACCGTATTTTCAAAAACTATTAAATTGTAAACAGCTAATTTCACACTAAAAAAAAAAAAAGACTTTTTTTTTGCAAAAATCTGAGACTTTAGCCCACACTTATATCTGGCACTGGCTGGATATGGGCCACAATAGCCCCATGAGACAAGGCATGTGCATTTGCCACAGACTCCACCACTCTCTATTGCCTCTGGGTCAGCCCCCTTCACTCATTGAAAATACTTACCTGGACTAGTTCCAGACTCCTGTCCTCTGTTCCAGACTTCTGTCATGCCAGGATCCAATGAGTAATGGGACTCTGAAAGGTTCTTGGCCAAGTGAGCTGTAGTGAATGTACATTAGATTTATGTAGAAGTCAGAAATGAAAGTAATAATAGCTACCCTCCATGGAGTGCCCACCCCACCACAAACCTGTGCAAAGTGCTCTCTCACTGGTCATTTCATCTTGTCCTCATGGCAACCCTTAGTAAACTTCCTTTCCAAAAAAAGGACATAGAAATTCAAGAGAGGTTAAGTGACTCGTCCAAGGTCACACTTTTGATATTTCAAGCCTAGACCAACCCTACTCTGCCTTAAGCCAGACTTCCCCTCATCCCCACACCTTGCGTTTGTCTAGTCCTTTTGACTTTTCCAAGATGTGACCTCTGGCTCCATTATCAAAATCAGGATGTTGTTCTAAACTAAATGATGTTTGAAGGGGTCAACCAGATATATTTACTCTCTTGTACTGATGGCGAGGGCAGAGGCAGGGCTAGAGGCAGACGGAGATCGCCTGGCAACAGTTGAGCCATGTCAAATTTGGGAGTGTTTGTGAGACCCATTAACAAGCAGGCCTGTGTCTTTTGCAAGACTTCAGACATTCCAGGCCACCAGGCTGATCAAACCAATTTAACGGGGCTAGAGGTGAGGGTGAGCTCAGATTTGCTCAATGTTAGGCTGTGTCAGCACCACTGCAGCAAGGAGAGAATTCAAGAAAACTGCAAAATGAAAACTGCACATGTTGCTGGTGTTAGATTATCCTGCTGTTTCCTGGTTTGTTTTTGTGACAGATGATCCTCTAGAACCGGCTCTCGGCCCCGATCACAATGGGAGAGTTGTCCTTTGATTCAGCCCGTCCTTACTGAGGGTCGTTCTGTGCGAGGTATGTGCAGCAGACGACTCAGACGTGATGCCTGCCCTAGGAGAGACTCCCGTGCCACTGGGGACAGACAGACGTGGAAGCAAAGTGTTCTGGGAGCCCCTCTAAAACTCTGAATGAGGAGTTGGGTCACTTGGCCATGAGTTTTGTGACCACTCCGGGGTTCACTTTTCCTCTCTCCACAAGGGTGACAATGTAATACCTACCCCACAAGTTCATTGTGAGAATGACCTTACTGGGCACCAACAAATCTTAGCTCTTCTCTTCCCGATCAAAAGGGAAATTGGAGGGCGAATACTTCCTTTGTCCTCTCACCTCACCCCAATGAAGCTTGACACCTTGGTAGATGTCCCTGGGGCACTCAGAAAATCCTCAGGCCTTGGGATCTAAGGAAAGATGCTACGACCCAAGATCTCAGCATCTTGAAGAAGAGACTCTGAAGTTTGAAGAACAAAAGAGGAAGGTCCTAAAAATAGCTAAGGGGAAAAAAAGAGGTGAGGGGGTTCAGGGGCCTTTTGCAAAAAATATCCAGAAGGGCAGATGTCGATTTCAATTCAGTTACACATCTAGCTTTTGAGTGCGCGCCTCCTCAGCTATCAGGGTGAGAGTCAAAAAGACGAATCACAGCCCGCCCCCTCTCCAAGCGGTTAGACTCTAGATTCGTGAGACCTCTGGGATCCAGCCCCTAGTCAGTCAACCTTGTGCCTTGCTTACCATGCAGACGCCCAGTAAGGGTTTGATAAAGGTGTGACTAGACTCCTGGTACCTTCTCTGTGTTCTTCAAAGCCTACCCACCACTATATCCCTGCTCCATCGTCACGCATGTCTCCCCAACCTCAAGCCACCCCGGGCCCTGCAAACCCCTCAGACTTCCTAGGATCACACTCTATACCAAGCGCTTTGAGACCAAAGTTGATTCTGCCTGTACAGTACACGAACTTTCACTTGCCAGCACACAGTAGGAGCACAATGAAAATTAACGAATTAAAGCTCCTTGAGAGCAAGGACCGTGTATTTATCTATGCCCCAGGCCTATTTGGTATGTTAATACATTCTTGTAGCTGAGCTGTGCGGTTGCCACACACAGAGAACACGAAGCAGCCTGGGAGAAGGAGAAGACAATGTCAGGAAGTGGGCCTCGAGGCCAGAAGTGGCACTGGCCGTCCATCCCAGGGCGGACCCACGTGGTCACACACAATGGCTCAACAGCCAGAGCGCCTGTTAAAAAGACCAGCCCTCTGCCTCCTTCCGCAGCTCAGAACCCCAGGCTGTACCTGCCCGCGGTCTCAGCCGCTGCCCTGCCCAGTGAGTGCAGAGCAAACGTTCTCTTGGTGAACAATGCTGAAACCTGAACCCGCTATGGGTGAAAAGCCCCAAAGAGGGAAAATGGTTGTTTGCCAAGTGATGCTTTTCAAAGCACGCATTTGAAAAGTTTAGAAGAGATGGGTCACAACCCTTAGCCTTTCCCCTCTTAGGATCAGGACGATAGTAATTGAAGGATAGCTTTAGAATTTTTCCCAAATTCAGCGGCATTAATCTATTTAATTAATTAGACAGACTAAGTCAACATCTTTCTGGTTTGCATATTTAAAGAAGAAATGTGAAACTGTTTAAATTTTCTGGAACTTGGCACTCATTATTTTCCAGTGAAGTGATAAGATGTATAGCTCCAAAACCAAATTCAAGCCATTTAAGAAATTTCATGTCAAGCCCCTCAAGGCCAGGTTTGGTCTCACATAATTTTTCTGCTCAGGCTCAAGTCTAGGCGAGGAAGTGGCACAAGGACCACAAGATGTCACAGACTTCTTAAGGCTGGATGGTCCTCCCACCCGGAAATTCTCTTCCAAAATGTAAGTAGCGGAGAACCTACCTACATTCTTAAATTCCAGTGAAAAAATATCTCATCCTGGTTGTGATGAATTTGATACTTTTGTGCTCTGTGCAATATGTGTGATATCTAATCCATATCAGGATTTCTAATCCTAAATGTCATATGCATCCTGGAAAGAGAGTAATGCTTTGCTAATCTTTTTGAATTTATTGCATTTTCTGTCTGGGAATACTCGATTCTAACGAATCCACTTCTGGCCTTAAAAATCGCTCACCGTGCATCCCTCGTGGCGCAGTGGTTGAGAGTCCGCCTGCCGAGGCAGGGGACACAGGTTCGTGCCCCGGTCCGGGAAGATCCCACATGCCACGGAGCGGCTGGGCCTGTGAGCCATGGCCGCTGAGCCTGCGCGTCCGGAGCCTGTGCTCCGCAACGGGAGAGGCCACAGCAGTGAGAGGCCCGCGTAGCACAAAAAAAAAAAAAAAAAAAAAAAATTCGCTCACTACATTGTTTGTCTATCTCGTAATGTTATCAATGGAGTCCAGTTATTTATTTGATGAAGAGCAAGGATTGTCCTCCAAGACCCCTTTCTCTGGTTCTTTAACAATTACAATAACTGAATCATTATGCAGGAAACTAAACTCCCATTCAAAATGAATTTTAGATTTTGTGCCTATGCTTTCTGCACACTGAATTGAAAGTTCATGAGTTTTATGACCCGATTGTGAGGGTGCAGACGAGTGCTAGGGAGGGGAGGGGGCATTCTCTTGGATTGTCATACAGAGAAATCACTGTATAAAATTTTAATTATCTATCTTGAAGTAATAATAAATGTTTGATGAGATAATAATGAGACACGCAGGGAAATGTTAATGAACGTGTGGAACATTAAGAGTTTAAATAAAGGAGGAAGCGGATCGCTCGGTAATCTGCTGTTACTATTCATGTGTTTGCGACAGTGTCCTGGAAGGACGCCTCGTGGTCTTCCTGAAGTCGGAATAATATTGTGTTTGTTTATGGTGGAAACAAAGATCTTTGCATATTTTTCCCCTGGCAAAACTGTTACCAAAATAACTCCTAGATTTCCCTGGGATCTGGAGCCCTGTCCTGAAGTTCCATTTCATGTTTTTCTCACTGGATCTCTGTGCTGGTTCCTACTTCCTTGTCGCTACCGTCCAGAGAGAACTTGCACAAGAATGAGGACGGTACCACAGTGTCGGAAGCCTCAGGTCGCTGACGTCGTCAGCAATCGAGGTGCTGGGGAGGTTCCCAACTTAATTTCAGCAAAAAATCAGAAGGTGTTTTCTCTTTCGGTGGCGTTGTTTACTTGGAAAAACACCATATAATTAAAACCACTTTATGAGTTGTTGCAAGAAGAGAAGTGATGACTCACGCGGCAAGATTTGTGGTTGGCGGGGAGTAGGGGGAGAGTGGGGGGTGGGGATTCTACTCAAGTGAGAAATAGAAAGTTGTGGCCAGATGGGACATTTGCAAATAGTTTTAATTTTTCCCTTATGCTTAGCGGGGCCTTACCCCACCCAGGACTCCAGGAAGAGGCAGAACCAGAAATAAGTAGGATGTGCGAGAGCCTTTATCTGCTGCAGGACCAAACACCTCCTCGGCATCAATTCTGAAGCAAGATTTGAGCAACACAAATGCCCTCGAATGTGGTAGAAAGAGGATGGGGGGAGGGAAACATTCAGAACTGGCTGCACGCAGACTTTACATTTGACTCTTGCAGAAATACTTAAAGGACCAAAAGGACATTTTCATCCGATAACAGAGGGATGGCCAACACTCCAAGTCTTACAGCAGCAGAGGTAACTTTCGGTAGGTACTTACCATGTTCTAAGGCCTATATTAAGCACATCACAGGTATTAGCTCATCTGATCCTCAAAACCCCAAGACATAGGTACTCCTACACCCATTTTGCAGATTCCATAACTCAAGGGTGGAGAAATTAAGAATTTGCCTCTAATCACAATGCCAGTAAGTGAAAGAGCCAGGATCAAAATCTAGTCTCTCTTAAGTTGAAACCTGTGGGTTCTCTCTGTGTGAGGTGGCACTGCCCCTCCAAGCCCTTCCCCTGCACTATTGGGGTGACATATTCCATGCATCAACATGGGGCACACCTCCGGCACCGACTGTGTTACCAGCCCTTCCAGACCCATATGTACTTGCTGCAGAGGTTGGGGACAGATGGCCACCTGAACTGTCAGAGGCCTCAGAGCGGAGTTTAGGGACCACCTTGGACAGACCCCTCACTTTGCAGACCAGGAAATGGGGAGGCCTCGTGTGGGTTGGGTGGGAGGGGGTAGGAGAGTGGAGATAGAAAAGATCTCCCACCTCACCGCCCGCTTTTCAGGACCTAATTGTTCTGGTCAACTTCATAAAATCACCTCTCCCGGCACACAATGTGTCAGAAGGGCTCTGCCCTTTAGAGCATCCAAGTAGGGGCTTGATGGGAGGAAGGGGAGGAAGGAAGAGAATAAGAGGAACGAAGAAAGAAAAAGGGAAGAAAGTAAGAAAGAAAAAGCTGTGCCTGAATTCAAACAAACCATATTCCGTTGGGACTGAATTCCTTTTTGTTTGCATGTACCACCGACTCAGCATTTCAGAGGGCACACCAACGGCATTCTCACACAAAGCTAAGTCAGACTCAGAATCCACCATTACCACTTACTATATCCAGTATGTAATTTGTACTTGACGGAGAGATATTTGGGGCCGTCTCCCCTCCCACTCCACCCTTCAGACTCCCGGCTCCACAGAGGGCGGTACGCCTCAACGCAACACGACCTTCGTTTTCAATCTTCTGATACCAGTGGCGGTTGGACGGCTGGAAAATTCCATCAGTCTCCTCCGAGGTCCTTGGGCCTGGACCCTGGTTCTCTGGCAAGAGAGCGGACACTCCTGGGTCCTGCTTCGCTGACATTCTGGAGCAAGGCCCAGAGCCCGGAGAGAAATGGGGAGCAGAGGACCCCAAGCCCTTCCTCCAGAGAGAGTTACCTCATCAAGGTTGGTGCCCTCCCTCCTCCCTAAAGTTAGAGATTAGCCCGGTGGACGCCGGCTCTGAAGGTGGACACAGAGGCTGTTTTCCCTTCCGAGGCCCTCTCTGTACTGCCCACAGTGTATAGGTTGGTCCACGTAGCTGTTCACCAGGCCAGACAGGCAGGCTTTGCACACATGCCCCCCACCCAGGATCTGCAGAGCAAGCTGGGTGGTGATGAGGACATAATTTAAACTGTTGCCTAGTGTTCTCCTAAGCCATGGCCTACTTTGGGGGGAAAAAAAAAACCCTTCATCTTCAGGCAACAGCTGGAAGGCTTGGATGAATGGTGTGGCTTCAATGTGGAGGGTCACAGAGTACTGATCTAAGGGCTGCGAAGTCTTGTTCACCCAACTGTTGACACTCAGTAAACGAACGGGGGCAGGCGGGGCTGGTGTGGGCATCTGAGGAGGAAGGCGCCCACCCCACCCCCAGCCAGAGAAAGAATAGGAAGCGACTTCTATTCAGGCTTCCCAGGGGTCCCGGCCCCCCTCCGGCCCCTTCCAAAGCCCTGACCAGGCCCTATCCCTGCCTCCAAGTTACCTTGTATTATAACAGGATTAAAGTATATTTAGCTCCTCTATTAGCATACTTTAGCCCCATTTTGGCCTACTTAAGGCTTCCGGCTGGCTTTGATCACTTTTGCGTTCTACTGGCCAACAGGAGGGCCTGGCAGGCCAAAAAAAAAAGGTTGGGGGGAGGGGAAATCAGACTGTGAAATTATCCTAATGCTCTGCTCTTCTCTCCTTCTCTTGTTCCGAGTATTCTGTGGGCTTTCTTAAACGGCCCAGTTTACACCCAGAATGGGCAGGAAGAGAAGAGGGAGGTAGTAGGAACCAATAATAATTAGGTCTTAGTTGGAAGAGGAGAGAAAGGGTTTGAGCATCTCCTAAGAAAGGAGGGGGGCGAACCCTATAATTTCTACAGTGTCTGCCTTTTTATTGCTTGCATTTGCATATAAATTAAATCCATATTGTAGCTTTAAGGCAAGTCCGGGCTTAGAATTCCACACAGCTCGGGGTCCCATTGTCTTACAACCAGTTCTAGGCGGCAGGGAAATGAAAAGGGAGGGGACAGCAGAGGAAGGAGAAAGTCAGCTTTGTAACGGTTTTAATTGCCTGTTTGTTTTCTCCGCCAATTACGGGCAAATTAATATTTAAACTTTGGGAGGCTGTGAGGAAGTGCTTACAAAATAGGATTCAGCCTCCGAGGTGTGCGGCCGGCTGTTTTCAGCCATCCTATGGCTGAAATTTCGTGGTGGTGAAATAAAAAAATCATCATCGGAATGAAGGAACAGCGTGGACCTAGATCCTGTTTCAATTTCTTCTCTCATGGTGCCCAGGGTGCTGAGATGCCCCTGTGCTTCTGGAATGACCCAGGGTTGCCGGGAAGGATGCCGGCTGGGTGTCCCTCGCTTTCTTCAGTTTTCCTGTTGACCAGAGGTCTGGCCCAGTGACACTCAGCTGTGTGACAAGTGGCCTCAGGTTAAATTCTGATTCTGTGACGTGTCGCCAGGGAGCCTTCAGATGCTGGGTGAAGCCACTTTCAGAAACCCACATGCCTTCCTAGCAAGCACCTCAGAACAGGAGTGATCTCGCAGGTCTGCGAGGAACATGGTGGGAAAGGGCCACCCTGCTCTCTTAAAACTATTCTGAAATACTGGGGAGGAGTGGGCTTCTCCCTTGATGTTCAGCCTGGTCCAGCCATGGAATGGAAGCACGTTCTAGGGAACCCCTGAATCAAAAAGTAATCATTTAGGGGCTTCGCTGGTGGCGCAGTGGTTGAGAGCCCGCCTGCTGATGCAGGGGACACGGGTTCGTGCCCCGGTGCAGGAAGACCCCACATGCCAGGAAAAAAAAAAAAGTAATCATTTACACAAGGTTCTAATAGAATGCCAAGGAGGCAAGAAGTCCCAGCTAGGCCCGTGTATCCTTTTTGTGGGATGTGTCATTTGGGTTTATTTCTTTAATTAATATAGGTACCCTACACTGATCCCTCCTCCATCCCACTCCCCTCATCTCCCAAAACATTTCTTCTCCTTATTGCTGCTGTGGAGGTGTGTCGTCTAATTTGGGAGGAGGGGTCAAGTGAGTTTTTGTTGTTATTAAGTTCCTCTTATAAATCTCCGTTCTGACATTACTTCAATAAATGGTTCCATGGGGTGCTTGGCACCTATCTGGAATTATTTGCCTTTGCTAAACCCCCTCAAAGCCAGTTTCTCTAAGTTCTGTAACCGTTTACACTCTTGGAGTTGATCTGTCTAGAGGTTTTTTGCTCCCACCCGTTTCCTTTTTTTAATTTCCATAAAGTTTCTTTCCTGGAAAGAGAGCCAAAAATATTTCAGCTTCCCAAACACAGCCTCCCCTTTCCTTTGTACACAGAATCTCAGAAAAAATCCATAGTTTCCCCCCATGGACAGACACTGCTTCTCCCCTGCATTGAGGTCTTCTGAATCTCATTTTCCTTCTCTTCAAAGACTACTCCAAAGGTTCCGTGTTCCTCGCTGAACTGCACAGGATTTTTTATTTCTTTGAAACAAACCCTTCATGACTCCTCCCTGACCTGGTCCCACGTGGGCACTGCCAGATGAGATGCGGTTTCCTGGGAAACAATGGTGAGTCTAACTGGGTACATTTTGCCCATTTGCCTGATCCGTATCTCTGGAAAACGTAAGCTGCCCACACGGGAGATGCCAATTCCAGCACGTCCCACTGTGTGTCCAAAAAAAGAAAAGTTCAACCTAGTAACCAAAATTTCTTAAGATCAGTCATTGACTGACTAGATGTTATCAAGTTGTTTCAAAATAATAAGAATGATAAGAATGGAAGCAAATATTCTTGATGGTTTACTCCAAGTCAGGCTAAATGTTAAGTATCTCATTTTTATCCTCACGACAACCCTAGATGAGCTACGTACTATTTTTTATCCCGATTTTACAGATTATATAACACAGAGAGGTCAAGTAACTTATCCTAAGTCCCACAGCCTACAACATGCACAGCCAGGATTCAAACCTAGGCCACCTGCCCAGAGGCCGTTAATTAACATAACCACCTGCCAACAAGGTCACTTCAGTGACACCAGGTAACACGGGCATCTGGGAGGGGCTGAGACTCCACGCCACACCCCCATTCACATCGCCTAGTGACAGCCCGCAAGGTACATCCCCATTTCGCTGATCAGAAACTGAGGCTCAGGAAGGTTAAGGATCTTGCTCCTATCTATTGTTAAAAGATCAACTGAGGCATATTAAAATGTTTGAGTTTATTTGAGCAAACATTGATTGGAATGCGGCAACGCCAAGCCTGAAGTAATTAGGCACCCCACCAGAGGAGCCAGGAAAGACTTTATATAAAGAAAGCACAGAGGCAAAGAAAGGAAATTATTTGATTGGCTAAAGCTTAAAGCCTAGCTGGCTGTTTATGATTGGTCATCCTTAGAGTTTTGATTTCATAGCTCTGAGGCATTTATAAGCTTAGATTTGGGCCGGCTTCCTTAGGTCACCACCAAGGCTCATCAGGCTAACGGCTTCCTTGCCTACCTTTAGCACTATATTCCTCATACGCATAGAGCCCACACTCAAACCCAAGGCAGCAGGGCTCCAAATGCCACCTTCTTCCCGCTGTGCCACCTGCTCCCGGTAGAGACGACACCTGGGTGTAAACAGCCATGCTGGTAATACCCACTGACCCCCACAGCTAGCTGACTCCATCACCACCCTTGTAAGTACCTGCAGGTACGCATGCAGCACTGCTGGGGCAGGTCACACGGGTCATCACAGACTCTGCACAAAAGGCTACGTGACTGTCCCTGTCCTCACAGACCACACCCTCCGGGGTTGGGGGACAGAGGAAGTCAGACAGACACTGGGAAATGCGCCTGTGATTTGACCTAGCCATGTGTTTTCAAGATCACGGGCAATTCAAATGCTCTGTTTTGATTCCAGTGGACTTGAGGGTTCCTAGACCTTCTGAGCCAGCCCGGGTCCTCCCCACTCCCAGGCCTTCTCTGGCCCGCAGGTGAGCCAGTCCCAGGCAGAGCCTCACTCCCAGGCCTGAGTCTCATCAAAGCCACTGTCACCCGGAGTGAGACTGTCACTAGGGGGTGAGATTGGCCTGGAGATCCTCCTCTCTGAATCTCAGATAGCTGAATTAAAAGCCTTTAACACCGGGAACATATGCACACGACACAAAATTCAAAAGGGACAAGAGAGCACACAGTGAAAAGTTCCCCTCCACCCAGATCCCTCAGCTATGCAGTCACCCAGTTCTCCTTCCCAGAGGCAACCACTGCCACTATTTTTATGAGTATATCCTTCCAAAGACTTTCTGTGCATGTGTAAGCAACTTCATATATATATGTCTGTGTAGATACATAAACACATATATATGTATATCTATTTGTTGCTGTTTATAGAAATAGTAGCATTTGTTGTGCAATTATTCTTTTCACTTAACAATACATATGAAGGATTATTCTATATCCATATACAACGCTGTCTCATTCTTTTTAATGGTTATGTAATATTTTATTATATGGATATACCATAATTATACCATAATTTATCTAATAAGTCCTCTAAGTAGTTTCTTAATTACTTGACTCTTATTTTTTGTTCCCAGTGCTGTAGTGAAAATCTTTGTATGTGATCACCTTGCAAGTGTGCTAACATATTTACAGGAAAAATTCCTGGACCTAAAAGGGAATGTGCATTTTTCTTTTTTTTTTTTGCGGTATGCGGCCTCTCACTGCCGTGGCCTCTCCCGTTGCGGAGCACAGGCTCCGGACGCGCAGGCTCAGCGGCCATGGCTCACGGGCTCAGCCACTCTGCGGCATGTGGGATCTTCCCGGACCGGGGCATGAACCCGCGTCCCCTGCATCGGCAGGCGAACTCCCAACCACTGCGCCACCAGGGAAGCCCCATTTTTCATTTTGATAGTTGTTACCAAATTATTCTCTGCAGAGATTTTATCAGTTTATACTTCCAGCAACATTATATAAAAGTGCCTGTTTCCCCATAGGCTGGGGAGCACAAGGTGATATGGAACTCTTTGCTCTTTTCCAGGCAGGTGAAAAGCATTATCTCATATTTTAACTGTGTATTTCTACTATTATGAGTGAAGCTGAGCAACTCTGTAGATGCTTAAGAGCCATTTGAACTTCCTCTTCCGTGAACGATGCACATCCTTTGTCGTATTTTCTGTTGAGTTGGTGGTTCTCTTCTTATTAATTTATAATGGTTCTTTATGTATAAAGAAATTCACTCTTTCCTGGTATGATAAGTTGCAAGCATTTTCCCAGTTGTTAATTTAGTTTTGTTTGCTGGTTTGTCTCTTTGTTTCACCTAAGGGGCCATTTTACAGCCTGGATTCTACTTTCACGGTCCCAAACTGTGAGTTACTTGATCAACACGATGGTGTTTAGAGATGCTGATACTGTTGATCTTTTCAGGAATCAGATGCATAATAACACTGCTGACATTCAAATTGCCAGCAGTTCAGCAGCTCTGGATCTCAGTGTCTTGGCCTGTGGGATGGGGGGATGAGACTAGATGCTATGTAACCTCCAGTCAGCTCCTGCGTCCTGTCCTTCCCTAAATCATTCCTACAGCTCCCGGGTACCCCTGGGCCGAGGGTCTGGCTGCCCACTCTGCTACCGGGCATTGCTGTTGGATGCAGATGCGGGAGGCTTCCTTGGCACGAGGGCCTTGCCTCGTCTGAGCCATAGACTCTCGTCCACCTCCATTGGGGTAAGCCTCTGCCATCACCTCCACTGGGCAAGTGTATGAATTCACACGCGACACTCTCTGGCCTGCAGAGCACAAAGTAGACAGGGATCTGGGTCACCAACTATAGCCTTTAACTTCAGCCTTCCCCGTCAAAAGCCCCAAAACATCCTCTTACATGTAGATGGTCACCGAAGCCCCCGACTCTGCCTTTGGAGTCGCTTTTTCGATCTACGCTCAGCACCTGCAGTCGCATGAGAAGATACCCACTGTTTGCTTTCAATTACCTGGATAATATAAGCAATATAGACTTGGGGGCTTGGGGTCAGGTAATGGACTCCAAAGAACCTGAACAGTGGTAACTGTGCTGGCCTTTGGTACTGCCATCATGCTTTTCTGGACAAATGCTGATTTCCTTCAGTTGGTCTGTGTCCTCCCCTGGGAAATTTATATTTCTTCCTGGCGTCCATCCTACGTCTTCTCTGGCTACCATGGAGACAAAGAACTCCTTCCCCGGCTTTGAGAATGGCTCGTTTTAGAATTCCTCGCCAGCGTCTCAAACAAGGCCCTGCTCTGGAATATAAGAAGCCCCTTTTCTCCCTCCTGCCCTAACTCACTGCCTCAAATGACATTTTCTGAGATCAAAAACTCCTCTTTGAAACAAAACAGCAAAACTCCTCTTCTGGCCGCATGGCAAAGGCCTGTCACTTAAGCACATAATTTAAAGGGTATTGGGGTCTTTGTAAAAAGGAATATCCTCTACACCCCTTGAACTGAGCTGGCCGGACATTTTTACCTTCAGAATCACTCCTTTGAATGAGAAATAAGTAAGACTGTTATCTCCAAATGTTCCACTAGGATTGACTATTTTAAATGCCCTGGGCCAGGGCTGGGTGCTGGGGCCAGAGAGGTGAGGGGGTCGGTTTGCCCCCTGGTGACCCAGTGCAGGCAGCCAGGAGAGCCCAACGAAGTTGTAGTGGATGGGGCTCACAGCCCTGCCTGGGAGACGAGCTCAGGGTAACAGGCTTGCTGTTGTTCACCTTGGGAGGCCCAAAGCATCTCTGAGCTCGATAAGATGAGCTGTGGGGCAGGGGAATTTCATGCTGTAACAGCTCTGTGGGTGCATCAAAGGGGAGCAGAGAGAAGAGGGACAGCTGGAAGGAAGGAGGTGCCCAGAACACCCCCCAATTTTGCCAGAAGTAAAGCCTGGGTCCAGTCCTGATGCAGCATGCTGGCCAGAGCCAGGGCCGTGCAATGAACAGGCACAGTGCTGCATACAGACAGTGGGGACAGACTCTGGGCCAAGGGCTCTGCAGGCGTTATTTTACTTAAAGTATCCCCACTAAGAGGGAGAAGAAACAGGCTTGGATGAATAGAATGATTTGTCCAAGGTCACCCAGCTAGGAACTAGAAGAGATGAGACTAAAATGCAGGTCCGTTCCCCCAAAACTGACATGTTTAACCAATTGCACTTGCTGAGTGGGACAAGGGCCAGAGGGACGCAGAAACCTTTGTTCTTTCACTGTTACCCGAAACAGACCAGAGGCCACTGTGGGCCTGGACATGTGATCAAGCTTCTCTACAGAGTAGGGACCCGTCTGATGAGCAACAGATCACACGGCGTCAGGCTAGATGGAGTCTCAAAAAGCATCTCGTTTTGCAAGGGTTCAAACGTGCTCCAAGGAGCCCAAGGGGCCAGCACAGCAACCAGGCCGACCACGAGGCTGGCCGGGGTCTCCATTCTCAGCCAGGTCAGCATCCTCGTGGTCTTAATAAGCTTCTGAATAAGATACCATTTAAACAAAGGGATCCTCGGCCCCAAATGTTTACAGACCACTGAAGTCTGAAACCCTCAAAGTGTCTGGTGAGGGGGTGTCAGAAGGTTGAGTTGTCAGGGGCCTGGGCTGGGCTGAGTGCAGATCCCAGGTTTCTCTGAAGTCCAGCTCCATCCTCAGGCTGGGAGCACTTGTGAGAAAGTAGAGTATGCAGGGAAACCTGCTCCTGTTGGGTAGCGTGTGCCCCAGGATGCCAGCACAGGGTGGATCAGGGGGCCAGGGGATCTGAGGACCCCCAGGCACTGAGGACCGGAAGAGAACACCTGTGCTTCAGGTCAAAAGGCCTGGGTTCAGCCAACAGCCTGCACACAACGTGAGTGCAGTCAAGGGTCTTCACGTTACACATCAAGCCTGTTTATAATCCATGCTCTAGTCCGCAAAGCGTGGCTTTCTGTGTATGTCCAAGTGAGCCTAGCTACCTTGCTGAGTTTCATTTTCTTCAGCTGCAAACTGGGGCTCATCAATCCTTCCCCACACTTTGGACCTGAAGGCCTATTATTTGATTTCCTTGTGCCTCCGTTTCCTTGTTAGCAAAAGGAAGTTAGTAATTCCACCTCCCTCGTATTCTTCCAGGGGTTAAATGACTGAACATAGCTAAAGCACCTGAAACTGTCTTGCACGTACTAAGTATTCCACGTGTACGTATACATACATACTAATGTCTGCGCTCGTTCTTCTTGTTGTTGATCACGTTAGGTCACTGTGGCTGTGTCTTTGTGAGTTTGGGTGGCTCCTGTTCTCTGGCAGGGGAGGCCCTCATCTTCTGCGTCGTTTGGTGCCCCTGTGGTGCCTGGAATGCTCTTCAGCCCACAGTGGATGCTCTGTGACTTCAACCCTTCTTTCATCTCTTCAGTGTTCTTTCACCAAACACCTCCTTATGCATCTCCAGTCCCCAAAGGGTCCGGCAGAAAACCGTTACTATTCTGAATTGGCCAAGTGAAAATAACGATTGTGGCCACACAGCCGAGGTGATTTGGGCCAAACTCAGAAGGCCTTTGCCTTTCACAATGGGTTAAAATGACATCTTCTGGATTGCTACCCTGACTCTGCACCTGGGTCGACAGACAAGAGAGATGCAGGAGGCTGTCTTCCTTTGCTTTTCCCACAGTGGAGAGGAAACTCTGTCCAGAGCCTCCCAACACCTACGGCCATCCATTCCTTCTCTGGGCCTGCAGCACACCCACCTCGGGCAGGCCCAGATGTGCGGGGTCTCCCAGGGGGCAGACCCCGGTCCTGGGCTCGGAATCTTGCCCATCTGCGCTGGCATTTTTCCTTCCAGCTTTTGTCTCCTGCCTTTCCTTCCCACAGCTTCATGCGACTTCCAGAATGGTCCTTTCCAAGGACGTGTTGTCATCACACACACACACACACACACACACACACACACACACACACCCCCCACCTCCATCAGGCTCATGTTCATAGAACCTCCACCCCCGGCAGGCCTCTGCCTGCCCCCCGCAGCCATGCCCTGGCAGCCTCCGAAGGCCCCTGGGCCCTGCCACGGTGCCTGCCCCAGCACACAGGCCCTTTATAAGTCCCTTCAAAGGGGCTTTACGGCTGAGTACTTGCGGAAAATTTGCCACTTCCGGAGTTTTCTCTCTCTCTCCTGTCTGCCACTGGGGCAGGTAGGCCAGCACCCTTTTCATAACAGCCCAGTTTGCTTTTCCATCCAGAGTTTTCCCCAGAGCCCTCCAAGGCAGCCCATCCTCCTGAAGGAGGGACAGGAAGGCCACTATCCCTGCGTCTGCCTCGGGCAAGCTAAGCAAACTGGGTACTCAGGAAGGTCAAAGGGATAATCCCCCTGCCTCCAGGCAAGTTATTTCCGGACATCAGCTGTGCTTCCAGAAACTGAAATTCAAAATCCATTCCAGAATTTCAGAGCTGGGTGGTGAGCCTTGGCTCCGTCCAGTCTGAGTCCCTGTGTTTGACAGTGAGGGAAGCCCAGCCTTGGAAGTAGGCGTGACCGCCACCAGCCGCAGCAGCATTCCCACTACCAGTTATTGGGCACCCGCTGTGTGCAGACACTGCTCATTCAATCCTCATAACAGCCCTGCCAGGAAGACTCCATCAGCCTTGCCTCTTTAAAGAGGAAGAAACTGAGGCACAGAGAGCCTAAGGAACTTGCCCCAGATCCCTTGGAAATATGGGATCCAAGATTCAAGCCCAGGCAGAATTCACCACTGCACTGTGTGCCTGGGAAAGCTTAGACCCAAGTCCTAGCTCTGCCACTCACTTGCTGTGTGACCTTGGGCAAATCACTCCATCTCTCTGAGTTGCTGACTAAGATGGAGGAAATAATACCTACTTTTGGATAGCTAGCAACGATGCAGGTATAGGCCTGCCCATAATGAGGGCTCAATAAATCAACCCATTCATTCTTGCCTGATCCTTGTAAAATCTGAGAAAAGCCCACTCTCGGCCAGAGACGGTTTAATGTGGTTGCCTCTCTTGTTTGCATTAATCCAACGTCAACTGGAACTGGTTTCCCAGCTAACACATCCAGCCTCATGATGGAAGCCCGTCCAAGTTCTTGTGTAAAGACAGGGGTCTGCAGTAGGACTTTCTCAGGGTCACAGGTAGATTTGCCTATGAGGTACACCTTTAACCTGAACTGTGCACTTTATGTGTAGACACCTTTCAGGAAACACATGACCATACATGGAAAGCCTCTGTGCCTTTGCACATGCTGTTCCCTCTTCCCGCATCCTTCAAAACTCACTGTGGGCAGCATCTCCTCCAGGAACTCTTTCCTGATTGCACCCATGCCCACCAACTCCTGGGGCCTCATGTCTCCCCCTCTAGGTTTCCTTAGCGCCCTGTCCCAGCAATTACCATCCTACTTTCTTTTAGCACTTAAACCACTCCATCTCAAAGGGCTGCTTCTCATCTTCCCACTCATTGGTCCTCACCTTTCCAAGTGCAACAAAATCCCCTGTGCAGCTTTTTAAACAGACACACACCAGGGCTGTATCCTTGGAGCTTCGAGGTAGGTAGGTCTGGCATAGGACCCATGGAATCTGGATTTGAAAAGCTGCAGGGGTGGTTCCGCTCTGCACCAGCAGTGGGCAGTCTTTAGGGCCAGTCTTGCCTCCTGGTCTCCATGGTAACCCCAGCATCCAACAGAGAACTGCGCCCAGTTGGTACCCAACAATTATTCACTGGATTAATGAGTTTTGCCTCTCTTTTCCTCCTATTCTCAGATTTTTACCAACCTCTATGCACAATTTTGAGAATACAGTGGAGAAGGAGTCAGGAGGTAGAGGGGAAGGAGAAGGTACTTCCAGGAAGAAAATGGGGAATTCAGTAATTCCTTGGCCTGCTCGGGCCCCTAAAGGCCCTTTTGAATCTAATTGGTAACAACTATAACCTTAACACCCTTGCTTTGGTGGTTCTCGATGGTTCTCAAAAGCGTTCCTCCTATGAAAGAACCGGGCAAGCGTGATTAACCCCATTTCACAGATGGCCTCAAAGAATTTCAGAGAAGGCAGAGGTCCAAGAGATTATTCTAGCAATAGATATCTCGTGTATTTGTAGATCAGGAATGAGGTCCATGGAGAGTAAGCAGCTTCTGATGGCCAGAATGAGAACTCAGGTCTCTGGGCATCCATGGTCCCTTGGCTGCCTTAGGGGGCTGACCCTGTGCAGCCAGGAGAAGGGAGGCTAGTACGGGGAGGGGGTTCAGCTGCCAGCTTGACAGCTCCACCTTCAAACAGACCCCCTGTCTCGCCCTTCCCTGACTTCACTCTCTTTCCTTATGGCTCCTGACGTTGAAGAAAGTTCTCAAAGGTCTCTGAGGTTCATGGACCCAAGGAGTCAACAGCCTGAAGCTGGGCCCCTGCAGCCCTCTGGTTGTTTCAGGTCTTCTCCCCAGTTACAGCCTCAGTGCCGTGCTGCATGTGACACAGCAGATGGCCTCTTCCCTGGAGAGGCTTCCAGGACAGCTCTCTACCAGAGGCCAGGCACTCCCCACACACTCCATCACAGCTTCCCACCTCTGGTCCGTCTTCGCACATCAGTGATTCTCAGGGCATTTTCCTGGGCCCTCTTCTCCTTTCCTTCCACACCCTCCCTGAGCCTATCTTGCTCGCACCCACGCAAGAGACCCCAAATCTGCACTTCTGGCCCATTTGTCTCCTGGACTCCATGGACCACCATGGTCATGTCCAACTAAATGTCTAACACACATCCCCAAACTCAAGATGTTTGCAATGAATCTCACCATCAACCCTCACAAAAGACAAATCTGCCCTCCTTCCTTCATTCCTAGCCTCAGTCACCCAATCCCCAAACCTGGAAGGAGCCTCAGCCTTTGCCACCACCGCCCCCTTCTCCAGTCCCATGGATTTTTTTTAATAAACATCTCTTAACTTCTTCCCCAGCCAGCTCTCCTTCCCCTGCCCACCCACCAGACAAGGCCTCAGCTGCCAGCCTCCCTGCTCCCCACACCGCGGGTCAGGGCACTGCCAGGCCACATCACCCTGCTCTGCCCGGGCCCAGGCTCCCAGAGGGCAGGGAAAGGAAAAAGTCTTCTCGCACTGCGCATCACAGTGTTAGACTAGGAAATAAGGTTTTGTGGTGCCTTTCAAACTCTTTTTCTTTTTGGCCACAAAATCATAGTTAAAAATAAAGTCACACTGCAATCCAGTACACATGCACACATAAATTTTTAAATTGTAAAATTACAGCACTCTTACTACGCAGTAGAGACAGACTCATGTTCCTATCCTATTGTATTTATCTATTGTACTTTTTGTTTTGGAAAGTTGGTTGCAACCCAGTGAATCGATTTTGTGACCCACTAATGGGTCATGGGCCACAGTTTCAAAATCACCTGTCTATTGGAATGGAATTTAATTATAGAATTTGCATTTTGAGGCTGGTGGATGATGGATTGTAACCAGACCTGGTCCTCAGAGGGAGGCTCCATACGACCAAGGCTCTTCTGCTTGTGCGGCCCTTTGTGTTGGGAGTTTGGATGTGAGTCCCACAGAGGAGGCGAGTTCCCTATGGCAGCCGACGAATGTGTGCAGACTTCTGTGGTCGCCAGGGTCTGCTGGATCAGGCCCTTGTGTATGTCGATACACGTCAGAGGTCTGTATATGGGGGCAAGAAGCAACTCAAGTTGATGTGACTGGAAGTGTCTGTATGTAAGCGTGAGTCAGTGGGTGTGCACCTGCTCTGAGAGAATCACAGTGGAATCACAAGCTGCACCTCTCAGTGTTCCTGTGGACTTGACCCTACTTATCTGCCCTTTCTCGGCAGCCCCCCACCCCTTGTGGCAGCAGCAAGGGAAGGGCCCTGAGAGAAGTCCCAGGAACCCAGCCAAACTCATGAAAGCCTCTGGCGAAGGGCTCCAACCCTGAGACCTGGTGGGTTCTCAGATGACACACGATTCATTGGGGCGGGTGAGGGAGCACACAAGGGAGAAAAAAAGAGAGGCATCCTCTGTCCCCCCCCGTATGTCTCCCTTTCCCCCCCGTGGTCACAAAAACATCACAGTTGTGATGTCTTGTCTTCTGAATCGTGGGCTCCGAGTATCTCATTGGCAACAGCATGGTGGGCTACTTCTGTCCGTTCAACACTTCCTGTTTCTTCCAGTAAGACACGGCACGTGTAACATTCCCAGGTACAACTGACCACAACAGGGTCTGCTGCTAGTATTTACCACTGCATCTAAATATTCTAAAACATGTAAATGTTTAAACCGTAAGTCAGATATGGGCACCCCAGCCCTGCTCAAAGCCCTCCAGTTACTCCCTGCACCAAGAATTATACCCTAACAACCTGTGTCCCAGGCCAGAGGCCCTGCCTGCTCCATCTCCTGGCAGCCCCCTCACTGCATCCGGCTCCACCGTCCCTCGTGGGTCCAACACACTGGCCCTTGGCTCCAAACCTCTTCCCCCAGAACTTCACATGCCTGATTCCACCTCGTCTTGAAGAACTTGGCTCAAACATGAATTAGCCCTTCAACAGTGTTGGTGCCAGAGCACGGGCTTTGAGGGATGTTAGTTTCTTCCCCCTATAAAATCCAAAATAGCTCACTCCCAAAGACACCTCCAAATAAACTCCCAACTTAAGAAAAAAGTCATTTCAAAACAAATACTCTGACCCCACTTTCCAACCAAATATCCTCCAGACCCTTCCATATAAACTTCAGCTGCAACTGCTGACTTCCCAATTTAAATACCTATCATCCCTCTTTAGCATTTGTCATCATGGGAAATTCTTATCTTTGTGTTTACCTGTGTATTGGGTGTCTCCCAGGCTAGACCATAAGCTCCGAGATGGCAGGAGTCTCGCGTGTCTCCTTCAGGCCTGTATTCTGGAACGTAGTGGGGGCTCCATAAACAACTGTTGAATGAATGAGCTGACCGCATAGCCATGGGCTGCTTATATAGAGACGGCTGTGCTCACCATCACCCTCTCCAGGTTGCTTGAGACCATCTGAAAGGAGGAGGAAGGAGACAGTGGTAAGGGACTAAGGTTTATTGAATGCCAGACTCTTTGCAAACATGACCTCATTTAATCCTCATAATAGTTTCAAGAAATAAATACCAGCGACGCCTGCAGCACCGCCCTAACCTCATGGTGTCTGCTGGCTCCCACCTGCACATAAAACCCAGAGACACACTGTCAGGTGGCTTCTCACCTGCCCTGTCCCCTCCCCAGGCAGCCCAAACCCCTCTGCATTCTGCTCCCACAATCCCCAGGCCCCGACCTCAGTGACAACATCAGCTCTAATGAGGCCCCCCAAAAAGAAGCAACTAGAAATGCAGCCCTGGTGGGAGGCTGCTATCTATCAGGACACCCCCAGCCCGGGGGGATGTAGGCAACCATTTACAAGTTTGTGATCACAAAGGCAACAGAAAAACATGCTCTAATATCAAAGTCTAAAGAAATAAAAAGACTTAAGGTTGTGTCTACCTGGTGTTTACATCTGCGTCAACATGATACGAACAAAGAAATGGACAGGAGCTGGAAGGGGTGGAAGTGAAAAATGATGACTCGATGGGAGAGTGGCAAAACTACGCAATGAGTGATTCTTCAAATTAATTGTATTATTGTTTAAATACTGGTTTGGAAAAGCAAATACTAGGTAGGACAGAGAGAGAAGGAGAGAAGTAGGGAGTGAGGAGGGAGGAAGCCAAGTCCTTTGCCAGTTTTTCCTGGAATATGACTGCCGTCTACAGAGCGGGGGGCCACAGCAGCCCCTGCCACCAGTGGGCAGAGAGCAGTCTCTGGTAGCCAAAGAGAGAGGCAGAGCCAAAGGTGTGGGAAAAAGCCAGGCGTCCCACACCTGTCTCCTGTCCCCAGAGCAGCAACCACAGCGGCGTCACTTCCAGCCTGACCCTCCCCAGGGCCTCAGCCTTCCTCCATCACCCCGAACCAGCACCCCATCTCTCCCCTCCTCTCCTTTACATATGTCCCCTCCAGCTCAGTCCACACCCTATCCCTCCATCCCCTGCACCCCTTTCTCCTTCAAGAGCCTTCTTAGAACTCTTCCCCCTGGAAGCACTTCTGGATGACCTTTCACTCTATGAGTCTTGCTAATGTTTGCCTTTATACTGTAAGATATTTCATCGTAGAGCAGCAAATCTTTAATATTTGGAAAGACCATAGTCTTTAAGTTCCAGCTCTGCCACCCTCTAGCTGTGTAACCTTGGGCAAGTTACTTAACCACTCTGAGCATCAGTGTCTGAAATAAAATAGAAATACTGATACATCCTAAAGGGCTGTTATAAAGAGTCAATGAGATGAGATACATGTAAATAGCCCAGGAGAGTACTGGGCAAATAGGAAGCAATCAGTAAATGGTAGTTCTTACTATGACATGTGGCGTGAAATTCTAAGAAAACAATCCTGTAGTTGTATTCTTAATTGCATTACCTCTATAAAAACTATATGTGAAATCACTGAGGAAGAACACTGTCCCTCCTAAGTCTTCTGTCTCTCCCTGACCCATCCCTGTTCCCGTCAGAGCATGCAATTCACAGTCAGGGAACAGGCAAGCCATCGGACCCCTAAGCCTTTTCATGCACACTCCCAAGACTCTGCCCACTAGGGCAGGGTGGCTGGTCCAGCTCAGGGCCAAGAAGGAGCTGGGAGAGGGGTGGGCTCGAGGTGGAGAAGGAGCTGGAGACTCTGCTCCCTAAGATTCAATGCCTGGGAGTCGCCAGGAACCGTCACAGCCGCCTGCACTAGAAGCTGCAGCCAGTGGAACCTAAGAACATTTCCTGGAGGGGCTTGGAATCCAGCCTCACAGTGGCTCCCAACCATCTCCCCATGAAGAAGGCAACGTTCCTGTTATGCCCACATTTTGAAAGCTTTTGCCAACCAAATAAGCTATAATAAAATGAACAATAATAACCACCATTTACTAAGGGACAGCAATACGCCAGGTGCCTTACAAATGTTATTAATTTTTAAATATGTGTTAAATAAGAAGACATTTGTTTTCCCATTTTTATTAATCAAAGGTGCACGTACTCAACAACTGCCGCCAGAGCTCCTGGTCAGCACGAAACAGCATCTGTGAGCATTATAAGCTGCTAGACCCTCACCCCCAAGCAAGGAAACACCAGGTTTGGCTGGCCAGGGCAGCCTCAGCAAGTGGAGTACTGGCGTACTTCCAGCAATTGCCTGAAACGTGGGACTTGCTCTAGGTGCCTCCCCCTCTAATACTCCTGTCAAGGACCTCAAGTAGCAGACAGGGGACGGCTGAGCTAACCCAGTCCCCTCATCTTGCAAATGATAGGCCCACACCAGGAAGTAACAAGAGTCCCACCCCAGGTTATACTCCTGGCAGCCGAGGAGGCTTCCTGAGCCCAGTGGAAAAAGGAGCCTGGACCCCCTGGGGCAGTGCTCAGACCTCCCAGAGGAGTTGCCCTCCCCCGCCATCCCCCCCCCCCCACCGCCGCACTCTGCACCTGTCCCACCCGCCCCCTTTGACTCTGGGCTCTGGGCACACAGAGAACTCTCCCTCCATAAAAAGAACCCGCGTCCAGCAGGGCCCCATCAAGCACTGGCTTGGTTAGAGTGCCCACAAATATGATTCAAAGCAAAACAGCGCTGACCTGAAGTCTAGGGAGAAGGAGACCTGAGACAGCTTTGAAGCTTCCCCTAATGACTGTGTTGATAACTGTCATTCAGGTGTCAGGTATCAAATTCTCTGCCCACAAATTGTTTTGGAAGCCCTTGCTTTACTGATGCCACGTGCTCAGGGCTATCAGGGTATATTCTGCTGCTTGCTACCCAGCCCTCTTCCAATGTCCTTGTTTCTAGAAGAAAGGGCGGGGCATCCTAGGGCTCTTTAATATATATATATATGATATAAATATTATATATATAAAATAAATGAGTGGAAACAGGAAACATGCTTGCTACAGATTAGGTCTCCTGTCAACAGAAATACATTCTCAGAACATGCCTCATGGCCAATGAATTTTTATACATCACTGTTGTCTACAGATCTACATTATGGGAGAAAAGACTTCAAGATGCATGTAGAGAGTTCTGTAAAAGACACCCCATTGCTAGGTTCTCTCATTCCAGACATGCTATCATGCCTTAAACTAAGCCATTTGACTGGCGTCTGAGAGGCCCGCTCTACCATGTTTGAAATGCGAACAAATCTTCACTTGCAATGTTCACTAGCTCCCCAGCGCCCACTGGAGCAAGGCTCGGGCAGCTCGGTGGGTTGGGATGGGGTGAGGTGGGGTAGGGAAGGTCTGCTGTCCATGCTTCAAGGTCGGAATTTTCACCCACCCAGAATTTCCACAGCCAGATATATCTTGTCTCCTTCCAAAGAGACACACCAGAAACTTATATTTTATTCTAACTACACTGCCATGCTTAAAAGTCCTAAGAACCCTTCTTCTAGAAGTGCATCAGAGCCTGTGGCACAGTCTTTTGAAATTCCTCAGTGCTGGAGAATTTTCCTCCTTCAGGGAGGATCTGAGTTTGGGCAAGAGTTGCAAGTCGTTCTGAGCCAAGTCTGATGAATAAGGCAAGTGAGTTTTGAGCAACAGTGAGGTTCAGATATAAAATAACAAGACTCCATTTATGTGTCTGTGATGGGGTGTGTGTGTGAATATAAGATTTGTAAACTAACTTCGGAAAGGGAAGCTCTTAAGAGATTTGAGCAATTGCAGTATTCCTGGAACAAGGGCATATACTTTAAAAGTCATTGCTTCAAAGAGGTCAACGGGTATTGGCAGATAGAGAGTACCAACCCAGGTCTGAGGTCATTACCTTGGAGCCCCACTTGGTGAAAGGTGAAAGTAGCGAGGTTCTATTGAGGGCTGGAGCAGAATTCCCTCCGTGGCCAGGCACTGGGCTGCGCACACATTAAGGAAGTCACCTCGGTGGGAAGGCTGGGAGGGCGCTGGGCGGCCCCTGTGGCTGGCCAGCTCTGTTCTGAATGACACAGCTAATTAAGGTAAGTACTATCGCAGCTTTGGGCTGGAGCTGCCCAAACGGGGCTAGCCTTCCTTGTGTCACAGCTTCCAGATGAATCCATATTTCAGGGGTTAACAGCTCATCTGTAAATAAAATAAAATGTCCTCTGGGCTGCAGCCAGGTAGCCTATTCCTGCCTCTGGCCTGCATGTGATTAGCACATTGGGGTAAAGGCAGGGAGGGAGGGAGGGGGCAGCGGGAGGAGGGAATCAGTGGGATATTTTTTTAAACCTCTCAGAAGGGATTTTGGTGACTGATTTCCAAGAGGGGTTCCCCCTTGGAACACTACCTCCCTAGCCCTCAACTTTTGAAATGAAGCCCATTTTGAGAAAAAAACCTAACATGGTAAATTAGCTACGTACTGCTCAAGGCCTCTGAACAGACTTAGTAAGGCTGGGGCACGGGACACGCCTTGAAGGTGCACAGATCTTCCTTGGACTTGGAGGGGAAGGGGGTGAAAGGAGGCTGGGTTTCAGGTTGTGCCCCAGTTTTTGTCAGAATCTCAAAGGTGACACCAAGAGAAACTCAGCAAGATAACACGAACTATATCTGTAGAAGCAAACAGGCTAGGAGGTTTAGGAGGCAGTACAAGCACGAGGCACCTCCATGAAAACAATTCATGAAAATCTGGTCCTTCAACTAAACCTAGCTTAAAAAAAAAGAGAGAAAGAAAAGAAAAACACTATTTGAATACACTTAACTGTTATTTTATTTTCAAAACTGAGTTTGTGTGTGAAGCCCCTGCCTCTTCTTCAAGGTAGACAGGAGCCCTGATAAAGTTACACAAACTACATTGTATCTAACTTCAGAAGGAAGCTTTCTGACTCTTGAGAATGTACGCAGGAAGAGGTACCCTACCCGCTATTGTAAACATAAAATTAAGGCAACAATCTTCACAAATTTTTCTGTAAATCGAAAACTCTTGGAAAGTAAAAAGTTGATTAAAAAATAGCAAAGCGACATCATTTAGGTGTAACACGCGCCTATGTAGCAAAGAGTCATCAGTCATACTGGGTTAGGTTTTGTTTAATTTTCCAAAATGCCCTAAGTGTGTGCCCAGGTGATATTTTTATGTCTTTTTATATGTCTATCTATTTAGTCTCTTAAATAAGCTTGGAATGATGATGCACATGGGTTCCATTAAGGGCTTAAAAAGTTTTCTCACATCCAGCCACGCAAGAAATTCCTCCCGGTATATCTAACTTGTCTGTGCGTCTGCTCTCTTGTTAACTTTCCAGCAACCTTTCCTTTCTTCACCCCAATTTCAGCATGTGGTGAAGGCATTAGTGAGGGTAGCAGCACATTATTTCCCGGTTCCAGTTAGATGAGGAGAAACAGTTGACTGTACTTTTAAAAGCAAAGTCAGCTTTGGAAATCATGGGGGTTTTTGTCTTTTTTTTTTTTTTTTTTTTTTTTTTTACAAACAGCCCAGCTGTAAGAAGCCCGTCATTTCTCAGCCTGCTGGAGAACTCCTAAAGCCAAACTCTAGCAGTTGTCTTCCCACACACACACACAACTCAGCTTCCATATTTCTAATACCATCCTTCAAAATACTTTTAACAAATCATTCCTACATTGGAGTGCCACAGAATACGTTACATTACAGAGAAAGGGTGACAGAGTAAGGGTTTTTCTACAATCCAGATCTGCACAGGAGTTTTCTGTTTCCCTGAAAAGGTTTCTAAGATGTGCACAGAAAATGAACTTCTGATAATTGTCTCCACAGTATTAACGTGTATCTTCTGTTGGGGAGAAAATCTGTAACCTCATCAAGGAATAGAATTCAAATAAATTTTCATTGTCCCACTGCACAAAGCTAAGCTTAGGCGAATCCTAATTTGTTATTCATTCTTCTTGTTTAATTCATAATTTGATGCTAAGCGTAGTGACACAGCAGTGCCCCACAAATTCAACTGCATCTGTCCTCAGATACATTTCCTGCAGCTACAAGGGCTTATGTTTTGCACTAAACATGTTTTTAAGCTCACCGAAGTGCAACATAAATGAAGGATGAATTATTTCTTCTTTGTGTAGCAAGGCAACATTAATCTCTCTCCAAATTCTGGGTCCCGTTTTCAGTTTTTTACCCTTTTGTCCCCCATTCTGGCTAACTGTGCTTCTCAGTATTTCCTGAACCCTTATTTACAGCAAAAATTCCTCCTGACAAATGCTTTTGTTTGCCCCAACTGGGTAAATGCCATAGAAGCGAAATGGTTTTCAAAAAATATTCCACAAACTGATTTTTAATTTACTGCATCATCAGCTACTTTTATGATAATATTTAATCTACTGAAACAAAACCAGCTTTAGGGGAAAGAAAGCAAACAACGAAGAGACAGTTTATTTTTAGCAGCTTCATTCTCACGTAAGGTGGCTACTGAAAAGGCAAACGGTCTCACCTAGGGACAGTAGCTTCTCTCTTCTTTCTTTCTTTCTCTCTTCCTTCCTTCTTTCCATTAGTTGTTTTCTCTCTTTTTTTTCTCAGTAGCTGAGCTAATCACATGAAAGTTCATATTTCACTAAGTACAGTTACAAGTCTCCATAAGCAGAAGGCTTTCAGAAAGAAACTATCCCCCCAACCCACAAAAAAAAAATTTATAGTGTGGTGATAAGCGTAAATAGTCAACCGTGGCCCAGATGTGCAAAACCCCCAAACGCAAAGAAGTTTAGTGACTTCATGAGGTCAGCTTGGGAAGATTTGGCTCAGATGTCCCAAGTGCCAGGCCACGATAGTAATAGTGTCATTATTTAGAAGTCAGGAAAGTAGGGAAGGGAGACAATAAAATGCCTCAAAATTCAGAGGGTTCCTTCAACTCAGGCGCTTCTGACTCTTTGCTCCAGAGTTCATTGTTTTAGAGAAAAGTCAGATGGGAGAGATGGCAAAGCAAACTAAGCATTCTTCGGGCTTTTATTGGTCTCTAAATTCTATGTCTGTTAAGACAGATTTCTTAAGAGCTAAGCGTTCTAGTGAGAGACAGTTAAGCCTAGCACTGTGCAGATAAAAACATGCCTGAAAAACCATGCCCTGAAGATGCAAACTGTAATGGAAACTGAGCCAGGCCGGTGGGCGCCTCCCCCCATACTTAAGGAGCTGCTTCCAATCAAAAGGTGAACCCCCTCCACATGCCTCCGCATTTTTAAGCACTGGCCTATATATATATCAGGCAGCTCAAAGCCATTAGAACGGGCCTTTCCTGAGTGGGAAAGACATGACTGAAGTTTCGACTGTGTCCTTTTGGTAGAAAATGGTCCTTCCCCAGGAGCTCTGTGCTGGTGGCTCCTTGTTCAGCAAAGTAGAAAATGTCACTTGCGCATGAGCTGTGACAACAGCAAGTACATGCCCGCACGTACACTTTCCTCTGCTGAGCAGCTGCTGAGCTGCAAACTGCAAAGCAAGATCAAGAGGACTAAAGAGGCCAACAACTCCAAACCCACAGCAGCTCCGGCCACGGAACACTGCGAGAGAAAGTTCAGGTTATGTCAGGAGGTCTCCCCTCAGAATGAAAGGGAAGTTTCCTCTAAGCTCTGTAATTAGCTTGTTTGAGAGCTCTCTGATTCACCTCCCAACCCTAATGCTTGAGATCATGAATTTTGCATTATTCTATGCACAATAATGCACATGAAATTAAATAAACAATTTAATTAATTTAATTAAAATTAAATATTAAACATATTGTGTAGAAGGAACCTGTGCCTTTGATTTAATTGGGCGGGAGTACCCCAAGCAGTTTGGGTAACAGCAGAAAATAATTAAAAACAACAAGTACGTTAGCCTCTGGGTACAAGAAATAGTTGGGAGCCTCCTCTTGAGAAAGGTTTATTTAATTAAAATTAAACTAATCTTTGGAAAACATTTGATAAGCATTTCATAAAACAAATCATAATCCAAAAAATGAGGCTCAGCCTGCTTCTTCACAATACAGGAAAATCGTGTTAAATAATTTATCTCTGGCAGTAGGTACTTCCTCCTTTACACATGCACAACACACACGCACATGGAGTAATTCAGGAGACAACATGTTCGCTAGTTTCGAATTCTAGGCAATATTCGATTCACTTAGAATCTAGATAAACATTAGCAAAGTGCATTAAGCGGACTGTGTCTGTAGTGAGAATTTAGGAGACCTAGTGCTTGATTTTGAACTGGGTATTGATTTTCACAGCCAACAAGCCTCCATCCAAAAACATCCTCGTGACTTCACTTAAAAGGAAAATGCAACTGTTTTGGCAAATCGCTATCTTGGTCAGCGCTAATATAGCTCCAGATACATGAAGACCGGGGTCCCACAGTTATCCTCAGATGCATTTAACTCACAGGGCATCACGGTGAGTGCTTCCAACCAGGAGAGGAAGACAGTTTAGGTTCCCACTTCCGCCCCACCTACCCACCCCCAGTTGCTGTGGCTGGATCTGTTATTCAGTTGCAGAGCGTTAGATAAGATTAGACACAGACCACAAAAGAAAAAGAGCCACCAGGCCCACGCACACACGACCTCAGGAACTATTCCTAGGGCCTGACCTGCCAGAACCCCAGACGTCCATCGTCTTTACTAAACTAGGGCCCAGTTTGACACCTACAAACCCGAGCAGGAATATTACCAAAATCAGCTTGTGGTCCAATTCCAAAGTTACTGAATGCATGCATCTCAGCGGGCAAGTACCTAGAGGCATAAGTCGAAGCCTAAAGAGTCTAAATACCAATTATCCACCTCCTAACACATCACATACCCCTAAAGGAAGATCAAAGTTAGATCATCCACCGGCTCGAATAATTCCCTTCACTTCTATTTCATTATATAGAACGACTTAGTTTACCAGAGGAGTTAAAATATTTTCGTATATTCTAATGATTCATAAAGGGTAAAGCAACTATATCCACCTCAGATAACTGCTGGGAACGTATAACAAAGCATTTTTGTTTTGTCTTCACAGCAAAAGATTTCAATATATGCCTTGACGACAAATCATATTCTCCAGTGGTCACATGTAACCTAAAAATCATTGTGTGGGCTGTATATACCCACAGGTGTCACGCACATAGAAAAATATGAACCAAACCTAGTCCTGCCTATACCAAGGTTATTTTGTAGTGTCTTTGCTCTGTAAAGAAAGCTATAACGATATACAACATGCTATTTTATAAGCAGTAATTCATAATGGCAACTAATAATTATTCCTGCAACATCACGCATTCTTCAAAAAATTCAGCTAAGCTTTTAACCATTTTTTTCTGTTTGGTTCAACTTTTCTTTGATCAGAAGAACAAAGTACCTTTGGAGACTTACAGTTGGGCCGAGAGACACGGCGATCCAAAGGGTGGCTTGCCTATTATCAGACTTAAATTAAAATAAAAAAATCTGGAGACTGGGCAGAGCTAAGAAGGATTGCAAGCAAAATATCCCAAAGCCACCTCCAGTTCAATGAACTCTTTCACATAATTATTGGAAAAGGATGTTTAACCCTCTAGAAAGCACACAGCGAAGAGCCTGGGGCAGCCCTGGCCTCCTCCAGCCAGGACCACGGCTGCAGAGGGTTTCTCCTCTGCCATCCAGGGCTTGTCAGTGGTGCCCTTCATTTGCATGTCAATCCTTTTACATGATTAATATGTATTTATTGACCAGGAGGCCTTCCCAACCTAGGACAAAGGGAGACAGGCAGTCAGTCCCCTTTTACAGGGCAGCCATAACTTTCCTGGCAGGACTGACAATTGTGCACAGAAATAATTCTCTCCCAGATAGAAAGTTCCCACCATTCAGACCCAAGAAGTGATGGAAAGAAAACAGTCTAAACTGAGCACTGTAAGCTCAAGGGCACCCTCCACCCCTTTCCCCTAAAGTTGTTAGTCTCCATTTCCTTCCACCTCAACTGGAGGGTATGGACAGGAACTCTGAGGACCAGAAAAAAATGACCCAGAACCTGAAGTCTGCACATCTCGTTGGGCCCATGAAGGCCTCTGAAACTGAAGCTTGCCCACAGGCGAGGCCTAACCAGAACCCTGAGTTACCTGAGGGAGGAGACCTGCCTTCTTCCGAACGAACGTGAATCTAGAAACAGAACGAAGCTGTACCCGACACAGCCCACGATCCAACGCCTCATCAATCTTTTATCCATTCAAAGAAACATCACATTTCCCAGACTGACATGTGGAGTTTTATTTATTAAACAGCAAACTCCATTTTTATAAAAAAGATCAGCCTTATATCTACCATGGAAGATTCCCAGAAATTCTCTCCTCTTACATCCCTTCACTCGTCCCAAAGAGGAAAATAAATAAATAACAGCCTAGGTGGTCAAACAGTGGCATAAACTTCCATTTTCACTCGGCAATTGCCTCTCTGAATGTCAGAGCTGAGACTCCAAGATAAGTTTAGAAAAACTGCACAGGATTATGATGACTTGTTTGTCCTGATGCCAAGGATATCGAGTCAGAACATCCAAGAAGGTTTCTTCATCTTTAGCCTGGGTGGTTCTGGGACTTAGTTTGATCGTTGGTGTCCCACCTCTGTGCATCTCCGCCCCGCAGAGAGGCTGACAGCTCACCGTCTAGGGTTTCCAAGGAAAAGTACACAGATCCATCTCTTTTATAAAGTCCTTAACTGTAGAAATTAAGAAAAAAGGGACTTTCCCTTAGGTTGAAGCGGTTCATGTGCAGCCTCTACGGAAGCACCTTAACCTCTTGAACGAAATGTGTACACATTCATGAGGGGCCTAAAAGGACCAACCAAAAAGAAACGAGTCATCTTTCCACTCAAAGGCCGGCTCTGAATTCCTCCCCTGAGAGTCAGCATCCTGGGATTTTATGAAAGGTATTCATTAGAGGTAAATTCACTTGATTTTAAAAGGGAGTTCTGGGGTATCAGTCCCCCCAGTCTGTCCCTTACCTACACCCTATCAAACTCTAGGAAGCTGGGGACATATGGTACACTTTGCAGGAGGATTGGCCACAGGCCTGCTCTAGACCTGCTGTAGTCTGGTCTAGATAAGATGAGGAAGCAGTTTAAACAACCACATTGCTGTTTGACTTCAACCAACTCTTATTTCATTCACTGTGTCATTTTTACTTAAACTGGTTTACATGTATAGACTGTTCCTAAAAGAATCCCAGGAAGAGTCCTAGAATTCCAAGAATGTAAACTTCAAGGGCTAGGCCTGCAATGGTGAACTTACCGCAAGCAATTTAACATAAAATGGCCCCAGTCGGATGTTTCAAATTTCTGCCCAAGTTTTGCCCATACAGAAATGCGATGCTTATGTTGAAGAAGGTATTTTTCTTAATAATAACTCTGAAGAATATTGCCCCCAAACAGACCTGGAATCGTTTCAACCATGCCCCTCTCGCTTCATACGTTTTATATGATGTCCAGAATGCCAGGAGTCACCCTGGCTCCCAGCTCTAAATGCCCTGTTCCAAATTCAAGTCTACACTTCTGAAAACTGCTTGAGACTGCTCCGTACAGCCATATTTCTCAGGAAAATCCATCAACAATTCAGGCACAGGCTTCCCTAGTGGCGCAGTGGTTGAGAGTCCGCCTGCCGATGCAGGGGACACGGGTTCGTGCCCCGGTCCGGGAAGATCCCACGTGCCGCGGAGCGCCTGGGCCCGTGAGCCGTGGCCGCTGAGCCTGCGCGTCCGGAGCCTGTGCTCCGCAACGGGAGAGGCCACGGCAGTGAGAGGCCCGCGTACCGCAAAAAAAAAAAAAAAAAAAAAATCAGGCACGTGTGTAGATAGCCCCTGAGAACAAATACAAGGATGAGGAGGGAAAGTATCAAGGAAAATAGAATATAATATCTAAATTCTGTAAATCTGTGGTTTACTCTACCAACCCGAACAGATCTATGTGGTAAAAGTAGGGAAATAATTTTTTTTTCCTGAAGCTACTGACATAATAAACTAAGGTAAGTGCATCTAAACCTGCCTTTGTTTTCTATTTCACAGATCATAAATTCAGCTAAGTTAACCAACCAAAAACAGTCCCACAGGTATTGCCTCTGACATTATTAAAATTAAGAGATGGGCTCCGATTATGTTTACAATATTCCAAACAGCCAGCCTTCAGGAATTCATTTGGCTAATCTGGGAATCTGGGCTGTACCACACGTACATGGAAACCTGGAACACTGGGAGTGCAGCCCACTGGTGCCCACCTTAGGGCATCACAGGCACTTGACTCAAGTCAGGTTGAGCGACTGAATAACTGGTCAGGACACAACAGAGGTTTTCCCTCCGATGTTTGTCATCATTAGAATCCAACCTCTGCTCGTGAAGGAATACTTTTAAGTTTTCAATTCACTGACCATGACTACAGGCATTTGGTAGGGGGAGGGGGTAGAAACGACAACCAAAAACAACCCTCTAGATTTGAAAGAAAGCTTGAAGACTCCCGAACACTTCTACTCTCTCTTTGGTCCCCTCCTCCTCTAATTTTGCAGGCCATCAATCCAGAAGGGGCACTAGCGCATTTTGGTGTTTGCTTTCACATTAAAATGACTGAGTAATTAATGAAAGTGGGCAACTGTTCATGAAAGAAGCAAGCCTTCTTTTCTCCTTCCCTGACTTGGTGCGGTGTCATCACATCTACTTCCTGTCACATCCCGTCCCCACCCAGCTAGCCCTGCCTTCCCTCACTACATCAGTGGAACCTCCCCAGGCTCTGCGGGGTGACCTCGCTCTCAAAGATCCACTTAGACTGCCCCTCTTGGCCACTGAGGACCTTCGTGGGGAAAGAGTCATCGTCTATTAAAGGCAGAAAGAACAACTACATGGGCTTGACTCCCTTGCAAGCTATAAACAAGTCACTAGCCATCTAATAAGGGAAACTGCATTATTTCCAGGCTGGTCTGTGTTGATACCCCAGAGCAAGTCCTGCACACACACTTCCATAAGATAGCGCCTTAAGAAAAACAAACCCCTCTAAAACAAAAGCAGAGCTAACTTCCACTTTCCCTGCAACCTGTGAGCTGGATAAGGTGAGAGAAAGAAGGGCTGGTGGTCCCTCCTGGTTATCCACACCCTTTGCAAACAATAGCCTTTGTGTTGGAGGGGCCCCCAGTGTGGGATAGCTGGAATTTGGGGGCCACCACTGTGTTGCAGTTAATAACACAATGTCACAAAGGAATTTAAGCCTGAACTTGGGACATTCTCCTTCTAGTATAGTTTTTCCTCTTCAAACTTCCTTACTCTGTCTCAAAAGAATAAGAACCCTCTATCATTCCCTCCCCCCCTGCCACCCCGAGGTCATTTCACTTCCTTCCAACTGCCTCTTTGTGAAATGACCAAAGAATCCCTGATTATGGAGGAGGCAACCACCAGGCCACTAGGAGAGTTTTGGACACCAAAGGTAGAAAGGCTCTGGATCCACTTCCAAAACGACCCACCCTTTCCAGAGCGGAGTGCCCTTGAGGGCAAGCCTGCCCTTGAGGCTGTGTATATGCATCAAAATAAAACTGTGGCCAGAGAGCTGTCACTGTGGACGCAAGCTCTTGGCCAAGCAGGGTCAGGGAGGGCTAGTGTAGGGCTGGAATGAGAAAGTGAATGAGGTCAGGAGCGGGTACTGTGTCTCCTGGCTCTCTCCTGCAGTGCACTCCAAGTTCGGGTCCTCAAGGGTGACACTCTAGACACCCCCCCTTCCCCTGGTCTCACATCCCTCGACTCTGAAGTCAGGGGTCTGTAGCTAGGTCTTGACCCCAGCCAGGGGGAGCTTGCTGTCTGCAGCCCCAGCAAACAGCTCTTCCTTTCCTTAGGTAAGCCCACTGCAGGGTCTTTCCCCAACGAGGCGGTCTCACAGCCAAGTGAGCTTGTGAACACGGAGACGGCTGAGAATCCGGGACAAGGAGCTCGCTTGCTCGGGCTTTGCGGGGCCGTGTTTGCCATTTGCGGGAATAAATGAAGCATCGGTAATCTCCATAAAAGAGCTTTCACGCTTCATTCTCTGAAACTAAGTTGGGGCTTAGACGGAAAGAGAAAAGGGGACTTTTAATTTAAAGTAATGATCATCAACACTCTGGATCTAGAGGGTCTCTAGGGGAGGGGTCCCCTCTCCACCCCGAGAAGCGAGAAGTGGGAGGGAGGGCCACTGTTCCCTCGCCTCTCCAGGTGGGTCTTGACTTGCTTGGATTGGTGGGCCAAATTCAAACTCGGGAGGCTCTACCGGTTGTCCTGGAGAAAGGAAAGTGAGCACGCCCCGTGGCGACCCGGCCACGACTGGGGGCAGAGGCGTCCTCTTCTCAGGGCAGGCAGGAGTCAGCTGTGGTGGCGCCTCCCCAGAACCCCGCGCATCTCTGGTTACTTTCAGCCCGTGGCCGCTTCTATCTGGGGCCCAAGTTTGCACGTGGGGTGCACAGAACACTCAGAATCTCCCCCACCTCGAATCCCCTGGCCCTGACCTGTCCGAGGGTCCCCAACGGTTCTATCCCCGAAAGAGAACTCTGTTCACTTTAGCTGAATGAAAGTAGTGTAGAACAGGCTATATCCTTCAAACCCCCTTCCCCTACACTCACCCAGCACCCGGGGCCCCTCACTACCGCGCCAGTCCCCAAAGCCACAAACGCTAGACTTCGCACTCTGCACCTCCAATGAGGTCGGCCCTGTGAGGGCATTTTGGAGAACAGATAAGAAACCGAGGCCCGATGAGTATGGAACAGGGTTCGGCCATCCTTGCAGGTGTGGGATCTGCGTCCCCATTCCCGAAGGAGCTCTTGGTTTCCGCTGGCTGAGAACAGCGCATTTGAACCCACCCTGAAGTTGGGAGACGAGCAGTGAAGGCCAGAGCTCAATCTGCTGAGGGAGGAGGCAGGGGAAATCGAGCAAAGGATCGACGACCGCGTCCCAGCCCGGCCTCGGCCACTGTCGCGCCCGCCTTGCCGGCCGCGCCCTTCTGGAAGCTCTGCAGGGCCTGGGTGGGCGCCGCCCAGAAAAGACGTAGATCGAGGGCAAGTTGACTGCGCTAGTTTTAAAGAAATTCCAAGTAGACAGTTAACCCGAGCGGGAAACCACAGCTGTGCCTAGGAAAGCGAATTGGCCAAATATCTCCAGAAAGGAAGGAAAGGGGAGGTGGGCAAAAGTCTGCGCCCTAAAGGTGGGTCTTTATTGTGGGAAGAGGCGGCAGGGGGCAGGGCTGCTGCTGCGGCTGCAACTTTTTCTCTCGCCCCCAAAAAACGATCCCGCATCGGGAATTTCGGAAGGCGCTCACCTAGTCCGGGAAAATGCAGGTGGCGGCCCTTCGCGAGCCAGGTCCGCCCCAGCCAGGCACCGAGGAGGCAGGCGCCGCAGCCCTCGGACGCCAGGGCCTCCGGGCCAGCCAGGGCCGCTCAGGGCGCCGAGCGGGCGGGCCGAGCCAGGCAGCCGAGCCAGCGAGGGTTTGGGATCCCCGTAGCGGGTGTGCGCGAGGGCGCACCTCGTCTAACCGTTCAGGACAAGTTGAAACAATACAAATAAAGTCGGGTCTCCACAGCCTTGAGGTCCACCCCTCCTCCTTCCTGGTTTGACCCCAGGCCCGGCCGCTCCGAGACACGGTTTGCGCAGCCCAGATTAAAAGCCTCTGCGCGTTACCGCCAGGGGAGGGGCGCTCCCCCAGTGGCCACGACTTGGTAGCCCCGGAGTCAAGGGGGGCCGGGGGTGACAGGGGAACACGGTGAGGGGAGGGGGGGAGCGTGGCCGCCTCCAAGGTCAGCGCTGGTCTCCACGCGCCTGCCCCGGCAGGGGAGCGGAAGGTCGAAACGCCCCGGCTTCGCTCAGAACAGCGGAGCGAGGCAGTCTGGGGAGCAAACTTGGGAGCCGGGCTGGCGACCAAAGGAGACGGAGGGCAGAGAGCCAAAGGGACGCCCCCGGCACACTCTCAGCGAAGGCCGGGTCCGCGCAGCCAGAGGGGTTGGCCGCAGGAGGGCAGCCTCCGGAGCGAAAACGGAAACGCTGGAGCAGAGGGCCAGGAGGACCCCGGGGGCCGGGAAGCCCATAGGAAATGACCGAAAGTAAAGCGAACCCGGCCTAGACACAAATCGAAACTGTACAAAGACAGTCGCTTGAGAGAACCCGGGCGGGCGGGCGGGGAGCGTCGGCGCCTGCGGCCGGAGCGCGGGTCCCCGTCCATTGCCAGGAGCCCGGCGCGAGTAAGCTGCCGGGGCGGCCTTCCCCTCGGCGTGGCCAACGAGCCGGTGGGCAGGACCCGCGCCCCGCGCCGGACCAGCAGAATTGGGGTTTCGCGGTTTCTAGAGGGAGGGCGAGCCCCAGATGCGCCCCGATCTCCAGCCCGCCTCTACTGGCCTGGGCAGTCCGGGCCTACAGCCGTCGCTGCGCTGACCGGAAGTGCATCTGCGACGCGCCCTCCGCGGACCGCGCTGGGCCCAGGCAGCTGCAGCCCGGCTGGAGTAAGACCAAAGGACGAGACGCCCTGGGAGGGCTGCGTCAGCTTGACCCAGCCTGGGCTCAGGGGGGAGAGGAGGGCGTGAGGGTGGGCACTGCTGATGGTGGGTGCAGGGGTTCATCATAACGGGGAAAAGATCGGAACCTCCTAGGAGCCTAACCTGAGACCCAGCCGGCTGGAGTGGGGTTTGAGAGCAGGAATTCGGACGTGAGTTACTAGCTTGAGGGAGGAGGGGAGGGTGAGGGTGAGGGCTGCGGACTAGTCCTACTTAAGATTCCAGAAGAGAGAGAATAGTCCTTAACCCAAATCCATGCCTCTCCCTACCTTGTGCTGAAGTTTCCTTACTGCGGAAACTTGATAGTGCGCCGTGGGAATCGTCCCGGAATTTTATGACACATAATTACAGTGTAAGGTTTAATGTGGTTTGGCGTGACCTTGGACCTCGTTTTTCTTATCTGTAAAATGGGGATGATACTAGCCGCCTCAAAGAAGGGTGTGAAGTGGAATAAAGTACATTGTGTCAAATGGCTACTAGCAATGTGCGACGATGGCTCTCAGTAAATAGCGATTATGTTGTTATTTTTAAATTTCTGGGAGTGTCATCTTCTGAATTGCCTCTACCCTACCAAATGGACAAGTCCTGCACGTGGAAGTGGCGGGGGGGGGGGAGGGGGTGTCGGGCAGGGAGGGACCTGCTGAGGTGGCTGCTGGGACTTGCTTTAGTTTTCTTCAGTATCTACGTTATATTCAGCTCGGATGATATTGGGACTCTTAATGGCCGCCTCGCTCCGGCCCCATGCAGACGCGCGGCAGCAGCAGAGCTTTATCGGTCAAGCTCACCACTGCGTTGGCATCTTCGGATGGCACAACTGTGGGCCTTTCAGCCAGAATCGGTTGACCTCTGTCAGGGCCCTAGACCGCTCTCGCAGTGGTCATTGCCGAATTTTAAATGCCACTGGGTCCCTCTCTTCTTTGGATTCCTTCCATCTTACCCACAGGGGTCTCCTTCCCCTCTGCGCTGTGATTGCTGTTCCTGGGGTGCCAGCAGTCCAGGTCTTCCGGCCACCACCGGGAGGCTGAGCACAGGCAGGACGGCGCTTCCCACCACCCCTGTGCTTGCGTGGCAGTGGGGCCTGGGAGGAATCTTCTGGTGGCTGCTAATCCCTAAAAGGTTGCTGGCGTTTACACCCCATCCCCTGGCAGAGTTGAGGAGCGGGGAGGCTTGTGCTCACTGCTTCCCCCCTGCACAGCGCTCCTCCCCTCACCCCATTCCCCTGTAACCAAAACCTGAGTCTGGAGCGGTGGATCCGAATCCTCTCTTCAGAATAAGATGTGTGCGTCTGAGCACCCACAGTGAATCTCTGCTTTTCTGCAGATCCAGAGTCTTCTATTATTGCAACCTGAAATCTTCCCAAATGTCCTCACAGCAACCCACACCATATCTATGGATGGGGAGAATTCCAGACTGGAGGGACCCACTCCACCTCCAGAGTGGGTATCTCTGGGAGAGGCTGCATTTAGAAGCAAGCTCAAGGAGCAAATTGTAATGGCCCAGGACTTACCCAGATCTCTGAGAAATCAGTTTCAGAAGTCTGCCCCCTCCTTCCCTGGGCCTGCTCCACCCCCAGGAGGTACACCTGGGAAGGTGCAGGGTAGGCAGGAGAGAGGGAGGGACGGAGACAGGTGTAGCAGCGTATGTGTGTCTGAGCCCAGAGTCAGCCAGCCACAGCTATCTCTGGGGAGAGGAAAGGGCTGCTTTGACCCCAGTCTTTCCACCCACATACAATCAATCCACCCACTTCAGCCCCAGTTCTCCCTGGTGGCCTCCACGGAAAGGAGGGGGCAGGCAGGTATGTCCCCAGCCCTGGAAACAATGTCCCTGCACTGGCTAGGAGCAAAGCCCACCAGCTGGGGCATGCAGGTGTATATTGGACACCAGCAGGTGTATTCCTAGACCATGTATATATATGTGCCAAAAACTTCTACCCGGGCAGTGGCCATGTGCTTGCTAGGAACCCACCTCTGTACATCAGCTCTAGGTGTCAGCCCATGGATACTTGTTCGTATATGTGTACATAGTTTACATATGTGTACGTGTATACACACGAGTGAGTGCATTTCTGTGCACCTGGATCGGCGGAAGCGTGTGCGCGTATTCTGTGTGGCTGCGTGTGCATTGGTACCACCGCTCAGTGACACACTGAGGCTCTTACTGGACTCAGAGGAGATGTCAGGATTTTGCCTCTCACTTCCTGTAGAAGGCACTTTTCCCTCCCAGATCCCACACTTCCACTCCCTTCCATCCCCGCCCTGCCCCGAGCCCTAGTTAAATGAGACCTTTTATTCAAGATTCCCTGCAGGACCCCTCCAACAATGGGACTGCATTAGGTGACTGGCCTAAGTCCTTTGGGGAGGAGTAAAGGGCTGGTAGAGTCCCCAACCCTGCCCCTTTCCACAGGTTTCCACAACCCTTTCACCTGGGTTCAAAGCCAGAGACAGCAGAAGTCCCAGGCGGGGGGGGGGGGGGGGGGGGGGGGGGGGTGAGGGATGAAGCAGTCCTTTGCCACCTCCCCCCAGATGGAGTGAACAGGATTTCCAATGTAACCCATGGTGACATCCAGATTAAACGGGCCCCAGGCTGTGAGGCAAAGCTAGGAGACGGCTGCTTCAGGGGGTGCTTATTTTGCCAGAGGAATGGCTTTCAAGAAGAGGAAAAGAAGTTCCTCCTTTGGAGGAAGTGATGGCCCCCCCAGAGAAGCCGGGGCAGACACCTTCACGGGGCAAGGAGTCTGGGGAGGGCCTCCCTGACCCTGGCCTTGGCCTCGGCCTCTTGGAGTCAGCCAGGTTCACCCCTACCTCTGCAGTTAGGCCCTTTTACTGAGGGCATTGGGGCACAGTGGCCTCCCCGGTGATACCATCTCTGGAAGCCCTGTCACAGGTGACAGGGCTGTGACGGCCAGGTAGGGGGTAAGCTAGCAGGCGACTCTTTCTCTGTATCCTGGGCTGCCTGGCCCAGAGGGCCAGAGAGCTGGGCATATATACACGCACCCACAAGCACCAAACAATCGTTCTCGGCACCCATACGCTCAAAACACACACTTCCACATCCCAAGCGCAAATAAATGTACTCAATACCAGCCCTGCGTGAACGGCCACACACAACACGACACACACACACACACACAAGCTAACACAGTCCTGCGACGCAGCCCCACACGCCCAAACACCCCTTCTTTAGTCCACCCCCATCCACTCGTCCTCTTCTTGACCCTACCAAAGGAAAGGGAGTTTCCAGGAAGAAAACAGAGACCTTTGCCCTCAGAAAGAGCCAGGGATCAATACTGTTTAGACTTGGCTAGTGTGTATTTCCTCCTGGGCTGAGGAAGATTTAAGTTTATGGTTCAATCCAATCTTAAAAAAAAAAAAAAAGGTAGAAAATGAGGAAGTTGGGATAGCCCACTGCAGTATTTATTTTGATGCAGCCCCAGACTTTAATACACCGGCAGCTGGCTAAGCCAGCCCCATAAATCAGAGAAATCGATGCCTGTTTATGTGTATTATTACTTTCTTTTTTTAGCAGGGGTGCACGAAAAGAGATATGACCAGAGTCCTCCATCCCTCGTCTCTGCCCCAATAAGGAGGATTTTCCAGTGGGGAAGGGGAAGAGTGAGAGAAGATAGGAAAGTCATTCTGGACAATGACCTCAGGGCCTTGGTCAGATTCCTGAAAAAAGGCAGTTGTAATGAGTAGATGTGACAAAGAGGGAGACACAGGGGCACAGAGGAGGCATGGACCAAATGTTTAAGTTCTCAGAGCTTCAGTTTCCTCCTCTGAAAAATGAAGAAAACTCTATTTACCCATAGAGATTGGAAGCTAAAAGGAGATAATGGGCCAGAAATCAAATTACATAATAATGACACATGTATACACTTTACTAATATAATTGTGATGAGAGGTGACCACCTCCTCCCTCTTCCCCAGGGTGAAGAGGGAGAACTCTTGGCTTTGATCCCTTGCTAGAGAGAAAGTGGAGCCTCAAGGAACAGGACGCTTCTTGGAGTTGCTGCTCAAGTTGGCCCCTGCCCCAGGCTCTGGATCTAGTGATCTTGAGGGGGAGTAGGTACCCTAAGGGGCCACATTGAGGAAGGGAGAAGGAAGGGCAGCCCAGTTTCCAGGCATTCAGAGCAGTAAGCTTCTCTGTAGAACTGGGCACCCCCAACATCGTATCTGGATGTGGCCGGGAAACGTCTTGATGTTCTGAGCTGTCTGGATTCCGGAAGGGGTACCCTGGGCCTCAGGTCTCAGATCCCCTAACCCAAAGCCCTGGAGAGCTTGGAGATTGCAGGCTCCTCCCCTGCATCCACCTCCCCGAGAAAAGCAAAGGATGTACTTCCAGCCACTAGAAAACAACTCACCTGGGCCATCCCCAGGGAAGAGCCCACCTTACTGCTTCTAACTCTTCACTCAAGGATTGGGTGAGCACCTACTACGTGCAGAGGTTACTCCATCCACCCCAGAAAGGTGCGAAAGGAATAGAAGAAAGAGATTTACTGCAGTAAAGTTGGGAACCCATGGCAATGTCAAATATGCTCTCCAACTCCAGGTCCCTGAGCCCCAACCCCCCCAGGCCTTGACCAGGGACTTCAACGGTCCTCTGGCTTCCTAGACCTGGTACCTAGCACTGTCACTTCCCCCAGACATAGGCCCAAATCGGGGGGAATTTTTCAAGAAAAACGGCAGACTGACTGGTCACTCCCACTTCTCACAAAATCAATCCAACAAACAGGAAAGAAACCCAAGGGAAGAGCACAGAAGCAGAGCTCCCATGTATGCACAAACACACCTGCAAACACAAATAAGCACATGCACACACACTGTGGACTCACAAACATCCAAGTGTGCATCTAATTACAGAGACATGAACACCCAGTTGCGTAATGCTCACACATGCAGGAATACACAAAACCCCGTAGGGTACTCAGATGCACCGATATCTATCTACACGTGATCACATATACACATGAGGTTTTCGGGACACCTACGTATCTGGCCACACGAGTACAGGTACATACATACATACTACAGAAGACAGGGGAAAACGGAGAGAACAGAATTTACCATTCAAACAAAATCCTGGAGCAAAGGGAGATAAGAAGGGACCTCCTCTTCCTCCCCCTAGTGCCTGAATGGCGGGGTCCAGTGGCTACCCAAGAAAGCTAGGCACCAGGGTCTGGGGCAAGTGTCCAGACATTTCCCTCTATGAAGTCCGGGGGTCCTGGGGGTCCGGGGGGCGTGTGTCTGCGCCCCTCTCGGTCAGAAAGCAAGCCAGGCTTTGTTGGGATTGTGAAAGGGACCCTGCTTAGGCTTTGGGTTAGGGGCGAGTCAGGCCTGTGCCCACGTCGGAGGTCGCGGCACAGAGCGATCCGGCAGCTGACCGAGGGGCTGCCGCTCTGCATAGCTTCCCAGCATCCGGGCCTCCTCTCCCGGTTTTACGGAGCCAGGAGCTCCGAGCCCCGCGAGGCTCGTGTGCCGCCCTCGACCAGCCGTTTCGTCAACAAAATCACTTCTCCAAACGAAGAGCGGGAAGTCCAGGCAGCCCCGAGGCGCCCCTCGCTCAGGAGGGGAGGCAGCCCCTCACCGCTGCCCTGCCCTGGGAAGGCCTTCTGCTTCTAGAGGAGAAAACCTCCAGCAAAACTCACATCAGAAAAAAAGAGACAGAGAAAGAAAAGAAGTAAAGCTGGAGCGAGGAGCAGGTTGAACCAGAGCAGGCTGCAGCCGGGCTGGTCCTGGCTCTGCGCGGGAGGCAGCCCCGAGAGCCCGGCAGTGTGTCCGAAGTCAGGACTGGGGGGTTCCGGCCTTTGGGCTCCTTTCAAGGCAATCGGAGACCAAGAGTGTCCCTCCAGACCCTCCAAACCCGGGCCTCCAAACCCGGGTCTGGGCCGCCCCTATCACCGCGCCCCCCTGGCACCCCGTATTCATTGTGTGGTGTTGGATCTTAAGGCTCGGCCGAGCCGCCGCGGCTCCCAGCCCGGTGAGCGCGCGCTGTGCGCCGGGCCGCCGTGTGCCTGCGCCCTCGCCCTTCCCCAGCCCGCAAAGAGGAGGGCCGCCAGCCGCTCGTGAGCACAGTGTACACTTTATTTCAGACTACAGGTTTCTGAACATAATAAAATCTTTGGCTTGTAGCGGCGGTTCAGTCTCGCAGTCTGTGGGGTCGTATTTCTCAACAAGTCTCCGGAAAACGAAAGGGGTGGGGGGCAGGACAGACAGACCGACAGAGGGGGCCGGGAGAAGGGCAGACACGCGAGGAAGCACACTCTCACGCACACAAAGAAAAGTCCCAGAGAAACGAGGGCCAGCGATGCGGGGCGGGAGGCACCGGAGAAGCAGTAACATTCAAAAGAAAACGAAACTGGGCCGGGGGCAGCGAGGCGGAGGCGGGGGATAAAATAATTATAATAATTATAATAATTATAACAATAATAATAAAGGAGATTAATAAAAAGTCCAGCAAATAGAGATCGCTACACATAATTCTTTTCCTTACCTGAAATTAAATATATACAAGGTCGGAAGCGGTTTGGCTAGATAGAGCTTTAAGGAGTTCGCAGTTTCGTCCCTTATACTGTGAAGAGAGAACTGATCTGATTTTTCGATAGCACCTGTCCAAGTCTTTCTCCCTTTGGAAAAATGTCTCGTTCCAACGCGACTCTCCGTCCTGGGGACCCCTTTCTCTCTCTTTTCCCTGTTGTTCCCTTCCTCCTCCTTTGCGCTGATTATTTCTCCCCGGGCGTGGGGCCGGCAAGGCGGCGGTGGCGGTACCAGGAGGGGGCGCGGGCGCGGCGGCCGGACCGCGCGGCCCCTGCCGGCGGCGGCTACTCGCTCTCGTCTTTGTCCTGGACCGTAGTGGTTGAGTGGTTGTATAGTCCCTGCGCCATGAGGTGCAGCGCCAGGCCGTTCTTGATGCCCGTGGCTTTCTTGATCTTGGCGCGCTTGTTCTGGAACCAGATCTTGATCTGGGACTCGTTGAGGCTGAGCTCCTGGGCCAGGGTCTGCCGCCGCTGCTCGGTGATGTAGCGGTTCGCCTGGAACTCCGCCTTGAGTCTCTGCAGCTGCTCGGCCGTGAACGCCGTCCGCGGCCGCTTGTCCTCCTTCTCGTTCTTCTTCTTCTTTAGCTTTCTGGTGCGTGGACCTGCAGCGGCAGAGAGGGACGGGTGGGAGGTGGGGACGGAGGGCAGAGGGGAGGGGGAAGAGGGCAGAGGAAGCCGTGAGAATTGCGGAGCCGAGCGGGGATCGCGCCCCGCGCTTCCTGGGCGCTAGCCGAGGCCCCGCTGCCGCCGCCCCCCACCTATCACCCTCGCCCGCTAGCCCCTAGATCAATCGGCTGGCTCCTGGGGTCGCTGGGTTCCCCTCTGGGATGCCCGAGGGTCACGGAGGCAAGTTGGCCGAAGTTGTGTGTGCACCCACACCCCAGTTCAGCACAGGAGAGCCGTGTGATAGGCTTAAATCACGGAGTCCAAGATGGAGAGATATTTGGAGCTCCATCCAGCCCAACCCAGAGTTGGAGATCGGGGGCCTGCTGTCTTCACAGTCCCGGAATAAAAAGAGGCTCAACACTGTAGTAGTAAAGACACTAGGACGGGATTGCCCTGGGGAAATCGCCAGCCTGAAAGCCAATCGTCTCCCCCTCCTCAAGAAGCGCACCTACACCCACACACCTACAACAAGACCCCATCTGCTTGTAGCTATCGACTCCAGAAAACAAGGGGATAAGGAGGGCGCTGTGAGAGACCTGTCTAGCTCCAAAGTATTCAGCATCTGCTCTCTCGACCTGTTCTTCTGTCCCTGTGGCCTAAAACGAAGCCCTTTTATAGGGTCCCAGAAAGACGCTGACCACCCGTTTCCCTGAAAAGGGAGAAAAGGCCTTCACCCGGTTGTATGCCTTACCCACGTGCCCTGCCCTGAGTTCTCTGTTTTGTCCTTTGGATGGTGCCAGTAAGAAAGAGAGGGCCCTCCCCATGCCTGCACCCAGCAGCACAGGCACGGCTCCCTCACCTCTCTTTTGGACACAGAAGCTGCAATTTCAGGATTGAAGACTGAATAACAAAAGCAAGCCAGAGCCGCTTTCCCTGCGCACCTATTTGCACGGTTATTTATCCACGAGCAAAACAGGGGCAGAGGGACACAGAGAGTGGCGCAATCCCGACAAAAATCTGTGCTTTGCCTCTAAGACGGGTATAGGAAGAGGCCACAGGAAACCTTCCTAGGAAAGTGAAGTGTCCCTCAGAACCTAGTCTGCGAAGAGGGCTGCCATGGAGCCCAGCCCTGAGGAGAAAAGGGAAAAGACAGGAAGCTGACTCTAAAGCCTGCACCTCTGCCCATCAGCCTGCACACCCAAGCCTCCTGGAGTTTCCTTGCTGGGCCCTGTCATGCTTATAGGAGCTTCCTGAGTCAAGTGAAGTCCCTGTCAGGGCTGTTAACCTATAAAACTGTCTGGAAGAAGCATCTTCCCCGGCATCTCCAAACCTAGCAACAGAGGGGCAAACTGGGCAGCTGGCTTCTGGGGCAGACCAGCGCTGGGGTCACCAGCTGTCCTGTGACAAAAGAGTCCAGGCCTGGCTGCCCCGCAAGTCCGGGCTGGGGTTCGTCTCCCTGAACTGCTCATGCAGGAGAAGGAGCCAGCACCCTGCCTCCCCAGGCTCGTAAGAAGAAAGCAGCCAAGAACAAAGACAAGGCCCACTCCTGAGCCCGGTGCAGAAAGCACTGGGAGGCGGGGTGGGACGGGAGGAAGGCCTTGGTGTAGTGTAGTCATTAGCCTAGCGAGCAGAGATGGCCCAGGAAATGTGTACATCCTCAGAAAGACCCTGCTTGCGCGTTGTGCGTCCCGGACGTGGTTAGAGTGTTGTTGTTGTTGGTGTGTGTGTGTGTGTGTGTGTGTGTGCGCGCGCGCGCGCGCAGAGGGAGGAACACTTGTAATAAAATCGTAGCCTCCTGGCCAGCCCGAGCCTCACGGCCTGACAGCTCAATCACTCTATCCATCAGGCGAGTCAATCAAAGCAGCTTTTCGGAGGTTCAGGGAGCCCGTGTCAATAACGGGGCTCGAGATGGCGGGGGCTGATAGCGCGCATCGATCCGCGCGCAGCCGGCAGCGGTGCGGAGGCGGAGACCAGCCAGAGTAGAGCGGCGCACCGCTACGCCGTACCCTGCCTCCTGCCAGACCCCGGTGGCCGGAACCCCAATCGGAGGCCAAGAACCTCTGCTGCCCTCCTCTTGGCTCCCACCGGTCTCCCGGGAGCTGCAGTCCGGGGAGGCGGGCAGGCCGCAGCCTCCTCTCCCGGGGCCTAGTGGCTGTCCCACAGTAGGTCTCAGATTTGGGTTCTCGAAGCGCAAGGAGTATGTGGGTAAAGGGCCGAAGGAAAATCGAGAAAAACGGGCCTATGGCTGACAGAAATCTGCTATCTGGCAGACGTGCGAAAGGAAGGAGTGAAAGAAGGAAGGGGCAGGGCCGGGAGGATGTGCGAGGCGTGCTTCGGAGAATCTGGGGCAGAGGGGTCTCTCATGCCCTCGGCCCAGCTTTCTGACCTGAGCCTGACCTGTCTTCTCTCCCACTGTCTGTCTGTCAGCTCTAGAAAACCAGGGGCCAGGGGCTCTCGGCACCCACCGTTTCAGCAACTGCCCTTCCCTGAATTCCACCCACCCGGGTCAGATTCTCTTGGCTACCCGGCCTGGGGAAGAGGGACAGCGATCTGACGCGTTTCTCTCTCTTCCTGTGTCTCCTTAAATCTATCTCTATGCAAGTGAGCTCTCCGCAGAAAATATCGATATGGTGTTTGTGTCTGTAAGAACACAAAGTGAAGATTATTACTCTAATGACAGCTTTCTTCGATTTCGGCCTCCGCAGGACGAGGCTGGCGGGATTTCAGACCCAGATTTCTAGGCCCACCTTCTCGCTGATTCTAAAAACCCCTTTCCCTGGACGGAAAAGCAATGATTGCTTGTGTCTTTCCTAAGAATAATAAAGGTAAAACACAAAGAAGGCCGGAAGGGCTCGGAGTTCAACACCGAAGGATCGAGCTTCCCGTGCCCTGAGCTGTAGCCTCCCGGGAGGTGGCCGCAGAATCCAGGAGCGCAAAACTGGGTGCAATGCTCGACTGTGACTGGGACCGAGGTCAAGGAGGAGGAAGCAGGCGTGAGAGAAGAGAACGCCCGAGATCCGGCATGCTCTCCCCAACCCGGAGGCTAAGAGTTCTAGGGGCGGCGTCCGCGGAGCCGAAAGGCACGGCGCAGCCTGGGGCTGGGTACTCACCGGAGGACGGACGATCCGAGTAGCGCGTGCAGTAGACCCAGGCGGGCCACACGAGGGGCTGCTGCGAGTCAGTTTTGACTACGGGCCCGCCGTTGGCTGAGCCCATTAGCAGGATGGCCGGGTTGCTGTGCTCCGGGTACTTAGCACCCTGCGCTCCCGGGCTCCCCACGCCGCCTCCACTGCCACCGCCGCTGTCCGAAGGTTTGGCCGCTGCTGCTGCTGCTGCTGCCGCTGCTACGGCCGCCGCAGCCGCCGCCGCCGCCGCCGCCGCCGCCGCCGGGTTCCCAGCTTTGGACGCACCCGCTCCGCCGGCGGTGGCTGGCGGGGAACCGTCGGGTGGGCCACAGTTCGCGTCCGGGGCGCACAGGAGTGAGGCGGCGCCTGGCGCCCTCGTGCCCAGCGGGTGGACAGGGTCTCTACCTGCGCCGGTCTGGCCTCTGTCACGCTCGACCCGACCTCCTCCTGCGCCTCCTCCGGCCGCCGCCGCCGCCGCCACCAGGAGCTGCGGCGGCGGCTGCTCCTTTTTGCAGCCGAAGTCCGGCCTCAGGATGTTGTCGATGAAAAAGTTGGTGGTGCGGTGCAGCTGGGCCGCGGGCTGCGGCTGGTGAGCAGGCGCCGCGAGATGCTGCTGCTGCGGCGGCGGCGGCGGCGGCGGCGGCGGCGGGGGCGGGGGGTGCGGGGGGAGATGCGGGTGGTGGGCCAGGGGCGGCAGGCAGGGCGCCGCGGGCGGCGAGGGGGGCGCGGGCTGCGGAGACACCGGCACGCTGTCTCCATCGCTGCCGCTGCTGCCGCTGGCGCCGGGGCTGAGGCTCAGGCTGAGGCTGCCGGGGGCCGCCGCCGCCGCCACTGCCGCCGCCGCGCCGAGGCCCGAGTCGCGCTGACTTTTAGGTTCCGGCTGCTGTTCTTCCATGCTCGGCCGCCCCGCCGCCTCGGCCGCCGCGCCGGCCCCCGCCCCCCCCGCCTCGCTCCCCACCCCACTTTGCCAGCGGCCCGTGGGGGTGCGCGGAGGAAGGAGGCCGGCGAAGCCCCAGCGAAGGCACGGGGCGGGTGCAGAAAGAAAAGCCCAGGCGCCTGGCCTGGATCGCTCGCTCTTATCGAGCAGATCTCGCTGTCTCTCCCTCTAATTTGTAGACATCCAGATATGGAGACACTTGGCTATTTCTTTTTTCTTTCTGCAACCAGATTCAATGATTTGTTTTAAATGGGGAGTAAGCTACGGCCAAAAAGAGAGGAAAAAAAATTAAAAAAGGAAAGGAAAAAGAAAGCAATAAAAAAGAAAAAATCTCCAAGATTTTTTTTTCTTAAAGATAAAAAATAGTCTTTAAAGTCTAGCCATCTTCCTAGGCAGTACTGAGGGGTTTGACTTCCCCGAGTGTCACGCTCAGCTGTGCCCAGAGCGCGAGGCTGGCAGCGCCTTTAATCGCCTTTGCTTTTTTTGCAGGGAGAGCGCGTCTCCGCCAGCGCCGGGGCTGCCTCTTTTTTTTTTTTTTTTTTTTTTCAAATCTCTGACAGCTCGGATCTTTGCTCAAACTCTCTCGCTTAAAAAAAAATCACCCAGGCACACTTTTTGCCTTCAAACCGGAAGCACGTGAGTCAGGGCCGCACGTGTGCGGGGCCAATGGCGAGCCAGGACTCGCGCTGACACCCGGGCCTCGGCCCAATAGGCGCGCGCGGGACTTTGCGGATAAATAATCCGGGGGCGGCGGCCGCTGGTGGACAGGGGGCGCCGCGGCGCTGGCCCCGCGTGTCCGGCCCGCCCTCCCCAACCCGCACCCGAGCCCCTCCCCCTCTTTCAGGCCAGGACCGAGGAACGGGCAAAATAGACCGAGGAGTGTTGGATTTCGGGGTGTAGGCAAATAGGGAAGCCACTCCATAAACAACTTGTTGGAGAAATGCAGGATTACGGGTGCGTGCGCGCCGGGCGCAGGGTCAGGAGACAGGGGAATCGGCTCTTTTGGCAACCCCCATGCCTAAGAAGCAGACTTTTATTTTATTGCTCTGGCTTTTTCTTGCTGTTATTAAGGGTGAAAGGTTGCTGTCTCTGTCGGGGTGTGCCTGTATGGTGTATGTGTGTGTGTGTGTGTGTGTGTGTGTGTGTGTGTGTGTGTAGTGGAGGGGGAGGGGTGAGACGAGGAGGTTCGGAGATGTGAAACAGACCTAGATTTGGTTACTTTCAGAGGAGCAGTTTATTTTTAACAAATAGCAAACCCCGAGGCCAGCTGCGTCTAGCTAGCACCGTCTGTTTGAAGGTCTGTAGTGTATGCTGGCCGGCTGCACTGCGTGTCCTTCCCGGGATATCCGTACCCATGCCTTTCCCTGGCGGGACCTTCGACAACCCCCAAGAGCTGTCCTGCCGCCGTAAAGCCAGGCCCAGAGAGCGCGAGAGAGCCCGAGCGCCAGTCCTTCCCTGGCCGCTGGAGTCGAAGCTGTCCCATCGGCCCCTAGGCCAAGCAAGTCAGGGTGCGGATACCCGCGAGGCCCCGGCTTTTGGCTCAGGGCAACCTCCGTGTTAGATTTCCCTGCAAAGTGAAATCAAGCAAGTAAAAGTACTGCACCCCAGGTATTTGCCCTAGCCTGCTGGACAGCGAGTTTCCCCCGGTGGCCCAGATTTTCCTAGGATTGCTCCCGACTCCGTGGAGGCCTCTCGTTCTAGCCCAGAATATTCTTCCCAGGCTTTGGGGGGAACTGCAGGGGCTCCCGCCGCTCCCACGCTCACAGGGATTCATCTCCAGTCGCTGGGCTCTTTTTCGCCGTTTCCTGGTCGAGGCACCCCAAAAGGTTTCCCACTGCGAGGGACAGGGTAGGGGAAAGTGAGGCATTGGACATCTGCGGGGTTTGTCTGACGAGCCTTTTCGGAGGGCCAGGATCCGACTGTGTGCTGAAGCCTTCGGTTCGAGAGTAGCTGGAAAAACTCCAGCAACTGAGGCCTCCGCGGGGATGTTGTCTCGGAGCTCCAGCAAGCCTCTCGCTCTGACCACCATCCTTAACTGGGACAGCGGAGTAAGGATCTCTTTGGGGATGTTGTCTAGCGGAAACATGCAAAATAATCCCCTGTACCCAGAAAAGTCACAGAGGGTTAGGAAGAAAATAAAACGAAAAATCACAATCAGCCGAACCACCGCCCTAGCCGAAGTTTCTCAAAGGGGCTGGTGGAGAGCGGGAGTTCGTACAGCTGGCTGCATCTTCGGGTCAGCCGAGGGTCTTCCGAAACTCGGGCTCTCAGAGTTCCTAGTTGGACCTTCTCGGCGGCTCGGGGGCAGCGAGAACCACTTTCCGAAACGCTGCGCTAAAGCAGGCCCGACGTGATCTACACAAACCTCCCAAGTCGGCCTCCAACTGCACCTCCCGGGTCCTCCTCAGTTCTACACCCAAGGGCTCCCCGAAATCTCCCGGTGCCTCCACCCTTTCTCCCCGAAATGGGGGTGGGATTTTATTTATATTTAAGTTCGCAAAATTGAAATCTTTATCCCGCAAGCGAGCGTGGGTACTTAATTAAATTCTAATTAGGACACTATCAATATCCTATTTAGCCGCGTAGCTTTTGTGCGCTGCGGTCCCTTTCAGCGCCGTAAATAGGGTCTCGACGCCTTATCTCGCCTGCAGGAGACGCCTCGAGAAGGGCTGCGGAAGATAATTTATAGGTTTTAATTACTCTTCATTCCGCCTGATCAGCTTGGCGTTCATCACAGGCCTGTGAATAAAACCCTGGTCAAAAGCTCTGTCACATCGTGCTGGCAAGACGCTTAATCAAAGTGAGCGGCCCCGCGCGCCGCGCGGCCCGGCTCCTCCACGTAATTTCCAGCCAGCTGATAAAGCCAGCTGAATAATGCGGCGGCCCTTTGGAGACACCATTTACAGAAATGACTTTATTGACGGCTTAACGTCGGTAATTCATTTTACCTTTCATGTAGTGGAGCCCGGATTTGTTACAGTAATGGGATGATAAATGCACCCGCAGCCCGCGAGCTCCGGCTGGATTAGGCGGCGCTCTGCGCGCTGGCTCGCCCCCCACCCCGGTCCTCCCCCAGGCCAGGCCATGCCTTCTCCGGATGCTCGGCACCTAGAGTCGCCTGCTCTCCGTGACCCCCATCCGAGCCCACGCCCTCCTCTACCTCCTGAAAATGGACATATTATTGGGAACTCGGTGTTAACGGTTTGGTGTCCTGGCAAGCCTGACAGTCAGGTGTCAGAGTGAGCAAATGTTGACCCAGGTGGGTGTGTGAGGGTCCAGAGGACTCACAGTGACCCCGGGACTGTGCCTGTGGGTGAGGAAATACGGGCAGGGTGAGTCGTGTGTACAAGCATGTGGGTAAAGGGGTTAGGTGTGTGTGGAGCAATGTGTGTGCACATGTGAGTACACGTTTGTGGCAGTCCTTTTTGGGGTACTGGTTTGTGCCTTTGAGAATTAAGGAATGTCTTCCAACTTGATAGAGTCCAGGTAGGGAGGTGGGCTGGCAGGAAGCAGGTTGGGGAAATTTATGCAAATGGAATGGAGCCCTTTTCTCCAAATGCCCTCTGCTCCTGGGCCAAAGATATGGAAGTCTGGAGACAAACGGTGCCCATTTCCATTACCTGAAGTTCTGAGCTGTGCAGCTCCGCTGGGGTAAGATGGCCCACAGGAGGCCACTGACCTAGCTATACCTCTGCAATAAATTGACTGTCCCCAAGTTCCACTTCCATACCCAGCCCACATAAAAGTGGAGAATGACGAGAAATAAAAGAACTTTAAATGCCAAAGGGGGGATTTCTTTCCCTACTTCAATGAAGGAAGAAGGGAGCCCAAAGAGGCTTTCAATAGCGGAGGGTGGGGTAAGAAAGACAGGGGGACTCCCCAAAATTCCTGCCTCCCTCCCACTCCCAGACTTCCTCTATTGCAGCTAACCAGGGCCTTCCACTGAGCAAAAGGCACCTGGCCAAACCGAGGCGGGAGTATTTGTGTGTCTGCGGGATGCTAGAGAAGTATGGGGATCAAAATGATGAGGGGGTGGTGATGAATGCTTCTCACAGTGAAGGCTGGGATACTGTTCCTTTGTTTCCCAATCTTGCAAAAACTACTTATGGATATGGAGGGTGGCCCTTGGCTGTGAAGGGTAGGAGCCTGTATTCGTGTCTATTTGCTTGTATATGTGAGAACCGAAGAGAGAGGAATGAGTCCATGAAAGCATTGTTTGTGTGTCTGTGTGTTTGTGTGCATGGCTGGAGGCTCGTGTATGTACACATCAGTGTGTACCCCCGAGTCTGCGCCACCAGTTGGGCATGGAGAAACGTGTTTCCTGAGGGTTTTGGTGTACGCTGTTCAGGAAAGAGAAGTCTCCCTCCATCTCACGTTTCCACAGAACTTTGGATTTCGTTTAGGCAGAGACAAATGTCACGGTCCTGCCTGCTTCCACCTCTCTTTTGTGGATGGGTGTGAGGAGAATTGTGAAAGAAAACCTCGCAGCCTGGCCGGGCGTGCGTGCATTGGGCCGAGAGTGCGAGCGTGTTGCATGCACATGGTGGTAATCGCATTTCGAGTGTAGATCAGATGGCAGTGGGGCCTTGTGGCGCGGGACATGAATGAGTTGTCGCAACACAATAGCGGGCAGCCTTCCTACGGGGACTGGGTGACCAGCGGTTTTGTTGGGAGTGAATGCGAGGAGATTTCTGCTACAAGTGCCGCGGTATTATTATGAGCCGGAAGGTCAGACTATACATCGCAGGTCCCCAAAGCCTATAGACCTTGGGAAATGTAGGGCCTCGAGCCACGTCATTGTACCTGACAGTCCTTTCAATAGACTAATTCAATTAGCGCTTGGGGGTTTGGTCTTCATTTGGAGGCCATAATAATGTGGAGGTGGGTGGGTGCAGGGGGATTCCTTGGGTATTGGTTCTGCCGGAAGCTTGGAGTGGAACTGGGGGAGGCAGGGGAAGGGATAAAGCTGAGGTGGGTGGGGCAGTGCGTGGGAGGCAAACCCTAGAAATAAAATGTTCTGTTGACTCTAGAAATTGGGGCGGCTGCTTTATTTGTAGATAACCTAGAAGATTAGGGATGGGGGGTGAGGCAGGGAGAATTTCTTTTTTTTTTTCTGTGAGCAAGAAGTACAGCCATAAATGTCCAGGTTCCTAGAAAGCCCCCCAAAAGCTTCCTGTGGGAGGTTGTCATCTTTGGGGATTTCAATATTTGGATTTATGCCCCTACCATCCTGCCTCCCCTCAGGGTTTTCTCCCTTTTATCCGAGGGAGGGGCAGTTCACAACACGGATTTTTTTGTTCTAGAATCAGTTTTTGTTTTGGGGTGCTTTTTCCCCTTTAAAGCCGGACAACAGAGAAAATTAAGCCCTTTCTCCGCTTGACTGTGGGAAATGGGGGAAACATCTCAGTGACTCCCGAAAATCGAGCACGGGGTCGGCTCCTGACATCCCGGACACCAGGGCGCAGACACCAGACCCGTCGCTGCCGGCGGGTTGCCTCGTCGGCTTAGGGCTGCTCGGGCTCGGATTCACCTTCTCCTCGGTATCCCCAAACCGCCCTAAAGCTGCACCACGCAGCCAGCCATGCCCCCCGGAGCCGGGAATTTTAGAGCTCATGGCTCCCGAAAGCAAGGCGACTACATACACTCCTCTCTATATTTTTCACTTTAATCAGACATCCTGCTTTTCTCCTTACATTGAATTCCACCCAAACCCCAGAATCGAAACCCTAATGTTCGCACCCTGCCCCGCCTAAAAAAGAAAAACTCGGATAAATTCAACTGCTATGCTCGAATTTTCTTCTCTCCTTTATTTTGCTTTTCGCCTTCTCTCACTCCCTCCTCCTCCCCAGAAGGTTCCCAGAGCCTGGCGATCCCCAGGCCTAGGGGGCCCCCTGCCCACCCAGGTCCCCACCTGTCCGAGTGGCGGCTCCTGCCTCGATCCGGCTCGGCGCGGGTCAGGGTCCACACCGCCTGGCCTCGGGAGTGTGCACGCCGGTGGGTACCGCTGTGAGAGGGAGCGAGGAGGCACCAGCGTGGCTTCCGGGTTCTGCTGCCCCCCTCGGCTGAGTCCGTGCTCCCCGGGAGGTCCAGACCCAACTCCAAAGGTGTGGTCAAAAATATAACTCAAGAAGAGAAGAAAACACCCACGATATCCAAGTCCTTCGCATAGAAGTGCCCCTGTGGTTCCAAAACCGTGTTCTCTGGCTCGCCCCAGAGTTAGCAGTCATCCTTCTTCCCTCGACTCCTATAGGGGTGAGGGCTGGTCCCAGGGCTCTTCTCCCACTGACCCGGGAAGAGGAAGCAGAAGTCCGCGCACCCGGCTCTCGGCGCTTCGGCTCCCGGCCGGCGCCTTCCCGCCGCCCTCCCCGCTGGCCCCGGGGCACGAGCCAGGCCGCGCCCCCCTTTCGTTCTCCGGGGTGCAGCCTCCCGACCCCCTCCCCGGGGAGGGTGCGGGGAGGACTCCGGGTTCCCACCGAGATCGGCGCTGCGGGGAACTGGTGGGGAGGTGAGGGAGGGAAAAGTTTGGGCTGGAAGTGGGGCGGGTGGGGAAGGGAAGTCTGGCGTGCCTGGGAGAGGAGAGGGAAAGAGGGGCGAGCACCCGCGTGCCTCCCCCCAGCCCCCGGCCCCACCTCCGAGCTCAGACTGGATCGCGTGCGGGTGAGATCGGCGGTGGGGGGGAGGGGTCACTGCAGTGTCGAGGCCTTCTCCGGCCACCTTCTCTGTCCCCGGGCTCCTGCAGAAACCGGAGTGGGGGCCGACCGTGCGGCCGGGCGCCTGCGTGTTTGTATGTGACTGTGTGTGTGAGAGGCCCCAGGTGGGTGCGTGTGTACGTGTGTGCCAGTGGGCACGAAACGGTTGTGTGCATTTTTCGTGTTCCTCTAACCCTTGCGTGGTTGCGCTGTGTCCGTGTGTGCAAGTGTAAGTGTGTGCATGGGCTCTGCGCCGGTGGCTGTGCTTGTGCGTGGCCATGTGTACAGTCTCGGTGTGTGCGTTTGTGTGCCAGCTGGGAACCTGAGAGCAACTCCCTCCGACCGAGGCTCTGCAAGTGAGGTGTGTGAAAGAGCAACGATCAGAGGGCTCTGACCCCCAAATCTCCCCTACCACCACTCCCCCGCCCCCATCATTGAATTATGCAAAGGCAGAAGGAAGTAGTTGTTTAAATCCTGATTAAAATAGCCACTGGTTTTCTGTTCCCCACCAAAACCCACCTGTGCAATCCCTAAGCCCTAAGGCCCCACTGGGGGAAGAGCGGGCAACACGTGGCAAGGTCAACATCAAAGGGACCTCGGGGAGAGAATAGCCCCAAAGCCCACTCCACAGATGAGGCAACTGAGGCCCAGCGCGGGAAAGGGACTAGGTCAGGGTCCCACAGAGGCCGTCAGGAACCTTGGACATCTGAGTTTTGTCCCGCGGCCTAAGTGCCAGATGAGAGCGTGGTCTCCTTCCCGCGCCTGCCAACCCCATTCCATTCTCCTCTAAGTAAGGTGTATTCTCTCCCCAATCTGTCTGTGAGGTAGAAGAGGCAGCATCTCTTGGCGCTGGGAATGCAGTGGGAGGCGAGGGGGAAACACGATCCCTCCCTTCGTCGGTCCCACCGGAGGGCGTTACTGTTCCTGCTCCCACGGGGGGGGGGGGGAGGCGGGGCGGGGTCTAGCTGCTTCCTCTCCACCCCCCCCCCTCGCCTTCAGAACTTTCCAGGCGTGAATAGTGCTGTTAGGGGTGGGAGGTCAGTGAGAGGAAGGCTGGCCTCATGGGCAGTGGGCGGGGGGAGGGATGGAATACGGACCCCAAAGCCATTACGGGCACGTCCCTCCCCTCCCGCACCAAGGACGCCCGCCCCAAAATTGTTATGCAAAGGAGTCAAGTCTGTGATCTTCTGGCGATCAAAGCGGCAAAACCAAATATTAGAAGAGAAGTCAATAATGGATGAGCAGATTAAGAAACCCATCTCGAGGACAATTATCGTCGCAATTGAAAAAGCGCCGGGCTTCCCTCCTCCCCCCCTGCCCCAATATTAAAAGAAAAAAATAAAAAGTAGGTGGAAGAATGGGGCCTGGGGATAGTGGCAGAGGAGGGCAGCCGCCGAGCGTGCGTGAACGAGCGGGTGCGTGGAGGCGCTCGTAGAGGGGAGATAACGCCCCCTACACCCCACCAGGGGGTGACCCTATTGGGTCCCGGTGTTTTCTCTGGCCAAGTGCGCAGAGCCCTACCATCTGCCCTCAAAGGTCTTTGGCCTCTTAAAAGAGAGCGTGAGGCCACTCTGAGCCGAAGCGCTAGAATCAGAGTTTCTAGGGTCTTTCTTTCCAGAGCCTCCGGCACCCAGCCTGAGTCCCCCGGCTGCACCCCCTTTCTGTCCGTTTTCTTTCGGGAGAGGGACCCTAGGCAGATGGGTAGGGCAGGGAGCCGGGTCTTACGGGCGCGGGCGGATTCCCGGCCGGTTTTCCTGTGAGGAACGCGCCACCTATCGGTGCTATCGGAGAACTGCACCCGTGTGGTGCTCCCGGGCCCGCGAGGCTGTCTGGGGGAGGTTGGATTTGACCTCCCGGGGCCGGGACAACCAGACCCTTTCCTGACAGTAGACACCTGACTGGGGACAGACTATGGGATTCCCGGAAGGCGATCCTTCCGGGAATCCCCTCGCCTCGTGAGAGCTAAAGTGGAGAGAAAAGCCCACGAGGGGCTCTTAGCTCTGTGATTCCTAAAGCAGAAACGCCTGCGTTCCAGTGGGATGGGCCCTGCGTTGGGAGTCACGACTGGATTCCTTTGACGCCTCTGCCTACCATGCGACCTTGGGAAGGCCCCCGGCTTTCTCCGGGCCTGTTTCCTTACTCGTAAACTGAGAGAACTGGATTATACTGATCCCCTCTCGACTCTGACCTTGAATCTAACATTGAATCTAAGCAGGATATGTAGACACCTGTGTCTTGTATTTGTTTCTAGCTCTTAATAGATTCCGGACCTTTATATGCCATTTATATCCTAATCTCTGATACATATTTAATGTATACCTGCTTCAGTTAATATTACTGTTTTCTCAGTTGTCCAAAGATTTCATTTGAGTGGGGTCAGGATGGTTCTTGGCCCGAATAATCCTGATACATGCCCATTTCCTTAAACTTGAAAAAAAAATCTAACAGGAAAACTTCGTTCACTTTGCAGTGTGGACACTGCTGGGGAGGACTGGTGTCATGGGGCCAGGGAGAACATAATGGACACACATGTGGGAGGGTTAGGAGAGAAGACTCAGGCCCTGGATTGCGGTCAGTGTCAGAGAGGACCCGGAAGGACAGAGGCTAGACGGAACTAGAGAGCCGGCTGAAGCCATGGACACTCTGAGACCCCTGGGGTGGGGTAGGGGGTAGCTCTTGACCGGAGGCTCCTTGATAGATGGTGTCGCAAGAGCAGTACAGGCAGAGACCAATGTAGGATAGCTCAGACCTTAAGCCAGTTCCCCTTGAACTCTCCATGAAATTAATAAAGAACGGAAAGAGAGTGTGGGAGACAATATTTTGCTCTAGTTCCCCGGAGATCTCTTATGACTTCTGCTTGGAGTTCCGGGTTTGTGTAGCGGAGGGAAGCGAGGCTTCCGGCTGTGGGTCCTTTCCTCAAGGCATGGAGCTCGAGCTTGAGACAGCCTGCCTCTGCCCAGGTTAGACGTGCCCACTGGGGAGCCCCCAAACGGTCCGCACCTGACAGAGCAGCAGGCAGGCCCGCTAGCCTCATCTTCAGCTCCTGAGTGGCCAGTGGCAGCGCGCAAGGCCAGATCGGCTGCATCCGACGACAGCTGAGCGAAGGCGCGCATCCCCTCCTCTGGGAATAGAAATCCCCCTTGGGACACCCAGAGGGGCTGCCGCTTTGAACCTGGGACCCATTGCTTTCGGAATGGAGAGAACGCTTCTGGTCTTTCGATCAGCAAGTCCAGGAATCGTTGCGGGCTGCCGGCTCCTCGGAAGTGGTGAATTTCAGCGTCTTGACAACCGGCGCACAGTGCGATTCAGGGCCAGGGGTTAGTGTTCTTATTTGGAGATGGGAAAATCAAGGGTCTGGTCACTTGTCTTGGTGAACGTGAAACGAGGCCTTGAGGGGTCAGTTGGTGGCGTAGCCCTGACGTCCTAGCGGTCTGTGCGGCTCAGAATTTTTCTCCCGCTTCCTCGAAGTCGAGTCGCGTTAGTGGCCGGCGTGGGGAGGGCGGGGCGGTTGGTGGTCCCGGTTCTCCGCGGAACTCACACAGCAAGGGCGCTTTCCCAGCCCCTCAGACCTGACCCGTGGAATTCCGGACTTTGCGTCCCCTGGCCTCGGTGTTGAAGCCCTGTTGGTTGCCACCCTGCTAAGCCAGGTCGGCCTGGGAAATGGGAACTCCAGGCTTGGGCCTAGTACGCACAACCCGCGCACTGGGGCCCGAGGGGAGCCCTGGGCTGCAGCTGTGGGCTGAGCGGGGAGGCCGCGTGGTCACTGTCTCCCGGCGGAACGAGGAATGGCAGGGATTCCGTGTGCATCCCACCACCTCTTGGACTGTCCCAGCCCGGCCAAGAAACCCAGATTTCAGGAATCACAAGACGCCACTGCGGAGAGCTGACCGAGACACGGGAACTTCGTCCGCGCTGGGGCGGAAAACGCCGGTTCCAATGTGCACAGCTCAGACTAACCTCTGTGGTGGGACCGGCATAAGAAAAGGAACGGATTTACTTTGCACTTTTCTCACACTTCACTCAGATGTTGCCGGTCTACACAGCCATCGGGAGAGACAGAGCGATAAGGAGAGAGATGGCGGGGGTGGGGGGGGGGAAGGGGAAAAAGAGAGAGAGAGAGAGTGATTGATTGATTAAAGGTCCCCTTTCTCCAAAAGAGGAGATAAGGATGCTGACGAGTCGATAGCCAGCATACATCGGGTGTGCTCTGGACGCAGCTCTAAGCTCTCCATCTGGGTTAGCTCATTTAATCCTTACAGTAACCTATTGAGATATTGTAGCTTCTCCTCTCCAGTTTACAAAGGAGGAAACTGAGGCACGGAGAGTCGTAAAGTAGCCCAAAGGCATGCCCCTAGCAAGTGGAAAATGAAAAGCAGAATCCGTCCGCAGCTCTGGAGGAGCCAGATGGGGACAATCCGCTCAGGGCACTCTCGAAGTCGCCCCCAGGCCCCAGGGAGGGCGCAGGTTATCATCTTCCTCCCGCCGCACCGACGCGAGGCCTCAGCGCTCCCAGGTGCTCTAGGCGGGCAGGATTCTGGCCCTGGGCCAGAGTCTGGCTCCTTCAGGGGAGCCCTCAGCCCGGGCTTCCAGGCCCTCCCCGGGGTAGGCAGATCTCCCGTCCTCTGCAGGGACTGGAATCCTCTCCGGGGAGATGACCTTCCGTTTCCATCACTCGGACTGCCCCGCCGGGGAGCAGCGCTGAGGAGGCCGCAGCCACTCATGGCTGTTGTTGGTGCTCTTTCTTCGAGCTTCCAAGCTTAGTGACCTCGGAAGGGGCCCAGACTCGGCCTTGGTTGGCTGCAGCAGGCGGCGGGGGGCAGAAAAGCTGGTCCGGGCAGGTCGGAGCTGCTGGGACGCGCCTCCACGCTCAGTGGCTGGTCTCGGCGGCTGCGAGGGAGATCGCCGAGGCCCAGACTTTTACAGACTTGCTTTCAGGCAGCGGACGAGGACCCCGGCTGGGACGCGCAGGGCGCTCGGGTCCCACGCAGAGGACAAGTCCCCGGGCTTCCTCAGACCTGCGCCTCAATTGTCCGGTTCAGGTGATGGGCGTCCCGGTGGCGGTTGAGGCCAGTGGCAAAATCCCGGGGACCCAGCCTTTCCCAGCCGTCAGCCCTCGGGATCGCTCCCCTTCCAGTCCCCAACAGCCCTTCCCACGTCTTGGAGCTGCCTTGACCAGGATGAGTGTGGGAATGGGGAGGAAAGGGCGCGAATCTCTCTCTGGAGGGAAGGAGGGGACCTAGGATAAGAATCGCAGGAGACACAGGTCCATCCCTCTCTACCTTGGCTCCAGGTCACCTGCAGGCCAGGGGAACCTTTGCCGGCCCCCAGAACCTGCAGCTGGTGCTTCGCAGAAGGGGTTGCCATTAATTCTAACTCCCCCGGGCCCTGGTGAGAGGACTTTCCAGGCAGAGGAAAAGGAGGTGGCCTCAGCTCGCTTCGGAAAAGTGCAGGTGGGCTGAGAAGAGGGGGCCGGTGCCGCCCCGGGGTGGTGCGTCCCGCAGCTAACCGCCTGGAGTTTTAGTCTTTCAGCCATGGCTCCCTCCTCTATCTCCTCCCCAGAGCTTTCTCCTTGAATCCCAGGAGCAGAACTAGAGGCCTCGCTGTGAGGTTTTGTCTCTAAGGTGGGATCTGTGGCTTCCCCAGTGAAGCCACTTCTCCAATGAGCAGTGAGCGGAGAATCTGCCCCTTTCACAGCCCAGCTCTGAGGTCCGCCGGCCAGCACCACTCTATTTTAACAAACCTAATTAGGACTCGTCAGATGCTAAAATCTTCCTGTCCTATCCAAGGCTGCCCTGGGTCTGGGAATCACAACCCTGTAAATTCACAGTTTGCTTTATTGGAGATTTGGAAAGAGACTGAAGGTGTCTGTAGTTATGAATGAATGTGAACTTGAACTTGCCTTTTTTTTTTTTTTTTTTTTGGAAAGGTGTCTGAACCTTGAGCCAAAACACACCAAAGAGATTCTCCTCCCCACCGCCCCGAATCCCCACTCCGTCCTGGAGGTTACAGTTACCTTGATTGTGGGGTTCTGGGGGTTGGGAGTGCAGAATCTGCAGGGAGTAGGGGAGGTTATTTAACTTGGCTGGGTCACCAGAGAGAAGGAGAGCCAAGAGACAGTGCTGTCATCCCCTCTTCTCCATCAACCTTTAGCATTTATCTCTCCCTGCACCCCAACCCCCCGTCAGTCTCCCAGCTATCAAGTGTGGACTCGACAGGAATGTTGCAAGGAAAAACTAATTAAGTGGCAGTACAATGCTTTGAAAATATTAAGTGTCATGTAAATGTCTAATGCCAATAATAATCTTGATGGTGGTCATTATGTGCCCGGAAGCACATCCCAGACAACCCAATGCTGAGCCCAAATGTGGGAGTCTAAGAGAATCCCAGGGAACACCCGTCCTTTCTGCTGCAGAGCCCCAGCTCTGAGTGGCCGGGTGTAAGGTGGGGACTCCAGGTCCTGCACCCATCGCCTGTAAATCACCTGGGTTTAATTCCAGCTGGGAGTCCTAAAGTTACTGCCTTATCTGACACTGGAGCCCATCACCTGTAAAGTGGGAAGTTAGTGATTCCCAGGGTGTGGCTACCCCCATGGTGGATTCTGCTTCCTCCAGGCTCTGACAGGCTCCACGGTGTGCTCACATCAAGGTCTAACCTTTGTGATCTGGGTGTCTTCCATCTTCCAGAGCTTGGTTAAGACATAGCCGTTAGGAGGGTTATACCCTGGTTACCCTTCACGTTTAAATAGAAGGATGTCCTGTTAGGGAACACACATCCCTAACTCCCCTCTGTCTCTGAACTGTCAACGGGAGGGGCAAAAGGTCTCAGGTCTTTAACATTTTTCTAGTTTGATGAAACACCAGGCCTTCCCCAGGACTTAAAGTTTCCTTATAAGGCAATTTCACCACCACCCATCCCCTCACCCCCATCCTCTCCCGGCTGAAGCTTCCCCACGACTGCTGGGCTGAAGACATGGGGCACTGAAGTATGCCAAAACCAGTGGAGGCTCAGAGGGCGGCAAATTACAGTGACTCATGATTGAGGCTTTTGGAAATTTCCTCCAGAAAGCACTGGGCCTTTTAGGGGTTTTGTAGAGTCAAAACCTGGATACTTTACCGCTACTTCTCACCCTACAATTTGCCCTAATTTTATTTCTCAGTGACTTGGGGAATAGGTTACAATTTCAGGCTCCTCCAGCTGACATTTTTTGTTAGACCGAATTTGGTTGGATTTTCAGTTTTTACTGCTATGTGATGACATACCCCTTATCATTTGGGAAGAAAATAGCTGACTTTTTTTTTTATTATACAAAAGAAACAAATTCTCGTCTAGTTAAGCTTTAAAAACCAAGTGCTTCGTTTTGTTTAAGCTAGGCTTCAATAACTCAAAAACACCTTACCTTTAAAAGTAAAACTTTTTACAAATCATACAGAAACAGGTGCTTTCCTGGGTATTTTTTTAAGGTGTCCAAATAGGAATGCGATTAACAGTGGGAGTGTTAGGGTTTGGGGGTTAGGCCATGTGATATTTCAGGGTCAAAACTGAAGAGGTTTATAAGGTCAGACACTGACAACACACACACACACTCACACACGCAACACACACTCACAGTTAAAAGGAATTCTAGGCTTTGCCATTTCACTCTTTCCTAGGAACCTCTGGGGGGAAATGGGAATGAATAAGCGTGTGTAACTTTTGTAAATTTTCAACAAGTTTGTTTTGTCTTTGTTGTTGTTGTTTTACTCGGTGCCACGTGAGACTCTTGCTACATCATGGAGAATTTGTTTCCAAATCGGATAAGTCACCGAGTAAGACACACTTGATGTCGCAGATAATTTTCTAGCAACATCTGCCGAGTCAGCGTTTTTGTTTTTCTGAAGATGTTACTCACCAGAAAACATTCCCTCCTCTAGGAATTTCACGGCCAAAAAACATTTTTGTTTTAATTTCTGTCCTTTGGTTTCCTTTGGTTGGTGGGAAGGGAGTGTGGGGTGGCGTTGAGGCGATACAGCGGGGCCAGGTTCTGGACCAAAGGGAGTAGGGGGGTAGGGGGGAGGCTGGACAGAGCGAGCAGTGTCCTGTGGGACGAGGGCCTCAGCTCTGTGGTGCTGCCCAGAGCTACCGTGCTCCCTCGCTGGCTTTATTTTTCCTTTTCACTCACTGCCACCATCCTTTTCATCACGCAGAACTCCCAATCTTTATTCAGCATCTGTATTTCTACCCCGGCTGCTGTGTCTGTCGTGGGCTGTGGGTACCCAAGCATTTTGTTTCATAATGTTGGTTAATTCTTTTAAAAACACTCTGATCTGAGCAGGCTGTTCAGGAAATGTGGCTTCTATTCCACTGCGGCAAGCAAGCCCTTCTCCTCCTCCGTGGGTTGTCAACACAATGTCAGACACTGAAAAACAATCTCTCCAGAAATTCAGATATTTCCACACTGTAGGCTGTCTGGCCCTGGGAGCCGAAATGTTCAACATTTCCTCCAGATAATAGCATGTTACTAGGTCCCACAATAGCCTGGGAAATCAAGCTCCCCTTTCCCTTCTCCACAGGCGTCCTTACAGAAGAATGGGCCAAAGGCCTATAGAAACCACCAGACTGAAATTCTCCCTCAAGGCGGATGTAGGGGTAGGGGCGGGGGGGGGGGCCGGGAGGTTGGAGAAGAAACATGGGGACATCATTCCCATTTCTGTCCAGGGGAAACTGCCCAGCACCTGTGGATGAGACAACCCAGTCCAGTGCAGACGCGCTGTCCTGGTCCAGGGTGGTAGATGCATTGCAGGAACTGGGCTCAGAGAGCAGGCGGGCTGGCCTCCCTCCGGCACTTCTGCCCAGAAGCTAGTTTGATGGGAGGGCTGGCGAGCTCGGCTGTCCTGAGAGGTCAGGAAAGCTGACTGGGGGTGGGGAGGTGAGAGAGGGTTACAGGGCCTTGGACTCTCTTTGACAAGTCTCTGGTGGGCCAGAGAAGCTGCTCCTCTGTCCTCTGGGTCTGTACCCTTGCCCATGGAGGGAGGACCTCCTGGCCCCCATCCTTCCGTAAACTCAGATCCCAGGTCTCTGGCCTGTGAGTAAAAAAAGAGAAGAGTGTATCACGTTTAGGGGTTAAATGATATGAAGCCCCAAAGGAGCAGATGGTAGAATTTCAGGCATTATCCAGCAGGTGGCAAGGAATTTGGGGGAGTGCAGGCTGACGTGGTGCTATTGCTAAATCAGCCTTGCACTTGGGATGCTCCTGGGTCCGACTATTCCTCCACTGTCTGTAAACTGCTTCTCAGAGCTGGTGCGTGTGACTTTGTTTCAGTTCTGTCCGGTACGATGGCCACTGGCCCCATGTGGCATTGAGCACTTGAAGTGTGGCTGGTCTGAATCGAGATGGGCTGTCAGTGTAAATTAAAACGCAGAGTAACCAACAAGGACCTACTGTAGAGCACAGGGAACTATACTCAATATCTTGTAATAACCTATAATGGAAAAGATCTAAAAATGAATAGATATACATGTATATGTATAACTGAATCACTTTGCTGTACACCTGAAACTAACACAACATTGTAAATCAACTATATTTCAATAAAAATTAAAAGAAAACACACAGCAGATTTCAAAGACTTAGCAAGACAAAAATAAGATATCTCATTAATATTATTATATTGATTATATGTTGACATGATAATTTTTAGATATGTTGAGTTAAATAAAATAAATTATCAAAATTAATTTCATCTGTTTCTTTTAATTTTCTTTTAATGTGGCTATTAGAGCATTTAAAATTACATTTTCAGCTTGTATCAGGGTTCTCATTATATTTCTATTGGACAGTGCTGGTCTAAGTAAACCCTTCCCTTTTGAAGCTATTTTGAGGACTTGCTTATTAGTTTCCTTCTCTTGTTAGCCACATGGCATGGAGGCGGCTCAGAGCTCCAGGGAAATTTCCTTTCTGCTAGATAGGCACTGAAAGGGCAGAAGTAGTTTGGGAGCCCTAGTTTGACTTATTTCCAAAAAGTGGCTTCTGGTGACATCATGTGGCCATTACTTGGTACTACACCAACGACAGGCTGCCTGCAGTCCCCATTTCCCTGTCCTGGTGTTACCCACTGCTTGCTGTAGTTACCACACTGGGCTAATAAATCAGAATTACTACACTTGTAGAAGAATGTTTCCCCCCTTAATGTCTCCTGTTATCCTCTACACCTCCTTTAAGCTCTGCCACATCTGCAATATTGGGTCTAACCCACTAACCCACTGGGAGGTTTTCCTTATCCAAGAGAACAGCTCTAGAAACTTCTGTCTGGAAGACAGAGGTTCAAGCCTGGAAACCTCGCAAAAAATTGGCTAGTCTTAGGAATGTCTTTCTACCTCTCTGGACCCCTTTTTCCTCAAGTGCAAAACAAATGGCTGTAGCACGTGACCTCTAACCTCACTTCTGGCTCCCCAAATCCATGAAGCTGATGGTGGAATCTGAGCTGTTGGTGGAGTACATTCAAATAACCCCTCACTTGTGGTCACCTACAAGAAAGGGCCTAATGTGAAGTGACCCAACATGGAGCAGAGGTAACCAACCATGATTTCTAAGGAGGTGATAATACAAACACAGTTGTTGGTGGTGGTGGAGACTAAGTACTTTACATATGCTATCTCATTTAATGCTCACAGCATCCCACAAATTAGGTATGATTACATCGACTCAAACTATTTAATATAATATCTGACACATATATGTATACATGCGTATACAAGCGTAAATTTAAAATCATGATACTATGATGAACACCTATGAACTACGCCCAAGAACTAGAACATCAGTACTGACCCGCTTCTATGCATGTGTTCCTCCCCCATCTCCTTCTCCTGCCTCTGCCAGGAGTAATCACTAACCTAAATTTTTTGTTTTTCATTTCTTTGCTTTTAAGTAGCTGGTTTGATTATATATTTAGTTTTACTTGCGTCTGAGGTTCATAAAAATGGTATAATAAGGTCTCGTGGCACTTGTTTCTTCACTTAGTATTACTTTCCTAAGACTTATCCATGTGACACGTAACTGGACTTGAGTCATGTTTACAGCTGTATGAGATTTCATTATTGCACTGTACTTCAATGTATTTATCCATCCTCCTGTCAATGGACATCTGGGTTGTTTCTAGTTCTTTGCTTCGGTGAGAATTCTCATCTGTGTCTCCTGGTGTACATGTGTAAAAATGTCTCTAGAAGGCAATAGAAAGCTCAGTGGTTGCCAGGGGCTTGGGGCAGGGGTGAATTATTAAATAGGTTTACCACCTAAAAGTGTGGTACCATGATGATGCATACATGATAGTATGCATTTGTCAAAGCCAATGGAACTTTACAACACAAACAGTGAACCTTAATATATACAAATTTTTTAAAATCATCTAGGAGGTCAGGGGATCCTATGGGGGGATGCAGACTGTCACAGAGAATTTAATTGTATTGCAAATGAATAAAACAACCCCACTGGAGGGAGTAGGGAAAGATGCTGATCTAAGCAACTTTGGAAATAAGTAAGACTAAAGGCATAAAAAAGTACACATAAGCACTGTACTCTGGTTAATAACATTGTTTCCTAGGGGGACATGCAACAGTTTTCTGATATTACTAAACATGTACACTGGAATTGGACAATCAGGTAAACAGGTGGCAGATGATGGGAGACCAGTTTCTTATTGATGGAGTGGGAATTTACAAGTAGTCAAGGAGAAGAAGTAAGAAAGATTCATGTGGTGATGGGTTAGAGTTGGAGACATTAGTATGAACTCATGTGTAGCTTATACAGATGATTACATAAAGAAGTATTTGTAGATATGCATATATATACATATATATATATACAGGTTAATATACACACATGTATTTCCTGTTCTGTAAGCTAAGAGGGCCTAGAAGCAATGACACACCAGTAACAATAAGCGTCTTAGCACCCAGATCTTGGTTTCTAATGCCATTCTTCAATAAGAAGCCAAGGGTCCTTGGAGAAACCCAATTCTAGAACTGGGACAGGAAATATACATAGTGAGCCTGGAGCATCTTGTGTTGCTAGAAAGTAAGAAGGTGCTCAAAAAAAATTTTTAAACCTACATTGATAGGGGTATACAGGAGCCAACTGAAAGAATTCCCAAAGGTAAAGCTTGAACACTCTGAGCTACAAAATAAAGTAGTGTTGGAACGTGACCCAAAGTATAAAATAAATATGTATTCACGGGTCCATGCTGATATAAATGACTGAAAATATAAATGAAGGGGAGAGAAGAGACAGATCTCCCTTGAAGAAAGTTTGCAAATACTTCATTTCACCCTCAAGGGATAAGACGAGGCACCCCCATCCCATACGTGTGGCCTGTGCACGGTGACTGCCTTCCAAAGGGTGTCGTACGCAGAGGCAGAGGGTGAGGGGAAGGATTCCTTACTAGCAAAGCCTGACAAACACTGCCTCAGGCAGATGATCAGGGTCATTATCAGCAGAGAGAATTCTTGTTAGTATGTACCCTTGGTAAAAGGATACTTTGCCTCTCTGGTCTTCCTCCCCAAAGCCCATAACTCCCGTCAAGTCATGAGAAATAATACATCAAATACATCCTACAGCGGGACATCCTACAAAATATTTGAGCAGTACTCCTCAGAACTGTCATGGTGATCAAAACCAAGGAAAGTCTGAGAAACTATCGCAGTCAAGAGGAGCCTAAGGAGACATGACAAGTTAATGTAACGTGGCATCCTGAGAGGGACCCTGGAAAAGAAGAAGAAAATGGATAGAAGCTAAGGAAATGTGAATAAATATGCCCTTTAGTTCATAACAATGTATGAATATGTAACGTGTAGCGCACTAATGTAAGATGCTCATATAATAATAGGGGAAACTAGATCCAGGGGCGTGTGAGAGCTCTCTGTACCATTTCCTCAATTTCCCTGTAAATTAAAAACTGTCCTGCAAAGTAAAGTCTATCAAAAATGTTGTGGGTTAGAAAAAGTGAGAGGTGAAAACAACACGAGGCTGTCAAAAATGTCTCTAGAGAAGGGTTGGCAGACTTTGTAAAAGGCTAGTTAGTAAATATTTTAGGTTTTGTGGGCCTTATGGTCTCTATTACAGCCACTCAGGTCTGCTGTCTTAGGGTAAAAGCAGCCACAGGCCCTACAGATAAGGGTGGCTGAGTTCCAAAAAATTTTTATTTAGCAAAAACTAAACAAACAAACAAAAGCCCGTGGGCCATGGTTTGCCAACCCTGCTCTAGCATGTATAATTAGAAGTGGAATTGCTGGGCCACAAGTATCCAAGCGCTCACTTTTGGAAACCGTCAAATGGTTTTCCCAAGAGATGGCATCAAATCAACAAAAAAAGAAATGTATAAACGTAGAAGTTCTTTTTAAATCATGTCTTGCCCAGAGCTTAGCATTTTTTCTAAAATGGTTTTCCACTGGGTTCTTGTGTTGCATTTCCCTGATTATAGTGGACTTGTTTATTGTGATCCCTCTTCTGAGAAATGCCTATTGGTGGCTTTTGCTCTATCTCTGTTGTGTTGTCTTTCCTTTATGCATTAGCAGGAGCTTTTTCTATATTCCAGATGCTAATCTTGTGTCAGTTATAGACGTTCCAAATATCTCCTCCCAGGATATGGCCTGTCATCTCACTTTCTTTTGATGAACAGAGTTCTTAATACAGAGTTCTTAATTTTAATGTAGTCAGGTTTATTAATCTTTCCTTTTTATAATTAGTACTTTCTCTTCTCTCTTGTTGAAGAAATCCTCTTGTACTCAAAGTCAGAAAGATACTCCCTATATTTTCTTTGAAACTTTGGAAGTCTTGTCTTTCACCTATAAGTCCTTCAGTACCTCTGGAATTTACACAAAGTCCAGAATATACGGTGGAGGAAAGGATTCAGTTTTATTTTTTTCTCTTTGGACAACCAGTAGTCCCAGCCCCAGTGCCTCCTTCCCTGCTGTCTGCAATGTCACCATGTCATGTCATGTCCACATAGTACATCTAGTGCTGGCGTCTACTTTGTTTCATTTGTCATATAACTTCTATAACATCATGATAGATCCTGATATCAAATTACCCCCAACCTATTCTTTTTCAGCAATGTCTTGACTATTTTTAGCCCTCGGGACTGCCATATAGTCTTTAAAATCATCTTGTTAAGTTTTATGAAAAAAATACTAATTTTATTAGTCCTGGGAACTTATTGGGATTGCATTGAATCCATAGACTGGTTTGGGGAGAACTGACATGTTCAAAATGCTGAGTCTTCCTATGTATGAACATATGATGTGTCTCCTAATATCTTTGTTTGGGATGAGGAAACTTACGTTCAAAGACGTTAAGTGACCTTCCCCTAGTCACTTGCTAGTTAGTGGAAGGGCCACCATTTTTACCCAAAAGTCCTTGCTCTAAGCAGCTAGGCTGTACCATTACTTTGTTTTAGCAAGATCTCTCTCCTGGACACCTCAGGCGTGGCCCTGAGAGTCCCATGATCTGCTGACCAGCCACCAAGACAAACATGTTAGCACTTCCCAGGATAGGAGAGGGAGAGCTCAGCCCCCCACAGCTGGGATGTGCCAAAGGGAGGGTCTCCATGACTTGCGTGTTCCATGATACATCTATGAGTCATTCTGGGTTTTATTCCAGCACAAGATCTGTTTGGGAGGAGCTGAGGCTGTGAATGTAGGGAAGAAGGTTGGGGAAAGGGACTGGCTTGGGATCTGGATGGGTCACACCCTTGGTGTGAGGCCCACGTGTCAGAACGTTTGAGTTCAATTCCCACCTCTGCCTTTTTCCAGCTCTGTGACATTGGGCAAGTCACTTAAGGTTTCTGAGTCACTGTTGTCTCATCTCTAAGGAGGGATACTTTCTGTTTCTCCCAGAGGAGGTCACTGAGGGAATTAAATTAAGTAGAGCACATAACATGCTTGTCCCAGCCCCCGGGGTCTATCCAGTGAGACTGAGATTAGTCCTGTGAGCTCTGAGTTTCCCTTCCTGTCCAGGCTGCAGGGGAGCTGGGACTCAGAGCTCACCCACCTTCAGCAAGGACTTTCTTGGATAGAAGGAGAGCAGAGAGGTCTCCCGACTATAGCAAGCTTACACACCCACCAGGGAACCCAGAGCAAATTACAGCAGCAGAAGGGGCCCTGACCCTCTGAGCCTTGCACAGTGAACCACTGCCACTCCTCCTGCAGCTCAAGCGTTTGCTTAAAGCAATTTTTAATAGGTCCTCAGACAGGGAGATGGCAATTAGGTCTTCTCAAGGCTCCAGGTGCCCTGGAGGGAGTGGTTGGGTAATCTGATCTGATGAACAGATAAGAAATAGTTATCATTCGCACAGTCTATGTGAACACATGAGATTGCCCTATAGTAGTTTTCCAAACCATCAAGACAGTTCTCAAACAAGTTTCCACTCATAGGGAGACTCAGCATGGCCCCTGTATATACTACCGATTTCCTTGTTTTCATAAAGAGCAGGTAAAAAACCCAACCGAGCTTGTCTGTACCTCTCCCAAGTCTAAAATCCAGGAACTGAAATGACTAGGCACATAGTACTTTTTAGGTATATCCTTTAAAACATTGTTTTTCCACTGAGGTATAACTTAAATTCAGTAAGTTTACAAATCTGAGTGTCCAGCTAACTAAACCTTTACACGTGTATACACTGTGCAACCACCATCCAGATCCAGCTCTTCAACGTTTCCTGACCCCAGAGGCTCCCTGTGCCCCCCAGTCATGTCCCCAAAGGTGGCTGCTATTCTGACTTCAATCACCATAGATTAGTTTTGCCTGTTTCTGAAATTCCTATAAATGGAATTCTATCACATGTATTTTTTGCATATGGCTTTGTTTATTTATTTGGTTGCACCAGGTCTCAGTTTTGGCAGGCAGGCTCCTTAGTTGCAGCTCACCAGTTCCTTAGTTGTAGCACGTGGGCTCCTTAGTTGTGGCATGCAAACTCTTAGTTGCAGCATGCATGTGGGATCTAGTTCCCTGACCAGGGATCGAACCAGGGCCCCCTGTATTGGGATCACGGAGTCTTAACCAGTGCGCCACCAGGGAGGTCCCTGCATAAGGCTTCTTTAGCTTAATGTTACCTCTGTGAAATTCATCAGGATATCACATGTCACCGTTGTTTGCTTTTTTCAACTACTGTGTGAAAACCCATTGTCTGATATGTCACGAGTCATTTTGCTATTGGTGGACATTTTGGTTGTTTCCGTTTGGGGCTACTGTGAGTAAAACTGCTGTGAACATCATTGAACATGACTTTTAGTGCACGTGTACACCTTTAAATTGGTCTAATCCCAGGAGTCCAATAGTCCAATTTCTGAATTATGATAGGTATTGAATTTTCTTTCTTTCTCTCTCTTCCTTCCTTCCTTCCTTCCTTCCTCTCTTTCTAAAATCACTTTTATGATAGAATTTGCAGTATATAATTTACATACAATCAAATCCTCCAATTTTAATTGTACATTATAATGAGTTTTGACAAATGTATATGGTTGTGTAACCACCACAGTCATCAAGATATGAAACAGTCCTATTATTCCAAACAGTCTCCTTGTGTCCCTTTGCAGTCACCTTTCCCCATCCCCAGCCCCTGGCAACTGCTCACTTGATTTCTGTCATTATAGTTTTGCCTTTTCTAGAATTTCATATAAGTGAAACTGTAGTTTCTATAGTCCTTCATGCCTCATCCCTTTCACTCAACATAATTATTTTGAGGTTCATTTGTGTTATTGCATATGTCATAGTTCAATCCTTTTTATTGTGATATACTGCACTTTATTTTTCCATTTATCTGTTGATGGACTTTCAGGATATTTTTTTCCATTTGGGGGGTCTTTTTAATAAAGCTGCTATCATTATTTTCTACAGTTCTTTGCACAGAAATGTGTTTTCATTTTGGGGGGTAAATACCAAGAAGTAGGATTATTGAGTTACATGGTAAGTATATATCTAACTTGATAAGAAATTGTCAAACTGCTTTTCAAAGTGGTTTTACCATTTTGTTTTCCCACCAGCAGAGTGTATGAGAGTTCAAGTTCTTCCATATCCTCACCTACACTCTATTGGCCACTTAAATATCTTCTTTGATTAAGGACTGTTAAGATCTTTTACTTTTTAAAAAATTGGGTTGTATTCTCATTAAATTGTAAGAATTCTTTATATTTTCAGGAGATGTCTTTTATCAGATATGTATCTTGGGAATGTTTTCTCCCAGGCTGGACTTGTCTTTTTATTTTGTTAACAGTGTCTTTTGAAGAGCACAATTTTTAAATTTTGGTCAAGTCCATTATATTTATCTTTTTTTATATAGTTTATGTATTTTTGTGTCTTATCTAAGAAATTCTTGCATAATCCAAGATCAAGTTTATTCCTATATTTTCTTCTATACGTTTTATAGTTTTAGCTATTACATTTTAGGTCTATGATTTGTTACAAGTTAAATCTTGTATAGTATCAGATAAGGGTCAAGGAATACTTTTTTGCATATGAAATTCCAGTTGGTCCAGCACATTTGTTGAAAAGTCCATCTTTTCCCCATTGAATTACCTCAGCATCCTTGTCAAAAATTCATATCTATATGACAGGGTTGTTGTGAGAATTAAATGGAACTTTGAAAGCACTAAACATTAATAACTGGCACATAGTAATTGCATAACAATTATTCTCACATTTATAATCATTTAAAATATTAATTTATAATATGTAATTATTTCAGTTAGATTTTCTGCAAAATAGATGTAATACCACACAACTTGTAGGGTTTTGTGAGGATTTGGTGAGGAGTCATGTAAATAGAACTTTTAACAGTATCTGCATGCAGTAAGTTCTCAACAAACAATCTTCTTCTCTGTATGACAGTGCCTAAAGTAGACACTCTCTAAACAACAGCTATTATCTTGTGTACCTCTGTAAACCCTCATATGATGAATAATACATGAAAAGATTTTACGAAACTGTTAATGCTAATATCCCATATGAAGCAATAAGGATTTATTATTTTCTGCCTTAAAACCTGGGTAAGATTTAAAAAGAAGTGAAACTCATTGTTGCTAAGAATGAGGGAAAATGAGCGCTCTTTTATACTGTTGGTAATAGTGCAAATTAACCCAGACTTCCTGTAAGGCAATCTAGCAATATAAATCAAAACCTGTTAAAACATGCATACATTTTGGCCTAGCAATTCAATTTTTAGGAATTTTAGCTCAAGAAAACAATTAAGATTGCGTGTTGAGAACTGTGTCCAAAGATGTTCACTGTAATAATATATATAGTCAGAAAAAAAGTATAACTAACTAAATGCCTGACAAATAGTTGAATACACTACTGTACATTCATGTAATAATATGCAAGACCCCCCTCCTTTAAAACGATGCAGTAGAAAAATGTTTTATGATGTGTTCATTTTTTCACTCAGCAAATATTTGTTGCAGGCACTGGGCTGGGCATTCGTGCTGTGATGAAGAACTAGACAGACAGTAGAGGGCAGTAAGTGCTGGGATAGGAGAGGGTAAGGTGCTAAAGGACCACACACAAAGATGCCGAGGTCAGATTTGACCTGAGTTTGCTGTCTAGATGGGGGTCAGAGCTCCCACAGTGAGTGATATCTTAGTTGAGACCTGAAGGATGAGTAGGGGCTGAGCAGAGAAGGATGTGGGGTTGGTGAGCAGATGGACAAGGGCTCCAGGCAAAGGAAACCATGTTACCACAAGTTCCAAGAGATTATTGTAAGCTTTTATGCTAAAGAGTGAACCGATCAGCTTTCACATTTTAGAAGGGCTTCTCTCCAGTGTGACTGGGGTGGATTGGAGGGGACCATTTTAGAAAGTAAGAAGACCAGTTAGAGACTGTTGGATTAGTTCACAGACAATAATGGCCTGATGTCTGGGAGAGGGTGGTGTTGGAAAGAAGTAGGCGGATCCAACAGATATTTAGAAAGGACTCGATGATTGATTGGGTATGGGCAGTGAGGAGGGGAAGAGGGACACCAGCGAGGTGTCGGGCTTGGCCATCTGGATCAAGAGTGATCCCCTCAGAAGATGGGGAACTCTAGGGAGGGACACTGGGAGGAAAGGAGGAAGAGGTGTTAAGTTCTGCTTGGATTACATTCACTTTGAGTTCCTCTTAGTGAAGAAGCTCAGTAGACGGTTGGGGATTAGAGTCTGTAGCTCAGGAGAAAGATCAAAACTGAAAGGAGAGAGTAATCTCATAGATGGGTGATGAGTGGACACAAGAGAGTGGGTAAGAACTCATAGGCCAGTATTTTTGAAACTGCAGATCTTAACCCCCCTTAGTGAACTATGAAATCAGTGTAGTGGGACATGTCCAACATTAAAAACAAAGAAAAGATAGAGGGCTTCCCTGGTGGCGCAGTGGTCGAGAGTCCGCCAGCCGATGCAGGGGACACGGGTTCGTGCCCCGGTCCGGGAAGATCCCACATGCCGCGGAGCGGCTGGGCCCGTGAGCCATGGCCGCTGAGCCTGCGCGTCCGGAGTCTGTGCTCCGCAACGGGAGAGGCCACAGCAGTGAGAGGCCCGCGTACTGCAAAAAAAAAAGATAGAATAAAAAAATCTAAGAGTGCATCCATAAATAAGGGTAAGGATTGTTTCATGAAAATTTTTTTAGATTATATATGGATAAAAGACTGCCATAGTGTGTGAAGAGGGTCACAAACATTTACCCTGTCCCCAGGTGCAGCTTGTCTCCACTTGATGAGTGAGAAGCTGTCCCAATGTGTGTATTTAAATCAATATTTATGACCCTTGATAGTTTGCAGCAGCAAGGTTCAACTGAAAAAAAGGTTGACCATTGAGTCCTCAAATGAACTCATCAACTAGTAAACAGATATAAACATATAGGAAAGCACCTGAATTCTGGATTTCTCATAACCTAATTTTTCCCTATTAAGGTTTTTTTAATTTTAAGATAGTGGAGGTGACGTTGGTTTGAAGACACAGTCCCTCGGTGGGTGTTTCCTTGTCCCTGGAGTCAAGAACCTTGTTCTTATGCTAGATGGTCCCTTTCATGTCAATTTCCTGAAATTAACTCTTAGAGCACAATTATTTATGGCTATAAATCTTTAGGTTCTGGGAATCCAAAGCGGTAAAGCCAGCCTGAACTGGCTCAGGAAGACTGGAAATAAAGTCTGGAGTAGAATGAGGGGGGCTGATGGGGCAGCACATATATAAAGGAAGCTGGTGTTTGAGTCCTTGCCGTCTGCCTCCTGGCCATGGAGGGCACATTTCTCAGTGAGCCTTTGTTCCCAAACTCATAAACTAGAGACATAAAGTCCTCCTCTACAAACATTGCCTCTTTGTTGAGAGTATCAAAACAAGATGCAATATGGAGAAGGGTTTTGTAAATTGTAAATCATCTACAAATGCCTGACAGCGCGCCTTGGATTAACAGTCCTTGGATCGACTTTTAAAAACAGGAGGTAAAGCTAAGGGAGGATCAGGTTCCTAGGGTTTTTTTGGTTGTATCATAAACGCTCTGTTCTCTCAGTTACAGTGCAAGCACTGTGGAGACTCCACACCGCTCCTGTGGTTACTAGATTACAGACGACAACAGGGGACAGCAAGCCTGCAGACTCAGACCAGCGTTGGAATCCCAACTCCACCTCTGGCTCACTCCACCCTGAGTGCAAATATGTAATGGGAACAATAGCATCTTCTTCAAAGGGTTGTATGAATGACACAATACAGTAAATGTGTGAGCATAGTATATGTTCATTAAGTCTCAGTTCTCGCTAAGAAAGCCCCAATCTTCCCCCTCCATGCTGGGTGGATGAGGCTGGACCTCTCCATTCTCAACTCCCTGCGTCTCAGAAATGCCCCTTCTCTTGTGTCACAAGTTCGTAAACTTTGATGTACAAATGCTCTCGGGTAACACGATTAAAACTTGAGTCTCTGGGACCAGTCCCCAGGCAATTGAGACACGCCTATAACACTCTCGCCTGCCCTGGTGTCTCCCTGTGACAGGTGGCCAGTGCTGAGGCCTCCAGGACACTGTCTACCCTTTGAGGCTCTGGCCAGAGCTTGGACTCTGCCTCTCCCCTGGGTTCCCTTATTCAAGGTCAGAAATAAAAGAAAGGACTTAACGCTGACAGAGCGACATGCAGTTTGCCCATCGAGCTGGCTGCTCCATGGACGCTACCCCTGGAGCCAAGAGGCCCCTGGTGGGCCCCCCATCAAGCCTGTGTCCAAGGCCATGTCCCCACCCATCTCACGCACACACACCTGGAAACACCCTAAACCGAGGAGGAGCAGCCCTGACAGCCCTGGGGGAAGAAGGGAGAGATTTCGTCTTTCTCTATTTTAAGCAGAAGTGTTAGGCTGGCCCTCAGCCCCAGCAGGGTCTCCACCAGGGCTGGGGAAGGTCCTTGCCCACCTCTGGGAGCAGGTACTCTAAAAAGTCCTTCCAGGCACCTCCTCACGCAGGCCTTCTCCTGGGCAATCACTCCTGCAGGGGCAGCTCCAGAATTTCTATGTTGGGGGGACTAGGTATAGGAATGGGGGCCTGGGCCTTGACCTACCAGAATGCTGTTTTTCAGCTAAACTGCCTGTTATATAACGCAGTTTTCTAGAGGTGTTTTCTTCCCACTTGAGTAAGATCAAGAAAACAATTGCAGATAGGTGACGATATTATTATTGTTTTAACTGTTATTGTAACTAGCGCTTTTTGACGATTCCTTCTTTATGATCATAAATCCAAAGGGCTCAGTAAACCATGACTTTGCACAATTTGTTTGGCCGTCAAACCCTTCCTAAATGAACGTGAAACAATTTATAGTCTTTATTTCTCTGGCTTGGTTTGAATACTCATCCATTTCGTGTGTTTGATTATAGGGTGCTGTCCCAGACCCCTCAGGGAGATCAGAGACCACACAGTATTTATACCATGTTACTTTCCTAAAACCTTTCAAATTCTGAATTTCCAAATGCACCTGGCTCCCAGAGTTTTGGATAAGGGATTGTGGGCCTTATTCAAGAATCAGAGTTGGTATTGTTGTTGCTGTTCAGGAGGGGTGGAGGTGTGTCGAGACTAGAGACCTGTACCCACCCCCCCAGCCTCCTACCCACCCCTTCCCCGCACTGCTCTCCTGGAGCAGCTGGTCTTCAGACACCCTTTGCCATCAGCTTCTGGATGGCCTGTGGCCGGCTGCATCGGACCCACCTCAGGCCAGATTCTTGCCAGCACTCAGAGCTGTGCCCAGGACGAGCTCCCCGTGCAGGAGCCCCTAGCGCTGTGCCCGCTTTCCCAGCCCACGTGTGTGTGGCAGCTTTTCACACTGGGTCACAGGGTGTACTGTGGCTCTAAGCCCTAAGCGGAGCCTGGGTAGACGCCAAGGCAGCTGTTAACACCCAGCAGTAATGAATCACCGGGATTACCTCTGGCACCTTCCTCAGAGGTGCTCTCAGCCAGAACTCACAGGCACCTGCCAACACTTGTGGGCTCCCATCTCCAGCAAGTCAAGCAGGCTGAGGAGGGAAGGGGGAGGGCGGAGTCTCTCCTGGATGGAAGCAGAGGCTGCTGTGACCCATCAGACTCCAAGGGCTCCAGAGGTGTTTGTGGGCCCCAGAAGGACAGGGCCACATCCATTTGACCCCCACTGTATCCTAGCACAGCACCTGGCCTTCGAGAGGAGCTCAGGCTTATTAGCTGAACTTATTAATTAACCCAAGTGGCACTCACTGAACTCATCAGGTGACAGAATAGAAAGAGGTCAGAAGCTCCCCACGGGTCAGTTGTAGCTGTGGGAGCTTTAATGCGGTGCCTACTGTGTGCAGAGCCCTACTAAGTGCCAGGCCCTCTCTAGTCCAGGCTTTATGATACCACGTGAAGGAGAGATTTTTATCCCTATTTATAGATGATAAGTTCAGGCACACAGAAGTCGAGAGGCTTTCTGAAGCTCTCCCCAGTCAGCCTGCCTCCAAAGTCTGAGTCACTTCTGTCCTGCGCTGCTGCCCAAGAGCAACCCATCTGTCTTCCACTCACAGTGGGGCTGGGCCACCACGCTCCACTGCCATCCTTCCTTTTCTGAATAGAAACAACTGCCAGGGCCTGGAGGAGAGACACCAACAGCTTTCTCCAAGGGCAGGGAGCCAGGAGGCAAGGATGGGGAGGGACTGGAGGAGGAGGGGAAGGGGGGGAAGAAGAAGAGGAGATTCCCCATTTCCTGGGATTGAGTTCCCACTGCATGGTTCGTTCTGCTTTCAAACCCTCTTCCCTCTTCCTGAAATTCCAAATCACAGCTTCTTTACAAGCTTGAGGATTTTTTTTTTTAAAGGGAAATTGGGACCAGATTGTGAAGGGTCTTTTATTATACATTTCTTTATTTTTTATATAAATTTATTTATTTAATTTATTTATTATCTTTGGCTGCGTTGGGTCTTCGTTGCAGTGCGCCGGCTTCTCATTGCGGTGGCTTCTCTCGTTGCGGAGCACGGGCTCTAGGCATGCGGGCTTCAGTAGTTGTGGCACGCGGGCTCAGTAGTTGTGGCGCACGGACTTAGTTGCTCCGCGGCACGTGGGATCTTCCCGGACCAGGGCTCGAACCCGTGTCCCCTGCACTGGCAGGTGGATTCTTAACCACTGTGCCTCCAGGGAAGCCCAAGCTTGAGGATTTATTCTCATCTCTATTTCCCACGACCCAGCACTGTTCCCTACCCGCTACACCCCTGGTTCAGTGATCCACACAGATGAGCATCATTGCTCTTGCAAGGCTGGGAAAGATCAAAGCTTGGCCTTGCTTTCAGTTAAATCGCAAGAAGCCATGTTTGATACTCCTTCCCACCTGTGGGAGGCATCCCCGAGAGCCACGCTCTGAGTAATCCCCTCCCCTTAAGGGTGACCTGGACTCAGTGGTTCACTTCCAAGGGGTAGAATGTCAGGAGGCTCCACATTTACCTTTGTCGTTCATTTGTAGGAATCACCTCATCCTGGGATCTAGGAGCAGTGATCTTAGGGTCTGATTGAACGCTATGAAGCTGCTGCCGACACAAGTATGCATTATGCGCAGAGGCTTGTGAGCCCCACCTTGGAGACCTGCCTTTACAGCCTCCAAGTAAAGGGTCAGTTTCCTGAACGGTTACTATTTCTTTTAAACAGCACTGACAGTTTACCATCCACTGCGTGTGACTGAAGTCCCACTGTGATTAGGAGCTCTGTCACGGTTTGAATGCAGCCCATCTGTCTCTAGACTGCCTCTCTGATGTTTGTTTGTCTATTCTTAAAGCAGCTTGTGGAAGTTTTTGTTGTAGTTTGCTCTGTTTTGGTCTAGGTATAGTGTATGTATAGTGAAATGCACACATCTTAAGTGTGCAGTTAGATGAGTTTTGACAAATATACACCTTGTGTAACTCACCCCAAAACCAAGATGTACAACCTTACGGCCACTACGGAAAATAGTATGGAGGTTCCTTAAAAAACTAAAAATAGGGCTTCCCTGGTGGTTCAGTGGTTGAGAGTCTGCCTGCCGATGCAGGGGACACGGGGTCGTGCCCCGGTCCAGGAAGATCCCACATGCCGCGGAGCGGCTGGGCCCGTGAGCCATGGCCCCTGAGCCTGCGCGTCTGGAGCCTGTGCTCTGCAACGGGAGAGGCCACAACAGTGAGAGGCCCACGTACCGCAAAAAAAAAAACAAACAAAAAAACACTAAAAATAGAGTTACCATATGATCCAGCAATCCCAATCCTGGGCATATATTCAGAAAAGATAAAAACTCTAATTTGAAAAGATACACACGCTCCAATGTTCAGAGCAGCAATATTTACAATAGCCAAGATGTGAATGCAACCTAAGTGTCCACTGACAGATGAATGGATAAAGAAGATGTGATACACATATACAATGGAATATTTCTCAGCCACAAAAAAGAATGAAATAACGCCATTTGTAGCAACATGAATGGGCCTAGAGATTATCATACTAAGTGAAGTAAGCCAGACAAACACAAATATCATATGATATCACGTATGTGTGGAATTTAAAAAAATGATACCAGTGAACTTATTTACAGAACAGGAATAGATTCACAGACACAGAAAACAAACTTATGGTTACCAAAGAGGAAAGGGTGGGGGGAGGATAAATTAGGAGTTAGGAATTAGCAGATATGAGCTACTATATATAAAATAGACAACCAACAAGGACCTACTGTAGAGCACAGGGAACCATATTCAACATCTTATAATAACCTATAATGGAAAAGGATCTGAAAAAGCATATATGTATGTATAACTGAATCACTTTACTGTACACCAGAAACTAACATGACATTGAAAGTCAACTATACTTCAGTTAAAAGAAAAAAAGATATACAACCTCTCCATCATCCCCCAAATTTCCCTTGTGCCCACTTCACTCAATCTCTTTCCTGCTCCCCCTAACCACATCGAGGCAACCGCTATTCTGACAGCTGTTACCATAGATGAGTTTTGCTGCTTCTTAACCCTCGTGTAAGTGGACTCATAAATCCACACACTTTTATATATGGCTTCTTTCTCTGCTAAGTGAAATAATAATGTCTGTGAAGTTCATCCATGTTGTCGTATCTATCCCAAATTTGTTCCCTTTTTTTACTGAGTAGAAATTTATTGTATGAATATATTGTAGCTTGTTTGTTCATTTTCCTCTGATAGAAACCTGGACATTTCCATTTGGGAGGTTATCATGAATAAAGATGCTACAGATATTCTTTGTTAAATGTTTTGTGGGTGTATAAGCTTATTTCTTTGGGGTAAAAACTTAGGAATGAAATTGCTGAGTCAAAGGATAGGCATACGTTTACATTTGTTAGAAACTTCCAGACAGTTTTCTAAAGGAGTTGTACTGTGTTCTCTTTTGTTTACCCTTCAATATCAGATATATTTTAGGCTGTCTCAAGTACCTTTTGGAAGTAGGTAGTCATTCAATGAATGAGAGGATGAACGAATGACCCTATAACCACTCACCCTCCAACCCACCATGAGGCTGACATGGAACCCCCCAGCTCATTAGCCCCATCCTGCTGCCTTTCTCCAATGCATTGCTGCTCCGTTTGTGCAGAAAAACACCCTAAGAGTCCCCACCCGTGTTAGTCCCTGCTGAGTTTTCAACCACATTCCTATTGCAGATATTTTGGCAGGAAACCCAGCCAAGCTAATCCTAAAGAAAGAACATTCCCTTCACTTAGGAGGGCAGGAGGCAGATGCCTGTGACTGGAGACAAAGAGCAGCCCAGGGTGCCATTCCCAGCTCTGCCATCAGCTCACCGTCCAAATGAGCTTGGGGCCTCTAATGGCTCTCCCTGTATGGGCAGTGACCCATTCAATGGATCAAAATATTGGGGGAGGCTGAGGATGGGACACGGGTGTTGGTTTCATCCCTCCTTGGGTAACCCACCTCCTTGTGCTTCACCTTTCTCTGACAACTCAGATGTATCTGGAGACTTTTTTAATTGAAGTATAGCTGATTTATTATATATATAATATATATATATTATATATACCCATTTATATAATATATATATAAGATACATATTTTTTTCAGATTCTTTTCCATTATAGGTTATTACAAGATATTGAATATAGTTCCCCGTGCTATACAATAGGTGCTTGTTGGTTATCTATTTTATATATAGTAGTTTGTATCTGCTAATTCCAAGCTCTTAATTTATCTCCCCCAAACCTTTCCCTTTTAGTAATCATAAGTTTGTTTGCTGTGTCTGTGAATCTATTCCTGTTCTGTAAATAAGTTCACTGGTTTCATTTTTTTAGATTCCATATATAAGTGATATCATATGATATTTGTCTTTGTCTGACTTACTTCACTTCGTATGACAATCTCTAGGTCCATCCATGTTGCTACAAATGGCTTTATCTCACTCTTTTTTTATGACTGAGTAATATTCCATTGTATATATGTACCACATCTTCTTTACCCATTTCTCTGTCTATGGACACTTAGGTTGCTTCCATGTCTTGGCTATTCTAAATAGTGCTGCTGTGAACACTGCAGGGCATGTTTCTTTTCAAATTAGAGTTTTCATCTTTTCTGGATATATGCACAGGAGTGGGATTACTGGATCATGTGGTGGCTCTATTTTTAGTTTTTTAAGGACCCTCCATACTGTGGTGACTGTATCAATTTACATTCCCACCAGCAGTGTAGGAGGGTTCCCTTTTCTGCCTCTGGAGCCTTTTGAAGTTCCTGACCATGATTTTCTGTTACTGGAAGAAGTGATCATCTCAACACCAAGCTCTTCCTGTCCTCATTCTGAAACCTTGATTCCTTGAGAACTTTGTTTCACATAATCTCGTTGTCTACGGAGAAGCAGACTTCAGAGGGGTGGAGAGGCCTTGAACAAAATACGTAGAGAGAGAAGGTATGAGTGGAGAGGCCTTGAATCTCCAGAAAAAGGAGAAGGTTAGGAGTGGTGCCCTGCCTCCAGATCCTGCTAATTTCTGCTCCTGTTCTGTAGTGGGTCCAGAGGCTTGCCTCCAGAGATTTCAAATTCATTCTGTTTTCTATGTGGGAAGAGCTAGGGGCAGCACGTCCAGGGGGCTGTGGGCCTGGACACACTGAAACCAACAAGATTACACCACCGCTATCCCATCTGTGCCTTTGGGCAAATTAGAAAGTTGCCCTTTCTTTGGCTGGTGTAGAGTGTAAAATGGATCTCAGGCCAACTCACCCCCTGCAGGGGTTCCTCCCTGGGAAGGGCATGACTCCCCTACTGGAAGTGGTGGTCCTGGGCACAGTGTCTGGCCTGACATGCACTCTTGGTGGTACTCCCAAGAAAGAGTCGTAAGAAATGTCCATTGACATGGGTGGTCTGTGCAGACAGCCCCACCAAAGACATGGACGGCATCTGGGATGTGTTTCTCTGACAACAGTGCGTGATCTGCCCCATCATAGCCAGTATGGAAACACCTCAGTTTCCTTATGATTGAGTCCAAACCACGATAACATCACCCGGATTCCTGACAGGGGTTTAGAGAGGGACATAGTGAACGGGGGCACTGATATACAAATTCACATTTGACAAAACCCTTTGTGAATGCTGAGTTCCTGGAAATTCTGATAACTGTAGTGACCCTGGCCGTCTGGCTTCATAGCCCTGCGGCCCAGATTTGGAAAGAGTGGGTTTCCTGGGAACAGCACCTTCTCCAGTCAGGTGAGCCTCCTGCCACTCAGATGAATGAATGAATGAATGACCCAACAAGCCACTCTCTCTCCAACCCCAGCACAAGGCCAACATGGAATCTCCCAACACATTGTCCCACTTGCTAGCACAATGCATGCTGGAAGAGTTAAGAATCCTGTTTTTGCTTTTGTTGGTTTTACAATCAAAAACAGAGTAAGAATACTTCTAACTTAAATATCAGATATTTGGGAAACCATTTCAAAGCACCCATGTGACATAATGAGCACAGACTCTGCAGATGGGCTGGTGGGTTAAATCCTGACCCCACCATTTCACATCGGTGTGACTGGAAGTTTCTGTAACTTCTCTGAACCTTGATTTCCTTGTCTTTAAATAAGGATGATATTGGGACTTCCCTGGTGGTCCAGTGATTAAGACTTTGCCTTCCAATGCAGGGGGTGCGGGTTCGATCCCTGGTCAGGGAGCTAAGATCCCACATGCCTCACGGCCAAAAAAGTAAAACATAAACAACAGAAGCCGACTGTAACAGATTCAATAAAAGACTTTAAAAATGATCCACATCAAAAAAGGCCTTAAAAATAATAAAATAAGGATGATATCTACTTCCCACAGTTGACGTAGAGATTAAATAAGATACTGTATGTGAAGCGCCCAGCCCGTCATAAACACTTGACAGATGATTATAAGACAAGACATCGGAATGGCCATTTCCTCCTTTGACCTGGATAGAACAATTTTAAAAATTTATAAATGAAGAGAAAACAATTGAACAAATGGTGTTTTTAGAAGACTGTTGAAAGACAGAGGATGGGAAAAATGGCCCCTTTCCTTGCAAAGGCTTCAGGCCAGCATCTGTATGAACGTTGCTGAACTCTTTGTCCTTTCAATAGAGTGCCACTCGGATAACGATGTTGGCCAGCACGGCCCCTAATTGAGTTTTAATTACAGCAGTTCCAGGAAGAATGAAGTTAAACCTCTGTTCTCCTTGCATAATTAAATTTAGGTTAGCATATCTGGAGAATTCTTATCCTACACATATACCATGCCTCCTCGTCTGAAGAGGGATTTCAAAATTGGACATTGTTGTTTAATGGATAAAGTTTAAGAATGACACATGGGCTTTGTTCCTCTTTGATTAGGAATAGTTAATTGTAGAAAGAACCTAATTAGATTGCCACCGGAGGGAGATGTGGGTGGAGATGAAAAGGATCTCTTCATTAGGTATGGTTCCAAGGAAAGAGGGGCCAGCTAGGTCTGTGGGATTCTGGGGACTTCCAGGCAGGGCAATCATAATTTTGAGAGACACCACTCTGCATGGAAGGGGGCTGGCTTGGTGAACCTGTTAGGTGCTTTAGAGTCCTTGAGGTGTCTCCAGCTTGTTCAGAGAGACAAAATTAGCATACCCAAGGCAGAGTGAAAGGAGAACTTCATCAGCGCCTACACCATGAGCTACTGATGACAAGTTCTAAAGGGCATATGAGAAGTGAGCTCGTGGGGACAGCAGGGGCTGGTAGAAGGCTGTGTGGAACCCAAGTTCAAAATTCAGCTCTTCCAAGTACAAGCTCCAAGGCCCTGGACAAGTTACTTGACCTCTGCGACCCCATGTCTCATCTGTCTCATCTCAACCCCCCTCGAGTTGAGTGAGGAGCAAAGGCAGGAAAACACTGAGCGTGGGGCTTGGTTCTTATTTCACGATGGAAATAAACAGTAGCTGTTCTTATGGTTACAGGTCCTCCTGAATGAGGATTCTGAGATGGAATCACCCAGACCTGTCTTGAACAGGTTTTGTTTTCCACTGAGACTTAAGCCAGTCTCAAAATAGCCCTACACGTGTATGGGCAATGAGAGACCCCCATGGGTGAAGCTTGTGGAGGTCTGTTCTGGAGGACCAGGACCGGGGGCTGATTTAATACCTGCTTCCAGGACCCACACCTTGTGGGTCCCAGGGCCTGCTGCTGATCCAACTTGGGCACGGCCCCTGCCCTCCTTGCCATTTTGCTAAGAACCAGAATGTTTATTAAGTGAACGGCTCGCTGGTTGAACAGTCCAGCGGTGTTCAACCAGCGGCAATTCCTCCCCAGCCCCCCAGAGGACATTTGGTAACATCTTGGAGACATTTTTGGTTGTGACAACTGGGAACTGGGAGGGGTTCCTACTGGCATCTAGTGGGTAGAAGCCAGGGATGCTACTAAACTTCCTATAATGTGCAGGACAGTCTCTCATGACAGAAAATTATCTGGCTCCGAACGTCAATAGTGCTGATGTTGAGAAACCCTGGAGTAACCTGTCCTGGATCCAGCAAGCCTGGCAGAGCAGTCTCTGAATGGCTGTCAAAGTTTGGCCTGAGGGATGTGTCCCAGACAAGGGGTCCCAAGCAGCCCCCAACAGCAGCATCACCAAGCGTCCTGCATGAGGGGTCCCAGCCTGAGGTTTTGGTCTCATAAACAACCTCAGGGTAACGGCCCACCTGTCTGGTCATCAAATTGACCAAGGAGTGTGTTCTACAGTGTGGCCACCAGATGGAGATCTTGGATGCTCTTTTCCACGGAGGACATGTCCCTGGGTGGACCATTCTTCCCAGAGGGTGGCCTTCGTTCCGCTGCTCTAAGTGCCTGATAGCCTTCAAAAAGAAGGAATCTGGGGGGGGAGGGAGGCATGAACTGGAGAAAGAGTTCAATATCGACTTCTTGCTTAGCAAGTTCGGGACTCTTAGATTCACCCCCTTCAACCTCCCTGTTAGCAGCGATTATTCTGAAGGGTTATTAGAAAAATGCATCCTGAAAGAAAGAGAAGATGTGATCAGATGGGGAGGTGGGCAGATGCAGGAGCTACCTGATGGGGCTGCTTCAGCTTGTGCCTGACGCTCTGCATACGTTGTCTCCATTTATCCTCGCAGCACACCCACCCGGGGGCCTTTAGAGAGAGGCTTAGTAACCAGCCAGAGTCACACAGTAGACCTGAGTCCAGTTCTCCCCGCCACCCCAAGGGGTCTCTTGTTTATCATCAACGAGGGAGAGTTCCTCATCTGTAACCCAGGGGAGTGGATTGACTTCTGGCCACATTTGGGGGACCACATAATTCACTGCCTAAAGCAGGACGCTTTGGAGAGTAAGAAGGGGCAGCAAATGGACAGTAGCTGGGACCACAGATGCAAACCTGACACGAGGACACTCTAGCTAAGTTACCTTTCCTCTCTAATGCCTCAAGCTTCTGAGACCCAAGGAGGACTTTTTTTTTAAAGCTTTCATGACACTTGTGTGATCATCCAGTGCAGACCCAGTGGGAGAGCTGAGGGAAGAAGGTGAATAAGAAAACTGGAAAGCCTGGACCGTGGGATTCTGCCTGCGACCAAGGGGGAGGTGGTGCCTTCCCCGGTGAGTGCAGGCAGGTGGAGATTCTGTGCATCCAGGAGAGACTGAACTAAAGGAAGGCTTTCTTGTTTGATAGTTGTTACCTGAACAGCCATGTGTGTATTGTGTTATTTTGATACGTGTGGGGTGTGTGGTGTGTGTGTGTGTGTGTGTGTAACAACCATGGTCGTGTTGCTGATTATGAAGTGTTGCTTATCACTTTATTGCCTCGTGTCTCCCAATCCATCCTTTTTTGTCCGACTGTGATGCGGGAACTGAATCTTGCAAACTTCTCTCCTTTGCCAGTAGGCCGGAGGCTGCGCTTCGCCAGTAGAGGGCGCTGGAGGCGCTCTGCCGGAGGAAGGGCTGCTCTTCGTGGTTGCTGGTTGTGTCCTTCCTTCTGGCTCCCGCGACGTGCAGGATGCCCACGGAGCCTCCTTCACCCCTGTGCATGGCTTTCTGGTGAGTTCTGCAGGCAACTCATCCGGCTTCCGTTGAGTTCAAGAGCACCCCGTGGGGCTGGCATCCCGGAAGCTTCCTGGCAAGTCCCTCCAGTGCCTCAGCCAGCTTTCCAGAAATTTCAACCACGTTCCCTTCAGGCAGCTTCTGGAAAGCTTTATTGTCACTCCAGGGGTTAGTTTCCTGCTTGACTGTCTCCACCTGCATCACTTCGGCAAACTTCACCATCCAGTGGGCCAGCCCCTGCCCCCCACACACACACACACTCTCCAGCGAGATCTGAATCTCAGCCTAGTGTGTTGGGGGAAGTCTCCCAAGTTAGTTTTTCTGGGGTCCTCTGCCTCGGCCCTAGGACTGTGCCTGCTCCCTGCCCGTATCTGCCATTCCCAGATTCTTTAGCATTCTCCTCACCCTTAGTAGCCAATGCCCTGTTACTACATTCCCCTGTTACTAGTCAATAATTCTTTACTCAACTTTCTCTGTTTAATATTCTGTGTAGTTTGGCTCTCTAGTCTTGGCAAGTGGATTTTTTTTTTTTTTGTCTTTCAACATCCATCTGTGCTTCATATTGTGTGTTTGTCCTGATTATCAATGGACTTATTTGTAGGAATACAGGAAATACATTATTTCACTCCACCAAGGGCAGGAGACATGAGTCAGTGTGCTAAGTGGTTTCAGATAAGTGACCCTGACAGTGCATAGAACTGAATAAAGTGTAGAGCCTCCAAAAAGCAATTCTCCCTATGTTTCCAAGTCCCCTGTATTTAAAACACCATGTTGATTATTGCCACTTTTCAATAAAAGGTGGACAAGTTACCCACCCCCTCTCTAGGCCTCAGGATTTCCTTGAGAGGGTAGGACAAGGTCTTCTCCATACCTTGCAGCTGTGAGAGTTTTACATTCCATGACTGAATGCATGTTCCAGAATCTTCTATGCTTTCTCATGTTACATAGACATAGAATCTGGCATTCAAGGCTAGGTGTTTCTTTGCCTAGTGAAAGCATCGTTTCCAACAAAGGTGTGACCACCTTGTTGCGCACTGTTGCCTTGTTGCACCTTGTTGCAACAAATATGCAACCAACAAAGCTTTCTGTGTTAGTCATTTACGCATTAGTGATAATGAATGCAGAAAGATCATCTGATCCAATACTCACCTTTGCAGAGGAGATGATAGAGGCCCAGATGATTAATTGACTTGCTCAGGGCTACACAGTTGGTTGTAACAAAGCCAGGACCAGCACCCAGGGTGCTTGGGTCCCAGTTCAGTTCCTTGCATCATATTGCTCCTGTACCGTCTTTTAAATTCCCTACTAGTTATTTTCTTGAGATTATGTTTGAATGGCAGTAGGAAGACAAGCTACTGTATTCCTGAGATTAGGGGTGAGAGGTGGCAGTCATTTATAGGAGAAAAATACAAGGGGATTCTAAAGGGGAGGGTAAGGGAATTCTGAAGACAAACTTTCCCTTTAGCTGCTGGTAAATGCAAAACGCAGTTCCTTAAACCAAAATATTTTAAGGATGCTTTTATTAAGGTCAAATCCCTCACCAACTTTATGGAGTAAGCAGGCTCATTTATTTGTGTGATCGAATTCAGTGGTTCTCATCTGGGGGCAACTGGATTTCCCAAAGGACATATGGCAATGTCTAGAGATGTTTTTTATTGCCAGGACTAGGCAGGGGGGCACTACTGGCATCTAGTGGGTAGAGGCCAAGGATGCTGTAAACATCCTAAAATGCACAGGACAGCCCCCGATAACAAAGAATTATCTGATCCAAAATGTCAGTAGTTGAGAAGGTTGTCAGTAGTTGCCAAGGTTGAGAAATCCTGATCTGCTCCAACATGTTTCTTAAAACCGACTCACAGAGCTGATGGTAGCCATCCTAATGTGTGTGAGGTACGATCTCATTGTGGTTTTCATTTACATTTTCTTAACGATTAGTGATGGTGAACATCTTTTCATGTGCTTCTTGGGCATTTGTTTATCTTCTTTGGAGAAATGTCTGTTCAAGTCCTTTGCCCGCTTTTTAATCAGGCTGTTAGTTTATTGTTGTTGTTGTTCTTTATGTATTCTGGATATTAACCCCTTACCAGATATATGATTTGCAAACATGTCTGTGTTCTGGTGGATGAGGCTGGATCTTGTCCTTCTGGTGGATAGGACTGCGTCCAGTGGTGTGTTTTGGGGTGTCTGTGGACTTATTATGATTTTAGGCAGCCTCTCTGCTAATGGGTGGGGTTGTGTTCTTGTCTTGCTAGTTGTTTGGTATGGGGTGTCCAGCGCTGGAGCTTGCTGGTCATTGAGTGGAGCTGGGTCTTAGCATTGAGACGGAGATCTCGGGGAGAGGTCTTGTCAACTGATATTACAAGGGGCCAGGAGGTCTCTGGTGGACCAGCGTCCTGAACTTGGCTCTCCCACCTCAGAGTCTCAGGCTTGATGCTCGGCTGGAGCACCAAGATCCTTTCAGCCACACAGCTCAGAAGAAAAGGGAGAAAAGAAAAAAAAGAAAGAAAGAAAAAATAAAGAAAATAAAGTTATTAAAAATATATTATTAAAATTAAAAAGTAATTTAAAAAAAGAAGAGAGCTACAAAACCAATAAACAAATCCACCAATGACAACAAGAGCTGAAAACTATACTAAAGAAAAACAGACAGAGAGAACCCTAGGACAAATTGTGAAAGCAAACCTATATAGACAAAGTCACACAAAGAAGAATACAGATACACACTCACAAAAAGAGAAAAATATATATATATAAAGGAAGAAAGCTACCAAATCAATAGACAAATCTACCAGTGATAATAAGCTTTAAATACTAAATTAAGATAAACATAAAACTAGAAACTAATTAGATGCAGAAAGCAAACCCTAAGTCTACAGTCGCTCCCAAAGTCCACTGCCTCAGTTTTGGGATGATTCGTTGTCTATTCAGGTATTCCAGAGATGCAGGGTACATCTGGTTGATTGTGAAGAGTTAATCTGCTGCTTCTGAGGCTGCTGGGAGAAATTTCCCTTTCTCTTCTTTGTTCGCACAGCTCCCGGGGCTCAGCTTTGGATTTAGCCCCGCCTCTGCATGTAGGTCACTGGAGGGCATCTGTTCTTTGCTCAGACAGGACGGGGTTAAAGGAGCCGCTGATTTGGGGGCTCTGGCTCACTCAGGCTGGGGGGAGAGAGGGGTACGGAGTGCAGGGCGAGCCTGAGATGGCAGAGGCCGGTGTGACGTTGCACCAGCCTTAGATGCACTGTGTGTTCTCCCGAGGAAGTTGTCCCTGGGTCATGGGACCCTGGCAGTGATGGGTTGCACAGGCTCCCAGGTTGGGAGGTGTGGATAGTGACCGGTGCTTATACATGGGATCTTGGTGGCTGCAACAGCAGCCTTAGCATTTCATGCCTGTCTCTGTTGTCTGTGCTGATAGCCACGGCTCACACCCATCTCTGGAGCTCATTTAGGCGGTGCTCTGAATCCCCTCTCCTCGTGCACCCTGAAACAATGGTCTCTTGCCTCTTAGGCAGTTCCAGACTTTTTCCCGGACTCCCTCCTGGCTGTGGTGCACGAGGTCCCTTCAGGCTGTGTTCATGCAGCCAACCCCAGTCCTCTCCCTGGGATCTGACCTCTGATGCCCAAGCCTCAGCTCCCAGCCCTCACCCACCCAGGTGGGTGAGCACACAAGCCTCTCAGGCTCGTGAGTGCTGGTTGGAACTGATTCTCTGTGCAGGAATTTCTCCACTTTGCCCTCTGCACCCCTGTTGCTGCACTCTCCTCGGTGGCTCTGAAGCTTCCCCCTTGCCCACCCCCATCTCCACCAGTGAAGGGGCTTCCTAGTGTGTGGAAACTTTTCTTCCCTCACAGCTTCCATCCCTATTCTTTTGTCTCTATTTTTCCTTTTTACTTTTGCCCTACCAAGGTATGTGGGGAGTTTCTTGCCTTTGGGAAGTCTGAGGTCTTCTGCCAGCATTCAGTAGGTGTTCTGTAGGAGTTGTTCCACATGTAGATGTATTTCTGATGTATTTGTGGGGAGGAAGGTGATCTCCATGTCTTACTCTTCTGCCATCTTGAAGGTCCTACCCCTTTGATGTTATTTTAAATGAAGTTATTTTCTTAATTTCCTTTTCAGTTTTTCCATTGTTAGTGAATAGAAATGCAACTTAGTTTTGCATGTTAATTTTGTATCCTACAACTTTGTTGAATTCATTTGTTGGTTCTAACAGATTTTTTGTGTATGGAATTTTTAGGATTTTCTACATATAAAATAATATAATCTGCCAACAGGGATAGCTTTTCTTCTTCTCCTATTTGGATGCATTTTATTTCTTTTTCTTTTCTTTTTTTTCTTGTCTAATTGCTTTGGCTAGAACTTCCATTACTACGTTAAATAGAAGTGACAAAAGCAGGCATTCTTGTCTTACTCCTGATCTTCAAGGAAAAGTTTTCAGTCTTTTGCCACTGAGTCTGAATTCAGCTGTGGACTTTTCCTATATGACCTTTGTTATGTTGAGATATTTTCTTCCATTCCTAGTTTGGTGAACATTCTTTTCTCTTACCATGAAAGGGTGTTGAATTTTGTGAACTGCTTTTTCTGCATCATTTGAGATGAGTTTTCTCTCTCTTTTTCTTTGCCAATCTAGCTAAAGATTTGTCAGTTTTGTTGATCTTTTCAAAGAACAAACTCTCAGTTTCACTAATTTTTCTCTATTGCTTTTGTATTCTGCATTTAATTTATCTCTGCTCTAATCTTTATTATTATTTTTCTCCTTTTTCTAGCTTTAGGTTTAACTTGTTCTTCTTTTTCTAGTTCCCTAAAGGTATAAAGTTAGGCAGTTGACTTGAATTCTTTTTTTTTTAAATCGGGGTGTAGTTGTTTTACTGTAGTTGTGTTAGTTTTTACTGTGCAGTGAAGTGTAGTCCCCTGTGCTATACAGCAGGTTCTCATTAGTTATCTATTTTATACATATTAGTGTATATATGTCAATCCCAATCTCCCCATTCATCCCAACCCCCTTTTGCCCCTTGGTGTCCATACATTTGTTCTCTATGTCTGTGTCTCTATTGAATTCTTCTTTTTAAATGTAAGTGTCTATAGATATAAGATTTACTTTTAGCACTACTTTTGATGCACCCCATAAGTTTTATTTTGTTTTTATTTCATTTGTCTCAAGATATTTTCCAATTTCGTTTGTGATTTCTTCTTTGATCCATTGGTTGTTTAAGATGGGCCTCTTAAACATGAAGAGATAATCTGGGACAATCTGATCCTCTCTCTGAGGAATCTGGACTAGGAAATGTCCACAAAATGGATCCATTATCAGTAGGAGCTAAGGCTGAAAGACTGTAATGTGGAAAGAAGTCAAGGTCTACCACAGACAATCTGAATTATAATAGAGCAGACATGGGAGACATGGAGAAGCTAGAGGGAAGTGCATATGGCCCAGGAGAGAAACCATGGGAATCACCAGTTCCTAAGTAGCCACAGTTCCTGGTAGCACTCCATTAAATTTCTATTATCAGTTTGGAAATAACTATAATCTCCCTCTTCCCTAAGGTGAATTGAGTGAGTCTCTGGTAATTGTGACAGAGATTTCAGTGTATACTACGATCTCAATTAAAACACATATTTTTAAAAGTTTGCTTGGGTAAAAGACTAGAAGGGAAAACATCAGGCTGTTAACAGTGGGTATTTCTATGGTGGTAGTATAACTGGCAATATTAATTTCTTCTTATATACTATTATGTAGTTTCGAAATTTGGGGAATGTCTGTGTATTACTGTTATAATCTATTAACAAAAATATAAACCTATCCACATATGGAACTCTGTGTCCTTGCTCTAGGACACAGATTATCAGTCTCCCTATCCTCAAGAAATAAACGATCAAACACCAGCCACATAACCACGATCAAAGTGACTTGGGATGAATTCTGGTAAGATAGTTGCAGCAGCATAGTTTTAAAATTTATGTAAGTCCCTCATTAAGGTATATACAAAGACCAGGGTAGCAAAATTAAAAACCCATGGACATATCTACAACAAAACTGAGTGAAAAGATATGCTTATAAACTTGAAAATATGAGTGGGGGAGAGACAAGTCACTGACAGCTACAAGATCTGGCTTATATCAGCATTTATGCAGAATGAAGACAAGGGACCTCTGAGGGCCCTACGAAAAGAACTCCAGAATCACCACTGGAAAACACAGTGGACCAATCTGAGAATAGCAGCTTCAACTGGAATAGGTTCTGCAGAATCCAGTATATGAATGAGCACAGAGACCTCAGGAGATCTGAAGTACTGGAGTAATGTGGGCCCTGTTATCTCATGAAAAGCAAATACAAAATGACTTTCAGGAGAAAGACCTACCCTGAGAATAAACTGCTGAGGGTGGAGTTGAAACTGAGCAAGACAGGGACAATAAAGGCATGGGAAAGAAAAGATCCAAAGGGAGGGAAGTAGAGGAGGCAGATATCACAGTAGAAACTACATTTTTTATTGCTTCATAAAAACAACATAGGAAGGAAGCCAGAGCTGTGAAAAGCTGGCCACTCACACTTCTAAAAATACAAGAAATGTCGTTTCCCTTAAAAATTGACAACAGAAAAAGATTTCCAAAGAATATAAACAAAATCAATATAAGAAGATGGAAAAAAGGAATAGAATAATATCCCTACACAAATGATGAAAACAGGCTAAAAAGACATGCCCACAAACCATGTGAAATTATACCCTAATGTTCCAACTGAGCTAAAGTTATTTTAAAATGATGGAAAGGACCATATAAAAATGAATTGGGAAAGCTCAGAAATGAGGTCATAGAGAAAAGGAAGATTTGAAAAGACAGGTTAACATTCAGAAAAGAGTTAGCACTAAAGGAAAAAAAAATATAAATGAAAACTGAAATAAAATGAACACAAGAGTGATGAATGACAGTAGATAGTGCCGTAAGACATAGAGAAGATGGAAAGCAGAAAAATTTAAATATCAAGAAGAAACAAAGGAAGAGATTTTTTAAGAGTATTCAAGGAAAAAATTATAGCTATAGAAGATGTGGAAAGAAGATCCAACCTATGTGTAAGAAGAGATCACAAAGAAGAACAAAGCACTGAAAAAGAACAAATACTATAATCTGTAAAATAAAGAACATTCTTGAATTAGAAAAACAAAAATTTTGAAACATATTGAAAGGACACAGCATGTATCTAGGAAAACTGAACCAAAATGACAACACTGAGACATAGTCTAGTAAAATGACAAGATTTTATTGGGGAAAAATCCAATGGGAAGCCAGACAACAATATAATGACATCATCTATAAGGAAAGGAAAATCAGATTGTGATCAGACTTTTCAACATCAACACTGGATTTCTGTATTCAGCTAAACCATCCTTTGAGCAAAAGGGCACAGCTAATTGCTTTTACCATGTAGGAATGAGACAATATTATTCTCATGGTCCATTTCTCAGGAATGTATTACAAAACAACTACAAATAACCAAAACATTTGACTGGAAAGACGTCAGTGCAAGGACTGGTGGTAAATATTAAATAGATGTTTAATATGTAAAATATTAAATAGATGTTTACTGTGGTTCTAAAATAAATGATGCTTATGAGAGAAATAGTACAGTATGTAATGGCTATATGTGCTAACAATGTAAATACATTTTGTTCAGGATTTTTGCATCTATGTTCATTAGTGATATTGGTCTATAATTTTCTTTTCTTGTGATATCTTTGGTTTTGGTATCAGGGTGATGGCTTCGTAGAATGAATTTGGGAGTGTTTCTCTCTCTGCAATATTTTGGAATCCAACAGCACATTAAAAGGATCATATACCATGATCAAGTGGGTTTTATCCCAGGGATGCAAGGATTCTTCAATATATGCAAATCAATCAATGTGATACACCACATTAACAAATTAAAGAATAAAAACCATATGATCATCTCAATAGATGCAGAAAAACTTCCACAAAATTCAGTACCCATTTATGATAAAAACTCTCCAGAAACTGGGCATAGAGAGAACCTACCTCAACATAATAAAGGCCACATATGACAAACCCACAGCGAGCTGAATGGTGAAAAACTGAAAGCATTTCCACTAAATCAGGAAAAAGACAAGGAAGCCCACTCTCATCACTCTTTTTTTTTTTGCTGTACATGGGCCTTTCACTGTTGTGGCCTCTCCCATTGTGGAGCACAGACTCCGGATGTGCAGGCTCAGCAGCCATGGCTCACGGGCCCAGCCGCTCCGCGGCATGTGGGATCTTCCTGGATCAGGGCATGAACCCGTGTCCCCTGCATCTGCAGGTGGACTCTCAACCACTGTGCCACCAGGGAAGCCCTCACCACTCTTATTCAACATAGTTTTGGAAGTCCTAGTCACTGCAATCAGAGAAGAAAAAGAAATAAATGGAATACAAATTGGAAAAGAAGAACTAAAACTGTCACTGTTTGCTGATGACATGATACTATACATAGAAAATCCTAAAGATGCCACCAGAAAACTACTAGAACCAATCAATGAATTTCGTGAGGTTGCAGGATACAAAATTAATGCACAGAAATCTCTGGCATTCCTATACACCAATAATGAAAAATCAGAAAGAAAAATTAAGGAAACACTCCCATTTACCATTGCGACAAAAAAAATAAAATACCTAGGAATAAACTTGCCTAAGGAGGTGAAAGACTTGTACTCAGAAAACTATAAAACACTCATGAAAGAAATCAAAGAAGACATAAACAAATACCATGTTCTTGGATTGCAAGAATCAATATTGTGAAAATGACTATACTACCCAAAGCAATCTACAGATTCAGTGCAATCCCTATCAAACTACCAATGACATTCTTCACAGAACTAGAAGAAAAAATTTTACAGTTCATATGAAAACAGAAAAGACACCGAATAGCCAAAGCAATCTTGAGAAAGAAAAATGGAGTTCAAGGAATCAGGCTCCCCAAGTTCAAATTATACAACAAAGCTACAGTAATCAAGACACTATGGTATTGGCAGAAACACAGAAATATAGATCAATGGTACAGGATAGAATGCCCAGAGATAAACCCACGCACATACGGTCACCTAATTTATGACAAAGGAAGCAAGAACATACAATGGAGAAAAAACATCCTCTTCAATAAGTGGTGCTGGGAAAACTGGACAGCTACATGTAAAAGAATGAAATTAGAACAATCCCTAACACCATACACAAAAATAAACTCCAAATGGATTAAAGACCTAAATGTAAGACCAGACACTATAAAACTCTTAGAGGAAAAACACTCTTTGATATAAACCACAGCAAGATCTTTTTTGACCCACTTCTTAGAGTAACGGAAATAAAAACAAAAACAACAAATGAGACTCAATTAAACTTAAAAGCTTTTGCACAGCAAAGGAAACCATAAACAAGACAAAAAGACAACCCTCAGAATGGGAGAAAATATTTGTAAATGAAACAACAGACAGAGGATTAATCTCCAAAATATACAAACCGCTCATGGAGTTCAATATCAAAAAAACAAGCAATCCAGTTAAAAAGTGGGTGGAAGACCTAAATAGACATCTTACCAAGGAAGAGGTACAGATGGCCAAGAGGCACATGAAAAGATGCTCAACATCACTAATTATTAGAGAAATGCAAATCAAAACTACTATGAGGTATCACCTCATGCCAGTCAGGATGGCCATTATCAAAAAATCTAGAAACAATAAATGCTGGAAAGGGTGTTTTGGAAAGGGAACCCTCTTGCACTGTTGGTGGGAATGTAAATTGGTACAACCACTATGGAAAACAGTACGGTGTTTCCTTAAACTAAAAATAGAACTACCATATGACCCAGCAATCCCACTACTGGGCATATACCTGAGAAAACTATAATTCAAAAAGAGACACGTGGGGCAGTGGTTGAGAATCTGCCTGCCAATGCAGGGGACATGGGTTCGAGCCCTGGTCTGGAAAGATCCCACATGCCACGGAGCAACTGGGCCTGTGAGCCACAGCTACTGAGCCTGCGCACCTGGAGCCTGTGCTCCGCAACAAGAGAGGCTGCGACAGTGAGAGGCCCACTCACCGTGATGAAGAATGGCCTCCACTCACCACAACTAGAGAAAGCCCTCACACAGAAATGAAGACCCAACACAGTCAAAAAAAAAAAAAAAAGAGACACATACCACAATGTTCATTGCAACACTATTTACAATAGCCAGGACATAGAGCCAATCTAAATATCCATCTACAGATGAATGGATAAAGAAGATGTGGCACATATATACAATGGAATATTACTCAGCCATAAAAAGAAACAAAATTGAGTTATTTTAAGTGAGATGGATGGACCTAGAGTCTGTCATATAGAGTGAAGTAAGTCAGAAAGAGAAAAACAAATACCGTATGGTAATGCATATATATGGAATCTAAAAAAAAAATAAATAAAGGTACTGATGAACCTAGTTGTTGGGCCAGAATAAAGAGGCAGACATAGAGAATGAACTTGAGGACATGGGGTGGGAGGGCAAAGCTGGGGCGAAGTGACAGTAGCATCAACATATATGCACTACCAAATGTAAAATAGTTGGCTGGTGGGAAGCAACAGCATAGCACAGGGAGATTGGCTCAGTGCTTTGTGATGACCTAGAGGGGTGGGATAGAGAGGATGTGTGGGAGGCTCAAGAGGAGGGCATAGGGGGACATGTGTATGCATATGGCTAATTCACTTTGTTGTGCAACAGAACTAACACAGTATTGTGAAGCAATTATACTCCAATAAAAATCTATTTAAAAAGAGAAACAAAAAATATATAAATGAAAAGAACATGGAGCAAATTCAGCAACCCAGCCTCTCCTTGCTAGTAATCCACACCCGCTTCAGACTTTCCTGGGAACCCAGCTTATGGAAAGCTCAACTTTCCAGAGCCGGGCTATAGCCTATTGTGTGATTGCAGGATGCTCTGTACCAAACCTTGGCTGACCACTCATCATAGTGACGGGTCTGAAGCATTGAGAAAGTATTGACCTCTGTCTAAGAAGAGGCTGCATTTTGGAAAACTTACATTAACTGGCTAAAACAAAAGAAGTCTTGATTTCCAGGAGAAGAGGGCTCAGTCATCTGAAAAGCCCACCAGTATAGAACCTCCCACACCCCCAGTCTCCAATGATGCAGGATAAATGGAGGATGAGGTAGTCTCCACTCACACATCTTTTGCTTGTTCCATTTTGATATCTTCAATGACATATGCCCCTGATGCCAAGGCAAAATGTGAGAAAGGGGCAGTTTCACCTCTGAATATTAACATAAAGCAAAAAGTCTCAGAACAAGGGCCGTCTGTATTCAAAAAGTAATACCATGCTAAGGAACAACACCACAGAGAGTGCAGCAACTCTGATTTCTAATGGAATCCGGATGAGGGGCTCATTAGAGATTCAAGTCTTGTGACTCACTTTAATTAAAATTTGAGCTGGGAGAGCTTGGAGAAACCAGCCTGACGAATGAGGTTTAGAAGAGAGGGAGGGGAGAAAGGGGCAGGATATTGACATGAATAAAGGAGACCTTAATTAAAGGATTAATGATGACAAGACCAATAAAAATCGCTTCATCCTCACTTTGTGTCTGCGGTTGGACAAAATACTTTGTGAGTCGTCAGGCTGAGGCTGCCCTTTGTGACTCAGAGAGAGTGAAATGCTGGGACCGTACAGGAAATACTTGTCCTTATATCATTTGGATGTTTTGCACAATTGAATATTTGACTGAATGATCCCATCTGATTCTTCACTTCACGAGTTACCTATAGACTCACCCGCCTCATTTAAGAGGAGAGCCCTTCTTGGGAGACTTAATGATGATTAAGATGCCTCTACACCCAAACTAAACTGTAAAAGAACTGCAAGAAGTTTCAATAAATCCCCCTTTCTCCTTGATGGCTACTTGAATTATTTGGGGGCAAAAGACAGAAAATCAAACGCTTTCAGAAGAATTTTTTGACTCACATTGTTTTTGCCTAAGCCTGTGCTTTGTCTGCCTAAGGGGTCCTTCAGCCGTGCCTGAGTGCGGCTGAAATGATGGTCACTCCCACTGCACTGTTCTGAATTGATTCCTTGGGCTGCCCACTCTCCTCTCTTTTAGGTCTTGGAATTGAGCCCATAACAGGGACTACAAAGCAAAGGCTCTCAGCACATTCATATTTTATATTTGCATGGTTCCTTTCCTATAACCTCTTTTCTTTGCCCAATATTTCCTGGCTGTAAGAGCCTAGGTGAAGAGCAGAGTTCACCCAGATTTCAATATGTTAGCTATGACTCATGTCTTGCTGAGTTTCCTAAATTAGGATTCTGTTTAAGATGACCTTAATGCAGAGACTCTGGTTAAGATGATAAATAAACTTTCATAAGCATTTAAACCTACAAAATTAATTATGAATATCTTATACAACTATATCTGTAAGTAAACTCCACAGCACTGGGCTTCATTTAGACCACCAATCCCTCTGCACACAGCAAGTTGGCAACATTTCACTGGCTAGAAGTGGCTTGAGCTGTCTCTCCTTGCTCCTCATGTCTATTGTCCACTGCAGAATTGCCTGATGTCCAGGGAGCAGATGCTCAGAGCTGGGTGATTCCCACACACCGATCCCTTTGCAGACAGCTCTGCACCCGCATCCTTCTCATCCTGGGGCTTTTCCAACACTTGCTTGGAAGGTTTTCAAGTTCTCTCTGTTCCTCTTCTTTTTCCTTCTCTTCCTCCTCTTCCTTCTCTGTCTTACTCCTTTATCTTCTCCTTTTCCTCTTACTTGTTGTGGAAATTAGTATGTTTCTCCTGTGGTTTTCCCCTTCTCATTGGGAGGAAAAGAAAGGTCTCTGTTATGGACTGAATTTTGTTCCCTCAAAATTCATACGTGGAAGCCCTAACTCCCAGTACTTCAGAATGTGACTGTATTTGAAGAGGTAATTAAGTTAAAACGAGGCCAATATTGTGGGCCCTAAATCCAACACGTCCTTATAAGAGGAGGAAATTAGCCCCAGACACATACAGAAGGAAGACCGTATGAAGACACAGGGGAAGATGGCCTTCTATAAGTCAAGGAGAGAGGCCCCGGGAGAAACCAACCCTGCTGACACCTTGATCTTGGACTTCCAGCTTCCCTAACTGTGAGGAAATAAGTTTCTGTTGTTTATGCCAGCCAGTCTCTGGCATTTTTGTTATGGCAGCCTGAGCTAACTAAAACAGCCTCCTAGAAGTGCCGTGAGGAAAATTACCCCCAAACTCATTCCAGTTCCTCCAACATCCTCCACCTCCACCTCTAAAACAAATATTCTTTCTCTATTCTATCCTGAAAACAGAAAACAGCCAATGTCTTCACTACCAGGTGGTCTGGTTGCAGACACATGGTGAAGATGAGAAAGTTATATGTGTAGAGCAGAGTTGCAGGAACTAGCCTGTGATCTTTGCTGAGAAGGCATGAATACCCCTCAACTACTCACACAATTAGGCTTCATTATGCTTTCAAAGATACCTTCATCTTTATTACTCATTGTATCCTCACAACAGTTGGAAAAGGAGAAAACGTTCAAAAAATTAAATTTGCAGTTGAGGAAACCAAGGTTTAAAGGAGTTACATTGTTGATCCAAGGCCATTCAACTCCCTGCTCCTAGAGTTTATATTAGTTAATGTGGTGGACATTAGTGTTGTCACCAAATAGTTCCACATTTCCACCTTCTGAGCAGAGGGCAGGACTGTACTTCCCAAAAGCTTTTGAAGGAAATCATATCCACATAACCTGATTTTAATGTGAGGGGAGTGATAGATGTCACCTCAGGGCAGAAGCTTTTAGGGCCCGTGTGTCATTCACAAGATTCTCTTCCCAGCCTCCTCTATGGCCCTGAGGGATTATGATGAACAGATTTCCCTGCCAACCCCAAGGGGCAGATGGCCTGAGTGAGAAATTAACTCGTATCAAGCCACTGTGATGTGAGTGTCATTTGTTATCATGCATAATCTAACTTACCCTGACTAATACAGTTAAGATGCTTTCAGCTGAAAGAAAAAGCAAATCCATCAGAAAATGGCTCACGATAAGGACATTTATTATCTCCTGTAACACAAAGTATGTAAATAGAGTAGTTTGAGTTTGGGCAATTCTGAGACTCAATGATGCCCTCAAGGACCCAGGTATTTACCCACCTGCCATCCTCAGCACTTTAACTACTCCCCTCAGAGGGGCAAAATAGTGTCAGCAGCTCCAGACATCAGACTCACATACAAAAATAGCCGGAGTCAGAGAGAGAGAGAGAGACATTCTAACAGGTTATTTCCTATTCTTTTTAGGAACAAGCATAACCTTTCCAGAAGCCCCTGTCCTTCCCCCAGTGGAGTTTGGAGTTTCCTTTAAGCCATCTTGGCCAGAACAGTGCCACATGTCTACCGCACTGTCAAGGGGGAAGGAATCCATGTTGATTTGCTAGACTAGCTCCTTCCCCAGGGGCAGCCGAGGGGCCCATTCGTCCCTGAAACATAAGGCCACCTAGTTTTGTTTGCGAGAAAGGAGAAGGATACAGTTGTGAGGTCACCCAACTGTGTTTATTACAAAGGGGATTCAGGAACCTGAGTCTCACATACCAATCACTCCAAGAATCGGAGAACAGAACAGACAATGCTCAAACGCTGATGCTTTGTAAATAAGCAGAGAAAGATTCAGGACTTTGTCTGATAGACCAGCAAATTCCCCTAGGGAAGGAGCTGTGCGTTCTTCATGCTCCTTGGAGTTGGTGCTAGGCAGACAATTCAGCACCAGAGAAAAGCTTGGGTCCATCTTCAGGCAGGCAAGCGTTAATATTTCTTGCACATGCAGATGTGAACACTGAGACCTCCTGAGGTGGTGACTTCCTGGGTTCTCAGCCAGGTAGTAGTGCAAGAGGCCCAACATTCAGGACTTTTGCTTCCCGGCACAGTATCCATCACTTTGCCAGCTCCTGTTTGCACAACAGCAGTTGCTGATGGATTCATTAAAGTCCTGTTTACTACTCTCACTTTGGGAAATAAACTGACAACGGAAATTATAACTAGATTTAAGACAAGGATGACAGACCCAGATTGGAAAGTATTAAGGGAAACTGGATATTTGGGGACATCAGGAACACTCAGAATTTGCTCTCTGGAAAAACATTCCCATCGTTTCATTAACCATTTCTCCAGGATCTCCAGCAGAGATATCATTGTGGCCTGTGCAAGCCAAGAGGCTGACCCTGTATGACAATCCTGACCTCCTTAATGGCCGGGGTACAGGCCAGGGAGTTTCTGATCTCAGAATAACTTTTCCTGAAACATTAGATACTTTTGAAGAAAGGAAATAAATCTTTTTGCGAAGTAACTGTGTACTTTTGTGTGTTGGGGGGGTATGTATGTGTAGGTACGTGTGTGCATGGTGTGTGATGTGAATCCATTTCTTTGCTGGGGTTGGGTGTGAGGAGAAAGGGTACATGTGGCCTTACTAGTTATATTTCTAACACTGCAAATTCCACCCCTAATATAAGGGGAGGGTTTCCATTCCCTTATCCTTGGAACTCCCCAAACATACTTGATCTGTGGGGTGCTACTCTATGTTCCCACGAATCACATCATCATAGGAAAGACCCAGGGAGCCTCCCTGGAGGACTGCTGCTCCCTACTGCCCCGACACCCCACTGGTTACCCCTCAGTTATTGCTGGACCGCCCAGTTGGCTGCAGGAAAGCCAAGCCTTCCTCCAAACAGCAGCAGGGGAAACTTGGGGAGACAGCCCTTCTGTGGTTAGAAGGTTGAGGATTGCTCAGGGCAGGGCTTGGGGTGATGGCTGGAAGCAGTTCCACACCCTAGAGGGCTGGCTGCCTTGCACGGTCCCCTTTGGACTGAGCTGAAGCATCACTGTCTTATGGTGGCTGCAACGCTTCTGGTGTTGTCCAGGGCCATCAAGGATCTTTAGGCCAGTGTCCTGCTGGGGCTTGACCATCTGGCGCTGTGGTGGAGGTGAGCGGAAGCATTTATCTATCCTTTCATTTATTCGCTCAACATAGTTATTGAGCACTGTCACGTGCTGGGCATTGAGCAAGGCCCTGTAAATGCAGCTAAGAAGAGAGGACAGTCCCTGCACTCTGGACAGTCCAGTTGGGAAGACATTCAGTAAGTAAATAAGCAACGAAGACAGTTACAGAGGGTGATAAGTGCTATGAATGAAAGAAACAGAGTGATGCTGCAGAGGAGCTGGGATGCTGCCACGTTAGGTAGGGAGGGAGGTCAGAGAATATTTCTCTAAAGAGGAATACACACAGGTGGAGACCTTGAGGTTGAGAACGTCAGTCATGCAAAGTGCTGGGAGTGCACCTCAAGGGGAGAGAACAATGGTTGCAAAGACTCAGGGACAAGAACAGGGAAAGGCTTGTGCCTGGAGCTTGGTGGGATGGGGATGGGGAAGTGGGGGCCAGATCCAGCAAAGGTTTGTAGGATCGGCTAAGGAATTTGGATATCAATTTCAGAGCAATGAAAGTGCATGGAAGGTTCTTGAGCAGGAGAGTGACATGGTGTGATTTACATTGTAAAAGAGCCCCTGATACTTCATGGAGACCAGGTTGAGCCCTATCTTCACAACCTTATTTGTGGTTGTCCCAGCGTCCCTGCCAGTGGCTGGTTTACCTGTCTAGGCAAGTTCAGAGGACCAGATAATCATCAACATCCCACTTCCCCATATTGTAAGAGGGAAATTCTCAGCCTCCCAGGAATGACAGTGAATTCTGGAACTAGTGTAAATAGGGAGAAAGAATATCAACAGAGAAGGCAAGAGTTCTCGGTCCTTGTCTCAGTCCTGCTTCAAGAGCTGTGTGGCTAAAGGGGACCCACCCCAATGCCACCAACTTCTGTTACTTCATTTACAAAACAGACATGCTGACAGGTTATTTCTTGATTACCAAGGCCTGAAACTCCTTTGAAGTTTCTGGATCTGGGATCTATAGTGAAAATGGATATTAGAATGCCTATTGCATTGGTGGAAACACTGAGACCCTGAGTGCACCAGGGAGCAGGTAGAGGTCAGGCTGCACACCTCCTCAACTGATAGCACTCCAGGCATTCCAGAGCCTGATTCCCCATCCCTTTCCTGGAGAGCCTCTCCCTCAATCCTCCTGGGATGGAATGACAAAGCCTTCTTTGACTCTCATCCCAGCAGCTTTGAAGGGTGTATCATTTAGGATGATTTCAGTCACAAGTGAAATATTCCCCAGCTAGCAGTGGCTTAAATTATTAGGACAATGTTACCTCAATAACAATATTTCACAGGCAGAGTTGTTAAGTGAGTGGCTCCATGATAATGGGGCTGTGGGTCTGTTTCTCTGTGATTTTCTTCACTTCCCCTCATGGTCACAAAATGGCTGCTGAAGCTTGAAGTATAGCATAAGTTCATTCATTCATTCAGCAAATATTTAATAGTGCTACTATGTGTTGGGCACTTTTTTTGGTATTGGGGACACAATGGTGAATAAAACTTACAGAAATCCCTGCCCTAGATTCCACTGTAGTGGGGAAAATGGAGACACTGAGCAAAATAAATTTTAAAATTACATAGTATGTTAGTGGTATGTTCTGAGGAGAACATAAAAAGGGAAAATAAGGATTAAGGAGGAGAAGAAGGATGGGAATATTTTTTTTAATGATGGCAGGTAAATGTCTGAGAAACTGACATTTGAGCAAAGTCCTGAAGGATGTGAAAGAAGGAGCCAGTGAAGATCTGGAGGAGGAGCATTCTAGAAGGAAACAGCAAATGCAAAGGCCCTGAGGTAGAAGTATGATTAGCATGTTCTACGAAAGCAAGGAGGCCAGTGGTTGGAGGAATGTGATGGAGGAAGACCATCATAGGAAATGAGGTCAGGGAGAAAAAGGAGGCCTCGAGTCCTTGAGAGAACATGACAGCATGTGTAAACACCAAGGAAAGAAAGGCTTCTCCTAGTACAACTCTTTTGTTTATGAGAGCGGAAAATATTTCCCAGCTGTCCAGCCCCACCCCAAAGACTTTCCCTTGCATTTCACTGGCCAGAACTAGGTCACATGGCCACTTCTAAACCAATCATTGGCATGATTCATTCCCAGGGTCTGGGTCTACCTCCTGCAAGCATGCTGCTGAACACAGTGGAGGTCTGCCAGCAAGGACAAAGGTGGAGTGACTGTTGGGTGTGCAACAAGAGCGCCAGCCACACAGGGACTTTCTATTCAGCAGTTAGCCCTGGAGTCTGCTCCAGTCTCCTGGCTCCCCCAACAGGGTATTAACCCACAGGGCGGGGCAGCAGGAAGCAGGAGAGTCTGTCGGGGCTTCAAGGGCTTTTCTAAGAATGAACTTTCAAAGTCCCTCTTCCTCCGCTTCTCTCTCAGGTCTCTGGTCCACAAAAACAAGTCTCTTCCACTAAAACTATGGCAATTTCAAATGTATTCAAAATAGGGAGAATAGGATGACACCCCCCACGTGCCCATCTCCCAGCGATTCAGTCCTATTTCATTTTAGCACCTGCCACTCCCGCTGCCCAGTATCCATTCCATTAAAAAGCACACAAGTCCCTTTGGAGTTGTCCTGAGATCTAGCTGGGAGAGAGGCATGGAGGACTAAGACAGTCACTCCACCCAGCCAAAGCTCTTCTGGGCCCCGAGCAGCCATGCTTCTCGCGGTGTCACTTGCCTACAACCAGCTGAAGGACACCAAAGCTTCTCCTGAATCATCCTTGCATCCGCTCTCAAGAGCTACAGATGTTCACAAAATCATCTATAATCGGGGCATTTGGCCCATTAGGAATTTGGATGGACCAAAGCATAAGCCCTCGGCACTGCTCAGAGAAAGCAAACACGAGCAATGCGAGATTTGACTTCTGTGCAGTTAATTTAGACTCCGCTCTGAATGTAAATCAGCTGCTTTAGTTCCGATCCACTCAGTCCCATCCAAGCCTTGTGCTGAATGATAAACGCTGTCGGTAAGGCTAAATCATGACAGGCAAAATGAACTGTTTCCATCAGCTCAAGTGAAGTTCCTGGGCAAGCGAAGGACACTGCTCAGCCCCACTCAGAAGACCTTCCTCTGTCTGGGTATCAGGGTCTGCTTATGGGAGCCTGGAAAGCTAACTTGTCTTACATTTTTGAGGACCTGACAATGTCTTTAGGTGGAAGGGAAGATTAATCAGAAGCTCTTGTAGAAGTTTCTGGGGAGCGACACCATTATAAGCCACGTCATTCTGAAGGACAGGGCTCTTGGTACAAGGGCTCTCATTAGAGCAGGTAGGAGAAGGGATAAGTTCTTCCGGCTCCTGGCTGCCTGTTGCAGTTTTACTGAATATCACACATGACCAGCTAAGCTGATGAAATATGGGGGAAGGATGAGAGGGTGGAATTACAGACTGACTCTCCCTCTTAACTTCAGGGGGGGATGTACTGGTCACAGTTGGGTCTGTGTGAGAGTAACTTAGAGGATTATACTCGTCCCAGCTTCTCCCCCTGAGGAAGACGGTGTGTCCCCAGGGGTGCTAGGACAGAAGGACTTTGTTTCTTTGTGAAGATGGGGTTAGCCTATAAAGGAAGATCAGGCAAGGCTCATAAAAACCCAAACATTTCCCTATCAGATTCTCCTGGTGCCTGAGGTTCCTACATCAGAGCTTCTCCTTTGAGGTACGACATTAAAGATCCTGATAAAGTGCAGATCTCTGGTCAATGATCTTGATGGGATTCAGTCCCTCATTCAGTGGACATTTATGCCTTCCAGTTCTAAGTCAGACACTATGGTAGGTGCTGTAAGATAGTGGATATTTATCTCAAGTGCCAAAGTATAATTTTAAAAAGTTAAGAACATGACCTTCATTACAAATATAGAGTACCCCTGTGTCGCAGATTTTATTCCACATATCAGTTAATGAGTGAGAGAACTGGTAAGGTGGTAAAATGAGTTCCAAGAGCGCTTTAAGAACTTAGATTAATATAGCCCATCAAGAAAGGTATTTATTTTTAATTTGGCTGTGCCGGGTCTCGGTTGCAGCAGGCGGGATCTTCTTTGCTGCGTATGGGATCTTTTAGTTGTGGCATGTGGGATCTAGTTCCCTGAACAGGGATCGAACCCAGGCCCCCTGCATTGGGAGCATGGAGTCTTAACTGCTGGACCATCAGAGAAGTCATAAGAAAGGTATTTCGAGAGAGAGAGAGAGAGAGAGGGAGGGAGGGAGGGAGGGGAGAGAGAGAGAGAAAGAAAGAAAGAAAGAAAGAAAGAAAGAAAGAAAGAAAGAAAGAAAGAAAGAAAGAAAGAAAGAAAGAGAGAAAGAAGGGAGGGAAAAAAAGAAAAAGATTGTCAGGTTAGATAAACACTGATTAATGTCATACCAATGTGACAATAAATGTGGCAATAAAAGCATAAGCCTTGGGGTTATATTCTTCTGCCAGACCGATATCTACAGCTAAACATGTAATTTCACTGTATCCAGGCTCTAATCAAATAGTATAAAGCACAAGTATGGTTTCCCAGAGAATTAATAACCCTTTAACAGGCTTGTTAAACAAGGCCCCGGTACAACATTAAAGGACTTGCTGTGCTTCCTTTTGATTTTCAAGATTTTGATAAATGTTTCTTAACACAAGAGATGTAGAATAACATGCCTATCACCCATAGTTGAGACTAGGACCTAGCTCAATGGGAAGAGATGGAGGAGAAAGTTTGGGCCTATGAGTCAGGAGACCTGGGTACCAGTCCTATCATCAGGTGTCGTGTGACCTTGGGCAAGTCACATTACCTGCTAAGCCATGAATTCTCTCTCTGTTCAATGTGATGCGAACTGGGTAAGGCTCCAGGGCCCCCTTCGGCCCTGATATTTTCTGAATCACAGCAGATTATGAAGCAAGGCTGTCAGGGAAATCCCCTTGTCTGTAGTGACAGACCAGTGGGGAAGCACCATGGTAGGTCTTTGGAAAACGGAAGGGAGGTGGTGGGTGGAGGGATGTGGGGAGAGGGTGCACAAGGGCACTGCATGCAAAGACGGAGCACTAAGAGAGAAATTAAAGGATTTCACCTCTAGGCTCTCACCTTCTCCGAGTCTCTGCTCCCCATCAGTACTCTGGGGTGTCAAAGGGTCAGAAGAGGCCAGGTCAAGCTACAGTAACAGACTGATAATGAAATCTCAATGGCTTAACCCAACCAAAGTTTATTTCTTCCTCATGGAATTCTGGCGGGCAGCCGTCCTCCATGTGATGACTGAGCAGTTCACACTTTTTCTATCCTATAGCTCTGCTATCTTTCCGTGGGCATCCCGAGTCACTGTGGCAGGGCAAGAGATAACATGGAACACTCACACCAGCTTTTAACCACATATAACTTGTACTCATGGGCCATTAGCCAGAACTAACCTCATGGCTCCAACTAAATCAAGGGAGCTAAGTAGTAAATCCTTCATGGGCCTAGAAGAAGAGAAGACCAGATACTTGGGAGTCCTGACCTGGAAAGGACCCAGCTCCTGTAAAGACTGAAGGCCTTTCAAGTGTTCCAAGGTACCCCCATCCGTCGTCTGACTCTAGAACATCAGCTGGAATAAGGAAGTATTCGGCCAGGTACCTGCACGTTCCGTCCAGTCAATACTCAACCTCTGACGGTTTCAAAAAGGCTCCAAGCCTGGCCCATGTTGACACAGTTCAAGGAGAGGAAGTTTGATTCTCCTGAGTTTTTAGATTCAATGTGGACAGGCACTTTGCATTCCCAGGAAACCAAAGCAGCATTCTTGATCTCCTAGGGAGCTCTGCTCTAAAGTTTCTGCCTGGATCATTGCCAAAGCCCACTTCCCTGTGTCCTGGAGGAAAGAAAGTTCTTCTCAAAAGAGAAATGACTTTTATTTGCTCCCTCGTTGTCCCTTATATGTAACCTTGATTGTTTCCGAGCCTGGAATCTCTGACAAGATGACATGTTCCTTGGGGAGGGGGCAATCGATGTTAGTTTTTCTGTACCTGACACCCCAGGCTGAGAGAATGCTTGAGATTGGTGCTGTGTGCTGACTCATGCATGCCTGATGAGAGCGCTGCAGGAATATTGACCTATAGGACCATTGCATCGTGGCTGCTAGTCAAGGATGCTGGTCAGAGATGTGACGAGGGGTCTTGTGTAAACAGGCAGACCCATGGGAGTCTCTGACCCTTCCCCAACCACTGTTACCAAGTTCTCTCTCTGTCACTTTCTCTCTCAACTTGTTCCAAATAGTATTTGAGGCTTCACAGAGATACACAGACAACTTAAGATTTAAAAATTAACCAGATAAGGGAAGCAGAGCATCATTCTAAAAAGAACTCAGGTCAACGTTAAAATTGTTAACATTGTGCTGGTGGCAGAGCCACTGGGAGGGAGCCCAGTTCCTGGTGCCACTGGCAGCCTAGCCTTTGCTCAGGCCCCAAATAGAAGGTATGGGAGGTGGTACTTGGTGCCTCTGAAGAAACAGTGCCCATGGGATAGGACGTGTGATGGGTGTGCTGCCACAATGTACCTGGGCATGGAAGCCGCAGCAGGGATTTGAAGTGTGAATACCAGCTATGCCACTAAATTTCTGTGTGACTTTGGTAAATTATATCACCTCTCTGAACCTCAGCTTTTTCATCTGTAAACAAGAATAAGGACAGGTCCCTTGCAGGGTTTTGTAAAGAATTTCTACCAGTCTCTTGGTGACGTGCCTGGCTAGTGTCTCTCATCAGTGTGGGAACTACAGAAGATTGTAGCTATGCATTTCCCACAAGACTGGGCTCTCCCAGGGCAGAGTCTGGCAGTTCCCCACGTTGGTCTGGAAGCTCCCCAAGAAAGGGAGCCCCACATAACAAGTAGCTATTGTTATTCTTATCGTTGTTGCAATGACCATATTCCTACCTGAGGAAAAGGCCAGGAGGAAACAGAGTAGGAGCTCTAGGGCTCTTGTGACATGTGTTAAGTCTCAGCAACCCCCACCTGATGGTGTTTGTCCTTTCTCTGCATGTCTCCCTGCCTCCTGGACTAGAGGCTCCCTAAGGCCAGGGACCATGTCTGACACATCCCACGTCTCTCACAGGAGATAGTGAACTAGTTCTCATTGAAGGAAAGCTGAGGCATCTGGGAACCACAAGTAGAGGAGCCTTGACTCTCCCTTCCAGGAGCTTCAGGAGACACCTTGCAGATTATTTAGGAATACTAACTATACTATTTATCAACAAACTGGGACACTTTTAAGGGCAAGTGGGAATGTTATTAACAATCAGTGAATACTTACCGTCATCTTCAGCACAAGTTTGCTAAAGTCTGGAAGGGGCAGGACTCAGGGAGGTCTTGACAGAAACGATCAGGAAGCCCCCAGACTTGACACCTGCTGGGGAAGGCACGTTCCTTGCCCCCCGTCTGATAGGGGAGGCAATGACCTTCAGCTTAGTGAGTGCGTAGTCTGACCTTTACCTTGGGGGGGCTCACATCTGCTCTGAGCCTGCCTGGACCCTGCCAAGACCTCAATCCCACAAGCCCCTTCCCCAAGTATAATCACTGGAATCAGTTTCTTATGCCTCTTTCTGTAAGCAGACATTGCAAATACAAGCTTACTCAATTTTACACTTTTTTTTTTGGTGGCATCCCCTGCAGTGTGATCAGCTGCTGGCCCTGAGCACACCCACTGGTGTCCACTGAGATTGGCTGGCCTCACAGAGTGCTGGCACCTCAGTCACGGTGCTCAGAGACTGTCCATGCCTTCAGAATCAAGATTCTACCCTCTGTGGCCTTTCAACTTAAGCCCAAGCATTTCCCAGTGCCCAGGTCTGGTCCCCGGGTGCTTTCCTAGCTCCTTAGGGTATCTTTCCCCACATCACACTGGGATCTGTGGGTTTTGAGGAATGTCTTCAGGTGTGGTGCCCTGTCACTCTGAATGTTGGAGAACCAAGTTCACTTTATGTGCCCGACACGGTGAGGCTGAATAAACTGACACGTCGGAGTCTGGAACAGAGAAAGGTTTATTGCAGGAGCCAAGCAAGGAGAATGGGCAGCTTGTACTCAAGGCTAAAACTCCCTGATGGCTTTCAGGCAAGTGTTAAAGACAGACAGTGTTAGAGGAGAGGGTCGTGAGATGTGGGCATGATCAGCTCCTGGACCTTCTTCTGATTGGTTGGTGGTCGGGTAACAGGGTGATGTTTTAGGAATCTCAGTCTTCTGGTCCCAACCAGTCTGGGGTCTATGTGCTTGTAGTCAGCATGTAGTCACCATCCTCCACCAGGGTGGGAGTCTTAGTTTCTATAGAACATCTAAAGAGATGCACCAGATTGTTTTCTACATCCTAGCAGGAGGAACCAGGGGTCCTGTGACGCGATTGTCCTGATCATTAACTGATTTGAACCTGCTCTTTGGAACTTGGGGAAGGCCTTGGAGACTAAAGACTTTTTTTTTCTATTGTGAAATAAGATTCATATTTTATGGCAAGACAAAAAAACCCTTAAAACATAAACAACAAAAAAACACAAAAAAAATTTTTTTAAAACCATAAACAATTTTCTCTTCCCTTTGACCTCCTCTGTCTCCTCCACTGTGCATTGTGTATCTTCATTAGGCATTGACCAGACCTCCCTCATTGGCAGAAATGCCTGCTTAACTGTATAGTGCAACAACTCCTTGATAACATTCCTTCTTGATCTTGTAAGGGATCACATGACCTACCATGACCATGATTAGATCTGGATCATGTAAATCAATAACACATCATTTGATGTACAGCCCTCTGTCTCAAAAAACTTTATAACTCTGCCCTGACATCTAATGGGCACAACAGTTCTTGGAGCTTTCTGAGATCCTGTTCCCGGGTTATAGTCCTCAATTTGGTTCGAATAAAATTTTCCATTTCATTCTCAGATTGACTGATTAAATTTTGTCAACACTACAAACAAGAAATGGGGAAAACTGAGGGGCTTTTGTACCCAGGAGGGCCCCACAGGGTCCTGCTCGGTTTCACCAAGCCAGGTGGGACATGGCATTATGCTGAAGGCTTGTTGTCTCCTTGAGAGTGTCTTGGAAAGCAGCACAAGGGCCCCAAGGTGTTCTGGGTGCACCTTGAAAAGGGAGCCAGACTTGCCCCTCCAAACACTCACCCTTCTCAACTGCTCTCTCTCCCTCAGCACCTCCTTGCTGGCTGCTCCTCTGACACTAGGAGGGTATCATCCCAGTCATTCCTTTTGTGTCATTTTATTGTCTTTTACTCCATGACCTACCCTTCAAACTTTGGTTCTTGACATATGAAAAAAATCCAGCTTTGGGAGTTCTGAGAAATCCCTTTTCTATTTCAGGAAATGTCGAACGTTCAAGATTATGGCCTCATTCTGAGCCTTATGAAGTCCAGAAATCAAAGCTGAGAAATGATTTCTCTGCTCTGACCTGTATCAGCCTTCCCTACCTGGAGGCAGTGCAAGCACCTCTCACAAGCCTGGGCTGCTGGGCCTCACCTTGATGGTCCAGGGACAGAGGAGGAAAAAGAAAAAAAAAAATTAGCAAGAAGGGAGATACACTGGGTGATATTTCAAAATCACTATTGTGCTATACTAGGGTGTCATTGTATGAACGGATCATAATTTATGTAACTGGTTCCACATTGAGGGGCCTTCTGTTTATTTTCAGCCTTTTCCTTATGAACACAGCTTCTGTGAATATCCTTGTACACATGTACAAGAATCCTTGTAAAATAAGTGCTTAGAAGTGGAATTACTGCATCAAAAAATGGCTGTTTTAATAGATGGCGCCAAATGGTTCCTAAAAGAAGATATGGCAGTTTGTACCTCCATCACTTTTGCACAGGAGTGCCTCTTCTCCTTGTACTTTTGACAATAATGTCTTGTCAAACTTACTGATGTTTTCAAATCTGACATTTAAAAAATGGAAATATAATTTGTATTATCATTTGTTTATGACTCATTTCCTACCCTACAAACTGCTTGTGCATGTGCTTCGTTTGTTCTTCTATTAGTATTTTTAATTTATTTGTATACTCTTTACATTTTTAGGAATTAGCTCTTTGTAAAATGTGTTTTAAATATTTTTCTTGGCCTATCCTTTTAAAATGGAAAAACTTTTCACGGTATTTTCTCCCCATATTGTTAACTGTAACTTTTATGTGTTCAAACTTACAGCCTCTGTGTTTTGGCTTTGCTTGGTAAGTTCTTACCTACTCTAATAATGTTAAAAATAGACTAAAATAGATCACAGTTCCTCTGGTACTGACAGTTATTAAATTTTTACATGTATATCTCTGATTCAACAGCATTTAATTTTATGGAAAGGAGCTGCTAACAAGTTATCTCAGCATAATTTATCAAATAGTCTGGAGACTTTCAAGATGGCCGAGGAGTAACACTTGCAGATCACATTCCTCCCCACAAATACATCAGAAATACATCTACATGTGAAACAACTCCTACAGAACACCTATTGAACGCTAGCAGAAGAACTCAGATTTCCCAAAAGGCAAGAAACTCCCCACGTACATGGGTAGAGCAAAAGAAAAAAGAGAGACAAAGGAATAGGGACGGGACCTGTACCAGTGGGAGGGAGCTGTGAAGGAGGAAAAGTTTCCACACACTAGGAAGCCCCTTCACTGGTGGAGGCAGGGGGTGGGCAGGGGGGAAGCTTTGGAGCCATGGAGGAGAATGCAGCAACAGGGATGCAGAGGGCAAAGTGGAGAGATTCCCGCACAGAGGACCAGTGCCAAACAGCACTTACCAGCCTGAGAGGCTTGTGTGCTCACCCGCCTGGGCGGGTGAGGGCTGGGAGCTGAGGCTTGGGCATCGGAGGTCAGATCCCAGGGAGAGGACTGGGGTTGGCTGCATGAACACAGCCAGAAGGGGGCTAGTGCGCCACAGCTAGCCAGAAGGGAGTCTGGGAAAAAGTCTTGACCTGCCTAAGAGGCAAGAGACCATTGTTTGGGGGTGCGCAAGGAGAGGGGATTCAAACACCGCCTAAATGAGCTCCAGAGATGGGTGTGAATGACAGCTATCAGTGTGGACACCAGAGATGGGAATGAGACGCTAAGGCTGCTGCTGCCACCAAGAAGCCTGTGTGGAAGCACATGTCACTATCCACACCTCCCCTCCTGGGAGCCTATGCAGCCCATCACTGCCAGGGTCCCATGATTCAGGGAAAACTTCCTTGAAAGAACACATCGTACACCTCAGGCTGGTGCAACATCATGCCAGCCTCTGCCACCACAGGCTCACCCCGAATTCCATACCCCTCCCTCCACCTGGCCTGAGTGAGCCAGAGCCCCCTAATCAGCTGCTACTTTAACCCCATCCTGTCTGGGCAGGGAACACATGCCCTCAGGCAATGCACATGCAGACGTGGAGCCAAATCCAAAGCTGAACCCCAGGAGTTGTGTGAAAAACGAAGAGAAAGGGAAATCTCTCCATGCAGCCTCAGAAGCAGTGGATTAAATCTCCACAATCAACTTGCTGTACCCTGTATCTGTGGAATACCTGAATAGACAACGAATCATCCCAAAACTGAGGCAGTGGACTTTGGGAGCAAGTGTAGACTTAGGGTTTGCTTTCTGCATCTAATTTGTTTCTGTTTAAGTTTATCTTAGTTTAGTATTTAGAGCATATTATCATTGGTAGATTTGTTTATTGATTTGTTTGCTCTCTTCCTTCTTTTTTATATATATATGTTTTTCTTCTTTCACTTTTTGTGAGTGTGTATGTGTATGCTTCTTTGTGTGATTTTGTCTGTATAGCTTTGCTTTTACCATTTGTCCTAGGGTTCTCTCCGTCTGTTTTTTGTTTTGTTTTGTCTTTAGCACTTTTTTTTTTTTGCGGTACACAGGCCTCTCACTGTTGTGGCCTCTCCCATTGCAGAGCACAGGCTCTGGACACACAGGCTCAGCGGCCATGGCTCATGGGCCTAGCCGGTCTGTGGCATGTGGGATCTTTCCAGACCAGGGCACGAACCCATGTCCCCTGCATCAGCAGGCAGACTCTCAACCACTGTGCCACCATGGAAGCCCCTGTTTTTAGCACTTCTTATCATTGCTGGATTTGTTTTTAGGTTTGGTTGCTCTCTTCTTTCTTTTTTTTTATTACTTTTTTTAAATAATATTTTTAAATTTTTTATTTCAATAATTTTTATTTTATTTGTTTTTTTTCTTTCTTTCTTTCATTTTTTTCCTCCCTTTTCTTCTGAGCCATGTGGCTGACAGGGTGCTCCAGCTGGGCATCAGGCGTGAGCCTCTGAGGTGGGAGAGCCAAGTTCAGGACATTCGTCCAGCAGAGACCTCCCAGCTCCAAGTAATATCAAATGATGAAAGCTCTCCCAGAGATCTCCATCTCAATACTAAGATCCAGCTCCTCTCAACGACGAGCAAGCTACACTGCTGGACACCCTATGCCAAACAAATAGCAAGACAGGAACACAACCCTACCCATTAGCAGAGAGGCTGCCTAAAATCATAATAAGGTCACAGACACCCCAAAACACACCACTGGATGCAGTCCTGTCCACAAGAAAGACAAGATCCAGCTTCATCAACCAGAACACAGGCACCAGTCCCCTCCAACAGGAAGTCTACACAACCCATTGAACCAACCTTAGCCACTGGTGGCAGTCACCAAAAACAATGGGAACTAAAAACCTGCAGCCTGTGAAAAGGAGACCCGAAAAACAGTAAGTTAAGCAAAATGAGAAAACAGAGAAATACACAGCAGATGAAGGAGCAAGGTAAAACCCCACCACACCAAACAAAGGAAGAGGAAATAGGCAGTCTACTTGAAAAAGAATTCAGAGTAATGATAGTAAAGATGATAGAATATCTTGGAAGTAAAATGGAGAAAACAGAAGAAACGTTTCACAAGGACCTAGAAGAACTAAAGAGCAAACAAACAATGATGAACAACACAATAAATGAAATTTAAAATTATCTAGAAGGAATCAATAGCACAATAACTGAGTCAGAGGAACGGATAAGTGACCTGAAAGATAAAATAGTGGAAGGAACTATTGCAGAGCAGAATAAAGAGAAAACACTGAAAAAAATTGAGGACAATCTAACAGACCTCTGAGAAATTAAATGCACCAACATTCGAATTATAGGGGTCCCAGAAGAAAAAGAGAAAAAGAAAGGGATTGAGAAAATATTTGAAGAGATTATAGTTGAAAACTTCCTTAATATGGGAAAGAAAATAGTCAATCATATCCAGGAAGCACAAAGCATCCCATACAGGATAAATCCAAGGAGAAACACGCCAAGACACATATTAATCAAACTGTCAAAAAATAACTACCAAAAAAATATTAAAAGCAGGAAGGGAAAAACAACAAATAACATAAAAGGGAATGCCCAGAAGGTTAACAGCTGATCTTTCATCAGAAACTCTACAATTCAGAAGGGTGTGGCAGGACATATTTAAAGTGATGACAGGGAAGAAACCTACAACCAAGATTACTCCAACCAGGAAGGATCTCATTCAGATTCGATGGAGAAATTAAAACCTTTACACACAAGCAAAAGCTAACAGAATTCAGCACCACAAAACTGGCTTTACAGCAAACACTAAAGGAACTTCTCTAGGTAGGAAACACAAGACAAGGAAAAGACCTACAATAACAAACTCAAAATACTTAAGAAAATGGTAACTGGAACATACATATCAATAACTATCTTAAATGTAAATGGATTAAATGCTCCAGCAAAAACACATAGACTGGCTGAATAGATACAAAAGCAGGACCAATACATATGCTGTCTACAAGAGACCCACGTCAGACATAGGGACACATACAGACTGAAAATGAGGGGATGGAAAAAGATATTCCATGCAAATGGAAATCAAAAGAAAGCTGGAGTAGCAATTCTTATATCAGAGAAAATCGACTTTAAAATAAAGACTATTACAGGAGACAAAGAAGGACACTACCTAATAATTAAGGGATCAATCCAAGAAGATATAACAATTGTAAATATTTATGCACCCAATATAGGGACACCTCAATACATAAGGCAAATGCTAACAGCCATAAAAGAGGAAATCGACAGTGACACAATAATAGTATGGGACTTTTACACCCCATTTTCACCAATGGACAGACAATCCAAAATGAAAATAAATAAGGAAACACAAGCTTTAAAGGATACATTAAACAAGATGGACTTAATTGATATTCATAGGACAGTACATCCAAAAGCAAGTGAATACACTTTCTTCTCATGTGCTCATGGAAAGTTCTCCAGGATACGTCATATCTTGGGTCATAAATCAAGCCTTGGTAAATTTAAGAAAATTGAAATCATATCAAGTATCATTTCTGACCACAATACTATGAGACTAGATATCGTTTACAGGAAATAAATTGTAAAAAATACAAACACATGGAGGCTAAACAATACACTGCTATACTAACCAAGAGATCACTGAAGAAATCAAAGAGGAAATCAAAAAAGACCTAGAAACAAATGACCATGAAAACACAATGACCCAAAACCTATGGGATTCAGCAAAAGCAGTCCTAAGAGGGAAATTTATAACAATACAATCCTACCTCAAGAAACACAAAAAAATCTCAAATAAACAACCTAACCTTACACCTAAAGCAATTAGAGAAAGAAGAACAAAAAAAACCCAAAGTTAGCAGAAGGAAAGAAATCATAAAGATCAGATCAGAAATAAATGAAAAAGAAATGAAGGAAACAATAACAAAGATCAATAAAACTAAAAGCTGGTTCTTTGAAAAGATAAACAAAATTGATAAACCATTAGCCAGACTCATCAAGAAAAAAGAGAGGAGACTCAAATCAATAGAATTCGAAATGAAAAAGGAGAAGTAACAACTGACACGGCAGAAACACAAAGGATCATGAGAGATTACTACAAGAACAATAAACCAATAAAATGGACCACTTGGAAGAAATGGACAAATTCTTAGAAAAGCACAACACTCTGAGACTGAACCAGGAAGATATAGAAAATATAAATAGACTGATCACAAGCACTGAAATTGAAACTGTGATTAAAAATCTTCCAAAAAACAAAAGCCCAGGACCAGATGGCTTCCCAGGCAAATTCTATCAAACATTTAGAGAATAGCTAACACCTATCCTTCTCAAACTCTTCCAAAATATAGCAGAGGGAGGAACACTCCCAGACTCATTCTATGAAGCCACCATCACCCTGATACCAAAACCAGACAAAGATGTCATAAAGAAGGACAACTACTGGCAAATATCACTGATGAACATAGATGTGAAAATCCTCAACAAAATACTAGCAAACAGAATCCAACAGCACACTAAAAGGATCATACACTATGATCAAGTGGGGTTTATCCCAGGAATGCAAGATTTCTTCAATATATGCAAGTCAGTCAGTGATATACCATATTAACAAACTGAAGGAGAAAAACCATATGATCATCTCAATAGATGCAGAAAAATTTTGACAAAATTCAACACACATTTATCATAAAAAACCTCCAGAAAGTAGGCATAGAGGGAACTAACCTCAACACAATAAAAGCTATATATGACAAACCCACAGCCAACATCATTCTCAATGGTAAAAAACTGAAAGTATTTCAACTAAGATCAAGAAAAAGACAAGGATGCCCACTCTCACCACTATTATTCAACATAGTTTGGGAAGTTTCAGCCACAGCAATCAGAGAAGAAAAAGAAATAAAAGGAATACAAATCAGAAAAGAAGAAGTAAAACTGTCACTGTTTGCAGATGACATGATACTATACATAGAGAATCCTAAAGATGCTACCAGAAAACTACTAAAGCTAATCAACGAATTTGGTAAAGTAACAAGATACAAAATTAATACACAGAAATCTCTTGCATTCCTATACACTAATGATGAAAAATCTGAAAGAGAAATTAGGGAAACACTCCCATTTACCATGGCAACAAAAAGAATAAAATACCTAGGAATAAAGGAGACAAAAGACCTGTATGCAGAAAACAGTAAGACACTGATGAAAGAAATTAAAGATGATACAAACACATGGTGAGATATACCATGTTCTTGGATTGGAAGAATCAACATTGTGAAAATGACTATGCTACCCAAAGCAATCTACAGATTCAATGCAATCCCTACCAAACTACCAATGGCACTTTTCACAGGACTAGAACAAAAAATTTCACAGTTTGTATGGAAACACAAAAGACCCCGAATAGCAAAAACAATCCTGAGAAAGAAAAACAGAGCTGGAGAAATCAGGCTCCAGACTTCAGACTATACTATAAAGCTACAGTAATCAAGACACTATGGCACTGGCACAAAAACAGAAATATAGATCAATGGAACAGGATAGAAAGCCCAGAGATAAAACCATGCATATATGGTCAGCTTACATTTGATAAAGGAGGCAAGACTATACATGGAGAAAAGACAGCCTCTTCAATAAGTGGTGCTGGGAAAACTGGATAGCTACATGTAAAAGAATGAAATTAGAACACTCCTTAACACCATACACAAAATAAACTCAAAGGATTAAAGACCTAAATGTAAGGCCAGACACTATAAAACTCTTAGAGGAAAACATAGGAAGAACACTCAATGACATAAATCACAGCAAGATCCTTTTCGACCCACCTCCTAGAGAAATGGAAATAAAAACAAAAATAAACAAATGGGACCTAATGAAACTTAAAAGCTTTTGCACAGCAAAGGAAACCATAAACAAGACGAAAAGACAACCCTTAGAATCAGAGAAAATATTTGCAAACAAAGCAACTGACAAAGGATTAATCTCCAAAATTTACAAGCAGCTCAATATCATTAAAAAAAAAAACCCAATCCAAAAATGAGCAGAACACCTAAACAGACATTTCTCTAAAGAAGATATACAATTTGCCAACAAACACATGAAAGTATGCTCAACATCACTAATCATTAGAGAAATGCAAATCAAAACTACAACGAGGTATCACCTCACACAAGTCAGAATGGCCATCATCAAATTTCTACAAACAATAAATGCTGGAGAGGGTGTGGAGAAAAGGGAACCCTGTTGCACTGTTGGTGGGAATGTAAATTGATACTGCCACTATGGAGAACAGTATGGAGGTTCCTTAGAAAAAGAAAAATAGAACTACAATATGACCCAGCAATCCCAGTACTGGGCATATACCCTGCGAAAACCATAATTCAGAAAGAGTCATGTACCACAATGTTCATTGCAGCTCTATTTACAATAGCCAGGACATGGGAGCAACCTAAGTGTCCACTGAGAGATGAATGGATAAAGAAGATGTGGTACATATATACAATGGTATATTACTCAGCCATAAAAAGAAATGAAACTGAGTTATTTGTAGTGAGGTGGATGGACCTAGAGACTGTCGTACAGAGTGAAGTAAGAAAGAGAAATACAAATACTGTATGCTAACACATATATATGGAATCTAAAAAAAAAAAGGTTCTGAAGAACCTAGGGGCAGAACAGGAATAAAGACGCTGACATACAGAATGGACTTGAGGACACGGGGAGGGGAAGGTTAAACTGGGATGAAGTGAGAGAGTGGCACGAACCTATACACACTACCAAATGTAAAATAGATAGCTAGCGGGAAGCAGCCACATAGCACAGGGAGATCAGCTTGGCGCTTTGCATCCACCTAGAGGGGTGGGATAGGGAGGGTGGGAGGGAGATGAAGAAGGAGGAGATATGGGAATATATGTATATGTATAGCTGATTCACTTTGTTATAAAGCAGAAACCAACACACCATTGTAAATAATTTTACTCCAATAATGATGTTAAAAAAATAGTCCACCTTTCCTTTTCTGATATGAAATATGGCCTTTTTGTACCCTGAATTTCAAAGTATATTTTCAATATTTGTGGACTGTCTCTTTCTTTTGTTGCTATTGTCTTGTCATAGGCAGAGAAGGACAAACTCATTTACTGCACCTTCATAATATTTTTGATATTTGGTAAGATTTGTCTTGCTTCAGAACTCTTAATTTTCTGGCTATTCTTGCATGTTTTTCTACATAAACTGTAGGAAAAAAAAAACTTGTCTAATTCCCTGCTCTCAAAAAACGCTGTTTGTTTTTTTTATTGACCTCGCGTTAGATTTATACATTCATTTAGGGACAATGGCATTGTGATAACATTGAATCGTCTTATTCAAGACATTTATTGAAGTCTTTTAAAAATGTACTTTAGTAGGATTTCAAACTGTTCTTCACATAGAGCCTTAACATTCTTATGAATGAGATATTTTCTTATATTTATTATGTTTTCTAATTCACGGTTGTTTATATAAAGAAAGCTATGGTTGCATATTAATTTTGCTACCAGTCCACCTCACTGGATTTTTAAAATATTTTTATTATTTCATCTGATTCTTCTGTTTTCCAGGTATATAATTACAGATCTGACCTCACACCCAAGGAAATGTAAAATGGTACAGCTATTTTGGAAAACATTTTGGCAGTTTTTAAAAAGTTAAACATACATGTAACCATATGATCCAAACATCCCACTCCTAGGTATTTACCTCAGAGAAAGGGAAATATATGTCCATACAAAGACCTGTATGCAAATGTTCAACCTACTTTATTTGTTAATAGTCCAAAACTGAAAACAACCCAAATGTCCATCAACAGGTGAATAAACAAATTTTGATATATCCATACAATGGAAAACTACTAAGTAATAAAAACAATTAACAATTGATAAACGCAACAACATGGATGTTTCAAAATAATTATCTTAAATGAAAAAAGCCAAACAAATGGACTATGTACAGTAGATTCGTTCCATTTATATAAACTCTAGAAAATACAGATTAATCTAATATGATAGAAAGTAAATTGTTGATTGCTTGTGGGATGAGGGCTGTGGAGACAGGCAGGATGGCGGCATTACAAGAGACCCAAGGGACCTTTTTCGGGGTGATGGTTGTCTTGATTGTGGTGATGGTTTCATAGATGTATACATATGCCAAGCTTATCAAATTTTACACTTTGTACAATTGCAGTTTATTATATGACGATTATACCTCAATAAAATTGCCTTCAACCCCTATTTAGTATTTTTAATGTAATATAAGCACATGACTTGAAAAATTCAAGAAGTTTAGAAAATTATTTGATTACGAAGTTCAGGATAGAGTTTTCAGAAAAACAAAATTCACAGAGTAATATTTGGTCATTTGAAAACTAATATTTATTGTTTTAAAACAGATTTGATGGAACATTTGGAAAAACTTAAGGATGGCTTCATAGGAAACTAAACCAATGGAAAAAAATAAGCCAAGTATTAACTCAAGAAAAACAATTAAAGGAAAGGGAAGGCAATCATAGTTGACAATTTGGCTCACTCATGAGCATATGTACATGGTCATGAAGATTTAAGCTTTGATTATAGATTGAGTTAAATTTTGGGAAAGCAGGCTTGAGAGAAGTAAAGGGTGGAAGTAGAAGAGAGCTAAATCCTTATTTCCATAACAAGAAATCAATAGATTATGTTCTAGAGTTGGTAAATCAAATATAGCAGCATAAACATATTATCATAAAAACATTAAAGGGGACTTCCCTGATGGTCCAGTGGTTAAGATTTTGCCTTCCAGTACAGGGGGTGCCGGTTCCATCACTGGTCAGTGAGCTAAATCCCACATGCCTCTGGGCCAAAAGACCAAATCAACACAAAACAGAAGAAATATTGTAACAGATTCAATAAGGTTTTTAAAATGGTCCACATCAAAAAAAATCTTAAAAACCAAACAGACAAAAAAACATGAAGGTAATAACCAGAAGAGACAACTAGAAGAGTTTGGAAGTTTTGCCCCTGGGGAGGAAATGTGCAGCAGCAGACTTCTCCTTTTTAGCTATTAGCCTTTTATCAATTTTTACTTTTTAATGTATGTGCATATATTATGCTATTCTAGGAGGCAGTGTAAGGAAGTGGTTATGAGCCTAAACCCTGGAGTCTGAGTGCCTGAACTCAAACCCCTACTCTTTCAGTTAATAGCTATGAGGCTTTGAGCAAGTTACATAAATTCCCTGAGCCAGATTTCCTCATCTGCACAAGAGAGCTAAAAATGGTATCAATCCCCTAGGGTTATCATGTGGATTAAATACATTCAAATACATAAAACACTTGGGATAGTGCAAGGCATGACATAAAACATGAAATAAAGCTTAACAATTCTTATTATGAAATGGTGATTAAAAATGATTTAAAAATTATATCCCTCCCACTCCCAGTCTCTTATATCAAAGACAGCCACTGTTAAAATGTCTTTGCATACAATTTTACTTGTAAGAAATTTTATAAATAACCTATCATATACTGAATATATGCATATACTTTTAAATTTGTATCACTGGTACTGTACTATTCATTTGTTCTGCCCCTCTTTTTCCTCCTTAATGACTCTTGCAATTCTTTCCTAATTAACATGATCAGATCTATCTTTCTTTTGTTAACAACTGTGTACTATTCCACAGTTTATTGATGGTACCCCCTACTGAAGGCCATTCAACTACTTCCAGATTTTTGCTGTGACAAACAGTGCTGCAACATCTTTGCATCACAGTGCCTTCTGTGAGTATCTCTTTAGAATAAATTCTGGCTGTGGAAATGCTGAATGCACAGCCTCTTTCAGAAGAGAATGTCAAGCAGGGCAAAGGGCATCAAAAGCATATGTTACATATTTCATGATTTTCCTATGGGCTCACCAGTTTCTAGTTTTTTTATATTTCTTACAGTGGATAGTGTCAGCTTTATTGCCTGAGATAAAAATCCCCTCATACCTACACCATCTAAATAACTCTGGCCCCCTTCAGGTCCAGTGACATTCAGTGTTCATGCAGTGGACACATCTGGGCTCTGTAGTCAGATGGACCTGGCTATGTGACCTTTGGCATGTGTATTTTAATGACCCCAGACCTCAGCTTCTTCATCTGTGAAAAAGAAACACTGACATTTACATTTAAAGAGGATCGTTGTGAAGAAAGAACCTGTGTAAATGTCTAACTGTGCCAGGCTCAGAGTAGGTCCTAAAATGTAAACACTCACTTCCCTTTCCTGGGCAAGTGATTCTATAAAATTGACCACTTTGAAAGTGAGTCTAGGAAAATGCAATTACTTCAGCTCCCTCCACCCAGCCTTTAAAAACTCTGCATCAGCACTTCACTTCCTTTCTTATTCATATCCAGTTTGCACAATCATTGTTAGATAACTCCTTTCTGTGATCAGAAATGACACAAGGGAGACAGTAATAGCCTGGGAATTTTGTTGACTAATAATACAGCTCCTTGCATGTATGTTTTACATGGTTTTACCATACTCAGGACAGACTTTAGAATCATGAGCCCCAAGAGTTCAGCCTCATCTAATGAAAAGCACAGGGTCAGACCAGATGATGGAAGCAAAGTTGTATTGTTTATTTCACATCTTCCTACTCAAAAATAGTTTAAAAGGAGGGAGGGGCAGAGTTTGGCTTCAGATGACTATAAATGCCTTCACGTGTACATTCAATTTCCCAGCAAGGGCAGAGAAGTGAGGAAGTACAGCCTCAGCAAAGACCTTCGGCCCCCAGTCTCTCACCTCTGCAGAAATGTTGTCGGTTGACGGTCTAGGTTCTCTGTTAAAGTGTCCAGTTTTTGGGAAGTTGAATGTCCAGCATCAGTAGCCACTGTTAATATCCTGGGACTAAGGTTAAGGACCCTGAAGAATGAATCTCAGATGGAATTGGCCATAAAATTCCTTAGAGTTTTCGCAAGACAATAATTTGTGCTGGATAAAAACAAACAACAGGTCCCCACAAAGCCTTTCTGGATCACCATTCTTTTGATCCAATCTAACAAGTTAATAAGAGAATAAAAGGGCCTCTGACCTGCCCTTTCCTCCTGCCTCCTTCCACATATCACAGGGGAGACACACAATTCTGGGTGCTGCTCACAAGCTGTGTGGGAGCCCCTTCTCAGCATCTCGGTGTTTCCCAATCATTTTTTCATTTCTTCACTCTGAGGTGAACTGGGGTTAAAGCACTGGGAATGTGTGGTTCCTGCTCTTGGGGAGCTCACAGCTTAGGGAGGAGACCAATAAGCACAACTACTGGAGTTATTTATACTATCCACAAATCTCTGCAGAATGTACATTGAAAAGGTGGGTAGGAAGGGTAAGGGTCAGTCCTACTCAATGGGCTTCATAGACCAGGTGCCCTTAGTTGAGTGATGGTCATTTGTCAGATGAGATTTAGGAGTGGGGAAGTCTCTTCAAGCTAAACAAACAGCCTTGGTAAACTGTAGTAATTCAGGACGACCAGAGAAACATGGGTAAATGGAGGAGAGGGCAGCAAGAGTCTAGGAGGTAGACACTGGCACAATTATAGAGGCCCTTATTTGCCAAGCAAATAAGGAACTTGACCTTATTATTTTCCAAAAGTCTAAACACTAGGGCCTCCTGAAGTTCTGGATTGCTGATTACATCTCTGCAACAGTCCGCAATATTCATTGCAAGCAACAGAAATGGAAATCTGATTTAAGCTGAGAAGGAAATTACTGGAGAACTACTGGGAGCTCATAGAATTGCTGATAAGACTGCAGAACCAGGCCTAGGAGAAGGTCAGGGTCAGGGATACAAGCCAAAATCATGCTGCAGAACCCATCCTGTGAGGATCCATTTGCTGTTACCATTCTCCTGCTGCCTATGCTGTCAGGGAGGGCTGAGATGAAACCCTTGGCGTTGCTGCAGCTACTGTCCCTTCTCTGGTGTGCAGTAATCCCAGCTTCTCCTTTAAAGGAACATGGAGGGTGTGCCTGTTTGGCCACATACCCATGCTTGGCTGCCAGTGAGGCTGGGAATTCAAGTAACTAGACTCATCAGCCTCTTTTAGTAGAACATGATTTCTGCCACCCCTTGACCCTCCAAAGGTGGAAAAGACCCCAGTCACTGAAAAGAGCTCAAATGCAGGCAGTCTTAACTAAGCAAATGGAAAAATGTCTCATCCAGAATCTTTGGAGCATTCTTGACTTGATAGCAAGTCATGATTTACAAGAGGGAGGGGCCACCCCTGAGTCATTTCCTAGGGGCTATTTGAAAGGGACACTCTACTCAATACCATCTGATGTTTTTTCTGGGTTGTCATTGTTTTTGTTTAAAAATTTTTTTGTTGCTATTGTACTATTGAAAAAATTGTTCCTTTCAGAAATAGGTAAAATTGAGAACTGTCAAAAAAGTATCGATAATTATTGGATTTGAATTGGGTTACTGGGGAGTGAATCAACCATATTAGTTCTGAAAACTATGAGCTTCCCCCCTCCTCCAGTTTGAGTTCAGGCTGGTTGGGTCCTATGAGGCTAAGGCCTTTGAAGGGGGTACCAGACCCAAAGCACTGGGAATCCAGAAACACGGGGCACATAGACCTGAGAGGTGAGCAGAAAGAGGGTCAGAAGAAGGCCCTGGATGCCCTTTGTGAAAATCTAAGGGAACCTGGGTTCTTTAGCTATACCCAATAAAAATCTATATCAAATCTAGCCACCTTAGCAAGAAGAAATTTATTGGAAGACTGTCAGGGACTTCCAGCCTTGACTGAAAGAACTGGACTTAGAAAAGAGAGAAACTGAGGCAGTTTGAAATGGTAGGTAGCAGGGCAGGGCTAAGGTCAAGTAGCAGGAATGGCCTGCTCAAGACAACACTGCTAGGAAGAAGTAAAACCCCAACTATTTTTAAGCTAATGTCTCTCCAGCTGTGATTTAAATACCAGAAGGGAATCATGCTATTGGCCTCCCTTTGTTTTCTTGCCTACACCTTGGCAGAGTTACTGCAGGTCCCTTGATCACATTGGACTGAATGACAATAGACAAAAGGTAATACTGATGAAAGAAGTAGGGGGGCTCCAGAAAGGGAAAATTGGTGTGGACGGCTCCCACACCCATACTTGTCTGCTCTAGCAATCCTGAGCAAGTACCTGGCACAGCTTCAGTAGTTCTGAGTGGCTGGAGGGACCTGAGAACTCATCTCTTCTCCACTTGCATCTGAGCTGAGCTCCAGGGGAATAGTCAAATGAGCACTGATTTCACCCCTCCTGACTTCAGCCTGTATACGTTACCCTGCCCCTGCTTCAGCTAATGTGGAGTCAAAGTGAAACAGAATTCTATTTAGTTATGTGAAGCTAGCCATTCATAGTGAGGCAGCAGTCATGTACCATCTGTCTACTCATCTGTTAGTCACCTCAAACAACAACTCACTGCTTCCTTTCTTCCCAAAGCTCTCCAGATGCTCTCTGAGATTGCAAGTGAATGCCTCTTCACCCAGTATTTACAGGTCACATGGCCATTCAGCCCTCCCAGTGCCAGATGTTTGCTGCCAGGGGTGTCCAGAAATATGAGTCAGAAGGAGAAAAGAAACCTAAGCAAATGTTCCATCCCTGGGTATTCTTTCACAGGCTCCCACTTCCCCATGACTTTTTAGGTTCAGATCACTCCACTCATTCCTTGGGTCTCCCAGGAAGTCATATGACACTGACCAGCTAGTAAATGAACCCTGCTTCTACCCAAAGGCAATGTCCTTCTGAACCTAGTCTTCCTGGGGACTGTGGGGCAAGGACAAGACTTGAGGGTGAAAAAAGGGGAAGATAGGCTCCCATCCTCCAGATTTATTGTGTGTAGGGCCTGTTACACAGCAAGAGAGGTGATTAGGCTATTCTGGCCAATCTGAGTTACTTTTTTTATTGTGGTAAAATATATATAACAAAATATTTATTTTAACATTTATAAGTATATGTAAGTTTTGGTATGTTATATTTTTGTTTACATTTATCTCTAGGTATTTTATAATTTCCCTTGTGATTTCTTCTTTGACCCATTGGTTGCTTAAAAATATGTTGTTTAATTTCCACATATTTGTGAATTTTCTGGTATTCTTTCTGTTACTGATTTCTAACTTCATCTCATTGGGGTTGGAAAAGATACTTTGTATGATATCTATCTTTTAAAATATGTTGGGACTTGTTTGTGGCTGAACATCCATGCATTCTAGAACATGTCCATGTGTACTTGGGAAGAATGTGTGTCCCACTGCTATTGGATAGAGTTTCTACATATGTCTTTTTTTTTTAAGATTTATTTATTATTAATTAATTTATTTATTTCTTTTTGGATGAGTTGGGTCTTAGTTTATTTATTTTATTTATTTATTTTATTTTATTTATTTATTTATTTTATTTCTTTTTGGCTGAGTTGGGTCTTAGTTGCGGCACATGGGATCTTCGTTGAGGCATATGGAATCTTTCACTGCAGTGTGGACTCTTCATTGTGGTGCATAAGCTTCTCTCTAGCTGTGGCATGCAGGTTTTCTCTTCTCTAGTTGTGGCATGCAGGCTCCAGTGTGCATGGGCACTGTAGTTGTGACACGTGGGTTCCAGAGTGCATGGGCTCTTTAGTTTGTGGCACATGGGCTCTAGTTGAGGTGCACAAGCTCATTAGTTGTGGTACATGGGCTTAGTTGTCCCACGGCGTGGGGGATCTTAGTTCCCTTCCCAGGGATCCAACCCACTTTCCCTGCATTGGAAGGTGGATTCTCTACCACTGGGCCACCAGGGACGTCCCTACATATGTCTTTTTGGTCTAATTGATATACTGTGTTGTCCAAGTCCTCTATTTCCTTACTTATCTTCCTTCTATCTGGTCATTCCATCATTGCTGAAAGCGGAGTTTTGAAGTCTCTGACTATTATTGTTGGATGATCTATTTCTCCCTTCAATTCTGTCCATTTTTGCTTCATATATTTTGAGGGTCTGTTATTATGTCTGCAAGTGTATATTATATATATTCTTGTTGTATTGAACATTTTATTAATATATAATATCCTTCTCTGTCCCTTGTAATCTTTTTTAGATTTAAAGTCTATTTTGTCGATATTAGTATACTCACTTCACTTCTCTTCTGATTACCATTTATAGGGAATAAGTTTTGCCATCCTTTCACTTTCAGTCTGTTTTTGTCTTTTGATCTAAAATGAGTCTCTCTTTTATTGTTTGTTTTGTTGTTATCTTTGGTTTTTATTTGCTGTTTGTTTTTCTGTTTGTTTTCATTTGTTTTTGTTTTTATTATTTGTCCTGGGTTTTGTTTGTTTGTTTTATTTTTCTTTTTTTGCCATGCTGCATGGTTTGCGAGGTCTTAGTTCCCTGGCCTGGGGTGAAGCCTGAGCACCTGTGGTGGAAGCACTGCTGCCAGAGAATTCTCAGCCCCAGGGAATATCAATTAGCATGAGCTCTCTTGGAGGTCCCCATCTCAACATCAAGACTTGGCTCCACCCAATTGCCTGGGAGGTCCAGTGTTGGATGCCTAAGGTCAAACAAGAAAGAAACACAGCCCCACCCATCAGGAGACAGGCTGTCTGTAGTCATACTAAGCTCACAGACACCACAAAACACACCCCCTGATGTGGCCCTGCCCATCAGAGGGACAAGACTCAGCTCCACCCCCCAGAGCGCAGGCACCAGTCCCTCCCAACAGGAAGCCTATTAAGCCCCTGGACCAACCTCACCCATCAGGGGACAGACACCAGAAGCAAGAGGAACTGCAGCCTGTGGAAAGGAGACCAGAAACACAGTAAGTTAGACAAAATGAGACAACAGAGAAATATGTTGCAGATGTAGGAGCAAGGTAAGAACACACAAGACCAAATAAATAAAGAGGAAATAGACAATCTAACTGAAAAAGAACTCAGAGTAATGATAGTAAAGATGATCCAAGATCTTGGAAATAGAATGGAGTCACAGATGGAGAAGATACAAGAAATGTTTAACAAGGAACTAGAAGAACTAAAGAAAAAACAGTGATGAACAACACAATAACTGGAATGAAAAATACACTAGAAGGAATCAATACCAGAATAAACGAAGCAGAAGAATGGATAAGGGAGCCTGGAAGATAGAATGGTGGAAATAACTGCCATGGAAGAGAATAAAGAAAAAAGGATGACGAGAAATGAGGACAGTCTTAGAGACCTCTGGGACAACATTAAATGCACCAACACTTGAATTACAGGGGTCCCAGAAGAAGAAGACAAAGAGAAAGCATCTGAGAAAATATTTGAAGAGATTATAGGCTAAAACTTCCTTAACATGGGAAAGGGAATGGTCACCCAAGTCTGGGAAGAGCAGAGAGTCCCATACAGGATAAACCCAAGGAGAAACACGTTGAGACATTTATTAATCAATCTAACAAAAATTAAATACAAAGAAAAAATATTAAAAGCAGCAAGGGGAAAGCAACAAACAACATACAAGGGAATCCCCATAAGGGGATTAGCTGACTTTTCAGCAGAAACTCTGGAGGTCAGAAGGGAGTGGCATAATATATTTACAGTGATGAAAGGGAAAAACTTACAGCCATGATTACTCTACCCAACAAGGATCTCATTCAGATTCAACAGAGAAATCAAAAGCTTTACAGACAAGCAAAAGCTAACAGAATTCAGCAGCACCAAACCAGCTTTACAACAAATGCTAAAGGAACTTTTCTGGGCAGGAAACACAAGAGAAGAAAAAGACCTATAAAAACAAACCCCAAACAACTAAGAAAATGGCAATAGGAACATACCTATCGATAATTACCTTAAATGTAAATGGATTAAATGTTCCAACCAAAAGACACAGGCTCACTGAATGGATACAAAAACAAGACCCATATATATGCTGTCTGCAAGAGACCCACTTCAGACCTAGGGACACATACAGACTGAAAGTTAGGGGATGGAAAAAGATATTCCAGGCAAATGGAAATCAAAAGAATGCTGGAGTAGCAATACTCATATGAGACAAAATAGACTTTAAAGTAAAGACTGTTACAAGAGACAAGGAAGGACACTACATAATGATCAAGGGATCAATCCAAGAATAAGACATAATAATTGTAAATATATATGCACCCAACATAGGTGCCCCTCAATATATAAGGCAAATGTTAACAGCCATAAAAGGGGAAATCGATAATAACAGAATAATAGTGGGAACTTGAACACCCCACTTACATCAATGTAGATCATCCAGACAGAAAATGAATAAGGAAACACAAGCCTTAAATGACACATTAGAACAGATAGACTTAATTGATGTTTATAAGACATTCCATCCAAAAGCAGCAGAATACACGTTCTTCTCATATGCACATGGAATATTCTCCAGGATAGATCACATATTTGGTCACAAATCAAGGCTCAGTAAATTTAAGAAAATTGAAATCATATCAAGCATCTTTCTGACCACAATGCTCTGAGATTAGAAATCAATTACAGAAAAAAATAAAAGGTGAAAAATACAAACACATGGAGGATAAACAATATGTTACTAAATAATCAATGGATCACTGAAGAAATCAAAGGGTAAATCAAAAAATACCTAGAGACAAATGAAAACCTATGGGACACAGCAAAAGCAGTTCTAAGAGGGAAGTTTATAGCAATACAATCCTACCTCAAGAAACAAGAAAAATCTCAAATAAACAAACTATCCTTACACCTAAAGCAACTAGAGAAAGAAGAACAAATGAAACCCAAAGTTAGTAGAAGGAAAGAAATCATAAAGATCAGAGAAGAAATAAATGAAATAGAGCTGAAGAAAACAATAACAAAGATCGAAGATACTAAAAACTGGTTCTTTGAGAAGATAAACAAAATTGATAAAGATTTATCCAGGATCATCAAGAAAAAAATGGGAGAGGATTCAAATCAATAAAGTTAGAAATGAACAAAGAGTACTTACAATGGATACCACAGAAATACAAAGGATCATTAGTGATTACAACAAGCAACTATACACCAAAAAAATGGAGAACCTAGAAGAAATGGATAAATTCTTAGAAAGATACAACCTTCCAAGACTGAATCAGGAAGAAATAGAAAATATGAACAGACCAATCACAAGTATTGAAATTGAAACTGTGATTAAAGATCTTCCAACAAACAAAAGCCCAGGACCAGATGGCTTCACAGGCAAATTCTTTCAAACATTTAGAGAAGAGTTAACACCTACTCTTCTGAAACTCTTCCAAAGAATTGCAGAGGAAAGAACACTCCCAAACTCATTCTACAAAGTCACCATCACCCTGATACCAAAACCTGGCAAAGATAACACACAAAAAAGAAAATTACAGGCCAATATCACTGATGAACATTGATGCAAAAATCCTCAACAAAATACTAACAAACTGAATCCAACAACACATTAAAAGGATCATACACCCTGATGAAGTGAGATATATCCCAGGGATGCAAGGATTCTTCAACATATGAAAATAAATCAACGTGATACACCACATTAACAAATTGAAGAAAAAAGCCATATGATCATCTCAATAGATGCAGAAAAAGCTTTTGACAAATTCAGCACCATTTATGATCAAGAAAAAGAAAACTCTCCAGAAAGTGGAGTTAGAGGGAACCTATCTCAACCTAATAAAAGCCATATATGACAAACCTACAGCTAACATCATACTCAAAGGTGAAAAGCTGAAAGCATTTCTACTAAGATCAGGAACAAGACAAGGATGTCCACTCTCGCCACTTTTATTCAACGTAGTTTGGGAAGTCCTAGCCATGGCTATCAGAGAAGAAAAAGAAAGAAAAGGAATCCAAATTGGAAAAGAAGAAGTAAAACTGTCACTGTTTGCAGACGACATGATACTATACGTAGAAAATCCTAAAGATGCTACCAGAAAACTACTAGAGCTCATGAATGAATTTGGTAAAGTTGCAGGATACAAAATTAATACACAGAAATCTCTCACATTCCTATACACTAACAATGAAATATCAGAAAGAGAGATTAAGGAAACAATCCCATTTACCACTGTATCAAAAAGAATAAAATACCTAGGAATAAACCTACCTAAGGAGGCCAAAGCACCTATACTCAGAAAACAATAAGATACTGATGAAAGAAATCAAAGATGACACAAACAGTTGGAGAGATATACCATATTCTTGGATTGGAAGAATTAATATTGTGAAAATGACTGTACCACAGAAAGCAATCTAAAGATTCAATGCAATCCTTAGAGAAAATCCAGAGATAAACCCATGCACCTATGACCACCTAAGCTATGATAAAGGAGGCAAGAATATATAATGGAGAAAAGACAGTGTCTTCAATAAGTGGTGCTGGGAAAACTGGACAACTACATGTAAAAGAATGAAATTAGAACACTCCCTAACACCATACACAAAAATAAACTCAAAATGGATTAAAGACCTAAATGTAAGACCGGACACCATAAAACTCTTAGAGGAAAACATAGGCAGAACACTCTTTGACATAAATCGCAGCAGGATTTTTTTCAATCCACAACCTAGAGTAAAGAAAATAAAAACAAAGATAAACAAATGGGGCCTAATTAAACTTAAAATCTTTTGCACAGCAAAGGAAACCATAAACAAAATGAAAAGACAACCCCCAGAATGGGAGAAAATATTTGCAGTCCAAGCAACTGACAAAGAATTAATCTCCAAAATATACAAACAGTGCATGCAGCTCAATATCAAAAAAAAAGCCAATCAAAAAATTGGCAGAAGACCTAAATAGACATTTCTCTGAAGAAGACATACAGATGGCCAATAAACACATGAAAGGTGCCCAACATCACTAATGATTAGAGAAATGCAAATCAAAACTACAATGGGGTTTTGATTTGTACCTCACACTGGTCAGAATGGCCATCATCAAAAAATCTATTGACACAAACAATAAATGCTGGAGAGGGTTTGGAGAAAAGGAACCCTCCTACACTGTTGGTGCTAATCTAATTTGGTACAGCCACTATGGAGAACAGTATGGAGGTTGCTTCAAAAATTAAAGGGCTTCCCTGGTGGCACAGTGGTTGAGAGTCTCCCTGACGATGCAGGGGACACAGGTTCGTGCCCTGGTCTGGGAAGATCCCACATGCCGTGGAGCGGCTGGGCCTGTGAACCATGGCTGCTGAGCCTGCGTGTCTGGAGTCTGTGCTCTGCAACACGAGAGGCCACAACAGTGAGAGGCCCGTTTACCGCAAAAAAAAAAAAAAAAAAATTAAAAATAACACTACCATATGACACAGCAATCCCACTCCTAGGCATATATCCAGAGAAAACCATAATTTGAAAGGATGCATGCACCCCAATATTCATTGCAGCACTCTTACAATAGCCGGGATATGGAAGCAACCTAAATGCCCATTGACAGAGGAATGGATAAAGAAGATGTGGTACATATATACAATGGAATATTAGTTAGCCATAAAAAGGAATGAAATAGTGCCATTTGCAGAGATATGGACAAACCTAGAGACTGTCATACAGAGTGAAGTAAGTCAGAAAGAGAAAAACAAATATCATATAATATCGCTTATATGTGGAATCTAGCAAAATGGTAGAGATGAATGTATTTGCAAAGCAGAAATAGAGTCACAGATGTAGAGAACAAACTTACGGTTACCAAGGGAGAAGGCGGGGTGGGATGAATTGGGAGATTGGGATTGACATATATACATTACTATGGATAAAATAGATAACTAATGAGAACCTACTGTATAGCACAGGGAACTCTACTCAATGCTCTGTGGTGATCTTAATGGGAAGGAAATCTTAAAAAGAGTAGATATACTTATATGTATGACTGATTCACTTTGCTGCACAGCAGGCACTAAGACAACATTGTAAAACAACTATACTCCAATCAAAAAATTATTTGGGCATAGGGCATAAAAATTCATGAAATAAAACATCTCAAGGACAAAAAATAAATTAAAAAATAAAATAAAATGAGTCTCTTGTAGACAACATATAGTTGAATTATATTTTTTTAATCCATTCTTCCAAACTCTGCCTTTTTATTGGAGAGTTTAATCCATTTACATTTAAAATAATTACTGAAAGGAGGCATTTATTTCTGCCATTTTGCCATTTGTTTTCTACATAAACTACAGCTTTTTCCCCTCATTTCCTCCATTACTGCCTTCTTTGTGTTTAGTTGATTTTTTATAGTGAAACATTTTGATTTCTATTGTCATTTTCTTATGCATAAATTCTATTTTCTTTTAGGTTACCATTACATTCAACATCCTAAACTTATAACATTCTAATTAGAATCTATCCCAATTTAATTTCAACAGCATACAAAAACTCTGCTGCTGTAGTGTTGTGTGCTGTCTCACAGAGATCCTTATTGAGGATTCCTTGAAGTCACTTCTGTCTTGCTGCTTTCAAGATTCTTTTCATCTTTTGACAATGTGACTATAATGTGTATCACTATGGGTCTCTTTGAGTTTATCCTACATGTTTGTTGAGCTTTTTGGATTTGTGGGTATTAATATATTTCAGCACATTTGGAAAGCTTCCAGCCATTATTTCTTCATATATTCTTTCTGCCATTTCTCTTTTCCTTCTTCCCACAATGTGTATGTTGGTCAGCTTGATGGTGCCCCACAGATCCCTTAAACTCTGTTTATTTTTCTTCATTCTTTTTTTTTTCTGTTTAGACTCAGTAATCTCAATGATCATATCTTCAAGTTTTCTGATTCTTTCTTGTGCTTGCTCAAATACGTTTTTGAAACCCTCTAGTGTACCTTTCATTTCACTTATTGTACCTTTCAGCTCCAGAATTTCTTTTTGGTCCATCTTTATATTTTCTACCCCTTTGTTGATATTCTCATTTTGTCCATGCATTGCTTTTCTGTCTTTGTCCATGTGTTCCTTTACCTCTTTGAGCATCTGTAAGAGAATTGCTTTAAAGTTTTTGTATAGTCAATCTGATATCTGGGCTTCCTCAAGTATGTTTCTGTCCATTTATTTTGTTCCTTTGAATGGGCCATACTTTCCTATTTCTTTGTACACCTTGTGATTTTTTTTGGTTGAAAGCTGGGACATTTGAATCTTATAATGTGGTAAATCTGTAAATTAGCATCTTCCTCTGGATTGCTGGCTTTTTTTAATTTAAAAAAATTTGTTGTTGTTTTAATTTTTCAAAAATTGTTCTAGGGTGCCTCTGTGCTGGGAATCAGCCTACAGTGAAAACCTAAGGTTTTCTCAGCTCTCTTTTGAATCTGCCTCCTTCCCTGGACTTGCTTTCTAAATTCCTCCATATATAGGGTTGTTTTTGAATGCCCAAAACAGCAGGTACTGCTCCTGTAAATCTCCTCAAAGCTGATTCAGCAGGTGAGGGTTGAAACAAGGGCATACAGCCTTCATGCCTTCCCATTAGTAATCTGAAGGAGCAATCTGTAGTCAGAACACAGAACCCCAATATTTGGAGGACAAGGTCCTTATTGCACACTCTGGCCCTGTCAAGTCATGCCAGAAATGTGTGTTGCTGTCCCTACAAATGCCTGCCATGGAGTGAGGGGCAGGTAGGAGATGGTTAGCTGTCACCATGCTGATGGCTAAAATCAGTAGAAATGAACTGCAATTTATCAGCCAAGCTGTTTCATTGAAGCCGCAAATATTCAAATAAATTTCAGAGTTACAACATAGTCACTTCACACAGTTTCTGTCAGTATAATTGTTGTTCAGCTGAGAGATAGATTCCTGCTAGTTTCTGCTCCATCATCTTCCCTGACATCATGCCTGACTTATTTTCTACTTTTTTATTTTTATTTTTTTGCAGTACGCGGGCCTCTCACTGCTGTGGCCTCTCCCGCCACGGAGCACAGGCTCTGATGCACAAGCCCAGTGGCCATGGCTCACGGGCCCAGCCGCTCCGCTGCACATGGGATCCTCCTGGATCGGGGCATAAACCTGCGTCCCCTGTATTGGCAGGCGGACTCTCAACCACTGTGCCACCAGGGAAGCCCTGACTTATGTTTTAAAAGGATAACTCTAGCTGCTATATTGAATGTGGACCATATGGTAGTATGGACACCAGCTAGAAAATTATTGAAGTAGGGATGAAATGCAAAGCATGATAAATATTATTAACGCTGCAGAACCTTATGTACGAAAGTTGTTAAGAGAGTAAATCCTAAGGGTTCTCATCACAAGGGAAAAATTATTTTCTATTTCTTTAATTTTGTATCTATAGGAGATGATGGTTGTTCCCTAAATTTATTGTGATGATCTTTTCATGATGTATGTAAGTCAAATCATTATGCTGGACACCTTAGACTTATGCAGTGCTGTATATCGATTATATCTCAATAAAATTGGAAAGAAAAGAATACTAAGTTTGAATATTATATTAATATCTTGTTTCTTCACAAAAAACAAAGTTAGTGAAGTAATTCAGGAGAGAGATTGTGGTGACTTGCACCAGAGTGGTAGTGGGGAGATGATGAGAAGTTTCGAATTCTGGATCTATTTTGGAGGTAAAGCCAAAGGATTTCTTAATGGATTGAATGTGGAGAGAGAAAGAGTGTGAGAGAGAGAAAGGAGTCAAGGTTAGTGTCAGGTTTTTTGTTTTGTTTTGTTTTGTTTTTTGTGGTACGCGGGCCTCTCACTGTTGTGGCCTCTCCCGTTGCGGAGCACAGGCTCCGGACGTGCAGGCTCAGAGGCCATGGCTCACGGTCCCAGCCACTCCGCAGCATGTGGGATCTTCCCAGACCGGGGCACGAACCCGTGTCCCCTGCATCGGCAGGCGGACTCTCAACCACTGAGCCACCAGGGAAGCCCAGTGTCAGGTTTTTTGATCAAAACAACTGGAGTGATAAATTTGCCATCAACTAAGATGGAGCAAAATCTGGAGCACATAGAGCTTGAGATGTCTATGTAACATGTATGTAGATATAGGCATCTGAAATTCAAGAGTGAAGTCTGATCTAGAAATATAAATTTGTGAATAATGACACATAGGTGGAATTTAAACATGAGACCAGATAACTTCACCAAAGAAGTGAGTATAAATGGAAAAGATGACAAAGAATCAAATCCTGGGGCACCCTAACATAAATAGGTGGAGAAAGAGAACAAATGAGCAAAATTAACCAAGAGTGACCAGTGAGGTAGGAAAACTATCAAGAAAGTGCTATGTCCTAACAACTTATTGACCAGAGACGTCTTAATATGTCTTTTGTTACCCAAACTTTACTGACTAGAGACATTTCACTATTCACTTACATAACAAATCTCTGGCCACAGGCACTAGTTTCTGCAAAAATCTGCCGGTCAATAATGTGTTAAAAGACAACATAAAAGATTATTTCAAGGAGGAGAGAGTGAGGAACCCTATGATGCACTTCTGATAAAAAAAAAGGAGGACTAAAATTTGACCATAGGAGGGCACCATGTAGAATCCATTAGTGATTTAATGAGAGCAGTTTTGGTTAAGCGATGGGGATAAAAGTTCCATTGGAGTGGATTTTAAAAGCATGGAAGGAGAGGAATTTCTGACAATGGGTATCAACAACAATTTTGAGGAAGTTTTCCACAAAGGAGAGCAAAAATTTAGGTAGTAGGTTGCATGAAGTGGACCAAGAGTAAATGTTTCAGGATGGAAAACTAATAGTATGTATGTTCAGCAGTTGGGAACAATCCAATGGAGACTGTATCATTGATGTTGTAGAGGAGAGAGAAGGAAGGACTGCTGCTGGGAAAATACCTGAAAGTAGGTGAGAGGTGATGGGATTTAGTGCACAGGTTGAGAGAGTGCTTCTTGACAGGAGCTTGGACAGTTCATCTAAGTCATAAGAAGGCAGGAAGATGGCATCTTGGTAGAGATGCCGGCAGTGGTGGGAGTCTGGTTTTCCATTTCTGGTTGCTTGAATTTTGTTAAGAGGAGGGCAAGGTCATCAGCTGAGAGTGAAGACAGGAGATGAAGTGAAGATGAAAGAGTTGTTTGGGAGAGTTACTTGAATAAAGAACTATAGTCTTGATTAAGGTTCATTTGCAGTTTATGTCACAAGATTAAAATGAGACCACCACCATGATCACATCATTTACTCCAGTTACATTCCGTTGCACAGAGGGTTGGATCTAACCTCTGCCATGTTTTTTGTCAACTGAGTACAATGGAGCAAAACAGGGGCAAGGGAGTTGAGGGTGTGTACCGGGGGTGATTAAAATGACTGACCATAAATTTAAATGGGAGAAAGGACATGAACTGGGGAATGGACAGTGGAAGAGTGGCAGAATAACAGATCAGAAGTCCTAGAGGCAAAGGACTGTTAGAAATAGCATACTGAAGGAAGAGCTGTAAAGATCTGTGCTGTGGCCAGAAAGTAGAACGGATGAGTGATTATGAAGGATTTACTATGAGTAAAAATGACAAGGTAGGGTATGACCCTGACAGCATGTGACTAATAGAGGGGAAGAACCAGATCATTGGAGAGGGTATGAGTCTGTTTTCTTACCAATGCAGAGCTTGGGACAGAGTAAAAACTCAGTGAACATCTGTTGAATGAATGGGGGATGACTGACAACCACCTCCAGGCAATTCTGACTGATTTCCTATCTTCTCTGTTCCATCCCAATTGCTCCCAGTCCAGGATTGCTCAGGCAAAATTGTTTCAGATCAATGATAATTAGCACAGGTGACCCTTGGTACAACTTCTAAGAGTGACTCTTTTTCTTTTAGTGCATACTTAACATTTTCTTGTGCAGAGGCTTCCAGAATCCAGGGTGGCTCCAACTCTCACCTGCCCCTGCATCTCCTCCAACTTCCAAAACCTTCTCTGGGAAAGGAATAATATTGCTTGTTTACACGTCAGTATGAATAATCTCCAAGAAAGGGATACATTTAAACTGGGGTAATAAAATGTTTGGCCCCTGTGAAAACACTGTAGGTGTCCGGAAGACAGAGGGTGGCATCTTTGGTCAGGAGAACTTGCGTTTTTTAAATCAGCCCAGAGATGCACAGCTGCCTCCCTGGCCTTTGTGCTGGGTGTTCCCTGGGTGGGAGTGCTGGGTCAGTGGGAAAGTCCCATCGTAGACCAGTCTGCTTCCCTTTTCTTCCCTCTATTCTGAGGACACAGGCTGCAGTCCTGATGCAGCAATCCCAAAACGTGTGTGAGCATCCCTACACAGGGGAGAGAAGGTGTGGTGGCTCAGCGAGGCCTCACACACACTTCACCCCATCTACACCCTCCAATGGCTCTCAAAGGACAAACTTCTGCGAGGTGGGCCAAGATCCAACAATAATAATTTTGTCATCTTTTTTCTTTAATTTCTGTTTTAATTAACTCTACTTAGGTGTAATTTACATACTATATATATATATATATATATATATATATATATATATATCAAGAGTAAAATTTGATGAGTTTTGTAACTAACACCCTCATCAAGGCACAAAACACTGCCATCAACCCATAAATTTCCCCTGTGCTCCTCTGCAGTCAATGCTTCCCTACCTCCACCCCTGGAAACTGTGGCTCCGTTTTCTGACACTATAGATGAGTGTGGCTTGTTCTGGAAACTTATGTGACTGAAGTCATACAATATGTTCTCTTGGGGTCTAGCTTATTTCACTCAACATAATGGCTTTTGAGATTCACCCATGTCGCCGCTTCTTTATTACTGGTTAGTATCCCATTGAATGGGTACACCTCAATTTATTTACCTGTTCACCTAATGATGATCATTTGTGGTGTTGATTTTTTTTTTAATTTTTAAAATGAATCTGCAGTAATGATGCTTCATGAAGTACCATTAATGAAATTATTAAGTAGGTGCTAGGCTAGGCCTGGGAGACACCGACCACTACTGTCATGCACGACTGGCAAGAAAAGTAAAGTCAATAGATAGAAATGTTTAATATTTGTCTCCTTTACGTTTTCTTCAGCCCAGGTCCTCTTTCCATTGTCTCCACTGATGAGCTTAAGAAGACGACAGAACAAATGGCCAAGCTGCCCGTGAGGTGTGACAGGGACTCAAGGACCATCCCAGAGTCTCGGCTTGCCGGTTTGCTGTGAGGTTTTGTTTGTTTGTTTTGAATACTTTGGTTTGAATACTTTGGTTTGATTTTTACATCATGTGTTAACATGGTTGCCCCAGTTTTAAGCGGGAATGGGTTTACTCAGGAGTTCTCGGTGATCTGCCAGGTGGCCTATCGACTAGGCTAGTTTATAGAGAGTCAAGCTCTGCAGAGGCTACCATGAGTTGGGTTGTGCTTGCCTAGGACTCCAGCCCCATTACCCCTGTCTAATGAAGCCAGTTTGGAGAACATCAGACCTTCATAGAACTACACCAGAACCCCTCTGAAAATACATTTAAATTCTCCAGTGCAATTATATGCACTCTGAAAGAAAAAGAAAGCCAAGCCCTGCATTTCTTGAACAGCATGGTCCCCAAATGCAAGTCGACCACTTCATCTGGTGCTCAAGGGAAGCAACAGCCAGATCTGTGTTCTGGAGATGAAAGTGTCTGAGTGGGACTTAGGAAGAAACTGTGCAATATTCTCCAAATTGTGTGTTTTGCACTTTATGGGAGACTTAAGGTATTTTTAAGGGTAGCATCGACAATGCAGGAGTTTTACATTATGTGCCGGCTTGGTATAAGATGTTATTCCCCTGAAAGCCCTTTTGCTTACACTTAGACTTTTATTATTTCGTTTGATCCTCACACCCACCCTATGGACAAACAGGGAAACTGTTGGTATCCCATTTTGCAAATGAGGATGCTGAAACCCCGAGTAAGGAGCAGGGCTGGGACCAGGTGAGCGGGTGACCAGAGTCATTGCAAAATGCAGCATGGGATCTTTGTGGTTTATTTAAAATGTTGATTTTGTTTTCATGATGGGCTTTTTGCATTCATTTTGATTTTTAAAAACTGTGTTCAAATATTACGTAGCTTGATTACTGAATCTTTTGCACCCCACGCTAGTGCCTCATGTGCCTAGTCTGGCCCTGCAATCCTATGAAGTATTTATTTATCAACTATCAAAAGGGGTGAATATCAGTAATTTCTGATTGTTCAACTGCATGGATCCTCCGAGGATGGAGTCCCGAGGGCTCACACATGTCTCCGTGCTGCCTGTGACTGCTCTACTATTCTGCACAGCAGTCCTCAGCCTGGCTGTGCATTAGAACCAACCATGAGGCTTCTTATTAAAACCAGAATCTCTGGCTGGGGTTGGGGGAATGGCATGTGTGTTTTCAGAAAGCTCATCTGGTATGAACTTCTGGATTATAGCCCTTAGATTAAACTAGATTTAAACCAAGCTGTAGAGGCAGGAAGTCCTGGGTTTGCATTGTGGTGTCATCACTTTCTAACCACAAGATCAGAGGCAAGTTACAAGTTATTGGAAGTTTTGAGTAATGTATATGTGTTAATCCTTCTACGAGCTATTACGTTGTGCTGAGGTTCAGAGAAGCTAACTCAATCACCCAAGGTCACACAGCAAGTTAATGCAAGAGTTGGGTTTGGGTCCCAAGTCTCTTTGATCCCAGAGCCAGAGCTAAATGACGAAACCTGACATCCACTAAATGTTCCCTCCGAAGAAGGCTACACTCGGTAATTAACACACAGCATTTTCCAAAGTGTCCCTTCTGCACCCCCATGAGTGAGGACTGCCCTTGGTCGGAGCTGAGCTGACCAGGCGGAGAGAGGAGCCACCCCTTTGTCAGGGGATTTCCTGCCCACAGGGGAGGCCCTTACAGCCCCTGCCCTCTTGGGGGGTACCCCCCCTAAACTTGTGACTGGAGCTGCCAGCTGCCTTCATTTCCTCACTGCCAATTCTCTCCTTTAACTTTTTCTGTCCTGGCTTCTGCTCCTATAGCCCTCAGCCCGAACCGGGGACTTCCTGAATGTTGAAATGTGGGCACAATGGGGGCCCCTACCTTGTGGGGCGCTGCCAGTAATGCTCTTTCCTGACTTTCTTGCCCCTTTACTTTCTGCCATGCCACAGGCCAAAGAAAGCGACTTGACCTAGCTCAACCTCGTCTCCTGCCACCTCACCTCTCATGTCCCAAATAGTCCAGTGGTCCATGGTCCACAAGCATCCGGCCACTGTGAGGCTACACTTGCCATCTTTCCCACTTGCAAGGCCCTCACCTTATTCTGCTCTACAGGTGACCTTCCAAGTCATCCCTTTAAACCCAGATCTGATGGAAAAGCTCCTTGTGGCATTCCCAGCCCTGCCTTCTCTGCCTTCTCTGCCTCCGGGCCACCTCTGTCCTCCTAGGTGGTCCAATCACCAAACAGCGATTTTCTGGAATTCAGTTGTATCCACTATCATCCTGCATACTAGACTGAGCTCCTTTAAGGCAAAGGTTGTTTCCTTCATCTCCCTGGACACAGTGGGTTCACAATGTCTCTAGTGATAGCAGCACCATGGTGTCAGTACTCATCCTGGCCACCTTATACCACTTAAATCATTTAATGTACACAAAAATCATTACCACCTTCCTTATTTTACAAATAAGGAAAGTGAGGTGCTCAAAGCTGACATGACTTGCCTGTGGTCACACAGCTGCTTGCAGGAGGTGGAATTGGAACTTAGGCATTCAAGATTTTAGAGTCTGTCTCTTAACTACTGTGCTATACAACCTCCCTGGTGGGGAGTGCCTGGTGTAGGGGGCAGAGCAAAGGGGTTTCTCTTAAGTAGCTCAGATCTTACTGGGGCCAGAGCAAGCACGCATGTGCACGCACACAGAGAGAACACAGGAAAGCTATGAGAGGAAACATACTTAAACACTAAAATGTATGGGGTAGAGCCAGGCGCTTCCAACTTGAATGTGTACATACACCACCTGGGGACCTTTTTAAACTGTGGATTTGAATTCAGTCTTTGTGGGGTGGGACCTGAGACTCTGCCTTTATAAAAAGTTCCCAAGTGATATTGACGTTGCTGGTCCGTGGCCCACACTTTGAGTAGCAAGGATGAGCTCTAAGGGTTGAAGTAGGTCAGAGGAGGCAGGTTTCACGGTGGGTTGGAGAGGTCCCACGACAATAAACAGGGTCTGGGATGATGGCAGGGCCTGGACAGATGGAGAAAGTGTGGGGGATCATCGGCTCTGCTCTCAGGGGCCTGGGAGCAAGGGGTGGGTTCAAGGACCTGTGACTTGTGTCCCAACTCCCCACACCCCCTTTAACAAGCAGCTGCACTAAGCAGGAGCTCCACATGTAAATAGCCCATGTTTGAGAAATACCTAAGCCTGATCATGTCAGGAAACATTTTGCAAATTCAGAAATCAGAGCCAAGGGAAGTGCTGTGTGCTCCACCAGTAGCAGCAGTAGTTAAAAGGGAACAATCTTTCCCCGAGTGGTTCCTCTTGTGGGGAGCATTTCTGCTGGCTCCAGGACTTTTGCCGTCTATAAAACTTAGCAATGGAAAATGAGGAAATTCTCAAGGAGAAAGAGCTCTCAGCTAGCGCCAGAGAAAGAACGACTCTGGACCAAACCATGCTGTCTACAATGGAGACCTTTGAACTTAATGGTAAAGTACTAGTCCCCAGTAATGACACTGCCTGTGATGTAGTCTTTCTCTTGGCGGCATAAGAATAGACAAGTCCATTGAAAGTCTAGGTCTGCACCTTAGAGAGTCAATAATACATTTCTGGAATACCTCCATGCTTCCATTGGAAATTTGTATAATGCTAGTAAAGATGCTGTGTCTTTAGCATACAGGGATTTTTTTAGCTTCGTGACTCCTTTAAACTGTATTTAAATATTTTCCCTTCAATTAATGCTAATGCTTATTATATGTCCTTCCTTTTTATTAGTGTCTCATTCTGACACACAGATTATGTTTGTGACGTGTGTGATGAAAGGACAATGCAAAACAAGAGGGATGAAAAAGTTCCACAAAACTGAAGCCAAGTGTCATATTTATTTAATGCAATTCTGTTAAAATTCTTTAAGATGTCTTCTGTGAAAATTTATTTAATGCAATTCTGTTAAAATTCTTTAAGATGTCTTCTGTGAAAACTCATGTGTTCCTCGGGGAGTGTGTTCTCCTTTTGGTGTGGGCTAGGGTATGTTACAGCTTCATAATTAGTCTGTCTTAGATTAAACTCAGATTTTAAAAATTCAGTCAACTGTTGTTTTATTTTCGCCTTCAGTGTTACACAGGTGATGCAGTTTTTTAAATCTTCTAGAATTTGTAGCATGCAAAGTCACTGGTGAGTGCTTCCCACAGGAGATCTCTGATTTCCCATTTCAGAATATCCTCTTGGAATTGTCTTCCAAGTTGATCAGTCTTTCCCACTCCCACTCTCTTTTCTGGAGACTGTATGTGCAGGAACAACTGCAGCTCTGTCCCCTGGCCTGACTGTCCCTCTCGCCCAGGGTCTGTTTGTTCAGGTCAGTGGCTGGAATTATGGGGGTACAAAGATTAAGGGTCCAGCGTTCTGCCTTTAGGTGTTCACAGTGGGGTAACAGAGAAGGCAGGAGTGCAAATGACTTTAATAATTGTTGGTTATTCAGAACTTTGGAGAAGGCAGTGTTCTGGACACATGCCTTTTTAAGATACTAAAAATGTTCAAGCAAAGTCAGGTGATCAAACAGATTTGGCACCTACTCCATGCTGGACACTGCACTCAGCACTGAGAAAATAGACATGGATCAACCCGGCCTCTGGCCCCAGGGAGCCCACAGTCATGTCGGATGGAGGGCGGCAGAGAGAGCCTATTCATAACCCATTTCTATACAGTTCATTACTGGCTGTCACTGAGATTTGCACAGGACTTTATGGACAGATCTAAGCTGATGTGGGACCCTGGAGGGCAGAGCTGAGCTTTAGCTCTTCTAAAGTTTAATGGGATAGCAAGGATTCGTTAGAGAAAGGAGATGGAGGCTGGAGCTGGGGTAGGGCACAACGTGTTTATGACACCTTCCCAAGGAAGATTCAGAAAAAATACAAATAGCTCCATATTGTAGGGTCAGAATCGGGTGGGGGAGCTCAGTGGGGATTGAGACTAGGACCAATTAATTTGGACTTTATCCTGAGGGTGTCTACTGAAGAAAAAAGAAAAAGCACAATGTGAGAGATGGGAGTTAAGTTTTATTGGGGACAAAATGAAGACTCTAGCCCAGGAGACAACATCTCAGAGAGCTCTGAAAAACTGTTCCAAAGAGGCAGGGGGGAAGGGCAGTGTTATATATGACTTTAGTGAAGGGGGGATGTGCAGTCAAGCACACATGTTGGCAGAGGCTCGTTGCTAGTCAAAAGGAGCAGATGTCCCTGCTAATGATTTTAGCGCTTTTCTAAATAGAGGAGATGCAAGAATTGGGCTCCTAAAATCTTCTCCTGAAAATATCTACCTATCTGAAGACCTGTTCTGCCAGTTTTTTCCCAGAGCACAGAGAGCCTCATTCCTGATCTCCCCGCTGAACTCCTTTCAGGGGTGGTTGAAGGTCAGCCGCTGCAGCGGCTCCTGATTTAATCCTTGTAGAGGTGGATGGCAAGTGCCTATTTGTAAGTGGCAAGGGCAATGGGGAGCTTTGAAGAGACTGAAGTTGGGCTGATAGGCAGTGATCTGCACTTGAGGTTACTCACCGTCATAGATGGGGGACGAGTTGGAAAGAGTAACCCTGAGGACAGAGACGAGCTTGGCAGCGAGAGATGATGTGAGGCAGTGGGTGTGTGGAAGGAAAAGAGAATGCTCTGGAGAAATTTTAGAAGTCAAATCAGGGACCTCCCTGGTGGTCCAGTGGCTAAGATCCCATGCTTCCAATGCAGGGGGCCTGGGTTCAATCCCAGGCCAAGGAACTAGATCCCACATGCCACAGCCAAGATCCCACATGCAGCAACGAAGATCCCACGTGCTGCAACTAAGACCTGGTACAGCCAAATAAATAAATAAATATATTTTTTAAAAAAGTCAAATCAGTAGGACTATAGTGGGGGGACAAGGTAAGTGAGGATGCTACAAGGGTCAAGGGTGAATCCCAGATTTCTGACTGGGGTTATAGATACCACGAAGTAAAAATCTAACCCCAGACCAAAATCGCTCCAGTTTGGATGGGACACTTTCCTAAGTGCATTCACAGCTTCTACCTCCTCATACAAAGAACATATGGAACTTACTAGATGAGTGCCATCATGGACAGCACTCACTGTGAGGCTCTGTAACACAGTTACGCACTCAGGGCTTTACTGAGATGAAGAATCTACTTACTTTAGCACTAAACGGCTCCAGCCTCGTTTACCTGTCTATCTATCTATTCATCTATCTGCCTATCTATCTATCTATCTACCTACCTAGCTCTCTGTAGGCTGAAGATTTGCTTTAGTTTTCTGAAGAGGCGCCACAGACTGCTGGCTCTTGCTGCCCTGAAAGTCCAACAAAACCCCAGGTCTTCCCTTATGAACCAGTATCAGCCCCTCTCCCCTTCAACAATGGAGCATTTGAGCCTGAACGAGAGAATTCACATTTGTCCCTGTGGACCGTATCTTTCTGGGATGCGCTCCTTTCACCTTCTTGAAAATATGAGCATTTGTCTGGTTCAGGTCTTCCTGTCAGTCTCCTGATGTGTCTGGTTTCTCAAGTTCTGTTACCACATTGGCAACCTTTTGCCCGTCTGTGGAATGTAATCTGGCCCTCTCACCCAAAGCCCTCAACTATTTCAGGTCTCACACATTTCTTCATGATATTTCTTCCCATCAATTTCTATTTGAAGAACATCCTTCCTGACAGAGAAGACCCCCAAAAATACAAATTATGAAAGAAAGTTATGGGTTTTTTTGTTGTTTGTTTTAATTAACACTAAGCATTGGCCCCAACATTAGAGCTAGCTGTCCCTTCTTCCTGCTCTGAAGTTAATTTTAAATATTCTCCTAACAAACCTTAACCCTGGAGTCTATGCAGGGTCAGCCTTGCTGATATGACTTCTTTCATTTCATGTCATTGTTCTGACTTTATTTTTTGTCGTGTCACTAGTTCTTAGAATTTTTTTAAAATCTGACTTTACCCAGAGGTGTTTTTTCACTTTTTATTGTTAAATAATTGTAAATTGTAAAAATCTGACTTTACCCAGAGGTGTTTCTTCACTTTTTTTGTGTGAAATAATTGTAAATTTTTGCAATCAAAAGTTGCAAAACACAAATGTACAGGGAAGTCTTTGTGACCTTCACCCATTTTCCCCCAGTGATAACATCTTGCATAGCTCTAGTACAATATGACAACCAGGAAACTAGTACAATATGATAACATCTTGCATAGCTCTAGTACAATATGACAACCAGGAAACAATTGGTACAACCCACAGAGCTTACTTAGATTTCTTTAGTTTTACACGCACTCATTCGTGTGTGTGAATGTAGTTCTCTACAATTTTATCAGATGCGTATACTTGTGTAACCACCACCAAAATCAAGATATGGATCAGTTCCATCACCACAAAAATCTCCCACATGATACTTTTTCATAGACGCACATACCCTCTCTCCCCGCCCAGCCATCACTATCCCCCAGCAACCACTAATCAGTTCCTCCTTTCTATAATTTTGCTATTTAAAGAAAGTTATATAAATAGAATTACACAGCCTGTAACTTTTTAAAGACTGGCTTTTTTTCGCATAGCATAATTCCCTCGAGATCCATCCAAGTTGTTGTATGTATCCGTAGTTGGTTCTTTTATTAATGAGTATTATTAATGAGTATTATTCTATGATATGAATGTACACAGTCGGTTTAACCGTTCACCCATTGAAAGACATTTAGGTTGTTTTTCCAGTTTGGGGCTATTACCAATAAAGCTGCTATGACCATTTACATAAAAGTTTTTGTGTAAGCACAAGTTTTCATTTCCCTGGGATAAATGCCCGAAAGTACAATGGCTGGACTCTAAATATATGTTTAGTATCACAAGAAGCAGCTGATCTGTTTCTCCAGCGTGGATGCACCATTTTACATTCCCACCAGCAGCGTACAACTGATTCACAATCCTTGCCAGCAATGGATATTATTACTATTTTTATTTTAGCCATTTGGATAGACACGTGAGAGTGATACCTCATTGTAATTTTAATTTGTATTTTCCTAATAGCTAATGACGTTCCTAATAGCTAATATCTTTTCATGTGTTCATTTGCTGTTGGTACACCCTCCTCAGTGAAATGTCTCTTCGTGACTTTTGCCAGCGTTTTAATTGGATCGTTTGGTTTTTGACTAATCTAAACTAAAACTAAACGTTTTGCGAATTTATTATATACTCAAGATACAAGTCCTTTGCCAGATACATCATTTGTAAATATTCTCTCTCAGTCTGTAATTTGTCATTTCCTCCTCTTAACAAGGTCTTTTGCAAAGCGAAAGTATTTAATTCTATTGAGGTCCAATTTATTGATTTTTCCTTTTATGGATTGTGCTTTTGGTGTCAAGTCTGAGAATTTTCACTTAGCACTGGGTCCCAAAGATGTCTCCTATGCTTAATTCTAAGAGTTTTACAGTTTTACATGACAATATCATGGTTCATTTTGTGTTGATTTTTTAATAAGATGTGAAGTTTAGGTCAAGGTTTGTGTGTTTTGCTTATGGATGCCCAATTGCTTCAACACCATCTGCTGAACAGTCTCTTCTTCCTCCAGTAAATTACTTTTGCATCTTTGTCAAAAATCAGTTGGGCATACTTGTGTGCGTCTATTTCTGTGTTCTTTATTCTGTCCCATTAATCTGCATGTCTATCCCTGCACCAATCCCACACTGTCTTGATAATGTAGATTTACTGTAATTCTGAACATCAGGTAACATTATTTCTCATAAGTTATTCTTTTTCAAGATGATTTTAGCTATTCTGGGGCTTGTGCCTTTCCATATACATTTTGGTATAAATTTATATCATTGAAAACCTTGCTGGGATTTTGTAGGCATTATATTACACCTCTAGATCAGTTTGAAAATTGACATCTTTCCATCTTTATGTTCAGTCTTACAATCTGTGAACATGGTATGTTTCTGCATTTATTTAGGTCTTTTTTTTTTAATGAGGATTTTGTAACTTTCAGCATACAGATCCTGTATACATTTTGTTAAATTTAATATCTAAATATTTCATTTTCTCTGGAGCAATTGTAAATGCCATTTTTTAATATAAATTTATGTATTTGATTTATATTTTTTTGGCTGTGTTGGGTCTTCGTTGCTGCATGTAGGCTGTCTCTAGTTGCGGTGAGGGGGGGCTACTCTTCATTGTGGAGCATGGGTTCTTGGCTCAAGGGCTTCAGCAGTTGTGGCACGCTGGCTCAGTAGTTTTGGCTCGCGGGCTCTAGAGTGCAGGCTCAGTAGTTGTGGTGCACGGGCTTAGTTGCTCCACGGCATGTGAGATCTTCCCAGACCAGGGTTCAAACTCATGTCCCCTGCATTGGCAGGCAGATTCTTAACCACTGCGCCAATGTGTCCCACCATTGTGTTTTAAATTTCGATTTGCACTTGTTTTCCAGTTGTATACAGAAAAAGAGAGTGAGAACAGACATCCTTGCCTTGTTCCCAACCTAAGGAGGAAAGTTTTCTGTCTTGCCATTAAGACTGACTGTAAGCTTTAGATAGCTTGTTGATTCTCTCTTTTTTTTTTTTTTTAACTTGAGGATGTTCTCTTCTTTTTTAGTTTGCTGACAGGTTTATTATAAATTTGTTATTACGAGAGTGATAATTATGACAATTTATTATGAATTACATTTTGTTAAGTGCTCTTTCTGCATCAACTATATGATTATATGATTTTTCTTCTTTAGCCTATTGATATGTGGATTACATTGATTTTCTAATATTGAACCAGTCTTGTATACCTGGAAATCCCATTTAGTCATGGTATGTAAATCCTTTTTTTAAAAAAAATAAACTTATTTATTTACGTATTTACTTTTGGCTGTGTTGGGTCTTCGTTTCTGTGTGAGAGCTTTCTCCAGTTGTGGCGAGCGGGGGCCACTCTTCATCGTGGTGCACGGGCCTCTCACTGTCATGGCTTCTCATTGCGAAGCATGGCTCCAAACGTGCGGGCTCAGTATTTGTGGCTCACGGGCCCAGTTGCTCTGCGGCATGTGGGATCCTCCCAGACCAGGGCTCGAACCTGTGTCCCCTGCATCGGCAGGCAGACTCTCAACCACTGTGCCACCAGGGAAGCCCCTGTAAATCCTTTTGATGCATTGCTTGATACGGGTTACTGCTATTTTGTTGAGAATTTTTGTACCAAATTTCTTGAGAAATATTGATCTTTAGTTTTCTTTTTGTACTGCCTTTGTCTGGTTTCCATATTAGGGTAATACTTATCACATAAAATGAGTTAGGAAGTGTCCTCTACTCTTCTGTTATCCATAAGAGATTGTTTGAACTTGGTGCTAATTCTTTTTTTAAAGGTTTGTTAGGAAATTTCAATAAAATCATCTGGACGTGGATATTTCTTTTATAGGAGATTTTAAATTACGAATTAAATTTATTTAAGGGGCATAGATGTTTATATTATCTGTTTCATCTTGGTTGAGTGTTTGTAGTATGTGACTTTTGAGGAACTGTTTCGTTCCTTCTAAGTTGTGAGCATAGTTAGTGGTAGTATTTTCTTATTTTGTTTTTAATGGCTGCAGCATCTGTGGTGATATACCCTGTTTTATTATTGATATTGGTGATTTGTGTCTTCTTTCTTTTTATCTTTGTCCGTCTTGCTAGAGCTTTATAAATTTCATTGATTTTATTCAAAGAACCGGATTTTTTTTTACATCTTTATTGGAGTATAATTGCTTTACAATGGTGTGTTCGTTTCTGCTTTATAACAAAATGAATCAGTTATACATATACATATGTTCCCATATCTCTTCCCTCTTGCATCTCCCTCCCTCCCACCCTCCCTATCCCACCCCTCTAGGTGGTCACAAAGCACCGAGCTGATCTCCCTGTGCTATGCGGCTGCTTCCCACTAGCTATCTATTTTATGTTTGGTAGTGTATATATGTCCATGCCACTAAAGAACCAGATTTTTGTTTTTTATTTTCTCTTTTGTATCCTTATTTTAAGTCTCATTGATTTCTGCTCTGGTGTTTATTATTTCTTTTTTTTCCTGGTTGTTTAGGGTTATTTTACTCTTCTTTCCTGGTTTCTTGAGGTAAGAACTTAGTTTACTGATTTGAGATCTTTCCTCATTTGTAATGTAAGATTTTAGTGCTGTAAATTTCCCTTCCAGTGCTGCTTTAGATGTAGCCCATAATTTGGTATGTTGTATTTCCACTTTCATTCAGTTCTGTGAAAAATTTTTTTTTTCTTTGAGACTTTCTCTATGACCCATGCATTATTTAGAAGTTTTAAAAAAATTTCCAAGGGTTTGGACATTTTTCTGCCTGTATGTTATTAATTTCTATTTTTATTCCATTATTGTCAGAGAACATCTGTAAAATTTAATTTCTTTTACATTTTGTTGAGGTTTGTTTTATGACCCAGGATATGGTCTTAGTAAATATTCCATGTATGCATGGAAAGAATGTGTATTCTTCTGTTGTTGCATGGAGTATTCTATAAATGTTAATTAGATCCTGTTTGTTGGTGGTGGTGTGCAGTTCTTCTATACCTTTGCTGATTTTCTATCAATTGCTGAGAATGGGGTATTAATGTCCCCAATTATAATTGGGATTTGTCCATTTCTCCTTTCAGTTGTATCAATTCTGTCTCATGTGAATAGAAGCTCTACTGTTTGGTTTCTTATAGACAGCTTACAATTGGGTCATGCTTTTTCATTCACTTTGCCAATTTCTACCCTTTACTTGGTATATTTAGACTATTTACATGAAAGTAATTATAGGTATGTCAGGCTTAAATCTGCCATCCTATTTTGTATTTTCTCTGTTTCTTCTGTTTCCCATTCATCTGTTTCTCTTTTCTTACCTTCCTATGGGTTACTTGAGCACATTTTTTGAATTCTATTTTTAATTATTTATAAGATTTTTGTGGTGCAACTCTTTGAATAGTTTATTTAGTGGTTTCTCTGGGCATTACAATATACATACATAACATATCACAGTCTACTGGTATCAACATTTTATTACTTTGAGTAAAGTGTAGAAATCTTATTTCCATTTATGTCCTTTTATCATTTTCACTTTTTTTTTTTAACATCTTTATTGGGGTATAATTGCTTTACAATGGTGTGTTAGTTTCTGCTTTATAACAAAGTGAATCAGTTATACATATACATATGTTCCCATATGTCTTCCCTCTTGTGTCTCCCTCCCTCCCACCCTCCATAACCCACCCCTCCAGGCTGTCACAAAGCACCGAGCCAATATCCCTGTGCCATGTGGCTGCTTCCCACTAGCTATCTACCTTACTACGTTTGTTAGTGTGTATGTGTCCATGACTCTCTCGCCCTGTCACAGCTCACCCTTCCCCCTCCCCATAACCTCAAGTCCATTTTCTAGGAGGTCTGCGTCTTTATTCCTGCCTTACCCCTAGGTTCTTCATGACACTTTTTTTTCTTAAATTCCATATATATGTGTTAGCATATGGTATTTGTCTTTTTCTTTCTGACTTACTTCACTCTGTATGACAGACTCTAGGTCTATCCACCTCATTACAAATAGCTCAATTTCGTTTCTTTTTATGGCTGAGTAATATTCCATTGTATATATGTGCCACATCTTCTTTATCCATTCATCCGATGATGGGCACTTAGGTTGTTTCCATCTCCAGGCTATTGTGAATAGAGCTGCAATGAACATTTTGGTACATGACTCTTTTTGAATTATGGTTTTCTCAGGGTATATGCCTAGTAATGGGATTGCTGGGTCATATGGTAGTTCTATTTGTAGTTTTTTAAGGAACCTCCATACTGTTCTCCATAGTGGCTGTACCAATTCACATTCCCACCAACAGTGCAAGAGTGTTCCCTTTTCTCCACACCCTCTCCAGCATTTATTGTTTCTAGATTTTTTGATGATGGCCATTCTGACTGGTGTGAGATGATAACTCATTGTAGTTTTGATTTGCATTTCTCTAATGATTAATGATGTTGAGCATTTTTTCATGTGTTTGTTGGCAGTCTGTATATCTTCTTTGGAGAAATGTCTATTTAGGTCTTCTGCCCATTTTTGGATTGGGTTGTTTGTTTTTTTGTTATTGAGCTGCATGAGCTGCTTGTAAATTTTGGAGATTAATCCTTTGTCGGTTGCTTCATTTGCAAATATTTTCTCCCATTCTGAGGGTTGTCTTTTGGTCTTGTTTATGGTTTCCTTTGCTGTGCAAAAGCTTTGAAGTTTCATTAGGTCCCATTTGTTTATTTTTGTTTTTATTTCCATTACTCTAGGAGGTGGGTCAGAAAAGATCTTGCTGTGATTTATGTCATAGAGTGTTCTGCCTATGTTTTCCTCTAAGAGTTTGATAGTTTCTGGCCTTATATTTAGGTCTTTAATCCATTTTGAGCTTATTTTTGTGTATGGTGTTAGGGAGTGATCTAATCTCATACTTTTACATGTACCTGTCCAGTTTTCCCAGCACCACTTATTGAAGAGGCTGTCCTTTCTCCACTGTACATTCCTGCCACCTTTATCAAAGATAAGGTGTCCATATGTATGTGAGTTTATCTCTGGGCTTTCTATCCTGTTCGATTGATCTATCTTTCTGTTTTTGTGCCAGTACCATACTGTCTTGGTTACTGTAGCTTTGAGGTATAGACTGAAGTCAGGGAGCCTGATTCCTCCAGCTCCTTTTTTCGTTCTCAAGATTGCTTTGGCTATTCGGGGTCTTTTGTGTTTCCATACAAATTGCGAAATTTTTTGTTCTAGTTCTGTGAAAAATGCCAGTGGTAGTTTGATAGGGATTGCATTGAATCTATAGATTGCTTTGGGTAGTAGAGTCATTTTCACAATGTTGATTCTTCCAATCCAAGAACATGGTATATCTCTCCATCTATTTGTATCATCTTTAATTTCTTTCATCAGTGTCTTATAATTTTCTGCATACAGGTCTTTTGTCTCCTTAGGTAGGTTTATTCCTAGATATTTTATTCTTTTTGTTGCAATGGTAAATGGGAGTGTTTTCTTGATTTCACTTTCAGATTTTTCTCTTCTTCACTTTTTAAAATGAATTGCCTGAGGTATTTCCTCTGCATACACTGAGAACCACATCAGACAGCATCATAATTTTTGTTTCAACCATCAAATGTGATTTTTTAAAATCATGAGGAGAAGTATGGTTGAATATATAGCCCTGTATTTTACCCATTCTTCTTTCCTTTTTCTTGTTCTTCCTTTCGGAAGTGCCAAGCCTTCTCTTACTATCATTAACATTCTATTTGAAGAACTTCCTTTAGCCATTCTTTAAATGTAGGTTTACTAGCAATAACTTCTATTAGTTTTCCTTCATCTGAGAATCTCTATTTCCCATACCTTGCTAAAGCATGCATTCATGGTTGACAATTCATTTCTTTCATCACACAAAAAATATTGTGCCACTTCTAGCTGATCTCCATGGTTTCAGATGAAAAATCTGCTGACATTCCAAATTGGTATCCCTTTATAGGTAATGTGTCATTTTTCTCTGGCTGCTTTCAAAATTTTTTCTTTTTCTTCAGATTTTAAATTTTCTTTATGTCTAGATTTTTCAGATTTTTGCCTATGTGTCTTGGTATGGATTTCTTTGAATGTACCATGTTTGGGATTTGCCCAACTTCTTGGATCTGTAGGTTTATGTCTTCCCCAAATTTGAGAAATTTTCAGCTACCATTATTTCTTTGATTATTTTTTCAGCTTCACGCTTTTTCTGTGACTTCAATGATATAAGTATTATGTGTTTTTTTTTCTTTTTTATTGATCCACCTGTCTCATAGGCTCTGTTTATTTGTTGTTGTTTTTGTTGATGATTTTCTCTGTTTTTCAGATTGGGCAATTTCTATTGTTCTATCATTTAGTTCTATCTATCTATCAGTCACTGAAAGAATTAGTGATTCTTTCCTTTATTGTATTTATTACACTATTGAGCCAGTGTGGTGACGTTTAAAAAATTTTTTTTGTGTTTTGAAATTATACAATTTCCATTTGGTTCTTTTATATATCTTCTATTTTGTGACATTTAAAAAAAAAGTTTTATTTGTAATTACTCATTAAAGCATTTTTTGATGGCTGCTTTAAAATCCTTATTGAATAATTCCAACATTTGTGTCATCTCAATGATTTTAGGTTTACGTTTCTTACATAAACTATTTAGATTTATTAGGTAGATTCTGGTTCATTTTGTGGGCTATGGTTCCAATCACAATTTAATTTTCAGAGCCCTGACTATGCTATTCTAGTCTGTTTTGTTCCCTGTGCTATTGGTGTTCTTGCCTCTTGCTTGTGCTGCCTGTAGGGGCAGAGGACATTGCTCTACATTGCCCAGTGCTACTAAGTAGAGGGTGGGAGACCTCAAACCCACAGGACAGAGACCACTTCCCTGGGCCTCACCAGTAGCTCAGTGCTGGGAATGTGGGGAGAGGGGCTCCCACTTGATTTCCACTAGTGTTACAGTAGGAGAGAAGTATACCTACCAAGCCATATTCTGCCACTTGGTGAGGGGCTGGGAGATGGAAGGCCTGGGAACCCTAAAATTTGTGTGCAATCTTTTTTCTTCACTGAGCTCTTTTATGGAATTGAAATTTTATTTCTCTCTGGAGCCATATTTTCACTGTGAGTCAGACAATAGAGCTGTCAGATTTCTAAAACCTGCTTCCCTAAAATCTCTACCCAGAATAACCATAGTTTATTTACTCCAGGTAAGCTCATTCTTATTCACCTGAAGCTTTTTTTTTTTTTTTAATTCTCTCATCTCAAGCAACTCTTGCTCATTGGTCAACCCCAAACAAGAGTAGATATTTCCGTGACAGTTTATTCTAACCACTAAGAGATGAAATGATCAACATAAGGGTAAAAAATTTATCAGATCCTCTGCTTTGTATAGAGTGAGTTAGACAAAGCTCACAGATTTGAAGTTCCCAGTTTCTAAAATACCTTGCCTCTATGCCAGGTGATAGCTCTGAATTAAAAAGCATTCTGGGCTTGAACTACTCCCATCACACTACCATGTCTGTTTTCCTCTCATCATCCTTACTCAAATGCCTTGCACCATGGTGCTACCATGTAATTTGAAAATATCTTTATCTTCCATGCTGGCCTTCACCTCCACCTCTGACCTCTATGGTACCTGTGTCTCTGAAGCATAATTTATCTTTCTATTCCCATCGCATGCTATGTTTCATCATATTTGGTTGCTGTCTATGAGATAGTATTCACCATCCACCATCTTCTATTAAATGTGAGGCTTCCTCTGTATGTTATCCATCTTCACCATCATGACTATATGGACACCTGAGGTCTTAAGTTGCATTCCTGATGCTCTCCCAACACTTCAAAATGTTCAACTCTGTACACGTTCAGCACCCAAACCACTCATTCATCCATTCATCTATCCCGTCACCATCTTTCCAGCACACCATGTTGGTGCTGGAACACAGCCTAAGAAACTTCCAGGCCATATGGAGGATACTGAAACATATATACAGTTCAGGTGCTCAGGGCCACAGTGGATAAAAATACAGTGATGTGGGGAAGCAGAGCGAGGTCCCACCCAGCCGAGGGGAGTCTGAGAATCTATCTTGGAGCAGGAAAAGGTCTACTGTGCTCCCAAAGGATGAGTACGAATTAGTTATGCAGAAAGAAGGAAGGGAGGTTGGGTATTCAGAGGAGATACTCTGCCTGAAGTCACAAGGGTGTAACCACAGTGGTCTGGCCTGACCATTGGTCAGTGTCAGCGGGGAGGTGAGGTATGGAGGTGTGGCCGTAGGAGAGCTGGCTGGAGGCCAGGCTACATGAACCAGGAGGAGGAGCTGTTTGTCCTGAGGGCAGTGAGCTGAAGGGCTGAGGGCAAGAGAGTGACAGGAGCAGGTTTTGTGTTGGAGAACTCACTCAGGTTGCTGTGTGGGCCTAGATTCCAGGGGTGCATGGGGGTGGGGGAACACCCTGTGCTAGACTGAGCATAACCACGTGTCTTCAAGGAATACGAGGCAACTATTAAAGAGAACAGTTAAATCTCTCTCTACTGAGAAAACTAGAGGGAAGTCCATGGAAAACTCCTTCACTGCAGAAAACGCATGTGCTATAATTGATATGTACTGTAATATGTAATTATAACATGATGTCATTAGAGTAAAATTAAAAGGAAAAAAAAACAAGTCTATCTAAGAGGATGTGAGTTTGAAAGTTTCTGAGAGGAAGGGGAGATGGAAGGAAGGCCACAACCCAGAATGTTAACAAAACTTACCTCAGCGGGTTAGGACCTCAGGGGATTAATTATAAGATTATTAATCCTTGAAATGCTCTCCATATTGTTTGAGGAATTATATTAAGCACGTTTTACCTTTGTAATTAAAAAGAAAACAAAGGCCTGGACGTGATTTCCAGCTCTTGTCTTATAACCTAACAGGTTTTCTCGACTGTTCCAAACCCCACTCATTGTTTGTAAAACAGGAACAATCATCCTCCTCCCAGAATTTTGAAATTGAAATATGCTAATTCATCAATTTCTCTGATGTACATCTATTGAGTGACCCCTGTGGCAGGTTCCGTGCTGGGGCTTTGACGGGGAGAAAGGCTGACAGGACTGCGCCCTTCCAACTAAGGATGTGTGCACAGGGGTTTTTCGCCTGGCCACATAAGTGAGGGGCTGACAATGGCACTCCTTGCCTTGTGGCAAGGAGAATCAAGGGGAAGATGATCTGGGGGTTGTGGGCCTTTGTGTCTTTCCCCTCGTGGGACCTCATGGGCAGCCCCCTGCTCATACAGAGGGGATTCGGGCACAGGCTGGGGGCCCCTGCTCTCTGCCCTCTGCAGCAGCAGCCGTCTGCCTGGGTTGTGTTTCAGATCCAAAGCCCAAGAAGAGGAATGGGATAAACTGCTTCACGGTCTTGCTGTTCATCTACCTGATTCTGCTCACCGCAGGTGCTGGGCTGCTGGTGGTGCAAGGTAAAGCATCTGGGTCCTGTCTGGTCCCTCCTGGGGTGACAGTGTGGCCCGGCCCGACACAAGGCACAGGTTCACAGGAGAGCCCTTGGGGCCACTGCTCCCTATCTGCTGGGAGAGAGTTCTCAGTCCCTGGGTGGTCTGCATGGTGGGGGGAGAAGAGGGGGAAGCAGAAAGGGGATTGTGTGTTGCATGTGTGTGTGTGTGTGTGTGTGTGTGTGAGAGAGAGAGAGAGAGAGAGACAGCAAGAGTGAGGGAGGGAGGTAGAGAGAGAGGGACCACATGTGTGAGGCTGTGTGTGTCTGAAGCAGTGAAACATGCAGTGATCTCACAAGGATGTGCCTCGTGCCTCTCACATCAAGGATTCCCTGCCTCTGAATGGGAAGTACCTTTGTTGGTCAGAGTGTTTCATTTGAACGTGATTTGACTTTCAAAGTGCTCCCAATCCAAATGGTGAGGCCATGAAGCAATTCCATCAGCAGATAGTGAAGTCCCTCAAGAACGCCGTGTGGCCAATTGTCATAAACACACGTCACACGCTTATGAAAGTTACACATGATTAGGCCAGATCAGCACATTAGCGGCCACACTTTCATGTCCAAGCATGCACAAAGCTCCTAACTGCATGCAGGTTATTCGTGGGCGCAGTGGTTATACAGGGTGTAGGTACGTTCTGTGGTCGTGTAACGTCATATCTGAGTGTGGAGTGCACGCATGCAAGACACAGACAAAGTTCTGTGTGCTCACTCTAAGTCCGCACAGTACACTAAACACGTGCTTACCTGTTCAGGACGCAGAGTTATGCACATGTGACACAGAATGTCAGGGTTATGCTCAAGTGCCTAGGACTTTAATGAAGTCCCTAAAAGGATGCTGCAGGTGTGGCGGTGGGGTGTCCAGTTCTGAATCTGCAGAAGCGGCTCCAGGCCCTGGAGACGCCCTACAACAATCAAACGCTGGTCCCCGAGCATCTCCTGCAGGCCCAGCTCATCCGCGTCCGCACCAGGCAGGAGCACCTACTACGACTGGTGGACAACTTTACTCGGATCCCAGGTTGGCCCCTACCCCCTGGGCTGGGACTCCCCAGAGAGGACGGGAAAGGGGGAGCGTCTCGTGGGCAGACCAAGGGGCCTTTGGACCTGAATCCCGTTCTCTGGCCTCGTATGAGAGTGTGGAGGCCAAGACAGGGGGTGAAGGCCGTATGGGGAGGGCATGAAGTTACAGGCACCCTGGGTGGCTGCAGACAGCTCTCCAGGAGACAGTGGGGTCAGGGACCTAGGAACCAAGGATGCTGTCCGGACGAGTGTGATCTCCAAGGGCCAAGGTCTGCAGCAACCAGCCAAAGGCCGGGTCTGAGTCGCAGAGCCCTCAGACTGATCCAGAGTGTGCAGGACAGAGCCCAGGGCGATTTCCAGGACCACTCCCAAGCAGCAAACTAATACCGGTCTGTGGCTGGAGAGAGTACCAGTGGGCACCAAGCCAGGCTGGCCAGTGCCTGGACCTTCGAGGGGAGAGGACAGCGGGCCTGTCCTTATAGAGGAGAGAGCCCTGGCTCCTCCCACCATGTGAGGACATAGCGAGAGGCTGCAGTCTGCAGCCCAGAAGACCTTCCCCAGAACCCAGCCAGGCCGTCCCCTGATCTTGGGCTTCCAGCATCCGGCAGTGGGAGAAGTGAATTTCTGATGTTTAAGGTCCTCCCACCCCGGTCTGCGGTGTGTTGTTATAGCAACCAGAATGGACCAAGGCCAGACAAGGAGCCCTGTCCCGGCCACCCGAGTCTTTGGGAGGCTGTGGTCCGCAGAGCAGCCCTGGCAAGGGAGAGATCTGACGTAAGTGGCAGCAGTGATGGGTACCATTTATCAGAGCACGGGTGTGCTTTCCGTGCTGGTCTCCATGTGGCAGCCTCAGGACAGCCCTGCATAACTGGTATATGAACCCCATTTCACTGATGAGAGAGCTGATGCCCCAAACAATGAGAGGGTGTGCCCAGGGTCACCCAGCTCAAGTGGCACTGCTGCCGCTCGAACTCAGCCTCCCTCGGGAATCACCATCTGCACGGCTGTGTTTTGCTTGTTGGGCCATGAGCTCCTTGGAGGAAGGAGCTCTGTCTTTTCTTGTGTCCCTTCCACACAGTTTGGCTGGTCCTCGGTGCTCAGTGACACTCGTTAAGTGAATGATGGTGTGAGTGGCATTGCCCCCCCCTTGCTGGTTGGGGCATTGGTGCCTCTGCCCCTTCTCCTCAAGTCTTCCAGGTCCAAAGGGGCCCTCGCCTCCCCCGTCTGCCAGGGCCACCAGTGGAGACGGGGGCCCCGGACGAGATGGAGCCGCAGAAACCTGCCTCTGTCTATAGACCCCATAATCCTTTCTCTCCTCCTTTGTGCAGGCTACGTTCTGAATTCCTTCTCCTTTCCAGGCCCCCCAGGACCCCAAGGTCCACCAGGAATCAAGGGAGAGGCAGGTGAGCAGGGGCTGGGTGTGTGCTCCAGTGTGCACAGAAGGCTGTCTCGGAGCAGCTGCAGGGGTCCGCAGGCACACACGCCATCCCCAGAGTCTGAACACCCGGTGGGGTCTGTATGTGAGGGAGGTCACCTGAAGTGAGACCCTAGATGGGCTGGGTTACTGGGAAGTACCTGCATCCCGGGGAAGACACCTAGGTGTGGCTGGAGGGGTGTGGACACTCCAAGCCCCTCCTTGGTGCTCAGAGTACAAACCTGTGAGCCTCACCGGGAAGAGTCAAGCTCTTTGGTCCAGACTCCAGAGTCTGACGCATCTGCCTTCACCATAGACTGGCTCTGTGACTTCGGAAGCATTCCCTTACCTTTCTGAGTCTCAGTTTCTTTGTCTGTAAAATGGGGACAAGAGTGCCTCAGAGGGTTACTAGGAGGTTAAAATAACGATTCAAAGCACATGATTGTCTCTCCCTTTTAGGTTGTGGCCTTAACCTGCCCAGCTGCCTTACAAATCGCCACGGCATAGCTGGGTCAGAGAATGTGAGGGCTTGGCTGCCCCCGGGGGTAGGGGGCCTCCATCACTGTTACAGTCCGCTCTGCTCTTCACTTAGACTCTCAAACCTCCAATCCCTGGAGGGGTTGAGGCTGCTGAGCTGTAAAGGTGCAAAGACAAACGTTACTGGAGGAAAAAGCGAAATGAGAGGATTTGCAAGAAAGGGGGAAATAAACAAACCAAGATCCTCTCAGCCTCCAGGTCACTGAGACAGAATGAAAAACACCACCAGTTACAGAAGGGAAACTTGATAAAGGGAAACTCATTTTCGAGTAACTAATTTTTTGGAAGGACTTTAAGAGAAGGGGGAATCCCAAACAACCTAGTGTTCTAGGTCACCAGCAGGGTTTTTCCGGGGAGGTTTTCAGGGGGAGGACGAGTAGAAGGAGAGTTTAGGGACACACACAGGCACTCAAACACCCACGGGCTCACACACACGTGTGCACACATATTTATGCAACACAATCACACATGCACCAGCATACTCGTGCATGTGCTCACATGTGCACATACACTCACATGCATACATGCCCACACACGCACTCACACGCACTCACCGCCCAGCCACAAACTCACTCACACACGCTCACTCAACCTTCAGAGCCAGAGTGGGGCAGGGTCACTCAGAGGGTGGAGGGTCACCAGGCATCCCAGGGGCACAGCTGTGGTCCCTTTTGTCCCGGTGAGCAAAGGACAGGAATGGAAAAGCTAAGAGCAAAGTGAGAGGGGGAAGAATTTCCTGCCAGGTACAACGTGTGGCCAGTGGGGACGCAGGCAGTGCTGGGAGCTCAGAGCAGAAGGTGAGGGACCGAAATGGGGCCTGAGGGGGGCCTGGGGAAGGAGGGGAGACCGCTGGCAGTGAGGGCTAAGGGGCTGATTCCAGAAGGAGGACTTTAAGCATCTAGAATCTTCCCTCGATGGCCAGCGCTCTCTCTAGAGTAGTGCCTCTCAAGCTGTGGGTCATGGATAAGAACCATTTGAGGCGCTTGTTTAAAATGCAGGTCTGTGTTTTAGAGATCATGGAGGGTTCTGACCCTGGACATGGAGGGGACAGGCTCTGAGAAGCACGGCCCGAGCGCTCTGGTTGTGACTGAGCACCTCGTGTGCTCCTGGTCTCTTGGCAAGAGACCACCCTCAGGGTGGCTCTGGGCGCAGCAGGGGAATGAGGCTGTGGAACCAGGAGCCTTGGTCGCCATCCCTGCTCACCTGTGTAACTAGACACGTTACTTGGCCTGTTGAGGTTTAACCTCTTCCTTTCAGCAAAGAATGGCAATTACATTAAAATCATAATAATTAAATTATACATGCTTTGCAGGACAGCTATAAGGGTTGGAGATCGTGTGTTCAAACTCTGCTACGTGGTAGGTAGTGTTAGTGATCCTGTAAAGTAGAAAGGGAAGGACTTCAGTTCTAAGATCAGACAGACCTGGGTTCTAATACAGCTCTAGCTGTGTAACCTCTCCGAGCCTCAATGTACTCACCTACAAAAGGGGGATAATAATAGCAACCTTCAATGAGGATTGATTACAACAGGAATATAAGACAAGATTGTGATGCTATACCTGGCATGTAGGAAATATTTACATTAGAAGAAACGGAGGGTGCTTGCCATCGGGAAGAGGGAGCCCTTATAGGGATGTGTCAGCCGTCCTCCAATATTAGAGAGGTTCCTGTGGAAGAGAAAATAGACTTGCTCTCAGTGGTACCCCACAGAAGAATGGAGGCCAACGGGCAAAGTTTCTGGAGAACCAATTATGCTGAGGTAAGGGAGGAATAGTTAAGACTTGGGCTGCCGCACGATGAAACGGGTAGATGGGGGGTGTGGGGAACAGGGGCTGCAGAATTTTCCTTGGTGGGACTGAAGGGGGATCCTTGCACCAGGCAGGTGGTTGGACAGTTGACCTGTGAGGATGACTCCAAAGGTAGCCCTCCGCATTTCTCTATGGCCCAGACTTTCTCAAGGTGACCCTGCCAGCCCCAGAGAGGGGATGACAGCCAGGCTTTTGCCTGTGGAGTCTGAGCCACACTGCTTCCCATCCACCCATCACTTCCCATCCACCCATCACTCTCACCCATCGCCACGCCCAGACTCAGGCCTGGAAGCAATGTGGCTGGCGAGCAGAAATGATCAGTTTCACTTCTTCAGAAATCAGGACTCTAACCTACCCCTCCTCTTCCCAAATTTCTTTTCCCAAGGTCACCAGATCTCTCTTACCCACTGCTTGCCCAATCCACTGTCAGCGGACGGGGCTAGCGGACCAAGTGGGACCCGCCCCAGCGGCACTGAGGTTTTCTGCTCTTTGCCCCAGCAGATGGGTAAAGCCACATTGATGAGGTTCCAGGGGACACATCTATTTCCCTCACTCCATCTTTAGCTGTGATGACGGGCAGGTTCTGAAGTCAGACGCAGCTGTGATTCCTCAGGAGCCTCCAGACTCTGGTCCTTTCACCGGTACTGCTTTGCTTCCCAAGGTTGTAACTTTTGAGAGAGACACGGAAGTCATAGCAATACAGACTCAGGCCCAGACCAGTCTCAAGAAACCTCATACAGGGAATCCTCTGGCGGTCCAGTGGTTAGGACTCCGTGCTCTCACTGCAGAGGGCCTGCGTTCAGTCCCTGGTCGGGGAACTAAGATCTCGCAAACCGCGTGGGGCAGCCAAAAAATAAGGAAAAGAAAGAAAGAAACCTCAGAGAGCCACACAATTGCCTTAGCGTGATGGCCCTGGCTGGCCCAGAGCCATAGGGCACCAACAAATTCCTCCAGGGAAATAATTCCTAGCCTTGTTTAAGAAGGACCATTTGTCATGAAGGACCTAGGGGTAAGACAGGAATAGACACAGACCTACTGGAGAACGGACTTGAGGATATGGGTAGGGGGAAGGGGGAGCTGTGACAGGGCGAGAGAGAGGCATGGACATATATACACTACCAAACATAAGGTAGATAGCTAGTGGGAAGCAGCCACATAACACAGGGAGATCGGCTCTGTGCTTTGTGACCGCCTGGAGGAGTGGGATAGGGAGGGTGGGAGGGAGGGAGATGCAAGAGGGAGGAGATATGGGAACATATGTATATATATAAATGATTCACTTTGTTATAAAGCAGAAACTAACACACCATTGTAAAGCAATTATACTCCAATAAAGATGTTAAAAAAAAAAGAAGAAAGGAGCGCCATTTGGCCCTTCCACTCACGGTGGATGCTCTGAATGACCAAACACTTGTTTGCTGTTTGCACCTCAGTCTGTTGTAAGGGACTTGAATTGTAAACATGTTCTTTATGGCTCTTCTGTCTTCCATCAAGGAATAATTATTCTTCAAGTATCCAAACCGCCTCAGAGAAGCTAATTCCCAAGCCTTGCACCTAATGTCACTCAAACCTTAGACCCAGAGAGTTCTGTATGACAGTTGCTTCTTTCCCTCCACTCCAGACCACTTTGTCTACTTTTCCTAAATCACTAGAGAGGAGGCTGGCCCCCTTCTGAGTCCTCTCCAGCTCTGAAATCTTGAAAATAATGGAGTGGAGCTCTTTAACCAAATTCCATCCCAACAAGCTGGTCCCAGCCCCTGAGGGAGTTGCTTGGGGTGGAACTCTGCTGATGGTGGGACCTGGCTGCCTTCCTAAGCCAGTGGGCCCCGATGAGCAGGCCCTGTGCGGGGAGGCTGGCAGGTTTGGGCAGGGGTTGCTGAGCCCTGCCTAGGGAGGAGCCTCCCTCGATTGATATGCGCTGAGCAGTGGCAGAAAGGAGAGGGAGACACGGAGAACCAGGAGAGGAGAGACTGGGGCGAGCCCGGAATGCTGATGACAGGTGGGAACTCTGAAACCTTGGCCACCAGGAAAGCCAGGCTCTGAACCGCTAGGGGGATAAGTGCTGCTGCAATGTTTTCCTCTCCAGCAGTGCCTCAAAGCTTCTGTCCTCAGCCCTTGGGATCTGATTTCTGGAATATTCAGATTTCAGTTTGGGAAGTTTGAAACAGTAATTCCCCAAATTCACACACTGAAGTAAACCAGGCAGTGCTGCATGAGCCTGGGCTGTGGTCCCTCCTCCAGGGACCAGGTCACTAACCAGGGCCCTGAGAGCCCGGTTTCTGGGACCTTCCGCTGCGCATCCGCCGGGCCAGGTCACCTCATCCATTTTTCATGAGTTTATGTCTGGCCTCTGGGCAAGGTGGTGTGCTCCTTGCGGGCAGCCATTGTATCTTCCACTTCTGGGCACCAGTAGGAGTTCAAGGAGTCTGAGTTTGGAATTTGGGTGGGACAGGATGTGTCAGAGATGGACGTGGCAGCCGGGTTTGCCCTCCTCCCATGTCTGGCCACAATCCCTTGGTTTTTCAGGAAGAAAAGGAGACATAGGCATGAAAGGAGACATGGGGGTCATGGGACCCCCTGGAGCCCGGGGGCAGAAAGGTGACTCAGGGATGCCCGGTTCCCCAGGTAGGAGTCTGCACAGTCAGGTCTGTGGTCCTGTGGTTATTCCCTTTTTGTCCGGCGGGCTGAGCTAGAGGGGAAAAAAATCCTTAAAAGTCCTTCTGTATTTTAGGTGTGGCTGGAATTCCTGGACTCAAAGGAGATCAAGGTAAGCGTTGTGGGAATCGGCATCATTCCAGCTACCGCCGTCCCTGGGCAGAGTCAAGTTCAGGACCTGACTCTACTGTGTCTTATTTCTTATTTCTGGAGTTTTGTAAAACCTGGCCTGTCCTAAGAGGAACAGAGAAGCTTTGGAAGGCAGGCCTACCTGATATTCTTTTTTAGAGCTTCCTTCCACCCTGCCACCCAGGGGTATGAAGCAGGATGCTCACACCCAGAGTTCCTAGTAAGTCCGTAAACCTCAAATTCTGCAGCAGTGAATGGAAAAAATTAATCAATTGCTGAGACTGTAATTTTCCTCCCACTCATAGGGCTAGTTCAAGGCTCCTAGAGGTTAAGCTGCCCAGGGAACATATGAGGTGTTAAGAGATGCCTGTGCCGCTGCAGAGAAGAGGTGTGTTGAAGGGGCCAACCACTCCCAGCCTTTCATTCATGACTTAACTTTCAGGACAACCCGGAGCCAAGGGTCTTCCAGGCTTTCCAGGAGCTGCGGGATCCCCGGGTGCCAAGGGTGAGCCTGGCAGCGCTGGTCCCACTGGGCCAATAGGTGAGGTCCTGGGTCCCGTGCTGGGCGTGGGGAGTGATGTCTGAAGATCCACCCAGCCCAGACCTTACACCCTCCATGTTATCTGTCGTCCAGGACCATCAGGGAGGCCCGGGAGTCCAGGAGCCGAAGGTGTGAAAGGAAGCAAGGGGGACACAGGTAACAGAGGGCGTGGGTAGGCGGGCAGGTGGAGTTGCTGGGTGTCAAGGATGGACAGAGAGGAAGACTACCTCCCAGCAGGTCCACCAGAAGCAGGCAGAGGGTCTCCTGTGTTCTGGCCCCTGATGCACCTGGATTAAAAAGGACACTTTCCTCTGCTGGAACCCTTTGAGTCCAAGGCTCTGGGGCTGTTTTTCTCTGCCCAGGGTCCCTGAGGGGCTTTGAATGCCATGACCAAACCTCCACCGTCAAAGAGGAGAGCAGGGGACGCCTCGGCCGCACTGTCTCCTGGCCTGCATTCCAGGGGTCCTCGTAATGCCCTCTCTCTCCCACTGACCTGCATGAGGTCCCAAGGGTCAGGGCTCTGGATTTGGACAACAGCTGTCGAGAAACCCTTCTTGCACATTCTCCCAAGGGGGCTCAGGCCGAGAGGGGTGACCCACGGTTACCCAACTCACAGAGACTAGCTCATAAACCATCCTAGTCAAGGTTATAAACTGCTAACGCCAATTTAGTCTAGGTTATACACCATCATACCAGTGTGGTCTACTTTATAAAGAACTGTGTGTTTTCTAGTCACTAAGTCCAGGCACCTACGATGGTCTAGAAAGTCTGGTCCACTGTGTTAGGTGCTGGACCCCCCATGATGCCTAAGACCTGGTTCCTGCCTTCAGATGTGCAGGCCGGTGCAGGAGATAGGTAGATGGACTGTTGCCAGATGGTGTCAGGCACACCGTGCTGTGGGTTTTGCATGGAGAAGTGTCACATGCCATTTAGAAAGCCAGGTGCAGGCCAGGAGGTATTGTGGCCAGTGCAGGGCTGTGAGAAAGGGCTGTGTATCTTCCAAGGATGTCTGTGGACAGTCACTGCCAGAGCAGAAGGTCACACTTGAGTTAGACAACCCGGATGCCTTCACCCCAGAACCATGTTAGACACCTACACCAGGGGCAAGCCCTCTCAGTTTTCATTGAACAAGTGGTCAACGGATTGATTTTTTAAAACAAATGCGACTTGACCCAAATCCTTCAAGTTCACAGCGGCCCCTGGTGGGGTTAGCAAAAGGTAGGCAGTGCAGGAGTGATGGAAGAGCTCGAGCTGAGTCTTAGAGGATGAGTAGAGCTTAGCCACGTGGGGAGAGGAAGGCAAGTCCAGAGAGAGGGAACCGAGCAGGTGAAGTCTTGGAGGGCGAGGGAGGGCTCTGTAGGCGCGTGTCCCTGGAGTCCAGGTCTAGGATGTGGTAGAGGCTCAGGAGCTCTGGCCAGAGAGCTGGGCCATGCCACCTCCTGAGCCTTGGACTCTGGACCTTCGACCTTTGGAGTTTCCTTGATGCTTGTCAGCAGCCCTGGCACAAGCAACTCCTATATCCTGGCCCTTCCAATCCATCCAGCCTCGGAGCTGATTTCCTTTTCACAGATGGTGGGTCAGTGCAGGCAGGGGCTCTGCTACCTGATGCCATATAAATGCCACTTGAAGGCCACCAGCAAGTCTGGCCTTCCAGAAAGGTTCCATCTGGGTGTGGTGGTCAGGTGACCCCGATTAATTGGCTGCCTCTTCCTGATTTTATACTTCCATCTTCCCTGACTCCAGATCTTAGGGTGCCTGACTCTGAGGCTGTCTTACCACTGAGTTTTCTGCTTGGCTTCATGGAGATGTTGGCTCTTCTCCCTCAGTTATAAACTGGGAGCCCCGCCACCCGACCCCACCACTGCCAGGCTAGTGATTATTGACTAAGCAAGAATATGGGTGACAAAACATGATTTTACCCACAAGGGGCACTGCACCCACTCCCCAGGCCCCTGAGCCTGCGTCTCCCACTGAAGGTGGAGAATCTTGCCTGCACTCTGCATCATGGGAGGGTTTGCATAATAAGAGCAGCTTCTGACGTGAGCATTTTCATGACAGCCCAATGGAAAACACACTTTCGTTAGTGCTATTTCACAGTAAGAGATGCGGCATGGGTTGGAATCCAGGCCTGGCTGATGCAAAGCTTGGGGCCTCATCCATTATACTCTGTCATGCTGCCTTCCTCTGCGGGCAGCCTGAGCCCTCCCCCACCCCCACCAGGGCACTCCGCTGAGCGGCACCTTCTCCCTGTACCCAAGTCCTGGAAGGATCAGAGCAGAAGCTGCAGCAGCTTCTTCCACTCTTAGAAGGAAACATGGAGCTCTCAGGCCCTGTTATGGCTCTTTGTTATTCACCTAAGATCCCACAGACACTCTTGGCCAACTGTCTGGGAATCACTTTAACTCCATTATAGAGTCCCTGCATATCTGGTGAGCACCTTTATGGGAACCTCCATCAATCAGGCCTAGTGGGAAATACCAACCAGGCAGATTCTAAGGGTTATTCCTGAATTCCAGCTGCCCAGGTAAACATGGTGAATTACATTTTCAATTTGGGGCGTGTGATGATTACAACAAATTCCAAATTGCATATGTTTCCCGCTCAAACCCAAACATTTGTCTTGATCGAGTAGCTGATGGTCTACATAGACATCTCAGGAGGGAATTCCCTTAGGACCATAAACTGGCTAGCCGTAGCCAGGGCTGTATTTTCTCCTGAGGTCATAGGTTAATGAACTTTTGGAAAGGTCAGATTCTGCAGTGGGAGAAGGAAGGGTGGGTGGTGAGTGGGAGCCAGACCATCTCCTCGTGGAAGACAATGCTTACTTGTCAATGTCAGGATGTTGGTATTCCCCAGACTAGAGGTACTGAGGTGTTGGTTCAGTTTTGATCATATCAAGCCAGTTTTTCAAACAGATGTATTTCCCATTTTGTAAATAAAATCATTAATCTCACAGGAGACTGTCTAGCAGTATGGCATGAAAACAGAGAAATTCTGGTGGGTTGGCTTAAATTAGGTAACAGCTAGATCTCGTTGTTGTGCATTAATTACCAAAAGTAAGAGGTCTGTTTAGTACTGATGACGCCTCCAAGCCAGGCACTGTGTTTGGGCCTTTCCTCCCGTGACCTTAGTTCATCCACACAGCTGAGTTTCATCATCCCTACCTCACAACTGAGGAAGCAAAGGTAAAACCTTTCCTCAGGGTCTCACAGTTAATATGCACTGAGTCCAGGAGTTAATCCCAAAGTTTGATTCCCAAACTGTGCTTTTCTAAATTTTGTTGTGTAGAATAACATAGAGTAGAGGACTCAGAGAAATCAGAATTGCCCGCACCTCTCACCCCACAGTAGATGGGTAAATCCTAGCTTAGTCACCAAATCTTCTTGCTGCTCTCTAATCACACTCCAACCCATTCTGGTGGAACGTTTCCCCACGTTCACACCCCTTGAGAAAGATTAAAGATAAAGATGGCAAAGAGGAGACTCCTTCCATTCTGTTGGGAAGATAGACTGCATAGTTTATTTAAGCAGGACATTATCACCGAGAAGAACTTTCTGTAATGGTAGTTTCCTTCACCGTTCATAAAACAAGGTTTTATCAAACCCCGAAAACCTAGTTTTTTCTCACCTTTGATCTTTCAAACGATTGCAGAATCATTTGACTTTGGGGAAAAAAAAATTGCAAAAAATCCACAGCAAAACAGATTTTAGCTCTAAATCCTTTGGCCATTTTGAAAAGGAAAATTTGTTTGGAAATAAGGAAGGGCTCACTTCAACTTGTGATCACGGCATTTCTCTTTCTACCATCTCACCTTATGAAATGAAGTTAGACACAGCCAAAACACTGAAGCTCCAAAATACCAATCTGATCAAAATTTCTGCATCGCAACAATCTTCATGTCTAAAATATAACAAGAATCTGAATCTTCTATGTCCTTTTATGTTTCTCTTGAGGCAAAGCCAAAGTGCAAAGAACTTGAAATCTAGTTTCTCATCTGTCTTTTAAGACGCGTTTTACTTTAAAGATAAGTAACAAAGAATAACCCATAATAGCAATTAAGCCCTATATCATGAATATAATTTCTCTGTTGATTTCATTCCCCACGTCTAAGTATTGACTTAGTCCAAGAATTTATTAAAGTCTACCAACTCATATTACTAAATTGTCACTTAGAGTTTTCCTCGTTTTCCTCTAAGTTTCTTAGAGACATCTGAAGAAGTCTACATGCGTCCCAAATTTGGGTCCCCTACCTACCATCTTACTTCTTGTTATACAGCTCAATGTGTTAGGTATTAAATTAACCCAAAATTTGCCAGGCTGCACTTAGCCCGTAAGTTGGGATGGTATTTAAGGAAGTTTCCTAACGTACTGGAAGTTTCTACATTAAATCAGAGTGAGGAGGCCTGTGCATCAGTTTGGACTTGCCAACTAGCTAGGTGATGATGGGTTGGTACATGACTTCCAGAGCCTTGGTTTCCTCCTCTGTGGAGTGTGGGGAGAGTTCTAGAATAATACCCAGGTCCCTGCCAATCTGCCAGCACTCTGGGTTTGAAACAGGCAATTTTCCCTTCACGCAGGGACCTTCTAAGATTTTAGGCAGAGCACCAGCTGAACACAAAACAATAGGAAGGCATGTGCTTTCTAACTAAACTATTTTCTTGGGGGAAAATTGTTTCTATAAATAAGCAGCTTGCAAATAAATATTTTGAGCCCTTTCAGCGTGATGAGTCTGTGACACCCAGGGAATCCCAGTTTGCTTGTGGTTAAGAGGACAAACCCAGCATTCATTCCCTTCCAGGGAAGGTTTACAACATGAACTTCTAAATTCTATTTTTCAGCCATTTCTCCTTCTCCCTGATCCAATCAGGATGCTGCCTTGATGTATAGTGAAGTCATTACTGGTCCCTGGATCCATGCATAGCCACTCAGCGAGCACCTCTCAAGAGTCCAGTCCTGGAGAGAAATCACACCCCCAAAAATCACACAAAACTCAATTCCAGTTTCCTTGCCTTGAAGAGGGGAGTTTTTTTTTGTTTTTTGTTTTTGTTTTTTTTTGCGTTATGTGGGCCTCTCACTGTCGTGGCCTCTCTCGTTGCGGAGCACAGGCTCCGGATGTGCTGGCTCAGCGGCCATGGCTTATGGGCCTAGCCGCTCCACGGCATGTGGGGTCTTCCCGGACCGGGGCACGAACCCGTGTCCCCTGCATCGGCAGGTGGACTCCCAACCACTGTGCCACCAGGGAAGCCTGAAGAGGGGAGTTTTGAAGACATAAACCTACACCTATTATACACATCTCAGAGGGCATTTTATCAAGGGCCAGTGGGTTACGGGAGAGCTTAGACAGGGGAGGGGCCGTGAGTTCCTCAGAGATAGGAAGGCTGCTTGGAGGACGCGGGCTGTCAGCTGGTCCCTGAAGATCGAGTGAGATGTGTTTAGGGCAGTGGTTACTCAAACCATGGTCCCTGACCAGCAGCATCAGAAAGACCCAGAAACCTGTTAAAAATGCAGCGTCTCAGATTCCCAGCCCAGATGCAGTGAATCAGGAACCCCGGGGCGGGGCGGGGGGGGGGCTTAGCACGTTGTTTTTAACAAACCCTGTGCTGGCGATTCTGACGCTCACTCTAGTTTGATGACTTATTTAGGAGTAAGAGATGGCCTAAGGCCACTGGGAGTCTTTGGAACTAGGTGGAGAGCCCACGTGAAACTCCAGGAAGTAGTGAGCTGGCATGCTGGTGGCACACAGGCAGCCACAGTGCCCAGTGGGAGGCCAACCCTGGGTCCTAACCCCAGCGTCACCACTCCCTCCCTGTGTGACGTGGGATAAATCACCTAGCGTCTCTGAGTGTGGACTTCCTCCTCTGTAAAGAGGGAAATGGCACGACCTCGCTGGGAAGCTGAGAGATGCATGTGAAGCTCCTGGCGTGGTGCCTAGTGCAGTGCAGGCAGCAGCAGAGGTTGAGTCCTCAAGAGGTGGGGGGCTGGGAGGGAGGGTGTGAGAAACGAGGTGGAAGGGTCAGGCCTTGGGGACCATGGCCCTAGTGAGCAGGGGCTCCCCTGGGGCTCCTGTCTGTATAGGACATTTGTTGTTCGGTGCTCTGGAGACTTCTCTGGTGGCAGAGAGGCAATAAGGGGAGATCCCAGTGCCAGGTGTCCCTCAACCTTGGGTCTAGGGACAGTCTCTTAAGGTAGAGATCTGTGCAATATGGGACCCTTTAGGATGTGACAGAGAGGGTCAAGAGTCTAGATATGAACCGTTTTTCTATTTAATAACCAAAGACATGTTTCTGAATGTGGTTTCTCCTCCCTCATCTTGACACCTGCAATTCAGGTGCAGGTAAGCAGAGAGGACACATCTACTGCCCGTGCTGGGCCACCTGAGGTCAACAGCAAACATCTGGTGGGGGGGGGCTTGCTGGGCAGCAAGCCTGGAGCTCCTGCGGGGGCTTCAGCCCCAGTGTCCCAGGCGCTGTCCGCTGGAGGAGAGACAGACACATGCCGACAGGGCCCTGGGGTCCTCGTGGTACCGCTTGTCAGACACGAGGCTTAGTACGTGACACAGACAACTTCATTTCAGTCTGACAACCAGCCAGAGGCTCAGAGGAGAAAGGTGAGGCTAAGGGAGAGGGAGCCTGGCTCAAGGTCACGGAGGCAGACGCAAGCCCAGGCTCTCTGACTCTGGCCCCTGTGCTGCCTTGGGAGGAAGTACGTCAGCCACGGGCGAGGCCAGAGAAGGCTTCAGAGGCAGCAACATCTAGCATCTTAGCAGCTTTCACAGCCTTGATCCCATTCCCCAGGGGACCAAAGCGGTGAGGCTTTCCAAACCGAGGGACTGCAGTGGGCACAGCTGGCGCGGGGTGAGCTGGGGCCTGTCTGCCAGGGCCAACCTCGAAGGTCCCTCCAGCTTTTAGAAGATGCTCTCTGAGCCCCATTCTGGTCCTCAACTCAAACATGAGGGGCAGAACTAGTTGCCCTCTCAGATCTTTCCAGGGCTTCCCGCCTCCTTTGTGCCCCGGCTTGCAGCAGCAGCTCCTAGCTCCTCGGCCCTCGGGCTCTCCTCCCCAGGCAGCGCCCGGCCTCAGACGAGCCCTCTGAAAGGCTGCCAGGAGCCAGGACTGCTTGCTCATTATTCCAAGGAGGGATCCTGAAGAGGCCCACCAGGCCCCTCGCCTGCCCTCCACTGACCAGCACACAGTAGGTGCTCAGGAAAGCCAGGAACTGAAGTGGAAGGCAGGAACTTCCTCCAGGCAATTGGCAATGAGGGTAACCGAGTTCCTTGTGGTCTCTAGTGATCATCAAACGGGTGGGTTCTTGGTTAAGACTGAGCTGGCGTGGTGGGAGGGATACTAGTCAAGAGCATGGTGGGAGTGCATTCCCACTGTTACCCTCTAGTAACTGTTACTTCGTGGTCAATAATGAGCTTTAGTTTCCCCAAGTTTGTGTAACTGTCTTGGAGAGTCCTGTTTCTCTGAGAGACCATGGAGTTGCTAAACCAATAAATTATTATCCCACAATAAATTATGACTCAGCATGGTGCTGGGGATACTGGGTCTTCCACGTAATTTAGTGAATAAAGAGATGAATGGGAGGAAGGAAGAAGGATGTTTAGCTACACTGGGGGCCACAATGAAATAAACCAATAAACGCTATGGAATATCTACTGAGGGTGACGGCCCCCCCAAAGCTCCTATTGGCCACTGAGTCTCCTCCACAGTCTTTTAGAAATAAAAATAACTTTATTTTCAAACTATCTCTCAACTCTTTTTCAATAAAATGCAACAGAAAGGAATGGGATTGAATTTAGACACCAAGTCAGGTTATTTCTGGACAAGGAAGGCCAGCCACTGAGTCTGGGGTCTGTCCATCTAACCTAGACTCTCATCAAATACATTTCTATTTCACCCCAACACACGTCCCCATTTATCTGCAGTCTGTCTACATTTATGCTCTGCTAAAGAGGCTTTAAACAATCGTGGAGAACCAATGTGCCTTTCCTTCTGCATTAATCAGACAGAAGGTAGAGGTTGTCTAAGATTAAAAGAGTCTAATATCTACGTTTTATTATCTTCTCCCCTTTTTTGTATTTTGATCTTAGGACTTCAAGGACAGAAAGGAACAAAAGGAGAATCAGGAGTCCCAGGTAAAGTGCCGGCTTCATTTTCATTTCTCACAGTGATGACTGGAAGGGCTTGTGCTCCAAGGGTGGGTCTTGTCGACCCTGAAATCACGGCGGTAACCTCAGTAACCTTTCCCCAGAGTGTCTCTGCCTGCAGGGCTCTATCGCTCCAGCCTCAGACTCTTTGGGTGACAAACCTGGGGAAGGGGTGTAGAGAGAGGGGCGGGGGCAGAGGGGGTGGAGGGTAAAGAAAGCCAGGACAACTGCCCCTGGTGGTGGCTTCAGGCGGCACAGCCGCAGAGGACCTGGGTGACCTTCCTCTCCAGTTGCCAGGTTGGTTGCATGGCCTCTATCTGCCTGTCCACATCTGCTTCGGTCCATCTCCCTCTACCCTTTGGCCCCCAAGGTGCCCCCCTCTTCCTGTTGCTTCTCACGGGGCTATCATCAAGGTCCTCGTGGGCCCCCGCCTTAGCTAGTAGCTGGTTACTGCGCCCTGCCCACGGCATCTCTAGTCTTCTCGCCAGCCCTACCCTGAGAAGCCAAAGCGACACTCCCCAGACACATTTCCTGAGCAGTCTTTCTTCCACCTGAGCTGGATATTCTATCCCTATTCTAACTTACTGAAGGGGAAATTGAATGCTAGAAATGTTCTAGCAAATTCTCCTAGAATGGCTAGAACGTCCACACAATTATGCCATCCAATGAGGAACAACAGCCTTGGAATACTGTCCGCGATTTTCACCCGCTCGCCCTCAACCAGAGTTTACACAGGAGTCGGGGGATCAGGGCAGTGCCCTGCCCACCCGGGCTGAACATTCGAACAGCCCATTGATGTGGGCAGGGGGGAACCTGGTGGTTTAGGACAACTCAGGCACTAAACACCAAGGCCCTTGGTCCCCCTTGGAAAGCAGAGCAGAGCATCTGATGGAGGTGGTCTCTCTCCTCCGCAGGCCCTGCAGGCATGAAGGGAGAGATGGGAAGCCCAGGCCTGGTCGGCCTCAAGGGGGCACCTGGACCAGACGGCCGAAAGGGAGAGCCCGGAGCGAAAGGTAAGGCCTCGGTTTCTGATGTGAGGGTTCTAAGGAGAGGCCTGTCATAAGGTGCTGGGAGTTTTCAGAACCAGAAGGGTAGAGGTTTAGTGGCTCTGTGGCCAAGTCCTGCGCTGGGATCGCCCTCAGCGCTGAGCTTACAGAGGAGAATAAGGCACGGCCGGGCACTCCGAGTGGCAGGCCGGTGACCATGCACTGGCATCACGCCCAGTCAGGCCCTGGACCACACAGTCGCCATGACTGATGGCAGGAGAGACTTCTAACTCCATGTCTCTTGAATGTTCCTCTCTAATAGAGCTTAAATCCTTCCTGCTGTGGCTCAGGCCCATTTCTTCTCCTTTTTTTTTTTTTCTTGCGGTACACGGGCCTCTCACTGTGTGGCCTCTCCCGTTGCGGAGCACAGGCTCCGGACGCGCAGGCTCAGCGGCCACTGCTCACGGGCCCAGCCACTCCGCGGCATGTGGGATCTTCCCGGACTAGGGTACGAACCCGCGTCCCCTGCATCGGCAGGCGGACTCTCAACCACTGCGCTGTCAGGGAAGCCCCAGGCCCATTTCTTCTTGCTCACCCATGGGATCCCACGGCACATCCAGTCCCCATGATGCCAGGTGGCTGGCAAAGCTGAAGGAGGGAGTCTGACCCTCACCCCTCCACCCTCCTGCCCGCCCCTCCTCCCCACTGCTGGCAAAGGAGGGCAAGGGGGTCCTGGCTTGGTTTCCTTCGAACTGTGTGGTTTTTCTCCTCATGATAGGATCTTCTGGGCTGAAAGGAGCAAAGGGAGAAAAAGGTCAAAAAGGTAATTGCTATTTCTGTTCTCTTTAATGTGTGTTTCAGAGGTTACTCTGTACTTGAAAATTGTAGGTGTGCTAGGGGGAGAGGCCTTGGTTGTCAGAGAGATTCCTCATTTGGGGGGAAAGCTAAGGGCTTGTCCCTTGAATAAGCCTGCCCGTGGCACAGAGCCACAGATAACACCTTCCTCCCTCCCTCCCTCCTTTCTTCCCCCTTTTTTATCGACAACACAAGGCTAAACATGGTGGGCTGGATTTGCAAGGCCAGCTGCAGAGGGACCTGTCCCCATGGCCTCGTACCTGCAGGCCCAGGTGCACAGAGCCGCTGGTTGTGCTGGTGCCAGCATGTGGGATCTTCCCAGCTGTGGTGGCAGCCAAGCAGGAGGCTTCTTTGCCCTAACTATAGGACTTCCAGAAATGAAACGGCAGAGCCTACATTCACACAAAGCCCTGGGCTGCTTCCCTCACCTCTCCCGTGTGTGTTTTGTCATCCAGGCGAATCCATGGTATCCGTCCGGATTGCTGGCTCTAGGAACCGAGGCCGGGCTGAAATTTACTATAATGGAGCCTGGGGGACAATTTGCGATGATGACTGGGACAATTCAGATGCCACCGTCTTCTGCCGCATGCTGGGTTTCTCTTCGGGAACTGCCGTTTTCAACGTGGGAGCTGGTAAGTGAATCGATCCTCAACCAGGAGCCTCTTTCCTTGAGGTGCTGATGCGGGCTTTCTCTCCCTGGTAGGGTGTTGGCAACCATTGGTTGCAAGTGACTCAGCTTGGTTGCGTTAAAAGAAAAGGATTGGTTCAAGCAACTGAAAAGTTCTGCAGCCCAGGACCCCAACTTACATCCTTCAGACTTGGCAGCCCCAGGAGAAAGAAGGCTCTCTTCCCCAAAGGGACAGCAAAGGCTTGTTTGAGTTGCTGTCTGTCCAGCCCTAAAGCCAGAATGCCATGTGTCGGAGGGTGTTTGTGAGGGACACTCTCTGGACAGCTGAGGGGCTGGAGCTGGGAGAACAGAGAAGGATGCAGGGCAGGCAGCACAGTGGTCATCCCAGCTCTCTGGAACCTGAAGGTCTAGGTGGCCCAAGCTTGATCATCTTCAAGGAGAAGGTGTGAAGGGAAGAGAAAACGAATCAGAGCAGGGACCTCCTAAAATCAGTTTTGGAAAGATGTCCTCGGGTGCTAGAGACTCAGCTACGTCTTGCAGCAAAATGTTTAGACTTTCAACAGAAGAGTTAAGCCCCAGGCCTGAGACCATTTCTGAGCTGATCTGACAGGGACACTAGGCCCATTTCTCCTGCCTCCACCCCAAAATGTTCTCTCCCCTTACCCCTCCCCACAAGCCCACCAAAATGCATACCTACTTTTCAATCTGAGTCCAGTTGGATTACAAAACTCCTTTAAAATACACATTCTCCTCAAACAGATTAAGCCTCTATAGATGGTCACACTGTAGTGTCAATTACGGAAATCAAATCATCCGGTAATTCCTCTGAGCTCCTGATCTGAAATCAGTTATATCAGAAGGAAGGCGGTTTGAGGAAGGTGTGAGTGATTTAGAACACGTGAATAGCCTGTTTACAAAGGCATTTAAGGAAGAGACAAACCCTGGAGATCCTAGGAGGAGCTTTCAGATCATGCTTGGGTTACATATTAAATACTCGGATGAGACTTTTGTCAAAAGGTAGAAAGAGCAGAGGCAGAGCCATCGTAAGAGAGCAGACCAGCCATCAGCACGGTGGGCCTGGGCACATGTGGGAGAAATTGGCAGTCTAGCTCCCTGTGGAAGACCCTGAGGACAGACAGGCTATGCTGCTTGGACCCTAATCCCACGCTCCTCTCCCTCCTTGCTTTTGCTGTGTCCAGGCACTGGGACCATCTGGCTGGACAACGTTGCGTGTCAAGGGTCGGAATCGAGCCTGTGGAGCTGCAGCAAGAACAGCTGGGGCTCTCACAACTGCAACCACAGTGAGGATGCGGGTGTGGACTGCAGATGACCCCACAGACCATTCACTGCTCTGCCCCCAGGGCGTCCACAGCCAAGACACTCAGCCCACGAGGGGAGGCCGTGCTCTCTGAGGGGCTTCCTGGGGTGGCTGACAGCCTCTGAAGTGGGCTTGCTAATAAAGCTCAAAGCGCTACCTGGCACCGCCCTGCGCCGTGGCTGGAATCACTAGCTCGTCCCTCCTGCCCACTCCCTGCACACAGCCTTTCACTGAGTCCTAACGTTCCCTGCACCCCCATTCCCACGCACGGGGACAGTGGAGTCTCAGCTCAGAGCCGGGGAGGCTGAGGGTACGGGGGGGTGCTGAAATGCAATGCCGAAAGCGAGGCTCACCTGTAGACAGAAGTAGTCATGACCAGCCTTTCAATCAATCCGACGTAGCATCTCTGCACAGCAGCGGGCTCTCCCTCCAGCACTGGAGCTGCTCGGCAGCAAACGAAGAGGCCGCGCGTAGCTGACACCAGGTTGCATGGAAAATAGGAAATGTACGATTAAGCATGAAAATTTGTTCTCATTGGGATGTGAGCTCCATAAATGCAGTAAATATTTATGGAATGAACGACTGAATTAAACCAAGAAGGTAGAGCAGCTCACCCTCTCTGGGAAATTTGGCCTCCCTCTCCCTTTGCAGTCTTCCCCTGGGATACATATTCTCTGAGCGCAATCACATGCTCTCGCCCTCTCCCTCCAGGTGCTGTAAATGGCTCAAGTAAATGTGAAATCTGGGAGAGTGGGGTGCATGGGAAACGGCTCTGAGGCATCACTGTTCACACTTGACCTGTAAGGAGCTCAGCCTCAGGGCGTTAGGAGACCTGCCCAGGGACACTTGTAAATGGTGGGACCGAGGAGGCGCGGCAGAAGGGCTGGGAGATGGAGTGGACACCTCAGGGCTTTCTGCCTCAAGAGCTCAACCAGCCACCCAGGACCCAATATGCACTTTCAGAGGCTGCAGGGGCACACTCAGCACCAAGGGCAGAGCTGCAGGGGGACGTGAGGGCTCTCTGGCCCTCGGCAGGGAGAGGGGCATGGGACGGGGGGTTGAAAGCTGCCTGTCTTCATTTGTCAGAAACCTCTATAATGATGCAGGTTTTCCTGGCACTTTGCGATAGGGGAGTGGTAGGTCAGTCAGGGAGGAAAGAGGACATTTTAAGCCCTATCAGGGGGTGCTGGGATATAATATTTTGCAAATGGTAACTAATGTGTCTTATCAGCCTCCTTATCTCTCCAATCTTATTGCCTGTTCCTTGTTTCCCACCCCACCTCCATTCCCCCACCCCCGTAAAGGAAGGAAAGGGCAGGTACAGCCTGAAACAAAGATGTCATCTCTCCCGTCTGAACCTCAGAGCTGACTTCCTGAACCTCTTTAGAAAGAGGAGAGCCGTGAAAATAGAGTTGAAAGCAGAAATAGTTTTCTAGTTTTTTCCATTTAGCTTATCAAAAGCCAAGCCTGGCTTACTTGATTAGAGTGTTTTAAAAGTGCAGGAGGTCTGAACAGGAAGGGAGGGTACCGTGAAAGCCCCCTGCCCCTCACAGGGGAAGGTGGGAAAGGAGACAAGGAGACAAAAATAGAGGAGGGTCCTCCCTGGAGTCTCAGGCCCAACTCTCCCACCTTCATCTCCTTTCCCAGGATCTGCCTCCTCCAAGAATGATGCACTGCGGCACTGGTTCCTGCCTGGGGGACCCCTTCCATCATCCTTAGGGATGTGTCAGTAGGCATGCTCTCTCTCTCTCTCTCTCTCTCTCACACACACACACACACACACACACACACACACACACACATATCTTTCCACAGGAACAAACGACAGTTTACAGGCACAGAAGAGACAAAATCCTTGCAGAGAATAGACCATCCCCCCACCCCATCACAGCAAGGAAACTGAGAGACACGGCTCAGCACACCCAGCATTTCCCTTCCATGGCTTTGGTTTTCATCTCTTAGCTGTTGATTCCCCAACCTATACTTCCAGTGAAGGCCTCTCTCTTGAGCTCTGGCCACCTGTATGTCCACCAACTGCCTCCACACGGGTATCTCGAAGGCCAGGCAGCTAAAGCCTGCCCCCATCTCAGCCGATGGCTCCCTCCATCCAGGGTCCAAGACAGAAACTGAGTGTCAAATGCCATGCCTCCACCAGGCACCAAGTCTCACTCATTCTACCTCCCAAACCTCTCCATCTCTGCCACCAAGATGATCCAGGCCCCAGCCCCAGTGGCCTGGGTGCTTGGAACTTCTCCTAATTAGTCTCTTGCATCCACCGTGCTCTACCAACCACCTATCTGTTCTGCAGGCAGCAGCCTGAGAGATCTTTAGAAATGATATAGCTCACCATGCCACTCCCTGCCTATAGCCTTCAGTGGCTCCCCATTCCCTTAGGCAGTGGCTCAAACTCACCATCACGGCTTACAAGGATGTGCCCCTGACAATCTCACCTGGTCCTCCAGCAACCTTAATGTTTTGTTTCCCCTCTATCACATCCAGTCCTTTGTTTATGCAGTTTCTCTTATGCAATGTCTCTTACACAACAGACTCATGATAAATATTTTCTGACTGGCTCCCTGAATAAATGAATGACTGCCTGAACAAATGAAGGAATGCTAAACAGGGCGCTTAGCTTCTCGTATTGGGATTGCTTCATAGTCTTTCCTCAGATGGGAGGCACATCCTTGTTGTGCCCTGTACTCTAATTTTTGTGACTAAAGACCCCTGCATCCCCACCCACTAAACAGGTGCCCCCATACAAAGGAATGGTTTTCTCCAGAGGCAAATCTAATCCGAGGCCTTTAACAAGATTAGCTTTCAAAACAAAATCGTGGGGTCCAACTTTTACAAGGTGTATTGTAAATTTTAAAAGTTCTTATCGGGCTTCCCTGGTGGCGCAGTGGTTGAGAGTCCGCCTGCCGATGCTGGTCCGGGAAGATCCCACGTGCCGCGGAGCGTCTGGGCCCGTGAGCCATGGCCACTGAGCCTGCGCGTCCGGAGCCTGTGCTCCGCAATGGGAGAGGCCACAGCAGTGAGAGGCCCACGTACCGCCAAAAAAAAAAAAAAGTTCTTATCTTCCTGCTGCCTCAGCATCGCCGCAAACAGGCTATGAGCACCAGCCCAGGTGACCAGGTGCACCAGTGTGATAAGCTGGGCCCTGCCACAAATTCCCCTTCCTCCCTTCCTGTCGCTGCGACCTAATGACATTCAAACGCACCAATGGAATCCCCTTCACACTGTTTGACTGTGTACCCCACCCACCCCCTCCCCGACAAAGGCCCTCACCCACAGGTTCTCACCCTTTCCCGGCTCCCTGCCTGCGTGGCTGACCCACCCCCTTGGTGCTCTCTGTGGGTGGCTCCCCCTCAGCCTGCAGCGACTCTGTCTCACTAGGACCTGTGAGTGTAATAGACTTTGTTTTCCCCTCCTGGGTCTCCTCCTGAGGCTGCACCTGACCGACCAACCCCTAAAAGGACACAGCACGCCAGAGCATCATATGATACAAGCGGTATCATTTGCATCTCATACATAAGCAAATTGAGTCACTGAGAGGTTCAGTACCGGGGTATGCTGGTCCCAATTCACCACCTTTCTATTCACGTTGCCTTTGCGACGTGACCGCAGCTCTTCTAACAGGAACTAAAGCTGTTACTGCTCCACTCCCTCGCTTGGAATTCCTGCCACGATATGAAACCAAGCCCAGGCTAAGCTGCTGGGGGAGGAGTGAGCATGTGAAGAAGGACCCAGTTACCCCAGCAGAGGCCATCCTCCGCGAGCCAGCCAACAGCTGGCCCCAGTCACGTTAGCGAGCCCAGCAGAGACTGGTCAAGCCCATATGAGAAGGACTCACTGCCCAAGCGACCCATAAACTCATGAGTAATCACAGATGGTTGCAACTAAAAGCCGCTAGGTTTGGGGGTGGTTCGTTAGGTAGCAATAACGGCCAAATAAAACTAGACACAGCCAGTGAGAAGTAGAGGGGAATTCACACAGCCCGGAGAGTTGCTGCCTGCAGCTCCTCCTGGTGGGTCCTCTGCTAAGCTCTCAGGCCGAGGTAAGCTGAGGAAGTCCCTTTAGAACCGCAGAGACCACAGAAAGCAGTTGCAGTGTGTGGCACGCTGGTGCTGTGGCTGATAGGCGGCTGATGGTGGGACGGAAGAGGAACTGGGTAAAACTAGCAGGAGTGCATCCTCAACGGTCAGAGAACAGGCTGGGCGGCTGGGGCCGCCATATGTTGGGCATGACCTCTGTGTGACACTACCGTCCACTTGAAATAACTCTCCTCCCTCCTGCTTCCCTTTCCTGGGGACTCTGTGCCCTGTCTGAGGCCGGCAGCACAGACACCAACGCTGAGCATACTGGCTGGGTGCCATGGAGATGGCAGGGTCCTCTGTGTGCAAGACTCCCATCATTTCCCCGCCTGGAAGGGCAAGCACAGAGAGTTTCCCAGCATCCAGCTGGACAGGTGCAGCTCGGAACTGAGGTTCTGGAGCCTGACTGCCTGGGTTAGGATCTGGTACTGCCACGTAGTAGGTCTTTACCTGCACAATCAAGTTACTGAAACTCTCTGGGCTTTCCTCATCTGTAAAATAAAGACAGTAACAGTTCCTCCCTGTCAGAGTTCTTGTGAGGATTAATTGAAAAGGTAAGTTAAAAGAAAGCATCTTAAATGGTGCCTGGCACGTGGTAAATGCTTGGTCTCGGTTATTATGATCCTTCAAGACCCTTCACAGCCATCCCTCGCCCCCAACACTGCCCCACTGAGCCCCCTGCACCAGGCAGTGGGTCTCCTCAGGGCCCACCCATCTGCACCAGGCTTGTGGAGAGGATGAACCAGGATGGTATGTCTGTGGGTCCTCCAGAAGCCCGCACATATGGAGCTGGGAGTGGGAGAGGTTTATTGCGAGGAAGGCCTGTGAAAGATGCAAGGTGGAGGCAGAGTCTCAGACCGACGTGTAGCCATGACAGAGTCTCAGCCAGCTCTACAGGGAGACAGGAGCAAAGATGGGCCCTCAGAGGAGTGCCGTGTTGGGCAAGAATAGTCAGGCCCTAGTCCCTCCTCCCAACTCAGTCCCCTGGCCGGGGTCTGCCCCAGAAGTGCAGGGCCTTGGCCCAGATGTGAGGGTGGATTTGGTATGATGCTGCCCTGAAGCTGGGCACTCCTACAGCTGAACAGCAGGTTCTCTCTTGAAGCCAGAGACCCAGAAGCACCGCTATGGCTGCTACAGATGGTTTGCTTAAAAGAGGGTGGGACTTAGGATCAGATTCAAAGCCAGCACCGATGACCAGTTGTGTGGCTTTGGGGACATCACATAACCTCTCTCAGTTTCTGCTTCATATCCGTGAAATGGGAATATGATGATGATGATGATGATAAAAACAAAAATAAAATATTACCTTATGTGGATTAGCTTGTGTGCCCTTGACATACACTGGGTACTGACCAACAGCAACATTTATTAGAACAGCTCCTGACTCCAAGCCTGTTCTTACCATGTCTCCACACCCACAATATCTTCCCTTCTTCCATCCACTACTCCAGAATCCTCCCCACCCTTTAACACCCAGCTCAAATTGTACTTCCTTTAGGAAACCTTCCCTGATGGCTCTCACTCCAGAGACATCTTTCTTTTCTCTTAATCCCTTTGGCTCATCCATGAAAGGAAGGAAAACTCAGTGCAGAATCTGATATTTTAAGGGCCTACTGCGGGGTATGCATCATGCTAGCTGCATTATATTTTTGTGTTGGTGACCCATGACCTTACTTACTCTTCACAGCAACATTGAGTGGGATGTTCGATTATTATCTCCATTTTACAGATGGAAAAACTGAGGCTGAGAGAAATAAAATGACCTTCCTTTGGTCATTAGAACTCATCTCCAGTTCTTCTAGTTCTGAAGACTATTTCATTTGCACCATGCTGGACTCAGGAGGCTTTCAGAAAATTTATATTTTTGCAACATAGGAAACTGCATTATTAAAATTATACACAAATAGCACTCACCTGATAGGGTTGTTCTAAGCCTATGAGACTGAGGAGGGGCTCAGAACTCAAGGAATTCATTCATTCAAACACTCTTCAGTTTTCTTCAGTGGCAGGGTAATCAGAGGTGAATTATTTCAAGTCCCCGGAATACAAACCATCAAGTCACAAAAGAGAGTCAATACACTAGTAAACGTATATTTTAAAAATGTTCATCCTCACTTATAATAAAAGAAATCCAAAAAGAGGGAGATCATTTATTTGCACATCAAATTGGCAATTTAAAAAATCCTTGGTGTTGGTCAGAGAGGAGAGAAACTATGAATAGAAATAAAAATAGATTTCCTAGGGCAGGATGGGAGGGTGTTGAAATTTGGCAAGATGTGACCTGAACTTTCTGAAATAGAAAAAGGGGCTGATGAGAAATGCCCACTGTATCAGTTAGTTATTGCTGCATAACAACTTACACCAAGATTTGGTAGGTTACATTATTTATACTAACTCCTGCATCTGCAGGTCAGCTGGACATTAGCTGAGCTGGGCTGGGCTCAACCAGGCAGCTCTGCTGCAAGCTGTGGTCCAGCTGAGCTTGGCTCCTCTCTGTGGGTCAGGCTTAGGGCTGCTCCACCTGTATCCTTCTAAAATTTGCCTTATTGTGAAGGCAGCGGCATGAAAGAGCAAGAAGGAGCATATGATGCCTCTTAAGCCCTGGGGTCAGCGGTGGCACACTGTCACCCACATTTCACTGGCCAAAGGAAGTCACATGGCCGAGCACAAAGTCCCTGGGCAGTTGAAGCTCCCTCCACCTCTGGCGGGAGGACAGCAAAGGGGCAAAGGGCATGTATTGGGGGTGGGGTGGGTAGGATGCAGAACTGGGGCTAGTGAGGCACCTGCCAACCCACTGGAGTGGATCAAAGTTCTTTGGAGCATTGTGTATACCACTGTGGAGTCACACAGTTGCTCTGGTACTGTCACCTTATGTAAATTCAACTACCTGACTTCAGAAAAATTAAAAGAAAAATGGCAATGTAAATAGTGGCCTAAAGTTCTATTTTGCACACATCTTTTTAAATAGATGCTATACATTAGATACTGACACATGCACATTACTATACATGTCTATGCATATGGAAGACTATACTTCATGAGCGACTTAAGTGGTTTTCAAAGATATTTGAATATGGTGGTGGACCTCGGAGATATTGTGGGTTCAGTTCCAGACCACTGCAATAAAGCAAACATCACAATAGAGTAAGTCATGTGAATATTTTGGTTTCCCAGTTCATATAAAAGTTATGTCTACATTCTACTGTAGTTTATCAAGTGTGCGATAGCATTATGTTTAAAAAATAATGTACATACTTCTTTTTTGTATTTGGTGTGTATTTTTAAATTAATTTTTATTGGAGTATAGCTGCTTTACAATGTTGTGTTAGCATCTTGCTGTGCAGCAAAGTGAATAAGTCATATGTATGCATATATCCACTCTTTTTTAGATTTCCTTCCCATTTAGTTCACCACAGAGGACTGAGTAGAGTTCCCTGTGCTATACAGTAGGTTCTCATTAGTTATCTATTGTATACATAGCTATGTATATATGTCAATCCCAATCTCCCAATACATGCCGTCCCCCCTTCCCCCCTTGGTAACCATAAGTTTGTTCGCTACATCTGTGACTCTATTTCTGCTTTGCAAATAAGTTCACCTCTAGCATTTTTCTAGATTCTACGTAAAAGAGATATTATACGATATTTGTTTTTCTTTTTCTGCCTTACTTCATTCTGTACGACAGTCTCTAGATCCATCCACATCTCTGCAAGTGGCACTAATTCGTTCTTTTTTATGGCTGACTAATATTCCATTGTATATATGTACCACATCTTCTTTATCTATTCCTCTGTCGATGGACATTTAGGTTGCTTCCGCGTCCCGGCTATTGTAATAGAGCTGCAATGAACATCAGGGTGCACACATCAGGGTGCACACATTTGAGTTTGAGAAGGATAGGTGTTAACTCTTCTCTAAATGTTTGACAGAATTTGCCTTTGAAGCCATCTGGCCCTGGACTTTTTTTGGTGGAAGATTTTAAATCACAGTTTCAATTTCAGTACTTGTGATTGGTCTATATTGGTTTATAGACCAATATATTGGTTTATATTTTCTATTTGTTTATATTTTCTATTGTTTATATTTTCTATTTCTTCCTGGTTCAGTCTTGGAAGGTTGTATCTTTCTGAGAACTTATCCATTTCTTCTAGGTTGTCCTATATTGGCATATAGTTGCTTGTAGCAATCCCTTATGATCCTTTGTATTTCTGTGGTGTCTGTTGTAACTTCTTGTTTTTCAATTCTAATTTTATTGATTTGAATCCTCTCCCTTTTTTTTTCTTGATGAGTTTGTCTTAAGGTTTATCACTTTTGTTAATCTTCTCAAAGAATCAGCTTTTATTTCATTGATCTTTGCTATTGTTTTCTTCATCTCTATTTCATTTATTTCTCCTTTGATCTGTATGATTTCCTTCCTTCTACTAACTTTGGGTTTTGTTTGTTCTTCTTTTTCTAGTTGCTTTACGTGTAAGGATAGGTTGTTTATCTGAGAGTTTTCTCATTTCCTGAGGTAGGACTGTATTGCTATAAAATTCCCTCTTAGAACTGCTTTTTTTGCATCCCATAGTTTTTGGATTGTTGTGTTTCGCTGTCATTTTTCTCTATGTATTTTTTGATTTCTTCAGTGATTCATTGATTATTTAGTAACATACTGTTTAGCCTCCATGTGTTTGTGTTTTCTACAGTTTTTTTTCCTGTAATTGATTTCTAATCTCATAGTGTTGTGGTCGGAAAAGATGCTTGATATGATTTCAATTTTTTAAAAATTACCGAGGCTTGATTTGTGATCCATGATGTGATCTAACCTGGAGAATGTTCTGTGTTTACTTGAGAAGAAAGTGTATTCTGCTGCTTTTGGATGGAATGTCTTATAAACAGCAATTAAGTCTATCTGGTCTAATGTGTCATTTAAGGTTTGTGTTTCCTTATTAATTTTCTGTCTGGATGATCTATCCATTGTAGGTGGAGTGTAAGTGGGGTGTTAAAGTCTCCCAATATTATTATATTACTGTCAATTTCCCTTTTAATGGCTCTTAGCATTTGCCTTATATATTGAGGTGCACCTATGTCAGGTGCGTAAATATTTACAATGGTTATGTCTTCTTCTTGGATTGATCCCTTGATCATTATGTAATGTCCTTCCTTGTCTCTTGTAACAGTCTTTATTTTAGAGTCTATTTTGTCTCATTTGAGTATTGCTACTAGAACTTTCTTTTGATTTCCACTTGCACAGAATATCTTTTTCCATCCCCTCATTTTCAGTCTGTATGTGTCCCTAGGTCTGAAGTGGGTCTCCTGTAGACAGCATATATATGGGTCTTGTTTTTGTATCCATTCAGCCAGTCTGTGTCTTTTGGTTGGAGCATTTAATCCGTTTACATTTAAGGTAATTATCAATATGTCTGTTCCTATTGCCATTTTCTTAATTGCTTTTGTAGGTCTTTTTCTTCTTTTGTGTTTCTTGCCTTGAGTGCTGTTTAGCTGGTTTGGTGGTGCTGAATTCTCTTAGCTTTTGCTTGTCTGTAAAGCTTTTGATTTCTCTGTCAAATCTGAATGAGATCCTTGCTGGGTACAGTAATCTTGGTTGTAGGTTTTTCCCTTTCATCACTTTAAATATATCCTGCCACTCCCTTCTGGCCTGCAGAGTTTCTGCTGAAAAAATCAGCTGATAAATTTATTGGGTTTCCCTTGTATATTATTTGTTGTTTTTCCCTTGATGCTTTTAATATTTTTTCTTTGTATTTAATTTTTGTTAGTTTGATTAATATGTCTCAGCATGTTTCTCCTTGGGTTTATCCTGTATGGGACTCTCTGTGATCCCTGAACATGTGTGGTTATTTCATTTCCCATGTTAGGGAAGTTTTCAACTACAATCTTTTCAAATATTTTCTCAGACCCTTTCTCTTTCTCTTCTTCTTCTGCGACCCTCTGTTATTTGAATGTTGGTGTGTTTAATGTTATCCCGGAGGTCTCTGAGACTGTCCTCGTCTCTTTTCATTCTTTTTTCTTTATTCTGTTCCATGTACTTCCACCATTCTATCTTCCAGCTCACTTATCCATTCTTCTGCCTCAGTTATTCTGCTATTGCTTCCTTCTAGTGTATTTTTCATTTCAGTTATTCTGCTGTTCATCACTGTTTTTTTGTTCTTTAGTTCTTCTAGGTCCACATTAAACATTTCTTTTATCTTCTCCATCCATGACTCTATTCTATTTCTGAGATCTTGGATCATCTTTACTGTCATTACTCTGAACTCTTCTTCATGTAGATTGCCTATCTCCTCTTCATTTAGTTGTTCTTGTAGGTTTTTACCTTGCTCCTTCATCTGCAACATATTTCTCTTCATCTCATTTTGCCTAACTTACTGTGTTTATGGTCTCCTTTCCACAGGCTGCACGGTCATAATTCCTCTTGCTTCTGGTGTCTGCTCCTTGATGGGTGAGGTTGGTCCAGGGGCTTGTGCCGGCTTCCTGGTGGGAGTAACGTGTGCCTGTGCTCTGGTGGGGGGAGCTGAGTCTTGTCCCTCTCAGGAGCAGGGCCACATCAGGAGGTGTGTTTGGGGTGTCTGTGGGCTTAGTATGACTTTAGACAACCTGTCTACTGATGGGTGGGGCTGTGTTTCTGTCTTGCTGGTTATTTGACTTGAGGCACTCAGCACTGGAGCTTGCAGGCAGTTGGGTGGAGCCAGATCTTTGTGCTGCCATGAGGACCTCTAAGAGAGCTCACAGTGATTAATATTCCCTGGGGCCAGGACTCGGTTCACCTACCCCAGAGCCTCAGGCTTGACCCCTGGCTAGAGAAAGAAGACCCAGCAAGCCGCATGGCATGGCCAACAACAACAAAAAAAGGAAAACAAACAGGCAAAGAAAACCCAAGACAAATAACAAAAACAAATCCAAACAAAAACAAAATCAAAAAAAAACACACAAACAAGAAAAAACAAACCATAAAATCAAAGAAAACAACAAAGAACCCAAAACCAAAACAAACAATATAAACAAAATCAAAAAACAAATAGAAAGCAAACTAAAAAGAAAAGCAAACGAGCAAACACACCAAAACAAACAATAAGGGGCTGGCACGCAGGGAGAGAGTCCGTGATGGTGGTCCTGCCCCCTGCACACCCCTCAACAATGGCACCTCATTTCCAAGGCAGACCACGCTTCCTCCAGGAGCATTCCTGGCCGCGGAGATCCTTACTCCCATCCCTTCAGTCAGTGTCCGCGCAGCCAACAGTAGTCCTCTCCCTGGGTCCACTCTCCTAAGCCCTCGCTTTAGCACCCAGCCCTCACCAGCATTGTCGGACACCCGGCTCAGGCTGGAGCACCCAGGGCTAACTCCCCAGGAGGCCCTGGCAGGGGTGGGGTGTAGGTCCACTGGGGCCTGTGCAGGTGAAGGAGGCCTTGGCTTGAAGGAGGGGCGAACCTGCTCAGATGGGCACCCATCCCAGGGCCCATGGAGGCAGTGCCCTCTCTGTCCCAGCTGATCCCCCTTCTCTGAGTGCAGAAACCTCTCTCCTTCTTCAGCTCCCCCCCGCCAGGGGTGCTGGTCCCTTCACATTTCCTCTTTTCTTTTTTTCCTTCTTTCGTCCTACGCAGGTGCGTGGGGATTTTTCTGGTCCTTTTAGGTGTCCAAGTTGCTCCGCTAGTGTTTAGCAGGTGCCCTCTGAGAACTGTTCCCTTTGTAGATGTATTCTTTTTTTTTTTTTTTTTTGCGATATGTGGGCCTCTCACTGCTGTGGCTTCTCCCGTTGTAGAGCACAGGCTCCGGACGCGCAGGCTCAGCAGCCATGGCTCATGGGCCCAGCCGCTCCGTGGCATGTGGGATCCTCCCAGACCAGGGCACGAACCCATGTCCCCTGCATTGGACTCTCAACCAACTGAGCCACCAGGGAAGCCCTGTAGATGTATTCTTGATGTACCTGGGAGGAGATGCAAACTCCACGTCCTCCTGTTCTGCCATCTTGACTCCTCCCCGCAATGTACATACCTTAATTAAAAATACTTTATTTTTAAATATGCTAACCATCATCTGACAATGCATGGTTGCCACAAACTTCAGTAAAAAATGTGGTATCTGCCAAGTTCAATAAAGCAAAGTGCAGTGTGCTTTCCCCCTATGAGCTGAGATTTCTTCTCTTGTAAAGAGAAATTGGAACTAGCCAATGGCCAGTAGGAGGGTATTGGTTAACTAAATGATATACATCACTTGCAATTACAGATTATTCAACTATTATAAACCACATTACAGAGGATATTAGGAATATGAGGAAGTATTCATGATATTTTAGAATAAATAAGTATGTATGGAAGTTATAAAAGTATGTACAGAAATTATAAAACAGTGTGTACAGAAGGGCCACAATTTAATAAAAAGCTTCCTCCGGGCTTCCCTGGCGGCGCAGTGGTTGAGAGTCCACCTGCCGATGCAGGGGACATGGGTTCGTGCCCCGGTCAGGGAAGATCCCACATGCCGCGGAGCGGCTGGGCCCATGAGCCATGGCTGCTGAGCCTGCGCGTCTGGAGCCTGTGCTCCGCAACAGGAGAGGCCACAGCAGTGAGAGGCCCGTTCCCCGCAAGAAAAAAAGAAAAAAGAAAAAACCTTCCTCCTTCTTCCTCACCATGCCTTCCCCAGATTCAATCAAGCACCAAAGACCTCTGAGTTCTCCCTCAGATGCTTCTGGGGTGTGTCCACTTATCCCTCCCTCCCCAGCATGGCCTGAGCCATAGCGACAGTGGCCTAGATGATGGCTCTGGCCTCTCGCTGCTCTCTCCCCCTTCAGTCTTGCCCCTTCCTTGCCATGCACCCAGAACAGCCAGAGTGGCCTTAGCTCTTGTCACTTTCCTTGTTTCAAACACTTCAACGATCACCCACTGCCATTACAAGGAAGTCCCCACTCCCAGCCATGACATAAGGGGCCCTGGTCATCCAGCCTTTGAATCACCACTTGCCACAAAGCCCAAATCTACTCTCCGGCCTGAGGCATTTCGTTCAGTCCCTCAGGACAGCTGTGGTCATTCATGCCCATTTCCTCTGAGTCCCACACGCCTGGATTCAGCCAGCAGGATGGCACTCAGCACAGTTTAGCACATGGCCTCTCTCTGCTCTGACAGCAGGAGCTATGCCTTGCCCTATTCCTATTGTTGAGCACAGGGCATGGCGCACAGTATATATATTTCTATACATTTTTAAATGTGTATGCTTAGGGAAAGAAATTGGAAGGAAACACACCAAAATGTCTCTGCTTGGTAGTAGAATTGTGATGGCTTTTTCTTTTTTTTTTTATATTTTTCCATGATTTGGTGGTTGTCTGCCATGAGTATATATTTATAAGCAGAAAAGAAATTGTCACTTAAAGTAAACAATAAAAGTGCAATATGATCATCAAAGAGTCCAGAATCTTCTCCCTCCTGAGGTCAGACTTTCCGTCCCAGGCTCTCTGTGTGTCACTGTGTGTCGCTGGTGCACAAGCACTTGGGAGGACAGGGGTACAGAGTCCAGAGAATACCTTTGCTGTGTGGTTGTGAACAGAAAGGGGGCTGCAGCTGGAGCGAGACAGGTGGGGTGCAGGGGAGGACTTTATTTTTTATAAAAAGATAAAGTCCTGTTTGTAAGCTGATGGGAACGACCCAGTAGAAAGGGAGAAATTAATAATTCAGGAGGGAGGACACAATTTCAGGAGCCAGGTCCTTATGAGGACTAGAGGGTTCTGAGCAATGGTTGGGGGTGGGAATCCCCAACAGGAAAGAAGGGGAAAATCTGAATAAAGATGCAGAAGCTGGTGGGTTTGGTGGTGGCAAGATAAGGGACAAGGGAGTTCTCATCTGATTGTTTCTGTTCTTTCAGAGGGCACGAGCCAAGGTCAGCAGCTGAGCGGGCTCAGGGGAAGAATGGGTGCTGGGGGCATCAAGGGAGACAGATCTGAAGCTGGGGTGGGGTGGACTGCACTGCCGCCTTTACTGGAAATGCTAGGAGTCATCGGGCGACCGTCATTGAGGGTTCCCTCTGTGCCAGGCACACATTCTCACTTATCTTCAGAATACCTGCAAAGTAAGAATTCCTGGGACCGCTGTGCATATGAGGAGCTGTGGCTTCAAGCTCACACAGCTAGCAAGAGGCAGAGGCCGGACTTGAACCACGTACGGCTGATGCCAGAGACGAGTGGCCCTCCGCACTCACCCCCTGCTGGACGCGCCCTCGCTGAGTCTTGGTGTCCTGCCTCCCCTTCTAACCCTCTGGGCACCTCTTCATCCCAGCGCTCACTTCCTGATCAAGTCCGTTCCCTGCAGGACCAGCAAATTTGGGGGCTCTAATACGTGAATGAGTGTCGAAGGTTTAACGTCCTACCAGAAGAGTTTGGGGGGGGGGTTCTTCACGAGGGCCCCCTCTGTGCTTAATCCAGTGCGGCTTCTCCTTCCACCTGCCACAATGCTGCTCCCAGCCTCACCGCCTCACACTTGTATTTGCCCCTGTAATCTGGTCTCTACCTGTCCCTTCTGTGTGTGAGGCGCTGTGCTGGGAGCCGCTGACACAAAGATTTAAGACCCATTTCCTGACCCCTGAGGCCAGGGTTCACAGAGGAAACCATGAGTGAACACGTCAGCACAGAGTGATGGGCTGGCCCGGCCCAGGAATGTGGGGGCCAGAGGGGTCTCTGCTCTGAACGCCCCCAGGCCAAGGGCCAGGCTGGGATCCCTTCCCTACCACCTCCCCAAATCTCTATGGTAACATCTTAAAGAAACAGCTGCATGGTATCTCCCCTCATATATGCTCAAAATCATACCAAATAGCAAATGAAATTTGCATGTGTGTTAAAATGGCATTTTCCTGGATTCTCTGATTGGAGTCCTCTCATAAGCTGATGGGAGCTCTTCTCTGGCCCTCGGCCCCTTTTTGTCTGGGTCTGGGAAGAACACAGCGGGTGCACTGTGGAGCACAGGAGGTGCTTGGTACCACAGGCTTGGCGACGCTCCAGGAACTCGGTAAACACTGGGCGAGGACTAACCTTTGCAGGCGGTGGCAGGGCTGAGACCGGAGAACCGTCTGGGGAAGCGTGGGTTTCAAGCCTCCTGCCCCACAAACATAACCTGGCCGCCTGCCCCTCCGCGTGATCTGCTGGACCCCGCTTCTGCTCAGGGCACAAGGCCTGGGGGGCATTTACCTGCAAACCCGCGGCGGCTGGGGAGGCCGCCTTCTCGCTGAGGACACGAGGGGGCGCTGCAGGCCGTGCTCAGCCCGCCAGGAGCCGGCCTCGGTCTCTGCCCGGCGCCGCCGGGGCCGGACCTAGAAAGACTGGTCCAGGCTCCAGGGCCGGATCCAGCGCACCGCTCAGAAGAAATCCACCCGCTTCATCTGTGCCCAGTCCGGGCCTCCGCGAAACTCTCTCCTCGTTCTCTCTCCCTGATGTGCAGTAACAACCAATCTACCGCTGACCCTGGACAGAAGCCGTTCAAAAGGGGCCGTTCAGGGGGTCCTTAGGATGTTGGGAAACTCCCATTCACGAAGCACCCACTGTGAACTGGTACTGGGTGAGGTTCTTTAAATACGTTAATTCTTCAGAACAGTCTCATGAGATGCTATAACTCCCATTTTACTGAGACGCTCAGAGAGGTTAGGTTATTTGCCCAGGGTCACCAGCAAGCTGGTATGCAGCAGGGCTAATGGTCCAAACCCAAGGCTGACCCGAAGTCCATGTCCTTCCCCATCCCTGCCAGTGCCTTCCCATACCCACACCCCAGGGTAAAGAACCTGGGCAGGAGGAGGGGCTACCACAGCAGGTTTGATGGAAGGATTTCTGAAGAGCTTGGGGGAGACGGAGCTCTACAGCGGAAAAAGCACCAAACTAGTCAGGGAACCTGAGTCCTAGTCTCTACTCAGTCAAATATTAGCTGGTGACCTCCAGCCAGGTCCTTCCCCTCCAGCGCCCATTTCCTTGTTTGGAAAATGTGGCATGGAACTAAGTCATTCTCAAGGCCCCCGGCATCTCCAACAGTTTGTGCGCGGAGGACTCCCCGACTTGGCTTCCTCCAAGGGCCGGCCAGAGAGGTCAGAAAAAAGCCAAGAGGGAGCCTTTATGCAAGCAGTCTCGGGGTTATGCCATCTGTGAAGTGAGGTCTGGGTACCAGAGGACCAGAGCCCCTGAAAAGTTGCCCCACCCCAGGCCTGCCTGAGGGTGGCCAGTGGTCTGGGAAGACAGGGGACCACATACCCACAGCAGCAGGTGCTCACCCAGGGTCTCAGTGAGCCCCACGGCCGCTGGCATCAGGCAGCGCTCCCAGCACTCGACAACCCACCTTTTCCTTGCCGGGAGCTGTCTCTCTCCTCTGGCTCTTTTTGCTATGAACGTGTTGGGTTTAATTCTGTTCCAACATACCCCGAGCAGGCACATTGTACGTGTCACGCACTGCGGCAGCTGTGGGACATGGGGACCGAGGCGACCTGCAGCCAGGCCTTCAAGAGTTCTCAGTCCAGCTGGGGAGTCAGAACCATCAACAGACAGCTAGGCCATCCAATACGGGGTCCAGGGAGACCCAGAGGAGGACGGTGAACCGCTGGGGGTGCTAGAGATCCTGGGCAGCTTCCTGAAAGAGTTACCCCGGTGCTGGGAGGATAAGGAAAGTCAGCTAGGGGAGTGAGGGCAGAGGGAAGATGCTCTAGAGAGAGGGAGCTGGACATTTAGGGGACAAGAGCGGTGAGGAGACTGGCACAGCAGCCCAGCTGAGAGAGGACGAGGCCTGGAACAGGCGCAAGGGGCACGGGATGGGCCCCTCAGTGCCTGGAAAGGAGGGTGGACTCCAGCCTGATTCCTGGGTTCCTGGCTAGGGTACCCAGGAGTGTAGTTGTGCTACTCGTCAAACGGAGGGCAGTTTCAGGGAGAGAGAAGCTTGGGTTTGACCTCTGGGAACCCCTGAGGAGCTGTGCAATTGGCGTGAACAGGAGGGCCCACTGGGGCTTCCTGGACCTGCTGAGGGGGATGTCCCAGGGCACCCGAAGTGTGGAGAGTTCTCAGAGGCAATTAAAGCGATTCTGGGATGCTGATTGTGGTCCCTGCTGCTATTGATAAAAGAGGCTGCAATTAATTAAAAATGAGCCTCCTTCCCTGGTGAGTGGCATTTACAGATGCTCCCCGGAGCACCTGAGGGCTCTTTATCTCCTGGATGAATGGACATGCCTCTCCCTGAGGTTCCTGGCTGACGGCTAAATCCCCACCAGGCACGGGGCCGAGGGGTCACAGCTTACATCAGTTTGCCCAGAGAGCCCTTCCCGCCCCCATCCATACAGGAACCCTCCTAGATTAGCTCAGTCGCAGCTGAAACATGCGGGCCGAGGATAGCTTGGGCCTGAGGCAAAACCACCGCCAAAGCCTGCAGGCCTCTCAGGCTTACCTGTGGCAGGTAACTGGGTGGGTACGCTCACTTAACAAAGGTGCATCTGTGCCAGGCACTGTGCCAGGTACTGGGGATCATGATTCAGGACCCCAAGGATTTCACAGTCTAGAGGATGAGACAGAGACATCAGCAGACCACTTCAATAGGACACGACACACAAGGTCAGAGGGGTTGGGACATGAACGCCCAGAGGAAGGGCATTTGACAAGACTTGAAGGAGGCAAGGAAGTAGGCATCCTGTGTCCTCCTATCATTACTTTCTGATGACATTATAAGCCTTTCCCTTTTTATTGAGCACCTATTATATGCCAGGCCCCTGAGATGGAGATGGTACCTCTCTAATCTCTACCACCACCTTGAAAGTACTGTATAGAGGGAGAAACCAAGGCTCAGAGAAGGTAATTGACTTATTCCAGGACACACAGCTGGTGAAGAGCAGAAATGGGATTCAAACCCAAGGGTATCTGCCTCCAAGGCCCAAACTCTCCACCCCAGGAAGCTATGGACTCCAGCCCTTTGCAGGCTCAGTCCTACAGGAGGCTCTACAGGTAGAGTAGAGAAATGGAAGCATATATAACCAAGCCCTGAGTTGAGGCCTAGAACAAAATGTAGAGAAGCCAGAAAGTCTGACCTGCAAGGATCATTGGAGACCATGACTCAGTTGGATTCCTTCATTTTAGAGGCAGGTGATGGAGATCGAGAGGCCCTGTGATGGCCACAGGACACAGCTGGTCGACTGCTGAGCTGGATTAGAACCCAAGGCCCCTGGTCCCTAAGTCAGGGTTCCCCCCACTCATCAAGCTGTACTGCTCACCGTGGGACACACACACACACACACACACACACACACACACACAATTATACAAATTAGTGATTCATTCTAACTCTGGCCAAGACCCTACTGATGTTTTGGCATTTCAAAGAAATAGAAACTACTCAGAACAAACTCCTGTCCTGGCTGTATCTTGAGGCAAGGTGGTGGGGCTAGCTGTGGGTGGGAACATCTCAGGCATCTTGCAGGGGGTCTTCCTAAGGGCTTCCATGAACAATATGCAGTGAGAAAAGTATTTCACAAAATAGAGAAACAACGTGATACAGAGGGATGATCAGAGAGACTTCCTGTCCTGGCCATTTTTTGGGGAAAAATTCAATGATGTTTCTCACATGTGGCCTTGGGCCAACTGCTCAAGTATTGTCTTAATATGTAATTTTATTTAAAATCTATTCTAAAATATTTTATATATTATAAAATATAATACATGAACTTAATAGAAAAGTTCATAAAGTACTTGAAAACATAAACTAGATAATAGCAGCCTTCCTTTCTATATTGAACCCCACTCAGTCTTCCTCCCAAGTATACTTGAAACTCAACAGTCAACAGAGTCATGATCTTCACCCAAAGACCTGCTCCTGCATTTCTTATCTCACTTGATGGAGCAATCAATCACATAGTGTCTCAAGACGGAAATGGTTACTAGTTTCACATGGTTACTTCCAAAATAAAATTTAGTATAATCCATATACAGTATATATACTTTTGATCAGTGCAATGTCCTAATGAGAGACACCCTGTTCTCTACTGAGCTGGTTTCACTTCTAGCTCATCCTTCCTAATGGCTATGCGATATTCCACAGTCTGGACATAGCCTAAATTATTTATCCAGTCCCCAGCTGTTGAATATTAGGTCATGTGCCATCTTTGCCACTTGTGAGCATCCTTCTGGTCCACCTTGGTGTCTATGCAAGACACCTATAGAGCTCATTCTTAGGGATGGAATTTCTAGGTCAAATGGGATATGTATTTTAAATGTTGGCATGGTCCTAAATTACCTTCCAAAAAGGCTGTACCAGTTAACTGGTACCAGTAGTAAGTAGCTGTCTATTTTCCCCACACTCCTCATGGCACTGGGTAGTAATGAGCCTTTTAATATTTACCAACCTGAGATGTGGTTAATGAAGTTTTGAATTACATTTCTTTCATTATGAGTTAGGTTGAGAATACTTGCATATCAGCTTTCATTTTTAAGAACTTCCTGTTCACATCTGCTCCTCCGGGGTCTGTCTCTCAGTGATCCTTGCAATGTCAATGAAGGAAATTAGTCTTTTGTCTGTCAAATACCTTTACAGTTTGTCCTGAAGATTTTTTTCCCTTGTACTAAAGCTTTTAATTTTTTGTGGAGTCAAATTTATCAATCTTTTCCTTTGTGGCTTCAGGGTTAAACTGTTAGTTAAATATTTTATAGCTAGTTTCAGTTTTCAACCGACTAGAACATACGGTGCCTTAACAGCATTGCCTGCAGATTCTAAGGTGATGCCTTGTGCTTGGCAGGCATGTCTTAAGTATTTACTGACTAGGTAGATGGATTATAGATAAATAGATGATAGATAGATAGATAGATAGACAGATAGATAGATACTGGAGGTATTTGACTGCGTTAATCATTGCCTCCTTTCAAAAAATGTTTTTTAAATTCAAAATGCACTATGTACTTTTTGAAACATTTCTCCCCCTGATTTTCTCAACCTTTTTTGGAGTCTCACCCCACTTTGTCTCCCTGACCCCTCCTCCACCTTCCTCCCTGGCTTCTTTCTCTCTGCCTGTGGCTTAAAACTGGACCTTCACTCTCTCTCTTCACTGGCCACACACTCCCTAGCAGGGATGATGCCAAGGGGTGCCTGAGGGTGGTTACCCTCTAACTCCATCTGCTTCCTCCCAAAGCACCCTCCAAAGCAGATGAAGAAGAACGTGGAGAGGAAAAAGGTGAGTGAGGTGCATGTTTTCTCATCCTCCAGTAGAGCTTGACTGAACACACCTTAGAAAACCTCGCTGTTTCTACTGATGTAACCTAAGCCAGAGCGGCATGCTGTGCACGTGCACACGGCCTCTCCCCTCTCGGCAGTGCGGCTGCTCTGTCCCTCCTGGACGTCACCCCTGCTGCCTGGGCCACTTTCCGACCGCTGCAGCTTCACCACCCTCTGGGTGCCCCACGAGTGCCTCCACTGCACGGTCCCACACCAGGACCTTCTCACCATATCGCTTCTCTCACTGGAAGTTGCTGTCGTCCCTGCAGTCTCTTAGACAGGCAACAGTTCCCAGAGCGAGCACTCCAGGTCCCCCAGTCCTTTCAATTCTGTCACAAGTCATCCTCAGATCCTCTCCCTCTTCCCCGGCAGCCACTGTCTTATCCGGATCTTTGTACTCTCCCCCCTGAACCAGCCTCCAGTTAGCTGCCTGTCTCAATCCTCAGCCCATCCAATCTCTGGACCCGCTGCAGCCCAAAGGCGTCTCTGACTTCATAATTCCATGGGGCAAAACTCCAGCCCAGAACCAGGCAGAGAGTGGGCAGCTGACAAAGGTTTGTGGGTCTGAAGTGAGACGGGGGACCTTAAAAGATGGGGCTCCAGCACATCCCCCAGGGATATCTCCAAGCTCTCCTCCCAGGCCCTGATTCAGAACCTGCACACAGTGGTTTCCTACATCTATGTGTTGAATGAATGAATGAATGAGTGAAATGGAGAATACCTAGCTGTTTTCTGCCCTGCCTCTACTTTCCTTCAGATCCCACCTCCTCACTGCCGCTGCCTCAGCCTGAAGTTTCTGAGCACGCTTGGCCCTCCAGCAGTCCTCCCAGGGTGGGGCATCTGATGCTTCAAGTTTGCAGACAACTCCCTCCTGTCCCAGGGCGCCTGGGAGGGGAGGTCATGGAGGAAGATGATGGGGGCAGAGCTTTGGGGAAGTGATGGAGGCTGCAGGTAAGACACAGAAGGTATCGTTTCTATCTTTTCCTTAGCTAGATTTTTTTTTTAATTGAAAAGTTATTTTCACAAACAGTAAAACAGGAAAGGACTACAATGGGCTATATTATGAAGAGTTAGGTCTCACCCTCACTCAAACCCTAGCTCTCGATCCCGGTCTCCGTTAACGGTTTCTTGTGTATAGTTTCAAATATGGTCTATACCTGTAGAAGCACACGTGCTTTTCTTTCTACACAGTTGTCAGCTTACTCTTCATCCTGCTCTGGTGTCACCTCTTCACTCAGCAAGGTGTCTGGGAGACGGATCCCAGCTCTACTGTTTAGGTCTTCGGCAGCCTAGGACTTCACTAAGTGGGTGCATCATAACCAGTTGAACTCGTCCACTACTGAATGGTCAGGCTTTTCTTTGCTAAGTTCTTTGTTGTTACAAGTAATGCTGCCATGAATCTCTTTGTGTATAAATATCACTGGAATATTAACTTCACAAGGCTGTGCTGCAGACAGAGCCATAGTTCCCAAAGAGGCCCACATCCTAATGCCCAGGACCCGTGACTATGTTCGTTTCTGTAGCGAAAGGGACTTCGCAGATGTGATTTAAATTAAAGATCTGGGGATTGGAAGATCATCCTGGATTATCCCCACGGGCCCTAAATGTAATCACAGGGTCCTCATAAGAGGAAAGCAGGAAGGCCAGAGTCAGAGAAAGGATGAGGGGCCATAAGCCAAGGAGTGCACGAGGCCTCTACAAGCTGGGAAATCAAGGAAACGCATCCTCCCCTAGAGCCTCCGGAAGGAGCTCAGCCTTGCCGAAACCTTGATTGTAGGACTTCTGACCTCCATAACTGTAAGATGATAAATCCATATTGTTCTAAGTCTCTCGGTTTACGATAATTTGTTACAGCAGCAATAGGAAACTAATCCAGGCATAGCTGTGCTTTGCCCTCCCCTCACTGCATGCCAATGCCAAGAACAGTGCCTACAGCAGGAGTTTACTGCAGATTTGTTGACTGAACGGAGGTGCACATGTAATTACAACTGTAAAATAGCTTCTGGCCGTGGCATTGCCCTTTCAAAGGGAATAAGCGTTTAAAATACCAGTAAATCTGTCAAACCGCTGTCCCAAGAGGCTGCACCTGCTTACATCCCCATTAACAGTGCGTGACTGTCTTCCTCCCTATCCTGTTGTCTGACTGTATATTGTCATCATTATTTTGCCAATATAATTGTGAAAATGGCATCTCATTGTTTTGATGTGCATTTTTTAATAATGAGTGAGTCTGAGCTGCTCTTCATATGTTTATTGACCGTTTGTACTTCCCTTCTTGGAAACTGCCTTATGTGTTCATTCCCTACTTTTTTTTTTTTTAACATCTTTATTGGAGTATAATTGCTTTACAATGGTGTGTTAGTTTCTGCTTTATAACAAAGTGAATCAGTTATACATATACATATGTTCCCATATCTCTTCCCTCTTGCGTCTCCCTCCCTCCCACCCTCCCTATTTTTTAATTGAGTTATTATCCTTTTTCACTAGTTTGTAAGAGCTCTTCGTATTGCGTGGATATGAATATGTAAATAGATTCTCTTGGTTTGTCCTTTTACTTTGTTCATGGTCTTTTTTGCCATGGAGAAAATTTTAATTTGACAAAGGCATGAATGAGGTGCTCAGCCTAGTTTGGCAGAGAGGAGAGGGGAGATCATTCTGTTGCACCTGACAGGAGCAAAGGCTCGGAGATAAGAAAGAACAAGGGAGATTAATATGACTGGAGCAGTTAGGGGAGACAAGGATTGATGAGGTGCGTGTTGTCAGGACTGGGGGTGGGGGAGCAGACAGGAAAGCAACAGCGGAGACCGCCGAAAGCCGATGGGAGATTTGGATCATCCACTCCTTATAGGCAGGGCTACAGGCAAGAGAATCATCTTTTTAAGAAATTCCTAATCATGCACCAGGTACTATGTTAAGTATTTAAAATACTTTATCTTACTCCATCTCCACAGCCCTGGGAGGTAACACCATAACTCCCATTTAAAAACTGTAGGGGACTTCCCTGGTGGCGCAGTGGTTAAGAATCCGCCTGCCAGTGCGGGGGACACGGGTTCGAGCCCTAGTCCGGGAAGATCCCACGTGCCGCGGAGCAACTAAGCCCGTGAGCCACAACTACTGAGCCCACGTGCTGCAACTACTGAAGCCCATGTGCCTAGAGCCCGTGCTCCGCAACAAGAGAAGCCACAGCAATGAGAAGCCTGCGCGCTGCAATGAAGAGTAACCCACCGCTTGCCGCAACTAGAGAAAGCGTTTGTGCAGCAACGAAGACCCCAACGCAGCCAAAAATAAACAAACAAATAAATAAATTTTTTTAAAATAACAAAAAACTGGAGAAATGAAGGTTCAGGAGAGGTTAGAAAATTTCCCAAGGTCACACAGCTAGTAAAGAACAGAGAACCTGCCTGACCTGCAAGTCCACAGTCTCAATTACTGCATTTGTGACAGTCCGAAGAGGCAGAGTCCTATCCTATTTACGGAATCAGAAACTGAATCTCAGAGAGGTTAATTAACTTATTCAAGGTCAAACAGCTTGTAGGTGGAGGAGCTAGGATTTGGAGTCAGATCACTGCTCCCTCTTCATGCATTCTCTGAGCACAGGAGCCCCCAGAGATTCTGATTTAACTTGTCTGGTGTGGGACCGGGACATCACCAGGTTACACCAATGTGCATCCAGGTTGGGCACCCCTGCCCTGGCACCGGAAGGCAAGGCCCAAGCAGAAGCACCGGCCTGCTGAGTTACCTTCTTCAAACAGTGGCCTCCCTGGGGCACCTGGGTCATCACTTCCCAAGCCAAGCCCCTCTGCCCCACTACAGCCAGCCGGGCCCATAGCAATTAGGTTAATGTTGGATGGGGCAGAGAAATTCTTATGCAAGTTGGTTTTTCATGAACCTTAGACGTACAATCTCATTCAGTGTGTTCTTTGGAAGCACCTGCCTTAGGCCTAGGCAAGCAGACCCCTGCCCTGGCCCTTGCACCTTAAAGGGCCTCACTTTGCATTGCTTTTCTTGAAATTCTGAGACCCCTTGGGTACCTGAGACAAGCTGGGGCTAGGAGTTGTGTCCAAGCAGGGTACCCCAAGCCCAGACCAGATCCCATCTGTTCCCAGGTTCCAGCTGCACGCTCCTTGAAATTTTCTAAGGTCCCTGCTGGTACCTGAGATCCCCAGGGCTGGCAGAGCCTCTGAGCAGGGCACCCCTGGTCCAGATTTAGACTGGTGAGGGCCTGTAGCCCTGTTTCTGCAGGTGCTCTCAGACCCTCTACCCCACACGTGAGGATCTACAAGACAACTGCAGCCCCCAAGGACTCATGCTGTGTGGATCATCGAAGGGCCCCGTGGCCAGGCCGTGGTTCCAGGAGCGTGGCCAGCTGAGTGCATCACAACTGCGGGCTGGCCGGCTGGGGCTTTCACTTGGCTGGCATGGGCCTGCGCCCCTAGAAGGGAACTGACATGCTGCTTTGCGGTAACTCTCATTCGTGTCAGACAGAGGATGAATTGGGACCTCTGAGTAATCACAGTTCACCGCGGACCCTCAGGCTTGAGCCACCACTGTGGGCCCAGGCTGCTTCTTTCTGGGTGTGTTTCCATCACGGTGCTGCCTCACTCAATGGCACCTGAGGGCACCGGGAGTGGAGGCTGGCCTCCTTCCCCGCTGCGTGCCTCCCACCTCTGGCACCCGGGATGGCTCCCACACCTCTTCCCCAGGCTCCAAGTCAGGCAGACTCTATGAATGACCACACGTATCTCCTCTGAAGGCTTTGGAGAAATGCCATTGGAGCTTTCCAACTGATGCTTTCTCTTATGGCCAAAGGTGTGGTGACACCATGGTCCCCTGGCCCATCTTAAGCCATGCCGGAGAGGGAATGGACACCCCTATGTGCACGCACCAGTCTGCTGGCTCCCCTCACCCTCCCTTGCCTGTTCTCCATGCTGGTGGCAGCGTGTGAAAGGCCAGCGCCTGGGCCACAGTGAGAGCTATCACATTCTAGGGACTCGGTGATTACGAGTTCCAGAGAAGGCGTGGGTGGAAGATATGTGTTGTTTTACGTTAAGGCTACAAAATTCCAAGAGGCAAATTTAACATGACCAGAAAATGAATTACTGCTCCCACTTCCTTGCAGTCTTGGGCAAGAGTTGCCCAAGTGGTCATCAGTAAATAAAACACAATAATAGCTTAAAATCAGTGAAGTCAGTCGTCACGGGCAGCACAGTGGCTGATGCAGCTTTGGGCGTAACGATGTAAACCAGCATTAACTAAATAGCATTAGGGACCTGGAGAGACAAAAAGGTTTATATACAGGTTCTGAAAAGCCATGGCACTGAGAGTTAAAATAATGTTGCCACCTTATCCTTGAAGTGGGAAATAGGAAATTAGCCAGGATTGTGCATGTGACAGTAAAGGCTACAAAGAGATGGTTCTGGGCCTGAACAGGGAGAGACAGAGCCTGGGGACTCTGAAGAGTCTTCCTGAGCTCTGATTGGACAATAAACAAACAAGTTTCTCTTCTCTGCCCATTATTCTAAATCTTCATCTGTAAATCATTATACTCCACATGGATTTTATAACACATTTTTAATCAAATGTTTTCCCGGGGCCTCATGCACCCTAAGGATCCTTCTGTTCTTTGGGCTTGGTCAAGCTGTAAAAATGCACATATTCACTCATTTATATAATTCATTTCATGCTTCTCACGTCCCCTGCGCCATGCTAAGCATGGTGCTAGCATTATTGCACTTCATCTTCGCGTCACCCTCTTTGCAGATGGTTCTAGCACCATTTGCATTTTCTACCTGGGGAGTCTGAGGCTCAGAGAGGTAGTCTAACTTGCCGGAGTTCACACAGCCTAGTAGGTGGCCAAAGCAGAATTGGACCCAGTGCCTGTGTAGCCACTGTCACGTTTGTTTCATAGGGCTTGGGGCATCTGCAACTGGGCAAACCCTCTTCCTCCAGCCACGACAGACGCACCTGAGAACAGAGACAGGGTGAGGGGCTTGCTGAGCTGGTGTTTTTCTCCCTGGGGTCCAACTCCCTGAGTCTTTATCTCACCTTTGCACACTGCAGTCTTCCCTCTGCCAGGGTTGTGTTTTCTCCTATTAACCAAACATGCAAACCTCCTGTCTGGCAAGCTTCGAGAGTCTGGACCAGCCCCAAAGGCTCACCTGGGCCACCAAGAGGTGTCAGAGAAGGGAAGACAGGCTAAAAGGAGATGGGTGGAGGCTGCAGGAACAGGACGGGAGCCGGTGAAGGGAGCCAGGCGTTGGGGAAGGGAAGGGCTGTTTTTGGAGGGCCTCCGAGTTGCCAGGCTCTGGGCCATGTAAGCGTCAGACCGCTCGGTGTGGAGACCTCTTCATAACTGACCGACGTGGAGAAGCCTGAGGCCCGAAAGTTAAAGCAAATGGCCCAGGTATCACCGGGAGTAAGTGGCAGAGCTGGGTGGGGGCGGGGAGCAGAGATGCAGGGCAGTGAGGAGAGAGGACCAACATTGGGACAGAATGGGCACATTCGCAGTGGAAAGAGGCTCTTGGGCCGGGCTGGGCCAGCAGTTCAGTTTGATCCAGTCAAACTGGATTTGTGGCAAACCTGCTGTGTGCTGGGTCTCATGTTGGACACTGGGAGTCCAGGATGAGTAAGGTAAGATGTGGTGTGTCCTGGGAGAGGGCCCGGCCGAGGGAGGGAGAGGCCATGTGAAGTCCAGTCTCCTGGTCTGTGGCCTTCGGGGAGAAGTCCCCCTTGCAAGGTTGTGAAGGAATTCCAGGAGGAAAGGGGAATTTGGACAGGGGGAGACGCATGGCAAAGGCTTGGGGGGTGGGAACAAGTACCTGCAGTCCCGGGAGCCATACACGTGGTCTGAGCGTAAGATGTTGGTGGAGGGTGGCGTGTCACCGGGTTACCCCATGCCTGCAAACGCCCCTCCTCCAACCTCCTACACCCTCTCACCTCCCCACGGGATATCCTCTTCCACCAGCACCTGCTCTCACCCAGCCGCCCTCGAGGCTCTTCCTGACCACGTGTTCCAGCCCCAGCCTCCTGGAGGTCCCGGCCACCTGCAGTCCAAACTGCTCCATGTAGTTCTCTGAGAGCATGGCTGTGCCTACACTTTGTCTCCCAAAGAGATGCCAGGGTCCTCGAGGGAGGACCTCTGTCTTCTCATTCTCTGGATACGCTGCAGCCCCTGGCAAAGGACGGATGGGCCCCAGGTGGATGGGGGACATCTGGCTGGTGGCAGATGGGCGGGCTGCTCATCACGCCACGGAGAGAAGATGCAAGATCCCAGATGCAACCTGGAGCTGGGCAGCACCTTCCAAGCTGCTTGAGGGGCTGCTTCCTTACGTGCGAGGGAACTGGCCAGAGCGGGGCTCCAGGTACCGGGTATTTGGGAGAATGCGCTCCCACCGGGGAGGGCCTGAGAGACTGGGCTGCAAATCCAGAGGCCTGGAAGCAGCAGGAAGCTGGAGTGCTCCCGAGGAGATGTTTCACGCAAGAGAGAGGCCACGGCCGGGGGCTCTTTAACCTTCTTACCCAGGACTCGGTGGGTTCCTGCAGCTCGACGAGGGCCTGGGTGACAGGAAGACAGAGGGGAAACAGGGCGCCCGTGGTCGGGGGCAGGGCTGTCTGTTTATAGGCTGCAAGGACTGGAGTGGCTGGGCAGGTTGGCTGCCCCTTCAGGGGTCGGCTATCAGGACCGCCAGCCACAGGACTGGGCTTGCATTTCTGGAGCTGGCGCCCGGTGTGTAGCGTTGAAAGAGAAGACACTGTGTCGCGCCCCCAGGGGGCTCACACCCTGCTCTGGGGGAAGACAACTGCCCTCTCTGCTCCTTCCCAGCTCACTCCCTCCTGGCTTCTCTTGGACAAAGAGAGTAATGAAACGTGTTGGTTTTATCAACCCTCTCTCTTCTACCTCATGATGAGCCGTAGGCCGCAAGTGAATGAGGGAGAAGGGGATCAAATGTACCGTTTAACAGACAGTTGGGCCCCTCATAGATGTGTTTTGTTGAGAATATAGACCAGAGCTCCACAGTAAGGCTTGTGATGGGTGCATCCCTATAGCCCCCTATAGACTCAGCAGCTGGCCAGCCCTTTTCCAGATGAGCTCTTAATACACAACCAAGATAGTAACCTCAAGCAACTGGTACGTCACACTACACACATTTCTATAGTCTGCCAGTCTTCTCTGCCACATTCTAGATTCTTCTTTAAATTCTTTAGCGTATGCTTGTGTTTTATGGGAAGTAGATGAAAGCTTAGTGGTCCTACAAACTCCATCCATCCATTCATTCATTCTCAAGTACTGAGAGTTAGATCTGTGAATATGTGCCTAGATTCTCTGGGAGGATATAAAAATCAGCACCTGTAATTCCTGGCCTCTGTAGACGCCTCAAAGTTGGGAATCATGTCTCATCGATCTGGTGGCTCTGAGCACCGTGCCTGGCATGTGGTAGGCGATCAGCAGGTATAGAAGGAATAAATGAATGTTCTTAGAAGTCTGTGGTACCCTCAAGTGTCCTGATTGGAAAGTCACAGGGCTCTTCTCCGCATAAAGACCACCTAGATGACAAGAAAGATGTGGAAGTCCAACTCTGTAGGGCTGAGGTCAGACCTATGAACCTGCATTTTACCGAACATCCTGGGTGATCCTAACATTGGTGATCATTCGACCACACATTAAAAGATATCACATCAGCCCAGCCCAAGTCCCAGGGGTCCATATGGCACCTTTGCCCCTTTTTTCACTATATGAGGGGGAGGGTCTTCCCCACACGCTACAGGTATCTTTGGACACATGTAGTGACATTGGTGGCTTTTGTCAGTCTAGCTCTCCTCTCCTTTCTTTTGACAATACCCACTCCCCCCACACACACATGTGCACACATGCACACACACCCTTGGAAAATGGCTCTTCTCATTCCACTTGCACCACCGACATGCCAATCATGCTTCCACCATGAGGGGTCCACAGAGCAGGCACACACTCCAACTTGGATGAATCCGAGCCCAGCACAGAAAGCCAGAGCAGTGAGGTAGAGGGGAGAGAGCGTGCAAGCAATGAGAAAGCCAGAGGGGTGGGGGAGAACAAGGTGTGTCCCAGGAGCACACATCCCTCCGTCCGAGCTCCAGGTTTCACGTCACCAGGATTCGTGCAGCTCTTCTGACTTCTGTGAGCTCCCCAGCATCTTTCCCCTGAACCCCCTTTCCTGCTGAATCTGCTTTGAGTTGGGTTTCTCTCACTGGAACCTGGAAGAATTCTCACCTCACTGATGCTCAAGTGTCCTCCTTGGTAAAATGAGAATAATGATACTGACGGGGCTTTGTTTTGTGAGAATCGCCACTAGAGAGCTCATACTGCATAATAGATGCTCAACAGCTATTAATTTCTTCCCTTTTATTTTAATATCGCCTAGTTCTTCCTTGGGATCCGGCTGGCTACCTGGGACTGGATAGCTCTCTGCTTCCCGTATTGAGCTGGCCGTTCATATGGGGGCCCAGAATATGTCCCACACCCAGCAGATGTTCAGCAAGTGACCGGACTGAGGGAACAAGGCAGACACAGCCGGGTTCTGCAAGCAGTGTGGGCAGGGCTGGGGCGTGCACTCTCCTCCGTCCTAAGTGGAGAGAAGAGGGCTTGCATGGAGCCATGATTTTTTCGTTTTTCTTTTTCTTTTTTTTCACTGCTGTCTCAATCTACCTGCCTATAGGGTAAGATTTGCATAGTGGTATGGGGGAGAACTCAGCAGCTTGTGATTTAGGAATGTAAATTGCTTTTTTAATTTGGAAGAAAAAACCACTTGGTCTCGAACAATTCTCTGTAGGTGTACAGCCCAGCTTAGTGAATCACTCTTCCAGCTACAGGGCGTTGGCTGAAGACCCTCTGGCGCGCCCTATAACTCTGGGAGGGCTGTAATTGCTGCACTAACTCCTAATTTTCCCTCTGGCCAGAGTGCCGCAATCCATTCTCATTTAGCAAATCTGTTCAGGATTTCCTATTTTCTTTTAGACTTACTCCAACCTTAAATTTTCCCCTTTCATAAAGTCCTCGATGTTCTCTTGCATTCATGCCCTGTGGGCCACCAAGACCTGCCCCTCCTTATAGAGGAAGAGGTGGTAGTACACTCAGATAAACACCCTCCACCCAACGATCATCGTTCAGTGCGCACAACACTCCACACTTGTGCTGAGCATATGTAATATGTATGTATATATATACATGCGCACGCACACACATTATATAGATATACACGTATGCATGTGTGTAGACATATATACAAACATAAACACATAGATGTAGATGTATGTGTATATGTAGTTAAATCTGTAAGTAGGGGTAGAATTATCTTCTGTTTTACAGATGGACAAGCTGAGGCCAAGAGAAATAAAGTCATTGTTTTTGATCAGCCATCTGCTAAGTGACTGAGCCAAGATTTAAGTGTGGAAAGTTCATTCAAGTCAAACACTGCTTTCAACCACTGGCTCACCTGTGTCCCTATTAAGCAAAGCAGAGCCTGGCTGAGAGCAGATCCTCGTGTAGATCACAGGAGACCCTGCCACGCACCAATACTCTCTGGGACGCTTCTTCAACCCTCTACAAACCCTCCTGTCCTGTAGCCCAAGTGCTCTTCCCTTGTGGACCAGACTACCCGGAGAGACAGAAATGCTTCACTGAAGTTCAGATACCCTGATCTACCAGATTCACCTTACTAAAACTGTCACCTCTATTGGCATATCTTTCTTCACGAGCCCTCAATGACCGGCCTGCATTCTTCCTTAAGCACTTACAAACAGACTGGATCCAGAGATTTTTCCAGGAGTTAACACTGAAGTCAACGGCCTTTAGTTTCCTATTTGGAAATGGACTTGTTTCTGGTTTTCCGTTTTGAGCACCAGCACATTTGTTGTGGGAGCATACTCGTCCCTCCCTTGTTCTTTCTGAGTCTTGAGAGAGCCCAGACAGTGGGTTCCTTGAGGTCCTACGATCAAGTTGTTTTCCTGTTTGAAACAGAGTTTGTGCGAGCCCACGTCTGCGAGGCTCTGGCGGGGCTGCCCTGCAACGGGCTCAGTGGTCGCCCTCCTCCGTCCTGTGCCTCCCTCAGCTGCTGTGCCCTCTCCATCTCTTGACCTTTCCTGGGCTTCGCCTCTCGCATCAAGCCCTCTATCCCTCCTGGTCACGTGAAAACCCCTCACAAGGAAAACAATGAAAGAGCTATGGGACCTTGTGCCCTCCCTCTGTGCCCTGTTCACGGTGCAGGCTACCTCCCCCCTGGGGGGCACCCGGTCTCCTGTGACAGAGAACCACAGTGCCCCCAAGCAGTGGCCAAATTTGTACTTTCCTGGCTCCAAACAAAATGAAAACAAGAATTAATTTTCTCTTGTCCTTGACTTTTTTCTTCCAAACCTTAGCTCGTTCAATACTGAGGCTTCCCTGCCACCACTCCTACCGCCCCAGAGTGTACTTTAGCGTTTGTCCTTGGCTGTGAGTCTGCCTTTTGTACGTCTCCTTCCCACACCTGTGCTCAGACAGAGCTCCCTGGGCACCCACGGCTCTCCCTTCCGTGCTCCTTGCCTGCCTTTCTTCTTCCTTTCGCTCAGGCTGGGTTGGGATTTCGCAGTCAGAACTACTGGTGGGGTTTAAACCTCACCTCCACTGTATGTGCCAGGGCAGCCCTTCCAGGACTCCTTACTCCTCCACGATAGGGATACTTCCATGAACACATGTGTTTCCAGGCATACGTATGGGGTTGTGAGTTCTTTTTTATAGACAGCCTCTTCTGCCTTAATAAAGAACTTCCCTGTTTCAGCCTCATGAATATGTTTGAATTTCAAAGGAACTGGATCACAGAGAGACGTGCAACCAAGGATTCAGACTGAGTAAACATTTCCACCCACTCCCACGCATATATAAGACATAAGGCTTTACTTAAATACATAAACACTGATCTCTCTGGATGGAAGTAGACGTAGAGAACGCTGCCTCCTGGAATGGCTAACTGTTCTTTTCCGAGTTCGGCTCAGGTCCTAGCCCAGGGTTGGGGGCTCCCAATTAAGCAGCTGGTTAAACTCCTCCCTCACCTCCAGCCCAGTTCTCACTGGGTCCACTGGCTGCTTAGTTGGCATGTTGATTTCAGCTACTCAGCTAACAAAATATTTCACATGATTCTCATGGACAAGGTGAGGAGGGTGGGGAAGAAGGGATTGTGAGCACGAGGCAGCCTGTCAGCTCTAATCTGTTTGATTCTCCCAAGTCAAACAGCCGCTGGGGACTGTGTAAAGCCCTGGGCACCAAGGGAGTCATGGTCAAGGAAGCTGATACAGGACTTTCTCCTCCAGGATGGAGGACGATGAGCGCAGCGAGCATGGTAAAGCAGCAGGTCCTGGGAGGGGCTTGCCGTAGACATCTGTGCACCTCCAGGGCAAATGCCTCCCCCTCCCCTGCTTTCCCTCTGTTCCCCTGTGCCTGGTCAAGAGAGAGCTGAATAAGTGATCGGAGTCCTCCATGCTCTGAGAGCTGAAAGGAAAGAAGGGGTCAGGGAGTTGTCCTACAGATACCTCAGAGGGACGGTCACCTTACCTGCTACACGGTAAAGCAGCAGTGGCCCATAGTGAGGGGACTGCTTCACCATCCACCAGTTTCAGAACTGATGCCTCTTGTGATAGTCCAATAACAGGCCAGAAACTCAGGGGGCCACAAAGGAAAATAACAGCCCATCTGTAGTGGACGCTATAATGTGCCACCCAGACTCACCTATAGGATTGAAGGACTTATTCCCCCTTCCTCCCTGAGCTTCTGAGGGGCCCACTCCACTGCCAGCCAGCCTTCTTTGGGAATTGCCTTGGCACATCCAAAGCCATGCCCACTTTCCAGGGCAGACAGCATCAAATACCTCGTTGGTGTAGGGGTGTAAAAGCCCAGCCCCCTCACATCAGCCCATAAGTGAAGGGCCACAACTTCAGAGTTCTTCAGAGTCAGGCTCTGTGGAGACTGCACATAACAGTCCAACTTCCCTCTGTTCCCCATCCTGCTTCCTTCCCTCCACTACAGGGATGAGCCCAAGACAACTGCCTGATAAACCTTCTGCAGGTTACTACACATCTCAGTCTCCTTCCCAGGGGAGCCCCACCTGCAACACCACTCAGGGGGCCCAGAGAGAGATGACCTAGCAGACAAAATGCACACCTAGGCAAAGAAAGCTCCTCTCTTGATCCTTAAATATTAGATCCTTAAATATTAGATAAAACCCAACTGTAATCCCCCTGGGCCCTGGTATTTACTAGGTGGTAGATCTCTGATGACTTCCCTTTCTCTTCTGTGATAATTAGTCTTTTCAAGTGTTCCACTTCTTCCGGGGTCAACTTTGAAAATCTACTGGCTAGGAAATCATCCATTTCTCCTAGATTTTAAAACTATTGCCAAAAAATTTCTTATATTATTCTCTTGTATTTTAATTTCTCTTGTATCTGTGGCTATGTCTGCCTCCAAGTTCCTTTTCTCTGAGACTGAACAGAAAAACAGAGCACTTCTTGATAATCAAAAACAGCAAACACACACACACACAAAGACGTTCTGAAGCTAAACTGTAGATTTCCCACTGAACAATATGGCAGGGGAAGGAACGGAAAAGATGACAACCGTTGAGACCTGAATTAGTGGCCGAGAGCAACTAATAGAGATAATAGATACTACCGCACACAGCAAAAAGACAAAAATTGCAAAGCAAGAGACCAGAGAGTTGGAGGATGGAACTATGAAACCTAATATGCAAGTATTGGGGTACTGGGGTTCTAGAAGAAAAATAAGAACCACATGACAAAAAGATAATAATTAAATAAATAAGAGGAGAAAGTTTCTGAATGGAGAATAATGGATTCTATGGAAACATGCAAAATAAATCTTAAATTCTAACAATAATCTAGAACTAATAGCACTAAACTATTTCAGCAATACCAGATCAGCAGGGGCAGTGGGTGGGGAAGGAAGTGAGAGGTATCCCAACTGCCTCTTCCAGGGTTGGGAGAAGGGAAATGGGGGAGGGGGAAGTGAAGGGATTATAATGGTTTCATGTCATAGTAAGAAAGGGGGAGCAGTGTGAAAATAGAATGTTTTGCTTGATAAAATAGCTGGTATCTTTTGCTTCAAATAATAAAAGAGAAAAAAGTGTTTGATTTTGAATACAAGGAAAGTAAAGGAAAACATTAATCAAATCTAACAGTTCTGTTAGAACCTATAAATTCACAAGGGGAAAAATAAGATGAATAACAATTTAATCAAATTAGTGAAAATAAAGACAAAGAAAAATAATGTAAGATAAATTATAACTATAAAGCAATATGACAGGGAAGAAAAAGCAGGAATATAAGTTATTAAACCAATGTGAACAAACAGAATTATCTCATTAAATGTCAGAGAGAGTTAACAACTAAAAATATTTATATACTGCTTAAATAAATACACTTAGAAGAAACAGATAATGAAAGGTTCAAATCAAAGGGATGGACAGAGGAATACCAGGCAAATGCAAACAAATAAACAGCAAGAGTGGCAATGTTTAATAATAGACAAAGTAGAATTCAAGGTTAAACATGAATCAGGACAAAAATGGGATCTTGCATAACACAAGTGGCACAATTTATGAAGAAGATATTTCATAAAAGGTATACACAAAACAATGTATCAGCTAAACCTATAAAGCTAAAGCTAGTAGAAATGTAAGAATTTGATATTTTTAACTATACAGAAAGATATCAATACAATTCCATCTGAATATTTCATATCTAATAAATTAAATTAAATATGGGCACAGACAAATTTTTAAAAATCAGTAATCTTGACTATTTATAAAATCTATAATTGCTTTGAATACAGAATATAAAATACTTATTTTATGTTCCCAAACTATATAAAATATTGATCATGTTCTTTCCCCAAAAGAAATGTTTTGCATGTTCTAAAAAGTAGAGATTATATAGATATAAAACAGAGGCCACATTCTCTGATGATATTCCAATAAAATACAAATATATAATAAAAAGATGACCAAAATCTTAACCACTCAGAAGTTAAAATATACAATCTTAAAAAATTATTGGGGGCTTCCCTGGTGGCACAGTGGTTGAGAGTCCGCCTGCCGATGCAGGGGACACGGGTTCGTGCCCCGGTCCAGGAAGATCCCACATGCCGTGGAGCGGCTGCGCCCGTGAGCCATGACCACTAAGCCTGCGCGTCCAGATCCTGTGCTCCGCAACGGGAGAGGCCACAGCAGTGAGAGGCCCGCGTACCGCCAGAAAAAAAAAAAATTATTGGATTGACAGACAAATCAAAAGAGACATTACAAATTCTGTACAAGTCAGTGCAAAGAACACTTTATACAAAACCTATGAGTTAGAAAAAGCCATACTAATAAGAGTGAATATGTTTAAATGACTTTATTATTTTAAATTAAAATTAAGACTTTTCAGAATTCAAGAAACTAAAACATATAAGCAAAAGAAATTTTTAAAATCTAGGAATAGGAAACTCATAAAGACAAAGCTGAAATTAAAGAATCAGGAAAAGATTTCAAATAAGAGAAAGGGAAAATAAATCTAAAATAATTGTTGTTCTTTGGAAAGAACAACAATGTGAAATATATCCTCACAAACTTGATTAAGGAGAAATGAAAGAGATTAGTAATGTAAAAGTAAACAAAAACACAAATACAAGAGAGATTAAAATACAAGAAGTTAATATATATAAACTTTGGGACAGTAATTTAAAAATTTAGAAGAAATGATTCATTTCTTCTAGCAAGCACAAATTACCAAAACTGACACCTAAGGAAGTAGAACACTTGAACAGCAATTATCATAGAAAAATTAGCAAAGTAATTAGAGAGCTACAATTTAGTAAATAACCGGGGCCCAATGGGATCACAGTGGGCTTTATTTAGTATTTAGATCAGATGATTCCAATGTCAGTTAATATACTCTAGGTCCTATGAAAAGATGGAGAGTTCTTTTGATTTATTTTTCAATTTAATTTTTTTATTTTTACGAAGACAATATAGCTCTAATACCAAAAACTAAAAAAAAGATTATTTTTAAAATAATCAGCCAATGTCACATATGTCTGTAGATGTGAACAATCTAACTAAACTATTAGTGAGTAGACGCTAATGATACTGCAAAAGAAAAACATGCTATAAGCAAGTAGGGTTTATTCAAGAAATGCAGAATAGTTCAATATCTGGAAATTTCTGAGCATAATCCAGGGTATCAATACACTAAAGAAAAATTATGTGATTCCATCAATAATGCTTATAAAAACATTTGACGTAAGTCTGCCATCATTTCTAATTAAAACCTAAGTAAAATAGTAAAAGATGGGTATTACTTCAATATGGATAAAATATAGTAAAGACTTGACTTAAATATAATAAATATAACAATGAAATAAATATTAGGTTATATAAATATTTTTAAAAAGTAAATATTACTCCGAATGTCAAATCTCTAAAAATATTTAAAATAGAAATCAGGAACTAGACAAGGATGCTTGCTCTCATTATGATTATTCAATTATTCTGCAATAAGGCAAGAAAACTGTTATAAACATTAGAAAATAAAAGATAAAATGCTCTCTCTTTTGCTGAGGAGGCTATTGCATTTCCAGAAAACTCAATAAACTCTAATTAGAAAAAGTTATTAAAATATATAAGAGAATTTGATAAGGTGGCAGAACATAAGTATGAAAAATTCAATGGTTTCTATTCTAGCAATGTATATGACAAAAGAAAATGGAAAAAAGTGTTCTATAGACAAACTAGAAAATGCCGAGGAATGAAGTTAACAAGAAAGGTGTGTGAATAGAAAACCAGAAGCTTTAAAAGAAGAACATAGCAGAGCAATTAAAAATGTATAAATGGCAAGAGATACCCAAAATTAAGTCAATACACACACAGATTTGGGGAAATATTTGCAATGCAGTAGATAAATCTATTAATAATAATTAATAGATCTATTAATAATTATAGATTATTTGCAATGCAGTAGATAAATCTATTAATAATAATTAATCAATCTATTAATAATTATAGATTAACTCTATAATATGTAAAGGATTCATACAAATTGACAGGAATCATAAAAACAGCTGATAGAAAAACAGGCAAAGAAACTGAGAAGACAATCTATAGGTGAGCACATTTAAATAATCAACAAACATTAAATACACATAAATTCTGAAGTAGTCAGGGAAATGTAAATTAGAGTAACAATGAGCCGTCGCTTTATGCCTACCGGGTATGCAAAAATTAAGACGGGGAACACCTACTCTGGGCTTGGATGTGGAAATCTGAATTATTATGGCCATTTTGGAAAGTGATCTGGTAACATCTATTAAAATTAGATATTAAAAGTAAGAGCAATCTCATTTCTTATAACTTATCCCATAGAAATAAAACCACCAGTTCATAAGGACATAGATGTAAACATAGTTATTGCTTATACAGAAAAAAGGTAAATGCCTATCAATTAGGAATAGTTGAATAAATAATGGCCGATTTTTCATCTGATAGTCTGTTACATAACACTTTAGCAAGGGGTATTAGAGTTCTGACAGTTGACTAGGAGTCATTTTTACAAGTTATTGACGATAAGAAAACTAAGATAAAGAAAAGTGTGTAAGACAGGATCCGATTAATGTAAAACACCGTAAAAAAAAATCCAGTGTTTGTATGGTACATGTGTGTGTGTGTGTGTGTGTGTGTGTGTGTGGTGTGTATATACATACATAAAGAAAAATAAAGAAGGGCACGCAACACACACTATTTGTTAACCTAGGTCACCCAGAGAAGGGCTGGGGTTGGAGGTGGAGAGTGTTGTGAGTAGAGGACTGGAGAGGAAAGAGAAGAGCCACACAAAATGGGACTCTTCTGAAAATGTGTATGAAACAGTTATATCTATGCACGCATGTAAAATTATGAGTGTGTGTATAAAAAATTTATTTTACAGCATTATAAAATTTTTATTTTATAGGTATAGGAGTGAGCATGGGAGGGAGAGAGAACTTTCGAACTGGCTCAACAGCCATGGGATTGATGAACATATTGGAACCAATTTGCTAGGAAAACCTTTGCTCATGACCTAGTTTTTTTTACCATCTTGGTCATGATGCCAGGAAGATGTGGGAACTATTTCGATTACACTTGCAGATAAAGATGAGATAGGTACTCTGTTTCAAGACAGAAATAAGATTCAAAACAAGCCAGAAGATATAGCTCAAAGCTATCAAGTGAACATCAATCAAGGTAAGTATGAAGTTCTGCATCTAGGTTTGAATATAGCCATTTGCTTAAACCGATTGTATGGGAATGTTCAGTTTCTTGTCTGAATTCCATGAAGTTATTGGCCTTGTCTTATTTATTTTTAAATACCCACTACCCAGCACAATGCCTGGCCCATGATCCGTACAGAACAGAGCCTGCGGGAGAGACGGGATGCAAAACCAGCCTGTGCAAAGGGAAGGCAGGACAAAGGTGAGGGACACATACTGTAGGCCAGATTCTCTGCCAGGGACACTTTAATCTCCTAAGAACCCTGGAGAGTAAGTATTATAAGATACACTTTACTGATGAAGAAACTGAGTATAAACTAGGTATTTTACTTGCCCCAAATTACTAAAAGGAAGCACGGCAAATTAAACCTGGGGTTTGCCCAAGTCCAAAATTTCCCCCCAGAAAGCTAGTGCAAGAGCACATATGATTTTAATAGCATAGATACTGAGAGCTGAGAAATCAGGAGCCGGAAGTCGAGGTGGGGTTGGAGCCCGGTGACTGGGTCCTGGCCATCACCACCACTACCACCATCTCTAACCAGGGCAGCTTTGCTTTATTCTTTTTTGCTTTATTATTCGTAAGGTTTTCTGCTTTGGTTTTTATGACTCCATTTGAATAAAGAATTCCCTGGTTGAAAAAAAAGAGCTGAAAACCAACGATCTCATTCATCCCTGGCTTGGTCTCTACTATATAAATGAGAAAAAGGGGATTCTGAGGAGAGAGTGAATGAATTGATTGGACACACAAGGCCCAGTCAAGCCTGGCCCCACACCAACAGCAGCCTGGGTTTCTCCTGCGGCCTGTGACCCCAGGCCTGGAGCTTTCCTGGGGGAGTTGCTTTCACATAGAAAGGCCCACAGGGCCTCTGTCTCTCCTGACATGGACACAGACTTGACCAGTCCCTCACTCCCACGTACCCAACAAGGCTGCTTTTCCTGTCCCTCCTCTGGTAAGAGCCAGGGGCTTGACAAACCTCCTGGGGTCTGTCAATCTTTCCTGAGTGCATCTGCTTTTTTCAGAAGGCAGTGCTATCCCCGGATGCCTAAAAGCCCATTTGGGTCCCCCCATGAGGCGCCTGGGACTGCCCCATACTAGGAAGCTGGCAAGTTGCTGCTTGGTTGGCTGCTTGTGTTTGCTTGACTAAGCAGTGCTGGTTAAGCACTGCTCCATTTCCCCTCCTGACAGGAGCCTGGCCCAGTGACCCAGCCAGGCTCCATCCCTCAGGCCACAGGGAAACATCACCCGCCCTGTATCAACCACTGCACTGCCTCCCTGCTCTTCTGGAACTGGACCGTGTCAGACACAGGTCTGGGGTGGCAGCTTTGATTTGAGGGGTCTGCTCACTGATATGTCCATCAGGGAAGAGAGTTGTTCTTCTGTAAATAAATGACACAGGCCAGAGGGTGCGCTGTGGTCCAGCGGTGGATGCCTCTGTCTGATGAGCTGGCCAGCAAATGGGGACAAAGGGTGATGGGAGTAGAACCTCACAGCCCAGGGGACAGGCAGCCTGGGGTCCAGAGCAGGGTGTCTTTGAGCAAGTCACTCCCGCTTTTGCGGCCTCAGTATCTTTTTGTGTGTGTGTGTACGTGGTATGCGGGCCTCTCACTGTTGTGGCCTCTCCTGTTGCGGAGCACAGGCTCCGGACGCACAGGCTCAGCGGCCATGGCTCACGGGCCCAGCCGCTCTGCAGCATGTGGGATCTTCCCGGACCGGGGCCCGCACGAACCCGTGTCCCCTGCATCGGCAGGCGGACTCTCAACCACTGCACCACCAGGGAAGCCCCCTCAGTATCTTTCTTGATCGTAAAATTTAAGACCCTTATTAGCAAGTGCATGTAGTTTGTGAACTTGAAATACCTCTAGTTGTATCCAGGTAGGTTTTGATTGCTTTTGTTTAGTTGGTTCTTTTAGGATGCTTAACATACCCATTTTGTTTGCTCACTATTTTGTGGGTCAGGATTTCAGAAAGCGCTCCACCGGACAGTTCAGGCTTGGAGACTTAAGGGGGGTTGCAAAAGTCAGAGATCGGCTGGGGCTGCAGTCACCTGAAGGCTTGACTGCACTGGACTTTCAAGCTGGCACATTCAAAAGGCTGACAGTTGTTGCTGGTAATCTGCTGGGAGCTCAGGCAGGACTATCAACAAGAGCACCTGCACGCAGCCTCCCAATATGGTCTGGGCTTCCTCACAGCATGGCAGTCGGAGGTAGTTAATCTAACTTATATGGCAGTCCACAGCTCCAAAGGGGAGTTTCGCAGTCTGGAAAGATATTCTGACTTAAAACTCTTAAACATCTCCACTCGACAAGATGTGAAACAATTAAAGCCTTTTTAAAAATCATGTTTGTCATTACTAAAAAGAGAAGTCTGTGGATACAAACAAAATAAAGGCCCTGTGCTGCATGGGTAGTGCTAGTTATTTTTGTCAACAGGCAGTTTTGTACTCAGTACCGACCTCTGTTATTCACATCCTATGGCTGGAGTCTCATATTTTTTATTCCTTGCAGGCTGCCCACAGTGGCTGATGGTAGAAATAGCTAACATTGTCTCAGTCCTGCCCTGGTCAGTCTTCGGAGGGGACCAGGTAGTGGGGCATTTGTCTCTTGTTCCTCTTGTGATTTGGGGTTTTAGGGACATCTGCAGGATGACTGTGCAGGTGACGATGAGCAGGCTGCCGGCTGGGGCTTGTATCTCCCTTGTCTTTAACCAAAGCACTGCGGCCTGACTGGGCAGCCTTTGGCCAGGAGACCTTTGGAATGGTAGTCTATGGACACGTACACGTCATGTGTCTCCTGGTTGTCTGCCTGGCTCTGCTACAAACTGGTCACCTCTGGAGGGCCAGGATCCTGGGCTCAGTGCCCACTGGGCATCCACATTTGGGAGGTAGGGACTGCTGCCTGGACCCGGCTGGGAAGGTGGTATTGAGCATGCCTGCCTGGAGCCCACCCCCATCCCCTCTCACTTGACTCACTCTCATTCCTCCTGTAGTTCTGTTAGTGTGAAGTGGAGAATCCTTTTAACATAGTAATGTCCATTCTACCTGCTGGTACCAGTAAACTCCCCACCTGGTCCTGTCTCCCTGCTCCCGGGCCAGATTTAGCTTCTTAGCTTCTCCTGCATGACAAAGGCACACCCTCAGGTCCTCGTCATGTTAGCCAGGTGCATAAATGAGTCTTGAGCCATGTTTCTGGTCTCTGTCTTTCCTTACGATGAGCTTCTTGTCCCTGCTGGCTGTGCTGATGATATGAGTCTCTTCCAACCACTTTCTGGGGACTGGCTGGGCCTGGCTTTTGGGGGCAGGGTGGGTGGGAGTAGGCTTCTAGACCTCAGCTCATGGTGACACTGGTGGGGACTGCTTGTGACAGCAGCACCTCCAAAGTCCCTGGTCTTTGTCTCTTCATCTAACAGATGGGGTAAGTAGACTAGATGACCTGCTAGTTTGTGCCTTACTGGCTCATAAAGTGAGCTTATCAGGGTGGATGCCTTCTGCCCAGGCAGGACGGGCCAAAGTGCCATGGGGCAACTAGCTCTTCACTTTTCTCAGCTGTTGATCAGCAACGTGTGAGCGTCCTCATCCAGCCTGTAGACATTACCTTCTCAGGTGTGACCCTGGGTTGTTTCAGGAGTCCAGTGGTCCACAGCACATACTGAACCCCAGCCATCTTGGCGCTGAGGACAGAGGCTGAGACCCAGAAGCCCACCCCCAGCCTTCCTTGCCCTCAGTGGACAGTGGCATCCTACTAGAGACCACTGTTGAGAGAGGGCTCCCCTGAGGACCTGCAAAAGCAATACATAGATATCCACGTGGGCCGCCAGAAGAGTAGAGGGACACCGGGGACCCTGCTTGGTAACTGCAGCTGACACCAACATGCAGATGCAGATGCATATGGAACGCCCTGTTGGAGATGATTTGACATGGGGGTCCAACGCAGGAAGGAGCAAAAACAAGACTTCAGAGAATTTGATGCTGACACGACAGCATTAGCCTTCGCAGACTGGGATGTCTGCCCACTCTGGGTTACATTGGCAATGCCAAGGCCCTATCAGGGTTGAAAGTGTTGCTGTTAAAGGGCCAGGCTATAGGTGCAAAGGGGCTGCAATGCTGAGTGCTGGAGTGTGCTCCATCAGTGTATGCAAGTTAGGGGACAAAACAGAGCACTAGCTTCAACGGTCTTGGAATGAAGAGAGAAAAAAAGGCAAATAGAGAAAATACTCCTCCCTCCTCCGCAAAGGACAGTGGCAGGGAAACAGCCTTGCTCTCAGAGGGCAGCCCAAGGAAAAGGAGAGATCAAGAAGGCTCGAGTTATTGAAAAACTGTAGAAGTTGCAATGACTGTTGAAGGACTGGCAGGATTTCCATTAGTGGTACATTTTAGACAAGAGTTTACTGATAGAATTTTCTGGGATGATGGAAATGTTCTATATCTACACTGGCATTCAATATGGGGGCTGCTAGCCACATGTGGCTATCGAGCGCTAGGAATACGACCATTGCACCTGGAGATCTGAAGTTTTTATTTTATTTTAATTAACTTCAATTTAAATATCCGTATGTGGCTACTGGCTACCATATTGGGATAGCAGAGGAGTGAATGCATTTGTTTCAAACATGTAAAACAATGTTGTCTCTTTTCCTGAAAACAGAGGTTCTAATAAAAACGCATATGTGAGTGTTCACAGCAGCGTTATTTATAATGGTCAAAAGGTGGAAATAACCTGATGTCCATCAACAGCTGAGTGGATAAATAAAATTTACTTTATCTACATAATGGAATAATATTTGGTCATAAAAAAGGAATAAAGTACTGACACATGCTATGTGTATGAACTTGGAAAACATTAAGCTAAGTCAAAGAAACCAGACACAAAAGGTCATATATTGTGTGATTCCGTTTATAGGAAATGTCTAGAATAGGCAAATCTGCAGAGACAGAAAGCTAATTGGTGGTTGCCAGGGGCTGGGGGAGGAGGGAATGGGTAGCAGCAGCTTAATGTGTATACTTCCTTTTGAGATGATGAACATATCGTGGAACTATAGGTCATAACTGCAGGACATTGTGAATGTACTAAATGTCACTAATGATAAATGTTGTTGTGTATGTGCGTTTTATCACAATAAAGCAAAACAAAATGGAAACAAACAAAAGGCAAGATTACCTCTTTATGCTTTTGGAAAAGGGAGTGAAGTCTTCTGGCCTCGGTGGAATGCCCGCCTCCCCTTACCCCAGGCATGTTCAGCCTCTTGCCACTTCGCCCCCAACCCCAAGGGCAGAGGACAGCACCCAGGGGTCACCCCTGAGCTGCTCTCTCAGGAGGGGCGGGGGAATTCTTGGTGAGAGCCATACGGTGGGTGAGGCAGGGGACACACCACCGGGTAGGGCCCTCTGAGTCCTCACAGGGGCACTGGGGAGCAGCAAGGACAGGAGGCTGGTGGCTTTGCATCTCTGAGGGTTCGAGCCACAGCAACCCCTGCCCTGGGAACTCGAGCTCCTGTGTAAGGTGTGAGGTGAGATGATTAACAGCTGCTTGGGCCCGGCCCCCATCAAGGCAAAGCGTGTGCCTATTAATCAAGCAGGAGTGCTCTTCGCTGAGGCGTTCGTCTGTGCAGGGCAGGCCTCAGCCTGCATCCAGGATGCTGCGTGGGGCTCCTAACTTTTCCCTGCCATCTGCTGGGAGCTCTACCTCCCTTCACACACAGCCAGCCGGCCGAAAGGACAAGGCACCGTAATTTAGCTGGGGACGCTGCTCAAGAACTGGTTTGCCCTCAGAAATGAGACCATGCTCCTGACTCCCCAGGTCAATACGCACTGTCCAGGTGGCTCTGGAGACCACGGAAGGACACACCCCTCCCTACCTGCCACATAAAATAAATCGTGAAGTCACCTAGTCCAAAAAAAAAAAACAACCTCCAGCCTGGGACATATGAGACAGGGGAAACATGGGCTCTGGAGGAAGCACAGAACTCACGGGGAGGAGTCCCGGGATCCGGCCTCTATGTCGCTCCCCAGAACTGTATCCCCAGACTGTCACTCAACCTTTCAATTGTCTAGTCTGTCAAAAGGAGCTAGTGAGCCTGTCCTGCTACACTCCCAAGGCTTTAAATGGCACAGGCTGTGAAGTCACACAGACCCAAGTTCAAATTTCAGCTCTGCCCCCCACTTGCTGTGCAACCTGGGATCAACGGCTTGGTTTTCCTAAGCCCGTTTTCTCATCTGCAAAATGGATAGAAGAAAGTCTACTTGACAGGGTTGTCATGGGAATCAAGTGACATAGGTGGCCTGTGAAAACACTAGCACTGTACCTGGCCCTTAGTAAGATGTGCTCAATAAGTTACAGCTATTATTATAATTAGGCATATAATTATACATTATAACTAATAATAAACAGAGCTTTAGATGGGGAAGCAGTTTCAAAATATGTGGCCTATTTCACTAGGTCAGGGTTGTACTGCAGGGCTAGGCAGAAGACTTGGGAATGGGTTCTGGGGCTGCCATTGTTAGTCGGGCAAAGTTCCACTGTTTCTTAACCTGTGTCCCGTCTTGGGTTCATAAAATGGGTCTCAGCTACTCAAGAAATGGGTCCCTTGGGGCTTCCCGGTGGCGCAGTGGTTAAGAATCCACCTGCCAATGCAGGGGACACGGGTTTGAGCCCTAGTCCGGGAAGATCCCACATGCCGCGGAGCAACTAAGCCCATGCGCCACAACTACTGAGCCTGCGCTCTAGAGCCTGTGCGCCACAACTACTGAGCCTGCACTCTAGAGCCCGTGAGCCACAATTACTGAGCCCACGTGCCTAGACCCCGTGCTCCACAACAAGAGAAGCCACTGCAGTGAGAAGCCCACGCACCGCAACGAAGAGTAGCCCCCGCTCACCGCAACTAGAGAAAGCCCACGCGCAGCAACAAAGACCCAATGCAGCCAAAAATAAGTAAATAAATAAATTTATTAAAAAAAATAAAAAAAGAAATGGGTCCTCAGCAACCCGGAAAAGTCTTGCTGTGGGCCCTTGTTATAGATTGTGTGTCTCCTAAAATTCATTTGTAGAAATCCAATTCCCAATGTGATAGTATTAGCAGGTGGGGCCTTTGGGGTAATTAGGTCATGAAAGTGGAGCCCTCAGTAGTGGGATTAGTGCTTGATAAAAGCTATGCCACAGAGCTCCCTCATCCCTTCCTCCATGTGAGGACAAAGCAGGAATAAGGAAGTGGGTTCTCACCAGACACCAAATCTGCTGGTGCCTTGATCTTGGACATCCCACCCTCTGGAACTGTGAGAAATAAATGTTTGTTTGTTGCTCAAGCCACCCAGTCTATGGTATTTTTGTTATGGCAGCCAGAACAGACCAGGACAGCCCTTGAGATGTCTCTGCTAATTGTCCAGAATGTGGGTCCATATCTCTGTGTCTGACCTCGCAGGACTGGAGCTAGCCTCTCAGGGTGCCCACCCTAGACTTCAGTTTCCCCATCCACAAAATAAGGATGCTGACCCAGCTGTTCTTAAAGGTCCCCTCCAGCTTTGACATTTGGTGGTTCTAAATATTAGTATTGGCATACACAGAATTTTTGCTCTTTTGTAAAATGCAACCTGTGAATCCAGCCAGTAGGCAGGAGGCTCTGGAGGGATGAGTCACACTGGGGGAACAGAAACCCCAGATTAATTAATTTTTCTCCAAGTGTTTCCCATTTATCTCGCCTCCATTAACCTCTGGGTCTGTTTGCTGTGAGAAACCTGCGCGTACAAGTGAAGTAGGATGACTCCTGCCCAAGGCATCTGTCGGCTGCCGGGGGGTATTGCTGGGGAGTGAGGAGAGCAGGGTGGGAGGGGTGGAAGCAGGAGGCAGGACTCAGAGATGCTCAGGCAGGAGCCCTTCGGAGCTGCCTCCTAGGATGGAAAGTGAGCTGCTGGGTCCTTCTCTAAAGGCTCCATCCTGCCACCCTCATTCCAGGTGCCAGTGTTCCCGTAGGTGGTTCGAGAGCATCAAAGACTCTAGCTGCGCTGTCCATTTGGTAGCCACTGGCCACACATGGCTATTTAAATTTAAATGATTAAAGTTAAATATAAATTTAGTTCCTCAATAAAACTAGCCATATGTGACTCCTAGCTACCACACTGGACAGCATAGATAGAGAGCATTTCTGCCGTCACACTGGTGTGTATACAGCCTAGAACATGAGACCCAGAGTTCCCCTGGCATCAGAAATACCAAAGATGGTGGTAACAAGATAGCCTGAGGTCTCCTATCGGTTCACTCTGAAGATGCCCTGGCATGTCTTACAAAACACCATACCTCCTCTTGGGCTCTGGTGGGCAGTCTGGAGGTGCTGTTGGAGGGGGAGTTGTCCCTAACGTCAATATCAGAAGCTTAGGGTGGTCCCTGAAACCTCAGGCATCCCCCTCTCTCATGGAGCTCTCTGTAAGGATGGAAGTAGGAGATGGTTGGGAGAAGGTAACACATTTATTGAGTATTTCCTGCATGCCAGAGCTGTCCTAGATGTTTTACACATGCCGTTCATTTAGTCCTTAAAACCAATCTGTGAGGTCAGCTATGTCGTCACATTCCCTAACAACTCCTTGATATCAGGGACTTCTGAGTTAATATTTGTCAAGTTCTTAGAACAGTGCCATTCTTCCTCCTAATTGCCTCCTGATTTCCTTTTGGGAAACTATTCTTCCTCATTGTGGGCAATCTTGGCAAGCGCTAAACTGTGATGCCCTGCCCTACCCTAACCAAGAGGTGGGCATTACACCAATGGGACTCTCTGGGCCAAGACTTTGAATTCTGAGCACAAAGACACCATGATGGGAAGCCCCATTAGAGCACCATCCCTCCAGCATCAGTGCCTGGAAGAGAGAAATGATCAGCTTCCCTGGATCCCCAGAGCTGTCCGGTAATCTCTTCTTTTTCCAGTCTGGTTCTCTAGCTACCTGCCAGTTTTTGTGAGCTGCCTAATAGCCCTTCATCCAATTCCCTTTTTGATGAAATCTACTGGAGTGTTTTTTGTATCTTGCAACCAAAGAGGGCTGACTGATGCTTTTTCAGAGGAACACAAAGTCACAGTCCTGAAAAAGAACAACCGAGAGGAGGAAAGAGATGGAAGAAACTAGAGTGGAAAAGGAACTCAGGTCCCAGAGCCACTTTCCTATCCCTTGATGATCCCAAATTATTCTTCATGGAAAGGTAGGAGGCAATGAAGAGTGATATGACAGTCTGAGTAATTGGCCTTAATTCTTCACCTTCCCTACATTCATACCATTTGTTGTTGTGTGGTTTTGCTCCCACTAGATTGTTGATGTCTCTACTCCTGGTGTTGATTTCTCTACTCCCAGAGTTTGGGGTTGGTCAAGTGACTTGCTTCTCCAAAGAGACAAGAGTGAGCATGATGCGGGCAAAGACTTGAAATATGTTTGCCCATTTGGGCTTGTCCTCTTGTGCTTCTGCATCTGCAATGAGAATAACATGCCCAAGCCCTATGGGGCAGATCTGGAGCCAAGGGCATCCTAGAGCCACTCTGTCAAGCCCAACCTACATCAACAGCATCTCAGCTAACCCACAGCAGCAGCAAGAGTGAGAGTAAATGATTGTTGTTTTAGCCACTGAATTCCAGAGTAGTTTGTTATGTAGCATTATTATCGCAATAGCTAACTGATACAAGTAGGCTGTAAATCAAGGTGCTAAAGTGCTCCAATAAACAGCAGCATACTTATGAATAATAAGTTACCATTTCTTTCCTTCCTTCCATCCTTCCTCCCTCCCTCCCTCTCTCTCTCTCCCTTTTTTCTTTCTTTCTTTCTTTTTCTCTTTCTTTCTTTCTTTCTTTCTTTCTTCCCTTCCTTCCTCCCTCCCTCCCTCCCTCCCTCAACAGTCTGAGCCCTTCCACCTTCCCCACTGTCCAGGCTGGTCCAAGGTACCATCATCTTCCACTTGGATCATTGGAGTAGCCTCCTAACCATCTTTACACTTCTGCCATATCTTCTCTATAGCATCTAAAGTGACCCTGTTAAAATATAAGTCAGATCAAGTCTCTCCCTGCTCAGAATCCTCCTATAGCTCCCTTCTCAGAATAAAAACCAAGTCCCTATCTGGCCTCCTTTTCATCCAGCCCCTGATCTCAGGGACAGCCCCTGTTGCTCTCCCCTCTCTCACTTCTGTGCTGGCTGCTGGCCTCCTCCTGTGCCACGTCCATTCCACAGGACCACTTGTCACCTTCTAATGAATCATATTTTTACTTGTTTACCTTGTTTATTGACTGTCTCCCCCACTAGGATAGAAGCTCCAAGAGGGCAGGGACTTTGTGAGCCTGTTCTCTGCTGCATTCCCCAAGCCAGCACATAGCTGGTTCTCAACAAATATTTGTTAAATGAACTAACAAATATGTGTTAAATTAACTCACAAATGCCATAGCTCTGCCAGCCTTGCAAATCGGACAGCTGATGCCAAACGCTGAAGAGCCCTGCCTCCCAGTCTGCCTGTTGATTCTCAGGAGGACCAGGCTTTCACTTAGTTGTTTAGAGCTTTTTATTTCACTCCTACTCTAATGGCTTGAGGCCCACCCAACCAGGTGATCAGCCACTCCACTGCCAGCCCCCTCTCACTCCCTGGGACTTGAAGTTCATTTTGTGTCCAGGGACCAGAGTTAGAGTCAGTCCCTGGGACAGGTGCCACTGGCTCATAACAGGGTATAAATGAGGGGAAACCAAATCTCTCTGGAGAGCAGGTTTGGTGGGAGTGGATACAAAGGAGGGATTGCATTCATTGGGAAAAGACAGAGGAGGGTGGTAGTGGGGGCTCTAGGCAGAGGAGGGAGAGACTGATGCAGGGAAGACACCCACCTCTGGGGTCATAGCTTTGTTGAGGCCTGGACCATTCCAAGGTATCAAGTGCTCATCCTGCAAAGTGAGGAAAACTCAGATTAGAAAACACGTTCTGAGGAACAGTGACTAGGGTCCATAGGGACTGAAATTAAATGGTGAAGCCAGGTCAGAGAGAGCGGACGCTACAAGCTGAGAGTTACCAGCGGGGGGTAGCAGGAGGGAGAGGTCGGAAGGCTAAGGGTGGGAGCGGATATTCTGGGGCGGCTGTCAGCAGGCCCACATCAATGTAAGAGGGGAGAGAGGTGTGTTCAATGCTTACCCCTGCTGCGGGCTAGACCTGTGGTTCCAGCCCAAGCCTCTCGGTTTCCAGGACTCAGCTCACAGGACCAGGTGACAAAAAAGGCCCAGGGGACCAGAACCCCTGCCTCTGCGTCCCTGGGTCAGCCTGGAGACAGCTTACTAGGTGGCTCAAGAGATCAAGAGTGGGACATATGGGGTTTCAATCTTTCCCTGCCCCGATCTGGGGGACCCTTTGCGCCCCTCTGATTCATAGAGCCCAAACCACACAAGGCAATTTCCTCCTGCCCGCTGCCATCCAAAGGCACAGGTTCCTGACTGAAATAATAGAAAACAAAGTCCATTTCTCAGAGACGTCTCCACCTGTCCTCTTGGTAGGGTGATGGAGGAAGCGCTGTGGGTGGGGGAGTAATCCAAGGGCAAGTAGGGTGCAGAAAGGCACTGAGTCTCGGGTCTGTGAAGCCACTTCCTGCTCCAGTGTGAACTGGAGCTAAAGAACACTTTCGCGATGATTCTGGATTCGTAGGAAGCACCTCTGAAACTTTCTCATGAGAGCTTGTTAGAGCTGTGATAGACGTGCTGTAGGCTAACAGCCAGAAGACCGTACTCCTGTGTCCTTATTACAGAGCACACACTGGGGCTGACGGCGAACACCAGCTCACGTGAGGTCCCCTCTCCCAGGTCCCTGTTTGTCGGGGAAGAGACAATAGAGTCCCCCGAAGCCAGGTGCTGAGTCAGGTTCTTGGGAGGATGACTGGGTTCCTGGGATTGGTGTGTATCCCGCACAGGTGGCCTTCCCAGGGTGGGAAGTGGCAAATCACTTCCCACCCTGGGCCCCATCCTTCCCATTCTTAGGAGTAGCAAATTGGTAGCCCGTGGCCCATTTTGGCTGGTGGACGTATTTTATTTGGCCTGCAAAACACTTTTAAGATATGGGAATTTCACCTACGAATCTGTATGTCTGATTTTTTTTTTAATCAGAAGACCTGTCAGCAGTGGGTCTGACTTCTTGCACGTCTGTCACTGATTGCTGGTAAGCAGCATCTACCTGCTTTGAATGAGGCCCAAACTCTAGTCTGTCCCCCTTTCCCTCTGCCAACAGGACTCTCCATCCACCATCCAAGCAGCTCATAGCCGCGCTGGCTCAGAGTTTAGAATGTAGGCTTTGGAGCCAGACTACCTGAGTCCAAATCCTAACTCACACTTACAAACATGTGACCTTAGACAGGTCATTCAGCCTCTCTGTGCCTCCGTTTCCTCGTCTAGAAAAGGGGATCAATACTAGGGCCTAGTTTATTAGGGATGCTCTGACCACCAGTGAGTTCATCAAGTGAAGGACTTGGAATGATGCTGAACACACTAAGGGCTCCATCAGCTTGTGCTGGTATTAACAGTTCTCCTTCCTCCTGAGTCCTGCCTCTGTCCTACCTCTTCCAGCGCCACCTCCAAAGCCCTAAAGCTCCCTAGTTGATTGCACTAGACAATTAACTCAACAGGACCCACTGTCCCTCAGTAGGTGGTAAGGGGCTTTACAGAGAGCATTGCATTAATTGTATATGACATGTATATGAGTACGCATGCATTCTCACACACACACACTAGCACACACACATGTGCACACATGCATGTACACACATACAGACATGTACACACAAGCACACGCATGCGGCACACACAAGGCATGCACACAAACATAGGCACATGCAGGCACATGTGTAGATATACAAACACACACATATATACACATGTACAGACACACATGTATACACACATGCACACCTAAAGCATCCAAATCCATTTCAGGGACTAACTGGCAGGAGCTGTGCTTCTGCCACACCAAACATGTGGGATTTGAAGAGCAGATGACTCTGTCCTATAGCAAACGCAGAGAAAATGTGGGCCCTAATCTAGGACTGACCCTTATGTCTTCTTCATGCTGTCTCTTTTTTTTTTTTTGGGGGGGTCTGGAAATTTCTTTATTTCACATTCATTTCTCTTTTTTTTTTTAACATCTTTATTGGAGTATAATTGCTTTACAACGGTGTGCTGCTTTAGGAGAGCTTCTCAGCTGGCCCAAGAGCAGCAAGTGGCAAAGGTAGGATGGGCCCCCCTGGAGCAGAAGCTCCTGTAAGAGTGCTGAGCAGAGCAGGACAGACGTGGCAGGGAGGGAGGGGTAAGGCCCAGGGAGTAGACTCCTGGGATGTTGAAAAGTCACCTATTTTTCATCTCTAATTTTCAGGCCCTATAGCCATTGAGGAAAGTGGGATTCTGTACACATGTACTTAGATACATACTCATGTACATATAATATATAACTAATATCTCCTAGTACACAGATACATATATGTGCATATGCACATAGGTATACACACATACATATATGTGCCTGTGGATTAAGAAACTCCTGCAATGCATATGTCTATAAGACACTCTGTAGAGGGGTTTGTATTGTATAATCACTGGAGTTACACCCATAACCGTTTCTTCTTTTGTGTTTGTTGATGCATGGAGCAATGCTCAGTCCCAGCCCCAAACACAGAAATGAGGAGCTTGGAAGGGTTTACATAACGAGAATCATGGTGAGATTTTTGGTCCCGCACTCACTAGGCTGTGGAAGGGAGTGGGAGAGCAAGGGCAGGAAGGGATGGAGGAAGGGGGGCCAGGTCCTTCCTGTCCCTCTTTGAGGACCAGCTGCAAAGTGAAGAGAGTGACCAGTCAGAGGGCAAGGTCAAGGTCAGCCCCGGCCACGCTGACGTGGGGCATGCCCAAGCTGGAGCCCTCCCCCCATTGAGAAGAGCCCTCTCATCTCAGTAGTCTATCCTTCAACCCTGGGACTTCCTGAGGACCTACTGTGTGCCTGCCTTTGCCAGGTGCTCTGGGAGACCCCAAGAAGAGAATGCTCAAGCCTCTCTGGGGTCATTTATTTAGTTATTCCATCCATGGCCATGGATCAAGCATGTCTCGGTGTGTGTCACACACCGTACTAAGCCTTGAAGAGGCACAGATGATAATACGCATTCCCTGCCCTCAGGAAGGTTACAGGCTAGTCTAGACAGCGGTCGGCCAACGACAGCCAGCAGGCCATATCCAGCCTGCAGCCCGTGTTTGTAAATCAAATTCCACTGGGCCACAGCCATACCCCCTGTTACCTGTTGTGTGTGGACACGTCCATGCTTCCAGTGACAATGCTGAGGAGTTGTGTGACGGAGGACATATGTCCTCAGAGCCGAAAATATTTACTGTCTGGCCTTTTACAGAGAGTTCGCTGACCCCTGGTCTAGAGGGCAATTGATGTGTAAATAGAAATCGAAAATTAATAAAATGAAGAGAAACTAAACAGTGTAACCAGAGTATGTGGGTCAATGAAATTGTCTTTTCCAGGTTAGTTTAACCCTTGGGCAGGGTGAAGGAACCATTGTTGCTTGTTGATGAACCATAATTCCAAATTACCCAGCACCACTTTTCAGCATTTGGCTATCTTGGGACAGTGGCAAATGGCAGCAAACAATTTGTAATTTCCAAAGACCTTCAGCCAGGTCGAATTCAGTTGACAAGTTAGATCTTTATTCGGGAACTCCCGAGCCTTGAGGCTGGGGGGCAGAGAGGAGACAGATGGCGCAAGGATGTGGCAGGAGAGAGCCTGGGGAGGTGGGAGTGGGGACAGACCACTGGAAGCCTGGAAACCTTGCAGGGGACAGGCCAGTGCCAGGCCAAACAGGAAGGTCTACGAGGGTGACCCAGGGCATCTCGAAGCCACACACTCAGGCTGCACAGAGAGTGACACTGCAGGCTTGCAAATGTAGCCAGAGGGTGTGCGTTTGTCCAGGAGAGGGTTTGAGCTTCAGTTTAGCTTAGACACCTTAGAATTAGGGTGTGCCGGTTTGCACGTTATACTTGTGAAAACATGGTTACCCTTGGAAGAGGAGGGGAGAACATCCTCCCACATTTCCTCCAAACCAGTGTAAACTAGGGCTCAGAGACATGGGCTGCAGAGGCATAACCACGATTGTTCAGTGCTCTCTCATCTAAATAATCTTTGTGCTTTTGGATTTCATATTTTCTTTCAAATTGGAGATGCAAGTTCATCTGCCTACTAACAAAACACTTTCTTCATCCCTACACTGAATCCCTCAGCAAATCTTCAAATATCTTTGCAAATCTCAAAGATATTAAGGCGTTTAACTTTTTTTTTCATTTAGACCTTTGAAGTATGCTGTGACTAGAATAATTTCAGAGTTAAAACCTGTCGACTGCATAGAAAATTAAGGAAACCGCCCATCAGCCTGGTAGCTGGGCTTATAACTAATTACTTATAGATTTTAAGTCAAATTTGAGAAAGATAAATATTTAAGTAAAATGCATAATCATTTGGAAATACCACTAAGTGTTTTGTAATTATTGTCTTGAAAGGAATCATTGCTCAGACGGTGCATTCTGTCATCTCAGATGGGCCAGGAGGGAGGGGGGGCTGCGGGTAGATGTTGGATTGTTCTTGTACATTTCTCTGAGTGTGTGTGTGTGCGCGCGTGGTATAATAAAGATATTAGGGCAATATGATGTTTGGGAACATTGAGCTCTGATTGGAAGGACCAAATGTATCACAGGAGTTTTAAGTTTCTTCATCACTTATTCACCTCTGCTCTGGCAAGAGTATCATATAGTGTGGAGGCTTGGCTGGGACTAGGTAGGGGGAATGTTCTGGAAGGAGATGAAAAAGGGAGGGAGGGTCTCAGACAACAGCATTCCTGTAGCCAGTTTGGCAGTTCACAAGTGCTTTGCCCTTCCTCCCTCTGTCTCTGCCTTTCGCCAGTTTCTGGATCTTCTCTCCTCTGAATATGCTCATGTTCTTTTTTTTTGATCTTTTTTATTTGTAATGTTTCAAAATCCTTCACCTAGATTCATTTTCTCTCTCTGAACCATTTGAAATTAAGTTGCAGACATCACCACACTTCAACCTTAATCCTTAAGCAGGCATCTCCTGGGATAAGAATATTCTTCTACAGGACTACCAAACAGCACTCACATGTAAGAAAATTAACAGTAATTCAATATCATTCGAATTTTCTCAATTGTCCCCCAAACGTCTTTTGTAGTTTGTTGTTCCTCTCCATCAATCCAGGACCCAATCAAGGTTTATCTATGACATTTTGTGGCTGTGTCCCTTTAGTGTCTTTTACCCTAGAACGACTCTCTCACTGTTTTTTGTCTTTTATGACCTTGATATTTATAAAGATTTCAAGCCAGTTGTCCTGTAAAATTTTCCACATTCTGGATTTGACAATTGTTTCCTCAGGTAGATTCTGGTTAAGCATTTCGGCCAAGAATATTATATGGGTATTGTTGTTACTTCTCATTGATTCTTACCAGAAGACACAAACCCAGGATCCTTGTGGGTGATGTTTGATTGCATGGTTAGGGCAGGGCTGCCGGATCTTGCTCTCACTTCCCCCTTGATAATTATAAATAATCTGTGGGGGAAGAATTTAAGTCCATGTGAATGTCCTGTTCTTGAATGACCACTTATCAAATCAAATGCTTTTATCACCCTTGACCTTATTCACCTGTATCAGTTATTACATTGCTGGTTACAAAATGGTGATTTTCTAATTCTATTGTTCCTTCCATATTTATTAGCTAGCATTCTCCTGGAAAGAAGGATATTTTCACCTTTTTATTCTCTCTCTCTCATTTTCTCACTCTTCTTTCCTTTCTCTCTCCCTCTCTCTCTCCTCTCTCTCTCTCCCACACACCCACCCATCTCTCTCTCATCACTATGAATGCATTAATTTTTTCAATGTGTGTTAATATTCATTATAGACATTATCCTTTTTGATGCTCAAATTGCCACAGATTGGTGCATTGAAACCTCTTCCAGTGGGTCCTATGCTTTTTATACTAGACCCAATTAATCTTTAAGTTCACCCTTGTTTTTCTGACAAAGAGAGGTGTTCCAGGCAGCCCTTGAGATTTCCAGACACTTCTCCATGTAACTTTTAGAGAGGAATGACATTCAGAAATCAATATATGGGCACTAGATGTGTTCATGGCTACTAGGGGGTCACTGCTTGTTGCTTCCAGGCCCAGTCAGTGGACAGAGCTGAAAATACACACACACACACACTCACACACACACTCTTAATGGTGTCAAGTTTCCCCTTAAAAATCGAATTACTAAATAGATAGAAGATAAATCCTCGCATCTCCCTGTTTTAGAGGGTGCAGAGAGGGAATCTTTATAGCTGCTACCTGGCTTATTCATTCAGACATTCATTCAAAAGATGATTATCAAACATCTCCACCATGACAGCCCCTGAGCCAGGCCCTGGGGGTGCAATAGGGTTGCCAGTTAAAATATAGGATCCCAGTTAAATGTGAATTTCACATAAACAACAAATAATTTTATGGTGTAAGTGTGTCCCAAATACGTATGCCCCCTGGGACATACTTATTATGTATATCAATATATACATAAATATATTAATTAGGCACCCTCTATTTTTATTTGCTAATTCTGGCAACTCTGAGATCCAAAGACCAATAAATCACCACCCCTGTCCCAAGGTGCTCACCACCAGAGGAGACGGATGAGCTGGGGATAAGTGCGAGCCATGAAGTATTTCAGGTGGTGTGCTAGGAATATGTTCTGGGCATGATGGCAGCAGGGGTGGGGCAGTGCAGTGAGGGAAATGGTTCAGGAAAGGCTGAGTTCTGAAAGCCTGTTAACAACTTCCCAACAATCTCCACAGCCCCTCCCCGCGGCGGACCAGTTAGGAAATGGGGAGACACTTCTGTGACACAGAGGATGTGGGAATAAGGGAGGGGAGGGAAGCAGGAGACCATGATGGGGCAGTCATAAGCCATGTCGTGGAGTTTGAGATTTATCCCGTAGGTCAATGAACTCCAAATATATTTTTGTTGCCCATTCCGTCCCCAAATATTTTAATAACATCTCCCAATATATGTATTTAGAAATTGAGTACATGCACAGTCTTACTAATGTACTTTGCACATAAGCATAGACTGAATCCCCTAGAGATCTATATGATAAGAACAAGCTATAAAGATACGTTCCAACACTTTCATCTCTTGCCCCCAGAGACTCTCTTGCACAGCCGTGAGACTAATGCATCCCACTTTGGGGACCCTGGTTGTAAGCCTTGGGAAATTCCATGCCCTCAAGGGAAACAAAAGGATAAAAGAAGAATTGAAAAAGGAAACATTCTGTGTTGGACTCACTGCTTGTGAATGTCCCGTTCCTGGACCAACTGTCATTTCACCAGTGGGGCCCTTAGGCAGGGGTCTGGAGGGCCTGAGTCAGGCCCATACACAGCGTCTTAGGGGGCACTTTGTGTGTAACTTCTCACCGGGTGGTGTCTTCGCAGACAGGCCTGGCACACACTCCCTGGGGCCCATTTCCTGCCTTGACTTTGCAGGAGGTTCCTCCTGGCCACCCTGCTGCCGTCTTGCCCGAACAAGGCAGTTCCGCAGTTGCAGCCAGAACGATCTTTCTAAGAAATTCAGATTGGGCGTCACCCCTATTCAGAGACTTACGAAAGGTCCCATGATATTCAGAAGAGAAATGAAACCCCTTACCACTGGTGCCTGTCTGCTCTGATTTCAGCCACCGCTCTCTTTCCCTCACTCAACCGAAAGGGCCTTCTGCTGCTTCTCAAACATTAGGGCTTCCTTCCCACCTCAGGGCCTTTGCACCTGCTGGGTCCCTGCCTGGCCCACTGTTCCCCTGATCTATGAATAGCCTGCTCACTTCAGCCCTCCCCAGAAAGATCGAGCCACATCCATCTCTCTGCAGCACCCTTAGCCCTGCATCCACCTCTCTTAGGGGCTGTGTTTTCCTCCCTTGAACTTGACATCATGTGACATAGCGTATCCTGCTTGTTTGCTTATTTGGTTTCTCAATGTCTGTCTCCTGTATAGACTGCAAGCTCCCTGGTGGCAGGGACTCCCTGTCGAGTTCACTGCAGCATCCCTGGTGTCCTGGCACCTCGTTAGTGCTCTGCGAATATGTAAAGGAAGAAAGGAAGGAGGGAGGGAGGGAGAAAGAAAGGCTCTCCTTCTACATCAGGTGTGAGGGCAACCACCCTGCTCCCAAGAAATAATCAGCAGGCACCCTCGGTGTGTGCAGACCCTTCCGCATCCAGCTGGAATATAACAAGTTCAGAGTCTGAGGAGTTTGAGCTCTGGGCACCCAGCCTTCTCCCCTGGGCAGTGGTTTCTCCCCTGCTCACTGTCACCCCCTAAAGTGCCTCTGCACCATGACCTCTGATCCCGTCCTCTCCCAGTCCTGTCATTTTCCCAGACCTCCAAATGGACAGTGGGCATTGGGGGAATCGTGTTCATAGCTTGGAGATGACCAACCATGGTCCAGTCCTGGGATCGACTGCAGGGTAGAACCTTTGACTCTTCAGAATTCTGCCACTTTTTTCCAGTTCACGAGTGGAGGGGTTTGTAACACACGTGTTCTTGGACGAGTTTCTTACCCTCTCTGAGCCTTTGTTTCCCCACGTGGCAAACGAAGCTGGAGACACCTGCCTTGAAGAGTGCTTGTGAGGGGTCAAATAGGACTCATGGGAAGTAGCAGCACAGTGCCGGGCACATGGGGCATAGGAGAGGCTCCACAAACATCCACAGTTGTATTATTACTTTTGTTGTTGTAGTTGTTACTTTTTCTTTTTTTAATCTATTTTAATTTATTTATTTTTTTAACATCTTTATTGCAGTATAATTGCTTTACAATGGTGTGTTAGTTTCTGCTTTATAACAAAGTGAATCAGTTATACATATGTCCCCATATCTCTTCCCTCTTGTGTCTCTCTCCCTCCCACCCTCCCTATCCCACCCCTCTAGGTGGTCACAAAGCACCGAGCTGATCTCCCTGTGCTATGCGGCTGCTTCCCACTAGCTACCTATTTTACGTCTGGTAGTGTATATTTTTAATTGAGGTATTATGTATGTACAGTAAAGTGTACAATCTGATGTGTTCTTACCTCCGTATACGCCACCCACATGGAGGTGGAGACCATTCCCTCCACACACACTGAGAAGTCAGTCCTTTCCTAACCTCCAGCGCTTAGTTTTGCCTATTCTTGAGTTTCATGTTGATGGAATCACTCAGCATGTGTTTTGTGTCTGGCTTCTTTTGCTCACACTGCGTCTGTGTGACCCAGGGGTCACCTATGGAGGTTGTGATTTTGTTTCGATGACTCTCCCAGCTCTGCTCTACTGCACCCTGGCCCCCACCTGGAGTATCCACGTTAGTGCCTGTCCCGGCTGCCCCAGAGAAAGAAGCCAAGTTTTACGACTTCCGCTCCAGGTTTTGAATTTACCTTGTTAATGTTCCTTTGGCAATTTCAAAGCAGTTCTTGCAGGAATCAGCTTGCATCGTCTTACAGCTACTTAAAACATGCCTTTTACATCAAAAGGCAGCATCTCCCGGGGAGCCAAGCAAGAGAGTCATAGAAGTGACAATTAGCAAGTGACACAAGAAGGACATAATTAAGCCCTGATTGCCCGGTCCCAGGAGCCTTGGTTCTGAGGGAGGGGAGCTCAGTGGAGCGCTGAGGAAGAGGCTGGAGCAGGTGAATCTGACAACTTGATGTGACTCGGATGGGCCAGGGAAGGCATGAGGGGTGGGTGACAGAGCAAGAGGAAGAAAAGAATTAATGAGAAATAAAGAATAACTTAGCAGGACAGCAAGCCCCTGGAGATGAATTCCTTCTCCAAATGTCTCATTTGTCCAAAGGAGATGAGGAAAGTCTATGGCAGAAAGTCTGGCCACAAGAATTTCATTTCCCTGGTGCTATTCAGATTCCCAATGCGATCGATAAAAGTACAATTAACGCCCCAGATCGCATCAGATATTTTTAACCTTTAGGCGGTAGCAACACGCATATTAAGGTTCTACCTCCTCGGTGCCCAGGATAAGTCATTGCCACATTTGACATTTGATGTTATAATTTTAACGTACTTTTCAAAACTCAGATAAAGATTATTTCAATTTTTAAAGCTGGGAGCCAGATGTAATTGCCTTGCTCTGGACTTTAGATCTAAATCATTCTGCCAACTCATCCTGTAGTTATTAAGGACTTTATCATTGAAATGTGTACTGCATACACTGCAGGTTAGAATGCCCCGGAGGCCTGAAAGTAAACATTTTTCCCTACGATAAGGAATGACTTTTAATATAGAAGCCATGAAAGCTTAGTTTAGTAAATCGTTCAATCAGTTAATTAATCAATCAACAAATCTGTTTGGGTGCCCACAGTGTGGCCAAAATATCGTGTTCCCTGCACCAAACAGCTTTCAATCTAAGTGGCAGGAGATAAGAAACAGACCTGGAACTTCCTGTATCTTGGTGCCTAAACCTGGGTGTACAGTGGTGCTCAATAAATGTTTGCTGAAATAAACATAGCGTGGGACCATAGTGGAAGATACAAGGTGGCACAGGACCAGCTGGACCTACTGCAGCACGTGGTTTCAACGTCCCCTCTGACCTGCGCTGCACGGGGGGTGGTCACAGGGGACTGACAGAGCTCACAGGCTGGAAGCACAAGCAGCTCTGCTCTCCTTCTTCCTGCCTCGGGGCCTGCTCTGAAGAGAGTCCACTCCGCCTGCAAGCAAGCGTAGCCCAAAAATGCAGGCAACCTGGCCCACTTGGGAGGGAGCAAGTGCCCCAGTCTCTATCCTGACGACAGTGCCCAGAGGCACTCTGTACAGCTCACAGAGGTCCCAGCAAACCGAGCCCCTGGAGCCTCAATAACTCACCTTTCTGTTGATTTTTCCTTCATACCCATTTCCCATCTGCCTTACTTTCGTTCCCTATGGAATGACCTCCCAAATAAATTTCCTGCACCCAAGTTTTAGGCTATAATTTTTGGACAACCAACCTAGACACCTAAACAAGCTCATCTCCATAAGCCATTCTAAAGGTCTGTCCTTGTTCCTTCAGAGGCGCAACTCGGAGCTAAGTGGTGGGTCGTCCCCAAGCCCATGGAGGGAGAGGGGCTTGCCTGGGCCTTGCTGTGTAGGGAGGACCAGGCCGGGGGAAGGAGACCCATTTCAGGAGACAGGACCTGGGGCACAACTGCAGAGGTAGGAGTAAGTGTGGCCTGGGCCCAGGACCGCGAGGAATCCACAAGGGGGAGAAGTGGAGTCCGGTGATCCGGCGCGCAGGATGAGGTTAGATGGAGACACCCAACCGTGGAGGGCTTGCTGTGGGCTCTGCTCCTACGTTAACGGCTGACCAAGTCATCACGAGGAAGACACACACACACGAGCACACACACGAGCGCGCGCACACACACACACACACACACACACACATGCTAAACAGACATCAGTGGCACACACACTGTGTGTGGATGCACAGACAGGTGCCGAAAGAGGTTTTCCCAGCAGCAAAAAAGGGGAATTTCAGAGTCTTTGGGGAATAAGGAGTCTTGGCCAATAAACAGCCTGAGCGCCTTTGCTTCCCACCCCTGCACCCAGACGTCATTTACTGCCCTGCTGAACCCAGAGGTGGCCGCCTAAGCTTTCTCATCACCACTCTCCAGAGAGCCGGTCTGCTAGAGCTGCCTTCCCAGATCAAGTTCAACCGCAACTCTGGGTAGTGGTGACTGTCTTCTGAGTTACATCACCCCAATAGATGATCTAGAAGGCTTTCCTCAAACATTTCCAGAGATGGGGGTTCCACTTCTCCATGAAATATCCCATGCTGTTGGTGAGCAACTCAGTGTCAAAAAGTTCTTAGAACCACCAGTTGGTCTAAGTCATTCTTCTGTATGAAGCTTAGCGGATATCGGATGGCCATTATCAGGCCCACTCTTCTCCCCAGGCAGGTCATCTCTTCTCCAGGGTAGAGAGTCTTAGTTCTTCCCAGTTGCCCTCACATCACATGCATCTGTACCCTTGGGCCTCCTAGTTTCCCTTCTCTGGATATAATCCCATTCCTCAACGCCCTCTGCCAAATGTAGCTTCTAGACCTAAGGCCAACTTTTGCTCAGTGCCTGGTGGCTGTGCTCCCCATAAGATGATTCAGACACTCTCCAACAACCCACACTTCCTGAGGTCCCTGGAGCTGTGGGGCATTCCTGACAACAAGGTCCCCCCAATTCGTACTTGGACAACTGACTGATAACTTTAATATATTCTGTTACACATGTGCTGTAATTTTCACTTTGTTTGAATTTCCTGTCATTTAATCTGCTGACATATTTGAATCTTGATCTTGTCATACAGAATATTGGCTATCCCTATAAATACTGTGTCAATTGTGGGTCTCCTTATATTAAATCACTGACTTAAAAACTGTGTCTCATAGGACAGGGCCAAGAGCAGAACCTCAGGTGTCCCACTTAGACTTCCCTCCAGAATAATGGTCATTTGTTAATCAAGTCTCTTCGATAGTGTTTTTTCCAACAGATCTGAATCCATCCAGGTCCTGCTCTCAAAAATGAAATTAGAGACTTTGTGGCACGACCAGATGAAATCCAGCTTTACCCGTGGAAAGGGTGTTTAACTTTGGGTTCATGTCCCTGGGCTTTAGGGAGTCTGTTAACTTCCCTCCCAAAATTGTATGCAAATACGTGTGTGTGTGCGTACACATGTGCATAGTCACTCACTGATTTTTTTCGGGATAGGATCCATAGATTTCTTCAGGTTCTTGAAAGGACTGAGGACCCACAAAATTTCAAGAACCACTGGTCAACAGCATTCCCTTGGAACTGCATGCAGGTTGTAATCTCCAAAATAGATCAAGATACTTTGGTTATACCAGCGTGTGTTACTCAAGAACCACTGCTGGGGCTTCCCTGGTGGCGCAGCGGTTGACAGTCCGCCTGCCGATGCAGGGGACACGGGTTCGTGCCCCGGTCCGGGAAGATCCCACATGCTGCGGAGCGGCTGGACCCGTGAGCCATGGCCGCTGAGCCTGCGCGTCCGGAGCCTGTGCTCCGCAAGGGGAGAAGCCACAACAGTGAGAGGCCCGCGTAACACACACACACACACACACACACACACACACACACACACAAGAACCACTGCTGGCCTGCTGTGATCAAGGCTCCGCTTTCCAGCTGTTCACAAACCACTGGAGGATGACAGCACTTGTTGGCTACACCAGGTCTTGGAAGGTTTCCAGGGAGACAGAGAACAACATCCTTGGCCGAAGAGTAGGGAACTGAGGGAGGTGTTCTAGCAGCCTCCTCAGGAATAAATTGAGAGTTTTGCTTTACCTTGATGATGAGAGGACTCTATGCCCAAGATGGTCCTGGAAGACGTTTTAGCCTCCTGGTCCTGAAGCAAGATAGTAATCACTTTGCAGGACTTCAAGGATTTAATGCATTCACACTGAGTAGTGTGCTTAGCCGAGCAAAGGACGTTGCCTTTAAACCTGCATCCACTGAGGTCCAGAATAGGGTAGGGATGGGGAGATGATGTGAAGAAAATTGCATCTGAAAAAGATATGTTGAACACCAAATACAGAATCAACTGGGGGAGAGCACTGAAGTTGAGAGCTGGGGCTGGTGGAAGGAGCTAGACCAGGGTGATTGCGGTGAGGGATGGGGGATTTTAAGAAACAGTCTGAGGTCTCCTGAGGGAGATTTATAACAAACCGTGTGACTTTGGGAAAGTTCTGACCCCTTGATGGGACTTAGTATCTTCTGTAAAATCCAGTGTGCGTCTGTTAGGGATGTTTCAGCTGCAAGTAATAAAATACTTGACAAGCAGTGGCTTAAGCAATAAAGATGTTCATTATCTCACGTAAGGAGAAATCCAGAGGTAGGCTGCGTTGGTGCAGCATGCCAGCGATATCATCAGAAGTTCCAATCTCTTTCTATTGCTCTGCTTTGCCATCGTGGATGTGTCGTCTTGCCACCCTGGGGTCACATAATGCCGTTCTAGGAGCCACGTCTGTGCTCAAGGCAGGAAACAGGCAGGAGCTTGAAAGACAGCACCAGCTTCACCTGAACTCTTTACAAGGAAAGTGAAGCTCCTTCAGAGTCTTCTGAAGAGACACCTAATGTTTCATTGGCTGTGTCCCCCACCCAGCTAGAGGAGCGTCTGGGAAGTGGCAAGCAGAATTGTTATGAGTGGCTTAGACCAATCACGCTCCATCGCCGGAGCCAATTGCTGCCCAGAATTAAATTAGAATTCTGTTAGCTGGGAAGAGGGAGCAACAGGCTTTAGGAAGACAGTCAACTGTGTCTGACCCACAAACCCGTGTCCCCGCGTCCCCTGCATCGGCAGGCGGACTCCCAACCGCTGCGCCACCAGGGAAGCCCTGTGACTAATATTTTGACTGATCAAAAACTGACAAGCTGTTATAGACCCACATGTGATAAACACAGCCTCTGTGTGTCCCTCTACCTTTATCCTGCCTAGCTCTGCTTCAGATGCTCTTCCGACATTTATTTCCTTCTTAAAAATTCTCCTTTCAGTCCATCCGTTGAACGTGTAAATCCTTCAAGTGTGAGATCCAGGAAGACAGCCTAATCTTGCTTTCCTTCTTCCCACAGGCCTGTCCCCCTGTGTGACAGTCAACACAGTGCCCGTATCAGTCCAGCCATGGAAGATAACTGGACAGAGATTGCTGAGGCTTCCTAGAGCCCCGTACGACTCCTACTCAGGACCCCAGCTGTGACCACCAGGTAAGGGACCAAGGCTCATGACCATCGTGAGGAAAAGCTGTCCACATGGTCAGGAGACCTCCTGGTTCTTGTCCCAGAGTTCAGAGGTGCCTCCTCGGTTAAAGTTTCCCACATATGTGCCCAGGACTGGGCTCGAATCACATGCCAGCCAGCCAGGCTTCTGGAGAGAGAATTTATTACCGAGATAACTCCCTACAAGTCCCTGCTCATCTGACCCAAGCACGCCCCAAAAGCCTCCACTGCCACCACCTCAATTCTGTAACTGTGCAGCATTTCATTTCAAATTGATTCTGCCGTCTTCAATTTTACTCCTCGGAATCACACAGGTCAATGCCCCCACCTTTGATCAGTTCTATGTCATCTGCACCACTTTTTTCATTTCCTCCTAACATCTGTATAATAGTATTGTCATATTTTTAAACGGACTGTCCATTCGCACTTAAATACATTAAAAAGCATAAAACTTTAGATCACTGTCCTTCATGGAAAACAAACATTATCTCCCCTAAATAGAAAGTAACTGTAAAAATAAATGCAATGAAAACAAAACAATGGCGACCTGATGCTGCATGATACACAGTATTTGGGTAGAAAAGTGGGAAAGCAGCAGATTATTAGGACCATAGGAGGAGATACCAGCCCCTGACAGGGCGTCGAGTGGTGGCACCTGTGAGTGAAGATTGGGGGAAAGATTGAGATTCAATTATTCAGCTCAGTCAGAGGTGCCTTGGTCTCTGTTTGACTGAAATGAAAGATCGCCAGAAGAGGGATCAAAGTTCACAATCCAGTATTATCTGTTTCCTCTCTGGCTGGTGTTCTGTTCTAATGTATTGGACACCTTATGATGCCTGGTACTTCAGTCTTTGAATTTCCTGGTGTTCTGGGAAGGTTGGGGATGAGAATAGGGGACCTTTTGTACTCAGGCAGGAAGAACTGCTTTTCCTTGTTCAACTTGGAGTCAGGATTCTTGGGCCAAAATTATGGCCGCAACATTCTTTTCCCAGGGGCTGCACCCATGTATTTGGGTATGACTGCAAACCCCACGGTTTTCCCAAGGCCAAGGTGGGGGGCCAGGCATGGCTGCGGGAGAGAGTGCAGTTGATGGGGTTTTCCACAAAGGTGATAAAAGGAGGAGAGGAAGCTTCTAAAGTAGGTGAAAACATGTCAGCAACAGTTCTAACGATGCAGAAGCCTACCACTAAGAGAGAAATGACAAAGAAATCGAAGGAAGTTTCGTAACTATCACTTTTTGCCCACTTGAGTCCTTCAAGGCAGGGTGGCTTTCGATGCCCAGGTATATGGGCCAGGAAGAAACTCTATATGTTGCAAATGATGCAACCGACAAGGGATTCATCTCCAAAATATACAAACAATTCATACAGCTCAATATCAAAAAAAAAAAAACCAATCAGAAAACGGGCAGAAGATCTAAGCAGACATTTGTCCAAAGAAGACAGGCACATGAATAAATGCTCAACGTTGCTAATTACTAGACAAATGCAAATCAAAACTACAATGAGGTATCACCTCACACCGATCAGAATGGCCATCAGCAAAAAGTGTACAAATAATAAATGCTGGAGAGGGCGTGGAGAAAAGGGAACCCTCCCTCACTGTTGGTTTGAATGTAAACTGATACAGTCACTATGGAGAACAGTATGGAGGTTCCTTCAAAAACTAAAATAGGGCTACCATATGATCCTGCAATCCCACTCAGGGGCATATGTCCAGAAGAAACAATAATTCAAAAAGATACATGCACCCCAATGTTCACTGCAGCACTATTTACAATAGCCAAGACCTGGGAGCAACCTAAGTGTCCATGGACACTTGAATGGATAAAGAGGATGTGGTACATATATACAATGTATATATACAATGGAATATTCCTCAACTATAAGAAAGAATGAAATAATGCCATTTGCAGCAACATGGAGGGACCTAGAGATTATCAAACTAAGTGAAGTAAGCCAGAGAAAGACAAATATCACACACCGCTTATACATGGAACCTAAAAAATAAAATACAAATGAATTTACATTCAAAACAGAAATAGACGCACAGACATAGAAAACAAACTTATGGTAACCAAAGGGGAAAGAGCAGGGAGGGATAAATTAGGAGTTTGGGATTAACATATACACATTATAATACATAAAATAGATAACCATCAAGGACCTATTGCATAGCACAGAGAAATATACTCAATATTTTGTAATAACCTATAAGGGAAAAGAATCTGAAAAAGAACATATGTATAACTGAATCACTTTGCTGTACACCAGAAACTAACACAACATTGTAAGTCAACTATACTTCAATAAAAAAAGAGACTCTTTATGAGAAAATGTCCGCTGAGAAGCTCTTGCAATTGAGGCATAAGGAATGGAAACAGAAAGCAGTATCTGTGAAACACTAGGGGCCTGGGAGTCATGCTTAGGACTCAGCCAGGCACAGGTTTGACTTCTAGCTTTGGCATTTACTAGCTGTGTGACCTTGGGAAAGTTCCATAATCTCTCTGAGCCTCATCAACACAGTGAGGGTGGTAATACCTACCTCATGGGTTGTTGCCAGAATTAAACAAAAAAGCACATATAAAATACCAAGTGTAGTGCCTGGCCCAGAGTAGATCATCATTAGCAGTATTATTATTACTATTGTTATTATTATTATTGTCATGTGACTTGGATTTATTTGACAAGGTGGGGCTAAACTGGTCCTATTTCCTAAATAAACCAACAAAGATTCAAATAAAGAGAAGCCAAGAGCAATTTGTTCTGTGACCAAAAGGAAAAACAAAAACCAGAAAAAAGAATCCACCCCGCCCCCCTCCCCGTGAGAAGGGTAAGGGGACAAAGGCGTGAGTTTCAGGGACCCCACCTGGCACCAAAGATGCCTCCATGGGTGGAAAACAAATGGAGGCTTTCAGGAGTGGTAAAGATTAGAGCGAGGATTGCATTTTAAAGACATCGTTCTTGGTTAAAAAGGGGGGGAAAGAGGAGAAATTAAAGCAGTTGGGTTTGGGAGGAAAATATAGCTAGTTTTGTAATCTGCCATTTGGAAAATCAAATCTGTATCAGGAAAGAAAGCCGTGAGCTGAGGCAAGACTGAGGTTTCTCGGAGACAGCTTCATTTGTAAGTTTTGTGCTTCTCTTGAAGGTCACTCGTTCCAGGGACTTCATCCCACTTGGCAAACAGAAGACAGATCTGCAGTCCCTTCGCTGGAGCAGGTTCTCCACGGAAACAATAAATGTGAGGGGCAAGCAACACCCCTTAAGAGGTCTAAATTGAATTGCATTGACTTTTTACAAAGCCACAAATTGCTTATCTTATTCGAGTGCCTGCCTGAGTGTTTGCTTTTCGATGAGCTCAGTACAAAGATACCTTGAAGTTTGGCAGTGGCTTGAGTCGCCCAGTTTGAACCGTCAGTGGTGGGGCTCAGGGCAAGGTGGAGGGGCACGAGCCTTCCGTATTTCCCCTGCATTCACCAGGGCCAAGGGGAGCCAAGAGGGGGTCATCCTAAAAGATGATCCTGAAAGACCCAGGTCCTGCGAGGACGGGCCCATTCTGCCACTAAAATGCAGCTATCAATACAACCCAGCTCACTTGCGAGGGCCAAATAAGACAACAGATGCACTTTCCAGATTTAGGGAGTCTATAGGGAGAAACAGAAATTCCAGCCAAACACCATGTGTGTCTGAAGCTTTGTTTGTAAGCAGGAGAGAGAGAGAGAGAGAGAGAGTGCGTGTGTGTGTTAGGGAGGGAAATAAGACAGTGAAATTAGATGTTGGGCTGCCTCAGTGGTTCTCAGCCTGGGCTGCACAGAAGAATCATCTGGGAAGCTTTTTTTTTTTTTTGCGGTACACGGGCCTCTCACTGTTGTGGCCTCTCCCGTTGCAGAGCACAGGCTCTGGACGCGCAGGCTCAGCGGCCATGGCTCACGGGCCCAGCCGCTCCGCGGCATGTGGGATCTTCCCGGACCGGGGCACGACCCGTGTCCCCTGCATCGGCAGGCGGACTCTCAACCACTGCTCCACCAGGGAGGCCCTGGGAAGCGTTTTGAAGCTTTCTGGCCACGCTCTGGCCATTAAATCAGAATCTCTTGGTGGGTTTGTGTGGAGGATGGGTGTTGCTTCAGGAATCATAATTCTTATTCTTCCTTCACCTTGATTCTAACAAGGAGATTGGATTTCAGACCACCAGACTAACTGAATAAGGAGTAAAAAAAAGAACATGGTTTGTCCCATTTGTTTAAGAACGTTGCTGTCACTGGGTTTTATTGAGACAATGACTCTCATGTTGGAAGTAGGTGTGGCCCCATCAGTGACAGGTACCAACAATGTCATTCCCTGTACCACTGAGACGGGAGGGGCCAGGGCATCAGAGAGGAGCCAGAGCTGAAAGACAGCTTCTGAGAGCCTGGAGAGGGGACACTTTTGATTTGTACTTGGGGACACCAGGCCGTCTAGGAAGACACATGTAAGGGGTTCAGATGGCATCGGACACAAAGGTCTGGCCTTCACTGGGGATCCTACAATTTGCATGGGCTCCTCTCACACCAGGCATGAGGGCCACTCTGTTCGTTCCATTACTGCCTCTTCTCCCCAAATGCAAGGAACAGTGGCCACAACCATATCCTGCCTGATTCAGTCCAGGTGTTATGCCTGGAAACACTCTCATGCCAGCTCCTTGGAAGACTCTACCTACCTTAGCTTCCTTCTGGAATTCTTTAGATCCCAGAGTGGGACGGGGGGAAAAGGCTGTGAAGAACACACTGTATGAAGGCATTTAAACTACATAATCTGCTTTGCTCACCGAGACAATGCATTTTAATGTTGGAACAGACCTGTCCTCATAGGACATCGGTTTTATAGCTGACAGTGGCTATCTTTCCCTCCCACCTTCTCCTTCTCTCTTACAACACATACACACCCCCAGGTGTTCACTTATAAACCCAAAGATACAGCCCTCCAAGCCCTTGTATCAGACTAACAAAACCTTTCTTAAAGGTCTTGCCTACATTTTTGAATCTTTAATGATGCAGTTCCAGGCACTGCACTGGAAATGTTTTGCACTGAGGGTTATAAAGGAATTTCTCTTTAAATAAAGAACACAGACTTTCCCAGTATTATAAAGGGACAACTCTGAAAAGAGGTAGCTCACAAACCTAGAAGTGTCTGATACTTTCTGAAAATTTTCCTCCTCCTTGGGAGAGGCAAAATGTCCTCTGATTGGTCTCGCCTCCTACCCACATCTGAAGGAGACTAACAATCACTATTGTTAGTACAACGTTTTGTAGTTCCCAAAGAACCACAATATCATTTGATCCCACAGATACATCCTATTGGTCCTGTTTTACAGCTGAAGAAATTGAACCCCAGAGAGGTTATCCAAGTATTCATTGAGTCTGTACCATGTACCATCACTGTAATAGATGGACAGGTAGCCCCACCCTCTTGCCTCCATGGAGCTTACAGTTAGGGGAAGGCTGGTCCCAGGGACATGGTCATATCAACAGCAGATCCTCAATAGTGGACCTGGCCAGCTGTGCCAGTGCCTCCCCCAAACACCACAGGCTATTCAGTGCTTATCCTCAGGTCCCAGGACCCGACTGTGAAAGAGATCTGTGATAAATCAACATCACACAGGCTGCAGTGTTCGTGATTTCTGTTGCCTCTCCCTGCGTCATGTACTTGTTACAAGAGCTGAGATTTTTATAAGACAATCAACCAAGGGGTAGGGACTACAACAGAAATCAAGGACCTAAATTTCCAAAACTCAACTCACCCTCGACTTGGAAGTCTCCTTATTCCGTTATAGTTATGTTGTCCATTGTAAAGTCCACATTCACCTACGAATGAATAGATAGCTATATTTCTACAAAAAAAAAAAAAAAGTGCTGAGAGACATTAGTACTCAGGGCCTTTGCACAGGCTGCTTCCTTAGCTTGTGTCCCTTCTGCAGCCTCGTGTCCTGTCTGCCCTTTGACGGCGTAGGTTTCTCCCACGTATCCCAGTCCCAGAGGCCTTTTCTGACCTCACCTGGCAGCGTGAAAGGAGACCTCCTCTGTAACAGGGCTGAGTACCCACCTCTGTTCTGGCACTGACTGCATCACTGGAGAGCACCTGTGGATGGGCCTGCCTCATCTCCCAGGCTGTGAGCTCTGAGGGGAGGGTCTAGGTGCGCTCAGCCCTGAGCACAGCCAGTGTTTAATAAATGAACTCACTACACTGCACGTGTGCCCACGAGTCTGCACACGCGGAGCCAGGCAGCGGGGTGGGTTTCTGCCTGGGGACCACTCCCCAGTGCTTCCCTGGCCTTCCGGCCACGCCCCCTGGGCCCTGTGGAACCGACTTGGCGGCCAGGTGAGAATCTGCCGCATGCCCTGCCGGTGACCGCGGAGGCCTGAGTGATGGCGCTGCGGGCCCAGGCGCAGAGTGGCAGGGAGGCAGCGCAGGATACCTCCACGCCCATCTCCCGTGAGCGCTAACAAAGACCAGTCCAAGGCAACCGCTGGAGGGCTTTGCCTGTTTAATTGTTAAGTAGCAGACTGATTGCTCTGAAGTTGACAAGTAACAGGCAGTGAGGCAGCAGGTGCTTTAGACAGCTCGACTGGGGGCTAGAAGGGGGCCGGCGTGTCTCTGGGGCCTCACCACCCAGAGCGGGGAGGTCCTGTCTTGATGAAAGCTGACCCTTGGTCCAGGCCCTTGTTATCTCGGTTCCCTTTTGAGAAAAAGGTAAGAAGCCCTCGGCTCTGTGAACATTTCCAGGCTTCGCCCAAAGCATGGGCTCCCGGCCCCCAGGACCAGCACAGTGGAGGCCCCCGCCAGGGTGAATTAACAGTTTTATTAGGGGGCGGAGCGGGCAGCCTTCTCGGTGGGAAATGGAACTCCCTGTGCTGGGCACGGGGGGAGTTGAGGGCTCTCTTAGCTCAAGTTCCCTACTCTGGGACACCTTCTGCAGTGACACCTGCCCCCTCCCCAGTGCCATGTGTGCAGTCTCCCAATTCCTCCAGCACCTGCTGGAGCCCCCCTGCAGCCAATAACATCAGCCCACACCAGCACCTCCAACGGACTCCACTAGCAATGTTTTCTCAGAAAACAGAATAGGTTTGAATGAAACCTTACCTGAAGTCCAGTATCTATGTGAAACAGGTCAGGCGGAAGCAGGGAAGGGGGCTCTCCCACCACATCGCCCTCGGGTCCCGGCACACAGCCTGAGGGACACCAGGCCCTCGCCCTGCGTTCAGCGTGGCATCACGTGCACGTGCTATCGTGATCTGTGTCAGCTGTTCAATCGGTTCATCTGTGTGAGTGCCGCCACCCAGCGAGGCGATAGGCCATAGATCAGGCCTCGCAGGTTGACGGCTAGTGCAGTGCCGGGCCCCACGTGCGTGGCCCTCCACAGGCTACCGCCAGAGAGCTGACAGTCACTGCCAACCAGCTTTCCCACCCTGCGCCCTTTCCTTTGGATGTTCAAACAAATATATGCTGCCCAAAGGCCAATGTGCTTACACCAACTTATATCAGTGAACGAGATCAGTGCTAAGGAAATGTGTGAGACTTGGCTTCTGAGCTCTACCCCAGAGCATCTCAGGCTGGATTCTGTGTGCATGCATGAGGTGGGGGTGGGCATGCTGGGGACTCCCCTGGGCTGCCGCAGAGAGGAAAATGCCTTTGCTCATCTTGATTCCACTCCCCCTCCTGAAATGAAAGTATTCATTCATATAAAGCACTTACCTTGGTCAATGACTTGCAAAAAATAATACTCCACAAATGTGAATAATAATTTGATCATAGGAATTATTTGTAATAATTTGTTGCGTAATTATTACTACCCAGAAAGCCCCCCCATGACCCTCCTCCCATCCAAATCCTTCCCACTCTTGATTCAACATGTTTTACTACAGTGAGATTGTAAGAATTTCTCTTTTTTTAATGTTATCTGCTGCAAGTAAATGTTTGTGGTCTTTACAATTACTCCTACCGTTACACAACAAATAAATAATCAGGAGAAATGCAAAAAAAAAAATCTTTTCTACTCTTCTTTACCAGCCCCACCTCCTCCAGGAAGCCCTCCAACCTGCATCTACCTTCCTCGACCTTCCTTCCTCCCTGTTTGCTTTCACTGATTCTCGTCCAACATTGCTCCTCCTGGGACATATGCCTTAGCTCCTGTGCTGGAGCAGAGGAGCTCTGAGGGTGGGCCCCTGCCCTCTGTACCTCCCACACAGCCTAGCTGAGGACAGAGTAGGCAGGAGAGGTAGAGAGGAGGATGGATTTTTCCAAGAGTATCTATCTGAGCTACTTTTCTCAGTTCTTCTCCTCATAGCTCAGTGGAAGGGAAGGGCAATGTCCTTTTATGGACGCACACTGGCTGGTCCAAGATAAGGGAATGGGAGATAGATAGAGGGAGAAGGAGTAGGGTAGCAGCCAAGATTTTGTCCTGTCTGATCCATCTTACCAAGCAGGAATTGTATAACAGTTCCCTGCTCTGGGGAGATTGCTGTGCCCCAACCTGAAGTGATGGGGACCCGAGGAGCCCAGGAGTGGAGGGGGACAATCTCAAGGGATACGCCCTTCTTCCTTCCTCTGAAAGCCTCCCTGGAATGACTGATTAGTTTGGGAGCCCTCCTCTGTGCCCTCAGAGCCCCCTGGGCCTTCCTTTATGCTAGAAGGCATCATGTGGGATTCTACCTGCTCACCCCTCCCCTCCTGCTTCCGACTGTGAGCTACTCGAGGCAGGAAATGGACCTCACTAATGGTACTAGAATGTTGATTGAATATGACGTGGGTAGGAGAATGGATGGATGGAATGATGAGTACCAGAGTTTGTTCAAATCTCAGCCCAGTCCCCAAACCAGAAGGAAATGTTTAAGAAATGTGCTTTGGGGTAAGGAAAAAAACAAACCAACCTGGATTTGAACCCTGCGCATCCTACACTTTTGTAAAGCATTTATCCAAGTATTTCTCCATTTTTATTTGAAATGCTTTTGGGTTTTATTCTGGATGTGTAGGCATTCTTTACATATTCTGAATATATTTGTCATACACATGTATTGTTATTATTGCTCTCCCAGCCTATAGTTTGCTCTACTTTTTCTTAACAGTATTTTTTGATCAGAAGAAGTTATTAATTTTTTTCTATTTTTTAAAAATTTATTTATTTATATTTTTGGCTGCATTGGGTCTTCGCTGCTGTGCGCGGGCTTTCTCCAGTTGAGGCGATCAGGGGCTACTCTTTGCCGCAGCGCGCGGGCCTCTCATCGTGGTGACCTTTCCTGTTGTGGAGCACGGGCTCCAGGCATGCAGGCCTCAGTAGTTGTGGCCCGCAGGCTCCAGAGCGCAGGCTCAGCAGTTGTGGCGCACGGGCCCAGCTGCTCCGCAGCACGTGGGATCCTCCCGGACCAGGGCTCGAACCTGTATCCCCTGCATTGGCAGGCGGACTCCTAACCACTGCGCCACCAGGGAAGCCCAGAAGTTATTAATTTTGATGAAACCTATTTCATCAACTTTTTTCTTTTATTAACAGTACTTCTTATGTCCTATCTAAGAAATCTCTGCCTACTCGTAAGGTGTCAAAGTTTTGTTTTGGTTAAGTTTTTTTTTTCTAGAAATTTTTAATGTTAGCTTTGATGCTTTATTCTATTATCTACTTCATGAGAGATGCCGATCTGCAGGGCTTTTTTTTTTCCTAATATCTTTGTCTGGTTTTGGTAATGCAGACTAATGTTGGCCTCATAAAGTGAATTGGGGAGTAAAGTCTATTCCTCTATATTCTGAAAGAGCTTGTGTAAGATTGGTACCATTTCTTAAGTGTTTGAATTGACTTATGAATTTACCAGGGTCTGAAGTTTTTTCCTTGAAAAAGTTTTTGAAAACAAACTCCACTTATTTGATAAGTAGAGGCTTATTCAGATATGCTGTTTCATCTTGGGTCAATTTTTTTAGTTGTCTTTTTAAAACTTTGTCTTTTTTTATATATGTTCTTGAATTTATTGGCATAAAGTTGCTAATAGTCTTCTAATGTCTGTAAGATCTGTAGTGATATATCCTTTTGCAGTCCTGATATTGGTAGCTTGTATTTTCTGCTTTTTTGTATTTATTTATTGAAGTATAGGTGATGTACAATATTATATAACGTACAGGTGTACAATAGAGTGATTCACAATTTTTAAAGGTTATAGTCCACTTATAGTTATAATAAAATATTGGCAATATTCCCCATGTTGTACAATATATCCTTGTAGCTTATTTTATACCTAATAGTGTGTAACTCTTACTTCCCTACCCCAAACTTGCCCCTCCCCCTTCCCTCTTCCCACTGCTAACCACTAGTTTCTTCTCTATATCTGTGAGTCTGGTTCTTTTCCATTATATTCAATAGCATTTCTCCTTTTTCTTGATCACCATCTCTGAGGGTTTAGCAATTTTATTAATCTTTTCAAAGAACCAATGTTTGCCTTTCTTAATATTCTCTATTGTTTGTTGTATATTTCATTGTTTTTTGCTTCTATATTTATTCACTTTCCTTTATGTCTTTTTTCTTCTTAAGGTGGAAATTTTATTCTTAACTTAAAATTTTGCTTCATTTTTATAAACAGACCAATCACAAGCATGGAAATTGAAACTGTGATTTAAAATCTTCCAACAAACAAAAGTCCAGGACCAGATGACTTCACAGGTGAATTTTATCAAACATTAGGGAAGAGCTAACACCTAACCATCTCAAACTCTTCCAAAATATAGCAGAGGGAGGAACACTCCCAAACTCATTCTATGAGGTCACCATCACCCTGATACCAAAACCAGACAAGGATGTCACAAAGAAAGAAAACTACAGGCCAATATCACTGATGAACATAGATGCAAAAATCCTCAACAAAATACTAGCAAACAGAATCCAACAGCACACTAAAAGGATCGTACACCATGATCAAGTGGGGTTTATCCCAGGAATGCAAGGATTATTCAATATATACAAATCAATCAATGTGATAAACCATATTAACAAATAAAGGAGAAAAATGATATGATCCTCTCAATAGATGTAGAAAAAGCTTTCGACAAAATTCAACACCGATTAGTGATAAAAATCCCTCCAGAAAGTATGCATAGAGGGAACTTACCTCAACATAATAAAGGCCATATATGACAAACCCACAGCCAACATTGTTCTCAATGGTGAAAAACTGAAACCATTTCCACTAAGACCAGGAACAAGACAAGATTGCCCACTCTCACCACTATTACTCTTCATAGTTTTGGAAGTTTTAGCCACAACAATCAGAGAAGAAAAAGAAATAAAAGGAATCCAAATCAGAAAAGAAGAAGTAAAACTGTCAGTGTTCACAGATGACGTGATTCTATACATAGAGAATCCTAAAGATGCTACCAGAAAACTACTAGAGCTAATCAATGAATTTGGTAAAGTAGCAGGATACAAAATTAATGCATAGAAATCTCTTGCATTCCTATACACTAATGACGAAAAATCTGAAAGAGAAATTAAGGAAACACTCCCATTTACCATTGCAGCATAAAGAATAAAATCCCTAGGAATAAACTTACCTAAGGAGACAAAAGACCTGTATGCAGAAAACTATAAGACACTGATGAAAGAAATTAAAGATGATACAAACAGATGGAAAGATATACCATGTTCTTGGATTAGAAGAATCAACATTGTAAAAATGACTATACTACCCAAAGCAACCTACGGATTCAATGCAATCCGTATCAAATTACCAATGGCATTTTTCACAGAACTAAAACAAAAAGTTTCACAATTTGTATGGAAACACAAAAGACCCTGAGTAGCCAAAGCAATTTTGAGAAAGAAAAACGGAGCTGGAAGAAACAGGCTCCCTGACTTCAGACTATACTACCAAGCTACAGCCATCAAGACAGTATGATACTGGCACAAAAACAGAAATATAGCTCAATGGAACAGGATAGAGAGCCCAGAGATAAAGCCACACACATATGGTCACCTTATCTTTGATAAAGGAAGCAAGAATATACAATGGAGAAAAGACAGCCTCTTCAATAAGTGGTGCTGGGAAAACTGGACAGCTACATGTAAAAAAATGAAATTAGAATGCTCCCTAACACCATACACAAAAATATACTCAAAATGGATTAAACACCTAAATGTAAGGCCAGACGCTATAAAACTCTTAGAGGAAAACATAGGCAGAACACTCTATGACATAAATCACAGCAAGATGCTTTTTGACCCACCTCCTAGAGAAATGGAAATAAAAACAAATATAAACAAATGGGACATAATGAAACTTAAAAGCTTTTGCACAGCAAAGGAAACCATAAACAAGACCAAAAGACAACCCTCAGAATGGGAGAAAATATTTGCAAATGAAGCAATAGACAAAGGATTAATCTCCAAAATTTACAAGCAGCTCATGCAGCTCAGTAACAAAAAAACAAACAACCCAATCCAAAAATGGGCAAACAAACAACCCAATCCAAAAAAGACCTAAATAGACATTTCTCCAAAGAAGATATACAGTTTGCCAACAAACACATGAAAGAATGCTCAACATCATTAATCATTAGAGAAATGCAAATCAAAACTACAATGAGATATCATCTCAATCGGTCAGAATGGCCATCATTAAAAAATTTAGAAACGATAAATGCTGGAGAGGGTGTGAAGAAAAGGGAACACTCTTGCAATGCTGGTGGGAATGTGAATTGGTACAGCCACTATGGAGAACAGTAAGGAGGTTCCTTAAAAAACTAAAAATAGAACTACCATACGACCCAGTAATCCCACTACTGGGCATATACCCAGAGAAAACCATAATTCAAAAAGAGTCATGTACCAAAATGTTCATTGCAGCTCTATTTACATAGCACGGAGATGGAAACAACCTAAGTATGCGTCAACAGATGAATGGATAAAGAAGGTGTGGCACATATATACAATGGAATATTACTCAGCCATAAAAGGAAACAAAATTGAGTTATTTGTAGTGAGGTGGATGAACCCAGAGTCTGTCATACACAGTGAAGTAAGTCAGAAAGAGAAAAACAAATACTGTATGCTAACACATATATATGGAATCTAAATAAAATAAATGAAATTGTTCTGAAGAACCTAGGGGCAGGACAGGAATAAAGACGCAGATGTAGAGAATGGACTTGAGGACACGGGGAGGGGGAACAGTAAGCTGGGATGAAGTGAGAGAGTGGCATGGACATATATACACTACCAAATGTAAAATAGATCTCCAGCATGGAGCAAAATGTCCCCTTCAATAACTATTGCATGTTGACTAAAGATCTCATGTTAAAAGACTAATGAGGAGGAGAAAGAGTCTACCTTGTTTTCATGGCAACAAATTAAAATACTTGTAAATTTTTTTAAAAGTTTCTTCTTTTCTAGTATAAGTATTTAAAGGTATAAATTTCTCTCTAGGGGCTTCCCTGGTGGCGCAGTGGTTGAGAGTCCGCCTGCCGATGCAGGGGACACGGGTTCTTGCCCCGCTCGGGGAAGATCCCACATGCCGCGGAGCGGCTGGGCCCGTGAGCCATGGCCGCTGAGCCTGCGCGTCCAGAGCCTGTGCTCCTCAACGGGAGAGGCCACAGCAATGAGAGGCCCGTGTACCGGTAAAAAAAAAAAAAAAAAAATTCTCTCTAAGCAGCTCTTTAGCTGTATCATACACATTTTGAAATGTTGCTGTGTTCTTTGTTATCATTCCATTGGAAACATTTTCTAATTTTTCTTGTAATTTCCTCTTTCACCCTTGGATTATTTAGAAATATGTTGTAAAATTCCAAATATTTGGAATATTTCTAGATATTTGTTTTAAGTGAATTCAAATTTAATTCCTTTTCAGTATAAGAAAACATATATGTAAAGTTTCACTGTTATTGATACTTAATTTTATGGCTAGTATGAGTTCTAGGTTAGTGTTTTCTATGCACATAAAAAGAATGTGTATGTTGCAGTTGGTAGGGGCAGTGGTCTATAAATGTTAATTAGGTCAAATTTGTAGCTAGTGTTGTTCAAATCTCCTGTATCCTTGCTAATTTGTCTACATGTTCTATCAGTTACTGAGAGGAGAGTGTTAAAATCTCCTAATATTATTGTTGGTTTGAATATTTTTCCTTTTATTTCTATCAGTTGTTGTTTCATGTGTATTAAAATCCCATTATTCAGTGCAGAGACAACATTTGACTGCTGAACTAGCCTTTTTGTTTTCAGCATTAGGAAAGTCTCTTCATCTCTAGCTAACAATGCTTATCTTGTAATTTACTATGTCTGATATGAAAATAGGCACACAGCAGCCTTCTTACGCTTACCGTTTCCACTGTACGTTTTTACATCCTTTTGCTTTCAATACATCTGTGTCTCTACATTTAAAGTGTAGAGGTTTTTGTACCTATCATATAGTCAGGTCTTTTTTAATCTGGTCTAAAAATCTCTGCATTTCTATTGGAGGTAAAATTATTTACATTTAATGTAATTACTTATATACTTGAGTTTAAGTCTACTATCTCCCTATTTGCTTTCTTCATTTTATAATTTTTTGTTCCTCTGCTACTATTTTCTGGTCTTTCATGCTAATCAAATATTTTTTTTAATATTTTATTTTATAGAGTTACCATATGATCCAGCAATGTCACTCCTGGAAAAGACAAAAACTCTGATTCGAAAAGATATGTGCACCCCCAATGTTCATAGCAGCACTATTCTCAATAGCCAAGACATGGAAGCAACTTAAATGTCCATCAACAGATAAATGGATAAAGAAGATACTATATATATAGATATAGATATAGATATATATACACACACACATACATAAATACAGTGGAATATTACTCAGCCTTAAAAAAAGAATGAAAAATGCCATTTGCAGCAACATGGATGGATGGATGGAGATATCATATGATATCAATTATTTGTGGAATCTAAAAAAAAAGATACAAATGAACTTATTTATAAAACAGTAACAGACTCACAGACACAGAAAGCAAACTTACAGTTACCAAAAGGGGAAGGGAGGGAGGGATAAATGAGAAGTTTGGGATTAACAGATATACACTACTAGTTATAAAACAGATAAACAACAAGGACCAACTGTATAGCACAGGGAACTATATTCAATATCATGTAATAAACTATAATGGAAAAGAATCTGAAAAAATATACATATACATATATATGTATTATGTATAACTGAATCAGTTTACTCTACACCAGAAAGTAACACAACATTGTAAATCTACTATAATTCAATTAAAATTTTTAAAATAAAAAAGAACATGAGGTAAACTGTCATGGAGACTTCTGCCCATGTATCATCCCATGCAGCTTCCTCCCCTCTGGTACCCTTCCTTGCAAATTTCAGATGCTTCCATCTCTGCATTCTCAGCTCATTGAGATCACCACTTTCACTCTTTATGAGCTCCACCTCCCTGTATCAAAATCAGAAACATGATCCCAGGAAGAAAATCAAGGCAAACCTTGGAGCACATTCATGTGTTTTCCTTCTCTCAGGAATCAATATCCTATGCTTCCTGCTGTCCAATGTCTGAAAGCAGTTGCTTTATATATTTTGTCCTGTTTTGTAGTTTCTTGCTTTTTGTGGGTAGGTAAATCTAAAGCCAGTTACTTCATCATGACTAGAACAATTTCTGGAAGCAAAGTCTGGGAAATGAATTTTGAAAATGAAGACGAAAAACAGGGCTGCATTTCTTCTTGTGCCTCTGTGAAAACTAGAAGGTTCTTCCCTGCCTAGAGAGATACAAAAGTGATCTTCCTCTGGGCAGGGCAATTAACCATAGGTTCCTCCTTTTCTGGACTGACACCTCCTGCCAGAATACATGGATTGGTAAAGGGAGTGGAGGATGGTTTTCAGCACTCATTCAGTCTTTCTGGCTCTAGTACTTTTGTGTAGTTCATAACCTATACAAGAGTAGTCAGTAGCCCTGGGGAGAAGAACATTCCTGACTATGGTGCTTTGCCCAAGGCAAGTAGTCTACAAAAGAACACCTCACTCTGACTTTTTTTCTTTGTGACAGACCATTGTTATTTATAAGTTATGAATGTATAGTGTGTGTGACTTTGCCAAATTGGAAATATTATTCTGGAGGTTTAGGGAGGTCCCCAAAGAATAAGTTATGAAAGAGAACCTGAAGCTAGGAGCAAAGCTAAAAGCTTAGCCTGTGAAACTTGAACCTTCACTGAGCTCTGCATAGATTAGACATCTGTGTTCTGTAAACGTTTTGAACTTGTTTTATTGATCGAGGATGGGGTGTGGGGAGAGGACCAAGGCACAGAACAAGGAGACTTGTCCAGGACCCCAAAAGGCCAGATGAGAAACAAGACCCAGGGATATTTCTGCCTCTATTGAGGCAATGGGGCATTGCCTATAGACAAGGCTTTCTTGATCTCAGCCACTTCGCATTCAAGCTTCCCAGTTTCATGGCAAAAGGTGTCCTCCCTCTGAAGACAATATTATGACATGATTTTACCTCATTATAGAAAGAATGAAGGCCTTGGAGACTGAATAAATGGGTTCCCTGCTCTACCACTTACTAGATGCATGGCCTTGCATACGTTATTTAATCTCTCTTGGCCACAGCTTCTCATACACAAAGCTGGGGATTAATAATGCCTACCTCTCAGGGTCTTCGTGAGGATTAATTAAGACACTGTATGTAAAAGCCTTCGTACAATGTCAACATGTATAAATGCTTAATAAATGCTCCCTGATCCTTGATAGCAGCAAAATTAGTGGCAGCTGGTTTAAAAGAAGTGAAGTGTTGAGTGATATCATGCACACTTCTCACCTCATGACCTGCAAGTACAAAATTCAGGTAAAGAGGCATCAGTGTTTTATCTTTCCCTCCTCCATAGGACAGCCTTGTCTATATCAAGTTATGACCTGACCAAATGGAGGACAGAAAAGCGTGAGTATGGCTGAGTGGAGAAAGAGGGTGTCTGACCATGGAAAGAAGAACTGGGGGCTCCTTTGTACTTGTAGAAATTCATAATTCTGTAATAGGCTGATGTTGTGTCCCACCTCTCCCCCTGACCTTGCTGGACCTCAAGAACTCAGGGAAGGATAGAGTGAGATCGGGCAATGTCTCAGCTCCATTTGGAAGAGAAATATTGTCAGTCACTGCTTCACAGAACTTGAACCTTCTTTGATACCTTCTTGCTCATTTCTCCAGCTTACCTTCCTCTTCCTACCTTTCTCCCCATCATCACACATCCCTTCCCAAGGTTTCACATTCTTTTCTTCTACTCATGTATTCTTTCCATTTACTCCTTTCCATTGGTCCCTCTCCTCCTTTCTTTTCCTCCCACCTCCTGTGTTTGCTTCCTTCCAACTCATTTCTGCCTCCTCTCTCCCACTCACTCTTAGTATATTGTTTTCCCCCATCACCTGAACCCTCACCATCTTGCTCAGACTCTTTGTCTCTCTCTCCCCCATCTCTCTTCTATTCCTCTCTTCTACCTCTTCTAAACTTAACCCTCCTTTCTCCTCTACTCATCTCTCTTTTCTTTCTTTTCCTCCCTCACCTTCAACTATGCGGGAAATGTGGGAGACTGGGTGAGAGAAGGGAGATATGTGAGGGAGAAGAGAACTAGGTACAAATATACTGGGATGATGGTGACAGAAACAATACCAGCTGGTTGAGGTCCTGCCTCCAGGACCAACCCAAAATAAAGGGGAGCCCTGAACAATGAACTGTGAGGTGATGAAAGGACAGTCCTGTCAGTCTCCCACTCCCACTGCCCAAACTCAGAAAACACAGCGTAGTCTAGTGTCAAAGAGCATGAGCTATGGGGCCAAACTGTCTGGGGTCCAATCTTGCCTCCACCATTTACTACTTGTGGGATTTTAGACAATCAATTAACTTCTGTGCCTTGGTTTCTTCACATGTTAAAATGGAGACTAAAGCAGTATTTTTGCCCTAGATTTGTTGTGAGGATTAATGGGATTAATATATGTAAGGTTTCTGGCACAGGAATGCTATATAACTGTTAGCTTCTGTTATTTTTCTGACCCAGAAACTAAAAGCTCAAATTTACCAACAGCCTACTTTTCCCTCCTTGGAGCTGTCCATGGTGCTGAAGGTCTGGGATGGACTCTGGCCCAGGAGTCAGGTTTTATCTTCTTTGAAAAAGGAGATCAAATTCACAAGCTCTCACTGTGTGTCAAGGACTGTGCTAAGTGCATTGCTTACATTATCTCACCTTTCCTTACTAACTGAAAGATAAATATTACTATCTTCATTGTATATATAAGGAAAATGTTGCTTGCTGAGTTGGAGCTGAATTTTAAACCCAAGTTCTGCCGCTTTCCATGCTCTTTCTATGACACTGTGCTATCTCTTGCAATGTCATGCGTTTCTTGCGTCCTCATACCACTTCTTACTTTTTAATTCCTGATATCAGCCACCTGTTCCTGTCACTAGACCTGTGTGACCCAATCAACAACCAAAGCCGGCCAGCACAGATCATTACTGTGTGTTTGTTGTTTGATGCTTCTATAGTCCTAGGTCATAGTATCGGAGTATCACAGTGTGTTTTAGTTGGCTTCATGTGGATTTGTCTCTCTAGCTAACACTTGAATTCTTTTGGGGTGGGGGATAGTTATAATTTATGCTGATGATATAGTAGGTGCTCATTAAATGCCTGTTAAATGGATTAATTTCTCTTCTCCTTTTAATAACATTCTAGGAACTTCTCTCATCCTGCTATTGCCAGACGTCTGTAGAGGTTCCCTTTCCCTCATCTGGGTCTCTGTCATCCTGCATGCCACTTGGAGCTCTGTCCCCTCTGATTTCATTTGTCTGTTAATAGGGATTTACTAATCAATCAATTCATTAAACATCCTGTATGCTCAGCTCTATGCTAATGGAAGCAGATCCAAATATGACTAGCATGGTTCCTGCATTCAAGGCATATGCTGTCTGCTGGGAAAACATAATTAGCTCATGTAACATGGATAGTGAGCAAGGGATGCCAAACTGTGTAAGGGCAGTGCACGCAGAGTAAGTGTGTGCTGTGGGGAGAGGAGAGTGAGCCTTAAAGAATGAAGAGGATTTAGATAAGGAGATGGGAATATAAAACACTCCAGGTGAGGCAACAGTATCCTTCACTTCCAAGTGTGCGCTTGGTGTGTGTGAGATTGTGTGTATGATTGTGTGCATGTGTGTGTGTGTGTGTGTGTGTGTTCATGTATGGTTGAAGTGAAGAGGGTGGAGGGAAGAAATGAGGGCACTGGAAGTCTGAAATGGAGATACATTTTGTCAGGTATTTGGAGCAGGGAGATAGTGGAGGGTTTTGGAAGCAGGCATAGCAGTTTGGACTTGACATAATGGGAAATAGAGAACGACAAAGATGCTTGCAGTTAGAGAGTGTCGGGATCAGAGTGTTGTCAGCACTCCGTCAGCAGCACATAGGGTTAATGCGAGGGCCGGTCCTGGGGCAGCTACACAAGTCAGAAGGCGACTGTAAGAGTCAGAGTCGAGGGGGTAGGGTCTGAGCTACAGAAGGTGGCAGCAGAGAAGAGACATGAAACGTCCACAGTGGGCAGCTAGATGCCATAGTCCACTTAAATAGGGGCAAACTGGAAACAACAAAGAACAAGCAGCCACAGGCCCCCTGAGGAGTGCTGCATTCTCCTACCCATTTCCCATAGCACTCTGTGGTCTCCAGTGGGGCATTCCAGCTGTGAGCAATGGCAGAGCCTTAGAAAGATGAAGTGAAATGAAAGTGCTTACGCTTTCACCTGCACGTTAATGCACTCATCTGCATGTCATCTCACATAGGCACCTTGGGTCCAGGACAACCTGTGATTTCAGCTGTAAATCCCGGGCTCTGCAGTGCCAGCTGCCTCAGAGGCAGTGCTGAAGGTGGTTGGAGGGTCCCAAGTAGCTGGCAGGTGGGTGGCCCACCCTTCCCTTTGCTGCTCTGCCAGGGCCACTCTGCACATCCCTTCTGGAAGAGCTGTGTCAGCTCCAGGGCTGTAATCAATGGAGATTCTATACAAAACCAACCCCACTGAAAACCACACTCTACTAAGTACCCGTGTGGGTGGAGGTGGCGTGGATAGCACTGGGGTTAAATTCAAGTCTTCTGACAAAAAGCCAAAGCCATCCAGAAAAACACGCACGCTGGTGGCTGAGGCCTTATATGTATGTCTGTCAAGTAGATCCATTTTGTCCTATTAAACACACACTCTGTGCGTGTTTGTGTCACGTTCCTTCAGACCTTATACAATGTTGCATTGCTTCCCCAAACCCGTTGTCCCATGTGACTTTCATCACACTTTGTGAAGTAGAAAGGAAAGACCTCATTATATCCATCTATCTGATCAGCTAGGAACCTGGAGCTTTAACCTATGCTTTCCCTATCATCACATCAATTATACTCTATGATAATTACTAGTTTAATTGTCTGAATTCACTGCTCTCCAATGAGCTCCACTAGAGCAGGGATCAGAATTTTAGACCTGCCTTGTTCATTGTTATTTCCTCAGAACCTAGCACAATATCTGGCATTCAACAAATATTTCTATGAGTGAATGAATGAATGAATTACCTAAGGGCCTACAGACCAGGATCCCACATCTCCTGTCCTCCAATCTAACCAAGGTTATTGAAGAATATTAGAACTAGGAGAGCAATTAGAGGTCATTTAAGCAGGTTCCCTCTCCTGAAACGCTCTCCTCACCACTTCCACAGTGCCATCTCTTCCAGAAAAATTGGACTCCTTCCACACAGCTAGAAAAGACTGCTTCACCCACACTGGAATCACTTAGAAGCTTTAAAAAATATTAATGTCTAGGTTCCCAACCCCAGAGATTCTGAATGTTTGTATCCCCCCAAAATTTGTATGTTGAAGCCCTAACCACAAAAGTGATGGTATTTGAAGATGGAGCCTTTGGGAGGCAACTAGGTTTAAATGAGGTCATAAGGGTGAGGCCCTGATGATGGTATTAGTGCCTTTATAAGAAGAGACACCAGAACTCCCTCTCTCTCTCTCTCTCTCTCTCTCTCTCTCTCTACTTCTGCATGCATCAAGGAAGGACATAACCAGGAAGAGGGCCCTCAACAAGAACCTGACCATGCTGGTAGCCTGATCTCCAACTTCCAGCCTCCAGAACTGTGAGAACTAAGTGTTTGTTGAAGCTATGCAGTCTCTGCTATGCTGTTATAGCATCCAGAGCTGACTGAGACCTCGACTTTATTGGTCTGGGGTCAGCTTGGGAATTAGGATGCTGATGCACAGCCAGGGTTGACAACAACGGCTCTAGAGCACCGTTACTCAAAGTATGGTCATAGGACCAGCAGCACGGACACTATCTGGGCTCTTGATAGAAATGTAGAGCCTCAGGCACCACCCACACCTGCTGAATCAGAATTTGCATCTTAACAAGATTCCCCACAGATTCACTGACTAGAGCAGTATGGCAGTGGTTCTCTATCCTGGCTGCCAGTTGTATCCTTTGGAGAACTTTCTAAATAACCAATTGCTGGGCTCCACATGAGACTAAATAAACCAGTCTCTCTGCGGATCAGGCCCAGGCATAGTAGTACTTTTAAAAACTCCCAGGTGGCTCTCATTGTAGTCATGGCTGAGAACCACTAAATAGAATAGTTAATCTGTACCTCTGGTGGCATTTAATACTTTCTGTCTTGCATTGTATTGTAATTATAATTATCTTTGTGCATATCTTTATCTCCTCCATTGGAGCATAAGTTCCCTGAATGCATAGACTGTGGTTCATTTATTCATTTATGCAAGAAAAAGTTATTAAGCTCCTACTATGTGAAAAGTACTGCGCTGGGCACTGGAGATATGTTTGCAGCTTCTGCTGTTGGAGAGACACAGTTCTTGTCGTCCAGAAGTTCACATTTTAGAAGGGAAGACATACAAATAAATGATTGAAGTGTGAGGATGGAAATCTATCAGAGATATGAAGAGAGGACAGCCAGACACTGGAAGAGGACAGTGTGATTCTCCCAGGAATGTCAGGAAGGACTTCCTGGGAACACAGCATTGAAGCTGCACCTAAAGAATAAATAGGATGCCCTCACCAGGTAGATAGAACAAGGAGAGGAAATTCCTAACAAAAGGGACAGCTTATTCATAACCACAGAGGCATATGTACAAAATCATGAATATACAAAGCTGTTAACCCAGCAGTATTTATAATAGCAAAATGCTGTAAACAACCTAAATGTCCATCAGAGAAGGACTGCTAAATAAATTATCGTCCATTCTCACAAAGGAACACCAGGCAAACATAAAAATGTTGATGAGGCTCTTTATGTACTAATATAGAATAGTCCAAGATATATTATTAAGGTAGGAAAAAACAAGGTGCAGAACAATTGCCAATTGTAGAGCAATAATTTAAAATCTCTTTATACATACAAACATCAAATCATTATGTTGTACATCTGAAGCTAATATGGTGTTATGTCAATTGTATCTCAATAAAAAAGAAAGGCAAGGAAAAAATTAATTATATTTCTGTATATACTTAATCTGCCTAAACACCCTGTGAAGCATCATTATCCCGTTTTACAGATAAGGAAACACCTCGGAAAGGTGAAGTAACCTGCCCAATTTCACAATGTAAACCAGAGAACCAGGATTCAACCCCACACAAGTCTAGTGGCAAAGCCTGCAACCGTTCTGCAGCCCAGGCTGGTCACCAGCTCTATCTGATTAGACCATCTGGGGAGTAGGTGGAGTTGTGGGCATCGGGGCATGAGGCAGTGGGAGTCGGCTTGAAGGCCAGAGCCAGGATTCCGAGGGAAGGGCAAGGGAACTGAGGCCAGGCAGAGAGAAGGAACAGACCTCATGGGACCACTGCCCGCTGATCTTGTGGCTGCCACTTCCTTGAGGTATGGGGGTGGAGCGTGGGCTTATACCTGAGGGGCAGTCCTGCCAGTAGGGGAATCCCGATGTGGCCACAGCCACTGCCGCGATGTATGAGCAAGCTGGACATTTGTAAAGGGGTCCTGTCACCCCAGAACACAGAAAGAGGCACAAATAATCCTGAATTTCTCTTCCAAGCCCCTCATCAGGAAGGAGCCCAGGAGCACATTGAATGGCAGCCCCACTTCCCAGAAACCCTTGGAGCACACATCCCTGGGCTTGGAATCCTCTACTGAGGATGAAGAAGAATCTAGGCCCCATCTTTCCATTCTCTGTCCCCTGGGGAGCTCATATCTGGCCATGTCACACATCCTAGGGCAATACCCACATTGCAGCCTCACCTCAAGGGCCTTGCAGGCCCAATTAAAACAAAAAAAAAAATCAAGGCCCGATTTGAGCCTTGGGCCACCTCTTTGAGAGCCTTAACGCTGGAACCAACTGGGGCCCAGCGATCACCCCTGCAGCCTGCTTAGGGACGCACAGAGTTAGCTGGAAGCCGAGACCAGCCAGTGCCTCCTTCCCCTCGGCCTTCCCCGAGGGTCTCCTGCCAGGCTGGCCTTCCTCCTGAGCAGAAGAGGCAAGCAGCTGGGGGGTACTCTGCGGAACACTGGGAAAGGCCCCTCTAAGACCTCTCCCCGACAGAACCTGAAATGCCAGCATTAAATATTCATTCCTTTGGGTTAAGTGTTTCCTCTCCAGGGTCCTCTTTTAAAATTCAAATGCTTCTTTGGAGAGGAACAAGCCACTTGTGGCTCAGAATCAAATGTACTGGAATTGAGTGATGGGAAGGCAGTCCTGCCCAGCCAAGGAGAAAGGGCCCACCCACCCATCACTGCCCACTGCCCCTCCCTGTCCCCTGCCCTGCCCGCCTCCTCTGCCTCCAGGCTACGGGCGGACCAGGTGCGTGGGAAGGGAAGTCTGGGCTAGGATGGCTCTATCTTTCTGTTCCGGGAGACCGAACAAGAGACTCACTCAGACACTGCAGAAGCCTTGGTCTCCCCCTGAGTCCCAAGCATTCTTTCTAGGAGTCAGGAGCCACCTGAAGCTGAGCCTTCCCAGTGCAAAGAAAGCCAGGGGCCACTGGAGGGGGCTGGCCCGGCCCCCGGGGTAGGTGAGGAAGCAGGCAGAGCGGCTCCCCAAGGAGCTCAGAGCCATCGCTGCCTGTATCACCTCCTCGGAAACCAGGATTGTCATTCCATGCAGGTTTCCATTTGACTGGGTTGCAGACAGCAGTCAGCATGTGTGTCCCATCTAATGAGACAACCTCAATTAACACCTTAACTACAAAGTGCTGTTGGGGACATGCTGTGTGCCCAGCATCATGCTTGGCACAGGCTTTGTGATAAGGCTTTTCTTGGACTGCTTTCACCCACTACTCCAGGACCTCACGTCTCGCTGATTATTTCTGGAAGTCACCAGAGGGTTTGCAAGACTCTCCCCATAGCAAGTCCTCTTAGCTGTCCTGTGGCCCATCGCTGGTCACAGACACCCCTCCCAATCTGGCTTCCTTTGGACAAGACGCCCAGAAAGAAGGGCAAAGAAAGCTCTGCTCTATCATCCCTGCTGCTGGTGTCACCTTTATTGTTGCTGGCGTTTCCTGTCCCCTGGGGCGCCATGCCGTGCTCCCCAAGGGGAAGTGACCCTTCTGAGTTAATAAGAACACTGCCACCTTTGGGCAACCATCGCCCCTCCTGTCGTGGGACTTTAGTGTGGAGACCAGCGCATGTCACTCTGCTCACAGGAGTCAAACATGAGTCCAGGGACGAGATGAAGGACTACTGTCCCCGGCCTCTTCACCCCTCATACCAGTATCTCTGCCGTCCACATCTGCACTTAGAGCGCCAGCCTCAGACATCAGACTCAAGGCTTGAGTTTCTGGATGAATGAATGACACCCACAAAGTCACAGCCAGCTAGGCCCATGTCAAGGCTGCCAGGCTGCTGGGCTGAGAACCTCATTGGAAAAGTCCAATAAGGTATGTTCTCCATTACCAGGACACTGACCTCAGCAGACACCCTCTTGACTCAGAGACTATAGGATGCCAGAGAGTCTGGTCCGGAGAGAGAAGCGTGGGGACTTCTGGCCCTATGGCCCTCTCTGCTTGTGAGAAGCCAAAGGCCCCCATGAATTCATGTAATCTCCTACAGCCCCAGGTTTTCCACTTGTAGCTAAAAGTTCCCCCTTCCCTCCACATGGGGTCATTGTAATGATCAACACAGCATCTCCCATCTGCTGAGCATTGCTTAGATGCCAAATGGTTTCTATACCTTATTGCTAATCTCCCACAACAATCTAGCTCTTATAATCACTCTCATTTTACAGACAAGAAAATGTGGGCTTGGAAAGAAATACCAGGCACAGTGTTTGGCATATGGAAAGGACTCACTGAATGCGAGTGAGTTTTCATACAGAATTTTTTCAAGTTTATCAATTGCTTTTTAAGAAGTTTTTATACTCCTTAGGGAGAAGAAATAGGCAACATACAGAATTACTGCCACCCTCCCCAGTCTTGGAGGCTCAGGGTAAGGCCCACCTCCCTCAGGAAGCTCCCCCTGACTACTGAGACCATGGCTATTGTAGCTGCCATCTAACTTGGATTGTCTCCACTATTTATCTGACCTTCCTTGGTCTCAGGGCTCAGCTCAAGGGCTCTCCAGTTCAAAGTCACTGTCTTTCCCTCCACTGGATCTTGTTTGCTGTCTCCAACCTGAGTTACCTTGAATGCCTTCCCTTTGTCCCTTCTGCACGAAGGTCAGGGACTGGATCATATTATTTTGCTCCTGAGACAATAGCCCAAAAATTTGCATGTAATAGACAGCCAGTGATGTTGCTAAGTTGACTATGATAGCTGTTTCCCTGTTTAGGAGAATACCCTGAGTCCCAGTTGTGAATGTTGCCCCTTTAAGAATGAGGACCACGCCTCATGGACAGAGCCATCTAGGAGCCCCTGAAGGAGCTGATTCTACACTACAGAGCTCTGTGACCTTGGGGAAGTTACTTAAAGTCCCAAAACCTCAGTTCCCACAGTCACCAAATGGCAATCCTTACCTCCCTCCTCACGATTTGTATGAATTCAATGAGAAGGTGTACCTAAAGCAGTCAGCTTGGAGGTGCCGGGCATGAAGGACCCGTGATATACCCACCCCTACCCTTATAATTTGTCCATAATATTTCCCTGAAGGTTGAGAAGGAAATGAATGCACAAACCTGACTTGCATAAACTTTAGGATTTCGGAGACCAGAGATGTCCCTGCAGTCCCCTGGAATAACCTGCAGGCTGGCTATGAGCTGAGTAAAGAGGGAGTGCCTTCCAGCAGGGGGCACTGCGTGAGCCAAAGCAAGAGGAGGGAATGAAATGAGAGGTTGGGGGCTAGTGAAGAGACGATGGAGCATCGTGGGAACAGGTGAGGACTCAGACGGGGCCGTTAGGAAGACAGCAGCCTACGTAAGGCCCTTGAACTTGGTGCCATGAGGGTCATGGAAGATGCCTGAGCCAAGATGTGACATGATATAATTCCGAGCTGTGATGATTATTCAGGATTCATTTGATTACAAATTTCAAAACCACACCTTACTCCACCACAGAAGAAAGTGAAGGGACTTATCAGCTCCCATAGCCGGGAAGGACGGTGGGACATCTTGTGTCAAACACAGTTGCATCCAGAGACCAGGTGCTGCCATCGGGGTTCCTCTTTGTCACCTTCTGTGTCGCTCAGGATGCTAAGCTGCGGGGAACAGACTCCCCTTAGCTGATTAGGTATAAAGGAGTTCACTGAAACCCATCGGGTAGCTCTCAGCATCTTCAAGAGTTTCAGAGTGGAACTTAGATGCTGCTCAGGCAAGCACAGAGGGGTCAGGCAAACACCCAGCCACACCACAAGAGTGTTCTGGGGACATACCCCTGTGGCTGCCTATCATTCAGCACCTATGACACTGAGACCGGAGGCCAGAAGCACTGCCATAGCCACCCCAAAAGAGCAGATGTCTTTGCCACCCTGTTTCTCAGAAGATTCTCCCTGCACGTGGCTGCAATAACCAAAGGAAGGCTCTGACCAGCCCACCCCTGGGTCCCACACCAGGGCTAGGAGAATGGGGTGCTATGACTGGGTGGGCCCTAGTGCCTACCCTGAAGGGAGGTCATGGTCATTAACAGCCCTTCCAGGTGAAAAGGGTGCCCGGCAGAGGCCTACAGCCTTCCTAGCACTGTGTCAGAAGGATCGCTCTGTGGCAGAGTGGGGCATACAGGATAGAAACGTGGAAGTGGAGGGGAGAAGGGAAATACTGTTACAAGGCCACTGTGGAAATCCTGCAGAGAAGATGAGGGAAGCCAAGGTGATGGTCTTTGGACTACAAAGCAAGGAATGTATATAACAGAAACGTTGGGTGGAAAATAAACAGGCCCCTGTGATGGTGAACCTGATGCTGCTGGCGAGGAATAAATGCTCTCTTATCAAAAGACACCTCCTCTGGCAGGAAGAAACTGACTAAGTAAGGGTTCATCGTCCCTGCTTGGTCTGACAGCCAGAAATGGCATTTTCTCAATGTTATCTTCCTCTGTGTGTGCCTTGCTGTGATGGAGGGGAAGAAAACTTTTGTCGATTTGAGCAGAGGAGAGCATTGTTACGATCAGAAATCTTTTTAAAGTTCCTTCCCCAGGGAGCCTCACTGAACCAGAAAGCAGGTGGCCCTACTGGCAGTTTGACTTAAAAAACGCTGGGGCAGGCAAGTTCCTATAACAGAGGCGGCAGAGCCTCCTTCAGGCACCCGTAGGCTGGTGTTTCATGAAGGCCAGTGGGAGGGTTCACCTCGGAGGGGCAATTCATGGCACCCCACAGGGAAAACGCTCCCTCCACCCGGAGTCCACCTCTGGGAGCCTCCTTCCCCGTGCTCCAGGAGTCCCCTGTTTAAGTGCAGATTGGGAAGTGCCCTTGAGTTCACCTGGCCAGGAGGGAGCATGCTAGCCTCTGCCACCTGCCTGAGGGCCGCACCCAGGATCCCTGGGCCGTGCCGGGCTATGGCCATCTCCTGCCTCCCCCCAAGCTTGGCATGATCTTCCCAGTGGGGCTTGTGTCTCAGTTTCTTCATCCTCTCTGTTCCCGTTGACCTGAAGCCATGCAGAGAGCACTGGGGAGGGTGTGAGTTGTGGGGCAAAGGGCACAGGCTTTGAGAGCATCAGGGCCGGCTTGGAGTCCTGGCTCCCCCTCTAGACGAGCGATCTTGGACGAGTGAGTGCACCTCCAGGTCACGCATCTGTATACAACAACACCAGCCTCCACGTGCTGCGGTGGGATCTAAGGTGTTAACGCAGGGAAATCCTTAGAACAGTGCCTGGGGCGTCATACGTGTTCAGTAAGTGGAGGGGTGCCCTGAAAGTCCCCCTCGAGCCAGCCAGCTCCTGCCGGGGCCAGCCCTACCCCTACTTATTTTGTCACTGAGTGTCCAGCTTATGGACAGACCTCCTGTCTGACTTCACCTGTCGCCTCCACCCACAGGCTCCTGCTGCCACCCTGCGCTCCAGATCAGACCCCTACAGAGAGAGATCAGCCCCCAGGATGGAGAAACCAGGCCACGTTCTCCCCTTTCGGTAGCTACTTGAATCTTGGTTTATGTCACCTTCGTCCACAGGCCACTCCCATAGCCAGTTCCTGAGTCCCAGCTCACGCACCTGGCACCACGGTCCTGCATGTCTCAGAGCTGAGGACGCATGAATTAGGGTCAAAGTTGCTTTACGGCCTTGGCAAGCCACTTCCCTACCGGGGAGCCCCGTCTTGCTCAGCTGGAAAATGGGGGTGAGGCAGCCTATAGGAAGGTGCCTTCCAGCTCTAACGGAATGCACTACTAACTACTCCAAAGGCTGGTGAAAGGCCGTCGTGATGGTCCTAGCCAAAGTCAGGTCCCGTGGCACTGGAACAGAGGACACGCAGGAGTTAAGGGAGGGTACTGCCAAGGAATAACAGGCTAAAACAGAACCTCTTAGTGACACTGAGAAGCAGTTTGAACACCCTTGAAATAACGGATGCCAAAAGGAGGGGAGGGTCCCTGAAAGGAGAGGCTTTGGGTGCTGGACACCAGTTGGGCCTGCCTCCTAATTGCACAGAGGGGCAGCCAGGGTGCTTCCGCTGCCCCAGCAGCTGGGGAGCAAACTGCAGTCTTCCCAGTGGCGCTTTCTTTGGAAGTCACACTTGTGTGACTCCAGCACAGACTCCATCTTTTCAAGAAAGGAGAGATGAGGCGATTTAGAACGTAGAGCCATCGTTCCTAAACCTTACCCGGATGTGAACACTGGGAGTCTGCTCGCAGCCTCAATTATTTACAGCGGAAGTTATTGTTGTTTGGCGGAAACTAACTTCACAGCCTCTTTTCTTTTCTAAACGAAGCACCTCGGTGACATTGGCCGCTCAGCATTCCTCCGCAAGACCTCATTTATCCGTAATGATAACAAGACCCCCCATTGGCTGCACACCCACTAAAGCCCACAGAAGCATATTTTGTCTTTAGCCCTCACATCAAACCCTACAAGGAAGGTAGGGTTTCTACCCCCATTTCTAGATGAAGAAACTGAGGCTCGGAGAGTTTAAGTGACTTGCCCAAGAAGACACCACGAGGATGATACACGCTGAGCCTGTCTCCCGACAGGCTGCCATGATTCCGCTGTGCTGAGCTTCCCCAATATGGCTCAGGCCCATCCTCAGGGGGCTTAAGTTCTAGAAGGAGCGGGTCTATAGAGAATTGCTTAGAACCAAAGTTTCCCATGAAAAGGCCTTGGGAAAGACACAGGATAGACCCAGCATACTTTCCTGGAAGTCCAACTCTGTCCGTTTCTCCCCCAGCACTCTTCTTTGGTCGAGCACCGAATCGGTAATTGGCGTGCCTTTAGGGGCCCACTGTGTCCAAAAGACTTGTCCCTAAACATGAAAGTCGGCATCAGCAAAGAGAGATGCTCCTACCTGCAGAGGTGTGCAGGGCCCAGGACAGAGCTGGGGAGCAGCCAGCACACACCTCCCATCTCACCCTCACTCTGGGCTCATGTGAGGGGGCCCACAGGCATAATCACCATACCATGAATACCTACGCCCCAGCACACCGCCTCTCCCCAACTCCACACACACACCGGTCCCTCCAACATCCCTGCGGGAAGTATACTAGGAGGGCTCCGATTAGAGGAGACAAATTAATTAGAGCGTTACAGCACCAGAATAAAACGGGCAGCTTATTTTTTCTATATTTCTTCCTTTCGGACCGTGCATCCCTCACCTGTGCCTGAGAGTTTAACACAGGAACGGGGCTCACGCTGCATTTCGTAGCAGGAGATGTGTCAGGGGAGGGCAGAAGGCAGGAGAAGACCAACATCGAAAGAGAGGTTTTAAAACACATAATGATTTCATGTCAAAACACAATTTCCTAGTGTCACTGCTTTGTTCTGCAAGCACGAGGGAAAAGGGAAGTGATTGAAAACTCCTGGAATGAGAACGCAGCGGTGGACTCTGGAACGCTGATGGATGGCCTCGAAAGGGGACATTGAAGGATTATGATTTTCTGGGAGGGATCATTATACCCTGAGTCCACGAAGAGAGCTGCCTGGCATGTGGACACTTCAGTGCAAGAGAAAGCCGTTTGGGTGATACTGATTCATTAGTCTATTATCCAAAACCGATCCGTGCCGGCACGGCCAGTTGGATCAGAGGCCCTGGGGTGGGACAGGGTCCAGATTTGGTGCTCAGCGAGCATTTGTCAGAGGGATAAGAAAGAACAGCTCAGCCCAGGCCAGCAGCCTCTGGATTTGAATAGCTGTCATAGGGCTACAATAGATCACTTTCACTGCCAGTATTACTCTGGCTAAAGTAATTAGGGAGGAGACCTGGAGTCACAGGTGGCGTCTGGGAGGACCTAGAGGGGCTGACACCCATGTGGGCTGAGCCCAGGTCTGCACCGGGATTCGGGGGGGGGGGTGACTTAGAAGGAGGGAGAACTGAGGGTAAGTCACAAAGGGAGCAAAGGCTAGAGACCGAAGAGATATCAGGCTATACCTCTCCATGGGTCCCTGGTTGTGGCGGTAATTCGGAAATAAGTTACGCAGAGCTTAGAACCATCAGGGACAGACTGGGGAGAGTGGTTGAGAAAGCAATTCAGAATAAAGATAGGGAAAGGGGGGAGGGTATCGGGGAACTGCTCATAAGTGGTGTCAACAGTATACCTAAGGGGGTGATCTTACGGCATACGGGAGCCTGGCAAGAGGAGACGCCCCAGAAAGCCTGCCAGCCCCCAAGGCCAGGAGTTAGTGTCTGAAGGCTGCACTGCCAGCTGGGCTTCTAAAGGAAGCGATGATCCCATCCCACTCCTCAAGCATCTGATGTCACATATATTCAGCCCCTTCCAACACCAGCTACCAGGGTCCCCCGTGCCAAGGAGGAAGGGGGGTGACTTTCTGGTGGACAATGCTTTCTGCCCCTACCCTTCAGCCGCTGCCAGACCTCTTTTCTCCAGCCCAACCCTGAGGTCCCACATCCTCCCATGGCCCCTGAATTCCTTGCCTGCCCTGCCATTGACTCTTTCTCTTATCCTAGGAAAAGCTCTGTACTTTGGTCTTTCATTCCATCTTCTGTTATCACAGCATCCCATTCGTGCCTGGCCACCCTCTACTATGAAACCAATACGACTCATCAACGTATGCTGTTAGGTGGCTGCGTGAACCTTCCCTGGAGGGTTCTATGGGCAGTGGTACCATAGATACTCCAGCAATATGGAATGAAGGATGATGGGAACCACCAGCCCCATGTCTCCTAGCAAGAGAGACCTTCCGGCACTACTCAAGTTACTCCAGTAACGTTTTCCTCAACGATGCGTGGGCTGGTAGAGGGAACACCAGAGGTAGGATGGGTAACACGGGAATAGGGGACAGGCTCTCTCTCCCCAAGGGAGGACCAGTCTATTTGGCCAACACACATGGTACTTGCCCAGAACTGGACACTCACTAATGCGGGGATGACAACAGAAGCACACCTGCATTCTAGTGCTGTCTCCTTGCCGTACCAGCCGTGTGGCCCTGGGCAGCGCTCCTAGCCAGCCTGAGGGTTACAGTACTCAGGCAGGGGGCTCTTGGGGGCAGCAGAAGATGTGTGTATCAAAGCACTTCATAAGTCCTGAAGCGCTAAAGCAACGTCGTCCTGTCAAGAAGAGGATGTTCGTGGGAAATAGTTTCACACGTTGCCAGGCACTTCCTGGTTCCCACACTGTGCAGGGTACATTGTGCTGAGCCCTTAAAAGGTGCCTGTCCTGGGCTTCCCCGGTGGCGCAGTGGTTGAGAGTCCGTCTGCCGATGCAGGGGACACAGGTTCGTGTCCCGGTCCGGGAGGATCCCACATGCCGCGGAGCGGCTGGGTCCGTGAGCCATGGCCGCTGAGCCTGCGCGTCCGGAGCCTGTGCTCCGCAGTGGGAGGGGCCACAACAGTGAGAGGCCCGCGTACCACAAAAAAAAAAAAAAAAAAAAAGGAAAAAGGTGCCTGTCCGAACTGAGATGTGCTGACAGTGTAAAATGCACACTTTAAAAACTAAATACACAAAAGACGCAAGATAGTTCATTGCTTTCTGTCGCATTGATCACATGCTGTAGTGGCGTGTCTGGAGGCATAGGATTCAATAAAATATATTATTCAAATTAATTTCACCTGTTTCCTTTTACTGACATGAATTACACACATGGCTCGCATCATATTTCCAATGAACAGCTCTGGCCTTGCACTGCTCTCCAAGAGAACTTTCTGAAATGCTGGAAATGTTCGAGACCTGCGCTGTCCAATATGGCAGCCACCAGACACACGTGGCTATCGAGTACTTGAAAAGTGGTACTGTGATCCCAGAAAGGAAGTTTTAATGTATGTCATTTACAATGAATTGAATCTCAAATAGTCACTGTGGCTAGCGGCATCTGTTTTGGACAGCACAGGTTACGAGTGGTGGGAGCCAGTTCAAGTGGGGTCGGGAGTTCTGTCCCTTGGCTGTATCTCAGAATCATCTGGGAAGCTTTAAGATATCACAGAAGCAAACCACTCCCTCTGAGCTCCTCTGTCATTAGTCTGGCTGGAGTCTGGGTGTTGGTACATTGTAAATGCCCCATAGGGGATTTTAATGAACAGGCAGGATTGTGAACTGCTAAGTTATAAAGAAGAGGGGAAAGAAAAGGGGAGGGGAGCTGGTACTATTGAGAGCTGGTACGTGCCAGGGACTTTCCAGTGTGTATGTTGTACCAGCCCATCTTCTGGGGTAGGTATTATCATTATCATCCCCATTGTACAGATGAGGAAACTGACACTTGCCCAAAGACTGGGATTAGAACCGGAGTGCGCAAAGGTCCTGGATGCAAAAGCCCCACCCCCTCGTGTCCAGAGATTGAGTAGCCTGGGTGGAGCAAAGGACTCAGGCGGGGTGACAGGGAGGCCTGGGCAGCCTTGGGCGAAGCAGGGCTCCCCCTTCCTGGGGAGGACCCAGGCCCTGTCCCGCCATATGAACGGCTGGGCTTGGTTGGCCCAGTGGCTCTGTACTTCCCCAAGGAAACACAAGAGAAGCCAAGCAGGGGCATGCTGACAGCGAGGCAGCTGCCCCTCCCAGTGTCTCTGCAGGGAGCTGTCTCCACACAGCCTCCGTGATGCCTGGCTTTGTCATTTAGGACATCAAAAGGTTCCTTTGAGCTAAACACCAGAGGGTCTTTGGAGGATTCAGAGAGCTGGAGGAGCCCTGCATGCCTGGAATAGAGATGGCAGTGACTGGCAAAGACACACGCGGGGCCCTGAGGCCTCCTTCCCCAAGGGGACAAATGGAGGACGCCCTGGGGCTCAATAAGTCCTCCTCATATAGTGTGTGGATGGGGGAGAGGAAGGAGGGCAGATGGGTTGTGAGCACTGGGAGGATGAGAGGTCATCTCTCAGCCTTGGCTCGGAGTCCCTATTTCTCAAAGTTAGATTTGGGGGTCTGTGGGCCCCCCAACCTCTCTCCACCTGAATAAATGACACGACAGGTAAAAATACAAGAGGACCCTGGGACAGAGACCCCACCCCACTGAGGGCACATAGACACCCCACTGACACATCTTTGAGATCCGCAGCCCTAGGAGGAGAAAAGGCAGCTCCAGACTCACTCCCTGCCTGTGCAGGGCACCTGCCCTGGCACCATAGATGTAAAAATGGCCCTTCAGGAAGCCACTTCCCTTCTCTCCAGGTGGGGGTCCTAGGCTCCAAGCCCCGTCCCTGCGTATGCGGGCAGCATCAGGACAAGACTTCTGTGGAAGAGAGGTAGGTAAGTGCTGCCCTGGGTTCCCATTTCACAGAGCAGCAAATTGAGGTCAGAAGACAGACAATGGCTTCTCTAAGGGACCAGAACTCAGCTTGAGCCTAGGGCCAGATGGGGAGCTGTGGGAAAGGGAGACAGAGAAACCGCTGGTGGCCTGGTCCTGGGGCGCCCTGAGATGAGCCCAGACAGGGCTCCTTTAGATGTTGGAGGATATGAGGGGCAGCAGGAGGGAAAGACCCAGGTCTGATACATATGGGAAATGCAACACGGGCCAGAGAGTGCTGTAGAGCTGTGGGAGCAGAGTCACGGGGTGGCCCACCCTGGCTGAGCTCCGCTGCCCGGCTCCTGCGGCCCTGAAGGAAGGGGGACTGAGCCCCGGCCCTCACTCACCTGCTCCCGGCCCTGGCAGAGCCCATGGAGGCTGGGAGTTTGCTGGACGGGGGCAAGGAGGCAGCCTCTCAGTGAGGCGGTGACTCAGCGGCCTTGCTGAGTGACAGCCTGCACAGGTTCTGGGGCTGCTTTCAACGTCCATGCTTACTCAGACAGCTGAGGAGACGTGCTGCCCTCTGGGCTGTGGGCTACAGTCTCTCAGCTGGAGGGAGGGCTAACAAGCATTGCCCATCCTGGCACCAGCTCTGCCAGCACCACCTCCCCCCCCCCAGCCCCACATAGGACCTGGGCTGGGCTGCTGCCCTCACTTTCTCTATTTGCACAAGGATGAATGTTGACCATATGGCCTCTGCCCTCCCCACCTCTGCCACAGTGCCCCTTCTAGAAAGGAATATTTTAGAGTGCCTGCCTGCAATACACAAAAGACCTCACAAATGTTGAGTCGTCCTGTTCCAAGCTCACCTGGAGCTTGTGAGGTGGGCATTGCCTTCCCTACATTTCCGGAAATCTTGGCTCAGTGAGGGCGAGAGACTTGCCCAGGGTCACAGCTAGACCAGAGCAGAGCCTAGAATCCAAGTCTGTCTGAATCTATAGCTGATGCTCTTACTTCCAGGAAACCCTCCAGCTAGTCTGGGAACTGAAGTGGGAAACTAGACCTGTGGTTCTTAAAGTGTGGTCCCCGAGCTCCCGAACCCAAACCCTGGGGGTGGGACCCAAGAATCTGTGTTTTGGCAAGTCCCCAGTGAGTCTGCTCCTCCCAGAAGTTGCACGAGTGCTGGGCAGGGCCACATTGTCTTTGAAGAAGAGACTAGAATGTAAGAGATATAGAAAAGACCAGTTCAGACCGCTTCAGCTCCTGTGGGCAGAAGGGAGGAAATTCGGTTCCAAATTCGGCATCTCAAACTGAAACAACTCAGGGGATAATTTCCAAAGTCACCCAGCTGTGCTCTGCAGGACCTGAGGGCCTGGTGTTTGATGGTTAGCCAACCCCCCATCCTACGGGAGGAAATTAGGACAGCAGCTGGAAGCCATCAGAAGCACACTGAGCGGGCAGCCTAGGCTTGAACTCTGACCCTGCCTCCACCCTACCCCACTCCCCCCTGCAGCCCCCAGCCTGCAACCTCTGCTCCCCATCCTGACCTTGTGGCCCAGGACTCAGGACCTTGCACACCCCCTGCTGGCCAGGGCTGGCATGAGCCTCCACAGGAAGCCTCCCCCGGGATCCCTGGGCAATATGCCTGTGACCTTTAGCTAAAACCAATCTCCCTCAGACACTACGTGGGTGGCCCAGCCTGGCTGACAAGGGCAGCAGATGACAAGGCAAAGTGGGCCTGGAGATTTGTCTCAGCCCATCGCCCCTCAGGGGGACTAGGTAGCAGACAGGCTGAAGGCTCAGAGATATCCACGCGGCAGCAGGGAATGAATCAGTTAGGTCCTGCCCAGGGAGAAAGAGAAAGTGAGAAGGTTCATTTCAGAGTAGATGCTTGACTCCTAAGAGAAACTGGTTTTCTCCTCGGACTGGGGGTTTGAGAAAGACCCCATGACCTTGGATTGCGTTCTTCAGTTGCCGGCTGTCTTGGACTGGGGTCCAGGGACACTGGGTTCTGCTTCTGGGTCAGGCCTAAAGTCAGGTCATCTCTGAGCTTCCGTTATTCCATCTGTAAAATGGAAGGAGTAGTGTTCATCTCTGTCTACCCCTCAGAGCCACAGAACCCACTGCCATCAGTCTGTAGGGGCCTGACCCCCTCTCTTCAGGTGAGGAAATGGGGGTTGGAAACAGGAAAGGGGACTTGGTCGGGATACATAGCAGGGGAGGTGGCCTGTGCAGGGCCACGTAAGTCTGAATGAACCAACAAGAGCATCTAACACTTTACTTTGCCAGGAAGATGGGAGAACTGGTCTGGACCCTCAGGGAACTAGCTTTCCAGCTGCTGGGGAGGGGACCTGCGGACAGATCCACCTCCCCTGGACTGAGGACTCAGCTCAGTGGGTATTTGGGACTGGAGGGCTGGAGCAATCTTGGGCCGCTTGGGAGAGGAGGGGTCACTAGAGAGGAGGGAGCAGAGCCAGGGGCAAACACCTGACTGTAGGACCATCTCAAAGCCTCTGCATCTGTCCCAGGCCATTAAGAAAGAGAAAGACTCATTCTAAGAACACGCAGGACTGAGGCGCAAACATGGTTTCTTCCCAGAGCCTCGACCGAGCCTCTTTCTTTCTTGCTCCAGAGTTGGGGACTTTCACACATGGCCAGAGCAAGCTGGCCCAGATCTGTGCCTGCCTTTCCCATTCCAGCCACCCCTCCTGAGGTAAGAGTTCCTATCCCTGGCTGCACGTCAGAGGCACTGGGGAAGACCCCAAGAGTACAGATGCCCAGATTCTGCCCTGGATCAATTGTGTCAGAACCTCTGGGGGTTGTGCCCCAGCGTCTGCCTTTTTTGTGTGTTTTTTTTTTTTTTTTTTTTTTTGCGGTACGCGGGCCTCTCACTGTTGTGGCCTCTCCCGTTGTGGAGCACAGGCTCTGGACGCGCAGGCCCAGCGGCCATGGCTCACGGGCCCAGCCGCTCCGCGGTATGTGGGGTCTTCCCAGACCGGGGCACGAACCCGTGTCCCCTGCATCGGCAGGCGGACTCTCAACCACTGCGCCACCAGGGAAGCCCGTGTCTGCCTTTTTTAAAGGTCCCCGGGAGATTCTAGTGTGGAGCCAGGGATAAAAACAGCTGATTTCAAAGCACAGAATGTCAGGGTCAGAGGGCCCTTAAAAATCACCACACACAAACATACACACACGCATGTTTTTCAGATGTGGAAACTGAGGCTCAGTGGTTTGCCCAAGAGCCCACAGCCAGTCAGGAATGTACAAATCTCAACTCCTTGTTCAGGTCTGTGTCATTCATTTGAAAAATACTATTGTGGTTTTCTGTGTACCAGATCTTTCTACATTCCAGCTATTTTAATACCCGCTGAAACCTCACCACCTCACCTCCCAAATACACCCACAAGCCCACAGTCTCTCTCCCCCAACAGGCTCTGAAATGCCTTCCCCTCTCCCAAGACCAAAGTCTTCCACACACATTCTCAATCCGACAGCTCACCCCTTACTTAGAAGTGAAGTTGGAGGGACTCAAACTCTTTCCTAGGAGGAGGGGAAGGAGAAAGAGATTATCTTTGAGGAGGAATAGGGCAGAAAATGGAAGGAAACACTGGGGAGTCCTGGGACAAGCTCTTTTCAGGACCAGACCTGCCTTCATGGCCTTGGGCGATGCCATTTGGGTGTGGATCTGGGGGGAGGAAGGTGCAGCAATTGCTTTCTCCCTGGGCAGGGTCAGAGGTTGGCACAGTCTCTGAGGCCCTTGCAAGGACTCTACTACCACCCCCCTCCTTGTCAGTCTTCTATAACACCACCCGCACCACCGACCGTCACCTCTAGTCCCGCTGCGTCAGCGCTCCTATGCTGCACCCCAGCTCCCAGCTCCTGTGTGGCAAGAATCCCCAAAGCCCCATGGCCCCCGGGGAAGGTATGCAGAGCAGGCACCGGGTTACAGATGCAACTTGCCTCCCAGAAATGTTCCCTGCTCTAATCACTTTTTTAAACTCCACAAACACAATCTCTGCACAGTGATCAATTATTTAACAGAAAATGATGCATCATGTTAGCAACTAGATGGCATTTAATATGCCCCCAGAATTCTAATGATGCACCGTCACCAGAGGCCTAATGCAAAGTTTCCCCTGCCCGTGTTTTTGAAGACTTCCCGGAGTGGAAAACAGCCAAGATCTGTATGCTCTCAGTTGATGTCGGACTTAGGTGGCCCCTGGAATGTAATCAGCCTGGCCATGGCTGTGCTGTGTCCTTGCAACTTATTTGTTTTCTTTCTGCCTCGCAAATTACTCCTCTTGCAAGGTTGTTTGTTTAGTGTCAGGAGGTTATTAAACGAACTTAAGTCTTGGAATCCTCGGTAAAATCAGTAGGAATGGGGCCAGGGAAGGGTGATTCAATATTTAAGAGGCCACATCTGCCACCATGCCCAAAATCCAGGCAACCAGATGCTCAGAGGGCGGGACAAGTTAGCTGCTCGACTGGCTCCGAGGGTACAGTCAGTTGTGATCAGAAAGCCCTGGTTGCCTCCTATTTCCATATCGGAGCCCTGGGACACTGCCTGATGATGGCTTAGGGGTGAGGAGCGACACCAAGGTCTCTGCAATCCAGGTCGCTTGGCTCCAGCTGTCGTAGGTTTTGGCCTCAGGTCCATGCTTGAGCTCACTGGATGAGGCCGAATGCAGGGCCATCCGGGAAACACTGGTCAGGGCTCTGCCCCCAGAATCCCTGGGACTCAGGTTGTACGGGGAACTCCAGCTACCTCCACTCTATCCAACGTTGTTACTATTTCCAGAACTTTTGCTGTGCACCCAACACTCTGCTCAGACTTCACAGTGATGTCGACCGTATGTTAAGTCCCACCGTGTGTCAGGTGCTATGCTAAGCACTTTGCACGTGGCATGTCTAATCTTCCCACAGCCTTCAAGGTACATAATACAATGTCCATTGTCCAAGAGAAAACCCAGAGCCTCGAAGAGGTCAGACACTTGCCCGTGTCCCTCAGCTTGTACATGCCAGAGACAGAATTCAAGTCAAGGTCTGTATGGCCCCAAAGCAGGGGCTCTGACCTCCACACCAGGATGACACAGCATTTGAGACTCAGGGCCATCCTGAAAAATGAGGCGAGAGCTACGGGTAGTGCTAACTTTCCTGATGAGAGGAAGCTGAGACCTACAGACACTGTGAGTTGTCCAGGGTCAGGGCAAGGTGGGAACCCATGCCTCCTGATAGCCCAGGCCAGGGCTTTGTCTCCCCAGCCTGAGCTTGTCCTTCTGAGGCTCTCCTTTACGATGAGCAGTGGTTCCAGGGAAGGTTCTGCCTTCTGTAGAGGGTATACACAGGACATGCCACCCACCCTGGGCTACAAACCATCATGTGCCTTTGGGTAGGTGGTCACCTTTTGCCTGCTAGCAGCTTGTTACACACCTTTAATGGATGCAAAAACTGAGTCATGGAGAGGTTAAAACTTGCCCAAGGTCACACAACTAGTAAGGGTCAAAGCTGGATTCCAACTCAAGCCCTGGTTTCACAGCATCACACCATCTTCTACTGCCTTCCTGGAGCAGGGAGGGAACCACCATTAGCATCAACAGCTCTCAACAGCTTCTTCTGCAAGCAGGTCAGTGACTCATGCCCAGAGGAGAGGACCAGGGATGGAAACTCTAAACTGTGGGACACAAGGAAGGACACTGGGGCTGTTGGCTTGGGGATGAGAAAGCTAAGGCAGCAAAAGGAAGACATGAGAGCTCTTTTAAACTATATCCAGTGTTGTGAAAAGGAAGAGGGAGGAAACTTAGAAACTCTATTGGCTCCTGGGGACAAACCAGAGACCAATGGAAGGAAGTCAGGAGAAGTAATTTTCAGCTCATGAAAAAAGAAACTCTAACAATTAAGTCACCCAGGGATGGACTGTACTAATTTTGCCACCACCTAAACCACATAGATGACTCTCATAGAGGAAGTTGAAAAGCAATTTCTGAATCAGGATGGAGAATGACCCCTGAAAGCTCATTTCAAGTTGAGGAATCTATCAATCTGTGATGACAATTATGCTTAATACTTAAATAAAGATCTGAGTGGTTTAAACTGTGTCTAAGTGACATCAAGTTGGACACATGGAGTAAAGCCATGGAGTCAAGTGTCTGGATGTTGGTCAGCCCATTTCCAAACATCAAACAACTGAAAATATTTTTGTATTTTTATCTTATTGTTTCTTTTCTTATTGTTAAGAAGGTAAGAAGGCCCAACTAAACCACAATTGACAGCAGGAAATTCTCAGCATATGCAAGAAGCCCTGTAATATGCCCAACTGGGAATGAGAACTAATTACCATGAGACTGTCTCTTTCAGTTAGTGGTGTCCTCACGTTGGCCAAACCTCAGTTCCTGCTCTGGAGGCAAAAATCGGTGTGAGAAGGACCAGCCCAGGGCCAAGACAGATCAACAGCACCTCAGTTCCTTATTCCTGCAAAGTGCTGGACTCAGCCTCAGTTAATAACAGCAAACTAAAAGTACATATTGATTAAACTAAAGAATGTATCCCGAAGAAATGAAAACATGTCCACACAAACATCAGTACATGAATGTTCATATAATGTTCAATGTTTGTTTATAATCACCAACAACTTGGAAACCCAAATGTCCATCAGCTAGCTGATGAATGTATAAATAAAATGGGATCCGTCCACGCAATGAAATACTGCTCAACAATAAAAACGGATACAACAACTTAGATGGCTCTCAAAGGCATTATGCTAAGTGAAAGAAACCAGTCTCAAAAGATTACAAACTGTATGAGTCCATTTATGTAACATTTTTGAAAAGACAGAAGTGTGTGATGGAGAAAAAGTTCAGTGGTTTCCAGAGGTTAGGGATAGGGGTAGGGGCTGACTATGAAAGGACAGCACCAGGGAATTTTAGGGTGTAATGGAGCTGTTGTATATCCTGATTGTGATGGTGGTGATGACACAAATCTGTGGATGTGCTAAAATTCACAGACTGTACACCCAAAAGTCAATTTTGCTGTGTGATAATTGAAAGAATATGGTTAATGTTTAAAAGAGCAAGATGCCTGACACAGAAAACATTTCATTAAGTAAAAAAACAAAGTCTCAGAATGACCCATTTATGTTTTTAGAAAACTTTTATGTTGTGTATGTTTACATACATTATGTAGATAGTTCGTAATACAGAGAGAAAATGTCAGGTAAAATTAAAGCCTTTGTATTGACTGTGGTTACCTCTGGGGCTAGAAAATGACTGGAAGGAGTAAAGAAGGACTTTTATCTTTTATTCTATATACATCTCTATCTGAATTATTTTAATTGACCTGGCGTTACTCTCATTAAGTAAACAAAGAAACAAACAAATAATGGACAAAAATACAAGTAGGCACTCATCGTTCAATTTTTTTTAATGAGTCTTAGAACTCAGGGTATATAGTATTTGTCAACATAAAGGCGGCTGCTGAGAAGGGGACCTGTGGACTGGAAATGATGGGGATGATGACTCACAGGTAGGCAGGTATCCCAAGAGGGTCCCCTTGCACCATTTTTAAAGCAAAGAACCAGTAAACACTATCTGCAAGTTGTGCTGGGCTCTGGGAGGCTATAAGAGGTCCACGTGCCATGCCTGCCTGCTTGGAGCTGAGAATCTATTTAGGAAGAAAAGATGAAGGAAGAATTACTAACAGAAGACTGAGAGGGACAAAAGAGACAAGTGCACTTCGATACTCTGGTCCCCACTTACCTAGAGTGCTCTCAGACAGGTGCTTCTCCTGTGCCAGGTCATCTAGTCCAGGTCATTTACAATCCCACGAGGTAACTGATACTCATTCTATTTTATACATGAGGAAATCAGGGCTCAGTAAGTTTGAGTATCCTGCCCATGGCCACACAGAGGGACCTGGATTCAGACCAGCTCTGTGTGAGGCCAAAGCCCATTCACTTTACAAAGATTATTCCGAGACCCTTAACTAGTAGCTGGTCAGTACACACAGCCTGGAAGACAAGGGCTGTCCCCCCTTCGATAGATGGATCACAGCTGTCAGTAGGATAATTAAAAGAACAAGAACAAAAATCCCAAATCTTCCCCAGAGACCAACGAATAATGGGTCATGAGCGTGTGTGGAAAGCAGAGATATGTACTTCAAAAAACATAATTTAAGAAAAAGCGTGCCACAACTCTCCATACGGCATAATTGTGTTAAATATTATTCAAAGAAGCACAAACCTTGGAGACACCTAAGAGACATCCACCTCCCTTGTAGGTGAGGCGATTGGGCTCAGAAAGGGCAATTGTTTACTTCAAGCCACACAGCAAGCAAGTAGCAGACCTAGCACTGGAGCCAAGCCTCCAGACCTCTGAGGGATGCTTGCATACCACCAGACTGCCTGGAAGCAGTAGAGGGCCCCCTCTTCCCATGGCCAAATTTCCCCTCATTAGCCCAAGTTTGGAGTCCCTGCTGGCCTAATAACATCATTTCAGTGTTTGACATTTTGCTTAATCATTCTCATGGTGTTGAGCGGGTGCCCAGCCAGGGCTTCTGATCTCAAAGATGGCTCCCAGAAAAGATGACATGTTGCATTAATAGAAACTTTTTCAGATGATGTCTGAAAAAATCATCCCAGCATTGCACTATTTGTATGCTGGCATGAACCCCAGAACCATGTGGACATATTTCTGTTCACCTTGGCCTCCTCAAACCCTCCTCCCATAGCCAGGGTGAGACGCCCATCTCTGGGACAGAGATAGGACCCTGTGGCCACACTGGGTATCTGTAGAATAATGGAAGAGCCCGTGGGGCTGCTCTGTCCACAAGAAGGCAACCAGCCTGGGAGGACAGGACCCACTTGGGTAAATACTTTATGTGCTGGTAGGATGAAGTGTCCTCAGGACAGCTCAGATGTGTAGCTCAGGATGTGTAGCATCCTGGGGTCCCCGCTTTGAATTTGGATCCTCTTCCTCCAGTATCCAATCACAAACACTGATTCTAACCTCTGGAATCAGGCCCTGGAGAGAGTGTAAGGAAGCAGGGTGGCTCCCCAGGTAAGTCCTGGTTGGAAAGGATGGACTAACCCCCTGGGAACCTCTGAGACACTGCCATCCTCAAACACCTCTGAACTCTTTTGAACCTGTTTTGGTTTTGACCCTTGGTTACCTCCTTATACTATAGCCAGCTCCTTTTTTTTGTTCTACTGTGTTCCATGTGAATTCCGCTGCCATTGTCAACATCACCAGCATCTTCAGCAGCAGCACAGTCATTAAAGGCACTGGCCTTAGAAACTGCAAGGCCTAGCCTGGCTCTGGCCCTGACCGCCACTACTTGACTGTACCCTTGACCCTTTCACATTATTGCCCAGCCGCCTCCCAGGGCTGTTGGAAGCTGTACAAAATGTCAGTGATTGTATTAGGCATCTCAGACTGCCAGAACAAAATACCACAGACTAGGGCTTCCCTGGTGGCACAGTGGTGGAGAGTCCGCCTGCCGATGCAGGGGACACGGGTTCGTGCCCTGGTCCGGGAAGATCCCACATGCCGTGGAGCGGCTGGGCCGGTGAGCCATGGCCGCTGGGCCTGTGTGTCCAGAGCCTGTGCTCCACAATGGGAGAGGCCACAACGGGAGAGGCCACAACATTGAGAGGCCCGCGTACCGAAAAAAAAAAAAACCACAGACTAGGTGGCTTAAACAACAGAAATCCATTTCTCACAGTTTTGGAGGCTAGAAGCCCAAGAAGAAGGTGCTGCCAGTCGATTGAGTTTCTGATGAGAGTCCTCCTCCTGGCTTGCCGACGGCCACCTTCTTACCACGTGCTCACACGGCAGGGGGAAAACAGTGAGTTCTCTTGTGTCTCTTCTTATAAGGGTACTAATCTTATAGGATCAGGGCCCCACCCTTAGGACTTCATTTAATCTCAGTTTCCTCTGTATGTGCCCTACTCCAAATACAGTCACATTGGGGTTAGGGCTTCAATTTATGAATCTTGAGGGGCCACATTTCAGTCCATAGCACTGATGAAAGAACGCTGAGGACTCCTCTGACACCTCAGTCTCCAGGAGGACAGCATCTTTTTCCAGAGGTAGCCAGTAGCCTCCTGAGTTCTCCTTTATGGAGCCAGATAGTGCTGTTAGTTCTCTGGCTAAGATTTGCCCAGAAGTGGTTGCCTCATGGCCATAGAGCAGATTGGCATCCCTAGTTCCCTTCTCCCCCACCGCTTTCCTTCCCAGCTTAGTCCCTGAAGGCCAGCATGGGACAAGCCAGAGTCCCCCGCAGAGCACTCTTGCCTGGGTCACAGCCTAGACCACAGCCCTCAAGCCAGGTCCTGAGTCCTGGGGTGCCCCTCTCCACCCACATGCCACTCTAACAAGTGCTGGCTGAGCCCTGCTGTATGCACAGACCTGCCATGGGCCCCATCATTCCTGGTCCCTGGCCATGGTCTGAGCTGATGTCCCTCCCCACCTGAGCCTGGAGAGACTCTCTTTCTGGGTAAGTAAGTGAGAGGAGGTAGATGCTTCGGGGCACACCCACCCTACTCTCAGAGGCCCCCAACTCCTGTCCCACTGCCAGGGCTTGGAGCATCCACTCAGTCTATGGGTGGAGGTGATGGGCTGTGTGCAGGTCACCCTCCCACCCTCCCTTCCTGGCCAGGTCCAATTCAGCATATTGAGGAGGGTCCACAATGCTGCTAATTCCTAACAAGGGCACTAATTTCTGAATGTTTCCTTGGTGACTTTAATTGAAAAGTCAAACCACTCAAACCTAAGTAATTAAAACCTCCCTGGGACTTCCGTGATGGTCCGGTGGTTAAGAATCTGCCTTCCAATGCAGGGGACAGGGGTTCAATCTCTGGTCAGGGAACTAAGATCCCACATGCCACGGGGCAACTAAGCCCATGTGCTACAGCCCGTACGCCACAACTAGAGAGAAGCCTGCGTGCTGCAACGAAGAGCCCACACACCGCAACAAAAGCTCCTGCATGGGGACTTCCCTGGTGGCACAGTGGTTAAGAATCTGCCTGCCAGTGCAGGTCACGGGTTCGAGCCCTGGTCTGAAAAGATCCCACATGCCGCGGAGCAACTAAGCCAGTGCGCCACAACCACTGAGCCTGTGCTCTAGAGCCCACGAGCCGCAACTACTGAGCCCGCGTGCCACAACTACTGAAGCCTGCGCTCTAGAGCCCGTGCTCCACAACAAGAGAAGCCACCACAATGAGAAGCCCGCGCACCACAACAAAGAGTAGCCCCTGCTCACCGCAACTAGAGAAAGCCCGTTCACAGCAATGAAGACCCAACGCAGCCAAAAATAAATAAAATAAATGAATTTATAAGAAAAAAAATATCCTGCTTGCTGCAACGAAGATCCCGCGTGCCACAACTAAGGCCCGATGCAGCCAAATAAATAAATAAAAACTATATATTTTTTAAAAAATAAATAAAATAAAACCTCCCTGCCTGAATTTACAGGATTAAGACTTAGAGGTGAAACAGTTCCTCCTCCCTTTCAATCACCCCAAGCGCTGGCATTGGCCTTGGTCCTCTGGGCAGGGATGCCAAGGTCCCACATGTGAACCACAGCTCTTCTCACCTCTCCCACTTCCTGTCCAAGCGTGGAGCCTCCAGCCTGTGCGGTGACCCTCGCTTCCTTCAGTCATTCATTCTCTCCGTGAGCCCCGACTGTTGAGATGCCCGGCCCCGTGAAGGCATTGGTGAGCAGGACAGGGCCGGCCCGGCCATCAGGGACCTCCTGGCTCGGCTCTGTGACTGTGCTGGCTCAGAGTCCCAGGACCTCGGCTGCCAGAACTGGGTGAGACCTTCCACTGACCCAGTTCAACCCTCACTTTACAGAGGTTACAGAGCAAGGCTGCTCCCCACCTGTACCCCCAGCAGCTGTCCCATAACTAGAGACCACCCACCCAGGGCCTAGACCAGAACCCCTTCCCCCAGCACCACAGAGTGAGTGACAGCCCCAGGCGACCTGCCCTTATCCCCTGGGATCCCCCACTCCCCAGCCTCCCCACCCAAAGTAGCTTCTCTGTGGTCCTGGCTGAAACTGTCAACATCTTCCACTCATCCAGGTGTAAGCTCGTCACAGTCGGTGCTTCTCCCTGAGCTGGCGGCCTGTGCTCGTGGCTCAGGGTGACAGCTACAGCCCAGACGGCATTCGTAACACGAGCATCCAGGGCCTGCCTCTTGGTCAGCCATCAGCTCCATCAGCCTCTGGGACTTAGGCCTTTCTGTGGGAGAGGAGAAAGAAAGACGTGCATTTGAACTCCTGCTCTGCCCTGATTTTCCCTGTGCCCTGGAAAATGAGATAATAGTTGTTCACTTCATAGGGTCGTTGTGGGCAATAGACGACATAATCCATGGAAAGCCCTTAGCACAGGTCTGGTACACACCAAGTGCTCGGACTGAGTGAGTTCTTTCCTTGCCTCCCGAAGGTGGCCCACAGGTCCTCCGTAGGCTCGGGCACGCAGCAGGTGTCACTGAGCGGCCACCAGCCCAGGACAGGCTGGCTGCGGGGGCAGCCTCCAGCAGGCTTCAGACTGACACTTCCAGGACACCTCCAGCCCTCCAGAGCCCCCGGGGACAGTCAGTGAGAGCATCACCTCTTCTCTGGGCCTCTGGCAGCCTGGTGGAGCGTGCACTCCCCTCACCGGTCAGATTTTGGTCTGCAGGGGTCAGCTCCATCCCTGCCCATTCTCACAAATCACCAGGAGATGCGGGAGGGCCTTCCCTCTTCTCCACTGCAGGCCCTCCTCCCTCCTCAACTTCTCAGCCCCCTCCCCAACCCTTTGACCCCATTCCTCGCCTGCTTCCCAATCACAGAATGGCCTCCCTCTCTAGAAGGGGGATGAACATAGTTTCTTAAATCCAAAAGGCATCGAGGGAAGTAGAGCTCAGGTACAGCAGAGCCCAAGTGGGCCACGGCAGGGGCTGTGGAATCCAGGCTGGTGATCAGAGAGCTAGGGCAGTGGCGGGGAGGGACTTACGTGAGAAGGGCCCATGGACATGCCTGCGTGAAGTAGGTGATGGGAGGCTGCGGGAAGAGAGAGAGGGGCAGCCTCAAGGTAGGGCCTTCAGATGATCTCTCTGGTGCCATGAGCCATACCAGTGAGGGGGAGAAACTAGAGGGGAAGGGAAGTGGGAACCACTGTAGACGTTTGAGTGAGAGAAGCCTGGGGCCTGGCAGACGGCAAGGGCTGTGGGGATAGAGAAGTGTGCAGAGTCCGCAAGAAGACCCAGTGCTGAGGACATTGGAGGGAAAGGCTCAAAGCTGCAGTGGCTGGGCACTGGGGGGCAGCGGATGGGCAACGGGAGCCCCCGGGGCGTGGAGGAGAGAGGCTGGTTTGGAGAGAGGAGATAAGTAGTGCCGGGCTCCCTAACCTCCTCCAAAGCAGCATCAGTTCCGTAGTGTCCAAATTTTCTCTGGTGAACGTGTAGGACTTTTATGAGCAGAAAGAAAAATCACCAAAGTCATTTCTAGTAAAGAGAAGTAAAAGCAACATCCTCACCCTCTGTTTACTTATATATTATCTACAGGATATCTGATTCTTACCAAAAAAAAAAAAACCAAACCTGCATAGGATTATGGAAGAAAAAAGAAAGAGGAAAAGGTGTTCTATCTAATTTGTAACCAAAGTGTCAACACCTGGAGGGATGGAAAGCAGAGTTGGGGGACCAGGCCTCCCTCCCTTCCCCATGGTGGTTCCCCCAGAAGGATCAGATGGGCCTCAGGTGCCCACACCTGCTCTGCTGCCCTGGAGGAAGCCACCGAGATGTGCTTCACGGAACGTGAGTCGTGAGTCCCGGCGTGGCCAGCTGGGCCGAGCCAGCAAAGGCGGCCAGAGACGGTGGGTGGGAGCGGTCATGGCCTTAACTCTGCCTCGCCATCAGGGGCTCCCTTCCCAGAGAGCAGGAGACGCAGACTATGTAGGGCGGTGCCGTCAGCGCTGAGGTCAGGGCGACACCAGGGGCTGTGGGAACAGGAAGGAAACCAGCCCGAGGCTGGCGGAGGCAACTTTCTGGAAGAGGGGACTCCCAGGCTGGCTTGAAGGACAAGTGCACGGTGACCCAGTGAAGAAGGTGGAGCTTTCCAGGCAATTAGTGACTGGTTTGCGACAAAGGCGCTTAGGCGTGAGAGTGTGTGACGTGAGACTTAAAGAGGATGAAAACGATAGTGGTTTGGTTTGACTGGCACATGGGGTATGTGGGGACATGGGAGAAAATGACCGAAAGGGCCAGCAGGGGCCATCACAAGGACCTGTGTGCCGGCAAGAGACCTTGGGCTACCAAGGTAACAGGGAGCCCTTGACTGATGGGCAATGACATGGTTCTGTTTGCATTTCCAAGAGGTCATGGGCCACGGTCCTGAGCAGTTTTCTAAGCCACGTGTCATGACCTACCAGGACTTACCAGGAGCTCGAAATGAGTTGGGTGTGTGTACTAGTTTTCTGTGGCTATTGCAGCAAATTACCACAAAATCAGTGGTTTAAAATACCAGAAACTCGTTTTCTTACAGTTCTGGAGGCCAGACATCTGAACGGAGTCTGACAGGAGCTGGGGCTAAAATCAAGGTTTCCACAGGGCTGATTCTTCTAGAAGCTCCAGGGGAGTATCTGTTCTTTGCCTCCCCATCTTCTGGCAGCTGCCTGCATTCCTCAGCTTATGGCTTCATCACTCTAATCTCTGTTCCCGTGGTCACATGGATTCCTCCTCTTCTGGTACAGATCTCCTTCTGCCTCTCTCTTTTAACGACACTTGTAATTACATGGGACCCACCCAGATAATCCAAGGTAATCACCCCTTCCTGAAGTCCTTAACTTAATCACGTCTACCCAGTCCCTTGTTTGGTATAAAGTGACATTCACAGGTTCTGCATCTCCAGAGATTAGGACACAGATGTCTCTGATGAATTATTCCTCCAACCATAGTGTGTCATTTATCAATCACCAACTGAGGGACTTGTCTGGTGGCGCAGTGGTTAAAAATCCCCCTGCCGAGGCAGGGGACACGAGTTCGAGCCCTGGTCCGGGAAGATCCCACACGCCACGGAGCAACTAAGCCCGTGCGCCACAACTACTGAGCCTGTGCTCTAGAGCCCGTGAGCCACAACTACTTAGCCCACGTGTCACAACTACTGAAGCCTGCGCACCTAGAGCCCGTGCTCCGCGACAAGAGAAGCCACTGCAATGAGAAGCCCACGCGCTGCAACGAAGAGCAGCCCCCGCTCGCCACAACTACAGAAAGCCCACACACATCAATGAAGACCCAACGCAGCCAAAAATAAATAAATAAATAAAATTTTCAAACGAAAAAAAAATCACCAACTGCGTGCCAGGCTCCAGGATGGGGATTCGGTGGTGGACAGGCAAACACAGTACCTGCCCTCATGGAGTCTTGGAGCTGATGCAGGGCCCTGGGTCTGCCTTGTGCGTGTGGAGCCGGGGGATGCCCATGACCACCTCCAGGTATTCCCCTGGGCACCTGAGTCGATGGCAGGCCATTCACATGGAGCGGAAGAGCAGGTATGAGTGCTGGGCTGGGTGTAGAGGGGATAGTCAACATACTGAGAAATGGCTGTGGCATTGACACTGGACAGTCAGAAGAAACCTGGGGCTGGAACAGGGTCCTCAAAGACCCCAACTGTGCCAGTGGTTAACCCTTCAGTTGCTGCAGCATGGGGAGGTCCAGGGGTTCAGGGCGAGAGGCCAGAGCAGCTGGGGTGGCTCAGGCCAGTGGCTATTCATGAACCAGTAGGGAAATATTTAAATATTTAAATAAAATATGCAAATATCTTAACCCACTGATATGTCCTTCCTGGTGTCTACCAGCTGGTTCTCTACTCTGGGTGGGGATATTCAGGAGTTTGTTTCAAACTTGTTGACATTGATGTGGCAGTTGAACAGCTGAGGGGAGCTGGGCAGGGGGCTGGGAACGGAGGTTTCCAGCACCAGGGAAGGGCGTGTGTGTGCACTGTGGAGAGGCTGGCGTCCCATCCCCACCATCCTAATACCTGGAAGAGTGCGTCATTGAAACTGGCTCTTCCTGGGCACTGATGGAGTGTGGACGGTTCCACCACCTTCCTTTTCCCCCTTAACTTTCCCCTAAGCAATTCTGTGTTTTTCTTAAAAGCCCTCTTATTATAGGATAAAATGTACCCATCATCTAACTACATTTGCTGGAGCTCACAGGGCTCCAGATCTGCCTGCTCCAGGGCTGGTTCCTTTGTCCCTTCACTGAGATTCTCCGGGGCTGGAGTACAAGTAGACCTCGAGCCTCAGGCCCCAACCACTCTGGGCAGAGGGGGGAGGGGGAGGTTTCCAGCATCTCCCATTCTAGCATCGAGCTGAATGTTCAGTAGGTGATAAAGATACAGAGAAAAGAAAGAAATGGGAATTCCAGCTGACTTCCCCTGGAAGGAGTGACAGAAATGGCAAGCTTGGTGAGCTAAGTAAAAGCAGGAAGTTCCACCCACTTTGTTGCTTGGTACACTGAGACCCAGAGCTGTGGACATGACCAGATACCAGAGTGTTGATAATGGACATTGATCTTCTGGGCCATTTTAGGTGCAATCTGGCGTCCTCTCTACATTCGTCCTGAAATACTTCTCAGCGTGTGCAAGTCCGCCACACAGCCCAGTTTCTCCACACACTTCCCTTCCATCATCCCAGCTACTGTGGTAGTGAAAGGAGCCCCAGACGGTTCCTGATGTATGAGGGAAGCACATGTTGACACAGCCTTTGTCACACTGGCTCGTGGTGGGGGCCTGAAAACCTGTCTCCCAGCACATTGTGCACTAGCTCCCACGGGCAGGGCTCACCTTGGATCCAAGGACAGTGCCTTGCATTGGGGGCACACAGCAAACATTCATCAAGCGCCTCCTTGCAACAAGACAGCAAATGAAAAGCAGAAGCACACAAAGTCTCTGCCCTCCTGGAACTTACTGTTCAGTGAGGGAGGCGGCCATAAACCAGTGAAGAAACAGCAGTGAAGGGGCAAGTGCTATAAAGAAAACTAAAGCCAGACTGTGGGTGGAGCCGTGGGATGAGCTCTGGTAGGTGGGGAGGTCAGGGAAGGCCTCTCTAAGGAGGTGACATTTCAGTGGAGACCGCAACAAAGTAAGGGAGGGAGCTGTGATAATACCCAGGGAAAACGCAGTCCAGACAGAGGGGCAACAAGGGCAAAGGTCACGAACAGGAGAACGCTTGGCGAACTACAAAATGTCAGGGAGGCCAGTGATCCCCGGAGCAGTAAATGAGGACAGGGGACCACAGATGGGGATGACAATGATAACAGAATGAATGAATGAACGAAGCCCAGGAGAACAGAATCTAAATTTGGGCCTCGGGTCACCTACAGGATCTTGAGCAAGGTCCTCTAACCCTTTGTCTCCTGTCCCCCACCTACAGAAAGAGAATCATCAAAGGTGCCCAACTCATTGACATGAGAATTATGCCCCCCGAAAGCCCAGACTAGTAATTAAGAGACTTGATCAGGAGTCCCATTTCTGCCTTAGGCAGGTCATTTCACTTCTCTGAGCCTCAGTTTTCTCATCTGTCAAGTGGGAATCATGGTGCCTACCCTGCCAGTCTCAGAGGGTTATGGTCTGGGTCAAATTACACGGTCCATATGGGAATGGCTTGTAAATTTCACATGTCAGACAATTAGAGGGGCTTTTTGAATACTTGAGGGGAGGTGAGCTGTGAGGTTCCCAGGGCAGAAGCTCTCACTTGCCCCTCAGCTCCTCCTGGGGCGGCCCTTCCTCTTCTGTTCTCTCAGTGTTCTTCAGTTCCTGTTTGTTCCTCAGCCCCTGTGTCCGGCATCATTCAGAGAGTACTCCATTTGCCCTATAGAAAACGGGGTGCTCACTCCTCAGGGGGAAAGGGAACCATCGCGCCCTCCTCCATCCACCCACCCTCTACACTGTGTCTTTCAACATGGACATCTGACCCCACCTCTCCCTGCTTCCAACCCTCAGACAAACATCTCATCTCTCATGTCACACGAGGCCACACGGCCCCTGCTAAACTGTCGAGCCTCCTTCTGGCTAGTCTTGGGCTACAATGAACCCATTTTAATTGCTCTAGACAGTACCCAGTCTCATGCATCCACACCTTTGTACCATTTCCTCTGCCCGGAATGTCCTCTCAAGGGCCGCCAATTCCTACCCAACTGTCTGGAGAACTGCTATTCATCCTGTAAACCCAATGTAGATGTCTTTTTAGAGGGCAAGCCTTCCTGGATCATGTGGTCTTTCCTTCACAGATGATGGCAGCCCTCCCTGCTGCCATGCTCCCCTAGATTTTATATGTGCTTCTCTCATCGTCCTTATACCATGATGCCCCTTGATGTGTCCATCCTGTCCCTCCACCAGACCATGAATGAGTGTCTTCAGGAGAGCACCTAGGTTATCTCTGTTATCCCAGCAGCTGCTACAGGACCTGGTGCATAGTAGGTGGCCGTGAAACTTTTACTGAGAGGAAATGAAATGTGCTCTGGGGGAGACAGTCCCTTTGCCCTGAAGCTCAAAGCAATTTGAAGCCATCTTCCCAAATTGGACAAGTGTGTACCTGGTCGTCTTTTCCATCCTATTGTATGTGGCAGCTCTGAAGGGAAAGGAAGACCAGCTGTCTACATTCTAAACTTGGTGAATATTACAAACGACCACGTTAGTGAGACAGGCATTTTAGGCGATTTCATACTGACCCACGTTAAGAAAGGCTCTAAATTTAGTGCCCCGAAGACAGAGGCTGGTGAACCTGTAGCCTCACACACAGCCCACATTGGGTAGGAAGCTGAATTCGATTTGCATGTCAGAGGAGCCATATCTGGTACCTGATGGAAGACTAATTTTATTATTAAATTATCAACACTGATTTACTGAGAAATACGGTACTGCCTGGAGCTATTTTTAACCTCCCGCCTCAGCCCCGATGGGCAAACAAATCATCCTTTGAAGGACACTGCATTTGCAAAAGTGAATTAGGTGAATAAATATCCATCTATTCATGAAGTTTCTTTATTGAGAAATAAATAAATAACAGCCCCTGAATGCCTTCATTGTACCCCTGGCAGGTTTCCACGAAGATGACGGCTTCTGCTGAGCATGGCAGCGACCATGGAAGGGGCCACCCTGCAAGGCGCCGGTCTGAGAATGGGTGGGAAATCTACCAGCCTGGGTACCTGCCTGGGAAGCCTGGGGCTCCAGGCCTGGGCCAGGGCTTGTGGGATTGGTGACATCTTCCCCACCTCTGGCACGTGGTCCAGCTCAGCACCTAGAGCATCTCAACCATCCCTGAGATGGCAAGCTCAGGCTCTGGTACTAGCTTGTGGCGGATCTGCCACTTTGGATCTCTGGGACATTGGGAGAGTTACTTACCCTTTCTGTGCCTCAGTTTCTTCATATATAGAATGGGGATAATACCACCTCATTATTGGGTTGTTGGGAGGATTTAATGAGATGACACGTTTAAAATGCTTAGAAGGGTGCTTGGCACATAGCAAGAGCCTAGGAAATTCTACTTGTTGCTATATAGTCGTCATTGTTGGGACAGGGAGAAAGGCAAAGACGGAAGCATCCCTCAGGTGGGCCATGTGATACCTTGGAGGAGGACAGGCCTTGAAGTCAGACCTGGATTCCAGTGCCAGCTCCACCCCACCCAGCTGTGTGACTCTGGGCAAGCTACTTGACCTTTCTGTTCCTCAGATTCCAAGTCGAAGAAGTGAGCGTCATCACACCTACCTCCGAGGGAAAAAATGAGATCATCAGTGTAAAGTGGACAACATGGTACCGGGCGCTAAATGCTCAATAAACGATGGATACTTAGTAACAGCGGGGTTACTCATCCTAAAATTAATGCGATCACTAAGTCCTTCGCTGCATTCTCCGCACTCTATTTGTCCCTCTTCTGTCCCTCCCCTCCCACAACCTGGTGCTTCACTGGGATAAAATGAGAATCAGGAATCCACCCCGAAGGAGAAATATAGGCTCAATTTACTGAACGGATGGCATCTTTATTTAAAATGTTGATATTTCGTTTATCATGGATTGCGTTGATTTTGATGTTTTAAAGGTAGCATTAAAATTATCCGTCTCGATTACTGAGCAGTTTGGGCACCCCCTTAAGTTTTGTGCCTCCCGCCATTCCTGGCCCTGCTTAAAACCTCCGTGCGGGGAAGGAAGAAGTTACATTTGGCTGGGGAGTGAGAGGAAGGGAGAGAGGTAGGCTGGGAGGCAGTAGGGCCGGATCACCATCCCCCGGTCCACTAGCTTGGGGACTTGGAGGGTACCCTGTAGGTGCCGGGCGTCATGGGAGATTTACCAAGCAAGGAGCTGAGAGTAATGTCTGCCATTTGATGGTGTCCAAACTTCGTCTGCCCCATCCTCCTGGGATGGGAGTAATGGGGAGTTAATTAGGAAAACACTGGCTGGGCCCCTGGCCCCTAGCAGCTGCCCGCAAACACTAGATCATTGTCAGCTCACACAGAGAAAACAATTACTTGCTGTTTGAGGGCTGGGGCCATGGGATCCCTAACTTGGCAGCCCCGTTAGTCCAGCAATGTGAAAGGGGGCAGCTGGCAGTGGGCAGCGAGGGCTACTTAGCCAGCTCCCCAGAACACACATCTTAGAGACAAACCCTCGTGGCCTTCGGGTTCTGGAGCTCCGTAGTGAAAGCGCCTCTGCCTGTCCTCCAGCCACAAGTGCACCGGGCTAGGTGGTGGGCTTGCTCCTTCTTTATTTCCACAAGAAGCCCTCCCCTCCAATTACTAACTTAGTAGATGTAAGACACAAGCCTAAGTTTCTCCCTCTGCAGCCAGACCTCCGAACACAGATGACAGTGTAGGAGCTGTGCAGGGCCCTCCAGATACGGGGACACGTGTGCAGGGTACCCTCTGCACACCCCAGCCAAGGTGGCCAGCCGAGTGGAGGGTGCAGCCTGTGGCCATGGGCCAAGCAAGGGCTCAGACAAACCCCACACAGGGCACAGGGCGCCACCAAACTCAAGGCAAGGAGCGTGCAGTGCCCCAGACTCTCACGGTCCTGCAGAGGGGGCAGGAAGCACCTTGGGCTTTGCCTCAGGAGAGGGGCCAGATCCCGGCCACCTCACATATTTATAAGACGGACCTTGAGTGTGGACTCACAGTTTCAGCCTCACCAGTGGGGAGCTTCTTGTTCTCAAATGCCAGTCACTTAGGAGTAGACTGTCATGCTCCTTGCTGGATGAAGTCACTGATAGGTGAGAGCCCTACCCCCATTTCTGTCAGTAAGGACCTGTTCGGAGAAAGTGAGGAAGGGGCAGATGGGGGTTTCTGGAAGCTCTGTCACCGGACTGGGAGTTCTTTGTGTGAAGACTGTCTTCCCAGCACCTACACGGGGCCTGGTGTGCAGGTATGCATTGAATTCATGGACAATGGATGGATAGGTGGACAGATGGATGGATGGATGGATGGATGGATGGATGGATGGATGGGTGGATGGATGGAGGGTGGATGGACAGATGCTTTAGTTGATACATACAGGAGTTATTAGAGAGCCACGGTACAGGCTGGAGAGCGGTCTGCTCCACGTAGCCTAGAAAAGGGGTAGGAATCTATCTGCTTTCTCCCAGCCCCCTCATGTTTACGTATCTACACCCCACACTTTGAGCCAACAAAAACCCTGAGAATCTGACTGGGAAGCCATTCCCAGCAGGACAGTTAACCAGCTATGTGGCCTTGGACCAATCACCTCACTTATCTTAGCCTAAGTCTCCCCTACAGGTAATTGGATGCGTAATCGCTGACCCACTCAGTGACAAAGGTCATACAGACATCAAATGGGAAGGAGCTGTCTGTAATCTCAACTTGCTGGGGACTGTGGGGCTCAAGCATCACTACAAATTAGAGAGCAAATAGCTACCAGTGTGCTTTCGAAAGTATCAGTCAAATCAATCAAAATGTTAAGATGCTGCTGCTACATGTCAGGCATCTGCATCTGTGTTTCCAAGGCAACTTGATTTGGGCCCTTTAGGCACCCCCAGGACCCTCCTAACTTCCAGGTCTTCACTTCCCCCTCGTCTAGCCCTCAGCCCAGGACCCCAGCCCATCCCTGACCCACCCCAAAACAAACTCCAAACACATTTCAAGGAGAGTCGGCCACCACGTGTACTGAATGTGTTGAGGGCAAAGGGGGTGAACTAATGGTGTAAAATCATTCCACCTTTCCAGTGTGGGGTAAGAAAGGCCTAAGTGATGGGGTCTTCTGGGCCACAGACAGCACCAAAACCGACACAGTCACCCCTGATATGCTCAAGCACCCACCTACAGGCACATCACATCCTACATACAAATGTCCCGGCCACAATAAACCTGCGTACACACCACACACACACACACACACACACACACACACACACACACACACAAGCACACAGAGGCTCCAGGAGACCCCCCTCCCAGAGGCAAGCCCCACCCCATGCCTTTGCCTATGCTGGTCCCTTCCCATGAGAACGGCACGTCAAGTCCCTGCCGATCCCCACCTAGAGGTGGCTTTCCAGGAGAGGGAAGCTTCCACGCCTCTTTGTGGCTCGTCTCCTGGCTCCAGCCTAGGCTCAGCAGCTCCCTCCTCGGTGTAGACTCCTTCCTGCTGCAGGTGACAAGTTTCCAACCCTGAGCCCTGGTGTGGCTCCTCCCCTCCACTGAGAGTTCCCGTGGGACTGGGACGCATCTCAGGACATCTTGAATCCCAGACCCAGCATGGAGCTCCATATAGATAGGGTAGCAATCAATAACTCTTTGGAGAATGAATAAATAACCAGCCAATTTTCAGTGTGTGAGTCTTTCCTGCTCAACCTCAATGCCAGCCCCATAAGGAGGACAAAAACTTACAGGGCAGGGCTTCCCTGGTGGCGCAGTGGTTGAGAGTCCGCCTGCCGATGCAGGGGACACGGGTTCGTGCCCCGGTCTGGGAAGATCCCACATGCCTCGGAGTGGCTGGGCCCGTGAGCCATGGCCGCTGAGTCTGCGCGTCCGGAGCCTGTGCTCCACAACGGGAGGGGCCACAGAAGTGAGAGGCCCGCGTACCGCAAAAAAAAAAAAAAAAAAACTTACAGGGCAAACTCTGACTCAGAGGTCACCACCTCTGGGAAGCCCTCCTGATGGTTCCAGCCCTTCCCAGGCCCTCTCAGTTTCAGGTGGAGATCCCCATGCCCGGAGCAGCCGTCTGGGAAGCTTTCCCCACGTGTGCATGGTCTCACCACACCCTGCGCGGCACCTCTGTTGTGTGCAGCAGGGGGAAGGGGGAAGTGGAGGTGGCCACACAGATCTGGGCTGGACCTTGGAATCCACCACTTCTTTTTTTTTTTTTTTTAACATCTTTATTGGAGTATAATTGCTTTACAATGGTGTGTTAGTTTCTGCTGTATAACAAAGTGAATCAGTTATACATATACATATGTTCCCATATCTCCTCCCTCTTGCGTCTCCCTCCCTCCCACCCTCCCTATCCCACCCCTCTAGGTGGTCACAAAGCACCGAGCTGATCTCCCTGTGCTATGCGGCTGCTTCCCACTGGCTATCTATTTTACGTTTGGTAGTGTATATATGTCCATGCCACTCTCTCACTTTGTCCCAGCTTCCCCTTCCCCTTCCCCATATCCTCAAGTCCATTCTCTAGTAGGTCTGTGTCTTTATTTCCTTCTTACCCCTAGGTTCTTCATGATTATTTTTTTTTCCTTAGATTCCATATATATGTGTTAGCATACGGTATTTGTTTTTCTCTTTCTGACTTACTTTGGGCAGAAGACCTAAATAGACATTTCTCCAAAGAAGATATACAGACTGCCAACAAACACATGAAAGAATGCTTAACATCATTAATCATTAGAGAAATGCAAATCAAAACTACAATGAGATATCATCTCATACCAGTCAGAATGGCCATCATCAAAAAATCTAGAAACAATAAATGCTGGAGAGGGTGCAGAGAAAAGGGAACACTCTTGCACTGCTGGTGGGATTGTGAATCGATACAGCCACTATGGAGAACAGTATGGAGGTTCCTTAAAAAACTACAAATAGAACTACCATACGACCCAGCAATCCCACTACTGGGCATATACCCTGAGAAAACCATAATTCAAAAAGAGTCATGTACCAAAATGTTCATTGCAGCTCTATTTACAATAGCCAGGACACGGAAGCAACCTAAGTGTCCATCATCGGATGGATGGATAAAGAAGATGTGGCACATATATACAATGGAATATTACTCAGCCATAAAAAGAAACGAAATTGAGTTATTTGTAGCGAGGTGGATGGACTTAGAGTCTACAGAAAGAAAAATGCCCATCTTGCAGGGCTGCAAAGAGTTTTAAATGAGGTCACACCAGCCACATGCGCCTCCCAGCAGGTACTCAACAACAGGAGGGAGCGCTATTGCTGTTATCACTGATAATTATCATTCCTGTCACCAGCCAGACTGAAAGAGGGTAGCGACCAGGTCCCCTGCTGTAGCGCTGGGTGCACGGTGGACACCCGGTAAGCAGATTTTGAGTGGAACACATGGCAAAGCTGGTTTTCAAAGTCCAGAGACCAGCATACTTCTCCCATCCGACTCTGCACCTTCAAGCAGGGTCTGGGTCTCCTGGGAATGCATCCTGGTGCTGGGGAAAGAAAGAAGAAACCAGCTTTCCAAAGACTTGTGAGGTCCATGTGAATCTCACAGAGGCAGGGCAGGCCTTGAAAGAGGCCACGGCCTGGACTGCGCGTCCTCAATGTACCCTTTTGCCTGGGCCGTGCCCAACCTCCTCCCACTCAGCCCCAGGAGCTTTGGCGGGGATTAGTGGGTGTTCTCACTATGCAGGGCGAGAGGCCCTAAGCCACTGGGATGTGCCCATCAATTTGAAATCAGGCTGTGATAGAGCTTCGCCGTCAATGGGAGTTTGCATATTCATGCAGCAGAGCCCTGAGACTTAGTCACAGCTCCAGGCCCAACTGTGCAGGGACTTATTAGCCTGAAGTCAACAAGGGAGCCCCACCAGGATCTGCACAGGACCGTTGCTTGCACACCAGCGAACAGGGACCGGGTAGGGCCTGGGTTAAAGTTAGGGTTAGGTTTAGGGCGTGGGGCTCATCCTCTCCGGGAGGCCAAAGCTTGAACAGTGAGAAAGGCACTAGTCTGAATTCTGGCTCTGACATACAACTGTTGAAAATGGCCAGTCACCTTCTCATCTGTGAAATGGGTGCAATTATGTTTACCTCACAGACTCACTGGAAGGACTGTAGGTATGTTGGGCAATGCCCTTGGTGGCTCCTACACCAATGGCGTGCTTGTAAATGCCAGCCATTGTCACCGAAATCCTGCTGTTTCTCATTCTAAGCAGCCTTGGTTTGATGCTTCCTGAGACGTGTCAGCTCAGCAGAAAACAGAGCAGTCCCTAATAATTAAATATTTCAACAACAATACCTACCATCCCCAGGACTGAAGCACTTACTCTGTGCCCCATACTGTATTATCTCATCTCATTAAATCCTCCCAACCACCCATGTGGTAGGCACACTGGCCCCATTTTACAGATGGGTAATGTGAGACTCAGCAGCTTAAATATCTGTCAAAGTATTGCAGAGGCAGTTTATGGTAAAGGTGGATTTGAATCCAAGTTCAAAGAGGATTGTTGAGTTCCACTGAATAACAGTAGCTTAGAAAATTTTCCAGGTGGTATAGGTGGAAAAGTGACTTTTTAAAAACAAATCTTTAAATGCTGATAATAACCAACTTTTACTGAGTATTTCCCATTAACATAGCTGACATCCATGAACTCATTCACTCCTCCCAGGAGTCTTATGGAATAGGTGGCATTCTATGGAAGAGGAAACCATAGCTCAGAGAGGTTATATGACAAGCATCAGCATGAGAGACAGGGCATTAGATTACGAGAAGCAGGGCCTTTGAGTCAGACAGACCTGAGCTTCAAACTTGGGCACTTCCTTGCTGTGTGACCTTGGGCAAATCACCAGACCTCTCTGTGCCTCAATTCTGCCCCTCTCCCAGAGTTGTTAGAATTTTTGAGCTATTTGACTTGCTGAGCCTCACTTTCCTTCCTTGTTGATATTAAGCAAGATAATACAGATAAAGGGCTCAGTTCAATTTTTTTTTAACATCTTTATTGGAGTATAATTGCTTTACAAAGGTGTGTTAGTTTCTGCTGCATAACAAAGTGAATCAGCTAGAGGCATACGTATATCCCCATATCTTCTCCCTCTTGTGTCTCCCTCCCACCCTCCCTATCCCACCCCTCTAGGTGGTCACAAAGCACCGAGTTGATCTCCCTGTGCTATGTGGCCGCTTCCCACTAGCTATCTATTTTACGTTTGGTAGTGTATATATGTCCATGTCACTCTCTCACTTCGTCCCAGCTTACCCTTCCCCCTCCACGTGTCCTCAAGTTCATTCTCTACATCTTTATTCCCGTCTTGCCCCTAGGTTCTTCATAACCTTTTTTTTTTTTACATTCCATATATATGTGTTAGCATATGGTATTTGTTTTTCTCTTTCTGAGTTACTTCACTCTGTATGACAGACTCTACAATTTTTTTTCTCTTTCCACTCTGTGTCATGACCTGGTTGCTTTTAAAGGGCTGAGCTATTTTGGTGCACTCAGCTGCTGCCCACTGCTCAGTCTGGTTCCAGAGCTCACGTCAGATGCCCACTGTGGCCTGGCATCCCTGTGCCTGTGTCAGTCTCTTCAGCTGGCCTGGAGTCACCAGGCATCAGTGCAGAATGTCCCACCCTCCCCTGCCGCCTTCCCCCACCCCCAGGTGCAGTGCATCGGGGAGAAGCAGTAGCACACAGCCCTGCACACGGGAACTGCAAGAGAGGAAGGGAAGAGAGAAGGGGGCCATTCTCCAAACCTCAGGCTGGGGACCTGGGTACACAACTGAGTAGGCAAACGGAAGGAATTCCCTTCCTCTTCCGTGTACCAGCAGGAGCAAAACTTGGTTGGCAGGAGTTGATCTCTTTCTTTCTTTCATTTACTCAGTCCCAGGGGAAGGGCTGCTGGGTGTAGGTAACATACCAAGAGGTAGAGAGTGAGAACAGGAGGAGGGGACACACTTGAATAATCTGAAAATTAGATGGAAGACATTGTTTACATTGCTTTGAAAATAAGGCAGGATTTTCCCACATAAGGGCAGAATCTGTATCTAAATGGCAGAGCAATCTTGTTGGCAGAGGCTGTTCCTCTGCTAGAGCAGGGATGCAAGAAACAGCTTCCAGGTCTCATGACGGAAGATCCAATCTTCCTTCTGTTTAACCAACCTAGGTCCTTCGTCTATGGTCAATGGCTTGCACCTCGGTGGAAAGGGAAAAGGGCTCAGCACTAAGGGCCCCTTAGCATTGTGCAAGGGCAATCACTAAAAGAAAGAGCAAGTACAGAACCTGCCGGTGTTTAGAGTTTTAAATTCTTCCCCAACAAATCCACACATACGTACATTTGAAAAGTCTGGAACAATACAAATCAAGCTGTTACCAGAAATTACCTCTGGGGAAAGGAGACTGCATAAGGAGAGAGGGAATTTTTATTTTCTGTCTTATATTTCTGTATATTGTTTACATTTTTTGCAAGCGCAGATTGCATCAACAATTTTTCAAAAGATGTTTTCCATTTGGAGAAAATAAAAGCATCCGGACTGCAAAAGCACCAAATGAGGGACCCCTGACTGGAAGTGAGGCTACTGCCCAACCACCTCAGAAGGTTGAGGGACATCCTGGAGGCCCTGGGGGGAGGAGACCTAAATCAGCCCAGAAGCCACGGTGGGCAGGAGTCATAATTTCATGTCAACTGGACAGGTTCTCCTGCTCTGTAACCAGGGCCTGGAAGCTTGCAATAAATGCTCTTTTGCAGTCTTCACCCCTCACCCAAACCTTAGCAACTCAGGGTCAGGGATGGAGGGGGATGGAGACCCATTGGTTAAGAGCAGAATGCAGCTTGCTGGGAAGACCCCTTCTGATCCTGCTGTAAAGTCAGACACTAGAGGTCTTTCCAAAATCTACCCTGTCAGGATCCCCCAGGATTCCCGCATCCATCCATCCATCTGTCCATCCATCCTTTTCACAAACGTTTATTGAGTACCTACCGTTTACGAGGCACCATTCTAAGTGCTGGAGTTGGGAATGTGGGTCTCATTGGTGACTCACACAGATGCTGGGTCTGCCTTGTGAAGCCTGCCGTCCATGGGGAAGACAGACAACTGAACATGGGATTACAGCCTTGTGGCAGGCACCATGGTACGGAAGATCAGGGTTCTATGGTCCTTAGGGGAAGGGGCACCAGGGTGAGGGCTAGAAGGCTACTAGAAGAGAGATGTGCCTGAAAGAGGGGTGGGCGCCAACCCGGAGGAGAGGATTCCAAGTACAGGAAACAGCATGACTGGTGTACGGGACAGTAAGAAGGAAGAAAGTGAGAAGTCTGGAAATCAACTGATGACACTGTTGGGAGAGAGCAGACGCTTAGGAGCCTCCACAACACGTGGCTTCACCTCTGGAGTGCTTGTTGGGGAGCCTTGCTTGTATCAGGGTGCCTTTGTTGTGGTTTGCGTTCGAGGCCTCACCACCCTGCCCTGACTATACTCTCCAAAGATTTGGTTTCCAGGCTCCGACAGATTTCAGCACCAGTCCCTTGCCCCCACCTTGGGCAAGTCACTGCCCCTCCTTGTGCCTCAGTTTCCTCGTCTGTAAAGTGGGAGGATAGCAGTACTTTCTTCACGGGGGCGTTGTGAGGAAACAATTGTGCCCCAGCGTCAATTCTTGGCACGTTGTGAGGGCTTAATCCATAAAAACCGTAGCTCTGCCTGGTTGGCCATGGCCATGGTGCAGTGAGTGTGAAAACTAGAAGACAGGCACATGGGGGTTGTTGCATTATTCTGTTTCCTTTTGAGTATTTTTGAAATTCTTATGACAAAATTTGTTTTTAAAAATGACTGCTACTATCATTTACTTCAACTACTGCTGGGACCCGTGCTCCTTTGTGTAACACCCTCATTGGTTGAAGGAAACTAGGGTACGGCAATAACAGGGGACCAAAACATGCTTCTAGAATTCCACATTTCCACTTGACAGCTTCGTCCTCCACAATGTCCAGCAGGGCCCTGGGAGACGCTTTGTCCCCAGCCCGGGCCTTCCTGATTCCAGGATTTGGTTCCAATGCCAACATCAGTCTTCAAAATCAGATAAGAGAAGGAAATACTGAAACTTTGGTTCTATTTACTTTTAACCTAAAAAGGAGAGAGAAAATCAAGCATTACTAATACTTAAAATATGGATTGAAACTGTGCACTCAAAGAACTAAAGCACACAGACTTACCTGGGACTCATAAAAGAACACAGTTTTGCCTAAGATTCCGGAAAAATGGCAAGTTGACCGGAAACACTTGGATTAGCCCTTGTTTCTTTTTGTTGCGATGAGAGGAGACTTGTGTCCAAACTTGGTTAGCCAGCTGGAATATAGATACGGACTTGAATGTGGAGATTCTTCGATGAATATAAACACAAAAAGATAGAATTTTGAAAGTATGGATTGACAGTGGTATACATAAATTATTCATAAGTCAAATACGTATATTGGGGATTAGTGCTCAAAAAAACGTTTGTCCAGTAGGACTGCGCGGTCAGTGAAGTTTAAGCAAGTGGTCTCCACAATATGGCTTCTCCATGGTGTCATCATAACTCCATGCAGAGGGCAGCCTAGATGTTTGGTCTTGGGTGCCCAAGAGAGCCACCTGTCACACAGAGAGGAGGTTCACGGAGCAGATGGCATAACTTCTATCCAAATTTCCCGGGCCAGGTGTGTATCTCATGCCCACAGGCGGTCCTGAAAATAATCACTCACCCAGATGTGGACTCTGGGAATGAAACAAGAGCCCTCTCTTGTCCGGGACAGCCATGCTCACTTCAGCTAAACCCTCCCCTCCAGCAAGAGGAAGAAGGGAGAGCTATTATAGGAGAAGGTGGTCAGTGGTCCCTCAGGAGAAGGGTGGTGTTGGGGTTGCTGGTGGAGACACACAGGTAAACACGGAGCACTTGGAGTTGCTGACCAAAGGGTCCTGCCATCAACACTGAACCCAAGACAGGATGTTCCCAAGCCAAATGCCTCGGGAGTCTGGAGTGCTCTCTGGGGGCAGCCTGGATCAAAGAAGCAGGTCTTTCATCTCGTCTGACCCTTGGAAGGGTGCTGAGACTCCCTCATTCAGAGAAAGGGGTGGGAAGTGTGTCCCACCCGTTTGCCCTCCTCTCAAACACCTGGGAGCTCTGAGAGGTGAATGCACTCCAGCTGTGCAGTCAGGCAGAGGCACGGCCTGCAGGCCTGAGTTCAAGTCCACACTCAGTCTCTTGTAAGCCTTGTGAACACAGGCAAGTCACTAGGCCTCTCTGAGCCCTAATTTCTCCACCTCCCAAAGGGACAGAATAATACCTCCTCTACTTCTGGGAAGATGCAAGCATGATAATCCATCCCAACCTAAAAACACAGGTAGAAAATGGACCCAAAAGTAATTGGGAACTTAAAATGGTACTTCAGGGGGCTTCCCTGGTGGCACAGTGGTTGAGAGTCCGCCTGCCGATGCAGGGGACACGGGTTCGTGCCCCGGTCCGGGAAGGTCCTGCATGCCGCGGAGCGGCTGGGCCCGTGAGCCATGGCTGCTGAGCCTGCGCGTCCAGAGCCTGTGCTCCGCAATGGGAGAGGCCACAACAGTGAGAGGCCCGCGTACCGCAAAAAAAAAAAAAAAAAAAAAAAAGATACTTCACAACTGATAATAATTCTCAACCCAACTAGAGACAAAAAGGATGTGTCTGGAGCAAATAGTTTCTTTCATTTCACATGCACCCCGAGACTGATGGTACACAGAGGTGGCAGGGGTCTCCCCACCCCTACCTGCCCCATCTCAGGGAGTCTTTCAGGAAGATCATGGGATTGTAGATCAGTGGGTCATGAGGGGCCTGCCTGGAACACAGAGAACGTGTCGACACAGAGAGGGTTGTTCCTCGGCTGGCGAGCTCCTGCCGTGGACCGCGCCTCCCACCACCCGCTGCCTCATCAATCTATCATCCTTTTAGTAGCTGACACCTCTGGCAGCTCCTCCCAGCAAGCTGGGCATTAGAATTGCAAGAAGCCCGGTTGCCCCGGGGAATACAGATGGAGGAATCTCAGATTCAAATTTGTCCAAGTATTGTGAACAGCCGGACCCAGGCAAGGCGTCTCTACTGCCCTTCCACCAAAGGGGAGTGATGGGGGTTTTGTTAGAAGTACAAATTGCTTCTTAATGCAGAGGATAAAGCTGGGCTCCTTAGAAATTCCTTCCGCTCCCAGGAAAGCCACCGCTGCATGTCAATTTTAATTTTTGAAATTTAAACTGAGGGCTTTGTGTCTAAGCTCCATCTCATCAGAGGAAGGGGGGGAATAAGTCAGAAAGGATTAGGCGCCCAGTGGGGATTGCAGATCCATAGCAATTAGACTTCATTTGAGTCTCAGATATTTGGTTTTAATCGCATTTCTGGATGATACAATCGACAAGGCATCAGAAATTGATACGTATGCAACGGGAGATGGGGTTGGCTCTGCCCTCCCCAGTTCCTGGGCTCAGCTGGGTTTGGGCTCCACAATCACTGGGGGTGGGGTGGGTGGGGAATTGGGACTCACTTGGGTCTGAAACTGGAGAGATGGTGGTTTGCACATGGATGTTGTTTCTCCCCTCACTCTCTTTGAGCACTTTATCCCTGGATTCGAAGCAGATGCAATCATTGCTAATATTCAAGTGAATGATGATAAAACAAATAAAGTAAGAGCAAATAAAATAAAAGCATACAGAGAAAGAGCGACAGACACAGGACTCGAGGCAGGGAGTACAGCTGTCTTTTAAATGGGAATCACGGTTTTAAGCATCCTCCAGGAATTAAAGTGGAGCACAATGTAATTTGGGGGCCGACATATAGCCATGAACATGTCACACACCACATTGACATGACTGTATGAATACGTATGTGTGTGCATGTGTGTAACATGGATTAGCAATGACAACCGTAACATTATATCCACAAGGGGTGTGTGTGTGTGTGTGTGTGTGTGTGTGTGTGTGTATCCAGTTTTACATACGTAGCACACTCTGGGGTTGCCTCTGTGTACACATTCACATTTCTCTTCAAACAACTGGTCAAAATGAACTCCGTAAATACTAACAGGTTGCTAACTAGTTATTTTGTAGATAACGTACTGTTTATCGGAACTCAACCTAAACACAGAATAAAAAAGTGAAAAGAAAAAAATCAACACCATGTGGAGTGTGCGTGTGGAATGGTGAAGGGAAGGGAAGAGGGAGACCAAACAAACACGGTCAGGTTCAGAGCAGGTGTCCCACACCACTGTGCGCACGGGAAGACCCGCAAAAGGGGGTGTCCCGCTGCAAGGGATAGAGTCTATCTCAGTTACCACACAGCTCTGGGTGAATTCCGCAAGCTGGAGAGTCCACAGAATTGCCTCAGTTTACCAGTTCCTTGGAGAGTTATGGACCCAGCTGGTGTAAGTTAATGGACATCAGCTGTAGTGCTGAGTGTACTACATGCCTGAGTGGGTGTGTTTCCTCAGGGATTTCTGTACTTCCTTTTAGGAGATCTCAGGCATCACCAGATGGCAAATACCTCATTCATGCCTCTCATTTTGCAGAAATGCCTCCTCTCCCCTTTCCTTCTGCAGAAACTCCTGGCCTTTGACCTCCTCCCACAAGGCTGGGAGCCTGAAGGTCCGAACCTCCCTCTCCCGTCACCCTCAAAATCTCTCTCCCACCCTCCTCTGGGCCCCTCCAATTCAAGGCAGCAGCCCAGCCCAGGGGAGACCCCCCGCAAAGGGTGAGATGCTGCCCTCCCATCTCCCCACATGTTTTCTCCCATCCCAGGTGGCAGGGACAAGGCAGTGGCTGGCAACCAGGGTATAGATGGAGCTATTCAGGGCCTAGCTTAGGTCTTCATGTCAAGGAGAACATCTGGAGGTCTGGTCCTGGGGCCACGCTGATAGAGACATTGGAATCCATAGTCTAAAAACATAATTTAATGCATTGCAGTGGGTCTGAGGCAGGATGGAGTTTCCGTTTGCTGGGATTCTGCTGAGGGTGGGATTTGGGCTTATAGACAGGGACATTTGCACAAGTATTTCAGGTCACAGAGAAGGACGCCCCAGGGAGCTCGTGCTCACTTTGGCCTCCCTCGGGTGGCCCGGGCTGGGAGCCCTCGGTCTCAGGGCACTCCTAGGAGGAGGGGGACTGGAAGAGGGCAGGCGTCCCTCCGGGCCTGTCGAGTCCAATCAGGTTTGCAAAGTCCGCGCTGCCGCCTCACCGGGGTTCAGATTCACGCTCATTTCTCCGCTCTGGCGTCCCGCTCTCCCGCCCTAGGCTGGGGACAGAGACCATGAGCGCAGTCCAGAGCGTGGCGAGTCGCAGACACACTGAGGTCGGAAGCGGGGCAGGAAGGACAGCAGGGATGTGTCTTTTCCAGCGATGTCAGGAAGCGGGAGTGGTCCTCGCCAAGGAACAGAGGAACAGAGCGCTCCCACTGGCATAGGGCGGCCAGAAGCCACCCCACCTCGCGCTCCCGGCGCCTCTAATCCGGGTACAGAAGAAAGCCCGAGAACGTGCTGTACTTGTTGTTGTTGCCTCCATGAGCCTTCCCTCCGTCCAGCTTCACGTACACCTCGTCCCCTGAATCAAGGTGCAGCACCACGCTGTTACTGGCATAGTCGTAGTTCTGGTCGGCGTCCTGTGCGATGGCGCTGGCCCGGACCTGGGGGCGAGCGACCACAGCGGGTGGGCCCAGGCACCTGTGCTTGGGCCCTTGCCTTGTCCCCCACTTGGCGCGCCCCCTGGCCGGCCTTCCGCCTGCAGCTCCAGGGTCCACTCTCCCACCCAGGCTCCATGCTCTCTCTCCAACTTAGCCAACTCCTTCCCGGTCCCCTATGCTCCGCAGTTTCCAAGTCCGGGAAGGAGGGAGAGAGAGGCTTCGTGGACATTGACCCAGCGGGGACGGGCGGGAAGTAGGGACCGGGGCGAGAAGAAAGGAGACGGGGAGGGCACAGGGGAGAATGGGGTGCACAGAGAGCTAAAGAAGAGTGAGGTTTCCGAGAAGCCCACGGGGCTTCAGGCGGGTATGCAAATAGCGGGCAGAGTGCAATTTGGGTAGCGGGGTCTCGGAGCTCTGGGAACGCAACCTCGGGAGCTATGGGATAACTGCGACCACGGCGCACCGGGAAACGGGATGCTATCGTGCGCTCCCTGCCGGGGCGAGCTCGGGCGCTGGCGAGTGGGGAGAAGGGAGGCTGGGTTCCCAGGCGGTTCGGGGCTCAGGGTGGGAACGGGTGTCCGCGGGGATCTGCGGGGGTGGAGGTGGGAGTAGGGGTGTCACTGACCTGCCCGTTCTTGCAGAGGTCCGCCCACATGCTAGTGCCGTCGCCGCCGCGCATGAGGATGTGGTAGGTGAAGAAGTAGATGCCCCGCACCTGGCAGCTGAACTTGCCAGTAGTGGGGTCGTAGTGATTGCCGAGATTGGTGACCACGTCGTCGAATCTGAGCACCTCGTAGCCCTCATGGGGACTCTTCAGACCCACATAGAAGGCGATCTTGGGACCGCTGAAGGCGGCGTTCAGCGCGCCGGTCACTTCGCCCTCAGAGTCGCCGCCGCCCCCGGTTCCGCCACCCACCACCCCGACACCGCCTGCCGCGCCCGCCGTCAGCTGCAGCCCAGGCAGCCCGGGCCGCCCCGAGTCGCCCTTCTCCCCCGGGGGACCCCTGGGTCCAGGTGGGCCCGGCTCTCCCGGGGGTCCCCGCGGCCCCGGCTTGCCGGGTCGCCCCGGGTCGCCCTTGGGTCCCTGGATGAAAGGGGGCGGAGGGTTGACGCTCAGGTCCTGCATGACTTCCAGGGCGGTAGTGCTGGGTCCGGGCGGTGGAGCCTTGGCGCCCGCGGGGCCCCCGCCGGGTGCCGCGCTGTACGGGTCGCAGATCATGCGGCAGGTGCCCATCATCTCGTAGTGCGCCGCCCCGGGGGGCGCCGCCTGCAGCAGCAACGGCACGGCGATAAGCAGCCCCAGAGCCATGGCCAGGAGCACGCCGACGGCCGCCAGGCAGGCGCGCCGCCGCCGCTGCCACAGCCGGGAGGCGACCGCCACCAGCTCCTCCTTGCCGCCCGGGGAGGGAATGGTCGGGCGGCTCAGGCGGCCCCGCTCCCCGCGCTCGGGGGCGGACTCCGCGGGTCCCGGCCGCGCCCCCGACGTGGCGACCCCCTGCTCCGGGCGCCCAACTACTTCAGCAAGAGGCGCCCTGGCCCAGGCGCGGGTGGCTGCTCAGGAGAACCGCGGAGCCCGGAGCGCATGGCCGGGGTCTCCCAGGACGAGCCCGGCGCCCCACGGGTCCCGGCCGCTGCGGCCGGGGAGAGCCGGGTGCGAAGGCGGCGTCCCGCGAGGGCTCGGCCGCGCTGCCTCCTGCCCGGCTCGCCTGGCCTAGGCGGGGATCCGTGCGCAGAGAGGGCGCCGGGGCTCCGCGGCGCGCTCTGCTCTGCTCTGCTCTCCAGCTGCTCGCTGGCTCTCGCGCGGAGGGGGGACCCGGCTACCCTGACGTAAGGAGTCCGGGGCTGAGCTGCGGAGGCGGCGAGGAAGCAGCGCGCGCTGCCATCACTTGGGAGACGGCGCCCTCGTGTCATCAGCCTTCGGTGCTCCTCCTCTCCGGCGGCTCCCTCGGCAGAGACGGCGAGGGTGCGGTTCCTCCTGGCGGCGCCTGGGAGCCACAAGTGGGCGCAGCGGGCGCAGCCTGGGCCCAGCTCCTCGGGCACACCCACTGGCGGCCACACTCACGCACCTTCACCCACGGCACACTCACCGGCGCCCACAGGCACCTCTACGTGGCCACGAAGGCACCCGGAATCCCGACGCCAGCAAGGTCCTTCGGGGGTCACCTAATCCACCCCCTGCCTGCAAGCAGGAGTAGACTTAAACCCCCTCAGTCCCATAAGCCCCAGGAGAGAACTTTCTGAAAACCCTTCTGAGTTACCTCTTCAGAATGGAATAAATCTCGCTTCTGGAAGGTCTTTCACATACCTAGCCTGAGGACTCCAAGCTATCAAATAGGCTTCAGAAGAGCAGCCCACCAACTCTTTGAATGACTCTTTGAAAAGCCCAAAGCCCCGAAAACAAGAGTCTACTAGCCTTAGCCCCTTTCTTCTACCCAAGGAAGGTCTGGCCCTTGCAAAGTTCATTTAAATCCAGATCTCTGACACCCAGCACTTGACGGTAACCTTGGTGCACTCAGCTCCCACTCCCAGCCAGCCACTACCAGCAGATCCACAGACAGCTGCCTTTGGACATCCCCAGCTCCCTCCTGCTGAGGTGGGTTTAGTTATTTAAAAAAGAGTCCAAAGCCATTCTGAGCCAGAGCTGTGGCACCTGATTTAGAGAAGAATTATCCATCTCTAATGCAGCTTGTGAAAATAAAGCAAGGATGGGAGGTGCTTCTGTGCATTGGTAAGACCTCAGACACCAAAAGTGCCGTCTTCCCTAAATGTAAGGCCAGACACTATAAAACTCTTAGAGGAAAACATAGGCAGAACACTCTATGACATACATCACAGCAAGATCCTTTTTGACCCACCTCCTACAGAAATGGAAGTAAAAAAATAAAAATAAACAGATGGGATCTCATGAAACTGAAAAGCTTTTACACAGTAAAGGAAACCATAAACAAGATGAAAAGACAACCCTCAGGATGGGAGAAAATATTTGCAAATGAATAAACTGACAAAGGATTAATCTCCAAAATTTACAAGCAGCTCAATATCAAAAAGACAAACAACCCAATCCAAAAATGGGCAGAAGACCTAAATAGACATTTCTCCAAAGAAGATATACAGATGCCAACAAACACATGAAAGGATGCCCAACATCACTAATCATTAGAGAAATGCAAATCAAAACTACAGTGAGGTATCACCTCACACCAGTCAGAATGGCCATCATCAAAAAATCTACGAACAATAAATTCTGGAGAGGGTGTGGAGAAAAGGGAACCCTCTTCACTGTTGGTGGGAATGTAAATTGATACAGCCACTATGGAGAACAGTATGGAGGTTCCTTAAAAAACTACAAATAGAACTACCATACGACCCAGCAATCCCACTACTGGGCATATACCCTGAGAAAACCATAATTCAAAAAGAGTCATGTACCAAAATGTTCATTGCAGCTCTATTTACAATAGCCAGGACACGGAAGCAACCTAAGTGTCCATTGACAGATGAATTGATAAAGAAGATGTGGCACATATATACAATAGAATATTACTCAGCCATAAAAAGAAACGAAATTGAGTCATTTGTAATGAGGTGGATGGACATAGAGTCTGTCATATGGAGTGAAGTAAGTCAGAAAAAGAAAAACAAATACCATATGCTAACACATATATATGGAATCTAAAAAAAAAAAAAAGGTTCTGAAGAACCTAGGGGCAGGACAGGAGTAAAGACACAGACCTACTAGAGAATGGACTTGAGGACACGGGGAGGGGGAAGGGTAAGCTGGGACGAAGTGAGAGAATGGCATGGACATATATGCACTACCAAACGTAAAACAGATAGCTAGTGGGAAGCAGCCGCATAGCACAGGGAGATCAGCTCAGTGCTTTGTGACAGCCTGGAGGGGTGGGATAGGGAGGGTGGGAGGGAGGGAGACACAAGAGGGAGGAGATAAGGGGATAGATGTATATGTATAGCTGATTCACCTTGTTATAAAGCAGAAACTAACACACCATTGTAAAGCAATTATACTCCAATAAAGATGTAAAAAAAATTAAAAATTAAATTGCCATCTGATCCAGAAAAAAAAAAAAAAAAAGCCCTGTCTTCTGGTTCTGCTCTCACCCTGTCTGTGACTCTGGGTGGGTCGTTCCCTTCTCCAAGACTCCGTTTTCCTGAAAGGGAAGCTCTTGCCCCAGCTCTCCCTGACGGGGGAACGCACCAGGCCGGGCCTGGGAGGAGAGTCAGTGGCTGACGTCAGTGTTTGCCAGAGCGTCAGTGTCTCCGGAACAACCGTGCTCCTTCCTGAGGCTATTGCTTTGAGGAGAACATTTCATTGATCAGGTATTGTGTTCTCATGGGTTACTTCAAAATGCATCCTGTTTCCCCTCCCCACTACACATTGGTCCAGCCTCTTCCTTTGTTGGTGTCTCTCCCAGGGCACAGCAGAATATCTGGCACCTGCTAGGCCCTCAGTACAGATTCCTGGAAAAGGTGACTAAACCTAGCTTGAAGCAAACTGGACCCAGGAGACAAGGGGGAGAAGGGACTCATTTGTCGGGCACCTACTATGATGCATCAGGTACTTTGTAGTTGCTGCTTCACATACTCCTCCCAACAGTCCAAGGATTAGCAAGCATTCTCCCATTGTTCAGATGAGAAGACAAAGGCTTTGAAAGTGTGAGGTGCTTGCCCAGCGTCCTCCACCATATAACAGAGCTGGACTCCTCCTGCCACCCAGACCAGGGGCTCTGAGAACCTGGCAGTGAACGTAGCACTGGCCACTAGCTCCTTCACTTGTCTGCTAGGTCCTGGGAGCCTTCCCTTCCTTTCCCTAGGGCCGCCTCTAGAACTAGGAGCCACAATGATTCCAGGAGCCACACTGCCTTGTTCCAGTCCTGGCTCTGCAACTTCACGTCTGTGTGACCTTGGGCAAATTGCTCACCTCCCTGGGCCTCAGTCTCCATGTGTGTAGAATGGGAATGACAAATGTCACTTCCAAGTTATTGAGAGATTAAATGAGTTAATTAATACAAAGGCCTTAGAACAATAGCTGGCTCAGTAAAGGTTCACTGTTATTATTAACGACTGGTAATTTGGACCTCCACCATCATGCCTAAGACCACCACTAAAGTGAGACATGTGGGCAGTAAGCACATGTCGGGTGGGGAAAGTGGATCTATTTAAAAAACAGAGAGACCCAAAGATCATCCACACATCCTATCCTTCTCAGAAGCATTTTGAGAAGGGGGACCGCACCACGCATCCCACATTCCCCTCAGACTGCCCTGCTCTGGCTTCCCGCCCTCTAACAAGACTGCCCAGTGTTTTCAGTCACCAGCTCCACCTGGACAAGTATTTTCCAGGCATGCATTCACTTTGAATGCCTCGGCCCTGCGGACCACCATCCCCCAATTTCAATGCTTTTGCCCCTGCAGGATCTGGGCAGGGGAAAAGTAAGGAGGGGCAAAGTTTGCTACTCAGGCTTTTACTTTCACAGACCTCAGGCAAAGCAACCTTTCCAGGGGATCAGCATTCCTGGGAAGAGCTATGGACTTGCAGGGAGGAGGGCTCCTTCCCAAGGCCAGCCCTCTCTCCCAAGGGCAGGGACAGCAGCAGCTCAAGTAGGTGGAGAGCTGGCAGCTTCCTCCCCGCCAGTCACATGAGTCATGATGAAGTCCTTCCCCTGCCCTCCCTCCCTCCCTTCCATGTGGCAGAGCCAGACAGAGTAGCTGGACACACCTCCTCATCTGCCTGGCTTCTGCTCTCCCGGGTGATGCACGTCATCATCGGTGACTGTCTTCTCATTAATATTAATGATGACCTTTATTAGCATATTGCCTTCCATTTAGACTGTAGTCTTACATTTCAAGGTCCAGCAGTGACTCAAATCTGTCCCCAAATTGCCCTTAGTGATCCAGTCTGCGTTCCTCCCACCAACATCCATTGACAGTTTACTATGAGCCAGCCAGTTCACCTCCACCTTCTCACGTCACAAAGCCCTTGTGGTCTGTGACATAAAGTTTGACATTTGGTCACGCACTGTCTTATCTGCTACTTTAATGACTCCCACCGGCAATGAGTCCCACTCTTCATTCATCTGCACTACAGTGTCATCAACCTGGGATGCCTGTCCCCCCTCATCCCTCTGGACTCATCCCTGGACTCAAGTCCCAGCTAAGTCCCTTGTCTGAAGTCTCCCCTAACCTCTCCCCAAGCAGAATTGACAATTCTTGCCCGTGTACCCTTAAATTACCTTGAATGTATATACTCCTGCCATCACGTATCACGCAATCAAACACGTGTTTACTTGTTAGCCTCCCCAACCAGGGTGTGAGCTCCAGTAGGGCAGAAATCACACCATTTATTAATTCATGCATTGTGTCATTCATTAGTCTCACAAATATTTATTGACCCCTATTGTATGCCAGGCAAGGTGCTGTGTGCTAAGCGTGCAGTGGAGAACAATACAGGTGTGGTCCCTTCCATTCTTTCTGGCCTGCAAGACTTCCTTAACCCCGTCTACCTCTTTCTACTTGTGTCATTTGAGTTTGCATTGAAAGAGCTGCTATCTGGCATGGCGGTGTGTTGGCATGCTTTCTTTGCATTAGACTTGTGAGCCTACTGGACTGTAAGCTCTTTAGAAACATCATCTTGAATACATTGGCCAATCTTTTGTCTCCATCCCCAATGGGAAGGGCATTATGATATGAATTCAGAGAGGTAGGCTGGGGCCACATCACACAAGATCTTAAGGTCAAAGATGGGAGACACTTGAGCATGTTTATTTGCTAATGAAAATGATACAGTATGAAGGGGGAAACCAACAATCAAGAGAAAGCTGGGATAATCCAATGCCCAAAGTTCTTAGTAACTGACTCATTAGAGGAGTTCAATAAAAATTTTATATCTTTAACAATAATAATAATACGTGATATTGATTGAACACTATGGCCAGGCTCTCTGTCAAGAATTTTAGGTATATTAATTCTTGTAATGTTCTGTGAGATACGTGCCCGTGTTTTACAGCTGAGGAAATGGGGGGAAGGTGAATCTATATATTGACAAGTATCCTTAGGGTCTGTAATTTTCCCAACAATTGCTCCTGGTCATGTTGGAATCCAAGACATCTCCAGATCCGGAGCACCAACCATAGGTCACTCTGGCTAAAGAATTCATGTGTGTTACTTTTACCTCCCAACTAAACTGTAAGCCTCTCAAGGGCAGGAACTATCATGAGGACACAATAAGTGTTCAGTAAACATTCATAACTTTTGATTATTTTATATTGCTTGAAAATGTCACTTATGTTAGTTCATGTCATGATTTGCAAAAGGAGTAAAAATTTTTAAAAGATACTCTTTATGATGGAAGAGTAAGAAAGGAGGGCAAAGAAGGAGAACCAAATTTGTCAGCCACACAAGTTCCCGTTAGCCTCTGCAAAAACCAGAGTGGTTTTTCTCCCTTCTTCCCTCCCTCCCTCCCTTCCTTCCTTCCTTCCTTCCTCTCTCCTTACCTCCCTCCCTCTCTCCCTTTCTTCCTTTCTTCTTTCCTTATTCATTCATTTATTTGCCCATTCATTCTCTCAGTAAGAATTTTATTGAGCACCTACTATATGCAGAATGCTGTGCTGTGCTGGAGTGGGGTGGAGTAGGTGGAAGCATGGAAGGGAGGATTCAAGATGAGGTCCTTGCTAAAGAGCTTACAGACTAGTTGGAGGGACTAACAACTAGAAAGCTCCCAAGCAGCTGTGTAAGACATCATTTAGGTGGTGTAGACAAGGGTATAGACAGGAAAAGGCTTCTAACATCAAGGCACTCTGGCCACGACCCTTGAGGAAGTCTGTCCCAGGAAGAAGAGACAGAGAATAACCTTAAAGGACAGGTGAGATTTGAACTGATCAGTGATCTGGGTGGATAATGGAGGTCGAGCCTTCTGAGGGGTGTTTGGGGAACAGTGAAGAGGCTGGTCTATACAGAGCAGAGGAGACTGTGCAGGGCTGATGTAGACAGTAAGCTGCACATGCTACCCTTCCCAGCAAGCCCCCACTCCCCACAAACATTGATTACTCTGCCCTCCAGCTCCATTTTCTTTATGGACTTTCTGGGGATATGACTGTAGGCATTGCCCTGTGTCTCTTTTTATATATCTAGTCCCCAGCCCCTCACAAGTCTTTCACTGGGTTTATTGAGTGATGCCTTTGAAAGAAAGATAAGGGAAATAACATTTTCTACTCTCTGCTGGGCCCTGGCCTAGGTGTTCTTTCAGGTATGGGTACCACAGCCTCTCCCAGTCCTTTCAGGCAGGAACACATGCCCACAGTCGCAGGCCGGAGGGTGCGTGAGCCTGAGCACACAGGCTCCCGCTGTTCTGAGAGGCTGGGCCACTGTGACCTGAGGGCTCCGTTTGCATTTCTAGCTCCTGAGATGCTGAACGGGGAGGAGGAGAAGCATTCCAGCCTCAGCCTCTGAAGATATTCCGACAACCCTACTCAGGGGCCAATGAGGAAGTGCCCGCCGGGCCCATTAGCCTAGAAGCAGCAGCAGCACATTTGAGTCAAGAGGGTCAGGCAGCCCCTGAAAGTCCTCGCCTGGATCTCGCAGAGACTGCGGCTGGAGCCCAGATTACCCCTGCTTTGAGGAGCTGGCCTTGGCTGTGTCTTCGCAGAGCTGTGGGTCTGTAACTATCCCTCGCCTGTCTTCTCCAGGACCCAAGTCCCCTGCAACACGCCCAGTGCCAAAGACAGCTCTCTCCAAAACCCCAGGGGCTAGTGATTTCAGCCGGGACTCCCCCCACTAAGCAACAATGTACCCGCCATTCAAGCCACACTGCCCACCCTTCTTCTCTCAGTCCTCCAGCAGGCACTCTAATTATTCATCCATGCAGGAAGTATTTGTTGAGCACTTACTATGTGCAAGATATGGGGGATACAGCGGAAAGCAGAAACATCCCGCCCTTGCTGACTGATCACTTTCCCAACCTCCTCTCTTGCCGTCCTGATAACATCCACTAATATGGACCTTGCCTCACTCAAGCCGTCTATGCCTGGGGCTGGGGTAACACATGTGACAAGTGACAATCTTGGATGGCCTTTGCAGTATCCTGCTTCTCTGAGTGACTTTTCCCCTCTGGGAGCCTGTATGTTCTTCAGGCAAAGACCCCGCCATTTAGTCTCCCCATCCCCACACGGCTGGCCCTGGGACTGGCCACTCAACATGCATTTGTGGGATGGAGCAGAATGAGACAGGACATCCAACGTTGCGTGTGTTTTTCTCTGGGCAGCACAGCAAGCCGCCAACAGCCCCAGAGGCCACCAGAGAAGTGTGCTGTCTTGTCTGTGGGGTTGTTTTGCAAGCTTGTGTGTACCTCCTGCTGTTAATAAAGCAAGTTTCCACGTCCTGAAAACATGCCTATGGATTGCCGACGGAAGCAGGCTTTTGATTCAGGAGTTCATCTGAGACTATAAGGGTTTCCCCTAGAGGGAGACTCAGCTCTTTGTTTATGCAGATGTAGAGCTTGGCCATGGAGCAGGGCCCTCCTCCCTCTGCACCAACATCAACGGGGCAGCTACCCCAAGCTCAGCACTGAAGATACTTCCTGGCCCTGAAAACACAGACAAGGCAGGGCATCAAACAATACACTGCCACAGTGTTCCTGGGACCTCAGCCATCTCTGTAAACTCCTGGAGGATGTGGGTATATCTTCCAGTACCACCTTCCAGTGACTTCCCTTATCACCATCTTCTGAGTCCCTGGCAAGCATTTCTTTTCTCTAGGACCCTGTGTTTGTTCATTGATTTGACGTGAGGGTGGGAGCGGGGTGTGTGGATGACAGCAAGTCCAGCTAAGACCCCATCTCACAGTGCAAAAAATACCCTGTGATCCTATTAAAATTCAGTCCCACCCATGCCTATCTGCTTCTGGAGCAAGGGAAGTCCAGCCCTTCCCCAGGGTGCACGTGGCAGGCCTGCCGCTGTCCGTGGTGCTAATGGCTGCAGCTGCCAGACTTCCCTTGTCAGGAAGGGATCAGGTTTCAGAAATCCAAGAATTAACTCATGTTCCCAGACTTGGACGGGAAGCCATAGCTCTGTGTGGAAATATTAGAACCTCCACACTTGCCCTCTCTCTCCAAGCCTCACCTCTGCACAGGAGACTTCCCCTCTGGCTGGGAAAGAGGTTGGGTAGCTGAGAGGAACTGTTTTTTCCTCTCTGGTTCCCTACTTTCCTTCCTCTTGGCTATTCACTCTGTGTGACCACGCTGACACACACACACACACACACACACACACACACACACACACACACACACCGTGAAACATGGCAGTAAATGAGGCAACCACTAACGCTCTCCAACAGTCACTTTTCCTCTCAGCCAGGAGGGAGAGAAATCAAGCAGAAGATTAAAAGTGCAGCTGTGACAATACCAAAAGGGCTTCCTCCAGACCCTAACAGTTTTTTCTTTTCTTGCATTGTAAAGCATGTGGAAGAAACACACGGTCTTGGAAGATTCATTCAGGGAGAGCTGCAGCGCTGTGAGAAGATGGTCACCGGGCAGGCCTGATGGGGCACCGTCAGGAACCAGAAAAATCCACCAGCCCCCAGCCCCCTGCCAAAGGGTTCAGCCTCTATTGGAGTCACTCTTAGGGATAAGGCAACAATTCTCAAAGGGTTTTCCATGAACTCATTCTTGAAAGAAAACAAAAAAAAATGTATTCCTGTATAAAATTGATTTGGAAAGCTCTGAGTGGAAAAATTTGCATGTGTATGTCTGCTTAGCTGATGCACTTTCTAGAACTTTCACTAGGCCAATATTCATTATTGCTATTTTCCCTTGACCAGATTTTATGTACTCACTGGAGCATAGATTCTAGAACATTCTTGCTTGAGTTCCAATCTTGGCTCTGCCATTGACTGTGTTACCTTGAGCAAGTTCCTTAATCTCTCTGGGTCACTGTCTCCTCGTCTGTGAAATGGAGATAATAACACTTACCTCAGTGTTGTTGTGAAAGTTAAATGAGTTAATACATGGAGAGCTCTTAGAAGAGTGCCTGGCATGTAGTGAGCCTTAGAAAACCATCGCCTACCATTATTATGACCAGGGGCACTGATATTTGTGAAACCCAATCTGGGAAATGCTAGGTAAAGGCATTGTCTATGGAAGGTTCCCACAGAAGTGGCACGCAGCCTTTTGCACAAGCTGTTCTATTTTCTCCATCTGGAATGTCCTCACTTCTTCAAACTTACGACGAATTCCTTTTAGCCTTCAAAACCTAAATCAAGAGTCTCCTTCTAGGAGAAGCCTTCTGTGAATCTAGTAAGAAAGCTAGTCACTCTCTAAAATCTTAAAGCAACATGTTGGCTTGGAGTTGCCTTTGGTCAGAGAATTTGTCACAGCAAATTGCAATGATTACTTTTTGTGTCTTTCTCCCGCAATGAACTATGAGCTCTTCAAGGGCAAGAACTACATTCCATTTATCTTTAGGGCTCCATTGCGTAGCACAAGGCCTGGGACACACTTGGTGTTCATCATAGGCATAATTAATTAATTGTCAGTGCTTGCATGTTGCCTGCGAAGGGTGACACATGAAGTCCTCTACCGCTTACTAGCACAGTAACATGGAAAGCATGAATGGCTCATGCCTCGTCCACTTATCAACTGTGTGATCTTGAGCGAGTCACTTCTCTTCCCTAAACCTGTTCCTCATTTTAAAAAGTTAGCAATACTCCTTACCCCTTGGGGTTTAAGGATTAGAGGTAAATGTCAACTCTGCCCACATGCACACACATATCTCCAAGCTCTCAGCTCCATCCCACTCCAACCCAGGCCTTACATACCCTTCTTTATCCCCTTAACCCCCAAATCCTAGTCAGCCCCTGTGCTACACGAAAGAGCATTCTCTGAGAACTGAGCACAGCTACCTGCTTGGAGCCCTCTTAAAATGCAGATACCCTACAGGAGGGCAACCTCTTGAGTCTCTAACACTTTAGTCTGAATTTCTATGGTAGAGGCTTTCTAAACAATAGAAGATGCCTGTGCAGCCTGGGAGCTGGGTACCAGGAATCGGTAAAGGTTGACCAGGGGAAAGCAGCCTGTGAAGTGGAGAGAGAGTGAATCTTGGTGCCAGAGCTGGGTTCAGATCCCGGCCTCTTACTGCTGGGCAACACCCCTCTGAGCCTGGGTGTCCTCACCCATCAAATTGGTGTCTCAGCAGCACTTCACAGGGTGCTGGAGAGAACAAAGGAGATCGTGTATTCAAAGTGCCTGACACTTGATGAACATTAGGGCATTTTAGGTCCCTCTCTACTGCCTTCTCACAGTGAGAGAAGTGACTTGAAGAGGGAAAGGGGTAGAGGTGGGAATGAGGCGCAGGCTGAAACCGGCTGTCATGATGGGAGGTTAGTTTCATCAGGGCTGGCCTGGTGGTCACAGCAGGGAAGGTAGACGTGTGGGGGGAGGGCCTCTCCCGCCACTATGCAGCAGGCTCCCCTCTCTGGAGATGCGAGGGGGGTGGGTAGCCTACCTCTCGCCCTTACTCCCTTCCTGGCTCTCCACCCGGAAAAGCTCTGCCTGGGCTTCCTCCACCACAGATTGGCAAAGCTACTCTACACGCCGGAGGGTGAGTCAGCTGGCTGAGTGCGGCCCATGTTGACATGAACACGAGAAGGGTCTGCGGGAAGTACAGGTGGCCATGGCCTCTGTCTCCAAGAGGAATGGTGAGGGAGCTTCAGGACTGGGCGTCCCCATGACACCACGGATGTGTAGAGAATGGGAGTGGGCCTGGGCCTGCGGGCCACCAGTGCCAGTGCGAGGGCATGCCAGCCCTCAGGGGTTGTACGGGCTGAGCTTGGCACAGAAGCCATTCCCGCTGACTGCGTCCTCCCCCGGGACCCTGGTTCCTCTTGCCCATCTGACTCTTGGAGTGGAGAGAGGGAAGGCATGTCTGCTGTGTGCCTGCCGTGTAACAGGGCTGCACTCGTGTCCATGAACCTGTTCCACTACCATCTCTGCAGAGCAGGCACCCAGTGCGGTGGTGAAGTCTACCCTCCAATCACGGAGCATTCTGGGGAATCTGTGAACTTGCATGGGGAAAAAACACAGCTTAAGTATCACCCTAATTGAAATTTAGCATTCCCTTCCATTAGGAAAGCAAACAAGGGGCCACAAGTAGTGTTAGCCCTACTTGTCACCAAGCAGCGTCACATGCATTCTCATGGCATAGCACAGGGAACAGATATTATGATGCAGTCACATGACACGTAGACCCTCACTAGTCTAGTTAACGGAATGCATTCATAGGAAAGCACGTGTATTACCACATCATAAATTTGTGCTGTAACTTATTTTGATAATTATTTTTAATGACTTCCTTTGTAACCTTGTGCATTTTATTTTATGCATACGAAAGAATATTTCCCAGGAGAAATCCACAGCCTCACGAGGCTGGAAAAGGGGTTGCTGGTACAAAAAGGTTAGGAACTTGTGCTCTAGAGTCAGGAGTTTCTGATCCTGGCCTGCAGCATCCTGTGTGACCTTGAGCACTTAACTCTTCTGTGCCTCAGTTGCCTCATCTATAAAATAAGGATAATAATAGTACTTATGACATATGATGCTTAGAGGGTTAAATGTGATCAAAGTCTTACCACGCTGACTTCTATACAGTGAGTGCCCTGATACCAAAATGGTTCTATCACCCTGATTCATCCTCTCCTCCCCTGGCACAGGGAGCTTACCCAGCCCACCTGTAACAGGTAGAATTCCACCAGAGAAACAGAACCAATAGAAACAGAACCAATATATATTAGGGGATTTGTTGCAAGGAATTGGCTTATCTAACTGTGAGGGCCAGATCGGCAAATCCGAAATCCACAGGGCAGGCCACCAGGAAGGGCAGGTTGGAACTCTCTTGCATGGGTTGAAGCTGCTGTCTATCCACAGGAGGAGTTTCTTCTTCTCAGAGAAGCCTTGGCTCTCTTCGTAAGGTATTTCACCTGATTGAGTTGGGCTCACCCTATTTAAAACCAACTGACTGTAGATATTAATCACATCTTAAAAAAATTTTTTTTTATTTTTAAAAACACCTTCACAGCAACACCTAGGTTAGTGTTTGATTGAATAACTGGGGACTACAGCCAACCCAAGTTGTTACGTAAGACTGGCCACACACCACCCAAGCAGAGGACAGGGAAGTCCCGGAGAGTTTCATCTGGAGGGAGGGGGTAAATATGGACCAGGGCTCCATGAGGCCCACTCCATCTATCATTCAGAGACTTGCCCCGGTGCTGCCCCCTCACCTCTCTTGTGTGGGACGTCTGGATCCCTCCAGGCACCCACAGAAAAGGCAGTGACCTCTGAGCAGCTCAGTGCAGCATTTATAGGAGGGAAACTTGGTCCAGGCCTCACCTGGGACACCAAGGTGAGCAAAGCAAGTGATCCCTTGAAGGCCCCCTCCTGGTGAGGGTGACAGACAACTAGGGGACAAGAGCCCCTCGGAAGTACACAGCAGGTGCAGTGTTCACTCAGAGAGCCAAGAGCTTCTTCAGGATGGAATTGGGGGAGGGGTCTGCTAGTCTGGTTTAGCCCACTCTGGACCAGAATCTTGATTCTAACTGCCAGGTAGACCTTCCCCTCACCCCCTTAGCTAGGGACTTTATGAATAAGCCAAAGTGGGCTTTAAGCATCACTGCTGAGAATCTTGGACAAGCTCCTGACTGGGCCCATTTCTGCCTCAGCCCCTCTTCAGGGAAGGGAAGCAGGAAGCCCTGAGTCTCTATCTGATACTCTGTGAACTGCTGCAGATGCCTCTCTACCTGAGGATAGTGCCTACTGACATTCCGACTGCTGTCCCCGTGGTCCCGTGTTCTATGCACACTGAAGCAAGGCTCACTTCCTGCTTGAGGTCGGAAGTTGTGCAGCCCTTGACTCTTTCTGCAAGGCCACCCCCTGGTGGCAGAGGGTGGTTATTAACCTAATCCCTTCTTGCCCAGGTTCACCTAGATTTAAGGCTCAGCAGCAGTTAAGGGATGCTTCTGTCGGGGGCGGGGGGGGGGGGGGGGTGCGCCAAGGAAGGTTTATGGGAGAAAAGGGGACATCGAATCTGGGCCTCAGAAAACCACATGCAAAGGCATGGGGGCATTAAGGAGAGGGGATCTTGAACCCTGCAGCCTGGTGAAATATGGAAAGGCAGACGGAGGAGGGGGTTACTTCCGACTGGTAGAAATAAAGTGGGAATGAGGGGCATGAGAGAGACTGGTGACAATGCTGAAAGCAGGAACCGGCCTTTGCCAAATCCTGGGTCAACCCGGGCCCTCATTAATGTGGAGACTGCAGAGTCAGGTCCTCTAAAGGCCATGAAAAGCTTCCTTCTAAATAACCCCTGCGGGGTCCTTTTTTATATGACTCATAAAGTGGCCTCAGGCGGAAAGAACCCAGCTCACCAGTAACAGAAGGCCTTCTGGGACCAAAAAGGAAGTGGGCAGGGAAGCACGGCCTATTCCCAGTAATGAGGGGACTTCCACCCCCATAACATTACCACCCAGAGGGGAATCAGAGGATTTAAACTCCACACCTTTCTGCAAAATCATAACAGAGTTAAAGGTGCAAAGGGGAAGAGGCGAGGAGGGTACGAGGCATGTACACAGTCCTTTGGGGACGGCAGCCATGTCACCTGTTTTTTTATGTAATCCTCATAGCAACTCCTCCAGAAATATGTCATCAGCCCCATTTTACAGCTGAGGAAACTAAAGCTCAGAGGTTAAGCAACTTTCCCAAGATCTCACTGCAGTTAAGTAGCCCCAGTGGTATTTGAACCCAGCTCTACATCATAACCTTCACATCTTTATTTTTTTACATTTTTATCGGCGTATAGTTGATTAGCCTTCACATCTTTTTGCTGCCTTCCACCAGGGTTTGGATATTCAGAAGCAAGTTTGCAATTGCCATCAGAGTCTGTCCACACAAGCCCCCTTAGTAGATGGAGAGCCTTGCCATCTTGGCTATGATCGTAGGTATCATGATCTCCGTTTGACACATAAGACTGGGGCCTGGAAAAGAGTCAGATCCCAGCATAGCTATCACCAGCCGGGAGAGCTTGGACCACAGACACCTGTGGGCCTCAGTCTCATCATCCGGACAGTGGGACTGACAGCACTGTAGCAGACATCCCGAGCCCAGGCCACCTTGGCACACGCGGGCCACCCTCCCAGCTGCCAGCACCTGCATCTCTGTGCCTGAGGTGCCGAAAGGGCTGCCAGAACGCTGCGCTCTGATTCTTGGCCCAGGCGGCGGGCTGAACTCTGCCATCAGAGACTCACTGGGGCAGCCCTTAACGAGCAGCCAGAGGGAGCGGTGTCCCCACACCCCTCCTGGTGTCTCCTGGCCTCACCTCCCAAATGAGCGCTCATACATGTGTTCCTGGCTCTGCTCCCTCGCAGTGCAGGACTACATGAGCTCACACCTGTCCATCCACGGCTTGCTATTTTGTGGGTGGTTGTGAGGGAATTTTATTTTATGATACTTTTAGGTTGGAAATTTGCATCTCCTCTTCTCTATCCCCCAAGAGTGTGGCAGGTCCCTGGCTTCCGCCTGCCTCTCTTTGAGCCCCCAGAAATATCTCAAGCTCTCAGCGTCCCTTCTTCTAATCACCAGAAGTGGAACTCTGCACCCTCACCCAGCTCCCTGGTCTGTCATTTGGCCGCTGTGCCGAAGTGGGGCTGGGAGCAGGAAAAATCACTGACCCTGGCTCCTGGCTAGGACTCTACACTCCTCGGCCCCCTGTCCCTGCCCTCTGACATCCAGAAAGACTGGAGGTGAGTCCTTCCACAGCCCCATATCCCCCTTTCCACAGTCTAGAAACCAGAGAGGCTGACAATGCTGGGCACAGGGCTGCCTTCCTTTCCTGAACAGCCTCCTTCCCTTTAACCGTGCAACCCCACTTCCTACTCTCACCCCAGACTCCCAGCCACTCTCAAGTGACATCCACAGTCTGGGGTCCCTGCCTCTGCCCTTCCAAGAAAAGATAAAATTTCACAAATATAGTGACTTTGCAATTTCTTAAAGAGGCTGGAGACAGTGGAGCTTACAACAAGGGGGTGGACCACGAATGTGGGTTTCAGGCAGCAGGACACACAGGATATCACTGGAAGGCAGAAGAGACAGTATTCTGCCCAAGGTCAGGCTTCTTTGGTGTGCGCAAGTCTGACTTGCTGTGGAGATGCCACACCTGTGCTCTCAAAGGGGCCCAGACAACCCCTCTCCTCTAGCCTTTAACCCAAGATTCAAATCCAGGCTAGTCTGAAGAGTTGGACCTCAGAATAGGAACACGGACAGGATGAAAGAAAAAAACAACAACAGAAAAAACAGGCCTCTCTCCCTGCCCCCGTCCCTACTTTTGCCCTGGGGTTGGGAGAAGACACAGAGGCAGGGATCCCTCTCCCCTTCTCCTGGCTCTTGCTCCGTGAACTGGTCTGGAGCCTGTCCACTGGGCCCATCAGGGCTCCCCATGTGTCCCACCCTGGCCAGCAGGCCCCTGGCAGCTATGGTCAGAGAGCCCAGCTGGCCCCAGCCAGCCCCCTGCCCACCCTGGGCCCTGCTCAGAGGACAAGCCTGAACTGATTCTGTCAGGAAAGGTTAGACTTGTCTCCCAGGCTGGCTGGATTTGGGGGGATGAGACAAATGCGTTCAGACAGCCCGAATCCAGAGCGCTATCTGTCAGACGTGCTGGCCACCTCTCCGGCAGCGCCCCCCCTGGAAAGATCATGCAGGCTCCGTCCATCCTGTCTTGTGAAAGCTGGCAGCCCAGCCTGAGGCTCTAGAAAGGAAACAGAGGAAGCAGGTGACTGCAAGCTGAGGGCCCTTGAGAGAGAAGTGCTACATCCAGGCCCTGTGGAAAGACCCAGACAGCACCTTCTGCCCCAGGTAGAGACCGATCAGGCACCTGATTCTGAGATGATTACAGCACAATCCCCCTCCTGGGTTTGTCCCGGCCTGAGACGCTGCCAGTTGGTGGATGGAGGAGGGCTGATGACTAGGCGAACACACACCCCTCACTGTGAGGGCTCTAGCTTGCTTCCTGCAGAGGCTCCTACTCTCCCCACCCCCCCTCAGACCCCACACACTTCCGGCACAGACCAGCTGGCATGGCAGCGGGTAGCGGGTACACTGGATGGAGTAAGCAGGAATGAAACCCACAAGCCTCTGAGCCCCTCCCCAGGGTGAGCTTGCAGTGGGCAATTCCACAAAGCTGAGCCCCTCACCAGCCCTCCACCTGTCAGCGCTCCTGTGAGCGGTCATTCCCCCGTCCCAGTCTTCCCCAGCCTTTCCCTGATAAATGCAAGAATCAAATACTTCACTGAGGTGGTGGAATCCCACTAACAAGAATTTCCATGCATTGGACCATCTTGGATGCACAAAAACTCTGAGCATCACCCATGCATCAGGCAAAGCAGATTTGTTGTTAGCTCAGACGGCGAGAGGCCACAACCATGAATGTGGTAGCCACAGGGTCTGAATAACAGGTGGGTCCTTATGGACTGAATGTTTGTGTCCCCCCCAAAAAACTCATGTGTTGGAATCCTATCCCCCAATGTGATGGTGTTAGGATGTGGGGACTTGGGGAGGTGGTTGGGATTGGGTGAGGTCATGAGGGTGGAGCCCTCATGAATGAGATTAGTGCCCTTATAAGAGTCATGGGAGAGCTTGCTTCTTCTCTCTGCTGTGCCATATGAGGATACAAGAACTTGGCCATCTGCAACCTAGAAGAGCTCTCACCAAACACTGGATCTAGCATCACCTTGATCTCACACTTCCCAGCTTCCAGAACTCTGAAAAATGAGTTCTGTTGTTTATAGCCACCCAGTTTACAGTATTTTGTTATTGCGGACCAAGCTGACTAAGAAACACGTTAGAGAATGAAAATTAGGCTAACATTAGAATCACTCCTGGCCATGATTCCTGGCCTGGCCTGGCCTCTAATTAGCTGTGTGACTTTGGACAGGTGCCAGAGCTTCTCTGAGATTCATCTGCCTCTGTTCATCTCCTTTGACCAAAAGATGATTTGGGAGCAGCTGTAGCCAGCCTTCCTAACACCACCTCCTAGGTGTTTTTTAATGACCACTGCTCTGTGCCTGGTATTTTTCTAGGCTCTTGGAATATAGTGAACAAAGCATACAACAACTCCTGCCCTCAGAGAGCTTACATCAGAGTGGGTGTGAGTGCCCCAAACTGCTCCTTCCTCTTCATAAGGTACTCACAAATACCAAAACTCCTCCAAATTTACCACTGAGGGTCACCTCTCAGTCTGACCATAAGCCTCCACATCCTGCATGAAGTAGGTCTGCCCTCTGATGACTCATAAAGGAGCCAGAGCAACAGGAGGGGGTGCGAGATGGGTGCAGATGGCAGGCTTACCACCAGGTTAGCGTCAGGACACAACAGTTGGGTCACTTAACTCAGTGTTCAGGGCCCGCACCTGCCTGTCAGCCCTTAGTCCCTAGAGAGCCTTGGGGCCTTCCTTTAGCTCTTTTAAGAAGTGCTTTCCTCATCTGTAGAACCTCCAAGGTTGACCCTGCCAGCGGCTTTGAGGTAAGAAAGGCTTTACTTCTATTCTTTCCCTTGGTGATCACTTTGATATAAACAATCCCCCCACCATGAGGCCTTAGTGCTGCTTCCCCCATGAAAACTGGCCAAAGGGTACGCTCAGGACCTTCTCCCCAAACTCCCACCCCCATAACACAGGATAGCAACACTAGGAACTTCTGTCAAGACCTGGGAAAAAACCCGAAGACAAGAAAAGGGGATTAAGGAGCTGGGAGCCCTGATGGTCTTGCTACAAAAACATGGCTTTCTTCCTGCCAGCTTCTTTTTTTTTTAACAGTTACTACAAAATATTGGCTATATCCCCAGTGTTGTACAATGCATCCTTGTAGCCTATCTTACACCAATAGTTTGTACCTCTTAATCCCCTACCCCTATACTGCCACCTCCCCACCCACTGGTAACCACTAATTTGTTCTCTGTATCTGTGAGTCTGCTTCTTTTGTGTTATATTCACTAGTTTGTTGTATTTTTTAGATTCCACATAAAAGCGATGTCATACAGTATTTGTCTTTCTCTGTCTGACTTATTTTCTTAGCATAATGCCCTCCAAGTCCATCCATGTTGCTGCAAATGGCATTACTTCATTCTTTCTTGTGGGTGAGTAGTATTCCATTGTATATATGTACCACGTCTTCTTTATGCATTCATCTATTGATGGACACTTAGGTTGGCTTCCGAATCTTTCCTGCCAACTTCTTGGCCATTGCAAGGGCACTGGCAGAGCTCCCACACCAAGACTACCAGACCCCCCCCCACACCAAGTCCAGATTCAAGGTGAGAAAGCCAGCCACTCTCACCTTCTACCTACGCAAACCCAGCCTCACGTATATGGCTCACTGGTGAGGACTCTGCAGGGGTAACTTTCTTCCAGAAGCCCCAGCCTCTAGCAACAGGCTGATGGCCTCCCTGCTGGACCACAGCAAGGAGACAGCAGCTCAGTGCAGTACAAGGACCCCACACCTGATGAGGAGGGACCCACGCAGCAGCCACTGGGGCTGCGGGGTGCAATGAGGGGCTGTTTCCTTGCAGCGGAGAAGGTGGGCGGGTTGATCACATGGTTCAAAGTCAGCTGCAGGTCAAACGGAAGGCTGGCACAAACTGCTCCACTGAGGGCTTCCCTGGTGGCGCAGTGGTTGAGAGTCCACCTGCCGATGCAGGGGACACGGGTTCGTGCCCCGGTCCGGGAGGATCCCACATGCCGCGGAGCAGCTGGGTCCGTGAGCCATGGCCGCTGAGCCTGCGCCTCCGGAGCCTGTGCTCTGCAGCGGGAGAGGCCGCAACGGTGAGAGGCCCGCGTACCGCAAAAAAAAAAAAAAAAAAAAAAATGCTCCCCTGAGCCTCCACCTGCATTGCCCAGAGGGTTCTGCTCCCCCAAACCTCCACACTCCCCGGAAGGAAGCTTTAGTGTCTGTTTCCCTATGGAGCCGAATGTATGCAATGTTTCCTAATAAAATGCAAAGGCTGTCTGAGGCACTCCAGCCCCCGCATTTGGCTCTGAGGTGTAATTAATACATAAATTAAAGTCCCGCAGACTCACAAATACTCAGGGAAAAAATGAAAAATATAATTAGTTTGCCCATATGACTCAATCTGTCAGCTCTGAGGTAACACCACGTAGCAGATCCTGAGGGCTTTGGTCCAGCGCTGTTCCTGCCCTGCTCTGGGGAAGTGGGGTCTTTGTGGTACCTGTAGGGAGTTAGGGGCTCCGGACACAGCATCCCAGTGAGTGAAGGGCTGTGACTTGGAGCCCGGACAACCAGAGAGCATCCAGGGACCTGCAGGTATGGTCCCGGGAGACGGCGAGGGGTGGAGAGGGCAGCCCCAGGGAACTTGTCTATGCATCGTCCAGCTGTGTCCTTATCTGGGCAGAATGTGCAGCAGGGACGAGGGGAACAGAGAACTGGACTGGGTCTAAGACTCATCTGCCTCCTCCACCCTGTCACTTCTGTCACATGCCATCTACAAGAAGAGAAAGGCTGGAAAGGGAAACAGGAACTGGAGAGGAGAAAGGAGTCCTGACAGGAGGAGTAGAGTCGATAACCACACGTGTGTCGTGTGATACGGCGGGCTTTCTCCTATGTGTGTCACTGCATAGTCAGCACTCCGGGAAAAGGGCAAATGGGTTTGTTTCTTCCACACATTATTTATATTACAAAATCATATGTGTTTGTTTAAAAAACATTTCAATAAGAGTAAAAAGAACCCCCCAATATTTCTCCCCCTTACTCTCAATCCCCAGGGATTTTATCCTTTTATTGTGTATCCTTCCTCAGTACATGAATATTTGGAGAAATAATTACTAAAGAGGGAGATTGAGCTATGCACGCGGTTTGCAAACTTACGTGCTAATTCACAGTTACCTGTACCATATCGTGTGCACACAGCTCCATCTTACTCGTTTTAATGACTGCACAGCATCCCGCGTATGAAACCATTTGTATATGTTTTAGTTAAATTTACCACTTAATTCATGTAGTCTTCTATTGATGGATTTTTTATTTATTTCTAAGCTTACTTTTATAAATAATGCTGTGGAGATATTTCGGGCTGACATTATTTTTCTTACATATTGTTTAAAGACTTTATTTTTAGAGCAGTTTTAGGTTCCCAGTAAAATTGAGAGGAAGGTGCAGAGATTTCTCACGTGCCCCTGCCCCACGTGTGCACAGCCTCCCACATTGTTAACATTCTCCACCAGAGTTATGTGCTTCTTACAACTGACGAGCCTACACTGACACGTCATTATCATCCAGCGTCCACAGTTTACATGAAGGTCCACTCTTGGTGTTGTATATTTTATGAGTTTGGACAAATGGATAATGACTGTTACCCACCATTAGAGTAGCAGAGAGTATTTTCACTGCCCTAAAAATTCTCTGTGCTCTGCCTATGTTTTTCTTATTTTTAGAGATAGAAATAAAACAAGAGCTAGGAAGATCAAGTGATTTGCCTGGGGATTACACACCTAGAAAGTGGCAAATCCTACCTTGAATTCATCTCTTCTGACTCCACATCCAGTGCTTTTTTCATCAAGCCGTGTGGATGGTGGCGCAGGAGACAGGACAGGCGGAGAGAAGAGAGAGGGCTGTCGGAGAGGGGAGAAGGGGAGGAAGGTTCCAGAAAAGAGGCAAAGAAAATCAGAGGGGCTGAGGATGAGGCAGTAAGAGGGGCAGCAAATAGTTACGGTAAAAACAGTTTCAAAAATTCTTAAAAGCAACATTTGTTAAAGCAGCTCCTTGCAACCTTGTATGTAGTTATGAAAAATTGTATCCATCTAAGCATCTAGTCATCCAAGGGAGATTTAGTCCATGACTGAAGACCCACTGGAGGGAGCCCTGTACAGGAACCCAGTGGTCATCACGAAAATGACAAAGCAGCAGGGAAAAGGGCTACGGTGTGGTCTGTGGAGGTCGGGGGAACAAGCAGAATACAAAATGGTATATAACTGAGTTAAAAATCTTTAAAGACATGCATGTGAACAAGAGCAGGAAAGTTGTGGGAAACGAAAGCAGTTGTTTTAGAGTGATGATCTTAGATGGGTATGGTCTTTGCTCCACCAGAGTTTCCTTTTCTGCTGTGATAAGGCATCTTGACATGCCCTCCACCTCCCTCGGCCTAGGTGCATCTCTCTGTTGTGTTTTCAGAGCCCAGGCCAAGGATAAGCATGAGAAGCCCAGAAAAACCCTCCTGTCTCTGAGGTCGCCTTTGTCATCAGGGAAGGGGAACATCTAACCTATCTGGGCTGTCAGAGGACAGATCTGGGTAGCTAGGATATGTCCTCCAGGAATGGACCACCTCCCTCCCAACTCCCAGGTGATGGGGTCTCCCTTCACTGTGAGAGGAGCAACGAAATCCAGTGACTGAAGGGTAGATCCTGAAATGATGGGGGCGGGCTAACACCAGGCCAGATGTCCTGGAAAGGAAAGGTGACAGGAGAGCAGTGCAGGGTTCTTCTACAAGTATCCCAGTTTTTGCCATGTCCTCAGAGCACTTGTACTAGTGTTCACTTAATGTTTATATCAACTCCCTTTTAATTAAATACTTTCACTTTTTCAAAAGTACCTATCATAAATGGGAAACTAAGGCATAACTATTAAAAGAAAAAAACGTTCTCCCGTAATCTTCTCACTTACCACCAGTGGCTTGGGCACCATCCTTTGGGAATGCTCGTTAACTAGGAAGCACAGGGAGGGGCTTTGGAATTCAGCAGACTGGGGTTCACCAGCAAGGAGCAGAGGTTGACTTCTCCAGCCTCAGTTTCCACACCTGTAACAGAACACCTTCTTCTAAAGAGTCAGTAAAGGTGCAAGAAAGCTCATGGCTCAAAATGGTAGACATACTGGATCTTCTCTGCAAGAAGTCAAAATAAGAAAAGTTCCTCTCCATTCCTGAACCCAGAACTCTTTGTATACAGAGAAAGGAAGAAAAGGTGAGAAGTAGAGAGGAAATGGGGGATTCGTGGTTGCCAGTCCAGGTCTAATGGGCCATCAACGTTCCTCTTGGACGCTGATGAAGGAGGAACACACCAGGCTCGGTACAAGGCGTGACGCCTCAGCCATCGCCAGCCTCCACGTGGAATAGCCCTGCGCTCTCCCAGCACCGCCAGAAACCACCGACCGCTCACTCCCCATCGAGCCTTCTGCGAGCCCACTTGAGGCTTCTTAGCTTCGTGATCTAACCCCCTGGTTATCTCCGCTTCCTCTGATGTAATTTCCAAAACGTGCCCGAATTCTCTGACATCTGCTCACTTTCGATTCGGGCCAAGGACCCTTTGGGAGGCTTCTGTTGGGCTGCCCTCTGCCATCCCCGGCTCAGCCCATATCTGCCGCCCCCCTCCAGAATGGTAAAGGCTCCAACTCACCCAGTGCTGTGGACGGTGTCCTCACCTCAGCCCACTATGTGACTCCCGCCCTTGATATCACGGAAATGGCTCCTACCAAGGTCCCAGGACTTGTAGGTAAACCAAACCCCTGCACACATCCAGACCCTCAAGTCTCTGGACAGTGCCCCACCCTTCACATCTCAGGGCGCATCGGGATCAGAGGACGAGCTGTTCTCACCTGGAGGTGACCTGCTCCTCCTGCAAGGTCAGCGGGAACGAACATCTCATCTGCCAGAGCCTCCCAGCACCCCTGGGGCTCAGGCAGGAAGCTCTTCTCTGCCCCTTCCCAGATATTCAGCGGCATCTCCCCGCAAAAGTGCTTCTCTCCCGGAGGGCGGTGGGACCCCGCGCCTTCCTGCAGGAGGCAGAGCCAGAACGAGGTCTTGAGTCCTAGCCTTTCATACTTAGGCATACTTGGCAGCACACCACTTACTTTTCTATATATGGACTAAAGGATTAATAAATTTTAGACATTATAAAGCACCTGCAAAAATTATATATTAAGGAGGAAGATACAATGATAAATCAATAGTTTAAGGCAATGTTTTCATTTGACTCATGAATGGTACCCAGTAAAAGCCTTTCCCATGTTCTCACTAAATGACATTAATAACAACAGTATTGTTAGTGACAGCAAGGTCATTGAACATGTAGGGTCTGATTAGGGCGTCACTTCTTTTCCCCTCCTGTGTCTGAGGTAGAGCTCCTCGTAGGAGTTGGGCATCACCTCTGCCTCTTTCTCTTTGTTCCCCCGTGCTGTCCTCATCAGTGCCCTGGCCGCCCTTGGTGACTTGACCGGCACCCTTCAAAGCTTGTGTCCTCTTTGGGAGGTTTGTTGGGTGAACTTGCCTAGCTGAGCACGTGCGTGTGTAAACAGCGTGAGTCCCGGTGAGCGCTCCACTCTGCCCCCAGCCTGGGGAGCCCCCTTTCCCGAGGACACCTGGCAAGGAGAGCTGTGCGTGCCACATGACACCCAGCACCCTGGCCAGGGATGCCTGGTCAATCTGTACAGGAAATACTCAAGAAACTATTTTTAGTTCAGTTTTTTTTTAATACATAGAAATAAAAGGTCTAATGTTATCTTCGTATGCCCCAAGGAGATGTTACACACACGCCCCTGATCGTGCGCCCCACTAGTGAAGTAACTAAGAGCTCAGACTCTAGAATTGGATTAGCTGGGTTCAAATCCCAGCTCCACCACTGTATTAGTTTTCCAGTGCTGTGTAACCCATTATCCCAAAACTAAGTGTCTTAGAACGACCATAATCCTGGACTATCTCCCAGTGTCTGTGGGTCAGGGATTCGGGAGTGGCTGAGCCAGGCATTCCTGACTCAGGGTCTGCTGTGAGGTGCGGTCAGGTATCAGCTGGGCCAGGGGTGGGGTCTCTGCCTCCCCCGTGCCTCCCTCGCACTCACGGCTGGCAAGCTGGTCCCCTCGGGGTCTCGTTTCCTCACCACAGGCTCTTTGAGAGACCTCAGGGCCTGGTGGTGGCTTCCTCTAGAGAGAAGGATGAAAAGGGCCAAGGCAGAGCCAACAAGGCCTTTCCTGACCCATTCTGGGAAGTCACACGCTGTCCCTTTTGCCACGTTCTGTTGGCCCGCAGGCCACTTCTGGTCTGTGTGAAGAGACATCACGCGGGTGAATGCCGGGCCGAGGGTCGCTGGAGTCGGCTCTGGGGCAGCACTTACTACCTCATGGGCTCAGGGAGTTGTCTCTGAGGGCTGTCCAGGAACTAGTTTCTTAAACAGACTAAACTGCACTGAGTAAAGCATGAAATGGCTTCATTTTCCCCGTCCCTGCCTTCACTCAGGCTCTGTCCCTGAAGGACATCTCAGGCAAGTGGCCAGTCCAGTCCTGTTCAAAGCTTTAGTCCACTTCATCACTACTTCCTCTGCCCTTGGCCTGCCCAGGCCAGGCCTCTGGGCCCTGCAGAAAGGTGGGGACATGGGCTCTGCATTTCACTCCCCTGCCTTCTCTATGCTAAGTTCTTCTCTCCCCCCAGGGGTTGAACTCCAGAGAGAGGGCAAAGGACAAGAGGTACCGTCACTTACTGACTAGGTGCTGGGTTGCCCTCTCCCCGGCCATCTGTGTGACTGGGTGCCTAGCATGTCTCAGGCACTCTGCTCTGTGCTAGGTACACCACTGGCCAATAGGAGGAGGAGGTGACCCATAGAGATGGCAGCGTATCCTTGCTCTTCACCAGCTCCTGAAATGTAGGAACATCTTCACGCAGGGAGGTTAAGCCATGTTGTACGGAGGCAAGCACCCACTGTCAGGGTCGTTCCCTGGCACTCCATAACATTGTCCCTATACCCACCCTCTGACCCATTCTTGGACCCTTTGGAGGCTGCAGGCAGCTCTGTGAATCCAGGCCCATTGCATACTGCCCCCCAAGATTCCTTTCAAGAAAAGACACATCATCCCAGGCACTCATGCTGCAGGACCGGTGACCCACAGCACCACCCATCAAGCCACACTTGAAAGATTAGACTAAAAAGCTGAATGCTCTCTCCAGGATTAGAAGACTTAATATTGTTAAAAAGCCCATGGCCCATACCTAAAATCCCAATGGCACTTCTTAGGGAAAAAAAAATCCTGAAATTCATATGGAATCTCAAGGAATACCAAATGGTCAAAGCAATCCTAAAAAGAACAAAGCTGGAGATCTCACACTTCCTATACTACAAAGCAACAATAATCAAAATGGTATGGTACTGGCATAAAGAGAGACATGTAGACCCATGGAACAAAATAGAGAGCCCAGAGATAAACCCTCACATACATGGTCAAATCATCTTCAACAAGGGCGTCAAGACCACACAATGGGGAAAGGACAGTCTCTTCAATAAATGGTGTTGGGAAAACTGAATATCCACATGCAAAAGAATGAATTCGGACACTTACCTTATGCCATATACAAAAATTAACTCAAAATGGATTAAAGACCTAAATGTAAGACCTAAAACTACAAAATTCTTAAAAGAAAAACACAGGGGAAAATTCCAGGAGATTAGGTTTGGCGATGATTTCTTGGATATGGCAACAAAAAGCAAAAGTAGACAAGTGAAGACCACATTAAAGTTAAAAGGGTCTCTCTCTCTCTCTCTCTCTTTTTCTCTCTTACTCCTCTTCCTCTTCTTCTTTCTCTTTCTTTCTCAGCTATGTGAGGATACAACAAGAAAGCAACCATCTGCAAGTCAAGAGAGCTCTCACCAGAGCCCAACCACGCTGACACCTTGACCCCAGACTTCCAGCCTCTAGAACTCATGTGGCCTCTCACTGCCGTGGCCTCTCCCACTGCGGAGCACACGCTCCAGATGCACAGGCCCAGCAGCCATGGCTCACGGGCCCAGCCGCTCCGCGGCATGTGGGATCTTCCCGGACTGGGGCACGAACCTGCGTCCCCTGCATCAGCAGGCGGACTATCAACCACTGCACCACCAGGGAAGCCCTGAATGTGGATCTTGATGTTTGAATGCGTTTGAACCTTGCACGATGTCTATACTAACAATATATGGGTTGTTTGATAAATAAATATTTAATTAAAATTAAATTTTAAAAATGTTAAAAGGTTTCACAGCAAGGACTTCCCTGGTGGACCAGTGGTTAAGACTCTGCGCTCCTAATGCAGGGGGCCAGGGTTTGATCCCTGGTCAGGGAACTAGATCCTGCATGCTGCAACTAAAAAGATCCTGCATGCCGCAACTAAAAGATTCCCTCGTGCCACAACTAAAGATCCTGCATGCGTCAATGAAGATTCCACATGCTGCAAGGAAGATCTCGCACACCTCAGTGAAGATCCCACATGCCACAACTAAGACCCGGTGCAGCCAAATAAATAAATAAATAAATAAATATATATATATATATATATATATATATATATATATAAAAGTTTCTAACAGCAAAGGAAACAGTCAACAAAAAGAAGAAGCAACCTACAGACTGGGAGAAAATATTTGCAAACCATATATCTGATAAGGAGTTAATATCAACTCATACAACTTAGTAGCAAAAAAAACTCCAAACAACCTGATTAAAAAATGGGCAAAGTACCTCAATGGACATTTTTCCAAAGAAGACATACAGATGGCCAACAGGCACATGAAAATGTACTCAACATCACTATCAGGAAAATGCTAATCAAAACCACAATGAGATACCACCTCACACCTGTCAGAAGGGCTATTTTCAAAAAGAAATAACAAGTGTTGAAGAGGTTGTAAAGAAAAGGGAACCGGGGCTTCCCTGGTGGCGCAGTGGTTGAGAGTCCACCTGCCGATGCAGGGGACACGGGTTCGTGCCCCGGTCCGGGAAGATCCCACGTGCCGCGGAGCGGCTGGGTCCGTGAGCCATGGCCGCTGAGCCTGCGCGTCCGGAGCCTGTGCTCCGCAGTGGGAGGGGCCACAACAGTGAGAGGCCCGCGTACCGCAAAAAAAAAAAAAGAAAGGAAAAGGGAACCTTCATTCACTGTTAGTGGGAAATGTAAATTGGTACAGCCACTATGGAAAATGATATAGAGGTTCCTTGAAAATTTAAAAATAGAACTCCCATATGATCCAGCAATTCCACTTCTGGACGGTTAGCCAAAGAAATTGAAATGCTAATTTGAAAAGATATATGTACCCCTATGTTCATTGCAGCATTATTTACAAGAGCCAAGATATGGAAGCAATCTAAGAGTACATCAACAGATAAATGGATAAACAAGATGTGGTGTATACACATAATGGAATATTACTTAAGGGAAGAGATATAATGGAGATGGAATGTTTTAAGAAACTTGGCTGGTTAAGGAAGGAATGAGAGTAATTTCAGTAACCAAAGCAAAATGTGTTGTTTGATTTTATTTATTTACTTTCTTTTTTTTAAATTTTATTGGCGTATAGCTGATTAACAATGTTGTATTAGTTTCAGGTTACAGCAAAGTGATTCAGTTATACATATACATATATCCATTCTTTTTTAGATTCTTTTCTCATATAGATTATCCCAGAATACTGAGTAGAGTTCCCTGTGCTATACAGTAGGTCCTTGTTGGTTACCTATTTCATACATAGTAGTGTGTGTGTGTGCTCACCCCAAGCTCCTGATTTATCCTCCCCCCACCCATCTTTTGTTTGATTTTATTCAAAATGGAGAGTAGGGGAGGGAGGCAGGAGGCCATAGAGATCTATAGAAGAGGAAACTGAGGCTCTGAGGGGTGAAGCAGCTCCACACCAGGGCTCATCCCCCCCCACCCCCGCCACAGACTCTCCGGGTGCCTCAGGTCAGGGTGGAGGCGGACACAGTGGAAGTGGGCAATGCTGCCTTGTGCTCCCAGCAGCAACATTGCCCACTTCCCCCTCTACCAAGAAACTTTATTTCAGATTATTAAGAGACCTGAACTATTTCTATAAAGGACATTACACACTGAAATTTTGAAAGTAAAATGACAGCATAAGAAAAATTTAAAAAGTCAAAATGGGTTGAAAAAATTATTTACACAGAGTTTTCCACTTTTCCATGCCAAGGAGATGACTTCTCTAATTAGCCTCCGAGTAGGGAAATATCAAAGATAAATTACTGTCCTAATTCTATAACCACGAGACAAGAAAAAAGGAAAAGGAAAGAATTTACAACATATGATGATGCATTTGAAAAGGAAGTGTGTGTGTGTGTGTGTGTGTGTGTGTGTGTGTGAACGTACACATATACACTCTTATACGCATAGAATATTTCTAGAAGAACGCACAAGAAACATGACATTTGTTGCCTCTGCAACGGAGGTGGCCAGGCTGGTGGAGGGAGAGGGAAGACTGGGAGAGTGAGGCTGACTTTTCATTATAAACACTTTCGTAGTGTTTGGGTTTTCTGTCATGTGCATTACTACATTTTTCCTTTGGAAGAGATTTTGGTTTTGTTTGTTTTGTTTTGTCTGGGGAGGCAAATTTTATCAACAACAACAAAAAAATAGCAATGAAATTTAGTCATAGTGCCACCTCATATCAGCAGATTTACTGGGAGATCAAATGCCTAGACTTGGCTAGTTAATGACTCAACTATAGAACCAAAGACCAGGTCCTTTCCATCCTACTACTCTGCTCCCTAAGCGTGTAGACTTAGACCTCAGCCTTTCTAACCTCATGGCTGTGAGAGCCAGGCATATGATAAAAGAGGACAATTCCCTGGGCTTCCCTGGTGGCGCAGTAGTTGAGAGTCCACCTGCCGATGCAGGGGACACAGGTTCGTGCTCCGGTCCGGGAAGATCCCACATCCCGCGGAGCGGCTGGGCCCATGAGCCATGGCCGCTGAGCCTGCGCGTCCGGAGCCTGTGCTCTGCAACGGGAGAAGCCACAACAGTGAGAGGCCCGCATATCGCAAAAAAAAAAAAAAAAAAAAGAGGACAATTCCCCAAGGTAGAAAAGGGGTCATCTCTTCCTTGGTTCTCTTTTTAGGAGTAAAGAAACCTTTCCCTAAAACTCCCCAGCAGACGTACCCACATATCTCACTGGCCAAATTACGTCACATGTCCACACCCAAACTGAAACCGTGCAACTCAGGTTGGGACTTGAACCCACGTGCCGAGACTCGAACCCGGTCAAAACCCAGACTAAGACTTGAACCCACGGTCTTTTAATTGAGATCACACACCTGGTCTCAAGACTTAATGAAGCTCAGGTTCTTGATGTCTTGTCCCAGAAAGAATTCAGTGAGAGACAAAGTGATAGGTAAGAAGTGGATTTATTTAGAGAGAAACACTCCACAGATAGATTGTGGGCCATCTCAGAAGGCAGGAGAGCTCTGAAATATGGTGTGGTTAGTTTTTATGGGCTGGATAATTTCATAGGCTGATAAGCAGGAGGATTAGTCCAACTATTTTGGGGAAGGGGCAGGAATTGGCAGGAAGGATTTCCAGGAATTGGGTCACCACCCACTTTTTGATCTTTGATGGTCGGCCTCATAACTGTCATGGGGCTGGTGGGTGTGTCACTTCGCTTATGCTAATGTTATTACAATGAGCGTATAATGAGGCTCAAGGTCCACTGGAAGTCAAATCTTCCAACATCTTGGACCCAGTTGGTTCTAACTAGTTTTTGTCATGTCCTACATTTATGTCATTCTTTTAAAGGTTGTGCCCTGCTCCCTTCCCTCCTGTTTCAAAACCAGTCACTGGTTTTATTTTGTTTTGTTTTTAACATACTACATAGGTACAAAATTTACAAATTCTTCACGTGAAGCTACCTGAGCTCCTCCACCCTGAGTCCTAGTGATGGTACAAAATTCAGAGTACTGCAGAGGTTTGAGAGCTCTACGCCTGGAATCACTTTGATCAAAGGATATTCAAAAGACGTCTCATTTCATCACATGTACTGTTGACCAGCTTATTGGTGTCCTCCCTCAACTTCTTTACATATGAGTTCATCACCCCCTCTTCCCTCCTTGATTGAGGGCTTTTCCTTCAACTTGTAAAGCTTTTGGCCAAAGCACTGGAGGTCCACATTAACAAAGTGTTCCATGTCACTGGTGAGGAAAAGGGACCACCTCAAACATCTCAGACTCAACTAGTCCTCGTGAAAACAATTATTCTTTTAGCAGCCGTCCTTCAATCCAGAAACAAAAGTAGTAGATAATATAATTTACACACACACACACACACACACACACACATATATTTTTTTGCCACACCACCCAGCTTGCAGGATCTCAGTTCCCTGACCAAAGATTGAACCAGGACCACTGCAGTGAAAGCCCAGAATCCTAACCACTAGGTCACCAGGGAACTCCCCCTAAATATATATTTTAAAAGGGATTCAAAACAATGCTTGTAATGTAAAAAGGGCATTAAAAGCATAATAATTTATAATAAATGAATATGTCTTTTAATAAGCAAATGTGCAGGCAGCAGTCCTATCAAACAGGACGTGATGAAGCTATGAGATGCTTGCAGCTACACGTGGAAGTGCCAAGGCTGAGACAGCCACAAACGCAGACAAGATGCAGGAAATGACTCAACAAGCACAAGGCCACTGCCATTGACAGAACGATTTTCTAAAACGGTGAACAACTCTTGATAACGTTTCAAACAAAACACAGTGCATTCATCCCTTAGATTTATGCAGTAGTTACATTCCTAAGGAAGTCAGGTTATGTTTCAAAACATGCAGAATATGTTTGGAGTGTGTATACGTCAAATGGATCAAGTTTTAGGCTTGGAAATGGGTTTTACACCTGCATGAATGTCTCATGGGACATCAAAGTGTCCCATGGGCTATGGGGCCATTCTCTCCGGAAGGACGGTCCTATACACTGTAGGGTATTTGGCATTCCTAGACCCCACTCATTCAGTGTCTACAGCAGGGCCCTCCCCCTCAACATAAAAGCCAACACCGATTTCGAGAACACGCTTAGGGAATGGTACCGCCTCCTTGGTTTAGACCAACCAGCTCTCCTGACCCATGTGACTTCACAGAGCTGGGCAATACCAGAACAAAATTGGGGGTCTGTAGGAAACACAGAAAGGGACTGGAGGTTGAACAGGTAATCAGTAGTCTGCTAATCACAGGTAATATTTGGACATATTTGCTTACAGCATTGACCATATATACATATTTTTTTAATACAAAGAAGAATATCTGATTTACTGAATTGGCAGAACTCAATGGGCATACACAAGAAACGGCTTTATTTTTTCTCCCATTGCTATTTTTCTGCTCTGTCAGCACGACTTTCCTAGTCCCAGGATGACAGCTCGGGCAGTCCCATGGCTTTTCAGTCATGTCAAGCTATCATAACCCGTGTAGTGTTTTGAAGCATGGAAAGCACAGCCTTGTCTACATTAGGACCCAGGCTAGCATCATTTTCTTCCCTCCCCCAGCTCAGACCACCCCTGTGGTGCAGGGAGGGGTGGACCTGCTCTCTCACACCGTCTCTATCTCCCTCCCTTCCTGAGTCTGACTCATCCAAGTTCAGAGTCAGGAAGAAGGAGGTGAGAGGGAGGGGGCAGTCTTGAAGGGCTGGTGGTGGGTGATCTGTCCGCCTATCAATTCAGTCTTGGGCCTCCAAGCTGGTTTTGAGGGGCCCCCTCCCCCTGGGGGGTGAGCCCTCCATGAGAAGTTCATCAATGTGAGTGATGTGATCTCTGGTTGATCTTTGGTTTCCTCTCACAGCCTTTTCCTGGGGAACCCCTCCACCCAGCAGGCCTTACTCACAAGCGGGCTTCTTTGAAGGCAGCTTAGCCCGGCTTCCAGATGACCCATTTAGTTCCTGAGAAACAGCATGTCTTTGCCTTGCCCGAGAGTATAAGTGTAGCTTCCAAACACTGGCTCTCTCTGCTCACCTGCCACCACAGCTCCTCCAAGGCAGTCTCCCACCTTAAGAATTCTCCACCAAGGAAGCAAGAGTCCTCTACTCAGCTTTCATCCCAAACTCTCAGGGACCCTTGCCATGCCTTCCCGGAAATTTCTCATTGGCCAGCCACTCTGGTGCTCTGAGATGATGAGTATTCAGCTAAAGGATAAATGCCATTCTCTCCTTGTAAGCACCCCAAACTCCATGAACTGTCCTCTTGGAGCCCCTTTGCTTGGCTTGGGCGTGAACCCCTAATCTTGTCCCATAGGGAGAAAAGTGGCAGACAAATTCTATGCATTAACTCTTTTTAAGTTTCTATTCTTCTGTTTTTAAAGCTTGGGGGAGAAAGAAAGGTTAGCAAATTACAGAAGAAAGTAACATTCTCTTAGACATCCCCATCTCCAATCCAGATCTCTTGCCTTGGAAGTAGGTACATATAAATCCAACACGTTTTAGTAGTCTTACACTTATATATATGTATGAAACACATACTTATACACACATATGCACATATACACATATATGTGTAAATCTATTTTAAAGAATATATTATATCCGCAGAAAATATATACTATTATTTTGGTAGTTTTGTTTTTTACATAAATGGTACCTTGCTGTATGCATTATTCTGCAGCCTGGTTTTCCCACGCAACGTGTTGGACGTCTTTGAGTCTTTGAGGCCCCATCTCACATCGTCTTGGCCAGCATTCTGCACAACAGTTGCTGTGGCAAACAGCAGCTCCCAGGTGTAGCCTGACAGCTTTGCCTCAGTTGCACCTCACATGTCTTCCTTTCTGTCCCAGGCATTCTGGTGTGCTGGTAAACCCGGAAGCACCAGGGAGTTAACCCTCCCCGGGGCAATCCTTGACCAATGGGAGATGGAAGCCAGTGGATCAATGTTCCACACTTGCAGGTCTCCAGCACACGATTTTATGGTATATCCTACGTGGTTTCTCAGGGGTTCCCCAATTCACCTGAGCCCCAATTGCCCAAAGCTGTCATCGGCTTAATAACACACCCCTGTATTGGCTTTCCTGCTTCCCCATTTCATTCTTCTCACTAAGTTTTTTTGTTTTGGAAAATATAACTATCTTTCATTAAAATGTTGTTTATATTATTATAAGTATTATGTTAACATGTAATGGGTTTATTTTTTAATGAATGGATATATAAATATTTTTAAAATTTCTCAGCCTTGAGTTTCTAATGTTGTAAATATTAGTAGATATAACCCACATAAACAAAAGCTTTTTGAGGTTCTCAATAATTTTTAAAATGGTAAAGGAGTCCTGAGCCCAAAAGTTTGAGACCCACTGATCTACTTCACTGCTTTAACTTCTAAGTCCAATGAATGCATTCTACTAGCGTATGTGCCCTATGGACTTTATCCATTCTCTTCCTGATGAACAGTTAGGCTACTTCAGTTTTCTTCTGTCACCAAGAACGCTGTATAAACACCTCTGGAGCTGCTGCTTGGGCGTGGGTATTCCTTGTGCATGTTCCTCTAGGGTAGAGCCCTAGAGATAGAATGCAGAGTCACAGATAGGAGCATTTTTAGTTATAAAAGTGAAACTGTCTTCTGTACTTGCCTGTACAATTTGTTTCCTGTATCAGTATACAAAGAACACATTTCTTCATACCCTCTCTCACTAACACTTACATTGTCCAGCTTTGATTTTAACCAATACAACGGTTGCAAATATCTCTCACCATTATTTTTCTTTGGATTTCCCTGATTGCTAGTGAGGTTGGCCATCTTTTTATATGATTATTGGCCACTTGTACTTTCTATTTTATTATTGCTTGTTTGTATCCAGTGCTCATTTTCCTATTGAATTGTGCCCTTTTTCTTCTTGGTTCGTGGGAGTCCTCCATATATTTTGTATATTAAATCTTTGTTGTATCTGTTGCCAATATGCTTTTTCATTTCGTTACACGTCTTTATTTATTTATTTATTTGTTTTTTTGCGGTACGCGGGCCTCTCACTGTTGTGGCCTCTCCCGTTGCGGAGCACAGGCTCCGGACGCGCAGGCTCAGCAGCCATGGCTCACAGGCCCAGCCTCTCCGCAGCATGTGGGATCTTCCCAGACCGGGGCACGAACCCGTGTCCCCTGCATCGGCAGGCGGACGCTCAACCACTGCGCCACCAGGGAAGCCCTCGTTACACGTCTTTTAACTTTATGTTTTCTTTTGGCATGGCAAAGTTGTTCATTTTCATGTCAAATTTATCAGTTTATTCCTGTAAATTTTTCTTCATGTGTTTTATTTAAAAGTCTTTCCCACCCCTAAACCAGCGGTCCCCAAATTTTTTAGCACCAGGGACCTGTTTTGTGGAAGAAAATTTTTCCTCAGACCAGGGCTGGGGGGATGGTTTCAGGATGATTAAAGAACATTACGTTTATTGTGTTCTTTATTTCTATTATTATTACATTGTAATTTATAATGAAATAATTATACAACTCACCATAATGTAGAATCAGTGGGAGCCCTGCGCTTGTTTCCCTGCAGCTAGATGGTCCCAACCGGGGGTGATGGGAGACAGTGACACCCGAAGTGTGTTGCTTATGTCCAGTCTACTCCATAAGATGCAGCTTAACTGTCACTTGCCACTCACTGATAGGGTTTTGATGTGAGTCTGCAAGCAACTGATTTATTATGGTCTCTGTGCAGTCAAATCTCTCTGCTAATGATAATCTGTATTTGCAGCTGCTCCCCAGTGCTGCATCGCTGCCTCAGCTCCACCTCATATCATCAGGCATTAGATTCTCATAAGGAGTGCGCAACCTGGATCCCTCGCATACGCAGTACACAGTAGGGTCCGCGCTCTTGTGAGAATCTAATGCCGCCTCTGATCTGACAGGAGATGGAGCTCAGGCGGTAATGCGAGCGATGGGGAGCGGCTGTAAATATAGATGAAGCTTCGCTCGCTCTTCCGCCGCTCACCTCCTGCTGTGCAGCCCGGTTCCTAACAGGCCACGGACCAGTACCGGTCTGTGGGCTGGGGGTTGGAGACCCCTGCCCTAAATCATAAAAATATTTTCCTGTATTATTTTCTAATATTTTTTATTGCAGTATAATTGACATATAACATTATATTAGTTTCAAATGTATAATATAATGATTTGGTATTTGCATATATTGCAAAATGATTACCATAATGTCTAGTTAACATCCATCACCATCACCATACATAGTTATAGAATTTTTTTATTGTGATGAGAGCTTTCAAGATCTACTCTATTAGCAACTATCAAATATGCAATACAGTATTATTATATATTTGCCATGCTGTACATTACATCCCCATGACTTATTTATTTTATAACCAGAAGTTTATACCTTTTGACTCCCTTTACCCATTCCACCATTTCTAATTAATATTATTATTTTACAACTAAGTCCTTAATCTACTTGGAATGTTTTGTTTGTTTACAGTATGAAGTTAAAATCTAATTTATTTTTTTTCCATATGGCTAGTCAATTATCCCAATATCATTTATTAGGAGTCTATCTTTACCTCATTGATTTATGATGTGAAGCTCCAACACATAATAAATTCCCATGTATACATATGTTCTCTATCCTATTCCATTTATCCATTTACCAAAATCTGCTCAATACTGTACTTTTAGAGTTAAATAACTTTGTAACATGTCTTCTTATCCGATACAGTTACTTTTCTGTAACATGTCTTCTTATCTGATACAGTTACTTTTCCTCATTATTCTTATTTTTCAGAATTATCTTAATGCTTCTTGCCCACTTAGTCTTCCAGATTAATTTTAATATCAATTTGCCAAGTTGCATTAAAAATTTTGTTGGCAATCTCATTAGGATTGCATTAAATTTATATATTAATTTGGGAATAATAATTATTTTTTACAATATTGGGCTAATTCATTTATTTGAATCTTCTTTCAATTTCTTCAACAAATTTTAAAAATTTTTTACGTAAGTTTATTATACATTTTTGGCTAGGTTAACTCCAAGATACATTATAGTTTTTGTTTGTTATTCACTGTTTGCTTTTTTTTTTTTTACTATAGTTTTGATTGTCTTCTTTCCTATTGTATTATTAACTGATTATTGCTGGTATATAGAAATGCTATTGGTTCTTGTATGTTGATTTTATATCTAATCATTCTGTTAATCTTAAACCCTATATTTGTTGTGAATTTTCTGAAGTTGATAAGATCACCTATAGATTATAATTCTTTGTCTTTTTTTAATTTCTTTATTCTTGTATTCCTTTATTCTGTGTCTTATTGCATGATTTGAACAATATTCATTCATAGTAGTGATAGAGGATATTATTATCTTGACAAAGCAATGGTGGTCCAGGCAGTGCAGAACTGAATGCCTTTAACTTGGCCACTGGAGTTCCTAGTGCCAACAGCACACTTCCAGCAAGAGGTGGCTTCAGTAGATCGAGAAGCAGAGATTTATTCTGAGCAAGACTGGGACCATTGCCACGGCAGAGTCTGGAACTAAAGAGGGAAGAAGTAACAGGCATATAGGGAGCTGACACAGACACAGTCTATCCCTTGGAGACTCCTACTCTAGAGAAATCTGAAGGGACCAATATGAGATCTGTTCTTACCTCATCAGCCAGGTCTCAGGAACAAAAAATGCAGGTGTTTGTTGAATATATCAGTGAATGTTTATTGGACTTTGTAGAGAAGATACCTTGCCACCTGTAAAGGCTGGGATAGACTTCAAACTATCTAGAGAGAATGAGGGCTTGGGGACAGTTCTCGCCCTTCTCTGCATCACCTAAGACCTTTCTTCTTCCTGTGCCCTCTCCTGCTGAGCTGGTCCTTCTCCTCTCAGCTCTTCTCCCTATCCCTGCTTCAGGATTCACAGGTATGCTCCACCATGACCCCTTGATTTTGTTTTTCCGAGTCAGTCTCCAAGCACTCCTTGATGGTTTATTTTCTGATTCTGAGGAAGCTGGGTGAGAGGTTCTGTTTCCCCCTCTCGTTCTTCCTTCTCCTTCCTCCTTCATCTTCCCCTTACTTCTATCTTGCATCTTTCCTCTGGCTTTTACTATCCTGCTTGCTCAAGGTTGTCTCCACACTGGAACTGAGCTGATATGGGGTCAAGCATAATGTCCAGGGATTAAAGGCAGGCTGGGACTAATGGAAAGCCAGTCTGGTCTAGAAACAGCAAGGGTTTTGGAACCACAGGGCACTAAGTTCAAACTCCAGCTCTTCCAGGTACTAGCTGGGTGACCTTAGGCAAGCCACTTACATTTAACATCTGTAAAGTGGCGATAATAAGAATAGTCTCATCATAGGATTGAGTTAATCATGTGAAATGCTCAGAGCAGGGCCTAGTACATTCTAAGTGATCAATAAATGTTAGCCATTGTTATTTCACTCTGCACGGGGGCAGACTAGAGCACTTTTCAGAAAAAGGAAGTCCCTCCTTCTATATTAGAATTTTAAGGCTATCATAACCAAGTACCACAAACTGGGTGGCTTAAATCAACAGAAATTTATTATCTCACAGTTCTGGAGGCTAGAAGTCCAAAATCAAAGTGTTGGCAAGGCCATACTCCATCTGAAACCTGTAAGAGAGAATTCTTCCTTGCTTCTTCCTACTTTCTGGTTGTCGTTTCTTGGCTTGAAGCCTCACCTCAATCTCTGCCTCCATTGTTACATGGCATTCTCCCTGTGTATCTGTGTCCAAATTGCTCTCTCTTCCTTTTTTTTTTTTTTTAATATGTATTTATTTATTTATTTTGGCTGTGCCTGGTCTTAGTTGCGGCATGCGGGATCTTTCATTGCAGTGCGGAGGCTGCTTAATTGCGGCATGCAAACTCTTAGTTGTGGCATGCATATGGGATCTAGCTCCCCAATCCAGGCCCCCTGCATTGGGAGCTCTGTGTCTTACCCACTGGACCACGAGGGAACTCCCCAAATTTTTCTCTTCTTTCAAGGACACCAGTAATGTTGGATTAGGACCCATTCTAATGATCTCATCTGAACTTGATTTCATCTACAAAAGACCCTATTTTCAAATAAGGTCACATTAACAGGTACCAGTGTTTATGGCTTTAATGTATCTTTTGAGGGAATATGATTCAACCCATAACACTCTCCAATTTTTTTCTTTTTTTTTTTGGCGGTACGCGGGCCTCTCACTGTTGTGGCCTCTCCCGTTGCGGAGCACAAGCTCCAGACGTGCAGGCTCAGCGACCATGGCTCACGGGTCCAGCTGCTCCGCGGCATGTGGGACCCGCGCGGACCGGGGCACGAACCCATGTCCCCTGCATCGGCAGGTGGACTCTCAACCACTGCGCCACCAGGGAAGCCCCCCAATTTTTTAATATTCATCTTCTTGGCACCCAGATTGCTACCACCAGGTGAATTTGGATGGAGGCCTGGACTGAGAAACGAACAACTCTTTCATTTTCAACATTGACATCCCCCTGCCACCACCACCGCCAATTCCTAGAAGGCTTCCCAAACTGCCCTGGGGAGTTCATCCATTTTTAAGGGCTCCACCTGCACGCAATGACTCCATAATCTCTATTTCCCAGCCTGATATCATCTCGCGAACCTAGCCACTTAGATTTTAGAAGATAAAAATCTTTCCCAATTGCCTCCTGCAGGCTTCCTTCTGAAGGTTCCTCCTTCATCTCTACTTTTCCATGTCTAAAGCTAAACTCAGCACTTCCCCAGTCCTGTTTGTGCCCTACACCCATCTCTCAGGGCACGAGTCTGTCTTCCAGACTAGGAATCTTAGAGTCATTCCTGACTTCTCCCTTACTGTAGTAGTTTCCAGTACTTATAGCTCCGAGACGCCAGTGAGGGAATGTCCACAGGTTATTTTCAACATTTCAGGAAGCTACGTGGAGACCGTGTCCACAATAAGTTCTCAAAGTTCACAAAGTTCAAGTTCTTTATTGTTGTCTGATAATGTATCAGTTCTGGGAAATACCACAGCTATGTGATGACGATCAGCGCCCCTGATTGGCTGTATTTGAATCAGCGTTCAAGCATAGTTCCTAGCTGTCTGTGTAGGAGGCTATGCTCCTGATGGACACAGGGCACCATGGATCCAGGACAAGACAGGAAGGCCAACTTCCAGCTCAACATCCTCAGCAAGCTGCTCAACTTCTAGCAGAGGAGCTCCGGGACTCGGGACCCAGGGATTCTTCCTCCCTGGTCCACCACGTTTCTGCTCTGTGGGACCTGCCCTTCAGTTCTCTGTGCTCAGATCTGATGATTCTCCCAGTCCTTCGTAGGTTCTAACCTCTCAAGCTGTCTTCAGTCTGCCCAGGTTTCTCCAAGACATCATCCAGTCACGGGCTAAGCCACTGAGACCCCCTGGCAGGCTTTGGACTCCGGGTTGCATCAGATTCTACCTTAACCTGCTCTCTGAGCCTCGAGGCTGGACTGTCCACGCAGACTGAGATGGTCCCTGCGGGGGGCTGGCCAAGTGATTATAAGTTCCCCCATGTCATCTTCCCTGTCTTCCTTCTCACCATCCCTCCCCACCCCCATTCACTCTCCTTGCCTAGATTCTCAACGCCCAGATTATGCAGAAGGACTTGGGTCCAGAGGCTCTAGGATGTCCTCACTTCAGGGGGTGAGTTCGAGACAAGAAAGAAGATTAGGACTCTCTAGGCAGCTGAATCATGAAACTGCTGTGAGGCCAGGACTAACTGCCTTTCCTTCTCTGGATGTTTGGACCAGGAGATCTAGGTCTCTCATACCTGACAGGCCATGGGGAACAGATCTGGGCTTCAGAGGTGAGAAGTGCAGTACGTGGAGCCTAGAAGTCCTGATTTGTCCCTAGACCCAGGCTACAGGCAGGGAGACGAGGCTCCAGAGGGGACCTGTAGTGAATGTACCTTAACTGTGCAGCAGTTCATGTGCAGAGACACAGGATGGCATTATGAGATGGAGCCCTTCCAGTTGACACACTTTGCCCTGAGGCCTCTGCCCCAGCCATCTCCTAGTTCTGTCCCTTCACCTTCTCTTCAGTCCTTGAGCAGTGCTTCACCTGGAGAGCTTGTTAAAACACATCTTGCTGCGCTCTACCCCATGATCTCCTTATTCCTAGGTCTGGGGTCGGGCCCAAGAATTTGCATTTCTGACCAGGGTCCGGATGATGCTGATACTGCTGGTCCTGGGAGAACACTCTGAGAGTCACTGCTCCAGACAGAAAGTTGGAAGCACAGAACCACCTGAGGGCCGTCACCAAAGTGAGTCAGGGCGTGTGATCCCTGAGAGCAGAGACCAAGACTGATTGCCCTCTGCACCGAGGGCCTGGCCCCGAAGCTGCCGTGTGAGTACGGGACTGAATTGGCATGGGAAGTAAGCAGCAACTGGGCATTGAAAAGGTTGAGAACGGGCTGCCAGGAGGGAGAGGGCCCCAGGTGGGTGGCCTCTACACAGAGCTCTTGTCTACCACAAGACATTGCTTTGACTCCCCTCAAAATCTCTGACAAATATCTCAGGTTTCAGAAAAGCAGCTCAAGGAAGAAGCCACCTGCTACCTCCTGCCTTACCCCGGAAAACAGAAGATAAACAGCAGCAGAAGGGTGACTCAGAAGGTGAGGGTCCTGGGGGCCTCAGAGAGTCAGGGTCTTGTGGATATGTCCACATGACTTGCTTGGCTTTCCACATGGATGTGTCAGCATATGGCTCTCTGCTCACAAGAGCGCAGTTACCATTGAAGAAGGGGGTGAGCAGAATTCCCAGAGCCAAGTCCACTAGACCCAGATCCGTCTCTCACCTGGTCCCTCACCAGCCCCTTTCCTCTCTGCTGGGCTCTCACAGGCAGAGAGGAAGAAAGTTTCACAGTCTCCTCGACTGCTGAGATACGTTCTAACCAAGCTGGGACTGAGTTCCAGAGAGGGCAGAGACCCAGATCTCCTGGCTTCACAGAGTGAGGATTCAGGGCAGGGGTTGTGATCTCTCTGCAAGTTAACATGGGAGGCGGCAACCTCCCCGGCTGTTCTGAGGAGAACAGAAGCTGCCAGGAAGGAGGTTGAAGATGACGCAGAGCCGCAGAAACGGATCCGGCTGAAGTGGGGCCTGAACTTGGGAGGCTGGACTCTCAGAAGAGAGTGAAGGGGTGACAGGCAAGGGCTGGACGGGATGTGGCTGCCTGAGGTCTTCCAGTCCACACTGCCAGGAGAATTCTCTCACGTGCCCTGATGCCAGGCAAAACTGTTTTCAACCTAGCCACTGGCCATCTTGGTAAGACTCTCTCAGACCTTGAGGAAGCCCCAGAATATGGAGAAGTTGGAACAGGAACTTCAGAACAAGAACAGAGCCTTCCTGGACAACGATATTTACAGGCCTAAGGGCCAGACGATGATTGTACGGGGCATTGAGTCAGCTCTGTGGGAAGCTCTTGATAGGAATTTTTTGACTGGGGCTGAGACTTGGGCTGTTAAAACCTTTTTTAAAGACTGGAAAACTTCTGGAATTGGGGATGGTGAGGATACTGAGGTGAGTTCTGTGCTGCTCTATTTGGAGTGAGGCAATAGACGATGCCCATATTGGATTATCAGACAAAGATATTAAAGCAAGTATAATAACAACACTGAGTGGTAAACACACTTAAAATTAATGGAAAATGCTCATCAGAGAAATAGAGACTATAAAAAATTAAAATGTGATAGCAGACGTAAAACACTCACTGGACAAATTTCAATAAGCAAGATGGAAGTGATAGAGGAAGAAGTTAATGAACTTGAAAATGTCAATTAAAATTATACTATCTGCAGAACAGAAAAGAGGAAAAAAGATTGAAAAGATAAACAGAACCTTAAGGACCTGAGGAACAATATTAAAGTTCTAATGTTTGTGTCACTGAAGTCCTAGAAGAAGAGGAGAAACGTATTAGTGCACAACAAATTTAAAGGAATAATGGTCAAAATGTCTCAAATTGGGAAAAGACATAAATGAAAAGAAGCACATAAACTGGATAAACTCAAAGGAAACCATCCCAGACACATCAAACTAAAACTACTAAAAGTCAAAGACTAAGAAAAAATCTTGAAAGTAGTCAGAAAATAATTACACATTATTTACAGGAGAACAATGATTTGAATGATCACAGAAGTCAAAGGACAGTAAGACAATATCTTTAAAGTGCAAAGACCTTCCAACCCAGAATTCTATATTCAGTGAAAATACCCTTAAGGAATGAAGACAAAATAAAGATATTCTCAGATAATGGAAAACTAAGAGAATTTATCACCAGCAGCCCTGCTTTAAAGGAAATGATAAAGGAAGTTCTTTGGGCTGAAGGGAAATGATACCAAAGAGAAACTGGGGACTTCAGGAATGAAGGAAGAGCAAAACAAATGCAAATATCTGCATAAATAGAAAATATTTTCCCCTCTTAAGTTCTTTAAAATATTTATGACTGCTCAAAGCAAAAAATACAATGGTATCTGGAGTAGTTTTCATGTAAGACATGTAAAACATATGACAACTATAACATGAAGGCCAGTGGGGGAGGGTAAATGACCTGTATAGCGACTTCGACATTTTGTTTGAAGTGGTAAAATATTAACTCTCAATAAACTACAAAAGGTTAGTGATTGTTGTGGGTTGAACTGTGTCTCCCTAGAATTTGTTTGAAGTCCTCAGATGTGACCCTATTTACAGATAAGATCTTTATAGAGGTAATCAAGTTAAAATGAGGGCATCAGGGTGGGCCCTAATCTGATATGACTGTGTCCTTAAAAAAAAAGAAAGTAGAAATTTGGACACAAAGACAGACACAGGGAGAATGCCATGTAAAGATCAGAGTTGTGCTGCCTAGAGCCCAGGAACCACCAAGCTAAGAGAGAGGCTGGAAGAGATCCTTCCATACTGCTTTCAGAGGGAGCATGGCCCTGCCAACACCTTGATCTTGGGCTTCAAGCCTTCAGAACTTGGGAAAATAAATCTCTGTTGTTAAAGCTACCCAAATTGCAGTACTTTGTTACAGAAACCCCAGGAAACTAATAACAGTTATGTGCATTATATTCTCTAGAGCAACCACCAAAAGAAGAGAAAAAAAATACAGACATAGGTAAAAAGCCAATATGTTAAAATTGAATACTAAAAAATATTCAAATAATCAAAAGAATGCAAAAAGCAGAAAGTAGGGAAGGGAAAAAGAGAAACAAACAGAAAACCAATAATAAAACGGTAGAACTAAATCTAACCATGTCAAGAGTGACACTAAATATGAATGATCTAAATCCCAGTTAAATAGCAGAGGTTGTCAGATTGAATTTTTTTAAAGACCCAACCATATACTGTCTTCAAGAAAAAAAATACTTTAGGTAAAAGACATAAGTATGTTGAAAGTAAAAGAATGGAAAAAGGTATGCCATGCAAATATTAATCAAAAGAAAACTGGAATGATTACATTAATATCAAAGTAGTCTTCAGAACAAGGAATATTATCATGCATAAAGCATGACATAATATAATGATAAAAGGATCAATTAAACCTTAACTATGTATGTACCTAACAACAAAGCTTCAAAACACATGCAAGGAAAACTGATTGGACTGAACAGAGAAATACACAATTGTACTTGAAGACTTCACACTGCTCTCACAGTAATTAATAGAAAAAGTGGATAGAAAATTAGTAAGGACATGGAAGACCTGAATAACACTATTAAAAAGCTTGACTTAATTGGGCTCCCCTGGTGGCACAGTGGTTGGGAGTCTGCCTGCCAATGCAGGGGACGCGGGTTCGTGCCCTGGTCTGGGAGGATCCCACATGCTGTGGAGCAACTGGGCCCGTGAGCCACAATTACTGAGCCTGCGCGTCTGGAGCCTGTGCTCTGCAACAAGAGAGGTCGCAATAGTGAGAGGCCCGTGCACCGTGATGAAGAGTGGCCCCCGCTTGCCACAACTAGAGAAAGCCCTCGCACTGAAACGAAGACCCAAGACAGCAAAAATAAATTAATTAACTAAAAAAAAAAAAAAAGCTTGACTTAATTGACCCAAAACAGCATAATATACATTCTTTTGGTTTGCACATGGAACACTTATCACAATAAAACATATTCTGGACCATTTGGGAGGAAAAAAGCTTAAGATTTTTAACCGAATTGAAATTATACAAAGTATTTTCTCTGTCTTAACAAAATTAAATTAGAAATCAATAACAGAAAAAATATCTAGGAAAACTCTAAATATTTGGAAATTAAACAATGTACTTCTAAAGCAATTTATAGGTCATAGATGATATCACTAAGGAAATTTGAAAATATTTTTAATTTCACGAAAACATAATATATCAAAAACTTATGAGATGCAGCAAAAGTAACCTTTCTAGGGAAATTTATAGCATTAAATGGTTATATTAGAAGAAAATGGTTATATTAGAAGAAAATGGTTATATTAGAAGAAAATAAATAATCCAAGCTTCCATCTTAAGAACCTAGAAAAATTGGAGCAAATTAAACCCATATCAAGTAGAAGGAAGAAAATAATAAAGATAAAATCAGAAAACAATCAAATTGTTTCACTGAAACAACAAATTGAAAATAACAGAATTGATTAAACCAAAAGCTATTTCTTTGAGAAGATCAATAAAATTGATAAATCTCTAGCCAAACTGACCAAGAGAATAAAAGACAGAAATTTCCAATATCAGGAATGAAAAAATGAGCATAGATGCAAAAATCCTCCAATAACAAAGTGAATTCAACACAATATTAAAAGGATACTATATTATAACCATTTGGGATTTATCCCAGGAACGCAAGGTTTGTTCAGTATTTAAAAAATCAATCAAAGTTATTCACTAAATCAAGAGACTAAAGAAGAAAACAAGTATGATATTCAAAATAGATGCAGGACAAGCATGTAACAAGTTTCAATACCCATTTATAATAAAAAGAAAACTCTCAGCAAACTAGGAACAGAAAGGGACATCCTTAACCTGATTAAGGACATCTACAAAAAACAAACATCTTGCTTAAAGGTGAAAAATGGGAAGCTTTCCTCTGAGATTAATAACAAGGAAAAGATGTCCACTCTCACCACTCGTATTTAACATTGTTTGGAGTTCCTAGCCAGTGCAGTAAGGTGAGATAAAGAAATAAAAGGCATAGAGATTGGAAAAGTTGAAAGAGAACTTATTGTCTTATAGTCTTATTGTCAGATGACATGACTGTCTACATAGAAAATCTCAAGGAAAATGGAACAAAGGCCTAAATATAATAACTAAAACTATAAAATTTCCAGAAGAAAACATAAGAGAAAATATGCATGACCCTGGGTTAGCAAAGATTTCTTAATATGACAACCAAAAGATGATTCATCCAAAAAAAATTTTTTTTGATAAATCGGACATCATTAAAATTAAGAACCTCTGCTCAGTGAAAGACACTGTTCGGAGAATGAAAGAACAAATCCAGGATATGAGAAAATGTTTGCAAAACACATTTCTGAAAAATCTTTTGTTTCAGAATATAAAAAGAACTCAAAACTCAGTGTAAGAAAACAAGCAATCCAATTTTATATAGGCAAAAGATTCGGATACTTCATGAAAGAAAATATATGGATGGCAAGTAAGCATATGAAAAGATGCTTAACATCATTAGTCCTTAGGGAAATGCAAGACCAAGACCACAGTGGAAGATGACTATGCCTTAATAGAACGACAGAAAAAAGAAAATACAACTGCTGGGGAGGCACTGCAACTCTGGTACATTGCTGTGTGTATAAACACACGAGTACAAATATATGTGTTCCATACATAAATACTTGTGTGTACACACACACATGCAAACAAAATGATTCTCTCATTGCTTTGTGTGTGTGTGTGTGTATATCACCCCAAACTGGAAACAACCCAACATGTCTTTCATCTGACGAAGGAATGAGCACCTTGTGGTGCGCCCACATGGTGAAATACGACTCAGCAATAAAGAGAAATGAACAACTGATAGATTCAACAACCTGATGAAATTCAGTGCCTTACGCTGAGGAAAAGAAGCCAGGCTCAAAGGGGTACACATTGTATGATGCTATGACAGTTTGGAAAATGTCATAGACATTATGACATTCTGAAAAGGCCAAATTATAGGAACAAATCAGCAGTTGTCAGGGGCTAGAGGCTAAGGGGGAACATGACTACCAAGGGACAGCGCCAGGTCATCCTGGGGTGAATTGGAACTGTTCTGTATCTTGATTATGGGATGATTACATGACTACATGCATTTGTTAAAATTCAGACACCAATAAAGTGTGAATTTTCCTGTAATTTAGAAAAGGGAATGCGGGACCTGGCTGCAGTGGGGCAGGGGCTGGGTCACGGCTGTAGCTGGATTTCGAACTGGGGTTAGAGTGATGGTTAGAGATAATGTGACGGGACAGCCTCTGCAGGAGCATTGGAGAGAGGGCTAGGGACGGACAAGGAGCAGGTGGGAGGACCCATAAGGGCTCCAGCCAGCAAGGCAGTGGAAACTACAAGACTGCCATAGATCTCAGACATCTCGTCCATGCCTTCCCCCACTTGATGTGTATGAGAATCATTTGGAGAATGCATCAGACAGACAGATTCCTGCCAGTGCAGTCCACGTGCTCCCAGGTGCAACGTGGGTACCTCTTTTGTGAGGGCAGTTGAGGAGGTCCCCACACTGGCCATGTGCCCTGAGAAGCCAAAGGATGGGGTCAGCGCTGAGAACAACTTTCACATTAATGTGATGAGGGCAGGGTGGGATGCTCCTATGGTGAGGTTTTCAACGAAGAGGCACGTGTTACTCAGTAAAACCTTTCACGAGCACAGATGCAAACTCGATGGGCCATCCCAGCAAAAGAGACACAGCTCGCACAGCTGTCGAGGGAGGATAGACATAGAATTATGTGCTCCGGCAGCAGGCAAGAGGGATCTACCACATCCTGATGACTCTAATCCAGTTTTCTCTCCCCTTCCATTTCCTTTATTGCACATAAAGCCACTAATGCATGTGCAAAAGTGTATTGCATTTTTACTTTTTTATTTTTTGCTACATGGCCAATGATTCATTTTCATGGACATCAAATGCAGATGAAAAATGAATTTTGTTAAAATCCCTCCTTGCTTCATTACCGAATTGCTCATTCTACTTTTATCTTCATCTTCTAGTAAATTTTTTTTGTTCTCCATGTTTAGCAGCAACAAATCCTTGCGTATCTTATTTGGAGAATTTCAATGTTTTCCATTTTTTGTAAAGAAAGGACTGTTTTGTAACTTTTTGGCATGTAACCATTTCATGTAAGGCAATCTATCTTAGCTGGGAATATGACACTCTAAGTAGAGACTTTTTCCTTCATGTCAAGTATCTGGGTTTTCTGATTCTGAGGTTCTGGCTCTGTGGCTCTGGAGCGAGACCCAGGACTCTGTAGTTTGAACAAGTGCCAGAAGTGAGACTGATGCTATCGACGTCCACCAGCCTGTGGGGCACACTGTTCTCATCTAGAGATGGAAAAACTGAGGTCCTGTCCCGTGTGTTTGACTGAAGTTGGGACGCTCTGTGAGAGGATGCTCCTGACTCGCTTTTGGAGGGAGGAAGAGAAAGTGGTTTAAACACCAGCGGTGCCTAATACAGCGCTTGCTGCCCGGAAGGCATAGCAGAAGAAGAAAGCATGGTTTCTACTTGGGTGCCTTTGACAATGGACCGTGGGAGGGGTGAGTGGGAGTCTGGGCTGTGAGCCCCTGGGTGTGGCGGGATGAGGGACGGCTGGAGACCAGGTCTGAAGCCACAGAGAGGCACATCAGAGTGACATTTCCATACAACACTTTGGGTTCTTTGTAAAAGATTTGGGGGTATGGGAAGGGAGGGTTCCCACCTATCCTCCGCATACCCCATCCACTAGAAAGCCAGCTCTTCCTCCCAGGGCTGTCTTGGATAATCGTCACCCCACCTCTCTAAACTCCCAAGAGCCCAAGGAAGAGCTTTGGGTTGCAGCGTGTGCCAAGGGTGCAGTATGAGGACATCAGCTGCAGAGGCCAAGAGACGGATGAACTGACCTGCAAGCAAAAGCGTGTGCGCCTCATAGCGGCCACCTCCTCCGCCAAGCCTGAGCGTCTCCCCGTCCCAGCCCCCCGGCCCCTCCCCAGGTGGGGCTGTGATGCCTGACCAGGGAAGGCACCATGGTGGCCATTTAACATTCAGGGGCTCCTTCCTTCCCTCCCCTCCACCCCCAGGGAACACTCAGGGTCTTTCTTCCTCCTTCCCTTCAGGAGACAAAGGCTCTTCCACTGTCACGGGTAATTTCAGGCTCTTTTCAAGGCAGAGTTTCTCATCACACCTAAGCCGGACATACTTACTTGCCTGGTTCTGCAGATCACTCAGAGAGCAGGGCACAGACAATAATAGCACAGGGAAAAATTCCACTCCTTCTGGGCAGGGATCCATTTTCCAATTATTTCTTTATCCCATTTACTTGATGACCAAATCTAGTGTCATCCCATATTTTTATGGCCATGAGCAGACCCATGATAAGGGGAACTGGCTTCAGGTCACTGCCAATGGGGGGCCTGCCTCCTGAGAGCCTGGAGGGACACAAGGTTGCTACTCCTCTTTCTCTGCACCTGTGCACCTGCCACGCCTCCAGGAGCAGCTACCCCGCCCACATTTGAAGCTTCAGCTCTGTCCATTCCTGGGTCTGTCCACGAAGCAGCAAACCCCACCCCCAGCCTTGCAAAGCTCTTCTCGCCCTGGCTCTCTCTTAAGCATCCTCACCTCCTTGCCCGCACCTTGCACAGAAGCTGCCAGTGACTGGCACTATCCATGGCAAGGCACTGTGCCAAGTGCTTTTCTAACCATTGTGTCCGTTAGTAGACCAGAGATGTTAAGTGATTTGCCCAAGGTCACACAGGCAGGAAGTAAAGGAGCTACAACCTGAACCCAGCTCTGATTGTAAAACCTGTGCTCTCAATCAGTGCCCCAACCAGGCCCCCCAAGGCCACCAGGGGCCTCCCCAAACCAACCTGTGGCTCCCCTTGGCCTCAGCCTCCTTGACGTTCAAGTAACATTTGACTCCTCTGACTTCTGAGATCTCCTTTGCTGTCCTCCTCTGTGTCTCTTCCCCTCGACCCTCCCCTCTCGGCCATCAGTGCCCCATCCCTTCCCCCACCCCAGGTCAGATCTTCAGCCTTCTTCTCTTCTCCCTCTACTTTATCCAGTTGACTCCAAGTTCCAACTCTTTACCAAATGCCTGTCCAATCTGTGTGAAGAGCTCTCCCCAAACTTCTCAGCTCTATATGTGTGTTTGCAAAGGATTCACCCTTCCTCCCCATACTCTCTTTGCCAGAAACTGTGTCAGAGATACCTGGGCCGCCTTCTTCCTGCCCACGTGGGCTTGAGACTCCAGGGTCAGCTTTGCCTCCCTCCATCTTGCCTTACTCTGCACTAATGAAATCGGCTGCCCACATTTCTCTCCCTGTGAATTCTCATCCTTCATTCTGCAGCTTAGGTGTCCCTTGGAAGCCATTGGGAGCTTGTAATCTCCACCCTCTTCAGGAACCTGCAGTGTACTGATGGGTACCAGTCCTGGAACCCCTCATCTGAGCCGAGACCTCTGTGCCTTTCTTGCCAGTCAAGTTGGCACACAGAGGGCTAGCACTGGACTTGGCTCAGGAGTCACCTCCACCTGGAAGCCACCCCTCTTAACTGGGCACTTTCTCCTCTGGACTCTGATAGCACCTGAACTAACCTTAATACATGGTTTTTCTGTGCTAGGCAAGGTATGTGCCTAGTAGTGGGATCGCTGGGTCATATGGTAGTTCTATTTTTAGTTTTTTAAGGAACCTCCATATTGTTCTCCATAGAGGCTGTATCAATTTACATTCCAACCAACAGTGTAGGAGGGCTCCCTTTTCTCCACACCCTTGCCGGCATTTATTTTTTGTAGATTTTTTGATGATGGCCATTCTGACTGGTGTGAGGTGATACCTCACTGTAGTTTTGATTTGCATTTCTCTAATGATTTGTGATGTTGATTATCCTTTCATGTGTTTGTTGACAATCTGTATATCTTCTTTGGAGAAATGTCTATTTAGGTCTTCTGCCCATTTGTGGATTGGGTGGTTTGGTTTTTTGATATTGAGCTGCATGAACTGCTTGCATATTTTGGAGATTAATCCTTTGTCAGTTGCTTCATTTGAAAATATTTTCTCTCATGCTGAGGGTTGTCTTTTCATCTTGTTTATGGTTTCCTTTGCTGTGCAAAAGCTTTTAAGTTTCATTAGATTCCATTTGTTTGTTTTTGTTTTTATTTCCATTTCTTTAGCAGGTGGGTCAAAAAGGATCTTGCTGTGATTTATGTCATAGAGTATTCTACCTACATTTTCTTCTAAGAGTTTTATAGTGTCTGGCCTTACATTTAGGTATTTAATCCATTTTGAGTTTATTTTTGTGTATGGTGTTAGGGAGTGCTCTAATTTCATTCTCTTACATGTAGCTGTCCAGTTTTCCCAGCACCACTTATTGAAGAGGCTGTCTTTTCTCTATTGTATCTTCTTGCTTCATTTATCAAAGATGAGGTGAACATATGTGCACAGCTTTATCTCTGGGCTTTCTATCCTGTTTCTTTGATCTATATTTCTGTTTTTGTGCCAGTACCATACTGTCTTGATGACTGTAGCTTTGTAGTATAGTCTGAAGTCAGGAAGCCTGATTCCTCCAGCTCTGCTTTTCTTTCTCAAGATTGCTTTGGCTATTCGGGGTCTTTTGTGTTTCTATACAAATGTGAAATTTCTTGTTCTAGTTCTGTGAAAAATGCCATTGGATTGCTTTGGGTTGTATAGTCATTTTCACAATGTTGATTCTTCCAATCCAAGAACATGGTATATCTTTCCATCTGTTTGTATCATCTTTAATTTCTTTCATTGGTGTCTTATAGTTTCCTACATACAGGTCTTTTGTCTCCTCAGGTAGGTTTATTCCTAGGTATTTTATTCTTTTTGTTGCAGTGGTAAATGGGAGTGTTTCCTTAATTTCTCTTTCAGATTTTTCATTGTTAGTGTAAAGGGATGCAAGAGATTTCTGTGTATTAATTTTGGATCCTGCTACTTTACCAAATTTATTGATGAGCTCTAGTAGTTTTCTGGTAGCATCTTTAGGATGTATAGTATTGTGTCATCTGCAAACAGTGACAATTTTACTTCTTCTTTTCCAATTTGGATTCCTTTTATTTCTTTTTCTTCTCTGATTGCTGTGGCTAAAACTTCCAAAAGTATGTTGAATAATAGCGGTGAGAGTGGGCAAACTTGTCTTGTTCCTGATCTTAGTGGAAATGCTTTCAACTTTTCACCATTGAGGATGATGTTGGCTGTGGGTTTGTCATATATGGCCTTTATTATGTTGAGGTAAGTTCCTTCTATGCCTATTTATGGAGGGTTTTTATCATAAATGGGTGTTGGATTTTGTCAAAATCTTTTTCTGCATCTATTGAGATGATCATATGGTTTTTCTCCTTCAGTCTGTTAATATGGTTTATCACATTGATTGATTTGTATATATTGAAGAATCCTTGCATTCCTGGGATAAACCCCACTTGATCATTGTGTATGATCATTTTAATATGCTGTTGGATTCTGTTTGCTAGTATTTTGTTGAGGATTTTTGCATCTATGTTCATCAGTGATATTGGTCTGTAGTTTTCTTTTTTTGTGACATCTTTGTCTGGTTTTGGTATCAGGGTGATGGTGGCCTTGTTGAATGAGTTTAGGAGTGTTCCTCCCTCTGCTATATTTTGGAAGAGTTTGAGAAGGATAGGTGTTATCTCTTCTCTAAATGTTTGATAGAATTCGCCTGTAGAGCCATCTGATCCTGGGCTTTTGTTTGTTGGAAGATTTTTAGTCACAGTCTCAATTTCAGTACTTGTGATCAGTCTGTTTGTATTTTCTATTTATTCCTGGTTCAGTCTCAGAAGATTGTGCTTTTCTAAGAATTTGTCCACTTCTTCCAGGTTGCCCATCCATTTTATTGGCATATAGTTGCTTGTAGTAATCTCTCATGATCCTTTGTATTTCTACTGTATCAGTTGTTACTTCTTTTTCATTTCTCATTCTATTGATTCGAGTCTTCTCCCTTTTTTTCTTGTGAGTCTGGCTCATGGTTTATCAATTTTGTTTATCTTTTCAAAGAACCAGCTCTTAGCTTTATTGATCTTTGCTATCATTTCCTTCATTTCTTTTTCTTTTATTTCTGCTCTAATCTTTATGATTTCTTTCCTTCTGCTAACTTTGGGGTTTTTTTGTTCTTCTTTCTCTAATTGCTTTAGGTGTAAAGCCAGGTTGCTTATTTGAGATTTTTCTTGTTTCTTGAGGTAGGATTGTATTGCTATAAACTTCCCTCTTAGAACTGCTTTTGCTTCATCCCATAGGTTTTGGGTTGTCGTGTTTTCATTGTCATTTGTTTCTAGATGTCTTTTGACTTCCTCTTTGATTTCTTCAGTGATCTCTTGGTTATTAAGTAGTGTATTGTTTAGCCTCCATGTGTTTGTAGTTTTTACAGTTTTTTTCCTGTAATCAATACCTAGTCTCATAGTGTTAGGAAAAGATACTTGATATGATTTCAATATTCTTAAATTTACCGAGGCTTGATTTCTGACCCAAGATATGATCTATCCTGGAGAATGTTCCATGAGCACTTGAGGAGAAAGTGTATTCTGTTGTTTTTGGATGGAATGTCCTGTAAATATCAATTAAGTCCACCTGGTCTGACGTGTCAATTAAAGCTTGTGTTTCCTTATTTATTTTCATTTTGGATGATCTATCCATTGGTGTAAATGGGGTGTTAAAGTCCCCCACTGTTATTGTGTTACTGTCAATTTCCCCTTTATGGTTGTTAGCATTTGCCTTATGTATTGAGGTGCTCTTACGTTGGGTGCATAAATATTTGCAATTGTTATATCTTCTTCTTGGATTGATCCATTGATCACTATGTAGTGTCTTTCTTTGTCTCTTGTAATAGTCTTTATTTTAAAGTCTATTTTGTCTTATATGAGTATTGCTACTCCAGCGTTCTTTTGATTTCCATTTGCCTGGAATATCTTTTTCCATCCCCTCACTTTCAGTCTGTATGTGTCCCTAGGTCTGAAGTGGGTCTCTTGTAGACAGCATATATATATGGGTCTTGTTTTTGTATCCATTCAGCCAGTCTGTGTCTTTTTGTTGGAGTATTTAATCCATTTACATTTAAGGTAATTATCAATATATATGTTCCTATTACCATTTTCTTAATTGTTTTGGGCTTGTTTTTGTAGGTCTTTTCCTTCTCTTTCATTTCCTGGCTGAGAAGTTCCTTTAGCATTTGTTGTAAAGCTGGTTTGGTGGTGCTGAATTCTCTTAACTTTTGCTTGTCTGCAAATGTTTTAATTTCTCCATCAAATCTGAATGAGATCCTTGCTGGGTAATATTGGTTGTAGGTTTTTCCCTTTCATCACTTTAAATATGTCCTGCCACTCCCTTCTGGCTTGCAGAATTTCTGTTGAAAATCAGCTGTTAACCTTATGGGGATTCCCTTGCATGATATTTTTTGCTTTTCCCTTGCTGCTTTTAACACTGTTTCTTTGTATTTAATTTTTGATAGTTTGATTAATATGTGTCTTGACGTGTTTCTCCTTGGATTTATCCTGTATGGGACTCTGCATTTCCTGGACTTTACTGACAATTTCCTTTCCCATGTTAAGGAAGTTTTTTACTATAATCTCTTCAAATATTTTCTCAGACCCTTTCTTTTTCTCTTCTTCTTCTGGGACCCCTATAATTCGAATACTGGTGCATTTAATGTTGTCCCAGAGGTCTCTGAGACCTCCTCAATTCTTTTCCTTCTTTTTTCTTTATTCTGCTCTGTGGTAGTTATTTCCACTATTTTATCTTCCAGGTCACTTATCCGTTCTTCTGCCTCAGTTATTGTGCTATTGATTCCTTCTAGATAATTTTTAATTGCATTTATTGTGTTGTTCATCATTGTTTGTTTGCTCTTTAATTCTTCTCGGTCCTTGTGACACATTTCTTGTATTTTCTCCATTCTATTTCCAAGACTTTGGATCATCTTTACTATCATTACTCTGAATTCTTTTCCAGGTAGACTGCCTATTTACTCTTCATTTGTTTGGTCTGGTGGGTTTTTACCTTGCTCCTTCATCTGCTAAATATTTCTCTGTCTTCTCATTTTGTTGAACCTACTGTGTTTGGGGTCTCCTTTTCTCAGACTGCAGGTTCGTAGTTCCTCTTAGTTCTGGTGTCTGCCCCCAGTGGATGAGGTTGGTTCAGTGGTTTGTGTAGACTTCCTGGTTGGGGGAACTGGTGCCTGTGTTCTTGTGGGTGGCACTGGATCTTGTCCTTCTGGTGGGCAGGGCTGTGTCCAGTGGTGTGTTTTGGGGTGTCTGTGAACTTAGTATGACTTTAGGCAGCCTGTCTGCTAATGTGTGGGGTTGTGTTCCTGTCTTGCTAGTTGTTTAACATGGGATATCTAGCACTGGAACTTGCTGGTTGTTGGGTGGAGCTGGGTCTTAGTGTTGAAACCAAGATCTCTGGGAGACCTCTTGCTGATTAATATTACATGGGGCCAGGAGGTCTCTGGTGGTCCAGGGTCCTGGACTTGGCTTTCCCACCTCAGAGGTTCAGGCCCGATACCTGGCTGGAACACCAAGATCCTGCCAGCAGTGTGGCATGGAAGAAAAGGAAAAACAAACAAACAAACAGAAAAACACCAAACAAAACAAACAAAACAGACAGAACCACAAGACAAATGATAAAAGCAAAACTAAACAGACAAAATCACACAAAGAAACATACACACGCACACTCTCAAAAAGAGAAAAAAAAAAGGAAAAGAGTAACCATACCAATAAACAAACCCACAGATGAAAACAAACACTAAAAACTAAACTAAGGACTTCCCTCGTGGCACAGTGGTTAAGAATCCACCTGCCAATGCAGGGGACACAGGTTCGATCCCCGGTCTGGGAAGATCCCACATGCCGTGGAGCGACTAAGCCCATGCGCCACAACTACTGAGCCTGCACTCTGGAGCCCACAAGTCACAACTACTGAACACATGTGCCACAACTACTGAAGCCCACACACCTAGAGCCCATGCTCCACAACAAGAGAATCCACTGCAATGAGAAGCCCGTACACCGTAATGAAGAGTAGCCCCGCTCACCACAACTAGAGATAACCCGTGTGCAGCAACGAAGACCCAACACAGCCAAAAATAAATAAATTGAAAAAAAAAAAAACAACTAAACTAAGATTAACATAAAACCAAAAACAAATCAAATGCAGAAAGCAAACCCCAAGTCCAAAGTTGCCCCCAAAGTCTACCACCTCAGTTTTGGGAACACTTGTTTTCTATTCAGGTATTCCACAGATGCAGGGTTTGCCAAGCCCGCTGTGGGGATTTAATCAGCTGCTCCTGAGGCTGCACGGAGAGATTTCCTTTTCTCCTCTTTGTTTGCACAGCTCCTGGGGTTCAGCTTCGGTTTTGGCCCTGCCTCTGCTTGTAGGCCACCCTCAGGCATCTGTTCTCTGCCCAGACAGGAGGGGGTTAAAGCAGCGGCTGATTAGGGCTCTCTTGCTCACTCAGGCCGGGGAGAGGGAGGGGTACAGTAGTCATAATCGGGCTGCCGGGAATGCCTGCATCAGCAGAGGTCAGCATGTAGTTGGAACAGCCTGAGACGTGCCGTGTGTTCTGCGGGGGAAGTTGGCCCTGGATCGCAGCACAGGTTCCCGGGGGGGTGTGCGTAGCGACCTGCATTTGCACACAGGACTCTTGGTGGCAGCCGTGGCACCAGTAGCAGTCTGTGCCCGCCTCTGTTGTCCGAGACGATCGCCGTGGCTCGCGGCCATCTCTGGAGCTTGCTTAGGTGGTGCTCTGCTGTCTGTGGGCGCACAGAACAGGAAGCCCTTCTCCTCGTGTACCCTGAAACAATGGTCTCTTGTCTCTCCAGCAGGTCCAGAATTTTTCCCAGACTCCTTCCCAGATAGCTGTGGCACACTAGCCCCCTTCAGGCTGTCTTCAAACCGCCAGCTCCGGTCCTCTCCCTGGGGTCTGACCTCCAAAGCCCGAGCCTCAGCTCCCAGCCCCCACCCGCCCCGGCAGGTGAGCAGACAAGCCTCTCGGGCTGGTGAGTGCCGGTCGGCACCGACCCTCTGTGCGGGAATCTCTCCGCTTTGCCCTCCGCACCCCTGTGGCTGTGCCCTCCTCCGCGGCTCTGAAGCTTCCCCCCTCCGCCACCCGCAGTCTCCACCCGCGAAGGGGCTTCCTAGTGTGTGGAAACCTTTCCTCCTTCACAGCTCCCTCCCACTGGTGCAGGACCCATCCTTATTCCTTTGTCTCTTTTTTTTCCTTTCTTATTTTACCCTACCCAGGTACGTGGGGAGTTTCTTGCCTTTTGGGAGGTCTGGGGTCTTCTGACAGCGTTCAGTAGGTGTTCTGTAGGAGTTGTTCCATGTGTACATGTATTTTTGATGTATCTGTGGGGAGGAAGGTGATCTCCGCTCTTACTCCTCTGCCATCTTGAAGGTCTCCTTAGTTTCCTTATCTTTAAACAAGAGATAGGGTAAGATTATCTCCAAGGCTGCTTCCACTGATTGTTTTATGGGTTAGTTCATGCTTTCAACAAAGCATGCCTTTCTGGAAGAGCTCTACTGGGTTAAAAACATGGGGAAATTTAGGATCAGAGAGAGGAAAGATGAATTGCCCAAGGTTAACAGAACGAGAAGTACAGACACAGAAAGGAGAATCCATATAACTGTAGGACTCCAAATTCTGTAAGAACTGATGCTCGCTCTTTAAACAGAGCTCTCATCTCTTGCACTTAAGACTTTGTTTGCAAATCAATACACATTAACAATTGGGGGAGATGAGCCAAGGCTCCACCAAAGGCCAGGTCTTCCTTGATGTGTCCAAAATAACGGGGACTCACCTTCCAGGTGGTGTAGTAAGTCAGTAGAGGCACTCGAGCTGGCCCTGCCCACCCTCACCCCCTACCCCCCACCCCGCAGAGCTCTCTAGGACTTCATGGTGAATCCCTCAACGCATAGGCTGCCTTCTGAAGACACGCAACTTCGCTCTCATTTTACTGTAATAAAATGGGCATAGTTGTTGAACAAATGAATACATGAACCTCAATTTTCCCTGTAAGTGAGAAGATTGAGCTAGAATTAACAAGGGTTTTTTTTTTTTTTTTTTTGCAGTACGCGGGCCTCTCACTGCTGTGGCCTCTCCCGTTGCGGAGCACAGGCTCTGGATGCGCAGGTTCAGCGGCCATGGCTCACGGGCCCAGCCGCTCCACGGCATGTGGGGTCTTCCCGGACCGGGGCACGAACCCGTGTCCCCTGCATCGGCAGGCAGACTCTCAACCACTGCGCCACCAGGGAAGCCCTAACAAAGGGTCTTTGAAGCTCCTTCCAGTTCTGATATTGTCATCTGTTGCTCACAGATGTTGAGCAACATCTGTGAAACTGATTATGTAATCAGTTACACAGTTATGTAATTATGTAAATCCAGTTGTGAAACTGGATTATGTAAAGTCCTGGCCTCACCAGCTGTTTGGAAGGATCCTGTCTTTCGTCCCCAGCCAGACGATGATGCGCCTGAAGGCAGGGCTTATGCCAACACTCACCAGGTATGTGTGTCAATGTCTGTGGATGGTGTGATGGGGGTCTCAGGGCTGGCCCACTGCGCCTGTCCCTTGCTGTACCTCTAGTGTCCCATCTCACACTCCCTCAACCTCCCCTCTGACCACAGCGGTGCCCAGTCTGCCCCCAGCTCAGAAGTGCAGGACAGCTAAGGATCCTTGGAACAGCTCTCAGTGGCCATGAGGCTGGGGCGTCTGCAGAAGAACATAAACTCCCCAGAAGCTTCCAGCAGGATGGAGAGCATGTCAAACAACATACCCTTGACTTGGCTTTTCCTCCTCCATTTCACTCCCTCAGCCCTTCACTCTGCTCCCTGAGCTCTCCCCTCAAATACACCACGTGCACACTGGCCTGAGGCTCTGCCCTGGGTGGCACTCCAAGCTGAGACATGCCCCAGGGATCTGAGCCAGAGCCAGAGAGCAAGAGAGCTGTGGGCTGCAGCCCATGAGGGCTTCCTGGATGTGGTGTAGGATCTGGGGCAGGAGAGAGGGGATAGGACACGAGGAAGGAGGAGAAACACCAAGACAAAAACAACCAAACAAGAGGGTTTCTGACAGGTTCAGAGGGCCTTTGGTTAATCCAGGGTTTTTCAATTTCTTGACTTCTTGGGCTGGACAGTGTTTTGTTGTGGAGTGGCTGTCCTATGCACTGCAGCCTCTCTGGCCTCTACCCACTAGATGCCAGTAGCTTCCATGACATGCCATGACAGCCAAAGACAGCCAAAGATGTCTCCAGACATTGCCAAGTGTTCCCGGGGGGGGGGGGGGGAGGGGGGAGGGAGTACAATTGGCCCAGATGAGAACCACTGAGTTAATCAGAAATGATTCAAGAGACATACTCCAGTTTGAGAGCTATTCACTAGAGAGAGTGGTGACGTCTATGGCACTGGGGAGTGCCTCAGTTTCCTCATCTATAAAATGAGGATGATAGTCATGGAACAAGTTCATGGGTTGCCCGTGAGACTTGATGAAATAACGTATGTCAGGACATATATATGACAGAGTCTCGCACCTGTAAGCGTTGTGTGAATGTGACCTCTCATTACTTGTCTCTTAAGAAGAAAGGACCCTAAAGGCAAAATAGGACAGTAAATGATTCCTTTAGGGGATCCTGGCTTTTCCTTACTGATTTCCCAGCTTAAAGAAAAATAGGTAGAGTTAGCAAACACCCAGCAAAGGACAGTGGCAGGCGAGTCTGGTGGGTGCTGCACGAGGCATGACCACTCTGCAGGGCTGGCGGGAGAGACGGCCATGAAACCCAAACGTTCCGGGACCAGAGCGTCTTGAATGTTCAGGGGCTCATGTTGTCCTGACCAGTCGGCACAGCGGCTTGCTCCCAGCCATCAGCGGGGCTTCACAGCTCCGGCTCCATGTCCCAGGCGCCTGGCATGGACATAGCCTGCCCCCCTTTCCTCAGTCCCCAGAGCCTGCGAACTACACGCAGGTGTTCGAGACAGGCGCTCACCGAAGTCTCAGAACACAGGCCATGGAAAACGCTGAGCAGAATGTCCCACGGCACAGTCTCCAGAAAGAAGCTCCTAGATTCCACCCTGTTTCAGGGACCCTTTTTTTCTCTAGGTCTGCCTTCTGCCTGAGTTTGAGATCTGGCTCCGAACCCTGTCTCCCAGGTTGCCCGAAAGGCAAACTTCCTGTTATTTAAAGTACAAGAAAATGTTTCTCCCGTGAGTCTGGTCCCTCTTCTCCCAGGTGTGAAGTGAAGGCTTAGAGAGGAGTTTGCCTTTCGTGGCAAAGGTGGCATCCCAAAGGAGCAGGCCTCTCTCTCTTCCCCCCCCTGAGAGGAATTCTGCCTTCCTTCTAGCCCAGGGCACTCAGATTGTAGCCTGTCTTTAAAAATAATATACTTCTCCTCCATATTAAAGAAACATCCACCTGTTCCAATACAAAAGAGATGGAATTGCCCACTAAGTGGTGAAGAGCTCTGAGAACAGGGTGAGCAGGTCTGAAGCTTGGCTGTGGTGTCTGGGTGTGTAATCGTGACTACGTTCCTGGATGCTGACATCCGAAGGGCTGGAGGAGGCCCAGAAAAGAGGGGCATATCAGGCAGCCTGATTCCCCACCTGCGATGCTTCCTGAGTGCCCAGAACAGCAACAGGAGGCCTCAGACCTGGCTGCCAGCCCCCCCAAGGCCTACCCACTTCTCCATCCTTCACCTTTGCCCAACTGCCCCTGCAGGGCTGCCAGCCCCTCTCGGCCCCTGGTGGCTCTTCCCTCAGTGCCTCCAGCCTCTAACTAGGCAGAACTTTACAGCCTAGAAAGTCAAGTTCAAGTTGGAGCAATCCCAGAACATCCAAGCTGGAGCAGCCCGTGGGTGTTATCAACTACAGCTGTCTCAGTGCCCTGATAAGAAACTGAGAACAGAGAGAATGACTAAGTCAAAGCCACCCAGGCAGGTTAGGGAAGCTGGGTCCCTGTGAGATGCAGAGTAGATGCCTCAGACCCCAGGCACCCCCTGGGCTACAGGCTCGAGAGTCACGTGGCTAGGACAGTCTTCCACCCGTTTCTCACTTACACAGGCCCCAGCATACGGATCCTGAAATGCCACAACCCGCCACCACAGCGACCACAGCGTGCTGGCAGCACCACTTCCTGACCAGGTGCATGTGGCTGCCTGCCGGTGTTTGAAAATTCAGTCTACCTCTTTATTAGAGGGTTGGGTCAACAAGTTTTTATTTTTAAAAACATTTTTTTAACATCTTATATTGCAGTATAATTGCTTTACAATGGTGTGTTAGTTTCTGCTGTGTAACAAAGTGAATCAGCTATACATACACATATATCCCCAATCCCCTCCCTCTTGTGTCTCCCTCCCACCCTCTCTGGCCCACCCTTCTAGGTGGTCACAGAGCACAAGCTTTTTCTTTAATGAAGCGGAAGAGAATAAAAGCTTAAATATCAGGTCTTATCCCACGTGGTGAGGCTAACTTTTGTCTCCTAACACTTTTTTTAATTAATTAATTAAATTATTTTTTTATTCATTTTGGCTGCGTTGGGTCTTCGCTGCTGCGTGCGGGCCCTCTCCAGTTGCAGCGAGAGGTGGGCACTCCTCGCCGGGGCGCGCGGTCTTCTCCCTGCAGTGGCCTCCCCCGTTTGCGGAGCACAGGCATCCAGGCGTGCAGGCTTCCACAGTTGCCACAGACAGAGCGCAGGCTCAGCAGCCGCGGCGCACGGGGCCCAGGCGCTCCGAGGCCTGTGGGATCCTCCCGGACCAGGGATCGAACCCGCGTCCCCCGCCCCGGCAGGCGGACTCCCAACCACTGCGCCACCAGGGAAGCCCTGTCTGCTAACCCTTTTGCTTCAGGTGTGGATCTGTAACCTATATTTGAGTATATATGTACTGGGTGGATTCTACGACCCTGTGAAAGAGCCTGAAAGTCATCACCCTGTACCCATTTGACAAACCAACCACCCATCAAAAGCTTTCCAATATGAAATCTGTCAACTGAAAGGGGAGGGCCTGAGCCTGGAAGAAACCCCGGGTCTCAGGTGCTATCTCCCTCGGCAAGGAGAGGGTTGAGGCCAAATTCGCACTCAGTGCAGCCCTGAGCTTGCCTGTTTGTAGCACCATCTGCCACGTGGCTTCTTCAGCTCTCACTGCTGGAGGATCAGTGTTCTTGCTTGAGAAATGGGCAGATGCTGAGGGCCGGCCTAGAAGGGTGCTGAAGATGTTACAGATAATGAAAGTGGAGCGGCCAGCGCACGCACCGGAGAGCTGGCTGGCAGGTGGGGGGACCCAGCGCCAGGCAGAGGGAACACCAAAGCCTCCTGGCCTTCCACCCAGGCTCTCTCCTGCCCCAGCTCAGGTAAGATCTCTGCCCAGGAGTGTTTCCAACCGACTGGACTTCCGCCTTAAGAAAGCACCGTTGGGGGCTGACTGGGGAATGTGGGCCTGCTTAAGAGTGTGTGCTGCAGGGGAACGCCCTCGAGGTGAGAGAGCAGAGCCTTGGAGGAGGGTCGAGGATGGCTTCCCAGACCTGAGTCTTAAGTGGGGACCATGAAAGAGATGCCCCAGTCCTCAGGGTCACTGCCTCAACCACACTCCTGGGAAAGGCTCTATGCAGCAGAATCCATGTCTTTCCACTGTCTCTTCTTTTCCAAAAGCCCTGCCCATCACTGGCCCGCCTCTCGGGCCCATGTCGTGCCTTGGAGCCCCTAAGGGGATGTTCCTCTGCAAAGTGCATTACCTAGGCCTGTGGTTAATTTTTCAACAGTTGCTCGCCTTGCTAATGGTCTGGGAAACAGACTGGGCCTCCAACCCTACCTAAGTGCTCAGGCACCTCACTTCTGCCCTGCTTGGGCAAGAAGCCCAGCGCTGCCCCCAAGCCGGGCTCCCCACACTGCCAGCCACTGCCGTTTGCCCTGTGCCAAGGACCTGAGCCCCTGCTTTGTGGTTTGGAAGCTTATTTTACCAGTAACTTACCTGGTCCCTGCATGAAAAGCCTGGGAAAGTGAAAAGCTGTGTCTTATTTCATTTGGGGAACCAGTCAGATTCTGAAGTAAATGCCGCTTGAGAGGAGATTCCAGTGCTCAGAGCTTGGCAGTAAAAGGGGGCTGGACGCTGGGCCCAGGGACCCCAGAGCTGCCACCAGTTCTGCCTGGACTCCCCAGCCCCTGCCAGCTCTGGCCACACCTTCTGCCATCATCGCACTGGCCTCCGTGGGTGTCTACCCATGCTGTGCCTGACCAGTCCACAGGGTTTCTGAGCCCATCAGCCTGCGATCCCGGAAAGAAAATACCCTTGCTTTTTAGGCTGAAGTCTTTGTACCACAAGTCTCTACCATCATCTACCCAGAAAGTTATCCCCTCTCAAAGTATACCTGCTGTTGCCCCCCATTATTTCTGAGTATTTCCCAGAAAGCTGCCTCCAAGGGCTCCTGCATGAGGCCCTTCCTCCAGCCTCTGGTCTGACCACCACGTTGCAAATGACCATATGAGATGGCCATGTGTGCACTTGTGTGGGCACAGCTGTCTCACTGGGGACCACTGATGACCCCACTGGCTTTGGAGAAGGAATGGGATCCCTGATTGCCCGCAGCACAACTAGGCCCAACCATGACTCTGAGGAAAACATCCCTCAAAGTTTGGAGTTAACCCAAGTCCGGCACTCTTAGCTCACGCAGATCTTACAACTCACACTCAGTTCATAACCTTACAATTGACTGACCTTACAACTCCACTCTATTCTTGCCCATGCCTGTGTGATCCCCTAGCACTGAAGTTGGAATGGGGAAGGGCTGGAGAGGGGACGAGGGAAGTTGCCACTCAACGCCCACTGGCTGGAACCCTTGCCCCTCCTTCTCTGAGCATTCAGGTCAACACTCTCCAGCCCCGGGACGGACCTCCTTTGCCCAATTCTAAAGGCCCCTACTTTCCCACAGCTGCTTTGCCCATGACCTGACCAGCTAATAGAAATCCATTCTCTGCAGCAAGAAAACCCCACCCCCAGCTATCCTCCTAGTATGGCCAGGCCTGGACCAGGCTGACTTAAGGGCAACAAATACCTTGAGTAGCTGAACTAGACTTTAAGTACCTACACTAAAGGTAAGCTTTCAGGCATTCCTGAAAACATTAACTGAGCACCTACTAAGCTCCAGGCTCCGAGTCTGGGAATGGGGACGTGGCCCAGGGCTACCACGTTAGGCGGGCCTGGGTCCCAGTGCAGGAGGCTCTACGCGACGCCATTCCCACATGTATGCACACATGGAATAGTATTTAGGTAGCACAGAACTGTAGACCGCGGTCATGGTGAAGGGGCATGGAGTCAGAATCAGACAGCCTTGGACTGAACTCCAGTCCTGTCACTTCTAGCTGGGTGATGGGGAAGTTCACCCCACCTCTCCAAGCCTCACTGTCCTTTTCTATGGAATGAAGACGTTGTCCCAAATCAGACTGTCTGCAATCTTCCTCTCCGGTGCCCCCTCGGTGGCCCTGGTGCCTTCCTACACAGTGAGACCTACTCATGGTTGGCACTCCATAGTTGTTTGTCTTTGGCTTAAGCCCACTGAGGAGTGGGATTGTGCAAAGGGAAGGCTATGGGCCTCTCCCTGTGAGGTCCTCAGGGGCCTGAGGCAAAGTCAGAAGTAAGATGGAGGCACCCCATCCCAGCTGCCATCCCAGGGAACGCAGCCTAAGGCCAGCTTCATACGCGTGTTATTTGCATAAATTTGCGTAAGCACCATATCCTGTGCCTTGTAGCCAATTATTTCATTCCTGCATCTCTGCTTTCCAGGAAAGGGCACCAGCAGAGGTGTGGCCCCCTGGGCTTCATGTCAAGAGGGTACCCAGAGTCTCTGCCCCACCTCCAGCAGAAAATGTCTCCCACGGGCCTGCGCTTCCCCTCCTCGCCCTCACCTACCTGCTGCCCCGAACCCCCATCAGGGCCTACTACCCACTGCCTTTAGCTGTGACCACCAGAAGTTCCCAGTACCTGGGAGAGGCAGGACTTGGCAACTCCAATCATTCCCCACTTCTCAGTAGCCCTAATTTAACCAGATTAGAATCTTAAATATGGAGGGGACTTTCCGGATGTCTAATCCAAGGGCATTCAACTTGATTTCACACAGAGACAGGTAATGGTGGCCCTGCTCTAGAAGAGGGTGAGCGCAGCCTGGAGTCCCACCCTTGGACTAGTCTCTCACCCCGCAGAGGCATCTGCAGGGACTTCAGCTCCTCAGAGCGTTTGAAACCCACCCTCATTTTATATCTGGACAAACAGAGGCCCAAGGAGGGGAAGAGTCTCAGTCAAGGTCACAGTGGCTGCAGCAGAGCTGGAACCAGGACCAGAGGAGCTGGCGTGCCTGGTCCCATGGAAACTGAGTCCCCCTAAAGCCCAGTTCCTCTACCAAGTTCATGATTAACCTCTCCGTCCAAGACTTTATTCCCTTTCTTGTCTTGCACATGTTCTCCTCAAGATGGAGGAGTATTAAAGAAAAGGGGGGGGGGCTTCCCTGGTGACTCAGTGGTTGAGAGTCCGCCTGCCGATGCAGGGGACACGGGTTCGTGCCCCGGTCCAGGAAGATCTCACATGCCGCGGAGCGGCTGGGCCCGTGAGCCATGGCCGCTGAGCCTGCGTTCTGCAACGGTGGAGAGGGGAGGCCCGCGTACCGCAAAAAAAAAAAAAAGAAAGAAAAGGGAGGATTGAAAAACTGAGCAGGATCCTGCAGGGCCCTCCCGCGTACGAAAGCCTTTCCATGTTCTCCATTTCTTATTTGTAGAGAAAGGCTTCAGCCTTCTAGACCTTCTGTGAGTTCCAAAGGGCGGATTCAAACAGTTACTCATTAGAGAAGTAAGGGAATGCAGAATCAGAGGAAAAGCAGTCGAGAAACAACAGTGCAGTGATAAAGCAGAGTCCTAGTTCCTCCTCAAGGGATAACGACCTGATACACATCTTTGAGTGTTCTACAGGAACTAAGCCCTCACCCCTTCCATGTGGAGGATGGTGACTCCATGCTCAGCGCAAGATTCTGCAACACCACCCTGCTACCTCACCGCCAATCAATCAGAAGAAAGTCACGCACCCTGCAGCCCTCCCCCCAGTGTTGCCTATAAAAACTATTCCCTGAAAACAATCAGGGAGTTCAGGTCTTCTGAGCATGAGTCCCCGGTCTCTTTGCTCGGCCCTGCAATAAACCTCTCTCTGCTCCAAACTCCAACGTTTTGATTTGCTTGGCCTCACTGTGTGTCGGGCCCATGAACTTGGGTTCAACAACTCCAGCAGAGCTGGAGAACATGCCCAGGAGGCTCCAGGCTTCAGAGAGCAGTTCCAGAGGCAGAGTAGCCAGCTGAGCCTGGAGCAGAAAGGGGAAAGACGGGTCCCTCCCTGCTTCCCACCCTTGGAGGATGAGGGCTCCTGGAACTTTGGGAAAGATTGTGAGGGGAGAGCTGAGGGAAGACTGGGCCTTGCAGCCACCCAATTCAGGCCTTCCGGCCAGGACTGGGCCGGGGCCAAGGGACAGAGTGTAGCCTGCGTCCTAGCATCCGCCTTCCATCCCCTCAGGCACTGGAATCCAGGGGATTGATTGAGGCAGAGGAGAATAAGGAACCCAGGAGTATAGGTGAGGGGTGGTGGGGAATTAACCTGTGTTCAAGCCTAACTGTACCATCTGCGCTTGGTTTACTCCCCTGCTGTCATCGTCTCCATTTTACAGATGAGAAAACTGAGGCTCAGGAATCAAACCTAGATCCTTGTCACTTCAAAAGCCTTGTTCTCACCAGGTATCAAAGTCAGGAGGTGGCCCACGGGTCCTGCAGTCACTTCCCTTCCTGGACCCCTGAAGGCAAGAGATTTGACCTCGGCAAAATGACCCTTCTGAACCCCCTTTATACCCCCAGGCAGAGGCCTACTTGGGCAGTTGCTCTGAACTCTGATTGAATGTGCAGCCCTTAGGCCTCCCAACACACAAGATTCACTAGACTTACTGTGTCCTCTAAGTAGACTTCAAAACACAGCCCCTCCGAGCCTCTCATGTGCCTTTTATGATCCAGCCCCACGGCTGCCAGAGAGAGAGGAGCTTTGGAAATGAAGAGCTTCCGGACAACAGGAAGGTAGAGGTAGGGGGTGGGCACAAAACACATCCACGGCGTTTCACTTCCAGCTCTACCACTATCTGTTTCCCATTCAGCAGGTGACTTAACCTCCCCATACCTGTTTCCTCATTTGAAAATGGGGAAAATGTACCATGAAGCCTGTTGGGCTGCACCCCGCAGGCCTACAAGCCTTGCAGCTGCCCAGCCTCGAGACCAAAGAAAGAGCCCAGAGACAGCAACAGAGATATCAATAGTTTATTAGACAAGGACTTCCGTGGTGGTCCAGTGGTAAAGAATCCGCCTTCCAATGAAGGGGACGTGGGTTCGATCCCTGGTCGGGGAACTAAGATCCCACATGCCGCAGGGCAACTAAGACCGCGTGCCATAACTACTGAGCTCGAGTGCCTCAACTACAGAGCCCATGCGCCCTGGAGCCCACGTGCCACAACTAGAGAGAGGAAACCCACACGCCACAGCTAGAGAGAAGCTTACGTGCCACAGGGAAGAGCCTATGCCGCAATGAAAGAAACCGCACGCCTCAACGAAGACCCCACGTGCTGCAACTAAGACCCGATGCAGCCAAAAAAACAAATTAATTAAATAAGAGAGTTTATTGGACAGGGGGATCTTACACAAAGGGTCCTGGAGTGACACCCCACCACATGTGGCAGATGGTAGAAGGGACATGACAGCAGTCTTTGCTACTCAGGGGAGAAGGAGGCTACCATTTATAGGGGAATTGAAGTCAGGTGGGCTTATCAGTTACCAGGGACTAATTAAGCCCCATAATTAAAACGATTAGTTAGTCATGTAAGTGGAGCAGGGCCTGGTTGAGGAGGGGACATACAGAGAACAAGAGAACAGCCATCTTGAATGGCCTGACCATACGAGGATTAAATGAGTTAATACAGTTAACATGCTTAGAACAGTGCCTGGTATACAGGATGCCTCAAAAACTGTTAGCTATTATTATCACACACACTCATGCCTCTTCAAATCCTCCTGGCCCCCCGGGGCCAGCAGGATAAAGCCTCGATTTTCACCCATAGGCAATCCAGGCCTCTCTTCATCTGTCCCCTTCGTCCCCAGCCCCATCTGCTGCAGCACTTTTCAGAGACCCCCAGATCATGCACAGGGCAGGACCTGTTCACAGGACTCTCAAGGCAGTGGGGGAACTTTCAGACACTATGTTTTCAGACACCTCGAGCTGACAGGGGCAGAAGACCCAGGAAGAAGATTCTGCAGTCGGCCCGGAGGCTGACTAGGGGGCCCACAGTGCCCGGTGACCACGGGACGGGGCAGACGTAGCTGGTATTCTTTGCCCCCCTGGGGGTCCTCGACATGGGGTCAAAGGAGAGGCAGTTCCCTGAGGGCTTCTCAGAGGCAGGGGGAGTTTAGATCAGGACACAGAAGGAAGACTTTTCGAAGGGGGAAGAGAGGGGCCTGACAATAGTTGCAGTTATTACGGAAATGGCTCTTCCAGCCGTCTGCCCTTCTCACTCTTCCTTAATGGCTGACTACATTTATTGAGCAACTGCTAAGCGCCAGGCACTTTCCCGGCAGTTTATCACCTCTTTCTCACAACCACCTGAGGAGGTATATACTCTCATCCTGCAGCTGAGGAAACCAAGGTTCAGTGGAGAGACCACGTTGGGACCCAGGTCAATGTGCTGCTCTGCCCTGCAGATTCCTCCAAAGACCAAGGCCTGGTCCCTCTCCTCCCTGGAGGCCCCAGTACCTGGCTGACTGTGGCCGTGGCCCTTGGCACATGTACCAGATTTGGCCCACTATCTCCCTTATTTGTCCTGCAGAGACCTGGCTTCTCACATGCTGCCAGGGACCAGCAAACATCTACACATGACTCTGAGATGATGGCTCGCTTGTGCATGTCAATGAAGTCAGGCAGTACACTGGAAAGAACCAGACTCTTGAAATCCTACCTCACATTCCACAGACCTGCTTCCAGGCTGTGCAGATCTCAGGTAGACACATTGGTGGAGCCGTCGCCTCTGAGAGGCCGGGGAGGTGTGGCTCATAGGCTCTCACCTAGGTGGAACAGGGCTGCAAGCGTTTGGGAGTGACCCAGGTTCGTCTCCCCTTTGGTCACGCTGCATGGACCGCCCCTGCTCTCCCCCCACACTGAGCTGGCCCCGGTCCTTGGCGCAAGGTGTGCTGGCCACTGCCCACAGGAGCCGTCCACCTCGTGAGGCAGAGGTAGCCTGCCCGGTGGCCAGGCAGACCTGGTTCGAGTCCCAGCTCTACCATTTCCTCACTGCAGGATGCTTTCCTCATCTGAAAATGAGGCTGATTCCATTCACCTCACAACGTCTGGATGGGGCTTAAAGCAGGTGATTTAAACGTAGCACAGTCTTTGGCTCAAGGTGGGTCTTCAAAGCCACTTCCCTCCTCCCCTTGGGAGCCAAGATCCAGGAAGCGGTTGAAAACATCCCCAGGGCTGGAGGGAGGGCCTATCTGGGCTGCTGACCACAGTGTGTTTGCAGATAACCCTGAGGTCAGTGACGCCCATCTGGGCTGGGCCGGGCTCTGACCCTCCTGCCCTTGAGCCGCCTCAGCTGACTCTCCCCACGCCCCACCCCCCACGCCATGCCGAGTGAGCGCTGGCCACCCAATAGGGGACCTAGCAGCAGAAGAAGCAGCACATGGAGAGCCTGCCACTGGGGCCCCTGGTGAGCAGGGCCCCTGCCCCGGGCTGGGAAAAGTCGCCTGACATGGAGGACAGCACCTCGCACCCCCAATCAGGTGAGCTGGGAACTGACTGGCAGGGAGAGAGCAGGCAGGAGCACAGGGTGAGTGTCACAATACCCCACCACCACCTCCCCAGTGTCGCCTAGCTTTTTGGGCTTTCTTTTCTCAGTAACTTTGGGCAGAAGTCCATGGACTCATCCTTCTCCCAAGCCCTCCGTCCTCTTCTCAAAAATCCAGCAGAGGATAGGAATGACCCTGTTCTTGCCATGAAAGGGTAATGGCCACCCAGGGGAAAAAGAATTTGCCACTGTAGCACACAGATGTTACCTATTTATTTTGCTTAAACAATTGGCTTTTTCCAAAAGCAGCTTAGAACACCTTATAACGAAGAGCTTCACAATACAGTTAATAGTAAACTAGACACAGAAAATCATGGGCTGGGGGAAAATAAAGCAGAACTTAAATACATTTAGTAAGGATAATATAGTCATGAATATAAGTCTGAGTATCCTAGTCGCCATGGTACAAAGGGAAATAAGCATCATTGTAAAGCAATTATACCCCAATAAAGATGTTAAAAAAAAAAGGGAAATAAGATCAGCAATTGGAAAGGAATAAGCATACTAGTCTTATATTTTTTTCTCAGAGCTTTGTATAATAGGCATTGAGTATTGTGCAGGACAGGTCACTTACTTCATATTTATAAGAATTCAGAAGCACATGAAATCAGGTTATTTGGTTCACAAGGACCTTTGAGAAAGCAAAGGGGATGATATTAAAGAACCAGCCAGTGAGGGTGAAGGCAGCCCAGTACAGGGTTCTGATGATCTGCCCTGGCCCAGGTGTTCAGGGAGTTGTCCGTTTTCTCATCTGTGCTGTAGACCCTGATTTCTCAAACTTTAATGTGCATACCGTCTCTGGCGGGTCTTGTGAAAATGCATTTCTGATTCAGATCTGGGGTGGGTCTGAGATTCTGCCATTGTAAAAACCTCCCAGGCCACCACGTGCACCACCCAGTTCCCGCTGGCCACGGATGTCCAGTCACAAGCCAAGATGCCTGGTCTCACACAGAGATTAAGTACATACCATGTGCCAGAGCTTCCTTAGCAGAATGGTTGCTGCAGCCCACCCCTCCCCTAGTCCTTTATCTGCCCACCCCTCCCCCTGAAAGCATCTGCCTTTCAAACCTTGTCCACACTCTAGTGCCGCCACAGTTAACTCTCTTGTGGATGCGCAGTTTCTCATCCCACTGAGCTCAGAGGGCTTTTCTTCTGGAGAGAGCTCATGTTTCAATAGAGAACTAGAAGGAGGGCGAGCCTTATGCAAACGCAGAGTACCAAGCCCTGGGGTGCAGGGGCAGGGGCGGTGCCTGGTGCTCTGTTAGCCATGCCTTATAACGCCTTACAATATTGCCTCGAAGTAAACTGCCACGTGCAAGAGTCTAAGCTTAAATGCCAGGCCCTGAGCACACTTTTGCAGCCTGCCTCCCCATCCAGTGCCTGCCCCTCACAGACCATGCCCGTCGCCCGCTGCCCTGCCTCACCTCTGGCGCCTTAGACATGGCTTCATCCACTGGGTCTTCGAGGAGGAAGAGACAACCCCTCCGTTTTCCCTCAGAATCCCTACTCCAAGCCGCAGCCCCTCTCCGTCCTTCACAGGAAGAAGCAGCTCCCTGGGCCCAGACGCTTGGTCGGAGGAGTCTTACCTGGCCTGGGCTGGGCAGTGGAGGCCAGGGCACCTTCCCTGGGCCCACAGCCCGGCCTGGGCAGGGCTAGGTTCAGGTCGCCTGGCTCCCAGCCAGGCTATCAGAATACATCCAGCACTTGTGACCATCTTGATTTAGTAGTCATTTAGAGTATTTATTTTGTGAAATGGATGTGCTCTGTCTCAGCCTATAAGTGCGGGATCAATCCAAGAAGCGGAGCTCCTGTCCTTCTCTCTGGCCCAAGTAGGAGACGAATCTAGATTCTCTTCCTGAATACTCTCATTTTCTTAGCCAAAGGAGTAGCCTTGTCTTCAGGAAAAAGGGCAATCTCAGGAGACTGACACCCAGGGGCTCCAGGTCCAGATGTCCACCAGTGCGTGTACTGAGCGCCTCCTGTGTGCCTGCAGTGTGCTAGCTCTGGGGCAAGCAAGGGGGGAGACCAGAGGTGGGCAGGAGCCCTGGGGAAGCTTCCCAGAGATGCTGGGAGATGCAGAAGGTTGAGAATGGCAGTGCATTCATTCAACAACTATTTACAGAGCACCGACTACATGCCAGGCTCTGATCCACGCACTGGGAACACAGAAGTGAAGGAAGCAGATAAAACTCCCTTCCCTGGGGGAGCTCACATTTCTGTGGGGGCAGACAGTTAATAAACAGCAAACAGAGAAGGTGTGTTTTATAGTGTGTTCGAAGGAAAAAAGGCTAAGTGAAAAGAAACGAAACAGGGCAGGGTACACAGATGACGGATGGGGATGATTGGGGCGTGGGTCTCGTGGAGGTGATATTATTCTGCAAGGCTCCAGAGGAGGGAGGGAAAAGGCCAGCGCCGCAGGGCTGAGAGAGCAGAGAGAGGGGAACCGGACCCAAGGTCCCACTGGGCCTGGTCGCCATTACCAGGACTTTGCTTTGACTCCGAGAGACCAGGGAGCCAGGGCAGGTTTTGAGCCGAGGAGTAACATGATCTGACAAATGTCTCAGAAAGATGGCTCCAAATGCTCTGCCCTTGGCCTGGCCAAGGACACGAGTCTGGCACAGAGGAAGTGCTCAACCAGTGTCGGTGCCACTCTCCCTCCCTGCTCAGCAGAGGGCTCGTCCGCCTCCCGGGAGTTTGGCCCCAGGAAACATGTACTGAGCTCTCACCCTCACCAGTCCCCATGCCAGGCGAGATAGGGAGACAGACAGGCAAAGCACCAAAGCCCAACGGCGTGCTTGGGCCCAACGGTGCTTGGCCTCAGCAGGTGTTCACCTCCCTCCCTCGCTGTGGCTTTCAAGGCCCTGATTGTTCTCTTGCAGAAGTTCATGCTCTACTAGGACATGCCTCGGTGCCTCTCTGCCACTCCAGCCTTCAGCTCGCTCTCCAATTCATTGGGAGCCCCTCAGAGGCCCACCAGGTCTCTTTGGAAGGATTCTGGACAGATCCTTTGAGAATGCTGGAAGACCTCTCAGTGTCTCCATTTCCCAAGCTTTATCTCCCTGTGCCTCCCTTTGGAGTTGCAGGAAGGGTGCTCAGAGACTCCCCCATAAGCCAGAGCAGATACTTAAAGAGTACCTACTATGTGCGGGGCACCATGCTAAGGGCACCAAAGAGGGCTAGGTGCTCATTCTTGTCTCCCCAAAGTCTACAACCCACTGCAGAGGCAACTTGCCATCCAAGGGCCAGAACCAGGCATGGGGCATCTGTGTCCCCAGCACCTGGAACACTGGTATGGTGGGGTTCCCTGAGTGTTGAATGCATGAAGACCTATGAGAACTGTCACAGGAGCTCAGAGAGGTCCTGGGGCAGGGTGGGGCAGGAGGGTCACCGAAGGAGGTGGGAGCGGACCTGGGCCTTGGGGCCCGGCAGAGCAGCGAGCTGGGGAAGGAAGGTATTTTAGGCAGGAGGAAACCCGTGGAAGTGAGGAAGCATTGGATGCTCATGGGTGGGTCTCCACAGGGTCGGAGGATGGAGGAGAGGCCCCTCACGCCACCACCCCGCCAGGTCTGCCCCTCCCCCATTGTGGTCTAGCTGTGGGGCCATTCCCGAGGCCCAGCCCCCTGCCTCTCTGGTCTCAGGGATCAGATAACCCCTCCCTAGGACTTATCTCTCCAGAACAGGTTGTTATCCTGGAGTAATTTGAAGCTCTTTATCAAGGGCTGGCGGAATATGTACTACAGGAATAATCCAGAAAGAGTCACAGGACTCAGGTAACCCCCAGTCAGCCTCCCAGAAGATGAGTGACATTGGTGCCCTACAACCATCAGGGTCCCCATGTCCTCACCTGTAAAAGGGGGAGGTAGAGCTGTCAGCAGCACATGATGTGAGGTTGTAGGTGAGAAAGGGCTTCAGGTGAAGGCACACACCTCTAGAAAGGTACCCAAAAGATATCCTTAACTTGCACCTGACTCACTGCTGTGCGGGATGCCACTAGCATGGGGGAGGGGAGGACAGTGCCCAGGGCTGGAGGTCATCTTTCTCAGGGGCAGAGGGGTGGTTTGAAGCCCAGGAAGTCTAGACATAGAGACAAGCTCCTAAGGGCCCTCCACCAGCTCCCAGGACCTGAAACTGAGGACTTCAGGAGGGTCAGAGTTCTGTCCTAAGGGTAGACAAGGGACAGAGGAGAAACAAGGAACCAAAGGCCGGGATGCAGCCTCGTCCAGGAGGGGCCTGTACTGCCTGCTCCCCTTGCAGGAAGGAAGGAAGGAAGGAAGCCAGGTTGACTCTGGTGCCCTGGCCTCTTGCCACCTGTGTGAACTTGGCCTGCCACTCAACCTCGGTTATACAATGGACGTGGATTTGAGATGTCCCTCAGGTGAAGGGAGCGAGGGGGTTCCAGAAGTTACCCTGGTCTCCACACGCCCCCCTCGTCCCGGTTAAGAGTTGGTCCGGGAGTTCTGCACCCTTTAAATCGGGGAAGGGGGCGCCGATCAACACGTGTCCGAAGCTCAGGCCAGGGGCTGAGGGGCGGAGGATCGTCGGTGCCTGCCGCCCGAGGACCCTGCGGCTCTCCGATTGTGGCCCCGGGGGAGGCGGCCGAGCCGGATAAGCAGCAGCGGCCTGGCGGGCGGCCACCTCCCCCGCAGGTCCGGCCCCGCGGGCAGGCGGGGCGGGGGGAGAGGAGGAGCCTCCGGGCAGCGCCAGCGCCTCCGCCGCGGACCTTCTGCCGCCGCCGCTGCTCCGAGCGGCGGGCCTGAGAGGTGAGTGACCCGTCGCCCGCTCGCCCCCCGCCCCGGAGCCCGCCCCGGAGCGCCCTCGTCGCGCGCCGGCGCGCGCGTGCTGGAGACCTGGGCCGCTGGGACCGAGCCACGTGTGCCCGGCGGCAGCGAACCCGGGTCCTGGGTCCCCCACTCCGTGGGCGCCTTCCTTCCCCAGGGACGCAAACCTCAGGCGCCACTCTGGCCGGGCAGGCCGGACGCGGCCTGCGCCGGGGGCCAGACTGAAGGGGCCACGCTAGCCCCCGGGCTGCTGCCTCTCGCGCCCCAGCCCGCGGACCCGCCAAGTCCTCCGGCACCCAGTTCCCCGCAGCTTCGGGCCCGCGGTCTCCGAGGAGCGGGGGAGCGGTGGGCGGGCTAGGCAGGCGGCAGGGGCGGGGGCTCCCGACCTTGATCGGGAGGCGGCTGGACGCACCAGTGTGCTCTGCCCGCGGAGCCTGGCAGACTTACCCCATTTCCCTTGCCCGTTTCCCCGAAATCGGGGGCAGGCTGCCCAGAGAGGTGTGGTTGGAACTTTGTTCACTCTGGATAGGTGAAGGGGAGGGTACGACAAGCTGATATTTCCTTTGAGGGCCAGGAGGCTGGGTCCACTGGGGAAAATGCAGACAGGTCTCGTTGGAGCCCCGGCAGAGGACTCCGCGGAGAGGCCTCGCGGGTTTCCAGGGCCGCCTCTCCAGCTCCAGAAGTAGGGATTCTGGAAATAGCCACAGGGAAATATTTCTGTCCATCAGAGTGCAGTGATGATATAATTAATAGCAGACATTTATTGTGCGCTCATCTGTGCCAGACATCTTGCTTTGCACACAATATCCCAGTTAATCCTCAGCATAGGAAGGCACCAGTTATCTCGTTTAAGACGGGGAAACTGAGCCTCAGAGAGCATGGGTATTTTGCAAGGATACCCGGGTAGCAAGTTGCAAAAGTAGGATTTATCTGACTTGAGAGCCCAGAGGAGCCTGCTAGTGGGAGAAGAGACAGGCCATGTTCTCAGAGGACTGTGGCAGCCTGAAGGATGCAGTACTGGGGGTCAGAATAGCCACAAGACCAAAGAGTCTCACCTGGGTGTGCCCCTTCAGTCACCTGCATGGTTTCTTAAAAAAAAAAAAAAAACAGGTGCCTAGGTCCTACCCACAGCTGGCTGAATCCAATTCTGCAGAGTGAACCCCTCCTACATCCAGTCAGGAGTGCCTGGAGGGCTGGCACTGTATCTAACTCATCCACAGTGGCCGGCAGAGGGGTCACCTTGGAGCAGGTGTTTAATCAATGTCTGATGGATGAATGGACGTAGTGGGGCAGGGGCTATCACTGGGGTAGAAAGGTTTCCCCGAAGGAGGCCTTGAATGGTGGACAGGTAGCCTCAGCCAGGCCTGGGGGAGGAAGGCCTGGAGTTGGCATGGGGTGACCCTGGCCTCAGAGCTCGCAGGGAGCTCAGGCCGGGCCATTTGTTCACTGGAGGGTTGGACAGCCAGCCCCAAGCCCGCTGAGCTCCCCAGGACCGGGCCTGGTCACACGGGGACCATAGGTGTGCCCTCTCCAGCCTAGAGATGCCGAACAGGTAAATTCCTCTCCCCTTCAAGTTTCCCGTCCTTAACTCAGGGCCCTTCCCTCGCTGGACGTCTCAGAGTATTGCGCAGGGCTTCAGGTAGTTGAAAAGGGAAATTTAAGGACTAAAGCCCAACCGCACACCTGAGCAGTGGAGAGGCTGCCTGCAGGGGCGGGCACCTGGCTTTGCAGTCAGGTGGACCCCCAAGTCTGAATCACAGCTCTTTACCATGTGGCCTTGGCCAAGTCCTCAGTTCTCTGAACCTGCTTCGTCTACGAAACCTTGCTAAGGGCTTGGGACATAATCTTCCTGTAAAACAGGAACAATAATGCCTGCCGGGGGTGGTGTATGTGCACTGTGTGAAGTGCTGGGTTTTAGGAGTGCAGTAAATATCAGATCCCTCCCCCTTCCCCCAGAGTTTGTGTTAAAGTCGGCTGGGGACCTTCCAGGCCCATTGCTCTTCGGCTCTGAATCCCTCGGCTCACTAGAGCGTGGCCTCCATGCTCCCCTTCTCTGTCGCAGACCTGACCTCGGGCCCAGGCCTCAATTTAGGAGCTGTGGAGATTACAGAACTTGGAGGTGGGGAGGCAAGGGTTGGGGGGACAGGGCGCTCTAGGTGATTTTCAAGTCTGACTTCCTTCTGCCTGCTCGCTGCAGCTGGACCCACCTGCCCGTCCAACCTGCCCCGCTCTTCCCAGACCTCTGCATGTCAGCCCTTCACATCCTTGGCGTGCCGTGAGCACCTCTTCCTTCACACCTGAAATGGCAATTGTCACCATCACTGAACGTCCCGCTTCCCACACGCCAAGCATGTTATGTGTGTGAGCACACTGAAACCTTCCGACTCTCTTACGAAGTAGACGGTGCTGTTCTCCCAGCCATGTAACTTTCCCAAGAACACGAGACTCCATTCTTTTGAGCCCAGACTTGTGCTCCTAACCACGAACTCTATGCTTGTCCAAATTCTGCCTCATCGTTTATTCTTTCAGCATTTACTGAGCACTGACTTGGTGCCAGGCACTCAGGACCTGGCTGAGTCCCACTTCTGGCAGGATGAGTGTCGGTTGCCATTTATCATCCCACGAAAACCCACGCCCTCCACTTATGTCTGAACACAAGTGGGGCAGCTGAGGCCCAGGTCCCACAGCTAATGCCAGTCAGGATTCCAAAGCGGAGACGGCTCCCGCCTAGCTGGAGGTATTGACCACTGTGCCTGCTGTCAGGGTGGGATCGGTGGCTGCTAATTTATGCAGGATCCTAAACCCCTGCATTGGCACTCCAACCCAGAGCAAAATGTTTCCCTCCTCCTCAGGTGCAGAAAACTGTCACTAGAGAATTACTCTTTCCAATCAGTCTGTCCTCATCGGTCACCACAGTCACCGGGCAGAACGTGCGACGGGTGAGCCCTGATTGTCCTGCAATCAGGCAGTAACTTACTCCTTGTTCCCTCTTCTGCTTAACGAGAGCCAGGTGGGGTCGGGGCACAGCACAGTTTTCAGCCTTTTGGAGCTCTCCGATTAGGAGATTAAACTGTGAAAAATGCAGCCCCAAGACTATCAAATCAGTCACAGGTAAATGGAGAGGAATTTAGGGGCTGGTGAATGGGCTTCCTAAGCTTTCCACGGGGAGTGGGCCTAAGCTTTCTTGGTTCACGTGTAGACAGCAGGTTTCCCAGAGCCGGTGTGCCGGCTCTGTGACGGGAGGACCGTTCCTGTTCCTGGAGCGTCCGATGCCTATGGTGGCCGTCAGGCTGTGGGAAGGGTAGGCCTGTGATTTGACTGGCGGGCTTGGGAGGGGGACAGCATGCCCTGCAGTCGGGGTGAAGGTCTCTCTGAAGCTGAATGACTCAGGGCTCACAGCTGAGGATGTTAGGGGGCTTCAGGTGGCCCTGTGAGACGGGCCCCCCAGGGGGAGTCTGCGCAAAGACAGGACGGCCAAACACAGGGCGTGTGGAGTCACCCAAACGGGCCTTTTGGGATCCAAGGGGCCTGTGCTGAGCCCGGGCGCCCAGTCGGACGTGTACCTGGGTCGGTAACGCACTGGATGCGGCCTGAGCCGCCGCTGCAGGTCAGGGCACGCACGCCCTTTGCGGCTGGTCTGCGGAGATGGCTCCACTCTGGCTGGAAGTCAGGTGGCGCCTGGAACTGGAAGGGGAGAAAGCAAGACGTGCCGGGCCAGGTGGCCAAGGGTTGTGATGGGGCTCAGGGCGTTCCATCCGGGGAAGCCCCGCCCTCCTGGTGTTGCTGGATTAGAAGCCTGGAGGCTGGAGACCTGACTGCTTTGTGAGTTCTGGCTTGGCTGCCTTTTGTCCTCCCGTAACTTTTGCTACAACTCTTCTTGAACATTCTGATCCGGCGTGGCTATGTGTGGCAAGCGAGGGGAGAGGGGGCATCCCAAGATTGGGGGGAGCTCAGGGAGAACCCCAGGGGACAGGACATCACAGCTGGAGCCATGGGGGTGTGCCAGGACATCCTGTCTGCTCATACCTGGCGGGTTTGCTTTCAGAAGGAAGTGCGGTTTCCTGACTCTGCAGCTTCTCCAAGGGGCTAGGAGACCACCCGGTAGCTCTGATGGGAACAGAGCGTGCTGAGCCCACCCCAACTACTGCATCAGGCAGCGGCCCCACGCACAGAGCTGCCCGGAAGTCCGCTGCCGAAACTCCTGGGCGATTTGGTGTTCACTGTTCTAGAGCACTGCCGAGAGCCCCCAGCCCGCAGGCGTCTACCAGCCTCACTGAGGCTGGGGGCTGGGTAGGTACACAGGAGTGGAGAGCCCTCAGGGAGCTTGTAGTCAATTGGGAAGCTGAGTGAAGATACAGAATGCTACCAGGCGGCAGAGGGAGAAGAGGCCAGGGCTGCCTGTGGCCGGTGGCCCACAGTGGAACGCAGGACATGCGTAAGTAAGAGCAACGCTAAGATGTGGGTTTGGGGCTTTCATGTTCGCTGTCTCACTTAACCATCAGAACAGAGGAGGAAAATAGCCTGCCCAAGCTCACACTGCTGGTGCACGGCCAAACCTGAATTCACACCTAGGTCTGTCTAACTAGATCTCCCACCTGAACAGCTGCCTCTGTATTCAGAGCGGGGGAGAGGGTTTCAGGACTCTGGGGGGCTGGGAGGTACCTGGCAGGCCCAAGGGCCCAGGCTGGGTCTTTAGGGAAGGGGCATTTGGATGGCCATGAGGCTGTCAGGACTCCAGGTGGAGGTAGCAGCCCTGGCAGAAGTGGGGGGCAGCGGGGACTGAAGGAGGCAGGGCGAGCTGAGCAGGGGAAAGTCAGTCTGCACGTGCTGGGCTAGGCTGGACTACAGAAGATGCCAGAATGCCCCTGCCCACAGGCGGGTGCGCTCGAGCAGAAGTGACAAGTCCTAGGAGGCACAGCGGAGAACCGTGCAGGCCCCGATCTGTTGCTGGTAATAAGAGTAAACCTGTCAGGAGCCCAGGGTGATGTATTCTGGTCATCAAAGGCCCGGATGCCCAGGCTTACTCAGAGCTAGTTTCCCAAGATCGCCAGTTTTCCAACCAGTTGAAAACAAACAAATACACCTGTCGTGAGACTGAACTTGGCATAATTAACTTCAATGATACGAAAGCCTCCAAACCTCTAGCCTCCCTCTGTGCTGTTGGTGTGGCCTCCAGGGTCGCTGGCAGAGCAGGGTCACCGGCACGGGCAGGCCCACCCCATCCATGCTTTGCCCTCCGAACAGGGTTGTCTTTCTGTGGGTCCTCCTGTCTGTCTGTCTTTCTCCGCACCATGGGCACAGACTAGCAAGTAAAGACGACTGTGAAGCCTTTGCTGGTACAAAACGTAACGAGTTATCACTAAGCCAGTGACAGCCACAGTGATTGCAATGTGTCACCCACCCAGCAACTGGTAGATTGCCATTGTCTGCAGCCATTACGTTCGGCTTTGTATCCGAGAAGTAAAGGCGTCCCTCTGTTTCTCTTTCTCTTTCTCCTTCTCTCTCTCTCTCTCTCTCTCTCTCACACACACACACACACACACACACACAGCCCTGTGGTGAGGCAGTCCGCCCTGCAGTGGATGACGTTTATTCATTTTATGTATCCTGGGTTCTGCTGTCTGTCCCGCCTCAGTTCCTGTAGCAAAGAGACTTGACTCTGAGCCACTAATTACCACCAGTGAGGTTTCCTCCCTAAACAGGAAGTATGAAGACAGAGCCACTCTCCCGCAGTGCACTCTGAAACCGAGCAGCAGTCACTACCCCGTCCACTCCCTGCAGCCAGGGACTGGAGTGCAGGTTGAGGAGGCCGGCAGCCTGGCCCGTGGCAGGTCCCACGCCTTCTCAGCATCCGCCTGTCTTCAAAACCAAAGTCAGGCTGCGCGCAGGTCAGAGGGAGACCCCAGCAGGAACGGGTGGCCAGATCACAGTGAGGCTGTCAAGGACCCGTGCTTCAGACCCTCACATCAGCCTGTCATGGGTGAGTCCGGTGAGAGCCAAGGTGGCCTGGGCAGTGTGTGGGCCCCTCCCTCCAGCCCCACGAGCCCCTGGCCTGCTTAAGTGGACCCCGGCACCTCAGGGAGCCCCCGTTTGGCAACTGGCACCAAAGAGCACAGTCTGGTGAAGTTCTTGCCAAGATGGGAGATCTTATCACGTGCACGTTAAGTCAGGAACCTTTTTAGAATAAGGGGTTAAAGGATTTATCACACACAGTGCCTTCAGTTAATGAGAACAAGAGCTTTGCGGGTTCTGGTGTGTTACAAAAAAAAAAAAGGTTCGTGTTTATGATGTATTTCTGTGGAAGGCAGGTCCATTTGGGAATTGTAAATTTTACTTATCGGTAACCACTTCTGGGTTGGTTTATCAGAGAACGACTGGTGTAAGTAATCAAACCGGATTTCTCTAGAATGTTCCAAAAATCTAAATGTCTGTCTAAAGCCCTAAAAATTATTCATTCACTTCTATTTTGCAAGCGGTGTGGTGATAAACCTCTCCTTTCTGTCCAACCACACTTGCACATGCGTGTATCTGTGTGTGTACAGGCTTGTATGAGCGTGTACGCACCCGTGCTTCTCGTATTCTCTTTTGTAGGAGCTCCTCAGCCTTCTTTTTAAAACTGTAATGATTTTTTAATGATGTCTAAATAACGATTCCAGGCAGTCTTACAAGAAATGTAACAGTAAAATGTTTGTGAGAGTCCATCAGAAAGGCAAAATGCCCACAGAGAAAATAGAAATGCACCAATTAAGGTGTGTGTGGCTATGACCCAGCTTTTAAACCTGGATTTGAGACTGGCATCTGCTATGCTGTCTCCCCTCAAGTTAGCTGTCGGCGGGGAGGGTGTGTGTGTGTGAGGGGCACCTGGACTCAGGTAGCACCTCCTTCTTGCCCCCTGGACCCATTCACCTGAGATCAGCGAGGGAGGGCCTGCGCTGCCTTGGTTTGGAATCTAGGAGAAGAGGGCAGCCCCAGGTTTGCAGATACAGCCTGAGAACGAGAGGCTGGAAAGTATGAGTTTGGGCAGCTCAGCAGGGCAGAGGGAGAGCCACAAGGAAGCCAAGACCACCTCAGAGCCCCATGTAGACCAGGTAACCGGCTACAACTCATGCCCACGGCCACGAGCTGCCCAGCCTCACTGCCCCAGAGGCAGCTTGAATGCAGGGACTGGACGGGACTAGAGCAAGAGCCAACAGTGGGGCCTCAACCTCAGTTTTCTCATCTGTAAAATGGAAGTAATGATCCCCTGAGTGTACAAGTCCACAGTCAGAGTCTCCCCACCGTTTGAGTCGGGCCCCGCCTCACAGTAAGTTCTCTTCTTTGACTCCTGATCGACGGTGATGTGGCAGCTGCCAGGCACTAGTTGGGTGCCGGGATGTGACCTCCCAGCTGCATCCCGGTAGGGGAGGGCAGGCGAACCTCAGAGCCCCGGGGAGTCCCGGGATTTCTCCATGATGTGGCTTCAGGGCCAGTCATGTGGAGGGAAGGGGGAACTAGGGGACTTCCCTGAAAGCTGCTTCTATTTGCATAGCAAGTAGCCGGCTTTTTACTTAGATTATTTGCTTCAGATCTATAAAATGGGAACGATTTTGTAGGAGGTGTTATTCACTTTACCTGACTGGGAAATGTAAATTATTCATACCAAGGGTATTCGTTTTCATACTAACATTAGCACATGGGGAGGGGTGACGGAGATTAAAGGGGGCTAGGGACCCCACCGCCATCCACCCCTTGGACCTCTAAGTCCAAGTAGGTACTAAGGAAAGTACCTGCCATCGTGTGCTGGTTCCATCCTGTTACCTGTGCTGCAGAGAGCCAAGGGAACTAGGGGAGGGGCATTCATCCTGCCTTGAAGGGGAGGTAGGGTGAGGACTTCACAGAGGAGTGGCCTTTCTGCTGCACTGTGAATTTTGTCCTTTGGAGGAAAAGGAATTTCCAGGCACAGAGATTAAATCTATGGCTTGAGCGGGAGAAAAAAGCATAAGGGGGGATGGCCAGAGTCGAGACTATAGATCAGGCGGGCCTTGGTTGGGAAAAGCCACGGAGGCCATCTGCCGGAAGCCGCAGCTGGGCCTCACCTGCCCCAGACGCTTCTCCCTGCTGGAGACTGGGCAGACCGCTCTACCCCCTGGCTCAGAGGCTCATTGGGCCCTGGAGCCATCGACCCAGCATCCCTGAAGCCTCCTTCCCTGGGTATGCACTTACCAGGCTGCACCCTGATGTGCCTCAGGTATGGGGTTTGATTTCCTACTCTTGCCAGAGTTGCATAGGCTAAGCTGCATTTGTGTTATTCTGTTTATTTGCAGTGTTTAAGCACAGCTGCGCCTTGGTCTTCTGTGTTACAAAGTCCGTCGAACAGTGAAATGTCTGCCCAGTTCTAACAGTATGACCAGGCTACCAGAGGGACTCGAAACGCATTGTACGATTGAATCCCCACTGGGTGCAGGAGGACCCCAGCTAGGTTCTGGGGATAACAGCCAGGACTCACTCAAGCGCACTCTGCCCTCAGGCACAGAATCTAGCAGTCAAGTCATTCAAGCCACAAACATTGACCGAGCACCTACATGGTGCCAGGCCCCAGGCTGGATGCTAGAGACACAGAAATGAGTTGGAAGTGGCCCCCAGTCTGGCGGGGTGACAGATGAGTGAACCGGTGTGTGCAGTCAGTGGTAATGTGACAGGAGTGCGGAGGCCACCTGGAAAAGGTGGCCCATCAGCAGGGCAGAGCTGGGGAAGCCTAGGCACCCCAACCCAAGAAACTGGCCACGTGAGGCGGGCTGAGCTCCTCGGCAGGAGCCCCGGGAGCTGCCTCTCTCTGGCTCGGCCGCCTGCCTCTGCCCCTTTCCCGTCCTCCAGCCTCCCCAGGAGCAGGGTGCCCATTGCTGAATCTGCAGATTTACGCCACGGCAAGGGGGAAGGTGGGGACAGCAACATCCCACGAGACCCATCTGGTCCCAGGGGTTGCAGCAGCGGGTGTCCCCAGAAAGCAAGAAGCCACCCAACCCCAGGTGCTGAGGCTGCAGGTTCAGCGGCCACTGCCGACAGCCTCTAGCCTGGTGGGATTAAGGGGTCCTGGCTGCTTCCAGACGCCAGCGCCCTGACCTCCCTGGGCAGAGACAGGCATTCCTCCCTGGCTGCCGAGAGCGGGGCACGCCCTCTTGCAAGCACTTCTCTCTTGGCTGCGGGGTGTAGCTGGCCTTTCCAAGAGTCCCAAGAGGACAAGCCGTCTGCTAGCCACCTGCCAGAACACCTGCTGGGTACACAGTGGGTACTCAGGGAATAACAAATGAGGAGATTTTTCAGATGAGCATTGGCAGGACCAACCTTTGCATCAAACTGTACAGGCTGTGCACTGTACATCTCCAGAGGGCCCTGTTCACACGGATCACAGTGTAAATCACGCCCCTGGGGTTGGGCAGCACGGGGGCCCTAGCATCTTCCCGCTTTGCGCCCCTGGTCTTGGCGCTGACCACCGACTCCCTCCCCCTCGCAACCAGCACTGACCACCCTCCTGCCTCTGTGCCCGTGAGCACTTGCTCCAGGCCTGGCTATTAAATCTTAGTGAAAGAAAGTCATGAATATGGTGTCAGGCCGTCTGAATTCTAGGTCATCCAGGAAACTCGTACTCTGGGATAATCACCCCAGTTGTTGTGTTGGGGGCTCCTGGGTCCCCAGGATCTGTGTGGTCTCCCAGTTCTACTACTCTCTTCACCCTCAGCCTGCAGTGGGCCTGGTGACCCACGTACAGGAGGGGAGGGGACTGTGGGAGCGACTCTCCTGGAGGGTTTGCCTCGTTGGCTGAGTGGGCAATGCCGCCATGGCCTGGACCACCTTCTCCTTACCAGAAGGAGCCAGCTTTGGGAGGCCAGGGTGTGCAGCAATGGGGCACACACACCTGACCCTCAAGACCAAGAGGAACATAAGGGGAGATACTGATACCAGGGGCCCTGTGGGTCAGGGAGGGCTTTATGGAGAGCTGGGCCCGACTATAAGAATTCGAGAAGTGATGCATTAATTCACTCACCCCTCACATAGACCTTTTGTGAACATCTACTGCAGTGATTTTCAGCCGGGGGTCCTATGACCGGCAGCATCAGAAATCCTGGGGAAGGGCTTCCCTGGTGGCGCAGTGGTTGAGAGTCCACCTGCCAATGCAGGGGACACGGGTTCGTGCTCCGGTCCGGGAAGATCCCACATGCCGTGGAGCGGCTGGGCCCGTGAGCCATGGCCGCTGAGCCTGCGCGTCCGGAGCCTGTGCTCCGCAACGGGAGAGGCCACAACAGTGAGAGGCCCACGTACCGCAAAAAAAAAAAAAAATTCCTGGGGATGCAGCCCAGCAGTATGTTTTAACAGGCCCACCAGATGACTCCAGTGTAGCTCAGGCTTGACCTCATGGCCCTGGGCTAAGTGCTGGGATTACAGAAGTGAGTTTCACTCTTTTCTCGCCCTCAAGGAACTTGGAGTCCGGGGAGGAGACAGGCAGGAAGGAGAGAAATACTGTCAGTGGGAAAGGGCTGTTCTCAAGGGGTGGGAAGGCAGAGAGGCAGCTAGTAGGGTTTGATCCAGGAGCTGGGGATGCTGGTGAGGAAGGGTGGCCGGGGACCTCAATGGCATGAGGAGCCATTAGGGAGCCCAGCAGGGAGCCCGGTGTTGGGACTAGCAACCCCTAGAGGGCTCACTGCCCAGTCCCAGACCACCCTGGTGCCCTGCCCCTGACCACCAGCCTCTCCCTACTATACCCCTCCCTGCTCTACTGCCCCCCTCTTCTTACCTCTTCCCGAGTCCCAAAGAGCAGCAAGTCTTTTCCTCCAGTTGTCTTGGTGAGAAATGTGTGCAGATCAGACCATTATCTCAGAGCTTATTTTTAGAAAATTTCAGAGTAAATTTTTCCATTCAGCAGAGAACACCGTGTATTGATTTAGGCGCTTCTATGTATGCGTTACACAGACCAAAGGTTTTTAAAACTCCTGGGCAGAAAGGAACATCTTGAAAATTGTGTGACTTTAACAGGTTCAGACCATGGCACTTGGCTTATCTCATCTAATCCTTCCTACATTTCATTCAGGTAAGTAACATCACTCCATTGTACAGATGAGGAAACTGAGGCTCAGAGGGGTAAAGTGACTTGCCAAAGCCACCCAGCTAATAAGGGACGCAGCTGAACTATGACCCCATAGCTGCCTGGGTTCTTGCTGGCCTGTCTCGCAGTTTACGAAGGCGTCTGATCCTGAGTAAACCCAGAGCATCCAGATGTTTTCCCGAGACCACATTCTGCTGGACGAGCTTCCCCATGACCAGTGATGGCTCTCGGGGGCTGATCTGCTGCCTCGTTAAGGAGGGAATGCGTTTGGTGGGGAAAGACGAATGGATCGGACCTAACGCAAGCAGATTTGCAGTTGTGTGCCAGTTTCTAGCCATATGTCTTTATATAAACCCTCAGCCACTTGGGTGAGTAGCAGAGGATGCCTGCCAGTCCCCTCTCACTGGAACACATCTGTCCTATTCACTGACCCACCCTGGGAGCTGGCAGGGTGGGCCGCAGGCCTCAGTACCCTTCCTCGCATGCCGTCCAGTGTGGCTCTAGGACAGCTGTCTGCTGGCATGGGGTGGAGTGCAGAGAAGTAGCTGTGTGGGCAGAAGCTGCAGGGCCCACTCAGGAGCCAAGAGGGCTGTTTAGCCCATGGTACCATCTCCCCTACACCAACATAAGCCTCACTTTGCTAGAGGTCCTGGGGCTTAGAAACCTCAAATTTTGGAAAACAGCTAAGAAATAACTTTGGAAGGTTGCAGAATCACCAGCATTGATGTCACAAAATTCACGCATTAAGCTCACTGAAGAGTCCTTAAACTCTCACCAAAGCATGTTTATTCTTAGTTTACACACATTAATAACAGGCTGTGTGGTATCTCCGCTTTTTTTTTTTTTTTTTTTTTTGCGGTACGCGGGCCTCTCACTGCTGCGGCCTCTCCCGTTGCGGAGCACAGGCTCCAGACGCGCAGGCTCAGCGGCCATGGCTCACGGGCCCAGACGCTCCGTGGCATGTGGGATCCTCCCGGACTGGGGCATGAACCCGTGTCCCCTGCATCGGCAGGCGGACTCTCAACCACTCACTGCGCCACCAGGGAAGCCCTCAGCTTTTCTGTAACAACTTTAATGAGCTATAATTCACATGCTATATAATTCATCCATTTAAAGTAAACAACCAGTGGTTTTTCGTGTATGCACAGAGCTGTACAACCACCACTACAGTCAATTTTAGAACATTTTCATCCCTTCCAAAAAGAAACCCTGTACCATTTCCCCCACCCCTTCTCCCCTTACTCCCTGGCAGCCTCTCTTCTACTTTCTGTTTCTATAGATTTGCCTATTTCTAGGCATTTCCTATAAATGGAATCATACAATAGGTGACCTTTTGTGACTGGCTCCTTTCATTTAGCGTAATATTTTCAGGGTTCATCGTGTTGTGGCATGTATCAGTACCTCATTCCTTTTCATTACTGAATATTATTCTATTGTGTGCATAAACTACATGTTGTTGAAGCATCCGTCAGTTGATGGTCTTTGTGTTGTTTCCACTCTGGGTATTGTGAATGTGCTACTAGGAATATTGGTGCACCTATTTTTTTTTTTTTTTTAAACTGGGCCAACCTTTTTTTTTTTTTTAACCCCACATGTGTTTATTTATTTATTTTTGGCTGTGTTGGGTCTTTGTTTCTGTGCAAGGGCTTTCTCTAATTGTGGCCAGCGGGGGCCACTCTTCATCGTGGTTCGCGGGCCTCTCACTATCGCGGTCTCTTTTGTTGCGGAGCACAGGCTCCAGACGCGCAGGCTTAGTAGTTGTGGCTCACGGGCCTAGTTGCTCCGCGGCATGTGTTATCTTCCCAGACCAGGGCTCGAACCCGTGTCCCCTGCGTTAGCAGGCAGATTCTCAACCACTGCGCCACCAGGGAAGCCCGGGTGCACATATTTTTGTGTGTACATATGCTTTCATTTCTCTAGGTTATATATGTTCCTAGGAGTGGGATTGCTGGGGCATATAGAAACTCTGTGTTTAACTTTTTGAGGAACTTCCAGACTCTTTTCCCTATAGTGGCTACACCATTTTACTTTCCCACTAGCAGTGGATGAGGGTTCTGGTTTCTCTACATCCTCACCAACACTTATTTTCTCTGTCTTGTTTTGATTAAGCCGTCCTACTGGGTGTAAAGAGGTATCCCATGGTTTTAATTTGCATTTCCCTGGGGGCTATTACGTTGAGCATCCTTTTATGTGCTTATTGACAGCTAGTATATCATTGGAGAAATGTCTACTCAAATCCTTTGCCCATTTTTATATAGGTTGTCTTTTTAATATTGAGTTGTAAGCGTTCTTTATATGTTTAGAAACAAGTCCCTTACCAGATATATGATTTGTAAAATTGGTCTCTCATTCTGTGGGTTGTCTTTTCACTTTCTTGATAGTGTGTTATCTGTATTTCTTGTCCACAGCAAGTGAGCAGGACCCGGGAGGGCTTTAATTAAGAGGCCAGCAGGCTGACAGCTGTGATAAATATCCTGACAGTGAGGGAGGATATAAGGCTATAGAACTTTCCTATGGAAACAAGACGAGACTCAAGAACATCCCTTCTTGCAGCTCAGGTTGATCTCTGGGTTCTGGGTGAGGACCTGACTGCCTTCTCTTGAAATATGCACTGCATTTTGGAAGGATTTCTGCCCCCAAAGGACAAAATAGAGTAAGGTTTGAAGCTGTAAGCTCCCGTGATGTGTATCTCTGGCCACAAACATGCACGGAACTTCTGCAGTGTGCCAGGCACAGAGCTGGGTTTTGGAGTCGCGCCATGGAACAAGCATGGTGATCTCTATCTACCCTCCCAAAGCTGACTGGGGGTGGGGCGGCACAGGGGTGCACAGAGAAGCCAACAGGCAAAGCCCCAGGCCCTTAACTACCCCATGCTCACTGAGCGAAGCCGGGCAGCCCTCAGTCGTTTTACAGATGATGAAGCTAGAGGGAAGATGTAACTTGTCCAGTGTCTACTGGTGAGGAAATCGTCGGGATAGAACCCAGAGTTTCAGCCTCTCGGATCCATACTCTTTTCATCCCTGTAATTTTTAGGTTTAAAAAAAAGTTCTGGTCAAGAATTGTGTTTTCATTTATGGCTTGCCAACTCCCGGGTGCTGGCTGTAGGTGCACACCAGTTTGCCCCCGGGGCCGCAAGCTGTCCGTGGACACCTGCTGTTCGGTCCCTGGGCCTTTGCTCACACAGGCTCTTCTTTCTAGAAGGCTTTTCCAGGCTCCCTCTCACATCCTTCAAGGCTCAGCTCAGGCCCACCTCCTGCAGGAAGCCGCCCAGCTGCCCTGCCTGAAGGCAGCGTCCTCTCTCAGGAGACCTTGTTCAATTGCGTCTTGCGCCTGTCACTCCGCAGGGACCCAGGTGTCTAGGAGGGTGTGGACCTCCCCAGGGGTGGTAAGGGGTCATCCCTGGGAGCAGGAAGAAAGCTCAGAGCTTCTGTCTGTATTTAAATTTTAGACTTATCTCTTTACATTTGTTTATATACGATTTATTCTGTATATAACATTATAGTGCACCAGTCATATTTAAATATATTTATAAATAAATAGAGCAGTAATAGGAATGTGTCCCCCCAGATTTAATGTTAAAACTAAAGTTTGAAGATAACTGTGGGCTGCTTGAGGACAAGAACTGGGCCATATTCCTCTGTCAGTCCCTGAGGCCAGAAGTGCTAGCTAAGTCAGCCTCTGGGAGGCTGGGAGGGGGTGGGCGGCACCCCAGTTGGCTTGTAGACCATCCGGCCGCCGGCTGCCCAGCTGGTCACCCCACCGCCACCTACCCACACCCAACTCCATGGTGATCCCTTCCCGGCCGTGGCCTGCTCCGGCCACTGGGGTCTGAAGGGCTGCGTGCTGCCCGTGCAGAACAGGCTGCGGGCTTGTCCACGCCCTGCCTGCCCACGTGCCTGGGGGCCACGCCTGGCCCGCTGGCCTGCCCAAGAGCGGACGGGAGCTGGCAGGTAGGCCAGTGGGCCAGGCGTGGCTCCCAGCCACAAACAGCCCATGTCAGGGCCCTGCCGGGAAGGAGGCGAGACCGGGCAAGACAGGCAGAGACCCAGAGAGGACTGGGAACCGTAGCTGGTGCCAGTGCCTGCAAGTCCGGGCCTCCGTGCTGCTTCGTCCGCAACCTGGGAGGGGGAAATGGGCAGGTTTGTGTGTGCAGGCCGCAGGCCCCCCAAGCCCAGCAGCTGTTGGATTCCTCCCCCCACCCCCAGATCTGTAACTAGAACAGCCAGGGAGCCAGGGCCCAGCCAGGATTAGGCACTCTCACCTTTGGGCCACATGGACAGGCAACAAGGAGTCTGCTGGACCTTTGGGGCCTCTAGGACTCTACCACCTGTCCTACCCTCACCAGCATCACGCCAGCAGCAGACTTGTGCTGGGCACTGGGAGGGTGGAAGAATTTTGAAAGGCCCGTGAAGCACTTCAGAGAATACACACACACACGCACGCACGCACGCACGCACGTGTACACATAGCACCAGCCAGAAAAGGTGGCTCTGAGCTCTCGTTAACTAGTTCCATCCTCACAACAAGGCATGGTAGAGGTACAATTCGTGTCCCCATTTTAAACGTGAGGGGACTAAGGTGCAGAGGCACCTGGGTAGTGAGTGATGGGCATGGCTATGATTAGAACCCAGCACCTCTGCCCAGGTGGCTGTGTCCCTGCGTCCGAGCTGGAGGGGAAGGAGGCGTTACAACCTGGCGTTTTCCTGTCCCAAGGATCGAATTTTGGTAGCAAGCACTTTAGAGGTGCTTTACGTTTAATTTCCATTTACCCTGCCGCTAAAAGCAGGGCCCCGTAGGACCATAAGTCTGGGATGTTTAATAGGGTCCCCAGATGCTCTCATGTCCCAGGGCCAGTTTGGGGCAAAGCTGGGACAAGCCCCAGGCCGTCAGGCCCATGCCCTTGGCTTCCCTCTGCTGCAGCTGCCTCGTCTGGGGTCCCCAAAAGGGGACCGAATGAGGTTCTCAACAGTGAGCCTTGAGTGCCAGCCCCAAACCCTTCCTCCCCCCGTCGTGATGCTAAGTCTCGAGATAAACGAGGACAGGAGGGTCCAGGTCTCATTGGCTTTCTCTTTGGGCTGGTTCAGGTTTGCCGTGAGGCTGTAAATCATTCGGGGCTCTGCAAGGACCAGCAGATGCTGTGTGTGCCATGAAGCCCTCCCTGGCTGCCCCTTTGGCAGCCCCATCCCTTCCTTCCCTGCATCCACTCATGGGTGGACACGCCACCCAACACGCACAGGATTATAAACCATCCTAAAGTGGGAAGCACATCTTGTTCATCCTTATGTTCCTAAGTGTTCAGCACGTGGTAGTTGCCCAGGAGATGGGAGGGAGAAGAGAGAGAGCAAAGCCGGAGGAGAGACTTCTGTCCAGGAGGGGATCTACTTGGGATCCTCCAAATTGCTAGCAAACGTGAAGACGACCTGAAGGCCTCAGCGTGGTGACTCTCCCTCCCCGTAGGGACAAAACCTGCCCCAGGACTGGTGTCTCCAGGTGGCTGAGGCAGGAACTGGGGAAAGCCCTGGGGTATCTGTCCCAGTCATGACTGACCCATAGGGAGGGCTGGAGTCCCTGGGGAGGGATTTACAGTTACCTTGGCCCAAATCCCTGGCTCTGGCCTGGGAGTCTGAGGCCACCTGCAAGGCCCCTGTCACCACTCGCCCCTCTTCCCAGGGCTGCAGAGGTGCTGACAGGGTCTGTACATCCTTACTTTGCCTCACCCCCGCTGCTGGGACAGTGCTGGCAACCAGTGTCTGCGTCATTGCCGACAGCCATCCACCCAGTGCTTACGACATACCGAGAGCTCTGTTCTGAGTGCTATACCCACACTGGCTTCATTCCTACAACCTCCCCATAAGGAAGGTACTGTGATCTCTCCCTTTTATAGCTGGGGAACTGAGGCACTGACAGGCCCAAGGTGGCAGAGTGAGAATTAGAACCCAGGCTTACCCGACGGTAAGTCGGGTGCTAAGGCAGCCCGTGGACACACGACTCTAAGCCTGGGCTCCGGGGATCCTCGGGAGGCCCATTTGCGTCTACAAAGCATAGATCATCACCACTTGGAAAAATATCGTGTACCCAGACCAGGCAGAAGACGCTCTTTCCCGTTTTTCAGGGAGTGGCAATCCCCGTCTGAGCCCACAGTCAGCCTGGCCTGAGCAGCGTGGAGGCCCTGGCTAGTGCTTGTATGTCTGTGTGGTCATGGCCCCTCCATTTGTGTGTCCCCCAAAAAATGACCCTGAAGGGGCTTAGCTCAGCTGGTCCCTGGTGTCTGTGATAGAGACAGGGCGATGCTCTGAAACCACTTAAGAGGCGCGAGACGCTTAGGGGAGTTGCCTGTATTTGGCGGACGCAGGACAGCAACACGTGTCCCTGACTCTCGGTCACTGCGTCCACTTCCACACTGACCCTCTCTTCTCAGCCAGAGTGGTCCCAGCTCTGCTACTTGCTGGACAGGTCAGTGTCCTCCATCTGGGCAGTAAGACTCTTGGGGAAGTTCAGACTACAGAGGCCGACAGACCTGTGTCCCATTCTTCCTTCCTCCGCTTCCCCTCTGTGCCACCTGAAGCAAGTTTCTCAACCTCTCTGAGCCTCCATTTCGTCTTCTTTAAGTTGGGGATAATAATGGCCCTACTTCATGGGGTTCTGTGAGGACTGGATGACCGCCACTCGTCAACGCGTCACACATCACCTACAGCAGTGTCTGGCACGTGGTGGCCATCCCATAGCTAGGAGCTGCTGCTGCCCCCTTGTAAAACGTCCAGGTCAGTTTTCAAAGCCTTTTAAGATTGCATTGTCTGCCATCTCGGAGCAGAGATTGTGACCTCCGTTTACAAAGGTGGAAGCTGGGGCCCAGAGAGGCACAGGGGCTTGTCCAAGGACACACAGCTGGTTCGTGGGAGAGCCAGGACACAGCCTCCTGGTTCCCCTGCACCCCCTTGTGTTAGATCTTGTGCCTCCCACCTCACCCGGTGTGTAGCACGTGCCAGGAGGCTTCTGTGGAAAGTGGGAAGAGGGTGTTAAAAAGCCATCCCTGCAGCTCCACTGGTTCCAGGCAGGGATTCTTAACCCTCCTATGCCGAGGACCCCCGTGAATTCATTGACTGGTGAAGCCCCTAAACTTCTGCTCAGAATAACGCTCTTCTTACATACATAAAATTACATAGGGTTACAGAGAATACCTACTATATTGAAACACAGTCCCTAAAATATATTTTTAAAAGACGTGTAATAGTAACATGCATGATTCTTTATGTTAAGTCACAAGATCTAGTGACAGAATCTATTATTTACTATAATTTTAGTTTTTAATTTCCCCCCACCCTTATTGAGTTATGAAAGACAAATAAAATTGTGTATATTTAAGGTATACAATGTGATATTTTGATATACATATACATTGTGAACTAACTACCACAATAAAGCTAATTAGCATATCCGTCACCTCACATAGTTTCCATTTTTGTGTGTGTTGGGCACACTTGAGAATTACTGTCTTAGAAAATTTCAGGTATGTAATACAGTATTATCAACTGTAGCCACCATAATATTCATTAGATCTCTCATCTTATAACTGAAAGTTTGTACCCTTTGACCAACATCTCCCCTTTTCTCCTGGTCACCGTTCTTTCCACTCTCTGCTTCTAAGTTTGACTTTTTCAGAACCACATGTAAGTGGGATCATGCAGCGTTTGTTAGTGTAATGTCCATTCCACTTAGTGTAATATCCTCCAGGTTCATTACGTTGATGCAAATGTCAGGATTTCCTTCTTTTTTAAGGTTGAATAATATTTCATTGTACGTATGCACCACATTTGCATTACCCATTCATCCATCAACAGACACTGAGGTTGTTTCCCTATCTTGTCTACTATGAATTATGCTGCAGTAAACATGGGGTGCAGATCTCTTCAAGATAGTGATTTTATCTCCTTTGGGTGAATACCCAGTAGTGGATTGCTGGATCATATGGTAGTTCTATTTTTAATATTTTGAGGAGCCGCCATGCTGTTTTCCATAATGGCTGTACAAATTTACATTCCCACCAGCAACGCACAAGGGTTCCCTTTTCTCTACATGTGTGCCAACACTTATTATCTTTTGACTTTTTGACACTAGTCATCCTAAAAGGTGTGAGGTTTTGATTTACATTTTCCTGATGATAAGCATCTTTTTATAATACTTGTTGACCATTTATAATACTTGTTGACCACAAAGATAATTTTATTTCTTCCTTACCAATTTGGATGCCTTTGTTCTTTTTCTTGTCTGATTGCTCAAGCTAGGACTTCCAGTACTTCAGACTTTGTATGTCTTCCTTAGAAAAATGTCTGTTCAGTTCCTTTTCATTTTTAATTGGATTATTTGGGTTTTTAACTATTGAGTTATATGATTTCCTTATATATTTTGGAAATTAACCCCTTATTGGATATATGGTTTACAAATATTTGCTCCCATTCTATAGGTTACCTTTTCATGTTGTTGATTATTTCCTTTGCTGTGCAAAAACATTTTAGTTTGACTTAAGTCAGACTAGACTTGTTTGCTTTTACTTTTGTTGCCTGTACTTTTGGTGTCAAATCCAAAAAAAGTCATTGATAAGACCAGTGTTTTCTTCTAAGACAGTAATACAGTTTCAGGTCTTACCTTTTTTTTTTTTTTTTTTTGAGTTTAAGTCTTGAATCCATTTTGAGTTGATTTTTGTGTATGACATGAGATGTGGGTCCAGTTTCATTCTTTTCCATGGGGATGTCCAGTTTTCCCAATGCCATTTATTGAAGAGATTGTCATTTCCCCACTGGGTATTCTTGGCACCTGTGCTGAAGATTAATTGACCATATATGCATGGGTTTATTTCTGGGGCTCTCTATTCTGTTCCGTTGGTTTATGTCTGTTTTTATGTCAGTACCATATTGCTTTGATTACTATAGCTTTGTAAGACAATTTGAAATTAGGAAGTGTGATGCTTCCAGCTTTGTTCTTCCTGCTCAGGACTGCTTCAGCCCTTTGGGGTCTTTTGTGGTTCTATACAAATCTTAGGATTTTTTTCCTATATCTGTGAAAAATGCTATTGGGAGTTTTATATAGATTGCTTTGGATCTGAATGTCTTTCCATTTATTTGTGTCTTCTTCAATTTCTTTCATCAGTGTTCCGTAGTTTTAAGTGTACAGCTCTTTCACCTCCTTGGTTAAATTTATTCCTAAGTATTTTATTCTTTTTGGTGGTATTGTAAATGGGATTGTTTTATTAATTTCTTTTTCAGATAGTTAATTGTTGGCATATAGAAACACAGCCAACTTTTGTATGTTGATTCTTCTCTTGTTGCGGAGCACGGGCTCTAGGCATGAGGGCTTCAGTAGTTGTGGCTCGCAGGCTCAGTAGTTGTGGTGCATGGGCTTTGGTGCTCTGCGGCACGTGGGATCTTCCTGGACCAGGGCTCGAAGCCGTGTCCCCTGCATTGGCAGGCAGATTCTTTAACCAGTGTTCCACCAGGGAAGCCCTGTATGTTGATTTTGTATCCTGCAGCTTTACTGGATTAATTTCTTAGTTGTAACAGTTTTTTGGTGGAGTCTTTAGAGTTTTCTATATATAAGATCACATCAACTGCAAACAAAGATAATTTTATTTCTTCCTTACCAATTTGGATGCCTTTGTTCTTTTTCTTGTCTGATTGCTCAAGCTAGGACTTCCAGTATATGTTGAATAGAAGCGGCAAGAGTGGGCACCCTTGTGTTGTTCCTGATCTTAGAGGAAAAAGCTTTCAGCTTCTCATCATTGAGTATGATGTTAGGTGTGAGCTTGTCATATATGGCCTTTATTATACTGAAGTACATTCCTAGTTCTGTGTCTAATTTGTTGAGAGTTTTTATCATGAAAGTATGTTCAATTCTGGTAAATGTTTTTTTCTGCATCTATTGAGATGATCATATCATTTTCGTCCCTCTTCTGTTAATGTGGTGTTTCACATTTAATGGTTTGCTTATGTTGAACCATCCTTGCATCTCAGAGATAAATCCCACTTTGATCATGGTGTAGGATCCTTTTAATGTGCTGTTGAATTCAGTTTGCTAGTGTTTCATTGAGGATTTTTGCATCTATGTTCATCAGGGATATTGACCTGTAATTTGCTTTTCATGTAGTGTCCTTATCTGTCTTTGATATCAGAGTAATGATGGCCTCATAAAATGAGCTTGGAAGTGTTCCCTCCTCTTCAGTTTTATGAAAGAGTGGGAGAAGGATTAGCATTAACTCTTCATGAAATGTTTGGAAGAATTCACCAGTGAAGCCCCCCAGTCCTAGGCCTTTCTTTGTTGGGGGAGTGTTTTACATCACTGATTCAATCTCCTTACTCATTACTGGCCTGTTCAGATTTTTTATTTCTTCATGAGTCAATCTTGGTAGATGGTATGTTTTTAGGAATTTATCCATTTCTTCTGGGTTGTCCAGTTTGTTGTCATATAATTGTTCATAATAGTCTCATGATCTTTTGTATTTCTGTGTTATCCGTTGTAATGTCTCTCTTTTTTTATCTTATTTGAGTCTTTTTTTTTCTTTGTGAATCTAGCTAAAGGTTTGTCAGTGTTACCTTTTCAAAAAACCAGGTCTTAGTTTTATTGATTTTTTTTTTCTCTTGTGTTTCTAGCCTTTATTGCAATTGTTTCCACTCTGATCTTTGTTATATCCTTCCTTCTGTTATCTTTGGACTTAGTTTGTTGTTCTTTTCCTAGTTCCTTGAGGTGTAAAGTTAAGTTGTTTGAGATCTTTCTTTTTTCTTCATTTTGCCATTAAGCTATAAACTTTCCTTTTAGAGCTGCTTTTGCTTCATCCCATACTTTTTGGTATGTTGTACTTCAATTTTTGCTTGTTTCAGATAGTTTTTTTTTATTTCCCTTTTGATTTCTTCTTTGGCTCATTTGTTGTTCAGGAGTGTACTAATTTCCACATATTTGTGAATTATCTAATTTTCCTCCTGTTATTGATTTCTAGTTTCATACTATTGTGGTCAGAAAATATACCTGATATGATTTCAGTCTTTTTAAAATTGTTAAGATGTGTTTTATGACCTAACATATGCTCTGTCCTGGAGAATATTCTGTGACACATGAGGAGAAAGTGTATTGTGCTGCTATTGGATAGAACGTTCTCTATATGTCTGTTAGGTTCATTTGGTCTAAAGTACAGTTCAAGTTCAATCTTCCCATACTGATTTTTTTTTTGTCTGATCCATCCATGGTTGAAAGTGGGGTAGGGAAGTCCCCTACTGTTATTTATAAAGTTGTCTATTTTCCCTTCAGATATGTTAATATTTGCTTTCTGTATTTAAGTGTTGCACGTACCATAATTTTGAAATAATGATGAGTTTAAATTGTATTTGTAGAGTTCTTTCACAATTAAATTTGTGATGTGACATTGGTCATTAATGGTGACAAACTCACAGGTAGGCTAATACTACTGTGTTGCTGCTCACATTCATACTTGAAGAAAATAGCAACTTTCAGTTAGAAGTTGGTGACCATTAAAACAAATAATTTTCCCACCCAAGTTTACTATAAATTCGTGGCCCAAGTCCAGGGTTTCCTCCATGTCCCCTCATATCTCAGACTTAGTAAAGGAGCTCCCAGGGCACCCACCCAATCTTAGGGTCCCATTCACTGTCATGTCCCACTCCAATCCCACCCTCAGACAGTAGGATTTCAGTGTTCATTCATTCAGCAAACATTGAACACTAGCTCTGTGCCAGGCCTTGGGACAAATGGTGAGATCCAAAGTCAAATAAGATGAGGTCCCTGCCTTTAAGCTGCTCGTCATCTACTTAAAGAAGAGCATCAGAGACACCATCCCAAAATGCAAAATGTAAACAAGCACAGGAACATGTCTACCCTTCCTGGTAATCGGATAAACCCAGTGATGCTGAGGTTGGGTCACTCCTGGGTAGTAACACCGGCCATTACATAAGCCTTTTGAGAAGACGTATGGCCCTGCATAGCATCGATCACAGAAATTCCATACCCTTCTTTCTCAGCACTCTCACGCTTGCAGATTTGTACCAAGGAAATAACTCAGGACAAAGGACAGAGTGTGGAGGGCAGAGGTCCTTTCCTCTCCTTTTCTGGAGGCTGTGTCCTCCTCAGGAAGGGGCTGGGTCTTGTTCAGCTTGTGCCCCCGTGCTCACACATGTTAATACTCATAAAGTCCTGTTGGGTGAATGTTGGACCCCCGTGCAGCTCCAGCGGACAAGAGAGGGAGCTGGTAGGAGGGGCAGTCCAGAAGCCCTCCACTGATCAAGTTCCTGTTTTCTCTTCTAGCCACCAGAACATCAGGAGAGATGGACAAGCCACTCATCAGCCGCCACCTGGTGGACAGTGACGGCAGCCTTGCCGAGGCCCCCAGGGAGGTTCCCAAAGTGGGCATCCTGGGCAGCGGGGACTTTGCCCGCTCCCTGGCCACACGCCTGGTGGGCTCCGGCTTCAGCGTGGTGGTGGGGAGCCGCAACCCCAAACGCACGGCTGGGCTGTTCCCCTCAGCAGCACAAGTGACTCTCCAGGAGGAGGCAGTGGGGTCTCCAGAGGTCATCTTCGTGGCTATGTTCCGGGAACACTACTCCACGCTATGTGGTCTCAGTGACCAGCTGGCCGGCAAGATCCTGGTGGACGTGAGCAACCCCACACAGCAGGAGCACCTTCGGCACCATGAGTCCAATGCTGAGTACCTGGCCTCCCTCTTCCCCACCTGCACAGTGGTCAAGGCCTTCAATGTCATCTCTGCCTGGACCCTGCAGGCTGGCCCAAGGGATGGAAACAGGCAGGTAGGTGCTGGAGGAATGCCAGTCACATAACAATAAATGTAAACGGCTAACTTCCATTGAGGGCCCTTGGTGTACCAGGCTCTTTATGTACATTATCTCAGCTCATCTCATAGCCCTGCAAAGTTCCATTTTACAGAGCAGGAAACTGAGGCTCAGAGATGTTAATGAACTTACTCACACTAGGTCTCACAGCTTGGTGAACTGGGATTTGAACCCAGTTCCTAGGAACCTGAAATCATGTTCTTTCTTCTATGGTAATTTGATTTCCAAGAAGGCAAGGAGGAAAAGGTTGATGGTTTTCTTTTTACTATTTGGAGTCAAGAAGAGGAGAGATTTTGCTTTTAGGATTGCACTTAGAAAGAAGAAGGTAACACACTCATGTGCCAGGTCCTAAGGAAGCAGGCATGTCCCAAACTTTATCTCATTTATTCCAGGGGCTTCCAAAAACTGTGTGGATTTCTCAGAATAGTCAACAGCAGGTTTTTCTGAGGGTGGAAAATGGCTCCAGAAAACAGCCATTGCTGCATACTGTTGTTGGCAGGAGGAGCTCTAACCAAGACAAGGTGGTCTTTTTGTTTGTATTTTTGTGGGGTTTTTTTGCAGTACGCGGGCCTCTCACTGCTGTGGCCTCTCCCGTTGCGGAGCTCAGGCTCCGGACGCGCAGGCTCAGCGGCCATGGCTCACGGGCCCAGCCGCTCCGCGGCATGTGGGATCTTCCCAGACCGGGGCACGAACCCGTGTCCCCTGCATCGGCAGGTGGACTCCCAACCACTGCGCCACCAGGGAAGCCCAACAAGGTGGTTTTCAATGCCAAGAGGCAACCTGTACTTGCCTCAGGGAAGCATGCTAGGCTCCACATGTGTTTGAGAACTTCCACCAATGAGTCCAGCTCAGATGCCTTCTCTGCCCAGCTCCATGCCAGGCTGTGGGGAGCCCACAGGTACCCAGCCACCCCTGACTGGAGGGCCCTCCATGCAGCCTGCATCTTGGGACTCCTACATTTGGACAGGCAAGGAACAGCGGGGGAGTGTAGGGTAGCAGGGCCTGGGAGGGAGCAGAGCTAGAGGCTGGCTGGGGAAGACTTTGAGATCAGCCTTGGCCTTTGCCCTACCTTAGGTTGTCAGGCACAGGGAACAGGAAGGGCATTCCAAGCTGAGGGGACAACCCACAGAGGCACAGAGGTGGGGAACAGTGTTCCCAAACGATGTTCCCACTGGGACAATAGTACCTACGTGCAGGCTTGTGATGAGGCTGAGGGTTCACACGTGTAACGCCTGGCACATAGCGGGTGCTGAGTCAGTGTTGGTAGACCATCTGACCACAGCGGTGTCAGGAAGACCCATGGAGTGTTCAGGGATCAGAGAACCCCAGTGGGCCTGCGTTGGGGCTCGTGGAGGGGAGCAGTGGGCTACGAGGCTGGGGCTGGCTTGTGGAAGGCCTTGTGTTGAGGGCTGTGAGGGGCCAGAGGACATGGTCAGAGGGGACACTTCTGGACTGAGGGATGGAGCTGCAGCCACAGCTGCACTTGCTGGGCCATATGCAAAGCCCAGGTGCTGAACGACCCCCAGGGCAGGCCGCAGTCCTTTGAGGCACCTACTCCAAGGGCCCCCGGGGGCCGCCTAGATGGGCGTTTTGCTTGTGGATGCCGATGGCAGTGAACTGGGCGAGATGCTCACTGTTGGGTGAGCGTTGGCTGTTTTCCTCGAGAAGCGGGCATTGCTGGGCCAGAGACTAGGAGCCCACAGGGAGCCAAGGAAAGGCCCCGGGCCGGGATTCAGGGCCTCCTTGTGCTCCAGCCGTACCCTTACCTGGCAGATCGCTGGGCCTCAGTTTCCTCAGCTGCTCCGTGAGGAGCTTGGCCAAGATGCTCTCCGAGGCCCCGCTCAACCCTCCGGGGACCCCACCTGACCCCCCCCCCACCTTCCTCCCCGCAGGTGCCCATCTGCAGTGACCAGCCAGAAGCCAAACGCGCCATCTTGGAGCTGGCGCAGGCCATGGGCTTCACCCCCGTGGACATGGGGTCCCTGGCCTCGGCCCGGGAGGTGGAGGCCATGCCCCTGCGCCTCCTCCCAGGCTGGAAGGTGCCTGCTCTCCTGGCCCTGGGGCTCTTCGTCTTCTTCTACACCTACAACTTCATCCGGGATGTGCTGCAGCCCTACCTGCAGGAGGGCAAGAACAAGTTCTACCAGCTGCCCGTGTCCGTGGTCAACACAACGCTGCCCTGCGTGGCCTATGTGCTGCTGTCGCTGGTGTACCTGCCCGGCGTGGTGGCGGCGGCCCTGCAGCTGCGCCGCGGCACCAAGTACCGCCGCTTCCCCGACTGGCTGGACCACTGGCTGCAGCACCGCAAGCAGATGGGGCTGCTCAGCTTCTTCTGCGCCGCCCTGCACGCGCTCTACAGCTTCTGCCTGCCGCTGCGCCGCTCCCACCGCTACGAGCTGGTCAACCAGGCCGTCAAGCAGGTACGGTGCTCGCCTGCTTCCTGCCAATCACAGCGCCAGGGTAGGGGCGCCCGTGGGTGCAGCCCGCCAGTTGTCACCTGCCGATCCTGCCCGGACTGGATCACGCCCACATCCTGCTGTCCGAGGTTTGGCGTATCAGCGAACAGAACGTGAAAAGCGCTCTGCCCCCAAGCCAGGGAGACTTAAAGCGCAGCTGTGAGTGACAGAGGGTATGTAGAAGGTAGCGAAGTGCTAAGGAGGAAGATCAAGGGGGGGCGGGGGGTGCAGTATTAAAGGGTGGTGAGGGAGGCCTGGCTGAGCGGGGGACATGTGAGCCCAGGTCGGAAGGACAGGAGGACAGGAGCTGTCTGGCACCTTTGAGGATCGGCAAGGAGGCCCTCTTGGTGGAGCCAGGGGACGGGGTGGTGGGCGGGGCCTGGGAGGCGGAAGCCACACCAGAGAAGCCTTACAGGCTGAGGAAGGGCTTGGGCCTTCGACTTGAAGCCGAGCAAAGGTTTTGAGTAGAGGAGTGATGCGCCGTCTGGGGTTTTAACTGGCTCACTCTGCTGCCGGATGGAGAACAGACAATCAAAGATCAAACGCACATGCTGGGAAACCAGTTAGGAGGCTGTGCGGGAACCCAGATGAGAGGCCACGGAGGCTTGGAGTGGGCTGGGAGCAGCAGAGAGACAAGAAGGTGTTGAAGGCGTATTCTGAAGCCAGGGTACACAGAACTGCTGTAATAGACATGGGGTTCATGAGGTGGTGCAGGACGACTCTGGGTTTTCAGCCTGAGCACCTGGAGGGATGGAGTTGCCATCCCCTGAGACGGGAAAGGCTGCAGGAGCATGTGGGTTTTTTTGTTTTTTTTTTTTGCGGTACGCGGACCTCTCACTGTTGTGGCCTCTCCCGTTGCGGAGCGCAGGCCCCGGACGCGCAGGCTCAGCGGCCATGGCTCACGGGCCCAGCCGCTCCGCGGCACGTGGGATCTTCCCGGACCGGGGCACGAACCCGCGTCCCCTGCATCGGCAGGCGGACTCTCAACCGCTGCGCCACCAGGGAAGCCCAGCATGTGTATTTTGAGGGGGTGGAAGGGCACAGTAATTATTCATTTAGGAAAGCCGTAGGGTGCTCTTTTGCCAGCGGGATTCCTGGGAATGGAGGGCCTTCGGGTCAAGCCAGGTGGTATCGCAGGCAGCATCCCCTGGCACCTGTACCCACAGAAATAGTCCCCCCAGATGCTTGCTCTGGGTTCACAAGCTCACGGGGCCTGATTCTGAGTCCCAAGCTCAGGTCTGCAAGCAACCCTGCCTTTATTTTCCCCGACCTGCTTAATTCCACCTCTAGCCCTAGCCTCTGGCCTGGTGCGAGGGTCCTACCCACTCCGGGACACTCAGCCGCCCAATGAGACGCTTCTCTTCTACCCCTGGTTCCAGCTGCCGTTTTGTTCTTGCTTGGGAAGCAGGGATCTTACAGAGGCTGGGCCCTCCCCAGGTACCCCCACCATGCGGCCATCCCCTTGGAGGCCTGACCACTTCCCAGAGCAGAGCCAGGAGGCAAGGCTGGGCCACTTCCTGGGAATCACAGACCTCAGTCCCTGTTCACTCTAGTTCCTGCTTCCTTGCTGGCAGCTCCTCAAATGCCCTCGTCATTCCCCGCCCACGGACACCTGGCACCATTCCATCTGTTGGCTTGGGCTTTCATAAGAGAAAGGAGGAACCCCAGACTTCAGGCAAAGCAGCAAGCCACCTGCTGGAAATGAGAGAGGAAGGGAAAAAATAATAGTCGCTAACGCTTCAAAAGCGCTTAGTGTGTTCCAGGTACCATCTAAGAGCTTTACATACCCAGTGTGAATTCATTGAACTCTTATCCCTATAAGGCAGGTGCTGTACTACCCTTATTTTACAGATGATAAAACTGAGGCACAGAGAGGTTAAGTAACTTGGTCAAAGTCACTCAGCCAGTAAGTGGCTGAGCTGGGATCCAGGTCCAGCCAATCTCCTCCAAATCCGTGTTCATGCCCGTACTGCTTTCTACGGGGAAAACAAGTCCAAATTAACAGTTGAATGAATGATCCCGGAACTCATTCATTCTCTGAGTTCTACTCTACCGGGCCCTGAGGCCACGGGATGAAATCAGACAGTCTCGTCCCTCACCTCAGCTGGCGTGGGGTGGCGTGGAGGCCTGCAGGCCAGAGCCCTAGACTCCTGTCCTCCAGCATCACTGACTGGAACAAAGAGCTTGACCTTAATAAGCAAGTCACAACCCCTCTTTGGTCCTCAGGGCCCTGGTGTAGATGGAGGTCTCACCCAGTGCTAATGTTTTTTGATGCTCTTTCATGATATTTTCTTACTCCTAAGAAGAGTCAGCCTGCTGGGCAGGAAGCTCTGCGTGGCTCCTCGGAGAGTGGAGCAATGTTTGCTGCCCAGGAGGTGGGGGGTGTTTCAGGCAGTGGATGGGGAAGAAGGTAACGCCCCCTCCCCACTAGAGCACAAGGCAAAACGCCTGCCCTCTCCTCCCCGTGCCCACCCTCTGACTGCCATTCTCCAAATTCGCCACCCTGCCAAGGCTCTCCTTGATATTACGTTAATATCGTTTTGCCGTGATGCAAATACCAGGGCACATTGAGGCCCGTGTGAGGTAATTTTCCCTGAGTTCCAAAGCCCTGTAAGGCTGCAGGCCCCCGTGGAGGTTGCCAGGCAACCATCGCTCCCACAGGACGGGATCAGAGACAGACAGCAAGGCCTGTCAGGCAAAGGGGCTGAACCTTGTTCTGCAGAGTTCTGGAGGGCAGAGCCAGGGCTGATGCGGCTTGTCAGGGAGGGGCGTGGAAATGGGGGGGAGGGGTTAACAGAGCAGAGCAGCCCAGAAGAGGGGTGGGCGGCCAAAAAGTACATCAGTGGTGCCTTAGAAACGCATGTCAAGATCAAAATCCGAAATCAAATAAGGATCAAAGAAAGTGTTTTACCCACACACTGTGTGCTCCGCCCTGTCACCCCAAATCTAGTCCAGGCTGTCAGAGAACCGTCTAAATCTCACATCTGAGCCTCCTGCCCTTGGGCCCTTCAGCTTCGAGCTTGCAACCTACAGGGAAAGGAAACCCCACACGGGGATGGCAGCGTTCCATCTCTTGTTGACGAGCACCGTCCTGGCCATGCTCGAGGCAGCCGGCTTGATTAGCTCTGAACATGAGAGCGTCAGTAAGGGAGTGGAGAGCTGTTTCACCCACGTCCCAGTTTGCCGTCTGTGACGCTGGTCGCTGGGGAGCCCTGAGAACAGCACTGTAGTTCAGTCAGTTGGGTGAGACTCCCACAGGCTACCGAAGGTGGCCGGGAGCCAGACGCTTATGCAGGTACCTCATCCCACCCCTTCCCAGTGTCGCGGCTGAGTGGAAGTATTAGAGGAAAAGACAAGACATTTTGCAAGCAGATGTGGTGTGTGTAATCGTCCAAGCTCTGACTTGGGACATTAACTTCCTGATCTTACCAAAATGCAGAAGGGAGCGACTAATGAAGTATATTTGAAGGACAAACAACTTACAACTCGGGGATGGCCCACTGAGCGGCCGTCGTTAGTGCAGGGAAGGTACGAGTTAGCCTTCTCTGGGCTCAGTTACGTGGGAGACCCCCCTGCCCCCTGCAGGGTAGCGTCGGCCCCGCCTTTCTCGTTAGTGCTGACATTCGCTTGGCACACAGCAAAATCACAGGATTTTAGACGTGACCTCTTCCAGCTCTGTCAGTGGAGAAGCGGAGGCCCAGAGATGGAGCTGCCCAGAGTCTCACAGGACTCATGGTCAGGGTGAGACTCCTGGTCCTTTTGTGGCTTAAAGGCACCAGGGAGAGCCAGCCTGCCCTGAAATAGAACAGAGGCCCTCGTTTCTCTCAAATTGCAGGAAAAGTACCCAGTGGATGGCATTTTCTCAGTTCCTTTCAACGTTCTCTCATAAGCCTTTCAACCATTTTTGCTCAGACCACTAGATTCATTTTTAATATTATACCTTCTAACTGCACTTGGGTTATTTTTTTCCTGCTGAAATAGTTTCTCAAAAACCTGTATGAGTCACTCTGTTTTGCAAAGCAGAGACCTCCCTACTAAAGCCTAGTCACGTATCCTAATGGAAATGCTGTTCCTTGTTGTGTGGGTAGAATTGAAGCAGCAGCGTTTCCTGGTGTTTCTCAGAAAACATCTTGACGTCCAGGAACTCTGCAATGTGGTCTAGTTCGGAAATGATGGTTCTGACAGAAGGATCTTGATAAAAGCTCTTCCTCGTGTGCACGGTACGAGTGAGCGTTGGCCAGGCTGAGGGGGAAAGGTGGGGCTGAGGTGCAAGGGGTCTCTGAGTGGAGAGGGAGGGGGTGGAAACCTCTGGGCCTGCAGGGGCTCCCCCATTGGTGCGTGCCTGGGGCTCACTGGGGGATTCCAGAACTCTGTGAGGGCAGGTATCTTTGCTCTCTGCAGCCCAGGGCCTAGCACACAGTAGGTGCTTATGAAGCACCTACTGTGTGCTGGGTGCTTCGTAAGTGCTCATGGGCCTGCTTGGCGAATGGATGTCGGCCTCTGTTGCCTGGCAGTGGTTGACTCAAAGCTACATTCCTCAGACAGAAATGGGGAGCTGGGTGGGAAGATGGGAGCTGGGGGCTAGTTAGGAAACGTTGAGGGGTTTGGTGTATGTGTGTCTGGAATATGAGCCAGTGACAGGGGCAGCTTGGGGGACCAAGGATCCAGGGTGAGACAGGCTGAAGGTAGCAGAGGCAGCAGCCTGTCTGGCTGAAGGGATTCTGAGTTAAGAGAGCGCCTCCTTCCTGCTGGGGATTTGGGCACCAGAAAACCTTGTGAGATGGTCATATTTGAAGGTTCTTTATGTCTTGTCAAATTCTCTGGCTCCTTACTCTTGGATTGTGACTGTTCTGGTCGACTGGCCCCAGACAGATTTGTGAAAGCCGTGGGGAGGGAGGAGCCTTGTCTTCCGAGCCAGCTGCCTGGGTCCTGATCTCAGCTCTGCCATCTCCTAAGCTGTGTGTGACCATGGAAAGGTTTCTTGATCTCTGTGCCTCATTTCCCTCATCTGGAAAATGGGGACAATAGTGACCTCTGCCTCACGGGGTTGCTGTAAGGCTCAGGTGAGCTGATACCTGAGAAGCGCTTAAACCAGAGGCAGACACACGTTACACGGAGTGGAAATTGGGAACGTTGGTCGTTACTGCGTTTTTCCCGTCCTAAATTCCTTGCTCGCCCAAATCCCAGGGCATCGACCTTGGCCACAGTGTTCATGGTTTCCTTTCCATCCACACCAGGTCTTGACCAATAAAAGTCACCTCTGGATCGAGGAGGAAGTCTGGCGGATGGAGATCTACCTGTCCCTGGGAGTGCTGGCCCTCGGCACGCTGTCCCTGCTGGCTGTCACCTCTCTGCCATCCATCGCAAACTCACTCAACTGGAGGGAGTTCAGCTTTGTTCAGGTAAAGTAGTTCTGTCTCTGCTGGTGAGCCTCGGCGCGGCCCTGGCCCTGCCTCTCCTGTGCAAGCACCTTCCCACCCATGCGCCACCTGGGCTTTCGTAATCTGTGCAACAGAACCGCCCAGTCAGGTGCCCGGGCCTCCCCAAGGCTGGCAGGCTCACCCAAGTCTCCTGCTAAAGGGGCTGCCTGGGACGAGCTCATCCTCGTGACACCGGGAGATGCCAGATTTAGGCATGTGTAAAATTCAGACAGCAGAACGCTGAACCCCGGACTACACATTCTCAGTATCTACAATTCTTGGTCTTACCAAACAAAATCCCATAATACATAGTCACTGGACGTGTCTCTGATCTGTCTGGGCAGTGAGCCCTTGGGTGAGCCGAACTGCCCAGCCAGCACCCTCAGCTGAACCCGGCCCTGTTGTTTCCTTTAACCTCTGGATTCATGCAGGGTGGATGGGAGGTGAGATTAGGACCTTCAGTTTATAGGAAATAAAACACAGCATTTCCCGAAGGACACCATTCATATTAAAAAGGACATGTAGAGTCAAATAAATCTGGGAGGGCTTCCCTGGTGGTGCAGTGGTTGAGAGTCCGCCTGCCGATGCAGGGGACACGGGTTCGTGCCCCGGTCCGGGAAGATCCCACATGCCGCGGAGCGGCTGGGCCCGTGAGCCATGGCCGCTGAGCCTGCGCATCCGGAGCTTGTGCTCCGCAGCGGGAGAGGCCACAACAGTGGCCACAAAAAATAAAAAATAAAATAAAAAATAAAATAAAATAATAAACTGAACCAGGGCTTCCCTGGTGGCGCAGTGGTTGAGAGTCCGCCTGCTGAGGCAGGGCACACGGGTTCGTGCCCCAGTCCGGAAAGATCCAACATACCGTGGAGCGGCTGGGCCCGTGAGCCATGGTCGCTGAGCCTGCGCGTCCGGAGCCTGTGCTCCACAGCGGGAGAGGCCACAACAGTGAGAGGCCCGCGCACCGCAAAAAATAAAAAATAAAATAAATAAAATAAATCTGGGAAAAGATTTGCTTCCCGCTCAGCGAGTCACAATGTACTTTGGCACATCAAGTACTGTCTACAACAAGCAAACCTTGTTAAGCAGACTTATTTCGGTATTGGCGTCCTCCCCCCTACCCCCATTTTTCTTTCACTGTCTACACTCCACAGAACACACTTTGGAAGATGCTACTAGTGGCAAAGGTTCTTTATGCATTTATTCACTCAGTGTTTATTGAACACATACTGCATGCCCAGCGTCATGCTAGACCTGGGATGCAAGAGGGAACGAGACAGGTATAGCCACGCTTTAATTATAAGGACCACTGGGGCAGGGACATTTTTTACATTCCTTTGGCATCTCCCACTGTTCTCCACACAGAGCACGTGCTCAGCCCCCAGGTGCTGGCAGATTAACTCATCCCCTCCATTGATGGGTGCTGACTAATACTGGGTTCTGCCATCCATATGGTATCAGGGCAGGGAACAGATATCACACCCACCCCCGATGTCAACAAAAAATCTGTCCCATATCTTCTCTGTGCAGCAAGGACACAGGATGGGATTCCAAGAGGGACACCAACAGGGCAGCACTCTTATGTAATCCAATTAATTATCCCTCATTGGGGATGCATGCGTACCCTAGAACAAACAGAGTTGTGGGTTTTGGGGTTTTTTTTAAGTGTGTCTGTTTCTGAATCTCACTGGCTCTGCTCATCTCGGAAGGTCTCTGGAGGTGTGCTCAGGCCTGACACATGCCGGCAAAAGGGGGAAGAAAGAATTTTATTTATCTGCCACTAATCCTCACGTGTCGCACACCCAAATCTGGGATTTTCGTGTTCCTGCCTGGAGTATGCTGGGGTGCATAGTTTATCCACAACTAAAACAGACTGCAGTTCGCTCCCCTCACCGGAAAGTTGCTCCCTTAAGCAGCTGTAGATTACAAGCTCCAGCTCCAGCTGCCAGAGAAAGCCGGAGAATTTGGCTTTGTTAGCAAAAGCTGACTGGGATTCAGCAGCTGTTCTACTTTACATACTGAAGAGTCGAAATACAAATAGGAAAGTCCTATGCTGCTGCAAGGAAAGCCGAGAGATGGGTAGAAAGACAGGGGTTTACGTGAGGAAATCAAATGCCCACATTCTGTCCACAAATGCTCTATCTCCCTGGAGTGCTGATACAGAGGAGGAACCGGCACATCCCAGCTCTGTAACCATTAGCAGATCACGTGCGCTCCCCGAGCCTCACTTTACGCTCTTGTAAAATGGAGTTAGTTCCCTACAGATGTGTTGTGAGCCACTGTGCAAGATTACGTGTAAAAGAAAAATACAAAGCAATTTGCTGTGATTCTCGGGGCATGTAGCCACATTTCCATGATCTCTGACTAAGCCACCCATTTCTGAGTCAGTAGGAGGCAGCAAGAGACAGGCAAGAGACTCCCACCCAGAGCCGCAGAATGGTCCGGGGCAGTGTTTGCAAACTGTAGTTGACACTTGTTGGTGGGTTATGAAATCAATTTCTGTGGACCACAACAAGCTTTTTTTTTTTTTGCGGTACGCGGGCCTCTCACTGTTGTGGCCTCTCCCGTTGCGGAGCACAGGCTCGGGACGCGCAGGCTCAGCGGCCATGGCTCACGGGCCCAGCCGCTCCGCGGTATGTGGGGTCTTCCCAGACCGGGGCACGAACCCGTGTCCCCTGCATCGGCAGGCGGACTCTCAACCACTGCACCACCAGGGAAGCCCACAACAAGCTTTTTAAACATGAAATAGAGTAGAACGTCTCCAAAAATGTCAGAGTTCTTTACATGTTCTAAGCACAGACATTTTTTCAGTTGTATCAATTCAGTAGTTATATTACATATGTGGGCATACTTCATTATGTACTGGGCAGTAATGAAAATGTGATTCTTAATGGGAGCCGCCATCGAAAAGTTTAAAGTCACGGAGCTCTTGGAGAAATGCAGATACCCAGGACTACCCTTGACCTGTGGACTCAGATGCCCGGGGTCGGCTCTGGAGTCTATTTTTATAGGCTCCTTGGGTGACTTAAGTGCACGTGATGCAGTAGGTGACAATCTCTGGGGTGGGGGACGCAGGCTGTGGAGCCGGCAGACCTGGGTTTCAGTCCCAAGACCACACTTACCAGCCCTGCACCACTAGACAGTTCCTTAGCGTCTCCAAGCATCTGCATCCTGACCTGTCTGTATCCACCTCCTGTAGTCGTTGGGAGGATTTGTGCTGACGACATGTATACATGCACCCAGTAGTGGCCGTACAGGTTTTGAGGTGAGCTGCAACCTTCTCCTGTAAGGTGAGCGCTGCTTTAGAACAAGGAGCTACCTGGACCCCATTTCCTTTCTCAGCCACGAATGACTGCGACAGGTCACCAGGGCTTAGAAAGTGGCTGTGGAGACACCGTGGTTCTCAGTGGGCCTGGCCTGACCCCTGGGTCTGTAATGATTTATTGAGCTAGAAAGCCATCAAAACAGGGTATGGATTCCACAGACGTGACCTGTGCTTACGTGTATCCTTTTGTTCCTGAGGCTGTTTTCGAAGTTTTTAACTGGGGGTTTTGTTTGTCTGGGTGTTTTTGTTCCTACTGTTTTGGTTTGCTTTCGGCTGTGCTAACTGCTCCTAATTAAGCCAGTTAAACATTCTTAGATTGCCAAATACCCGGGTCGGTGCAGCTCCCCTGGACAGAGAAATTAGTGTTCGGCTCTTAGCACCTCGGTTCTGCCCCACCGTTAGAGGAACTTCCTGGGGCCTTGCCCACTCCTGCCACCTGCCTGAGATAATAACAGAGCCCTGTGCTGACTCCAGCTTTGTGAGCAATTGTCCAAAGCCCCTTCCCGCCACGGTAATGGATCACCACCAGCGGCCAACAACAACCTGGCTGTTTCTTTTTTGCTAACAAGCTTACATATAATAAAAATGGCCCTAGCTTGTTGTGGGCGTTATTAATTGCCCCGTGAGGATGCCTCCCTTTCTTTTGGCTTCCTTTGACTGTTATGGGATTTTAAAAATTGTTCCCAAGGAGAGAGAGTTTTAGGGAAACAAACGTGCTGGAATCATCCAGGCTTCCCATTGGGATTGGAAAGTCAGAAGGCCCTTTGTTACTGGCTGGTCTTTGGGGCCTCCTGCCATCTGGAATCACATGGGATTCTGGATGGCAAAGGGAAGCGGATATATGGGCGGGAGAAGGTCTTCATACTCTCCCAGGGCAGGTCTTGTTTGCCCAGCACAGCCCATCGCTCTCCAGATTAGGGCAGGGGACAGTGGTGAACATGGGCCAAACACTGGAGCCCCAGGGCAGGTCACTGAGGGAGGTGCTAAGGCCTTTCTGGGGCCACCAGGACTCAGTTCCCAGGCCTGGGTGGCTTCTCACTGCTGCAGCATCTGGGAGAGCTTCACGATGCAGAGTGTGAGCCCGTTCAGGCCCTTAATGGGTCTTTGTCTAAGGAACAGGAAGGACCGGGTCCACCCCAGTCAAATAGCCTGGGCAGAGGGACCCTGAAGACTTCTGAACCTGAAGTTAGAAGGGCTCAGGTGATAAGAGTCTCCTAAATTAGTGGTTCTTAGTCCTGTCTGCATGTCAGCATCATCTCTGAGCCTATAAGAGCTACCATGCCTGAGCTCCACCGCTATCCAATTTAATCCGATTTTCTGGGACCAGCGCCTGGGCATTAAGATTTTCCCCATGCTCCCCAGATGATTTTACCACGTAGCCAGATTTGAAAACCACGCCTCAGGCCGCTAAACTCTCAGGGGTAAAAAGGCACGTCCCAGCCATCTCAGCAAAGCCCAGTAAATTCGCCTGAGTGAGGGGAGCAACAGTTTGGGACTTGGAAGCTGGTGGGGGAATAACAAGGTGGTTGTCAGGCTAGTTCAAGATTTATTCCTGATGGTCAATGCTGGGGCCTTTCCTCCCCCCAATTTTTTTTTTTTTTTTTTTTTTTTTTTATGGTACACGGGCCTCTCACTGTTGTGGCCTCTCCCGCTGCGGAGCACAGGCTCCGGACGCGCAGGCTCAGCAGCCATGGCTCACGGGCCCAGCCGCTCCGCGGCATGTGGGATCTTCCCGGACCGGGGGATGAACCCACGTCCCCTGCATCAGCAGGCAGACTCTCAACCACTGCGCCACCAGGGAAGCCCCCCAATTTTTTTTTTTATTGTGGTAAAGTAACATAACAAAATTTATCACCTTAACCGTTTTGAAGTGTGCGGTTCAGTAATATTAAGTATATTCACTTTGTTGAGCAATCATCACCACCATCTATGTCCAGAGCTCTTTTCATCTTGCAGAACTGAAACTCTGTCCCCGTTAAACACTAACTCCCCATTCCTCTCTTCTCCCAGCCTCTGGCAATTACCATTCTACATTCTGGGCCAGTGATTTTTACTACCTCATACAGGCACCTTATATAAGTGGAATTATCCAGTACTCGTCTTTTTGTGACTGGCCTATTTCACTTAGCATGATGTCCTCAAAGTTCATCCATTTTGTAGCCTGTGACAGCAGTTTATTCTTATTTAAGGCTGAATAGTATTCCATTGCATAGAGATACTACATTTTGCTTATCTATCTGTCAGTGGACACTGGGGTTGCTTCTACATTTGAGCTATTATGAATAATGCTGCTGTGGACATGGGTGTATAAATAACCCTTCAAGACCCTGCTTTCAGTTATTTGGGGTGTATATCAGAAGTGGGATTGCAGGAGCACACGGTGATTGTATTTTTAATTCACTGAGGATCCTCCATTACCATTTTCCATAGTAGCGGCACCCTTCTACATCCCCACTAGCAGTGCATAAGGGTTTTAATTTCTCCACATCTGCGCCAACACTTGTTTTCTTAACAGTAGCCATCCTAATGGGTGTGAAGTGATTTCGATTTGCATTTCCCTCACGATGAGCGATGTTGAGCATCTCTCCATGTGCTTCTTGGCCGTTCATATATCTTCTTTGGAGAAATGTCTATTCAAGTCCTTTGCCTATTTTTGAATTGGGTTGTTTGTTTTTGTCGTTGTTGAATTTAAGAGTTCTCTATACAGTCTGGATATTAATCCCAAATATTTTCTCAATGCTGGGGACTTTTTTAACCCCAGTCTTCATTTTCAATAGATCAGAACTTAGAACAAGTTGGTGTAGTTCAGAAGTTGCTACGAGATTTGGAATCTGGAGGTGACAGATTCCAAATCTCCAGATTCTGGAGGTGACAGACACCACGTCTGGAGGTGACAAGGATTTGGTTACACGGGACTCACAGTCAAAGAGGCTTCCATTTGGGGGCTGACCGTTTGCACATGACACGTGAAGTGGCCGTGGATAGGAGCATAGAGCCAACCATGGCCTTTCCCAACAGGCTGTGCTGAGCCAGGAAGTTGTTAAGGATGTAATAAACATATCCTTAAGTGGTCACAAAGCCAAAGAGAACCAGAGATGGCTAGGAAGGATAGAGACTGCGGATCTTGTGGCAGCTAGCATTTTGTTTAGGGTCAAAAATGTTATACTTGTGAACCTGTCTATGAACTTGTATGTATAGCCATTATTATTTTTAGTAAAAGCATTACAAACAATTCTTCTGAACCATGTGCTTCCACTTACTGAGGTTCACCGCCCTGGTGTTTATACCGGAGAAGGTGTAAGCAGCAAAGCGACCCTCATGCTAGGGAGGAGTGAGAATGAGACATGGTAGCAGAATCAGACCCACTTAGAGCCGTGTCTGGGGGGAGTGCAAACAAGACAGTGTCCCTCAACCAAGCCCCTGGATTGATGCTGACGAGCTGGGCTGGAAGGAAACCCAGGAGGCCTGATTACAGTTTCTCTGTGGAAAGCTCAAGACCAACCCGTAAAGAGCACCCTGAGGGATCGTCATGCTGCCACGTTTCAATTAAACCCTTGCAGTGTCTCGTTGGAGAAAATGCGGATGTGTTCATCGCCTGATGGGTCACTGCTCTCTTCGTTCCTTGTGTAATAAACACAGGTCTCTCCCGCCCGGAATCTCTCGGTGCCCTGTGCCCCTCCTCTCGACCCTCCACGAAGTCCTAACCCCGGCTGCCCTCTGCTCTGCACCACTGCCTGCCGGGTCTGGGGGCTGGAGAATGCTGCATCTATACAGCACTTTCCCTACAATTCTGACTTTACTTTTGTAGTCACTTCCTTCTCACTGAGACTAATTAAGCAACTTGCTGAGGGTCACAGTGTCAGTTGAGACTAGCGCCAACAGTAGAATCCGGAAGGCATCATTTGTAGTTTGCAAGAAGCCCCACGTGCAAAAGATTCCCAGAGGCTAGAGTTACAGATCATCACTTCCTGGCAATTTTCACATCACACTTCCCATAGAAAGTCATGATTGTATAGCACTTGGGGTGACAAGGAGCTGCTCATGGCTGGAAGTGACCCACAAAAGCCCACACCTGGCTCAAGGGGCAAGATGCTCTGCCGCTCAAAGGCTTGGACCATTTCCATTTGGGTCTGTGACGGTCTTGATCTCCCCAGCATCACTAATCTCCTTCCGGGCAGGAGAGTAATCCTGGTGGGGTTTGTACCTGGGGTGTTCATAGCTCAGAGCATGGGCAGGAGGTGAGGGACCAGCACCCACAGAAAGCATCACAAAGATGCTGTGGGCTTGATATACAGCGTCAGGACAACTGGCCTGCAAGCCCTTGTGAGTCACCTTCACTATTGGTGCCAAATCCATGTGCCAAGTAAATTTTTCCTTTGTGTTTATTTATTTATTTTTTTTTCATTATGCGGGCCTCTCACTGTTGTGGCCTCTCCCATTGCGGAGCACAGGCTCCGGACGCGCAGGCTCAGCGGCCATGGATCACGGGCCCAGCCGCTCCGTGGCATGTGGGATCTTCCCGGACCGGGGCACGAACCCGCGTCCCCTGCATCGGCAGGCGGACTCTCAACCACTGTGTCACCAGGGAAGCCCCTTTGTGTTTATCTTTAAACCAACTTAAGATCCTCTCACTTTTTACCTGGCTGTATCTTGTGCCAAATATTATCTCTGAAATTATGATTTTGATATGCTAGCAGACACATGACTCTGTACACATGAAAAGATACACAAAACTAGTAACATGTTTTTAAACTTCTTTAAATTTAATTCCATCTTAAGTCCTCTGGCAGCCACCAGAGTTATGAATAATACAGTTTGGAGAAAAGCATTGGGTTTTTTTGTTTCTGTTTTTTAATAAATTTATTTATTTTTGGCTGCGTGGGGTCTTTGTTGCTGCGTGTGGGCTTTCTCTAGTTGCGGCGAGCGGGGGCTACTCTTCGTTGCGGTGCGTGGGCTTCTCATTGCGGTGGCTTCTCTTGTTGCGGAGCACGGGCTCTAGACACGCGGGCTCAGTAGTTGTGGTACGAGGGCTTAGTAGTTGTGGCGCATGGGCTCAGTTGCTCCGTGGCATGTGGGATCCTCCCGGACCAGGGCTCGAACCCGTGTTCCCTGCATTGGCAGGCGGGTTCTGCACCACCAGGGAAGTCCCCAAGCATTGTTATTTTATAGCATTCTTATGAATCAATGAGTCCTTATATACTTTGACGTATGAGCATTGTTCTCTTGGCGAAACTGAGGCTCAGAGAGTTTAGACAGTAATAAGATCACAGAGATTGAGTGACGGGGCTGGGATTTGAACACAGAGCCCCACTAAAGCTGCCCTCCTTCCTTGCCCTCTGCCAGATAAGCAGACGAGCCATTGGTAGGATCGCTGTGTCCGTCCTCACCCTGACCCTCATTCTAGCCTCCTTTTCTCCGGCAGTCCACTCTGGGCTTTGTGGGCCTGGTTCTGAGCACCCTGCATACGCTCACCTACGGCTGGACCCGCGCCTTCGAGGAGAGTCGCTACAAGTTCTACCTGCCCCCCACCTTCACACTAACCCTGCTGGTGCCCTGTGTTGTCATCCTGGCCAAAGGCCTGTTTCTCCTGCCCTGCTTCAGCCGCAGACTCTCCAGGATCCGGAGGGGCTGGGAGAAGGATGGCGCCGTCAAGTTCACGCTGCCAGTGGACTGCGCCCTGGCCCAGAAGACAAGCCATGTGTGAGGTGCCTGACACAGGCAGCTGCCAGACACAGGCAGGACAGTGCCCAGAGTCTCTCAGGACTTCTCGCCTTGATCATGCAGGACAGCAGAATTACACACGGATTGGTGGGTTGAGGTCTGAATTCCTGGGACGTGTGTGGTAGTATTCAGAATGACACACCTGTGTGTGATATGTATGTCCATATGTATTTCATATATATAACAGGATTTGCAATTATCTTACTTAGCTAAAAAGTTGAGTCCCTGAGATTTCAACCTGTAGATTTAAAAGCAAGTGTCAGATGTTAGGAAAACAGCAGCTCACACTACTGTGACATTGACAGAGAGATGCACAGACTTTTTGCACAGAAAAGGCAGTGAGAGGCTTGCACTTTGGTGGCTTCCATCCATTTGTGCACCTCCCCGCCTGCCCCTTTTTGCTACTTTCCCAAGGCTTTTGCAGAACTGGGGCTACAAGGTGGCAGGACAGACAGGAGCTCTGCCTGGAGCCCAATTTGGGTGCACAGGGCTGACGAGTCACCAGTGAGCAGTGGGTGCAGCTCCTTCTTTGGCTGCAGCAGGAGGCCAGGCGGGATTGAGGGCACTGGGGGTGAGCCTGTGTCTGTCCTGGGTGCCACCTGAAGGTCCATCCTTTGCCAGGTTGGGGGATCGGAAGGGGGAGGGATTGGAGCTGAACGTGCTCCCCCTAATTCTCCCGGAGCTGGGAGATCTTTTCCTGAAAGTCAGAAGTCACCACGGCAGCTGCAAATTGGGAGTGTTGAAGTCACCTCCTTGCCAGAACCACTAATGAACCCTGTCTTGAGAACAAGTGTAATTTCTTTCCTTCCTTTAAGTTGGTGATGCCCGTTCTTTAAACCGCTGTGCCTTCTCACCTTGTAAATCATTAGTTTGAATGTCTCCCAGGAAGACCTAGAGCAGACCCTTTAAAAGTTGGTTCAGGGGGAGGGGAAAACAAGACCCAGAGCGCTGAGAGTGACAGCCCCGCCCTTCTTGGGACCCCATCCAGAGGGCTGAAGGATGGTTTGTCCTCACTGAACTGGTTCTGTGGAAGGACACTGGGGACCTCTTCAAATACCTTCTGCTGCTACCGGGCAGAGAGCCTGCCTTCCAAGCACCCTGAAAACCACACTGGCTCCAAGTTCCTCCTAATGCAGGGTTATGTTTCAAAACAGCTGGAAGGGCCTTTTCCTCCAAAGCCACAAATCTGAAACACTGCTGCTCCAAAGCACAAGAGGCTGCAGGACGTGTATCCTTGAATCACATGCCATCCCTCACTGATTCCTACTGAAACTGTTTTTATTTCCCCTGTAGAGAGAATCAGCTGTTCTCGGCTGACCCCCAGCCCATGGCAGAATCAGGATGATGTGTCATCTTTGAACACAGAGGGGTGCGGCCCTGATGGAGGACATCAGTGAGACGTACCCAGGATGGGGGTGTTGGTCACGCTTATGTTCTTAGGTCTCCTGGGCCAGAGGGCATCTCAGGATGGAATAGAGGCAGCTGGCAAAAGCTGACCCAAGAGCGCCACAGGAGAGGATGCTCCTGCCTCCCCACAGAGACTGCACTAGCTCATGGCTGTGAAGCGCATTAGGGTCCTTTAGCGAAAAGGGAAAAGAGCCAAGTGCAAGCGTATCTCATTGGGCCAGTGACTGATGGAGGCGAGGCAGTGCAGGCAAAGCTGCCTGCTTCCTGCAGATGCGTTCCATCTGCAGCTCAAAGGCTGAGCGGCACAAGCTTGCCTCCCAGATGGGCCCTGATGGAGTGGCAGCCTTGGCCTCAGAGAGGCTTGCTGGAAAGGAAGCAGGGAGAACATGGGCAGCTGAGACCCACCAAGGATTATCAACCCCGGTTGGTATTGGCTGCCCTTTTTCTCTGGCCCTCCCCAGGCCCAGGATGTTTCCTTATACCAAAGATGCTGACACAGAGCCAAGTTTAATGTGCTCCCTTCCCTTCCCCGCCCACCCCCTGCCGCAGGTGCTCCTCAGGCGGGGACAGGTGCAGCAGAGGACCTGGCCACCCCCAAACTGGACAGTCAACTCATGAGAGGCAGGGTGGGCTGTGTGCTTGGCCTTGACCTGGTGTCTGCTGCTGTCCCCTACCTCATCAGGCAGCTGGCAACAGCACCCCCATGAGAGCAAGTCACTCCCTTACAGCCTGGGACATTCTATGTGCCTCTGGGTACAAAAGTGCCTGAACCAAAGTGCTCTGGAAACCCTAAATGCCATGGTCTGAGGTTGAACATTTAAAATCTATGCTACTGGAACTGTTTGTGTATTTTGTTTTTACCTTGTAGAGCTTGTCGGAGAAGCAGCGAAAATAAACACCTAACTTCCCGTGAGTTTCAGGCTTTTATTTCTGTTGCACTGATCACCCGCCCATTCATTCGTTCGTTGGCCTGGTGAGCCTCCTGATCGGCGTTTGCTCTGAGTCAGGCAGCGTGCAAAGTGAGCACAGAGTGATCTGGGCTAGAGCTCACCTCTGAGGAAGGGACATGCAGACCCGCAGAGACAAGGCCAGTAAGGATATGGACGAGATCCAGGTGACGAAGTGCCAAGATATGTGAAAGGAGTACCAGGAAGGCTTCCTGGAGGGAGCAGTGTCTGTGCTGTGGTCTGAAGGCTGTGGCTTTAATGTAGGTTACAGCAGCAGTGCCTCTCAAACTGTCATGCGCACAGGAGTTGCATAAGGATCTTGTTCAAACACAGGTTTGGATTCATGGCTCAGGGATGAGGCCCGAGACTGTGCATCTCTAATAAGTTCCCAGGTTACACACATGGTATTGATCCTCAGACAGAGTAACAAGGGCTTAGACAGCTTCCTTTGTCTCTGCTGTGCTATAGTCTATGGCCCACAGACCAGTGCATCTCTGCCCCATGAAGCTTCCTCTGGACTCTGGTTCCCTGGCTGCCCTGGTGAGATATGCCTCTGTACACTGCTGATGCTGCTGCAAGCCCCTTGTTCTCTTAAAGGCAGAGGGAGAAAACACTCCACCAGAGCCACAGCCTTGCACTCCGTGTGCTCCATGTAGGATGCCTCCAGGTAGACCCACACATCAGCCCTGGGTCCATCAGGAAAACAGGAACTCTTCACAGAACACCCACCTGTCATGCAGTCAGTTGCTTTTCTACTGAAGCAACCAGAAGTGTCGTACTGTACTGGGAAATAAGAAGGAAACCTACATGCAGAAAGCAGCCTAGTGACTAAAAACCATTTCTTGGGAACAATAACCAAAAGATGGTTTTGCCATGTTGAGCCCATGGAAAGAGTTTTCCAAAATAAGAAACATGGGCAGAAAAAAACTTCACAACAAATAATTTTCAAAAAGAAAACAAAACCTTGCGCTTGAAGGTTTGTTTTTCTACTCTGCATCCTCCCACGCATAATGCTGGGAGAGTTAAGTTTAAAAAGAAATGATAAAATCAATGAAAAAGTATCCATTATTTTGGTAGTTCACATAAGAACTAAAGAACAACCAAAATAACTCATATTAGTTAAAGAGAAGAATTATCATTCAGCTACTTGAAAAGCTGAATCTGTTTCAAAAGCGACGAAGGGGGACCCTTGGAAGTACAGAAGCCCACTTGCCCTGGATCTCTTTAGAAAGAGGAAGTTGGCATCACTAGAGCAGAAACTCTCAATCCCACCAGACTAGCACCAACTTTTTCTAACAAATATGTTGAAAATTCCTTTCTACTAACCTAAGACGAAATTCAGAAATAATATAACCTACTTATGTGTGTAGTTCTTTTAATCAATATAAGGTCTTGATTCAAATATAAAGTATAAATAAATCCAAAGTCTAATTTACACTAACATGCATATAATACTAATAATGAGTAGTAATTATTATAAGTAATAATCTTACAATAAATAAGTTGGTATTGAGAGAAATACAACGATATTCAACTAAACACTGTTGACCCTCTTTTTAAATGACATTTTAAAATAAAGGCTAAAGAAGTGTAAGAGAGTGTGTGTGCGCTCACGTGAGTTTGTGAAACAGTGTTGAATCCTATGGAGAAGTCAAGTAGGGTGAAGACCAGTAAATGTCCACAGAATTTGAAATATGGAAACTTTAGGGTAAGAATTTCAATGGAATGTTGGGGATAAAATCAAGATTGGGTATGAGTGAGAAGTAAGGAAATGGAGGCTAGTTCTAGATACTCTTGAGATTTGGCTGTGAAGTGGGGGAAGAGAGGATTGTAGATATAGGGGGTTAGAAGGAGAGCTGGTTATTTTTTTCCCATGGTTCTGACCTGAACCTGTTTTAAATGTTTCTGGAAAAGAACAAGATGACCTGGAGTGGTTGAAGATGAGAGAGAGAGAGAGAGAGAGAGAGAGAGAGAGAGAGAGAAAGAAAGATCAAAGTCCTAGAAGGTATGGGAAGAGATGAGGTCCAGAGAACAGGTGGCTTTAGCGAGGAGTGCCAGCTTGTCTTTTAAAATTAGGAGAAAAGAATAGGGGCCAATGAGGGAAGGATTTACTCCTGGTGATGTAAGGTGTGGAAGTTCTCTTCTGATGATGTCTGTACCCTTCGTAGAAAAGTAGTCAATGCCATCTGTTGAGAGTGACAGGGAAGGAAGTTGTTTTGGCCCTGAGGGTTGAAGAGGGAGGAGAAGTTTAAAAGTAATTGTTGGAGAAAGTGAAAGGGACCTGACCAGAGAAACATGGTAAGATTAACCTAAAACAAAACACCTTGTTTAGAACAGTTTTTGTCTAAGATGAAACATACTAATTGTGTTTCCTGGAGAGTGTGCAAAGTAGAATTTTTGTTCAGTTAAATTCTATTTTCCCCCACCAATTTCTGTAATAGTTCCAGACAGTTTATCTTAGTTCACTTTGATCTCCAATAGTTACTCAAAATGCTTTGGCTTCATTTTTGCTTTCTCTGTTCAGAAATGAACAGTCATAAATGGAACCTTTGATGTACCTGGCCACCAAAAGCTTCCACTGCTAATTCTCCCATAAAGTGAATAATCAACCCCTTGCTTATTGAGTGTTGATTTTATTTATTGGATCAGAAACCTAGCTTATTTCTATAATATCCGTCATATGCAGAGCCTACTCTTGAAAATCTAATTTTACCCAACAGTTGAAACTTTTCCCCAACTAAAGAATTTATTAGGGCTTAACTTCCTGAAGAGTCTATCTGTTATAAAGCAACTAGTTCCTGGACAAAAAAACAAAACAAAACATACTTTTTAATACACTGCTGAACTCTCAGGAGGTAAGGGAAATCACCAGGCAGAAAATAAATGGGAATACACATGCACATGCAAATAAATGAACAAAACAATGCTCTCTGTGGCTCCTGGCAGAAGCAAATTTAAGTCCTTTCTGGAGAAAAGCAAACTCAGTTCAGATTAACCAAATAGGAACTCAGTATCTAAGATCCACAAACCACAGGGGAGAATCAGCAGAAACACAGCTCCAAGGAAAAGAATTATCAAAATAGAATAATGATATACTAAATATCTAAGGAATTAAAAAGTAGAGTCATGAAAATAAGTAAGCAATGAGACACTATGAAAGGACCAGGCATGATGAAAAATAGAACCTTCAGAAATGAAAAACTGTTGGAAACAAACCTAATTTGAGAGATTTAACAACAGACTAAAGAAAATTAATGAATTCTAAAATGGAGCTGAAGAAATTACCCAGATTGCAAAAAAGAGACAAATGGATTAAAAAATATAAAAGGTTAAAAGACAGAGGTTAAAATAAAAAGATTAACATGAAAATAACTGGAGCTCCAGAAAGAAAGAATGGAGGAGAGGCAAATTTTAAAAAGTAAAGGCTAAGGATTTTCCAAAGGTAATAAAGACTGAAATCCAAAAAACCAGAAAAAACAATGCATACCACCAAGCAGGAAAGCAAACTTTAAAAATAAAACCACACTTAGACACACTAAGGAGCCCTTAAAAGTAGCCAGAGAAGAATGACAGGTCATTTAAAATTGTGAAATTATAACAGACTTCTTAACAAATTAATGGAAATCAGAAAATAGCAAACTAATATCTTGAAAGTACAGAGAGGAAATAATTGTCAACTTAAAATTGTAAATCTAGAAAAACTGATTTTCAAGAAAGAAGGAAAAATACAAAAATTTAGAGAGTTTACCAATAGTTCTTACCTAAAGAACTTCTAAAAAGTACACTTCATGTAGAAGGAAAATGATCCTAAAGGGGGAATCTGAAAAGCAAGAAGGTATGGTGAGTAAAGACATGGTGACTGTGAAGGTAAATATAAATAAGCCTTATCTATTTAAATTATAATAATGTTTATTTATGTAGTTTTTTTTTAAGGGCACACTAAAAGACAGATAACAATGACGTGTAAGTTGATTGAGTAAAGGATTGAGTTAAAATGTTCTGAGACCCTTGTATTTGGGAGCAGGGGAAAATTATGGACTAATTTAGATTTTGTTCAATAAGCCTGGAAAAATGTCAGGGGAAATCACTAAAAAGCTAAAAATAAAACATCCAAAACCTTAAGAGGGGAAAAATGAAATAAGAAAGCAAACAAACAATTCTTGAAAATCAAGAAAAGAGAAAAATAGCATAGAAAAGGCAGGACATGTTGAAATCAAAAAGTAGGTGTTAGAAACAAATCCACATATATATATCAATAATCACAATAAATATAAATGAATTAAACCCTTGAATTAAAAGATAGAGATGACTAGATTGGATTTTCAATATAATTATATGCTATTTATTTTTATCTTTAGGTAAAGATAAAGGTATAATAAAAGATGTTAGACAAAAGCAAACTAAATGAAAGTTGAGGTAGCTAGGTTATAATCACATAAAGTATACTTTATGACAAGGGACATTATTAGGGATAGAAAGAGTCACTATGGAATGATAAAAGGAAGAATTAAATATTTTATAATTGTATGCATTTAATAATATAGCTTCAAAATCATAAAGAAGAAAAACACTGTGGACAAATCCATCATCATACAAAAAATTATGTGTGTACGTGTGTGTACAACACAACAAGCTTCATATAAAAAATAGGGAACTTATATTCCCCTCAAGAAAACAAATTCAAAACATATTAGACCTGAGCAAATCTCAATAAATTTCAAAGAATAAATATCATATAGAATATATTCTCTAAACATTGTGCAAAAAAGTTAGAAATCAAGAATAAAGGCTATATTTTAAATACCCACACATTTTGAAATTACATTTCTAAATAAATCATTAATCAAAGAGGAAATTATAATGGAAATTTTTCAAAAATTTAAAACTAAATGGTAATTAAATATCTCCATACCAAAAATTTGAGGATGCAGCAAAAAATATTACTTAGAAGGAAATCAATAATCTCAATAGGAAATAATGCACTAAGAATCCAACCCAGAAAAAGTAAAAAGAGAAATATACTACATATAAGAGCTGAAACTGGTGAAATAGAAAACAAAGATCATTCAAGAGGACTGACAAAGCCAAATGTTGATTTTTTGATAAAACTAATCAAACAGATAAATCTTTGATAAGGCTGGTCATGGGAAAAAGAAAACAGAAAAGCCTCAAAGGAATAATTTTAAGTATAAAAAGACAAAACTATAGATGAAACAGAAATTTAAGAGATGATAAAAGAATACTACAGAGTTTATGTGATTAAATTGGACAACTTAGAATGGACAAAATATAACTTACCAAAAGAAGAAAGTCTGAATATTCCTAAAGTCATTAAAGAATTCATATCAGTAGTTTAAAATTTTCCCACCAAAACACCCCCTCAAGAAACCCAAGGCCCAGATGATTTATCAGCAAAATTCTACTAAACTTTCAAGGAACAAATAATTCCATCTTACATAAACCCTCCCAAATATTATAAAAAGATAAACTACTCCCCAACTTATTCTAAGAGGGAATGAGTAATAATAAAAAGAGACAAGAATTATATAAGAAAGAAAAATTATAGGTCAGTCTCACTCCTAAACATAAATGCAAAACTCCTAAATGAAAATATTAGCAAACTTAACCTTGTGATATATAAAAAGGTCATACATCATGACTAAGTTTGACTTTTTCCAGGAATACAAGTATAGTTTAATATAAATTCTATAAATATCATTCACTGCATTAAAATTTTTATCATCTCAATAGATACAGAAAAAGATAAAATTCAATACCTATTCATGATTTAATTTTTAAATTTCTTAGCAAAATAGTAATAGAAGGGAACTTTCTTAACCTGATAAATGTAATCTATTAAAAACTTATAGCAAATATCATTCTTAATGGTGAAATGTTAGTAGCAGTTCACTTAAAATCAGAAGTAAGGATGTCTGCTGTCACCACTCCTATTTAAGATTGTACCAGAGGTACTAGCCAGTGCAAAAAAAGAAAATAATAAAAGAAATAAATGGTATATAGAACAGGAAAGGAAGACACAAAACTGTCATTATTTACCGATAATATAATTGCATATACTAGAAACCCAAAAGAATCTACAAATTATAATAAGAGAATTTAGCTATTTTTTAATAGCTAACTCTCTTTTAATGGGAAACTATGTCTAAATAACTAAAAGAAAGCATGAGAATTGTATCTCACCAAATAGTATCAATAAAGAGATAGAAAATGACCATACTGGACTTTGATCTTGGACTTTCCAGCCTCCAGAACTATGAGAAAATTAGTTTCTATTGTTTATGCCACCCAGTCTATGGTATTTGTTATGGAAGCCTGACCTTACTGAGATAACCATGGAGGCAAGAAGGCAGAAAGATGATATATTTAAATTGCTAGAAGATAAAGACAGTCAACCAAGAATCCTAAATCCAATAAAACTATCCTTGAAAAATGAAGGAGATCAACTTCCAGCATCAGTGTGAAGAGCTCCCACTCCCCAGTGAAACTGTGAAAATTATTTAAACAAGCATGTAAAGCCTCTGAAAATGGTCCTAAAGGCAAATAGCAAATGGAGAAGCATGTGTTTAAGAAAACCTTCCCCCCAAAATTGGTAAGAAAGGCAAGAATGTGCAGTCCTTGAACGAAGACCACTCCCTCCCTCCCTCTCCCAGCTCCGTGAGGTAAAGACTCCAGACTCCTGCAGCCAAGGACACAGGGCCCCCTCTCCTCAAACTCAGTTGAAGGAACTTCAGTGTTTCTCATCCTATCCCCAGCTGCCTATTGCTGAGGCTGATTCCAAGCAAGTGTCGTTGAGAGGTGGGAGCTCCCTTCTTCTGTTCAGCCCCCACTTATAGAATAGAGGTTGTACCTTGGTTGTGGCATGCTGAGAACACTGGGGCCCAACTGCCCTTGCCCCAACTGATGAGGTGGGTGGCTTCATGCCAGGAGAGACAAGACAAAGGGACTTCAGGCTGCCGCCATCACATTCCAGTGATTGCTCAGCTCCTAGAGAAGGGGTATGATCAAAGAGAAGTTTGTCATCATCCCCACCTGCGGCTCTAGAGCCCTGGCTCAGAGATTTTGCCTGGGTGGAGAAGCAGGCTGTAAAATAGGTAGCTCTTAATCTCTTCCCAAAGGAACTGATTTTCAACAGAGCATGGAAAACTTCAAACCTAAGAGCACTGTCAAGAACAGTGAAGGTTTAGGTGAAATGCAATGAGGGAGAGATTCATGGATTTTTAAGAAAACACAACCTAGGGACCTCCTTGGTGGTCCAATGGCTAAGAGTCTGTGCTCCCAATGCAGGGGGCCTGAGTTCGATCCCTGGTCAGGGAACTAGATCCCACATGCTGCAACTAAAAAGATCCCACATGCTGCAACTAAAGAGCTTTCATTCCACAACTAAAAAAAAAAAGATCCTGCATACCACAGCTAAAAAAAAAAAAGATCCTGCATGCCACAACTAAGAGCCAGTACAGCCAAATAAATAAATAAATATTTTTTAAAAAATTAAAAGAAAACACAACCTAGACTGTAGGGTGGCTAGTTTACGAGAGAACTATGGAATAAGACTGCTGGGAGGAACCCTCTTGGAGTCAGAACAAATATCAAACACAGACCTCAGAAACTATTCTTTCAAAGGAGCCACACTTTGATTGGATTAGTTTGTAGAACATTTATGCCCTGGGGCATTATTGGAAACAATAGATCAATAAGCTAGCAATGAGTGGGGTTTAACAACTGGGTGTGGTCAGGGAAAGAGAGAAGGAGAACCCTACAAATACCACTATCATCCCAAGGTGACTGTGGGAATATCCAAATTGGGCCTCCTCAGCCTCTGTGCACCAGTGCCTAATTGAATCTTGGAGACAGAGTTTTGGGTGAAGTAGAAAAGAATAGCTTTATTGCTTTGCCAGGTAAAGGGGGACACAGCGGGCTCCTGCCCTTGAAAACTGTGTGTCCCAACCTGGGAGGATTTGGTGAGGAGTGCTATAGAAATAGTTCAAGGGTGGGGTTCCTGACAAGATAAGGGTGTGTGCAGGGCCTGCCCTCCTTTAATCTGGTCTCAGATAATCTCTTGATGAGCTTCTCTGGTTCCTTTAATCTGGCCTCAGGTGGTCTTCTCTGGAATGAAGAATGTTGACATCTTCCATTTGTTGGGGGTTTCCATTCTATAAAGATATTGTTATGTGTATCTCTTGAGGACCCTGCCCCAAGGCTGCACTATTGTTTCTTGTCTGTTCCTCCCTTGTTTCTGCATCCCCTCCCTTCCCTGATTAGCAACTGTTTGAATCTGCCCTTTGGGACTCAGGGAAGGTCATGGAGGCTGGAGTCTGTTCCCTACAAACAAGGAATGGGGGACACAGAAAGGCTTCTGAGCCCAGGAGCCCTGTAGGGTCCTGCTTGGTTTCACTGCCTGAGGAGCAACGTCAGAGGCTTCACACTTTATGGGAGGGAGAAAATAAATGTCACTAAAATAATCTAGTCACTAAAAAACAAACAAAAATAACAAATCTTGGTGGCGGGAAGGGGGAACCCAGAACCCAGAGTTGCTACAGTATATTATCTAAAATGTCCAGTTTCCAACAAAAAATGATGAGGCATGCAAGAAACAGGAAAATGTAACCCACACACCATGGGAAAAAAGCAACAAAAGCTGCCTCTGGAAACAACTGGATATCAGATTTTACAGAAAAGACCTCAAAATACCCATTATAAATATGTTCAAATATGAAGGAAAAAAGAAGACATTCACAGGTAATAAAAACTGAGATAATTCATCACTAGCTGACCAGCCCTGCAAGATATACTAAAGGAAGTTTTTCAGGCTGAACTGAAAGGACACTAGACAGTAACTCAAACCCAGATGAAAAACAAAGAACACCAATAAAGGTAACTACAGAGGTAAATATATAAATGTATTTTTTATTTGTAATTTTCTCCCATCTGATTTAAAAGACAATGTGTAAAGCAGTAATTATCATCTGAGTTGATGGGCACACAGTGTATAATGATGTAATTTATACAACAATAACAGCACAAAGGAGGGGGGATAGAAAGGAGCATATAGGGGCAAAGTTTTGTATAATACTGAAATTAAGTTGGTATTAACCCAAACTAAATTGTTATAAGTTAATATGTTAATCACAATTCTAAAAACAACCAGTAAGAAAATAATATATAGTAAAAGAAATGACAAGGGAATTAAAATGGTACACTAGAAAATGTCTATTTAACACAAAACAAAGAAATAATGCTGAAATTGAGGCACAAAAACGAAGATATATAGAAAACAAACAGCCAGATGGAGACATAAATCCTAATTTATCAATAATTACATTATATGTAAAAAGACCGAACACTCCATTTAAAACGCAGACTGGATTTTCTTTAAATGACCCAACTATCTGTTGGCTGAAAGAGAAATACTTTAGATTCAAAACCACAAATAGATTGAAAGTAAAAGGATAGAAAAAGATATTCTATGCAAACAGTAACCAGAAGTGAACTAGCATGACTCTCTGAAAAAAGACAAATAGATTTAAGACAAAATTAGTTAATGGAGACAACATTTTAAAACAATAAAAGAGTCAATATATCAAATATATATAACAGTTATAAACATATATGCACCTAACAACCCCTCAAATACATGAAGTAAAAACTGTCAGAATTGAAGAGAAAAACAGACAATTCAAAAATGATAGTTGGAGACTTCAATAGCCCACTTTCAGTGATGGATAGAAAACTTGACAAAAGAGCAATAAGAAAATCCAAGATTTGAACACTATAAACCAACTAGACTTAACACAGATCTATAGAACACTCCAACAGCAGCAGTGTACACCTTCTTCTCAAGTACACAGGGAATATTCTCCAGGACAGACTATACAGTAGACTATAAAACCAGTTCCAATAAATTTTAAAAGACTAAAATTATACAAAGTATGTTCTCCAACCACAATGGAAAGAAATTAGAAATCAATAACAAAAATATATTTTGGGAATTCACAAATATCTGGAAATTAAATAACATATCAATGAGTCAAATAAAATAACACAGGACATTAGAAAATATTTTGAGATGAATGAAAATAGAAACATAACATACCAAAGCTTATAGGATATAGCTAAAGCAGTGCTTAGAGGAAAATTATAGTTGTAAATACTTATATTTAAAAAGAAGATCTCAAATCAATAATCTGAGTAAACTAGAAGAGCAAGAGCAAACAAAACTCCAAGAAAGCAGAAGGAAGGAAAAATAAAGACTAGAGTGGAAATAAATGAAATAGAGAATAGAAAAACAATAGAATCAACAAAACCAAAAAATTGGCTCTTTGAAAAGATCAACAAAATCGACAAACACAGACTGATCAAAAATAAAACACAGAAGCCTTAAATTATTAAAATCACAAATGAAAGCAGGGACATTACTACTGATCTTACAGAAATAAAACAAATTATAAGGGAATACTATAAGCAACTGTATGCCAACAAATTAGATAGCCTTCTAGGACAAATTCCTAGAAAGTCACAAACTACTGACACCGAGTCAAGAAGAAACAAAATCTGAACAGACCTGTAACAAGTAAAAAGATTGAATTAGTAATCAAAACAACTTCCTACAAAAAAAAAAAAAAAAAAAAAAAAAAGCCCCTGGAACTTCCCTGGTGGTCCAGTAGTTAAGAATCCACCTTCCAATGCAAGGGACGCAGATTCAATCCCTGGTCGGGGAACTAAGATCCCACATGATGAGGGGCAACTAAGCCCATGTGCTCTACAGCCTGCGCCACAACTAGAGAGCCCACGCACTGAAACTACTGAGCCCATGCACTCTGGAGCCTGCACACCACAGCTGGAGAGAAACCCGCGCACCGCTATGAAGAGCCCGCACGCCGCAACAAAAGATCCTACACGCCGCAACTAAGACCTGATGCAGCCAAATAAATAAATAAAAGTTTTTTTTAAAAAAAAGCCCCTGACAAGGAGACTTCATTAATGGATTCTACCTAATGTTTAAAGAAAATTAACAATAATCCTTCACAAACTCTTCCCAGATATAAAAAAATATGTGAACACTTCCTATTATGGGTTGAACTCTGTCCCCCCAAAATTCACATGTTGAATTTCTAAGCCCCCAGGACCTCAGAATATGACCTTATTAGGATATAGTCTTTACAGAGGTAATAAGTTAAAGCGAGGTCATTAGGGTGGGTCGTAATCCAATATGTATGGATTACTTATTATAGTTGTATGTAACATATCATTGTGTCCTTATAAAAAGGGGAAATGTGGACATAGTTATACACATAGGAGGAAGATAATATGAAGAGGCATAGGGAGAACATGGTCATCTACAAGCCAAGGAATAGGCCTAGTATAGACCATCCCTCAGAGCCCTCAGAAGGAACCAACACTGCTGCCACCTCGATTTTGGACTTCTACCTCCAGAATTATAAGACAATAAATGTCTATTGTTTAAGCCACCCAGTTGGTAGTAGTTCGTTACAGCAGCTCTAGCAAACTTCGATATTTCCCAACACATTCTGTGAAGCCAGTATGACCATGATACCAAAACCATACAAAGATATCACAAGAAAACTACAGACCAGTATCCTTTCTATAAATATAGACACAAAACATTCTCAATAAAATACTAGAAAATTGAATCCAGTAACGTATAAAAAAGAGTTATAGATCATGACCAAGTGGAAAAGCAGTGTAATACACCATATTAATAAAGGACAAAGATCACATAACTATCTCACTAGATATAAACAGAAGAAAAAGCATATGACAAAACCCAACATCCTTTCATGATAAAAACACACAACTGGGCTTCCCTGGTGGTGCAGTGGTTGGGAGTCCGCCTGCCGATGCAGGGGACACGGGTTCGTGCCCCGGTCCGGGAAGATCCCACATGCCACAGAGCGGCTGGGCCCATGAGCCATGGCCACTGAACCTGCGTGTCCGGAGCCTGTGCTCTGCAACGGGAGAGGCCACAGCAATGAGAGGCCCGCGTACCGCAAAAACAAAAAACAAAAAAACCACACAATTGATTAGGAATAGAAGGGAACTTCCTCAACCTGATAGAGGGAAACTATGAAAAACCCATAGCTAACATAGTGGTGAAAGACTACTTGATTTTCTCCTAAGATCAGGAAGAAAACAAGGATGTTCACTCTTACCAACATTGTATTGGAGTCTTTCCAGGGCAATTAGGCAAGAAGAGAAATAGAAGGCATCCAGATGAGAAAGGAAGAAGTAAAACTACCTCTGTTTACAGATGACATGATCTTGTATATAGGAAATCCTAAGGAATCCACTAAACAATTAGAGCTAATAAATGAATTCAGCAAAGTTATAGGATATAAGATCACTATGTGAAAATCAGTTGTACTTCTATGTCCTACCAATGAACAATACAAAAATTAAACAATTCCATTAATAATACCACCAAAAAGACTAAAATACTTAAGAATAAATTTAGCAAAAAGGTGTGAGTACACTTAAGTACACTGAAAACTATAAAACATCATTGAAAGTAATTAAAGAAGACCTAAATAAGCAGAAAGACGCCCCATCTTCATGGATTAGAGACTTAACGTTTTTAAGATGACAATATTCCCCAAACTGATCTACAGATTCAATGCAATCCCTATCAAAATTCCATCCAGCTTTTTTTTTTGCAGAAATTGACAAGCAGATCCTAAAATTCATATGCAAATGCAAAGAGCACAGAATAGCCAAAACAATTTTGAAAAGAACAAAGTTGGAGGACTTTCAAAAACTTACTACAAAGCTACAGTAAACAAGACTGGCATAAAGATAGACATACAGATCAGTGAAATAGAATTTAGAATCCAGAAATAAACCCATACACCTATGGTCAATTGATTTGAAACAAGGGTGCCTATTGAATGGTGAAAATAGTCTTTTCAACAAATGGTGCTTGGACAACTGGATAGTCACACACAAAAGAAATAAATTAGACCTTTAGCTCACATCACAGATAAAAATTAACTCAGATGGATCAAAGACCTAAAGAAAAGAGCTAAACGATAAAACTCTTAAAACATACATGTGAATCTTCATGACCACGGATTAGGCAATGGTTTCTTTGATATGGCATGTAAAGCACAGCAACACAAGACAATAGATGAATTGAAATAAAAAACTTCTGTACTTCAAAGGACATCACCAAGAAGTGAAAAAACAATCCACGGTATGGGCGATAATGTTTGCAAATAATTTATCTGATGTGGAACTTATATCCAGAATATATAAAGAACTCTTTTTTTAAATACTTATTTATTTATATTTATTTTGGCTGCCCTGGGTCTTAGTTGCAGCATGCGGGATCTTTAGTTGTGGCATACAGGTTTCTTAGTTGCAGCGTGTGGACTCTTAGTTGCAGCATGTGAACTCTTAGTTGAGGCATGCATGCGAGATCTAGTTCCCCGACCAGGGATCAAACCCAGGCCCCTGCATTGGGAGTGTGGTGTCTTACCCACTGGACCACGAGGGAAGTCCCCTATAAAGAGCTCTTACAACTCACCAATAAAAAGACAAATAACCCAGTTTTTTGGATCTAAATAGGCAAAAGACCTAGACATCTAGAAAACGGTTTGGCAGTACTTCAAAAAGTTAAATGCAGAGTTACCATATGACCCAGCAATTCCACTCCTAGGTATACACCCCCCAAAATTGAAAACACATGTTTATACAAAAATTTGTATATGAATGCTTATAGCAGCATTATAATAGCAAAAAAGTGGAAATCACCCAAAATGTCCATCAAATGGACTAAACAAACAAAAATGTGGTATATCCATACAATGGAACATTATTCAACCATAAGAAAGAATGAAGTACTGATACATGCTACAACATGGATGAACCTTAAAAAGCATTATACTGAGTGAAAGAAGCCAGACACAAAATGCCACATATCACATTGATTCCTTTTATATTATGTGTCCAGAATGGAAATCTAGGCTGAAGGGAGTGGGAATGGGGAATGACTGCAAATAGGTACAAGATTTCTTTTCAGGGTGATGAAAATGTTCTAGAATTGGATGTTAGTGATGGTCATACAACCTTGTGATGTGCTGAAAGACCACTGGATTGTACCCTTTAAGGGGTAATTTTTTTTTTTTTTTTTTTTTTTTTTTTGCGTTACGCGGGCCTCTCACTGTTGTGGCCTCTCCCATTGCGGAGCACAGGCTCCGGACGCGCAGGCTCAGCGGCCATGGCTCACGGGCCCAGCCGCTCCACGGCATGTGGGATCTTCCCGGACCGGGGCACGAACCCATGTCCCCTGAATCGGCAGGCGGACTCTCAACCACTGCGCCACCAGGGGAAGCCCTAAGGGTAAATTTCATGGTGTGTGAATTATATCCCAATTAAAAGAAAGTGATTCAGAAGTAAATGTGAATAAATTTTAGGACTACTTTAACCAATTTAATTCACATATATTTTACTTATGTGGATTCAAAAGAGTGATAGATGATAAAAATGCTTTTCAAAAAAGGATAAAATAGACCATGTTAAGTAATAAGAAAGCATTATGTCATCTTTTAATTGACAACAATTTTTCTTTTTTAGCTGCACCAAAATAATGTTACATGTTACATGGATAGCTTCTTAGAGTCAGTGAAATATGGTATGACAGAAGTAGCATCACAGGTTACTGGAAAAAAGAAGGTAATTATCAATAAATTGTGCTGGGATAATTGGTTACACATATAGGGAAAAATTGAATCCCACCTCACACTACTTACTAAAAACAATTCCAGATAAAGACTCAAGTTTCAAAGGAGAAAGTACAGAACATCTTTATGACAAAGGGGCAGAGAAAGATTCTTTAACAAGACAAAAAAGGCACTAAGCATAATAGAAAATAGTGATATATTCAACTAGAGTAAAATTTTTAAAGTCACTGCATTGCACATGTTAAAATGGTGAATTTTATGTTATATGAATTTTACCTGAGTAAAATATCAAGAACTCTTCTCAAAAGGCACCATAAATATGTGAAGTAAAAACAGAGAAAAGTATATTCTCTAAGAACTAAAATTAATTTTAAAAAATGACTACCCAAAAGAAAACTGGACAAAAGACATGAAAGGCAATTCATTGAAAAGAATGAATGCAGGATAAATAAACATATGAAAAGATGTCTGACCTCATTATGATTCAGGGAAATGCAAACGAAGATGAACCATTTCCATCTAGCAAATATGAAAAATCAAGAAGTCTGACAATACCAAGTATTGGCAAGCATGTGGATCAACAAGGACTTTTGTATTCCGACAATGACAGCATAAATTGATACAACATCGCTAGAAAACAATTTACAATTACCTTGTAATATCAGATATTTGCCCTAAGAACCTGTAATTTCTCCCATAAGTATACTTAGAAAAATTCTTATAGGTATACAACAATAAACTCTATAAAAATATTCATGGGGATTCTGGGAAGGCAGTAACCTTGGTAGTGTAACTGTTTAATCTCTTCAAATTCTCCATAAGGATACACAGAGCAGCCAGGATTGGCCAAACTGAAAACCCAAGGGCAATCACTACTACAAACTAAATGACACAGAACCCACAAACCCTAAAACCTGACTGGGTGGAGACACACCTACAAGACCTGCACATCCCAGCAGCTGTGTCAGAGGAAGCAACAGAGCATGTGACAGACCTAAGAACCTCAAATAAGTAATCCAGCAGGCCAACTGTAGAAGGGCACTAGATGCAGGGAGGGGTCTGCTTACCCCCAGAGCAGTGGTACAAGGGCAGAGTCTGAAGGGGCCAGTGGAGACAGGACCTGAGAAACACTCAGAGCTGACAAGCTCAGGCTCCCATCTAGGACAAATGCCAACTGAGGAGGGACTGCCAGGAATAGAATACAAAGGGAGCAGGTCAGGAAAATAGAGAAAAGGGGGGAAAAAAAGAGGATCCTGTTAAAAGTAGTCAGGAGATCTCAGGAAGTGAGGTACCACAGTTCTTTAAGACTTAAAACCGCGGAAGAGGATATTCTAAAGCTGTAAAAGTAGAACAACTTAAATTATACCTCCTTTCTATAAGTTAGGGAAATCTAATATTATGTATGCATAAGTAACAGAAAAGGATTGAAGTCAAATCCCATGCAGTTATTTAAAGAAAAAATAAGGAGCAGAATAACATCCCAGCAGATAATAAAAGCATGCCAGATGAAATGCACAGATGAAAACAATAGCCTAATATTTCAACATGGCAAGAGGAAGAAGAGATGGAAAGGGCGCCTACAGATTAAAAGAGATCTAAAAAAGATGTCTGAAGAAAGGAAAAAAAGAACAAGCAAAGCTAAATTGTAGTGTTTAGGAATGGCGACAGTACAACAAAGAAAAGTGAAGAGCTGATTAGCACGCAAGTCAGGCTGGAGGAGGGAGGGCACTGTGAGCATTGCCGGCTTTGCGGTCAGAGTCAAGTCTCCTTGCCATGTGGTATTCAGAGGGGCTCACTTTTTAATTCATGAACTTTTCATTTTTTATGCTATATGTACACGTATGTGCGTATAATGTTATTTTAACAGTTAAAAAATTTTTTAAGAATGTTCATAGCTGGGGCTTCCCTGGTGGCTCAGTGATTGAGAGTCCGCCTGCCGATGCAGGGGACATGGGTTCGTGCCCCGGTCCGGGAGGATCCCACATGCCGCGGAGCGGCTGGGCCCGTGAGCCATGGCCCCTGAGCCTGCGCATCTGGAACCTGTGCTCCGCAATGGGAGAGGCCACAGCAGTGAGAGGCCCGCCTACCACAAAAAAAAAAATCAGAATGTTCATAGCTGTATTGTTCATAATTGCCCCAAACTAGAAACAACCTAAATTCCATTGACAGGGGACTGCATGAATAAACTGTACTGTTCAAATGATGTCCTATTTTTCAGCAATGAAAATAAACCACCTATTGCTCCAGTGAAACTTTGAAACATAATGTAGAGTGAAAAAGCAAGTAGCAAAAAACAATAAGCTGTATGATAGCATTTTTATAAACTTCAGAAACCAAGCAAAAACTAAACAATACACTGTTTGGGGATACATACATATGTGATTTTAAAAAACTATTTTAAGGAAGTAAGGGTGGTAAACATAAGATTTAGGATGGAATACATACATATGTGATTTTTTTAAACTACTGTTTTAAAAAGCAAGGGAGGGCTTCCCTGGTGGTGCAGTGGTTGAGAGTCCGCCTGCCGATGCAGGGGACACGGGTTCGTGCCCCGGTCCGGGAAGATCCCACATGCCGTGGAGCAGTTGGGCCCGTGAGCTGTGGCCGCTGAGCCTGTGCGTCCGGAGCCTGTGCTCCGCAACGGGAGAGGCCACAACAGTGAGAGGCCCGCGTACCACAAAAAAAAAAAAGCAAGGGAACGAGAAACACAAAATTCAGCGTGGGTTTTATTTAGAGGGAAGCAAGGAGGATGGGAAGGTATCCACAAGCTTTTATCTTAAGCTATGTAGTGGGTTAACAGTGTACTTCCCATTACTGTTTCTTAATTTACAAATATGTTTATATGAAGTGTTTATCAGATCTGCACACAAAGAATAAAAAATTAAAACTGTAATTCTCCTTTTCATCCACCATTTGTTCATTCATTCAGTTACTCAACAAACGGTTCCTGTGCACCTACTCTATGCCAGGCACCGTGCTAAGTTCTAGGACAGCACAGGGAACAAAACAGATACTGCTGTTCTCCTCTTGCAGCTCACAACTTCCTAGGACTTATCACATCACTGGAAATGGTGCTGAGTGTGAAGCAGCTTTTTAAAAATCTACAGAACTAAGAGCCAGGACAATCTCAGAACAATCAATTTCAGGATAACTGGGAGATACCTTCTTAGCATCACTTGAAGGAGGTCATTTTAAAATTAAGCTGCCAATATATCTGGAAAAGATGAAAACTGTAATTCGAAAAGATACCTGCACCCCAAAGTTCATAGCAGCACTATTTACAATAGCCAGGACATGGAAGCAACCTAAGTGTCCATCAACAGAGGAATGGATAAAGAATATGTGATATACATATACAATGGAATATTACTCAGCCATAAAAAGGAATGAAATAATGCCTTTTGCAGTAACATGGATGGACCTAGAGATTATCATACTGAGTGAAGTAAATCAGACAAAGACAACTATATGATATCACTTATTTGTGGAATCTAAAAAAATGATACAAATGAACTTATATATAAAACAGAAACAGACTCACAGACATAGAAAACAAACTTAAGGTTACCAAAGGAGAAAGGGGTGGGGAGGGATAAATTGGGAGTATGGGATTAACATATACACACTACTGTATATAAAATAAACAACAAGGACCTACTGTATAGCACAGGGAACTATATTCAATGTCTTGTAATAAGCTGTAATGGAAAAGGATCTGGAAAAGAATATATATATACATATATATGTGTATATCTATCTATCTATCTATCTATCTATCTGTCTATCTATATATATATAACTGAATCACTTTGCTGTATACCAGAAACTAACACAACACTGTATTTTTTGTTTGTTTTGTTTTGTTTGTCTTTGTAACACAACATTGTAAATCAACTATACTTCAGTTAGAAAAGAAAAGAAAGAATGGTGCTGATACAGCTGTGTGGCTCCATTCCTGGTACCTAACAGCAGTGAAAGCAGCAGTGTGCCTATACATGTACGTGTGCGTGTGTACGTGCATGTATCTGTGGATGTACATCCATACTATTACAAACGCATCCTCTGCTGCAGCAGGACATCTCTAGTACAGAATCAACCTGCAAGAAGTTTTACCTGCAGCTCCCGGGATCCTTTGGGTCAGTGTGCAGTGTCTGTGTCTGAGGTCCAGTGCTTGGTCAGCCCGTCATTTCCTCATCCTGCAGAGGCCAGGGGAGCTACCAGCTCTGTTCATTTTAGTCCACCTTCACAATTTCTGCCATTTCCAAACAGTGTGTGAACCTCATTTTCTTCACATCCATGTTTTCTTCGAATCAACTCATTTTTTTCGTTGAATACATCAATTTTTAAAATGTTCATTTTGGAGAGACAGCAGTGCACAGAGGTTAAGGACACAAAGTCTGGAGCCAAGCTGCCCTGGTTTCAACACTGCTTCCCCCACTGCCTAACCTGATTTAACCCTCTTGGTCCTCAGTTTCCCCATCTATAAGATGAGGGTGATTATAGTTCTTATCACAGAGGTTTATAATCAAGTTGTGAGAATCATAGGATTGTCTCTTTGTCAAGTGTTTGAAAAAGGCCTTCCACAGAGTAAGTGCTATATGAGTGTTTGCTAAATAAATGCCTCTAAGGTAAATGGAAAACCAGTATTACCCGCCATAAAATCTTAAAACAAATAAAACCTTAAAAACAAAATAGGTTTACTAAAGCCTAGCTAGATATCTACCTGCTAAAATGCTTAGTGGGGTGGCCTTAGTATCTTTAAAAATATAAAACAGACAAGAGGGAATGAGGCGAGGGAAATCTTAAGGACATCCCAACACCAGAGTGAGGCCTCCTCTCCACTCCACCAGACAGCCAGGAGGGGAAGTGAAACAAGAGTAACTTTCTCACTGTGCCATGACCAGAAATCATCCCCATATGCACCAGGAATAGGCTGTATATGCTCTGGAAAGTTCTGGAAAGGCCATTAAGATGGAAAGTGAGAGGTGCCCTGAGGAGAACATATAAATGAAAAATGAAAGCGGGTATTCCTTGTCGATCTATTTATCACAAACATCCCCGTATTGGGAGTAAAACATTTTACACTGGTAGGTTGGCTCCAATGCAGAGAATCTGTTTTCACTTTGAACTGAAGATTCGTTGTACAAGGTGCCACCAGTGGGACTGTCACTCAAGCCTCCTCTCCATCCTTAGTCTTGAGGTGACTCAGCACCTCTCAGCAGGTGATGCCAGGTGACAGCCTACAGCCAACTTGCTTTAACTTCTCTTTTGCAGGCACAGCGGGCTTAATTTCCATGTATTTATTCTTTTAAGCACCAGTGTCACCTGAGATGGATGGCTAGAGGGGCAGCAATAGATTTGGGATCTTGGCACCTCTGAATCTCCCATTCTGTGTGGGCCAGGTTACAAAGGCCTGTAAAGTGTCAGTCTCAATGGGCCCTGATGGATGGGGTGAGCACCTTGTACAGGCTTCCTCCATAAAAGGATTAGAGGTGATGTTTAGAAAGCAGAGCTCCATCCCTGGAGGCAAGGTGCTAAGAGACATCCACACGCAGTTCTGCATAATCAGTTCAATACCAAAACGGCAAAAGTAGGAAAGGAAGATTAGACAATAATCCAAATTTCAGAGCACTGAGCAGTGTGATGAAATGGGGAATAGGGTAAAAGCGTGAAGCCCAGAATCACAAAATGCTCTCATTTCACTCCTTTAAAACATCAAGGCTGAGGTAGGAGATGGCATTCCTGCCCTTGGGAGAATTCTTCCAAGTCCCTCGGAAAGAGTGCCCACTTCGGAGGTTCTCTCTTTGTGAATGAGCACAGGAGAGCACAGGTTCTCTCTTTGTGAATGAGCACAGGAGAAAGCTGGCCACCTTAGGTGAGTGTCTCTAATAACTAACGGGGCATTCACAGTCGAGTGAGGCCCTAATAGGCCCACCTCCCAACCTGGGAAATCTCTCCACAGGGCCCTTGGCAGGAGGCCAGGGCTCCAGAGAGATGATCTCCTCCCTCGAGTCTTCAGGCTGGATGCCCCTGGAGGCACCAAGGGGCAGCAGGGGCAAGTGGAGGGTACAAGGGTCAGCACTCAGCAGTCTCTGCTGGCATCACCCTGCCCTCCCAGTCTTTGGTTTATGTAATGTGCTCACCCGACCCCAGTGCAGCAACCCCCTCTCCCAACATTCCTGGGTGTCCAGCCCAGGGTTTGCCCTGGTCCTGCCTTTCTCCTCCCTCTGTCCTTCCTGTACCCCTCCCACCTGCTCCCGTTTCTCTTTGCCATGTCCCAAATCTAATTTATAATGTTGAAAGACTGACATTGGAGGATGTTTCCACTTCTAGGTTCCATATTATCAAAACCAAAAATTCAGAAATTGGGCTTTGACAATAGGACTGAATCTTGGAAACTGAGACTTCCTGGGAAGTCCAGAATACAAGCCCTATTTACACAGTGAAAGGACCACAGACATCTGGGAGCACAACTAAGACATCCAGTGTTGGCTTCTTGGTAGAAACTGGCCTTTCTGCTCACCCATGAAAATGGTTTCAGACATCATGCTCACTTCTCCTCCACGTGACATCTTTGCTCCCTCCTGGAGTTCCTAGAAGCCTTCCATAATTACCCAGCAGCAGCCTCAGTTTCTGCATACCCTCTCAATCTGCATAGCCAGAAGAGTGCACCTCGCTAACCGATGTGAAGGAGAGTGCATCTCCAGCCAATGACAAGAGATACCTACTGTTTGCCAAGCCACACCACTAAGAGGCACCGTGCTAAGCACTGGACAGACATCTGATATTTAATCTTGATGACACCCCACGCAGTAGGCACCATTAGCCTAATTTTACAGATGAGGAAAATGGGGCTCAAAGTAAACTTCCCAGAGTCATATGGACCCCAGAGCCTCTGATCTTAACTATTGTGCCACTGTGTCACATAGAATCGCCAAAGAGGCCTCAATGGGTCATTGGGTTTGTGTAACATTGATGTAGGTATATACTGTCAAATTACCTCCACCCCAAAAATACGGCTCCAGGTTTTCTCAGGCTTTTACCATATGGAAATACTGACGTACATCAGCCCACATGCATTTTCTATACTATGCATTTTTTTTTGAAGCCTGATGGCTAAAATATTTTTCATGTTTAAAACTTAAAAACATATACATGGAAAGGATGTATTGTACAACACAAGGCAGATAGCCAATGTTTTGTAATAACTGTAAATGGAAAGTGACCTGTAAAAGTTATATAAAATTTTTTTAAATTAAATTTAGAAAACATATACATGGATAAAAAATAAAAATAAATATACTGTATTTGCCAACAGAATCTTATGGCTGACAATTTTCTAAAGAATTTAACCCAGAATTTCACGTGAATGAATTTAGATTTAACTACCTATAGGTGGTATGTGTTAGTGGCTGTAGAGACCTCCAGCAAATTAATGAGCTTCGGTATTTTATTCTGTAAGGAAGGGATTTAATATCGTTGTCCCAGGATTGTGGAGAAGATCGAGTAAGGTTATTCATGTCCAAAATACCCATCACAGCCTTCACTGAACATCTGTACTCTTGTAGTCTCCTTCTTGGGCTTCTTTAAATAAGATATACACATTTGTTTGCATATTCTTACTAAATTCTTAAAAATCAATAGTCAAATCCAATTCATCTATATATACATATATAATAAAACCATCTACTGTGCATAAAATCATTTGAAAAGAATGACACAATAACTATCAACTGACGTTTTATTTAACATGATAGAGTGCCATAGTCTCAGTACAAAGTGACCTTAACTGCTTCAAAGTTCCTTTCTTATTCTTATTGCAACAAATCATATGATGAAGGAAGACCTTCATCAGGGTCATGCAACTCGGAATGGATTCTTTGTGGCTATGTGCAGACATCTTTGGGGACGTTGGAGGAAAGTCTTAGTAATTGGCTTTAATGGGGCTTTTCCCCCACAGGCTCTGTCCTGTCTCCCTTTTTTTTATTATTATTTTTTTAAATAAATTTACTTATTTATTTATTTATTTTTGGCTGTGTTGGGTCTTCATTGCTACGTGCTGGCTTCCTCTAGTTGCGGCGAGCAGGGGCTACTCTTTGTGCGGTGCGCGGGCTTCTCATTGCAGTGGCTTCTCTTGTTGTGGAGCACGGGCTCTAGGCACACAGGTTTCAGTAGTTGTGGCATGCGGGTTCAGTAGTTGTGGCTTGAGGGCTCTAGAGATGTGCCACGAGATTAAATCAAGAAGTCCCCAGCGCCACACTAGAGTGTGGACTTGGACATAGTCAGACATAACATTTTTAAGAGATTAACCTGGTAGCATACGTGACAGATGGACTCGATGGACAAGAGTCTGCAGGTAGGGACACCAGACAGGAGAGTGTCTCTGTGGTCAAGATAAAAATGACGAGGGGGCTTCCCTGGTGGTGCATTGGTTGAGAGTCCGCCTGCCGATGCAGGGGACACGGGTTCGTGCCCCGGTCCGGGAAGATCCCACATGCCACGGAGCGCCTGGGCCCGTGAGCCATGGCCGCAGAGCCTGTGCGTCCAGAGCCTGTGCTCCGCAGCGGGAGAGGCCACAACATTGAGAGGCCCGCGTACCACAAAAAAAAAAAAAATGACGAAGGCCCAAAGCAGGGCACTGGAAGTGGAAAGAGAAGGGGAGGGCGGTCTCGTGAAATGTTAATTCCAGGAATTCTGAGCTGACTCGTCTTGAGGAGATATCAGAAAGCAGTGAAAGGCAAAGAAGGATATCATTCGCTCCAGCTACAATTAGGAAAATTTTTCTAGTACAGCTGGTGAGTCTAAGGAACCTCTCTTTTACCCTTAGAGTCCCTCCTGGCTTCCTTACAAAGACAGTGTGACAGCTGCTTGTGAGCAGGCTCTAAACCCCAGCTACCTCACTTACTAGCAGGGTAACTAAGTGCGTAAATCTAGTCGCACTCACTAAATGCTGCTGGGTCTCTCTTCTGATGGCCTAGCTTGTCCTACAGAGGTTGCTGACTCTTGTTGTGGGAAAGACACTCAGACTTAGCATTTTAAAATATGGCTTTTGTCATTCATGGAAGGTCTACATGAAGGGAACAACCACCAGGCAGAAGCTAGGCAATTAGAACAACGCAGTCCTTATCACAGGTCCCCTCTACATACACCACCCAAGATCCACCCTCCCTGCCACCCGTGCCCTGAGGGCCTTGTGCCACAAGTGCACACACTTCAGAAGGTATTTGAAAGGATGGCTAATCATATATGTTTTGATAAGAGGTCAGATATCCATTTGGAAACAAGGGGGATCTTGGGTTTTGTTTAGAAGAACAAAGGGGAGTGTGACCTTGAAGATCCGGAAAGAGGGCATGATGTTTGTTCAAAGATATTAAGGATCGTTTTTGACTACTTGCGTTTTGAACTAAACATGTGATATGAAGTTCTGTTGGTTATGGAGGAAACTGATTTCCTCAAAAGCCTTTCTAGATAACAATAAATCTCTCTTCACTTCCTGAAGAAGGACGTTAGATTTGGACAAAATTCTGTGCTTTTTTTTTAAAATAAAACAGAATTGCTCTCACTTATATTTCGATTTCTTGTAATAATAGAGTTGTTCTGGGCTTCCCTGGTGGCGCAGTGGTTGAGAGTCCACCTGCCGATGCAGGGGACATGGGTTTGTGCCCCGGTTCGGGAAGATCCCACGTGCCGCGGAGCGGCTGGGCCCGTGAGCCATGGCCACTGAGCCTACGCATCCGGAGCCTGTGCTCCGCAACGGGAGAGGCCACAACAGTGAGAGGCCCGCGTATCGCAAATAATAATAATAATAATAATAATAATAGAGTTGTTCTTCAGTTAGATAAGTTGGGAGAGTGATTTGTACCATATAAATACTTCCCTCAAACATTCAAAAATGAGGATCCCAAACTTATCTATAGTGACAGAAATCAGAACAGTGGCTTTTGATGGTGGAAAGGCAGGGAGGGAACTGAAAAGGGGCGTGAAGGAAATTGCTGGGGGATGGGCACGTTCTGTAAAGATACAGGTAGGGGGGTTCCCTGGTGGCGCAGTGGTTGAGAGTCCGCCTGCCAATGCAGGGGACACGGGTTCGTGCCCCGGTCCGGGAAGATCCCACATGCCGCGGAGCGTCTGGGCCCGTGAGCCATGGCCGATGAGCCTGTGCGTCCGGAGCACAACGGGAGAGGCCACAACAGTGAGAGGCCCGCGTACAGCAAAAAAAACAAAAAACAAAAAAAACAAAAAACAAAAAAAACAAAAAACAAAAAAGATACAGGTAGGGATATAGATTGCACATTTGTCACACCTCATGGAACTGTACACTTAAGGTCTTTGCATTTTACTATATGTAAATTATACTTCAATTTTTAAAAACGAAACAGGGAAAGAGCATGCAAGCAGATTTCCAGTTAAACACGATAGGCCGACCATATTCATTATATCATCTCCTCTGGAAACTCCAATAAAATGAGGATAAAGGAATAGCATAGGTATATACCTATGAAGACAAAGAGATTAAGAAAGTTCATCCAATTTTTGAAGATGGACAGTGAATAGAGGAGTAGGAATTGCCAGAATGAAGAAGCTCTGAGTAAAGTGCTCACAGAAAGTGATAAGAAGCTGGCTTACTACCTTTCTGGACCCTGGGAACCTCGGGTTGTCCCCAGGCAGGAGACTGGAAATTTATCCTCTGGACTCTGGGTCCTGCAGCACCATTCAGCAGGTCCCATCCACCCACAGAGCGCTTTTAAGAAGCTGTTTAGCACCTCAAGCTTAATATAAATGGACAGACATTTGAGGAATACCTCTACCACACAAGAAAGAAACTAAAGCAAACTGGGAAAAGGAACCCAGAGGAAACAGAAACAATGTAAGGAACAGAATAAAACATTTCAATAAAACTACACCTAACATCTTTAGAGAGAAAAGAGAAGATATTGCACCCATAAAATAAGAAAAGGACACTATAGAAAGGAAATAGAAAACTAAAAATTGAAAATCAAAAATATGAGAGCAGAAATCCTTAAAAATCAATAGAAAAGTAGGAAGATAAAACTTCGTAAATTTCCCAGAAAGGCAAATCAGAAGACAAAAGATAAAGGCTTTAGAGGAGAAATCCAGGAAGCAGAGAAAACAGAGAAAAAAAGAAATCATCAACCTATACAAGAAAACTTCCCCAAACTGAAAGACACAAGTTTCTAGATTAAAATGGTCCACCAAATGCCCAACCCAAAGCCTTAAAACGCAAGCACCAGGTTGCGAGATTTTATCACACCTGGGATAAAGAGAATGTTCTAAAAGCTTTTAGAGAGAAAAAAATGGTTTACCTACAAAAAGTAAGACTTAGAATGGCACGGGTCCTCTCAACAGCTTCCTATAAGCTAAACGCAATGGGACGATGCCTTCAAATTTCTGAGCATCAGTGTTTCAGCCTAGATTTCAATACTCACAAACAGTGTCTGAGAGAAAAACAAAGACATTTTCAAACATTTCAAAACATGAACCTTCTGTGTGCTTATTTTTAGGAAACTACTAGAAGCTGTGCTACAGCGCAACAAGTGAGACAAGAAAACAGTAAAGTATTCAGGGAACAAAGAGGACAGGAAAGCTAGGGAGGGGAGTCCCAGATGATGACAGTGGGAAGCCCCCTGTAATATTTTTACAGCAGATCCAAGGAGCAGCCCATCCTGGTTGGAGCAGGACAGAGGTCTCAGAAAGCAGCAGGCCAGGGAGAAGAGGTTATCTGATGTACTTCAATAGTTGGGAAAAACGACAAGAGGCTTAGACCAATCTGATGGGGAAACGTATGTATGTGTATATAGACACGTGAAGGTGGAAAGCATTTACAAATTCCCAAGAAAAGGCACAATCATGGTATACAATCGTAACAGCATAAACACCGAATGTTGATCTAACTAAAAACTGTTCAAATACAGTGTGAAAACGGGGGCAGAAATGTGAAAGTAGCCTAAAAGAGTTAAATCCTCACCTACCTATAATAGGTGAGTCAATAGATTCTTCCACACATGGACAAATCAAGGAAAGGAATAGGAGATAGAAGATGAACTGTGGAGACAGACAGCAGAAGGAACTAATACAAGAGTTTAAAATAGTTGCTCTTGGGTTTTGAGACTAGGGAGAGGAGTTAGGTCGGGAAGCTAGTATAAGGCTTTCAGTACCACTGGACAATTTTTTAACTTGGTAAAAATAAAATAAATATATTTTTTAATTCTCCGAAAAAGAGAGGTGTTTCTTTTGATAATTTGGGAGTAGAATTTAATTCTGTTCTCTATTTTTATTAAATTATCATTTTGGTTGGTAACCAAGAGGCTACATTGCCCTTCCTTAAATATTAGGTTGGGCCAACTTGGTATAGTGTGTATGAATCTGCAATTGCAAACATATGTGTAAAAGGAATTTCATATTTTTTTGATTTTCTGAAGTCCGATTCCAAGTCCCTATCTGGCTTGAAATTCAACCTCAGTCATTATTGAGCTTCCTTATGAGCTTCCTGCCCGAGGGTATGCAAAGGTCCTGGGGCCAAGCATTCCAGAGACTCTTAGTCTTCAGTTCACAGTGGCTTTCCCAGAAATGCCTGTTGTCTCAATCCCTGTGGTTCTGAAAGGCTGAGAAACCTGGCTGCTCACATGAAGAGTGGAGGCCCGGGGTCTTGGGTGGAGTTGGAGTGCTGCCCCTGCTTAGGGCTAGCTCTTTGCCTCTGAGGCCAGACCCCCGAGAATGCAGACACCTGTCTATGGTAGAACCCACAGGCCTCCATCCTCGCCTGCCTTGGGGAATCACTCCAGCTCCCCAGTCTCACCCACCCTCCCTTCCAAAATCTGCCTGACCAGCTAAGGCTTTCAGGAAAGACTTAAAGAATTTATCTTCAAGTTGCTTCTGCTTTCAACCCTTCAAGCACCCCTGGGCTAGGACACCAAAGAGTCCGACTACCTTGGAATGAGTGGAGGGAAGAATACGAGGACCACACACAAATCCCTGTCTCTATACTACTCTGTCCTCTTGAGCTGGAGACTCTGAGGAAGGCTAGTCACCATGCCTTTGCACAACAGGTCCCAACATATTTCCATCAAATATAGGAGACCTAAGACCGTAGAATGCTCACTGGGTCCGTGGAGTCCCATTCAGCCCAGGGCTGTAAGAATTTGGAAAAGGGAGAGCTGGGGAAGTGTTGGACTAGCTCCTACATCAAATCTTCTCCTCCTTTCCAGACTCTGTGTTTCATCTTACACTTGACCAAGTCTTTCATCAGCATCTTAGTCTGGAAGCATCTACCAGCCGTGCTACATGCATTAAAGAGCTGAGTGGCGTTGACAGCACTGGGGCTGAAATTAGACATCAACACAGTCCCCAAAGCTGTAAAGAGACCCTGCTACCTCAGACCTACTCTCAGGCCCCACTCCTCACACCACCTCAGCCCTCTGTCTGCCCAAAAAGTTTTCTTCTAATAGCCAGACTGAAGCTAAACCATGAAGAGAACCCACGGAGGCAATTCTGCACCACGGCAGATGGGATTTTAATTCTGTTCACTAACTTAAAGTGATGTTTTAAAGTTTTTTTAAATAATTCAGAAAAAAACCACAGGGTTTTTTGTAAACTATTCAGGGTTAATGGCATTGCCTAATCATGTGTGAGAACATCCAGCCTTCAGAAGGGAAGAGAGACACTACCTCCCTCGTGCAAAGTAATTCCTGTGTCCTTGAGGTGGGAGTCTTTGCTCCCAGAGCTGTGGGCACTGCTTTAAGGCTCGCAAAAAGAGAGCTTCCAAGGCCTTCCACCAAGTGGAATGTATGCACAAACCTCACTGGTTTGGGAAGGAATTGGTTCAAGTATCTCACCTCAGCCAAACAAAGGAAGTTGTATATAATGCAGTATACAGTAAGTCCCCTACATACGAACCTTCAAGCTGCAAACTTTCAAAGATGCGAAAGTGCGTTCGCTTGTCAAATCACGTAAGTTAGACACCATGTCTGGCGTACGTTGTCACGTGCGTACATCCTCTACAAGTGGTTGTGCTTTTGTGTGCTTTACTGTACAGTACTGTACAGAGTACAGTAGTACAGTATCTTTATTTCAAGCCCAGGATGTCCGGAAGCAAGCATAAAAGCAGCAGTGATGTAGCTGGTACTGCTAAGAAGCGGCAGGAATTGGAGGCCCAGAGGAAGGACGAAGAGAGACAAGAGGAAGAGGTAACTGAAGAACCGAAGAGACCCACGATGCAGGAAGTGGCAAGGGGATTTTCTTTATTTGAGGGGGCCCTGTTAGTTTTTGAGGCACAGGACCTGAACGTAAACAGTACACGAAGGTTGCAGCAGCCGTTCAGAATGCAATCCAGTGCTCCCCTGTCATCTATGATGAGAAAAAAAGAGCTACTACCCAGACATCACTGGATCGTTTTTTCAAGAGGGCAGATAGAAGTGAATCCAGCAAGGAACCAGAACCTGTGCCATCCGCGTCAGGCGTGAGTGACGTTGCAGCTTGCCCTCCATCTCCTCTTGCTGATGACCCTTCAGCTCTACCATCTCCCACCTCCTCTCCCTCCTCCAGTCAGTAACTCTTCTGGCCTGTTCACTCAATGCCAGCCCCTGGATGACAGCTGTCCTACTGTACGACTGTACTTTTCAAGGTACTGTACTATAAGATTAAAAATATTTTTATTTTTGGTGTTTGTTTTTTATGTATTATTTGTGTGAAAAATTATAAACCTATTACAGTACAGTACTATACAGCCGACTGTGTTAGTTGGGTACCTAGGCGAACTTCGTTGGACTTAAGAACAAATTGGACTTACGAACGTGCTCTCAGAATGGAACTCGTTCGCATGTGAGGGACTTGCTGTACTTGGACGCTTTTAACAAAACCTCTATTAAAACTTGCTTGCCACCTTTCAGTCCTTAGCTTTAAAAAATAATCCTCCTCAACAAATAAGTAGGAGCATTTTCTGAAACGTTAACACATTATTGGTATTCGTTGTAGAAATAAACAAGATTATAAAGGTATAGCTGACTAAAAGTAAGGCATTGGCTTTGAAATAATTAGGCACTGGTTTCAGAAACAAATCAAAATTTTAGGCAGTAGAAACCACACAGTCACTTTGTACATGAGTACAACATACCATTTACTGGTCGAAGGCTTTGACTTTCAGCTGACGGACTGCAGGGCCGACTCAACAGGTGTACGAACCTCCCCACTAAGCACAGTCATTGACGGACGCCTCGGCCCCCTCTGCCCTGGCGGCTCTGAGGCCCAGCAGCCTCTGCTGACACCTGCTGGTGTCCATAGCAGAGTTTCCTCCTCCTGACCCGCTGCCTGGACTTCTGGTCTGTGTAGTGGATATTGGCTAAAACAGCAGGAAAGGTGTTATATTAGAGGGAGAGCTGCTCTATAAGATCTGGATATTAATGGCCAGGCATTAATCAGCACCAATAACGAAGCCCAGGCAGGTATCTAGAAAATTCAAATGGTGAAACCGGCTTTTGCAAGATTGCTTTTCCCAAACAGGATATTTGTTCGAAAACCATCCATATCCACCTCTGTGGAACCCATTCATTCTACCACTCCCGATCTCCTCCCCATTTTAAGCAAGTTATACCCAGAGAACAGAGAAAGGGCTGGCCTCATTCTCTTAAAAAGGGAATTTAAATTGTTCTGCTGTTGTTAATTAGCTCAGTCCTAATTGGGAACTATGCCAACCAGAAGAAAGGGGACATGCACACGAAACTCTTGACAGGTGATGTGCGAAGGGTGAGCTGCACCCGGGGACAACGCTCCTCAGGAAAGGAAATGGGATGGGAAGATTTCTTGGAAAAAAGAAAAATGAATTCTTCCCTGGGTCCAAGAACATTGCTGGGCTGTGTTGTTGGAAGCAACAGGTCAAGCAGAGAGAATTGGCAAGCAGCAGGAAATAGCTGGCTTGTGAAGGCTCGGCTCTACTGCCCAACGTTTGATGCGGGATAATCTCATCTGTCTAGATTGTCCCTAATTGGGACGAATAGTCTCCTTTGTGAAAATAGCAACACAATAGTTCTTCCCAAAATAGAGTATGTGTGTGCCAGGCACAGAGCTAGGCCATCTTACCGAAGCTCAGAGCAATCCTGTGTTATTATCCCCATTTAACAGGACAAGAGACTGAGACCCGGAGAGGCCGAACCACATGCCCAAGGTTACACCTCCACGCCAGTGACAGTCTGTGTGTGTCCTTCCAACCCAGGGCTGTCTGACTTCAGAGCCAATGCTCTTTCCTCCTCCTCATGCTTTCCTAAAGCAAACATTGAAAGATAAATAATTCCAATGCAGGCAAAAGTGCACCATTTGCCTTTTTCAATTTGTATAATTTTAAATGTCACCACAAGTTCACTTCTAAATCACTTTTAAAACAACTAACTTTGTTTTAAGGCGAGTGGGGAAAAAGCCCTGCTGTAATTTGTACAGTTGTAGAATTCGCTGTGCAGTTTTCTACTCGGCTTTCCAGGGACAGTTCAAACAGAAACAGATGACAATCTAGGACACTTATCTTGCCTATTGCGAATACCCACCACCGCGTTTTTTTCCAGCTGGTAAAAAAGCCATCACACGCGGTACACAATGGCCTCCAGGCACACACAGGGACTGCACGGCGAAGAGAGCTGTCAGCTGCATGCCTAGGCAGGTGTGGCAGCAACCAGCTTCAGACGAATAAACACCAACTGTAACAAGAGTTTTAATCTCATTTCCTCAACTGCATTAGAAGCACATGTGCATTCAGGACGGCTGGCCGATTACCGCAGGGCCCAGTCCATATTAGTAGACAAATCTACATGACTGTCCTTCAAGTAAAAGAGCGTCTAGAATTTATCCGGTCTACTTTGCTAAGGGATAAGCTTCAAGAATCTATAAAGTTTTGCTTTAAAATTCAAATATAATCCTAAAGTCATTCTTTCATTCAAGAAATATTTGTGCTGGCCTATTAGGTGTCAGCACAATTCTACATACTGCCGATAGCCTGTTAGGAGACTGACTAGAAAAGGATTTTTTAAGAGTAGAGTTAGAGAGACAGGGAGTGCTGCAGGGGGCAGGCATTTGCTATTTTATACAGGGTGAGCAGAGAAGGCTTCTTTAATGGCATTTGAGCAGATATCTGACAAAAATGAGGGGGCAGCCCATAAAAATAACTGGGAGAAAAGGCATTGCAAGCAGTGGGAAGAGCAAGTGCAAAGGCCCTGAGGTGTATGTTTGGCATGTATCAGGAAGAGAACCAAGACCAAGGTGGCTATTGCAGAATGAGGGGAGATGTTAGATAAAGCCACAGAGGTGGCAGGGGCTGATCACTTAGGGCCTTGTATGCCTCAGCAGGAAACTGGCTTTTTCTCTGAGTGAGGTTTTTAAGCTGAAGCATGACAGGATTTGACTTATGTTCTAGAAGAATCACTGTGACTTCTGGGTGGAGAATTGTAGTGGGGTAGGAGTGGGAACAGGGAACCCAGTTAGATGGCTACTGCAATAATCCAGGTGAGGGATGCTGGTGCCTCGGACCAGGTGGTAGTAATGAAAAAGGCTACTACTGGGCTTCCCTGGTGGCGCAGTGGTTGAGAGTCCGCCTGCCGATGCAGGGGACACAGGTTCGTGCCCCGGTCCGGGAAGATCCCACATGCCACGGAGCGGCTGGGTCCGTGAGCCATGGCCGCTGGGCCTGCGCGTCTGGAGCCTGTGCTCCGCAACGGGAAAGGCCACAACAGTGAGAGGCCCGCATACCGCAAAAAAAAAAAAACCCAAAAACAAAAAGGCTACTACTGGACACTGGATATACCTTAAAGGTGGAACAAACAGGGCTGGCTGATGGACTGGATGTGGAGTATAAGAGGAGAAAGAGAGATGACTCCAAAGTTTTTGGCCCGAACACATGGACAACTAGAGTTCTTTCCTTTGCTGGGGAAGACTGAGGAGGGACCAGGTTTGGGGAGAAAGCTCAGAGGCTTGGTTTCTGACATGTTAAAGTCTGAGATATCTATTACTTGATGCCTATTAACCATCTTAATGGAGTAGCCAGTTAGATGTACACACGCAGGATTCATGGGCGAGATCTGGGCTGTTGTATAAAGTCAGGAGTCCACAGCATCTAGTAGTCATTTAAAGTTGTGAGATGCATGAGGTCATTGAGGGAGTAGAAAGGTTGAGAAGATGAGAAAGGACCAGCAAATGAAATCAGGATGAGTTGCCAGGGGCTCATGAGGAAGCTAAATGAAGACCACGTTTGCAAGTAGGAGAGTGCCAAGTCAATCTCTGTGTCAAATGCTTCTGATAGGTTAAGTAATTTGAAGACAGAGAATCATATTCCTTTGGCAACAGGGAAACCATTGGTGATCCTGACCAGACCCATTTCAGTAGAATAATGGGGATGGAAGCCCAACTGGAGAGAGTTCAAGGGAAAATGGGAAGAGAGAAAGCAGAAAAAAAAAGAGGGTATGTATAACCCTGTTAAGGAACTTTGCTGTAAAGGGAAAATGGGACCACTGCTGTGGGATGGTCAAGATGGGAGACGTTACAGCACGTTTACATGCTGCTGAGAATGATCCAGTGGAGAGGGGAGGTGAGACGACACAAGAGAGGGAGAGGCTGACTGCTACGGTGGAGCTCGAGAGGCGGGATGGATGCACGAGTAGAGGACAGACTCAGAAAGGAGCACTGCTCATTCACCACCGTCACTGTGGTGGAACAGAAGCAAGCTATCTTCTGATGACCACTGTTTTCTCAGTGAAATACGAAGCAAGGATAACAGCTCAGAGTTAGAAAGAGAGGAGGTGTTAGAACTGAGGGCCAAGGACAGTGATGGAACCAGGGAAGTGTTAAGAACCGCAGGGCAGCATTAGGAACTCACTTGAGCTCAGTAGTCATGAACTAAAGCTTTGTCAGTCAACATGTTCTCAGGCAGCCATGCAGCTATTCAGGGCAGGTGTGGAGAAGGCAGAGTGTGGAATTAAACCTGGGGGCTTGGGGGTGGTGAGGGTCCTACAAAGGCATGATAATGGAGAACCAGAAAATCTCAATTAGGTTAGGGGAGGGACAGGGAGAAGACAGTGGAGTCAACGATGGTGGAGTCTTGTGAGGCTGAAGGGCTGTGGGAGAGGGCACCAGAGGGAGAGAAAGGGAACGGCAGTAGGCAGTGGTTGATGAATGAGAGGCATGATGCCGAGACGAAGGCGTGGACGAGGATGTGGTTACTGATGATAACTATGGCTAAAGTTTGACTGTAGGAGCAGGTGGCTGAGACCGCTGAGCTGGCCAGTGACTGCGAGGCCCCTGGTACTGGAAGGCTTGCCTATACCAAATGACGCCAGGAGTAGTATTGGCATGAGCCAGGAGCTGATCTGAGTTTGCAAGGAACAAGGGGGACTGGCACTGGCCCTACAACAAGGGGGTGGGGAGGCAGGCGATGTACAGTCTGATGGCATAAGGCACAAAACTGGGGGTTACGTGGAGGAGGAAGGGGCAATGATCAGGAAATTAAATGGGATTCTTGTATTTCAGTACATAGGATTTAACAACAAAAGGATTGAACATGACAGTCCTTGATCTTTCTGGCTCTCATTTCCCAAGAAGTGAGAAATGGGGGGCAGAAGCACCCACAATCTTATCCTTATCACTTGCCTTAGTCCTGTTAAAGAATCAGAGCCTCAAGCGTACTCTACTCACTCATGGACCACAGAATATGATTATTGGGGGTGGCATTGTTCCTGTGTACTGGACTTAATAGGAAGGAGGCTAAAACCAAAGCCTTGAATCTCTAAGGCAACATTCCCAGCATTTTCCAAACGGTTTGCCTTCACGTATTTCAGGAGTCGTATGACATCACCTGGGACCTGAAATGGATTTTCTCCATCTTAAATCTCGCTGCCTATGAATGACATTACTTACTGAATACTCATGAACCAGAAGCACAGAATAGAGTCGGGTCACTGCTCTCTAAAAACCCACATTGCAGAGCAGCATGACACACACCCTGCATATTCCTTTTATTTCTTAATTTTTATTGGAGTATAGTTGCTTTACAATGTTGTGTTAGTTTCTGCTGTACAGCAAAGTGAATCAGCTATATGTATGCATATATCCACTCTTTTTTAGATTTCCTTCCCATTTATGTCACCACAGAGCATTGAGTAGAGTTTCCTGTGTATACAGCAGGTTCTCATTAGTTATCTGTGCTATACATAGTAGTGTATGTATGTCAATCCCAATCTCCCAATTCTTCCCACCCCCTCTTCTCCCCTTAGTAACGATAAATTTGTTCTCTACCTCTGTGACTCTATTTCTGCTTTGCAAATAAGTTCATCTGTACCATTTTTCTAGATTCCACATATAAGCGATATTATACAATACTTGTTTTTCTCTTTCTTACTTCACTCTGTATGATAATCTCTAGGTCCATCCATGTGTCTGCAAAGGGCACTATTTTATTCCTTTTTATGGCTGAGTAATATTCCATTGTATATATGTACCACATCTTCTTTATCCATTCCTCTGTTGATGGACATGTAGGTTGCTTCCATGTCCTGGCTATTGTAAATAGTGCTGCAATGAACATTGGGGTGCAAGCATCTTTTTGAATTATGGTTTTCTCTGCGTATATGCCTAGGAGTGGGATTTCTGGGTCATATGGTAGCTCTATTTTTCATTTTTTAAGGAACTTCCATACTGTTCTCCATAGTGGCTGTTATCAATTTACATTCCCACCAACAGTGCAAGAGGGTTCCCTTTTCTCTGCACCCTCTCCAGCATTTATTGTTTGTAGATTTTTTTGATGATGGCCATTCTGACCAGTGTGAGGTGATACCTCATTGTAGTTCTGATTTGCATTTCTCTAATAATTAGTGATATTAAGCATCCTTTCATGTGTTTGTTGGCCATCTGTATGTCTTCTTTGGAGAAATGTCTATTTAGGTCTTCTGCCCATTTTTTGATTGGGTTGGTTTTTTTGTTGTTTTTTTGATATTGAGCTGCATGAGCTGTTTGTATATTTTGGAGATTAATCGCTTGTTGGTTGCTTCATTTGCATAAATCTCCCATTCTGAGGGTTGTCTTTTCATTTTCTTATGTTTTCCTTTGCTGTGCAAAAGCTTTTAAGTTTAATTAGGTCCCATTTGCTTATTTTGATGTTTGCTGTAGGTTTGTCCTATATGGCCTTTATTATGTTGAGGTAGGTTCCCTCTATGCCCACTTCCTGGACATAGTTTTTATCATAAATGAGTGTTGAACTTTGTCAAAAGCTTTTTCTGCATCTATTGAGATGATCATACAGTTTTTATTCTTCAGTTTGTTAATGTGGTGTATCACATTGATTGATTTGCAGATATTGAAGAATCCTTATATCCCTGGGATAAATCCCACTTGACCATGGTGTATGATCCTTTTAATGTGCTGTTGGATTTGGTTTGCTAGTATTTTGTTGAGGATTTTCACGTCTATGTTCATCAGTGATATTGCCCTGTAATTTTCTTTTTTCGTGATATCTTTGTCTGGTTTTGGTATCAGGGCGATGGTGGCCTTGTAGAATGAGTTTGGGAGTCTTCCTTACTCTGTAATTCTTTGGAAGAGTTTCAGAAGGGTAGGTATTAACTCCTCTCTAAATGTTTGATAGAATTCACCTGTGAAACGATCTGGCCCTGGACTTCTGTTTGTTGGAAGATTTTTATTTTTTTATTGATTTAAAAAAATTTTTTTGGCTGCATTGGGTCTTCATTGCTGCACGCGGGATTGCTCTAGTTGCGGCGAGTAGGGGCTGCTCTTCATTACTGTGCACGGGCTTTCTCATTGCAGTGGCTTCTCTTGCCACGGGCTCTATGCGTGTGGGCTTCAGTAGTTGCAGCACATGGGCTCAGTAGTTGTGGCGCATGGGCTCTAGGGCGCATGGCCTACAGTAGTGTGGCACACGGACTCAGTAGTTGTGGCACATGGGCTTAGTTTCTCGGTGTCATGTGGGATCTTCCTGGACCAGGGATCAAACCCATGTCCCCTGAATTGGCAGGCAGATTCTTAACCTCCCTGCACCACCAGGGAGGTTCCTGTTGGAAGATTTTTAATCACAGTTTCAACTTCAGTACTTGTGACTGAGCTGTTCATATTTTCTATTTCTTCCTGGCTCAGTCTTGGAAGGTTGCATCTTTCAAAGTATTTGTTCTTCTAGGTTGTCCATTTTATTGGTGTAAATTTGCTTGTAGTAATCTCTTATGATTCTTTGCATTTCTGTGGTGTCCACTGCAACTTCTCCTTTTTCATTTCTAATTTTATTGATTTGAATCCTCTCCCTTTTTTTCTTGATGAGTCTGGCTAATGGTTTATCAATTTTGTTTATCTTCTCAAAGAACCAGCTTTTAGTTTCATTGATCTTTGCTATTTTCTTCATCTCTATTTCATTTATTTCTGCTCTGATTTTTACAATTTCTTTCCTTCTACTAACTTTGGGTTTTGTTTGTTCTTCTCTCTCTAGTTGCTTTAGGTGTAAGGATAGGTTGTTTGAGATTTTTCTTGTTTTTTGAGATAGGATTGTATTGCTATAAACTTCCCTCTTAGAACTGCTTTTGCTGTGTCCCATAGGTTTTGGATTGTTGTGTTTTCATTGTCACTTTTCTCTAGGTATTTCTTAATTTCCTCTTTGAATTTTTCAGTGATCCATTGATTATTTAGTAACATATTGTTTAGCCTCCATGTGTTTGTGTTTTTTACAGTTTTTTTCCTGTAATTGATTTCTAATCTCATAGCATTGTGGTTGGAAAAGATGCTTGATATGATTTCAATTTTCTTAAATTTACCTAGGCTTGATTTGTGACCCAAGTTGTGATCTATCTTGGAGAATGCTCCACGTGCACTGGAGAAGAAAGTGTATTCTGCTGCTTTTGGATGGAATGTCCATTAAGTATCAATTAAGTCTATCTGGTCTAATGTGTTATTTAAGGCTTGTGTTCCCTTATTAATTTTCTGTCTGGATGATCTATCCATTGGTGTAAGTGGGGTGTTAAAGTCCCCCACTATTATTGTGTTACTGTCAATTTTCCCTTTTATGGCTGTTAATATTTACCTTGTATATTGAGATGCACCTATGTTGGGTGCATATATATTTACAATTGTTATGTTTTCTTCTTGGACCGATCCATTGATCATCACGTAGTGTGCTTGTCTCTTGGAACAGTCTTTAAAGTCTAATTTTTTTTTTCTGATATGAGTATTGCTACTCTAGCTTTCTCTTGATTTCCATTTGCATGGAATATCTTTTTCCATCCCCTCACTCTTAGTCTGTATGTGTCCCTAGGTCTGAAGTGGTCTCTTGTAGACAGCATATACATGGGTCTTGTTTTTGTATCCATTCAGCCAGTCTGTGTCTGTTGGTTGGAGCATTTAATCCATTTACATTTAAGGTAACTATCGATATGTATGTTCCTACTGCCACTTTCTTAATTGTTTTGGGTTTGTTTTTTTTTAAGATTTTTTAATGTAGACCATTTTTAAAGTCTTTATTGAACTTCTTACAGCATTGCTTCCATTTTATGTTTTTTGGCCACAAGGCATGGGGGACCTTAGCTCCCCAACCAGGGATTGAACCCACCCCCTGCATTGGAAGGTGAAGTCTTAACCACTGGACCTCCACAGGGAAGTCCTTGTTTTGGGTTTGTTTTTGTAGGTCTTTTTCTTCTCTTGTGTTTCCCGCCTAGAGAAGTTCCTTTAAAAGGAACTATGCCAATCAGGGATCGAACCTGTGCCCCCGGCAGTGGAAGCACAGAGTCTCAACCACTGGACCACCAGGGAAGCCCCGTATGTTTCTTTTAAATCATTATACATTATATGATCCTCTCACTAACAACCAAAAAATGAGCCTCCAAAGGCCATTATCCAAAATCAGTGTTAGTATTATAACCCAAAATGCACACTTGGGGATGGGGGACTGGTCTCAGGTCCGATTCATTGAATAAATACATCTCCTTTGATGGAGGGAAATGACAAAAGCCGTGCTCTCCTCTACCATGTCCTCACTTCCCATAAATGCTGAAGGTACAGAGGGAAAAGGTCGATAGTGACCATGAGCTTCATGCTGGGGGTTCAACATGAGAGATGGGTACTTTCCAGGGCCACAGATACCCAAGACCCCCCCATCACGACAGTGGAGTTCAAAATGTTCACCTCAATCCAAGTAAGAAACTATGCCACGTACTTCAGTTACCTTTGCTAATCTGATTAACCATGAGAGCCTTTTAAGAGTAAAATGAAGGGAAGCAACCTGTAACCAATAATCAGAGCCCCTCCTCCAACACACATGCATGCCCACACAGCGAAGAAAAGAGGACCAGAGTCTGGATCCTTGGACACCATCATACTTGGACTTCTCTGTGCTCTAGAGATGTAGCTCAGCAACCTCAGGCTCCTCCAGCCCCTGCCGCCACATGCAGGAAGTGGGAAACCCTCACTCTCCCCTCGCCCGCCCTCCTCAGCAGTGAGCAGCAGTTTTCCCAAGGGGCCCAGGCCAGGCCATCTCTCTGAGTGTCCCGCATAGGCAGGAGCACCACCACCTCTCCCGCATGCATCTGGAACAGGCAGAAGGGGAAGGGAATGAAACACCTTTGCTGTGGCAAAAAGCTCCTCAGATTCCCATAAAACTAGGTGATTATTAAGTGGGGCTAGGGCCTGTATGTTCCTTTGGCACAAGAAGAGAAAGTAAGTTCAACTGAGAATGGCAAAAATGCTTGGAGAAGGGGTGGCAATCAACAAAAACTGGACACAGTCTCTCGGCCCGTGGTTGACAACCTTCATACCATGCTTCTCCAAGTGCCCGACACCCCTTGTTTTCGGTGAGTGGCAGAACGTTCTTTGACTTTCCAGATTTTAGGCCTTGGGAAAGTGGCTTAACATCTGACAGCATCAGGGTTTGGGGCTCCAAATTGAAGTTGATGCTGCTGCACTGCTCATAATAAGTATCATAAGACATCTGATGAGCACTTACCTCATGCCAGGCCCTGCCTACTCAGTCCCATGTAGGCAGTGTCTCACTTGATCCCCAAGACTCTGTGAGGTGGGCGTCATCATCTCCACTTCACAGATGGGGCTACTCACAGCTCTACCCAACTCGAGAACTTGAATAATGGATAAGACACATGCAATATCTGGTATACAATGATGATTCAAAAAGAAAATGAGACTTCTATATATAAGAGAATGATATTTTAAAATAATCAAATGATAATGCTTTAAAATGCACATTTAAATAATGATACGTGTGCAGAAAAAAAAGCTCCTCAAGTATAAACACCAAGTTATGCAAAAAAGTGACCTTTGAAGGGGATTTTTACTTTTACCTGAGTTGTTTTTAACAAGCATATATTACTTGTATAACTTAAAACACACTCAAAAGATCAGAAACATTAAAAAAATACATAGAAAAAATAACCTAGATGGAATATGCTGAAATATTAATGGCAATTGCCTGATTGATTTTTTTCCTTTTTCTTTTAATTTCTACACATGCATTAGTTTTTACTAATTCTTAACACAAATACGTTCTCCTTAAATATACAGATACAGGCTTTTACCACCTTCACCTCCCAATTCTAGGCCCCTCCCCAGAAGTAATCGATGTTATCAATTTGGTGTATATTCTTTTGTGTATATGTATATATGTGTATACAATGTGTATATTCATATACACACACGTATTATATATACTCATTACATATATATTATCATTTTGTGCCTTTTTTAAACAAACGACATCAGTTTATGAGTCTCTCTGCAATTTTATCCATCAAGATGTCTCAAAGATTGTCCCATGTCAGTAAGTAATATGAATGTGCCCCATTGTTTTAGATTAAGTAGTAACCCCGAGTATAGATATACCAAACGTCATTTAGATACTTACAGCATTTAGGTTGTTTACAGTGTTTTTCTACTATAAATAACACTGCAGTGAATTCCCTTATAAATACCTCCTCCTGCAGGCATGAGAGGGTTTCTTTGGAACAAATTTTAAGAAGCGGAACTGCGGGGTCAATAGAAGATGTACATTTGTTATTTCAATAGATAGCACATCAAATTGCTTGACCAAGTGACTGCACATGACTTTATACTCCCACTGGCAGCGTAGGCACACATCACTGCCAATACTTGTTATCAAACCCTTTACTTTTTGCCATCTTGATGAATGGAAATGATACTCTGTTGTTGTTTTAATTTCCTTGAATAACAGGATGTGCATCTTTTCACATTTTTATAGGCCATATATGTTTGCTTTTTTTTTTTTTCTTTAACAAATGTCTTCTTTACAAAATGTGTCCATTTTTCTGTTGCAGGTTCGTCCTTTTCTCATTGACTTGTAAGAGTTCTTCATATATTCTGGAACCTAATCTTCTGTCTACCTTGTAAGTGCAAGTAGTTCTTCCCAGTCTTTGCTGGCCTTTCAACCCGTTTATAATTTTTCTGGGGGGAGGGGGAATCTAGTTGCTCATATAGATACATCAAACTCAGAAAATTACGGCACTTGCACATTTTGTGTTTTAAGAAGGCCATCTCTACCCCCAAGGTCATAAAAATAATCCATTTTTTTCCTAATAAATTCATCATCTTGTTTTTCATGCTTATTTAATCCATCTGAAATTTTAGTGAATGGTAGGAGGTAGGGTCCTTAATCATTTTTTTAATGCCTAGGCAAGGGATAAATATCCACCTTTCTTCACTGATTACAAATACTACCTTTATTATATACTAAGTTTCCATATACAGCAGTCAGTTTCTATTCATTGATTTTTTTGGTCTACTTCTGTATCACAACCAAGATGTTTTAATTACTACAGCTTTAAAATATATTTTGACATCTGCTGGCAATCCCCCCTCCTTTTTGTTTTTCCAAATTGATCTTGGCTATTCTTATACATTTGCTTTTCCAAATGAACCTTAAAATCAGTTTGTCAAATCCCAATATAAATCCTGGGATTTTGATTGAGGTTGCACTAAAGTACAGATTAGGTATAAATCGACATCTTTACTACATCAAAGCTTCCATCTATAAACATGTTGTATCTCTCTTTTTACATCTTTTATATACTCTAGTTAACATTTTATAGCTTTTATGCACAATTTAAGTTCAAGATCAGGCACTCATAAAGTCTCTTATTAGTTCTTATAACTTGTCAGTTGATTCTCTTGCAATCACATTGTCTGCAAATGAATGTGTAGTCTCCTTTCCAATGTCTGTGGGTCTCACTACTTTTCTTTTCTTATTGCACTGGCTACAATAAAAGGCAGAACAATTATGAATAGTACTGGTAATAGTGTCCTCCCTGTCCTATTCATCTAATAGGTTTGCTTAAGCACTTCTCCATTAGTAGGTTTTCTGTGGGTAACCTTCAACAGGTTAAGGGGATTCTGTTCTATTCTATTTCTATTCACGCATGGGGTTGCCCATCATCAGATGCTTTTTGGGGGCAACACTGAGATAGCACAATTTCTTTCTTCTTTATATATATATATATATATATATATGTGTGTGTATATATATATATATATACAGACTCCGGACACGCAGGCTCAGCGGCCATGGCTCACGAGCCCAGCTGCTCTGTGGCATGTGGGATCTTCCCGGACCGGGGCACGAACCCATGTCCCCTGCATCAGCAGGCGGACTCTCAACCACTGCGCCACCAGGGAAGCCCTTCTTTATATATTTTGAGAATTATGTACATTGATAAGTTTTCTATGTTTTGAACCAATCTTTCACTCTTGGTTAAAAGCCCTTTTTAGTCGTAAAGTATTTTAGTTTCTGATTTTTACATCTGTGTTTACAAGTGAAAAAAGCCTATATGTAACTTTCTAATAAGGAAAATAAATACACGCCAAAACAAAGGATTAGACATATGTACATATTTTTGCATTATTTGTTAAAAAGAAAACATACAGGTAAAGGTATGCTTAATTTTTCTTAAAAAAGAAACAAAGTGTGTGTAAATTGAATGTTTGCAAAATAATCAAATGGAGTATGCTTTAACCTGTTCTTCTACCTACTGAATTCCCTATTTGGGTTGATGGTGTCACCATCAATCCAGTCACTCACTCCAGGAAGAATCATTGAAGTCTCCACTCCTCCTCCTACACCTTCCACACCAGCCATTCACCTAGTCCCAAAGATCCTACGTCATACCTCTCCTGGGAGGCCACAGGATGAAATGGGCAAGGTGGGGAATTTAAGAAAGACCTCGATCCACTCCCAGTGCAAATTACTGCATTGCCTTGGGTAAGTTACCATACCTCCCTGGGCCCCAATTTCCTCAGCCATAGATAGATAAGATACTATCAAGACTAGAGAGTTGTGGTAAAAATTAAATAACACATGTATGTACCTAACACAATGCCTGCCATCTAATGCATGACCAAATGTTAGCACTATGTCAACAAGGTCTCCTCTTCTACATTCCCCCCTTCTGTCAAGTCCTAGGGGAGTCCTTCGAATCTTCCTCTGGTCTACGACAACTGTCCTCTAGTCTTTCTGCCATCTGGACATTGCTGCCAAAGCTTACGTTCTAAAATACAAATCTAATCATGTAATTTATCTGTTTAAATCTTTTCACTGGCTCCCAACTACCTACTAGATAAAATTTCCAACTCCTCAGCATAGCTTATAAGGCCTAGCTCAACAGACCTTCTGCCCTTACCTTCCTCTACTCCAAGTGCTTTGTCTTTAAACAAAGCAACGCATCTTCTGGTTATGTTAACCAGACTTTCAAGTTTGATTTTTTAAGCAGAATAGGCTTTCTTAAATTAGCCTATACCACAATGAAACCAATTTGCCCTTCTAGCAGTTTTAAGCTTCATGGAATAATTCTAGAGCCAACTAACCTCTCTCAGAGTTCCAATTAGATGCATGCTGGCTGAAAGGCCCCCTTGAATTCACTACTCTTCGGGTGCTGGTAGTCCATCATTAAAGTATTATGTTATTTTGAAAGAATGTATCATCCATGACTTAGACTTGTTCTCAATGAACAATTTTCTTCCAGAAGTGCAATCATCCTGCTATCTTCTCTCTCCAAATAAATGAGTTTGATTCTATTATAGTTTGCTCCTGAAGTCAGGAAACACAGCTCAGAAAAAAACATTTCAGCAATGTTATTTGTGTGGGCTTAATACAAAAAGAAAGAAAAGCCCTCTAACATCAGAAAACCTCCCTAAAATATACCCAATTCAATTTCATGTGTGGTGGTGTGTAACATGGTAAGTGAAAAGATGGCATTCATGGTCATAAGAGACTCTTACAATCCCTGCTAGCCAAAGATAGTAACAGGGGTCTAATTAGAAACTATGGAGAAAACACAAAATAAACAGAATGACCTTTAAGTCTTATAATCTTTTTAAAGAATTCAACATGCAAGTCACCAAAATGACCTCTAATTTCAGAAAAACAAATTATAACTAAAGAACCAACACTCCATGGTGATTTTTGAATCACTATTTCTTTCACTTAAAAAAAATCACGTTTTCCCCATAAATAAATATATTATTTTACAACAAGAAAGAAAAAAATGAGACCTGCAGAAGAGAGAACACACAGCAGATTTTACCTCAAATGGCAGAGCTTGGGATTAATTTTTTTAAGTTTATTTGTCAATTTAAAAAACTCACAGTGGAATAAAGAGCTTAATACAAGTATGCAAAAAGGAAGTCCTGTGAAGTTTTCACCAGGATGAAAGGGGATTAGCTTTGTAGTTCTTATAGTCGTCTTCACAGAAGAATGCAATTTCAGTTTCATTGGCTGAAAAAAAAGAAAAATAGAAAATGGAAAAAAAATTGAATGTAAAACTAGATTTTAAACAAGTATGGAAATCCATTTCTTTGATTCAGTGCTTTAGTTGCCTAAAGTTAGAAAGATGAGTTACTTGTTTGATTTCACATTTCACAAAATCAACAAGAAGTATAAGTTGTAGTTATAAGACTCTAGAATTCAACTGATTAAAAAGAAAAATAACCAAAAACATTAAAAACAAGAATTAACACATGAATCTGGTTTTCAGGAAATCATAAAATTGCTCATTTATAGTCCTCTTAACAGTCCTAGAAATAATAAGCCTTTATTTTTTCTTACTGAAGAAGGAGGAAAACACTTTTTTTTTTCCCCTCTCTGAAATTGGCCTGTAGGTATAATAATTTAATACTTAGAGAATCAGTAGAATATTTTACAGATCACTTTACATTCTCCCTCATGACCCATCAAAATATGTGTCTGAAGAAGTTAATTTTTTGCCTGCTTATGACTAATTCATGAGGCTTCAACAATATGCAAAGTGAAAGACACAAATTGGCTTCTACCGCAATACCTTCAAATACCTCTAATTATTCACAGGGGATATGGCACAGCTAAAGGACCCACAAAGGTTCAGAGCAGTCACAATTCTTTCAACTTAACAGGTCAAGGACTCTGTCTTCTGAAACAATAAGTCAGCAACATTATTAATTCAGACTGGAGACAAACCTGATGGAAAGCCTTCCAATTATTAAACATGCGATTCTTTAAGGCGTCACGCCAACAAGTTCCACATTTGTTTTTTAAATTAAACCAGAAGTTAATACAGTCTGCTTAGCTTTTACAGAAAGAGCAAAAGGGCCTTCAGAATCTTGACAAGAAAACAGACAAGGTTATTTGTAAGGAATACTGATCACACAATTAACATAGCCTCCTAAAACTGACAAGTGAAACTCTTCAAGCCAAATAAATAGGATAATAAGGAAGGATGCCAAGGATTACCACTGGTCTCCTAGTTTACAGCTCTCATCTCATTAGAATTTATCACAGAAGAACGAAATTAAAGAACTTAGCATGACATTTCTTTAAAAATGCTTTTTGCTGCTTTTAAGAATACCAAATTTAATGTTTCTCAAACCTAAATTACCGTGCTCTTTACAGAAAATATAGAAATACTGAAAGAGGAAAATAAAATCACCCATAGTCTCAGATCCTCATTCCAGTCCTACCGTATCTTCAAGATTAGATGAAGATTAATCTTGATAAAAATCAGATTACAAGCTTTTGTCACAATAAGCCTGGATGTGCGTGGAGGGTGTAGGGGATGGGGAGACACAGAAGAAAGAAGCTGGGAATCAATGAGAGGGGCTGTAAACAAATGCACCCTGGGCAAACAGTAAGTTAAGCTACAGTGAAATTTTACAAGAAAATAGCATTTAAAAGAACGGCTAAGAGCTCTACACTTGGAATCAAGGGGCTTCAAAAAATTCAACATTCAAAGAGAAGATATTTTGAGATCTATCCTTCATATAAAAAGCTCCTGGGGTTTCCTTTTTTGAAGAGAAGCAAGCCCAAAGGTACACTACATAATTTGCAAGTGATTCTAATATCCTCCTCCTAATGGAGAATGAGCAAAAGCCCCCTGTTCTTAATAATCGCAATGCAAGGTTTCATCCATGATGTGCTATTTACATACAGAACTTTACATCGTGCTTTGCCCACACAGCACTTTGCTCAATACACACTAACTGTAATTACAATTTTACTTACTGCAGTTGACATTTATCTCTGTACCCCTTCTGAGAAACTAATATATCGTATGGCTCTTCAGGACACCAATAACAGGTTTAGAATTAAGCGGATAAAACGAAAGAACTGACAAAGCATTTTTGTTTTGACACACAGGTTCTCTTCGTTCTAATTAACTTACAGATCAATCCATTATCTACATACTACATATAATACAGACTCAAAATGAGATCATCTAGGTAAAGATTTTATTTTCAGATGAATGAATTTTTTTCAGGAAAACTAGATTGACAAATGGGTTAAAAACTCAAATGGTCCAGGCTGATGAAAAATTTTCACCCTTAAATTGGAGAATAACACACAAATTAAGAGTTAGTTGCTCTGAACATTCAAAAGAAAGACATAAAATGGATTTTAAACTTTAGTAATGTGGTCCTCAAACAGAAGTAGAATATAATGTTTTTTTAATATCTATAGAACTCTGTTGAAAATGTTTGAATGATTTCACGTATTTAGACTGCAAACTGACTTGCCAATTAAAATGAAAACAAATAACGAACGATTTTCAAGACCTCTACATACCACCCTTTCCACCATTATCCCTTAAATTCCTGCTTCCCAAATTCTATTTAAAATGGCTCCAGAAGAACCCTCGGGAAGTCTACCACATGCCAGTCCCCTAGGGCACCTGATTTTAAATTAAATGTGCTGCAGGCGGCAGTGCACTCAGGTGCACAGTGCTTTGGCATGTGAATCTGAAATGAATGTGCATTCTCAAATCCAATAAATACACTCCAGCTCATCCCTTTGTCTTACTATCAAATGAAATCAAGTAAGAACTCTCCAAATACATTTGTGGTTCATTTTAATACTGACTTTCAAGTTTAATAAAATGAATGCAAGCTAGGACATCGCATGTTGGATATGAAATTAAGAATTTTATAAAGTTTCCATTATAAAATACACATATATACACCTTGAACAGTAAAATAATGACTTCAATTTTTTTAAATACAAGAAAAACAATTTTAAATGTAAAATCTCAAGAAAAATTAAGTGCAATGTACTTAAACTCCTCAACTAACTTATTTCAATAAACTCGCCTACCAACAAGGATTTAGTGTATAGTTTCCAAATCCCTAGGCTTGTACTAGTCAGTACCAAAGCTGGGCGCAGCACAGCAACTGTCATCTGAGGAAGGAGACTGAGACGTGCATCCTGACTGCAGTACAGATAATTAATGATCGGGGCAGACTATCATCGGGTGGGCTGTAATGTGAAAATAACTGCAGATTATTGGCAAAAACAAAACCAGAAACAAAAAAACCACGAAGGGCCAGGTGTGATTTCTGCAGCAATTTGAGACCAAAAGGACAAAGTTTCACCCTCTCCCCTGGTCCAGGACTATACCCCGTCCTTGCAAGTTTCACAAAATCCTAATCTACAAATCATTTAAAACCATGCTCTCTGCTGAGTTATGTTTTTAGCTTTTCACCAAAGGAGGTCAACAGTCCAACAGATAGTTCCAAACCACTGTGTCTTTTATTTCGTAGCTGCTTGAGCGTCTGTTTTCAAGCTGGCAGAGAAGATTTCAAACTAGTTTGAAGAAAACAAATAGTAAAATGAATCTGACCTTTGATAGACTGGACACTGTGATTTCCACAACAACGAGGGGAGGGCAAAAAGGGAAGAAACATGTCTGGGAGGTTCCTTCTGACCCTCTTGCTCTGGGATCTCAAATTCCCTGGTCCCACCACCTACTTAATCGAGTACAAGACCACCGCTGTTATGATGTTAACGTGAACAGCCAGTTTAACGCGCTGTCAAAGGAGAAAAGCACGTATGCCCCAAGATATTACTACCGAAAAGAGAATGGGAAAGGGACCCAAACCTTCAGGAAACACAAATCAAATATGATCCTGATAAAGAAGTGGGAGCCAAGGAATCCTATAATATGAGCTGCTTATCCAAGATCACCCAGAGGTGCTAGGCACAAAGACTGGGTTCTGGTTGTGGGCAGACAACAGGAGTGACACATAAGATGAAAACAAACCACAAGGGAGTTTAGGAATTATTACAAGATCTGGCTTGATGCGAACTCTTCCCACAGATGAGCACTTATGGTTTGGCCGCCTGTATCTTGTTTTAAAATATTTCCAATGAAACATAACTGACTTTAGAAGAGTTACCCTACCCAAGTTTCTTTCCTAAACCAGAGAAGATTCAAAAGATAGCAGCAGTAGAATGTAGCGAAATGAAAGAGATAAAATATAACCCCAAAAATATTTAACACGTAAATTTATTACTTAGGGGAATTAGTCCATAAAACCACAATTGTTAATAACAAGATGAAAATCTTTAAATTATAAATAACAATTCTAGGTAAGGCCTTCTTCTTCCTTCCACAAAGCAAATCTTTTTATTTATGTATTTTAGAACTAAATCCACAAGCAAAAACCTCCCCTGACGTCAAGCGTAGGCAGAATATACAATTGGGATCTGCAATGTAGATAAAAGGCCAGAGAATTTCTCGGTGAGAAAAGAAATCTTCAAACCAGCTTGTTCCCCTAATTTCCCCCCTCACAGTCTTTCTTTTCCTTTCATGGTTTTTACAGAAAAGTCCTAATGATACATTTGTTACATTGGCATTATTCCCATGGCAATTGGCTATGATAGCAGAGTGACAGCTCTACAGAAAGATCAAGTGGTAAAAAGGGAGAGAGTGATGACTTAGAATTTTTCTCTTAAACCTCTTAAAACCCTAACCAGGCATGGCACCAGGGGAGGGAAAATTCCCTAGAAAAATCACACACTTCAAGTATCACTTTTACCATCTACTTGCACTTAGAATTTTTTGCACTGCTCTAGGCAACAAAGGGGAACATGCAGGAGAGGGGATCACTCCCCACAGGGACCAAAGTCACCCTCAGGCAGGGCTGCAGGCTTGCCATGGCAGGAGAGCAGTTTGAAGTACCACCCTGAAACCAGTGGAGAACCCACAAAAAGGACCTGATGCTGATCTAAGATCTATGGCCTTAAAACAAGAATGACAAAAAGAGGGATTTGATTCACACCGTTATAGGTGGTTCGTTACTTAAGTTTGAAATTAGTAACAATTAAACCAACAACTTGATGTTTTAACAAATTCAAAACATTTGCCAATTGCTTTCTCCAAGATGGCTTCCAAATAAACTAAGGGGGCCTTTACATGCATTGCTCTAGATGCTTTCATATACATTCTTTTACTCAACCCATGAAAACCCTCTGAAATAGGTTTAATTATTTCCATTTTGTTTTACAGAAATCAAAGTAGAAGTTCGAAGAGGCTAAATGGCTTCTAGGTCACAAAGCAAGCAAAATGTGGAGCCTTCATTCAAACCAATTTTCTCCAAATTTAGGAGTTTATTCCTTAAAATTCGGTCCTCACTTTACAAGTAATACATGTAAATAGTAGAAAAAAGTTTAAATTATCAATGCAAGAACAATTAAATAATGTGGAGAATAAAGGGAAAAAGATTAATTACTGGCAATGCCACCACCCAGAGAAACCATTTCTATAATTTTAGCATATGATCTTTTCTCCATATACAGACATGTAAACACATTTTAAAATAATAATGGTATCACACAATATAGTCTATTTCCATTCAATAAACAAAGCTCTACATCAATGAATCCCAAACAGAGAAGGTGAGAGATAACACCTCAGAAGGCATATCACAACCTGGGGGGAGTCACAGAGTTGAAGAAGCACTTCTGTTGGCTTGGTAATAGATATGACAGAAAATTAAGTTTGAGAAAGTCTTATTCGTCAAACTGACCTACAGAAAGTTAGAGGTAATACAGCTTCCGAACAATAGTACGAGAGAACATTCATTTCCTTACACTCCCTCAGATACTACCACTGTTCTTCACGTCTGCTAGTCTTATAATCACTGCTTGTTGAAGGTCACCCAGACATTAAGTGGCAGAGTCAAGCTGTGAATCCAAGCACTCTGACTCCAGCCTCTAATTCTTAACCACTAGAGTAGAAAACTACATAAAATAGTATCTATTTTCATGTGCATTTCTCTCACTTCTAATAAGGCTGTACTATTTTTTATGTTAGCTATTTCTTCTATCAGTAGAATTTATTTCTCCTTTTTATACTAATTACAAGACCTCTTTATAAAGTCAGGCTAATAACTTTTTCTTTGTCATATATGCTGCAAATATTTTTTCACAGTTTATTGCTTCTCGTTTAACTCTACGTGGTCAAATCTATCATTTCTCCCGGCTTTATGGCTTCTGGCTTCAAAGGCATGCCCTTTCTAAGGGCATGCCCTTCTCCCCAAGATTATGAAACTACTGACTTACATTTAAGAAAACTTTTTTACATTATCACATTTAACCTATAGAGAATTTATTTTGGAATGAAGACTAAGAATTTAAATTTGATTTTCCCAAATGTTTTGGCAATGGTCCCAACGTTTTCTGGCTAATTCATTCTTTCCCACACTTATCTGAGATGTCAAAATTTTGTTATACTGTGAAATTTCTTTTAGTTGGTTTTTGGATTTTCCATGGAGCTATCTGTCAATTCCTATATCAATACCAGTCTATTATACTAATTATAGTTTTATGCTTAACAACAAGCAGTTGTTAAGTGCCACCTGCTATAATAATATAATAGCAATTGAAGAAATAAATGCCAAATTGAAAATTGTTTTTCCAAATAACAGCAATCAATCTCATGTATTCACAATAAGGAAAGACACTGAATCTAGCCAATAGTGTAGACTTAAACACAGTGAACAAGTCTGACGTTATACAACATGGTATTTAAAATCATATTTAAATTGGAAGATATGTCAGGAACCCACTTTAGCCACATGTGTCATTTAAAAATGAATTCCTGACAGATGTGACTAAAATAACTCAATAAAACACCTGTCAAAAAAATGTAAGGCTTCCTAACATGGACTTCATGAACTTTAGAGTGATCCTTAACCCGTGCATATAAAAAAATTAGAAAGTAAGTATGATTTGTGCTGTTTCATTAGAGTCACTGACCACAAAGGCATGTCAGAGGCATAATGCCTTCAACTGCTCACATCTCGCTCACAAACTTCATCCAACTGCCACATCATTTGTAAGTGTACACATAAGTAGAATTATAGTGACATCTAATGGTCATAAAACATGTCACACAGCACTTCTTTAAAACTACATGCATATTCCAAGTTGAAAGGCTAAATCAGGCAATTTTTCAACTGTACACACTAGGCTCCTATTTGAAATTCCATGACTTGGTCGGCCCCGAGTGATCCGGATGACTAACAGAAACTACGCTGCATGTTACACAAACAACATCTCACTTCATTATTCCACATGAGTTCTACCAGGCCCTATTCTCTTAAACTATCTGCTCAAATGATGCTGATATGAGTAAGTAGGTTATTAAGTGAGTAATAACCTGTCAATCACTTAAAATAACCCTCCGTAGAATTCTGAGCATACCTTCTGGAAAGAACTATTTGCATTCTGAATGTTTGGAGAGCAGATATCTACTTCCCTGGGTCAAATGATCTGGATCTACATCATTCTTGTCCTCTTCCTCTGAATAATTATACGGTAGTGTAAAGAGCACCAAGGGTACCATTTACATTGCATTAAGTTATCCAAATATAATCAGCCAGGTATCACCATACAGGCCAGGAAAGCCAGGGCCCCCTCCAACTCTACATGGCACGCACACTCCTTCTCACCGATTCCAGCTGCTTTCAGGGTGCTGTCTTCTTTTAACAGGAGGCTGTCATCATCTTCCAAACTCAACACAAGTTCATTCGTCTAGAAAGAAAGAAAATCTGCATTTTACCAGTACTTATATGTGTTTCATACTTGGTAAGATTCCTCAAAGACAACTGAATTGGTACTTCGGGTCACAGCAATAATTTACATTCTGCTCCCATCATTGTAGGGAGAGAAGTGAACAGATACACAGCGAGTACCTGCTAAATGCACACACTCCATAAAGCACTGGGGAGACAGTGCTAGAACACAGAGCTTTGGAGCTGGAGATGGGTTAAAACTCAGGTTCCACCAATATCCAGCTGCGTGGTCTCAACAACCACCTCTTAGAGGTCTCAACAAACAAACCTCTCTTAGAGGTGCTCTTATTGTGCTCATCTGTTAGAAAACAAAAAAAGTAGGGGGAGGGATGCATCTTCTTACTACCCTGTGGAGAGGATGAAAAGAGATGAAGCATATAAAACCCTCAGGACAGTGTCAGCCACACAGGGAGTACTGTTAGCTGTCACTGTTTTGTTATCATCATCATCATCACATCCTCACAATAATCCAGGAGGAATCAGAGAGGTTAAGATATAGGCCCAGAGTATATGGCTAGTCAGCCAGGGGGCTGAGGTTCCAGCTTTGGCCAGTCTTTTTTTTTGTTTTTGAATTTTATTTAGTTTTTTATACAGCAGGCTCTTATTAGTCATCCATTTTATACACATCAGTATATACATGTCAATCCCAATCTCCCAATTCATCACACCACCACCGTCCCCCGTGGCTTTCCCCGCTTGGTGTCCATACGTTTGTTCTCTACATCTGTGCCTCAACTTCTGCCCTGCAAACTGGTTCATCTGTACCATTTTTCTAGGTTCCACATGTATGCGTTAATACGTGATATTTGTTTTTCTCTTTCTGACTTACTTCACTCTGTATGACAGTCTCTAGATTCATCCACGTCTCTACAAATGACTCAATTTCATTCCTTTTTATGGCTGAGTAATATTCCATTGTATACATGTACCACAACTTCTTTATCCATTCGTCTGTTGATGGGCATTTAGGTTGTTTCCATGACTTGGCTACTGTAAATAGTGCAGCAATGAATATTGGGGTGCATGTGTCTTTTTGAATTATGATTTTCTCAGGGTATATGTCCAGTAGTGGGATTGCTGGGTCATATGGTAATTCTATTTTTCATTTTTTAAGGAACGTCCATACTGTTCTCCATAGTGGAGAACAGTAGGAATTTACATTCCTACCAACAGTGCAAGAGGGTTCCCTTTTCTCCACACCCTCTCCAGCATTTGTTGTTTGTAGATTTTTTGATGATGGCCATTCTGACTGGTGTGAGGTGATACCTCATTGTAGTTTTGACTTGCATTTCTCTAATAATTAGTGATGCTGAGCAGCTTTTCATGTGCCTCTTGCCCATCTGTATGTCTTCTTCAGAGAAATGTCTACTTAGGTCTTCTGCCCATTATTTGATTGGGTTGTTTGTTTTTTTAATATTGAGCTGCATGAGCTGTTTATATATTTTGGAGATTAATCCTTTGTCTGTTGATTCGTTTGCAAATATTTTCTTCCATTCTGAGGGTTGTCTTTTCGTCTTGTTTGTAGTTTGCATTGCAAAAGCTTTGAAGTTTCATTTGGTCCCATTTGTTTATTTTTGTTTTTATTTCCATTACTCTAGGAGGTGGATGAAAAAAGATCTTGCTGTGATTTCTGTCAAAGAGTGTTCTTCCCATCTTTTCCTCTAAGAGTTTTATAGTGTCCAGTCTTACATTTAGGTCTTGAATCCATTTTGAGTTTATTTTTGTGTATGGTGTTGGGGAGTGTTCTAATTTCATTCTTTTACATGTAATTGTCCAGTTTCCCCAGCACCACTTATTGAAGAGGCAGTTGTCTTTTCTCCATTGTATATCCTTGCCTCCTTTGTCATAGATTAGTTGACCATAGGTGCGTGGATTTATCTCTGGGCTTTCTATCCTGTTCCATTGATCTATATTTCTGTATTTGCAAAAACAAAAACAGTCTGACTTCTGAGAGAAGCAAACTTGCCTCTGCTGAAAGTCCACATATCTAAACACCTTGCTGACAAACACTTGGTCCCATGTCATGTTAACTAACACTTCTCGTGTGATTTGGGGTGGGGGTAGATGAGATTGCTCTCCGATGCTATTCACAAATTCAGTTAAACATCATAAATACAGGAGGATTGCTATCTGCCCGTAAACGGCACCTAGTAGTGAGCACTAGTTGGGCACACAGTACCACCTGTCAAGCAGAACGCAGCTGTTTAGTGACGGATTCTCTTTCTAGAATATGGCTGAGAGGGAGGCTCAACAATAAGACCTCTCAGCAGCCAAAAGAGCTGACCCAGAAGCCATGCTCCAAAGCTTCACTCACTAGAGAGCACAGGGGCTTCAACTCCAAAACACACAGATTCAAAGGGGGAAAAAGAACTTCACTAAAGACATCATTAGTTAATTGATTTAATATTTATTTATTAAATAAATAAATATCTATTTAATAAATATTTATTAAATAAATAAATATCTATTTAATAAATATTTATTAAATAAATAAATATCTATTTAATAAATATTTATTAAATAAATAAATATCTATTTAATAAATATCTATTTATTAAATAAATAAATATCTATTTAATAAATATTTATTTATTGAATAAATAAATAATTAATATTTATTTAAGAAATATGCACCAGGTCTTAGTTGCAGCACACAGGACGCTCCATGCTGCACGCGGGATCTTCGTTGCAGGCTGCGGGGTCTTTAGTTTTGCAGCATGTGGGATCTAGTTCCCTGACCAGGGATTGAACCCAGGCCTCCTGCATTGGGAGCGCGGAGTCTAAAGAAATCATTTTAGAATAGGTAATACGTACTCACAGTACAAAATTCTCCAAGTACATAGGGACAGAGTGAGAAGTAGTCTCCTCCCAACCCCATCCAACTAGTTCTTCTCCAGAGAATTTGTACTAATTCTTATGTATCCTTCCAGAGACTGTCCCTGTATGTGTACATGCAGGTGGAGGTGGAGATGTGCATGTAAACTTTTTCACACAAATAATGGCATATTATATGCTGTGTTCTAACACCTTACTTTTTTATCTTAAAATATCTTAAAGTCATTCAAAATCAGTGTAAGAGCTGCCTCATAATTTATCAAGGTTGCAGCATATTCCAATTAAAGTATTAACTCTCCCTCTCTGTCCCTATTGATGGACATTCAGGTTGTTTCCTATGTCTTCCTACCATACACAATCCTGCAACAAATATCCTTGCACATATATTATTTTGCATAAGTTTTATCTGTAAGATAAATTCCTAGAAGTAGAACTGTTGAGTCAGAGAGTAAGGGCAATTTTTATTTTGACAGATACCGCCAAATTACTCTCCAAAGAAGCAGTACCCATTTATACCAATGCTACCCATCACTGAGAGTCCCTGTTTCCCACACCCTCACCAACACAGTGTATTATCAAAATCTTTTGATCTCTGCCAATCCAGCAGATATAAATTAAGTATAGTCTTAATTTGTATTTATTTTAAGTAAAGATTTGAATATTTTATATTTTTTGAGAAACTTGTAGGATAATTTTTTAAATGGAATTGTAAAATTAGGCCTTTTCTGTAATATAAGTTAGAAAATTTTCTCTTAGTTTTTCAGTTGTTCCTTCATTTTTCTTATAGTGTCTTTTTTTAAAAAGAAGGTGCTGAGTGTCTGTTGAATGAATTAATGAATAAAGTAAAATGTATCAATCTTTTATTTTCCTATCATATTTGGACCTTCAGTCTAAGATTACTTTTAAAATTCCATGTTTACTTCAAATATTTTAATTAATTTCATCTTTTAAACTTTTAATCATAGAGATTTCAAACATACAACGTATACAGAATAGTACAATTAACCCTCCTGTACCCATCACGTGGCCTGAACAAATTATTCACTCATGTTAATCTATTTCATTTCTACCCTCACCTGTGGGTTTCATCTTTGATTTATGTCATTAACCCAATGAGTACTTATTTTGGCATAAAGAAAAGGATATGGATTCAATTTAACTGTTTTCTAGATGTCTACCTAGTTCTTCCAATAACATTTACTGAATCCTCCATATTTTCTCCATAAATTTGAAATGCAATATTTAATATATATTAAATTCCTATATATAATAAGGTCTATTTTGGGGCTTCTAATTCTGTGCCATTGAACTAACAGTTCATGTGACAATACCACACCATTTTAATTAGTATAGTTTTATAAAAAGTCTTAATATGTGCCAGGGTTAGTCACTTTCATTTCTCTTTTTTCTGACTATTCTTCATTATTTATTTTTTGCATGTTAGTTTTATAATCAGTTTCTTTATCTCACATCTACACACACACATATATATACAATATATATACATATATATACAAATACATATATACACACAACTGTAGAATTTTATTTTGATGGCATTAAGTTTGTAAATTAACTATGAGAGAACTGACATCTTCTTGCTGTTGCATCTTCCCATCCAAATATCCTAATATTTCCACTTAAGTCTCATCTTGTACCCCTCTTTACATGCTTTACTTTTTTGTTAAATTGAGGTAGAATTTCACATAAAGAAAATGCATATATCTTAAGAGAAGTTCAGCTCAATGAGTCTGGACAACTGAATACCCTCACTGGCATTTTAAAGTCTTCTTCTTAAAGATCTTGCATATTTCTTACTGAGTTTATTCCAGAGTGTGACTTCTTCCTTTCATATATTTTTAACAAGGATAGCTATCTGGTTTCCAAACTCACAAAATATAAGATAGAAATTATGGTTTCTCTTTCAAATCTTTTTGATAGGAATTATGACTTTACAAGTAGCCTACTGATTATAATCAAAATACAGACACACAAATACATTTTCTTGATAAAAAATAAATCATATTATGGTAATTATTTGTAACTATTGATTCATTCAATAAACACTGAGCTCATCATCCAAACAGGAGGCTCTGGTGGGAAGGTATCCAGTCACCTTTTTATTGTGATGGCAAGAAATTTCTGTGTATACCTGGTAATTGTAATTAAGAAAGTCTTTGGACCTAGAAAATTTGGGAAATGGGGAAAATGCCTTTCGTGCACAAGTTCATTAAGATACAGGAGTTATTTGGAAGTCTCTCCCTTTGGCTAAGGAAGGAGATTAAAATTACAGGTGGGTTGGAAAACTGACAGTCTGAGCCAGTGATGCTTATAGGCCCTGCAAATGAGGAGTAGCATGCACATGGAAAAAAGAGAAAAATGTCTGGTAGTTGGAAAAGGCACAAATGAGGACGTGTGGGTAAAATTTTTAAGTCTTAAAACCGTATCTGTGAAAATATATTGACTTCTTCCTTACAAAAGTTAAAGTGGAAATTTGAAGAACCATCTCTGGGGTATATAGTCTGCACTTAACTAGAATGATTATGGTTTAGATGAAAGTTTATAAAGCCAGATTCCAGAAACATTCTAAGTGACTTAATTTGTTCTGGGACTCTTTCTTTAAGTAAATACATTGTTCAACTAAAAAATAGGCCCGAATTTTTCAACTCTAACATGCCAAGATGGAACATATATTTTAAATATAAGAAACAATTCTGAGATATTTCCAACTATAGCAGGAAAATTTCTTGATTTTTTAAAAATGTAATAATACTGATTATTTGAATATTATGAACTAGGTCTTCATTAAGGATAAAGGAATAATTTACTTATTATTCCTTTTAGGATACATGAGCTCCATGATGTAAAAATGCAACACTAAATGGAGAATGACAACCTTTTCAAAGAGCATACTGTTTCATTTTGACTTCATTTTATATATTTCCCTTCTACAATCAGACCAAGCTTCCTACTCTCCACGTTTTAGGGACAAGGTTGTAAAGGGTCCTGGCTTGGAGAAGAGAAAGTGGATGGAGTCTGTGGACAGATACAATTCTAGCATCGATACAAAGTACAGATCCCACACCACAGTCCCAGACACACACAAGCACTAAATTTTAAATAGTTTGACAATGGATACTGTCAAATTTGTATATATAATCCTCGGTATAAAAAAATAAAGTTACTGGAAAGACCCAGCTTGATTTTAGCCCAGGGAAACTGAGTTCAGATTTCTGACCTCCAGAACTATAAGAGAATAAATGTGTGTTGTTTTAAGCCATCAGAAAAAAAATGTTTTTGAGTTACTAATTCATAGTCAACAGACGTACCCTCAGGCCAACTTCTTTATGATCTTTTGTTATATGTTTATTTCAAAGCTGATTGAGTTTATGGAGGGCATCTATGACTAGAGAAGAGAATGAAATTAAATGAATTCATAAAATACTTCCTTCAAAAATTGTTATGGAAACACTCCTACGAATGAGGCATTGTGCTAGGTATTGGAGATATGAAGAATAAGATACAGTCCCTTGTCCTTGAGTAGTCTGTATAATAGAGAAGGTTATTACTTTACTGAGAAGTCTACACAAGGTCACTGAGATTCAAGAAAAAAGATCACTCTGGTCTATCTGTATGAGAAGCAAACATAAAAACATCGCTCTAAAAAGGTAAGAAAACAGAAACGGAAATATACTATAAACACATAACTAATCAGTCCTCTTTTGGGGAAGGCCATGTCCTCTGTGGAACTAATAGGTCTGTTCCCAAGAGCCACAGTCCGGGGCCTTCTCTTATACACCGGAAGAGTCAAATCAGAAAAAAACACGTTATTTTCATCTGCTTTTGGCTCTCTTCTTCTGGTACAGAATTAAGAAAATCAAAGAAATTGGACTGACAGATAATACTTGACTTCCTTTATATGTAACCTGAATTAATTTTACCACGTTTTATGCTTATTTTATGTTACACATTTGCTTGATATATAACGTTGCTTTTTTTTTAAATTAACACTTTCTTTTAAAGGATCTACTAACAGGAATATGACTTAGAGGTCTTTTTTTTTTTTTTCCTTTAATGGAAAAGTAAGGCTATAGAAAGGGTAGCTACAAAATTAAAAATGCTATTATAATGGAAAATATTTTAGAAGTACATGTGTTCATTCATTTATTCACTAAGTCAACCAAAATTGATTACTTGCTATGTGTGTGCCAGATACTGTACATACAAAACATACCTTTGATTTATGTGGTTGATGCACAATCTTTAGTTTATCTGAAAGAAAAAAAAAAAAACAAGTTGTCTTTTTACTAAAACTATTCTAAAACTTCATTTCAAACTATTAAAGTGAGATGGGGAGAAGGTGGCACCTATGAAATTGAGAAATCTGAGTCTTTGCCTTATGATCAGGTTCACTTAAACCTGTCGTACACAGTAAAGTAAAAATTACATTTGCATATCATTAAAATTAAAGATCACTGTATAAAGATATTTTAAAGCACTGGCCTTTGACACACACAACTGTGTTTGTACCATAACCTGAAGTCAACTCAGCACAGTTTCCCTTAGAAGACAGGTGAATGACATTATTCTACCCTGTTTGTTAGAGTCGCTAAATGCTAAGATTAGCAAATAAGGTTTAAAAAAAACAGTCTGTCTCAAATTAAGACAGACTTTGTTAATGTCTAGTACTACTACTATTACTAATCTATTAATCTCTCAGAATAGATTCAGTGACAGCAGGTCAAATCATACCAACAAGTTGCTACCACTCTCAGAATTCAAACACCATCAAGGATCACTGGTAATCTGAGCAAGGCTGCTAATACCCAAAGACTACTACTGTTTCCTGGTTTGGAAATACTACACAGGCTCACACCATCTAATCTGCTTTACTCAATTCAGAAAGTATCCAATTCTCCACTCAGTTTTATCTAATCATTTAATTAATGTATTATGATTACATGTGTTATTATGTCTGAATAAACTCTTAACCTTAAACTAAAATTCATTTCTATCAATCACGCTGTTTGATTCAACAAGGAATTCACTGAAATGAAATGAAACAAGATTAAAAAGGAACAAGATAAAACCCCAGAAAAGGGAGGAACCAAGATGGCGACCTAGAAGGACGTGCTCTCACTCTCTCTTGCGAGAACACCAGAATCACAACTAGCTGCTAGACAATCATCGACAGAAAGACACTGGAACTCACCAAAAAAGATACCCCACATCCAAAGACAAAGGAGAAGCCACAATGAGACGGTAGGAGGGGCGCAATCACAGTAAAGTCAAATCCCATAACTGCTGGGTGGGTGACTCACAAACAGGAGAACACTTATACCACAGAGTCCACCCACTGGAGTGAAGGTTCTGAGCCCAACGTCAGGCTTCCCAAGCTGGGGGTCTGGCAACAGGAGGAGGAATTCCTAGAGAATCAGACTTTGAAGCCTAGTGGGAATTGATTGCAGGACTTCAACAGGACTGGGGGAAACAGAGACTCCACTCTTGGAGGGCACACACAAAGTAGTGTGTGCATTGGGACCCAGGAGAAAGAGCAGTGACCCCATAGGAGACTGAACCAGACCTACCTGCTAGTGTTGGAGGGTCCCCTGCAGAGGCGGAAGGGGGTGGGGGGGCTCTGCTCACCGTGGGGACAACGACACAGACAGCAGAAGTTCTGGGAAGTACTCCTTGGCGTGAGCCCTCCCAGAGTCTGTCATTAGCCCCACCAAAGAGCCCAGGTAGGCTCCAGTGTTGGCTTGCCTCAGGCCAAACAACGAACAGGGAGGGAACCCAGCCCCACTGATCAACAGTCAAGTGGATTAAAGTTTTACTGAGCTCTGCCCACCAGAGCAACAGTCAGCTCTACCCACCAGCAGTCCATCCCATCAGGAGACATGCAAAAGCCTCTTAGATAGCCTCATCCACCAGAGGGCAGACAGCAGAAGAAAGAAGAACTACAATCCTGCAGCCTGTGGAACAAAAACCACATTCACAGAAAGATAGACAAGATGAAAAGGCAGACGGCTATGTACCAGATGAAGGAACAAGATAAAACCCCAGAAAAACAACTAAATGAAGTGTATATAGGCATCCTTCCAGAAAAAGAATTCAGAATAATGATAGTGAAGATGATCCAGGACCTTGGAAAAAGAATGGAGACAAAGATCGAGAAGATGCAAGAAATGTTTAACAAACATCTACAAGAATTAAAGAACAAACAAACAGAGATGAACAAGACAATAACTGAAATGAAAACTACACTAGAAGGAATCAATAGCAGAATAACTGAGGCAGAAGAACAGATAAGTGACCTGGAAGACAGAATGGTGGAATTCACTGCTGTGGAACAGAGTAAAGAAAAATGAAAGAAAAGAAATGAAGACAGCCTAAGAGACCTCAGGGACAACATTAAACGCAACAACATTAGCATTATAGGGGTCCCAGAAGGAGAAGAGAGACACAAAGGACAAGAGAAAATATTTCAAGAGATTATAGTCGAAAACTTCCCTAACATGGGAAAGGAAATAGCTACCCAAGTCCAGGAAGTGCAGAGAGTCCCATACAGGATAAACCCAAGGAGAAACACGCCGAGACACGTAGTAATCAAACTGGCAAAAATTAAAGACAAAGAAAAATTATTGAAAGCAGCAAGGGAAAAACGACAAATAACATACAAGGGAACTCCCATAAGGTTAATAGCACACTTCTCAGCAGAAACTCTACAAGTCAGAAGGGAGTGGCATGATATACTTAAAGTGATGGAAGGGAAGAACCTACAACCAACATTACTCTACCCGGCAAGGATCTCATTCAGATTTGATGGAGAAATCAAAAGCTTTACAGACAAGCAAAAGCTAAGAGAATTCAGCACCACCAAACCAGCTCTACAACAAATGCTAAAGGAACTTCTCTAAGTGGGAAACACAAGGGAAGAAAAGGACCTACAAAAATAAACCCAAAACAATTAAGAAAATAGTCATAGGAACATACCTATCGATAATTACCTTAAATGTGAATGGATTAAATGCTCCAACCAACAGACACAGGCTTGCTGAACGGATACAAAAACAAGACCCATATATATGCGGTCTACAAGAGACCCACTTCAGACCCACGGACACATACAGACTGAAAGTGAGGGGATGGAAAATGATATTCAATGCAAATGGAAATCAAAAGAAAGCTGGAGTAGCAATACTCATGTCAGATAAAATACACTTTAAAACAAAGAATGTTACAAGAGACAAGGAAGGACACTACATAATGATCAATGGATCAATCCAAGAAGAAGATATAACAATTATAAATATATATGCACCCAACATAGGAGCACCTCAATACATAAGGCAACTGCTAACAGCTATAAAAGAGAAAATCGACGGTAAAACAATAATAGTGGGTGACTTTAACATCTCACTTACACCAATGGACAGATCATCCAAAATGAAAATAAATAAGGAAACAGAATCTTTAAATGACACAACAGACCATATAGATTTAATTGATATTTATAGGACATTCCATCCAAAAATAGCAGATGACACCTTCTTCTCAAGTGCGCATGGAACATTCTCCAGGATAGATCCCATCTTGGGTCACAAATCAAGCCTCAGTAAATTTAAGAAAACTGAAATCATAGCAAGCATCTTTTCTGACCACAATGCTATGAGATTAGAAATCAATTACAGGGGAAAAAAACGTAAAAAACACAAACACATGGAGGCTAAACAATACGTTACTAAATAACCAAGGGATTACTGAAGAAATCAAAGGGGAAATCAAAAAACAGCTAGAGACAAATGACAATGAAAACACGACGATCCTAAACCTATGGGATGCAGCAAAAGCAGTCTTAAGAGGGAAGTTTATAGCTATACAAGCCTACCTCAAGAAACAAGAAAAATCTCAAATAAAAAATCTAACCTTACACCTAAAGGAACTAGAGAAAGAAGAAGAAACAAAACCCAAAATTAGCAGAAGGAAAGAAATCATAAAGATCAGAGCAGAAATGAATGAAATAGAAACAAAGAAAACAATAGCAAAGATCAATAAAACTGAAGGCTGGTTCTTTGAGAAGATAAACAAAATTAACAAACCATTAGCCAGACTCATGAAGAAAAAGAGAGGACTCAAATCAATAAAATTAGAAATGAAAATGGAGAAGTTACAACAGACACCACAGAAATACAAAGCATCCTAAGAGACTACTACAAGCAACTCTATGCCAATAAAATGGACAACCTGGAAGAAATGCACAAATTCTTAGAAAGGTATAACCTTCCAAGACTGAACCAGGATGAAACAGAAAATGTGAACAGACCAATCACAAGTAATGAAATTGAAACTGTGATTAAAAATCTTTCAACAAACAAAAGTCCAGGACCAGATGGCTTCACAGGTGAATTCTATCAAACATTTAGAGAAGAGCTAACACCCATCCTTCTCAAACTCTTCCAAAAAATTGCAGAGGAAGGAACACTCCCAAACTCATTCTATGAGGCCACCATCACCCTGATACCAAAACCAGACAAAGATACTACAAATAAGAAAATTACAGACAAATATCACTGATGAATACAGATGCAAAAATCCTCAACAAAATACGAGCAAACAGCATCCAACAGCACATTAAAAGGATCATACACCATGATCAAGTGGGATTTATCCCAGGGATGAAAGGATTCTTCAGTATACGCAAATCAATCAATGTGATACACCATATTAACAAATTGAGGAAAGAAAAACCATATGATCATCTCAATAGATGCAGAAAAAGCTTCTGACAAAATTCAACACCCATTTATGATAAAAACTCTCCAGAAAGTGGGCATAGAGGGAACCTACCTCAACATAATAAAGGCAATATATGACAAACCTACAGCAAACATCATTCTCAATGGTGAAAAACTGAAAGCATTTCCTCTAAGATTGGGAATGAGACAAGGATGTCCACTCTCACCACTAGTATTCAACATAGTTTTGGAAGTCCTAGCCACGGCAATCAGAGAAGAAAAAGAAATAAAAGGAATACAAATTGGAAAAGAAGAAGTAAAACTGTCACTGTTTGCAGGTGACATGATACTATACACAGAGAATCGTAAAGATGCCACCAGAAAACTACTAGAGCTAATCAATGAATTTGGTAAAGTTGCAGGATACAAAATAAATGCACAGAAATCTCTTGCATTCCTATACACTAATGATGAAAAATCTGAAAGAGAAATTAAGGAAACACTCCCATGGACCACTGCTACAAAAAGAATAAAATACCTAGGAATAAACCTACCTAGGGAGACAAAAGAACTGTATACAGAAAACTATAAGACACTGATGAAAGAAATTAAAGATGATACCAAGAGATGGAGATATATACCATGTTCTTGGATTGGAAGAATCAATATTGTGAAAATGACTATACTACCCAAAGCAATTTACAGATTCAATGCAATCCCTATCAAATTACCAATGGCATTTTTTACAGAACTAGAACAAAATATCTTAAAATTTCTATGGAGACACCAAAGACCCTGAATAGCCAAAGCAGTCTTGAGGGGAAAAAACGGAGCGGGAGGATTCAGACTCCCTGACTTCAGGCTATACTACAAAGCTACAGTAATCAAGACAATATGGTACTGGCACAAAAACAGAAACATAGTTTAATGGAACAAGATAGAAAGCCCAGAGATAAACCCACGCACCTATAGTCAAGTAATCTATGACAAAGGAGGCAAGGATATACAATGGAGAAAAGACAGTCTCTTCAATAAGTGTTGCTGGGATAACTGGACAGCTACAGGTAAAAGAATGAAATTAGAACACTCCATAACACCATACACAAAAATATACTCAAAATGGATTTGAGACCTACATGTTAGACCGGACTCTATAAAACTCTTAGAGGAAAACATAGGAAGAACACTCTTTGACAGAAATCACAGCAAGATCTTTTTTCATCCACCTCCTAGAGTAATGGAAATAAAAACAAAAATAAACAAATGGCACCATATGAAACTTCAAAGCTTTTGCACAGCAAAGGAAACCATAAATAAGACGAAATAACAACCCTCAGAAAGGGATAAAATATTTGTAAATGATTCAACAGACAAAGGATCAATCTCCAAAATATATAAACAGCTCATGCAGCGCAATATTAAAGAAACAAACAACCCAATCTGAAAATGGGCAGAAGACCTAAGTAGACATTTCTCTAAAGAAGACATACAGATGGACAAGAAGCACATGAAAAGCTGCTCAACATCACTAATTATTAGAGAAATGAAAATCAAAACTACAATGAGGGGCTTCCCTGGTGGTGCAGTGGTTGAGAGTCCGCCTGCTGATGCAGGGAACATGGGTTCGTGCCCTGGTCTTGGAAGATCCCACATGCCGCGGAGCGGCTGGGCCCGTGAGCCATGGCCGCTGAGCCTGCGCGTCCAGAGCCTGTGCTCCGCAATGGGAGAGGCCACAACAGTGAGAGGCCCGCATACAGCAAAAAAAAAAAAAAAAAAACTACAATGAGGTATCACCTCACACCGGTCAGAATGGCCATCATCAGAAAATCTACAAACAACAAATGCTGAAGAGGGTGTGGAGAAAAGGGAACCTTCTTGCACTGTTGGTGGGAATGTAAATTGATACAGCTGCTATGGAGAACAGTATGGAGGTTCCTTCAAAACTAAAAATAGAATTACCGTATGATCCAGCAATCCCACTACTGGGCATATACCCACAGAAAACCATAATTCAAAAAGACGCATGCACCCCAATATTCATTGCAGCACTATTTACAATAGCCAGGTCATGGAAGCAACCTAAATGCCCATTGACAGATGAATGGATACAGAAGTTGTGGTACATATATACAATGGAATATTACTCAGCCATAAAAAGGAATGAAATTGGGTCATTTGCTGAGACATGGATGGACCTAGAGACTGTCATACAGAGTGAAGTAAGTCAGAAAGAGTAAAACAAATATCATATATTAACGCATGTATGTGGCACCTAGAAAACTGGGCCAGATGAACCGGTTTGCAGGGTAGAAGTTGAGATACAGATGTAGAGAACAAAGGTATGGACACCAAGGGGGGAAAGCGGCAGGGGGGGTGGGGATGGTGGTGTGCTGAATTGGGCGATTGTGATTGACATGTATACACTGATGTGTATAAAGCTGATGACTAATAAGAACCTGCTGTATAAAAAAATAAATAAAATAAAATTCAAAAATTAACAAAAAACAATTAATACTAAACTTTCTTTGGGTTATTTGTATGGAAATATGTTAATATAAATGTTTCAGACATTACATGAAATTCCTAAAAATCTTATATGTTCTTGTATAATGTTATAAGTCATAATTCTAGTTATTATTTTAAAATGTATATCTCAGAAATAACTAAATTTCTTTGTCAAATCCATTATTATGAACTTTCATCAAATCTTTAACCGTGGTCATTTTTAAGTCTTTTGTCATTTACAGACAGTTCTGGGTGTACTCTGATGCTTTTGCAAAAATGTTCCTATAAAAGGGTTTCATCTTCAAGGAATTCATGGAAAAGACTCTGACAAGCACAGGTTTCTGGTAACTGACTATACTGCTGAACTGAATGAATAAGCATTTTCAGAACCCTAATGGAAAACTGATGAATTCATAAAAGTGCTAACAAAAGATCAAGATGAAAAAAAATTAATTACATGGGACTGAGTGAACTGATGAGGATGATTATAATTTTTGTGACTTTCTGTTTGAATAAAAAAAATATCTGTTTAAAAACAACAAACCTTGATTTAACTATGTTCTAATAATACAGAAGAACAGGGTTCCTATTCAGTTAAGAACGAGCACCCTGAATTACCCATTATTTTAAATAGTCAACTTTCAATTACCTATTGCAATTTTTTATATAAGGTCAGCCTAATCCCTGGACTATATGTATTGTTAAGAAATAAAAATAAATCTAACCTAATTGAAATACACACACTTAGGATGTAAATATGCCACAACTGCTAAAAATAAGCTTACAATGTACACAAGAAAATAAACAAATGTGACTTGTGTGACTTGTGTGACTATTATACTTGTGTGACTTGTGTGACTTGTGTGACAAATGTGACTTGTGTGACTATTATACTGAGTTACCTATTACACTCTTTTTCTCACTGCAAATATATATCAGTTTGTTACTGGAGACTAAAGAAGCCAACAGTAGTTTTTTTTTTAAACAAAAGGACCTTGCAATCAACTTGCAAAACTGTAGTTTGACCTTGCCAAATGTTAATCATGTTCTATATATTTTGCTAACAAGTCTTTAAATTAGAAATATCTTTGTTCTGATAGGTTCTAGAACCCCACAAGAAGGAGGCCACATTTTTAAGAAATGTGGTGAAGAAAATTTAAGAAATTTTCACCGGATTTTTCTCTCCAACAGAAATTGGTAAGACTTGGGAAGAAGGTAAGAAAGGAGAAATGACAAGCTAGCAAAAGATGTTGTATTAATGTCTCTTTCTTTGTTAAATCATCTCTTTCACTTGTTTTTCCCTCTTAAAAAAATAATCTTCATTATTAACAGAAACAACTTCTGTGGATATTGTTTCCTTAATGCAAATTCCTTGAGGAAAGCAACCTCATAAAAATAAAAACAAGATCTTATGTTTGTGGAGTATGTAATGTGTTCACACGTGCATTGTTTAATCTAATCTCACACAGCCTTAGAAACAAACAGGATTAGCAGTCCCACACTGCACAACAATCAACATTTACTGCACACATGCACCATGCCTAAATGATAAGGATTTAGAAATAAAACAACATCCCCTGTGCTTTATGAACACACTGTCTGGCCAGGGTAAATCAGTAATAGATGTAGATGCCAATTAAATGGGAGGAAGGGCTCTGAGAAATCTCAGACTCTTGGTGGCCTGGCAGAGAGAACTGGACCTTTGTCCAAGGGCACAGAAATGGCAACTAACAAAAATGAAATCTGAGTCTGTGCCCTTTCCACTCCCCAACACCCAGTGTGTTCAATCCCATAGAGTGTAGCAATACTGCAGGACAAGGACAGGTGAGAAAGTAACACTTCAGCCTTTCTTGTCAAACACAAAGTGGCAGATTGTTAAAGAGCCAAATAAAGACAGTCAGTTGAAATCTATCAAAGCCATGGCGGTTCTCTAATTTCTTCACAGATAAATGTATCATTTTTCCTGTCAGTTCATCTGAGTAGTATAGAAATAACAGGACAAGAGAATGTTAATAAGGTAGAATAATATGAGAGGTACATTATCCACTACCATGGAAAAAGAAAAAGGAACAAGGAAGAAAAACAAAATCAACTGGAAAACAATGTTTAAAATGGCAATAAATACCCATCTATCGATAATTACCTTAAATGTCAATGGACTAAATGCTCCAATCAAACGACATAGAGTGAAAGGCTGGATAATAAAACAAGAGCCTACAGTATGCTGCCTACAAGGGACCCACTTTAGGGTGAAGGACACACATAGATTGAAAGTGAGGGGATGGAAAAAGATATTTCATGCATGGAACCATAAAAGACCCAGAACTGCCAAAGCAATCCTGAGGAAAAGGAACAAAGCAGGAGGCATAACCCTTCTAGACTTCAGACAATACTACAAAGCTACAGTAATCAAAACGGTGTGATACTGGTACAAAAACAGACATATGGATCAATGGAACAAAATAGAGAGCCAAGAAATAAACCCACACACCTACAGTCAATTAATCATTGACAAAGTAGGCAAGAATACAAAATGGGAAAAAGTCTCTTCAGCAAGTGGCGCTGGGAAAGTTGGATAGCTGCATGTAAATCAATGAAGTTAGAACACACCCTCACACCATGTACAAAAATAAACTCAAAATGGCTTAAAGACTTAAACATAAGACAATACACCATAAAACTCCTAGAAGAAAACATTCTCTGACATAAATCATACCAATGTTTTCTTAGGTCAGTCTCCCAAGGCAATAGGCAATAGAAAAATAAACAAATGGGACCTAATCAAACTTACAAGCTTTTGCACAGCAAAGGAAACCAGAAACAAAATGAAAAGACAATCTACAGAATGGGAGAAAATATTTGCAAATGATGCAACCAACAAGGGCTTAATTTCCAAAATATACAAACAGCTCATACAACTCATCAATAAAAAACCAAACAACCCAATCAAAAAATGGGCAGAAGACCTAAATAGACATTTCTCCAAAGAAGACATACAGATGGCCAATAGGCACATGAAAAGATGCTCAACATCACTAATTATTAGAGAAATGTAAATCAAAACTACAACTAGTACCACCTCACACCGGTCAGAATGGTCATCATTAAAGTCTATAAATAACAAATGCTGGAGAGGGTGTGAAGAAAGGGGAACCCTCCTACACTGTTGGTGGGAATGTAAGTTGGTACAGCCACTATGGAAAACAGTATGGAGGTTCCTCAAAAAACTAAAAAATAGAACTACCGTATGATCCAACAATCCCACTCCTGGGCATATATCCGGACAAAACTATAATTCAAAAAGATACATCCACCCCTATGTTCATAGCAGCACTATTCACAATAGCCAAGACATGGAAACAACCTAAATGTCTACTGACAGAGGAATGGATAAAGAAGACATGGTACATGTATACAATGGGATACTACTCAGCCATAAAAAAGAACGAAACAATGCCATTTGCAGCAACATGGATGCAACTAGAGATTATCACACTAAGTAAGTCAGAAAGAGAAAGACAAATACCATATGATATCACTTATATGTGGAATCTAAAATATGACCCAAATGAACCCTATCTACAAAGCAGAAACAGACTCACAGACATAGAGAACAGACTTGTGGTTGCCAAGGGGGAGCAGTGTGGGGGAGGGATGGACTGAGAGTTTTGGAGTTAGTAGATGCAAACTATTACGTATAGAATGGATGGGCAACAAGGTCCTACTATATTCAATGTACTGGGATAAACCATAATGGAAAAGAATATAAAAAAGAATGTATATATATGTATAACTGAGTCACTCTGCTGCACAGCAGAAATTAACATAACATTGTCAATCAACTATACTTCAATTAAAAAATAAACAAATAAAACAAAAATCTTTTAAAGCTACTTCAGGCAAATGAAAAGGACAAGAAAGCAGAGGTGGAAATACTTATATCAGACAAAATAGACTTTATAACAAAGGCCATAAAGAAAGAAAGGACACTGTATAATGATAAAAGGCTCAATACAAGAAGAGGATTACACTCACTAACATATATGCACCCGGGACTTCCCTGGTGGTCCAGTGGTTAAGAATCCGCCTTCCAACGCAAGGGACGTGGGTTCGATCCCTGGTCAGGGAACTAAGATACCACATACTGCGGGTCAACTAAGCCCATGTGCTCTACAGCCTGCGCCCCACCTACTGAGCCCGCACGCCACGAGAGAGAAGCCCGCGCACTGCAACAAAGAGCCGATGCAGCCAAATTAATTAATTAATTAATTAATTTTAAAAAACATATAGCACACAATATAGGATCACATAAAAACACAAAACAAATACTAACATACATAAAGGGAAGAAATTGACAGGAATATATTATTTACCACCGTGATGATTAACAGTCAGATATTTTGATGATTTCATGATCTAAAACTGATCTTTTAAAATAACTTACATGGAACACAAGTTTGAATACACACCCACACCATGCAAAAAGGGAAACTATATGTAGCTATGCTAACTTTAAGTGGCATCTGCAGGCTGATTCAAGTTTAAGGTTATATTTCAAGGCATGATACTTTGAAAGCCATGAAAGACGAAAGTGGAGAAGTTTCATATTTAATTAATCATGCTTTTTATTCCTCTCTCTTATTCAATATTTAGTATGTAAATTCTTTAAGTCCAATAAATCAAAGTACTTTCCACTCAGTGTCTTTAACTTCTGCTTGACTACCCCTTGTGACCTCACAATTAGTCTCTGGATATTAAAATGCATACACACGGTGAAGATTGTGATTTCAAAGTATTTTAGGTCAGAAGTTGCTCTACCAAATGGCAGCAGAATTAAAAACCACTCCAAAAATGATCTAGGGTAATAAAAAATTTATGCTTTAAAAATGTCTGCACCAATTAACAGAAATATTTATTAGGTGCATTGTAATTCTCAAGTGAAGTCTCAGATGCAAAGTTTGGTGAGTGGCACTACGCGGAAGGTTAATAACGGTACCATCTTTATAATAAATAATGAAACCCAGCTTCTCGCCTTATTACTACATTTTAAAATCAATAATTGCAACATATAAAATTACTATGTAACATGCTCAAGTTACTGGCATCTAAAATGTTAAACCTCTTCTTATAATTCCTAGTCTTTAATCATTTCTTCTTTTCTGATTACCTGACAAAGAAATTCATCTTAAACAGCTTGCCAAACATGCTATTCCTCACAAATAGGAGGAATATACAATTCATACACTTCCCTACACAATTACAATTTAATGATATACTAGAATTCCTATATTTCTAAATAACTTCCATAGTGGTTTTTATATACACAGAGTAAATTCATTTTTGAAAACCAAATTTAAAATTCACATCAATATAAAACTAATGTGAAATTATATTAATATATATCTTAAAAGACTAAGAAAAATTGGTTACCATATTTATAGTTTCTGAATGGTGGTGGCAGGCTGGTCCTCAAAGGGATATCTGTAAGAGAAAGATTATTTTTATTATAAAATATTCAAATAGACATAGTATTAAATGAATTAGCATTTTATTATACAATAGCATCTTATACATTTGAAATATACAGTATGTATGTGGGAGACATTATTATATAGTTGATGTTCATTTAGCACATGACTCTGAGAACCCCTTGGGGGGGTAAGTTAGTAGTGGAAACCAATGATCTAGAACGATCTTAATACTCTTACCAAATTTCAGACAACCTACCATGTAACAACTCTAACTCAGCAAAGAAAACAGAACAAAAACAAAGTAAAAAAAATTTTTAAACAGTGTCCCAAATAGTAGAATTAGTTTTAAATAATAATTAAACCACAACCCCTACAGAGGGCAATTAAGTAACATATATCAAAATTACATATGCATATACCTTTTGACCTAGCAATTCCACCTGGAGAATTTACCATAGAGGTGTATACTTTGCACACTCTTGTGCGTGTGTGTATGAAACGACCATACATACAAAGGTACTAACCGTAGCACTGTTCGCAATGCCTGGAAAAATCCAAATATCCTTCAATGGGGGTACTTGCTAAATAAACTATAATATGCCCAAACAATTAAACATATTTTTCAACTGTAAAAAACAAAAAAGGATGAGGAAGAAGCTCTCTACTAATATGATAAGATCTTCAAGATATGTCAAGAGTAAAGGAGGCATAAGGCAGAGCCTTATTTTTAGTAAGCCACCTTTTAAGTAAAAGGGGGTAAAAATAAGAATATATGTTTGCATTTGCTTATATTTTCATGGGAGGGAGCATGATGCACTGGTCAGATAGAGAGCAGAAGTGGCAAGGAGAGGGGTCTCCCTGGTGGCGCAGTGGTTGAGAATCTGCCTGCCAATGCAGGGGACACGGGTTTGAGCCCTGATCTGGGAAGATCCCACATGCCGCGGAGCAACTAGGCCCATAAGCCACAATTACTGAGCCTGCGCGTCTGAAGCCTGTGCTCCGCAACAAGAGAAGCAGCGACAGTGAGAGGGCCATGCACCACGATGAAGAGTGGCTCCCGCTTGCCACAACTAGAGAAAGCCCTCGCACAGAAACGAACACCCAACACAGCCATAAATAAATAAATAAATAAATAAAAGAAAAAGGAAGTAGGATAGCTGAATATTAAAAAAAATAAAATAAAAGAAGTGGCAAGGAGACTTCTCACTCTATTCCTATTTACATTTTGATCTTAAAACCACAGGAATGTGTTATCAAAGAAAACTCTAAAAAATCCCACACATCTGAACTAGGAAAACTGTTTAAGTACATTTACCTTTTAAAGGTCAAATACATACCAACATTAAAATATAATTTATTCATTTATGTTATATGCATTTAAACTACCTACTACCAAATATTCCAGATACAGGGTAAATAAGAAGTTACCAAGACAAGTCCCCACTCTTGAGAGCACATGCTCCCTGTGAATCCTGTAAAAAGCTACTGAGTTGGCCAAAAGGTTCTTTTGGTTTTTTCTGTAAGATGGCTCTAGTAGCACTTAGTTGTCTTTAACTTCATTCAAAACAATTTTGTTAGATTGTATTGTGACAGCTGTCATATCTGAGTGCATTTTTTTAAAAAAAACTTATCAAAATTGGTGAATTTTTGTGTAACCATTTTAATACTGAAGATGGAAGAAAAAAAGCAACATTTTCAGCATATTATGCTTTACTATTTCAAGAAAGGTAAAAATGCAACTGAAACGCAAAAAAAAGACTTGTGCGGTGTATGGAGAAGGTGCTGTGACTGATGGAACTTGTCAGAAGTGGTTTGCGGAGTTTCGTGCTGGAGATGTCTCGCTGGATGATGCTCCATGGTCGGGTAAACCAGCTGAGGTTGACAGCGATCAAATCGAGACACAAACTGAGAACAATCAATGTTATACCACACAGGAGATAGACGACATACTCAAAATATCCAAATCAAGCGCTGAAAATCATTTGCACCAGCTTGGTTTTGTTCATTGCTTTGATGTTTGGGTTCCACCTAAGTTAAGCGTAAAAAACCTTCTCGACCGTATTTCCACATGTGATTCTCTACTTAAACGTAATGAAAATGTTCCGTTTTTAAAACAAATTGTGACGGGCGATGAAAAGTGGATACTGTACAATAATGTGGAATGGAAGAGATCTTGGCGCAAGCGAGATGAACCACCACCAACCACACCAGAGGCTGGTCTTCATCCAAAGAAGGTGATGTTGCGTATATGGTAAGATTAGAAGGGAGTCCTCTATTATGAGCTTCTTCCACGAAACCAAACGATTAATTCCAACAAGTACTGCTCCCAACTAGACCAACTGAAAGCAGCACTCGACGAAAAGCATCCAGAACTAGTCAACAGAAAATGCATAATCTTCCATCAGGATAATGCAAGACTACAAGTTTCTTTGATGACCAGGCAAAAACTGTTATAGCTTGGCTGGGAAGTTCTGATTCATCCGCCGTACTCACCCAGACACTGCACCTTCGGATTTCCATTTATTTCAGTCTTTACAAAATTCACTTAATGGAAAAAATGTCAATTCCCTGGAAGACTGTAAAAGGCACCAGGAACAGTTCTTTGCTCAAAAAGATAAAAAGTTTTGGGAAGATGGAATCATGAAGTTGCCTGAAAAATGGCAGAAGGTAGTGGAACAAAATGGTGAATACGTTGTTCAATAAAGTTCTTGGTGTAACTGAAAAATGTGTCTTTTATTTTTACTTAAAAACCAAAGGCACTCTTTGGCCAACCCAGTATGTTCACAGCCAGGGCTATGGTCTCACCAGCCGACATTAGAATCACCCAGCCCGCTGCACCAGTAGATCAGACTCACAGCAGGCCAGTCCCAGGCATGTTTAAACACAAGACCAAAACCTGTTGAGATGATTCTTTGACAAACAAAATCACAGGAGGCCAACCAGATGACAGGAGTAAATGAGGCCGGGCAAACAGGAGGGGACTGTGAGGTAGGAGCAAGCATCCCGTTAAAGGGGGGCTGCAGCCCATACATTCTAATCTGTTGTGCTAAAGTCTGGGGGATCAGGTGAATTTTTCTGAATTGAAAATACTGTAGGCCAAAGGAAACCTGTCTGAAGTCCAAATCTGCCTGCCTGACCCCCATCTGAAACGTCTGTCTTAGGCTTAGCAGAGCACAGACCCTCATTTTATCTTTTGTTTCTCACTTACTTATGAATTCTGGGCCAAAGAAGTATTGACTAAACATCGGAAAGGAGAATTAAATTTAATTTATTGCCATTTATACCCCCTGAACTAGACAGCGAAAACCCCTGAAGAAAGGGCTGAGGTACAGAACAGATAGCTCAATGAAACTGTTTTCACTTAGAGATGTCTACAGTCAAGGCACCAAATCACTGCCTTACGTTCGGTCTAGATTTCTGAGAGGAGAGACAATGACAGAGGCGAACAGGAGCCCCTTTTCTCTTTCTCTCTTTAGATCTCAGCTCAACTGTCACCTCCACAAAGAGGCCTCCCCTGACAGCCCTACTAAAACAGGGGTCTTCTCTCATATTCTTCCCTTCATAACATTTTTTACAATTATAGTTTTGTCTGTTTACTTAGTTTGGTCTCTCTTTCCTATTAATTCATAAATTCCTGGAGATTAAGACACAGTGGCCTGTCTTCCCAAAACCTACGACAGTGCCTGGCACATTACAGGGTAATGAATACTGGTTCCAGTGAGAGCAAGTACTACAGCCTATTTTCTTCATCATGTTGCCAGTACCTAAAAGAGTGCCTGGCACATGGCAGGTGCTCAAAAATATACATGAGTGAATATGTATCGTTTAATCCCTTTAATCGGCAGGTAAGAACCCTGAGGTCTCAGGAAGGCAGGTGGTCAGCACAAAGCATCAAGAACCAGGACTAGAATCCAGCCCTCCCAACTCCCATCTGCTGCACTAAGAAGGGTAGGATAAAGCTGGTATCTTCCGTGGTGGCAAAAGAAAAGATTAGACGTTAAACATATTATGGTGAGAAAAAGGCTTTACATATAAAAATGCTTGAAGAGGAGGAGAAAAAGAACAAACACTTCCTTATGAAAAAGGGTGTTTCCCATTTTGTACCACTACGAATAAGGCTATGAGTATTCATACGTGGACAGACATTTTCATTTCACCTACAAGTGGAATTGGCTGGATTGTATGGTAGGTGCATGTTTAACTTGTTAAGAATTTGCCAAATCATCTTCCAAAGTGGTACCTTTTTAACATTCCCACTAGCAACATATAAGGAGTTCCAGTTCTTCCACATCCTAGCTGAAAACTAGTTTTTAATTTCTAAAATTTTTTCATTTTAGTCATGTTAGTGGGTGTGTTATGCTCTCACTATGGTTTTAATTTGCATTTCACTAAAGACCAGTGATGATGAGTATCACTGAATATGCTTATTTGTCATCCATACATTTTCTTTGATGAAGTGCGTGTTCAAATATTTTGCCCATTTTTAATTAGGTTGTATGTCTTATTACTGAGTGGTAACAGCTTGGTTTCTTTTCTAGTTATTATTCTAGACACAAATCGCTTGTTTATATGTTTTACAAAGTCTTTCCAAGTCTATGGTTTGCCTCTTCATTTTCTTAAGTATATTTTAAAAAGCAAAACTTTTTAATTTTGATGAAGCCTAAGTTTTTTTCTTTTTTGTTTATTGTGCTGTATTAAGAAATTTTACCAAAATCAGTCCCTAAGATCTTCTCTTATGTTTTCTGTCAGAAGTTTTATGGTTTCAGCTTTCAAATTCAGGTCTTGAACAAAAATTGTTTTTGTGTATCGTAGGAGGTAAGAGTTGAGTTCATTTATTTGCATATGGATATCCAGTTGTTCCAACACCTTTTTAGAAAGATGACCTCTTCCCCCTAAAATGCCTTGCTCAAAAACCAATTAAACATATACGTGTAGGACTATTTCTGGACTATTTTTCATTGATATATATGTCATCTATATAACAATACCACACACACTATCTTGCCTGATATAGCATTATAGTAATAAGTCATGAAACCAGATAGTGTTAAGTCTTCCAACTTTTTGTGACTTATTTATATATTTATTTATTTATTTATTATAGGTCTTTTCTATTTTCCTTATAATTTCTGAACAAGTTAGAATAACTTGTTTATAAACTTTAGGATAAGTTTGACATTACCTGAAGGAAAAAAGAAAGTCTGTTGAGATTTTCATTGGCATTGGAATCCACACATTATTTTGAGGAGTCATGGTGTCTTAACCATATCGAGTTTTCTGATCTATGAACACAGTCTTTCTCTCCATTTACTTAGGTCTTTTAAAATTTCTCAGTGATGTTTTGGAGTTTCCAGTGTAAAGTTCTTACAGCTCTATCGATTATACACTAAGTATTTCATATTTTTTGATGCTATTACTCTTTTTCAGTTTCCAACTATATATTGCTAGTAACACAATTAATTTTTGTATATTGATTTATATCCTTCAACCTTGCTAAGCTCAACTTACTAGTTCCAGTACTGTTTTTATAGACTCCATAGGATTTTCTACATAGATAATCATGTCACCAGTGAATAATGACATTTTCTTTCTTTCTAATGTGGATGCCATTTATTTCTCTTTCTTGTCTTACTGAACTGGCTAGAACCTCCAATGCAGTGTTGAATAGAAGTGATTTCTAAAAAACACCATGCCTGGTTCCTTATAGTAGGAGAAAAGCCCTCAGTTTTTCACCATTAAGTATGATATAGGGTATCAGTTTCTCATAAATATCCTTAATCAGGTAGAGAAAGTTCCCTTCTATTCCTACTTTACTGAAAGTTTCTAACAGAAGTGGATGCAGCATTTTGTCTTCATCTATTGAAATAAATACATGGTTTTCCTTTCTTAATCTATAATATGATGAATTACACTGAATGATTTTTGAATGGTAAACCATCCTTGCATTCCTAAGATAAACCCCACATGGGCATAATGTATTATTCCTTTTTAAATATTGCTGGACTTGACTTGCTAAAATTTTATTAAGAATTTTTACATCTTTATGCATGAAAGTTATTGGTTGTCAGCTTTTTTTTTTTTCCTTCCTAATTGCTTTCTCTGATTTTGATATCAGGATAAGGATGACCTCAGAGAATGAGATAATAATAATAATTCCTTTTCTTTTATTTTCTGGAAGAGTTTCTGTAGAATTGAGATTATTTCTTCCTTAAATGTACAGTAGAATTTACCAGTGAAGCCATCTGGGACTGGAGTTTGCTTTGTGAAAATGTATTTTAGTTACTGTTCATTTTAAAAAACAGAATTATTCAGGTTGTTTGTTCCTGTTTAGTGAGATTTGGTAGTTTGGGTTGAGTCTTTCAAGGAATTTTTCCATGTACCTAGGATAACATATTTATGGCACAAAGTTGTTAAAAATGTTCCTGTATTATTCTTTCAAACTCTGTAGAGAATTGTAGTGATATAACAACTCTCACTCCTAATACTGATAACCTGTGTCTTCTCTCTCTCTTATTTTTTTCCTGATTAGACTGGCTAGCACTTTATCAATTTTATTAATCTCAAAGATCAGCTTTGGCTGTTATTGATTTTCCCTATAGTTTTTCTATTTTCTGCTATGATCTTTTTTATTTCTTTTATTCTGCTTACTTTGGGTTTAATTTGCTTTTATTTTTCTAGTTTCTTAACATAAGGGCTGAAATCACTGATTTGAAACCTCTTCTCTTTTTTACATTAGGCATTTTTAGTACCATAAATTTTCCCCAGTACTGTTTCACCAGATTCCCACAAATTTTGAAAAATTGTGTATACATTTTTATTCAGTTCAAAATAGTTTCCCTTTTCTCTGCTTTTATCCATAGGTTATTTAGAACTGTGTTATTCAGTTTCCAAGTACCTGGGGATTTTACAGAGATATATCTGTTACTGATTTCTAACCTAATTCCACTGTGGTCAGAAAACAACAGTACAGAGGAAGACACTGGAACTCACCAAAAAAGATACCCCACCTCCAAAGACAAAGGAGAAGCCACAGTGAGACAGTAGGAGGGGCGCAATCACAATAAAATCAAATCCCATAACTGCTGGGTGGGTGACTCACAAACAGGAGAACACTTATACCACAGAAGTCCACCCACTGGAGTGAAGGTTCTGAGCCCAACGTCAGGCTTCCCAACCTGGGGGTCCGGCAACAGGAGGAGGAATTCCTAGAGAATCAGACTTTGAAGCCTAGTGGGAATTGATTGCAGGACTTCAACAGGACTGGGGGAAACAGAGACTCCACTCTTGGAGGGCACACACAAAGTAGTGTGTGCATCGGGACCCAGGGGAAAGAGCAGTGACCCCATAGGAGACTGAACCAGACCTACCTGCTAGTGTTGGACGGTCCCCTGCAGAGGCAGGGGGTGGCTTTGCCACACCGTGAGGAAAAGGACAGTGGCAGCAGAAGTTATGGGAAGTACTCCTTGGTGTAAGCCCTAGCAGAGTCTGCCATTAGCCCCACAAAAGAGCCCAGGTAGGCTCCAGTGTTGAGTCGCCTCAGGCCAAACAACCAACAGGGAGGGGACCCAGCCCCACCCATCAGCAGACAAGCGGATTAAAGTTTTACTGAGCTCTGCCCACCAGAGCAACAGCCAGCTCTACCCACCACCAGTCCCTCCCATCAGGAAACTTGCACAACCCTCTTAGATAGCCCCATCTCCACCAGAGGGCAGACAGCAGAAGCAAGAAGAACTACAATCCTGCAGCCTGTGGAACAAAAATCACATTCACAGAAAGAGAGACAAGATGAAAAGGCAGGGTGCTATGTACCAGATGAAGGAACAAGATAAAACCCCAGAAAAACAACTAAATGAAGTGTATATAGGCATCCTTCCAGAAAAAGAATTCAGAATAATGATAGTGAAGATGATCCAGGACCTTGGAAAAAGAATGGAGACAAAGATCGAGAAGATGCAGGAAATGTTTAACAAACATCTACAAGAATTAAAGAACAAACGGATGAACAATACAATAACTGAAATGAAAAATACACTAGAAGGAATCAATAGTAGAATAACTGAGGCACACAAGAATGGATAAGTAACCTGGAAGACAGAATGGTGGAACTCACGGCTGTGGAACAGAATAAAGAAAGAAGAATGAAAAGAAATGAAGACAGCCTAAGAGACCTCAGGGACAACATTAAACGCAACAACATTCACATTATAGGGGTCCTGGAAGGAAAAGAGAGAGAGAAAGGACCAGAGAAAATATTTCAAGAGATTAAAGTCGAAAACTTCCCTAACATGGGAAAGGAAATAGCTACCCAAGTCCAGGAAGCGCAGAGAGTCCCATACAGGATAAACCCAAGGAGAAACACGCCGAGACACGTAGTAATCAAACTGGCAAAAATTAAAGACAAAGAAAAGTTATTGAAAGCAGCAAGGGAAAAACGACAAATAACATACAAGGGAACTCCCATAAGGTTAACAGCTGATTTCTCAGCAGAAACTCTACAAGCCAGAAGGGAGTGGCATGATATACTTAAAGTGATGAAAGGGAAGAACCTACAACCAACATTACTCTACCCGGCAAGGATCTCATTCAGATTTGATGGAGAAATCAAAAGCTTTACAGACAAGCAAAAGCTAAGAGAATTCAGCACCACCAAACCAGCTCTACGCAAATGCTAAAGGAATTTCTCTAAGTGGGAAATACAACAGAAGAAAAAGACCTACAAAAACAACCCAAAACAATTAAGAAAATGGTCATAGGAACATACATATCGATAATTACCTTAAATGTGAATGGATTAAATGCTCCAACCAACAGACACAGGCTTGCTGAATGGATACAAAAACAAGACACATATATATGCTGTCTACAAGAGACCCACTTCAGACCTACGGACACATACGGACTGAATGTGAGGGGATGGAAAGAGATATTCCATGCAAATGGAAATCAAAAGAAAGCTGGAGTAGCAATACTCATATCAGATAAAATAGACTTTAAAATAAAGAAAGTTAAAAGAGACAAGGAAGGACACTACATAATGATCAAGGAATCAATCCAAGAAGAAGATATAACTATTATAAATAAATATGCACCCAACATAGGAGCACCTCAATACATAACGCAACTGCTAAGAGCTATAAAAGAGGAAATCGACAGTAACACAATAATAGTGGGTGACTTTTACACCTCACTTACACCAATGGACAGATCATCCAAAATGAAAATAAATAAGGAAACAGAATCTTTAAATGACACAACAGACCAGATAGATTTAATTGATATTTATAGGACATTCCATCCAAAAACAGCAGATTACACTTTTTTCTCAAGTGCACACAAAACATGCTCCAGGATAGATCCCATCTTGGGTCACAAATCAAGCCTCAGTAAATTTAAGAAAACTGAAATCATACCAAGCATCTTTTCTGACCACAATGCTATGAGATTAGAAATCAATTACAGGGGGAAAAAAACCCGTAAAAAACACAAACACATGGAGGCTAAACAATATGTTACTAAATAACCAAGGGATCACTGAAGAAATCAAAGAGGAAATCAAAAAATACCTAGAGGCAAATGACAATGAAAACACAACGATCCAAAACCTATGGGATGCAGCAAAAGCAGTCTTAAGAGGGAAGTTTATAGCTATACAAGCCTACCTCAAGAAACAAGAAAAATCTCAAATAAAAAATCTAACCTTACACCTAAAGGAACTAGAGAAAGAAGAAGAAACAAAACCCAAAGTTAGCAGATGGAAAGAAATCATAAAGATCAGAGCAGAAATAGATGCAATAGAAACAAAGAAAACAACAGCAAAGATCAATAAAACTAAACTGGTTCTTTGAGAAGATAAACAAAATTAACAAACCATTAGCCAGACTCATGAAGAAAAAGAGAGGACTCAAATCAATAAAATTAGAAATGAAAATGGAGAAGTTACAACAGACACCACAGAAATACAAAGCATCCTAAGAGACTACTACAAGCAACTCTATGCCAATAAAATGGACAACCTGGAAGAAATGCACAAATTCTTAGAAAGGTATAACCTTCCAAGACTGAACCAGGACGAAACAGAAAATATGAACAGACCAATCACAAGTAATGAAATTGAAACTGTGATTAAAAATCTTCCAACAAACAAAAGTCCAGGACCAGACAGCTTCACAGATGAATTCTATCAAACATTTAGAGAAGAGCTAACACCCATCCTTCTCAAACTCTTCCAAAAAATTGCAGAGGAAGGAACACTCCCAAACTCATTCTATGAGGCCACCATCACCCTGATACCAAAACCAGACAAAGATACTACAAATAAGAAAATTACAGACAAATATCACTGATGAATATAGATGCAAAAATCCTCAACAAAATACGAGCAAACAGCATCCAACAGCACATTAAAAGGATCATATACCATGATCAAGTGGGATTTATCCCAGGGATGCAAGGATTCTTCAGTATACGCAAATCAATCAATGTGATACACCATATTAACAAATTGAGGAAAGAAAAACCATACGATCATCTCAATAGATGCAGAAAAAGCTTCTGACAAAATTCAACACCCATTTATGACAAAAACTCTCCAGAAAGTGGGCATAAAGGGAACCTACCTCAACATAATAAAGGCAATATATGACAAACCTACAGGAAACATCATTCTCAATGGTGAAAAACTGAAAGCATTTCCTCTAAGATCAGGAACAAGACAAGGATGTCCACTCTCACCACTATTATTCAACATAGTTTTGGAAGTCCTACCCACGGCAATCAGAGAAGAAAAAGAAATAAAAGGAATACAAATTGGAAAAGAAGAAGTAAAACTGTCACTGTTTGCAGGTGACATGATACTATACACAGAGAATCGTAAAGATGCCACCAGAAAACTACTAGAGCTAATCAATGAATTTGGTAAAGTTGCAGGATACAAAATTAATGCACAGAAATCTCTTCCATTCCTATACACTAATGATGAAAAATCTGAAGGAGAAATTAAGGAAACACTCCCATTTACCACTGCCACAAAAAGAATAAAATACCTAGGAATAAACCTACCTAGGGAGACAAAAGACCTGTACACAGAAAACTATAAGACATTGATGAAAGAAATTAAAGATGATACCAACAGATAGAGAGATATACCATGTTCTTGGATTGGAAGAATCAATATTGTGAAAATGACTATACTACCCAAAGCAATCTACAGGTTCAATGTAATCCCTATCAAATTATCAATGGCATTTTTTTACAGAACTAGAACAAAAGAATCTTAAAATTTGTATGGAGACACAAAAGGCCTCGAATAGCCAAAGCTATCTTGAGAAAAAAAAATGGAGCTGGAGGAATCAGGCTCCCTGACTTCAGGGTATACTACACAGTAATCAAGACAGTATGGTACTGGCACAAAAACAGAAATATAGATCAATGGAACAAGATGGAAAGCCCAGAGATAAGCCCACGCACCTATGGTCAATTAATCTATGACAAAGGAGGCAAGCATATACAATGGAGAAAAGATAGTCTCTTCAAGAAGTGGTGCTGGGAAAACTGGACAGCTTCATGTAAAGGAATGAAATTAGAACACTCCCTAACACCATACACAAAAATAAACTCAAAATGCATTAGAGACCTACATGTAAGACCGGACACTATAAAACTCTTAAAGGAAGAACACTCTTGACATAACGCACAGCAAGACCTTTTTCAATCCACCTCCTAGAGTAATGGAAATAAAGATAAACAAATGGAACCTAATGAAATTTCAAAGCTTTTGCACAGCAAAGGAAACCATAAACAAGGCGAAAAGACAACCCTCAGAATGGGAGAAAATATTTGCAAACGAATCAATGGACAAAGGATTAATCTCCAAGACATATAAACAGCTCATGCAGCTCAATATTAAAAAAACCAAACACCCCAATCCAAAAATGGGCAGAAGACCTAAATAGACATTTCTCCAAAGAAGACATACAGATGGCCAAGAAGCACATGAAAAGCTGCTCAACATCACTAATTATTAGAAAAATGAAAATCAAAACTACAATGAGGTATCACCTCACACCAGTTAGAATGGGCATCATCAGAAAATCTACAAACAACAAATGCTGGAGAGGGTGTGGAGAAAAGGGAACCCTCTTGCACTGTTGGTGGGAATGTAAATTGATACAGCCACTATGGAGAACAGTATGGAGGTTCCTTCAAAACTAAAAATAGAATTACCGTCTGATCCAGCAATCCCACTACTGGGCATATACCCATTGAAAACCATAACTCAAAAAGACGCATGCACCCCAATGTTCATTGCAGCACTATTTAAAATAGCCAGGTCATGGAAGCAACCTAAATGCCCATCAACAGACAAATGGATAAAGAAGATGTGGTACATATATACAATGGAATATTACTCATCCATAAAAAGGAACAAAATTGAGTCATTTGTTGAGACATGGATGGATCTAGAGACTGTCATACAGAGTGAAGTCAGAAAGAGAAAAACAAATATCATATATTAACACATATATGTGGAACCTAGTAAATGGTACAGATGAACCGGTTTGCAGGGCAGAAATTGAGACAGATATGTAAGAGAACAAACATATGGACACCAAGGGGGGAATGTGGCGGGATGGGGTGGTAAAAAAAAAAGAATTCTTTTTTACACTTCAAAAAGTTAAACATAGTCCAGAATAGGAAAATCTACAGAGACAGAGAGTAAATTAGTGGTTGCCAGAGGCTAGGGGAAGGGGAGAAAGGGGAATGACTGCTAGTGGGTACAGGGTTTCTTTCTGGCACGATGAAAATGTTCTGGAATTAGACAGTGGTAATGATCGCACAACTTTGTGAATGGACTATAAACCCCTAAATTGTACACTTTAAACGTGAATTTTATCATATGTGAATTACATCTCAATAAACCCATTATTTAAAAAAAAGTTACATCAGAAGCATGCATATTAAAACATAAACCCAGAAAAAAGAAAACATTGCATGACTCAAATCCTTTCAAATTTATCAAGATTTGTTTTTATGGGTCAGAATATGATCTCTTGGTAAATGCTCTCTGAGCACTTGAAAGGAATGTATATTCTGCTATTGTTGGATAGAGTGTTTTTAAATATCAATTTGGTCAATTTAGGTTGATAGTATTCAAGTTTTCTATATCCTTACTAATTTTCTACTTGTTCCATCAATTACTGAGAGAGGGGTGATGAAATCTCTCACAATAATTGCAGCTTCACCTAATTTTCCTTGTAGTTCTACTAGTTTTGACTTCATGTATTTTGAGGCTCTGTTGTTAGGTGCATAAACATTTAGGATCATTATGTTCTCTTGACTAATTAATGCCTTATCATAATAAATTGAGAGCCTTTATCCCTGTAATATTCTTTATTCTGAAATTAACAGTCACTCCAGCTTTCTTTAGATTAGTATTAGCATAGTATAACTTTACCTTTAACTGATCTTTATCTTTATATACAAGAAAATACATTTTTTGCAAGCAACTTGTAATTGAGACTTCCTGTTATATGTCTGCATTTTAGTTGGGGTGTTTAAACCACTTACAATTAATGTGATTATTGATATAGCTGGGTTTAAACCTACCATTTTGCTATTTGTTTTTTATTTGTCCATCTATTCTTTAATTCCTCTTCCACTTTCCTTTATTTTTTCAATATAAAGCATTTTAAGGTATTTGACTATAGACACATAAAACTATTTAAATGATGAGAAATTTAACCACATAAACAGTGTTCAAAACTTCTGCACCTTCTGAAAGACAAGGCATCCATGGTCTCCTGGGTAGGGGTAAGCAGGAGGACCAGACACCAGATCTTAGATGCTCTGTCCTAGAACTGACATCTATTACTTTCTCCTCCAGCATATTGGTCAGGAGTTCTATCTAAATGAGCACATGGACAGCTGGTGAGCAATCATTACAAAATGTGATGTTGTAGGTACCAAGTAGAAACACAAAAGAAGTTGTTAGTTTAGCAGGCGAAACTGAGTCTGGAGCACAGGAGAGAGACCAAGGAGAAATCAGTTAGGAGGAGAGAGAAAGACAGTGTGACTGGGAGAGGAAGAGAATGTCCTTTGCCTAGTGACTGGGAGAGGAAGAGAATGCCCTTTGCCTAAGTCCAAAACCCAACTACCTCCCGAAATTTCACTTGGGAGACATGGCTTAACAGTAGCAATCAGGATAAAAAAACAAAACCTAAGGATTTAAGAGATCATAGACACAATATGAAGCAACCAAGAATAATTTTAAATTAAGATGCATGAACTGAATTACCTTTTTAAGAAAAGGCAGATGATAGGCACTTGGGTTGTGCTTCCATGTCTAGGCTTTTGTAAACAATGCTGCAATGAGCACTGAGGTGCACGTATCTTTCTGAATTAGCGTTTTCATCTACTTTGGATACATGCTCAGGAGTGGAACTGCTGGATCATATGGTTGTTCTGGTTTTAGTTTTTTGAGGAATCTCCAAACTGTTTCCATGACAGATTAGAAAAGAACAGAACTATCATCTCCCTTTCCTTTTTTCTTTCTTTCTTTCTTTTTTTTTCTGAAGTATAGTTGATTTGCAATATTAGTTTCAGGTGTACAACATAGTGATTCAATATTTTTACAGATTATACTCCATTTAAAGTTATTATAAAATAATGCCTATATTTCTCTGTGCTGTACAATATATGCTTGTTGCTTCTTTTACCTTCTTTTAAATTGACTATTTGACAGTTTTTTATGATTCTACTCTATTCCCCTTTTGTTGGCTTATTAGCTGTAATTCTTTAATTCGTGTGTGTGTATGTGTGTGTGTGTGTGTGTGTGTGTATTTGCTTTAAGGTTTTTAGTAAATATCTTTAACTTATCAGTCTACCTCCAAGAGATACTGTAACACTTCATATATAGTAAAAGAATCATATCCGCATGTTTCCATTTCTCCCTTGTTGGCCTTTGTGCTATTGCTGCCATATATTTTCCATAAACCCCACAGCAGATTATTGTTTTTCTTTAAATAGTCAAATATCTTTTTAAAAATATTTTTAAAATAAGGAAAAAAAGCATTTTCTGTTTACCCTCATTTACGAATTTTTAGTACTACTTCTTTGTGTGCATCCAGATTTCCATCTGGTATTATTTTCCTTCAGTTGGAAGAAGATCCTTTAGCATTTCTTATAGTTCAGTCTCCTGGTGCTAGACTCTTTCTGCTTTTGTATGTCTGACAAGCCTTCATTTCTGAAAAACAGGAACAGAATCCTAGTTTGACTTTTTTTCCTTCAATACTTTAAAGATGATGCTCCACTGTCTCCTGGCATGCATTGATTCTGATGAGAAGGCTGTTGTTGTTTTCATCTTTATTCCTTTTATGTAATGTGTCCTTTTTACTCTGGCTGTTTTTAATGTTTTACCTTTATTACCAGATGTAAGCAATTTGATTATGCTATGCCATGGTATAGCTTTCTTCATGTTTCTTTTCCTTGGGATCTGTTGAACTACTTGGATATGTAGGCTTATAGCTTTCACCACACTTGTAAAATTTCAATCATTATGTCTTCAAATAGGTCTTCCCTCCCCTGTCCCAGCTCCTCTCCTCATGGCCTCCAATTACATGTATATTTGGCTACTGGAAGTTACCCCATACCCCCCTACTGCTCTATTTATTTTTCTCTCAGTCTTTTACCTCTTTGTGCTTTATTTTAGATAGTTTTTGTTGCTATGTTTTCAAGTTTCCTTATCTTTTCTTCCGCCCATCTGATCTACATGTTAACCCTAATCAGTGCATATACATCTCAGACATGGTATTTTTCATCTGCAGTTCAATCTGGACAATCTGGGCCTTTTCTTCTTCTTTTTTTTTTTTTTTTTTTTTCCATATCTTCCATCTGTCACATGCGCAATCTTTCCTCTACTTTCTTGAACATTTGCAATATAGTCATAATAACTGTTTTAATTGTCATTGTCTGCTAATTCTACCATCTACAGCATTTCTGGTTTGGTTTCAAATGATTGATTTCTCTCCTAATTATGATTTACATTTTCTTGTTTCTTTGCATGATTGGTAAGTTCTGATTTGATGCAGGACATTGTGGGTTTTATCTTGTTGAATACTGGATATATTTGTATTCCTATAAACATACTGAGCTTTGTTCTGGAACACAGTGAAATTACTTGGAAACATCCTTTTGAGTCTTACTTTTGAGCTTTGTTAGGTAAGAGAAGATCAGAATTTAGCCAAGGGTTAATTTTGCCCTACTACTGCAGCAATACCTTTCTAGATACTCCACCCAATACCCTATTAATTACAAGGTTTTCCATCCTGACTGGTGTAACTACAAACTGTTCCCAGCCCTGCATGAGCTCTGAGTATTTTGCCTTCTGCTACTGTCAGGCGGTTCTCTACCTGGCTTCCTTAGACACACATGCTGATCGTATTCAACTGAAGATTCAGGCTCTGCAAATCTTTAGAGCTCTCACTTTGTACAAGTCGTTCCATTCCAGTACTCTGCCCTGTGAACTCTGTCCAGACTCCACTCCAGGATGCCAGCTGTGACTCATAAACTCATAGAATTCTCCAGCCTCTGCCTGGATTCCCCCACCCTGCTCTGTGGCCTACATGCTCTCTCCCGCAGTAAGATGGCACAATCATAGGGGCCACCTTGTTTGTTTCTGCTATCCCATCTCGTGCTATATGATGTCCAATATCTGAACATCACTGTTTGATGTATTTTGCACAGTTTTTCAGTTGTTTCAATTCAAAGAAAAAGTTCAGTCCCTGTTACTCCACCTTGGCTGAAAGCAAAAGGCTGTAACATATTTATTATATTCTGAAAATGATTTCCTACTTTGTACTAAGTTTTTCTTTCACTTTATGTTTTCCCACCTTTGAACTTATTAACTTTGGAATCTAATGAAATTTTACAGAAGAGTTCAGGATTGCAAAATTCTGCAAAAACCCACTTAGTATTTCATTATTGGAAAGTTCAGTAGAAGGCAACCAGTAATTTTACTCATTCATTCAGGTCCCCATAAAAGGCATCCACAGAAAAATTAATTATGAGAAAAATAAGGCAACATAATAAATATACTGCTGGCAATTAGGATGCCACAAAGGAGTCTGAGATGTTAAAACACATGTTTCAATACAGAAATCAACAAAGTCTGGAAAATTATTAAAGTACCAATGGACAACAAAATAATTCTTTACCTCATAGTAAAGGCTCTAAAAATAGAAGTGGTATAATTTGTAATTTTTTATTAGATGCTGGATCTACATTTAAAGATTTTTAGGAAAGCACAAACACCTAAGGGAAAAAAAGAAACTGACTAATTCAATGACTAATCTGTACAGGCAAGAATACCAAAGACCTAACATTAATCAGAACACTGTGCCAACATTCTACCCTGATGAAGGGTTCTGTCAGGTATTAGAGTAAGACTTCAGAGTTAAGCTATATCAAGATGTTTTTTACTTTAATCATGAAATAATCTAAACATTAAAAAGTATGGGGAATAGAACAAAAGTTCATTTAACCCATCAACCAAATTTAACAAGTGTTAACATATTGTCATAACTACTTCAGATCTTTACTATTTTTTTGTTAAATAAAACATTATGGATACAGTTGAAACCTTTTCTATGTCCTTCTGTAGTCCCATTAACCTCCTTCCCAGAGGTAAGCACTAACTATCCTTAAGTTAGCATACCTTCTTCGTCATTATATTTTCATTCTGTTGTCATAGCCACAAAAGATAGAGTATTATTTTATGTTTCAAATTTATAGAGTTAAGTATTTAAACTAAAGAATCTACAGTACATTTTCTACTACAAACAAGAGACCATCACCTCAACACTGTATTGAAGGAATGGCCCCTTTGTGATAAGGTGATAATGTGCTACGAATTTGCTACTACAAAATTATCCCGTTCCTTTCTAAATAGGAGGGGCACCAAGGGAGTGCTTCTTTACAGAAGAATGCCAGATAATAAATGCAGAAGTAGTCACAGAGTTAGAAAAAAATCCCAGTTTCTGCAACCACCAGTGATTCAGGTAAGGATCATCAATAGACACTAAAACTATTGGAAACAACACATGCATATCGTCTCAATGTTTATCGCTCCACACACTACTTATTAGTTAGAAAGATACCTTTACAACAGAGAAATCTGGTAGGCAGCACCTTAACCAAATGACCTAAATACGTATCACCAGAACTTCCAGGTCAGTGAACACACGGAGATACCAGGGAGAATGGCGCACTCCGAGAGGTCATGGAAGCTCTGCACCCTTTCCCCATGCTTTGTTCTATGCATATTTTCCACCTGGCCGTTCCTGAGTTTTATCCTTTTGTAATAAACTGGTGATCCAGTTTGTTAAATAAATAAATAAATAAATACCGCCAATAGTGGGGCAAAGCAATACCAAGTGCTTCCTGATGAGATGCAACTAGGAGGAATCACCAACATCAGGGATCAGCAAACTATTTCTGTAAAGACCAGGAATAAATATTTTAGTTTTTTGTGAGCCATACAGTCTGTCACAACTGTGTAAGTGCCACTGAAACACAAAAGCAGTACATATAATATGTAGACAAATGGGTGTGGCTGTGTTTCAATAAACTTTGTTTATAAAAACAGGTGGCAGGTCAGATTGACCCCGCAGGTTGTGGTTTGTAGATCTGCAAGCTACATGGTAATCCTGCCAAAAATATTTAACCTGAATCTAATCATAAGAAAACAATCAGACAAATCCATGTTGTGGGGCATTCTATAAAACACAGACCTGGATTTTCCTTTAAAAAAAATCAATGCGATGACAGATAAATGAAGGTGGGGGCTGCTCCAGATGAAGGGGATTAAGAAGATGCGACTCGCCATGAAAAGACTCCGAAGAGCCTTAAATGCATGTTCCTAAGGGAAAGAAGCCAGTCTGAAAAGGCTACATACTGTATGATTCCAAGTACATGATATCCTGGAAAAAGCGAAACTAGAGACAGTAAAAAGATCAGTGGATGCCAGGGGCTTGAAGAGAGGATGAATGGGTGAAGCCTGGAGGATTTTTAGGGCACTTAAACTATTCTGTGTGATAATTCATTTGTCAAAACCCATAGAACTTAACAGCACAAAGAGTGAACCTTAATGTACGCAAAGCAAAAAACAAAAACACATTTAGGAGGACAGGGGATCCCAGGAAAGAATGCAGAGGGTGACAAGAGAATACAGCTGTACTGCAAATAGATGAAATAATCTTACTGAAGAGGGTGAAAAAATGGCGCTGACCTAAATAACTTTGTCAATGAATAGATTTTTGTAAGATTAAGGCAAAAGGAACTGCACAAAAGCACTGTACTCTAGTTAATATCACGTTGTTTCCCACAGAGTACCAATTAACCACTCTGATACAGCTATACCTGTATACTGGAATTAAACAAGTAAGTAAAGGAATGGCAGATGTTAGGAGTCAGGTTCCTCACTGTTGGATTGGGGATGTACAGATAAGCAAGGGGAGAAGGCCAGAATGATCCACGTGATAATGGATTAGAGTTGGAAACATCAGTAAGAATTCATGTTTAACATACAGATTCAGATGGTAAACATGAAAATATTTACACCTATGCATAAGTATACAGGTTCATATATTTCTTTGCTCTGTCAGTTAAGAGAGCCTAGAAGAAATGAAACCCCAGTAATAAAGAGTATACCTAGCACTCAGATCTTGGCTTCTAATACCATTCTCCAATAAAACAACCAGGGCTCCTAGAGAAATGGCTGATTCTAGGACTGGCTCAGGATATACAAAATTAGCCTAGAACATCTTAAAGTACCAGAACTACACACAGATGGCATATGTCAAAGGGGCACAGAAGCCAACTGAAAGAGTTTCCAATGACCAAATCTAGAATAATTTGAGTAACAACATAAATCAAATCTCCCATGCAAAAGAATTCCAAGTAAATTAACTCCCCACTCCTCAACTGTGTACTGTGCATAGTGACTTCCTTCCAAAGGGTACATTATGAGCAGGGAGACAACAGAGCAACCTTACAGTGGGGAAACCTACATTACTTCAGCCAAGCGATCAAGGTCAACATCAACAGTCATAAATCATGTAGAAGGTAGGTGCCCTGGATATGATGTGATAAAAGTGACACTTTATCTTTGTGATTTTCCTCTCAAAAACCCATAACCCCAGTCTAATCATGAGAAAAGCATCAGGAACATTCCAACAGAGAGGCATGTTATGATAGGCCTGACCAGTACTCCCCAAAACTGTCAAACTCATCAAACTGGGAAAATCTGAGAAACTGTCACAGTTCACAGAGCCTAGGGAGACATGACAACTAAATGTAATGTGGTATCCTGGATGGGATCCTGGAGCAGAAAATGGACCTCAGTAAAAACTAAGGAAACCTGAATAAACTATGGACTGTAATTAATAATGCATCAATATTGGTTCATTAATTGCAACAAATGCAGCATATTAATGTAAGATGTTAATAATAGGGGAAACTGTGGAGGGGAGAATTAGATATAAACAAATATATAAAAATTAAAAAGATAAAGAAAATCTTTCTAACTATGCTAGTAGTCACCCAATAGAATAGACTGCTCTACAAAGTAACACATCACCAGGAGTAACAGGGTATGAAGAATGAGCTCTGAATTGGAAGGTTGGATAAAATCCCCACAGCTTTCCTCTGTTTAACAGATGAAATAATTTTACATTCAGAATCAAGATCTAAAGTATTACAAAGTATTAAAATGCTTCCAAATCAATGAATAATTAAAATGTCATATTATCTAGATAATTGGTTCGTTTATTTATTCTGAATCTAGAAAATTTGTCATCTATATAAGGTAATATATGGTACCTCTGTGTTCAGAATATCTGATTAACATCAGATATGTTAATAATAGATTTATTTGTTTTGTTATATTTATATGCTTACATATAAATATAATCTCAAGTATTTATTATTGATATATTTATACTTATTTGTAAGTGTTAGTTTATATTTACTATACTTATGTACTATATTTATACAGCTTTAGATTTTAATGGCATGGAGTAGTGGTACAATGATTCTCAATGCAGAATGGATCAAACTTAACCAAAGTTTCTTGGCTAAGGGAGAAATACAGACAATTATGGGAAGAGACAAGGTTAAGCTATGGATGGCAAAAAGTGACTATAATAAGAAAAAAACAGCTAGAAAGGCAAGAAGGCATCTAAAATAACCCCAAAAGGTCATTCACCACAATAAACATTTCTGTCTGTGTACAAGATTCGCTATGCCACAATGTCAAACATCCTTCCAGCTTTATGTGTTCAAAACATTACAGCAAGGCCAACAGGCACATGAAAAGATGCTCAACATCACTAATTATTAGAGAAATGCAAATCAAAACTATAATGAGGTCAGACCAGTCAGACCAGACCTCAGACCAGTCAGAATGGTCATTATCAAAAAGTCTACAAATAATAAATGCTGGAGAGGGTGTAGAGAAAAGGGAACCCTCCTACACTGTTGGTAGGAATGAAAATTGGTGCAGCCACTATGGAGAACAGTATGGAAGTCCCTTAAAGAACTAAAACTAGGGCTTCCCTGGCGGCGCAGTGGTTGAGAGTCCGCCTGCCGATGCAGGGTACATGGGTTCGTGCCCTGGTCTGGGAAGATCCCACATGCCGCAGAGCAGCTGGGCCCATGAGCCGTGGCCGCTGAGACTGCACGTCCGGAGCCTGTGCTCTGCAATGAGAGAGGCCACAACAGTGAGAGGCCCGCGTACCGCAAAAAAAGAAAAAAAAAAAAAAGAACTAAAACTAGAGTTACCCTATGATCCAGCATTCCCACTCTGGGGCATATATCTGAAAACGATGAAAACTCTTAATTTGAAAAGATACATGCATCCCAATGTTCATAGCAGCACTATTTACAATAGCGAAGACATGGAAGCAACCTAAATGTCCATCGACAGATGAATGGATAAAGAAGATGTGGTACATATATAATGGAAGACATGTACATATATATACTCAGCCATAAAAAAGAGTGAAACAATGCCATTTGCAGCAACACGGATGGACCTAGAGATTATCATACTGAGTGAAGTAAGTCAGATAAAGACAAATATCATATGATATCACTTATTTGTGGAATCTAAAGTAATGACACAAATGAACTTATTTACAAAACAGAAAAAGACTCACAGACATAGAAAACAAACTTACCAAAGGGTAAGGGGTGGGAAGGATAAATTGGTAATTTGGGATTAACAGATACACACTACTATATATAAAATATGTAAACAAGGACCTACTGTATAGCACAGGGAACTATATTTAATATCTTGTAATAACTTATAATGGAAAAGAACCTGAAAAAGAATATGTATATATATATATAACTGAATCACTTTGCTGTACACCTGACACACTGTAAATCAACGATATTTCAATTTAAAAAAACACTAGAGCAAGATGAACTAAATTCAAAGACTCTTTTGACACTGAGTGAATCCATTTACTTCAGGGATCCTCTTAAGCCAGCAAGGCAGTAGACAAAAATAAAGAGGCAACTTAGTGTCGTGTTTAGGAGTGCATGATGTACAGCTGAACAGCCCGTGTTGGGCTGTAGCTTTGCCTTGTATTAGCCATGTAATCTCAGGCAAGCTTCTTCACTTCTCTCTCTGTTCCTTAGTTTCTTCATCTGTAAAATGGAGATAATAACAGTTCCTAATTTAGAAGGATGCTGTGAGGATGAAATGAGATAACCTACTTAGAGTTCTTAGCACAGTATCTGATACATAGTAATGCTTGCTATTATTATTATTAGTTCAAAAATTTCTCAGTAATAAGCTATTTGGTCTTTGTTATGTACACAGTTCATAAAGGGTAAATTCACCAGCTTTGCAGAGTCCCACAGTACCTCAAATCAGATGACAAAGATAGGCAGAGAGCACACAAGCCAAAAAGGTCTGAACCCCAAAGTTTACCTTTTAATCAGTGGAACACATTTCCCACATGCACAATAGAAACAAGTAGTGGATATACTATTAGTAGCACAGGTGAAAGATGTGAGTAGGCTGGGCTGAGCATCTAGCTGTGATCCACACCACTGCTCTAATGGGGAGCATTCTATGGTACTTGGGAAGGAAAGAACACAGTGACCCCCGGGAGAATACATCTGCCCCTGGCGGCACTGGAGCAGCTTGAAGATTACATCTTATTCTCAAGGACTTCAGAGAACCTATCCTGCACTGTACCAAGAACACCACAGCACTCACTGTAGTAACAGTAAGAAACACTGTAACCCATAACACACACAAAGATTTTAAAATAAAAAATGTAGGGATTTGTTTTTATTTCAAAACCTGAATATGCTTTTGGCGATATCTTTTCAAAAGCAGGACCCTCTTTAATTGGCAGTATCTCAGTGCCAGCTCTCAATCTCTCCATAACAAGTCGACTGACTAGTTCGTTTTCCCTATGGGTTTATATACCTCACTTTCTTCTTAAGCAAGTAATACTGAGCAGTGAAACCACTCAAGATTAGACAAAAAAAAAAAAAAGTAAGGGAGAAGAGTTTAGAAATTTTACAAAGTCAATCAGGAAATAAAATGTCAAGAATTAACTACATTTCTTAAAGTTAGCTATACACACTTACATTCCACACACATAAAACAAGATGTTGGTCTCCCAATAACATTCTCCAGTAATAGAATCAGAGCTCCTCTGAGAAATGGTTGATCCCAGGACTGGGGCAGAGAAAGAACAGGACATGTCTGGAACATCTTAGACCAAAAAGTAAGGAAGTGCTCAAAGAAGGATTGGGGACATGTTAAAAGGACATGGACCCAGACTGAAGGGGCTACCGCCAGCCAAAATGGGGATGATTAGAGCATCAGAATAAAATAATCATAGTAAAGAATTATAATCCTTTGAATAAAGTAAGAATCCTTGAGTCCACAGTGATATAAACAAAAGATTAAATAAATGGGGCGGGGGGTGAGAATGGGCGGGAAGGGTAAAAAGCTCTTCCTTACTGTAGAAAAACAATTAATGTATCTAGAAGGAATGCTGGAATAAGAAAAATCACCATTTGCCAATCATCATCATAATAACTGATTCAGGCAAGAATCATCAAAGGATGCTGAACTAGTGGATGAAAGTTTGAGAAGCAACAGGACATTCACATAGTCTCAGAATATACCCCTACAAGTTAATTTTCAATTACAATAAAGATGTACAGTGGAGAAACCTGGCAGTTATCACCTTAACCAACTGATTAAAGTCACCATTGCCACTAATGGGGGCAGTCGACAGCATGTGCATCCTGGTGTAAATGCACCGAGAAGTCAGCATTGTTTCAATGATTTGAAATTGAAAACTAAGGAAACCTGAATAAACTATGGACTGTAATTAATAATGCATCAATATTGTTTCATTAATTGCAACAAATGCAGCATACTAATGTAAGATGTTAATGATAGGGGAAACTGTGGAGGGGAGAAAAAGCATAACCTAAATCTAATAATGAGAAAACACCGGAAAAACCCACCTGCATTCTACAAAATAACTGGACTGTACTATTCAAAATTGCCAATGTGATGAAATACAATAAAAGACTCCAGGATAAAGAAATTAACTCAGATTAAAGGAATTAATTAATCTCAATAAGGTCTGTAAAGTAGATAATAGCACTGTTTCAACGTTAAGTTCCTGATTTTCATCACTGTACTATGTTTATGTAAGTGAATTCCTTGTTTTTAGAAAATACACACTGAAATATTTAGAGGTAAAAGGGAATCATGTCTGCAACATACTTCTAAAAGGTTCAGAGAAAAGAATGAAGTGGGAGAGTAAGAGAGGAAGGGGGAAGGTGGAGGCGAGAGAAAAACAAATGTTAACAAAATGTTGACATTTGGGGAATCTGTGAAGAGCATCCAGGAGTTTCTGCAACTTTTCCGTGTCTGAAATTATGTCAGTTTTTAAAAATTAAGTTGGATATAAAGTACTACATCTGTCAAAACTCACAGAACAGTACACAAAGATCTGTACATTATATCATAAGATAATAATAAAAGCTTATTCTAGATGTTTCATCAAATGTTGATGATTGGAACACTTCAGTAATTGAAAACAGAGGTTAGAAACCCACAAAGGACCAATCAAAATGAAGACTAAATTCAAGCCTGCTGTATGTTAAGCTTGAAATGATACGGTAGCACCAGTGAGGCTGCCTGTCACTTCTGTGCCCACAATGACCAGCAGCTCTCATGATTTCCTGGCTGTACAGAGGCCTGCCACCTTCCTGTCACACTCCCCAGAAGGCCCTCTTGTGCTCAGCCGGGTAACACTACATTCTCTTACTAATCAGTCTCCAAATACATAAACCCGTTTGTTACAAGCAAACACAGACCTTAATTTTTTTTTTTAATTAAAAAAGGGAGAAGCCAAACATGATAGTGACAATCTCTGATGAGGGCAAACATGTTGCTAAATAAGCCTCAGGGAAACACTGCCGCTGATGCCAAGGCCCGGAGCAGAAGCCAGCCTCACACCTGGCTTAGAACACAGGTTAATATCTTTCCAAGTGTTTTTTAAAGATTACTATCATTCTAATAGTCAACAATATTTTTCAAAACACTAATAAAACAAAGTGGCTGAGATGTCTCATACCTTGCTTTAGAAATACTATAAATTCCTTTACAGTTTGGTCCAAATGAACTCCATAATATACTACAGGTCTGAAATTGCGATGCTCAAATGAACGAATGAGGCGAACCGTAATGGTCACATCTTCGGAAGCCATGTGAAGAAATTCCTGTGGCAAGGGGACAATGACATCAACTCATAATTATCTACAAGCCTGTACTTCCTCCATCAGCTCTTGGGCACCCAGCCCATCTCTCCCACACTGCACAGTTAGCAACACAGTCCCCACACCCACGCCAGATTCCGGGACAACCAAAGGGTCCCAAGGTCACTCCCACCTACCCACTGCGATCCTGGACAGCTTCATCACAGTCACTGATGTTCTGACTGGGCAAAAACTGACAGGGCACAGAAGATGAACACAGTTGACTCAAGGGTGTGGGTGTGCATGTATGGGGAGAAGTGGGTTGCACTAAACATGTGGCCACTCTGGTTTGGTACACCAGCGATCTCCTCATTTGGCCCTGAGATGAAGTACACTTATATTAGCATCAACTATCAGGCTACATTTTGTTTTGTTTTGTTCTTTTTGTTTTGGCTGCGTTGAGTCTTCGTTGCTGCGCGCCGGCTTTCTCTAGTTGCAGGGAGCGGGGGTTACTCTTCGTTGCGGTGCGCAGGCTTCTCATTGCAGTGGCTTCTCTTGTTGTGGAGCACGGGCTCTAGGCACACGGGCTTCAGTAGTTGTGGCATGCGGGCTCAGTAGTTGTGGCTCACAGGCTCTAGAGCACAGGCTCAGTAGTTGTGGCTCACGGGCTCTAGAGCACAGGCTCAGTAGTGGCGCATGGGCTTAGTTGCTCTGCGGCATGTGGGATCTTCCTAGACTGGGGCTCGAATCCGTGTCTCCTGAATTGACAGGTGGATTCTTCACCACTGTGCCACCACGGAAGCCCCAGGCTGCATTTTAATTTCACAAATGTTGCCAGATTTCAGGAAGGATTTAATCATGTGCCACGGTATCATCCACCTTCCACACTATTATTTGAATATGTTTATTTCATCCTAAAACTATGTATTGGGTTGGCCAAAAGGTTCTTTCAGTTTTTTCTGTAAGATGGCTCTAGTAGCACTTGGTTGTCTTTAACTACATTCAAAACAATTATGTTAGATTGTATTGTGACAGCTGTCATATCAGAGTGCATTTAAGAAACAGAATTATCGGGGCTTCCCTGGTGACGCAGTGGTTGGGAATCTGCCTGCCAATGCAGGGGACACGGGTTCGAGCCCTGGTCTGGGAAGATCCCACATGCCGTGGAGCAACTAGGCCCGTGAGCCACAACTACTGAGCCTGCGCGTCTGGAGCTGTGCTCCGCAACAAGAGAGGCCGCGATAGTGAGAGGCCCGCGCACCGCGATGAAGAGTGGCCCCCACTTGACACAACTAGAGAAAGCCCTCGCACAGAAATGAAGACCCAACACAGCAAAAATAAATAAATTGATTAAAAAAAAATTGGTGAATTTTTGTGTAGCCATTTTAATATTGAAGATGGAAGAAAGAAAGCAACATTTTCGGCATATTATGCTTTATTATTTCAAGAAAGGTAAAAACGAAACCAAAATGCAAAAAACTAGATTTGTGCAGTGTATGGAGAAGGTGCTGTGACTGACTGAACGTGTCAAAAGTGGTTTGCAAAGTTTTGTGCTGGAGATTTCTCGCTGGATGATGCTCCATGGTCGGGGAGACTAGCTGAAGTTGGTAGCGATCAAATCGAGACATTAATTGAGAAGAATCGACATTATACCATGCAGGAGATAGCCAACATACTCAAAGTATCCAAATCAAGCATTGAAAATCATTTGCACCAGCTTGGTTATGTTCATTGCTGTGATGTTTGGGTTCCACATAAGTTAAGTAAAAAAAACCTTCTTGACCATAGTCCCGCATGCGATTCTCTACTTAAACATAATGAAAACGTTCCATTTTTAAAACAAATTGTGACAGGTGATGAAAAAATGGATACTGTACAATAATGTGGAACGGAAGAGATCGTGAGGCAGGCAAAATGAACCACCACTGACCACACCAAAGGCAGGTCTTCATCCAAAAAAGGTGATGTTGTGTATATGGTGGGATTGGAAGGGAGTCCTCTATTATGAGCTCCTTCTGGAAAACCAAACGCTTAATTCCAACAAGTACTGCTCCCAATTAGACCAACTGAAAGCAGCACTCGACGAAAAGCGTCCAGAATTAGTCAACAGAAAACACATAATCTGCCATCAGGGTAACACAAGACCATGTGTTTCTTTGATGACCAGGCAAAAACTGTTACAGATTTAATTCTATCATCAAACCAGGAGGTATTATACTCATTTAAGGATGAGGAAAGACTCAAGAGAGATTGTGCTAATTGCCCAAGGTCATATAGCTGATAAAAAATGAAGCCAGGATTCAAGCACCAATTTAATTCCAAATCCCATGCACTCTCTAATGCACTGTTCGAAAAATCACCCCAAACTATTTCCTCCAAAAAATCTGCAAAGTTGTCAATGTTTTAAAAATAAAATTATGGTATATTTCTAATTAGTAGCAACTACTTCATGCTTTCAACTTTGCATACAACTTACAGCCATAATATGCAAGTACTAAAAAAAATACCTGTAATGAGGGGAAAGCAGGGAGCAGGGGGTGGGGGAGGGGTTGGTGGTGGTGGTGGGATGAACTGGGAGATTGGGATTGACATATATACACTAATATGTATAAAATAGATAACTAATAAGAACCTGCTATATTAAAAATAAAATTCCAAAAGAAAAAACCCTGTAATACTAATAACATAAGAAAAGATGTCCAACCTCACCAGTAATCAGTGAAATTCAAAATAACAATGAGATATATTACTCATCAAACTGACAAAGGAAAAAGTCTGACAATACCTAGCGTTGGCAAGGGTGCAGAACCAGTTAAGGCTGGCATCCAAACAGGTTCTACTTTTGGAGACAATCTGGCAATATTTAGTAAAGCTGAAGATTCACATACCTTTCAATCCAGCAATTTCATTCATAGGTAGGTGTCCTGGGGACTCTCTCACACACGGCACAAGGAGAACTGTAAAAGAACATTAATAGTAACATCATTTGTTAATCGCAAAAACTGGAAACGGCTAAATGTTCATCAGCAGGAGGATAGATAATTATGACATTTTCATACAATGAAATTAGTTCAAGCAGTGAAAATGAATGAACCTGAACTATGCACATCAACACAGATGAAATCTCAGAAAGAGTAAGGTGAATGGAAAAAAATCAAACCGCAAAAACATCAGAATACACTACCATTTACATAAAGTTCAAAAGCATAGCTTTTATTATGTTTAAAAGGAGATGATTAATTGTTCTTTCTGAGGCAGAGAAAGGATTATGCAATTAGGGAGAAGTAAAACCGGTGTTTCAATTATACTGGTTGCATTTTATATCTTAAGTAGGATGTTAGGTATAGGGAGAGTATAAATTACTATTCTTTAAGCCTTTCAGTGTGTCCAAAATACTTCATAATATACACAAATAAGCCACACTAATTTGGCCTAGAAAGTCTCTCTGAATCATAGAATGCTTACACAAATATTTTACTAAGTTTGAGAGAATATACAGCATATTATGCATGAAAAGCAAAGGTTCAGCTGTTTTAATGCATAAAATAATTTGCAATTATAATTAGTATACTGTTTATAATTCAACAAGTGGTTTTTAAGGAACTAAAAATAATATTTTCCCTCTAAATTAAATCTTTTGATAATTCCATTATTAAATTAAATCTTTTGATAATTCCATTATTAGCTACTACACTATTTGTTACTTTTTGTTGTTTTATCTAATTCCTTTATTTTTGAGTATTGCGCAGCAAATTCCAGATTTCATATAATTTCACCCTATAACACTTCAGTATGTGTCTCTAACAATGAACACTTAAAAAAACTAAAATGTCATTATCATACCTAACAAAACTAATAGCAAATACTCAGTTTCATCTAATACTTAGTCCATGTTTTGATTTTCTCTGTCCCCAAAATGTCTTTTTACGGTTAGCTTGTTTGATTTAGAATCCAAAGTCTACATACTTTATTTCACTTATATATACAAAATTTTTTAAATTAGGAACATACAGTACAAGCTCTTTATAACCTGCCTTTTAACTTAACTTCTTATGCACATTTTCCCATGTATTAAATATTTTTCTTCAATGATTTTAAGGTCTGTACAACATTCCATACTTCTTACCTCCAAAATCTTATTATTGGACATTTAGCTTATTTTCAAATATACACACATGAGAAATGACTCATGTGAAGTAGAAAACCTGGGCTCAAGATGAATAAGCATATTTGTTAGATTTTTTGATACTGCCAAATTGCTCTGCAGTGGGGCACATCAGTTTTCCCATGAACAGTGTATTCCTTGCAAAACACTAGGTATTATAATAGAAAAATTATTATTACTTTTAACCACATCAATAGGTACAATAATATCTTTTTATTTATTTGCATTCTTTAGTGTGGTTACACATGACCGAAAAACAAACAAAACAAACAAAACAAAAATCCCTTACAAACCAACAATGAAAATGTAAAACATGTGGACAAAAAAGTGGACAAAGATATGAACATAAAAATTTCCAAAAAAATACATTATTTTTTATGAAATCTGGTTTTACACTGCTTCCCAAAAATTCTGACCCTAGAATCTACCAAATAATGGCAGTTCAGCAAGACGTTTACAATTTAAAATATACTGAGGTACTTAATAAAGAATCTCTCTCAAGAAAGGGATATTATCAAAGATTCCATACTTTAGAAGCAGTGTTAACAGGGTTTGTGAAAATTATGACCAACTTCTTCCTCCTCTCACCAAGTCCCCAGAACAACAAAGAAGTCCTCCAAAGCACACCACACACATACACCCAAACATGCTGGGAAGCCTATAATGCAGTCCAAGTTCCCAAAGAGTTTAGAGCTGGACGGATCTAACTTAATTATTGACTCTACCTCTTAGCCCCAACACATAGTTGGATCTCACACAGCTGGATCTCAATAAATAGTAGCTGCTTTTATCAACAGTCTACTTGGGATTAAATAGGTTTGGGCATAAAGACAGCTCATGTAGGCAGCAGATAAAGATACAAGATTCCCAGGTACAATGAAATAAATGATACAAACGGTCTAACCAAGGAGGCTGGGCAAGCTAGCACATGCATGCCTTACGAAACTTTTCTAATTGTAGGTTTGTTTTTTTCACTTAATAAAAAGCTGCCCATATATTGTACTTAAATAGCTGAAGTTTTCAATTTAAAACTCCAAATTTGCATTAATATCTAATTTTGGTCAACAACATATGGTCATCTTCATCAGAAATTTGTTGTAATTTATACTCAGTAACTAAACCATATTAGCTACTATCAGCATGAAGCCATTATTTAATTTGCCTCAAGGACTGTTGGAAATACAGCTTGTTAGTTTAGGGAGCCAGACATACTGTAGAGACAGCTTGGAAAGCCAGTATTACAAACTATAAATGTGACATTTTCCCAGAAGGCTTGACCTACTTTAAAAAAATAGAGTCTATCATACAGAGTGAAGTAAGTCAGAAAGAAAAAGACAAATACCGTATGCTAACACATATATGGAATTTAAGAAAAAAAAATGTCATGAAGAACCTAGGGGTAAGACAGGAATAAAGACGCAGACCTACTGGAGAACGGACTTGAGGATATGGGGAGGGGGAAGGGTGAGCTGTGACAGGGCGAGAGAGAGTCATGGACATATACACACTAACAAACATAGTAAGGTAGATAGCTAGTGGGAAGCAGCCACATAGCACAGGGAGATCAGCTCGGTGCTTTGTGACCACCTGGAGGGGTGGGATAGGGAGGGTGGGAGGGAGGGAGACGCAAGAGGGAAGAGATATGGGAACATATGTATATGTATAACTGATTCACTTTGTTATAAAGCAGAAACTAACACACCATTGTAAAGCAATTATACCCCAATAAAGATGTTAAAAAAAATTTTTTAATTTAAAAAAAAATGAATCTGATCAAGTTTAAAACGCATTCCTCAAATGAAGGGACAGAGAAACCAAAAGCAATAATTTAGGGGTAAATTAACAAAAAATATTCAAGGACATGAAAAAAGATCTGAATAAATGAAATGATAGACCATGTTCTTAACGATGAAAGCTCAAAGTTGTAAAGAAATCAATTCTCCCTAAATTAAAATATAAATTAAATAAAATACCAATCAAAATATAAAATGGTGGTCTGGATTTATCACAAATACTTCTAATCTGGATGAAAATGCTTGTGAATTTAGCAAAGTCATAAAAGAAAAAAAGAGATCAGCAGCACCAATTATTAAAACACACTACAAAGTAACAACAGTCAGATATATCATAGTAATACATGAACAAGCTAGTATGATGTTCATATATTTACAAAATGCAATAACAGAAATGTTAAAGGACAATCAATCAAAGGTAATTTAAGCTGTGACACTGAAGACTGACAAATCAATAGAAAACTCAGAAATAGACTCAAGATTCGAGAATTTAGCATAAAAAATGGCATTTCAGGGCTTCCCTGGTGGCGCAGTGGTTGAGAGTCCGCCTGCCGATGCAGGGGACACGGGTTCGTGCCCCGGTCTGGGAAGATCCCACGTGCCGCGGAGCGGCTGGGCCCGTGAGCCATGGCCGCTGAGCCTGTGCGTCCAGAGCCTGTGCTCCGCATCGGGAGAGGCCACAACAGTGAGAGGCCCGCGTACCAAAAAAAAAAAAAAAAAAAATGGCATTTCACATTTGTGGGGAAAAAAAGATAGTTTATTTAATCAATGGCACTGGGAAAACTGGTCAGACATTTTAAATTTTTTAATACATCTTTACTGGAGTATAATTGCTTTACTGGAGTATAAGTGCTAGTTTCTGTTGTACAACAAAGTGAATCAGCCATATGCATACATATATCCCCACATCCCCTCCCTCTTGAGCCTCCCTCCCAGCCTCCCTATCCCACCCCTCTAGGTCGTCGCAAAGCATCAAGCTGATCTCCCTGTGCTATGCGTTTGCTTCCCACTAGCTATCTTACATTTGGTAGTGTATATATGTCATTGCTACTCTCACTTCACCCCAGCTTTCCTCCCCACCGCTGTGTCCTCAAGTTCATGTCCTCTATGTCTGCGTCTTTATTCCTGCCCTGCCCCTAGGTTCATCAGTACCTTTTTTTTTTAGATTCCATATATGTGTGTTAGCATACGGTGTTTTTCTCTTTCTGACTTACTTCACTCTACATGAGACTCTAGGTCCACCCACCTCACTACAAATAACTCAATTTCATTTCTTTTTATGGCTGAGTAACATTCCATTGTACATATGTGTCACATCTCTATCCATTCACCTGTCAATAGACACTTAGGTTGCTTCCATGGGTACTGTAAATAGTGCTGCAATGAACATTGTGGTACATGTCTCTTTCTGAATTATGGTTTTCTCAGAGGATATGCCCAGTAGTGGGATTGCTGGGTCATATAGTTTTATTTTTAATTTTTTAAGGACCCTCCATACTGTTCTCCATAGCGGCTGTTATCAATTTACATTCCCATCAACAGTGGAGGAGGGTTCCCTTTTCACCACACCCTCTCCAGCATTTATTGTTTCTAGATCTTTTGATAATGGCCACTCTGACCGGTGTGAGGTGATACCTCATTGTATTTTTGATTTGCATTTCTCTAATAATTAGTGATGTTCAGCATCTTTTCATGTGCCTCTTGACCATCTGTATGTCTTCTTTGGTGAAATGTCTGTTTAGGTCTTCTGCCCATTTTTCAACTGGGTTGTTTGTTTTTTGGATAATGAGTTCCATTAGTTGTTTGTATATTTTGGAGATTAATCCTTTTGTCCGTTGTTTCATTTGCAAATATTTTCTCCCATGCTGAGGGTTGTCTTTTCATCTTGTTTATGGTTTCCTTTGCTGCGCAAAAGCTTTTAAGTTTTATTAGGTCCCATTTGTTTATTTTTGTTTTTATTTTCATTACTCCAGGAGGTGAGTCAAAAAAGATCTTGCTCTGGTTTATGTCTAAGAATGATTTTCCTACGTTTTCCTCTAAGAGTTTTATAGTGTCCGGTCTTACAGTTAGGTCTTTAATCTATTTGGAGTTTATTTTCGTATACAGTTTAGGTAGTGTTCTAATTTCATTCTTTTACATGTAGCTGTCCAGTTTTCCCAGCACCACTTATTGCAGAGGCTGTCTTTTCTCCATTGTATGTTCTTGCCTCCTTTGTTGTAAATTAGGTGACTATATGTGCACGGGTTTATCTCTGGGCTTTCTATCCTGTACCACTGACCTATATTTCTGTTTCTGCACCAGTACCATACTGTCTTGACTACTGTAGTTTGTAGTATAGTTTGAAGTTGGGGAGCCTGATTCCTCCAGCTCCATTTTTCTTTCTCAAGATTGCTTTGGCTATTTGGGGTCTTTTCTGTTTCCATACGAATTGTTAAATGTTTTGTTCTAATTCTGTGAAGAATGTCATTGGTAGTTTGATAGGGATTGCACTGAATCTGTAGAGTGCTTTGGGTAGTAGAGTCATTTTCACAATATCGATTCTTCCAATCCAAGAACATGGTATATTTGTCCATCTGTTTATGTCTTCTTTGATTTCTTTCATCAGTGTTTTATAGTTTTCTGAGTACAAGTCTTTCACCTCCTTAGGTAGGTTTATTCCTAGGTGTCTTATTCTTTTTGTTGCATTGGTAAATGGGATTGTTTCCTTAATTTCTCTGATTTTTCATTGTGAGTGTATAGGAATGCCAGAGATTTCTGCGCATTAATTTTGTACCCTGCAACATTACCCAATTCATTGATTAGCTCTAGTAGTTTTCTGGTGGCATCTTTAGGATTCTCTATGTATAGTATCATGTCATCTGCAAACAGTGACAGCTTTACTTCTTCTTTTCCAATCTGTATTACACTGGTCAGACATTTGGAAACAGGTAATGCTGGATTCTTACTTCATACCTTATACAAAATAAACCATATGTGGAACAAATACTTAAACTAAACTGTAAAATCACAGGAAGGCATCAAAAAATGGGTATAAAATTTTATAATCTTAAGGAAAGACCTTTCTAAACAAATAAAAATCAGCAACCATCAAGGAAAAGGATGACAGATAAAACAACAAAAAAACGTAAAAAAATCAGTATCTTAATAGAAACATGGGTAAAGGTAATTAATAGGCAATTGGCTGAATTGTTAAGTAGGCAATAACATGAAAAGATGATCAACTTTTCTAGTAACTAAAGAACTGAAAATAGAAATACTAAGATATCAAGTTGCCATCAGATTGGTAAAATATGTTTAAATTAAAAACTGGCCACACTGGTGTTGGCTAGAGTATAGAAAAATAAATATTTTATATACTCTTGCTAAGAACATAAAATGATACAGCCTTTCTGGAGAGGAGTGGGGTAATCTATATCAAAATCTTAAATTTGCCTACCCTTTGACATGGCGATTTCTCTTCTACTAATTTACCTGGAAGATAATCACATCAAATATTTTAAAAATCCATGTGTTTATAATGATATGGTTTAAAAAGCCAATTAGTCACTCTGGAAGCTAAAAGGGCATTTATTTGTTTTTCTGGAAACTGGCTTACCAAGGTGGGGAGGTAGGCATTGAAAATAAGAAAAATAATCAAATTCTTACACAGACTGTATTTCAAGGTTACCAAATGGCTGATGAAAAAGTTCTTCTTTATAGAAGAATTACAGCTCAAAAGCACTGAAGGAATGATAGAATTTAAAAATCATGATTTACAAATTTATCAAAATGGCTAAAATAAAACAGTGATAACATCAAATGTTGGTGAGGATGCAGAGAAACTAGATCTTTCATTCATTGTTGATGGGAATGCAAAACCGTATACCCACTCTGGAAAAGAATGGCGGTTTCTTACACAACTAAACATGTCCTTATCATAGACCTAGCAAATACACTCTTGAGTATTTATGCCAGAGAAATGAAAGCTTATGTTCACACAAAAACCTATACACGAACGCTCATAGCATAGTCACGTGTAATACCCCAAAACTGGAAACCCAAATGTCCTTCGACATGTGAATGGTTAAACCAACTGTGGTATATTCAATATCATGAAACACTGAGTAATAAAAAGGAATAAACTGTTATATACGTAACTATTTTGATGGATCTTAAGGGAATTTAAACTGAAAAAAAACACCAATCTCAGAACATTACATACTGCATAGTTCCATTTATATGTCACTCTTGTAATGACAAAATTATAGAAATGGAGAACAGTGTTCCGGAGGTCAGCGGGGAGGGAAGGAGCTGGCTGTGGCTATAAAAGGGTAACATGAGAGATCCTTGTGATGGAACGGATTCTTAACCATGGTGTTATCCACATTTATCTACATATGTGACAAAACTGCATAAAACTAAATGCACATGCACATGCATACATGAGAAGATGTAAAACCAGCGAAATCTAAATCTGGTCCATGGATTGTATCAACATCAATTCCCTGGGTGTGATACCAGACTACACTGAAGCAGGATGTTACCCTTGGGGAAAACTGGATGAAGGGCATACAGGATCACTCTGTATTATTTCTTACAACTGCATGTGAATCTACAATTACCTCAAAAGTTGCTAAAAGCCATCATTTTGAAAACCCTAATGATATAATGAATGTAGGCAATGATCATAAAAGGGTGTCAAAACCATTAGGTAAAAGATGGATGGGAAACTTTAGAATGAATACTGCAGGGGCTGACAACACTTGAACTTAGTAATCAAACTTAACAAATGAATCAAGCCTCTGGATCTAACTCCTGGTTTATGGGCTATGATGGTGTCTGGAAGAACAAGTTAAATAATACCATAAGGAGGTCATCAGCCAAGTTCAGACTGTGGAAAATTCTACTGAATAAATGACTTGTTTTCTTCAACAAATAATTAGCATGAGAGATACAGAAGGAGAGGAAGGTTATAAACCAAGAGACTTAAAAGAGCTGTATCAACCAATGTTTAGACCTTGCACGGATCCTTATTTGCATAATATTAGATGATATTAGGAATTAATATCAACTCTGTTTATTTAATATTATTATGCTTCTGAGTCTTTAACTTAAAAGACTGAGGTATATAGGTGAAATGGTATTATGACTGGTACTTGCTTTCAAATACTCTGACAGAGGAAAAACAATTATGGATGTGTAGATTATTTTAAAAATTGTAGAACATTCGTAACTGCTGAAGCTGGGTATATGTGGGACCTTATCATACTACTCAATTTTTATATGCTTAAAATTTTTCATAGTAAAATCATTTTAAGAGAAGATAAGTGCACAAAGATGTACATTCAAGGAAGATTTTTTTCATTGACGTGTTTCTAATAGTTTACAAAAATAAGAATCCATCTAAATGTTCATCAATGAAGACCTAGTTAAGTAAATACGTCACACCATGAAATAAAATCCCCTTGCAGACATTAAAGGGTGAAATGGATCCAGGGATACTAACTTTAAAAGATGGCTATGACATATTAGTGAATATTAGCTCTTGCCTGTTACTTGTTTTATATATCTTTAATATTGCTTGATGTTTTCATAATGATTATGTGTTTTGAAATTAGGCTAATTTCCCTGTATACTTACATTTGCACTTTCCTGATGTATGTGGTATACAGCAACAAAAAGTTACTTTTAAAGCTAAAGTATTTCTACTTCCTTTAAGAAAAAAGAGCTAACTGAACAAAGCAAACAAAAGAGAACTTATCAAACACTATACAGAACAGAGAGGGTCAGAAACTTAGTTACACTACTGATACGTATTGAGGGACGTCAACTAAACCCGAAAAGTATTCAGCAGTGAGGGGCACGGGGAGCAGGTCACGTGCCCAGGATGAGTCTACACCTGTCCAAGGTGCACGAAAGGCCTTCCATACTCAGCCCCTCCGCACCCCTGTGATGGTATTCGTCACCACCACAACCCACTTTGCGCATGTCACCCCAGCAGCAACAACTGCCCATGATTTCCCCACGTACCAGGCTGTTCCAAGCCTCTTCTACGCCTTTCCACCGCCAGCTTTTCCCCAAACTCCCTGTGCCCCTCGCCTCTTCACCTTACCACACAGGCAGCCCCCAAAACCCGGCCTGGAACCACCTGCTCCAGGACAGCATCACAGTCAGCTCCTCCTCTGCCCCAGCTCAGCTTGGTCCCCCCACAGCACCTGACCATGTCATACTGCAGTCATCTGTTCATGGTTTATTTTTGTAAACCCAGCAGCATGTGTTTCATGAGGCACATCAGAGCCCCCATCAATGTCTGGATAACTGCAGGGCTGAGGAACACTGGAATTCCTCCTGACACATCAGTCCTGCACTACAGACATACTACCCAGCGTCTATGAGCTTTTCCAGGTCATGAAAATGTTTGAGACCTGAAGAAAAACCTTATTGCTCCAGAATATGAAAACCTTTAAAAATCAAAATTAACATTTAAGTAACTACCTACAACACATAACATTTCAAAAGCAACTCAACCCTACTTATAATTATATGTTAGATTTAATACAGGATATAGGTCCATTTTTTACGATGTAGGGTGCAGATCTTAAAAGTAACAGTGCCTAGGGCTTAGGAAGGTCATTAAACTTCCCTGCCTAAAAAAACCTGTTCTGGCTGGTACTTTACCCAGCTGGTTTGAGATAATGAAGAAAAACCCATAACCAAAGCAAAGCAAAACTCTTAAAAACAAGCAAAGCAAACACAAAATCCATGCAGGAATGACCTCACACAGAGCTCCCACGTCCCTGACAGGTAACCGCTGCATCATCAGAGCCAAGAATAGATGTAGTCCAGCACCCTCCCCTCCTGGACCAGCCTTACAGGTCAGGTTGAAGCTGCTTTTTACGGCCCAGGATCCAGCAGCGTGAGCAGGGAAGGTGGAAATTCAGCATGGAATGGTCAGGGAAAGTCCAGACAAGCTGCAAGCCAGGTTCCCTAACAGCCTAACACCTCTCAGCTCTCAGCTGGCTCCTCTCCCCAGGCAAAGTTCTGAGCTAAAGAGCTGTAAACCACCTTGGTGGGGGGTGGCTCCTGAGCTGAACAAAAAGCTCAGAGCCCAGCATTATGATAAGCACAAAACATGCAAATGCATAAAATACTCCATTGATGACCTCTCTCAGCTAAAAACAACAAAAAAAGTAACTACAGCCAATTCTGGTTACTCGCAGTGGATAAAAAGTAACTACAGCCAATTCTGGTTACTCGCAGTGGATAATGTCTGTAAAGTGTTCGTGAACACTGAATTCGTGAATACCGAACCACTGCTCCTAGGGAAATACAGGGCCAGGTTCTGGGGAGCCTCTGGTTCCTCTAGCCACAACATTTTCATCAGCCAATAAATACATAACCTTGTTTTATGTGCATTTCTGTTTAAAGACACCTTATTTGACATATATTGTTGATTCATAAACGCTGAACTCACAGCCAACAGTATTACAAGTCATGCCTGAACAAAGGTTACCTGATGCACGGATTTTCTCTGTAAGGCACACGCAGCCCTCTTGCACTTAGGAACACTAGATGGCACTACGTTTGGGGGCCATTTTAAACAGTGACATCACCAACAACAAGCATAAAAATGTGAAAAGCATGGCACTAAATAAAGCACAGTGCAGACAACTGTTTACAATATGAGCTGAAACAAGATGGCAGCAAGTTGCCTGGTTTGACCTCAGCTGGTAACATGAATTTTGTTGACTCAAGTGTGTCACTGGGGAATGCGCATCGGGGAATGACCAAGAAAGTGCCTGAGTATTGCTTTCACTCACAAGCAAATTTTAGTGAGTAGGCGAATTCACAAATACACAATCTGTGAATAATGAGGACTGACTGTATTACCAAAAAGAAAAAAGAAAAAAAAGTGCTTTCCAGTATTTGAAGAAAGCATGCTCTTGACCTTTTTGTCCGAGAATGGAAGACAATCCAAAATGTCCTTAAGAGTTAGAAGCTTTAAGTGTAGAAAAGCACTCAGCACTCGGGCAGTTAGCATGGAGACGATTTTACAACCACCAGGCAAAAGAGTGCACTGGCTGACTTTCCTTTCCACAACAGGCAGGAGAAGGGTGTACGCGACTTGAAAATTAACAGACTCCTAAGGTGAAACCTTTTGAAAAACTACAATATTTTGTAAAGTTATATCTACTCCCTAAATTTAAGTACTGTAAAATCAAAATTGTCATATATGAAGTTTCCTTTAAACCTTGTCTTACCCATATGAAAAAGGTACAACTTTCAAAAAACTAACAAAATATATATGTGTATTACTCACACTAAATGCTTAATTTTCCTCTAGATTTAGGAACTAATATTACAGGGCAAAGAGTCTATTTGCCTTCCTTTTGAAACAAATCAATAAAAAGAAGAAATACAGTTTATTGTTCTTTTACATGAGGAAACTAAACTGGCATAGATGATCAGGTATAAAAGTAGGAAAAAGAAGAGTTCTGCTAAGATTCATCATTACTCAATATGTAAATGATTCTGACAATGATGTTGGAGTAAATAAACATATGTACTACTAAATATCATCCAAATATGTCATTTTACCCCTTAAAAAGTTGTTTAAGGGAGAGGGAAAAAGCCTCCAGAGAGGGAGAGGAAAAAACCCTACATTCTCTTTATTACTCTTCTTAAAAATACTGACCACCTAGCACACTGCTAAGTAGGTGAATGAGAAATGTTCACCTTTTAAAGAGAGATACAACCTTGGCAAATCAGTAACTAAAGTTCATAAGAATGACAAATTATAATCAAGTCACATTTAAGACTATGCCTAAAATGTTAATTCCATTTATCTATTCTGGCCTACTTCAAAAGCATAATTTTTTTTAAACTTTTAAACGGAAAACAAAATTTTATTCTAAAAATAGATCTTGGTAACAATGAAATACCAAAAGCTTGTCATTATAATAAAAAGAAAAAAGTTAACAGAAATTTGCTTTAAAAATTTTCAAAAGCATAATTTTTGAGAAATGAAACTACACATGTATAGAGTAGGACCACGTGAGGATCAAATAAACATTTGAAAACCTCTTGGTCTTTTTCTTCCAAATGTTTAGTTGTATAATTCATATCAAAACCCTACTATAGGGACTTCCCTCATGATGCAGTGGTTAAGAATCTGCCTGCCAAGGCAGGGGACATGGGTTCAAGCCCTGGTCCAGGAGGATCCCACATGCCACAGAGCAACAAAGCCCATGCACCACAACTACTGAGCCCGCGCTCTAGAGCCCGCGAACCACAACTACTGAGCCCACACGCCACAACTACAGAAGCCCGCGTGCCTAGAGCCCATGCTCTGTAACGAAAGAAGCCACCGCAATGAGAAGCCCGTGCACTGCAATGAAGAGTAGCCCCTGCTCGCCGCAACTAGAGAAAGCCTGTGTGCAGCAACGAAGACCCAACGCAGCCAAATAAATATATTTTTTTAATTATAAAAAAACCCTATTATATTAGAAAACTCAATTTATTCATCTTTCACTGACGTGAAACTTTTGAGAAAGAGATTTTCAATGTACTAACTTACGAAAGATGTAAAGTCTTTGACCTCAGCCATTTTTAAGATAGTTTAAAAAAATAAAGTCTCACACCTTAGGTGCTTAAGATAACATAGGAGGTGCAAAACAAATATTAGTCAAATCAGACGACCACACAAATACTTCTCCATGCTATAACTGCTTTACTGCAAGATGACATTAGCAGCTGGCCTTTCCTGAGGAAGAGTCAGTCAATCAATTCTAGTAAATAAACCCTTGCTGTTCACCCTGAGTACACCACCCACTGACAAATCAACACCTACAATTCCACAGACCTGCCTCTGTGACCTTCAATTTGGGGAGAATACACAAAATCATAATCTGTTTTCTCTGCTCACAGCAGGTAAGACTCTCAGAGAACTAACTATTCTGGGCAGTTGAGTTTTCCAAAGGGTTTGAGACTTAACCATTTGGAAAGAATATTTCACGCACTTTCCTTCTTGTTTTAAACAAGGTACACTGAACGTAAATTCGATTTTTCTTGATACACAATCATCAGTGAGAATGTTAATCCTTGTACAGTGTGTGCGGGAGATGATTCTCCATGGCGCTCTCACGCTTCTGCACGTCTTGCGAGCAGAGGCGCTGGCTGCTCTAGCTCTCAGATATCTTTTCAAGGATGTGTGTATAGCAAACAACCCAGGAAGACAGAGATATTCTCTCCCTCCAGAATAGGGGGCAGGTTGGTTTGTTGTCCACTATAATAAAAATAACGTCTCTCTCTGGGCTAAGTTTGGGCAGGTTCGCTTGCAGTTATTTTTTTTTTTTTAAAGTGTTGCTACATTATCTTTCCAACAGTACATTTATTTATTTACGGACTGCACCATGTGGCATGCGGGATCTTAGTTCCCCGAGCAGGGATCGAACCCGTGCCCCCTGCAATGGAAGCACAGAGTCTTAACCACTGGGCCACCAGGGGAGTCCCTGCTTGCAGTTCTTTATAAAATATTTGGATTAGCTAAACTCAGGGTTCTACAGCTGTGGACTCACGGGGCAAGAGGAAATGACACAAACAGGGAGCTCATGCTATTGGCTGTGCTGTAATGCAGTCCCTTGTCTCAGACCCAGGAGTTCCATGTAAACTGTGACAGGCTGATCTGTCAGCTTCTGAGTAGGATAAAATCCCAAGACTCTTCACAGTTCTTGACAGTGTGTGACAAGGATGGGATGCTGGCAGAAACATGGCTTTCTGGAACAGAAAAGACAAAGGTCCCACGGGTTTAGGGCGTATAAGAAGATTCCCTGGGATCCAGAAGCAAATGTTCTTGTCCAAGTGGTGGGTGTGGGGTTGTAAGGGCTAATTAACCTTTAGAGGATGAGCAGCAAAAGGGAGGATTGAAACAAACTGCCCAACGGCCCTTTGGTTGTTGATCACTCTCCTTGGGGTGGGAGGGGAAGGGATGCAACCATGGCAATGAGGCGCAAGCCCTGTGGCCCCAGATGAGAGGCAATGAGCCTGTAGCTGTTAAGTAGAGTCCCCGGAGCTGAAACAAATTATGTCATCAATGGGGGTCTAGAGCTTTTGGGTAACTGAAAAATTCATTAAGTTGAGCCATGAATAGCCACCGGGTCATATGAAACTAAACATATGTGTGCCTTGCTAACTGGCACAGAGCTCCTCTCCCCCTCTGTAACCCTGATCCCTCCTCTTGCCCCCTACCCTGACATCTGCTTTAAAGAGGAGCATTAGGGGTAGCCTGAGGTCCCCAAGAGAGACTGAAGGCCTTATGCACCCAAGCATACTGAGGAACTTCAGGGAAAGGAGGGACTCAAATGTTTATGGCTCTGTGGATACAGGCACCCACGTCTGTCCTACCTGGCCCTGTGCAGGAGGAGGTACTCAGATTCAGCTAGTGGGATATGGACACGATTCGCAGCAGGGAAAGGAAACTAATATGAGGGAGTAGATGGGATGCTTCAGGCCAATTCAAAGTACTGTTGTTGTTTCTACATCTGATTGTACAAATGATGCATATATATATATCCTTATACTTCCCTGTCTACAGTGCCAAAGGAGATTCTCCCCCATCAGGAAGAGCTATAGGTAGAGAAATGCTAGTGGGAGAAGCTCCCCTGCCGTTTGTCATCAGTGCGTGGGTTGGGACGTCATACAATTGCCCTATCCACTGATGTTCAAAGTTTTCAACATATAAAAAATGTCCTGTTGGTTGGCAAGTCAGAGACCTCAGTCTCAATGGTCCTGTGCTGTTATCACACCTCCACCAGCTAAATCCAGGGCTCTACTCAACAAGTAAAGTTTCTTGGGATTATGTGGGTGGATTCATAATGCCCAATCCCTTTGGCCATCAAGGAACAACAGCTGTCTCCTCAGCCTCCTACCACCAAGAAAGAACCCTAGCACGTCGTTGGTCTCTTTGGGTACTGGAGACCGTGTGTGCCTGGGATGGCTCTGTGATGTGTCAGTGTGGCCAGGCGGAGCTACGGTCCCCAGAATGCCCTTTCTGGTATGCTTCTGGTTACTCTGAGCCACAAGGGATATTTCCTCCTGAATGTTAGAGGAAGAAGCATATTTTGTATGTACTTTGTAGCATACACATTTTGTAGATGTAATTAAAGTCCATAATCAGCTTACCTTAAATTAATCAAAAGGGAGATTCTCCTGGGCGGGCCTGACTTAATCTGTTAGAAGCCCTTTAGGAGGACTTAGGCATCCCTGAGCTCAGACTCTAAATCACAGTGGGGTCTGCACTTGCTCTCCCTTCCCCGGGGTCCTCCCTCCTGAGCGCTGCTTGAGACCATGAGCCTCAGCTGGTGTCTGTAGGGTCCGGCCTGCTCCTCATGGGCCCTTCCTGACTACCGGCCTCTGAACGTCTAACCTACTTAGTCAGTCCCCACCATGGAGTAAGCCAGTTCCTCGTGTGATATGTGTGTGGTATGTGTGTGTGTGTTCTGTATTTTGTCTTCTACTGGTTCTGCTGCTTCTCCAGTTGAACCCTGATTGATAAAGTCCTCACTTGGACACTCTACTTGGTCTTTTAACCTACAAGGCCGTATCCTGAGTGGAGCCCAAACCAATCAGCTGCATTGAAAGTGGTCTAGCAAGCTGCGGTACATCTCTACCTTTGGGCCCTACAACCCGACAACCCCTTTGAGGTACCAGTCACTGTGGCTGATGATTTTGCGAACTGGAGCCTCTAGCAAAGGGAAGTCAGCCTCCACCCAGAGGCCCCTTTGGGTCTTGGGCTCCTCACCCCCCTGACACAGCTTGTGATTCTTCAGCCTAATATTCCCATTCGGGAGTGAGTCAACTCCAGCTCAATGACTAATAAGATGGGCAGAACCAAACAGGTTCCCTTATCAAATGGAAATGATATGTTTAACAACTTAGCAAGTTGAGCCCTATGTGCATATCAGTCTGATTTGGAAAAGTGGCAGCTTTCCCTTTGGGGAAAACTTTCTTCTTCACTCCACCACTTGAAGCAAAGTTACTGACTCAACAGGACCCTCTGTTCACAGCAAGGTTCCCCTAACTGCCTGGACCTAGTTCACAGATGGTTTGGCTAAGCTGAAACCCAGCAGTGTCCACTGGCCTACTGTGAATGTTCAGCCGAGCTCCAGCTGTGAAAAACCAAAACCAGACATGTTCACTCTGCTCAGTGGCAGAACTGAAGGCTGTTCCCATAGCTCTGGCTAATATTCCCATAGGTGAATCTTAGGTTTTACTTACTCTTGAGCTGCTGCGAAAGGCCCAGCTATTTGATCTACCTCTTAGAAAACCACAGAGTGGCAGATCAAAGACACTTCTCTAAAGGGCTGTGGATCGTGGAAACAATCCTCAGAAGAGTAGAAGAAAATTTCTTTCTTCCCAACACAGCAGACCTCCCAAACCTCCCTAACACCCACAGCTACTTGGGACTGTTAAGCACTGAAACCGCCACCTAAGAAATCAACTAAAAAAGAATTCTCACTCTACCTCCCTCATCTCCTCCTGGAACACACCTTAGAATGGCAGTTGGTTCACTGAACACAGCTATCCCCAGAAAGGGATCATCCTCTCTCTGCTGTTTCCTGGGAAATGATCAGGACAAAGAGGAAGAGAGCAGAGGGGCAGTTATAGAGACCAGTGTGAAATCCTGGGATTCCACCCAGACCGTTCCTGTGCATAATGCTTCTTTCTTTCCCCTTCAGGTACCCCCAGCCAGCCTGACTGGTACATCTTCCATGTGGCAAGGTGGCCAAAAGGGGGCTTAGGGGATTTGAACATAACTCTGGTTCAGCTTCCTGGATTCTCTTGTTGGACTAACAATGACGTAGATCACATCTGTGGAGTACGCTTCAGGCCAGAGTGGGGGACCTAATGGGTCCCCGTAAGTTTTATAAAAACTCCCTTCAGGGAATAGGAGTTGATTAGAAAAAAGGTGAAGTTATAGCTTCTGGAATGGGACACACACATTTTTGTGGAGGTGGAGGGAGGGAAGTAACCTCACCACCTGGGGAGAGAACAACTTGTGCCCCAGGAGATGGGGGTGGAAAGGATCATTCGTTAACTATCTTTTATCTTTCAGAATTGCCCCAGAGCAGTTCTCATGAAGCAGAATACCCTGACAAGGTTCCCCCAAACTGGTATAAGCACCTTAAATTTAACTGACTCCTGAATTTGCCACCCCTGACAGATGGCCCTGACCACAACGATAACCATCACCAACAAGTGTATCAGAACATCTGTCCCAGCTCCTGTACCTCTCCTACAAAACACCTATCAAGGGCTTCCCTGGTGGCGCAGTGGTTGAGAGTCCGCCTGCCGATGCAGAGGATGCGGGTTCGTGCCCCGGTCCAGGAAGATCCCACATGCCGTGGAGCAGCTGGGCCCGTGAGCCATGGCCGCTGAGCCTGCGCGTCCGGAGCCTGTGCTCCGCAACGGGAGAGGCCACAACAGTGAGAGGCCCGCGTAACACCCCTCAGTTAAAATGGCACAAGGTTAGATCCACTGAGCATGTCTCTGTCCTTATCTTCATATCACTTTGACGTCAGTGAAGGAAGATCACACTCAACTTCTCAGAAGCACTCAACACGGCTGAAGAACTTGCTCATCCTTCTCTGCCTCTGTGACACCACTTTCTCCAGCTGTCTCTTACTGCACTGCTCCTTTTCTGTATCTCTTCCAGGCTCCGCTCCTCTTTAAGAACTTGAAATGTTAGTGCTCCTCTGACAACTCTCTCAAACACATTTCCAGCCCTGAGGTCGAAACTGGGTTGGCTACTTAACTTCTCTACTTAGATATCACCAGGCATTTAACATTTAACATACCCCAAGCTGAACTTGGCAGTTTAAATCTCACACCTACCCCCAACCCTGATTTCCCCATCTCAGTCGATTATACAATCATTCACTGAGTTACTCAAGCCATCAGCAAAGGATTCCTCCTTTCCCAACTCTCTAGCTAACCCATCAGCAAACCTTCTCAGCTCTTTCCCCAAAACATACCTTGAATTTCCCCATTTCTCTCCATCTCCCTTACTGCTACACTAGTCCAAGCCTCCACTGTCTTTGTCTCTATTGGAAAAACAGAAAAGCTTCCCAACTGGTCTTTCCACCACCAGTGTGGTCCCCTCAATCCATGTGGCATATAGCAGCGGGAGTGATCTTCTAAATATGTAAATCTGAGTATGTCTCCCCTGCTTAAAATTCTTCAAAGGCTCCCCAGAACCCCTAAAGTAAAGAAGTGAACTCATCATCATGGCCAGCAAGTCCCTGCATGATTTGGCCCCAGACCCCATCTCCCCCGGGCCACCACACAACAGTGACACTGGCCCCTCTTTCACTTCTTCCAACACATTGAGCTATTTCTGGTCTTTACACAGGTTGTTCCCTAGCTTGAAACATGCTTGCTTTACTGGATCTTCCCTGTCCTTCTGTTCTCAATGTAAATGTCACCTCATCAGAAGGACCTTTCCTGACTGACTCAACCCCACTTAGTCCTCCTTTGCTCTCAGTTTTCCCCCCACTGTGACACAATAATGCATGAGGCAAAAAGGGCTGTGTTTTTAGTACCAATTTGCTTATTTCTGATTTTTAGATGAATGCTGTTGCGGGTTGTACTGTGTCCCCCCTAAAAAAACATGTTGAAGTCCTAACTCCCACCCAGGACCTCAGAATGTGACCTTATTTGTAAATACAGTTGTTGAAGACGTGACTCATTAAGGTGAGATCATACTGGAGTAGGCTGGGCCTCATATCCAATATGACCAGTGTCCTTATAAAAGAAGAGGGCCTTGTGAAGACAGAAACACAGGAAAACACCATGCGAAGATGGTGGACTGAAGTGATGCACCTACAAGCCAAGGAATGCCTGGGGCTACCAGAAGCTAAGAGAGAGGCATGGAACAGATTCCCCCTCACAGCCCTCAGAAGGAATCAACCCTGCTCACTGATTTTGGACTTCTAGCCTCCAGAACTGTGGGACAATAAATATCTGTTGTCTTAAGCCACCCACTTTGTGATACTTTGTTATAGCAACCCCAAGAGACTAATACAAATGCCAAGGTGCAAAGGCATATATAGAAGGGAAAGGTGTTCTTACAGAGGGAGGTGGTGGGTAAAGGGGCAAAAGTGACTGTTTTAACATTATGTTTGCTTAAACTAAAACTTTCATTTTCAAAAGTAACCTCATTATTAAAACATGAACTAGAGTTACAGTGAAGCCTCACTACCACTGCATTATTGTGATTTGCAGGAAAAATATATATTTGGTCTTCATCCACAGTTCCTGGCTCACAGCTCCCAAAACTCTTGGAATTTCCTGAACGATGGGATGATATTTGGTCTCTTGTCCTCAGTTCCTGAAAACACTTCAGGGAAGGTGACTTTCGGGATCCCACCCAAAGGCGGGGGCTGGTTGTCAGGAGAACCAACTTTCAGTCCCACTCTCTGCCGGAAGTTGAGTCAATCACCACTGGCCAGTGATTTAGTCAATCATGACTACGTAACAAAGCCTCCATAAAAAACCCCAAAGGACAGCTTTTTGGACCTTTTCAGAGAGCTTCCACATTGGGAAACCAGAACACTTCCACATGCCCCCATGCTTGGCCCCATCCACCATGAGGACAGAAGCCCCTTTGTTCAGGACCTTGACCTTCGTATCTCATCTGGCTGTTGATTTATATCCTTTTATAATAAATCAGTAATCTAGTGAGTAAACAGGTTTCCCTGAGTTCTGGGAGCCCTTCTAACAAACTAAGTGAACCCCAAGAGGGAGTCGTGGGAACCTCTGATTTACGGCCAGTTAATCAGAAGTATAGGTTACAACCTGGACTTGCAATTGGCATCCTGAATTGGAGGAATCATCAGAACCTCCAATCTGTAGCTGGTCAAAAGCACAGGTAACAACTTGTGACTGGTCTCTGAAGTGGAGGGAGGTCTTGTGGGACTGAGCCCTTTGTCTATGGAATCCGATTCTACCTCTGGGCAGACAGTGTCAGAAATGAGTTGAACTTTTGTATACCTGCTAGCATCCAAGAACTGATTGTTGATGTGGGGAAGTCTCCACACACACACATTGGAACTGGGTCCAGGAACCCAACTCAAACAGGCCAAAAAAAAAAAAAAAAAACTGTCTGTTATTACACCAATCCATGTTAAATGGTACTGCAAACAGTTCCTGAAAAATTATAATGGAGTCAATGAAGAAAAGCCACAGACTCCTCAGTCTCAACTCTACGACCTTATAATGAGGATAGGAGCAAGTTCTTTAACCTCTAATTTTGTTATGAATTTGCTTCAAGGTTTCTGCTTTAATAAACAGCATTAATGATGATAATAATAGCTACTCAGCATGTGTCAAACATTGTGTTAAATGCTTTAGAAACATCATTAATAATCCTCAATTACCTATCAGCAAAGCAGGTCCAAGTGTCCCCATTTTACAGATGAGGAAACAAAGGATGTGTGAGTCAAGAACAATGATGCTAACTCAGTAGCAGAGCCAAGACCAGAACATAACGTCTTGTGACTTCCATCAAGAGCTACCTATTATATCACACAAATAATGTATTTGGCAGACTCTAATACAGAACAACCAGTTTCACTGGAGCAACGTTCCCATTACTTTCACACTTAATCAGAAAGTACTGTTAAGATAAATTCAAAACTTACTTTTTGTATCACTCATCCCAGGAAGGATGCTTTTTAAAATAAACTGTTTCTAAGGTAATATTTTAAAACGTACATTATACAAGCACTAGCTAAAGTTGAATTTGGCCTTACTGAAACTCACTTTTAATGGCAAACCAATAAGTATCTGACCAGTTGGCTTTGTTTTTTTTTTCATTTAAGTATAGTTGCTATACAATATTATATAAGTTACCACTGTACATTTTTTAAAGGTTCTACTCCATTTATAGTTATTATAAAATATTGGCTATATTCCCCTACCACTTGGCTTCTTCAGAAGAAAAATATCCTGCTATTGAATTTGGTAAGTTTCAAGCTTAACCACATGTAACAGCTTTCACATAGCCAAAACAGAACTAATGCTCTCCTGAAAAGAATGGAGAACAATGAGTCTGTATTCACCTTTAATAGCCAGAACTTAAGTTACAAATTCAGAATCTAGTGTAATTCACAGAGAAAATAATACTAATGATTTTTAAGCGGTACTGTTCTCTGCTTCTGGGAAGATGGAGTAGATGTACTTTTCCCTATGCTTCCTGCTAAAGTACAACTAAAAATCCTGGACATTATCTATAAAACAAACATAAGAGGATCAAAAAAGTGGAGGGAGGGTGGCAGACTGGCCAAGGATCTGTAGACCTGAGGAACAGCATGGTGGAGTGGTCCCTGGGTTTTCATATGTCTCAGACACAGAGCTGAAGAAGTCAGCAACCCAGAAACACGAACAGGTGCAGGGAAAAAAAAAAAAAAAAGCTTGAACAAAGCCTGCTCTCTCTAGCCAAAGGACCAGGAAAGGGACAGCCTAGCCAAGACAGAAAACTTTTAGACAAATGAGCCCTCGAATCCAGCCAGAAATCACATAAAAAACTGCAGCCCCACTGCCATGAGCAAAGGCAGAGCTAGAGCCTAGACGTCTACCCTTCCCAGGCTTTAATGAGGAGCCCCAGCCCCTGCCAGGGTCACAACAGAGAAGGCTGAGTAGGGAGCTGGACAATAATGAGCTTGACTCCCTGCATCTCAGAGTCAGTGGAGACCACCTGCAGAGCTCAGACTTCCACCTCCACAGTAATAAAAGGCCTTCCCCTTCCACACTGGGGCGCTGTGGAGAGTTTAGCTACTCCACAGTATTGCTACCTCGGCATCCATTTTGCTGGCTGTGTGGCCCGTAGGGACCTTAAACTGAAACTTGCCCCCTCATGCAAGCATGTGCCCTAGATAGCAGCCCTCAGAGTCACAAGCAAATACGAGCTCCTCATATGACTTCTCCAACAGCCCCTGTGATCACCAGTTTCCCCTGCCTCCCAGGGCCTGCCCCTTACACACCCCTTAGATAAAACCCCCATGGAGCTTACTAGAACCCTGTACTTCCCATCTGGATTGACCAATCTGGCCTTAGCCTGGGAACCCCAAAGCATTCCACCCATAGACCCTAATAAAGCCATGTGCTCCAGGCCCTGTTGCTCTCTCTCTCTCTCTGCACCCAGTCTTGACTCGCCATCTGGCCCCTCGAGGAGTGCCATGTACTCCCTCCAGGACCTGTGAGTCATAAACTTCTCTATTTCAATTTCTCTATGGTCCTCTGCTGGCCACAGCTCACCATCCAGCAATCTGTGCTCCACTTAACAAATGTTAATTTAACAAAGCAGGTAGTGTCAGAGGGGGCCCGGTGGAGAGTCAGGAAGCTCTCACCTCAAGAACCTAGAAAAAGCAAAGCAAAACAACCCAAAGTAGGCAGAAGGAAAGAAATAATAAAGAACAGAAATCAATAAAGTTGAAAATAGAAAAATGGTAAAGAGAAAGTCAATGAAAAAAGAGCTAGTTCTTTAGAAAGATCAAAAAAATTGACAAATCCTGTGCAAGACTGGCAAAAAAAGAGAGAAGATGTAAATGACCAATATCAGAAACAAAACAGAGAATATCATCAAAGGGTCTGCATACACCACGAGGGTAATAAGGGAATACTATGAACAAACCTACATATGCACATTTCACAACTTAGATAAAATGGGTCAATTCCCTGAAAAACACAAACTACTACTGCTAATCCAATATGAAATAGATAATCTGAATGGGAACTATGAAGGAAACTGAATTCAGAATTTTGAAACTCCCACAAGAAAAATCACCAGGCCCAGTAGGTTTCACTGGAGAATTCTACAATACACTTAAAGAATTAACATCAATTCTACACAGTCACTTCTAGAAAACAGAAGAGGAGGGAACATTTCCTAATTCATTTTATGAAGCTAATAGTTACAGGATAACACACCAGACGAAGACATTATAAAAAAGAAAACCACAGACCAATATCCCTTATGAATACAGACATAAACATCCTTAAAATATTAGCAAATAGAATTCAACAATATACACAAAGAATTATACACCACGACCAAGTGGGGTTTCTTCCAGGGAAGCAAGTCTAGTTCAATATTCAAAAAGCAAGCAATGTAATCTACCACATTAACAAACTAAAGAAAAAAAAATCACAAAATCATACCAATTGATGCAGAAAAAGTATCTGACAAATTTCAACATTCATTCATAATGAGAATTCTCAGAAAGAGAGGGGAACTTCCTCAACTTGATAAAGGGCACCTACAAAATAACCTACAGCTAACATTACACTTAATGGTAAAAGACTGAATGCCCTCCCCCGAAGATCAGGAACAAGGCAAGGATATCCACTCTCATCACTCTTATTCAACATAGGGCTGGAAGTTCTAGTCAGTGCAATAAGGCAAGAAAAGGAAATAAAAGGCACATACGTCAGAAATTAAACTGTCCCTATCTGCAAATGAATCTACATAGAAAATGCCAAGGAACAGGAATCTAACAAACACAAAACAAACAAATAAAAAACCACTTCTAGAATAAGTGAATTCAGCAAAGTCACAGGATACAAGATAAACAATTGTACAAATACAAAAAAACAATCGTATTTCTATATACTAGTAATGAACACATGGACACAATTAAAAGTATAATACCATTTGCAATCACTCAAAAACAATTAAATGTTCAGGTATAAATCTACCAAAACATGCACAGGACTTACACTGAAAACTACAAACTGCTGATGAAAGAAACAAAGATCAAAATAAATGGAGAAACATGCTGTGTTCATAGACATGGTAAAAATATCAATTCTCTCCAAATTGATATGCAAGTTTAACACAATTTCTGTTCAAAATCACAGCAAGATTTTTTCTTTTGTAGACACGGACAAGATTATTCTAAAATTCATATGGATTGGGAAAATAACTAGAATAGCTAAAACAATTTTGAAAAAGAATAAAGTAGGAAGAATTGCTTTACCCAATTTCAAGACTTATTATACAGCTACAATAATCAGAACTGTGTGGTACTGGTGGAGGAATAGATACATTGATCAACAGAAGACAGAACCCAGAAAAGACCACATAAATATGCCCAATAGATTACTGACAAATGTGCAAAATCAGTTCAATAGAGGAAAGATATCTTTTCAACAAATGGTGCTGCAGCAATTAGACATCCAAGGGGGCAGGGGAGGGGGGGGAGAACCTCAACCTAAATCTTACACCTTATACAAAAATTAACTAAACCTCATTATGTTAATTTTAAAATGCAAAACTATAAAACTTTTACAAAAAATAGGAGAAAATCTTCAGGATCTAGGGCTAGGCAAAGATTTATTAGACTTGACACCAAAAGTGTAATCCACAAAAGAAAATATTGGAAGAACTGGATTTCAACTTATGCTCTGTGAAAGACTGTTAAGAGGATGAAAAAACAAAATAAAAACTGGAAGAAAACATTTGCAAACCACATATCCAACAAAGGAATAGTATCTGGACTATATTAAGAACTCCCAAAATTCAACATTAAAAAAAATCCAATTTAAACACATGCAAAAGACACAGAGAAATTTCACAGAAGAGATATACAGATTGCACAAATAAACACATGAAAATATGTTCAACATCGTTAGTCATTAGGGAATGCAAATCTAAACCATAATGAGATACCACTACACACCTATCAGAATGCCTAAAATAAAAAAGTGATAACACCAAATGCTGGCAAAGATATGGAGAAACTGGATCTCTCATTCACTGCTGGTAGGAATGTATAAGGTAGGAATGTACAAGGGTGTAGCCACAACAGCGGTTTCTTACAAAACCAAACATGGAATGGCCATATGGCCCAGATTTGCACTCCTGGGCATTTATCCCAGAAAAATGAAAACATGTTCACAGAAAACCCTGTACATGAGTACAGATTCTGTACTAGCAGCAGCTTTGTCCTTCAACAGGTGAATGGTTAAACAAACTGGTTCATCCATATGATGGAATACACTCAGCAATAAGAAAGAACTATTGGTACACACAACAATCTGGATGAACCACCGGAGAGTTGTGCTGAGTAAAAAAGCCAATCCCAAAAGATTACAAACTACGTGATTTCACTTATAGAGCATTCTTGAAATGACAAATTATAGCAATAGAGAGAACACATTCCTGGCTGCCAGGAGCAGGGGAGGGGGAGGGGCAGGAGGGAAGCAGCTGTGGCTATCACAGGGCAACATAAGGATGATGATGGAAATGTTCTGTATCCTCAACATATCAATGTCAATGTACTGTTTGTGGCATGTACTATAGTTGTACAAGCCATTACCACTGGGATAAATGGGTAAAGCGTACAAAGGATCTCTGTGTTATTTAACAATAAGAGCACATAGGGACTTCCCTGGCGGTCCAGTGCTTCCACTGAAGAGGGCACAGGTTCGATCCCTGGTCGGGGAACTAAGATCCCTCATGCTGGGGGAGCTGGGGAGCACATAAATCTACAATTATCTCAAAATAAAAATAAGGTGTTTTTTTTTAATGGCATTATCTCAAAACAAAGTTTTTTAAAATGGCATTATCTCCAAAAGCATTATCAGCCAAATCATTTGTCATCAGATTTTAATATTTCTAATTTTTTTTGTTGACAGGCAATAAAAGAGCTCACTAGAAAAATCATCTCTAACAACCTAGTTCCAAAGCATTTACCAAGTGCTTGTCATGTGCAACTAGGAGCTAGGTTAATAGGCAAAGATGAGGAAGACAATGTAGATTTAGAAGAGAGTTTATACTTCTAATGAAGCTGAACAAGAACTACAGTACTGAGCACAAGATAACTTCATAAAACACTTCATTATTCCTGCCCATAGTCATAAGTATTTCTAAACAGAATACTTGACCACTGCATGACCAACTTACATATAAGTAACTCTAAAGTCTTCCCTTCCTTCCTTCCTTACTCCCGGCCAGTGTAGGACACTTTCCGCCAGGAACCCTGACCCCCATCCAAGCCCTGGTCTCCATGTCTCAACTAAGCCCAAACCAACCCCGACCCCGAGCCATGCTGGCTGGGCAAAATCAGGAGAGGGGAAAGGTGAGAACCACACACACACCCCTTCTCCTCTCACCCAACTTGCTGCAACTTCTCTGAATACGAACACCCAAAGGAAGAAAAGAATGGCAAAGGGGAAGGGCTGGTTGAGACCTCCAGCTGCCAGGCCTCCCCTCACCAGTTACATCATCAGAAAAGGAAAAGACACATAAGAGGGGAAAAGGAATAAAAAAAAAAAAGAAGAAGAAAGAAAGGAAAGAAAAGCTATGGTACGTTTTTACGCCATCCCCTCAGCTGTCACCTCCCCACCCTTCACAAAACAAAGGCGCCCAACTCTGCCCAGCTCTCTCCATTCCTGTCCCAGAAGCATTTCGCAAGTGCCTCTGAACCCAAGTCCCCCTAAAACCGAGTTCCCTTACCAAGTTTATGATTAATATCTTTACCCCAAATTTTATTCCCTTTCTTGTCCCCTCAGACCCCAAACCTGTGCTAACTAAGCACTAATCAACCAGAGTCAGATGACTACAATTGCTGTTGTTGATAACATCTTTAGCGTACTAAAATTGCTATTATAGACATCATCATTAACGTACAAACTCAGCTTGGTTCTCCAGGGCAAGATGAGCTAACAGATCCCCAAGCCATGGACCACCTGGCCAGAGAATGGTAAACCAGAGACATCTTGACTCCCAAAACTAGAAACTACAATTAAGAAATGTCACAAAACAATGATTAATCCCAGCCTCTTTGTTCTTCCCCTTTTAAAAACCCCCCTAACTCAAAGATCAAGTTGGAGTGGCTAGGAGGCTTCTCCCACTCCCTTGCTTGGTGCCCTGCTGTACAGTAAACGCTGTGCATTCCTTCACCACAAGCCCATGTTAGTAGACTGGCTTTGCCGCCCATCGGGCGAGCAGACCCCAGCTGGGTTCAATAACACCTCCTTCCCTTTAAAACACACTGTTCTCCTCCCAGCTTTGGTGGAGCCATGCCTCAGGAGTCACATTCCAAGAAACTGGAAAACAAATACTAAATGAATATAATCCATCATTTGTGAATACTCTAACCCTTGCCTTCTACTGAAGCTTTACTGTAAAGCTTTTTATTGATTTTCACATTTTAATGGTTAGGTTACTCTTAGAAATTAGAGGTTTCGTTTATACCAAGAAATATTAAACTATTATCCACACCTACCCGGCAAGAACTGCTTTCACCTGTTAATATAACTTGCCCATCTGGCTTTCCACTGAGACCCAGCAAGTGAAGCCTGTGAGTAGTCAAAACTGGCAACCCAAGGATGTGAGGGCAAGCTGCAATAATGATAATGGCCTCTCCACTAACTAGAACGGTCAATCAGGCTAACGAGCTGGCTCATCAGGTTCCCATCTTCCCTTAACATATCAGGTGTTCTGTTTCCAAGGCCGGGGGTGTAACACGGTCCTTGCACAAGAGTTCATCTACTTTAACCCACAGTTTCACATTCAGTTCTAATAAACTTAGTTTCTAAGTTCATGGCTAATCAGAAGGAGCATGTTTCATAGAGAAGAAAGCACTCTGTTCATTCACCCAAAATTTAAGTGCCTAACAAGTGCCAGGCACTTGGAGACGGAGCGTTGATTTATACACAGTGATCCCTGTCTTCCCTGGCTTACGTAGGCAAGGGGGCTCAGACAGTAGAAGAGTAAACTAAAATAAATATAAAGAAAATAATTACAAAAAATAATTACAAACTGTGATTGTTGCTAAAAGGATATAAACAGAGCCAACGAACTTGTCTTTTCACGGGATATGAAGAGCAATTTCCTTTCCAGTACTGTCAAAACATAGAATTAAAAAATTCATACAATTTATTAACCCCAAATACACTCTAAAATTTACTTTTAAAAATTAAATCCCAGCTGCTGACTTGTTACCCTCTATGCTAAAAGCTGAATGGCATTTCAAATCCCTAGACTAGAGATGGTAATGCAGGGCATAAGGCAGTATTTCCACAGATGGAGGTTACAAAAAATAGGTCACTGAGAAGTGAGGGAAGGAAGCAGTAAGACAAAAAGCATGCCTTCAGCTATTTCAAAACTTGGCCTAGGCTGGGCCCTCTAACAAGGAAAAACACTCTTCTCCTCCTTGTCAAGATCACATAGCACCCTGCTCCCTGGGATCCACAATCCCTACTAGTTCCATACTTTAGTTGCTTTAAGCAACTTTTGTAGACTAACCTGGGCACAAAACCACCATGTGCAAGGTTGTTTTTTAAGGAAAGTGGAGTATCTTCCAAAAAAAGGAACCAACAAATCAACCCCACTTAAACTGGAGACTGCCAAGTTAATTTAAAACACTAGCCGTGCTCTCTGCAATGTTTAGCTCCATTCAGAACTCAATCACACCAGCCAACCTTGGAGGAATATAAACAAAATTACATTATCAGAGGTACCTAACCTTTTCAGATGTGCCAAACACAATAACCTCGTGTTAAAACCTACTGACTGGAAGATATATTTGACTGCAAATCTGACCCACACAGGGAATAATCTGAATTTCCATCAAGAAGGCTGTAAGCACCAGATGATGGAGCAAAAGTGAATCCAAGCTCCATCTGAGCCTAGGAGTGAAGACAGTTCTGAACTGTCATTTTGGAAGACATTCACGTCTCTTACAATTCAAATGTAATTTCCCCAAAGTTAATTCCAAAATTTTTGTTAGTTTGGCTTTGCTTTCTCAAACAAGATTATTCATAGACTTGAAGACTAGATGTGTTCCCTGCTATTGCATCTCCACTTCTTCCCTTTTCACAAAGCCTGACCTCTATTAAGTTAGAAACTTATACCTGAAAGCTTCTACCTAGACTTTCTTTAGTGTAAACACCTCAGCTATAAATTAATGGCACGGGGGAGAGGGGGGCTGGGGGCGTGGATTTGTACTCCACTCATCTCGTTACAAATTAGGAATTGGAGAGGAATGGTCTCTCTTTTTTGAAAGATCTCCAGAGAATTATTTTCCATCAGTTCCCTCCTTGCACCCAGCTCCTTTGTAACCGCTGCCACAAAATTCTCCCTTTGGGTCTCTTAGGCATCACCCTCAAACTCTCCCATCCACCTGTGCTGTTCCGTTCTCCCATGGAGAACATCGGCCTCTGTAACAACCTTGCAAAGCTGCCCCCCTCAGTCTCCTCATTCTCTGCTCAGAAGCCTCTAACTTCCCATTTCACTCAGAATAAAAGTCAAAGTTCTGCATCATGTAGCCAGCCTGCCACCTCCTTAACTCTCCAGCCTCATCTCCTATCTTTCCCTCACTCCCTGCTCACACATTTACACTAACTTTCTGCCTGGAATGCTCCCTCCTCTCCTTGAGGGGCTCTCTCAAATGTTACCTTCCCTTAACCCTCCACCCGCCCCCCCCCATGTAAAACTGCAAACTTCCAACTCCCTATCCCCCTAGCAAACTATTTAACTTATGTTATTCACTACTATCCCCAATGTAAGTTCCAGGAATGCAAGGATTTATCTGTTTTATTCACTGCTGTATTCCCAAAGTCTAGAACTGCGCAAGATACCCGACCATTCAGTACGCATTCATGAATGAAGGAGTCATTTACTTAACAGATATCTGCTGAGCACCTAGTCCGGGCCAAGTCTGTTAAGTCCAGACAAATAAAACACTGTCCCTGACTTTGACGCACCAGATGGATTACTGCACACAAACAAAACAGGACTGCAAACTACGGCCACCAGCAAGCCACAGAACGTGCCAAAAATTCAAAAGAAGAGGTCTCGGTTTTGCCCTTCGGGAACACAGTCCAGCTTCCCACCCTCGCGAGATTCTCCAGGGACCATCCCCAGAGGGCCTCTTCTGGTCCCCTGAGAGGGGTGGGGACCCTCGCCCTCCCCAAGCCCGAGAGGTTACTTGTCCAACGGTGCAACTTCCGGCCGGACACAAGATTTAATAAAACAAATTTTAAAACCTCCGCCCTTCAGCTTCCACCCCCTCTCCTCTGCCTCGCAGGTCACCCCCTTCAGTGGCCCGCGACCGAATCCTCACCCCCGCCTGACAGCCCTCACAACGGAAAGCGCCCTACTTCCGCAGTCCCCACCTGCTCCCGGCGTCCCCTGCGTCTCCTCCTTGGTGCGCACGCGCGAGCAAACCCTCCTGCGTTGCGGAGAGGCGGGCCGTGAGCGAGGCTGGGCACGCCCCCAGCGTAGAGCTGGCTCCTGATTGGCTGCCTCTTGCTCTCCTGAGCGCTGTTGGGGAGGCCTGCGGCTGCGCCTCTAAAGGCGCTGGCAGTTGACTCTTGTGCGACTGCTTACTGCTCCTCGCCGTCTTCGCGGGCTTCCTGGAATCGTTGCAACGCCGCCGGCATGTCTCAGGTATAACGTGTGCCCAGCCTAGCTGCGAAGGTGCCACGGGGCGGGAGGCTGGCGCGGGGATCATCCCGCAGACACAACCCTGCAAGGTCTTTAACTTCCGGCTCTGCTGTTCTTCCTGGACCCATGCCCGGCGCACTCTTTGGACAGAGAGCCCTGTAAGCGGAACTTTCCGTGTTTGGACTCACAACACCGCTACTTAGCCCGCAACTGCTGGCAAGCTGCCCATGGGGAGGACTTCGCAGTGAAGCAGGAATTGGGGTTGGAGGCGAGGGTCCTAGGAAGACAGATAGGATGTAGCGGGTTACATGGATCGAAAGAGTAAGGGGACCGTGTGCCCCATTCGGAAGGACACGGCAGGAGTAGGGGCGCCATACAGAGTGGAGAAGCAAGGAGTCTGTGGTTGAGAGCTTGGAGGTCAGGGAAAGTAGGGGCTGAGTGTCCGGCGTGAGGAGGGGTGACCTAGAGGTCTTTCCCTCCTTCGACTGTAGACGCTTTTCTGGGACCTAGCAGTGTGGGGCGACCTTTGGCTCCTCTACCCTCCCTCCAGTCAGGCACTGGGTCAGAGGTCGGCGCTGGATGCCCTCTCTCAGGGGGAGGGGGCCAGCGGGCTCTGGATGCTGACACCGCTGCGCTCATGCCCTATTCCTTTCTCAGCTATTTCAGTCACGCAGTGCCAGCCCTATCCGCAAGTCAGGGCTGTCCTGGGACCCTGTTCTGGCCAGGGAGTTGGCCACGCTGCCTTTTCTGTGAAGTGTATGCCCACTGCAGGCAGTCGTAGGCTGTCTCCTTCACCTCTGTTTCCAGTACCTGATACCTAGTATAGTGAGAGAGCCCAATGCATAGTTGTTCATCAAATGAGTGAACCGATGTGCTTCCCCTCCTGGTTTTGCTGAATCTTTCTAGCCGTGCTGTTGAGTTGAGGAAAGACTGCTTTTCCTCACCTGCACTGCAAGAGCGAGTGCTGCCTTTCCAGCCCCCCCATCCCCACTACTGTGCTCTATTCAGGCCTCTTCTCTCCCTCGACTTTAGGCTGAGTTTGAGAAAGCTGCTGAGGAAGTTAAGCACCTCAAGACCAAGCCAGCAGACGATGAGATGCTGTTCATCTACAGCCACTACAAACAAGCAACTATGGGTGACATAAATATAGGTATGCTGAGGTTCATCAAATGAGTGAGGGCCGAGACTCATCAAAGCAGGCTCAGCAGCCTTGGTTGGTGCTGGAACTCTTAATCCCTGAGTGGGAACCTCACTCTCAAAACCACCCACAGCCCTACTGCCCTACTCTTAAGGCAGTTCATGGGATTCCTGAGGTTTAAGCTGGGAGAGGTTCCCCAGAGATCATGTTCCTGGATGGGGTTCACAGACCCTGTACTGTTCTTGGTTTCTTCGTGGCTCATATAGCAGTATTCAAATCCTAGTTTGGGAAGAACTTTATTCATTCCAGCATTTTCCATCTATTTGGGAGGAAGCAAAGATCCCAGCTTGGGAAAAATTTGCTCCAAGCTCTCAGATCAGTAGTAGTTCTGTTGAACCATACTGCTTCCACACCAGATGGGCAGGATCAAAGTCAGAGCACTCGGCAGCTAGGCCAAGCCTGATGGCAGGAGCAGAGAAGCAGCTGGCTTCCTGCGGCAGGTCGGAAGCGTTTTTGCTGATAGCAGTTCCAGATGACCATTTGGCCCCTGTCAAAAAATCTTGGTATGGATTTTGAGGCCTTGGTTTGGACAACCATATTCTGTAATCCTGTCTTTTCTGCCTTGGACAGTTTTCATTCTGCCCATAAGTTCCTGAAACTCAGGAGTATATGGCAACAGCACGATGCAGTCTATGAAAGGATTCAGAGGTGGTGGCCATAGTAGCGTAGAAGGAGGTCACCCCGCCCCTGTTCAGGAGGGCAAGTATAGCCCCCAGTTCCACTGCAGTTGGGGTAGAAGGTGGAGCTGGTGGGCTGGCTGCTAAGGATCCTGGGCAGTGCCAGATCAAAGATTACAGGGCGGGCTTAGTTCAGAAAGGTCTTGTGGTGAAGGTGAGTTTTACCCTGGGTTTATAAACTCTGCATCTTCCTAGGGAGGCAGGAGAGATGAAATGGGGGTGACCAGAATGGCTGAGAAGCTTTTCTGACAAACACAATTTTCACAGAGACTGGCCTCTGCCCTGCTTTCACATAAGTATAGGTAGACTGGCTTGGGAATCTTATCACTTCCTGATTAGCTCCCTCTAGGGCTGCACTGTCCAATACGGTAGCCACTAGCCACATGCAGCTATCTAAATTTAAATGGCAAATACTTAAATAAAATCAACAGGCCAGTCCCCAGTCACACAAGCCACATTCCAGGTGCTCAGCTGCCATAAGTGACAGGTGGCCCCTGAGTTGGACAGTGCAAATGTACAACCTTTCCATCATCACGAAAGGGCTGTTAGAATGTGCAGTTCTAGGATTCTGTTGATGATCCTGCAGGCGCAGTCTCGCTCAGGTATCCCTGGGAATGCTTCCTGGCAAGCACTTGGGGGGAGACTTGATGTTTCTCAGACACAGCGGTCCAGGCTATGGGCACTGCGATCGTTCCCCTTGGCTTTCTTCTCAGTGTGGCAGTGAACAAGGTCAGCAGGGAAGTAGTAAGTGTGTTTTCCAAGTGCAACTGATAACAGGTCTATATGTGTAAACCCATGGTATAACTTAAAGGAATCTTGCCCTCACGAACAGAATTCCCACAAAACAACAAGAAATAGACTAACAATTTGGTAGCAGAATGGGGCAAGGATATGAACAGACAGTTCACAGAAAAGGACACCCAGAAAACTGATAATAATGTGGGAGAGAAATTGGGTGGGAAAAGTGGGAGGAAACTTTATAGTATTCCCCTTGTGGTGTTTGAATTTTAAACCAGATGAATGGATTGTAGTACTTGTTTAAAAAAAAAAGAAAAAAAAATTAAAGTACTGTTTTTAAAAGAAATTTTGGAGTTATTTAACTTATAAGACAAGGACTCTCTAGTAATGAGAACAGTTTTCCTCCTACTTTCTCTAGATTTTAAATTTGGATTTCTGTACATGTAGGTTTCTGAAGGCAGAACCCGCCGTACTAGACCCTAACTCCATAGCAGAGCCTAGAAGGAATAGTGTAATAAAATATAGCTTTCATGGCAAGAAGATTGATAAAGTTCCTTATTAGAACTTGCAGCAGGTCTCATGTCTTTCCCTCTCTTGTTTAAGAACGGCCTGGAATGTTGGACCTCAAAGGCAAGGCCAAGTGGGATGCCTGGAATGAGCTGAAAGGTAATTGTTCTAATATGTTTCCCTCATTTGGGAAGCCCAGTAATGAAATACTCTTCATTAAGGAGTATAAGGGGTGAGGAGAGAGAACACAGTGGATGAGGCACATGCTGGGGAACCAGTTTGACCGGGGCCAGAATGGAAAAAAAACTGGGCCGCCTACTTATTCTTCTAATACCACTTATGCCTTTTCCAAAAACACCATCTCTGAGTCATGGTATCATCTGGAGAGAGGAGGGGCTGGGGACCAGGCCACTAACAGACTGGGAGGTGATAAGAGTTGGCTTGGCCTTTATATGTATTTAGAATAAGGGGTGGTTTCCTGTCCAAACCTCCCTCTCCCCCACAAGGCCAGGCAGTGACCCTCTAGCCCAAGCAGCCCTCCCTGGTTCCCTTCCAGCCAGAAAGGCACCTAAAAAAAAGGAATGAACTAATGCGTGGCAAGCTGCTGGCACATCGTAGCCTTGGTGAATGGAGCTATTATGCGCTAAGCAACAGCAGGCAAGAAGTATCCCAGCTCTGACTTAATCACGTGCCACCTGCAGCCGTAAGACCCAAAAGTTGGCACTAAAGTGCCTGCCAGCCTTTGTGCCCTAGCTAGCTTGTTTCTGAATAAGCCCTCTGTCTTCCTGCAAATGAGAAACACTTGAATTCAAAAGGGACCAGAATACAAAAAATACACTCCTAGGATTTGCAAGTAACTGGAAGAGGAATGCCCGTCTGACTGTCCATTCTCATTGGGCATTTCCATACCATTCCCAGGCCCCATGTACTTGCCCTTGCTCCAGAACACACTCTGATTCTCAGTGAGTATCTCTCCTTCACCGTAGAATCCAGGACTCTGGCATCACTGTCTCTGAGGGGTATCTCCAGTGTTCCCTATATTCCCCTCCGAGAGCCAGCTGCTGTGCTCAGAGTCCTCAGAACTTTTCTCATAGCTTCTCTCTGGGAGTAGAGGGTGCCTGGCTTTGTTTTTTCCCTGGCAGCTTAACAGCTCTGGGAGATAAGAGCCCGACAGAGAAATAGGTGATAGGTCAAAGCCAACTGTGAAAGTCAGCAGGACCAATAGTCACTGCAGCTCCCCATGTTAGGCTTGACATGACAGTAGGGGGACTCACATGGACTCAGTGCTTTATGGAGCATTGCCTGTGGATCAGGCTCCTCGAGGACTTCAAGTCAAATCCTGGCCAGGTCTGTGAGGTGTAGGTAGGAGAACCACCACCCCTTCACAGGTGAGAAATTGAGCCTCAGAACGTTAAACCAGGGCTCTAAAGTCTGCTACCTTTCTACCATGCTGCCTCTGTGACAAATAATCTTGTTGATGCCTTACAGGGACTTCCAGGGAAGATGCCATGAAAGCTTATGTCGACAAAGTAGAAGAACTAAAGAAAAAATATGGAATATAAGGGACTGGGTTTGGCTGCCAGCCACACATTTCACCTAAACTGATCTAATACCTTGTTTTTCTAATACTGTGGATGAAGTTAGTAAATAACTAGTTAACCCAGTTGCTCAAAATAGCCCAGGATATGACACTAACAGAATAGGCGCTGAAATGGTTACTGATCCTTGCTGAGCAGTTTTTATCAATAGATCAATTAAAAGTATGTTTGTTACTTTAAGTCTTTGATAACCTGGGTTCTTGAAATAATGTACTCTGTTGCGATCTCTCGTCCTCACTTTTTCTAACAGTTTCATCTGGAAGTGTTTGAGCTTACCCTTCTCGCCCTCCTCTGTGCTCTGCTGGAGGGTGGGCAGGCACTCCCACCTGTTGAGACCTGGCATGTGCTCACCTCTCGTGTGGAGGAAAAGGATTATAGAAGTGGCCTTTCCCACCTCCTTCCCTCAACTCCAGCCACACTGGTCAGGCGGGCTGAGATGTCAGTTTGCAGCTACTGCCAACCCTCTGTCAGGAACATTGCTGGCTGCAAGCTCTGAGGAAGGCAGGGTTGATGAGTGTCTGAGGTCTGTCTGAGGTCCAACCAGTCCATGGTTGCAGAGCAAACAAGCAAGGGTGGAAGCCCCAGTCAGGGTGAAATGTGCATCTGCAGGGAGCATTCCCAGAGTCCGTGTGGAAGCTTGGCCACAGGCAGCTGGGCAGGCAAAAAACAAGTGGGGAAAGCGAGGGCTTAGCAGGGAGGAGGGCAGTCAGGACCTAGGAAGGGCAAGGGGTTAAGGTTGCAGAGAAGAAAGGCTGGAGCTTGACTTTGGAGGATGCAGCCGGTTGCATAGTAAAAAGGAAGAAAAGGAGACAGCTGTGAGACCCTCCCTGCCCCATGTTCCCTGTCAGTCACTTCCACAGTCCTACAGGGGAAGCACTCCTATTTCCATTTTGCGGGTAAGGATGCTAAGGCCAAAAAGAAATCAGGAGAGGCTCACTGAGGCCAGGAAGCGTAGTTCTCCCCTCCCGAGCCTGTACCCTGGTTTTAGACATAGTTCAGCCTTGCTCGACAGTGAGACCTGAGCATTACAGTGACTTGGCCAGGGTCACTCAGCTGGTAAAGAAACTCAGAACCAGCGTTCAGGTGCAGATCTCCCTGGTCCACATACCTGTGCCATCCAAGGTGGCCTCACAGACACGAGCAGCATTGTGATGGGAGACACAGGAGCAGCAGGGAGGACAGGCGTCTGGTGGGGCTGGCGGACGGCAGGCCTTCAACGCCGAATGGGACTAGGTAGTGGAAAGTTGGTAACCAAGTTAAAAAGTACAGATTTTTTTTTTTTTTTTTTTTTTGCGGTACGCGGGCCTCTCACTGTTGTGGCCTCTCCCGTTGCGGAGCACAGGCTCCGGACGCTCAGGCTCAGCGGCCGTGGCTCACGGGCCCAGCCGCTCTGCGGCATGTGGGATCTTCCCGGACCGGGGCACGAACCCGTGTCCCCTGCATCGGCAGGTGGACTCTCAACCACTGCGCCACCAGGGAAGCCCCAAAAGTACAGAATTTGACCGTAGGTGATGGGGAGCTGCTGGGGAGTCGACATGGTCAAAGGCATTCAGACGGTCAGTCTGACTGTATCAGTAATTATTGAAAGTAGCTAATCGTCCTGTTCCAGCCCAGGCTGCCCAAGGAAAGCTAAGCCCCACAGCTCAGATGTAGACGGTAAGGTCACCCCAACAAAGCAGTAAGGTCAAGGTCCAAAACGCAGACACGTGGCCCAGGGGAGGTGAAATCCTGAATAGCAGTGTCACTTGTGCAGCGCCAGTTCCTGGGCACGGATGTGACTGAGGGTATATGAGGCAGGGAGCCCACAGTCCTCTCCCACCTCGCTTCACCCAGGCTGCCAAGACCACCCAACTCATGGGCATCTGTGAGCCCCGAGGGAGGCAGTAAGGAGTCATAGCCACTCGCCTGTACCCATTTTTGGATCATCTTTGCTCGGTTATTGGCTGTTTCAGGAGTAAACCAGAGGACAAACAGTCTTACATAGAGGCAAGGTATGGCGCTTGTCCAAACAGACCTGGTCCAGGGTCGGGCCTAGCGCACCCACCCTGGGGTTGTGAGAAGCTCCTGGCATACAGTAGGTGCCCCGGTGTGTAGCACGTTATCAGGAATTTCTCTCTCACCCTCCTTCAAACCAATTTTTGTCGCTGGCAACATCCCTGGCAATATCTATCAGAGTCAGGGACCTAGCGCAAGAGCAAATTATCACTCCTTTGGTAATACTGGAGAGGGTGTGGATAAGAAAAGCACCTGCCTAGTATCCTGCCCTATTTCTAGCTTGTGAAAGGCAGCCAGGGGCTGTGCTCAGGCTCCATGTCACTGCCTCGCTGCCAGCCAGGATCCCAGAAGAGTGGGCCTGAGCTTAAGGAAGCCCTGATAAAGATAGCGCAGTCTGGCCCCCTGCAGTTAGTTACACTCCGCCAAGACTGTACTGTGATGACTCGTATCTCTTCTCCAGCGGATGCCGATTGCAGAGAAACACTGGAGTGAAAAGGCGGACCCAAGGCCCCTCTGCCCACCACTGGCTTGGCCTCTGATGGGTGGCCGTCCTTTGCGGAGGACCTGCAGAGCCAGGCTCCCCCTCAGTCTCTTTGCTTCAGTTCTGAATGTTATCCATGGTGCCTTGAGGTGGGGACTACACCTCCTAGCTGTGTAATGGGGGTTACTGTGTCCATTATTCAAATGAGGAAATGAAGACTCGGGTGATGAGTAGATCCAAACCCAGGGCCCTCTGGCTGGGGAAGGCCTTTCTCATCCCCTTCCGTCGCGTCGCCTCTCGTGACTGCTGGCTACCCCTCCCTTTGCACCTCCTTCGTCTGTCCCATGACCGTGGTGCCCCCTATCTCGCTGGGCCAGCGTAAGACGCTGCGGAATCCCACACCGGCTGGCAGCTCCTTCCTGAAGAGTGGCTTCGAAAAGCAGGTCACCTCTCCAAGGCTGCAGTGGGGTCCAGGCGGGCTGTACAGTTTAGGCACCTCAGGTGATTCCGAGGCTCTGCCAGGTTTAGGAGAGGCCCTCCCCACTCACTATAAAGTAGTGGTACCGGTTTCTCCGAAAGCAGTGTTGGTCTGGCATTCTGAGAACATGTCACCAGGAGCCTTGGGGGCTGTGCCTGCTCTCGTAGCCTCTGCAGGAGTCTACGTACAGCCCAGGGAGGGCTCACAGGTCTGGGGAAAACATGCGATAGGCAGTGGGGAGCAGGCAGGACACCGGTCTTCACCCCCTCCTCAGGTACACCCCGCACTTGGGTGGGACTTCTTACCTCCAGTCAGACTTCGGTGACAGACGTACGTGTGAATCCCACTTCGGGCTCTCAGGTGCTGAATCACCTATCTTCCTAGAGCCACACTTCCTTCATCTGGAAAATGAGCCGATAAGATGGGTAAAGTGCTTAGCGTGATGCCCAGCAAACGGCAACTTGCTAGCAGCCTGGAGGGCTTCCCTTCTCCTCACCCTCAGTACTTCCCTCCCCAACTGTGTGGACAAGCCTTGGCCTTGAGGACACAAACTGCTGCTCCCCTCTTAGCAGCGCTTCAGTAATTGGGGGTCAGCCATGGCCTAGGATGTTCTCCCTATTCCAAAGTAGTTCCAAGATCCAAAAGCCTGGGAACTGCTGCTTGGATCAGGGGCCGGGCATCTTGGGGGACATGGAAAGGCCACTGGAGTGCAATCTTGGCTCAGCCATTGCCCTAGTTACATGGACATAGGGCAAGTTATGTCACCTCTGTAAGCCTCAGTTTCTTCAGTAAAATGGGGCTGAGCAGAAGGTCATGTGTCCAGCGTAGAAAGGAAGGAGAGCCAGAGGTGGGGAACAAGAAGGCCCCAGGGATGGCCGGCTTGACAGGAATCAGGCTGGGAAGTTGTGAGGGGGCGGTTTAAACAGCCAGATGAATAAAGGTGTGTAAAATTAAATTACAGGTATTGGGCATGAAAGGATGCTCCGCATCACTAACCATTAGAGAAATGCGAATCAAAACTACAGTGAGGTGTCACCTCACACGGGTCAGAGTGGCCATCATCAAAAAATCTGCAAACAATAAATGCTGGAGAGGGCATGGAGAAAAGGGAACCCTCTTGCACCGTTGGTGGGAATGTAAATTGATACAACCACTATGGAGAACAGTATGGACGTCCCTTCAAAAACTAAAAATAGAGCTACCATATGACCCAGCAATCCCACTACTGGGCATATACCCTGAGAAAACCATAATTCAAAAAGAGTCATGTACCACAGTGTTCATTGCAGCTCTATTTACAATAGCCAGGACATGGAAGCAACCTAAGTGTCCATCGACAGATGAATGAATAAAGAAGATGTGGCACATATATACAATAGAATATTACTCAGCCATAAAAAGAAACGAAATTGAGTTATTTGTAGTGAGGTGGATAGACCTAGAGTCTGTCATACAGAGTGAAGTAAGTCAGAAAGAGAAAACTAAATACCGTATGCTAACACATATATATGGAATCTAAAAAAAAGAAAAAGGGTGGTTCTGAAGAACCTAGGGGCAAGACGGGAATAAAGATGCAGATGTGGAGAATGGACTTGAGGACACGGGGAGGGGGAAGGGTAAGCTGGGACAAAGTGAGAGAGTGGCATGGACGTATATACACTACTAAGTGTGTGAAGTGGATAGCTGGTGGGAAGCAGCCACATAGCACAGGGAGATCAGCTCGGTGCTTTGTGACCACCTAGAGGGGTGGGATAGGGAGGGTGGGAGGGAGACGCAAGAGGGAGGAGATATGAGGATATACGTATATGTATAGCTGATTCACTTTGTTATAAAGCAGAAACTAACACACCAACGTAAAGCAATTATACTCCAATAAAGATGTTAAATTAAATTAAATAAATAAGTAAATTACAGGTATTCGGAGTTGAGGATGAGCCCAGAGAAATAACCAGCGGAGGCAGGCTTTAAGGGGCTGTGGCTTTGCGCTGGCTCAGGGCAGGACAGCACCTCTGCCCTCAGCAGCTCCCAGGGAAGAGACGGTCAAAATGTTTCTTCCCTTATTCATTTATTTGTTTGTTTGTGTGATTGCACACAACCTCTCTTTTGAAAGGGCTTGAGGTAGCTAAGGACAGACCCCCCAAAATGAGCAAAGCCCCATCAGGATCCTAGGTCTAAGGATAACTCAGACGCCCTCCTTGTTCTGAAAGAGCTGTAAACCAGAAACTGCAACAGAGGTGCTCTTGGATGCCCTCTCTGTACACCTCCAAACAGAGAATCCCCCTTGCTTCGCAACAGCCGCCTGCCTTGAATACAACTCAACCCTTGGAGGACCAGGAATTAGTCGACCTACAGCTTTTTTCTTATTTTGTGATTTTTTTAAAATTTATTTATTTTATTTATTTATTTTTGGCTGCGTTGGGTCTTCATTGCTGCACACGGGCTTTCTCTAGTTGCGTCGAGCAGGGTCTACTCTTCATTGCAGTGTGTGGGCTTCTCATTGCGGCGGCTTCTCTTGTTGCAGAGCACGGGCTCTAGGCGCGCAGGCTTCAGTAGTTGTAACACGTGGGCTCAGTAGTTGTGGCTCACGAGCTCTAGAGCGCACGGGCTTAGTTGCTCTGCGGCATGTGGGATCTTCCCGGACCAGGGCTCTAACCCGTGTCCCCTGCATTGGCAGGCGGATTCTTAGCCACTGCGCCACCAGGGAAGTCCCATTTTGTGATTTTTTGATAAGTATTCTTGCTAAGTAATCAATGAACTAGTGTAAGTCTAGACTGAAAATATTTTCCTTTTTATGTAGCTGTAAAGATAGCCCCACAAAGGCTTTCCGGAGAAATCAGCGAGATATCAAAAACAGCACAGAACTCTGCACTTGGTGCAGGGTAGCCTAAGTGTGTGACTTGTAGGGCCCCAAAATGCCCTGTTAGAGTGGGTTAGGTTGTGTTCCCCCAGGAGATACATCCAAGTCCTAAACACACACACACACACACACACACACACACACACACACACACACACACACACACACACACACACACCCCCAATACCTGTGGATGTGACCTTATTTGGAAAGAGGGTCTTTGCAATTGTAATTGAAACAAGGATCTCAAGACAAGATCATCCTGGATTAAGGCTGGGTCCTAGTGCAATGACTGTTGTCCTTATAAGAGGAAGGAAAGGGAAATTTGAGACCAAGACATGCACAAAGAGGAGGACAACGTGAATACGGGGACACAGGTTGGAGTTACATATCTAGGAGCCAAGGAATGCCAAGGGCTGCCGGCAACGCCAGGAGACAAGAGAGAAGCGTGGAATGGGTTTTCTCTGACTCCCCAGAAGGAACCAACCCTGCCCGTACCTTGCATCTGGACTTCCGGCATCCAGAATTGTGGGAGAATAAATTTCTGGTCTTGTTTAGTTACCCAGTTTATGTGATTTGTCACAGGAGCCCTAGGAAAGTGATATGCCCACTGATCCCCGTGTGGCCGCTCATGGGCTGGTCTCTTACACCAGTAGCCCTTGAAGACCCTGAATGTCTTGGTCAAGTACAAATGAGACACCATTATGTGGAGGGCTCTCTTGTGAATACTGTTAGAAATCAGGGGCCTTAAAGGCATGAGAGTGAGCACAGTTCTGGTGGAAATCATGAAAAAGCTAGGGCTCAGGCTGCTGCCAAGGTGCCCATACCTAGAAATCACCCACTGGCACCAGGGCATGAGCATCTGGTAGGAGATTTGCCAAAAGAAAGGGGAGACTGCAAAGTGGGAGGGGTTTGGAGGGACTCATTATCTCAGCCCTTCGCACAGTTTTGCCTAAGTGTGGCCCTGAGGAACGTTGCCAGTTCACCAGGCCATATAATTTGAATCACAAAGTGGCCACTCTTATTCTTTCTGACCTTGAGTAAGTTTCTTATTTTCTCTGAGCCTCAGATTTTTTTTTTTTTGGTCTATAAAATAGGGATAATCTATATGGTGCAGAATTGACTGAGATTTAATAAATGCCTAATACACAAAAGAAAAATGAATACATAATAGCTATGATTAATCAACAAAAGTGTTTGGGTTTTTTTGGGTTTTTTTTTTTTTGCGGTACGCGGGCCTCTCACTGTTGTGGCCTCTCCCGTTGCCAAGCACAGGCTCCGGACGCGCAGGCTCAGCGGCCATGGCTCACGGGCCCAGCCGCTCCGCGGCATGTGGGATATTCCCGGACCGGGGCACGAACCCGTGTGCCCTGCATCGGCAGGCGGACTGTCAACCACTGCGCCACCAGGGAAGCCCATGGATTAATCTTTTTATGGTTTTAAGATCTGAGAGGTTCTGGTTGAGGTAGCCAAGACCCTTCCCCAATATTAAACTGTATATCCTTTGTGCTCATGTGTGCTTGGACCAGCACCCCTGCTTTTGAGGTATAATTCCCCCTCCCCTATTCCTGGGGAATTAGCCCATCAAGGTCCTAGAGTATAGGAGGGATCATTTTTCCTGAAGGTCCCAGCATGAAAATCCTAGGGAAGAATGATTGCCTGGGTCTTTTGACCCTCTTTGAATGATCTCATGGCCAGCGGCATAGAACACCTTAAGTGGCCAGGCCTCAGTGGAAAGTTCGCCCATCCTCCAAAATCTCTAACTGTAGGGACATGATAAGCGGGAACTGCTTGCTGGCATCTTTCCCAGAAGCGTGGAAGAAGCTGTTTGCCATAGCAAAGAATGATGTCAATAAAACCTCTTACCTGAGATTTTTTTTTTTTTTTTTTTTTTGCCGTATGCAGGCCTCTCACTGTTGTGGCCTCTTCCGTTGCGGAGCACAGGCTCCAGACGTGCAAGCTCAGCGGCCATGGCTCACGGGCCCAGCTGCTCCGCGGCATATGGGATCTCCCTGGACCGGGGCACGAACCCGTGTCCCCTGCATCGGCAGGCGGACTCTCAACCACTGCGCCACTAGGGAAGCCCTTACCTGAGATTTTATTTGGACACTTTATCTGTTGCTGTGTAACAAGCCACCCCCCAAATTAGTGGCTTAAAATAACAACTATAATTTCATCATCATTTTCATAGTTCTGGGCTTGACTAGGCTCAGTTGAGTGGCTCTTGTTCAGGATGGCTCATGTGGTTGCAGCTAGATGGTGGTGGGGATGAGGTCACCTCAGAGCTTCCTCACTCACATGTCTAGCGGTTAATGCTGGCTGTCAGCCAGAGCACCTACACACAGTTCTCCATAGGGCTTGGGCTTCCTCACAGCATGGTGGCTGAGCTCCCAGAGTGAGTGGGACCCAGGTAGAATCTGTACTGCCTTTTATAACCTAGCCTCAAAAGTCACATGGTATCACCTCTGCCATAGTCGTAGCCCACCCAGATTCAAGGAGGAAGAACACGGACCCCATTCTTGATGTGAAGAGTATCATAATCACAGTGTAGGAAAGGCCTGTGGGATGGGAGACACTGTGGCAGCCGTTTTGGGTTATACATAACCTGCCAGAGATTTATGGGCATATTGCATGTGGCCTCCATCAAACGGTCCTTTCCAGATAACTGAACCACTACATCCTCTTTTTGCTTAAGCTAGTTTGACATGGGCTTCTGTCATTTCCTGGCTACACTATAACGCACATCTCACAGGGCTACTCTAAGGATTAGATGATTGATAATGCTTGCAAAACTCATAGCACAATTGCAAACTATAGGAGCTCCGTAAGTGGAAGTTCCCTTCCCCCCTGATCCTTGCCTTCCAGTGACTCCTCATTTCCCCTGTGGCTAGTGAGAATTTGCAACTAATGCCATCTGTGTTGCAAGACAGCAGTAGCAGTAATCTTTACCACCATGAACAGTTCATATCACGTGCTTACAGTTACAGTCAGGAATTTTGTAGTACATTTGCTCCAGCCCAATACAGACGGAACTCTGCTCTTAAGCTGTGATCTTTGTTCCTTCTACCCACCAATTTAACATTTCCATCAATATGATCCCAAGCTGGAACCTTCACTGACTTCATATTATAAGCAAAAGATTTTGCAAATTGATTTTTAAAGAGTTTTTAAACAAGGCTTTTAAGATACAGTTTCTTTACATTATATCCCAAATCTCTAGACAGACATCACTTTCATACCCCAGTCCCAGACTATGCTGCTTTTAAAAAAAAATTTTCTCTGATTTGAAAAACAATGTGCATGCATGGCAGAAAACTTGGGAAATACCAGAAATATGAAAAAGAGAACAAGTTACTTCTCATAATCGTACAGCATATAATGGGAATCACATTGTATATAAAATTCTGTAACCTGATTTTTCTCCTCTAAAAGCATATCATGAAAAATGTCTGCATAATATTTGCATTACATTGTTGGGCTGTCATTTAATTAGTACCCTGATGGACAATATCCAATTTTGCTATTATTATAATATTTTGTTAAACAATTTTATATACAGGTCTTTGAAAACATGTTGATTCTTCACCCTTAGAATGTCATTTATTGATTCAAAATGTATGATCTTTCATACATATTTTTAAGTTATTTCCATAAAAAGTTCTTACTGGTAATGTAAAAAAGTGCTCTTTCACTATCACATCCTTGCCAGCACTGAGTATTATCACTTAAAAATTATTTTGTTTTTACAATTTGGCAGGTAAAAAATGGTGTTATGCAGTTTGAGACTCCCTTGAAAGTGAGAGGGTTTGATGTCTTCTCCAGGTTCCTACCTCTAGTGGCCTCTGCTCCTCCAGACTCTCCCTCCCTCTGTCTCAATCTCTCTGCCATCTTTTGCACAGTTTCAGCTCGTTTGTTTGGAGCAGACGTTTCTTTCTCAGTTCCAGCTCTTCTCTCCAAAGTCTCAATCTGCCTGGGAGCATAAGGCCAGATGTTTTCCATTAACCGAGGTCACGTGTGTTAAATGGTTAACCAGGAAGGCCCTGGAGGCGGCAGGAGTTCCCAGTTGGACTGCACCCAGGAAAGCCGCGTGGGGCGGAGGCGCATCCCCTAGGCTGGGCTGGCCGGATGCCACAGGCAGGGGGACATCAAACGCCTAGCCTTTCCTGGAGTCTCTGCGGGCTGAATATGAGGATGCAATCCTCCTGCACCACGCAGTCAAGACGCACATGCTTGCACAGGATCCTGAGCTCTTGGATGGGCGGAAGGAATGGTGTTCCTGGCTGGGAGGGAGGAAGCCGCCTTCCTGCAGGGGTGGCCCCAGGCCAGAACAGAGGGACACACAGATTGAGGGAGGGTCTGCAGAAGCAGGTGATGCAGAGCAGGAAAAACTGGCCTTCTTTTAGCCACACCGAACTTTGAAGGACTTTTTAAGGACTTTCAACTTATTTCTGTCCATTTAGTTATGAAACGTTACAAACCTACAGAAAAGTGAAGACTCTTTTTTTTTTTACAGTGATCACCCGAGTATCCCCTAATTCGATTTTTACCACAGCATTTTACTCTAGTTGTTTTATCAGATAGCAATCCATCCACTACTGTATCCAGCGACCTGAATGATTTATTGGATGCAGTTCAAAGTAAGTTGCAGACATTAGTATGCTTCTCCCTGAATACTTAAGCATATATATTATTAAGTAGAGTTCAACATTTGCTTACAGTTTTATTATTTCTTTGGGGTAAAATTTATTTACAAAAAATGCAAAAATCTTAAATGTACCAACTTATAAGCTTTAACAAGTGCATGTACCTGTACAACCCAGATCCCTATCAAAATATAGAACACAACCGTCGATCCAGGAAGTTCCTTCATGTCCCTTCCCAGCCACTATCTGTCATCATGCTCTCAGAGGCAAACATTGCTCTCATTTTTTTCTACCATAAATTAGTTTTGCCTGTTCTGCAACTTCATATGGGTGAAATCATACATTTGTATCCTTTGTGGGAGGCTTCTTTCACTCCATCTAAGGACACTTTATTATGTACGAGAAAACTATCAAACTATAGGGCCAGCCAGAAACCCAGTTTTTATTTGAGACGAGGGAAAAACTTTTTGTTAAATAGAATTTCATTTAAAACCACAGTGGGAAACACCATTAAGAGAGTATGAAGACAAGCCACAGGGTGGGAAAATATGTTTGCTGTATGTCTATCTTACAAAATACCAGTATATATAAAGAATTCCTACAGATCAATAACAAAAAGACAGATAACCCAATGGAAAAATGAATAAAAGACTTGAACTTCTCAAGGAGGCTATCCAAGTAGCCAATAAACACAGGAAAAGTTGCTCAACCTCACTAGTCATCAGGGAAATGTAAAACCATGATGTGAGACAAGTACACAGCCATCAGAATGGCAAAAATGAGAAAGATAAAAAAAATGTCAAGAGTTGGCAAGGATGGAGAGCAACCAGAACTCTCCTACACTGCTGATGTCTCATCAGCACCAATATTTCAGCTCAAATATTTTTTTTTACAACTGTGTGGCAATACCTACTAAAGCTAAACATGCATATACCCTATGGCCCAGTAATTCAATTCCTGCGTTATACACACAAGTGAAATGCATACACATGTTCACAAAAAGACTTGTACAAAAATGTTCATAACAACACTATTCACAATAGCCAAAACCTGGAAACAACCCAAATGCCCATCAACAAGAGAATAGATAAATAATGTTCACACAGTGGCATAATAAATGGACAAACTACAGCCTCATGCAACAATATGGACAAATCTCATGATATTACAGTGAGTGAAAAAAAGACAAAAGATAGCATAGATATCAAACTGCTTAACAAAATATTAGCAAATCAAATCCAGTGATACATAAAAAGGATAAAGTGAGATTTATTTCAGCAATACAAGTTTGGCCTAACATTGCTTTAATTCATACCAAAAGACTAAAGAAACAAAATATGATTACTTCAAAAGATGGAGGAAAAGCACTTGACAAACGTCATCTCCCCATTCATGACAGAAACAGAAACTCTCAACAAACTAAGATCACAAGGAACCTTTTTCAACTTGATGAAGCGTATAAACAATACAACTACAGCTAACATCCTACCTAATGGTGAAAGACTGAATGCTTTCCCTCTAACATTAGGGACAAGGTACAAATGACCACTCTCACTTCTATTCAACTGTGTACTGGAGGGTCTAACAAGGCACTGTGGTAAGAAAAAGAACTATCTAGGTTGGAAAGAAAGAAGTAAACCTATCTTTATTCAGAGATAATATGATTACATCGAAAGAAAAACTCAAGGAATCTACAAAAAAGCTGCAACTAATAACGGAGTTTAGCAATATCACAGGATGCAAGAGCTACTCTTCTACTAACTTTCAGTTTATCAGATATGTGTTCTGAAAATATTTTCTGCCAGTTTGTGGCTTGTCTTTTCATTCTCTTCACAGTGTCTCTCAAAAAGCAGAAGTTTTAAATTTTCTTTCGTGGATCCTGCTTTCGGTATTTTATCTAAAAAGTCATCACCAAATCTAAGATCTCCTAGATTTTGTCTTATGTTATCATCTAGGAGTTTTATAATTTTGTATTTTACATTTAAGTCTATGACCCATTTTGAGTTAATTTTTGTGAATCATGTAAGGTTAATGTCTAGAATAATTTTTTATTACAAGTGGATATGCAGTAATTCCAACACCATTTGTTGAAAAGACTACCCCTTGCTCCCTTGTCAAAGATCAATTGACTGTTTTCTGTTCCATTATTCTCCTTGTCTATTCTAGTACCTGATACCACACTGTCTTGATGACTGTAGCTTTATTAGTCAACTGATTTTTGACAATGGTTCCAAAATGATTCAGTGGGGAACGGGATAGACTTTTTGACAGATGGAGCTAAAACAACTGTAATCCATACGGAAAAAAAATTAAAGCTGTCCCTTTTTTCATACCATATATAAAAAATTAACTCAAAATGGATCATAGACCTAAATATAAAAGGTAAAACTATAAAACTACTAGAGGAAAACATAAGAAAATATTTGAAACCTTGGGGTAAGCAAAGATTTCTTAGATAGGACACAAAAAACACAAAGCACAAACCATAAAGAAAAAAATTGATAAATTGCATTTCATCATAATTAAAACCTTTACTCTTCAAAGATGTAATTAAGAAAATGAAAATGAAAGGGCAAGGCTAAACTGGGGGAAAGATATTAGCAATACATTTACCTGACAAAGAAATTATATCTAGAATATACAAAGAGTTCTTACAACTCAATAATAAAAAGAAGGTAAAGAATCCAATTTCTAAAAATTGGTAAGAGATTCTAAGTCACTTCACAAAAGAAGATATACAAAGGGTAATAAGCCCAAGGGAAGATACTCAGCGTCATTAGTCATCAGGGAGATGCAAGTTAAAACCACAGTGAGATACCATTACATATACACTAAAATGTCTCAGATTAAAAAGACTGACACTACTAAGTGTTGAAGAAGATGTGCAGCAACTATATATTGCTAATGGGAATGTAAAATAGTGTGACCACTTCCCAGTTTGGTAGTTTCTTATAAAGTTAAACAGACTTTTACCCTATGACCAAGCAATTCCTCTCTTTAGTGTTGATGAAAGACAAATGAAAACACATGTCCACTCAAAACCTAATACCCAAATGTTCATAGCAACTTTATTCTCAATGGCCAAGAAACAATTCCAATATCCATACAGGAGAATGGAAAAGAAAATTGTTGTGTACTCGTACAACGGAATTACTACTCAGCAGTAACATGGAACTACTGAGACACGAATGGATATCCAAAACATTAGCCTGAGTGAAAGAAGTCAGACACAAGAGTACATATTTTATATTTCACTTACATGAAACTCTAGAAAAGACAAATCTGATCTACAGTGTCAAAAACCAGATCAGTGATTGCCTGGGGCCAGAATGGAGGTGCAGAATTGTTTGAGAAGGAATACAAGGGAATTCTTTTGAGTGATATAAATGTCTTCTATCTTGATTGTGGCGGTCTACATGAATATATAAATTTATCAAAACTCATCAAAATGTATATTTAAAATGAGTGCCTTTTATTGTATTCAATTATACCTCAATAAAATTTATGGTTTTTAAAGTAACAAAAACAAAAAAAGCACCGTTAGAGACACAAATTAAGTTGTATTTTAATTACACCTTACATTTTAAGTCTAATAAAATTTGGATACACTTCCAGTCTTGCCAAAGAAAGAAAGGCTGTCACATATGTGAAAACTATACTAGAAAAAAGTACTATAGAAGAGAGATGTCTCGGGAAAACAATGATAATTAAGTTCGTGTTCTAGCAATGGAAATAATAGGTAATTCAAAGGCAGAGGTCCTGGCGTGCCAGGAAGTTATCCTGGAGAAGGCAGAATTTGAGGCAGACATCACAGGCGGTAGAATTTGTGTGAGAGGCAGAAGGCATTGCAGGTGGAGAAACCCCAAGTCTAAAGCTGTGCAGGTGACAGTGGCCATGAAATATCTGTGTAGGAGAAGACTGGGCTGTCACATGTAGGCCTGACAGCCCAGGGCCCTGGAAGGAGGATGGGGACCTACCCACAATTGCGTAGGAAGACAGAACAGGGCTGGAGACAGTCCAGAGAGAGCCAGCTATGGTTCTCAGAGGGATATGCAGAGATGGCATAATTGCTCCCTGGATGGAGTGGGTCCAGGTCTGGAAGAAGGAAGGCCTGAGGGCCTGATGAGCAGAGTGTGAAGCCCCCAGGGAGTCAGCCCTAGGACAGAGTGCTTAAAGTATGGGACTCACTTCAGTGCCAGCAGGCCTGGATTCAAATCCTGGCTCTGCCACTTATTACTAACCTCTCTGAGACGCCATTTACTCATCTGGAAGGGGGGTTGTTATGAGGATTGAATGAAATCAAATGTATTCAGATGCATAAAGTGCCTGGCACCCAGCATCTACTCAGTAAGTACAGCAGTTTTTACTGTGAGGAGGGAACAAAGACTTAGTGTACAAATTCCAGAAGATGAGGTCAAGCAGTTCCTACCTATTACATACGTATAGCCAAACCCCTTCACTGAGTTCCTATGATATCCTGCAAGTATGTCTCTTGGCAGACTGATCACATGCACGGAATTTAAATGATCTGCTTATGGGTCTGTGGTCCCCACCGCCTACCAGACAATGGAATTGGAGCTGTACTGGATACACAGTAGACAGTCAGGGCCTACTGAGAGACTGAACCTTTGTAGGAAGCACAGACCTTTGTAGGAAGCCAAGGGAAGAACTCTGACGGTGCCAACCGTCACTGTAGGGGTCCCAGCAAGCTTACACAGGTCCTGTTGCCTGGCTCACTGTACAGCCTCTTCTTGTGGTGGCTGGAAAGAGCACTGTGAGAGCAGACTTCTGCTGAATCCTGAGCTTTTTATGCAGAGCTCAATCCTGGACCCCACTGCCTGCCTCTTGCCACCTGCCTGGTGGGACCTGAGGGGTGTCTGCTTCTCTGGCTTACCTCCTGGTACTTCTCCCCTCCCCCAACAACTACAGATCCAGTTGACCTCAGGCTGTGGCACCGTTGTGCGTTCTTGAAAGAAGCTGGTCCCTCCTTTCCCCCAACTGGTAACTCCTTCCTCTATCCCACCCACACCCATGGATACAGTTCTATCCTGGGACTCTGGGTGCTGTATTACAATTATTTGTTAACACAACTACCTGCTGCCTCCTGGTGAGGTCCTTGAAGACAAGGAATGTGTCTTCTCCATCTCTGTATCCTCAGAGCTTAGCCACATAAATCCTCAATAAATATTTGTTAAATGGTTGGATGGCTGGATGTCAAAATTCCATCTACTTCTTGCCGTACTCCACCTTACCCCCTTCAAAGATATTTCACAATAAATTGTATTAATAAATCTTCATTGCAATCCACCATTACCATAATTACAATAATGTTTTTTGCTATAACAGCTACGCCAAAAATCTCAGAGACTCTTACCACAGAATTTAATTGTTCACTCATGGGAAGCCCAAAACCGATTTCCCACTCAGTGGATGACTCTTTCCAGGACCTTGACTCTGCCTTCCCCCACAGCCTTGGAGTTTTCTGTATTCAGCCTGCAGACTGGGAAAGAAAGTGGAGGTTTTTACGGGCCAGGTCTGGAACTGACATGTATCACTTGTGCTGATAGCACACTGGCTAGGATTCAGTCATACGGCACCCAGACTGTAAGGGAACCAGGAAATGCGGTCTGGCTGTGTGTGCCCGAGAGAAGAGGAAATGGATTTGCTTGGTGGCCCGCCCTGCCCTTTACGTGGGTAGACTATTTTAATATCAGAAGGGCTTTTATGATTAGAGAGGAACAATTCCTACCACTTGTATGGAAATGAATGTAACCTTTATTAAACACAACACAATTTTAATAAACCACATTTGGAGAACAGTTTTTCATAAATATTTGAACACTGATTACAGATTTAATTCCATAAATTTCCTCAACAAGTTAAACTAAAATTAGAGTCTTATCACGACTGATTATTTGAAGCTTCACATACTCTCGTTCAAGAGTCAGCAAATTATGGTTCACCGTCTGCTTTTGTAAATAAAGTTTTATCAGCCCCCAGCCGTGCCCTTCATTCAGAGGTTGTCTATGGCTGCTTTTGCACTACAACAGCAGAGCTGAGTAGCTGCAGAAGAGTCCACATGGCCTGCAAAGCCTAAAATATTAAGTATCTGGCCCTTTAAGAAAAAGACATAGACTGAAAGAAAATATCCACAAATACACCATGGGATACATCTTATAATCATCACCATTTTAGCTGTTTTTTACCTTTGTGGGATTATGGTGGGGTTTATTCTGATAACTTCTAGGAATACAGTAAAAAGACCTGAAAAGGAAGGAGAAGGGAAGGAAGGGGAGAAGGAAGGGCAGGGAGAGGAGGAAGCATATGCTTGCTTTATGGGGACTCTTTTTTCTTTTTTTTTTTTTTTTTTGTGGTACATGGGCCTCTCACTGTCGTGGCCCCTCCCGCTGCGGAGCACAGGCTCCGGACGCGCAGGCTCAGCGGCCATGGCTCACGGGCCCAGCCGCTCTGTGGCATGTGGGATCCTCCCGGACCGGGGCACGAACCAGCGTCCCCTGCATCGGCAGGGGGACTCTCAACCACTGCGCCACCAGGGAAGCCCTGGGGACTCATTTTTAATTAACTAGGACAACTAGACGTTTTATCTCCCAGAACTCAGGAAACGCAGTCTAGGCAGTTCTCTTCTTTTAGAGTCTTGCCTAATCCATCATCTTGCAGCACACTCTCGGGCTCTTTCTACTTTGTGACTTTGTGTGGCCATCAGTGCTGCTAGGTCCTTGCTACTCTCCCTGCTCATCTCTCCCTTGCTCACATTGCCTGTGCTCACTTGTTTCCACTTGCAAACACAGAGAATATGTTGGACGGATGCAGTTTTATAAACAGAGCCTCAAGAAATAAGAGATCCATACATTATCAACACCGTCCGTATTACTGAAGTTTATTTAAAATACTATCTTTTTGTACACGTTACATAAAGTTTTCCCTTTCTAGGTAGCATTATAGTCTCATGTCTTTTTACACTAAAATTGCTCTTAACAACTACAACTATCCTGCTGTTTGAGGCCAACAGCAAGATACTCCAGGCCCCTCCTCACCTTTTGCTACTCCCTGGACATGGAATCAGTTACCTTCTAGCGGAGTCCTGACTCCCTTTAATGTAGAATTATATTAGAATACAAAACCCGGGTACTTAGAATTAGGCAAAATAATAGTAATCTTCTGCTGTCATTTTTGAAGTTATAGACCCGGAGAAGAAATGTCTTTTGAACGTGTCATTGCTCACCTTTCAAAATGATTCTTTTTTTAATGCTAGGAAGACAGCAATCTTGAAAACTTGACTTCACAGAGACAGAAAAGTTTTTCTGATTTCCAAAAGCTTCCCACTACTTATCAAAAGCAAAGCTTGGGGGGCTGAGAACAGACTGTTGGTTAACTACAATATAAAGAGGATGCAGAATTTGACCTAAGGGGTGTTTTCACTCCAGGAGAGGGAGAGAAGGACAGGAGGTGATCCTGGAGGGTCTTCTCTTACCCCTCCCTCCTCTAGCTGAATATGGAGGGAGGGGACCAAGTCCCATAAGAGTAAACTACCCCAGGGCTTCCCTGGAGGCGCAGTGATTGGGAGTCCGCCTGCCGATGCAGGGAAGGCGGGTTCATACCCCGGTCCGGGAGGATCCCACATCCTGCGGAGCGGCTGGGCCCGTGAGCCATGGCCGCTGAGCCTGCGCGTCCGGAGCCTGCGCTCCGCGGCGGGAGAGGCCGCAACGGTGAGAGGCCCGCGTACCGCAAAAAAAAAAAAAAAAAAAAAAAAAAAAATGAGTCCCCATAAAGCAAGCATATGCTTCCTCCTCTCCCACCCCTTCCTTCTCCCCTTCCCCTATTACTCAGTTCCTACCCTCAGCGGACCGGAGGCAGAACAAGAAGAGGCACACGCACATTTGGAGGGACCCCTGCCTCGCCCGCCCAGTGCTTTTTCTTGTAGCCTGCCTGCTGAACTGGCCTTTTGCGAGGCTGGCGGCTCCGCTAGGGGCGGGGCAGGGGGAGGGGCGGGGCGAGCTCGCGCTGTACTTTGGATCCTTGGCCTCTAGAGGGCGCGCTGAAGCCTCGACTCGCCAGCCTCATTGAAACCCGGGAACCACGTCCCCGCCTCGGAAGCATATTCCTCCTCCTTGGAAGCTCATGTCAGTTTCACGAAAGCTTTGTGTCGGGCCTTACTTTTGTAGGCTGTGTCGCAATGAGGGAGGGTTTTTTTCCCTCTTCTAAAAGTGAGTTATTATAATTTGAATGTGGTTTCTAAATATGTGCCATTCCACCCTGGAGATTTTCATATCCCTACACACAAAGACGTGTGAGCACCCCGCCTTTGCAAGTGACTCTGGAAGGTCTGTCCCCCCACGTGGCCGTACTTTGGGACATCCTGGGACAGCACCATTCATTTCAAAAGCGAAATCTGCTCAGAGCCTCTCACCTGTGAGCTTCTCCCCCAGCATGGGAGCAGAACCCGCCTTTGCAGACACTCCCTCCTTGTCTCTATTTTCTGGATTTCCCCCCTTCCTTTCAGCTCCTCTCCAGAAATACTTAGGTTTAATGTTGTTTAGGAATATTTGCCTTTCGAAAAAGAACAGAATGTTCTGGCCTATTTCAAAATTGGTACTCCACCCCTACCACCCGGCTCCTGCTGAAAATGGAGCACATTTTCTCTAATTTTCAGTGTGAAAACCTGGTAGGGATGAATTCTGTAGGTTAGACGCACAAAAGTGGGGCACTCCTATGAGTGAGTACTCAATCCAAGTTTTTAACTCTCAGACTTGCCCACAATGAACCTCTAGCAACTTGCAGATTGCAGTTTAAATTTTCCTACCCTGGTTCCTGTGGAGGTTTCTCCTTGTGAGTTTCTGCTCTGTAAATGAGATTCTTTGTATCCACCTGTCTGTCTCTCCCATTTTGAAGGCAGCAGTTTGCCCTGTGACCTCACTTCTCTTATGGATCTAAGAAGAGTTATTTTCAGTTTGCTCAGTTTTTTACTTGTTATATGGAGTGACAGCTTCTATACTTTTCACATGCTGAACCAGAAATCAAAAGTCTGCATGTGTTCTTTTTTATTTCTTTATTTCCCTGTAAAATTTTGCTTTTTTCGATTAATATTGATACAATAATCTTTCTTCATTTTGTTAATTCCTCATTATTTCTTTAAACTTTTATTAATATCTACTTTATTTGAAGTGATTTGAACCTTCTTATTCACTTTGGTTTATGTTTCACTCCTTTTAGCTTAGAAAGTTGAACATTTAATTCATTTATTTTTACACAATTTTGCTTTCTACTAATTTTTTAAAACCTACTACCTTGGTCTCATATAATTTTATCACTTACATTTTTCTTGATGATAGCGACAATAATTAATGCCATTTTGTTTTCAGTTTACCTTAGTTGTTACATATTTATATATAGCTTTTGCTTTAATCCCATTCTAAGTGATTAAACTCTTTTTTATAATTTAGTATTATTTTTACTATCTGACTACTTTTATTTTGATTCTATTGTGATAGGAAACTGTGGTCTCTTCGATAAATAAATTTTACAACTACCTGAGATTTTTCCATGGCCAACTACAGATATTTGAAAGATGTTTCATAGGTTTGTTGAAGTGGAATAATAAGTCTTTGCTTTAAGAAGTTTCCGTGACAGATGTAATGAAGTTCCACACGTGTTACGGTGTCTGAGACCAAAAAACAAAAATTCAGGAGGCTTAATAAATAAAAGACTTATTATTATCTCTCAGTTGCTCTGGGTGGTTGACCCTCTAGGTGTATTGACTACCACGGGTTACTCAGGAACGCAGTTACTCCCATCCCACAACTGGGACTCTCTGATCATGATTGCAAAGGAAGAGGGAGAAAGCAGGTCACACATTGGCTCTAACATGATTGGCCCAGAAGTGAGGCATCAATTCTACTCTTACCCTATTAGGCAGAATTTGTCATATGGACTTGCCTTGATGAAAGGGGCCTGGGAGATGAGGGAAGAACACATGATTATATAAGGTACAGCTAAAAAACATCAGAGAAGGACTGTTATTCTAATATGGAGTGATCTCCACTGTATGTGGAAAATATGATATAGCCTGCTTTTTGGTGTAAAAATGGGAAATAAAATCAAAAAAATACAAGGGCTTCCCTGGTGGCGCAGTGGTTGAGAGTCTGCCTGCTAATGCAAGGGACACGGGTTCGAGCCCTGGTCTGGGTGAATCCCACATGCCGCGGAGCAACGAGGCCCGTGAGCCACAACTACTGAGCCTGCGCGTCTGGTGCCTGTGCTCCGCAACAAGAGAGGCTGCGGTAGTGAGAGGCCCGCGCACCGCGATGAAGAGTGGCCCCCGCTTGCCACAACTAGAGAAAGCCCTCGTACAGAAACAAAGACCCAACACAGCCAAAATAAATAAATTAATTAATAAACTCCTACCCCCAACATCTAAAAAAAAAAAAAAAGAATACAAGTGCCTACTTATCAGCTGCAGGGAAGAGATAAGGCAGAATTGTAGAAACTCTCTGAGTGTATATTTTAATATAATTTTGACTGCTGAGATTCACAAATATTTTATATGTGTGTAATTAAATAAAATGAGAACACTGAAAAACTGAACCAATCACCTTATTTGTTGAATATATAATATGAAATAAAGATAGAATTATTTCAAGTGGTTTACGGCAAAACATGACATTAGATATAATAATTTTAAACATATATAATCAGTTCAACATATCTAGTATCCATATAGAGAAGCTTTTGAAGTCCATTTGCTTTTTTGGAAAAGTTTAATTGAGGTGTCTTATGTTCTAAAGTCATTGAGTCATTATAGTGATAGTTACATTATAATCTGTTATTAAAATACCATTGGATATTTCACAACTACAATCCTTTTCATAGAACTGCCTCTTAACAGTAGAAGGGTGTTGGCTGAAGAATGCCTCAATAGTGATTTCCTCTTTTTCCTTACTTGGAATAGAATCTGAATAGTATCTATAGTAAAGCTTTGAAAATGTTTTCGTTTGTGTAATTTGGTTAGAGTTCTAAAGTAATACATATGTAAATTAGGAAACATTACAATTGTGTAAATTGTCATTTTATTTCTTTACGTGGGGTGCCTAGTAGACTGGACGTGGGATGCTTGGAATATTAGATACTCAGGATAAAGAACAAAGTCTTGATAAAATCCTTGATATAATCTGTCTCTTCCCATAAATATCCTGGATTACCAAGCATAAAAGCAACTGAGTTTCTCTATTGCCATCCTAATCTTGAGTCATTCCTGTGATTATTAAATACAACTTTTCATGAGGTAGTTTCCCGTAGCATCATACTGCAATCTATGCCTCTACATTTTATTAGGACCTCTAAAGCGTTACTCATAATCATTATTGGCCTACAAAATAACTCTTTACACATAAAAGGAGAATTGCCACAACTCAAAACTTATAATACCTCAATATAAAATAAAATGACTAGGTATAAAAATAAATCTAATTATAGATGTGGATTATTTGAAGCACACAGGTAACTAGATGTGTTAGTATAGCCTAGTAGTTAACTGCACTGCCTTTATTACCAGCCGAGCCCACCAGAACAGTTGGGTTTAAGTCCCCACGGTTCTCCTAACCAGAGGGTGAAATTTAGACAAGCCTAAATTTTCTTTGTGTTTACTATACAATAAACAGCAGTGCCTGAGTCACAGATTTGTGAAGGACAAGGAAATTAACACACGTGATTGCCTTCATAGCACTGAGTTATACATTGTAATTGCTCTTTACAGATTATGCACTCAAATTGAGACAGGCCTGGGACCTGGGACCCTTTGCTGCCCTGCTGCAAAGTTTGCACCTGGACATACCTCTCCTGGAGCTACAAAATACAAAGAAACTACATGGGACTAAAAATAACTGTGTGCATGCCCAGTGGGGGCAAATTCTGGACCCAAAAGATACAAAAGGCAAAAAAAAAAAAAAAAAAAAAAAAACCAACTGCCATTTCTGCAGAGCCTGGAGCAAAAACTTGGTGTTGGGAGCAATAGCCCCATACTGCGCATGCCCCCCAGCATCCTCACTCAACACCACAAAGGGGTGGGCAAACCACCTAAGCCACCTCCTGCCCAACCCCTGACACACCCCTACCCTCACCCCCGATAAGGAACCAGCTCGTGCGACCCCCCCCCCACCCATAGTGAGTGAACAAGGGAACCTGTCACTTGTTCTCGCTCCCTCCTGCAGCCACTTCAGGGGCCCCAGTGAAGCCTTGCCTGAATTTCTTGTCTGGCCTCTAGTCAGTTTCTATTGACCGGGGAAAGCCAAGACCCCTGGTCGGTATCAAAACTCTTCAAAGATTCTTAGAAAAAAACTTTAAACATCTCCACATGTCACACAAAGGTAATTGGAGAATTTTCTATCGGTTCACATGATAAATGTAGCTCACGCATGTCTCCATGAAAGATCATCTAGAGCCTCGGAACTTGAATCCCAATCTCTGGGAATGACAAAATGCCCTTCAGAAACTTAAGACAGGAGTGTCTTATCCCAGACCACGGTTGGAACCCTGGGGAATCTCACTGTTCTTTACTATCGTATATTCTTTTATTATACTGGAGGTACACTAGGGCCCACAGATTTGATTCTCAGGCATCTGACTTTAGACAACTCCTTGTTCCTCCTCCCTAAAGGAATCCTCTGGTAAAGCACAAAGGTGGGGTTAAAACGTTTTTTCACTGATTTCTGGATGCAAACTTGATTTCTGTGACCACAGAGTAGGCAGAGGTTGTATCTGTTTGCACCTCCTGCCTCTTAAGTCTTTCCAGGCTCTCTCAATCAGCTCCAGGATCTCCAAGGGGACAGAGCTTAAGGCAAAAGGTTTCTTAACATTATTTTCCTATGTATGTGTCTGGAAAATGAAGCAACAAAAACATCAGAAAGAAAAAGGATTTGGGGTCTCCCAGAGAGGTTTGTAAGGGTAGCTGGATCTCTTGTAAAAACCCGTGTCAGTGTCATCCTCTGACAGAGTCCAAACCCACCTAAAATGGAACTACCTTCACCCACAGTAGAGACCGGGGAACTCTGGAGAGCCTGACAGCCCTTGGCCTAATCTTAGAGAAAAAATGGCCTGAGGCATGGACTGTACACTTGGGAGGGGAGTAACATCAACGAGGAGCTCCAGACCCAGAGAGCCCAGAGGTGAGCATTTCTGGGACTACAGGACTCCTTGCTACTGGAGCAAAGGCAGTGATGAGTGTCCCAACCTGAAGCCAACAACCTACCTCTGAGGAACAGAAATGTCTGATCATAGACAAGAGGGTCACAGAAAGATACAGACACCCCAAGAAAAGTGTGAAATTCAAGGATCCTCATGTGTAGCAAGCACCCGATTCCATCCCCTGCAGGACTTCTGTCAGCCCAGCCATATCCTGGTGCCAAGACCCTGGTGCTCTGTCCTTCTTCAGCCCTGTTCTGGTTTTGTCTTTGGGTGTGTGCCTCTTGACATTAGCCAGAAAGGTTTTCTACTTTTTCTCGGAGAAAAATTTCTCACAAAGAAAAGTTTCTGTGTAGGCAGTAATAAAAGAATTTTTTTCATATTAAGATATAGGGAAGTTGGGCTTCCCTGATGGCGCAGTGGTTGAGAGTCCGCCTGACGATGCAGGGGACACGAGTTCGTGCCCCAGTCCGGGAAGATCCTACATGCCGCGAGCGGCTGGGCCCGTGAGCCATGGCCGCTGAGCCTGCGCGTCCGGAGCCTGTGCTCCGCAGCTGGAGAGGCCACAACAGTGAGAGGCCCGCATACCGCAAAAAAAAAAAAAAAGAGAGAGAGAAAAAGATATAGGGAAGTCATTCTGGCTTATACATGAGTTCACTTGAATTTTATGCTAACTAAAATAGCCTCTTTGTGGCCTATCAAACATACATTGTAAATACGCTTTAATTATCAAAGAAAAGGGCACATTGACCAGAACTAAAGAATGTCCGTGTTAAAAATAAAGATTAAATGCCTCTCTTTCTGGGAAGCCAATGCTGGTACTTCTTTAATGATAAGACTCCCTTCCCAGGTGCCAAGGCCATATTGATTCACTGTGTACATGCTGGTCTGTTTTTTTACTTTGAAGAAATGTATCCCTGACTTGTTAATGTTCTTTGTTCTGACAAGATATAAAACTGTGCTGGAAACCATGCTTCTCTGGAGCAACTTCTCAGAGCAATCTGGAAGCTGGCTTCTGGGCTAGTCCTCAGTTTAGCTCAAATAAAACTCTTTTCTATTCTTATTATTGATTGTCTATTGATTATTTTCCTCAACAGCAGTTTTTATGCTAGCAAATGCTCTGAAGAAGGTGGTCTGTTTCTCATAATCAAGGATGCTTCTTATTTCTACATGTTTTTTTTTTCTTTTAAAGAGTTGTGTCTTCTGCTTGTGCTGTTTTGTGTGTGCCTCCTGACATTATCCATAAAGTTATGTATTTTAATTTATATTAAATTTCCTTATACATTTACTTTTCTTTTGAATTTTGTATTCCATTAATCTCTCACTCTATCCATGAATCAACACAAAACTATTTTAATTTCCAGTTCTTTCTTTTTAAATAAATTTATCTATCTATTTATTTTTGGCTGCATTGGGCACGCAGGCTTTCTTTTAGTTGCAGCGAGTAGGGGCTACTCTTCGTTGCGGTGCACGGGCTTCTCGTTGCGGTAGCTTCTCTTATTGTGGAGCACGGGCTCTAGGCACGCGGGCTTCAAGAGTTGTGGCATACAGGCTCAGTAGTTGTGGCGCATGGGCTTAGTTGCTCCGCGGCATGTGGGATCCTCCCGGACCAGGGCTCAAAACTGTGTCCCCTGCATTGGCAGGCGGATTCTTAACCACTGCGCCACCAGGGAAGCCCCATTCAGTTCTTTATAATACATGTTAGGGTACATCACTCTCTTTTTTCAGATTTTTCACAAATATTATTTGTTTATTCTTCTTGTCAATAAAATTTCTACCTGCACGACACAATCAAATGGTATCAATATAGGAGTCAAACTCAATTTATAAATTGATTAAAGGCTTGTTGGTTTCTTGATATTGTTAAATCTTCCTACCTACACTAGCAATGTTATTTTTGATTTGTACAGATCTTTTTTGATAGTTTTCAGAAATATCTTACCCCAACTCCATTTGATTGGATTTTTAAAGTATAATTTTCTCTAGAATTCTGTCAATCTCTTTTTTACATCTCTGAACATAATCACATGGCATTTTCATTATTTTTATTAATGTGATTAATTGTATTAATGGATCTCTCCTGTTAGTTAATACCCATGTAATTAATTTCATTGATACTGAAACACACTTTCCCACTCACTGCATAAGGTGCTTGATCACGATATAATGTTTTAATGTATTGATGTAATTATTTCTAATATTTAATATTTTTACTTTCATATTCACATATCTTATTTGTCTGCAGTATTTTCTATGACTCAATCTAGGCAAAATTCCGGTATCACACATATTTACCATCCTAAAAATTATTCAGAAGATTGACTACTTTATAACTCTTGAATAGTTTAGGTAACATTGGTTTATCAATTAGCTCTTCACTGGTAGAATTTCTCTCGACTATAAAAAATTGGTGCCTTTATGTGTGTGAGGGAACTCTTCACAAATGTCTGTTTCTTTTATAGATATTGTTTAGAATCCCTATCTTCATGAGGATAAATAATGATAAAATATACATTCCTAGGATATATATCATGTGCATTTGTACATTAATTTGCATTGAGTTGTATACATTTCTCTCTATATTCTAATATCAACATTTGACTTCCAGTTCTTCCTGTGCTCTAACCAAGTTTTTTGTGTGTTTCCATTTCTCTTTTCATAATTAAATGATAGCTCAGTTCAGGAATCTGTCGATTAACAGGAAATTAGATTTCAGCAGAACATCATGTCAGGGAAGCACGGACTCCAGTAAGGCGCCCGTGCTTTGCTGTCATTCCTCATGTCTTAGACCTCAGCATTCTCTGCTGTGTCCCTTTGAGCCCTTTTTTGCTTCCAGGGACCATGGAAAAGAAAAGGCTTTTCCAAATACTCTAATCAGTGTCTCTGGAGATGCTCACTAGAAAATTGTGGTTGTTTGTGCTAACTGGTAGCTGAGACAAAGTTTTTGAAAGATGTTCTCAACTTCCCAAATCTCTACTGTCATTGACACTACAGGGGAACAGATAATAGCAGTTTTGTGGGGACATGAGGACCCTCATGGGCTGTCCTAACCATCACATTGAGCCCAGTGCCATGCCAGAAGGAAGATGTTTGGTCTTATGTCCATTTTGGTTAAGATGAAAAGAGTCTCCTCTTTTCATTCCAGCTTGGAAACACTCGTGAATTCAATAAATTTCATTTACTTTTATATGGTTATTCTTTTAGGATTGTACTAATATCAGGGTATCCATATTCTACCTGGATCTCTGAATAATTATAGGTGATATTTGCCTGTAGAATAAATAATTAGATCTAAATTAAAAATTCCTATAATCACAATTTTTCAAAAATGTACAACCATCTGTAAAAAAATGACAAGATACACATAAATCCTAGGAATATATGCAGTTTATTAGACAAACATAACTGTGCCCAAAGTTGAGAAGGCGTAGTGGTGAATTAAGCACATTGTCAACTCCTGACTCTGCCCCTTACAAAGAGATGTCATTTAGGCTTCCCGGGCCTCAGATCTCCTCACCTCTAAAGTGGGAATAGTAGTAACTGGGGCAGTTACTACCATAATCATGTCATCATTGTATGTCATTGTTGCCACCCTATGATGCTGTGTGTTTGAGACTCATGATCCAGGCCAGTGGCTCCATGGTTTTCATCCTGTGGAGGCACAGCAGTCGGTCCAGGATATTCATAAACAATCACCTCTCTCCCAGATCTTCCCCTGAGCCTATAGTCACCCAAAGCATCCTTGTCCTAGCGAGCAGCTTTGCATCCTTTTACACCCTCTTCTCCCTATTTCCATTGCATTTGACTGTTTTTCATAATCTCAGTTAGTGGCTGGTGAACAGCTCTGCACGAATCACTGCTTGTTTTCCCACAGTCAGCCCCTTTGTTCTCATGAGTCGTGACCCTGGGATATCCAGGCTCAGCCCTGCCTGCTGTGGAAAAAACACACGGTTCCCTAAGGTGGTCAGAGGGCTCTACATTTTATGTTTATTGTCTTATTGTTTACAATGTGCAGTCATTTATTCTTTCCTCTCAGAGGTTTTCTTTTGCGTGTGTGTTTGTGTGTGTGTAATATTTATTCACATAATTTTGCTTAATACATTTCTTTCCACACAAGACTAAATTTAAAATTCTCTATACATTTTCAATTACAATAATGATGCAGTAATAAATTACAAATGAACAAATCTTCATATTTTATTTAAAAATCATTTATTGAATGCTAATCTCCAGATTATCTGGAAAAATGAAGATGTAAATTGCTATGAACCTGGCATTCCAATTAAAGTCCGATTTTTAAAAGTATATAAATGTTTCCTCAAATTATCCTAGTTTCACTAAAGAAAATTTTATTTTACCCTTTTCATAAGTTTTCTCCCGTTGCGGAGCACAGGCTCCGGACGCGCAGGATCAGCAGCCGTGGCTCACAGGCCCAGCCGCTCCGCGGCATGTGGGATCCTCGCGGACCGGGACACGAACCCGCGTTCCCTGCATCGGCAGGCGGACTCTCAACCACAGCGCCACCAGGGAAGCCCCCTTTTCATAAGTGTTTAAGTTTACAACCTGCTTATCATTTTACCCAAGTGTGGGGAAACTGCCTGGAGATGCAAAGCACAGTAAAATAATTACATGAAAAGAACAAAAAGAAAGTAACTATTAAATAAAAGGTATTGTAGCTGACAGCATTAAAATTGTTGGGTTTTTTTTTAAGTTACATGGCTGCAAGATGATTCACGGCTGATTAACTGTTGAGCAGTTTTACTTATGAGGAAACAGTACATTTGATAAATTACAATTCACTAGACAATCCTAGATTTCATTGATTAAAATGTATTGTGTATCTTGATTTACTTTTTGGATTGCACTTGGATACTGTTAGGCCTTTAATTTAAAAACATGCACATATTATAGTTTACCTATGTAGAACTTTATTTTCCACTCTTGGGGGGAAAAGCAGAAGAATCCGAGATCATGTTCTACATTCCGAGAGTGTTTTACTGCTTAATCATGTTTCTTGGTTTCACATTTTAGACTTTTTTATTTATAAGAAGTAACTTATGTGGTCTTTGATTAAAAACTAGATAAAGGCAGAAACATCAAGTTGGGGGTAATAAAGAGACTCCAAACTGAAAACCAAAACAGTCAAAACACAACTAGTGGTGCAGCTCTAGAGAATTTTATTTTTAATTTTTATTGGAGTACAGATGATTTACAGTGTTGTGTTACTTTCTGCTGTACAGCAAAGTGAGTCAGGTATACATATACATATATCCACTCTTTTTTAGAATCTTGTCCCATATAGGTCATTACAGAGTAATGAATAGAGTTCCCCGTGCTATACAGTAGGTCCTTATTAGTTATCTATTTTATATATTGTAGTGTGTATATGTCAATCCCAATCTCCCATTTATCCCTCTCCCCTTTCCCCCCCAGTAACCATAAGATTGTTTTCTACACCTGTAACTCTATTTATGTTTTGTAAATGTTCATTTGTACCATTTTGTTAGATTCTACATATAAGCAATATCATACAATCTTTGTCTTTCTCTTTCTGACTTACATCACTCAGTATGATAATCTCTAGGTCCATCCATGTTGCTGCGAATGGCATTATTTCAATCTTTTTTATGGCTGAGTAATATTCCATTGTATATATGCACCACATCTTCATCATCAATTCCTCTGTCAATGGACATTTGTTTCCATGTCCTGGCTATTGTAAATAGTGCTTCAGTGAACACTGGGGTGCATGTATCTTTTCAAATTATGGTTTACTCCGGGTATCTGCCCAGGAGTGGGATTGCTGGGTCATATGGTAGTTCTATTTGTAGCTTTTTAAGGAACCTCCACACTGTTCTCCATAGTGACTGTATCAATTTACATTCCCACCAACAGTGCAAGGGGGTTCCCTTTTCTCCACACCCTCTCCCGCATTTATTGTTTGTAGATTTTTTGGTGATGGCCATTGTGACCTGTGTGAGGTGATACTTCATTGTAGTTTTGATTTGCATTTCTCTAGTAATTAGTGATGTTGAGCTTATAAAAAGTAAATGAACTTTTAAATCAGTTAATTTTGGCATCTGAATACAAACTGTTTGTTAGTATTACCTATGTACAATAGATAACAGTTAAGAGATGAATAGCATTTTCAAACACCTGTGTGTCCTTTATATGCACGCTCAGCACACTGAATTCTGTGTTAATGGTCCTCTCTTCAGCAGGATATTTTTTCTTCTCTGATTGTGCATCTCTGCATTACCAAGTCTCACAGAACTCAAACTTCTGGCTGAGAATACCTTCGTTTTTGTTTTTGTTTTTCCAGAGACAAATCCTCATATCCTCTTGGTTTTTCAAGCATCTTGAAAAGACAAGAAAAACTGTAAAACAGGAAACTGATGGTTTTCTGTTGGATGTTCAGAGCAAGATCTGTTTACTTCAAACCATTCACTTCTGCAGTCTTTATGATATATGCATAGACAGTCAAGGCATATTGCATGTTCCTCTGCATCTTTACTTAGTACATCCTCGTGATAGGTTGTCCTTGATTTTCTTAAACACATCACAAGAGGCAAATCCATTTTATCTGACGGTGCAAACTTTGAGCGTACAGGGCATTTAAATCCTCCAAACATTTGAGCCAAAAGGTGAGCTAGTGGGCTTCCCTGGTGGCGCAGTGGTTGAGAGTCCGCCTGCCGATGCAGGGGACGCGGGTTTGTGCCCCGGTCCGGGAAGATCCCACGTGCCGCGGAGCGGCTGGGTCCGTGAGCCATGGCCGCTGAGCCTGCGCGTCCGGAGGCTGTGCTCTGCAACGGGAGCGGCCACAACAGTGAGAGGCCCGCGTACCGCAAAAAAAAAAAAAAAAAAAAAAAAAAAAGGTGAGCTAGTAAGAATCCAATCACAAGGCTTGGCCCACCAGTGCTTCTTGCTGGTTGGTCCTGCAGCTGCCCTGACCTTGGAGCTGCTGTGGACTGAGTCCTGGAAGCCATAGAGGCCACTGCTGCTGTTGGGGATGCAGAAGGGAAACTGCACAGTGTGGGCTTTCCATGTCACTGTCTCCACAGCCCAGTGAAGGAGTGGCTTCCCTGGGCTGCTGCGGTTACTGCAGCCCTGCCCAAGGCACTGGGCTGGAGCATGCCAGGCCCCTGAGCCTGAAATGTCCCTGCAGTCCTGCCCACATTCCCACTGGCCCCTCTGCTTCTGCTGGAAAGTAAGTCTTGGCCTGAGTTCACAAGGGTGCAGCCATTCACAGAGGTCAGGCCGTTCTGCTTGGTACATTTCCCTGCCCAGAGCCAGGTTCGTGCACCCTGTCTCAGAGTCTTAAGCAGCACAGTGAGCAGTCACATAATGGAATATGAAAGATACATCCAGTCTCTGATGTCTACCTTATGTGGTAGGAATAGCAGGTACAGACAAAATGTTCTGCAAAGTACTTTTTACTTTACATTTTATTAAATGTTGCAATGGAGAATTTAGAAGAATTCATTTTAAAAATAAGGCCTTTAATAATTTGAACACTATAGAAAGCTTATATAGGTATGTAACTTTAAATCAATTAATTAAAATTGACCTAGAATTGAACTCCTGGGCACAGAAGTGTAAGAAGAGTTTAATGAAATGGAAACCCTTGCGTGATGATCAAGAAAAGTGAGAAGGAAAAACAGTGACTCCCAGCAAGTGGCCTGAGATGGAGCTGGAGGGAAAAAAGGTCATCAGACACTGCAGGATGTCAAGGAGCAGGTTTTGTCATGTTGCCTTAAATCCTAAGAAGAAAGTTAGCCACTGAAATATGTGATTTTGGTGAGTAGGCGAGTGGCACATTTCAAATATTTTCAGGTTAAAACAGAATGACCTTTGTGAGGCAAGGTGAGCACAAGAAGTATATTAAGAGGATTTAATAAGAATTAAATTTGCAGCTAATAAACATGAGAGTCTTAAAGGAAACCAACTGGGTTGGAAACTCTTCAAAAGTAACATATTCAGTATTAAGCAATGATCCCAACTAGCCTGTTGAGGAGAAAGAGGCATAACGATGCACCACATATACCTTTGGGAAATGATTCTCTGGTGAAATTGTTCACTGTCCACGAAGGACCTGAGGAAAAGGCATCGAGGGGCGAAGGTTAAGGTTCATTTTTTTCAAGAGGGAGGAGTTACTGCTGTTTGAAATATCCAAGGGAGCAAATCTGACCAAATTTTGAAATCAACTAAGAAATTCTTTGAAAATAGTGGCAAATGTCAACAGATCTTTTGTGATTATTGTTACTAAAGCAGATAAAATTTATTAAGGATGCAAAAATTTTCATAATACAATGAACAAGCTTGACCGAATGGACATATGTTGAACCTGGACTTATGTCACATTTTTCAGCACGTATGGAAGAATTGAAATAAGTTGATTTTAAAGAAAGTTTTAACAAATATGAACTATTTTAATAAGTGATTAAATTTGCTACTCATTAAGTAATAAAAAACAGTACATTAAGGAATTTTAGAATATTAAATACTTTAAAAACTGAGCAGTGTTTTTAATGAATAAACAGAATTTTGTTAGACTGAATGACAATGGGAAATGTTCCGTATCAAAGTGTGCACAGTATTTGATTCAAGAGTAGTTGGGGGAGGAGATTGTTACAAATTCTTATACCAGAAGAGAAGCATCTGACAATATGTGTGCTAGACGTCAAACTCTGTAATTTATAAAAAATAAGCATAAAATCAATACAGCTACTGTGTAATGATAAAGTATAATATAATATTAGTAATAGACACTACATGTAATGTAATAAAAATAAAATCAGTATTAAAATGGGGTTAGTGCAATGTTGAGAAAAATGTGAAAAGATAATCTTAAACAATATTAAGAATAAACAGTAAGTAAAACTATTGATAGAGATTTTTTTAAATCTATAGAGACTAATACAAACAACCTTATACTAATAAACTGGTAACTGAGAGGAAAATGTTATTTCTACTAAATATAGCATACCAAAATTTAATTAAGAAGAATGGGAAATTGGAAAAACATAAATTCTAGTCTTTGGAAGTATTGAACAAAATTTCTAATTGTGTTAAAGAAACCTTTACCCATATTTTTAAGATGTAAGTATTCTTCCTTCAAATATATTGTATAAAGCAGGGAGGGAAAACCCATGGAAAGCTTTTGTGTGGCTATTACATACATTATAATAAAACTTTAAAACTAAGTCAATGTAAGTTATGAATTGGGCATATACAAAGTGAGAGAGAAGGGTTGATTTCAAAAATAGAGGGCATACCAATAAGAAACAAATCATATGAACCAACATAATGAAAATTAAATTAGACAATCATACTCATTGAGTAAATCATTTTATACCTTTGAAAAACTGTTATCAGTAGAGTACTTTAGAAAAGTTACTCTATCAGAGAACATTTCAGTTATTAGTGATGATAACACATCGGGATATAGGAATAAATAATTCAAATAGCCAATGAGTATATCAACAGATGTCCAACAACTTTATCCATTAGGGAAATGCAAATCAAAACTGAAAAGAGATAGCACTTCACTCCCACTAGGTTGTCTACATTGAAGAAGGAGATAATGAGTATGAGTGAGAATGGAAAAATTGCAACCCTCCCCTCCAGTCCAGGTGGATGATAAAATGATGCAGTCACTTTGGAGAACATTTTATCAGTTCCAGAAAAAGTTAGTTAATTTTTGGCCTAACAGTTTCACCCCTATGTATATACCCAACATAAATGAAAAATACAACTATATATGTGCTGCATGGGTATGCATGTTTATCGAAGCACTACTCATAATAGCCAAAAAAGTGGAAACAATTTAAATGTTCATCAGTGGATGAATAGATCAACAAAATGTGGCATATACACACAATGGAATAATACCCTACCATTAAAAAGGAATGAAGTACTGATATATGCTACAACACGGGTGAACACTGAAAACATTGCTCAATGAAAAAAGCCAGATGGAAAGGTCACATCATGTTTGATTTTATTTGTGTGAAATATACAGAATAGGCAAGTTCATAGAGACAGAAAGTGGATTCATGACTGCTAGGGGCTGGAAGCTGGGACAATGGGAAAGGACTGCTTAATGGATTTTGGGTTACTTTTTGGGGTGCTGAAATTGTTCTGAAATTTGACAGTGGTGATGGTGGCACAAGACAGTGAGTACACCAAAAAGCACTAAATTGTATATTTATTTTTTTATATAATTGTATATATTTAAGGTGTACAACATGATATTTTGATATACATGCACAGCTAAATGATTACTATGGCCAAACTAATTACCATATCCATCTCTTCACATAGTTATCTTTCTTGGGGGTGGGGATGAGAACAGCTGAAATCTATTCATTTAGCAAGTTTCAGTATATGATATAGTATTATTAACTATAGCCATCATGCTGTACATTAGATTTCTTGAAATTGTGCATCCTATATAGTTACAACTTTATACCCTTTGACTAACATCTCCCCATTTCCCCCACCTCCTTGCACCTGGTAACCACCATTCTATTCTCTGCTGCTACAAATTCAACTTTGTTAGATTCCACTTATAACTGAGAAAATGCAGTATTTCTCTTTCTGTTTCTGGCTTATTTCACTTAGCATAATGTCCTCCAGTTTCATCCATGTTGTCACAAAAGGTAGGATTCCCTTACCTCCTTCTTTTTTAAGGGTGATTAATATTCCTTAATATATTATATAAATGTGGATATAGATATACAGATATAAATTTCTTATCCATTCATCCATTGACAGGCACTTAGGTTATTTCCATATCTTGGCCACTGTGAATACTGCTGCAGTGAGTATGGGAGGGAAGATATCTCTTCCCAGTACTGATTTCCTTCCCTTTGGATTTATATCCAGAAGAATTGTTGGATCATACAATAGTTCAATTTCTAATTTTTGAGAAAACACCACTGTTTTCAACATAGTTGCACCAACTTACATTCCCAACTGTGTACTAGAGTTTCAATTTTTTCCACATTTGCTATCTGTTATCTTTTTGTAATAGCCATTTAAACAGCATTGATTTGCATTTCCCTGATGATGATGTTGGGCACCTTTTCATATACTTGTTGGCCATTTGTATGTGTTTTGGGGGAAAATGTCTGTTCAGGTTTTTTGCCTGAAGTGATTATTGGTTTTATTACTATTGAGTTCCATGGTATTCTTTATATATTTTGGATAATAACACCTTAGCAGGTATAGGATTTTCAAGTATTTTCTCATAATCAATAGGTTGCCTTTTTATTTTGTTTTTCTTTTTGCTGTGAAGAAGCTTTTTCATTTGACGTAGTCCCACTTGTTTCTCTTTGCTTCTATTGCCAGAGATTTTTGTGTCACTTCCAAAAAATTGTTGCTATGTCCAAGGTCAAGGTGCTTTTTTCATGTTTCCTTCTAGAGGATTCATAGTTTCAGTTCTTATGTTTAAGTCTTTAATCCATTTGGGGTTGATTTTTGTGTGTGGTATAAATAAGGGTCCAAATTTCTCCTCTTGCATGTGTATATCCACTTTATCCAACATAATGTATTGAACAGCCTATCCTTTTCCCATTATGTATTCTTGATGCCCTTGTCAAAAGTTAGTTGTCTGTATATTCTTGGATATATATCTGAGCTTTCTACTCTATTCCATTGGTCCACTTCTCTGTCTTTTCGCCAGTAACATGGTGTTTTGATGATGATAGCTACTATAATTTGAAGTCAGGAGATGTGATCCCTCCTGCTTTGTTCTTTTTTCTCAGAATTGCTTTAATGATTTGAGGTCTTTTGTGGTTCCATAAAAATGTTATATATATTTTTAATATTTCTTTGAATAATGCCATTGGAATTTTGACAGGGAATGCATTGACTCTGCATATCACTTTGAGTAGTGTAGACGTTAACAATATTAATTCTTCCAAACCATGAACAACTAATATCTTTACATTTATTTGTATCTTCTTCAATTTATTTTATCAATATTGTATAGATTTCAGTGTACAGAACTTTCACTGTCTTGGGTAAATATACTGTTAGGTATGTTATTGTTTTTATTTTTATTATTTTTATTTTTTAACGTTTTTATTGGAGTATAATTGTTTTACAATGGTGTGTTAGTTTCTGCTTTATAACAAAGTGAATCAGTTATACATATACATATATCCCCATTTCTCTTCCCTCTTGCATCTCCCTCCCTCCCTCCCTCCCTCCCTATCCCACCCTTCTAGCTGGTCACAAAGCACGGAGCTGATCTCCCTGTGCTATGCAGCTGCTTCCCACTAGCTACCTATTTTACATTTGGTAGTATGTATAAGTCCATGCCACTCTCTCACTTTGTCCCAGCTTACCCTTCCCCCTCCCCATGTCCTCAAGTCCATTCTCTAGTAGGTCTGTTATTGTTTTTAATGCTACTGTTAAAGGGATTATTTTCTTGACTTACTTTTGGAATAGAGCTTTTTTGTTGTAAGAAAACAATTGATTTTTATGTGTTAATTATGTATTCTGAAACTTTATTGGATTTGTTTATTAGTAGTAACAGGTTTTTTTTTTTAATGGATGGAGTCTTTAGGGTTTCCTACAATAAAGGATCACTTCATTTACAAACAGAGACAATTTCATTTCTTCCTTTATGATTTGGTTGCATTTTATTATTTTTTTCTTGCTTAATTTGCTTTGACTTTGACTTCCTATTTTGAATAGGAGTGGTGACGAGTGGGCATCCTTACCTTCTACTAGAACTTAGAGGGAAAGCATCCGGTTTTCTCTCCTTGTTGAAAATGTGACCTCGGGATTTCATAAAGAGCCTTTAATGTGTTCAGGTAGTTCTCCTATACCTATTTTGTTCATTCATTCATTTTGATCATGAATTGATGTTGAATTTTGTGAAATGAATTGCTTGCATCTATTGAGATAGTCATGTGGTTTTTAATCTTTCATTCTGTTAATGTGGTTTATCACACTGACTGATTTGCCTATGTTCAACAAACTTTGTGTCCCAGGTAAAAAATATCACTTGATCATGGTATATAATCTTTTTGATATATTGTTGAATTTGCTTTGCTAATTTTTTTTTTTTTTTTTTTTTGCGGTACGCAGGCCTCTTACTGTTGTGGCCTCTCCCGTTGCAGAGCACAGGCTCCGGACGCGCAGGCTCAGCGGCCATGGCTCACGGGTCCAGCCGCTCCGCGGCATGTGGGATCTTCCCAGACCGGGGCACGAACCCGCGTTCCCTGCATCGGCAGGCGGACTCTCACCCACTGTGCCACCAGGGAAGCCCATGCTTTGCTAATATTTTACTGAGGACTTTTGATGTATGTTTCTCAGAGATACAGGCCTGTAGTTCCCTTTTCTTGTAGTGTCCTGTCTGGCTTTAGTATCAGGGTGATTCTAAGCTTGTACAACGTGTTTGGTGGTATTCTGTCTACTTTTGACTTCTGGAAAATTTTAAGAGGAATAGTAATAATTCTTTTTTGAATGATTTGTAGAATTCATCCATAAACATTCTGGACATGTTTTTTGTTTTTTGGGGTTTTTTTTTACCTCTCCCTGATTATTGAAGGCCAGTTTTGCAGTTATAGTTTGTTTTCTATGTCTATGAGTCTATTTCTGTTTTGTGAATAAATTCATTTGTATCTTTTCTTTAGAGTCCACAAATAAGTGATATCATATGATATTTGTCTTTCTCTGTCTGACTTACTTCACTTAATATGGTAATCTCTAGCTCCATCCATGCTGCAAATGGCATCATTTCATTTATTTTTATGGCTAATATTCCATTGTATATATGTACCACTTCTTTATCCATTCATCTGTTTATGGACCTTACGTTGCTTTTATGTCTTGGTTATTCTAAATAGTGCTGCAATGAACATTGGGGTGCATGTATCTTTTCTAGTTAGAGTTTTCTCCAGATATATTCCCAGGAGTAGGATTGCTGGATCATATGGCAACTCTATTTTTGGTTTTTTAAGGAACCTCCATACTGTTCTCCATAGTGACTGCACCAATTTACGTTTCCACTAACAGTGTAAGGGGGTTCCCTTTTCTCCTCACCCTCGCCAGCATTTCTTATTCGTAAACTTTTTGATGTCTTCTGCCCATTTTTTAATTAGATTGTTGTTGTTATGATTATATTGCATAAGTTCTTGATATATTTTGGATATTACCCCTTTATTAAATATATGGTTTGCAAAAATGTTCTCCAACGTTGTAGGTTGTCATTTTGTTTTGTTAATTGTTCTTTTGCTGTACAGAAACTTTTGAATTTGATGTGGTCCCATTTGTAGATTTTTGCTTTTGTTGTTTTTGTTATTTGCTTTTGTCAAAAAGTCATTGCTAAGACAATATAAATGAGCTTCTTTAGCATGTGTTCTTCCAGAAGTTGTATATCGGTTCTTAACTTTTAGTCTTTGATCCATTTTGAGTTCATTTTTGTGAATGATGTGAGACAGGGTTCACTTTTATTTTTCTGTGTGTATTCCTCTAGTTTTTCCCAACACCTTTCAAGACACTGCCTTTCCCCATTGGGTATTTTTGGCTTTCTTGTCTAATATTAGTTGACCATGTATACCTGGATTTAATTCTGGGCTCTCTCTTCTATTCCATTGGTCTATGTGACTGTTTTTGTTCCAGTACCTTTATGTTTTTATTACTGTGGCTTTATAGTATAGTTTGAAATCAGAAAGCATGCTACCTCCATGCTTCCTTTTTTTTCTCAGGATTGCTGTGTTTATTCAGGGTCTTTTGTAGTTCCACACAATTTTTTAAAAATATTTTTAAAATATTTTAAAAAATATATTAAAATATTAAAAAAAATTTTTTAAATATTTCTTTTATTTCTTTGAAGAATGCCTTTTGTATTTTGATTGGGATTGCATTGAATCTGTAGATTGCCATGGATATTATGGCCATTTTAATATTAATTCTCTCAATCCATGAACATAAAATATCTTTCTATTTGTATCTCTCAGCAAGGCTGTAGTTTTTATTGTACAAATCTTTCAGTTCCTTGGTTAAATTTATTCCTAAGTATTTGATGTTTTGTTTTGCTTTGTTTGTTGCTATTGTGAATGACAATGTTTTCTTTATTTCTTTTTCAGCTGCTTTATCATTGGTGTAAAAGAATACATCTGATTTCTGTATGCTAATTTTTGTATCCTGTCACTTTACTGAAATCATTGATTAATTCCAACAGTGTTTTGATCAACTCACTGGGATTTTCTATATATAAAATCATACCACCAGCAAACAGGGACAGTTTTATTTCTTTCTTTCTGATTTGGATACCTTTTATTTCTTTGTCTTGCCTAATTGCTCTAGCTAGGTCTTCCAGTACTATATCAAATAGAAGTGATGAGAGAAGGCATATTTGTTTTGTTCCTAATCTTAGAGGAATCATTTTCAATTCTTCTGCATGAGTATAATGTTAGCTGTGGGTTGGCTGTATGTTGCCTTTATTAAGCTGAGGTATGTTCCTTAATCCGTTAAGAGATTTTATTGTGAAAGGGTGTTGTACTTTGTCAAATGCCTTTTCTTCACCTATTGAGATGATTATGTGATTTTTATCCTTCCATTATTGATAAGATGTATTACATGGATTGATTTGAATATGTTGAACCATTCTTGTATCCCAGGGATAAATCCCACTTTGTCAATGTGTACAATGCTTTTAAGGTGTACTTGAATTCAGTGTGTTAATATTTTGTTGTTGAGAAATTTTGAGTCTATATTTATCAGTGTTATTGGTCTATAGTTTTCGTTTCTTTTGGTAGCCTTATCTGGTTTTGGTATCCAGGTAATTCTGGTTTTATAGAACTAGTTTGGAAATATTCCTTCCCCCTCAATATTTTGGAAGAGTTTGAGAAGGATCCTTGTTAATTCTTCTTTGTAGAATTCTCCAGTGAAGTCATCTGGTTCTGGAGTTTTCTGTGTTAGGAGTTTTTTGAATACTGATTCATTCTTTTTATTCATTACTGATGTGCCCAGATTTTCTCTTTCTGCCTGATTCACTGTTGGTAGGGTGTGTATTTCTAGAAATGTATCCATTTCTTCTAGGTTATGTAATTCGTTGGTATAAAATTGTTCATAGTAATGTCTTATGATCCTATATATTTCTGTAGTATCAATTGTAATATCTCCTCTTTCATTTTTAATTTGGATCTTCTCTCTTTTTTTCTTAGTCTAGCTGAAGAACTGTTAATTTTGTTTATCTTTTTGAGGAAACAGATATTAGTTCTATTGATCCTTTCTCTTGTTTTTCTTGTCTCTATCTCCTTCTGCTCTGATCTTTATTATTTCCTTCCTCCTGCTAAACTTGTGCTTAATTTTCATGTCCTTGAGAAGTAAAATTGAGCTGCTTAATTGAGATCTTTATAATTTCTTAATATATTCAATTATTGCTATAAGCATTCCTCTCAGAACTGCATTTGTTCCATCCCACAAGATCTGAAATGTTGTGTTTCCATTTTCATTTGTTTTGAGATATTCTATTTCCCTTTTGATTTCTTCTTGGAGCCATTGTTTGTTTAGAAGTGTTTTGTTTAATTTGCACATATCTGTTCATCATCTCACTTCTCTTTTGCTGATTTCTAGTTTCATACAATTGTGATCAGAAAAGATATTTGGTATGCTTTCAATCTTCTTAAATTTGCTAAGATTTGTTTTGTGGCCTATAACATGATCTATCTTGTATAGATAAGATAATCTTGTATAATATTCCTTGTGCACTTGAGAAGAATGTGTATTCTGCTGCTTTGGGATGGAATGTTATGTAAATATATCTGTTAAGTTCATTTATTCTAAAGTGTGATTCAATTCCAAAGTATCCCTGCTGGCTTTCTGTCTGGATGGTCTACTTATTGCTGATAGTAAGTTATTGAAACCTCCTACTATTATTGTATTGTTATTTATTTCTCCCTTAAGTTCTATTAGTATTTACTTAATATATTTTGGTGCTCAGACATTGAGAGCTTATATATTTAAGACTGTTATATCTTCTTGATGTTTTGACCTCTTTGTAATTGTACAGTCACCTTCTTTGTCTCATGTTATCCTTTTTGGCTTGATGTTTATTTTGTCTGATGTGAGTATGGGTATACTTGACTTATCTGGTTTCTGTATGCTTGGAATATCATTTTCCATCAATTTACTTTTAACCTATGTGTATGTTTCAGGCAGAACTAAGTCTCAGATAGGCAGCATATAGTTGGGTCTTTTTTTTTTTTTAATCTATCAAACCATGCTGTGCATTCTAATTAGTGAATTCAATCCATTTACATTTAGGAAAATTATTGTTATGTGAGGATTTACTACTGCCATTTTATCTTTAGCCTTATGGTTATTTTGTCTCTCCTTTTTTTTTCTTTTGTCTATCTTTGTAAGTTTTCCATGGTGATCTGCCCTGTCTCCCCTTGTTTAGGTGTGGTGTCTATGCTCTAAGTTTTTGCTTTGTGTTTACTATGAGGTTTACAAAAAACATCTCATGGAAAAAAATAGTCCTTTCCCTACTGGTAGTAGTTCATCTTCATTTACCTACAAAGTTTCCATCCTTTACTCTTTTCCTTTTATATTTTTGATGTCACAAGTTATCTCTTTTTATGCTGTGATTTTGTTACCAAGTTATAGTAACTATAGTTATTATTCATATTCTTTTTCTTTAATATTTATGCTATCATTGTTTACCATACTCCTCTAAAAAAGAGTTAAAGGTTTCTAACTTCTATGTATTTATTACTTTAATCAGAATTTTGTATACTTTTGCCTCATTTTTTTCAGCTTAAAGAGCTCCTTTCAACATTTCTTATAAAGCAGGTCTAGTGGTTATTAACTCCCTCAACTTCTGTTTCTTCAGAAAATTCTTTATATCTCCTTCATACCTGAAGGATAACTTTACCAGATAGAGTTTTCATGGGCAGCAATTTTTATCTTTCAGTAATTTGAATATTCCCTCCTGGCCTGTAGATTTTCTGTTGAGAAATCTGCTGATAACATAAGGGGTAGGTTACCCTCTTTGGTAGGTTACCGTCTTTCTTTCTCTCACTGCCTTTAAAATTCTTTCAAACTGGCTTTTGACAGTTTGAATATAACGTGGCTTTTTGGAGAAAGTGTTTTTGCATTGAAATAATAAGGTGTTCTATTGAGTTCATGGACTTACACATCCAGTTCTTTTCCCAGGTTTGCGATGTTCTCAGCTATTATTTCTTTGAATAAGCTCTTGCTTCCTTCTCCCTCTCTTCTCTTTCTGGTATGCCCATTAATCTTATCCTGGCTCTTCTGATGGAATCTGAGAGTTCTTATAGGACTTTGTCACTTTTTTGAAACCTTAGTTCTTTCTTCTCTTCCATCTGAATCATTTCTAAATCCTTATCCTTGAGCTCACATAGACTCTCTTCCATCTGATCTGCTCTATTTGCAATGCTTTCTAATGCATTCTTTATCTCATTCATTGAGTTCTTCAACTCCAGAATTTCTGGTTCTTTTCTAGAATTTCAATGTCTTTGGCAATGCCTTTGTCAGTAATTTTATTCCTGAGATCATTGCATTGCCTTTCTGAGTTTTTATGTAGCTCGTCGAATTACTTCCTAACAGCTGTTTTGAATTCTTTATCAGATCACAGTTTCCCCTGTCTTTGGGTATGGTTGCTGGGAAATTGTCTTTTGTGTGTGTGTGTGTTTGAAGAAAAGTGCTTCCTCCACCACACTAGAAGTAGAGAACACCTTATTTATTTGGGTAATACTTTGCTTACTTTGATTTTAACTGTCTAACAGGTTGGTAATAAGGAGTTTTCCTTTTCTTTTACCAAAGTGGCACTATAGCACAAGTGTTTGACTTCTCTTATAAGAACTGACTAGTTGCTAAGGTTGGGAGCATGCAAAAAAAAATCTGGTGGAGAAACAAAACAAAAAAAGCTGTACTACAGAACGGAGGGAAGTGTGTCTTTAATACTTGGTTCTTTGTGTGTGCCCTCGGGAGAATCCTACAGGGTGGGGTTCCAGAGTTTTGTGGGCAGATCTTTGCCAGATTCCAGGGGCAGACAGCAGGAAATGCATTCCTTCAGTTTTCTTCATCTGCCATCTACCCTCTCCTTTCTCTCTCACTGTCACTGCAGTCTCTCCTTAGAAACAGATCCCTCTAGCTGCAGCAGGCGCAGCCTGGCCTCCCACTCACCACCTTCACTCTCCACTTCCTTTACCAGAAAGGCTGCCCTAGCCCAGTGCCACCCTGCTGCTGCCAATTCTGCTGCTGCCAGCATCACAGCCACTCCCCTGGATCTCCAGCTCCTTCTGAGATCTACAGATGGATGGGTCTCTCAGGTGTTTTGTGCAGAGACACTTTTGTTTGGTTACAGATGTTCAAGTACCTGTAAATTGAAGGAGAAAGAAAAAAAATGAACAAACCACACTGCCATACTGCTTATATAACTTTCCTGTTTGGTGCTTTTAAAATATTTTCTATCTGTAGTTGAAATTCTCACTTGCTTATGCATGGTTCTGATGACTCTGGTGAGCATCTTTATAATCGGTATGTTGAATTCTCTGCTGGCTAAATCACTTATCTACATTTCCGTAGAGTTAGTTTGTGAAGATTTATCTCATGCTTTTCTCTGGGGTACAGTTGTTTGTTTCTTCATTTTCCTTGAATCTCTGTTTTGGTTTCTGTACATTTGATTTTTAAAAAATACCTAGGAGATGGACTTCCCTGGTGGTCCAGTGGCTAAGACTCCACATTCCCTGTGCAGGGGGCCTGGGTTTGATCCCTAGTCAGGGAACTAGATCCCACATGCCACAACTAAGAGTTCGCATGCTGCAACTAAAGATCCTGCATGCCGCAACCAAGATCCCACATGCGGCAACGAAGATCCTGTGTGCCGCAACTAAGACTGGCACAGCCAAATAAATAAATAATTTTAAAAATATGTAAAAATTAAAAAACACCTAGGAGGAAAACGTCACCAGTCAGCTAGTCCATAAATTTTGGTTCTTCTCAAATCTGTGCTTCTCCAAACTGCCATCGTTGTTTATAGTGGCCCGCAGGGGGTTAGGATATGCCAAGTGCCATCAGCGCCCTAAGACAGATGAGCTAGAAATCATTCTATTAAGTATCAGCCAGAAAAGTTGATGTTCTATGTGGGCTCCATTTTTTCTTCTCCTCAGGTGCAGGCTGGTAACTGGAATTTTTCTCCCACTCACTCTACACTAACTTGGGAACAGGATCTGGGAAAAATGCCTGAGCTCTTGTTCAGGCTGCACACTCTTTCATAACATGGTTTTGCACCTTGTCACTGCTAAAAGTCTAGTCATCGTTGGGTTCTGGAGTCTGTCTCTGGAGCTAGCTGGGGAAAGGAGCTGCATTAAGTACTCACTTGCCCATTCAAACTCCCAGAGGCTAGTAATGGTCTGTCTCATCACTTCTCAAAGATAGGCAGATTAGAAGACATATCCTTGGGCAGCATCTGGAAAAGTTAGGACAGTAGATGTGAATTGAACCATCCTCCAGGAAAAATCTGTGAGCTTTGGTTTACTTCTGGGATGAGCTAGGGAGAGGAGTCCCAAGTGAGTGCAAGGATGGATATAAACAATTGATTTGTCCTCTGTAGATATCAAGGGACTAGTGAACGCTGAATTTCATAATCACCCAAGAAACAGGCAGCAGTCAGAAAAGTACTAGATATGTAGTCCAGCTCCTTCCACGGACAAGCTGGAAGCCTGTTCTCCACCCCCCACTGGAGGAAGGAGCAACAGGAAGTGCTTACATGCCCATTCAAAGTCCCAGAGGACCCTGACAGCTCTAAGATACAAGCTAATTTGAAGCCTGACTTTCAGGGAGCCGTTGGGAAAGTTGGAACATTAGATGGGCAGTCTACACCCTGCCAGGGAGAAACTGGGAGCTGGGTGTTTTTGTCTGCTCGCTCTGTGCTGAGCTAGGAGAAATAGCCCATAGAAGTGCTTGCACACCCATTTAAAATCACCGTTTGATTATCTGTGGTCCCTGAGGACTCATGAATTGAGCACCCTGAGCTTCCAGAGCTAGGTGATTTAGGAACCCGTCCCTCAGAAGGCAACTATACATGTTGGTACCCTAGAAGTTTTGTCCCAACCCTGTGCTCCTTTAGGGAGAAGATGAGAGTTGAGGGTTCCCTCCTGATGGCAAGGCTCAGCACTGGATATTCGGTGTATGGCTCAGATGTATCTCAGCTTTTCCCAACATTTGGGTATCTTCCCAGTCATCCTTGTATGTAGGAGAATCAACTAGTCTTTACATGTCTCTCACAAGAAATTGATTCTTGTGTAGCTATTTATTTGGTGCATCCATGGGAGGAGGGAGAGTCTGGAGCCTCCAATCCTGCCATTGTGATGATGTCCCAACTGTACACTTTAAAATGGTTAATATGTTGAATTTTATGTTATGTGAATTTTATCTAAATAAAAGTCATTTCAAAAATAATCTTCAAACCATTGTTGCCAATAATGGGCACAAGCTTACCAGCTGTAAATGTAGGAAAAACACAGAAACAGTAACTTAGCAGAAAGAAGATAATTAAGAAGACAGAGTCAACCAATTTTTATTGATGCTTTGGACTCACCTAGTAGAGCCATGAAATAACTAATATGGGCTTCAACCGTGCATGGGGTACCCATATCTGTCACTGAGATTTACCTGGCCCTGGTAGGTGAATCAATGGGCAACATCTTTCTTTAGAAAATACAAGTAAACCCCCCCAAAACATATTGACTTTTATGCTAAATAACCTTAACAACAAGATCCATTGTAATAGCTAAGAAAAAAATACTGGGAATGATATGAAGCAACTTGAGCTCTTACACTGATGATAAGATGGCATCATGGTACAAATGTGTTGGAAAAAAATTTATTTAAACACACAACTTCTGTGTGAACCAGCCATTCTGCCACCAGGTTTTTACCCCAAAGAAAAATAGGTCCACAAAATTGTGTAACTAAATGTTTATAGTAGCTTTTTTTATTCCCTCCAAAACTGGAGACACATTACATATCCTGCAATAGGAAAATGTCTAAACACAGTATAGCTATATAAAGGTTTAAGTTAGGACATTCAGGATTAAACTGGATCACAGTTTTATAAATACAAAAATTGGTTAAATCTCATAAAAATCATGCTAACAGCAAAGGTGAGGTAGGGCGATAAGCTGTCCAGCTGAAAACAAGAGCCTTAATCTCATATTGTAAACAGAACCCCCAACTCTTCTTTCCCTGATCAGCTTCCAGAATCCTGGCAGCCATGCTCAATCCTGCCAGGCAGGAGACTAAAGAACACTTCTGCAGACATCAGGAGACATCCAGGTCAAGACTTCCAGATCCATACGCTTCCTTGTTACCCTTATTTGCAGCTCTCCATACCTGCACGGAACAGAAAGCTCCTGACTCACCTTGAAGAATTTGAACAGAAGCACTTGGATTTATGGTGGGTAGAAAGGGCCCCCAAAAATGCACTCTCAATACATATGTCATCTTCAGGAACCCTCATCACACCTCACCACAAATGGTTTTATTGTCAACTTTACATTCAGGGCAGTTTAAAAAATCTTCTGCTCCCTGGTCCATTGGCTCCCATGGGACCCAGGCGATTCACATTCACGTGCGGTGTCTTCATAGTAGAGTCCTGTGAATACTGGCCTTTACTTGCAAGAGTGGTCAACCAGGAGTGAGTGACTGAACTTTCCTGCATCTCAGTTTACACCTCTATAATATGGAGTCATAGCAGACACTACCTTATTTTGTCCTCAAGAGGATTGACCGAGATAATCCCAACAATGTATATGTTTTTCATCTCTTTTCTCATCTGGGTTAGACAGTTTCTGGCTAATTGCTAGGGCAGTTTGGAGGGCTCATGTGGCTTGCGTGGGCCCTGACTTCCTGGCTAAAGAATGCTGAACCCCAGCCTTGGGAAGCGGGATGTAACGGAGTCAATGGTTCATAGGACGTTACTGCTGACAATTGCCCTCAGAAGTGTAAGGAAAGGTGGGATCTCTTACCATCCCAAGGTCACCTGATAGTGAGGGGAGTCAAGACCCATGGAGTCAGATCCCAGAGTTCAAAACCCAATTGCAGGCTGAGTCTCCAGGTCAAAGGTGGGTTGGCATTATTTTACAAGGGCAGCACTTCCTGTGCCGTGACTCTGTGTGATGGTTCAGACCACATTCCTCATTTCTCTCAGGGCTCTGTGACTACCTGACGTGTCCCTTCCCATGCTGTGAAAGAGGACTATAGGATGGGAATTCTGCACAACTCAAGCCCCAACATGTGGAGAGAGAGTCAAGGAGACCGCCATTGTGGCCATTTGTTGTATTGTTGATTTGGGCCCATGTTCTAGGAATTCCAATACAGTTTACGTGAAAGAAGTTGACCATGAAGGAATTCACTGCTGTGCTCAGCATGTAAAGTTGGAGGAACTGCAGCCCAAGGAGGAGGCTCCCCTGCATCCATTGGCCTCCGTGTAGCTCAGGTGGAGGTGGGTGAATGCAGCCTGGCAGCTTGGAAGGCCTGAGTGGAGGGCAGGGAACAGCCCGGTTAATACCCAGGCCCACTCCTGGGGAAGAGGCCATCAGGGCTTGGTGCTTGGCCTCCTGGCTGGTTTGGAAAAGCCCCTTGTGATGTGGTGATCCTCACGACCGCTTCCAGGGACTTGAGCGCTTTTAGCATCTCCTCCGTCTCTTCTTGTTTAGATTGCACGAATCTCTCTTTGATCAGTTCTTGAACCAGAGACTTGAGTTCCTCCCTCAAAATCAGGTTGACCCTCCTCAAGTTTCTGTGTCAGTGAGGCTGGGTATATTTAATGACATTCCCTAAAGATGTCTCGATCCCCGCACACTCCTTTTTAGCAGCACAAAGCTTGTCAGTGAGTTGGCATTTCTTGTCAATCGGTGCAGCCAACGTTTCTGCAAGCTGCTTTTCGCGTCTTACATAAAGTCGACTTCTGACAGACTGAACAAGTCTGAATGTAAATAAGAGACCCACCAATGAGCTGAAGACAGGCAGACACACCGCTGTCTCCCACTGGAGAGTGAACCGTGAACTCAGGCTATCAGGCAGCAGCAACACCACCGTGTCACCCAGCTTCCCAAGGATCAGCCCAAAGCCAAGCTCCACAGAGGATGGCAGCCCCTCCATGGCACTGATCCACCACAGGGCTCTGCCCAGTTACCGTGGGACCACCAGCCACAACAAACCCCAACATTCCACCTGGAACCCAACCAGCAACTGGCATCCTGGATTGGTCAGGTACCCGGTCATTGTTGAGGAGGGGACATGGGGAGATTTGTAAATAAAATGTGATTCCGTTATTGTCTAATGGTAATTTTTCTTTACCTCTTTCTTACTGTGTTTGTATCGATATATAATAGAAATACAGTGAAATGTGTCAATCTTAACTTTATGGCTTCACAAATCTTTAAAATTCATGACCTCTACAGTATCCAAAAACTCAATGTATCAATCATACGTATCCAGCCTATCCATTAAAACAGAAAAGACCCCTCTGTCGCATTTCAGTGGAAACATACCCGCTCTCACCCCATGCCGCCTCTGCTTTAGTTTTTACAAACCTCCATCAGTTTGGCGGTGGCTGAACGTCACAAAAATGCAATAGATCACAATGTACAATTTGATGTTTGTCTCTTTTGCTCTAAGTAAGGTTTTTTTGTTTTTTGTGGGTTTTTTTGCGATATGCGGGCCTCTCACTGTTGTGGCCTCTCCTGTTGTGGAGCAGAGGCTCCGGACGCGCAGGCTCAGCGGCCATGGCTCACGGGCCCAGCCGCTCCGCGGCACGTGGGATCCTCCCGGACCGGGGCACGAACCCATGTCCCCTGCATCGGCAGGCGGACTCTCAACCACTGCACCACCAGGGAAGCCCTAAGTACGGTTTTTAAGAGCCACATATTTTTATTTGAATAAGCAGTTCATTCTGTTTCTGGGCTGAATAATTTTTCCTTGTAAGTCACAAAATCTTTATCCATTCTCTTAATAATGGACATTTGGGCTAGTTCAAGTGTGGGGTATTGTGAATAAATATTTTTGAGTATTTATACACGTGTTTTTTGGTCTAAATATCTGTTTCCATTTCCCCTGAGTGAAGAATACCGGGGAGTATAGCACCATTGGGTGGATGTGTGCTAAATAATTACTCTTTTATGTTGAAGGAGATTTCTTGAGCTAGACTTTACATGTCATAAATTCACTCATTTAAATACGGTCATGATATTATCAATGCTTTGATTTTTGTGTGTGTTAACGCACAGAGCTGTGTGTCCATCACAATCCCACTGTGGAACAATTCTATCACAGTAAAAAGATTTCTCAATCCTCACTTTTCTCTATTGGCTTCATGTGTTTGAAATGTTTGCTTCACTTAGGTTCCAGTTCTATACATTCTACGGTTTTTATCATTGTTTTTGTTGTTTTGTGTATTTTTCTAAACTCCATGCCTTGCTTTCTCTGACTCCATGGATGGTCTCTATTTTTCTCCAAACTCCTTAGCATTAGTTTTGACCTGGGATGTAGCTCTTGGACCAGTTTTCTTTCTCAGCAGCACATCCCCTTGCTGACCTCATCCAGCCTTGTGGCATTAGTGACAGTGAATACTGTCATGACTTCTACATACATTTATCCATTCCAAACCTTTCCATGAGGTCCAGACTTACACCCACCCGCTGCCTCCACAACATCTCCGTGCGGACATCGAACGCGCCAAAGCCAAACTAGACTTCCGCCCTGAACCTGCTCTCCCTCAATCTCCCCGCTCCGTGACAAAGTCCTTTCTGACAGGGGTTCAGGCCCCAGATTGGGGGTCTCTCTTGACTTCTCCTCTCTCTCCACCTCATCTCCTCCCAATCAGCACAGGCTCCATCCGCAGCTTCCGAATATGACCCTGACTTGCTTCCCCCTATTCTACCTGGTCGGGGCTGCCATCCCCTCTGGACAGGATGGCTGTGGCTGCCGCTAACCGGCCTCCTCCTGCCCTCACTCTGCAGGCTGTTCTCCACCCAGCACAAGAGATCCAGTTAGGTCCCTCCTCAGCCCATTCTCCCCATGGATTTCCACTCATCAGAGGTCAAGCCAAAATGCACACATCGTCCACAAGTCCTACGGGATCTGACACCTGGTTACCTCTTCACAGCCGGGCCAAGTCTCACTCTGCTCCAGCCTCATGGGGCCCTTGCTGCTCCTTGCGTGTGACAGGATGCTCCTGCCCCAGGGCCTGGCATTAGCTCTTCTCTCTGCCTAGAATCCTCCCCCCAACACTCACATAGTAGTCTCCCTCCTTCCCTTCAGGTCTCTGCTCCAAAGACGGCCAGTAAGGTCTCCCCAGATACCTTGCAGTGATTCCCAGTAGGAACAGTCATGATATTACCAAACTCAGGCTTGGCTGCTCGTTGCTCAAGAAGCCAACACTGAGAGACAAGTGTTACTTAGAGGAAAAGTAGCTTTATTTTTAAGGAAGCCAGAAACCTAGGGAGAAGGTGGACTACTGTCCAAAAGAACCAACTTCCAACTCCCAAAGTTTTAGCCAAGATTGGTAGAAGAAGTGAAGCAGGAAATGCCTGTGGGCTTTGTGCTGGGGGTAGGCTGCTCTTCTACTTTCGAAGACATGTACGTTAGTCACGAGGTACCTTACTAGCGTCGGAACCTCAGTGTGGTCATTACCTTGTCCAGATCAGCACATCTGTTCTATGGGTCAGTGGTCATATATTTCTGGACCAAAGAATGACAGAGATGTAAAACAGAGCAAAACAGGCAAAGCTAAACAGGAAACAGCCCATCGAACCCTGGACTGTGTTTAAGTATTAACAAGCCCTTGGTTGTAAAGCAGAACAGTTACAATGACCACCACCCTCTACCACCTCCCTGTCTCATTCCCCTTCACTGCCCTCATTACCATTTCACATGCACACAAGTACTGTCTTTTGTGAATTGTCTATTTCTTCACTGAGTTGGAAGTTTCATGAGGACAGATTTTTCTTCAAGAATTTGTTATTGCTTTCTTTCCAATACCCATTACATAACAGGTGCAAATGAGTACACTCATAAATGAGGGCAAATGAAAGACTGACCAAATTACATGAGAATCAAAAGTGTATTTCATTTTATTTTAATGAATCTGTGACTTTTTCCAAATCTGCCTGTGGAGGTACATGCCAGCATATTTCAGCTACTCTTTAGTCTTCTGATGTAAAATTAAATTCTTCAATCTCTTCTCAGGAAGTAACTCTGGGCTTAGGAAGATTTAATAGTAAATAGTGGAGGAAAACCTAAAAAATAAATAATAAATACTTAAGTGTGGCTACCAGTGTGTCACTTCACCTAATAAAAGCTCGCAGAGGCGTAGCTCCTGGGAAGGAACATAGCCTGCCACTGTATCTTCCCTCTGAGCGTGAGGAAAGTTGTATGTCCATGGATGTGTGTGTGTGACCAGTGTGGGAAGTCACAGCTCTGGAAGGCTTGTCAGTACCTGCTTCTGTTTCCTGCAGGCCCGGCCTCTGGCAGATCTCCAATCAGGTTCAGTTCTTGAGAATTTTCTGGGAATGTCTGTCTTTCCCCGGCACAGGGCTGGGAGAACCAAGCCACATAGCTCACTCTCATGCTAAAGGAAGAGCTAGGGATGTTGGGCCCGCACGAGGACATTCTCTGCAAACACAAAACTCAGATTATGAAAGAAGAACCATAGAAATGGAGTAGGCTACTCATATTATAAGATACTAGAGATCATATTTCGGGCCTTTGGGGCAGGATCCAAAGTTGGCTCTGGTCTCAAAGGCCTTTACTTCTTCTGTTGACACGGCCATTCTCTCTCAGCTGTGCATTTGGACAAAGGCTGTAGTAATTATTTTTAGCTCTTCCTAGCCGCATCCGTGGTAGGGTCCTCAGTCAGGGTTTTCTTCTCAATTTGTAGCCAGAAGCAAGACCCAGGACATTGCAAATTATGGATTGTGTTAGTTCCTCCTCCCTGCGTATCACTTTGGAAGACCAGGCAGAGAACCTCAGATTCACATTGCCCACAGGAGAAAGCCCGTAGTAACCTGCATTACTCTTCGACGGTATACTGCACTCGGTGAGAGGGTGCACGGTCTATCCACACTTACGGCAGAAACCAAGCAAAACATTCCTATATTGGAGGCATAGTAACTGTGGCCTTCTGAAAGTCTTCATCCTCCAATCGCATTGAGCCAACCTAATTTAGCTCAGCATCCCTAAGGGACGAGGCTGGCTCGATTCACAACTTCCGGGAACAAATCACTACCTGTGTTCTGCCCCGCTGATTACTCACTTTACACAAGGACTGTTAGAAAACCCTTCTGCCGCTAGGTAGTTCACTTAAAGACAAACAAACGAAACTGTGCTCTCTTTACCATGGTAAACCACCTTTGTAGGTGGTCTGAAGGCCTTTGCACACATTCTCCATTTGGTACCTGTTGGAGGAAAGTCACTTAGTAGCTTTGGGTAACACTAAGCTTTTACGATCCTGTGAAAGAAAACACCACTTTGCTTCCGCCCCTTGGGCTAAAGTCTGTAAAAGAACACAGTGCATACATGTTCTTTCCACAGGCTTGTGAGAAGCACACCCATTTGCTAAACAGGAAACTAGCTTTCTTCCCAGCACCCTGGAAGGCATTCAGGTATTTGGGCCTGAAACACAAAGCTTCGATGCTTCTCTCCACTCAGCTGGGGGAAAAGCGGGCCTTCTGCAGGATGTTCACACATTTCCATGGCGACCGTAAATACGGGGTACCAACTCCCTACCCGGAGAGGACTCTCTGTACAAAACCTCGTTCATCTAACCTGTCAAAGCAAAGACTCTACCTACGTGGGAAACAAGGCTCTTCCTTCTTTTCGGGTGACCTTCACCATGCCCGACCTATTAGACCACAGGGGTTAGCGTGGCTTCAAGCACTATAGAGAAAGCAACATTGCCCATCTCCTAAACCGTATCCTCCCTGACTCACGCTTCACATGCTGCTTCCGTTGAAGAAATAACACAGTGCGTAGTAAGTATCACTTCTCGTGGCAAGACACAGGTACCAGACATTCCTTCTAGGAGGGACCTGTTTACTGCACCTCCGGAAAGTTTTGATGTCTCTGTCACACAGACCCCCCCCAACTTCCCATTGGGTTGACCAGCACTCGCCTGCCAAGTCTCTATAGAGCAAGACACTAGGTGATAGCGTTTCAGACTGCATGCACAGAGAGAACACGCTTAGATCGACCCTGGGCTGGGTCCATGGTACCCGGTCTCCAGGATAGCATGGAAATCATTTCCAGGTACCCAGCTTGTGAAAGCCTAATCGATGCCCATGCTCTCAGTCCTGTGTACCTGTGTGGAGGAAAGGACGCAAAGTGGCTCATGAGAAACTCTAGCCTTCCAAACCAGTGGAACAAAACACTACCCGCTTCTGCCACGCACGGTTTATCACTTTGCCCTGCAGAAAGAAAATCCTTAGGAAAACCTTGTGCGAGTCGCTCAGTCAAGACTTGTTTTGTTCAGTCCGGGAAACTTTCCCTTGTGGGCGGGTTCCAAAGACCTTTGCTTATTTCACACTTACGCGAGTGATTTTTGAGCAAAGCTGCCAACTAGTTTTTAGCAACGCGTAGCATGACAGGTCGGTCCAGGCCTAGAGCATCTGGCTCTGCCACCTGGGTTCAGGTCCCTGGCCCTGAAAGAACACAGTGCATCAAAGTTTCCTCCGCCAGCTAGTGGGAAACAACACAGTCTTCCTCTAGCGGAAGCGATCCTTTCCACAGCATGGGACTGCCCTGCGCTCTTGGTGGCTTTAGAACACAGAGTTTGTGCAGCCTCCATGAACCTCTTGAAAGCAATGCGCTACGGCTCTCTTAAAGAAACAACTTGCAGCGCGCATCACCCTTCGGTTGTACCTGCCACTCAGCAGGAGAAAATAGGGGGTGCAGTCTATCACTTTTATGGCAAGAGACAAAGCGGCTCATTCCTTATATGAGAGACATGGTAATTGTAGCCGCCTGAAAGCCCTCTGCCTCCAATTGCAATGAACCCACTCACTCTAGCTCAGTAACACAGAGGAACTAAGCCAGCTAGATCAAAAGTTCACGGAACAAATTACTAACTGTGTTCCACAGCATTTATAACTTACTTTACACAAGGACAGCTGTTAAGAAACAATTCTGCTTCTAGGTAGTTCACTTAAAGACAGATCAACAGACAGAACTGTGTGTTTCTACCTCAAGCAGAAACTTGACTCCAGATTCAGCCTGGAAAAAAGTACAGTTTTAACATTGCTAGGGCTTTGGAAGATCCAACTTCACCTACGCCTAGCTAGCACATTAAACCAATTAGGAAATTCCCCACGTGAAGAACTCCCTTTATACCAAAATTCAAAAAGAGTCATGTACCAAAATGCTCATTGCAGCTCTATTTACAATAGCCCGGAGATGGAAACAACCTAAGTGCCCATCATCGGATGAATGGATAAAGAAGTTGTGGCACATATATACAATGGAATATTACTCAGCCATAAAAAGAAACGAAATTGAGCTATTTGTAATGAGGTGTATAGACCTAGAGTCTGTCATACAGAGTGAAGTAAGTCAGAAAGAAAAAGACAAATACCGTATGCTAACACATATATATGGAATTTAAGAAAAAAAAATGTCATGAAGAACCTAGGGGTAAGACAGGAATAAAGACCCAGACCTCCTAGAGAATGGACTTGAGGATATGGGGAGGGGGAAGGATGAGCTGTGACAGGGCGAGAGAGAGTCATGGACATATACACACTAACAAACGTAAGGTAGATAGCTAGTGGGAAGCAGCCACATAGCACAGGGATATTGGCTCGCTGCTTTGTGACAGCCTGGAGGGGTGGGATAGGGAGGGTGGGAGGGAGGGAGACGCAAGAGGGAAGAGATATGGGAACATATGTATATGTATAACTGATTCACTTTGTTATAAAGCAGAAACTAACACACCATTGTAAAGCAATTATACCCCAATAAAGATGTTAAAAAAAAAAAAGTGTATTCATGGAAGGGCCAGGTGTGTCGCATGGGTCCCTTTTCACTTGTCAGAAACTGCAGATACATATGCTGTGATTCAACTTTGAAACTGGGAACTGATGGGAAAAGCTGGTTTTTCCCATCTTGAAAGCTGGACACTTGTAGCCTTGAAGGTGTTTCAGAAACACGGAAGTTGCCTGGCTTCTATTCACTGCAGGCACGCCTCTGGGAGGAAAAGAGTATTTTCGCCAAAGAAACAGGGTGCTTGCAATTCTTGGGTAGGAGCTCGTCTCTCAGACCTCGGTAGTTCTGGGAAACTGCAAGGTGACCACTAGTCTCAGTGTAAGGTCCAATTTTTCCATCAGGGAGGCTAGGCGTGCAGCATTGTGCACGAGGCCTTCGTCGTCGTTCTGCTTTAACGGAACGCGAGTATGCCTTTCAGGACTCCAAGGTCTCTGGCGTCCGCACTGTTTTCCATGCAACTACACTGAGTACCCCAAGTCTCCTCTCTCCTTGCTGAGCAAAAAGCAGCCTTGTACGTCCTTCTTTGCATGCAGAGTCCAGGGCAACACACTGCTCTCTTCCTTGGAGACCTAGGTTGACACAGCTTGCAAACAGGTCGGGAACACAGTCCTAGCTCGTCTAATATGCTGGGCAACTTTGACTCAGTGCAGAAAAGTGACCTGCACTTTTCAGGTGTACAGCAAAGTGATTCAGTTATACATGTGCATATATCTATTCTTTTTCAGATTCTTTTCCCTTATAAGTTATTACAAAATATTAGTATAGTTCCCTGTGCTATACAGTAGGTCCTTATTGGTTATCTATTTTATACACAATAGTGTGTCATATACTTTTGCTCATACTAGCTGAGTTGTATGCTTGCCAATATTTAGTTGTGTCAGGTTCCAAACATGTCTGTGCCAGTTATATTTATTGTTGTAAGTATATAATTTAATTGAATAGTCTATACATCTATGAAATAAGAGTGTGAAAAGAAAGTGTTATTTCTATAAAACTTAGATTAAATGCCTTAGAAGGACCCAATAAATGCAAGTCACTAAAAACAACCGCTATTAAATTGAATATGGGCAAGGGAGGTGTAGAGCGTCAGATCGGGGGTCATTGTACAAATGTAGAGTAGTTTTGCATTCCGAGAGCTTTGTAAACATCTTTAAGGATCACACTAAGGAAATTGAAACTGAAAATGATACGTAATGTCCTATAGTTGTGGTTTATGTGTGAAGGATGACCCACATTGAAGGAGGGGTCTTAGCCCTACATGAAAATATTGGAAAATAAAGGTGTGTCTGTGTTTTGAAAGCAAAACAACAGGTTTAAGGAATACACACATGCCCGTAGTTTTTCCTTCTTTTCTTTTTTTTCTTTTTAGCCGCCCAGCGTGGCTTGCGGGATCTTAGTTCCCCGACCAGGGATTGATCCTGGGCCCCCGGCAGTGGAAGCGCAGAGTCCTAACCACTGGACCACCAGGGAGTTCCCTGCCCATGGTTTTACAGACATGTTTTATGAGTTTCTACTTGAACCAATCTTTTCAAAATGGTTCAATTACTAATCCCAATCATGTCAGATGTGAGGGCTTGTTCTATAATAGAAAGCCCATCCTCAAATCGCTTTTTAAGAAGGAGGCTTCCCTTTATATCATTCTGGTCTTCCATCTGCCCTTTTCTTCCCATCCCAGCAAGGAGACGTCTGCACCCGAGGAAGCAGAGCGGGGAGGGAGGGGTGCCTTGGGACATTGACATTGGTGGTCCCCAGGCTCCAGGGATCGGTACAGAGGTGGCAGGTCGTGGAGGTGGCTGGAGTGACCAGATTAGTTACACTGAGAAAACAGTTAATTGATTGAGCAAGTAAGTAGATACCGTGAGGTTAAAGGGGACCATTTTTCTCACTGTAAGGGGGAATTAGAAACACGGGAATAGGGAAGGCCATGAAAAGACACGAAAGAATGTTATTAAATGCACACAACTAAGTGAAAGAAGCCCACCTGAAATGGCTGCAGACCGCATGGCTCCAACTATACGACATTCTGGAAAAGGCGCAGCTCTGTCAACAGCAAAAAGGACAGTGATTGCCAGGGGTTAGGCGGAAGGGAGGGCTGAGTGCATAGAGCACAGAGAGCACGGAAACTATGCTGTGTGAGACTATAGTGGTGGATACGGGTCCTTATACGTTTGTCCAAACCCATAGAATGCACAACATCGAGAGTGAACCCTCATGTAAATGGTGGACTCTGGGTGATAATGATGTGTCCTTGCAGCTTCATCCTTGGTAACGAGTGTACCATTGGTGACTGACATTGATAATAGGGGAGGCTGTGCATATGGGGGTGAGGGTATATCCAGGGTATCTGTACTTTCCACTCAGTTTTGCTGTGACTTAAAACTGTTCTAAAAAACAAACTCTAGGGACTTCCCTGGTGGTCCAGTGGTTAAGAATCCGCCTTCTAATGCAGGGGACACGGGTTCGATCCCTGGTCGGGGAACTAAGATCCCACATGCCGAGGGGCAATTAAGCCTGCGTGCCACACCTAGAGAGAAGCTTGCACACCGCAACTAAGACCCGATGCAGCCAAATAAATATTTTTTTAAAAACCCAAACTCTATTAAAATAGATATAAAACCAAAAAACAATTGAAAAGATAATCAAAGATCTATACTTCAAAAGATAGCAGGCCCAGGCAGTCTTGCAGAAAAGTTGTGCCAGACTTTCAAGGAAGACGCAATCCCTGTGGAAGACAGACTGTTCCACAGCTTAACAAAGATAAGGCTCTTCCGCCTCTTTTTATAATCCTGACATGCATAGTTCTTTTCGTAAAATTTATTTTACTGAAGTATATTTGATTTACAATGTTGTGTTAATTTCTGCCGTACAGCAAAGTGATTCAGTTATACGTATATATATATATGATTATATATTGATATATATACATTCTATTTCATGTTCTTTTCCATTACAGATTGGATATAGTTCCCTGTGCTCTACAGTAGGACCTTGTTGTTTATCCATTCTCTGTATAATAGTTTGCATCTTCTAATCTCAAATTCCCAATCCTTCCCTCCCCCACCCTCCTCCCCCTTGGCAACCGCAAGTCTGTTCCCTGTGTCTGTGAGTCTGTTTCTGTTTCATTGATAATTTCATTTGTGTCATATTTTAGATTCTACACATAAGTGATATCATATGGTATTTGCCTTTCTCTTTCTGACTTACCTCACTTAGTAGGATAATCTCTAGGTCCAGCCATGTTGCTACAATTGGCATTATTTCATTCTTTTTATGGCTGCGTAGTATTCCATTGTATGTATGTACCACATCTTCTTGATTTATTCATTTGTCAATGGACATTTAGGTTGTTTTTACTGACATGCGTATGTCTTAAATATTAGCATAGTGAATTCACTACTGAATTAAAAGAAAAAAATGCATCTTGACCAATAGAGTGTTTCTCAGAAATGCAAGGAATGTGCAAGATTGATATAAAGAAAACTCTAAAAGTAGATTGAAGAATGTAAAAGACCTGAACAAATGGAGAAATTCTAATGTCCTGGGGCAGGAAGACGTCCTTAGGTAAAGATGCTCTTTCCTCCCAAATCAACCTCTAAGTCTATAAATTTAACTCCAGTTAAAACACCAACAGGATTTTTAGTGAGACTTGACTAGGTGGCGCTTTGAAGGTTCGTCTGAATTAGAAACGCATGAGGATAACAAAGTCAATCTTGAAAAAGCATAATAATCAGGATGTATAAGGAATTACTGTTTATCAAAACATACTTTAAAGTTAAGTAACTAAAAGACTGAAGTATTGGTACAAGAAGAGTCAAATCGGGCTTCCCTGGTGGCACAGTGGTTGAGAGTCCACCTCCCGATGCAGGGGACATGCGTTCGTGCCCCGGTCCGGGGAGATCCCACATGCCGCGGAGCGGCTGGGCCCGTGAGCCATGGCCACTGAGCCTGCGCGTCCGGAGCCTGTGCTCCGCAACGGGAGAGGCCACAACAGTGAGAGGCCCGCATAATGAAAAAAAAAAAAGAATAGTCAAATCATTCGATGAAACAGAATAAAGTACAGAAAAAAACCAGATAATTAAAATATTCTTTTATCCAACAAATATTTCTTGAATACCTCTTATATGTCAGCACTGTTCTCTCTGCAGGCGATAAGAATAAATGAAACCGGTAATATCCTCGTCCACTTGGAAAGTATATTCTAGTGGGGGAGACAGACAATGAATGAATGAATGAGTCCTTTCGTAATACTGCAGACAGTGACAGATGCCTCTCGGACCAGGGTGGCAGCAGTGAAGGTGGTGAGGAGCGCTCAGATTCTGCATATACTTTGAAGGTAGAGCCATTAGGATTTGCTCATTGATGTTGATGGATGACATGCAGAGAGAAGGATCAAGAATGAGGCCAAGGTCATCGGCTGAGATGGGGCAGATACGGGGGGGAGCAGAAGGGAGGGACCTCATGAGTTTGCCTCTGGTCCCTTGGGTAGAGATGCTCACCAGACATCCAAGAGGGGTTGTCCATTAGGCAGTTGGGTGTATGGGTGTGGAATCTGGTGAAAGTATTGGGGTAGAGATACTAATTTGGATGTCAGTCAGCATATAAATGCATTGAAGCCTGGAAACCACATGAGATCACCCAGAGGGTGTGGACAGATTTGAGAAGGACAGAGCCCGGGGCCTCCAGAAGGAGCAGTTGGGAAGATGAGGGTTAACGAGTGAAGGAGCCTGGGAAGGAGCAGAGGGTGAAGTGGGAGGAAAGCCGGACGGGGGTGAGGTGTCCAGGGATCCAGGGAAGGATCTCAGGAGGAGGGTGCAGCCCACTCTGCTAGGTACGAGTCCAGACCATGGGATTCGGTGTTCATGGTCTGAACTCAAGCAGGCTCTGAGCAGCCCATGGCAACTGCAGGATAGTGGGAGAGAGAGGAGAAACACAGGAGGGGGTTAGCTTTACGCATCAACATTCCATTTCTTTTATTAACTAAAAAAGAGCTGAAAGCAAGTACGGTTAAAATTGTATTTACTTACCATTTACTCTTGGGTATTGGAGTCGTGAGTGTTTATTATTTCCTTTATTTTCCTATATTTAAAACATTGCATAAAAGAGAAGAAAAACCATTTATAAGTAAATATTTAAAACGTATCTGCTTGCTGTACACCTGCAACTAACAGAACATTGTACATCAACTATAGTCCAATATAAAATAAAAAAATTTTTTTAAAGGGGAGAAAAAAGAATCATGAACTTTCTCTCCATGCTATTTAGGGATATAATAAAATAAATATTTTCAAATAAAAAAACATATCTGCATAAAATGTTTTTAGAATGATGCCCAGGAAACTGGTAAATGGCTATCACCGGTAGGCAGGCCTCCCTTAGATGATTCTGCCTCCCTTAAAAATTATTTTAAATTATGCTTTATAATTGCCTTGGTATAAAGACAGATATGACCCAGGCTCGACTCATTATTAGATGTTTATTTTTTTTCTTCTGACTGTAAAAGAAATTACAATGAAAACATTTCCGGGTTTCGAACCCTCAAAAAGCCTGGAGGCCATACGTGCCCTGCCCCTGGGCCCCATGGAGACGCAGCCCTGGACGCTGGGCAGGGGTCTGAGCATCAGGGTGGGAGGGAAACTTCATTTTCCTGCTATATCTTTTGTTTTATTTGAATCTTTAAAATCAGGTACATGTATCCCTTTTTGAAAAGGAAGCAAAACCTACACAGGAATAAGTAAAAGATAACTAACCTAATAGGGGATTGCAGAAGGATGGAAAGAGTGAACTCACAGCTGAGTCAATGCGAACGGCCAGTAGCCAGGAAAAGATGCTCAGCTGAACAGTCATCAGGGAAATGCAACTCACACAATAAAAAGTTTCTAACTGGCGAAAATGCAAAGTCCTGATGCTATGGAGTGTTGCCGCCAGCTGGGGAAATGAGCGTTCTCACAATGAGACGAGGGTGGTAATCGGTTTAGTCTTTCAGGAGAGCAATTGATTGGTGTTTATCCACACATAACATGCAAATACCCTTTGGCATGTTTATTCCAAGATATGGAACATATAGAAAAACTCACGTACCAAAAAAGAAGGCATGCGTGGGTATATGCATTGCAACATTGTTTTAGTGGAAAGTTGGAAATAACCTAAATGTCCACTAATAGGGGAATTGATAAAATACATACTACAACAAAAATGTTAAGAGTCATTAAAATAATGACAGATTGACATGCAGCAACCCAGAATGTCTATTGTATCATTATATGAAAGAAGCCAGTTACAGAATGAGCCTATCTATCTGCCGCTGCGTGCGTGTGTGTATGTGTGTGTGTGTGTGTGTGTGTGTGTGTGTGTGTGTGTAAACAGAAGCCATCTGGAGGATCCACACTCAACTTTGGACAATGCTTGTCTCTGGAGGTGAGGAAGAAGAGGGGGATTTTTACTCTATATTTTGTATACTTCCATAGCGTTCAACTTGATTATAAACAGAACATGTTTATATAATACTTATGTAATTTTTTAAACATTTGAAAAATGTCAGCTAGCTAATTCAAATTTACAATTAAATTAGTTAAAATGTAAGGTAGAATGCGGCCTGCCAGGACCCAGCTCCTGGCACAGACTCCCCGGGGGGGAGCCCCAGGCAGGTCACCCTCCCAGCAGCATCCTTGTCCCTGAATCAGGTGGCAGATGGAGAGGAGCCCATGCAGGTGTGGGTATGAACAGAGACCCCTGAGTGTGACCCTGATGGGTCCTCCTTGTTGGTACGGGCTTACACCAAGGAGCAAGGACCTCAGGGACCCTCCTCTGAGGCTCCTAATCTTGCCTGTCAGAGAACAGGGCCAAGGTCACGCAGGAAGGTGAAATCGCAAGCCCACAGGTCTTTCCTGCCGGGACTCCAGCCTCTGGCGACCTCAGCTGGTCTATTTTCTGGCCTCTGTTAAACTCTAATCTTGAGCTGACTTAATGGCCGAGTCGAGGCCCTGGGGCAGAGTCTAGGGCTCCCTCTCTCTCTCTCTCTCTCAAAGAGAAATTGAGAGAAGCTGCTTGGGAAATGATTGTAGATCTCCACACAAAACGAGAAGCACAAATACTTTTAACCAACTGGAAAGATTCCCACCGAATACGTATAGACCCAAACTGGCAAACCGTGGATGGTGTGCTGGTTCTTTGCATGTCTGGATGAACTGCTGCGTGTTTTTCCCCCAGAGGCCTCCCCCAGGCCTGCCCTACATCTGGGGGGGTCACAGGGTGGCTGTCCCCTTGCCCAGCTGTCCCTGGTGTGACAGGTGCATGGCGCCCCCACCACCGACTTGGATCTGACCCCCACGTTCCTGCTCTCTCTGCTCCCTGCTCTGCTCTTTCCTTCCTCCCCTGAGGATGACAGCCTCGCCCTGGGAAGTTGTTCTCATTGTGCTGCCAGCCTGGGGGCCTGAAACACAAAGGTCCAGTCTCTTAGGGCCCGTTTCCCTCTCCCCAGCTACTAGCATCTTGGCAAGCCCTGTGCTGGGCTGCACGCACTACTTTCAGAAAATACCCATCCACGTCTTCTCGGGGCTCTACTATCCCCTTTCACAGGGCAGGAAAAGGGGCTCAGAGAGTTTAGTGGGTTGAATAATGTCCCCGCCCAAAACATGTCCAAGTCCCATCCCCCAGTACCTGCGAGTGTGACTTTCTTTGGAAATCGGCCTTTGCGGATGTAATTAACATAAAGATCTTGAGCTGAGGGGTCATCCTGAATTTAGGGTAGGTCTTATGTTTACGAGAAAGGAGGGGAGACTTGAGCCACAGACACAGAGGAGCGACACAGACAGAAGAAGGCCATGCGAGACAGAGGCACGGGTCGGAGTTATGCAGCCCCAAGCCGAGGGTCGGGGGGTTACCAGCCGCCCCCAGAAGCTGGGAGAGACGGATGGATTCTCCCTCTGAGCCTCCAGAAGGAAGCAACACCTTGATTCTGGACTCTGGCTTCCAGATCTATGAGAATCAAAGTCTGTCGTCTGAAGCCACCTGCTTCATCGTCCTTTGTAGAGCAGCCTTAGGAAGCTAATGTGGAGAGTTAGCCACATGGTGGCCCAGGGTCACTCAGCTCAAAGGCTCAGGACGTGGATGGAGGGCTGTCCAAGGCTGCTGGCGAGAGGAGACAGGCCCTGGAAAGCTAGCCTTCGCTTGGCTGCATTCTAGAAGGATGTTTTCAGCATGTGTCATGGGGATGTGTGTGTGTGTGTGTGTGTGTGTGTGTGTGTGTGTGTGTGTGTAGGAAGAAGCCTGGCCTTTTCTGCCCAGGGCTATGACAGCCAAGAAGGGAAGGGTCACCGCTGGGTGGGCTGGGCTATCTCGGCACCTTCCTCCCTCTGGGGGTCTGCCGGGCCTGGCCAGAGGCCCATAACCCTCCCCCCTCAGCCTGGATCGCAGTGTGGAGCCCAGCAGAGGAGGCCCTTTAAGCCTCTGGGGAAACCCTCCCTCCTGCTGTGAGCCCTGGAGTCTTCTAGGAGCTTCCAGAGGGCGGGGCTGGGGAGTGCTCACTCCGTTTGCCTCCCTGGTGCCCAGAGCAGCGTTTGCTCGTGGAAAGGGGAGAACCAGGGAAGAAGCCAGCCAGAGGTGCAGGCGGAACCCACGACAGCGGCACCGGGCCGGCTGGGGAGTGCGGGGTCCCTCAACCTCCCCTAGAAAGTGGGACTGACAGCCGCCCATCTTCCCACACGGACACGGGGAGACACACCCCTCGGCCTCCGCAAGGCCCGCCCCGGCAGCCCGTGGAACTGAACCCAAGGCCGCGTCCCACAGCCTTCACACAGCCCGGGGTGAGACGCCCACCCCTGCTGCTCTGCGCGGCCAGGCGGAAGCCACACATCAGTTCTGAGCTCGGGTCCGCGGTCCTGCAGCCTCCACCACAAATCCTTGTCACGTGTGTGTGTTCCTCCGTTTAGTCAGCCCTCCAGGCTGGGGACTCGCGGAGGACGAGGGCTGTGGGCTTGCATCTCTCCCCGACCCTGGAGGCAAGCCTGGTACCCGGTACACAGTGGGTGCTCAGCACACGCTGTCCTGTGACCCCAGGGCGCTGGCGATGGAGGGCCCATGTGGGGCTCGCCTCCTGTAAGGTGGAAATGCCGTCACTTCTCAGGATGGAGGCCGTGAGGGCATGGACGGTCCCAGGGTGTGCAGGACAGGAGCGTGGCCGCGACGCAGGGGGAGGGCCCGAGCTCACCTTCCCCCAGGGTGAGCTGCTTACAGAGCAACCACTGACGAGAAAGGCCTGCAGACGAGCAGAAAAGATCGTCTACAACTAAAAGTATAAAGAAGAAACCACAAGACGTGTAGGAGGGGCAGAGAGGCAGTACAGTCAAGACCCACCAGCCTGGGTGGGTGTCCCACAGACGGGAGGATGATTACCCTGGCAAGGCAAGGGGTCTGAGCCTCACAGTGGTCTCCCCATCCCAGGGGTCCTGCGTCAGAAAAACAAGCCCAAGATCTGGCTCTGAGAGCCAGTGGGGCTTCCTTGCAGGAGCCTCAGACGGCAGGCAGAAATAGAGACTCCACTCTCTTTATCTTTTTAAATTGAAGTGTAGCTGATTTACAGTGTAGTGCCCATCTCTGCTGTACAGCAAAGTGACTCAGTTATACACATATAGACATTCTTATTTATTTGTTTGTTTGTTTATTTATTTTGGCTGCGCTGGGTCTTAGTCGTGGCACGCGGGATCTTCGTTGTGGCTTGCGGGCTCCTTAGTTGTGGCAGGCATCATCTAGTTCCCTGACCAGGGATCGAACATTGGGAGCGCGGCGTCTTAACCTCTGGACCGCCAGGGAAATTCCCATTCTTTTCTTTTTTTAAAATACATTAGGACCTTGCTGTTTATCAGTTCTAAAAGTAATAGTTTGCGTCTACCGACCCCAAACTCCCAATCCATCCCTCTCCCTCCCCGCTCCCCCTTGGCGACCACAAGTCTGTTCTCTATGTCTGTGGAGACTCCACTCCTAAAGGGCACACACGGCTCTTACACACTCTGGGACCCTGGACAGAAGCAGTCCTTTGAAAGGAGCCCGGGTTGATGCCACCTGCTGATCTTGGAGAAGCTCCAGAGGGACAGGAGGTAACGGGGTCTCATCCTGGGGACATGGATGTCGGCAGCAGCCCTTCTGGGGAGCTTGTTGTACCACAAGGCGCTGGCCAGCGCATCATGGAATCCTCCCTCCAGCTCATAGTGCCGGAACGCGGACACTCCCAACAACCTGTTGGCACCAGCACTTGGATATCTCAGACCAAGCAGCTTCCCGGTCAAGGACACAGCCCCCCACCAGCAGGCTGGCTGCCTTGAGACCCCTGAGCTCACAGCTGCCCTGGGATCCAGCCCCCCACGCCAGTGCACTGGCCATAGCCTTGGCACCCCCAGAGCCCTGCAGCCAACATTCGGGACCCCACCCTGCCCACCAGCAGGCCTACACCAACTCTGGGACCCCCGGGGCCTGCAGTCAGAGACCCCAGAACCTGGCTCCACCCGCCAATGGGCACCTTCCTGGGCTGGTTTCCTCCACTTGCCCCCAGGCAGGCCCTGTCCCCAGCTCTTTGCTCTGGGAAGTGGAACAGGCTGACCGCTGGGGGCTGCAGCCACTGTCCCCGTGCCCTTGGCTCCTAGGCAGACTTGCCAATGGGCGTGCCCACAGGACTGTGGAGGGCGAGGACAGAGAGATGGGTGTCGACTTCCCTGACTCCTCCAGCCAGCCCTGGGGCTAGACAGAGGCTGGGGTCCTACGTGGCCACGTGGTCCTGGCAACTCCTGCCCTTGCTGACATCTTAACCCTGCCGTCAGTCCCTCCAGAGCCTCTCTGCAGTCAACCCTTGGAAGGTCCTCTGTTTCACCCAGCCCCTAGCAGACCCACCTCCATGCCTCTGGATAATATCCGGCTACACTTGGTCTGACTTGAGGCCCTTCCTTGTCCCCAGCCTGGCCGCATCTCCCGTGACCAAACCTGGTACTTAAAATGTCCATTTCTGGGCTTCCCTAGTGGCGCAGTAGTTGAGAGTCCGCCTGCCGATGCAGGGGACGCTGGTTCGTGCCCCGGTCCGGGAAGATCCCACATGCCGCGGAGCGGCTGGACCCGTGAGCCATAGCCGCTGAGCCTGTGCGTCCAGAGCCTGTGCTCTGCAGCGGGAGAGGCCACAACAGTGAGAGGCCCGCGTACCGCAAAAAAAAAAAAAAAAAAGTCCATTTCTGCTGGAGACACCAAATGTAGCTGTTTAAGAGGCTGATGCTCCCTGGACCTATTACCAATTAGTGCAGCAGAAAAAGTCAAACAGATCTAAATTTGAATACTGTGTGACTTTGGGCAAGTCACTTAACCTCTCTGAGTCTCTGTTTTCTCCTTTGTAAAATGAGGATACTAATACGACCTTCTTGGATTGTTGTGAAGATTTAATGGATTAGCAACGTGCCTGGCACATGGCAGAACTCTGGGGAGTTTTGCATCCCACTGACCCCTCATGACCCCCACTCTGGGGGAAGGCAGACACCATCGTCCCCATTTTACAGAGAAAACAGGTCTAGAGCATGTTCCTGCAGCAGTGAAGACCCAAATTAAGGACTCGAACTCAGGTCTCCCAACACCCAGGCCAGGGACCCCTTAGATAGAGCACAAGCCTTCTTCCAGAGCCTTTACAATGCTTTTTGATATGTATGGGTGAAAAGACAGGCTATCTGGGGTTGACTTTAAAATAGTCCAACAAAACCCAAAAAAGCTGGGGGGAAGCAGAATAGATAAAATAAGCAGACTGTTGGTAAATGTCGCAGCTGATGGCAGATACATGGGGTCCTTACGTGATTTTCTCCAACTTTAGGTACATTTGAAGTTTTCCATAATAAAACGTTGACATACTTTTGAACCGTCTTTAATTGATGAAAGCACTCACAATAAAATAATCAGCGAGAAAACAAGATACAGAATTGTATAAGCATTGCAATCCCAACTCTGTGTGTGTGTGTGTGTGTGTGTGTGTGTGTGTCTACCCACACAGGTGTGAAAAGGTCAGGAATGAATGACACTGTTCATTTAACATGTTTGTCTCTGTGTAATAGACTCATTATTTTTCCTATCTATATGTTCCAAGGTTTCTAAAATGAGCATGTATTACTTGCATAATCAGAAAAACAATCGATATGAAAATGCTTAAAATATAATTTTGCTTATATAAAACCAAGCAGTTGGGGCAGGAGATGCTGGGGCCATTGAGCCGGTTGGGGACAGAGAGACTGGGGGTCCCTGTGGCTGCTTGGCCCCCGCCCTTGGAGAGGAGGGGTGCGGGACAGGCACCTCCGGTCTTTGGTTCCTCTTCCACTAGTGGGTGCCAGTCCCAGGAGGCCCAGCCTGCTGCAGGCTGGTTGGCATGGCCCTGCCCGGCTGCCGCGGCCCTGCCTCAAGGACCAGGGGAGGGGGAGGGTGGGTGGGTGAATGAGAAAGTTGTCCAGGGTCTTCCAGCGGTAATGGCACAGCCAGGGTTCGATTTCTGGCTCAAGGGACTCCAGATCTCATGCTTGACACACCCGCTGGGGATGTGGGAAGCTTGGGGCACATCCAAATGCTGAGCCTAGGCTGCTCCAGAGGACTGAACCCTGCCCAGGCCCGACTGCGGCGGCCTCCGGGCCTCCCAGAGGATGAGGTGCTGCTGGACGAGGGGTCAGGGCTGGCTAAGGCTGAACCGCGTGGCAGGTAGCACCAGGCCAGGCCAGCCTCCAGGCAGCCCAGGTCCCGGCCCCTGAGGGCGCATGGAAGCTGAACACTTGACATCAACTGTGTCCTTGGGGCACCTTGGGAATCCTCAATGCGGAGGTGGCTTGGACCTCAGCGTGGGGTCTCCCAAAAAGGCTGCCCCATGGAAGAGACAAAACGGAGAAAGGAGTCCAACACAAATCTACTGAAGACCATTCCGTGTGGGGTACAGTGTGGTGTGCACTCTGCCTGCCCTCGGGCTGCACACAGCCTATAGGGGATGTGCAGGGCGGTTTCTCCCCTTCCCCGGGATGGGGGTGGCTCTAGATTTTAGGGAGCAAGGTTCCGATTCTCCCACAGAAGGTGTAGAGACGGAAGGGGCAGAGCAGGAAGTGGAGGTGCAGGGGGTGGACCCAGAGCAGTGGCTAGCACTTCCTCTGCAGAAATCGGGCTTGCTCCAAGGCGCTTCTTACAAGCAGGGATGTAATAGAAAGAACGAGTGAGTGGCTTTGGGGGTCACACAGAGCTGGGCTCATATCCTGGCTCCACCGCTACAGGGCTGTGTGACGTTTGCAGTTTACCCAGCTCGTGAGGGTCTATGAAATGGGAGTGAAGGTAAGACCCACTGGGGCAAGTTACAACAGGCCTGCCTCTCCCATATGCCCCTTGAAGAAGCCAGGCCCCAGACAGCATAGACTATGTGATGATTCCATTCATATTCAAGTCGCGAAAATGCAAACCAACCTACAGGGAGAGAAGGCTGATCCTGGGGATGGGACTTGGGAGGGAAGGGATTACAAAAGGACTTCACAAGCAAACTTTGGAAGATGACAGACATGTTCATGACCTTGAACGTGATAATGGTCTCAAGAGTGTATACATAGGTAAAAATTTGTTGTACACTTTAAATCTGTGCAGTTTGTTGTATGTCAATTATGCCTCAATAAAACTGTTAAAAAAAAAAAAAAAGAAATCCCCCAACCTCAAAATTTTTTAAAAATCTCAGTGACTTCTTCCTGGGGAGCAAGTTACAGGGTGTAAGTGACTTTCGCAGGTGCCTTGTTTCTGTCTGGGTTAGTTCCCTCCCCATCTTTACTTCATCAAGACAATTATTCCCTGACTCTTTTGTTGAATGCACATCTATTGAGTTCCAACAAGGCTCCAGGCCAACAGGATGAGACAGAACTCCAAAGGAGACCAAACTTGTGTGGTTCCGCCTGTCTGGAGGGGAGCCCAGGGCAGCCCCTAACTTGGCCTGGGGGCCCAGAAACCAAGGTGGGGATGCCCAGTTGGCTCAGTTTGGAGCCCTTGTCTGGCGGTCCCCCAGGCCAGCAGGAGGCATGGCGTGTTTCAGAGCTCACTCACTGTGCTCCCGACTCTGCATATGTTGCTGAGTTTGGTGCAACTTGGAGCAAGCATCCTTGTCAGTTTTAATTTTTTTCAATGTAAATTTTGTATTGAAGGACTTCCCTGGTGGCACAATGGTCAAGAATCTGCCTGCCAATGCAGGGCACACAGGTTCGATCCCTGGTCCGGGAAGATCCCACGTGCCGCGGAGCAACTAAGCCTGTGCGCCACAACTACTGAGCCTGTGTGCCACAACTACTGAAGCCCATGCGCCTAGAGCCCGTGCTCCTCAACAAGAGAAGTCACGGCAACGAAGAGTAGCCCCCACTCTCTGCAACTAGAGAAAGCCCACGTGCAGCAGTGAAGATCCAATGCAGCCAAAATTAATTAATTAATTAATTAATTAAAATTTTGTGTTGATTTAAAATGTTGTGTTAGTTTCGGGTGTACAGCACAGTGATTCAGTTATACTTGTGTGTATGTGTATATATATACATATATATATATATATGTATATATATATAGTTTTACAGGTTCTTTTCCCTTCTAGGTTATTAAAAAAATACTGAATATCGTTGCCTGTGCTACACAGTAGGTCCTTGTCGGTTGTCTATTCCTTGTCAGATTTAGAGGACTATTTTTCTTTTTCATTCTGGTTCATTTTTAGTCGATTATTCCTCTTCTGACCTGTCATTGCGAAAAGTTCAAACAAAAATGTCCAGCAATATAGATTTTGTTGAAGGAATTAGACCGAGTTTAAATCATCAGGTAGGATATTTGCAGGGAGGGGCAGGGTGACGTGTGTGTACACATTCACGGGCCACAGGCTGTGAACAATCATTTCTCGGGGCAACTGCAGCTGTGGCTGTCCTTCAGGATCTTCTTGCTAGTTGGTATTTTCTGTTCTTAGAAATGATCATGTACCACTCCAGTATTGAGAAAAGTCATGAAAGAAACCAGCACTGAATGAAGCGTATAGAACCACATCTGGCCAGCCATCCTCTCTGCCCTGACCTGAGACTGTCCCCCACACCCACGTGGGCTCCAGGCTGGCTCCCTCCCCTCTGTTCTGTACCCTGAGTGACCTTTACAAGATGCAAATCTGATTATGTCTTTCTTCTGCTTGCAGAACAAAGTCTGATCCCCGTTGAGTGGAAGACAAAGCCTTTTACTGACCATCCCTTCCCACCTTGCAAGCTCAAGGCTCTGGAGGGAACATTCCAGACTCTTTCTGCCCCCGGGCCCTTTGTACCCAGGGCTCCATGTACAGGAGCCGCTGTCCTGCCCTGGCACTCACCCTCTGTCTGCCCCCAGCAATCAGGTCCTGATCCACCAGGTCTTGGCCAAGGCCTTCCTCTGTGTAGCCGCCCTGGCCCTGGGTGCTCCCACAGCTGCAGCAGCCCATCCATCCAGGCATGTGCACCCCGACCCCTGCCCCTGCTTCCTGTCTGGTCAGGGAGGGCCCCGCCCATCCGCCCTAATGTGGCCACTCCCCACGCCCAGCTCGAGGCTTACAGTGGAGAAGATGCTCATCAAAGTATTAGTGAATGAATAACGAATTCCGAGGATGCACGTTAGCCTGAACCCTGCCCACATCATGTCCGTCCACTTTTACAGAGGTTTTCCCAGCTCCATTGGCCCCTGGTGATCTCACCCTATTCTGAACTTTCATGAAATCTACTGAAAAAATTGGTGATCTGACCCTTGTCCTACATTACCTGGAATTCTTTATTTCTTTGTTTATTCTTCAATATTTGTTTGTATTCATACATATATATATATAATTTATATTCAGAACAGGTGAAGAACTCCTACAAATCAACAACAATAATAGAAGACCAAGAACCCAATAGAAATGGAAAAAGGATTTGAACCACACTTAGCAAAATAGAAAATCCACATGGCCAGTAAACATTTGACAAGAGACTCGTCCTCACTAACGATCGGGAAATGTAAGCAAACACCGCAATGCATTACTATTTCTCTTGCATGAGTTGGGCAGAAGTTAGAAAGTTCAAGGACCTCAGGAATGGAGAGGATATGGAAATGGACGTTCTCATGCCCTGATGTGGGGCGTGTAAATAGATATGACCACGTTGGAAGGCAATTTGGCTAGGTGAATTTCAAACTTCAAATCTCGTATACAGTGACCTGACTATTCCATTTCTTGGTATGTACCCATGAGAAACACTTGTACACGCATGCAAAGAGGCATATACAAACTTGCTGACCACAGGCCTTCTCTAAAAGAGCAAAAACAAGAGATACAACCTAAACGTCACAGCTGGGGACAGGCCTAAGAAACTGTGATATGACCATACGATGAAATAACAATAACATGTTGCGTTACAGGTAATGAGGTTGTTCCTCTGACTTGACCAGGACAGGGCTCCAAGTCATACTATTGTTAGAATAAAAAAGAAAGTCACGGAGTGATACCACCAGTACCACGCCACGTGTGAAAACATGCATACAACAACAATGCAACGTGCTTTCTCAGACACATGTATGTGTCAACACAGGGGTTGCCCCCAGGTAGGAGAGTGGGATTAGCCTGTGATCAAAGAGGACCAAAGAGGTGATTTTTCTCGTACTGATTCAATTTTTTTCAAGTAGAATATATTTGTATAATTTAAAAATATGACAACATTGTAAATCAACTATACTTCAATTAAAAATAAAAAATTTTTTAAAAGACGTAAAAATTTAGGCCCAGAAAAGTTAAGATTTAATTCTATTCTGGAAAAAGTTCAGGAAACTCAAATTATTGTTACAGACTTTTTTATAGACATCTGGGTGAATACAGTGACCTCAAACTAGGAAAAATTAAAATATGAATTAGACACAGGGAACTATATTCAATATCCTATGATAAACCATAATGGAAAAGAATATACATGGACTTCCCTGGTGGTGCAGTGGTTAAGAATCCGCCTGCCAATGCAGGGGACATGGGTCCGAGCCCTGGTCGGGGAAGATCCCACATGCCGTGGAGCAACTAAGCCCATGCGCCACAACTACTAAGCCTGCGCTCTAGAGCCCGCGAGCCACAACTACTGAAGCCCGCGTGCCTAGAGCCTGTGCTCCGCAACAAGAGAAGCCACCGCAATGAGAAGCCCGCGCACCGCAGTGAAGACCCAACGCAGCCAAAAATAAATAAATTTATTTTAAAAAGACAATATACATATATATACATTTATATGTGAATCACTTTGCTGTACAGCAGAAATTAATACAACATTGTAAATCAACTGTACTTCAATAAAATAAAGTTAAAACATGTGAGTTAGAAAAAGATATCAAAACCAGGAAAATATAAATAAGGGCAGGAAATCAGGGCTATAGGGGAAAGAAACGGAAACATCAAAATCCAGGCGCCGATGATCTACGAAGTGGTCGTAGTTGACGTTCATACTTAGTTCTGAGCTTCCTGGCAGCCCAGGGGGAAGTGCAGATGTGACATAACTGATCCCTGATTGTCATAAAGGGGAAACCTGCCTGGCATGGTTAGAAATGTTCTCACAGGGTAGATTTTAGCTTTCTAACCATGACCAAGGACCACAAGTTCAGCCTCTTGGTACCTGCAGGGCCATGTGGGGGATGCTGGTGTGCACACTGGTGTGCCCTGCATGCTTGTCAAGGATTGCGACCTCCCTGGTAAGTGTGGGATCCTTACTGGGGGGAGCAAAGCTACAACAGGCCCTGTGGGATGAAGCAAAACTCCAAAAATTCTGTCACCTGCTATTGGCTAAAGTTTGGTTACACCACTAGAGTCATAACTCTGACCCTGTGGTCCAACCCAAACCCCAAGGTCAAGGCTGGGTAAGCCAGCCTGCAGTTTGTGTCTCCTTCCAGCCCTCCCATACCATCAGTGGTTTATAGAAATCCCATAGAAGCTGTTTAAATGGGGTTGGGGTTAAGTCTGCACCCCCATGCCAGTGGTACGAAGGTCAGAGAGGTGAAGCCATTTCTTCCATATCACACAGTTGGCTGGCACCAGAGTGAAGAGTATATATAAACCCAGTGTCCTGACTCTTTCGACTGCCCAACCCATCCTGCATGCCAGATTCAACTATAAACTAAGCATGTGATGTGTCAGCAAAATCCTAAGAAATCCTACACCCAAGCATGTGTTTTCCTTCACACTCATCACCTGGCAGGCAAAACACTTGTTCCAGGTTGAGATTTTCAGGTTGAGAGTAGAAATGACCTTTGGAAATGACCAAAGGCATCCAAAGCCTGGCCTGGGAGATGACGTAGACAATCAATCATAGCTTGCTATTTATTTTTACCCTGCTCTCTCTGAAATGGATTTGAGTTGATTTTTTAAAGGTGTGTGAACAAGAAAATATAAAGTAAATAAATGATGAAAGGGGAAAATGAAAGTTTAAGTCGAAACAGAGCAAAGTCGGTACGTAAAACGCATGCACCATAGTGCTAGAAGTGGGCTACAAATGTGATCCCAAGCTTCCTAGTGGCCAAAGCAAAGAGGGAAAATGGTCAACTTCAAGGTGTTCATATTCTACAATTTATAAACAAATTGACTGTCAGATGCACAGGCTTTCCTGAACGTGAGCTCTGAAGCCAATGTCTTTTGTGGTTCCCAATAAAATTGGTCTCGTGGGATGAGGGGACAATGTCCTGACCACATCCCTACAACAGTGAGTAGGGCGTTTCTGGAGAGCCTTTTTAAAACAGCATCTTCGAAGCACTCAGCTGGCATGGCGCCGGAATGTAATTCAGTAAAGTCACCCGTCCGGGGTTGGGGGTCAGTCTGGGCAATACTGGTTTGTCACAAACAAGGAACAGGCTCATAGATGGATGCGGAAATTAATTCCCAAAGAAGACCCAGGCAGCAGCTGGCAGCGAATGGGACAGACATCACTGGAGGCACGGTCGTCCTGCTGCCGTGGGAGAGGCCTAGGGTGGAGGGGCAAGGTGCCCTTGCATGAGAAGGTTTTATTGTGTTTCTTTAAAAACAAAAAGGCGGGGGTGGGGGGGCTTCCCCGGTGGCTCAGTGATTAAGAATCCGCCTGCCAATGCAGGGGACGCGGGTTGGAGCCCTGGTCCAGGAAGACCCCACATGCCACGGAGCAACTAAGCCCGTGTGCCACAACTACTGAGCCTGCGCTCTAGAGCCCACACGCCACAACTACTGAAGCCCACAAGCCACAACTACTGAAGCCCGCGCACCTAGAAACCGTGCTCCGCAACAAGAGAAGCAACCGCAATGAGAAGCCCGTGCGCCGAAACGAAGAGTAGCCCCCGCTAGCCGCAACGAAGAGTAGCCCCCACTAGCCGCAAGCAGCAATGAAGACCCAATGCAGCCAAAAATAAAATAAATTAATAAAAAGAAAAAAAAGTTCTTAGTTTATGAGGCTGCGTCTTGTGTCTGGAAAATACCCATCACTGTCCCTAGCCTTGTTGGCTTCAGGCTGTGTTGACTAGACAGCGGAAGTGCTGAAAACCTCCTGTGTGAGGGGTCGGGAACCCCAGCACCTGTGGCTTGGGCAAGTTACTTCGTCACTTTGAACCTGAGTGTCTTCCTCAGCCATGCAAGTCAGCTGGGAGGCCTGGAGAGAGAGCAGGGGACATGCTGGTCCCTTGCGGGCGCCGGACAGATGCTACGTCTTCCTGTCATGAAAGAACGGAGGGTGGCAACGTGGATCTGGTGGAGGACCCTGGCCCGTTCCCCGGCCTGGATGCGGGATGCTTGCCCCGAACCAGGATCTTCAGCTCAAGCCCCAGGATCCGTCAGGTCCTCCGGTGCCCCACGCAGGAACTGGCTCTTTCAGACCCGCAGGCTTCTGAGCAGGTCAGGAGCCTGCCTGCCCGGACGGACAAGCCTTGGAAGGAATTTTAATGGAAGTTCATTAACATTTTTCTCCCACTTCTGGAGGATTTGCTTTGAGAGTTGGGAGGAATGTTATCTCTGATAAGATGGAAGCAGGGCCCCCCTGGATGAATCAAGCCCCCTCGCTCCGAGGGATCCTATTCGATGCTAAGTTTTCACACACATACCTGGCAAGCCCCTGCACCCCTCTTCCAGGCCCAAGACATTGGGGCCACTGGCTTAGGTTCCCCAAGAGCTGTCCCCTTGGTGCCTTGGTGAGCTGGAGAGGTGAGAAATCCCAGCGCCTGCGTCCATCTGCAGGGCCCATGGCCAGGTAGCCGCACATCCGTTCAACTTTGATACACCTGTTCCCAGGTGCTGGCCTGAGCGCTCACAGTGACTGCTAGGGGGGGTCCTGGGGGATGCACTTACGTGGCCAAGGGTGGGTCACAGCCATCGAACAGAGGAGCTGCCACTCAAGCCCCACTCTGCACCACCCCAGAGCTCAGGCTCCCCGCCCCTCCCTGCTGGACCATCCAGTGTGGAAGCCGCGACCTTACATGGCTATTTATATTTAAACATAATTCAGTCAAATAAAAATCCAGCTCCTTAGTGGCACCAGCTTCATTTCCAGTGCTTGGTAGCCACACCTGGCTACCCTATGGGACAGAGCAGGTGGAGAACATTTCCATCACCGTAGGAAGTTATGATGGATAGTGTGGCCAGGGCGTTAGGCCTTTCCACTTGCTGGGGAAGGCTGGTGGGCTCCAAGACCGAGATATTGGGGATGGCCGGTGACGTGCACCTCCAGATGCATCCGTGGGTGTTGAACCCTGGGTGCATCTGGGCCTCCCTAGGCTGCCTCTGTCCTGAGCCAGGCTCATCCCCTAAGCCCTGACCTCAGAGAGGTCAGAGTGGAGAAACTGGTCCCAGCAACCCAAGGTCAGCAGTTTCCAGCCAAGCAGGTCTGGGCTGGGCCTCGTGTTTGCAGAGCTCAGTGGCCCCTGGGGCCCTGTGGCCGCCTGGGCCTCCACCCTCTAGAGGCAGCCAGACACCCCAGGCCACTGCCTTGATTCCGTCCCACATCTGGGACCCTCCTCCTGCTGCCCAGCCAGAGGCGGACAGCTGAGAACAAGGCAGCAGCCCTCCCTACCCCACCCTGAGAGCACCCACGTCTGCCCACGTGAGAGCCTGGCAGAGCCTCCGCTTCTGTAAAGGCCTTCGCCTCCCCGTGTGTGCCTGTATGTGTGTGCAGATGTGTACCTATGTGCACGTGTGTGTGTGCGCGTGTCATGCGGGGCTGAGACTTTGGGGACCGAGGGCATCCTCCCCTTACTCCACAACCTATGTTGACGGCAGGAGGAACAAGGCAAGGGCTGGCCCTGGGCTTTGACAGAGTTCATGGAATCATCTCCAGCATGTGAAAGATGCTAATCCTGGGCTTGAGTCCAGCTTAGCTCAGTTTTCTCTTCTGTAAAATGGGGACAAGAAAGACAGCTGCCATATAGCACCGGCGTGGAGATGAAGTGTGAAAGCTCTCAGTACGGTGCCTGGCATGGGGCACGTGTTCAGTAACTCTTAGCTGCTGCTGCCTTTTAAGATAATGAATCCAGGGACTTCGCTGCTGGTCCAGTGGCTGAGACTCCACGCTCCCAATGCAGGGGGCCTGGGTTCGATCCCTGGTCAGGGAACTAGAGCCCACATGCTGCAACTAAGACCCTATGCAGCCAAATAAATAAGTAAAAAAAATTTTTAAGATAATAAATAGAGAGGAATACCTTCCTTTATTAAACTCCTACTACAAATTGGAGCTCTACTGAGCAACTTTTTGTCTTATTTTATTTTATTTGTTGTAGTATAGTTGATTTACAATATCGTGTTAGTTTCAGGTGTACAGCACAGCAATTCAGTTACATGTACATATACTTCTTCCAATTCTTTTCCCATATAGGTTATTACAGAATATTGAGTAGAGTTCCCTGTGCTCTACAGTTGGTCCTTGTTGTTTATCTATTTTATATATAGTAGTGTGTACATGTTAATCCAAACTCCTAACTTATCCCGTCCCCTACCCCCTCTCTCCTTTGTGACCCATACATTTGTTTTCTGTGTCTGTGGGTCTCTTTCTATATACAATGGAATATTACTCAGCCATTAAAAAGAATGAAATAATGCCATTTTCAGCAACATGGCTGGACCTACAGATTGTCATACTAAGTGAAGTAAACCAGACAGAGAAAGATAAATATCATATGATAGCGCTTATATGTGGACTCAAAAAAAAAGATGCATTTGATGACATTAGCTCCTTGAACGCTCCCCGCGTCTGTAAGACATGCTGATGGAGAGCAGGGGTCGGAGAGGTTAAATGAATGGCCCATGGCCACGGGCTGTGGGATTCCCCATCCTCAGCATGGCCTCTCCCGCTGCCCTAGAAGCATCAGAGCCCACATGGGAAGGGAGAGGCCTGCGAGGAAAGAAGCAAGCTGAGTGATTGCCACGGGTGCAGACGGCAGAAGAGGGTGCTCAGTTGTCCCCTGCTCAGTTCTGTGACCCCCATGGAGCATCCACTGGGTACCAGGCTCCCTGGGCTACCTGCAGGGGTGGAAGAAAGAGGAAGATTCCTGGAGAAGCCCCGGAGAGGTCACTGCTGAGTAGAGAACGCAGCGGTAGTCAAGCAGGCCAGCCCTGCCGTCGAGGGCATCTCTGCGCAGGCCACGGAGGCCTGGAGTGAGGCTGCCTGCCCGGTCTGCCATGGAAGAGGCAGAAGAGGACCGGGGCCCGGCAGAGGGCGTGCACTTACATGACATGAGGCCTCCTAACACCCCTCCTCTGTAACAGAATTCCCCTCGCAGCTGCTACCCAAATGCCACTGCTTAAGAAGCATCCGCACCCTAACATTGGGAAAGTCTGTGTCTCTAAAAGGCAAACTGTCTTACAGGGTTGGAACCACACACAACCAGCAGTGTCTTGGGGAGAGCTGTCACATACTCTTAGCAGAGAAATGGACCCGAGTGAGACCCAGGGTGGAGAAGTTTCGATGAGACGCAGGAGGGAAAATCGTGGCAGTGCCAGAGTTGGGAGGGTGCCGATCTGGGGGTGGGACCCCGGCCAGATGGGCCACAAGGCCCGGCCAGACAGCTGCCTCAGAAGACACACTCAGGACTCAGCAGGCATGTTGACAGGGCTACACCTGAGCACAATGGCTTCATTTTCAGCTTATTATTATTTAAACATGGAAACAAAAACGAGGAAAGACAAAAGAAGTTTGTTTTGGCAACTCGACTTTCAGCCTCAGGAAAGTCGAGGCCTAGGGTGTTTTCCCCCAGCATTTGTTCCCCTGGGTCTCGGGTGCAGGGAGAGGGGGGCAGGAACAGGTGGGACTGGGTGCAAAGGCCAGGGTGACACCCAGGGCCACTTGTTTTGCCCACAAGACCACATGACTGGGGGGGGCTGATGCTTTCTTTTTTTAACTGCAGGACCTGGTAGACTGAAATACTGCTTTGGGTTTTTTCTCTGTTTTGGTTTTTGTTCAGTTTGTTGTGATTCCTGGCTAAGCATACTGTTTCCAGCCCTGGCTCTGCTATGGCAGCGCTCTGTGGCCTCCCGCAAGGAGATGCCCCCTCTGGGCCTCATCTCATAGCACACATACGGCAAGGACTGTCACTGCAGGAGCCTGGGATCCTTGTGCGGTGCCTGCCCAGGCTCCACCCACCTCCACACCTTTGATTCAGATAAACCCATTTCCAAGGCTTCACCCCAGCGCCCCGTCCTCCGAGAGTCGGCCTGGACCCTCTGGCCGTTCGCCACGCCTGTATCTCTCGTGCTTGGCTTCACATTTTGCAAACAGCAGAGGAGAGGGCTGGAACCCTGGCTCTTCCCTGGCAAGTCACCCGGGCAAGTCACTTGCCCTCTTGCCACCTGTTTGTTCATCTCACGACTGGGGAGCTGTCATCACCATGAAATGGGTGTGAGGACATTGCACGCCGGTCTGGTCCAGCCCCGGCACGCCATCAACCTGTCGATTTCAGGGCCGTGAGCATTGTCTCCCACTTGCCTCTCACGGCCTGGACGGGCCTGTTCTGTCTGACGCTCAGGTGGAAACTTCCGGGGCAGCGACCGCATCCCCTCACGGCCCTGGATCAGTGAGAACCCTGGATGAGGTCCAGTGTCTTCTCCCAAGGCTGCAGGAGCATCTGGGTCCGGGGTGTGGGGGAAGCCAGGGGCCTGGGGACAACGCTGAGGGAGGAGCCTATTCCCAGGTGGTAAGTGCAGGGTCGGCCTGAGTCCCAGCCCTGCGTTGGCGACCAGAACGAGAAGATGCCGCCATCAGCCATGGAGGAACACGGGCTTCCCCTGGGAAACAGGGATGCCAGAGCCGCCATTCTCCCTCTGCTCGTTTACCTGTCACCTGGACTGGTGGCCCTTGGAGAGCAGGAATTGTGTAGCCTTGCTCTGCACTGCACGGGTGGTGCCTAGAGCACAGCCTGCACGCAGTAGGTGCTCAACAGACAGAGGCTGAACACGTGCATTGCAGAACACACACTCAGCTGGTCGGTCTTGTGTAAATCTGTCCATCCGTCCATCCATCCACACAGAAAAAAGGCCTTAAAGCCTTATTGTGTGCCGAGCACTGTGCTGAGAGCCGGCACCCACAGCATCGCTCACAGTGAATGTGTGTGTGAGTGTGTGTCTGTGTGTGAGTGTGTGTGTGTGTGTGTGTGTGTGTCTGTGTGTCTGTGTGTATCTTGGCCCCCCTCCCCGACTGCCCTGCAGAAAGGTGACCCGACAGCCAGGGGCCCTGCCACTGGCGTATTCAGCAGGTGCCTGCAGGGACGGAGGCAAGGTCACACCCCAGACAGTGGAATTTCTCCATAAATCAGGAGTAGCCCCTGGCAGTGGGGCCTGAGCAGAGCCGGTTCTTTATCTGTCCCAAGCATCTGTGAGGAAGGCCTTTATGAGAATGGAGAGGTCTGGGGTGGGGAGTCACAGCTGGTCCCCAGGGGTCGGGCAGAGCTGTGATGGGCTTGATCCGGGCCTGGCCTCCAGCCAGGCTTCGCCATCGTGAGCTCAGTCTCAGCAAAGCCACACAGAGGCTCACCGTAGGGTGGAGGCCTGCCTCAGCCTGAGCTGGGCTGCACATCCACCCTTGGAATCCCCTGCAGTGATGAAGTAGATGAGTGGCATGGCCAGCACGGAGTTTTGTAATAATAATAACAAATTATAGCACCAGCTCCATGAATTGAGTGCTTACTATGTGTTAGGCACTGTCTGAGTTCTGCCTGTATCTTATCTCATTTAATCCAATAATAACAAATAAAGTAGTTAGTATTCTCACCTCCATTTTATAGATGAAGAGACTGAGGTTCAGAGTGGTCCTCACCTTCTCCAAGCCTCAGTTTCCTCACCTGGGAAGAGAGGATACAATACCTCAGAGAAGCGAATGCAACAGCTGGGGAGGATCGCCGGGCACTTTAAAATGCATTTAGCCCAGCAGAACTGCCACAGAGCCAGAGGGGGATCCCAGAGTCAGGGATCACCATGTAGCCAGTGCCCCTTTCACTATGACACTGTGCAGTAGGTCCTGCTATTACCCCCGGTTCCAGAGGAGGAACTGAGGCTCAGATGTACCGAAAACCTTCGCCAGGTCACAGGACTAGCAAGTGAACAGCCAGGATTCAGACCCACGGTCAGTTCTGCAACCCTGAGTACTATTCATGGTTTGAGTGACAGTGTGGGGTACGGCGTGCAGCATTTGGAATCAGGTGGCTCTGGAGTTCAAACCCCAACTCTAGCACTTACTACCCGTAGGATTTTGAGGCGGGGGAAACCTCTCCAAGCCTCAGTTTCCTCATCTGTCAAATGGGGCTCAGATGCGACACTTGCAGGAGGGCTGCAAGGACCGAGTGAAGTAACGTGGCAGGGTGCCCAGCCCAGGATCTGGAGCATTCGGATGGCACACGGAGTCTGTTAGCACTGAGTCCCGCTGGGTACAGCAAGAACCCAACTGGGGGCTTAACTGAGCGAGCTTTACTTTTTCTCGAGTATCAAGAAGTCCAGGGATGGGCAATCAGGGCCAGCACAGTGATCCCACGTACCAGGGGGAGGTACACTCGGGCTTTTCCTCTACCATCCTTAGCACATGGCCTCCTCCCTTCTGCCCCTAAGACGGCTGTTGCTCCTCCGGTGTGGCGTCCGGCTCCATACGAGGTAAGCACCCCTACATGTCACTGGCCAGACCTAGGTCACATAGTTACTGCTGTCTGCCAGGGAGTCTGGGAAGGGGAGACCGCCCCCAACTAAGCTTGGGTTCTGAGGGCGAGGTTCTGATGGGTGTGGGGACTTTCAGCGGTCCTGACCACCTGATGCCCAGGGCGTGTGGTCCCTCTCCCTCCCCCATCCCTGTTGGCTCCTTTTTCCCCTGCTTTCACCTGCTCCCCACACCTTCCCACCAATTTCTCCTCTGGCAGGACCTCGGTTACTGTCAATAGCCAAACCTGGCCACCTGGGTTGGTCTTGATTTCCATTCAGAAAATGCCTCCCTTCCCAAAACCCAAACACGTGGGAAGCCCAAATGGACAGGACACATTTCCTATCACGAGGATATTCCAACGATCACGTAATTGTGTTTGACTTTCCAGAACTGTCGAGGACACGCCCCCAGGAGCAGGAAGCCCGGATGTGCCTTCACTCTCCTGACATTAGGTCCTCAGTGAAGCCTTTTGGACCCAAGGACTCGCAAAAGCTTGAGGAGCCTTCTGAAGGACCCAGAAAGCCGCGAACAAGGTCATCATAACGTCGGATGGATGCTCTAACCGGGCTCCTTGGCTCTGCACAGAGCCCTTTCCTGGTCCCAGTCTGGAGCCCTGGGGGTCTGAGTGGTGCAGGGACAGGGCTCTGGCTTCAGATGCACCAGGCTGGACTCGGGGCACTTCATCCCTTCCCAAGAGTGTTGTTTTGAAGAAACTGAGGGTCAGAGAGGCAGACACACTTTGCCACAACTATTTTGTTGGAGAACATTGGAGCCAGGATTCACACCCAGGTCAGGCACCATAACGCCTCTCTTCCCGCTGCCCAGAAAAGTCCCCGAGTGTCTGAATCAACCCTCCCGTTGGACATATGGGGAAACTGAGGCCCAAGGTGGGGAGGCGGGGGGAATTGGCCAGACACAACGCCTGCTTGACAGAAGTTTCTGGGCAAAGGAATCTGATAGGGGTCTCTGGACTAGAATAATCTCAGTTGATTATTTAGAAGAAAGGAGAAGAAGAAGGAAAGGGTGAGAAGGTAAGTCTGCATCCTGTGTAATGTTGCTCCATGGAAAGAAACCACTGCTTTTCTTCTGTCTGGACTGTTCTTCTCCCAAACCTCCACGTTCAAAGGCCACCTCCTAGCATTTGCCGCCTGAAATGGCTGTCCACTCAAGTCATTTTCTGTTTATTTTCTTCCCAGCACCTGTAACTAAAATGTTTATGCTAAATATTTATGTGCTTATATGCTCACTGCTTTCTTTCATACTAGGATGTGAGCTCCACAAGGGAAGAGATGCATCTCATTTTCTGCTGTATTCCCAGTGCCAAGAACAGTGCTGGGAGCCGACCCTCAACAGCTATTTGTCAAGTGAAAGAATGGAATTTTGTCCACCCATTGAGAATCCTATGCCTTTAACCAGAATAAAATCCTGGTGACCATCACGGTGATGCCTGCAGTTCAAGAAACTGCCCTGTACTGGCCATTGTCTCAAAGTTGTGAGAAATTGCATAAAATGTCTCCAAACTTGCAAAATTAACTTCCAAGTTACTTAGCTGCAAATATACGGATGCAATTCAATGGTTTTGATACAATTTTTCATTTTTATTTTTTTTTTTTTTTTTTTTTTTTGGCCACTCGGCGCAGCTTGCGGGATCTTAGTTACCCAACTAAGGGTTGAACCCGCGCCTTTGGCAGTGAAAACGCAGATTCTTAACCACTGGACTGCCAGGGAATTCCCTCTATCATTTTTTGTGTGTGTGTGTGTGTGGTACGCGGGCCTCTCACTGTTGTGGCCTCTCCCATTGCAGAGCACAGGCTCCGGATGCGCAGGCTCAGCGGCCATGGCTCACGGGTCCAGCCGCTCCGCGGCATGTGGGATCTTCCCGGACCGGGGTACGAACCCGTGTCCCCTGCATCGGCAGGCGGACTCTCAACCACTGCGCCACCAGGGAAGCCCTCCCTCTATCATTTTAAATTAAATTTCTGCACTTTGAACATTCTTCTGAGAATTGAGAGGATGGACAATGTAAGCTCTTCTCTCTACATCAAGGGTGACTTGACAAAGTCTGGAGACAGTTTGGTTGTCACAGCTGGGGAGGGGTACTCCTGGCATCTAGCCGGTAGAGGCCAGAGATGTCGCCAAATGTCCTCCAATGCACAGGGCAGTTCCCACAACAAAGAAGGATCTGGCCCTAAACGGCAATAATACAGCAGTTAAGAAACCCTGTTGGGAGGTGGGGAGAAATAAATTAGGAGTTTGGGATTAACATATACTCACTACTATATATAAAATAGATAAACAACAAGGATCTACTGCAGAGCACAGGGAACTATATTCAGTATCTTGCAATAACCTATAAGGGAAAAGGATTTGAAAAAGAATGTATATATGTGTATATATATATATATATATAGAACATATATATGAACATATATGAACATATATATGAAAATACATATATATATGAACATACATATATACTGTACATATACATACATAACTGAATCACTGTGCTGTACACTTAAAACTAATACAACATTGTAAATTAACTATACTTCAATAAAAAGAAGAAATCCTGTTCTATATCAACTTGACGACAGTCTTACTGAATCTTTGGTGATAACAGACTGAATCAGAAATATTCATGAATGAATGTGTGGAAGTTTGTCTGACCCTGACTCTGTGCCAGGAATTGTGTCCGGTATTGGGGAAGGTATGCAGAAAAAAAAAAAAAAAAAAAAAAAGCACAGGAGCCTTATGCTTGAGAAGTTCATCAACTCCCTCTCTGGCCAGAAATCTGAAGTCAGATCTTCCTGCTTCTGCCTTAGCTTTCTGTCTGGGTGGGAAAGTGGTATTTTGCTTTTCGGATGAAGAAGCTCCACTATTTTTCATTTAAAAAGCTTTGCACATACATTATTCATGAGCTCTATCCCATATTCAACATCATGTCGCCGCCATCTTGGAAAATGGCAGAGACGATGGTAATTCTCCAGGGTAGCTGCAGTGTACGGTAACACTGTTCCCAATTTTTTCACATCCCCCTGTAGCCATCCTCCTTGGCGTGTGGCTCCCATTACAGAAAGGATATATTTCCCCACCCCACTGAGGTTGGATTTGGCCAAGTGCTTTGGGCAATGGCACGTGAGCATATGGGGGAGGCTTTAGCTCACGTTAGCGTGCAAGCAGAGGCTTTCAAGCTGTTTGTGAAGTTGGGTCACTGCTGGTCCAAGAATGATGGGACACATGAGGAAAAGAGCTAAATGCAACCCTCAGCTTAGAGCCAAGTCCAGCCAGCCTACAGCTCCGGGTAGAGCTACAGCCAAGCTCAGCTAAGTCAGCCGAGCCTCCGCTGATTGCAGAACCATGGCCAGGAGAATAGATGCTTATCGTTGTAAGCCACTAAAATTTGTGTTTCTGTTGTTGGCTCGGATGAAACAGAAGTTTATTTTTCTCAGAAGAGAAATCTAGGGATGGGCAGTCCAGGGTTAATAGGATGGTTTCATGATGCCATCAGGGCCCCAGGCACCTCTGTTTTGTCCTCAGCCCTTGGTTTATAATTCTAAGATCACTTGGTGGTCCTAAAAGGCTGCTAGAGGTACAGCCGACAAGCCTGCATCCCAGACAGAAGGAGGAAGAGAAAAAGCTATGCCTCATTCCTGTTTAGGAAGACTTTACAGAAGTCCCACGTGACGCTTGAGCTTACATCTTCATTGGCCAGAACTTACTCCTGTCTATATCTGCCTGCTAGGGAGATGGGGAAATGTGGTCTTTTAACTGGGCCTCAATGTCTTCATCTACAAAATGGGCATGAGAACACCCACCTTGATGCTTGTTGGGGTACTAGAGATCAGGAATGTTATACTCTAGTGATGACAGTGGCTTCATATTGAGAAAGTTAAGTCATTGTCCTATATTGTAACACTTAAGTCCTTCGACCACCCCATTTGAATTCCATTTTTTTTTTCTATAAGAAAGCTGAAAAATTAAACAGTTAGTAAATAATCAAGTTAGGATTCGAACCCAGCTGGTTTGATTCCAGCGTCCTGTTTCCCACCCATATTTCAATACTGCCTGCAAAAACTGGGAACCGATGATTGGCAGATAAAAAAACAACTTGACGGTACACACCTATTAGAACGGCTAAAGTTAAAAAGCAAAAACGAGACAAAACCAGGTGCTGGCAAAGATGCCGAGAAACTGGGACTCTTAAACGTTACTGGTGGGAATGCAAAGTGGTACAGCCACCATGGAAATCAGTTGGTCAGTTTCTTAAGTCAGATATACATTTGCCATATGACCCAGTAGTCAGAATCCTGGGCATTTTACTCTGGAGAAATGAAAACTATATTCACCCCAAAACCTGCACAGGAATGTTTACGGCAGCTTTATTTATAGTCACCAAATTCTGGAAACAACCAAAGTCCTTTAAGAAGTGGATGACAAACTGTGACATAGCCACATGACGGAATACTACTCAGCAATGAGAAGGATGCAGGAACCAGGGTGAACCTTCAATGCATTTTGCTAGAAAGATGAAAGAAACCAGACTCAAAGGCTACCTATTGGATGACATACCTATTTATATGACATTCTGGAAAAAGCAAAATGACAGGGTCGGAAATCAGATGGGTTGTTTGGGTCTGGGGTGGGGGAAAGGTTTGACTACAGAGGGGCACGAGGAAACTTTTGGGGGGTGATGAAAATACTCTATATCTCCATTGAGGTGGTGATGGTTGCATAAAGCTTAGGAAACTGCACACAAAAAAGAGCCAATTTTACTATATGTGAATTATGTCTCAATTAAAAAAATTAAAACGTATCGTCTCATTCAAACACCCCAGGGAATGGAGGCTAACACAACATTGTAAGGCAACCGTACTCCAATAAAAATTAATTAAAAAAACACAAAAAGACCCCAGGGACCTTGTGAGTCAGATACTGTATTGTTTCAAGTCAACAGGTAAGGGAACAGAAGGTGGGAGGCATATGAGGATCAGTCGCTGGCTGTGGGTTCTGGCTGTGCCCCTCACTGGGCCTCAGTAAGTGGCAGCAGCCATTGCAGAGGCCAGCAGAAGATGCCCAGGTCTGCAGAGCAGGCCCCAGCCTCAGGGAGAGCTCCCACCAGACCCTACCCGTACCCCCCAGGCTGCATCTGACCTGCCCACTCAGACCTGGTCCAGGAGATGGGCCGACCACCTCACTAGAGCCCCAGATGAGGAACCTGGGACCTCCTGGTCACCCAGCTGTCCTCTGCGATTGGTGAGAAGGGAGTGCCCATCCGTGTGTCTGTCCTTGGCTGTCTGGACACTAGGACAGGCTTGTTCTGTGCCCTAAAAGCAGCATTCCTTAGCTCAAGGGAGGGGGCAGCTCCTTTAAATATTTTATTTAGCGGCAACAGGGGACCAACACAAGCAAAGCAAATTCCTCATTCCTCCACCCCAATGTCAGGCCCGGGCGGCAGAATGAAGGAACGAAAACAGAGGGAGCTCCAGGTCCGAAACTAAATACAGCAGTCATCTGAAACGTCACCAGCAAAAACAGTTTGGAGCTGCTATACCTGTAAACAAATGCTTTAAAGAGCAACAGAGCAAGCCCCAGGTGTGTCAGGGGGGACGGTGGTGGCATAGGTTTGGGGACCGCAGGACTGATGGCTTCCCAGCACATCCCTCAGAGCTGGTCTGTGCGCGCGGCTCAGAGTGGGCCACGGGCACACGTGAGGTGTTCGGCCAAGATTCACCTATTAACAGGTATTTATTGAGAGCCCACTATGTCCCAGGTACTCGTCTAGGGGTGTGGATATGTTAGTGAACAAAACACACAGGGGTTACATTGTAACGGGGAGAATGAGTCCATGAAAAATCAATCAAATAAATGTCAGATGGAGACAGATGCTCGGAGGGCAAGGGGAGGAACGGCTGGGAAGTGGTGTCTTAGACAGGTGGTCCGGGAAGGCTTTCCCTAGAGGATGACAGTAAAGCAGGGCCGTGGATACAGCGGTGAAGCCTAGCACATGACCCTCTGGGCAAGCACAGAGTTTGGGGTGTGCTTGGTGTGTTTGAGGGTCAGGAGACCGGACAGTGAAGCTGGAGCAGAGAAGTGGGAGAGGTGAGGTCAGAGGTGTTAATGGGCCTTATAGGTCATTCGTAGGTCATGGATTTGATGCCAAGAGAGCTGGGAAGACACTGAAGGGTTTTGAGCATAGGAGTGACCCTCTGGCAGCTGCACTAGACACTAACCAGGGTGTCTCAACCTCTGCTCTATGACATCTCGGGTAAGGGGAATTCCCTGGCGGTCCAGTGGTTAGGACTTGGCGCTTTCACTGTGGTGGCCTGGGTTTCAACCCGGAGAACTAAGATCCCACAAGCTGCATGGCATGGCCAAAAAAACTCTAAATGACATCTCGGGCTTGATGAGTCTTTGTGCTAGGGTTCTAAATGGTGGGGGGTACGGTGCAGTGCATTGTACAATATTTCAAAGCATCCAGGCATCTACCCACTGGATGCCAGTAGCACCCCTTCCTCCTGACCAAAAACGTCTTCAGACCTTACCCTGTGTCCCCTGATGGGCAAAGTGCCTGGCTAAGAAGCACTGCCACAGAGGGCCACAGGGGAAGCAGGATTAGATGTGATGCTCCCAGCAGGAGATGGTCAGCTTGCACTAGGATGGGAGGGGGTTGGCAAGGGTGCAGGGGGAGGTCAGTTGGAGGTAAGAAGTGATAGACGTCTAGGGGTTTGATGCCAGACAGGAGGACCCAGGTCATCACTTTAACCAATCTCAATTGTATCTAAACACAGTTTAAGGGACGAGAATTGGGGGTATTCTGCAATTTTGCCAAAAAGGAGTTGTGTGCTTATATGTGCATAAAAAAGTTTAAAAGGAAACACAAGAAACTGTTAACAAAGTTTGCATGTGGAGGGAGGACCTGAGGCCTGGGATGAGAAGGGAACTGACTATGGCCTTCAGTTCTATTTAAATGTTTTACTTTCTACACACACACACACATATATATTTATGTTAGGTAAAACAAAAATCAAGAGGTATATACTGGGACTTCCCTGGCGGTCCAGCAGTTAAGACTCCGCGCTTCCACTGCAGGGGGTGCAGGTTCGATCCCTGGTTAGGGAGCTAAGATCCTGTATGCCGTGGGGTACGGCCAAAAAAAAAAAAAGTTATGTACTGTATGATTCTGTTTATATAAAATTTTCCAAATGGCAAGATTACGGTGAAGGAGAGCAGATTAGTCGTTGCCAGAGTTGCAGAGGGCGAGGCGGGGACACAGCTGGTGTGTGACTCTGGAGTGATGGACTGGTTCTGGAGCTTGATGGTTACATGAACCTGTATTTGTGGTTAAAATGTATAGATACACACAGTCACACGTGCGCACGTGCACATGATATGTCAAAATGATGCAAACTGAATAGATCGGTAAAGTTGTACCTATGTCGATTTCCTGGTTTTGAGAACATGTTATGTAAGACGATGCCATTGGGGGAAGCTGGGTGAAGGGTACACAGATGTCTCTGCACTATTTTTGCAACTTCCTGTGAGTCTATGATTATTTCAAAATGAAGAGTAGTTTTTAAAGGGCAGTGGGAAGTGTCTCTGAAGACAGAGGTCTTGTCTCATCGACCTGGGTGTGAGCTCCGGAGGACACAACCTCACAGTAAGGTCCGACTCCCCAAGCCTCACCTAGCCCCGGCTACCCCACAGAAGCCGCTCAGTCCTTAGGAAGAGGGTGGCTGAGTCCAGGGCAGAGCAACACGCAGATGCCCTCAGCAAACGTAGGAATGGGACACAATGCTGGGGAGAGAGAAATAGGTGAGATGAAAAATACGGGTCCAAATACCTCTGAAACATGCGTATAATGCTGCGCGTGTTTCTGCTCCAACAGCCAAGGGCATTTTTGGTGATAGGCACTCAGTTCTGGCCTGAAAAGCACTGGTGAATGAATGGGGTTGGGGTACAAAGCAGTGATAAAAGAAAATGACCAGCACGTCCTGCAGGGGCTAAGGGTCATGGGAGCAGCTGAAACTGCCAGACAGTGAACCAGGGGCCAGTGGAAGGCGGGGCCTCCTGTGTGTGGCCATCCATCGCTGGGCCCGGGACGCGCCCTCCACGCTTCCCCAAGCTCAGGAAGGAAAGTGCAATAGGCTTGTGATGAGTCAGAGAGAGGAGGGGGCTGGGAGTCGGGGTGACCTTGGCTGGCCCCTCAGGGCTGGGCTAAGTGTACCCTCTCCCAAGGGGGCCAGCAAGGCAGGAAAGGAGGCACACAACACTGAGGGGAGGAGAGTGGAGTTGCAGGACCCCGCCACACTTTGGGGTGCAGAGGGGCCCCCAGCTCCTTTGCAAGGCAAAGAGCAGAGGGTATGGTCAGCCATGCAGTCGGGACGAGACTGAATGGGCAGTCGTCTACTCCAGACCACGGCCAAGACCTTAAGACGCCTCCTGACCCTAAAGGGAGGCTGGATTTTCAGTGAGCTCGAGGCAAGGAGGGAAGTGTGCCGGGCCGTGCAGAGAGGGCTGCGGTAACCACTGCCCCTGACAGCCTCACCCAAGGCTGCTCCCCTCCTGAGCCCATTACCCCCGAGACCAGCTCCATCTGGGCTCGGCCATCCTCCCTGTGTGCACCTCAGGGTCTCCATGCAAGGCGGAGCATGGCCGCTGGGGAGCAGGGGCCCAGTGGCTCTGTGAGCTCTGTCTCCTCCCTGGCCTGTGGAAATACCGCTAATATCCACGGCATTTATTGCACACGGACCCTGTGCCAGGCTGCATCCGGGTCAGGGCACCAAACTGTCATTGATTCTCACACCGTCCTCGTGAAGCAGGCACCGTTGTTTGCCCGAGGTACCCACGAGGATGCTACATGATCTTCCTGTGGCCCTAGGACATGGCCAGGATTCCAGCCAGGCCTGTATGATTCCAGCATCCAGGCTTTAACTAGTCCTACCCTCCTGCCCCCCGGGATTGCTCTGAGGGGGACTGTGATAAGACCAGCATTCCAAAAAATCAGAAGCTCACGCCTGCACCTCCAGACCATGGTCACACGGCACCTGTGCTGGGAATGGTTCCCGGGCTTTCACGCTCAAGCAGAAGGAAGCCCTTTCCATCCTTCCAGGTCAGGTTCAATCTCACCTCCTCCAGGAAGCCTTCCCCGACACTTTTAGTTCAGGGGACCTCACCCTTCTCTCAATGCCTCCAGAACGTCTGCTGGTCCGGTCCCTTCACCTAATGCCTTACCCTCCCCCCACCCCCATCACCAAGGCAGGACAGGGTGGGGGTAAGGGCTACCCCCAGAGCCAGCCTACCTGCCTTCAAATAGGATAACGGCTGAGATGGCTAAGTACAGTGCCTGGCAGAGGGAGGGCTCAATAAACACCAGGCATTAGGCATGATAAGATAGATAGATAGATGGATAGATAGATGCGCGATAGATGAGAGATAGAAGATTGATAGATGATAGATAGATAGATAGATGAAAGACTGATGATAGATATAGATAGATAATAGATGATAGATAGATAATAGATAGATGATAGATAATAGATAGATGAGAGATAGATGATAGATAGAAGATTGATAGATGATAGATAGATAGATAGATGAAAGACTGATGATAGATATAGATAGATAATAGATGATAGATAATAGATAGATGATAGATAATAGATAGATGAGAGATAGATGATAGATAGAAGATTGATAGATGATAGATAGATAGATAGATGAAAGACTGATGATAGATATAGATAGATAATAGATGATAGATAGATAATAGATAGAGGATAGATAATAGATAGATGAGAGATAGATGATAGAAGATGATTGATGGATAGATAATAGATGATAGATAATAGATAGATGATATATGGATAGATATTAGATAGACAGATGAAAGATAGATAATAGACGATAGATAGATTGATAGATTGATAGATAATAGATAGATAAATGATAGACAGATAGATGATAGATACAGATAGATAGATGATAGGTAGATATATGATAGATAGATAATAGACAGATGACAGATAATAGATAGATGATAGATGAAAGACTGATAGATGATAGATGATAGATATAGATAGATAATAGATGATAGATAACAGATAGACAGATGAAAGATAGATAATAGATAGATAATAGATCGATGATAGATAAATAGATATAGATATTTATACTGTATATTAACAAGAAAGCAGGCATTACCTTAGAAAATAACTTTATGCAGGATTATGTGTAATTTCTTCAAACTTCTCTGTATTTTCTAGGTTATTAAACCAAAAAATATTACTTTGATGTTCTGGGGGAAAAAATGAAGTAAAGAAGCGTTAAAAAATTAAAGCAGGGTCTTCCCTGGTGGCGCAGTGGTTGAGAGTCCGCCTGCCGATGCAGGGGACGTGGGTTCGTGTCCCGGTGTGGAAAGATCCCACATGCCACGGAGCGGCTGGGCCCGTGAGCCATGGCCGCTGAGCCTGCGCGTCCGGAGCCTGTGCTCCGCAACAGGAGAGGGCACAACAGTGAGAGGCCCGCGTACCGCCCCCCCCAAAAAAAATTAAAGCAATGTAATCTTTGAAGCAAACAAGTGCTTCCATAAGAAATGCAGGTGATTTCATTGAGCACCTGCCATGTGCCCCTGGGAGGTGCCGGGGACCCAGAAATGAATAGGACTCAGCCTTTACCCAGGGAGCCCGGATGTGGGGCAGTGCCTTGCCTGAGGGATCTCAGAGTAACTATTCCCAGAGGTACCAGCAAGGTGTTCTCACAGCTCCAGTGGGTGTAAATGTTCATACAATGCAGCCCTTGCCCTGAACAAACACACAATTGAATCGCATCTTAACACGGCTATGCCAATCCTCAGACTAGCTCAGAAGCCCCACCGGGAAACAGACACACATCAGCCACTCTGTCTGTAGCTCCCCGGCCTCACAGCAGCCCTCGGCTCTCGCTACTTAAACCTTTATTAGGCACCTACAATTAGCCAAATATGCTGTTAAGCCATTTATGCTCCCGCCTCCGACCTTCTAAAACAGCATTTTCTCCCTTTTACAGATGGCAACACAGGCTCATAGAGGTAGTGACGGCAGAGCTGGGACTACATGGCACGGGGCTGTCGCCTGGACAGTCCAGCAGCCCCTTCAGCCAAAAAGATGTAGGCCGAGCCCCCTGACCAGGTGACCCCACCCCCGGCCCTCATGCTCCCCTAATAAAAGCCAAGTGGAACAGAGAGGCAGCCCCATCCTTTGTCCTCTCTCCTCTCCATAAACATGTTTTCTTTCCCTCTGGGAATGGAGCGCAGCTACCCGCTCGCTTTGCCGTTTCTTAATCTTTTTTTTACAAGGATTCTCAAGTTAATTAACAGCCCCAACTTGGCTATGCCAGGAAAGCAGCAGAAGGATTTTTTTTTAAAGACCAAAGAGACAAGGAACAAAGTGTAAGTGGTTTTAGAGTCCAAGGCAAGGTTCCAGAAAGCCCCTTTGGAACAAGGAAACATGGACCACTTCTGTTCTCTTGGTCCACGAAAACAGGAGGTGGAAGGAGAGACCCAGGAGAAAACTGTGACGTGGCCACACCCTCTCCTATTGCTCAAGAACCAGACGTGGCTCCCAGTTACCTGGTTATGAAAGATAAGTCAGCCCGGCATTTGTTTCTTCTACCCACTGGCCCCCGTTCTACTGTCCATCTCCCTGCGAGAGTCCCTTGGCAGGTGCAGAGACACACCAGGTGGCCTGTGTGTTATCACCACATGCCAGAAATCCCCAGCAAGGTCAGTGATAAAGCAGTCCTCCCTGCTTGGACAGACCAACCCACCGCCCTGCCCCCTTGCTCTTCGCCATTGCCTGAAGCCGTCCTTTATTTAAACACACGCCCCTGAAAAGCACTGCCTTGGGTCCTTCCCCGACCACTCAGTATTCTTTAGAGCTATTTCCCAAACTGTGGTCCGTGGACCATCTGCAACAGAATCCATTGGGGGGGACCAAATGCAAATTCCTGGGCCCTAGCCTAGACCTGCTAAGTCAGGCTCTCTGAGGGCAAGCTAATGAATTAATGGATCGAGGCAATGATCGCCAAGAGTGGCCAACATGACAAAAAGAAAGCTACCCAGGTATCATGCGCCTCCGAATAACCAGGAAGTAGGCTTGGCCAAACTCCGAACCAAGCCTATTCTAGTCAAGCCGCTAGCTCTACCAATTTAAAGCAAGTAAAGGAGACAGAGGAGGATGTTAAACAATACCACGGGGATGAAATAGAAGGAGCGGGTTGTAGGATATTATAGTACAAACTCTTCTGTTTCTTCAAAAAAATATTACAAGACAATAAAAGGTGAAGGAAAACACTTGTAAATCAAGAGACAATCCCTCTGTCATGGGGTTGGGTAGGTTGTCTTGGGGAGAGACACACCCTGTGAACCCAGATTCATTACAGCCACATCCACAGAGCTGCTTTTTTTTTTGAAGCATCATTTTGCTTAATTCCTCAAGATTCACAGGATGGGCTCTCAGCTAGGAAAGTCTCAGGCAGAAGTCAATTATATGATGAAATTCAAGTTTGAAAAAGAAAGCCCTTCTTCATAGTGTCTCCAGCCAGACGGCTCTACAGAGCCCCATAACTGGATTCTAGGGTCCCCGCTTTCAGATGGGGAAAGTGGGGCTCAGAGAGGGGCAGGGGCTTGTCGGGGCGACACACCAGGGAGAGAGCCACAAGAATGGTCCTGAGCCCACTTCTCCCGGATGTCAGATGCTTGAGTTTCATCACTGCTGACCAGCTGAGTAACCACAGCAGGAATCCACAGCCCCCCATGTCGCCCTCCCGTGGCAAATGACAAGGTGGCATCAGCCCTTTCCCCACGTCCCTCAACTCCTAAAGCAAAAACAATCAGCACACACAGCCATCCTGGTGCAGAGGACACGTCTGTGCAGGGGTCTGATGGGTGCTGTGCTGCCATGTAAGGCTGAGTGACCTCTCTGAGCTTCTGTTTCCTCAACCACTAAAAGGGGAAATGAGACCAATTTTGTAGGACTGTTCTGGTGATTGGACACAATATTATACGTGAAATAGCTAGCACAGCGCCTGACAGACAGTAAATTGTGACCTTAAGATTAACCATTATTATTATTTATGTATTTATTCTTATTATTGCAGGAGGCGTATGGGCAAGGTCAAAGACAGAAACTGAAAACTCTTATGAACATTTTCCCTCCAAATCCACTTTTAGCACCTCCCCCTCCCCAGAGTCCTTCCCCAGCTGGCTGGGTCCCCCCATCATTTTTTCCAAAGATAGGGTTTGAGAGCTAATTCTGAGACTCTCATTTGTGAATAAAGTAGCTGGTTTTCTCAAAGAAATATCGCCCTTGTGGACAGAAGGGAGGGGCAGGGAGCAGAGAAAGAAAATGTGAGAAAGAGAGGAAGTGACAAAGAAAAGGCTGCAGAGAGATAGAAAAGGTCTTTTCCCTCCAGAAAAAGACCTCCCAGAGGGAGGGGTGGGACGAGCCAGCGGACTGGTCCGCCTGGCCGGGACCAGTTTTGTCCAGCCAGGCCCCGAGGCATCGGAGCCGTCGATCTATGGCCAGGTGAGTTGAGGGCAAATGAGCCTTGAACACACTATTCTGGGTAGGAACAAACACCCTTTCCAGGCAGCCTGTTCTCTGACGGCGGCACGGGGAGGGGCGGGGCTCCAGGGGGGCTCTGCCGACCCGGAATGATCCCTGCGAGGAGGGCTGCGTCCCCAGCCAGGTCTAGAGCCCAGGGGTGACACTGTCATCAAAGCTGCAGAGGCTCAGGCCCAGGGTGAGGCCAGAAATGTGGCCTGGGCAATGGACCAGGCGGAGGGCGAGGCCACAACATTCCCAGCCCCAGTGCCCGACAGTGCGCCCCAGGGCCTTTAGCCCATTGCACTGACCCGAACGGGACCTTTTGCCTTCTTTCGCTTGAACGGTTGGGCCAGGGTCGTGTCTGTACAGAATCACCAAAACAAGCGAACAAACAAACAAAAAACCCTCACATTTTAGTCGAAAAGAAACATGGGCGCTTCTCTCCTGAGCACCAACTGAAGACACTTTGACTAATAGCCTCATAACCCCCGTTCTCTGCTGTATGGCTTTCAAGGCGTCCCCCAAGGTTTCTGCGAATTTGTTGAAGGATTACCCCGAGTTCAGGCTCAGCCCACCACAAACCAGATGGGAGACAGCTCCCTCCCTCCCTCCTCTCTCTCTCTCTCTCTCTCTCTCTCTCTCTTTCCCTCCCTCTCTTTCGGCTCCTTGTACTAAAGATTCTGTAAGTACAGAGGAGGGGTGAACACACAGAGCATCAGGCTTCATCCTGTTCTTAAGAGCCTCCCAGGGCTTCCCTGGTGGTGCAGTGGTTAGGAGTCCACCTGCCAATGCAGGGGAGACGGGTTCGAGCCCTGGTCCGGGAAGATCCCACATGCTGCAGAGCAACTAAGCCTGAGCGCCACAACTACTGAGCCTCTGCGCTAGAGCCCGTGAGCCACAACTACTGAGCCCACGTGCCACAGCTACTGAAGCCTGCGTGCCTAGAGCCCGTACTCTGCAGCAAGAGAGGCCACCGCAATGAGAAACCCGTGCACAGCAAGGAAGAGCAGCCCCCGCTCACCGCAAATAGGGAGAGCCTGTGTGCAGCAAGGAACACCCAACACAGCCAAAAATAAATAAATATATTTAAAAAAAAAAAAAAAAAGAGCCTCCCAGCCCCTTCTCCACATGGAGTATGCCCCTGCCCCTTCATCCCAGGCCACCCAGCCCCTCTCATCCCAGCCTCTTTCCTCCCAGACTCTCCCATCTCCTGGAAATCCTAGTTTTTCTTTGTGTCACAGGAGGAGTGTCAGCTCCCCTGAGTTTCTCTCTCAGCCCCCTTCCAGCCCCTGCTCTGGTCTCAGCCCAGCAAGAGATTTTCCTTAAACCCCACCCATCCCTCTTGGAAAGAAGCTGGGGTTTAAATAAGCAAAAACCCTTCTTTCACACAGAATCCCGAATAGGGCTGGTCTGCAGACCTGACTCCAAATTAGGGCCAGTAATACCTCCCTAAGAACCTGCGAAGGCCCCAGCATGCCCCCCACCTGGATCCCTCACCCGTTCTCCTGCCTGGTCCCCCCAGTATCTCCCCCCTTCATCCCAAATGTCTCAGGTGGTAACGTGCAGTGACCCCAAGCCTGGACCTGAAAGTCCTAGAGGGGCTCACAGAATCTTACAGGATCTTTATTTCATTTCTAAAAATCAAGAAGTTGGAACCACATATAGCACAGGGAACTCTACTCAATATTCTGTAAGAACCTATATGGGAAAATGATCTGAAAAAGAATGGATATATGTATAACTGAACCACTTTGCTGTACACCTGAAACTAACACAACACTGTAAATCAACTATAATATAAAATAAAAATTAAATTAAAAAAAAAAAGAAGTTGGAACCACACGTTTTACATAATTCTTTTCTCCAGAGTTTTATTTTCTCTGTATTTTCTTTTATGTTTTGGGAGTCTGCATGGGGTTGGAAATGCAGATCTTGTAGGTTTTGTATGTCTGAAAAAATCCTCTATTTCACCTTAATTTAAAAAGACTTTTTCCACTTCTAAATTATTGTTGTTGTTGCTACTGTTTCTTCACAAAATTTTAAATATTTTGCTCTACGCTTTGCATTTTTTTCTGAAGAGAAATTTATTGCAATGTCTGATTCATTTTCATACGTAGCATAACTTCTTTCCCCGGCTGCTTTTTACATTTTCTCTTTATTAGTGGTTGTGATCAATTTGATTATAACCTGCCGTGGTGTGGTTTTATCCATGTTTCTTGTGCTGGGGTTCATTGATATTCTTGGTTTTGTGAGTTTATAATCATACTCCAACTTGAAAAATCTCTGGCCATTGTTTCTTCAAATATAGCTTTCATTCTCTTTCTCTCCTTTGAAAATTGCAATTACACTAATGTTAGACTCCAGCTGGTCCCCAACTGACCATGGTTCAACTTACGGTCTTTTGACTTGAAAATAGTACAAAAGTGATATGCATTCAGTAGAAACCATACTTGGAATTTTGAGTTTTGATCTTTTCCCAGGCTGGCAGTATGCAGTACGGTACTCTCTCATAACGCTGGGCAGTGGCAGTGAGCTGTCCGATGGGAGCTTCTCCAAGACCAGCAGGTGGGTCTGACCCAGGCTCCTTTCAAATTACTTGCTTCTGCCCAGGGTCCTGGAGCGTGAGATTTTGTGCGCGCCCTTTAGGAGTGGAGACTGTGTTTCCCGTAGCCCTCTGAGCGCTGGCCTTCAGAGCCAAACATTCTCGGGTCTCATCTTCCCAGTACGGGACCCCAAAGCTGGGGAACCTAGTGTGGAACTCAGACCCCTTGCTCCTTGGGGAGAACCTCTGGAATTGGAATTATTCTCCTGGTCGCCCGCCCCGGGGATATGGGTCTTGACTATGCTGTGTTTCTGCCCCTCCTACGCATCTTATCACGGTTTCTTCTTTATAGATTTTAGTTGTAGAAGATCTTTTCTGCTAGTCTTCAGGACTTTCTCATCAATATTGCTCTGTAAATAGTTGTAATTGTCGTGTGCCCGTGGAAGGAGGTGATCTCAGGATCTTTCTGCTCCGCCATCTTGGCCACACCCCTCTTGTTGATGGTCTTAATGGGGGTTTCCCCTACGTAACAAGATTGGAAACTCCAAGGCTCCAGACCTGAGAGGGGTTGTGCCCTGGGGTTTGCAGCCCAGTGTTCTTTAGTCATGTCTGCAGTGGGAGTGCTGGGAACTGAGACGGGGATTAGCCACTCCTAGCTTTACCCTCCACGGTGGGGTCAGAAGTAAGAGGTGGGTGAGAAAGAGGGAGAGCTGCCATCTCTCTCCTGAGGGTCAGGAAGACTCTGCCCAGCTGCTGCCTAGCCCCCCATCACCCCTGGATTGTTCAGCTGCTCCCCTAGCCCTGCCCGTTCATGCATCGGGAAAACCACACACTTGAGCCCTTTCCACTTCCCGGTGGTTCGGGTGCCTTGGCTAAGGCCCTATTCTCCCCTTGCTTGGTTCCACCAGACTGTCACTGAACACCTGGGGAGCTGTCAGGGTGCATCACACTTGATACTTGGACACTTCCTGTGGAAATTCCCGACCCCTGGTCCAGGAGGTCAAGGGCCAAGGATGGACTGAACCCAGGCCCTGAAAACCATTCATAGAATGAAAATTCATAGATTGAAAACCATTCATAGAGCCCTGCTGCCACACCCTTCCCAGACCTGGAGCCTCTGGGGCCATGGGACACACAGCAAGGCCACAGGGCGTGGCGGTGGGGATAGGGGTTTGGGGTCTGACACCATCCTCACTGTGTTGAGATGGATGGATCCCTTAACCTCTCTGAATCCCAATTCTCTTACCTGCAAAATGGATAAAATAAGATACCTACTTTAGAACCCTATGGAGTTTCCTTAAAAAACTAAAAATAGAGCTACCATCTGATCCTGCAATCCTACTCGTGAGCATGCCTCTGGAGAAAAACATGATTCAAAAAGTTACATGCACCCCAGTGTTCATAACAGCAGTAATCGCAATAGCCAGGACATGGAAGCTACCTAAATGTCCATTGACAGAAGAATGGATAAAGAAGATGTGGTACATATACACAATGGAATACTACTCAGCCATAAAAAAGAATGAAATAATGCCATTTGCAGCAACATGGATGGACCTAGAGATGATCATACTAAGTGAAGTAAGTCAGAAAGAGAAAGACAAATACCATATGATATCACTTATGTGTAGAACCTAAAATATGATACAAATGAACTTATTTACAAAACAGAAATAGAGTCACAGATATAGAAAACAGATTTATGGTTAACAAAGGGGAAAAGGGGGTGGGATAGATTAGGAGTTTCGGATTAACATATACACACCATTATATAAAAAATAGATACACAACAAGGACCTACTGCATAGCACAGGGAACTCTACTCAACACTCTCTAATGACCCATATGGGAATAGAATCTGAGAAAGAGTGGATATAGGTATGTGTATAACTGATTCACTTTGCTGTACACCTGAAACTAACACAACATTGTAAATCTACTCTACTCCAATAAAAATGTTTTTAAAAACAGAAAAAAATAAAATAAAAAGTTCCTGGGAAGGCTTACAGATGGAGCCTCTCAGCTTGAGTGTGAAAGCCTTCGTCATTATTTGTTTCCTCACCATAAGTGCAGTGAAAGTGGAGAGAAACAAGAGGAACCTCAGGGTGGGGTCAGGGAGGGAAAGACCCGGAGTGAGAGGGGGTGGGGTGCAGAAGCCCAGCTGGGCCCACCTCGCAGGTGGCGCGCAGGTGTGGGTTGAGGACCTGGGGTAGTGTCTCCCTGGGGGTGGTCCGGAAGGGTTTCACGGGGGAGGAGACCCCACCTCAGAGTCTGGAAGCAGATGGGGTGAAGCTCCGTGTAAACCGTGAGCTGCTCTCTCAGTTCCCTGCAGTCCTGTGACGGGGCAGCCGCAGGGTGGCCGCAGAGCACACACCTGCTCCCAGGAGGACAGAGACGGCTGGAGAGACACTGATTAGATGGACCCCAGCGAACTCCCTCAGAGGACGGCTGGGCCCACGCCCTTCACACCAGCTTCCACGGGCCCTTCGGACCAGGGCACCTGTTCCCCCCTCAGAGCCTTCACACGGGCTCTTGTGTCCTCTGCTCACTAGATCCTTCTAGATCTTTCCTGGACTTCTCAGCTCAAATGTCACCCCCTCAGGGAGAACTTTCTGGCTCCTCCACAACTGAAACAAGCTCTCTCTCCACTCAGAGTGCCCTTTCCTCTCCTTCATGGCTCTGATATAATTTGCAGTTAGAGATTCATTTGCTTGTGGGGACGATTGTACTTATGGGAAATTCATCCAGGCCCAGTGAAGGGGAGGTCTCAGGGAGAGGGCCTGATGCCCTGCTTTGGGGCCAGAACTTGAAAAAGCACAAGCCCAAGGAAGGGGCTCTGAGCGAGCCCCAGGACAGCGGCTGGACCTGCTGGACAGTGGGCTGCACTCAGGGACCCTGCAGTATAAGTTGTCCGTGGAGCTACACAAGCCTTTCAGCGCCCAGAGGCAACCCTAGAAAAAGAAAGGGAACCCTGAACGAACGGCGATCCACCAAGGATGTACTCTCCCAATGAAATGAAGTTTCAAAATAGAAATGAATAGGAATTAAAGAAAACTAACGAATTGAGAGAATGAAATTCACGCCTGTCTCCTCTCCCGACTTGGCTATGGTCTGAATCCTGCACTCGGCCACGAGTCCCATCATGGTGGATGATGGAACCTTCGTAACCACTGTATTTTCAGATCAAGCACTGCGCCTGCCACATAGTCTGCCCCCAGTATATATTTTGTGGGGTGCCTGCGTGGGATGGGTGCGTGGCACAGGGCACCTCCTCCCCCACAAGCCCACCACCCCAGAGTAAGTCTCCTTGTTCTTGGGACCAATGTCCTGCCCCTCAGAACATGGGCCAGCATGTGTGAAGCCCCCTGCAGACCGCTTTTCTGGGGACCTGCCTCGGGGGCTTGGCCCAGACATGGTGCCTGGGGCTTCTGAGAGGCAGGTGACAGACCGGGCTGAGCTGGGAACGAAGGGACCGAGTTACCACTGAGAAGTTGGGCCTGCCAGGACAGGGGCTCAGGCCAAGTCAGGGAATGTGTCACCAGAGATCGGGGGCATGGGGGGGAGCACAGAGCGCGCTCCAGGGCTCCTGGGACCCGAGCTCCAAGGCCACATGTCAGGCTGTGCTTCCCATGGAGGCCAGGGCTCTGGCCAAGGGCAGAGAAGTACCGGAAGAGGCTAGGTCGGCCCCTGGGCTGTAGGAAATGAACAAAGTGGCCATAAAGCAGCCAGTGGTGCAGAAGGCTGGGTAATAGCGTGGAGTGGGAGCGGTTCACCAGCCCTGAGCCCTGAAGCACGTTTCTGAGCCTCCGTTTGCTGCCACCCTTCTCTCCTGTGCCTTGTGATGCTGAGGCTGTGATGCTGAAACCACATTTCTGCATCGCCAGCTGGCGCTATTTTAGGCTCAGCCCATAAGGGGCGCTGGAGGGAGGATGCAGGGCCGGCAGAGGAGGACAGGACTTGCTCCTTCCCTGTCTGCTTTCCATCACTCCAGCCACACTGCTTCACCCCAGGGCAGGAGCTCCTTCCCATAGCAGCAGCGGGATCCAGTCTGCAGTTTCCCAGGCTTCGTAGAACCTAGCCCCTTGGTGCTTCATCTCAGAGACTCAGCCCCAGACCAGCAGCATCTCCCACACTCCAGAGATCTGAGCGTCAGCTCCACAGGCCCTCTCCTCCAATTACAATTTAATTAATTAGGTAAAATTATTAAGTTTTAATAATTCTAATCTCTTCCATCCCTTCGCCAGCCCCAGGGTACTAGCTGCTTCCAGCAGTTACTACCTTGGCAATAACTTAGTTTCCTTCTTACTTTTTCAGTTACCTAATTAACAACTTTATACCTGGTTAACCCTTTTTTTTTGGTTGCATTGGATTCTTAACCACTGCAGCACCAGGGAAGTCCCCCTGGTTAACACTTTTTAAATGAATTTCTCGTTGTATAAATATGGTTTCTATCTCCTGACGGGGTCCTGACTGATCCTTTAGGGTACTGAAACATGCTTCTTATTGTTTGTTTGTTTGGTTGTTTGTTTTTGATTTTGAGGATGAAGTTAGACAGCTTTTACACGGTGACCGGCATGTAAAAAGTCATCAATTCACGTTAGTCCTGTCCTTCCTTCTGGAACATTCTTAGAGTCATATGGTGCCAAATTGTTTTCAAAAATCTTAATTTTTTCCTTACTGAAATGTCTAAAAGTACAGGTTTGGAAACAAATAGATTTGTGCTTTGCTGCTTTCTCTGTTACTTTGGACAACTTTCTTCATGTCTTGAAGCCTCATCTATCAAGTGGAAATGACAGGAATAGCACTTATATAGTTGCCGTAAAGATTATATCAGTAATGTTTGTTGACTGTGCCTGGCACAGAGCAGCAGTCGGAAAATTATACCAGTTATGGTCGTTCCCTCAACAATTACTTTTGTAGCCTACTTTCAAACTGCCTCTCCTTCGTAAACACACTTTCCAGATGAGTGTCTGTTAAAACTCTGGTGCACAGAGCAGAATGCAATACTGCACCCAAGGGGCTGACCAGAGTGGAGGGGGCAGGTCATCACTTCTTATGGTCGAAATGTTCTGCTCTCTTTAATGGGAACTGAAATCACAGCCTGTGACCACTTTATTTGGAAGCGATGTCCCCACTTCTTTTGCATCTCCCGTATGGTAATACTTTTGTATCAGTCTTGGTTCTTATTTGGGATCAACAGAAAAGATTAAGAGCTGAACCGTGCAAACCAAAAAAATAGTCAACACACACCGGAATTCTTAGAAGACGGTGGTGGTATTTTTAAATCTTCCCAAATTGTCTCACAGAGCAACGAAGATAGCAAAACTGAAGACCCACGGACAACATCTGCAACAAAACTAGGTGGTGAGATCTCCCCAGTATTCTCCTGATACGAGGAGGTGGGAACAACCCACTGGTAGCTAAGCTACAAGGACTGCATGGTGCATAGGGCGACATCTGGGCTCCTAAGACAGAAGAAGCCCCAAGTCACTAGGATGAACTAACTGGAAAGTGCTGTGGGCCATTCTGAGAACTAGGTTTTGAAGGATCCAACCAGGAGGCAAGTGCAATGGGTCCATATGACAGAGCTGATAGCACTGGAGCACTATGGGCCCTTGAACTCATGAAATGTAACAAATCAGGGACTTCCCTGGCAGTCCGGTGGTTAAGACTTCGCCTTCCAATGCAGGGGACGTGGGTTCAATCCCTGGCCGGGGAGCTAAGATCCCACATGCCTCGGGGCCAAAAAACCAAAAGTCATAAACCAGAAGCAATATTGTAACAAATTCAATCAAGACTTTAAAAATGGTCCACATCAAAAAAAAAATCTTTAAAACAAACAAACAAATCAAAGCTCTTTTCCAAAGCAGAGATCCAAACTGAGAAGAAACAGATAGAAGCAGAATCCAAATTGAGCAGGATAAGGAGAGTAGAAGCAAAGGAAAGAAAGGTCCAGATAAAAGCAGGGGGGGGGGGTTCCCTGGTGGCACAGTGGTTAAGAATCTGCCTGCCAATGCAAGGGATAGGGGTTCGAGACCTGGTCCAGGAAGATCCCACATGCAGCAGAGCAACTAAGCCCGTGCGCCACAGCTACTGAGCCTGCACTCTAGAGCCCGTGAGCCACAACTACTGAGCCTGTGTGCCACAACTACTGAAGCCCGCACACCTAGAGTCCGTGCTCCGCAACAAGAGAAGCCACCACAATGAGAAGCCTGCGCACCACAAACAAGAGTAAACCCCGCTTGCTGCAACTAGAGAAAGCCCGCACACAGCAATGAAGACCCAACACAGCCAAAAATAAATAAATAAATTTTTTTTTATTTTAAAAATTAAAAAAAAAATGCAGAAGAGGGGAAGAGAGTAGTCGGATCTCCAAGAGTGTGAGGCCATGCTTTTAATCATTTTGTGAAAACAACATAAGAGGAAGCTATAGGGAGAAGAGACCAGAGGCCCATCTTGGGATCTGACAAGATGGCCGGGCTACCCCATGGGATTTTCAAGGAAACCCAGCATTTGCTGGTTGGACCAGTTCCCAGCATCAAAGCAGAACCAGATGAGAGCAACACGCATTATTTTCATGTGGTCCTTGCTGGACCCCAGGGTTACCCCTTTGAGGTGGGGACTTTTTTTTAATTAATTAATTTATTTATTTATGGCTGTGTTGTGTCTTCATTTCTGTGCGAGGGCTTTCTCCAGTTGAGGCGAGCGGGGGCCACTCTTCATCGCGGTGCGCAGGCCTCTCACTGTCGCAGCCTCTCTTGTTGCAGAGCACAGGCTCCAGATGTGCAGGCTCAGTAGTTGTGGCTCACGGGCCCAGTTGCTCCACGGCATGTGGGATCCTCCCAGACCAGGGCTCGAACCCGTGTCCCCTGCATTGGCAGGCGGATTCTCAACCACTGTGCCACCAGGGAAGCCCGAGGTGGGGACTTTTAAACTTGAACTCTTCCTTCCAGATGAATACCCAGTGGCAGCCCCTGAAGTATGTTTCATGACCAGAATTTGTCATCCTAATGTAGACAAGTTGGGAAGAATATGTTTAGAAATTTTGAGCGGTCCCCAGCACTGCAGATCCGCACAGTTCTGCTATCGATCAAGCCTTTGTTAAGTGCTTCCAATCCAGCTGATCCATTAGCAAATGATGTGTCGGAGCAGTGGAAGAGCAACAAAGCCCAAGCCATAGAAACAGCTAGAGCATGGACTAGGCTATATGCCAGGAATAATGTTTAAATCCATCTGATCATCAGGTGTGCATCACTTCTCCTGTTCTGCCAAGACTTCTTCCTTTTTGTTTCCATTTAATGGACATAGTCTTAGAAACACGGCACAATAAAAGCCATTAGCATTTATTACATTAGCAGATCTAGGTCTGGTCCTGATCCACTGCTGTAAAACACGAGCAGAGACTAGAAGTATCACCTGGATTGCTGCGAAACATCTAGAAACAGTGGCGCCTCTCTGCTTTTATTCGTTTCCCCCAACAAGGGTTAAGTATAAAGCGCTGTGAATGAAGAGAGTTGTCAGGGTTAGCTGCAAGGATGTGGGTGTTTTTTTTTTATTATTTTTTTTGGGGGGGGAGGTAGTTTTATGTTTATTTTATGGGCTCCTTTCCCTCCTTTTATGATGATCTAATTGTACTGGTTAAAAGCAGCTAACCAGTTCTTTAGAATATGCTAGTTATTCAGATGCTGTAGATGGACAAGCTTCATTGTTTGAACCAACACGGGAACATTAAACAAACATCACAGCCCTCACTAATAACATTGTGACTTTGCTGTCAAGTGTAGAATCCTCCCTTCAAGTAAAAGCTTATGACCATTTTGTATGGCTTGTCTGGAAACTTCTGTAAATCTTATGTTTCAGTAAAATATTTTTTGTTCCAAGAAAAAAAACCAGGGAACTCTACAAGGATGAAGCCAAAAAAGGTATTCTGACACACATTTACATGCTAAAAGCAAGAAAAATGCATTGCAGATAAAAAGTGAGCAACAGAAAAAAAAAAATCAAATCCCATAAGAAGATAATTCTGAGGAAACAGGAGAATGGGGAGTATTATATGTATATATAATAATATAGAAGAACCAGAGAATAAATATCCCCCCAGACAATAAAACACACCAGAAAGACATGTATACAAGAGATAGAAGTTATAATCCAATATTAAAAAGCAAGCTAAAATGTATTATGAAAATGATAAAAATTATTAAAGAAAAGTATAAATTAAAATTAGAAAATCTTACAAATGAGGTGACTAGAGACTAGGAAGCTTTGAAAAGAGAAGTGACAGAACTTGGGACATAACTAGAAAAAAGAAAAAAATCTTTTAAAAATGAAGACTAAAGTAGAAGGAACACAAGAAAGAACAAACACAATAATGCCTTAAGATAAAGACAAGATGGAAAGGAAGACATATTTTTTAAACTATTTTAAAAGAGATAATAAGGACTGAAAGAAAAATGATAGATGTAAAAGATAAAGCAAAGAAGATACAACATATGTATAATAATGGACTTTTCAAGAAAGTCCATGAAAGCAAGGCAAAAGAACAGAGACTAAAATATATAATTTGAGAGAACATTCCTGAAATAAAAGAATTTGTGACTACATAGTGCAAGAGCGTATCACAATCCTAGAGAAAGTAACCTATATGGCCAATTTCAAGATATAGTCCGGTAAAATTATTGGACTTTATGAAAAAATTATTTTAGGCATCCTGGCAAAAAGACCAAGTTACTTAAAAGGGAAATATAACCACATCATCATCAGACTTTTTGATAGCAATTCTTCATGCCAGAAGACAATGGAATAACATATCCGACACATTCAAACAATATGTCACAGATTTTACATCAACCTAATAAACCTCTATGTAAAAAGACCATAGAAAAATGTTATGAACATGATAACATGGGGAATACTGTCCTACAAGCCCTTCCTGAGGGGCCACCTAAGGAATAAGCTTTCCCAAAACACTGGAAGGGCATGATGGACTAATAGGGACCAAATTTACCCTTCCACCTTGAACACCCAAAATACAAAACAAAATGTGTGAAACTGGTTTTCAGACGTTTAAACCATCAACCAGCCCTGTGACCAGGGACAAGTACTAACCTCTCTAAGTTCCCAGTTTCCTCTTCTATGAAAGGAAAGACTTGGCTGTCCTAACTTCATATGGTTGTTGTGAGACAAAAATCAGATTATACATGTCGTGTGCTTACCATAGGCCCTGGCAGGGTTCTGGGTACCTAGTAGATATTAGTTTTATCCTTACTCTGCAGACTGAGGAGATAGGAGGGTCACAGATACTAAGTAAGTCGCCAAGGACATACAGCTAGAAAGTGGCAACACCCATGCTCCTGACATGGTCTCTCTCTGTCTGGTCCACAAGGAGACCGCACACAATTTTACCACATGCCCTAGTGAGGTTCAGATAGGCTTTGTCTTTTGCATTCCTTGCTCACCAATATTTAAAGCCTGGCCTGAGAAAGACAAGCTGGCACAGGAAATTAAGAAAAAGTGTCAGAGAATTTCCCGTCTTGACTATTCCTCTTTTCATCTAGGCTGCCCTGGACGTCAGAGAGGAGAATGACCAGAACCAAGTAGGGTCATAAATAAGGAGCAAATTAGTAGAACAAATAAACTGATAAATGAATGAACAGACAATTAGCCCAGACACTGCAACATTATCCAGGGTCCAGATCCAAAGTGATGTTGGCTCTGGCCCGGCATAGTGACAACTTCCATTGCCATGGCGATCCTGGGGAATTTTTCTCTGCTCTTCAAAGAAGTTTGACCCCTCCATGATACGTGGGGACATTTCCAATGTCAGAAATTATAACCAACTGTAAAACATGTATTAAATCCAGGCAACAGCCACCTCTGTTGTATAAACATGTCAGGAAGGAAAGCGAGTGCCCAGAGATGCTGGCTGTAAAATCCAAGGCCAAACCCAGCTCTACCCTGTTCTGCCGCCTGTCCCAGCTCCTGGGAGGTGCCTCTGGCTTTTTCATGCACTAAGACTTTATGGGAATGACTCAGATTCCCGCCCCTTCCCTAGAACCATCAGTACTGAAAGACTCACGTAGTCACCCTTGAACCCAACTGCGCCAAACTGATAATAATTATTTACCTACGTGCTGCTGGGGAAATCAAAAACCAGCAAGTTCTTTCATCTGCCACGTGCAGATGTTTTCTTTTTGCCCCAAACCAAGGGCTGGAAATCCAAAGAGAGGGGAAAACCATCTTCTTTCTTAAGTAACTCAGCTCCAGAAGGGTGTCCAGCCCTCCAGGCACACCCCTCCCCACTTTGGTTTTCTTATTATTCATGAGTTCAAGGGAGCAGCCCTTTCACTTCAAGATTTTTTCCTTTGTATCCGCAACGTGGCTAACTGTGGCACAAGGCCCCTGGCTTCCGGCCTGTCTCGGCTTTCGACATGCCTTCCTCACTAAGCTTCCTTTCTAGTGTTTTATTTGACTCCCCCTTTCACTTCGAGGCCACTGTAAGGTTACTAATTGGCCTAATTTCAATATTGTTGTGTGTCAGGGAACAGGTAGGACCAAGAAGACGGAGAGATTGGGGAACAGCCAGTGGGTGGAGCAGTCAGAACACACACGTTTATAGATTACGTTTGCCATCTTCTATGGGCATGGTTCACGGTGCCCAAACCAATTACACTAGTAACATCAAAGACCACTGATCACAGATCACCATAACAAATATAATAGTGATGAAAAAGTTTGAAATATTGCAAAGATTACCAAAATGTGACACGGAGGCATGAACTGAGCAAATACTGTTGGAAAAATGGCAGCACCAATAGTCTTGTTTGACACGGGGTTGCCACAAACATTCAATTTATTTTTTAAAAAGCACACGAGGGCTTCCCTGGTGGCACAGTGGTTGAGAGTCCGCCTGCCGATGCAGGGGACGCGGGTTCGTGTCCCGGTCCGGGAGGATCCCACATGCCGCGGAGCGGCTGGGCCCGTGAGCCATGGCCACTGAGCCTGCGCGTCCGGAGCCTGTGCTCCGCAACGGGAGAAGCCACAACAGTGAAAGGCCTGCGTACCGCCCAAAAAAAAGCACACGGAAACAAAGCGCAGTAAAACAAGGTACGCCTGTACTGTGCACTGGATGCTGTGAGGGATAAAAAGGTGAAAAATACAAAGTCTTATTCCTCAAGGAACTCATGCTTTTTTCTGGGAGAGGAAATATAAACCTTTGGAAATTTCAACCAAGAAACAAGATTAAAAAAAATTTTTTTTTCTTCCAGGTTAATTGCGATATCATTGACATACAGCACTGTACACGTTTAAGGTGTACAGCATAACGATTTGACTTACATATGTCATGAAATGATTATCAAGGTCAGTTCAGTGAACATCCACCGTCTCATACACATATAAAATTAAAGAAATAGAAAAAAATATTTTTCCTTGTGATGAGAACTCTTAGGATTTACCCTCTTAACAACTTTCATACATAACACACAGCAGTGTTCATTAAGTTAACCATGGTGTACATGCCCCGGGGAGGCATTCGGTGGGCGATACGTCAGGGTGGAGGGCAGCATTCCTGGCCCCGGGGGGTGTAATCCGTTTGAGGGAAAGAGTATTTGCTCGCCTGGAACAGTTGGTATCATGCAAGGGAAATATGTGTGTTGAGTGAACAACAGAGACCTGACCCAACTCTGGCTGCTAGGGAGCTCAGAATTGGCAAGAAGGTGAGAGAACAAAGCTCAGGAAGTGGGCAGGCGCCAAAGGAGGCCAGGAGCGAAAAACAGAGCCAAGTCACAGCCCCAGGTGCTCTGGGCAAGGTCCACCCCACCACGGCTGGCCTGCAGGACTACTGCTCACAGACGCAGCCATGGGGAACAGAGTCCAACTCTCCCTTTGAATGATGTCACTGCTTAAGATTCTGAGCCCTGGCTGGGAGTGTCCTTTTGGCCAAGCCTGGTCAATATGCCCAGGAACTAGGTGAGGGTACACCTGCCCCCTTTCACAGCGGGCAGCTTATTTCCTGCCAGTATCACATTAAAGGGGTTTTCCTCTCAAATAGGGCGAGGGGCAAGTCTGCTGGACAGTCCACTTCCCACCCCAATAACAGTATCCCCTGCAGTGCTTAAGAGCTGAAGAGAATGGCCTAGAGGCCGTGGGATCTAGTTATCTAGAGGAGGGGCCCAGGCCAGCGCTGGAAGGACTCAAGAGGGCTTCATGGAAGAGGTGTGTCTTGACGTTGGCCTCCCAGAGAGGATGTGGCCCCTGTTCTGTCCGTGATGCTTGGCCTGACCTAGAGAGTCACCTTGCAGGGTCTCTGTGTCATGGTCACAAGTCCCCCAGCCCCCGGCACTGGGCTGAGAGCCAGGCCTGCCCAGCCTCCAGCTTCACTGGCTCCATTTCACAGATGAGGAAACTGAAGCTTAGAAAGTCACGTGCGTTGGATAGAGGAGGCTGACGTGGGAACCCAGGCCTGTGCGACCAGTACCCCCCCACCCTTTGCCCGAAGCCTGACGCCTCCCAGCACGCTGAGAATAGCAGGGACACTGCACTTCACTCCGGCTCCACATTTTTCTTAGGAGTTCCTGCATCCTTCATGCCAACCCTATGAGACCGCGAGGGCCACGTGATTACCCTGTTGAGTAGCTGAGGAGCCCAAGGCCAAGGTCAGCCAGCTTTCACACCTGGTGAAGGCTCTCCACCCTGATCCAGCCCGAGAGCTACCTTCCTCCCCGTGACCCTGTCGCTGGAGGCTGTGGGGAGAGCGGCTTGGGGAACAGATCCCACGAAGCTGTGCCTGTCCGCGTGGTGTGAGCCACACCTAGCCCGCCCCCGGAACTCGTGGTTGAAAGTGCGGAGGGGCCCCGTCTAGGGGAACAATGCGTATTGATGATCCTGGCAGCGGCAGCTGGCAGGCACCCGAGGCAGTTTGGTCTGGGGTTTGGGGTAGGTTTTACTTGGATGCCGAAGCCCAGTTACTCATCATTCTCGCTCTAGGCCCCTGGGCTACCCGAGGTCCAGTGGGAACAGCTCCACAGCCCAGGACGTGGGCTGTCCGCTCCCCAGCCCCCGGCCCCTCTCCTCCCGGGACTGACTCATATCACGGCACTGGCTGGGCCTGGGCTGGCCTGACACCCCTCCAAAGGCTGGGACGGGGGCCTGGACACTGGGCTCCGACCTCCTGTAGCCCTGGAGCAGGGTGGGGGGCATCCTTCTTTATATGGGGTGCACACACCTGAGAACTTTCCAGAGAGGGCTGTCTTCATGCTCCACTCCTGGCCACCTATCTGTCGCTCCAAAAATTCTCTCTATGTATAACACACACACACACACACACACACACACACACACACACACACACAGACGCTACACTTACACCCAGAGCCAGGCAACCTTCTTTCTGCCTGCCACCTGCCGGGGACCGTGGTCACCTCAGTGGTCTGAGTGTCACGTGATCTCACGCCAGTCCCCAGCCACCAAGGCATGGCCTTTCACGTCCCCTCTCAATGTCCCCAGCTGTATGATAAGGAGACCGGACACATCAGCCACTTTGTCTGCACAGCTCTCTGGACCTCACCTGCCTCTTGATCCAGCCACCTGGGCACCTCTGCGGGGACCAGCTCTGAGTTCTCGTCCACTGAGCACACCTTGCCGGGCAGACACGCACTGACAACAGGAAAGGGTGGGATACAGGGACCTGAGGGTAAATCTCCCTCCTCTCTCCCCCAGGCAGAGTGTGTGCGGCTCTCAGAGCCAGGACCCAGTGGTCTGCCATCAATCCCACGCGAGCATCCGTTCTCCATCCCAGCCCGTTCACTCTCCTGTCCATCGCTCCATCTCCCAGGGGGTCACACTCCCCCAAAAAGGTCTCACACAGAGGCCAGGAGCCTCAGTCTCTGCTTGGGTGAACCCAGGTCAAGATAGTGGGGGCCTCTATTCTGTCACACAGGAAGGGTGTTCTTTAAAATAAAACAATGTCAAGGCCGGGGTTTTACTCATGCTGCACCTGCTGTGCGTCCTCGCCTCCTTGATTCACTGGGTAACTGATTCTCGCTGACCCTTCTTTCCTTCCTTCCTCTGCGTAATGAGGCTGAACCCTTGCAGAACTGCTCCCAGGATGAAATGAAACAATGCATCCAATGCACTGTGAGCAATGCCCAGTGTCCAGTAGGTGCTCAAGAGGACCTTTCCAGCTGTCCCTCGGGAGGTGCTGCCTCGCTGGCTGCCCTGATGGCAGAGGGACCCACGTCCACCCAGGTCCCACACGCCTCCCTCCTCCGCCAGCCCCCAGATCTGGCGTTCGCAGGCTGCATGGTGCGTGCCCAGAACCGGGGCCGAGACTCCGGCAGGCGCTCAAGATCAACAAGCATCAGGTTTCCTGGTTGAGGACACGCACGTACACCATGTTCCCTCTCTCCAGAAGGACGTGGCAGCCCCAGAGCCAGCCTTGTGCTCCTCTGTCACCCTGACCCTCTCCCACGCCCCTGCCCTCGGTTTCCCCCCAGCTGCCTGGGCCCGTTCACCTGAGCAAACCCAGAGCAGCTCCGAGGTGTTTCTCGGTGCAGCAGCCCCATCCCAGAGGGACGAGCGCCAGAGATAACTGTCTGCTCGCCCTGAGCCGGCCTCTAATCCTGGGCTCACAAGGCTCCGGGGACTTGGCTCTGCTGGGATCTCTGACAGCATCGCCATTCATCTCTGGAGGTCAAGGCCGGGTGGGGACGGTGGGAGGCTGGCAGTGAAGGAACTCCAGGATGGCGGGAGGCGAGTGCCCCTGGCCAGGTTGTCAGATACGAGCACTGCTCCCCCAGCCATCTGGACAAAGCTGCAGGTTGCCCAGTAAGTGGAAGGCCAGGGCCCTGGGAAGGCCTTGGCCTTGGGAAGTTGGTGTCATCACCAAACAGCCTGGGAGAAAACTCACAAGAGGCCGTCAGCCCTTTACTGGCAGGTGCGGTGGGAGCCGAGGCGGGGAAGCAGCGGGTCCCGGGGGTCCCAGAGGGTCAAGTTCTATAAACTCTGACTCCAATTTCCACATCCCACAAGATGGGCAAATGCGTGAAGTAAAACTGACCCTCTGGCCTGGCTCTAAGATTAATCTGGATCTAAACCTTACCCTTATCCAGGAGGCCAAGTCTGGTCCTGACCCAGACCTGGACTTGAACCCTAATGGGATCCAGTCTGCAGGCAGATCTCGATCTTTACCCACATGGAGGGCTCAAGAAACCCTTGTGTGATGAGTAACCAAATCGAACTCAGAAACCCTCTAGAGAAAGACTCTGGAAAAAGTAAAGCAGATTCAAAGAGCGGCTCCTCTGTAGGAAACCCACCTGCAGCCCCAGACCACAGCCGAAGACAGTGGCAGGGACTCAGGTGTCTGGGAGAGACACGTCCCTTCAGTGCTTCCGGAAATGGGCTGAGGGTCCCCAGGGAACCTGGGGTCAGTTAGGGTGTCGGGAGCAGTGGACGAGAGCAACTGGGCTTCTGTCCTCTGGGGGGCTCCTCCTCTCCCTGGAGGTCTCACTGCCCACCCTGACCAGCCATTGATCATCCGCACCCCCGTGGGAACCCCTGCCAGGGCCGGGACCCATTCTGGGCACTCAGGGACGAAACACACGCAGATCCTGCCCTCAGGAACCCAGCTGCAGTGGGAGGAAATTTATCCCCTTGTTCACTCAACAGGCACTGCACATCTTTTGTAGTTCTCAAGCTCACGGGCAAGAGTCCCACAGCGCGAGACTTTGGAAATCTGATTTAGGGGACACCCCACTCACAGCTCCGTCTCTCGGGATGGGCTCATATGTGTAAACCTTCAGGCCTATGCATTCGTCTATGATGAGCAGTCCTGGGACATGATGGAAACCACTCTTGGCCTGTGACAGTGCCTTCTCCCCCAGAGCAGACCTTCGTCAGAAAACCAACAACCATTCGTGAGTTGGAGCATGAATGTGGCACAGAGAGAGCTGGATAAGCTGATGCGTCCAGAATTCTGAAAGGGCATTGACTAAGAAGCCTCCTTCTCGTGGGCATTGCTGGGGTGGGCACTGCCAGTGTTTGCTTCCGTGACACTCCCCTTCTGAATGGCTGTGACAGTAACATTCCTTCTTTAGATGTTGTACAAGACAAGAATACATTTGGCTTCAAATTCTCTGAGAGGCTTTTCCTTTATGCTTATTGCCTCATGGTGACAAAATGGCTGCTGCCCCTCCAAGCCTCACAGCAACATTCCAGCATCCCCTCCACAAACCCTGACAGAGGGAAGCAGGAAGGCTAGAGGGAAAGGCACCAGCTTTGGAGCTGGCCAGCCCTGAAGCCAAGTCCCAACCCTCTGCTCTGGCAGCTTCACCCCTCTCGGAGTCTCCATTTCTTCAAACCCGCAGGCTTTGGGGGAGGTTAGCACGTCATGGGGTTAAGTGGAAGGCTTCCTGGAGGAGGGGATGACTGAGCTGAGTGGTGAGGGAAGTGGAGGGTAGGAGTCAGCCTGCATGGGTGGGTGGAGGAGCTCAGGGAAGCACAGCAGCTCCTGGGGCTGCCGTGGAAGGAAGGGAGAGGTCAAATGTGAGGGTGGATGGTGGGCAGGGCTGGATCACAGAGGGCTGGAGGGTCAGGCGAGGGAAGGCTGGCCTCCTCCCGCCCCTAGGAAGGATCTGTGCTGTCCCTGAATTCTCGAGGTGATGGCTCATGTTTGCACAGCACCCACGAGTTGGGGCTGCTCGGAACTGTTTACTTGCATTAACTCATTTACCTGGTACAGCCCTGCTCTGAGGTGAGGACTCTTCTCACCTCTATATTACCGATGAGAGAATTGAGCAGGGAGGGCAAGGCAGTTGTCCAAGGTCACACAGCGAGTCAGTGGCACCCAGGCTGTCTGGTTCCAGAGCACAGGCTCCTAGCCTCTACCCCGCTCAGCACAGAAACACCTTTGGGTGGCTGCGGCCTGGGATGGGAGCAGCCCGGCGCTGCGACCTCTGATCACCTTGATTCTGCCTGAACTTCAAAGAGGCACCTCTCCACTGCCAGCCAGGTGAGGATGCCGCTGACCCAGCCCTTCAAACCAAAGTCGTAAAAGGCAGCTTGTCTCCCAGGGGCAATGCAGCTGGCGCCAAGCCCCGAGGGGTGGGCTACGGGCCAGGGACTTGGTATGGCTCCAGGACATCACAGAGCAATTTGCAACACCTTCAAATCTCCCGGAGCAGCCAAGAGGCAGGTGAGGCGCAGGCCTGCGGGAGGAGGGCCAGGTGTCGGTCTACCTGGGGATGGGGTTGGGGGGAAGGGCCCTGGCAGCCCACCCCTCCCATCAGCACACCTACATTCTCCCCCATGCAGCGCAGTGCCTGGGGCCCCCATGGCCGGGTACCAGCCTCTGCAGTCCTGCCTACGACCTCCGTCAGCACCCCAACTTGGTCCCCTGGCTGGAGCTCCCCGCTTTCCCCTCCTCAGTAATTCCATGTGCAGGCGTCTCTGTAGGATGGGAGCACACACGTAGGCAGGGAGTGTGGCCGTGACCTGCCCGCCAGGAGCGCCCATTACCTTCAGCACAGTGGGCTCAGACTGGGTTACCCGCCTCGGAGCAGATGCAGGGGGTCGTAACTGTGGATGGTTTAAAGGCCTCAGATAAGACAACTGATACTTCCCCAGGGTCTGCTACAGGCCAGGCGCTATCGTATGGGTTTACCTCCCTCAGACACCTACCGAGTACCTACTAAGTGCCAGGCACCCTGGCAGGAGCGTCCAGGTGAGCCAGACCCAGGCACCGACCATCCCAGCTAACTCCCACCACGAACTACAAGGGATAGACTGCCATTCAGGCTTTAGAGGAGTGAAACTGAGGCTTAGAGACGCCAAGCAAGTTGTTCAAGCTCACACAGCAGCCATGGTAGGATTTGAACCCCATTCTGAACACCTCCAAGTTCTCGTGCTCAGCCCCAGGGCACAGGGCAGGGAGGACAGTGCCAGGCAGCTGGAGCAGGAAGGCTGTGTGTAGATATGGTAGGAGTGGGCCCTCTGCGCAGAACGGTGACTCACCCACTGGGAGACGTCAACGCAGGTTACACAACAGGCCCGGCCTGTGCCAGACCCTTATTCTCACTCACTTTCTTCTGTTCCTTCCCTGCCCTTCCACTCCCTGTTCCTTGGGCTCCTTGAGTACATTCTGTTCTTGCTGAACTGAGCAGGGTGACCGGGTTAGCCCCGAGGACCGAGGACCCTCAACCACCGGGATGATCGCCGTGGCCTCCCGAGGGACCCGGGAGACAGGGGCTAAGGTGAGCACCAGAGCCCAAGCTGCCCAGGCCGCAAGTCTGCATGGCTCCCCCGCTTTTCAGGTGAAGTTCAACACTCAGCTTAGCTCCAGGCCTGTTCGATTGCTGGGGCTGCCTGCTCTGCAGTCTGGCCTCCCCCTCCCCTCCCGGGCCCTCAGCACAGAAGTGCTTCTCAGACACACTAGCCATCTCCGCATCCCTGGGCCGCCCACCCTGCTGCCTGCAATTTCCTAATGTGGATCATTGTACTGTGGTTATGTCAAAGAACGTCCTTGCATTTAGGAAGCACTCACTGAACTATTTAGAGGTAAAACTCATCATATCTGCAACTTACTTTGAGACGCTTTAGAAAAAATAAATTTCGAGAGATATAGATAAATGATGCAGAAGAGGATAGATGGTGGATAGACAGGTGAGACAGGGTGGCGGGGACACTTGGAAAGGCCCAGGCTTGCCATCCTTTCACTCGGGATGTGCTCTACACTGGGCACCTACCTGTCTGCGCTCTGCTCCAGGTACGGGTGACCCAGCAATGAATGAAGCAAAGCCCGCCTCCCAGGGACCGGCTGTCCTGCTGCAGGATACTGGCAGCCCCGCACAGCACGGGGGTCTACAGCGCGCCCTAGTGGTGGAGAGAAAATGAATCTGATTAGCGGACCCTGGGGAGAAGTAGAAGGCGCTGGTCCAGCCCCTAGAGGCTGAGCAGATGGCGGAATCAAGGCCTCCAGCTGGGACGCTGGGCCAGACCCTATTCTCAAGTTGCCACCAGGGAGGTGGCGCTGGGGGACCCTCCCCTGCCTCCTTTGAAAGGTACCCATGCCCTTGTCTGGAGGTGTTAGGGAACCATTGACTGAAACTGCCCGCCTTGGCCAGGCACGGTGATGGCCATGTGCATGAGTTGTCTCACAACAAAAGGTCCCCATAAGGAACATGGCTCTGCTGCCAAAAACTAACTGGAAGAATTCGGGAGGGGCCCAAAGGAGGGAGGAGATGCCAGCCCATAATATGTCCTGCCAGCCTCCCAGACTTCTCCTTGCTGGAACCCATCTTGCCTGAGCGATGCATGAGCCACCAGGAAGGATCCTGAGTCAGACCAAACACGGGCCAAGCAAGGTGATTGGCCAGAGACAACCCGGAAACTAACCCCATCACCATAAAACCAGAGGCTGCGAGCCACGTGGCAGAGCAGCTCTCCTGGGTTCCCTTACCCTGCTGCTCTCTGCCCGGGTGGGCGCCACTTCCCAATAAAGTCTCTTTCTTCGTCAGCATGTGTGTCTCTTCGGACAATTCATTTCTGAGTGTTAGACAACAGCCCACTCTCGGGCCCGGGAAGGGGTTCCCCTTCCTGCAACAGAGGGAAGTCACGTGGGCCTTCCACCCCCTGTCCGAATGGCCTTGGGTAAAGGCAAAGGGGGATCTCGGCTGCGGCCCCTCTTACCATCCCCTGCCCTACCAGCACTGTCTTCCTCCACACACAGCACAAGACCTCTGGTCTTCCCCAAGGTCATAGCCAAGGTCAGCCACAGGTGAGGTGTTTTCCTCAATGGACTTGAGGACTCCCACCCTGCCACCCTTGGAATAGTCACTTCAGAGCATCATCATGCGGGGATTAGGGTCCAAAGCGGGGAAGAAAAGTGAGTCGGGGAGACCTCTGCTCCTCTGCTGAGCCTCAGAACTCAGCCACCTTTTCGGCAAGTGTCCAGCGTCTGTTGAGTGGATGCCCTTACAGGCCTGTGTGTCCACCATCTCAGGCATGTAAGTTGACACTTGCACGGGGCAGCTTCCATGAGAGCTGACGTCTGCCCATTTGACTCTGATTCTCTCGGGGAACCAGACTGTAATGCGGCCTTTCCTTGGCCGGGGGTCTGGCCTTGCCCTGCCCTGGACCCCATGCCGGGTCTTGGACCCTGGTGGTCAGCCTCATAGGGCCTCACCCCAGGCTTGGCCTCTAGTTTCACCAGCAGTGCGCTTGAGGGCTGGCTGGTGCCTGGCCCGGTGAGGGTTGAGGATGTCCACTGTCTAGGACAAGCCTACACAGGCAAGGTGGGACACGGGATGGAGAGGACGCAGGTGCTCAGCAGGGAGCCCGGCAGCAGGAGGTCGGGGAGTGAAGCTCTGACACCCTCCTGACCACTGACCTTCTTTCTCCTCTGTTTTCTCAACTGGAAAATGGGTGTAATAACACCCATCTGGCAAAGCCATTGTGAGGATTTTCCGAGAGAATGCAGCAGAGTCTAGCTCATAGTAGACCCTCAAGAAACAGCGTTCCCTGATTTTTCCTTATAAAAGTTTCACGTGGGCTTCCCTGGTGGCGCAGTGGTTGAGAGTCCGCCTGCCGATGCAGGGGACACGGGTTCGTGCCCCGGTCCGGGAAGATCCCACGTGCCGCGGAGCGCTGGTCCCGTGAGCCATGGCCGCTGAGCCTGCGCGTCCGGATCCTGTGCTCCGCAGCGGGAGAGGCCACAACAGTGAGAGGCCCGCATACGGCAAAAAAAAAAAAAGTTTCACGTGATGGGCGGGGCAGTGGGGTGGATACTAATGAGCCCCCAGATTCCCCTTCAGGGATGAAGGGATTTCTCTCCAGGGAGCAGGGTGGGGTGCCCACAACCAGCCCCCCACCGTCTCTGCAAGGATCCCCGCCCTCAAGCCACGCCCCTCTCGCCTTCAAACCACGCCCCTCCCGGGTGACTAGCGTCCGTGGACCAACTGTCAGGGCGGGTAAAAGTGTGGCTCTCTCACCACGTCGGGGGGCAACTCTGAAATGTGGTCCAGCCTCGAGCTCCCCGTGGGGCCCGCGGAGCGCACCCCCAGACTGCCTGGCAGCCCAGCTTCTCCAAGCCCTTGCCTGCTTCATCCCCTCCCCCCCTTTGCAGTGCGGACCTCAAGAGCATTCCCTATTAAGGAGCACCTTCCCTGGAGAGCATTCTCTGCATGCTAATCGCTGTCCCAGGGAACCCAGGCCCCCAAAGTCCAAATTCTGAATTTGTATAAGAAAAAAAATTAGATGGGCTTCGTTGCTCTACCAAAGAATCCTTTACTCTCCCAAAGAACTAACTCATCACAGGCTTTCCTTAAAAGATGAGCACCTCTGGTGCGTTTAAACTAGCACTCAAGTGACCCTCATTCTGTTTGGCCTCAGCAGCTGGTCTGCCCTTTGAATCGGCTGTGTCCAGAGTAACCCGCGGAACCAGGGGCATTGAACGGAGGGCTGGGGTTTGCTCTGGACGGCTGGTCAGCTGCCTGCAACTCAGCGGGGCTTCAGGGTCTCCAGAGCTTCCGTACTGAGACCTGTGGATCCCTCTCTTGCTGCATTCAGACCCTGGGCTGGGGCCAGAGCACCTGGGATGTGAGTAAGACAGGTGCCTGTGCTCCAGCTGTCTCTCGGCCCAGGGGAGGGCAGGGCAGGGTGGAGCATCTTCGCTGGGGCAAGCCCAGGGCTGTGGGAGCTGGAGGGGGGTGTCTGGCCCACCTGAGTTTGGGGGCGCTCAGAGGGCTCCCTGCAGCAGGTGAGGGGTCCGAGGGACGGTGGGCTGGACGTCAGTGGAGAGGTCTGTGCCTGCAGGCAGGGAAGGCCGTCCTGGGCATGGAAGCCACGTGGTCGGGCCCTCTCCACATAAGCACCTGTGCCTTTTCCGTGTCATTGCATTGAAACCAGGCACCTGCTCTTGGGAGGAAGTACGGTTGTCTTTATTCTCCGGGCTCAGAGAAGTGGTCAGGGCAGATCTGCCTGAGCCCTGTCGTGTGCCAACTGGCCAGGAGTGGGCTGAAATGCCTCATGGTGGGCAGCTGAGCTCTGGCTCCTGGGGGTTGGGCCAGCACATGGCCAGGGGATGCAGAGGACCGCGTCTGCTCCCACCCATTGTGAGGCCTCCTCTTTCTCCAGGGCTGTCAGCCAGAGCCGTTTCGATAGGCAAGAACTATGGACAACCGCTCTGGCCTTTGCCTGGCATGACTGTGGGGTCGGGGGAAGATGGGCTGGCCTCCCAGGAGGGGTCCCCGCGGACGGAGCACGAAGCAAGCATGAAGAACGTGGACCCGAAACCAAGCGCGGCCAACACCATTTTGTGGAAGAGACTGGAAGCAAAGCAAGTGCATCCAGAGGAGAGGACAGCAGACGATTCTTCTGGTCCGAGGGAACTGCCCGCTCCAGCTAGGAGCCCTCTGGGAGCAGGTCCTTCTTTTGCAGAATGACATGTTTCACGAACTGAGCATTTCTTTCTCTTTCTTTCTTTTGCAAACCTATTTTATTGTGAAACTTAACGTGGATACAAAAAAGGGCACAAAACAGACACACAGCTCAGTGATTTATCACAAAGCCAACATTCATTAAGTCAGCGCTGGGGCAGGAAATGGACCACCGCAGTTCCCCAGCACCCCCGCAAACTTCGAATCCTCCCCCACTGCCCTGCCCCTCCCCCCCAAGTTAACCACTAGCCTGACATTCACAGCCATCACTTCCTCGCCTTTCTGTTGAACTTGACCTCCTAAGCATCCCTAAACGCTCGCAGCTGTGCCTTCTTTACTGAGCTAGGAAGTTGGGCAACACGCCTTCTTCCTGGCTTTTCACTCACTGTCACGTTCTGAGATGGTCACGCACCGCTTACTGAGAGGTCTTTACTGAGCATCTCTGAAGCCAGGCTGGCTGGTCCCAACTGCAGGGCACCTCGTGGGCTCCGAGCCTCCCTACACCTGGGCATCCTGTCCAAACCTGAGGATGTCCCGAAAGTGCCGCCCAGCTGAAGAGCTCCAGAACTCAGTATGAATCCAGGCTACACCACTAATTTTTTTTTTTTTTTTTTTTGGCCGCACTGCGAGGCATGTGGGATCTTACTTCTCTGACCAGGGATCGAACCCACGCCCCTGGGTTGGAAGCGTGGATTCTTAACCACTGGACCGCCAGGGAAGTCCCTTCACCGCTTTCTGATTGTGTCGTTTTGAACAAGGTACTTGTTTTCTCTGAGACCCCATTTTCTCCTCTGTAAAATGGTGATAATAGTATCTCCTTGCAGGATGGTTTTAAGAATTACGGATGTTTGGGTAAATGCAGGCCCGTGGTACACATCTTGTCCTCTAAGCGATAATGTCCCTGTCCTGATGTGAGGTATATACCATATTACTTATAAAGCAACCACTTGTGAGACAGACCTTTTTTCTACTTTATATTTGAAAGCATGATGGTATCTACGCAATGCTGCCACAGTCCTGGCTGAAAGGACGCCCTCTACAAAAGAGCTCTCTGGGAACTTCCCTGGTGGCGCAGTGGTTAAGAATCTGCCTGCCAAAGCAGGGGACACTGGTCCAGGAAGATCCCACATGCCGCGGAGCAACTAAGCCCGTGCGCCACAACTACTGAGCCTGCGCTCTAGAGTCCTCGAGCCACAACTACTGAGCCCGCATGCCACAGCTACTTAAGCCCATGCGCCTAGAACCCGTGCTCTGTAACACATGAAGCCAGCTCAATGAGAAGCCCGTGCACCACAATGAAGAGTAGACCCCGCTCGCCGCAACTAGAGAAAGCCCGCGCACAGCAACAAAGACCCAACGCAGCCTAAATAAATGAATAAATAATAAAATAAATTTTTAAAAAAAGTGCTCTCTGCCCTCAACGCATTCCCGGCTTAAAGGGAGTGGGAGGAAAGGCCTGCTGCCCTGGGGGAGCCCAGGACCCAAGCAGCTTGTCCCAAGTCCTGTCCCAGCAGGAGCCTCCCAGGGCCTTCGGATTCCTCTGGCCTCCACCACCTCAGAGCATGGGGTGTCCATGAAAATGTTCCAAAACCCTTTGTGCTCTGCCAGTTTGGGCATTTCAAACCCACCCCAGCAGGAGCAGAGAAGGCATCTCTCAATAAGCAAAGCCACCAGTGTTAGAAAGAAAGGCAGATGGAGGTGACCTTTCTGGCACAGGACTGGCACACCAGGAGCTGTGGGCTGCAGGTGTGGGGCAGGACCCTAAAGTCAGGCTTCCCCCAGTCACACTCCCTCCCCAACTGGGCAAACAGCCAAGCCCAAGGCACCCCCTGACGTGGATGCCAGGCCTCGCTGGGGACGGCTGTGTCCCTGCTCCCTGGCCTAACCCCAACTCCTGAGTCTGTCCTGGCCACGATACCCCTTTGAAGTTAAAGTGTCAAGAATCCTGGCCAGATGGAGACCAATTTTAAAATACAGAAGACAGGAGCGAAAATAAAGAAGTGAATGAATGAAATTGAACACCCTCATTCACCCGTGGATGTTCCGTAATCTGTTTGCAATTTCACCCATGGAGGCAGATGTCCTACTGAGTTAGAGAAATGGAATTACACTCAGGTCCCCAGATGTCACTCTGGTCCCTCTTGGTCCTTTGTCCCTGCTGGACCTCAAAGGGGACAGGATGGAGAGGTCGGGCTTGGGTCGCTTTCCTTAAACTGGGCCCCACCCCAAGAGGCAGCATCTTATACCCAGATTGCTGGTCACCATGCAGGTATCAGGCCACCCGTCTTGAGCGTAGGTGGTGTCCTCCATGGGAAAGATGATGTGAAGAGGTGGGAGGGAGCTCTGTGCAGCCAGAACCCCCCCATTCAGGGTGTCAGCCCACACCTTCTGGCCAAGTCTTTACCACATGCAAGTCAATGCTTTTAAGCCTGAGGTTTTTCCTCGGAGAACAAGGGCAGTAGTCCTGTCTCACAGGGAACTATATCCAATCTCTTGGGATAAACCATAATGGAAAAGAATATAAAAGAAGAAAGTATATCCAAAATATAGCAGAGGGAGGAACACTCCCAAACTCATTCTAAGAGGCCACCATCACCCTGATACCAAAACCAGACAAAGATGTCAGGAAGAAAGAAAACTACAGGCCAATATCACTGATGAACACAGATGCAGAAATCCTCAACAAAATACTAGCAAACAGAATCCAACAGCACATTAAAAGGATCATACACCATGATCACGTGGGGTTTATTCCAGGAATGCAAGGATTCTTCAATATACGCAAATCAATCAACGTGATACACCATATTAACAAATTGAAGGATAAAAACCATATGATCCTCTCAATAGATGCAGAGAAAGCTTTTGACAAAATTCAACACCCATTTATGATAAAAACCCTGCAGAAAGTAGGCATAGAGGGAACTTTCCTCAACATAATAAAGGCCATATATGACAAGCCCACAGCCAACATCATCCTCAATGGTGAAAAATTGAAACCATTTCCACTAAGATCAGGAACAAGACCAGGTTGCCCACTCTCACCACTACTATTCCACATAGTTTTGGAAGTTTTAGCCACAGCAATCAGAGAAGAAAAGGAAATAAAAGGAATCCAAATCGGAAAAGAAGAAGTAAAGCTGTCACCGTTTGCAGATGACATAATACTATACATAGAGAATCCTAAAGATGCTACCAGAAAACTACTAGAGCTGATCAATGAATTTGGTAAAGTAGCAGGATACAAAATTAACGCACAGAAATCTCTTGCATTCCTATACACTAATGATGAAAAATCTGAAAGTGAAATCAAGAAAACACTCCCATTTACCATTGCAACAAAAAGAATAAAATATCTAGGAATAAACCTACCTAAGGAGACAAAAGACCTGTATGCAGAAAATTATAAGACACTGATGAAAGAAATTAAAGATGATACAAATAGATGGAGAGCTATACCATGTTCTTGGATTGGAAGAATCAATATTGTGAAAATGACTCTACTACCCAAAGCAATCTACAGATTCAATGCAATCCCTATCAAACTACCACTGGTATTTTTCACAGAACTAGAACAAAAAATTTCACAATTTGTCTGGAAACAACAAAGACCCTGAATAGCCAAAGCAATCTTGAGAACAAAAAATGGAGCTGGAGGAATCAGGCTCCCTGACTTCTGACTATACTACAAAGCTACAGTAATCAAGACAGTATGGTACTGGCACAAAAACAGAAATATAGATCAATGGAACAGACTAGAAAGCCCAGAGATAAACCCACGCACATATGGTCACCTTATCTTTGATAAAGGAGGCAAGAATATACAGTGGAGAAAAAACAGCTTCTTCAATAAGTGGTACTGGGAAAACTGGACAGGTACATGTAAAAGTATGAGATTAGAACACTCCCTAACACCATACACAAAAATAAGCTCAAAATGGATTAAAGACCTAAATATAAGGTGAGAAACTATCAAATTCTTAGAGGAAAACATAGGCAGAACACTCTATGACATAAATCACAGCAAGATCCTTTTTGACCCACCTCCTAGAGAAATGGAAATAAAAACAAAAATAAACAAATGGGACCTAATGAAACTTCAGAGCTTTTGCACAACAAAGGAAACCGTAAACAAGACCAAAAGACAACCCTCAGAATGGGAGAAAATATTTGCAAATGAAGCAACTGACAAAGCATTAATCTCTAAAATTTACAAGCAGCTCATGCAGCTCAATAACAAAAAACCAAACCACCCAATCCACAAATGGGCAGAAGACCTAAATAGACATTTCTCCAAAGAACATATACAGATTGTCAACAAACACATGAAAGAATGCTTAACATCATTAATCATTAGAGAAATGCAAATCAAAACTACAATGAGATATCATCTCACACCAGTCAGAATGGCCATCATCAAAAAATCTAGAAACAATAAATGCTGGAGAGGGTGTGGAGAAAAGGGAACACTCTTGCACTGCTGGTGGGAATGTAAATTGATACAGCCACTATGGAGAACAGTATGGAGTTTCCTTAAAAAACTACGAATAGAACTACCATACGACCCAGCAATCCCACTACTGGGCATATACCCTGAGAAAACCATAATTCAAAAAGAGTCATGTACCAAAATGTTTATTGCAGCTCTGTTTACAATAGCCAGGAGATGGAAGCAACCTAAGTGTCCATCATTGGATGAATGGATAAAGAAGATGTGGCACATATATACAATGGAATATTACTCAGCCATAAAAAGAAACGAAATTGAGCTATTTGTAATGAGGTGGATAGACCTAGAGTTTGTCATACAGAGTGAAGTAAGTCAGAAAGAGAAAAACAAATACTGTATGCTAACACATATATATGGAATCTAAGAAAAAAAAAAGGTCATGAAGAACCTATGGGTAAGACGGGAATAAAGACACAGACCTACTAGAGAATGGACTTGAGGATATGGGGAGGGGGAAGGGTAAGCTGTGACAAAGCGAGAGAGTGGCATGGACATATATACACTACCAAATGTAAAATAGATAGCTAGTGGGAAGCAGCCGCATAGCATGGGGAGATCAGTTAGGTGCTTTGTGACCACCTAGAGGGGTGGGATAGGGAGGGTGGGAGGGAGGGAGACGCAAGAGGGAAGAGATATGGGAACATATGTATATGTATAACTGATTCACTTTGTTATAAAGCAGAAACTAACACACCATTGTAAAGCAATTATACTCCATTACTAAAGATGTTTAAAAAAAAGAAAAAACGATTTTGAGGAGAGCATTAATGAAAGTTTAAAGTGCCTCAAACTCACTGTTCATAGGATTTTGGATTTTGAGGAGGCTGCATCCGACATCATCTATGGTCCTTGGAGATGTAACTATGTTGACTCTTGTGTCTGTGGACTTTCACTAACAGTGGCTTATCATCTCGTGTATTTATTGGTTAGGTCATTGCTGAGCTAGCTCCCAATGTCCTCTACACTGCTACAGAATCTTTCTAAACCACTTATCTCTTCATGTCATTCCACTGCCTAACTTTCTTCAGTTATTCCCGTTGCCTGTAGGATGATTTCTTGGTGTGGCACACAAAATCGTTCATGATCTGACCCCAGATGATTCATTTAGATGTACTCTCTATCACTTCCACTTGTAGTGTATTCAACAGTAATTGAACCCTAAGTCCAACCAGCTTTCTTATACTTTTGTTCCTTGGCACAAACTGTTCTTTTTGTCTGAAAGCCTTCCCTACCACCTGTCTATCTGGGGAACTCCTCACAATACTTCACAGAGGTGCTCTACACCTCCTCTTAAAACATTCCACAATTTACTACACGGATTTCAGCCCCTCATCCAAAATCTCATTGAAATTGTAATATCCCTTTATTATAGCAATTAACATAGTATATTGCATTTATGTGTCTGTACGTTTATTTCTCCGTTAGATTATAAGCAACTTGAGCTCAGGGCTTGGCATAGGTGGTTATTTAGAAAGTGTTTGTTGGGACTTCCCCGGTGGCCCAGTGGGTAAGACTCCGTGCTCCCAGTGTAGGGGGCCCAGGTTTGATCCCTGGTCGGAAAACTAGATCCCACATGCATACCGCAACTAAGAGTCCGCATGCTGCAACTAAGACCCGGCACAACCTAAATAAATTAATTAATAAATATTTTTTTAAAATAGTGTTTGTTGAACGAATGAATGAGTGAATGAACGGTGCTTTAACCCCTCAGTCTTTGAGCTCTGGGATTATATTTTTCCAGCTTTATTGAAGTATAATTGACAAACAAAAATTGTATATATTTTTTTTAAAAAAAGAAGAAAGTATATATGTGTATAACTGAGTCACTTTGCTGTACAGCAGAAATTAACACAACATTGTAAATCAACTATACTCCAATAAAAAAAAAAAAATGTGGCCATTTAACTGGGTCTACTGTGCACTTGGCCTGAACCGTGGTGTACGCATCCCGTAAGTGGTGGTAACGGGAGTCTGGAACAAAGACCCTCCCAACCCCAATACTCCTGTGACCCCTCCCTCGGAGGCAGGGACTCAGCTGCCCCTGGCCGAGGCCCCTCCAAGCCAGACAGACAGCCTCCACTTGTCTCGGGCGCTACCCTCTGGGCAGGTGCCTTGGCCACCAGGGCCTCCCCTTGATGTTCGGCTGCCCGCATCCACCATCCTCACCCGCTCCAGCTTCTCCCTGCATCCCTGCCTCCTGAAGGCTTCTCGGTGCTCTCTGGGTCCAGCCCAGCCCAGCACCCTCAGTGGCCACGTTGTCCCAGGAGCCACCCACTCCCGGGCACGTTCCTGACATCTCTGATGTGGGAAGGGCCTGAGTTGGAGGACAGAGCCGGAGGACCTGGGCACCTGGGCTCCTTCTCAGCCTGGATGGGCTCCCCAGACGCCAGGGGACCTGGGCATGCTGTTTCCTTTCTGTGGGCCTCAGTTTCCCCCGAAGCAGCAACAGAAGAGTTTATGTAACCAAGGGTGGGATCCAGCTGCTCGCCGCTCAAAAGCCAATAAAGAGGCCGTGTTGGTGGAAAGAAAAGTGTGCTTTATTCTGGATGCCGGCAACTGGGGCGAGGCAGGTGGGTGGACGCCTGTCCAAAGGCCGCCTCCCCCCCACACCCTGACAATCAGGGGACAAGAGCTTGGAGGGGGCTACGTGCAGGAACAGCACAGTCAGCTCTGACCGTCACCTTGAAATTGCTCATCGTTGGTCTGACCACCATCATCTTGATTGTTTTCAGAATAGTCAGTCTTCAGTTCCAGGGTCGGTTTGTTCCCATTTCTTTGAGGCCAGTTCTTGGAATTGTGGCAGCTTAGGTCATGGCGACAGGCTGGTCATCACGTAGTTAACTTCTTCCACCTGTTGGCGGTTCCAGTATCTATAAGACAGCTCAATGGATATGGCTCAGAATATTATCTACAGCCCTTGAGAAGGAACTAAAAGTCCTTGAGTCTGCTTAATGACTAAACGATTATTATTTGGTCTCCTTTGACTCTTTTCCTTTGTTTCTGCATTTCCTCGCTTCTCTGATTAAACTTATTCTTTGGCTAAAGTTTTTCCACAGACAAAAGGCGGCCGGAGGACATGGGAACAAGGACCATAGGGTCCTGCTCTGTTTCATTTAGACAAGCTCAGAGTTGTTCGCAGCCTGGCCCTCCAACCCTGGGCATCCTTAGAGCCCCTCTCATAAATCCGTGCCCTCACCCCGTCCCAGTCTGGCCCCTCAGAGCAGAGTTTGGGGTGCACAGACACACGCTGCGGAAGGAAGGTTTGGGGGGGACGGCTTTGAAGACCCCTGGACTGGGCGATGTCGAGGGTTCCTGGCTGCGCTGACCGTCCAGGGCCGGGTGACACGGGTCCGGCTGGTGTTGCTGCAGCCGGGTCACGTGGAAGAAGTGGATACGCCTCCTCCGTCACCTCTGTGCCAGAGACGGTCAGGACCGGCCCAGGAGCCTCAGCCCGCCTCACAGTGGGCCCTGTGTGCCCCCGCCCAGCCCAGCCCTGCACCCCCAGGCCCAGCCTCTGTTTTGTACACAAACACCCAGGACGGGGCGTTGGAAACCTGCGGGCTGGTTTTGTCTTTCCAAAAACAATGCCCTTTTTTTTCTTAAAGGCACCTTTGCACACTCAGGTTGGGAAGGTAAGTAGAGGCCCTCAGAGAGGGCTGGAGGAGATGGGAGACCACAGCCCTGCATCCCTCCGCTACCTGCACGGGCCGGAGGGTCCCCCTGCATCACCCTGTCCAGCAAGGTGCCTGCCTGCCACACAGCACAGCGGGCTCAGAGTGACTGTTGGCTAAGAAAAAAATAATGAATGAATCTTGACGCAGAGCCCCTAAACATCACCCTACCTTTGGCTTTTTTTTTTTTTTTTTTTTTTACCTTTTTGAGATTGTGTCTCTGTCAGGGCAGAGTCAAGGAGTGATTTAGGACACAGGCTTGAGCCAAAACACTGGGGTTCAGATTCTCTCTTGGACAAGGTAATGAGCCTCTCCCGCTCCAGTTCTCTCCTTCCTGAAACGGGGCTGTGGATGGCGTCTGAGCAGGGCCGTTGGGAGCGCATTGGTGTCTAGACCCTGAACAGAGCCGGGCACAGGGGTGACACCCGATGTGTCAGCAAGTCCTTTCTTCAGCGTGGGTTTATTTATTATTAAACGCCATGGAGGCAGTGAATGCTGGACTCACAGCTGGCGTGCATTTCTCAGCCGCCCAAGAATGGGGCCTGTGGGGTCGTGCAACCGCGTTCTGCCCACGGTCATATGAGGGGAAGTTGCTGGGGGCTGCTTTCAGGCTGCTCTCTAAAGTCTCTCCTCCCAGCCTGCAGGGTCTCAGCCCATCCTCTCTCTGGAGCGAAGGGTCAAACAGAGGGCTCTGGGGCTCTAGAAAACAGCGGGACCCCCAGAGGGAGGGAACCTCGGTCCCTGAATGACCACACGGAACACAGCCCAGCAGCCCAGATCAGCCTGGGACACAGAGAAGAAATAAATCTTTATTGTGTTGGCTGAGGTCTAGGGAGTGTTTTATGGTGTCTAGCATTACTTATCTAATACGGCCATAATGTGAGACTATAGTAATCAGTTCTTCTCAGGGCATCGCCAACTTAATCTTTTTTTCTAATAATTGTTATCTTGGTGGGACTGTGTTATATTCTTGGTAGCCTTCTTTTCAACGTTATCTTGTGGCTGCTTCACAGACAGCTGAGTTGGTCTACCACCCATTCTTCTCTTAAGTCGCTAACAACCTAAAAATAAATGACACCCAAAGCACTAAGTAGAACACGTGGTTCCATCCACCCCTTTATGTGGCCCAAGGGCAGAGTTGGGACATGGCTGAGATGGGGACCATGGTACATGACCTCACCAAGGGTGTGAAGAGTTGAGAGGTACCCGGAGAAAGCTCTAATTTGAAAGGATACATGCGCCCCTATGTTCATAGCAGTACTATTCACAATAGCCAAGACATGGAAGCAACCTAAATGTCCATGGACAGAGGGGTGGATAGAGAAGATGTGGTACGTATATACAGTGGAATACTACTCAGCCATAAAAAAGAATTATTTCATGCCATCTGCGGCAACATGGATGGACCTAGAGATTATCACACTAAGTGAAGTAAGTCAGAAAGAGAAAGACAAATACCATATGATATCACTTATATGTGGCATCTAAAAAGTGCTACCAATAAACTTATTTACAAAATAGAAACAGATTCACAGACACAGAAAACAAGCTTATGGTTACCAAAGGGGAAACGGGGAGAGGGATAAATTGGGAGTTTGGGATTAGCAGATACACACTACTATATATAAAACAGAGAACCAACAAGGACCTACTGTTCAGCACAGGGAATTATAGTCAAGATCCTGTAATAAACCATAATGGAAAAGAATCTGAAAAAGAGTATAACTGAATCACTTTGCTGTACAGCAAAAATTAACACAACCTTGTAAATCAACTATACTTTAACTTCGAAAAAGAAAAAGAATTGGGAGGAAGGGCATCCCACAACCTACCTAGACGTCCTGGATCCTCCTTCCTGGCTCAGAGCAGCACCTCAACAAGCAGGTGCTTCCTCCCTACCTCTGGCTCCATCACCCCCTCCCCAGAGCCACCTGGCACAGCCCTGGAGTCCCTGGCAGTCCTTGGAGCCAACAGATGCAGGTCAGAAGCCTAGCTCTGCTCTGGACCAACTGTGTGTCCTTGAGTAGACGACCCAGGCTCTCTGAGCCTCAGCCTCCTTGTGGGCAAGACGGAGACGTTAACACCCACCTCAAAAGGTGCGGTGAGCACTGAGCGAGCTCACAAAATGTCAGGGAGGGAAAATGTCTCCCTCTCCCCTCTGATGTTCAGTGACTGGGGGGCCAGAGAATTAAATGAACAGAAGGCAGATTAGCAAGAGAAAAGACAGAACTTTAACCTCGTGTACACAGCAGTTCACAGAACAATGTGACTCAAGGAGACAGATAGAATTTGGGACTTTTATACCATCTTCATAGGGGAAGGGGTGGGGGAGAAGGGCGCTAAGGGGAAAACAAGTCATTTGCTTTCCAGAATGACAAGTGGGACCTTAGGAGAACAGAGGGAGGGATGATCATTTTGTGACAATGTTTGTTAGGTGATGTCTTATCCAAGGGAAGACGTCTTGACTTTTTCTCTCTGGTGATAGGAGTCAACCTTCCCTGGTTATAAAACCCCCGGGGAAGGGATTTGGCAGATGAATTCTTTCAGAAAGCTCTGCTTTTAGGCAGATAAGGAGAGTTTTTAAGAAAAACAAAACAAAAAAAACGCTCCCTGGTGGTGTACTCTAGCTCATTCAAAAGTCTGTAAGACCCTCGGCCCATGGTGGGTACCTGACTCAGGGCTCTTTCCATGCCGACCCACCCAGTGTTCCTTTGCCCCGTGCTTGGTCCTTTTCCCAACTCCCTACTCTCCCATCCAAACTGTCCTGTTCCCCAACCCCTACGACCATAGCCCCATTCCCTGTGCTGTGAGCGAATACACTCACGTGAAGTCCTGCCAAGGCACGCCAGCTGGTCCCCTGCCCCATCCAGGCACTCGTTCCCTGGGGCCTCCAGCTCCCACTCTTTCACTCGCCCACCACCATATTGCTCTCATTTAGTCATTCAACAAACGTTCCCGGAGAGGCTTCTCCCTGCCAGTCCCTGGGCTGGACCCCAGAGTGGCAGTGATCAGGCAGACCACCCTCTGTCCTCTAGGAGCTCTTCCCAGTGAGGGAGGCATTCAGACACACAGACAGTTCAGCCTATGCCCAGGAGCCCATGGGAGCTCAGAGGAAGAGTGGGGCTGGCAAGCTCAGTATCTTGTTGGTACCAGGAGATCTGGGTCCACAGAGGGATGGGAAGGAGGGAGGGAGGGAAGGAGGGAGGAAGGATGTCCCTCCATCCACCTTTCTCCCCTCTGGACGTGTTCGGAGTCCAGCCCCTCCCCCCTGCCCCCACCCCCCCCAACCCCCGTTCCATGTCAGCCTCTCAGATGATCAGATATTCCAATAGCCACTCCTGCCCGAAAAACTCTCTCCAGATAACCCCTTTCCCTTGTAATTGAGTTTAAATATTGATCCGCCCAATCAAGGCAGGTTAATATGCAACCCAGCTGAGCTCCCAGCCGCCAGGCTCCCTTCCCCAGAGAGCCCTGGGCAGCCATGGGGCACGGTCTTCTCTGGAAAGCATGTTCATCTGGGGGCCTGGGCTGGGGCCTGTCCAGGCCTGGCTCTGCCCCTGAGGGGCTGGTTCCCCGTGACGGAGCCAAGAACCCTCTCCGAGCTAAGGCTTGGTGCCTCTGCCTACAGCACAGAAACTCCAGCACCTGCCCTTCCCAGCTCACGGACCAGGTGAGGGCAGAACACATGGACGGTTTGGGCCCTGTCCACTGCTCTGGCCAGGGCAGGATGCAGAGGGAGAAGCACTTCTGCTGGTTCCTGCGCTCAGCTGGGAGAACAGCTCTCCTTTAGGGGCTCTGCTTTGCTGGAGTGGAGCGGATTCTCTCAGGCTCCTGGGGGTTTTGTCCCTGTGAGTCAGCCCCTGAAGGCCCATCCTCTCCGACACCCTCCTGGTGGACTCTCCAGCCCACAGGGCAGAGGCCCAGAGAGTGTGCCCCCGTCCCCGACTGGTGACTTTCTCTGGTCTTCCATGGGGACAACCACAGTCAGTGACGTGGGAGCTGCTGCAGCCCAGGACTCAGGAGAAGGGCTCAGTGTGGCTGCCACACCTGGTCCAGAGTAAACAGGGAAGTGGAGAGCCAGCAGCCTCCACACTTGTAGCCAGGAGGCCTCCTGCCTCCCCGGGGGTGGGGGGTTGGGGGCAGGAACCGGTTTCACAACCCAAATCAGCTTCCCCCAGACTGAGGATGGATGATCCCAGGGCTGTGACCGCACTCCTCAGGTTCTGGTGACCTTTGTGTCCGCTGACCTAACATTCTCCAGTCACGCCCACCCCTCCGCCGCCACCCCCCTCTTAGCTCCCACCCAGGTCTGCATCCTGGGTGACTTGGATGCTTCTTCAAGAGGGTGCAGTCCTCCAGGGCAGTGGTTTTCAAAGGGTGGTCCCCCCACCAGCAAACAGCACCCACCGGGAACCAGGGAGAAATGCAAATCCTCAGACGTCCCCCGCCACCTCTGCCTCGCTGAATGGGAGACAGCGAGTGGGACCCAGCCCTGTGCCTTACGAGCCCTCCCCCTTCCCAGGGAATCTCAAGCTGAGGACACTGGTTCTCAGCAGGGGCTACAAAGTTACCACTCCCTGTCAGGGCCATTCCAAACTCTTTACGTAACTTAAACCCATTTAATCCCTAGAAAAATCCTAGGAAACAGGCATCATTAGTCCCCTTTTATGGATGAGGAAAGCAAGGCACAGAAAAGTTGTCACATCGCCCAGGTGACAAAGCTAAAAGCTGACTTGGAACCACGGCAGTTACCCACTGCTTCAGGGGTTCTCAAAGTGTGGTCCCCGGACCAGCAGCATTGCCTGGGAACCTTCTAGTTATTTATTTATCTTTTGGCCTCACTGTGCGGCATGCGGGATCTTAGTTCCCTGAACAGGGATCGAACCCACGCTTCCTGCAGTGGAAGCATAGAGTCTTAACCACTGGATGGCCAGGGAAGTTCCACCTGGGAAATTTTTAGAAATACAAAATCTTAGGCTCTAGCTCAGATCTGCAGAGTCAGAAACCCTGGGCGTGAGGAGTCCCTTGGACAAGATCTCCAGGTGACTCTGATGCAATTGGAGGACCCTAGTACCCTATCCAATTTGAGGACCACGGCAGCCCATCCTGCTGCCTGAAAATGGGGCATCCCATGCAAGTCATCCCCGAAGCCTCATGCCCACATCGTGGCTAAGGGAACGTTTGCTGGAAATGGAGCATCTTGCGGTGTGGCCCCGCTCCTGCCCAGCTGGGACGTGCCTGGTGGGGCTCGCCTGCCTGGCGTGGCTGGCTCTCTTGCAGATCGATGGGCGGGGGCAGCTACTGCTGAGCCCGGGCGGCTCTAGGTTCCAGCCGCTGGAGTGCCTGCCCAGGGTAAGCCAAGAGCACTGCTGGGGACACACCACCGGGCTTGTTGTGCCCTGCTGCTCATGTCTGAGTTCCCTGCTGGGACAGAGGCCACACAGTCATCTGGACAGCCAGCAGCCAAAGCCAGAAAGAAAGATAGGGTGACGCGGGGTAACCCCCAGGCTCCAGCCTCTAACGGCTCTGAGGCCTTGACGAGCTCCCGAGTTCTTCGTGGCGGTGCGCGGGCTTCTCACTGCGGTGGCTTCTCTTGTTGCGGAGCACGGGCTCTAGGCGCGCGGGCTTCGGTAGTTGTGGCTCACGGGCTCCAGAGCGCAGGCTCAGTAGTTGTGGTGCACTGGCTCAGTTGCTCCACGGCATGTGGGATCTTCCCAGACCAGGGAACCCGTGTCCCCTGCATTGGCAGGCAGACTCCTAACCATTGAGCCACCAGGAAAGTCCCCAACTCTTGAGTTTTTGAACCCAATCCCATCCATCCCTTCTTAGTCTAAGGACCTCCATGGTTGTGTCCCACTGAGCTTAGAAAACAAACCAGAACTCCCCTCCCCGCCCACTGAGACCGTATGAGCCTTGTCAAAATGCAAGGCACAGCCCACCCGTGGGCTGGGGAGTCAACTTGGCAGGTCAGGACCCGCATTTCTAAAGAAAAGGTGAAATGCAATCGTTCGAGTACTCTTCTGTGAGACTCTTGTTCACGGGTAGGTGAGCGTGTACTGGGTAAGATCGTAAGCCCAGAGAAGCACAGCTTTATCTGACCAGATCCCCCATCTCCATCTGTTTACCCCAAGCCCCCCATGGCGTCACTCTCCTTTGGATCTTGGAAAACATCAAGCTGTCCCCCGCCCCGGGACCCTCACCCCAGCTGCTCCCTCCTGTCCCTGGGAGCCCGGTCCTGCCAGGCCTTGTGCCAGGCTGTGCAAGGTCACATGTTGGCCTTGGGCTAGGCGGTGACAAGGGTCTAGGGTGGTGGCCACTGCAGATGTGCCCCCAGCAGGGCTCAAAACAGCCCACCCACTGATCAAGCTTCAAAGACCCCAGGCCTCCTATGAGGATGGTACTAGCCAAAAAAGAAAAGAAAGAAAGAAGGAAAAAGAGAGAAAGTGAGTGTTGGTAAGGATGTGGAGAAATTCGAGCCCTTGTGCACCACCGGTGGGAATGGACCCTAAGATCCAGCAACTCCACCTCCGGGTGGGTGTGTATCCAGAAGTGAAGGCAGAGACCCCGACAGATATTTGCACACCCATGGTCACGGCTGCGTTATGCACAATAGCCCAGAGGTGGAAGCAACCCAAGCGTCCACGGATAGAGGGATGCACACGCAGCATGTAGTGTGTACAGACAGAGGAATACTATGCAGCCTTAAAAAAGGAAATTCTTGGCAATTCCCTGGCGGTCCAGGAGTTAGGACTCGGCGCTTTCACCGCTGAGGGCACGGGTTCAATCCCTGGTCGGGGATCCCACAAGCCTCGTGGCGCGGCGGGTTAAAAAAAGGAAAGAAATTCTGACACAGGGTACCACGTGGATGAACCCTGAGGACATGATGCTGACTGAAATCAGCCAGTCACAAGAGGACACAGACTGCAAGATCCCACTGACGTGAGGTCCCCAGAAGAGTCACCTTCGTAGAGACAGAAAGCAGAAGGGTAGGCGCCAGGGCTGGGGGGAGGGGGAGGGGGGCGGAGCTGCTGTTTAATGGGACAGGGTTTCAGTTGGGGAAGATGGAAAGTTTCTGGAGATGGACGGTAGTGATGGTTGCACAACAGTGTGAATGTACTTGTCGCTGGATCCTACACTTGAAAATGTTGAAGATGGTAAATTTCCTCTTATGTGCATTTTATCAATACAAATGAAAAAAAAATTAAAAGGCCAGAGGCTTGAGTCACAGAGGTTTCTTACAAATGAGTTTTATTTGCTTTCTGACCCAAGCACAGAACCCCAAACAGATCTCTCGTCTGCACAATGGTACAGTAACAAGTGCAAAATATGCTTTATTTCGGGTACAAAACGTGGCAGTGTGACAACTTCTGCTTCAATGCCCACTCCCCCCACCCACGCCATGACCCATCCCGCTGCCGTCACACCCACCTGACCCATCCCAGGGCCACACCACCCCAATCAAGACACCCGCCACCTTTAGAGAAGAGTCACCCAATCTGGAGAAAGGTGAGGAAGTGGCATTTTAAGAAAGAAATCACTTTCAATACAGCAACATTGGCGAACACAGTAAGCAAGATTTTGCCCAGCAAGGGGAGGGCTGGCGGGAGGGACACAAAACAATGCCCTTCTCTGCTGTCCCCACCCAGGGCGTGGAGCCCAGGGATCACGTCGGCACAAAAGTGAGTGCTAAGGACGAAAGGGCTCCCTCCACCTGCGTGTCTGGGGCGAGAGCGTGTGGGATCCAGACCCCGGCTCAGCCCACCAGTAGTCGTAGGACCCTGGGCCCCTGTCTGATTTCTCAGTCTCGATTTTCTCACCTGGAAACCAGGCTTCGGGGGCCTCAGAGCCGTGGGGAGGCTCCAATGAGACAACGGCAAAGCACAGAGCACAATGTGTGACCCAGGCGAGGCCAGCCAGCATCAGCGGCTGGTATTAACAGAGGACCAGCCGCAGGCTCCGGCCATCTGCACAGGGAGCGAAGGAGCCGGGGGCCCAGAAAGGATGGCCAAGCCACAGGGAGGTGGTCCCATCCCGGCTGGACCTCAGCATGAGGGATTCACCACGGGAGGCTGCCTGGGGGCTGGCTCCTCCGGGGGCAGAGCTGGGAATCGGGCCCAGGGAGCACCAGCAAGCTGAGGCTGCCACAGGTGGGGCCCTCAACAGAGGAAGAGCAGCAGACACGTGCGGAGGGATCTGCGGGACCCCAAGGAGCTGCGAGGTCCTCAAGGCACCATGGAGGGGAAGGTCAGGCTGCACCTCCCAGGACAGGAAAGTCCCAGTGACGTAAGTCAGCAGGCCGCCACCCACCGTGGCTCGGGGCCAGTAGAGGCCCCTCCCCGCACCTGGCCCTCGGGACACCAACCCCCAGCACCCTGCCCTGGGGATCCAAGGGTCCAGCAGGTCTCCAGGAACTGGGCAGCAGGAGGGAAGGGGCAAGAGCAAAGGGCTCTGGTTCCTGAGCGGCTGGGGCAGAGCCGGCGGGGGGAGGGGGCCGCATGCCCAACAGGCAGCAGGGGTCCAAAGACTGCTCAGCTGAATGGCTCTCCTGCTTCAAAGCTCCTAACAAAATACTTTTTTTTACTATTTTTAAAAGTCCTTATTTTCTAGGATGTTCTTCAACATAATCCAGGGGGAAGAGTAACAGAGGTCTAACTCAGCAGTGGGCAGTTTTTCTGCAAAGGGCTGGATGGGACCTATTTTGGGCTTTAAAGGCTAAGAGGAGGTCAATCGGTATTATATCAGTATAAGAGAAAACAAGTTTCCATAACGTCTTTGATGATGAAATTCAAAATATAATCTTTGAGTACATTTTTTGGTAATACAGGTATACTAATGGGAATGGAACAGGGGAGGGGTACAGGATGCCTTTCACTTCATTGGGTTCAGTGTTCACTGTCAGCAAACAGACCACGAAACCCAGTAGGGAGCTGCATTCAGCTCCTGACGAGTGGGTGTAGGGTGACCACTGCAGAGGCTGGGTGACGGGTACCAGGCTTAACTATATTCTTCTGCCTTTGAGAAAGGATTGCGAACCTTCCATGATAAAAGGCTTCCCTGGTCCCTGCTAGCTGCCTGGAGACCACCCTCAGGGCTCCCCAGGATGAAGGGCACAGGACAGGCTGACACACTCCCTCTTCGGAGGGGGCTGGTTTGGCGGCCGGGAGAGCAGAGCGGCTCAGCTGCAGACTAAGCAGTGCCCGCAGTTCCCCACCTCACCCCACCAGCTGCCCCGCATAGAACAGCAAAGCCACCTCTCAGAGCTACTTCTTGGGGACACTGCCGCTAGAAGGGCCCCTACATGACAAGGGGGGGGCGCCCCTCAGAACTCAGCTGTTCCCCAAGGGAGCAGAAGGACGGAGAAAGCCCAGGAGAAGCCTTTGCAGGGAGCTCTGGAGAGCTGGGCGGAGGCTGCAAGCGGCTCTCAGGATGCCGCTGGGAAGGAGGCTGGGGGACGGGGCGGGGCGCGGCTGCCCAGCACCTCACTGCCCTGTCCCCACAGGACAGAGGGGAGAGGGCTGGGAGGTGACCAGACAGAGTGTACAAACATTTCCTATTGGCCAGCCTGACTGATGATGTCACGCACAGGATACACAGCCCTAGCGGACAGAGGGTACCTGAGGCAGCTTCAAGGAAGACCAACTCCACGGACTCCTTTGGGGTCCTGGTCAGATGACAGCTGCCAGCACTGCTCCCCTCCCCAGATGAGTGGGACTTAGGGCGGGCGTTTCCCCTCGATGAGGGCAACGGTGCCCTAACCATCTTCGTCAACGGAGTCTAAACCAGGAGGATCACATAAGATCTAAAGAGAGCAGCTGTAATCACCGCATCTAGGTAAGCGGAGGATGCTCAGGGCTGTGCTCATGGCAGATACAGGGGCAGGGAAAGGGGTCCACGTGCACCCATAAACACACACATGCACGCACGCACGCACGCACACATGCACGCACGCACGCACACATGCATCTGTAATGTAGGCACATAGCCAGCCAATGGAATCCAGCCTCAGGCTGCAGGGAACAGCTGGCGGCCACTCTCAAGAGCGCTGATGGAGTCAAGTCAACCCGGTTGTGAGCTAGGCTGGATCCTTAAAGACACAGCTAAGATGCCATGCCTCACGCCGAAACGTGTGCAAACCTTGAGGTGCGTGCACCAGCCCAAGCGGGAGCATCTGAGGTGCCAAGTACCACCAGGAAATACACACACGCACGCCACCTGCCCACAGTAAGACTCTGATGGTGGGAAAGACGGAAAGCCTTGCTGCCCCTCAGACTCACCGAGGACTGAGTCAGCCACGACCCCAGAGGCCTCCCAGAGAGGAGGCAAGACCAGAGAGGCAGAAGCCAAGTGAGGGTCTGGGGACCCAGGACCCCTGGCTCTTGGTCACCTGCTTTTCCATCTTCTCTGAGAGTCTGGGGGCTGCCTTCTTTTGCCCCATGACAGCAGCAAAAGAGGCTTTTTTTCCATTCTCCTCGTCAACTCGTTAATGATTTTCAGACCTTAACTTACTCAGCCCGCCCCTGACGCCACTCTGGACTTGGAAACTGGTGACACACTGTTCAGGCAGCTCCACTGTGCTCCCAGGAAAGGCCCCTCTAGGCTCACAGCTCTTCCCAAGAGGCCCTCGGGCAGAAGGTCACCAGGGCAACATCTGACCTTCGCTTAGGACCCCAAACCAAGATTTCGACCTCCCTCCCCCATCCTGCTCTCTCCAAAGGCCCATCGGCCCTTCCCCCATTCAAAAGCCCGTGTCTTTATTATAAAGGTGCAACTTGGTAACCAGGAGAAGGTTCATCACAGCCTTGCAAACAGACACCTGCCCAGCAAAGAAATGTGATGGCCTGAGAATAAAGCACTCAGCTTCAGGTGACCCGAGACAGTGGCCCAAGCGCACGGTTTATCTTTTGTCCCTCTGCGGATCCCTTTTAAAACGTGTTGCTGCCGAGGAGCTACAGCCTAGAATACGTGGGGGCAGAGGGGACAGTTCTGGGAGGGGCCGCCTGTCCAGCAGGCCCAGGCTCTGGACTTGGAGCTCACAAGAAAGACAGTGGACAGGGGTGGGAGTGCTACAACTTTTCTGTACTTTAATAAAATGTACAAAACAGAAACAAAACCCAAAAACCTACAGCTAGCTCAGCTGACCCGTGTGGAAGGGACGAGCTGCTGATTTGGGCGGCGAAAACATTTTGGTACCAAATGACTATGTGTATTCTTTTTTCGTATGTATTATTTTCTGCTTCTCTGTAAGTGCATTCCAGAGAACAGAAGACTCTACCTACAGCAAACTTAAGGTACCAGATCTTGATGAGACCCTCATCTGGAATGAAGAAATAAAAAGAGTAGCCTACCACATTTTTAGAATTAAGATTTCAGCCTGCCATCACTTGGGTCTGGGTAGTGGCATCTCTTGGGTCTAGTGAATGGCAGACACCTTGAAAGGCCGGCAGTCACCAGATCAACAGTCTAGTCCTGGATCTGGGGGACCCTGAGCAAGTTATTCCACTTCTGTGTGACTCTGTCTCCTCAAAAAAGGAAATGACCGGTCTTGATGCCCTAGAACTGACGTGTAGACAGCTACACACCCAGAAAGGTTGCAGAACATCAGAGAGTGACGTGACCCAGTACTGTTGAGACAGGGAAAGGGGGGAGACAGCAAGAAGAGAATAGAAAGCCAGGTGTAAAAATGGGGGAGCCAAACGTGGGCTGAGTTTAAAAAAAAAAAAAAGGTGAGCTTCCTAATGACAGCCCCATGTCGCAGAAAAAAAGATCCAGTAAGAATCAGGTGTCGTTAGCAATGGTATGAAGGCAATTCTATGGGGATTCCAATAGGCTTTTGAACAACTGGTGCTGGGACAGCTGGATATCTACATGCAAAAGAATGAAGTTGGACCCCTACCTCACACCATATATAAAAATTAACTCAAAATTAATCAAAGACTATTGGAGAGCTAAAACTATCAAAATTCTTAGAAGAAAACATAAGCATAAATCTTCTTGACCCCGGGTTAGGTGATAGTTTCTTACATAGGACACTGAAAGTATAAGCAACAAGAGAAAAAATAGGTGTCTTAGACATCATCAAAATTAAAAACTTTTGCCCTTAAGAGGTAAAAGTTAAGAAAGTTCACTTTCTTATAATGAAAGTGAAGGCAACCCACAGAAGTGGAGAACATTCTGACACCTCATATATCTGATGAAGGACCTGCATCTAGAATATACAAAGAACTCATACAGCTCAATAATAAAAAGACAAATAAGCCAACTGAAAATAGGCGAAGGAGGTGAATAGACATTTCTCCAAAGAAGACGTATGAATGGCCAGTAAGCACATGATGAAACGCTCAACATCATTAGCCATCAGGGAAATGCAAATCGAAACCACGATGAGACACCACGTCACACCCACTGGGATGCTATAATCAAAATGACAGAGAGTAGCAAGTGTTGATCAGTATGTAGAGAAACTGGAAGCCTCATACACTGCTGATGGGAATGTAAAATGACGCAGCTGCTTTGGAAAACAGTCTGGCAGTTCCTCAAAAAGTTATTCAACACAGACTTACTCTACGACCCAGCAATTCTACTCACATGTATATTCCTAAAAGAAAACCTAAGTGTACACCAAACCGTGTACAAATATGTTCATAGCAGCATGATTCATAATAGCTCCAAGGTAGAAACAACTCAAATAGCCATCAAATGATGGATGGATAAACAAATGTGGTATAGCCAGAGAATGAAATATTATTAAGCTATATAAAGGACGGCAGTACTGATATACGTTCAATATGGATGACCCTAGAAAACACTATGTTAAGTGAAAAAACAGCTAGTCACAAAAGATCACATATTGTATGATTCCACATACGTGAAATGTCCAGAAAGGTCAACCCATATAGAAAGAAGATTTGTGGTTGCCTAGGAGTAGAGGAATTGTAAGGAAAATAGGAGAGGACTTGCCAAGGGTTACAGGGTTTCTTTCAGGGATGATGAAAATGTTCTCAAATTGATGTGGTGGTTCTGTGAACTGACTAAAGAATCATAGAATTGTACACTATCAACGGGTAAATTGTACAGTATGTGAATCATACCTCAGTAAAGCTGTTATGTGCTCCTCTCCCCCAACCCCCAAAAAGGAGGGGGAACCAGAAGCTTGTCCTTACACCGTAGGACACCACACCCGTTGTCCCCACGCAGTTACTGCTAGAGCCCCTTTCACTCTCAGAAGTGTCCTGGTTTAGATGACAGATTTATGTCATTACCCTATCACTATGTGATATCAGGCAGGTGGCTTCGCCCCTCTGGGCTTTGGTTTCTCCATCTGTGAAGCGAGGTCTACCCGTTCTGATCACCTCTATATGCCCCCAAAGCTCCACTTGAAAAGCTGTCAAGTCCTACTCAGTTGGTCACAGCGCTCCCCGTGCTTTGTAAGTTGAACTTACGTGAGCAAAGAGTTGAAGCCTGGGGCCAGTACGGATCAGCGGGTCCCAGGAAACAGAGATAAAGACTAATTGCTGAGTCTACTGGTTACTGATATTCATATTTCCCCCAAGTTAGGCCACTAAGAAAGGTGATCCAACCATTCCAGTGCAGGTGAAATGCCTCAAACACACCCTCTACAAATGAAAAAAGAGAAACATTTAAAGGGGAGCCCTCCCAGAGGACACAATGTCTCTAGGAAGCCTGGCAAGTTTGGAGGTCTTCTCTACATGGGATTTGCCGAGTCCATTCAAGAGGGCCTGGTGTCGGGATAGTCAAGGTCATGTGATCCCACAATGGAATGTTCATTTCCTAGTCCTCCTTTACCCATGATTGTTTAGGAAATAAAATTATACCGAAGGAGCTCAAGAGGAATCATCTGGTTCTCTTCCCTTTTATATTCATGAGAATGTGCCTAAAATTAGTCTTTCTAGCCTCCCCCTGTCCCTCCCAAGGGCCTTAGAACTAGGTCTGTGTGGCCCCGTGGCGTGTCTAGCCCGGCAGTGAAGAGATGCGAGCCCACTTCTGGGCTCCGAGCAGCAGCAGACCCTTAGAATCAAGGTAAATGTGAAAGAAGCAGGAGGCACAGAATAAACCCAACTCCCATCGATCCACCCAGTAACAGGACAGACGGATGCTCAGCAGGGTCACGGAGACGGGAAACCGACACGAAGACAGGAGAACCGTCGCAAACCCCCATTTCGTCAGCAGCCCCATCACTGAGCCAGTTACCAGAGAAGAGGGTGAAGGCAGGGACCAGTACAGGTGGCACCCAGGTACCCGGTGAGCTAGCCTCCAACTAGGGGAGCATCAGAGGAGATGCCCCACCGTCGGCCTCTTCAGAATGGCAGGGCTGGGAAGAAAAACAAGGAACCGCGCCCAAGCTGGGGCTAGGGGAAGGGGCAGGCTTTCTGCCCGCCAGAGACATGGCCTCCGAGGGTCTCGGCTAGGGGTTGGTCTGTGGCTTTCACAGGCTGGGCCAGGTCCCTCCTCGCCGCAGCTTCCCGGGGTGCGATTTCTACATCCAAGGGGGTCCGTGGGGCTGAGGGTAGGAGGTGGCTGCCTGCTCGTCTCTGTTCAGAGGCCACATTTCAGGATGACGTGGTAGCCGTCATTGCTCTCGGCTGCAAGAGATAAACGTGGCGTTTTACAGGAAGAAAGGCAGGCCGCTGTGGCACCTGGGGGCCATAGGATTAGGGTACCAGCAGACACCCTGCCGTGGACACTGGCAGAGGCCACCCAAATGAGACTGTGCAGAAAAAAGCAAGCTGACAAAAGCAGAAATCTCAACGTACACCTTCACGGCTGCCTTGTTGAGTTTCTTTTTGACAGCGGGCTTTTCCACCACAGCCTGAGGCCCAAGGACTGAAGGGCCTATGTCCGAGGAGGCTTTGGGCGTGGCGGCCCCCAGGGCTCTGAAGGCAGCCAGCAGCTAGATCCAGAGAACAGGGGGGAGGGTCCAGGGCCACGGTCCAGGGTCTATGGCCCGGTCAGGGGGCTTTCATTCCCACCTGACCCCACACACTCACCTGCCCCAGCCCTACAGGGGGTCACAGCTGGTCTCCCACTTTTCCTGGCATGTGAGTTCCTTCTCAGACCCCTTCCTCAGGTGGGTCCGCCGTGTCCCCCTGGTACCACCCAGCCCCGGGTCCCCGATCCACACGGCCTGCAGACTCAGCTGCTGTATTCCATGCCCACTCCTCCCAGAGACCCACACTTTAGAAACATTCAAACGGGTCTTACTGTAAGTTCCCTACACACGAACGAGTTCCATTCCGAGAGCACGTTCGTAAGTCCAATTTGTTCGTACGTCCAAGAAAGTTAGCCTAGGTGCCCAACTAACACAATCAGCTATATAGTACTGTTTCTACACTTGCTTCCGGACATCCTGGGCTCAAAATAAAGATACTGTACTACTGTGTTCTATACGACACTGTACAGTAAAGTACACAAAAGCACAACCACTTGTAGAGGATGCGTGCACGTGACAATGTACGCCAGACACGTGAGCTAACTTACGTGACTGGACACGTGAACACACGCTCGCATCTTTGGAAGTTTGCAACTTGAAGGTTCGTATGTAGAGGACTTACGGTACTTCTCGTTGGCACTGGGTTCGTGAAGCACATACTGTCTGGCCAGGATTTCCCTTTCAAAGTGACCTTGGCGCCAGCCGCACCACTTCTCACGTTTCCGAGGCTAGGCTTCCCGGGAAGTGTGTGTTTCTTTTTCCCAGAGGATGTTCCCAGGTAACACTCCCTCGAGGGCCCACCCCATGCAGGCCCCACTCACCAGCCTGCCCTCCCCGATACTCCGTTAACCCGGGGGGAGTGCAGCCAACATCCTTTAATTAAACAAGAAAAGGCAGGGAGGCGGGGGCTTTACCTTTTAAGGTACTGAGGATGAAACAGGATTCATCTTGGAAATTCTGCACCATCTGAAAGGCAAAAGAGGGACCATGTCCCTTCAACAACGAGTTCAGAGACTGAAAAGCCTCAGTGACACGGAGCCCAGCTGCTCGCAGCATCAGAAATGACAGGCGCCGCGTTTACGCAAGTGCAGGAACACGCTTACGCTTAGCCCTCACGGAGAGAACGTGACACAGAGTAGATGGACAAAGCAATTACAGTTTCGAGTAACAAAAACTGAATGTAAAGGATGGAAAGAAGTCTGGAAGGGAATGAAGATGTAAACGTTTAATACAAGACTAAACTGTTCCTGATTTGCTTTCGTTTTGCTTTTTTCCTAGTGACTGGGTTTTCCAATCCCTATAAGGACACGTTACAGGAGCGGGTGTGTGTAAAACAGCACCAGATAAAAAAACTAAAGTGCTCTACACGGGGAACTATATTCAGTATCTTGTAACAACCTATGAGGGAAACGAATCGAAAAAAAGAATACATATATGTATATACACATATACTGAATCACTTTGCTGTACACCTGAAACTAACACGACATTGGAACTAAACCATCTTTCAATTAAGAAAACAATGCTTTAACGAAACCCTCGTGATTAGTAGGCTCTGCATATCAGAGTCCTTTGAGGACCAACTATAAACAGAAGTCCACTCCCTGCGTCTACAAATGCGGGGCAGGAAGCTTATGATTACTCACCAGCCCCCTCTCTGGAGCTCTCGTTTTGATTAACAGCCCGGTGACCTTAGATAAGGCAACTTCCTGTCTCCAGGCGCTGTCTGTAAAATGAGGCTGTTTCGATGATAAAAATATATATATAACCAGGATGCAGAGCAATGGGAATGGGCATCCTCTTCTGGGGGGGGGTCGTTCATCCAAATGACTGCTTTCTACAACTGTTCACAGGACGCAGCACAGACGACCACACACATCTCTCCTGCAGGCAGGTGCCCTAGGTAAGCTCCTGCATGTACACACACAAAACACACCTAAGGATGCTGAGAGCAGCGCTGTCTCTATGAGTGAAAACTAGAAACAGCCCTCACGTCACCCAGCAGTAGAAGCAGCGGGAACAAACAAGGACCTGATCACACCCGGCTGCTCGACAGGGCCGGTGACCTCCAGTGCCCCTCAACATGCACGAATCAAAAACCGTAAGTCCCTGAGGAAGGCACTCCTATCCCCCTTCTATAAAGTTTTAAAATAGGTGAAATTAAAGAATGCATTGAAGAAGAACCAGGGAATGATCAATATAAAATTCAAACCAGCACTGGAGGGGAACGTGAAATTAGCCCACAAAGGGGGTTCTAACAAACACCGCACTAACCTGAGTGCAGGCATGGAGGACTTTAGTTATTCTTTAAACTCTACAAATGAGCTTCCTCTATTCTAAATATGTATGCTGCATTTCACAGGACACCTTTAAACAATATGAAAAATGTACACATCTACCTAAACATACCCACAACACACATACTGGCCAATGGGACAGCAAAACCCCTTTCCAGATGAAAAGCACAACCCACATTTTACTGCCCCCTCCCCCCCCATGACTGCCCCAGATCCTGCAAATCCGTCCACCTGTCGACCCCTGCCCCTCCCCCAGGCCCTAATGATGCATGAAGTACATTCACGCTATGCTGCCGGCCTGCTCCCTCGGGGACTCTTGGCAACCCCACTGCTGGGGCATGCCAAACCTGAAGCAGGGCCCACACGGGCTTAATCAGTAACCGCCTTGTTTAATGAAGTGCCCTTGCACCCCAGGGGCCAGCTGCACGGCTGGCCAGGCCACCTCCAGTGCTCCGGGCAGTTAAGAACCAAAGGTTTCCAACTGATTCGGGGTTAAGAGGCAAGGAGACTTCAGGGGAATAAGAATCACCTACTTAGCGGAGGTGGCGTTTGAGTTCTGTTCTCTGCTTCACTGGCTTAACTGCCTGCTCTGGGGGGGGGGCACAGGGCAAGCTGGGGGAAGGAACCCCTCCAGGGACCTGTGAAATTGCAAGGGTTCTGAGCATTCTTGGCTTTTGTCTTCACGGCAGAAATGCATTTGTGAGATGCAAACTGACGAGTTTTCCATGTCGTCACTACTGCCTGATGCTCAGGGCGTTTCACGCGTCCCGGCTATTCTACAGGACCTGCTCAGGCCAGCAACTCTGGGCTACATGTGCTTTATCTGTGAAACGGGGGCCAAAAAGCAGCCACCGTACACTCGATTGTAACGATGTGGAAGGAATTCTGAACTGGTGACAACAATAGCAAGTTGCTGATCAATGGCCCTTTGTTCAAATGGATCCTGGCTGTGTGTTTTTAAAAACCCACACCTACGCACACTCAGGCATGCAATGGGCACACGCACAAAAAGTTAGCTGGCAGAATTACATCCAACTTAAGGTAACTCCGCTAGGAAAAGAGAGTGGGGAAGATAAGGGCCTTTCACACTTGCCTTCTGCTTATATTGCCTGACTTCTACGAATTGTGAATTACTTTTTAATTAAAAAGGACAGAAGGGACTTCCCTGGTGGTCCAGTGGTAAGGAATCCACCTTCCAGTGCAGGGGACGCAGGTTCGATCCCTGGTCAGGGAACTCAGATCCCACACGCCTCAGGGCAACTCACCCCGCACGCCACAGCTGGAGAGAGCAAACCCGCATGCCACAACTAGAGAAGCCCACGCGCCGCAAGGAAAGATCCCGCACGCCTCAGCGATCCCGAGTGCCACAACTAACACACGGCGCGGCCAAAAAATAAAATAAATAAATAAATATTTTTTTAAAAAGGAAGGAAAACACCACCTTGCCCACCCCCAGGATGAAACTCCTATGAAACGGAGGACTCCCACGTAGGGGGGGCTTGGGCAATTATGATGACAAGTGACAACAGGATTGCTCCTGATGATGATGATTTATGAAATATACAGACCATTAAAAGCCTTACATGTTATACGCTGTCAAATTTAAGGATCTCTCCATCACTTGTTTCCCAAAACAAGTGCCTGGCTAATTTAGCATCTGCCGGTACCTGACACTGTTTTCTATTTTATCCTTACTACAGCCTGCTTGATGGATAGAATTATCCCCATTTTGCAGACATGGAAACTGAGGCTCAAAGTCATTAAGTAGATTTGCCCAAGGTCACCCGGCTACGAGGAGCCAGTCCAGGTGGGGACATGGGTCCAATTCCGAAGCCCACAACTTCCCTGCTTTCCCAGCCCCCCTTCCTGTACCGTCCCCTCCATCATCTTTCTGCTGAGGCTTGCAGAGTTCCCAGGGTGGGTGGAGGGTCTGCTGGGGGCTGGGCTGGGGGCTCAGGGTTCCACCTCTGCTCCTATCAGGACAGTTCTGTGTAAACGCCTCATTTCAGGGGTGGTTGGAGAGTCTGTGGGCTCGACGCTCAGGCTCTGCTGCCGGGCCACCAGCCTTCCCACCACAGCCCAACCTCTTACGAGCTGTGCACCCTGGGGCCATTACGCAGCCTCTCTGTGCCTGTTTCCTATCTGTGAAATGGGCTCATGACAGCACCTGCCTCACAGGGAGGCTGCCAGGATTAAATGAGTCACTTAGAACAGTCGCCGGGACACAGTAAGCGCTGATGGAACGCTAGCGCTCATAATTATTATTATTACTATTATTAAGAGAAGGGGTCCAGGATAAGACAAGCTTAAAAGCTTCTGTTCTACAACAGGCAGGAACGCCTGAAACATGTCATCAAGCCCGTTTAATAACTCCCTCAGGAGCCAGCAGTGGGATCTGATCACTCGAGGGCACGGTCGCCTGGGGGCCGTGTTCTGTATCTGTGTCCTCTGTCAGGGGCCGCTTATGCCCTGCAGAGGCCTGTGTGGCCAGAGACAGACCCTGGAAGGCTGTGGCACCTTCACCATTCAGCAGAGGACGCCTCTGTTCCCCGAGAGCCCCGGCCTCTCCATCATCAACCCAGCCCATGTCACCTCTCCTGGGCCTGCCCCCTCCCAGCCCCCGCCCCTGCCCTGGGTGAGCACCTGCGTCTGAGTCCTCACAGCCCTGACTGTAAGCGCCCCAAGGCAGGGATGCGAGCAGGGCACCTGGCCGAGGGCGGGGTTCCAGATGGAGAGGCGACAGCTATTCAGAGCCCATGGTCGTGGCCTCAGACCCCTCTCTCCCAGCTCCCCGGGCAGCCCCTGCAGCTGAGAGCAGGCCATAGGCAGATGAACCCGGTTTGCCATCTTCAGCCTAAAGTCACCCCCAAGCCCCGCAGGGCGCATTTCGGATGTGGGTCCGCGGCTCCCGCCCGTAGCCCTGGGCCCAGCGCCTCGGGCCGGCGGGACTGCAGTGCTCACCTCGTTGCTGACCACCACGTGGATGCCGGTGGGGCCCTGCCGGTACACCCGATGGATGTGCTGCGGGGAGATGCTGTACAGGTTGGCGATCTTCTCGATCAGCTCCAAGGTGGTCAGCTCCTCCAGGAAGATGGCGTGGTACACTGCAGGGCGGTGGACAGGGCCTTCTATAGGACAAGCGGCTGCCTTCAAAGGAGCCCGCCTACCCTCCCCGACCCCCCAAACCAGTAACGTGCTTGTAAGAATGTCCACCCCCAGATGGACTCGCGGGTTCTGGCTGTACTGGGGACGCGTCTGGAAGCCGCAAGGCTCCCTCTCGGCCCAGCGCCAGCTGACAAGATCCCAGGCTCCGTTCTGTATTCCTGTTTCATTCTCTCTTGGGGGACTTGTGTAAAATGGAGAATCCCTGCATCCACCCTGGACCAAGGACGCCCATCTAGGGGTGGAGGCTGCAGGGGGAACAGCTGGCTGAAGTCTGCATTTAAAAAAATTTGGGGGGGCCCGCGCCCCACAGCTTACGGGATCTTAGTTCCCTGACCGGGGATTGAACCCGGGGCCACGGCAGTGAAAGCCCCCGAGTGTCCTAACCCCTGGACTGCCGGGGAATTGCCGAAATCTGCATTCCTTAGAAGCTTCTGGTGATTCTGAGGTGTGGCCTGCTATGGAGGAGAAAATCCTGTGTCTGCATTCCTTCCCTTCCACTGGTTAAAGGGGTTACTGGACGGCTCCCTGTGGCCAAGAGTGAGACGTAAGATAATTGCTACCTGACGGCAGAAGAGAAAGGGTCTGTCCTTACCCTTCTCCACGGCACAAACAATAGTCAGCTGGAGCGCTGTGACCCCAAAGGGCGGGGTGGGGGGGGGCACCAGGAATATCACCAGACAGTTGAGACAACAGGGACCCTGAGGCTGGAAGCAAAAACCCAAACCAGTCGGGGAGGAGCAAACCCCGTGGGTGAACTGCGGGGGATGAAGCAATGCCCAGGAACTTCAAGTCCCTTAAAAAGTAAAACACAGCTGGATGAAACAAGAGGTGCTGAAACTCCTTGCTCAACTAAGGAAGGAACCCTTGGTTCAACAAATCCGATCGGCGGCCTGGTATGCTAAAAGCACGTGCGCACACACACACACACACGCACGCACGCACGCGCACACGGCGGCTCCCTTTGAAGGGGTGGCAGAGTCCATGGGGTTCCAGCCACACAAGAGACTCGCCTTCCCCGGATTTCAAATAGGAGGACCCGCACCCAGACCCTGTTCAGAGAATGCGGTCGCTGTGTAACCTTCCTTCCCAAACTAACGCCGGGGAAGAATCCCAGGCCTCTGTCGTAAGATTCCTTTTTATAACAGAATTCTCATTGAACTTTTCCCCCCAACTTTTCAGAGCCAGTTCCACTTTTTCTTATTTTACTCTTGGACTGCTGGCAGAAAAGAGCCAGAAGGATTGCAGTGCGGCCCTCTGGCTGTAACCTTTTGTCTCTGGCCTTTCCTGTCCCTGGAGGAATGTGGGGGGGACCAGTACTGCTCAGAGCCAGCGGACGGTCAGTCACCCACTGCTCAGAACTCCTCTCATCGGGGGCCGCGTGGGGAAACGAGAGGCCCTCGAGCGGGCCAGCCTAGGTTCAAATCCCAACGCTGCCACTGCTAGAAGCCAGACCTCAGCGCTCTCCACACCTCTGAGGCTGGGGGTGTGGGCTGGGCGCCTGCCCTCGCCACATGTGCAGGAAACCACGAGACTCGAGCTCTGTCCTTCACAGACTGACCGCAGCGGAAGGACCCGGACATTCGCAGAAATGTCCTGAGGCCCGGACGCCAACGGCCAGTGCCCGGAGATTTGGATCCTGGCTCTGCCACTCACAGCACTGGCATCTCGGGGCAGCCGCTGTGCCTCAGTTTCCCCCACAGCAAACCATGAGCAGTTCCTGCTAGGGGAAGAAAATGGAACGCCCTTAGCCCAGGGTCTCGGGCATCCTTGCTGATCTGGAGGGGCCCGCAGAGAGGTACAGGGGGCTCTCTCTGCAGACGACGCAGAGTCCAGACCCCGCAGGTGGGGCCGGGCAGCTCATCAGACTCGGCACTCACAACGCTCAGAAGCAAGACGCTGAAAACTGCCAACCCCAAAGAGCCATGTACCCCAGAGGCGCTCCGAGAACCCCCTGTGCAGCGACCGAACCAAATGGGAAAGTCTCATCCAGCTGGGGGAACACACAGGAGGACACGCTCCTGGGAATACAGCTGTCACTCGTCACCAGCCGAGGAGCCAGAAAGCCCAACTTCCAATTCTACCACGAGTAGCTGAGTGGCATTAAGGGGACGCAGCTCCTCGCCAGCCCTGTTTCCCCAGGTGGAACATCGGTCACCTGGACCAGCCATGCTGGGAGATGATGCCCGCCCTAAACATTTCACCCCCAGGATGAAGTACAACAAGAACTCCTCCTGCATGAAAGGTGGATCAGAGAGGCGTCCTCAGCCGTGGACTCGTGTTGCCTCTCCTTCTTGTGTCTCTTCCCGTTACTCTGCCGCCCTCTATCCGGCCAGGGGTGTGGGGCGCACCCCACAACCCACCACACAGATTGGGGTCCCCGCCGCCGTCCCGCTTCTGCTGCAGGGGCACGCGGCTCTGCTCCAGCTCCTGGCAGACGTAAATGGTCATCTTTGGCCTCACGTTCCTGGCAGGAGGAAAGGAAATAAACAGCAGGTATGAGGGACCAAGCTCTGTTGTTCCAGAACCCAGGGTGGAAAGAGCAGTAGGAGGGACTTAGGGGGAAAGAAAGAAGCCTACGGGGGTACAGAGTGCCTTTCATCGAGGAGCTGTTGGGGACAGAACCCCATCTGGAAGGACCTTAACAGCTTCGCACAGGCTTGCTGGGGACAGGGGGTGGACGATCCCCCCACCCCCGACCCCGGTCCTGCAACCTGCCCAGAGCGGGGCTCTGCCCGGGGCACCAGTCTCAACATAGGAGGTTTTCCGGGGTGACAGTCAGAGCAAGCGCTCTCTCTGGCTCATTCTGAGCTCATTTCATCCTCACACACCTATGAGGAAGCCAGGACCACCCTCCCCTTCTACAGATGAGGAAACTGAGGCTCACGGGGGTTAAGGGTTCGGCCCAGTTGCCAAGTTCCTAAGAGGCAGATGTGGGATTCAAACCCGGAGGGAAAACTGCGCTGTCCACATTGTGCCCATTTAGACCTCACCATCCACGCCTGCCCCGCCCCCAGCAGAAGCAACAGGAAGCAGCTCGAAGCCCAGGACCATGCGAGCATCTAAGAACCAGAGGAAGCGGCCAAGGGGCTGAGACTCAGAGGCCAAGGCCCCCGTCAAACAGAGAAGAGGGAGGGAGGGGAGGAGGGGGCTTTCCGGGCAGGGTGGGCTGCGAGCCACGGCATCTCACTTGCCCGCGGGGGCCGCCACCCCACTCCTGGCGCCTCCCAGCCACACCCTGTGCCCCCAGCGGGCACCAACACCCACCTGCCTTTGATGGCGTTAAAAAGCCGGATCCCATCTGCAGGGCCGCAGATCTGGACCAGGTCATCGCGGGACATCTTCAGCAGGTCAGCACCTGGGCAGGTACATGGAGCCGCCTGTGACCCGGGGTGCGGGGGAAGGGCTGCACCTGCAGACCCCGGGGGAGGGTCGAGCCAGCCTCACCCTCAGGGGGTACAGGCATCCCACAGGGAGAAACAGCACGAGGAGATCACAGCCCCAGCGATGTCAGAAGCTCAACCACTGGCTTCACAAAGGCAGAGGAACCGCCGGGCGTTTTCAGAAGTTCAGAAGCCCTCACTGCCTGTGGCTGCCTGGCCCTCCCTCTGGACCTTTTATTGGCATCACTGTCAGTGACGTATCTTATCAGTGTGATCGCGTGTGCACTTGTCCGGAGACGAAAGCTCACGGCTCCCCGACGCTGCCGTTCTGAACGCGCCCGGGCACCCGTGCACCCAGCACCCAGGTCAAGAGGCAGGACATTCCCACCATCCCACGGGCCACCACCTCCCCCACCCTCACCTCCGGGGAACTGCTCTCCCCACTTCTCACACGCAGAGGAGTTTCACTTGGCTTTTAGCAGCTGTGTGAATAGAACTGAACACTAAGCACTTCTCTAGGTCTGGCTCTCCCTCCAAGCTCCGTCTAAGGGCTCATTCGTGCTGCATGTAGCTGTGGATCACTCGTGCCCACTCTTAGGTAGGATTCACTGCACGAATAAAGCACAGTTCCTGTACGCCCTCTCTGCCGCTGGGCTTTGGGTGTGCTCCCAGTTTGAGGCGATCATGAGTAACTGTCTATGAGCATCCTGGTACGTGGATGAAGACGAGTCCCTTCCTCGAGGCCCGAGGAGTCCCCTAGAGCCCTGTGCCCAGGTGGACTCTGCAAGGCACGAGGATGCCTTCAGCCTTCTGCGGAAAACTTCCCAACAGCCACGTGGTCTACAGCCACAGCATTCGCCCCCGTTTCCTGCCCCAGTTAAGATACAGTTTTAGGTACAACACTGCAGGTACACTGGCTCCCCTTCCATGGGGAATAAAGCCAAACTCCTTGCACTCTCCAAGAGGGCCCCTGGGCGCCTCTCTGACCTCACCTGCCGCCCGGCCCACTCGGCCCCATCACCGGGGCCCTCCGCTCCGTAGTCACACCTGGCAGGCCCCACCTTGCGCCTGCCCTCTGCTTGGAAAGCTCACCCTCCCACACCCGCCTGGCTCGTGCCCTTGCCTTTCCAGGTTTTGCTCAAGGCCCCCTCCTCGGCACGGCCCACACCACCCCCTGCTTAAGGGGGGGCTCCCCTCCATCCTCCTCCCGCCCAGGCTGGCCCAGGTCCCTCCACCAAGCCTGCCCATCCCAGAAGGGACACGGCGTGTTGAGATGGGCGGTTTACACCTCCGCGCTGACTCAGAGCTGCCCGAGGACAGGGTCCCTGCCTGACTGCCCTGGTACTGTCTACCCGCAGCACAAAGAACATGCTCAGAAAAGCTGAGCTCAGGGACTTCCCTGGCAGTCCAGGGTTAGGGGGCCCCGGGTCCAATCCCTGGTTGAGGAACTAAGATTCCGCAAGGCGCGCGGCGCAGCCAAAAAAAAAAAAGAAAAGCTGAGCTCAAAGACCACGGATGGGGTGCTGGTTCCCTTCCACTGCCACAGATGTCCTTGAGGGCCAGTCTTCTGGTTTCGGCCAACACTTGACTCTCTGTCACTCTGGGCCGACTGCCGGGGAGCAAGGTTCATGGCTGTTACCCTGTCCCCCAATGCCCCCGGCTCAGGGCTGCTGTCTGATGGGACCACCAGCAAGGGCTTGAAAAACCTTTAGAGAAGGAAGAGCTGCTTTCCCTTCTCGCCCGTGGCTGTACCACCATCTCCCGGGTCACGGCGCTGGAGACAGCACGACGAGCAGCGTTTGCAAAGAAAAGGCTGGGAGGCTTGCTGAGTGTGCACTGGCCTGTCGGCTAAGGGCCTCTTCTGGGCGAAGCAGAGCCCACACTGCGGGGGAGGGGCACCTTGAAAAGGCTCCCAGACGGTCCTCCCGCAAAGCCACGCTCGGCTGGACACCTCAGGGGCAGGACCGCCCACGAGCCCACGGCCCAGGGCCAATACACACAAGTGACCACAAGTGACCGCGCTGGGTCACCAGGACAGACCGCGGCCCCTGGGGAGCCAAGCGCACATGCTGAGCGTTCCGAGATGCTCGCGGGGTCTGAGCACCATTCAGAGACGCTCACCTGAGAAGCTGGCGAACAGCCGGCAAAACTGGGAGAATCTGTTGCGGTGGAGCCACTGCTGGGCGTCCTGCGTGGAGGCCGAGGGAAGCAGGTGCTGCGGGCAGAGAGGACGGGCCTTGACGGGGTGCCCGGTGCGCACGGGACAGGCAGCCGGCGCCCAGCCGCGGACACTTACGTCACTGCCCACGGGCAGGGCCTCCACCGGGTGGGTTGGGGAGCTGTTGCTGAAAGGAAGAAGAGAGGTGGTGAGCGGCGAGGATGCTCCTTCCTGGCTGAGAGGCTCCTCGCCGGCCTGCCCTTCACTTCCCTCTGCTCTGGGGCTCATGAAATGAAATGGGCCCTCGAGAAAAATACAGACCTGCTCCATCCCTGGAAAGCCCTAACAAAGCCTCTGGTGTGGACGGGGGCTCTGATTAACTACACACCCTCATCCCTCAGCTACGGCTCCAGGGCTTGTTTTGGCCAGATGCTGTGGTCCCCACCCCGAGCCCCAGCACGAGGGAAGGGCAGGTTGACCAAGCAGACCGGGACACACGCCTCACGGGGACTCAGTGCTGGGACAGCGAAGGGCCAGCCACACCCAGGAGAGGGCAGAGGAGTCCCTCGGGGAATTATTCTGCAGTGAACAAGCACCCACAGTTTGGCATCCGCCACGAGAAAACCATTCTCACGTTTTTCCCCAAAGGGAGGCAGAGACCTGAACACCTGGGGTTTTATGTCAAGAGAAAGACACATGGAGAGACGACCCTTCCAGATGGACAGTGGTGATGGTACCACTTGAACGGACTTAATATTACTGACCTAGCCACTTAAAAACGGTAAAATGGTAAATTTTATGTTTTGTGTATTTTATCACAATGAGAAAAAAACAGACCCCTGAGGGGATGAGCCCTAGACCAGTCATCGGTGACTACATATGCACGTCATCAGGGTCTAGGGGGTGCCAGGGACTTTATACATGTTCCCCTGAGCCTGCGTGGAATTCATGCTCCCCCGGTTGTGAGGAAACCGGAGCTGCAGGAGGTTAAGGAACTTGCCCCCAGAAAGGTGCCGATTTAAGACTAGGTCTGCTGAATCTAAATGTGACAGCCCTTCCTCGTGCCCCCTCTCAAGGAGGACTGTCCTCACCTTGTAAACCAAGTTCATGTCTCGCTTACCCATCAGTAGTTATCTCTCTAGCACGCGTGGGCTCCATTCTGCATGTTCTACCCTCACCTGTTAAACCCGCCTGGCACCCTCCCTGCCTCACCCTGGCCCCACGAACAGGATGGGCAGAGCCATCACAGGGATGCCACGGCCCTGGGACAGGTGCCACAGCTGCCCGCTGGTCCCTGCAGCCCCGTCACCTCGGAGTCAGCACCGCCTGTGCCTCGGCAGGGCTGGACCACCAGCAGTGAGGCCGCTTCTGTGCTGCAGGCCTGTGACCCCAGGGGCAGGGCGGGTCCTGAGCTGAGTCCCCCTGCCTAGTGACCATGCACGCGGGTGCAGAAAGATCTAAGAAGCCCCCCCCAGGGACCTCCCTGGTGCTCCAGGGCTCAGGACTCGGCGCTTCCACTGGGGGGTGGGGGTGGGGGGGCGGCACGGGTTTGATCCCTGGTCGGGAACTAAAATCCTGCAGGCCGCTTGGCGCGGCCAAAAAAATGAAGCCCCTCCGGCCGCTGCAGGGTCCAGAGGTCTGCCTCCTGAGGCCCCCGACGTCCAGGAGGTGGGCTTTCCCCTGGGAGGCACCAGGCAGGCTACCTCAGGGGGCCGGCCCAGGACCCCCGCAGCCCAGCCCACTTTAACCGGGGGAGGGAGTGGATGCCTGGTGCTCCGCTGCCCTAGCAGACAGCCTTCCTAGAGGTGTGTTCAAGCACAAGAACCTGGACGCGTGATGCTAAGAATGGTTGTGAATGTTAACACCAGTCAGCCGCCCTGAAACCCAGATCGATGCCAGGTTACAAAAGGAGCAGAGACCCAGGGAGGAAAGTGAGGAAAGGAGCCCACACCCGTGGTCACTCCAGGGACCGCAAAGGGAGGGAGGGTGCACGTACCCTTCGCCAAGGCCGAAGCTGTTCGGAGAGCCGTTGTAGCTTGGGGACGAGGCACTGTTCACCTGGTAAACCACGTCGGGCCACGGGGAGCACTGCAGGGAGAGAGCGCAGGGCAGCGGTGGTCCCGGCCGGGCCACTCGGTTCGGAACCACGATCCTTCCACACCCAGCCCACACTGACCCGGCGCTCGGGGACGGGCACGCTGCTCGGGCCACACCGAAGAAACCAGCTAGGGCAGAGAAGAGGCGGTCCCCAGAGCAAGCAAAGCATGACACGTGTCTGTCTGAGCTTCCGAGGAGTCAAAGCAAAGAGGGAAACCTCATCGGTCCCTTGATTCCTGGGTCCACAAGAAAAGAGAGTAAAACGCAAGACAGGCCAGTTGCCCACAGGCGGGTCTTGGGAGCAAATGCACGAAACAGGGAGCACGGGGCCACAGACCACTGCCAACGGGAAAGCACCAGAGAAGCTCTGAATCTCCCGACGGGCCTCTGCTGAGGGGACAGACGAGGCGTCTCCACGCTGACCGGGAGCAGCCCCCTTCCAACCCAAGTCTTCGCACATTTACCACATTTCAGGAGCTCCCCCGCTTGCAGACCAGGGAGACGCAGCAACGCGAAAGCTGTGACCCCTGAACTCCAGGAACTTCTCGTGCGGAAGCTCAAACGGACACGCGAGAATCCCCCAAGGAAAGCAGAGACGTCGGGTGCTGCCCGGTTGGGGGCGGCAAGGGGTAGCCCGCGCACCAAGCATTCCCTGCTTCCCTTCCCTGTGACGACTGACACCGCTTTGGACACGGCCAGTCGGAAGCATTCCTGAGATTTACTATCACCCACCCGACCACAGGGTGGGTCAATATTTAACTCTGTTACGAGTGAGGCCTGGAATGTGTTGGTGCCGAATCCTGCAGCCCCAGGGGGAGGGGGGAGGGGGGAGGGGAACAGGAAGGTTGATGAGCAGACAAGAGGGGATCCGGCAGCTCCCAAGGTCACAGGCCAGGTGCGGATTTCAACACCTGGCCTGGGACAGGGGCTGGGACGTTGCCCGGAGCACGCCAGGGGACCTGTCCTCCAGCAGGGAAGTCGGGGGAGAGGCAGAGGCCGGGAGGAGAAGGGTCACCGGGGTGCCTCACGAGCACACACCAGGCCTGGGAAGGGCTAAGGGTCCAAGCACGGCCCCACACACTGCAGAGCTGGCTCTGCCCTGCTGCAAGGGGGCAGGACTCCCTGGGCCAGGGCTCTCCGGCCACCGTCAGCCTCGACCCTAGGAAAAGCCAGCATGCATCTGTCCACGCCACAGAATTAGCATCCCTGCTGCCCTGCTGCACATACTCTTCTGTGTATGGCTTTTCACACACACACACACACGCAAACACACCCTCACACACCCATAGGCCTCTTAGCCCCCTGTCCCTGGGCCTCACCCTTAACCCAGACTTAACCCCACCATGGTCAGCACTGGACCTGAGGCATCCACGGAGGGCCTCCTGAGTAAGTCAGATTACTCAGTGGACGAGCCCAACACCTATCAACTGGCCTGATGGCAGGACACAGCGGGGAAGAGTTGTTCAAATCAAAAACAGAGCCCAGTAAAAGAGGCAGCAGCAGCAGTGACCCGTGACGGGAGGAAAAGGGACCTGTGGTACGAAGCATCTCAGAGGTAGCCTGGACGGAAGAACGGCTGGAGCAGGCTGGCGTCGGCGGCAGGGCTGAGAGGAAACGCACCCCAGTATCCACCCAAACAGCAAAGAACGAGAGCTATTTACAGTCTCTGACCCAGCAATCCCCCTCCGAGAACAGATGCTGCAGACATTCTTTCCACGTGCAGGACTACACTCGCACAAGGTGTTCACGGTACCCTGTGTGAAATGGCAAGAGCCTGGAAATAACCCAGCGTCCAGCAAAGGTCCATCCAGACAACGAAAGCTACACAGCTGGATAAAGAACTAGAAAGCTCTTTATGAACAGACAGGAAACAGACTCCAAGAGAGGCCATGAATTAAAGACAGTCAACCACAGAACAGTGTGTGTGCGTACTGTCGGGGGGAAAAAGAGCGCATGGGGCAAACGTGTATGAACTGGCTTCATCTGCAGAGAACGTTGGGCCAGATACACAAGGAGTCGGGGGTCGCCTGCTGCCCCGGGGAGAGAAACCGAGGCCAGACAGTGCTGGGAAGGATATTTTCCGATGGAGATGCTCTTATACCTTTTGAATTTGGACCACATGAATATATGATCTATTCCAAAAATCTGAAATAAAAATAACCTAATCTTGAAATGCGCAAAGGGCAGCAGAGAGCTAGAAGGTACTTGTGAAACACCTCCCTGGACACCGGGCCTTAACTGAAAGCGCTCCGGACAAAGGAACACACCACGATTTAACGGGCGCTCTCGGTAGAAGCGTTCACCCCAAATGGGCACTTTTCCAAGGATCTAAACCCACCCTCACCGCCCCTGGCAGAAGGCTCCGGCCGGCTCACCTCTGACAGGATGGTGGTTTCATAGGATGGCTGGTATTTCTCCTTCTCTTGGGCCGTTCTTTTTTCCATCTTCTCTCGGTCCGTCTTCTGCTTCCGGTCAGCTCCCTTTGGCTGTAAGTGCAGAGCACAGGGGTCCAGTGAGTTCAAAGCAGGCAGAGGCAGCTGTCGGGGGGAGATCCAGGGCTGAGCAGTGGGCCCCCCCCACCCCAAGGCCAGCACATTCCCCACCTCACCCAGAAGCCCTAGCAGGATCTCACGGACAAGAAAGCACCTCTCTCACCTCCCAGGCATCCGACACACAGGTCCACCCGCCCGGAGCCCCTGCCCACCCCGAGGGACTCAGAGCCTGCTACAGGGTCCTACGGGGACTCTCCAGGGTCCACTCAGCGGACCATGCAGAAATGCTGGGAGCAGAGCTTTACCAGTGGCCACTTGCTAATGGAGAGGACCCCTCGAGGGCCTTCCGTGGGTTCCCCGTGGACCGTGACAGGAAGTGGATGAGCTGGGAGCTGCTGGCCGGGGCTCGGTCTACAATCGCACGCCATCTTGGCCATCTTGGGGGCCTCCTTGCCCCCAAGTCCTGGGACTACGACCACGCTCCCGGCTTCCACCCCAGCAGGCCCAGCTGATGGGGACCATCCTGACCACTGGGACTATCCCCTCCTGAGTTCAGGGCCTGGTGGTCGGGGCCAGATATCAAGAGTCCGCAGGACCCAGAACTGAGCGCGTTACTCTGTTGGCAGTGGACCACACGCAGTGGGCAGTCAGGGGGGAAAGTTCATCCTCAAGCTCGATGGCGCCTTTGGGATCATCCTGGCTGCAGTTTTTGACTCCCAGCTCAGGAGATTTGAGGAAATAGTCCTCAGGGGGATGCCCAGGCTGGAGGGAGGGAGGTTTGCTGGGGGTCCTATGGGGACGTGAGTGACAGACCCGGTGTCCAGTGGGAGAGCCAGGCATGCGGCAGCCGGGCTCCCATCATCGGGTTTCCCTGCTCCACCTCCGTCCTCCCGTCCTCCTGTCCCAGAAAGGAGGCCCTTCTTCCCGGCCCAGAAGCATTACTGGTAAAGCGTGGCTGAGCCTGCCTTTAGGGGGCAGCCTGTGGGGAGCCGGCGGGGCAGGGAGCGGCCCAGACACCCCCATGGAGCCCCAGGGCCGGGCTCCGAGAAGCCAGGGTTTCCTAGTAACCAGGGTGATCTGAGATGGGAGAGTGATGGGCGGTTCGGCTGGGCTGTGCCTGGCGCCAGTGCACACCCATCTGAGCTGCTGCTGGTGCGGGTTGGGGGGCTGGCCAGGTCACCTCAGGCATTCTGGGGAGCCCGTTTCGGGTATCAGAGGCTCCTATGCCCCTGCAGGAGATGGTAAGGCAGCTTCCGGCCCCAGTCCCCAATAACGCCTGGTGTGCGGCTGAGAAGTTGAGCAGAGCCCTCACTCCTGAGCTTCCCCCTCGAGCTGTAGGAGGGGAAGCTCACGGGAGCCATGGGGAGGGCTAGGCATCCCTGGCGCAGACGGCCCCTCCCTCCTACCGTCCGGCCGGCGCCCATTCCCAGGGCACACGCTCGGAAAGCGCTGGAATCACACTGGACGCGCCCAACACCTGAGGGCAGAAGACAGCTGGTGGAACCCTGGACCTGGTCTGTGCGTGACAGGAAGGGGGTGGGACTGCAGGACAGGCAGAGACCACCCGCTGCACAGCCTCGGAGCTGTCCAGGGTGAGCCAGAATCACCCTGGACCCTGGAGCACCCACAAGACCAGAGGCACCGGTGGACAGGGTCGGCAGACTAATGCTCCCCAAAGATGGCCACGTCCTAATACCCAGAGCCTGGGAGGATGTTACCTTCCAGGGCAGAAGGGGGCGAGGTTGCAGACGGAATTAAGATGGCCAACAACATGAGATTAAAATAGGAAGATGAGCCTGGATCATCCCGTGGGCCCAGTGTAATCACAGGGGCTTAGAAGTGGAGCGGGGGCGAGCAGGGGAGTCAGGGTGATGTGTGTGAGAGGGGCTCTACCTGCTCCAGCTTTGAGGATGGAGGAGGGGCCACAGGCCAAGGAATGCGGAGGCCTCCAGAAGCCGGAAAGGGCAAGGGAACAGAGATTCTCCCCTGGGGCCTCCAGAAAGGAATTCAGCCCTCCTGACGCCCGACTCTAGCCCAGTGAGACCCGGTTCAGACTTCTGACCTCCAGCATTAAAAGACAGTATGCAGTACTGAGCCACTCAACTTTGGGTCATTCTTTTACAGCAGGAAGAGGAAACAAATATGGGGCAGAAATGTAACTTCCTTCGGAGGCTGGTTTCAAGGCTTCATAATGATGCAGCAGGTTTCTGGAGGGTGCTACCGCCCTGGCAGAGAAGACAAACTCACGCTCCCCCCACCATCCCTCCCTCCCCACCCAGGGTGGCAGCGCTAACTGACCAAGGTGTCCCAGTGCACAGAGCCCGGCCAGGGCCTCAGGACCCTTTGCCCACAGCCCTCGGGCGGCCAGACGCTATCAGTGGGGATGAAGCCAGCCGCCCAGCTGTGTGGCCTGAGTGCAGACACGGGCAGCTTCAGGGCCTTCCAGTCCAGTTGGGAAACAGGGCAGATCACCACTCCACCGCCAAGTTGATGGTTCTACCTGTGGGCACTTATTTCCACATACATCCCAAGCTCGGGAAGATCAACACTGACCCAGCTTCCTCTGGGACGAGGCCCTATTTCTACGGCCGATCACTCTGGCATCTCCAGCCCCAGCAGACGGAACTTTGTCGGCAAGTCCCCAGGTCCCCTGATTGTGAAAGACGGGAAGGACGGGGAAGGCACTGGGGCTGGTCCGCGCCCCGTCCTGGGGCACCTGCTGGGATCTCCTGGCTGGCGGGCAGGTCCAGCCTGCTGGCGACGGGGCCTGTGGTCCGGCTCGGCACCGGTCCGCCCACCCTGAGGATGATGCGGGGTCCGCGGCCACCCTCCCTCCCCGCGGGGCCACCCTGAGCTACACCACTGTGGACCGTCTTTAGGAAATACTCTGTCCAGACAGATGAGGTGAGAAGCAACGGCAGGAGACTGCAGGGGGTGAGACGAGAAAGGAAAAGAAGGGAGGTACCAGGAGGCCACTGCGCAGGGGCAAGGGAAGAACATCCGCTGGGATTAACACACACACGCTACCATACGTAAAACAGATAACCAACAAGGAGCTGCTGCGCGGCACAGGGAAATACTCTGTAATAACCTCAATGGGAAAAGTATTTGAAAAAGGATAGGTACGTGTCTATGTATAACTGAATCACTGTGCTGCACACCGGAAACTCACACGACATTGTAAACCAACCATACTTCAATAAAAACAAATAAAGAAATCACATCCACGGTCAGGACCCACACGGGAGGTCTCCTAACTTGACTTCTAAGGAGAACCTAATGGGCAACTACAGAATGTGCGGCCAAAGTGCTTGGGAGGAAAAACAAAAATCTACAAGCGTGCCAATCCCACCACTCCGGTCAAGTAGAGCCGAGCCCGGCCGTCTGTGGGGAAGAAAGCAGGCAGGCTGGCTCATCAGAGCCCAGGCAGGAGCCCCGGGCTGCTCATGGGGACGCCGCACTCCCTGCTGGGCCTCCGCGTTTTGGCATCGCCATCCCAGGCAGGGCGAGGGGCCGGGTGACGGCAGATGGAGCTGGCGGGGCCGTCCTACCTTGAACACCTTGATCTGGCAGCTGGCCGAGTGCAAGTGTTCCGTGTACTCCCCATTCTCACTCTGCTTGAAGGTATCGATCTGCACCCGAAAGGGCACGCCCTTCTCGCCCCCGTGCTTCCTCGGGGTGAACTCTGTGCTGATGCAGTGCACCTGCAGGGGACGTGGGGGGCAGGTAGCCAGAAGCAGGCAAGGGTGGGCTCTGGACCGCCCCCCGCCCATGGGCTCCTCTCCAAATGGAGGTTTCCATTCCACACGGTCAGACCCACCTCCACCTCTCCGCTCTCCCCCAGTGCTGTCCACTCTGTCGGGCCGCTGGCCGCCCCATCCCCTAACCACAGAGGGCCTGCCCTCTCACCTTTGTCCCTTGACCTTGGAGGCCCCGCCTGACCACCTAAGTCCTTGCCGTTGCTCCAGGCCCACTGACCCCAGCAGACCCCCTCACTCCCGCCCCTGAGAACTCTCCCTTGGCAAATCCCACAGACCACAGAGCAGGGACCACAGCTTAGTCCCTAAGGGCCTGGTGGCCAGGTTACTCAGGCCAGGCCAGAAGCTGGGACCACTTCTTTATTTCTCGTTAGTGCCTGTTACACAGAAGGCACTTGACGTACATTTCTTGCTATAACACTGTGATCACGTCATAATACAATTCATCTTATTGTAACAGTAAACGGTAACATTATTATAATTCTTTTAAAATGCAGTTCAAGTATTGAAACTATGCAAGGCAAAAAGATCGCTCACTTTTACTGAGCGATTACTATGAACCAGGCCTTGTGGTCATGGCTCTGTTTTCACTCTCTAATTTATAAGACAGGTGGGAAAGCCAAGAGGCTCAAAACGGGACACACAGTAAGAGAGCCAGGGGCAAGCCCGGAAGCACAGGGCCCCGACTGGGCCCTTGGCCACCTCTATCTGCCATGGTGTTTAACACAAGGCCAGGTTCACAACCAGGTGCTTGAGAATTAAATAATTAATTTAATAATAGAAACAATTACGAAAAAAATTTTCACTTCAAATTATTTATGCTAGGCCATACTTCTTTTGTAAAAAGCTTACATACTGATAAGCAAAACCCACACAGGATGCTACAACGTCCCGAGTCCTGTGACTCTGAGACACACCCATCCACCCTTTCAGCCTCCTTTCCTGCAGCAGAGGGCAGGAGCCCATCAGGGCCCCCCGGAAGGATGGTTTCGAGAAACGGCCCAAAGGACCCCAGAGCTCCGGCTTCCCCACCGAGGGCAAGCTCCCTCCCGCTCACCTGAATGAAAGCAGATGCTCTCTTCGAAGGGTCCCACAAAAACTCAACTGCATTCAGCTGGGTCGGGCTGGCCCTGGGGTCCAAGATACCAACAGACAGTGGAATATCTGTGCACATACACACACAAAAGTGCAATCGTCAGCCACTCCCAAATATTTCGGGAAGGATTCTCATTACAGGTCCAAATTCCTTACACAATTCGAAATGCCAGAAGTTCTGAAAACTAGGTTTTGCGTAACTCACTGGGCAGAAGCCTGACTTGACGCCTTTACCCCATTGTGTAGAGTCATTCTGTTTTGCTGCAGGAACATTGCTCTGCTTGACTGCCTGTTGGCGGTGTGACCCGAAGCTATGGGTCTACACGCCTTACTATCATTCCAACCTCTGAGTTCCAAAACCCATCTGGGCCCAAGGGTTGTGGATAAAAGACCGCGGGCCACCGCCTGAGCCCCCAGTTCCATTCCCACTGCCCCTCTCTCTGAGGCCCCCCCGGCCCTTCATCACTCATCATGACCCTTTAAGGCAGGATCTTTCTGTAAAGCTTTCCCTGCTTCTCACTCCCTGACGGCAGGTCCTTGAATCCCGCGTGCCACCCCATCCCAGGCCCCCGGAAAAGGTGAACCGCCGAGGGTAGGCCTGGTGGCACGGTCACCTCCACCAGCTCCTGTGGGGTTTCACACAAGGCAAAAGTGCGCCAAGATGCCCTGGACAGGCCTGGGTCCGGAAGGCACCCAGGAAGGACCCCCGTGTGCCTGGAGCTCCGTCGGCCTCTCCCTCCTGGCCCGGGAGACTCACCGATGTCCAGGATGCGGTCCCCGGGCCGGCTCCACCGCCAGCCCTCCAGCTGTTGGTGCTCCGTGTACTGTAGCCGCCGGTCGTGGAACACCACGCGGATGATGCTCTGGGCGGGGGGAGGGGCAGGGGTGGCAGTAAGGGACAGCTGAGGGTGGGTCCTGAGAGGGACCCACAAGGAACCTGCCCTCAACCATCCCCAAGACAGACACACCTCCTGCCCTCCAAGGCCTGGAGCTGCCTGGAGGCTTCCTCCCCGCACCCCTCCCAGAACCCCAACAATATGAATGCCGGCACGAACACAAGTGCTGCCCTTCTTTCCAGGGTTGCTAAGCGCTCTGCACACATGGGTCCTCTACAAACCCTTCTGCACAGATGAGTAAACTGAAGCTCAGAAAAGGCTGGGAAGAGGCAAAGCCAGGCTGGAAGCCGAGTCTGTCCAACCCAGCGCCCAGTCCATCAGCCCACGCCCCTCTAGCTCCCAATGCTGCCGGCCCGCCCGAGGCCCCTTAGACAACACACTCCAGGGACCAGGAGCCCACCTCTGTCCCTGGAGCTTTCCCCAAACCTCCCAGGCACTCCCGCCACAAGCCCAGGTGCTGGGACCCCGACAGAGCACCCTCAGGAGCCCAGAAAGGGCACAGCTGGCAGCCTCACCTTCACATATTTTGTGTTCAGATCCTGAAAATCTCCCAGCTTCCGATTCTCCAGCAGTCGGATTTCATAAGACTGACCTGGAGGGGGGATAATAGGACATTTTCCATTTCTGGCTTCAAATTTGGGACTCCCCCAGCCAGAGGTCTTCTCAACACCCTCAGGGCCCACCCAGGCCTCACGGCCCCAGGGACCAAAGCAGAGAACAAAGGCCACGGACAGCTCAGATCATGCTCTGAGTTTGTCCATGCGGCCTGGAGAGGCGCCTGGGGCTCCCAAGGTAACGCGCGTGACCCCTGGAGAGAGAGAGCACCTCTACGATGTTCAAAGACATAGAATCGAAAACAACACACTTAGCGTTCAATTTACAGAACACAACTTCGTATTTCTTTTTTCTGTTTTCTTTCGGCCTCACCACGGCTTGCAGAACTTCCCTGACCAGGGATCGAACCCGTGCCCTCTGCAGTGGAAGCGCGGAGTCTTAACCACTGGACCACCAGGGAAGTCCACGACTTCATATTTCTTTATGAAGAACACCCCCTATACACTCGGATGGAGAACACAGATACTTAAATCTCCATTAAATAACTGACCGGACCCTTCCTGAGAGCAGGTTTAAAGGAACGAATAAAAGCCTGTTAAACATTGTCTCTAATTGCAGAATGAAATGCATTTTCTCAAGTTAAAAGAATTTCATGTATTTGAAAGGGTGTGGGGATTCTATTTGGGGACATGTAACCAGCACGAGCCGGTGAAAGAATGTAAATGGAGGAAACATCCGTCCATAAGAACAACCCCAAACTTTAAAGGACCTGCAAATAACCTGAAGAAAACGACACATATTTTATTGGAAAATAAAATATAGCTTGAAAAAATAGGATATGCCACATTCCTAGAGGGGAAGATCACCTAGCAAATGGTATCAACTTTTTCCAAACTAAGTAAATTCAACCACAACTCTACAACAGCTTAGCATACATCAGAGCTTCATAAAGGATGCTTTACAAATAAGAGAGAACAAATGATCTCATAATTGTTCTTGGTAAATCTAATCAAAATTTGTAAATCTTGTTCTTGGTAAATCTAATCAAAAATTTAAAAATTTTTTAAAATAATGATACACTCACAAGAAGTTACAAAAATAGTACAGAAAGGTCCTGAGTATCAACCCCAGCTTCCCCCAGTGATGGCATCTGAGGTCACTACGGTACATTATCGAAACTGACCATGGCACAGTACAATTAACTGAACTCCAGACCTCACGCAGGTTTCCCTGGGTTTTGCAGGTTTAATCCAAGTTACCACTGGATTAAAAAACTAATTTCCTGGAATAAAGACACAGACCTACTGGAGAATGGACTTGAGGATATGGGGAGGGGGAAGGGTGAGCTGTGACAGGGCGAGAGAGAGTGGCATGGACATATACACACTAACAAATGTAAGGTAGATAGCTAGTGGGAAGCAGCCGCATGGCACAGGGAGATCAGCTCGGTGCTTTGTGACAGCCTGGAGGGGTGGGATAGGGAGGGTGGGAGGGAGGGAGACGCAAGAGGGAAGAGATATGGGAACATATGCATATGTATAACTGATTCACTTTGTTATAAAGCAGAAATTAACACACCATTGTAAAGCAATTATACCCCAATAAAGATGTTAAAAAAAAAAACCAATTTCCTAAGGTTTTGTTTTAATGTGAATGACGACTCAATAGGGAAGGACTTTCTGAACCCAAAATCAATGGGAAAGAGAAATCTGATAAAGATACAGATACAGATGTAGATATATATACATCTATATCGTAAATGCAAACAGCAAACTAGGAGCAGCACAAATCCAGTGGTTAACAGCTTTAATATGTCTAGAAAAGCAATGATTAGAAAAATATTAAAACAAACAAACAAGAAAGACAAAACAAAAAAAAAGAAAAATATTAAGACTCCCTGGAGTGGGTTAAATTGTAGTCCCCCAAAAGATATGTCCATACCCTAATCTCCAGAACCTGTGAATGTTACCTTCTATTTGGAAAGAGTCTTTGCAGATGAAATTTAAGTTAAGGATCTTGAGACGAGGAATGATCCTGGTTTGTCCTGGAGGTCCCTACATCCAATGACAAGTGTCCTTATAAGAGGACACACAGGGAAAAGAGGAGGCAAGGTGACCACAGGAGCATAGATGGGATTGATGCACCCACAAGCCAAGGAATGCCCGGAGCCACCCAAAGCCGGAAGATGCAAAGAACGGATTCGCCGCTAAAGAGTCCCCACGGGGACCACAGCCCTGGAGGATTTCTGACTTCTGGTCTCCAGAACTGTGAGAGAATAAACTTCTGCTGTGTGTCAAGCCCACGTGTTTGCGGTCCTTTTGTTAAAGCAACCCCAGGAAACTAATACACTCAGTCCCCCAGTGAATAACAGAGCAGGCAGAGACTACGAAATTCAGTCATTCGTTCCAAGTATTTGCTGAGCACACAACCACACGCCAAACGCCGCGCAATCCTGGGGACACGGTGCCGTGGGCGTGGACACGACGCTGGCTGGCTCAGAGGTGCCCACTCGGTGAAGCCCCCTGCTCAGGAAGGTGGGACCCATCCATCCGGCTTTCGCCAGCCCAGCTGCCAGGACGAGTGAAAACCAGAAAGACACACCAGGCCCCGGCATCGCTCAGGTCGCGCTGCTGGGCACGTTCCATCAGAAGGAAAAGGCATGGACCCCAAACTCTTGGCCTGCTCACGTGCCAGTTCCTAAGGGTCTCACTGACCTGAATCGACACTTGTACCTTTCTGAAAAACCCAGATTTTTCACACGTTTCCGGGCTCCGGAGCCAACACTCCCTTGATAGCGACAGGCAATGGAGCCTCACACACCCTAAACTGGTTTTTCCAGTGTCCTCCACCTTCCCCCAGGAAGAATGCAGCCAGCTCTGGCATGAGGCCCAAGGCCCAGATGGTCATTACCGTGGGTTTACGGGCGCCCCAGGGCCCCATGAACACTGACCCCAGGCTCTGCAGGGCAAGCTCAGCTCAGGCCCGGCAGGCGACACCTCCCGTTCCGCGCAGAGCAGTCCCCCGACGTGAGCATCACAGGTGGCCACTCAGGGAACAGAGCTACTAATGTGGCTGTAGGCCCGGGGTCCCGGCCTCCTCCACCAGCAGCACAGACCTGACCCCCTGCTTCCCCACCGCATCTCCCTTCCTCACGGAACCCCCCAGCCACTCTGCACCCGCCCTGCTCAGGCCTCAGACAGACGCCCGGCCTCCCTCCCCATTCGGCCTGCCAAGGCGCCAACACACCTCCCCAGCCCCCTCCCACCCAGCGCAGCAGCAGCATCTCCAGTGACACACGGGCTGATGAGCAAGGTCAGGACGGCTGAATTGACCCGGGGGACATGGACATCTCTCTCCTTGGCCGGCATCACCTCAGGGCATAGGTGGGAGCTGAGGAAAGCGGGCTCTGTCAAGGCACAGGGCTGTGTCTGTTTTGCTCACCACTGTACTGTTTGACGCCGGAGGGACTCGATGTTCTGTGCTAAAACTACAGGGTTGGCAAAAGCAAGACAGCCTCCCGCCCTCAAAGGGTTGGCAATCTTCTGGGGTGTCTCAAACAGAACCGGCATAAGGCGAACCCTAGAGATGATCACACTGAGTGAAGCAAGTCAGACAGAGAAACACAAATACCATATGATATCACTCATATGTGGAATCTATAAAAAGGATACAAATAAACTTATTTACAAGACAGAAATAGACCCACAGACATAGAAAACAAACGTATGGTTACCAAAGGGGAAAGGTGGGGAGGGATAAATTAGGAGTTTGGGATTAACATATACACGCTATACATAAAACAGATAACCAATGAGGACATACTGTATAGCACAGGGACCCCTACTCAATATTCTGTGACAACCTGTAAGGGAAAAGAATCTGAAAAAGAACGGATATGCGTATATGTATAACTGAATCACTTTGCTGTACACCTGAAACTAACACATTGTAAATCAACTGTACGCCAATATAAAAGAAAAATTAAATTTAAAAATTTTTAGAAACGAAAACAAATAAGAAACAACAGAGATCCAGAGGGGGAGGTGGGGAGGAAGGGTCTGAATAAGAAAATAACACTTGGCGATAAACTCTGAAGAGTGGGCAGGATTTCTACAGTTGAGGGAAGAATGAATGAGAAAAGTAACCCCAAGCAAAACTGTAGTCGGGAGGTGGCCCTGAGAGACGTGCCTTTAGGGAACACCTAACAGCTTCCATTCACTGGGTGCTTACCCAGCAGCAAAGTGTGCCCAGGTATTAACTCACCTGAATCAACAGTGCAGTTTAGATTATGAGCCCCACCTGACAGAAGGAAGCAGAGGCTCAGAGAGGTTGCCTGACTTGAGCAATCTCACACAGCTAATCAGTGATAGAGCCAGGAGCAGAAACTTGGCCCCAGCTAACCTGGTGGGTGTTGTCTGCTGGGCAGAAGGCTCTCTCTCAACGTCGCCTTTCTGGAAGGCATCTGGTTCCATTCTGGTTAAAGTTTGCCCCCAGCATCTGGTGGCATATAAAGCGCCCCATGAGTTCCATCCCCAGTCAAGATGGTATTTTTTTCCTCCTTCCTTCTCCCCTTTAGGACTAGAAATAAAGGGGATTCTTAGGATGACCAATTCGACTTGTTCCCTGACCCCGGATAAAGCACGTTGACTCCATTTCCTTGTCTGTAAAATCCTCTGTCTCCTACACCCTAAACAATAAGCCGGAAGGATAGCAAGAGGGAGGAGAGATGGGGATATATGTCTATGTATAGCTGATGCACTTTGTTATACAGCAGAAACAAACACACCATTGTAAAGCAACTGTACTCCAATAAAGATGTTTAAAAAACAAACAAACATGACTTTAAATATCTGAAATAAAATGAAAAGATTTTGAACTTCTGGAAAAAAAAATAATAATCCAGAAGGATAAATAAATCACTACAGAAAATGAGAGTAAAGCCTGTTGTAATTTCAGAATTGTGAAATGTGGGACAAGGAAAACATGTTGGTCTTAGAATCAAGGGAACAGGATAATAAATAAGTAAACAATCACTTAGTTGTCATCTAGCTCTGTGTCGGGACATTGCTAAGCCCTCGTGAGCATTATTTCATTCAGCCCTCTCAACAATCTTATGAGGAAAACCCATTATTGCTCTTGTTTTATAGATGAGGACATTAAGATCCAGAGAGGTTAAGTATCTTGTGGAAGATCAAACCCAGCTCTGCCGGGCTCCAAAGACTGGTCACTTAGCCAAGCTACTCCGCACGGTGTCTGGTGGCTTCAAAAGTTCCCTTCTGGTTCTAATATTCAAGGAATCCGTCTGTTATATTTCTCCTGAATTTCTTGATATTTGTCTTATTTCATGACCCTGTTCCATCCGCCTAAACCCTCCCCTTTCTTTTAAGGCTCAAATTCCTAATGCCCAGGACCTCAGTTCTCTGAACCAAGATGGGCCTTAGAAATCTGATGTATATGTGACCATTCTGTAGCATATCATTTCCTCACGATAAACGAGTCTCCCTGAAACACATGTTCCTATTCCCTTTAAAATGCTCTGTATAGGGACTTCCCTGGAGGTCCAGTCGTTAGGACTCGACGCTTCCACTTCAGGGGGCACAGGTTCGATCCTGGTGGGGGAACCATGATCCCACCTTCTGCGAGACGTGGCCAAAACACAGAAAAATAAAATAAAATAAAAAAGAGAACAAGGGGATATATGTCTATGTATAGCTGATTCACTTTGTTATAAAGCAGGAACTAACACACCATTGTAAAGCAATTATACTCCAATAAAGATGTTAAAAAATAAAATAAAATACTTTGCATAGCACAGGGAACTATATTTAATATCCTGTGATAAACCATTATGAAAAAGAATGTATATATATACATATGTGCATAACTGAATCACTTTGCTGTACAGCAGAAATTAACACAACAAATTAACACAATCAAGTAGACTTCAATAAAATAATTTTTAAAGTAATAGTATAAAATACCCTGAACATATTATAAGGTGACAATAGCTAAAACCATGACATTTTTGGTATGAGGACAAATAGAACAATGTAAAAGAGCCCAGAAATAAACCTTTAGATTCCAGGAAACTTGATCTATGTAGCAGTGCTTTTAAGAAAAAGACAGACTTTTCAAGAGTGTGAGATAACCGGTTATCCATATGGAAAAATAAATCCATACCTCACATCACACATAATAAATTAATTCTAGGTGGATGAAAACCATAAAATAAAAGCAAAATCTTAACATTTCTAAAGAAAATAGGAGACTACTTTATGACCATGGGGTAGGAAAGGATTTCTTAAACAAGAAACAAATACACAAAAGAAAAATTATGTCCTTTATAAAACATAAGAAAATCTGTGTTAAAATTTATATTGAGAAACTTCTGAAAATACCAGGGGTGCTGTTAATATTTACGCAGTCCCTATCAGTGGAAAATGACCTAGCAAACTGGGGCATATGTTCACCCTATGGAAACAGAAGAAGGTCAACAAACACATGGAAAGATGTGCCGGACGGTACAAGAAAACAGGATACGGTAAAGTAAAATAAGATACTATCTAACATCTGTCCGAGGGACAAAAATTTCAGCTTGACAGTAGCAAGTGTGGATGAGCCTGTGGAGAATGGGCTCTACGGCACTGCTGATGGAAGTGTTACACTGATATAACCATTGGGACCATAGTTTGCCTCCCCTCCCCCCCCAAAAAAGAGTTAGGCTAAGACACACAAGCCCCCCATCAAGCACACCAATTCTAGAGGCACATCCTAAGGAAGTACTTGATATGCACTGGGAGACTTAGATAAAAATCGCCCACTGTGGCATTGCTCATTGCAGTGAGAAATTGTCACCAACCTATATCCAGCCACAGGAGAAAGACACATTAATTCTATTATGGGACTTAGAACGGAAGAGCACACAGCACTTAAAATGAGCCCTCCAGAGGCATGGGTCAACATGGAGAAATCTCAGAAACATACTATTAAACAAAAAAAGGGACACAGTGATGTCTATGAGACCACTTATATAAAGTTTGGAGACAGGGAAAATACTGGTCGCTTTTATGGTGAAGTATGCATAAAGGAGTAAAAATTTAAGCGTGCACAGAGGGACCACCAACTTCACAACGATGGTTTTGCTTCTGGGAGGAAAGGCAACAGGATTAGAAACAGGTAAAATCAGAAGCAAATTTGGCAAGGCTGCAAAGACCGCATTGGGCACATGAATATTTGTTCTCTTATTCTCTAGAGCATTCAGTCGATCTGAAATTAAAATACAGTTGACCCAGGCTTCCCTGGTGGTGCAGTGGTTAAGAATCCTCCTGCCAATGCAGGGAACACGGGTTCGAGCCCTGGTCCAGGAAGATCCCACATGCCGCAGAGCAACTAAGCCCATGCACCACCACTACTGAGCCTGTGCTCTAGAGCCCACAGCCCACGAGCCACAACTACTGAGCCCAAGCGCCACAACTACTGAAGCCCGTGCACCTAGAGCCTGTGCTCCGCTACAAGAGAAGCCACCGCAATGAGAAGTCCCTGCACCGCAACGAAGATCCAACACAGCCAAAAATAAATAAATTAAAAAAAAAATAGTTGACCCTAGAACAACGTGGGGGTCAGGGGCACGGACCCTCAGGGCAGATCTGCCGTTCCTCTGCGTCCCTGGGCTCCGCCAACCTCGGACTGTGTAGTACTGTAGTATTTGCTATTGAAAAGAATTCAATCTCGTGTATAAGTGGACCCGCACAGTCCAAATCCATGTTGTTCAAGGGTCAACTAGTATTTCTCTCGCATGAAAAAGAATTCAATGGAGGAAGCACTCTTGGAGCTGGCTGTCATTCTGCACTGCATTCTGGTTGTGGGTTCCAACTCCCCAGCCCTGCCTTAGAGGGAGGATCTCTTGGGCTCCATTGCTAAGCAATCACTGCACACCAGCCCCTCCCCCCTCCCCTGTGCCAGTGACACGCTGGGTGCAGGACAGCCCGAGACACTAGCAGGGGTTGCATTCGCCATACGCATTCACACACCGTCCCCACCATTTTGCCACTGAAATTCAAAACCACCCGCAGTGTAACGAGCCTATTTTTTTTTATTTTATTGAAATAAATGTTGTGTTAGTTTCTGCTGTACAGCAAAGTGATGCAGTTATACATATATATATATATATATTCTTTTTCATATTCTTTTCCATTATGCTTTATCACAGGATATTGAATATAGTTCCCTGTGCTCTACAGTAGGACCTTGTTGTTTACCCATCCTGTATATAAGTTCGTATCTGCTAATCCCAAACTCCCAATCCATCCCTCCCCCACCCCCCTCTCCCTTAGCAACCACAGGTCTGTTCTCTACATCTGTGAGTCTGTTTCACAGATAAGTTCAATTGTGTCGTATTTTAGGTTCCGCACGTAAGTGATACCACATGATATCTGTCTGTCTCTGACTTACTTCACTTTGTATGATCATCTCTAGGTCCAACCATGTTGCTGCCAATGTGAGCCTATTTTATTTAATCCACTCACTTCAACTTAATTTTTTCAAGTGCGCGTCACGTCTGCATACTGAAAATCATAATCATATACCATAATTAAATAAAGTCATGGTCAACACTGTACAGCTATGCAGCTGCCAGCGTTCTACAGACCCGTACGATTACCATGGGGATCTCGTTAGCACCCAGGTTTGGAGCCCAGACTCCCCTCTGGGCCCACGACTTTGTAATGGGTAAATGACTCCAAAAATGTGGACAGTATTGGTGGTTAACGCAGCGGGCTGATGTAAGTTTGAAGACACACCCAGCACACAGTGGCGCACAGGAGGTCCCCTGCTCAGAGGCTCCCCTGCGACGAGGCCATCAACAGCACAGCAGAGGAGCCCTACTGCTGGTGTGGACTTCCCACAGCCTTGACAGAGCCCTTACGGCCCTGGATTTCCTCCAGTGATCCTGTCCGGCACCCCACTAGCCCTGGAGCTGCAGAGGCCAGCAGAGCTCGGTGACCCTCTCCCACTTTAGGGCTCCAGCTTTAGCCTGTGGGGAGGGGTGTGGGCCCCTCAGCTGGGCTGAGGCTCGGTGGGGAGCCCGGGTCACCACCGGGAAGAGTGGCTTAGACTTTGTCCAAAGGGCCCTGACGCCACTCAAAGGGGGATGGAAGCTTCCCTCTTGCGCAACCTCCCACTGCCCGCCCCCCCCCCCCCCCCCGTTGACCTTCCTGCTTCCACCCCACGCAGGGAGGGGCAGAATGGGGGAAGAGGGCAAGGAGCACATGGGAAAGGAAGAGAAGACTCTTTCAGGGAGGTTTTAAATAAAATGCACAAGTGCAGCTCTCTATGTGGTACCCGGCACAGGCAGGGGCTCAGCAAACCGAGCTTCACCCCCTCTTCCCTCGTGTAACCCACAATAACCAATGTCTTCCAGCCCAGGCATCAGCAAACTTTCTCCAAGAAGGGCCGGGCAGTAACTATTTTCAGCCATGTGGGCCATAAGACCTGTCACAACTCCCCAGCTTAGTCACTGTAATGAGGAAGCAGCCACAGACAGCATATGAATGAACGGGGACGGCTGGGTTCCAGTCAAACTTTTTATGGACACTGAAAGTTGAATTTTCACATAATTTTCACTCTGCCTGTTCACCTCTTCCTCCCAACTTCTCTCAGCACTTTGCAACTTTGCCTCTCAGCTTTCTTGCCTGATGGCTAAGTCAGAGCTCTCAGAAGCCAGCTACCAGTTTACCTGAACTAGATTTGCACGCACGCACACACACACACCCATAGCCCCTTGGACAGTACTAACAAGTTTTAGGTTTTTAACTGATGGCTGCAGAATCTGACATTGAATTCTCTAAAGCAAATAACAGAGCTGGAACTAGTCAGCCAAACCAAGAAGAACATGCAAAGATGTTTAACCTCTTTAGTGGTCAAAGACAGGCCAAATGAAAATAACGCGGACTTCCCTGGTGGCGCAGTGGCTAAGAATCTGACTGCCAATGCAGGGGACACAGGTTCGAGCCCCGGTCCAGGAAGATCCCACATGCCGCAGAGCAACTAAGCCTGTGCGCCACGACTACCGAGCCCACGTGCCACAACTACTGAGCCTGCGCTCTAGAGTCCGTGCTCCGCAACAAGAGAAGCCACCGCAATGAGAAGCCCACACACTGCAACAAAGAGGAGCCCCCGCTCGCCGCAACTAGAGAAAGCCCGCGCGCAATAACAAAGACCCAATGCAGCCAAAAATAAATAAATAAAATAAATAAATTTATTTAAAAAAAAAAAAGAAAAGAATGCAATGGCAGTTTCGTTTATCAGACTGGCCAACGTTTAACAGATTGCTAACATCCCTCAAGGACAAAATGTGGGGAAATGGGTTTTCACATGTCAGAGGTGGGAGAGGGGATGTCACAGCCTTTAGACAATATCCATCAATACTACAAACACATACAGCCTCTGATCCAACCATGCCATCTCCTGCACTCTAGTCCACAGAAGAGGGTGTGGAGAGAAGGGAACCCTCCTACACTGTTGGTGGGAATGTAAATTGGTATAGCCACTATGGAAAACAGTATGGAGGTTCCTTAAAAAACCAAAAATGGAACTACCATATGATATATCAATCCCACTCCTGGGCATGTATCCAGAGAAAACCATAATTCAAAAAGACACATGCGGGCTTCCCTGGCGGCACAGTGGTTGAGAGTCTGCCTACCAATGCAGGGGACACGGGTTTGTGCCCCGGTCCGGGAAGATCCCACATGCTGCGGAGCGGCTGGGCCCATGAGCCATGGTCGCTGAGCCTGCGCGTCCGGAGCCTGTGCTCCACAACGGGAGAGGCCACAACAGTGAGAGGCCCGTGTACCGCAAAAAAAAAAAAAAAAAAAGACACATGCACCCCAATGTTCATAGCAGCACTATTTACAATAGCCAGGACATGAAAGCAACCTAAATGTCCATCAACAGAGGGGTGGATACAGAAGATGTGGCACATATATACAATGGAATATTACTCAGCCATAAAAAGGAACGAAACTGTGCCATTTGCAGAGACGTGGATGGACCTAGAGACTGTCATACAGAGTGAAGTCAGAAAGAGAAAAACAAATATCACCTAGTAACGCTTATATGTGGAATCTAGAAAAACGATACAGGTGAACTTGCAAAGCAAAAATAGAGACACAGACGTAAAGAACAAACGTATGAATACCTACCAAGGGAGGAAGAGGGGAGGGTGGGATGAACTGGGAGACTGGGATTGACATTTATACACTACTATGTATCAAATAGATAACTAATGAGAACACACTGTTTAGCACAGGGAACTCTACTCAATGCTCTGTGGTGACCTAAATGGGAAGGAAATCTAAAAGGAGGGGATATATGTATACGTATCCATATATGTATACATATACAGCAGAAACTAACACAACATTGTAAAGCAACTAATTATTAATTTTAAAAAACTATTTCTCTGAGGCTATTCAATGCAGCAGTACTGTTATGGCTAAAAACAAAACGAACTAAATGGTCAAAAAAAAGAACAAAACAAAAAATACCACACAAACAAAAAAGTGAACTATATGGTCAACAACTACGTTGAGACCAAGCTGTGGAAGAGCACGCGGCTGTTACAGAGATTGAGGCCTGTCCCTTAACCAGATGACAGCATCGTGTGCCCCCGGAGATGCTGTAGCCAGGACACAAGGTCACGAACTATCCCTGCCTGAAGTACACAGCCTGAATCTAGTCATGAGGAAATATCAGGCAAACCCACATCTGGCCTGGATACTCTTCGAAATGTCAACGTCGTGAAAGACAGGGTGAGGATCCTCCAGACGAAAGGACAACTAAGCACAGTGCATCGTTCTGGACTGGACCTGGAATCGGGGCAAAAAACTGCGGAAAAGGACGGTGTCAGAACCATTGGCCCAATTTAATAGGGCTGTGTGGTAGGTGAAGGTATTGTATTAAATTTCCTGAATTTGATCATGGAAATATGGTTATAGAAGAGAATGACCCTGTTTTGAGGAAATACCTGCTCAAGTAGTTAGGATAAAGGAGTATGATGTCTACAACTAACTCTCAAATGATTCAGGGAGGAAACATATATATAAAATACAGAGATAAAGGAAATGTGACACAACATTAAATACTGATGAATCTAGTGAAGGGTGCAGAGAAGTTCATTATACTAACCTTTCGATTCTTCCACAGTTTGAAATTTAAAATCACTTTGAGGGGCTTCCCTGGTGGTGCAGTGGCTAAGAATCCGCCTGCCAATGCAGGGGACCTGGGTTCGAGCCCTGGTCCAGGAAGATCCCACATGCCGTGGAGCAACTAAGCCCGTGTGCCACAACTACTGAGCCTGCGCCCTAGAGCCTGTGCTCCGCAACAAGAGGAGCCACCGCAATGAGAAGCCTGTGCACCGCAACGATGAGTAGCCCCTGCTCGCTGCAACTAGAGAAAGCCCTCGCGCAGCAATGAAGACCCAACGCAGCCAAAAATAAATAAAATAAATTTAAAAAAAAAATCACTTTGAAAAAGTTAAGAGTTAAAAAATAATTTAAAAATTAAGATTATATATGTAAAGGACCTACTGTAGAGCACAGGGAATGATGCTCACTATTTTGTAATAATCTCTAAGGGAAAAGAATCTGAAGAAGAATATATACATATATATATATACACACACACACACACACACACACACAAGAATGTATATATATGTATTACTGAATCTCTGTCCTGTACACCTGAAACTAATATGATATTGTAAATCAACTATACTTCAATAAAAAAGATTACATATGTATAAAGTAAGCTACAAGGATATATTGTACACCGCAGGAAATATAGCCAATATTTTATAATAACTGTAGATGGAGTATAGCCTTTAAAAACTGTGAATCACTATACTGTACACCTGTAACTTATATACTACTGTACATCAACTATACTTAAAAAAAAGACAGTGGAAACCAAAAAAAATAAGCAGATCTAGATCCACAATAGACAGAAAAAATCCAACACACACACACACACACACACACACACACACACACGAGTGGGAAAAAAACAAGTCACTGAATAATATGTACACAATGATTCTACTTTTATTTTAAAATGTTACAGTACGTATATCCCTATATTTGTGAGCCAAATATATGGAACTAATAATGCATAGAGAAGGACCCTTCCCTCTTAAATTATATACATCTTCAGCAGTAACTAGGAATATATTCCACGTGACTTTGAAAAAACGACACAAAGAAAAGAGGGAGTAGTGCCTCATACTGTCCCAAGCACATAACAGATGACCACGGTGACGATGGTTGGCATTTTTTAGTTCTAGCAGCAGGCTGGTACTCAAAAGCCAATCAGACAGGGGGGCATTTGGGGAAAGCAGTTCTTTGTCCCATAAACAGACCACCAGACACAGGCAGACGAGGTCAGACCCGCAGGTCTCTCTGGGCGGCCACCGGAGAACCTGCCTTCCAGGATCCCTGTGTCCATTTTGGGGGTAAGGACACCCTGGCCCAGGGAGTTGCTGATGTGCCCGAGGTGACACCGAAGTTAGTGGCGAAGACTTGGTGGCCTGTGGCCTGGCCCAGGACGGGCGGCGGGGAGGAGAGCGGGGTCAGGGCAGACACACTGGGGTAGAGTCAGACCCTCCCAAGTCCTGGGCAAGTTCTCGAACCTCTTTGTACATCACTCTCTACATGTGCAAAATGTTCTTGCGGTTTGTGGGGAGGAAATGAGATCATGCACCTGCAGCCTGGCAGGGAGGAAGGGCTCAACAAGTGCCCATCGCAACTACCACCTCCCACCAACAAGCGCAGAGCCTCCCCTGGGGCCCAGCCACTGTCCTGGGTGCCGCATGCCCTCCCCACTGCTCCAGCACTGAGCAGCCTGGCTGCCCAAGGCCATTCAAGGTCACCCAGTCCCAGGAAGCCCAGCTGGAACAAGCCCCCAGGCTACCTCTCTTCCGGACTGTCTGGGGGAGGGGGTGCCCAGGGCAGACAGACACACCCCCGCCCTGCCAGCCACCTGCCCCGGGGCCGTGCCCACCGGGTGCCCCGGCAGTGTAGCTCTGGCCAGCCAGTGGAACCAGCGCAGGGCCTCCTGCCCGGATCACCGCGTTCCCAAGAACAGGAGGCAACTGCCTGGGCCGGCCAAGATTTACAGGTTGTTTACTTTCCAACAGTTACTGCTTTGGGTAATTAATGTCACATAAAACATAATGGAAGCCATCGTTACCTCTCAGGGAACGGACGGCTGGACGCCAGCAGTCCCAAGATAATAGCAGACGGGGAAAACGCAAGGCCACAGCGTCTTCAGCAAGGGTAGTCTGTCTTGTCACTCGCGTACGTGGGGTCTCGGGCAAGTGTGTAACACAGAGCGCTCACACACAAGGCTTTGGTCCAAAGCCACACACCCAAGTCCTGATCCAGACGGCCCATCACCTGTGTGACCTTGAGCTTTAACCTCCTCGCGGCCACCTACAAAGGCCAGGGACTAGGCTCCGTGCCTGGTATACAGCGAGTCCCCAATAAACACTTAGAAGACAGTAAATATGTGTGTGCCTGTACCACAGCAGAAGAGGACATCGTATCCTGGAGACCCCTTCGAGAAGGGGTTGTTTCCGGGGCGGGGGCCCGGAGAACATAAGATGCTCAGCTTGTGGTAAGCATCTTGCAGTGCCATAAGTGGGGAAACGCTCAAAAAAAGGATGGAGGTGTGTCACAGCGTCGTAAGAGCCAATCTGAAGGATCTCCCAACAGCCACAACTGGAACAATTTCAGAAACAAAATAGATAACAATAGTGTTTAATTTCAACACAGAGAATAAAATAAATTTCCACTAGTCTATACTGAGATAATAAATAGGTGAATAAGTAAATTAGTGGTAGAGGAGAGAAAGCTCTTTATTACAGTAGCATTTCAATTACTGACGTAGAAAGAATTATCTCCTCCTCCCCAGAATGTTTATTAGTTACAAAGGGGAACGTTGTAACTGTGCAGCAGAGAAGCCTGGCAGACACCCCTCAATCATTAAGGTTAATGCCATCAGCAGTAAGACATATCGGTGTCATGATCCCCCAGTATGATGCCCTGGCAGGGGCGTCATGTCACCTCAACCCCAAAAGGCAATAATCTCAACATCAACATCTAAAAACATCAGACAAACCCAGATTGAGGGGCATGCTACAAAATAACCGGTAACCACTTCTTAAGCCTGAAGGTCATGGAAGAAGAAGAAAGTCTGGGAAATTATCACAGATTGGAGGAGATATAACAACAAAATGCCATGTGGGATCCTGGATTGGAACCCAGAACAGAAACAGGACAATCGTGGAGGAACAGATAAAATTCAAATGAAGACACAGAAGAGGTAACAGAATCATGCTCACGCAATTGCCTGGTTTCAATCACCGTACCGTGTTTATACAAGATGTTCACGTTATGAAAAGATGGGTAAAAAGTAAGCAGGAACTAGCAGTAGTAGGAGTTCTAATTTAGACTAAGTCTCAATTAGTCTCTCCTTGTTCCCCAAAATGCAAAATGCTCCTATCCTCCAGCCCCACCCAGAACTGGGGAATGGTAGACGTAACTGGGACCCACGCTCGTAGGCACTGCTGGCTGATTCCGAATCCGGGGTGTCTAGACCCCTAGACACTTGATTAGCATCTTCTAAAATTGTTTGATTTGCTCTCAGTACTAGGAATGGTTATCTCTTTTCCCTGTTTCATTCTACGCTTGGTTGTTGCTGGTTCACAGGAAATTCACTACTTTCTACACGATGAACTTTTATCCAGCCACCCTGCTAAACTGAATCCTTAATCTATGAAAATGAATAACGTGAAACTGCAGATCGGCAACCCGTTACGACTTACACTTTGTTATAAAGCAGAAACTAACACACCATTGTAAAGCAATTATACCCCAATAAAGATGTTTAAAGAAATAAATAAATAAAAAATAAAATGCAGCAGTTACTTATGAAAAAAACAAAACAAAACAAAATGGTAACTGCATTCGGTTCAACCTAATACCATGGTCCTTGCAGCTCGACACGCAAAAGGGCAGGAGAAAAATGGGCAATGGACATAAACTGCCGGTTTTTTAAAAAGTAAAAGGAATGCAAAGGGCTTGTCTCAGTGTCACTCATTTTCTCATGATGGAAAAGAAGGAAATGCAAATCAGAATCAGGAGCTTATTTTCTGTGCCTCTTAGAAAAGATTCAAAAGGCTGATAATATAGAGTCCAGGTAAGGATGTGGAGAAACAGGTACCCTCCTACACAGGTGGGAGGGGTGTACACAGGTGAGTTAGTAGCACAAAGGACAGCACAGGGTAGAAAAGCAAATCTCTAAGATAAGGTCAGAACTGTGACTCACTCGGGCATCTCCCTCCATGCTCAGTCCAGCAGGAACCATGTGCCGTGGCTAGGGCTGTTCACAGGCTCGCAGGCCCTTGATCTTGAAAGCGGGAGCCAGACCCTCCCGGTCGATCATATTCCAACCACCACTGTCTGGCCCCGGGCAGCCCCGTTTTCGGTCTCTGCCTCTGGTACGTGGAGGACACCCTGGGGCAGTCACTGTGGGGCAGACTGGGCTTGTCAGAGCAGCCCCAAGGCAGCCGAAGCCTCCCCCCAGGCCACCCAGGAGAGTGGGCACCTGGCGACCATCTCAGGGAAGTGCTCCATCGTTAGGTTCTGTTTAGAGCGGAGAAAGGGCAAGGGCGGGGGGCGGGGGGGGGGGGGGCAGCCACACTGATGCAGCTCTCGGGTGAGCATCTGATCTACCCTTCTGGAACCAGGGCATGGGCGCAGCAGCCCCTCTGGGGGGGTGGGCTGAGGACCTGTGATCCAGGGGCGTCTGGCGGCTTCACCGTCTGCCCTCTGGCCATGGACACAGGGAAGCTGGTGGGCACAGACAGCATAAGGCAGACAGACCCTCAGAGCATCCTCACAGCGCTGGAGCCTCTCTGGCTTCAGTTTGCTCCTGAGACCCAGCAGCAATCCTGCCTTGAGGTCACCTGCTCTGTTGAGGCCGGCAAATGGCTGAAGAGGCCTCCATCACCCCACGCTTTATTCCATCAAAACGATGGACGATAAAAAGCGCTAGATGTGGAGAAACTGGAACCCTCCTCTACTGCTGGTACAATGTAAACTCGTGCAGCTGCCTTGGAAAATAGCCTGGCAGGCCCTCATAAAGCTAAACGCACGGTAGCCATAAGACCCAGAAATGCCTCTCCTAAGTGCATACACGTGAGAAATAAAAACACAGGTCCACACAAAAACTTGCACCTGAAGATTCATAGCAGTACATTCATAACAGCCCAAAAGTGGAAACCACCCAAATGTCTATCCACTAAAGAGTAAATAAAATGAGGTACGTTCGCACAATGGAATATTATTCAGCAGCAGAAAGGAAGGAAGTTCTGATACATGCTACGTTGTGGATAGCCCTTGAAATCCTTATCCTAAGTAAAAGAAGTCAGTCCCACAAGACCACCCTTTGCATGAGACCGATTAAATGCGAGAATAGGCAAATTCATAGATGGAAAGCAGATTAGTGGTTGCCTAGGGCTTGGAGAGTGGGGGGACGGCAGGTGGAGAGGAAGAAAATGAAGACTGACTGCCACTAGGTGCAGCGTTTCTTTTAGGGGGACAAAAATGCTCTAAAATTAGTTGTGGTGATGGTTTAACAAATTTAACTGACTAAACTAAAAAACAATGAACTGTACACTTAAACAGGTATGTGAATGTATATGGTATGTGCATTGCATTCTAAGGCAACTTTAAAAAGAGAGAGACCAGGGCTTCCCTGGTGGCGCAGTGGTTGAGAGTCCGCCTGCCGATGCAGGGGACACGGGTTCGTGCCCCGGTCCGGGAAGATCCCACATGCCGCGGAGCGGCTGGGCCCGTGAGCCATGGCCGCTGAGCCTGCGCGTCCAGAGCCTGTGCTCCGCAATGGGAAAGGCCACAACAGTGAGAGGCCCGCGTACCGCAAAAGAAACAAAAAAGAGAGAGACCAGATGGAAATCCCACTCTGTCACCTGAGGCAAGTCACACAGCTTCTCCGGGCCTCCATTTACCACCTATATGATACAGGGGGGTGGGATGCGGGGTGGACAGGCTAGATCAGAGCTTCTCAAAATGTTCATAAATCACTTGCAGGAAAATGCAGGATCTGATTTAGGTGTCCTGCAGCAGACCCCAGATTCTGCATTTCTAACCAGCTTTCAGGTGACACTGGTCCATGGACATTTTCAGTAGCAGGACATCAGAGATGGCATCTTAGGCCCCCTCCAGCCCTAATACTTAGGAATCTCCTCCGGTCCACCTCTGTGAATTCCCAGAGCATGTATGGTCTCTCCTTCCCACTCAAGACAAATAGGGTCCCCTAACCATCCAATGGAAGTGACTGAGAACTGGTCACTGGATGGAGACCACATGTTCTCCACATAAGGAAGGTCAAGAACCTCCCAAGTCTGCCTGAGCACAGAGCAACTGGCTGGGCACAAGGGATTCCCCGACCTGCAGAGCACAGAGCCATGAGTGGGGCAGGGCCCACCCTGTCCTCGCAAGGTCCGGGTCTCTCTTTCTGGAAGAGGTGGAGAACAGCAGTATACTCAAGGCAGTGGCTCTCAAACCCAAGAATACCTAAGCATCGATCACAGGTGTGCCTGGCGAAAACGGATCCCTGCCCCTCCCAGCTCTAACACGGAAGGAAGCACTCACTCCAGGAGACTGATGCTGGTGGTCTGAGGCCCAAACACTGCCCCAGAGCCACCCTGGAGAGAAGATAGGATTGCTCTCTAAGGGACCGTCAGAAATGCACTCCACACGCTGATAAGTCAGGTCCACCCTCCAGACCTTTCTTTCCCCATCAGGAAAGGGGCAAAGGAGAAGGGGGGAAGGGAGGCCAGCTGTCCACCTCTGGCCTCCAACCAAGTCAACACCAATCCACCCAAACGATAGGTTTCCTTGCTGGAGGGCCTTGCAAGGAAGAGTATCCCATGGAGAACTGTGAGAGGGACACAGAGTCTGGAGAAGAATGAGGTAGGGACACCAGCTCTTAACTGACACAAAGAAGCATTTCCCCCTCTCCCTGTGGCCTCGACAGACTCCAGATCTGTCCAGCCCGGGGCTCACGCCTGCCCCGGGAACATTCCACCTTTCCTCTGGGCTTCTTCCTCTTCTTGGGAAAGGAAGGGGTTGGACAGATCACGGTACCTACTCATGTACAGCAGTTCCTTTAAAACAAGACACAAAACCCCTTCCTCATTCAGAGCAGAGAATCTGTACACGTTTTTTTTAATTGAAGTATAGTTGATTTACAATGTTTTGTGAGTTTCTGCTGTACAGCAAAGTGATTCAGTTATACATATATCTATTCTTTTTTTTTTTTCTTTTTTTTTTTTGCTGTATGCAGGCCTCTCACTGTTGTGGCCTCTCCTGCTGTGGAGCACAGGCTCCGGACGCGCAGGCTCAGCGGCCATGGCTCACGGGCCCAGCAGCTCCGCGGCACGTGGGATCCTCCCGGACCGGGGCACGAACCCGCGTCCCCGCATCAGCAGGCGGACTCTCAACCACTGCGCCACCAGGGAAGCCCTTATATATCTATTCTTTTTCAGATTCTTTTCCATTATGGTTTATTACAAAATACTGAATATAGTTCCCTGTGCTAGACAGTAGGTCCCTAGTGTTTACGTATTTTATATATAGTAGTTTGTATCTGCTAATCTCAAACTGCTAATTTATCCCTCTCCTCCCTCCTTTCCGCTTTGGTAACCATATGTTTGTTTTAGACACATTCTTCTAAGTAGTGATTCTAACCATAGTTCAGTGGTCCCTGAAACCTAACTCAGGAGCTGATTTACACAGAGCAAAGTGGGCCCATCTACTCCTGACCTTCCTTCCTGCCCCCTTCCCTCCAGTCAGCCAAATTTGGTGGCAGAAGGGAAATAACATTTTTTGAGACCCACTTATAGACCTGGCACTTAAATTATCTTCCCAATGGATAAACAACAAGGTCCTCCTGTATAACACAGAGAACTATATTCAATAGCCTATGATAAACCATAATGGAAAAGAATATTTAAAAAAAGAATGTATATATTAATATAACTGAATCACTTTGTTGTACAGCAGTAATTAACACAACATTGTAAATCAACTGCATTTCAATAAAAAAAGTTTTTTTAATTATCTTCCCACAATGCCATACAAAGTATAACCCTTCCTACCTGTGCAGTGACCAGAGTGAAGTCAATTAAACCTGATACCACCTCCCCCAAACTGATGGTCTGTCCTGGTGGCCAGGCCCATGTTTGGTTTAGGAGTACGACACTCAAGGCTCCAGGCAGGCAGTTGTAGCCCCCAAGCCACTGACCAGGGGCAGAGCTGCTCTGATCAGAAGTGTTCCTATGAAGTTGTCCAAATTATGGGCACCAAGCGCAAGTGCATTTGATTTTCCCCTGGAAATTTTGGTGTGCGCTGCTTTGACTATTTTTACAGTAAAAAGCCAAGGTACTTTGGTGGGGGGTGGGGGGTGACAGGAATCAAACTAGCAAAAGGCGCTTTTGAAGAGTGTGTCGTCGGTTAGCAGATTACACTCGTTCCAGAAGCCCTCAAGTCCACTGCAGCAGGGGAAAGTCCTTGGACGTTACAAACTGTTTCTGAATGCTTGGAAGCACTTAATAAAGATGCGACTAGGTCCACCTTTGCACCTTGACTGAGAATAGAAAGCAGGTCCCCCAAAATTTCATTCCATGGAGTGATGATGGCTCGTCTGGAAGGCCAGACACAGTCACTGGCAGAGGCATCAAAATCCTTCCAGTCCCGGGACTTCCCTTAAAAGTGGTTAAGACTCCATGCTCCCAATGCAGGGGACCCGGTTTCGATCCCTGGTCAGGGAACTAGATCTCACATGCATGCCGCAACTAAGAGTTCACATGCCGCAACTAAGGAGCATGCCTGCTGCAACTAAGACCCAGTGCAACCAAATAAATAAGTATTAAAAAAAAGTCCTTCCAGTCCCAAGTGACTGGGGCCCAAAACGTCATAAAGATGTCTCGGAAGAATGTAGAACGTATTCTAAAGGGACGGAAAGGATGGGAGAGAGGAAAAAACACAGAAAGAGCTGGAAAACTTCACAGAAAGGGAACGGGAGGGCAATGATACAGCAAGTCAGCTAAAACCTCTGAAGATGATAACCTCACCTGCTCTCTTGAGCGATTACATGAATGATGGCAACTTGGCATCAGCCAAAATTGTGAGTCAGAAAACGCAGACCGGGCTTCCCTGGTGGCGCAGTGGTTGAGAGTCCGCCTGCCGATGCAGGGGATGCAGGTTTGTGCCCCGGTCCGGGAAGATCCCACATGCCGCGGAGCGGCTGGGCCCGTGAGCCGTGGCCGCTGAGGCTGTGCGTCCAGAGCCTGTGCTCCGTGACGGAAGGGGCCACAGCAATGAGAGGCCCGCGTACCGCAAAAAAAAAAAAAAAAAATCTAAAAGAAATAAAATAAAATAAAGAAAGAAAACGCAGACCAAGGTCATCAGTCACAGGTCATTCTGAAGAGACTCAGTGATGCTATTAACTTAAATATTTCCTTAAAAAATCTTGAGAGGGGTTTCCCTGGTGGCGCAGTGGTTGAGAATCCGCCTGCCAATGCAGGGGACACAGGTTCGATCCCTGGTCCGGGAAGATCCCACATGCCGCGGAGCAACTAAGCCCATGCGCCACAACTACTGAGCCTGCGCCCTAGGGCCCGTGAGTCACAACTACTGAGCCCGCGTGCAACAACTACTGAAGCCTGCGTGCCTGGAACCCATGCTCCACAAGAGAAGCCACCACAATGAGAAGCCCGCGCTCCGCAACGAAGAGTAGCCCCCGCTCACTGCAACCAGAGAGAAAGCCCGTGAACAGCAACGAAGACCCAACGAAGTCAAAAATTAATTAATTAATTAATTTTAAAAAAGAATATATGTATATATATGTACAGCTGAATCACTTTGCTGTACAGCAAAAATTAACACAACATTGTAAATCAACTATACTTCAATTAGGGAAAAACAAAGGAAAGAGAGTTTGTTGATGGTTGTATAGCCTGAGAGAAAGCTCAATCGGAAGGGGGGAAAACACTCACAAGTAAAAATGGCTGACTTAGAATGAGGAATCCAGGGAATTCCCTGGCGGTCCAGGGTTAGGACTCTGCGCTCTCACTGCCAAGGGCGTGGGTTCAACCCCTGGTCGGGGAACTAAGATCCCACAAGCTGTGCGACAAGGCCAAAAGAAATTTTTAAAACAGAATAGGAAATCCAGCTTTTCCCAAGTGGTCCCTTTGTGCCTGTAACTCAACCTGCAGCCCAAGGCAGTGCCCAAGAAGGTCCGGTAATTTTAAATGAACCATGGGTTTCTGATGCTTTGACATCTGGAGCCCTGTGAACCCTGGGTAGGGTGCCCCTCCCAGGGCTGGCCAATTCTTAGGGATAGTAAATGACTAGCCTAGAGTATGCTTTTCATATGCAAACTAACCTAGAGTCCATACTCCAGTCCATGCCCTGCTCTATCAGGTTTTCACAGAACGTCACACTCCACCAGTCCCCTGCCCTAATCACTCCAGAGCTGGGTGGGTACCAGACACCTAGGGACAGCCTTTCTGCCCCAGAGCCAATTCTAAACCTGCTTTCTCTGCCTCACCCATTCCTTCCCCTAGAGACCACCAGGAAGGGTCTCGCCCATATTCTCCCCTCATTCCCTCTGCCTCCTGACTGACCCTGGTGCCTCTCCCTAAGGCCCTCCACGTGGGAACCATGAGTAACAAACTGTCTTTCTCATGGTAATGTCTCCTTATCTTTTGGCCTCACAATGCCTGAAAAATAATAAAACCTCCATTGAAAACAGATCGGGACATCCCTGCGTCATCAGGTCCCCAGGGGAGCAAAAGGAAAAGCACAATGATTCAGGGTAATGTGGAGGCTGGATTCAGATTCACAGCAGCCAACCTCTGAACACATACCAGCACGGCAGGACAGCTGATGTGTCTTCTCTTTAAATTAATCCCGATGGAGGTCAACTCTATTTAATGTGTGGCTTCACTGATGCTGCATTTGTTCTCATATAATTTCTAATATAGTGTTTCTGGAGGCCTATGAAGAAATGTTGCCTGCCGTCAGTAAACAAAGGATGTTGCAGCCTCAGCCACTGCAGTCACCCCCCAATGATGCACCCCGAGGAGACTCAGGGTGAGAAAGTATAGGATACTGACCCTAGGTAGCTAAGGTGCATACCAAAGGAATGATTTCAATCAGCCCAGACTCTTGCATCTTCCCATACATAAAAAGCATTAAATTCCTTACCTTGAGCTGTCTGGTTTTCTTTAATTTTTAACATAATTCTTTTTTTTTTTTTTTTTTTTTCTGCACCACACAGCTTGCAGGTTCTCCGTTCCCTGACCAGGGATGGAACCTGGGGCCCTGGCAGTGAGAGCACTGAGTCCTAACCATTGGACCACCAGGGAATCCCCTTACATAATTCTTAAGAATATGTCATTCCTAGTTCATTGGACCCCGTGGAATTAGATTGTCTAAGTATTCTATCTTAATTTAATTAAATAGTCCACCATTGCTTAAAGCATAACTGACATGTGACACGACCAGGAGACCTTTGAAACATTAAAAATCATTTCTCTATGCTGAGCTGTGATAAGAAATCTGTACAAGGAAGCTCCTATTTATTTCAATAAATGTCGGTCTTAAAAACAAAGAAATAGGGACTTCCCTGGTGGCACAGTGGTTAAGAATCCGCCTGCTAATGCAGGGGACACGGGTTCGAGCCTTGGTCCGGGAAGATCCCATATGCCGTGGAGCAACTAAGCCCCTGTGCCACAACTACTGAGCCTGCGCTCTAGAGCCCATGAGCCACAACTACTGAGCCCTCGTGCCACAACTACTGAAGCCCGTGCGCCTAGAGCCCGTGCTCCGCAACAAGAGAAGCCACCACAATGAGAAGCCCACGCACTGCAATGAAGAGTAACCCCCATGCGCCGCAACTAGAGAAAGCCCGTGAGCAGCAACGAAGACCCAACGCAGCCAAAAATAAAATTAATTAATTAATTTAAAAATATATATGTTAAAAAAAAAATTATTTAAAAAAAAAACAAAGAAATAATAAAACCAAATCAATAACCAAAACCCCAGCTCACTTCTTAGTATTTTTATTAGCTGATGAATTCATAAATGAATTATGAGGAGTTGACATCTGGGAAAACATTTGTTCCTTAATTTCTGGGTTTTTTATTTAAGCTTTGTTGTGTGGTTTATAAAATCCTTTGCTGAGGAAACATTTCCAAATTTTATGGAGCCAAAATAAAGTATCCTGGCACAGCAAAAACAAACAACAATAACCAATACCTCAGTTAATTCTCAAGACAACACCTGAAGTTGTTCTGTATTTTACAGAAAACACAGTTGACAGGTTCGGTAACTTGGGAAAGAACAGAGAGCCAGGAATTGAAACATGGGTGTATCCAGCTCCAAAATTCCTGGCTTTCAATCTGCCACCAAGTTTCTAAGAACGGATAATTAACAGCATTATCCTAATTGGTGTTACCAACAAAGAGAAAGTTTGTTTTGTTTTGTTTTGTTAATTTAATAGCACACGCTGGATATCCTTCATGGCTTTACATAAGGATCTACTTCATGCTTTTTATGGCTGCATATTCTACCAAATGAAAGTTCCCTGTTCAGTAAGTTATTTGGGGGCAATATGATGGTTGGATTCCCACCTCATTCCTTCCATACCACAATAAGTGCCAAAGTATGAAAGACCCAGGTTTGGGGGTGGGGGAGGAGGACATTTCTAAAAAACAAGTGAATAAAAAAAATTTTTTTTAATTTTTTAAAAAAAGGAATTCCCTGGAGGTCCAGTAGTTAGGACTCGGTGCTCTCACTGCTGGGACTGGGGTTCAATCCCTGGTCAGGGAACTAAGATCCTGCAAGCCACACAGTGTGGCCAAAAATTTTTTTAAATTAAAAAAAAAATTTTTTTTAATTTAAAAATTAAAAAAAAAAACCACAGGTGAATACTATTAAGATCTTAAAGTGCAGAAGGCCTTTCCCAAATGGGATGTGAAACATTAAAATCCAATAAGCCTGATCACATAAAAATTTATTAACTTTTATTATGTAAAATAAAGAACAAGCAAACAAATGAAAGAAAAATGAATAAAATAGATGAAAGCGTGGGAAAATATTTCTAACACATTATCCCACATATGCAAAGAGCCCTTACAAATAAATTAAAAAGGATGAAAACTCCCACTTGAAAAATGGGTAAATCAGATGAAAGGCAAAAAAGCATAGAAACAATCAAATCAAATATGAAAAAATATTCAGCATCGAGGAAGTGAGGAAAGTATTGAGGAATACCTTATATTTTCCCCACTAATTACCAAAGGTTAAAAAGTGTTGGCAAAAGGATAGAAAAATGGACATTCTCCATTCATTCAAAGAAGTTCTGTGAGCCAGGCACTGTATTAGGACTAGCAGTGAACAAGATACCCAGGTCTCTGCCCTCTGGGAGTTTATGTTCCAGGTGTGTAGGGATGGAAGAGCAATGGTGAATAAGAAGGAAATAAACAATTATTCAGATAGTTATTGTTCGTAAAACGACAAATTGGTACAACTCCATTGACTCTATTGCATGGCAATATGGCAGATGCTATCAAAATGTTGTGCCAGCCATTCTATTTCTAGATATTTATGCTACAGATATTCTCACTCCTGTTTAAGCACAAAGATATGTGTACATGGATGATCACTGGGGTGCTGGGTGTAATTATGAAAAAAAGGGAAACAAGCCTAATGTTCCTCAAGAGAACAAATTACACAACACCCATACAATGGATCACAATGTAACCAGTAAAGATCAGCTTTTTTGTTTGTTTGTTTTTAATGTACCCACATGGAAAGACTTTGAGGATACACTGTTTGGTTGGGGGGGGGGGAACAAAGTTGCTAAAACAGTACACATAATATTATCTCATTTCTCTTACAGAGACACACATTCCTATAAGTGCGTATGTGTGTGCACCTATATAATTAGACATACATTTAATGTATGACTAAGAAAACTTTGGGAAGTGGGATTATGGGAAGCTTTTTAGAGTACAAATTTCTGTACTGTTTGGCTGTTCTGTTCAACAAGAAGTATGTGCTACTTTTGCACTCAAACAATAAGGGAGAAAGCATTAAAAAAAAAAAGTAATGTATGTAAGGGTCATTTGGTTTCCTCAGTTTATATTCCCAAACTTCAGGCTAAAAATTAATCTGGAAAGAAAACTTCAGCTAAGGAGGAAGGATAACAAACAAAGTAACTAATCTTTTGCCTCATTCCTTAAATTCAGAGTCACTGATATAACTGGGGAGAGGGGAAACTATGCGGCGTACCATTTGCCAGACATCTGTTCTTCACTTAATTTTCAAGGCAACGCACGAAATGCTACCCGGCTCAATTCCACAGGTGAGGAGCCCAAGGATTTGAGAGGTTAAGCGATCCCCCTAGAGCAGAAGCTGCCTCAGTTCTAGGATCTGGGAAAACAAGATTTCCCGCTGGGAGTTCTTATCTCCTGACCATTCCCTCAGGTCACGGTGGGCGGAGGCATGGGGAGCGGGGGTGGAGTAGGAGAAACTGTAGGGTTTTGGGTGTTGTTCAAGGAAGCATTTTCTCCCGGCTCCATTTCGGCTCCTTCCTGGCCTTCTTCCCTGCAAGGCTCCTACGCGGCCCCTCAGAGCTGCACCAGGCGTTCCAGGCGGCAGGCATGGAACCCTGGAAGTGCTAGCCTAGAATCCTGCCTGTAGGGAGCCCTAGGAAAAGCGGGTGCCTGCCCCTCCCAGAATTCCCTTTACGGTCACATCAATGCCCAACCACTCCCCCCAAGCATGCCAGATTTCACCCCTCTCGGCCTGTAAAATGAGAATAATACATTTTAGGGGAATTACTCAAGAGAATACCAGGGACTTCCCTGGTGGTCCAGTGGTTAAGACTCTGTGCTCCCAATGCATGGGGGCCGATTTCGATCCCTGGTCAGGGAGCTAGATCCCGTGTGCCGCAACTAGAGATCCCTCACACTGCAACTAAGACCCTGTGCAGCCTAAATAAATAAATGAAGAATACCATAAAGTGCTTTGGGAATTCTAAAGGCTAGGGTCCTCACCTTGCAATTAGAGTAATCTCTAACACAACAACTCACATCTTGTAGGGGTCCAGCGCTTTCTGTGATCACAATTTTTTTTTTTTTTTTTTTTTTGCAGTACGCGGGCCTCTCACTGCTGTGGTGTCTCCCGCCGCAGAGCACAGGATCCGGACGTGCAGGCTCAGCGGCCATGGCCCACGGGCCCAGCTGCTCCGCAGCATGTGGGATCTTCCTGGACCGGGGCACGAACCCGTGTCCCCTGCATCGGCAGGCGGACTCTCAACCACTGCGCCACCAGGGAAGCCCCTGTGATCACTATTTTAAAGACAGTATTTTAACATCCTGCCTAGGAATGTCTCCTGCAGGTTACGTCTATTATCTGGTTGTACAGTGAATGAAGAACTAACAGAAAAGGTCAGCAGGCCTTCCTACCTTTAACCTCTTCCAAAGCTACCACCTTTCAGTTCTAAGAGGTACAATTCTTAGTTCTAGAACCAACCCTGTGTTAATCTTTCAATTAGGAAAAGAAAGGATTAAAGTAGCAAAAAATAAACTAAAATAAAATACATCAAGGTCCCAATTTCATGGCCATGTTAACTTCCTAATAGGACTAGGGGAAACATGTATCCACTTTACTATTAATAATAGCTAATATGTGAGTTCATATAAAGTGCCACACACTGTTTTCAGTGCTCTTCCTGCATTAACTTATTTTAGCTACATAGTAGCACGTACTTCGTAGGGATTCTATTTCCTTCCTTTTACACATGAGGAGTTGGAAGCACTGGGAGGTTGTTTAAAGGACGTACCCAGGGAGGGCTGCCCAATAGCTCAGACTCAGCAAGGCAGCGGGAGATCTTGGCTATCTGGTCTACCTCTCCAGCCATATACATTCATACTCCTCCTCAAGTTCCAAACCCTAGTCATACTGAATTGCTTAGGATCCTTCAAAAACAGTGTGTTTTAACTGCACCCACACCCTACCCGTTCTTGCCTTTGCACGTGGCTTTTCTCTCTCTCCCTGAACCATCCTCTCTTTCCAATGGACAGGAAGTTTTTATTCCATGAATGAATGAACATAAGACTGTTGGAAAAATCCATCACTATATTTAAGATCGGAGAGTTGCTTTGGTAGGAAATTCCAAAGTTTTCTCCATAACAAGCCATTCTTGCAAAGCTGTTCTTATCTCAAAGCCAGAATTGCCTACACAGATTGCCTGGGGTCCTCTTTCTTCTGATCTCCCTGACTCTCCCACCACCTTACCTACTTCATCCCTTGCCTCCGGCTCCAGCCTTCAGGAAACATGTCTCCACAGTGACCTTCGGCCACTGACAAAGAGATTGGCCTGGGAGTTTGAAGACTTCCATTCAACAGCTGTCTACCCCTTCACCTTAGGACTCCATTTCAGGGGAAGAGCACGTACTTTGGTTCTCAAACCATTTTCACTGTATCCAAAACTAGCCGTTGGGCTTGGTGATAAGACACCCACAAGGAACACACCTTATCCAAGCCATGATGTGAGGGCACTGGTCTGACACTGCACTGAAAAATGAGCATCCCATGGTTTAAATGACTTTTTCATTTACAGATCCAGCATCCCTTCCATGTCTTTGGAGAACCTTAAACACATCATTACAAGAAAGAAGACATGGGATGGCCTCAGAGAAATAGTGCCCTAAACATCAGAGAGCCAACGCAATAAACATTAAACACTTAATAGCAAACTTTTTAATTAAACAGAAAGGTTTTGACTGTTGACTGATATGCCAAAGCTCCTTTTCTTTTAAAGTGATGCTTATTTGTCATATGACACAGGCATAGAAGCTACTTTAAATAAGGTACATTGAAAAAGATATCAAGTACAGCATTACTGATAATAGCAACAAAAAAAAAAAGAGAGAGGGGAAGAGAGAGAAAAGTGAAATGGAAATAAAATAAATCATGCTTATTTTTAAATTTTCTGAATATTTACAGAGCATCTACTATCAAGGCACCAAGCTTAACACTTGGGATATAATGTTAAAAACATAGACATGGCTCTGCCCTCACAGAGCTTCCATTCTATTATGGGAGACAGACACTCAAGTAATTACATTGTATATTTCATCCCAGCAGTTAAGACAATAATCAGTCCTAAACAATCAAAGAAAATAGTGAAATATTACGCAGACATTTTAAATGATGTCTAAGAGGTTCTATAATAGAAAATATTACAAGAATAGTTTAATAAAAGTAAGAAACAACTTTATAAAGTATATGATCTCATAAATATTTTTTTAAAAAGTATAGAAGGAAGATTCAATGGTTGTAAAATCCATCTATAAGAATAGGTGACTGAGAAAGGTTGAGAAGAATGATAAAAGGAACTTCTACTCCCAAAAAGGGAAACATACTTCCAAGCTACAATTAGTTCAGCTAGAAATGGGGCAACAATCAGGTGTACAGGACAAACATCTACACATCTGTTTCTGGACCCATAGTTTAGAATATGGCTTTTTAAATGTTTCGAAAGTGGCATTTAAACCAGTGAGAATAGGAGGTAAACTAGGCATTAACTAGTAGGTCAACTATTTAGAAAAATAAGTAAACTTAGACTTTTACGTCACATCACAAACTCCAAATGTAACGTATGAAAGTATAAATCCCACTGGTAAAGCTGGGAGAAAAAAAGAAATACATATATTTTATATAGTAATAATCCAAAATCATCGTTAAATGACTAATTATCGTTTCCAAAAGAATCCCAAGCACATTGCAATGTTAAAATTTAGAAACCATTACATGAACTTTAGGAAACCACTAAGCTGATTTTGGGGTGGGCAGGCATTCTAAACATAAAAGGAAAATCATTTTAGAAAACTTAAAGACTTGACAATAGATGTTGAAAGTCAATTTCTATCCATGACATACATCTCACACCATAAATATAGTTATCACAAAATAAATACGGTTAAATGGTCGGGGAAAGAATTGCTTCCAATATACGGCAGCTAGAGGGTTAATATTCTTCATTTAGGGTATGCTCTTACAATCCGTGAGACGGAACCATCCCAATAAGAAATGTGCAAAGAACATAAATTTAACGGATGGAGAAATTTAAAAGACCAATAAATATATTTTAAATATTCAACCACATTAGTAATGAGGTTACATTTAAATGCTAGTTTAAGATTAAGCCCTGTGGGGACTTCCCTGGTGGCGCAGTGGTTAAGAATCCGCCTGCCAAAGCAGGGGACACAGATTCAATCCCTGGTCTGGGAGGATCCCAGATGCTGCAGAGCAACTAAGCCCATGCGCCACAACCACTGAGCCTGTGCTCTAGAGCTTACGAGCCACAACTACTGAGCCCACGCGCCTAGAGCCCGTGCATTGCAACAAGAGAAGCCACCGCAGTGAGACACCCGCGCACCGCAACGAAGAGTAGCCCCCTCTCGCCGCAGCCCGCGTGCAGCAATGAAGACCCACCGTAGCCAAAAATAAAATAAAATAAAATAAAATAAATAAATTTATTTTAGGAACATATAAAAAAAAAAAAAGAAAGACCTAAAGCAAATACACTAAAGCAAATGCACTAAAAAGACCTAAAGCAAATACACTAAATTAACACAGGGGCAACTCTTTCTGCCTCTTTTATCTTCTCTATATTAGCAAAGGATAACCCTTTTAAAAAGACCTAGTGTGTTGACTGCCAAACGTTGTTGAAAGTTGTCTGAAAGAACGGAGGGATGGGGTGGAGAGAAGGTAGGTGGGGCAGTCAAAGGCCTTAGAGATGGGGGAGGGGGGAGGCGGGCGAGCTGGGCCAGCAGCTGGGCCTCTGACCCCAGGACGGGCCAGGAACAAGAACCACCCCTGACCTCAGCTCTCTGTAAACCTCACCCAGTTTCTTCATGCTGCACTTAGGCAAGAGAGCAGAGGCCCAGAGGGGAAAACCACTGCTCCAAGATATATAGGTTGGTAGCGTTTGACCTTCTGTGAAAGAGAAAGGAAAATGGCCAAAGCCATTCCGCAAACAAGCACAGACACACAGAGGCATTCTTCCACACGGCCAGCTCACCTGCCGTCAGCAGTCACCAGCCTCGGCAAAGGGAACACAGATCTCAGGGCCTGAGCCAGGCACCCGAGAGCCGACTGAGCTCGGCTTGGCGACCAGCTGAGGCCCCAGAGCCCCCCACAGGGATAAGCATGCCCTTGCCCTGGCCACGTCCACAGGCCAACGCCGAGCCACCTGCTGATTCTGAGCTGGTCCCTGGCCCAGAAGCTGGCCAGCTGAGCTGTCAGAGGTAAGCCTGATGGTCAGGCTGGACTTCCGCCCCCGGCTGGCTCCCCAGGTCGGGAAGCCAGAGTTCTGCAGAAAGGAGGCCGCCCGTGGAAGATAAACTGCAACCGCACTGTCATCCCCTGCCCTTCCAGAAAGTACTGCATCCCCCTGCCCCTCGGCTCTGCCCACTTTAAACACAGGGGCAACTAATCCGCTGCACGCCAGGGCGTCTGAGGTGACCCAGACAGGAAGGGCAATAAACACAGGCACACAGCATACAGAAACCACAAAAACACCATCGGTTAGGCCACTGGTCCACGGGTCCTGATAAAGGACATCAGAAATGGAACAGGCACTTCACACGCCTTCATCCTCTCAAACCTCACAAAATGACGCTTCTCATTTCACACGTGAACACACTGAGGCTCAGAGGAAAAGTCAAAGAGCTGGGAAGCACTGGGGCTGGAAAGCAAAGTCAAACGCCCGTGCCATTTCTCCCAGGACACGCTTGTCCCCATGGGCACAAAGGGCTCCTGCCTGGCACGTGTGGAATCCGGCCCCTGGGCTGCGTTAGGATGGGCCTTCCCATCACTGCCGGGTGCAGCTCCAGAAAGGGCAGCTGACCTTGTATACCAAAGGTGCTCAATCTACGTCCGGGAAAGGACACCGGGTGTGGTCCCAGCAAGTAGTAATTATAAGTATGGTTGCCAATCACTGAGCATCATCTGCTCCCTGGAGGGCCCATACGAGGAATGTGAACCTTCACTCATTTGGCCTGAGTGAAACATAGCTGATGTGTCCATTTCTCAGATGAAAACACTGAGGCTCAGAAGTCTCGCAGCTAGGACACCAGCGCTCCTTTCCCGAACCCCAACTCTCCCACCCTGACAAGGTAACAGGCCCAAATGGGTCATTCAGGTCAACTCCCCACTCCTGGGCGGTCTCCCCAGCCCCAGGCTCCACCCCGGCCCGGTGCTCCAGGACTACCTTGGTTGAGGTAGGTCAAAGTCTCTTCGTGCAGCTTCACAGCTGGGGACGTGGCGGCACACAGCACATACTGCAGGGGTGGCAGGCGGGCCTCGTTCTCGGGGGACAGCTGGGGCTCCTCCTGCTTGAAGATGGGCAGGGCGAGGACGTCGCTGCAACACAGGAGGGAGGGGTCAGGAGCCCATTCGCAAAGACAGGGCCATGTGGCCAGCCCTGGTGTCAAGGGCAACGCAGCCCAGCATGGCGCAGCAGGCGGGTTCAGCCTACCACACCGCGTGTCACAGATACTCTAAGATGCTTTCCAGTGAGGGAGACCAATCCTGGATGATTCTACTTTCACGCCAAGACCTTCGAGAGATTGATTCAGATGCCGCCTGGTTGCCATCCACAAGAGTCTGGCTTTTAGAATAAGAGCCCGAACAAAATTTTTAATCTTTTTGAATAAACTGTCCCAGTTATTGGCCACTTCTCAGACCAAGACAATTTCCTGTCCTCCGGACTCTGGAAACCATGCAAATGGAGAAACTGCTTCACCCACCCAAACTGAGACAACCCTCCACCCTTCTAAAAAAAAAAGGACAGCTGGCCCATAAGCCCTATTTTAAGGGTCATACTAATATCTCCTAAACGCAAAACAAGAAGGACCTTGGTTTCTGTTCAGTTTTCTTACCCAAATGGAAAATACTGAGATGCTCAAAGATTCTTTTCCTCCACCTCTAAACAAAAATCCCCATCAGATCCAAAAAATCAGCCTAGGACTGGATAACTTGTTTCTGGATGTATTTCTTAAGTGCCTTCCCAAGGAAAATAGAAATCCTTGAGAACATGAAGGACCTAAAGCAGGAGAGACTTGGTTACGCTCTCTGGATTATGAACAGATTATGGCACGGACACCCATGCCAAAAAAGTGCCCGTGCCCTTATCTTAATAACCCTCTACCCTCGGAGCATCCTGGGTTCTGAATCAGATTCACTGACCCCACTTCACTATATAAACAGCAGAGTCACTGGTATAATCTGCTCCTCATACAGCACCACAAACGAGTAGCTCTAAAACACAGACCCGGCACACACCCCAACATGTCGCAACAACTCTCAGAAGGAAAAGTCTGGCTTGGGGCTCACGTGGAAAACCTCCCCTGTGGGGGGGCCACCCCTGCCACCATCCATGGCCCTGGCTCTCCCACCCCACACCTTCCTTTGCCCGGACCGGGGCACACTCCCAGCCCAAGAGGTTATCTAGGAACAGGGGAGAAGCAGGCAGGCGTGCTCCCCGGGCGATTGCATAATTTTGTGTTTGCCCAGACCACGTTAAGTTAATAATCCATGGGCTGGTGCCTTTAAATTTAAAAAAAGGGAGGGATGCGGGGAGGAGGGTGGGTAAGAGCCATCACTCAACAGTAACTTGTTTCAAGCCTGGCATCCTTATTTGCTGAGCAATAAAGTCACCAGGACATGAAACAGAAGGAGGGAAGAAGGGAGTACAGGCCGCTACCTGGGAAGGTGAGACAACTTGCAGAGGTGCCGCTCAGTGAGGAGAGGACCAAAAAGAAAATGCACAAACTAAACAAAAGGACAAGACCTTTGCTCTAGAGCCAGGGGGACCAGAGGCATATTCACTGACTCTCACCTTGGCGTTCACCGAGGTCAACCTCTCCAAGGGTGAACACCCCAGCTTCCAAGAAGTGAAATTAAAATAGAGTGTGGGGACCTCCCTGGCTGTCCAGTGGTTAGGACTCCACGCTTCCACTGCAGGGGGCGCGGGTTCAATCCCTGGTCGGGGAACTAAGATCCCGCATAATGCTAGGCATGGCCAAAAAAAAAAAAAGAGTGTGGACCAACATGCTTTTTAATCCATGCTCCCCAAACGACCTTTCACCCCAACTCGCACCCCACCTCACCCCGCTGAATGCAATACCAAACTCCTAAAAGGTACTCCCCAAAATCCCATCTCCGGAGCAGGGGCACCTCCCGCCCAAGAGGAGAATTATTCCCTAAAAGGATGACATTTTCGGTATCCAGGAAGTTTTAAATACACTCACTTCTCCACTCAGGGTCACCTCCAAACTTATTTCTAATCTATGGCAACATACCGAATGGCCACAAACTATAAAATTCAGGCAAAATCACACCTAAAACTGCATGGCGCGGTACAATAAATGTATCCCATTGTAGCATTTCAAGTAAGCGAACAGACACAGCCTTCTGCCAGGGATTAACATCTGCCCAGTAGGGGACTTGCCTGGCGGTCCAGTGGTTAGGACTCCACGCTTCCACTGCAGGGGGCACGGGGAAGTAAGATCCCCGCGAGCCGCAAGGCATGGCCAAAAAAAAAAAAAAATCTTCCCGGTGGGTTTAACATCCCCCAGAGAAGTCTCCCTCTGGTGACATCACCATGGTCTGCAGAGAAGCCATCAGTCCTTAATTAAGACCCTAGACTTCTGCCATCCCCTACCACTCTGGCCCATGATAAAACACAGCAGACACATTACATAAACCCAATCACTCCTTTGCCTTCTGAAATGGGGATGCCTTCGGGGACGACTACTGGACAAATATCTATCAAAAGCCAGGATTTCCAAATCACCTGTACTGCTCAATCTGACTTGAAACTTCTAGGGACCAAAAATAAAAATGAAATGAAGCATGCAGGACGGGCTCTCACTGTGGGGCAGCCTGTACCAGCGACTTCCCACCTAGGTCCCACAATTCACTTTCTCTGAGCTCACACCAAATGCCCTTTGGGTTAAATTAGGCACATTTTATAAACTGTGACTAGGATGGAAATAAAGACAGGCTACAGCTGGTTCAGTCGAGTTCAGAAAGTGAAATGACCGCCCATTAGTACCCGGCCAGCTGCACAACAGGGAAAAACAATCCTCCAGGAACTGAAGCTAACGGAGGTGCCACTTCCTTCAAGGGGACAGGGGAGAAAACTTTGCAAGACAGGCAGGACTTACTTTTCCCTTTGAAGAGCACTAGTCAAATCCCTGCAGAAGAAGAAAGATTTCCATCAAGGGCAATCAATGTGCGGGCCTCGGGCCTACACACGCAAGACCACCTGGTGGGAGGGGGGACCCTGTCCCTCCCAAGCCTCCGCCCGCCCCCGCCGGCCCGCGAGGCCCAGCGCAGGGCCGCGCTCGCCGCTCTCTCGCCCCTCGGCCGGAGCAAGGACACTGGAGAGGACGCGAGGCTCGGAGAGGGACCGGGCGGAGAGGGGCAAAGAGCAGGGAACTAGACTCCCCGGGATAGGCTCCAGACCGACGGCAGGAAGTTTCCTCTTCTCCGACGCGAGCGGGGAGAGGAGAGACAGGGAGGCGGACGGCCCCGGAGAGGCTGCGGCCAGAGATGCGCGCTCTGCGCCCGCCGGGGTCGTCGGGGAAGCAGCCCCCGCGGGCACCAGACTCCGCAAACCCGCCTCCCGGGGGGGGGGTCCCCAACTCTGAGCGTCGGCTCCCGCTGGGGTCGGTCCGTCGGTCCCAGGCGGGACTCTGGGCGGGTCTCCCTCAGTCCCCCAAGGGCAGACAGAGGGGAGGCGGGGGCGCAGCGGGGGCGCTCCGGACCCCTGGCCCGGCCGCCCCGCTCCCGGCCCGCAGACCCCGGCCCAAGCCCCTTACCGCAGGTAGCTGCCGGAGTTGTGCTGGTTGTAGTGCTCGGGCTGCGTGTGCCAGAACAGCATGGCTGGGGCTCCGAGCCCGGCCCGACCCAGGCGCGCGGCGGACGGGACGCGGGGCGCGCCGACCTCTCTCGGGCACCTGCCAGCAGCGCTCCCGACCGCTGGGTCCGCCCGCCCCCGCGCATTTATGGACTGCCCTGGGGGCGGGGCCTCAACCGGACCCGCCCCCAGGCTGCGCGGCCGGGAGATGGCTCCAGCGGCCGCCTCACCTGGTGACCCGCACGGGCGCGTCCTCCCCGGGAGCGAGCGCGCCTCCAGGGCGGCGACCGCGAGCGGGCGGCGCGGCCGCGGGCGGGGGCTGAGGCCCGGGCTCCATCCCGGCCCCCGGGGCGGGGCCCAGGTAACCATCACCGCAGCCCCGGTGTCACCGACGCGCCTCCTCCGCGCGCCCATTCGCGCGGCCCCAGGGCGGGTGCCCAGGGCGGGTCCCCAGAGCGGTACCGCGGTTGGGGAGAGGCCGCTGTGAGCTTGGATGTCAGGGACCCCTACCTTGCTCTGCCTGACCCCTTCCCTTGCTCTTGCTTTTTCATAGCACTGTGACACTCTCAGAAATCGTATTTTGTTTTGTTGTTTAATGTACGCTTGTGTATGGACTGTCTGTCTCCAAGAGGGCAAGGCTGTGGACTCTCTAATTCACTGTTCTATCCCCACCGCCTAGAAAAGTGCTTGGGACATAGTGAGTGCTCAATAAATATTAGCTGAATAAATATTTTTAAAAAGAAATGCATCAAGTGAGTAATCAGAGAAGGCTTCCTGGAGGACGCGACCTTGAGCTGAGGCCTTATAGATTCAGAGGAAATGCCTCTGTGAATATCCGGAGGGAAAGTGGTTCCAGGCAGGGCAACAGTAAGCAAGGCCCTGCGGCTGACCTACTTTGGTGTGGCCTGGGGCTGGGTGACCCAGGGGAGAGCTTAGGAGGTGAGGTGGGCACGGTGAGTGGGGCAGATCAAAGAGGGCCTGGCAGACCCTGGCAAAGAAGCAGCTGGGCTTTTATTCTAAGTGTGTTTTCAGCAGAGGAGTTGCATGTATGAGCTGCCTTTTGGAAGGATCAGTCTGGAAGGAGTGTGGGCAGTGGGTCACGGGGGTGGGGCAGTTAGGACGGAGTGGAGGTCAAAGAGCCATGACCCACACCCGAGTGACCTTCACACCCCACCCCGTCCCCACGTTGGTCCAGTGCCTGGCACAGAAGAGCTGCACGTTCTATCCCAGACTGGTATTCAGAGCAAATAACGTCCCCCGGAGACCGTGGCCCAGAGCTCCCAGCTCCCCCAAGCATGGGGGTGAGTCAAAGCCTCCCTCACGCTGCTCTCTAGGTCCCCCCTGCCCCACTGCAGCCACTGGTCACAACTGGCAACCACTTCCTCTGGGCAGCTCTGAGGGCCCACCACCTCCCCACTGCTCTCCTGCCACTCAGATCCCCCTTCACGGATGGATTTGTTGCACCAGCTACAGGCAGGACTATAAGCAGACAGCCCGCAGCCTTCCGCCCCAGGGGCTCTGTTGCGGAGAGCCTCCTTGCCCAAGGTAACCCCCTGTTGGGGTGACCCCAATGACTACCCACACAAAATATCAAAGTCTGGCCATCTCTGCTGATGGGCTGTTGTAGGCTTAGGATCCCCCGTGGGACCAGTCAGAGCTGTCACGGGACCTTCTTCATACACTCCTGTTTCCTTCCCATCCCTTGCATGGGTGTTAATTTCAAGGGCACCTCCAAATAAACATCCTGAACGCTAAGCTCCATCTGAGGGTCCATGACAAGTCCGGTGTTCACGTGGGAGGGGCTCTGAGGTGGTGTAGAAACAGCGTGCCCTTTTCTGGATTCCCTCACTGGGCAGATACCCCCAGAGCACCTGCCGCGTGCCAGGCATGGCCCTGGGTGCGAGATGCAAGCTTGCATTCTGACTGGAGAGGCCGGTGGGTGAGCAGCAATGACAGTGCAGTGTGATCAAGGATGTAGAGGCTGCCCTGTGAATTCAAGGGAGGACTTTGGAGCTCAGAAAAGTCTCCCAGGTAGTGTGATGTCTCCTGATGGATGGGCGGAAGTTTGGCCAATCTGTGAAATCAAGGCTGGACGAGGGTCTCCAGCTGAGCACGCAACCTGTGCAAAAGCCTGGAGAAAGGGCATGGGGAGCATGGGAAGGAGACGACCCTGATTCACATCCAGCTTTCCCACCTGGCTTTGTCAGGATGTGTGGGCCTGGATTGGGGTAAATGGACCGCATGCGGCCTCTCACGTCAGCATGGTCCTGGGACTTGCTTTGACTGTAGAATACAGGTGTTCCAGTTCCAGTCAGCCCTAGGAAGCCAGGCAGCTTCTGCCTGCACTCTCCTGGAGCTCTGGACCACCGAGGGGAGAGTCCAACCGCCCCGCTGGAGAGCAAGGCCCACCAGGCCCCACCCGTTCGGGCCACCAGCAAGGGCCGTCTTGGCTGGGCCAGTGGATCTGCTCCAGCAGACACCGCGTGGAGCAGAAATGAGCCACCCACCGAGCCCTGCCCAGAATGCAGCCCTGAGAGCAAACACACAGATGCGGCTTTAAGCCACGAACAGGGGACATGGTTTGTCTCACACCACCGGAGAGATGATTACTGGACCCTTTGAACCTCAGTCTTGCCTTTGGTGAAGGGGAGTGATCAGGCTTAGTTTCAAGGGGGTGATGACACTTAGGGTCAGTGAGCGTAGCCTCTCGGGAATGACCAGCCTTCTCTGTCCCTTGAGGTGACTTCAGACCTTCACTCCATTCCTAGATTTTGACTCTTTTGTTTCTGTTGATGCTGCACGGCTTGAGGGATCTTAGTTCCCTGCCCAGGGATTGAACCCAGGCCCTCGTCAGTGAAAGGGCCAAGTCCTAACCACTGGACCACCAGGGAACTCCCAGATTTGGACTCTCCTGAGTGTAGGATTGGCAATGCCCTTGGAGACTGCCTCTGAGTCATGCTGTGTGAACAAGGATGCGTACCCCTGCCTGTGACTTGTCATCGTTGCACAGTTAGGACCAGCCTGGGCCCCAGGGGCTCCCAGTCCTGTCAGGAGAAGACAGACGTGCAGGCGATAGCCTATCAGTCTCTCTTTTCATTTTGTAAATGTCCACAGTTCACTTATGGTGGACTTTTTTTTTTTTTTTTTTTTTTTGGCTGCGTTTGATCTTCATTGCTGCGTGCGGGCTTTCTCTAGTTGCAGCGAGCGGGGGCTACTCTTCCTTGCGGTGCGCGGGCTTCTCATTGCAGTGGCTTCTCTTGTTGCGGAGCACGGGCTCTAGGCGCACGGGCTTCAGTAGTTGTGGCATGCAGGCTCAGTAGTTGCGGCTCACAGGCTTAGTTGCTCCTTGGCATGTGGGAGCTTCCTGGACCTGGGATCGAACCCGTGTCCCCTGCATTGGCAGGCGGGTTCTTAACCACTGCACCACCAGGGAGGACTATTGACTTTTACTCTGTGCCAGGCCTGGCGCCATCCCCTGGAGTTTGCCAATGCTGAGAAGTAGGCTTATCACCCCATCTCACAGATGAGGAAACTGAGGCTCAGGAATCTGAATGCCACAGCTGGGTTTCGAGGCCAGAGCTGAGAGTTCAGGGCCTGTGCTCTTTGGTTACCATCAATTCCTGTCCCGAGGCCTTGCGTTTCTTTCTTCACATGAGGCTGGGCAAACGTGCTGGGATCAGAGGTGTGTCTGCTCCTAAGGAGCGGCCTGGGGCCCCACAGAGCTGGTGGGCAGGGGTGTTCTCCTGGGGCGAGCCTCTCCCTTGGGCCCTATTATGCCCACAGGCTTGGGGACAGTGGGTTGCAAATACAGAGCGGGCAGCATCCTCCAGCTGGAGGCCAGGCCCGCCCCCGCTGCTGTACACTCCGCCCAGGCAGGGGAATGGGATGGGCCTGGTGCTGGCAGGCGGGAGCCCTCCTGCACTTGGTGTCTGGCCTGTGGGGCCCTCTTGACTGTACCTCGGGCCCTGACTCCCGCTGAGGGGCAAAGCCCCAGGCAGGGAACACACCAGAAGCTCCCATCTGCTGAGCCCTGGCTCTACACAGGCATTCATTTCACGAATGCACTCTCTCCTCTACAGCCCTGCAAGGTTCGCTGCGATTACCCCAGGAGGCTCCAAACACTGGAACGACCTGCCCGAGGCGAGGGGACTGAGATCCCAGATTTGAACCCAAGCCTCCTGACCTTAGGCCTCTGGACTCGGTGCCCTGTGCCGGTGCCGCCTCTCGGCCCCCAGCCTAGGCCAGGGCATGGGTGGGGCAGCTGGCCCACCTCACCCCATGTGCACCCAACAGCTGGGGGAGGCAGGGGTCTCCAAGGCCCTCAGGAGCTGACAGCCCTCCTGAGGAAGCAGCAATCTTCTGTGAGTCTGTGCCCCCAGCGGGCTCTGGAATCTCCTAGGCAGGGCCCACGTCCTCCTTGGAAATGCGTCCCCTGCACGTGGCGTGGGGTCCTCACACAAAGGCTACTTAGGAGCTGCTCTTCTAATGTGAATGACTTGAACTGACATGAAACACCATGGGAGGGAATTCCCTGGAGGCCCAGTGGCTGGGACTCAGTGCTCACATGGTTGGGGCCGTGGTTCCATCCCTGGTAGGAACTAAGATCCCACAATGGGAGACGCTTCCGATAGGAAAATCACTAGTACTGTCGATTATGCAATTAACTAATGTTCTAGGAATAACATAGAATTACGCACAACATTCAAAAAGTTCAGCCCCCCCGACTTCCACCCCATCCCGCTCATCAGTGGGCCTCCTGGGGACTCTTCCCGAGCTGTGTGGCGCCCATGAGCACGCATGTGTCCGAAGGAGGCTGCGGGGGCCACACTAGGGCTGCCGGGGCTGCCCAGAGATCTTAGAGCTGGATAATCCTGGCAGGCTTCCTTGGGGAAGGAGAGGCCGGTAATCTGAGCTGGGTTCCAAGGGAGGTAAGATTTCTGTAGATGAAAGAAAACAGCAGGAGGTTCTCCAGGCATGAGGAACAGCATGTGCAAAGGTGCCGAGGGAGGAGAAAGTGTGGTTCTCTAGGGGGACAACAAAGTGGGAGCCACAGGGAGTAAGAAGGGGCCAGGTGACCTCTGACTTCTGGGGAGTGGACTGGCTGTGTTGCGTTGGGCAAGTCACTTAACCTCTCTGTTGCAGAGTTGCAATGGACATTTACTGAGGAGTGCTCTTGGGATCAGCAGCTGTGGGCAGTGGGGGTGAAGGAGGGAAGATGTAGGCAGACGGGCGAGTTAAGCTATGAGAGCTCCATGGATCCTAAAGGGACCCGGGGACTGGAATGGCCCTCCGAGTTTTCTAGAAATGGGACAAGGAAGTCAGGTCTTTGTATACTCACACTGACCAGTAGCATCAGGCACGGGTTGCCCCTGGGGAAGGGAGGGACCTTGGCAAAGTGACTCAGCTGGTGGCCAGTCCTAGAGAGGGATCCAGCCAGTGCTATGCTCTGAGTGCCTCGGCCTGGGAGGGCACACCTGGGCTGGACGTGACCATGCTCTCCTAGCTGAGCCTTTGTTTACGGAATGAAGACGCCGCCTGCGTCTTGGAGCCGTTGGGAGGACTAAGCAAGAGAGTGTTCAGGATGCTCCCAGCTTCCCTAAACACTGTCAGCTTTTCTGCTGCACATCACCAGTCTGAGTGTTCACTCCTTCTCGAATGTTCCAAAGTGTGCAGTGGGTAAAAAACCCCAAGTCCAAGTTAGGATTACATTCTGATGCAAGTAACAGCAACCTCGACATAAAGACAGCTCAGGAAAAAAAAAAAAAAAAGACAGCTCAGATGAGATAGAGGTTTATTTCTCCCTCAAGTTCTAAAAGTCTAGAGTGTTGACACTGTCCGATACGGTGCCAATGAACCACATGCGGCCAGTGAGCAATTGAACCATGGCTAGTCTTACAAATGAACCTGTCTACGAGACAGAAACAGAATCACGGACATTGAGAACAGACTGGTGGTTGTCGAGGTGGAGGGCACTGGTGGAGGCGTGGAGTGGGAGTTTGGGGTTAGCAGATGCACACTATTATATAGAGAATAGATAGACAACAAGGTCCTACTGTAGAGCACAGGGAACTATATTCAATATCCTGGGATAAACCACAATGGAAAAGCATATTTAAAAAAAAGAATGTATATATACGTATAACTGAATCACTTTGCTGTACAGCAGAAATTAACACAACGTTGTAAATCAACTAGACTTCAATATAAAAATTGATAAACAACAAAAAAGAAATATGGCTAGTCTTAACTGAGATGTATTAAAAGTGCAAAGGGGCTTCCCTGGTGGCACAGTGGTTAAGCATCCGGCTGCCAACGCAGGGGACGTGGGTTTGATCCCATGTCCGGGAAGATCCCACATATCTTGGAGCAACTAAGCCTGTGCGCCACAACTACTGAGCCCATATGCCACAACTACTGAAACCTGCGCACCTAGAACCTGTGCTCCGCAACAAGAGAAGCCACCGCAATGAGAAACCCGCGCACCACAACAAAGAGTAGCCCCCGCTCGCTGCAACTAGAGAAAGCCCGTGCACAGAAACAAAGACTCAAAGCAGCCAAAAATAAATAAATAAATAAATAAATAAATTTAAAAAAAGAAGTACAAAGTACAGGAATTCCCTGATGGTCCAGCAGTTAGGACTCCGCACTTTCACTGCCAAGGGCTCAGGTTCAATCCCTGGTCAGGGAACTAAGATCCCACAAGCCACAAGGTGCAGCCACAGATAAATAAATAAACAAAAGTGCAAAGTACACAGCAGTTTCAAAGATTTTATATGAAAAACAGAATGTAATGTAGCCCATCAATAATTTTTACACTGATCATATGATAAATGATAATATTTTGAATATACAGCTGGCCCTCGATATCCGCAGATGCGGAACCCTGGGATAGGGGGCAGGGGCAGCTGTAAAGGGCTCGAGCCTCCTTGGATTTTGGTATCTGCAGAGCTCCTGGAACCAAACCCCTGCAGATAGCAAGGGACAACTGTGTTGAGTTAAATACACAATATTTTTAAAATTAATTTCACCCATTTATTTTTACTTTTTTTAAATGTGACTACTACTAGAAATTTTAAATTTAAATCTGTAGCTTGCATTATATTCCTATTGCACAGACTGGTCCGGAGCAGTGGCTCTCAACCCAAGATGGCTTTGCCCCCCAGAGGACACATGGCAATCTCTAGAGACATTTCTGGTTGTCCCAACTCAGGGTGTGGGGTGTATCTTGTGGGTAGAGGCCAGGGATGCTGCTAAACACCCTACAGTGCACAGGACAGGCCCCACAGCAAAGAATTCTCTGGTACAAAATGTCAATAGGGCTCAGGTTGTGAAACTGTCCTAGAGGTAATGAGTGCCTGGAATTCTGCAGTGTCAGGAACCCAGCCTTCTGATACCTTGTTTCTTTGCCATGTGTACCTTCCACTTGCAAGGTCACAGCATAGTCTAAAATGGCTACAGTAATCAAGACAGTATGGTACTGGCACAAAAACAGAAATATAGATCAATGGAACAGACTAGAAAGCCCAGAGATAAACCCATGCACATATGGGCACCTAATTTATGACAAAGGAGGCAAGAATATACAATGGAGAAAAGACAGTCTCTTCAATAAGTGGTGCTGGGAAAACTGGAGAGCTACATGTAAAAGATGTGGGTGTAGGGGATGCCGCAGTGTGCTGTCCAGGCATCCCCTTTAGGTCCAAACACCTGTCCCACCCTTGCCCAGCCCTGGGAATGCTGGCTGCTGACACTTTACAGCTGGGCACCTCTCTGGAACTTTCCCTCCTCTGTCATGTCCCCTTCACTGGGGCCGCCTACACCCAAGGGCTGGTCGACATGACATATAAAGGTCTGGTTCCCACGCCCCAGCTTGGGACAATGCTGCCAGGCCATCCCAGCGTCAGAGCTGCCATGGGATTGGCTGACGCCTTCCTTGCATCTGCCTGGCAGTTCAACTCTCCCCTCCGTGCACTTCATTTACACACACCCTTACATCCATGCCAACAGCACTCCCCCAGAAACTTCCTGCACCCGATCTCCATCTCAGAGTCTGCTCTCCTAGGATGGCAGGTGGGAGATGCACAGGGATGAGGGGAGGGGCAAAGCCCTCGGCTCTACCATTCGCCAGACCTGGGGGTCCTCTGAGTCTCACTGTCCTAGTCCCGTCCCTGTCATCTGTTAGCTTATTCATTCATTCATTTAACAAGTATTTTTTGAGCTCTATTACTGGTCGGGCAACCACACAGATGGTACCCATCCTCACAGAGCTGAGGCTTTGATACCGGGAGACAAATGTGCAAGCAAACACACAGTCCCACAGTGAGGTGTGGAATTGGGAGGAAGCAAAGGCACAATGGGCATGGAAGGGCTCCACAGCCTGCCAAGCCCTAGGAAGGAGCAGAATTCTGCACCCAGGGGTCGATACTCCCACCTGCAGAACCCGATTCTGCAGGAGCCTGGGGTTGCCAGGGAGCCGTGCTTCCCTCCTGGGCCTTGGGTACATTCAGGAGGCAGTTCTGTCCATTGGGCAGCTCCCTGCTCTTCCCAGGGTGGCCTGAGGAGTCCTGAGAGCTGTCGCCTTGGAAGCAGGCACACTACCCATACGTCCAGGACCCCACGTTCACCAGCAATTCCCCCGCTCCTACCATGCCACCTCCGGTGGTCAGGAGCCGGGAAACATTTCCTCACTGTCCTGTCCACCAGTGCAGACTTTGCCCTGGTTGCCTAGAATCTTTTGACCCCTTCCCCATGCTTGACCGACTATTTCATTGAATCTAAGATGCTACCAATTGTAAGATGTCCTATTATTTTATGGACCGATAAGAGAAAACACTGGGAATTAAACTCTGACACAATGTTTTCTTACCACTTAGAATCTGCATTTTGCTCTTCTTGAAAGATCTCATTTTCTTTACTGAGACGTCTGTCTCTCTTGTGAACACACAAAGAAGGAAAGCATAAGCAAAGGAGACCATTTAACTTATTTCTAGAAGTTCTCTATATTTTCAGGTACAACTCTTCTGGGTCCCCTTTTAACTCATAGTAGTCTGTTATAGGTTCTGCATTTGGGGATGGAGCATTGATGGTGCAGCATTTATGAGCACTGTTTGTTCCAAAATTTTCTTCCAAGCTGCAGATACCTCAACTGCACTCTTTTTTACTTTTATTTTTATTTTTATTTTTTTGGCTTCATTGTGTGGCATGTGGAATTTCCCCCACCAGGGATCAAACCCACACCCCTGCAGTGGAAGCATGGACTCTTAACCAGTGGACCACCAGGAAAATCCTGCACGCTTTTTTTTTTTTTTTTTGGTGGTACGCGGGCCTCTCACTGTTGTGGCCTCTCCCGTTGCAGAGCACAGGCTCCGGACGCGCAGGCTCAGCGGCCATGGCTCACAGGCCCAGCCGCTCCGCGGCATGCGGGATCTTCCCGGGCCGGGGCACGAACCCGTGTCCCCTGCATCGGCAGGCGGACTCTCAACCACTGCGCCACCAGGGAAGCCCCTGCACCCTTTTGATGGAGGTGTTTCACAACCTTATAAAGAAGTTTCATGTATGTACGGGCAATGCCAACTCCATCACAAAACTGGCAAATGGCCAAGAGCCATCACCAATGGTCAGAAGCATCCTGATTTGAGAGACATGAAAATGTGGAGGAAAGAAAATAAATAATTAATTAATTAAAAAAATCATGTCTTAGAATCGGTGAAATATGCTGGTTTATCACAATTGTGAATCCCACCTTCTTAAGGTCAAATTTTTAAACTACATTTCCCAGCCTCCCTTGCAGATCTGTGACCTAGTTTCTACCAATAAGATGCACTCATCAAAAGCTCTGATTTGGAAGTGACATGAAGAAGCAGGCTGTGCAGAGGTCATCCGTTTTGCTGGCATGGGTGGCAGCAGAAAAAGTGTTTCTGAGGCTAATCAGACCAATTAAGCAGGACCGTTTCTGGGAGCATTGCTTAGACTTGCTTCTTCAGCCCTTCTAACAATTCTGCAGGAATGAAATTCCTTTCTGCCCCCAGCCAGGTAGAATTGCCCATCTAAGATCTCTTCTTTCCTTCTTCTTTGTTAAAATAAACAAACAAACAACAAGAAAAACCTCTGATCTTGCTGGGGCTTAGCAATGTGTGGCCAACTGAAAACTACATTTCCCAGGCTCCCTTGGAGAGCTAACCACATGACTAAATTCTGACCAATGAGATGTGAGTAGAAGTTGGTGGGTGGACCTTTGGGGGAAGTTCCTTAAAGGTGAGCTGACTTCAGTGTATCCCACAAAGTAATGATCCTCAGATGGGGTGGTGTGGGTCAGCTCCCCAAAACTAAAATTTCATCTTATTATTGTTCATTGTAACCATAGGTCACATATTCAAGGGAAGTATCTTCAAAAACAAAATCACACCCTGAAATGCATATTTGCAATTATGGTAAAGCAAGAAAGATATAAAACCTTAGTTCTCTCCACTGTCTGTTGATAAACCCCTGCCCATGGAGAATGCTTTTGGCTCTGCACACACGTTCATACTCAGTGTCTGGACCCCAGTCAGCTACAGAAGAAATTGCTGGGTACAAATTGGCAAAGTGCTTCTGTACATAATGTTAATGTAGGAAATAGTTGACAGGCTAGACTCTGAGTTTATTGCCTTGCCCTTTTTGCAGGTAAATTTTGAATTCCCTGACCACTGATTTGGGTTTTATTTTGTATTTACAAGATGTGTCATTGAATAGAAATGAATGTCCCTAACTAGGGGAGGTGATGGATGTGTTAATTAGCTTGATCTTGGTAATCATTCCACAGTGTATATGCATACCAAATCATCACATTGTACATGTTAAATATATTCAATAACTTGTGTCAGTTATTCCTCAATAATTTCAAAGTTAGGGGAACGAAATTCATGTCCACCTTATGGAAAACCTATATTTATAACTCAGTAAATACTGTTTTTCCATCTAGTTTGCCCTACATCCCTTTTCATATTCTCAGAAGTTGATTTTGTTTCCTGGTGGTCCTATCTCTTACTGTTTTAAATGGGAATAAGTCCTGCCGATGAAGCTTTAAATTATTATTATAAGTCTCTTTGCAGATTAAGTATCCCTTGTTTAACATTTGTTTCAGTGTGCCATTACCTACTCCACACAGTAGCATTCTTCAACATTATATTCTGTTGAACCTAGTAGAGAAATCTGAGTATCATCTTTCCCACCTAAATAAGTACCTAAATGCTTATGTAAATATAGTTTATGGCAAAGAAAACTGGAAGGGAGAGCTGAATCGGTTGATCAATAATATCCTTTTGCCTTTGCCTTTTCATGCTCCCTGCTGCCTTGAAGGCAGCTGTGAAGGCTGGAGCTCAGGCAGCCATCTTGTGAAGGCTAAATGCCCATTCTAACATTGTCTGAGCAGAAAGACAAAAGCAATTGAATCCCTGAAGACATCATAGAGACACTATTTCAGCCCTGAATTGCCCATCAAATCATTTTTTATTTTAATATTTATTTTTTATATTTTTATTTTTATTTGGTTGCACTGGGTCTTAGTTGCGGCATGCATGTGGGATCTAGTTCTCTGACCAGAGATCGAACCCGGGCCCCCTACATTGGAAGCACAGAGTCTTAACCACTGTACCACCAGGGAAGTCCTACCCATCAGATCTTAAATGATATTAATTGATCCTAATTTGGTACTGGGGGCTGCAAGTTACAGAATCTAAAGTTTTAAAATTGGGTGAATGGAGAGGGTTGGGTTTGAGGCTATAAAAGTAAAGACGTGACAGGCTGGAAAGTTGTTGCCTTTAGTCATATAGTAGTGAAACATTGGGTCAAATGGTTGCCTGTGGTCCTTTGGAAGCTGGATTCTGTGCCACCCAAGTCTGTAGGTTAGCACAGATGGTGGAAAGGGGGCAGAACATTGGCATGTGTTGACTCAGCTCATTCTGGCTGCTCTGAGCCAAGTTCTACAAGGAAAAGAAAACCGAGTCGAGAGCCACCTGGTTGGAGAAGGAAGGAAATACCACTCTGCCTACAACCTGAATTCTAAATTCGTTGAGGGTCCTGGTTTGGAGCCTTAAAGAGTTGAATTCCGCTGCTCCACAACTCCCCCACCCCCCACGCCTGCCACCCCATATCCCCCATGCTGTGCAATGAATGTGAAGAAACAGTCTTAGCTGGGGGCAAAAAAATGGTCTCGCATCCTTTTCAGTCTCACTCTAGTGAGAGTTTTCTGCCAGATGAAGGGGGCAAACCCACCAGGAAGATTGGATTAAGGGTGTGATTAAGGGTGTTGCCTTCCCACCTGAACCTATTGTTTCAAATGACCTCAAGGCAGGGGCAGAGGGGGATGGGTCAAGGGGGATGGGCAAAGAGGGTGGGCCAAGGGAAAAGAGGATAGAGATCTACAGTTACAGAGCTCAATATTTTCAGACTAAAAAAGTCATTGCAGTATATATAATTGTCATGGGATTAGTGTCCAGGATACATTAAGAAGTCCCATAAATTAGTGAGAACAAGACAACACATTCAGTTGAATAAGGGGCAAAATAATTGAAGAAGAATTGCCCAGAGAGAAAACACAAATGGCCCGTAAGCATATAAAACACTGTTCAACCTAATTAGTAGTCAGGAAAATACAAATTTAGGCCATGAGATAAAATTTCACAGCCTGGCAAAAACTTTAAGGTCTGAAATACCGAGTGTCGGACACTTGTGCAGCAGTGCTGAGGATGGTGTAAATTGGCAAACCACTGTAGAAAATGTTAAATGTGGACATTCCAAGCCCTAGCAATTCTACCCCTAAGTATATTCTCTGGAGAACTTCTTGAACTTGTGCACCAGGGGTCAGAGCAGAAGTGTTCATAAAAAAGAGGAGCAGTAGCCATCTTCAACTGTAGAATAGATTAACAATGTTGGTATGAACAAATTCAACACAGAAATACATACAGCAGTGAAAATGAAATAAAAACAGTCACATGCATCAATGCAGTTAAATCTCAGAAACATAATCTTGAAAGGAAAAACTCAAGTTGTAAAAGAATTTTTTCTATTTATAAAAAGTGTAAAAACAGGCAAACTAAACAATACCTTGTAAAGGGATACATAACTATGTAGAAAAATACGGATTTTAAGTGCCAATGGGGGGAAATGGGGAGTTGCTTTAGTTTTTAAATGCCCATATATGTATATGTACTCTTTTATGTAGGATACACATATAAAAACAAAACAAAAAATTCACAATAAAAACAAAACAAAAAGCTGTTGGGGAGGCAAGTTATTGGGCTATGATTACTCACACATAGACCTGACCGGAGAAATAGCTCTAACATAACAGTCAGAGACTCCAAAGTCCCACTTTCAATAATGAATAGAGCAACCAGACAGCAGATAAATAAGGAAATAAAGGACTTGAATATCACTTTAGACTAATTGTACCTAATAGGCTTATACAGAACATACACCCAACAACAGCACAGTATACAGTTTTCTCAAGTGCACACAGAATATTCTCCAGGATGGACAATATGTTAGGTCACAAAACAAGTCTTAATAAATTTAAGAAATTGAAATCATACAAAGCATTGTTTCTGATCACAACGGAATGAAACTAGAAAGCAGCAGCAGAAGGAAAATCAGAAAATTCACAAATGTGTGAAATTAAACAACCCACTCTTTAACAACCAACAGGTGAAGAAAAAAATCAAAATGAAAATTAGAAAATATCTTGAGACCAATAAAAATGAAAACACAACATACCAAAACTTATAGGATGCAACAAAGCAGTGCTAAGAGAGAATCTATGGCTGTACGTGCTTACATTTAAAAAAAGAAAGATCTCAAATCAACAAGCTAACTTTATACCTTAAGGAACCAGAAAAGGAAGAACCTAAAGCTGGCAGAAGGAGGGAAATACTAAAGATTAGAGGTAAAATAGAGAATAGGAAAACAATAGAGAAAATTAATGAAACCAAGAGTTTCATTCTTCAAAAAGATCAACAAAATAGACAAACCTTTAGCTAGACTGGCAAGAAAAAAAGAGAAAAGGGTCAAATAACTAAAATCAGAAATGAAAGAGGAGACGTTCTACCAATTTTACAAAAAAGGTTTACAAGAGAGTACTATGAACAACTGTATACCCCCCCTAATTGAATGACCTAGATAAAATAGACAAATTCCTAGAAATACACAACCTACCAAGACTGGATCATGAAGAAAATAGAAAATATGAACAGACCTATAACTTGTAAGGAGACTGAATCAACAATAAAACACTTCCCAACAAAGACAAGCCTAGGACCAGATGACTTCACTGGTGAATACCACCCAAACACTTAGAAAAGAACTAACATCAATCGTTCTCATACTCTTCCAAAAAACTAAAGAGGAAGGAACAATTCCTAGCTCATTCTATGAGGCCGGCATTACCATGATACCAAAGCCAGGCAAAGACATTATACGAAAAAACAGACCAATATCCCTTATGAACATTGATGCAAAAATCCTCAACAAAATACTGGCAAACCAAACTCAACAGCTTATTAAAGGGATTATTCACCATGACCAAGTGAGATTTATTCCTGGAATGCAAGGATAGTTCAACATATGAAACTTGATCACTCTTATACACCCCATTTACAGAATGAAGGACAAAAACTGCACACATTTATCTCAATTGACACAGAATTGCATTTGACAAAATTCAACACCCTTTCATGATCAAAACACTCAACAAACTAGAAATAGAAGGAAACTACCTCAACATATGGAAAACTCACAGCTAACTTCATACTCAATGCTGAAAGATTGAAAACTTTTTCCCTAAGATCTGGAACAAGTGAAGGATGACTGCTTTCATCACTTCTGCTCCACATAGTACTGGAAGTCCTAGCCACAGCAGTTAGGCAACAGAGAGAAGTAAAAGGCATCTAAATTGGAGGTGAATAAGTAAAAGTACCTCTGTTCACAGATGACATGACCTAATATGTAGAAAATCCTAAAGATTCTACAAAAGAACTGCTAGAACTAACAAACAAATTCAGCGAAGATATAGAAGCAACATGCAAAACTCAGTTTGCTTCTCAAGTAACTTTGTTCTGGGGATTTTGTAAGCTAGAAACTTTTTTTGGAGATTTAAAATAACTTAAGGATGTAGTAAAACACTGCAAGAAAAAAGATATCTTTAAAAATTAAAGATGAGTTGGTAGAAAATCCATGCAAGAAAGGAAATATAAAGTATACTAATTCACTCTGCAGAAAGTATATTTATATAAACATTTAATACATAGCCAGAAATATATGAGTTTAAAATAAAAATAAAACCAATAAACAGTTTCCTATCTCACCTACCAACATTTTCTAGACTTTTCCTGAAGTGATTCAAAATGGAATGACTTTTAACTAATAAACCTGTTTTGTTACTGTTATTTTTTTATTGTTCTAACGCAGACTTGGAAAACTGACGGGCAATCGTGTACATGAGTAGGATTTGACTGGCAAATGTTGCTGTAGGTAACACTGTAAAGAGCTAACTATTGTGCTGTCTTTCCCCAAAAATACCAAAAGAAAGGAGAGCTAGAGTCTGGGACAACAACACTCTATACATTTCTCCTGATAATTCATTCATTTTGGGGGGAGAAAAATCTCAGTTGTGCATTTTGGTTTTGTTTGTTTAATTGGTTTGGAGAAGTGTCAAGTTACATGTGATTTTACAAATAGGTGTGTGGGGCTTCCCTGGTGGCGCAGTGGTTGAGAGTCCGCCTGCCGATGCAGGGGATACGGGTTCGTGCCCCGGTCCGGGAAGATCCCACATGCCGCGGAGCAGCTGGGCCCGTGAGCCATGGCCGCTGGGCCTGCGCGTCCGGAGCCTGTGTCTGCTAAGGGAGAGGCAGCGACAGTGAGAGTCCCAAGTACCGCAAAAAAAAAAAAAAAAAAAAAAGTGTTAACATGAAAAAAAGAAAGTTGGTTTCATCTTTGGGCTTCCCTGGTGGCACAGTGGTTGAGAGTCCGCCTGCCGATGCAGGGGATACGGGTTCGTGCCCCGGTCCGGGAAGATCCCACATGCCGCGGAGCGGCTGGGCCCGTGAGCCATGGCCACTGAGCCTGCGCGTCCGGTGCCTGTGCTCCGCAACGGGAGAGGTCACAACAGTGAGAGGCCCGCGTACCGCATAAAAAAAAAAAAAAAATAGGTGTTTGTGTGTGTACTGTTTTTATTGTGTTGGTGTATGTGTATTTCCTGAACTTAAGAAACTTACTGTTTTTCTGCACACAGAGATGAAGAAAGTTGAAGATGGGAAAACTTTCTCTGTAGACCAGTTTTCAAGTATTACTCTCGTTTTCATCCAATTTCTCATTGCTACCATTACCAGAAATTCATACCATTACTGCCAAAACCTCTCTTGGAGGTGTTTTAGGTAAATCAGTCCCAAAGAGTCTTGCAGTTTCTATGAAGGGCATGTTCTGAGCAAGATTTCTTATACTTCCTTTCTTTCATGAACACCATCCTGTCTTATTTCTTCCTTCCTAGAGTTTCTTGGTACCTTTCATCTACTGCTAACCACTTTCCTTTCCTACTTTTCTCAACTGTACTTCACTATTACGTGCCTCCTTGCAATGTGGTACTTTTTTTTTTTTTTTGCGGTACACGGGCCTCTCACTGCTGTGGCCTCTCCCGTTGCGGAGCACAGGCTCCAGACGCGCAGGCTCAGCGGCCATGGCTCACGGGCCCAGCCGCTCCGCGGCATGTGGGATCTTCCCAGACCGGGGCACGAACCCGCGTTCCTTGCATCGGCAGGTGGACTCTCAACCACTGCGCCACCAGGGAAGCCCCAATGTGGTACATTTTAATACCAGGAAGAAGAAAACCTTCTCCTTTATTTTAACTTTTAATCACATTTTTATTTCCATTTTTTGACAGGGACTATTTTGAATAAATAATTTTTAAAGGTAACTTGAATAAACCCATTTAAAATTTTTAGAAAATCAGTTCATTTCCATACACTAACAATGAACAATCCAAAAAGGAAATTAAAAAAAAAATGTTCCATTTACAATAGCATCAGAAAGAATAAAATACTTAGGAATTAACTTAACCAAGGAGACAAATGAGCTGTACACTGAAAGCTACAAAACATTGCTGAAATTAGAGAAGACACAAATAAGTGGAAAGACATCACATGTTAATGGATTATAAGACTTAATGTTGTTAAGTTGTCAATACTACCCAAGTGATCCATAGATTCAATGCAATCCTTATCAAAATCCCAATGTTTTCTTGCAGAAATAGAAAAAAATCCTCCCTAAAATTCACAGACTCTCAAGGGGCTCTGAATAGCCAAAACAATCTTAAAAAAGAACAAAGTTGGAAGAGTCACTCTTCCTAATTTCAAAACTTACTTAACAAAACTAATACTGGCATAAAGATAGACATACGGAACCATGGAATTGAATAGAGAGACCACAAATAAATCCTCGTGTATATAGTTAAATAATTTTTGGCAAGGATACCAAGACCATTCAATAAGACAAAAACCATCTTTTCAACCAATAGTGTTGGGAGAAGTGGATATCCACATGCAAAAGAATAAACTCGAATTCTTACCTTACATCACATACAAAAATTAACTCAAAATTTATCAAAGACCTAAATGTAAGAATTAAAGCTATAAAACTCTTCTACGAAAACACAGGAGAAAAGCATCACGCATAGGATTTGGCAATGATTTCTTGAATATGACACAAAAACACAGGCCACAAAAGCAAATATCAACAAATCGGACTACATCAAACTTTAAAACTTCAGCAAAGAAATAAAAACTATAAAAAAAAAGAACCCAATTGAAAATTCTAAACTAAAAAATGTAACATCTAAAATTAAAAATTTACTGGCTTTATTTAATAGCAGTTTGTAAATGTCAACAGCATCAGTGAACTTGAAGAGAGATTAGCAGAACGGATCCAATCTGAAGAACAGAGAGGAAAAACTGGAAATAAAATGGACACAATCTTGGGGAACTGTAAACAATATTCAAATCCCTTACACACTTGTATTTAGGGTCCTAGAAAGAAAAGAGAAATAATCAACAAGGACCTACTGTATAGCACAGTGAACTATACTCAACATTTTGTAATAACCTATAAGGAAAAGAATCTGGAAAAGAATATATATATAAAACTGAATCACTGTGCTGTACACCTGAAACTAACACATTGTAAATCAACTATACTTCAACTTAAAAAAAAAGAAAAGAGAGATAACATGGGGTAGTAAAAATATTTGAAGAAATAATGGCCAACATTTTCTCAAAGTTGGTGAAGGACACACATTCACAGATTCCAGAAGGTAAGCAAACACCACAAAGAATAAATACCAAAATATGGCAACTAGGCATGTAATTGTCAAATGGGTGAAAACCAAAGATAAAGCAAAAACTTTTAAAAAAAACCAGAGAAAAATAATGCATTATATTCAGAAAATCAATGATAAAAACTGTGGCTACCCTCCCATCAGGAAAAATGGGAGCCAAAGACCGTGGAATGACATCTTTAAAATGCTGAAGAAAATCCAGAATGCTTTATTCATTGAAAATATTATTAAACAATGATGGAAAAACAAAGAGATTTTCATATAAATGAAAACTAAGACAATTGCTAGCAGATGTGCACTATGAGGTAGCAAAGACCATCTTCAGGCTGATTACATAGAATATTCAGGAAGGAACGAAGAGCAAGAGAAATAAAAAAAGAAATATGTGGGGTCTTCCCTGGCGGTCCACTGGTTAAGACTCCGCACTTCCATTGCAGGGGGCGCATGTTCAATTCCTGGTCGGGGAACTAAGATCCCACAGGCTATGCAGTGCAGCCAAAAAAAAAAGGTAAGAAATATGTGGATAAATATAATAGAATATTGTCCCTCTTAATGTATTTTTATTTAATTTATTTTTAATATATTTATTTATTTATTTTTGGCTGCATTGGGTCTTCGTTGCTGGCGTGGGCTTTCTCTAGTTGCGGCGAGCAGGGTCTACTCTTTGTTATGGTGCGTGGGCTTCTCCTTGCAGTGGCTTCTCTTGTTGCAGAGCACAGGCTCTAGGTGCTCTGACTTCAGTAGTTGTGGCACACGGGCTCAGTAGTTGTGGCTCACAGGCTTAGTTGCTCCACGGCATGTGGGATCTTCCCAAACCAGGGCTTGAACCCATGTCCCCTGCATTGGCAGGTGGATTCTTAACCACTGCGCCACGAGGGAAGTCCTGCATTAAGGTATTTTTAATTTAAGGTGTGTACATTAATGCTATTGCACACAATAGACTACAGTATAGTGTAAACCTAATTTTATATGTACTAGGAAACAAAAAAAATTCTGTGACTCACTTTATTGTGATATTCACCTTATTGCAGTGGTCTGGAACAAAACCTGCAATATATTTGGAATATGCCTGTAAATGTATCTATACAGTTTCAAGCTTCCTGCATTTTACATGAAGTGGTATAATATTATTATTTGTTTCTATGTAATTCCATTGTGGTCGGAGGACTTACTCTGCATGATTTCAGTCCTTTGTTAAAAATTTATTAAGATTTGTTTTAATGCTCAGCATCCAGTTTATCTTGGAGTAAATACCTTGTTTTCCCTCTAATATCAGGAATTAGACAAGGATGTCCATTCCCACTACTTGTATTAAACATTGTACTAGAGGCACTAGCTAATGCAATAAGGCAAGTAAAAGAAATAAAAGGTATGCAGATCAGAAAGGAAGAATCAAACCTATCTCTTTTTTCAAATGACATGATTGTATTTTACATAGAAAATTCTTACCTAGAACTCTGTAAAACAATGACAAGGATTTAAAAGTTAATTTAGCAAGATCACACAATATAAGTCAGTGTGCAAAGAGTTGGAAATTTAAATGAAAATACATTCCAAGTATACCATCAAAAGGTGTATAATACTTAGGAGTGAATTTAACCAAAGATGTGCAAGACCTGGATCAGTGGAGAGACATATCAGTGTCATTAGGGAAAGACTCAATATTGTTAAAATGTCAGTTCTTAGATTTGTCTATAGATCCAATGTAGTCTCTATCTCATTAGGCTTTTTATTTTCTAGAAATTGACAAACTGATTCTAAAATCTGTATGAAAATCCCAAGGACCCAGCATATTTAAAGCAGTCTTGAAAAAGAGGAACAAAATGGATGGACTTCATACTACCTGACCTCAAGATTCACCATATGCTTTAGCAACCAGGTCAATGAGATACAGGCATGAGGATCAGATGTCATGGAACCCAGACATAGACCCACATTTACTCAGTCACTTGATTTCCAACAAGCAGTATCCTCTTCTGTAACTATTCCCTTAAGAAACCAATTTTGCTCTGGTTAAGAGTGAATACCTAGGGGGCACCAGATGACCGTGACCATGAAACTGAACTGCCCAACATGAGCTGGAGGTTGTCAGATCATCCCACCATCAAATGGATGGAATTGGGCTCATGCAAGTCCTGGAAGCACAAGGAAGGCACACGAGCAGCTGGCTCACCCACCCACTAGCAATCTCTCCCTCAACCCACCCTAAGACCAGTTGAGGAAAGCACTGAAGCCCCGTTCAGATGGCCCTGAACAATATGTGGCAGCCAGCTGAAGATAAACCCCCGAGGAGCGACAGCCCAGCTCAGTGGTGTGCTGAAAGACAGTGGCAATGGGACATCCTCCCAAGGCCAAAACTCCAACCAGTACATCATTGCACGATCCTATAGATGATGTGAAGTGAGGATCCCTCCCGATTTGTGGGTGGTAGTTAAGGTCAGGGTAAGGAATTTGGAAGTAGCTAGATGAAAAACTGATAGCAAGGTTAGAGAAAGAATGGGCCCATCATGTGACAATATTTGTGTCTTATGTGAACGCTTCCCATTCTGAATACCCATTACAGAGGAGGTTTTTAGTCATCCCTCTCTTTCCCCAGCCAGCACTTACTCATTGACAAAGTGGAACAGTGATGGCAGAGGTGGAGGTTGAATGTTGGCACAACAGCATGGAATTGATCACTCTAAAACTGTTTTATTTACAAAACAGAAACAGACTCACAAACTTAGAGAATGAATTTATGGTTACCAGGGGGAAGGGTGGTGGAGAGGGATAGATTGGGAGTTTGGGATTGACATGTACACACTGCTATATTTAAAATAGATAACCAGGGCTTCACTGGTGGCACAGTGGTTAAGAATCCGCCTGCCAATGCAAGGGACATGGCTTCGAGCCCTGGTCCAGGAAGATCCCACATGCCACAGAGCAACTTAAGCCCATGCGCCACAACAACTGAGCCTGTGCTCTAGAGCCTGTGAGCCACAACTACTGAGCCCACATGCTACAACTACTGAAGCCTGCGTGCCTAGAGCCCATGCTCTGCAACAAGAGAGGCCACCACAATAAGAAGCCCGCACACCGCAACGAAGAGTAGCCCCCGCTCGCTGCAACTAGAGAAAGCCCGCACGCAGCAAAAAAGACCCAACACAGCCAAATAAATAAATAAAATAAATAAATTTTAAAAATAAATAAAATAGACAATCAACAAGGACCTACTGTATAGCACAGGGAACTCTGCTCAATATTATGTAATAACCTAAATGGGAAAAGAATTTGAAAAAGAATAGATATATGTATATATATAACTGAATCACTTTACTATACGCCTGAAACTAATATAACGTTAATCAGCTATACTCCAGGAAAAAATAAAAACTTAAAAAAAAGGGGCTTCCCTGGTGGCGCAGTGGTTGGGAGTCCGCCTGCCGATGCAGGGGACACGTGTTCATGCCCCGGTCTGGGAGGATCCCGCATGCCGTGGAGCGGCTGGGCCCATGAGCCATGGCCGCTGGGCCTGCGCGTCCGGAGCCTGTGCTCCACAACGGGAGAGGCCACAACGGTGGGAGGCCGCGTACTGAAAAAAAAAAAAAAAAAAAAAAAAAAACTTAAAAAAAAAGAGGATATATTAAAAAAATATATTTACTTAATTTATTTATTTGTTTGCACCAGGTCTTAGTTGCGGCAGGCAGTCTCCTTAGTTGTGGCATGTGTGCTCCTTAGCTGTGGCCATTGGCTCCTTAGTTGCAGCTTGCTGGCTCCTTAGTTGTGGCATGCTAACTCTTAGTTGCAGCAAGCATGTGGGATCTAGTTCCCTGACCAGGGATCAAACCCAGGTCCCCTACACTGGGAGCATGGAGTCTTAACCACTGTGCCACCAGGGAAGTCCCAAGAGGATAGATCTTAAATTGAATTTGCTCACACACAAAAAAACCCCTGATTTGGCTACTGTCATTCCCAATTCCTCAATATGGCTCCATACCCTCAGGGACCAGTCTTCCACCTGGTTGGTTGCATTGGTCGCCCTCCATCATGGTGGTGGCAGTGATTTTTCCTTATTAGGTTAGACAGTTCTTCAAAGAGATTTTTCTTCCCTATCTGACTTGTTTCTACTGGCAGTATCATCTGTGGACTTACTGGGGCCCTTAGTCACTCAACATTGCTACTGATCAAGTAACTTATTTCACAACCTAAGAAAAGTAAGACAATGGGTTAATAATACCCATGGGATTCATGGGTTTTTACCATGTACCTGTTCACTCCAAAGCAGTTGACCTTATAGGACAGTGGGATGGCCTATTAAAGACCCCGTTATAGCACCAGATAAGAGACAACGCCTCACAAAAGTTTCTATTCTACACTGTACAATCAATGTCCTGAATCAGTTATCAATACATTGTCATGTTTCTTCCTCTTAGGCAGCATATCTGAGTCCAGGAGTTGAAGAGCTAGTCACCTCCCTCATAATGTTAACGACTAACACAGGTTTTTTGTCTTTATAACCCCATGATTTTGGGCTCCATTATTTAAGTAGTCTTGGTAACTCGAGGAAGGAAGGAATGTATCCACTAGAATAATTAAGCTAAATTAAATGAGAAGATGAGACCCTCACCTGGCTATCTGGGGATCCTCATGTCAATGAACAAACAAGAAAAAAGAAATTTAAAATGTTGCATAGCACAGGGAGATCAGCTTGGTGGTTTGTGACCACCTAGAGGGGTGGGATAGGGAGGGTGGGAGGGAGGGAGACGCAAGAGGGAAGAGATATGGGAACATATGTATATGTATAACTGATTCACTTTGTTATAAAGCAGAAACTAACACACCATTGTAAAGCAATTATACTCCAATAAAGATATTAAAAAAAAATGTTGACTAGTGAGATTGAGCTTAATTTTCAAGAGGAGATATCATTACTGCTACACAATGGGGGCAGGAAATCCTCAGGAACTGTCCCTGGTACAGCTATGTCCAAAGGTAAGATTAATGGATAACATAGTAATCCAACATAAACAAGATCACTAAGAGCTCAGATCCCTCAGGAATGGTTTTGGGTCACGTCATTGTGTAAAGAACCTTTTGGGGTGAGAATAAGAAGACCTTGGGTAAATGGCCAAGTGTCTGCTTTGGGGTCCAATTGAGGGAATGAATGGGGGTCACCCACTCTCTCCATTCCACATGCCCCCTTCACCAACGTATTTCCCATATCCAGAGCTTTCATCCCCTCTCACGCTGCTGCCCCTTAGCACACACTGGTCCCCCTGTCTGGAGGGTCTGCGTAGATTTCAACATTCAGTTGAAGCCATACTCCAAGGAACGTTCCATCCTTGCCTCTCAACCTTCCTCACCCCCAGGTTGGATGGTGTTCCCTCCTCAGGGTCCTGGGTTCCTCTGGCCTTGTGCTCCTAATGCTGCAACATCACACCACAGATATGTCCGTGCTTGTCTCCTTCCAGAGGATAGGAACTTTTGACCTATCTCTCATGCCTGGTGCCTGCCCAGTGGCCAGCACCGCAAAGGAGCTCAGAAGCCAGCTGACAATGGAGCCCAGGAGGCAGAGGTGGCATGGGCATTGGCGGGGGAGATGGCATGGCCAAGGAACATGGTGGTCCCAGGGGAGGCTGTGAGGATTCTGCCAGAGCTGCAGCCCAGGGGCTCTAGCTGTCCACCAGGGAGGCCGACCGCAGCTGCATGGTGCTCTGATGCTACCAAACCCCCAACCCCCTTGTAGAACAAACAGAGATACTAGGTCCAAAGAGCAGCAGAAGAGCTGTAACCCGGAATCAGAGGCTAGGAGCCTGGTGGATACAGCTCCAAACGGGGACGGGTCAGGAGGGAAGCAAGCCTCTTTGTACTGAGAGGTAGGTAAGCAGCAATGACAGCGAAATATTGAATAATAACAATACAATTCCATGTTGAGTCCCCTGCCCAGAGCCACGCACTCTGCTGAACAATTCACATTTCCATTTTGCAAATGAGTCTGCGAAAGCCCTGAGGATGTGAGCACTTTCCCAAGGAGGCACAGCTACTCAGTGGCCTCACCAATGTATGACGAACTGTATGCGTCTCCACTGCCTGTCCTCTTAGCTACCATGCCATCCTGTAACTACATAAGAACCAGAAAATATTTAGGGGAAGAAATCCACATTTGGGCTCTTGGATCAATGTTACAGGGTGTATAAATTATTGCTGCATCACAGATTGCTCCAAAACTTAAAAAATTAAAATAACCAACATCTTTATCCTCACACACACGTAGGTGATGCTGGCTCAGGGTCGCTCGTGATCTTGCAGGCTGGTGGTCAACATGGCTGTGGGCACTGAAGGCTGGGCTGGGGTTGGGGAGCTGCTTCCAAGATGGTGCACTCGTGTGGCTGTTGGCTGGGGGCCTCAGTCCTCACCATGTGACCTCTCCACAGGGCTGTCTGAGTGTCCTGTCGACGTGGCGGCTGACTCCTTCCAGAATGAGCGATCCGACAGAGCGTAAGGAGGACGTTTCAGTGCTTTTTCTGATCTAGTCTCCGAAGTCCAACACGGTCACTTTCACTTTATTCTATTCATTAGGAGTGAGTCATTAGATCCAGCCCGTACCCAGGGGGAAGGGAATTAGGTTCCATCTCTCTCTTTTTTAATCCCAAAGGTTTTATTTTATTTTATTGAAGTCTAGTTGATTTACAATGTTGTGTTAATTTCTGCTGTATAGCAAAGCGATTCGGTTATACATATGCATATACATTCTTTTTCATATTCTTTCCCACTGTGGTTTATCACAGGATATTGAATATAGTTCCCTGTGCTATACAGTAGGACCTTGTTTTTTATCCATTCTCTATATAATAGTTTGCATCTGGTAATCCCAAACTCCCAATCCATCCCTCCCCTACCCAACTCTCCCTTGGCAACCACAAGTCTGTTCTCTATGTCTGTGAGTCTGTTTCTGTTTTGTGGATAGGTTCCTTTGTGTCGTATTTTAGATTCAACATATAAGTGATATCATACGGTATTTGTCTTTCTTTTCTGATTTACCTCACTTAGTATGATAATCTCTAGGTCCATCCATGTTGCTGCAAATGGCATTATTTCATTCTTTTTTATGGCTGAGTAATATTCCATTGTGTCTATGTACCACATCTTCTTTATCCATTCATCTGACATTTAGGTTGTTTCCATTTCTTGGCTATTGTAAACAGGCTCCATCTCTTAAAGGGAGGAATATCAATGATTTTATGGACATATATTAAAACCACAACAAAGGATGAGATTAAGTGTGTTTGTATTTCATCATGAGACTTTAATCCTGCCCTGACACCAATTCACTGACACCAACTGGGTGTCCTTCCATTTAATTTTGACACTAACTACCCAAGTTAGCAGAGACCCCACAGATTAAGGGCAAAGTTCTCCATAAGACTGCTCCCACTTCAGATGTCCACTGCAAGTCTCAGGAGCCTCCTGCCCTTCTGACTGACCAGTTATACATTTAGGGGTCCCCAGGCTCCCTCAGCTTTGAGAATTCACAAGAACAACCCATTGAAACTCTCTGAAAGCGTTATACTTACGATTACAGGTTTATTGTAAAGGGTGCAACTAAGGAATGGCCAAATGGAAGAGACCCATAGGGCAAGGTCTAAAAAAGTCCCATATGTGGAGTCAGAGCATGACACTCGCCCAGCACATAAATGTGTTCACCCGCTAGGAAGCTCCTTGAACTTTGGGTGTCCAGAGTTCTCCTGGCATCTTTTTACATCATTGGTCGTGTGACTGAGCTGTCTTGAGCTCCTGGAAGGTTGGGGGCTGAGGCTGGACATTCCAACCCTATAATCACGAGCTTGATCTTTCTGATGTAGCGAGCCCCTCCCTTGAAACTATCTAAAGGCCCACCTTAGCATAAAAACAGGTGTGGTGAAAGGGCTTGATACGAATAACAAAAGACCCTCCTATCACTCAGGAAATTCCCAGTGTTTTTTGGTTTTGTTTTGGTTTATTTATTTATTTTGCCACTCTGCAGGAGCTTGCCTATCTTAGTTCCCCAGCCTGGAAGCGAATCCGGGCCCTGGGCAGTGAAAATGCGGAGTCCTGACTACTGGACCTCCAGGGAATTCCCTCCAAGTGTTTTTGAACTCTGTGCCTAGAGCTGGAGGAAAAGACCCGATATATTTTTTATTATTTCACAGATCCATATACGTAGGTTTCACCATGGAATTTTAATCCTACACTTCCAATGCACCAATACGTCAATGAAGGTACAGGGCATTCCTACCAGTAAACAAATAACTGGGTCCGAAACCGCCAAACTATCTTCCGAAGTACCGGTACCATTTTGCCATTCTAATAGATGTGTCGTGGTTTCTTGTTTTAATTTTTATTTCCCTGATGACATATGCCATGGAGCATCTTTTTATATGCTCACTTGCCATTTGTATACCTTCTTTGATGGGGTATCTGTTAAAGTCTTTGACCCACTTTTTTGTTTAAATATTTATGTATTTGTCTGCACCAGGTCTCCGTTGTGGCATGTGAGATCTTGTTCCCTGACCAGGGATCAAACCCATGCCCCCTGCATTGGGAACATGGAGTCTTAACTGCTGGACCACCAGGGAAGTCCCTGACCCATTTTTTCATTGGTTGTTTTCTTTTATTTATTTATGGCTGCATTGGGTCTTTGTTTCTGTGCGAGGGCTTTCTCTAGTTGTGGCGAGCGGGGACCACTCTTCATCGCGGTGCGCGGGCCTCTCACTGTTGCGGCCTCTCATTGCGGAGCACAGGCTCCAGATGCACAGGCTCACTAGCTGTGGCTCACGGGCCTAGTTGCTCCGCGGCATGTGGGATCTTCCCAGACCAGGGCTCGAACCGATATCCCCTGCATTGGCAGGCAGATTCTCAACCACTGCGCCACCAGGAAAACCCTAATTGGTTGTTTCCTTATTGTCATGTTTTAAGGGTTCTTTGTGTATTTTGGATAACAGTCCTTTATCAGATGTGTCTTTTGCAAAATAGTTTCTCCCGATCTGTAGCTTGTTTTCTCATTCTCTTGACATTGTCTTTCACAGAGCAGAAGTTTTAAATTTTAATGGAGTCCAGCTTATCAATTATTTCTTTCATGGATTGTGCCTTTGGTGTTGTATTTAGAAAGTCATTGCCATAGGCAAGGTCATCTAGGTTTTCTTCTATGTTATCTTCTAGGTGTTTTATACTTTTAAGTTTTACTCTTAAGTGTGTGATCCATTCTGAGTTAATTTTTGTGAATCTGTGTCTAGATTCATTTTTTTGCATGTAGATGTCCAATTGTTCCATCACCATTTGTTGAAATATTATCTTACGCCACTGTATTGCCTTGGCTCTTTTGTCAAAAGTCAGTTGATGATACTTATATAGGTCTGTTTCTGGGTTCTCTATTCTGTTCCACTAATCTATTTGTCTCTTCTTTCAACAATGCCATGTTATATTGGTTATTGTAGCTTTATAGTAAGTCTTAAAGTTGGGTAGCATCAGTCCTCCAACTCTGTTCTTCTCCTTCAATATTTTTTTGGCTATTCTGGATCTTTTGCCTCTCCATATAAACTTTTTTTTTTTAACATCTTTATTGGAGTATAATTGCTTTACGTTGGTGTGTTAGTTTCTGCTTTATAACAAAGTGAATCAGCTATACATATACATATATCCCCATATCCCCTCCCTCTTGCGTCTCCCTCCCACGCTCCCTATCCCACCCCTCTAGGTCATCACAAAGCACCGAGCTGATCTTCCTGTGCTATGCAGCTGCTTCCCATTAACTATTTTACATTTGGTAGTGTATATATGCCAATGCTACTCTCTCACTTGTCCTAGCTTACCCTTCCCCCACTCCGTGCCCTCAAGTCCATTCCCTATGTCTCTGTCTTTATTCCTGTCCTGCCTCTAGGTTCATCAGAACCATTTTCTTTAGATTCCATATATATGTGTTAGCATACAGTATTTGCTTTTCTCTTTTTGACTTACTTCACTCTGTATGACAGACTCTTGGTCCATCCACCTCACTACAAATAACTCAATTTCATTTCTTTTTATGGCCAAGTAATATTCCATTGTATATATGCACCACATCTTCTTTATCCATTCCTCTGTTGATGGACATTTAGGTCGCTTCCATGTCCTGGCTATTGTAAATAGTGCTGCAATGAACATTGTGGTACATGTCTCTTTTTGAATTATGGTTTTTTCAGGGTATATGCCCAGTAGTGAGATTGCTAGGTCATATGATAATTGTATTTTTAATTTTTAAGGAACCTCCATACTGTTCTCCATAGTGGCTGTATCAATATACATTCCCATCAACAGTGCAGGAGGGTCCCCTTTTCTCCACACACCCTCCAGCATTTATTGTTTGTCGATTTTTTGATGATGGCCATTCTGACCGGTGTGAGGTGATACCTCATTGTGGTTTTGATTTGCATTTCTCTAATTCCATATAAACTTTTGAATCAGTTTGTCGATATCTACAAAATAACTTGCTGGGCTTTTGATTGGAATTACATTGAATCTAAACACCACGTTGAGAAAAACGAACATCTTGACAATATTGAGCCTTCCTATCCATGAAAATGGAATGTATCGACTTAGTTCTCTTTGATTTCTTTCATCAGAGCTTTGCAGTTTTTCTCATATAGATCTTGTACGTATTTTGTTAGTATTTAATTTGGGCAGTGCTAATGTAAATGGTATTGTGTTTTTAATTTTAAATTCCACTTGTTCATTGCTGGTATATAGGAAAGTGATTGGCTTTTGTATATTAACCTTGTATCCTGCAACTTGTTATAATTGCTTATTGGTTCTAGGAGTTTTTTGGTCAAATCTTCCAAGTTTTCTACATAAATGATCATGTCATCTGTGAACAAAGACAGTTTTATTTCTTCCTTCTGAAGAAGCAGAAAAATCATCCAGGTTCCCACCCTTTGAAGGCAGCTGCACATTTCATTATGGTATCTTTCTTTATACATGTACATAATTTCATAGTTGAGATTATATAGTATATGCAGCTCATATCTTTTTAAAATGCACAGAACAGTGCATAGACCATAAGTGTTCAGCTTCATGAATCATTACAAAGTTAACATCCACGTAACTATCAAAGAACAAAAATAGGGCTTCCCTGGTGGCTCAGTGGTTGGGAGCCCCCTGCCAATGCAGGGGACACGGGTTCAAGCCCTGCTCCGGGAGGATCCCACATGCCATGGAGCAGCTAAGTCCGTGCGCCACAACTACAGAGCCTGTGCTCTAGAGCCCACGAGCTACAGCTGCTGAGCCCATGTGCCGCAACTGCTGAAGCCTGTGCACCTGGAGCCCGTGCTCCACAACGGGAGGGGCCACCGCGGTGAGAGGCCTGCGCACCGCAGCAAGGAGTGGCCCCCGCTCGCCGCCGCTGGAGAGGGCCTTCACACAGCAACGAAGACCCAACACGGCCAAAAATAAAAACAAATTAAAAAAAAAAAAGTAGAACCTACCAGCACCCTAGAGACAACCATAGTCCCTTCCCAGTCATGGCTCTCTTTGCCTCCCTAAAGATAATCATTGTCCTGATTGAATGGTAATCTCTCCCTTGATTTTCTCTACTTTTAAGTGTTTGTCAATAAACACTATAGGTTAGTTGCACCGATTATAGCACTTATATTTTTTGTGTCTGGATTCTTTGGCAAATTGATAGATGTAGTCTGTTTATTTTTATTGCTGTGAATTATTGCATTGCGAGAATACACCACAATTCATCCATTCTGCTGCTGATAGATATTTGTGTTGTTTACAGGGTTTTAGGTTTTTTGGGCGAGGGGGTGGAGAATATTATAAATAATGCTTCTTTTTTTTTTTGGCTACACCCTGCGGCGTGTGGGATCTTAGTTCCCCGACCAGGGATTGAACCCATGCCCCCTGCTGTGGGAGCCTGGAGTCCCAACCACTGGACCCCCAGGGAAGTCCCTAAATATTGCTTCTATGAACATTGTTTTGTTTCCTAGCACCCCCAAACTTTTCTGTTGGGTGTAAAGATGGAGTGAAATTGCTGCATTGTAGAATGTGCCTTATTCAACCTCAGAAGTGCTGTCTGGGTTTCCAAACTCTTAACATGAGAATGCCCATTACTCCATTCTTGGCATTGTTTGTCTTTTTAATTTCAGCCATCTGGTGGGTATGTGTTGAAGCGTCTCACTGTGGTTTTAATCTGCATTTCCCTGACCACTAATGATGCTGAACACGTTTTCTTAACTCTCATTTGGATTTCTAGTTTTGCAAACTGCTAGCCTATCACCCACTTGTCTTCTAGGGTGTTTCTTTCTTATTGATTTACCAGAGTTTTCCTTTTTTACATTTTGATATTGAGCCCTTTAAATATATTGCAAATATGTTTGTACTCTCTAGCTTATCTTTTCACTCTTTTGATGATTCTTTTGAATCCATTGCTTTATGATAATTTCTCTGTGTCCTGCTTAAGAAATCTTATGTTTATCTTGAAGTCATGAAGATATTCTCAATTATCTTCTCGAGGATTTATTGTTTTGCCTTTAATGCTTAGGCCTCCAATCCCCCTGGAATTAACTTTTGTGCATGGTGTGAGGTAGGGATCAAGCTTCTCTTCTTTTCCCCCCACATTTATGACCTAGTGTACTTATCGAAAATACTTTCCTTTTGCCACTGCTTGGCAGTGTCTGTCACCTTTGTCATAAACCAAGTGTCCAAATATGAATGGGTCTATTTCTGGGCTCTTTATTTGTTCTCATCATCTATTTGCAGTTTTTCTATTGCTGCAGAAAAATGAATTATTGTGGGCTTTGTAAAAATTCTTGATTCCTGGTAGAACAAATCTTCCCACCTTGTTTTTCTTCTTCAAGAATGTCTTGTCTATTTTTGTCCCTTTACATTTCCATATACAGTTTAAAATAAGCTTTCCAAGATACATAAAAACACTTATTGCAAATTTTATTAGAATTGTATTAACTACATAGATCATTTGGGAGAGAACTGATAACTTTACAATACTATGTCTTCTGCTGAACATCTGTTCATTTAGTTAAATTTTTCTTTCAATAATGTTCTTATAGTTTTCTTCAATGAGGTGTTGCCCATTTTTGTTGTTGTCAGATTTATTTCTAGGTATTCAAAATTTTTATTCTGTTGTAAACAGTACCTATTTAAAATTTTCGTTTTTTGTTTGTTGCTGACATATAGAAATACAGTTTATTTTTTTTTTAGTTTAATTTATTTGGCTGCATTGGGTCTTCGTTGCTGCACACGGGCTTTCTCTAGTTGCGGCGAGTGGGGGCTACTCTTCGTTGCGGTGCACAGGCTTCTCACTGTGGTGGCTTCTCTTGTTGCAGAGCACGGGCTCTAGGCGTGTGGGCTTCAGTAGTTGTGGCTCACTGGCTCTAGAGCACAGGTTCAGTAGTTGTGGTGCACGGGCTTAGATGATCTGCGGCATGTGGGATCTTCCCGGACCAGGGATCGAACCTATGTCCCGTGCATTGGCAGGCAGATTCTCAACCACTGTACTACCAGGGAAGCCCCATTACCGTTTATTTTTACTGGGTTTTATCCAGCAACAGTGCTGAACTCATTATTTATTGGAATAATCTATCTGTAAATTCTCTGGATTTCCTATTTACATCATCATTTCTCCCATGAATTATGAGTTTTATTTCTTCTTTCCCAATCCTTATGAATTTAGTGGCTATTTTTCTTGCCCTTCTACACTGGCCAGGGCCTGTAGCACAACTTTCAGTAGAGTTAGCAATGATATGCATCCTTGCCTTGCTGCAGCTCTCAGAGGGAAAGCTTTCAATACCTCATCATTAAGTATGGTATTTTTCCCTAGCTTTTTTTAATAGGCAATCTTTATCAGATTAAGAAAATTTTCTTCTATTCTGAGTTTTCTAAAAGTATGTTTAAAATCATGAATAAATGTTGAATTTCATCAAATGCTGTTTCTAGATTTATTAAGATGATCATGTTTTTTCCCCTATACTCTGTTCATGTGTTGAATTACATTGACTTTCTAATGTTAAAACAACCTTGGAGTAAACACTACTTGACCTTATATGTTACAAGATTCCGTTTGCTAATATTTTGTTTAGGACTTTTGCATCTGTAATGAGTGAGATTGGCTTGTACTTTTCCTTTCTCATAAGGTCTTATCAGGTTTGGTATCAAGGTTATGTTGACCTGATCAGGTAGTGTTCCTTCTTATTCTATTCTCTGGAGGAGTTTGTGTGGGACTGATTTTTTTTTTTTTCTTCCATAAATGTTTGGTAAAATGCACAAGTGCAGCCATCTGAGTTTGGAGTTTTGTGCAAAGGTTTAAAATTTTGTATTCAGATGGCCAAGAGACACATGAAAAGATGCTTGACATCACTAATTATTCTTTTTCATAAATTTATTTATTTTAGTTATTTATTTTTGGCTGTGTTGGGTCTTCGTTGCTGTGTACGGGCTTTCTCTAGTTGCAGCGAGCGGGGGCTACTCTTCATTGTGGTGCACGGGCTTCTCATTCCAGTGGCTTCTCTTGTTGTGGAGCACAGGTTCTAGGTGCGTGGGCTTCAGTAGTTGTGGCATGTGGGCTCAGTAGTTGTGGCTCGCGAGCTCTAGAGCACAGGCTCAGTAGTTGTGACAGACGGGCTTAGCTGCTCTGCACCATGTTGGATCTTATTGGACCAGGGATTAAACCCATGTCCCCTGTATTGGCAGGCAGTTCTTAACCACTGAGCCAGCAGGGAAGGCCCAACATCACTAATTATTAGAGAAATGCAAATCAAAAACACAATGAGGTATCACCTCACACCGGTCAAAATGACCATCATCAAAAAATCTACAAACAATAAATGCTGGAGAGGTTGTGGAGAAAAGGGAACCCTCTTGCACTGTTGGTGGGAATGTAAATTGTTACAGCCACTATGGAGGTTCCTTAAAAAACTAAAAATAGAATTACCATATGACCCAGCAATCCTACTACTGGCCATATACCCTGAGAAAACCATAATTCAAAAAGACGCAAGATGGGGGAGATATGGGGATATATGTATATGTATAGCTGATTCACTTTGTTATAAAGCAGAAACTAACACACCATTGTAAAGCAATTATACTCCAATAAAGATGTTAACAACAACAACAAAAAAAGACACGCACACCCCAATATTCACTGTAACACTATTTACAATATGCAGGTCATGGAAGCAACCTAAATGCCCATCGACAGACGAATGGATAAAGAAGATGTGGTACATATAAACGATGGAATGTTAGCCATAAAAAGGAACGAAACTGGGTCATTTGTAGAGACATGAATGGACCTAGACACTATCATACAGAATGCAGTAAGTCAGAAAGAGAAAAAAAATCGTATATTAACGCATATATGTGGAATCTAGAAAAACAGTACAGATGAGCCTGTTTGCAAGGCAGAAATAGAGACACAGATATAGAGAACAAACGTATGGACACCAAGTGGGGAAAGGCGGGGGTGGGATGAACTGGGAGATTGGGATTGATATATATACACTAATATGTATAAAATAGATAACTAATGAGAACCTACTGTATAACACATGGATCTCTACTCAGTGCTCCGTGGTGACTAAATGGGAAGGAAATCCAAAAAAGAGGGGATATATGTATATGTATAGCTGATTCACTTTGCTGTACAGAAGAAACTAACTGAACATTGTAAAACAACTATACCCCAATTAAAAAAATAAGTTAGAGGTCAAAATAAATAAAATTATCTATCCAATTTCATTAACAGCTCTAAGACTATTAACAATTTCTTTTTCTCTTGTATCAGTTTTGGATTGTTGGATTTTTTTCTACGATTTGTCAATTTCATCTACGTTTTACCATAATATTGTTATCATTATATTGTATATACTCAGCCTTTTTCTTTATTTTTATTTGTTTATTATTTATCTACTCATCAGCTGATGGACATTAGTGTTTCCACTTTGGGGTTATTACGAATAGTGTTGCTATAAACATTATTTCATAAGTTTCTGTGTGGACATGTATTTTCAATTCTCTTGGGTAAATATCCAGGTTTGAAATTACTGCGTCATTTGGTAACTATGTTTAGATTTTTGAAGCACTGTCAGACTTTTCCAAAGTGGCTGCACCATCTTGCATTCCTACCAACAATGTATAAGGTTCCAATTTCTCCACATCTTCCCCAAAACTGTTCTTGTCTGCTTTTTGATGCTAGCCATTCTAGTGGGTATGAAGTGATATCTCGTTGTGGTTTTAGTTTGCATTTCTTTAACGACTAAAAGTGTTGATCATTTTTATGTACTAGCTGGCCATATATTTTTTTTTCTGAGAAATGTCTATTCAGATTCTTTGCCCATTTTTAAATTGAGTTATTTGTCTTTTATTGTTGACTGTAAGATTTCTTTATATATTCTGGATATGTCTTTTATTAGATACATAATTTACAAATATTTTCTCCCATCCTCTGGGTGTTTTTTTTGTTGTTGTTTTCTTTTCTTTTTTCTTTTTTTTTTTTTTTTTTTGCGGTACGCGGGCCTCTCACTATTGTGGCCTCTGCCGTTGCAGAGCACAGGCTCCGGACGCTCAGGCTCAGCGGCCATGGCTCACGGGCCTAGCCGCTCCGCGGCATGTGGGATCTTCCCAGACCAGGGCACAAACCCGTGTCCCCTGCATCGGCAGGCGGACTCTCAACCACTGTGCCACCAGGGAAGCCCTTTTCTTTTTTTTTTTTTACTTTCTTGATGTTTTCTGAAACACAAAAAACTTTTTTTTTTTAAAGTTTTCACTTTGGTGAAGTTCAAGTTATCTATTTTTTTTCTTTTGTTGCTTGTGTTTGCTGTCATGTTGCCTAATAAAAGCTCATGAAGATTTAACATATGTTTTCTTCTAAGAGTTTTATAGTTTTAGCTCTTCCATCTGGACCTTTGATCCATTTTGAGTTAATTTTTTGTATATGGTGGAAGTAGAGATTCAGATTTATTCTCTTGCATGTGTTTTCCAGTTGTCTCTGATTATCTTTTTAACACCTATAAGATCTTTGATGATGTTCCTTTTTTCATTCCTGATATTAATAATTTGTGCCTTTTCCTTTTTATCTCAATTAATCTTGCCAAAGGTTTATCGATTTTGAGGTGTTGTTATGTATTAGTCTTTCCAAATAGTCAGCTTTTGGCTTTATTGATCCTCCCTATTCCATATTGTTTTTTATTTAATTGATTTCAGCATTATATTATTTTTTCTTCTACTTCGTGTTTATTTTGCTATTCTTTTTCTAACATCTTGAGACAAATGGTTAAGTTATACATTTTCAGCTTTTCCTTTTTTCTAACATATGCATCCAAGGCTAAAATTTTCCTCTGAGCTTGGCTTTAGCTGCATTTCCAAAATATCAAAATAGTTGATATTTTCATTTAGTTCATATTTTTTCTAATTTTTGCAATAATTTCTCTTCAACCATTGGGTTATTTAGAAGTGTATTTTAAATATTGTGCTTGCATGGTATATCTTTTTCCTACCTGATTTTCAACTTACCTATATACTTATGTTTAGACGTGCCTCTTGGAAACAACATATACTTGTGGTTTTTTAAAATCCAGTCTAAAATTTTTGTCATTTCATCATCATATTCTGTCCATTTGTATTTAATGTAATTGGTAGGACATAGGCTTAAATCTAACATCTTACTATGTGCTTTCTATCTGTCCCTTCTGCTCTATTCTTTTTCTATTAGTTTTTGCCTTTTTTTTCAATGGATTGTTTTTATTATACAATTTCCCCCTTTTAGTAGTTTGAAAGGTACACGTTGTTGTAACTTTATTTTTAAGTTTTTCTTAGAGTTTCAAAATACATGTTTGACTTTTCAAAACCAAATGTTAATCAGTACTTCTATTTTCTTCTGTACAACACTTAAATCTCATTTGGATCCCTATTTATTTATGCACCATTGTTGTTATGAATTTTAATTCCATATACATTTTAAACCCCATAGGACTTTTTTTGGGGGGGGTGGGCCATGCCACGTGGCTTGTGCGATCTTAGTTTCCCAACCAGGGATTGAACCTGTGCCCCCAGCAGTGGAAGCATGGAGTCCCAACCACTGGACTGCCAGGGAAGTCCCTGTGGGACATTATTGTTGTTTTTTCCACACAGAATCTTTTGGATTTGCCTTCGAAATTACCATTTCAATCAATCTGTATTCCTTTCTGTAACAACAACCTAATATTTGGGATAATTTCTTTCTGCCTGGAGAAATCCCTTTGACACTTTTTTAAAATGCAGGTCTGCTCACAAAGAATTTTATTGTTTTTTGTTTGTCTGAAATTTTATTTATTTCATTTACTGCCTGACAGGATGTTTTTGTTAGGTACAGAATTCCATTATCTTGTTTTCTATTGTTTCTGCTGAAAAGTCAGCTGACAGTCTCATCATTGCTTCTTTGAAAATAATCTTTGTTTTTCTGTAGCTGCTTTCAAGATTTTCTCTTTGTCTTGTTTTAATGAAGTTTTATTATGATGTACCTACATTTGCTTATTTTATTTGCCCGAAATGGTAGAATCAGGGCTAGAGTGAGGCAATGAGATGCTTAGGGCACAAAATTTGAGGATGTACTCAATATCAGGGTCATGCAAGTGTACCTTCAACCCAACCTTGCTTACTGGACTTCATTAGACTTTGTAATTTGCAGTTTGATGTCTTTAGTCATTGAAAAATTCTCAGCCATTATTTTTCAACATATTCCTTCTGCTCAAATCTCTTTCTACTCCCCTCTAAGATTCTCATTACATGGATTTTTACATCTTTTATGGCTTCTTTGCTTCTTACTATTGCTTCTGTATCTTCCATTGTTTTATATTCCTGTGATTCATTCTTGATATTGTCTTCTGGTCTGCCTTCCAGTTCATTAATCATCTTTTAAGCTATGTCTAATCTTGTGTTATATTTACCTCTAGAGTTCTTAATTGCAGTTAATGTGTTTTTCAATTCAAGAATTTTTTAAAATTCTACTATATTCTTTTTAAAAATATGATATTGATTTTTTTTTAAGTTTCCAGTTCTCTGCAGAAATTCTCAATCTTGTCTTTTATCTCTCTGAACATGTTAAATAAGGTTATTTTAAAGTCTATGTTTGATAACTCAACTGTTGGAGGCCTTGTGGGTATTTATGCATTGTCTGTTGTTTCTGTTGGTCTTTGCCCATTCATGCGGCAGGTTACTATTTACTGTTATATTTGAAAAGTTGTATAAATATTTTTGTCCCCTAGATGATGTTATCTTCCTCCAGAGAAGTCTTATGTTTGTTTCTGCCAGGAACTTGGGGCATCTGCAGTTTGGATCATGTTACTTCTTTCTTTTTTAAAAAAATTTTATTTAATTTTTGGCTGTGTTGGGTCTTCGTTGCTGTGCACAGCTTTTTTTCTCTAGTTGTGGCGAGCGGGGGCTACGCTTCATTGCGGTGCACGAGGTTCTCATTGTGGTGGCTTCTCTTGTTGAGGAGCATGGGCTCTAGGTGTGCGGGCTTCAGTAGTTGTGGCACACGGGCTTAGTTGCTCCACAGCATGTGGGATCTTCCTGGACCAGGCCTCAAACCCGTGTCCCCTGCACTGGCAGGTGGACTCCTAACCACTGCACCACAGGGAAGCCCCGGGTCATGGTACTTCTGTCCACATCTCCATTGCCTTGGCTTTCCCTTCTGAATTGGGAAACACTCCCAGGACACAAGGGGCCCTAAACACAAGGCTCGTCTCTCCAGATTTCCATCACTTCCTGCTAATTCCAGGTAATTTTTCACTACTTTATTAAATCTCTGATGTCTTTAATTAGATTCTCAAACTATTTTGTCCAGATTTTTTTAGTTACCTTCTGCAGAAGGTAATACCAATTTGTCTGGTATACCATTATTAGATAAGGGAATCCTTCCTATCTTTTCCTTTTCCACTTAACTTTGTGGGCATTACTCCACATCTTTAAGCATTTTTTTGGACATACACTTTTACATGACTGGATAGTATTTCGTCAAAAGGCTGAACCGTGGGCTTCCCTGGTGGCGCAGTGGTTGAGAGTCCGCCTGCCGACGCAGGGGACACGGGTTCGTGCCCCGGTCCGGGAAGATCCCACATGCCGCAGAGCGGCTGGGCCCGTGAGCCATGGCCGCTGAGCCTGCGCGTCCGGAGCCTGTGCTCCACAACGGGAGAGGCCACAACAGTAAGAGGCCCGCGTACCGCAAAAAAGAAAAAAAAAAGGCTGAACCGTAATTCACTTTGTTGTTTTGGCTTCAGCTGGACATTTGTCTGTCTCGCTATTGCTCAGGGCTCTCTGTTACAAGTGATGGAGTCCCCTCCAGTTACTTTAAGCAGAAGGGGATTTCTTACAGAGAGCTACGACGTAGTGGACATTATCTTTGGGAGAGCCAGGGGACCAGGTTGGGTGCCACTCAGCCAGGAACAAGAGCAGACAGGGAAAATTCCTTCCCAGATAAAGGGATAAACCTTGGTGGTCCAGCCGGCAGTTGGTAGTTATGACACTGGGGAGAATCTAGAACGTGTACCTGGTTTGCCCCTCTCCCCACCGGTGTGTCCATCCTCAGTGAAAGCTGCTTCCCTCCTTGACAAGGCACATCTCCTTGGCAGAGCCCAGGGACACGTGGAAGCCAGCACCGAGGGAGTTTGGCCCAGCAGTAGAGGAAGGCATGCTAGAAGGGAAAGGCGTGAAGCACACCAGTCCTTCTCAGACTCAGCATCTCTCCTCTCTGGGTGTGTCCCTCTTGGAGCATGTCTCACACAGAGTAGAAGGCACCTCAGACTTGACTGAAGAAGCAGGCCCCTCTGTCATCCATAACAACTTGGACAACATCAGAACCATGTCTCCTTTTGGCTTTTATTAGGAGGTATAACCGGGCGGGAGAGGAGTGAGCTGAGGAGGGGGCCCAAGGGGCTGTGAGAAACTGGTGCTAAGAAGGAGATCTTCCATGCTTACCCCTCCCCCATTACCTTGTGAAGAGAGGATATTCTTTAGGGTGAGGATGTCCATATCCAGAGCCTCTGTTCAGACACAGGCCTGTTAGGACCATGGATGGTCCCATGTAGTATAGCATTCCTTGAATGGTGGTCTCTAGATGTATTCTCAAGGGTCTGCAAATTCTCTACGAGAATTTAAAATGGGGCCGTTTCCATCTCTATACTAATCCAAAGGATTAATAGACTCACCTCAATCACCTTATTTTTTTAAAAAAATTTCATTAATTTATTTATGTATTTGGTTGCACCGGGTCTTAGTTGTGGCACGTGGGCTCCTTCCTTGCGGCACGGCGGATCTAATTCTCTGACCAGGGATCGAGCCCGGGCCCCCTGCATTGGAAGCGCAGAGTCTTAACCACTGCGCCACCAGGGAAGTCCCCTCAGTCACCTTATAACTTAGTATGTTCACACATTTTTTGTTTTTAAATTATGCAATGTTTGATACTATGGAAGAAAACATATATAATATATAGGTTACTTACAAGCTATAAAAAGAAGACACCTGTGAACCCACCACCCAAATTGTGATCTAAAACATCATCACCACGAGCTACCCTGTGCTATGGAAAATGCCCTGAGCAGACAGAACAATGGAAGCTCCGTAAATCTAACTTATTTCATAAACATAAGTGAAACACTTAGCTGGTTTCTTATAAATGCCTCTGACAGTCATAAAAGAAATTTGTCCTCTTCCTAAAATGGTATAAGATAATCACTTTTAACCAGTTCCCTGCCGTCTGGAAACCCCCATTGTAATCGCCAATCTCTGTAAAGTTTAAACAATTTCCCTATTTTCACCTTAGAAACCGTCCTGTAACACGAGCATATCAGTCTGGGGTTTGAAAGCTCCCAGTTTGCGAACTGTTCTTTCCTGCACGATAAACCCTGACTAAATATGATTTTACTGGTCTGGTTTCCACTGTCGCTGTTCTAGATTTTTGACGCCTCCCAAATCACACAATGGTCTCATAAGCTTGTTTCATATCCACTTACTTTGTGGAATTTTATCACTGCCTATGTGTCTCTAAAAGATGTATGGTTATTTCGTTTTGGTTATTTTCACCTTAAAAAATTAAGACACTATGAATTCTTCTGCAACGTTCTGTTTTCCCTCAAAATGGTTTTCCTAAGAGTGGTCACGTTGATAAACCCCACCTGTCGTTCACTCATTTTCACTTCCGTATCAGATCCCATTATGTGAATGGCCCACTAATTCTTTACCGACCCCCCTCCGGGGCCCCCTTGGGCTGTGCCTTTTTAGGGCTTTAGGAACCCTGCCTGCCGGAGTCTTTGCTGGGCTCGTCCAGAGCCTGCCCCACGAGGGGGGCTGATGGGTTGTAAGGTATACGAACCTTCAGTCTTATCGGAGAATGTCAAACTGCTTTCCACATTGGCCGTGCTGCCTCGTAACGTTAGGGCTGATAGAAGCCAAGAGAGATCACAGTCGGCCCTCTGTCTCTGCAGGTTTCACATCCCTGGACACAGAGGGTCGACTACACAGAAATGCGGATGACAACATGGGAACCCAGGCCCAGCTCTAAGGCCAAGTTCTCTCTCCCACTTAATTGGTCTAACTGACCACTGAATACAAAGTAATGGCCCATAAACAACAAGGTCCTACTGTAGAGCACAGGGAACGATATTCAATATCCTGTTATAAACCACAGTGGAAAAGAATATGAAAAAGAATACACACGTGTATAACGGAATCACTTTGCTGTACAGCAGAAATTAACACAACATTGTAAATCAACCATACTTCTATCAAAAAAACCCAAAAAACCCAAAGTAATGGCTTTGCAATGCCAGGCAGTGTCCAGGGTGCCTTTCTTTTTAAGAGATTTACAAATATCCTATGAGGAAGGTACAGCTGCCGACTGGCATTCTGTCCATTCAGAGGAAGAAACTGAGGCAGGAAGAGGTTAGAGCCCAAGGTCAAATGAGAGCTGGGATTTGAACCCAGGTGGTATAGCAGTGGCGGCTGCATTCTTAGGTACCATGGCAGGGCTCCTCTAGATCATGAGGCACGCCACTGAGATCGCATCCTACTTGGGGAACTGCAAACCAGCCATTCACTCATTTATTCATTCATTCATTTGGCACCAGCCACGGGCCAGGCACATGAGCCGAATGCTATGAACGCAGAGGGAAATGAGACAGGCCTGGTTCTTGCCCCAAGATCTAGGTAAATCAACCAAACAATTTCACAGATGGATATACAGTATGTGATGAGCGTTAGAAAGGAAAAGTGAAGGAACGGATTTAGATATTTCTCCAAAGAAGTAATGACCTGGCATTTAAGCTGAGACCTAGAACATCTACAGAAGTCAGCCAAGGGAAGTCCACATATAGGGGTGTGTGTGTGTGTGTGTGTGTGTGTCTGTGTGTGCAGAGGGGGTGAGGGGAGGGGTCAGACAGTGGGAGCAGAGATACAAAGGCCCCTGAGGCAGGGAAGGTTACTGGGGTGCAGCAACACAGAATGGGGTGAAAGAGGAAGGCGGGGCCGGGAGGGAGGGGGTGGCCTTGTGCGCCACGATCAAGAGTTTGGAACTGTGTCCTCGTGTGTCCGCGTGAGTGTGTGAAGCCACTGCAGGTTTGAAAGCAAAGGGATGATAGACCAGATGGGCATTTTCTTTTTTTTTTTTTTTGCGGTACGCGAGCCTCTCACTGTTGTGGCCTCTCCCGTTGCGGAACACAGGCTCCGGACGCGCAGGCTCAGCGGCCATGGCTCACGGGCCCAGCCGCTCTGCCGCACGTGGGATCTTCCCGGACCGGGGCACGAACCCCTGTCCCCTGCATCGGCAGGCGGACTCTCAACCACTACGCCACCAGGGAAGCCCGATGGGCATATTTTTACAAAGCAGCCGTGAACTTTGAGGAGGGAGAATAGAAGCGGGAGGGTGAGGGGCAGAAGAGGGTCCAATCAGGCCCTCGTGGGCGGCAGTGCAGGTGCGAGCGGTGGGGAGGGCTGGGCCAGGGGGCAGCCGGGGGTCGGGGAGGGGGGAGGGCTCAGGGGGGTCGGAGGTGGGATGCAGAGGACTCGGGCAGGAGTGGAGGATGAGGGAAGGGGCCCGGCGTCAGCATCTGGGAGGGTGAGCTCCCATCTTCCATACTGGAGAGTAGCAGGTCTGGGGGACCAGCTCATGCGTCGGTTGTGGAAAGACTCCATGTGAGCAGCCCTGAGACTCCCGCGTGGAGAAGTCGAGCAGGCCGGGGAGTGGGGTGGGGTGTGTGTGTGTGTGAATCTGGAGCCCAGAGGAGATAAACAAAGGTGAACAGTGCACAGTGGGTGTGGAGGATGCCCGGGGAGCAGCTGGAGGCCCGGGACGGGGTGGGGGTGGGGGCGGTCAATAGGCAGGACAGGGGACTTCCCTCGTGGTCCAGTGGTTACGACTCTGTGTTTCCACTGCTGGGGTCACAGGTTCCAGCCCTGGTTGGGGAACTGGATCCTGCATGCTGAGCGGCTGTGTGCGGCCTAAAAATAAAATAAGCAGGACATTGGGGCAGCCCCCTTCTCTCCCGCCTCTTGCAACCTGCTCATCTCCCGTGGACGGAAGAGCACTGGTGAGCTCTCAGGGCGTGTGCTGAACTCTCCCACCGGGAAGGACCAGGGTCTTCAGGGGACAGACACTCATTCTCTCCATCGTTTGTCCAAACATTTATTGAGCGTCGCCTGTGTCAGAAATTGGGGTAGTCATCGTAATAGTAATAATATAAGAATTCCAAGAGCTGATGTTTGTTGAGTGTCGAAGAACTGTACGCTGATACTTATGTGCTCCCACAACCCCTCCCAGGTCCCCACCCCTGGGCTTCTAGAGGAAGAAGCCAAGGTCATCCTAAGCTGGAGTCATTCGGCTAAAGTCATAGACCCTGAAACAGAGCGGGATTCAGGACCCAGACATCCTGCACCCAACTGAGCCCTTCCCCCCTTGCCAGGCCTGGGGAGCAGGACCCCAGAGGGGTCCCAGAAATGTTACCATGAGTGTAATGTCAAACAGCTCAGCAGGCCTGTGACCAGGGACCACCCGAACTTGCTAACATGAGTCGGGTGGATAGGCTACAAAACAGAAGCTCAGAGAAGGGACAGAGACACAAGGCAAAACTCCGGTTCAGGCTATAGCTGGACTTCCTGGGTGTGAATCTCCCCTATGACTCTTGTTAGCTCTGTGGCCCTAGGCAAGTTGCTCAGCCTCTCTGTGCCTCTACTTCCCATCTGCCAAAGGGGAATAATCATAGCACCTACCTCTCAGGGTGGTTACGAGGCTTCAACCAGACAACTCCGCAAAGCCTTCCAAGCTCTCCCAAGCAAAGGGGCCTGGCGGCCGCGGAGGCAAGAGCCTGAACCTGTTGCTGGGGAAGGTGGGATCCCGGAGCTGCGGGGAATCTGCTTGGAACGCTGCCCCTGGAGAGGGGCCCGGAGCCCCACCGAATCAACCTCCGGGGCCTCAGCGAGGGCAGCAGGCCCGGCGTCTGTGGAGAGCACTGTTGTGGAAGTATTGTAATGTTTTAAAAATACATAATCTGGGATTAGATGCCGATTCACATGACCTTTCTCCGTTTTCGCCTGGAGCCACTGAAGCAGGAGTGAATAAATACCGGAGATGGAGAGGCCCAGCCCTGAGCAGGGAGCTTTATGCCCCGAGGGGCCGTATGTCCCCTTTGCCCGAGACGCTCGGCTTTCCCTCTGCTCACGGCACCCCGTTTCCCTTTCAGAAGTCCTAGTCTGGATGCTAAACTGGAAATGGCAGGGATGGTCTGGCTGAGGTTCCCGAAGCCCAGCGCTGTTTACTGTAACAGCTTGCCTCAAGGAGCATCCCGAAGCTGAGGACCAAACCGCCTGTCGTACTTTACGGGGAATGTTCTACAATGGTTCTCCAGCGGCGCCCGCAGCCTGTCAGCATCTGCAGCACCCGGGAACTGGTTAGAAATGCCCATCCCCACGCCCCACCCCAGCCCTGCAGAATCAGCAACACCAGGGCGAGACTCCGCCTTCCGCTTCACCAGCTCCCCAGGGGATTCTGAGGTGCCCCCCGGAAAGTCAGGAAGGCTGTGTGAAGCGTGGGGAAGAGCCTGGGGTCTGGCCCCGAGTCCCTTCATCCCCATCTAGCTGGTGCTCTGCCCGGCTCTCAACTTCCCCACCTGGAAAGGCGACACGAGGGCAAGTTCCTCACCTGCATCTCAGGATTGGTATGAAAATCAGAAAGCTGCCACGGGGCTTCCCTGGTGGCGCAGTGGTTAAGAATCTGCCTGCCAATGCAGGGAACAGGCGTTCGAGCCCTGGTCCAGGAAGATCCCACATGCCGCGGAGCAAGTAAGCCCGTGCGCCACAACTATTGAGCCTGCGCTCTAGAGCCCGTGCTCCACAACAAGAGAAGCCACCGCAATGAGAAGCCCGCGCACCGCAGCAAAGAGTAGCCCCCACTCGCCGCAACTAGAGAAAGACCGTGTGGAGCAACGAAGACCCAACGCAGCCAAAAATAAAAATTAATTTAAAAAAAAAACTGCCACGGATGAGAGTACTTCAGAAGTCTAAGTGCGTCGCCCATGACGTTATTTAAGGCTGCCTGTCAGCCGCTGTCCCCACCCCCTCCCCCTCCACTCATGACCCAAGAACGTCAAGAGCATTGGTCCGTAGGCAGTTTTCACCTTGGAACCCCTGGACATCTGCAGGGAGTCCTGCAACCTTTACAACTGAGTGCAAAACTGTGAGTGGAAAGGGGCACCTTCCGGAGAGAAGACCGTTCAGATCCCCCCGAGTCAAGCTCCGCTGCTTGTGGTGGGCATCTCCCCCTCCCCCCAACACACACACAGCCATCAGCAGGGGCTTCCTGGCCGCCCTGGGATAAGGAGGATGGTGGCGGCAGGGGTTAGAGACCCCAATACAGAGAGTGCACCGCCAACCCCGCCTGAGCGCAGCACATCCACGGGGGCTTCCGCATCTGCTCCGGAGTAACGGTCGGACGGTGCGCCAGGCCCGGAGGTGGGGTGGAGTGGTGACAGCCTCGCACTTGTGTGTCGCCCTCACCCACAGCAGGCGTCAGGGCCGCGGCCTCACCTACATCACCCGCGGCCCCTCCCAGCACCTCCACGAGGTCCGTCTCACTCTGGTGGTTTATCCGTGAGAACACTGGCCCGAGGGGGTGAGGGGGGAAGCCGGGATTTGAACCCAGCCTCTGTGATCACGCCGACCTCACGTGTCAAACGGGCAGGAGGCAGTGGGCCATGGGGGAAAGGGGCTCAAGGTCACCAGTCAGGGATACTGAGATGCCTCATGGAACGCGATGTAAGAGTCAAAATCGTTCCGAAAGCAAAAGTAAGGCTCCAAAGAGACGGACCAGCACCCCTGGGGGCCGTGCACGGGTTCCTTGCAGACCAGCTCCACGGCTCCGCTCGCCAGGCCCTTTCCCCTTCCCCCAGGTTCCATCCTGACACCCGCCTGATCCCGGCCCTGGGCCCTGGGCCCCCTGCAGTCCGACCTGCTGACCTCACGAGCTCCTCCATGTAGCCCCTCGATCCTTCAGAAATGTGGCCTCGTTCTGACGTCAGAGAGACGGGATAAGCTACCTACAAGCACTGTGACCAAAAAAAAAAAAAAAAAAAAACCACTCGGACGTCAGAAACTGAATTAAGTCTCATTTATTCTAGAGCAAACTCAAAAGGATTTTTTTTCTTGTTTTCTTTTTTAGCAAATCCTAGCACATTATTAACAACAACAAAAAATCTGTACATTTGCCATGATACACTTGAAAGTGAAACAAATAAGATATAAATACAGATATGGATGTAACATGAAAAAGCCCAAAAAAACCAAAAACCAAAACCAAAAACCCAACCTGGGGGCGTGGGGACCATGCGTGTGAACAGTGCCGACAAAACTATTTTGGTGGCTGACATTTTTCAGAGCATTTTCATCATCTCCAAATATCATGGTTAGCAAAGTCCTGGTGGGATTCTACAGAGTTCTTATTTGCTGTTCTTTAACGTGTAATATTATGCTTGATAAATTAAGGGCGGTAGGGCAAGAAAAAGATTCAGGGGACAGGTCAGGTGCAGCTGCATGACTGAGAAGCTAGTGGGGCCGTGGCGGGCGGCCCGTGGCTGCAGTGGCTCCAGGAAGGCCGCGCGCCTCCCCCGGGGCCTCAGCAGCGGGAGGGGAAGCGGGAGCCCGGCGATCTGGCCCCGGCGGTGGCGTTGGGGCTTTTCGGGGCCCTGGACAGTCAGGCCAACGCGGGAGGCGGACCGAGTCTCGGGTGCTCTGCTCGCCTGTGTTCTACCGTTTCATCCAAACACGACGCCTGCAGGGAGGCGGCGAGGCAGGGCAGCTGCAGCTGTCGGTTGGGAGTGGGCGGGCCCCGCTGGGTCAGGACATCAAGGCTGGGCAAGTGACGTTCAAGGCTAGCCCTTTGTGAGCGCCAGGAGGACGCGCGCGGCCACGTTCAAGGTCCTTCCCGACTGCGGGCGGGGCTGCGGCCACCTGGGCGTCCACGAGCTGAAGGAGAGAGGCCTTTCCACACGCGCTCGCCAGGAAGGACTCGGAAATAACCCGGCGGAACACAGGTGCCGCTTCAGAGGAGTCATCAGACGCTGACGATGGTAGAGGGCAAGAAAGCGACCCCGCGAGTGACGTAAGAACAAACAGCAATGGCTGTTCTGAGCCGAAAAGAAGCCAATAACGTTCGACCACGTAAAACGCGCCCCTGACGTTCCCTCAACGGCAGCAGCGCGGCCCCTCACGCACGTGCAGGATACCCGCTACGTGCACGCACGCACTTAGCACACGCACGCAGTGAAGGCGCCCTGGCCTCTGCTCCCGGACCTCTGTCTTCAGTGCCTATTTCCGCATAAAGTATCTGAAGTCGATTCTGCATGAAAACAAGCTACGTTCGGGGCTGTGCAGCTCTGGGGTGAGAGCCACACAGCCTGGCAGCTGCAGGGACTGGACGCCAGAGCAGCAAACACCTCATTAACAATATGGAAAAGTCAGTTCCATTTACAGGGGCTACGGTGGAATCTAAGAGACGACAGACGCCTTCCTGACCGCATTAAGAACTTCCATTTGGCTTGAAGCCTTTTACTCCAAACTTTGTTAACCAGGGTCCTGATCCGGAGTTGCTTTCACTGAAGCAGTGCAACCCTCAAGAAGAAATTTTAAAGGGGTAAGTTTCTCACTGAAGAACTTGATTCTAAAACTCTGTTTCCAATCCTGTTTTTCTGCGATCCGCCACACACCACAATTACTTTTTCCTTAAAACCATGATTCTCTCAGCAGAGGATCAAGGAAGTACTTCAGTCCATAAAATTACAAAAAAAAAAAAAAATCCTGATACCTGGTCTCTCTAGATTTTTCTTTGATCTCAATCCCAAATTAAACAGAGAATTCAAAACTGAGATGGTGGAGCTGCCATTGACCAGACTAACCGAGAACATCTTAGAATCGAGCCGCTCAGGCGCGGGTTCGGGAAGGGAAGCGAGGGGGCCCTAAATCTGCACCACCAGGGGCCAGGGTCACGGAGGAAGCGCTGTTAAATAGTGTTTCCCAGGATCTCGGCAGTAAAACGAGCAGCTTCTCCGGTATCTTCGACGCTGCACGAAGGGCCATTTCAAGCACACGCTAACCAAGGCTGTCGATTTACCTTGATTTTTGTGTTTGGATTTCATCTCTAAGAAGCCCCTCAAGTGGCAGCTCTGGGGCAGGGGCGGCATCAGTGGGGTTGTTCAGAGGGGCAGGAGCCCGTCCTGGAAGGAGACCGCGCAGGGCGTCAGCCTGCGGTCCGGAGACGGTGAGCACGATCACTACATGTTCGTTGAAAGACCATCTTCAGGCTTTTCTCCCACTTCTTGCCAAGACTTGATTCGTATTCTTAGCAGGTCTCAAAACACAACTTACAACGTACAAACCCTTCCATGGTGTCAGTTGTGGAAGGCGTGGGGCTTTGCCCCACACAGGCCACATCCAAAACCAAGGAGGCCGAGATGAAAGAGAAACACAACATAACCCAACCTCCTCCAATCTTATTAACTGAAGAGAAAATGCTGCTTTCTACCAGGTATCGGCTAGAGAGCTCCGATTTTTAAAAACTGCAGCCCACACACACGGTTTTACGACCTCAGCAGGCGGGATGAGACGGTTTAAGTATGGCTCTTCTTTTCTTACTCCTTTTGTTTTGTTTTGTAGGAAGATGCAATGCAGGCCTTGCTTCCTTTACATTCAATACCAGTATGATTCTACACAAAAGCTGGAAGGGATCAAAATACTGATTGTAATAAATATTTGCGGGCCTCCTGGTACTGACTGGGCAGCCGATGGGGGGGAGGGGGAGTTCTCTGAGAGGCACCACCGATTGCTTCCAGGGCTACACGGGGACTCTGGCGCCGCATTAGCTATGCGTGGAGACGTCGGATGAGGAGCTGCTGTTGCTGTTCGTGGTCTGCGCCCTCTTTATGTATAAGTTGAGCAGCTTCATCTGCAAGGAGAAGATACAAACGGGTGAGCAGGAGGAGAAAATCAGAGAGCAGGAAAGAAAACCCAGGTGACAACAAAACAGCACGTCCGGGCTTCTCTGGTGGCGCAGTGGTTGACAGTCCGCCTGCCGATGCAGGGGACACGGGTTCGTGCCCTGGTCTGGGAAGATCCCACATGCCGCGGAGCGGCTGGGCCCGTGAGCCATGGCCGCTGAGCCTGTGCGTCCGGAGCCTGTGCTCCGCAACGGGAGAGGCCACAACAGTGAGAGGCCCGCGTACCGCAAAAAAACCACACCAAAAAACAAAAAAACAGCACGTCCCTTAGTGGAGAAATTCACTGCACAGACATTTACTGAGTGCCCACCACTGGTCCAAGCCATCTGCCCGGGGCCAGGGCCACCGCGATTGGGAGGTCAGACTAGAGGAGGGGGCGCGAGGGGTTATCATGGAAAGAGGGAAACATGTGACCACGAGGCGGGCCTCAGGGCTGCAGATCCACACACTTCAGGGGCAAGGCAGCCACCAGCTCCACCCAACCCAGCGGGAAGAGAGGGTGCAAGCCACACTCCATCGGCATGAAGAAGCAAGCCAAGGTCAGAGGTCACGTTTTCTAACCCTCACATGTGTGCAGAAGCTGCTTCTTCCCCATTGCACACCTCCCGAGGCGCGTGGAATCTGAGGCCGCCCCCATGTGCCCCATGGCCTTCCCGCACCCCGGGCCCCAGCCCCGCCCACTGTGGCTCAGCACAGGCCACCTCCTGCTGCAGGGAGCAGTGGGCTGGATCTTTCCAGCAAGACTCAACTTCCCTGAGGCCAGACGCTGCGTCACTAAACAACGTGCCCTCAGTCAGGCACAGTGCTTGACGGCGAAAGCGCTTCCAAGCCTGACATCTCATTTAGTTCTAACTCAAGCCCCTTGGACTCTCAAAATACCTAAAGCACCATGTAACACGGTAGGTTCTTAAATATTTGCTGAATGCCGCTAACTTCGTATGTTGATAGTGTGCCTGATCATATTAAAAATTAAAAGAAACAGGTATTTGTAGAAGCAGAGTGCCCATAAAAATCTACGCAACACACGACTGGTAAGATTAAGGGAATATTTACTATCCACAGCTCTTCCACAGCTCTTTAGCTGCTGTCTCTGAACAGGCTGTGAGGCCAAGTATACGGCTGCCTAGGGAGGAGCGGCTGGTCCCCGGGGAACCCACGAAGAGATGCTCCGAGTGGAGCGTGTGGCACAGGAGAAAGCGGGGCCCTCGGATGATGGGTGGGAACAGGACCAGCAACCAGCAGAGCCCCCGTGAGGCAGTGTCTCCCTGACCCCCAGCAAGGCGCGCTCAGTCACATGGCTGTGGAGCCTGGGACGTGCAGCTGGCGGGAGGGCTCTGCCCGAGCGTCTTCACGCAGCAGCCCACCGGGGGTCCCCCCCCAGATCAGGACTTGTAATGCCTCTTACTCTTTTCAGCTGCAGGGAGTGTGTCGGGAATTCACGCTACGTATCCCAGTCTGTTTTCATCCCACACCTTTCAAAATCTGAAACCTTTCAATAGAACAGTCAGTGCGGTGATCAAAGTGCCATCACTGGACCTCCCTGGTGGCGCAGGGGTTAAGAGTCCGCCTGCCAATGCAGGGGCACGGGTTCGAGCCCTGGCCCGGGAAGATCCCACATGCCGCGGAGCAACTGAGCCCATGCGCCACAACTACTGAGACCGCCCACAGCTACTGAAGCCCACGCGCCTAGAGCCCGCGCTCTGCAACAAGAGAAGCCACCACAATGAGAAGCCCGTGTGCAACAACGAAGACCCAATGCAGCCAAAACTAAAATAAATTTATTAAAAAGAAAAACAAAACCCCAAGTGCCATCATGTTACACAAGGTCCCTAAATGCTCTAAGGCACAGGAGGATACGGCCAGGGCCAGCCAGGTGCAAGGGAAGCCACGGCACATTCAACAGAGCACTGGCCTGAAGCTCAACAGGCCCAGCAGAACTCTAGCGCCAACTCCAACACTAACTAGTTCTGCGACCTCAGGCAAACATTTCTTGAGCCTCGACTTTCCCATCTGCAAAATGCAGAGCAGTGACACTTGCAAGGTGCTTCCTGCAGCTCCCTGCTCGGAGAACGTGTCCTCTGAGCACCCCACTCCTACTCCTACCTGAGCTGTTCACACTGTTCCTCCCTGCAGTCCACTCCTTCCCTCCCTGTGCAGCTCCCCAATCCTGCCAAGCCCAGCCCAATCTGGTCCCACTTCCTCCAGGCCCCTGACCCAGCAATCAGAGCCCGTCCCACCATGTCCACTGGTCACCCCTGGGCAGCTGTACAAGTTTCCTCATGTGTCAGTCCTGTCAGGGCAGGATGAGTTCTTGCTCTTCCCATGTGCCTTAGCATAGTGTGCTGAAGATAGCAGGTTCCTAACATGTACTTGTTGAATCAGAGGTTGTTTTTTTTTTAAATACATCTTATTGGAGTATAATTGCTTTACAACGCTATGTTAGTTTCTGCTGTACACCAAAGTGAATCAGCCATATGCATACATATGTCCCCATATCTCCTCCCTCCTGAGCCTCCCTCCCACCCTCCCCAATCCCACCCCTCTAGGTCATTGCAAAGCACCGAGCTGATCTCCCTGTGCTATGCTGCTGCTTCCCACTAGAGTTTTTAAAGAAGAAAAAAGTGATCTAGAAAGCAGGATAGTTATATTTCTATGAAAGCCTGGTTAAAAATGAGCTGCTAAACATTGCTAATAGTTATTTACAACTCAGAACCCCTACTGTATCTACCTAGTCAAGTCTAGAACATAATTGCAAGTACAAGGAAAAGATGACGGTAATAGAGTGAATGATGTGTATATGTCCAATGGTTTACAAGCTTTACACTGATTATCACATTTGGGCCTCAAAACAATCCTTTGAGGTAGGCAGAACAGGTTCTCCTATTTTACAAATGAAAAGGCCAGGGTTCAGAAAGCTTGCTCAATGAGCTGGTATAAATTCAAATTAGAGGATTATAACTTTAGGATGTCAAATGTAATCCACAAAGAAAACAGGTATAGAATATACACAAAAGGAAATGAGAAGGGAATTAAAACGTTTCAGTACAAAAAGCAAACAAACACAAAAGAGTAGTGTAGAAAATGAGGGACAAAAAAGCTATAAGGCACATAGAAAACAAACACCACGATGACAGAAATCTCTTCCTTATCAGTAATTGCTTTAAATGTGAATGAGTTAAATTCTCCAATCAAAAGACAAAGATTGGCAAAATGGATAAAAAGAAAACCATGATTCAACTATATGTTGTCTACTAGAGACTCACTTTCGATCCAAAGACACAAATAGGTTGAAAGTGAAAGAATGGAAAAGGATATTCCATGCAAACAGTAACCAAGAGTATGGGGTAGCTACACTAATATCAGACAAAATAGAGTTTAAAACTAAAAAGGTTACAAGAAACAGATGGACATTACATATTAATAAAAGAGCAATACAGCAAGAAAATTTAATATTTATAATTACACATCTAAGAACATGCCATCAAAATATATGAAGCAAAAACTGACAGCATGGAAGGGAGAAACAGTTTTGTAGTAATAGTTGGGAGACTTCAATATTCCACTCTAGAGGACTTGAACAACACAATAAATCAACTAGATCTAAAAGACATATGCAAAACATTCTACACAAGAATACACATTCTTCTCAAGTGCACATGAGACCTTCCCAAGATAGACCATATGTTAGGCCACAGATTAAACCTCAATACATTTTAAAAGATAAATATGATACAAAGTACCTTTTCTGACCAAAACAGATGAACTCAGAAATCAGTAACAGAAAGAAAACTGAAAAATTCACAAATCTGTGGAAATTGAACAGCACACTCTTAAACAACCATTGGGTTAAAGAAGAAATCACAAAGGAAATGGGAAAATACCTTGAGACAGACAAAAACAACATACCAAAACTTATGGGATGCAGCAAAAGCAGTGTAAAGAGAGAAATTCATAGCTATATAAAAAAGAAGGAAGATTTGTATCAACAACCTAACTTTATATATCTTAAGGAACTAGAAAAAGAATAATAAATTAAACCCCAAGCTAGCAGAAAGAAGATAATATAGATTAGAGCAGAGATAAATGAAACAAAAAATAGAGGTAACAAAACCAAAACTTGGTTCTTTGAAAAAGAATCAACAAAATTGACAAAGCTTTAGCTAAGTTAACTAACAAAAAAAGAGAGAAGACTCCAATTGTTAAAATCAGAAACAAACGTGGGGACATTATGACTGATTCTACAGAAATCAAAAAGATCATGAGAATACTATTAGTAACTGTACACCAACAAATTAGGTAACTTAGATGAAATGGACAAACTCCTAGAAACACAAAACCTATCAAGAAGAAAAGAGAAACCTGAACAGACCCATAACTAGTAAAGAGATTGAATCAGTAATCAAAAATCTGACAAAGAAAAGCCCCTGACCAGGTGGCTTCATTGGTGAATTCTACCAACATTTAGAGAACTAACACAATCCTTCTCAATTTTTTCTAGAAAACTGAAGAGGAAGGAACACTTCTGAATTCATGCTATGAGGTCAGCATTCTCCTGATATCTAAGCCAGTTGAAGACATAACAAGAAAACTACAGATCCATAGCCCTTATGAACACTGATGCAAAAAATCCTCAAGAAAAGACTGGCAAACCAGATTCAACAGCACATTAAGAGGCTTTAATACCATGACCAAGTGGGATTTATTCCTGAAATGCAAGGATGGTTCAACATACAAAAATTGATAAATATAATACACCACATTAACAGAATGAAGGAAAAAACAAAAACAAACAAACAAACCCCCAGGGACTTCCCTGGTGGCGCAGTGGTTAAGAATCCGCCTGCCAATGCAGGGGACATGGGTTTGAGCCCTGGTCCGGGAAGATCCCACATGCCTCGGAGCAACTAGGCCCATGCGCCATAACTATGGAGCCTGTGCTCTAGAGCCTGCGAGCCACAACTACTGGGCCTGTGTGTCACGACTGCTGAAGCCCGTGTGCCTAGAGCCTGTGCTCCACAACGAGAAGCCACCACAATGAGAAGCCCGTGCACCGCAATGAAGAGTAGCCCCCACTCGCTGCAACTAGAGAAAAGCCCGCGCGCAGCAACGAAGACCCAATGTAGCCAAAAATCAATAAATAAATATTAAAAAACAAACAAACAAAAACCAAAGGATCATCTCCATTGATACAGAAAAAGTATTTGGCAAAATTCAGTATCTTTTCATGATAAAAATACCAAATAAACTAGGAATAGAAGAAAAGTATAGGCACACTTTGTTTTATTGTGCTTCACTTTAATATACTTCACAGATACTGTGTTTTTTCCCCCAAATTGAAGGTCTGTGAACACCTGGCATCAATCAAGTCCATGAGGGCCATTTTCCAACAGCATGGCTCCCTTCATGTCACTGTCCCATTTTGGCAATTCTCACAATTATTCCAGACTTTTTCATTACTATTATACTTCTTATGGTGACTTGTGGTCAGTGTTCTTTTATGTTATGACTATAGTTGTTTGGGTTGGCACGAACCACGCCCATATGTAAAGACAGCAAATGTCATCCACAGATGTGTGTGTTCTGACTGCGCGAGAGACCCACCATTCCCGGGTCTCCCTCCCTGTACTTGCACCTCCCTAGTCCCTGAGACACAACAATATTGAAATTAGGCCAATTAATAACCCTACAGTGGCCTGAAGTGTTCAAGTGAAAGAGCTGCACTTCTGTCACTTTAAATCAAAAGCTAGAAATGATTAAGCGTAGTGAGGAAGGCATATTGAAAGCTGAGACAGGCCAAGAGCTAGCCCTCTCGTGCCACAGTTAGCCAAGCTGTGAATGCAAAGGAAAAGTTCTTGAAAGAAACTGGAAGTGCTGCTCCAGTGAATACACGAATGATAAGAAAGGAAAATAGCCTTACTGCTGATATGGAGAAAGTTTTAGTGGTCTGTACAGAAGATCAAACCAGCCACAACATTCCCTTAAGCCCAAACCTATTACAGACCAAGGGCCTAACTCTCTTCCATTCTAGGAAGGCTGAGAGAGATGAGGAAGCTGCAGGAAAGAAGTCTGATGCTGGCAGATGTTGGTTCATGAGGTTTAAGGAAAGAAGCTGCCTGCATAACATAAAAGTGCCAGGTGAAGCAGCAAGTGCTGACGTAGAAGCTGCAGCAGGTTATCCAGAGGATCTAGCTAAGGTAGTTCATGAAGGTGGCTACACTAAACAGCAGATTTTCAATGTAGGCAAGACAGCCTTATAATGGAAGAAGATGCTATCTAGGACTTTCAGAGCCAGAAAGGAGAAGCCAATGCCTGGCTTCAAAGCTTCAAAGGACAGACTGACTCTGTCAGGAGCTAATGCAGCTGGTGACTTTAAGTTCATTTGCCATTCTGAAAATCCCAGGGCTCTTAAGAATTATGCTCAACCTACTCTGCCTGTGCTCTGTAAATGCAACAACAAAGCCTGCATGACAGCACAGGTTTACAACATGATTGAGTATTTTAAGCCCACTGTTGAGACGTACAGCTCAGAAAAAAAGACTCCTTTCAAAATATTACTGTTTATTGACAGGGTATCTGGTCACCCAAGAGCTCTGATGAAGATGTACAACAAGATTAATGTTGTTTTCATGCCTACTAACACAACACCCATTCAGCAGCCCGTAGATCAAGGATAATTCTGACTTTCAAGTCTTATTATTTAAGAAATACATTTTGTAAGGCGATCACTGCCATAGTGCTTCCTCTGATGGATCTGGGCAAAGTCAACTGTAAACCTTCTGGAAAGGATTCAGCATCCTAGGTGCCATGAAGAACATTTCTGATTCACAGGAACAGGCCAAAATACCAACATCAACAGGAGTCTGGAAGAAGTTGATTCCAACCCTCCTGGACGCCTTTGAGGGGTTCAAGACTTCAGGGGAGGAACTGCAGATGTGGTGGAAACAGCAGGAGAACTAGAATTATAAGTGGAGCCTGAAGATGGGACTGAATTGATAAAATCTCATGATAAAACATTAGTGCATGTGGAGTTGCTTCTTACAGATGAGCAAAGAAAGGGTTTCTTTTTTTTTTTCCTTCAAAGCAAAATTAATTTTAATGAGTTTTTAAAAAAAGAAATACAAACCATGAAATACCTCTCTAAAGGAATGGGGAGGGTGTCATGAAATCCAAGAAACAGGGAATTGTACCTTCAGAATCCTTGGGAAATTCTGGCTGCCTGATGACTTTGGGGAAGTTGCCTGACTCTGGAAGAGGCAAAGGTTTTGTTTGTCTGTTTGTTTGTTTTTGGTAGAGGAGCTGGTGAAATACTTTAAACTGTTCTGCACTTATCTCCAAAGTCTGCATTTTACATCTTGTCCAGAAATTCAGTCTTAGTTTGTAACGGCATATATGTGTAAAGGTGCTTTTAACAACAGGAATGTTTAGTGCAGTGTAGAAAGTCTTTGAGCCAAAGCCTGCCCTCAGTGTGCACTTAAGTTTCCATTAAAGGAGAGCGGCAACTGAGCTTGCAGAGCTGAGGGTAAAATTTGAATTCTGCTGTAGGAGATCAGAGCATTAGGAGCTGGGATATTGAATTTCACTTTTCCCCATGCTGACACTGACTTTCCTCTGGAGCATCACCAACTAGTGAGATCTAGTTCAGTTGCATGATTTCTTAATTTTCTCTCCACTAACCCAAATCCAGAGATACAAATCCGGAGCTTAGGGGGATCTCATGTGAAAGTGGTTTCTTGAGATGGAATCGACTCCTGGTGAAGATGCTGTGAAGACTGGCGAAATGACAACCAAGGATTTAGATTATTACACAGACTTACTTGATAAAGCAGTGGCAGGTTCGAGAGGACTGACTCCGATTTTGAAAGAGATTCTACTGTGGGTAAAATGCTATCAAACAGCATTGCTGCAACAGAGAAACTGTGAAGAGTCGATCGATTCAGCAAACTTCACCGCTGTCTTATTTTAGGAAACTGCAGCGGCCACCTTCACCTTCAGCAGTCACTGCCCTGATCAGTCAGCAGCATCAACACTGAGGCCAGACCCTCCACCAGCAAAAAGATTATGACTCGCTGAAGGCTCAGATGATGGCTAGCATTATTTAGCAATAACTTTTTTTAAAATTAAGGTAGGTATACTGACTTTTTTTAGACAGAATGCTATTGCACACTTAATAGACTACAGTATAGTAAAGACATAACTTTTATACGTACCGGGAAACCAAAAAATTTGTGTGACTTGTTTCATTGCAATATTCGCTTTACTGCAGCGATCTGGACCTGAATCCGCACTCTCTCCGAGGCTGCCTGTATCTCAACGTATCAAAAGCTAGATATGAAAAGCACACTGTGAACATTATGCTCGACGGTAAGAGACTGAAAACTTTTCCTTTAAGATGAGGAACAAGGATGCCTACTTTCACCATTTCTATTAATATAGTACTGTAAGTTCCAGCCAGAGCAATTAGGCAGGAAAAGAAAAACAAAAAGCATCCACATTGGAAAGGAAGAAGCAAGATTATCTTTGTTCATAGATGATATACAGTTTACCCTTGAGCAACACAGGTTTGAACAGTGCAGGTCCACTTATACAGGAATTTTTTTCAACACACACAGCACTACACCATCTGCGGTCAGTTGGCTACACAGAAGTGGAACCACAGGTACGGGACTTGAGCATCTGCACAGCTTGTTATCTATGGCAATCCCAGTGGATACCAAGGGACAACTGTGATCTCACAGGTATAAAATCCTAAAGATTCTACAAAAAAACATTAAGACTAATAAAAGAATTCAGCAAAGTAGCAGAATACAAAATCAGTGAGCAAAATTCAACTGCATTTCTATACACTAAAAATGAAAAATCCGGGCTTCCCTGTGGCGCAGTGGTTAAGAATCTGCCTGCCAATGCAGGGGACACGGGTTCGATCCCTGGTCCGGGAAGATCCCACATGCCGTGGAGCAGCTAAGCCTGTGAGCCATGGCCGTTGAGCCTGCGTGTCCGGAGCCTGTGCTCCGCAACGAGAGAGGCCACAACAGTGAGAGGCCCGCATGCCGCAAAAAGAAAAAAAAAAGTACAAAAAACTAAAAACAAACAACAACTCATCACAGTATGGCGGTTAAAAAAAAAAAAAGACATCCTGTGTTCATGGATTGGAAGTCAATACTGTTAGGATGTCAATACTACCCAAAGCTATCTATAGATTCAATGAAACCCCTATCAAAATTCCAATGAGGTTCTCTGAAGAAACAGAAGGTCTTTTCAACAAATGGTATTGGAAAAACAATATCCACACACAAAAGAATGAAGTTGGACCCTTACCTAACACCATACACAAAAATTAACTCAAAATGGATCAGAGACTTGCATTAAAAGCTAAAATTTTTAAATTGTTAGAAGAAAACACAGGGCAAAAGCTTCGCAACACTGGGTTTGGAAATGGTTATTGAATACGACACCACAAGCACAGGCAAAAAAATAATAGACAAATTGGATTTCACGAAAACTAAAACATTTTGTGCATCAAAGGTCAAGGGATTAATATCCAGAATATAGAGAGAACTTCTATAACTCAACAATAACAAAAAAACAAACATAATTCAAAAATGGGCAAAGGACCTGAATAGACATTTCACTGAAGAAGATATACAACTGGCCAACAAGCATATGAAAAGATGCTCAACATTACCAATCATTAGGGAGATGCAAATCAAAACTACACTGAGATATCGCCTCACACCACCCATGAGGATGGCTATTATCAAAAAAGAAGAGAAAATAACAAGTGCTGGCGAGGATGTGGAGAAACTGAAACCCTTGTGTGTTGGTGGTGGGAATGTGAAATGGTGCAGCTGCTGTGGCAAACAGTTTGGCAGTTATCATACGATCCTGCAACTCCACTCCTGGATATTATACGCAAGAGAATTGAAAGTGGGGTCTCAGAGAGGTATCTGTACCACCATGTTCATAGCAGCGTTACTCGTAATAGCCAACAAGTGGAAACAGCCCACAAGGCCATTACCAAGAAATGGATAAGCAAAATGCTGCATGTACATTCAATGAACTGTTATTCAGCCTTAAAAAGAAGGGAAGGGGCTTCCCTGGTGGCACAGTGGTTAAGAACCCTCCTGCCAATGCAGGGGACATGGGTTCGAGCCCTGGTCCGGGAAGATCCCACATGCCGCAGAGCAACTAAGCCCGTGAGCCACAACTACTGAGCCCGCGTGCCACAACTACTGAAGCCTGTGTGCCTGGAGCCTGCGCTCCGCAACAAGAGAAGCCACCGCAATGAGAAGCCCACGCACCACAGCCAAGACTAGACCCCGCTCGCCTCAACTAAAGAAAGCCCATGTGCAGCAATGAAGACCCAACGCAGCCAAAAATAAATAAGTAGGAAATTCTGACACCTGCTACAACATGGGTGAACCTAGGAACGTTATGCTCAGTGAAATAAGCCAGTCACGAATAGACAAATACTGTATGATTCCACTTATACACTCACAGAGACAGAAAGTAGAATGGTGGTTGCCAGGGGCCAGGGGGGAGGGGGAATATTACGGATTTCAGTTTTCCAAGGTGCAAAGAGCTCAGGAGGTGGATGGTGGTGATGAATATGCATAATATGAATGTACTTAGTGTCTGTGAACTGTACACTTACAAATGGTTAAGACAGTAAATTTTATGTTACTGTATTCTACAGAGAGAGAGAGAGAGAGAGAGAGCACGCGCAGAAAGGAAAGGTTGCTCAAAGTCATACAGCTAGTCAGCGGGGGACAGGTTTTCTGATCCTAAAGCCAGTACTGCTGCCATGGCAACAGGACACTTCTCAAAGGCACCTCACAGGTTCCTTGCACCAGCCTTTCTCTGCAGAACCTGATGTCATTTATTAACTTCATTTAAGTAGTGGAAGGAGAGTCTGATAGGCTTGGTGACACACAGAAACTGGAAGCCATGGCTTGATTCTCTGTTTCTAACTTAGCACCATGTGCTGTCAGCTACCCATTTTGGGGAGCTGGGTGGGAGGGTGTTTGTTTTAGGAGATGTGCGCTGGAGTCTACCAGGTTCACGTTAACACACCGGAGTTCTCACCTATAAAAACTGTAACGGCCGGAAGCTCTGCGCTGCCCCAGTGGACAGCTGTGCAGCCAGCCTCCCCAAGCCCTCCGAGCCGACTGACATCATCAGCGGGGAGATGGGAATACTGGCTCCAATGAGGACTGGGCTCCAGACCCGAGACCACCGCTGCAAGGGGCAGCAGGTCAACCGCAGGACAGGGACGAGAAGACACCTGCGTTTCCTCAGCCCCTTGCTGGAGGGGGCACATGAGATGGCAGGGCAGCTCCCTTACTCACGAGAGTAGAAAGTACCAGAAAACCGAGGTCTGGCTAATATTACTTTTGGGTGAATTTCCCATTTTACGAATCTAATTCCTTTTGTGAAGACTGTCTGTGCCATCCCCACCGCTGCCAGGGACCATCCACGGCCCCCGACGACGGCCACAGAGGGAGGGGGGCTCCTGGCCCAGCAAACTGCTCGGCACTCTCGGCTCAGGGTCCTGCAGGCCATGGCCAGGAGGGCTGGACGGGGACCTCGGGAAGTGGAATCAGGGGAAGTGGCCTCCACACCTGCCAGCCCCGCTGCTGGTTTCTGTCTGCGGGAAGAGTCAAGTGTCTCCTTCTGGACCAGTCGTTCTCCACCAGGGCTGATTCTGCCCCGAGAGGACACCTGGCCAGGTGTGGGGACATCAATTGAGGGTCGGGTGCGCTCCTGGGACCCCAGGGGTGGCGCCTCCACCAGGAAGTGGCCCGAGGTGTCGGCAGTGCTGAGGGTGTGAGCCCTGCTCGGGCGAAGGCAGCAGAGCCAGAACGCGGTGAGCGGTGATGCTCGCCAACTGTGTCAAAGGAACAGCCCTACTGAGAAGCCACGAGCATCACCTCTGCTCCCTTCTTTTCTAAGGAGGAAGGCCAGGCGCTGCAGGCTTCGCGCTCGCGGATCTGCACCCCTGCCCAGGGCCTCTGTAACTTCACGGTGACACGTTGGCCCCGCGGCCCAGGCCCTGGCCTCTCCAGCCAGAGCTCAAGGGTGGCCACCTGCTCTCCCCTGGCAGTTCATCAGATGTGAGTCTGTTTTTCAACCAACAAGCACTCCAGCCCCCGTCACCTTCCATGAGCCCATCGTCCTTTTGTCCCATTTTCTGTCCCTGAGTCTAGAAGGAAGGTGAGAGGCAGCCCAGGGAATAAAAAGCCCGGCTTCCAGAGTGAGATCACTGTGGGCCCCCGGGCGGGTCACGTGCAGGGTCACCGTCCTCACCCCACAGGGACCTGGAGCCCCCCAGCCTTGTGTGAAGCCAGCAGGTAAACGTCCTTAGTGTTTCGGGGGGAGAAAACAAGCTGGTTTCTAAAGACAGTCATCTTCCTTTTTGGGATAAACTAGAAGTTCAAAGCTATCGTTTCAAAAACTGGAGCGACGACAGACCACGTTGTACCTTAATGACTTCACTAAACGGCCGGTCATTTCGTCTTTAGAGAAACGCCTCTGGAGAATAAGGCTCAGCTAGAACGCACGTGCTGAGGAAGCCCGTGCGGAGCCCAGAGCTGCAGGGCAGCAAGTCTGCGATGCGCCAGCAGGCCCAGGTGTACGACCCGCCCGTGTAACGCTATACACACCTTGCTGCCTGTGAGCTGTGCCAGGTGAGGTTTCAACTCTTCTCCGATTACGGAATAAATCGCCACTAAGCAAAACACGCTGGCCTTACGCACGCTGCTCTCGGTGTTGTCGTAACCCTGCAGTCAGAGAGGGACACAGAAAGGAAACGAGATCAAAGCTTTGCCTGACTGTCAATATTTCATCAACGTTTCCACAAATGCCCTCTCGGTTCAACCTCGACCTTGTCAGGAGCGGCCTGGATACACCTGAGCTCTGCCTGTGAACCCCGAGAGCTCTCGCCCCAGAGAGGCCACATGTAAGAGTGCCAAAGAGTGAGCGGCTTCCGGGGTGGGAGGCTGGAGGCCGGCGAGCTGGTCTCCTCCACACAGATAGATGCTGTATCACGAGCTGCCAGGCAGCACCAGCCAAGAGACGTCACGAGAGAACAGAATGAGAAAAGGAAGTTAAGGGGAAAAATACCTGGCTTCTTTCCTATTTCTCGCCATGGTAAAGCAAACCTCACACGTGCAAACCCCTTTCAAGAAATGAGAACCACGTCGCTCACTCTTGTGGGCAAAACTCCACTGTCCACGGACTGCGGGGAACATCCGCCCGCAGCCAGACCTCCGCATCCTTCTCCAGCTGGACCACAACCTGCCTGTGGGCCTCCCCCCGCCCCACACCCAGGTGGGACTGTCTGCTCTCCTCCGAACAGCCCTCTGGACCTTTCTGCTTTTGTGTCTTTCCCTCTGCCTGGAATAAGCCAGTGCCCGGCTATATGTGTTTAAATTTCTGAGCCCAGCACTCAGCAAACAGCAGCATTTATTAAGTGTAAAGCTGATGTCTCTCTACCCTTCCCCACTGAAATCTCTCCCTAGGGCCCAACTCTAAACCACTTCTTCTCTGAGCCCGTCTCTCTCTGACACCCCAACCCAGAGGTCAGCCCCCACCCCGATCTCAGAAACCCCTACCTGCACCCCCGTGGCAGCAACTCAGCACACGGCACCCGCCCTCACCCACGGCCGTCTGTACGGCTGTACCGGGTCCTGGAGCGGGCTGGAGACTCCGTGAGGTAGGGTCCCAACAGTGGAAAACACCTCGTCTTCCGTAGTCTACTTAATTCAACGCCTCATGCTCACGAGGGTTTTCAATTAATATTAGCTGGACGGATGAGAGCCAGGACCACTGTTTGATGCTGGGCTCCACGGCCCACCCTGCCCAGGGCTGGGCCCACTGCCGTGCAGTAAGGAAGGAACAACGAAGAAAGATCAAAACATGTTCACAGTAAAGTTCCTTCTGTGAGCCACAGGCCTGGGGTGCCAGGAAGATCTTCCTGTGCGTTCAGCAGAGGGTGGGCCAGAAGAGGCAGGGGCTGCACCGCCCGGTTGTCCCGCCCACCCCTCGGGGGCCCACCTGCAGCAGGCCCGGGATGATGTCCGCGAGGAGCTGCAGCAAGGCCTCCTTGGCGATCCTCTCGACGACTTTGGTCTGCATCTTGATGGCGGCCAGGTTGATGGGGTAGTCGGCCGTCTGGATGATGGGGCACAGCACTTTGATGCACTGCTCCGGGTGGATGGAGCTGGCCAGCGTGGAGGCGGCCTCCTCGGCAGCCCTCACCACCTGAAACACGGCCCGTGCGTGGGTGAGCTCCAGCCACGCCAGACAGCACTGCCGCCCGAGTTCACAGGCCCAGGGACAGGCTCGCGTCGCTCCGCGCTGGGCGGTCCCCGGCCCCGGCCCGGCTGCGCTTTCGCTCCAACAGCGTCAGCCGGGTGGGCTGGCCGTAGGGGGCAGCCGTACTCCAGAAGAGCCATGTCCTACCCTCCGGCTCCTAAGGACCTTAGAAACCTGACAGCCTGGGCCGTCTTCCCCTACTGCCCTCCCCCCGCTCCATCTGTGCTGTGTGTGTTCGCGCACTCCTGTGTGGCAGCAGCTGAGCTGAGCTCAGGGCCTGTCAGGGCCGGCTGGTCCACGTGGGGCGGGCACAGGAGGAGGCAAAGGCTCAGGAGGTGGCTGGTGAGGGACAGGAAGCAGGAGGCTTCTCTGGTGGCCCACGGGGCTCCTAAGGCTCCAGCCCCACCAGCAAGCGGTCACTAGTCACCAGTCATGCTCAGGGCCTCTCACTCCCCACACAGACACACACACGCAGACACACACACACACACACACACACACACACAGACACACACACACACACAGACACAAAGACATACACACACAGACACAGACACACATATACACACTCAGACACACATACACATATATATACAGACACACATATCATACACACACATACACACACACATACACACACACATATACATACACACAGACACACACACACATACCCAGACACACGCATACACATATATATACACACACACATATATATACACACACACACACATATATACACACACAGACACACACATATACAGACACACATATACACACACAGACACACACAGAAACACATATACATACACATGCACACACACTCACATGCACACATATACACACAGACAAGCATACACACATACACAGACACACACATATATACATACACATATATACATACACACACATATACACACATATACACAGACACAAACACACAGACACACACACATATATACACACAGACACACACATATACATACACCACACACATACACACACACATACCCACACATATACATACATATACATACACACATACACACATATATATACACACATATATATACACACACATACAGACACAGATACACACACACATATACACATAGATATACACACACAGATATACACACACATACAGACACAAACACAGCACACACACATATACACACAGATACACAGATATACACAGATATACACACACATACACAAAGACACACAGATATACACAGACACACATACACAGATACACACACACATATACACAGACACAGATATACACACACATATACACAATACACACACACAGACACACATATATAGACACACACATATACAGACACATATGCATACATACATATGCACACACACATATACACACATACACGTATACAGACACAGATATACACAGATACACATAACACACACATATACACGCATATGTACACACATATATAAAGACACACATACATACACACATACATACACACACATATACACAAACATATATACACACACACATATACACACAGACACACAGACACACACACGGAAATGAGACTAAAGGAAGCCCATCGTGATGTTTCTCCTACCAACTCTGTCGCCTACGAACAGCGGTTTGTCCCACTCAGGTCCCCTGACAGCAGAGAGTCTGCTGTGCCTACATGACCTTTAACCTCTCACCCCAAGAAGGGCAGAGTCAGACAGACACACGCTCAGCCTCTTGAGAGCAGCGCAGCAGACGCACCTCAGTTCATTCCTCTACCAAGAGGAGCCTCAATTTTTAAAAATTCCATAGCGGGGATTAACAAAACACCTACTTTTACAGCTATCTGGATTAAGAAAGATGACACAGCAACGACTGTAGCTGCAGAGCCCGTGTGGCTCCGAGCTCGGCCTTGGTGGAGGAACAGCAGAGAGGTGGGGCTGGGCCACTGAGGTGCCCCGCAAGGCTCCAGGGCTCGGTCCTACGCCCAGGGGTCTGCCCGGTCCAATACTCACTCCAAAGGGCCACCCCGATGACCAGGCACGCAAGGAAACGAGGCCTGTGCAGGAACACTGGGCAAAGATGCACCCCGCCAGCCGCTGTGGGGCCCCGCCAGCTCCCTTCACTCTTCCTGAAAGTTGCTCACTTGCGCTAGTGACCTGGCCGGGCAGGTCCCCCTCACCCCCACGGAACCCCCGGGGCACCCTGATCACTGCACTTCATTGCTCTGCTGACACCGTCTCCCCACTAGACTCAGGGCTCCTTGAAGGCAAGCTCCCATGTTGGCCACCCTTCTGTCCCCATGCCCAGCAGTGTCCATCATCATGCACTAGGTGCTCAGAGTCTGTCCAACTCATTTCCCCACTGTGTGTGTGTGTGTGTGTGTGTGTGTGTGTGTGTGTGTGTGTGTGTGTGTGTGTGTGTATTTAAATGCTCAGTGATCGGTCTGTTTGGAGAGGGACAGCATATTGCTTAGAAGGGCTCCATCACGCAACAATTACTAGATGAAGTGCTGTGCTTCCTCCTGAGCTCAGGCATGTCCCTGAGAGTGCGGTCAGTCCACGGCGGACCTGGCAGAGCCAGGCGTCTGGCGTGTTACACACGGCTAGGCAGACGGTGGAAGAGGGGGCCCGTCCCTTCTCCAATCGGGTCCCGCAGTGGGACACCAATGCCCTTCTACTGTAAGAAACCACTGTTTACAGGTGTCACAACATACTGGTCAGAAAGCTGAGTGATAGTAACTAACTGACGAAACCTGAGGTCTTAGTTTTTAAACATGGAAAAAAAAAATGAAATGAAATACTGGATGATTTCATAGACAATATTCAAGTTGGAAAACACTGATGTAGGGGAATTCAGGAGACCACCAGGAGGTGGGCACAGCTCAGTGGGCGGGAAGACACTGGCTTGGGAGACAGACTGGGGTTCAAGTCCCAGCAGCGCCACTTAAGTCTTGAGAGGAGCAAACTAGAAACCTCCCGGCACCTCTCAGGGAAATAAATGGCCAGGTTCACAGCGAGACTCTAACACGAGGGGTCCCCTCCTCCCCCCAACCTCCCCACGCTCTGCTATCATCCAGGTCACAGGAGTTACCCTGCAGGGAGCTGCTGGGAAACAGACCTTCTCAGGTCTGCTGAGCTGAAACCCAAACCCAAGGGGAACTTTGTCATATAAAACTCCACGAATTCTTGACGTCGCTTGCAGGAAGCATTTAATCAAATGTAGGTTTTCTGAAAATGCCTGAAAAGAAAATGCCAGAAGCTGCGCTTTAAGAAGGCCCATCTGAGGCCCCCTCTTTCACTGAGGTTAGAACAAGTTTCCCAAGACAGATGCTGTTTTTGGCAAGGCGGGTCGGCGTTCTCAACTTCCCTCTACATGCCAAGCTCCCAGCGGCTGGCCTGCTGCCTGATTCAGGGTGAACTTTAGGTTTTGCCCCTGTGTTCTGTGTAACATAAGAAGCAAAGATTATAAGTGTAAGCAAACAGAGAGCAAAAGTAAACACGGGCAGCAGAGAGGAAGGAGAACAGTACTGTCTAGCAGACAAGGTGGCCAGAGGCGGCAAAGATGTTTTCCAAGGGGGCAGGGATGCTGATGAGAGCAAGGGGGATAAGGCAGCCTTCTGGGCTGTCATCTACCCCAAGTGACCAAGACTGTTCTAGTTCTGCTGACTTTGCTGCAGTCTGGTAGGGAACACAGGAATTCTGCTTTTTCAAAGTTAGTGAAATAACAGTGTCTAGCTAGGAAAAGCATAATTTCCTTATCTAACTTTTTAAAAAATGAGATCATTACTCAGAATATTGATGAATGTTTGCTTAAAGATAAGGTTTCTTTGAGAGCACAGAGCCTGTCAAAATTTGGACTGCGTGTTTTAAGTTCACAGGGTTTGACTGGGCTCTGTCACCGATGCGGCAGCCTAACTGGCTGACTAAAAGCCAGCCAGCCAGCCAGCGGGTGCTCAGGAACCGTGCCTCCCGAAGGGAGAGGCTGGCGCCACCTTCTGGGGAAGGCCGGGGAGGCCTCACCAGACAGGCCAGGTGCCCAGCGTGTGCCCACCAGCGTGGTGCGCCCACCGTGGAGGGGCGGCTGTGTCTCTGGTGGGGCGGGGCAGGGGTGTGGGCAGCACTGCTCTGCCTGCTGCCAGCTCAGGCGGGCGCCACCGGGGACCTGAACCCAGCATGCGAGTCCCCTGTCTGCCGGCCCCGGCACCACGGGACGGGGGGGAGGAAAGGAACAACCTTCAGGGTCCAAGTTCGGGGACCTGGCTCTGCCATCAACTAGTGAGGTGAACGTGGGAGGAGTTTCTTCTACTGTCTGGGCCTCAGTTTCCCTCATCAGTAAAATGAGGGGGGATGCGAATCTAGAATGCTTACATCAGTTTGGAGCGTGAAACCTTATCTCCCAGACCTCGCTGATGAGGACTTTCTCCCGGAAAACGCACACGTACAATTTCAGATGGTATAGCCTGCACGGATGGTCTCTAACCACACGGCCATCACAGCCCCCGCCCTGGAGAAGCGCATTCAGGGCAACACCGTCTCGAACGCGGAAAGGCTCCGAGGTGGGAGACTTATTCTGTCCCACCCCAAGGGGTAGAATCAGGGCCAATGGGGGACAATGCCACAGAGTCATAGGGTGGGCGCCCAGGAGGGGGCCGTGTCCCCACCCTGGAGGACGCCTCCGACGCCGGGATGGCTGGCCCCTCGGAAGAGCCTGGGAGGCGGAAGGTGGGCCGCGCACAGAACTCCTCTTCCGCGCCTCCCAAATCCATCAACTCCTGGTGTTCCCGGACTCAAGTGTGGGAGTGTGACGGCCCCTCCAGTGGAGATGCCGAGAGATTCAGCCGACGCGGGAGCCCAGAGACACAGCCCAAAGTTTATTCACCCAAATTTCGATAGCCTTCTGAGATATAGTTCGAGAAATGCGGTTATGTCTGCTTTACGTAAAACTGAAAAACCTCAGGCACAATTCTACTCAGAACCGGTCTATTTCTTCACTGGAAGAGGATAAAAGACAGTGTCTTCAGTGTTCACAGTGCCAGCCTCCTCGCCGCCCGACTCTGAGGCCAGCCCTGCAGGGCAGGCCTCGCAGGGCGTCCCAGGTCACCCCGGGTGCCAGCACTTCCGGCGTCCAGAGCTGCGTCCCGTCCCCAGCCACGTGACTGGCCAAAGTAGGATGAGGACCCAAGTTTCCAGACTCCAGGGTTCTGACATTAAACAAGGGCCCCCCGACTGCTTTCTGCAGACAGGGTTTCCTCTCTTAGTAAGACGCTCTGAGGCTACGGGAGCTAAAGGGCAGGTGTCACGTCTGGTCTTAGGAGGCTGGGCCCATCAGAGAGGAGGGGCCGTGTCCCCTCACCCTGAGTAACCGTGGGGCAGCGGCCGCCACCACTCAGGACTGGACACCATGTTTGGCATGTCCCAACCACCCAGCAGGGTGGGCAATGGGACCTCCACTTGTGGCGGGGTGGGTCCAGCCGGTCCAGCCCAGCTGTGTCCTCCCAGCCCACGGCCCTGGGCCTCGCTGCTTGGCTCACCGCCAGCATCCTCCCGAACTGCCCCAGACTCCCAGCGCACTTCTCTATGGACCCCACGTGGATTCCTCTGCTCTAACGTCACCTAAGCCATGTAAGTTCCTTTAGGTCTGAGCACCGCCCTGCGACCCGCCCAATAATGGGACATTTACCAGTTTGTGCTACGAGTGTCAGACTGTCTGGCTCAGCAACTTTGACCTTTTAAATGACTATACAGGTCTCTGGTTTTGTCTTTTTCTTAAAAGGCTGAAGGTTACAAAGGAAATAGGGCCTCTGGCTATATCTCAAGACTGAGCCCAAAGAAGACTGGAGACTTAGAATCTAGAAAAGTTGAGGTTTGTTACTCAGCAGCCTCCTCCATTATCCTGAGGCCGGATGACACACAGATAAGCATGCAGTCCACTCCCTGGGCTAACAGATTAGAAACCCAAGGTCCAGAGAGGTGAAATAATCTTTCTACGCTCACACAATGCACTGTTCTTCAGAACCCACTGACACACGGCCGCTGCCCCGAGAGGCTTCTCAGGGCCACTCCAGATGCACGGGGCCTGGGTGAGCCATGGTCAGAGAGTGATTCTAATTGGTATTTGAAGCACAACGTCAGCTCGCTAAAGTGCTTTCTCTCTGACACGCCGCTGCTTTGCTCAGGCTGTGATATTTGCCAAGAGGTCCCCGAAAAGTTCTATTGTAAAAATAAATTTAGTCTGGCTTTGCTTTTTTAATTCCTTGCAATCATAAAACTAATTAGAAATGATTTCAAAATAAAACCCCGGGAGACGTAACAGTGGTTGTTTCATATTTACCTGAGACTCAAACTTCCCCAAACAAGCCAAACCACCTGAGGCTGGATTCTGATGCCTTAAACACCAAGGCTGCTGTGGGGCAAGAAATGTTTGGTGACCTCCTGGAGTGACATAAAACGAAGCTGATATTTTCCTCTTTTTAACAGGAAAATGTAATGGAATATTCATTAACGTGGCCGAGGTCAGCAAAAAGTCTCAAGTATAGAACATCTTCAAAGAAACAGAGTTGGTGCTCCTCTCAAGTTTAAACAGAACGGCGAGCAAGGACCCCAGCACTCTGGGTACCGCGTGTAAGCCGCAGTGCCTGGGAGCAGCAGCTACTGAAACGAGTGCCTCTGAGACGGTACGGATGTCTGAAGACGGCTTTACGTAGCAATACTGGTACAGTGCCTGACAGTGTTAGAAGCATGCTTCCATGTCCCGTGTCTGATTCTCGAGGCGGCCACGCTACACAGGCTTAGACAGAAGGGATCAAACCGACAGCTGGGCTGGAGGTCGGATGCTGGACCGAAAACCAGGCTTTCCCCCTCTAGATTCACGCTCCCACTGACCCCAGAATCTCATGCAAAGTATCAGTGCTCTTCTTAGCCCTAAATCTTCTCGTAATCATTGAAGGAGAGGTTCTGTACCAGCCCCAACAAACGGATTTCAAGTTCTCAGATAAAAAGTGTTAACATTAATGGAGTTGTTTCTTGAAAAACAGAAAAGGGGGCGTAAGATTTTAAAAGGTCACTATCAAGCCCTTCGCCCCTTCGGATGTTTGCTAAAAGCTAACACTATGGTATACCATAGTAACTTCATTAGTGAGCTACTGAAACTCAAAAGCAAATTTTATTTACTAAAAAGATAAAAATAAGGAGCTAGACAATGAAAGAGATTTACTTATTCAAATAGGAAATATGAAAACTGTCTAACCGGACAAACACCAACTTTTAATTATTTATTTAATTACTTTTTGGGCCACGCTGCGAGGTTTATGGGATCTTAGTTCCCCACCAGGGATCAAACCCAGGCCCTCGGCAGTGAAAGTGCTGAGTCCGAACCACTGGACCACCAGGGAATTCCCAATACCAACTTTTAAAATAAAAACTTTAAACCGGTACCCGAATCCTCTATCTTGCTTATTGTAAAACACCTCTGTTAGCTTATGATGAACGATGCCTGAGACAGATTTAGTGCCCGGCACGTTTCAGCGTGTGACAAAAGTGTCTTGCACTCATAGCTCCTGTTAAAGACCCTGGGAACACAGTCCCTGGCTTATCGGTGACAAACAAGCCATCTTATCCTCAGCCCTGCTTTATGCATCTTCCCTAAGGGCCTTATGACACCTTTCAACTTATAGAAACTGCATTTCAAGAAGTGCTTCATTGCTACAGCCCCGCGGCCAGAACTACAGTGCGCACGCTGGCAGGGCCCCGGCCACAGCGGCCAAGGAGAGACATGTCTGGTGACAAGTGCTCTCACAGCCGCTCTGTGTCCACCTGCCGGTCCAACTCCTTCATCTGCCAAAGCCTGGGTTTTGCCTGTGGACACAAAACCAACTAGCTGTAACGAGAAGGAGGTGCCCAGAGCTGTCGCCGGGAGGAGCACACTTTGAGAGTGCCAATTTAGACGGGAAGAGAGACTGGCCCCTGTCTGACTAGTAACCGGGTCTAGAAACACTTCGGCTCCTTTCCAGTCAATAAATGTGGGAATGATGTTTGAATGTGCAGACGAGAAAACGTAGCAACCAGAGACATACTGTGTGGGATATGCCAGCACAACGGCTACAACACAGACCCTGTGCGTCTAACTATCCGGCCTAAAAACAAACGCGGATTGGCAAAGCCAGAGAAAGACCACATGGAAGAGTTTTAAAGGAAAAGAAAAACAAAAACGAAAACGATACCTAACACCAAAACATACAGGTGCCCAAGTTAGAAGCTTCGGGCAAAGTGACAGCGTGAAGTTTCATAAGGAAAACGACAAGGGCACCAAGTCAAGGTGAGTCTGAAAGCATGCAAAGCAGGGGAGGCCTGCCAGTAACCGCACTCATTTCAGAACACAGTGTTTCCTCAACCAGCTTATCAGGAAATCAGCGACAGCCGCGTGGAGACCCTTGGGTTACAAGAATTCCACGGCAACTGAGTGCTGCTACGTTTGCTTTAAGCAGCAGGCGTTTTCTGCTTGTGTCCCTTACGCAACCTAAAGGACTTCAAAGTGAAGAACGTTCTCTCCTCAGTCTCTCGCTTTGCAGGGGAAAACAACAAGATCTCTCACGTAAACAGTAAAGAGCAACTTCTGGTAACGTATACTTCTCCAGGTCCACCGTCCAAATCCTGGAGGTTACGATCAGGACGGCCACTGTAAAGACAGACGTCTGCCAAGGGGATGGCTAGTGACCGCCACACCGTGCAGGTGGCTTTGTTTCACCTCAGAGTCACAGTCTCAATATGTCCTCCCCTCTGAAAACAACTGACATCGTATGTATGTAAAAGAACGTCCATTTCATGTCATTTTTTTCATCATGTATTCTCATTAAGGAGAAGCTATCGTGGTTAAAAAAAAAGAGTCAGCACAGACCAGTTGCCCCTTAAAAGACACACGACCTGGTTCACAACTTGGTTCTGCCAGGAACTGCCACGTGTGCATCACCTGACAAAGGATGGGACCTCCTGGACCTTCTTCCTCACCTGGGAATAATTACGGTGACTACTGTTAGCTTACCTGGTCCTCACATTTTTCAAATGAGTTATCTGAAGTGGAAAGCGTTTTGTTCAAACACGAGTAGGTGCTGTCGCCATCAGGCAACCAAGCTGGATCCCGGAAGTGTGAGTGAGTGGTTTGCACACACACCCATCATTCATGCACCTGTGTGGCACTAGGACTGCTGGGTGGAGAGATGCCCGGCCAGAGGGACGCCCTCAACCCCGCTGAGCCTGCAGTTGTGGTGGGAACCTGAGGGGGCCAGACCGGTCTCTGTTCAGTAGCCACGTAACTGCTGAACAGAGGAAAAAGCCATGATTCAGGGTCTGATTCTCGCTGTGAAGAGAAGAACTGCTCTAATCACAGTTCCTTTAATCCACGGCTGTGCTCGCGAGAGTCACACGGGAGCCAAAAGATTGAACTGACACATGCTTATGTCTCACTTCGGGGTCAAACCCACTGTTTCGCCAAGTTAAGTTTTCCAAACCTGGAACTAGACGGTTGTTTGCCACAGTGCCTTTCACTGGCAGGCGTCCCTGAAACCATCTCCCTTTAGGGCGCTCCACCCACCCCACCTCCCATCTCTCGATACGCAGAGGACTGTGGGCGGCAGGCCCCGGGACAGTCCAGCAAGCAACTGGACGAGGACGCACGGACTGTCCTCTGCGTGCACACGCGTCGGGCCCAGAACCGCGCCCTCCCTGCCCCATGACGGGAGCGCGAGGAGAGTGCGGATGCCTCACGCGTCCGGAGCCCGCAGAGCGGGCGGGCCGCCTCCAGTCCTTCGAGCCTGTAGGGGGAGCCCGCCCGCACGCTCCGGCCTCACCTAGCTCTCCCGTGGGCGGCGGTGGGGTGACAGTCCCCCGAGGAGAGCGGGGCCCTGCGGGTGAGGGAGCCTGGCCGAGGGCCCAGAGCGAGGCTTGCACATCTCCATCCCCACCCTGACCGCAGGGGAAAGGGCAGACCCGCCCGGATGAGGCTCAGGCTCGGAGAGCCCTGCCGCCGGGGCACTGGGCCCGCAGCGCTGCTCAGGGCCCGCAGCGCTGCTCAGACCCCGCGGCGGCAGGGCTGTGCGCCAGAGGCTGGCTCACCTCCTTGTGGGAGTCTTTGTGGGCTTCCAGCGTCTTCATGATCGTCAGCTCCGCGTAGTGTTTAAACCTTGCTGGCTGGCTTCTCAAGGTCTCCCGCAGCACCCTGAGTGCCAGCGCGCGGATGGAGTGCTGGGGCAGAGGAGAGATGGACATCAGCAAACGCCTCGCGGCGCCTCTCTGCGCACATGGCCAGTGGGGCCCCGAGACCGGCTCCCAGGCCTGGGTCCCTAGCGCCCTGCAGGCACCGTGACATGGACGCCAGGCTTCCTGGACGGAGGCTCCCACGAGGGTGGGCGCTGTGCCTGCGGGGACATCCCGGGACCCGGCACCTGAGAGGGACCCCAGGAAGGCTTCCTGAATGAGACCAAATGAGGACGACTGGTAAGTTCACTATCAGTCTCCCGGGGGGCGGCTCCAGATTTTCTGAGGCTCAGGTGTGTATCTGTAAACTATGTAAAAGGACAGCCCTATGCCCTATGTAAAGGGCACCTACATGTTTCATCGACACGACCTGTCAGACAGTGGACTCTCTCAGGACAGTGGGAGACCTGCCGATATTCCTGACCTTCTACGTGAGCAGGTCATGGGCGAGGGGAACGTGTACAGAACTCCAGCTACTTGAGGCCTGAGTCATGAGTATGGAGGAAAGCCATTCCAAACAGACCCCTAATCTCAACAACAGAGAATGGGGTTTACACCAGACAGAACATTCTGATTCTCTGCCACTCACCTGCACCAGCCACAGGCTCACACACCACCCCCTGCCCTCTCCATGACATCGTTTCTCCTCCTGACAAGGCCAACCACTAGAAGCGCTTCAGGTGCCAACAGGTACTTTGTCTTAAGAAAAGTCATCGCCGTTCTTCTACCTTGATTAACCCCACACCAAACCATGCGTCCCTAAGCACCAGAGAGCAACTGGAGTCACCATGACATTCGCCAGCCTCTGCTCACCTGTCTTCCATTAAGATCACCATCAACGTGACCTGGGCACGACCTCTGCCCTGGGCCGTGCCCAACTTCCTCGAAATCTGTCTGGTCCTACCCCTTGAGCTGTTCACCACACTTACTGTACTTGTGCTTCTGCTGACCTACACGAAGCCTGGAGCACAGAGATGGAGTTTTACTTCTAGACTTTAATCCAGGGAAGTCCTAACATTTACTCCTGCTGCCACACACACAAGGGAGCGGCTGCACAGCAGGCGGGGGTGGGGGGGAGGTGGGCCTCTGATCAGGGTGCTCACGCCTTGAAGAGTCACATTCAAGTGTCACCGCATGGAGACAGCTTTCTACGTTAAAAATAATAATGGACGATAACAGAAAACAGTAATGATCTCTGCTTCTGGGACCTGTCGCTGGAACGGTTAACAGTGCAGGAGTGAACCAACACAGAGCCCCAGGGAAGGCGCCTTTAGTAGGGTTTCGTATGGTCTTCCAAAAGTGAGCCTCTGATTTCTCAACTGCGTGTGAAGCATAAATAAAACTCCTAAGGAAGAAAACCCCATCATAAAAATAACAAGCCACATTCCTACACTAGCAAAGTCTTAAGAAATTTTGTGAAAGGGACCAAAGAGGGAGCACATCTCCCTCAACGACTACAAACCCAATAACAGAAAAACCTGCGTGGAGGCCAGGGTGGGGCCTGTCTCCGCTAACTCACTGGGTCCAGAAAACCTGAAAGCTGTCTTGGTGCCAACAGGAAGCACAGCACAGGAGTGGAGGGGAGCTGTGGGCCCAGGCCTGGCCACCCAGGAGGGGAGGGGGGAGGGAGTGGGAGGGAGGGGGAGGGGGAGAGAGGGAGGGGGAGGGGAGAAGGGGGAGGGGAGAGAGGGAGGGGAGGGAGGCGGGGGAGGGGAGAGGGAGGGAGGTGGGGGAGGGGAGAGGGAGGGAAGGGGATGGAGAGAGGGGTAGGGGGAGGGGAGGGAGGAGGGAGGGGAGGGGAGAGAGGGGGAGGGAAGGGGGAGGGGAGGGGAGAGGGGGTAGGAGAAGGGAGGGGGAGGGGAGAGGGGGTAGGGGGGAGAGGGGGAAGGGGGGAGGGGAGGGAAGGGAGGGGAGGGAGGAGGGAGGGGAGGGGGGAGAGAGGGGAGTGAAAGGGAGGGAGAGAGGGGGGAGGGGAGGGGGGTCACTCACGTCCTTGTCCCCCAGCGTCTCCAGCAGCAGTAGCAGGACAGTCTTGAAGTGCTCCTCCCAGACACCCAGGCTGTCCTCGCGCGCGATCTTGAGCAGCTCCAGCAGGGCGCCCTTGCGCTCCTCCACCCGCTCGTTGTGGTTGGACAGCTCTTTCAGGAGGTCCGCCACCAGGTCCGAGTGGTCAATGGGCACTTGGGGGACACAAGACAGATGCTCAGCACCCCCGCCCTCCTGACTCCAGGAGGTGGGCCGCGCTGGGCGCTGGCCTCACGTCACACCCCCAGCAGGTCACCTAGCCAGGTTAACTGTGAGAACGGGTGAGAACAGGTGTCCAGTGCTCCGGGACCAACACGCAGCGCCCTTCCCGACCTGACCGGCCTCTTTCCCTCCTATTTCACAGACGGCCAGGCCTGCCAACATCACGTAGCGTAACTGCTTGCAGGGACTTGGGTGTGGTTTATATGGAAGAGGGACATATCCTTTCTCTTTCTGTGTTCTTTTAAGACAGTGGTCCCCAACCTTTTTGGAACCAGGGACCGGTTTCGTGGAAGACAATTTTTCCCCGGACCGGGGCTGGGGGTGGGGGATGGTCCAGGCGGTGACGTGAGCGATGGGAAGCAGATGAAGCCTCGCTCGCTCGCCCGTCGCTCACGTGTCCTGCTGTGCGGCCCGGTTCCTAACAGGCCACGGACTGGTACCGGTCCACGGCCCAGGGGGTGGGGACCCCCGTTTTAAGAGACCTCAACTCTGAATATTCACTTTAAGTGGAAAGGATGAAAAAACAAAGACAAATCATTAGGAACCTAAATTTGTACTCACATATTTCTTTAGCTTCTAAGAATGAGAAAGTTGACGTCTTCAAGAACCCTCTCATCTCCGCCCCTGCCATCCTACCTTTTCCTTTACGCCTTTTAGCATATGGTTAGTGGATAAATTACAGCCAACATCCCAATCTCCAGTCTGTCTTAAACAAGACCAACAACTGGGTAAGTTAAAACGCTGTGCCAGCTCTATGAGCAAAGAAAGGCAACGGTCCACAACTCCTAGGCAGCGCAAGTCCAAGTCAACCCTCCACCACCAGCCTCCTGCCCAGCAGATGGACGGCTGGGTACAGACCGACCTGCTCCCCACTGGCAAGTAGCAATCAACAGCCAAGGGGTCACGCTCTCAAGCCCCGAAGCTACTTGTGCTTTCAGACCGTGGAAGGCCTTCCCTTCTGTCTTAGGGTCCCATCACTGCCTGATCCACCGAGAGCGCAGTTTTCTTCCTTTCATGTTCCCCTGGATCCAGCAGCCACTGCTAACATGGCCCTCGCCTCTACGCCTGCCACCACGATGAGCCTGTTTCCCCTGACGGGGCCTTGCACTCTGGGGCCGGGGGCTGTGTCTCGTTTCCCTGCACAGCCAGCCCTGGCAAGCCACAACCTTTGTGACACACAGTAGGCCTTCACTGAATGTTAACTGCTTAGAATTCTGATTTAAGGTCCTAATATAATTCTTCATTCAAAATTGAAAACAACATAAAATAGCAGGCTTGGAAACAAAGTATACATATATAAGATTTTTTAAATTAATTATTAAGTTGAAATAAACCAGAACACATGAACACGCCAGTGAGGTGAAAAGAGAAAAAAATAACTTCCAGATAAAAATACTTCATAGCAATAGGTACTCACTCACTTGTTACTCAGTAATGGACACTGGTCTTAACACAAGTGTCAGAAAAAAACCCAGACCAGTTCTGCTCCATATCAAGTGCGTTATTATACTTGGGGCAGTAACTTCACCTTTCTGGACCTCAGTTTCCTAACCCGTATGATGGGAATGATCCCTGTCTCAGCAGCCAGCACACGCCACGCAGGTGCCCAGGGCAGGTTAGATCCCCTCCCCACCCACAGCACCGAAGGTGACACGAGCAGCTCGGGAGACCTGGCTCAAATGCTGCTGAGAGAGCAGCGGGAAGCCACCCACCAGGGCTCCGGGCCTCCCGGCCACAGAGCTGGACGGGAAAGCGCACACCAGAGGCTGCACCCGGGCGCCCCATTGCCCACGCCCCGCTCTCACCGCCGCCCGGGTCGTGGTTCCTCACAAGGCCTTCCCCATGGATCCTCTGTGTGCCCCCGCGCCCAGGCACACAGACGACTGAGCAGAGCAGGCCCCCAGTCCACCCTCGCGTGCCCGGAGCTGCCCTGGTTGGGGGGTGGGGGGTGGGAGTGGCACCGGGAGAGACAGACCGTCTCGCAGCTGCTCCATGTCATCGTCGAACACAGCCTCCTTCAGGGCCGTCTTGTCGTAGCTGCTGATGGTGTCCGAGTAGGGGTAGGGGCTGTAGTCCCGCGCCCGTGGCCCCGGGAAGGCACGCGGGGGCTGGGTGTTGAGGAGGGAGGTCTTGTTGTCCAGAGCCGTCCGGCCTCCTTCCACTGCGTCGCTGCCGCCCCGGCCCTCGGTGGCGGGGGAGGTGATGCCACCGTCGCGGGACACCTGGGGCACAACACACTGTCAGTTCCTTTTCAGTGCTTGTCTCAAACTTTTCCTTTAAATCTTCACAATTATTAGGAGAGCCAGAGATTTCTCACTTGAAGTCTGGCCACTGACAAAAGGACGGTTGTTAGTGCCTCCATTTGTAAATACCTAGCTCATAAGCTACCTCAGAGGGGACAGAACACGCTGATGTTCTCATCTATTCATTCATTAGTTTACAAGGAATGTCTGTTTTACTTTGCATTTGCTGACTAATTTGACTCATTTTTGACAGATTAGTGACATGAAATTCTGAGGAGCCCTTGAGAAGGCAGTCTGCACACCTGGCACCCCCAGTTCCCCAGGAACCTCAGGTGCCCACAACACCCCAGCCAACTTCCTTCACCACCGACAGGACGGGTTTTCTCACTGACACCCTGACACAACGCCATGGACAAACGCTCCCCCGATGACCCTCTCGAGACCTACAGTGGTCCCACCACCCACGAGTCCCCTGCTATATTCCCCTCAAGTGGTGCAACGTCTCACTATGGAGAACATGACATCCCCCAGGCAGATGGCTTTTCCTTTGGGGATTTCTGACTCTCAGAACTGGTCTTTACACTGGTCAAAGAACAGGTCTTTAATATTGTCTGAAAATGTTTTTCCTGATATGTGCTGAGTTTTGTCTTCAACTAGTGAAACCTCTGGGCCCCTGGCCCTTGTGTCATGTTTCTGACCCCCTTCTCTCCCCGAGGTCCTTTCTTCTGTGCACACTGGCCTGTCTGGCTCCCTTTGCAGGGAACAGAGCAAGTGTGGCTGACTGAAGGGGACAGAGCAAAACGGTCACTTCCCTCATCTCAGACGCGTGACTACAGGACAGTGGGGGAACCACTTCCAGGCAGCCAGACCACCCTGGTGAGCCCTGTGGCACCTTTTACTTGTGCTGCTGACAAGGTGCACCGCTGTCACCCACGCTTATGCCTTTGTGCGGTTTTTATTGTAGTTTTATATATGTATGTTAAAAAGTCAATCATGTAATTCATACGCGTATAATCCAGTGACATTAAACATGTTCACAATGTGGTGTAACCATTGTGTAACATATAACTATGTTATACTTTGTTATATGTGTAACATATAACTATGTTATACTTTGGGCAAAACTTTTTCATCTTCCCCAACCGAAACTCTGTACCTATTAAATAATAACTCCCTGCCCCTTCCAGCCCTGGAAACCTCTGTTCTACTTTCTGTCTCTATGAATTTGACTGTTCTAGGGACATCATATAAGTGGAATCACCCAGTGTTTGTCTTTCTATGTCTGGCTTATCTCACTTAGCATAATGTTTTCAAGGTCCATTCACGTTGTAACATGTGTCAGTATTACATTCCTTTTTATGGCTGAATAATATTCTATTGCATGTGCACACTACGTTTTGTTTATCCGTTTATTTGTTGATGGACACTCGGGCTGCTTCCACCTTTGGGCTACTGTGCCTAACACCACTCTGAACACTGGTACACAAATATCTGTTCAAGTCCCTTCTTTCATTTCCTTTGGATATACACCTAGTGGAACTGCTGGGATGCGTTTGGTTCTTACACATCCCACCCAGAAGATTTTGTCCTAATATAACTGTTAGGATATAAAAGAATATATAATATGTGTACAGACATGAACAAAATGAGACTTAACAGGGGTTTTCTCTCGGTATAAGATGATTCATGGATGATTTTAATTTTTTTCTCTTTGTAACTCTCTTCTAAAAGTAAAACGTATATGATTAATATAATGAAAAGATTATTTATAAAAGGAGAAAGGGTTTAAAAACTTCAGACATTCAAAAAAGAAAGCTAGGGCTTCCCTGGTGGCGCAGTGGTTAAGAATCCGCCTGCCAATGCAGGGGACGTGGGTTGGAGCCCTGGTCCAGGAAGACCCCACATGCCACGGAGCAACTAAGCCCGTGCGCCACAACTACTGAGCCTGAGCTCTAGAGCCCACAAGCCACAGCTACCGAGCCCACGTGCCACAACTACTGAGCCTGCACTCTAGGGCCCGAGAGCCACAACTACGGAAGCCCTTGTGCCTAGAGCCTGTGCTCCGCAACAAGAGAAGCCACCGCAGTGAGAGGAAGCCCGTGCACCGCAACCAGAAGGAGCCCCCGCTCGCCACAACTAGAGAAAGCCCACGCGCAGCAGCGAAAATCCAATGCAGCCAAAAATAAATAAAATAATTTATTAAAAAAAAGAAAAATAGAAAACTAAACTCCTAATACTAATCACTTTTAACAACAAAATTGTACTTTCTTAACTCGGTATATTATATTACCCCAGTCTTAGTCTGCATGCAGATTTTATAGAGTGGGAATCACAGTGCACAGAACAGCATATATTTTGCTTTCCTCAAAGGATCAGCACGTCCCACGTAAATAAAAACTTTGCAGCCATAATGTTTAATCACACCACTATTTCTTGTGTTTTAATAAGATTTACTGCCTGATTCCCCTTCTGTGTTTTCCTTAATGTTTTTGTTTCTTGCTATTATAAATAATGCTGAAATAAGCTACTTTGTGTAAATAACGTCTTTCTTCCCTTTTGTCAAGTTTGTTACTCGGCGCAGATTGCCAGAAGTCAGATTTTTGGATAAAGGATATGAAACTTAAAATCGCTTTTGCTGAATATGCCTTTTCACTGAGCTCCAAAAGAGCCGCATCAATTTTCCAGGCCATCAGTACTACACTCGTTCCCGATGTCCCTTCTGGCATCAAGTGCTCTAATTTCTACTTGAAACAAAGAAATGGAACCTCAGAATCTGCCTGTGGGATTTCTGTAACTGCCCGGAAGGCTGGACATGCACGCGTTTGTGTCTGTCTCTGCCTGTGTGACCCACCCTCCCCCTGGATGTGACCTGCGCCCTGACGGACTCTGTCTGACCAGACTGGGCCCGCTGGTCAAGCTTGAGCAGAGAGATGCGGGTGCCTGACTCTTCCACACTTAGTGCACTTTTATAGCGGCTTCTTAGCTAACATTTGGTGACGAGTGGCGAAGATGCTGACTTTGGACTTCCTCAACTCTTCCTTTTCCCCTCCCCGCCCCTCTGAGCCGAGACCCGTCAGCGCCCCGTCTGCCACCCCCTGCCAGTCCCGCAGCCCCTCCTGGCCCCCCGCTTCCCCATCCTGGTACGGGCCTGCTCTCTCCACCTTCCCCCCACTCCTTTCAACATCTGGCATGGTGTTTTTTCATACTTTGAAAAGTTGGAAACAACTTAAACGTTCCCAAATAGGGCACCGAGGACATCCTTACGCTGAACTATCATCCAGCCACAAGAAGGCACATGAAAGATGACACCACACAGGAGGCACCCTATGAAGTCAGCTTTACCTTAAAGAACACACTCCATACACCCCTGCACACACAGACATGTACAGGTACACCTAAGGGGATAGAAAGATGCACACCCAAGTGTTAATGGTGGCTCTCTCTAAAGGTGTTTTTTCTTCCTTCTTTTCTTTACATGCTGGCTATACACCTCCGTCATCCAGCTTCTCCTGGGGCCTTTGCTGTTCCTGGCAGGACTTCTGTTTCCCTGATCAGAACCACACCCGACCCCAAGTTCCTCGCATGCACTTCAGAAGCCTTTCCCGTCTCCTCAGCACAAGCGCTGCCCGTGGACAGCAGAGCTGCCAGCGTGGACACCCTCCAAGTCCTGCTCCCACAGGCCCACTCCTCTCCCGGCTAAGGCCAACCCGCTCCCGGTTGGCTAAGGCCAACCCGCTCCCCCAGGGCCCCCGTCTCGCCACCTCCCCACGTCCTTAAGGACCCGTGTCCATGAATCGTCCACTGCCCCCACTGCAGAGCCAACACCTTTCTCGCCACACGGGCCAGGTCTCTCCCACTGCACACCCGCCGTCGGCCCCTCCTCGCTCCAGCCTGTGCTCGAGTCGGCCCTCGGCCCACTGTGACCTCGTGTCCACTCCCAGCTCTGCTCTCAGCTCTGCTCACAACACCCAATGGACTCCCGGAGAAACTAACCCTGGAAACTGCAGACTGTGATTAGGTCTAAAAGCTATTTAAGAAAAAGAAGATGGAAGTCCAGACGGGGGCCCAATCTCAAAGAAAAGGTCTTGGCCCTACATCCAAACACCGGTGAGTAACTGTGTGTGGTTTAAATATTCTAGATTAAAATAGACTATTTAATGCAGACAGTAAAAAAAAGATCCAGTGGAGCCCTTTCAGTCCACGTCTGACTCGAGACCCCTTTGGCTGGTACATCCTTCCCGAAAGCCCCCCTCAAATTCCAGGGCGCCACATTCTCCTCTGCTCTCCTTCTTGAGCCCGCTTCTTCTGTCTTTCCCTTCGTGGTGATGCTCCTGAGGATTCGGCCCTTACCCTCCTCCACTTGCCTGATTTCACTTACTTTTCTTCAGTTACCATCAAGCATCTAGTCAGTGTCCCTCAAACCTCCACCTGCAGCCCAAATCGCCAGCCTCAACTCCAGGCTGCGCACCCGAAGGCCCATGGCTGCGTCTGCTTGGATGTCTCACTGCGCTCCACAGGGGTCCACACCGCCTCTTCTCCCCGTGACATCACCTCACTGCGGTGCAGCAGCACTTCCTCAACAGTCCCTGCCGGACTCTCCGGCTCTCCCGCTTCTGCTCACGCGCTACACGACCCAGCTCCCTCCTGGGTCACTCCCCATCGCAGAGTGACAGCGACCCTCCTCAGACGTGCGTGGGACCATGGCTCTTCCCTGGTTAAAAATCCTTCAGATTCTTCAGGGACCCCAGAGTAGTCTGGACGATGGCTGTGCACCCCCTGGTGTGAGGGCCCTTCTCTTCCCAGGGCCTCCCCAACACCAGGGCACGCCCACCCTCTCCCTCGCCCCGTGCCCACTCCCATCCCTCTGCCTTCTCACAGGCCCCTCTCAGACGACAACCTCCTACTTGACCCGACAAGTGCCTCGTGACCTCGTGGCCTCCGTGCTCAGAGGGTGACATCGTCTCCTCTGCAGATCTGTCCTGCGCCACTCTGCCCCTCTGGAGGAGGCTGCAGCTCACGGAGAGCCACGCTGGCGTCGGGCGCAGGCTCACTGTTTTTATCATATCAGAGGAACAAAAACGTCTCCAGGACAAATGAAAGCCAGCTGAGAAAAAGGGCATTTAACATTCTTCACCAAGATAGCTGAGGGCTGCTGCAATTTCGTAAAGTTGCCTTGGGCCTCTTAAAATCATACCATTCTAACTACGAGATAAAAATAATGTTGGAGTTCAGTAATCCCCGCGGTCAGCGTTCAGGAGTATCCCTTAAGGGACACACCGCTCTCTACCGGCCTGGGTGGTGACCGCCCCCTCACTGATGAATGGCCCTGTTAGCCTGCGGGTACTCACGACATCACAGTCCTTCCTGCCGTCTCTTTTAATGGGCTCATTCAGATCCTCCTGGCTTCGAAAACTAAACTTTTCGATGGCTTCTGTCACTCCACGCAAAGAACTATAGATTTCTTCAGAGTTCAGGTTCTCGGTATCATAGTCCAGCATGCTAAAGAGCAAAAATATTTCATTTCTTAAATTAAGGCACATGCATAAAATTGAGGTATGGGTAAAAATGACTTCTAATCATTTACGGAGTAAGACATAATTATAGTTTCTTTAGGTGATTTGGAATGATAAGGAAGACATCTTTTGTTAAGAGTACCACCACTGGACAATTGAATCATACAGCTTCCTTGTCAGATCTGGTCCCAAACACATGACATCAGCACTCAATAAGAGCCAGTGGGAAACAAGAACCACGAGAATGCAGGAACTCAAAGAGTGACAACTGGTGACGATGCACGAGGTTAATGGACGTGGAAAAATAACTTTCGTATCTTGAAGATGGAAAAAAGCAGTTTGGTTGTTACTGGTCTCAAATGTACAAATAAATGAAAAGAAAGCTAGTTATTACACACAAATTTTAAAGGAGCAAAGTGCATGACCTCAGAAAGCTGGGTGATGCTCACCAGTATCAGAAACCTATGAAATAAAACCCCAGAGTAGAAAATGCCTCGAAGTCAGATCCACCAACGGACTCCTGAAAGCCTCTCAGGCCATCTAATCCAGGAATTGGCTTGAATAACCAAATTCTTCTAGACGCGGATAGTGGGAGTTTTACAGTGAAAGCAGATCTTATAAAGATGAGTCACACTTCCAGATGAATATCTAAAGCACTCCAAAAAGCAAGAGATATTTGTCCCTTACAGAAAAGTGACGTCAACTGTCGTCCTTTCAGACATTTAGCGTACACAGCAAAACACAAAGTAAAGCAAAAATCCTCAACAGCCTTCTGGCGTAACGCAGTGTATCAACAGGTGACCTTTAGATGTTTGAAAAGTACAATGAAACAGACAGAAGATCCTAAGAACAAAAACCATTACCTTCCCTCAAAAAGAATAAACCGTCACTTGCTCCAAGAAAGTATTCAAGAAAAAATCGGATGAGTCGGTCTAATTTTATCTCCAGACAGTCCTGAGCTATACTGAGAACTGCCAAGGACATTAAAAGAATCCTTGGCTGTATATAAGTAAGCATTCAACAACATTCACTCTTAAGGACTAAAGAAGACCGATCTTTCTCTTCTTCCAAAGAGAAATAACTGAAACCAGTCACCCACTGGTGGGAACCCCGGCTAAGGGCAACCCAGCCAGGCCTGTGCATTCTGTTGAGAGGAAACTTCCCTGTAACTTAAAAACAAAAAATGTTTACCAACCTCCCCCTCAACACACACACTGTTTTTTTTTTTTTTTAAAGGTTTGGGCAGATGAACAAGACAAGATTTGAACAGCGCTCACTTGGAGTAGCCAGACCTCTACTGGCTGGAGGCTGTAACGACCCGAGTGTTTTCTAAGGCCGGATGGGTCCTGCCAGAGTACAAGATCTGAATTCATTCACCCTGTGAGATGAATTCACTCTCCTGTTGCAAACCTGGCCCAGGTAGAACCCATTCTTCTCTTCTGATGAATGAAAGAACACAGACACCCCAACTGCACTTGGAGAGCTCACAAAAACACACGCCAACTCAAAGACTGGCTCTGGCCATCAAACAAAAAGCAATGTGAGATTCAACACGTTTACAGCTAAGACTCCGTGTATACGCTGGCAGGAAGCAGAATCAAAAAACCTGAACAGAATTCAAGATTTCAACCCCTTCTAAGTTCATAACATTATCTAATACTCCTTTGGCATGAAGAAAGCGTGACTGGGGAGCACTGGGGCCCCCTGACCGCTCCCCTCCCCGGCCCCTTCTAGAACAGCACAGCACCAGCTTATGTGTGAGCAAAGGCATTTATACATCTGGCCAGTACACCGTTTTTCATAAATAAAGGTTGAATGTGACTGAAACAAAAAATATGTATACGAGATGTAAAAAGATGCCTGAAAATACTATTAATCACAACAACCAAAAAGAGTAACATAGCCCATGCAAAAGGGAAAAAACCAAACAAAACAGGAAGGATGGAGGGATGGACAGGAGGAAGTCTGGGGGACGTTCAGCTTTTAAGGGATGTCACAATATTATTCTCCATGTCGCTTCAGAAGATGTTAGGTTTCATGTAGTTCATCCCATTATTCCTACCCTGAACTTTCTTAAAATACCTCATTTCGGTTCACATAACTTTAGCATGATAGCAGCCTCTCTTTAAAATAGGAAAATAAAGGATTCTGCCAGTTAATGTTCCTCCTTCTTATGTTCAATTAATAAACCAACTCAGACTTCCAATTTAGGAGAACGTGCGCACGGCCAGGCACAATCTATTGGGGACACTTCTTTTAGACTCACTAGCTTGAGCTTTGAAGCATCTCCTTGGTATGAAGTGGAAACTGTGAGCTCCAGGTGAGAGAGAGCATTATTTTCCTCTAAAGGGAAGCAGACAGTGTTGCTTTCCTTGCCATTTCACGTTCTGGCGTTTGCGTTTTTTCCAGTCAATACCCGTGAGCCCATATTTCATAGGGAAAAAGGGACACTCCCGTGGATGCCGTCATCAGGGAATCACAGGTGATGTGGTCCCGACAAGCAATACCCACAAGGGAACAGCAAGGGGGAGGCAGCAGCTCTGCTTAGAAGAGACCTGGTTGGGTGAACCCCAATCTGCCACCCGCCCTCACATTCTGTCTTGTTTTAGCTCGGAGGTATAATCCCTTAGGTTAAAGGCCAGGTCCTAGGAGTCTGTAAACACTGTGATTAGACTCCAGAAAGGTTTCCATAGGGTTCTTTAGATTAGGAAGAGTTGCTCAATCGGTCAATACTCACTGACCTGAGGTCAGGCCAGGGCACCCAATACCGGGGCAGAAGGCGGCTCTGGCCTCACCCTGCAGAAAGGCTGCACAGCGCAGGCGGGGAGATGCGTGAGGTCAGGTCACCAAGGAAAGAAAAGCCGGAGACAGGAAGTGTGCCTTCTGAGAGCGTCTTCTTTGTCATTTTGTAGGGAAAAGATACTAGGTGTGGAATGAGGATAACTGTTCCTTCTCATGAATCGATAGGGTTTTGGCGAAGAGCAAAGAGAAAAGATACAGATTTCCTCTTAGTTTTATGTAACCGATAGGTTCTCTAAGTGCAAAGGTCGCTGGGTCCACTCTCTCTCCCTCCGACAGTTAACAGAAGTGATAGTTGTTTGTGAAGCGCTAGCTGTAGCATTGTACACACGCGTAAAAGGTGATTCTGGGAACAGATGTCCTCTGGAGGGTGGTCTCAGTGGCCGGATGGGAAGACTGGCTGGGGGTGAAGCTTGGTGCCCAGTAAGGCACACAGGTCAGTGTACTGGGAGACGGTCAATCAACCGGTCTGATACGTTGAGGCATGACTAACCTTTAAGACAAATGCAGTGGCACGCTTTATTAACACTGAGGACGCAGCCGTGTCACTGTCGACGTGCCCGTGCCCCAACCTGCATCTGGACAGTCACCACAGGCGTCTCTGCACGCTTTAGAAGCTACTTTCAGAACTGGGAGAGTTTCCGAAGGAAGATGCTGTTAAAACACTTAGCTGGCTTGTTTACTACATACAGTCTCACTGTGTCGAGGACATAAAGTAAGAATGTAAATCTTCTGTGCAAAAGCTATCTCTGAGGCATTCAAAAGTAACAGACTTCTGTTTTTTGTTTTGTCTTTACCCTCGTCCTATCACAGAGGGTTCAAAGTCATCTCACACAGCAGAGGCAGCTGGACTGCTCCGTCCTCTGCTCATGTAATCACAGGGCTCCAGGGAAGGGATCCTCTGATCTTTGGACGTTTATAAAAAGCACCTAAGAGACCCTCAAACATGAATCCGTAGGAGCCCATGGAGCCTCCTTTGTAAAGCACTGTCGCATTCAGCCGGAAGCCTGTGGGGACCCCACGGCTCTCCCGCCCGGTGCTGGGCCCCCTATATGGGATGTCACAGGGAGGGCACCTCTCGGGGCTGCCTTTGTGGATCTGAGTCCTCAGACTATCAGCACATGCGGGACATCAGGACGGGACATCAGGAAGGACACTGGCCCACACCACTGACAGCAGGACTCAGGACCTCAGGTTCGGGAGGAAGCAGCCCGGTGCGGTCGAGCAGAAGGCTGGGGACACCGCGCCCGGTCGCGGCCCTGACGGCATGCGTCGCCCGAGCCCCTTCCAGGGCCCGAGCGCTGCAACCACAGATGTCGGTGGATGTGGCCAGTTGATGCAATGGTCCCCTCTCCTGGGGGCACCGTAGGAGCGTCCTCGAGAGGTCTGGCCGAGGCCACGCCCCTGGCTCACACTTCTCACCAAGGCTCTAGCCCCGCTGGTCTCAGCCGGAGGCGGCGGAGAGGCTTCCCCAGAGACCTGAGGCGACGTTGGAAGTGCAATAATATTGTGACACCTCAGAGAAGTGGAACAGGTAGCTCATTACCTGGGAGAGTAAGGGCGCCTGAGAGTCTTGTGGGAGGGAGCGGTGGGGATGGAGCTAGGCTGAGGAAAGGGAGCTGGCTGCTTCGACCACCCATCGGCACTGCAACCCCACAACCGACTGTGGTGATCAGAAGACGAGAGTCAGAGAAAGAGACAAGACAGGCAAGGGCGGCACTACACTCTGTGTCCTAGAGCCCCTCTCCCTGACAAAGCTCTACCCAGAGTCATGCTGTACCATCCGGGGGCAAGAACCAGTTCTGAGTCCTGCATTTATGTTTTTAAATCACATGAGATTCCAACAACAGGACTGTGTGTGTGTAAAGGAAATTACAAGCACTTACATGCAAAAAACACAGATGTACTTGCAGATAATGCAATCAGTTATTTCAGAAAGAACCAAAGAAGGATTCATGGGCCTTAATTCAAATGGGACCAAAGGGACGAGAGCAGGAAGCCTCAGGGAGGGTGCCACCCGGCCAGATCACTCAGGCAGGGGACAACGCGTCCCCCCACCAGGACGACCCTCAGATGGGTATTTCCTTCTGTGAAAACAACAGCACCACTGGGGGGGCGGGGGGCGGGCCATGGCCCACAGGCTGGCTCCGAGAGGGGGGAATGCTCACGTGACCTGATATGAGGACTAAAGTGCGCCTGAGAACACAGGCTCTCCTGACCTGGCAGGTGTCCCTAAGTGACCTGGGTGTGCAAAGGCCCCGCCAGAGTTCTAACAACTGTTGCAGTTCAACAGACCCAGAGACACGGGACGGGCGTGAACTGAGCTGACCGCAAATGGGACACCAGGCCAAGGGGTCCACAGGACCAGGGTCCCTACGGAGCAGCGCGCCTGCCCCGGCACTCATGGCGGTTCTGAGAGCAGTGGTCCAGAGCTGGTCTTCACCTGAGGACAGCGAAGGCCCCATTTTATAAGGAATACAAGGTGTGGAGGGGAGCAGTCACCGTGGCACAGAAGGGCCAAAGGCCTCCTCTAGGCCACACACTGAGTCAGCGGCACAAGAGGACACGGGAGACCCCCTCAACTGGGGCCCTGCCAGTAGGGGGAGGACCAAGAGGATGCGCCAGCACCTCCCTGTGGGAGGGGGTCTCCAGCTTGATCCCCACCTTGAGTCTGTGCACACGCTTGATCGTCTGACGGGATGAGTGTAAAATCCACCTAAAATTGCCTTTTGTTGTTGGGTTACCAGAGGTTATCTGCTGAGCGCTCCACGGCATGTTTGTCAAGAATGCACAGCAGACCAGAGTGAGGACGGCCACGTGCTTTTCCTATCTTAAAGGGAACGGACTGCACGTAATTGCTGAAGCCCCTTGCAACTCTGTTTTTCAATTAGCATCGATCACACTCGGTAAGATGAGCTGAAAGGCAAATGTGTGTTTAATGATGGAACACTCCAGGCCATTCGTCTTCTCCCCGAAGACTTGGAGCATCTGTTTGCTCGCTGGGAATAAGCAGGACTCCTCTCTCCCACAGAAATGATGACTGATGGATGGAACTTCCACAGAAGTCTAACTTGTTTGCTACGGCTTCTCTAATGTTACTGGGTGGATAAAAATGAATTCCTCACTAGCGATTTTTTTTTTAAACTATCAAATTAAATGTGTTCATCATGTTAGAGTATTTTCTTATTCCCAGCATAATCTGAGTGTAGAATTTTTGGACTAAAAAAAAAAGTAACTAGTTTATTTTGATACTCAAAGTTAGATTAAAAACAAACAACTCAGTAACTCTTCCCCTTAAGGACAAAAAGCTAACATCCAATGGGAAAGATAAAATAGCGGGTCATAGAAAATAAATGTTTCAAGAGCACCGCTCAGAAAAATAGCTGAGATTATATCCTGTAGAATTGGTCTATCCCTACTTAGAATGTGGTAACCCAGTACATTCTCCTCTTTAGTGCAAGAGTTCATTCCTTTCATAAATTTCCTGGTAGAACGTATGTAGCCCATTTGAATATTTCCCGTGATATGACGACATGGGGGCAGCTTTTCCCACTTCTGGACAGTTCTGGTTGTGAGAAAAATTATTTCTCCTGTTGAATTCAAGTTGGCTAAGGCCATTCTGGCTACTTATGCACTGACTGAAGGCATATTGTGTTTAAAAAGAAAGAAAGAAATTACACAACTAAATAATCCCTTTAAGAAGAATTGCTTGATAAGAAAATATTTAGGTCACACTTGGACTTTTTAAGATTGAAAATAAGTCTCCCCATTTCTTCCACTCACCTGTAACCCTAACAGTAAACATTTAGGCCAGGCTAGTTAAGAATGAATATGGTGACGTGGAAAACTAAATTAGAATTTTTAAATAATCTGGACATCCATGAAGCTTAATACCTAGCCAAGTCTTAGCTCTGCTGGATTATGCTAGCAGCTCCCACCAATCTTTTACTTAGACCATGAGCACATATAACAAAATACTTCATTTGAATTTTACCTTTTGTTTATTACCTAAAGAATGTGCCACCCTATTAATGAAATAACTAAAAAATAAGAAGTATGAACTGTGTGTTATGGAGGAAAAGATTTCCCAATGTTGCAGAAGTACCATTTCTAAACAAAGGCAACAATTTACAGAGAAGACAACTTCTCCATAAAATTCTCTCCTACCGAGGAGGAGAACTCCATGATTTTACTGCCAACACTGGGGTCACTTTAGACAAACCGTTTGTTTTGATACAGATGGTAACATTTAAAAAACAAGTGCGCTGAGCCACAGACACACTTGGGGAAAGTCAGACATGTTTCCATTAGTTTTTGGTCTCAAGCGTCTAATTATACCAGCCTGCTGAAACCATGACCACACAGACCAAATCTGGAAACATAACGCTATGCTTCATTCTACCTACATACAGTACCAGGGGACCTTAGGAGGATGAAACATAAAGCAATATAAACACTAGGATACTCTAAGTATACAAAATACTTCGTTTCTCCAAGAGAAAAACACAAATTTGACATTTTCCAAAATATTTATATGATAACTTGAGAAACTGAAGACAACTTCAGTGGTAAGGATGGAGGAGTTTGGAAGAGTCTTGAGCATTAAAAAAATCTAAATTTGAAGGCACTTACATTTTGCTATCTTCCAGCTGAAGAGGTAACTCTTAAAAGGGTATGGCACACGGCATACTTGTGACATTTTCCTCCAATTTTAAGATTGTGGTGTCAGCAACCCTTAAGACACAGCCTCCTGATTCTTGTTAGTGATCTCAAAGCCCTGCATTTCTTGAAGCCAAACACACATGCATGACCCCTGCAGGTCCAGCCTCTGGCTCCTTCCTAAAAGCTGTGGCCTATAGGGTCACCACTCTGAGTGGGGCCATGAGAAACTCCAACACCTGCCAGGGGGTCATGAAAGCCGCCGTGCAGGGACTTCTAAGGGCTCTGGCCAGATGGGAAATGTTATCCAAAGATCTCAAGGCAAACTCTCTTCTCTTTCTAAGTCACTGCCCCAGACTCTGTTAGGCCAATGTTCACATGGTCCCAACAGGAGTCTGAAAATGCTGATCCAGTTTTAGTTCTCAGGTTCTCAATCCCTTCTCAGAGCAGCATTCGCCTTCAAACGTGAGTCCAGAATGGCCACTTGGGTGGAAACTACCCCAGACCATGTGTGGACTGATTATAAAGGGTTTAGTTAGACGATCAAATACCCGTAGGTGCTCCTATCGCTGACAGAGTAGGTGATGAGTTCCTAAATGCTTTCTACATGAAACAGGGCTCTAAACATAACTTTCAGTTTTAAAATCTTTAAGGTACTAGAAGAAAGCATTTAGAGCTAGAAGAACCTCAGAGACCATTCAGCAGAAACCGCTCATTTCACCATAGAAGCTAACCACTTTGCCCCAAGTGACACGGTTAAGATTTGTGTGAGGGCTATAGGAGCCGTGGGCTCCTGGTACCCATACACTTTCTGGTATTAAGCTTGGTCTAACAACCTAGAAGGAAACTAGACAGTCATCGGGGTGCCTTAGTGTCTTCACTTCTGTTGAAATGGCATTACCTTGGAGACAGGCCCCCATGGGAGCAGTTGGTAGGGGAGGTCAGGGGGCTGGTCCGGCTGCTGGGATGTCGAGAGGGAGTCCGGCCAATGGTGTTGCTCGGAGAGCCCTGGGGGAAGGCAGAAGAGCTCCATCACGCGAGGGATAAATACAGGACACAGTTCCGCTTGCCCCTCGGCCCTTGAACCCCCGTGCAAATAAATGGGCAGATTCTGCATAATCAGGGTGATTTTTTTCCAGAATCATAAGGTCAGTTTTAAGTGCATACAAACCCAAAATGGATAACTGTCCTGCAGGCATTCCCAAAGCTGAGTGACTGCTGTCAGCTGGAGCAGACAGAGTGGCAGACACAACTGAGCATCTGCTCTACACGGGGACGGGTAAGTGGAGGCCACCAACCGTGACCCAAGCGCTCACCACACTGGTGTTACTGGAGTTCTTGAGGTGGTTATGCAGGAGTTTGGTGGCACCATCCTGGAATGTTTTTGGCAAGGCACCAAGTAACATGGTAAATTCAGGAGTGTTCAATTCAAACAGAGAGATGAGCACAATCTGTGCTGCCTAGAAACGGAAGAGATGGTTAATTTACGTCACGTACAATGGCCTGTCTTGGTCAAAATGCTCGTTAAAGTTGTTTTACTTTATTTTATTTATTTATTTATTTTGGCCGCACCACGCGACTCGCGGGACCTTAGCTCCCTGACCAGGGATTGAACCCGGGCCCCCAGCAGTGAAAGCACAGAGTCCTAACCACTGGACCACCAGGGAATTCCCAAAATTGTTTTCAAAAGAAATCTGTTTTGTATGAGTAGAATAAATAATAAGAGGACATCTGTGCCATAAAAAAAACAAACAGCACCGAGAGGAAATACCATCATCCACTATAAACAGCCAAACTTCAATATGGAAATCAGCCCTGGTTTCACTGAACACCCTGGCCTTGGATTTTACAACAGCACATTAACAATAAATTCCGGAAACTTTTTTCCTCTGCTGTCCAACACTAGGGACAAAGCTGGTGAGTACATCAATGAAACAATCAGAACATTTGAAAAGGCTTAAGATTGTCCATTCTAGTAAGTCAGAACCGGACAAGCTCCTAGCACACCCTGGAAAGAACAAGTTTCTGAACAAGCTACCACTGTGTTATCTTGAAAAACCACTTTTCCTAGCGACTAAGAAACGTTAGAAATAGAGTTCAAATACATCTGAAAAACTCCTACTTTTACATCTATGAATTGAGGACAGAGACAGTCTTTGGGAAGCAAACTAGATTTACATGGTACGAATTAAAAAGTTATTACTCTTCTGCCTTTTGGAAAATGTTCTACTTTTCTTTATTAGAGACAACATATGCTCGTAGTGGCTACAGCAGCAGAGTGGGGAAGAGCAAGCAGCTAGAACACCAGCAGTGAGACCCAGGCTTCCCCGGAAAGCTACATGCCTGCTATGGTGCTCGAGCTTCGAAAACAGTGCCCTCGGAGTTAGTTACAAGGGTTTTGATTTAGAAGAACTATTCCAAAAGAAAATTTTAGTTAGTACTAACAGGCATTTCTTACAAATTTCTAAGAGTCAAAAGAAAGGAAAACATATTATGAAAATCTTTCGACTAGAAGCAAACATTTATTTTTCCAAAGACTGTAATATTTAGGATTGCAGTAATTATCCTAAATTTTTTTCCACTATATAGAATATTACATAGAAACATGTTTGCTGAGAAATTTTTTGGAAATAAACACCCACAAAAAATCCCACTTCAATGCTTTTATAATGTTAAAATTAATTCTAGGTCCAGTTAATATAAAATTACTATTTTGCACCTGGAGAAGGAAAAAAACAAAATCCAAAGACCCAAATGTATTTAACCAAAATGAAAACTTAATTACAAATTTTGAAATATCAGTAGAATAACATATTTTACACAATAAAAAATTATCTTTCATAATGTCATAAGCATTTATTAAGCACAGCATTGGGCAAAAGGATCTTACTTTTACCCTTGACTTCCAAATATGGTCATTAATAGCCTCTCTAACCAAATTAAATCATAAGGGCCAGTGTGCTTTCACAAGACAGGCAAAAAACATTATTATTGATTGTACTAAAACACACATTTCTACATGTCATTATTGGAACAGTTTTAACAAATCGTTATCTGAAGAAATCTATTTCACCATCAATTTAACACACTGTTAATATGATTTGTATAAAAGCAAATTCCCCAAATCATGCAAAGTAACCTGTGCATTAAAAAAAATTTTATTAGATGTTGGAAAAAAATGCATGCAGAAAACACTGCACTTCAAAGAGAAGCAAAGAAGCAGACTTGAGTTTTGGCCAAGGGAAAAAAATCAGCATCGCCAATAAGAAAGTTGAAAATGCTGAAAATGGCATTAGAAAACTATTAAATGTATTATCACATTTTTGAATAGCATGTTTTTATGTGAAATGTGCCACTGTCTTTAGACCTAATTTCTTCCCAGAATGACAAGAAACCTGATACTAAAAATTTATTTGGGGTTTTCCATGAAGCAAATTATAAAACTGGTAGGATCTTTTAAGAACAAGAGGGCTGCAAGGTGACAGGCCTAGAGACTGTGCTAATTCGTGGCTACTTAACATTAGTGACTTTTCGTCATATGGGAAAAGAAAGCGCAGCAGACTTCAACTTCTACCCACTGAAGAACCTTCTCTCAATAACCCTAAAGTTGAATTTTGATAAGAAATCAAATAGAAAGACAGGGAATTCTGAAAATAACTCGTTGGACAGATGGTATGTGTGTGACTTATGCATATAAGTGAATATAATTTGTTTTTGCATTTTCCAAAATATAAAATGTAAATGATTTTATTAGTTTTCAAAAGTAACCCTTTGGCCTAAAGCTGTTTTCAAAGTAAAATCTTTTTCTGAAACCCAAGCTCCAGAAATGGATGGAAACTATCATTTAAGTATATTATTTTTAAAAGATTTCACATCAAAGTTTTAAAAGGAATGAGACTGTTATGATCCTGAAACATTTTATCTACAACTCTCTGTATCAGTGAGGAGTCTGAATACCAGAATGTCCAGGCAAGGATGACAACTGGGTTATATTTATTGTTACCATCAATATGCTCTCACTGCAGGAATAATTCCAAATATGGGCATGGGCTGGAGAGATTCATTTTAAAAAGCCTGGGGCAGAGCTCGTGTTCAATAATGAGCCCAAAACCAGAGGGTGTCGCTGTCCCAACTTGGAGCTCCTGCCCCACGTGAGGAAGGGCCATTGAAAAGCCAGACCAAACCAAAACCTCTGCTGCTGACGTTTTCTAACGGGCAACTCTGGGGCGACATACTTTAACGACCAAGTGGCGACCTAAAAGGAAATGACTCCCACTTGTGCCCCTACAGTAGAACTTGGGGGGTGAGGGTAAAAGGGCCTTCAAATCTCACCGCTAGTGTCTGAAAAGAACCTGCAAGCTATCGATGGCCTTGAATGCCATGTGCCTCACAGCAGAAAAGGATTCTTCCAGACAGGAGATCAATAAAACTCTGACAAATGTTTCAGTGTCAGTATTAATTATGGAGAACTTAAAATTTGGGGAGAGGGCTTTTTAAATTTATTAAACAAATATTACTGCTCCCTTCAGACTGTGATTAAAATTGCTTTAGAAAAACCACCAAAGAGAAGGTATTTCAAAACCTTCGGACATTTTAAATTTAGTATCTCTCCATTGCTATTTTGTTAAAATATGGTAGAAGCCTGTCTGCAACGTGGCTATTTCTTTGGGAAGGCAGTTAATCATAAAACATACCAAAACACAACATTTACACAGGTGCACGCACGCACGCGCACGCACGCTCTGGCTCACGTAGTATTATGTTAATTTTAGGGTTCTTCAAAATCTTCTGTGTCTTCACAAGGGTAATCAGGATTAACAATCTCAATGCAAACACTGAAGTGTCTTTTTGCAAGTTAGCACACAGTTTTAAATCTACCTGTTTACAATTTTCTTCCAAGTTTCCTTCTCCAGGCCCAGAGCAGGTGGAGGCTGACCTAGTGGGGAAATCCTCACCTATTCGACTACGCTGAAGCGGGGACGGACAAACAGGAAAGGGGTAGGGTTTAATCAGAGACAAGAAGCACGCGCTCAAAACCATGGTTATTGGTAAGCTGTACAGGTATTTGGCTTCTTTTCTAAAGTCATATATATAGAGAGAGATTATACAATCTAAAAGTCTGTGAATAATAACGGAACAGTAACAGTATCCTTAAGAATAATAACAGGAACTGCCAATGTTAAACCACCATCATTGGCTAAGTCCTTCATAATCATCACAACGCCTCCTGGAAGTAACAGTGTTCTTGCAAACAGATCAAAATGAGACTTGAGCGAGGCAGTCATATTCAGCTGAAGTTCAAATCTTATTTGATGGTAAAACTCTGAGCTTTTAGATTAGGACACGCTGCCTATGTATAATCAGAGATTTAAAATTTTTTTCAAATAGAAATGTCGACTTTTGAAGGCTATTTATATACACTTTTCCTGCTCCAGGCAACAGCACCTTTATAATCTCTAATTTTCTTTGCCATGCCTTTACTTCCCGCCTTTCTCAAAACAACATTTGGCGGCTAATAAATCTGCTAGTTCACTTGACAAAGCAGGTGCTCAATGTTAGAGAATCACGTATGATAAGGGAAACATACAGGGATTCTGAACCCTAAAATATAAACATACCATTAAAATTTCTATTGTCATTACCGCATTCCCTTTGCCTGATGGGAAAAAAAAAATCTTCCTAATGCTGGAAAAAATTTGGACCAGCAGCAAAACCAAAGCAACCCTCAAGCAGTAATAGCTGAAGCTACAACAACAAACAGAGTAGTATCTATCTAGGTTTTTATATGCTTTATTGCAGTTGGGCCTCCCAACAATGCCTAAAGCAAATATCATGATTCCCATTTCATGGATAATAAACAAGGATTCAGAGGTTAAACTACTTGTTCACACCGCTAAAAAGTAGCAGAGGCAGAAGTCAACAGAGGTCAACTCTAGAATACACTGTATTATCCTAATACGGACACAGTGCATTAAGAAAGGTCTAGTGATTTCTCCAGAGAAGATATACAGGCTGCCAACAAACACATGAGAGGATGCTCAACATCACTAATCATTAGAGAAACGCAAATCAACACTACAATGAGGTATCACCTCACACCAGTCAGAATGGCCATCATCAAACAGTCTACAAACAATAAATGCTGGAGAGGGTGTGGAGAAAAGGGAACCCTCTTGCACTGTTGGTGGGAATGTAAACTGATACAGTCACTATGGAGAACAGTCTGGAGGTTCCTTAAAAAACTAAAAATAGAACTACCATATGACCCAGCAATCCCGCTACAGGGCATATACATGAGAAAACCATAATTCAAGAAGAGTCAAGTACCACAACGTTCACTGCAGCTCTATTTTCAATACCCAGGACATGGAAGCAACCTAAGTGTCCATCAACAGATGAATGGATAAAGAAGATGTGGCATGTGTATACAATGGACTATTACTCAGCCATAAAAAGAAACGAAACTGAGTTATTTGTAGTGAGGTGGATGGACCTAGAGTCTGTCATACAGAGTGAAGTAAGTCAGAAAGAGAAAAACAAATACCATATGCTAACACACATATATGGAATCTAAAAAAAAAAGATTCTGAAGAACCTAAGGGCAGGACAGGAATAAAGACGCAGACGTAGAGAATGGACTTGAGGACATGGGGAGGGGGAAGGGTAAGCCGGGATGAAGTGAGAGAGCAGGACGGACATATATACACTACCAAACGTAAAATAGATAGCTAGTGGGAAGCAGCCGCATAGCACAGGGAGATCAGCTCAGTGCTTTGTGACCACCTAGAAGGGTGGGATAGGGAGGGTGGGAGGGAGACGCAAGAGGGAGGGGATATGGGGGTATATGTATATGTATAGCTGATTTACTTCGTTATACAGCAGAAACTAACACACCACTGTAAAGCAATTATACTCCAATAAAGATGTTAAAAAAAGAAAAAAGTAAGGTCCAGCGTATGTCTGTGTAGTTTGGTCAACACAACTCTCAGGACTCCCATACTTAAAAGATGGAAAAGGTTACTCTGGGAATAAAGCAGGCCAGTTAAAGCTGGGTGGGGCTTTTCCATCCATCCCAGTCAGTCCCAGCCAGGCAAGCGCGCCTCCTGACGACTGGGTCGTGTTTTGGTTTAGGTTGTGTTTCCTCCCTCCTCAACACCTTAAATATTCAAACACCCGACTCCCTCTGAGAGGAAACACCCCAGAACACTGACATAAAAAGAGAAACAAAATATCAAAAACACTGAAGTCAGTGAATCAAGAGTTTTGTCAGCTTAAAATGTGTCTAAAGTTGTTTCCCAAATAGGAGATATACCGAGGAGGCGCTGCACTGCCTGCAAACTTCCCGAGTACTGTTTGTATAAAATTAATATTCTCTAAGGATAGGGTCAATATGAGAGTTTACTGCATAGATTTGAGACTGTAGGGCTCTTCTAGTATTTAGAATGTAACCTTGCCCTACTCTTAGGAAATTAAGTCAGCACCAACAGGAGAACTTGGTTCATGATCAGAAAGTGCTTTTCTGATCATGAAAATCACCAAGATTTCCCTAGCACCTGATACAACCTTTTAATAACTGCAAATTACAGGCAAGGCAAAACATATGTCTACTTAGAAGAGATAAGCAAGCAAATCTTTAGTGCACTAAATTATCCAGATGAAAATGCTGCCTGTTTTCTTTCCTTGCAGATTTAAAATAACAGTGATGACAATTTAAAATCTTAGCACAGAGTGATATATACCATATCACAATTTCTAAGCATTTTAATTTACTTAGGCACTATATTCATTTAGACAATCTTTAGAACACATCTCAAATTCTTGGATAAGGCGGGTGCATCACTGACAACAGCATGTACATTTATATAAATATCCAGTGGATGGAACCACAAAACAGAGCATTTAAATAAAAGCGGCTCTATCGCCAGGAAGGATTCACCTGTATGGGGCAAAAGAACACGTATTTGAATACTGTGCTTTAACGAGCCTATCCTAGTGAGTGCTCGATGGATACAACTGAAAGCCAAACAATCAAATCCACGAATATCTTCGAGGATGAAAAAAAAATTTCACCGGGTGCTCAGAATGCAGAGATGCACCTGCTAACATGAACCTCATTACAATTTGCATAGTTAGGTAAAAAAGCTCCCTATTCAGGTAAGAGCTAAGGAACTACCGAATAACTAACTATGGAAGACTCATGCCAGGCCGCCGAAAACCAAAGCCTTGGTAGGCAGAGCGTAAGGTGGGCCCCAGGGTCCCCGTCTTCTGGTGGGTAAGCCTTACAGCCCTTCCCCAGGGTGAGCGGGACTTGCGCATGTGATGGACTTCACTCCCATAATTACGTTACATGGCAGAAGGGGTTCTGCAGGTATAATTAAAGTCCCTCCCTAATTGGCTGACTTAAAGGGCAGATTATCCTGTGTGGTGATAATCAGGTGAGCCCCTTTTAAAGAGGCAGAGAGGTTAAAATGAGAGTCTCCTGCTGGCTTCATTTTAATTTATCTTTCATTTTTGACGAATAGTTTTGCTGAATAGAGATTTTGGGTTTTTTTGTTTGTTTTTTTGCGGTACGCGGGTCTCTCGCTGTTGTGGCCTCTCCCGCTGCAGAGCACAGGCTCCGGACGCGCAGGCTCAGCGGCCATGGCTCACGGGCCCAGCCGCTCCGCGGCATGTGGGATCCTCCCGGACCGGGGCACGAACCCGCGTCCCCTGCATCGGCAGGCGGACCCTCAACCACCGCGCCACCAGGGAAGCCCTCTCTTTGGGTATTTATCATTCATTAATTCACTGAAAATACTTACTAAATGCCTACTTTGTTTTACAGGTCTTGTGCTAGGTGCTGAGCATGCAGGGTGAACAAAAGCGGAGAGGTGGAGGAGGCACGGGGAACGGCAGGGCCAGGCCTCGCCCTGAAGACACCCAGGGCCCAGGCTGGGCCCCGAGAGAATTAGCGGCAACCAGGTCAAGACTACGTCAGCAGCCTGTGTGCCTGAGGTTCAGTCCCAGGGGAACGGTCTAAACTGATGGGCCTCAACACTGCATTAAAGATCAGCCAAGAGTGGAAGGAGCCCCGACCAGACACAGAGCAACGTCCACGCTCCACTCTGTACCAGTGAAGTCAAGTGACTGCGGGGAGAGCACTGCCATCTAGGTTAGTTTTCATTGCAGCCAGGACTGAGAACTACTGACGTAAAGCTTTTCAGCTACCTCTGAGGGGCCGGGATTACTGTCCCGGAGGCCAGGTTCGACCTCAGCCTGAAGGTGGGGTGTTTGGCAGTCCTCACAATGGGGAAGGGGAAGACGTGCGGGCAGACACTGGAGGCAGTGTTTTGATGCCCCAGGCTAGATAACTCAAGGAAAAACATTCCTCTAGTGTCCTGATTAGAAAGGTTAGGACAATAAATCCGAGCTCAAATGTTTAATGTGCATGTCCAGAGAAAGTAGCCATAATGACCAAAGCTGGCTGTTCCCATACAGGCCCTAATCATGATAATAACGTGCATGTCTAAAACATCTTCCAGCCCCATGGGAAGGAACGCTTCAGTAACCTTCAATTACAAAAACACATACTCATATAGACACACGTACTCAACGTGTTATGACTAAAGATAGGAAGTTGTACTTGGGCTCTTGTATTTCTTGGTTGATCTGTGACTTTGAAAACTGTAACACAAATATCTTTCTGACGTTCCAATCAACCAAATCATGCCACCACCTCCCAAGTCCCAAAGAGGCTTAATGGTTAAATTAAAGGTTGCCAGTGAAATGCTCTTTCAATAAATATTGAAACATTTTACAAACAGATCATAAATCAAAAATATTATTTTACTATTTACTATTAGAACAGTAATTTTGAATGAGTGCTTTAATAAAATTCATCCTTGTTTCTTTGACCTTGGACAACTTAGTTTATTACTGTACAATGGCTGGAGAATTACACTGGCTGTGACCTTCCCAAAGAAACCCTGCAGGTGGTTCTTTGGTTCCCTTCCTTGGATTCCATTAGAGCAGGAGCTAGGTGTTCAGGGGCATTTGGAACCACAACAACCTCGCTAACTACCTCTTGGAATCATCCTTAACCCTGCCTCGACCCAAGTGGTCCACGTTACCAACTCTACCCCAAGGCCAAAGGACTATTTTGGCACGGATGGCGGTGGAAGGAGTATACTACGGGGAAAAAAGAAAAGGAAAAAAAAAAAAGCAAGGTTCATGATTACATACAAATAACCAAAATCAAGTACTTTTAGTCTGAAACCAGAACTAAGAAATCTGGTTTTTATCAGTAACTTTGAAAGGCTAGCTTGTTTATATATAAAGTAAAAGAACAATGGCCATGTGTGAAACTCAAGTGTAGAAGAACAGGACACTGACAGGAAGAGAATAATAGAAACAACGAAGAGAGTGATAACTTACACTTCCTGTGTGCTTATAACCTGTCAGGAATGGATCATGCTTTTAACATATACGAATTCATCTTCATAGTAGTCCTAAGGCAGAATACTACCTAAGAATAGAAATAACAGGGTCCCGTGCTCCCTCCACTGTGTTATATGCCTTTCAACGTGCCATTTCAGAAGAAAATAGCAAATATTTCTCTTCAGGTGATTGAAAAAAAAAAAAAAAAAGCAACAACACAACATCTTGGTATCAGGGTGTCTCCCATGATACAAGATTTCAGATTTTCATTTTGATCTTCAAAGGCTGCAACTAGACGGAGCTGGAGGGACAGGAGCAGAGCCTTGGTTTCCTAGAAAAGGAGCGATAGTGGTTTGCGTGTAGGCTTGTGGGTGGTTTACAAGTTCCCATAAATGCCTCTTCGTGACACGTGCCTAAGGACATACCTTTCTCACGTCTGAACTCTTTGGTTCTGTCGTCCAGGTTATAATTCTAGAAACAGCAAGCCTTGTCTCACTAGAGTTTATGAAATCTGTTGGGTCCATCTGCCTAGCGAGAGACTCGATGTACTTCAGGATTGCAACTTTGACCTGAAAGATCCAGCAATTATAAACAGTAGGTACACTTTATAAATCTTTGAACAGAACTCTTAACTGGTGCTCAGAGAAAAGAACACACTACTGAGGGGACACCACCTTTCTCCTGGATTTATGTTCCTACATGCAGGGGCCCTCCAGCAGTGAAAAAGCATGAGATGACTGACAGGGAAGCTTGGGAACAGAAGGGAGGCCTGCAGCCTAATCCCCTTCCCTCTGTGACTGCCGGGCCTGCAGAGAAGGCAGGCTCTGCTCCTCACAGACGCCGCAAGACACGTGCCGGGCAGGAGCCCCCGCTGGGGTGAGGGGTGGAGGCACCAGGGTGACCTCCAGCTCTGCCACCGACCACGGGGCAAGTACAACTCTGTGTGAGTTTTATTTTTCAGCCACTCTAGGCCAGGTCTTGCAAGGCAGCACTGAAGGTAATTCAATAATTACCTTCAATAATTCAATAATTCTGCTCTAACTTCCCCACCAAGGTCTCACTTGGTTTTGACATCAGGAGAAAAGGGTTATTATTTATTGGGCCTCTCCTAAAAACCTCAGCAAAATTAGTGATCAAAGAACAGACAATGTACCTGATGTCATTCAAAGGAGCACATCCTCCTTCAAATACCATTAGTTCATTCTTATAGGTATGATGTTTATAAAACATGCCAATTCATTTTTCATGTGTTACGACGTTAGTATTAAAAACATTCCAATAAGATACCTATTTTAACACATCAAAATTCTCTACATTAAATATTAATGTGAAACACTGTAATAATGCCCAAATGTTGATAGGGATGTAGAGCAACTGGAGTTCTCAGACACCGCTGGTAGGAATATAATCTGACATAACCATTTCGGCAGTTTAAAATAAAGTTAAGCATGTCCCTACCCAATAAACCAGCAACTTCTCTACTATGTACTGAACCAAGAGAAATGGAAACATGTTGCTTACAGCAGATTTACTCACAACAGCCAAATATGAGTCATGTATAAACAAGTATATTTTAAGCAAATTTGACTTCTAGAGGTTGAACTATAATGACAAATAGTTACCGACCTTGAGGTTAGGAGTTTGGGTTTGATCCACAATAAATCTCATCAAAATGTTAAATTGCTGATCAAATGGAAAGGAGTCCCTAGGTTTAAAAAAAAAAAAGTATTTTAAAAGAAAGACTTATTACAAAAAACAATGTAAAATCATATAATAAACAAAAATACACTATTATAGATTCCTCTAACATATGTAAAAAGCAAGCATGTTTATATTTTTTAAATATTACTTTTCATTTCATGTAAATACTAAAGTAATACACATTACATAGAAAACTTATTTCTTTTTTGTTTTGATTTTTGTTTGGCTGCACCGCATGGCGCACGGGATCTTAGCTCCCGGAACAGAGATGGAACCCGGGCCCAGTGCTTGAGAGCACCGAGTCCTAACCACCAGACCGCCAGGGAATTCCCTAGAAAATTTAGAAAAGGGGAAATCTTGTTAAAAGTCTTGAAACACATAAACTGAGCAATGAATGTCTGCTGGCCTTCTTGGGATCTGCTCGTCTTCTTTCCAGGTACCTTTCGGAATACTGCTCACATGAGAAACACTTCCATCGCCCAAATCTAACGTTTACATCCCGATGAGGCTGCTTGCAGCTGCCCTTGCTGAAGCTGCCTGCACAGCTCCTGGGGTCCTCGCTGGGTAACCGCCCGTAAGCTGGCTTTGTGCGGTCACCACAGAAGAGCGCCCGTGGGACACTCACCCAGAGACACCCCTCTCCAGCTACAGACACACACAGGAGCCTGGGACCCTAGGAGCCCCACTCCGGCTCCACTTCTCGCCTGTGACTCATCTCATTTCTCGTGGTCCTCTCACATTTTTGATCCAACTGAGTAACCCTGAGGGCTCTTGGCGAGCGAAAGTCAGCGCCCTCTCCCTTAAAAAGCCACAATTACTAGCATGAGTTTACAATTGCCTGAAGGAGCCCTTGTGCCTAACGCAGAGGTCCCTTCCATGCTAACAGGAAAGATAATGCAACGCAAAGATCTATTCCAATTGAGGCTGAGTGACTGCATCACTTTCTTTTAGACTCCCTCAGAGACGATTCTCAGTGTACGTAAGGATAGTAGAAAGAAAAGGGACGCAGGTTCAAATCTTTCAGATTACAGAACTGATTTGAAATTTAAATGAAATAATACAAGAAAAAGATAAAGTGTGTGGCACGTACTGTTACTAGTAGTACCACCATCATAATTACTAATAAAAAGTAAACCAGACCAACAGCACATCCTTTTCTCCCACATCTATTGGTATCCAGGAAGCTCTGAGGACCACCTCTGGAAGCAAAGCGCATCTTAGTATATATGATTTAAGTGACTCATACTGGCCACACATCAAAGAAACAAACCACACACAGAACACCTCTCCTTTCTTCTACAGCAAAGGGAGGATGGAGAATACATCTGAGCAATGGGTGTATTTAAGCTGGAGCTGCGCCCTGCTGTCGAGCGCAGCCAAAGGAAAGGAAACCGAGGCAGATTCACAATCAGTTCTATCACCTGAGGAACAGCTCTCAGCCACCACTGAGACGCCCTCGGTACTCACAATCCTAGATAAGCTGAAAGAGCTAAACATCCCAGCTGCCGAGAAAAAGGGACATATGCTTTGGGGACCTAGGCCAGGGAATTCCCCAGAAGAGGGTTCTTAAAGGAATGAGGCATCCAGGAAAACTAATAGGAGGGCACAATTATTTCCCTTAATCACCAAAGATCAGAAATATAATCGTAATATTTCCATCATCCCTAAAAATCTGAAATGGATCTTCTGTCATTCATAAATTCACCTAAATTAAGGAAGCAATCTACAGGCTAAAGTCTGGCTTACAAATGTTTTCCTTGGCTTTCACAGTGTCATTTTAAAAAAATATATCTTGGAATATCTTGCCTTAATCCATATTTCTGACCTTTCTTGAAAAGCCTGGACCACTGGGCCCACATCCCCTGTGACCACAACTCACCGCAGCTCCCCAGCCTCTCGCGTAACAGCCCTGCTGTTTACATCGCTCGTGTATCATCAGCTGCATCAGCTCAGCCTCTCTAGTCAACCTCTGGCCAAACTGTGAGGAATCCACTGGTGTAGAGGACTGTCCCCCAACTGCACTACACTTAGTCACCCACAGGAGGGATGGTGCCTGAAAGCCTTACTGCAAATACAGTACATTACAGTGAGTCCACTGAAAATCTAAAGGGAAATCTACTTGGATAATAAAATTCTATAGCAGCACAAATTACACAGATTTCCAGGGTCGGGGACCAAAAGAAAAGCTGGCATCACAGTGTAGAGGAACAAATGTAGGCTTGGCAGCCAGAGACATCTAACAGATGCAAGCGCGGGGGACAATGACGGGGCAGTGTGATGCCCTCCACACTCTCCCGCAGGCCACACAACAGAGTGACAGCCGGCTCTCCTGGATGCTGGCTCCCGGTCTGCCACGTGCAGGAAGTGGGGCTCCGGGTGTGTCAAGGTGCTCTCTGTTTCCTAATTCTATAATGAAATGAGAAAGGTCCTTCCATTTTGACAATTCTATGATACCTACTCATATCCCAGTTTGCAGTAACGGGTCATATAAAAGTTACTATGCTGATGATGATTTTCTGAGTGACCTGGAGACATCTGTTTATTCTTTTAAAAATTCAGCAGTCTGACACATTCCCCTCCGTCATCCACCAAATCACAACCAAGACATTACTGCGAACCATCTTCTGAGATCCTTCAATTTCTATCACTCGTGTGTCGAGGATTTACTATTGCACAGGCAAAGGTCAGAAGTTTGTTTCCAAACAATAATGGCACAGAGTCAGCTTTTTTACACTTTTTCTGAGTCTCAGTAGCTTTTCTTTTCTCATAAAGGCCAGATGGGCTACAAATATTGTAAGTGTGTTATCATCTCTAGCCAATGAACTGTTAATAGAAACTATTCCTGGATGAACAGGAACCCTATACCACACATGAACAGAAATATTCCTCGTGTGCCTTACAAGAGGCTGAAGTCGTAAAAATACTAAGGTCTTCAGAAGGATGCTCATAAATATTCTAAAGTGTTTTTTAAAGAGAAGAGAACCAATTTTCAATGTTTTTTTTCCTTTGTTTTACATTTGTCTTAGGCATTCACAAAAATAATGTCAACTCGAGGAAGATATGGGCATTTCATCTCATGGATTGTTGGAATATTTCAACATATATGTTAATAAGAGAATGTGGGAATTAAGTAAGAAAGTAGATATTCAACTGGGTGACAAAAGCCACAGGTAACAAAATGACAAGAAACCACCTACAAAGACTCTCTTAGTATCAAAATGGTCTAGTGCCCCCGCCCCACCAGTAGACATTTTCCCAAAGAGGACATACAAATGGCCAACAAGTACATGAAAAGGTGCTCAACATCACTAATTACTAGAGAAATGCAAATAAAAACTACAATGAGGTATCACCTCACACCTGTTAGAATGGCCATCATCAAAAAGACAAGAGACAACAAATGCTGGTGGGAATGAAAATTGGTGCAGCCGCTATGGAAAACGGTATGGAGGTTCCACAAAAAAATTAGAACTAGCGAATTCCCTGGTGGCCTATCGGTTAGGACGCAGCACTTTCACTGCTGTGGCCCACGTTCAACCCCTGGTCAGGGAACTGAGATCCCGCAAGCCACGTGGCGCAGCCAAAAAAAAGAAAAAAAAAAGAAAAAAAAAAATAGAACGACCATATGAGCCAGCAACCCCACTGCTAGGTATATATCCAAAGGAAATGAAATCAGTATCTCAAAGAGATATCCGACCCCATGTTCACTGCAGCAAGTGAACCCCATATTCACAACAGCCAAGACATGGAAACAACCTAAGTGTGTTGATGGATGAACGGATAAAGAAAATGTGGTGTACATATAAATGGAATAGTATTCAGTCATAAAAGAGAAGGAAATCATGCCACTTGTGACAACATGGATGAAACTTGAGGGCATCGTGCTAAGTGAAACAAGCCAGATAGAGAAAGACAAATACTACATATCACTTATATGTGGAATCTTAAAAAAAAAAAAAGTCAAACCCATGGAAACAAAGAGTAGAATGGTGGCTGCCAGAGCCTAGTGGGGTGAGGGAAATGGGGAGATGTTGGTCAAAGGGTACAAACTTCCCGTTACAGTTACAACACTTGCTAAGAGAACATATCTTGACTGCTTTTACCACATAAGCAACAAAAAATGGTAATTATGTGAGGTGAAGGATGTGTTAACTGACACTGCAGTAATCATTTAGCAATATACACATGTATCAAATGCTCACATTATACACTTAAAACTTACACAATGTTGCATGTCAGTTTTACCTCAAAAGGTGGGAAAAAACGATCTTGCCCCCAAACACTTGCCTTGTGACATCGAGAGCCTTCTGAACTTTCGCTTGCACAGATCCAAGCAAATCTGCTCCCATTTTCTTAAGCAGTTGTGTGAGAAGAACAAAAAGCCAGTCTTGCAAGTCATCCTTATGAATTATTATAAAATCCACAAGAGTCTCCAAAAACATACTGAAAACCTAGACACAAATGGAAACCAAGTATTTCACATATTTAATTCATGATTTCCTCCCAAGTCTCCAAAATGATAATGCCCATCTTGGCTTTGTCCAGAATCATAACTGGGGTTGACACTGTCCACAACTGGACATGGCATAGGAGGCAGACGCAGTAACAAGAACAGATAAAGGAAAAGGGGTCGGAACTTACTCTCTGGTGTGAATTCCACCGCAAACCAGGCCATGCAACGAAACAGATTCCATGTTAGTCCACAGTGAAGTCATACAAGTTTCATGCAGTTTCTTAAAAGGCCTGAAAAGGCTACACACTGACGAAATAACTCTCCCCTCCCTCTACATGCCTTTAAAATTCAGTACAGAGAGAAATTAACTTTGCTGAAAATATGAGTCTAATCCTGGAGGTCTTTCCTTCCTTTCCTTTCCTTTTTCCTTTCCTTCCTTCCTTCCTTCCTTCCTCCCTCTCCCCCTCTCTCTCTCTTTCCTTTCTCTCTCCCTCTTTTTCTTTAAAAAACCTTTTAACCATCATAATTCTATACTATTATTGCTCATCACCTAGCATTCAACAAAAACTATTACAGGATGAGGGGAAAAAAAACTTGCATATGTATTGCTTTTCATTTCAGTCATCTATTTTGATGTATGCCCGGTCAGATATTATAAAGTATTATCTTTATGAAAAGATATTACAAGAGCCATACCAATCTTTATAAAAGATTATGGCTTGGGATGAAAGACACCGACAGTTGACATAATCCTCACGCTGCTGTGTGATCACCACTGCTCCCTACGGTGAGACAGAGCTCACGGTGGATCACCCCTGAACCAGTCTCAGAGAGGTTAGCGGTGGCACTGCGCACCCTACTTGGTAAATGCGTCCTGCTCTCCTGGGACAACCCGGCTATCGCAGACCTACTCAGTTCTAGCTCAGCAACATTAACCACCAGGGGTCTCCCGTGAGACAGCTCAGAAAGAAGTCAATGAGCCCCAGCTGTGGGATTCCTGGCTTAGCACAAAGGCAGCTAGCAAATATTTACTAAACTGAGACCTGCAAACTCACTGTACAAGAGCCTTCTGATGGAAACAAATTTCCTTCTTTATCCTCACATTCTGGTTCTGAATCAGCAATCTAGAGGTGACAGGTAATAGAAATTTCATCAATGTCCAAATCCATCTAATATCCCTGATGCTATACGTCTTACAAACCTTATGCTTATGCTTTAAATCTTACTGCTTTTAATACTATCTTAGAGAAAATCTTGATAATTATATCTTTGGATATCTACCTGGTCCTTAAACTTAACGTTTGTGAATGTCAACCTTGCTGTGAGGGTCATAACAGGAATTTTAAGACATGCTTTAAGACCAATATTGAGGAGAACTGTTGCCCCCGCCCCAAAAAGGAGCACCCCTGCATTCATTCTCCTATGCTCCCGTGAGCATTTCAAGAGGCAGGGAGGGGTCCTGTGTTGTTTTCTGTATCCCTAGCCCAGAGTGGGTGCTCAGTGAATGCTGAATGACTGCACGGATGGATGGATGATTGACACTTCACGGACAATTCCTGTGAGGACGAAAGTGTAGGAAAAGAAGGGGGATCACAGTAACTGGCTAGACTTTCTGGCCACCACAGATTTCTTTCTCCCAGGAGGATTTATTTAGAAGAGGCCATTTTTACTAGGAAAATGATAGTGTAAGACAGTTAAGTCTTGCACATCAAGCATTTAAGATTTGCTGGTGCTGATTTCTGGTTCCCTCAATTTCTACTTTAGTTTCTGTCCTTTACCCTTTAACTTTCCCGATATCTTCATTCCTCTGTTTTTTCTTTCTCTAAAACCATCGAACAGCAACAGCCTGCAAAGCCTTCCTCCCAAAAAATGGTATTTATTTACAATCTAAACTCCAAGTGAACTTTTGTCAAGGGTCCCGCTCTCAGCTCCACTCCTAGAAAGGGCCTGTCCCTCACTCCTGGGTGCTCTCCCCTCAGCAGGGAGTCCTTGTCAAAAGGCAGTCCTCCTCCGGTCCCCAGGAGGTGTAGGCACCAGCTAAGTGACCACCACCCAGCAAATTCTTAGAGGCGGCAATTCTATTGGTGTCTGGAGAAATACTTAATGTGGTTCTTCAGTAAATCCATTTTATAAATGCTTCCATTTGTCTATCTTGTCCCATATAGACAAATTCTACATGGGTACCCCAGAAAAAAAAAAAATTACATAACTTGATTATTTTCTTCACTACTGTAACTTTTTTCAGGAAGGCATTATATTATAACACACTGTTACATCCTAGCACCCAGCCCACCGTTTGGCTAAGTATGCAAAAATATTTGCTGAATAAGTAAAAGACTACATCTCATTCTCTCCACGGTAACCCTTACTTGAAACACACTTTATTTAACTTGATGTCGTATGGACATTGGAAGTTTCTAAGAATTCTGTTTTCAGAAGCCATAACAAACTATTGCTGAAATTGGGGTTCAGTCTGTAAGGTCTACACTGTGCTGCGGGTCTGGTATCCCACTCTGAAGTCGTGTATTATGCGGCCCACACAGACATGCAGAGAGGAACACAAGTGGGCAGGTTCCCCAGACCTTACCTTGCTGTGAGGGTCAGCAAACATTCGGGTGAAAATCTCACACAATCTTTTCAACTCCACCCGACTAGAGGAAACAAAACAGAAATAAATAAATTTAATATTTAATAAGCCCGTACTGAAATTAGTTACAGCTTCTCAAAATCCTTTTATTTCGTTCCACTACATAAATTTTATATAATTTTTATATAACAAAGTCCTTTCTTCACAAATCAATTATCTAAATTTTAATTTATGATGGAACTGCACAGGAATAAAAAAATCACGATCATCTTCCTCTCATTCTAAAATGAAACTGACTCTCAGAGCGTGATCACCTGAGTTCACACATGTGGGCGTGGCAAAGCCATGAGCCACATCCCGCTCACCTCGTTGCAGGTGTGTTTCCACCACCACAAATGAAAGGCAACGGGATCAACTAGGAAAAGCATGTGCTTCGGGGTCAGACAGACCTGGATTTTAATCTCAGTTCTGCTAGAGCCAAAGTACTCTGATATCTTTGTATCCATTTCAGTGAACTGCTAAAAGGATTAAAGAACACACCCTACCTGCAACCGTGCCTGAGACAAAGCAAACACGCATTTCACGTCGGTGCCCCCGTGACTTTTCTTACCCTGAACTGTACTACTGAATCCCATTTCTGCTTCGAGGTTTCATTAGAAAGACTCACCTTCTTCCCCAAATCATCCCTCTCAGGTTGGGTGATCCTTTAACATTGCTAACAATGAAATCTAGATCAGACCAACGCTAATCAACAGATTTCGAGAGATTATTCAATGGATACTCGGTGAACACTAAGAATCAAGAAACTGGGGCCACGAGAATTGAGCAGATTCTTGACGAATGATGACAGCAAATCCTTTTTTCTGTTTTTTGACAGGTCACTAGAGCACCAGAGAGGACCTGCACTTCAGAGCGCATGTGGTGAAACTTCTCCTGACGCATGCACAGAAGAGAACAAGGGGGGCCAGGGGGTGGGGAGGGAAGGCGGCAGGAAGGAATAAGGCAGGGGCCAGACTGACTGGACAGCTGCGCTTGAAGCCCAGTGATTCATCAGTCAATGCTCCCGTGGCTTTGCGGAGCCATCCATGACCACAGACATTTATCCAGTCTCACCACACAGCTTTAAAAAAAGTTACCCGAAGAATATAATATAGTGTAGTTCAAACATCTCTGTAATTTTGAGATCCATCTTATAAGTAATGACCTATTAGTGCTGTCATGGTTTAATAAGCAGCATTTCTTCTCAGATATAAAATAATGGTGTGTCAGTGGTGCCTTAGATTTGAGGAAATATGGTCTAAACACGTATTTTTGGTATATGTAATACACGCTCATTTTAGAAAATTTATGAAATATAGAAACAAAGAAAAAAGCAAAACTAATCAATTCTAAAGCTGAAGAGTGCTTCAGAGTACCCGATTGAGCACCTCTCTACTCTGCATGTTTATAAACTATACCTACGCCTGTGGATCAAAACACTCTAGACTGAGGCTGGTATCATTTTACCCGCGACTCTAAAGTGTAATAAACCGTCCCAACCTGCAGACCTGTTTTACTTTTGACCTAAATTGCAAACTGTACCGAGATTTCTCAAATAACACCTAATAGACAAGTGTAAGCCATAGGGGACCAAATGCTTTCTAAACCTAATCAGTTACAAAGTGTTTGCTGGATATTTCAAATTCTCCGGAAGGCAAGGACCACGACTTAGCCCTCCCAGCACCTTTAGTGCCTGCCCCAGCGGCTGGAATTCCGTTAAGAACTCCCGAGATGACGGGAGCCCGGGTAAGGCCCGGGAGGGCAACACGGGACTCAGCCTGAGCTCACAAGCCTGGCCTCCTGCCCTCACCTCAGTGTTCTCTGGCTCTTCAGCAGGTTCTGCAGGCCCAGGAGCCCCTCCTTCCGCTCGGACCAGTTGGAGCTGGCGCAGTGGTTGAGTACCTCGGCCACATCCTCGGTCTGGCGCAGGTAGTGGGGGATGCCCCCGTTCCGGGAGCTATACGAGCGCTCGGAGCACACGCTGGACGCGTCGCTGTTGGCGTCGTCGTCGGAATACATCCCGTACGGCTCATACCTCCTCCTCACGGGCTTCTTCTGCCAGATCCAAGGACGGGTCGGGGGAGACACGGACAGGTGGCGTGAGTCTCACCAAACAAAACCGACGACAGAGAGCTAAACGTAGACACACACAGGCACATGCACCGCCCTTTCCCTGCGCTTACAGATGAGGGGAGTAAAAACAGAAAAGCAGACGTAGGGTGAGTAACAAGCAGAGCAGCCCACAGCACAGAGGAAAGAGCACGATCTCTAGCGCGGTGCATGGCCTTCTCAGTAAGACAGACTGGCTGTGTGACTTCAGAAAGCCTCCTCATCTGTCTGCTTCAGTTTCCCCATCTTTGAGATGACAACGATTATCCTTCTCCCAGGCTTGTTGTCAGGATTAAGTGGAATTATATGTTAAACAGCCCGGCTCGGCACCTGACGCACTGTTAAGTGTGAGCGCCCACCAGCCCCTTCCCAGTCAAAAGCAATCTATCTTGAGCATGGTCTGTGAGTAAATTTGTTTGAATAGTCATGCTTCCTTAAGAACGTCTGACACTGCAATGTCAGTGGCAGAGTGTCCTACATAAAAGGATTCCTAAATGATCTAAACCATTTTTATTAAGGACTTAAAGTTTTACCACACTAATAGGCCTTCTGTAGACTAGAATACCCATGTCATTCATTTCTCTTACCTCTGAATATAAAACTGTAAGTTAAATCCCTATATAATGTAGCAACAGCTACATAAAATAGATAAAACTTATAAAATACGGTTTGTCCAAGAGAAAAACAAATAGCTACTGGCTTAAACTGTACTGATGTAATTTTCTAGGAATGTGACTTGTACGCCGGGACAGCTCTGCCTTCCACCTACTGTCCCAGCATAATTATTAACAGCACCCTCTCTCACTCTCAAAAGTATCCTTGGTAGGATGATCATTATATGGTCATCTCACTTACCCATCAACTAGGTTCCTAAGATAAGCAAAATGTTGAATGTATCCATTCATGAATCAATAACGACGTAAGAGGAGACACAAACTAGGTTAATAACTAAAATGAAACGCTAGTAGGAAAAGGGGCAGAGCTTGATATCGAAAACACTGAGGCAAATGTGAGAGATGACCAGTTCCATCACTAGCAACAGCATCACTAGTTTCCACAAAATCGCAATTCAGAACAGAATTTCTACACTATGCTACTTTTTTTGTTGTTTTTACCAGCTCCTAAAGGAAATATACTCAACAGAAAAAAAAGAAAAAAAAAACATAAAACAAAAGTTAAAGCACTGGTACCTTGCTCCTGGAGTCTCCTAACAGCTGTAGGCAGGAAAATATTGAAGGATGGGGAAAAAGCATAGAGAATTATGTCAGAAGCATATGTGGGGATCGTTCTTGCAACAAAAGTGTACAGCAGAACATATCTTAGCAAACCAAAAATACAGGTTAGCAAGCGATTCGTGTCAAGCGAATAACAAAGAATGCTTTCACAATGGCATTTCCTAACCCTCCTACACCTCTTATGAGAACTTCCGGTATCTGCTGGAATTCTTTGCTGAAACTCTCCACATAGCACTGAGGTATATCCCTAATGTCGCTATTATTAACTCTGTCGCCTGCTCCTAGGACAGATGCTGCCCCGGGACTTCTTTTCTGCGAGCAAGGACTGTGTACCATCCCGGCGCTATCTCTTCTGGAGCAGGTCACTTGGAAAGACCAAGCAGTTTGGACAAAACGTAGTAGTGAGAGCAGCGGGGGTGTACGGGGAGCCGGAGGTCAGAGAAGAGCCCAAGTTAGGTGAAGGCAAAGCCCAGACTCTCCAGTCCTGCTCTGCCCCCTGGCACTCTGGGCACTGTACCCCTCCCCCCCCCCCCACCGAAGTGCTGTCTCACCGAGCAAGGGCTTTGCACATCCATCACTTCTTACCCCTCTGGCCCCCACTTCTTCAAGTCCCGAAATAAGTAAGAAACAGATTCCAAATGCTGCAACTTGGAAGGAAGAATCGCTTCACAGAATTGTGCGCCACCTCGTGACTCTTAAGTTAAAGTCCTGCTTAAAGCAATTATCCTGAACTGCAGTTATCTGCCAGAAAAAGCCCTCCTGCACACAAGACTGATGAACAGAGCTGGCCGGGCAGCCCTCACCATGAAACCATGAGGAGAGCGGAAAACTGCCTGCTCACAGATGCTTGCCAGAGAAATCTGGCTGAGCAGGAATAAATGAGCGAGGGCCAGGAGGGATGAGAGTTGGAATCACTGTGGCCACACGCTATAAAGTTTTGACTGGATGAAACACGGCTGGATTTAAAACCTCAGGGTCTGGTCCTATAGCCACACACTAGAAAGTTTTGATCGGATGAAACACGGCTGGATTTAAAACCTCAGGGGTCTGATCACTGTGGCCACACGCTATAAAGTTTTGATCAGATGAAACAGGGCTTGATTTAAAACCTCAGGGTCTGAAAGCGGGGTTATTACCTTTGTTCATTAGAAGAGAACAAGTCTTAAAACAGTACAAGCAAGACCAGAGATCGAGAAGTTCTAAAGAATGTCTATTTTAAATGCTGAGCACATAAACCAGAAAGTACAAGAGGCTGTGTTACTACCAGCTGCAATGCATCTTTAAAAGGCCATTTGACCACAAGCCGATTCTACTTAGGAATTCTTTGCTATAACCACAAGTTTAAGGACTTCTAATCACTTTACGTTGCTTTTTTAGATATTACATTGTAACAGTGCAAAAACATACTTCACTAGTGCTTCACATCCTCAGAGTTGACCTCAAAATCTGGGAAAGTTTCCGTAAATAATGACTTAAGGACTCATTTAAACAAACAAACATAAAATCATATGGAACAACTAGTGAGGGAAATGGAATAAACGCAAGATTTTCAAACCACAAACGCTATGACCTACTGTTATACAATGATATGCTTAGGCTATGCCATCAAAGCCTGTAAAGCAACAGAAGCAATAGAAGGGAATAAAGGAAATGCTGAAAAAAAAAAAGATAAAAAAGGAAAAGAAGAAGCCCAATGACATCAGAGAAGCCTGATGTCATCACAACTTCACTGATACTGCGGAGCACAGAAGACATACTTGATGCTACTGTGTCTTGTAAGGCCAGTTTTCACTTACGTACAGAGTTCACAGTTTAAGAAGAAAAGCATAATAATATAAATTTACACAGTTTAAAGAGTGTCATGATTTAGTGACCTGGTTTGGAGACTACTTCCTGTTAAGACAGAAAAACGCAGGTGAGTAATTCAAAGAGACTCCACACACGTCGTGCCTCTTACCAAAGCATCAGCAACAGCAGCTTCCAGATCTGCACTGGTGCTCAGAACCCGCATGGCATTCACAGAGCCAGGTATTCTTCCTGCCTGGCCGAGCCCAAACCGGTCTAGTTAAAAAACAAAAGCAAAAGATGTGTCACTTTAATTCACGTGTTTTCACTTCTTTGCGACGGCTCCTGCCTCGTCCCACTTACTGGACAGAGGACGGAAGCATCTCTAGTCAATTTTCACTGCACCTGACTTGTAGTTTCAACTACACCTGACCTGCTTATTATCAGTGGCAGAGGTTCACCCTGTTCACATTTAATACGATCGTGCCAAAAACATCCTGACAACTGAAACGGTTCTTTAATGACAGTCTATTTTTGAAAAGTGTTGAGACATGGGGGGGACCTTATTATAGAAGGTGGCTGGGCCATGAGGGTAGTCTTTTCATGTATACAGCATTCTCTCTAAAGGCTAGCGGCCCTGACATTTGGTCAAACTGATTAGAAAGCTTCATGGTTTGATCAATGAATTCTAACGCAATGTGTAATAAAAAGTTAAAATTTGAAACAAATGTATTAAATTGATCTCTGTGCAAATTTTCATTAGTGTCTCTACTGTTCAACTGTTATTAAGCTCAATTAATGTTAGGTATTTGTTCATCATGATGCCTGTGTCACCAAAGGCTATTTAAAAATCAGTTTATTAAAATTCTTTAAACTTCACCACAAAAAGCTAGTATCTTTGCTGCAAAACATTAATCATTCAGATAATATAAATTTCTCCTGAGTCCCTCAAAGGATTTTTAAATGATAATCCTTATACGTGTCAACCGAATGGACAGAATGCAAAACAATTTCCAACTTCAGCAGTTCAAACAACTATTCTAAGCCTGTTAACAAGCATGGACAATAAAGACTAACTTTTTAATTTTTTTTTGGCCACACAGCTTGCGGGATCTTAGTTCCCCAACCAGGGATTGAACCCTGGCCCATGGCAGTGAAAGCGCTGAGTCCAAAGAGACTAACTTTTAAAAGTCCCATTACGTAAGCTGACCAGCCTTCCTTAAGAAGTGCTGAGATTGCTTGGGACTCACTGCCCTTGTGAGGCCTTGCTGCTCACAGCTGTGGCAGCTCAAGACAAAGCAGTCCGGTAAAAGGCTCTTATAATGTATAATAAACCTCTGGAAGAAAAATGTTAAGATTAAAAATGCTTTCTCTTTGTTAACAAATAAGACACTGTTTGGACAAGGAAAGTCTCTGCATGTGCCATATGCTAGTAATGAAGCATTTAGAAAAAAAAAAGAAATAAAAGAAAGCTAATGTCGGTTTTACATAATTGATCTTTCCTATAAAATGATATATTTAAAATTTTGGGTAGGTAACAAGACATCCTCTACAAACTGGTGAGCTCTAAAAGGGAAGTGTTATTTAACTTTTTTGAATTGTCAGCTTCGAAACGTTATACCTTCCACTGCCACAGAAAGGGGGAAAAGATTTAAACACTGCTATCAAAAGCTATATAGTTATGAATTTTTAGAGGGAAACAAAAATTGTATGTTATACTATCCCCTTTTTTAATGCACTTGTTGCTCGTACTGAATTTCACCATTACGTGTATGTTTAAAAGGTGATTTAATGTGCCAAATAAACTAAAAACAGACCACAAAACAATTCTCTCTCTCTCTAGAATATAAATCATCACCTGAAATAACATTATAAATTTGAGATTTATTATGCACATAGTTTTATAAATGATCTTTGTTCAAGTCTCTTTTTTTTTTCCATTAAAAAAGGGTAGATAGTAAGGGATTTATGAGTAACAGAATGAAAGTAATTCAGTTATAAGCCATTTAAAAATTACCCAGCATAAACGTAAATAAAACAGAATCTTAAAAAAAAAAAAAAAAAGTAGGTCTCATGCCAGCAATTCTTGCTCCAGGGATAATACTGATTTTTCAGACACAAAATTAAAACTGTAAGAACAAAGCAATTATTCTGTGCTTCCCAGATGCATACAGCTTTGCCATACACAGTGACTGCAGATCATTTGATATACATCGTAGATAACTGAATTTCAAATCTTAAGGGGAAATGTTTGTCTGGACCTAAGAAAATTTATAAGCCTTTTGTTTTCGCCAGACCAAAATCTGCTCTACGTTCTCTCTGGTACTGTCCAGTTTCCACGAGATGGATACATATGACTGTGCCCTCAGTCTGGCCCATAATCTTCAGGGGAATATCCTAATCAGAGAATACATAATAAAATGCATAGGTGGCTTCATTTAGAGGAAAAACAGAGACACTAACTCAGTAAATTGGTCACAGTTGTCACCATCAACAGTCTGATTTAACAGATTATGCCTTGTACTCAGTTGATAAAACTACAGTCATTAGGGATTATTAGCGTATCAAAATGATGCCAGTTAAATCCGGCAAACTGATGCATTATTGTATGCTCACTTTCTGCCCCAGAGGCTAACCAGGGCATTTGGGGTACTGTTACAATGAGGCTGAGATGGAGTGTTTCGGCTCTGCAGGCTGCAAAGGCTACCTTTGGCCTGACTTGATTATCCTAATCGTGATTTGTTTTTCCATAAATGCTTTAGGACAATCCATTTCCTTCAATACATATGAAATGAGGTTTGCTATAATCTGGGACATCTGGTCACTAAATAGTACCTCCAAGTAATTAGAACCGGATGGTAGTAACTAGCATTAACAGACACTTTATTGGGAGTTAAGACTGAGAGACGGAAGCCTCTGCTGGATGAGGTCCATACCCCACTTCCTCCGAGGGACCCTTCAGGACACCTATCTGGGGCTGCTGTTTTCCTGGGGGAGGGAGTGAAAGGAGGGCAGAAGTGCTTCCCTATCCTTTTGTTTTGTTTTGTTTTAACATAAATACGAACACTGGAAAAATGATGTCGTCAAACTGGCTACAAAGCATCTACGGCCTATTAACAGGACCATAAACATTCAACAACTTAAAAAAAAAAACAGAAGCACATCGTGGGGGGAAAGAAAATATGAGGTGCATACATGCCAAGTGCTAGCGGACACTGATGGGAACCAGATGTGACAATGAGCGTGTGACAATGAGCGTGGACAGGCATGGCATGCATGAGCGCGTGTTCACCTGACTGCCCAACAGAGTCAGCCGTGGCAAGAGCACTAGTGGACCTGGAATGACGTCGAGAGGCTGCAGGTAAAAGGAACGGCAACACCCACAGGGTTAACACACGAGAACCTGAGACAGCAGCGGCCACAGACCGGAGGGAACGCGGGGCTGCTCCCGACGCGGCCGTGTTTCCTCACAGAAAGAGATGATGTTGGGTACGAATGGACAGCGAGGGCCAACAACCCCCGGGCTGCATGCGGGGCGCTGGCGCAGGAGGAGGGCTGCCTGTGCACCCAGCGGCCCCCGCCCCCGGGTGCACGCTGCCCCCGGGTGCACGCTGCCCCCGGGTGCACGCTGCCCCCGGGTGCACGCTGCCCCCGGGTGCACGCTGCCCCCGGGAGCCACCGTCGCCACCACAGACTGGGCACGGGAAGGACGCCAGGGGCGCGCCGAGGGGGCGGAGCAGCAGGATGGGTCACGCCTCCCGTCAGGATGCGATGCACACGCGACCATGCACCAGAAACAGAAGCGAAGAAGTTCACACAACGTTCTCTCAACAGACACAGAATGAAGTCACAAAAAGGGGGCTTTCATATACAGGATGGATACACAACAAGGTCCCACTGTGGAGCACAGGGAACTCCATTCAATATACTGTGACAAACCACCATGGAAAAGAACATGAAAAAGAACGTTCGTATGTATAACTGAATCACTTTGCTGTACAGCAGAAATTAACACAATGTTGTACATCAACTATACTTCAATAAAAAAGAAATAAAAGACTTCATGCTTCACAGGTAAAATATAAATCAATTTAAAAAAAGAGAAAGGGGCTCAACAACTGTATTCCATTTTCCCTAGTCAACATGTGTGCTGTTCTGCTGCAGAAATATCCCAATGATTAATGAACTCACTGTTTTAACTGTTGGAAAGTTGGCTGTAATAAGTTTAACAGCCTTCCTTGGAGAGGCATTTGCAGGCCTCTGGTTATGAGCACCAGCTCCGTGACATATGGGGGGCAAGTCCTGGTCAGATCACAACTAGCTGTGTGGGCCCTGGGCAAAGTACTAAACCTCTCTGTGTCTCAGTTCCTCATCTGTGAAATGGGGCCAACAAGGGTACCCTCCTCTTGGGAGTTAAGAGAATTAGGAGAGACTATACATCAAACACTTGAAACGCTACCAGGCACAGAATAAACCGTGGTGGTTAACAGCAGCAGTGCTGGTTAATAAATGTTATTTTGCTAGCAAGTACTCATAATATTATATCGCATCAATTCATCAGTCTGAGAAAACATACACCAAACTCCATCCTCGTGTGGAGAGAATAACTTTTAGAAACAATTATGAAATACAGGCTTGGGTCCAAACCTGAATTTATTGACCCGAGTGCCACATAATATGTGGCTTTTTCTTTACCTCAAAAGAAGAAAAAAGAAAAAAAAAGAAAAAAAAACCACGCTTCTATCATTACTTGGAAAGAACACGGTGACTGTAGCACAGAGAGTTCATAGGTTTCACAGAGTGACACTAAGCAGTGCCAGAGTCCAGAATCCTCCCACGTTTACATGCTTAGTCATGAAATGGCAAAACCCCCAACTCTTCAACACAATTTTATTTACTTAAGCTCGTGTCACCTTGTGAAATGTGCATATCTGCGGGATAAGGGGTACTGAACAGCAAAGGTTACCTGGTCAGTAAGGACAAATTTTTACCAGCATGCAAAAGAAAAAGAAAATCCCTAATTCCTCGAGATACACACTAATAAGTCGGCAAGCTCTAAAACAGGTATTACAAAACAATCACTTTCCCTAAATAAGGAAACTGGCAAAACATTTTGTAAGACTGAAGCCAACTATTCATTCCTTGTACAAGCACAATGGTATTGTATCCTGACAGTTTAAACTGAAAACCATGTTTAAGCAACACCTGATCTGAAGGTTCCTTATAAAGTCGTCCTTTGGTTCTGTTTCAACAGAATATTCTACAGCAAATCTGTCACGTAACAAGTTCTCTGTCACGTTCTCAAGTGAACGTCCCACAATGGAATCCAAGGTGGACCCGCTTACATCAAAACCTCATTGACAGCAGAGTCCTAGAGCCTTAATCTCACCCAAAAGCTGTCACTGTCACTATGTATTCATACCATTAAAATGGTCCAAAATAACTTTTTAAGAAAAATGCAAGCTCAAACCCAATATGTAGTCACTGAAACAATTACTTCTGTCCTCTTCTTTTAAAAAGTGAAGGTTGGCTACATAAGTTGATTCAAAGGGGCACTAATACAAAATCTCACTGACTTATAAAGGGGGTAGGAAATGAACATTAAAGTGAATGAGAATAAGAAGGAAACATCACACTCTCCGAAGGGCGTAGGAGGCTCCCCAGGGGGCACAGCAACCTTTGGGACTTATCCATGAATTCCCAGGTGCCATTGCCACACCTGGAAATCCCGACTCAGAAACGTGGCCAAGCACTTTCTCTGTACCTGAGCCTGGAGAGGCCTCAGAAAGCAGTTAGTACATTTCAGAGGAACCAATGAAAGACACCTCAGGTGAGGTAGGGGAACAGCCACGCTTTGAAGTCAGACCCGTGTGATCTTGGGGAAGCGGCCTCCACTCCCCAGGTCTTGGTTTTGTCATCGAGACAAGAGGGACGACGATACCAGTCCCAGAGGCTGAACAGGACCCACAAGGGTTATATGCCCACTGATCACTCAGCATGGTGCCAGGGACATGTGGGCACTGGTGCTGTTCCTGCTGGACAGGAGTTTTATGAACAGATTTAACCCAACAAGAAAGAAAAAAAGTCATGGTCTAAAAACTGAGCTGAAATGATGTGAACTCCTGCCCTGACCACACAGAAGACCACGCTGGTGCCAGAGCTTGTGAGAAGGGGAGATGTCTGCAGCCACAGCTCCAGCTGTGGTAGCAGCAATGACACACGTCCACAACCCGGGCTATCACCAAAACACTTCAGTGGAAATCAGACTGGATCCCTCAGCTCCTCAGGGTCCAAGCAGGACCTCAAGAATCCAGCACACCTTGCCTGGTCCACAGACCACATGCTGGGTCACAAAGGCTGCTTCCATGGACAGGAACAAAAACAGCAGTGTACACGTGAAATAAAAACACTGAACTCTAAGAGACAAGATAATCAAGAACCAGACTGAACTGTTCACTTATAGAACAGGTTATTTCGAAGGTCAAATCGTGAACAAGGATGCATAGATACACAGCCTTAACTTAAAAGGAAACACCACCAGTTCACTCAGAAAAAAAATCATCCTTGCTGCCCTGGATTTTTGAGGATTCTGATCTAATGCTGTGAACTGCTGTGGAAGAGCTGACAGGGACCAGGTGAGCTGCCCCACTCAGGCCCTCATGCCCATCAGGTAGGACACCTCACACAGGTATCTCCTCACGAAGTCAGGTGATCGTCTAGAGGGCCCTGCATCCGTCCATCTGCTCTTTCTGAGAACTCCACGAGGGACAGTGGTCATGAAGAAATAGGTCTAGATTCTGAGTACTGATACTAATTGGGGGAAAAAAGATACTGGGAAGGAGTGTATGACTTAGAAGGAGATAGTGGCAAATATTAAAACCTTATGCTTTTGCTGTAACATCCATCTTCCAAAGTGACATTTTTATATTTGAAAGACCCGTTTCATAATTAGAGTCAAAGTAACAGACTGCTACAGTCCACAGTTCCAGAGAATAACTTCAGGCCTAGGCCCTACCGGTATAAAGTGATTTCTACCTGTCATGCTTATCATGAGGAAAAAATACACAGCTGTACAGCACTTAATACGCCCAAGAACTGAAACACAATTACTGAAGAATACAAAACATTTTTCTTTTCTTTTTTCTTTGTGTGTGTGAAAGTATGTGTTGATAGACATCTTACAGGATTAATAATTTGCACTAGGTAAAAAGGTATATGTCCATTTTAGAGAAAGGCAAGACTATTAAAACGAAATAGAAAATGTAAATTCAATATTCTATAAAGCATAAATGTTTCTCTTTTGGTCTTGTTTTTCTTGAATACTAGAAATTGTTAAAGTACAAATTCTAGCTGTAAGGAAAACTGAAACGGGGGGCGTCTGTCAGACAAGCAGCCCCAACGGACACCGAACTGGTGATCAGAGGTACAATATTACCATGTACCATGGCCACCAAATGTTGTGAAGTTTTTGTCCTGGGGTGGCACCGGATCACAAACATTAAACAGCCTGTTGAGCCCAGGAAGAATGAAAAGTATCTTAATAATTAACAGTGAACATAAAGGTTTTGCATTGTGCTGTACACTGAGGCCGTTTATCCAAAAGCAATTTGCAGACTGCTTTAAAGAAAGCTTTGAAGTGACTCGTTTCACAGAAGGAGAGCTAATATTCATGCTGCTTTTTCGATTAATGTGCTCACCCCCAAACCGAGCACATGCTTAGTTTCCTAAATGTTATCATGATGATACTTTTTTTTTTTTTCCTTCTCTGAAGTGAATCACGCATGGGCGGATCCCTGGTAAAATTCAAAACAGGTTGCAGAGATTCAGCGAGTACGGAGACACTTTGGACGCGCTCAGCTTTTAAGCAGCAACGGTCTCTGGCTGAGCTGCGCCACACGCTGGCAACGACCTCGCAGACGGGCTTGCCCGGAGCAAGTGGTCCTAAACGACAACAGTACAGGGCGCATGGGTGCTTTCTTCCCCTGATATGTGAAAACTGGGAACTGCCAGAATCCGAGCATGCAGAGGGGACAGGAAGGGAGGCTCGGGAGGAGGACGGGAGCGGAGAGGCGCACGGGACAGCGGCGGGGGACAGAGGCAGGTGGCTGGGCCCGGCGGGGCGGGAGGAGCCCCAGGAGCCAGGCCGGCGGGTACTCACCGAGCGGAGGGAAGCCCCGAGCGGGGCTCGTATCGCGGCTGCTCTCACGGCTGGCATCGCGGCTGCACCCCTGACTCATGCTGGGTCGAGGGATACGGCTGCTCCGTGCTAGCGTGCAGCATGAGGGGTTTCAGAGAAGGGGAACAAGTTTAATGAAGACAGAGAAACTCACATATGGTCAGTCACATTCCGTTCACGTAATCGCGACACGGCCCGCGCCTGCCCCTGCTCGGGCCTCACTGACTGACGGGCCAACAACAGGAGGGGGTGGGCAAAGCTGGACTTGCCCACGGCCTCGCAAAGCTGGGCATTTCAGTAGGAAGGTGAAATAACACCTAAAGGTAAGAAATGGAAAAGAAAGCTCTCCAAAGAGCAAACTGGATCAGAATATACAAGATCCAAAGTCTTCTGGAAATGATCAGTTGCTATGGCTTCAGCACACTCCTCCCCGAGAGGATAATAAAAGGCCATAGTCATTTTCATATGCACTGGGTCCTTAGAAAGATACTTTAATTTGGATTAAAAACAGAATAAAGGCTCTGGTCACTGAACTCTATGAACTTACCTAATTAAAAGGAAGACTGTTCACTTCCCCCAGCCTGGCCTTTACAAAGAGAAGTCATGAGGACTGACCCTGCTAGAGAGCCTGCATGCTGCAAATCAGTGTGGGGATATAAAGAATCGGGACTGCTAACCCCTCATTCACTGGTCTCGACATTCATTCCGGTGTTTTCTATGGAATCCAAAAAGATCCGTCTGTCACCCCTACCCAAGCACCTCCACTCACCAGCCTCACACCTGAGTCCATCCCAGGTGGCCTGATAGTCCCAACAGTCATGGTTAAAGATCATGCACTGGCCTGAGAACAGCCAATTACTTTCTCACATCACAGGAGACTGAGACGACAGAACCCCACGAGCAGCCTAACGGCCAATATAACTTGGCCATAAACCTCATGAAAGACCATGATTTTCTTATTTCTCAGCTTGCTTTGAGAAAACAGAAATGCAGTACTGGCAAAATACTCAAAAACAACTTTGCAAACTGAAAGCACGTAGCCACCTACATGACAGCTGATGGGAACAACAAATATTTCCATCTTGAGAGGATCTACTAATTCTGGATTAGACAGAAATGCCTTTCTCAGAAGGTTTGGAAAATATAAACTTGATTCACTGATGTAAAAACCTCCATGCTTACTACATTGCAATGAGCAAAGCCTATAATTTCAGAGCAAAGGTAGATTTATTATATGGCCAAACCGTAACAAGAATGTCTTACAAACCAGAATCATAAAACTCCCTGAGTTAGAAGAACATGGAAGTGAAAAACCAAACCAACTTCCTATTGTGGTCTCTGCTCAGTGCCAGAGGTGAATGAGACCCTAAAGGTACCTAAGTGATGTGCAAAGGTTTATCAGGTCTGTGCTGGCGAGCAAGGCAAGGTCAAGCCCAGGAACGCAATCTCAGCCATCAGTCAAAATGGGGCTTCATCTGGAATTCTCTAGGAATTCCTAAACTCTCCTTCATTTTGCTATAGTGACGTGGAAGCACTGAGTTTTCACCAGAGTAGTAGTGACAATTTAATCAGCAATTCTTGATAACATTCTAAACACCTCCTGCTCCTACCATGAAGGCCAAAGCAACAGGTGTTAAATTAAACTTAAAAAACTAGGGAGTATCTACTGATCCCGTCAGTAAAGGAAAAGTTGCATAAAACCTACAAAAGAGTCCTTAGGGGGGCCACTACCACATCTAATGTAGAAATGCCCTCTCCAGCTCCATGCTAGCTCACTGGTCCAGCCACTCAGCCGCTCTAGATCTCAGCCTCCAGTTAGGAAGGTGAGAGAGAGAGAGAGTCCCCACTATTTAAATGAAAAGGGTACTGTGAGATAATGTACGTACGTAGGTATGTCTGCGGTCCCTGCTGAAAGGCATACGTGAAAACCTTGTCTTATTCCACTGGCCACTCCAAAACAATCATCAAAAAGCAGTAAGGCCAGTCCTGATAGGTCTTCACACGTGGGCATGCTTAGCTGACCATTTTCTTATAGCTCTTGCCCGATTACGTCTGAATTTTCACATAGTTCTCACTCCCTGCTTTAAGTGAGCAGATATATTACAACAATGGGGAAGCTCTGCTCTCTCCCCAGGCTGAGCTTGCTTTGTGAGGGCAATGAAGAACGTGAGAAGAAATAGGTAGATGCCATGTGAAATAACAACAATCATAATTCTTAACGAGGTCCACCGTCCTCGTATTTGGCCCAGAGAACGTCCATTCAACCCATCTGTCCTGACCGCCTTCTTTACCATATGGCCGGTAAGAACATGGAGAAAAAGAATTCTGTTTACAATTCTGTGAATGGTTTGGCCCCAAACTTCATTCAAGTACACTTAGCGGTGAAATCAACAGTTCAAATGTTGGATAATTTAAAACACAAGAGGAAGAAGTTCCCCCTTACTTGCAACACCATTTCCAAAGACTAACCTACAAGGAGGATTTAAAGTAAGTATACACATAAACGATTTTTACAAAGACTAATTGATTAGGCGTCAAAACTACACCACAACATACCGAATCACCCTGTGTACTGAGCACCGGGAGTGAGCGTTCTGTGTGGGAACAGGTTTTGGAGGAGGGGTGGCAGAGGAGGGAGAGACGATAAAACACATCTGCCGCGTGAGCTTCCTAAAAGCAGGCAAGCTTCTCAGGGAGTTCTGGAGTCCTGCACGGAACGCTGGGAAGCCTGGAAAACCCTCTGACTGGTTTTCATTCCTTGAGTGACACTCTACCTTTATAGCGTTTTAAGGGAACTCCTGACTTTTGTCTTTCAAGGAAGGATCCTACCAGAATTCCTATCAAAAGCAGAAGTACAAGAAGAACAATGAAAACTCCCGGAAGTTAAAGACATGAAACGTCTCTCTGGCCTAGACATTCTCATGTCTTGGTCTTGCACACAGTAGTCTAATCTAACAAAGAGCTAAAAGGAATTATTAATTTCAATTTTTTTCAAAACACATTTAACCAGAAAAGCATCTGAGAACACTTTAAATGCATATCCACAGACTGTTAGGGGCAGAAAGTCCAATGTGTTCATAGCCTTTTCAGTAGACAGTTGGGAGAACAAGGGAACCAAAGGCCAACTTCCAAAACGTGACTGCTGTAGAGGTCAGCAATTCGTGTGACTTTACCCTAAGTCACACGTAGAAGGAAACAATTTACACACACACTCCTCCATTTGCTCAGTTTATGAAGGAATACATTTCAGAAAGAAGGGCGTGGGAGGGTTTTGTTTCTTAGTTATCCAACAGGAATTACATCCCGTTTTGCTTAAGAAACCTTAAATGCTAAAGAAAAAGAGCTCTGACATCATCTTTATCACAGGTGAAACCGGAAAATTTAGTTAAGAAATATTATTTCAAACAAAAAAAGGCGTAGTTGAACCAAATACAATTTGCAGATAACTAGAATTATTTCTCAGGGCAAATTCCAAGCTATGAGGAAAACTATTAACCGGTTTGGGGATTATAGAAAATATTCTTAAAAGATACTCCTACTTTTTTTTGAATATTTATATTTAAAGTTGTTATACAATGAACCAAATGTTTAGACACATAGACATATAGGCAGTATATACTAAATGATCAAAGAAATATACACTCTATTACAGAAAAATGCTAACATATCTGACACCCCATAAAATGGAATCTCTAAGCAGTACTAGACGAAAAAAGTGGAAAGATGTATTTTACTCATATATATTTTATAACTGTGTATGTATATTCTCACAATGTGCAAAAATGTCTATAAAGTATCTTCTTTAATCAGAATTGTATGCATGACCTCAAAGCTCCATCCACAACTAATCCCCTTAACGAGCATCAAGGAAACAACTTTCTTCAAAATGATGTTTCAAATAAGAACGCTTGGGAAGGTTGACAGGCTCCTATTTAATTCTTACTGATGGATGATGTTCCATAGGACTTCTTTCAAAGGCTTATTAAACGCTGTCTTTCCAGCTACCCACAGTGCAAACTTCATACTTAAGAGCATAGACTGCCAGGTCCTAGAGTCATGTTAGATAATCGAGGTTGGATTATTTCCCAATTTCAAGAAGGTAAAAATGGCATCTTTAATAAATTTAAAAAGTAAAATCCCAAAAAAGGGAAGAATTTTTGGGGCTTCCCTGGTGGCGCAGTGGTTGAGAGTCCACCTGCCGATGCAGGGGATGCGAGTTTGTGCCCCGGTCCGGGAGGATCCCCCATGCCGCAGAGCGGCTGGGCCCGTGAGCCATGGCCGCTGAGGCTGCGCGTCTGGAGCCTGTGCTCCACAGCGGGAGAGGCCACAGTGGTGAGAGGCCCGCGTACCGCAAAACAAAAACAGAAACAAAAACAAAAGAAAAGAATTTTTAGCAGTATGAAACAAGTCAGGATCACCAAGAAACATCCTATAAACTTAACTAATTGTGGGAAAAGGACAGCTGAAACCTCAAGCCTAGGTTTGAAATCAAATGTATTTTCCAAACAAAACCAGATCCAAATACACGTATGTGACAACAACAAATCTGAAATTTATCAGTAGATATTGCAGTCATGATATTTTCTCTGGTTGTATCCACATTACTTGCTATTACTGGATGCAAATAACTGGTCAGCTCAGGGACCATGCTCCATAAAGCCCACAGAAGGTCAGCATCACGCAGCATTTTAACAAAACCACGGCTTGATTACATTTCTCACTTGCTTCGGAAATGTTGGTCAAACCAAATCCTTTCGATTCTACTTCTTAAATACCTGCCCCCCACCGCCTTCTGGAAGTTCAGGGAGCCTTCAAGGACATTCGTGAGCTGGACCCTACCAGTCCCTCTGCCCCCATCTCCCACCCACTCTGCATCTCCCACCCACTCTGACAAACATCCTCGGCTATCGTCAGATAAACCACTAGTGGTCCCAGGGCGCACAACGCTCCCTCTCGTCTGACCGCTTCTGCACAGGCTCCTCTCTGCCTCATCTCCCCACCCCGCCTGGTGCCACCTTATACACCTCATCGAAACAGGGCCGATTCTGGGAAGGCTCCCCTGGCAGGAAACCTAGGAGGACTGGGGCAGACATTCCTGTTCTACGGTCCCAGAGCAGCTGCCAGGGTATCTGTCATACTGTCTTACATTTTCACCTCTAAGACCACAAGCTCTTTGAAGTCAGAAGCTAAATCTACTGCATTTATCTTCTAATCATAAGATCTAACAACATGTGCCTAGCACATCACAGTAAACGTTCCAGTATTCAATAAAAGTTATTGAGGAGATAAATGAATAAATGACAAAGGTAAGCCAACAGGACAAAAGAATACAGTATTCTGATTTCACATTAGTAGGTTTTTACCCTTAGAAAGCAGGTGAGACTATAAGAGTATGAACACAGATTTTTCACAGTAGGTCACAAGACTTCTAACCGTTTTACTAAAAAGGGAGCATACAAATTAGATTTTAACAGAGTGAAAGACTGTTAAGCTGCTGAGAGTCATTCATATAAAATCCTACTACAAAGAAACTAAACACTACAACACAAAAATAAACACTATATATACCTAGTTTTCCTCTTCTTGGTTTTTATGTTTGAACAACATTATGTCAAAAGTAACAGCTACACATATCCTGTGATGATAATTTTCACCAATTGGGTTAGAGAAGAGCAAAATCAAAATAAATGTGGACCCTACAAATTGCTTCTGAATATTTATATAGGTTAATGGCTATTTATTGCTAATCAGTGAAAGACAAATGGAAAAAGCAACAGTGCTCCTGTGCAGGAAATTTTGCAGCAAAGAAGCCTGCCCATTCCCCCAGGTTAATGTTTTGCCAAATGACTCTAACCCACAGAAGCCCACAATGGTGTAGTTCTTTCCCATCAGTGTGAAGGTAAACCCCACATATTTGTTAGTCCTAACTGAAAACTGAACCTGCTATCATCTGTAAAAAGCACAAACTGAAATGTCTTTTTAACACAGACAAAGTGACATCCTCGGTTCAAAAACAGCTATTTCCCACAGGAGACAAAGTCATTAGATTATAATCAAAATTATGACCAGGTTGGGAATGGTGTTTCAAGATCTTTGAGAATTCTCACCTAATCCTATGCGGTTTGGACTTGTTTCTCGGCTACATCCCTGACTCCTGGGAATCTTGCTTCGTTTTTCTGAAGAGGGTGTCGCAGGTGGGCCTCTCGAGGAACCCCCAGCAAGGCCACTATAACCACTTCCCAACAATTTCCCTGGGGAACTTGATCGGCTGCCAGCTAAAAATGAAGCGAAACAAAATTGAATAATGGATGTAAATCAAGAAATAAATTACAGTAACTTCAGAAGTCAGTTTACACATGAGTTTGGATCAAATATCAAGAGAATTTTATATAAAAATAGCTTTCTAGCTGGTAACATCACTAATTTTTCAAAAACTAAGGAGCATAAAGGAACATCAAATTTTCATAAAAGAGTATTTATACACAGGAGTTAATTAAAGATGGAGTTCTACAGAAATGACTGCAAAATTTCTGATTCAAAAGAGCAGGCTCAGGTTGAGTACAAAAAGCCTCTCAGTTGCACAGCAAATTTCTACAAATAATCACAAAGGCATTTATTTATTAACTGGTTTGGTTTCTGTAGGAGTGGGTATGTTAAAAAATGGCGGAAAGAGTAGAAATATAACAGAAATTTCTTAAACGCTAAAGGAAGACTCCATTAATCTAACAAATGGAAAAGGAGGCAGAAATATGGTAAACAGAAATCACAAGATAAAATGATAAGAATAAGCTCAAACATATCGGTAATCATAATAAATGTGGCTGGATTAAATTCAACTATTAAAAGACAGATTCCTGGATTGGTTTAAAAAAACTGAAATGAAATTCAACTGTATGTTGTTTATAAGAGACAAACAACATACATATAACAAAACAACAAAACAGAATAAAAAACAGCATTAAAAGAGAAAAAAGGATGTTTCATATTGATTAAAGAATAATTATCCTTAAAGATATAATAATCATGAAACTTTATGCTCCACGTAACATAGCTTTGAGATAGAAAACACAAAAACGATAAAAATACAGAGAGAGATTGAAAAGGCCGTAATTATTAATATATCTCTCAGAAAGACTAATACTAATGAAAGATTAATACACTACTCAGAAACTGGCAGAGCATGCAGTCAAAACTATACAGATATGTATAAACACACCTCCCGCATATACACACAGTGCATAGTCCAACAAACAGAATACACATTCCTTTCACATTTCCACACAGGAATAGTACAAACACTGACTCTGTACTAAGCCTCAAAGGAAATCTCAATAACCTTTTACAAAGGAAGAAATTATATAGAAAACATTCCCTGATGTGAATGCAATAAAATTAGAAATTAAAATAATAATATGGTTAGTTATTTTTATAAATGGCTAAGTGACTACATACCTATATAACCATTTCTTGTAAAACAAAATTCTTTCTTAGAGAAGGCAGCAAAATTTTAAGGATCGTACCAATACACTCAAATGGCAGTCATTAACTTAGATCATCTCCTTAAGCAGAGAAGGCAATAAAATGCGCAAATATCAAGTATTTGTTATCATGTAGCAGAATAGAATGATCCAGAGGGAAAAACCTTCAAAATAACACTTACCTGGAAATTAAACACACACACACACACACACACACACACACACACACACACCCCTCCATCATTCAAATAAATCACTCAGGTGGCTACTTACGAAACTTCGTACTTTATAATGATTTAACTACAGTTTAAGTGAAATTCATTATAAAATTATCAGTACACGTTCCCATGAAGAACATGTCTCAGGATCTATTAATTTTGCCCATAAAATCTGAGCACACAAATAAACGATTAAGCTGTATAAAAGGAGAAAAGAAATCCATTTCAAACTCTAGAATTTGAACATACAGAAAAAACGCAGCAAGATTAACTAAGCTCATAATAAAGAGAGAAATTAATATTGTGCAAGGAACATGGGGTGCGGGAGAATGCAAAACACAAAAAAAAAGCAAGAAGAGAAATGGCTTACCACCAGCAGGATTAGCAGATCTGGATCCTTGATTATGAGAGCAGACCAAAGGACAGGCAAAAAGTGGATTAAAAGACAATAACACAATACAGAAGGTCAGCATGCAACACAGCACAAATGTCTTTGTTCACAAACACATTAGCAAAAGGGCTGTTTTTCTAGGTCTTGTTCCTCCTAGCCTATTTTCGTACTTATTTTTACTTTATACACATCATACTGTATTAGCATTTATTTCAGATCTGCTCATGAAACACTTATGAACCTACCATGCGCCAGGCACAGTGCCAGGCGGACGAGATGCAGAGAAGATGCCGGGCCCTTTGGGGGCACCTGCCCTCTGGCTCTGAGCAGCCTGGCAGAAGTGACTGCATCTTACCATCTGTGTATCTCTACCCCTGCACACGGTGCTCACCACACAGGAGGTGCTCCAGAGACATCAACCAAGTGGAAGAAACCACTACTAGGTAGTTTCATCTGAATGTCTTATGCCAAATTCTCCAATATTTAAACATTAACCCTCACATATTTAAGTCCTCAGCTATTCAAAAGATGCCAACTGTTAACTGTCCTAAATTTAACATTAACGAAATCTACTTACTCTTAAATCAGAACTATGAATGCTAGTATAGCTACATTCGTAAAATATCTAGATGTGCTCCTATCTACCTATTAAAATAATTTTTAAAAGAATAGTTGGAGGGTGGGAGGGAGGGAGATGCAAGAGGGAAGAGATATGGGAACATATGTATAACTGATTCACCTTGTTATAAAGCAGAAACTAACACACCATTGTAAAGCAATTATACTCCAATAAAGATGTAAAAAAAAAAAAAGAATATTTGATTTATATATATAAGTTTAAGGTCCAGGCTTGGTCGTTTGCTGGTGTTGTCTCTTTCCCTTGAGTGGAATTTGGTGAGTAAAATAAAACTGATGAGCTTTCCAAGTGGATCCCCAAGGCAAAGTGCAGTATTTTTATGACTGAAAAATTAAAGCTCTATCATCCCCCGCTACAGAAGAACTTTATTTCCACCACCTCTTAAGCAGAGGACCCAGCTAGGGGCAGGGACCCTTGCAGAGGCCAAGGCCAATAAACAGCAGACATAAAGAAATGGAAAATACTGTTCAGCCCTCACTCTCCAAGAAAGGAAACAACCCTATACAGCCTATACAACCCTATACAATTTTTTTATTCAACTCAATTTCAACGTATTGACTTATATTCTGAGTCTCGAACATTTTTGGCCAAGAAAAATTTTTTTTGCGATAAGACCCGACTCATATTTACGAGGTCATGACCAGAGTATTACATCTATCTGTGACTCCAGGTATCACTAGGGTTCACCAGAATAACCAGGGCCTGGACACTACTCCCCAGGCAGAAGCTTCTGGACTACACCTGCACAACCTATGCTGTGTGGTATGGTGTAATACACTAAAAGCATGGGCTTCTGCGTCAGACAAACAAGCCTGGGTGCTGTCGTCTCACAGCAGTATGTCTGACCTTGCACTTTCTTTTCAGAAAGGACATAAGCTTCTTTTAACATGAGGACTCTAGTTATCAAAGGGACATGGGGAAAGCATCTAAACTCAGGAGGAGCTGAGGAAGGCATTCTAAACACCTACGACAGAAGCTAACTAAGGTTTGGCCTCAGACTAGCCGCTCTCTACACAAGCCAGACAGCTCTTGGGGCCACGAAGGAGGCTGACTCCGGCAGCTGACAAGCACCTCCACCATGGTCGCCTGCCCAGGAGGGCCCTGACCCCCCGCCCCACTCCTAGTGCACAGACCGGGAAGCCGGGAAGTGAGACACCAGGCCTGAATCCTAAGAGAGATCAGAACACACTCATCCCGCCCACGGCTGCTTTCATGGCTGATGTTAACAAATCAGGTGACTCAACACATACAGAGAAGCAGCAATGGAAGCGAGCGAGGGCAGCCGAGCGAAGCGAGAGCCCACACTGGCAGGAGGAAAGGAGCAGAGTGGCGTGTTAGCGCAGCGGGGGATGGGGGGGGGCAGCTTCGAATGGATTTACTTATTGCCGCTGGGAAGAGACCTCAGCATGAAGTCATCTCCCCCCGGAGCTGCTCTTGAATGACATCAGGATCCCTCATCAACAGCAAAATGGGTCCCAGCCCAAGTACGATTCACCTTGGGAGGCTTGAGGGGAGGGAAACTGCATTTCAATGTTTCCTGCCTAGGGACACAAAGTGTAAATCACCTGGAAAGGGGACACAGGTACACTGGAATACCCCGTCTTGTAAGCATCCAACAAACATCAAGATTATTCACAGTGTCTTAGAGCCACAGAAATGTGTTTTTCCATTAAGTCGATGAAAATACTATAAATTTTCAGCTACAGAATGGCTGTTGGATAAAACTAAGAGAGAGGGAGCATAAAATATACTTCTTACGCTGGGACTGTGAGACCACTTTGGCGCGGCTGCGGCCCCGACTGTCGGAAGGCGTGGAGGTGACATTGGTGGCGCTCCCAGAGCTCTGCCGTCGCGTGCGGATCCGACCTGGAGGACACGGCAAAAACAGTGCTTCCGTAATGTTTCCAATACGTGCGATCACTCCTCGGGCAAGGGGCACGGGGCTGAGCCACCGCCGGGGGAGCTGGTCTCCCACGTGTGGTCCTGACACGCGTCCCTGTGTGCACACACAAATTCTACAGACACGTCAGAAACTCCTCAGAGGGACTCAGGAACCCCTCAGGTGCTTTGCTTTCAATTGTTTTAGCATATTCTATTTTCAGATGGGGAGGTGATAGTCACTTGAGGGTTTTTTTCCACAATTTTTTTTCCAGATTAAATTCTCTCTCCTGTTCATTGCCGACATGTCTGTCGAATTTCCAAAAGCAGGAAAGAATACTAGCTGTCATCTTCAGAAAACTACTACAGGAAAAAAAAAAAAGAGTAAATGCAAAATAAAACAAAGAAACCTTAACTCAGCAATCAGCAAAAGTTAGATCACCCTGGAGAATAAATGTGTCTTGCTGTGTAGCATTAAACTTCTATTTTAAAGCATGTATGCCAGCAAGTTTCTAGGCTGCAAAAAGATGAAGTTTATAGAAAGAATCAATATTAGGAATACCTAGAGAAGTGACCTAAAAATAATGCAATGTCATAGGCATTTATGAAGAATATTTGCCATTATTAAGTAAAGCAATGTGTTAACTCCAATTATCAAAGCATGAAACCATAAAAATAAAAATGGATTCATAAATACAAAATCACTGATGGTAAGACTAGAATGATAAGGAATTAAACTTTTTAAAATACAGGGCTTCTTTGTTTTCAAAGGGGCACAAATGCCCCCATTTCCATAATTCAATCGGAAGAGCAATCTGATAGGGAAAACACAAAGCAATTTGAACTCCCACCGGCTTCTTACACTGTTCTAAAGCACATCTACCTCATCAACTGAGAAAGTTTGCAGAAAGGCAATACGGAAAAACAAATCCTAAGACTTGAAAAGGTTCAAGAAAGGAAGGTAAAGAGCAATAAAAGAAAGCACTGCACTTAATTAAAAATAAAAAAAAGGAAGAAAGAAAACTAGAAAGAATCAATGACTTTTATTAGCAGTTGAATGAAAGACCTACAAGTTCTAGAATCCAGACTAAAATTAGGAGCTATATCATATAGGATACTATGAGCTATATATGTGTGCACTCAAAATCCTCACACCGGGCTTCCCTGATGGCACAGTGGTTAAGAATCCGCCTGCCAATGCAGGGGACACGGGTTCGAGCCCTGGTCCGGGAAGATCCCACATGCCGCGGAGCAACTAAGCCCGTGCGCCACAACTACTGAGCCTGTGTGCTACAACTACCGAAGCCTGTGCACCTAGAGCCCGTGCTCCGCAACAAGAGCAGCCACTGCAATGAGAAGCCTGTGCACTGCAACGAAGAGTAGCCCCCGCTCACCACAACTAGAAAAAGCCCGCGTGCAGCAACAAAGACCCAACGCAGCCAAAAATAAAATAAATAAATAAAATTAAAAAAACAAAAATCCTCACACCAACATATAAGTACCCACTTTACACATGAGGAAACAGAGAAGCAAGGGGGTTACTTAATTTGTCCAAGGTCCCACCGCAGGTTCAGATGCCTGTGCCTGGCTAGGTCATTTTACTCTGCTAAGTCACCAAGAAAACTGAACGTGAAAAAAACAACTGAGTCTAATTTCTTAGGATTTTTTAAGTGACCATCCAAACCCTCTCAGCTAAGAAAATAAAAAAATCTTCTTTGCTATGTCCCTGTGTCCTCCACCTCCCCCCAACCCCCCGCTGGTCATCATTCCCTAGCATTTCTTTATGGTTTTAATATACATAGTTGCATAACCAAGAAATAGATGGCATTATTTTATATTTTTTTAATGTTTTTAATCGTATCATAGGGTATATATTTTTCCAAAACTTACTGTTTGGCTCAACATTTTATCTGTGAGCTCAGTTACGGAAGCGATTTTTTTGTAGGACGTAAAGGAGAGACCCGTTTTACTTCTTCTGTGTGACTAACGAAGGTCCAAACAAATTTACTTAACCCCTTTCTTAACTAACCTACAAAGCCATCTTTGTCACTTACAAGTACTTGTATACATGCAAGGGTCCGTTTTCTCCACTGTGGTGTCTGCCCCATTAGTCCATGTGTCCATCCTGTGCAACATACACTGTTGCGAGTAGCTTTTCAAAACTACCTTCCTAATTGGTAGGGCAAATCAAGCCACTTTTCCCTAAAGCCCTCTGCTCTCTTGCATATGCGCACGTGAAGATGTAATAAAAAGACGTGTTGAAATTCTGACTGGCAATGTGGAATTTGGGGTTAAGCTGGGGGCGGAGGGGGGGGCAGCCCTATGATATTGATCTTTCCATTCATCAGCATTTTCTCTTTTTCACCTTCTTCAGTGTCTTTCAATAAAGACTATAATTTTTCCAAAAGTTTTATTCAATTTTTATAGACTTATTCAAAGGTGCCTTATTTTTATTATACACAATACAGTTGATTAAATTATATTGTCTAACTTGCTGACAAATAAGAATATGACTGTTTTATATATATATATATTTTTTTTTTCGTGGTACACAGGTCTCTCACTGCTGTGGCCTCTCCCGCACAGGCTCCGGACGCGCAGGCTCAGTGGCCATGGCCCACGGACCCAGCCGCTCCGTGGCACGTGGGATCCCCCCGGACCGGGGCACGAACCCGTGTCCCCTGCATCAGCAGGCAGACTCTCAACCACTGCGCCACCAGGGAAGCCCCGACTTAACTCTAGGGACCTTGCTAAACTTTTATTAATCCTACCAATTTACATGTAGATTATGTGGTGTTCTCTAAACAGAAAACCACCTGCAAATAAGACTTCAGTTTTCTCCCTTCAAACCCTACCCTTGATCACTTCATCTGCTGTCTTGGACACACAGCACAATGCTCAAGAGAAGCACGAGGTAGGCTTTGCTATCTTGAGCCACATGTAAAAAAATAATTCTGGAATTTCACAAACTATACTTCAACAAGTGAAGAAAACTCATTCCTAATTGCTAAGAATTTATCAGAAATGTTTCTGGAATGTTTTAATGCTTTGCTTCCATCTTCTGAGATAAAGAGGATTATTCTCCTAAACGTACTGAGCTGCATCAATAAGGTTTGAAAGTATCAAACCTCCGCTGTCATGACTCACGCAGTCACATACACAGAATGTCTGTATTGTACCTCATCTGATTCTGGTACCAAGGTCACAACAGCTACATGAAACCAGGGAGGGAAGCTTTCTCTCTTCCTGGTCTCTGAGTTTATGTAAGACGGGAACTGTCCCATGCTTCACAACTTGCATGTATAGCCGTCTGAGCATGGTAGGGATTTTGGATATCTTTTCTATTTTAATTAAGTAATTAGCTTTTGGTGGGGGGATGGAGTTTTAGGTACTGATTCAAATTATTTAATGAGTAGTCTTAAAACTACTTGGGTTTTTTCTTCTTCTTGAAGAAACAGGTTTTTTCCCTAGAAGTTCGTCCAATTTGCTTTAAAATTGTTAACATAAAATTGTCATAGTTTTCTACTACCCCTTTAAAGCTCTACTGATCCACACTTATACCTGCTTTATCACTGCCAATTCTCAAACTGATCTTTCTAAAAGTTTGCCTATTTTATTAGTATTTTTAACGAATCACATTTTGTATTTCTTAATCCTCTAAAACGAATGTTTCATTCCTACTTCATTAACTTTTACTCATATCTTTGCTACTTCCTCCCTCCTTTTCTTTGGGTTTATTCTGTTCTTTCACTAACACACTGGAAACAGACTAATTCAGTCTCTCCTCTAATATAAACTTAGGGCTAGGAACTTCCCTCTAAGCACTGCTTTTGCTTCATTCCACAAGGATTAATATGTAGTTCAACATAATATGTTGCTTTTGAAAAAATGGATTATAGGATCTCATTTGTTAATGTTCTGCTTTGGAAAAATAAGTTGGATCCATACTTCACACTTTACACCAAGAAAAGCAGCAAATGGACCTAAGATTAAAATGTCAAATATGAAACCATCAAAGTTTTAGGGAACTTCCCTGGCAGTCCAGAGGTTAGGACTCCGTGCTTCCACTGCAGGGAGGACGGGTTCAGTCCCTGGTTGGGGAACTAAGATCCAACATGCCGCATAGTGCGGCCAAAAAAAAAAAGTTCTGAAAGAAAACATGGGAGAATTCCATGGTAACTTGTAGTGGAAAGTCCATTCTCACTATAACAAAATTAAAAGCCATTAGAAAAGATTGATACATTTGACTAATTTTTTTTTTTTTAAATCTCAGGATGGCAGGAAGAAAACTATGAGCAAATTCGAGAAAATGACAAATGGGGGAAAATTATTTGCAACTCATGTCATAAGGTGCTAATTTCCTTATCACATAAAAGATTCCTAGGTATCAATAATAAGTTCAACAGCAAGTGTGCCGGTAAATGTTTAGCAATTAGAGGGGAACTGTGGGGGGTGGGGTGGTTGGGGGAGTGTTCTGCTGACTTGTGGTGCTTTGCAATTCCCTGGTGTAAATATTCCCACCGTGGCCTCTTTGAGGCCATTGATATAATGTAAACCAGCTTATAAAATTCCTGAAAATCTAACAACTGGAATCGGATGAACTGGTTCAAGCCAGCTTCAACACACCACTGTCACATCCCAATAAAGAATGGTCAAAGGCTAGGAATAGATATTTAACTGAAATAGAAATGGCCCCTAAATGTATGAAACAGTGTGCAGCCCCCCAGTAAGAAAAAAATATTAAAATGACATTAAGAATGCTATTCATCACCGACAAGATTGGCAAAAATCTTAAAAATCTGCTAACCTTCTGGCATGTAGGCAAACAGGCACTCTCATTCATTCTTTGTGGGAGTTAAAATTAATACAGCCCCTATAGAGGGTTATTCGGCAATGTCTATCACAATCACAAATGTGTGCACTTTTTAATCCAACAATTCCACTTTGGGTAATTTAGCCTCCCAATATTCTTGTGTCCATGCAGAATGATGCACATAAAAGGTAATTCATGGCAGCACTGTTTGTAACAGCAAAACTCTGAAAACAATCCAAATGTCTGTCAATATGGGTTTGGTTGGTTCAAGTTAATCCACACAGGGGAATGTACAGCAGTATTAATGAGTGAAGAGGTTCTGCAACCTAACATGGAAGAATCTTAAGCTATAATTAAGTGAAAATAAGGAAGATGCAGAATAGTGTATGTAAATATGCTACCTTTTATGTTTTAAAAAAGGGAAAAGTATGATTTTCATATTCTTTCTTTTTTTTGTTTGTTTTCTTCCTGCTGAGCCACGCGGCTTGTGGAATCTTAGTTCCCTGACCAGCGATTGAACCCAGGCCCCTGGCAGTGAAAGCGTGGAGTCCTAACCACTGGACCACCAGGGAATTCCCTATATTACTTTTTATGCAAACAAACTATGGATAAAAATGAAACTAAAAGCAGTAACATACTGAGGTTGAAGGAAAGAGGTGATAACTAGATAAATGAAAGACAAAGATGAGGGGAAACTGCATACCTCTTTATATTTTCTGAGTTTGGAACTACGTTAATGTATTAGTTATTCAAAATTTGTATTTTTATATACCACCCACTATGAATATTAATTTGCAAATACTTTTTTGTATATCTTGAGGCTGTTTTTATTAGATCCATAAAAATTTAGGTCTATTGCACCTTAGTGACTTATTGACTCTTTTATTACATAGAAGTCCTCTTTTTGCCTTTTTTGGGTCTGTTACTAATAAACCTTCAACAGCTTTCTTTTACTATGAATTTCTCATCCTTTGTCTTTTACTCTATCTGTAGCCTTAAAGGCTTAATCTCTTTAAGTATCATATTGCTAGATCTTTTTTAAAAGTTTAAGTCTAATAATCTTTCTATTTTAACTGGAAAGTTCAGTTCATTTGAGCTTGTTCTTACCACTTATAAGCATGCTTTTTTTGTCTTGATTTCTCATTTTCCTTTTACCTTCCTTTGTTTCCTCCTTTTGTCTTAATTTTTCTCAAGATATGCTTTGCTATCTCTAAGGTAACAGTCTTACAGATTAAAATATTAATATTAAAAGCACAACTTCTAGACCCCTTTCTTAAACTTTTTATTCTGAGATAATTGTAGACTCAGATTTGACTGTAAGATATAATACACAGAGATCCTATGTGCTCTTTACCCAGTTTCGTTCAATGGTAACATCTTACAAAACTATTGTAGAAAGTCAGAAACAGGACATGGACATTGATATGCTCCATCGATCTGATTCCAGGGTCCCCAGTTGTATTTAAACTCTGGCTTTCCTTTGTGGGTAGTCTCTTCTTCCCTCTGGCTATTTGTAATAGATATATATTGTTAATCTCTGGTGTTCTGCAGTTTCGTTATGATGTGTTTCACTGTGAATTTTCTTTTTGTCTTGGCTGGGATGCACCAGGTTTTCTGCATCTGTGGTTCAGTGTCCTTCAACAATCGTGAAGATTCCCAACCACGACCTCTTCATATACTGTCTCCCCCCCAGTCTCTCTTCTTAAAACTCAATTAGATAGGTTGAACTTCTTCACTACTTCCCGTGGGACGTAACACCCCATCCTGTTTTCTAACTCCGTCCCTTCTGCACATAACTCTGGACGATGTTTTCTTACCTTGAATTTGTGAGTTCACTCTTCAGTTTCATTGGTTCTGCAGCTCAATTTACCCATCGAGTTTTAAATTTTAATAACTTATTATATTTTCATTTCTAGAGGATCCATTTGTTCTTTTTCAAAGCCTGCTTGGTCATTCTTTATAGTTCCTTACTCCCCTGCTTGTCTTTCTCAATTTTTCTTTTTATTTCTTTAAATATTAAGACAACAAAATGGTTTATTTTCTTGGAACTTTATGGGAATTCTTTAAGACCTAGAGTGAAGGTGAGTTCTTCCAATGAGGACCTATGTTTGCTTCTTCTAGCGTCCTGTGGATACAAGCAATCCACAGCCACTTCAACATGATTTATCTGCTTGGGTTTCTCAGACCACAAAGGTAGCATGAATTCTGACCAGAAAGCTGCACGAAGGCCCGATTTATGGCTGCAACTTCTCAGGGAAGATGACGTTCCCTGCTCCACCCAGTACTTAAGATTAAAATGGGCAGACTCCCTCTTGTCCTCTTCTCTTCAGTAGAGTCAACCTCTTGTTCACCAGTGAGGACGCAGTGACTTCCTGTCACTCCATGTCCTGAGCAAATGCCCCAGGTCTCCAGGATTCAGCCCAAAACCTCAGGATGCAAACCAGCTCTGGCCCTCACTTCCTAGGGTTTCTGCTTTTGCTTAAGTCTGCAGATGAGTGGCTTTACTACGTTTATTCCAGAGGGGTGCTCTGCTCTCAATTGGGAGGATCACTCAGACTACTAAACTCTATATGCTGCTAAAAATACAAGTTTCTTATTTCCTTTAAACATTTAAATATAGCAATTTCATATTACATAAAAGACCCTCAAGTCCTGAAGGATTAATTATGTTTTTATTCTTTCTCTCGGCTGTTTCTCACTCACCATGGATGTAATTTTGGACTATGAGCTCGTATTTGCCAGAGTTTAATCTGTGGGGACCTTGAGAAACCAGATTTGACAGTGGCCTCCTCTGTAGAAGTTCACTGTCTTTCCCGTGGAGGCTGTAAACGCAGACTACTTATTCATCAGTTTGGGGGTTCCCAGATACCACAGATAACAAAAACTGAAAGCACAACTTGTGTGAGAAGAGAGTTCAGTTACAAATTAGGGGAGGCTGGTTTTCCTTTGCCTGGGACCAAGTCAAGAGAGCGATCATGTCAGTTTGATGTCTTCAAAGGTTTTTCTCCCCAAGCCCACCTTTTCATGGCTATACAGCACTTTTACAATGCTGGCTGAGTGCCAACTCTTAACTCTCACCTAGGGACTTAACATGAGTAACCTCAGAGCACCCTTAAAATCCGTTTTGGGGAGTTTAAAGGGCCTCTGTTGTATTGTACTCAGATGTATATTTCCCTTATTGGAAGAGGTATGGTTTGGTTTAGTCATCCTATTAATTTGGCAATATTACTGCAAGTGCCTGTATATGTTTTAAAGACATGATATAAAATACTCTGTGGTCTTTAGGAAAAAGAAAGCCTGCTCAATAAATGCAACAAACAGTAAAAATATACTTCAGTTCTACCCTATGACCTGTTAATGACATATTCACTCATACCGTGTTTTGACAGGGACAGAAAGAAGATGTGAAAAAGGAAAAAAAGTCAGCGTTAAGTCAAAGACATGGAAATGGGGTATTAGGGAATGCTACAGCAGAAAAAAAATTCTGGAGGGAGAGACAAGAGGCGCATCAACAAACACACACATCCAGAGAAAAGCAGACCCAGAGGACAACAGACCTGTAAGAGCAGTGCAGCCCTTGACTTTTGTGGAATAAAGACAGAACATCCGTATCTCGTGGCCCGTTAATAACAGCCAGTCACACTGCCACTCTTCTAGAAAAGCCCTCAGGACTGGAAACTAAACCTGTGAACTGGTTTAACCTGGAAGCACGGTTTTCCTACGTCCAGTTTAGCCTAAGACAGTTATACATCATTCGACAGCCTCTCCCCACTCGGGTCTTTGTCTCCATTTTGAGGCGTGACAATGAAAAGGTCTCCAGGTAAATCTCACTCTCCAGTTGGGACGTTTGGGTCCAGGAACCTGCTTTTACACCCACTGTCTGGGGCACAAAAAGCCCAACCTCTCGAGTCGCACGTGGCATTTTTGAAAGAAACAAAATTTGCAAAGTTGATCACCTGTAAATTTTGCTACCTACAGGTACCGCCCGCCGCTCCATAACTTCACTCATGTTTTTTAAAGATAAAAGTAAAAGAAGTTTATAACTTTTATTTTTTTATACATACATATTTTTTCATTGTGTAAAAAGGCCAACTTCTTAAAATTCAGAGCTCTTCGACAGACACACGGCAATACCAAATGTTTTATTTCCCAGTAAAAGAGAACTAAATCTAAGTTCCTTTTCCAGAAGAGCAGACAAGGCTACATAGTTTTTATTGTGTAACCTTAATTAAAATCACCAGTAGTTAAGCATGGCCTTTGACTACACTTAGTAACATATGATTACCTACACTCTGAACCCATCACTACGTTGTTGGTACCAACAGGTCACTGAAGTATTTTAACTCTTCATTTAAAATTATTTATTTGGGGGAAAAAAACACGAATAATACATTTCCTAAACCCAGCAGCTAAATTTAAAAGAAAAAAAAAAAGCACGAGATGAGAAGATGCGAGTCATTCGTTTCCACACAACTGGAGTATCTGCAGCCACCCCTGGTACCCGCAGAGACTGGCTGGTTCCAGGGCCGGCCGGGGATGCTTGAGGCCACAGATGCTCGAGTCCCACAGCTGCCCTGCACAGACTGTGCAGTTCTGTAAGTTTACGGACAACAATCCGCCTATAGTGGGCCCACACGCTTCAAACCCATGTTGCTCAAGGGTCCAGGGTAATCATAATAAACTCTCTCACGAGCAGCGTAACAGACACTATCAATGCTTCCTTTTCCAAATCCCCCAAATCACTGAACATAGTAACACACTGAAAGATAACCTGGAAATAAACTTTCGTCCAAAAGTTGAGCTTTGAGTCCTTCACAAAAAATATTTATCTGATTAGTCATAAACATCAGAGTGGCTACTTGGTATGTGAGATAGGTAACTCCCAAAGACTATTTGTTTTTCTCAATTACGATAATAAGGGAGTGGCCAGGTTTCAAATGTATTGCCTGAATTCTGAATTTAGAGCATCCAACCACTGATTCAAAGTCATATCTTTGCCTCGTGATGCAAGTGCCTAGCGCTTGCCTCAGGAGCTAGATAGTAAAATATTCAACAGACTTTATTAACAAATCTTCAAAAGGCCCATAATGATCCCTAAAATTCAGACAGAAAACTCATGACAAGATGCTAAGTGATACTCGCTGCATGTGTAGCTTTTCTAAGCAGGCCTGCTAAGTTTCAGAGCTGAAACAAACAGAAATGACGGCCTAGAGGGGCTCCAGTTCACAGGCCTCCCGGGGCCTCTGTATTCTGTCTTGTCATCACACAAAGCTGGAGGCTCTGAGCGGCCAGTTATGTGATGGCCTGGATGGCCCTGGGACTGAGGCCAAGGCGCACGGGGCTGCCCCGATAAGGTTCTCTTCTGGCTGATTCTGAACTCTATACGATTAAGGGCCCACAGATCAACCTCCACTTTCCTACAAGAAGGAGAACCAGAAAGAGACTTCTCATCCTCAGCCTCCTGCACAATAACTAAGTAAGCAACCTTCTGATCTTGCTCTGGACAGGTAAAAGAAAACTCACAGAAAGAAGAAAAAAAAAAAAAGTTCAAAAACCCCACTGCTGCATGGAATCACAGGCTGATTTTGATTGTGCTATATAGGTATACGAAATCAAGCAGGGCATTCCGCAAAAAATGTATAACTTCCCACATCACTTCTTCACTTTTCATCTGATGAGACGAAATACATTATTGTATTCCGCCCTCCACTCCGCAACCGTCTAGGCTGAGGAAATACTTAGGATGGTTTCTTGGGGAAGGAGAGATATAAAATGACTCATATCAACGAAAAAAATGAAGAAAATCACACTCAGCCTCAGTCTCCTATCACAAATGATGCCCTCGTCGTGACATGGGCCTTTTGTCCATTTTTCATTTTGGAAACTTTTCATTTCAAAAACTTATCCGACCCCAAGAACCACCAGCGGGGCTTGGTGAATGTTCAGAGCCCCTGCTCCTTCCAAAGCTAGTCAGCATTTTCGGGGGCAGGGCCTAGGACTCTGCCCCTGCAGCAAGCACCCCGGTGATGTTTACGATGAGATGAGTTTGAAGAACACTGATCTTTTTTTTTTTTAACACAGAAAAGAACATTGATCTTGAGACTATGCTCCTCTTTTTTAAAAGTTCCGTTCCGATTTTTCCTTTGCAAGTCCCTCAGGAAGTAGTGCACATCTCGAGATAAAACCCAGTCTCCTCTGCTGGCTGGCCTTTTAGAGTGGCTAAATAATACAGGAAAGTTACCTAGCAGTTCCTAATTGTTAAATCATCCTGAGGGTTCATGGGTCTAAGCCATTCCCTTAAGCAGACGAGGTTAACTCTAAATTTCAATTATTTGAAACATCGTGCTTACTATCTAGAGACTTTGCAAGGTCGATCTTGTCTAGCATGTTCTAATCAAAGACCTGTACCAATGAGAACAGCTCCATCTAAAATTCAAAAGAATGAAACATCAGAAAGAGCCTCTTGAGAATGAGACAAAAAGAAAACAAAGTGGACATGGGTTTGTGTATTTCTTCCACCAGCTATATTCCTGTGTGTCACAGAGGACGAGGCTGCTGAGTGGATGAACCAAGGTATATGAATGAATGGGGTATGCGTCAGTGAGACAAACAGAAATGGTATCACACAATTCAGCAGTTTTAGGGGAGAGGAAACAATTTTTTTCACGTCTAGAAATTACCTGCCGGAAAACCTTCACCAGCCTTGAACCTGAATTGACGATGGACACTTAAATTTATGTTTAAAAGAGGAAAGGCAAATCCTGAGAGGCCCACAAAAGCACAAAGTGAGGAGGACGAAACGGAAGCTGAGGTGGTGCTTCAGGGGTGACAGCAGCTGGGACCCACGAGGTCACGTGACCCCCCTCCCAGTGTGGGCTCAGAGCGACGCCACGTACAGCACACTCAGGGCCCAAATTCACAAGCACAACGACCACACAAGAAAGGAGAGGAGAGCTCAGGTTGGGGGAAGGCAAAACCCAGTGGAAACAGGATGAAGAAGAGTGGAGGGATGCACGTGCAACGTGTCATGCAGGGACCCCGGGGAGGGCGAGGGCGCCAGGCAACACTCGTGGGGACAGAGGACCAGTGAGAGGGAGACACAGCTCGGCCACAGAGACAAACTGCTTACCCTCCGCTTTGGTGGCAGTGCCATCTTTAAGCAAATTAAAAAACAAGGGAAGGGACAACAGGGAACAGTTAGTCGCATCAAAAAAATTAAAAAGCAGAATGTTATTATTGGCTACTAAAGAAGCAAAAGTACAGTTTAAAATAAAATTAAAAGGGAAACAAGTTCAACAGCAAAGCAGAGTCGGAAGCAAGTAAGTGGTGCACCTTCTACCGAAATCAGCTCAGGACAACGTGCTTCTGCCTGCAGAAGACAAAACACGAAAGGGCAGCCCAGGGTCGCGCCTCAGCTGACAGACTGACTGTGTTTCTGATGTGGCCCAACCTCATCCTCTGAAGAGTCCCCTGTTTTTTGGAACAAAGCACCAGCAGAATAAGGGGGGGGCGGGGAACTAAAGGACACCCCAAGGACAGAGGCAGTCAGTGAGCAGCTCCGAGAAGCTGGCTACAGCAAGGCCTGTCCCAGCCACACAGCGAGCAGCAAGACCGTCCAGCTCGGTACCTGAGTCAGGGCCTAGGGGCTCCGTGTCTCCCCTCACGCGTCTGGACTCTAGAAATTTGGAAAAGGATCATGAGCTTTAACGCTACACTCCTCACAGACGTAACGTGTCAACCTCGGTAGTACTTGTAACTGCTCCTCCGAAGGGTTATGTTATATCTGGGGGCTGATTTTTTTGGTTCTTGCTGACTTGGACATCAGGAAAGCAGAGGTCGAGCTCTCGGGAAATGCTGGGAGAATGGGGAATACTCCAGTCTTGTCATTCGAAGAGGTAACACTGGGCTGAAAATTTACCATCAGCGCTTCTAAAAGGTCATTTCTGTGTCATCAGACCAGAAGACCCAAGTGCCTTGACTAGCGCCAAGCGGAGTCCACAGGGTCCGTATTAAAATAGCTCAATCGTGCACCGAAAAACAAGGACTGCTGTAACTTTACTCAGGTTTTCAAGCAATGAAACAAACACTGACTACAGATTCTCAAGGTGGATCAGACGGAACTAAAATGAACAGAAAGCCTTCCCACCTGACTTCTCTCTTGGTAAGCACACACCAACATGGGATCCTAAACACGCTTACGTGACTTTGTAAGAGTTAAATAAACCAGAGAAAAGGAGAGCCCTTACTGGGCATCTTCCCAATCTCAATGAGGCATTTCTGTAGAGAAAACAAGACCGACTTAACAATGTCCCACAACATACACCTTACCTTTTAAACTAACAACGTTCCTATCACGACCGCAGTTCCCTTCGCCGTACAGGATAATGGTTGACAAAGGACTTTTATATAATGTCACCTGTCCCTACCCCGTGTCTGAATTAGGTGGCTATTATTACAACTCATTTATGGGTAGAGGAAACACAGCCTGGTCAGGGTCACTGAGCGACTCAAGGTCGGGCCTGGTAACCTCCTCTCGGTGTTCTCTCGCTCTGCTTCCATGCTTTCAGAATATTAGCTGTAGGACTGACTTTGGAATTAGTCTGTAAACCGCACAAGTAAAAAGTCTCGATGTTTCATGAAGCTTGAATTGTATTCGTTTCCTTAAGATCCAAAATAAAATGGATCCAGCGAGGTCTCCAGACTTTGGCTTTGAACAACTCTGCTTTCACAAAAACAAACTCAAACTATCAGCCTTACCCCCAGTAGATGTGCAGCGTCTGCTGAAAAACTGACCTAGCATTCTGTCAGATATTCCTTTGAAAATAATCTTTTTACTCTTCCGGGCTTTCATCGGAGTAGGTACCCACTCCTCCCAAGGTGACACAGGGAAGGAAGACACCCTTCTGTACAACAGGCGATGCTGGTTGCTGAGTCCCTCCTGCTCCTCCGGAGCGCCCCCCCGCCCCCGCACTTCAGGCTCTCCACCCAGGTCAGGAGGGGAGGAAACCCAGCCCTGGCCACACAGGAGGAGTCTGGGCAGCTGGGAAGGGGCACAGGGTGCTGAGGCATGCGTCCCCGAGCAGGGTGATGCCCCAGAAGCAGGGACACCCACCAAAGGGTGGCTGCAAACCAGTGGCCAGCACAGAGGTCAGCGCGCAGGTCAGCGCCCAGACGCACGTACTCTGAAAGGTCAGCCCTGCAACCGCCTCAACTCCGGTTCCTGGTAATTTGCTACACGGACGGATTGGAGCAGAGGTTAAGGGTTATCTCGAACGGCAGACTCGGGGGCAGGGTCGCAGGGCTGGTTACCTAAGGAGGCGTACGAGCCCGGAGGCAAGGCCGCTGCGGAGCTGAAGGGCGCTGCACCGGGAGCCGAGGGGACCTTGGATTTGGCGCTGGCGGCTGCGTTCACGTCTATGTCGCTTCGAGAGCGCTGCAGGGACCCCGTGGTGGACACGGATTTGCTGCTGACTGTGGAAGCTGCGGGGGGAGGAGGGAACCTTAGCAACGACGATAAGGGCCACGTGAGAATGTTAGACCTGTATCGCTGACGCGTGCCCTGCTTCTCCTGAGAACAGGAGTCAAGCTCTGACAAAGGCTGGAGCACACAGCGCCGGCCGACAGTGTCCCCTGCTCGCCGGACACAGCTCAGCCGATGCTGCAGGAAGTGACAAGTGGCCGCAGCTCCGCAAGCCCCCGTCATCAGAGACCATAAACCCCACAGAAATGGACCACGTTTCCAGTTCACGTGAGCACCGAAGTAATGAAAACTCGATCATGTCTGGCCAGGGTGGCAGGAAGGCGCACGCCAAGCTGGACGCTCCCCCTCTTGGGAACGTCCCCTCCTGTCCTCCCACAGCCATCAGCTGCCTGCTGCTCGGAACATCCCGAGCGGCCCCCGCTGCCCTGGCAAGTGCGCAGAGCACAGAGGCGCCCCCCACGGCAGCTCTGTGGGCGAGGACAGGTCTGCCGGCCCGGTGGGAGCACGGGGCACGGCGGGCCCTCCGCAGACCCTTCCAGCCGCTGCTCAGCCCGCCCCAGGCTCAGGGCCTCCCCCGCGGCGCCCGCCTTACCTCTGGAGGTGGCACTGCCAGTAGGGCTTCTCTTGGCGGAGAGCGGCCGACTGGAAATAAAGGGACACGTCTGTCTATTATCAAAGGTGCACTGTATCTGCATTGATACAAATACAATCTACAGCGGGAGAATATGATAATAAAGAACGGCTTCAGGCTTCCCAGAATTCTACAGGTACCTTGGACCACAACCTTATGAACCCCCGATTTCGGAAAAGCTTTAGCATTATATTTTGGACTATCTTTCAAACACACGGAGGGAAGTCTTAAACAGCAACAGGGATCAGAGGTACTGAGAGAAGATGGCAGCACGTTCAGTCCCAGGGTTTGAAAGCCCTCCCTTTCCAGAGCTGTCTCCAAGTTAACGCTTCTATTGTCTTAGAAGACACCCTGAACAACTCGCTTGTGTTACTCCAAAACTGTGTTCCAGGACTGCCATGTAAATTTAAGTACAAACTACCTGCCTCAGGAACCAGGGACCAGGGACCAGGCCACTCGTTTCTCACCATCCCCACAGCATCTTCCCCAGCACCAGCCTCCACCTGAATTAAGGGGGAATGGCAACGGCACGCAGACAGACAAAAGCAGAGGGAGAGTCTGCGTGCTCGTGCAGCCCATTCTTCACAGCCGGGCCCTTACTTGAGACTCTCCTGCGAGCTGGAGGATGAGCGGTCTGACTGGGGCAGCGACACCACGCTGTCCGAGCTCTTCAGGTGGCTTTGCAGAGCCCTCTGGTAGGAGGGCTCCAGAGTGTGGTACAGGTGCTCCGCTTCTCTGCTGAAGTGACTGTGGAAACCCCAGTAACACCTGGAAAACACGCAGCCTCCTGTCAACGGGTATGCACCCGGGACGCTGTCAGGGAGGGACCCCCCCCGCCCCCCACCGCCAGCTCCTGAGACCGGCGGCAGCTGCGGCCTGAGGAAGCGTGGGAACCGCGGAGGTCTGGTGGATCCTCACTCCCAGCTCCCGTCCTTGGTGACTCCGGCCCAGCTGTCTGACTCTCAGTCGCATTAATGAAATGGATAAAATGGAAATTAAAGAGGCTGACTCGCAAGACTGGGAGCCTCAGGGAAGATGGAGCCGAACCAACGAGAACGACACCCAGAACGCGAGGGGGACTCGGTCATGGACGCTTTTATCAATGCAATGTGACGCTCCCTGGTTCCAAGTACTTGAAACGGCTTTAGGTAACGAGAACAAAAGAAAACCAGGACGAGGCTCACAGCTACTTGAAACCTGTACTGTGTTACGATCAAAGGACAAGAAAAAACTGGGGTGGAGGCACCAAATACAAGATGAGGGTGAAGAGCAGCGTACGCAGACCGTTCACAAACCCGCTCCTCCTAGTTTTTACTTTTTAGCCACGGCTTGTCATGTCCCTTCTTTTGGTAGGAACTTCCCAGCACGAGATTGCAGTGAGCACTTGAGGGTCAAGCGGGAGTCCTCCACACACTCTGAAACCAGGGAACTACGGCTTAACTGAGAAAGCAGTCGGAGCAGGAAGTGCGAGGTCAGGGTGTGCTCGTGCAGCCGAGCAAGTCCGCAGTGTTCCAGGATGTAAGGACTGGCTTTAACCCGTGTCAATTAGAAGAGCCGGTCGACTACGAAAGCGCAGAGAAACAGCCACAGGGCAAAACGGGAAGCTCTTCTTCTCTCTGAGCTGCCCGAGAGGGAGGACATCTTGGCGTCAAGCTTCAGCTACTTACGGTCACGATGGCAGCTTCACCCGCAGGATGGCGCTGCACGTGGAGACCCAGCCTCACGACTGCAGCATAACCAGTCCTGATGGCCAGACGGCCCCAAACGTGAGCGGGGACAGCGAGCTGTGGTCTGCGACCAGCCCCCCTCCCTCCTGGAGGGGCTCACTGCCCCGGCATGCCACCCCGCCGATGCCTGCAGAGCTGTGATCCCAGGGAAAGGATCTCCGTGAGCGGGATTCTTCACGGCAAGTCAACAAGCCACTGGGACCCACAGAGCTTAGTGAGTGAGAGACAACACGGGGCACGCAGACAAGTGCTTTGCCGGCTCACGCAGCAATTTCTCATAAATTTAAAAATGGGCTTTCTGTGTCTACCTCAGTCCACTTTATGTTCAAATAGTACCAGCCTTTCAGGCCTGGACACTCAACTCAACAACCCTCGAAACAGAAAACTAGAGAGATATTTTGAAATGGCCTTTTGGGTCATATTTAAAGGTCCTGATTAACAAAACATGTCCATGTGACTTAATAAGCTTTCATGAGGCGATCTGGACAGGACACCTGAAACATAAAAGTAGTGAATCGGGAAAGTGGTGTTCAGCCAACACTTACTTTCTGGCTTCTATCCGTGCTTCCGAATCAGCGTCATGTATTCCCTTCTTTATTGTTTCCGCTAATACTGATATGTGTCTGGATGTTTAGAAGACAAAGCAGGAACAATCATCAATATATGGTCTTATGCAGATACAAACAGGTGTTGAGAAATAACTCCCGAACGGCAACGTGGAAGGTATAGGCCCTTTGTGCCCAGAGAGTCAACAAACATGCAGCCTAGAAAATCAGCACACTCCGCAGACCTGGTAACTCATTCACGATTCTGTCCCAGTACCTATTCCCACCCCTTCCCCACCTAAGCACCTGATAACCCTACTCTCCTGGGACTTTTTTTTTTTTTTTTTTTTTTTAAGTAATGGCTGATGTATTTCGGGCCATGCTTACTTAGTTCAATCTTTTATGAACTCAAACAACAAAACCCTTCCTTCTCCATGGTCAGAACAAGTTTCCATGGAAATTATAATGGGCTAGTAATGATCCTAATACTGCAGAGACTCTCTGCATCAGGTTTCTGTAATTAAAGAATGTTTTTTCAAGTTCCACTACATACATAACATGAACAATTTTATGAAATTATGTCTCTGTTTTACACACAGGTGTTCTCTTAGTTACGTTCTACCCTAGCTGAGAAGAAATCGTTAAACTGTCTCGTTGAATACTGAACGGTTTTAAGAAAAGGGCGATGACTCGAGTGAAGAGTTTCACAGGCCAAAGGCGAGGCACCAGTCTTACCAGCACCCCACCTCAGTCCTCAGTCCTTCACTCACCCAGCAGGCATTTGGTGAGAACCTGCCAAGCGGCAAGGCTGAGCAGAAGTGAATAAACACATGAGGCCACATCTGAGTCAATCACGCTTTCCTGCCCTGCTCACCTGGCCCCGGTGCTCAATCCCTCATTCCACCTTCCCACTCTAAATTCCAAAACTATCACCAAATAAAGAGGATATAATACCCAAGAGATTAAAGAACAAGAAAATATTTTTTAAATGTGTGACCATCTTCTCGATCCAAAGTATTTTCAGATGAACTTCCACCTCTGGGAGGCCTGGCTTTTTCGTCTCTGAGCACTGCAGGACTGAACTGGACTCCAGGCGTACTCATGTGTTAAACTCCCACTACTCGTAACCTGTTTAGTATGTTGTAAAGTTCTTCACAAACTATACAACACACCATGAAAAACCGGGTGGCACAGTATCATCATCTATCAGCTCCAAATATAACTCAGAAAGAATAACAGGCACCTAAAATGGACAGGAACTAAAAATGGCAAAGAAGGAACCTCAAAATAGAGACAAGCTTCTGTAAGAATTCTGCATCATGAGGATGTGAAACTTACCACACACCAGCCTGAATAAAGAGAAAACTGCTGACTTTCTGACACAGAGGGATCAAAAAGAAAACTTTCAAATGAGTGAAATTCCTTTAAGGATTTTCAAAGTTACCCCTCGCCTACTAAGAGCAGCTTTAAACCTTTTTTAACTCGTTGGGACTGACAGGATGCCAGGCAGCAGATCAGAGCCACTGCAGAGTGAGTCCTGGCCGTGCAGTGTCCCGGGGCACCCCGGGTCACACCTCAAGGCTAACGTGACAGTCAATGGAGCTCACTCCTCACATCAGCATCAGGAGAAATAACACCAGTAATCACGCAAATAAGCACTTGGATTCCTTCACTTCTTGTAAAAAGTGGGTTGGACCACTCGCTGAGATATTAAATCTCAAGATTCAGTTCAGAGGGAAAACCAGCAACTCAGATGCTCACCGTTCCAGTGAATGTGTCTGCCATTCTTGTAAAAGTAAATCTAAAAATTCAAAACAGCGCCTGAAAATTGTGAAGAGAAAAAGATGTAACTTAGTCATTTGTATGTTAATGAAAATAAAAGCTTTTTTCTTAAGTGACCCAACACTACTTTTTATAATTGATAAATTTCTTCTATTTTTTTTCTTTTTTTTTCCACGGTATGCAGGCCTCTCACTGTTGTGGCCTCTCCCGTTGCGGAGCACAGGCTCCGGACGCGCAGGCTCAGTGGCCATGGCTCACGGGCCTAGCCGCTCCGCGGCATGTGGGATCTTCCCGGACCGGGGCACGAACCCGCGTCCCCTGCATCGACAGGCGGACTCTCAACCACTGCGCCACCAGGGAAACCCTCTTCTATTTTTTTTTTTAAGATTTTTTTTTTTTTGGATGTGGACCATTTTTAAAGCCTTTATTGAATTTGTTACAGTGTTGCTTCTGTTTTATGGGGGTTTTTTTTGGTTTTTTGGCCACGAGGCATGTGGGATCTTAGCTGCTGGACCAGGGATCAAACCTGTACCACCTGCACTGGAAGTGCAGAGTCTTAACCACTGGACCACCAGGGAAGTCCCATCTTCTATTTTTTTTATGATTCAAAAAATGGAACATAAAGATGGAATCAGAACTGACTGAAAACCAAAGCAGATCGAAATAATTAAGCACCTATGGTGGTCCTGAAGAAAAATCACAAAGTTATAGGGACAGGATACAGGAGAGTTCCCTTCAAATCAGTAACTTGGGCTTCATGGCAACCTTACTGAAAGGGTGTATCACTGTTGTTGGTTTTTATTCCACCTCAAATGATACATTAATACAGGAGCTACAGGTGCACAAAAGATCTGAGTGCATTACAGATTCAGGGAATTAGTCTTTGCATTAATTCCAAAGAATGCCTTGTACAAAGAAAGTAAAACATACCCTGGAAAACAAAGTGTTTACCCAATTTTCCTGCCAAGTATTTAAAACAGATTTTTCTCTAGCTACTTGGCATTTTCCTCTCTGCAACCTTTCAACATCCTTTCTTCTCACTTCTGTGACCTTTCTTGGTCTGATCTGTACACAAAAACAATGCTGGTCTCATCTCCTTTGGATTACATCACCACTTCGGGTCCTACCTCGTCATCATTTCCTTTTTCTAAATTCCAGGATAACTATCTTTGTAGGAATAAATATTATTAGACTTAAGGAACCCACTCAAGGAAATAAATCAGAAGGCAATCTTTCTCTAACGATCAGACTTTCTTTCCCATGATCTTCCCAACTCAAAACCTCATAATCCACACAATTAATCACTCAGTAAATCTTGAATAAACCCTTCCCCTATGCTAGATGCCAGACATACAATGGTAACCGAGACACAATCCACCGAGCAAGACAGACAAGGAACCGTTACCACGTGATGTGCCGGGAGCACAGGGGCTTCAGAGGGCTCAGGGGAGTTGCACAGCTCAGTCCCAGGGCTGCTGCTAATAGTGGGGGCCGGGGGAGCGGTCGGCGAAACAAATCTTCTCCAAGGAGAGACACTGGCCTCTGCCCACACCCTTTCTCACCACCGCTGTCCCCCACCCCCCCGCCCCAGCCCAGGCCACGGTCACTCTACCTCTGCCCTTTGTCCATGTCATTTCCTGGTGTGGACTTCCCTTGTCTCTTTATGTGTGTATGCATATGTCTACGTTTACTTATTTCTTAGTGAATCCAGCCATCTTTAGTGCTAATTCTTGTCTTCAATGTGTTTCAGAACAATCTATTTCATCGAAAATATGCCATGTAAATTAGGTTTTGTCTTCAACTTTTTAGAAGGCTAAAATCATATACAGAAGTACATCGATGTTGGCATTATTTAAACCCTCTGCATTACTTAAGCACTTCGGTTAGAACTTCTACCTTTTCTTCACTGAGTCGTACTCCTCATTCATAGGGCAGCTCAGTCTTTTTTAACTTGTCTAGGAGGCTTCTAGGGAATATATCAGCTAGTTTTAATCACTGCCCTCTGAATTCCTAAATCCACAATACGTACGTTGCAACTCACTCTTACGTTGCTTTGCATTATTGTTTTTAATCTCCCCAACTAAATTATAAACTTCTTAAAGGCAGGGAGATTGGGCAATCCATTTCTTACAAGTTCTATGAAGTGAAGCTAGCGACAGGTTGAATACAGGACAGAAAGCGCACTGCCTTCGTTACACTGCCCCCTCTGGCTCTCTTTTCCTTCCTGAAGGCAGAGGGACTGGGCCCAGATGGTCCCTAGTACTTCTTTCAGCATTAAGACACATGGCTCCAACTAAACACAGGAATGCCAGTCTGGGTGTGCGGCTCGGAAACCGGTGAAGGGGGTGGCATGTCTGCTGTCACAGCGACTGCACGTCGCTACTCAAATTCAGCACCACAGGCTAGAACTGTTAAACGCTAGGGACCGAAGTGTTACCGCCTGAGCTTCTTATGTTGACGCCCTAACCCCCAGTATGATGGTATTTGGAGACGGGGCCCTGGGGAAGCAGTGGGGTTCACGGGGGGTCCTGAGAGTGATGCTCGCCTGACAGGATTAGTGGCCCTCTAAGGAGGGCGCTCCCCGGCCCCCACCGCCACGAAGACACAGCAAGAAAGCTGCACCTGCAAGCTGCTTCCATTAGAACCCAGCCCTGCCGGACCCTGACCTCAGAATTCCCGGCTCCAGGGCGGTGAGAAAATACCTGCCTGTTGTGTAAGCCGCCCTGCGCACGGTATTTCTGTTACAGCAGCCCAAGCTGGCTGATACGCTAAATATCCTGTAACGTTCCCCACAGAGATGTGTCGCTTCACCAGAGGAACCGCCTTGCCCAAAGCAAACATGCTCTCCAAACTGCTCATGGAAACCCAAATCAACAGTGACAATATAACTGCAGCAGAAAATTCTCAGGATGGCTGCCATTCACTGAGCTTCCACCAAGCGTCAAGCCCCTTCTACCGAAGTGACTGAGAACCTGCAGAACAGCTCCCTCCCCAGCACATGGGAAGTCCACCACCAGCCCGCACCTCGATGGCCAGGCGCTGGCCTTGGGGGGTTGGAGGGTGCCCGGAGCTGCTCTGCCCCCGAGGGCGGCTGGACTGTGGGTCAGCGACAGTCCACCGAGCCACGCTGCTGCAACAGTCAGCCTTTTCGGTGGAAGGAGAACGCGTCTTTCTCCCTGGCTTTACGTAGCTGGCTCATTCCCCTCTTTTCTCCCTTGCCTTCCATGTGGCTGGGAACACGACGGCGATTGGGGCCGCCTCATGCTTGGAAGGATCCCCCCGCCTGTGAAACCCTGGTGGGTCCAACGTGACAGCCCAGGAAAGGAGAGGAACAGCGGGCGGCCAAGGGGCGGCTGGGCTCGACGCCTTGGAGTGAAGGGCCCTCTCCTGGGCTGGATCAAGACACAGAACCGCAGGAACGGGGCCGAGAGGCTGCCTGCTGCCCAGGCCGGCCGTTCATTTATCCCACAAAGCTCCTGACCTAGTCTACTGAAGGCTTCAGTCCATGAATCCTCTGAAAACCTGCACAAAACGTCTGTGTATCTACACTTTCCTGGGAAGAGGGTCCACAGATTTTAGGACTCGAAAGCCTCTGAGTCACCAGTCCAGACCCACAGATCCGAGCTGGAAGCACAGAGCCCTGATCCCACACGTGGGCTGGGGCAGCTCGGCAGGACCCAAGACAAAGCCCCCGCGGGCCACCCAGGCTGTACCTTCAGGGTCTACCTCCCCTCAACATAAGAAGCTCAGGGGGTAACACTTCGGTCCCTAGCATTTAACAGTTCTAGCCTGTGGTGATAAATCTGAGTAGCGACGTGCAGTCACTGTGACAGCAGCACAAGCATGGTCAGGATTCAGAGCGCCAGGAGTCACATCAGAAGCTGCAAACAACACACACCTCCCGCGTATCTATGTTAATATAAAGAACAGCCGCTGATCTTCACAATGTTTCTTCCAGGCGGGCAGCCATGGCCTTCACTCGGGGAATGGGGCAGACCAATGACAGAGGCAGAGGCACCATCGCAGGAAGAAAATGCGCAGGGGGTACACTCCCCCTCCCCCCCGCCCCTCCCACATAACCCACACACACACTCGCTCTCACACTACACACACAGACAGAAGTAACAGGCCTTCCGAATTAGCTTTCCAGACAACTGAGATCGTGAGCCTTCAGTCCAAAGGCATCTGTCACGGCAATCGTAAATCATATTAACCATTTCAAACATAAAGTTTTTTGCATGGAGGTAAATTTGAAATTTGTTTCGGTTTTTAAACAATTCAAAACTAATGAGAAAAATTCTTTAAAAACTTACCTTCTAACGGCGACAGACTTGGAGGTACAGTTGCTTGTTATGATGGGTATTAGCCTAGGGATGTGTGTGTGCTGCGGAAAAGAACAAAAAACAGGCGAACATTTGAAAATGCAGAGCTAAGACAACCACTTCTTTACTAACCTACCTAAAGCACCTGCATATTCAGATTAGAATTCACTGAGTTTAAAAAGGAGAAAGACTTTTCATTGGATATTGCCAAAGGGCATGACAGAATTTACAGAGCCAAAACAGGCAACGTGATGACAAGTCAGTCAGTCTAAAATCAAAACAAATCACTGGTATGAAGTCTAAATTACCTGAGCAGTAGAGATCTGAATGAGTAAAAAGCAGTCAGCAGGCCAATATAGTTTAATACTATTTCAACAGAAATGTCTGATAACGGCTTTTGGTTTAATACCTGAAGTAGGCAGTGCAAACAGTAAGAACTACAAATAATATGAAGTAAGCAACCCACAGTAATCACGAATATTCTGGATAGATTTCAGTTAACATCAAGACCCAGTTTCAAGGGTTGCCTCTGGGGAAAAGGGACTTGGCAGTGGGGAGAAGGTGATGCGCAGAACTTATTAAGCCTTTGTGAACTATTAGGTTTTACTGAAAATCTGCACGTAAATTACTTGGCTAATTACTTGGATTTAAGTAAATGAGTGTTTTGAAAACTTAACTGAAGATAACATTTTGTTTCTGGGCTTATGTACAATTATTTAAATAAAATGTCAGGCGAATAACAAACCACAAGCACAAATACCTAAAATGGAACAGCTGGGGAGAGAAGAACAGAAGTGATACCTGGACACATAAAGAACAGAGTATAAACTCAGAAGCAGACACCCGTGTTCAAATGTTTAAAACCAATGACGGTGGATGAGCAACACCTCAGTAACTATACATCACACCCACAGTTCACACTAGGGAACGTAAAAGGCTCATGTGCGATAGTTACGTGGGGTAAAAAGGCCAATGTTGTACGTACGGTATTATTCCATGTACATAATCACTCAAATGAAAAGTGTCTCTGATAAGTGCTTATCAACCAGCAATATTTACCACTTGCTTAGTCTATGTATGGCCCCAAAACATACTCACCCGAATGATTAACCTAACAGCTACAACACCAGAGGTGGCCATAATTTTGGCACTGTTCGGAATTAAATTAAAGATCGTTGGCATAATGGCTTCAGCTCCATGGTCAAACTTGTTCCCCAGCACTGATGACAGATGCCTATAACCAGAAATGAACACTGAACTGAAGTCATAGTTCTTTCCAACAGTGTAGCACATAACCCTCTTAACATTTTAGAGCCTTCATGTAAAGTTATCTAAGGATAAAGGTCTAAGTAAAATACTCTACAAATACTTCCAATGTGCATATAGAGGACTTCGCAAATAGCCACTAGCCCAAGAGTTTGCTATTTTTTTTTAAATAAATAAATCACTTCCAACTAATGACTCTTAAAATAGCAAAAAACAAGTTAGTCATATACTAATTAAACACAAATATGAAAAAGCTCTTTCACCCCCGTTTTTTCTTTATTTTTAACATACAACATTCACACTTCAGTGTCTCAGGTCAAAACTTTAAACAGCTGCAAAGCCACCTTACTATTGCTGCTGCTCTGATATTCTAACATATTTTCTAAGACAGAAGTTTTAGATACTGATACAGGTTTAGTGAGGATAAAAAAAAATTTCCCCGCAGTACATGCCTTTAACCTTATAGCTACAGTACTCTTCTAGAAACAAACATTCTAATAATTATGCTATCACCTGCCAGCAAAATCAGTGAAAAAGCTGAGGAAAACAGTTTACAAAATTTCATTTTTTCATATTATTAATAACTGCTTCAAGTTTAAAATAGAGGCTTCAGAGCTAAGTCACTGAATAAAATTTAAAATCTGTCAGACTTAACATAACTGGTCAGGAACTATTGTAAAAGTGTTAACAGAAGCGTAACTGGAATGGGTCTTGGAGACCAGTTGAAAGTTCCGTGAAAGAAACCCAGTGGGCGTATTCAATGAACCATCTCTGAAGCACCGTCATGAGGCTATTTTATGATGTGAGAATCGGGAGCATCGCAATCCTTACCCCAAGGTGATACAAGCCTCCCGCACTACCTGAGAGCGCAGATCCTTAGCCGATAGTTTAAAGGCTCCGTCCAAAAGACGCAAATGTTGGAAGAAGTTATCATACTCAGCAGCACCAGCCAAAAGTAAAGATCTAATCTTTTTTAGCTAAGGGGATGGAGAAAACGAAGAGACAGACAAAACAATGCTTAGAACAGAATATACAAAACAACAGAAGCCATCAAATATTAGAGATCAATATCAAAGTTAAATGATAGAGTTTTCCAAAAAGAATTCAGCCAACTAAATAGCTGCTGATATATCTAGGTATCATAAATAAGAACTAGTAATTTTTAAAATTAGTGTCTGTGATAAATGGATTACAATTCTTCTGTAAAGCGTACTTTTTAATGGGAAACAGTTTAGTGACTTACACATGCTGTGATGCTAAGGACAGAGTAACTAAACCCTCACTGTAGCCTGTAAAAGCTCCTTCCCTGAGCTCACCTTCCCCCGCACCCCACTCCAACCGCCATTCACTCAGTGAATCATAGGAAGAAGCGACGCTACAGCCTTTGCACAGTACGCGCCACTGTGTCTTTACTAAAGGGCCAGTGTGCATCCAAAACAGACACACAGCAGTGTTCCCAGCCCTCTTCCTGCCAGACAACCAACGCATGATCGCTCTCCTCAGAAAAGACACGCCTTCACGTAATGCCCCTGCACTTTAATGTTCGGCCCACTTCTTTTCATTAATCCACTTTTTTTTTTTTTTCTTTGCGGTACGCGGGCCTCTCACTGCTGTGGCCTCTCCCGTTGCGGAGCACAGGCTCCGGACGCGCAGGCTCAGCGGCCACGGCTCACGGGCCCAGCCGCTCCGCAGCATGTGGGATCTTCCCGGACTGGGGCACGAACCCGTGTCCCCTGCATCGGCAGGCGGACTCTCAACCACTGCGCCACTAGGGAAGCCCCATTAATCCACTTTTAAAAACAGAGGGAGCAGAAGTGCTGTGAAGAAAGCAAGGGATAGAGAGACACACACTGAAAATGTCACTAAAAAGCCGCTTTCCTGGCCAATGGTCACAGAACTACATCTTTACTGAGGTCGTAGGAGCGGCGGTCGTACCACAGGTAGGTCTCTGCTAAAAGTACAGGATACACAAAAAGATAGAAGCTGGCATGTTTGAAGAACAGAAGTGAAGTAATCTACTAAAAAGGCGACGTGTAAATATGGAAGCTTATATTTAAAATATTTACTACTTAAAATTCATCAGAGCTGCACCCCAGTTTCAAAACAAAGTATTCAGACCGTGTAAATATCGAATGCAAATGTAATCACACAGTCAGTGGCTTACAGCGGTTACTCTTTGCTCCCAATCATGCTTGTCATCAGATAATATTTCCCTAATCTTGTTTATGGACTCCTCAAGGTCTCGGCTGGAGTAAATCTGTAAGCAAAATTAATTTACAATCAATAGGAGAAAATTTACAGAATAAACAAAGATTATTCCTTAATTACCTGAAGTCAAGGGCACTTAGTAAACCCAGTAAAAGAAATTATTTCATTTTTCAGAAGGGCCTTCAAGATAACATCTAGTCAAGTTTGTCTTAGATTGAGCTTCTTTCCTGCTCTGAATGCATACCGACTAGATCCGATGCCCACGTATGGATAACCTTGCCTCAAATATGGCTTTACTATAAGTTAACAGATAATTTCATGTACAAAAGAGAAAAAAAGCCCACTGGGGAACCGGCAGTGATGCACAAGTCATTGATTACTCTTAGCGTTTTTTGTAACACCACATTATACAGGCAGACCTCGGAGACACTGCCGGGTCGCTTCCAGACCCCTGTCATAAAGTGAATACCGCAATGAAGCAAGTCACACGAATTCTTTTGGTCTCCTAGACTGTAGTCTATTAACTGTGCAATAGCATGATGTCTTAAAAAAAAAAGTGTGCGTACCTTAATTTAAAAATACTTTCTTGCTAAAAGATGCTAACCATCCTCTGAGTCTTCAGTGAACTGCAATCTTTTTGCTGATGGAGGGTTTGAAATATTGTGAGAATTACCAAAATGTGACACAGAGACACGAGGTGAGCAAATGCCGCTGGAAAAAGGGCACCAACAGACGTGCTCGACGCAGGGTGGCCACGGACCTTCAGTCTGTAAAACTGCAGTATCCGTGAAGCACAACAAAGCGAAGCGCAATACAGCAAGTACGTCTGTACTTGCAACTTTAAATACTTTCAGGTCTGCTCTCTCATTTATCCTCACATATTACTCATAAGACGGTGAGGGGGGGAAAAAAACCAAAAACAACCAAGAGTGAGGCATGCTGGGAAGGTCAAGGACGTAAGGATGGTCCTGAGCCTAAAACACCTGTTACCTGCTTTATACACACACACGGCAGCGAAGCAGCAGGTGACAAGGGATTCACACAGACATTAAGCGCTGTAGGAATCCAGAGCACGGACACGTGATGTAGCACAAGCCCCGATCAACGAGAGACAGTGCTGAGGCACAAAGCAGTCTGAAAAGTGTGGCTGTACCCCAGCTTCTGTCAATCAACTCTGCCGCATCTCTTAGGTGGTACTTAACAAGGGGAGCATCAAGATGGAATAAACTAAGATTTTATGAAACCATTTTTTGTAGTTTTCAGACACCCAAATTCTTCAACTTTACAAACTTTTCTTTCTGAGGAAAATCCCTACATAAGCATGCTTCTTTGTTCTCTCTTCTAACCTAATCCCTCATTTCCCCCTCTTTTAGGTGACCTAACCCACACACTCACTGCAGGAGCAAGCTACTTCTCTCAGTTCTTACTGAAAGGTCATCCTGGGCCGTGACTTTCGCTCTTCTTTTCCTGGTCTGCAACCTCAGATCTCCTGTGGGCTTGACAGTCAGAATTACCCTACCTAGTAAGAAACTCCGCGCGTCGCACACTTGAAAAGTGAAACTTGAAGCATAAGCCCATCCTTGTTTTTAACCAAACGAAACATCTTCACTCACCTGGACTACAGGCACATCATCAAATGCTTTAATAAAGTCCTCTTCATCAACAGCACCAGCTCCCTCTTTTGCAGCTATAAAAAAGATCAATTTTTAAAATGTAAACAGTGTGCATCGGAGGAGTCTGAAGATACAAAATCAAAATTATATTTTGGAAGATTTGTAACTATGTTTTAAGTCTTAAGTTTAGAGTTTTTGTGGCATTGACAAGCATTATAGACTTTCAATATTAAGATAAAGTATAGTAATTTTACAGTGTAACGTATGTTAGCTTAAAACCATTTAAAGACACTACTTGCTTAAGGAGGGCCAGTCTAGCCGTTAAAGGATTTAGATGGTTTATACTGTATTAATGTATAAGTCTTTTCAAAGATTCCAAATAAACATATAATAGAAATTTTAATTCTTCAGGGAATAAATGAAATTACGTCATTGTTAGGAATCTAGCAATTCTGTGAAACATTCAAATAAGTTCTAAAGAATTTAACAGTTTCATCTCAACTTCATATTGGTCTCCAAACATTATTTCGAAAGAAAAAAGGAAAAAAACATTTTCATTTCCTTTAACTCATGATAACTGTCAATTTTTCATGTACATGTCAGTTGCAAGTTGACCCCACGAAGTTGCTGTAAGATACTCCGTTACTTAAAAGTTGTTATAATTGCTATCATTTGGGAGGAAGCTTTTTCTGTTTGCTAATATGAGCGTCACTTCACGTATGAAAATCATGTGACATTTTATCAGATGTTTTTTCTTCATAATAAAGGTTTCCAAATGGTTATCTACAGTCATCCCTGTAACCCTCATTAATGATTTATATTGATTAGTCCAAGTGCTTTTCTAGAGCTTCTTACCAGACAAGTTATCTGGAGTTTGAGGTGCTCATGGACCACCTAGACAGAAAGGGCTTTAAAGACAACTCGTTACAGTGGTAAATACGTGTCATCACTCTTGATGACTATTACTCTGCATTCACAAGCAAACTACACACAGACAACAGTAACACACTGTGAGTGGTGCTCTGTGTCTGCTTTAGGTTAGGACTGCGTCCCACCGAGCAGATGGGTGCTGAGCTGAGCGCTCCTCTGTGTGAGGCCTGGCACCACATACCGAAGAGGACTCGTGGGCCAAGCACAGTCCCTGGGCCCGAGGCATCTGACGGGGAGCCAACAGGGAAACTCACGACTATGGCGTTAGACGAAATGGAAAAGGACAGGATCAGGTCTGAGGGGAAGACAGGGTTGGTACCGCTGCACAATCTACACAGGTCGGGTTTGTGCAAGGGGAACAGTGAGGGAAGGGAAGGAAAAGAAGTGGTCTGATGCCACAGAAAATTTCTAAGCCTCGTCTATGGAACGGATGCTACTCAAAAACGGATCAAAAAAACACATTAGGAAGATTGTTCAGGGCTTCCCTGGTGGCGCAGCCGTTAAGAATCCGCCTGCCAATGCAGGAGACACAGGCTCGAGCCCTGGTCCGGGAAGATCCCACATGCCGTGAAGCAACGAAGCCCGTGCACCACAACTACTGACCCTGCACTCTAGAGCCCACGAGCCACAACTACTGAGCCCGCACGCCTAGAGTCCGTGCTGCGCATCAAGAGAAGCCACTGCAATCAGAAGCCCGCGCAACGCAATGAAGAGTAACCCCCGCTTGCCGCAACTAGAGAAAGCCCGTGCGCAGCAACGAAGACCCAACGCAGACAAAAATTAATTTTTTTTAAAAAAAAGTACTGATACATGCTCCAACAGAGATGAACCTCAAAAACATTATGCCAAGGGAAAGGAGCCAGACACAGGAGACTGCATATTGGATGCCTCCATTTCTATGAAATTTCTAGATAGCTAAATGCCTAAAGACAAAACATGGGCTGGGGAAGGAAGGAACGGGGAGGAACTGTTTAAAGGGGATAGGGTCTTCTTTTGAGGGATGAAACTGTGTTGCAACCAGGCAGAGGTGGTGGTTGCTCAACACTGTGAAGATAATAAATGCCACTGAATTGTTACCTTTAAAATGGTTGATTTCATGTTGTATGAATTTAAGCTCTTTAACAACAACAACAAAAAATTTTAAGGAACCAAAAAGTAAAGGATTAGAAAGAACTAGGAAGAGCAACACAAACGTAAGAAACGAGCCCAGCTCTTCCCTCTGCCGCCAGCACAGCTCCCGCTGTGCAGAGACGCTGTGCAGAGGCTACGTGGGCGCTGAGCCGCTGAGTCAGGACACGCCGCCCGGGGCTGCTGCAGAGAGCAAGAAAGGCCAGCAAGAGGAGGTGGCGTCCTAACGCGGGTCCTCACTTCGGCGTTACCTCAGCTCAGCTGGCTGAGCCAAGAGCCCACTGCTGACAGTAAGCGCGGTTCTAAGAGCAGCAGCTATGTGAGTTTTTTGGAGGTAAAAAATTTACACAACTATAGTAAATCAACTATACTTCAATAGCATTTTTTTTAAAGTAGGTAATTTGCATGTAAATTTAAAATGTGACAGTCAAATGAAACCTGTCTATAACAAGGACTCAAAACTGCCTAAATTGGGGGATGGGATAGCAGGGGGATTAGGGAAGAAATCCTTATAAATCAATGTTCAAAGCCTCAGGGAGCTAATCCTTACCATTCACTAATTCGGCATCCCTACAGCAACAAAATATATTTTAAAGACATAAGGTACAATCTGACTTCTGGACGGTCTCAGTCTTTTCTTTTTTTTAAATTTTATTTATTTATTTTTGGCTGTGTTGGGTCTTTGCTGCTGCACGCTGGCTTTCTCTAGTTGCGGTGAGCAGGGGCTACTCTTTGTTACGGTGCACGGGCCTCTCATGGCGGTGGCTTCTCTTGTTGCGGAGCACGGGCTCTAGGCGTGCGGGCTCAGTAGTTGTGGCTCGTGGGCTTCAGCAGTTATGGTTCGTGGACTCTAGAGCGCAGGCTCAGCAGTTGTGGCGCTCGGGCTTAGCTGCTCCGTGCCATGTGGGATCTTCCTGGACCAGGGCTCGAACCCGTGTCCCCTGCACTGGCAGGCGGATTCTTAACCACTGCGCCACCAGGGAAGCCCGGACAGTCTCGTCTTGATACACAGCAACTGGCTGAAAGGCCCCCTGGTAGTGTCAGGCATGGCTGGAGCCCGAGGCCATCAGGGTACCACGGGCTCTACTCTGTATTGGGTTCACGTGCCCAGAGGCTCTGCCTCAGCAAATGTGGCAACACAGCAGCTCAGACTTACAGCCTACCAGCTTATCAGCATCCACAGCAGAGAACTAATTTAATTCAAGAAGAGCCAGTGGAAGTGTACTGCCAACAGGATTACTTCACCTCTTAAGGACGCACAAGGCAAGTATCACGCACGTCTGGTTTTAAACGTCGGCAGAGCTGACCCCGCGGTACCACACTGGGCTCGGTCCTACCTGAAGACTTGGATCCAAGAGTGGATGAGCCGAGCCTGCGGGTAGTCCCCATTCCAACGTTTCTGCGGGAGCTTGCTGGAGCTTTGGATGACGTAGAGCTGGCAGAAGAAGGCCTATTACCATCCACAGAATCCTCATCATCAAAATTTTTATCTGAAGAATAAGCACAGACATCGTTTTTTGTTTTCATTTTTAAGTACTTTTTCACCTGAACTGAAAACAGCAACTAGTCTTAGAGATGAATGGCTTGCCAACTCTTTTGGAAACTGAGGTGCCCATCCAGGTCTAGAAAAAAGCCTTAGTTGAGTCCAGAATGCAGCTACAAACATCCTGTTTGCTTTCACACATCTGGAATGCTCTCCACCCCAATTCTGGAAAACCATAAAGAAGAAAATAATCTCTCATAAAACTACCACCTAGGAGCATACTTTAACAATTTGACATATTTATGACCATTCTCTCATGCATTTTTTTAATAGTTAACATTAAATATATTTCATTTTTGGATACTGTGTATTTCAAATACGTCCATTTTACCACATGATGAAACATTCTTCATAAACACCATTTTCACGGTTCCATGGTACTTTGCAATTGGAAAATGGCACAAATGAAAAATACTTTCATTGTTAGACATTTAGGGTGATTCTAATAACTTACCATTAGAAATAATATTGCAACAGATACCTTTCTACTTGCATCTTTGTTTGAACTTCTAATAATTTTAAGGAAAAAAAAATTCCTGGAAGAAGGATTACTGGGTCAAAGAGTATAATAAAGTTTTTGATGGGTACAGCCAACCTTATTTTCAGAAACCTCATATAAATACATACTTTTCCTGGAAATACAAAGAAGGGCCTATCTTGCCACACCCTTGCCAATGCTGAATATAAAAAAAAAAAAAAAAAAAAAAGCAAGCCTCTTCTTTACTGTTGCATTCCTCTCATAGTGAAGTTGAGCATTTTTTCATAAGTTCATTAACTTCTAAATGTTCTAAACAGCAGGAAATCCAACCAATATTCCTCAAGTTGCATTTAAAATTTAAAAAAAGAAAACCATCTTTGGGCTTATAAAAATGAACATACTTATGAACAGCATTCTGATGGCACAAAAATTAAAGCTCTCACGATACAGAGCACGTGTGGGTCATTCGGGGGGCTAAACAAAGAACTTAGGAGTCATTAAAAACAAAAAAAGAAAACTGACGTCCATAGCCGGCAATATTCATGATTTCTGAAAACGGGCATTAGATTTTTACCAGAAAGTCTGAAGTAAATAATTGCTGACCAAAAAACAGATACAAATAACCTGTTTTTCTTGCTCTAGTTGCTTCTCAGCTGAACTATCAACAGCCAAGTCTTGTGTCTACTCAGGACCCTAACGTTCCTTACACCTCACCAACAATCCCCTTCAAATCACAGGGCTTCTTTTATTCAACAGTCAGGGAGGGAGGAACCACATCCTCACAAATGCAGATCCCTGTGCAAACAGCTTCCCTCAACACGCCTTTACATTCCCCATCGCCTGGGCAAGCTGTGCTGTAATCCATACAGCAAGGTCTTGCTGATTCAGGCGTCCAGTGGTCTATTAGCACAGACTTCCCACGTGGATTCAGAAGTGATTCTTACACTGCGGAGCACACTGACAAGGCCGCTGCAAGAGCAAAACTTGGTCTGAAGTACAGGACGAGGTCACCCACTGGGCACTGACAGGAGCCCCGAGAGCATGTGGACCGCTGTCGTGACACGGCCACGCTGCGGGGCTGTGTCATTACTCCACTGAGAACAGTGACAGCCCCAGGCTGTGGGGAAGGTTAATAGTGAGTGGGGGACACGACCACGACTATGCTTCACTCAAAAACGCGTGTAAATTGTGTTTAGCTTTGTCTTTCTAACACAGGCAGGCAAGCCATGTAGAAGTGCGCTGTTATTGAGAAGTATTTTCAATGGGCCGATTTCACTGGAATTCCTGGAATTTCCACTTGCAGCAATGATGCATTAGCAAGGACCTAACCTCTTAAGAGAAACCAGACAGAATATGTAAAACAACTACTTTCAGACAGGACGACAGGCAGTGCAGAGCTGAGATGCCTCAGAGAAGGGAAACAAACAAGGTGAGCTCTACAGTCACCCCAAGTTCCTGCCTGGAGACAATTCCCAGGCCACCCAGGCCAGGGAGCCTGACAGCCTTGCTAAGTGGAGAAAATGAAGACCAGACTCCAGGGGGGCCAGGTAGCTGGGAGAGGCAGGGCCGAGTGCTGGAAAAGAGAGAGCCACACTGAAAGAGAGCTCCAGGCATGGCTTAAGCTCTGGGCCACGCCGTGTGAGTGAGATGCCCTAAGGGAGGGCAAAAAATGGCCAGGAGACTGTAAACTGAACAACCCCCAAAGTCCACACAAAGTAGGAAGATGCTCGAGCACCAGAGCTGGGGTGCTCTCGGTGACTCACTGGAGGCATTCAGTAGAGACCCCAGAGAGAGCAAGCCTAGTAGTGGGGCCAGGTCTCAAGGACAGTAGACAGATCTGCAAGTAACTCAACTGCTTTGCCAAACAAAGCACGACATTCTTTAAAGGACTATGACAAAACGCAGACGCTCAACAACGTAACAGTCACAACACACATCATCTAAGCAAAACTTCATAAACAGATGAGAAGCAGGGAAATGTGGCTCATAATCAGGAGAGAAAAACGTCAAAAAATAGGGACCCACTAAGAAATGACAGAGATGATGGAACCTGCAGACAGGAACATTAAAACTGCTACACCTGTGGTCAAGGAGTAAAGGAACTCACAGACATAATGAGAGAAAAGGAAGGTGTTTTAAAAGGACCAAATGGAACTTCTAGAAATTAAAAAAACACAGTAGCTGAAATGAAAATATCGTTGAAATGGGATTCAAAGCAGATTAGACACTGCAAAAGAAGGGGAAAATGAGAGAATTTAAACACACAGCAATAAAATTTAACCCAAATTAAGCATAGAGACAAAAAAAAGAAAAGCCTGAAGAAGAAAAGAAATAAGAGGAATAGTCTCAGAGATCTGTAGGATGATACCCAGCAGTCTGACACACGTGAAATTGCACTGCCAGCAGAAGCCAGAGGAAAAAGACACATTAGATACTGAGGAACAAAATGACAACAGCTTTCATCAGAAACCATGTGTGCCAGAAGACAGCGGAATGACATCTTGAAAATGGTGAAAGGAGTATTAACCTAGAATTCTACATCCAGCAAAAATATCTTCTAAGAACAGAGGCTGAATTAAAACTTATTCAGACCAACAAAACCAGAATTTATCACCAGCAGACCAGCGCACTCCAGGGAATGCTGAAGATCTTCAGGCAAAAGGAAAATGATAACAAATGGAAACTTGGAATTACATTAAGAAATGAAGATCACTGGTGATAGTAAATATGTGGATAAATGTAAGACTTTCTTCTCATATTTTAACTACTGTAAAAGATAACTGATTATTTAAGGCAGAAATAAAATACTCAACATTTGGTCCCCATTCTTTTTATATTCTCATGTTACAGGAGGATAACCTCACGGCCAGAGAAAGCATCTATGTCGGCATGTGGATATCCAGGCGGTTAGGATATATGTTGCTGTAAGGGATGCCACACAGAAAACTGAGCAAGTATGAAGAGAATGGAAGCGGTTCAGACTCGTCCTCAAAGAGCTTGTAGTTTTAAAAGTTAATCACAACTTGTCCACGTTCACTGCAGATGCCACATTACGTCCGCTGCACCGAGGACGCAGCTGCTTCATCACCAGTGTCGGCGTGGAAACGGCCCCCAAGGAAGGGAAGGGGGAAAGGCAGCCAGTGGGAGGTTTTTTAAAACTGAGCTCCAACAGTCCCGACTCAGCCTCTTTACTTCCCTTTTGGAAACAAATCTAACGGGCTTACTTATTGAATTTTCTAAACAGATTAGAAGCAACTAAATATAGAAATAGCGAGAAAGGGGGATGGAACACAGGAGTTAAGCACAGTGATGTGAATGAAAAGTGACAGTTGAAAGCCCGACAGCTAAACAGAAACTATAAAAAGCAAACACGCACATAGAAAACACCCCGAACTCACAAGGCTTAGAACCCAGTGCAGGGGTCAAATCACGTGTCCCAACCTAAAAGCGCAGTACCGCGTGCCCATCACCACGACGCTGCACCAGCAAGATTACATGATTGTTCATGGGATCCATGTGCTAACAGAGAAAGTAATTCACGTTTTCTATCTGAGTTAGAAATTCAGGGGAACAGGAACGAGGGTGTAGTCATTTACCAGGTTAAATTTGCCCAGAGGTGTTTGGAGGATAAAGGTCAATTGAGCCTATTATTTGAAAACTAACACACCGTCTAAAAATAAGTTTGCCCTCTGGTTCCCAGCTTTTGGGACACCCAGAAATTAAAATCAAATCCAGAAGGGGGTTAGGCTCTCAGAAAGGTACCCAGTTTCAGTTAACTGTGGTTAAATTTCTCTTATGTAGAAGGTGCCGTTCCCGACCCGGACAAATGAGCTGTGTTTGCCACCGCACTCGGTCACAGAGGAGACACACTCGGGATCCAGTCCAGGGTGAGGGGTCTCGTGGTCTCTGGGTCCAATATGTTTCAGTATCTTTCAACTAAATCAATCCATACTGAACTCTACGAGTCACTTAAATTCCCATTTTCTTTAGGCTTTTCAGCTAAGCAGACATCTGTTAGAATACAGCCTCTTTTTCTAGAGCTTTAACTAAGGCAAACACATGTGTGAGAATGAATATTTTTAGCTATGCAAGCTTTTGCTATTACATCAACTTAAAACTTTTCACACATTAAGAAAACATCTGTTACACAGAAAACGTTCTTAGAGAAGGATCGGTTCTCCCTGAGCCCAAAGAAATAATTAATTCTATCTCCTGGCACCACTGCAAAGACTGTCATTCTGAGGGTCACTTCTCTCATGTGACAGCCTGGGGTAGAAACCTGGCATAAGCTCATTGGCGCCTTCGGTTCCTTTAATCTCTTAAAAATCACCCCAGTTCCATTCCCCCTTTTACAGCATTGGGACAAGACATTTAAAAATAACGCGTGAAACTTCTACAGTGTGACACTAATTTTCATCCAACTCTCAATCACCCCACTCCTGGTAACCCAATTGGCAGGCAGTTATCGTGAAGTGAAAAACAGCAGTAAAACAGCATGCCCCAAAGAACTGTTGATACAATAGAGATTTTAAAACACAGAAGAGAACCTTTTGAAAAAATTAAAAGTCCAGAGAGCACACACAGTCATTCGTGGACTTAGCAGCAAACCAGCCTAGTTCTCAAGGCTGAGTAAGTCTGTGAACTTGTGCTGAAGTCCTCAAATGTGGTCCAGATGCTGGACAGAGGCTGGCGAGCGGCCAGGGCCGGCACAGGCCGGGGCAGAAGCAGTCCCTCCATCGGCCTGAACTGACCCACATTCTGAAGCCCCTAACGAAGGGCCGGCAGAGCCCCGGCAGTCTCAGGACTGAGCTGTAACCAGGCTGGATCGGGGGTGATACAAAGCAACAAGCCACACACAGACTCTAGGTCTAAAGTCACCACACAGACCATAGCACGGCACTGTGACTAGAGGTTCAGGTCCAGGAGTGGCAGAAAAACATATCAGTCTAAAGACTGACTTCAAGTTTGGTGTTTAGAACTTGGAATTACAAGTTTTGGATCATACTGTCCGTTTAGAAAACGTATACACTCATCTATGAGGACGAACAAAATGTCACAGAAACTAAGAGGAGGTGTCTGTCCCGTTGTCCATCTGCCAGGGAGGCCGGAACCTAAACCTCCAAGCTTTTCCTCTTTTTTCCCCTGAGGCAGGCTGTGACCCACGCAGGTCCAACGGGGAGAAAGTTCCTCGTTCGTTCTCTTTATAAAGACAACTAACTCCCTGTGTCAGGGTCACTTTGTGGAAGCTGATACCCCAACAGGCTTTCAGCTTCGCCCACTCCCTGTTACTGAAATTCTCCTCCAAGGGAATGAGAAATGTGGCAGCCTAGTAACTGGAGCATAATTAGCAATCCCAAGAGAAGGCTGCACGGAGACACGATAATAAGCCCAAAGGCAGGCTGCTTTCCGTAAATATCCCCGAATATCTTGTCTTGATCTGTCACAGCTCTAAGCCATGGCTGACGGCCCCATACACCAAACACACTCCTGTGTAATCCTGAACACACCATCGTCTGCGAGCCTCCCCGGCTCTGTCCTGCTCTGGGCTGCACAGCCATAAACGTCTTGCCTTTTACTCCGACTCCCCCTGTGATGAGCTGTGTACAGATCTGTTCTGTCTCTCTGTCCCTGGAGCAGACACATTCTTCTGGAATCCCTAACACCTACCACAGAGCCTGGGCCAACACACAGTAGGGCAATCAGATACTTAACTCTGGCAGTCCGCAGGAAAGAAGTCAAAACTTGTGAATGGATGCAAACCATTCTTCACGTATCTTTTTCAGAAGCTTTTACTGCTTTTAAAAATGTATAAGGCTTCATTAGATAATATAGTCAAACAAAGTCTGACAATATCTGAGGGAAAATGAAGAAAGTAAGGTAAATACAATCCTAAATGTTTTTTTAACCTTCCTGATGTCCTACCAGTCAGAAATCTTTATTCCTTTTTTCTGATAAAACATATACCTATTTAAAAATTACAAGTCAAAGCCCTCTTATATCAATCATAACCCCCCAAAATTAAACTGTTCACAACGATATATATGCATTTCCAGACTTCAATGCATGCATAAACCTACCATTATACACACACATATGCAACAAAAACTGTTTTGCCCACTACCGATATTTAGTAGATATTTTTTCTGTATCTGTCTAATCCATTTTGAAGACTACTATTACACTGCTCACATATGTAACATTTGATCCATCGCTTATAGACAGCTCGATTATTTCAAATCTTTCACCCTCATAACACCACTGCAGTCATGTGTTTAAAAGCAGCGACAGTGAATGCACACCTAGGTCTGCACACACCTGCGTGCCAGGCCGTGTTTGGGGCTGTGCCTATTCTCATCAAATGCTCCCGACCACCCTAAGAGGGAAGCACTATCGTGACTCGACGTTAAAGGCGGAAGATCTTAACGCAGCCAGGTACAAGTGCCTAGAGTCACACAGTTAATAACTAAGAGGGGGTGGAGCCAGGGTTCAAGTCTATGTGCATCTGACTCAAGATGCTAGGATCCGAGTTGTGATAACAAACGACCACCACACAAAAAGAGCAATTCATGTAAACCGGCCACTGTGTGCTACGCACGGTGCTCAGTACTTTCTGTGCGTTATTTAATTCTTACAACACGGCTTTGCTTACTTAAGAAAAGTACTTAATTAAGATAATTTCTTAAACATGGAATCATCAGTGACTCTTATGGCTGCAGACACAGAAATCCTCAACAAAGTATCAGCAAACCAAAGCTAGCAACATATAAAAAACTATCACCATGGCCAAGCAGGATTTATCCCAAGAATGGAATGTTGGTTTAATATATAAAACTTAATTTAATCATCATATTAATAAACTAAAAGACAAAAACACATGCTCAGTAGACACAATAAAAGTATTTGACAATACTGGGGCGGGGGGCGGGGGGGGAAGAAGCTTTTCAGGCTAAAAACACCACAAACAGGGACTAGAAGGGAACTCCCTCAACCTGATGAAGACTAGCTACAAAACACAAAAAACACACTGTTAACATCTTATTTAATGGTGACAGACTAGATGTTTTCCCCCTAAGATGAGGAAAAAGACAAGAAGCCTACTCTCACCACTTCTATTCAACACTGTACTAGAGGTTCTAGCCAGGACAATTAGCAAATAGGAAGAACTAAAATTATCTCTATTCACAGATGACACAATCTTGTATATAGAAAGTTCTAAGGAATTCACTAAAAAAACTATTAGCACTAATAAATGAGTTCAGAAAGGTCGCAGAATATTAAACCAAAATAGAAAAATCCATTGTATTTTTATACATCAGCAATGAACAATCCAAAAATGAAATTAAGAAAGCAATTAACAAGAACATCAAGGAAAAAAAAAATACTTAGGAGTAACTTTAACACAAGTTACGTTACAGCATGTTTGCTGAAAACTGCATAACATTATTGAGAGAAATTAAAGACGTAATAAATGGAAAGACAGCTCATGTTCATGGATCAGAAGACTTATGAAAAGTTACTTTGCTCATTATCCAAACTGTATTTCTCATCCATTTGTCCTCACCAGCTTTGACTTTTAACCAAAGTTGGATGGTGCCTAGAGAGGCATGAAGGTGCAAACCACACTGTCTGCAGCAGGTGGCTGGGTAAAAGACTGTTTCTCTACAAAGTTCCTACACTCCTCTCCGTCAAAATATGGGGAGTGGGGTAAGTGTACCCCCCCAAATCCAGTCAGTATGGACCAGCAGTGAAACCAAGAAGGACCCTGAGGGGCTTCTGGGCATGAAAGCCTTTTTGTCGCCCGTTTCTTGTAGGCAAGACTCCAGCCTCCATGACCTTCCCTGAGTTCCAAAGGGCGGATTAGAACAGCAACCCCATCCTTGAACTACTGCTAAACAACTCCTCATCAAATTCTCCCAGCTTGGGACACACGGTTTTGAGGGCAGGTGCCCACGGTGTCCCCCTCTGCCTGGCAAAGCAATAAAGCTATTCTTTTCTGCTTCACCCAGAACTCTGTCGCTGGGATTGGATTCGGCACCGGTGCACAGAGAAGCTGAGCTTTTGGCATCAGTACTAACTAGGACCAGTCCTACTTAACAGTGCTCAGTGACGAACACCCTTCAATATCCATATTCTGAAACAAAACTTCCTCTGCCCTGTGTACAAAATTAAGAAATGCTTTTTAAGCATTTCAGAGCACAAGGCGTAGAAAAACTTTAACCTGGCGGGAAACACTGGCACATTTCACAGAACAAAACCGGACACGGCGCGACGGGAGTGACGAGGGTGCTGAGAGTGTGTTACGGCTGCAGTCACCCACTGTCCATCACAGAAAAGCAGAGCTGAAGCACAGGCAAGCTCAACGCCGAGGATGAGTTTCCACCCCCTCGGCCGTGCGCATGTCCACCCGACGCCTGCAGAGCAGATGAGCCAGCAGAGAGGGTGGGGGCCAAGATGGGACGACAAGAGGAAATTCAGTTCAGGCTTACTCATCCCCTAAGAAGGGAGCGAAAAGGGGAAGCAACTGGGGCAGACACGATCAGAAGCTGGAGAGGGACAGGAGAGGTGAGGGGACCCAGAGCAAAGTTGTGCCGACACCGGCACCGCCAGGGACAACTGATGAGCCCTCCCCGCTCAGGTCAGGGCGCGCTTCTTCCTCGGCGTCGGATGGAGAACTTGCTGGCCGCTGCTCTACAGCTACCAGCTCAGGAGAGACGCGGCAGAGCCCGCGGCCGGCCTCGTAGGGGAGGAACGCACAGCAGGCGCTGGGCAGTGAGCCTGTCCCCCCGCAGGGCCACCGGCCACCGGCCACCGGCCTACACCTCCATCAAGACCAACCTCGAAGCTGAAAATGGGGTTTAAAAACGGAGTCCGCCTTCTGCCTATGCAACGTGTATCTCTCTAAATAAACCTGCTTCCACTTTATTTAATTAATTAAAGTAAAATAAAAAGAAGTTTAATAGAATGAAAATTGGCTCCTGTTTCCCTGTCTGTGAAAAAAGGGTGATACTGCCCACCAACAGGGATCATCTGAAGGCAGCCCTCCTCCACTGCCAGCTCCGACAGACCTGGGGGACGCCCCCCTGTAACCACAGTCCTGCCTCGGGGCTGGGCGGGACCCAGAGGCTCTGCCCCACCTGCCACCTAAGTCACGGCAGAGCCTGTCTTTCTGCAGGATTGGGGCCAGGTGGAGGGCGCCTAGCACTGCTGCAGCCCAAAGAAGGGCGGCCCCAGCCTAAGAGGGAAGCGGGAAGCCAGCAGAAGGCAGCAGAGCAGAGGTCGGGGTAGAGCGGAGGCCAACGCTGCGTCTGTGTGCCTGGGGACAAAACAAGACCCCTCGGTTACCCGAGCCAATTAATCCCCCTTTCTACTTATATACCTGGAGTGGAGGTGTACCATTTATAATCAAGGGGCTCTCTGTACCACTTGAAGGGGGTGTCACACAGATTAGAAAGAATATACGCAAAGGTAGGAAAACTCCAACTGCTCAACAAAGAGCAGCTGTTACACTCTGTCACTGTGTGATGCCCTGAGTACAAAAAAGCAACCTTTCAAAAATATGTGGATTGGGCTTCCCTGGTGGCGCAGTGGTTGAGAGTCCACCTGCCAATGCAGGGGACACGAGTTCGTGCCCCGGTCCGGGAGGATCCCACATGCCGCGGAGCGGCCGGGCCCGTGAGCCATGGCCTCTGAGCCTGCGCGTCCGGAGCCTGTGCTCCGCAACGGGAGAGGCCACGACAGTGAGAGGCCCGCGTACCGCAAAAAAAAAAAAAATGTGGATGGAGCTGAAGAATTAGGAATAGAATTCTTTTTTCTTTAGTTGAAGAACAGTTGATCTACAATGTTGAGTTAATTTCTCCTGTACAGCAAGGTGATTCAGTTATACATATACATTCTTCTTTTTAAATATTCTACCCCATTGTGGTTTTATCACAGGATACTGAATATAGTTCCCAGTGCTACACAGTAGGATCTTGTTGGTTTTTTGTCTTTTTATAAATTTATTTATTTATTTATTTTTGGCTGCATTGGGTCTTCGTTGTGGTGCAGGGGCTTCTCATTGTGGTGGCTTCTCTTGTTACAGAGCACAGGCTCTAGGTGCACGGGCTTCAGTAGTTGTCACACACGGGCTCAGTAGTCGTGGCTCGTGGGCTCTAAAGTGCAGGCTCAGTAGTTGTGGCACGGGGGCTCAGTAGTTGTGGCTCGTGGGCTCTAGAGCGCAGGCTCAGTAGTCATGGCGCACGAGCTTAGTTGCTCCGTGGCATGTGGGATCTTCCCGGACCAGGGCTTGAACCCGTGTCCCCTGCATTGGCAGGTGGATTCTTAACCACTGCGCCACCAGGGAAGTCCAGACCTTGTTGTTTACCCATCCTATATATAACAGTTTGCATCTGCTAATCCCAAACTTCCAACCCATCCCTCCCCCACCTCCCTCCCCATTGGCAACCACCAGTCTGTCCTCTATGTCTGTGGGTCCGTTCCTGTTTCATAGAAAAGTTCATTTGTGTCATATTTTAGAGGAACAGAATTCTTTTAATGCTCTTATAAAAGGCATAGAACTAATTCAGGTTATATAGTAAAAGAAATGTAGGGACATTTTTGAGAAACAGAAGAATGCCTCAAACTCCCTTCTGTAGAGCTGGTTCCAAAATGGAAGGAAGGATCCACCTGCCCCCTTGTCAAGAAGCCTTGGGATGGTCTCAATGACAATTTTCTCAGGGTCACAGGAAAGAAATGTGTCATTTATAAGGTAAAGGAAAAAAACTAAATTAGGAATCTGCTTCCACCAAGTGGCACCAACTTTTAAATTCTCTCTAAACCCTCCACGGCCTGCCTGTGACTTGGAAGTTCAAGTCCAAGGCACAGGGTCACCTGAAAGGTGATGTGGTCTCAGAATACCCACTTTGTTGCTTGTGTAACAAAACTGGATGGATGCCCAGAGGCAGTGGACTTGTCCCCTTGGGGGCGGGAGCGGGGGTTACTGGAGAGGACACCTCCTCAGAATACTAAGAGCACACCACGTGCAGCTTCCCTCCTTCGTCTCTTCTGCATTCATTTACCAAGGACACCTCCGTGCCCAGTACTCTGCTGGGAGGTGGGATGCAGACAGGAAGGCGTGGCTCTCATCCTGGAGTTCACGGTCCAGAGTGGGAAACAAGACACACACAACCCGCAGCAGTTATGACTCAGTGTGACGCTTTGCTCAAGGCACGCACAGGATATGCCAAGTGGGTACAGAAGAGGGGCACATAGAACAGGGCTGAATCAGCCAGAAAGGATTCCCTGTGCACCACCACCCCCGCCCCGACCCTCTGACGTGACTCACTCCATCACTTGTGTCCGATACCGGAGGACTTCATGTGAACTGGGACCATGAAATGCTTTAAATGGGTGCACAGCCTACACGCTTCAGGAACACAGTAGACCATCACGCTGAGTGAACACACGGTGAGAGATCACACATTCCAAAGACACCTCCCGGACAGACGGAGGAGGGGCCAGGGAAAGGGGACAAACTAGCCAGCGGCCCTCTGCACACAGACGGGTCCAGGAGCCCCACCGTTCTGGGACTATCCCCATCTTGGGCACCGGGGAGCAGAGGACACAGTCGCCAAGTCGTGCCCAGCAGTTTGAGTTACTAAAGTTGGCATCTCCTGACCAGTGTGAAGGCCCAACTAAAACTAACCCTGTTAATACGATGCCTTCCCCAAAGAAAAGAACCCACAGCGACACAGCAATCGTCAGGTACAGAAGATCAACCTTGAAGAAGAGTATCTCCCAACACACCTCAGAAAGACTATAAACTCATCCTTGGAACCAACCGAAAGGGAGGGACGCAAAGAGATGGCTACTTTATTATCCTGAGTATCTCAGGGGGTGAAGTAGGGAAGACGGGGATGGACCAGTCTTCCTGCCGGAAGAGCTGGCCACGGAGCTCGGGGAAGACTTGAACTCTCCCCGTATTAACATGGTCTGGTGAGCAACCACGAACTCCTGGCCAGACAGAAAACGTGGCTTTCCATTCTGCCAAGAATCGTCGTTCCCAGACATAGGTGTGTTAGTGCCTTAAAATCTGGACAGGTCCAGGGCGAGAGAAATGCAGGAGGAGCCTGCCCCAGGGGTGCCTCTTCCTCTCACGCTCCTACTGTCCACGAGGGTCACAGAGCGGGGACCTGGGACCGTCCTCCACGAGCCACCCAACCCCAGGTCACTCGGCCAGAGGAGGAGAGGGCACAGGAGGCTTAAATCAGCAGTCATTTGTGTGATTCTCTCTCTCTTCCAGATGCCACAGGTGCTCTGGGGCAGAAGACAGTTCCTCACACAACTTGGAATCCCTCCTGCTTCAGCCCCTGCACAGAGCCCCGTAGAAAGTTTAAGTCAGTTCACTACTGACTCTTGTATTCTCTGGCCATGAATGTTTAGCTACCTTCAGGCTTGTCTCCTAGGAAACAAGATTATCAAAGGGATTACCAAGGGATTACACTAAATCCCATGAAACAGATCAGTCAAGCTCAGGACAGCTCAAAAAGAGATTCTAAGAAAGAATTAACCATTGTCATGAACAAAAATTCACAGTCTTGTGAATTTTAACAATCTGGCGATCCTTCCAAGTAAACATCCCCGAGTAACTGCAGCAAGAGTTTGGGTCTGTTTCATCTTCTCCAACTATTACTGGGCCGTGTTTCTCTAGTGCAATTTTCATTCACATCTGAACAATTCCAGTCTTACCATCTGAAAAGTTGAAAGTCACATTACAGTTGATGGTGTTCCATGGTGTTAAGAAGAATAGGGCCTTTGGATAACTGTAACACACACAGGCTAAAAACCAGTTTGCTACTGCTAAGGCCTTAGTATCTTTTACTGAACTTACCCTCTTAGCTACTTGGGAGTTCACAATGCCACGATTATTTACATAATTACAAAGCAAACAGTAATAAAGCAAGAATAACTTGTTTGAAAATTTCCAAGTAGTTTGCTTTCTAAAATCCTTTCAATCTCGTCTGGGCCCATTAACTGTTAAGGGCACTCAGATTTGTTGCTGTTATTTGTCTAGAGAATCATCCAGACTGAGTCCCTGCCGGCTCAGGGCTTCTAAGACAGACATTCTGATGCCTGGCCAGGTGTAGCTGCAGGCTACAAACAGGAAGCAAGCAAAGGAAAGCTCAAGGCAATATCAATACCACGGGAGGCTGTGAGCCTGTGTATTTTAAGGGGAGAAAGTACAAGTAAGTACAGTTATACTACATAAGGTGCAGGATATCCTCAGAGAGGCTTCTGGTAAATTGTAAGCCTACTGCTGAAGTTACTTGTCTGATAACTGTCCTTCACACTGATCATGTGCTTACTTTCTGGTCCTAAGAATAGGGCACGTGAGCACACAGACCACGTGGCTGCCAGCGGGGCCAGCTCACCGTTACCCTGAGCCCCACAGCCCTCCCCAGCTCCCAAGCCAATTCCCACGTAACAGCTTCCCAGTTACACCAAAGGAGACCGCCATGTGAGGGTGCTTATGAGAGCAGACACCCTCGCTCCCCTCTGGCCGCCGGTCAAAAGTCAGCCTCGCAGGCACCTCTGGGCAGACGGGGGGACCCCCATCACAGCCCCTCAGCCCGGCTCAAAAATGTGCTCTGATAGCAGATTGCCTTCCAGTAGCTAATGGGCTCCTCCCAGCAGTGGGAGGGAAGAAAGCAAAGAGACGAAAAAGGAACCTGGTGGGGAAGAGGGAAGAAAAACGGAGGAGAGGAAAGGAATGAGGAGAGAATGGCAGGAGAGAACAGACCCTCTTTCTGAAGTTCTAATGCATGAGCAAAGCGTTGCTCTCCTTGAAGAAATTCACAAAAGGACCGCAGGCTGGCGGCTGCCTGACTTTGACCACCACCTCCCTCCTTTGTCCCTCCTGTCCCATCCAGTGACTGCGGGAGGGACCTTCCGGACACTCTGCCAGGCCCTGGGAAGACAGGAAGAACAAAAGCGCAGGCTCCCCTCCCGCCCCGCAGGCAACCTGCGCTATAAAGAGAGAGAATACATTTGCAAACACAAGTATGACATATAACCCATGACAAGGGTGATGCAGGGGAAGACCAGAGCGTAGTGCAGCGGAGGAGGGAAAAGGCAGAGGGGGTCATGAGAGACATTTTGGACGGGGTGGCTTCCACCAAAGGTGGAAACTCACCATCATCACAGGGGCGAGGATCACTCAGGCACCTCTGTCACGAGCAGAGAATTCAAGAGCAGGACGGGGAGAAAGGGTAGCGGCAAAGTTCCAATGTACCGTGAACAGCAAAGCAAAAAAGGGTAGAGAGCGTGCTCTCACAGGAAAGGGCCCTAGGGCACCACTGACTCACGACCCTGTGGCTCCAGCCTCGTGGCCACCAGCACGTGCAGGCAGCTGTTAGGACCGCCGCGACAGCCGCCCTAGCTGTGGGTGTCTGAACGCAGAGAGCCACACTCAAACCCGATTCTCATTTCTGTCGAAAGAAACCCAAGTAAACTAAAGACACCAAAAATGAACTTTAAGATAGAAAAGAGGGCCTTTCAATTGTTTTCTTTTCCCATTTCATTTTTATAAAAATCAAATGTACACACTTACTCAGCCCTGAACCTGGCTATAAGAAGAACCCACGAAGCCCATCCTAACTATTCTACTATTTTTCCTGCTTTGCTCAATCAGTTCTCCCAATTCCAAAGGTCAGTGATAGATCTGTTTTCAATGTCTGGGCATCCGGTGCACACAGATGGTACAGTCACATGTGCAGTCAGGTGATGGGCTGAGCCTAGAAGCAGCCTCTGTGCGCATGCCCACCAGAGAGGACGGGCCAAGGAAAGCGTTCCGACCTCAGCGCTACACGCTTTCATGCTGGATAAAGATTCTGGCATTTCTAGCATGGGGGTAAACCAGTTAGTGTGCGGTTCCACTGAGAAAAGATAACAATAACTGGAGTTCAATCCTCCCCACGTGACTGTAACCTTGGGAGGTGGTGTGGCGTGTGATGAAAAGTACCCCGGTTTCATAGAGCTCTTCTCCAGACTTTGACATCCCTGGCGTTGTTTTAGTTTAGACAAGTTACTGGACTCCTCTGAGCCTATCCCTCATCTGCAGAATGACCATCATTCACATATCCATTATCTGTGTACTCAGAAGGTTTAGGTGCCCACTCTGTGCCAGGCCCTTAACTGGATGCCAATAGTTCAGAGAAAAAAGTGCTTCCCACTCTCAGAGCTGACGGCCAGCAGCATGGGGAGGCTTCAGAGAGGAAATTCCTAGAGGTTACAGAGGCCCAGGGAAGGGACCCCGAGGCCTCCGCACCATGACGGTGGTGCCTGGAAGCTGAGCAGATGCTGAGCTGGGTGACGAGGAGTGTGAACTCCAGTGGGGTCCATGTGTACCAAGTCCCTGGGCTGAAGAAACCCAGGCAGCGATCAGGACTGACCCCAGGGCTGATCAGGCTGGTAATTATCAATAATAATAACCCCAATCATCTGCATGGTAATAAGTTAGAGTAGGGCACTTAAACCGGTACTTAAACTTCTCACAAAAGTACTCTAGGGCTTCCCTGGTGGCACAGTGGTTAAGAATCCACCTGCCAATGCAGGGGGCACGGGTTCGAGCCCTGGTCCGGGAAGATCCCACATGCCGCGAAGCGGGTAAACCCGTGCACCACAAATACGGAAGCCCGTGCGCCACAACTACGGAAGCCCGCGCACCTAGAGCCCGCGCTCCCCAACAAGAGAAGCTACCGCAATGAGAAGCCCACGCACCGCAACAAGGAGCAGGCCTCGCTTACCGCAACTAGAGAAAGCCCACACGCAGCAACGAAGACCCAACACAGCCATAAATAAATAAATAAATAAATAAATAAATAAATAAATAAATTTTTTAAGTGCTCCAAAATTACACGAAGATATTTATTTATCTATTTTTGTGTTACGTGGGCCTCTCACTGTTGTGGCCTCTCCCGTTGCGGACCACAGGCTCCGGACGCGCAGGCTCAGCGGCCATGGCTCACGGGCCCAGCCGCTCCGCGGCACGTGGGATCTTCCCGGACCGGGGCACGAACTCGTGTCCCCTGCATCGGCAGGCGGACTCTCAACCACTGCGCCACCAGGGAAGCCCGAAGATATTTATTTTAAGTGAACATATTTGGACTTACATTTTTACTATTTCATGGAAAGGGGGGAGTTTTAAGCAACTTTAACTGCTGTGGACAAAATCTGCATATTGATGACTGAAAACTAATCTAGGAATCAGCAACTAATCTTTCAAAACCTTGAGTAATCTCTGAATGGCACAGTAACAAAAATCACAATGGATCCTTTCCCTGATTTAATCTTCTTTTCTCCTTTTGACCACAGGACTTATTTTACCTTTGAACTTGGCCAAAAGGGTATTGTGCTTAATTAATGTCAGAAACCAAATCCCACAAATATCAGATCTACATTTTGCATTCGTCTGGAAATGTCATTTTAATTATCACTGTACCAACCCTGACCCAATTCTTCCTGACAACCACTACACAGGAGCAAAAGCAAGTCAGCTGGAAAAATCCAGAGCCAACTGTGGGAGAGGGTCCCTACCAGAATGTCTTCTCATATTAAAGCCACTGCACCAAGAGCTAGCTGCCTCTTGTGCAATAATCCTTCAAATCCTCCATCCCTGCTTTAAGGACTTCATTCTCAAGAACCCAAGGGAGGCAAATAATCACACCTCTACGTAAGAAGAGAGAAATAAGATGACAATATAACTGTCAATAAACAGCTACATTCTGATAAATCTTAGTCCTCTAATGCCAGCCCCATCTCTGCTCCAAGACACAAACCCAACGTGAATCAAAGCCACATACAAATAAAATTCTAAGTTCAAGTGTCCAAAACTACAATCATCTCCCCACACTCAAACCTGCTCACTCTCCGAGTGCCCTGCTTCAGCTGGTCCCAGCACCACTCAGCCCGGCAGCCATCTCCCACCATGTCCCCCCCGCCCCCCTCCTCTCACATCATCCTGAGGTGCAGCTGGTATGGCTCTCACCTCCAACCCCTCCCCTTGTTCACACTTATTCGACCACTGATGTGCATCAGTACAGACTCATCAACACTTACACTCTAGGTCATAATCCGGTGCTACCTTATTGATCAAACTCTTCTCGCTCTAGTCTGTGAGAACCTTTCAGCTGCTCCCTGTGACAGCTGACATACCCCCGTCACAGTTTTGATCTGGTTTGGCACGACCCTACTGTCCGGCGCTGCAAGACGCCCAGGCTCACTGTGTACATTCCCTGCTCCAGGCCTCAAATCTGCCATCCCCATGGACCCTGGCAGTGGTAGAAACCAAGATCGGAGCACTAGTGGCAGCTTCGTTTTAAGAGACCTTATTCTGCATCGGATTCTGTACCTTGTTTCTCTTAAGGGAGCTTCCATATCTAAACAAAAAGCTCAACCACGTCATTTTCAAGCTAAATCCAACTTTCACCTCCCGTTAGACTCTGTCTCCACATCACACAGGTGCTACGTGCATCATCTCATTCACTCTCACAGCAGCTTGCCAACCTGAACACGAGGAACCGGGGCTGACGGACCAGCCGCCCGCCCAGGCCACACACCGTCCACGCAGACACAGATGCACACTCCAACGGAGGGGATCCGAAGTCCACACGCTTACGATCCAGTCAGCTAGACCCAAACACCACGTACAGGAACGATGACACTTTTTGGATGATTTAACCCGTCTGCACCAAACTGAGAACTTCAAGGAAAAACTTGTAAATTTCTCATAGAGCTAAATTTCTTTCATTTAAAAGACCAGGATTTATTCTAAATTACCTCATTTCATTTTCTTTCTTTCTCTCTCTCTTTTTTTTTTTTTTTACTGGTGTTAAAGTCCCTTGTTTTCTGAAATAAGAGATACGGTGGGGGTTTTTGGTTGTTGCTATGTTATATTTGGTGAAATTAAAGTTGGTCACCCTGGGACTTCCCTGGTGGCACAGGGGTTAAGAATCTGCCTGCCAATGAGGGGGACACAGGTTTGATCCCTGGTCCGGGAAGATCCCACATGCCGCGGAGCAACTAAGCCCATGTGCCACAACTACTGAGCCTGCGCTCTAGAGGCCGCAAGCCACAACTATTGAGTCCGCGAGCCACAACTACTGAGCCTGTGCTCTTAGAGCCCGCGAGCCACAACTACTGAGCCTGCACTCTAGAGCCCGCAAGCCACAACTACTGAGCCCGTGAGCCACAACTACTGAGCCCGTGACCCACAACTGCTGGAGCCCACACACCTAGAGCCCGTGCTCCACAACAAGAGAAGCCACTGCAATGAGGAGCCCGCGCACCGCAACAAAGAGTGGCCCCGCTCTCTGTAACAAGAGAAAGCCCACATGTAACAATGAAGACCCAATTCAGCCAAAAATAAATAAATATTTTTTAAAATAAAATAAAATAAGAAAGTTTGTCACCCTGTATCAGTCTCTCCACTCAATTTTTAAAGGTTTAATTCTGAGGAGCAAATGGCCTACAATAAAAACCTCAGCTTCTCAGCACGGCCTACAAAGCCCCCGCCATCTCCCCTGCACTTTCTCCTCCAGGAATACCACACTGCTCTCAAAAACAAACTCGTCATGTTCGTAAGGTGATTTCCAATCCCAGAACTGCCCCCCTTGGCCTCCACCCGCCCATCACTGGGCAAACAACTGATTAGGGATGTCACATCTTCCAAGTGTCCAGATCACTATGTGCCTAAACAGGCCAATGCCTGTTTTAATAATATCTCTTTGAATGCTTACAGTTTTAAACTATTCCCTAAAGCATCTATACTGAAAATGGCACAATTTCAGAATCAAAGAAACAAAGCCAGGGTTTTATCACAACAGTAGGGGCGAAGCATTGAGCTGGGTGACAGTTTGCTGGAAGGAGGGCGGGTCGAGGATGGCAGAAGTCCGGGGCCACCAGCCCATTTCGAGAACTCAAACCTCCCGTCTCCCCGCCTACTCCTCCTGAGGCTGCTGTGAGAATCAGAAAACAAAAACAAACAAGAGACATTCGGGAAAGTGCTTTGAAAATACTAAAATACACAGAACCATCGTAGAAAATGGCTGGCATTATATTGTACAGACTGTTATGGGTCCCTTATTGACCATGGTTGACAGAGGAAGATTGAAATATGCCCCTGCTACAAGAAACAGCATTTAATCCTTGTTTCCTACTATACTTGCAGCTCCCTAGGGTAAAAAGTACCCTTTTAAATGCTTTTAAAGCCTGCATTTCGAGTAACAGTGACTAAGGAGACAGGTTATTGGAAAGGATTTATCAAGTGAGAGAACAGTCTTTATTTTAAAGTCAGAGCCACAAGGCTTTCTCCAAGGTCTTTAACATAAAATGGTCAACCCCATAATTATGTCTCCCTGTTGTTTTAAAAAAAAAAAATCTACAAGATGACAACGTAAGACAAATGCTACTTATAAGTAACACACTTTCAAATCCTCAAATGAAGGGTTCTGAAAAGAGGTCACTTCAGAACGTGAATTATTTAGCTGTCCTGCCCAGGTTTTGATTTCCTACAGCAACTTAAGCTGAATACAGAATACTGTTAAAAGGGGTGAAATAAAAATGACCACTAGCAGTATATGCTTTCAATTCTCAACTTTAAAATATAATTAAGAAACATAATCCAGCATCTTCCAATATGTCCATTTTCGGCAAACTCAACCAAATTAAGACGACAGATATACACACCTTAACAATCTACGACAAAAGAACAGAGCCAATGAGCTGGACACATGCCAATTTCCCGGCAGGGAGACAAACGAACACTTGTTACTGTGCACAATTTATTCTGTGTAATACCTATTTTCAGCTGAAGGGCCTGGAAATATCCTTCAGAGACAACAAGTTAAAAGCCTGCCAGGAAGCCCATCCCACAGGAAACCTAGACAGGGATACAGGTAGTCCACAGCACGTCCAAGGCACTCTTCTTCCAACACAAACCTCCGTCACACGGAGCTCTTTCATATCCTTTCAGCACTGCCAAAACCTGGCAAAACCTCCGTGGAAAGACTGAAGGCTAATCAATAAGACCTTTGTAAACAATGCTTCTTTCATAGTTTTTCAGTTCCAGCTGCGCATTTTAAAAATGTAAATCTTTTAAAAGGAAAAAATTTTATACAATGATTCTCAAGACAGAAGCGGCACCCCTGCATTATTCTGATTTATATGTGTTTTTAATCTGCCCACCGTTGGGAAAACCATAAAAATTTCCAACCAGTAGAGTCCTTTCAAGACAGCCGATACTTATTCACAAATGTCTTGTAATTGCAAAATAATTTATTTTCATGAGCCATATACTGTGAATACACGAGAGCAGAAAAAAAAAGTTGAAAGCACATAAAATAAACAGAGGCTGATGAAAACACAGCTAACCTTGGCTCCCTGTGCCTACTTGCTCTCTCCTGGTCCTTGAAGGTCAACACTAACCTTAATAGAGCTGCAGCTTTCACAATTTTTCCTGCCTAAATGCAAATACTCGTAACAATTATTTTTCTAAGTTTCATCCATGATCTTCAGTTCTCAAAGCAACGATAAAATACCTTAAATATCTTATTTCCTAGTTAAGCAGCAATAATTACAAACACTTTCCAGAATATATTAGAATAGCCTACCTTTCCCAGTGGTCATGACCGTCAGTGACCGCGGTACAAATAAAAACACTGCTCTGAAAGCTACACCTGCTCACAGGCACTGACGCCTCAGCAAACTCTCCACCCACAGGGCTTCTTCAGTGCGATCTGAGCACCAAGGACAGCGGCCGCCCTTATTCCAAAATGAAAGCCTACACTCTGCAGAACAGTGATTGTTCAAGGGGCGGGGGCACCTTTCCCATCTGACGCAAGTCAGGGAGCCCTCTTTAACACTGGTGTCGAAAAAAATGTTAACCAACTACCTGACTCCCCGCCCCCCGGAAAAACAGAGAATGCTCTTAACATAAACTTTAAATGAGAAGAAAGTCACAAAGCTATGGCATTCCCACACAGATGATAAAGAAAGCTGTCAGCTGCAGCCTAAGCTACTTAAGCTGGCGCCAGAGACAGTCCCTTCCAGGCTATTTTAGGGGCGGTCTCCTTGGTGCAGCACAGTGCCCTTGCCAGTCTTGGAGTACACCATCCCCGCGGCCGTGACTACGGAATCACTTGCCTAAGATACTGAGCCAGAATCCCAAACCTCCTAACATGCAGAGTCCAGTAAACAAGTGGGGGGAGGGCTGGGAACCCATTATCGGACCTGATCCACTTATTCACAACCACTGTTTTTAAAGACTGCACAATAACGGCGGCTTAGCTTCTTAATAAAGAAAGGACAATCAATTTGCCTTTCAATGAATGCTTTGTCCCAGCTATGCTGGGCAACAGCTCAGATCTTACCTAACAATCCATCGTCACTCTATTCGTTTTCAGACTCGCAGTTCTCATTTCCAGCAAACTTAGAGATGATACCTAACGCTCTTCAAATTATAAAATGTTTTAGTAAAACGACAGAGGGCAGGCTGCATTTTGCAGCAAAATGACGCCCTAGATGCATTACAATTTTCTGATTATCTACTATCTAGCTTACAGTTTTGTTAGCAAATAAGTATTTTTCCTCTAGCTACAGATTTATTATGGAATTTTCAAGATGGAACCAGCATGATACTTTCATTCTTTCCTCATGAACATGTCAGCTTTGCTCAAGAAACTCAAAAGCATGCACATTTTTAACCAAATTAACAACCATGGGCCTCATTTCAATCAAATCCAATTAAAGAACATTAAGTGGCTGCAGATAAAGGACAAATGACTAGTCTATAATTACTGGCTCTTTCATGCTGAAAATTCGATTCTCCCATGAGCATAAGCACATCTGCATGATTTTTAAAACGTACACAGAAAATAATTGGCTTTTTAAAACCCATAGAAGGAAAAACTGTAATTTTTGCTTCAAGGGGTTTGCTAATTATACGGAGATGGAAAAAAAAAGAAAAAAGAAACATCTATAAAACAACATATTTTTAACTCCCATATTCTTGCCATTCAAAACTGAAAGGCCTTCAGGTAACCTAGCAACAAAAAAGAATCATACAAAGATGAAGTATTCTATTACAGACAGAACACCCATTTCCAGTTGCTGCTCAGATGCTTTTTCACTGCTGTTTAGTCACAAGTCTTACACTTCTAAAACATGAAGTCCGTGGCATTATATAAATATAATCGATTACACATCTTAGAACAATATAATTTTGAACATGTCAAGAAATGCAACCCACGACAAAACCCATTTCTTCCCTAAGAGTATTGCTATTACATTAATAGTTCCTTTCAACTTAGCTCAAATCCAGAGCTTTTCTTTCTTACTCAAAGGAGCATTATTGTGCACAAGTAACAAAAGAAAAAAACAGATAAATTAGAATTCATCAAAATTAAAAACTTAGATGCCAAGAAAGTGAAAAGACAACCCACAGATGGGGAAAAAATACTTGCAAATCAAATATCTGATAAGAGTCTTGTTATCTAGTATATATAAAGAACTCTTTTAGCTCAACGACAAAAAGACAAATAAACTAATTTAGAAACGGGCAAAGGACCTGAAGAGAGATTTTCCAAATAAGATCTACAGATGACCAACAAGCACATGAAAATATACGCAGCATCATCAGTCATGAGGGAAATGCAAATCAAAATAATGAGATACCACTTCACACCCACTAGGATGACTGTAATTTTTTAAAAAGAAAGGAAAAAATGGTGTTCTTTGTTTTGTCTTGTTGGAGAGGATGTGGAGAAAATAGAACCCTCACACATTGCTGGTGGAAATATAAAATGTGGAAACCATGGTGGGAAACAGTTTGACAGTTCCTCAAGAAGAGGAATATGCAGTTCTTCAAACACAGAGTCACCATAGAATCCAGCAATTCCACTTCTAGGTATATACTCAAAAAGGATTGAAAACATGTTCAACAAAAATCTGTAAACTATTCACCATACCAAAAAGGTAGCAACCATCGAAATGTTCATCACTGGATGAACGGACAGGATAAACAGAAGGTGGTCCAGCCATGCAGTGGAACAGAGGTGCTGATGCACCACGACACGCACGAACCTTGAAAACATCATGTTAAATGAAACAAGTCACACAGACATCAACACGTACTGTGTGGTTCCATTTACATGAAATGCCCAGAACAGGCACGTCTGTAGAGTAGATTCGCAGCTGCTGGGGCAGGGGTGGGGGTTAGGGAATTAGGAAGGTGACGGCTACGAACACCGGGTTTCTCTCTTGCGGTGACAAAAATGTTTTAAAACTGACTGTGGTGATGATTGCACATATCTGTAAATATGCTAAATATGACTGAAGTATATACTTTAAGTGGGTGAATTGTATGGAATGTGAATTACACCTCAAAAACACCATTTTTTAAAAAGTGCATTATCGTTAAAGAAAACGTGCATTAAATTTTAAACGTATACTCCAAAATCACCCAAAACTCTACAAGAAACACAAGTATGAGAGTTATTCTCAAATGATGTTCTATCTATTTAAAAAAAAAAAAAAAGAATATATCCCTGAGATGGAGCAATGGAGGCGAAACCTATCGTTTTGAGCACCAACCCCATCCGGGCACGGCTGGGAGCTTTACACCTGACCTCATTTACCCTGCAGAGCACAGGAGTGAGTTGGCTCCCAGGAGGGAAGCGCGGTGCCCCGAGTCACACGGCCCGCGTGTGGGGGCAGAGAAGCCTTTCCTAAGGAAGAACGATGGCCACACTCGTCCACAGCAGCCCCTTTCGGCGTCTCCCTGACGCTCTGTCTACCTGTCCCGTGGGGGACTTGGGCACCCACACTCCAAAACGGACACCTGCTGTGGCCACACACAGTCACCACTCATTAAAGTGTTAGGTCCCTGTTGAGTCACTTGTTAAGGCCTCCTGCTGTGAACAGAGGCTGAATTTTCACAAATGGGGTTTGAGAGACAGATCACTCAACAGACGGCTTGTCGGGTCAGCCTAGGAAATATACACGTACGAATCAAACACGACGGCCTTCCATCCATCAGAACCCTGGCCCAAAGGCAGTTCAGGAACCTGGAAATGAGCCCCATGTTTCCATCCTCTCTTTGCCTTTGACTCATTTCTTCCTCAGGTCTAACTCTCATCTGGTACCCAAGAATCCACAGGGAAAAGCAGAAAACAAGAAGGACTGGGGTACCTCAGGTACGAAGTTTCCACATATGCACTCTGTGTTATCAATAATAAGAGATTACAGAGGAAAACACTGATGCCCCTCAAACGAGCCAACCCCAGGGGACTCACCAGGACTAAGAACAGAAGACAGACGGAGGTGTTTGGGGCCTAGAATGCCCTGTACTCAGGGGGCTAAGAGTCCAATGCAGAAGAGGGACATCAGTCAAATCACCAAATGCAGCAAAGTAGGGGATGCTTGGAAGTGTCCAACAGGGAGGTCAGGGAAAGCTTTCTAGAGCCAGAGGGAGGGAATACTGAGCTGGAAAGGATGAGGAACAGCGAGATAAGAAAGAGGAGACAGAAGAGACGTGCACCAGGGTCTCAGAGGATGGGTAATGAGGACAGGTGGCCCCAGGGGAGGGCCGGGCTGAGAAGGCTGCAGGGCCAGATGGAGCACGGCTGCAGCAGGCCGCTAAGGACTGGGGGGTATCTTGAGAGCAATGAATTGAAACAGGAAGAAGATTTTTTTTTAATCATGTGAGTAGTGAGGGCAGGAGGCAGAATCCACCTGCAACACAGAGCTGCTCGGAAAGCCTTCGTCTAACCCTATGGGACAGAAGCCCTCCCCACAGCCACCATCAGCACGCAGCTAACGTATGATGTTCACGCCTTTCCCTCCTCTTGAAACAAACAGGAGTCACAACTGTAATTTGTTTTCCTCTGTTCTTATAAATTTATTTATTTAATTTATTTTTGGCTGTGTTGGGTCTCCGTTGCTGCGTGGGGCTTTCTCTAGTTGCGGCGGGCGGGGGCTACTCTTCGTCGTGGTGCGTGGGCTTCTCATCGTGGTGGCTTCTCTTGTTGCGGAGCACGGGCTCTAGGCACACGGGCTTCAGTAGTTGTGGCTCACGGACTCTAGAGCGCAGGCTCAGTAGTTGTGGCACTCGGGCTTAGTTGCTCTGCGGCACATGGGATCTTCCTGGACGAGGGCTTGAACCCGTGTCCCCTGCATTGGCAGGTGGATTCTTAACCACTGCGCCACCAGGGAAGCCCCCCCGTTCTTAAAAGTAGACGATAACAACGGTGTGCTTATTTTTGGGAGATTAATGCTTGCAAAATTCCTAAGAAGAATATACCTAATCTGGAACTGATGCTCATTTTCTATATTAATGTTTCTACTAAAAAATACAGAAAGGGCCAGGCCCACGTCTTGAACCCAACTTGAATGACATAATGTGTTCCAGCTCTTCTTCACTTACAGCCCATTATTTCTGATGAATGGAGGTGAAACAAGGCCTGGTGAAGCTGGGTGGCGCCCACATGGGGCTCCATTATTCTCATCTATGCACTTTAGCATACATTTAACATTTTCCAAATAAAGAAATGAAAAGGGAAGGGGGTCAGAAGACCTTGCTCTGAGGCCGCCCCCAGGTGCACCCAGAGAGTTTGGCTACAGGCTGTGTCCACCTTCAAGGATCTGAGCAAGGATCCGACCTGCTCAGACTTCTGAAAAGTGAACATCTCTCAGGCTAACATCAAAGTGACAGTGCAGGTAATACTTATAAATGTTTTTAACACTGTCCTGGCTGAAGGAAAAAGGAGACAGGAGAAGACCTCCTGGCCTCAGCCTCTTCCACCACAGAGCAGTCTTCATCCAGAGAGAAGGATCGGTCCCCTCATTTCGGCGACGTCGCACAACAGACCAGACCGGGGGGAGGAGGCAGGGGGACCGCGAGCAGGTGGCTTCAACAGTGCGGGCAAAGGGGCTGGAGAAGAGCGCTGGGGCCACTGAGAGGCGTCCACAACCACAGGAGCCAGTGGCGAGGCACCAGGCGGGGAGGAAGGTGGGGCCTCCGGGGTGACAGGCAAGTCCTGATTCACACGCCTGGGTGGACAGTGGAGCGGTCGTCCACGGGAGATGTACAGAGGGAAGCTAGGACAAGGTCATGTTGAGGTGTTCTGGGTTTTGTCTTTGGGACATGAGTCTGGGTACGTGTCTCCAATACATGAAGAAATGTCAGACAGGCAGCTCCTTCACATACGGTTAGCAGCATTGGACGCATTTATGGAAACATGTTATCTGGCTAGTAAACAGAGTTCCGGCCACGGAAAATTATAACCCAGAGGAGAGCACTGCCTGAGAAAGAGAAAGGCATAGAACCGAGCCAGCCTTAAGAATTTAGTGGCAAGTAGCAGAGAGCAAACCTAGAAACAACAGCCCAACAGCAGGAAAAAAACATCAAAAGGAGGTCAGGCCAGAGGAGGCAAGGAGGAAGGATGCTTCCAGGAGGGGGAGATGGGGCTCAGCAGTGTCCAGCATGGTGAGAGGCCGGGCAGGGTGAAGACTGGCAACGCCAGCGGGTGGAGTAGCGTGGCCATCACCCCGTAACAGCGCCGTCAGCTGTGTCGGTGACGTGAGCTGACCCCGAGCCTGGAGCAGTCTGAGGAGGTGACTAGGTGAAGAGACTGAGACAGGGAATACAGATGTTTAAAAAAGCAAACCACAGGACCAAGACGGAGTCACGTACACTAGGCCACACAACCAGAGTGGGGCTGAATACCTAACCCAACTGCTGCTTCAACCTCCCTACCAACTGCGGTCTCACGCCGTCAGTCAGGAATTTCCCAGTCGGCACCAGGGAGGTCACCCATCTCATGGGCGTCCTCCAGCCCCAGTGAAGGTGAGGTCACTGCCACACAGACCCGTCCCGTCCCCCACAGGTGGGTTACTTTAGCCTGAAATAATCTTTTCTGTTTATGACTTCCTTGCCTTGCCTTTAAAAAACCTTTCCCTTTCTCTACTCCTTTTGGAGCAACCCCCAGACACACACACCCTCGCTAGATGGGATGCTCCCCAACTCAAGACTCGTTCAGTAAAGCCAAGTAGATCTTTAAAATTTACTCAGTTGAATTTTTTTTTTTTTTTTTTAACACAGACGTCTCAGGAGAAGTTTGCTGTACAGGGGAGGAGAGAAGCAGAGCAATGAGAATGGCTGGAGATATACGTATGCGTGTTTTAACCGAACGACACTCGGCATGCTTTAGAGTCAACAGTCCAGACAATAGGGGGGCGAGGGGTGAGAACAAGTGCAGGCCAACCTCTCTCATGAAGTTAGGTGCAAAAAAACTCCTCGACAAGGTACTCGCAAACCGAACACAACACTGTATAAAAAGAACTGTACACTATGACCAAGTGGGATTTATTCCAGGTATGCAAGAGTGGATTATTACCTGAAAAAAATCCATCAATATAACGTCACAATATCATCAGGCTAAATAAAGAAAAACAATATCAACTGACATCAGAAAAAGCATTTGAAAACAAAAAAAGCAACACCCTAAAAGGAATCCAAATCGGAAAGAGAGAAGTAAAACAATCTCTATTCACAGATTAAATGACCTAGTATATAGAAAATCCTAAGGAATCCACTGGAGAGGAAAAATCTAGCTAAAAAATGGGTTAAGCAAGGTTGCCAAATACAAGATCAAGTATAAAATTCTACTTTATTTCTATATGCTGGCAAAGAACAATCCAAAAATAAAATGAAGAAAAGAATTATATTTCCAATATGACCAAAAAGAATAAAATACTTAGGAATAAATTTAACCAAAGTAGTGCAAGACTTATAAATTAAAAACTACAAAACATTGTTGAAAGAATTCCAAGACCTAAATAAATTGAAAGGTATCTTACATTAATGGATTAGAAGGCTTAATGCTGTTAAGATGGTAATATTTCTCAAACTGGTCGACAGGTTCAACACAGTCCCTACCAAAATCCTGTAATTCATATGGAAATGCAAGGAACCCAGCAGAGTCAAAACAATCTTGAAAAGAAGAACAAAGTTGAAAAGCACAAACTTCAACCCAAATGTCCTTCAACTGTTGAGTGGATCAACAAAACATGGTGTATTTATAAAAAAAAAAATGTTATGCAGCCATAAGAAGGAATGAAGTACTGACATATGCTACCAGGTGGATGAACCTTGAAAATATTAAGTGAAAGAAGCCATACACCATATGATTCCATTTATATAAAATGTCCAGAACAGGCAAATCCACAAAGACAAAAGACAGGTTGTCAGGGACTGGAAGGACAGGGAAACAGCTAGTGCTAATGGGCACAGGTTTTCTTGGGGCTGCTGACAATTTTCTAGAATTAGACAGTGGTGATAACTGCACAATTTTCTGAATATATGAAAAACCACTGAATTATGCACTTTCACAAAGTGAATTTTTTTTGGTATGAATTATATCTTAATATTTAAAATATGCTGATGATCAGGCTTCCCTGGTGGCGCAGTGGTTTAGAATCCGCCTGCCAATGCAGGGGACACGGGTTCGAGCCCTGGTCCGGGAAGATCCCACATGCCGTGGAGCAACAAAGCCCGTGCAGCACAACTACTGAGCCTGCGTCCTAGAGCTCGTGAGCCACAACTACTGAGCCCGTGAGCCACAACTACTGAAGCCTGTGAGCCTAGAGCCCGTGCTCCGCAACAAGAGAAGCCACCACAAAGAGAAGCCCGCGCACCGCAACAAAGAGTAGCCCCCGCGAGCCGCAACTAGAGAAAGCCTGCACGCAGCAATGAAGACCCAACACAGCCAAAAATAAATAAATAAAATATGCTGATGATTTCAGAAAAAAGTCCAACACCCATTTGTAATAAAAAGCCAGATAAGCAGGAATGAGGTAGTAGAACTACCTCATCTTGCTAATGAACACCTACAAAAAGACCTACAGTTAACATCAAACTTAGTTATGGAAAACCTAGGACTGGGAACCAGGCAAGGAGGTCCACTCTCACCATCCTTATTTTACATATGGCAGAAGTTCTAGCCAGTGCAATAAGGCAAGAAAAGGAAAGAAAAAGTATACACATCTGAAAGAGACAAAACTGTTCCTGCTTGTGGATGACATGACTGTCTACGCAGAAAATCCCAAGGAGCCAACAAAAACTCCTAGAACTAACAAGAAAGTTCAGAAAGGTTGTGATACAACCTTTCTCCTACAACTCTGCAGGAGAAAGCAGAGGGTGGATGGGTTGAAAAAAGTAGAAGACTCAATGGTCTGAAGTCCAGAAGAGTTCAAAGAATGCTTTTACACTGGAAGTCAGTGGGCAAATAAAAAGGAGAAGCTGGGTCGGGGGGGCGGGGACTTTTATTCTGCTGCTACTGCAGCTTCTCTATGCTACCTGCTACCTAAATGTTCAATGGCTCCAGCAAAGAAGAAAATGAGGTGGTTTATTTTTTGACAGCAATTAAACACCTTGCTGGTCTCCCAAAGTTACTGATGAGAGACCAAGCTATTTGGGTTAGGAATTCTAAAACCTTTATATATGCGCCTTTCTGTTATTCTATTCTGGCTCTAACAATTAAAACAGTAAGTCTACGCATCAACAGGCATACCTCGTTTCAGTGCACTTTTTCATTACTGTGCTTTGCAGGTACTGCGTTTTTTTGGTTTTGTTTTTTTTTACAAATTGAAGGGTTTGTGGCAAACCTGCGTCAAGCAAATCTACTGAAGCCATTTTCCCAAACAGCACTTGCTCCCTTTGTGTCTCTGTGTCACATTTTGGTAATTCTCACAATATTTCCAACTTTTCCATTATTACTGTATTTGTCATAATGATCTGTGATCAGTGATCTTTGATGTTACTATTGTAAAAAGATTATGACTTGCTGAAGGGTCAGATGATGTTTATCATTTTTTTAGCAAATAAAGTATTTCTTAATTAAGGTATGTACACTGTATTTTTTTTCCAGATATAATGCTATCGCACCCTTAAAAGACTACAGTATGGTGTCAACGTAACTTTTATATGCACTGGGAAACCAAAAACTCCAAGTGACCCATTTTTTCGCTTTACTGCAGGGGTCTGGAACCGAACCTGCAATGCCTCCTAAGTATGCCTCTACAGTAAAAAGCTGAACAGGTCTCTAAGAAATTTTGAGTTAAGGCTTTCTTACAATCTGTTATTTTTTAACACAGAGCCTAAGAGAACTGTTTCCATCCTCAACCCTACCCCTATAAGCACACACACACACACACACACACACACGGACACACGGACACACACGGACACGCACACATACACATGCACATTTCACAAAAATAAGGAAACGGGGGGCAATGTTCACACCTGGACAATTAGAATAAAACGTTGCTGGGATGCTCCCAATGCCACAGGGTTTTGGTATTCCTGATGATTAAATCATATTGTCAGTTCATTAAAACTCACAGAGTATTCAAGATATATGTGAATCAAGCCATCATGCTGTATCCCTTAAACTTATACAGTGACATAGGTCAATTATTTCTCAATAAAACTGGGGAAAAAATACTCATAGAGTGCATATATATAATCTTCTAGGCAAGGCCTCCAACATGGTGTGGTCTTTCTCCCCATTGCCAGCACCGTAATGAGATTCTGTCTCATATATAATAAAGGCATGAAGCACAAACTTGCTTTGCTGCCACCAATGCTACCTCCTCGCCCATTACTTTCCATCTTGGTGTCAACAAGTTTTAAACTGGAAAACCACACGAATACACACACACACAATTAAAAGCATGTGTCAAGCCGGTCTCTTCAATAAGTGATGCTGGGAAAACTGGACAGCTACATGTAAAAGAATGAAATTAGAACACTCCCTAACACCATACACAAAAATAAACTCAAAGTGAATTAAAGACCTAAATGTAAGGCCAGACACTATAAAACTCTTAGAGGAAAGCATAGAGCACTCTCTGACATAAATCGCAGCAAGATCTTTTTAGACCCACCTCCTACAGTAATGAAAATAAAAACAAAACAAAAAAAAAACAAATGGGACACAATTAAACTTAAAAGCTTTTGCACAGCAAAGGAAACCATAAACAGAAAGAAAAGATAACCCTCAGAATGGGAGAAAATATTTGCAAATGAAGCAACTGACAAGGGATTAATCTCCAAAATATACAAACAGCTCATGCAGCTCAATATCAAAGAAACAACCCAGTGAAAAAAACGGGCGCAAGACCTAAATAGACATCCCTCCAAAGAAGATATACAGATGGCCAACAAACACATGAAAAGATGCTCAACATCACTAATTATTAGAGAAATGCAAATCAAAAGCACAATGAGGTATCACCTCACACCGGTCAGAACGGCCATCATCAAAAAATTTACAAACAATAAATGCTGGAGAGTGCGTGGAGAAAAGAGAACCCTCCTACACTGTTGGTGGGAATGTAAACTGGTGCAGCCACTGTGGAGAACAGTATGAGGTTCCTTAAAAAACTAAAAATAGAGCTGCCATATGATCCAGCAATCCCACTCCTGGGCATATATCCAGAGAAAACCATAATTCGAAAAGATACATGCACCCCAGTGTTCACTGCAGCACTATTTACAATAGCCAGGACATGGAAACAACCTAAATGCCTATCAACAGAGGAATGGATAAAGATGTGGTATATATATATATATATATATATATATATATATATACACACACACAATGGAATATTCTCAGCCATAAAAAGGAATGAAATAGTGCCATTTGCAGGGACGTGGACAGACCTAGAAACTGTCATAACAGAGTGAAGTAAGTCAGAAAGAGAAAAACAAATATCATATAATATCGTTTATATGTGGAATCTAGAAAAATGATACAGATGAACTTATTTGCAAAGGAGAAACAGAGACACAGATGTAGAGAACAAACTTATGGATACCAAGAGGGGAAGGGGGGGGTGGGTGGGATGAACTGGGAGATTGGGCTTGACATATATACGCTACTGTGTATAAAACAGATAACTAATGAGAACCTGCTGTACAGCACAGGGATCTCTACTCAGTGCTCTGTGGTGACCTAAATGGGAAGGAAATCCAAAAAAGAGGGGATATATGTATACATATAGCTGATTCACTTTGCTGTACAGCAGAAACTAACACAACATTGTAGAGCAACTATACTCCAATAAAAAAATAATAAGCGTAAAACAAAACGAAATAAAAAACAAAAAAATAAATACAAAATAAAAGCACGCGTCTAGCAATTGGCTGGACAGCTCTGCCCACACACACTGTCAACCCCCCTCATCGCTGGTCTCAGCTCTACCAATGATACAGTTGAAAGCACATAGAAAAGTATATATAAAAGTAGAGGGTAATATGCAGAAATTATGCCATGGTTAAAACTGCAAACAAATTATACAGTTATAGGAAAATTACTTAGAAGATAATACAGAAAAATGAAAACTGATTTGCTGGTGATAGCAGAATCGTAATTAATCTTTCTTTTAATACTGTAACGATTTTACAAATGTATGAAAAAGAAATTTTAAAAAAGCATTTTATAAGAAACATGCTATTTAAAAACAAATTCCATACTGGTAACGACGGGTACACAACTAGAGTGTGAGCTTAAAGACCTGGATTCTGTTTCCTGCTCTGCCCTCAAGTACTATGTCCCTTTGCAGGAAATCACTCAAATTTAACAGCCTCAAGATAGTCAAAATCTGAAGGCTACGCTATGATCTCAGATCACTAGCAATCCTGAAACAGCTATGATACAATGATGTATCCAACGTTAGAAAACTTCTTGTTGGCAACGGACTTTCTGATGACTTCCAAATGGCGTTAAGGATGGAGAAGAGAAAAAAAAACAAAGTTCTTGCCCTCATGAATAAACAAAAAACAGTTCTGCAGTAATATTCATTAAGGAGGAAAGTCACGCCAGGTGAGGGCAGAGAGCGTTCCCTTACAACACTGGGTGTGCTGTTCTGGACGCCTGTGTAATGAAGCGAGACTGCAGCCGAGCTCTGGGTGGGATAAGGAGGAGGTCCTAATGACAGCTGGGAACAAGAGCCTCAAGCAGAAGGAATCACAAGCACAGAGGCCCTGAAGCAGGAGAAACATGCTAAAAATTAGCAAGGAAGCCAACAGGCTGGAGCCAAGAGAACTTTCAGGAAGAACAATGGTAGATGACCTCAGAATGGGGGCTGCAGGTCAGGCAGGGCCCAGTGGGGCACCGTGAGTCACTGCGCTGGGAAACCTCTGGGGGATTCTGATGAACAAGGGATTAACGTTACTTGCACTACATTCTAAATGGATCAGTCTGGCTGCTGAGTGAAAAACAGACTTTAGGTGTGGGGAGAGAATAAAATCAGGAGTGCAGGCAAAACATCGTGATGGCTTGTACTAGGAGGAGAGGAGCAGGTACACAGGGAATCTTTGGGATTCTAGATGTATTTTTAAAAATAAAGGCAACAGGATTAGCTGATGGATTCAGTGTAGGTTATAAAAGAAAGTCAATGACAACTCCATAGTTTCGAGCTTGGGAAAGCAGGTAAATGGAGGTTAAATCTTGAGACCTAGAAACTCCTATCAAGGTATCAAATTCAGCTATTCAGGAATAGCATATAATGTAAGTAATACTTATGCTAAAAGTGGAAGTGAAGAAGCAAAAGTAGAATGGTTGCTTTTTCTACTCACCATTTGCAGACTGTATCATGTTTCCAGATTTTTGGACTTCATCAAATTTTGTAAAAATTACATTCAACCTGTATGAAAAATATATATATATATATTATACAAACTATTAACCATATTACAATTACATTAACATATTTACAATCATAGTATACACTGAAGGTGAGTCTCACTCATTGATAACAGAGCCATCTAACAACAACAGTAGCTATGCTAACAGCATTATCAATAGCCAACAACGAGTGGGCACCTGCTTATTACAAGCCAAGCACCGACCTAAGCTCTACCTGAAAAATCTCCTTTGATTCTTGCAACAGCTGTATAAGGGGTTATCAGTATCCCCATACGACAGACGAGAAAATCAAAACCCCCTTACTTAAGGTAACACACTTGGTCAGAGTAGAGATGCCAGCCCTGAGAATAAGAACCCAGAGCCCAGGCTCTCAGACATTATACTAAGCTAGCTGACTGACGTCTCTACACAAAATGTATGCATCATGAAAACTGTTTATATCTCCTATTTCTGTCTAAGCACAGATTGCTGATTACTCAGGACAAAGATTTTCAAAATGCATTGATATTACAGTACAAAGGCTTTTCTGTGACTTTTGCTTATTTTAAAAATGCTGTAAATAATTTCTCTAGAAGCACATGTTGTGACTGGATAATCCTCAGCTTAAAAATCTGCATGACATGTATATTCTATTAGTGGATCATTTTCACCGTGACATTTTAAAAGAAGCAAAACTCTTTAACCACCAAATATTCCATCCTAGTGACACCGAAAATGAGAGGAAAACTGGGGGTGGGGGTGGGGTTTACCTTGTAGGAAAACTCAAGAAAAAAGAGGCTTTCCGAACGAAACACAGATATATTGGAATAAGCCTAAAGGTTGAGATTCCAAAGTCACGCACTTTTGCATTGAAACCTACGCCACCCACTTCCAGGACTAGACTAGAAACGTTAGCACTTTCCTACAAACCAGCCTGTCATACAAGCTCTAATCATTTCAAACATGTTTGATTTCCTTTCCAACCAGGATGGAAGCCCCTTGGGTATAGGAATGGGACCTATATTATCTTTGGTATTCTGTGTACACCACACATCACATCATGCAGGAGGGTGACATCACCGAATGAGAAGGCTGGTGCCTGGTCCCGCCCCCGCGCGCATGGTGGAAAACTAGGTAGTTCACACACTCCGGTCTCAGCTCATGCACTCGTTCATTGGCTGAGCCAGCACTGAGCTAGCTAGATGCTGAGTGTGGGAAGGTCCCACCCTCTAGAGCTCCTACTTACCTCTACTTCATTCTATTCTACTTAGACTGTGACATTCTAGGAAACAAGGGAGCCAAAAATACTCATAAGCAAACACGAGGTAAGTGAAGGGGATGAACCAGCCTGATAACACGGCCCCTCCCGCTTCCCGTCCCATGGCGGATATTGATCTTTTCAACCCATCTTTCCATCTAAGTCCAGATGTAGCCTCAGAATCCTTCCCAAAACTGCTCCAGGCAGCTACGACCAATGAATCAAAGTCGGCACTGAGTTAAAGTTCTATTTGTCATCCCAGGACCAGATGAGTAAAACTATTGCTCACTTGCAACTCCCGTGGTTACTAACAATCTGGAAAGATGCCTTAGAATCAAGTTCTTATGATGTTTCCATCACCTGCCCTTTGATAAGTAACAAAGATCCCCACTGGCTTAACAAGCCCATAAATAATATCCCTACACAGGTTGCCGGGGTCTGCCCTGACCAAGTTACCACTTTATTGCATCACAGCCACACCCTCTGACATGAGCATGTCTGCAAGGCTGCACATGGGGACAAAGGGCACCTCCAGCTGGTTGTCCCTGAAATCACTGGGAGGGGCGAGTATTTCCTCCGTTCCTGGGAGAGCGTTCACCATTATCGATGGCAACGGTGGAAGCACCTGTAGATTCTCTGTAGCTCGCAGGTAGGGTCTCCTCACAGCGGCCACGGGACCCACAACCGGTAGGCCCAGACGACTAGGTATGGGAAGGCTAAGATGATTACCGTTGTTGGCACCTGCACCATAATTCAGAATTACTTCAGGCAGCCGTGCTTTCCAGCTCCTGCCTCAACAGCTTCCTAGACAATGGCTCCTGTCCAGATGACCACCCCCGGATCGCAGGAGCCTGGCTTTATGACAGCCCAAGAGCAACAAAACCTCCCCTGGGAATGCCTTCTGTCTCCTAGCCCTGAGCACAGCAATACAAAATGCCTCTCCCAGGACCTACCAACTTGCACAAGTCTGAAAGGGTGAGTTTTACAGGTTCAAAGACGTTGAATACATAACTAATGATTACCCTCTGAAGCCACCAATTTTTTTTGCACTTTCTAAATTTTAAATCTTTGGATCTCAAATATAAAATAAATTTCTTCACTAGTTTGACAAATAACCCAATACCATTTTCCTCTGATTTTTCTGAATTTAAATTTTATTTTCAACTCTTCAATGCAACTGGTGTTTATTTTACTGTGAGATTTAGATCTAATTACGCCTTCCTAGAATATTTTATAAGTTTAAAATAATCTCCTAAAAGCAAATACTAGTAATCTCATGGTAAACAAGCTCCAGTTCTACACTGTTTATAATTGGCTTTTCAGTCCACTACTCTTAAATATGAGTACGTACCAAGGATTATAAACTATATGAGCAAAGCTTGTAATATGAAAAAGAGAGACCAAAAGGAACACACACATACCCCATCCCCAAATCCCAATTTAGAGAAAAGACTACGAACAGATTGTTTGTTTGTTTGTTTGTTTGCGGTACGCGGGCCTCTCACTGTTGTGGCCTCTCCCATTGCGGAGCACAGGCTCCGGATGCACAGGCTCAGCAGCCATGGCTCACGGGCCTAGCCGCTCTGCGGCATGTGGGATCTTCCCGGACCCGGGCACGAACCCGTGTCCCCTGCATCAGCAGGCAGACTCTCAACCACTGCACCACCAGGGAAGCTCCAAACAGTTTTTAATATATTATTTATATTTCCAAAGAGATGAGAAAATATTTTAATTATAAAAGCACACAGGGGGCTTCCCTGGTGGCACAGTGGTTGAGAGTCTGCCTGCCAGTGCGGGGGACACGGGTTCGAGCCCTGGTCTGGGAGGATACCACATGCTGCAGAGCGGCTGGGTCCGTGAGCCACAACTGCTGAGCCTGCGCGTCTGGAGCCTGTGCTCCGCAACAAGAGAAGCAGCGATAGTGAGAGGCCCGCGCACCGCGATGAAGAGTGGCCCCCGCTTGCCCCAGCTGGAGAAGGCCCTCACACAGAAACGAAAACCCAACACAACCATAAATAAATAAATAGATAAATAAATAAATAAATAAAATTTTTTTTTTTTAAAAAAGAATGCAACACAATTCTTTAAAAAAAAAAAAAAAGCACACGGGGAGGAGCCCTTCAAAATGGCACCATAAGGACCTCTGAAAATTTGCTCCTCCAAAGAAGCAAAGAAAACATCAGCAAAATCAAGTTTTCCAAAACTGGAAATTAAACAAAGGCTTGCAACAATCCGAGCATTCTTCAAGCAAAAAGGCTGAATCTTGGTAAGAACAGTAAGTTTTCCATTGCTTTGCAAGTGCCCTATTTCCATCTCCACTCAGGCTGAAAACCAACAGCCTCACAACCACTAGAAAAAGTTGAACAAGTCTGGAGCCCCTAAGAATCCGCGTTCCCAGGGAACTGTCATTATCTGACCTGCCTGGCATATCCCTGAACCCCCATTCACAGGGCTTGTCTTTATCGCACCTCACTCAGAGCATGCTCAGTGTGAGACCCTTTTCCCTGAGGCCACAATCAAAAAGAATCCACAATGACTATTTAACACGGCAATAACCGCTGGGGCACAGAAACTGACCAAAAAACTTATAAGGAAAAACTGGAGGATGAAATGTTCTCAGGAAACTTTGAAAAGCTCTGACACATTCCTGGGAATCTAGAAGATCACATATATGGACAAGGCTGTGTGCATGCCTGAGAATGACCCAAGGCACTAACGTCTCACCTCTGGCTGACCGTGAGATTCTGCACAAGCAGGCAGTAAAGAGACATAAAGGCAGTAACTTATAAACTGCCTGCCAGAACACTGAAAGCACGTCCCAACATACAGAGCCTTCAGCAAAGGGACTGAAGGAAACCCCTGTCCAATCATCAGCTGAACGCTAACCTAACCAAGGACAGATGACTACAGTAAACACACACAACCAAAAAATACAGACTTTACAGCATTAGTTCAGATAAGTCACTAAACAAGCAATGAGCAGCGAAAACAACACCAACAACAGCAAGCCTGGGGAAAATATAAGAACCAAGGTCTCACCAAATACAGAATATCAATGAAGAGATGGAAAACATAAGAATCATACAGAAATTCTCGAAATGAAATTAAACATTTATAAACAACTAAAATTAAAAATTCAGGGCTTCCCTGGTGGTGCAGTGGTTAAGAATCCGCCTGCCAATGCAGGGGACACGGGTTCGAGCCCTGGTCCGGGAAGATCCCACATACTACAGAGCAACTAAGCCCATGCGCCAGAACTACTGAGGCTGTGCTCTACAGCCCACGAGCCACAACTACTGAAGCCCGTGTGCCACAACTACTGAAGCCTGTGCGCCTAGAGCCCATGCTCTGCAACAAGAGAACCCACCGCAATGAGAAGCCTGCGCACCGCAACAAAGAGTAGTCCCTGCTCGTTGCAACTAGAGAAAGCCCGCACACAGCAACGAAGATCCAATGCAGCCAAAAAATAAATAAATAAAATAAATAATTTTTTAAAAAAAATAAAAATAAAAATTCACTAGAGAGGCTCAACAGTGACTTGGGAGAAAAAGCAGCAGCAAACTTGCAGATGAGTCAATTGACACTATCATGTCTGAGAAACAGAAGAAAAATGAACAGGAAAAATAAATAAATAAATAAACAGAGCCTCAGAGATTATCTTCTTACTATACCAACATACACTTAATTGGAATCCCAGAAGGAGAGGGGAAAGGAAAAAGGACAGAAAAAATATGTGAAGAAATAATGACCGAAAACGTTCTAAATTCATGAAGCTCAACAAACTCCCAATGGGATAAACTTAAAGAGATCCTAACCTAGACACATAATAAGCAAAGGATTAAAAGAAAAGACAAAGAGAACACCTTGAAAACAACAATAGAGAAGCCATTCATCACGTACAAGGGCTCCCCAATAAGATTAGTAACCGATTTTTCATTAAAAACAATGGAGGCAAATGTAAAATAGACAGCTAGTGGGAAGCAGTCGCATAGCACAGGGAGATCAGCTCAGTGCTTTGTGACCACCTAGAGGAGTGGGATAAGGAGGGTGGGAGGGAGATGCAAGAGGGAGGAGATATGGGGATATATGTATATGCATAGCTGATTCACTTTGTTATAAAGCAGAAACTAACACACCATTGTAAAGCAATTATACTCCAATAAAGATGTTTAAAAAAAAAAACAAAAAACAAAAAACAATGGAGGCCAGGCAGCTGCGGGATAATATATTCAAAGTCCTGAAACTAAAAATCTCAACCAAGAATTCTATATCCAACAAAATCAACCTTCAAAAATGAAGCGGAGAATCCTCTCTGGACCAAAGACACTTCAGTATTTACATGAAGCCATACTACCAATATAATAAAGTGCAGACTTGGGGCATGGTGGCGGGGGCCGGGGGGATGAAGGAGAATTTAGGACATTTCTTGATAAGCAAAAAATAAAATAAGACTCCGAATTGAAATGAAAGAACACAGTACAAGAGCCCAAATCCACATGGAGACATAAAGAACACCAGTAAAAGTTCAGTCAGCCTTCCATATTCATGGGTTCCACATCTGGGGATTCAACCAACCGTGGACCAAAAAGATGTTTTTTTAATTTTAGAAAGTTCCAAAAAAGAAAACTTGAATTTGTCACATGCCAGCAACTATTTACATAGGATTTACATTGTGTTTAGGTATTTTAAGTAACCTAGAGATGGTTTAAAGCATACAAGAGGATAAGTTATATGCAAATACTACACCATTTTATATAAGAGACTCGAGCAACCATGGATTTTTGGCATCCACAGGGGGTCCTGGAACCAATCCCCCACACATCACAAGAGGTGATGAAAAACTACAAAGGTAAATATAAAACACAGGTAAACATAAAAGACAGTACAAATGTTATTTTTTTGTTGTTAACTCTTCGCTGGTCCTACATGACTTAAAAGGACACTGAATAAAGCAATAATTATAAAACTGTATGTTGGCTAGCTTATAATGTACAAAGGTGTAATCTGTATAACAAGAATAGCAACAGAGAGGTGGGGAGAAAATAGGGCTATGTAGGAGTAAAGTTTTTAATACTAAAATTAAGAATAATAATTCAAACTAGACTGCTATAATTTAAGATGTTAATTGAAATCCCCAGAACAAACACACTAATAATTCCATAAAACAAACAGCAAGAAAATTAAACTGGCATACTAGAAAATATCTATTTATTACAAAATAAGGCAGTAATGAAAGGATAGAGGAATAAGAAAGTCATGACATACAGAACACAAAGAGCAAAATAAAATAGCAGTAATAGTGTACCTTATCAGTACTACATTAAATATGAATGGATTAAACACTTCAATTAAATGGCAAAGATTTTCAAGTTGAATAAACAAACAAGACCCAACTACATGCTATCTGCGAGAGATTCATTTTAGACACAAAGACACAAAGGTTGAAAGTAAAAGGATGTAAAAAGATAATCCATGCAAACAGTGTTCAAAACAGACCTAGGTTGTCTATAGTAATATCAGACAGTATAGACTTCAAGACAAAAATTGCTACCACGGACAAAGAAGGACATTTTTACAGTGATAAAAGTATCAGTGTATCAGAAAGACACAATTATAAGCACCTAAGAACAGAGCCCCAAAATATATGAAACAAAAAGTGACAGAACTGAAGAGAGAACTAGGTAATTCATCAGTATCAACAGAAGACTTCAATACTGCACATTTCAAATACAGATTCTTCTCAAGTGCACATGGAACATTCTCCAGGACAGACCACATGTTGGGCCATAAAACAAGCCGCAATAAACTTGAAAGAACCAAAACCACAGAACACAGAAATTATGATCTCTGACCACAATAGGAAAAAATTAGAAATGAATAACAAATAGAAATGGGAAAGTTACAAATAATGTAGGAATTTAACAAAACAACCCTAATAACAAACAGGTCAAAGATGAAAATAAAAGGGAAATTAGATACTACTTTGAGATGAATGAAAATGAAAGTACAACATACCGAGTGAAATAAGTCAGACAGAGAAAGACAAATGCTGTATGATATTACTTATATGTGGAATCTAAAAAAAAAAAAACTAGTGAATATAACAAACAAACAGACTCACAGATATAGAGAACAAACTAGTGGTTACCAGTGGGAAGAGGAAAGGGAGAGGGGCAAAATAGGGGCATTAAGAGGTACAAACTATTAGGTATAAAATAAGCTATAAAGATATATCGTACAACAAAGGAAATATAGCCAGCATTTTATAATAACTATAAATGGAGTATAACCTTTAAAAATTGTGAATCACTGTTTTGTACACCTGTAACTTATGTAACATTGTACAACAACTATACTTCAAAAAAAAAGCACAACGAACCAAAACTTCTGAAATGCAGCCAAACAAATGCCTATAAGAAAACAAAGACCCCAAATCAATAACTTAAACTTCACCTTAAAAAACTGAGAGAAAAAAAAAAAAAGCAAACCAAATCAAGCAAAAGGAAGGAAATAACAAAGATTAGAGTAGAAATATATGAAAGAGGGAAGAGAGAAACAATAGAGAAAAATCAACAAACCAAAAGTCAGTTCTTTGATCAACAAATTTGAGAAACTTTTAGCTAGATAGATCAGAAGAAAGAAGACTCAAATTACTGAAATAAAAATATGAAAGAATGCACATTACTACTGTCCTTACAAAAATAAAAAGGATCACAGGAGAACACTATGAACAACAGTATGTGAAAAATCAGTTAACTTAGATAAAATGGACAAATTCCTGGACAGACACAAACTACCAAAACTGACACAAGAAGAAACAAAATCTGAATAGACCTATAACAAGTAAAGAAATTGAATTCAGGAATCAAAACTGCATCCCTAAAGCAAAGCCCAGGCCCAAATGGCTTCACCTGTGGTGAATTCTAACAAATGTTTAAAAAAGAATTAGCACCAATCCTTCACAAACTCTTTCAAAATAGAGACCAGAATGGGAGAAACTGTGAGCAGGGGAGGACAGAATAAGGGAACTCTCTTGTCCTTTCCAGTCAGTTTTTCTATAAAACGAAAACTGCTCTAAAAAATAAGTCTACTAATTAAACAAATATATATATACCCCTAAAAAACAGAAGAGGAGGGAATGCCTTCTATGAGGCTAATATTACAGTAACAACAAAACCAGAAAAGACATCACAATAAAAGTACAGACCGATACTCCTTGTGAATCCAGCAGAAATAAAAAGAGTGTACACCATAACCAAGTGATATTTGTCCTAGGAATGCAGAGTTGGTTTAATATCTCAAAATCAATTAATATAATACAACATATCAAGAGAATAAAAAACAAAGTTACATAATCCTCTCAGTAGATGTGGAAAAAGTATTTGAAAAAATCCAACATCCTTTCATGATAAAAACACTCAAGAAACAAGGAATAAACTTTATCAACCTCATAAAGTCATACAGAAAAAAACCCAAAGCGAACATTATAAAATATGGTGTGAGACTGAAAGCTTTTCTTCTAAGATCAGGACAGGACAATGCTGTCCCCTCTCAGCACTTCTATTCAACATCTTACTGGAAGTTCCAGCCAGGGCTTTTAGGCAAAAAAAGAGGAAATAAAAGGCACCTAGATTGGAAAGGAAGAAATAAACTCTCTCTACTGGCAGACGACATATCTTGTATTTAAAAATCCCAAGAAGTCCACGGCAAAACCTTTAGAACCAGGGAGTTCAGCAAGGTTGCAGGATTCAAGATCAATACAAAAAAATCAATTGCATTTCCCTACATTTACAATGAACCATCTGAAATTGAAATTTAAAAATTCTGCTTACAATAGCACCAAAAGAAAATACATAGGAATTAATTTAACAAAGGAAGTGTAAGACTTGTCTGTCCACTGGACACTACTAAGCAATTGCTGAAAGTAATTAAAGACTTTTAAAAATGGAAAGACATTCCACGTTCATGGACTGGAAGGCAATGTTGTTAAGATGGCACTATTCCCCAAACTCATTACAGATTCAGTTCCTACCAAAATCCCAGCTGTCCTTTTTTGCAGAAATTGACAAACACATCATAAAATTCACATGGACACAAAAGGCACCCGGAACAGCCAAAACAATCTTTAAAAGAACAAACGTGGATTTCGAAAGTTACTACAAAGTTAAATTAATCAAGACAGTGTGCTACCAGTAGAAGGACAGGCATACAGATCAATGGAATAAGAACTGAGATTACAGAAAGAAATTTTTTTTTTTGGCCACCCCGCGTGGCTTATGGGATTTTGTTCCCTGAGCAGGTATTGAACCCGGGCTCTCTTAACCACTGGACCGCCAGGGAATTCCCAAGAAACCTTTATATTAGTGGTCAGCTGATTTTCAACAAAGGTCCCACAAAGATTCCATGAGGATCAAAAGCACAAAGAGAAACTCATTAGAATGGCTATTTAACAAAACAAAACAAAACAAAACAAAACAGGAGATAACAATTGTTGGCAGGATGTGTACTGCAGACAGGAATGCAGAATGGTGCAGCAGCTGCAGGACAGAATGGTGGTTCCTCAAAAAGCTTACATCCAGGGGCTTCCCTGGTGGCGCAGTGGTTCAGAGTCCGCCTGCCGATGCAGGGGACACGGGTTCGTGACCCGGTCTGGGAGAATCCCACATGCCGCGGAGCAGCTGGGCCCATGAGCCATGGCCGCTGAGCCTGCGCGTCCGGAGCCTGTGCTCCGCAACGGGAGAGGCCACGACAGTGAGAGGCCCGTGTACCACAGAAAAAAAAAAAAAAGCTTACACCCTAAAGAACTGAAAGCAGGGGATGGGACAGATATTTGTACACCCATTTTCACAGGAGCATTACTCACAGGGCGAAACTGTGAAGCTATAAATGGGAGAGAAAAATAAGAAAATCAGAAGACCAACTAGTCCGAGGGGTCATTATATTTTTAAAGAAACTTGCCCAGATCTAGACAGCATGAGGTTCCAGCCTGAAAGGCCATCCAAGTGCACAACAAGACATGAAAAGAGTCTCATATAAGACCCATCATCATAAAGCTTCAGACAAACAGTGAGGACAAAGAGAACCGAAGTTATTGACATACAATGAAGAATCAGAATGACTTTGGGTTCTCACTAGAAACACTGAAAGCTGGGACACAAGCAGGGGAGCGGGGACATGAACTTCAACATTCTGGAGGAAAAAAAGGACTTCCAACCTAGATCTCTAAACCCTCACAAACTATCAATACCGAGATAGAATAAAAATATTCTCAGACTCAAAAAACTTTCCTTCTCCACATCTTTTCTCAGAAAGCTACTGGAAGATACTCACCATTATGATGAGGGACAAAACCAAGAAGGACGTCGTCTCCAAGAAACAGCAGGTGCACCTGCAGAGAAAGGTGCAGTGCAGTCCCCGGAGGATGATAAGGTAAGTGAGAGGCAGTGGAGGCGGCTGCTGTGGACTGCAAGGGCAGGCTCAAGGAGACGTACCTGACTCGTACGTCAGTGGGTAGACAGCGCTGGTGCAAGAGGAGCATGCAGACAACTACACAGATGAAGGCAAGACACTAACCCAGGGAAACAGGGTGCACGGGGGTGGGGAGAGACAGTAGAGTCATCAAAGTTCACCAAACGTAAATAGGGAGCTGTGAACAGCCTACACAGCCAGAGAATAAACTAAATGTCGTCCTCATCAAAATGAAAACGTGACTACGTTTGGTGGACGAGGAGACGGTAAGTGCCCCTGAGGGAGGGTAGGAGGAAAGAGAGCTGAAATTCACCCTCCGTAATGTGAAGTAAAATTCTTAGATTGACACAAAACTAAGAAACAGCAGTGCATGCACAGTATTTAGAGGCAGAGCAACAGATACAACATAGTCAGTAAAAACAGTTGACGGTGTTTGCCTCTAAGGAAAAATGGCAGGAGAGATAAGGAATTGACGTTTTTCAATGTATCTTGTAAACCTAGTCAACTCTCTCTGTATGAATGACAGAAAATAAAATTTAAAAATGAGAGGGGGGGCTTCCCTGGTGGCGCAGTGGTTGAGAGTCCGCCTGCCGATGCAGGGGACATGGGTTCGTGCCCCGGTCCAGGAAGATCCCACATGCCGCGGAGCGGCTGGGCCCGTGAGCCATGGCCGCTGAGCCTGCGCGTCCGGAGCCTGTGCTCCGCAACGGGAGAGGCCACGACAGTGAGAGGCCCGCGTACCGCAAAAAAAAAAAAAATGAGAGGGGGTATTACAGAGCACCTTTCTCATCTGCTTTTGCCCTGGGCCCTCCCTATAACACCAAAGCTTTAGCAAGCAAATTAAAATTAAAAATAAGAAAGCCTCAATTCTCCCCTTAACAATACAATCATGAGATAATAATGGCTAGTGAATGTTTATACAATTTTTATGAACAAATATTATGAGAGCTATTCAAAACTGTAGGTTCACAGGAAGGAAAAGTTTAACAAATAGTTACAATGCATCCGCTGACATGCTTCAGTTCTATCTTCAGTTCTATCTTAAACCATCATCAGATTTCAAGCTGCTGCTGTTTCAGGAGCTTGGTTCCCAGGTGATGGTTCCAGAAGAAAGTTAACACCAGTGATCTTTTTACCAAAGCTTCGCAAACTAAAATACACCATATGGAATGGAAATATATTCTGCCACATACAGTGGGGTGACCGTGAGTGTGCACACAGGCTGACAGCACCTGTCTGTGAAGGGAAGCCTTGGGTAGTGAGTGACAGGGCACCTACCGACGTTTTCCTTAGTTCCAAGCACACCTCACAAATATCCTACGGCGTATGGCCTCGTATAACAGACAGCTAGAAGTGAATCCTGTAGTACTTGTTTTCAGAACACATCACGTGTGCGAACTGTGAAAACAATACGTGTAAAACAATGGAAAATGGCCAAATACTACGCTGATGAAGTTCGCAGCTCAGCTGTGCTGACACCCCACGGAGGGGAGACACCTCCTAAAATGAAGACTGGGCCAAACATCTCCACTCCCTTCTCGGGAGGAACATGACTTTAGCCAGCAGATGAAATACTCCAACAACTACTGAACACATGGCCCCAAAGCATGATTCCAGCTCCTCCAAAGTGAAACTGAGAGCGTACGAGTCTCTCTTCCCAACTGTGAAATGGGCAAAGAAAACTACTGCCAAAATCAGATCATTACTCTTATTCCCTAAGTCAGGTAGCTGACATTAGGAAGGCATTCTTTTTCATCACGTTATTTCCTAGAGATTCAATTAATCTTCTCAAATACAGCACTCGCTCAATGAACAAACTCGGAAGACGATAACGTTTTTATTCCAGGACTAAGCGCAAGTTTTAGAAAACATCAAGCAAATTCCACACTGTTTTGTTAGTGCTATGGAATCTTGCCAAGCTGAAGACTCCCCTATGCTCTCACACAGTTAACAAAAAAACCCTGTAATGACGTAAAAGAAGTCTAGAATATTCAAGTATTCCAGTCAGCCACTTGGAGCCACACATAGCAGATACTGAATTTCCCAAACAGTATCCCAAACAGTAGGAGATTCTTTCCATGTGTTGTTTCACTTGGACACGGTCCCCAACAAAATTAAGGTGGCGGCCGGAGCCTCTGGCCCTCACAGTGTGAGATCCCACGTAACTGTCTTGTCATAAATACAAAGAAACATGAAGTTTCCGATCCTTTCACTACAGTTTTTAAAGAACTAACAGCCCAGTTCTCCAAGCACTGTGTGTCTGCCAGAGTTTTACAATAATGGCTGTAAAAGATGTGGGTCCATTTCCCTAAGCTCACCCTCTCCTTTCGGTCCAGAATTTTGAGGAAGGATTTTAGCTAACATGAGATAATGGAAACTCTCATTCCTGTTCACAGAGGCTCTAACTCTTCTGTAGCTTCTTTTTAATATTTATTTAATATTTCCTTTTTAAAAGGGGGTGAGGGGTGATGGGAGGAAAGAAACCACATGACTGGGAATCTGGAAGAGAAGGTTCTAACCCCAGCTCCAGGAGGGACCTTACCCGAACCCATCTCCGTGCAGGGGTCCCCAAGACCACCCCAGGTTTCATGATTCACTAGGAGGACTCACAGGCCTCAGCACAGAGTTGCACTCCCAGCTGTGATCATTACGGTAAAAGCGCACAAGGAAAATCAGCAAAGAGAAAGGGCGTGTGGGGTGAAGTCCACGGAAAGCCCAGCAAGCTTCCCACTAGAGTCACAGGCTGAATTCCCCAGCCACAAGCTGTGACGCCGCGGGTGGAACGCCGGCCACTGGGAGAGCTCGCTGAGTCTGAGGGCAGGGCTTACGGGCGCTGGTCACCAGGCACCCCCTGCCTAAGGCTCCGCAATCGCCAGACCCCCGCAGGAGAGCAGGAGGGCAGCCACGCCCCGGCCGGGCTGCAGCAAGAGACCCCCCCACCCCCAGCCCACTCTGTGGAAATGGTGGAAGCCCCCCACATCCAAGCTCCCAGGCCGCAGCCCGGGCCACCCCTGCAAGCAGGCCTGCAGAGTGAGCTGCCTCCTGTGCTCATCTCTCTAGATCTCAGTTTCACCATGTCACCTCCCCGTCGTCGGCTGCTACAGCAACCATCGGACACGACCCCCGAATCCCACGGGGAAGATGGGGCGGGTCATGGCCTAGGCTCACCGTGAGCTACTCAGCACAGTGATGCCGTGTGGAAGCAGGAGAGGGTTTCGCTGCCCAAGGCCTGCTTCCCCGACAATGCTGGTGACGTCATCACTCAATAGCCACCCCTACAGCCACCGCTGCTCTCCTGCTCATCTGCACCCTCCAGTTTTCCCTAACAGCCTGGTCAGTACTTTCTAATGCAGCTCCCTCCTAAGCGTTCTCACCATCTATTCAAAGACCAGAAGGTCGAGGTTCATGAAACACAGGAATTAAAAACCCCCGTTCTCACAGATTGCCTCTTGTAAAAAACACGAAAAGTCGTTGTATTCTCATCTGCTGCCTCTGTCCCACTGAAAGGCTCTCGGTATAAACAGGCGGTCTCTGCCACACTCCCTGCCGACCCCTCCCCCAGGGCTCATGGATCACACTGTCTGCTAGCATGGACTATTTCCAGCACCATTATAAAGTCTTGTAGTGCTTAAAAAAAAAAAAAATTACAGGGGCCATGGTGAGAGCAGCACTGGGGTCAGATGTGACTCTCAACAAAGAAAGATGCTCCCCCCCCAGGAGCTCCAGGCACCCCGACTGCAGGGTAAGTCAGGTGGCCCACTTCCGTCACACCTGGCTAAGGGGCATCACGGCAGACGGCTCCTGTATATTTCAACATTCCATCCCACATCGAGATGCCCAAGAGTCTGTAAGCTCTTCTGTGGAACGGGGTGGAGAAAATGAAGAACAGGACTTCAGTCTGAGCCCTGACTTGCTAGCTGGGTGATCTCTCCAGCCACTTCCTGCCGCCGGGCCTCTGCTGTCCCCGTGGACACAGTGACAGGCCAGACAAGCCACTCTGTGAGTCCCATCCAGGCCTAACTTCCCAGGATTTTCATATCACTTTCTCCCACGATGGAATTGACGGGCAAAAGGCTTAGAATTCATTTGGTGTAAGGTTTCCCCGTCGTAGGTAAAATCATAGGTGAGTGATTTTTCATTACTTTTAAAATTCTGACTACGACAGAAACATCTGTGGACTCAAGTTGTCCTGGATGTGATAAGACACTGATCTCCTTGCACTGGAGACTTGGACATTGAGACTGGCATTGCTGACCAGAAAGCTATCATTTCAAAGATGTTTTCCAGAATTATTACTTATATGTTTCTATCCAGACTCATCCTGGAAAGGCTTCATTCAAACAAATATTCTCCAAGCCCCTACTATACTAGGTGTCGTGCGTATAGTAGAACCGTATGAACCGAGAGAATGCTGAATCTTCCAACACCAAACACTTTTAAATATGCTTCTAAAATCGGTATGTGGCAGGGGACCTGGCTAGACGTCTGAGTGAGAAAGTCTTACTTTTGAGCAAGTGGAATGAAAGGGGGCCCCTGACACGTGATCTGGGTGCGATCTCCATCCACCGATCCTCTCACAGTATATTCTTTCAGTAAAATTACCACAACAAAATAAGCAGTGCAAACCAAGATGTTAACTGAGAAAGAGTACAGGGGGAAAGAGCAGAAGAAAGGAAAAAAGTCTGAACTCACCGGGACTGTGGCAATCCTTTCTTACTGAGATCTGCCCTCACACGTTCTCCTACATGTCTGTAAATTTCCACTAAGCTGTTTATTGCTGCATCTCGAACCTAGATGTAAAAGAAGAGATCTTACAGCTGCTCTGTGTCATTCCCCAGCACTTCCTGCTGCGGACACAACAGGCTATACAACACCCCAAGTTTATCACCCACTCACCAGCGCGATTCTAAACACAACCCTTAAGGGGCATGGGACTAGACACAGCTGTGTTTGACAGCTTTGACTCTGGGGGCACAGTTCCAAAGAGGAGGAAAAAATTCAGATCCCATCCCTATGTACCTGCTAAAGTCCACACCCCTTAGTTCTTTCCATCCTTTAAGACGATGTCTGGAAACCAGACCGCCTTTCCGAAATAGAAAACACTACAAACAAATGAATTATTCTAAAAATAAAACACGATGTAAAACATTCTGGATGTAGGTCAAATAAATACTTAGGGAGCAACAAAAAAGGATGGTAGAGGCTACACGGAGACTGCGTTCAAGAAGCTCATAGTTCTAAAAGGGAGATGGGGAAAAAAGTCCATAAATTCTACATTTAACACAGGGCAGGATGTAATAAATGTTATACAAAAGAGTACAAAGAGCTCACGTAGTTTAGGGAAGGGAGACAGCACACCAGAGGATACCAAGAAACAGTTTATGGAAGAGGAAGGAACCACTTAAAATGTATTTAGAAACACAGCATTTTACCAGGGAAAGATGGAATGAGACAGGCTCCAAACAAGGTAAGCAGCCTGCGCAGAGGCATGAAAGCAGAGAAGCAAGGCATACACTTCAGGAAGAGCAAGGCAGCGGTCTGGCCAAACACAGATAGGAAAAGAAAGGTCGCGATATGTAAGGCTCGAGAGACAGAACGGACTTAAAAAAAACACACACACAGGGCTTCCCTGGTGGCGCTAGGGCTTCCCTGGTGGCGCAGTGGTTGAAAGTCCACCTGCCGATGCAGGGGACACAGGTTCGTGCCCTGGTCCGGGAAGATCCCACATGCCGCGGAGCGGCTGGGCCCGTGAGCCACGGCCGCTGGGCCTGCGCGTCCGGAGCCTGTGCTCCGCAACGGGAGAGGCCACAACAGTGAGAGGCCCGCATACCGCAAAAAACAAAAACAAAACCAAAAAAAACACACACACAAAAAAAACAAAACAGGGAACTTTGAATATGGGCTGTGTGTATAGCAAACATTATAGCTGTATCAATGTTAAATTTCTTGGATGTGAAAACATGTGATTACACAAAAATATCCCTGTTGTTAGCAGACACACACTGAAGTACCTAGGAGTAAAAAGATCGTGTGCTAGATACTTCCGAATGGTTCAAGAAAAAAGGTCTATTTCTGTGTGTGTGTGTGTGTGTGTGTGTGTGTACACATGTGTGTATACACGTTGAGATATAAGACAAATGTGACAAAAGTTAAATGGTAAATATGGGTGTTCACTATACTACCCTTTCCATTTTTCTATAGGTCTAAAATTTTGCCAATAGAAAGGTGGGAAGAAAAAAAGTTTATAAATCCAATGGACTCAAGGCCAGACTGTGGGGTGCCCAGGGGTGCCCAGGGGTGCCGAGGGGAGGACAGCCAGCAAAGACAAGAGAGCAACCACGATTGCAGATTTGGTCTCAAGCAATGAAATCAAAGAAACAGAGAGGAAAGAAGCAGGGGTACAAACAGTTTACAGCTCTGAACACTGCCAAGTTACCCTTTGATTTAACAGCGGTATACGATACGTAATTTTGTTTACAATTTTCCCCCTTGTGATAGAAAAAGGCAAATTCTAAGTTCTTATTACTTCTCACCCAAAACCTGATGCTATGCACCAAACTGTGTGTGTGACCCACCAGCCCCCAAAACAATTCATATGTTGATGATGGCAGTTAGAGACAGGCCCATAAAGAAGGTAGTTAAGGTTAAATGAGGTCGTAAGAGTGGGTCCTGATAATAATAGGAGGGGCGTCTTTATAAGAGAGATACCCGACAGCTCCATGTGTCTGCTAGCCAGGAAGAGAACGCTCAGTAGAGTGCGGCCACACCGACACCCTGTTCCAGGACTGCCGGCCTCCAGAACTGTGAGAGACAAACTTCCATGGTTTAGGCCTCCCAGTCTATGGTATTTTGTAATGGCAGCCTGAGCTGACTAACGGAGATTACCAGTTTATTTTGGAAAGGAAATAATTTCTGATGTTAGGGAACATTTCCCTATTGAAACATGCACATCTCACAAAAGCAGTCAATGCCCTGTCTTGAGAATCAGTGACAAGTGCATCGCCGTGGCTTACTTTCTAGTGATGACGTCTGCTCAGAGCCAGAGCAGATCACACCGGGGACCCCCTTTAAAGAGCAATCGATACCCTGTCTGCTACTTACAAAGTCTGGGCTATGAAGAGTTTAAGGGATTTAGTGGAGAAATGACTAGCCTTCTAAGTGAAATAAGTCAGACAGAGAAAGACAAATACTGTAACATATTGCTTATATGTGGAATCTAAACAACACAACAAACTAGTGAATAAAACAAAAAAGAGCGAGACTCCCATATATAGAGAACAAAGTAGTGGTTGCCAGTGGGGAGAGGGAAGGGGGAGGGGCAATATTGGGGTAGGAGAAATGGGGTTATTATGAGATTATATGAAATCATGTGTGAAACTTTTGAAATGGTAAAGGGCTATAGAATTTAAAGAATCTTTCATTCATTCATCCAATTAATTAACAAAATTACTAGCCTTAGAGTCAAAGTAGGCCTGAGGACTTACTTGGCCATTTAGAGGCTGCCATAACTTTGGACAAAGCATTTAAACTTTCATTCATTCATTCATTTATACATCCTTATTGGAGTACAACTGCTTTACAATGCTGTGTTTTAAACTCTTTTAGTCTCCATTTTCTCCTTCGGAAGTGGAAGGCTGCTTTGAGATTAAAAAAAATAATGGAAAGAGGGCTTTCCTGGTGGCGCAGTGGTTGACAGTTGCCTGCCGATGCAGGGGACACCGGTTTGTGCCCCGGTCCGGGAAGATCCCACATGCCGCAGAGCGGCCGGGCCCATGAGCCATGGCCGCTGAGCCTGTGCGTCCGGAGCCTGTGCTCCACAACGGGAGAGGCCACGGCAGTGAGAGGCCCGCGTACCACAAAAAAATAAGAAGAAGAATAATAGAAAGAAAAAAAATGGATTCAATTCAACAAATATTTGACTGCCTATTACGTGCCAAACTGGGGGCGCTACACGGCCCAGGCAGGTAACATGATGCGTGGAGCAAGGTGGGTGCACGATGACCAATGGCCCCGGCCCGGGACCCGCTGGCGGGGGAAGGGGGGATGCCCAGCCTCGGGCAGGCGGCCGCCAACATGTAGCCGTGGGGCACAGGTACAGCTCTGCCCCACCTTCACTCTTCTGCGGAAGCTCAGAAACGCTCCTCCCAAATGTCAACTTGCAAACCCAAACTCCACACGTGAAGTGAAGTCATCCTGCAGACAAGTGTATGTGCACAGACACAGGCCAGCGGTTTGTGCCCCGTGTTTATATGCATAAAGCACTCAGCACAGTGGCCGGTGGGACTGGTATCATCTACATCTCTCAGACCAGCAACCTTAGCCTTTAAATAGCTATTCCTCAGGCTTAGAAAGCTCCAGGGCCAGGGAGCATCTGAGGATCTAAACGACCCAAGAATCACAGAACAGATTGTCTGTGGCACTACAAAGTATCGCAGCCCAACTGAGGAGGGGCGTCCCCTCAAAGCAAGTCGGTTCGGGCTGAAGGGACCATGCAGTGCTCCCTCCACAGGCCGCCACGGGGGCCCCACACGCTTCTGCCCACCCGCAGGCTCGCCACGCAAATGACCCCAAGAGCTCAGGCCACCAGGACAGCAAAAGACCAGGGCCCCGTACATTAAGCTCCACCTGCCGGGCCCTGGCCGAAGGCTTTAGAGAGCCTGAGGCCTTCAAATCTACGACCTCGCTCACCGGGCCACCGCTGACTGTGACACAGAGGAGGGTGGAGCCTGGCGGGCTAGCCACCTGCTGGGGCCCACGGTCACCTCACTGCGCCACGCTGCACCCCAAGGTGGGCACCAGGAACGGGCTCCCTACACAGCGGAAACTCCAGGGGGAACTTCACCCCCAGGGACAGGGATGGCACCCGGAAACCCACTCGAGGCCAAAGCCACCCTGTCCCCGCAGCCACCCGCCCACAGAGAGGATGTCTCAGACCCGCCCACTCCTCAGGTACCAGTCAAACCCTCTGCGGGGGCTTCCTTCCCCTGCCCCTCCCTGCTAAGCCCAGCCAGCCAGCCAGCCCAGGGCCAGCTGCAGAGAGCTCTGAGATCAGTGCCGGCCCCTCAGCCACCCCAAGATGCTTCTAGACTCTGAAGATGCGGATCAAACTCCTCAGCAAAACAGACGGCAGGCAGCGGGGCGAGGCCCTGCGGAGGCGACCGCTGCCTGCCCTAGGCCAGCTGAGCAGCTATGAAGTCAGAGGTCTGCAGGCAGAACTGGAGTTCTCCTTATCTGACAAAGGGGCTCCCCATCGAGCAGGTGTCTCGGATGCCCCGGCGCCGTCCTCCCTGGCCCTGTTCTCGGCTCGGGAGATAAAGTCTCCCGAGTGTAAGGCCACCCCATAACCCTGGTCCCTTCCCTGACAGCGGGCTAACACCGCGGCACAGGATGCGGCTCTCGCGAGACACGACAGGGAACCTGAGCAAAGCTTCCGGAGGACGCCCGTCCACTCTGCGAAAGCAGGTAAACGCAGGGACACTCAGGGAAACGTGCACGTGGACTGGGCGCTTAATGACATGAGAGAATCAGGCATTCTTGAGGGACAGGAGGTGATAATGGTGTTAAGGTTATGTGGGGGGCTTGCGGGGGTGGAGAGGCCTTACCCTTTAGAGTATTTAAGAATTAAATGAACCAATGTCTAAGATTTCCTTCAAAATAATCTACATTTTGCTTCCAAACAATGGGGTGGGGGAGGCAAAAAGATGAAAGTAAACTGGCCTCGTCTGGTCAGCTGCTGAGGCCGGAGGGCGGGCCCGAGGGGATGCTGTACGTCATTCTCTCCACTTCTACCTCCGTTTGAACCTTTCAATCTAGAAAAGCTGAAAACAGGAGAGGCACATAGGAGCACCGGGCTTTCATCTGCCAGGCACGCGGGACACGCGTGCAGCTGGGCTGTACCACACAGGGCCCGTGAGCAGAGCTGCAGAGGACAAAGCCCAGGGGGTGGGCAGCCCAGCAGAAGTGGAGCGGGACGCGCAGTCCTGGGAACATCACTGAGCCGATAACAGGCCCTGCGGCCTCCCTACCTCGGGCCCCCCCTACACACGGGATGATACATTTTCCCCACTGCTCTGGTGATTCTGAGTTGGATTTTGAGTTACTTTCAGCAGCCAAAAGCATCCTGAGCCACGCAAAGCCTGCGCATGGGCGCCCGCTCTGGGAAGCTGAGTCGCTCTGCACTCAGACCAGTACCAAAGGACTCACAGCCTCTGGGGCAGGAGTGTTCGCGGGGCTCAACACACACACACACGCACACACACACACACTCACTCACCCCCGCAGAGGACTGAGAGCTGGATGCAAGCCGACCACAAGGTCAGGGGCCCAGGGCAGTGACAGCACCAGCAAAACACACGACTGTCCTCTCCGGCCTGAGGCATTCATGGCTAAGAGGCGAACACCGCCCAGGTAGCCATGGGGAGTCTACTCAGTCCTAAGGCCGCTGGAAGGCAGTCCTGGGACGATACAGAGGAGACAGGGGTAGTCCTGACCCTCAAGGTTCAGAGACCAGCAGGAAAGACTGACGAGAAAATGAAAATAAAGTCAGGAGCACAAGCACACGCGACATACACACGCACCCTGGAAGGAGGGATGAGTAAGTGGGTTATTTAGCATCAGAGGAGCGGGCGTGGAGCCCCCGGGTGCTGGGAGGTGAGGACCGCGTGTCTGTGTCTGCACACGCGCGCACACGTGCGGGTAAACACTCCTAAGGACTCCTCCGATGCTCAGTGTGGGAAACTGGCTACAGGCGCTGCCACTCCGGACTGCTGACAGCCGCCCACTGAGCCTGGCCTCGTTCACCCCAGCACGCTGCCTCTCTGAGGCCGGCGGGGATACACATATCACCTGTCAGGCCGGTGCAGGCACCCGAGTGAGGAACAAAGAGCCTCGACCAGCCCAGCAGGCTCTCCTGCTCTACCGAAGGGGCACGTGGTAGCAGTGACAGCCTCAAGGAGTGACCCCCATAAAGGACCTTTTTTCCACAGAAAACAAAGTGGAGACAAGACGTTAAGGGGGCAAAAAGGCAAAATAGTCCATCTGGTAATTCAGAATCTTTTTTAAAAGTAGCTTCAGTTAGGGACTTCCCTGGCGGTCCAGTGGTTAGGACTCCACGCTTCCAATGCAAGGGGTGCAGGTTCGGTCCCCGGTCCGGGAACTAAGAGCCCGCATGCCGCAGTGTGGCCAAAAAATTTAAAAATAAAAGTAGCTTCAGTTATTTTCCAATTGATGATGAACATAAAGTATGATCCAGGAAATAAAAGTATCTAAAACTCAAATTTCCAACGTCAGATATTTTCAGTGAAGGCTGGATAGAGGATGCACGGAAAGAAGCAAGTGGGTGCAGGTGAGGGAGAGCAGGGACACAGGCCGGCAGCGAGCAAGAAGGCAGGAGGAGCGGCCGGCGACGGGAAGGGGAGCGCAGCAGGGCACCAAAGAGGGAGCGGGAAACACAGCCGGGATCAAGGGCAGAGATGAGGAGGGAGAAAGGATGCGGAACAGGAGGCTCTGCGACCCAAGGGCCCTCGGAGCTGAGCTGGGGGCGGTGGAGGAAGGGCAGAGTCATCTATGGAGGGCACTGTAGCCATCGCCAGTCAAGACTGACAGATGCTGTCCACCACGTACCGTCGACCCCTGAACACTGCGCGGGGAGGGGGGCCACCAACCCTCCAGGCATCCACAGATCTGCCGGATCCAGACCACCGGGGGCCACGCAGTACTGCGGTGTTTCCTACTGAACAGCCACCTACCGGTGCACCTGCGCACTCCGATCCCATGCCGTTCAACGGGCAGGTGTACATTTTTTTGTGAGTCACTGATCCTATTTTCAGCCCCTCATCTAACCAGGTGTGTGAGCCAACGTGACAGACAGGGCTCTGGGTGATAACCAGAACTGACCTGGGAGAGAACTGGCACTTCCGGGGCCCGGGCTGCCTGCTCACTGCTTAGCAAAGCCCCACCCACGCACCCTGACACCAGGGAAGTGGTGCTTTGACGTTTTGGGGGTTTTGTTTTACTTTATACAAAATAACGTGCATAGGTCAGTCTGAAGTGTTTCCACAGTTATATGCACCAATGTGGCCACCGCTCAAAACAAAACGTGGGCCCTCTCTGTCACCTCCAAGAGGCCCCCGCAGGCCCTGTCCAGCCCACCTCTCCCACCCCAGAAGGGGGCCGCTGCTCCGCCATCACCGTCGCTCCCTCCCAACACCCACCCCTCTAGCTGCAGAGATGGTGACCAGAGTGCCTTCTCTTGGAGGCTGGTCTGATGACATCACTTTACAGGCTAGTGAGGGCCCATCCCAACGTGGAGAAGAGGGCAAAGCGGGCCCCCATCCACCAAAGACGCTGATAAATGCTACTGGGCACTAACACCCATCACCTCAACCAACACCCCGAGCTCTAGAGAGAGAAATAAAGTCCCACCCAGAACCAAAATGCACCCTCACCGTCTACAGCCAATGATTTCTTTCTCACTAAATACACTCACCTGGCTGTTTGGATCTCCGAGCAGGTTACATATATGTGGCACAATCTTGCTCAGTGTTAAGGTATGTGCTCCAGAGCTGAAAACAAAAGCAGTGCTTTACTGTTGGTGGGAAGAGAGGAAAGCACACTGCCTCTCCTCCCTCTCACCCCTTCCTTCCCTCCCTCCCTGGGCCCATCGCCACCGCCCACCAAGGCTCGCCCCTTCCCCTTCCCCCTCTGCTTCCAAACTAACCGCACACCCGCACGGCCCCTCCGCACAGTTCTAAACTATGAGTGCCTCTTAGGACAAGCGCCCCCACCCCCACCCCGGCTCGGGGTCCCTGCACCTGGCCCAGCCCTTCGCTGCCAGGCCGCGGCCGCAGCCTCGCCCACGTGGGGTCCTGTCGTCTTGACACTGCCATGCGTCATGCGGTGGTCCCTACTCTGGCCAACTCAGTGCACTCAGCCACCCGGCAGGTTCCGGGGTCCTCCCCTATCGCCCTGCTGTGTGGCTCTCTGCCACACCAGACATTCAGTTAATAACCGCTTGAAGACAGACTGCGATAAACGGCTGAGAGGACACCAGCTGAATGATGCCCTGCTGGAGGACAGCTCAGCTATCTCCAGCTGTTCACCGCCATAAACTAAACGCTGTCACAGACACCCTCTGTCAACAACACTCTCCCCGATTCCTTCCTGAGTACTCTCTTAGGACAAATTCTTAGATGCGGAACTACAGTAAGCAAAGGCTAGAAACATTTTTTAGAAGCTTCAGAGACCAGGGACTTCCCTGGCAGTCCAGTGGTTAAGACTCCGTGCTTCCACTGCAGGCGGCACAGGGTTCGATCCCTGGCTGGGGAACTAAGATCCTGCATGCCACGTGGTGCAAACAAACAAAAAAAAGCTTCAGAGACCGAATTTAATGGTCCCGAGAAGTCTAGCACATTAAGAGAGAAAAACTTATAAGGTAATATAAACGTTACAATCTCCATTTTGTTTTTAAAAATAATAAAACTCTTAATGCTGGAACAAAATGCTACATGTTAACAGTGATTATCTGAAGGTGGCAGAATTATAGACAATAATCATTTTCTTTTTTATGTAAATTTTCTGTGATATACACAGTATTACTTTCGTAATCAGAAAAGGTGATTTGTAATTTTAAAAAAGGCTCTCCTGGGCTTCTCTGGTGGCGCAGTGGTTGAGAGTCCACCTGCCGATGCAGGGGACACGGGTTCGTGCTCCGGTCCGGGAAGATCCCACATACCACGGAGCGGCTAGGCCCGTGAGCCACGGCCACTGAGCCCGCGCATCCGGAGCAACGGGAGAGGCCACAACAGTGAGAGGCCCGCGTACCGCCAAAAAAAAAGAAAAAAAAAGGCTCTCCTGCAAATAAGCACTTAAAAAAATGTTCAACATCAACAGTTATTAGGGAAACACAAATTAAAACCGCAATGACACAGCACTACACGCATATCAAAATGGTTAAAATTAAAGAGAGTGGTAACATTCAATGCTAGCGAGGAAATGAAGAAATGAATCGTTCGTACACTGCTGGTGGGAATGCAAAATGATGCAGACCACTCTGGAAAATAGTTTGGCAGTTTCTCTTAAAAGTAAAGATGAATCTACCGAACGACCCAGCAATTGTACTCTTGGGCGCTGACCCAAGAGAAATGAAAACTTCTGTTCATGCAGAAACTGGTACATGTGTGTTCACAACAGTATTATTTGAAATAACCAAAAACTGGAAATATTCAAATGTCCTTCAACGGGTGAACTGTTAAACACACTATGATACGTCTATACCAAGGAATTCTACTCATCAATAAAAAGGAACAAACTACTGTTCAGGCAACAACATGTATGCAATCTCAAGGGAATTACGCTGAGAGGGAAAAAAAGGTCAGTCTCAAACGGTCACATTCTGTGTGATTCCATTCATAAAATAACGAAATCGCAGAGCTGGAGAGTACATGAGTGGCAGCATGGGGGCGCCTGGGGCGAGGTACGGGTCTGCACCTTGAACATGGCAATGAGTTACCCAGAGCTGCACCCATGTCACAGCTGCGCACACACGACATGCGTGCGTCCTGGATGAACCGGAACAAGCTCTGTGGATCGTATCTACACCAACTTCCTGGTCTGGACCCTGCACTACAGACACGCAAGACGACAGGTGGGTGCGCGGCACCTCCCAGGACGTTTCCCTATAACTTCCAGTAGATTCGTGATGATTTCAGAATTAACAGTTACAGATACAAAAGCTCAGCCGAGGACACCCTGAGGCCCCACCAGACTTACGCGTTGAGTGTGGCGACCAGGCAGAGACACGTGCCTTCCCGGGTGCGGAAGTTCTTGTGCTTGAAGCCTCCCAGCATCCGGTCCCACACGTACTGCAGGCGCAGAGGACGGGGGGGGAGAGGAGAGAGGGCAGCTTCTGCAGCCCCGTCCAACGCGGGGCCCACGGGGGTCGGGGGGGGGGGGACACGTCGCAACAGGTGCCAAAGCCCTCCCCACCTCCACCAGCTCATTAAGCGCTCTCAAGAGCTTGCTGGAAAATGGTAACTTATGCTCGTATATCAAGTTCAAAACGGTCAAAACACATTCCTTTATACAATTTCGTTTAATTCTCCCGACAGCCCTGAAAGGGAGGTGAAACTGTCCCCATTTTATGGGTGAGGAAAATGAGGCCCAAGGTCACATACTGACACTGCTCTCTCAGCTTGAACAGCTGTGCCCACCCCATCCACAAGCCAAACAGCTGCTCAGCTTTTCAGGCCAATGCAGGCTTTACCTTTCCTGGGAAGGCTTTTCCTGACGCCTCCCCGCCCCGCCCCGCCCCACCCCACAACAATGGACAGCTGGACCCCTGGCAGCCCCAGCTCACCAGCAGACAGGGACCAGGGCTGCAGCCAGGCCTCTGAGTGCCCCGACACCACAGCTGCATCTTTTCAGAGACTCACAGAGTCAGTTATGTAAATGAGCTCAACTCTAATGGATCAAACCAAGCACTCGGTACCCATGTTAAGTCCACTAACTTATTCAAAGGTATACCTTCTGCTGTTTGTTGTTTAAATATCCTATGGGGAGAAGAGGGGCCAGATAAAACGCCATGAAACTTTTCCTCTGAAACCCACTGGCGCTCTGCAGGAACACCCCGAGCCCGCCCTGCCCCGCCTCACCTGGGGGTTAGCAGCCTGATCCATGATCTTCAGCAGCAGGGCCTGGTCTTGTTCCCTCACAGAGTCTTTAGCGTCGCCCAGTCTGTCTATTAAACTCGGCAGCACTGGAAATTAAAATGCAAACTGATCAAATGAAAACCTAGTCTAGTGGCCTGTGGTCACCAACTGTGGATATTTCAAAATCCTGGCCTAAATGATGCACATCACTCTAAACCCACCAACCCCTGTAATTCTACCCTTCCTGCTCAAATCCATCCACAGGAACTACTAGGCGAATCTGCAGAAATCCTTTGCATGGACACACTGTTTGTCTTCTTCCTTACCCCACCTTCCTCTAGGCAGCTTCCAGCATGTTTTTAAGCTGCTGAAATGCTATTAACATGGATGTCGATGGAAGACCGTGGCAAGAAAGAGTCAACACAAAAGGAAATCCAGGTTAGACAGAGGGGCTCCAGCACGTCTGCTCGGGGGGAGTGGGGAGGAGAGCGTGGGAGGAACAGGCATTATGGCTCAGTCTGTTTTTACTTTTACATCACATCCACCCAAGCTCATCAGACAGAATGCAGCTCTCTGCCCTTCCTCCGCCCTTCCTCCATATGGCTGGGGGCGGGCCATCACTACTGCTCCAAGGGCACCTGGGTATCAGAGGTCAATTTTCTTTGCTTCTTCTAAAAATCTATAAACATTTCTTTTACAAGAGATAGCCCTGAACAATTCAGCTAATTTAGGGGGAAATGGAATGCTACTAAAACATCAAATTCCTCAGAGGGATTTTTTATTTGCAGATGGGCGGTTTGTACCAGAGTGGGAAGAGCTCATGACTTTATCGAAAGGTGCACACTGACCAGACGGTTAACAGAACAAATACACGTGAACCAATTGAAACCGAGAAATTCTACAAGGAAATGCCTGCACAGAGACGCTTAGTGTTTGTATTGTCATCATCAAAGCCCAGAGGTCGGGAATTAAATCATCTCTTAATCTACGGAACCTGGGGTTATTTTTATTTCATTTTTCTGACTTACTGCTCTCCCTTCAAAATAAGAATGATCATTTACCACACACTTGAAATGACATCTACAACCAAAGTGTAAACAGTCATAACAACAAAAATCTGTTAACAATACAGCTGAATCGGACCTGCAGGACTCTCAAAGAGAGAAAGCAATGCCTCTCAAAGGGAAGGGTCAGGGACAAGGAGGGCTTGGTTGGCACCACAGCCTGATGGCTAACTGGAAGAAACCAAAGTAATAGTTGGTACTAGAACAGGGAGGTGGAAGAAGCCAGCAGAAAGATATGGGAGTGGGGTGCCAGCAGGTGTGCGGAGGTGGCGGATCCGGCCACGCCCAGGAGGGGGGCGAGGGCAACGGGGCAGCCGTGGCATCTAAAGATGCAGGAGGGGGTGGGGGCGGGCTGGGGGGTGGGGGACTAGAGGGCAAGGGTGGAAGGCGGGTACAGCCAAGTGAAGCTTTGGCGAGACCCAGCGAAGGCCGGGGGCTGGAGGAGGAGAGAGCTCACCTGTGCCGATCTGTGCCTTGAACCGATCCTGCAGCCGGGTGACCAGCGAGGACAGGATGTCCATGCCCAGGAGAACCACCTGCAACGGCAAACAGTGGGCCCCCGTGAGCGGCCGGCGGGGGGCGCGGCGCCCTCGCCCGCCGGCTCCCGGGGCCCCACCGCATCTCTGGCTCAGACGCGGCCCGGGAGCCGGAGCGTGCGCCGACCCGCAGGGTTAAGCCGGGTGTCAGGAGGGGGGCCGCTTGCCGGAAAGGGCTGTTTACAGCGCTAACACGAAATAGTCGGTGGCGAGACACGAATCAACCCCCACCGCCTCGGCCTGAGTCCCGGGCGCCCGCCCTCTAGGGTGGGAGCGCGCGCTGCGGCCCCGCCCCCTGCAGGCCCCGCCCCGGCGGAGAGCACATATGCATATCAGCTCGCAGCTGGCGCGTGGCCTTCTGGGTAACACTGAGCGGCCCCTTTGCGACCTTCCGAAGCCTCCGAAAACGCAGAGTTCGTGGCGAGCTTCGGGAGCCGAGATCAGCAGAGGTGCGCCGGCTGCCGGGCGGCTGCGGTGGAATGCTCGGGTTAGTCGCCACAAGCCTACCCGGTGTTGGCGCCTGCTTCTCGCGGCGCGAAGAGCGCCGGCGCTAACCATCCTTTTCTTGGGGTTGCGCTACTGTCCGATGAGCGTTTAGCGAGGGCAGTACTGCTAACGCCTATGCAACACGCTCGCACCTGGTAAAGCTACGCTTTACCTCGGTGCAATTTTTGGAAAAAAGAATTTTCTCTTTTCCACGAGGTCAAAGTTCAAAAGCAGTTTTTCCGAGTTGTGTAAAAACGGTTGTAAAGCTGTTTCTATTTTAAGGGGGCGCTAGCAGTTTCAAGAGAGCTCAGATTTCTTTGTCTCTTTTCCCGGGCGAACCCTCCGAAATTCACTGCCAGTAGACAACGCTTCTGCGTTGTGTAAGTTTATTTTGAGAGCTACTCTGAAGTTACTGGGAGAGATCTCAAATAATAACAATCATGAGTTTTTGTATCTCCCTGGCTCCTGCGTTTCGATAAAAGCGAAAACGTTAGGTTTTGCTGGTTCAGGTCTTAAATTCACCGCTTCGAAAAGAAGTAATCCAAGTTTGTCCACTAGTCACCACAGTTCACGCACTCTTCTTGCAAGGAATTGGCAACGTAAAAATCTTAAGACACACCTCTTAACGTTTCTTAAAGAAACAACTGTCGTTCGACAGGTTTTGTGTCTGTAATGGTACGGTGGAAAACACTTTAAAATAATGACTTATGAGCTACGGACGACTAGGTACCAGGTTTTAACTCTTCTTCCGAAGAATACTAACCGTACGATGAGAAAAGCCTCTGAAACGGTAGCTCAGCCAGATGAGCAGAGTCAACACCAACAGCCACAAAATCACATCGGCAGGACCTATGCTGCGTATGTGATTAGAAGGTCTGTGATCCTTCGCATAAGAACTCGCAAGCCCACATTCGATCCCAATAGACATCCTGCAAGATACCTAATCAGTACACTTCAAAACACTTGAAGTCGTCAAAGACAAGGAAAGTCAAATCGTCACAGCCAAAAGGAGGAGCCTAGGAGACACAATAATAAAGTGGAGCGTCATATCCTGGGATGATAAGGACGTCAGGTAAAACTTACTTAAGACCTGAACAAACTATGGACATTAAGTTAATAATAAGCTGTCAGTATTTCTTTATTGGGTTTAAGAAATATACCCCACCAGTGTTAGAGGTGAATGATATATAATGGGATTTTTCTGTCAATGCAAAACTGTTCTAAAAATTTAAGTTTATTTTATAAAAAGAGTAGCCTCTCAATGATGTGGAACTGGCCTTTTCCTGATAAAATCCTAAGCATCGGTCTGGATGCACTACTGGTCGGAGGGGGGAGTGTTCCTCGTGGCAGAACTATTAATACCTGCCTTAAGTATAATCCCTCAAGACTTAGCTGCAAGAGGACTATGGCCTTTTCACATATGCCAGCCCATGTTGGTTTACCTACTCGTGGAATTTGGGGGAAACAGACTTTAAGCTTTTCCAGGATCAAGGTTTGCCAGCAGGTCCAACCATGGCAGCCCTGGCTAAATCCTAGACTGCAACGTTCCCCAACAGTCCCACCCAGAGACACTGGGGAATCCACAGACTGTCCGGGAAGATGAGGCTGACTGATGCAGCCGAGCTCCAGAGCACTAGGACCGCAGAGGCTGGAGCACAGTCCAGGCACCCTCACAGCAGAATCAACCACCGCACACACTTGTCCAGTTCTCCCTTAGTCATAGCCCCGCTGGGGCAGGAAAGGAACCACTACCATGCATGTTTATCTTCACAGCTCAGGCCCTTCTATGTTCCTGTTTCCCTAGTGAAGAGAGGGATAAATGAGTGAAGTCATTGCCTAGAAGACCACTCTAATTAGGAGCCGTGAAGCCTCTCTGTGCCTCAGTTTTCTGACCTGTTAAATGGGGGAAAGAGTAACAGCTACCTCGTAGGGGAAAGGGCCCGACCACTCCACCTGTTGGCTGTTAGCACCGCAGCACTGTCACTGCCCCTGCCAGAGGAAACAGGTACTGATTCAGGTCAGTGGAGGCCACGCCTATGAGTCCCGGGGACAGGGACTGGGGTCGATTCCCAGAGGCGGCTTCCCAGAAGGGCTTTCACTGCACCAGGCTCATAAGCTTTGAAGACCTAGCCTCACACCAAAGGAAGAGAAGACCTCCCTGCAAAGAGAGAAGAGCACATGGGGTGGGAGGAGGGGAACGGGTGCGGGGGAGGGGCCAGGGAGGAAGCTCCGGAAGGGCCGCAGCTAGGTCCCAAACACAGTGGAGGAGCCACCGCAGAGCTGGAATGTGAAGGGGGAGTGACAGGGCCCTGTGCCCACCATGGTGAAGATGGCCAGGACGGAGGGGACAGCGGCAGAGAGAGGGCCAGGCTCACACCACCACTCTGCCAGTAGTTTTCACTAAGCCATCAACTCTGTATGACGCTTGAGCACCTCCTCCAATATTCTATTTAATTTTCTGAGTTTACACTTGTGTCCCCAGCTAAACTCCTTGAATGTAAGAAATACCATGCCTTGTATTTCCTCAAAACTTCTGTAACATATAGCACAATACCGGGCTCATGGTAAGTGACCAATAAAGCCCTACTTTACTGACTAGTGATGAATTAGAACAGATGTGTTCTCAAGGTCCAACACAGTTCCTTTATAACTTTTAAAAGACACTTTTAAAAGGAGGTAATAATGGCTAAGTAACTCAGACCACCCCTCATGCTAAAAACAACTACAAATGCTGGATATCATATAAAAGAACATCTTCTTGGAAACATCAGAGAACTAAGAAGGCACAGAAGAACTACCGGCTCACAAAACATAAGAAAAGTAAAATCCAGAGAGATGAGCCTACAGCAAATGGTCTACTTTCGCCCTAGGGCCATTTATACACTGGGACGGGGCAACCAAGACACTGAGGATTGATTACTTGTGATAACCACATTATCTAGAACGTGCACTCCAGAGCCCTCGAAGACTAGTGGCCCAGATAAACCCCTATACCTTGGGTTGGAAATCCAAATGGCTATACACTTGGAGAGTGAATTGGAAATAAAACAGCCTCCAGATGTACTGCAGGCCAGCTTCCAAGAATCTGGGTGACCCAGAAAAATGCCAATCCCTCACAGCAGATAGAAATGATCTTATTAGATAGATTGCTGGTGCCCTAAAGCCCCTGGCAGATAAAAACACAAATCATTTCTGGATGGAGAGTATATAATCCTCGTCTAGTCCTCAATTTACTTCTGTAGACAATTCTCAAATACAATGTCCAAAACACAGCCAAAGACAACCAGGTACACAGGACAACTGTAAATGAAAACTAGCAGAAACAAAGATCCATATGAACTATGCGTATGAGAATAATTAGAAACAGATGTTAAAATAACAATTCTTACTATGTATAAGAAAACAAAACACATGATTTAAATTGGGGAGAGAGAAATCCAAAGTTAAGTACTCGATGGATGGGCTTAAAAACACACTAGATATAGACGAAGGGAAAAGTAAACAGGAAACTGAGTCTGCAGAAAAAAATCCAGAATGAAGCCCAGAGAGACAAAAGGATGGACAATTCAAAAGAGGAGGTAAGAGACCAAAGATAGAGAAAAACAGAACTAACGTAAGTTGAAAAGGAGTTCAAAAGGAGAGGTCAGCAACGCTAGGCAAGAAGCAATAGTGGACACACATCTGGGTCACTACTATCCCCCAAAAAACAGAAACAGAAAACAACTGTGGGTGAAGATGTGGGGAAACTGGGACTCTTGTGCGTTCACTGCTGGTAGGAATACACAGTGGTGCAGTCCCCGTGGGAAACGGTGTGCAGGTCCCCCAAATTAAACACAGAATCACCGTATGATCCAGCAATTCTACTTCTGGCTATAAACCCAAAAGGAGTGAAAGCAGGGATTCCAACAGATACTTGTACACTCGCTCAGAGCGACATTATTCACAACAGCTAAAAGGTGGGAAGAGCCAAATTTTGATCCAAGTATCAAACCAAGCACCACACTTGATGAAATACTGCAAGTTTCCCCTTTGATATGGGGAACAGGACAAAAACATCCATTCTGCAATTGCTTTTCAACACTGGTCCTAGCTAAAGCTTTATGGCAAGAAAAAAATTAAAGGTATAAAACTCATAGAGAAGAAGCTAAACTGTCATTACTAATGGAAATTGTAAGTAGAAAATCCAGAAGATCTACAGGTATATTATAAAATAAGTGAGTTTAGCAAGACTGATTAATACAAAGTCAATGTACCCTCACCCGGCAAAAAACAATTACATTTCTATACCAACAACAAGCCAAAAAAGGAAATCTTAAGTTTCCATTCTTAATTGCATAAAAATTAACACCTAGGAATAAATCTAGCCAAAATAAATCTCTACCCCAAAAGCTATGGAATGATAAAAAAAAAAAGAAAGAAAAATTAAAGATGACCAAAATAAACAGAGAGAAGCTACAGACTGAAATACTCAGTATTGCAAAATTTCCGTTTTCCCCAAATTGATCTACACATAAAATTCCACTCAAAATCCCAACTATAATTTTTCTTTAGGAAGTTCACAAGTTGATTCCAAAATCTATGTGGAAATGCAAATGGCAGGACACAAGCTGGTGAAACTCGCTCCCATGGGATATCAAGATTTATTATAAAACAGCAAGAATGTGCTATCGGCTCAAGAAAAGACAAATATAGCAACAGAACAGAATAAAGAAACAGACTCATGCATATATGGGCACCTTCTTTATGACAAAGTGTGCACTATAGAGGAGTGAGAACCCTGGGCCCACTGAGTATCTATCTAGAATAAAACAGAAACTAACTCCTCTCTCACCCCATACGTCAAGATGAACTCCTGGTATAGATATAAGTGTGGAAAACAAAACAATAAAGCTTTTAGCAAATGACACAGGAAAACAGCTGCATGATCCCAGGATAGGAGAAAGTATCAGGACACAGTAAACATAAACCATTAAAAGAAAGAGTGATGCACTGGACCAAATTAAAATTAAGAACTGTGGTATACCAAAACACCCTAAGGAAGTTAAAAGGCAAGTCACATTGGAAAGAGATATTTATAAAACAAATAAGCAACAACAGGTTGATTCTAGAAAATATACAGATCACCTACAAGCCCAATCAACAAGCAACCCAGTAGAAAAATGGGCAAAATATTTGAACAGGCCCTTCACAAAAGATATCAATGTTCCTAAGTACATGAAAAGTTGTTCAACCTCCATTACTCATCAGAGAAACATAAACTAAAATACAATGACACACTACTGCATACTCCCTGAATGGCTAAAATTAAAGAACGACAAGACCAAGTGTTGACAAGAACGTGTTTCCATGGAAACTTGGCCTGGTAGAATGTAAACTGGTACAACCAACACTTCAGAAAACATCTTGGTATATCTCCCAAATTTGGAGATACAGCTATTCCACTGCTAGGAATATGCCCAACAGAAATGCATGCACGTGTACAACAGGAGAAATGCACAAAAATGCTCAGAGCAGCCCCATTCGTGATAGCCAAAAACTAGAAATCCATGTGTCCATCTACTGTAGAATGTGAAAGTTGTGGTTTTCATGCCAGGGAATACAATAATCAATCAAAATAAATGAATCAAAGCTATGCTCAACAGCAGAGATAAATGTATAATAATGAGTGAAAAGGCCTGTATATACACTTTTGTGTAAGTCCAACAACAAGCAAACATAAACTATAATTTTAAGGTACATATTTAGATGATAAAACCAAAAAAGAAAAGCAAGAGAGTGATACCATACAAGTCAGGAGAGTGGTAACTTCGGGGAGTGCTGGCAATGTTCCAGTTCTTGTCCCGAATGGCAATTAAAGAGCTGTTAGCTTTACAACTCATTAAACTGTGCATTTGCATTTTATGCACTTTCTAAATACAGCTCACAATTTTTTAAAAGGTTTTAAAAACTAGAAAAGTGGGAGTGACCCTGGACCACTTGACCTATATATAAAAGTCTGTGACAAGTGGCTTGGACCTCGTCTCTGCCTTACTTACTTTCTAAACTACAAGTCAAAGCACCAAAATGGAACCAACCACAGTTCTCTCTCCACGGTATAACATCTGCTCAATGATCAAAGAAAGAAATTCTAGGGCTTCCCTGGTGGGGCAGTGGTTGAAAGTCCACCTGCCAATGCAGGGGACACGGGTTCGTGCCCTGGTCCGGGAAGATCCCACATGCCGCGGAGCAGCTGGGCCCGTGAGCCACGGCCGCTGAGCCTACGCGTCCGGAGCCTGTGCTCCGCAATGGGAGAGGCCACAACAGTGAGAGGCCTGCATACCGCAAAAAAATAAAAAATAAAAAAATAAAAAAGAAAGAAATTCTAAATCCTTTTCCCCAAAAAATGTCCATAAGGGACAAGCTAGGCTGGATGAACAGGTCACTTCTTGAGCCTCGGAAGACCAGACTGGCTGGAATAAAAATAATATTTTGCATTCATATCGTATTTTATTGTTTTTAAGGCACTTCTGGATGAATCTGAATAATCTCACAATAACCTGAGATGTAGAACATACTGCCCTTATTTTGCAAGCGAGGAAAATTCAAAAAAGAGGTAGAGAGACTTAACCAAGGTCATAAAGTTTGGGTAGTGATGGAACTGGAGCGGGGTAGTGGGGGGGGCCTCCTGACTTGATCAAGGCTATTCTCAGCACAGCAAAATCACAGTATCACAAAACCCCACCTTTTAGCCCTCCTCACCTCTCTCTAGCTAGCTGAAGACCTTGGGCAGGTCACGTTTCTTCTCTGCCACTACCAGATAAAGTCAGTCTCAGTTCCAAACGTCTCTGATGCTCTGATAATGCCCAAAACAGGAAAAGTCCAAGGGTGCTGTGAGTACAGATCCAGGCTTGAATCCCAGCTCTGCCATGTCTACTGCCCAAATGAGCTGCTCCGTCTCCAGGATTCACGTGCTTCATCAGTAAAGTCAGAATAAAACACCTTTCCCTCAAAGAGTACACAGGAGGGTTAAGAGTTTTAACAAAATGGCTGGCATACAGTAGGCACTCAGTAAGTGTTTGTTCCCTTCTTTATGACAGCAGCACTTTCAAAAAATAAAAAACAAAAATGCACAGCCTACTGAGCAAAGAGAGGAACAGTCCGAGGGGGCACAACCCCAAAGATGAAAGTGAGGGCGCCTGAAATCTCATCACCCAACTGTCAACATGCTGATGACTGTCCCTCAAGACATCTCGCATGTACACGTGTGCACATGTCTGTGCTGTGAGTTCTACAGAAACGGTTCGTATGCCATGGAAATCGCCCCAGATCTATACATACAGATCTCCACCCCATTTTCAGTGGCTGGATGATACCCCACTGTGTGCAGGCACCATAATCACTAAACCGAGCCGCCAAGCCCCTACCCATAGTCATTATCTTAATCAACACTGTGATGGGTACACACGTCCGCACACGTGCACTTATCTCCTCAGGACAGGTTCTGAAAAAGAACACACGCTGTACACCTGACTAGCATTATTTTTACCATAATGCACTAGGTGCCCTATGGGGCCACAGGCTGCTGACTCTATACATTTTGTTGTCATTTTAAGACTCTACACTGCAACCTTATTAAGTAAGGGGGAAATCAATTAGTACTCTTACAGTGCACTCACTTTCAATCCCAAGAATAAAAGCACAACACAGATACCCAAGAAGAGTGTGACAAAGTCGGTGACCCTGTGCGTTCATGCAAGACAGCAGAACTGTTCACACAAGCATGCTGTCCTTCACAGCTTCACCCAGCGACTCCTGGGACACTCGTGCCAGCCAGATGCCTCTGGGCCGCTGACTTTTTAAATCCCTCTTCTGGAATGGCCGCCGGAGACACTTTTTGAGCCACAAAAGTCTGTTAAAATATAAGTACTTAATGTGAGATTAATGGGTCTCACAAAGTGATAGGCTTGTTACCTGTTGTTGCCCATACACCAGGGTCTTACCATTAGAAAGGATCATCCATCATCAAACCACTTCATTTCACACACGAGCAGCAACAGGCCCAGCGAGCCCAGGAGGCCGGGGTTGAACACAGTGCGAGGCAGAGTCAGTAACCTTTGTTCAAAGATCTGGACCAGCCCCATACAATGTTCAGCAGTGACAGGAATGTCCCAGATTGGTGCTGTACAAATCAGCAGCCACTAACCACATATGGCTACTGAGCAAGTGAAATGTGGCTCGTGTGAATGGGAAAAAGAATCTTAAATTTTGCTTAAACCATCGAGCTCCTTAATGTAACTTTCAACAGCCGCACGGGGCTCAAGGCCACCGTGCCATCCAGCACAGCTCTAGACCCACGGCTGCAACTCAAGCAGGGAGAGATGAGGCGGCACCTAACCACGGAAACCCGGACTCCTCGGGAAGCCCTGCTCACATGACACCAGGTGGGAACTGAAGCCAGCGTGGCCAGATGGCCAGATTTTAAACACGGGCAACTTTCTGAATGAATTTAAAGGACTGGGGAGCCCAAAAACACATTTCGTGGGTGGAATCCGGCCAAAGGCCCCTAAATCTGCAACCTCCCTCCTCCAGACGCATCTCATAAACGTGAGATCAGGCACCAAAGCATTCATGGCTGCCCAAGGGATTAAACAAGGACCCAAGTCTTCCACGTGGGCTTTTAAAATTCTCCCAATATGCTTCTAAGCTGACCTCCCCACTCCTCTCCTCCAGCCAGCCAGTCAGCCAGGCCTACGGGGTCTCCTAAGAGCCCCCCACCCCGCTCCCCTCCCGGGAGCTCTTCCAGCCTCTGGGCTCCTCCCCAGCCCTCTACTTCATGGGCACTCCACACCTCTCTCCAAAGACCACAGACCACTCGAAGCGGGGCGGTCCTAACACAGCCCCTCTCATCCCCAAGCACTTCCCCAGGGGCAGCACACGGGTGGGTGTTGGCGGCTGGGGGGCTCATGGGGAAAATGAACCGTTACCTTGCACATATTCTCCCTATTATCTCACTGAATCCTCACGATACCCTGTACCAAGCACCGCACCTATAAGCATCCCCACCTCCCAGCTAAGGAAACAGGCAACTGGGCAAGGCCACTCAGCTACCACGTGGCTCCAGTAACATTCATTACTCCACCAGTCTTCCGAAAGGGCGAGGCAAGAACAGTTAAGTTTGTAAGGACACTCCCCAAACCGAAATCGCTCTCGTGTGCACCTTCCCCAGAGAACCCTCGGCCGACTGGACGCCCTTCTGGCAAAAAAGTGGGCATCACTCTTAAGAGCCAAGAAGTGCTAATAATCCAAACACCCGTCAACTGATGACTAGAGAAACAAAATGTGGTACATCCACACGATCAAATACCATTCACAGTGAAGAGGAACAAACTAGTACTGATGCACGCTATAATATCCATGAACCTGGAATACAGGATAAAGAAATCAGACATAAGAGACTACCTACTGTATGATCCCATTTACACGAAATGCTCAGAAAAGGCAAATCTACAGAGACAGGAAGTAGAGAAATGGTCACGTACAACTGCAGGTGGGGGTGGGGAATGCCTGCAGGCGGAGGCAAGGGATCTTTCCGAGGGATGGGCAAACGCTCTGACAGTGGATTGCGGTGATGGCTGTACAACTCCGTAAATTTACTAAAAAATAACTGAACTGTATGTATGATTAACAGGTAAATTATACCTCGATAGAGCTGTAAAAGAAAAATCAGTTACTTGTTTTAAAAGCACTCTACTCTGATCTTTCTGGTGATGGGACTGTGGAAGAAGCATTCATTACACCTGCCAAAGGTAGGTATTTGTTATCTATCAATCCGGAAATGATCCTGAAGTGGTGCCTGCGGCAGAAGGAAGCAAGGCCAACAGCTGGGTCAGGAGCTGAGTTGTGATGGGAAGCAGTGCAGCCTGCGTGGGCCAAGAGGCCCATCGGTGCTGCGGAGAATGCTCTGAAGAGCCCACAGTCCACACACCTCAATTCGCTCTGTGGGCCAGTCATCAACCACAGCTTTCCCGAATGTGCCAGCTCTCACTGACACGGGTCCCTGCCTGAAGCACTGTGCTTTCTCTCTGTGTCACTCTCGTGCCTCTCAAGGCTCACTTCAAGCATCACTTGCTCCAGCGCCCTCCCGCCTATACCCAGTAGCCCGGGACGGAAGGCGGTACGTCCCGCACACCACCGCACACTGCTCTTGTAGCGGTTGCGACCTCTGGTTTGTTAAACCATCTGTTTCTCTAGTGCCTAAAGCCTAGCTTGAGCGCTCCCTAAAGACAGGTTCCGTATGTCCATCATTTCTGAATCACCAGCATCGACCATGATGCCAGCAAATTTGGAGGAAGTGGTTGGGGGTGCCTGGGTAAGACAGGGAATAATGTGAATGGTACGAGCTTCGCGCTCCAGTGAACAACCCCAAACACAATGGCCAACAGCAAAGCACCGTCACTCTACCCTGTTTGGATCCTTCCTTCCACCCCGGGCTCCCTTCCATCTATTCTCACCACGCGACCAGAATGTCCGTCTAAAAGTTAAGTCATAGCATGTCCTCTGTTGAAAACCCGCCAATGGCTCCATGTTGTGTAAGAACTGGTCTCCCTGATGCCCACCCCCTCCCCTCACTGGCCTCCCAGCTGCTTCCTCCCCATGCCAGACACTCTCTCTGCCTGGAATGCCCTTCCCCAAGGCTGCCACCCAGCCCGTCCCAACATCCCACCCAGTCTCTGTCCCAGTGCCATGTTCTCAGCCAGGCCCGCTCCAACCACCCTACTGAATACCATGGGTATGCGTGCACGCCCTCGGCCCACTCGGCTTCACTTTTCTCCAAAGCACTTCTCACTTCCCCGTAGTCTATGAAAACTCACTCAGCTGACTTGCTTGTGGGCTCTTTCCCTCAAGTGCGAAGTAAGCTCCATGAAGAAAGGAACTTGTATCTAGTTACTCGTTGCTATAGTCCAGAACCTTAGTTGTTGAGTAAATGAATGAATCCCATCAATTTGCTTTATTTCTCACTTGGAAAATACTGCAGTGCCAGGGCCCACCCTGTGCCCACTACGAAGCCCACTCGTCTAAAAAGTGAAGGTGGCCTCAACTGTGAGGAATTTTACCTCACCCTGATGGGAAATGAGGCAACAATAGAACAGAAAGAAACCCTCCGGGTCCCACTTTTTAGGACGCATCTTACTGCAATCAGGGGAAAAGTGACAGTTAACATGACATACTCCCAAGTCCCTCAGACTCCATTTCAGAGCTAGCCAGATTCCATCACACTCTGCTCAGGATGCTTCGTAAGAATGATCTGTGAATCAAAGCTTCCACAAGGCTAGGTATCTGAAGAACATTTTATGGAAAAATCCATTCACTGAACTGCACCAATCAGCAAAACTACTACCCACAGTAGCTGATGGCTATCCTGTCTGAACTCAAGGGGAAAGCTTTCAGGTCACTGTGATGGGGACAGGCAAGGTGTGAACCACACCCGGTAAGATGTGCAAGCCACACAGTTCAGGACAAGCCCAGCAGAATGCTCCACCATCAGAAACCCAGTATGGGGTGGGGGCGGGGTGGGCGCGGGGGTGGAGATCCAAGCAGCAGACAGAGAATACAATAAGTAGGCTTTGGAGTCAGACAAGACTGGGTTCAAAACATGGCACCACCACGGTTACTAGCCATGGGCCCTCAAGAATGTTAACGTCTCCAAGTCCATATATGCATCTGTAAAATGGGATACCTAATACCCCCTTCTGCCGGTGACTGGGAAAATTACTGAAGCAATCAATTTCAACGACATGCCACAGTGAACCACACATAGTAAACGTGGCCCTGTCCTCCCCTTCGTTCCCAGGTAAAAATCAAGTTCGAGAGTATTTGCAAACGTTAAGGCAAGTGAAATAAAGCAGACACAAAAGGACACATACTGTGTGACTCCAGATATAGGATGTGTCAAGAAACGGCAGATTCTTAGAGACAGAAAGGAGAACAGTGTATGCTGTACACCTAAAACTAATATTGTAAATCAACGATACTTCAATTAAAGAAAAACAGAAAGAAAGTAGTGGCTACCAGCGGCTGGTGGGAGGGGGAAATGGGAAGTTATTGTTTAATGGATGCAGTTTGGGATGATGAAAAGGTTCTGGAGATGGACAGTGGTGATGGTTGAACAACACCGTGAATATACTTACAGCCGCTAAGCTGTACAACTAAAAGCAGTTAAAATGGTTAAGTTTTATGTTATGTATATTTTAACACAATTTTTTTTTTTAATTTTAAGAGTATGTGCGGTATGTGAGCTGTAAAATGGTTTACGCCATCTGCAGTGTTTAATCTCCCCCCTGCAATTGTTTCCTCACTACAACGCCGGGTCCAAAATAGCATCGTCTCTATTGGTGCCATGGCTGTGCCCACCACGGTCAAACCAGAAGAAACCATTTTTCCTTTCAACCCTGTTACAAGTGACATCTCCACCCACAAACATTCTAGCACTGAGAGGTAGAAGATTCCCAATTCATTCTAAAAGCTCGCAAAACTCTACAAAACTGGGCAAGGATCACATGCAAAGTTAAGGAAACTTATCCAATCCCACTAATAAGAGAGAAATCCAAAAACTTTATAGAGTCTGGAAGGAAACAAAGTTCAGAGCATCCTAAGAACTTAGAAATTTCACCCTGAGGTGCTGGGGAACCACTGAAAGATTTGAAAGTTTGGAAGAAAAAAGGGGATGGGATGGAAGGAGGACAGGGATAAGGATAGGGGAGTGTGAAATGATATATTTGCAGTTTTGAAAGCTCATTTTTGCAAAGATGGGGAGCACGAATTGGAGGCAGGGAGGACTTTGGGTGCAACAAGGACAGAGACTGCAGGTTTCTAGGCTGCGCAACAAAGCCGATGGTTGTGTCATACCCCGAGATGAGGCGGGGGGACTGGGGGCAGGTCTGTGTGACAGCAGAAGGAGCTGAACTGTTTCTGACACATTGAGCTCCGGGCCTGATGGGACATCAACACAGAAATATCCTGCAGGCACGTGTCTGCCACCTGAAGCCCAGGAGGGAAGTGTAGGGTGCAGATATGGGTCTGGGAACACGTACAGGAATGAGAGTCGCCAGTGAGAACGCGCAGCACGCAGAGGGAAGACTGAGGCTGGCATCCTGATGAACACCCACGTCTGCAAGGGCTGGAGGAGGCGGTATCCACAAAGTAGATGAAGAAGAGCTGCTGGAAAAAGAACTCACTCAGGTGGCATCAAAAGCCAGTGAAGAAGACAGCGTCACCAGTGGGGCCTGATCAGGTAAGAGGTCACATAAGATCAGGGTGCAAAGAACTCTGGCTTTGGCAATTCCTTAGTCCATCCGCAAGTTCATGGGAGGAGAGACCAGCCATGTGAAACGAAGAGTGACGGGGATATCGGGTCGAGACCGAATGTGGGAAAGTCCAAGCGCCGGCAAAACTCAGTATGGCAGCCTGAAGACTCTGCTGGTCAAGTAAAGGTGGTGGTTGTTTCTTCGTCAAATGGTAGACACGTGAGCCTATTTTATAGACTGAAGGAGGAGATTCAGAAGTTAAGGGAATGTGTCTATCATTGATAGGCGTTTCAGGTCACACCACAAAGGACAGCAGAGGAGGAGATAGAGGATGCTGGGAGAGGTACTAAAATGTGGTATCCAAAGCCTGACGATCCAAGGCCTGCCCGAGTGTGACGTGGCAGACAGAAACCCGGGGAATTAACCGCAGTCGGTGTCTTAAACCAGTTTTGACAGTTCTTTTTACTGGGCAGGTGTCAGGAGCTAGGGTATGCTGATGGCCACTCGCAACCAACCCCCAGAAATCTTAACACAACTGGAATGCTCTCATTGTCCATCACAAAATTTAAAAGGCTTCCTCATCATAAACACCCAAAATATGTGTAAAATAAATGGATGAGGATGGCCTGGATTGTTCTGGGGAATGGGAGAAGGGAAATTATAAACAATAAAGGTGTAGGTAGGAAAGGGCGCCGAGAAGAGGGAGAATCCCAGGAAGAAAAATGAGGCCACAAGGCCCAGCACCAGAGCAAAAACACCTCGCGGAAATGAAGAAGAATAAAGAGAAGCTTGAACTCTCATTTCTGCTTTTGATTATGATTATGACCTATTAGCAACTAAAGAACTGGAGGAAACGTCTTTCAACAAATCAAAAGTATCCGATTAGAAACCAACAGCAGGGACTTCCCTGGTGGCACAGTGGTTAAGAATCCGCCTGCCAATGCAGAGGACACGGGTTCGAACCCTGGTCCGGGAAGATCCCACATGCCGCGGAGCAGCGAAGCCCGTGTGCCACAACTACTGAGCCTGCGCTCTGGAGCCCACGAGCCACAACTACTGAGCCCGCACGCCTATAGCCCGTGCTCCACAACAAGAGAAGCCACCGCAATGAGAAGCCTGCGCACAGCAACAAAGAGTAGCCCCTGCTCGCCGCAACTAGAGAAAGCCCCGCACAGCAACGAAGACCCAATGCAGCCAAAAATAAATAAATGAATTAATTTATTTTTTTTTAAATGGATAAACAACAAGGTCCTACAGCACAGGGAACTATGATAAATATCCTGTGATAAACCATAATGGAAAAGAATATGAAAAAGAATGTATGTATATATAAATATATATATGTATAACTGAATCACTTTGCTGTACAGCAGAAATTAACACAACATTGTAAATCAACTTTAAAAAAAAAAAAGGAAAACTTTACAGGTGGCTATGTCTTTGATCCTTGAGATCCATCTCTCCCGAGTTAGGAGTGAGACTCGTGACTAAGGCTCTGGGAAGAAGAATCCCTGGCTACACACCCCATCCTAAGGCCCTCCTCCCCCACCCTAAATACTGCAGTGACTTAAAAGGGAATCCTGAGGGGCACTGGTCTCGTACCACCAGCGTCAAAGGAAAACTCAGAGACAATAAGACAAGCACTTGCAGATGACATAAGGGCGAGTCCAGGCTTCCTAAATAAAGGATAATGCTGGTATCTAAAGGGTTTTCTAAAGCTATAATTAATATGTTCACTGTCCTCTCTTGTGGAAAATCACCCGTTTCTTCCCATGACTGGCACATCTACCCACGAGGGTCGGGGTCGCTACCTGTCTGCTGGCACAGGTATGCTAAAAGCAGAGGGGAAGTGGTTTTCATGAGGGAAGGTTTCATTTCTGTTAGGGCTTCACGTGAGACAAGGTGTTCTTGTGTCCTGGGGTTTCTCTCAGGGTGGAGCGTCTGTCCTCTGTTCCTATGGGTTGCAATATAAAATAGATATTTTTTAAATAAATTTATTTATTTATTTGGCTGCGTTGGGTCTTCGCTGCTGCACGCAGGCTTTCTCTAGTTGCGGCGAGTAGGTGCTACTCTTCGTTGCGGTGCGCGCGCTTCTTGTTGCAGTGGCTTCTCTTGTTGCAGAGCACGGGCTCTAGGCATGCAGGCTTCAGTAGTTGTGGCTCATGGGCTTAGCTGCTCCGCAGCATGTGGAATCTTCCCGGACCAGGGCTCGAACCCGTGTCCCCTGCTTTGGCAGGCAGAGTCTTAACCACTGCGCCACCAGGGAAGCCCCATAAAATAGATTGCTTTTCTACGGACTCTAGTGCAAGAGCCTGACAAGCTGGTGGCCTCCTCTGTCTCCTTAGAGCAAAGTCCAGGACTGGACACAGCCCAGGGACCTGGCCTGACTGTAACCACCTGCCCTCCTGCGCGGTTGAACATTTGCGGGAGATGTGCACCCTTCCCAGGACTGGAGGAGCTGACTCAGAGAACGTACTGATACTTAGCACACGACACTGAACCAGGCAGTCAGTACATTTGGTTCTCCCCACTACACCCCTCCTCCTTCTCCTATATTCTGCCTTTCACTAATTTATCTAGTCACCCAGCAAAGAACAAAAACTCCAAAGCCAGAGTCGGGCTAGAACATGACAGAGTTGCTACAACACTGAGTCCTTTTTTTCCCTCCACAAAAACTCAACTGGGTGGAATACTGAACAGCTCCTCCAAACACTCTCAGATGGATATGACTGGGAAACGTTTCCGTTTTGGAACTGTCCCAAATTCTTCAATTATTTACTAAGGGATCAAACACGAGTGCAGAAACACAACAGGCAAGCTTCGCTTAAGCTGGGCTTTGTCCTCTGGGGTTTCACTGCTGTTTGGGTTTTGTTTTTAAGTGTTGGCTCTCAGTGACTCGGCTGGGTACAGGGAATCCTTCCTGCCTTTGTTTCATTTTGCGTTTTCAGAATCTGGAAAGGGAGTTACTAGTCCCTCCCGGGTGTCAGTTCCTTCCTCTGCTGTAAAACGACTGTCTGATGATTTGCTGGGAATGCCTACGTCACCTTGGAAAAAAGAGGCAGGTAAGAGCCAGGTGATGTTATCAGAGGGCAAGTAACAGCGAAGAGAGAGAGCAGGCGGGAAGAACCAGCAGAAGCCGCCCCTGTGGGTCAAGCCCCTCCTCTTCCGCTCGGCAAGTTCATTCATGTTTTCAAACACAAGGCACGGCGGCCTTGCCGAAAAGTAAAAAAATATACACGCCTGCACACTTAATGAATTCATTTATGAAAAATAAGCTAACTTGTTCTAGTGTAGAAACCTTTAAGGCAGGACAGAGAAATCAAAAAAAAAACTTGCTGCTCTAATTTCTTCTAACTTCCAGCCTCTTAGAAAACAAAAGGCCCTGGGAACTGGGGGTGAATTCTCAGCTCTGGGGAAGCCAGCTTCTGTACCACCTTCTACTCATATCTAATTGTGATTCCAAATTTCCAAAGTAGGCAGGACCACACCTGGGGGAAAATAAATCAAAAAGGGCGAGGGATGAAAATGAAAAGTTCACAATGGAATTATTTCAAATGAGGAATTCACTATCTGCTCAAAGGCAATGATGAAAAACAAAAGGAAGAGAGAAGCCAGCATGTATCCATTCTTCCACAAAGGCTCGTTTAGGATTCCCATTCTGTTCTAAGACGTTGTCAGTTCATCTCTAGCCCACCACCAGAGACCATCGCCTATCATGATCCTAGAGAGGTTTGGCTTCTACAATCAGGGCGTCTCCCTAACTCAAAATCACTGCGGAGCAATTATTGAAGGACGCGGGCAGAAGGGGCCTCGGACGCCATCCTGTGCTCGGCTTCCCCATCTCAGGGCAGCCTTACCGCCTGTCCTGACGCCCAGGTCTGGGGGCGCTCCACAGCCCAGCCCCTCCTATGGCACCGTGTCTCCTTCCCAGGGGTGGAGGCAAGTAGGAAGCGGGGCCCAGCAGCGTGCCGAGCTGAAGGCAGGACCCCAAGCACGCATGTGTATCCACCTCTCCTCCTGACAGCCCATCAAAATGACAGCATCGAAGCACAGAAGGCTCTTTCCAAAATACCCTAGAGAACTGGGGGACTAGGGGGCACTCAAGTGGCCATCGGTAAATGAAAATTCTCCCCAAAGACAATTCCAGAAGAAGAAAAGAGAGGGGAGGCCGCACCCCACAGTCTGCTCCAAAGGGGCTCCAGTGGGGATGCGTGCCCATCCTCCTGGACGCTGAGCAAGTTCTGGGCTCTGTGTGGGCAGCTATGAGGCAGGGAGGGTTCGGGACTGTGGGAGAGAAGCAGAAAGTAGGTAGACGAGGGGGGTGCCAGGGGTGGGGGCAGGCAGGGGAGGGGGTCTACCGACCGGCCAGACTAGGCCCCTTTGCACGTCAGGCTCATTGTGAGATGAGCAGTAATGAGATAAATGTTTACAAATTAGCCTCTCGCCACCAGACTTGCAAGTAAGGCAAGCAAGTAATTTCTCCACACTGGGGCACTCTGGGTGTCAATGGGGTGCTGTTAACAGTGATACCAGGACAACAGGCATAAACGGGGATGGGCTCAGACGAAAAGGACAGATGGCCTCCTGAGGCAGGCGGCCCTCAAGGCCGGGGCGATGCCCTGTTCTGCTCCCGATGCCCCAAACCACGCGGCTCTCAGCAAATGCTAGCAACTGGTGTGACCGCCTTCTCCAGTCATCTACAGGTGTCGAAAGCACTCTGTGTTTAGCTGCTACCTGGGCCACCTTGTCGCAGACTCCAGGGGCACCGGCACAGCCACAGGTGCAGGTGTGCGCCTGCAGAAAGAGGCGCACTTTTTAAAATTAAATTTAAAAAACCTCTCTAAATGATCTTTGAAATAAGCTTCTCCACGTCCACAGCCAACTGACGCCCTGCCCTCAAGCCGCCTGCCCCCCACCCCCGAGCTCCCCTTGACCTTCCACGTCCCCCCTGTCCTGGCTGGGCCGGGCTGGCCTAGGGCCCCGTCTCCTGCAGGGCCATCCCCTCCCTGCGGCCGGCCCCCCGCTGAGTGACGCCCAACACAGCTCATGGGTCGTGGTCAGGAGGCCTGCCCGGTCTGGATGTTTACAGCAGTACTTAGAGTCATGATACACAGAGAGAAGGGGGGAGATTCTAAAACTTGTTCTAAGTCCTTGCTTTCCCTTTTGGGAAAGCCTGTCGCAAGTCACCCGCACAGAAGGCACTAAACAAGAGCCCTGGGGTCCGTTTCTTTCTTTTCTTTTCTTTTCTTTTTTAGTTGAAGTATAGTTGATTTACAATGTTGTGTTAGTTTCCGCTGTACAGCAAAGTGACTCAGTTATACATATATATTATTTTTCATATTGTTTTCCATTACGGTTTATTACAGGATATTGAATATAGTTATAGTTTCCTGTGCTATACAGTAGGACCTTGTTGTTCATCCGTTCTCTACATAATAGTTTGCATCTGCTAACCCCAAACTCTCCCACCCCGTTCCTTTCTTATCTGAGGAGAAAACTCCCAGAAAGCACAAGAGAAGATGGCCTGCAGGGGTGTTTCTGGGAAGGGAAGCTTGCAGGAAGAGTTATTAGCACCAGCTCTGACCTTGGCTTCTCTGAGATTGACAGCTGTGCGTCCTATTAATGGATCTCCAGCACCCTTCTCAGATTTCACTGGTTTAATCCGAGCTACCAAACAATTCTGATGAAACCGGCCCATCAATGGCTCAGGTGCCTGGGAAGCAACTGTTTCAAGGTTCTCCCACAGTGAAGGCGGGGGAGGGAGGGGGACAAGAAGAGAAATGGGGAGGAAATGAGGGGAGTCTTTGGCCCAACCTCAGAGGGCCATGCATTTCTTGGGCCCTATTATCAGATCACATGCTAGCTAGGGGTATAACCTGAATTCTCATTCTCGTAAATCCTGGAAGTACTTTATGAGCAACAGTTACAGTGTGTTGTAACGTGTTCTTTACTGCACTACACTCTGTGTTACAAGTACTAGTCTATCAAATATAAACATTAAATGGAAATGACCCGGGCCCCTCTCTTTTTCTGAAAGGCTCTGATTTCAAGGGGAGCTATGGGAGAGAACTAAAAAGATATCATTCACAGGCATAATGCCTTAGATGTCTGCACACAGGACATCCTTAGCTCAGGGAGAGACAAAGTTCCAAACCAGTAGGCACTGTAGAGAAAATGAAATCAATTTATTATCTTAAGGACCTGTTGTGTGCAAAGCACAAGCTCAAGTTTAAATCACTCTCAGATGCCACTATGAAGTTTGGTGATAATATCTACATTACAAGGCCAAGGGCTCAAATTATTACCCAACTTCCCCCAGCACGCCAGTAATCAATCCACTCCCAACCTCATTACTGCTCATCTCACTAAGCTATTTCCTAGTAACCTCCGAGTCGTTCCCAGGTCAGCTCAGACACCACCATAACATTTTAACTTTCCAAGGTGCAGCTCAGAACACCCTAGAAGCCTGCTCTAAACCCTTCACTGCTTCCTCACAGGCTGCTGCTGGAAACCCAGCTTAAGCGCCTGGGTGTGGCTTTCTCGCCCTCGGATCTAGCCCCAGCCTGTCCTTCTAGGAAGCACTGTTCCGGTGAAGAGTGTGGGTTCTGAGCCCAGCAGTCGGGTTTCCGAGGCCGGCTGTGCCACGTTCCTTCACCCACTGAAGGGGAATTACAACAGTGACTAACAAGGTGGCCATGTGATGGAGGGAAATGACTTGCCTACAAGAGCTCAGCACAAGCCTGGCACAGAGCACTGGCCAGTGAGCGTCAGCTTCTGCCATCACCGCCCGCCTCCTTCACGCTAACCAACAAATACTCGAGTGCGGCCGTGGGCCAGGCCCCGTGTGAGTGCCCCGCTCTCCGGGTGAGCCCAGCGAGGCCTCTCGGAGCTCCACGTGACTGCGCAGGCAGCACCCATGGCCTCACAGACCAGCCCCATCCAGGCGGAATCTCCCCAGCCTGCTCCAGCCGCACCTGCCCAAATCCCGCCCATCTGTTGAGACCCAGCTCCCAGGCCACCACGGCAGGGGGCTTTTGCAGCCTCCTCCCACAGAAGGGAAGCTTGGGGCTGTCTGTGGGCACCTCTCCTAACTGGTCAGCTGTCCCGTCAAACACAAGGTCTGCGGATGCAACCACATCGACACTGCTATAATCGCTTGTTCAGAAGCCAGAGTATAATTTTCTCTCCTCAACAAGCGGCACATCTGCTGTTCTCAAAACAAATTTGTGAAATGGGCAAATAAATCTGTAACCCAATTATCCTCTCATCGTGCTATCATTAAGCCAAGGAACCCAAAGAGAAATCCAGATTGTAAAGAGGTTTAAGAAAGAAAAGAAATACCTACAGAGCCTACATAACACCAAGGGTTCAATGGTCTATCTCGGCTAAGACACTACAATGTCTTTCTGTATGTGACTACCTAAGTCTTCCTTAGATGGGATTGGTAGACTGGAAAAGTTTCGATGGACTAATGAACTTCTGAGAGTTGCACACTTTTACATCAGTGAAACAAAAAAGAGAGGAAGATTAAGGCCTTCCTTTTCTTACTATGAAATGTTCACTGAAAGCCAAGAGGGGGAAAGAGCCAGTACAGAACAGAAGGGTCTGCACACTTGCCCAGAGAAACTTTACAATGTGCAACAGGCTCTTAGGTTCATGGACGAATGGGGACAGGAGAGTGGGCTCATGAAGCCCAGCCGGAAGGGTTCAGGAGCTGTCTCTGCCCAGCAGGGTCAGGAAGCCCCGGGCTCCCTCCCTTGTGGACCCCTGGCGGCATTCGTGACCAAGGCACACAGACTTAAGAGCCTCCCGGCCCTCACACTGGGCCAGTCTAATCAGATTTTGTTAATGACCCTCAGAAAACTCAAAGTGCCTTTGAGGTCAGGTAAGGAACAAGCTGCATTCTAGACAGGTGGAAGGACAAATGCAAGAAACATTTCTTTAATAAGCATAGCAGCTTTGGCGAAGACGCCCCAGCACTAAGCAAGTCACAGGCCCACAGCTGAAAGAACAGGTTAGTCTACCGGAGAGAGGTCTCTCTAAGATAACAGGACTGTTCCCAAATGTCTGGACTTCCTATTTAGTTCATGGAAATCTCCTAAAATGTAGCAGACATGTCTACTACAGAGAATGTTCTGGAACTGAGCCTTTCTTGATGTCTCAGGGTCACCATTACAGACACAGTCACTGTGCTGAGCTGAAGTCCAGAGTTCCTTTCCAGGACCAGACAAGGCCCAGCATAATATCACAGGAAGCCTTCTATAACTGTCGGGTCCTGCCTTCACTTGCTGCTAACCCACTGGCGGACATAAACTCTCTCTGCAAGTTTTAGTTTGGGACGTGGCAGAGTTTGGAGGGACAGAGGTGATAAGTAGCAGCCTTTTAGTGTACTGAGTTGGTATCACATATCCTCTAAGACAGGATTCTAAGAGGCTGGTTCCGGGGTTGGGGGTGGGGGGATGGGCTGGGAGTGCGGGGTGAGCAGGTGCACACAGTTATATACAGGATGGGTTCACAACAAGGTCCCACTGTACAGCACAGGGAACTCCATTCAATATCCTGGGATAAACCATAATGGAAAGAATATGAAAAAGAACATTTATGTGTATAACGGAATCACTTTGCTGTCCAGCAGAAACTAAAACAACATTGCAAATCAACAGTATAGTTGATAAATATAAAATAAACTAAAAAAAAATAAAAAAACTTTGGTTCATTCCAGGAAAGAAAGAAAAAGAAAGGTTGGTTCCAGGAACCATGGCCAAGCTTGTTTTTAAACTGATATCACAGTATTGCACAGGGGTTAAGAATGCAGACTTTGGACCTAGACTGTTCTACTCACTGGCTATGTAACTCTGGGCAAATTACTTCCTCTGTATGCCTCAATTTCCTCCTCTGTAAAATGGAGATAAACGTGAATATCTCAAAGTTGCTGATTTAGTTTCAGTTTTAACAGCAAAAGGAAAAAAAAAAAACCGGTATCCAAGCATATAAATATCACTAACAATGCAAGGGCTAGTCCCCAAGAAGCCTGTAGCGCACGCGTCCGTCTCTGCCTTCTTTCTCTCTCTCTCAGACAGGAAATGGACAGTTGACACCATCTCGTCAACAGAGTAAAGGGTCCCCCCTTTTCACTGCTGGCAGCTACGGCCATGGCAGCAGGCAGATGATGGCGGTTTACTGTTTCTTAAATTTGAGGGCAATCTCCTCCTCTTGGCTGGGAGAGGTTTTCCTTCTCTAAATGAAAAATACTCTGTGGCCCCACTTATTCACGCCGAGCGTCTGAGCAACGTGGTAGAGGCCCACATGCCGGACTGCTCGTTTTCTAACAGCTGCAGACGGAATCTAAGGCTCCACGGGCTCCCCGCCTGCAGGGCCTCCTCCAGCACAGAGCGGACACAGCGCTTCCCCTGCAAGAGGGGGTGGGGTGTGAAGGCGTCAGTATTTCTTTCACAGCGTCAAAACTACACTTCACGTTTCTACATTTCCTTCCGTGTGATCTTCTGGAACACTCATGATCCTTCTAGTCGGACTTTTCTGGCAATGAATTACAATAGAAAATCAAGTTCTTAAATTACTAACAAAGGTTAGGATGGATGCCAAGGAATTCATCCAACCAAAACTCATCTTCCAGATTTATTAGACTGGAAGGAAACAAGGGTTATTCCTGGCTGGTTCCCAGGTGTCCCCTCCCACTGGCTGCTCCCACTTTACTTCACCCTTGTGAGAAACAAATGCCACCCATGGGATCTGGAGGCCCATTAGAATCCTCCTGCCTTGCAGGGACCATTTCTACAAATCTGTCCCACAGCTGGTCCTTCTCATAAAACTATACTGTATTAGGATACGATCTCAAGAGAGGACGTCGTCTGAGTGATTTTTTTTAATGACGAAGCAGATTAAACAAAAATACAGAGAAAAAGAAAAAGCCATCTGAAATACAGGCAAGCAGTTGAATATAATTAAATTTAATAAGCATTTACTATATGCAGGGTCCTCCTGGGCAAGCAAGGGGTTCAGAGACACAAAGATAAATGAAATGTGGCCCTCGGCTGCAAAACACTGATAATATAGCTGAAACAAGTATGCAGATGGCCACAGTTCCAGGCAAAGCCTGGTCTGGCAAAAATAAATTGGGGTCTACGAACCGTGGGCAGCAACCATTGAACAAAGTCACCTCAATTGGGAGAAATCAGCACCGGCTCTACAGACACCACAGCATTTAAGCTGAGCCTTCAACCATGTAAAGGAGTTTGACAAGGCCAGGAAGAGGCCATCCAGACAGAGGAAAGAGGAGGGGCGGGGAAGGATACCACTGCGGGTCGGGGTGGGGACACTGCAGTGTAGCTGAGGCGTACAGGCAACATGGTGGGAGAAAAATGTTAGAGGGCTTTGAAAACCACGGTCAGCTGTCCAGGCTTTCTTCTGCAAGCAGCAGAGAAGCCAAGAACTCCAAGCAGGGGTGGACGGAGCAGCCTGTGTTTTAGCAAGCTTACTTGCCCTGGAGCAGGAGAGCCGTCAGAGAGCTACTGCCACAGGCCAGGGAAGAAAAAAGCGGTGTCTGGGTCCTAGGTCGGAGGGAGGCTGGAATGAAAGGAAAGCTAAAAGTTTGGAAGATACTTCAGATGAAGGAATTGGTGCCATTTTCCTTGTGCTTTTCCACTCTTTTCAAATAGGTGCATATTCTTTTCCTTTTTATTTATTACTTTTTAATAAATTTATTTATTTATTCATTTTTGGCTGCATTGGGTCTCTGCTGTGTTGCGTGGGCTTCTCATTGCAGTGGCTTCTCCGGTTGCAGAGCACAGGCTCCAGGTGCGCGGGCTTCAGCAGTTGCGGCGCACAGGCCTAGCTGCTCTGCGGCACATGGGATCCTCCCAGACCAGGGATCGAACCCATGTCACCTGCATTGGCAGGCGGATTCTCAACCACTGCGCCACCAGGGAAGTCCCTATTTTTATTTTTTATTGACGTATAGTTGATTTACATGTTGTGTTAGTTTCACGTGTACAGCAAAGTGATTCAGTTATACATATACATGTATCTATTCTTTTTCAGATTCTTTTCAATTATGGGGTATTACAAAATATTGAGTATAGTTCCCTGTGCTACACTGCAGGTCCTTGTTGATTATCTATTTTATATACAGCAGTGTGTATATTAATCCCAAACTCCTGATTCATCCCTCCCCCCCTTTCCCCTTTGGTAACCATAAGTTTGCCTTCTATGTCTCTATTTTTGTTTTGTCAATAAGTTCATTTGTATCATTTTTCATATTCTTAAATATGGGGGAAATACAAAAAGAATTATTTCAGAAAAAAAAGCTACTAAAACATATGGACAGTTGGATTATGCATGTTTGGGGAATGGGGTATTTGAGACATAAAGAGTTAAAAATTAACCCCTATTACAGTGTTGGCCATGCCTCAAACCCAACCTGGAACAAAGGAGGAAAGCAAGCAATCTTCTAAGGCTCATCCACCAATTTCTTCTAATCAATTAAAAAAGGAAAAGGGAAAACCAAAGATATTAAATCTAATTCAGGTTCCACTAACCCAGAGCTGGACTGAATTACCCTGCAGTGCTCGAGAAACCACGGTTTTCTAAGCAAAAGACCAATGTAAACAAAGTGACAGGGGGATATAGTTATCAAACCGTTTTCAAGTATATGTTAAGTCATTTGTAAAGTGTCCTTGACAGGTCAAGAATGCATATGCAATAAATTAGTTCTCAATTCTTTAAAACATCTGTGAGATAATGTTACTACACTATTTGCCCCCAAATTATCATGGTCTGTACTACTACTTTCACTAGAATTAAAAGGAAAGATACCGGGCTTCCGTGGTGGCGCAGTGGTTGAGAATCCGCCTGCCAATGCAGGGGACACAGGTTCGAGCCCTGGTCCAGGAAGATCCCACATACCGCGGAGCAACCAAGCCAATGCGCCACAGCTACTAAGCCTGCACTCTAGAGCCCGTGCTCTGCAACAAGAGAAGCCACTGTAATGAGAAGCCCATGCACCGCATTGAAGAGTAGCCCCCACTCGCCACAACTAGAGAAAGCCCGCACACAGCAATGAAGACCCAACGCAGCCAAAAATAAATAAATAAAATAAATAAAATAAATAAATTTATTTTAAAAAAAAAGGAAAGATACCATATTTCTTCTTGTAAGTTAATTACTTCATATTACGTGTGATATTATCCCTATGACCCTACCTGATCACCGTAAGTCTGAAATGTCAGATTAGGAAACTTTTCGGTTCCAAAGCAATGGACACACATAAATGAATACAAATAAAATTAGATAAACCTGAGTAGGACTGTTGGGGTGTTATTAATGCCAATGCCCAATTATGGTATTGTACCACACTTTGGCAAAAGGTAACTATTTGTGAGAAATTAGGCATTGTACAAGGAATCCTGTTGTATTATTTCAGTTGCATGAATCTTTAATATCTCAGTTTTTTAAATAAGGGAATCCTTTGTAATTAAAACAAAACAAAACAAAACAAAACACACACACACACACACACACACACACACTAGTGGGCAGCTCTGTCCTGTGAAACCCTATGTACTTTGGCCGCATCATAGACTAACAACAAAAAGGGAAGCTTTGGAGCTAAATACTTACAGGTAAAAGCACAGAAATGTTTCAGATTCTAAACCTCGGTGACCACAGAGTAAAAGGGAGAAAGTAAGAGAAAACCAGTGAACGATTCCTTGGTCTCCAGCTTTACATACAGTCTTGTGGGGAGGGAAGGCCCGCATCACTGCCAGGTAGCAGTCTCGCAGACAGAAGGAGGCTCAGAGTCAGGCAACCCGTCGAGTCCACAACCACGTGTTCACAACTCGGTGTAAACATTCATTCCTCCCATTAGAGGAGGTTGGGGGGATGTGCAAGGTCAAAGGCTCCCAAACTGATATCATTCAAGCAATAGCATTTCAGGGACGTCGAGATAATAAACCAAGGGTCACGACCTACGGGGCAGCTTCATGTTATGAACTACAGGAGACAGACACATCAAAACCCCGCCCAACACCAGAAGGTGCAAACTCCCACCTCCAGTGCAAGATGAGTGATGCTACTGAGAGCGTGACACAGGCCAAGGCCAACCCCAAAGCCCTGACAGCCAGGTCTCTGCAGGAAGACAGGACTCCAAGTTGCCAGAATCAACTCTCGGGACATCACTAAGAGCTCCTGGAAGACCGCTGGGGAAACCACCGCAGTTGAGAAAATGGCACCTCCCTTAAGTTCCAAGGGCACTTCTCAGCTGAGTTTTGTTTTCTTTCATGTTGGGGAGTGGCGGTGGGATGCAGAGCCTCCAGCAGGGATAGCTCTGGGTTATGAGACTCCAAAAGAAAACATAGTCCCTGCTGCCCAGAAGCTCATCTCTAGTGCGGAGCCACAAACAGACAGGTATCTTCCATAGAGTGTGAAACCTGATAAAAGCGCCTCCTTGCTTTTAAGTTTGACGAGGTGTCCCGGGCTCATCTTGAACAACTCCTGCCTAGACTGGAATCAGCCATCTCTCTAAGGCACCCCAATTCCTTTTACTGGAAAACAGCCCTTTCAAATTGGCTTTGTGCCCTTTTGACATGACTTAAAAGCACTCCTATGGCCAGATATAGGACACCAAGAAGATGCTCAAATGCAATGGATTGAACACAACAAATATGTTTAAATTCATCAGTTATATTAATACTAAAAAGACCCTCTTGAGACATCTTTGGAGGCTGGTAGGCACCAGCTCGTGTTCTGAAAATTGATAAACTGAAGGAAAGAATAAGGCAAACTGCCTTTCCTATACTGACTGTATTTCAGAGTAACCAACTAGTTGATGAGGCAAAGTTCTTTACAGAAGAATCACAGTGAATAAATAATAGAATTAAAGAAAATGATAGAATTAGAAAACTGTCCTATTGCCATCTAATGAAATAATCTAGGCAGCAATCATCAATTGCTCCTAAAAACCATTACAAGTGAGAGATGATATAACAGAGGGATCCATGAGGACACCCGAACCCCCTGATCAATCTTGGCATCCCCAGAAGTAAGAATACCAGCCAGTATGGACCGGTGAATGGGATGCAGATGGATGAACACGCCAGCACCGAGGAAGCATTCGTTACTAAGAGAAACACTGAAGCTAATCGAGCCTCCAGAATCGGGTCTAGCTATCAGCTTTCCAGACACACATAGCAGAACATGCCACATGACACCATGACATAAAATGCAATCAGTCAAATCCAGAATAAGGGAGCTTCTACAAAACAAATACTACAGTTCCTTCAACAAATAAATTATATGAATAAAAAGTGGGAAGCGGGCTTCCCTGGTGGCGCAGTGGTTCAGAGTCCGCCTGCCGATGCAGGGGACACGGGTCGTGCCCCGGTCCGGGAAGGTCCCACATGCCGCGGAGCAGCTGGGCCCATGAGCCATGGCCGCTGAGCCTGCGCGTCCGGAGCCTGTGCTCCGCAATGGGAGAGGCCACAACAGTGAGAGGCCCGCGTACCGCAAAAAAAAAACAAAAACAAAAAGTGGGAAGCGGCTGCATAGCACAGGGAGATCAGCTCGGTGCTTTGTGACCACCTAGAGGGGTGGGATAGGGAGGGTGGTAGGGAGGGAGACGCAAGAGGGAAGAGATATGGGCATATATGTATACGTATAACTGATTCACTTTGTTGTACAACAGAAACTAACACAACATTGTAAAGCAATTATACTCCAATAAAGATGTTAAAAAAAAAAAGGTGAGGGGGTGGGGAGAGAAACATCAATTTTAACAAAAATTTAAATGTAACACAGGACATAATTTGGATATGATTCCAAAGAAATCAACTGTAAAAAGACAATTCTGAAACAGAGGATAACTGAACTTAGAGTAGTTACTAGATGATATTAAGGAATTTTGAGTAATTTTGTTGGGTGTGATAATGTCACTGTAGGTACTTTTTTTTTTTGGTACTTTTTTTAAGTCCTTATTTATTAGAGATATGTATTGAAATATTTACAGTTAAAATGATAATACTCGTGGAATGTGCTTTAAAATACTCCAGGGGGAGAAAAGTGGAGGAAGGACAGATGAAACAGGAATGGTAGAGCACTAATAGCTGTTGAACCTGGATGATGGGATGTGGGATTCACAGTTTTATTCTCTTTATTTTTATGCATATTGGAGGGAAACCCATGACAAAAGGCTGGGGGAAAATACAGCCCTTACGCATGAATACTCATCACAATGTTGTTTAAATGGTGAAAATGTGCAAACAACCTAAATCTCTATCAATAGGAGACTGACTGATTAGGTAAATCATTACACACACAAAAAAAGGAATTATCACAAGGCCATAGAAACAACCATATTTTATCTCCCCAAAAATTCTACTAACTTTTTACACTGAGTAAAACAAAGCAACAACACACAACAGGCCGTAGGACAGCATGTATAGCATAATCCTTTTTTTTTTGGCCACAACGTGTGGCTTACGGGATCTTATTTCCCTGACCAGGGATCGAACCCGGGGCCCCCCCGCAGTCAAAGTGCGGAGTCCTAACCACTAAACCGCCAGGGAATTCCCTGTATAATATAATTCTAATGTGATACATGCACAAGAAAATGCCCAGATGTTCAGCAAGATGTGGGCATCTCTGGGGGGTGATACACTGGGTGTCACTGTTCTTCGGGAACTTCTGAAGGCATTCACTCATACAACTGTAATTTTTTAAGGGGGAGGGGGCAGTGAATGTTATTTTATTTTATTTTTTATTTTTTGTTTTATTTTGATGTGGACCATTTTTAAAGTCTTTATTGAATTTGTTACAGTGTTGCTTCTGTTTTATGTTTTGGTTTTTTGGCCGCAAGGCATGTGGCTCTTAGGTCCCCAACCAGGGATCAAACCTGCACCCCCTGCATTGGAAGGTGAAGTCTTAACCACTGCACCATCAGGGAAGTCCCTCTTTGTTTTATTTTTAGCTTCCCAAATTTAAAAGAGGGTTGAAAATATGGTTCTTATGGTGCTTAAATGGCATAAAATATGGAAAGCAATAATCACAAGATCTGGCACGTAACTAGACATTCAAAACTGTTAGAGCTCTTCTTTTTTCTTCCCCCATTTGAAAACCACAATAAAGCAACTGCTTCTTAAAACATACCAAAAAAAACCCCTCATTTTTTCAAGTCCAAAACCCACCTACTTCCCTTCTCTTCCTTCATTCAGTTATTTATTGACACCTAATACATGTTTGTTTCATTTTAAAGTTTAAAGCAGAGGCAGTCTTCACTAATACATCCCCATAATGGTCGTCCTGAAACAGATCTTTCAGGTATGGTATTATCCATGTCCATAGATTTTATCTTCTCATAGCAGCATTTTAGATGGGACTGATCATTTAATCACATGGATTTTTTTAAACTTGCATGTCAAATGCCTGTGAAAATTCAGCCTTAACCCAGGCTTCTCTGGGAGAACTAGGCTACTCTGTAATTTACTACTGAGAGGACTAAAGGGGTTGGTGGGACACAGATGGGACTCCTTCACATATGGAATCCCTTCTCTTTTAAAAATGGAGACACCACCTCAATGGTGAAAAACTGAAACCACTTCCACTAAGATCAGGAAAAGACAAGGTTGCCCACTCTCACCACTATTATTCAACATAGTTTTGGAAGTTTTAGCCACAGCAATCAGAGAAGAAAAAGAAATAAAAAGAATCCAAATCCGAAAAGAAGAAGTAAAGCTGTCACTGTTTGCAGACGACATGATACTATACATAGAGAATCCTAAGGATGCTACCAGAAAACTACTACAGCTAATCAATGAACTTGGTAAAGTAGCAGGATACAAAATTAATGCACAGAAATCTCTTGCATTCCTATACACTAATGATGAAAAATCTGAAAGTGAAATTAAGAAAACAGGGGCTTGCTTGGTAGCGCAGTGGTTAAGAATCCGCCTGCCAATGCAGGGGACATGGGTTCAAGCCCTGGTCCGGGACGATCCCACATGCCATGGAGCAAGTAAGCCCGTGTGCCACAACTACTGAGCCTGTGGTCTAGAGCCCACGAGCCACAACTACTGAGCCTGAGTGCCACAACTACTGAAGCCTGCACGCCTAGAGCCCATGCTCCGCAACAAGAGAAGCCACTGCAATGAGCAGCCCGCACACCGCAATGAGGAGTAGCCCCCACTCACTGCAACTAAAGAAAGCCCACGTGCAGCAACAAAGACCCAATGCAGTCAAAAATAAATAAATAAAAAAATTTTTTAAAAAAGAAAACACTCCCCCACTTACCACTGCAACAAAAAGAATAAAATACCTAGGAATAAACCTACCTAAGGAGACAAAAGACCTGTATGCAGAAAATTATAACACACTGATGAAAGAAATTAAAGATGATACAAATAGATGGAGAGATATACCATGTTCTTGGATTGGAAGAATCAACATTGTTAAAATGACTCTACTACCCAAAGCAATCTACAGATTCAGTGCAATCCCTATCAAACTACCACTGCCATTTTTCACAGAACTAGGACAAAAAATTTCACAATTGGTATGGAAACACAAAAGACCCCAAATAGCCAAAGCAATCTTGAGGAAGAAAAATGGAGCTGGAGGAATCAGGCTCCCTGACTTCAGACTATACTACAAAGCTACAGTAATCAAGACAGTATGGTACTGGCACAAAAACAGAAATATAGATCAATGGAACAGGATAGAAAGCCCAGAGATAAACCCACGCAAATATGGTCACCTTATCTTTGATAAAGGAGGCAAGAATATACAGTGGAGAAAAGACAGCCTCTTCAATAAGTGGTGCTGGGAAAACTGGACAGCTGCTACATGTAAAAGAATGAAATTAGAACACTCCCTAACACCACACACAAAAATAAACTCGGAATGGATTAAAGACCTAAATGTAAGGCCAGACACCATCAAACTCTTAGAGGAAAACATAGGCAGAACACTCTATGACATAAATCACAGCAAGATCCTTTTTGACCCACCTCCTAGAGAAATGGAAATAAAAACAAAAATAAACAAACGGGACCTAATGAAACTTAAAAGCTTTTGCACAGCAGAGGAAACTATAAAAAAGACAGAAAAGACAACCCTCAGAATGGAAGAAAATATTCACAAATGTAGCAATGGACAAAGGATTAATCTCCAAAAAATACAAGCAACTCATGCAGCTCAATATCAAAAAAACAACCCAATCCAAAAATGGGTAGAAGACTTAAATAGACATTTCTTCAAAGAAGATATACAGACTGCCAACAAACACATGAAAGAATGTTCAACATCATTAATCATTAGAGAAATGCAAATCAAAACTACAATGAGAGGGGGCTTCCCTGGTGGCACAGTGGCTGAGAGTCCGCCTGCCGATGCAGGGGACGCGGGTTCGTGCCCCAGTCCAGGAAGATCTCACATGCCGCGGAGTAGCTGGGCCCGTGAGCCATGGCCGCTGAGCCTGCACATCCGGAGCCTGTGCTCCGCAACGGGAGAGGCCACAACAGTGAGAGGCCCGCGTACCGCAAAAAAAAAAAAAAAAAAAAAAAAACTACAATGAGATATCATCTCACATCTATCAGAATGGCCATCACCAACAAATCTACAAACAATAAATGCTGGAGAGGGTGTGGAGAAAAAGGAACCCTCTTGCACTGTTGGTGGGAATGTAAATTCATACAGCCACTATGGGGAATAGTATGGAGTTTCCTTAAAAAACTAAAAATAGAACAACCATACGACCCAGCAATCCCACTACTGGGCATATACCCTGAGAAAACCATAATTCAAAAAGAGTCATGTACCAAAATGTGTATTGCAGCTCTATTTATAATAGCCCGGACATGGAAGCAACCTAAGTGTCCATCAACAGATGAATGGATAAAGAAGATGTAGCACATATATACAATGGAATATTACTCAGCCACAAAAAGGAACGAAGCTGAGTTATTTGTAGTGAGGTGGATGGACTTGGAGACTGTCATACAGAGTGAAGTAAGTCAGAAAGAGAAAAACAAACACCGTATGCCAACACATATATATGGAATCTAAAAAAAAACAAAAAAGTGGTTAGAAGAACCTAGAGACAAGATGGGAATAAAGATGCAGACCTACTAGAGAATGGACTTGAGGATACGGGGAGGGGGAAGGGTAAGCTGTGACAAAGCGAGAGAGAGGCATGGACATATATACACTACCAAACGTAAAACAGATAGCTAGTGGGAAGCAGCCGCATAGCACAGGGAGATCAGCTCAGTCCTTTGTGACCACCTAGAGGGGTGTGATAGGGAGGGTGGGAGGGAGGGAGATGCAAGAGGGAGGAGATATGGGGACATATGTCTATGTATAACTGATTCACTTTGTTATAAAGCAGAAACTAACACACCATTGTAAAGCAATTATACTCCAATAAAGATGTTAAAAAAAAATAATGGAGACATCGGTCGCATACCATAGAATTCATCCTTTTAAAATGTACAATTCAGTGATTTTCAGTGTCTGCACAAGGCCGCACAGCCATCACCACTATCTAAGTCCAGAACACCCTCATCACACAGAAGAACCCCGTCACCCATCAGCACTCACTCCCCATTACCCCCACCCCACCTCCTCCCTCAGACCCTGGCAATCTCTAAAGGATTATAATTGTTACCAAGGCTGTTTTGTTAGGGAAGGGGACAGGAAGAGGCAATACATGCCTTCAGGGCAAAAGATCCCCACTCTAACGGCTTGAAATATACAAAGAACAAGCTTCAACTCCAGCGTATGCATTGGTGAAGATAAATCAGCATTTTCCTCTTGTATTAATCCTCCTTTTACTATAAAGCAGGAATCAAATCACACAGCCAGCATTGGCTTCCTCTGACTGCCCTGCTGATCACCTCTGAACATGTGGCCATGGCATATTTCACAATCTTCTGTCTCAAAATTCTGAGGCAAAAATGAAATAAAATCCAGCAATCACCACAAAAAGATAAATGTAAAAAAAAAAGGGGGGGAGGGGTAAACTAAATCATCAAGATAAGCTAAATTCATACCAATGTTTGCTCACTTAGCCATCAAACTTATCAAAACAGTTCCTGTGTTGAACGCATAACAGATTTTCTACAGATTTTTTTCATCTTTTTCAAGCAATTAGATGAAAATTGATGAGAAAAAAGTAGGGCTGACATAGTTGAATATGCTGAGTGGATTCGTGACCCTAACTGCAATACTGCTTGCATATCAGTCATATTTTAAAAGTTACTTTACTGTAACCATAATTCCAAGAGAGTAATTAAGGAACCGTTTTAAGCTACCAGGGACCCTCCTTAATTTCGGACGTGCAAATGTGCGCCTACCAAAGGCATTGCTTTTTTGCAACAAGTCTGACTTCTGCAGCAGACAGCATGCGTGGTATGTCATCCCTATCACTTCCTGACCAATATCGTCTCAAAAGCAGCTGAAGAAGAAAATTCTTTAATTTCTGTTTATAAAAATAACAAACACCTACTGTGAAACATTTAGAAACTACAGGACCATGGAAAGAAAACCCATCGTCTATAATTTCCCGATATAGATTAATACCATTCAGATTTTCACACAGCTCCTTCCAGATCATTTATTCTACACACTTGTGCACAGTTGAGACCTTGCTCTATATAAATTTTGCTCCTGCCTTTTTCACTTTACATCACCCCATCAGCGTTTCCCCACTGAAAAGTCTTTACAGACTACCCTTGAGCAGAGTACACCATCTTCCTGATAAACGGGTGGAAATACATACCTCTCATATTCTCCTAATGCTGCGTATTTGAGATTTTCCCAACTTGAAAGCCACTATTTCTAGTTTCAAATGACTTTTTATTCACCATGCACACATATCTTTCATGGGCACGCACATCCTGTGCACAGAGGTCACACATTTTCATTTCGGTTCCAAAGGACTGGGTTATTTTCAAGTTATCGTGATGCAGAGTCACTGCCAAAACCCACATTCCTGTCTGAGAAAAAATATCACCCATATCCTTAGGACTCTGGAATGAACAAACAATGGGCCGTAAATTCTTTAAACCACTTAGAAATGAAAGGCCATGCCCTCAATCAGTCAAAAAGCGTTCTCTTCTACTCTAAGCTTGCATCAGAGCCGTCCCCTGACCTCTAGCACCAAGAATGTGGGGAGGGAAGATTCATTTTGTCTGACTGTGTCACTTGGGCAACGGCTATCTTACAGAGCTGACCTTGAATTTCACCCTCAGACGCGCTCCTCAGGCAGACCAGCGTCTCACAAAGGTTACTGCAGAGTCAAGGGGCCACTTCAGGAAGACGGTTGCTGCACCCCAAGCCGAGCCTGCTGGCAGCCAAGCCCTCAGGACAGCAGGACAGCAGGTCAGCACGTAAAGGAGAAGCAAGACACCAGGGCCCGCTTTCAACTACTGACCCAGCCAAATACATGCAAGCAGAAACTTCCAGTTCTTTATCGCAGTTCAAGCGCACATTACTTTTTAAAATTAATGTGACTTCCCTGGTGGCGCAGTGGTTAAGAATCCGCCTGCCAGTGCAGGGGACAAAGGTTCGAGCCCTGGCCCAGGAAGATCCCACATGCTGTGGAGCAACTAAGCCCGTGCTCCACAACTACTGAAGCCCGCGCACCTAGAGCCCGTGCTCTAGGCACTACCTGTGGACACCAAGCCGTTTCCCAGCCACCGTGACGAGACCCTGTGGTGCTCCCCTCCCTCCTGTCTCACAAGCATCTGCTGAACTTACCCCCTGAACAAGGTGGATTCAGCCTCAAAGCTTTCTGAGGCTGAAAGAGGGACGAAAAGGCCTTGCCACCCTACAAACGTCCAGTAAATTCCAGTCCTGTGCTCTGTGCCCTAGAGGACACTGCCTAAACTTGAGGAGTCTCTGGGCTAACCAACCTCTGGGAAGTGGGGTAAGAGCGACGCATAGGAAAACCTACTATTATCTGTGACACGTGGCAGGAGGTCGAATACCTGGTGACTCTGTTCACGACGTTCAGACAGTTCCTCTTCCACAACTTCCCTCACCAGTTATTCATTTCGACAAAATACGCACAGCAAACACCTCTAACGCACTTTTAACTTTACTCAAGCGAAACCATCTTCCTCTTCTAGAGCCCCAGCCAAGTGCCCATCAGGCTACTGTCTCCCCACCCAAGCCCTGTCCCTCTCCTGCTCACAGGTGTTCTCTTTTGTTCTTGACTGTGATCAGTTCTGTGCTGATCTGAGAAGGGAAAAAGGGAGAGAAGAAAGAAAGAGCCCACAACCCATCTTAGTACACATGTTAATGCACGGAGAGGCTGGAGCCAGTAAACTTGCACCCAGTGCCCTGTAGAGACACACGGCAAAGCTCCCCCAATTACAGTCTCCTGAAACGAGGCTGCTTTGCAACCAGACTTCTTCTGCCCCTGTGGCCTCTCTTTCTGCCGCTGTTTGGCTGTTCTGTGACCATTTAAACCCCTAACGGGTACCCAAAGGTAAGTGGTGACAGTGCTGGACCCACCACAGAGAAATTATCACAGCGGGTGCTGTAAAATCATCATAAAGCCAGCAAGCCTGCAGCACTGTGCACCCGTCAAGCACTGCCTGCGTACGAACTCTTTCGCCCTCACAACAACCCTGAGACGGATACTGTCCCCATTTACAGATGAAAAACTGAGACCGAGAGAGGTTAAGTAGCCTACCCAGGATCACACAGCCAGTGAGAGGGGGAGTAAAGGAAGGAGCATGTCCTCTAACCCTAGCGGTCTGGCCCCAGATTCCAGGCTCTGAAACTTTCCATTAGGAATTATGTATTTTACCAAACTGGAGCCGCCTTAGAAGAAAAAGGGGGGGAAAGTACCAACCAGGAACTGTTGAGTGGAAGCCGCAACATCACAAAGGGCTTCCTAAACATCTCTGCAGCCTGGAAGCATTTGCCGGCAAGTGACAAAAACAACAGCCAGAGCAGAGGCAGGCCATGGTCCCAGAGGATGTGAAAACAATCGCCAAAGCAGGGTTCTAGATCACGGCTCCACAGAGACTGAGCGCGGGAGCTCGCCTGTGTCGGTGTTCCATTCCTAGAGGTGCACCGCCGCCCTAAACCAGGAGGACCTCATCTGGGGGCTGGCAAAAGAAACAGACAAATTTTTTCTATAGAAAGGGATCAAGATCTCAGCCTAAAAATAAATCCTTCTAGCAGATGCAAACTATTATACAGAGAATGGATAAACAACAAGGTCCTACTGTAGAGCACAGGGTACTCTAGTCACTACCCTGTGATAGACCATAATGGAAAAGAATGTATATAACTGAGTCATTTTGCTGTACAGCAGAAACTAATACAACACTGTAAATCAACTATACTTGAATAAAATGAATTTTAAAAAATAAAATAAAATTTTTAACGATGGGCCTCAAAAAACAAATCCTTCTCCCAAGGCACTCGAGGTTTCTCTTCAGAGCGTCTTCTAGATGGCTTTCTGTCCCGCCACCTTCAACCTGTTGGCTCCACTTGCTCCGTTATTAATGAGAACACTGGCAGAAATGCATCTCGAATACGAATAAAGCTGACTTGTGTAGAGAACTAACAGTGTTGAGGGCCCGAAGTCTCCTTAAAAAAGAAAAGTTGTTTTTAACGCCAGATGTTACAAAAGAAATTTCCAACACTGAAATACTTAATGCAGTAGTAATGTGAACATTCTCTTTTCCCTTAAATGCTCCCCTCCCGCTTAAAAACACTCCATTAATAGTGGGACACATGCCATACCAGATTTTTCCTTGGCATTCTAGCACCAAATGCCAGTGTTTTTACGGTATTTTATGGTAGTCTTCCTGTATTTGAAAAACGTGAAGTCTGAATCATTTATGTACTGATGTACATGGAGAGTTAAAGCACAGATGTTAAAGCAAAATATAAGCCCCTATGTACATCAGTGATGCGTATACATAAGGTTTTCTTGAACTCAAGTTATGTTCAATAAGCATTTAAAAAAAAAAAAGTCCCCGTATATCAGCTATCCTCGGTGTGTGGGCGTGTCCCCACTGTGCCCACGTCCCCCTGTGCTTTGGGGCCCTGGGAGTCTAAACCTCCTCATTCATTTTATATGTGGGCTGTGGCCCACACACAGCCAGCCAGGAGCAGCCCCCCGGGGCTGGGCTGGAAACACGTCTGCCACCGGCCCCCAAGCAACACTCACTGGGAAGCGCACTGGCTTTCGCCCACCTGCTCTGAACACACTTCTCTCAAAGTAGCATGACTAGGCAGGAAGGCTGACTCTGACTAAAGTAAGTCGTCCTAGGGAACAGAAGGTCTGGACGAGAAAACAGACCTGGAGCTGCAGGGAAGGAGAGCAGGAGTCTAGCCCCTGACACAGGGAAGCGGCCCAGACCCGGGAGGCTGGAAAGCAGGCCTGGAGCCAAATCAATCTCCTGAACATCACATCACCCCTCCCCTCCTAGTTGTAAAGCTACTCCATTTGGGAGCTCCGACAGAAGTGAAAGGCCCAAACTGGCTCTCAGAAAAATGTAAGTGATAAATCATAAACGTAAGAGGCTCAGTTTCACTCGTGTTAACTGCCGTTTCCTTAGTTACAACAAGACACCCAAGAATGGTTTCAACCGGACAGGCAAACGGTAAGCAAATGCACATCTGAAACGTTAAAAACCAGCCTGTGACTCTGTACGTCCATCGATACATAAGTGATCCAGACTTCAGATGTCTAAACTACGGAAAGAGTGGCATTATACCCCTAAAAACACCGGCATCTTGGTACTAGAATTACAAACACGAGTATAATAACCACCAAGAATAAATAAGTTCTCAGCTTAAAGGGGCTGGGAAAGATGGAAAAGCTCTCACCTGACGACACAGTGAAAAGCCCACATAATGCAGGGTCATCAGAGGAGAGAAGCAAGGCACAGGCACAGGTGGCAGGCCAGCCCTGGAGCGCGGGGCACCTCTGGGCGCCAACTCCTGAGTGTGCGGAGCAGAGGTCAACGGCACCCCAAATCCACGCCAGCGAGTACGACAGCTGCATTGCCAGCCTGGGCCTTCCACGGGGGCCCTGCAGCCTCTCAAGCAATCTGAGCCATGAGGTCCTCACTGCCCACAGTGCCCCCAGCCAAGCCCCCTTTCTCCTAGGGGAACGGTCCCACCTCCTCCAGCCCCCGACGTGCAGGGCTCTGAGAGAGGCCACCACTTCCTTGCGGTGCCACACCTGCCTGGCCACAGCGAGTGGGCCAAAGGCTTGGCGGCATGTCTCACTCCCAGCTGGGAGAATAGAGATTCTTGCCCCGGTGACGGGGCCGCAAGATGTGAGGTGGGACCATGGTGGCCACGAGGGCAGTGCTGAAGGGAAAGTCCAGAAGCCAATGGTCAGACAGAGCAGACGCCCTCCCCAAGGCCCCGCGCGCTCTCCACAGTAAACCACGGCCCCGGCCAGGGGTCTGCCCCAATGATGCCCTCTCTGTCTTGAACTGGTTTGAGCTGAGTTAACTGTTCAATACAAAGTCCATCCAAATTCCTCACCTCGAGCAGAAAGGTTAATATCAATCCTTTTCCTCTCAAAGCTGTTTTTTAAAAAACGCTCCTTATGTTAGGCTACAATTACATGAAGAATCAAGGAAGATCAGACACATACCCTCACTGTCCAACAAAAACAAAGTGACTTTTCAGTCTCTCCCATCTTAGTCCAGTTAAGATGCGCTGCTATTTAGGTTCTACTAGATGGAAAAAGGAAAGGAACATTCCAAAGAAATGGATTATGGTGGGTGTTTTCCTCACAACTCTCTTATTCCTTCTGTGGGGTTTTTTTTTTTAACAAAAGCTAATGGGAAAAAATAACAACAAATAGACCCCACTTCTTTAATCCACTTCAGGGTAGACTCTGTCAAGTTATCAGGCCTCCCTCCCCCTGACCACTGACATCCCCTACTCTGCTAATGTTTGAGATGGCCCAGACAGAACCTATTTGCATCAAGCATTTAAGGGGGAAATGAGATTTAAAAAAATTAAATTATTTACTTTATATCCTCTTAAGATTTGCTTTTATCTGAAAGGTCAGAAGCAGAAGAAACGTTCTCCAACACTGTGCCTGGCAACACAGAGACATCTTTTGCCCAGCAAAAAGGAAAAACATTCGGAGAAAAAGTAACACCCAGGACCCAGGAACGTACGAAAGCACTCCCACAGCACCGGTGGGTGGGCAATACGGCCTGCTCGGACCCAACACTTCAACCCTTCAGAACTTCCAGCGCAGAGACACACAAGAGGGCAATACACGCGTATGTTGAAGGATGCTCAGTGCAAAAAACTAGAAACAGCCTAGATGTTGGCAACCAAGTATGGATAAAGAAATGACAGCTAAAAATTCACAGAAGAAAATAGTGCATTAAAGCTACATTAAATCACCCTAGTCCACACCACCCACATCGGCACCCAGAGCTGCTGGTCCTTCAACGGCTTCCATGGCCCCTCGGGTCAGTTCCCAGGTCCTACTAAGTTGCCAGAGGGCAGTCACTCCCTACGGCCCCCTCCAGGCTCCTCCACCCGGGACTCTAGCTCCGCCTCACTCATGAAGGACCCGCCTCACTCGTGTAGGACAGGCCGCTTACGTCAAAACATCATCTCTATTGAGGCCTGCCACATGCTCCTCTGTGGAGTCACTGAGCCATCTCCCTTCTCTCATCCAGAAAAGGCCCAAAGGCCATCTCTTCCACAAAGCCTTTAATGAGCATGATTAAACACAGAAATCCCTACCCGCCATCAGGCCTGGCACCAAGCACTGCCTGCTCTTCCAGAACCCCATCCACACGGTCCACAATGGACAGCCCTCTTTGCCCCGACCCCAAATACCCTGTGAAAATCAGCTACAGCCAGATAATTCCTCTAGGCCAACCTCCCTTTCTCTATTTCAAGCCACTTTCATCCAATTTCTCTGGATTCTCTGCCGTGGTCCTTGTCACAGACTCTCCCTCTACTTAACCTGTTAAAAAGATAACTCAGGGACTTCCCTGGTGGTCCAGTGGGTAAGACTCCACGCTTGCAAGACGGGAGCCTGGGTTTGATCCCTGGTTGGGGAACTAGGTCCTGCATTTGTGCCGCAACTAAAGATCCCGTGTGCCACAACAAAGATCCTATACGTGGCAACGAAGAGCCCACGTGCCTCAACTAAGACCCGGCACAGCCAAATAAATAAATAATTTTTTTTTTTTTTTTTTTAAAGATAACTCAGTGGGGTCGGCTAGCTCTTGGTTATCTTTTCACCCTGGATGCCATCTGACAATTTCCCCTTAGCCCAAAACTCTAGCTGGTGAATTCTGTCTACAGGAACAGCTGAATAACCTGTGTCTCACTCAGTACCAAAACAGGACGGAAGGGGCAGGGCACAACCTTTGAAAGAATGACATAGCCCAAGGGCATGACATAAACTGATCAGAACCAAATGGGTCCAAGACGGCGGACAAGTCGACTTCCACTAGACCTTGAGCCTCAGTAAACGCTCACTGTAACACATCAGCCAGCTAAATGACATACCCACAGGCATCATGACAGTTTCAAGGCCCACCGGAAGGATCAAAAAATGGGCACTGGCCCAACTCCTAGAAATCCCCACCCCTTCCTGAAATACCTGGAATACTCCTCCCACCCATTAGCCTATGAAATTACCCAGCCCTATAAAAACTGACAACCCCATACCCTGGTGCCTTTCTTGCCTTCTGAGATGGCCCACACTCTGTCTGTGGAGTGTGTGTTTCTCTCTGAATAAATCCACTTGTTACCGATCACTTTGTCTCTCACTGAATTCTTCCTGCTACGAGACATCAAGAACCTGAGCTCCATGAAGTCCGGAAACCAGGTGTGTGATCTCAGTTGGAAGACCATGGGTTTTGGCCGGGTTCAAGTCCCGGCCACGTGGACTCAAGTGGGTTTAGGCTGGGTTAGAATCCCAGCACATGGGTTCAAGTCCCAGTCTGAGGTGCACGGTTTCAATACTGTCTTCTGTCTCATCTGTTTTTCAAGCTCTCCTTTTTTCCCCCTCATGCAAAGTGTCCTTTAATACCCTGCTACATCCAGGAAGGCATTTTGTTGTTATCTGCCTTTCCATATTCCTTTCACAGTTGTTAAAAAAGGGTATAGGTAACCATCTCTCCATTTCTATTTTGGCTGCTAGGAAGCCCAGAGCTCAAACCAAACTTCACCACATTATGTTCACAAATTATTAGGTTGCCTTAAATTCTTTACAAATATAAATGTACCTAAATAAGACTAAATTTAAACATTTTTTTCTTTCATCACAGTAGTTCCTTTTGGGAATAACTATCAAAATATACACTTAATTCCTGCTATACAAATAGACAAAGGTTACACATTTCAAAAATATATGAAGCCAACTAATAAATGGAGAAGAAATGATGGAATCAGAAAATCACCCTTTGGGGATTCCCTGGCGGTCCAGGGGTTAGGACTCTGCACTCTCACTGCTGAAGGCCCAGGTTTGATCCCTGGTCGGGTGGTCAGGGAACTAAGATCCCACAAGCCTCGCAGTGTGGCCAAAAAAAAAAGAAAGAAAAGAAAATCACCCTTTGGCATCCAAATAATTATTTTAGACAAGGATCATCAATGGATACTAAAGCTAGTAGGTGACAGTTTGATGACAAACAGGATATTTACAGTCTCAAAATATCTCCCCACAAGCTACCTACTAATTATAAAAGGAAAAAATATCAACTTTTGGAAGCAACCTGGCAAACACCTCTTTCACCAAGTGGGACAAAGAGATACCACGTGCCTCCTGATGTGATACACCGATCACTTCCATGGTATTCTGCCAAAACGCATAACCTTAACCCAATCCTGAGAAGCAGCCACCGAGCTCAAATGGAGGGGCTATACGAAACAAACGGGCTAGCAGTAAGTCGAGAAAGACAAGGACAGACTGGTGATGAACTGCTGCAGACCAAAGGAGACTGTACAGGTGAGAACAAAATGTAGCCTGTGAGCTTGGACTGCATTTGCACCAGAAAATTTTTTTTTCTTTTGCTATAAAGGACATTTGTAGGACAACAGGTAAAATATGAATAAGGCTCACAGACTGGATATTAGTACTCTATCCATCCTAATCCTGCTCTAGATACCTGTGTAAGACTACGTAAGTGAACGCCCATGTTTTTAGTAAACAACTCACAAACGATAATAAAATGCACATACAGAGAAGATAAAACAAGTGGTGAAGTATTGCCACTGGGGTCTGAATGAAACACATGGAAATTTTTTGCACTGGTATGTTGGCTTTGGGTTTATTTGTTTTGTGAGGTATCATGACATTAGTTTCAGGCGTACAACATAATGATTCGATATTTGTACATGCTGCAAAATGATCATCGCAAGAAGTCTAGTTAACATCCATCACCATACATAGTTACAGGAAGTTTTTTTTGTGATGGGAACTTGTAAGATGTGCTCTCTCACCAACTTTCGACTAAGCGATACCCGCTGCATGTTACCCCCAGTACTTAATTTGGAGCTGGAAGTCTGTGCCTTTTGAGCCTCCACCCATCTCGCCCAACGAGGACCCTTCCCTGTGGCAACCAACCACCTGGGAGCTTCGTTTGTGTTCTGTTTTGTTTAGATTCCACATAGAAGATCATACAGGGTGTGTCTTTTCCTGTCTGACTTAGTTCACTTAGCATAATGTCCTCAAGGTCCAACCATGTCACAAATGGCATTATTTCATTCTTTTTCATGGCAGAATAATATTCCATTGTGTGCGTGCGTATAATATTCCATTGTGTGCGTGCGTGTTTGTGTGTGTGTGTGTGTGTGTGTGTGTAGACACACCACATCTTCTTTGTCCATTCATTGACTGATGGACACTTAGGCTGCTTCCATATCTTGGCTATAGTAAATAATGCTTCTTTGCACTGTTTTGTGAAACTTCCCTGTAGGTCTGAGTATTTTCCAAAATAAAAACTTTAAAAAGTATATACTGTCATGATTCTATTAGGACCAGCCAAAGAACTGTTTTAAATACACTGATCTTAAATAATGTTGGTTTTTTATTAAAGTACAAAATGAGTTGCTTATCTCTCACTCAGGACCTGGCCTCCTAAAGTCATCACTGGTAGCTGTGAGGTATGTCCTTACACTCTTTTGCTCTGATAAATATGCTATAAATATTGTCGCAACGTTATAAAGGAAGCCGTACTGCATGGATGCGGGTGTGGGCTCCGAGGTCAGACTATCCAGATTAAAATAACTTTCTAGTTATATAACCCTGGGCAAGTTGCTTCACTGCTCTTCTCCCAGCTGTAGAACGGGACCAATCCCAGGGCTTGTCACGGGGTACCTGCCTCACAATTACAGGAGGCAATGACCGCCAAGCGCTTCAGGGATCCCGCACGCGAGTGCCTCATAAATGTGAGCCATGCGTACACATCAGCCTCATTGTCAGCTCCATGCTCTCACCCCAGCTGCTTCTTTTCCTTTTTGCTTCGACATCCAATTTATGACTTCTTTTATCATATGTATCCTTATTTCAATTTTAGCTTTCTGAAACCAGGCAAAGTATTAAAAAGAACAAGTGAAACCCTCCGAAAACGGGGGTCCTCGATCAGTGGACTGCCTTTGCCAGTAGGTTTTAAACTCACCCTCAGAATTTCCGGCCAGCGGCTGCTCTGCTCAGAGCCTCTGTTATCAACAGTGCAGGGTTCAAGGATTCTTATTGTATTACAAAAGATCCAGGCCTCTGCTCCAGGGCACAGGCTGACAAGGACTACAGGCAGGCACACTAACTCAGTCCCACCTAAAAGTTCACTTTCTATGGATCTTGTTATCATTGGGCCCAATAACTACATATCTTCATCTGCTTCTTTTACTGACCACGTGCTGCTACCAAGCAGTCCTGGCACCTTCGTACACTGGCTCACTGGACCCTTATAACAATGCTATGTACCAGGTATCATCAGACCCCCTGCACAGATGAGTAGAGTGACCTGCTCAAAAGTCTAAGTGGCAGAGCCAGGACGGGAATCCAGACTGTTCATGCTCCAACATGAATTATTCCCAAATACACTTTGCTGCCCTTGCATATACATAAACACATATTCAGGAAGAAATGCCATTAATCACATACATTAAGGACACCATTTTTATTTGACAAGCTGCATAAATTTTCTTGCAATAATTTTTCCTGGATTTTTTTTTTTTTTTTTTTTTGCCTTTGCTTAGCACTGCTTACTGTAGCTTTCCTACTTGAGAGAGGCACCTGTCTTTTTAAACTACACCCAGAAAAATTCACCTCTTGCAACCCACAGGACAATGCTGCAGGGGAAACCTGGAAAGAATGAACAGCCTCTGGAAGGCCTCACCGCTAGGTCAGCACCAAGCCAAGAACAGAAACGGAAGTCACTTAATCTGAATCCAATCATCTTGTGGCTCTCCTCTCAAGGGCAAAGCGGGAAAATAAAAGCCTCAGTGGGAGCCAAGGTTCTAGAGATAGGCAAGGGGAAACAGAGGGGCCTCCAGGTATCTGTCAGCACCTGCGCCTCCAGCCATAAAGGGCACTTGATCTGGGGCAGGGGTCACACTGCGCCCCGAAAAGCAGCTAAGGAGAGACTAAACCTTCTGCAGTCTGCTTCTGGGCACCACGGCATTTACAGACGCTCCTACGATGCAATTTAACAGTTGATTATTCCCTACCCTACACTGTGCCCTGTCCTCTCATCTGCCTTACCTGTCCCCCCTTTACACCATGAAGACCATTAGGGTGGGGAGGAAGGAAGCCCTCAGTTAAGAGGGAACCTACAAATTTCAAATACAAGTCAGCACGGCCTGGGCCTTGAGACAACAGGGCACAGGGCTGGAGTCCACATATATTAGATTTAGACAGAGCGAGACTGCCCAGCGCTGGCCAGACACTGTGAGGGAAGGGACCGGGCCTGTCTTTTCCCACGGTATACCCACCCCCAGGGCAGTACCCGCACAGGATAAGTATTTAATGTACTTCAGCCATTGCATGGACACCTGGGTTCAAGTCCCAGAAACCTTAATTACCAGCTCTGTCGCCTTAAACAAGTTACCTGATTTATGTGCACGTCAATGTCTTCATCTGTAAAATGAGGATAACAAGATCTACTTCATGTGGCAATGATACGTTAAAATGAACACATCTTTAGCACAACTTCCGGTACACAGGAAACGTCCCATAACCGTGGGTCATTATTATTATTCTACAATGTTAAATACGAGTCCACAGTCACTTATCTAAAACTCTGGAGGCCAAATGTGTTCTGGAACACAGAATTTTCACGTTTTAGAAAGGTAAAACGCTGCACACAGTTTTAGACAGATAGATAGACAGACAGGCAGGGACAGATGGATAGGTGGATAGATGGACAGATGGATAGCTGGATAGATAGGTATCCCCTTGAACAGAACCTGGGCCAGCACCCACCATCAAACGTGAATATTTCTACAGCACAACATGCCCTAAGCAGGTAAGTGAGGACCATAAGTAGTCTCACATCGGTTTACTCCACATCAAATGAAAAATGAAGAACACTAGGCCTTCAGAGATTTGGGGAATTTGTAACTGCAGAGAAGGGACTGCGGGACTATATTCACAAAAGCACGTGGTCCCCACTGGGATGCTCTGTTCCGATCAGCCCACTAGACACGCACGTTCCTGCCCTGTGAGAACCCGCCAGGCTGCACGCACGGAGCTGTTTGGCTCAGTACAAGTTGCTCAGATGACCTGGGAAAGCTGGGAAAGGCTCCCTCAATTCCCTCCAACTGCCATGGCCCAGGTGGCCTCCCCAGGTGAGCTCACTCTTACCTTCATCCCTTCTCACCTAAAGGGGCAGGGGGAGACAAGAAAAGTGGCTGGTGGTACATCAGGAATCTACTCCACCATCTTCCTCTTTCTTTGAGTTTTATTCAGGAAAAACAGGAAGAGGAGACCACATCAATGAGGGCAGCCATATTCAAATTTTTCGTTGTTTTTTTTATTTTTAATGTCAGACTAATCTAGAAAAGAAGCCCCATAATCAAGAAGAAGTCTCCCATCTCCTCCGTGTCTCCCACGGTCACGGTGACATCGAAGACTTACGAAGCTCTTCCAGCAACGGGGTGGGGTGGGGTGGTGAAAGGTGCCCCACAGTGTAGCCCCAGGGTGTGCCGCCTGTATGAGGACATTACTTAAAGAACCAACTACTCACTCCCCAAGGTGACCTAAGAAAGTCCAAAGCTGAAACTGAGCAGGACCTGTAGGGGCTCCTGGGTACGGGGAGCCCTTCCGTTCAGCCTCCATGACCTTCCCTGAGTTCCGAGGGGCAGATTCCACCGGTTGCTAATCCAGGAAGGGAGGGGCTGGAGAGACATGGGAGGAGCAGCCAGGAAACAGTGCAGCCTTGGGGCAGGGTCCTGGTTCCTCCTCAAGGGACACTTAGTTTTCGAGGGCAGGAGCCTGCTGTAACCCCCTCTGCCTGGCAAAGCAATAAAGTTACTCTTTTCTACTTCACCCAACACTCTGTCTCCGAGATTCAGTTCAGCACCCCGTGTAGAGAGGCACCCGTGATCACAGCCAGCTCACAGCAGATAACCAGCAATAGGCTAGCAGATCGCATACTGACCCTAAAATGAGTCTGCACAAGAGAGCTAAAATGCTCCAAAAGCAAACTGCGTTCTATTTAACCTAAATGAATGCTCCGTTATTCCCAACTTATGTGCAAATTATAAGGCTCGCTCTTCCCCCAGCTGAATCACGAATGGTTCCCACCAGTAAAGGAGAAGCATTTACACATAGTAGGTGCTCAATGTTCTAGCTAGTGCCGGGGTTGGCAAACTACGGTCCAGGGGACCAACTGACCTTCTACCTGTTCCCGTACGTTAAGTCTTGCTAGAACACAGCCACACCCATTCATGAACACATTCTCTGGGGCTGCTTTGCATCATAATGGCCCAAACTAGTTAAATATTTACAAGAAGACCACAGGGCCCACCAAGCCTGATATGTTTACCTCTATTCTTCAAGTTTGCTGACCTCTATTCTTCTGAAAGGAACACTGGCTAGGAAATCAGACAGACCTACATTTTTTTTTTTTGCGGTACGCAGGCCTCTCACTGTTGTGGCCTCTTCCGTTACGGAGCACAGGCTCCGGACGCACAGGCTCAGCAGCCATGGCTCACGGGCCTAGCCGCTCCGCCGCATGTGGGATCCTCCCGGACCGGGGCACGAACCCGTGTCCCCTGCATCGGCAGGCGGACTCTCAACCACTGCGCCACCAGGGAAGCCTGACCTACATTTTTTTATTACTTATTTATTTATTTACTTGGCCACGCTGCGTGGTGTGTGGGATCTCAGTTCCCCAACCAGGGATCAAACCCATGCCCCCTGCAGTGCAAGCATGGAGTCTTAACCACTGGATCACCAAGGAGGTCCCCAGAGAGCCCTACATTTAAATCCCAGTTCCATAATCACAAGTAGAAATTACCTTGCAATTCTCAGTAATTTCAGTGACCTCATGTATAAAATTAGGATACCACTATCTACCTTGCAGGGGTGTTATGAAGATTAAATGAGATACTGAATGCATACGGTAAATAAGCAAGAAATGATAGCTATTAAACTTTAATCAAAACCAGGTACAAGTCTGTCTACCATGTTAAGAAATACTCAAAGGTAAAGTGAGCCAAGCCTCAGCCAGCTATTGTTTTAAATAAGACCTTGTGCTTGCATTCATCTGCATTCCCTGCTAGGAAAAGGAATAACAATACCCAAGCACTACTGTTTTGGAAAGCCAAAAGTACCTCCCTTTTCCTCTCTTATCCTTTTAGTCCTGAATTTAAAAATAAAAAATTTCAAGAAGCCAAGCTTCAGAGAATTATTTAATACAAAGTGAATCCCTTCGAATAAAACTTAAAGTGTACTTCAGGCTCTGAAGGAGAAATCTTGCTCTACGATAAAGGAAAAACACAGGTATGGGTCCCTAAAAGGTACGTTTCCAGATTTCAGTAAAGCAACCAGGAACACTTGCCGAGAGTATGCCTAAGTTCCTGAGTTCACACAGGTAACGAGGATTCGTTGAGCACCTGCTATGTTCCGGGCTCTAGGCTCCAGGTGTGAACAAGGCCCATAGTCACCATACTTAGAGACCTTAGAGACCAGGGGGGTGCTCAGCACTGGGTCAGATCAGAACCACAAGACATGGCCTTGACTCCAAAGCCATCGGTATGAAGTCATACAAGATATTAGAGCTTGAGGGCCCTGAGAGAAGATGTAGTCAAACACCTGCCCTGCACAGACAGGTAAAGTGACTTGTCCATGACGGCACGCGAGTCAGCAGCAAACCCCTTCTTCCTGCTTTCCTTCCCACCGAGCTGTCTTTCTTAGAAAGTACTTCACAAAGGGTCAAGTCTTAACCTTTCACTCCTTTGTGACTCTGCAATTCCTATTACGAAAAAAAGACCCAGTCTTCAAACCTCTGGGCTCCTCCAGACAACGTTACTACTTTCTTCTTCTGTCTTCCCACCAAATTCTGTGCATCTCTATTACTGCACACTCAACACTGACTGGAGCCACTCCCTTATTTATTCATGCCCACTCCGCCCCCCCGCCCCCCAGACTACAAGCTCCTTGAAGACAGGAACCAAGTCTTAATACTGACTGATACTCCTATCCCTCACCTCCTCCTTCCTATCAGGAGTCCGATACCATCCGAGTACCCCGCCTCTTCCACAGGGCCACACGCTTCGCTCAGGGGAGGGTGGACCCCTTTGTAGGAACCGGAGGTTGAGCATGATGGCTGAAGGCCACCGTGGACACCTGTCCATTTCCAGCGATACTATGGTGGGCGCGCAAAGCCATTCTGGCCAATGCGATGTAAAAAAGTCTGCTGGGGAGCTTCAGAGAAGGTTTCCTCCCAAGTACCAAGTAAAAGACACAAGCAGACATTCTTCTTCCCTGGCCATTGCATTAACTATGCAGACTTAATGGAAATTACTCAATCTCCTTATGATAGATAACTTTAAGTCAACTAAGTCAGCATTCAGTTACTCTGAGCCAGAAGCATCCTGATTTGCACACAGAAAGGTTCGTGGAGCCGTGATTCAAACACAGACAAGGAGACTTCCCAGACCTCAAAAATGTAAGGGACTAGAGTCTCTATCACCCTCCCCTTTGTAACGCTCCCACCACCCAGCAGCCACCACTTGTTAATTTCAGCTAAATGAATAAAACAGATGAATGAAACAGGAAATTTAAGCTCGGCTTTCAAAGACTATTAGGGTAAATTTTATGTCGAGTTTTAAGTGAACTATTAGGGCCCGAGGTAACCAGTCTAAAGCCTGCTGACTCTTAGATAAGATCAAGGTTTAATGTAATTGGAAAACAGTCTATACTAGAGCAAACAAAGAAATCCTGTAAGCACCCTTTCCAAGTCCGAATCCATGTCAGAAGACTGGTTCAATGAAAAAATCACAAAAGGTTCTGTTTCTGGAAGCCCGACTGTCTATAATGTCTATAGCACCTATTAGCACATGTTCCACGCTGTCTTCCCCCTCAACCGGATCCAAAGGGGCCACCTTCTTAACAAACTAAAGGTGGGGAGGGCGAGGGGGGGAAACGACACCTCTGCAGCACTCTGAGCCCAGCCCAGTTTTCATTCATGGGACCCCGCCTGGCCCTTCCCACCCGCCAAGGGCACCTGAAGAGCCTTGATCTTTGGAACCTAAAGGATATCCTCCAGGCCTTTACACACAAGTCACCGGAGGGCCCTTGGCTGAGTACCTGGGCCAACTTCAAAACAGCTAAAATGCAGGTAAAATGCCCACATCCTACTGCCAATTCCACCCCCAGAGAAAATTGGTGAAGCCACTTGCTCTTCATGAAGGGCCAGTCACTGCTAGACGCGATAGTCACTTTAACTTCAAGGCTGCAAATGCTTGCAACCTCTCCCACATAAAAGCCTCTCTTTATCCGGTCACTTGGCCTTCTCTCAGTGCGCTAAAGGACAAGGGGTTTTCTGAGCTCCAACAAAAATCAAAGAAAACTCTACTTGCTCTTACTGGAAAGCAAGGGATCATGCTGACGGCTCACAAAGGGTTCTCCTAGGACCCATTCTGATCCCCCACGGCTGCCCGGCCACCTAGAAGAGCGTCTTCCAGCGCATGGCTTACCTTGTAATTGCTGGAGTTCACCCAAAAGGTAGCGAGTCCGTCCACGAGTTTGTCTAATGTGGTCTGGTCATGCTCAAGGTCGGCAGACTTCTGTTTGTCTGAGAAATAGTCTATCAGTTCTTGGCCAACCTGCAGTCGCTTCCCCACATCCTTCTGCAGCACCTGTGCCAGGCAGGCCTCCATGCGAGGCTCCATGGTGGAATTCCAATCCAGAGCCAGCCGAAGCTAGAGGGCAGTCAGGGTGACACCCTCCCAGCAAGCGTCCCCGGGAGGCGGCCTCTTTGTTTGCTGAAGGTTACTAAGAGCCTGTGTTTCAGAGATGCAATCTGGGGAATGGCAACAATGCACCATGTGTGTCTGAAGAGCAGCTGGTAGGATATTAAAAGTCCAATTTAAATAACTAGTAGGGGAGAAGGGAGTGAGTGGCAGAGTGATGTTCTCCTCCTGGGTCTGGAATACTTCATAATTCAGCAGTCCATTCTGAAAAGTTAGAGAAGAGAACGACAAATCAGCACAGGTAACAAAACTCTCCAATGCTCGGAAACGTTCAATCACAGACAAAGCAGCTCACGCTGCAGCATCGTTTATAAGCACAAGTGGAGCGAGAAGCATGAACACTTGGCAACCATATCCGAATAACATAATTATTATTTTTATCAGGAAGAACACTGAAGCCCAAAGCAAAGCGCCAATGAGCTTGACAGTTGGTGGGTTGAGGTTTTTCACAATTTTCCAGTTTGTAAATGCACCAGTCAGGAGAGCAATCATCTGCTTCAGCTGGAAGATTTATTTGTAGCTTAAATTTTGCTTCCCACCAAAAACCTAACACCACTCTGTGTCTGAATCCTGTAGGTACTGTAGCTTACTGTTTCACTCTCAGTTTTCTAAAAATCCAAGTGCTGGAAGTGAGGCAGGCTCCACAGAAACACCACTGACCAAACTGGCCAGCCCGGTAACACTAACCAAAGCCGAAGGCAGCACCTGCACCAAACTTCTTGCTCAGCAGCTTCACAACAGGGTGAGCAGGTAGTGGTCCCTGCCTCTTCCTCCAAAGAGTGATGGAGGGAGAAAAGGAAATAGGCTCACATTCTGATCACATTCTATTGACACAGTGTTCTCCACTGACAATAGCACCAACTGGGCTGGGTGTTTTGTTACAAAATCAGGAGACCTCAAAATCGCGCTTGGGGTAGCGCAAAACACATGATATGGGGAAAGTACCAAAATAATTTTCATTAGACAAATTAAACAGGCCGACCATCTAATCTACAGCTGCTGGAACAACTGTACACATTTATATGTTACAATTTCTTCTCTCAATTCCTTCCATTCTAACCCAAGAAGACGCACAGAAAACCTGTCTTCAAGAGGCAGCATCCCCTCGACCCTGTACCAAATAGAAACGTTCTTCACGCCGACAGTAGACGCCGACTCTCAGGGGTTCAGCAGGTAGAGCTGACCTTATAAATCAAGTAACGTTAAAATTCGGTGCAGGGTGACTCTTCCAGTCTGAGCACAGGGAATCTCTCCCTTCCTGTCATCACCCCCACCCCATTCCTCCCCACAGCAAAAAAGCACAATGCTCTCTCTGAGTTCTAGAATGAGAAACAAGCCAAGTCATTCAATGAGGAAAACCCTCCTGCAAAGTCCCTGGCACTTAATTACCCATCTTCTGCTTTACTTCCAATCAAGAAGACTCGCTGTCTCACGTGGCAATCCTTCCTTAAATGGAGGAAATACACGCTTTCCAGTCATTTCCACAGTCTGAAACTAGTCCCTCCTTCCCAAGAAAGAACTTCAAATACAGAAAAGGACCTATTATCCTTCACTCCAACTTTTAGTCCAAACAAAATATCCCCAGTTCCCTAATGAGCTCCTATGTCGGACTAATGAAGGGTTCAGTGATACAGGAAAAGTGGAGAAACCAACAGAACCTTTTCTTTCTGGGCCCAATTTTAGCCCAAGAAGGAGCTCTAATAAGGTCAAGCTTGTGATAGATTAAAAAGGGCCACAGATGCTTTGCTACTCCCTCTTCCACCGAGGTGGGGTCTCATCCCCGCACAGTGACCCTGGGATTGGTCTGAGCCTTGCTTTGGCCAGTGGGAAATCAGAGACTGCAGGAGCGAGCAGAGGTCACGTGGAGCTTGCGTGACTGCTGTGCTGTCAGAAAGCTGGTCTAGACTCCTGAACACGAGAGGCCATTAGAGGAGAACCAACATGCTTCAAAAACACCCGGCAGACCAAAAAAAAAAAAAAAAAAAAAAAAAAAACACCCGGCAGCACCTGCCAGACACGTGAGTGAGTCCACGGAGGGACCATTCAGCCTCTCCTGTCATCCTCTGACTGCGGCTACACAAATACATCTAAGGAGACAAAAACCACCAGGTTAAACCACAAAAGGGTAAGAAATAGTTCATTGTTGTTTTAAGCCACGAGATTTGTGGTGCTTTGTTACACAACAGTAGATAACTGATACACTCCTTCTTCCGCTAAACATCTATCTTTCATTCTCAATGAAAAGAATCTCATATCCTTTATTCCTTCAAGGGGCCTAAAATCAACAGACACTAACCAGCAATGATGATGATGATACCGTTTTTGAGCAACCACATGAGGTGTCAGGCTCTATGCTAGATGATCTGTACAGACTATCTCTAATTCTCCAACCCACTCTATAAAGGAGATACTAACATCCCTATTTTACAGAGGAAGAAACTGAGGCAAAGGTAAGTAATTTTCTAAGGTTGCATGGCCATAAGTTTCCCTTCCCCACCTTCAAACCCTTGTTACTACAAGTCTGGCCTAGTTTTGTTCTGACTCAGGGAAAGAAGGTCAGACTTCATGCTTAGCTGGGAAGCAACAGGCAAGAGAGTAAAGTCTCCACTCCCCAGGGAGGAAGGAGCCCTGCATTCAAGTCTCTTTCCTGTGATTTTTAAAACACATATTATATAAAAACGTCCTCTTCAGTTGGAATTCTATAAGATTTCTAACAAATAAGTATATGCTTCTTGATGGTAATTATGCAGTAAAGCTTTAGCACACTCAAAAGTAGGTCACAAACTCCTTATGGAGGAAACCCACAGAATGAGATACTAGAAGCCCTCACGCATTAAGCAGACTGGTCCTCTCTGTTCTCTCTTTTTCTCCTTAATTTAAAAAAAGAAGTAACGGATGATCCCCTCCTGCACAAAAGTACAAGACCTCCCTCCCACGCCTGTCCCCCAGCCACTGCGTTTCCCCACCTAAAAGTGAAGACTGTCGCTAGCTTCCTGTACCTCCTTGCACAGATATTTTTAGCTACCCAAGCAAATAAGTATATGTGTACCCCCAGGGAGAGTTTCCTAAGCATTTACAATTACATCACAAGAAGCAGCCCAACTCTGCTGCAGGCCAACAGGAAAAAGTTAAAAAATACCAGGTTCAGCAAGAATGAAGAAACACACAGCAGGACAGCCTGATGTAATGTACACATGTGAGACAGCCTCCAGTCTTGACTCTGCCCTTCCTGAGTGGCAATGGGAAGAATACTGGCTCCACATTCATTAAGTAAGATTAAGGGTGGGAAGGGCTTGCACAGGGCATTTTTGTTTGTTTTTTGTTTTGCGGTACGTGGGCCTCTCACTGCTGTGGCCTCTCCCATTGCAGAGCCCAGGTTCCGGACGTGCAGGCTCAGCGGCCATGGCTCACGGGCCCAGCCGCTCCATGGCACGTGGGATCTTCCCAGACCGGGGCACGAACCCGTGTCCCCTGCATCGGCAGGCGGACTCTCAACCACGGCGCCACCAGGGAAGCCCTGCACAGGGCATTTTTAAAAAATAGCTCCAGGACTTCCCTGGAGGTCCAGTGGTTAACACTCTGCACTTCCCAGGCAGGGGGCCCGGGTTGGATCCCTGGTCGGGGAAATAAGATGCCACATGCCACGTGGTGTGGCCAAAAATAAAATAAAATAAAAAGTACTTTACATTAAAATAAATAAATAATAAAAAATAGATCCTCTCTCGATCCCTTACTTACGGTCCCTACTCTGTGGCACTTGGGCCACAACCATAGACGAGTGCCGAGGACAGGGGCAGAGATCAGAACCAGCTGTGAGCTCTGATCTTCTGCATCTACTACAGGCTTCTCCATAAGAGAAGTTCAAGGTAGGACCATTTTCACTCGTGACCGAAAACAGCAATGAGTTAATATTTCTCCTAAGTGTCTAGACTGGCTGGGCTCAGCTGGCAGGTCCTTCTGCTAATCTTGCCTGGGATCACTCAGGCAGCTGCTGTCATCTGCCAGCCTGACTACAGCTGAAGAGTCTACAGTGGCATCACCCACATGTCTGAGGCACTGATGCTGGCTGTTGGCTGGACCTCTTGCCACACGTGACCTCCAACCACTCAGTAATATAGTCTGCAGTTCATTATACGTGGTTGGAACATTCCAAGATGGCGAAGGGAAGTGGCCAGGCCTCTCAAGGCCCAGGACACAGAACGTGCAAATCACTTCTGCAACATTCTATGGGTCAAAGCAAGTCACAAGGTCAGCCCAGAACAAAAATGTGAGCAAATGGATTCTACCAGTTAAAAGGAGCCACAAAATATTGTAGCCATGTGCTTCAACCTAACATATATGTAGTCATGTATGTAGTGGGTATCTGTAGAATGACTACATGGATGGGGTAAATACATTTGTCTTCTCTGTCTGCCCATTATCTTGATTACTTTTATTTAACCATCAATTTATCATATATCACATCTCATTACAGAAGATACAAAAGAAATGACTATAATCTATGACTTGACTTGAAAACGCTTCCAACTTACTTGGAGAGAACAAGAGATACGTACTCACAAAAAGCTTGTCAATGTGAGAATTCAGCACAAATACAGGGACTTCCCTGGTGGTCCAGTGGGTTAGACTCCACGCTCCCAAAGCAGGGTGCCGAGGTTCCATCCCTGGTCGGGGAACTAGATCCCACATGCCACAACTAAAAGGTCCCGTGTGCCGCAACGAAGATCTTGCATGCCACAACTAAGATCCAGTGCAGCCAAATACACAAATAAATAGTAAAAAAAAAAAAAACCCCACAAACACAGGATGCACAGTTAGCAGACTTCACAGATAGAATGCCACACCTGCCAAATAAGGGCTATGAATAAGTACTGTGGTTGTTTAGAGAAGGGATGGATCAAGAAGGCCTGGAATGACCAAGTCAAAACCAGTCAGACAAGGCTCAGTCTAAGCTTTGTCTCGAAACATGGACAGGATGTCCTACATCAGTTATGGCACTTAATAGGGGGAAAAAGCCTAAGCAAGTGAGGGATGTGGAAACTTGTGAACGGTTGAGGGAAGAAGTGTGGCAACAGAGACAGTGAGATACCTCTGAGATGGGCAAGCATTATTACTCCCACTTTTTTTTTTTTTTTTTTGGCCGTGCAGCTTGCGGGATCTTAGTTCCCCGACCAGGGATTGAACCCAGGCCACGGCAGTGAATGTGCTGAGTCCTAACCACTGGACCGCCAGGGCATTCCCATTACTCCCACTTTGAAGATAAAGAAATGAAGCTTAGAAAGGTTAGGCTAAAAAAATTTTTAAAAAAAACAGGGGCTTCCCTGGTGGCGCAGTGGTTGAGAGTCCGCCTGCTGATGCAGGGGACACGGGTTCGTGCCCCGGTCCGGGAAGATCCCACATGCCCGTGAGCCATGGCTGCTGAGCCTGCGCGTCTGGAGCCTGTGCTCCGCAACGGGAGAGGCCACAACAGTGAGAGGCCCGCGTACCGCAAAAAAAAAAAAAAACAACAACAACCCTGCCCAAGATTTTAAAGCTAATAACTGTCGGGTGGTAACTGAAAATCAGATCTGCCTGGCCCCAAAGTTAGTATTATTTTTGTTATACTACAATACTATATACCACTGCCTCACTGAAAGTTCAAAGTATGGGTACTTAATAACTCAAACATGAAAATGTTAAAGTTATATGGGGCATGAGAAGTAGAGGATTAAGAAACAAGAAATCAAATTACAAAGCACTCAGGAAGCTTCAATAAAATAATATTCCATATCACAGCATCAAGTAGTACAATTTAAATTACCAGCACCAGTGAATCAATAAGCACATCAAACATTTCCCTGGAAAATATGTAGAAAGCAGGCATCATAATGACAAGCCAACCCCGAAAACTAGAAACGAGCGGAACCAATCCACAGTAGGCAAAAGCAGCTGTTTCTATCAATAAGACAACTTTTCTGCCTTATTCTCATTTGTATAATTACGATATGGTGTGAACCTTTCAAGACGCCCGGCCGTGCCCCGCCAGCAGCGATTCTCTCTCCTCCTTGGACATCCCACAGCCCACTCACTGGTAGCCACACAGTCACTCAGTGACCAGACCCTGGGCCAGCGGTGTGACAAGTGCCCCAGGCTAACTCCTGGAAAGCACAAAAGGTAAGACTTGGTCAAGGCCCTCAAGGAGGTCATTGCCTGGAAGAAGGACGAGACAGAAAAGCAGGCGGTGGTGGCGGTACACGGACAGGCCCTAAGCCGAGGGCCTGGACATGGTGCTACAGTGGCAGAGAAAGGAGAAGCGGCTGCCTGAGGGAATTCAGCGGGGCACTTCAGGATGGGCCCCTGCCACGCACACCAGGCAGATGCAGCACCCGCCCCCCCCCCTCCGGCTTTCACACGTCACTCCCCCAGTCACTCCTCACCCACTGCGGATGCGGCCTCCAGCCTCCCTGCCTCCTTCCCCAGCTCCTCTCATCTCCTGTAGCGGCTTCACCACCCCTCGGCTGACAACATCCGCTTCTTTCAGCCTTCTGTTCTAGGCCCCAGCAAGCCCTCCTGGCCTGGTCCTCAGTTCCCTGCCACGCCATCCTCCTTTCCCACCACAACTGCCCATCCCTCCAGCTCTTTTGTTCAAGTGCATTGCCTCAACCTCGTCGATTCCATGAACTCCTTCCCAGTCTCACCTTCCTTTGAGTCTGCATTAAATTCCACAGAGGTGTCAACAGCATGGAGCTACCCTCCACTCTCTCTCCCTCGGGAGTCATTGCCTAGTAATCCCGAACCCTGGGTGGACCAGACACACTGAAGCGGCTGCCTTCTCGGGCCTGCAGGGGTGACCGTGCGGAAGAGAAGACACACATACCCAACCAGGCTGGTTTTAAACTGATCTCAAACTTCAGAAAGCCCTTCGCCACCAGCAGCCTTCCAGCTCACGTTCTCTGGCAACTCTGCTTGCCTTTCTCTCCCAAAGAGCTTTCCCGGCTTCTCCGCAGACGCCCGTCTACCCGACCCTGCTGCTCCCTCCTGACCGGCTCACCTGCTGCTCGCTCAGTAAAGCAGGCAGGATGAGACACCTGGGACGGTCACCAGCGACCCGGGGCAGCCCCCTCCACCTGTTCAGCTGCCTGCTCTCCAGCATCTACCTGCAAGCTCCCCTCTGTTGGCTGACTCCCGGCAGCTGAGACACTTCCTCAAGGCCCCTGGAGCTCACAGGCCTTCCATCAGTGACACCAGGGACGGCTGAGCCCCTGTAAGCAGCTGTCTACACCCGCGAGCTGCACGGAGGCACTCCCTGTTCACCCTGCGGCCCTCCCCTCGGGCCCCCTGCCACCCATCCACTGCAGCCACCCTGGTCAGGAGCACGAGTGACGGCCCTGCTGGCAGACCTACTTCACTAACCCCGCCTCTCGGAGGCATCCCAAAACTGACCCCTCCTTCCTTCCCCAAAATTTCCCACAAACGAGCATGCCTTCCTGCTACTTCTCTGGCTGCACCTCCTCAAGTCTCTTTAACCATCTCTGCTCCTCTCCCAAAAATAATAAGCATGCATTTCCATGAATTTTTTAAATGCCTATAAAACCGATGCCTCCCAAATTTGAATGTCCGAGCCAAATATCTCTGAACACCAGTCACAGGCACGGGCCTCTTTTCGGTGCCAAACTCTTTACCACTTCGGGGCCTTATCTCTTGCTGTTCCTAATGCCTGAAACATTCTCCTTATGCCTGGGCTGGCCTGGCTGTCACTTCAGCTTCAAAGTCACCTCCTCAGCAAGCCCTTTAAAGACCACTCTAGGGGGTCGGTCCCTTGTCACTGCATCCTGTTCTCGTCAAAGCATTTATGACAAGTTGTAATTTATCACATGTTTGTTTACGTATTTGCTGTCTGACTTTCCCACAGGACTGTCAGTCTTATGAAAGAGGGGACCTTGCTTATCTTGTTCACCTAATGCCTACAACCATGCCTTGTACAAACATGGCACTCGAGAAATAGCTTTTGAATGAATGAAGTTTGCTTGAGTTGAAAATCAGAAGAAAACAGTCATTGGCAGTCATTAGTAGAGTTCAATTTCTTCTTGGGGAGTGGGAGGAATGCGGGGATAGGAAAAATGCAAAAAAGCATTTCAGATAAAAGGAATGTACAAATACATATGGACAAAACACAAAAAAGAACAGACTATGGCCTGTTCAAGGGAAAACAAGCCATTTGGAAAGGCCAGAGCACTGGTTCCCAACCTGCAAACACTATTGACCCCTGCCCCTGAGGTGAGAGGGTGGAGTGATTAAAGACTGTCTGAGAGGGACTTCCCTGGTGGCGCAGTGGTTAAGAATCTGCCTGCCAGTGCAGGGGACACGGGTTTGAGCCCTGGTCCAGGAAGATCCTGCATGCCGCGGAGCAACTAAGCCCACGCAACACAACTACTCAGCCTGTGCTCTAGAGCCTGCAAGCCACAACTACTGAGCTTGCGAGCTACAACTACTGAGCCCGTGTGCCACAACTACTGAAGCGCATGCACCTAGAGCCTGTGCTCCCCAACAAGAGAAGCCACCGCAATGAGAAGCCCGCGTGCCACAACGAAGAGTAGCCCCCGTCTGCTGCAACTAGAGAAATTCCACGCACAGCAACGAAGACCCAACACAGCCAAAAGTTAATTAATTATTTATTTAAAAAGTCTGTCTGAGAATTAGTGCAGACACAAGTCATGCATTACCCATGACCTAAGTATTCCTAGCCATATTTTCATACTTATGCAATGCAGCTATGAATCTTTAAATGCAAAAATAATGTAAAAAGTATTTCTAAATTCTTATTTTGAGTTTGAAAATTTTTCTCAATTAACAGATACCAGAAATTCCACTTACATAGAGCCCTGTGATGCTGAACACTAAAAAGAGTTCTTGGGACTTCCCTGGTGGTCCAGTGGTTAAGAATCCGCCTTCCAATGCAGGGGATGCGGGTTCGATCCCTGGTCAGGGAACTAAGATCCCACATGCTGTGGGGCAACTAAGCCTGTGCGCTCTACAGCCCATGCGCCACAACCAGAGAGCCTGCGGGCCATAACCACTGAGCCCGTGCATTCTAGAGCCTGCATGTCACAGCTAGAAAGAAGCCTGTGCACCGCAACGAAAGATCCTGCACGCCACAATGAAGATCCCTCGTGTCACAACTAAGACCTAACACAGACAAATAAACAAATAAATAATTTTTTTTTTAAAAAAGAGTTCTTATTCTCAGAAAGTCTGGCTCAGACCAGAAAGATTGAGCACAGACAAGGCCCAGCAGTCAACTTCCAGCACCAAAGGCCAACAGTGCTGTGGTCTCCAGGGAGCTCTGTACATGTCATCTTTGAAATGCAGAATCACGAGACTTCGGGTGGGCATACAATTATTTACCTTGGAGAGAGCATTAAAATCTGCAGTTCCTCAAGTTATCATAAGAATATTCTGCAATAGGGGGAAAAAGATCAGTTGAACTCCCTCTTCTCTCTATCATTCGCCTCAGTGTGAATAATAATTAACTACAGTGAAGTCATGACAAAAAAAACAACCATAATGTATGATGTAAATGCCCAAAAGTGAGTAACAGAAGAAAGTTCACTATATTAGAAGTTCAGGTCATATGAACAGAAATAAATCATTAACGTTGGTTAATTTCTGGTACTAAGATTACATATTTTTCTTTGTACTTTTCTGTATTTTCTAAATTTTTTCTATGATGAATATAGAAAATGTTACTTTTATAATTACAAAGAGAAAAGCATTATTCAAAAACCAGGCATTACCATTTCATAATGGAGGAAAATCTCCCTTTCAGTATTATGGAATATAATGTATAACTATCAGTGAAGTGTAAAATAAGAAGAAAGACTTAAATTCCCAAAAAGATGGAATTGGTGGATTAGTTACTTCCACAAATTATGTGGTAGGAAACTACACAATGGAAAACACAAATAAGTACCAAAAAAAAAAATACAGCTCCATATTACTGTATACATACTATAAAAAAATAATAGGAGAAAATAAATACACTGCATAAGTGCCAGATAAGTTATTCATTCATAATGGTTACTACTTGCCTTCACTAGTATTTTAATGAAGTAATTTCTTAAAAATCTTTCAGATATTTTAAATATTTTTTTCTTTGTGAACTATAAAAGTAGAACATAGTTTTAATTTTATTTTTGCTTCTCCTATGGCAGGTTTATAATAAGAAGAATTGCTTCTATTTTTATTCTACTCCTCAAAGATGAAACAACACGGACATACACTGAAAACTGCTGATGCATATTGATAGGTACATGAGAATTTGTTACACCATTCTCTTCACTTCTCTATGTGTTTAAAATTGTCTGGAACTTTTAAAAATCCAAAACACTTTTTAACTTCTTCAAAAGAATTGTAAAGTTTAAGTCTAGGTGGGGAAAAAAATACATAAAATACCTGCAAGAAAATTAGTAATTAACTAAACAAATAAGGATGTGAAACTGCATTAAATTGCATATACACAGTTACACATATAGCATATACAATGTATGACATTTATATACATATAGTATGATATAGCCCACATGTGAAAAAAATTACAGAAAAGAACAAAAATAGAGTATGTAAAAGATTAATAGGTAGCTTCTGAGTAACAGGTTTGAGAGCTTACCTCCTACTTCTTAATAATTTCCTCTACTCTTCATATTTTCTAAGAAGAAAAGAGACATTTTTAAAAGTCTTAAAAGAGAAGAGCAGTTACTTAATAACATTCATCTTATTCATTCAAGAACTGTGAAACCGGGGCTTCCCTGGTGGCGCAGTGGTTGAGAATCTGCCTGCTAATGCAGGTGACACGGGTTCGAGCCCTGGTCTGGGAGGATACCACATGCTGTGGTGCAACTGGCCCCGTGAGCCGCAACTACTAAGCCTGCACGTCTGGAGCCTGTGCTCCGCAACAAGAGAGGCCACGATAGGGAGAGGCCCGCGCACCGCGATGAAGAGTGGCCCCCTCTCGCCGCAATTAGAGAAAGCCCTCGCACAGAAACGAAGACCCAACACAGCCAAAAATAAATAAATAAAATTTTATATATATATATATAAAAGAACTGTGAAACCAAAACTAACTGACAACAAGGACACCTCCCTATTGACTGCTGACTTTTCTTCTCCTAATGATATACACAAGATGGATGTCAACGTCGGCATACCAAGCTGTTACATTTCCAAGGCAGTTACCCCAGACAGGAAAGAATAGTAATAATATAGATTATAGATTCCCAAGGAATGGTCTTACGTAAAAACAGGAGACCTCAGCAGGGAGCCAGCTTATTGGAGAAACAAGGCTCATCACAAACACTAACCAATAGGCTGGCTCCTCTAGAAAGAGGGGACCTAAATTTCCACTCAGGCTAGCAACATTTACTTCTGTTGTATTTTTCAGAGAGCTTCATTTACAGTTTCATAGCTGTGACCAGCTTTTCTTTCCGTTTGTTTACTATACCAATGGAAAACAGATCCTTAAACTTGAATGCCTCCTTAGTGATTTTTAGTAAATATAGCACATATCAATAAATTCTCCCTTTTAAAGTGTACGTACTGCCCCTAGGTTCAGATGCAGACGTAGAGAGACTTGAGGACACGGGGAGGGGGAAGGGTAAGCTGGGACAAAGTGATAGAGTGGCATGGACATATATACACTACCAAATGTAAAATAGCTAGTGGGAAGCAGCCGCATAGCACAGGGAGATCAGCTCGGTGCTTTGTGACCACCTAGAGGGGTGGGATAGGGAGGGTGGGAGAGAGACGCAAGAGCAAGGGGATATGGGGACATATGTATACGTATAGCTGATTCACTTTGTTATAAAGCAGAAACTAACACACCATTGTAAAGCAATTATACTCCAATAAAGATGTTAAAAAATAATAAAGTGTATATAATTCAGCGATTTTAAATATGTTCACAAAGTTGTGCACCCATCAGCACTACTTAATTCCAGAACATTTTTATCACCCCAGAATGAAGCCCCTATCATCCTTTAGCAGTCACTCTCCAACCCCCTCTCCCAAACCCATGAAAACCAATAATCTACTTTCTGATGGAATGGATCTGCCTACTCTGGACACTTCATATAAATGGTGTCATAAAATATGTGTCTTTCATATCTGGCTTCTTTCACTTAGCATACTATCTTCAAGGTTTACCCATCTCATAGCATGGATCAGTATTTCATTCCTTTTTATGGCTGAATAATATTCCATTGAATAGCTGTACCACAGTTTGTTCATACAGTTATCCGCTGATGGATATTTGGAATGTTTCTACTTTTTGGCTAGTATGAATAATGCTATAAACATTCCTGAACAAGTTTTGTGTGGGCAGGTTTCCAATTTTCTTTGATATACAAATAGGAGTGTTAACTAGAATACAGGATATAACTCTATGTTTAGGGTTTTGAAGAACTGCCAAACTGCTTTGCGAAGTGGCTACACCATTTTATATTCCCACAGCAGTATATGAGGGTTCCAATTTCTTTACATCTTCAGCAATACTTATGGTCCATCTTTTTTATCATAGCCATCCTAGAGGGTATGCAGTGGCATCTCACTGTGGCTTTGATGGGCATTTCCCTAACGACTCTGGGTGTTGGGCTTCTTTTCATGGACTTGTTGGCCAATTTGGACATCTTCTTTGGAGAAATGTCTAATCAAATTCTTTGCGGGACTTCCCTGGCAGACCAGTGGTTAAGACTTTGCGCTTCCAATGCAGGGGGTGCAGGTTCAATCCCTGTTCGGGGAACTAAGATCCCACATGCCACGTGGCGCGGCCAAAAAACAAAAAACACAAAAAAACCAAATTCTTTGCTTATGTTTTTAACTGGGTTGTCTTTATTGTTGATTGTATGAGTTTTTATATACTCTGGATAAAAGTTCTTTACCAGATAAATGATTTGCAAATATCTTCTCTCATTCTGTGGGGTGTGCTTTCATTTTCTTGATGGTGTCATTTGAAACATAAAGTTCTAAATTTTAATAAAGTCCAATTTGCCTATTTTTTTGTTGTTGTTGCTTGTGTTTTAGATGTCATACCTAAGGAACCACTGCCCATTTTACCACAATAAAAAAGAAAGAAAAGAAACTACTGCCTAATCTAAGGTCATGAAGATCGGCATCTACGTTTTCTTCTAAGAGTTTTACTGTTTCAGATCTTACATTTTGGTCTATGATTGAGTTCATTTATATATATGAGTGAGGAAAGGGTCCAAATTCATTCTTTTGCATGTGGATATCAACTTGTCCCAGCACCATTTGTTGAAAAGACTATTCCTCACTGAATTGTCTTTGCACTCTTGTCGAAAATCAATTGACTACAAATGTAAGGATTTATTTCTGGACTTACATTCTATTCCACTGATCTGTATGTCTACCCTACCCTTTGTGCCAGTACCAGACTGTCTTGATTACTGTAGCTTTGTAGTTAAGTTATTAAAGTCCTCCAACTTTGTTCTTCGTTTTCAAGATTGCTTTGACTGTTCAGGGTCCCTTGTATTTCCATATGAATATGAAGATCAGCCTGTCAACTTCTGCAGAATAGACAGCTGGGATTTTAATGGGGAGTATGTTGAATCAATTTGGGGAATAGTGCCATCTTAACAATACTAATACTAGGTCATTCGATCCAAGTACATAGGATGTCTTTCTATTTATTTAGATCTTTAATTTCTTTCAGTGATGTTGTATAGTTTCAGAATGTAAGTTTTACACTTCTTCGTTAACTTTATTCTAAGTTTTCTATTCTTATTGATGCTTTTATGAATGGAATTGTTTTCTTAGTTTCAATTTTGGATTATTCATTGCCAGTGTATAGGAATACAACTGATTTTTTTATATTGATCTTGTATCCTAAAACCTAGTTGAACTTATTAGCTCTAATTTTTTAAATTTATTTATTTATTTATTTTGGGGTGTGTTGGGTCTTCGTTTCTGTGTGAGGGCTTTCTCTAGTTGCGGCGAGCAGGGGCCACTCTTCATCACGGTGCGCGGGCCTCTCACCGTCGCGGCCTCTCTTGCTGCAGAGCACAGGCTCCATACGCGCAGGCTCAGTAGTTGTGGCTCACGGGCCTCATTGCTCCGCGGCATGTGGGATCTCCCCAGACCAGGGCTCGAACCCGTGTCCCCTGCATTGGCAGGCAGATTCTCAACCACTGCGCCACCAGGGAAGTCCCCTTGTGAGATGTTTCTTGATTGTTAATTAAATCTCTTTACTTGCTATTGGACTATTCAGATGTTTTATTTTTTCTTGAGTCAATCTCAGTAATGTCATTCTAGGAATGCATACACTTTATCTAGGTTGTCTAATTTGTTGGCATATAATTGTTCCTAGTATTCTCTCATATTCCTTTTTATTTCTGTAAGGTCAGTAGTAATGTCCTCTCTTTCATACCCTGATTTTATTAATTTGAGTCTTGTCCTTGTTTTTCTTGGTCAGACTAGCTTGACTAGCTTAAGGTTTGTCAATTTTGTTGATCTTTTCAATTTTTAATCTGTTGATTTTTGCTTTCTTCTCTATTTCATTTATTTCTAATTTAGTATTTATTTTTTCTTCCTTCTGCTTGCTTTTGGCTTAGTTTGCTCTCTTACCAGTTTCTTAAGATGGAAGTTTAGATTTACTGATTTAAGATCTTTCTTTTTTCATATAAGAATTTATAGCTATAAATTTCCCTCTGAGCACTGCTTTTACTGCATCCCCAAGGTTATGGTATGTTGTTTAATTTTGTGCATGGAGCATAATAGGTGCTAAATATTTATTGTTGAACAATGAATGAATGCCAGGGTTCTTCTTTTAATTGTGGAAAAACATACATAAAATTTACTATTTTAACCACTTTTAAGTGTACAGCTCAGTGGCATTAAATACATTCACATTACTGTGCAACCATTACCACCATGTTATGTTGTGTTTCTGTTTTCAGTCATCTCAGACTATTTTCTAATTTTCCTTGTGATTTCCTCTTTTACCCCGTTAGTGACTTAGGAGTGTGTTGGTTAATTTCCACATATTTGTGAATTTCCCAATTTCCCTCTGTTACTGATATCTAATTTCATTCCATTGTGGTCAGAGCACATTTGAATCATTTCCATCCTTTTAAATTTATTGAGTCTTGTTTTATGGCATAACATATAATCTATCCTAGAGAATGTTTCACATGCCCTTGAGAACAATGTGTATTCACTGTTATTGGCTGTGCTGTTCTATAGATATCTGTCCCTTAATGATTTAAAAGAGTCTATCTGCAACTAGATCACATTTAAGAAAAAAATTGCCAGTTATGGACATCTTAAATTTTTCATATTATCCCCCACTTTTATACTGACTACTTATTCCATATATATATTTATACATGTATATAAATAAAAATCAGGTCTCCCCTTTAAAAATAAAAATCTCAGTTTCTAGCACCATATTAAGGGCTGGTTTCTAAGAGTGAAATCTACTAAAAAGGTAAGCAGAAAAGAGCATATATACCCACACGAAAGATTTTCTAACAGGTTTCTGACACATAAAATCTCCAGACTTAGGTAAATAACAAGAGAGCAGAGCATTTGATATGTCATTTGATAGCATGACAGCTGACATGGCTATCCCAAATTTCCCAAGGGAGCTGGGTTACACCCAGTGGAAAAAAAGAAAACCTTATTAAGTACGGGTTATTCAATGTGAAGACAGAAGGTGTAAGAAGCTTGGGATATAAAAGCACAGAGTTTTTCTCTTTTACTGAATAAAGAAGTCAAGCTAAGAAGTACTGCAGCAGTGGTTTAAAATTTGGGTTTCATTTCAGCAATTTAAAATAAGCATAGGTACTTCACATTTGAAATAGCGCTTTCCAATGCACTAAGTGATTATAAAAATGCCACCTTCTTTATTCCCCAACAAAACCTCTGTAAGATCGTTACTTGTCATGCCTATTTCACAGATTCAGAAGCAAAGTAACTTCCAGCGTCCCACAACAAGTATGAAACAGAATCAATATTTGAACCTGGGCTTCTAATTCCAAATCCAGGGCTATTTGCACCAAGTCACAGCTGCTGCTTCTCACTAAGAATACACACAAGTCTCAGTACTTTAGACCTGAGTATATATAACTTAGGAAAAAGACCTACACAGGAAGGATATATCCACCACGCTTAATGTTCCCAAAATAAGAGCAGAAGAGCCTGAACAGAGAGAAGCAACCTGTCCTGGCACAGCACACATACTAAGCAGGGGTTCCAGAAACAAGGAACAAAGGAAGAGGAAGAACCATATGCACCCCAGAAGTAAACCTAGGAGAGCAATCAGCAATCGTTAGCTCAGAGAGCTCAGTATTTCCCACAGATGCCAAAGGGCTGATCAAAAATAGGAAAGAGAGAGAAGAAAAAGGGTAACATATAACCACTGGAGGAAACTAGGTGAATGGTGAAGAGAAACTCTCTGTGCTATTTTTGCCTCTTCTTGTGAATCTATAATTATGCCAAAATGAAAAGAGGAAAAAAGTGAAAAGATGTACATGATGTGGATAGGCTCCTGGTCCTAGTTTCCTAAAGTTCCTTAAATTCCTAATGTGCCAGCCAATCTGTCAATGAATTCCAGGTCCACTGGGGAGGGAAACACAAGTGAAGGATCTATTCCAACAGTACATCAAGGTACTTTCCTGGAAGATTAGCTACTTTTCTGATGACTCCTTAGTAGACAGAGAAAAAGGAAAGACTACAACGATGAAATAAACATAAGGTCACCCCTGGGTAAAGCTCTGTCTTAGGCATGCACTGCCATGAAAACACATGCTCTGCTACTGTCTCTCACGCCCAAATCGTTTCCCTTGCTTCTATTCCTTGCTCCAGAAAGATTCAGACTGAAGACGCAGAATCTGATGGACTGGAAACACTGAAAGCACAACTTCACATACGGCTTCCTACCCACCCACCATTCAACCAGATTTCAAGCATATAGACTTTAAATCTGTACTCTACTAAGCTTACACGTAACAGCTAGGGAAATTTTGCTATATTTCTCAGATCAACTATAACAGAACACTGCTATTACTACAATAACCTTTTTACATTCATATTTTATGGATTCAGGAAAAAAAATCCAAAAGAAAAGCACAAAAAGAGATCTGTGCCTTGCCTACATTAGTATGTACTGAACTGTACATACAGATGCTCGATTTCCAAACTGAGTTGTGACTACCTCAATATTTTTCCAACACTGACTTATTCCTACTCATCACTAACATGTTTTCTTTAAAATGCCTAAAAACCTAACTCTAGTCCTACATTTAGACAAAAAAAATCACTTAAGAATGTAATTGAGGACTTCCCTGGTGGCGCAGTGGTTAAGGATCCACCTGCCAATGCAGGGGCACAGGTTCGAGCCCTGGTCTAGGAAGATCCCACATGCCACGGAGCAACTAAGCCCGTGTGCCACAACTACTGAGCCTGCACTCTAAAGCCCGCGAGCCACAACTACTGAGCCCACGTGCCACAACTACTGAAGCCCACGCACCTAGAGCCTGTGCTCCGCAACAAGAGGAGTCACCACAATGAGAAGCCCATGCACTGCAACGAAGAGCAGCCCCCGCTCGCCGCAACTAGAGAAAGCCCATGTGCAGCAACAAAGACCCAATGCAGCCAAAAATTAATTAATTTTTAAAAAAGAATGTAATTGAATATAATCAAATACACATTTTAATACACTGCTGATGAGAATAAAATTCATAACTATCTAGGGCAATTTGGAAACCTCTATCAATAACCTTTAAATATGTCTTGATCCAACAGGTACAAATCTAAGAATTCATCTAAGGAAATAATTTGTTAAGTATTCTAAAATGTATATATCAAGTTGTTCACTGCAGCTGTTCGTGAAAAAGACTTTTAAATGAAAATAAATGTTCAAGAACAGGAAATTCGGAAAGAAATTACAGTACATCCAAACAGTAGCATACCATTCAATCATTGAAAACCAAAGTAAAAATGTGTTCTTATTGCCCTGGAAAAATACCTACAATCAGTTTAGTGAAAAAAGCAAACTAGAAAACTCCATGTTTCTGATGTCCTTTTTGTTAAAATAAAAAGTAGTCACTTATATTCTTGATACATAGAAAAAGTATGGAAAGAAACATACCAAAGCATTAACACTCTATTTTCTACAATGAAAATGTACTATTTATATAATTTTTACAAATACATGTTAAACCCAGAAATAAACCCACACACCTATAGTTAATTAATCTTCGACAAAAGAGGTAAGAATATACAATGGAGAAAAGACAGTCTCTTCAGCAAGTGGTGCTGGGAAAGCTGGAGAGCCGCATGTAAATCAATGAACTTTGAACACTCCCTCACACCATACATACAAACTAAAAACGGATTAGAGACTTAAATATAAGACATGACATCATAAAGCTCCTAGAAGAGAACATGGCAAAACGTTTTCTGACATAAATCGTAGCAATGTTTTCATAGGTCAGGCTTCCAAGACAACAGAAATAAAAACAAAAATAAACAAATGGGACCTAATCAAACTTACAAGCTTTTGCACAGCAAAGGAAACCATAAACAAAATGAAAAGACAACCTACAGAATGCGAGGAAATATCTGCAAACAATACGACCGACCGAAAGGGGTTAATATCCAAAATATACAAACAGCTCTTACAATAATAAAAAAACAAACAACCCAATCAAAAAACAGCCAGGGGCTTCCCTGGTGGCGCAGTGGTTGAGAGTCCGCCTAACGATGCAGGGGACGCGGGTTCGTGCCCCGGTCCGGGAAGATCCCACATGCCGCAGAGCGGCTGGGCCCGTGAGCCATGGCCGCTGAGCCTGCGCGTCCGGAGCCTGTGCTCCATAGCGGGAGAGGCCACGACAGTGAGAGGCCCGTGTACGGCAAAAAAAAAAAAAAAAAAAAAATCTGCCAGAAGACCTAAAGAGACATTTCTCCAGAGAAGACATAATGATGGCCAATAGGCACATGAAAAGATGCTCAATATCGCTAATTATTAGAGAAATGCAAATCAAAACTACAACGAGATATCACCTCACACCGGTCAGAATGACCATCACCAAAAAGTCTACAAATAATAAATGCTGGAGAGGATGTGGAGAAAACGGAACCCTCTTACAGTGCTGCTGGAAACGTAAACTGGTGCAGCCACTGTGGAAAACAGTATGGACGTTCCCTTAAAAACTAAAAATAGGGGCTTCCCTGGTGGCGCATTGGTTGAGAGTCCGCCTGCCGATGCAGGGGACACGGGTTCGTGGCCCGGTCCGGGGGGATCCCACATGCCGCGGAGCGGCTGGGCCCGTGCGCCATGGCTGCTGAGCCTGGGCGTCCAGAGCCTGTGCTCCGCGACGGGAGAGACCACAACAGTGAGAGGCCCGCGTACCGCAAAAAAAAAAAAAAAAAAACTAAAAATAGAGTTAACCATATGATCCAGCAATCCCACTCCTGGGCATATATTCAGAAAAGACAAAAACTCTAATTTGAAAAGACACATGCACCCCAATGTTCACAGCAGCACTGTTTACAATAGCCAAGGCGCGGAAGCAACCTAAATGTCCATCGACAGATGAATGGATAAAGAAGATGTGGTACATATATACAATGAAATACTACTCAGCCGAAAAAAGAATGAAATAATGCCATTTGCGGCAACACGGATGTACCTAGACATTCTCACACTAATTGAAGTAAGGCAGACAAAGAAAGACAAATATCATGATATCCCTTATATGTGGAATCTAAAATATGACACAAATGAACTTATTTACAAAACAGAAACAGACTCACAGACATAGAAAACAAACCTACGGTTACCAAAGGTGGGGTGGGGCAGGGATGAATTAGGAGTTTGGGATTAACAGACACACACTACTATATATAAAACAAACAGTAAGGACCTACTGTATAGCACAGGGAACTATATTAAATAGCCTGTAATAAACCATAATGAAAAGAATATGAAAAATATATGTGTAACTGTATCACTTTGCTGTACACCAGAAACTAACACAGCACTGTAAATCAACTATATTTCAATAAAAAATTTAAAAAGAAAAAAAAATGTTAAAAATAACAGTGTATAACTGATTCACTTTGTTATAAAGCAGAAACACACCACTGTAAAGCAATTATACTCCAATAAAGATGTTTAAAAAAATAAAATATAACAGTGGCCCTAACAGAGGAATGCTGCCAGCACGCACACGCACAGATTATCTGGAAGACCAGTCAAGAAGCTAGAAGCGGCGGCTGCCTCTGGGAATGGGATGTGGAGGAATGATAAAAAGGGTGGAGGAAGGCTTACATTTCACTCTCTATCCTTGGGCACCTTTTAAACTTTTTTAACCATGTACATACAGTATCTAGTCAAAGGAAATATACATTTCAAAACATTAAGATGTTCATATTCTTTCTAGTATAAGCATATTGCGTCCAATAAATACCAGAAAGTTATTTGTAAAGTCAAAAAGAACCATAATCCTGAAGCCACAGACTTCACCAGTTACTACAAAGAACCGAAAAACATTTTAAAAGCTAGTCATTCAGCAAATTGTCCGTCTCTAGTATACTCATCTCTAGCAGGCAGTGCTGGTAACACCTATAGGGAAGCAAAGTGTATTTCTGAAGCTCTTCCAGCCATGGAATTCCTGCAAAATCAAAGACAGGCAAAAAACAAAAACACACAAGTAATGAGAAGAAAAGTGCTCAATTAGTTTTTGATCACTGAACTACAGCCATGTTTTAATTCAAAAATAACACAAGACAGAGTCATACACGTCTACAAAGTTACTTTTAGGTCATACGCTTCTATAAAATTACATTTTTAAGTGTACTAACTACAGGATTCTCTTATCGCCGGCCGGGTTTTGTTAAAACCTCTAAGATGGGTAATTCGGCAATCTCTCAGAATTTTAATGACACATAACATTCAACCCAAAATGTCGACTTACAGGAATTCATTCATACACATGCAAAATAAATTATTATAGGATTATTCTTTATAGCATGGTTTTATAAATGCAAAAGACTGGAAAAAACTGAATGTCCCTTAGTAGAGGGCTGGGTAAATTATGGTATGCCATACAGCGGCATACTATTCAGCCATACTCTTCATTTTCAAAAAACTATGAAGAAGCCTTTAATGTATTGATACTGACATAGACTGATTTCCAAGATATATTAAGTAAAAAAAAAAAAAGCAAAAAGCAAAATTCAGTAGTCTACCATCTGTGCAAGAAAGGAGAGTGGGGGAAGACATATATATATATATATGCACTTTTTCATACATATAATTAATAACATTAGTGTCTCCAGGGAAAGGTAGATGGCAGACAGCAGAGGAGGGAACCTAATCTTTAAATTATGTGTATGTATTAACTGTTCAAAAAATAAATATTTTAAAATTTTTAATGCATTTAACTAGCAGTTCTATCTCTCCTTTCTAGGTAACTTAAACAAGATGAAAGGAACCTTCAGGCCCACAAGAATACCCCTGAGGTATGCTTTAAAAAAATTTTTACAGCCAATAATGCATGTAATAAGCTTGTGACTACAACAAAAATTACGCAAGTTTACTAATGCCATAACTATCCATACGCAATCTCAATAGCAACCAATTTCCCAAAAGCATAATGTCTAACCCCACCCCCAAAATTCCAAAACGGAATGACTGATCAGTTGATGATTCCAGTAAAATAGAAGAGTCTGGATTTTATTAAGGCCCAGGGTTCTCTGTGAGAGGTTAGTTTCAGCCTTCTCTCAGCTAGGGTGCTTTCTTGGCCCCTTCACAACATTAGACCGTGGGGTTAACATGGCCAAGAGTCAGGCTCCTTGTCCCCTGCCACAAGCTCGGTCTCCAGCCAACATAGCTCTCTCATAAATGGAAGGCAACAGCCAAGCCCCAGGGTGTACAGCCAGGGGGCTGTGGACCTGTTCAGGGCTTCACATCCTTCCGATGAAAACAGGAAGGGACACATCCTTCCCCACTGCCACATGAGAAGCCCTTCCCGCCTCAGCCTTCCACACTGAACTCAGCACACTCACCAGGGGACTCCTTGCTTGTCCCGCTTCCCTGGGGGCAGAGCTCTCTGGAAACAGGGCTGACAGCCCTGCTAGCTGTCCTCAGGCACACAGTGAAGTCTGTTGAAGATTCTCATCAGAGTACATAGTGCATTCTCTACTAATTACCCAGATACACCCCAGAAAAACTCTCTCATTTTAACAGCAGTGGTTTTCCTTAAGGGCTTTCAGTGTTTTGGGTCCATTTCTCATGAACACCTACGTACACACTTTCTGTGTCCCCTCCGGTCACCCACGCCACTCCAAAATAGATCTAGCAAGCAAATGACTACAAGGTGCGCCTCATCTTCCAGGGCTTAGTCACGCTTTCATGATTCCACAAAACCATTACTACACAGTTTGGCTAAACACTGTTACACTGTCTAAACAAATGCTTCTGTGGCAATTTCCGATTCCTACTCCAAATTCTGAAGTGAATGAGAGTAAGAAAAGCTTTTCCCATCGTGTTCCCTTTATAAACGCAGTCACAGGCCACAGGCAATGGCTACCAACAGGCGAGTTCAATCAGCAACAGGCTGAAGTAGCACCCCATCAGCCCGTATCACGAGCGTGGCAGGAGAGCATTTCCTTTGAAAGGGCCGCCCTCCTCAGAATGGGATCCTGTGTCTGGAGGGGGATCTATTAAGGGATAAAAATACTTCTTAAGTCAAACTTTTTAGACAAAGATATAGCCTTAGATTTAGATACATACCAGGCCCCAATTCTCCATAAATAAGGCCAGAGGTAGCAAAAGAAAACAGCATCTCTCCTTCTTACCTGCCCCCCCCACAATGAATAACCAGTATCTCATGATAAGTGTTTATAACAAGACGCTAAGGAATACCTACTTAGGAGTCAAAACCTACTGGGAAACAAAACACCAAAGGCCAACCTTTAAAATGAGCCTTCCCCTCCCTGATATCTGGATGGCAGATTACAAGATGGACTCCCAAGGGAGGTCTGATCACTTAGGACAAGTAACATTAGACCCTACTGAACACTAAAGAGTGTGATGGAGGGAAATCTGATAATACGGACCCAGAGAGAAAGATCAGATACTTGTCCACTAGTTAACTTTTCAGATTTCTAGGCAAAAGAAGATTTTCTAATGATACTTAATTCTCTCGTTAGAAAAGTAATATACACTCATTGTATACAAATTCAAAATAATTTTTGAAATTAAAAGCATTTGTCGGGACTTCCCTGGTGGCGCAGGGGTTAAGAATCCACCTGCCAATGCCGGGGACATGGGTTCGAGCCCTGGTCCGGGAAGATCCCACATGCCACAGAGCAACTAAGCCTGTGCACCACAACTACTGAGCCTGCACTCTACAGCCCGCGAGCCACAACGACTGAGCCCTTGTGCCACAACTACTGTAGCCCCCGCGCGCTAGAGCCCGTGCTCTGCAACAACGAGAAGCCACCACAATGAGAAACCCGTGCACTGCAACGAAGAGCAGCCCCCGCTCCCCGCAGCTAGAGAAAGCCCACGCGCAGCAACGAAGACCCAACACAGCCAAAAATAAATAAATGAATTTATTTTTTTAAAAAGAGCATCTGTCAAAAATGAAAAGGCAGGGTCCAGATATACAAAATCACACCTAAAACGAGTAAAATTCCCAATTTAAAACTCATCATAATCTTTTTTTTTTTTTTTTTTTTTTTGCGGTACGCGGGCCTCTCACTGTCGTGGCCTCTCCCGTTGCGGAGCATAGGCTCCGGACGCGCAGGCTCAGCGGCCATGGCTCACGGGCCCAGCCGCTCCGCAGCATGTGGGATCTTCCCGGACCGGGGCACGAACCCGTGTCCCCTGCATCAGCAGGCAGACTCTCAACCACTGCGCCACCAGGGAAGCCCTCATCATAATCTTAAATAACAAGTTAAAAATGCTTTAATCATCCATGAAATGAACACCATATTATGCAGCCTAACTGACATTTATCCATATAGCTAATGTCACATACAAAAAAATTTCTAAGGCATTTGAAAGGCACAATACTACCATCAATCCCCACATTTGGGAAAATGACTTAAAAGGACCTGAACTTAAACCCTTAAAGAACTTTATAATATACTGATCATTATTCTTTTAAGAATAATTTTCTGGGAATTCCTGGGCAGTCCAGTAGTTAAGACTTGGCCCTTTCACTGCAGTGGGCCCTGGCTCAGTCCCTGGTTGGGGAACTAAGATCCCACAAGCTGCGTGGTACAGCCCCACCTGCCCAGAAAAAAAAGAATAATTTTCTGCAATTACCCAAATGTATTCACAAAGATCTATGTTCAACTTCACAATTCAGTCAATAAAAGTTAAGCACATCACTTAACACAGTACTGGACTGGGCACTAGAGTGAATGGGGGACAAAACAAGGTGGGAAATTGAAAAACAGAGATATATAGTCTACTCTGAAGGTCCTTATCTATATCCGAACACAGGAGATTTAAAAGTAACTATACAAAATCTAAAGAAAGGGAACTCACATTCACTAAGTGTATCTTACACATCAAGTAGCAAAGCTGCAATACACAGGCAACATCCATGAATCCTGTCTCAAGGGAAGAAAACAAGGCAGGGTGGGAGGGTGTTGAGGTTGAGGAGGGCAGGCGGTGAAGTCAAAAACCCAAAGCAGGGCTTCCCCGGTGGCACAGTGGTTGAGAGTCCGCCTGCCGATGCAGGGGACACGGGTTCGTGCCCCGGTCCGGGAGGATCCCGCGTGCCGCGGAGCGGCTGGGCCCGTGAGCCATGGCTGCTGGGCCTGCGCGTCCGGAGCTTGTGCTCCGCAACGGGAGAGGCCACAGCGGTGAGAGGCCCGCGTACCACACAAAAAAAAAAACCCAAAGCAAAACATAAACGCCAACTGAGTGATACAGAAGGTAAGTACAGTCGTCATTAGTCTTCCACAAATGGTGCTGGGACAACTGGACGTCCACAAGCAAAACAACGAAGTTAGAGCCCTATCTCACACTATTTATACAAACTAACTCAAAATGGGTCAACAACCTCAATGGAAGAGCTAGATCTACAAAACTCTAAGAAGAAAACACGAGAGTAAATCGCCAAGACCTTAGATTTGGCAATAGGTCCTTAGACATAACACTAAAAGCATAAGCAGCAAAAGAAAAAATACATTAATTGAACTTCATCAAAATTAAAAACTTTTGTGCAGCAAAGAACATATGTTATCAAGAAAGTGAAAAGACAACCTATAGAATGAATGGGAGAAAATATCTGCAAATCATATATCTGATAAGAGTTTAATATTCAGAATATGTAAGAACTCCTAAAACTCAAAAACAAAAAGACACACAATCCAATTTAAAAATGGGCAAAGGACAACAACAAGGTCCTACTGTATTGCATAGGGAACTATATTCAATATCTTGTAATAAGCGATAATGGAAAAGTATATGAAAATATATATATGTATAACTGAATCACTTTGTTGTATACCAGAAACTCACACAACATTGTAAATTAACTATACTTCAATCTAAAAAAATAAAACGGGCAAAGGACTTGCACAGATATATGGATATTTCTCCAAAGAAGATCTACAAATGGCCAATGAGCACAAGAAAAGATGCTCAACATCTTAGTCATTAGGGAAATGCAAATCAAAACCACAGTGAGGGGCTTCCCCAGTGGCGCAGTGGTTGAGAGTCTGCCTGCCGATGCAGGGGACACGGGTTCGTGCCCTGGTCCGGGAAGATCCCACATGCCGCGGAGTGGCTGGGCCCGTGAGCCATGGCCACTAAGCCTGCGCATCCGGAGCTTGTGCTCCGCAGCGGGAGAGGCCACGACAGTGAGAGGCCCGCGTACAGCAAAAAAAAAAAAAAAAAAATCTGCCAGAAGACCTAAAGAGACATTTCTCCAGAGAAGACATAAAGATGGCCAATAGGCACATGAAAAGATGCTCAATATCGCTAATTATTAGAGAAATGCAAATCAAAACCACAGTGAGATACTACTTCACATCTACTAGGATGGCTATAATTTTAAAAAACAGAAACAAAGAGAAGATAACAAGTGTTGACAAGGATATGGAGAAGCTGAAACCCTTGTGCGATGCTGTTGGGAATGTAAAAATGTACAGCCACTGTGGAAAAAGCCTGGCAGTTCCTCAAAAAGCTAAACATGGAATTACCACATGATCCAGTAATTCTACTCCTAGGTATACACCTAGAATTGAAAAAAAGACTCAAACAGAAATTTGTAAACCCACATACATTACAGCATTAGTCACAACAGTCAGAAAGTGGAAACAACCCAAGTTCCATCAGCAGATAAAGGATAAATAAAATGTACAATATCCATACAACAGAATATTATTCAGCAATTAAAAAGGAATAACATTCTGACACAGGCTACAACATAAATGAACCTTGAAAACATTACGTTAAGTGAAATAAACCAGTCATAAAAGGACATATATTATTCCATTTATATGAAATATCTAGAATAGGCAAATTCACAGAACTAGAATATTAGAAGTTACCAGGGGCTGAGGAAGAGGGACGAACAGGGATTTACTGCTTAATAGTTACAGAGTTTCTGTTTGGGGTGATGGGAAAGAGTTGCAAGCAGATTGTGGTGACTGTTACCCAATGTGAATGTCATTAATGCCACTGAATTATATACTTAAAAATGGTTACAATGGCATATTTTATATTATATATATTTTACTACAATAAAAAGAAAAAAAAAACAGTTTCTATAAAGTCTTTAGGAGTCTGGATTGCCCAAGGGTAAGATTTCAAATCAGGGACTCAAATCCAAAATGGACTGTAGGCCCCCAGATCTGACTAACCCTCATGGAAACCTTAGTGGGAAGCTTGCATCTCTACATCCTTCCTGACCAGTGAAGAGGCCTCTCCAGATGCTGCCGGATGCTGGAAGCAGACTTTCCCCCAAGGCAGCCCAGTGACCTTCCATGCAGGAAGAATAACCTGTGCTGGAAAAAAACAGAGATAAGTGGAAAGGAAGGTGAAGAATCCAAGAGGCAAACTCTGCTACTCTGCAGCTGTGTGACCACGGACACATTACTCAAGCGCTCTAACGAAGCTTCTGGCTTCCTCTCGTTATGAAATGAAAACAGCATCTACCTTTAAACGTTGACATAAGAACTGACAAAAGTACTCCTACAGCACCCAGCCTAGTGCCTGGCAGATGGTGGGTGTTCAGTCTATGACGGCTGTTGCTATCGGGACGGGAGGTCTGTTTGCCACCCCAGAGGCAACCAAAGGCTGAGCAGGACATGGCTTGGATCTGGAGAATTCTATGACTTACCAGAACTTAAATAAAACGCAGACTTCAGAGAAGGAGCTGTTTCTATGCAGTTCAAACTCTTAGAAAGACTGGCTTATTGTTCACAGAATGAACCCAGCTACTCCACGTTAGAAGGGCGCGGCTACACAATTCACTCTCTCTGTACAACAGGCCTCTGTTTACAACAGAGCCCTGCCTTTACCAGCAGGAGAGACGTGCTCTGTGGAGAAGCGGAGCAGGAAATCAGCTTGGAGGTGGACCTGAGGCAGCTCTCCAATGCTGGTGGCCTCAGAATCACTTGGGAAACCTGTTAGACACAGATGCCTCACCCCCACCGCCAGACACTCTGATTGCTAAATATTTCAGGCAGGGCCCTTGAGCACAACTGTGTAAAGAAACAGTTGAAAAGGGAAGGCACGGAGATGTTACAAGACTACCTTCTGATGTTGGCAAACAGACCAGTCCGCCCCACAAAGTAAGACCTGCGTTTTCCTCCATACCTGTCAAAAACACACTAGCTTTGGCAATGCAGAGAGATCACCTGCAGGTGATATCCAATTCAACCTGCACGTTCTGCACCTCTCACAGGAACAAAAAGAACAACAAAAAAAATGACTTAAATCATATTACCAGAAGTTGGTAAAATTTTTGCCAAACACCCTTAAATTGCTTAGGAAGTTATTACCTTGTTCAACTTTTTGGTCAGCAATCAGGCAATATGTATCAAAAGTCACCCAATATTCTCACTTCTTAAAATTGATCTGAAGGAAACAACACAAAAGCAGCAAACTACATGCAAAAAAAAAAAAAAGCCACCGTTGTAGTATATATAATATCAAAAAAATAAAAGATAACGTGCCTGTCAAGGATCCCAGTTTACCAAAATTTGCCATATCAACTCAAATACGACAAAGCTATTAAAAATTTAAATGATGTGTACTATGTCATTACACGGAAACTATTCAAAAAACACGTAAGACCTAAAATTACTTACTACAAAGCATGGACATATGGACAACTTTAAAGGGTGACACATTAAGCAAAAATCTTGTGGGGGGGGATGGGTGAAGGGCATCAGAAGGTACAAACTTCCAGTTATAAATAAATAAGTCCTGGGGTTATAATGCACAGCATGATGACCACAGTTAATAGTACTGTGCTGCATATTTGAAAGGTGCTAAGAGAGTAGATCTTAGAAGTTCTCATCACAAGGAAAAAATTCTACAACTCTGTAGGGTGATGGATCTTGACTTAGCTGCGGTGATGACTTCACAATATACAAAAATATTGAATCATTACGTTGCAAACCTGGGAACTAATATACTGTTGTATGTCAATTCTACCTCAATAAATACAAAAAAAGGGACTTCCCTGGTGGAGCTGTGGTTAAGAATCCACCTGCCAATGCAGGGGACACCGGCTCGAGCCCCGGTCCAGGAGGATCCGACATGCCGCGGAGCAACTAAGCCCATGTACCACAACTACTGAGCCCGCGCTCTAGAGCCCACGAGCCACAACTACTGAAGCCCACACGCCTAGAGCCCGTGCTCCACAACAAGAGAAGCCACCGTGGGTTTCCCTGGTGGCGCAGTGGTTGAGAGTCCACCTGTCGATGCAGGGGAGACAGGTTCGTGCCCCGGTCCGGGAAGATCCCACATGCCGCAGAGCGGCTGGGCCCGTGAGCCATGGCCACTGAGCCTGCACATCCGGAGCCTGTGCTCCGCAACGGAAGAGGCCACAACAGTGAGGTCCGCGTACCGCAAAAAAAAAAAAAAGAGAGAGAAGCCACCGCAGTGAGAAGCCCATACACCACAACGAAGAGCAGCCCCCGCTCACTGCAACGAAGACCCAATGCAACCAAAAAGTACAAAATAGAAAAAAACTTTAATTTTTAAAATAGCGAGTCACATGAATGTTTAAAAATAAATGAAAAGACAAGACCTTGTGTTAGGACAGCTTGGCATGGGTTTTCCCCCTCTGGCCTCTCAACTTTTTGTATTATTGCCTATCACTGTAATAGGATTCTAAGTAAATTTAACTGATTCTGCTTGGAAAGTTAACTGGACAACCATTCTAGAGAGCTGCAAAGTGGATTCACTGACCTCAGCTATCCTGAACGAAGATAAACACACCCAAATGTGCCATGGTAACAAGATGGCCACGAGGCCAGTTCTAGGCTTTTTTTCAGAAAAAAATAAACCTTAACAGATATGGTAACTATTTTTTTATTTGAATTTTATTTTATTTTTTTATACAGCAGGTTCTTATTAGTTACCTATTTTATACCTATTAGTGTATAAATGTCAATCCCAATCTCCCAGTTCATCCCACCACCACCCGCCGCCCCCAGATATGGTAACTATTAATCTTAAATTTACATTTTTTAAAAGCAAGTATAAACACACTAAAAGAAAGGAGGAAATCTGGTTTGGCAGCTACTCATGTGGCAAAAGATCAGAGGACTTCGAACCACAACTTCAATATAAGGTAACAAACTCATGTAGCTAGGAGACAATTTACATGAAAACAACATTAGGCGAGAAACAGAAGGCCCAGTTCCCATCCTAGTTCTAGCATGTACTGGGATTTAACTTGCAGGTCTTGGGTTCTCATCTGTAAATTGATAGGATAATGATGGTATCTTCTCTGCCTACCTCACAGGATCTTGAAGGAAACAAAGATTATGAATGTACAAGTGCTTTGAAAATCCAGGGTTTGTTCCCTTGAATCTGGCTATTAGTATTATAAAGACGTTCATATACATGCAGCTACAAACAAGGGTAACCGTGTTTAGGAGGTACACTCCAAACCAGTAATAAGCAGATATGCCTCCCAAGGGGCCCAGGGTCTGGGGCCAGGCCTGTCCCTTTATCCTGATGTTCAAATCTTTCAGGAGAATCTATTTGTCTACTTCTTGGTCATTTATTTTAATTCGTAAAAGCAAATGTAATCACTGACAAAATTAATAGAGAATGTAGGATTCTCAAACTGGGTTTTTAAGAATTACCTGGGGATTGTTAAAACTATGGCTGCCCACAGGCTTCCCTGGTGGCACACTGGTTAAGAGTCCGCCTGCCAATGCAGGGGACACGGGTTCGAGCCCTGGTCCGAGAAGATCCCACACGCCACGCCACGGAGCAACTAAGCTCATGCGCCACAACTAGTGAGCCCGCACGCCTAGAGCCCGCGAGCCACAACTACTGAAGCCCGTGCGCCTAGAGCCCGTGCTCCGCAACAAGAGAAGCCACCACAATGAGAAGCCTGCGCACCGCCACGAAGAGTAGCCCCCGCTCGCCGCAACTAAAGAAAGCCTGCGTGTAGCGATGAAGACCCTACGCAGCCATAAATAAATAAACAAATAAATAAAAACTATGGCTGCCCAGACCCCATGCAGACTGAACTAACCAAAATCTCTGGGTGGCTGGGGATAAATAAGACCAGGCCATTTGTATTTTAAGAAGCTCTCCAAGTGATTCTGGTGACCTGATTACTGCTATTATTATTACGCTGTTATTAATATTAACCGCCACCATGAATACATGACAGGAATTCCATATACCCACTCAGTATACACGAGTCACTGTTCTCAGCATCTTACATATATTATCTCACTTAATCCTCACACAGTCCTATAAGTAGATACTACTATTAACACTGCCCTCCCTCCACCCTCCTTTTATAGAGGTAATCACTGAAATACAAAGAGATGATTTCACTGGCCCATGGCCCCAAGTCACAGGGCTAGTAAGTGGCAAAGCCAGAAAGCACAACAAAGTTTGAAAATCCCTGATACAGTTTCCTAACCTACAACAGTAACTGTATACTCTAGTCAGTATAAATAAATTCTGCTTTATTTCAAACATCGCATTTAAAGGACCCTAACAAAACCAAGTTGTCTCAAGAGAGAGTGGTGAAATCAGGTTAAACCATGAGGGGACAAAGGGTCTAGGGCTGTTTACATACTTCAGCACCAATCTGTAACTGTTTTGTCTGTCTTCTCTATTAGACGGTGAGTGAGCCCCTGAAGTGCAGGGACCAGGTATGTCTTTTCAGCTGTACCCTGGTGGTACAGTTGTACCCTGGTATCTAACTAAAGAAAGGGTTTAATAAATTAATCAATAAATCTAGAGAAGGCCTGATGACTGTCCTGGGAAATGAAAGGCTCTTTCATAGAAAAGAAACAGACGTGATTCATGTTGCTTCCGGGGGTACAACTAAGATCAACAGGTAAAAGGGGAGGGGCAGTTTTGGAGACAGTCTAAAATACCTTTCTAGCAACCAAGACCTGTCCAGAGACAGGAAAGTGTGCCTGCAGTTTGTGGCTAAAGACCAAAATATCGTAGATAAAAGGCAGGATGTGGGACTATGGGGCCTCTAAGAGCTCTTCCAAGGCTCAAGTTCTGTTACTCTAAGTTACGATACATTCCTTTATTCCTTCACACATTCTACAGTGACTAGTTACACCAGTGCAGTCGTCCAAGCACAGAGCTAGCACAAAGTGTTCTACAAACTCCCAGAACCCTGAAGGATCTAGAGAAAAGTAAATCACCGGAGTGAGTCTTCCAAGGAGGAAGATAATTGATACAACAGGGACGAGCAAGGAGGCAGGAGAAGTCCAGGCAAGAAACAAGAGAAAAGTAAACAAAGGTGTTATGGAAGCAATGCTACCCTTTGAACACATCTGAGCTACGTCTTTAGGGATCCTTGTGGGGAAGTGGACTGTGGCTGCCCTAAGAATCTGGGGAGGAAATGCATTCAGCATGGCAGTAATGGTCCGAGCATAAGGGAGGCGGGAAAGCCCTGGGGTGACGAAGACCCGGCTAGAAACAGTCAGGAAATTCTGGTGCTAAAAAGAAAAGGTTTTCAGAGGTCAGTCAGCCAAACACACACACTCTTTATGGATGCCGACCTGGTTGCACTGGGTAAAGAAAGCTTAGTTTACTTTCTTAAATTACATTTCACAAACCAAAGACTGAATCATCAGTGATTCTGTCTTTAAACATTTGTTAGTTTCTGCTACTGTCTATTCTTTCCACTGTTTGACAACCAGACTTGCAGTTATCAAAACTCTTATCAAAACTCAGCTCTGAGCGTAACATTTATGATCCCTTAAATGATTACAACATTTACCAACAGTACTATGAAATAAAAAGTATTATCTACCAATCTAAAAAACTAAAACTTTATAAGTAGAAGACTTAAGAATAAATGGAGTCTGAAAAAATTAATTTATGTCTCAGGTCCAAAAAACTATCTCACCCAATTTATAAACTGTGAGATTAATCCACCTAAAAAAGAATTAACAAGGGACTGAAGGAAAAAAATCTAAGATCCCAGACCAATGAACAAAATATAACACATCTGAATGATAAACTTAATGGTCTTCTGGCCATTCACTTCTCAACATCCCTGTCAAACTATTTTAGGATCTGAAATCTTGCTCTATAAAAAGCAAGTTCCCATCATCTGAACTACACTTAAGAGATTCTATCGCAGCAGTTACTGAAGCATAAAAAACCAAGCTTCAGATTTTTGCTTCCTGTTAGTATAAAAAAATGCCTACCTCTTTTACGTAAAGTTGAGTCTGTGGCCAAATTCCTGGCACACTAGGAGATCAAGGTTTTCAGTTCTAACACTGATTTAAGGTGCAAAGGCCTTTTCCCTACTTAATACCGCTTAAATTGTGACATGGAGATAAAATATATGACACCTCCACCACCAACAGTCTCTTCAAAGGATTTCTGACTCCGTTTAACCTTAGCTGGGAGAATATAAAACTACGGCTGAAAACTCAACAAAAATTAAAACTTTAGAAATCTGAAACTGCTACATGTTAGCTGATAAACTATGAATTACAGAAACTGAGATCTGAGTAACAATTGCCAAAAAAGGTGCAATTACACAATCTTACAAAAATGGATAAACAAACAGCTCACCAAAATTTAAATCTTTCTTAGCAAATGGAGAAGATAAATAATGTTCAGTAACTCTGGAATACTGTGGTGTAGTTTTTCTTATCTGTATGGTCTCTGCAGCAATGTTACTACTCTCCACTGCTCCCTTTGCTTTGGATGAGCAAAGGGAGCCCACGGTCCAGGATTCCTCATATCAAGGGCACGGCAAATGTCACAATAATAGTAATAAAAGCAAAAATTTCTAAAGCCATCATTTATACCGGACTCTGGCCCCCGAATAGGGTGCAAGGCACATGGCAGCAGGCAACTATTTCTCGCTTCTGATTCTTCTGCATCACTGCCTCCCAAAGGACTAGAGAATCTAAAGCTCTGGACGCCACATCTACAAATCAAAGTACCATGTTTAAAGAGCTCACAGGTTCTACGGATGGTCAGCAGTTAATGAACGAACCCCAAGACAGAGAAACTCACCCAGATGCAACAAAACACGCTTCAAGTCTCCATCTAATTTTTGTTTTTAATTTTTGGAGTAAAAACAAGTATTAAAAATTATGTAATAAGTGAGACTCTGGAGAACCCCAGACTCATCCGAGCGGCTCGGAAAACGGGAAAGTAAGATGCGATTAGCTCCATTGTAGCCAACCAGGCTAACGTGCAAGAGCACACACTCCTCTCCGTCAGAGCGTCCCTGCCAATACCGAAGAACAACAAAGGCAAGTTGAGGAGGCTGCACAAGGCTTAACTCAGCACTTGTCCGCTTTGCCAGCCTCCGAAGAAGCTCGCTACGGGCCCAGGAACCGCGGGCTCCCTGCGCATTTGGCCCGGCCAGCGCTCGGCTTTGTCTGGCCCGCCTGGACCCGTTTCGTTCCCCCCGGATCTTCCTCCACACCCATCACTCGCCCGTGACTATAGTTGTGGTGGGTTTCTCCCCCTCGCCCCCTCCCCTCGCGAAACCCGCTCTTTTCAAACGCGGCTTCGCCCACCCGGCCTGGGAGACTCGGGTCGGGAAGGGGGCCCGGGGTGGGGTCCGGGAGAGGAGAAGAGAGGGGGACACACAAAGCCGGACTCACCCCACAGCCGCCCCCCTCCCTCTGCAAAGCAGCCTGGGATCAGCGACCTGCGGGCTGGATAAACAGCCCTCCCCTCCCGCTCCCCGCCCGGCTCCCACCTAAGGGCCGCCCCCTCCCCCCAAAGTGCACCCAAGAGCGGATGACAGCGCTGGACCTCACCCCCACCCAGCCTCGGCGCTCACCACCGCGAGGGGGGGCTGGGGCCTGGAAGGGCTGGGGTCTACACATCCTCGCCCTAACCGGGAACTTACAGCCGTATTAGTCGCTCCTGTTGCCCCTGCAGACCAGACGGCCGCCGCCTTCTCCTCCACCCCAATGAGGTTAAGCGCTTGGTGCGGGGATTAAAAAAAAAAAAAAAAAAATTAGAAGCCCAGAGCGCCTGCGTAGTGCGGTCTCTCTTTTTTCCCCTTACCGCCACGACCCGGCTAGACCATAGAGAGTGTAAACCGAGACCAGAGAGGCGCCTGCTTCTCTATGGTAACGCCCCCGCGCAGGCGCTGCCCTGGCTGCGCCGGGCTTCGGGACCTGCGAGTCCTAGGAGCTTTTGCCTCCTTGGAGAACGTCAATTGGCCCTGATGGGGACCCGTAGGGAAAAGTTCTTTAAGGAAAGGGGGGCCAGAATGGAGTTGGGCCCCCCCACGAGGAGTTGCGGCAAAACTCAGGCAAGGCGGGGAGGGTCGGATCTAAGCGGCCATGGCAGTAGGGCACCAGAAAGCAGGGAGCGTAGAGCTCAGGAGGAACCAAGAAAGCCTGGGTAAAAGTCGTCCAGCCGGAACTTCCTCCGGTGGGGGCGGGGGGTGTCTAATACCTGAAGGAACCGGCCTTTCACTTCTGGGTTACGCGCGTCGCGCCCCGGCCGGGCGTCCGGGACGAAAGAAATTGTGCCTTGCGACTTCCCGTACCTCGGCTCACCCTTTCACTCTCGAGGAGGCGCGGGCGCTGGAGCCGGAAGCACACCTTTTTAACGGTTCTTTTCCCTTTTTGAAGCCGAGCCAGCTCCGTGGAGGCCTCGGAGACCCTTGAGACTTTCTTCCTCCAGCAGCTGCACAGATGAGGCTGCTTGTGACCACCCGTCGCGTTGCTTTTGGAAGACGTGTGGGAGAGTGTCTCGGAGCTTTTAAGCAAAAGCTGTGCAAGTTACAGGGCTCCCTTGGAGGACTCCGGAGGACCCACAGTCGTTCCGCCTCTGGCCCCTGCGCTCGCGAGTAATTTGACGTTGAAAGCTTTCGTGAGATTACACACTGCTCCGTGGAAACGACTCTTAAAGTGGGAATTGGCTTCCCTCCGTCTCGATTCTTGTATCGGAGCTCCTGCTAGTGGGGGTGTCGTGTGTTGAGGGACCTGTGAGATCCTACAGCTGATAGTCGGGGGCTTAGATGTTGTGGTTGGAGACACCCAGCTAAAACAAAGCCCCGTGTAGACTCCTCTGTGGAGTGCAGGGAAGGCAGCGGACTGTAGTCTGAAGGAGTAGCGATGACAAGGAGGATGTGGCTCCTGGTTGGATCTAGAAAAGGGGACATCTTTGGGGCGAAAGCACAAGCGGCCTTTTGAAAATGAATGGGTGATGATGAAAGAGCATTCCAGAGAAGATTGCGTGGAGCAAGGGCTCAAGAGGAAGTGGGTATCATACTGGGAGTACAATGAAGAGAGCAGTCTAACTGAAATGGGGAAAGAAAGAAAAAAAAAGGACAAGTGAAAAGTAAGGTTCAATAAATAGGATGGGGAATTGTAAATTTTTTTTTTTTTTTTTTTTTTTGCGGTACGCGGTCCTCTTAGTGTTGTGGCCTCTCCCGTTGCGGAGCACAGGCTCCAGACGCGCAGGTTCAGCGGCCATGGCTCACGGACTCAGCCGCTCCGCGGCATGTGGGATCTTCCCGGATCGGGGCACGAACCCATGTGCCCTGCATCGGCACGCGGACTCTCAACCACTGCGCCACCAGGGAAGCCCGAGCCACAGCTATTGAAGCCCACATGCCTAGAGCCCGTGCTCTGCAACAAGAGAAGCCACCGCATTGAGAAGCCCGCGCACCTCAACGAAGAGTAGGCTCCGCTCACCACAACTAGAGAAAGCCCGTGCACTGCAACGAAGTCCCAACACAGCCAAAAATAAATAAATAAATAAAAAGACAGTGGTAGGAACAGACGTGGAGAGAGGGGGCGATAGGTAATTTGGAGGAGGAGTTTGGTTCAAGGGTGGGGGGCAGAAAAGTGGGGTAAAACTTCAAGCAATAGGTAGGGTCAAAAGAGTAGTTTCTAATTATTTACATCCACAAATATTTTAGTATTTCTAAAAGATAATATTTTTTTAATAAATATAACCTCAAGGCCATTATCACACTTGAAAAATTAACAGTACAGTCGTCCCTCGGTATCCATGGGGGATTGGTTCCAGAACCTGCAGCAGATACCAAAATTCACATGTGCTCAAGTCCCACAGTCAGCCCTCTGAATCCAAGGTTCCACATCTGTGGATTTAACCAACCTCAGATCGTATACTACTGTATGTATTTACTGAAAAAAATCCACGTGTAAATGGACCCACGCAGTTCAACTGTAATAACTAGTATTATCACTACCCTGTCAATCTTCAAATTTCCCTAATTATCTCATAATTTTTTTGCTACCAGATGGATTGAGGTATAATTAGTATACCATACAGTTCACCCATTTAAAGTAATGCATTCAAAGGGTTACACAATCATCACCACAGTACAGTTTAGAACATTTTCATCACTCCAAAAAGAAACCCTATGCTCATTAGTAGTCACTACCCAGCCCTAGGCAACCACTGATCAACTTTTTGTCTATAGACTGGCCTATTCTGAACATTTTATGTAAATGGAATCATGCAGTATATGGCTGGCTTCTTAAGCATGTTTTGAAGGTTCATCTATACTGTAGCATGTAACATTACTTCATTCCTTTTTATCGTCAAATAAAATTCTATTTTTATATATATATATATATATATGTGCCACATTTTGTTTATCCATTCATTAGCTGATGGACATTAAGTTGTTTCAAACCACTTTTTTGGCTATTATACATAATGGCATTCTGAACATTTTATTATAAGATTTTGTGTGGGCATGACATAAATTGTAGCAATGTTTTCTTAGGTCAGTCTCCCAAGGCAACAGAAATAAAAGCAAAAATAAGCAAATGGGACCTAATCAAATGTAAAAGCCTTTTGCACAGCAAAGGAAACCATAAACAAAACAAGAAGACAACCTATGGAGTGGAGAAAATATTTGCAAACCATGCAGCCAACAAGGGCTTAATTTCCAAAATATACAAACACCTTACACAATTCAATAACAAACAAACAACCCGATCAAAAAATGAGCAGAAGACCTAAATAGACATTTCTCCAAAGAAGACCTACAGATGGCCAAGAGGTACATGATAAGATGCTCAATATCACTAATTATTAGGGAAATGCAAATCAAAACTACAATGAGGTATCACCTCACACTGGTCAGAATGGTCATCATAAAAAGTCTACAAATAATAAATGCTGGAGAGGGTATGGAGAAAAGGGAACCCTCCTACACTGTTAGCGGGAATGTGAATTGGTGCAGCCACTATGGAGAACAGTATGGAGGTTCCTCAGAAAACTAAAAATAGAACTACCATATGACTCAGCAATCCCACTCCTGGGCATATACCTGGAGAAAACTCTAATTCAAAAAGATACTTTCACCCCAATGTTCATTGCAGCACTATTTACAATAGCCAACATGGAAGCAACCTAAATGTCCATCAACAGATGAATAGATAAAGACGATAAAAAAGAATGAAAAAAAAAAGAATGAAATAATTCCATTTGCAGCAACATGGATGGGATGGACCTAGACATTCTCATACTAAGTAAACCAAGTCAGACAGAGAAAGACAAATCACATATGATATCACCTATATGTGGAATCTAAAATATGATACAAATGAACTTATTTACAAAACAGAAACAGACTCACATAGAAAACAAACTTATGGTTACCAAAGGGGAAAGGGAGTTGGGGAGGGATAAGTTAGAAGTTTAAGATTATCAGATACAAACTACTGTATATAAAATATAAAAACAGCATGGCCCTATTGTATAGCACAGGGAATTATATTCAATATCCTGTAATAAACCATAATGGAAAAGAATATATATAAAACTAAATCAGTTTGCTGTACACTAGAAACTAACACAATGTCGTAAATCAACTATACTTCAATAAAAAACTAAAATGTTTCCCAACCAGTGATCGAACCCATGCCCCCTGCATAGGAAGCTCAGCGTCTTAACCACTGGACCGCCAGGGAAGTCCCCCACTGTGGTTTTGATTTTCATTTACCTAATGACTAGTGATGTCAAGCGTCTTTTCATATGCTTATTTGCCAACTTGGATCTCTCATCAGAGAAATGTCTATTCAGATCTTTGTCCATTTTTTAATTGTGTTGTCTTTTTTTGGCCAGGCAGCTTGCGGAATACTAGTTCCCCAGTCAGGGATTGAACCTGGGCCCCCTGCAGTGGCAGTGTGGAGTCCTAACCACTGGACCACCAGGGAATGTCTGTGTTGTCTTTTTTATTATTGAGTTGTAAAAGTTCTTTATATATTCTCAATTTAAGTCCTTTATCATATATATGATTTGCAAATATTTTCTCCCATTCAGTGGGTCGCCTTTTCACTTTCTTGATAATGCCCTTCAAAGCACAAAAGTTTTTAATTTTGATGTCCAATTTATCTATTTTTTTTCTTTCTCACTTTGTATTTGGTATCTAAGAAACCATTGTATAATCCTACATTTTCTTCCTAGAGTCTTACACTTTGGGCTCTTACATTTAGGCATTGACCCATTTTGAGTCAATTTTTATATATGGTATAAAGCAGGGGTCCAACTTCATTCTTTTGCATGTACCTATTCAGTTGTCCCAGCACCATTTGTTAAAAAACCTATTCTTCCTCCATTGAATTGTCTTGGCACCCTTATCAAAAACCAGTTGGCCATAAATGTGTGGGTTTATTTCTGGACTGTAAATTCTATTCCACTGACGTGTGTATTCTTATGCCAGTATTACACTGTTTTGATTACTGTAGGTTTGTAGTAATTTTTTGAAATTGGGCAATGTAAGCCCTTCAACTTTATTTTTCTTTGGATTGTTTTGGCTATTTGGGGGTTCCTTGATTTTCCATATGAATTTTGCTATCAGCCTGTCCATTTCTGAAAAACAAAAGGCAGTCATAATTTTGGTAAGAATTGCATTGACTCTGTAGAGCAGTTTGGAGAGTATTGCCACTTAATATTGAGTCTTCTGATTCATGAGCATGGACTATCTTTCCATTTATTTAGATCATTTTTATTACTTTCATCCATGTGTAGTTTTCATAGTACAACTTCTGCAATTCATTTGCAGAATGTCTATTCCTGTATTTTTTGATGCTATTATAAATGGAATTGTTTTCTTAATTTCATTTTCAGAATGTTCATTGCAAGTGTATAGAAATATAATTAACTTTCGCATATCGATCTTGTATCCTGCAACCTTGCTGAACTCATTTATTAGTTTTGCAGTGGCTTCCTTGGCATTTTCTGTATACAAAATCATGTCATCTGCAAATAGGGATTCTTTCTGATTCTTCCTTTCCAAACTGGATCCCTTTTATTTCACTTTCTTGTCTAATTTTCCAGCTAGAACCTCTGGTACAATGTTGAACAGAAGTGGTGAGAGTGGACATCCTTGTCTTATTCACGAACCTAGGGAGAAAACATTCAGTCTTTCACTATTAAATATGATGTTAGCTGTGGGTTTTTCATATATGGCCATTATCAGATTGAGGATGGTCTCTTTTCTTCCTAGTTTGTCAAGTATTTTATCATTATCCTTAAAGACTTTTGGATCTTAACAAGTCCATTTTCTGTGTCTATTTTGATGATCATGTGGTTTTTGTCCTTTATTAAGTATTGTGTATTACATTGATTTTCAAATGTCAAAACAACCTAGGATAAATTCGTGGGATAAATCCCACTTGGTCATGGTATGTAATCCTTTTAATATGTTGCTGAATTTTTATTTGCTAGTATGTTGTTGAAGACTTTTGCATCTATATTCATAAGATGTATTGGTCTCTAATTTTCTTGTGATGTCTTTGTTTTGGGTACCAGGGTAACACTGGCCACACAGAATGAGTTGAGCTGGGAAGTATTCCCTCCTTATTTTTTTAGAAGAGTTTATAAAATATTGCTATTTATTCTTTTTTTAATGTTTCATAAAATTCACTAGTGAAGCTGTCTGGGCCTTAGCTTTTCTTTGCAGGTAGTTTTGTTTTGTTATTTTATTACTAATTCAATCTCTTTACTTGTTATGTCTGTTCAGATTTTCTATTTCCTCTTAAATTTCAATTTCAATAGTTTGTGTCCTTCTAGGAATGTATCTGTCTCATCTAAATTATCTAATTTGTTGGCATTCAGTTGTTCATAAAGTTCTCTTATGATCCTTTTTATTTCTGTAAGGTTGGTATTAATGTACCTGTGTCTTTTTTTTTTTTCTTTTTAACAGTTTGTTCAAGTCAGGATCCAAAAACAATGCCAATACATCGCATTTGACTTATTTGTCTTCTCAGGTCTTTTTTATTTTTTAAATATTTATTTATTTATTTATTGGTCTTAGTTGCAGCATGCAGGATCTTTAGTTGGGGCATGTGAACTCTTAGTTGCAGCATGCATGCAGGATCTAGTTCCCTGACCAGGGATGGAACCTGGGCCGCCTGCATTTGGGCACTCAGAGTCTTACCCACTGGACCACCAGGGAAGTCCCTCTCAGGTCTTTTTAATATGTAGATTCCCCCCCCCCAATCTTACTTTTTCTTGGTACTTATTTACTGAAGAAGCCAAGTTATTTGTCCTGTTGGTTTCCCACATTCTAGATTTTTCTGATTATATTCCTGGAAGTCTGTAACATATTCTTCTACCTCCTAGATATTTGATAGTGGTGTATGCTTTATTCTTTTTTTTTAATATTTATTTATTTATTTGGCTGCTCCAGATCTTATTTGCAGCATGTGGGATCTTGTTCCCCAACCAAGGATTGAACCCAGGCCCCCTGCTTTGGGAGCGCAGAGTCTTAACCACTGGACCACCAGGGAAGTCCCCTATGCTTTATCCTGATTCAGATTTGAATTTCTTGGTAACTACTTCATACATCCAAACCATGAGGCACATCACTGCCAATAGTCTCTTTTTGTGACGTTGGCAGTCATGGGTGACCATTGCCTAGGTTCGTTATCACATTTGGAATAGTCCGATAGAAGACAGACTAAGGAAGGCAAAATAAGGGAGCACCTGTTGATCCGGAGTATGTGGGATCATTTGGAAGTTCTCTTTTGATGTTCATGAGCACGACATTCTACACTGTTTTTAGAACCTTGGAGTCAGGAGATGAGATCTACTCCCAGCTCTGCCACAAACTGGCTGAGCTTCCTTAGCAAGTCATCTTACCTCTTCAGGCCTCAGTTTTCCTATCTATATAATGGGGCCATAAACTGTATAGGACCGCTCAAGTTTCTTGCTATTCTCACATTCTCTGACTAAACACTTAAGTAGTGGACTTAATCTCTACCAAATATCATTTGGGTGGGTTAAAAAGGATCTGCTGACATTATATTATTCTTCCCCTCTCATACCAAGCATGTTCATTTCAAAACCAGACTTCAGGGACTTCCCTGGCTGTCCAGTGGTTAAGACTCTGTGCTTCCACTGCAGGGGGCCTGCGTTCAATCCTCGGCTGGGGAACTAAGATCCCGCATGCCGCTCAGTGTAGCCAACAAAACAAAACAAAACAAAAAGCCAGTGTTCATTGGGACTTCCCTGGTGGTCCAGTGGTTAAGAATCCATCTTGCAATGCAGGGGACCCCAGTTCGAAATCTGGTCCATGAACTAAGATCCCATGTGCCACTAGGCAACTAAGCCCGTGCACCACAACGAAAGATCCGCGTGCCACAACTGATGAGCCGGAGTTCATCAATCATTAAATCCAGTCCTGTACCTAACAAAGATGGTTATAAGCGTTGTGAGAACAGGGAGATGATGCCGAAAGCCTCAGCTCCTGGATTTTAGTTCTGGCTCTCAGCTGGTCGCATTCTCTCTTAGGGTCCCATCACAGAGGAAAAGATTGCACTAGTGGTCTCTGAAGCCCTACAAGCTGTATGACTGCAAGTCTTCTCTTGATTTTTTTCCCCACAGTTTTGAGGATGACGTTTTTATTAATATCTTCAGCCCTACCTGTTTTTATCTGCTTTCTGGTATGTTTTACTTAGCAACTGGTTGATAGGTGCCTAGACATCAGCACATGTAGGCAGTTCAGCTTGGGCATAGAAAACTTTCTGGAAGCAAACACATCAAAATATTAGCAAGTGATTATCTCTGGGCAGTAAAATTACTGCTCGCTTTTTTAAACATATGACTGTATTCTTCATTTTATTGTATAAACATGTATTTTTGTAAATTTTAGAAAGTCATTCTTAAAGGATTTGATAGCATGCCCTAACAAACAGAAATCACTAAACTCTGGGTGAGAAGATTTCTTTCTCTTTCCTATGACTCAGTTAGGCAGTATCTTCCAGCCTAGGTTAGCCTAAATACTTTAGTAATAGCTACTTACATCTAATTAGATAGCTTTACTTAACCTTCTTCAATAATCTCAGTGAAAAAGAAAGTATCTCATGCCTCCAGAAATTAAAATTCAGGAAGAATAGCAGCAATATATACTATCCACACGGGTGTCGTATCCCATACAGAATCTGGATTTGCACTACTTGGGGAAGAGTAGTCTCTTTGCTAGAGAAGTGCTGTGTTTTATAGAAATGTGTAGACGAAGGCGGGGTGTGTCTTTTGTATGGATGAAAACAGGAGATTGGAAACAACTTTGCTCAATCCTGTTGGTAACCCCTCCCTGGGGTGCAATTACGCTCATTACTTGACCTACCGGTAACGCATCACCCACTGAAGGAGGCAATGCCGGTGTCTGGCTTACCTCTCATGGGTTTCCTCACCTGGCAATGTGTTCTGCTGCCAGTGTCCCCTCTTGAAACACATAGTGGCAGTTACTGGAGAACTGGTAGAATCAGGGGTTCCCTCATAGCTGTCAGCTCACTGTGTGAGCCAGACAAGTCACGTAGCCTAGTCCCAAGCACCCAATTCACTTCACCTTTAATGGAGAGGATACTTCTAGTTTCCAAAGTTGTCACAACTAGTGCAGCTGATATTACAAAAGCCCACTTCTCTGGGAATTCCCTGGCGTTCCAGAGGTTAGGACTCGGCGCTTTCACTGCAGGGGGCCAGGTTCGATCCCTGGTGGGGGAACTAAGATCCTGCAAGCTGTGTGACACAGCCACAAAACAAAGCAAAATAAAATAAAAACCCGCTTCTCAGTAACAAAGGCAGGATGAAAGTCTGTGTTCTAACCCTGACAAGCATGACAAATCCAGGTGGTCCTATGGGCAGCTCTGATGCAAAACAAATGATCGAATAGTCCTTTGAACATTCCCTGTCACCCAGTGTGTCAAAACCTGGATCTGTTTAGGCTTTTTGAAGATCATTCCTCACACCTTTATAGGGACAAAGAGCAAATTCCAAAAAGTAACCCGACATAGAGTTTTAGTTTTAGGATTTCCTTCTGAACTGCCATCCATGCAGTTTACAGATCGACTGTTGTGCCAGTGCCCAATCTACCCACCCAAATGCAAAGAACCGTGTAGAGGCATTCACAATCCAGTGAAAGGGCAATCTTCTTTCATTTAAACATCATCCAATACCCTGTCCCTAGCCAGAACCTGACGTGCCCCCCCGGGTAAGCATAGCTGGAAAGATACAATTTTTACACTCAAGGAAGTCAGATTAGTATGGAAAACAGAAATCACTAGACTATACAGTTATTACAATGATGAAACAAAAAGCAGAGCATTGGACTTCCCTGGTGGCACAGTGGTTAAGAATCCTCCTGCCAATGCAGGGGACACGGGTTCAAGCCCTGGTCCGGGAAGATCCCACATGCCACGGAAAAACTAAGCCTGTGTGCCACAACTACTGAGCCCGCGCTCTAGAGCCCGTGAGCCACAACTGCTGAGCCTGTGTGCCTAGAGCCCGTGCTCCTCAACAAGAGAAGCCCCCGCTCACCGCAACTAGAGAAAAGCCCGTGCGCAGCAACGAAGACCCAACGCAGCCAAAAATAAATAAATTAATAATAAATAAATTTTTTTTTAAAAGCAGGGCACTTAGCAGGTATGGGTGGGTCAAAGCAAGATGAGGAGGAATAAGGGAAATGTTCTTGAGCCTAAACCAAATAAACACAGCCTTGAAACTCACCATTATGACATCATCAGATTCTCAGAACTAGAATGATGATTTAGACTAGTTCCCATTTGGACAGTGTTTATTTGTTCTCATAATTTTAAGCAACTCTAAATATTACCATTTTAACAAGTCATTTAGAGTTTTACAGATAATATTTCCAAAGATGGGCACATTTTGCTAAGTGGATCATCACGTACACACACACAAGCACACTTCACAGCCAGACAGCAAAGTGAGAAAAGAATACATTAGCTTGATCAGAATGTATAAACGAAACTGCCCTACTATGTCTGCTTTAGTAAAAATAACAGACCCCATCTTACTTGTTCACTTATAATAAGGATAAAATAATTCCAACTATCTATTATACATTTCAGGTTGGCATTCATGGTAAACTTTGACTTGAATGACATGATTGTGTTCCTTCTACTTTTGTTTTTGCCACATTGATTATACCATGTAGTACTTGAAAGAGAGGCGGAGTCTGTCAGTCTGCCAGCTTGCAGTTTAAAAAGTTAAACGATGACTTAAGAAATCAGCAAATTTTTAGGGAATTCCCTGGCAGTCCAGTGGTTATGACTCTGCACTTCCACTGCAGGGGGCCCAGGTTTGATCCCTGGTCAGGGAACTATGATCCCACAAGCCACAAGGCACAACCAAAAAAAAAAATCAGCAAATTTTTAAATTATTTGGAAGGTTTGTATTGGTATTTCCTACCTAGTCTTATTTATTTAGAGTTTCCCATTCCTGGATGAAATTTTCTTGCTTTCAGGGGCCTGCAGTAATTCAGGTCCCTTCTCTTCTTTTCAGATAATTACTCATATTCAGGCCATGTTTTCTAGTTTTCCTTTATTGCTTCATCTAATTTTTAAGTAAATGATAGCATACACAATATTAGTCTGTTCACTGTCACTAAACTAATATCGTCAAATGTATCTTGATTTTACGAATTCCCCAAATTTGCCTTTGCTCGTGCATGATTTAGCTACCTACCTTCCCTAGCACCATCTTCTCTCATGAACTTGGCTGCACTGCCTTTCCCTACATCACTTACCACACTGCACTGTCATTTTGAGTCAGCCGGGATTAGGCATCCTCCCTGCTTTTCACTGTGTGATAGGTCAACGCCACCTGCCCATCTCCTTTCTTCTGAATTCAAACATCACGTGAATTCAACTGACCTTAGTTGCTTTCAACCTGTAATTCCTGACGGCAGCAGTTCGTGGCCAACTCTTGAAACTAACGGGTCTGACTAGAAGCTGACAGTCCTTACGCCCCATGAATTTAATATTTTACGTTTATAAAAAGTCAAAGGATGGGGCTACCCTGGCGGCCCAGTGGTTAAGTCTCTGTGCTTCCAATGCAAGGAGCGCAGGTTCAGTCCCTGGTCAAGGAACTAAGATCCCACATGCCGTGCATCGCAGCCAACTTAAACAAAAAGTATGTGTACCATGCCTCAGAAAATAAACTAGATTCCTCTTAGTGCCAAGCAGGGGGAAAGTAGGAAATGTCTACTGCAAAGAGACTACCAACCACTTCAGGGGATTTACCAGACAACTGCTGGTATAAGTTACAAAGACAATGCTAGTCCATACCTAGGTGAGCAGTCAAGACATTTGCCCCATGGCAGGTGGGGTAACTTTTTGCCTCTTTGCACTTTCAACTTGGACATATGAAAAATATAGCATCCCTGAAAGTTGTCCAGAGATTTGAGAGCACCAGTATTTATCCAACCAGCTTGATGGAAATGACAGAAGAGAGAAATTTCAGAGCCAAGGAATTGTTTGAAAGCCCCTCAAATTCTGTCTTAGACTCATGGAATGTTAGATCAAGAAGGTACCTTAGGGATCGTTTAATCTACCACCCATATTTGACTGTGAGAAAACGGAAGCCAAAGCAGTGAAGAGATCACCTTAGGTCTTGCACTGCTAGTTAAGACAGAGATTCAGAACTGGGACTGAAGGATCCTGACTCCGTTTCAGTCACGTTAAAGCTGGCTGATGAGCACATTTGACAACCCACACTTTGAACCCACATTCCAAAAGCTATCCTATACCCAGCTCATGAATGCCCGTTTCTCTGAGAATTAAGCAAATAGGTTGGAATATTTTGGAAGGAAAACACTGGCTGTAGAGTGGGGAGAAATTCCTGTATAGACTTGCTCACCGGAAGCGAGTCCTTGGCTTCCCCAAGTCAACGAACAGTCTTAGTCATGAGGTTAAAGTTAAAAACTGATTGTGTCACCTGACTGAGGGCAGACAACCTTTCTGGGAAGGAGTGGGCTGAAATGAGAACTAAATAAAGGAGTTGATGGAAAAATGAATTGGAGCTCTCTCACAACGCTGGGAGTTACTATGTTTCGGTTTACTTGCTTTGAATGAAGTATTTCAGGCAAACAAAAGGAATAGAAACTATGATGAACTCTTTGTAGAGCCCCACCTGATCCCATTTCCTTCTACCGAATTGTTGCTTGTATTTCCATAACCATTCTTGTGTTTTTCCTATTTATAAAGTGTCCATAAGTGATAGTATTTTTTAATTTGTTCATATTTTAGGTTATATATGAATGCTATCGTACTGTATATATCTTTCTGCAACTTGTTTTTTCTCTCAGTACTACGGTTTCGAGATTGTTTTCTACAGATAAAGAGGATAGGTCCAGGTCATTTATTTTAACTACTCTGTGGTATTCCATTGTATGAATGTTTTCACATGTATCTAATGTCCCATTAAATAGACATCTAGTGAGGTTTTTTGGGTTTGTTTTTGTTTTGTTTGTTTTTTGGCCTCGACTTGTGGGATCTTAGCTCCCCGAACAGGGATCGAACCCAGGACCCCAGCAGTGGAAGTGAGGGGTCCTAAGCACTGGACCACTGGGGAATTCCCATCTAGTGAGTTTTGAGGGGTTTGGTTTTGTTTGTTGGTTAACCTTGCTACTATAAACATTTTTATAAAACTCTCTTCTGATGCTTGAGTGCAAGTTTCCTAGTGATGTTTATGAAGCCTTAGTGTAGGCACATCCTCAACTTGACAAAAAGATCTCAAAAATAACCAGTAGAGGACTTCCCCGGCAGTCCAGTGGCTGGGACTCCATGCTGCTTCCAATGCAGGGGGCGTGGAATAATCCCCCATGCTGCTTGGAGGGGCCAAAAATAAATAAACAAAATTAAATGAAGAAAAAAATGCTTAAAAAAATGACCACCAGAATATGAGAGTGTTCAACACTAGCACTGTATATTTTCACTAATTGCTAATTTTTCACTAATTTTTTTAAGATTTTCCCTTTTTTTAAAATAAACCTGTAGATTACAGTTTTGTTTTCAATTTTATTTTTTTATTTTTGGCTGTGTTGGGTCTTCATTGCAGTGGCTTCTCTTGTTGCAGAGCTCGGGCTCTAGGCACACGAGCTTCAGTGGTTGTGGCACGAAGGCTCAGTAGTTGTGGCTCGCAGGCTCTAGAGCGCAGGCTCAGTAGTTGTGGCGCACGGGCTTAGTTGCCCCGCGGCATGTGGGATCTTCCCGGACCAGGGCTCGAACCCGTGTCCCCTGCATTGGCAGGTGGATTCTTAACCCCTGTGACACCAGGGAAGTCCCACTAATATTTTTTACTAATGTGAAGAATGTAAAATGGCATTTCTTCATGGTGTTAATTTGCATTTCCCTGGTTCCTCATGGGGCTGAGTGTCTTTCCATGTGTTCACTGGCGATCTGGATCTCCTTCTCTGCCTGGGCTACTTTTTCAGATGGGCTGCTTGTCTGTTTATTATTGATTTTTAGAAAATGTTCTATAGTCAGGATATCAGTCCTTCATTAGTTGTATACAGCCAATACCTTCTCCTAGTCTGGATCTTGATTTTCCACTTTTATAGAGGTGTGTTTTCCTGATCAGATTAATCAGTCTTTTCTTTTTTGATTTATGCTTCTGGTTTCTTCTTTAAAGAAAAAAAAAAGTCCTTTCCCCACTTCAAGATCATAAAGATATTCTCCTATATTTCCCTCTAGCTTTTTAAGGTTTTGGTTTTTTTTTTACAAACTTTGTGCCTTTCATACACCTAGAATTTACTTTTGTGCATGGTGTGAGGTAGGAAACTAATTTTATTTTTTCCAAATCGACAATCAATTGTTCTGAAACCTTTTCTTGAAAGTGCCACATCCTTTTCCCAAAGGGGGTAATGCCACTTTTGACATATATTCTAAATTCTCTACTGATTCTATCAGGTTATTCTTCCTTTCCTGTGCCTTAGTGCACGATCTTAATTATTATATCTTTACAGTAAGTTGTAAGAGCTGGAAAGTCAGCCTCTACCTGTCAGGCGAACAGAGTGGGAGCTACTGCATTTGAGCTATTGCTCTTGAACTCTACCCAAGAGGATACACACTGCAGGGAGGAAAACCCAGAAAGTGGCTATGGGGGATGCCGTCAGGGCCGGAGCTGAGTGGTGAGGTTGGAATCCTGAAACTGGAGATCAGTATCCCGCAGCAGGGAAGTGTGCTCTGTGGAGACCTGCAGCTTCTTCAGAGAGCTCACACATGTGTCCCACGAGACATCCAGGCCTTGGACGCCTGCCTACACAAGGCCTCTGTCATCACTCAGCAACCCGGAGAGGATTCCAACGGATCCCAGTGAAGCAAAAAGACATTTGCTCTGAAAAGGAAGAAAAGGAAGAAAACAATTCCACTTCTAATAGCATCAAGAAGAATAAAATACTTAGGAATAGATCTAACAAAAGAAGTAGAAAATTTGTACAATGAACGTTGTTGAAAGAAATTAAGAAAGACCTAAATAAATGGAAGGACATCACGTGTTCACGGACCAAAATACTTTTAAGAGACTTTCCGAACTGATCCACAGATTTAATGCCTTGTGGGTGAGGGCCAAGGCCGGGGCTCGCCTGAAGAATGCCCCGCCGGCAGCCCGGCAGCACAGCTCCCAGAAGGCAGAGTCTGGGTTGGAGAAACCAGTGAGAACTGGAAAATACCGGGCAGCAACCAGGGACGGGCAGTGGGACGGTCACTGCTGGGGGAGGGTCAGAGGGCTGGTGCTAAGGGGATGGCCCTGCCCTCGAGCTGGGAGGAGACATGCTCTCACTGCACAGTCCTCTGTATTGTGTGGGTTCTAAAACTGTGTGTGTTGGGGACTTCCCTCGGGGTCCAGTGGTTAAGATTCCACGCTCCCAATGCAGGGGGCCCGGGTTCGATCCCTGGTTGGGGAATTAAGGTCCTGCATGCCGAGGGGTGCGACCAATAAATAAATAAAATGGGTGATTTTAAAAAAAGCGCTTTGGAAAACTTAAAAAAACTCTCTGTGTTAATTTCCTTTCCAAAAACCCTTTAAAAAAACAGACCAAGGAAGGAATTCCCTGGCAGTCCAGTGGTTAGGACTTGGCACTCTCACTGCAGGGGAACGGGTTCAGTCCCTGGTCAGGGAACTAAGACTCCACAAGCCGTGCTGTGTGGCCAAAAGAGAAAAAAAAATAGACCAATGATTGGATTTTTTTCAATGTGGTATATCCATACTATGAAATATTATTCAGCCTTAAAATGGGAGGGAAACCCTGACACAGGCTACAACCTGGATGAACTTTGAGGACATTATGCTCAGTGGAATAAACCAGTCACAAAATGGCAAATACTGTGTGATTCCACCTGTGTGAGGCACCTAGAATAGTCACATTCATAGAGACAGAAAGTATAAGGGTGGGTGCTGTGGCTGGTGGAGGGGTACAGGGAGTTAGTGTTTAATGGGGACAGAGTTTCAGCTGGAGAAGTCAGGAAGTTCTGGAGACGGACCATCACAGCACCACAGTGTGAACATATTCAATGCCACTGAACTGTACATTCAATAGTGGTTAAAACGGGGCTTCCCTGGTGGCGCAGTGGTTGAGAGTCCGCCTGCTGATGCAGGGGACGCGGGTTCGCGCCCCGGTCCGGGAGGTTACCGTATGCCGCAGAGCGGCTGGGCCCGTGAGTCATGGTTGCTGAGCCTGCGTGTCCGGAGTCTGTGCTCCGCTGCGGGAGAGGCCACAGCGGTGAGAGGCCCTAGTACCGCCAAAAAAAAAAAAAAAAAGTGGTTAAAATGGTAAATTTCATGTTACGTATATTTTGCCACAAAAGGAAAACATGGGCTAATGAAAGCTGGACAAGACACCTGTTTTGTCATTCAGTCTGAGTGACTAAGAGAGCAGTGATGCTGTTGACTGAGACAGGACGTTGGGGGGGCAGCAGTTTTGTGGGGAAGATGCGGTCAGCTCTGAGCGTCCCTTAGGATGTGCCCGCTGTGTGTGCGTGTGGGCAGGGCTTTGCACCTGCTGTCACCCACCCTCACAAGGCGGGTGTTCGTGTTAGTTTCTTCACAGGGAGCTAACAGGCCTGGGGCCAGGAGGTGACCTCAGGCCCGCCCCTCCCCCGTGCTGTGCTGGGGATAGGGTACCAGCCAGCCACCTCTGGGGAGGTGGCAGACAGACAGGGGAGTGGTGTGGAGCTTGGAGGATGCAAGTCAGAGGGTCCAAATTTCCTGAGCTGAGAGCCTGGGAAGGCCACGGGCATGGCTGGGCCCCCAGGAGGGGTGGGAAGAAGAGGAGAAGGACAGAGGCAGCTCTGGAGGAAGACCTGTGTTACAACACTCCCCCTGCACGGGAGCTGCCGGCATGGCTTCCCCCATGTCCCCAGGTTGAGATCTGGGCCTTACTTAGCACCTCCCAAGCTGCCTCGGGGCCTCCACCAGCTGCAGGAGAGGAGCCGGCTCAAAGTGACCTTATTCTAAATCAGGCCGGCTCCACTGCTGGCAGTTGGATCCCTGTCAACACTCGGGACTGCACTTAGCTGTGAAGAGCCAGCCTGGAGGAGAGGTACAGGCTGCACCACTCTGCAGAGAGCTGGCCATCCCGGCGGAAGCAAAGACGCCAGCAGGCTGAGCCAGCTCAGGAAGACAGACAAGAGGGTGAGGCCTCCTGGTGGACTGGGTTTGTTGGGCTGGGGGCTGGGAGGGCGCTATGCAATTCCCAAGTCACGTAAAAAACTATACGCGTTTCAAGGAGGAGGCCACTTCCCAGCTCTAAATAATAGAAGCATCCAGAAGGGAGGAATCAGAGGCTTCTGCCAATTGATCTGGAGGCTGGGAAAAGGTCCCACAGTTATTAATAACCCCTGTGTTCTGGGAACTGATTTCATGCACCAGACAAAGGGACTAAAAAATTGCTCTTGAAGGCAAAGTGGTTTCAGCCAAAGCTCCACTTTCTGTTCTCCCAAGAAATGAGCATTTTTCTCCCCAGGAACGCTGAGAGCTGAGTGACCTCTTGATAAATCTGGGTGAGCCGTGAGCTGTGCCATTGATTGGCATTGGTATACGTCTACAAACTCTGTCTTCCTAGTGTCTCTCTGGGGGCGACCCCCATCTCAGCCTGCTCAGGGTGGGATTGGGGCGAAACAGGTGCTTGGGTGGCTTCTGGGAACCAGAGCTGAGCGTGTACCCACTCAGGGCTGGAACCCTAGAAGATAGAAACTATGTTAATTCATCCTTGCAAAGTTAGTGCCGTGAACTTCACCTTGTTCGACAGGGATGGTGCAGGGATGTTCACTCCAGGGCTGTCCTTGGGCATGTCTGGGCCCACTCAGCAAGGGGTTACAAACGAATAGATGAGAGACCTGAGGAAACACTGTTAGAAGTGATGGTCAGCTCCCTTCACTCACTCACTAACCTGTGAGCAACTTTTTTTTTTTTTTTTGGCCACACCACACAGCTTGTGGGATCTTAGCTCCCCAACCAGGGGCCCCGGCAGTGGACCGCCAGGGAATTCCCCAAACCATGAGCAACTTGACGGGAGGTCTGTGCTCCCAGACAAGACACAGTGCCCGTCAAGTTCAGCCACTTTGAGAGTGAATATTGAATGAATCGAGTGCTGTTGGAATGATTTCTAAAGACAGCTAAGCACTACTTATAACTCCCTTCCTGTGAGGATTTACTTCATCATCTCAGCCAAGGACAGAAGAACTATGCCTTTACCTTACCCCTGCCCTTCTACCGCTGGGGTCCCCAGTCTCCAAAGCAGGGTCAGGAGCAGGTATCCGCAGGAGAGTCACTTCCTTCTGGCCCTGCCACTCCCCGTTCAACGCTGGTCAGGTCCATGTTTCCTCTGTGAAATCAGTGTGCCCCGTACATTCAAAGGTAAATTCTTTTTTTTTTTTTTTTTTTTTTTTTTTTTTTTGCGGTATGCGAGCCTCTCACTGCTGTGGCCTCTCCCGTTGCGGAGCACAGGCTCCGGACGCGCAGGCCCAGCGGCCATGGCTCACCGGCCCAGCCGCTCCGCGGCATGTGGGATCCTCCCGGACCGGGGCACGAACCCGTGTGCCCTACATCGGCAGGCGGACTCTCAACCACTGCGCCACCAGGGAAGCCCCAAAGGTAAATTCTTATTCTTTACGATTCCTTTCCTCCGGCCCCTCTGTCTGCTGATGAGAAAGTAGACAGTAGGTTTTCTAATTCTCTCAGAGCCTCCCACCTAGGCTCCTGCAAAAGCTACCCAGTGGGTCTTTTGTCCCTTCCAACTCATTTTCCTTCCTGTAGGAAGAGCGATTTTATTAAAACACAATCTGAAACGGGTAAAATTAAAAAGACCGATGTCAGAGAAAGACAAATATCATATGATATCACTTATATGTGGAATCTAAAATATGATACAAATGAACTTATCCACACAACAGAAACAGACTCACAGACATAGAGAACAAACTTACGGTTACCCGAGGGGATAGCGAGGGTGGGGGAGATAAATTAGGAGTCTGAGATTAACATACACACACGACTATATATAAAATAGATATCCAACAAGGACCTACTGTAGAGCACAGGGAACTATATTCAACGTCTTGTGATAACTTACAATGGAAAAGAACCTGAAGAAGAATATACATTCAGTATAACTGAATCACTTTTCTGTGCACTTGAAACTAACAAAACATTATACATCAACTCTACTCCAATAAAAATTTTTAAAAAATTTCACAACAGACCAAGAGTTGACCTGGACGTGGAGGAACTGGAATGCTCACACATTTTAGGTGGGACACAAAATGACCACTTTGGAAAGCAGTTGGGCCGTTTCTTACAAAGTTAAACATACACTTACCGTGTGACCGGGCGATCCCTCTCCTGGGAATTTACTGGAGACAAATGAAAACACATTCATACAAAAACCCACATTATTTTTTTTAATAGACTATTTATCCATAATAGGCAAACACTGGAAACAACCCACACGTCCATCCACTGGTGAACAACCGCGGTCATCCACACAATGGAATACGAATTAGCAACTAAAAGGAATGAACTACTGATCTGTACATCAAAATGATGAATTTCAAAAGTATTATACAAATGAAAGAACTTAGACATGGGACACCACATACTGTATGATTTCATTTATATGAAATTGTAGAAAAGGCAAAACTGTTCTTTCAGAAAACTGATTAGTGGTTGCCCAGGGCTGGGAATGGGGAAGGGGATGGACTGCAAAGGGCACAAAATAACTTTTTCGGGTGATGGTGGTTTTACAACTGTATATATTTGTCAAAATTCATTGAATTTCTTACTTAAAACTGGTAAAATTTGTTGTCTATAAATTGTACCTGAACAAAGCTGATTTTTAAAATAAAGGCATAAAACTACTGTATATAAAACAGATAACAAGGTCCTACTGAATAGCATGGGGAACTATATTCAATATCCTGTGATAAATCATAATGGAAAAGAACATATACAAAAAGAATATATACATATATATATATACACATATATATGTATAACTGAATCACTTTGCTGTGCACCTGAAACTAACACAACATTGTAAGTCAACTATACATCAATTTAAAAAATAATAATAAAAAATGAAGGCATATAATAATGAAAAACAAAAACCCCATAGTCTACAAAAAAATTGAAGAAGTGATAGAGGATTGCACAATGTGGAGACTTGACACAAGATCTGTTAGGAGGCAAGCAAGTTCCATCTGGTGAGGGGTGGTGTTTGGCCTGGTGTGGGAAACGGAGCCTCGTGTAGTACTCTTCTAAGGCCGTGGTTCTCAGGGCGTCAGGATAGCTTGGAGAACTTGGCAAAAACACAAAGTCCCAGGCCCTCCCCTACTGTAATGAGCTTGGGCCCCTGTGCTGCTTATGAGGCCCTAGCCTTATCGGACTTCACTTGTTTCATCAAGGTCACCCTGCTTGGCCCCTCAGAGCTTGGGTCACGTTCTTTCCTGGAATGCTTGAGCAACTTTCTGATACCCAAGATTGGGTTAGGTCCACCTGCTATGCCCATGGCTTACTGTACTTGCCTTTCATCAGGTATACCACTTATTAAAAAATTTATTTTATTGAGGTATAGTCGATTTACAATGTTGTGTTAGTTTCTGCTGTACAGAAGTCATTTGGTTATACGTAAATATACATTATTTTTCATTATATTTTCATCCTGTTTATCACAGGATATATATATATTTTTATAGTAATCTTTTATTTATTTATTTTTATATTTATTTTTGGCTGTGTTGGGTCTTCGTTGCAGCGAGAGGAGGCCACTCTTCGTTGCAGTGCGCAGGCTTCTTATTGCGGTGGCTTCTCTTTTGTGGAGCACGGGCTGTAGGTGCGTGGGCTTCAGAGTTGTGGCACGTGGGCTCAGTAATTGTGGCTCACAGGCTCTAAAGCGCAGGCTCAGTAGTTGTGGTGCACGGGCTTAGTTGCTCCACGGCATGTGAGATCTTCCCGGACCAGGGCTCGAACCCGTGTCCCATGCATTGGCAAGTGGATTCTTAACCACTGCGCCACCAGGGAAGTCCTATCACAGGATATTGAATATAGTTCCTTGTGCTCTACAGTAGGACCTTGTTGTTTACCCATTCTATATAATAGTTTGCATCTGCTAATCCCAAACTCCCAATCAAACTGTCCCCCGCCCCCCTCCCCCTTGGCAACCACAAGTCTACATATACCATTTTTATAATTGCCTGTTTGGTATCTGTCTTCTCCACTGGACAGTAAGCTCTGTGATGGCTGGAACCGGGTCACTGATGCCGGGAACCATGCCTGACACACTGGAAATACATCTGCTCTCTGATCAGGGTCCTGAAGGGATGTCCAGGGGGCCCAGTAGGTGGAGCTGAGTCAGCCCTCTCCTTTCAAAACCACATATAGACACATATAGACTAGTCTTCTCAGCAACAACACAGGTGGATAATGGGTTTTCCTAGTAAACTAAGTTTTGAAACAAATCCAGTTGTGGGGCTTGTCCTCCAAAGCATAAGCTTCTCTCCATGTGTGTGTGTGTGGTTTTCTTTTAATTTAATTATAGTTGATTTACAATGTTGCGTTAATTAGAACAATGTTGTGCTAATCCCAAACTCCCATGTACGCTTAAAATTTTTTTAATAAAATTTTATTTTATGTAAATTGTATCTCAATAGAGCTGAGTTTTGAAAATGACAGAAAGACAGGAAGTGCTTTTTTAAAAAAAAAAAAATTATTTATTTAGGCTGCGCCGGGTCTTAGTTGCAGCACATGGGATCTTCCTTGCGGCATGCGGACTTCTTAGTTGCGGTGTGCCTGCAGGATCTAGTTCCCTGACCAGGGATCGAACCCGGGCCCCCTGCATTGGGAGCGTGGAGTCTTATCCACTGGACCACCAGAGAAGTCCCAGGAAGTGCTTTTGGAATACCAAGAAAGGGAAAATCAATTTACAGTTTTGATCCCTACTTAAATTTTTTAAAAAATTTTATTTATTTATTTATTTATTTATTTACTTACTTACTTATCTTTGGCTGTGTTGGGTCTTCATTTCTGTGCGTGGGCTTTCTCTAGCTGCGGCGAGCGGGGGCCACTCTTCATCGCGGTGCGCGGGCCTCTCACTGTCGCGGCCTCTCTTGTTGCGGAGCACAAGCTCCAGACGCGCAGGCTCAGTAGTTGTGGCTCACGGGCCTAGTTGCTCTGCGGCATGTGGGATCTTCCCAGACCGGGGCTCGAACCCGTGTTCCCTGCATTGGCAGGCAGATTCTCAACCACTGCACCACCAGGGAAGCCCTAAATTTAAAATTTTGCCATTCTTTCATTTATAGATCGGAGGTGGCAAAAAGTGCACCGAATGTAGGATTTCGGGTCCAACAGACTCGGGGAATGTGCTCCCACCTGCAAAAAAGCTCTGTGGCCTGAGCCATTTGCCTTGTCTGTCTGTGTCTGAGTTGGCTTGCCTGTGTGATTTTGTTTTTCTTTTTAGCCTTTGTTTTCCTTTTCTTTTTTTCCTGTGTGATATTTTTGCATCAAAAAAAATAAATGAAACTCATATGCACATGCTTTATGGATCCTACATGAGTATGTTCAAAGCTTCTCCCAGGACCTGGTATGTATTCTAAGTAACATCAACCTCCCCGGCAATACGTGTCATAAATAAAGTGACATGAAAGTCTGTTGTTTATTTATTTACTTATTTATTTATATTAATTGTTATTGGAGTAGAGTTGATTTACAATGTGGTGTTCGTTTCAGGTGTACAGCAAGGTGAATCAGGTATACATATACATGTGTCCACTCTTGTTTAGATTCTTTCCCCATGTAGGCCATTACAGAGTCCTGAGCAGAGTCCCCCGTGCTGTACAGCAGGTCCTTGTTAGTTGTCTATTTATAGTGGTGTGTATGTGTCGGTCCCCGTCTGCCCGTTTGTCCCCCAACCCCTTCGGTAACCACAGGTTTCTGTCTTGTTTCTGAGGAACACGCGGGAAGCTACACAATGTACTGAAAAGCAGAACGTATTTTCAATTTTTTCTGAACACACAGCTTTTGGAAGGAAAAACAAAGACCTTCTTAGCCCCAGGCCCGTGTTGCGCTGAATGCGTGCGAGGTCCTTACAGCGGCAGAGAAAAAAGCTCCGGCTCCTTGACCCCCAGAGCTCCTGGAGGGACAATGAACCGTCCCCCCGCCCTCTGCACAGGTGACCTTTACAGCCTCCACAAAGGGTCAGTGTCCCTGCTGGTGAGCGCGCGGGAAAGTCTTCACTGACACATACCTGCTCGGTGATTTGTTGGCCATTTTTTCCATGCAGCAGGCAGCTGTGGGTAATGTTTAACCAGAAAAAGAGGGGCGAAATTATTCAAGACATGTTTACAATGCAAACGGGAGGCGGGGGAGACTCCCCCATTGGCCACACTGGGGGGTGGCAACAGTCTGTGTGGGCTTGCTCGCATTTTCCTAGCAAAAGCAGGTGTCAGGCACACACCCCCCCCGCCCCCCTGCAGGCTTCCTAGAGCTGTTGCCCTCAGTTTGCTGAGACTTTTGGAAGCCCCGTTTAAAGGCAGCAACACCTGCTCACAGGAGGACCGCAGGAGCAGCAGAGGGAGATTTCTATCTCCCGAGCTCCCTGGGGTGGGAGGGATGTTCTGCAGCTCCTGCGCCCGGCCACGTCAGCCCAGCAGGACCAGGTGGCTCCGGAAACCCGCTTCTTTCCCAGGCTCCTCTCTGACAGCATAATTTCCAATGCTCTTTGTTCTGATAAGACTTGACTCTTAAGCCTGTAGTCTCAAATCTGCCAGTTTTTAAAACTCTGTCACCTGTATCTGTCAGCCCATCTTTGGTTATCTGTCACAGAAGCTTAATTCAAACTGGTTTAAGAGGGGGAGAAAAGAAGATAATGGCACGACTTACGGAAGAGTTCAGGGGGCCAAGCACAGATCAAGGATGCATGGTTAAGAGCAGGCCAAGGACTCACATGGGAGGAATTTATGTTACACAAGTTTGGATGCTACGAATCACAGGAGAAGTTTGACCGAGGCTCCCTAATCATCAACAACAATATTATGGTCTTCTCAAATTCATAATAATAGTTAGAGGCTTCCCTGGTGGTTCAGTGGTTAAGAATCCACCTGCCAATGCAGGGGACACGGGTTCAAGCCCTGGTCTGGGAAGATCCCACATGCCACGGAGCAACTAAGCCCGTGCACCACAACTACTGAGCCTCCGTTCTAGAGACCGTGAGCCACAACTACTGAGCCCACATGCCACAACTACCGAAGCCTGTGCGCCTAGAGCCCGTGCTCCGCAACAAGAGAAGCCACTGCAATGAGAAGCTCGCGCGCCACAACGAAGAGTAGCCCCCGCTCACCGCAACTAGAGAAAGCCTATGAGCAGCAACGAAGACCCAACGCAGCCAAAATTTAAAAAAAACAACCAAAAAAACAAAACACTGAGATTCAACACTCTTCTTTTGTTAGTTGATAGAACAACTGGACAAAATTAGTAACACTAACACTATCAACTAACTCGACCTGGTTGGCACTTAGGGAACAGTTCTCTTAACAACAGCAGAATGCGTATTTCTGTCAAATGTACATGGACTATTTACCCATATAAATAATATTATGAGCCATGAAACAGGTCTAAATAAATTTAGACAGGATTCAAATCAAAGTATGTTATCTTTATACAATGAAATTAATTTAAAAAATCAATAATGAAAAAAATCTGGAAAATTCTCAAATATTTGGAAACTTAATAACATACTTCTAAATAATCCAGGTCAAAAAATAAGGCATAGGGAAATTAGAAAATCTTTTGAACTGAATGAAAATGAAAAAACAACATATAAAATCCTACAATGCTATTAAAGCACTGCTTATATGAAAAAATTATGGTCTTCTATGAACCTGGGTCTTGTTGCCTCGTACCCTCTAGTGGGGTCCTCTGTCTTAACCTTGTCCCTGAATATCTCAAATATATAATTCTTTTTTTAAAATTAATTAATTTATTTATTTTTGGCTGCGTTGGGTCTTCGTTGCTGCACGCGGGCTTTCTCTAGTTGCGGCGAGCGGGGGCTACTCTTCGTTGTGGCGCACGGGCTTCTCATTGCAGTGGCTTCTCTTGCTGCAGAGCACGGGCTCTAGGTGCGCGGGCTTCAGTAGTAGTGACTCGCTGGCTCTAGAGCACAGGCTCAGTAGTTGTGGCGCGTGGGCTTAGTTGCTCCGCGGCATGTGGGATCTTCCTGGACCAGGGCTCGAACCCATGTCCCCTGCACTGGCAGGCGGATTCTTAACCACTGCCCCACCAGGGAAGTCGCCGGCGTTCTGATTAAAGGCAACTTTCCTTCCTACCAACATTTGTCTCTCTCTAGAGCATTGATTTTGAGCGGTGAGTAGCCGGACCTGAGTTCAGGGACATCTCCAGGCGGATGTCTGATAGGCACCTCTGACTTCTGCCTGACATGTAGCTCCTGGTCTCTGTCCTTCCTTGAAGCATCTTCCTCCCACAGGCTTCCTCATCTCAGTGCAGCTCTGTTCTTCCAGATGCTCTGCTCAAAATCCTTGGTGTCGTACTTGACCCCTCCTTCTCACTCTCACACCTGTGTCATCAGCAAATCTCGCTGCCACCTTCACAACATCTTCGAAAGGTAAGCGCTCCTTGCCTCCTCCGTTGTATCGCCCTGGTCCAGCCCACCATGGACGCCCACCGGACGATGGCTAGGGTGTCAGCTTCCTCCTTGGTGGCTTTTCAGTCTATTCTCAGTATAGCAGGGATCCTTTAAAAATGTAAACCCACCAGGAGTTCCCTGGCAGTGCAGTGGTTAGGACTTGGTGCTTTCACAGCCTAGGCCAGGGTTCAGTCCCTGGTTGGGGAACTTAAGATCCTGCAAGCCACGAGGTGCAGCCAAAAAAAAAAAAAGAAAAAAGAAAATCCACCAATGCTCATCATGTCACACAGGGTCAAGGCCAAGAATGAACAATGTCCTCCAAGGACCGGCCCCGTATGGCATCTCTCTCCTCTCCCTCTTCACTGAAGACCTCATCTCCTCACACCACCCTCCTTGCCAACGCTGCTCCAGCTGCATTGGTCTCCTTGCTGTTGCTGGACTAGCCAGGGCTGCTCCCACCTCTGGGCCTTTGCACTTACGGTTCCCTCCACCTGGAAAGATCTCTGCATGGCTCGCTCCCTTCCCACGTTAAGGGGTCTCTGCTCAGATGTCAACTTCAAAGTGAGGCCTTCCTGACCACCCCCTTAAAGGGGCAGCCCCACTTCCACCCCTAGAAGTCCCTGTACCCTTGTCTTATTTTTCTCCACAGCAGTGACCACTTTCTGCACAGTATATATTTCTCTTACTTCTTTGATAATTGCTCGTCTCACAGTACTAGAATGTAAGCTGCACGAGGACAGGAGTTTTTGCTGTTTGTTTTTTTTTAATAGTAGTTGCTTTACAATGTTGTGTTAGTTTCTACTGTACAGCAAAGTGAATCAGCTATACGTATACATATATCCACTCTTTTTTTGGATTTCCTTCCCATTTAGGTCACCACAGACCACTGAGTAGAGTTCCCTGTGCTATACAGCAGGTTCTCATTAGTTATCTATTTTATACATAGTATCAGTAGTGTATATATGTCAATCCCCATCTCCCAAGTCATCCCACCCCACTCCTTCCCCCTTGGTATCCATACTTTTTTTCTCTACGTCTGTGTCTCTATTTCTGCTTTGAAAATAAGATCATCTATTAGATTCCACATATATGCATTAGTATCCAATATTTGTTCTTCTCTTTCTGGCTTACTTCACTCTGTATGACAGTCTTTGAGGTCCATCCATGTCTCTACAAATGACCCAATTTCATTCCTTTTAATGGCTGAGTAATATTCCACTGAATATATGTACCACATCTTCCTTATCCATTCCTCTGTCGATGGGCATTTAGGTTGTTTCCATGTCCTGGCTATTGTAAACAGTTTTTGCTGGTTTTTGTTCACTTTGAATCCCTAGTGCCTGACACATGGCCAGGACTCAGATATGTTTTGAGTGGGTTAGTTCATGTACCAGCATTGTCTCAATCACTGGGAATGCAACCAGAGTAAGACAGAGCTCCCACCCTTAGTAATGCGGGTACCTGGGGTGGGCTGGGGAGATAGACAATTAGAATAACAGTAAACAGACGATGAAGGGGAAGGAAACAGGGCCTCTTTCTTCAAGGGACTGGGGAGCTTCCTGGGGAGGCTGGTGGGCCAGAACACAGTGAGCAGATTAACAGGACGGGACAGACTGGCTTTTCCCTGGGTACCTTTTGCATGTATTAACTACACAGGCAATGACTTAAATTGAAAAAAGAGGAAAAAGTCACCAGGAAATCATAAACAGTGAGCTGTTTGACTAACCTATGCCTTTATACGACTGGTTCTACATTAACATCAGTCAGGTAACGGGCTACATTACATATTTGCAAGGTAGGAGACACTTATTCAATTTGCATTTACTAAACGACTTATTTGCATTTTTAATTTAATTAATTAATTAATTTATTTTTGGCCACGCTGCGTGGCATTTGGGATCTTAGTTCCCAGACCAGGGATCGCGTCTGTACCCCCCGAAGTGGAAGTGGGCAGACTTAACCACTGAACCATCAGGTAAGTCCCTGCAATTTTTATTATACAAGGCAAATGCATCGGCAGTGATTTTTTTAAAAGCCAATTAGAAGAAAGCCGCAATATTTATCATCTAGCTAAGTGTTAAAGCAGAAATAGAAGAAAAACATGACACTACCCTCCTTCAGAAGAAAAAAAAATCATCAATGATGATCCTGTATCCCTGCCAAAAACCATCTGACTAGTTTCTCTCTTGGATGGGTAATTAGGATTGTTTCCTTAGTTCCTCTTGCAAAAGTTGTGCTCCTCCCCCCATGCCAAGGCTACAGTTCTTCCTTTTGGAGCTCACATCACAGGAGAACCTGTGAATGGAGCTGCCAGAGACCAGCAGCATCGCTCAGGGCACATTTGCTACGGAAACTATGTTTGGAAAGTATCAAATGTCTGAGCTTCTTTTCCTGGGCACCGTAGGGTTGACAGCACTTATTTATAATGGGAGATTCTAAACTTGGCCACTTATCAGCACAGAAATGTAACTTCCATATCATGGCTACAGATTCATCTCCTTCTTTCTGTTAGCACACAGAAGCAGAGCAGGCCGCCCGGTTACTTGGTGAGCAATTTAATTCTAAACAGATTGGTTCCTGGGACAGGAGAAATTTGTAGATAAGCATGTGAAATATTCCCTAATTGGATCAATGGGACAGTAGCTCTCCACCCAAGTGAAAACCTAACTTCCCAAACAACTATGTTTTGTTTGTTTTTGCTCCGAGAGGAAAATGGCCAGAAATACAACACCTAGCTATAACTTGAAAATAATTCCAAACGTTGAGATTTACTAATTGAAATAGAAAAATGCACCAAATCTTAAGTCCAGTGTTTACTTCGTGCTTATAATTCAGGCCTCAGGAATAAAAAAATAAAACTAAATGAGCACAGAGAGTGCAGGATAGGAGATACTCTGAACACCATGGGCTAAAGATGTTTACAGTGATGATGACAGTAAAGCCAAGTTTTTGTATGAAATCTTTAAAATACAGCCACCAGGGCTTCCCTGGTGGCCCAGTGGTTGGGAATTCGCCTGCCAATGCAGAGGACAGAGGTTAGAGCCCTGGTCCGGGAGGATCCCACATGTCGTGGAGTAGCTGGGCCCGTGCGCCACAACTACTGAGCCTGCGCTCTAGAGCCTGTGAGCCACAACTACTGAGCCGCGAGCCACAACTACTGAAGCCCATGCGCCTAGAGCCCACGTTCTGCAATAAGAGAAACCGCCGCAATGAGAAGCCCGCGCGCCACAACAAAGAGTAGCCCCCGCTCACCACAACTACAGACAGCCCGCGCACAGCAACGAAGACCCAACACAGCCAAAAATAAATAAATTAAATAAATAAAATTTAAAAATCCTTAAAAAAAATACAGCCACCAAATTCTAATACACACTGGGGAACACCAAATTATAAAACCATTTACCTATAATTATTGCTCAATGACCCTAAGCTGTGCTTGTTCATAACTACATGCAAATTTATAAGCTAAAAACTTTCATGGTTCATGTCATCAGTATGTTGTATTACTGGTGATCTGAAATCCTTTGGCAAATTCATTTTTAACAATAACCAATTACCCAAAGGATGTTATTAAGCATTCAGTTGCTTAAGAGTCATTTCATAGTGGCAGTTTCTGTCTCTAGTTGTCTAGAAATTAGTGCTGTGTGTGTGTGTGCGTGTAAAATGATGCTTCCCAGGGAGGTTTTTTCTTTTAATATTTATTTTATTTATTTATTTGGTTGTGCCGCCTCATTAGTTGTGGCATGCAGACTCTTAGTCGCGGCATGCATGTGGGATCTAGTTCCAACCCAGGTCCCCTGCATTGGGAGTATGGAGTTTTAACCACTGCGCCACCAGGGAAGTCCTGAGATTTTCTTTTTAATTGAAGTATAGTTGATTTACAACGTTGTGTTAATTTCTGCTGTACAGCAAAGTCAGTTATACATATATTCTTTTTTTTAATATTCTTTCTCATTATGTTTTATTACAGGATATTGGATATAGTTCCCTGTGCTATACAGTAGGACCTTGTTTTCTTTTTTTTAAATTTTTATTGGAGTATTGTTGATATACAATGTTGTGTTAGTTTCTGCTGTACAGCAAAGTGAATCAGTTATACGTATACGTATATCCACTCTTTTTTAGATTCTTTCCCCATATAGGCCGTTACAGAGTATTGTGTAGAGTTCCCTGTGCTATTCAGTAGGTCCGGGCCTTCTTGTTAACCCATTCTGTATATAACAGTTTGTACAGGGATGTCTTTTTTTTTTTTTAAAGTTACCATTAGGGTTAATCTCTTTAATAATTTTGCATTTTGCCAGGCTCCTTTTTTTAAAAAATTAGTTTATTTTTGGCTGCATTGGGTCTTCGTTGCCGCGTGTGGGCTTTCTCTAGTTGCGGCGAGCGGGGGCTACTCTTTGTTGCTGCACGCGGGCTTCTCATTGTGGTGGCTTCTCTTGTTGCGGAGCACGGGCTCTAGGCGCGTGGGCTTCAGTAGTTGTGGCGCTCAGGCTCAGTAGTTGTGGCTCGTGGGTTCTAGAGCGCAGGTTCAGTAGTTGTGGCACACGGGCTTAGTTGCTCCACGGCATGTGGGATCTTCCCGGACCAGGGCTCGAACCCGTGTCCCCTGAATTGGCAGGCGGATTCTTGTCTTAACCGCAGCGCGACCCGGGAAGCCCCGAGGCTCCTCAAGTGAATGGCGTAGATTGTGGATTTGAAGTGCCTGGGATCTACTGCCACCTAGCGTTCTGTTGCTGTCAGTTATTTCGAAGCCAAGCTCCTAAGAATGCATGCATCTCATTGGCCTCCTCCTCCCCAGCCTGCCCCAGTGCCCCATTTCTGCCTCCACTTCAATAAGTCACCAGGTCTTGTCAGCGTAAGGCTTTTGCGTCTCCTCTTTTTCCGAATGTCACTAACAATCTAGCTTGCATGCCCGTCCTTTTGGAGGGCATGAGTAATGGCTTGAGTAAGCTGAACTGGCTCACCATCTTTAAGCTCCCTGGGCTTCAGACTCCTCAGGATTCAGATGTATCTATTTCACAGGTTGTCCTGATTAAATTAGCTAATATGCTGAAAATGCTTACAGCAGTATTTGACACATGCGAGTATTTAATAAATGTTCCTTATTATCTCATATATCATGCCTGAGTCCTTAATGAGAATACAAGTATTGAAAATAGTCTGGGGGGAGGTCTGGTGGTCCAGTGGGTATGACTCCGTGCTCCCAATGCAGGGGGCGCAGGTTCGATCCCTAGTTGGGGAAATAGATCCTGCATGCCGCAACTAAGAAGTCCACATGCCGCAAGGAAGATCCCGTGTGCCGAAACTAAGACCCAGCACAGCCAAAATAAATAATAAAATTTGTTTAAACATTAAAAAAAAAAGAAGAAGAAAATAGTCTGGGGAATTCCCTGGTGGTCCAGTGGTTAGGACTCCGCTCTTCCACTGCAGTGGCCCAGGTTCAATTCCTGGTGGGGGAACTAAGATCCTGAAAGCCGCATGGTAAGGCAAAAAAAAGAAAACAGTCTGTATTACTTTCCATTTTATGGTCAGAAGGCAGAAATTGGGTTCCATAAGACAATTTGGGCTGCTTGTTTTGTTTCTATTCTGGAAAAAAGTCCTTCGCAGATATTTTCACCCAGCCATAGCTTATCTGTTTTTTAAATTGGAGTATAGTTGTTTTACAATATTTTGTTAGTTTCAGGTGTACAGCAAAGTGATTCAGTATTTTAGTTTATGTTTTACACTTAGGTCTTTGATACATTAAAAAAAATAATTAAAATCCCGCGGGCTTTTCATTGCAGTGGCTTCTCTTGTTGCAGAGCATGAGCTCTAGGCACGCGGGCTCAGTAGCTGTGGTGCACGGGCTTAGCTGCTCCGTGGCATGTGGGATCTTCACGCACCAGGGAACCCACGTCCCCTACATTGGCAGGCGGATTCTTAACCGCTGCACCACCAGGGAAGTCCTTTGATACATTTTGAATTAGTTTTCACAGAAGGTGTCAAGTTACTGTTTCCTATGATCAAAGTCATCTGCAAATGTTCGTCTTTTAATGTTGATCTGTAATCATATTTTATGTATTTCATCTTCTGAAATGATTTTTCACACCGATAGGTACTGTCAAGTACTGAGATCAATCCCCAAACATTTGATTTTGAGTATATTCCTCACTTTGAAGCCATTTGTACAATTCTCTCCGCTTCGTGTTGACATGCGCCCTTTAGCACGTCATTCATTACATTGCAGGTAGTCACCTTCAGCTGAAAGACAGCTGCAGGCCATCCATCCCACAGAATTTAATCCAGTTAGGATTTTGGAATAGATTTCCTTTGCACTTGTATTGAGGTCTGAAAAACACTGCTGGAACTGTAATTTGAGGTTGGAAACTATATCTGCTGCAAATTTGTGTGGGTATGGGGATCTCACTTCATTTTAACTTTTGACAGCACAGCAAGTATATAAAGCAGCAGGACATTTCTTGTGTTTAAGTGTTAGTTGTGATCAAAGTGACTTTAGCACCAATAAGTTTTGAATATACATGGTGCTTTGACTTTTAATTCTTAGTTGAACTCAGACTTAAATTCATTAAGAAACATCAAGTCTCCAGCAAAAGTTAATTTCCAAAGCCATTCAGCGTTCCATGACGGTAGAAATTGGTTCTTTTCATTCGGGAATTTGCAATCTTGGTGGTGAAGTCAGAGAGTCTCAGTAAAACTTTACCACAGCTAAGCCATCAAACTGCTGTGTGTGAGGTCAAGTCAGGACTTTAGCCTCTATTTCTATCAAAAAACTCCCGGAATCGAGTGATGATGGCTAAGGCCATAACAAATGAAGTACACCAGTGACACTATTGGTTCAGCAACAGGATAGACTCACATATTTTTCTTTAATTTTAGAAATTTATATAGTTTTAAAAATTAACGTACAGTAAAATTAGCATCTTATGTTCACATACATATTTTCTAAGTACTTGCTGGTGAATAACACAATACAACAGGTTTTAAACACTTTGCTTTCACAAACTGTGTTTGTCTAACTAAGCCGTTTTGTTTCACACATATTTTTATACCACCACTGGTTGTGGCACATGGTGGAAGATTCCACTCCAGGTTGTACTGATTTTTTTCTCAACTGTGAAAATATTTTTGCTTATAGTTGTTCCACACAGACTACCCAGAGAGGCTAATGCTTCAGTCATTTCTAGAGTGGTAAACTCTCCATGTGAGCCCTGGACTGAGGGGGTTCTCACAACGTGGGACGTCCAGGGTTACACCCAGAAAGGTTCTGGGCAAACCAGGCCGAGTTAGTCACGCTTGCCCGTCAAACTTGGCGAGGACTTTTTGAATAATGACTTTTTGAATAATATTCGGTTGAGCAGTATTGGGAACATCTTTTAACTCATCAAGAGCCAAGGAGGAACATTTGAAATCATTTGCCTTGTTTTTAAACGGACTCATATTGCTTCCTCTATTCAAGCAACTGTTCTTGCTAAAAGGCCGCGTCTTTAAACGTTTATTTTATCTGGACCCATTTCTTCAGCTGCTGCAATGACACAATTACCTTGTCATTGGTAGAAGGCTTTCCTTGCTTGCCTATCAAATAAGCCGCTTGGAAACTTTAATTACAGTCTCATTCTCAGTTTTGGGGGGGATCGAGAAATCGTGTGCTGAGATACTCCATTTAAAAAATTCTATTTCTTCTAGCTGTTGCTTTCCTGAGTTGGGAATACTGTGATGGGTACTTGGCTGGGTAGTGTCAACATATATTGTATCTTTTAAGCACAGCTGGAGGGTCACTGCAAAACAGACACGATGCTTTGCCAATCTAATTTAATAAAATAACCCACACTCCACCGCAAGCTTAAGTATGATACTAGAAGTCCACCTTCTCTTCTTGTTTTGACATGATGGGTATGCAATGGTTAAAAATACACAAAATTCATGGTCACGATACATGTGGCAAAGTGTGTCAAGCTAAAACCACGGCACTGCAATTTGTAGTGCAGCCAGCAGGAGTACTAAGCACTGAGGGACCACTCAAGGCCTCTATCACAACGAAACTCTTCTAGCACAAACGCAGCCATACACAGGCAGTAGGTCCATAAACGTGGCTGTAACCCAATAAATCTTGATCCATGAACACTGAAATTCACATTTCATAGAATTCCCACATGCTATGAAATTTACTCTTTTTTTTTGGCTGGGGGCTTGTGGGATCTCGGTTCCCAGACCAAGGATTGAACCTGGGGTCACAGCAGTGAAAGCCCGGAATCCTAACCACTAGGCCACCAGGGAACTCCGTAACATTTACTTCTAGATTTTTTTCAACCATTTAAAAATGTAAAGCAAAACTCTGCAGAAGGTCGGGCTTCGACCCAGTATAGTCAATCGCCTTGTGGTCCACAGGATGACCTACGGCATAGTTAGGTTTAAGCCACATGATTATTTCCGCCTACAGAAAGTGCAAAATTATGTATATACGTGTATCACACTTGTGGGCTAAGGAGATGCAGCCATCGGCATCACAGCCACTGCATGGGGACAGCTGCCCTATCTCGCCTACCTTGTATCAGTCTTTGAGCCACAGCCTTTGTTGTATCACACCGAGACTGGGGTTCATATTAGCATATGGTCAGCCAGGGTGACAATTTCCAGTCATAGCAATCAGTTGCCTTGGATATGGCCACAATGTATTCCAAATAATGCTAGCAAAAGGAGAAAACCTCTTTTCACACCATGTCAAGCATTTGTTCACTTGCTGCCCCGTCTCAGGGCAAATATGACACAGCATGTGAAATGTCTGGCTCCAACTGAATCTTGTCTGTGGAATAATGCCTTTTTCCTCTACAGTTTTTTGTAATGATTATATATAAAAGCAACAGATGCTTGTTTCCAAATTAGAACTTTGATGTTTAACTTCCTATTTAAAGAAGAATACCATTTTACATACTTGTGGTCATTCTGAATGTAGTTTTGAATTGTATCCTCTTCACCTTATTTACCCCACATACTGCAAAGTTTCATATTTTATTGGCCCATGGGGTTTCCGCTTGATTCATGATTTTCTCCCCACAAAATTTGAAAATCAAACCCACGCTACTTCTTCTGAAGATCCTAACCTAGTCCCCAGGAAAACATTCTTTAACTTCAACTCTGTTTCTTGTAGGAAATATCCATTGCCGCGATATATGCTCAAGATGGAATCACTGTCTCCCAGCTCCAGGGCACAGCACGCGTCAAGTGATGACAGGTGGTACCACGCCGCACTGGGGTGGCCGGGTTGTAGGTCGGGAACCGGGAACTATTCAAAACCCGACAGGCTGCACTGATGAGCTTACCTGCTGCCTTCCCAGAAGGGGACACCAGACGGACTTCCAGATCGACAAGTTCAGACACTGTTCAAAGAGGGAGGCAGTTCTGATACTCACGCAGCTCAGTGAACACAGGGCGAGCATACTCTTTGCGTCAGGGACTATCCCAGAGGTAGAACATGCCCTTTGTATATACTTAAACCCAACTCACCCAGCCCAGTATCTTATAAAAGTATATAACAAGTATTAGATGAAAAAAATGTTTGGTGGCAATGAATGTTTTTAATGAACCTGAATTAGCTGATACAAAAGCATATTTCAAGAGCATCAGAAACTTAAAGATAGTTGAAAAGGCGAAAACCAACAATTTTACTTCAAGACAGCCAAGTCCCCCTTGCATACAAAAAAAATATAGAAAAAGTTTACCTGGCGGTCACTGCTTGAATCTTAAAGTCTAATTCCAGATTGATGATACTGATACAGGATGTAGTTGTTAATTAATCCATGCTAGCCCACCCCAAACTAACTTAACATTGGTAAAAATGATCACATATATATATATGAATCCCTATTAATAGTGACGCTGCCTTCTCACCCTTCATACAATTTAATGTCCAGTTTCAGCCATCTGATGGGTCTAGCAGAGAACCACTTACATGGTCACTTAGTAAAGATTTTATTTTCTTTATTTGATGGTAATGACAAAGGCTACAGTCTAGTACTTAAGCTACCCAGGCAGAGCAACTAAAGGCAGCTATGAAAGCTGAAGAGAGCCGTAGAGACAGGGCACAGGCAGCGTGAGCCGGGCTGCTATGAGCTGGTGCTCACCCCTGCATTTCTGCGAGGGTGGGGAAGCCAAAATCACTGACTTCTCTCCCTGTTGACTTGAATTGACAGTTTTTTCTCCAACCATCTTGTTACTGATTGCATTCCACCTTATCTAGTTAAATACAAAGAATCAGCCTCCATAATAAAATCACCTTTTTCATAACAACCACCATACACAATACATTCAGAATTACTGGGTGCTTTTTTTTCGTCTTTTTTTCCTTGAACTTGTAGGCGTCTGAGTGTCTTTTGTTTCTTCTTTTACACCAGATATGGGCTGTTTGAAAACTATCTCATTATCTTTATCATCGTCATTCATTTTAGCCACTTCAGATTTTCGTTTCTCCAAAAATGTTGGTGTACAAACCGGCGTGGGGTCCTGGGTTCAACAAGTTAAAGATTATAATACATGAATGTGGGAAGATGTTAGGAATGACCCCCCCCATCACCTCCCCTCTCTTATTAAAAGTTACGCATATTATTTTAGGCCTGTTTCCATCTTTTGGTGATACAGCTGCACATAATCAAGAGCTTAGGTGCTTATCACACTTACTATGAAAATTCACAATTAATGGATATATGGTATGTTCCATGACAGAGTATTAGATGGAAGACTCTACTATGCCTGCTAAATCATCAGTAAGGGTTTACCAAAAAGTCCCAAGATTAAATGAAATTTTAGCAAAGTGACAGTAGCAGCAACTGCTTTTCCTCTTTTAAATTGTAGTTTCTGATTCCCAAAATTCTGAAGACCATCTTACCTGGCTATCCACAGTTTTCTCAGGAGTGTTAGAAGTGACCAAAGCCGCTTTTTTCTTCTTCTTACGTAAAGCCTTAAATAAATTTAAGAGACTTCATCAATCTGCATATTTATCAGCTATAGTAGTCTTGAATATATTTCCCCATTTATCTTTCTCTAATATCTGGTAGTTAATATGATAAATTAAAGTTTTACCTGGTGCTTTCTGGAATTTCGAGGACCAGTGTTTGAAGCATTTTCCTCATTTTTATGTAAGACCTTAACATAAGTAAACATAAAGAAGTTGTAAACTAGCAGTGTCACGTATGTACATTTTAAAACTTACCACTAGATCCTTATACATATTACGAATAAATTCTATATGACAGAGCATTTCAATTTATTTATTTGTTTGTTTATATGGGGGTACCAATTTATATGCGGATCAGGGCAGACTTTATTTTTTTTATTTTAAAAAATATTTTATTTATTTATTTGTTTTTATTTATTTATGGTTGCATTGGGTCTTAGCTGCGGCATGCAGGATCTTTATCGCGGCATGCGGGATCTTTCACTGAGGCGTGCAGGCTTCTCTCTAGTCGTGGTGTGCAGGTTCTCTCTCTCTAGTTGTGGCATGCAGGCTCCAGAGCGCGTGGGCTCTGTAGCTTACGGAACACGGGCTCTCTAATTGAGGCGTGCAAGATTAGTTGCCCTGCAGCATGTTGGATCTTAGTTCCTCGACCAGGGATCAAACCGGAGTCCTCTGCATTGAAAGCAGATTCTTTACCACTGGACCATCATGGAAGTCCCCAGAGCATTTCAATTTAAAAAGCAAAATCCACAAATACAGTGAATGATCTTAAGCAAAGGGCACAACTACAAAAGGGGCCTAACTGAGGAGCAGGCAGAAGTTGCAGAGGCTGAAGTGAAGGCCTAGAACCTGGAGCTGGCCAGAGAATCCTGCGTCAGGAAGTGGGGAGCCAGGACGAACGTGAAAAGGCAGGCCCTAGAGGAGGCCTGTCCTGCTTAAGTCCAGGACAGTGAACGCAGCAGCCTGCTTCCTACAAGGTAACAGACAGGGCACAGGAAAATTAGTTCTCCAGCTCCTGAATGGATCACAAGAGTACCAAGGCCCAAACTGTGACATAGTGTTGTTTTAACATGTATCAATACAGGCTGTGTTTGGGATTTGGGCAAAGAATTAACCACCAGGCACAGTGAGGTATCACCTCACACCGGTCAGAATGGCCATCATAAAAAAGACCACAAATAGGGACTTTCCTGGCTGTCCAGTGGTTAAGAATCTACGCTCCCAATGCAGGGGTCATGGGTCAATCCCTGGTCAGGGAACTCAGATCCCATATGCCGCATAGCGTGAACAGAAAAAAAAAAGAAGACCACAAATAACAAATGCTGGAGAGGATGTGGAGAAAGGGGAATCCTTGTACACTGTCGGTGGGAATGTAAATTGGTGCAGCCACTATGGAGAACAGTATGGAGGTTCCTTAAAAAACTAAAAATAGAATTACCGTATGATCCAAAAACCCTACTCTTGTGCATACCTTCAAAGAAAATGAAAACACTAATTCGAAAAGATACATGCACCTCAATGTTCACTGCAGCACTATTTATTACAGCCAAAATATGGAAGCAACTTAAGTGTCCATCGACAGATGAATGGATAAAGAAGATGTGGTACATATATACAATGGAATACTACTCAGCCATAAAAAAGAAAGAAATTTTGCCATTTGATGGAATGGAGGGCGTTGTGCTAAGTGAAACAAGACAGAGAAAGACAAATACTGTATGTTTTCACTTACATGTGGAATCTAAAAAATAAAACAAATAAACAGATATAACAAAACAGAAACAGACAGATATAGAGAACAAACCAGTGGTTACCGGTGGGGATAGGGAAGGTGGGAGGGGCAAGAAAGGGGTAGGGGATTAAGAGATACAAACTACTATGTATAAAATGGGACTTCCCTGGTGGCACAGTGGTTAAGAATCCACCTGCCAATGCAGGGGAAACAGATTTGAGGCCTGGTCCGGGAAGATCCCACGTGCCGCGGAGCAACTAAGCCCATGTGCCACAACTACTGAGCCTGTGCTCTAGAGCCCATGAGCCGCAACTACTGAGACCGTGAGCCACAACTATTGAAGACTGCACGCCTGGAGCCCGTGCTCCGCAACAAGAGAAGCCACCGCAATGAGAAGCCCACTCACTGCAACTAGACAAAGCCTGCGTGCAGCCACAAAGACCCAACGCAGCCAAAAATAAAAACAAATACATAAATTAATAAAATAAAATAAAAAAGCCACAAGGATATATTACAGCACAGGAAAATACAGCCAATGTTTTATACTTTAAATGGAGTATAACCGATAAAAATATTAAATCGCTGTTTTACACCTGAAACTAATATAATATTGTAAATCAACTATACGTCAATGAGAAAGAAAAGAAAAAAAGGAAAAAAAAAGCAACAACAACAGAAAGGAAAAAAAAACCAGCCAGGAACTGGGCCCAAGGATAGCAACTTGGTCTTCCAGTTTCTGGATAAGGTTAAAAGACCTAATAAACTTGGTAATAGATACCATCTCTTACCAACTAATTAACTTTTTGGAAATAAGCCGACAGGGTCTATGGAAGAGCCAAAACAATCTCAAGATATAGTCAAGAAAAAAAATAAGATCTTTACCTATGCTATCCATACCCTAATGACCTGCATTCTTGTTTCTTAATTATAGATGTAGAACTCTCCTTACTATGAAAGAGGGAGGAGAGATTCAGCAAGGTCTCCTTGTTCAGCAAGCAATGAAGAACTGGATGAAAATCTGTTAACCCATGCATGTAAGGAGTCTTCCTGTATTTCAACTCCCACTCATTTAATCCACAGAATTCATGCTGACTGGTTAATTCTGACATACACTTTGGGAGTATTTCCAACTTAGAAGACCATGAAACAAAATTTTAACTAGAATGGCATAAAAAGGATGGTCAATTTACAGTCTTGATATTTACTGATAACATATAATAAACCAAACATTTAATTCCGGCAATGACACCTTTACTAGCAATCTACAAGCATTATGGTGTTGGCTCAAATAGGGTTTAACTTCAATAATCTAAAATTACTAAATCAGGTAAATGTTGCAAATCAGCTAATCCCTTTCAGGAGTTTCCTTTTCTGTATAATGGAGATAATACGATCGCTATGAAAAAATTTAGTCAAAACCTAGCATGGGATCAAAGTACTGGGTTAGATACTTTATACAAAGCAATACCTACCAGTGAAGGGAAGTCATAATCAATTCCCTTCTTAGCCAATCTCTTCCTGAGTGATTTTTCCTTCTTTTTAAATCGCTCTTCCATCCGTAGCTTTTGAAGAAGTGTCCGATTCTGATTATACCGTTTCACTGCTGGATATGATGGCCTTTTAAATGGCATATGCCACTCCCTAAAAAGTTTTTCATGTACTTTTTCAGGTGGTATAAAATGACCTATAATAATAATAAAAAAGGTTTTCAACCACGTGGGAGGGAAAGGATTTTCATATTAACTGTAGAATTTCCCGTGTCATTCCTCACTGCACAATCAAAATGACACGTCCCCCACTTAGTGGAGAAGCCTGAAAGATAAAGCAGGTGCCCAAGGGAAAGTCATACAGCCCACAACTATTTATCAAACACTCACTGTGTGTGTGCCAAGAGCAATTCCAGGACTAGAGGTTCGTGAGTGAACAAAGACAAGTAGCACAGAGGAGAGTGTGGATGGTATCAAGTCTCAGGGTTCCTGAAGCTAAAAGGATCCCTACTTTTAGACTGTGTGACCCACGGTAGCAGAAGCGCTGATCCTCTGGGCACCCACCCAGGACTAAGGCAGCTCACTGCTTATCTGCATCTCTCTGCTCACGGACGCACACTGGGCCCACATGCAAGGCAAGCCAAAACCCGTGGAATCCACCCTCCACCAGTGATGAATGGGGAGTTGGTACACAAACATCCCAGTTCCCTTGCTTGTCAGGTGGGATAATTCTGTCTCCCAGTGCTACCAGCAGGACGGAGCCCAGCTGCCTAAGTGGTAACCTGCTTGCTAACATACCCTTTTCACTAACTTATTATCGACTTCCTCCCCCTGCCCCATGTCGCCACTCCTTACAGGTATTTTCCTGGGATCACCTCCAAGATAAACTGCTTCCATTAAAAGAAAAACAAAGGGCGGGGGAGGTTTGGGAATTCCCTGGCAGTCCAGCGGTTAAGACTCCACGCTTCCACTGCACGGGGCGCAGGTTCGATCCCTGGTCGGGGAATCAAGATCCACATGCTGAGCGGTGCAGCCAAAAAATTAAAAAAGAAACAAACAACTGGTGATGACGTGGCTAATCTCACTCGTATCCGAGTTCAGAGCCCCTTGTGCCATCTTTCAAAAGTCAGATACAGCACAGCACTGATCTGATACACGTGGTTACCCACTCAGCCCATTTCATCCTGGCAAGAGCCACGTTTTTGTTTTTTTGTGTTTTTTTGCGGTACGCGGGCCTCTCACTGTTGTGGCCTCTCCCGTTGCGGAGCACAGGCTCCGGACGCGCAGGCTCAGCGGCCGTGGCTCACGGGCCCAGCCGCTCCGCAGCGTGTGGGATCTTCCCGGACCAGGGCACGAACCTGTGTCCCCTGCATCAGCAGGTGGACTCTCAACCACTGCGCCACCAGGGAAGCCCAAGAGCCGCGTTTTTAATGTGTGAACGAACGCAGGACCTCAGGAGTTACTGGGACTCTCTTAGCAACAGGAGCCGAAGTAGAGGGGTTCTACTTGGGCACTGGGATGGTCGCCCTCCAGCCCGAGCACAGGGCGGCCGGAAGCTCGGCCCCGCCTCCGGAGGGCGCTGCTCTGGGAGGCTAGTCGCTGGCGGCCCTACACCTGCAGGGTGAACTTCTAATCAGCGGCCATCCCGCCACTCCCGATGGCTTCTCTCGTGGAGGTGCTGCAGCCACTGCCATGCGGGCCGACTGAAACGTGACTCCTCACGCTAAAGGTCGTCCGGTCTAGAACCATCAGTGGGTCCTGCTGTCCTCGGGGTACACTCTGGTCTCCCGCTTTACAAGGCCTCCAGTAACCTGACTTTCCTTCCTCTCATTCTCCTCCTGCACCTCTTGTGATTCTCCTTGCAGGTGAATATGGTGAGTCAGTTTGGCTCTGCAGCTGCTGTCCCCTCAGCAAATCCTCACTCCCACCCCTTCACCTGGCTCACTGTTACGTAATTCTCAGGTTTCAACTTCAGTGACTCCTTCTCAGGGAGCCCTTCCACATCCCGCAAGGAAGCTCTTCCTATTTACTCAAGGAACCTAACCAACCCCATCTCAGGCTAAAGCAGCTCTCACTCTGGAAGATTTAGAAGTTCCCATTAGACCTTGTCTGGAAAATGCACTTAAACCCTTGCACCACTGCTTAAGAGAATCACCCCGGTGGTGGTGGGGGGGGGAAATCCAAGCAGCTAAGCAACCCGTCCTTCCCTCCCGTCAGCGGGAGGCGTCCCCGCAGCCCCACAGGTAAGACGGGTACTCACACTTCAAGAGTCTTTCGCCAAAAAGGTAGTTGTTCATCGTTTCAGCAGCTATTTTGGCAACATCTTCAGATTCAAACTCCACAAAGCCATAGCCTTTGCTATTTCCAGTCTGCAATGGAAAACCCACCACAGAAAGCAGAACAATTAAATTCTGATGTGCCATCAAACTCCCAAAATGTCATTAGTTTAAATAATGTACATTAGCCCCTCACTGAATAACATTAAGACACCTTTGATTCCAACTTCAAATCACATAGTCCGGGGACTGTTATGGGGAAAGAAAAGTTCAGAATAGTCTGAACTTGCCACTGATTTTGAGGCATTCCTGGGACTTTGATTACGTATGATGAATACATTACTATAGTTGGAATTCATCCAATAGCAACAGCCCAGCATAAAGGAAATGTGGGAGGCCCCTCAGCCCTTTACTCGTTACTGATCTCATGGATGGTGGTCACGTCATCCGTGTATTTATTAATACTACCCAGGAGATGGTATAATACTTCACAAAGAATGCAGGTGATATAATTCCCATTTTATATGGAGAAACTGAAAAGAAATGAACTCCTCAGTGTCTCTAAAGTTAATCAATAAAATACTGATTCACTGTCATGTTTACTAGTGACTGGGCTTCTCCACGGCTGGGGGCAAAGGACATCCTCTGACATGGACATCCGGAGTTCTTGGCCTCCACACTGCAACGTACAGTGGATTTTTCTCACTGAGCTCGGTAATAAGAGTTCTAGAGTCCGAATGCCCAGGTTTGGACCCTGGCTCTGACACTTAATCGGGTAAGGAATGTTCAAGCCTCAGTTTTTCCTTCTATAACCACTCTCACAGGGTTGCTAGGAAAATATGAAATAATCCGTAAGCGCTCCACAAGATGTCTGTCAAGTACTCAAAACATGTTACTGCAGGGTGGCAGGGTATGCCTGCCCAACATCCGCTCCTTTGGCATAGGATTATTTTGAGATGAAGGAATTGAGAAAGAGATACAAGAAAAACTCTCTGTCCTCCCCTTATTTACCTAAAAACAGGACATGAATTTACAAAGGTGTCTTCCTCCCTCTACCAGAAAGACAGAAGTTAGAGGACTCTACACAAAAAACTTTACGAAGTAGACCTCATCCATCATTAGTCTCCCGTATATTTGCCTTCCCACTATTTGCAGCCCTAAAAACTCAAAGCACTTTTCCTTCGTCTTGTCGCTCCTCCAAAAATGTTTTGCTCCTTTGCCAAGATGCTGTATAGGCCCAAGTTCTAACCAACCCTTTGAGTTATTCCTCTCCGAGCAGTCCCATGTGTAAGCATACATTTTAGGTGTTTGTTTTGGTCTTGTTAATCCCTTTTTGCAGTCCAATTTACAGGGTGCCAGCCAGGGACCTTAGGAGGGCAGTAGAAAAAGAACTTTTCCCCACTACAGATCCAGTTCTTAGTGACAACGACTAGAAATACTTTACAATCTTGCATTAAACAACATATTCTCAGATATGGCTCAGAACTGGTCATGTGATCCTGGAAATGAGAAACCATTTAAAGGGTGTGTGGCTCAACAGAGTTGAAGGCCAGGAGGCTCACTCCTAGCACCACCTGCGCCAGTGACTAACAACTCAGACACGGCCACAACCCAGAGTTATCAGTTCAGTTATCTGCAACAGGACAATTCTGGTAAAACTTTAAAAATCTGACAGTCCTTTTACAATCCCAACTCAGGAGAGGAAGGATGGTGGAGTGTAAAACACTGTGAAATCTAGCTCAATGTACCACACTGTGAACTAATAAATCTTTTGAAACCTGATGTGAAAATACATGTCAGGTGTCCAAAAAACCAAAAACTTAAAAGCCAACACCTCGACCTAGTAATCCCAGAATGCTGGCAATACCAAGCAAATAGTCAAAACCAGGGTGTGTGGGGAGGCAGTAGCTTTATTACTATGCAACAAAGCTGGAAATGATGCATTCCAGAGCATCTCAGCAAGGAGCACGCTTTCCAAGACAACTGGCCTAAACTCTCCAAAAAAGCCTACGTCAAGAAAAACCAAACAAGCAAAACAGGAGTAAAGAGACCGTTCGAGACAGGATGAAGAGCTAAACAAGCACGTGCAATGCACAAACCCTAACTGGATCCCAGGGTGGGCAGGGACCACGGGGGTATGTGACAATGGACAGTAAATGAGATTTTTACACTGGGATTACATGGCAGAATGTCCTCATTCTTAAATCGATGATTATGCATTTAGTATTAAAGCATTACAACTGCCACTTGCTTCAAAAGGTTCAACAAAACAAAGAGGTGTGTACCTTTTTATAGATATGGGAAGAGTTGAAGCTAACGTGTCAGGATATTAATAACGGTTGAATCCAGGGGAGGGACGTTCATTACACCATTCTTTCTACTTCCCTGTAGACCCGAACATTTTCAGAATACAAAGCTGGGGAACAGCTATACTCAATATGGAGAAACTCATTCTGCACTCAGTCATCCTGAGGATAGGCTGTAAAGCTCTATTTTTCAAACTCAGAGTCTGACCTTTTAGAGGGCAACAAAATGAATTTAGTAGGTCAGAAAAGTATTGTTACAAAACTGAATAGAAAGGTTAAGTATCATCTCCTGGGACTTGTTTTTCATTTATGTTTATGTACATGTGTGTTGCCTTGTGGATTTCTTATTGTGGATTGAAGGTCTGAAAAATACCGTTCTAGAGAAAGTTGCCTACACCTGCACCAAGAATGTTCCTAGCAGCTTCACCTACAAGACTGGAAAAAACCTAGGTTTCAACAGGAGAGTGGATAAATAAACAAGCAAAGGAACAGAGCAGTGACAACAAATAGTTAACTCTGATTTGCTATAACTCAAGTGGGAAAATGTGGAAAAACCGTATTGAGAAAAAAAGAGATTCCAATAACAAGAACTCTATGGTTACAACCAATCAAGTGTATGTGTGGGAAGAAAATAAAGTGGGCCACTCCTCTATTAACGAAACAAACCACATAAACCTTTCTTTATTAGGACGTAGGTATGATACAACAATAACGTTTATATAGTACTTTGTGTGTCAGGCGTTCTAAGAATCTTACACTTATCACCATATTTATCTTGGATTAGATAACTCCTAGGAGGTCGTATCTTACAAATATGAAAATCAGAAGACAGAAGCATGGAGAGGTTATAGAATTTGTACCTAGTCACACAACCACTAACATGTAGAGACAGGCCTCATACCTAGGTAGTCTGGCTCCGGTGTCCTTACCCAACTACCCACCATACAAACCTTTGCTGTCACAGTGATGCTACGTATCAGAGGCTGATACACGATGTATAAACCTGCTCCTCAAACTGAAGTTCATGTACCCCTGGCTTAGCAGTCATAAGACAAGCAAGACTCATTTACTGGGATTGTCAATTTAGTTTGAGAACTTGAAGCAATTACCTTTTTTTTTTAAAAAGCAAAGCAAACATTTACAGGAATATTGATTTTGCTCTCATGGCTGCTTCAGGTTCTAGACCTTATCCAACCCCTTTCTGGAATGAAGAGTAATAAGTGATAACATGCAAACATGCTCCATAAATTGTCAAGGATGATACACTTTTGGAAAATAAAACAAACTAATTCAATATAAAAATCCTACCTTGGTACTCCTGGACAGTCTGAATCTTGTAACAGTGCCAAACTGGGAGAAATATGCTCGGATCTGGGTTTCATAAAGCGACGGAGGTAAGTGGCCCACATAGATCACTCCAGGAGTAAGTTTTTGTTTCTCCTGTTGCTGAAGACACAAAGACCAGGCAAATATTTTCTTTGTAATAAGAAGTCACAATGCAACAAAACTTGTGAAACTCCTTGCTCTCAGTCTAAGACAAGACGTCAAGAACCTACTCTGTATTTCCACTTACCATAACACACTAAAGAATTAGCTGTTTAGACACAGAGAACAGACTAATGGTTGCCAAGGGTGGGGGAGGGATGCATTGGGAGGGTGGGGTTAGCATATGCAAACTATTATATAGAGAATGGATAAACAACAAGGTCCTCCTGTATAGCACAGGGAACTGCATTCAATATCCTGTGATAAACCATAGTGGAAAAAATATGGAAAAGAATATATATATATGTATATACACACATACACGTATACATATAACTGAATCACTTCGCTGTACAGCAGAAATTAACACAACACTGTAAATCAATTATACCTCAATAAAAATAAAGATTAAAAAAAAATTGGCTGTGTAATGTCTATCTCCCCAAGAGGACAACCATCAAGCAGTAGGCGGTCTTCTCAGCCTCCCACTCCCAGCCCGGAGTGCCAACTCCTAGGCAGCAAACGGAGCTTGGCAAATACTGTCTTTTAAGAATTCCAAAACCACTAACCGGGCAAACGAACCTCCCCAGTTCGGGGGCAAGGCGGAAGCAGGACGGCTCCAGGGTGAGGCTGATCCGCGAGCGGGACGAGGGCCAACCCAGCGGCTGGCTCTCCTCTCCTCTCCTCGTGCACCCCTCCCCCATACCCACCCCCCGGAGGACCCTAAGGCCCACGGCCCAACCGCGTCTTTTCTCGGTCCTCCCGGGGAAACCTCGGCCTCCTACCTCATGAGGTCCGGGCCTGCCCGGGGTGACCCCAGACGAAGCACAGGCGTGGGGAGGCCGAGGCGCGCCGGGCAGGACCCCCAGACCCCGTCCCTCGCCTCCCCTCGCGGCCCGGGCCGCGCTGGCCGCTCACCTTGCTTGCGCGCCGGCGAACCTGTGCCACCTCCTTCTTAAACTTGGTATCCTCCTGCGGGTTCAGGGACAGGAGCGGCTTGGCCGGGCCAGTGAAGGCCGCCATGTCACCAGCTCGCAGGCGAAAAAGACCCACGCGGCGCTCCCACAAGCGCCGAGCGCTCTGCTTCCCCAAAGCGGAAGTGACGGCAGGGGCCTGGGGCGGGGCTTGGGGCGCGGTGCAGGGGCGGGGCCTGGGGCGCCGCATTCTCAGCGCGGCCAGAGGGCGGGATGGGCTGCTTGTTTGGCCGGTGCTGCAGGGCATGTCCAGGGTTGACGCCCTTTGGAGGTGTTCCCTCGGCCTGCTGCTCAGTATTTCGGCAGCCTGCCCGCCCGTGGTTCCACCCGTCCGCTGAGGTCAGCCCTGTGGCCAGGTGCTCGACTTGGAAGGGCCTTTGTACGCTGATCTCATCCTTTAGTAAGGACCTCATCTTCTCTTGTCTCTGTTGTAGGAGATGCTTTTTCCTCTTTGCATTGTTGCAGGGCAGGCATCTTGGCTGTTCTCAAAGTTAGATATTTGATGTATGAGTCAGATACTGGCCTCTGTGTCCCCCAGAGGGGGACTGACCAAGAGGATACAGACCAAGTTCTATGGTTCCCTGAAGGCCCCTCCCTTGGGTGTGTGTGTGAACAACCCTCTCTTTCCCAGGCTTGAATCCCTGACTTATCTCGGAGTTCCTATGGGGAGCGGAGGGGAGGAGCAAAGACGGGAAGAAGGCAAACTGGCAATTCTTTTCTGGGAGTTTCCCCTCTCGAATCTTCTCAGTCCCCTCCAGGAATTCCTGGCCCCCAAAGAATCAGGTGGTGACCCAAGGCTTTGCAAAATTGAAAGAGCATATGGACTGCCGATTCTGATTCCTAGGTCGGGGGCAGGGCCCTAGGTTTTGTGTCTCTCACAAGCTCCCAGGTGAAGCTGATGCTCCGAGGATTACACTTTGAGTATCAGGAGTAGAGATACGGGGAACTGATCTCTGAACCGGGTTGAAATGCGTCCCCCCAAAAGATATGTTCAAGTCTTTACCCCAGTACCTGTGATGCGAGCAGGGTCTTTGCAGATGTAATCAAGTTCAGATGAGGTCGTGCTGGAGAAAGTTGGACCCTAATCCAATGACTAATGGCCTTATAGTAAGAAGGACGTTTGGGGACACACACACACACAGGGAGAATGCCGCGTGAGGACAGAGGCAGAGGTTGGAGTGATGCTGTTGGAAGCTAAGGAACGCCAAGGATTGCTGGCAACCACAGGAATCTGGGAAGAGGTAAAGGAGGATTCTTCCCTAGAGCCTTCAAGAGCATGGCCCTACCAGCATCTGGAACTTGGATTTCTAGCCTCCAGAACTGTGAGAGAAGACATTTCTGTTTTAAGCCATTCCGTTTGTGATCATTTGTAATGGCAGCCCTAGGAAGCGAATACAGTTACCATATTTGGTGCAGCCTGAAATGGTTTTCTGAGGAAAATACTTTGATTGGTCCTGGACCTGTCTTGGCCTGTTAGGGCCAGGTGCTGCAGGAGATCCTAGATGTTCACAGAAGGCTACCAGGCCACCCTCTCCATGGCCTTCACCAGACCACAGAAGTCAGCCCTTAACTGGGGACAGGGTCTCTCAGCCCCTGGATCACACCGCAGCCCAGACAGGACCTGTTTCATTTCCCCGCTTCTGAGTCTGGGTCATTTCACAGCACCTTCCAGTGACATACGCTTTGGCCCTGCTGGGGACCATCTTATTCTGCTGTTCCTCGGCTGCCCAGGGCCCAAGGGTCACTCTGGGACCTGGGCAGGTGGTCACGGGAGCTGATGTGGCATCCTGGTCAGAGAGTCCAGAAGCCCCCCGGCCTTGTGCCTGGGGAGATTGTCCTCCTCTCAGGTGGGGCCTCAGTCTTCTCAGCCATGAAGAAGACTTTGGGTGAGATGATTGTTAAGTCTCCTGGGGTAGGGGTCGGGAAGTCTGCACTCTTTAGTGGCAGCAGCAACACTACTAACGATCAGGTGGGCAGCTGGCCTTCTGCGTGCCCTAGGTGATAGGCTAGTGTCGCTATGTTTGTCCTTCCACCCTCCCTCCCTCCCTCCGTTCCTTTCTTCCTTCTTTCTGATTTTGTATGTAGGCGGGGAGGCTGCTTGGGTGGGATGGCTCTCACTGAGCTGGACCGTCCCGTACACACTGCCTTTGCATCCTGTCCGCAGCACACGTTGCCAGGGCCACCCTAGCCCTCCCCGCCTGGGCACTTAACAACCCACATGCCTCCAGGCACTTCCGCAGACCCCTGATTGGACGGTTGAGTGTGCTCACTGCAGGTCTCTCCCCTCCTTTTCCCCCACTGCCCTCCCATATCTGCTGGGACAGAATAGCGGCATGTCTTTCCCATGGTGCCACCATCACCACCTATGGGCTGGGGGCCCAGCATGGCGAGGGCTGCTGCCTGGGATTTGAGGTGGGGCTGGCGGCAGAGTGGGACCAGCTGCAGAGCGAGGAGGGATGTGCTGAGTGTCCGGGCAGCTGGGCCTTGGGAGGAGAGGGCTCTGCGGGGCGGTCCTGAGAGGGGAGCCAGTGGGCACCGGCAGGGGCCGAGGTGCCTGCCCAGCCCTGCCCACTTTCCTCCTCCCCTGCTCTCCCCCCTTTCCATTGCTCTGCCTGGTCCCTGCAGGGCCGTCCAACATGCCACCCCTGGGACGTGGGCCCAGCTACCAGAGTCAGCCTGCTTGGCCCTGCCCCTTGCCCCTTGCTCAGGCACAGGGCTTCTGGGCATGGAACTGAAAGGAACAATTTTAGGGGAAGAAGTGGGGAGCAGTTCTCATCTGTGTCACCCGGCTCAACAGTGGAGCCTCAATGCATGTCACCTGACAAACTAAAAATTCAGTCTGCAGACCATTTAGGGCCACATGACCTGAGGCTGGGAGGGACATTTTTTCCTCTGTCCTGTAGATGACTGTCACCTGGGCCACATCCTGCCCTGTGCTGGGTTTAACATCATGCACAGCCCCAAATCCAGACCCCGAGTGTGGCAGTGACCCTGGCAAAGCTGGGTGGACCGGCGGGGGGATGGGGGTGGGGAGAGTGGAGAGTGGGGCCTGCCTAGAGGGTCCAGGTTCCCTCTGAAAATCCATGGACTGACTCACCAATGCCCTCGTTCATCCCAGGATCCTTTCCTGCCTTCAGTGGGGCTGTGGGTCATGGTGTCCTGGGTCCTGCAGTCTGAATCCTGGTGCCCTCTTCCCAGCCTGTGTTAATCATGTTTGTATTTTCTGATGTTTTGACACCTTAAAAAGCTTGCTGACGGTTTGGGGTTAGCAGGTGCAAACTATTATATCTAGAATGCATAAACAGCAAGGTCCTACTGTAGAGCACAGGGAACTCTATTCAATATCCTGCAATAAACCATAATGGAAAAGAATATATATATATATATATATATATATATATACACACACACACATATATGGATCACTTTACTATACACCAAAAACTAACACAACATTGTAAATCAATTACACTTCAATAAAGAAAAAAAAAAGCTTGCTGGCTGCAGAGAGACTGTCCTCCCAGTGCTAGCCAATTGCTAGAGACAGCAAAGGGCTCAGCCTGGAGCATCTCCTTACCTGACTCTCACACACCAAGCCAATATCCCCTCCCCTAAATCATGCCAAGGCGAGGTACCAGGCAACTTGAGACCACTCCTATAGCCTGAAGTCCACTAGAAGCATTCACATTGGCCAGTCCTGAGCTCATCGCCCTGCCCTGCCCCGCCCTGCCCCGCCCTGCCCTGCCCGTGGCCACAGGGACACAGGGACACAGGCTCTGGCTTGGCTTTCCCTCACTCCTGCTCCTCCTTCCTGACCAAACCTGGTGCTTCCCCGTGTGGCCCTGCCTGGCACGGTGTGCCCTGTCTTCTCAGGAGACGCAAGGAATAAATTCTTCTGTCAATGGCACTGGCCTCTCTAGCTGTCATTATGTCAGCTCTATAAATTAAAATCTCCTGCTTACACAGCCCAAGGCCCATCTCTTTTTTCTCTCTCTGCACTGACTCCCTAACCCCTTCTCCTGTTCTCAGACTGCAGGCCACAGCTCCCAACCAGACTTCTGTTTCTCCCCTCTTGCCCTTCAAGGAACCTTGCAGACGTGCACCACCCATGACCTTGTCTGCAGTACTATTAAATAAGGTATAATTTAACCCTTAAATTAGCCCAGAATGTCTACAGTGTTAATATTCACACTGCGGAGAGAGCAGCCAAGCTGGCTCCTTCAGGCCCTGGTGGGCAGGGGAATGAAAATGAAATCAAGCTCTTTGCAGAGGGATTTGGCAAAATACGTCAGGAACTTTAAAAACAGGACTTATCAAAAGAATGATCTTATTATCATTTTTAAATTTCTAACTTTAATTTTTTTAATTGAAGTATAGTTGACTTACAACATTGTATTAATTTCAGGTGTACAATTGGTAATTTGACATTTTAATAGGTTATACTCTGTATAGAGTTATTATAAAATTTTGGCTTTTTCACTGTCCTGTACATTACATCCCTGGTAACTTATCTATTTATTTAGTTTTAACTTACCTATTTCATATCTTGTAGTTTGTACCTCTTAATCCCCTTATCCATTTTGCCCCTCCCCCCACCTCTCTCCTCCCTGGCAACCACCAGTTGGTTCTCTGTATCTGTCTGATTGTCTGTTTCTGCCTTGCTATGTTTGATCATTTGTTTTATTTTTTAGATTCCACATATAAGTGATATTATATAGTATTTGTCTTTCTTTGCCTGACTTATTTCACTGAGCATAATACCCTCCAGGTCAACCAATGTTGTCACATTTGGTAAAATTTATTCTTTTTTTATGGCTGAGTAGTATGCCATTGCATCTACATACCACATCTTCTTTATCCATTCATCTGTTGATGGACACTTAGGTTGCTTCCATATTTTGGCTATTGTAACTAGTGCTGCTATGAACATTGGGATGCATGTATCTTTTCAAATTTGTGTTTTTGTTTTCTTTGGATAAATACCCAGGACTGGAATTGCTGGATTGTATGCTAGTTCTATTTTTAATTTTTGATAAATCTCCATAGTGTTCTCCATAGTGCCTCCACCAATTTACATTCCCACCACCAGCATAAGAGGTTCACTTTTCTCCACATCTTCACCAACACCTGTTATCTCGTCTTTTTTTAAAAAAATAAATTTATTTATTTATTTATTTTTGGCTGCGTTGGGTCTTTGTCGCTGTGCGGGCTTTCTCTAGTTCTCTAGTTGCGGCGAGCGGGGGCTACTCCTTGCTGTGGTGTGCCGCCTTCTCATTGTGGTGGCTTCTCTTGTTGCAGAGCAAGGGCTCTAGGCACGTGGGCTCAGTAGTTGTGGCTGGTGGACTCTAGAGTGCAGGCTCAGTAGTTGTGGCGCATGGGCTTAGTTGCTCTGTGGCATGTGGGATCTTCCCGGACCAGGGCTCAAACCTGTGTCCCCTGCATTGGCAAATGGATTCTTAACCACTGCGCCACCAGGGAAGTCCCTTTTTTCTTTTTCATATAGCCATTCTCACAGGTGTGAGGTGATATCTTATTGTGGTTTTGATTTGCATTTCCCTGATGATATCTTTTCATGTGCCTGTTGCCCATCTGTATATCAAAAGGAAATGATTTTACATACTGATAAGGGCTTACGAAGACTTTCATCACAATGCTATTTATAATAGAAAGAACCGAAATAGCCCATAAAAGACTGACTGTGTTAATAAACAGGACATGTCCATTCCACCAAAAACAAACAAAAAAATTCACATTAACAATGTCTGCATTTCAAAAATTATTTTTAAAAATGATAAAAAAATGAGAAAATGTTAATTTTTAAGTAATAAGGATTACTAGAATTGAATGAGAAAGATGAAAACTTTATAGTAAGATGTGCAAAAAGCACAGCAAATTCCCAAAAGAAATTTCAATATATACATGATGATAATAGCATGGTGATGAAAACAACTCATTTAGATTACAGCTTCATCTTGTAATAGCTGCATATGACCTTAGGCAAGTCAATTAATCTGTTAACATAGTAACATCATTTATAAGATAAAAATAGTATCAAATTCGCAGAAGTATATTGGAGATAAAATATGACCTTTCATGTAAAGTTTTAGAATAACGTCTGGCGCAAACAACAAACTATCATTTAGTTGATATAAGTAATCATTTAAATTCATATGGAGTGTATCCATATACACACACATACACATTTGTATTTGTAGGGTAGATGTATGGAATAACTGCAAGGTTAAACAAGAAATCATTACAGCCCGTGCCACAAGGAAGGGGAATGAGGGAAGGTAGTAGTAGTTAAAAAGGAGAGAAACTTCCCACCCGGCACGCTTAAAAATTCATATAATCTAAAAAAAGGCAACACAATCCTACAGAGAAGTTAAAATTTAAGAAAAATTTCACTTTCAATCCATCCCCTTAATTACAGTCCCGCATACACTTTTATTTTTCCCGAGTATTTTTTTGCAGAAACGAATGTACTGTTTCCCTTTTTACGAAGACTGCAATCTACATTCTTTTTATGCGTACCCTTCAGTATCGAAGCATCTTCCCGCCAACTGCTGTTGGATAAAACACCATGTACAGTAGTCAGCCCTCCGTATCTGCGGTTCCGCACCGCAAATTCGACCAACCCCAGGTAGAAATATTCAAAAACAAAATTCCAAAGCTCCGAAAAGCAAAGCTTGAATTTGCGTGCACCAGCAACTATGTACATATTATTCGCAGTGTATTTACAACTATTTTCTTAATGCATTTTATTAGGTATAACAACTAATACCTAATTACAAGTAAGCAAAGTATTACAGGAGGATGTGCGTAGGTCATACTCAAATGCTACGCCATTTCATATAAGGGACTTGAGGATCCTCAGAATTTGGCATCGTGCAGGGCTCCCGGCACCAAACACCCAACAAGACACGGGGGTGGACTTCACGAGCTAATAGCGGGATGCCCCACACCTCTAAACCCAAGCCCCAGCCCTCAGGCCCACGTGGTCCGAGGACCCCTTCCCGGGCTGTTTTCGGTGATGCCTGTCGGAAGAGCCCGGCCCACCTTGCTATGCCTTCCGGGCAGCGCCTCAGGCAGAGCGGCGGACAGCCCGGCCTTCTGCGCGCCGTGGGCCTGGGAGGACCCCAGCGACAGCCCCAGCTCAGGGCCCGGTGGACGCGGCCGCGGTGGTGGCGGGCGTTGTGACTGACGGCGCCGGTTGTCTCCCGAACGAACTCGGCTGGCCACCTTCGCCGCCCTGGCTGACACTCGTGCGGCCGGCGCCATGTCTGTGAGCGAGATCTTCGTGGAGCTGCAGGGCTTTTTGGCTGCCGAGCAGGACATCCGAGAGGCGAGCCCCCTCTCTCCCCATCCCCTTTCCCTCTCCTTGCCTAGCTGGGCCGCGACGCCCGGCCCTCCTCCGTCGCTCAGATTCGAGCGGTGGGGAAGCCTCCGGGGGTGGGTTGCTCCCGTCTTGTTTTGGCTCAGGGCACTTCCCTCCCCCGGCCCCCGATTCTGCTGCCAGGTCCTGGTTCCCTGTGTTCGGGGCTCGGTTCCTTGGCATCACCTACCTCATTTGGGTGTCAGTTTTCCTCCTTTTTAGCGTATGATTATGTCGAAGCCTCAGTTAGCGCTTGGGATTCAGACGACACGTGTTTGTTGTGTTTGTTTATTGGTGTCTTAAAAGCACGTGTGCCCTTCTCTTTAAAACTCTCCTATGGCTTCTCATTCCACGTAGGATAAAAATCCAGACTACTGTGGCTCACAGCTCTCTCTCTCCAGTCTCATTTTACGCCTTCTTCCGTTGTGTGTTATGCTCAGTTTACCTCCCTTTTATTCCTCTAGTTCCCCAAATAGCTTCCTGCCTCAGGACTTTTGCACGTACTGCTTGCTTTTCCCGGAATGCACTACTTTCCCACTCTTTTCCTGGTTATCTCGTGTTCACCTCCTTGATGTCAAAATGTAAATAATTTTTTACCCTGTTATGTTTACTTCTAGTAGTACGTTACCATTAAAAAAAATTGTGTGATGGTTATTTTTTAAACGCCTCCCCCGTTATACTCTAAAGGAAGGAAGGGACTGCCTGCTTGGTTCCTCAGTAGTTACACAGTGCCTAAAAATGTGCTCAGTGAATATTTGTAAAATGAATGAATGAAAAATACCCGATCCTTGTATTGCGTTTCATTCTTCTCTTGTTGGTTTACGTGTGGGTGCCTCATCTCCTTTAGTGTTGGAGTGGGATATTTTGGGCGAGTGGGTGGCAATTAGCCTTTGAAGTCTATATCAGGAATCTAAGGCTTTTTGGTGACTTCCTGAAGGTCTCACAGAGGAAGTAAGTGGAAAAGTCAGAATTCAAATCTGGATATTTTGTGCACCATTCATGTCCTTGTAAAGGTTGCTAGTGTTTTGAATCTACGTGAAGGTGTCATAGATCAAATATGCTATTTAGTATATTTGGTTTGAGGCTATGATAATATAATGATTATGTTGGATTTATTTGATATTTTCATCTTTAATTCTTTCTAGGAAATCCGAAAAGTTGTACAGAGTTTAGAACAAACAGCTCGAGAGATTTTAACGCTACTGCAAGGGGTCCATCAGGGTGCTGGGTTTCAGGACAGTAAGTTCTTTGTTTTGATTTTGAAGGTTTTTATCCAATTTATTGATCTCTCATTTAAAGAGTTAATTTACATCCAGAAGACATATCAAATCTGTATTATTTACTCTGAAAAATGTCTCTCATGCTTTATGGTGAGTAAAAATTGGTGAAGTGGGTGAGTTGATTATTTTACAGGTTTCCAGAATTCTGTGTATTTTGATATTCTAGTTTCACGTAGGTGGAAATAGGAATGTTTTCTCCTGTGATAGAGTTATACTGATGATAATTGTGGTAGTTTCATAGCTGTCTTGTGTATCTAGCAACTTTTATCTGGCTCTTTTTCTTAAACCCAGTCTTTCAGTCATTGAAAATAATTTAATATGCATTTGTAGATAATGAAATGGCCAGTGTAAAATGTTGTCAATGTGTTTACAGTCAGCTCTTCTTTGGGTATCAAGTACGAGAAGTTTAGACATGGAACCTCCATTGTAAGATGTAGTCAGCACAACTGAGAGACCTGAAATATAGTTTCAGAAAGATAATGATATAATGATGTAATTAACAGGTGTCAGGGGCAAGTCATTTTTCTAGGTGATACAGAGTTGGTCAGCCTGATTGAGAATAATTATAAAGCTGCCTTTTGACCAAATATGGGAAAAGCAGTCCAATTTTAGGCATCCTTTGGGGACTGACTAGGAAAGGCAACTTAAAGATGAGGTTATTTATGATAGTTTACCAGTATGTTACCCAACATATTCCCTTTTAGCAATTTTTGTTTGTTTATTTTTTAGTAGGGAAGCTAGATATGAAATTTTGAGAGCCAGATTGAAAGCATACCCTACATTTGGTCATGAGATTTTAAAAAAATTTCCAGGTAGACTACATAGATTGTTAAGCAAGAAGTGTATTTGAAATCTGCTCAGTCTGTCGTTATTATGTTTGATTATCTTTTTGTGATCAGTTCCAAAGAGGTGTTTGAAAGCTCGAGAACATTTTGGTACAGTAAAAACACATCTGACGTCTTTGAAGACCAAGTTTCCTGCTGAACAGTATTACAGGTTTGTAAGACAACTAACATCTTTTATAACGTTAAGTAAAAAAAGGCAAGAGAAAAATTATATGTACTAAAATGATTGCTTCGGTAAAAATCCCTCTACTTAGGAGAAGCAACAGAAAGGAAAAGGAACTGTTAATAGTGGTGGTATTTTAATGGTGACAAAATTGTTGATTTTATTTTTTTCTCCCTTTTACTTTCAAAATTTTCTTAAGGAACATGTATAATTTTTGCAATGAAAAGGTAATTAAAAAGAAAATATGTATTGTGTGAAGGTCAAAATAGAGAATATCTTTTTAGTATATTCAAGTTACTTGTGAAGTTGGATGAACCCTATCTTTGCTGTTAAGGTTATGGGATTAAGTGGCAGTGTATGTGTGTGTGTATAAATATACTGAATATCGAATTTCACTGCCAAGTGACATATGTGGGTAATATGCCATATCTCCTTGAATGTACAACACTATTAATTTTAAGATACAATGTTATTTTTTATACCACTAGGGAAAAAATTTGTTGTTAATCATAATTGTGAAATGTAGATTGTACAATACATCATGATATCATAGATGTTAAACTGGGAAAAACTGAGTGTTGATGAAATATAGTAAATAGGAACCTAAACTTTTCTACTTACGCTTGCTTTCTCACTAGAGAAGATGTTCTTTTAAGACACGTGATAGGCAAGGAATAGTTAGGACATGTATGTGGGGAGTGGATAGTATAACCTCACAAGATTCTTTAAAGGTAAGGGCCCGCAAACTACTGTGGCCTTTTATATTTTATATAAATATATTTATATTTTAAAGAGTTGTTAAGAAAAAAAAAACAAATAAGAGTATGTGACAGAGACTGAAAGTGACCCACAAAGCCTCAATCACAGAAAAGGTTTGCTGACCCCTGCTGTAAGGTAATAACTGATGCTTAGAGAAGTAGGACAATAGAACTGGCAGGGTCTTTAGAGACCATGGTGTTTGGAGTTCACACACAGGCTGCCCTCTGGCTGATTTGGACCTCAGAATATTTTGTTTGGCCTGGGTTTTGTTGAAAGATGGTTTTGAATTTGTTGCCACATTTGAAAATCAGGAGGCATAGCATAAATATCTAGGGGTTGTAAAATTTCTATTTCTTTTTCAGGCTCCTAGCTCGGTTTAACTGCAGTATCCCAAGGTTTTAAGTTCACTGTTTAGTGACTGCAAATGGTAGTTATTTCCTATGTGTGTGAATCAGGAGTTTCTTGATACCCTGCACTCAGTTCAGAGAATAACACAGTCAGGTGCTGAGGCTGATGTACAGTTGTGGCTCTCATCAATCTTCATTCGCCCACATTTATTTTTCTCAGAGCAGTGTTATTGTATTTACTGATTAAACTTCTAAAGCACAGTTGCTCTTGTCCATAGCCTTTGGTTGTAAAGTTTTGCATTCATCAAAATTGGACCATGCTTCTCATTCATTAAAATTATAGTAAGTAATTGTTATAAATTTGGACTGGCAAATCCAGTCCAGTGTACTTACGCTGAATCCATCTCATATACTTAAATGTCACATTGCTCTTACACGCTTTATAAGTTTTATTTGAAAATGGCCCCACTCCTCACGTGTCTGGCCATGGCTGCCCCCGTTCTGTCTTTCTGACGCTGGTGCCTCACGCTCGCTGCAGGTTTCACGAGCACTGGAGATTTGTGCTACAGCGCCTGGTCTTCTTGGCAGCCTTCGTCGTGTACTTGGAGTCGGAGACCCTGGTGACTCGAGAGGCGGTCACGGAGATCCTTGGCAGTGAGTGTCCACAGGCGTGTCTACCTGCAGGGCCAGCTGAGGTTTTGGTGGGGGGACTTTCTATTTATGGAAACAAATGAGAGCTAAATGGAAAACGGGTTACTTGGAAACAGAAAAACTAAAAATATGTAGTGGCTTGCTCTTTGTACTTGGGCGTTCCTTTGAGTTTTTAAAAACGTCAAGCCTACAGAGAAGTTGAAAGAACAGTGCAGTGAACCCCTGTGTACCCCTCACTTAGATCCTCTACTTGTTCACATTTGGCCCATCTGCTTAGTCTCTTACTGTGTGTGCCTTGGGGGCACGTGTGAACCGTTTGAAAGCCGGGTGTAGAGACCATGACTTGTCATTTCAGTGCTTCAGCATGCACTTCTAAAAACAAAGGTATTCTCAGACATAACATATATTCTTGGTGGTATTATTATTATTTTTTTTTTTGGTTGAAAATTTATTTATTATTTTTGGCTGCGTTGGGTCTTCATTGCTGCACATGGGCTTTCTCTAGTTGCGGCGAGCGGGGGCTACTCTTCATTGTGGTGCGCGGGCTTCTCATTGCGGTGGTTTCTCTTGTTGCAGAGCACGGGCTCTAGGCGCGGGGGCTCAGTAGTTGCGGCGCATGGGCTTAGTTGCTCCGCGGCATGGGGGACCTTCCGGGACCAGGGCTCGAACCCATGTCCCCTGCATTGGCAGGCAGATTCTTAGCCACTGTGACACCAGGGAAGCCCTTTGGTGGTATTATATTTTGAAAGAAGAATGGAAGGAAAAATTGAATTCTGCTTGAGAGCATGAAAAGTCCACAGTGCCAAGGATATGTCCACATTCAAAAGATAGTTTTGAAGGACTTGTTCCTTTTTCACTTTGAGAGAAGTTACACGTGTGTGCATGTGTGTGTGTCTGTAGTTTAAAAAATTTTTAGGTGTAAGTTGTATTTCCATCACGACCTTGTCTTTGTTATATTTTCTAGTTGAGCCAGATCGGGAGAAGGGATTTCACCTGGATGTAGAAGATTATCTCTCAGGAGTTCTCATTCTTGCTAGTGAACTGGTAAGAAGCTTAGTGATTTGTCATTTGCTCTTTTGATTTTTCCACTTCATTGTCAGTTTTTTAAAATGGGTACAAAAATTCAGAAGCCTCGTTCTTTTCTAAGCCACCTGTCGGTCACAGGGTAGTCATTGACTGTGTACTGTGTGTGTTAGGTTTTGCTGGGATAGCGGTTCAGACGATGAGGTGGCTGTGCACACTTAACTATTGTGTGCATTTTTAGAAGATGAGAATACCTCCTTTCAAAGTAGTGGTGAGGCATATATTCCTGGTGACTGCATTAATTCATATAATTGTCTGGGGGAACAATTTAACTATATAACTGTATAAATTATTCTTGCCTTTATCTCCTTCATCTCCTGAGAAATTATCCTATAAAAGTAATTCAAAAGAAGAGAAAAAGCTGTTATAAAGGTGTTCACTATAACCTATTCATATTTATGAAAAGTTGGAGGCCACAGAAACTCCAACAAAAGGCCGATGATTTCTTAAGTTATTAAGTAAGTTAGTAAGATCAAGCAGTTGTCAGAACTGGAATTATGAGGGGCAGTATGGAGACGTGTTTCGGCCCACGGGCCTCGTGGCCGCGGCCAGGAGGAGGAGCCCTGCTGTGACATCCCTGCTTCTCTGTCCCGCAGTCGAGACTGTCGGTCAACAGCGTGACCGCTGGAGACTATTCCCGGCCCCTACACATCTCCACCTTCATCAACGAGCTGGATTCCGGCTTCCGCCTCCTCAACCTCAAAAACGACTCCCTGCGGAAGCGCTACGACGGCCTGAAGTATGACGTGAAGAAAGTGGAGGAGGTGGTCTACGACCTCTCCATCCGTGGCTTCAACAAGGAGACGGCGGCGGCCTGTGTGGAGAAGTAGGGGCTCTCCGCGCGCCCCGCTGACCCCAGCCCGGCGCCTCTCACGGTCGTTAGGATGCCCATCGCTAAACACCGCGCTTCATTTTCTTAACCGGTTGTGTGGTGTATCAGAGTTGAAACACTTTTTTTGGGGGTGAAAGAATAGCCTTTACAAGGACAGAGTTTTCTTTGTCGTTTCAGTGAATTTGCTCTGTAACTCAGTGTATTTCAGTTCTGTCAAAAAGTGTAAATGCCAACCTCTTGGTAAAGTTCTTTTCTTGCTTACCCTGATGCTGTCGATGTACTGATGGAGAGCTTTACTGTCTTGTTTGTGATTCTTCCAGGAGTGACCCTTGATGTTTTCTATATCCAAATTAGCCATCCATACCCAGGTATGCCCTGGATACCGTATACAAATAGTTAACTCAAAAGGATGGTTGCCAAGCGAAGGACAAGTTATTTTATATTTTCCTTCCTCATTTTAAACCTTCTGAGTAAATCAGATGTTGAATTTTTTTGCAAGGGAAGTATAGCCCCAGGGTTCTCTCTCACTGCCATCAAAATATCAAAGATTAAACTGCAAAGTCAAGTTCAGCAGATTATTTGGGGACATTTTTGTATTAAGGATTGAGTAACATCATCTGGCTCTGCTTACCAGGTGGGGAGTAGGGGTAGTGTTTTAAAACACCTCTGTGTTCTGATGTTGCCTTAACATTCTGCTGTTGCAGCAGGTAAACATTGCGTCCACACACATCTTGAACTAACATTTCATATGATGTACTTCTGAGCTATGAAACTTTTTACCTAATAGCCAGGTAGACTGCTAGGTCTGGGAGTGTAAAGCCACTCAGCGGAGTTAATTCTCAACACCCTGACTGGTGATGTTCTGACTGAAGGATGCTGTGCTTTGTCTGGAAGTAAGAGAAAACCTTGAATTAAAAAACAAACAAACAAAAAAATTAGCTGATTTGGTCATGTTTTTTCGAGTAAGCAATTCTCTCAGGTTGTTGATTATTCCAACAGTCAGGTTGTACAGTTTTGGGCAAGTCACGTGTATCTCATTGGCACCGCCCCCCTCCTAATTTTCAGGTAGTACTTGCCATGTAATTTTGCTGTTGAGATATTATTAAAATGGTGACTTAATCCACAGCATCTTGGAGCTCACTGAAGGGAAGGTGCCAGTGTGTCCAGAATAATAGGAAGTATTTAGAAGTGTCACCCTCTCATGCCTAATACGGGTTTGGGCTTCCTGTTTGTACAGTAGGATATCTGGCATGGCCATCAGAGCTGTTATCAGGCTGAGTTAAGGACTGATCAAATTTTCCATCATGAGGAAAGAAGTAGAAATGAGACATAAATTGCTATGCATAGTTGCATTTTAGAACAATTTTCTTGACAGCTCTTTCTGCAGAAGAATTTGGAAAGAAAAATGTTATGGAGTCTTAAAGTGCCTAGGATGGTCACCTCAAATGTGCAGTAATAGCACTGCCTGGACTGAGCATAAAAGGCTTTGAATTCCATGATCAGACACATGCAGTAAGTTTGATCATAGCTTTCTTTGCCTCTTTAAGTATCAGTTCTGCTTGAGAACAGTAAAGTTCTCGGCAGAAGTTGTGGATTTCACTTTTCACAAATAACGTTTTAAGTGGAGGAGCACATTCTGGTTTTATACTCCGTTCGGGGATGTACAAGTGTCACGTGTATGATTATTCTGTTGTGTGTGTTGCCGGCTTGTTGTAAAGCAATAAAAACAGTTTCTTTGTTTTCTTTTTTTTTTTTGGTCTTTTTGTCACTTAGTGTGCTGCCGCGAGAACTCTTCTACATGGGCAGTAAGTTCTGAATGGTTTGTGAGGCTGAAGAAGACCGGGGTGATGAGCCCACACTGCTGTGTGGTAGAGTAGCCAAAACACAGCAGCCACTGAGCTGTGTACTGTAAAGCGTAGGTAATGTTGCTGTGCTCTCCCCTGGTTGGGAAATAACTGGTATTTTAACCGAAGATGTTGAGAAGCCTTGGCTCTGGTTCCGGGACACCAAGATTGCTTTTTCCAACTTTAGAAAATCAAGCAGGTTAGAGAAAATAGAGATGAGTTAGTGGATGCTTTCTTTATAGATACATTTATGAGGAGAAGATGAGAGCCCCATAAATGCTAGAAAAGATTTGCCCTGTCTTAAACTTGAACAACGAGTGATGCTTAAGAGAATTTAATAAAGAACAAAAGCTCCTTTGGCTGTGTTCTGAGACCTTGACTTGAGCAAGTGGCTACAGGGATGATTTGGATATGCAGGCTGCTCCTGCCATCATTTCATGATTGTGCGCTCAGAAGTTGTAGCTTTCTTCTTTCGTGGTCTAGACCGAACTGTTTGTCCCAGGTAGCACATCACTGTCATGCCTCACACCAGAATAAGATTCTCCCTGAGCCTGAAACAGTTTCTTTTCTTAGTCACTGTAATAAGCATTAAACAAATAAAAACAAACCGTCCCCCTTTCCCCCATACAATAACATTTAAGGGAGGTGAAACTGACTGGGATGGTTGGCTGAATGAGGAAGGCATGAAGGAGACGGAGGCATCCGGCCTAACTGTCAGGTTTCTGGTCTGGAAGCCTCCAGGAGGCTCAGGTGCCGCTAGCCAACGTGAGGCTCGTAGGGGGAAACGCGTGGCTCGAGGCGGCTGGGCAGACAGTGTGCTTGCTTTTGGACGTGTGGGACTGATGGTGCTTGCGGAGCTGCTGGCTGAGGTGCCCAGCAGGACTTCGGGTGTGAGGGAAATGGGGAGTCCTCGAAAGAGCTTCGGGTGGCGTTAGCGTATGTGTGGTAGATGAATCGGGAGAGCGGGTGGGATCTCCCTGGAGGGCGTGTGGATTGAGAAGCCTCTGGGCTGAGGACAGAGCCCTGGTTACCAGCAGGGGAGAGGGAGGGAGTGGAGCCACGAGGAGTGGTCAGAGAGGCTGACAGAACAGGGAGAGTGCCTCGGCACAGAAGCCAGGGGAATGAAGGGTCTTTGGAAGGTTTGTTTATTTATTTTTAGAATTTATTTTATTTATTTTTGGCTGCATCGGGTCTTAGTTGCAGCACGCAGGCGCTTTGTTGAGGCGTGCAGGATCTTTTGTTGTGGAGCGTGAGCTTTTCTCTAGTTGTGGCGTGAGGGTTTTTCTCTCTCTAGTTGTGGCGCTCAGGGTCCGGGGCGCGTGGGCTCTGTAGTTTGCGGCACGCGGGCTCTCTACTTGAGGCGGGCAAGCTCAACAGTTGTGGTGCACGGGCTTAGTTGCCCTGCGGCATGTGGGATGTTAGTTCCCTGACCAGGGCTTGAGCCCATGTCCCCTGCATTGGAAGTCGGATTCTTTACCATTGGACCACCAGGGAAGTCCCAGGAAGGTTTTTTTAGGTGAGAGATTTAAAATGTACAATTCCCTGGTGGCACAGAGGTTAAGAATCCGCCTGCCAATGCAGGGGACATGGGTTCGAGCCCTGGTCCGGGAAGATCCCACATGCCGCACAGCAACTAAGCCCATGTGCCACAACTACTGAGCCTGCGCTCTAGAGCCCGCGAGCCACAACAAGAGAAGCCACTGCAATGAGAAACCCACACACTGCACCAAAAAGTTGCCCCCACTCGCCACAACTCGAGAAAGCCCACGCGCAGCAATGAAGACCCAACGCAGCCAAAAATAAATAAATTAAAAAAGAAAACACTATAAAATGTACAGTTTCACAGCCTGAGAGCCTTGTGACTTTGTCAGGCGAGGCTGGGTGACGCAAAACGACATAGAGCAGGTTTATTTCCTGCTCATCCTCCCCGACCATTTCAGGTCCCCCACCCCATGTTGGCGTCACGTAGCTGACAGTGCAGCCGCAGCTGGGCCGCTTATTAGTTCCTCCGGGAGAGTCTTGTACAGACACATGCTCTGGTTTGGAAGTGACACGTCACTTCCTCTCAGCGTTCGTTGGTTAGAACTGGATGTGTGGCCCTGCTCACACCGAGGGAGCCAGGAAGTGAAATCCCACCTTGTAGGATGAGAGAGGATGGAGAGTCAGACAAACTAAATGATGAAAATCGTGGGCACTGTCGAGTTCCTCCTGTTCGACGATTAATAGTATTTCTGGTCACAGATGAATTTCAGTGGGCTTGGAAGGGAGAAGAGACATCCCAGGGCCCCTCGCCTGGTAGATGAGAAGAAGAGGGGTGGGTCATCTGTAGTCGTACGCTCTGTTGTTGAAGGTTGTTTCCTGTTTAAAGAGATTCCTCTGGTGTGTGTGCATTTGTGGTTGGGTTTGTGTGTTTGAAGTCGATGTGCAATGAGCTGTTACATGTTCCAAGCACCGAGCTAAACGTTTTCTCCAGATCATCTCATGTCATCCTCAGAACAATCTTACGAGGTAGCTACCATAGTTTTTCCCATTTTGGGCCTGGAGAATGGGCTCGCAGCGGGCAGTGCCCTGAGTTCACAGCTAGGAAGCGGAGGAGCTGCTGGGATTCAGACACGGTTATTCTGCCTGTCTATCCACAGATACCATTTCTCTCCTGATGGCATCACCCACTCCATAGCCTGACAAGGCAAAAATCACATCCACAAGTGGTTGTGAACACAGTGTGTGTATAGGTTTGGGTTAGCTGCAACTTGTATTGAAAATCAGCACAGTACATGGGAGACTTGGTCTTGCCCTCAAGATTAGGGTCAAGTTGCAGGGGCGAGGGTGGTGAGAAAATATATAAACAAGTAAGGTTAGTTACTCTGCTAATATTTGAGCGCCTACTATAATTAAAAAAAAACTGTAACAGATTTATTGAAATACATTTTACATGTAAAGTGGACTCATATCAAGTGTACAGTTCAGTGATTTGATTTACCAGGTGGTGCAAAAATCACATAAACCCATTTGAGAACGTTTTTATCTCCCCAGAAGATCCCTGTTCCCACTCCCAGCCCCAGACAACCACTAGTCTACTTTCCTTCTCTATAAATTTGCCTTTTCTGGATACTTCACACAAATGGGATGATACAGTATATGGTCCCTTGTGTCTTTTCACTTAGCATAATACTTTTAGGGCTCCTTCACGTTAGTAGCTTGTTCCTTTTTATTCTTGCATAATATTCCATTGTATGGATATTCCACATTTTATCCATTCATCAGATGATGAAGATTTAAGTTTCTACTTTTTGGCTCTTAGGAACATTCTTGTGCAAGTCTGTGTGTGAGTGGAGTGGGTATTTCCATTTCTTTTGGATAGATACCTAGAAGTCTACGGTAAAAATGGTAGTTTTATGTGTAGCTTTTTAAGGAACTGCCAGTATGTTCTCCCATCAGCAATCTATGAGGATTCCCTACTCCGAGCTAAAATTCAAGATGTTAGGGACTTCCCTGGCGATCCAGTCGTTAAGACTGCACTTCCAATGCAGGGGATCCCTGGTCAGGGAAATAAGATTCCACATGCTGTGCTGTGTGGCCTGAGGGGGGGAAAATATTCAAGATGATAATAGATAAGATGTCATAATAATAGTACTTAATTGCTAAATAACTTGTGAATGATTGCTGTGGGAATTTAGGAGGTATAATTGAACTGATTCATGAAAGAGATAGGATTTAGGTAAGCCTGGAACTAGAGAAGGTCATTGTTGGGTGGGCAGAATAATTGAAACCAAAGCAGAAATGTATCAGCCATTTAATGGGGGTGGGGATGTCACCGTTTGAATGGAGGGGACGGTCTGGCAAGGTTGGATTGGTAGACTTGGGACTTTGAATGGGGCATTGGAGGACGTTAGAGTTTTTTGAAGAGAGGGAGCGGCTTTGGGGTCAGCCAGCCATAGTTCTGAATCCTGGCTGTGTCATGTTACCAGTGGGGGGAGACTGAAGGCAGGCAGACCTGTGAGAGGCTCTTGCTGTCTTTGAGGTTATAAGGGTCAGTCAGCTTGGGTAGCTGATGACGAGCATGGTGGGGCAAGATGCACGTGAAGTACCCTGCGGAGAAAGAATTGAGTACAGTTGCTCACTGATTGGAGTTGGGGGCAGAGGGCTGAATGTTTCTGTCTCCCCCCAGATTCGTATATTGAAGCCTAATCCCTAATTGAATGGTATTTGGAGGTGGGGCTGTGGGAGGTGATTAGGTCCTGAGGGTGGAGTTCTCATGAATGGGGAAGGAATAAAACCGTGAAAATAAGTAGAATCCTCAGACAAAGTTGGGCTTGTTAGTTACGTCCTTTGTCATTTTTTCCCTTGTTTACCCTGTCCCTTACATCAGTGACTATGATCGTCTGGTGTCATTTAATATGAATTAACATTTACCCATAGCCATCTGCTCTGGCTAGAGGCCTGCGTTCCTCCATTTCAGCTGTGTGTTTTGGTGACAGAACGCTGGCCTCGCAGTCTAGATGTGCCAGCTGGACCTGCCAGCCAGCTCTGGCCAGAGGTCAGGAAAGACTCGCCTTCAGCCTCCTCTGCGGCGTCCCTGTGGTCAGACCTTCCAGTGATGAACGTTTTGCTCACCCTGACCTTGAAGTGAAGCCAGAGTTTTTTCATTCCCATATTTTGGGAAATACAAAGGGTACAGTGTTTGTTTCTGCTTTCTGGGGGAAGACTGCAAGATTGTTTAAATCATTCAGGGGTTGTTTTGGGAGCAGTCTGTGGCCTGGGCCCTTCTACTTTAATCAGAAGCTATTTCATTAGACCTAGAGTTGACACAATTAAGACAAAGACCCATAGTCAGTATTAAAAAAGAGAAAGATCAATCAACTTTAAGGCTTCATATTTTTGCATCAAAAGTTAACCTTCGGCTTCCCTGGTGGCGCAGCGGTTGAGAGTCCGCCTGCCGATGCAGGGGACACGGGTTCGTGCCCCGGTCCGGGAAGATCCCACATGCCGCGGAGTGGCTGGGCCCGTGAGCCATGGCCGCTGAGCCTGCAAAAAAAAAGTTAACCTTCAAATCCCCAAAAGAAAGACGGGGATCAGAGGGATGGACCCAGGCTTTCTTCAATGGTGCCCAGCAGAGGTTGGCCGTCAGTCTTCCGGGACCGGTCCTGGAGGTGGGCATCAGCTGGGGGGTAGCAGGGTCGCCGGCAGGGAGGTTTGTGAGGCTGGTGAGCCTTCCACGCCTAACCTGCAGGGCCCCACTCCATCAAGGACAAGGCCACGCCTTCATCTTGCTTAACAGAACTGGCCACATGGGCACCGGGGTCACTGGCTGTGGCCTGCCTTGCGTCACCAAACAGTCTGGCATAATGAGTACTTCCCAAATACCCTCACTGAAGAAGGACAAAGAAAAGGGAATAGGACTGGCATGAGCATTCTTTGAGCTGATTCCAGAAGAACTTTGACTTTAATCCTCTTTTATTTTATACCCACTGGCAGGAGAGAATAGATCATATCACCTGGTGTGCAATCAAAGGTGTGACAGGGGTTATGTAAACACTTTGAGGAATATGTCAATATGCAGACCATTGCTTTTCGATATGTTTTTTATATTCTGCCCTTTTTTGACTTGTGTTCCTTCTGTGATTATAAAAGAAATATGGAATCAATTGTTGAAAATTGGGAAATTACAAAAAATTCTTAAAGATGCATATATATTTTTTGCACTGTTGGTTTTATCCTAAATGTATCACTGGCTTTTTTGGTTTTTTGGTTTTTGGTTTTGGCCACACTGCGCGGCTTGTGGGATCGTTTCCCGACCAGGGATTGAACCCAGGGCCATGGCAGTGAAAGCACCGAGTCCTAACCACTGGACTGCCAGAGAACTCCCTCACTGACTTTTTAAAAACTTTATTTTGAGATAACTGTGAATTCTACTATTAACTTTTGATCAGAAGTATTATCCTTTAGCTAACCACTCATGCGAATGTCCGTTCTCTTTACTGAGCTCCTTCCACAGAGGTGCGATGGAAACAGTACGGTTCACTGCTTCTTGGTAAATAGGTAAGTTGGTCTCCAGTTCTCAGCAAACTCTGTGGAGACACTCCATGGAGTGTCTACAGTTAAGCTGCTTCTGACCAGCCCCCAGCCCTTCCCGTGCTTCCCACTGTCTCAGCCTTGAGGCCCCTTTTCCCTGGCCTCTCCACTCTCCACCTGTTCCTAGTAGGGTCTACCCCCTAGGTGCCTTGTAGGCCTTTTTTTGACTTCCAGCTCACTCTGCCACTTTCCTAGATCGGAATGCCATCACCTGTTGCCAGGCCTGTCCCCAAAGCCTGTTGGTTCCCTGCTTCCAAACTGTCATTCCTCTGATCTGTCCGATATTCTGCTGCCTTGGTATCATCCTGAAGTCTGATTCTGGTCACTTGCCTGCTCTAAAGCCCTCAGTGACTGCCTGTGTCCTGATGGTTTAAGTGGACGCTGCTTAGGCTGCATCGGAGCCTTTTTTTTTTTTCTTTTAAATTTATTTATTTATTTTTCGGCTGCGTTGGGTCTTTGTTGCTGTGCGCAGGCTTTCTCTAGGTGTGGCGAGTGGGGGCTGTTCTTCATTGCAGTGCATGGGCTTCTTATTGCGGTGGCTTCTCTTGTTGTGGAGCACGGTCTCCAGGCGCGCCGGCTTCAGTAGTTGTGGCTCACTGCCTCAGTAGTTGTGGCTCGTGGGCTCTAGAGCGCAGGCTCTGTAGTTGCAGTGCACGGACTTAGTTGCTGCGTGGCATGTGGGATCTTCCCGGACCAGGGCTCGAACCTGTGTCCCCTGCATTGGCAGGTGGATTCTTAACCAGTGTGCCACCAGGGACGCCCCTGCATCGGAGGCTTTGATGATAGTGCGGCCCTTTCTTCTCACCCATTCCCTGCTGCATATTCCCTGAACACTGCTCTCTGTGCTTCTCGGAGCTTGGCCATAGCAGGTTGGAATTCACAAAATGCTTACTGACCACACCGGGGAGAAGCACACCTCTACACTCTAAGGGGAAATGTTCAGAGGCCTCCAGGGCTACTCAAATCTGTGAATAAACAAAGAGCAGTGATTTTCTGGGGGCCCAGGGGATACTGGGCAAGGTCTGGAAACATTTTTGGTTGTCACAACTGGGAGAAGGACGTGCCAACGGCATCTAGTGGGTAGAAGCCAGGGTTGCGGCTGAACATCCTACAATGCACAGGGCAGCCCCTGAGACCAAGAATTATCCAGTCCTAAAGGTCTGTAGTGCCCAGGTTGAGGAACTATGTGCAGAAGCAGAGCATTCTACTCTCAAAATGTGGGAACGAATAAATGAAAATACGAACTGACTTCAGATGTGTAATGAAAATTCCTGCGTATCAGTGATGAAAGCATCCAGTAAGACCTTATTGAGATGCGGGGCTGAGCAGAGGATGAGCTCAGTCACCAGCGGAGTGGTCCACACAGAAGGATCCACATGCAGGCCCACCTGCAGGCCCTGCCCCCCGCACCAGGGCTCCCTGGCACAGCTTGGATGATGCTGAGATTGCGCTGTACCCGCCCCTCTGCTTGTCTGCATTACCCCTCCATCTGACTGCTTTGCGGGCAGACTTGCATCTTGCTCATCATTGAATGCCAGCGTCTTGCACTAGTGCCTGGCATGGAAAAGAGGCTCAACAGATATTTTTGGATTGAATGAATACATGAAGTACATCATTCAAATTTTATCTCAGCAAAGGGAAAAGAGTGTTATCCTTTGTGGACTTTTCTAGTCTTCGGAGAATAGATAAAATAGGATGCTAACCCCTTAAATGTCAAAAGCCTTTCCGTAAGCACAGAGAATAGAATCTAATACTGGTCTGGCTTATTGGGACCCTGATTTCTTGCTTCTCCCCCTCCTCTCAGCCTCTCATTATACTGTGGTTACAGTGGGCTGTAGCCTCTGTAGGAAGTTGGCTGGGAAGGGGCTGCAGAGGAGACCCTAGGGAGGAGCTGAGGGGTCCTGTGCCCTCAGAAAAGATGGGTAGGGGCTTCCCTGGTGGCGTAGTGGTTAAGAATCCGCCTGCCAAGGCAGGGGACATGGGTTCAAGCCCTGGTCTGGGGAGATCCCGCATGCCGCGGAGCTACGAAGCCAGGGCACCACAACTACTGAGTCAGCGTGCTGCAACTATTGAAGCCTGTGTGCCTAAGAGCCCGTGCTCTGCAACAAGAGAAGCCACCGCAGTGAGAAGCCCACGCACAGCAACGAAGAGTAGCCCTCGCTCACCGCAACTAGAGAAAGCCCACGCACAGCAACGAAGACCCAACGCAGCCACACAAAAAAAAAAGAAAAAAAAAAAGAAAAAAAAAAAGGAAAAATAAAGGATGGGTGGCAGATTCAGATCGGGGGTTGTGGCCATTTCAGTGTCTAGATGGAGTCAACCATGGCCCTGCACTAGGGCATTGGGAAGAAGTCATTCATATGCACTGGGGAGAGACTTGGAGAGAAGAATGGGGGTGAGGCTTGACCGATATATCATCAGACTGCTTATTTATTTATAATTTTTTTTTTTTTTTTTTGCGGTACGTGGGCCTCTCACTGTTGTGGCCTCTCCTGTTGCGGAGCATAGGCTCCAGACGCGCAGCCTCAGCGGCCATGGCTCACAGGCCCAGCCGCTCCGCGACATGTGGGATCTTCCCGGACCGGGGCACGAACCCGTGTCCCCTCCATCGGCAGGTGGACTCTCAACCACTGCGCTACCAGGGAAGCCCTATTTATTTATAATTTTAATGTTTTATTTAACCTAATATATAAAAAATTATTTCAACAGAAAATCAAAATAATAATTATTAACAAAATATTTTACATCTTTTTTTTCATATCGTACCTCAGATTGCTTATTTATATTGGACAACTTGGAGCTGTCTTCGCTCGCACTAATTGGGAAACTGATAGAAAAATCTGCATAAATTTTGTTCAAAGATTATTGATATCGTTGACATTTTGGGGTGGCTTTCTTCCTGGGTATGTCCTGCAGGTTGGGCACGTGGTAACTCATGATTAGTTAGAAGCCTTTAGGTACAAGAATGATAACAGATAGCATATGATTTCACTCATATGTAGAATATAAAAAACTAATAAACAAACAAAAACTCCCAAATAAGTGAACAAACCAAACCAAACAAAAACAAACACGTAGATACAGAGAACAGAGTCGTGGTTGAGGAGAGGGTGGGAAGGGTTGAGGGCAGTGAAATGGGGAAAGGGGTCAACTGTATGTTGATGGATGGAAACTAAATTTTCGGTCGTGAGCACACTGTAGGGTGTACAGAAGTAGAAATATAACGTTGTAAACATGAAACATATAATGTTATAAATCAGTGTGACCTCAACTGAAAACAAAAGAATTATAAACCCTGGAAAAAAAGGAATTTATCGGAAATGTCAATATATGGAACAGCGCGTAGAAGCTATACAAAAGCTTATGGACTGCAAATTCTTTTTATTTATTCATTTATTTAACTGAAGTGTAGTTGATTTACAGTGTTGTGTTAGTTTCTATTGTACAGCTAAGTGATTCAGTTATACATATATATACATTCTTTTTCATATTCTTTTCCATTATGGTTTATCACAGGATATTGACTATAGTTCCCTGTGCTCTACAGTAGGACCTTGTTGTGTATCCATTCTATATATTCCAGTATCCTGACCATAAACCTGACTGCATTTGCACAGAACGGTAGAGTTGGTCTATCCCTTCCTGCCTTATATCCTAATGCTCACTTCTCTTCCTTACTAATAGATGTCGTTTGTGGCATTTCCCCCCCTCCCCAGAATAAGGCACTTTTGTCTGCAGTTAAAAACCTGTTCAGGCAGGTGTCCTTTCTTCTCAATGATTTTCTTTCTTTTTTTTTTTTTTTGCGGTACGCGGGCCTCTCACTGTTGGGGCCTCTCCCGTTGCGGAACACAGGCTCCGGACGCGCAGGCTCAGCGGCCATGGCTCACGGGCCCAGCTGCTCTGCGGCATGTGGGATCTTCCCAGACCGGGGCACAAACCCGTGTCCCCTGCATCAACAGGCGGACTCTCAACCACTGCGCCACCAGGGAAGCCCCCTCAATGATTTTCTTAATGGCATCTGGGAACTTGTCTGCTGCCTCTTGGTTGCAGAAGCTGCTTCTGTTGTTTTCTTGACATTTAAAAAGCCAAACATCTTTCTAAAATTATCAAACCATCCTTTGCTAGCATTAAATCTCCAGCCTTGGATCCTTCACTTTCTTTTCGCTTTAAGTTGTCCTATAATGACTTCACTTTTTCTCCAATCATATTAGAGTCTATAGGTTTGCCCTTCTTATAGCAATCTTGCACTCATATAAAGGTGCATCTTCTTTTTTTGTTTTTAAAGTTTTTTTTTTTTAATGTGGACCATTTTTTAAAAGTCTTTATTGAGTTTGTTACAATATTGCTTCTGTTTTATGTCTTTTTGTTTGTTTGTTTGGCCATAAGTCATGTGGGATCTTAGCTCGCACCCCCTGCACTGGAAGGGATTGAACTCGCACCCCCTGCACTGGAAGGCAAAGTCTTAACCACTGGACCGCCAGAGAAGTCCTAAGCTGCATTTTCTATATGAGATTTAAAAGTATTTTGCCAAAAGTGCAAGGTTTTCATGCTTGCCTGTGTAGCTGCAGCGATGGCTTCATGAATTTCCTTTTTTTTAAAAATATTTGCAGTGTGTGGCAAATTCAAGTTTTGATTTTTGGAACTTTAAAAAAATTTCTTTATTTCTTTTTGCTGTGTTGGGTCTTCACTTCTGTGCGAGGGCTTTCTCTAGCTGTGGCAAGCGGGGGCCACTTTTCATCGCGGTGCGCGGGCCTCTCACTATCGCAGCCTCTCGTTGCAGAGCACAGGCTCCAGACGCGCAGGCTCAGCAGTTGTGGCTCACGGGCCTAGCTGCTCCGCGGCATGTGGGATCCTCCCAGACCAGGGCTCGAACCCGTGTCCCCTGCATCAGCAGGCAGATTCTCAACCACTGCGCCACCAGGGTAGCCCTCCTTTTCATTTTTATAATGGTCCTTACATTGGACTCATTTATCTTGAAATGGCGGCAACTGCAACTGCAGACATCAGTCTATGGTCCACACCAAGCAATTCAACTTTCTCTTGTAACATCATGACTTTTCTCTGCTCCTCGGGGGCACTTCCAGCATCACCGGTGGCACTTCGTATGGGTCTCATGGTTTTACTCAAGGTTTATGGTATTGCACTAAGCATGATGAAAAATACACAAGAACTGTGAGACATCACTTTTTACTGTGATATGCAATTTACTGGAGAGACGAACTGTTCACTTGGAGATGATTAGTGTCGCACAGAGTTTCAAGTGGATGCTCACAACACTTGAACTCACCCTCCAGAGCCACAGGAGATGGCTCCAAAAATGTTACGCCAGTACAGTATGTACTTCAGTTAATTGTATGCAGTTATGATTTTTTTTAAGGAAACATTTTTAATCTTACAGTACAGTACCTTGAAAAGTACAGTAGTACAGTGCAACAGCTGGCATCCAGGGGCTGGCATCGAGGGAACAGGCAAGAAGAGTTACCGACTGGAGGAGGGAGAGGAGGTGGGAGATGGTAGAGCTGAAGGATCCTCAGCAATGGGAGACGGAGGGCAAGCTGCAATGTCACTCACGCCTGACGCGGATGGCACAGGTTCTGGTTCCTTGCTGGATTCACTTCTATCTACCCTCTTGAAAAAACGATCCAGTGATGTCTAGGTTGTAGCTCTTTTTTTCTCATCATAGATGACATGGTAGCACTGGATTGCACTCTGAACGGCTGCTGCAACCTTAGTGTACTGTTTACGTTCAGGTCCTGTGCCTCAAAAACTAACAGTGCCTCCTCAAATAAAGAAAATCCCGTTGCCATTTCCTGTGTCATGCATCTCTTCGTTTCTTCAGTTACTTCTTCTTCCTCTTGTCTCTCTTCGTCCTTTCTCTGGGCCTCCAATTCCTTCAGGTCTGCCATCTTTTCACCTCCCTCCATTCTCTCAATTATGTTCACTTTTGATTCCATCGTTACTGCTTGATGCTTCTTAGCAGTACCAGCTACATCACTGCTGCTTTTATGCAGTTATGATTTAAGACTGCATTTTACATACATTTGTTTACATTTCTCTTGACTGCAAATGGTGTCACGTATGGTCTGTAAGTGTTTGTGTACGTTTTGATAAATTTCAACTTTTAATAATAGGTTTGTGTATATTTTATGATCATAAATGGTACAATAGACTAGTATCTACATAAATTTTATGCATTCATAACATACCTCACTTTTTCTTTTGATATTTCTAGGCTGCATGGTTTGTCTGTGGGTTTTTGCAAACTTGTTGAAAATCTCCGAAATATTTTCCAATATGTTTATTGAAAAAAATCTGTGTATAAGTTCAAACCCATGTTGTTCAAGGGTGAACTGTATGTTAAAATTGATTGTGATGACGGATGCACAATTCTATGAATAAAAACCATTGAATTTTACACTTTAAGTGAGCAAATTCTATGGCATGTGAACTATAACTCAATAAAGCTGTTTAAAAAGAGAAAAAATGAAAATGTCAGCAGAGCATCTGGGCTTGACCCAGGAAGACTGATTGATCTCCACTTTGACCCCCTCCACTGACAGCCCTTCTTAAGGAGTTTTTTTTTTTAAATTAATTAATTAATTTTTGGCTGTGTTGGGTCTTCGTTTCTGCGTGCGGGCTTTCTCTAGTTGCAGCAAGCAGGGGCTAATCTTCGTTGCGGTGTGTGGGCTTCTTTCTCATTGCGGTGGCTTCTCTTGTTGCAGAGCACGGGCTCTAGGCGTGTGGGCTTCGGTAGTTGTGGCGCATGGGTTTAGTTGCTCCACGGCATGTGGGATCTTCCTGGACCAGGGATGGAACCATGTCCCCTTAACCACTGCGCCATCAGGGAAGTCCCTTAGGGAGGTCTTGAGGGCACCTGGGAAGTGACAGTCCAGGGATTCCTGTGTCTGTGCGTGGCCAGCAATCTGGAACCATCAACAGGTATGACCAGAGAAAGCTCTCCTAGGGAAGCCTGCTCACTCTAACCAGAGGTCTGAGAAAAGGGCAGCCTAGCAGCTAGCACCCACCCCATTCCAGCCAAACACCAAGGGAAAAACTCCCCCAAGTTCCTCCTGAATTCTCCCATTGCCTGTGGTGCTGGCAGAACTAAGTGGTCACCTGGACTTCTGGCCACACCTAGAGGCAGTGAGTTTCCACCCCAACCTGGGGGCAATGAGGTGGTATGAGTCTGTGCTCTACTTTTCCTGGGATGGTGTCAGTGGGGCCCAGCGGGGATCTTCCGCTCCACTTGGGCCTGCATACCACACCTAAACAGGGTGACTGTCTGCAAAAAAGGAAGGTTAAATAGGGTCCAGAGTGTTACAGGATAATACTCAAAATGGCCAGGATACAATTAAAGTCACTCCTCAAACTAAGAACCAGGAAAATGTCAATTTGAATGAGAAAAGGGGATCAATACACACCAACACAGAAATGATTCACAATTTAGATTCTAAAGCAACCACTATGAAAATGCGTCAATACGTAATAACAAACATGTCTGAAACAAAGGAAAAAATAGTCTCAGCAAAGAAACAGAAGATATAAAGAAGAACCAAATGGAAATTTTAGAATTGAAAAATACAAGAACTGAAATAAAAAGGTCACTGAATATGCTCAGTAGCAGAACAAATATAAAAGAAGAAAAAAAAAATCAATGAACTTGAAGATAGAACAATAGAAATTACCTGAACAACATAGAGAAAATAGACTAAAAAAGAAATGAAAAGAGTCCCAGGGACCTGTGAGACAGTAACAAAGGATCTAACATTTGTATCATTGTAGTACTAGAAGGAGAGGATAAAATGTGGACCAAAAAATGATTTGGAAAAATAATGGTTGAAAACACCTCAAATTTGGCAAAAAGACATAAACCTACAGATTCTAGAAGTCCAGTGTATCCAAATAGGATAACCCAAAGAAATCATGTCAAGACACATCATAATCAAAAACTAAAGACAAAGAAAAAGAATAAAGACAAAGGAAAAAAAATCTTGAAAGCATCTGGAAAGATGAGGCATTATATATAAAGACAAAATGATTCAAATGACAGAGGATTCCTCATAAGAAACCATGGAGGCCAGAAGGAAGAGGCACACCATTTTTCAAGTTAAAGGCCAACTTGCTCCAAAATTTCTTCACTCCTTCCTTAAATTCACACCATTACTAATTCCCTTATTTAAGCATTCCTTCTTGAGCTTTACTCATAAAATGCCGTCTCATCTCCCTAATGAAAATTTTAACTTTTTTTCATTATAGGTATATCTCCATAATTAAAAAATTATTATTGTGATTAAATATCTTAACATCTAATTAGTTATTGCCACACTATGGAAAATCCATTATTTTGAATATTTGGCCTTTATTCTAGCAACTTGGCTGAATTCTTACTAATTCTATTAGTTTTAGAGCTTATTCTTTTGTAATTTGTAGATAAACAAAACATCTGCCAACAGATGATTTCTGCCTGATTTCTAAAAGTTCCAATTATTTCCATTTTCATATGTTATAGTATTGGCTAAAAAAATCTAGAAAAATCATAGTTAATAACTGTCATAGGAGATTGTCTTGTTTTGCTTCTAAATGCAGTGTTTCCTAAAGTGTGTTCCATGGGATTCTGGGTTTTCAGGATGTTTTGGGTAATGCTTGGTTAAATTTTTTAAAAGTGTGTTTTTCTCCTGCACAGCTTCTGAGCCTTAGGTATGATAGTGCTCACCGTGCATGTCTGGGAAATGGGTGCAGCCGACCCGCCTCTTCTTCCTTTTTTGGTAGACACTTTCATGCATTGGTGGTCTAGGGACACACTTTGGAAAATGCTGCTTTAGAATTTCACTGTAATAGATGCTGTGAACAATTGGGTTGAAATAGACATTCTTTTTTTTTTTTTTTGCGGTACACGGGCCTCTCCCCGCTGCGGCCTCTCCCGCTGCGGAGCACAGGCTCCGGACGCGCAGGCTCAGCGGCCATGGCTCACGGGCCCAGCCGCCCCGCAGCATGTGGGATCTTCCCGGACCAGGGCACGAACCTGTGTCCCCTGCATCGGCAGGCGGACTCTCAACCACTGCGCCACCAGGGAAGCCCCTGAAATGGACATTCTTTGTAATGCTGAAGAAGTATCTTCCCAGTCCTGAAATATTTACTGCAGTCTTCTTTGCTGATGGGATCGGGTTTGGGTGAGGGCAAGTGATTAAGTAAAATTATTTTTTAGTCTCATATTAACAAACTGTTTGTAATAAACATGTATTAGCTTTGTAATTAAACAAAACCCCATAAAATGCAAATACTTGCTCAGTGTGGGTTTGATCAGAATTGCTCTCCCCATGAGGAAGGCAGGTGCCATAGGAGAGTCCCGTGTTTCGGGGGAATCCCCGGGCAGGGGCCCGAGACAGGTCTCCGGACGTGGGTGATGTCATCCGCTTCTTGACTGGCTGCCAGCTGGATGCCATCAGGGACCTGAGTTTTTGTCTGCGCATTTCAATTGTAGTCAAATTCACCGTCAACAACTTGAGTGAAAATCTTCCAGGCCAGTTGCTCCCGTTATTGCAGGAGAAAGTCAAATATTCTAATCACTTTTTCTGACATTTAAACAAACTCAGTCTTCATGTAAAATTATCTCCTAACCCTCCAGAAAGCTGTTTATTTTACTCCTAAGGAGGCACAATTTCAATGCTCCTTTTCAAATCGATATAATTTCTTGAAAGCCATAAATTATAGCTTTTAATGGTGTTTTTCTTTCCTTGTGATTAAATCCCTCTGATGTTGGGTATTTGAATTTTCTTCCTCCCTCTCTTTGTCCTTCCTACCCTCCCTGGCTTCCTCCTTTTCTTCCCTCTTGCTTTCTTTCCTTTCTTCCTGGAAGAGGGGCACCAGGACAGGAGACTTTGTCGTCTGAAATGACTTTTTCAAAATGCCTTTATTAAAATCACCAAAAGGTGGGATTTAGGAGATCTGCCAAAGAAAAGGATAATAATAACATTATATATAATGACACCAATAATAACGGTTAATGTCAGTTTTTATTAAGCACTTGCTACATGGGAGCCACTATTCTAAGTTCTTTGTGTGTATTTAAGCCTCACAACATTCCTATGAGGAGGAATGATCTGTGTTTTAGGGCTGGGGAAACAGAAAGGTTAAGTAATTTGTTCAAAATCACACAGCTGGTAAATGACAGAGCAAAACCCAAATCCGTGTTTCTTCTACTATCTATTCAAACCAGCTAGACTTGTTGTGTATATTAGAAATAATGAGTGTTTTCAAAGTAAAGAGGCTCCTTTGGGGGAAGGGAAAAAAAAAGATGAAATTTTTGGTGAGAGAGGGAGTAGGGGAAAGAGGAAGGCATTTCAGAAGAATTGAATCAATGAATGATCTAATATCAGAAACTGGGGGGACCTCAGCCCCTTCACTTTACTGTTGAGGAAACTGAGGCCCTGCCAGGGGAGGGGTCCACCCTTGGTTACAAAAGATGTTGGTTCAGAGCATGGATGGGAGTCCAGGCCTGGTGGCTCCAAACCCAGTTCTCCCCTTTTTCTGTTTCACCGGGCTGTCTTCCAAATAGTAGACTTTTTCTTTTTTTTTTTTTCTTAGCAGCCACTCATTTTTTTTTAGACTGTCAAAACCATCAGAAATGCTAAATGTTGGAATGAAATTAATGAGGGCCTATTTGCCCTTTCAAAACATGGGAGAAACTCCCCAACTTGCTATTAAAGCTTGAGGGCATGACTTGTGATTCTGTTTATGTTTACAGCTCAACTTCCCTTGTGCCCGGGGAAACATCTAGACCCTGATAAAAACTGAGAAGCCCAGTTCCTTCCATAATTCAGAGATCATGTCTGGCATTTTGTGTTATCTTATTGGTTGAGGTGGAAACCAACTGACTTGTAAATCCAAGGCACTTCCTAATCAAGGAATCCAGACAGATGCTCCTGGGTCTGTTGCAGAATCAGGCAAAACTTTTTCCCCATCTGGGATTTTTCACTCCACTTTGGGATTTTATGGTTCCTATGACATCTGGGCTTTTCTTTGGCATGGGCTCGAATCTTAGCTACACCATGTCATCTGTGTGTTTGTGTGCGTGTGTGTGTGTGAGACTTTTATTAATAACAGCAACTAACACTTATATAGCATCATGCCAGATGGTGTTCTGTAGCCCTCCCTTTATATTATCTCATTTATGCTTATAATAGCCTTCCTAGGCTGAATAATACCTCCCCCAAAAGACAGTCACATACTAATTTCTGGAACCTGTGAATATGTTCCCTTACCTGGTAAAAGACTTTGCAGATGTGATTAAGGATCTTGAGGTGGGGGGATGATCCTGGAAGATCAAAGTAGGCTTGATGTAATCAGGAGGATCCTTTACAACAGGGGTCCCCAACCCCCGGGCTGCGGACCGGTACCGTTAGGAGCCAGGCCACAGAGCAGGAGGTGAGTGGCGGGCAAGCGAGTGAGCGAAGCTTCCCCTGCCACTTCCCTTCGCTCGCATTACCGCCTGAACCATCCTCTGCACCCACCTCCTTCCGTGGAAAAATTGTCTTCCATGAAACAGGGCCCTGGTGCCAAAAAGGTTGGGGATCCCTGCTTTACAAGAGGGAGGCAGGAGGTCAGGGAAAAAAGAAGATGCTGTAGCGCTGGCTTTGAAGATGGAGGGAGGGGCAGGAAGCAGCTTTTAGTAGGTCAAAGGGGTGAGGCATGGATTCCCCGCTGGAGTCTCCAGCAGGAAACAGCCCTCTAGAGGCCTTGAGCTCAGCTCCATAGGAGTCATTTTGGACTTCTGACCTTCAGAACTAAAAAAGAAAAAAATGTGTGATGATTTAAGCCAGTAAATTTGTGGCAATTTGTGACAACTGCAATAGGAAACGAATACAGGTAGGTACTATTAATGTCTCTTTTTTACATATGAAGAGACTGAGGCACAGTGAGATTATGTACCTCGTCCAAGGTCACACAACCAGAAGTGGCAGAGCTGGGAATCAAACACCTGCTTCTCTGGCTCCAGAGACTGTGCACTTGACTACTATGCTATTTGACCTAAGGCAAGGCACTTCAATAATCCTCAGTTTTCTCATCTTTATATTTTTATATATATTTTTTTTTTTTTTTTTTTGCGGTATGCGGGCCTCTCACTGTTGTGGCCTCTCCCATTGTGGAGCACAGGCTCCGGAAGCGCAGGCCCAGCGGCCATGGCTCACGGGCCCAGCCGCTCCGCAGCATGTGGGATCTTCCCGGACCGGGGCACGAAGCCGTGTCCTCTGCATCAGCAGGCAGACTCTCAACCACTGCGCCACCAGGGAAGCCCCTCATCTTTAAAATGGAGCTAATAATCCCTATACAGCAGGTTGTTAGTGGGATTAAATGAGATAATGCTTAACATTCTAGGTGGGGTGGTGTTGGTAGTGGTGATGATAGTGGTGGTGGTGGTGGTGGTGATGATGGTGAAGATGGTGAAGATGATGAAGATATTTTGATGATAGTGGTGGTGTTGATGATGGTGATGGTGATGATGATGGTAATGTTGATGGTGATGATGGTGATGATGGTGATGATGATGATGGTGGTGGTGATGATGATGGTGATGATGGTGATGATAATGATTATGGTGATTATGGTGATGATGATGAGGTAATGATGGTGATTATGGTGATGATGATGGTGATGACAATGGTGGTGATGATGGTGTTGATGGTGGTGATTATGATGGTGATGATGGTGATGATGATGATGGTAATGATGATGGTGATGGTGATGATGGTGATGATGATGATGGTAAATTATGATGGTGATGGTGATGATGATGATGGTGATGATGATGATGATGGTATTGATGGTGATGGTAATGATGATGGTGATGATGATGAGGTAATGATGGTGATTATGGTGATGATGATGGTGATGACAATGGTGGTGATGATGGTGTTGGTGGTGATTATGATGGTGATGATGGTGATGATGATGGTAATGATGATGGTGATGGTGATGATGATGGTGATGATGATGATAGTAAATTATGATGGTGATGGTGATGATGATGATGGTGATGATGATGGTATTGATGGTGATGGTAATGATGATGGTGATGATGATGATTGTGATTATGGTGATGATGATGGTGATGATGGTGGTGGTGGTGGTGACGATATTGATGATAGTAACGATGACAATAAAAGATGCCCATTGTGAGGTGCAGGAGGTCAGTGCACCTTTGAGAGGGAGAGTGTGGAGTGAGTGGATAGACTGGGAGAGTCTCCTACAGGATGTTTCTGCTGTTGCTTGTTCTTCTTCTGCCTTTGTTCTTAGTAGTCGAATGTCTTTTGTTCAAACTACTGCCTGAACAGCCCTCCTCACCATGGCAACCTCTCATTCCAGATGCCCTCCAGCCCCCCGACATGATCACAAGTAGCTCAACATTTTAACAAGCTCCTTTGTACCAATATCAAGCACCAGGGTGGAACCCAAACAGGAGACGCTGTCAGCCTAGGGAGGCCTTCACTTGCTGGCCCCTGGTTAAGCTGTCAAACTGGAGTCAACAGGGAAATGCTCTGTGGGAAATGGGAAAGCGGATTTGGAGAAGAGACCAAAGTAGATACATATGCATACATGGAAATTTTTCCTGACTATAAAAGGTCTCTCTGCTTATTGTACAAAATACAGGAATAGATAAAGAAGAAAAATCTCCTATAATCTTACCACTAGACACAGGGAGATCAGCTCGGTGCTTTGTGACCGCCTGGAGGGGTGGGATAGGGAGGGTGGGAGGGAGGGAGACGCAAGAGGGAAGAGATATGGGAACATATGTGTATGTATGACTGATTCACTTTGTTATAAAGCAGAAACTAACACACCATTGTAAAGCAATTATACTCCAATAAAGATGTAAAAAAAAAAAATCTTACCACTAGAGAGAATCACTATAATATTTTCAGTGTCTTTTCCACTCATCTTTTTTTCCTCTGTGTTGGTAAATACTGTGGATAGTTTTGTTATCTTTTCTTTTTTAAATTTTAATTGGGGTATAGTTGATTTACAATGCTGTGTTACTGTATCTTTTCTTTTTTCAGTTAATAACCTATTGTGATGACCTCACATCACTAAATCTTGTTCAAAAGATGCTATTTTTAGGGCTTCCCTGGTGGCACAGTGGTTGAGAGTCCGCCTGCTGATGTAGGGGACACAGGTTCGTGCCCCGGTCCGGGAAGATCCCATGTGACGCGGAGCGGCTGGGCCCGTGAGCCATGGCCACTGAGCCTGTGCGTCCGGAGCCTGTGCTCCACAGTGGGAGAGGCCACAACGGTGAGAGGCCCGCGTACCGCAAAAAAAAAAAAAAAAAACCAAAACCAAACAACAAAACAACAACAAAAAAAGATGCTATTTTTATTAGTTTTGTAAGATATCCTATTTGTGTTCTATTCTCTTTACATCGTATGTATCTGATTGAAGATGAAGGATGAATCTCATCAGCATTTTAAAGATTTCATATAACTTCCTTGCTGATTATTTGGGTCCATTTTTGGATGAAGCAAGCCCAGTAGGGATGGTGGTCTTGTTTCAGGAGATGGGGGTTAGGGAGGAAGTTGAGAAAGCCTTTCCTTTTTCAGAGGATGTGTGCGAACCTGCGCTTTGTGGAGAGGAGACGGGGCGGTCTTGAGGACCCAGAGGTCCTCCCACGTGCCATAGCAGGGCTTCTTTGATTCTGCCTTGACATTCCAGAAGCTCCTCAGTTGTCAGCTAAATAAAGTTGGTTCCGGGATGTGTGGTTTTTTGTTTTTGTTTTTGACCATGTATCTCTCGAATGCAGTAAATGAGAAACAAGGCTTGCAATCTTTCTAATTGGTTTCCTCATTTTTCCAGGTTTGAAATTTGCATAATAACTCTCCAACAAGCCTTTTTTTCAAAAGCATGAAAGTGTTCCTCTGAGGATTAAGCTCTGGGACAGACATTCAATCAAGGTCAAGATCTGAGCTCCTATGGCACCCTGGACTTGTCTTATCTTAGCCTGTGGGGACCATCCTCCAAAGATGAACCCCCGATGAACCACGCCTGCCAGTGTTCATGACTTTATATTCCTCTCCCCTTGACTCTGGGCTGGCCCGGTGACTCGCTTTTGACCAATGCAGCAGAAGAGAAGCTGCCTGACTCCTGAGGTTACGTCATAAGAAGCCCCACGGCCTCTGGGAGAAGCCATTTACCATCGTGATGGCCATGCTGTGAGGGAGTCAAACTAGCCCCATGGGGGGCTTCCACGGCCTTGGGCCAGCACTCAACATCCAGACCAGTCGAGCCTCCAGATGACTCCAACTCCATTACCGCAAGTCCAGACTGCAGCTCCATGAACGAGCCCAAATAGAAATCTCCCAGCGGTTCCTTAACCCATGAAACATAAGGAAGAGTGATAAATTATCGGGGTTTTTTTTCCGGCCACGTTATGCAGGATCTTGGTTCCCCCAACAGGGGATTGAGCCCGGGCCCCGGCAGTGAAAGCTCTGAGTCCTAACCACGGACCGCCAGGGAATTCCCATACATTATTGTTTTAAGCCACTGAATTTGTGGTCGTTTGTTGCATAGCAATAGATAATCCAAATGTATTAATTGCAAGGTATTATAAGTGCTTCTTCGCCTCAAGAAACTGGGAACTCTTTGAAGGCAGAACCTATATCTTAGCAGTTTCGGTGTTGCTAGCTAAATCCCGCAGCATAATTGAAACAAGCCTGGAGTGTTCAAACAGTGCTTTACGGAAAGCCCTGGAATAACAAAAGAAGCAAATACAGAGAATGGCCTAAAATTTATAATCTACCTACAAAATGTATCGTTCATTTTCTGCTTATGGCCCACCATGGAATGCTTCCCTGCCAGCTCCTGGTCAGCCTCCATGTGACAGGGGCCATTTTCTTTTCTTTATATACTTTTGAAAAAGTAAATATACTTATTTAAAATAAATTGTTTTAAAATTAAAAGGTCTTCCTCTCATACCTGTCTATAACCACTCAGTTCCCCTCCCTAAAGGCTCCAATATTATTGGTTTCTTGTATACTCTTCTAGAAATATTAGATTGCATACTCTATCTATTCATCCATCTATCCGTCCATCCATCCATCCGTCCATCCATCCATCCATCCATCCATCCACACATACTCTCATGTATGCTAGCATACTATGTGCTCTGTTTTCATATAACAGTATATCTTGGAGCTCTTTCCATATTATTCTTTTTTTATGGTTACCTAGCTTTCTATTATATTGGAATCCACAATTTATTTTATATTCTCTTGGTGAGAGGAATGCAGATTATTGCCAGTATTTTGCCATTCCAAACACCATTAGGAAAACTTTATACAAATACCATTCCATGCTTGTGTACTTCTTTGGAGGATATTATTCTAGAAGTGGTATTGCTGGGTCTGGCTGTCTGAGTTCGTGATCCCCGTGGGAGGGGGGCGTTTGCAGGAGAAACCCCATCTGGTCACTAAATGGGGAGAGGCAACATTGGCACCTAGAGGTGCCTGCAGCCACAGCAGGATTAAACCCCCAAGGAATGCACGGCCTTGGGGAGATGCGATTTTTTCCAACAGCCCAAGGCAGGAAGGGCTGTATGGTGAGGGGCCTTGGAGGGGGCTGGCCTGGAGAGGTGGACCACTGAGCTTTCTTACGGGCAAAACACAGAGTTATTTTCACATGTAAAATGGATTATATGCAGGTATTGACTAAAATGAGGATGAGCTACTTGCTGATCCTTTAAGAACTGTTCCAGAGTTTCCCAGAAGAATGGCTCAGGCCCTGGCTCTGCCTCCCGGCCCAGCAATGGTTCCTATAAGCGTCTGAAAGTTTTAAAACATCGCTTCACTCGGAAATGATCTCAAGCTCAGACTTTGCCAAGTTAGACTGGCTTTTTCCGTGAACTAGAAGTCGAGGAGGCTTTTCAGCATTGCAGGCAAGCGGGTCCTTTAGCTCCGTCAGGTGTAGTTCTCAGAAATGACCAGAAGATGGCACTAGACACAAATGATTCCACCTGCACGAAGGCCCCGGCAGTTCCCGAGATCCTCAAAGCCTAGATCCTGCCTGAGCTTCCTGGCCTTTCCCTAAGCTTCTGAAGCACCTAATCCTTAGTGAAACATGATGTTTATGAGGAAGCCAAAGCTGGGAAAAGAAAGAGAATGAAAGCAAGCCAGGAAGCAAACACTGAGCAAAGCAACAAAATGAGTGTCAGAGGGCTGGCTGGGTCCCATGGGTACCAAATCGGCACTGGGGAAGCTGGGTTTCCCTGCCTCCAGCCCAGACCAAGAGGCTCTTATCCAGACTTTGCAAAGTCTCAGCCCTGGAGGCGTCTTTGCTGGGCCTTCCCCATACCCTCTGTGGTCCTGCCCAGGACCACGGCTTCATCTTCTGCCCTGTGCCCCCGTTGGCCCTTCTGCTTGCTGCCCTTGATCTTGGGTGGCCTTAACCTGCAGCGGCTTGAAGAGAATTTCCGTTTCTGGCCAGAGATTGAAGTTGGGCCGAGGCAGTGAGAGTGCTGAATCCTAGCCACTAGACCATGATGGCCAGTGGCCAGTGATGAGGCACTGGCCCGTATGGCTTTGCAGAAAATGAATTTCCACAAAGAAACAAAGTAGTGAAACAAGTCAAGTGTTTATTAGCAGGAAAAAGAGTACGTATGGATAGACATATGGGTGGGCTCGGAGAGGGAGTTGTGCCCTTGTGGTAGTTTGACTCACTTATATGGAGCATTTCTTCTGGGTTTCCTTTGCCCCATCATCTTGCTTTGCCTGGTTCTGAGTCTATATTTGGTTTATCTCGGGGTCCTCCCATGTGTGCATGCGCATCTATTAGCCAAGATGGAGTCTAGTGAAGAGGCCTATGGGTAGGTTGACATCACTCCCTTTTTGACCTCCAAGGAGCTTTTCTGCGCACGTAGAGTCGGGAAGGTCTCCTTGGCCTCAAGAATGAGAAATATGTGGTCTCTTATCTGGGCAGGGCTCAGCTTCTCCTCCTCTGCATCTTGGAGTATCTGTCCACAGGGGACAGACTCCAGCTGCGCAGCCTGGGGCCCATCAGCCTCCTGCCTCACCCTCACACTCAGGCCCAGGGCTCCCCTCCCATCTTCTGGAGGGCCAGCCAGCTCTGTTCCCGCCTGACTCTGGGGCTGGTGGGGATTGCATGAGCTTCCTGTGGACTTTTTATACTTGCTGCCTGGCCCTTCTCCCTCGGCCTCCCTCCCTCTCTCCTGAGTGAGGTCTCCACGGCCTTGCAGAGGTTGGAAAGACGGTGACTGTTGGGCACAGACCAGAACTGCCTTCTCCTGAGTGCATGTGTCGGGTGGGGCTGTGTCTGGACGGGTCTCCTTGTGGCCTGTGTCCTGTGTCCTGCGGGCTGCTTTTACTGAGACAGACCGGTGGGATGGGATGGGGAGGGCCTCCTGGCTAAACAGAAGTGACTGGGGCACAGACAATAGCAGCACCGTCCTCCTTTCTCAGGGGGTGTGTATTTGCCCTGAAGAGAGGGAAATTCCTTCCCCCAAGGAAGGGGATACTCCTGGAGAGATCTGGTTCTAGACAAAGGTCAGGGGGTGGTGGAACTATTTGGCTCCTGAAGTGGTAGCTGCACCCTCCACCTTGGCAGGCACAGCGGGTCCTGAAACCAAGCAGGACCCCGTGGGGCCCCTGGGTACAAAAGTCTCTCCGTGCTCCCCCATGTCTTGATTACAGGAAATAAGCTTCATTCAGCCTCTATGACCTTCCTTTAGTTCCAAAGGGAATGTTCAAACAGTTGCTAATCAGGGAAGGGAGGGGATGCAGAGACAAGGGAGGAGCAGGCAAGAAACAACAGTGCAGCCTTGGGGCAGGGTCCTGGTTCTGCCTCATGGGATACACACAACAATATCTTTGAGCTGTTCTGCAGATAATGAGACCTCCACCAGTTGGGAGAAGGTAACTGTCTGCTGCTCACAAGCACTAGACCCCAGACCTGTTGGAACCAGAAGGTTGATGACGCCGACTCCCAATTACCTCACCACCAACCAATCAGAAGAATGTCCACGAGCTGACCACACCCTCTTTGAACCATAACAATAACTCCTCACTACCAGCTCCAGGTCAGGACACATAGTTTTGAGGGCATGAGCCCACCGCGTACCCCTTCGCCTGGCAAAGCAATAGAGCTATTCTTTTCTACTTCACCCAAAACTCTGTCTCTGAGATTCAAATTCGGTGTCGGGGTGCAGAGGCTGGATTCAGCTTCAGTTCTCACCTTGCCTCCCACCGCCTGGGCACTCTCCTGATTACTGCTCAGCTCCTGCTGCTTCTGACTCTGCTCTGAGCTATCTGAATGATGCCTGACGCAGGGGGAAGGTTTGAGTGACACACAGGTTGTGATGTTCTGACACCCAAGTGCTCTGTGGAGGAGGTGAAGGGCCAGCAACGTTAATAAGACTCAAGTCTTTAGCTAGACACGAAAAGAGGAGCAGGATATGGGAAACAGAGAAGGAAGAGGCAAAGAAATAAAAAAAAAAAATGGAAATCTTGAGCTCTTTGGGGAGCCTGCTCTCCAGAACTGGACGAAACATTAAGGAAATAAATTGGAGAATGGCACAAAACCTGGCTTTCAAAGACCAGAAATTTCCTTGGGGCAAAGGAAGGGGCCAAAAAGGGCAGAGCTGTCCTGTAAGGCAAACCTTTTCTTTTTTTTTCTTTTTGCAGATGCCTGGACTATGAACCAAAGGGATCAGAAAAGAGTCCGGCTTCACACACAGCTTCTCCAGCTGCCAGTCCTGGTCCTTCAGCACTGCTGGGTGGTGCAGGCACTGGGCAGACTGGTCAAAGATGGGGAGACTGATGGAGCTCTTTGTCTGTCTCCTATCAAGTGGATAACGGCCGTCACTTACTGACTACGTAGTAAATGCCAGTTTCTGTGATAAATTTTGTGAGTACACCTCTTCATTTAGAGCATGCATCAACTCTACACGCAAAGCCCTACTGTCTGCCCCATTTTACAGATGATGACACTGAGGCACCATCGGTGTGTCACCTGCTGGAGGATACCTCCCACTGGTACATGGGCCTAATGAGAAGCCCAGCTTCAGGTGCAGAAGCCCCACAGGATAATGCTCTCATCCTGAGTGATGTGGCATCTCGTTGCTCATGTTCCAACCCATGGGCGCAAGGGGCCAGAGCAAACCACGCTCTCAGGTTTGGGGAAAGCAAGTCAGAAAAATTGGACCACCATCACTCCCGGCCCTCACCACATTCCTTCTGGGCCTCTGTTCTTTCTGCTTTGTCATGGAACCCTCTCCCTGGGTCACCTGGCCACCACGGGGGAGAAGGCGTAGACATCTAGGATTGCGCAGAAACATCACCAAGTGTGAGAGGTTTGGGGGAGAGATGGGACGTGGACAGTGGGAATAATCAGACCCCTCCCTGCAGGCTGGGGGGCTTGGCTTTCAGTGGTCAGGGCTGGGCAAGTCATGGACTGGCAGTGTCAGGCAGCTGACATCTTTCTGTTGGTCTCTTTTCTTCTCTCAAAGCCTTCCCCCTGGCGGAGTCAAGATGGTGTACTAGGACGTGGAATTCATGTCTCCTCACAACTGGGGCACCTACCAGGCACTGGTGTGGGACCACGGACACCTAAGGAGACGGGAGGAACCCCCAGCGACCGGGTAGGATGTGGAGTGTGGGGGGAGTGAGGGGAGGAGAAGTGGAGGCGGGACGGGACTGGCGCCCCTGAGGGGTGGCTGGGGGAGGGGAAGGGATCCCATGCCTGAAGGGGGAAATTGGGGGACCACTGGGAGGACAGAGGATCAAAAGGGAGCGTGGCCAGGTTTCCCCTGACCACTTGGGCCCCCGGGAGCCTGCTGAGATCCCGGGCCTGACCCTCTGCCCACTGAGGCCCCCTCCAGCCATGGGGTCCTGAGGGTGAGGGAGGGAGGGAAGGGGGAGCAGAAGTAAAGGCCGGACCTCTGGGACCTGCACCCCTGAGGGGCGGCTGGGGGAGGGGAGGAGTTCCTACACACAGCAGGACCCACCCATGGTTAACAGTCCAGTGGTGATGGGGGAGAACCTGGGGGAGACGGTGGGGGAGGGGCATGGAGGAACAGAAGGGGACGGGCCCAGCTTAGGCACCGGGACACCTGTTGGGCTCCCGGGCCTGACCCTCTGTCCTCGGAGCCTCCCTCCTGCCGAGCAGAGCCCAAGCCCCGCCCCTGCAGCCCCAGCCAGGTCCCCACCTCTACACTCGGAGGCCCCCTCCAACGCGCTGGGCCTAAGCCCCACCCACACACCCTCAGTCAGGGCCCTACTGCCAAACTCCGGAGCTCCACACTCCACAAACCCTCCTTTCCGCGAGCTGCCTCTCTGCTTTCTTGCTGGTCCTAAGCAGAGGCCCCGCCCCAAGCTTGAACGTTGCCCCGCTTAGGCCCCGCCCCCACGCTCAAACATCACCCGCCCACCCGCCTAGGCCCCGCCCCACCCTAAACCCCGGCCCTGACTAAGTTCCACCCCCATCTAAACTCCACCCCTGTAGCCAAGGCTTTTTTTTTCTATTTTCCTCTTTTAGGTTGGGGTTCTGTTTTACCTTGTTGATCCATTGTTGTTGATTCATTTATATTTTTATTTCTCCTAATAAATCTTTTATTTTTCTAATTTTATTCTATTCTTTATACCTTGTTATTGTTCTCTCCTTTTGCTTCTCCCCCCCGCCCCATTTTTTTTTCTTTTTTCTGTTTTGGTTTTCTTTTACCTTGCTGCAGTTGCTTCAATTAGAGTTTTATTTTTCCTAATATATTCTTTATCTTTCTAATTTTATTTTGTTTTTTATTCTTTGATATTGTACTGCTCTTTTTTTTTCTTTTATCTTTTACCATGCCACGCAGCTTGCGGGATCTTGGTTCCCAGGCCAGAGCTCCTGTGGTGGGAGCTCTGAGTCCAAACTACTGGACTGACAGAGAACCTCAGACCCCAGGGAATATTAATTGGAGTGAGGCCTCCCAGAGGTCCTCATCTCAGCACCAAGACCCGGCTCTCTCCAACTGCCTGCAGACTCCAGTGCTGGCTGTCTCAGGCCAAACAACTAGTAAGACAAGAATACAGCACCACCCATCCAAAAAAAAAAAAAAATGAAGCAACAAAAAAATGTGTTACAGATGAAGGAGCAAGGTAAAAACTGACAAGACCAAATAAATGAAAATGAAATAGGCAACCTACCTGAAAAAGAATTCAGAGTAATGATAGTAAAGATGATCCAAAAATCTCAGAAAGAGAATGGAGAAAATACAAGAAAGATTTAACGAGGATCTTGAAGAACTAAAGAGCAAACAAACAGTGATGAACAACACAATTACTGAAATTAAAAATACCCTAGAAGGAAGCAATAGCAGATAACTGAGGCAGAAGAATGGATAAATGAGCTGGAAGATAAAATGGTGGAAATAACTGCCAGGGAGCAGAATAAAGAAAAAAGAATGAAAAGAACTGAGGGCAGTCTTGGAGACCTCTGGGAGAACATTGAACACAACAACATTCAAATTATAGGGGCCCCAGAAGAAGAAGAGAAAAACAAAGGGTCTGAGAGAATATTTGAAGAGATTGTAGTTGAAAACTTCCCTAACATGGGAAAGGAAATAGTCAATCAAGTCCAGGAAGCACAGAGAGTCCCATATAGGATAAATCCAAGGAGAAATATGCCAAGACACATATTAATCAAACATCAAAAATTAAATACAAAGAAAAAATATTAAAAGCAGCAAGGGAAAAGCAACAAATAACATACAAGGGAATCCCCATAAGGTTAACAGCTGATCTTTCAGCAGAAACTCTGCAAGCCAGAAGGGAGTGGCAGGACATATTTAAAGTGATGAAAGGGAAAAATCTACAGCCAAGATTACTCTACCCAGCAAGGATCTCATTCAGATTCGATGGAGAAATTAAAACCTTTACAGGCAAGCAAAAGTTAAGAGAATTCAGCACCACCAAACCAACTTCACAACAAATGCCAAAGGAACTTCTCTAGGCAGGAAACACAAGAGAAGGAAAAGACCTACAATAACAAACCGAAAACAATTAAGAAAATAGTAATAGGAACATACATGTCAATAATTACCTTAAATGTAAATGGATAAAATGCTCCAACCAAAAGACATAGACTGGCTGAATCGATACAAAAACAAAACTTGTATATATGCTGTCTACAAGAGCCCCTCTTCAGACCTAGGGACACATACAGACTGAAAGTGAGGGGATGGAAAAAGATATTCCATGCAAATGGAAATCAAAAGAAAGCAGGAGTAACAATTCTCATATAAGGCAAAATAGACTTTAAAGACTGTTACAGGAGGCAAAGAAGGACACTACATAATGATCAAGGGATCAATCCAAGAAGAAGATATAGCAATTGTAAATATTTATGCACCCAACATAGGACAACCTCAATACATAAGGCAAATGCTAATGACCATAAAAGGGGAAATTGACAGTAACACAGTAATAGTAGGGGACTTTAAAACTCCACTTACAACAATGGACAGATCATCCAAAATGTAAATAAATAAGGAGACACAAGCTTTAAATGACACATTAGACAAGATGGACTTAATTGATATTTATAGGATATTCCATCCAAAAACAACAGAATACACTTTCTTCTCAAGTGCTTATGGAACATTCTCCAGGATAGATCATATCTTGGTCACAAATCAAGCCTTGGTAAATTTAAGAAAATTGAAATCGTATCAAGTATGTTTTCTGACCACAACACTATGAGACTAGATATCAATTACAGGAAGAAAACTATAAAAAATACAAACACATGGAGGCTAAACATTACACTAGTAAATAGCCAAGAGATCATTGAAGAAATCAAAGGGGAAATCAAAAAATCCCTAGAAACAAACGACAATGAAAACATGACGACCCAAAACCCATGGGATGCAGCAAAAGCAGTTTTAAGAGGGAAGTTTATAACAATACAATCCTACCTCAAGAAACAAGAAAAATCTCAAATAAACAACCTAACCTTACACCTAAAGCAATTAGAGAAAGAAGAACACAAAAAGCCCAGTTAGCAGAAGGAAAGAACTCATAAAGGTCAGACCAGAAATAAATGAAAAAAATGAAGGAAACGATAGCAGTGATCAATAAAACTAAAAGCTGGTTCTTTGAGAAGATAAACAAAATTGATAAACCATTAGCCAGACTCATCAAGAAAAAAAGGGAAAAGACTCAAATCAACAGAATTAGAAATGAAAAAGGAGAAGTAACAACTGACGCTGCAGAAATACAAAGGATCATGAGAGATTACTACAAGCAACTATATGCCAATAAAATGGACAACCTGGAAGAAATGGACAAATTCTTAGAAAAGCACAACCTTCCGAGACTGAGCCAGGATGAAACAGAAAATATAAACAGACCAGTCACAAGCACTGAAAGTGAAACTGTGATTAAAAAAATCTTCCAACAAACAAAAGCCCAGGACCAGAAGACTTCATAAGTGAATTCTATCAAACATTTAGAGAACAGCAAACACCTATCTTCTCAAAATCTTCCAAAATACAGCAGAGGGAGGAACACTCCCAAACTCATTTTACAAGGCCACCATCACCCTCATACCAAAACCAGACAAAGATGTCACAAAAAAAGAAAATTTCAGGCCAATATCTCTGATGAAGATAGATGCAAAAATTCTCAACAAAATACTAGCAAACAGAATCCAACAGCACATTAAAAGGATCATACACCATGATCAAGTGGGGTTTATCCCAGGAATGCAAGGATTCTTCAATATATGCAAATCAATCAATGTGATACACCATATTAACAAGTTGAAGGAGAAAAGCCATATGATCATCTCAATAGATGCAGAGAAAGCTTTCGACAAAATTCAACACCTATTTATGGTACTCTCCAGAAAGTAGGCATAGAGGGAACCTACCTCAACATAATAAAGGGCATATATGACAAACCCACAGCTAACATCGCTCTCAATGGTGAAAAACTGCAAACATTTCCTCTAAGATCAGGAACAAGACAAGGTTGCCCACTCTCACCACTCTTATTCAACATAGTTTTGGAAGTTTTAGCCACAGCAATCAGAGAAAAAAAGAAATAAAAGTAATCCAAATCAGAAAAGAAGAAGTAAAACTGTCACTGTTTGCAGATGACATGATACTATACATAGAGAATCCTAAAGATGCTACCAGAGAACTACTAGAGCTAATCAATGAATTTGGTAGAGTAGCAGGATACAAAATTAATGCACAGAAATCGCTAGCATTCCTATACACTAATGATGAAAAATCTGAAAGAGAAATTAAGGAAACACTCTCATTTACCATTGCAACAAAAAGAATAAAATACCTAGGAATAAACCTACCTAAGGAGACAAAAGACCTGTATGCAGAAAACTATAAGACCCTGATGAAAGAAATTAAAGACGATATAAACAGATGGAGAGATATACCATATTCTTGGATTGGAAGAATCAACATTGTGAAAATGACTCTACTACCCAAAGCAATCTACAGATTCAGTGCAATCCCTATCAAACTACCAATGGCATTTTTCACAGCAGGACAAAAAATTGCACAATTTATATGGAAACACAAAAGACCCTGAATAGCCAAAGCAATCTTGAGAAAGAAAAATGGAGCTGGAGGAATCAGGCTCTCTGACTTCAGACTATACTATAAAGCTACAGTAATCAAGACAGTATGGTACTGGCACAAAAACAGAAAGATAGATCAATGGAACAGGATAGAAAGCCCAGAGATAAACCCATGCACATATGGTCACCTTATCTTTGATAAAGAAGGCAAGAGTACACAACGGAGAAAAGACAACCTCTTCAATAAGTGTTGCTAGGAAAACTGGACAGCTACATGTAAAAGAATGAAATTAGGACACTCCCTAACACCATACAGAAAAATAAACTCAAAAGGGATTAAAGACCTAAATGTAAGGCCTGACAATATAAAATTCTTAGAGGAAAACATAGGCAGAACACTCTATGACATAAATCACAGCAAGATCCTTTTTGACCCACCTCCTAGAGAAACATAAATAAAAACAAAAATAGACAATGGGACCTAATGAAACTTGAAAGCTTTTGCACAGCAAAGGAAACCATAAACAAGACCAAAAGACAACCCTCAGAATGGGAGAAAATATTTACAAACAAAGCAACTGACAAACGATTAATCTCCAAAATATACAAGCAGCTCATGCAGCTCAATATTAAAAAAACAAACAACCGAGTACAAAAATGGGCTGAAGACCTAAATAGACATCTCTTCAAAGAAGATATACAGATGGCCAACAAACACATGAAGGTATGCTCAACATCACTAATCATCAGAGAAATGCAAATCAATACTACAATGAGGAATCACCTCACACCGCTCAGAATGGCCATCATCAAAAAATCTACAAACAATAAATGCTGGAGAGAGTGTGGAGAAAAGGGAACCCTCTTGCACTGTTGGTGAGAATGTAAATTGATACAGCCACTATGGAGAACAGTCTGGAGGTTCCTTAAAAAATTAAAAATTGAACTACCATATGACCCAGCAATCCCACTACTGGGCATATACCCTGAGAAAACCATAATTCAAAAAGAGTCATGTACCACAATGTTCATTGCAACACTATTTACAATAGCCAGGACATGGAAGCAACCTAAGTGTCCATCAACACATGAATGGATAAAGAAGACGTGGCACATGTATACAATGGAGTATTACTCAGCCTTATAAAGAAACGAAACTGAGTTATTTGTAGTGAGATGGATGGACCTAGAGTCTGTCATACACAGTGAAGTGAGTCAGAAATAGAAAAACAAGTACCGTATGCTAACACATATATATGGAATCTAAAAAAAAAAAAATGTTCTGAATAACCTAGGGGCAGGACAGGAATAAAGATGCAGATGTAGAGAATGGACTTGAGGACATGGGGAGGGGGAAGGGTAAGCTGGGACGAAGTGAGAGAGTGGCATGGACATATATACACTACCAAATGTCAAATAGGTAGCTAGTGGGAAGCAGCCGCGTAGCACAGGGAGATCAGCTCAGTGCTTCGTGACCACCTAGAGGGATGGGATAGGGAGGGTGGGAAGGAGACACAAGAGGGAGGAGATATGGGGACATATGTATATGTATAGCTGATTCACTTTGTTATACAGCAGAAACTAACACAACAGTGTAAAGCAAGTATACTCCAATAATGATCTTAAAAAAAAAAAGGCCTTCACCCATCATTCTGCGAGAAGCAGGAGGTGGTTTCTGCATTGCTGGGTGGAGACTGCTCAATACACACCCACTTTATTTGTCCCGTCAGGGATCCCTGAAAATCTGGGTGGTGTGTATGTGCCCCGTGAGCTGGAATTGGACAGCCTGCCTATTGTGAGGCCAGGGCTGGGGCCTGGGTGGGAAAGGGGTGCAGAGGCCACCCTTTCCCATGCAGAGGGAGTCACCAAGAGGGAGAGAAGGGGGTGGCTAGCAGAGTTATCAAAGATATTCTTCTCAGGCTTAGAATGTATATATATATATATATATTTATTTTTTTTTTAATTTTTTTTTTAATTTAATTTTTTTTTGCGGTATGCGGGCCTCTCACTGTTGTGGCCTCTCCTGTTGTGGAGCACAGGCTCCGGACGTGCAGGCTCAGCGGCCATGGCTCACAGGCCCAGCCGCTCCGCGGCATGTGGGATCCTCCCGGACCGGGGCACGAACCCGTGTCCCCTGCATCGGCAGGCGGACTCTCAACCACTGGGCAACCAGGGAAGCCCCAGGCAAGTCTTTATTGGGGACCCTGCTATAGCAGGGGGGAGTGAAAACAAGTAACAGGTTCCCTTGCTCGCTCCCTGAGAGGAGGTGGCGAGCCAGTTCCTTATATGGGGTGAGGGTAGGGATGTGTCCAGGGGTGGGGCTGGTGGTGTGGTGCGCAGGGGGCATGCTCAGTACCCCGCTTTTTCTCCCAGCACGCTGCTTTTGCTCCCAGCTCTTCAGAAGCCACAGTTGGGTTTTTGGTCTTTTTGTCCAGAATTTGCCCCAACTGCTCATGCACACAGTTATTTTTAGTCCCTTATAGTTTCTGTGTATTTTGTTGCTCCAGGTGCAAGCACTGCAGCAAAGGGTCCCAGGTCTCAGCCTGTCTCAGTCTGAATTTCTTCTCAGGGAACAGAGGCGAGTCAGGCCACAAGTATCGTGACCCAGGCCAGGGCGAGCACGTTTGGAGGAATGCTGGTCTCCAGACTTGACCAGCAAAAGCGGTGAGGACAGGGGTCATGCTGTCCCCTGATCTGGTCAGCCCCGCACAGCTGGGACACTGATTCTGGGGATTGGGAGATCCAGGCTGGGTCCCACTGCTTCTAAGCAGAAACACCCGCCCTCCTTCTGCCTTCTTGCCTTCTGACACAAGACCCTCTGGGCCTGCCTTCCTGGCCAAGGTCCCTGGTGGGGTTGGGTGGTGTTGATGGAGACCAGTGAGCAGAAACGAAGGTCGTGGGGAATGACCCTCCAGTGTGAGAATGTGCTGGGGCTGTATTCAGTAGCTTCTCTTCTGTGTCTCCATATTTACAGCCCAGAGCTGTGGCCTCCCTCCTACGGTTTCCTCCTCGGCGAAGAGACCAGGCCTTTTCCATCTAGCGCAGTTGCTGCTGAGGCTGTCCTAGAGAGAGCAGGGCACGTGCCAGGAGAGCTTTGGCTGGGCAGGCAGCCACCGACAGCCTTTTCCTTCCACCTGGGAGAAGAGGGGGGCAGATGGGGCAGTCAAAGGCAGGCGGGCCAGCAGGCAGCCGCTTTCTCCCCTCTGAGCAGAGTCCTGGACTACTGGGAATGCTGGGGTTGAGGTCAGCAAGGGTGTGGGCATTCGAGGAGCCCTTGTCCCCAGTGTGGACCTGCTTGGGGGGCACCCCTTCCTCGTATCAACATGGGCACCTGCAGCAGGGGACAAGGTGTTAGGGCTGAGCGCGGGCCTGACTGACCCTCCTGGGTCACAGCACAGAGGCCACCTCGTGTCCCTGCATCCCTGTGGGGGGTGGGGGTGTTGGCCGAACTGGGATCCGGGGAGCCGCCGGGCTGTGGCCAGGGTACCAATCACACGTGCAGGAAAACAGGCATCTGCTCTGCCCCTCCCACGTCTGTGTCCTCTGGCCACGACAAGTGAGGCTGGCCTGGTGATACTTGGGGGACAGCCTCTCCTCCCCGATTCCAGTCACAGTTTATCAAGACAATCCCCTTCCCTTGTCCGGCAGGGCTCCGAGGCCCCTGTGAGGAGGGTGTGGCTGTTTTTCCAGAACGTCAGCCTCCAAGAGTCAGGGATGTTCCTTAACAACCTGCTCTGGACTGACCGTGAATTTATTTAAGCCCTCCCTGAACCTGTTTATGTTTCATTAAACTCTTTTATTGATCCCCTTAATTTTCTCTGTGCTGATTTGCTCTGGGACCTGAACTCCACACGCCTTTCCCTGGCTCTCAGCCTGAAGGGTTTCCCAAGTGTGTCTGTGCCGCAGGCCTCAGCCATGGGCCAAAGCCTGTAGAACTGGCCTCGGTGACCCCCCGCTGTCTCTCACGGGGGTGGGGGTGGGGTGGGGCCGTCCCCCGCTCCTCTAGATCCAGGGGATGCTCAGACCTCCCCCTCCCCGGCCCCCATTTTCCATTTGCCTTTTTTTTTTAAAGTTTTATTTATTTATTATTTTTTAATGTTTGGCTGTGCTGGATCTTCGTTGCTGTGCGCGGGTTCTCTCTAGCTGTGGCGAGGGGGGGCTACTCTTGATTGCAGTGCACAGGTTTCTCATTGTGGTGGCTTCTCTTGTTGTGGAGCACGGGCTCTAGGTGCACGGACTTCAGTAGTTGTGGCACATGGGCTCAGTAGTTGTGGCTCGTGGGCTCTAGAGCACAGGCTCAGTAGTTATGGCACACGGACTTAGTTCTGCGGCACGTGGGATCTTCCCGGACCAGGGATTGAACCCGTGTCCCCTGCATTGGCAGGTGGATTCTTAACCACTGCGCCACCAGGGAAGTCCCTCCATTTGCCTTTTGAGTGCTTAATCCCAAACAGGGAATCTCTGTTGGTGCAATTTTAGGCTGCCAGTGGCTAGTGGTAGAGACATTTTGGGGCAGGGAGGCTTTTAAGTCCACTTCGTATGCAGCTATCCATTTTGCTTTTGGAAAGAGATAATAGAAATCATGCTCATTAAAGCTGCATTCGGTGGCAGGGAGAGATGGGCAGTTTGCAGAATGACTGCTGGACCATCCTGGGAAATTTACAGATGGTCTGTTTCAAGTCACTCTCCCTTTCTCACCCAAACTGAGTTCTGTTTACACATGGCCACTAAAAAAGAAGAGCCCTCCTTATGTGAGTGTAGTGGTCAGAAAGGAAATGGGCACCAACCTCCCACCTCCACTCACTGGTAGATGTTTTTATCTGTGTTAGATCGGGGCCTAGCTCCCCTGGGGTGGCTACTTATCCCTCACTGGTTCTCCTTTATACACTCTCAAGCGTTGTTTGGGAGCGGCGTGTGTAATGACGGTTTTATCTGACTTATGGGAAAAAGTAAAAAATAGTTTATTAAATTAGGGGACTGGGATTAACACATACACACTACTATATATAAAACAGACAACCAACAACAACCTACTGCATAACACAGGGAACTCTAGTCAGTATTTTGTAATAACCTGTAAGGGAAAAGAATCTGAAAAAGAATGGATATATGTATCTGTATAACTGATTCACTGTGCTGTACCCCTGAAACTAACACGGCATTGTAAATCGACCATACTTCAATAAAAATTTTAAAAATGAATTTTTATGTATCACGCAGGTGCGTGATAAACTGTGTGTGTGTGTGTGTGTGTGTGTTGTGTTGGGGGGTAATAAGGATACTCTTTGTACTTTCTGCTCAATTTTTCTCTGAATCTAAAACTGCTCTAAAAAATAGTCTCTTAAAGAAAAGACATAACTAAATTAATTTCTAAAAAAACGCATTTTTACATTTTTATTTAATGGATCATCTAGAATCTCTGTGTATTGTGGTGGAAAGATTTTGTGTTAGCTTATTTCACCATTTTTCCAGAACCAGAAATTCTCTGCTTCTATTTCCCAAGGAGAGACATCTATAAAATATTTGGTGAGAATATCCTGGACACACAGGCTGACATCTGCGTTTCCTTTTTTTCTTACTCTCATGGTTACATAATCCAAATAGAACAATGCAAAACCTTCTACAGAGAGGTGGCCTGACCCCTAATCAAGGCTAAGAGGCTGTCTTGACCGCTCTGTCTCTGTGTTCCCAGTTCAGTGGATGTGGTCCTGTGGGCTTGTAGGCTGCAGGCAGCACGGCTGGAGGTCGGCTCCCCAAGGCCCTGACTTTGGTTTCCTGACCATGAACTTCCCCCCCGGCGGCCACCTACATACAGTATGCGGACTGTGCTTCACTGAGCACACCTCCAGGTGCTCTGGAAATGCAAGCATTGCAGGGCTGGGGAGTCACCATAACCATCTTTTAGCAGATGGCCACAAAGCGTCTCATGCGAAACGTTTTCTAATTTGCACCGAATCCACATTTGGAATAGTGTTCAAATATTTCCTTTCTATTAACTCTTTTTTTTTAAAAAATTAATTTTATTGAAGTATAGTTGATTTACAAGGTTGGGTTAATTTCTGCTGTACAGCAAAGTGACTCAGCTATACACAGATACATTCTTTTTCATATTCTTTTCCATGATGGTTTGTCACAGGATGTGGAATAGATTTCCCTGTGCTCTACAGTAGGACCTTGTTGTTTATATCGTTGCCTGATTTTCCATAGGCTTCTAGAAGGAGCTTTCAATCTTCACCACTTGACATCTGCTAACCTAGTTCTCAGACACTCCGAGTGCCTGGAAACAACACCTGCACTTTTCATCCCAAGGCTGTTAGCATATGTCCAGGCCCTGACTGCAGGAGGTGGCCTGCGTGTGCCCATTAACAGGTGGGAAGCAGGAGATGGTGGCCAGCGACCCCTCGGTGCTAATCTGGAGAACCTCACATCTCACATACACTCCCGCATCTCTCTCGGCGGGGGTGCTCGAGGCCCCATGAGGATGCCTCTGTTATCGGGGGAAGGAACTTGTTCCCTGTTAGCCATTCACACCCTAGGTAGAAAGAGTCCCCTATGCTGGCCCACAAGGTCCAGTGGTTAAGACTCTGAGCTCCCAATGCAGGGAGCATGCGTTCAATCCCTGGTTGGGGAACTAAGATCCTGCAAGATGCACAGCATGGCCAAAAAAAAAAGTTAATTACTCCCTCTGTGTCCCCCTTTTCAACCTGCAGTTTTTTGTTTTTTTTTTTTTGGCCACGCTGCATGGCTTGTGGGATCTTAGTACCCTGCCCAGGGGTTGAACCCCTGCCCTCGGCAGTGAAAGTGCAGAGTCCTAACCACTGGGTCGCCAGGGAATTTCCAACCTGCATATATTTTGAACGTTGCTACTTTTAAGCTGCACAGTAATTCATTATTTTTTCCCCTCTTTTTTCTTTTTTATTGAAGTATAGTTGACATACAATATTATATTGGTTTCAGGTGTACAACATAGGGATTTGACATTTACATACATTATGAAATGATCACCATGATGTCTATTAACCATCTGTCACCATACAAAGTGATCACTACATAATTGACTATATTCTTTATGATGTACATTACAACCCTGTGACTTATTTAGCTTATAACTGGAAGTTGGAACCTCGTTTTTTAAAATTTCTCAGTGGGTGACCACTTTTTTCCTTTCTTTCCCCTTCTTTCTTTCTTTTCTTTTCTTTCTTTCTTTCTTTCTTTTCTTTTTCTTTCTTTCTTTCTTCCTTTCTTTCTTTCTTCCTTCCTTTCTTTCTTTCTTTCTTTCTTTCTTTCTTTCTTCCTTTCTTTCTTTCTTTCTTTCTTTCTTTCTTTCTTCCTTCCTTCCTTTCTTTCTTTCTTTCTTCCTTCCTTCCTTCCTTTCTTCCTTTCTTTCTTTCTTTCTTTCTTTCTTTCTTCCTTCCTTCCTTCCTTTCTTTCTTTCTTCCTTCCTTCCTTCCTTCCTTCCTTCCTTTCTTTCTTTCTTTCTTTCTTTCTTTCTTTCTTTCTTTCTTTCTTTCTTTCTTTCTTTCTTTCTTTCTTCCTTCCTTCCTTTCTTTCTTTTCTTTCTTTTTATCTCTTTCTTCTTTCTTTCCAATTTGCTAATATTTTATTCAATAGTTTTACATTCATATTTATGTATGAGTATTCTGAAATGATGATTTTTAAATTGAAGTACAGTTGATTTACAATGTTGTGTTAGTTTCAGATGTACAGTAAAGTGATTCAGTTACATATATATATATATTCTTTTTCAGATTATTTTCCATTATAGGTTATTACGAGATATTGAGTATAGTTCCCATGCTATACAGTAGGTTCTTGGTGGTTATTTATTTTATATATAGTAGTGTGTGTATATTAATCCCAAACTCCTAATTTACCCCTCCCCCAGTAATTCATTTTTATGTCTGTCTCTGCTATTCTCTTTGAGGGAGAGACAGGTCCCACGGCTTTAGGAGAAGAGCCCAGGGAGCTTACCACATTCAGGAACCAAAGTTAAAAAAAAAAAAAGGTTAACGAAAATCTTCCTGAATTGGATTATATAAATCCCAGGCTTTTGAAACAGAATCTCTTTCCTGGGTTTCCAGCTTCTAGCACAGGGCCTGACACAGTAATTATTCAACAAACATGTGCTCAACTGACTTGATAATGAGGAGAGAGGGTTTTACAAAATGGAAATGGTCAAACAAATGGAAAAAATCCTTGGAGAGCATGGGGGATTTTTCTTACTTCTTAAGGATTTAAAGTTTGGGTCTTTTTGTTTTGGATTTATGACTTTTCTTGGTCAGATGAAGACCTGGAGCTTTGGAAGGAGAGTGTGTGTGTGTGTGTGTGTGTGTGAAATGGTAAATGGGGACTAGTGGATCCTTTTTGGAAATGAATGACTCATTTCTCTTTCTTGACGCCAAGCAGGTACAGAGAAAGTGTTTACCCTGAAGGAATGTGCAACCCTAAATATAGGTTTGCTTAATGAGGGGTGCATCTTCCTAAGTAAAGAAGCTATGTTTTTGATTCCATAATTCCTGACACCCTGACCCTTGTCTACCTGAGGTCTTGGTAGGAATCGTGGGGCTTTTTAGGGGAAGGAGAATGACTTTCACTCTGATTAACTATTTCTAAGCCACGGAGGAGGCGAGCTCTGCTTCAACACCTGTTTCTGTGATGTGAATTAATTCACATAAGCCTGGTAAATAGGGGAATGGCGTTAGTGGGCTTATACTCACTTTTTCTCAGTAAGGGTTGAAGCCATGTAGAGGTGGGGAGAGGCAAGGTTTCCCACAATGAAAGAGAAAGCCTTGGCAATATAAAAAAAATCTTAAGAAAAAAAGCTGAAAATCCTGCATAAGGGCTTTTTTTGGTGCAAGCAATGGCTGGTTTGGGGGCTTCAAGAACCTATACTTATAAAGATGTTAAAAAAAAGAACCTATACTTAATATTAGCCATAAAAAAGAATGAAGTAATGCCATTTGCAGCAACACAGATGGACATAGAGATGATCATACTGAGTGAAGTAAATCAGACAGAGAAAGACAAATACTATATGATATCCCTTATACGTAGAATCTAAAAAATGATTCAAATCAACTTATTTACAAAACAGAAATAGTCTCACAGACACAGAAAACAAACTTACGGTTCCCAAGGGGGAAAAGTGGGGAGGGATAAATTAGGAACTTGGGATTAACAGATACACTATATATAAAATAGATAACCAATGAGGACCTACTGTATAGCACAGGGAATTCTACTCAATATTCTGTGATAACCTATACGGGTAAAGAATCTGAAAAAGAATGAATATATGTATGTGTATGACTGAATCACTTTGCTGGACACTTGAAACTAACACAACATTGTAAATCAACTATACTTCAACTAAAAAAAAAAAGAACCCACTCTGTCCACACCATTAAGCTGTCCCGGGAGGCTAGCACAGCTGTGGTGAAGCTGGGAAGACGTTTCCCATTGTGTTCAAACAGGATGGACAAGGCAGGATCACATTTTAAATTCTGATGCAAAGACCCGCCCCCAGGGAGGAGGCCAAGCCTGGGAGGTGTGGGCTACCTGGGATGCTGTGTGCACCCACGCAGGAGGCTGAGTTCCGTGGGTGTTTTTAGCAGGCTATTATTGTTTTATGAGTGCTCTGTCTACAATGCCTCTTAGATTTTGAGAGGCTTTTCTGCCCCGAATCCTATTTTTCTCATAAACTCTGTTTAAAAAATTTTTAGTGTGCAATTTTGCAGAACCCAAGATTTTTCCGGAGCGCGTTCTAGCAGAAGTGCTGGGATGCGCATAGCTGTTATGCATCACTCCAGCTGCTCCTTCACACAGCCCTGAAAGGGTTCCATCCCTGCTCAGGCAACTAAGCTCCCACAAGCTGAGCAGTGTGGCCAAAAATAAAAAGAAAAAAAAAAAAGAAATATATGCATCTCTCCCCAGTTTTGCATCCTGAGCCATCAGGTCGGTACCCTGCCTTAATGGGAAAATTTACATCACAGAAAATGGCAAACAGACACATGGGGGCTTTCTCTCTCCTCTTCAGAGGGCTAGTTCTTGAAACTTCACCAGCACACCACTGGGAAGAGGCCCGGATACTTTGGGGACGGGATAACACAGTGGGAGAGGGAAGCCTGAAGTGTCAGCTAGGGCAGAAGGACTCTTGAGAGTGACCTTTCAGGGTAGTGAGAGTAGCTCACTGTTAAAAAGTTATGAAAAAGTTAAAAAAAGAAATGAAAAATATTTTCACGGCAATCTTTCTGGAGTGGGTGATACAAGGATATCTGAGCATAAGGAAACCCTTTCTGGATGATCCAGGGACCTTATCACAAACATCCATGCTTATGGAAAGTGGATACTATTTCTGGGGATTGGGAAACCCAAGAGGGCAGAACTCTGTGTGGTCACTGCTGCACCCCAGTGCTTACCCCAGAGCCTGACACGTAGCAGGCATTTCATGAATATTTGCAGAAAGAAGGAATCGTCTTTAGGGCTATTTGTTGTTTTATTTCCCTACAAAATGGCGCTATGGTCTTTGAGGATGGTCTGGGCTGAAACTATGACAGTTGGGATGAAGGAGGGGGAGAAATTTGAGAGCAGTTTAGAGAGTAGAATAAAATAGACAGGCCTGAGATGATGGGTTAGATATAGAAGGTGAAAAAGAGGAAGTTGTATATTAATTTCCTAATTTTTAATTAGGAAAATTTCAAACATCTAGTGATGAGGGTGATATAATGAAATCCATCACCTAGACTTTACAATCATTCACATTTTACCATATTTGCTTCCTCTGCTTTCTTGAAGTATTTAAAGTGAATTACACTCATCACGACCTTTCAATCCTGAATAATTCAGCCCACATCTCCAACAAAGTTTCTAATATCACCTAACACAAGTTCCCAGTAAAAATTTCCTAATTATTCCCAAAGTATATTTTACAGACTGGTTGTCAAACCAGGATCCGATCAAGGATTACACACTATCCAGGAATGGTCCAACTTTTTCTGTAAAGGGCTACAGAGTAACGCTTGTAGGCTTTGCAGATCAAGAGACAAAATCAAGTAAGATTAAAGATTTTTACGTTTAAAAATCTGAAAACCATTCTTAGCTCATGGACCACATAATGCAGGTGGTGGGCCTTGGCTCCCCCAGCTGTACATTGCTGGCCCTAGAGCTTCACAAGATGAAACCAGACCCTCTCTTGGTTGTTCACCGTCCCTGCCTGGTCCCCCCACTCCCTAACAGGGCCCCCCAGGAGCATCCCTTCATAATTCATGTGCTCAAAAATCCTCCTTTCAGAGTCTGCTTCTGGGAAAGTTGACCCATGACAGCGCCTGGTGCTGCTGGACCACTGAGAAGAGAGCTTGGGACCCACAGGCAGCCGGTGGGTGGGGGGCAAAGACGACTCCCTCTGAATGCTAGGGAAACCCGGGAGCCGGAGCCTGCCCCTGCCTGTGGGCCCCACAGAGAGTGATGGAGCGTGCTTGGCTGGCCTGGACCTCTGTAGCAAAAGCCAGAGGCGTTGTTATCAGAGGAGGGTGGAGGGAGGCCCATGGCTGGGGTTCAGCTGGAAGGTGGGGCACCTTCCTGCAAGGGGCTCCACGCCTCGTTGCTGGGGCGGCGCCGGGCTCCAGCAGAGGACCGCAGCCTCCCCAGGCAGCCATGCAGGGGCCGTCTGCCTTCCTTCTTCTTCCCACCCCAACTCTAGAGGGTCCAACTTGGGGAAGGGGGTGAGAGAGGTCAGCACCTCTGTCCTGTCCTGTCCTCCCAGCTCCAAGGTCCGCGATCTTGGCTTCTGCTGGAGGGGTGGGCGGGAGTGCTTTGAATCGAAAATGAAACTCAAGTTCTAAGATGAATAGGACCGAGCCTTAAAAGCCAGAATGCCATTGCTTTAATTAACTGAAAATGACCGCAAAATTAGGGAATCCAACTGGGATGTCATTATGGGAGCTGTCCCCCAGCGGGAACGAGTGGGAGGTTGTGAGTGAGCCCAGCAGGTCTGGGGAAAATGAAAGATTCCTGTGTCTATCCTAACACGCTGAGATTCCTCCCTAAGCCAGTTCCAAAGTGTTGGGAAACTTCTCACTGTACTTCTCAGCAATACTCTAGTTGTGGAGAAGAGGGCAGAGCCTTCAAAACAAGGTTGCCCCGATAAAGATCAGATATATCACATGAGAACCTCACTAGGGTTGCCAGATAAACATTCAGGATGCCCAGCTGCCTTCGAATTTCAGATAAACAATGAATACTTTTAAAAATACACGTATGTCCCATGCAATACTTGGGATGTACTTAACACAAAAAATGTATTCACCATTTATCTGAAATTCAAAGGTAACTGGGTATCCTGTGTTCCGTCTGATGGACCTGGCAACCTAAGTTTCACGTACCTTCAGAATATCCATAAAGGTCTAACGTGTCCCTCAAGTTACTGGTCAGAGGGCTAAGGATTGAATTGTGTACATGGGTTGGGTGAGTGGATAGGAGGTTGCAGCCTGTGTAATCCGGGAGGAAATGAAGGTGACGACGATAAATGCCACACACTGAGAATTTACTATGTGCCAGCTGCTGGGGTTGGTGTTTGGCGTGTTCTAGCCTCTTCTTGAGAGTTCTCGAAGACGGGCAGCCCTAACACTGTCCCCACTGTACAGATGAGAAAGCTGAGGCTCCCAGGCTCAGCGACTTGTCTCAGGCTTGAACCAGCTCTGTCTGTCCTCAAAGCCTTGCTGCCCTTTCTGGGGTGCTGCCGCGTCTGCAGTTGGATCCATGTAAGAACCAGCACCCAACTCTGTGCCGCCAGCAGGAAGCCCACCTGGGATGCAGGAGAAAACATTCCGGGGGCTGAGAACAGGGAAGGCCGAGAGCACGGTGCCCCCGAGACTCAGTTCCCACAGCATCGTTCGGGACGCCTGTTTGGAGCCGGGCGGTGTGGAGGGCTGGGGATCCAGGGGGAACATCCCAGGACCGACAGCAGCTGGGGTGAGGGATGGTGGGGGTGAAGAGGGTGTTAGACACGTGAACAGGACGATTAACGCACAGGACTGCAGAGGCGGGCGCCTGACCTAGTCAATGTGTGTATGCGGCTGTGTGTGTTTCCATGTGCAGCTGGGTGCCCTGGAGGTCCAGTCCTTGCACAGGGAGATGTCCTTTCTCCTCTCCCCTGGGACGTTGGCCTTGATTACACCTATTGTACTCAGGCTCCCCTAGACCCCCAAAGTTAGGAGGTTTCATATTTTGCAAACGCAAGTTGCAACAGGGCTGGGCGTGCTCGATACCTACTCATTTTCTTATAATCTGTGCCGCAGGGGGAGCTGCTGGTGGTTAGAGGGGGGCTCCCAGACCTGGATGTGAGATCCGGGGGACAGGCCTTGCTGTCGGCAGCTTTGCGACCACGTCGTGTAAGTAGACGGGAGCTTCAGGATGACATTGTTGCAGTCTAAGAGGCTCCTTAGGCCCCTCTTCCCCCCCCGCCCCCACACACCTTGGGCTTCCAGCCTTTGAGTAGGAGCTCACTCTGGGCAAGTGAGTGTCTCGGCCACTCCCTGGCGCATCTCCTGGAAGGAACTCCGGCAGCCCTGAGAAGTCCCCCTCTCTGAACACCCCTGCCCGGTATTCTTTGCTTACCTCTCCTGTGCTTTTTTTTTTTTTTTTTTTTTTTTTTTGCTGTACGCGGGCCTCTCACTGCTGTGGCCTCTCCCGTTGGGGAGCACAGGCTCCGGACGCGCAGGCTCAGCGGCCATGGCTCACGGGCCCAGCCGCTCCGCGGCATGCGGGATCCTCCCGGACCGGCGCACAAACCCGTGTCCCCTGAATCTGCAGGCGGACTCTCAACCACTGCGCCACCGGGGAAGCCCCTCTCCTGTGCTCTTTGAGCTGCACCTTAAAATGTGACAGGTGCTGGGGAGGGATAAATTGAGAGATTGGGATCGACATATATACTACTATATATAAAATAGATAACCAACAAGGACCTGCCATATAGCACAGGGAACTCTACTCAGTACTCTGTTATGGCCTATGTGGGAAAATAATCTTAAAAACAAAGAGTGGATATATGTATATGTATAACTGATTCATTTTGCTCTACACCTGAAACTAACACGACCTTTTAAATCAACTACACTCCAACAAAAATTTAAAGAAATAAAAATCTGTGACAGGTGTAAGGCTCGTGTGCCCCGGTTGCCATTCTTGCCGCCTCACACGCGGTCCTGTGTCACCTCGACCTGTCGGGTCTCGGGAGTGTCTGTCTCTGGTCCACGTAGCCACAGGCATCTCTCTGAAAGGCTGGGAGACCTATCACTCAGGCAGGGCTCAGGGGGTGTGGGTTCACTGCCAGATGAAGGGGGAGGAATGGAATGAGGCGTCTGTGCACGTGGCACACGGATTTCTCCAAACCAGCCAATCAGGGGCTGCAGTTTCATCCTGAGACGCTGGGGAGAAGGGCAGAGATGCTGCGGGGAAGATGGAGATGAGTGATGAGAGGTCTAGTGAGCACAGGTGCAGGAGGAAAGAGGTGCGGTGGGAAGGTGAACCTCTCCTCCAAGTGGCCTGGAAAATGACGGCTTCCGTTGGCTCCGTGGGACCACGCCGATGCAGTTTGGAAGTACAGAGGAGCGGCGACAAAGGGTGAAGACCGACAGCCATCCGTCACGTGGGGGCAGCCGTGGGATCCCGCTCCCCTAAGCAGCTTTATTAACGATCCGGGAGAGAGACCAGCCGTGCCTTCCTTAAAGTCACAAACGATTCTGGGCTGGGAAGCCTTGGGAACCACAGTAGGGAGAACTGACAAATTAATACCCAAATTAGAAGCTTGAAAATATATGGGCAGCAAATAAGAGGAACTTGCCCTAGAAAAAGGAAAACCCAGCAGAGATTTAATGACTGAGTCCTTTGCTTATTTAGGAGAAAAAAAATTCCCCTAGCTGAATTCAGTGCTTTAAAAAGTTTGTGTGTTTTTAAAAATTGTTATGAATTTTTTTTAAAAAATTGATTTTTCCCCAAAATCAATCGAGTGCCCATTTTTTTTTTCTCTCTCCCTGAAATCACTGTGTTTAGACACTCAACTCATCGAATACAATCCTGGGAAGGAGTATTATTAACAATGACCTGGGTTCCAAGGCTTCATAAACTCATAGACTGGAACTAACCCATTTTAGATACGAAGGGGCCTCGGAGACGATGGGTCTCAATTCTTTATCGCAAAGGGGAGACACAGAGGGTTGATTGTTACCGAGTCCAAGCTCGCTCTGCTCGCCGCATGACAGGCCAGTAAATTGGGAGACGAGGTGTTAGGGCAAGGAATGATGACTCTTTTCGGAAAGCCGGCAGACGGAGAAGATGGTGGACAGGGGTCCCCCAAAGAACCATCTTACTGGGGTCTGGATGCCAGCCTCTTTTATAGAATCAGAGAGGGAAGGTGGGGAGGAAAGGCAGAATGGAGAGGGAGAGGCGAGGAGGAAGAAAAGTCAAAAGGGCCATCAGTCTTGCAAAACATCTCCTGGAATGGCCAGCCCGGGGAGGGGATGTGTTCATTCCTTCTTTCTTGAAGCCACCACAGGTGGGCAAGGTTCCCTGAGGCAGGCCATGATGTATGATTAAACTAACCAAAGCAGTGAAAAAAGCAAAGGCTGAAAGTCAAAGACACAGATCCAGCCTGGAGTCAGAATTGGCTCTTCCCTGTCACAGGATGAGCTTGGCTTGGTGTGACAGCACCCACAGCGTCAGGCCAGGCTGTGCCCCGGCCCCCGCCGCACTGCCATGCCTCTTTCTTTGCTCTGCGTGGGGTGATTCCAGGCAGCACACAAAAGGGAGTGAGACCACTTCTGACACCAGCTGTGTGCTTCTTTCCCACGCGGATTCTGCCGTTCTCCAGCACCCCGTGGGTGTCCAGCCACGCATTTCAAGTCTGACACTACCTCCCGGAGTTAGTGCAGACCCCACAGATGAAGGGTCAGTCCCACAAGACGGTCCCAATTTCAGATGCCACCTGCAAGTCCCAGGGACCACCTGTACCTCTGTCTGATGATGCACTTGGGAGTTCCCACAGCTCCTTGTCAGGTTCAGTCATTTGCTAGAATGACTCACAGAGCTCAGGAAAACATTTTACTTACCTTTAATGGTTTATTATAAAGGATACAACACAGGAACAGCCAAACGGAAGAGATGTGTAGGGTGAGGAGGTATGGGGGGTGCACATGCAGGGCTCCCGTGCTCCCTCGGGATGCGCCATCCTCCCAGCACCTCCATGTGTTCACCAACCCGGAAGCTCTCTGAACCCCATTGTCTAGGGTTGTTGATGAAGGTTTCATATGGAGGCACGATTGACTAAATCATTGGCCATTGGTGATTGAACTCGATCTCCAGCTCCGCTCTCCTTCCCAGAGGTCTAGGTGGGATGGGAAGTTCTAACCCTCTAATCACTGGTTGGTTTTTCTGGCCACCAGCCTCCATTCTGAAACTATTTAACACCCTTCCCAACCCTGACCATCTCATTAGCGCACCAAACCCGAAAACTCCTGAGGTTTTAGGAGCTCTGCGCCAGGAACTGTGCACAAAGACCGCACTATTTATTTTTAATTATACCACAGGCCCTCAAGGCAGCTGTGACCTAATAAGGACCGAAAGGCAGAGCTAAGAGTCCCAGGAGGGGCTGGGAGGGAGGGAGGCTGTTGGCAGGAAGCGGTGAAGGCTTCCTGGAGGAAGTGGTCCCAAAGTAGTGATTTGGGAGGGGAGGGCTGAGTCCCGTGGCAGTGGAGGGAGGGCATTTGTGATGGACGGGCGATGCCATCAAGGGAGGGGGGAAGAAAGGAAAAGGACCTGTGCTGGAAACAGCTGGGGTGCAGGGTCTCAGGAGGGGACAGTGGCCTGGCTCTTAGGGTGCTCTGTTGGGGTCAGACTGTGGTGACCCTGGACTATTAGGACTTTGGTATCAAGAGGGGACCGTTTAGGGGATTCCTTGGCGGTCCAGTGGTTAGGACTCTGCACTTCCACTTGACAGAGCTGAGCTCTCAGATGGCTTATCTGGCAGCACTGTAGGGGTGGCCCGAGGCTGGCTTACTGGTTGGGAAGTGGGGAGGCTGGAGCTGAAGTCCCCGCGGGGCCTGGTGATGGGATGGTTGAAACACGCAGCTCTCAGGGTGTCTGCAGCTTACAGGACCTCCTTCTCTGAGAAGTGCTTTTCTCCATCCCCATGGCCAAAGCCAAGGTGGGTCAGTGGGGTCATTTCTGAGCTGATGGAGGGCCCCTGAGCAGCCATTTATGTCTTGTACAGCAAAGAGGAATAGAGAAGGTGGGGCTGCAAGGAGGGAGGAGAGGCTGGCTTCCAAAGGGAAATCAAGACACAAGGCCCCTGGCCCCAGAAAGGGAGAAACCCAAGACAGGGCTGCCTTAGGCTCTGAGCACTGCTCAGTTCTGGAGCCCAGGTCCTCAGCCTGTTGCCTTTCTGTCCTGTGATATTACTTTATGTTGTTATTAAGAATTACAGTTGTGCCTAAATGTCCATTGACAGAAGAATGGGCAAAGAAGATGTGGTACATATATGTACAATGGAATATTACTCAGCCATAAAAAAGAACAAAATAATGCCATTTGCAGCAACATGGATGGACTTAGAGATGATCATACTAAGTGAAGTCAGACAAAGACATATAGCATATGATATCACTTATATGTGGAATCTAAAATAAGACACAAATGAATCTACGAAACAGACATAGAGAATAGACTGTTGCCAAGGGGGAGGGGGTTTGGGGGAGGGGTGGATTGGGAGATTGGGGTTAGCAGATGCAAGCTATTATATACAGGATGGACAAACAACAAGGTCCTACTATATAGCACAGGGAACTATATTCAATATCCTATGATAAACCATAACGGAAAAGAATATTTAAAAAAATGTATATGTATAACTGAGTCACTTTGCTGTACAGCACAAGTTAACACAACATTGTTAATCAATAAAAAGCATTGTTACTTCAATAAAAAAATAAAAATTAAAAAACATTAAAAAAAATAAAATAAAGCCACACACACAAAATAATTAACTGTTTTGTTGTTTGCTCTTATTTAAGATGGGGCTGTCAGAAACTTTTGGTCTCAGGATTCCTGAACACTTAAAAAAAAATTGTGGAGGACCCCCCCCCAAAGATTTTGTTTCGTGGATTGTATTTATGGATATTTACTGAATTTAGAATTTAAAACCGAGACATTTAAAAAACATTCATTAATTCTCTGAAAAAACAGCAACAATAAACCTGGGCTTTAATGGCAGGCTTCCTAGAGGATGGTGGATTCTTCTCTCTGCTTCTACATTCAACCTGTTGCCATGTCACGTCCATACAGCCTCTGGAAAACACTGTATGCTTGTGAGCAAATGAGAGTAGTAAGGCAACATCCTGAGCGTGGACCACACTTTCAGAACCAGAGACTTAGACTCTTCTGAAATTGGTTAAGTGACTAACCACAGGGTCTTCTTCTTTTTTTTTTTAGTTTTTTAAATTGAAGTATAGTTAATTTACAATGTTGTGTTAATTTCAAGTGTACAGCAAAGTGATTCAGATACACATATACATATATAAAATTATTCTTTTCAGATTCTTTTCCATTATAGGATATTGAGTACAGTTCCCTGTGCTATACCGTAGGTCCTTGTCAGTTGTCTATTTTATTTATAGTAGTGTGTATATGTTAATCCCAAAGGGTCTTAAATAACACAGTGATTGTCCTGTCAGCCTCAGGAATATTACTTTGATTTACTAACAGTTCCTGATGAAATTATTTATGAATAAATGAATAATCCTTTAGGTTAGGAACTAGTTGTCATCCCAAACACCATCTACTGATTTCCTGATATTTAGTAGACATTAGTTACTTAAGGAGACTTAACATATACACACACACGTACATAGAGAAGCTGGTGAAATTGTCAAGGTGGCCATGGATGCAGGTGTAATGCCTTCTTTGTTTTTTGGCTGCGTTGGGTCTTTGTTGCTGCATGCAGGCTTTCTCTAGTTGTGGTGAGTGACGGCTACTCTTCAGTGTGCGGGCTTCTCATTGTGGTGGCTTCTCTTGTTGCGGAGCACGGGCTCTAGGTACATGGGCTTCAGGAGTTGTAGCAGGTGGGCTCAATAGTTGCAGCACATGGGCTTAGTTGCTCCTCAGCATGTGGGATCTTCCTGGACCAGGGATCGACCCTGTGTCCCCTGCTTTGGCGGGTGTATTCTAAACCACTGAACCACCAGGGAAGTCCTGGTGTAATACCTTCTTTTAAAAATATTTTTCACCAAACAAGTGACTCATACTCATGGTAGAAAAATTAGGAAATGCCAGTGGAGAAAGGACAAGGTTAGCTTAATCCCACTACCCCAAGGTAATCGTTGATAACATTTGGGCTACAACCTTCTGTATAGATATGTTTGTTTTAAAACAAAAGTAGAAACACACTGCACATAATTTTTATAGGCTTGCTTTTTAATATTTTACAATATATTAAAAATATCTAACCCTGTAAGTAATATAAACTTCAATAAAATTTTTTTTAAAGGCTGCTTTGTGTATTCTCTATTATAAATGTACCATAACTTATTTAACAAACCTCTTATTATTGTACCTCTTATTATTGCATTTTGCTTTATTTTTAAATTTTGTTTATTTACAAAATTAAAAAAAGGATATTTAGCCATGCTGCGAGACATGCAGGATCTTAGTTCCCTGACCAAGGATCGGACCTGTGTCCCCTGCAGTGGAAGAGCAGAGTCCTAATCACTGGACCGCCAGGAATTCCCTAAACTTTTTATTTTTAAATGAAAAATTTCAAGCAAATACAAGAGTAGAGAATAGGGTGGCAAACTCCCAATCACCCATCACTCAACTTTGGTAACTATCAAAATATCCAATTTTTTTTCCTCTCACCCCTGTTGCATTTAATGCAAATTTCAACTCTCATATCATTTTGAAACAGGAAGGAAGGGGGCAGGGCACAACATTTGAAAGAATGACATAGCCCGAGGGCATGACATAAACTGATTAGAACCAAATGGCTCCAAGATGGCGGACGAGTCGACTTCCGCTAGACCTTGAGCCTCAGTTCACGCTCACCGTAACACATCAGCCAGCTAAATGACACACCCACAGGCGCCATGACAGTTCCATGGCTGAAGAGAAGGGTCAAAAAGTGGGCAGTGGCACAGTTCCTGGAAATCCCCACCCCATCCTGAAATAGCTGGAATACTCCTCCCAGCCATTAGCCTATGAAATTACCCAGCCCTGTAAAAACTGACAACCCCATACCCTGGTTCCTTTCTCGCCTTCTGAGGTGGCCCACACTCTGTCTGTGGAGTGTGTTTCTCTCTGAATAAATCCACTTGTTACCGATCACTTTGTCTCTCACTGAATTCTTTCTGCTACGAGACATCAAGAACCTGAGCTTCATTAAGTCCTGAAACCAGGTGTGTGATCTCAGTTGGTAGACCGTGGGTTTTGGCCGAGTTCAAGTCCCGGCCATGTGGCTTCAAGTCCCAATTAGGGTTTTGGCCACATTCGAGTCCTGGCACGTGGCTTCAAGTCCCAATCTGAGGTGCATGGTTTCAATTTCTTCCAAAAATACTTCAGAATGTATGTTTAAGAGATTAGGACTCTTTCTTGTTTTAGTAACATCTCCACAATTCCATTATCAAAATTAGTAATAATTCAAAAGAATTGAAAGCAGGATCTCAGAGAGATATTTACACACCCATGTTCACAGCAGCATTATTCACAGCTGTCAAGAGGTGGAAGCAGCCCAAGAGTCCACTGACGCATGGATGGGTAAATAAGATGTGGTGTATACATACTATGGAATATGTGATGTTGTGATTTATAATAACAAAATATATTTGGTCCTGTTTCTGGCACAAAGCTTCCAAAACTCTTGAAATTTCCCAAGAGATGAGAGTGATAAAGCTGTCTTCTGTTATGTTAATGAGGTGACTTGGACCCATCTTGTTCGCCAGTAGAACCAACCACATGATAGGAGTGTTGGAACTTTCAGTCCCACCCCACTGACCTCCTGGGAGGAGAGAGGAGCTGAAGGTTGAATCAGTTACCAAGGGCCAATTGTTTAATCAATCATGCCTACATAATGAAGCCTCCATAAAAACCCTGAAAGGACTGGGTTCAGGTTGATGAACACATGGAGATTCGGAGAGAGTGGCATGCCTGGGGAAGGCATGGAAGCTCAGCCCCCTTTCCCCACACCTTGCCCCGTGCCTCTCCTCCATCTGGCTGTTCCTGAGTTATATCCTCTTATAATGAACTGGTAATCCAGTACGTAACATGTTCCTGTGAGTTCTGTGAGCTGCTCTAGCAAATTAATTGAATCCAAAGGGGGAGGGGGTCATGGGAACCTCTGATTGAAGCCAGTTGGTCAGAAGCACAGGCGATAGACTCGACTTGTGATTGGTGTCTGAAGCAGGAGGGAGGGCAGTCGCAAAGGACCGAGCCCTGGACCCGTGGAATCTGATGCCGTCTCCAGGTAGGTAATGGAGCTGAATTGTAGTGCTGTAGAAAAAATGGGGCCCAAGAGGATGGTCATGTCCCAGGTCTCGGGTGAGTCCCTGGGATGGGCTGCCAAGTGAGTGTCCTTGGCTTCTTGCAGGAAAGAATTCAAGATCGAACCATAGTAAAGTGAAAGCAGATTTATTTAGAGAGATACACACTTCATAGACAGAGTGTGGTGAGAGGTGGCCCCAGGGCATGGGGTCACCTGGGAAAGTGAGAGCAGCCCGAAGGTGTGAGGGTGGTTAGTTTTTATAGGGCTGGGTAATTTCATAGGCTAATGAGTGGGAGGAGTATTCCAACTATTTTGGGGAAGGAGTGGGGATTTCAAGGAATTGGGCCACCACCCACTTTTTGACCTTTTATGGTTGGCCTGGGAACTGTCATGGCTCCTGTGGGTGTGTCACTTAGACGTTAATGTATTACAATGAGTATACTGAGGCTATTGGAGGTTAAATCTTCTGCCATCTCGGGCCTAGTTTGTTCTAACCCATTTTTGTCTTGTCCTGTTCTTAATGATTAGGTCATTCTTTCTTTTAATGGCTGTTCCCTGCCCCTTCCTTCCTGTCTCAGTAGGACACACAGCTGGTGTCCTAAGAATGGCTCATTATTGGTGTGGAGGAAACTTCCCTCCCACACACTGGAATGGGGTCCAGGAATCCTAACTAGAATATTATTCAGCCTTAAAGAGCAGGGAAATTCTGGGACTTCCCTGGTGGCGCAGTGGTTAAGAATCCGCCTGCCGATGCAGGGGACATGGGTTCGAGCCCTGGTCTGGGAAGATGCCACATGCCGCGGAGTAACTAAGCCTGTGTGCCACGACTACTGAGCCTGCGCTCTAGAGGCCGCGAGCCACAACTACTGAAGCCCGCGCACCTAGAGCCCGTGCTCCGCAACAAGCGAAGCCACAGCAATGAGAAGCCTGTGCACCGCAACGAAGAGTAGCCCCTGCTCACCGCAACTAGAAAAAGCCTGCGAGCAGCAACAAAGACCCACCACGCCAAAAATTAAAAAAAAATATATAAATAAATAAATTTAAAAAAAAAGAGCGAGGAAATTCTGACACATCCTACAATACGGATGAACCTTGAGGACATTATGCTAAGTGAAATAAGTTAGTCACAAAAGCCAAACACTGTAGGATTCTACTTAACATGAGGACCTAAAATAGCCACATTCATAGAGACAGAAAGTAGAATGTGGTTGCCTGGGGCTTGGGGGAGGGGGAATGAATGTTTAATGGGTCTAGAGTTTCAGTTTTGCAAGATGAAAAGAGTTCTGGAGAAGGATGGTGGTGATGATTGCACAACAGTGTAAGGTACTTGATGTCACGGAACTGCATGCCTCGAAATGGTTAAGATGACACATTTTATGTTATATGTATTTTACCACAGTTAACAATAAAATAGAATACATTAAAAGAATGAGAAAAACCTAAGGCAATCTGAATAAAGTATGGACTTTAGTTAATGAAAAAATAATAATGATTTCTGAATATTATCAAATATCCAGCCAGAAGTCAAACTTTCTTGGTCATCTCACAAATGTCTTTTTAGTTAGTCTGTTTGAAGCAGAAGTCAGACAAGGTCCCTACATTGCATCTGGCATCACTATGTCTTTGGGATAAATTCTTGGAAGTGAAATTGCTGGGTCAAAGCACATACATATTTTAAAGGATTTTGCTGCATACGACAAAATTGCCCTTCATAAATTATGTAACATTAAACTCCTATGCTCACTTTTTTTAAAAGCTAAACTTTGGAGTTATTTCTGGAGAGAGTGCCTCTGAGGTGAACATTTGTTCTGAAGGATGCCCCTCTTCTTGCCCAAATCTGTGTGCACCTGCATCCACCTTCATGGCTATGACTCTCAAGTTCTCACTGTCACGTTATAACTCAAACTGGCAAAGTGGAGAAGTTTCCCAGCCCACCAGAACTCCCTTTTGCTCAATTCAAGGCCCACCTGCTGCCAGGCACCCTCTCCCTGGAACTCGAAGCAGGCACACCTCTGTGTGCTCAGATCCGGGGGGACCTGTGGTGAAAATCACCTGCTCAGATAGACACTTCTGCACCTTGAATGAGTTTACGTCTGTTTTGCGGCTTTGGCTGCATAGTTGGGGGATGGAGGTGGGGCCGTAAAAGAGGGAGGGAGATAACTTTCACTGAGCATTCATTAGGTATGGGGATGGCACTGTCATCTTGTTTAATCCACTCAAAACCCTGTGAAGTTGACATCACTTTCCAGTGAGGAAACTGAGGTCCAGAGAGTTCAAGCCATCTGGGCTAGCGGATCCAGGTCCATCCTGGAGCCTTCACCGCTCCTGCCCCAGAGGGCAACCCTTGCTTTCAGTCTGAGTGGAACCCAACTCAGCTTCAGCTGCTCACCGCTCAAAAGCCAGTAATCGAGAGGCAAGTGTCAGTAGACAGGAAAGGTGCTTTAATCAGAAAAGCTGGCAATCTGGGGAGAGGATGAACTTCTTTCCTAAGACCAACTCCCAAGATTCTGCTCAGCCATGACCGTTTTTAAAGAGAAAAAAGGGGAGAATCTCAGGGAATCATTGAGGCAGGAGGTTGGGTTTTGCATTCTTCTCCACTGTGTGCAGACTGGCTGACTCTCTCTTCAGATATTATTTTGCCAATATGATCTGCCTGCAGGACTGCTAAGGGAGCTGTTGCAGGGAGAGAGCTGGTCATTCTTTCTAGGAAAAGAATCAACAGGTTAGACTGGCATGCTGAGCATTCAGGAGAACCTAACTTAGGAGTTAGGTTAAATTGCCTAGTGATCTCATTCCTATAATTATGTTCTTTCAAGGTTAGAGGGGAACAGAAACGGGCAAACAGGAAAAGGGGCAGAAAAGCTGCTTTCACGACTGGGGCAGGCCAGCTGGGATGAAGAGTCATGAGTTTCCCCAGGAGAACAAAGCCATCCAATGACTCAGTTTACAAACCAAAGACACGAAAGAAAAGCAAAAGAAAGTCTCATATGCGGCTGTAGGATTCACAAGCTCCTTGAACTTTTCCTGAGCGTTCCACATTTTCCACCTAGAATTTTTTTTAGGAGAGAAATCTTTTAAAAATTTTAGGGAAAAAGGAAAAAAAAAGTCAGCAAAATAGGAAAGAAAGATTTTTCCCTCTGGAGCCAAGAGTAAGAGGAAGCGCTCCTCGGAAGGAACTATCTCCTGGCCTCTGCTTACTCACTGGGAGCCCAGAGGGGAGGCCAGATTCAAGGGTTAAGAAGGCAGGTGAGAGTCCTGGGGAGTGATAAGAGGCCGGGATGAATGTCTGTTTCATTGGCGAGGTCTCCAGTGATCTAATTACAGCGGGCAGATATACGGATGGCAGACTAAAGTCAGAGGTGGCAGCCCAGGCTGAGTGGCGGCGTTGTTGTCTTTGCCACTGGGGTCTGCGGGACCTGGTAAGAATTGGCTGCAACTGGGTTCTCACGCGGGGGCCCTGCTCACCTCTGCCCCCTGGCTGAGCGCGTGCTCGCTGGCCTGCAAATGTGTGTCTCCCCTGCTCTCATCTGAGGCTGCCCTCCTCCTCTTTGACATGACAAGTTCTATAAAATTCAGCACAAAAATGAAAATGGTGGCGAGGGAGAGAGTCCAAAGCCTGTGATCTGAGCTCAGGCTGTGAGCCTGACGCCGCTCTGGTTTCAGGAGATTGTGGCCGGCAGGGTAAAGGATGGGGAATTATAAACTCACAAATCTGACTTTGTGCACCAAGATCTGGGGGGCTAGACAGAGAGGTTTCCCAAAGCTTGAAACAGTTGGCGTTTTAGAATGAAAAACAAGAAGTTCTTTATACAACTGGTAGGAAATAGATGGGTTTGTTACAACTGAAAACAAAGCGGGGATACATTCGTGGTTTGGGAGCTCTGTTCCCTGAACTTGGTGTAAGCGAGCATCAATTGTTATTGGTACTACTGATGTCCAGGTGGCTCTGGGCTGTTTCTCTAGGTCACAAAGCCCATAGGAGGGTGAAACAGAGCCCAGGGAGCTTGTAGCTTGTCTCAGTAAGAGGGAGCCAGTGAGTTGCTCCTGGGAGGGACCCATACTGCTCCCTCTGTTCTAGGTGTTTCATTTCTCCTCTGAGCCTCTGCCCATTGGATTAGGTTGTTTTAGGAACGACATCACCCATCGTTTGCTCAGGATCTTGTTTGGACCTCTGTTGAAGAGATTATTACTTGGCAATTCAATACAATCACTCAGTAAATATTTATCAAGTGCCTTCTGGGAATAACCAAGTGAACAGAGGAGACCCAGTTCCTTGAGGAGTTGAGAGTCCAGTGGGGAAGATGGATGTTAAAATAATGATAGAAGTTGGTATATAATGACAAAGACGATGTATCTGTCCTTCCCATTAGACTGTGAGCCCTTCAAAGGTGAGGACCACCATGTATTCGTCTGTCTGTCTCAGCCCCTGGTGTAGGAGCGGTTGCTAGAAAATGATGACAAAGAGATCCTTTATTGTGTGGTTGACTGTTTCATGCTGGTTGCAGCCAAAGGAGGCTAAGGTGGGGAAGGAAGTGGAGATGCTCATTTAAAAAATTAATTAATTAATTTGGCTGCACAGGGTCTTAGTTGCAGCATACTAGATCTTTGATCTTTGTTGCAGCATGAGGGTTCTTTAGTTGCGGCATTTGGGATCTAGTTCCCTGATCAGGGATCGAACCTGGGGCCCCTGCAGTGGGAGCGCGGAGCCTTAGCCACTGGACCACAGCAAAGTCCCATGGAGATGCTCAATTTTTTTAAAATTCTTTTTTTGTTTTGGAGATGCTCATTGGCTCATGGGCAACAGTCCATGTCCTCGAGGGCTGACGAAGAGCTGGGTGGCAGGTATAGGAGGAATCCCCTCTGAGCAGGGGCTGGAGAACCTGCCATACCAGGTGCTGAGCGGAGTTTTGTCTGTGATGGACTTGGACATCCTGCCCCAGCCTCGAGGGCTCCAGTCAGCCCCCTCAGCAGACCTGTGGTTGCTACCTTGTTAGCAGCTGTAGCCTACCAACTGCAGGTCAGGAGTTTGAGGGGGACCCTGCAAGGACAGCTTGTTTCTCCACGATGTCTCGGTCATCAGCTGGGAAGATTCGAATGACTGGGGTCTGGAGTCTTCTGGAAAGGCTTCTTCACTTGAGCCTGGGTGGGGGTGACCTGCACGCTGGCTCAGCTGGGGTTGCTGCCTGGAGCACCTACTCTGGACCTCCTCCCAGCTTGGGGCCTCTGGGGAGGGTCCCAGAAAACAAGGCAGAGGTCACACAGTGTCACTGCCAGGTTCCTCTGCCAGTCGACGCCGTCAGAAACCTGCCCAGGTTAAAGGGGAAGGGACATAGAGCCCACCTCTCAATGAGAGAAACGTCGAAGAATTTTCTGCTATCTTTTATTTATTTTTATATTTTTCTTTATCCAATGCATAATTAAAAAATTATTTTGTTGAAGTATAGTTGATTTCCAATGTTGTGTTAGTTTCAGGTGTACAGCAAAGTGACTCAGTTATATATATACATATAATATATATATTCTTATATATACATATATGTATATATGTATATACAGTTTCTTTTATTATAGCTCATTACAGTTTCTTTTATTATAGCTCATTACAGAGTATTGAGTAGAGTTCCCTGTGCTATACAGTTGGTTCTTGTTGGTTATCTATTTTATATACAGTAGTGTGTATACTTTAATCCCAAACCCCTAATTTATCCCTCCACCCCCTTTCCCCTTTGGTAACCATAAATTTATTTTCCATGTCTGTGAGTCTATTTCTGTTCTGTAAATAAGTTCATTTGTGTCATATTTTAGATTCCACATATAAGCGATATCATATGATATTTGTCTTTCTCTTTCTGACTTACTTCACTTAGTATGGTAATCTCTAATCTCTAGGTCCATCTATGTTGCTGAAAATGTTCTGCTATGGTTTTTTTTTTTTTTTTTTTTTTGCGGTATGCAGGCCTCTTACTGTTGTGGCCTCTCCTGTTGCGGAGCACAGGCTCCAGACGCGCAGGCCCAGCGGTCATGGCTCACGGGCCCAGCCGCTCTGTGGCATGTGGGATCCTCCCAGACCGGGGCACGAACCTGTGTCCCCTGCATTGGCAGGCGGACTCTCAACCACTGTGCCACCAGGGAAGCCCTCTGCCATGTTTTAAAACTGCCACCCCTGCCCCCAAATTTATCTTTTCATCTCATGCAAACTTAAAAAAAATAATTTCCAATGTCATAGAATTCACTCAATTTTTAGTAAATTTACTGAGTCGTGCAACCATTACCATAATCCGGTATCAATTTTTCATTCCTCCCCATGAGATCCCTTGTGCCTGTGTGCAGTTAATCCTTGTTCTCAGCCCCAGGCAACCACTCAGCTACTTCCTGTCTACGTGGATTTGCCCTTTCTTCCCCCACAAACTTTTACAGTGAAAGGAGAGCTTGAGCTTTGGGAAGACGTTTCTCTGCCGTGCCTCCCCTTCCAGTAATGACCAGCCCTCATCTCTCCCATACGTGGAAAGTTTCCTTTGCTCAGGGGCCCATAATCCAGACTCTGGGGACCTGTCTAGAGAGGAGTGACAGGGCTGTCCATATAAACTGATTTATTTCTGGTAAAATCAACTCTAACTGAACGTTTTGTTAGATGGCATACTGCAGTGAGTATTAAACTGTTGAGTCGCCTTCCTTTTCCTGGTGCTGGAATTCCTAGCACAGTGTGTACACTCATGTATACTGAGCCCCCATCAAGGGTGGGTTGCTGGGACCCTGAGAGTCAGCAGGAAGGGCTCACACACACCTCCTTTTAACCATGGCCTTTCTTCTGTGCCTTTGGGGTCAGATGCCCCGAAAAAGGGCCAGCAGTGAACCAAATCCTTCATTGCCCTCCATAGGCAGACCTCCTCTGGGAAAGCTCTTCTCTTCTTTCCAGGGTTAATGAACAAACACTTCTTGGAGGAATGGAAGCTGGCTGTGGAGAAGGGAGAGAGAAGAAAAGAACAGTATTCATATATGATATCACTTATATGTGGAATCTGAAGTCGTACACAAAGGAACCTGCCTATGAAACAGAAACAGACTCACAGACATAGAGAACAGACCGGTGGTTGCCAAGGGGGAGGGGGTCGAGGGAGGGAGGGAGTGGGAGTTTGGGGTTAGCAGATGCAAACTATTATATAGAGAATGGATAAACACCAAGGTCCTACTGTAGAGCACAGGGAACTATATTCAGTATCTTATGATAAACCATAATAATGGAAAAGAATATAAAAAGAGAATGTATATATATGGTGTATCACTGAATCACTCTGCTGTACAGCAGAAACGAACACAACCTTGTAAATCAACTCTATTCCAGTTAAAAAAAAAAAGAAAGAAAAGAAGGTATTCTGTTTGTTTTGGGGAGCTGAATTCACACAACTCCACCCCGACTTCCCCACCCCCCCTTTGATAACTGGGGGTGTATCAGATTTGCCATTGATGGGGTACCTCAGCCTCTGGTGCCCTAGCTCCACATAAGGACTATGAAGGTTAGAGAGAAACACTCCGCTGTGTGAGGAACTGCAGTTCCCTCAGCTGCAGGATCTCCTGCGTGAGCTGTTCCCTTCAGGCCTCTGTTCAAATAGCACCTGGTCCAGGAGATGCCCTGACCACCTTGAGAAGGACGAGGCCACGCCCTCTTTGCCCCTCCCCCCTTGGCCTGATTTGTTTTTCTTCACCTTCCTTATCACCATCTCACAGTCGTGTTTCTTGTCCATGACTGCCTGCCTCCCCTGACACGGTGGAAGCTCCCCTGGCAGCACGGTGGTCTGCCCGGTTCACCGCTGCGTCCTCAGTGCCACATCAGTGCCTGGCACTTACGTGGGGTTTTATTTATATTTGTTGAAGGAACAAATGAATGACAAAACTCTTGGGTTTCATGGTAGCTGAGATCTGAGGAAAACTATCTTGAGTCCAGAGAGTGAGCTGGACCTTATTTTAAAGATCTCTCTCTCCCTCTCCTTTTTTTTTTTAGATGGCTTTATTGAGAAATAATTCGCACATCATACAATTCACTCATTTAAAGCGTACAGTTAAATGGTTTTTCGTATATTGGCTGAGTTGTGCAACCCGCCTCAGAGTCAATTTTAGAACATTTTCATCACCCATAAAGATACTCTTCGGTTGTGGGGAGGGATAAATTAGGAGTTTGGGATTAACGTACACAAACTATTATATATAAAATAATCTACAAGGACCTACTGTATAGCACAGGGGACTATACTCAATATTTTGTGATGACCTATAAGGGAAAATAATCTGAAAAAGAATATATATATAATGGAATCACTTTGCTGTACATCTGAAACGAACATGACATTGTAAACCAACTATACTTCAATTAAAAAAAATTAAAAATAAAAGATACTCTTCACCGTTCAGCCATCATCCTCCAACCCTCCCCTCCCTCCTATTCCCTGGAAGCCAGTGTGTGTCCATATCTGTGTAAATTTGCCTATTCCAGACATTTCATATAAGTGAATCATATGATACGTGGCCTTTTGTGTCTTGCTTCTGTCACTTAGCCTTATGTTTTCAAGGTTCGTCCACGTTGTAGCATGTGTCAGAACTTCATCCCTTTTTGTGGTTGAATAATATCCCATTATGTGGATGGACCACATTTTATTTATCCGTTCATCCTTTACTGGGCATTTGGGCTGTTTCCACTTTTCGGCTCATCAGAATAACACTGCTATGAGCATTCAGTTACAAATTTTTGGGTGAATTTATGTTTTAATTTCTTTTGGGTATATAACCTAGGAGTGGGTCATATGATAACCGTATATTTAACCTTCAGGGGTTCTGTCAGACTGCTTTCCAAAGTGCCACGCTAATGTTCTCTTATGATTGAATGGTCTTTAAATTCTACCTTTTGCTAAATACATGATTTTCTAAGATTAATACAATTTAGAGCAGTCTCAATCGTTCCTCTGAGATATAGGACTTTTTGAAGGGAATTTCATCAAAGAGATTAATTGGCCTGCCCCTCAGTGCTGGAGCTCAGTACCATGGACTTAATTTAGCCGCCAGGTGTATGGAACCCACATTCATCGGAAAGCTGAGTGGTACCCTCACCAGGGAAGGACTTTCACCCTCAGCAGCATTTGCTTATTGACTGTGAAAGTGCCGGGGGGAGAGGGCAGCATTCCTGGGGGCAAGTCTCTTTCCAGAGGGAGGAAGGGATTTGGCTTTCTGTAGTCTTCCACGCTGGCTGATTCTGAAAGTGGGCATGGGGTGGGGGGCTGCCGAGAGGGCCCAATTCCAACTGTGGGTGGTGGCGGTTCCTTGGCTCCTGCTTCTTCTTGGCAGGCACCTCCAGTCCTGATGCTGTGTGGTAGAGATGCACGGCACAGCAGTGCCCCGGTTACTACCGTGTCAGATTTCTCCCAGACTCAACTCTGCCCTAAGGAACGCTGCTGTGAACTCAGAGACACCTCAACGTTTAAGCCTTGCTTGGCTGGAATGGCCAGTACAGACTTACTGGAGAATGGACTTGAGGATATGGGGATGGGGAAGGGTAAGCTGTGACAAAGTGAGAGAGTGGCATGGACATATATACACTACCAAATGTAAAATAGATAGCTAGTGGGAAGCAGCCGCATAGCACAGGAAGATCAGCTCGGTGCTTTGTGACCACCTAGAAGGGTAGGATAGGGAGGGTGGGAGGGAGGGAGATGCAAGAGGGAAGAGATATGGGAACATATGTATATGTATAACTGATTCACTTTGTTATAAAGCAGAAACTAACACACCATTGTAAAGCAATTATACTCCAATAAAGATGTTAAAAAAAAAAAAAAAAGCTCAGCCTCTTAGAAGCCAGAGGACAGCCACGGAAGGACCCTGCAGCCTCCAATTTATTTTTTTATTAATTTTTTAAATTGAGGTACAATTGATTTACAATGGTGTGTTGGTTTCTGCTGTACAGCAAAGTGATTCTTTCACACATATACATACATCCACTTTCTTCTAGACTCCATTCCCATAACAGTCATTACAGAGCACTGAATAGAGTTCCCTGTGCTACACAGTAGGTTCTTATTAGTTGTCCTCTATATATAGTAGTGTATATATGTCAATCCCAATCTCCCATTTTTATCCCCCCCTTCTTTCCTCCTTGCAGCCTCTGATTTATTGATTCAATTTTACCATGCAGCAAAAGCCATGCAAGCAACCCATGCTCACATATTTGCTGTAACTCCTACAGCAATGTAAACATAGGATGAAGAGTGAAAGTTTCCTTCCTGGGCCCATCTCTACTTTCTTGTCCCAAACCTACTGCCCCACTGTGACCACTGTTAGTAGAGGACTGTGTGTCCTCTGTGTCCCTCCCTGAACCTTCCCATCTGAAGGTCATTTTTTGTGCCCTGTGCCTGGAGAGTGTGCATGTAGGCTATTGCCTGAAGGACCACAGGATTGCTGTTAGCTGATCCCTGACATCCAAGTCCAGAGGATGATGCAAAAGATTTCCTTGCTGTTCCCATTTGGGGGTCTTTCAGCTCAGCCAGCGAGGGGGAGTGTCCATCCATCCCGTCCCCCGCCCTCCTCCCTTTTCTGCTTCTCGGTCAGGATGCTTCATTTGCTACCAACTCTAAGTGCAAACCTGGAGACCCATTCCTGCATCCTTGCCTGGCAATGGTGGGTGATGTCCTTCTGTCCTTCAGAGAAGAGCACCTACTGGCCAAGCAAATCTCTCCTGTGCTACTGATCACCTTTCATACACGACTTTGGTGTGCTGTTGAACTGAAAGACCCCTTTCCCACTTGGAGTGAGGATGGGACTGAGCAAAGGGGGTGGAGGGAGCAGAGAGTTGCTCTATCTCACACATGTACACACGCACAGATACACGGGCACACACACACACCTGTATAGGTATTTTTCTTAGCACATAAACATAACTATGCTTTAAACGTTGTTTTGCAACTAGCTTTTCCCCCACATAATAATACGTCTTGGAGATCTTCCATGTGAGTCCTCATTCCCTGTAAGCACTGTTTAGTTGTCCATAGCATGGGTGTTAATAATTTTTGTAATCAGCGTGTTGAACAGCATGAATAAAGGGATGTAATCAGGATGCAGCTTCATTTTTTTTAAAGCAAAAATTATTTTATTATCTCTCATGTTTTCCTTGGGTCAGAAATTTGGTAAGGGCTCAGCTGGGCAATTTTGAATGGAGGTCTGTCCTGCTGTTCCAGTAAAACAGTGGCTGGATCTGGAAGAGTGAGGGAAGGAAAAGCTAGAGGCTGGCTGGGCATCTCTCCCTCTTCATTAGGTCTCTCTGAATACACTAGTTTGAGCTTCCTCACAGCATGGTGGACTTAGCGTAGCAGGATTTCTTACATGGCTGCTGAGGGCTTTAGTTTAGGTGTTCCAGCAAGCCAGGAGGGAAGCTTGGGCTTGTCTGTTCCTGAGTCCTGGCTGGATCCAGGGAGAGAGAGGGGCTAGGGTGGCACAATGAAGATGCAACTTCATTTTATTTTCCACTGCCTCTTAAAATGTTCTCAGTGGGGAGATCCTCTCCGTGGCTTAGATAAAAACTCAGGTGGTCCTGTGACTAGTCTACTTATTCCTAGGTCCCTTTAAGCAGCAAAGCACAGTCTTGATTCAGAAATGAGAATGTGTGGTCCAACGTATTTACTCTTTCTTTGTTTAACAATTAATTTTGTTGAAGCGTAGTTGGTTTACAGTGTTGTGTTAATTACTGCTGTACAGCAAAGTGACTCAGTTATGCATATATATATATATATATATACATTCTTTTTCATATTCTTTTCCATTATGGTTTATCACAGGATATTGAATATAGTTCCCTGTGCTCTACAGTAGGACCTTGTTGCTTATCCATTCTCTGTAAATAGTTTCCATCTGCTGATTCCAAATTTCCTATCCAACCCTCTCCCACCCCCTTCCCTCTTGGCAACCACAAGTTTGTTTCTGTTTCGTAGATATGTTCATTTGTGTTCTATTTTAAATTCCACACGTAAGCGATATCATATGGTATTTGTCTTTGTCTTTCTGAGTTAGTTCACTTAGTATGACAGTCTCTAGTTGCATCCATGTAGTTGCAAATGTGATAGTTTGTCTTAATGTTATCTCCCCTTGCATGGTCTTCTAATTTGCTTTTCTCTGATTTGGTGTCTGGCGTTCAAGTTGGATTCTTTCCTCTGATGTCTGGTAATCCTTCATTTTTCACACAAAATCTGTAGTGAGGCTGCAAAACTGATAGGCAGTTTGGACACTGTGAATGGTATTCAACATAGGCTGATCTGGTTGGGCTATTCCACTGGGGAACCTCCAACGTCAGCATCTTTGGGAATTTCCCCGGAGAAGACCTTTCCAATCTCTGGCTTCAAGTATTTGCACGCAGCTGACAGTAATCTGTGAGCCTCAGAGTTCTATTTGCAAATGTGCACTTGAACCACTTCTTGGTTGGAAGTGCTTGGACTGTGCCTGGTATCTCTGACCCAGACACTGTATTATATTATCCTCTTCAAAGAACAAGCCTCCGGGTTTCTGCTGGGTGAGGGGCGGAGTGGTCCCAGACTGTGTGGAATTTGGGAGGGCATCCGGTTGTTTGCTTTCCTATGGACTTTCTATTAACCCTATTTTTAGTCCCACTTTTACGCCCAGTTCCAGAGGTATTGGACATCTCCAAATGTTTTAGGGGTTGTGCAGCGTAATTTGGGTGCTTCTTGACTCTCCCTACTGCTAGCTAAGGATTCAGTGTTCTTGAATGTTCTAAATCAGTTCTCACTCATTCATCTGCTTTCCAGTTTCTAAAATTTTGATCCGGAGATTTCTTTCTGTCTTCGTGGGTCGATGTCTTCAAAAATTCATTTATTGTTGTTTTCGGTGGGTTTCAGAGGGACCCAAAAATGAAAGCATATGTTTACTCTTCCACTTAGGATTTCAATGCATTTAAAAAAAAGTATTATTATTTATTTATTTATACATTTATATATTCATTTATTTTATTTTTGGCTGCGTTGTATCTTTGTTGTTCTGTGAGGGCTTTCTCTAGTTGCAGTGAGCAGGGGCTACTCTTCGTTGTAGTGTGCGGGCTTCTTATTCTGGTAGCTTGTCTTTGTTGTGGGCTCTAGGCACACGGGCTTCAATAGTTGTGGGTCACAGGGGCTCAGTAGTTGTGGCTCGCAGGCTCTAGAGCACAGGCTCAGTAGTTGTGGTGCACGTGCTTAGCTGCTCCACGGCATATGGGATCTTCCTGGACCAGGGCTCAAACACGTGTCCCCTGCATTGGCAGGTGGGTTCTTAACCACTGCACCACCAGGGAAGCCCCTGCTATGCCCTTTATTTTCTGGAATTGCCTTTACAGCCCCGCCCCCCCTCCCCCACCACACACACACATACACACAGGTACTCTGTCTCTCTCTTGCTGTATTCTCTTTGGGTAGATGCATGGGAAGATTTCTATCAGGTATGAGTACCAGGAATAGCTGAGCTTCCCCTGAATATTTGGCTGAATTTTAGTGTTATAGGTATTTATGGATTATGTACTCTCTGTTTCCTTCTTTTATGGGCTGCCTGGAAGCTCAGAAAACATGTTTGACTTGACCCAAGCAAGCTCGTAGAACCAACAGTACGCACTTTGTACAACATCATCATCCTTAACTTCATCTCATTGTTCCCATCTTTATTTTTCTCAATGCTTATTTTCTCACAGATTAATTTTTTAAACTTATTTTCTAGGCATTTTTGGGTTATGCTACAGGACATCTTTGTAGAATGGGGTGAGATAGCAATGTACAAATGAAGAAACGAGCAGCATAAAACTTTTTGCCTGCAGGGGCAATGCAGCCCAGAAATAAATGCAGGTCCACAAGGCTGGGATAAATCTGCCAAGGAAAGCACCCCATGCTGGAGGGTTGAGAGAAATCAGGAGGTCTCTGGGACATCGCGCAAGTCCATGATGGAGATCGGTAAGAACATTTACAGCTTCCTGCAGCCCTGGGTGTTCCTTCCAGACACTAGATCCTCATTGGAGGGACCCATCTAGCAATTCTGATGGATTTAGAGCAGTTACCTTTCTGAATTCCACATGGGTCATGAACTTTGGAGAGACACAGACCAGTTTCAAGTCTGAGCTCTGTGGCTTAGAACAATATACTTTTTTTTCTTTTAAATTTTATTTATTTATTTGGCTGTGTTGTGTCTTAGTTGCGGCATGCGAGATCTTTCGTTGCGGGTTGCGGGCTTCTCTCTAGTTGTGGTGCGCAGGCTCCAGAGTGTGTGGACTCTGTAGTTGCAGCGTGTGGGCTTAGTTGCCCTGTGGCAGGTGGGATCTTAGTTCCCCAACCAGGGATTGAACCCACGTCCCCTGCATTGGAAGGCGGATTCTTAACCACTGGACCACCAAGGAACTCCCACAATATTCTTAACCTACTTGAGACACGTGGCAGTGACATTCAATGCTCACCAAATATCCAAGTGCTCTTACACCCATCCCAGTCTACTTCCTTGCATTTTGGTGGGAGTTAGTTCTTCTGTGCTGAAGCATAGAAGAATAGGTATGAGTTCACCGTGCTTGACTTTTGCTGCCCGATTATGAGGAAGGCTGTGTTCTAAATGGTGATTCTACAAGACGGCAAAATCTCCATCAACCCGGTTCCCTGAGTGAGTGAGTAGAGTGAAGCCTTGGCTAAGCCCTGTTGGATGTTAGGGTGAGTGAGGAATGATGTGGATTTTGTGAAGCTAGTGAGATTTTGTGCTCAGCCTTGCCTGACCTCGCTGATACAATCCTCCCTCTCCTTGGCAGTAACATGGGAATAGTGATTACTCCTTGACAAGTTTCTTTTTTGAAGTTTGACAATAATACAAGTGGAGTTTCTGGTATAGCATCTGGCCCAGAGCAAAATCGCTGGTGTTATAATAATAATAACGATCATTTTTATTGATTTCTTTGGCAGAGTCAGAAGATGAGGTCTGATGGGCTGTGACTCAGTGCAAGGCAGTGTAATAAAATGGAAAGAGCAGTGTTTGGGGGATCAGACAGACCTGCAGGCATAACTCAAATTCACAGATTCACCGGTGAATTACTCTAAGTTGGTTTCTACAACTATAAAATGTGAATAATTCTATCTAACTTGAAGGCTTATCAAGAAGGTTAAAAAAGCATGTGAAAGGGACTTCCCTGGTGGTGCAGTGGTTAAGAACCCACCCGCCAACGCAGGGGACACGGGTTCAAGCCCTGGTCGGGGAAGATCCCACATGCCGCAGAGCAACTAAGCCCGTGTGCCACAACTACCGAAGCCTGTGAGTCTAGAGCCCGTGCTCTGCAACAAGAGAAGCCACCGCAGTGAGAAGCTCATGTGCCGCAACTAGAGAAAGCCCGTGTGCAGCAACAAAGACCCAACACAGCCAAAAAAAATGAATTAAAAAAAAAAATCATGTGAAAGTCCGAGCAGGTAATTCCTTTCCTTTGCTTCCCTGTGTGTCTCCCCAGTAGGCTGATTCAGACCCAGCCTCAGGCTCCCGGCCATGGGCGTGGCCTTCCTCCAGGGGTGTGAGGCTGGCCATTCAGCTAAGGACTAAGATAGCGGCGCTGCCTTCTCAAGGCCACCGGGCACTTCTCATTGCATTTTCCAGCAGGAATCTTGCAATGAGGCTAGGTTTTACCAATCTCATAAAGACTGATGGGGAGTCTGACTCAAGTCGCTAGGAGCTTGGCCAGCGTGGTGGGAAGTCAAAGGGATGCTAGCTTGGCCGTCCTGGGGGTCGGGGGGAGATGGACGATGGTGGGGAGACAGCAGTAAGCTTTGATGGGGGAGCGCTGGAACTCATACAAGTCCTTCTCCCCTTCAGCTCTTCCTCTCCCTGTCAAGAGGTGACCAGCTCACAAGTGACCAGAGAATCCAGGCTGCAAAATAGATCCCGGGGTCCACGAGAAGGAACTGAACCTGCAACGGGAAAGACAAGTTCAATTAAAAAGTATCAAACGGCAAAACGTTTCCAGGCCAGTCTTCTTTTTTTAAAAATATTTATTTATTTATTTATTTGGCTGCACCGGGTCTCAGCTGGAGTGTATGGGATCTTCAGTTGCGGCATGCATGCGGGATCTAATTCCCCTAGCAGGGATCGAACCCAGGCCCCCTGTATTGGGAGTGCAGAGTCTTAACCACTGCGCCACCAGGGAAGTCCCAGTCTCCTTTTTTTTAAAAACAATACTCTTTTTTAATTTTGTTAATCATTTCTCATGTTTAATGTCTTTTAAAATGTCCCTCTTTGTTTCCTCCCTGCTTTCTCTTTTTTTTAAACCATTAAAAAAAATTGAACCACAGTTGATTTACAATGTTGTGTTAGCTTCAGATGTGCGGTAAAAGGTGATTCAGTTACACACACACACACACACACACACACACACATATTCTTTTTCAGATTCTTTTCCATTATAGGTTATTACAAGACGTTGAATATAGTTCCCTGTGCTACACATAGGTCATTGTTATTTACCTATTTTATATATAGTAGTGTGTGTCTGTTAACTCCATACTCCCAATTTATCCCCCCCTTTCCCCTTTGGTAACCATAAGTTTGCTTTCTATGTCTGTGAGTTTGTTTCCAATTTGTAAATAAGTTCATTTGTATCATTTTTTAAGAGTCTGCTTATAAGTGATATCATGTATTTGTCTTTCTCCAGGCCAGTCTTCTTAAGGCCTCTTGCATTTGTCTTGTTCAAATGGCCTCTTCTTTCTGTGCAGGCCCTGCAATAACTTCTCCCACCTCAGAACTCCTCCAGCTGTATGCAGACACACAATTCATCGGGCAGTTAATCACATCCTGTCTTGTAACCTCTATTCTACTGCTCTCCTGGAGTCCTCTTTCTCCCTTCAATTCCTGTTTGAATTTTCTAGTGTTTGGGTCTCACATTACAGCTAAGGTTGCAAGTGCCTGGACCGCAGGGTGACCTGGATTTCCACAGATCCTGCCATGCCTTGAACAGTGCCTGGCCTTGGGGAGACCCAGGGCACATGGTTTTCTTGTTGAGTTGTTGTTTTGCTAAGTCTCTGTGTCCCTGGTCTCCCAGTTTCTGCTTCTCTCAATTTATGTATTTCCATCAAAGCAGACCATGGTCATTTTGGAAATTTATGTCCTGAGACCTTTACCATTCCTTACAGGAAGGACCACTGTTAAAGCACCTACTTAAAAAAAATTTTTTTTAAATTGAAGTATAGTTGATTTACAATGTTGTGTTAGTTTATGGTGTACAGAAAAGTGATTCAGGTACACATACATATATTCTTTTTCATATTCTTTTTCCCTATGGTTTATCACAGGATATTGAATATAGTTCCCTGTGCTATACAGTAGGACCTTGTTGTTTATCCATCCTATAAATAATAGTTTGCATCTGTTAATCCCAAACTCTCAATCCATCCTCCCACCCCCACCCCCTTGGCAACCACAAGTTTGTTCTCTATGTCTGTGAGTCTGTTTCTGTTTCGTAGATAAGTTCATTTGTGTTGTATTTTAGACTCCATATATAAGCAATATCATATGGTATTTGTCTTTCTCTTTCAGACTTTGCTTATTATGATAATCTCTAGGTTCATCCATGTATTGCATCTACTTTTTTTTTTTTTTTTTTTTTTGGCGGCATGCGGGCCTCTCACTGTTGTGGCCTCTCCCGTTGTGGAGCACAGGCTCCAGACGCGCAGGCTCAGCGGCCATGGCTCACGGGCCCAGCTGCTCCGCGGCATGTGGGATCTTCCCGGACTGGGGCACGAACCCGTGTCCCCTGCATCGGCAGGCGGACTCTCAACAGCTGCGCCACCAGGGAAGCCCTGCATCTAATTTTTAATTAGACCTTTTCACATTTCTCTTCACTCCCTTCACCAGCACACACACTTGGCTTTCTTCTGGGTGTCATTTTCTGCAAAGAAACAAGTGTTCATCGCTTATAAAAATGAATATGTTACAATGAAGGTAGAAGAACGGGGTCATTTTGGAGGAGCAGATATTGGTGGTCTGCTGTTCTCAGAAGCCTAGTAACTTCCTCCCTCAAGACACCCTTGAGGATGTGATGTTCCAATTTGTGACTCGGGAAAATGACAAAAGCTACTATGTCACGGACCTGCAAGCAGCAAAACTGTAAAGGTAGGAGCCATGAAAGCCCATGGTATGGGTATGTCTGGTATGTCTCTTAAGGTTGTTTTTTTTTTTTTGGCCGCGTCTCACGTGGGATCTTAGTTCCCTGACCAGGTATCAAACCCCGGCCCGTGGCAGTGAGAGCACTGAGTCCTAACCACTGGACTGCCAGGGAAGTCCAGTTTTTAAGGTTCGCGTTAGCTAACTTGCTCTAAAACACAGCCTCAGAACCATCTGCTTCTTCATTCTCCTTTTCTTATATTTCTTTTTCTATTTTCAAGTACTTTACTGAAACATAATTCACCCACTTGAAGTGTAGAATTCAATGACTTCTAGTATATTTACAGAGCTGTGCAACCATCACCACCATCAATTCTACAACAATTTCAGTACAAAATAAACACTATCCATTAGTATTCACTCCCCATTTCAGCCCAATTTTCTCAGCTCTTGGCAACCACAGATCTACTTTCTGTCTCTATAGATTTGCCTATTTTGACACTTCATGAAAATGGAATCGTATAATATGTGGTCTTTTGTGACTGGCTTCTCAATATAATGTTTTCAAGGTTCATCCATGTTGTAGCACATATGAGTACTTTATTCCTTTTTATGGCCAAATAATATTCCATTGGATGAATACATATCTTATTTTATTTGTTCATTTATTAGTTGATGGACAATTGGATGGGTTCCATTTTTTTAAAAATCGAAGTCTAGTTAATTTACAATGTTGTGTTAGTTTCAAGTGTACAGCAAAGTGATTCAGTTGTCTGTATATATTCTTTTTCAGTTATACATATATTTCGTTATATATATCTCTTCTTTTTCAGATTCTTTTCCCTTATAGGTTATTACAAAATATTGAGAATAGATAGTTCCCTGTGCTCTACAGTAGGTTCTTATTGCTCACCTATTTTGTATATAGTCATGTGTAACTGTTAATCCTAAACTCCTAATGTATCTCTTCTCCTTCTCCCCCACCCCCTTTGGTAACCATAAATTTGTTTTCTCTCCATTTTTGGTCTATTATGAATAATGCTGCTATGAATGCTCTTGCGCAGGTTTTCTTGGGGACCTATGCTTTCATTTCTCCTGGGTATATACCTAGGAGCGAAATTGTCACATCCCACAGTAACTCCGTGTTGGATATCTGAGAAGCTGCCACAGCAGCTGCACCATTTTACAACCCACCACAGTGTATGAAGGTGCCCACTTCTCACCATCCTCCCATCACTTATTCTTGGGCTGTCTGCTCAGTCTCCTTGGGTAAAATTGCCTGTGTCTCAAGATTCTCTGGTGTTCTGCTTCCTTCCTGGCTTCTCCCCAAGATGGAGTGGATGAGTGAGGGGCTGGGGTCCTGGGCGAGGTGTCCTCTGGCTCCTGAGGCCTGTGGCTGTTTCAGGGATGCTTACGCTGGGCTCTCCTTCCAGGGCTCCACATGGGGAGTCCCGTGGACCGCCTTATGCCCTCAGGGCTGCCCTCGCTGTCTGACCACCCCAGACTGGAGGGACGGGTGGGGAAGAACACCCCTCAGCTTTGCTCTGGTCCTCCCTCCCCACTTGTTAGGCTCTTCCAGGCTGGAAAGGGAGTGCGATTTACAGCTGCTCCTTCTTTACTGCAGCAGGGACCTCCATGACCTGTGTGTCATGTGTACAAGGACCATCTTCCCTCATCTGGGGGACCGTAGCAGGGACTCCACGCAACAACCCCCCCCCTCGCAAGGTTTTGCCCTTGATATCTACTACATCAGAGCTAAAGGAATTGGAAACGCTCGCTTCTCCGACAAACCTGTCTTTCAAGCATATTGCCTTGCTGAAAATCATATTTTGCATGCCAGGAGCAGAATAATAATTGCCTCATTCATTTCCTTTGCATTTTTTCTATAACAAATATGAGTGAGTGAATGAATCTGACTGACTAGGATGAAGACTATGTCGTCAGGAAGGCAAAAGAGGAAATAATTTTCAAAACTAGTTTCAAATTATAATTGCTGTTACATTGCTATCATCTCAGTGTTTGTCAAATTTTTTTAGCCCATGACCCCCTGCCTAAAAAAATTTTGTCAAGTTTTACTATTTTTATTTATTTATTGTTAAAATTTTTTTAATTAAAAAATTTTTTATTGAAGTATAAGTAGATTTACAGTGTTCTGTTTGTTTCAAGTATAAGGCAAAGTGATTCAGTTATATATATGTATATATGTGTATATATATATATGTGTGTGTGTATTCTTTTCCCTTATAGATTATCACAGAATATTGAGCAGAGTTCCCTGTGCTATACAGTAGGTCATTGTTGGTTATCTATTTTGTATATAGTAGTGTGTATATGTTAACCCCAATATCTAGCTCTAATATTGTACTTGTGTTATGATTACAAACACTTTTTTCCAAACATGAGATTATGTAATACTACCAAAAATATCTTGAACTGTGCAAGTATTTCTTGAATGCATTATTATTGTGGACAAAATTCCGACAAAGCTAAAGACGCTTCTAAGTACCATCTCCAATTCTAAGACCTCCAAGAGGTAACCATGCTTATCTCAGATGTGTATCTTTCCAGATCTTTTCCTTATGCGTTTATATACAGACACAACTATCTATAGAAATAAGTCTGTCTGTCTGCTTTCTTTCTACCTGAATACTACTATTCTTTGTGCATTGTTTTGCAGCTTGCTTGTTTTCACTTCTAAAATGTCTTGAAGGTCATACCACACCAGTGCAGGTAGCTTTACCTCATTTTCTTTTAAATGTTACATAGTATTCTATAGCACAGAAATACCACATGTGAATGAGCATACAAATTGATTCTTATTTTTTTATTGTTACAAATTATGTTTCAGGGAACACTCTGGTACATAGCACTTTCTGCACATATACAATAGTTTCTCTAGGGAGAGAGTCAGAAGAGGAATTGTTGGGTCAAAGGCATTTATATTTAACATTTTAATATGTGCCACCCAACTGCCCTCCTGAAGTTCTGAACCTAGAATAAGCTACAGAAGATGCTTTTAAAGGACTGCACGTGTCCCACGTCCTCTACCCCGGGAGACTGTGATACACTCCTCCGCTCCCTTGAGCATCATCGATTTATACTTCAGTACGAGTGCAATCATTGTGTTTTCTCGACCAGAGAAATCTACGTTTAAAGGCTTACTTCTAATTGTGCAATAAAGCACGTTGTTTTCTGTGGAAGTAATTTCAGGCACCAGTGAGCAGGTAAGGGAGCAATTTTGGGGGATGCCAGCTTTTCCGTGCCCCTGAAATTACTCTCTCTTGGTTGCTGGCTACCCTGTGAGGCACACAGAAGACCCTGCTCTCCTCCTCTGGTCCTGCATTGCTTCAAGGAGCTGGGTCCACGCTCGAGGCTTGGTCCAGAATGGGAACATCCCAGAGACAAGCCCGGAGCTCTTATTTTCTGGTTCGTCTTTGCAGAGGGCCATGGTGGACCTGGCAGAACACAGCCACGCAAGACCCGCAGGGAGGAGCCCGGGGCAGCTGGATCACTTGAGAGTCCAAGCAGAGGAGGAGGCAGGGGTGGGGGTGGGGGGTGGGTGGGGGGGTGGGGGCGGTTCTGTCACACCCAAGAGGGAGGGGCAACATCAGGTGGCAGCCAGGAGACTGGCCAAGGGACAGAGGCTCAGCCCTCCTGGAGAGGAGGTGGGAAAGCAGAGTAAGAGGCTGGCCAAGGAGGAAGCGGGCCATGACCGGGGCTGCGGCTTCGGGCAGCCCTGTCCTTGTGGAGGCCTGGCCACGTGTGTCAGCTGGGGCAGGCTGGCTCAGAGGGCTCTAGAATTGTGCGTCTGGGTGGATGATGGGGGTGGGTGAGGGCTGTCGGAGAAGCTAGGATGCAGAGAAATCTCAGCAACTCTGAGATGGCTCTTAACATCTTCCCTCTGAGCAGATGAGAAAACGTGCTCAGAGACACTGTGGAGTTCCAGCAGGCAGAGGCATGGTCTGCATCCAGCCCTGTCTGACCCGGAGACACATGCTCAGCCCCAGGGAGACGCCCCTGCCCACATCTGCCCCCCTGGACTGTGCGGGGGTCTCCGGGGGCACACGGTGGGCACTCAGCATATGTTTGGTGAGTGGGTGACCCAATAAATGAACGAAGAACTGAAGATCTTCCCAGCCACGAGGAGGGGCCGCCTGAAAGGGTGACAGTTAAGGGATTGCCCTCATCCCTAAAAAGCTCATCTTTGAATTCTTCTCGCAGGGAGAGTGCTACTCATGGGAAGCCCACTCAGGAAGCCCCTGTGTCTCCTGCTGAGAGGGAGGAGAGGAGGGCAGCAGCGCCCGCCGTCCCGGGGGGGGCAGAGCTGCAGGGAAGGGGAGACAGTGCAGGGAAGTTCTGAGAACACATGATTACGTGTTTTGTGTTCGGAGAGGAAAGGGAGCCCTTCTGTGGAGCAGCCGTCCTCACCTGACCACGATGATGAAATATATCACCTGCGAGCATCTTGGCTGGACCTTGGCTCTAAATCAACGCACGGCCTCATGTCCAGTGACCCCAGGAATAAATGACAGCAGCAAAATGTCCATTATAAATCCCTTAGTGCATGCATTAGCTTCCGGAAAAGAAAGCTTGCTTTTCACTCAAGATGGGGTCCCAAAGATCAAAACTGGGGAATTCCCTGCAAGAGACTAAGGATGACTCAGAACTCACCAGAACCATCTCAGGAGGGCAGGACACTGGGTTTGAAAGGGCCATTTGCTCTGTCCCTTTCAGGCCTGAAGAGACAACACTGGCTTTCGTTTTATAGGTGGTTTCCTCTAGGCCGGGTCTGACATACATACATTTTACGTCATCTTGACCAAACTCCTGCAAGACATATACTATTCATATATACTATTTATATGTATTCATACATATGATTCATATTTTCATTTTAGATACGAGAAAACTGAGTTTTAGAGATGTGTTATACAGCTAATCAGAGCAGAAGCCAAGATTTCACCAGGTCCCTTTGACTCTGACGTCTGAATTTTACGCGCCAAACCTTGAAGCTTCCCCGAAGTCCTGCTGCTGCTTTATGCCTTTAGGAAAAGTTTAAACTCTCCGTACAGGTTGGATATGAAGAGACTTCACATTTATTGTGTCCATTATGTACTTTCCATGTATTCTTCGTTTTTCCTTACAGCAGCCCTGGGAAGTAGATTATGGACTGACTTCACTATAAACCTAATTGCTTCAACGGGAAAAAGTGTTAGAAGTCAGGGAGCTTCAGACTTGCAATCACAAAGTTAATTTTTTAAATGTTTCTTTTATAATGAAGGTGAGTTTTTAAAAACATTTATTGAAGTATAGTTGATTTATGATGTATTAGTTTCTGCTATACAGCAAAGTGACTCAGTTATTTATATATATATGTGTGTGTGTGTGTGTATATATATATATATATATTTTTTTTTTCATATTCTTTTCCATTATGGTTTACCACAAGATATTGAATGTAGTTCCCTGTGCTATGCAGTAGGACCTTGTTGTTCATCCATTTGGTATATAATAGTTTGCATCTGCTAATCCCAAACTCCCAATCCATCCCTCCCCCACTCTCCCTTCCCCCTGGCAACCACAAGTCTGTTCTCTATGTCTGTCTGTCTGTTTTTGTTTCATAGTTAAGTTCATCTGTGTCATATTTTGGATTCCACATATAAGTGATATCATATGGTATTTGTGTTTTTCTGATTTAATGAAGGCGAGTTTTAATCACGATAAGTACAAAAGCTACGAGTTGAAAGAAGTATCACCAGGGCAATCCTGAGTGGCACATTAACACCAAACCTAAATGAAAGGGTTTCTAGAACATTGAATTGCTGCGTAGTTCACAGCCTCTAACAGTAACAATAATCCTTACTGTCAGATGGGCAGATGGCTGCTCGGTAAACAGTCCACCAGCTCCTAAACTGCCCCCATGATTGATTTTCCCTTTTGTCCTGTTGTTGGCCTCTACCATGGAGAATGATAACGGTAGTCTTCAGGACACAACCTGTGCTTCCTAATCAATGCATTTCCCATGATCCAATTTCCGTGGGGATAACTGGGACATCTGCATTGCTCTGTGGGCCTCCCGTTGGACGGCTGGGTCTGAGGCCGGCCTTGGGCTTTTTCTGCAGAAACTTGACAGAAAACTCCACCTCCGCAGAGCAGAGGGGAGGGGAAGCTCGGGGGTCAGCCTGCCATTTCCTTCCCGGCCATAGACAGGTGGTTAATTCCATTCCATTACCCTTTGTCTGTATGAGTTCCAATTGAAAAAAAAAAACCCCAAAACAACCAAACAAAAAACCCCCAACTCTCTTGGCCTCTCTGCCCTCAAGATAATGTGGTTAAATGGGGCAGAACTGGTCAGTAGCTACACCAAGAACATCTTGAAATTTTGCTCTTAACCGGTTAGGAAACACAACGTCTCCGCAGAGAATGGCCTCATTTATCACAGCTCCCCAGAATCTTCTCATTGGACTGGGCCTATGAGCAAGGCTCCCTGCAGAGGAAGGACCTCTGCAGGGTGAGGGAAGACCCAGCACACCTGTGGAAGCACAGATTCTGCTTTTTCCGCTCAGCAATTAATCTCCTTCGGCTCTGCTAAATTACAGCAAAGGCCGCTGACTCTGGAGTGAAAATCCGAGGTGGACGTGGGCCCTGGATCGGAACAGAGTAACCTGGCTGATGACAGCTAAACACCGGCAGCGCAGGGGTGGCAGCCAGCATGGGGCCCTTCAAGGACGGAAGGGGGTCCTATTTCCTCCTTGTCGACCATTTTTCCCTTTTTCCTTCCGGGTTAACACTGTTAAATGGTGGCTCCTGGTCCCTTTTCTTTCTGCCTTGGTCTCTGCCCCACCTCCCCACCTTGCTAAGCTCTGCTGCATTGACTTTCTTTCTGCACCGACCCACTGAGCCGGTTCCAGCCCCAGGGCCTTTGCCTCTGCTGTTTCCTCTGTCTGAAAATCTCTGTCCCCAGGTCATCACATTCTGGCTCCTTGTCATTCTGGATGCAACTCAAGTCACCTTCACAGAGACGCCTCTTGGTCTTTTTCTCTTTTTTCCTTCAGCTTTATTGAGGTATAACCAATGAACAAAAATTGTATATACTTAAGGTGTACAACTCATTGTTGTGGTATCTGTCTATGCTGTGAAATAATCAGCACAATGAAAGTAATTCACATAGCCATCACGTCACATAGTTATCATTTTCTTTTTTCTTCTTTTTTTGGTGAGGAGAACACTTAAGATTTACTCTCTTAGCAAATTTCAAGTATACAGTATTGTTTTTTTTTCCTAGTCAAATTTTTAAAAAATTGAAGTATTGTTGATTTATAAGATCATGTTAGTTTCAGGTATACAGCGAAGTGATTCAGTTACACATACATATCTAACTATATATCATCTATCTATCATCATCTATGTTCCTTTTCAAATTCTTTTTCCTTATAGGTTACTAACGACAGTCACATTACTGAAAATTAGGTCTCCAGAACCAATTCATCTAGTGTAACCGAAATTTTCTACCCTTTGACCAACATCTCCCCATCCCCTCCCCCCGCTTCAAGCCCTGGCAATCGCCATTCAATTCTCTGCCTTCTTTCAGTGTGACTATTTTCTTTCTTCTTTTTTGCGGTACGCGGGCCTCTCACTGTTGTGGCCTCTCCCGTCGCGGAGCACAGGCTCCGGACGCGCAGGCTCAGCGGCCATGGCTCACGGGCCCAGCCGCTCTGCAGCATGTGTGATCTTCCCGGACCGGGGCATGAACCCGTGTCCCCTGCATCGGCAGGCGGACTCTCAACCACTGCGCCACCTGGGAAGCCCCAGTGTGACGATTTTCAATTCCATGTATAAGTGAGGTCATGCAGTATTTGTTTTTCTGTGCCTGGAGCATTTCACTTAGCTCAAAGTTCTCCTGGTCCATCCATGTTGCTGCAAATGGCATGATTTCCTTCTTTTTTATGGCTGAGTAATATTGCATTGTATATATGTACCACATCTTCTTTATACATCTACCGGTGGACATTTAGGTTGCTTCCATGCCTTGGCGACTGTGTGAATGCTACAATAACATGAGTGTACAGATATCTCTTCGAGATCCTGATTTAATTTCCTTTAGATATACACCCAGAAGTGAGATTACTGGAGCATATGGTGGTTCTACTTTTAATTTTTTGAGGACCCTCCATACTGTTCCCCATAGCGGCTGCACCAATTTACATTCCCACCAAGGGTACATATGGGCTCCCTTCTCTCCACATCTCCAGCAACATTTACTTTTGTCTTTTGGATAATTGAGGCCCCTGGTCTTGGCCACTGATGTAATCAACACATCCCCACCCCCATCCCCCACCTCTGTCATGTCAATCTTTTCATCTTCTTTCCAGCACTTATAATTATCACTATCCAAGATTTTCTTGATTCATCTCTTGGTTGTTAGTCCCATCCTTCTAGAATCTAAGCTCCCTGAGAGCGGGAGTTGTGACTGGTTTGCTCCACACATTCACCCAGCTTCTAGAACAGTGCCTGGCTTGTAGTTGAAGCTCAATGGGTATCTACTGAACGAATGTGTTCTGTGTCCCAGGCTGGACTGATTTGGGCTTGGAGCACTTCCCTCCTCGGTCTCCAGCGAGGCCCGAAGCTCCCTGTAAAGTTTTCCTTTTGTGCACCTGGGATGCCTTGTCTGACCACTGCTTCTCTTCCTGTCCTTGGCAGCCGGCTCCAGCTCGCCTCTGATTTGGTGTCTGATTTGAGTCTGGTTCTGCCACTGCTCCTCCATTCCTACCATGTCTGGGCCTATGTTGCTTATGAAATTGCCTGCGGTTCCCTTCTGCTCCCAGTGCTGTCCTGTCCGCTCTCCCGCTCAGCCCAGTCATGGCCTGGGAGGGAGTGTAGACTTCCTCTTGCTGGGAGCTCATGGTCTAGTGGGGAGGGGAGAGAAGTAAACAGAAAATGACCATTTAGAGGGCTGATTTTGATGACAGATCTAAGCCTGGGGTGCTGGGGGAGCAGACTGGCGGGGCCCTTAACCTGAACCGTGCAGGGAAGAGTCAGGAGAACTGCCTGGGGGAAGTGGCATATGAGCAGAGTTTTTTTTTTTTTTTTTTTAAGGCATGTGACTAAGCTATGTTTCTATTTTTAAAAAATTTTTTATTGGAGTATAGTTGTTTACAATGTTGTGTTAGTTTCTGCTATACAGCAAAGTGCATCAGCCACACGTATACATATATCTCCTCTTTTTTGTATTTCTTTCCCATTTAGGTCCCTGCAGAGCACTGAGCAGAGTTCCCTGTGCTCTACAGTAGGTTCTCATTAGTTACGTATTTTATATGGTATAGATGATCTTATTTGCAACGTGGCAATAGAGACACAGACATAGGAGCAGAGTTTTGAGGGACGGAAGACATTTCAAGGTGAAGATAGTCGAGAATTTGTGTTTCAGGCCAAGGAAATAAAACGTGGGAAGGTATGGAATTGAGAGAAAACGAAGCCCTAGAGAAATTCTTCAATGTGGCTGGAATTAAAGGAAAGAGGGAAGCTGAAGGGGCAGGATTTTGCTCTTAACTGATTAGAAAACACAATGGTTACAAAAAGATTTAACTTGTAATTATCAGAGACTGGGGAGTTTGCTGATAAATGAGGCTGGAGAGCTCAGCGGGGGTGAGTTTGGAGAGCTCTGAGTGCCATGCTAAGGAGCAAGCAGCTCATCCTGAAGGGCCTGGGGGTCCCTGAAGAGTTTCTAAGAGCGGAGTGATACGGTTGAATGTTTTATCCATCAGGAACAACCCACAGAAACTGCAGTTCCAGGGGGTCTGCAGGTATTATGTAAAACGGGCTTTCAAGGTTATACAATTTTGGAAAAGGTAGACTAAAGAAGGTGAAACAGTTTTTTTTTTTTTTTTTTGGTAGGATTTTTCAGAGGCTTTAATATGCTAATAAGCCTTGCAAGGTTCTAAGAAGGGGATAGAACATGCAGAGCTTCTTAACTTTGCCATGCTGAATTATTTCCCTCTTCTCTCTAGGACATAATTAATCCAGGCTCAGGGATCTGCATTCATTTAAGGGTGCTGCTTGCTTGCTTTTTATTTGCTGATTCATTGTGTTAGCTTTCTATGGCTGCTGTGGCAAACCACCACAAATGTAGCGGTGTGAATCAATGCAGGTGCATTACCTCCGGGTCTGTAAGTCAGAAGTCTGGTGTAGGTCTAAAATCAAGTGTCTGCAGGGCTACCTTCCTTTCTGGAGGCTCCAGGTGAGGACCCGTCTCCTTGCTCTTTCGTGTTGTTGGCAGAATTTAGTTCCCCGTGGTTGTAGGACTGAGGTCTGTGTTTCTTTGCTGGCTGACAGCTTAGGCTGTTCCCAGCTTCCCAGGCCCCTACAGTCCTGGGCTCAGTGTCTTCTTCCTCCGTCTTCAAATCTAGCAATGGCGGGTGGAGTCCTTTTCACACTTTGAATCTCTTCTTCTTCCTCTCGTCTCTCTGACCACAGCCGGGAAAGGGTCTCCATTTTTAAGGACAAATGTGATTATGTTGCCCCCACCAGGTAATCCAGGATAATCTCCCCTACTCGAGGTCGTACCCTTACGTATATCTGCAAATTCCCTTTTGCTGAAAGGTAACATTCATGGATGCTGGAGATTAGGGTGTGGGCACCTTTGGTGGCGGGTGCTTACACTGCTTGTCTCCCCCCCACATCTTGCCCTTGATTTTCAGCATGATCAAGTTTCATGGTTGACAATTTTCCCAGGGAGGGAAAAGGAAGGCAAGGCTGAGTGTATATAGTTCTGCTTCCTTTCACCTTATAAATCTTACAGCATCCCTAAGCACTGGGACTCCCCTTTCACTGTCCATCATTTTGCTCTAAACATAGGCAAGTGGGACAGCCTTGTCTTCTCTTGGGTCATCAAGCCTAATTGTCACCTGAGCCCCTGCCTCTTAGAGATGTGGTTGAACCCCCTTCTTTGACCTCTGATGATCGAGAGCTGTCTCTGGGGTGTTGGCAGGGTCCCATGACTTCTGTCTGTCATTGGCAGGACACCCCTCTACCGGGCCCCCAACTCCCTGGATGTAGAACTCTGTTTCTTTATATTTTCTTTAGTTTTCTCTGCAGAATGTATCATTCCTAATAGAGATATTAGAGATAATGACTAAGAATATTGTAGAACTAGCAAGGTAAACATCCAAAAGAGATAAAAATGGCTGCATAGGAGATGCATCCCCTGAGCTCCCTTATGTAAGTGGATTCTCCACTGTTAGTCTCTATCTCTGGGCTGCCTGCTGCTCACATCAAGCCCTTCGTGACTTTTTGCAGACTTTTACCTACAGTTTTGGGGTGGCAAGGACTGCTGGGGCCTTCCCCCCACCTCACTTGCTCCACTTGCTTCCTTTTCTCCTCTTTACTTGGCTCCCCTCCACTGTTCCTTTACAACAAAGACACCTCCCTACTGGCCATACGTAAGACAGTTTTGGCCAACCTGGGAGGTCCCTTTTTGGGTATGGGCTAATTTACCAAAAATCAATTCCTGGATAATCCAAGTTCAGAATTTTAAAGGGGCATGCAGGGGGTTTTGTGTGGTATTGGTGCAGGTAGATGGGTATCAGTGTTGTATGTTTCATGCCCCAGAGCTGATCCTTTTTTAAAAATAATTTTATTGAAGTATAGTTGATTTACAATGTTGTGTTAATTTCTGCCATACAGCAAAGTTATTCAGTTTTACATATCTATTCTTTTTCATATTTTCCATTATGGTTTATCACAGGATATTGAATATAGTTCCCTGTGCTCTACAATAGGACCTTGCTGTTTATCTATTCTATATACAATAGTTTGCATCTGCTAATCCCAAGCTCCCAATCCATCCCTCCCCCACACACCCTCCCCCTTGGAAATTGCAGTCTGTTCTCTATGTCTGTGATTCTGTTTCTGTTTCGTAGGTAAGTTCATTTGTGTCATATTTGAGATTCCACATATAAGTGATACCACAGCTGATCTCGAGTCCAGTAGCCAATAGGTAGGATTCGAATGGGGTGGCTGACCCTTGGGGACAGGGCACCGTCCTCTCCATCTTTTCGTTTGTATGCCTGAATCAGCCTACACAGACTCTGTGTCTACGCTTACGTAGCACACCCACTTCTGTGTGGTAGGCTGAAAACACAGTCCATAAAACAGAGAAACCCTGAACTGGCATAAAATGGTAAAAGAGCAAAGCCATCCTTTCATGTCTGGACTGATAAACAGTTCTGTATGCATATGAACCGTACTTAAAATATTCATTTGATGTAGCTACTCTCTGGTTTATGTGATACGGAGAAAGCAGTGGAGTGAGTGAAGATATACTAGAAGACAGAGATCTTGTCCCATAGACACAGGAGGCATTGCACGACCCCTGAAAGCAGAGCACACAGATTAGTCTCATCCTGAAAGGTTAAGCCACACCGTGGAAAAAGCCACAATACACTTACCTTCGGCAGGACGTGTGGTGAAGCGGTGTGGCGACCTGGTAAGGACCCGTTTTACAGTCTTTGTCTGACAGTGTTTGTCAAATCGGTCATTCAGTGAATTAAAAATTCAGCCACGTGTGTTTTGGAGAATTAACTTCCTCTGAATTGGCTTTTGGCAAATGCGCTACAGCCCACAGCTTCTATCCCAAGTGGTTTATTAAGGAATTTCTTCTGAGCAAGTATGGTGCAATCCCCAGAAAGAATTCCTATGAAGACAAATTTTACCTCTTTGTTTAAAAAGCCAGCGTTACTGCCCTTATGTATTTTGGCAGTTCCCGATCATTCTGGGCTTTAGCCTTCCTGATGAGATTTCTTTGACATCACCCCCTGGGGACATTAGCCTCCTGCTCTCTAGGGGTGCTCCTCGGTGTTGCTAAGGCAGCATCCCCTTCTCTTCCCTAATAGGAGTCTTGATTTTTTTTTTTTTTTTTTTTTTTTTTTTTTTTTTTGCTGTACCTGGGCCTCTCACTGTCGTGGCCTCTCCCGTTGTGGAGCACAGGCTCCGGACGCGCAGGCTCAGCAGCCATGGTTCACGGGCCCAACCGCTCCGCGGCATGTGGAATCTTCCCGGACCGGGGCATGAACTCGCGTCCCCTGCATCGGCAGGCGGACTCTCAACCACTGCGCCACCAGGGAAGCCCCAGGCGTCTTGAATTTTTATGATGTGAACTTAGTTTCTTTCTTTTTTTTTTTGAAAAATATGAAATTGGATCGCTACCTTCTCTTTTTTTTTTAAATTTATTTTTTATTGACAATGCTGTGTTAGTTTCAGGTGTACAGCAAAGTGACTCAGTTATACAAGTATAGACATTCTTTTTTTAATAATCTTTTCCATTATGGTTTATCGTAGGATATTGAATATAGTTCCCTGTGCTCTACAGTAGGACTTGTTTATCCATCCTATATATGATAGTTGCTTACCACTTGTCCTGAGCCACAGGATCGTCTTGATCTTTTCATGGAATAAAAACATCTCTTTCTCCAAAGTCTGAAGCAGATGCTCTCTTGGACTGGCTTTCCAGTCCTCCCCTTTCAGGGGCTCCAGGACGATGCTGTCACTTCTCAAGGCTGCCATCAGTTGGACATCACAGCCTGCTCTCTCGTCAGTGGGAATTGGTGGCCTCGCCTCTTGTGGGTTCCTGTCTTCATCAATACGGCTTCTGTGGCCCCCCCCCCAGGACACTGCCAGCTTGTCTGACCCTGAGCAGTTTAGAGGACTGTGTTGGGAAAACCTTTGCTGGCGGTTCAGCCCGGGTGGGCCCTCCATCAGAGAGACTGCTTTGTTCCTCTCCTTCGTCCTCACTGCAGGCTTGGCCCGTATTTCCATACAGCTGCCTGCCTTTCGGAGCACAGAGCTACCCTGTCGCCCTCCTGTCAGACCCTATCCTTTATAACAACACCCAGGCTTCCGCTGTGACCCTCCCATCCCTCAGCGCCATCCCACTGAGTTTTACTGATGAATAGAGTGTCTTAAAAAAAAAATCTACCTATAAATCCCCTGCACTTCATTCAATATTTATCGACTGTATATTGTGTGCCCAGCACCGTGCTCCATACTGTGAGAGACACAGACGGGGATAAGCTGGATTCAGTGGAGGAGGAATGGTGACCTTGGTGGGGACCTGAGATTAATGCACGGGGGATTCTGAGGTGCTTAGAAAGGGAATTGATTAAGAGCCCCAGGTACAGGTAGAATTAACACTGAGGGGTTCAGAGAAAATACAGCAGGGCTGGTTGGAGGGGGGGATTGGGTTTAAACCTGGGAGGTTGGGATTAACACGTACACACTGTATATATAAAATAGATTGCCAGCAAGGACCTGCTGTGTAGCACAGGGAGCTCTACTCAATATTCTGTAATAATCTATAGGGGAAAAGAATCTGAAAAAGAATAGGTATGTATATATGTATAACTGAATCACTCTCCTGTACCCCTGAAACTAACATGACTTCATAAATCAACTATACTTCAATCAAAAAAATCCACGAAAAACACAAAACAAAACCCAAAAACAGGGCTTCCCTGGTGGTGCAGTGGTTGAGAGTCCGCCTGCCGATGCAGGGGACACGGGTTTGTGCCCCGGTCCGGGAAGATCCCACATGCTGCGGAGCGGTTGGGCCCGTGAGCCATGGCCGCTGAGCCTGCGCGTCCGGAGCCTGTGCTCCACAACGGGAGAGGCCACAACAGTGAGAGGCCCACGTACCGCAAAACAAAAACAAAAACAAAAAACAACCCTGGCCTTGAATGACGGGAAGGATTGGGATAACCTGAAGAGGAGTGTGATATGTGTCTTGGAGATGCGTGACTGAGTCAGGTCAGTCCCACAGGAGGGACAGTGACGGGCGGCAGGTACCCCCAGATTGAGATCTCTCATTTGGCTAAACTGGTCAAGATGCTCTCCATAATGATGATTTCATTAACAACATATGTCATTTGGGGGGTCATTTCTGGTAACATTTGAACACGATTCGAGTGGTTTTTCAAAAATGTGTGTGTCCTTGGGAATTTTTGGATAGTTTTTCAGAATTTTATTTTTTCTTACATTTTCCTCTTGTATTTAAAGTTAATTTTTAGCCATTTAGTCCCTCTTCTGTGCTTCTTATAAAAGGGACAAATTGGCTGTAAATGCCTAATGGGATTAGCAGGAAAGATCTATTAGACAAAAAGATGCACATATCTGCATAAGAAAGGGTCTAGAAGGATATGGTCTAATGTGCTTTATTTATCTTCTTTGTGTGGTGGAATTACAGATACTCTTTACCTTTTTCTTTTTGCTTCTATGTGTTTTCCCATTTCTTTCATAGGAATCGATTGCTTTCGTAAAAGGAAATCAACAACAACAAAACTCAATCAGCAAAAGAAATTGCAAAAGAAAATTTTCTGGACTTTTTTGGGGTTTTGGAATTCCTTGTCTTAAAGTTCTGAATTCATTTAAAGCCAATTATGTCTGCTCCGCTGCTTTGGCTGCACTTTCAGTTTTGTCCACCGTCTGAAGGATTTAAAACGTGCATTCTGGCCAGCTTGCTTTCAGCCAAATTGTTTTCTGCCCAGTCACCAGGGTTTGTGACGGATAGCCCGAGCGGGCAGCCAGGCGTGGACACAGCTGGCGGTCACCTCTGTGATGCCATTTGAAAAGTGCCAGCCTTTTCTGTTCAGTCATAGCAATAGTCGACCCTGCCATACATCAGAATCACCAGGGGAGCTTTCAGAATCTACAGTTGCCCAGATATTCTGATCCATGAGGATTTTCGGGTGTTAGTATTTTTAAAGAGACCCAGAAGATTCTAATATGCAGCCAAGGATGAGACCCCCTGAGCTGAAATACTCCTTCCTGACTTACCGGCCAACCTCTCCACGGGATCAAACTTTTCTGCCTTTTCTAGGGCGTGGTCTCGAAGTGTGGCACAGAGACCTCTACGCAGAATCACCTGGAAAGCTGCTCTATTGGCAGATTGCTGGGCCGCACTCCAGACCCACTGACAACACCTCTGGGCATTCGATACCCAAATATGAATTTTAATAAGCTTCTCGGCAATTCTCTGGTACTGTATTTGAAAATTTGAGAGTTACTGTTGTCTTGGGTCTCTGGCTCTTCTTCCTTTCATTTTTATTCTTATCTTTTATATAATATATATTTTTTATTTTATTTAATTGTAATTGACTTCCAATAATATATTAGCTTCAGGTGTACAACATAGTGGTTCAAAATTTATATGCATTTTGAAACGGTCACCATGATAAGTCTAATTACCATCTGTCACTATACAAAGATATTACGTCATTATTGACTATATTCCTCACACTGTGCATTTCATCCCTGTGACTCATTTATTTTGAAACTGGAAGTTTGTACCTCTTAGTCTCCCTCACCTATTTCTCTCCTACCCCCATCACTCTCCTTTCTGGCAACCACTGGGCTGTTCTCTGTCTCTATGAGTCTGTTTCTGTTTTGTTTTGTTTGTTTTGCTTTTTAGATTCCACATATAATAAAATCACACAGTATTTGTCTTTCTCTGTCTGACTTACTTCACTTAGTATGATCATCTCTAGGTCCATCCATGTTGTTGCAAATGGCATTATTTCATCCTTTTTTTATGGCTGAGTAATACTCCACTGTGTATATGTACCATGTCTTCTTTATCTGTTCATTCATTTATCCATGGACACTTATGTTCCTCCCCTGCCAAAGACAGAGGGGGCATTTCTCAGCTCTTTCCTGTGAGAACCTGGTGGGGTTCCTGGAAGTAAAACCCGCATGAGTATGGGGCTCCCCCAGACTATGGCCCCAGGGGTGCCTCACTTCTAACCTCATCCACATGCCACCTTCAGCAGTGCATCACGGAAGTGCCTTCTAGTTGATGGCTGCAGCAGCCTCTGCTCAGGGTGAGGTGATCTCAGCAGAGACTCTCTGGATTCACCTGTCTCTCCAGATTTTGGGGTGATGACTTGCCCTATGACCTCAATTCTCTGACAGGTCCCAAAATAATAATCGATTTTCATTTTGTTCACTTTTTTTCACATGGTAAGGACAGAAGTGGGAACTTCCAAGCTCTTTCCATGTTGGAGTGGATACCACAAATCCCTTAAATACATTTTTCAGCAGAAAAGGAGAAAACAAAAAAATCTGCAGAAAAATATGTGGCACTACTTTATTTTTGCAGAAAAATAAATATATACAACAGATGTATGTATTTACATGTTTATATATTTGTAGATAAAGGTTGCACTGTTAGCAGTAGTTACCTCTGAGGACTGGGGTAGAGGAGGGATGGGGGATTTCCCTCTTTATACTTCACGATGGATGACTTAAAACAAACAGGGATGACCTCAATAAAGCCATTAACAAACAAAGACATTTGGCAACATGGGCGAAGAAAAGGCACATAAGCAAAGGAGACCAAACAGGACAGATTGGGTTACTGACTAGAATAAGTGAAGGTTACAGGTAAGGCTGAGCAGTGAATGGTGAGTAGCATTTACTGACTGCTCTATGAGGGATTTTTGTGTTCATTTTCAATTTAACCACTGCACCTATGGTCATTAGCCAATAGAGATCCTGACACTCACGCTGCTGAGGACACTTGTCCTGGGTCTTATAGCTGGAAGCTGGCTGAGCCAGGATGGGAACACAGTTCTGAGTCCTCCGGAGTCCCCTCCGTGGACAGCTGCCTGGTGATGAGCTGGGGAGAGGGAAGAAAAGGGAATGAAGAAAAATGGAGGCATCCAGTGAGCTGGGGCAATTGGTTCCTTTACCACAGGGGCTGAGCATTTCCTGACCTTAAGGAAAAGACCAGAGGGCTGAGAAGTACAAGGCAGGCTCCATCTCAGCACTAGCAGGATATCACTAAATCCTGGGATCTAAGTCCTCATGGGTCTTTGCTGAGGTGGTGTGGCTCGTCAACTAATTTAAAACTATACCAGATGCAAACTATTATACGTAGGGTGGATAAACAACAGGATAAACAACAGGGTCCTACTGTAGAGCACAGGGAACTATAGTCAATATCCTGTGATATTGACCATAGTGGAAAAGAATATGAAAAAGAATGTATATATATGTATAACTCAATCCCTTTGCTGTACAGCAGAAACTAACACAACATTGTAAATCAACTATATTTCAACAAAATAAAAAAATTTAGAGCTGTACAACATTGTTCTGCCAGTGAAACCAAAGGTAGTCATCAGTTAGATTCATTCAACTATAACTTGCTTAATAAATAATAAACTGTAACCTGCCTTCACCGATCAAGCTTGCTTTAACTGTTTTCACAAAAACTTGCATGTCCTCCGAGTGCCACGTAGCCTAAACAATAAGTTACAATAGCCCTTCACTGCCCCTATAGATAGCATCTCTGATATAGGACTCTTATGATGTTTGCTCAAGTTATTTTTCAGGAACTTGGGATCAACCGTGTCCAGGTCAAGCTCGAGCTGGTTAAGACTGGTTAGGACTACCGACCCTCCAACTGGGCATGTGTGTTAAAAGGTCAGCTTGGGGTCTCAGTGTTTGGCTGGCTGGGTGTCAGGCAAACAAGTCTGGTCAGTAACATCAGTTGGGGAGGTGCCGTTAGGTGGGGCACCAAGAGGGGTACCTGGGGTGCAGGTCGATGCTTCTCAAAGTGCGGTTCAGGGACCAGCAGCATGCCCGGAAATTTGTGAGAAATGCACATTCTAGGGTCCCATCACAGACCTGTCAAAGCAGAAACTCTAGGGATGGGGCCTAGTGATCTGTGTTTTGATTGGCCTTCTGGGAGATTCTGATGCAGGCTCACATGTGAAGGAACCAGTCTGCAGGCATCTTCAGGCTCGGCAAGGGACACAGAAAGAGGCAAAGCTAGGCGCTGCTCCTGTAGAAGACATCAGTGTCAGTTTCCTCGGCACGGAGGAGAAAAGCCTTTGTCTTTGGTCTTTTCTCCACGTGAACTTCTTTCTTTAGTTTGGCAAGATGTGAATCTGTTATGATACATTATATATGTATATCTATACATTAAAAATATTAATTGATTATTTTATTTTTATTTTTGGCTGTGTTGGGTCTTCGTTGCTGCCCACGGGCTTTCTCTAGTTGCTGAGAGCGGAAGCTACTCTTTGTTGTGGTGCACGGGCTTCTCATTGTGGTGGCTTCTCTTGTTGTGGAGCATGGGCTCTAGGTGCGCGGGCTTCAGTAGTTGTGGCACGCAGGCTCAGTAGTTGTGGCTCGTGGGCTATAGAGTGCAGGCTCAGTAGTTGCGGTGCATGGGCTTAGCTGCCCTGTGGCATGTGGGATCTTCCTAGACCAGAGCTCAAACCCATATCCCCTGCATTGGCAGGCAGATTCTTAACCGTTGTGCCACCAGGGAAGTCTCTATAGCTATACATTTTATATATATATAGTCTAGTACATTATACATAGTATAGTTCTATAGATATGATACATAGTACATATTAATATATATTATATATTACAGTACATCATATAATATGCACGTATAATCATAAGAGATTCACATCCTACCAAAGCTAAGGAAAAGGCAAAAGACAAACACATACACACATATATATACACACATGCGCATACGTATCTCCACTTGCTTCCCAAGTGGAGATTAGTTTATGTTTCTGCTAGGAATGCATTCTATTGCTCATCTCATCACATCTTCATCAACAATGGGCATTTTATGCTAAGTGTTTATGCCCCAAAGAAGTTTTCTTCTGTTGTCTTAATTCATATTTATTTGATTCCCAGTGGAGTTGAAAATTTGCCCATATGTTTATAATTTATTAATTATAGTTTCTTTCTAAATGGTTTGCATTCTTTGTGCTTTTATCAGTTTGTATCAATTTTAGACATTAAAATTTAGCCATATGCATTTCATTTCAACTATGTATGTTTTTACTGAGATATGCTCATTTTTTTCCTTTGTGGGTTCTATTTCCTTTAAGCATAGACATTCTTTCTCTTTTGTATGTTTAAAAACATATTCAATTCTGTTTTCTTTTAGCTTATTACAGTTTACATTTTTTAGTATTTAGTTTTTTAAATAGATCTTTATTGGAGTATAATTGCTTCACAATACCGTGTTAGTTTCTGTCGCACAACAAAGCGAATCAGCCATATGCACACACATGTCCCCATATCCCCTCCCTCTTGAGCCTCCCCACCATCCTCCCTATCCCACCCCTCTAGGTCATTACAAAGCACCGAGCCGATCTCCCTGTGCTATGCTGCTGTTTCCAACAAGCCAACTATTTTACATTCGGTAGTGTACATATGTCGATGCTACTCTCACTTCGCCCCAGGTTTGTCCTCCCACCCCAGGTCCTCAAATCCATTTTCTATGTCTACCTCTTTATTCCTGCCCTGCAACTAGGTTCATCAGTATCTTTTTTTCTTTTTAGGTTCCATATATATGCGTTAGCATACAGTGTATGTTTTTCTCTCTTTGACTTACTTCACTGTGTATGACAGACTCTAGGTCCATCCATCTCACTACAAATAACTCAATTTCATTTCTTTTTATGGCTGAGTAATATTCCATTGTATATATGTGCCACATCTTCTTTATCCATTCATCTGTTGATGGACACTTAGGTTGCTTCCATCTCCTGGTTATTGTAAATAGTGCTGCAATGAACATTGTGGTACATGACTGTTTTTGAATTATGGTTTTCTCAGGGTATATGCCCAGTAGTGGGATTGCTGGGTCTATGGTAGTTCTATGTTTAGTTTTTTAAGGAACCTCCATACTGTTCTCCATAGTGGCTGCACCAATTCACATTCCCACCAAGAGTGCAGGAGGTGCCACCTCTTGAGAGCAGGTGGCCCTGGGAATTCTCTCTCCAGGACAAGCCCTGCTGACCTGGTATTTGTCATTCTTGCTTTTCCCCCAAGCCCCCTGGCCCCATCTGTTCAGGTGCCGGGGCCCACGTTCTTCCAGGTGGGTGTCCCAGCCGGGGTAAGGGCGATGGCCAGAAGCAGAGTCTGTAAGCAGTGAAGCGCAGGTCATCGGGGTACCCCTGCTTGGTGGTGCTGGTGGTGCTGGCTGAATTTATTTATTTTTTTCAAGTTCAAGTAGTTTATTTGGGAAGTCCAGGGAACACACTGCTAGACTAGATCAGTAAGGCAAGGAAAGGAACAGCTAATAAAAAGTGTACAACATCACTAATTATTAGAGAAATGCAAATCAAAACTACAGTGAGGTATCACCTCACACTGATCAGAATGGCCATCATCAAAAATTCTACAAACAATAAATGCTGGAGAGGGTGTGGAGAAAAGGGAACCCTCCTACACTGTTGGTGGGAAGATAAATTTGTACAGCTCCTATGGAAAACAGTACGGAGGTTCCTTAAAAAACTAAAAATAGAGCTACCATATCCAGCAATCCCACTCCTGGGCATATATTTGCAGAAAACCATGATTCGAAAGGATACATGCACCCCAATATTCACTGCAGCACTATTCACAATAGCCAAGACATGGAAACAACTTAAATGTCCATTGACAGGTGAACGGATAAAGAAGATGTGGTATATATAGTGGAATATTACTCAGCCATTAAAAAGAATGAAATAATGCCTCCTCTAATAATATGGATGGACCTGAAGATTGTCATACTAAGTGAAGTAAGTCAGACGAAGACAAATATCATATGATATTGCTTATATGCGGAATCTAAAAAAATGATAGAAATGAACTTATTTACAAAACAGAAATGGACTCACAGACTTAGAAAACAAACTTATGGTTACCAAAGGGGAAAGGTGGGGGAGAGGGATAAATTGGGAGGTTGGGATTGACACATACACACTACTATATATAAAATAGATAAGCAAAAAGAGCCTACTATATAACACAGGGAACTATACTCCATATTTTGTAATGACCTAAATGGGAGAAGAATTTGAAAAAGAATAGATATATGTATATGTATAACTGAATCACTTTGCTGTACACCTGAAACTAACACAACATTGTTAATCAACTATACCCCAATATAAAATATTAAAAATATTAAATATAAAATATTAATATAAATAAATATAAATTTAATATTTAATATTAAAATATTAAATATATTTAATATAAAATATTAAAAATATTAAAAAAAAGAGTGTACCATTAAACCAGCTGTCACAGTGGAAACCTGGAGCGTCATCCTAGGGGGAAAGTCTGAGAAATGGTGCAAAATCTATTCTGAATCGCCCCACCTTGGGGGCAAGGAGGGAGAGCTGGGGTATTTATACACCAGCTCCTAAGTGAAAAGGCTGCTCCTGGCAGCTGTTAATTCCCTGCTACTTCTGACTTGCCTCATGGGCAGAGTGGCCTTCTGTGGTTCTGGGGAAAGTTTCTCTCAGGCCCAGAGATGCAGGTTGTGGCCATATTTAAAAGGGGCTGGAGATCGTCTTACACCCGTGACCTTGGGGCGCAGTCGTTTCCCACCTGTTCAGATTGTCAGCATCCTTCTCTCCCCTTGCTTCTGTCCTCCTGGTCTTAGTATCGCTGTCAGCAATGCTGGGCTCTGGGGAGGCGGCACACACTTCCTTGTTCCTCTCTCAGCCCCTTCCTGGTCAGCACAGTGAATGTTGTGATGGTGCCGGCTTTATCAACACACAGGGAGTTTTTCTACTAATTCTCAAGTTTTTCATTCATGCATTGAAATAAGTGACTCGTTATTGCTTAAGTACGAATTCCTTCTGAGGAAGCTGCATTGCTGCCAAAACTTAATGCTTCGTAGGTAAAACTTGCTCCCTGGGGTGCAAATTCCATCCCCATGTGCTGTCTGCGTGACAGTGGGAATTGTGAAATTGAGGGCAAGCTGGAGTTAGAGAGAGACCGTTAGGAAACCATGAACAGCTCAGACCCAGCTTGAGGCTGGGGATGAACCAAAGGTGCAGAAGATAGTCTCTGTCCTTATGGGATAATCTCCCCCCGAGAAGGGCTTGAATGACAGGGGAGTGATGAGTGGCATCCACAGGGAGCACCCCCTGAGGCTGAGGGGAGAGCCTGGGTTTGGTGGCAGTGAAAGACCAGCCCTGTGGGCCTGAGCTGGACCCAGAGGTGACTGAGCCTCCAGGGGTGGGAGGGGGAGAGAGGCCCAGGGAGAGCTGAATGGGAGGAACAGAGGAGAGCACAGTGCATCCTGAGTGCCAGCAACCAGGGCCTCTTCTGGTTGGGTGACTTCCTCCAGGCCATTGCCTGGAAGCTTGGCTTCCTCTCATGTGAAGGTGGGCTCAGAGCGGTTATTCACAGGCTGTGTTGAGGGGCAGTGGGATAAGGCCTGTGAAAGCATGTGGTACCTAGGAAACCTATGGTTCCCAACACTTCAGAGGGCATCAGAATCACCTGGGGGGGGCTGTTAAAACTTACCTGGCTGTGCTCCACCCCATTTCTGAGTGGGGAGGTCTGGCGTGGAAGTTGCGTTTCTTCTTTTTTTTTTTTTGCGTTATGCAGGCCTCTCACTGTTGTGGCCTCTCCCGTTGCGGAGCACAGGCTCCGGACGCGCAGGCTCAGCGGCCATGGCTCACGGGCCCAGCCGCTCCGTGGCATGTGGGATCTTCCCGGACCGGGGCACGAACCCGTGTCCCCTACATTGGCAGGCGGACTCTCAACAACAGCTCCACCAGGGAAGCCTGCGTTTCTTCTTTTTTAATTTAATTTTTAATTGAAGTATAGTTGATTTACAGTGTTGTGTTAGTGTCAGGTGTACAGCAAAGTGATTCAGTCATACATATATATGTCTTTTTCCTATTCTTTTCCATTATGCTTTATTACAGGATATTGAATATAGTTCCATGTGCTATATAGTAGGTCCTTGTTGATTATCTATTTTATATATAGTAGTATGTATATGTTAATCCCAAACTCGTAATTTATCCTTCACCTCTTTCCCCTTTTGTAACCATAAGTTTGTTTTCTATGACTGTAAATCTAGCTCTGTTTTGTAAATAAGTTCATTTATATAATATATTTAGATTCCACATATAAGTGATATCATATGATATTTGTCTTTCTCTGTCTGACTTAGTTCGCTTAGTATGGTCATCTCTAGGTCGATCCATGTTGCTGCAAATGGCACTATTGCATTCTTTTTTACGACTGAGTAATATTCCATTGTATAAATACACCACATCTTTTTTATCCACTCCTCTGTCAATGGACATTTAGGTTGCTTCCATGTCTTGGCTATTGTGAATATTGCCACGAACATTGGGAAGTTGCATCTCTAACAAGTTCTCAGATGGTGCTGATGTTGCTGGCCTGGGGACCATACCTGGAGTAGCACTGTTGTGAAGGTTGGTGGCTGCAGGGAGGGAAACTAGTATTTATTTAACATGTTTTCTGTTATTAAACAAATCAGGTTTAAATGCGTGAAAAGGCTTGAAGTGTAGCATCACACACTCTCTTTTCCTCTGTCTGCTTATGTACCTGGTAATTACACCCTTAGGAATAAACAAATATTGTGATGGATTCTGCATCTGTGATTAAATTTTCCTGAAATTTTTTTCCCCTATCAAGCGGAGACAAACTCTAATCGGGTGGCTAGTACTGAAATCCACTTGAGTTTGCTTCAGCATAAAAGGACAGTGTATTCCAAGATAGAGGGGAAGATTTGGAAGCTGGTGGGAGTGCAGCTGGCCCCCGCCTGGCCTTGAGATCAGGGAATTCACACACCTAAAAGCTGTCTGTCTGTCTCTCCTCTCTCCTTCTGCTCTGTAGACCGACTTTCCCTGCTTGCTTCCCAGGCTATATCATGGCTCCCGGCTCCCCTCAGCAGCCTGCTTTACATCCTTCCAAGATGCTAGAAGCTATTAGTTCCAAATTTCTGGGAGAGAGATTCTGATGGGCTTAGCTTGAGTCAGTTGTCCAACTTGGCCCAGTCACCTGTGACCATCGAGAGTGGATCACAGCATCACTAACGGGGCTCTCACAGTAGCCCTGCGGATACAAGCGGGGCTGGGGCCAGATGGAGGAATAGGAAGACAGATGCAGATGAAGAAGCCTCTGGATTCCCATAGAGCACAGAACTGGGTGCTAGGGCTTTGTTAAATGTCAAGTAAATTGAATGGAGTTATTTCTAGAAAACTCCTGGAGCTATGTGTTGGGAATGTATTTGTGGAAAGATCAATGGTTTAACAACTGTTCTGAACGAACGCATAGATAGAAAACTCAGAGAGGCAGTCTCTTGACTTCTTGCTTTTTCCTGAGTCAATTAAGTGAACAGAAAATCCTTTTTTAAAAAGTATCTCGTGGGGCTTCCCTGGTGGTGCAGTGGTTAAGAATCCGCCTGCCAGTGCAGGGGACACCAGTTCGTGCCCTGGTCCGGGAAGATCCCACATGCCGCAGAGCAAGTAAGCCCGTGCGCCACAACTACTGAGCCTGTGCTCTAGAGCCTGTGAGCCACAACTACCGAAGCCCGCGTGCCTAGAGCCCGTGCTCTGCAACAAGAGAAGCCACCGCAGTGAGAAGACCACACACCACAACGAAGAGTAGCCCCTGCTCGCCGCAACTAGAGAAAGCCCGCACGCAGCAACGAAGACCTGACGCAGCCAAAAATAAATAAATTAAAAACAAAAAAAACCAAGAAGAAGCTTAAAAAAAAAAAAGTATCTCGTTTTGGTCTTCGTAGCTGTTTGATTGACCAGTGAGTTCAGCCAAGCACAGGGTTAGTACCTGTAGGTCCAGTAAAATCCTAGAACCCACGTGTGCCTTTATAAATGGACCACAGCCAGAGCCACACAGCTCCTTACGGATCCTTTGCCCCGGTCCCCACAAGCAGAAGGATTCTGTGTGTGCAGCTCTGATTTGGACAACTTGCAATTCGCAAAGGATGCTTTTGGGGGTGCTACAAATTGTGATTTAAAAGTGTATAGGAGACTCTCTCCTGCTAAAAGAGATCTGGGAGCCCTCTGTAATAGTTTCCATCTGCTAGGGAATTTGTAAGGCCGAGTGCAGAGTGGGAATGTGGGCCCCTGGTCAAAAATAATTATTGAGAATTTCAAGGTGGTGACAGCAGAGCATGAAACCAAGGGCCGGGTCCTACTGAGTGTGGGCCTGGAGGCTGCATGGGTCACTCGCCAGGAAGTTGGCTCAGACGGACCAGGGCCATGGAGCCACGTGCCTCATCGTGACCCCGAGTCCGCTGCCTGTCTGCCTGCTCTAGGTGCTGTGGGCGAGCCTTGTCGTCATGGTCACCATGGTCACCATGGACCGGCAGATCCTCTGGGTGGGAGGGTCCAGGGTTGCTCCCAGGCCCTTTGGCTGGTGGAAGCAGCACCCTGCCCGAAGGCCTCCTGGGAGCTCTGATCGCCATGGAAATGAGGTGCTCCCGACCTGCCCTGGAATCTCCACCTAGAGCTTCAGTGACCCCTGGCGACCCGAGAAAGTCATCCTTCTGGTCCTTCCTGCAGCCCTGCGGGTGTTTGAGGATAGCCCTTCCGCTCCCACTGGTATTTCTCCTGCAGGCCAAACAGCTGCCGCTCTCCCTTGCCATGTGGTGTCTGGGCTGAATCTGAGCCTCTCCATGTGGTCGGAGTGGAAGGAGGATTCTTTCAGGACTCATTCAAGCACCAACGGGCACCCACTGTGCGCAGAACTGTGCTCCAAGTGGCAGGAACACAGGAGTGAGCGCGAGAGATGGTCCCTGACCTGCAGGCTGGGGCCTTGGGAAGACCTGGGCCCGAGATGCTCCCCGGTGCAGGTGGGACAGAGCGTGGACAGGGAACTGGGGGGGGGGGCGCTGGGAGGGTTGGGGGTGAGGCCCAGGGGGCTGGGGGACTGGCTCCTTCCAGTGAGTGCTTGAGTGAGATCCCCAGGGAGGAAGAGGAGGGGTTCATGGGGGCAGAGCCTTCCAGGCAGTGAGCAGGGGCCAGAAACTCAGAGCCATCCCTGGGCATGGGGTGTAGCTGAGCAGTGAGAGGCGGGGGCCCAGCGAGCAGCACGCTCCAGAGTGGTGACCCTGCAGCTGGTGGGGTGACTGCCCGGGAGGACTGGGGACTTTGCAGTGCCCACGCCCTGACCCAGGCCACCGAGACCGGAATCTCTGGGTGTATGCCAGGGATGAGAGGTTTGGAAAACTCTCCAGGCGCCTCCAATCTACGGCCAAGGTGAGATGCAAAGGTGGAGGACAGGTGTTCTCAGTGTGGCCTGTGGCCCCGCACTGTCAGCATGCCCGGAACTTGTCTTAAATGAAAGTTCTTGGGCCCTCCCTCAGACTGGGAAACAGAGACTCTGGGGTGGGTATCAGAACAGCCTTTTGGGTGGTTCTGATACCCTACTGGGTTTGAGGACCACTGTCCTAAGAAGTTAGACTTTTAGGACACAAAGTCCACGAAGACCTGCTGTCTCCTGTTCTCTGCCCTGGGGTGCGCCTTCTCTGAGGCGCCTGAGGACTTAATCAGCTACTTGCTCTGGGGGGTGGGGAAGAAAGGGGAAAAATGCAGGGAGAAAGTAATTCTGTCCACGATTATCTCAAAATGTTATCCAGCCACAAACAAGCCTGAGGACCTGGCGAAGGTGGGCAAAGGAGCCCCTACAGCTCTGGAAGGGGTTGGGGTCCCTGCCAGACACTTGCTGGGAGGGCCTGTGGCTGCCGTTCTGACAGGGACTGGGGTGAGGGTGAGGGGTGCCCTCCGGCCCGTCCTTCTCGTGAGAGCTGCTGGGCCCAGGCCCCCCCAGGCCCGGTCGCTACCCCGGTCCAGTATCTGTGGGGCGGGTGTCGCTGGGTGTGCAATCCACCTATCCCTGGAGGCTGGGCCTCTGAGGGCAGGTCACATCTCTCCAAGGTCCTGGGGCCACGGGAGGGGAAGGGCCATCCCCGAGATGGCCAGGGTGTGGGCACCATGGGTAGGTGGGGACCCCTACACAGGGACAAGTGACCTCCAAACCCCTCACCCCATCTGCCCATCCAACACCAAGTGGTGCTGCTGAGAGATTGGCTGTGAGCACCTGAGACCTCAGGTCAGTTACCTGATGCTCCCAAACCTCAGTGTCCCGTCTACAAATCGGGTCTGTAACAGTGTCTGCATTTCAGGGTTGAGAAGCTTCAGAGAGAGAAAGCGGGAGAGCGTGCCGTAAACTCGGGTGATAAGTCCAGGTATATCAGCTCTCCCGGAAACCCTCACTGACCCCAGGGGTCGGGCTAGGTGTCCCCTCGGGGCCCCCATGGCCCCTGGGTGCCCTCTGCGAGGGCAGTGGTCACGTGCGCGGCCGCTCTGTGTTTAGTGCTGGTCTTCTCTGGACCCAGAGCTCCCGATGCCAGAGATGCCTTTTCTCTCTCTCTTTTCTAAAAAAAGTATTTTTTTTTTTTATTGAAGTATAGTTGATTTACAATCTTGTGTTAGTTTCAGGTATACAGCAAGGTGATTCAGTTGTACATATACCTATATTTACAACTATATCTATTCTTTTTCAGATTCTTTTCCCTTATAGGTTATTACAAAATATTGAGTATAGTTCCCTGTGCTATACAGTAGGACCTTGTTGTTTATCTATTTTATATATAGTCATGTGTTTATGTTAAGCCAGGACTCTGAATTTATCCCTCCCCGCCCCCTTCCCCTTTGGGAGCCATAAGTTTATTTTCTACGTCTGTGAGTCTGTTTCTGTTGTGTAAATAAATTGAGATTTCTTTTCTCTCTGTCTCTGGGTGTCTGACATGGGATCCGGCCAGAGCAGGTGGCGCCCTGACAGCTGATGGGCTGTGAAATGACAGGACCAGATCTCACGGCCTTGGCCTTTCTGCCCTCCCAGCGGCAACATGCCTGCCCTCACACCGTGTTGGGCGCAGGGAGGCCCCTCTTTCCTCCAACCCCGCCCCCTTTGTCTAGTTCTCGCGTCTCCTCCATCACAGCTGACTCTGGTCCTTTTTTGGGGTGCAGGAAGGATTACATGGGTGGGGGGAGGGAAGACCAGGCACCCTCGGGCAGTGATTCCTATGCAGAGTGACAGAGCCTGGACCACAGTGGCAGCAAGGGGATGGTGGAGGTGGTGGGGGGATGGGCAGCCAGGGGGATGGGCAGGGGGGTTGGTGCTCAGCAGGGAGGATGGCCAGCAGAAAGGATGGGCAGCAAGTGACACCGATTACAACAGAACCTCTGGGGCTGAAGTTTAGGCATCGGTTTAAAAAACTTCCCGAGAGATTCGAACGTGCAACCAAGGCAGAAAACACTTAATGTATGATTCTCCTGCATCAGCTGCTAATGGAGCAAAGATCTCTGTGGCTTTTGGCTCCAGAGACTGGGGACTTCCTGTCGCTCATGTGAATGAGCAGCCCATGGTCACCCTCTTGCTAAGTAATAGGGTGTCTTCACCGACTGCACAGAAAGTCCGTCCTGGCAAAAGGGAATATTACTGTCTGTGATTACACCCCTAGCGGCACCTCAACACTATTTTCATGCTTATGAATGATTTATTTTTGATCTGAATGTTACAATAATGCTGCTGTGTACATCACTACCTTCTCTTTACTATAAGAAAAATATGGCAGGATGCTTGTGTTGTCGATTCTTGCAACTGGGGCTTCGGACAGGGAAGTTCTGGGGGAACAAATCTGGCTCCAGTGTCTTTATCTGGGAGGAGCTTGGGTGCTGGTGGGCAGGGAGAGAGAAACAGTTAATTCAGGCAACACAAGGTTGATGAAGACAGTCCGTGAAACAAGGTTGAGTATATTTTGCAGAGTTTTACATACTTTTGAAATCTATGGTGTTGAGCCATCCAAGATATATTCATTCTCAGAATCTAGGCTTGATTGTGCCTTCAAGTTATAGAGGCCCTTCAGTTTGTGCTACTCCTCCCCTGCCGCCCCACCTTGTATTTGGTGTCCATTTGTCTATGATTGGCTCCTTAGACTCGGAGGGAGAACCCTCTGTTTTAGTGATTTTATGTGTAAGACACAGCCCTTAAGAAGTTGATAATCCTGTGCAGAGGAAAGCACAATTACAAAGTTAAAAGTGGGCAGACATAGAAAACAAACTTATGGTTACCAAAGGGGCAAGGGGGTAGAAGGGAGGGATAAATTAGGAGTTTGGGATTAACATATACACACTACTATATATAAAATAGATAAACAACAAGGTCCTACTGTAGAGCACAGGGAACTATGCTCAATATTTTGTAATAACCTATAAGGGAAAAGAATCTGAAAAATAATAGATATAGATACAGATGTAAATATAGATATAGATATATGTACAGATAGATATGTTATGTGCCTAACATAAAGAAGGAATATCTATCGAATTTAGCCTGAAGGGTGGGGGCATCTGTGAAGTTTTCTCACAGGTGGTCACATTTCATTTGGGTTTTGAAGGATGAATAGGAGTTTACCAGAAGAAGTAGGCAGGGGATAGTGATGGTGGGAGCAGTGAGGAAGAAAGACAGAGGAAAGCACTTGAGTTGTGTTTGCCCAGTGCCCAGGGAATGGGTGGGGCTGACAGGAGTGAGAAGCTAAGAAGACAGCTTAGTTCTAGTTGACCATGTTGGGAGGTATGGCCTTGAGTGAGACTGACTGGGTGCTAATTCCTCTTCCCTCTTGGGGTTAGAGCATGGCTGCTTAGTAGAAAGAACTTAGACTGTGGGGTAAGAGAGACCTGGCGTTGAATCCTGGCTCTGCCTTTGCCAGCCTTGAAGGGCAGGGTGTGATGTTTTTCTTCTCTGAGTCTGTTTTCTCATCCTGTTCACTGTGGTGGATAAGCAAGTTGGTGCCGGAGTCTGAGGAGTTATCTCGGAAACAAAGCTTGCCCTGGTGGGACTGCACATATGAACGTAGTGGGCAAAGACAGTGGGTGGAGGATGGTGGGCGGAGGCATCCCGTGAGCTGAGCTGTCGTTTGGAGGAAGGAAAGGGGCTCAAGCCTGTGACTCTTTTTTTTTAAAAACATTTTATTTTATATCAGAGTATAATTGATTAACAATGTTGTTAGTTTCAGGTGTATAGCAAAGTGATTCATTTATACGTATATATATATTCATTCTTTTTCAAATTCTTTTCCCATTTAAGTTATTACAAAATATCGAGCAGAGTTCCCTGTGCCATACAGTAGGTCCTTGTTGGTTATCTATTTTATATATAGTAGTGTGTATATGTTAATACCAAACTCCCAATTTATCCCTCCCCGCAACATTTCCCCTTTGGTAACAGTATGATAATCTCAGGTCCATCCATGTTAAGCCTGTGACTCTTTTTTTTTTTTTTTTTTTTTGCGGTACGCGGGCCTCTCACTGTTGTGGCCTCTCCCGTTGCGGAGCACCGGCTCCAGACGCGCAGGCTCAGCGGCCATGGCTCATGGGCCCAGCCGCTCCACGGCACGTGGGATCCTGCCGGACCGGGGCACGAACCCGTGTCCCCTGCATCGGCAGGCGGACTCTCAACCACTGCGCCACCAGGGAAGCCCAAGCCTGTGACTCTTAACAGATTTCCTATCAGGGAGGCCATGGTCAGGGAGATAGCCAGGGGTCAGAACCCCAGAATCAAACAGGGAAAGGGCTATGATACTGATAGCTTGTGTACAATCAGCACTGCAGCAGTGCCAGGCAATATTCTAAACTCCACATAGATTATCTCATCACATCCTCACACTCATCCTATGAAATCAACGCTATTTTTCTTTTGCGGTAAAATACATATAACACAAAATTTACCATTTTCACCATTTTAAAAATTAATTAATTAATTTAATTAATTAATTAAGTTATTTATTTTTGGCTGTGTTGGGTCTTCGTTGCTGCACGCGGGCTTTCTCTAGTTGTGGCGAGCAGGGGCTACTCTTCGTTGTGGTGTGCGGGCTTCTCATGGTGGTGGCTTCTCTTGTTGCAGAGCACGGGCTCTAGGCTTGTGGGCTTCAGTAGTTGCAGCACGTGGGCTCAGTAGTGGTGGCTCGCAGGCTCTAGAGCGCAGCCTCAGTAGCTGTGGCACTCGGGCTTAGTTGCTCCGGGGCATGTGGGATCTTCCCGGACCGGGGCACGAACCCGTGTCCCCTGCATTGGCAGGTAGGTTCTTAACCACTGCGCCACCAGGGAAGTCCCTTCACCATTTTTAAATGTACAATTCAGCGGCATTGAGTACATTCATATTGTGGTGCTACTACCATCATCTCTGAAACTCTGCCTGTTAAACACGAACTCCCCCTCCCTCTCCCGCAACCCCTGGCCACCTGCCTTCTACTTCCTGTCTCTGTGAATTTGACTCCTCTAGGGATAAATGGGATCCTATGGTATTTTCCCTTTTGTGACTGGTTTATTGCACTGAGCATAGTGCCTTCAAGGTTCATCCATGGAGGAGCTGTTTTAACCATTATACAGGGTGAGAACTTGACTCTCAAAGCGTTGCAATGACTTGTACAAGGTCTCCCAGGGACAAGAGGCAGGGGTGGGATTTGAACTGAGGCAGTCTGCAAGCTCATGCCTGGTAACTGGCAGGGGCGAGCGCACATCTCTGTTCCCTGATCGTCCTCAAGCCTCTCCATGGGCGACCTCGCTGGGACTGAATGTCCCTCAGGCCCCTCTGCTGTCTGTTCATGTAGATCTGTTAGGAAAGGGGTGTGTTCAGGCCTTGGCTGCTGTTCATGACTTTTCTTAGCAGACACTGTAAAGACAGGAGCTTTGACTGCACGTGTTGCTCGTCTTGTATGATGTGTGGATGAGAGCCAGCTTGTTTTGGAGGCCATGTAAGAAACTATAATCAGGGACCTGAACGATGCTGTATCAGGCAGGTCAGAGTCAAGAGGGGGTGATTGAGGCTGCAGGGTGAGAGGTCAGGGAAGGCTTCCTGGAGGAGGAGGTGAGGCCAGAGAGCAACTGTCAAGGGTGGGAGGACTTGAGAACAAGCTCTGAGTGTAATTATGCTAGGGAAAGATTTAAATTCCCCCAAGCAAAATGAAGCTAATTGAAATGTCAGCACCATCACCTCTATTCTCACACAAAGCCAGGATCCTCCACGCCTCATAAGAGCCCTGCTGGAAGCTATTGCCGAGAAGTGTTCTCTTTAATTGGACAAGGCACTGATTTAGACAATGCTTCTCTGGCATGGATTAAAAAAATAAAAAGTGAATGACTTAATCTTGGAGGCTTGATGAAGCTAAGGCTTCTGAGGGGGCTGCTGGAAGAGATAGAATTTCTCTTCACCCCATTGGGCTCATCTAATAAAAAATCAAACCTCATCAAGGCCTTAACTTATTGTGGCTGAGGCTCCAGCAAGCTCCCAAGAGCTCCATGTGGCCAGAAAACCTCCCCGAGCTTCTAGAAGCAGAGAGGAGGGGAGGGACGGGGGGAGGGCTGGAGGAACTGTCAATCCTTGGGGGGAAGTGGGGTTGACCCTGAGCTCTGGGTCCCGCATCCTGATTGCCGGGACTTAGGAGACAGCTTCTGAGGCTCTGGGACCCTGGCCTGCACCCAAGCAGTGCACAGACTTGTAAGCATCTCTAATGGGCTCATGCTGGCTCAGCCTCTCACTTTGGGGCCTGTTTCCTCACTCAGAAAATAACAACCACCACCCACTTGGCATCTGCTCTCTGAGAGACATTTAACCTGTGTTATCACACCCTCACCACCATCTTATGAGGTAGTGAAGAATTATCCCCACGGATGGATGAGTACCTTGAGGTTTGGAAAGGTGATGTAACTTGACTGAGGTGAAGCAGCCAGTAGGCGGTGGAGCCAGTGTGCCCTTCGGACCATCTGTCTTCCCAAAGGTAGGCTTCCTCCTGTTTGTCGGTTGAACTGAATGATGCCTAAGGGCCCCTGGCGGATCCGCGGTCTACATAATCCTCTTGGTTTTGTAGGTCACGCCCCTACGTGGCTTTGGGGGCTTCTGGGCACACAGCCACCCACAATAACACCGTGTCGAAAGGAACGTATGTTTTCACCGTCCCAGTGGTTCGTCAGCTAACATGCCATGAGGCCCCACCACGTGCCAGCAAGGGTGTCAGTTTCCATCACCAGTGAACTTTAAAATCCAACCTCCAGGGCTTTCCTGGTGGTGCGGCGGTTGAGAGTCCGCCTGCTGATGCAGGGGACACGGGTTCGTGCCCCGGTCCGGGAAGATCCCACATGCCGCGGAGCGGCTGGGCCCGTGAGCCATGGCCGCTGAGCCTGCACGTCCGGAGCCTGTGCTCCGCAATGGGAGAGGCCACAACAGTGAGAGGCCCGCGTAATGCAAAAAAAAAAAAAAATCCAACCTCCAAGACGTACAGACTGGACATTTAGGATTGTCTGAAACATTAGGATCCCAGACCCTGGGAACAGGGTTTGTATGGCAGAATTACTCAAAAGGTTTGATAACGATAATTCGACGATATTATAAACCAAGGCCCCATTTCCTACACTATTTTAGTACCATCAGGCTTGGCTAACATACCTGCGGGAGCTGGAATTAGCCTCCGAGAAGGATGCAGAATCATCTCAGAGTCAAGCCCCCTGAACCTGGTTGGCTGGGCTGCGTGGGTCCTGGAAGGAAGCAGGCAGCAAACACGATGGGACGCTCGCTCTGGACGTGCCCTGGGCCGGGCCTTGCAGAGCTCTTGGGGGAAGGGGACAAGGTGTCGCTCAGGAGCGGCTGGCCACAGGCTCACTCCGCTCCTGGCCTGGAGATGCTTCTTACGGGCATCCATTCGACCACCTCTGACTTAGCACCACCATGACCAAGGCCCTCTGCCTGGCCCGTGGTGTCCCCACATCTCCTTTGAGGGCGAGGTCATCATGTCCATTCAATCACTGGTCCGCTCATTCATTCAGCAGAAGTCACTGCGATTTACTGGGTTCCAGGCACTGTTCTAAGCTGGGGAGAATGTGGTGATGAAGAACAGTAGTCCCCTCTCTCACGGAGCTGGCATCTCTAGAGGACTCCTCCACTACTTAGAAAGTTCTGATTTCTGGAATGTTCTTTCTCAGGACAAGCAACCCAGCCTCTCTGTGGCTCCCCCGACAGGCCACCTTCTCTTCTCTGGTGCTGGACCAAGCTCCTGCAGCCCGACTCTGAGCCCCAGGCACCCCTCCCCATATTGTTGTTACATCGCACAATCTCAGCCTGTCCTTTCCTCTGGGCCCAGGGTCCTCCTGGGAAGGCTGTCCATGGCTCTTCAAAGGGGTCCTGGCTGGGCAAAAGTAACCCCCTGTGAATGCCACAGCTGCTCTATGTTGACACGCTGCCTTTGGAAATGGTTCCTCCTGAACTGGTCAGAGTTTGAACTCACCAGAGAGGTTTCATTTAGAAACACCACTTCAGGATGGGGAAGATGGAGTGAGGGTGGAGGGTGGGGTTAGGGGCCACAGGGAGACAGGAAGGGGTTAGATGCTCTGCTAGGAGCCTGGCGCAGGGCCCCGCCAGCCACTCCGCCCACGTGAGCGTGTCACATTGGGAGGCTATCAAGCTTTTATGGAGGGAGTGTGGATGTGAAGTCCTCCACGGGATTTTCTATAAATGCATTTTATTAGCCAGCGCTTTACAATGTGAGCACTATTGAATTAAGCATCCATTAGCTTCCACTCCCTGGAGAAGGGAGGATGGCTCCCTGAGACCTCGTGCGGTAAAGCCAGGAGGAACATGAAATCCGGCCCACGGGGAGGCCTGGTTATCAGGAGGGCATTGACAGCCCTCGGAGGACATCTTCCTCAGGAAGGAGGATAAGACACAAGCCCTAACAGCAAAGACGTGTCCTTCCTAACATCAGTGCATTTAAAGCTACCTCCAAACAGACTTGTGGTTGCCAAGGGGGATGGATGTGGGTGAGTTGGGAGTTTGGGGTTAGCAGATGAAAACTACTATGTAGAGAATGGATAAACAACAAGGTCCTACTGTATAGCACAGGGAACTATATTCAATATCCTGTGATAAACCATAATGGAAAAGAATATGAAAAAGAATGTATATATATGGATAACTGAATCACGTTGCTGTACAGCAGCAATTAACACATTATCAATCAACTATATTATACTTCAATAAAATAATTTTTTTTTTTTTTTTTTTTTTTTTTGCGGTACGTGGGCCTCTCACTGCTGTGGCCTCTCCCGTTGCGGAGCACAGGCTCCAGATGCGCAGGCTCAGCGGCCATGGCTCACGGGCCCAGCCGCTCCGCAGCATGTGGGATCTTCCCGGACCGGAGCACGAACTCATGTCCCCTGCATCGGCAGGCGGACCCCCAACCACTGCACCACAATGGAAGCCCTGTGCCTTACTTTTCTGTTTCTGTTACCCCCAACCGAAGGTGGGCTCCTTAAAGATGGGCCTGTCCCTTATTCTTCCTTGTAGTTCCAGGGTCACGCCCAGCCCTGCCAAGCTGGCCACAGCAAGGATGCCTTGTCTGACCACGTGAAAGCTGGTCTCATTTTATACCTTCTTGGTGTTGTGAACAGTGAACCCAGGTCTGGGGAAGCAGGACCCTCAAATCCAGAGGAGGTGGGTGTGCAGAAAGAATGGCTATGGAGACTGCTTTTTTTAAAATTGAAATATAGTTGATTTACAATGTTGTGTTAATTTCACGTATACAGCAAAGTGATTCAGATATATATATATATATTCTTTTTCATATTCTTTTCCATGATGGTTTATCACAGGATACTGAATAAAGTTCCCTGTGCTCTACAGTAGGACCTTGTTGTTTATCCATTCTCTATATAATAGTTTGCATCTGTGAACCCCAAACTCCCACTCCATCCCTCCCCCACCCCCTCCCCCTTGACAACCACCAGTCTGTTCTCTGTGTCCAGCCTCACTTTTCTTAAGTTTGCGCCCCACCCCTCCACCCCTGCTTCAGCTCATTCTCTTCCTCCCAACGCAGTGTCCAGATCCTGCCCGCAGCCATCCCCGAATGTGTAGAGCAGCTCCATACGCAGAATTTCTGCATCCTTATGTACCTATTTGTAGCACCTGAATCCCAGAATAGCCATTTCCCCATTAAGGAACACAAATAATGGAAGAAGAAAAAAGAAACCTCTTCCTGGAGCAGATTGCTTTGCTCGAAATAACCCTGTAACAAACGGGCTGCTGAAATACCTCTTGATCAAACCTATGAACATTTGTAGTATTTTACGTTGAGCTGAATAATTTATTAATGTTTAATATTTCACAAGAGTAAAGCAGCAAACCTGATGAAATTTTCATATCTGCTATTATAAGCTAAATGGATTGTGAGATGCAGCTGGGTGATGCTGAGTGCCTGAAGCCCGGTGTGCACTCCCTCTGTCCCGTCCGCAGGCCGAGGCGGCTGGGGTAACTTTCCTCTGCCTGTTACCCCAGAGGTGGCTGGTTAACCCACAGGTCCTGTGCGTTTGGGAGAGCCAGGCGCTTGAAGGTGTCATCAGTTTGGTTGAACAGCAGGCCCTGTTTAGGGGGTGATTTCAAGGGCCAAATCTCTCCCTTATCCTCCCAGTTTTCCTCACTCCTCTGTTTTTGATGCCTGAATTGTCCATCATTAAGACAGATTGCATTCTCTGTGAGAGAATCAACACCCATGGAAAATGTGGCTTATAATTAATAATACCATTATATTAAATAATAATATAATTAATAATCTGAAAAAGAATATATATATATATATGTATAACTGAATCTCTTTGCTCTACACCTAAAACTAACACAACATTGGATGAGATTCCAAATAACCAAAGCAGTCTTGAGAAAGAAGAACAAAACTGGAGGCATCATGCTCCCTGATTTCAAACTGTATTACAGAGCTATAGTAATCAAAACAGTATGGTATTGGCATAAAAACAGACACATAGATCAATGAAACAGAATGGAGAGCCCATATATAAACCCATAAATATATGGTTAATTAATTTATGACAAAGGAGCCAAGAATATATGAAGGGGAAAGTAGAGTCTCTTCGATAAATGGTGCTGGGAAAACTGGATGTCCACATGCAAAAGAATGGAACTGGACCCCTATCTTACACAAAACTTACAAACTTAACTTACAAAACTTAACTCAAAATGGATTAAAGATTTGAATGTAAGACTTGAAACCATAAAACTCTTAGAAGAAAACTTAGGTGGTAATATTACATCAGTCTTGGCAATGAATTGTTGGATTTGACACCAAAACAAAGGCAATAAAAGTAAAAATAAACAAGCGAGACTACCTCAAACTAAACAGCTTCTGCACAGCAAAGGAAAATCATTCACAAAATGAAAGGGCAACCTACTGAATAGTAGAAAATACTTGCAAATCATGTATCTGATGAAGGTTAATATACAAAATACATAAAGAACTCAATAATCAATAGCAAAAATACAAACAATCTGATTAAAAAAAATGGGCAGAGGATCTGAACAGACATTTTTCCAAAGAAGACATACAGATGGCCGACAGGCATGTGAAAGGGTGCCTAATCATCATCCCTAGTCATCAGGGAAATGCAAATCAAAACTACAATGAGATATCACCTCACACCTGTCAGAATGGCTAATATCAAAAAGACAAGAACTAGCAAGTATTGGCGGGGATGTGGAGAAAAAAGAACACTTGTGCACTGTTGATGGGAATGTAAGTTGGTATAGCTATTATGTAAAACAGTATGGATGTCTCTCAAAGTATTAAAAATACAACTGCCATGTGATCCCACAATTCTACTTCTGGTTGTATATTTATCCAAAGAAAATGAAAGCACTAACTTGAAAAGATATCTGCACCCCCATGTTTATTGCAGCATTATTTACAGTAGCTAAGACATGGAAGAAACCTAAGTGTCCATTGATGGATGAATAGATAAAAAGGTTGTGGTACATGTACCACATATACACAATGAGATGTTATTCAGTCATAAAAAAGAATGAAATCTTGACATTTGTGCCAACATGGATGAATGTTGAGGCCATTATGTTAAGTGAAATAAGTCAGACAGAGAAAGACAAATAACCTATGGTCTCAATTATATGTGGAATCTGAAACAAAACAAAACAAAAACAACCCAAGCTCATAGATACAGAAAATAGTTTGGTGGTTGCCAGTGGTGGGGGGTAGGTGGTGGGTGAAATGGGTGAAGGTGGTCAAATGGTACAAACTTCTAGTCGTAAGTAAGTCCTGGGGATGTAATGTACAGCCTGGTGACTATAGTTAATAATACTGTATTACATATTTGAAAGTTCCTAAGAGTAGATCTTAAAAGTTCTCATCACAAGAAAAAATTCTGTATGTTATGTATGGTGAACAGATGTTAACTAGACATATAGTGGTAATCATTTCATAATATATACAAATATTGAATCATTATGTTGTGCACCTGAAACGAATATAATGTTATTTGTCAATTATACCTCAAGAAAACACCTGTGAATTATCATAAACTTAATAATAGGACGCTGGTTAGTCTCATCAGGATAATCAAAGTTAACACCCTATTTTTAAGATAGCGATGTACCCTTTGCCAGGTAAACGAACACATTCACAGTTTCCAGGATGAGGCCGTGGATGTCTTGGAGAGGCCATTATTCTGCCTGCCACACATGGAAATACGAGAAAGCACTATAAGGGCTAAATCAAAACCGAAATAAAAATGGAAAACAGCCCATCACTCTCAACCAAGTACAGAAAAGTTTCTTCTGATCAAACAACTCCTCTTTGGAACATCGTATTCCTGTTCTTTCTATTTGCCCAGTGACCTCACCGGGGTGGCTACTGTCTGGGAATTCTTGACCACAGTGTGAATATACTGCTGGTCCTTCACCCTCCCCCCTTCTCCAAAAGTGCCCACCGCCCCCACTTCCCACAGCGGGACCAGTGAGAGCACCACACTCAGGCCTGTTCTCTGCCAATGTCCCTCCCTCGAAGCTGGTGATGCTGAGAGCTGCACAAACCACCCCCAAACCTCACAGTCCCTCCAGAATCGGGCAGCTCTCTTCCAAGGGGTGACTCAGGGACCCAAGCTGCTTCCATGATATGACTTTGCCACCTTTTGCTATAACAAGACTGGCCTGATGTCACTCAGCTGGCAGGTGGGGGAAGGGTGTGGGAATAATGAACCTGATACTCAACCAGGTCAGTCCGAAGTGACACGTATCACTTCCACCCACATTCCAGTAGCAAGACATAAGGTGCCACCCAAACGCAAGGGGAGCTGGGAAATGTAGTCACCGTGCCACCCAAACGCAAGGGGAGCTGGGAAATATAGTCCCAGGCTGGCTCCCCAGCAACAACGTGGAACTTGGGTCCGTACGGGTAGGCAGGCATCTCTACTTCTATCTAATACCAAAACCTTCCCCAATAGCGTCTTTGACTCTCCACCTTGGGGAGAGAAACTGCATAAACGAATTCACCCTCTGACATTAATATATGATAACATTTTATTTTATGATCCCTCCCAGAATATTTATTATTTTAAAAAGAAAAATAGGAAGATGTCTCAAAGCAGTAACTCTAAAGGTGGAGGACCACGACACCGTAAAGCAATCGTACTCCAATAAAGATATTAAAAAAAAAAAAAGATGGAAGAGATATTTTGGAATTGGGGGCACGGTGGGGGAGGGCATTCCTGCTATCTTCAGATAATTTGTAGAGGAACACGCATTCAGTTGTGTGCTATGGGGATTCAGCTTCAAATCTCCAAGGCTGCCCATATCAGAGAGGGGACAGAATACACCCTTTTCATAGGTTTTCAAACAAATTCCATCCCAGTTGTGCCCTTATTGGCTCTGTAAGTCCAGAGGCAGAGCTGCTGGCATCCACCTGGCGAACAGCTTGATGGGCGACACTTCCCAGCTCCAGTCGAGGTTGGGGGGAGATTGATCGGTGCCTCATCCACTTCCCAATGCTGATAGATTCACTTACTTGGGCCAGACATGTGTCTCCCGCTAGGCAGTAAAAATGTCAATAACCGCTCCCTTTTTACTCTTCTTTCCAAGCTGGAGACAAGCTTCCATTAAATCCTTAACCGATGCTTTTTTGATTAAATCAAATTTACAGCCACTGGAGAGGGACAGGCTTTCAGCCACATTCACTTTGCCTTCAGTGAAGTGCTCTGGACTTGGCTTTTCTACAACTCTCAGTATTTTCTGCCTTACAGATCAGTTTCCAGGCAAAGCCAAGGACAGGTCCTTGGCTAAACTTTGGATAAAGTGAAGTTTTTCACTTTCTCTGTGGACCCTGGGTCCCCAGACACAGGAGGGGGTGGTGACATTGCAGTGAGAATGGCTCCTTTGGACGGAGGGCAGGTGACATCTGCCTCAGCATGGTGACATTGGAGAGAAGGTGGATGACAACTGGGAGAGGCCAGGATCGCTGACATTTTTGTCATTTAATTTAAAACCAACCACGTCTAAATGTCTGTCATCCTCAAAGAAACAGAGCTTATAGACTAATTTATACTTGAGTATGAAGGGCTAATAATAGTTACTGTTATTTATTGGTTGCTTACTCCATGTCAGTCACTAGGCTAACCAACTTACACATGACCTCATCTAATACTTCCTGTAAGCCTCTGAAGAAAGTACTATGATTATGCTCATTTTACAGATGAGGAAATTGGGCTCGAGAAGAGGATAAATAACCTTCCCAAGGTCACACAACAGTGAGTGCCAGAGGAGCCATGCCGTCCTGCTGTGTAACTGCAAGAGCTTCTTTGGAAAAGAATCTGGAAAAAAATGTATATATGTATATATATGCATATATATATATATATATATATATATATATATATATGAAACTGAATAACTTTGCTATACACCTGAAACTAACACAACATTGTAAATCAACTATACTTCAATTAAAAAGAAAGTGAACTGAAATAAAAAAGCTTCTTACGTCATTGCTCCCAGGAATGGTTGCATTTTAAAAGGGTCAAGAATGAGGCCAAAGAAATAAAGCAATATTGGTGGTCGTGTGACCAGGGAGCTTTTTAGCTGGAAGGTCTTTACACACTTATCTTTCAAACCATACCAAGCTTTTGGTGCAGTTTGCTGTCTGTTGATAAGCCCAGTCTCTGATCATGTCCAAGATGGAGTATGTCACCCTCATTCTTTTTTTAACTGAAGTATAGTTGATTTACAATGTTGTGTTAGTTTCACATGTATAGTAAAGTGATTCATACACACACACACACACACACACACACACACACATTCTTTTTCATTATAGGTTATTACAGGATATTGAATATAGTTCCATGTGCTATACAGTAGGCCCTTGTTGTTATCTATTTTATATATAGTCATGTGTATATGTTCATCACAAACTCCTAATTTATCCCTCCTTGTCTTCCCCTTTGGTAACCATAATATTGTTTTCTACATCTGTGAGTCTGTTTCTGTTTTGTAAATAAGTTCGTGTCATTTTTTAAGATTCCACATATAAGTGATATCATATGGTATTTGTCTTTCTCTATCTGACTTACTTCACTTAGTATAACAATCTCTAGGTCCATCCATGTTGCTGCAAATGGCATTATTTAATTCTTTTTTATGGCTGAGTAATATTCCATTGTATATATATGTACCACATCTTCTTTATCCATTCACCTGTCGATGGACATTTATGTTACTTCCGTGTCCTGGCTATAGTGCTGCTATGAACATTGGGGTGCATGTATCTCTTTGAATTATGTTTTTCTCTGGATATATGCCCAGGAGTGGGATTGCAGGATCATATGGCAGCTCTATTTTTAGTTTTTAAAGGAATCTCCATACTGTTCTCCACAGTGGCTGCACCAACTTACATTCCCACCAACAGTGTAGGAGGGTTCCCTTTTCTCCACACCCTCTCCAGCATTTGTTATTTGCAGACTTTTGGATGATGGTGTCACCTTCATTCTTGATCCTCGGACGTGGAATCAGAGGAGTTGAGGTTAGTTTTGAGCTGGTCGTGAACACGGTGAAAGGAATGAGGAGAGATGAAGAGGAGCCCCGTCACCACCCTTCACTCTCTGAATGAACATTTTCCCCACGACAGATTGGTGCATTTTCATACTTTTAAAAAATCAGCATTGAGCCAGATTTTTCAATGTGTGATTACATGGGACATCCTTCTAAATGGGTATGACCACTAGGGTAAGAGTACAATGTTAGCTTTGCACAGTGGCCCTTTCTGGGAGAGTATTTAGAGCCCTCACTTGGACAGAGAGCCTTGGGTGTGGGGGCCACTGGGGAGCTGAGGCGCGATGGCCCCGCCCCTTCCCAACCGCATGGCAGCCTCTTAGCGGGAGTCTCTACCAGTAAGAATTAGCAAACAGATAACGTAAGAAGTTCCCTCCTAAGTACCTCTGAGGACATTAAGTCATTTGCCCCTACAGCCTTGTAGGGATGACAAAGTCCCAATGGTTAAAGGTGCTCAAGGAGGTCAGAGGAGGACCCAGACTTAGTCTGCGCTGAGGTGCCAGGGCTGGTGGTGAGTGTGGAACGTGGCTGCCTGTGGGAACAGGGCTGCAGCTGGTGGCAGGGACAGAAGGGGAGGAACCCAGGTGTTGACTGTCCTGGTGTCTACATCTGCTGCCACCTTCCTCTTGAAGTAGCCCTGGCCTGAGGTGAGCAGCCGGCCATGGAACAGGGGTGTCAAGGGTTTGGACTGGAGCTTGCAGACAGCCATCTCTCTGTGTGTGCTGATATGACCTTTCCTCTGTGAATGTACACTCCTGACATCTCTTCATCTTCTTGTAAGGACACGGGTCCATTGGATTAGGACCGACACTTATGACCTGTATAGGGTTGTGCACAAGGATGTCAGGCCAAGCAGCACGGTGGGGGGCTCTGCTGGCCTAGACTTGTACAGGCTGAGCCTGCGCGGAGCAAGGGGCCCCATTTTCTGATTTCCCTACAAGTCCTGTCCCCTCACCCTCCTGTGCCCCACCTCCCCCTCCCCCAGGGCAGCCTTGACTCAGAGGAGAGGACTTGATCTAATTTACCCAAAGGCTCTACCTAGACTAGCTCTGCTCCTGGTTTTGGGCACCCCAGACACTGTACATTTGGGATGGGATCCCAAGACATGGTGGGGGGCAAGCAAGGGGAGTGTCCACAGCTGCCATTGGCCCCTAGATGGAATGGCCATTCCTGAAAAGGGAGCAAGATGTGTGGAAGTGAAAAATGTGAATTGCAGGTGTCTTGGTCTGCTAGGGCTGCCATAACAGTACACCATAGACTGGGGGGCTTAAGTGACAGAAATTTATGTTCTTACAGTTGTGGAGGCTGGAAGTCCAACGTCTGTGTACTGACAGGTTTGGTTTCTGGGGAGAGCTCTCTCCTTGCCTTGCAGACGGCCCCGTCTCCCTCTGTGTCTTGATATGACTTTTCTTCCATGAATGTACACTCCTGGCATCTCTTCCTCTTCGTATAAGGACACAGGTCCTATTGGATTAGGACCCCACCCTTGCGACCTTGATAACCTCCTTAAGGACCTGATCTTCAAATACAATCACATTGGGGGCTAAGGCTTCAACATATGATTTGGTTTGGGTAAATCATATGTTTGATTTGCTTGATTTCGGGGGACACAATTCAGTCCATAACAGCAGAGAATGCCTGCAATTCTGTTAGTGTTTTTCTAGTATCAGTGATGTATGTGTGTGTGTGATTCCAACTAGACTGCAATCTTCCAAAGCAAGGCCTGTGTTTGAAAAGTCTTTTTTTTTTTTTACCCCTGTCCTCTTAGCCCCCCAGCCTTCCACCAGAGGGCCAAACACAGGAGGCACTAAATAAATGTGTGTGAACCAACCCCCAGTGAAGCTTCCTGGTGGACACATGTTGCTAAGGCCAACTCTGACCACTCATCCATGACTTTCTCAAGATGGGATAGCAGAGGACTGGGCTGGAGAGGATGCTCTGATTGGTTCACTTTTTTAAAAAAAATTTTATTGGAGTATAGTTGATTTGCAATGTTGTGTTAGTTTCAGGTGTACAGCAAAGTGAATCAGTTATACATATACACATATCCACTTTGTTTTTTAGATTCTTTTCCTATATAGGCCATTACAGAGTATTGAGTAGAGTTCCCTGTGCTATACAGTAGGTCCTTATTATCTCTTTTATATATAGATCAGTTCACTCTTTGAAGGAAGGGATGGAACTTTCAGAAGGGAAATGAACTCTCATTTCAGTCAATTCATACTCCAATCTCACTTTATTAAATAACAGTAGTTATTCAATAGCCTTTGGAATTCGCATGCTTCATATTTAGTGTGTCCAATTTTACTCTTCATGGCATGCCTGTGAAACTTGCCATTTTCACCATTTGAATGTTGCTTTGACATGATCTTGGATGTTATCTTACTCCATAGGGGAATGGGCCTTAATAGCCCCCAGACTCCAGTAATGAGAAGGATAAGATTTTATCCATCCACATAATTCTAGAATTGCTACCTACAAGAGATACTAGAGGCAGCAGACTCTTCACTTATTCAAAGGCTTTTCATTTTATTAAAAATGAAAGTATCTTATTTTTCCTGATGGTAAAAAAATTGATAGTCCTTAAAAAGTGTAAACAATGAAGAATGGTGTAAAAATTAGTGAGATGACTCATAATTCTGCCACCCAGGATCAGCCTCTGGAGGTTTGAATGTGTTACCATTTGATTTTCTTCCTAAGATCATGCATATGTATGTGTGCGTCCACCCCACTTTTTTCATAATAGAATTGTATTATATATGCTCTAAATGGTTTCCCTCCCCTCACTTTATAAATTTATTTATTTATTTTTGGCTGTGTTGGGTCTTTGTTGCTATGTGAGGGCTTTCTCTAGTTGTGGCAAGCGGGGGCTACTCTTCGTTGCGGTGTGCGGGTTTCTCATTGCGGTGGCTTCTCTTGTTGTGGAGCACGGGCTCTAGGTGTGCGGGCTTCAGTAGTTGTGGCACGTGGGCTCAGTAGTTGTGGTGCATGGGCTTAGTTGCTCTGAGGCATGTGGGATCTTCCTGGACCAGGACTTGAATGGATTCTTAACCACTGTGCCACCAGGGAAGTCCCCCATCCCCTCACTTTAAAAAATGTTTTTATTATGAAAAATTCCAAATATATACTAAAACAGACTGCATAATATATTGCGTCTCCATTTGTGACTAATCATTTTTTTAAAAAATTGAAGTATAGTTGATTTACAATATTATATAGTTTCAGGTGGATGACACAATGATTCAATATTTATAGATTATACTCCATTTAAATTTATTACAAAATAGTGGCTATGTTTCTCTGTGCTGTATAATATATCCTTGTTGCTTATCTATTTTATACATAGTAGTTTGTATCTCTTAATCTCCTACTCGTATCTTGCCCTTCCCCCTTTCTCTCTCCCCACTGGTAACCACCAGTTTGTTTTCTACATCTGTGAGTCTGTTTCTGTTCTGCATATACATCCATTTGTATTATTTTTTTAGATTCTACATATAAGTGATATCATTCGGTATTTGTCTTTCTCTGTCTGACTTATTTCACTAAGCATAGTATTCTCTATGTCATCCATGTTGCTGCAAATAGCAGAATTTCATTCTTTTTTATGGCTGAGTAATATTCATTTGTGGCTAATCTTGTTTCATCTGTATTTCAATCTACCCTCACCCCAGATTATTTTGAGGCAAATCCTAGCCATCATATTGTTTAATCAGTAATGTCTTCTCCCTATGAGATAGAGACCCTTCAGAAATAATACCCTTATCATACCTAAATAATTAACAGCACTATCTTAAAATCCTCAAATATCCAGTCACTGTTAAAATATGTCTAGTTGTCTTATAATGATTTGTCTGAATCAGGATCAAGGTGTATACTTTCAATTGCTTTGGTTATGTCTCTTCAATCTTTTTAATCCATAGCTTCATCCTCGATGTTTTCTCCTTACAGTTTACTTGTTGAAGAAACTTGGTCATCTGTTCCACAGAGTTTCTTGTCTGGATTTTGCTGATTTCTTCCCCATGGTGTCATTTATAATGTTCCCCTAAATTGCTAGTTTGATCTCAAAACTTGATCAGATTCCATTCTTATTAGTCAAGTGTACTTCATAAATGGTATTGTGTACACCCCTCAGGAGGCACATAAAGTCTGGGGTCTCTCTTTTTGTAATGTCACCTAGATCTATTATTAGGGTCTGATTTATGTCCCCCACTCCTTTTCATATGTTGAAGTCCTAACCCACAGTACCTTAGACTGTGACTGTATTTGGAGACAAGGTGGTTAAGTTGAAATGAAGTCATTAGGTGTCCTTATACAAAGAGGAGGTATGGACACAGACACACACAGAAGGATGACCACATGAGGACAGAAGGAGAAGACGGCCGTCTGCAAGCCAAGAAGAGAGACCTCAGAAGAAACCAGCCCTGCTGATGCCTTGATCTTCCTTCCAGCCTCCAGAATTGTGGGAAAATAAATTTCTGTTGTTTAAGCCACCCAGTCTGTGGTACGTTGTCAGGGCAGCCCTAGCAAACTAATACATCTATAAATTCATTAGACAATATAAAATGGTAATACTCTAATCCTACCATATCTTTTTTGTTTATCAGCTAAATAGTTCTGTAAAGATAAATTTTCCCCCAACCACTATTTTGTTACCCACGGCACAATTAGCACAGGAAGAGCAAGATAAATGCTTGATTCTTTTCCTTTATGTCCCAGTTTTCAAAATAATGGGTTGGTTCCTCATCGTCCTCCCAAAGTGAACCATGATATTTTTTCTTTTTTGTTTTTAGTATCAAATAAATTTAAAAGTATTTGGTGTGTTTCAGTATACCTTTCTGAACATAATATATCATAAACATCTTTCTATGTCAATACAATTCTAAATTATTAGTTTTAGAGACTACATGGCTTTCCCTTATAGGATAGTATTAGAATTTATATAACCATTTCTTACGTTGGACATTTACATTACAACACTCTTGATTTAGCATTTCCACTCAAGTTTAGTCTTGCCCTCACAAATAAATACATTTTTCCCTGAAGCAAGGTAATACTTTCCCTAATTTATTTGGAAAGATGAAATTAGTAGATTAATTTTTAATAATGACCATGATATGAAAGGCAGTCTGGTTAGTTGAGTGACCTTTTTACTGAAGTTTGAAAGATGTTTTCTAGTCTGTCTATTTGAAATATCTATACCATGGGTGAGGGGAAAATCTCTTTTTTTTTCTCAAGGTTTGAAGTTCTTCATCAAGGACAAAAGATAAAATAAGATTGGCAATTAAGCTCAAATAGTAATTAAGAGTAAAAACTGATGGTGGCAAGTTACTTTTTGATATATCCATCTTTGCTTGAATGGTCTCATTTTTGAAAATCAATGTTCTAGCTTTGAAAGAAACCATTGCTACCTTTGCTAGTCCTCCCTAGTGGTAGGGGCCATCAAGTCCATGGCCAACTTCGTCCATCAATGTGCAGATGAGGTCAGCTCTGGATCCATCCTGATGTGCCTGGATTGTTCCGTTCATGCCTGTTCTGAAGCAATTCCTCATAATGTCCCCTTTCACTCTCAAAAGAGTCCTGGTGTGGACAAGAAATTATATAATCACACTAGATATTAATGGTTCTGTTTCCTTCTACTTATTCGGATTTCTTGGTGTCCCAACTTCCTCAAAGACAAGAGAGGGCTATGGAAGAACAAGTTTCTTCCTGTCCACCCAGACCTCCCCTCTCCCCACAATTGCATGGCTATAGTTAGTTTCCCCTTTTCTTGTTCATTTTTTGTTTAGGCAAATTTCTGCTTCCCATACTTGTTTTATTGTAGTCTCTTCAGTAGTAAACAAAGCTGTCAGAACAGGGAGAAAATTGCTGTGTAACAGAAATCCGAATAGGATTTGGTCCAGATGGGGAAACTGAGGCCGAAGGGGCATGGTCTGAGCCAAGGCAACACAACTGGGTAGTGACAGAGCAGGGCAAGGACCAGGGTCTCTGAATTTCTCTGCCAACCGATCTTGGCTAATTTGTCCTTTTAATAATTGCCAGGGTCTTTGGCAAATTTGATGTTTTGAGGAAGGTGGGACCCTACCTGCCTTCTCTTCACTTTTGCCATCAGGTGGCAAATTAGAATGAAAAGAAGCCTCCCTTCTAGTTCTGTTACAGGTGGTACATTTATTACCAAGTCATATTTATTAGAAGCAGGCAAAGAAGAGTTCTACAGCTTCTTTTTGTCAGCTCAGGTCAAGTCTACACCCAATGCTTAGGCTCTTTGACAAGCACCTTGCATAAAAGGTCCACTTAGAGGCAGAGGCAACAGTATTCTGATGGTAGACTGAGAACTTTCTCGTTGGGTCGGGTGACAGCATCTTATGTTGAGTGCAGTGGGAGAACATACTCTAGACCTGGGGCCACAGGTGAAACCTGTTGGGTTTGACAGATTATTTCTTGCAAGGACACGAACTCCCATCAGCCTTCCTAGCCAAGCACGTTCGTTGAGCACCATATATTGAACAAGTGCAGATGTATTTCTAACAGTGGAGAGAGGATGGTTCACAGCAGGCCTGCAATCTAGTCCTTTCCTTTGGGCAGGGTGCTGGGATGCCTCTGGGAAAGAGGAAGGAAGGTAAAAGTTCTTGTGAACATGCTAATTACAAGTCACTCATGATAACATTAGTGGTAACTAACAGGGGAGTCCTTACCTGTGGAATGTTGTTAGCAGGATGTACCTGGTCTGTGTTAAAGTTGCTTATGGAATCTATGGATTTATGGTGCATGACTCCCTGGAAAGTGTTGAGTAGGCTACGTGACAATTTGAGTGTGAAAACAGAGATGTTTCCTAACCTAAACATCTCCCTTTTGCATGAGTGATGCAGCCACATGCCATACTTAGAGACCTCAACTTGCTTGTTAATGTAACAAGAAAGGATCTGGGGAGATTATGCTGTGGGGACCCCAGACCTCTCTTGGCTTTACTTATGCCTCACAATTACTTGTATTTTTGAAAGACAAAATCAAAATTTTTGATACTGGGTAAGATTTCTGATACTTGTGAGCCTTATTTGACAATTTGACACTTTATGCTCTCATTCTTTAGGCTAAATAATGCACCCTCTTGTATAGATACAGATAATTTCTGAGAGGCAAGACCTTACTCAGTTCTGGAGTGTGGATTGATTGATTGATTTTTATTGTGTATTTTTAAAAAATATGTTTTATTGAAGTATAGTTGACTTACAATGTTGTGTTAGTTTCAAGTGTACAGCAAAGTGATTCAGTTTATCTATCTATCTATCTATCTATCTATTTATCTATCTCTCCACTCTTTTTATATTGTTTTCCATTGTGGTTTATTCCCTGTTCTATACAGTAGGACCTTGTTGTTTATCCATTCTATACATAATAGTTTGCATCTGCTAACCCCAAACTCCCAGTCCATCCTTCCCTCACCCCCCTCACCCTTGGTAACCACAAGTCTGTTCTCAGTGTCTGTGAGTCTGTTTCTGTTTTGTAGATAAGTTCATTTGTGTCATATTTTAGATTCCACGTATAAGGGATATCATGTGGTATTTGTCTTTGCCTGACTTCACTTAGTGTGATAATTTCTAGGTCCATCCATGTTGCTGCAAATGACATTATTTCATTCTTTTAAATGGCTGAGTAATATTCCATTGCATATATGTATCACATGTTCTTTATCCATTCATCTGTCAGTGGCCATTTAGGTTGCTTCCATGTCTTGGCTGTTGTAAATAGTGCTGCTATGAATATCAGGGTGCATGTATTTTTTCAAAATATGGTTTTATCTGGATATATGCCCAGGTGTGGGTTTGCTGGATCATATGGCAACTCTATTTTCAGTTTTTTGTGGAACCTCCATACTGTTCTTCATAGTGGCTGCACCAATTTGCATTCCCACCAACACTGTAGGAAGGTTCCTTTTTCTTGGAGTGTGGATTTATAATTAGATGATTCAAATGTTCTTCAACCACCCCTGGGTATAGATTACAGTTAACTTGTGTACATATATACATCATGTTGTTCATACTGAGATATTTTAATGCATTTTACAGACAAAATAACATTACCAACGCAGGATTATGTCTCTTATGATCACTGGAGGCGGTGATGAACAGGAATGTCAGTCGCATTAGCATTGGCAGTAAGTACCAATTGCTTCGTGATTGTTCTGCGCTGAGCACATTACCTATATTAGCTCTAGTTCAATATACCTGCAAGGTCTCTGTTCTCATGTTACAGATGAAAAAACTAAATTTCAGAGAGCTTATGTCACTTGCCCAAGGTCACATCAGTGTAACCTCAAGTCTGTGCTACAACACTGAACTGCCCCCCACACTGATGTAAAGGGCTGGGGTGAATGGGACCTGCGGTCTTTGGTAGTTTTAGCATTGCAGTGGCTTTAAGGAAGTTAACTGTGCACTTCATTGCAGGGTCCATATAACAAATACTGCTTTCAAATCTGTGATGCTTAGCAACATTATCCCGCCAAGCCCTGTGTGACTGTGGACCTATCTACATGGAAATTTCATTCAGAATTTTGAGAGTTGAGATCAGAGCTGTTAGACAGCAAAGCTAGAGCAGTTGTAATGACAGGTGAGACAATCCACTAAAGGTTCTCCTTCCTGGCATCTCTGACCTTGACAACTTCCTTTCCCATGCCTGGCTAATACCGGAATGAGGAATAAAGGTGAAGCACTCCTACAGAGCCTACCAGGGAATGGTGTCTGATAGATACTATGATTTGGGGGGATTAGCTTTGCATGTAAATTCATGAACACACTGGCAGCTGTATCATCTGGATGGTTTCCAACCCCTTCATTGGAAGAGATGTACTATGGGGACAGGGAGTTTCTTATAGTCACAGCTGCTGTATCTCCAGTGCTCAGAATACAGCCTGTCATGGGGCTGGTGCACAGTAAATATTTATCAAATGACTCATCTCCCCAGATAGGTGTTTTGTTCTGGGCTGAATATCTGTGTCCCTCCCAAATTCATATGTCAAAGCCCTCAGTCTCAATGTGATGGTATTAGGAGGTGGGGCCTCTGTAAGGTAATTAGATTTAGATGAGGTCATGAGGATGGGGCTCTTCTGATGATATTAGTGCCCTTATAAGAAGGGGGGGAGACATGAGAACTCTCTCTGCTCCATGCTCACACACCGAGGAAAGGTTGTACAAGCACATAGTGAGAAGGTGGCGGTCTGCAACCTAGTCAGACACCTGCTGGCACCTTGATCTTCAACTTCCAGCTTCCAAAACTGTGAGAGATAAGTGTTTGTTGTTTAAGCTGCCCAGTCTATGGAATTTGTATAAAGCCATCTAAGTGAGGACACATTTTGGACTGCAGAATATTTCCGCTCAACCCAGTAAAAGCCCTTGGGGACTGGACTTCTCTCCAGCCCCTTCAGGCATGTGTTAATCTTGTCTTCCAGCCTAGACAGCAGGTAGCTCAAGTGCAGGCTGCAGCCTTCTGAAGGATCCCCCAGCTGTGCCTGCATTTGGGGCACCCCCTGAGCACTTGGGGAATTTGCAAATGCCTTGACCAGGGGATGTGTGACTGTAGGCACAGACCTGGGCAGGCTGGCAGAGTCCGGCTGCACATGCAGGTCCCACGTTCCCAGCTGCCTCAACAGTATGGCTGGGGGAAGGCTTGTTTGGGGTGGTGATGCAATGACCTTGCTCTCAGCAAATAGCAATCCTGCTTCCCTTTCTCCATCCCCCTCTCATTTAATTTACAGCCTGTGAAATGGGAAGAGAGGGCTGGGGAAGTAAAACATTGGTAAATGTGCCTCACTTCCTTGAGGTGTCAGGGGATATAATAGAAAAGGCTTCATCTTCAGCCCAGGGTCCAGGCCAGTGTGTTTGAAGCAGTGTGTAATTTCATTTGATGACCTTTCCAGCTCACAAATGACAAGTGAGGTTGAGTGTATGTTTTGCACTTGTTTTTAAGGCTGCGAAGGGCAGAGGATTGGGAGGCGGATGAGACACTAGTCATACGTCTAAACTTCTCTCTTGTTGCCAGTGGACCCAGGCCCTTTCTTTCTGGGTGACATGCTCTGCTGCGACCTTGAAGGTCTGAGTGACTTGCTTTTGGATCCCAAACCTGGGTTGTCACCAGCTCTCATTTTGAACAGTGATAAAATGGCCATATGACTCATTTTTTTCCAAATGTGGACACTTTGGAGAATGAAACAGAGTGTTAAGGACATGGGACAACAGGTGAAACCAGGTCTGTCCTGGACAAGCTGGGATGGATGGCTACTTAACCTGTGACCTCTAACATTTAATATGTGCAATGAAAGCTTCAGGCCTTCTCCCTACTTTCAGAAATTTCCATAAACCCATGCAGCAAAGGAGAAAATCTTTCCTATGGGCTCGCCTAGGGGACATTGTTCTTCTCACAGATATGGACCTCTACAGTAGGACCTTATTGTTTATCCATTTTACACATAATAGTTTGCATCTGCTCATCCCAAACTCCCAATCCATCCCTCTCCCACTCCCCTCCCCCTTGGCAACCACAAGTCTGTTCTCTATGTCTGTGAGTCTGTTTCTGTTTCGTAGATAAGTTCAGTTGTGTCATAGTTTAGATTCCACATATAAGTGATATCATATGGTATTTGTCTTCCTCTGTCTGGCTTACTTCACTTAGTATGATAATCTCTAAGTCCATCCATGTTTCTGCAAATGGCATTATTTCATTCTTTTTAATGACTAAGTAATATTCCATGGTGTACCTCTGTGTGTGTGTGTGTAAAAACATATCTATGTATCTATATCTCACATCTTCTTAATGCAATTGTCTGTTGATGGGCACTCACGTTGCTTCCATGTCTTGGCTTGTCAATTGTTAGCTGGCTGAATATTGGAACATAGTAAAGGGAAGGTTCAGAGTGAGGAGAGCCGTCTGCCTGGTTGGGGGAGGGGCATTTTGGATGACTGGGCAACACACAACCAGCTGCTGCTGCTAGCAGGGCAAGGAGTCATCCTCCCATTGTCTTTAAACTCCATCTTTCCTGGCTGTAGGAGATGATCATGATCATTATTATTGGCGAGACACATGTTCAGTGTAATGAACGTGCAGTTTGCTGCAATCAGCAATGAGCAGCTCCTTGTAATTGGCTCATAAGAATGACAAGGTGTTGAAAGCGCAGTTAAGGCCTTTCCAATTCACATCTGCCATTAGCAGGAGCTCGTTAAAGTCATGAACGAAGAGAAAGTGTAAATAAAGAAGCCTGCTCTGTGTAATTACAGCTGTACATCTGACTGCCTCCTTCCAGTGCTCCAACGAGAAGGGCTCCGGGTGTCCGGACCTCCTGGGCCCCACGTCTCTGCCTCTTTATTTATGCCATTTCTCGGGATGTGCATCTCTGTTGAGCTGTGGGAAGGCTGGGATGCAGCCTACAGAGCGGTGGTGACGCATGTGCACGGCCCAGCCAGGCAACACCGGCCAGGGCACGGGGTCGCAGCAGAACCCCTTTCCTGCTGCCTCCTGGGGGACACAGCCTGGAGCCTGAGCCCAGGCCCAGTGACCTTGCAGGTCATGCGATGTGGGGTTCCCTCGACCTGCCTCCCCTGTTGTAAAAATAAAGGTAAGTGATAGCCAAGACTACAAAAAAAAAATGTGCTTCTACTGTAAATAAAATAGATAACTGACAAGGACCTACTGTATAGCATAGGGAACTATACTTAATACTTTGTAATAACCTATAAGGGAAAAAATCTGAAAAAGAATATATATATATATGTATAACTGAATCACTTTGCTGGACACCTGAAACTAACAGAGTACTGTAAATCAACTATACTTCAATTTGAAAAAATGTGCTTAATGTACAGTCAAGAAACATCTGCTGAGTGATTCCTGCATGCCAGGCTCTGTTTTGGGCCATTCTGCTTTGATTTCAGCACTTTTCTAACAAGTGGTGTTCCCGAGGCCAGCTGTCTACAAAGGCAACTCAGTAAACCCAGCTGCATGGTATGATTCAAGGTGCAGAGAAAGGCGTCTTCTTTTTACCAAACAACAACAACAAAAACAAAAACAAAACCAAACTCTCCTAAACAACAAAACATTCTAAAAACAACAGAAATGTCTCAGTGTGTCCTGAGGGGAAAGTGGGGAATTTTAAGGAATCCCTTGGGTCTGAGATGAGTTTTGTATGGACTCCACCCTTCTGGCTGGTGCTCACTGGCGGCTGGGTGGTCTCCTGGTCCAGGATATGCCTTTTTAAAATATTGTTTTCCATTATGGTTCACTACAGGATATTGAATATAGTTCCCGGTGCTATGCAACAGGACCTTGTTGTTTATCCATCCTATATATACTAGTTTGCATCCCAAACTCCCAATTCACCCAAACTCCCAATTCACCCCTCCCAAACTCCCAATTCACCCCTCCCAAACTCCCAATTCACCCCTCCCCCACAAGAGGGAACTTACATCTTACTCTTTTTGTGTATAAAACGCAAACATGTATACAGCACGTGAACAGACAGTGTACCTTTGCTGTTCAATGCCATGTCATGCCCTGTATATCTGGACAAAACCATAATCTGAAAAGATACCTGCACCCCAATCTTCATAGCAGCACTATAAGCAAGACATGGAAGCAACCTAAATGTCCAACAAAAGATGAATGGATAAAGAAGATGTGGTACATATATACAATGGAAAACTACTCAGCCATAAGAAAGAAGGAAATAATGCCATTTGCAGCAACATGGATGGACCTAGAGATTATCATACTAAGTGAAAAAAGTCAGAAAGAGAAAGATAAAAACCATATGGTTTCACTTACATGTGGAATCTAAAGTATGACACAAATGAACCTACCTATAAAACAGAAACGGACTCACAGACATAGAAAACAATCTTATGGTTACCAAAGGGGAAAGGTGGAGAGTGATAAGTTAGGACTTTGGGATGAACATATACACACTACTATATATAAAATAGATAACCAACAAGGACCTCCTGTATAGCACCGGGAACTCTACTCAGTATCTTGTAATACCCTATTATGGAAAAGAATCTGAAAAAGAATACATATATATATATATATATATATATATATATATATATATACACACACATATATATATGTATATATATATATATATATATATACACACACACACACACATATATGTATGTATATATATAAACTGAATCACTTTGCTGTACACCTGAAGCTGTGTGGCTTGAGGGATTTCAGTTCCCTGACCAGGGATTGAACCTGGGCACTAGGCTGTGAGAGAGTGGAGTCCTAAGCACTGGACCACCAGGGAATTCCGGGATATATTTTGAATCAATAAGTGATACAATTTTTTTGGACAGATTGGATGGGAGCGTGAGGTAAAGATGGGTCAAGGATGACTCCAGGAAACTGACTGGGAAACTGGAAGGATGGAGCTGGGACAGATCAGGACACAGCATCAGGCATGGAATTTGAGGTGTCCACAGCACAGCCAAGTAGAGGTACTTTGTAGAGAGCTACAGAGGGGAGTCTGGAGTTGGGGGAGAGGGCACGGCGGGGGAGTGAGCTTGGAGGGCTTGTTTCAAGCCCTGAGTCTGGATGAGGACCCTCAGGAAGAGAAGAGGGCTGAGTCCCGGGTGCTCTGGCCTTGAGAGCCTGGAAGAGGAGAAACCGCAAAGCAAGCCGAGAGTGGATTGGGTAGGGGGGGACCGGAGGACTGACGTCCTACAAGCAGAGCAAAGAAAGAGCTTTCAGGAGGAAGGAGGGGGAAAGCGAGGTAAACACCGAGGAGAGCGCGGTTTAGGGAGGGGGCTGAGAATTGGCTCTCATGGAGACACAGGGTGCTCACGGGGGGGGGGGGGGGGGGGGTTTGACGAGGGCTCTTTTGGTGGAAAGCTGATGGGAATGGCTGAAAGCAGACCCTCCAGTGAGGAATCTGGAGGCAGTGAGTGCTGCAACTTTCCCCAGGAATTTTAGCGTAAAAAAGGAGCAGAAAACTGGGAAGATAGAATTAACATTAGGCTATGCACCCAAATGTCAACAATTGCACCCCTGGGATGATGAATGTGCTTCTTAAAAAATTTGTTGTGACTTAAAAAATAATTCCTATATTAAACATGTTAATTTTGAACAAAAATCGTTCTAAAATCAACATTGGAGTTTGTACGATTTCTTGATAGCCAAACCCTCTAATCAGCTCAGTTCTTACACAGAGAACTGGGGGTTGGGAGCCCCCCCATGGATGTTTTCAAATTTCCCTTAAAAATGGGGTGGTCTTATCTTTTCACCTGGGCTGAGGCACAATATTGAATTTCTCCTTAAATTACTAGGATCCATTTTATGCTGACCTGTGTCTAGAACAGACCTGAACATATTGATCTTACCCCCTGTCAGGGAAGGGCTTTTAAAAGGATCTTCTTACCTTTCAGTCTTTTAGCATGAAAGTCAAGGGGAACTTCCCTATGTCAGGATTATTCCCATGTGACCTGTATTTAGGAAAGTATGTGCGCAGCCGCTGGTTTTACTTGAGAGGTGATTATTAACAGTGATAAAATAGCAATAGCTACTATTCACTGAGTGTTCACGGGGCCCAGATACCATGTGAGGACCTTTGTTCATACAATCAGCACAGTAAACCTATGAGTTAGATATTCTTGTTATGCCCCTTTCCATGGCTAAGGCAGCTAAAACTCAGAGATCATATATCTGGTAGGGTCAGATTTGCCTGATCAAAGTTCAAGTCCCAACCCACTCTCAGAAGTGTACAAAACTGGATGAAAACTCCCTTCCCCTTGTCCAGACCCTGCTACCTATGGCTAGGTGGAAGCAGTGCAGTGGGTCCCCCATTGGGATAACCTCTTGGAAGTTTTCAATCAAGAGTTTGGAATGAACAAATATGGATTTTCTTACTGAAGGAAAAGTTTTTCTACCTTCTGAGCTTAAAAACTAGTCGAGAAAAGTGAGCAGTAATGTCTGTAACCCTGGCCTGTCATAGGGTTTCAGCAAATCCAGTCTCTGGTGTCACTGTGAGGGGGTCAAGCCCCCATTTATCTACGTCAGAGGGAGTTGCATCTTAGCAATGGGAGAAAATGTCTTAAAACAAACTCCTTCAAAAAAACAAAAAACCCAAAACACAACACACAAAAAAACAAACAAAAAATCCAAAAAACAAAACAAAAACAAACTAAAAACCAAAAACAAAAGAAAACAAACTCCTTCAGGTTGTGTATTCAAAAATTACTCCTCTGGTAATTTTATTCCCCAAATAAAAGACCCTCATACTGTTGAATTCCATTAAAAAATGTCCCTTGTGAACCCTCCTACACTGTTGGGAATGTAACTTGGTGCAGCCACTATGGAAAACAGTGTGGAGGTTCCTCAGAAAACTAAAAATAGAGCTACCATATGATCCAGCAATCCCACTCCTGGGCAAATATCCAGACAAAACTCTAATCCAAAAATATACCTGCACCTCTATGTTCATAGCAGCACTGTTCACAATAGCCAGGACATGGAAACAACCTAAATGTCCATCGACAGCTGAATGGATAAAGAAGATGTGGTACATATATACAATGGAATACTATTCAGCCATTAAAAAGTATGAAATAATGCCATTTGCAGCAACATGGATGGACATAGAGATTATCATACTAAGTGAAGTAAGTCAGACAAAGACAAATATCATATGATATTACTTATATGTGGAATCTAAAATATGACACAAATAAACTTATCTATGAAACAGAAACAGACTCACAGACATAGAGAACAGACTTGTGATTGCCAAGGAGAGGGATAGACTGGGAGTTTGGGATTAGCAGATGCAAATTATATATAGAATGGTTAAACAACAAGACTCTACTGTATCGCAGAGAGAACTATACTCAGTACCCTATGATAAACCATAATGGAAAAGAATATTAAAAAAAAAGAATGCATATATATATATGTATAACTGAATCACTTTGCTGTACAGCAGAAATTAACACAACATTGTAAATCAACCATACTTCAATAAAAAAGAAAAAATGTCCCTTGTTATTACATGGGTTTGACTGTTTTGCCAGCCAGTGACATCCTTATAAAGTGTAAAAATTTTGTACAGTAAGTTCAATAAATAGAATAGATATTTCCCCTAGTCCCCCCTTTATGAAGCGGGATGATAGCATCCCTCACAATTTGGAGCTAATGTAAGCATTCAGCACATTGACTGGCCATAATAAAGGCTCGGGTAAATGTTAGCTGACATTAATAATAAATTCGTACTAGATGACTGACGTAATTAGCATATCAAACACTGGTCTAAGCATCACATGCTGCTTCTTGAGCTGAAATACCTTCTTTGTAGGCAAATTGTGCTTGGGAGATGCTTAATAGTTTTCTTCTCTTAAGTAGGTACATCTGTCCCCCATAATTTGATTTACTCTGTAAGATGAGCCCAGTCAGTTATTTGGTCCCTTCGATGGAGGCATCAGTTTTGTATACCTAAATTCATACGGATTCAACATTAGTGGAGAAAATCTGAGTTGACCAAAGGTGCTGTCGGTTGCAGACTGCACATATACTCAGGTGTAGAGAGGAAGCAGAGTTTCTTTATGTTGTCCATAAATGCAGTTTTCCTCTAAATTAACTTTTAAGTCCTTCTAGGTTTAAAATAGTCCAACCTGAGTAATTCATTAGATAACATATTCAAATCTTTAGTCTCCCATATTCTCTTCAAGGTGGCGTTTGGTATCCTGCGGTGAAGGAAGACATCTTGGATCCCCGCCCCTCATCTGAGACCCACATCCCTTCCACTCCCCACCATCGCCTGCCTGTAGGTCTCCTGTCCCCAGGATTCCCTGGGCCAGTAGGGGTGGTTTTCCCTTCTTTTCTGGTTGGATCTCCTTCCCAGCAGAAAAATGCTGGTCTGAAGTCTCCCAGGCCTGGTTCCTGAAGTGTCAAATAGATTCTAAAGAAATGTACTCAGCCATAAAAAAGAATGAAATAATGCCATTTGCAGTGACATGGATGGACCTAGAGATTGTCATACTGAGTGAAGTAAGTCAGAGGCAGACAAATGTCATATATCACCTATATGTGGAATCTAAAAAAATGGTACAAATGAACCTATTTACAAAACAGAAATAGAGTCACAGATGTAGAAAACAAACTTATGGTTACCAAAGGGGAAAGAAGGGGAGTGATAAATTGGGAGATTGGGATTGACATATACACACTACTATATATAAAATAGATAAATAATAAGAACATACTGTATAGCACAAAGAATTCTACTCAGTACTCTGTATTGACCTATATGGGAAAAGAATCTAAACAAGAGTGGATATATGTATACGTATAACTGATTCACCTTGCTGTACAGCAGAAACTAACACAACATTGTAAGTCAACTATACTCCAATAAAAATTAATTAAAACAAAAGAAATGTAGCAAATCCTTTCTCTCTTTTTTTTGGGGGGGGGGTATTTTTTTAAATTCAAACAGAAAGTCACAAAACTTATAATCATCCTCATCAGTTCACTCAGTCCCATGTAATTATTTTTTTTTGTCATCTTGATCTTTTGTTAGCATTTTTATGAGTTCATCAGTTTTCCATTAGAGTTCTGAAAATGCTTATTCATTTAGTTCAGCAGTATAGTCAGTTACCAGAAACCTGTACTTGTCAGAGTCTTTTCCATGAATTCCTTGAAGATGAAGCCCTTTTATAGGAACATTTTTGCAAAAGCATCAGAGTACACCCAGAACTGTCTGTAAATGACAAAAGACTTAAAACTGACCACGCTTAAAGATTTGATGAAAGTTCATAATAATGCAATTGACAAGGAAATTTAGTTATTTCTGAGATATACAGTTTAAAGTAATAACTAGAATTATGACTTATAACATTATACCAGAATATATAAGATTTTTAGAAATTTCGTGTAATGTCTGAAACATTTATGTTAACATATTTCCATACAAATAACCCAAAGAAAGTTTAGTATTAGTTTTTTTTGTTTGTTTGCATGTTTTCTTATACTGCAGGTTCTTATTAGTCATCAATTTTATACACAACAGTGTATTCATGTCAATCCCAATCGCCCAATTCAGCACACCACCATCCCCACCCCACTGCGGTTTTCCCCCCTTGGTGTCCATACGTTTGTTCTCTACAACTGTGTCTCAACTTCTGCCCTGCAAACCAGTTCATCTGTACCATTTTTCTAGGTTCCACATACATGTGTTAATATATGATATCTGTTTTTCTCTTTCTGACTTACTTCACTCTGACAGTCTCTAGGTCCATCCACGTCTCAACAAATGACTCCATTTCATTCCTTTGTATGGCTGAGTAATATTCCATTGTATATATGTACCACAACTTCTTTATCCATTCATCTGTTGATGGACACTTACCTTGCTTCCATGTCCTGGCTATTGTAAATAGTGCTGCAATGAACATTGTGGTAAATGTCTCTTTTTGAATTATGGTTTTCTCAGGGTATACGCCCAGTAATGGGATTGCTGGGTCATATGGTAGTTCTCTTTTTAATTTTTTAAGGAACCTCCAGACTGTTCTCCATAGTGGCTGTATCAATTTACATTCCCACCGACAGTGCAAGAGGGTTCCCTTTTCTCCACACCCTCTCCAGCATTTGTGGTTTGTAGATTTTCTGATGATGCCCATTCTAACTGGTGTGAGGTGATACCTCATTGTAGTTTTGATTTGCATTTCTCTAATAATTAGTGATGTTGAGCAGCTCTTCATGTGCTTCTTGGCCATCTGTATGTCTTCTTTGGAGAAATGTCTATTTAGGTCTTCTGCCCATTTTTGGATTGGGTTTTTGTTTCTTTAATATTGAGCTGCATGAGGTGTTTATATATTTTGAAGATTAATCCTTTGTCCATTGATTCTTTTGCAAATATTTCCTCCCATCCTGAGGGTTGTCTTTTTGTCTTGTTTATGGTTTCCTTTGCTGTGCAAAAGCTTTGAAGTTTCATTAGGTCCCATTTGTTTAATTTTGTTTTTATTTCCATTACTCTAGGAGGTAGATCAAAAAAGATCTTGCTGAGATTTATGTAAAGAGTGTTCTTCCTAAGTTTTCCTCTAAGAGTTTTATAGCGTCTGGTCTTACATTTAGGTCTCGAATCCATTTTGAGTTTATTTTTGTATATGGTGTTAGAGAGTGTTCTAATTTCATTCTTTTACATGTAGCTGTCCAGTTGTCCCAGCACCGCTTATTGAAGAGACTGTCTTTTTTCCATTGTATATCTTTCCCTCCTTTGTCAGAGATTAGTTGACCACAGGTGCGTGGGTTTATCTCTGGGCGTTCTATCTTGTTCCATTGATCTATGTTTCTGTTTTTGTGCCAGTACCATATTGTCTTGATTACTGCAGCTTTGTAGTATAGTCTGAAGTCAGAGAGTCTGATTCCTCCAGCTCTGTTTTTCTCCCTCAAGACTGCTTTGGCTATTTGGGATCTTTCTGTCTCCATACAAATTTTAAGATGATTTGTTCTAGTTCCATAAAAAATGCCATTGGTAATTTGATAGGGATTGCATTGAATCTGTAGATTGCTTTGGGTAGTATAGTCATTTTCACAATATGGATTCTTCCAATCCAAGAACATAATATATCTCTCCATCTATTGGTATCATCTTTAATTTCTTTCATCAGTGCCATATAGTTTTCTGCATACAGTTCTTTTGTCTCCCTAGGTGGGTTTATTCCTAGGTATTTTATTCTTTTTGTTGCAATGGTAAATGGGAGTGTTTCCTTAATTTCTCTTTCAGATTTTTCAACATTAGTGTATAGGAATGCAAAAGATTTCTGTGCATTAATTTTGTATCCTGCAGCTTTACCAAATTCATTGACTAGCTCTAGTAGTTTTCTGGTGGCATTTTTTGGATTCTCTATGTATAGTATCATGTAATCTGCAAACAGTGAGTTTTACTTCTTTTCCAATTTGTATTCCTTTTATTTCTTTTTCTTCTCTGATTGCCATGGCTAGGACTTCCAAAACTATGTTGAATAATAGTGGTGAGAGTGGACATCCTTGTCTTGTTCCTGATCTTAGAGGAAATGCTTTCAGTTTTTCACCATTGAGAAAGATGTTTGCTGTGGGTTCCCTCTATGCCCACTTTCTGGAGAGTTTTTATCATAAATGGGTGTTGAATTTTGTCTGTATCTATTGAGATGATTATATGGTTTTTATTCTTCAATATGTTAATATGGTGTATAACATTGATTGATTTGCGTATATTGAAGAATCCTTGCATCCCTGGGATAAATCCCACTTGATCGTGGTGTATGATCCTTTTAATGTGCTGTTGGATTCTGTTTGCTAGTATTTTGTTGAAGATGTTTGCATCTATATTCATCAGTGATATTGGTCTGTAATTTTCTTTTTTTGTAGTATCTTTGTCTGGTTTTGGTATCAGGGTGATGGTGGCCTCATAGAATGAGTTTGGGAGTGTTCCTTCATCTGAAATTTTTTGGAAGAGTTTGAGAAGGATGGGTGTTAGCTCTTCTCTAGGTGTTTGATAGAATTCACCTGTGAAGCCACCTGGTCCTGGACTTTTGATTTTTGGAAGATTTTTAATCACAGTTTCAATTTCATTACTTGTGATTGGTCTGTTCATATTTTGTGTTTCTTCCTTGTTTGGTCTTGGAAGGTTATACCTTTCTAAGAATTTGTCCATTTCTTCCAGCTTGTCCATTTTATTGGCATAGAGTTGCTTGTAATAGTCTCTTAGGATGCATTGTATTTCTGCAGTGTCTCTTGTAACTTCCCTTTTTCATTTCTAATTTTATTGATTTGAGTCCTCTCCCTCTTTTTCTTGATGAGTCTGGCTAATGGTTTATCAACTTTGTTTATCTTCTCAAAGAACCAGCTTTTAGTTTTATTGATTTTTGCTATTGTTTTCTTTGTTTCTATTTATTTCTGCTCTAATCTTTATGATTTCTTTCCTTCTGCTAACTTTGGGTTTTGTTTGTTCTTCTTTCTCTAGTTCCTTTAGGTGTCGGGTTAGATTTTTTATTTGAGATTTTTCTTGTTTCTTGAGGTGAGATTGTATTGCTATAAGCTTCCCTCTTGGAACTGCTTTTGCTGCATCCCATAGGTTTTGGGTCATTGTGTGTTTTCATTGTCATTTGTCTCTAGGTATTTTTTGATTTCCTCTTTGGTTTCTTCAGTGATCTCTTGGTTATTTAGTAATATATTGTTTAGCTTCCATGTGTTTGTGTTTTTTACGTTTTTCCCCCTGTAATTCATTTCTAATCTCATAGTGTTGTGGTCAGAAAAGATGCTTGATATGATTTGAATTTTCTTAAATTTACTGAGGCTTGATTTGTGACTCAAGGTGTGATCTATCCTGGAGGATGTTCCGTGCGCACTTGAGAAGAAAGTATAATCTGATGTTTTTGGATGGAATGTTCTATAAATATCAATTAAATCTATCTGGTCTATTGTGTCATTTAAAGCTTCTGTTTCCTTATTTATTTTCATTTTGGATGATCTGTCCATTGGTGTAAGTGAGGTGTTAAAGTCTCCCACTATTATTGTGTTACTGTTGATTTCCTCTTTTATAGCAGCAGTTGCCTTATGTATTGATGTGCTCCTATGTTGGGTGCATATATATTGATAATTGTTATATCTTCTTCTTGGATTGATCCCTTGATCTTTATGTAGTGTCCTTTCTTGTCTCTTGTAACATTCTTTATTTTAAAGTCTATTTTATCTGATATGAGTATAGCTACTCCAACTTTCTTTTGATTTCCATTTGCATGGAATATCTTTTTCCATCCCCTCACTTTCACTCTGTATGTGTCCCTAGGTCTGAAGTGGGTCTCTTGCAGACAGCATATATATGGGTCTTGTTTTTGTATCCATTCAGCAAGCCTGTGTCTTTTGGTTGGAGCATTTAATCCATTCACATTTAAGGTAATTATTGATATGTATGTTCATATGACCATTTTCTTAATTGTTTTGGGTTTATTATTGTAAGTCTTTTCCTTCTCTTGTGTTTCATGCCTAGAGGAAATTCCTTTAGCATTTGTTGTAGAGCTGGTTTGGTGGTGCTGCATTCTCTTAGCTTTTGCTTGTCTGTAAAGCTTTTGATTTCTCCATCGAATGTGAATGAGATCCTTTCTGGTAGAGTAATCTTGGTTGTAGGTTCTTCCCTTTCATCACTTTAAATATATCATGCCACTCCCTTCTGGCTTGTAGAGTTTCTTCTGAGAAATCAGCTGTTAACCTTATGGGAATTCCCTTGTATATTACTTGTCATTTTTCCTTTACTGCTTTCAGTAATTTTTCTTTGTTTTTAATTTTTGCCAGTTTGATTACTATGTGTCTCAGAATGTATCTCCTTGGGTTTATCCTGTATGGGACTCGCTGTGCTTCCTGGACTTGGGTGGCTATTTCCTTTCCCATGTTAGGGAAGTTTTCAAAAATAATCTCTTCAAATATTTTCTCAGGTCCTTTCTCTCCCTCTTCTCCTTCTGGGACCCCTATAATGCGAATGTTGTTGCGCTTAATGTTGTCCCAGAGGTCTCTTAGCCTGTCTTCATTTCTTTTCATTCTTTTTTCTTTATTCTGTTCCACAGCAGTGAATTTCACCATTCTGTCTTCCAGGTCACTTATCCATTCTTCTGCCTCAGTTATTCTGCTATTGATTCCTTCTAGTGTAGTTTTCATTTCAGTTATTGTATTGTTCATCTCTGTTTGTTTGATCTTTAATTCTTCTAGGTCTTTGTTAAACATTTCTGGCATCTTCTCAATCTTTGCCTCTTTTTCCGAGGTCCTGGATCATCTTCACTATCATTATTCCGAATTCTTTTTCTGGAAGGTTGCCTATCTCCACTTCATTTAGTTGTTTTTCTGGGGTTTTATCTTGTTCCTTCATCTGGTATATAGCCCTCTGCCTTTTCATCTTGTCTCTCTTTCTGTGAATGTGGTTTTTGTTCCACAGGCCGCAGGATTGTAGTTCTTCTTGCTTCTGCTGTCTGCCCTCTGGTGGATGAGGCTATCTAAGAGGCTTGATGGGAGGGACTGGTGGTGGGTAGAGCTGGCTGTTGCTCTGATGGGAAGAGCTCAGTAAAACTTTAATCCGCTTGAGGGCTGATGGGTGGGGCTGGGTTCCCTCCCTGTTGTTTGTTTGTCCTGAGGCAACCCAACACTGGAGCCTACCCGGGCTCTTTGGTGGGGTTAACGGCGGACTCTGGGAGGGCTCACACCAAGGAGTACTTCTCAGAACTTCTGCTGCCAGTGTCCTTGTCCTCATGGTGAGCCACAGCCACCTACTGCCTCTGCAGGAGACCCTCCCTCACTAGCAGGTAGGTCTGGTTCAGTCTTCCCTGGAGGTCACTGCTCCTTCCCCTGGTTCCCGATGCGCACACTACTTTGTGTGTATCCTCCAAGAGTCTCTGTTTCCTCCAGTCCTGTCAAAGTCCTGCAATCAATTTCCACTAGGCTTCAAAGTCTGATTCTCTAGGAATTCGTCCTCCTGTTGCCAGACACCCAAGTTGGGAAGCCTGACATGGGGCTCAGAACCTTCACTCCAGTGAAGTGGACTTCTGTGGTATAAGTGTTCGCCAGTCTGTGAGTCACCCACCCACCAGTTATTGGATTTGATTTTACTGTGATTGCGCCCCTCCTACCGTCTCATTGTGACTTCTCCTTTGTCTTTGGATGTGGGGTATCTTTTTTGGTGAGTTCCAGTGTCTTCCTGTTGATGATTGTCTAGCAGCTAGCTTTGATTCTGGTGTTCTCACAAGAGGGAGTAGTGGCATTCCTTTAGTGTGTCCTATGGAATCCAAAGTGCAGAAATCAGGTCTGCAGAAGGTGCTGGAGCCTTACTCCCACAGCACCAGTGTTCTCTCCTATCTTTCTTCTCTTCTCCCTTTCTCCTTTTTTGCAATTCTTGACTTTTAAGCCTATTGTTTTGTTAAAGAGGTTGTGGCCTGGTCACCTTTTGCTCTGGAGCAGTGAGCCCCAGTCCAAGAAATGGGGGGTTGCAAATAGAAAAGGAGGAGATGGGGTTAAAATGCCTTGATGGAATATCGACAAGATATCATCCCTGTAACTGTGTCTTGGAAATGAGTGAGAACCTGGCCATCCAAATGGTCACATTAACTTGAGTAACTGCCATCTGTAAGTGACATGCGAAAATGGAAGGATGTACCAGATGGTTCATAACTGCTGTGGCGATGGTGTGCTCACAGAATTAATGGTGAACAATGATTAGAGTGCTGATGGATGGTACTTTGAACACCAGGAGCTGCAGTGAACAAACTCTGTCATCATTGGAAAAGAAAAAACAGCAAGAGGGGATGTCAAAGTTTGCATTCACTGAAGTTCCCATATGGATCCAAGATTGTTGCCGTGATTATTTCTGCTCCATGAGAACCATCTGCTTTCTCATACTAGCATCATTTAACATCAAAAGGACAGGGCATCAGCCTTAAATTAGGAAAAAAATGAGTAGCTAGAACTAATGAGAAGGGGAATGTTGATCTTCATTTATTAGTTTCCATTCTCCCAGTTATTAAAATAGACCCATGTACTCTAACCCCCTACTCACCTTTGTCCATCCAACCCTGGTAATACGTCCCTCCCTCTCTCTCCCTCCCCACCTCCCTCGCTTCTGCTCTCTTTCCCTCTCTCCTTCCCTCCTGTTCTCTTTTCCATTCTTCTGTCATCCTGTTCCAAACCCTCTGACTGCTTCAGCTCCCTTTCCTTTGGTGTGCCTGTTACAAGTGATCATCACTATACAAATTAGCATTTGACTTAAAAAACAAAAACAAGAAAACAAAACTGATAGGAAACTGAAGCCCAGCAAGGCTGCCATTGAAGCCCCGCTGCCAGGCCATGCACTGACCTCCAGAAGGACACAGATGGCTGTCTTTCCTGTCATGATGACACGCCTAAAGCCCCAGTGGGCCTTGTGCATTTCTCCTTCTGTTGAGGGCTCACTCCTTCTCCACTTCAGTTCAAGTGGTTCTGGTGGGACTGAGCCCACTTTCCAGATGCAGGGCTGAGTCTATGACTTAAGTGACCCCATGGTCAACTTTGGGGAAAGGCTGAAAGGGACCTTGGCTCAGAGGAAAGGAGAGACAAGAGCCAGGAGAGTGACCTAGGGTCCAGATGCTACTGTTTGACATCCTGGATCCAGCTGTACCTGAACTCATCCTGTGAATTTCCCAGTTACATGAACCAATTAATAAAAACACAATGAATGGAAAACAAAATAGTGCTATACACTGTTTTATGTTATTTTAAAAATTATTTCTAATATTTTAAAGTCATCTTCTCTACAGGGTGACATATGCTTCCACTGAAAACAATCCAGTGTTCCTATTCTCTGACATTAGTAAATGTTAAATGAATATTTCATGACTGGCTAATAATTATGAGAATAACAATAATAGTTATTTAAAAATATTGTGGCCTAAATAGTGTTGAGGGCAGAGCTTTGGTTTTTGGCTCTTGTTTTTTTTTTTTTTTTTTTGCGGTACGCGGGCCTCTCACCGCTGCAGCCTCTCCCGTTGCGGAGCACAGGCTCCAGACGCGCAGGCCCAGTGGCCATGGCTCACGGGCCCAGCTGCTCTGCAGCATGTGGGAGCCTCCCGGACCGGGGCATGAACCCGTGTCCTCTGCATCGGCAGGCGGACTCTCAACCACTGCGCCACCAGGGAAGCCCTTTGGCCCTTGTTTTGCTTTGTTTTTTCTTAGGCCCTTTCTAAGTGCTTCATGGTATCAGGAAGTAAGTGAAATGAGATGAGTTTGGGGTTAAGCTTGGAGTTTTGTCATTGTCATCATCGTCTCATGATCAACACGGTTACCACTCAACGACTGAACACTTAAATTTTTGTCAGATATGTTTTCCTACTCAGTCCTCAAAATAGTCTTAATGACATTTTGTAAATGAGAAAACAGTACTCCAGAGAGGTTACTAACTTTACTTTTAAGTCATCAAATAATAAAATTAATATTATGTGTCAAGAGTAATCTGAGGTTGTACGAATATGATCACGTATTATTCTCAAGACAATCTTCGTGAGGGAAGGTATCTTTGTCCCCATTTCACAGGTGAGAAAAATGAGGATCTCAGTGAGCTTATTAACTTCATTAGTCAAGTAATGACTGAGCTCAAATTTTGTGCCCAAATACTGTGCAGGATACTAAGGATACAGCAGTGGAAAAGTCAGACACGGTTGTCGGCTGTCTGGAATTTAGAGTCTAGCAGGAGAACAATCTAGTGGTGGGTCATAGCATCCCAGTTCATCCCAGTGTACACACTCAACCATGGTGGAGCTCAGCGAGTGGACCCAGGTGCAGGTGATTGACTTTGTATCCTGATGCTGCCCTAAGATTCTGGCAAGAGTGACCCAACTCTGGGCCCTATGCTTTAGAGAGTCCTGTGTATCACAGACACACAAAGTAAGTTTAATTGAGAACACATTGTGATTTCTGTCTCTTGGAGCTCAGGACTGGCATCTAGTGATTTATATCCTTTAAACATCCAGTCTCATGACTAACACCTTTCAGGCTCCAGGGAAACACTCCTTCATAACTTTTATCTTCCATCTTCAACATAACAGTTGACTGTTGGAAGGTAACCAGGTCTGTAGGCTGTGCCACTGCAGATTTTGGAGATGAACACTGCTTTGGGAGACAAGGAGGATTTGAGTTGCAGAAGCACTTGGTAAAGGAAAAGAGAAGCTAATTAAGTTGTCAAATTTTCCCTTGAAGACAGAGTAATTAATTTGTCAGATTCTCTCTCTCAGAACACGTGAATACAGCAGAGTCTTGCAAAACAAAGTGTCATTTTCCCCTAGTGTCGACACCCATTTTCTTTCTTCTTTTCATGTTCCAATTAGAAGGACTCTCCAATTAGGCCATGATTCACAAACACTGCACACCATGGCTGAGGAACATTTTGCAATATTGTATGTATGTCTAGATATAACACTGTAACACACCATACTCTTCTTTGCATTGACATTTAGATAGATAATGAATGCCAGAATCATAAATAATTTTATATTTAGATGAATCATTTTAAAGATTTAATTAACTTTTGAAAAAGTTTAAAAAGAGCTTTATTTAAGTACATCTGATTTTAAAAATTGATATTGGTTACATATAATTTTACATTGCCTTAACTTTAATAGATAATTTAATCTATTTTTTAAAAATTTAATCTATTTTTGAAGAAAAAGAACTTTTTGGAAAATTTAGGAAAACTAACTAAAATTTTTCATTGACATGTTTGAAGAAAATAGATTCAAATTTTCTTTACATTGAATACAATTCTGTTTTGTTTTTAAATTCCTTATATCATTACTGATAATAGAAGACAAATGATGTATAAACATTTAACATATGATATTTTTTAAAATTTTTATTTATTTTATTTTTATTTTTGGCTGCGTTGGGTCTTTGTTGCTGCACGTGGGCTTTCTCTAGTTGCGGCGAGCAGGGGCTACTCTTCATTGCAGTGAGTGCTCATTGTGGTGGCTTCTCTTGTTGTGGAGCAAAGGATCTAGGTGTGCAAGCTTCAGTAGTTGCAGCATGCGGGCTCAGTAGTTGTGGCTCACGGGCTTAGTTACTCCGCGGCATGTGGGACCTTCCCGAACCAGGGCTTGAACCTGTGTCCCCTGCATTGGCAGGAGGATTCTTAACCACTGTGCCACCACGGAAGCCCTAACATATGATTTTAAAAAAATAAAATAAAGAGAATTAGGAAAGTAGAAAGGGGCAGGATTGGTGGTGAAGTGAAGAGTGGGGGCTTTGCATGTTCAATAAACCAGAGCTATTTGGAGATATGGGCTCACACAATAATTTTTTTAAAATGGAAATATACTTGATACACAATATTATGTTAGTTTCAGGTGTATTACATAGAGATTTGACATTTACGTACATTATGAAGTGATCACCACGATAAGTCTATTAACCATCTGTCTCCATGCAAAGTTATTACAATATTATGAACCGTATTCCTTACACTGTATGTTACATCCCTGTGGCTCATTTATTTTATGACTGGAGGTTTGTACCTCTTAATCCCCTTCACCTATTTCACCTCCCCCTCCCCACGTTTGTTCTCTGTATCTTTTCATTTTATTTTTAAAAAATTTTATTTTTATTTATTTTTACTTTTTTGTGGGGGCAAAGAACAATGAGTTTTATTTTGGACATGCTCTCCTTCCTTCCCTGGGTGTCCCTGCCTCTTCTGATCTCAGGTCCAAGCTGTTTTTTTTTTTTAATATCTTTATTGGAGTATAATTGCTTTACAATGTTGTTCTTGTTTTATTTTTAAGATTCCACATAGAAGTGAGATCATATGTCGTTTGTCTTTCTCTGTCTGACTTACTTCACTGAGCATGATACCCTCTAGATCAATCCATTTGTAGCAAATGGCAAGTTCATTTTTTATGGCTAATATTCCATCATAGATATATACCACAAATTCTTTACCAATTGGAAATTTAGATTCCTTCCATATCTTGGCTATTGTAAATAATGCTGCAATAAACATTGATGTACATATATCTTTTTGAGTTAGTGTTTTTGTTTTCTTCATGTAAATACCCAGAAGTGAAATTGCTGGATCATATGGTAGTTCTAGTTTTAATTTTTTGAGGAACCTCTATACTGTTTTGCATAGTAGCTGAACCAATTTACATTCCCATCAACAGTGCACAGGGGTTTCCTTTTCTCTACATCCTGGCCAACACTTGCTTTTTCTTATCTTTTTGATAATAGTCATTCTGGCAGGTGTGAGGTGATATCTCGTTGTTTTTGATTTGCATTTCCCCAATGATTAGTGATGTGGAGCATCTTTTCATGTGTCTGTTGGCTATCTGTCTTCTATGGAAAAATATGTATTCAGGTCTTCTGCCCATTTTTTAATCAGTTTTTTTAAAAATTAAGTTTGTTTATTCAATATTGAGTTGTATGAGTTCTTTGTATATTTTGGATGTCAGCCCCTTATTGAATACATCATTTGCAAATATCTTCTCCCATTTAGTAGGCTGCCTTTTCATTTTGTTGATAGTTTCCTTTGCTGCTCAAAAGCGTTTTAGTTTGTTGTAGTCCCATTTATTTATTTTTGCTTTTATTTCCCTTGCCTGAGGAGACAGATACAAAAAAATTTTGCTAAGACCGATGTCAAAGAATGTAATGCTATGTTTTCTTCTAAGAGTTTTATGGTTTCAGGTCTTACATTTAAGTCTGATTCATTTTGAGTTTATTTTTGTGCATGGTGAAAGTAGTTCAATTAGATTCTTTTGCATGTAGCCGTTCAGTTTTCCCAACACCATTTACTGGAGAGGTTATCTTTCCCCCATTGTATATTCTTGCCTCCTTTGTCATAGAATAATTGAACATAAAAGTGTGAGTTTATTTCTGAACTCTGTTCTGTTCTACTGATCTATGTGTCTGTTTTGGGGCTAGAACCATAGCGTTTTGATCACTGTAGCTTTGTATGATAGCTTGAAGCCAGGGAGTGTGATATCTCCAGCTCTGTTCTTTCTCAAGATGGAGATGAATTACGGATGCAGGGATGTTTCAATATCTGTAAGTCAATCAACGTGATACCACAATAACAAACTGAAGAATAAAAATTGTATGGTCTTCTCAGTAGATGCTGAAAAGATGCTGATGAAATTCAACATTCATTTATGATAAAAATTCTCAACAATGTCAGGATAGAGAGGACACACTTCAACGTTACAAAGGCCATATATGATAAACCCCCAGCTAATATCATAATCTGGTGAAAAGCTGAAAGCTTTTCCTCTAAGAACTAACTCTCTGTTGAAATTCTCTCTGTGTTCATCCATTCTTCTCCTGAGTTTGGTGAGCATCTTTGTAATAATTTCTTTGAACTCTTTATTGGGTAGACTGCTTATCTCCACTTTGGTTAACTCCCTTTCTTTCTTTCTTTCTTTCTTCCTTCCTTCCTTCCTTCCTTCCTCCCTCCCTTTCTTTCTTTCTTCTTTTTAAAAATATTGCACTCCTTTCTTTTTTAAAGAAACATTTATTTATTTGGCCATGCCATGCAGCTTGTGGGACCTTAATTCCCCGACCAGGGATTGAACCTGGGCCCCTGGTAGTGGAAGCACAGTGTCCTAACCACTGGTCCACCAGGGAATTCCCTGTTTAGTTTTTTTTCTGAGGCTATGTCTTGTTACTTTGTTTGAAGCATATTTCTGTCTCCTCATTTTTCCCTGTTCTGTGTTTATTTCTATGTGTTAGGTAGGTCAGTTATGTTTCCCAATCTCGGATGGGAGGGCTTATGTAGGAGATGTTCTCTGGGGCCCAGCAGCATGCTCCCCTCTGGTCACCAGACGTATATGCTCTAGGGGTGCGTCCTGTGTGGCTTGTGTGCCCGCTTCTCTTGGGGTGGGGTGGGCTGACTACTGTAGGTGTGCTGGTAGGCAGGGCTGGCTCCTGGCCTGGTTGGCTGTGAGACCAGGCCACATGCAATGGCTATGGGGTCACTGGAAGGCAGGGTAGGCTTCCTACATGGTTAGCTTTGTGGCCCACGGGGTCCTGGGGCTGGGGCTGGCCCCCTGGAGGGCAGAGCCGGGTCTCCAGCACTAACAGGCTAGAGGGAAGGTTCGGAAATTGTGTTTGCCAGCACTGGTGTTATCATGGTAGAGTGAGCGCCCCCAGATGGCTGCCACCAACATCTATGTCCCCTGGGGGAGTCCCAGGTTCCTCCTGCCTCTCCAGGAGGCTCTTAAAGGTCAGCAAGTGTCTGACCCAGGCTCCTCTCAAGCTACCACCTCTGCACTGGGTCTCGGAGCGTGTGAGATTTTGTATGCACCCTTTAAGGGTGGATTATCTGTTTGATGTAGTCCTCCAGTTCTCCTGGACATAAGCCCTGCTGGATTTCCAAGCCAGATGTTCTGGGGGCTCCTATTCCCAGTGCAGGGCTGGGGAACCCAGGTGGGGCTTGGCCCCCTCACTCCTGGGGGAAGACCTCTGAGATTGCAATGCTCCTCCTTGTGTGGGTTGCCAACTCAGGGGTGTGGGTCCAAACTATACTGTGTCTCTGTCCCTCCTAACATCTCATTGTGGTGTGGTTCCTTTTTTATGTCTTTAATTGTGGAAAATCTTTTCTGCTAGTCTTCAGGTCATTCTCATAGAAAGCTGCTCTGTAAGTCATGTAATTTTGGCATACACTGATTTGTTGAGATCTTAGTAAGTTGCAAGATCTTTTCAGTGGTTTGAGTGTCTGAAGCAGAACTGACCAACAGAAACAGAAAGCAAGTCACATATGTAATTTAAAATTTTATAGTAGCTACATTAAGAAAGTAAAAAGAAACAAGTGAAATCAATTCTAATAATGTATTTTATTTAACTTATCAAATAGTGACTACAAATGATCATTAATGAGTTAATGAATTTTTCATCCTTAGTCTTAGAAATCTGGTGTGTATTTCACACAGAGAGCACTTCTTCACATGGACTGGCCACATTGTGGACGCTCAGTGGACATGTGGCCATGGCGATCAGGGTGGACAGTGTGGGTCTGGGGCCTCATTTGGAATTCTGTGTCTGAGGAGCCTTAGAGATTTATGACCCTCTGAAACCGGGATCCCATGAATGTAGTTCTCCCTGGCTTTCCTCCTGGGCTGCATGGTCAGTTAGCTCTCCTTTATGGCTGGCACGAAGTCAAATCCACAAGATGTGAGTGGCCACCCTGAATTTATTTCTCAGAGGATTTGCAGCTCCTACGAAGTAACAGACCAGGGGACCCGGAGTCCCAACCACAGAGGAGGTAAAAATGTATCCCGAAACCCTTGGCCCACAGATTTTTGCTGACAGACGTTTCTCTATATCCCAGTAATGGCTATATGGGAGCCAAAAATTGGAAACACCTCATTTTCACAATGAGGTTGGTTATCTCAAAAAGATAACATCCTGAAAGTGGGTCTTTAGCATCCTTTTGAGTTGGAGAAAACAGTGTTTTTGAAGTGACATTCCAGAACTAATCTTCTGGTTCTGAAGAAAATGAACATTTTCACAGTCAAAGAAGGTGTCAGGAATTTGAATTTCGAACTTGACTGCTTAGGAATAAAGATCAGAATTTCAACTAGGAATGTGCCCAATCCATCTGTATCTCTCAGCATTTGCTGTGACCACTTTCTTTTTATACATTTAAATCTTCCTTCCCTACTTTTACTCACGTTCTGCTGAATGATAATATTCCCTGGAGCCTGATTTAGAAATAAATGGAATGGTTACCAGCTAGCCTTTGGAGTCAGATAGATTTTTTTTTTTTTTTTGTAGTGGGATGATCATGGCAAGGTATTTCCTCATGGCCAGGAAATAGATAAAAAGATATTTTCTCATATGTAAAGTGGACAATAATCATAGTTCTTATCTCCTAAGTTTTCATGAGGATTAAAAGAAATAATACACATAATGCATTTAGAACAGTTACTGCCCATATCAAATTAAATAAATGTTGACTGCTATTAAAATCTCTTGAGCACTGGCATCTAACTCGTTGACTAACTGTAGGCTGATGTGAATCTACTTCTTTATATATGAAATTGGTTGATTCCTAAGTGAAAATCTTGACATCCTGACAATTTGATTCTCTCCCATTTGTATGGAGGCTGGGGGGGTAACACAGAGTGAACCAGCTCAAGGTTCACCACGTTTTGCCATGTATTTATTTTTTCCTCTCCATTTGCTTTCTCCTCCTTTTCTGTTCTTCACTATTATCCTCTCACTTTCTTTCTCTTTTCTTCTTGGTTATAACTTAGGGATGTTGGTGCCCTGAATGGGCACGGCTTCACCTCCCAGGGCAATGGCTGGAGATGACCCTCTTAAGCGCTGCCTTTGCATGTTTGTTTATTTTCTTGTAGATGATGTCCATGCAGTAATCCTGAGATGAGAGCTGAACCCTTCGATCAATCCACTGGGCTCAGTGTGGGTTTTCCAGAAATAGTCTCTGATGATGGACTACATGATAATAATTGAAGACAGAAACGCTCTATTTATAAAGTTGGTGCAGGGCTTGCCCATCCCATCATGCTGGGAAATGGCTTGGCCCCCAGCCTCTTGGTGAGGCAGTGTAGATGCTCCTCCACAGGGACACCTGTGGCAAGTGTGACAGGGGACGGTGGAGTGGCTGCTCTGGGAAGAGAAACAGTGGGAAAGGACATCTAGACAAGTCATCTCAGTGAGACCACAGGTGGTTGGGAGGCTGACAAGTGGCACAGGCAAGAGGGCTGGGGATACTGAGGCCCAATGGGGACCAGAAGATCAAAGCCAAGCATGCGGATGGGACTCAAAGGCCAAATGTCAGGCTGCAGCCGAGTGTGAGGGAGCCCTAGGGAACAGAGGTCAAGGGGAGCTGGTGGTCAGAAGTCAGGAGTGTAACTAGACGTCAACCCTTCATCAGCCGTTTCCTTAGACAGGTGGCCTCCATCCTGCTTCCTGCTGGGCAAGGTGCTGCTTGCCACGTGGCAGATCAGGGCATGGGGGTGGGTGGAGGTATCGGATTGACTGGTAGAGGATTGGGTGAGGGCAGAGTTTGACATTTTGGTGAAAGAACTGGTATTAGATGTGGTTATAGACTGAATGTTTGTGTCCCCCCAGAATTCGTATGTTGAAGCCTCTAACCCCTTGGTCTGATTGTATTTGAAGATAAGATCTTTATGGAGGTAATTAAGGTTAAGTGAGGGTATAAGGGTGGGGGGCTGATCTGATAGGATTAGTGTCCTTATAAGAAGAGAAAGATCTCTCTGTCTCTCTCTCCTCCATGTAAGCACATAGCCAGGAGGCAGCCATCTGCAAGTCAAGAACAGGACTCTCACCAGATCCCATCATGCTGCCGTCCTGATCTCAGACTTCCAGGCTCCAGAGCTGTGAGCAATACATTTTTGCTGTTTATAAGCCATCCAGTCTATGGTATTTTGTTATGGCAGCCCTAGCCCTAGGCTAAGACAGATGTAAGGTTTAGTTTTGGGGTGCATGTAGAGAAGGGAAAGACCATGCACTTGGAGACTCAGGCAGTGAGGGCCAGCTCTCACAGAGGTCCGGTCAAGACTGGTATCTCCAGGAAGGGTATTTAGAAAAGCAAGATAGGGTCCCAGCACCTCAGAGATTTGGGAGACCACCAAAGGCAAAACAAAATCTCGCCCCAAAGGAACTGAGTTCTCAGCATTGGAGCACAAGATACAAACAGCACAAGAGGAGGGAAAACTTGGGTCACTCACCGAGGCTGGTCACAGCTCTTTAAACTTGAACTAGAGGGCCTGAGTGGGAAGGGTAAGAGGGGAGAGGGTAAAGTGCACCCAGATACAGGGAAAGTAGGGTATGGAGGTTGAGGGTGAGCAAGGCCTGACAGCCAACATTTTTGCCTATAGATGAGGGAAGCACATAGGAAGGGCGTAAGAGAGAGAAGCTCAGATCTGTGAATGGCTGGATCCTTCCCTTCATTCATGTTTTGTTCAAATATCTCTTGATCATTGTTTGATAATATATAGTATCTGACTATGTGTATATATGTATAATACAATTATAATATATGTATATGATATGTATGTATATATACACACATACAATGTACAGATGTATATATGTGTAGATACATATGTAGTGTTTATATAGAGTTATTTATTAATACATACATATTTCCCCAGCAGAAGGCCTCTGGTCTGGGCTCGGAGAACACTGTGGTCAGCGGATTAGTCCTAGTATGGGAGGGAGAAGCTGGCTGATAGCATCCTGTTGGATTTACAGGACTGGGGTCTGTTACTTTTTCTTTCTTTTTTTTTTTTTTTTTGGTAAAACATTATTTAATTAAAGAAAAATCACAAGATTATGTTCCCTTAAAGTTTCCATCTTTTATATCAACAAAACAGATTAATGCTCACTGTTAAAAAAAAATCAAATACTATAAACGTATAGAGTATAAATCATCAGCAATCACAATCTCTATAGATAACACTACCCTTAACATTTAGGAATCTCTACATAAAATCTTATATAGATCATACTTGCATTTTAAAAGTCAACATTAATATGCACATCTTTCCAAATCAGTTAAACAACTTTCTGCCATTAATTTTAATGGTTGCATATTTTTCTACTGTATGGACTGTAAAAAAATTCATAAACAGAAACCTCAATTAAATAGATTTGGGAGACTAGAATGGGGAGCTCTCATACCCAGCAACCGTAGCAGAACCCAACAGAAAAAAGAAAGACTCCTCTTATTTCCTGGCAAGGACTCAACCAATGGAAAGTCATGGATTCTCTGTTTATGATAGCACTCCCATTTTCCTTTTCTTCTCTATAAAAGCCTTCTCCTTCCCTTGCCGTGTGGGGACTTGCACATGGCCCACCGTGGTTGCAGACCTGAATTGCAATTTTCTGCTGATCCCGAATAAATCCAACTTTGCCGGAGAAATATCTGGCAGTCTATTTGTTGTAGGCCAACAGGATATAAATGGCCATTTAATCAATGCTCATTCAAGGGGCATTATAGCATCTTACTTCTTTCCTTTTAGCTATTATAAACAATAGCATCGCCATGACTATTTATATGCATACAACTCTATACAGCTGCCTGATTAATATGTGTGGGTTACTGTATGTAAGAATCTTTTGAGGATAAATTCTGAAAAAGAAGTCAATATTGTTGAGTTAAAGTATAAGCATTTCTAAAAATTTAGATTTCATTTTTTCTGAGGGAGTAAAGTATAGCTTATTTTTAGTATTTTACTATCACTTTTAAAAAGAAAAAATCCATCACAGTGACCATGTTATTCACTTTCAAAGAAAGTGCAGGATTTAGGAAAATACCAATCCAATCACATCTTACTGGGCTTAAATTCCAGTTCTGCCACCTATTAACTGTATAACATGGGCAAGTTACTTAATCTGTCTTTGCCTTAGTTGTCTCAGCTATAAAACAGAGATAATAATAGCATCTATTTCATAGGGTTGTTAGGAGGGTTAACTATTACTATGATTACCCTGATACTGCTGGTTTCTTCTCTCATTTGTCATTCTATATGATCACAAATATGACGTTAAAAATTCATTCAAAAAGGATAAGCTGCTATAGGGCTTCCCTTGTGGCGCAGTGGTTGAGAGTCCGCCTGCCGATGCAGGGGACACGGGTTCGTGGCCCGGTCCGGGAAGATCCCACATGCCGTGGAGCGGCTGGGCCCGTGAACCATGGCCGCTGAGCCTGCGCGTCCAGAGCCTGTGCTCCGCAACGGGAGAGGCCACAGCACTGAGGCCCGCGTACCGCACAAAAAAAAAAAAAAAAAAAAAAGGATAGGCTGCAATAAAGCTACAAGAAGAATTTTCATGACTCAATTTAAGCCTCCCCCCAACTTGCTTCACTTATTTTTTTGAAAACTTCATATGTTAACAGTTCCTTGAAATGGAGCACAGAGCTTTCAAACATTAAAACAACTATCAAAATAATTGTATAATAAAAATTTCTGGAGGCCATGAGATTGCTATTTCTAATATCAGGACATTACATAAACAACACATACCACAAAAAAAGTAAGCGTTAAGGGACAGTTTTCTTAAACAGATTAAGTTTAAGAGGTTTTTTAAAAGTATCAGACTCCCCTTTACCAGGGAGTGTCTTTTGGAAAACATGTTCAACTTGTAGAACTTTTGGAAAAGAAGATGTAATGTTTCGATAACTGTGCAGTCAACAGTGAATATGACACACCCGATCTTAAAGGTTAGACGAATAGCTATATAATATAAAGCATTACTGCATTTCAAACTGTCAGACTGACAATGTAACAATGCGAACAAGCCCAATGTCAATTAGTACTTTCATTAAATGAGAATAGATACCTCATGGTAAAGTCTTGTGTCATTCATCCTAATAAGCACCCCATCAATTCTCAAGAAAAACCACAACAGCAAGAAAAAGCTAGAAGGCGTTACTCTAATTTTCACACTCAGGCTTGAAACTCCATGAAGTTCATCCTCAAACAGGAGAACTTCTTCAAAAAACTGAATCTGTTCTCTGGCTTTCAGTTTCTCTGCATCTATATGATCTGTTGTAGGTACAACCTTTAGCTTAAGTGGTTCTCCAAGTAATGTTCCCTTATAATCTGTGTATAGGTCCAATCATACGGTTTAATAACTTCCTTAGAGTGCTACCCTCCGTCCTGCTTTCCTGCCACTCTTCGGCACAGGCTAGTTTAAGCATTCCTTGGTAGTTGTTCACACATCTTAATGCATCTGTAGCATTGAACTCAATCCCAAAGCCGGAGACATGCTGGACTCTTAAAACGTTGTCTCCAAACATCATTTCAGGGAAAGATGGCGTATGCAATTCATCAGCTAACTTCTCCGCATCCGCTGACTTCACGATGTGGGTCTTGGACGCCGTCACCTTCCAGGGCCCGAAGGAGAAGTCCTGGTGGCCGCTCTGGAAGCCGTGGATCATCATGGCCGCGGCGGGGCCCGTGTGGGCCACACGGAACAGGCTGGAGCATTGGCGGCAGTGGCAGCGGCGGCCGACCGGGTCTGTTACTTCTTAAAGGTCAGAGGGGGGACTTGGTATTCTCAGAGCCCTCATGTTCCCTGGCTGCTCTCCTAAAAATCTGGGCTGGGGGAGGTGCTGGGAGGGCCTGACCTCCATGCAGAGGGTGCCTGTATGCACAGGTCGCCCCAAGTCCATCTTTTCTCCCAGAGATTGAGCAGGATTCCTTGGTCTGGAAAGTCTCTGCCCGGCCATAGGGTCCCGCTTTCTCTGGGATCCTCCTGTCTGTGTGTCCAGGCCACGCTTCTGCTCCAGTTCTTGGTCCTCTCTCTGATGATACTGAAACTGAGCTCCTGTTGGGCTCCTGGGCATGGAAGCCTTTCAGACGCTTGTTAATCAGGGAAGGGAGGGTGTGCAGAGATAAGGGAGGAGCAGTCCAGAGAAACAACAGCATAGCTTTGGGGGCAGGGCCCTGGTTCCATCTCAGCTGACACACATAACAATATCTCTGAGCTCTTCTGCAGAGCTAAAATCCCCAACAAACGGAAGGTGTTAACTACTTGATGAAGCATTCTTCATTCCAGAGAGAAGTCATGGTTTGACAGCCTCGAGAACCAGAGAATCTCATCAGGAGACCACCTGAGGCCAGATTAAAGGAGCGCAGGCCCTGCACTGACCTTGATGCTTATCAGCAGCCTGGCGGCCCTTGAACCACTGCTGTAAAACTCCTCACCAAATCCTCCTGGGTTGGGACACAGTTTTGAGAGGCACGAGCCTGCTGTGCCCCTCTTTGCTTGGCAAAGCAATAAAGCTATTCTTTTCTACTTCACCCAACACTCTGTCTCCAAGATTCAGTTCGGCACCGGTGCACAGAGGCCGAGTTTTCTGCATCAATATTGCCGAGCTGAGTTTATTGTGAGCCCACCACGCGCTGGCCTCCGAGCACGCTATGCGTATCGGGGCGTTTAATTCTTGTAGCCACTCAAGGGGCAGCTCCTGATACCTCCATCTTTCCACTGAGGAGAAGCCTGGGACAGAGAGGTGCAGTGCCCTGGCCGAGGCTGTGCAGGTAGCCCAGTCTGTGCCCTTGGCACAGGCAGGATGGAGAAGCAGCCAGGCCCACGGCCCCTGTTGCTCAGCCCCTCCTGCCACCTCTCATCCCTGCTTTGTTCTCTGCCTCACTTTATGGGGACCAGGGATCTGCCTTCAGACTAAGTGGCTGCAGGGGGGATGATGAAGGGAGCAGAGATCATCAAATGGTCCCTTGGCTCTGAAGGGACGGAGGGAGACCTTAAGACAGTGAGTCCTTAATTTCTGTTGGAGTCATAAATAGGAATCACAAAGGAGGCATTGTCTTATGGCTCAAACTGGAATAACCTTAGTTGAACTGTGTGCGTGTGTGTGTGCGTGCGTGCGTGCGTGTGTGTGTGCGCGCGCGCGCGTGCGCGTGCTAATGCTTTCCATTAGCAGACACAGTGTATGAGCTGCTTTGTGCTGGGAGAGCCAGACTCTGCCACAGGCTGTGGAGTAGCTCACAGGCACAAGCACCACTGAGGAACTTTTGTCCGTTTTGGGAAATAAGACTTGGTTTGAATCCAGCTTGACCCTGTACTTGCAGTGGAAATGTGGACAGGAGATTCAAGCACTCTAAGCTTTAGTTTTCTTATCTGGAAAATGACGATGAATACAATCTAGGGATGCTTTGAAGAGGGCTTGATCTGTGGCTGTAGAGCTCAGAGCCCCGTCCTGGCGCATGGCAGGTGACCACAGTGGACATCTGTAGTATCTGCCTGCCCAGAATGCATTCCCCCATCTATACTCCATCTGAATCCCCCTTTGGAACTCCCGCTCCCCTGCCTTCTGACACAGAGGTGGGTGAATGACTGGGCTGGCCAATCAGAGTCACAGAATCTGGTCCAGGGCTGGGCATGTGACCTAATCCAGGACAAATAACACTCAATCCCGAGACTTTCGCTGGAATGACTTGGACAGAGAAGGACTTGGGCAGAGATGAACTTGGCCAGGAGCTTCTGGTGGCCATCTGGGACCCACATAAATAGAGCTTTCCTGAGAACAAAGCTGACAGGCGAGAGAAGAGAGTTGGATGGATATAAATCCAACCAAAGAAAAAGAGACGAGCCTGATGGCATCCTTGGGTCCAGGATCCAGCTGTGCTGCAGTTAAGATGTGCCTCTGCGTTTCCCAGGGACACAAACCAACAAACTCCCATTTACTAGGTCAGCCCCTCACAGTGGAATGTGTCTTTGTCGAGTCAGTGCTCAGTACTATTGACAGGAGGACAGGGGTGCTCAGAGAATCCCTTCCCCACACCCCGCCCTCTGCACCTCTTCCATCTGGCTGTTCTTGAGTTATATCCTTTTATAATAAACCATTAATCTAGTAAATAAAATGTTTCTCTGAATTCTGTGAGCTGCTCTAGCAAATGAATTGAACCCAAGGAGGGGATTGTTGGAACCTCCCATCTGTAATCTGTTGGTCAGAAGCACAGGTGACAACCTGGACTTATGATTGGCATCGGAGGGGGGCGGGAGGGGGGCAGTCTTGTAGGGCTGAGCCCTTAACATGTGGAATCTGATGCATCGCCAGGTAGATAGTGTCAGAATTGAGTTGAATTGTAGGACACCCTACTGGTGCTGGAGCATTTCTTGTTGGTGTGGAAAAATACACACACACATATTGGAATTGGGTGCAGAACCCTTAGTAGCCAAGCTTGATCTGTTAAATGAAGCAACTCAGTCCAGTCTTAGTGTAATAGGGAAGAACAAATCTGCCTCCATATTAGAGCCGTTTCTTTTACTTTAACCTTTGTATTTCATTGCTTTTGCTTTGAATTAAGAATGTTGCCTCTAGCCTGAAATATACAGGAGAGCCCATTCTCAAGGCTCTGACCTTTAAGGGGATAACATTTTCCCATTCACATAGAGATAAGAAGTTGCAGAACAGAGAATAACATTTGTCTTGTTTTAGGTTTACCCGGACCAAGGAGTCCTGCACCAAGAAGTTGGTAACGATCAACCCCGGCCTTGCCTTTAAAAGTGCCTTGCTGAATCTCTTCGGGGAGTTCGGGGTATTTTGGGGCATGAGCCACCCATTCTTGCGTGGCCCTGCAGTAAACCCCTCCCTGCTCCAAACTCCGATGTTTCTGTTTGTTTAGATTCACCGCGCGTCGGGCCAGTGAGCCCGCATTGGGTAACATTTGTCCATCATTGATGCCTTGGATAGCCCTGGTCAAAATTTCTTTTTCTGGTCTCGTTTTCCCATCTGTAAAAGAGGTGGTTGTTCTAGGGAAATATCCAGGGCCTTTCAGGTGAAACATTCTTGCCTCAGTCGGGGGAATTTACGGCCCCAGTTACAGGCAGTGGAAATTATTCTGGCCGTGTCTCTAAAGACCTATTCTCTTCCTCCTTCTATCTGTCAGCGTCCGCCCCCCTCTTCTGCTTCCCTTTGCCTGCTGCCATGCACGTAGCCAAAGGGGTCACCAGCGCTGAGTGGGCAGGACATGACAATTCCGTTGCCCATCCTTGATTAGCATGGCTGTGTCTCTTAATCCAGATGCTAGGCAGAGTATGTTTGATGGCTGGTCAGCCAGCAGGTTGGTTGGAGCTGTGTCAGGGATGACTGCAGCTTGAACCAGCGAAGTCTGGAAAGTGACATCCTTTGGTTCACTGCCTGCTTGGCGGGGATGGAGAACAGGACGTGGGGGGGCCACCCAGGCCGGGCCGACAAAGTGACTGACGTGTCCGTTACAGTGCCAGGCTTTCATGCTGGAGTGACCCGGACCTTGCTGTTGCCATTGTTTATTTGTTTGGCCCGTGGAGACTGTGCAAACCAAATGGCATGACACCCGCGTCAGGGCTTCTCATGCCGATCGTGACAGCCATGGGAAGGACTGGAGAGAAAAGGATTCTGGGGACAGACAGTTCGAGATGGAGAAGGCCTATTCCCCCCTCACTAATGACTAATTGATTCAGTGATCCAGAAACTCCAAAAGTAAAGCCATTAGTCACAATGTTGTCAGGGAGAAAAAGAAAGAAAAAGCCGTGCGTATCATTTCGGAGCTGACTCCCCACAAGTGCCCATTCTGCGCGCCTGAGTGCCTGGGCCAAGCTGCCTGGTGTAATTATTGTTTGCCCTGCATGGGATTAAGGCAGGCACACGACCAGCGCCCCCGAGCGTTAGCCAAGGGCCAGTGCCCCGCCGAGGGAGCATGGGGGGAAGGACCGGCCCTCCTGGCAGTGGGCTGGCTCCTGTCTGGTCGAACCATTATCCCGTCAGCTTTGAGGGCTGCTGAGTACAGCCGCCAACAGTGGGGGAGAAAGAGCCCCAAAGTCACTTCTAGGACATCTCTAGGTTGAGAGGGAGAAAGAGAAGAAAATGTTAAAACAGGAATGGTGGGGCTCCAGCCATACCCCCCTACTTGGGGGTGGGAGCCTTTGTCCTTTACTCGCTTGTCACCCCTAGGAGACTATAACTTCACAGAGGACAAGGCTCTTGTTTTCACTTTGCAATACCAGTAACAATAACAAAAACAATGTTACACTAAGTACTAGATAAATATGTGTGCAATGAATGAAGAAATTGACAGGCCATTTTTTCTCTTTTCTAAGGCACTGCTATGGCTGAACACTGAATTACCTTCCTTCTGGTTTCCAACGGCAGGCAGGGTTCGCTGTTGGCAAAATGTGAAACCTCATCCTCTCCTTTTCCTGTGCCTTACTTCTTTTCTGAGTGGTCATTCCAGACTTAGGAGCAAGACCAAAGAATGGATAAAACAAAATAAAACTTTGGATCTCAACAGAGATGGTTGTGAATCCTGGCTCCACCAAATGCTCTGTTGAGTGAGTTAACCTCGCTGAGCTTCAGTTTCCCCACCTATTTAATAAGAATAACAGACACTGCTATAGCGAGCCATGATGAAGATTTGGTGGTGAGGGTCTGGTGGCTTGGCCCATACACGTGGTATATGGGTGCTGGGCTCAGAGAGGAACCCACCACGTGGAAGTTCCTACCTTCCTTCCCTCTGACACCCCCATTTTTCTCTCTGTTTCCCTCTGGGCTTCAGGAGCACATGCTAGGGTCCTGGTTCTGGGAAGATGAAAGGTCACAAAAATGAAATTCTGCAAAATTGCAAAACTCAGCTGTCTGAACTTTAGTCATGTAAAATTTCACACACAAAGCTTGGGAGCTGTTCATTTAATCCAATTCAGTTCAGTTCCACAAACGTGGACCCCACGCCCCTGAACCTGGCACGGAGCTGGACTGGGGATGCAGAATTCCCAACTCAGGATGCTCACATTCAGGTACTGGCATAAGGGAGAGATATTTAAGTGAACAGTTTGAAGCCTGGTCCCCTTGAGTGCAACAGAGAAGTCTGTACGGAGCCCCACGGGGCACAGGGAAACCGTTGCCGAAATTCGGCCTCTGTACGCTGGTGCCGGATTAAATCTTGGAGACAGAGTTTTGGGTGAAGTGGAAAGAAATAGCTTTGCCAGGCAAAGGGGGCCACAGCAGGCTAATCCCTCCGGACTGTGTCCCTCCCTGGAGGAGGTAGTGAGGTGTCTTATAGTGTTCAAGGAACAGGGCGTGGTCAGCTCGTGGACATTCTTCTGATTGGCTGGTGGTGAGGTCATTGGGAGTCAGCATCATCAACCTTCTGGTCCCAGCTGGTCCGGGGTCAACGTGCTTGTGGGCAGCACGCAGTTAACTTCTCTCACCTGGTGGGGGGGGGGTTCAGTATCTGCAAAACACTCAAAGGACGTGGCTCAGAATATGATATGTAGCCCTTGAGGAGGAACTAAAGGTCCTTGACTTTGTTTAATGGCTAGAGTATTATTATATTGTCTTGCTTGACTGTTTTCCTTCCTTTCTGCATTTTCTCCGTTCTCTGGTTAAATTTGCCCTTTGACTAGTTTTTCTATAGACAAAAAGCAGGCAGAGATGGGTGGAGGTCTATTCTGGGAAGGCCCCATAGGGTCCTGCTCAGTTATAAAACTAGGGTGGGTGGAAGGGCAAGTGTCTGGGTGAGGCTTCTTAGAGGAAGTAATGAATAAAGTGACTTGGGAGGATGAATACGTGTGTGCCTGGGAGGGAAGAAGGTGGGAAAGGCTTTTTCAGCACAAGAACTAGGCAGTGAAAGAGACAGAGAGACGGTGCTTCTTGTTGAAAGGACTGGAGAATAATTTCATAGCATTATATGCAGAATTGTTGGATTGTTCTCCAAAATGTACCTAGCTTTAGGACAATTTGAGAACACCGTGGGCCAGAATGTAAAGCCTCTTGAATGATTTGAGCCTCTGCTAACTTAGAAGTCATTAATCCCACCCCCGCCCACAAGCATCGCCAGTGGATGATGCTGGGATAAGGTTTACATAATTTTGCAAATCTTTTCCCCTACCCCCTTTTTTCCCCACAGATAGTATTGCAGGGTGATCCATTCTTTTATTCAAAAACCATTTTGTGATGGCTGTTGGGGTGTGCCAGGCTCTGTGTATGTGTTGGTTCCGCAGAGCAGAAACCCATAAATATTCTCCTTAGTGCAGCGGGAGAGTAGATGTTTATGATGCTTATTACAGATGTATTACGATGTTTAGTACAGATAATTATGATGCCAGTGGCACATGCTAGAACAGGGGGGCCCAGAGGGCTGGACACTAGTCTACTCTAGTGGTACCCACAAGACTGAGCAGAATCTTCAGTCCTTGGTGGAAATGTCTTTCTACGTGATTAAATGCAATTTGTATGCTAACTGCCTTACCTACTCACAAAAACAGTTTTTGGAAAAAGGAGGTGAGGAGGTTTCAGTGGGTGAGTGGGAGGTACCGTTTCTTAGGTGCAGACAGTGGGGGCCTCTTACAGCTAGGATTTTATTTAATGGTAAACAAGAGACTCAGAGAGGTGAAGTGGCTTGCCCAAGGTCACACAACCAGGAAGTGTGCCAGCCAGGTTTCAGTCTAGCTTGCACTGTCTGAGGCTGGAACCACTAGCCCCATGTGGCCAGTGAGCAGTTGAACTGTAGCTAGTGTGATTGAACTAAACTTTTACTTTTGGAGGATTTAAATTAATTTAAATTAAAAATAAAAAACAGATCATTCCATTATTGAACTTGTATGTGAATCTACTCTTCCAGGTATAAATTTGAAAAACTATAAATACGGATCAAATATTTCTTTTTTTAAAATATTTAGTACCCAGTTATTTATTTATTTAGATTGAAAACTTTTGTTTAGAAAGAATTTTTAAACTTAATTGATTAATTAATTTGGTTGCGCCAGGTCTAAGTCGTGGCAAGTGAGCTCCTTAGTTGCAGTTCTTGGGCTCCTTAGCTGCGGCTCGCTGGCTCCTCAGTTGTGGCATGTGCACTCTTAGTTGCGGCATGCATGTGGGATCTAGTTCCCTGACCAGGGATCGAACCTGGGCCCCCTGCGTTGGGAGCGTGGAGTCTTAAACACTACGCCACCAGGGAAGTCCCATATTTAGGATTTTTAAAAAGTTGAACTATAGTTAATTTACAATGTTCTGAGGATCAAGTATTTCTGATGCAAATTTAGTGTCCCCATTGAGATGTCCCGTAAGTGTAAAATATACCCCACATTTTGGAGACATACTGGTTACATGTTGAAGTGATGATAATATTTTTAGATATATTGGATTAAATAAAAACTATTTTAAAGATTCATGTCATCTGTTTCTTTTCAGTTTCTTAATGTGGCTATTGGAAATCTTAAAGTATGTGACTTGAATTCTATTTCTCTTGGACAGTGCTGTTCTAGGTCAGAGTTTTAAATAAATGAATGAATGTTGTTAACTCATCAGGATTCCTGTATGTAGAACAAGATAGTAATAAAACACACTCCAAAACCTTTCTGATTTCTCTATGTTAGCTGACCTGGCTAGCCCTCAAGCCATCGGAATTGGGGAGGCCTTTATTGTACACAGAAGGATAACACCACTTTACGTGGTACTTTTCAGACAGGCTTGTACAAGGCCAGGGGTCTATGGCATCAAATGTAGAACAAATTAGCGGGGTGGTCAGACTGGGAGGTGGGCAGGAAGAAAGGGAAATTGATGATGGCTCTTGTTGTGGTCCTTGAGATAGGTTTTGGCAGCAGCTTTCAAAAACCAGACACTTCAAGCCCGCATACACACAAAGCCCAAATCCAAAGCCTTGCGGCCCCGCAGCTCTGAGAGCATAACTGATTCCATAAACAATTTAGGGTTTGCTATTCCAGCTGATTTGAGGGGTTTTATTTTTGTCTGAGTCTCTTGTTAGTCTTTATTTTTTGTCTGGGTCTTTATTTCTGTCTGACTTTTCCATTACTACTCTATTTGTGAAGCTCAGATTCAATATTTGAAGTCTGAATTTTCCTTTCATACCAAACTTTAGTGACAGAATAATGCAGATGGATTTGAGAGGAGAGAGGGAAATGAGAGGAGATACACTTTGAAGTCAATGAAGCAAACACCAATAATATTGGGTGAGCGTTGACTTATTTTGATAATTTGGGGGAAAAAAGAACTGTGGTTGGTATTCTGGTTTCTTTTCGAGGCTGTTTTTAGTACTTTTCTGAGGTGCTTGCCTCTACAGCATTATTAAAGCTATTGCTCAGGATTTTAATGTCTGCACTTTAATGGTGTTTTTCTTCTGAGGGTGGGGCAGGGAGGAGGGAGAGAGAGAGAGAGGAAGAGTGTGGTGCATTAATCTTGAAGTAAAGATGACTTTAGACCCTTAGCATTTGGCTGATTTAATAATTTGTGGTTTCAAATATTTACTTTCAAATTACCCTGAAAGGACCCTTCATACACAGTGAATGGTCATTTTCAGAAGCAAACTGTGAATACAGGGTCGTGTGAAGCTAGCCTGGAGGAGCTCGTGAGTGAACCCAGACAAACCCATGGCAGCCCTGCTCTCTTTGGTCTTGGTGTTTTTGGAGGACGTAATAAACTTCACTGAGGGTTTAAAAAGTCAAGTAACATTGCTAATTATTAGAGAAATGCAAATCAAAACTCCAGTGAAGTACCACCCCATGTGGGTCAGAATGGCCATCCTTAAAAAGTTTGCAAATAACAAATGCTGGAGAGGGTGTGGAGAAAAAGGAACCCTCCTACACTGTTGGTGGGAATGTAAATTGGTGCAGCCTCTATGGAGAACAGTATGGAGGTTCCTCAAAAAACTCAAATTAGAGCTGCCATATGATCCTGCAATCCCACTCCTGGGCATATATCTGGAGAAAACTATAATTTGAAAAGATACATGTACCCCAATGTTCATAGCAGCACTATTAACAATAGCTAAGACATGGAAGCAACCTAAATGTCCATCGACAGATGAATGGATAAAGAAGATGTGGTACATATATACAATGGAATATTACTCAGGTAAAAAACAATGCAATAATGCCATTTGCAGCAACATGGATGGACCCAGAGATTATCATACTAAGTGAAGAAATACCATATGATATCACTTATATGTGGAATCTAAAATATGATACAAATGAACTTATTTATGAAACAGAAACAGACTCACAGACATAGAAATAAGACTTGTGGTTGCCAAGGGCAGGGGGGATGGACTGAGAGTTTGGGGTTAGCAGATGCAACCTATTATATAGAGAATGGATAAACAACAAGGTCCTACTGCAGAGCACAGGGAACTATATTCAATATCCTGTGATAAACCATAATGGAAAAGAATATGAAAAAGAACATATATATATGTATAACTGAATGACTTTGCTGTACACCAGAAACTAACACAACATTGTAAATCAACTATACGTCAATAAAATAAAATAAAAAAAAAAAAGCCACTTAGTGTTTTAACTGCACTTTGTGCATTTGATGGGAACATTGCGTGCTGTGAGTGTTCAGAAATTTGGGGATCACCAACGTCTGTGGAGACCCTTGTGAACATCAACATCATTTCGAATTGGAAATTCTGGGAACCTCTGGACTGACAGTGTTGCCGAGACAACTCCTTACTTATTTGTCTATCTATGTATTTATTTTTTTAAATTGAAGTATAGTTGGTTTGCAATATTGTATTAGTTTCAGGTATGTAACACAGTGATTCACTATTTTTATAAATTATGCCTTATTTAAAGTTATTATAAAATAATGGCTATATTTCTCTGTGCTGTACAGTATACCCTTGCTGCTTCTCTGTTTTATACAGTGTAGTTTGTATCTCTTAATCCGGTAGCCCATCTTGCCCCTCCTCGCTTCCTTGCCATTTGCAACAAATGGATCTAGAAAGCATTATGCTGAGTGAAATAAGTCAGACAGAGAAAGACAAATATTCTATGTTGTCACTTATACGTGGAATCTAAAAAATAAAACACACGGATATATACGTTGACGAAAAATTAATCCATCTAAGAAAGAATTGGAAAATTCTTCCGAGCCAAATTTGAGGATTATAACCTGGGAAGAGCATCTCAGAAAGCTCTGAGAACTGTGCCACTCATTAGAAGTCAAGATACAGTTTATATAAGTGTTTTGAGACAGAGGGCTGTACATCAAACGATGTATTATTGACAGTTTACATAATCCAGATCTAAGCATCATCCCGGTGGGTCATGAGACTTCTTACAAGATCCAGAAGAAATGTTATCTTTAAGGAGTTGTCTTGTTGGTGCTGGGAGAACGTTGCTCTTTATGGCTGAGCAGGTATTTCTGCTGATGGGAGAGGTTTGGTTGATGCATAATGTGGATACAACGGTACACAGTGAGGAGGCCAAAGAGCAGAGAAGAATGTTTATGTTTAAATTTTTCTTGTTTTGTCATAAAATATGAATTTGATTTCACATGTCTAACAAAATGCTACAAGTTTTGCATTGCTTCTCTAGAAGAATCCAGAGAAACTGTTGGCCAAATGCAGGGAAGGCAATGCCAGCGGGTGAAAACAGAACTGGGCGGGCTGTAAGGGGATGATCACATGCTGGGTTGGATGTGGGTGGTCAAAGCCTCCGTCAAGCTTCTTTCTGCTGTTCTGGTCCTTCCCCCCTGTGTCCGGTGGGGTGTGTGGCTGGGTGCTGCCTTTCCTGGGCTGGTCTTAACTAAATGTGTGCAAACTCTCTTCTGTCTCCTGGCCATTCCTCCTATGGGTTTACCTTTGTCATAGCGATGATGGAGCTACTTGCTGCTCTGTAAACCTGCATAGTTCAGCCCACGCAGACCTTCCCCACCCTGCTTATTCCTTTGTTCAATTTGCTTCCTCATTCATCCCTTTATTCAACAAACATTTTATTGATTTCCTACGGTGTGCCAGATCATTCTGAGCATGGAGAGACATCTAAGACATTTCTTGCCATGTCTAGCTCTGAGGTTCACGTATTCACTCAATAAATAATGTAAAAAATTCAGTAGATGTATACTGAGCATGTACTGTGGTGCTAGGCCCTGTGCAAGGCCTCGGGGTTCTCCACTGAGTGTATATTAGGTTTTCCCACCTCCTTCTTCTTTTCCCAACTCCTCAGCCATTGTGTGTGTGTGTGTGTGTGTGTGTGTGTGTGTGTTTTGGCTGCACCTCGAAGCATGTGGGATCTTATTTTCCTGACCAGGGATCAAACTCTCGCCCCCTGCAGTGGAAGCAGCGAGTCTTAACCACTGGACCACCAGGGAAGTCCCCACTGTGTTCTTTTAATAGCTCCCAGGACATCAATTAGTTGGCTTGTCTTTATTTATTCTTTATTTTTTAGTTCACAGTAGCTTTATTTTTAAAATTTATTTATATTTTTATATATATTTATATATATAAAATGTAATATATAAATATATAAAAAATATATATTTATATATATAAAATTTATATTATATATTTATATATATAAAATTTATATATATATTTATTTATATATTTATATATATTATAAAACATATTTATTTATATTTAAAATTTATTTCTTAATCAAAGTATAGTTGATTTACAATGTTGTGTTTGTTTCAGGTGTACAGCATAGTGATTCATATATATATATATGTGTGTGTGTATATATATGTATATATATAATATTCTGAAAAGGAATATATATTCTTTTCCCTTATAGTTTATTACAAAATATTGAGTATAGTTCCCTGTGCTATACAGTAGGTCCTTGTTGGTTATCTATTTTGTATACAGTAGTGTGTATATGTTGATCCCAACCTCTTAATTTATCCCTCGCCCCCTTTCCCCTTTGGAAACCATAAGTTTGTTTTCTATGTCTGTGGATCTAGTTACTTTTTTTAAAATTTCTTTTTTTTGTTTTTAATTTTTTTGGCCATGCCACGTGGTATGTGGGATCTTAGCTCCCCGACCTGGGATCTAACCCATGTCCCCTGCAATGGAAGCAAACAGTCCTAACCACTGGACTGCCAGGGAATTCCCTCTATTTCTGTTCTGTAAATAAGTTCATTTGTATCTTATTTTTCAGATTCCACATATAAGTGATATCATATGATATTTGTCTTTCTTTGTCTGGCTTACTTCACTTAGTATGATAATCTCTGGGTTCATCCATGTTGCTGCAAATGGCATTATTTCATTGTTTTTTATGGCTGAGTAGTATTCCATTGTATATATGTACTACATCTTCTTTATCCATTCATCTGAGTTGACTCTTCTTTAATATTATTGTCTTTAATTTACATTCTTTTAAAAGGTTTGATTAGAAAGATACATTGCAGTTCAAACCCATAAAAAATAATAAAAGTGAAAAACAATGAAAAGGAATGAAATTAGAGGAATAGTTCTTACCCAAACTACATCCATGGGGCTCAGATAGTTTTCTAGAGATGGACCAAAACTGTAGCTCTGTGTTTTTCTGAGGGCCAACGCAAGAGGGAAACACAATCATTGACCCTGTCAGCTTTACAGGATTTATGGAACTCCATGAGGACAGTCATTAACCAGGTGCCAAGGAGAGGCACAGACCCCCGGCACAAATGTCTCCCGTAGGTTCTGCTGAGAGGTCCTGGGGTCCTCACTCCAGGGACCACACCATCAAAGCCATCATCCTAAGAATACAGGGAGGAGTGTCTTTTGCAGGACCATCTGTCTTGCATCCCTTATGTTGGCTGAGGACACGCCATCTAAGCTCAGTTCAATAAAAGCAAATTGACATGGTACCAAATCAAGGACCCCCAGGTATAAAGGAGGCTGCTTTTGCACTTACTCTGAAGGTAATATACGAGCATATGGGAAACAGGAGAGATCTGAACACAGATGCCCTCAGGGTGTGGCAGGTAGTAACTGTGTCTGTGCCTCGTGTGTGACAACAGGGAGTGATGGGTAAGGACATTCTGGTCGTACTCCAATCTCATACTCTTCACAAAATACTGTAAAGGCCATCCTAAATACCCTTGAGGACCAACCTCAGCCTGTTTGTGGGTTCTGATCTAGAAAAGTAAGTGCACTGAAATTAGTCAGGCAAGTGTCCCTAAATATTGTTTTCTATAGCTGAGCTATTGATAAATATTGGGCAGAATGAATTCTTGCTCTTTGATGAGTACTGAGAAATCAGTGGGCACATGCAGCATTCTGACTGATAAGTCCTTGAAATAAATGTCACATACTGGGATCACATATTATGCCCTGGCGTTACAACTGAGATAAAATATAATCTCTGCTTCCATGAAGCTTCAAGACGTAAATGCAATAAATGCATAAAATGGAGGGTGATATATGCATAAGTACGTACCAGGGATGCAAAGAGGAGGGGGAGGCTGGCATCGAACTAGTGTGTCTGGAGGTCAGTGGGTCAGGAAATCAGAGGGTCAGAGGGTCAGGGATCAGGAAAGGTTTCATATAGGAAGAAGGCGGGATGCAGCTGGGTCACTGTGAAGTAAACATCCACTGCTCCATAATTTGTTTCTAGTTGCCGCCCTGGGTGCCAAGAAGGTGTGATGTGATTGAGGAAAAGCCACTGGGTGGCTACCCAGGGCTCCTCCGTGTCAACCCTGCTTGAAGCGGGGGAGGGGCCTCTGCGGTCCTGGGTGAGGCTTTGGGTGGACTGAGGGTAGGGAACCTTGCGGTCCACTAAACTGAATTAATTCCCTGCTCGCGTCTGGGAGATTCTCCAACAGACGGGTCAGTGACCACTTTCCATAATCGAAGCTGGAGATGCAGATTCTCATGCTTCCTCCCTCCCTCACGCCTGGGCAGGACGTGGGACGTAGGGTATTGTCAGTCAGGAGGTGGCCCAGGCTCTGATTGGCAAGTAGGGACCCCAAAGTCCCATCCGGCAGTGGGCGGAGGGGGGTGGGGCTATGGGTGATGTGGGCGGGGCCAGCCCAAGCTGCACAGTCTCCGAGTGGTTCTCTGTCCCCTCCTCAGTGTTGGTCAGTCATCCTATATACCTTTTTTTTTTTTTTTTCCAAATGGGTTGCAAAATTCATTCAAAAAGTTGATAAAAGTGCTGCAGTTTGGAAAGGTGTTTTACAATATTCCAACAAAACAAGTGAGAGATTATAAACTAATTGGGAGATGTATGAACTGTGTCATTTTTGACAACTTTAAATTTATTAAATAAAAGAAAATTCAGATGAGACAACAGTGAATACAAAAATATGATAAAAATGAGCTATGAAAGAAATAGATTTTTTTCTGACACCAAGAAGCCACTGGATCCAAACTCAATAACTTTTAGTAAATAAGCTCTCTGCCTAAAGTAGTGAGGGTCAGTTTCTGTCTGTTACAGCCAAGAACCATGGCTGATAGAGTCTCCTTCTTTGTGTAGAGGTTACGGTTGAATGGAAAGAAACTCAGTTTTCTCATTGTTAAATGGGCCTGATAAATAGTACCCACTTTAGGACAGGGTTGGGAAGATTAAGTGAGATCATATCTGGAAAGCTTGGGATGTGATTGTCCTATAGTAAATAATGCATGTTAACTATTATAAGTATTAACTTCTGAGTTGTAGTTTTACATTTAATCAACAAATATTCAAAAAAGCCATTTTACCTCTTTGGCCTCACATCTCTGATAAATGGAAATAATACCTGCTCCATCTAATTCATGATTAATGGGAATGCCCAACAAATTATGACATGGGAAAATACTTTGCAAAAGTATACAATTACATATGAATATAATACATTTCTATTAATTTTATTAAGCTCATCACCTGATTCCTCTACCCACCCTGATTCTTGGAGACCCTCAGCTCGTACTCATTTTATGTGATGGGTTAGTTGTGCTGAGAGGGAGAGAAGGAAAGACAGTCCAGAAAAATAATAGAAAAATTTAAAATCTTATGAAATTTAAAGTTTCACAGTGCTTTATTGTGCCTGTGAAGCCAAAAGGAAATCTAATATCCCATCTTGATCTAGACTTGCCCTGTTTTATGTGTCAAAAGTAGTTAGAGGGCTTCCCTGGTGGCGCAGTGGTTGAGAGTCTGCCTGCCGATGCAGGGGACGCAGGTTCGTGCCCCGGTCCGGGAGGATCCCCCATGCCGCGGAGCGGCTGGGTCCGTGAGCCATGGCTGCTGAGCCTGCGCGTCCGGAGCCTGTGCTCCGCCGCAACGGGAGAGGCCACAACAGTGAGAGGCCCGCGTACCGCAAAACAAACAAACAAACAAAAAAGTAGTTAGAACACTTAAATCCCCTACCACCCCGAGAGGGATGTGAGCAAAATTTTGAAGCTTGTCCATGTACCTCTCTCCCTCATTTCTTTTCATGGTCTTTTCTTTTCTTTCTTTAAAAAAATTTTTTTTTATTGGGGTATAGTGATTTACAATGTTGTGTTAGTTTCAGGTGTACAGTAAAGTGAATCAGTTATACAGATACCTATCTGTAAGGTCGGATCTTAACAAACGGCACCGCGAAACAGAGGAAAGCTTCAAGTGAGCTTTACTAGGGAGCGCTCCCGGGAGAGGTTCACTGGTCCGAGAGAAAGGGGCCAGAGAAGTCGCACCCGGGCGAGGGTTGGTCAAGATTTTATAGGGGAAGAAGGGAAAGGGGTGTGGTGAATCTGGGAGGGCGCAGGGCATTCCTTATTTGGTGGTCTTTTCGGGTATCCTGGGGGACCGTTAGTCCCGCCCCTCGAAAGGCGGGAAGGCTGGGCCGGGTTCAAAGTCCTCAGGTCAGTTCCTGGAACTGGGTAGTCCGGAAAGTCTCCAGGTCAGTTTCTGGAACTGGGTGGTCCGGAGAGTTTCGGTCTGATGCAACCTGTGAATCTTATTGTGTTCCCCTGCCTCGGGCCAGTTGGCCTTACACTATCCCCACTCTTTGTTTTTCACCGTCTTTTCTTACCAGCCATGTGCCCAGCTCTAGAAATAGTTGTTAGCTTTTTCCGGTTGAGTTAGTTTCAAGATGTGCCCATGTAAGAAAGTTACCTTCAAGCTCAGAGGGCACATTGGAAGGCAATTAGGGCATCGCCAGGAGGTCGTGTCTGAGCTGGCGATTGGCCAGGGCACGAGGGGTCATTCCAGGGAGAGGGGACAGCTTGAGCTGAATACGGAGGTGTGAAGCCGGGGCCAGTCCTGGGAATAGAACTTACCGATGGAGACTTGCCAGGGGTTAAGTCGGACAAGGAGTGGGGGAGGGGCGATGAAGATGGCGGTGGAAGCAGAGTTCAGATAGTGCGAGGAAGGCGCTTACTTTTGAGGGTGATGGGGTCTCAGAGGAGTGCTGCGGTCACTTCTGTGTTCTAGAAAGAGTGACCCGCAGCATGGAGGATGCGCTGGAGGGGAGATCACGGGAAGCAGGAGGACGATAGGAGGCTGGTGCTCTCCTCCAGATTGCAGAGGGTGGAGGCTGGCAGCTGGGCGTGGCAGGGGAGCAGAGAGGCGGTGAAAGGTGTTTCAAGGTTATGCTGTTTGTGACTTCTTTTATAAAGTCTTCCCTACCTCAGAGTTAAAGGATAGCCTGTATTTATTTATTTATTTTTTCTGAAAGTTTAACATTTTGCTTTTCACATTTAGGTCTTTAATTCTTCTGGTTTTATTTTTGGGCAGTTTGAGACAGAAATCAGATTTCACTGTTTTCCTTTAAATTATCAAATGTCCCATCTGCTCAATACTATGTAACAACCTAAATGGGAAAAGAATTTGAAAAAGGATACACGTATACGTATAACTGAATCAGTTTGCCATTGTACCCCGGAAACACAACATCGTTAATCAACTATACTCCAATATAAAATAAAAAGCTGAAAAAAAAAAAAAAAAAAGAAAGATAGGGCCCTATCTCCCAGTCTCTGTGGGAGGGTAGGAGCCTAAGTTTTTCAATAAAGGCCAATTTGCAAGTGATAGCTTAATCGTATTGACCAACCTCATCCCAATGTCCTCCAATACTTTTCCACTAGCTCATTCCAGTGCTTAAAACTCCTTATTAGTTAAAACTCTCCTGCCTGTCATTTCCATGGAGTTGAGTTCAGTCTCTCTTGACTGTTTCAATAGTCTTGACCTCCACTGCAATACTCTTTTTTTTTTTTTTTAGATGTTGGGGGTAGGATTTTTAATTAATTAATTAATTTATTTTTGCTGTGTTGGGTCTTCGTTTCTGTGCGAGGGCTCTCTCTAGTTGCGGCGAGCGGGGGCCACTTTTCATTGCGGTGCGCGGGCCTCTCACTATCGCGGCCTCTCTTGTTGCAGAGCACAGGCTCCAGACGCGCAGGCTCAGTAGTTGTGGCTCACGGACCTAGTTGCTCCACGGCATGTGGGATCCTCCCAAACCAGGGCTGGAACCCGTGTCCCCTGCGTTAGCAGGCAGACTCTCAACCACTGCGCCACCAGGGAAGCCCTACTGCAATACTCTTGAATAAAATTTTCCTTGCCTGTTTAAAAAAAAAAAAAAAAAAAGCCTTTAATCCTACAATGTTACTCCCACAAAATCAAGTGATTCACATGGCAGAAGTCTTTTTGCCTTCTTCAAAGTACCGAATTCTAAAAAGAATAGATACATGTATATGTATAACTGAATCACTTTGCTGTACACCTGAAACTAACACATTGTTAATCAACTCTACTCCAACATTAAATAAAACATTTAAAAAAGTTAGCAAATGTTCCAGCACCACATATCGAGTGGTCAGTCCTTTCCCTGTTGATTTGCAAAGCCAGCTCTGTCCTAGGTCAAGTGTACACAGGCTTGCCTTCCCCATCCACCGTGCTGTAGTTGAAGAAACCGAGCCCTCCAGGAGGCCAGGAGGTTGCTCAGTCCCAGAGGAGGTGGCGGCAGGATGGAGCAGCAGAGTCGCATGGTCTGAGGTCCGTGGATTTCCCAACCACAGCAGCGAGAAGGGCACACGCACTCTGCTGGTATTTTCTTCCTGTCTTTCTCTTTTTTCCTCCCTTTCCCCTTCTCTCAACTTGTCTTCCTTCTTTCCTTCCCTTCTTTTTCTCTTTTATCCCAGTTAGGCTTATGCTTCAGGGTTGAGACCTATTTGCAGGCATGACATAGCCATCAGAACACAGCTAGTCTTCAAGCGAATGTTTTATCAAAAATATGGCTGGGTAGGTTACCTTTCCTCTTCATGAGGAGGGGCTGGCGGGGCTGACCTCTCTTCCATCTAGAAGAGATAGATGTTTGGGGCTATTAAAATCTACAGTTTGCCTTGGCTTCAGGTGATTCATGGCTACTAATCCCTGTGGATATATTTTTATTTTCTTGGATATACTGGATGTGCAGGTGGTATATATTGGAAAAGCCTGTTGTTTATTGACACGAGCCCAGTCAAGACTCTGATTAATCTCAAAAATAAACAGAGAAAAGTGGAAGGTCACACTCCGGATCAAGAGCTCTGATCATAGCCCCGATCCTTGAGTTATTTATCTCGTTGAGAGAAATCTTCCCAGCGGAGGTGTCAGGAGATGGATAGAGATGAACATGTGAAGTGTGTGCAGCACTCCTCTTGCCCTCTCTTCTCAACCTTTACTGTCCTTGCTGCTCAAACGCACATCCTCTAACTCAGCATTTTGGGGAGAAATTCAACATTTTCTTTTAGGACTCTCTTGTCATATAGATTGTTTCCAGTTGCTTGGAGACATTTTGTCCCTTCCCCTATACCCTTGAGGAACCCAGAGGCACACTTTCTAGGTTCCCCTGTGACCCCAAAGGATAGGATGTGCCTGGTGAGGTTCCTGTGATGGATTCAGGACCGTCTGCTGGGGATGTTCAGGGTGGTGTCTCATAGTCGCTGGTATCAGCAGGAGAGAAGTGCTGACTGTGGGGTGGTGCCGTCTCATGTGTGCTGAGACTGTGCGTGAGTGGATGGAGTGATGGAGGGAACATGAGACAGGAAGTTGTGTTTTGAGCTTGAAGGTTGGGTGACCTCCATCACCCAGGTCAGATGCTCACCCCTCCTCCTCTCATGCGGCATTTGGGCTCTGTCACTTTTGCCCCCTGGTGTCCCGCTGCTCCCTTCTCTTCCTCCATTAGGTGGAGTTCAGGATTTGAAGTAGAGTTAATTTACAATTTGTGTTAGTTTCAAGGGTACAGCACAGTGATTCAATTACACATATACATATATCTACATTCTTTTTCAGACTCTTTTCCATTATAGGTTATTATAAGATATTGAGTAGAGTTCCCTGTGCTGTACAGCAGGGCCTTGTTGTTTATCTATTTTATATACAGTCGTGTGTATCTGTTAACCCCAAACTCTTACACATTGCCTTTTTTTTTTAAACATCTTTATTGGAGTATAATTGCTTTACAATGGTGTGTTAGTTTCTGCTTTATAACAAAGTGAATCAGTTATACATATACATATATTGCCATATCTCCTCCCTCTTGCGTCTCCCTCCCACCCTCCCTATCCCACCCCTCTAGGTAGTCACAAAGCACCGAGCTGATCTCCCTGTGCTATGTGCCTACTTCCCACTAGCTAGCTATTTTACGTTTGGTAGTGTATATATGTCCATGCCTCTCTCTCGCTTTGTCACAGCTTACCCTTCCCCCTCCCCATATCCTCAAGTCCATGCTCTAGTAGGTCTGTGTCTTTATTCCCGTCTTACCCCTAGGTACTTCATGACCTTTTTTTTTTTCCCTTAGATTCCATATATATGTGTTAGCATACGGTATTTGTTTTTCTCTTTCTGACTTACTTCTGGAGGTTGGAAGGAAATTTCTCGCCAATTTCCCTGGCTCCTGTCTCTCTGACAATTCACCTGCCACACTGGCTGCCAGAGTAAACTTGAAAAAAAAAACACCAAGTGAATCGTATTACTTCTTTCGTTCAAACCCTTCCTGAAAACGGGCTGATCTCTTGAGTTGGAGATGACCAAGAAGTTGCACATGTTACTCCCGTTCACATCCTCTGACCTGAACTTGGCTCAGAGGGAAGCTGGGAAGTGTGGGGCTTCCCTATGCAGACACATGCCAGCAGCAGTGCTGCAGCTGGAGAAGGACACGATGCATTTGGTGGGCAGCTATCTGTCTCTGCCACAACACTGGTCTCCTTGACACTCCATCATTCTTTGGTGATGTCCCTTGCGTAGGGGGCTCTCCTCCCTTTCCCCTCGGCTCCGTTTTGAGACCATCTCAATATCACTTCCTCCATGAAGCCCTCCTTGACTTCTACCAGGGGTCCAAGCCCCCCTCCCCTTGGCACCCTGATGGCATCCCTCACCTGAGCACAAACCCACTGCGCGCTAATTCTGTCTCCTGTCTTTTGCCTCCTGGCTGGAAGCTGTATCTTCTCCATCCTTTTATCTCCTGTTCAGAGCCTAGGGTGAGACACAAAATAGGGCATCAGTTGAGGGATTATGGGTAGATTGACACTGCAGTGTTGGGACCCCCTTAGCGATACTCATGACAAAATGTGTAAAACACTTAGAAATGGCAAAGGAAGGCTCGAAAAAGGCAGTCTTTATGATGACTTCTTGCCTTTTCCTGGTGCAGGCCTTCTGAAACCCGGTTGTGCATCTGAATCATCCGGGACAGTGTGAGAAAGGCAGTATATGGGGCCCCAACCCCAGAAATCCTGTTGAGTAGGTGAGAGTGAAGGCCTGGGATGTCTGTTGGCAACGGAGATCCCCGTGGAATGGTGCTCCAGCCTGTCCTGGGGGAGGGAGACGTGAATTGTAGGAGCCCAAGGGAAGATGAATTATACAGGGACCTTGCGCACCTTCCATCCAGAAATCAGGGTGGGGACTAAATCATTGCCTGCCTGTCTTCTTCCCTCCCAATCTCCCTCCCTCCCTCCTTCTCTCTCCCCCTCATCCTTCCCCCTTTTCCCCCCAGTGCTGATTTTCTTTATACTCAGTAGCTCAGGGCTGAGAAATTCTAATCAGAAATGTATCCACTTCTCCTGAAGCTTCTTAACTCCATCCAGTCCCCATGGATACAATCTGTGGTAATTACATGTGATGAATTGCTAATGCCTTTGTGATCCCTGCTTCAGCAGCCCCTGTGGGATTTGAGGGGGCACCAGGCGCCCCAGCTCTCAGCCCCCAAGGCTCTGTTGCTGAGAAAGCTGAGGGCTCCGAGCTGGTTGGAGAGCTGAGTCTCCCTGGAGTCTTCTGAGGACCCGCGAGGACCCTGCAGCTGGGGCTTCTCTTTTTCCTGTACTTCGAAGCCACTACGTCTTCCTACAAAGGGGGTAAATAGAGGATAAGTCCCTCAGTTTTCCCTGTGACCTCCCCCAGGGCCACCCCTGGAGCCTCCAGGGGAAATGGGTAACTTTAGTGATAAAATACATTTAGGAACTTATGGTAAAAAGCCAGACTGCCAGAATGTAAAGTCATTGTTTTCCTGAATCCTAAGTAACTGGAAGGGGTTCTGCACTCTAAGGCTGAAGTGGCCAGACAGGTAACCTACATGAGTGGATTGAAGACATTAGGGAGGAGTGAGGACTGTGGCAAAGTAGAAAGTGCTACTGAATCAAGTCTGGCTGCTCACCATTCAAAAATCAACATGAGAGAAAGAGAGAGAGAGAGAGAGAGAGTGTGAGAAAATGTCTTTTCATTTAAAATTTTTTTTTCCTTTCCACATATTTATTTACGTACAATTATACTTTTGGGAATTTACATAATAATTTACATGGGGAAATGTTCTGCAGAAGCTTTTGTCATCAATCCTTGTCAGAGCACTTTTTTTTGTTAATATTGGAGTAGAGTTGGTTAACAATGTTGTGTTAGTTTCATGTGTACAGCAGAGTGATTGAGTAATATGTATATAGGTATCTATTCTTTTTCAAATTCTTTTCCCATTTAGGTTGTTACCTAATATAGAGCAGAGTTCCCTGTGCTCTACAGTAGGTCCCTGTTGGTTATCCATTTTAAATATAGCAGTGTGTACATGTCAGTCCCAAACTCCCAATCTATCCTTCCCCCACACCCTTCCCCACTGGTAACTGCAGGTTCATTCTCTAAGTCTGTGAGTCTGTTTCTGTGTTGTAAATAAGTTTACTTGTATCATGTTTTAAAATTTTATTATTTTATTTATTTATTTTCTCTATTTTTTGGGCTGTGTCGGGTCTTCGTTGCGGTGTGTGGGCTTCTCTCTAGTTGTGGCATGCGGGTCTTCTCTCTCTAGTTGTGGTGCGCGGGCTCCAGCATGTGTGAGCTCTGCAGTTTGCAGCACGCGGGTTCTTTCGTTGAGGTGCGTGAGCTCAGTAGTTGTGGCGCGTGGGCTTTGTTGCCCCACGGCATGTGGGATCTTAGTTCCCCGACCAGGGATCAAACCTGCGTCCCCTGCATTGGAAGGCAGATTCTTTACCACTGTATCACCAGGGAAGTCCCTCACTTGTATCATTTTTTTTTCAACATTCCGCATAAAAGCGATATACGATATTTATCTTTCTCTGTCTGACTTACTTCACTTAGTATGATAATCTCCAGGTCCATACCTGTTGCTGCAAATGGCATGGTTTCATTCTTTTTAATGGCTGAGTAGTATTCTTATGTACCATAAGAAGATGTCTTTTTAAAATAAGAGATTTAGTTGTAAATGCTTGTCAAATGCAAACCAGGCAGCTAGTGCAGCTAATGCTCAGAAAGAAAGAAGACCAGGTCATGGCAAGTCAGATGTAAAAGGAGGGCTCTGTAGCTCCTGGAAGAGCCAGGAGGTCAGGGTGGGTACGGGCGGCAGGTGGCAGGAGCCTACGTGGATTTGGAGAGGAGCCAGAGACAGGACAATGGAATTCCACAGTTCATTTGAAAACAGGCATTCACCTGTTAAGTTGATTCCCGGCTGTTTTAACATATAGTGTTTTAATAGAAGATCTGAGGTACAGTAAGGCCAGCAGATCAGGGGATGGCTGCCGTTGAAAGACAGTTTGTTACTCATGGTTCCCAAGAGGATGGGCATGCTGCACCAGCAGGGCCACACAGGGAAGCACCAGGGTCAGCCAGGAGGGAGAGGAAGGGAGAGCAAAACACGGGCAGGAGACTTTATCATGATTTCCATGGGAAGAAACGGACGAGCAGGTCAGCAGGCTAAGGATTTGCTCGTTTGAACAACATCAGTGGGCTCCGGGGCAGAGGGGCTGTCACTAGTCATCGGGCACCTGGCCCTGGGGTATTCAGGGCAGGGGGATAGTAGCCCAGGTGTGAAAGTCCTGTGAGAGCCTGATAGAGGAGGTGGTGGGCTCTGGCTTGGTTGGCTTGTATTTGAAAAGTACACTCACAGATAAGTTGTTTATTATCTTTAGGAATTGGCCATCCCTAAGAGGGGCAGTCCTTCCAGAGTGGGCTGCAGATGTCAAACCATCAGAATACAGAAAATAAAAGACATGGTTAATATCTGGGCCTGGTCTGACTTCTTTTTTTTGTTTTTTTTTAATAGTTTTGTAAATTGAAGTATAGTTGATTTACAATGTTGTGTTAGTTTCTGCTGTACAGCAAAGTGACTCAGTTATACATATATATATACATTCTTTTTCATATTCTTTTCCATTATGGTTTATCACAGGATACTTAATATAGTTCCTTGTGGTCTACAATAGGACCTTATTGTTTATCCATTCTCTATATAATAGTTTGCATCTGCCCATCCCAAACTCCCAATCCATCGTTCCCCCCACTCCCCATTCCGGCAGCCACAAGTCTGTTCTCTATGTCTGTAAGTCTGTTTCTGTTTCATAGGTATGTTCATTTGTGTCGTACTTTAGATTCCACATATAAGTGATATTGCATGGTGTTTGTCTTTCTCTGACTTCACTTAGTATGATAAGTTCTAGGTGCATCCATGTTGCAGCAAATGGCATTATTTCATTCTTTTTCATGGGTGAGTAATATTCCATTGTGTGTGTGTGAGTGTGTGTGTGTGTATACACACACATATATACACACTCACACACATATATATGTGTATATATGTATATATATCTATATATCTATCTATCTCACTTCTTTATCCATTCCTCTATGGTCTGACTTCTCTCTAGTATATAGTATAATTGCAGTTTTATGATCTCAATCTATTTAAAGTTAATTTTTCCAGGACTTTTTTTTTTTTGAAAAGGCTGTATCATGAAGACCGCCCCCCCCCACCGCCCATGTCATTATTGTTCTTGGACTTAGCAAGGATCTGGATACATGGTAAGGGGGTGCGTGGCTTTGCTGTGACAATCGTCAGGTGCTGTGCTGTGCACATGGGCCCTCCTGGTGTCTGCAGTGCTTGTGACTAGAGCCTGTCCTTTGGCATAAGTACGGGTTGTTATGCTATAGCTCCACACCTAAGGAGGTGCCATTCATTTGGTAGGTTTGTATGTTTATTATAAATTTCCAGCAGATGGCAGTAAAGCGTCTTAATCTAACAAAGTCTACTAGGACAATTTTTCCGACAAGTGGAAATAAAGTGGTTCTAAGTTGCACATCGGTCCTGAAAGGGCCCACTGCCTAGCAGTCCTGGCCTCACAGGCCACCCTGCTTTATCTCACTCTGCAGGGGCTGCAATCACACCTCATCACCCGGCAATACACGGGCTTCTCAGCTTAGTTCCCAGGGAAGCTCCTTGTAGTTTTAAAGCAGTCTAACTTAAAAATATTAAAAAAAGTTTCTTTCACTTTTAAAAACTCTTTTCCATTGTGGTTTATTATGGGATATTGAATATAGTTCCCTGTGCTCTACAGTAGGACCTTGTTGGCTATCTATTTTATATATAGTGGCATGTATCTGTTAGTCCCAAACTCCTAATCTAGCCCTCCCCTACCTCCTTTCCCCTTTGGGAACCATAAGATTTTCCTCTATGTCTGTGAGTCTCTTTCCATTTTGTAAATAAGTTCGTTTGTATCTTTTTTTATATTACACATATAAGTGATATCATATGATATTTGTCTTTCTCTGACTTACTTCACTTAGTATGAAAACCTCTAGGACCGTCCATGTTGCTGCAAATGGCATTATTTCATTCTTTTTTATGGCTAATATTCCATTGTATATATGTACCACATCTTCTTTATCCATAATGGAAAAGACTATAAAAAAGAATGTATATATTCAATATGTGTATAACTAAGTCACTTTGCTGTACACCTGCAACTAACACAACATTGTAAATCAACTATACTTCAATTAAAAAAAATGATTTTCCCTCCATTTGTCCATCAGAAGAATTTATTTTTCTCATTGTGTCCTCAGCCACAGCTACGCTGGGAAGACCCATTCGACAAATACATTCTGTTCTTTAATAGATATATTTTTAAAGAAATGAATTTAGAATGGCTTTATATTTGTTTGTTCATCCATTTACTAATTCAGCCTCTATTTATTTGCAGCCTAAGATGTGCTGGAATCTGCCCTGGTCACTGGGGAGCCATGGAGAAGGTAGCTGCCCTTAGCAGATTTCAGGCTGCAAGAGGGCTTCATCAGAGTCTCAAGTATATAGCAGCAGAGGGTTGCATTTTTAGCAGCTACTTTTAAAACAAAATTATTTTTTATTGAAGTATAGTTGAATTACAGTGTTGTGTTAATTACTGCTATACAGCAAAGTGACTCAGTTATACATATATATACATTCTTTTCCATATACTTTTCCACTGTGGTTTATCACAGGATATTGAATATAGTTCCCTGTGCTATACAGTAGGACCTTGTTGTTTATCCATTCTATATATACTAGTTTGCATCTGCTGATTCCAAATTCCCAATCCAAACCTCTCCCACCTGCTTCCCCCTTGGCAACTACTAGTCTGTTCTCTATGTCTCTGATTCTATTTCTGTTTCATAGACAGGTTCATTTGTGTCATATTTTAGATTCCACATGTAAGTGATATCATATGGTATTTGTCTTTCTCTTTAGTAGCTACTTTTAATTTGCTTGACAAATGAATTTGCTAGACAAACTGCTGCAGAAATATCCCTGGGTAGAAATTACTCTATGCAAGAGAAAATACAGTTCTCCTTTCAAGCACTGGTCTGATACCACAGTTTTTGTTGAGAGCGCAGAAGGTGAGCAAAAGATGAGGGTGAACCTGACCTAAAGTAAATTTTGGTGAGGAGTCTCAGGGCTGTTTGGCCTCACCCACTCTGCTTTCCCATTACTGTGACTGTATGCATTCTCATGCTCGTTCTATAAAAGGATGGCAAAACTGTTGTGGAAACCGAAGATAAGATTGCTTTGGAGAGCTCTCATTTTGGTCTCCTGGTGGGTTGTAAGCAAACACATTCTTGGAAGCTGAACAATGAAACCCTGCTGTTTCAGGCCAGGAGGATTACACAGCTGCCAAGCTTGTGCTGCCCTGGGAGCCCCCGCAGTCTAGGGGTCTACAGGGATGTCCTGCATTGGGTGCGAATGCCAGAGCTGGGGAAATCACGTGCCCATCTGGGGCATGGTGAGGGCTCAGAGCATGCGCGGTACAGCAACAGAAGAGGGATTGATGCACAGGGCCAGATCGTCCCCCACCCTTTTCCTCCTAGACACACTGTGCGTGTTTTCCCACTTTAAAACTTAAGTAAACACCACCCATTTTAGTGTATAATTCTGAAAAATTTGAAAGAAGTATAGAGCTGAGTAGTCACAACCAGGATATGGGATAATTCTGCAACCCCCAAAGTTTCCCCATATCCCAGCTCCTGACAAACAGTGATCTATTGGATGTCCCTATATTTCTGTCTTTGCAAAAATGTCATATAAATGAAGTTGTACAGTACATACCCTTTTGAGTCTGCCTTCTTTCCCTTAGCATGATGCACTTGCCACTCATCCACGTTGTATCAGTAGTTTGTTCCTTTTTTATTGCTGTGTAGTATTCCACCATATGGTTGTAGCATAGTTTGCTTCTCCATTCACCCACTGAGAGACCTTTGGGCTGTTTTCCATTTTTGGCAGTTATGGAAAAGTTGCAATACACCTTTGTGTATAGGTTTTTGTGTGAACATAGATTTTCATTTCACTTCGGCAAATACCGAGGAGTGGGATATCTGGCTTGTATGATAAGTGTATGTTTAACTTCATGAAAGACAGAAATTGTCAGAATGGATAATAAAAGCAATTACCATAGATAAAAAGACACATTATATAATGACAAAAGGGTCAGTTCACCATGAAGATGTCCCAGATGAATAAGTACCTAACAACAGAACTTCAAAATACATGTCTTTTTATCTGTGGTTATTTTCTTTGCCCTGAAGTATGTTTTGATATTATTATAGCCATCCCAGTTTTCTTTATAGGAGTGTTTACGTGAAATACCTTTTCCTGTACTTTTGCTTTTAATTTACCTATATCTTTATATTTCAAGTCAGTTTCTTATGGGTAGCATGTAGTTTGGTCATTGTGTTTTTATTATCCATTCTGATAATTTCTATCTTTTATTTGATGTGTTTAGACCAGAGGTTGGCAAACTGTGACCTGTGGGACAACTCTGGCCTGCCTATGGATTTATGTATAGTTTATGGCTTTTTTCATGTTACAATGGCCTAGTAGACTGGTTGAAACAGAAAGTATATGGTCCAAAAAGCCAAAAATATTTATTGTCTGCCCCTTTTACAGAAAAACTTTGCTAACCCTTGGTTAAAACCATTTACATTTAATGTAATTATTGATATGTTTGGATATAGATTTACTATCTTATTATTTGTTTTCTGTTTGTTTCCTCTTTTTTTTTTTTGTTTCTCTGCTTGCCCTTTTCTGCTTTCTTTTGGGTTATTTGAATTTTTTTTTTTTTTTTTTTTTTGCTGTACGTGGGCCTCTCACTGTGTGGTCTCTTGCGTTGCGGAACACAGGCTCCAGACGCGCAGGCTCAGCAGCCATGGCTCACGGGCCCAGCTGCTTCGCGGCATGTGGGATCTTCCTGGACCGGGGCATGAACCCGTGTCCCCTGCTTCGGCAGGTGGACTCTCAACCACTGCGCCACCAGGGAAGCCCTGAATATTTTTTTTAATATTGTAGTTTATCTATTTTGTTTTTGACTATCCTTCTATCTACATATACATATACATACATATAAATATAAATATATATATATATATATTTGCTCCAGAGATTACAATATACATAGTTAACTTTTCAGAGTTTATTTAGCATCACTATTTTGTCACTTCAAATGGACTGCATTAATCTTACCACCATATAACTCCCTTTACCCTCCCTACTTTGTGTTATAGTTGTGTTATGTATTATATTTATTCACACTGAAAACTCATCAGATAATATTCAAATTTTTTTCATTCAACCCTGCAATGTGTTTTCAAGTACTCAAGAGGACAGAATAGTCTACTATATTTACCCCGATATTTATCATTTCTTTCTTTTTCTTCATTCTTGGTGCTCTAAGTTGACTTCTGGTAGCATTTCCCTTCTGCTTGAATAACTTCCTTCAGCAATTCAAAAATTTTTAGTTTAGGTGTAATTGGCATGTAACATATGTTAGTTTCAGGTGTACAACATCATGATTTGATATGTGTATATATTACGACATGATCACCATGATATGTCTAGTTAACATCTATCACTATACATAATTAAAAGCTTTTTTTTTCTTGTGATGAGAACTTGTAAGATCTATACTCTTAGCAACTTTCAAATATGCAGTACAGTATTATTACTAACTTTGGCCATCATGCTGTACATTACGTGCTGTGACTTATTTATTTTATAACCAGAAGCTTATACCTTTTGATCCCCTTCACCCATTTCCACCCCTGTAAACCCCATCGCTGGTGACCACCAATCTCTTCTCTATATGTATGAGCTCGGTTTTTATGTGTTTTGGGTTTTTTTTGGTTTCACTTATAAATGGGATCATACATGTCTTTTATCTGTATGACTTATTTCACTTAACATAATGCCCTCAAGTTCCATTCATGTTGTCACAAATGGCAAGATTTCTCTATTATGGCTGAATCATAACAATTCTTTTAAAGAAGTTCTGTTGGCAACTGATTCTCTCACTTTCCCTTTATCTTAAGATGTCTTTATTTCACCTTCATTCCTAAAGTATATTTTTATGTGTACAGAATTCTGGCTTGGCAGTTCTTTTATTTTCTCATGTTAAAAATGACTCTCTACTTCTCTGGCTTTCATGGATTCTGATGAGAAATTTGCAGTCATTTGAATATTATTCCCCCATAATTAACATGTCATTTTTCTCTATCTGCTTTCATATTTTTTTCTTAGTTTTAGTTTTAAAAAGTTTGATGATGATGTATTTGGACATGGATTCTTTTAGGTTTGCTGAGCTTCTTGAATCTGTGTATTTATGCCTTTTACCAAATTTGGAAAGTTTTCAGCCATTATTTCTTCATATATTTAACTACTTCTTGGAGCATTTTCTAATAGTTGTTTTAAAATCTGTGTCATCTTGGTGTTGGTGTCTGTTTGTCTTTCCCATGCAAATTGAGATTTCCCTGTTTTTTTTTTAATTGGAGTATATTTGCTTTATAATGTTGTGTTAGTTTCTACTGTACAGCCAAGTGAATCAGCTATACGTATACATATATCCCCTCTTTTTTGGATTTCCTTCCCATTTAGGTCACAACAGAACACTGAGTAGAGTTCCCTGTGCTATACAATAGGTTCTCATTAGTTGTCTTTTTCATACATAGTATCAGTAGCGTATATATGTCAATCCCAATCTCCCAATTCCTCCCATGCCCCCCTTCCCCCTTGGTATCCATATGTTTGATCTTTATGTCTTTGTCTCTGTTTCTGCTTTGCAGATAAGATCATCTGTACCATTTTTCTAGATTCCGCGTATATGTGTTAATATACGATATCTGTTTTTCTCTTTCTGACTTACTTCACTCTGTATGACAGTCTCTAGGTCCATGAACATCTCTACAACCTGGTTCTTTATATGCTGAGTAATTTTGGTTTATGGGCTTAGTGCTTTGAATTTTCTGTTATGAAATTCTGAGCTGTAATTAATCCTATGGAGAATTTTGCTAGTTTTATTTTAGGGGGCAAAAACCTGGTTGGATTTAGGCTGCAAGTGCTGACCAGGCTTCTGGGAAATGTGGTTTCAATTTCAGTTTCACCTTTGGAGGCTTTGTAGTGCAGTTCACATCTGTCCCATGTGTGCGCTGTGCACTTGCTGGTCTGGGATGGCAGTGGTGGTCTATTTCTTAACGCAGTCTCTAAGTCTTTGGTTTGCTAGTTAAGATCCTATACAGACATGTGCAGCTCAATTGTGGGCCTATCTTGAGCTTTCCTGGGCATTTCCCTCTTTGTACATCATCTCTCTGGTACATTCTGGTTCCCTGGGCCTCTTCTATATAGTCTTCTGGTCAGAAAGCTGTGGCTTTAGTCAGCAACTCTGCTGTGTACTTCCTATAACTGCCATTGCTCCTGGGATCAAGCAGTAGGACGACAGAGAGTGAAAAAGCAAAGGAGATTTTCCCCACCTTCTTGGGTCCCTAGCTCCTCTGATCAGAGAGGAGAGTTCTCTTATTGGAGAACTTTGGGTTCTTGTGTGACCTCGGTGCCATACCTGTGGCTGCCTCTGCTGCCATGAGATTCCCTTGTGGTTGGGACATGGGAGATTGGAGAATGAAAAAGAGAGGAAAAAAAGAAAAAAACCCTGGGAGATTCACCCCCACTCTCTCTGAGCATGAGAAGACCTATTTCCCACTCTTTCATCTAGGAGTAGAGGGCTTTGCCTGGCCCTCTCTCTGTCCATGTCCCAGTGTCCACCTCTAGACTTTTTGAGTGTAGTCTGGGGGAAACTAGAGGAAAAATAGGGAACTCACCACCAATGTGGTGGTATTTTGAATTCTGGTCTTCCCTAATTCCCCTGCTACTATTTAGTTTTTTACCGTCCTCACATAACTGCTCTGTGCATTCTGTTTAGGTTTTATAACTTTATTCAACAGAAGAGACATGGCTGAATGGGTTTGCTCCACCTTGCTCTGAACTGGAATGGGCACCATTGGCTTTTAACACCCTTATTGCATCATTTCATATGCATATGATTTAAAAGGATGAGGTAAACCTTTCCATAATAAGATGGAAAGATAATGACACATTGAAAAAAGAAACAAAGGGCACTTTATGTGTTATGTTCCCACTTATGCATAATTTGTCTGTATTTATGCATAGAAACTTTAGTGCTTTAGGATGCTTGCTGCTTCCAGTAAGACAATACCCAATCAAAAGTGCCTTGAACATTAGGGAAAATTTATTATGTTGCATAACAGAAAGTCTGAGCATGGTTGGTTCCAAGGTTGGTTAATTTGTCCACTCAAGAATGTCAGGGCTCTTAGTTTCCTGTTCAATAATCCTTCCGACTTCCTCTAAAGGTTATAAGATGACTACAGCCACCCCAGTCTTCCTTCCTTGTATGACAATGTTCAAAGTCAGGGAGAACCATCTCTTCTTTTGTTTGTCTTGTATGAAGAAGGGAAACTTTTCCTTAAAATAGCCTAGCATACTTCCCTTAAGCTAATTGACATGAATCATACTTGAGCTTAACCAGTCTCTAACACAAATAATGAAATTACCAGGTTGAACTATACTAGTCTGTATTTATCCCATGGAGCTGGGAAGGGAACTCTGAAATCTGCTGGGCTCCCAATGCCAAATCAAAATCAAATTTATCATCACAGGATAGAAAGAAGGGAAACTAAAGAAGACACAAATAAATGGAAAAATACCTTGTGTTCATGGATTAGAAGACTTAATATTGTTAAAATGTTCATACTCCCCAAGATGATCTACAGAGTCAATGCAATCCCTGTTAAGATTCCAGTGGCATTTTTTACAGAAATGGAAAAAACTATCCCGAAATTCATATGGAATCACAAAGGACCCCGAATAACAAAACAATTCTTGAGAAAGAAGAACAAACGTGGAGGCCTCAAACTTCCTGATTTAAAAACATAATTACAATTAAGAAACAATCTCACTTACAATTGCATCAAAAATAATAAAATACCTAGGAATAAATTTAACCAAGTTGGTGAAAGACATGTACACTGAAAACTATAGGAAGTTGATGAAAAAAATTAAAGAAAACATAAGTAAATAGAAACATGTCCTGTGTTCATGGATTGGAAGAATTAATATTGTTAAAATGTACATTCTACCTAAAGCAATCTACAGATTCAATGCAATCCCTATTAAATTTCAAATGGCATTTTTTACAGAAATAGAACAAACAATCCTAAAATTTGTACAGAACCACAAAAGACCCTGAATAACCAAAACATTTTTGAAAAAGAAGAACAAAGCAGGAAGCATCATGGTACCTGATTTCAAACTATATTACAAAACTATATTAATCAAAACAGTGTGGTACTGGCATAAAAAATGTTTTATAGCTCAATGGAACAGAATAGAGAGCCTATAAATGAAACCATGCATATATGGTCAATTGATTTACAACAAAGGAGCCAAGACTCTACAATGTGGAAAGAACAATCTCTTCAATAAATGATGCTGAGAAAACTGAACAGTCACATGCAACAAAATGAAACCAGAACACTTTCTTACACCATACACAAAAACTAACTTAAAATGGATTAAAACTTGAATGTAAGACCTGAAACTATAAAACTCCTAGAAGAAAATATAGGTGGTAAACTCCGTGGTATCAATTTTGGCAATGATCTTTTTAGATTGGACTCCCAAAGCAAAGGTAACAAAAGAAAAAAATAAACAAGTTGGACTACATCCAACTAAAAAGCCTCTGCTCAGCAGAGGAAACCATCAACAAAGTGAAAATCAAATGGGATAAAATATTTGCAAATCATATACCTGATAAAGGGTTAATATGCAAAATATATAAAGAACTCATACAACTCAATAGCAAGAAAACCCCAAACAATCCAATTTAAAAATAGGCAGATCTGAATACACATTTTTCCAAAGAAGACATACAAACGGCCAATATGTGATGAAAAGTTGCTCAACATCACTAATCATCAGCGACATGCAAATTAAAACCACAGTGAGACACCTCACCCCTGTTAGGATAGCCACTATTAAAAAAAAAGAAATTAATAAGTGTTGGTGAAGATGTGGAGAAACTGGAAGCCTTGTGCACTGTTGATAGGGGTGTAAAATGATGCAGCTACAATGGAGAATGGTGTGAAATTTCCACAAGAAAATTAAAAGTTGAATTATCATATGATCCAACAATCCCACTTCCAGGTATTTACCCATAACAATTGAAATCAGTATCCGGAAGAGATATCTACACTCCCATATTCACTGAAGCATTGTTCACAGTGGACAAGAAGTAGAAACAATCTAAATGTCAAACGTGGATGAATGGATGAACAAAAGGTAATATACAAGGGAACATTACTTAGCCATAAAAAAGAATGAAATCTTGTTATTTGCTACAACATGGATGAAACTTGAGAATTTTATGTTCAGTGAAAAAAGACAGTCACAGAAGGGCAAATACTGCATGATTCCACTTATATGAGGTGAATGGTGGTGACCTGGGACTGGAGTTGGGGCTGGGAAAAGGGGGAGATATTGTTCAACGGGTATAAAGTTACAGTCACAAAAGATGATTTAAGTTCTAGAGGTCTGCTGTACAATATTGTGGATACAGTTAACAATACTGTAATGTATACTTAAACTTTTTTAAGAGAATAGATTTCATGTTATGTGTTTTTTAATATGTGTGTGCATGCACACACACATGCATGATAAAAAAGAGTAGGAGTTTTCTTGGTGGGGCTAGTGGTGGACTCAAGGAGGGCTCATGTCAAGGGGTGCTTCCCAGAACTTATGCTGCCAATGTACTTGTCCCCATGGTGAGCCACAGCCAACCCCACACCTCTACAGGAGACCCTCCAGCACTAGTAGCCGTGCAACTGACAGGGTCTAGGTGCTCTGGCCGGGTGTCAGGCATGAGCCTCTGAGGTGGGAGAGCTGAGTTCGGGGCATTGGTCCACCAGAGACCTCCCAGCCTCATGTAACATCCATTGGTGAGAGCTCTCCCAGAGATCTCTGTCTCAATGCTAAGACCCAGCTCCACTCAATGACCAGCAAGTGCCAGTGCTGGAAACCCCATGCCAAACAATTAGAAAGACAGGAACACAGCCCAACCCATTAGCATAGAGGCTGCCTAAAATCATAATAAGTTCACAGACATCTCAAAACACACCACCAGATGCGGTACTGCCCACCAGAAAGACAGGATCCAGCCTCATCCACCAGAACACATGCACCAGTCCCTTCCACCAGGAAGCCTACACAACCCACTGAACCAACCTTACCCACTGGGAGCAGACACCAAAAACAATGAGAACTACGAACCTGGAGCCTGTGAAAAGAAGACCCCCAAAACAGTAAGTTAAGCAAAATGAGAAGACAGAGAAATACACAGCAGATGAAGGAGCAATGTAAAAACCCACCATACCAAACAAATGAAGAGGAAATAGGCAGTCTACCTGAAAAATAACTCAGAGTAATGATAGTAAAGATGATCCAAAATCTTGGAAATGGAATGGAGAAAATACAAGAAACGTTTAACAGGATCTAGAAGAACTAAAGAGCAAACAAACAATATGAACAACACAATAAACGAAATTAAAAATTCTCTAGAAGGAATCAATAGCAGAATAACTGAGGTAGAAGAACGGATAAGTGACCTGGAAGATAAAATAGTGGAAATAACTACCGCAGAGAAGAATAAAGAAAAAAAAAGGAAAAAAATTGAGGACAGTCTCAGAGACCTCTGGGACAACATTAAACACACCAACATTCAAATTATAGGGGTCCAAGAAGAAGAAGAGAAAAAAAAGGGACTGAGAAAATATTTGAAGAGATTATAGTTGGAAACCACCATAATATGGGACAGGATATAGTCAATCAAGTTCAGGAAGTGCAGAGAGTCCCATACAGAATAAATCCAAGAAGAAACATGCCAAGACACATATTAATCAAACTATCAAAAATTAAATACAAAGAAAAAATATTAAAGTCAGCGAGGGAAAAGCAACCAATAACATACAAGGGAATCCCCATAAGGTCAACAGCTGATCTTTCAGCAGAAACTGCAAGCCAGAGGGAGTGGCAGGGCATATTTAAAGTGATGAAAGGGAAAAACCTACAACCAAGATTTCTCTACCCAGCAAGGATCTCATTTAGATTCGATGGAGAAATTAAAAACTTTACAGAAAAGCAAAAGTGAAGAGAATTCACACAACCAAACCAGCTTTACAACAAATGCTAAAGGAACTTCTCTAGACAGGAAACACAAGAGAAGGAAAAGACCTATGACAACAAACCCAAAACAATCAAGAAAATGGTAATAGGAACATACATATCGATAACTGCCTTAAATGTAAATGGATTAAATTCTCCAACCAAAAGACATAGTCTGGCTGAATGGATACAAAAACAAGACCCATATATATGCTGTCTACAAGAGACCCACTTCAGACCTAGGGACACATACAGACTGAAAGTGAGGGGATGGAAAAAGATATTCCATGCAAATGGAAATCAAAAGAAAGCTGGAGTAGCAATTCTCATATCAGACAAAATAGACTTTAAAATAAAGACTATTACAAGAGAAAAAGAAGGACACTACAGAATGATCAAGGGATCAATCCAAGAAGAAGATATAACAATTGTAAATATTTATGCACCTAACATAGGAGCACCACAATACATAAGGCAAATGCTAACAGCCATGAAAGGGGAAATCGACAGTAACACAATCATAGTAGGGGACTTAACACCCCACTTTAACCAATGGACAGATCATCCAAAATGAAAATAAATAAGGAAACACAAGCTTTAAATGATACATTAAACAAGATGGACTTAATTGATATTGATAGGACATTCCATCCAAAACCAACAGAATACACTTTCTTCTGAAGTGCTCATGGAACATTCTCCAGGATAAATCATATCTTGGGTCACAAAGCAAGCCTTGGTAAATGTAATAAAATTGAAATCATATCAAGTATCTTCTCCAACCACAATACTATGAGACTAGATGTCAATTACAGGAAAAAATATCTGTAAAAAATACAAACACATGGAGGTAAACAATACACTACTAAATAACCAAGAGATCACTGAAGAAATCAAAGAGGAAATCAAAAAATACCTAGAAACAAATGACAATGAAAGCACGATGACCCAAAACCTATGGGATGCAGCAAAAGCAGTTCTAAGAGGGAAGTTTATAGCAATACAATCATACCTCGAGAAACGAGAAACATCTCAAATAAACAACCTAGCCTTACACTTAAGACAATTAAAGAAAGGAGAACAAAAATCACCAACGTAAGCAGAAGGAAAGAAATCATAAAGTTCAGATCAGAAATAAATGAAAAAGAAACAATAGCAAAGATGAATAAACTAAAAGCAGGATCTTTGAGAGGATAAACAAAATTGATAAACCATTAGTCAGACTCATCAAGAAAAAAAGGGAGAAGACACAAATCAACAGAATTAGAATGAAAAAGGAGAAGTAACAACTGACACTGAAGAAAAAAGAAAGGATCATGAGAGATTACTACAAGCAACTATATGCCAATAAAATGGACAACCTGGAAGAAATGGACAAATTCTTAGAAAAGCACAATCTTCCGAGGTTGAACCAGGAAGAAATAGAAAATATAAACAGACCAATCACAAGCACTGAAATTGAGACTGTGACTAAAATCTTCCAACAGACAAAAGCCCAGGACCAGATAGCTTCACTGGCAAATTCTATCAAACATTTAGAGAAGAGCTAACACCTAACCTTCTCAAACTCTTCCAAAATATAGCAGAGGGAGGAACATACCCCAACTCATTCCATGAGGCCACCATCACCCTGATAGCAAAACCAGACAAAGATGTCACAAAAAAAGAAAACTACAGGCCTATATCACTGATGAACATAGATGCAGAAATCCTCAACAAGATATTAGCAAACAGAATCCAACAGCACATTAAAAGGATCATACACCATGATCAAGTGGGGTTGATTCCAGGAATGCAAGAATTCTTCAATATGGGCAAATCAATCAATGTGATAAACCATATTAACAGACTGCAGGAGAAGAAGGAGAAAAACCATATGATCATCTCAATAGATGCAGAAGAAGCTTTCAACAAAATTTAACACCAATTTATGATAAAAACTCTCCAGAAAGTAGGCATAAAGGGAACTTACCTCAACATAATAAAAGCCATATATGACAAACCCACAGCCAACATCATTCTCAATGGTGAAAAACTGAAACCATTTCCCCTAAGATCAGGAACAAGACAAGACTGCCCACTCTCACCTCTATTATTCAACAGTTTTGGAAGTTTTAGCCACTGCAATCAGAGAAGAAAAAGAAATAAAAGGAATCCAAATCTGAAAAGAAGAAATAAAACAGTCACTGTTTGCAGATGATATACTATACATAGAGAAACCTAAAGATGCTACCAGAAAACTACTAGAGCTAATCAATGAATTTGGTAAAGTAGCAGGATACAAAATTAATGCACAGAAATCTCTTGCATTCCTATACACTAATGATGAAAAATCTGAAAGAGAAATTAAGGAAACACTCCCATTTACAACTGCAACAAAAAAATAAAATACCTAGGAATAAACCTACATAAGGAGACAAAAGACCTGTATGCAGAAAACTATAAGACCCTGATGAAAGAAATTAAAGCTGATACAAACAGATGGAGAGATATCCCATGTTCTTGGATTGGAAGAATCAACATTGTGAAAATGACTATACTACCCAAAGCAATCTACAGATTCAGTGCAATCCCTATCAAACTACCAATGACATTTTTCATAGAACTAGAACAAAAAATTGCACAATTTGTGTGGAAGCACAAAAGACCCCGAATAGCCAAAGCAATCTTGAGGGAAAAATATGGAGCTGGAAGAATCAGGCTCCTGGACTTCAGACCATACTACAAAGCTACAGTAATCAAAATAGTATGGTACTGGCTAAAAAAACTAGAAATATAGCTCAATAGAACAGGATAGAAATCCCAGAGATAAACCCACGCACATATGCTTACCTTATTATTATTATTATTATTTGGTGGTACACGGGCCTCTCACTGCTGTGGCCTCTCCCGTTGTGGATCACAGGCTCCGGACGTGCAGGCTTAGCGGCCATGGCTCACGGGCTCAGCTGCTCCACAGCATGTGGGATACTCCCGGACCGCGGCACGAACCCATGTCCCCTGCATCGGCAGGCGGACTCTCAACCACTGCGCCACCAGGGAAGCCCTGGCTACCTTATTTTTGATAAAGGAGGCAAGAATATACAATGGAGAAAAGACAGTGACTTCAATAAGTGGTGCTGGAAAAACTGGATAGCTACATGTAAAAGAATGAAATGAGAACAGTCCCTAACACCATACACAAAAATAAACTCAAAATGGATTAAAGACCTAAACGTAAGGCCAGACACTATAAAACTTTTAGGGAAAAACATAGGCAGAACACTCTATGACATAAATCACAGCAAGATCCTTTTTTGATCCACCTCCTAGAGAAATGGAAATAAAAACAAAAATAAACAAATGGGACCTAATGAAACTTAAAAGCTTTGGCACAGCAAAGGAAACCATAAACAAGATGAAAAGACAACCATCAGAGTGGGAGAAAATATTTGCAAACAAAGCAACTGACAAAGCATTAATCTCCAAAATATACAAGCAGTTCAATATCAAAAAAACAAACAACCAAATCTAAAAATGGGCAGAAGGCCTAAATAGACATTTCTCCAAAGAAGCTATACAGATTGCCAACAAACACATGAAAGGATGCTCAACATTACTAATCAACAGAGAAATGCAAATCAAAACTACAATGGGGTTATCATCTCACACCGGTCAGAATGGCCATCATCAAAAAATCTACAAACAATAAATGCTGGAGAGGGTGTGGAGAAAAGGGAACCCTCTTGCACTGTTGCTGGGAATGTAAATTGATACAGCCACTATGGAGAACAGTATGGAGGTTCCTCAGGAAACTCAAAATAGAACTACCATAAACCCAGCAATCCCACTACTGGGCATATACCCTGAGAAAACCATAATTCAAAAAGAGTCATGTACCACAATGTTCATTGCAGCACTATTTACAATAGCCAGGACATGGAAGCAACCTAAGTGTCCATCAACAGATGAATGGATAAAGAAGATGTGGCACATATATACAATGGAATATTACTCAGCCATAAAAAGAAACGAAGTTGAGTTATTTGTAACGAGGTGGATAGTCCTAGAGTCTGTCATACGGAGTGAAGTAAGGCAGAAAGAGAAAAACAACTGCCGTATGCTAACACATATATATGGAATCTATAAAACAAAAATAGTTCTGAAGAACCTAGAGGCAGGACAGGAATATAGAGGTAGACGTAGAGAATGGACTTGAGGATGGGGGGAGGGGGAATTGTAAGCTGAAACGAAGTGATAGAGTGGCTTGGACATATATACACTATCAAATGTAAAATAGATAGCTAGTGGGAAGCAGCTGCATAGCACAGGGAGGTCAGCTCGGTGCTTTGCGACCACCTAGAGGGGTGGAATAGGGAGGATGGGAGGGAGATGCAAGAAGGAGGAGATATGCAGATGTATGTATACGTATAGCTGATTCACCTTGTTATAAAGCAGAAACTGACACACCATTGTAAAGCAATTATACTCCAATAAAGATGTTAAAAAAAAAAGAATGACAAGTTGAAATAATCAAATGGAAAACTCAGGAAACAAAAATTAAAAAAAAACTTTTGCTCTTGAATTAAAGATGTTACAAAATTAGATATTGGCGATGGATGGACAACTCTGTAAATACCATTGAACTGAACCCTTAAAATGAGTGAACTCTATGGTATGTAAATTATATCTCAATAAACTTCTTAAAAAAAAATAGAGTAAGATTAAATTTACAGCCAGACTGGTAAACGAATGTTGGTCCCAGGATTTTGGGCAGGTATTAGAGGTTGGTACAAATTTGGTTCTGAACTTCCTAGTAGCCAAAGCAAAGAAACACTATCCACCCAACTCACAGTGTCATTAGAAAAATAAAATCTAACTTCTTAGCAAAATCTGAGTTTCCTATTACTGAAAGCCTATAAATTTTCATGAAAGGGTGGAGTATCCCACTATCCTTGACATAGCCACAGTAAAACAAAGACGGGTTTGTGCTAGGGAGTCATGCTTGGGGTGTGTGTGCGCGCCTTGTGTTTGTGTGTTGGGGTAGGTGCAGGCTGGAGGGGTCCGCAGGGACCCGAGTCTCTGTGGGAAGGGGAGTGGGTTCCCTTGCTGTACCTGGTTCTCCAAACCTTGAAAGAGGACCTTGGACACCACGTCCCTGTCCAGGGCAACTTGGATATCTGAGCAGACTCAGAAAAGGGCTCCGTGCCCACAGGGACCCCTGAGAGACCATACATGTCAGGGCTGGGTATGAGCCCTATCTGTAATAGGAAGAACAAATCAGATCTGTTTCTTTTACTTTAACCTTTGTATTCTATGGCCTTTGCTTCCAGTTAAGAATGTTGCCTCTAGCCTGAAATATACAGCATAGCCCATTCTCAAGACTCTGACCTTCAAGGGTATAATACTTTCCCATTTATACAGAGATTAAAAGTTGCAGAAGAGAAAATACCATTTGTCCTGTTGGAGGATTACAGGAACATCGTGACCTGACCTGCGTGGACGGCTGCAAGAACAACAGATTCTGACACCAAGAAGTTTGCCACAAATGGCCACGCCCCTCCCTCACCTGGCCTTTAAAAATGCTTTGCTGAAACCCTTCGAGGAGTTTGGGGCTTTTGGGGCCTGAGCCCCCTGTTTCCTTGCGTGGCTCTGCAATAAACTGTTCTCTGCTCCAAACTCCGTCATTTTGGTGTTGTTTGGCCTCACTGTGCATTGGACACACGATCTTCCATTTGGTAACATATCTTGGCTACCGCAGGCTCCCCTGGTCTTCTGCTCCAGCCGTGTATGGCCTGGAGCAGCTGTAGAACTTCCCCTGCACTTGAATTTCCTAGAACAAGGGCAGTCTGGGCCGTCCTCACTGCTGTGCAGCCTCTGATCTGCTGTGTAAGGAGCAAAGCAGATGCCAGGCACCTCAGGGAGGCTGTGCTCTCCTAACACACAAGGATGCCGTTTTCTCAGAATCAAATGTGTCAACTTGTTGATAAGATTTGTTTGGAGATGCATCCCGAACATGAGATAACAATGTGGATGGGGTCTTCTTTTCAGCCAGAGAGATGGATTCCCGTGCTTTGACAATCACTCGTGATGCAAATAGACATAAATATCTTTGAAATTCTGTCCCCCAAAGGCAAGAGTGCCGTGTATGCTCTCTGATGGCCATCCCTCCACCAACAGTCTCGCCCTCACTCTGATGACTGACCTGGGATTCTTTTCAGTTTCCAGGAGCGGTGTCCTGAGGTTAAGCGCTGCTCCTGGCACTGCAGATAAGCACGTCCTTTCTATCTGGGGCTTAGGAACCTTCACAGTCGTGTGAACGCTGGGATGCCCACGGCTCTGACTTGCATGATTCCTGTGGTGTCTGGTAGCTTTCAACACGACTGTTACAGAAACTTCTGGTTCAAAGAGACACTTCACACTCGGAGATAATTTCTCTGCAGGGGTGATCAGGCCTTAAGATACAAAAAGTGTTTATTGGGTGCTGCTGAGTACTTTCTGCCACATGACACTACCTGGCGCGTGGAGAGCTTTTTGTTCGCTTCAGAGTGTTTTTCCTCACTTCATTCTCACCACGCCTCTGTGAGGAAGTACATCTGTTAGCTTGTGTCTGGTTGTAATTGACATAAAATACTCCAACTGGCTTGATCTATAAAGGGGATTTACAGGCTGGTTCTTGTAACCGATACGCTCAGAGGTAGTCAGTCTTCAGGGGAAGACTGATCTGGGCTCAGAAGGGCTCCCTGAGAGCTGGGACTTCTCCTGTTCCTGCTCTGCCTTCCTGGCCCAGGCTTATCCTCAAGATTATACTGAAGACTCCTGGCAGCTCAGGATACCTTACAGTTTCAAAACAGTTGCTGGAGTGTTATAATCCTCACCACCTCTTATTACGTCATCCAGTTGTCAACTGAAAACAAATGCACAACCTAGGACTACCCTGGTGATCCTGTGATTAAGGCTCTGCACTTCCAGTGAAGGAGACATGGGTTCAATTCCTGGTCAGGGGACTAAGATCCCATATGCTGCATGGTGTGGCCAAAAAAAAAAAAAAAAAAAAGCACAACCTAAAAGTTGAGAATTATGTTTTACTCGGCAGACTTGCTGAGGACTTAAGCCCAGAAGGCAACCTCTCAGAGAGCTCCGAGGGACAGCTCCAAAAAGGTAAGGGAAGAGCCAGGATATATAGGAGTTTTGCAACGAAGACCAGGTAGTCAGAACATCAAGAGATAACTGTTGGCACTTCCCTGGCTGTCCAGTGGTTAAGACTCTGCGCTCCCACTGCAGGGGGCGTGGGTTCAATCCCTGGCCGGGGAACTAAGATCCCGAATGCCTTGCAGCGAGGCCAAAAAAAAGAAAAAAAAAAAAAAAAAACAAGAAAAGAAAAGAAAAAAATGATAACTTAATTAAAGAAAACCAGACATCTCAAGTTCATGAATTTAGCTAGGCACCTCAGGGAGGCTGTGCTCTCCTAACACACAGGGATGCCGTTTCTATGTATGGGAAAATGTAAGAGTCTAGGCTCATTGAAATCATTCCCTTGATGTGCACCTTAGCTGTCTAGGGCCCCAGTCCTGCTTTTCTCCCTCCTGAATCCCCACAGGGTGCCCAGTGTGGTGGTGGCTGCAGTGGCTACTGGCTTGATGGCTGCAACTTTGTTTGTTTACTGATATGGCAGGTGACATTTTTCATTCACACAGTCAAAGAGAAAAGGTTTCTTATAACAGATTCACAAGAACAAGGAGAGATTTTTGTATTTCCCACGAGCCCCAGCTCCTTGCCTCTGACTAAGTTATGTGTCCATTCTTGTAGGCCAGAGGCATGGGATTCCATGACTGACCCAAGAACACTTTCTGGGACCTGGGGATGGGTTTCAACCTCATCAAGTCACATGGCTAAGAATGGGGAGGGAAACAAAGCATTCTCTTCCTGAAAGGAGGGGGATTTGTATGCAGGTGGGTAAGGACGAGGCTTGTACCAGTTAACAGAGGAGAACTCGGGGCTTTTCTAGGGTTGGATAAAAATGTGATGACACGTATGGGGTTATTTTTCCTCTCCACTATTACCTGTGAGTTCATGGAGGGCCTGGGTCCACAAATTTCTTTTCTCTGTTTCTCCAAGACCTAGGACAATGCAATGTCCTTAAAGGGTGCTTACTAAGTATTTGCTGAGGGTAGTTAGGGATGTATGAGACAGAGAGATGGAACTGGTTTGATGCAAGTTGGGGATTAAAACGGAGCCTAAGGAAGTAATTCCGAACCAACTTTGAAACTCCAAGCAGCTGAGAGTCTGGGCTTGATCAACAGGAAGTGAGACATTCTGTAGCAGAAGAGGGGGGTGACTTCATGAGAGGAAGGGAGAAGAATATGAGCTGAGCTGGTGAGAAAGCCAGGGAGGAGGTGGTGACAGCCAGCCCCAGCCGGTGGGATGAGAGAGGCTGCACCAGAGCCCGTACTACCTCCCCCCACCATCCCCTCTCCCTTATCCTCTGCTGTAGCTCTTCTCTGAAGTACCCAGATAATAGTATCTCAGGCATATTTCCTAAGTTTTTCAGATGCTGAAAACCACCACCAAATGGAAGAAATTAACTACTTGATGATCATGAGCCTGTAGCCCCCAGACCTTCTGGTGCCTAAGGATTGATTCACCAACGATCAGTCCGAGAATTGTGCATGAGCTGATACCATACCCTGGGACTCCCCTACCTTACCTGGCCTTTCAACATGTTTTGCCAAAACCCTTTGAGGTGTTCAGGGTTTCTGGGGGGCATGAGCCACCCATTCTTCTTGCATGGCCCTGCAATAAGCCTTTCTCTGATCCAGACTCCGATGGTTTGGGTATTGTTTGGCTTCGCTCGGCCTGAGGCACACAAGCTCGCGTTTGGTAACACATTCACTTCAAGAAAGAAGTGACTGTCTTGGAATTTAGGGCACAATGGGTAGAAGACATTGACAGCAGAGCCACACAATTCATTTTTCCCTCCTGTAGGATTGGAAGTACTTGGAGCTAAACAGTGAAACTTGGGTGGAACTTTGGGTCCTGAGTTTTGAACCAAGGATGTCAATGTTGGCATCGACTTGTTTGCTTGGAGTTGGATGGGGAGGTTCAGCCACGTGGACTCCAAGGGCCTCCCACAGGCACGAACAGGCGGCTAAGGGACGCATTTAGCAGGTCTTCTAGAAACGTGACCTCCCTCAATGTGCTTTGCGTCCTGGCCCTGCTGCGGAGCCACTGCAAGCTTCCCAGACCTGTCTGCTGGTCTGCACCTCCTGCAGGGTGAGGGGTGAGAGATCTCCCTGGGTTCCCAGCCTCGTGGTGCTGGATCTTCTAGACCCCTGGTGGGGTGTCCTCTCAAGGACGCCTTGGCAACGCTCGCAGGCCACGTCTCCAGGCTAATTCTGACTTCCTGATACACCACGTTGTCGCCGGGCAGCCTCTATCAAGCTTAACTCAGCTGAGAGCCACAGGAGGGAATAAACCAGGCGTGATCTACCAACCGATGCCCACCCTCCGGGGAGTACAGGACACTTGGGATAACTATTCAGCCTCAGACTTGGATGTGTGAGGACACAGCCCTGGTGTTTTCTCTTTTCTGCCCTTAAAGGATGCAGAATGATTTTGCAGGTGACACACATTCTGGGGATTAGGGTAATAAAGTTCTCTTTAAACCTAGAATTCTATCAAAGCAAAAAGAATATTAGTCATCTTTGAGATCAAATTGGTTGTCTTTCATTGGTCCTCTGAGCCCCCAGAGGAAAGTTGCAGCCTGGCAGGCAGTGGGCAAGGGCCCTCTTTTAGTTTCATAAGACTCTTTAATTATATAGTTACTCTTTCTACAAAGGCCCAGAGACCATTTAAAACAGGAACACATAAAAGAAAACAATGTAACTAGAACAGCAAAGATTTAGGTCCAAGCAAAAGAAGAATAAGCAACATACATTCAGCCTGGAGAAGGCAGGAAGAGCACCCGTGGAAGAACCTGCCTTGTTGCTTTCAATCTGACTCTGAACTCCCTGGCAGCCAATGTGAAGAAGGAGACAGGTGGGGCTGTACTTCTCAGAAAGAAAAGGACAGCTAAACACATGATCTCATTTAATCTTCGTAACAGTTCAACAAACTTACATCCACTTTCTAGAGGAAGAAATTGAGTCCTATTGAGTTTCAGGGACCTTGGAATTACATGGTTGTCAAGTGGTGGAGAGGGGATGTGAACGCATGTCTGTCTGGTTCTGTATTCTATGCTCTTGATCACTAGGCTCTGCATTTCTGAGATGAAGGGGGCAAGCAGATAGTGATGCTGGTGTTGTCTGATGCTCTCAAAGGACCCATTCTGACCCTCTGGCCCTCAGTGATCTGTAGCCACAGGTAAATCAGTGATGCTCATGTGACCACAGGGAAAGGTTGGTCAAGACCCTTCTTCCCCGGCCCCCCTCCTCCTGGGTTACCAAGTTCTCATTCTGCATTTTCAAATGCCCCTGATGCGAATGTCCCTGAGGCAAATGCCCCTGATGTCCATAATCCCACTTCCCTAGAGAGGATTTTGATCTTTTTTTCTTTTGGGAGGGGTGGATGGTGTCATTATGGGCTACCTACCTAGAGGGCAAGGGACAGGTTCAACAGGGACTGGTTGAAAATCCACTTGCTCAGTGAACCAACTAGTAAAAGTAAACCGAGAACAAAGTCTCCATCAGTCTCCTACCATTTTCCCATGTGCAAAGAGCTTTCCCTTCCTCTTGTTGCTGAAATTTGGCCTCTGTACACAGGTACCAGATTAAATCTCAGAGACAGAGCTTTCGGTAAAGTAGAAAGACATAGCTTTATTGCTTTGGCAGGCACAGTGGTCTAATGCCCTCAAGACTGTGTGTCCCTCCCTGGAGTGGGTAGTGAGGAGTCTTACGGGGTTCAAGGAGCAGGGCGTGGTCAGCTCGTGGACATTCTTCTGATTGGTTGGTGGTGAGGTAATTGGGAGTCGGCATCATCAACCTTCTGCTTCCAACCAGTCTGGGGTCTACGTGCTTGTGGGCAGCAGACAGTTAACTTTTCCCACTGGTGTGCGTTTCAGTATCTGCAAAACAGGTCAAAGAACGTGGCTCAGAATATTATCGATAGCCCTTGAGGAGGAACTAAAGTCGTTGACTTTGTGTAATGGCTAAAATATGATTATTTTGTCTTGCTTGACTGTTTTCCTTTCTTTTTGCATTTTCTCACTTCTCAGATTAAATTTATTTTTCAACTAAAGTTTTTCTACAGACAAAAGGCAGGTGGAGGACATGGGCGGGGGTCCATTCTGGGAAGGCCTTGCAGGGTCCTGCTCGGTTACACTCTAAGCAGGAGAAAGACTTAGCAGAGTGAGGATAAGATCTCGGGGCAGGGTCTCCCAAAGGGCTTTTGGAGAGAAAAGGGGCTCATGGGGGCAGAAGCTGGTCCAGAGGAGAGCGTGGCCTTGGGAATAGCAGGCACGTACTCAGCAGGAGCTGGATCGGGAAAGGTTCCCTCCATCCAAGCTATAGATTCTCTGGACCCTCCACTTTTTTTTTTTTTTTTCGCCGTACGCGGGCCTCTCACTGTTGTGGCCTCTCCCGTTGCGGAGCACCGGCTCCAGACGCGCAGGATCAGCGGCCATGGCTCACGGGCCCAGCCACTCCACGGCACGTGGGATCCTCCCGGACCAGGGCGTGAACCCGTGTCCCCTGCATCGGCAGGCGGACTCTCAACCACTGCACCACCAGGGAAGCCCCTGGACCCTGCACTTTGACCTACCAGAGGCAGGAAGAACGCATGGGCACCTGGAGGGGAGCAGTCACTGGTTTAGCCATCATCTGCTCTCTTGCTTCTGGTAGGGATTCACCAACTGGGTGTGTCCTTTGCTTTCCCTGCATCCTCCTGGTTTTCATCAGAGTGTATTTGGACCAGTCATTAGGTCATGTCCTGTCTGACCCAGGGAAGTAAGCTCACCACTGCCTGCTGCAAGGATGTGGATGAGAAGACAAAGGCGGCGAGGCAGAACAGGAGAGGGGAAGAGAGGGGTGGAAACACATTCCTGGAGTTATTCTAAACGTAAATAGCCAAATCACGGCTGACCCAGTGTGCGCTATTTGAAGAACACGCAGGGAAACTTGTAAGCTGAAGGAGGCTTTGAGTTGTGTTAATGCTCCTTTTAGAGGTGTTACCAGCTGAACAGATGGTAGACGCCCAACAGAACTGGAGGAGATCAAGTATCCTTCATAGCTTGCTTAAGGTGCCGTGGAGGGTGCTTTATTACTTATAGAGTCACAGAAACAAGCTCTGCTACACCGCAGTGTGTTGTTACATAACTCCTTCCTCTTCCTGAATGCAGCGTTGGGGCACCCCATATGGTATTACAGGTAAATTTGTTTTACTTCGGGTATATATTTATTTCTGGAGGAACTAGCTTTTGGCAGCTCAGATTGAAAATTAATTCAAAGCACTAAAGAGAGGTATCGGGAAGGAGGAGCTCCATTCAGACCTAGAAGAGATACGTTCAATTTCGATAGACTCTCCTTCTGTGGGCCATGCAAAGGGATGTGAAATTGCGGAAGGAACTTCCCAGGGTACCTTGATCTAGGCGAGCCTGGGTGTATGAAAACCCAGACAAAGGAACATTTACTGCACAGGGACACTTGGAACACTTGCTGGAATTTTAGAGAGATTTTTGCTTTATGAAAACATCCCTAGAAATGAAAACTTCCTTTATGCTGAAAAGTCACTGAGGATGCTAAAATCACACAAAGACAGCAGAGAAAATCAAGGTCCGGGTTAAGAACCTCCGAATTTTAAGATGATCAAGGAGGGAAGATAATGGGAAATAACGGGGCTCTGTAACAGGGTGTTAATGAACTTGTTTTGGGATCCCTTATTAAACAATTATTTTTGGAAAATAGTTTGCAATATTAAGAATGTAATACATATTCATGGCTTAATTCAAACTGTCTAGAAGGGTCTAAAGTGAAAAGCATGTCTCCCTCCACCCCGCTCCCTGTGAAGCTACCATGATGAATCGCTTATTGTTTACCTGTTCGGAAATTTCCTATGCCAATGAAAGGATATATATTGTATCATTAAAACAATCACCCATGGGATCACATTGCATGGATCATTCTGCAACTTACATTTTCACTTTATATTCTACATTGGAGAACTTCCCACATCTGTGTAAGGATCAATATTGGTCTCTGAAATGGCCATACAGTATTTCATTGTGTGGATGGATTATAATTTTTCTAACTTGTTCTCTGATGACAAATATGTATACTGTTTCTTGGCTTTTGCCATTACCAGAAATGCTGCCAGCAGCATCTTCTTTCACGTATCTTTGTGCATGTCTGCAAGTATAGCTAATAGATATGTTCATTCTGTTAGGTACCACTTAAGTTGGCCTTCAAAAATTATTTTTGCCAGTAGTGTACATGCACGCTTGATTCTCTCTGCACCTTTTTAGTATTTGCCAAAATCACAGGAGAGAAGAATTCTTTCATTTATTCAACCACTGAAAAATATTTCTTGAACACCTACTATACGCCAAGCATGTGTGTTAGGGTCTGGGAAAACACGGAGGGCAAAAAGCAAAATGGCAGGACCCTTTCCCAGTGGAGCTCACGGTCCAGATGAGGAGACAATACTGAATGTAAATGATGTAAATGTAAATGATCACTTTTAGAAGTGCCATAAGAGAGAAATACATAATAGTTAGAAGAACATATAAAAGAGAGAGCTGATGTAATTAGGGGCTAGGCTGGGTGGTCAGGACTAGCTTGCCCCAGGAATGGACAATTGAGTTGCAAAATGAGTAGACTCATTAGGTGGAGAAGGAAGGGAGAGAGAGGGAATACACCATGGACGAAGGTCCTGAAAAGAATCCAGGTGGGGAGAAGTTAGAAAGGAGAGGTGGGTTCAGGGCCAGACCACACAGGACCCACTCAGGGTTTAGATCCTTTCATAAGAGAAAAGGATCCTTTCCTTTCCTAACCTTTGAAAAGGTTGAAACAGGGGAGATACATAATCATATTTGTGTTTTGAAAAGATTGTCGTGTTTGCTCCTAGAGGGAGATAACAGTAGAAGATAACTCCTGTTTGCATTTATGTAATTTTGAGTGAGGTTGATTGTTTGCTCTTATGTGATTGATGATCAACTGCATTTAATGTTCCTTGAATTGTTTGCTAAGTTGTCAAGGTACAACTCTCTTTTTTCTATTGGGTTTGTCTTCTTATTGATTTATAAGAGCTCTTTGTATATTAAGGACATTAGTACTTCATATGCCAAAACGCTTTCCCGGTTTTGCCTTTTGGCTATTTTTAGATGCTCTTTAATATATACATGGTCAAATTTATCAATATTTCCTTTATGTCTTCTCAATTTTGTGTCATGCTCATAAAGACCTTCTCTAAAATTATAAATATATTTCCTTATTTTTCTAGTGCTCTTATGTTTTTATTTCCTATGTTTTAAATGATTTATCTGGAATTTATTTTTGATAGGAATTGAGGTAGGTTTACTTATTACTTTTGCTGATTGCTGGTCAGTTGTATATCACCATTTAATAAATCTCAATTTTTCTTGCCAATTTGAAATGCTACCTTTATCACTTACTCAATTTCCATCTGTCAGTTATGCATTTAGATGTAACTTTATTCTTTTTTGTTTCATTTGATTAATTATTGTCTATTCCTGAACAAGTACTAATTTAAAAAATTACAGTAGCTTTGGGATATATTTTAATATCTGCTAGGGTTCAACCTCATTTTTCTCTCCCCCCCCGCCTTCACACACAATTTTCTTGGCAATGCTGACATGTTTCTCGGCAAAGCCTCACTCAGAGAAATGAGCAGCCAATGTGACCTCCATCACAATGTGAAGGTGCTTGTTATTCGTGGTCTCATCCTGTGGGTGACATTCAGTGACCATTCTAGAACATTCCTTTGTTTGCAGTGTGATCCAGTGCTCCCCACTTCTTGGCATCAAGATGCCACTGGCTTCACATGTTTCCTCCCCTCTGTTCAGCATCAGTAGAACAGGCAGGTTTCAGAAGCATCTAAACTGTGCACCATCTGGGACATAGAGAATGCTGGCAAGCCTTACCTCTCTCTTTTTACCTAAAGATACAAAAAGCAAATATTGTCAGGAGCAGCAAAACTTCAGCTGCAGAACACAGTGGAGAAAAATACCACCCAGGTAGGCTGAACTGCAGACCACTGTCCCCTCCTCTCGTGCCCAAGCCTGCTTTCTCTCAGCGGGGTCCAGAGAACTTGTTTTTAAGTCTCCTTCAACAGACAGAACATGAACTTAAGAGTCAGGCCCAGGGACAAACTCACCCACTTGCTCTGTGACCTTGGACCTCTTAACTTCTCGGGACCGCATGTCCTTCTTGGGACAGAAGAGGCCCTGATGCTTGCTTTGAAGAGTTGTTCTGAGAAAAAAAGAAATAATATCTGGATCGCACATGGCACAATGGAGCTGCTAAACGGAAATCGTGGTTATGCAGCACATCCCACATTTGTCTCATAAAAAACTATTGTCCTCATCATAACCAATCCTTCCAAATGTTGATGTAAATCAGACACCAGACTGGAATTGTCAAGGCTCCTCCAGTCATTGCTGGGTCATTTACGGGCAGTATTTAATAAAAAGATAAGGGGTAGGGATTCTAAAATGTGAAAGCAAGCCGTGAAGAATCATGTCCCAGATAGCAGACTTTCCCCCAGGAGACGTCGCGGTCCTGGCCTCCATCCCCATGCTCCCAGGGCTGTGCCAGGCAGGTGATAACGAGAAAGCAGCAGGCAGCCTGCAGCATCTGTCTTCTGTGAGGGCTCAATTAGCACGCAGCATCGCATCGCCCTGTACCTCTGGAATGAACTTTTACCCACTCCTTCGTGTCATAAGTTTAATTAGCTAAAACCGAGCCAGTGGTCTGGCGTAGATGGAAATGCTTTCCGAATAAAAATATCAGTTACCCTGAAAGGTTTTGTGAAAAGTCAGGAAATGAAGTGAACGAACAACAAAAAAAGTGAGCTAACAAAACAAAACCCGAAGCCCAAAGCCTACTCTCTTGGCCACACTCCTTCTAAGAAAAAAAAAAAAAAGAAAAAAAATCAGGCCTGGGCCAAAAGGAAATTCTCCCAAGTGATGGAGCTTTCCAGGCAGTTTGTCAAGTGTGCTCTCTAAAAAGCCACCGATACTTTCAAACATCAAGCCTGACGGAGGTTTTAATCACCACAGCATTTCATTAACAGGGAGGGTCACCAGGCAGTCTGGTCAAGGGTAGATAGTGTAACTTTGACAGGAATATGGAAATGCAGGGTTGGCTTTAGTCAGATGGTTGCCCTTGGATTTGAGAGGCTGCAGACCTCATTAGGTGATAAATACCAAGTGATGGGGATTCGTGACGGGGATTCAGTGATGCGGCTAGAGGGGCAGCAGGTGGCATGGCCTGGGGAAACCCAGGGCACACTCGGAGGACGGTGCTGTCAGAAGAGACTTCAGGTGGAGGTCAGGCCAGGCTCTCCTCACCCTCCCCACTGCTCAGCTCAGCGATGAGGGATGGAGATTCCAGACCCACTGCGAGGAAGGGACAGAACGATGGGGCGTGTGCAGCCCAGTGCCCTCTCTGACCTTCCAGTGGATGTAGGTCCAGGGTTCAGGATGCCTCTCACGTCCAGCCGTCTAGCTGTATCTCCTCCTTCCCTGTGGACCCTGCATCCTGTTCCCTTGGGTCCTCCCCTCTGTGTCTGCCTCACCTGGTCCCTGCTCACCTTTCCAGCTTTGTCTCTCTGCCTTATACATTCATGCCCTGTCCCCAGTGGTCCTGACTTACTCTCACCTGTTCCTTTTCACTGAACTTAGGCAGCTTTTTCTTCAGGAAGTTTCTCTGGTGCTTCTGCTTGGCTGGGTCCCTCCAGGGACCGTGAAGGCTGTGTATGGCTGTGTACCTTCCTTCCCTGTAGCTCCATTGTAGCGCTGTACCTGGGGGCTGGTTCATCACCTGTCTCCCCAGTGTGAACACCTGCCTTTGCGTCGCTGGGATGGGCTCCTGCCACGGTTCTGAGTACCAGAAGGGGCTTCGTGCAAGGTGGGTTCCCCAGGAGGCAGACTCAGGAACGAGTTTAGCTGTCAAAGAGGTTTGTGATGGGAGTGCCCTTGGGAACTGCCTCTGTGGACAGGAGGGGAAGGGAGCAGGAAGTGAGCTGTGTTTCCCAAAATTATAGAAACGGAGACCTGATTGAAATAAAAGGTGTTTTTTAAAAAATTAATTATTTTTTATTATTATATTGAAGTATAGTTGAGTTACAATGTTGTGTTAATTTCTGCTGTACAGCAAAGTGATCCAGCTACATATATATATGTATATATAAATCTATTCTTTTTCAGATTCTCTTCCCTTATAGGTAATTACAGGATATTGAATATAATTCCCTGTGCTATATAGTAGGTCCTTGTTGGTTATCTATCTTTCTCACTTCTTTTTTGTAATTTAATTTTTATTTTATTTTGGAGTATAGTTGATTTACAATGTTGCGTTAGTTTCAGGTGTATAACACAGTGATTCAGTTATACATATACATATATGCATCTTTTTCAGATTCTTTTCCCATTTAGGTTATTACAGAATATTGAGTAGAGTTCCCTGTGCTATGCAGTAGGTCCTTGCTGGTTATCTATTTTATATTTAGTAGTGTGAACATGTTAATCCCAAACTCCTAATTTACCCCTCCTCCCCCCCTTTCCCATTTGGTAACCATAAGTTTGTCTTCTATGTCTGTGAGTCTGTTTCTGTTTCATAAATAAGTTATTTGTGTCATGTTTTAGAATTCACATATAAGTGATATCATATGATATTTGTCTGTTTTTGTCTGACTTACTTCACTTAGTATTATAATCTCTAGGTCCATCTATGTTGCTGCAAATGGCAGTATTTCATTCTTTTTGATGGCTGAATAATATTCCATTTTATATATATATATATATATATATATATATATATATACACGGACCACTTCTTATTTATCCATTCATATGTTAATGGACATTTAGGTTGCTTCCATGTCTTGGCCATAGTGCTGCTATGAACATTGGGGTGCATGTATCTTTTCGAATTAGAGTTTAAAAAAGGTGCTTATTTGCAGTTTGTTAGGACTGCAGCCCAGGAGACACACGTTTAAGAAGCACTATGTTCCAATGGACTACAACATGAGGGAGACTTATAAAGGCAAAAACCTCCCGGTGACAGTTAGTTACTCGAGTTGTTTCTCAAGAGTAATGGTTGGAGCTGACAAGAAGTAAGGGTGCTTGCTAAGTAAGGATTGGTTGGGGTCTGAAGTGGTTGCATAGTTACCAGCAGAGACTTTGAGACCATAAGGCTGCAGCTGGCAGGTGCTGTTCTGAAGACAGCTGGTGGTGTCCTTGGACCTGGTACAGTTCAAAGACAGTTCAGGTTCTCAGTGGGGCAGAGACCTGTCTGAGACCAGATCACCTGAACTGAGATCATTCCCACTATAATTTTAATTTGTCGTCAGCTGGGAGGCAAGTCTGACAGCAGCCCAGCCCAGCCCTGTGGGGTGCACTGGGGGCTAGAATAACCCCTTAGAGATGTACCTCCTTGGCCCCAATGTCTGGGCCTTTGTACCCTCACCTCAGTTGGTCTTTGGATGAGCGTCACTCCGAGAAGGGTGTAACCCGCGGTGAGGCTCGGTAGTGACCCTGGAGAGGCTGACAGCTGTTTGGCTTGCTGACAGCACCCCCAGCAGCTGGAGGTCCCCACTGGAGTGGGACCTGGATGGCATGTCCCCCTGTTCACACAGAACCTGAGAATATCAGGATGAGTTAATGCACAGACATGTCCATCAGGCCGGCCGTTTAGGGATCCTCAGCCAGGACTTGTCTTCCGCAGACACCCTCTGTGGTCATTCATTTTCATCTCGCAAGTATCTGGGCACTGGGACGAGTGGGGAACTAGATAGACACAGTCTCTGCTGTTCTGGAGCCCAGATTCTAGTGGGGAGACCGACAGTAAACACGTCAATATATAAGTAATGCAGCTTCCCTGACTCACTGGGGCCTGGCAGAAAATAAAGAGGGTGATGTGAGCGTGTCAGGGAGCAGATCGAGGAAGCTGGCTATTCTAGACGGGGCATTTGGGCAGTCACCATGCGGAAGTGACATGACTCACCGCCTAAAGTCGAGGAGGAGTTGGCCAGGAGCATTTGCAACAGAGGCAGGAGCAAGTGCCAAGGCCCTGGGGCACACCAAGCTTGACGTGTGGGACAAAGAAGGCTCATCTGTCTGGAGAGCAGTGATGCAGGGGAGGAAGGGCAGCAGATGAGATCAGACACCGAGGGGAGACCAGACCTTTGATTTGCACACCAAACAGGGCTTTGATTTTATGGTAGGAACGATGAGAACTTTTTAGTGTTGAAGCAGGAAGTGTGGATTCATCTGATTTATGTTTTGAATAGATCACTCTTCTCGCTATTAGAGTGTGAGATGGAAGCAAGGAGATGAGTCAGGAGGTAACACTAAGCAAGAGGTGACTTGGGTCCCGGCGGAGGATGGAGAGAGTGGATGGAGAGGGGATGGAAGGAGGGCATCGACTGGAATTGCCCATGGGCCGAACGCATCCTGTGAAGGGCGTGGGGAGGGGAGCTTCCAGAGCTGGTTATCAGCCACTGGACGTCCAGTGGTGCCATTTCCTGAAGTGAAGTGGGTCTGCTTTTTCCTCCTTTTCCCCATTGTTCATTTCCTCTTTTATATCCCATTTCCTTGCAGTCAGAGTTTCTTACTGAGAAGATAGATTAACCAAGTCATTCATACTGATTGCTACCAAACGCAAGTTCGTGTGCTCAATGCACAGTGAGGCCAAACAACCCAAAACGTTGGAGTTTGAAGCAGAGAAAGGTTTATTGCAGGGCCATGCAAGGAGACGTGTGTTTGGAATCCAAAAAGCCTCAGACTCCTCGAAGGGTTTCAGCAAAGCACTTTTAAAGGCAAGCTGAGGGAGGAGCGTGGTTAGTTGTTGCAAACTTCTTGGTGTTGGAATCCTTTGTTCTTGCAGCTGTCCATGTAGGTAGGTCACAATGTTCCTGTAAACCTCCAAGAGGACAAATGTTATTTTCTGTTCTGCAACTTTTAATCTCTATATGAATGGGAAAAGTGTTACACCCTTAAAGGTCAGAGACTTGAGAATGGGCTATCCTGTATATTTCAAGGTATAGGCAACATTCTTTTTTTTAATGTCTATTTTATTTTATTTATTTTTTATTTTTGGCCATGCCACATGGCTTGTGGGATCTTAGTTCCCAGACCAGGGATTGAACCCAGGCCCTTGGCAGTGAAAGTGTGGCATCCTAGCCCCTGGACCGCCAGGGAATTCCCTAGGTAACATTCTTAACTTGAGGCAAAACCAGTAGAATACAAAGGTTAAAGTAAAAGAAACATCTAATAGGGAGTTAGATTTGTTCTTCCCTATTACATGTTTCAACTGACTGACAAGTGATTTCTCCAGAAAATCCATCTACAATGGTGGAATTTGTGCAGAGCAGTGGTTTTCTGGCCCTTTTTTTACACACAAGTTTGTGTTTTCACTGCATTTTATCTCTTGCCTCTGTGGAAATAAAAGTAAAGCAGACAAATGCCTAAGAACTGGGAATCTAAAGTCAATTTCATGGACCTTTCTTAATGGGTGAGCTGTAAAAAGGAAGGTTGAATTCTTTTCAGGCAAAGAATTGTTAGCATTTCACAGCCTCTCCAGTGCCGGGGATGTTGGTAGTTGCTGTTTCCGAGGTTTCCAGTCTCAGGGCCCATCTCCAAAAAAAGCATTAGCTGACAGAATGGTCTGGGGGTGGTGCAGGAGGTCTGGTCCTCTGTGGAGCTGGTGGAGATCACTGTTGGGGGCCAGTGGATGTGTCTGCTCTCCTGCTTATCTCTGTGCCCTTAGCTACACAATGAGCTGCCTGTCAGGGTAGGTGATGGTTAAAGTGTCTCAGGGCCACGGGTGCTTCACAGGGCTGACCTCTAGGGCATCCAAAGTCTGAACCTGGGGTTCAGAACCAAGATGCAGAGGAGCCAAGGTTATAACTACAGCAACGATGCTGAGAAATCTCATGTGAGAAGCGATTTGAGGATGAGAATGGAAGACTGAGTAGCTAGGATGGTGCAGGACCAGATGGACGAGTCCCAGGCTGAATGGGGAGCATCAGAGCCAACTATAAGCTTGCAAAGTGTGTGACCTTGGGAGGGGGCGGAGGTGGGCTTGCAAGGAGATTGCAGGCAGGACAACAAAGGAGGCTCTATGCCTTTCAACAAATAAAGAGGTGATGCCAGATGACCCTCCCTAGCTGTGGGGTGTTTAGGAAGAGCTCTGTGGGATAGAGGTGGTCTTTTAGGCCTGTGAGATCCCATGAGGGTCTCCCAGTGTGTGACTAAGCTTCAGAAACAGAGAATGATGGCAGTTGATGGTGGGGGAGTCACCTTGCTTCCTCAGGCTGGGAGTCAGTGCTGAGTGCCCCCGTGGAGGCATGAGGTTTGGGTCAAACCTTCATTCTCAGGGGCCTGAGGCTGACCCAGCCTGTGGCTGGCATGAGCCTGTGGCTAACAAGTCCTGCAGTGAAAAACAACATTCTTTAAATGGTAGCTGTAAAGAGGCTAGTATTGGGTAGTGGTCAGGGCCTGGAGTCTGGAACCAGGCTGTGGGGTTCGAGCTCAGCTGCCTTGCAAGAGCTGCACAAACTTAGGCAAGACGAGGAATCTTGTGGAGCCTCTATTTCCTCATCAGAAAAATAGAGGATAATGACTGCCCTCTCCTTGCAGGGTTGTTGCATGGATTCAATGAGTTGATATTTGCAAAGCACTTAGAACGATTTCTGGCACATAGTAAACACTCAGCAGGTTATTTCTTATCATTGTTACCATTTATTGAGTACAGACTATGCCAAGAACGATGCTAAGTGGTACATACACACAGAATTATTTCAGCCTCATGATAGCCCTGAGGGTAATCTTCCCATTTACACATGAGGAAACTGAGTTGCAGTTATGTCAAGCCCTGGGATCAGGCTGCTGATGAGTAACAGAGTTACCCAGTTACCCAGTAACTGGAAGGATGTGCAAGAAATAGGGTTAGTATCATTTGGAGTCCATAAGGATTATTATTTCAGGACTTAACACTAGGCTCAGACATTGTCTCTGATGCCTGTTGCTGGAGCAGGTGCCAACCCTAGGGGTGACCTGTTCTGGTCTTCAGGTGGTGGGCAGGTGGGTCACCTGCAGCTGGCAGTGACAGAATCTGTGTGGCTGCAGGGAACAGAATGGGGTTGGAGCCAAAGGCAGGTTTTGACCTCAGTGGGGGAAATGTGAGCTCAAGCCAACTCAGAAAATTAAGACCGCTGTTTTTCCATCGGAGGATCTTTTATTTAAAAGCACCATGGCAGCACTGAGGATTGGGGATGTGCTAAGTTTGTCCTGTAAAGGATAAACGGCGGAACTTGGCCAGGATCCAGGGTCCACCATGGGCTTCTTCCTGGGTCTTGGAACCTTGGCAGGTACACACGGGCTCCTTGAGGCTTGCCCCTGGCCCTTGGCTGTCTCCCTGATAACTAGGCTGTGCAGCTGCTGCATGTGAGGTTTTAGTTAAAGAGTAACTGGAGAGAAAGAGGAGGACTCAGCTCATAAACTTTTATTTAAAGGAGATTGAAGACTTCTCAGATGACTGTTTTGTAACCCAGAAATCTGTTAAGTAGCATCGGAATGGTGCTGCAAGTTAGCTTCCTGCCAACATGACCATTTACGAAGTGCCCACTGCATCCTGCATTATGTGAAGTGCTTTGCAGACACCATCTCCGCTCCTTAGCCCAGTGGGCAAGGTCAGCTTCATACAGGAGGACTTGAAGGCTCAGAGAGGCTCCAGGACTTTGCCAAGACCCCACCGTGAGAAGCTGGTAGGCTGGAATGTCATCACTAGGATTCACATTTGTCTAGACGCTGGCAGTGTCCAAAACTTGCTGATAGCACATCTCTCTCACTTTGATCAAATTTGGTTCAGATGGGACTGAAATGTCCCTTTCATGAAATTTCCAAGCATGAAATGAGCTGATCTGAACTGCAGCACAGAAGGATCCTTCTTTAAGAAATGACACAGGAGATGGGGGGAGGTGTGGGGGACAAATTAGGAGCTTGGGATTTACATACACACACACGACTGTATATAAAATACGTAAACAGCAAGGACTTATGGTAGAGCATGGGGGACTCTACTCAATATCTTGTAATAACCTATAATGAAAAGAATCTGAAAAAGAATATACGTATAAATGAATCACTTTACTGTATACCTGAAACTAACACAACATTGTAAATTAGCTATACTTCAATTTAAAAAAGAGCAAAAAAATAAAAAGATATGATACAGGTCACAGGTTTATAACTGACGTTTATAAATTGGAAGATGGGTGGACTGGCCTTGCAAAAGCTTCTACAGTGTTTCCATTTAATTAAATGCTCCTCTCATCCATTATGACGTGGACCTGATGAATCGAGCTCCTTGTCTGAGACAGAATCACACAATTTAGGCAACATTCCACAGCCTCTGTCATCTGCTCCCTCTGTGTTTGCCACTTTAAGGTGTTGCATCGGACCAAAGTTTTGTGTCCCCACAAAATTCATATGTTGAAAGCCCAACCCCCAAGGTGATGATATTGGGAGGTGGAGCCTTTGGCAGAGGCTTAATAGAATTAGTGCCCTTATAAAAGTGGCCTGAGAAATTTCCTTTGTCCTTTTGGCCACCATGTGAGGTTACAGAGAAAAGATGGCCAGCTGTAAACCAGGAAGGCCTCACTAAACACCAAATCTGCTGGCACCTTGATCTTGGACTTCCCAGCCTCTAGAACTGTGAGAAAGAAATTTCTCTTGTCTCTAAGTCACTCAGTCTATGGTATTCTGTTATAGCAGCCCAAACAGACTAAGACAGGTGCTGTAGCAGAGCCCAGCCACTGGCCCATCCTGAACTTTTCTCATGAATTCCTGTAACATCCTTCCCCTTGAATGTACTAGTTCACTGACATCCCATCTCCTAGCAGAAGATTGGCCGTATTTCATCAACCAGATAAAATATAGGATGCCTAGTTATATTTGAATTTCAGATAAAACAATGAATAATTTTTTGAGTATAAATGTGTCCCAAACATTTTCTGTATCCTATATTTTTGTTTGCTAAATCTGGGAAGAGCTATGGGCTCTTTTCCCTCTGACTCTTAAAGCACTGAACTGTCTGAACGACTCTGTCCTGTGCTGGGTTACTGTCTGTCTTCTCTCCCTTGGTAGGTCATCAGCACCCAGAGACTGGGGACAGCTTTTGCATGGGACCCTTCACAATGCCTGGTGCACAGTACATGCTCAAAACATTTTAAAGGAGTAAATAGTCTCCTCATGGTTTCATATGTGTTAGGACTGTAGCCTGAGTTGGACTGGGGACTTCTGAGTAGGCCTTTACATCCTAAGGTTTGGGTGGCTGGGGTGGGCATGGAGTAGAGCATAGGAAACGCTCTGTGTACTTCTATTTTCAAGAACACACCACACATCCAATATCCATTCTTAAAATGTTGATCTTTCTGAGTGGTTTTGGATCACTCCTCTTTGTCCCTTACCCACAAAACAAAACAAAGTAAAGCAAAGCCAAGCCAAGCAAAAAAACCCAAAGTGAAACAAAATGAAAGTGAAACTAAACTAAACCAAACCAAACCACACCAAAGTCAACAACTGGGAGGGCTATTCTGGCCAGTCCTTGTGGGTCCTGGAATGCCCTAGGCATGTGTTTGGGACAATGTGGTCCAGAGAGCCTGAGTTTAGTTTGTACCCTCTTTGCTCAAGTTTATTGTTCTGTAAAATGGGTAGATGAAGGACAACCACACTATGGAATTTTTCATAGTTAGGGAAGACTTATTTAAAAATTTTAAATTCAGAACTGATGATCATTCCCCTCAACAGGGAGGGCAAGGGCTTATTGTATTCTTTCGAATGAAACATCTGTTAAACAAATTAAGAGTATAAACAAGATTTTAGTGGTGTCCTTAACCTACTGAAAAGAACAAATTGTTTTTGCATTTAATCAAACCAATGCGGCTAATGCAGGATGTGTTTTAACTCATTAAAGCTGGGTCAACTGATTTGTTTCTGATTTTTATATTTACCTTAGTTTAGTTTTTAGTGCTTGTTATCATTGCTGTATTTGTTTATTGGTTTGGTTACTCTCTTACTTTCTTTTTAATTTTTAAAATTTTATAGATTAAAAAATTTATTTTATTTTATTTTTCTTCCTTTTCTTCTGAGCTGTGTGGCTGACAGAGTCTTGGTGCTCTGGCCAGGTGTCAGGCCTGAGCCTCCAAGGTGGGAGAGCCAAGTTCAAGAAACTGGACCACCAGAGACCTCCCAGCCCCACATAATATAAATCAATGAGAGCTCTCCCAGGGATTTCCATCTCAACACTAAGACCCAGTTCCAACCAATGGCCAGCAAGCTCCAGTGCTGTACGCCCCATGCCAAACAATTAGCAAGAAAGGAACACAACCCCACCCATTAGCAGAGAGATTGCCTAAAATCATAATAAGGTCACAGACACACCAAAACACATCACTGGATGACACACCAGAAAGCCAAGAGGCAGTCCCACCCACCAGAACACAGGCACAAGTCCCCTCCACCAGGAAGCCTACACAAGCCACTGAAACAGTTCACCTACTGGGGGCAGAAACCAAAAATAACAGGAACTATGAACCCGCAGCCTGCAAAAAGGAGACTCCAAACACAGTAAATTAAACAAAATGAGAAGACAGAGAAATATGCAGCAGATGAAGGAGCAAGGTAAAAACCCACCAGACCAAACAAATGAAGAGGAAATAGGCAGTCTAACTGAAAAAGAATTCAGAGTAATGATAGTAAAGATGATCCAAAATCTTGGAAATAGAATGGAAAAAATACAAGAAATGTTTAACAAAGATCTAGGAGAACTAAAGAGCAAACAATGATGAACAACACAATAAGTGAAATAAGAAATTCTCTAGAAGGAATCAATAGCAGAATAACTGAGGCAGAAGAACGGATAAATGACCTGGAAGATAAAATAGTGGAAAAAACTGCCACAGAGCACAATAAGGAAAAAAAAATGAAAAGAATGAGGACAGTCTCAGAGACCTCTGGGACAACATTAAATACACCAACATTCGAATTATAAGGGTCCCAGAAGAAGAAGAGAAAAAGAAATGGTCTAAGAAAATATTTGAAGAGATTATAGTTGAAAACTTCCCTAACATGGGAAAGGAAATAATCAATCAAGTCCAGGAAGTGCAGAGAATCCCATACAGGATAAATCCAAGGAGAAACATGCCAAGACAAATATTAATCAAACTATCAAAAATTAAATACAAAGAAAAAATATTAAAAGCAGCAAGGGAAAAGCAACCAATAACAAACAAGGGAATCCCCATAAGGTTAACAGTTGATCTTTCAGCAGAAACTCTGCAAGCCAGAAGGGAGTGGCAGGATATATTTAAAGGGATGAAAGGGAAAAACCTACAACCAAGATTACTCTACCCAGCAAGGATCTCATTCAGATTCGATGGAGAAATTAAAAACTTTACAGACAAGCAAAAGTAAAGAGAATTCACACCACCAAACCAGCTTTACAACAAATGCTAAAGGAACTTCTCTAGGCAGGAAACACAAGAGAAGGAAAAGACCTACAAAAACAAACCGAAAACAATTAAGAAAATAGTAATAGGAACATACATGTCAATAATTACCTTAAATGTAAATGGATAAAATGCTCCAACCAAAAGACATAGACTGGCTGAATGGATACAAAAGCAAGACCTGTATATATGCTGTCTACAAGAGCTCCTCTTCAGACCTAGGGACACATACAGACTGAAAGTGAGGGGATGGAAAAAGATATTCCATGAAAATGGAAATCAAAAGAAAGCTGGAGTAGCAATTCTCATATAAGGCAAAATAGACTTTAAAGACTGTTACAAGAGACGAAGAAGGACAAGAGATCAATTCAAGGAGAAGATACAACAATTGTAAATATTTATGCACCCAGTGTAGGAGCACCTCAATACATAGGCAAATGCTAACAGCCATGAAAGGGGAAATAGACAGTAACACAACAATAGTAGGGAACTTTAACACCCCACTTTCACCAATGGACAGATCATCCAAAATGAAAATAAATTGGGAAACACAAGTTTTAAATAACACATTAGACAAGATGGACTTAATTGACATTTATAGGACATTCCATCCAAAAACAACAGAATACACTTCTCAAGTGCACTTGGAACATTCTCCAGGATAGATTACATCTTGGGTCACAAATCAAGCCTTGGTAAACTTAAGAAAGTTGAAATCGTATCAGGTATCTTTTTTGATCACAACACTATGAGACTAGATATCAATTACAGGAAAACCACTGTAAAAAATACAAACACATGGAGGCTAAACAAAATGCTAGTAAATAACCAAGAGATCACTGAAGAAATCAGAGAGGAATTCAAAAATACCTAGAAACAAATGACAACGAAAACACGAGGACCCAAAACCTATGGGGTGTGGCAAAAGCAGTTCTAAGAGGGAAGTTTATAGCAATACAATCCTACCTCAAGAACCGAGAAAAATCTCAAATAAACAACCTAAACTTACACCTAAAGCAATTAGAGAAAGAAGAACAAAAAAACCCAAGATAGCAGAAGGAAAGAAATCAAAAGATCAGATCAGAAATAAATGAAAAATAAATGAAGAAAATGATAGCAAAGCTCAATGAAACTAAAAGCTGGTTCTTTGAAAAGGTAAACAAAATTGATAAACCATTAGTCAGACTCATCAAGAAAAAAAGGGAGAAGACTCAAATCAACAGAATTAGAAATGAAAAAGGAGAAGTAACAACTGACCCTGCAGAAATACAAAGGATCATGAGAGATGACTACAGGCAACTATGTGCCAATAAAATGGACAACCTGGAAGAAATGGACAAATTCTTAGAAATGAACAACCTGCCAAGACTGAACCAGGAAGAAATAGAAAATATAAACAGACAAATCACAAGCACTGAAATTGAAACTGTGATTAAAAATCTTCTAACAAACAAAATCCCAGGACCAGATGGCTTCACAGGTGAATTCTATCAAACATTTAGAGAAGAGCTAACACCTAACCTTCTCAAACTCTTCCAAAATGTAGCAGAGGGAGGAACACTCCCCAACTCATTCTACAAGGCCACCATCATCCTGATACCCAAAGCAGACAAAGATGTCACAAAGAAAGAAAACTACAGGCCAATATCACTGATGAACATAGATGCAAAAATCCTCAGTAAAATACTAGCAAACAGAATCCAACAGCACATTAAAAGGATCATACACCATGATCAAGTGGGGTTTATCCCAGGAACACAAGGACACTTCAATATATGCAAATCAATCAATGTGATACAAAACCATATGATAATCTCAATAGATGCAGAAAAAGTTTTTGACAAAATTCAACACCCATTTATGATAAAAACTATCCAGAAAGTAGGCATAGAAGGAACCTACCTCAACATAATAAAGGCCATATATGATAAACCCACAGCCAACATTGTTCTCAGTGGTGAAAAACTGAAAGCATTTCCTCTAATATCAGGAACAAGACAAGGTTGCCCACTCTCACCACTGTTATTCAACATAGTTTTGGAAGTTTGAGCTGTGGCAATCAGAGAAGAAAAAGAAATAATAGGAATCCAAATCAGAAAAGAAAAAGTGAAACAGTCACTGTTTGAAGATATTATACTATACATAAAGAATCCTAAAGATGCTACCAAAAAACTACCAGAGCTAATCAATGAATTTGGTAATGTTGCAGGATACCAAATTATTGCACAGAAATCTCTTGCATTCCTATACACTAATGATGGAAGATCAGCCATTTTAAGGACTAGCATAGATCTTACCTTACCTATGCCATTGCTACAATCACAAGGTGATTGTGTGGGAGGATGAAAAGGAGACCTGCAACTAAGGCCATGTTTACTATTATATCTTTTGCAGAATTAGTATTGTTGGCCTTCCCCCCCACCCCATTTTTCTAAAGCAGCCTATAAGATTGAAGGAATATAAGAGGAACCAATGAATAGGCATCAAGGATTAGTAGAGAAGAAACTGTTCAATATACTGAGCTAGAAAAAGTGGATCCTGCCTGTTCAGAGCTTTGCTCTGAGGTCCATCTTTGAACAGGAAGGTTTAAAAATAAATGTATTTATTTAAAAATAAATTTTTTCTCTGATTGTGGGGGAAAAAAAAGGTCAGAAAGAGAAATTACGGAAATAATCTCTTTCACCACTGCAAGAAAAAGAATAAAATACCTAAGAATAAACCTACCTAAGGAGGTAAAATACCTGTACTCAGAAAACTATAAGACACAGATGAAAGAAATCAAAGATGACACAAATAGATGGAGAGATATACCATGTTCTTGGATTAGAAGAATCAACATTGTGAAAATGACTATACTACCCAAAGTAATCTACAGATTCAATGCAATCCCTATCAAACTACAAATGGCATTTTTCGCAGAACTAGAACAAACAGTTTCACAATTTGTATGGAAACACAAAGACCCCGAATAGCCAAAGCAATCTTGAGAAAGAAAAGTGGAGCCAGAGGATTCATGCTCCCTGACTTCAGACTATACTACAAAGCTACAGTAATCAAGACAGTATGGTACTGGCACAAAAACAGAAATATAGATCAATGGAACAGGATAGAAAGCCCAGAGATAAACCCACACACATATGGTCACCTTATCATTGATAAAGGAGGCAAGAATATACAATGGAGAAAAGACAGTCTCTTCAATAAGTGGTGCTGGGAAAACTGGATAGCGACATGTAAAAGAATGAAATGAGAACCCTCCCTAACACCATACGAAAAATAAACGCAAAATGGATTAAAGACCTAAATGCAAGGCCAGACACTATAAAACTCTTAGAGGGAAACATAGGCAGAATACTCTATGACATAAATCACACCAAGATCCTTTTTGACTCACTTCCTAGAGAAATGGAAATAAAAACAAAAATAAACAAATGGGACCTAATGAAACTTAAAAGCTTTGGCACAGCAAAGGAAACTGTAAACAAGAAGAAAAGACAACCCTCAGAATGGGAGAAAATATTTGCGAATGAAGCAACTGACAAAGGATTAATCTCCAAAATATACAAGCAGCTCATGCAGCTCAATATCAAAAAACAAACAACCAAATCCAGAAATGAGCGGAAGACCTAAACAGACATTTCTCCAAAGAAGATATGCAGATTGCCAACAAACACATGAAAGGATGGTCAACATCACTAATCATCAGAGAAATGCAAATCAAAACTACAGTGAGGTACCACCCCACACCAGTCAGAATGGCCATCATAAAAATTCTACAAACAATAAATGCTGGAGAGGGTGTGGAGAAAAGGAAACCCTGTTGCACTGTTGGTGGGAATGTAAATTGATACAGCCACTATGGAGAACAGTATGGAGGTTCCTTTAAAAACTAAAAATAGAACTACTATATGACCCAGCAATCCCACTACTGGGCATATACCCTGAGAAAACTGTAATTCAAAAAGAGTCATGCATCACAATGTTCATTGCAGCACTATTTACAATAACCCGGACATGGAAGCCACCTAAGTGTCCATCAACAGATGAATGGATAAAGAAGATGTGGCACATATATACAATGGAATATTACTCAGCCAGAGAAAGAAACAAAATTGAGATTTTTGTAGTGAGGTGGATGGACTTAGAGTCTGTCATACAGAGTGAAGTAAGGCAGAAGGAGAAAAACAAGTACCGTATGCTAACACATATATATGGAATCTAAAAAAAAAATGGTTCTGATGAACCTACGGGCAGGACTGGAATAAAGAGGTAGACATAGAGAATGGAGTTGAGGACAAGGGGAGGGGGAAGGGTAAGCTGGGATGAAGTGTGAGAGTGGCATGGACATATATACACTACCATATGTAAAACAGATAGCTAGTGGGAAGCAGCCACATAGCACAGGTAGGTCAGCTAGGTGCTTTGTGTCCACCTAGAGGGGTGGGATAGGGAGGGTGAGAGGGAGAAGCAAGAGGGAGGGGATATGGGGACATATGTATACGTATAGCTGATTCACTTTGTTATACAGCAGAAACTAACACAACATTGTAAAGCAATTATACTCCAATAAAGATGTTTAAAATAAAAAAAAAGCTGACTCAGCCAACGTCTCCTCTGTAAGACAATGCCAGAGGTGTGGTCAGGAGGTGATGTGGGTGTGTGGAGCTATGAAGCACTTTTACAGGATCAGCATGCATGGTGGCCTCTCTGTTTTGAAGACCGAACTGTGAGGATCGAGTGTCTTAGACCTTTGGAGGGAGAAGTTGGAAGTTCATCCAATTCCCCCTTCTGTCCAAGGCTGGGCCTCACCACATGGTCCTGGGGGCTCTGCCAACACCTCGAACTGGTGTGGAGTGCACCACCCTGCAGGTGCCTGGTCTGTGGTGGGACAGCTCCCTTGACAAGAAAGATCTGTCCCCTCCTGAGTTACGACGCCCATCCTTTGTGCCGTTTGCACATATACACCACACACAGCAAGTCTATTCCCTCTGGCCAAGACGGTCCCTTGGAGAGCTGTCAGCCGCTCTCAGGGACCATACGAGCCTTTCATGTGTAGCCAAAGCGAAGTCTACAGAGAGAGGGGCTGTGCCTTTCTCATTCTTCCTCCTCTCCCCATCTCCACGGATGCCATGAAGGGAATATGGAATCAGGTGGGAAGGACTTCTTTCACCCTGATTCTTCCTGGTCAAGTACAATTTGTGTTTAAGATGACTTGGTGGGCTGTTTGGGGTAGAGTTTGGGAGTGAGATGTGGTTAGTAACTAAAGATGGTTGATAAACTCTCTTCTATAAGGGGGTCTCTTGTTTGGATTGTTGACTAAAAAAAGGCACAACCTAAAAGTTGAGAATTATGTTTTATTCGGTGGACTTACTGAGGACTTAAGCCTGGGATACAGCCTCTCAGAGAGCTCTGAGGACAGTTCCGAAGTGAGGAACCAGGATACATATGAATTTTTGTGAAAAAACCCAAGTAGTTGAACATCAAAAGGTTATTGCTAATTAAGGAAAATCTCAACTTAATGAATTTATTGCTTTTCTATTTTTGGAAAGATGCAGAATCTGGGTTCATTGAAATCATTCCTTTGATATTCACCTTAACTATCCTGAGCCTGTGTCCTGCTTTTCTCCATCCTGAATCTCCTCAGCGTGCAGAGTCAGGGGTGGCTGCAGTGGCTGAAGTCTTGATGGCAGCAATATCCTTTGTTAACTGATATGGCAGGTGACATTCTTTGTGCACAGGATGCACTGAGAGCAGAAGTGCAGAGGGAGGTGCTGGGAGGGGAGAATTTCTCTGAACTACACAGGGAGAGGAGTTTGAAATCCAGGATCAAGGAGCCAGGGAAGCCAGGATTCCTATGGGAGCAGACAACCAGCCCCCTGGGGGAAGGAGGGGCCCAAGAGGGACTTTGAGAACTGAAATAACAAAGGAAGAACTTAGAGCTGTTTGCTATGGAAGGTGTGATGTAAACTCCCTCCTCATCTCCCCTCGGCTCCTTCAGTAAAGTCTACATAAGGTAGCTCATGAGCTGCTTTGGAACGAGGCGATTCTTGGTGGGGAACATCTGGGTTGTCATAGGATCAGTCTAGGGGAAGCAAATGTGGGTGTGTCCGGACAGGAGATGGTGTATAAAGAGAAAGAAGCCCCTCCATCAGATAATTCCAAATTGCTCTAGAAACCAACAGTTTCAACTAATTGGTCTGAGCTGGTGGTGATCAAGGCTGATGATGGAAAAGAAAGGTCTTCTCATCACCACCATGTTAGGCTACTACTAACTGGTGAGTAGATGTTGGGATATTGGGGGGTTTGTTGTCATGGACCAGAATGCCAGAGTCCTGGTTGGGGGAGTCACTTAGATGCTGAAACTCTGGTGGGGAGAGCTGTTGCAGCCACCCCTCTTGTGAGAATGTTTGCCCATTGTGCAGTGCAAGGGTTCTGGTCCTGGTCCAGCCCCGCATTCTTGACCTGGAGATCAGCATGATGGTCCCCACCCCGGAACTGCCTGAGGAAGTTCCTCTCCTGGGCCTTGTGGCTTAGGAAACCCTTAAGTGAAGTAAGAGAAGTGATGTACCTGATTAAGTTGTATCCTCTTCAGTAGATGTAATTGTCAAAGCTGTTAGTATCATTGTTGTCATCAGTATCACTTCTCTTCCATTCTCTTCCTTTGCTCTTTAATTTCATGACCCTGGACCAAATTGCTTAACTTTTCTGCTTTGTTTTTTCCCCATTAGATAGGAATGTTAATTCCTTTCTCTCAGGGTTGTGGGGAGTATTAAGTAAAACTGGGAAAATGATGTCAAAAAGCTACACCCAGCATCTGGTGCAAAGATGATGCTTAAGAACAGTGAGTCTTTTTTGCTCCTTCCTTGAAGATTATGATGGATTCACTCCCTCCCACTCATGAGCTTCATGTTTGTTTACAGCTGCCTTCTCTTCCCTGACTCAGGAAGGAGAGGGTCAGAAGCTAGTCAACATGTTGTAGAAGGTTCTAATTACTTTAAAGCTGTGAGGTCCACCCTGGTAACTGGGCTCCCCTTCCTTGTGCGTGGCGAGCTTCACCCCCTCAAAAAACCCTGCTGGAGACTGAGTCTTAGCAGAGTGCTCTTCTTCAACCCTTTCTCTCCCTTGTCCTCCTGAAGGAGAGCAGCTCTTGCTAAAGGATTTTGGCTGCATCACTTGGCATTTACTGCCCACCCTTGTTATTTTCAAGTCAAGCAATTTTTCAACTGTGAGCAAGTATGCAGATCCTTCTAAACGGAAGACTTTCATATGCTTTATATTCATGGCAACTTCAGAGCAATTGTTTAAAAGCCAAGCCGTCTTAGAGTAATTTGCATTTTAATTAATACTTCAAATAAATTGCCCTTTAAAAAAGAATGTCTGTTTTTGGCTTTGGGAATCTTTAAGAGCAAAGACCAGGTATGAAAGTACCTGCTCCAGCCGGCCTGTAACTGCCTTGGGGCCCTGCTTTGGCTGGCTAGGAAGCTGGGAGAGAGCCCTGAGATCTGGTTGCCTGCCAATTGTTCTTTTGGGAGGGGGCTGAAAATTCTTACTTAATTCCTTTCTTAGAAGAATAATGTGTTAGAGTTGCTGTCTAATTGAAGACAATTAGAACTGTCTAGGAGAAAAGAGGTCATGCATAAAAGAAACAGTTGTCAAAATTCCTCAAACTGTTATCTGAAGGTGGCCTTATGATGCTATTATTTTTATAACCCTTCAGGACTTTCTATAAATGCATGTATACGCATAGTAAAGAACATATACAGATCTATATGATTTTCTTTTTATATAAATGGAGGTAGATTTACATAAATGGGGGTAGACTTGTGCATATTGATTCGGAATTTGCTTTTTTTTTTTTTTTTTTTTTTTGCTGTACGAGGGCCTCTCACTATTGTGGCCTCTCCCGTTGCGGAACACGGGCTCCGGATGTGCAGGCTCAGCGGCCATGGCTCACGGGCCCAGCCGCTCCGCGGCATGTGGGATCTTCCCGGACCGGGGCACAAACGCGTGTCCCCTGCATCGGGAGGCGGACTCTCAACCACTGCGCCACCAGGGAAGCCCCGGAATTTGCTTTTTTTGTAAAACTCAGGTCTTGGCAAACTATGGTCTCTGGGCCAAATCTGGCCCCAAGCTTGTTTTTGTAAATAAAGTTTTATTGGAACACAGCCATATTTTTTTGTTTATTTATCTTCTTGGGCTGCTTTTGCACTACAGTGGCAGAATTGAGTAGTTGGAACAGATACAGAATGGCCTGCAAAGACTAAAATATTGACCCTTTTTGGAAAAAGTTTGTTAATCCTTGTTTTAACACAATTTGCATTAAGATCTTTTTCTGAACATCCAGATCATCATTTTCTTTAACTTCAGCATAGTGTGGCGAAATAATCTGGTCATTCTTCTAGGGATGGGTGGCTTCCAGCTTTTTGCTATTATAAATAATAAATGCCAAGAATGATTCTAAATATAACTTTCTGTACACACATGCAAAGATTTCCTGGGATAGATAGCTGGAAGGGGAGTTACCAGGTGGAAGGACAGACCTATTTCAGATTTGGATACAGATAAATTGCCCTCCCCAAAGGCTGTACCTATTTATACATTTGCCAACAACAGTGGCTGAAGGAATGAATTACCTGAATTAAAAAAAATTACCCTCTGTGGAGAAAAGGGAACCCTCCTAAATTGTTGGTGGGAATGTAAATTGGTGCAGCCACTGTGGAGAACAGTATAGAGGTTCCTTAAAAAATTAAATATACAGTTGCTGTATGACCCTACAATCCCACTCCTGGGCATATATCTGGACAAAACTATAATTCAAAAAGATACATGCACCCCTATGTTCATAGCAGCACTATTTACAATAGCCAAGACATGGAGCAACCTAAATGTCCATCGACAGATGATGGATAAAGAAGATGTGGTACATATATGCAATGGAATATTACTCAGCTATAAAAACGAATGAAATAATGCCATTTGCAGCAAACTATATTCAGTATCCTGTGATAAATCATAATAGAAAAGAATATGAAAAAGAATGTTTATATATGTATAACTGAATCACTTTGCTGTACAGCAGAAATTAACACAGCATTGTAAATCAACTATACTTGAATAAAATAAAATTTAAAAAATTACCATCAATGTCTGAATTTTGGAAATCCTTTCCAACCACAGCTAGTCCAGCCCATCCCCTTCCGTGAAGATGGACCTCGACCCCAAATGCTCAGAGGAGAACGAAAGGCAAAGACCAGTCGAGAAGTTAAGGTGATTCAGAAACATGGGTGCCAACATGACAAAAGTCTCCTAGGATTCAGAGACGGGAGAATGCACGTAGGTCCCAGTGGGCAGGGAAGGCTTGGAGGAGAGGACAGGCTTAGTCTGGGTTGGAGAAAGTCGTAGGGTTAAAAGAAGAGGGGACAGCCATGCGGGTGAGATAGGTACTGGCTTCTGTCTCCTCTGCATCCCAGATGCTGCCCACAAGCTCCGCAAGACATGAGGAGTGCAGGCTTCCCTGGTGGTGCAGTGGTTAAGAATCCACCTGCCAACACAGGGGACATGGGTTCGAGCCCTGGTCCGGGAAGATCCCACATGTCACGGAGCAACTAAGCCCGTGTGCCACAACTACTGAGCCTGCCCTCTAGAGCCCCCGAGCCACAACTACTGAAGCCCGCGCACTACAACGAAGAGTAGCCCCCGCTCACTGCAACTAGAGAAAGCCCATGCACAGCAACAAAGACCCAACGCGGCCAAAAATAAATAAATAAATTTTTAAAAAAAAAAGATTAAAAAAAGAAGATACGAGGAAAGCAAACTCAGTCTTTATAAGTAGTTCCTGTGCCAAACGCTTTCTTTTCATCACATGCAGAGCAGTGTGGGTGGGAGGGTGAGGGCAGGCAAATGGATATGAGGGTGAATCCCCTGCTGTAGGTGGGGATGTTTAACAGACATAGACAGGAAGTGGGGCTGCAGCTGTGTTTCTGTGCAGTGGAGGAAGGCGGAATGTACCTTCCATTCTTGGTGCCACCAAGGAGGCACTGCACCCACCAAGCCAGTAGGACCTCCCTTCTCATTGTCCCTGGGTGGACAAGATGTGGCACGAAGGGGAGGGAGAGAGGAGGTGGTCCAGTACTGGGTGGCGCAGTGGGGGGCCGGGTGCTCAGACACTCAGGCTGGAGCCTGTGCCGGGGCCCTGGACGCACAGGGAAAGGGACGCTACTCCACGGGGGTAGGTTATTTGCACAGACGTGTCACAGAGCATGGGAGGGGACAACTTCCTTTGGAATACTGTACCACAGCAATGACATCTATTGATTGCCTATCATGCATGCAGTGCTGTAACGGTTTTGCAAGTTAACTCAACCAGCCAGCCCCACTACAATTTTATTATTACTGTTCCTCTTTCTTAGATGAGAGAAATGAGATTTAGAGCAGTTAAATAATTTCACAGTAAGAGATAGAGTCAGGATTTGAACTCCAAGCACCCTGATTCCCAACCCATGCTCCAAAGTAAATGAATTTGTTATATTGGCAATGACCAGCTGTGTGTCCTTGGGCAAGTTTCTTAACCTCTCTGTGTCTCCATTTGTTCATTACAAAATAGGTATAGCACTAGTCCCTCATAGAGATGCTGAATCTCAATTATTATTATTCCTCCTACTACATCTACTTAAGTCTGAGAATTACAGATGAAGAGACTGAGGGTTTTTTTTTTTTTTTTACTTTTTCAACTTTTTTGTTTGTAATTTACCTTTATCATTTAACCTAAGGTGAATTCCTTGTACACAGCATATAATTGTCCCATGTTCTTTTTATTTTTTTATTTAAAAATTAAAAGAAAATTATTTATTTATTTTTGCTCACATCTGTGATTTTGTTTTGTTTTTTAAGTTTAGCTAGTTTACAATGTTGTGTTAGTTTCAAGTGTACAGCAAAGTGATTCAGTATACGTATACATATAATTCTTTTTCCGATTCTATTCCATTATAGGTTATGACATCTTTTTCGTAAACAAATGGAAGTATAGTTGATTTACAGTGTTTCAGGTGTACTGCAAGGTGATGAGACTGATGATTTTTCAGTGTGGTGACAGGGGCTATGACTGAGCAGACAGGCCAGGAGGAGATTGGGTGGGGAAAGGAGCTCCAGCAGAACCTGACGGTCACGGAAGACTTCAGTCTGGCGGAGGACAGAGACCAGGCTCTTAGCAGCCTGGGCTGAAGGGCTTCACTGTTTTCTGAAGAGGAAGAACAGGGAGGCCATCCAGGGACCCCCGAGATGGCAATTGACAGGACGCTCTGTTATTATGGTCAGGTTAACGATCGAGGTCTTCCTCCTTCCAGACTACGTGTGGTCAGCCATTTTCGACAAGCCCCTTTATTGTCCTCTTAAAGTTGTGGAATGACCCCTACTTCCAGGAATGGTTGCAGAGAGTTAACTCGATGGGGGGACCTGCCTCCCGGGTCCTGACAAGCTGCTCGTGACTGGTGTGAGAGAGAGGGAAGCCCTCGCCCTGACTTAAATCAGTATCACCTGAAGAGTCGTGACCTTGCCATCCAGGCCCCACCCAGGGACACTTGTTCTGTAGGTCTGGGGGTGGGGAGAGGATATGCATGGTCTATGAGCTCACGCAGGGGTGATCTGGGCTTGTGGTCCTCACCACCACCTCGGAGAAGCTGGCGGACAGGGCATCACCTCCATAAGGTGGGTTTTCCTCTGAGTGCCACAAGGCACCAGGGCTGGAGTGTACCTGGGTGGACACATCCTCAGATGCACGTCAATTCTATTCCCTGGCAGAAACAGATATGTTCCCAGGTCCGACTCCCTGCTGGTTTAATTCCTAGTCTGGAAAAGAAGTTCAGTTTGAATGTTGACATAATTATTTGCCATATATCATTCTTCATCAATTGAATTGTCCTTGCAAATGGCTCTCTCTCTTAGAGCCTCCCGAAAGTCCTTTAAAAGAAGTTTGGAATTAACATATACACAATACTATACAGTATACGAAATAGATAACCAACAAGGACCTACTGTATAGCACAGTGAACTATACTCAATATTTTATAATAACCTATAAGGGAAAAGACTCTTAAAAAGAAGATACATGTATGTATAACTGAATCAATTTGCTGTACACCTGAAACTAACACAACTTTGTAAATCAACTAGATTCCAATAAAAAAATAGAAGTAGTCGGGTTGAGCTCACTCATTCTGTAGAATTCTCCAGGGGTGAATCCATGGGCTGGAGAAGGGAGTTCAGTTATGACATGTCATGCGGTGAGTCATTTAAGGAAAGTAGGGACATAGTTTTGACATTTTAAGCACTGATAACATTTAAAATCGGCAGGAGAACGACTTTTATTAATTACCCATGTCTCCTCCTGCCCTTCTGTCCTCCGCCCCCCACCAGCTGTTAAGCATTTGAGAAACCGGTAAATGAACGTGATTACAAGCAATTATGAGGTTTTCTTTTTTAAGAGACAGATGGAATCAAGGTTTCTATTTGTAGAGGTTTTCAAATTTAGGTTGTGTCTACACAATGCCACATTATTACCAGGGAACCATATGTTTTCTTTCAGTGCCATTGAAATTTCATTCTGGAATGGGTCTGAACCAATGGTGAGTGGTACGTATTGGTGCAGGTTCACAGATGTTTTCCTGATAAACACTGCTTCAAACCCATAATTTCACTTTTTCCCACATTAACGTTTTTCATTTATTCACATGTTCCTCCCTTCAACAAGCATTAGTTCTGGACCAGTTTTGTGCCGTGCCATGAAGATACGGGAAACTGAAAACAGTGTGACGTTCTGCCTTTAACAAATTCATTGTTAGCTTCGTATGGTAATTTGAGTGGCTTCGCCTTAATATGACGACACTTTCAAGTTTCGTATATTTCTCTACATATATAAAACACTGGGAGGAATTACTAATGAGCCTTCTGTGTTAAACTTTAAGCTTGTAGTAAATCATAGGGCAATCACCACCTTTGAGAGATTGTTACACAAGTTAGCCAGCAAGTAAGAGGAATAGGGCCTCTGTTCTAGGGGCATTTGGTTTGAGCCCTTGTGGTTGAATATTCCAGGTCTGTAAGGACATTTTGGGTTAAATGTCTGATTCCTTAGAGCAGTTCCCACCCTTTAGTGTGGATCTGCGATAACTACAGGGCTTGTTTTAACATGAGTTGCTGGACCCCTGCCCCAGACTTTCTGATTCAGTAGGTTTGGGATGAGGCTTGAGGATTTGCATTTCTAGCAGGTTCCCAGGGGTTGCTGCCGCTGGTCCAAGGACCACAGTCTGAGAAGCATTGCCTTGGAAGTTTTAGAATGTGTGTGGGTTCTCCGTTGATTTGAATGCAAATGCTATTCAGCAAATAAAAACTACCCACTATGGTGCGCCTATCAGGTGCTCTCCCAGTTCTGGGCACTTTGTAGGTAAAAGGAGAGTCAGGGCAATGAAGGCAGAAAACAACAAGTCCAGTTCCTAAGGGAGACCCTCACGGCTCCGTGCAGAGGGCTGCACTTGCTTCTCAGTCTTAACCGTGCCCTTCACGCCTTCTGCCATGTGGCTCTGGGGAGACTACACTGCTTTTCACACGATGACTCTTCCCCCAGTACAATGGTTTCTCATCCCCAAGTATGCTGCAAAAATAAGAAGTGAAATTTTTTCATTGCACTTTGGGCAGACGTATACTCAGCAATTGACGTGATAGTTTTGAGTCAGAATACCCTGTAGGACAATCTAAATTTCTGCCTTTGTAGACGAACCCAAACTCTGGTGAGCAAACATGTGCCAAACGAGGGGGATAAAGAGTTCAGATTTTCTATATCTCTTTAGTCTGCAGAATTCATGTGCTGTTTGCTCATGCTTTGAAACTCTCTCTTCCCCCTTTTTCTTAAACCTACAGATCCCACATCTTCTATGGACATGTCTTCCACATCAGAAGCTTCTTCTCGTGTCAGTCTGAAGGAAAAGGAAGGTATCACCAAGCTCACCTGATTTTGATATGAAAGGTTTGCCTGAAAGTCAACCACCTGATTCTCTACCAACTTCCAGAGGGTGACTCTTCTTGGACTCCATCACCCACAGCTACTAACAAGCTTCTTTCCTTCCTTCATTGCGTTGCGTTTTATGTACAAACTTTCAAGCTGTTGTTTATGCCTTAAACTTATTTCCAGGCTTCAATGGATATGTTTTTCTACCTACAAAATCTCCAAACATTTCCCATTAAGATCGATGAAAAGATTTTTCCTATGCTTTTCCCTTCACATTTGGGGTTTCAGGAGCGAATGAGGTGGTGACACAGGCGAGGGGTGTGCTTGTTACCGAGAAGATAAGAGAGGCATAGAAGAAGAACTTGGCCAAATTCACCATCTGCCATGAATTGTTCCAGCTAAATAGGTTATTCTTCAACCAGTATAGAGGATAAAATAGGAGGACGGAGGAAAAAGGAAAAGTAACTTTTTCTTCTTTAACCTTCTCCCTTAGGAGGCCAGCTAAAGTGCTGTTCAAGGTCAGTGGAGAGGAATGAAGAAGCTCATTCCTGGCAACAGAGTGGGGACTTGAGGGAAGAATATTAGCTCTTGCAGTTCATGGCAGCCATGTCATATCAAGCTGGCACCCTCATTTGCAAATGGTCTTGGAAATTCTACTGTTCCCATCAATCTTCATTCAGTTAGGGCTCATTGCAGATAGGTCGTCAGGGGTATCTGGTTCATGGTGGGACAATACAGATGACATACTCATTTAACTTTGAGTCAGAGCCACAGACAAAAATTGATGGCTCCTGGGACAGCAGTCACTTGGAGTGAGCTGGCCCTACCTCTATGGCTGGTGCATGACTCTTGTCCTTTTCCCCATAGGCAGCTCTGTCTTCCAACCTGGCAGAAGTCTAATGTCTTCAAACAAGCCTTCATGAACTGCACAGCAGGTGCCATGAATGGTTCTGACCCCAGGGAAAAGGCGTGCTGGTTGGATGGTAGGGATTTAAAAACCATATGCATGAAAAACAAATATTTCCAGGCTTTTTTTTTTTTTTTGCATGCCAGTTTGATTGTGGCCCAGGATTCTTCTTGGCTATGATGTGGGGTGGCTGGGACAGGAGTGGTGCGTGCAGAGCAGAGGCCTCTGCTCCACCGATGGCTGCTTTTGCCCCATCTCCATCTGCTTGGGACCTGGAAAGGTAATGGCATTATTGCACAGAGTTTTGGCCTGTGTGGCCACACATTGTGGTTATGTTTCTTATGCAGGTAGGAAGCTGCCTGTCTTATTATTTTGTTAAGTTGCTTGGGCTTAAAAAAATTCCTTTTTGTAGCAAAGTCGCCTGACATTTTAAGCTAATAAGCTTGTTCCCTTTATCTTGTCCTGCTCTAAGTTAGACTGGATCTGCTTATAAAGTGCAGACTCTTAATTGCTATTCTTAAAAGGCCATCTTGCTAGGAAGGGTCTGGTTAAGGAATGGCTTTCTTCTTAATTAATAGTAAGCATGGAAGTTGCTTGACCCCCTCCACTGAGGTGGGGAGAAGCCTGACCTCTTTAGGGACCCATGCCAACTCTCAAGGCTTTAAGAGCAGAAGAAAAGCACAGGTTTTATAGTTGGACGACATGGCAAGGAATCCCTGCCTCTCCCACTTATGGTGTAGTAATGTTGCCGAAAGTGGCGTCTAGCTGCTTGCCCCTTGAAAGCCAGTACTCAGGAGGCAAGGTTGGTGGAAAGGAAAATTTGCATTATTTCAGAGGCTGGCAACTGGGGGAGAGGGCAGACTCGTGTCCAAAGGCCAATTCCCCCACTGACAGTCAGGGGGCAAGAGCTTTCAAAGGGGAGTTTCAGGGGTGTATAGGCAGAGGGAGGGGGCTACGTGCAGGAACAGCACAGTCAGCTCTGACATCATCTTGAAATTGATCATGTGGTGGTCTGACCAGCCTCATCTTGATTGTTTTCAGTACAGTTAATCTTTGGTTCCAGGGTCGGTTTGTTTCCCTTTCTTTGAGGTCAGTTCTTGGAACTGTGGCAGCTGAGGTCATGGCTACAGTCTGGTCATCATGTAGTTAACTTCTTCCACCTGGTGGGGGTTTCAGTATCTACAGAACAACTCCCAGGATATGGCTCAGCATATTATCTACAGCCCTTGAGGCGGCTCTAAATGTCTCTGACTTGGCTTAATGACTAAACGATTATTGTTTTGTCCTGTTGGACTGCTTTCCTTTGCTTCTGCCTTTTCTCACTTCTCCGATTAAACTTATTCTTCGGCTAAAGTTTTTCTGCAGCCAAAAGGCAGGTGAAAGACATGGGGGGTTGGGGGAGGGACCATAGAGCCCGGCTCTGCTTCAGTACTGAGCAAGACCCTCAACTTCAAGGCACAGTTTCCTCATCTTTAAAATGGTGACAATAACTAACAGCCCTGCTTCACAGATCGGAGGTAACGTCTGGGAGACACCTGCGTGGTGTGCAGCTCCACCAGGGCTACGTGGGTGGTGCCTTTCTAACTGGCTCTGGTCCCACAAGAGCCAGGCCTTGGGGAAGGTGGTACAGGTCCTAGAATACGGGAACTGTGCACCGGGAACCATCATGGACACATCTGGGGCTAGGCTGGGAAAAGCCCACGAGGCAATTCTCTGTGACGTTCCTATGTTTCTCACGCTATTGGTTCAAGCTTGTCTGAATAGCAGCCAACCTTGGAAGCTCGAGCTGAAGAAATGAAGCATAGAGCTGTCGCCCTCTCTGGAGATATTCCAGGATGGTAAATTCCCCTGGAGAGATGTGCTTACTTTCCAAGTTAAAAAAAAAAGGTGTCTCTCCCTCTCTCTCTTTCACCTGTAGGGGTTGGGGTTTAGGTAACTGACACAAGATTTTGCTCTCACTGTGGCTTTTGCTATGAGAAATAACTGGGTTTTGTCTCTGCCGCAGAGGCCTTGTGTCTTCTGTTATTATACACGCATAAGCTAGGGGCAGCTTGCAAGGAGGTGAAATCTCAGGCCCTTCACAGTTTCTGATTTAACACTTTCACATTTGGTGCCGGGTCTTTGAAAAGCAGAGAATTCTCCATACTCAGAAGGGTTATATATGTATAGATATAGTATCTACCTATCATCTATCTATCTATCTATCATCTGTCATCTATGTATGTATGTATGTATCTATCTACCTGCCTATCTATCTGTCTAAGATGGATGAGTGTATGGACAGACAGACAGAGAGATAGACAGATCCCCATCCTAGCATAGTGTCTGGTATATACCTGGCTCTCGAAAAATGATATGACCATTTGCTAGCCAGTTATTATTGTTTCCACTGAGACTGCCGTGTGGTTGGTACTTGTACATGCAAATAGGGACGAGATGATGCTGAAAGAAGGGAAAGATGCTGGAGCAGCACCATGGGATGGGAGCCCCACTGGACGGTCCCCCTGCCCCAGGGAGCCGCGCTGGGCAGGCACGTGGAACAATGAGGGCAAGTGCAATGCAGCCACGTTCAGGTTGCACGCCTGACAATGTGTGGTCAGGAAAGGAGCAGCAGGGCGGGTGGAGGTTGCTAGGGTGGCTTGCTGGAGGAGATAAAAGTCGTTCTCTGGCTGGTGGACGAGGAAAGGAAGGGGGGCAATAATGAGGCTGGGGAGTTGCTGGGCAAAGGCTCGGAGGAAGGAATGAGCATAAAGGTACTTGCCTTTCATTCCTTCAAACCTGAGGTTCCGCCTATTTTTTCCAACAAATAGTCACCAAATGCTGCCTATTTATTTCTTGAATGCTGCTCACGTATACCCTCTCCTGCCTCCTGCTGGCCGTGGCATCATCACCAGGACCACAGTGACTGGCCCAGAGCTGCCCTTCAGCTTGCATCCTTCTCTCCAGCCGGCCTCCCTAGAGCCAAAAGCGCAACCTCCCTTTGCTTCAACCATATCTGGGGTCTCCCTGGCTTCAGGATGAAGATGAGCGGATTCCTCAGTTTGGCTCAGCAGCGCCTCTGGCGGCTGGCTGGTGCGGGGCACGGCAACCTCATCTTTTCCTACCCACCCTTAGAGCGGCTGCTCCAGCTTCTCTGAAGGGGCCACGGCTCTTTGAATGGACCATGCTGTTTCTTATTTCTACGACTTCATCCCTTTGCTCAGTTGCCGCTCTCCTCCCGTGTGACAATCCAGTGCCCCCTCCCCTGCACACAGGATTCCTGCGCTTCCTGCCCTTCCAGTGGGTGCAAACCCTGGTTCTCCTGTGCATCTTCCTCGCTGATGGTCCGCTCTCTAAAGACGGGGTCGTTGTCTCACTTGACTTTACTTTCTGCGTTTAGGACTGCACCCAACCCATTACAGGTGCAGATGGATAACATTTATGAGATCAGCTTGGTTGAAGATGGAAGGACCTTTGGGAGTAGCTGGGTCCAGAGTAGATGTGACGGAGGGGCAGCAGGGGCAGCGTCGGAGGTTTAGAGAGAGAGAGGAGTCTAAACTGGATCTGAAGGAAAGGGACCAAAAGATGTTATTTTTCCACCTTGAAAGATTTCAAAATGGCAGCACATCTTTCTCTGAAGTTTGAATTAGTGTCTTGGAAAGACAACCTCCTGGTTCTAACACAAGTGTTGAAAAAAAAAGTGAACATCTTTGCCTGTCCCTGCTCACCTCTAGCTTTGCACATCTGTATCTCCTCTTATCAGCACTGGTGCTGGGTGCAGGTATGCCTATTTGCTGGGGCTGTAACTGTGACCCTGTGGGCAGGTAGGACTTCTTCCCAGGAGGTAGTCATTTTGGGGTCCTTCAAGGTGGCTCCTTGGAGAAGAAGCCAGCCCTGAACTCTAGGCAGGAAACCCTTCTCTCTAAAAGCATCTCTTACGCTGATTCAGGTTTGGAGGAGAGGAGCGTCCTGGCATGGGGGCTCCGTGGTGAAGCCAACATGGTGCCCACCACAAGGATATAAGGCAGGACCAGGAAAGAAGTGTCCCTTCTTTCCTGGGTTAGAGGGGAAGCCTATGTGTCAAAGATGAGGTTGTCATGTCTAGTAATCTGGACTATCCATTTTCAAAGGTAATTCATTTTTTCCCTTACCCTTGACATCTGAATTGAGTCTTATCTGAATGTGCTGTCATGGTCTTCAATCATCCACTGCTTATAGGAATAGCTTTATTCCTCCTTGAATTATGAATATCCCTCCACAAGCCTGATTCCTTGGCTAGATCGTAGGATCCTTGAGGATGGAGACTACATCTTTTTATCTCTTCAGAGTCCAGTAAAATTTACTAGATAAGAACGGATGCTGGGTGGCCTGGGGCAGCCTAATTCCCTCAGAGTGCCTCACTGCTCCACCTCTCTGCAAGACCACATTTTAAAGCGCTTCACCTGTGTCTTGATTTCAGTCAAGTGGAACATTCTGTTGACAGAATGGGATTGCCTGTGGCAATTTCCTCAATGCAACATTGGGAATCACTTCAAGTTTTCCATTTTATCAGGTTACCCCTTCGCACCCTGCCCACCCACTGAGATGGCTTTCCCGTGGCTTTTGCTAATGGTCCCATACCTTGATGCCGGAGAAAGAAACTTAATGGAAGAAAACAGAGGTGCAGAAGAAGTTGCTTCTAAGTAAACTTCGAGATTGTGTTGGTGGGGGAGATGGCATCATAGGAATATTTTCCCTTAGTTTGATGTGGGTGTCAAAATATCAGGCAAGTTACATTCACTGGACCCCTAACATGAAATATAATCTTTTTTTTTTTTTTCGCGGTACGCGGGCCTCTCACTGTTGTGGCCTCTCCCGTTGCGGAGCACAGGCTCTGGACGCACAGGCTCAGCGGCCATGGCTCACGGGCCCAGCCGCTCCACGGCATGTGGGATCTTCCCGGACCGGGGCATGAACCCGTGTCCCCTGCATCGGCAGGCGGACTCTCAACCACTGCGCCATCAGGGAAGCCCGAAGTATAATCTTTTTAAGACCTCTGTTAAACAGAAACTGTATAATCCAATTGCCTATTAATTGATTCAAGGAGGGTAAGAGTCTGTCTCCTCCACAACTCTAAGAGCAAATTAAGGGTGGGGTTTGATATTTTATTCATCTCCACTTTCCCAAGATTTCTTATTATTTCCACATAGTAGGTGCTCAATAAATGTTGTTGACCTATTGTTGAATGAGGGGTCTTTTCCACCTGGGGATTCTTCTATTCTGTGGCATTAGGACCACAGCAACAACCACATCTCCATAGCAACAACCACAACTCCATAGCATTAGGACCACAGCAACAACCATATCTCCATAGCAATAGTGGAGGTAATGGAGATGAATAATACAATAATTTGCAACTCCAAGGTCTCTGAAAAAGAATGTGACTGTTTGGAGTCACAGCAATGAGGACAGCAGATGAAAAAAAGTATGAAGGAAGGCAGAATTAGCAGGAAGCCTTAGGTCAGTGCTTAATCTCCAAAGAGCCCACCACCCATATCTTTGTAAATCAGGAACTCAGTGTCAAGGGCTTTATCTCCTCCCAACGGTCCACACCAGCAGTCAAACTCAATACAGCTTCTGAAATATTGGGAGCTATTATTAGAGTCACTCCAGCCTTTTTGTTGTCATTTGGTATCGGCATTTCATAGGTGCTGTGTTGTTTGATCTCCAAACGGTCTTTGACTCCCTCTTGGTCTGAAGTCGGGATTTAAATATAAGGGGGGGTGGTGTACAAAACATACGGCAGCCTTGCTGTTGTGATCTGTAGAGATGGCATGCCTCTGACAACTTCCTTTCTCCCCAGAGTTCCACTTTTGGGGAGTGCAGAACAGAGAACTCTCTTATTGATCTTGAAACTGAAAGAGTTAGTTCCCTGTCACTGCAATTGACAAAGGCTTTTGCAGCTCATTACTCACCAGGTTACATGGCACAATTCATTAAAATTCTGTTTCATTGACTGCATGTGTAAATAGGCTTGGGGAAGTTTATCACTTCTTGCCTCTTGCAGAGCTTTCCTTCAATGAGTGCGTTTTTCTTCTCCTTTTTCCTGCTAGAAAAAGTCTGCAATAATTGGCCACAAAATGTGTTATCATTTAAATGCAAAGGAAAATGCAATACTGACTTGGAATCACAGGTTCCTAGATGTTTTTCCCCCTTTCTATTTGCTGCTATCTGATTCTGTGGGTTACTTTAATAAATACATTTGTTTCGAGCTCTTGTGACATTAATTTTGTATAAATTGTCAGACTTTTAAGCAGGCCTCTGCCCTGTAATTGCTCTTATTTGAATACAAGAAGAAAGAGAAAGATTAAAGGCAATTTAAAAATCTCTTTTCCTTTTATTAATACCTAAACGTTAAAGAAGTAATTCTTTGGAAAGCGTCCATCTTCAGATGAACCCAGAGCATCTGACAAAGGGCGGGAAACCATGTATAAGGCTTCCCCCTCAGGTGTGCTGTGAGGTCACTGGCTTACCCTAGAGTAAGGTTTTCCTGTAAAGGACCACATGGTAAATATTTGTGGGCTAGATGGTCTCTGTTACAACTACTCAGCTCTGCCATCACGATGCAAAAGCAGAGATAGATAGCATGTAAATGAGCATGGCTATGTCTCAATAAAATTTTTTCTATGGACATTGAAAGGAGAATTTCATATGATGTTCAAGTGTCATGAAATTCTCCCCGTACCGTCTCCCAACCATTAAAAAATGTAAAACCATTCATAGTTCATGGGCTGTATAAATGCAGGTGGCACGTGGGATTTGGCCCACTGGTAGGCTGCAGTTTGCTGACCCCTGCCCTAGAGCAGCGGTTTTTCAACTGTGATCCCTCAATGGCCCTGGGGACTTGTGAGATGCAGTAAGAATTTCTCCAGATATCTTCTTGTGTTCTAATATTTCTAACAAAGTCATCCTCTGTCTGGGTTATCCTGGCCACACTAAGGGGGATGGTGGGTAGAGCTCTCTTGCCAAGGACATTGTTGTGATAAGGCATGGCGCTTGGGTATCGAAGGCTGTCTGCTATTTGTCCATTTTTATCAGAGGCAGAGCAGGTAGAGTGCTGATACCTTGGCATCTCCTGAGCATAACAAATAAGGTTGACGTCCTTTTTACGTGGAGTTCCCTGGGGTGCTCCCCGCACTCTGGACAGAACGTCAAATGAGAACCATCCCATCCTGTGACTCAGCACTGACATCTCCCTCCTCTGTCAATGCCCAGTGAATCTCAGGATCAGTAGCTTGCATTGTCTAATTAAACTTCTCCGAAGCTGAGCCCAGCCATCCCAACTCCTAATGATGAAGTGATCCTGATTCGACATTGAACAATGAGAAGAATAACTCCCTATCACCCTGGGATCTGCCAATGTTCCTGAACTCCACATGTATGGACTCAGAACCTTAAAGTGGGACTCTGGGAATAGAGGATGTGTATTAATATCCTAATTCCGGAAATGAAGACCCGAAAGCCCAGCGTTTAAGTTGGTTTGCTAACGGAGCCGATTTGTACATTCAGAGTCATCAGAATTAAAAGTTTCTCTTTTCTTTTTTCTTCTAGGCCACTCTAGGTTTGGAAACGACCAATTCACTACACTTTCTGAGAAGGAGGCATCAGGAAAAAATAAACTGCTTGAAGTACGAGTCTGCATCATGAAATCTCCAGTTCCTCGGGAGCGCTCCAGTGAGGGTTCCGCTGGCTACAAGAGCCGGGCCCGAGTCTCCTCGCCACCCTGACTGGCAATAAGCTGTCTCCAGGGCTCTTAAAGTCACGCAGAGCTGCCATGGGGGCGACTGGCCACTCGTGCTGGGCTCCGTTTGCTGTATTTCTTAAGCATGGCTGAGCCTGGAAAATCACTCACTATAGGTTCCATTTCTGTGACTTTTCTGCATCCTTGGAGGGGTTAAAATGGCACAACATTATTGGAGGTCATTTTTCCTTTCTTGTAAAAGAGAAAACAATGGCTTGTTTAAGGCATGGCAACTGGAATTATATTGGCAAAGCTTGAGACCCAGTATTGCATGAAAGATGGCCTTGCAATATTTCTTCTTTTCCTCTTGTACCAGCATCAAGAAAGCTGCGAGTCAAACCCTGCTAGGCAGTGGTGGGAGGTGCCCATGGGGAGGCGACTGTCCCTCTTGGTATCTTCTGCATTCAAATGTAGTGGGGGAATTAGCTTCTCCCCCAAATCCACCTCTTCTCCCTTAGCTTTTCTTAGGCCTGGAGGCTGAGACTGATTGCCCAGGGAAGCGGGAAGTGGCCGTTACCTGGAGCAAAAATGCCAGTGTTCAGCTTGAGTGTCAAATCAAAGATTTTAGAGTCCTGAACTCCAAGTTTACAAAAGAGAAAAAAAAAGGATTCGATTGGGTTTTCCTGAATTGTGTTTTTGCATGTGGTCCCTGACTAGCCATTTTTCTTTCCTTTCATAGTGAAAGAATTCTTATCTGGCACAGAACCAGCCAGAATAAAGCTCCCTAACCCAGCCTCCCTTGCAGCTGGCAAAGGATGTCACAAAGTCACAAAGCTGGACCAATGGGATGAAGGTAGACGTGTCATGAGGCAGCTGCTGGGAACCTTCCTTAAAACCTGGTCAGACTGAACTCCATGCCACCTCCTGGACCATGGGGGGCGAGGGCCCCTCCCCAGGGGTGGGGAGAGGTGCAGAGAAGAGTCTGGTCCTGAGGACTTCATAGGGCAGAACTGTTTCACAAGCCACGGAAGGCAGAGCTTTGGCCCCATGACCTTGCCCCTGGTGTTATCCCATGAGTATGTTACATTACATGGTAAAATGGACTTTGCATTACATGATAAAATGGACCAGAGCCACAGACACCCAGCTTCGTAGTTGGTGCAGTGGGGAAGCAGCCACTCTCCCAGAGCATCAGGACCCTAACATTTCCTGGCATCCACGTGCCATTTGAGGAAATAGGAAGGAGAGAGAGAGAGAGATTCTTAAAGAGAGGAGACATTCAGGAAGACTAATTACGCAAATACTTTCGACTGACAAGATCGAGCTTTTACAGGTATCCTGCAATCAATAAAGGTTCAAGAACAAGAAAAGTTGAGAAGGAGAAAATAATGGTGGTGAGAGATTTTTTTCTTTTCTTACATTTTGCTCATATTATACAGTTTTCTAGCCTGTGACATACAGATTTATCCTTTCCACATTTTTGGTTCTTTCTCCCCACCATTTTCATCCTTTAGTTTCAAAGACTTTTCTTCTTATTAGAAACAAAACAAAACATAATTCTATGTCACCACTGTGCTGAGTGCTATCGAGTTAGTCTATTTGTTTGTTTTTCCTTTCTAAATTGCTCACTATACTGGCATACAAAATAATAGATGTGATGGTATTTGTAGTTTAAGAACTGCAATTAATAGAATAAATAGCCATCCTGAATTTTGGGTTGATTACATCCTTGTTTTTCTTTATTGTTTCACCACATTTGTATACATTCTTTAATATACAGTATTTAGTTTTACCTGCTTTTGACTCTGTATTGATTGAATCATGTAGTTTCCCATGGGCTTCTTTCATTCAACCGAGGCTTCGGTCCATCTGTGTTTGTGCCTGTGCTGGTTTTTATTGCTATATTGTGTTCTATTGAATAAATATGCCAACACTTACTTATTCATTCTATTGAAGAGGGCCAATTAGGTAGTTTCTAGGGTTTTTGCTGCTGAGAAAGAGTTGCTATAAACACTCTCACAGTTTCCTGGTGCACGTTAATAAACGTTGCTCTAGGGTGAAACTTCGACAGGAATTGCTGGGTGGTGGGTTACATGCATGTCCATCTTTGCCAGATCGTGACAAACCATCTTCCAACAATGGGGGGTGTTTAACCCTATGTGGCACATGTTCCTTCCTTTATGGGACTCACAGCACAGCTGGGGAGACAAGAGCAGCCTTCAGGAGTAAGCTAGTGTCCATATGAGGTAATTAGGAGCTACGGGGTTCATTTAAGACATTAAAAAGAGAGCCCTATTACTCAGCCATAGAGAAGAATGAAATAATGCCATTTGCAGCAACATGGATGGACCTAGAGATTATCATACTATGTGAAGTAAGTCAGACAGAGAAAGACAAATACCACATGACATCTCTTATATGTGGAATCTAAAATACAACACAAATGAACCTATCTACGAAACAGAAACAGTTTCACAGACATAGAGAACAGACTTGTGGTTGCCAAGGGGGAGGGGGGTGGGGGATGGAAGGAGTGAGAGTTTGGGATGAACAGATGCAAACTAGTATATAGGGAATGGATACACGGGAAGGTCCAACTGTAGAGCACAGGGATATAGAGTCAACATCCTGTGATAAACCATAACGGAAAAGAATATGAAAAAGTAATTATATATGTATAACTGAGTCATTTTGCTGTGTACCTGAAACTAACACAACATTGTAAATCAACTATACTTTAATTAAAAAAAAAGAGAGAGCTCTGTGGAGGTCTTGTGATATTTCTGCAGAGAAATCAGCCTGTGGCGGGGAAGTTTTCCACTGTTGGGGGGGGGCAGGAAGTGATTACTTGACACACAGAAGAAGGAGAATGTTGGAAATGACACAGGGCAGCTGGGGAGGAAAAGATCACAACTACAATGGTAATAAATAACCCTCCTTCGGTGAGAATGGTGGAGGGTGCAGGCAGGAGTGAGCATGGCGCATCATCCCTTGGCCCTGGCTGGGTACTGGCTGCACTCAAGCAAGTGCACTACTCATCAAGAGCTGCGATTCCCTCTGTCTGGGGGGTCTGTCTGGGCTTGTCCCCCTCTGGTGGCTCTTCGTGGTCACATCTCCTCCTGGCTTCTCTGAATCGTGGTGCTCCATGCCCGGTTCTTAGGGTTCTGGGCATCCCGTTTAAGGTTCGCTTACTCTGTCCCCAGGATGTCTAGTCCATTCCTCCCCTGAAGTCAGTCAGTGAGAGGCACAGGAATGAGTGTATCTTCACATATGGGGAATGTGAGCTGTGCACGAAAACTTCAGGGTGTGATGAGTGATTATGACGGACGGAAAGCATCATATTTGGGTATCAGAGAAGACTGCTGAGGAAGGGACATTTTACCTGAGAGCTGCAGAATGAGCAAGAGAGAGCTACATGAAGGGGTGGCAGGGTAGAGTGGGGTCTGGAGCCTTCCAGGCTTGTGGAGTAACACGTGCAAGCACCCTGAGGTCAAACGGTTTGGCCAGTGTGACTGGAGCATGTAAGTGAAAGGCAGAGTGACCTCAGGTGTGGCTGGAAGCGGGAGAGAGGAGGCAAGGGTACTCCTGTAAGGATTTTGCCCTAAGTGTAAAGTGGAGATGCTGAGGGCTTGAGCAGGGAGTGAGGCATCCCAGCGGCGGCGTGTGGGAAACCAGGCAGGACAGCAGGGGTGGCAGCTGCGAGGCTGCTGGAGAGGCTGCTGCAGCGGTGGACCAGCTCAGAAATCCTGGTGGCTCCCTTCCTCCCATCTGCTACTGGAGTTGGTGCCCCTTCAACACCCACTGCTCTCCTTCCTCTTTCTTTTCGTTTATTTGTTTCTCACTATTTCAGTGAGCATGCTAAGTTCTTCGAGAATCGCTGGACTTTTATAGACTTCACCCTGGCAGTCAGAGTGCCTCTTCTGGTTGGGAAATTAACCACCACAGGGGTGGAACACAGGGGTGTTTGGTATTTGACTGTATTTTATTGATAATGAAAAGCTTTGTTTTCCTTAGAGCAAAATCTTGAACTCCTTCCATCCTTTTTTTTTTTTTTTTGGCCGCACTGTACCACATGCAGGATCTTAGCTTCCCGACCAGGGATGGAACCTGTGTCCCCTGTAATGGAAGCGTGGAGTCCTAACCAGCAGACCACCAGGGAAGTCCCCCTTCCTTCCATCTTCTATTTGAATGCGTCTGTCCTCCTAGCCCTAATCTCCGTCTCCAGCATTTGATTAAATTTGGCCCGAGGACTGCTCTTTAGAAAACAAGCAGGACTTTGGTTGTCCTTTGTATCACTCCGCGGCCGTGGCAGGGTGTGTACAGAGCAGACATAAATACAAGTGTGAATACTTGTCATTGGCATTCCCTCCCCCAACATGTGCCAACATGTCCATTTTCAAGTGCAGGTAATCATTGTTAAGTTGATGCTAATGTGAAGAAAGAAAACGGCCCAACCCCAGATTCTGTCTCCCAGGGGTAGAAAGCATAGACCCAGGTGTCAGAATTCCTTCCCTGAGTACATATGGAGTGCATGGTGCCACATGAAACACAATTTCTACCACTACCAGCCTCACTGCTGATGGACAGAAGACACAGAAGGACGTGGGAGCCAGGTGGGCAAGAAGCAGTAAGGAAGGGCCCATGGAAGGAGTGGTCACCCTTCTCTGGGGGTCAGGAGAGCTTTCTAGATGAGGCAGGGTCCTCTGATGAGGTCTCCAGTCACAGTCCTTGGGAGCTCATCTAATCCTGGAGCACTTCCTTTTCCTGGCAGCAAGCAGAGAAAACAGTGCCCTTGAAACCATATACCGGTCTGCATCCCTGTCCTTTGACGGCTTTAGTCTCCCAGGCCTCCCTTTAGTCTCCCAGGCCTCCCTTCAGTCTCTAAAGGCTGGCTTAGTGAGGTGGATGGACCTAGAGTCTGTCATACAGAGTGAAGTAAGTCAAAAAGAGAAAAACAAATACCGTATGCTAACGCATATACATGGAATCTAAAAAAAAAAAATGGTTCTGAAGAACTTAGGGGCAGAACAGGAATAAAGACGCAGACGTAGAGAATGGACTTGAGGACACAGAGTGGGGGAAGGGTAAGCTGGGACGAAGTGAGAGAGTGGCATGGACATATGTACACTACCAAATGTAAAATAGATAGCTAGTGGGAAGCAGCTGCATAGCACAGGGAGATCAGCTTGGTGCTTTGTGTCCACCTAGAGGGGTGGGATAGGGAGGGTGGGAGGGAGGCTCAAGAGGGAGGGGATATGGGGATATATGTATGCATATGGCTGATTCGCTTTGTTGTGCAACAGAAACTAACATGGTATTGTGAAGCAATTATACTCCAATAAAGATCTATTTAAAAAAAAGGAGTTAATTATTAGGAATGTGAAGATTCCTTCACATTCTGTGTAGAAACAAAAAATAGCTGTTGGGCCGGGGAACTGGTAACAATTTAGACTATAAGTCAGCCACATGCAGAGTCACCGAACTTAGAGGTCCCTGAAAGATACAGATACAGGCCTGACACAGATTCCTAAGTTGTTTTTATAGGAAGCAGACTCCCACCAGATGAAAACTACTAACTACAACAACATAGACCCTAGACTGGTTGAAACCATAGACACTAGACTGGTTGAAACCAGAAGGTGGATGACGCTTGAAAATTCACCTTGAGGCTAGCCAATCTGAGAACTGTGCACAAGCTGATCACGTACCTGCAGCCCCCTCTCTCCAAATGCCTTTAAAACCCCTTCCCTGAAAGCCATTGGGGGGTTTGAGTCTTTTGAGCACGAGCTGCCTGTTCTCCTTGCTTGGCGCCTGCAATAAACGCTGTACTTGTCTTCACCACAACCCAGTGTCAGTAGGTTGGCTTTACTGCTTGTGGGCGAGTGGACCCAAGACTGGTTCAGTAACACTCTTGCCTATCCTGCAGAGCTTTTGTGGAAGTCAAATCAAATCATTTATGTGAAACGGTTTGTTGTAATTTTTTGGATATCAAGGTTTCACAGAGGTGGTCGGATACACTTCTGGCCACTCTGCCCTTTTGCAGAAGCTTTTGGCCTGTGGCACTGCTCTGTCATCTCAACTCCAAGCCTGTCAGGTACGGAGCAATTTCCCCCATCCACACAGGTGGCCCTTCCAATACACCGGTCACTCCCTCAGCTCCTGTAATTCTTTCCCGCACTCCACCTCAACCAGCCCCTGACTGGTCACATGATAGAGCTCGCCAGAAATTGCTCCACATCCAGAGTTTTGGTAATTCCAGCCTCCTGCTGCCTGATCACAACTTTCTGTTCCCTGGTTGCTCATTTAATGATTCCCTTTGCGCTGGTTCTTCAGTCTTATCAGGCCCTCTGTGCTGCTGACTATTTCGTCCTCTGCTAATCCATCCACTTGCTTCTTAAAGAGATTAGATTCCCAAGCATGTCTTTCTGATATTCTGAGCTTCCCTGGGCAAAACTCACCCTGCATGAAAGTAGCAATGTTTTCCACCCCACCTGCAAAAACATGGCATAGTCACATCTCCAAGAAAGCAAAATTGATATTACTATAAATTCTTGATTACTCGTCTTAGAGATATCACCAAGTTTCTCAGGACAACGCACTGTCCCACAAACAGCCTCTCCCCCCCACCCCACCCCCAATTTGAGCAGAGCATCTTGTCTCTTCTCAGAGAAAAGTGAATTCATCAGACTGTCCCACCATCTCACATCCACATATACTCACAGTTGGACCCATTCTTTCTCCCTTTCTTCTTCTTCTTTTTTTTTTAAACATTATTTTAATTTATTTTATTGGAGTATAGTTGATTTACAATGTTATATTAATTTCTGCTGTACAGCAAAGTGACTCAGTTACACATAGCCATACATTTGTTTCTTCTAACCACTGCTTATGTTGGGTGTTGTGTGGCTGTGTCCAATCCTGCCCCCCACCCCCACCATCCTAGCAATGAAGGACTTTAATTAGCCAGCTCCTGGGAAAGCTGCCTACAGAAAACCGTCCACTGTCACCTCATTCAGGGGATGCCTCAGCTGATGAGAAACCCCTTGGCAATGGTCTGGGAATGGTCCACACCAAGGAGTGGGAGCCGGAGTGGCCCCACCCAGCAATGTAATCAGGGAATTTGGATTTCTTGTATCTGCAAATCTGGGCTCTGTGGGTTTCAAGGTCCTGGTCCCCCAAAGAGGAACACTCTACCGCAGGACACAGTGAGGTTCCCATTGGCCAGCAAACTATAGCTGCCACCTGGACACTTTGGCTACTTGTGTGAAAACACCCACAGGCAAGGCGAGGGGCCACCATCTTGGTAGAGGCAATTAACATTGATCATCAAGAGTGGAAAGGACTGCTGTTATGTAGTGGGGCTGGGAGGAATTGCGTGACATTCAGGTTATCCATCTGGGGCTTCTTGGCATTCCTTTGCCCAATGATAGCAGTGAATGGACAAGACCAGTGTGCCAACTCTGCCTGGGTAGGGCATGGAGACTGGGGGCTCAGGCCTCTCGGGAATGACATTGGGGTCATGCCACCAGGTGAGGTACCAAGACCAGCAGAAGTGTGGACCGAGGTAAGGAAAATCGAGAATGGCTGGTGGGGAGGGGATGATGTGTTTCAACTTGGGGCCCGAGGTCAGATGCTGTGACAGGGCTTCTGATTCGTCCCACTAACCTTACTAACTCTTCTGAATTTTCCGCTGGCAGAGCAGCCCACCAGGATCCTGGAGGAACTGTCCCCAGACTCACACCAGAAGGATCCGAGTGCCGTAAGAGGTGGGTGTGATGGATGCTGGGATGTGCTGTCAGGGCCCCCTGCAGGGGTGTGGGACTCACACCCCAGCTGCTCTGTGTGCAGCCCAGCTCTTCCTGGGGTGACCTCCATCTAATGACCCATCAGTTTGGGGGTATAAAAGTCTGGCTTTCTCTTCCAGAGCCTTGTAGCAACCAAGGCATTGGTACCCTGGGCCAGGAGGGAACTCGGGGGAAGAGAGTCCTTTGAGGAACAGTGACCTTGGGTTGAGGGGCACAGTCAGCTCTCATGACCTTGCAGGGTTGGGGCTGATGAAGATATGTCTTGACCTCCCTCTTCTCCTTCTCTTGAGTTCCTGCCAGGGCTTCTCATTGGCCAAATCCACACAGGAGCCATGGCTCCGCTGGTCAGCCCCCAGGGCAGAGAACAGGGTGGGGGAAGAGGGTGGAGATGGCATCCATCCCGGAGGGCAAATGGAGGACACCCCCCACCCCCCACAGCAGCCTCTGTAACCCTATAGTCATTGGACGCCTTCTCTTCCTGCCCTTGCCATGCCTTCCATGGCACCATGCTTTTTGCATCCCTTTCCTGGCTTCTCTGGGCACTTTTTGTTTCCTTTGCAGCATCCCCTTCTGTACTCAGCTATGAAGTGGGGAGGGGGGGTCCTCTTCCAGCCATGGCTTTTCTCTCCTCTCTCCTTTCTCATCCCTTCCTCTTCCCCTTTTCTCCTCTAGTTTCTTTTCCCTCCTGTCCTCCTCCTGTCCCTTTCCTCCTCCTCCTTTTCCCACTCTTTCCTGGCAAATGCCTTCAACATCTGTGGCTTAAATGATCTAAGGTTCTATCCAGTCCAGACCTTGCCCCTGAGCTCCAAACCCCTAAATCGGACAGCTCACCCCATGTCTCATCTCCAGTTGTGCTTCAGACCTCAAACTCCACACGGCCAAGACAGGACACAGGAACTTTTTCCCCAGCCTGCCCTCTGCCAGCCGTCTCTAACATTCATCCAATTACAGAAACCAACGAGCTAGGAGTTAACCTTTATACCTCCCCCTCTTTGCACCTTCAGATCCTTTCCGCCACCAAGTCGTGGCTGATTTTGTCAACTCAGCATTCCTGGGATGCACCATGCTTTCCCTCTCTGCTGTCACCACCCTGGTCCCTCCCACTGACATCTGTGATGTCCTAGGTAGTTTCCTTATTTCACTTGGGTGGCTCTTTCACCATCCGCCACACTGCATATTCAGTGTTATTTTCAATGCAAATTGAATCATGACACCAGACCCTGCTGAAGAGTCCTCATTGGCTGCCCATTGCTCTCAGTGTAACGATCCACATTCTTCAATTGATCCGGTCTGACTTTCACCTTCCCTCACTCTCGTGCTTCTTAACAACGTTGGTGCACCTTCCTCTGTGCTGATACAGGGCCTCGGTCACCTGTGTCTCTTGGTCCCCCAGCAGCCTGTGACCATGAGCTCCTACCCAGTCTCCAGATAACAGAGCAGAAGACTTTGCTTCCAGGCCAAGATGTTTTTTGTTGTCCGAGCTGCGTGGCTTGTGGGATCTTAGTTCCCCAACCAGGGATCGAACCCTTGCCCCTGCAGTGGAAGTACAGAGTCCTAACCACTGGACCACCAGGGAATTCCAAGATGGTTTTGTTTTTTAAATTATTTTATTCAAGTATAGTTGATTTACAATGCTGTGATAATTTCTACTGTACAGCAAAGTGATTCAGTTACACACACACACACACACACACACACACATATATATATATCTTCTTTTTCATATTCTTTTCCATTATGGTTTATCACAGGATATTGAATATAGTTCCTTGTGCTCTACAGTAGGACCTTGATGTTTATCCATTCTGTATATAATAGTTTGCACCTGCTAATCCCTAACTCCTGATCCATCCCTCCTCCATTATTTTTTTAAAAAATATATTCTCATGGTACCACATTCCTTTCCCTTAGGGCGCCCTGTAATTGCACATTCAATTGTGTGGCTCTCTCTTGAAAGCCTCCCTCCTCCTGGACCTTGAGTGGGGACCAGGCCTGTTTTTGCTCAGCATTTGGTCTGGATCTCCTGGCACGGGAAACCTTGGTCAATGATTGGCTGACTGGTGCGTGCTCTTAACCCCACCCACTCCATGCACTCCATCTAGAAAACGTGGGGCCGGGGGCTCCTAAGAGCCTAGACATCAGGAAGGAAAAAGCATCTGTACGCTATTTACAAGGTGGAGGAAAAAAGACTACATTCACACTAATTGCTAAAGAGTTGGGTTGTTTGTTTTGTTTTGTTTTGAAATGTATTTATCTGCTGAGAGCTTTGAGTAGCACACACCCTAAGGGGCAGCGATTATCTGCTAATTAACTTTGTTGATTAATGGTAAATGAACATTGAGTTGCAGTTAAAAACTTGTGAGCCCACCCCACTTGCTTTTGGGTAGTCAGATCTGCTTTCAGGGAGATTTCCCTGACTTAATGCCTGCTTTTGGTGTTGCGCTCTATCCGGCAGACCCAAATCGGGAGACAATTTCCCTTCTTCAGAGTGGTCTCGCTTACATATTTTGTACTTCGGGGAGTGACAGCCATGCAACCCTCCCCCTCTCACCTGCCACAACCCTAACCCTCCCTTGCTCCCAATGAGACAGGCTGGGACCTGGGGCCTGGAACCATTTGCTGCAGTGCTTGCACCTGGACAAATGTCTCCAAGCAACCAAATACAAAGAAACTATAAGGGACTAAAAATAACTGCATGCATGTGCAGTTGGGGCAAATTATGGACAAAAATCCAACTGCCACTTCTGAAGATCTGGGAGCAAAAACAGTGTACTGCGTATGCCCCCTGCATTCAACACCACCTAAGGGGTGGGCAAAACACCTAAGCCACCCCTCCAGCCCGACCCCTGGACACACTCCTACCCTCACCCCATATAAGGAACCAGCTTGCCCCCCTTCAGGGAGCGGAGCAAGGGAACCTGTTACTTGTTTTCAATCCCCCCTGCTGCAGCAGGGGCCCCAATAAAGCCTTGCCTGAGTTTCTTGTCTGACCTCTGATCAATTTCTATTGATTAAGGAGGCCAAAAACCCTGGTCAGTAACACCAACCGTGGTTGAATGATCTCTGTTTATTTTTGTGAGAGTCAGAGGTATTAAGAAATACCAGCTAAAACTTGGAGACAAGTCAGAAAGATGACAGCTTATCTCTTCAGCATCATGCTGGAGAAGTACTTCCCAAAGTGTGGGCTGCGAAATCCCTGGGAATGCCAAAACCCTTGCAGGGTGTCTGTGAGCTCAAAACTATTTTCATGATACCATGAAGATGTTATTTGCATTTTTTGCTGGGTTGACATTTGCACACGGGACAAAACCAATAGTGGGTAAAACGACTCGTACCTTAGCACAAATCATAGCCCTCGTTATTGCATACTCACATACTCACAGTAAAAAAAAAAAAAAAAATCTGTTTCACTGACAAAATCAGTGGTGATATTAATGAAGTTGTTGCTATAGTATAATGAAGTGTGTCAGCATTTGGAAGATCTGTAGAATTCACTGAATCAGCATTTCCTAAATGACCAATCATGAGAAAATAACGCCTGGGTAAAATATCCATGTAAAGTATAAGGTGGACCAAGGGATTTTACTGTAACGATACAAAAAGTTATTGATGTGGTTTCAGAATAAATGTTACTCGTATTGCTCATCACAACTTGCAAGGAGAAATGACCACTTGTTTAGTTTTAGTGAAGTGTCAAAGAAAAGGATCCAGAATGATCTAGAAGGGTTATTAAAATGCCCCTCCTCCCTGTTCTGACAGTATATCTGGGTGAGGTTGGATTTCCTTTGTCTACTCAACCAAAATGACATGAAGTAACAAACTGAATGCGGAAGCAGATATGAGAGTCTAGCTGTGTTCTATTAAGCCAGACCTCAAAGGAAATTTACAAAAATGTAAAACATGCCCACTTTTCTCACTAAAATTTTTTTCTGTTGGAAAATAGTTATTTTTCATAAAACTATGTTATTTTCAATTTAAATTAACCAATAATGGGTTTATTACTATTATTTTAAAATGCTAGTTAAAAAGTCTTTAGTTTTAATTTTTAGCACAGCAATTATTGCTCTATTTAAAAAGTCTTTAGTTTTAACTTCTATTACAGCAATTTTTTTTTTTAAAGAAGATGTTGGGGGTAGGAGTTTATTAATTAATTTTATTATTTATTTTTGCTGTGTTGGGTCTTCGTTTCTGTGTGATGGCTTTCTCTAGTTGTGGCAAGCGGGGGCCCCTCTTCATCGTGGTGCGCGGGACTCTCACTATCGTGGTCTCTCTTGTTGCGGAGCATAGGCTCCTGACGCGCAGGCTCAGTAGTTGTGGCTCACGGGCCTAGTTGCTCCGTGGCATGTGGGATCCTCCCAGACCAGGGCTCAAACCGGTGTCCCCTGCATTAGCAGGCAGATTCTCAACCACTGCGCCACCAGGGAAGCCCTATTACAGCAATTTTTATTACAGCAATTATTGCACAAAGCTCTTGGGGGTGCCCTTCTCCTGGATTCTCCCATGATCAGTTAAGTAAAACTTTGACATGTGCTCACTCTTGGCAGGCAAATTATGTCCTTAAAACCATGATGGGAATTTCATCTCGACAAGGGACAAGGGTAAAAATGTTGGTAGAACTGTCTACCACACCTCACCTCCTCGTGATGCACAGTGAAAAGGACAGCAGCCTGGAGACCCCTCTGAATGCCCAGGGCCCACCTCTCCGGCTGCACCCTTGTCTGCCTCCCAGACTGAGATGTCTCACCTGGACACAGGGTCCCAAAGCCCATCACACAGAGCTGTGTGACACAAGTAAAGTACCCGCCCCTTGTATTGACTAAGTGCCTGCCTCTTGTCCAAGCCTCATCATAGTGTGTTGGTCAGCCACAGCAGAATACCACAGACCTGGTGGCTTAAACAAAACATTTCTTTTCTCACCATTCTGGAGGCTGAAACTCCAACATCAAAGTGCTGCCATATTGGTTTTCTCTAAGGACCGTTATGGAAGCCTTGTTTCCAGGCCTCTCTCCGTGGCTTGTAGGGGGTCACCTCCTCCGTGTGTTCTCACGAGGTCTTTCCTCCATGCACGTGAGCCCTGGGTGGCTCTTTGTGTGCCCACATTTCCTCTTCTTATAGTGACACAAGTGACAGCAGATCAGGGCCAACCCTAAAGACCTCATTTTAAGTTAACTACCTCTCTAAAGGCCCCATCTCCAAATACATTCACTTTTTGACGTCCTGAGGATTAAGGCTTCAACATGTGAATATTGAGGGGAACACAACTCAGCCACAACACTGGGTCCGCTGTGTATTACCCCTTCTGTGTAGCAAACACCCAGAACAGCTCAGTGGTCCTCAATAATACATAGTTATTTCGCTCACTGACCCTGACTTGGCTGGCCCACATTCCTAGGGGATGGCTGGACATTGGCCTATCCAGAAAGGCCTTGGCTGGGACCACTGAGATGGCTGGGCTCTACTCCCCTGTGCTTTCTGTTTCAGCAGGTTACCCCGACCATGTCCTTCTCAAGGTGATGGGAAATGGCAAAGCAGACCAAGTTCAGAGTGAAGACACCTTTAAGGCCTCTGCTTGTGTCATGCACCCCTACATCCCACTATTTAAAGCCAGATGCTATAGACGGAATGTTTGAGTGCCCCTCCAAATTCATCTGCTGAAGCATAATGCTCAATGTACTAGTATTAGTGGGTTGGGCCTTTGAGAGGTGATTAGGTCATGAGGATGGGCCCCCATGAATTTGATCTGTGTCCTTATAAGAGACACCCTAGAGCACTCCCTCACCCTTTCTGCTCTGTGAGGTTACAGGGAGAAGATTGGGGTCTGTGAATCAGGAAGTGGGTTCTCACCAGTTACCAAATATGCCAGTTTCTTGACTTCCTTTAGAACGGTGAGAAATGAATTTCTATTGTTTATAACCATCCTGTTACAGCAGCCCAAACAGACTAAGACACCAGTCATATGGCCAAGCACAGAATCAGAGTAGGAGGGCACCAGAAGGTCACAGAGCAAAGGGTGGGAATGTGGGGATAGGAGGGTTAAAGCTGGGACCATTAATGCAATCAGGCTACCACAGACCCTTAGTGCACAGAGCAGTCATTGTTCTTCTATTTAAGCCCTTCTTGAATCTATTTGAATTTCCATTTGCTTCCATCTTATAAGGAATTAGATGTGTTTATTATGTACTGACTGTATTCTAGTCATTTTATCATACTGTTCCATTTAATTTTCCCAACAACCCTAAGAAGTAGGCATTATTTTTTTTTAATATATTTTATTGAAGTACAGTTGATTTACAATGTTGTGTTAATTTCTGCTGTACGGCAACATGACTCAGTTATACATGCATATACATTCTTTTTATATTCTTTTCCATTATGGTTTATCACAGGATATTAGAATATGGTTCCCCTTGCTATACAGTAAGACCTTGTGTTTATCCATTCTGTATATAATAGTTTGCATTTGCTAATCCCAGACTCCCACTCCATCCCTCCTCCAATCCCGCCCGCCATCCCTTGGTGACCACAAGTCTGTTCTCTATGTCTGTGAGTCTGTTTCTGTTTTGTAGATAGGTTCATTTGTGTCATATTTTAGATTCCACATGTAAGTGATATCATATGGTATTTGTCTTTCTCTGTCTGGCTTAGTTCACTTAGTATGATAATCTCTAGGTCCATCCATGTTGCTACAAGTGGCATTATTTCATTCTTTTTATGATGGAGTTGTATTCCATTACGTATATATACATATCCCATCAAGAAGTAGGCATTATTATCCACCTTTAACAGATGAGGAAACTGAGGCTTAGAAAAGTTAAATAACTCATCCCAAATGACTCTGTAGGAAAAAAAATGTTTGACTCTAGAGCCTGAGAGCTTTTTCCCTCACCAGTGATTTTTAAACCTTTCCATCAGAATTACTCTATGGGCAGAGGAGAGTGAATTCGTTACCCCTAGGGGGCCTGAGGGCTACTGCCCAAATTGTCCGTAACAGTATGAAAATTCTTAAAAGTTCTACGTTTTCTCTTAAAAATTAATATCAATTTGCCATTCTACTCCATCACATTTCCTTTTAGCTATAAAAACTGCTGATATCTTTAAGCAGCATAGATGTTCCTGGAAGAAATGTATGTTTATTGAGCATCTTGCAGACCCCTGGCATGAAGCTGTGTTCCCTGGGAGCTTGCCCAACTGAGTTTGAGAGGCATGGCAGAGCACCAGGCAGCCTTCCTGGAACAATAAAATTGAATGCCAGGCCTTGTTTGCTTGTTAGTATGCCTCATTGCAAATGGATATGACAGATTTCTGGCATCTCCTGTCACTTTTTTTTGACATTCCCAGACACTTTACTCGTCCTACATTTAATTTGTCAACGGAATTTCCTTGAAGAAGTAAGGAGCAGCCTAACAAGGAAAGGGCAGCATCGATTCTGGGCTTTTGAGGTCTGCTACTTAAATGCTCCTTTAGAACTGACCCATTTTCTTTCAGAGCTCTATTACGTATTGATATAAAAACTGGCTTGAAGGGTGCTTTAGTGGTGAAAGCTATCTACCGCAACATCCTGTTAGGACACAGTATTTTCTGTGCCTTCAAGAAGCTCAGTTTCCTTTTAACAGCACTCAAGATCACCTTGTGACCTCAAGGTAGGGTTGGAATATTACATGGTGGATTTTTTACAGTTTTGGTCTTCAAGGCAACATGTACATGAGTCTCTGGTTAGAACCTTGAGTTTCTGGTTAGAACCTAGAGTATCTGGTTAGATGGTAGTGATAGGAGCATGGGCTTCCTAAGTCTTCCAGAAACTGCTCAGGTCATTGTCATACACCTGTGACCCACAGAATATGCATTAGCGTTATGGAATCAGCTCAAAATCTGCTGTTTGTAGTAGATGCCACTGGTGCTCCGATTTGCATTCTCTTGACCTCACCTCTGTGTTCAGCCACAGCAGGGGTGGACAGTTCTGTGCAGGCTTTGATTCTGTTTCTGCTGATGGTGTCTGGCCTTAAGAATGTGCTCCTTGACTTGGCCTTCTGCCCTAGGGCTCTTTCAATCACACGCAGTGTGTGTGCAGATGTGCAGGGGAGTTAAGCCCTGCAGGATCAATTCTTTACCACCGGGGACAGGACCTGACCAGACCAATGCTCCTGTCTCTCATCCTCCTGGCAAATAATCCTGAGGGGCACTGTGTGTACTGCTCAGGGGGTCCTTTTGGACTAGGAGTTCCCGTTGCCTGTAGCAGTGACCTTGGCAATGCCACCTTTGCTTGGCTTTTCCTCCTTCCCTGTCTCAGTCTCCCCAGCCCTTGTTTCCTGGGATCACCCCCAGAACAGGTGGCCTGCACCCAAGTCTTTGCTCTCCAGGGAACCCAAGCTAAGACACTGTCCTCTCTAACTGGGTTCCTCTGGGCAAGTTGCTTCGCTTTTCTGGTTTCTCCCAGTTGCCTCAACCCTTTGAGGACTGAAGTTCCTTCCAGCTTTGAAAATCTGTAATTCTCTTTGAATGTCTCTTCCCTCCTGGGGACATCTTTCTCTTCACCATTCACTCATAAGCCAAACCTTAACATCCAAATTGGTTGGTTCTCCAATTTCAGATGAACCACTTTATACTCCTGGATGCTCTGAAAGGATGACAAGCATTGCCACTCCTTGGAGACCTTTTCTTCTTCTCTGTGTAGGACACTCATGGTGTCGCATTTTGGAAACAAAAGGCAGGCATTCTTTGAAATCTGGGCTTTAGCGCCAAGATACTGAGGCTCATTGTGAAGTTTAGAGTCAGTTATTTCTTACTGACAGTTTTTCTTCCTTTAAAAAAATGCTGCCTCTCCTTCATATCATTTTACTAATGCAAGGCTGCCCACCTAGAAAAGGCTACTGGCTGCCTGACATGGAGACTTTGCTCTCCCTGATGGCACCAGATCACTCAGGATGGGAAGTGGCTTAGGGTAATAGGCAGCTTTGTGTTTCTGTCTGCTGCTCACCAGCTCCTATTATGTCCTTGAAAATCCTTTGCTGTGAACTTGTGGTCTGTGTACATGACAGGGGTGGGGCTGGGGGATTGCAAGGTGCTGGGGAGAGACGCACCTCATTTTTGTTTTTTACTGAACGTGTTCTGAGTTGTAGGAATCCACCCTAACTCCGTGAATTCTTATACTGGACCTCCACCTAGAGTGCCAGCCTAAAGCAACTGGGACCACTTACCAAGTGTGTGTGATGAGTCATGTGCCAGGTTCTTTATTAGTGTTGTCACAATAACTCTGCATGGTAGGTATTATTGTATTCATTTTTTTTTAACATCTTTATTGGGGTATAATTGCTTTACAATGGTGTGTTAGTTTCTGCTTTATAATATTGTATTCATTTTGATCAGTGGGGGAAACGGAGCCAATTCTATAGACTCTAGTTCTTTAGTTCTTCTTTTTTTTGCTTAAAAAAATGTTGAAATATAGTTGAGTTACAATGTTGTGTTAGTTTCAGGTGTACAGCAAAGTGATTCGGTTATACATATATATATATATATATTCTTTTTCAGATTCTTTTCCATTATAGGTTATTACAAAATATTGAGTATAATTCCCTGTGCTCTACAGTAGACCCTTGTTGTTTATCTATTTTATATATAGTAGTTTATATCTGCTAATCCCAACCTCCTAATTTATCCCCACCCCCCACCCCAGTTCTTATTTTTACCCATAGAAGATGCTTGAGAAATATTTGCTGAAGAAATCAGTGAGCAAATGGGACTTGGAAGTTAAGAATTTATCTTAGGTGGTATAGCTGGCTAGGATTTAAACCCACATCTGGCTGAGTCCTAAGCCTCTCCCTACCTCCATGGCACCCGTTTTACTCCATCGGCATCTCTACAGCATCCCGACATTTTTGCCGCCATTGCTATTTGTGTACCAGGCTCATTTCTACATCAATATTTTGTTCTCATGTCTCTTCCAATCTACAATATTCCTCTCCCTTCTGTTTATCCAATTTCTTGCTTTTCTTCAAAGTCAGGCAGTTGGTTCAACACACACAGTAGCTGAGATTATTTTGCACATATAATTTTGTAACATTTTCCACGTAGCACGAGTTATTGAAGACTCTTTGTAAATACCGTACTTTAGGGCTGCATGCATGGGAAGGTAGGGTTCAAGTTAACTCACTGGAAGGTTGGTAAATAGCTAAAGGGCTCAGAGTTGAGAGAGCTGGTGTAAGTCTAGTATCTTATTCTTACCTTAGGAAGTCGACCTCCCTTGTTTTTCTCACTTGCAATCGAAGGGGCCTGGCTGCCATGATTTAAGCTCTCTTGCATTCTAAGCCGTTTGATTTTGTGAAGTCAAGACGAATAAAATGAATCATGAAAACAATGTCCGTTTATAGAACAAGTTTTGCCCTTAAGATGTTTCCACCTCGGTGCCGCTTCTGTCTCAGGAAGGCAGGGCTGTGCCGACCTTGAGGGCTGTGCCGATCTTGAGAGCTGTGCCGACATTGAGAGCTGTGCCTGCCCCTCCCCTTCCAGGCATGGTACCGTCCCTTCTCTGCACTCTTAGACCCCATGATGTCTGTTTCCAAGCGGTGTGAAAATAACAGTTTCAGCCCTGTCTCTTCCACTGGGTGGGGCCGTCCAGCTTCCAGGGGCCATTCCAGCCCAGCATCCCCACTGCCCACCCAGCAGGGGGCCTGTTACCCTGGGAGACAGTGCCTGACCACAGCCCTGTGCATGGTCTCCTAGATTTGCATTCTTTCCACTGCAGAAATATATTAACAACTTCCTTATAAATCAGCCTTTCTGCAGGATTGGAAAGCTTGCTGTCCACTGCCACTTTGTGTCCCCAGGTGCTCATGGGGTACTGAGCTGTAGCACACATTTTCAAGTCCAAGAATTACAGCCACCAACAATGACATCCTTCCAACATCTGATCAACCATCACCAGGTTGGTCCCCCTTGGGACGTTCTAATAAGCGGTAATTCGCTCCCCCAAATGAAACGTTCCCATGCTACAGTTGCCTTTAAATTAAACTATCATCGTCTCTAGAACTTAATGATCCTAATCTTCCTGAAAAGGAGGAAGAGACTACAGTTTTCACAGGTGGCGTTCCTGGGTTTACATAGACCTGTTGATTTAAATGAGTTCAATTGCTTTGAATAAGTAAAGGATGCCAACGAATGTGAATCAATTAATATGGATCCTATTCCATGGGTGCCTTAGGGTTGTTTTCTCATTTAATGAACAGTTTAAAGTTGTGGTTACATGCACAGGCTCTGAGGCCAGACTATCTGGGTCCAAATCTTATTTGTGCCACTTAGTTGCTGTGTGATATGGGCAAGGTAGTTAACATCTCTGTGCCTTAGGTTTCCTCATCTGAAAACTGGTGGTACTCATAGTGCCTCCTGCAGGAGCTTGTTGAGAGGACTACATTAATTAAAGCTGCAAATGCTTAGAACAGTTCCCAGCATCTAGTTCTCTACAAGTCCTAAATATACGTGTTAGTTATTATCATCACATCATTGTCACCATTGGGATCACAGTTCCATACTGCCTGTATCAGGGCTGGCCTAAGACCAAACACAAGCAAGGGTCTTTATTACTAAAAGTTAGTGTTAAGGTTATTGTAGCGTTACTATTTTTTTTTAATGGAAAGAATCCCACAGAAAGTACAACTCTGATTTCTTTTTTTAAAAATTTATTTTATTGAAGTATAGTTGATTTACAATGTTGTGTTAATTTCTGCTTCTCAGCAAAGTGATTCAGTTATACATGAATATACATTCTTTTTCATATTCTTTTTCATTATGGTTTATTGCAGGATATTGTATATAGTTCCCTGTGCTCTACAGTAGGACCTTGCTCTTTATCCATCTTGTATATAATAGTTTGCATCTGCTAATCCCCAACTCCCAATCCATTCCTCTCCCACTCCCCTCCCACTTGGCAGCCCCAAGTCTATTCTTTATGTCTGTGAGTCTGTTTCTGTTTCATAAATAGATTCATTTGTGTCCTGTTTTAGATTCCACATATAAGTGATATCATATGGTTTTTGTCTTTCTCTTTCTGACTTACTTCAACTCTAATTTCAGAGCATGACTATTCCACATATATTATTTTAGGGTCTGGAAACCATTGTTTGAATATATAGAATTCTTAAGAAGATTTCTGGGAGTCATGGGTGTTTTGGGGGTAGAACATGTGAATGTTTGAAGGGGAAAGGCATAATTCCTATTCCATCTTCCAGCAAGAAGTCTTGAGAGCTAACTTTTCTCAAAAAGATTCCCCAGGGCTCAGCAAGATTTCACAAAGTGACCAAAACATCTGCTCTAGTTGGCTCTGCCTTCTCCGTGTTCTCTATCTGTGGGGTATTACATTCTTGGCCCCAGTTCTTCACCCCTCACTTTATCTATGCCGTTTGCCCTGAAATTTGTGTTTCTTTCAATGAAATGTGGAATGTACTTTCCTGGTCCTGGATGTTGGACTGTCATGTGACTTACTTTAGCCAATGGAATGTGGATAGAAGTGACAGGCCCAGGACTTAAGAAGCCTTTCCTGTTCTGTTCACCCCACTTTTCCTAGGCCATTGCCATGGAAAGAACATGCCCTGGCTAGTCAGCTGACCCAATGTGGATGAGAGCCATGTGTAGCAGACCTGCACCCAACTTGAGCACAGCCAATATATCAGAATCACCCCAGTGGACCACAGATGCATGAGAAATAGATGCTTATTGTTGTATGCCAAGAGATTTTGTTGCTGTTTGTTATACATGGCAGTAGCTTATGATAGATAATCTCTCATTAGTATCATGACAATCCTCTACACTCATCTCTGCCCCATCATGTTGTTAGCCAAATTATCTTGAAGATCTCTGTGTATCAGCTAGGAAGGCATTCAGTTGGAAGTAATGTATCCAGTTAGAAAATCCTGAATGTGGAGGAAGTCAGTCCATGACTAGTACAGCTGCTAAGTGATGCAACAGAAACCAGACCCTCTGTATATTTTTCTCTGCTATCCTTAGCCTGTAGCCTCCATTCTTATTTATGTTGACTTGTGTACACAGATGTCTGTTCCAAATCCATCTGAGTTCCATACAGGAAGAAGAAAAAAGAAGCACACAAGCCTGAATGAAAGCATGCCAATTGAGGCTGCCCATCTTAAAAAGCTCCTTTCCAAGCCCTATCTAGAGATACCCATTTACATCTCATTGACCATAATTGAGTCTCATGGACAACCCTATTTTCAAGGGGATCTGGGATAGTGAGCAGTTTTAGCTGAGTGTATTGTTACCTTGAACAAATCTGGGGTTCTGTTATTAATGATGAAGGCAAGAGAGAGTATGGAGTAGGCTGCTTGCAGTGTTTACTAGGAGGATCTGAGGTCAGGGGTTGGCAAACTACAGCTGCCCATTGTTATACATAAAGTCTATTGGAACCCAGCCATGCTCGTTTGTTTTCAGTTAGTCTATGACAATTTTTGTGCTACAACGTCAGAGTTTAGCAGCTGTGATGGAGACCGTGTGATGTGCAAAGTCTGAAATATTTACTCTCTGGCCCTTTACGAAAAGCTTGCCCACAAACTTATGGTTACCAAAGGGGGAATGTGGTGGGGAAGGATAAATGAGGAACTTGGGATTAACATACACACACTACTATGTATAAAATAGATAATCTACAAGGACCTGCTGTATAGCACAGGGAACTCTACTCAATATTCTGTAATAACTTATAAGGGAAAAAAATCTGAAAGAGAATAACTATATGTGTATGTATAACTGAATCACTGTGCTGTACATCTGAAACTAACACAATATTGTAAATCAACTCTACTCGAATAAAATTAAAAAAGAAAAGCTTGCCCACCCCTGTCTTAGGTAATCAGATCATGTTGTTCCTCCATTTAAACCCTCCCACTGGCTTCTAATTCTACTTAGAATGAAACCCAACCCCTCACAGTGCGTAAGACAGGACCCAGTATGGTGGCTGCCGACCTTTCTCCAGGTGCTCCCTAGCTCAGGGAGGCTGGCTTTCTGTTTCAAACACACTGGGCCCCCTCCCACCGTGGATGCTTCTGCACTTCCTCTTCCCTTGATAGAAGGCCTTGCTTCAAGATCTGGAAGCCACTTAGTCCATGAGGTATTGAAATTTAAATTGATCAAAATGAAATGGATTAAAAATCAGTTCCCCAGGTGCACTAACTACATGTCAAGTGCTCTGTAGTCACACATTGGACAGCACAGCTGTGAAACAGTTTTATTCTCACAGAAGGTTCTATTGGAGAGTGCTGCTTGAGGACTTCTCAGGGTCAGCATTAGCTTCTTTTTCAAATATCACCCTTTTTTTTTTTTCTTCTATACGCGGGCCTCTCACTGTTGTAGCCTTTCCCATTGCAGAGCACAGGCTCTGGACGCTCAGGCTCAGCGGCCATGGCTCACAGGCCTAGCCTCTCCGCGGCATGTGGGATCTTCCCGGACCGGGGCACGAACCCACGTCCCCTACATTGGCAGGCGGACTCTCAACCACTGCGCCACCAGGGAAGCCCTCACCTTTTTTTAAAACATTTTTTTAATTGAAGTATAGTTAATTTACAAAGTTGTGTTGGTTTCAGTTGTACAACAAAGTGATTCAGTTATGCATATGTATATCTGTTCTTTTACAGATTCTTTTCCATTGTAGATTATTACAAGATACTGAGTATAATTCTCTGTGCTCTACAGTAGGTCCTTGTTGTTTATTTATTTTATATGTAGTAGTGTGTATATGTTAATCCCAAGTTATCTCCCCCCACCACTCCCGCTACCCCTCTGGTAACCATAAGTCTGTTCTCTATGTCTGTGAGTTTGTTTCTGTTTTGTAAATAAGTTCATTTTTAAGATTCCACATATAAGTGATATCACATGATATTTGTTTTTCTCTGTCTGACTTGCTTCACTTAGTATGATAATCTCTAGGTCCAGCCATGTTGCTGCAAATGGCATTATTTATTTCTTTTTTACCTTTTTAGTAATAGCTAACCCTCTCCCCAGCTCACTTCCCTCAACTTTCCTGCCCCAAGTCACCTGATTTATTTTCTTTGTAGAACGTATCTCTGTCTGAAATTACTCTGTATATTTGTTTGTGTGCTTGCTTATTGGTTATGTTTCCTTCTGGAATGCAAGCTCTGTGAAAGCAGGGATCCTGCCTGTCTAGTTAGTGGCTGAAACCTCTGCACCCAAAGCAGTGTCTGCCATATGATAAGAGGTTAATGATTCTTTGTGAATAACTATTATAAAGAAGATAGAGACTGATCTGGCTTGCAAGATAGACACTGATCTGGCTTGCTTAAAATGTTAGGAGATTTTATTCGTCTTTGTTGGTGTCATGGCAGCAGGCTACACCATTCTCCAAGCCTGGCAACAGGTGTACTTTTTACATGTAGGGAAACCCTTATCCACAGGAACAAACATTCTCTGAAATGGGAGCAGTGAAGCAAAAAGGGTGACCTTTGCTCCTAGTTCAGGGAAGCTGGAAGGTCCTCCAAAATTCAACCATTGGTCAAAGCTCTTCACATTTGGGGTATCCCAGGCCATCTCCTCTTTATTTAGAACCTTCTGGTGGCCCTCTAATTGCTTCAAGATAAAGGATGGTACACAAGTACTTCTGATTTTGTTTCTGCCTCATTTCTAATTGCTCTAATGACAACATGACATTCTCAGGCTGACAGGAATGCCTGCTTTCATTGGTGACTCTGGGTCATTGTTAAAGATCTTGGTGGATAGAGTCCATACCTTATTCTGAGGAAAAAGAATAGTATGAGGTTATTCTGAACAACTTTATACCAAAAGAGGGGAATTTTAGATCATCGAGGCAAGTGTGACTCCAGAGCCTCAGCCCCCTACATTCAGACATTTGTATAATTTCTTAAATCCAAAATTGAAGCACTAATCCACATGAATCATTTCTAGAATGTATAATCGATAGAGAAAGTGAAATATCTTTCCACTTCTCTCTCTCTAAGAATTCTTTGCTTGAAATTTTCATTTGACGTGAGTCAATTCAATCTACCAACTTCAGTTTATATTATAAGAAAATATAATAGAGAATCGTTAATTAATTAATCAATTCAGTAAAGTTTCACTAAGTAGGTCCCAGGGTGAATATGACAAATATGGTTCTTGACCTCACAGAATATACTTCTAGGTGGGGAGACAGACAAAACACATATTAGTAAAGAATACGTTTGTTGGTAAAGAGACAGCTAAGTACATTTTTTCATATGGTTTAAATGTTATAGAGACAACTGAAAAAGGACTGAGAATTACAAATAAACACTAGCTACATGTGTTTACTAACCACTTGAAATGTGGTTAGCGTGACTGAGGAACTGACTTTTAAATCTTATTTAATTTTAATTAACAATTTTGAATAGCCCTATGTGTCTCATGAGAAACATATTGCACAGTGCAGCTCTTTAGGATTTTAAACTCTTGAAGTTTGTGAAGACTTGCTTTGTGGCTCACAGTATAGCCAATTAAAAAAAGTTAAGTATTTTTCAGTCGTTAGGTGCTGTAGTTTGTATGTTTGTTTTAATCAGGTCAAATTGTTCTATAGCCTTACTTAAAAAAAAGTATGCTTGTTTTATCAATTACTGAGAGAGTGTGCTAACATCTGCCATTATCTTATAAATGTGCCTGTTTGTCCTTACAGTTCTGTAAATATTTGCTTTGTATATTTAGCGGCCATGTTATTAGATGCATCCAAATTTAGAACGGTTATAATTCCTAGTGAATTGATCCTGCTTTTATTGAGAAATAATCCTCTTCATTTCTAATAATGTTTTTTTTGCCACCGATTCTATTTCAGCTCTTGTAATGTAGCTGCACTAGTTACTTTTAGTTAGTGTTTGCATGGATACCCTTTACCATTTTTTATTTTCAACCTTTTTTGAATTTTTGTACATTTTAGATGCAGTTCTTCTAACTAGAATAAAATATAAACTTTTAAATCCAGTATGATAATCTTAGTCTTTTAACTGAAGCATTTTTACTGAAATTATATCTATATTTATGTTTAAATCTACCTTCTCATGATGTGCTACTTATTTGCCTATCCTGTCCTATTTTTCTTGCTTTGTTCTTTCTCAAATTATTTTGGATTAAAAAAAATGCTATTCGCCTCCCCCCTTTTGTAACACAGTATTTTATTCTGGATGGTCTTTTCTCACCTATATCTAATTTTTTGTAAATTCGTTCATTCAAATCTTGATTTAAATTATTGTATATTTCAGGTCCAAAACCTCTATTTGACTCTTTAAAAAAAAATCTATGATGGCACTTTTTAGATATCCTGATTTTTTGTGAAATCTTAAAGCCTGGCTCATGGCATTGAACTTAAGTATCGTTGTTTCATAATCTATATCTAATAATTTCAATATCTGGAGTCTCTGTTGGTCTGTTTCTGTTGTTCAATTTTTCTGCTAGCTCATGGTGTTTGTCTTCACATGTGCCTGGTGATCTTTGACTATGTTCTGGGCATTACAGTGAAAATTTATTTGTTGAAATAACTTGAGGCCTACCATGGTATTCTCTCCATCTGGAGAGGATTTCCATTGCTTTCACCATGAGTCTAGAGGCACTACTTTTTGGGGCCATCTTAATCTAAATTCATTTAAAACTAAATTGAGGTTTTCTGGGCCATCAGGTGATGTGACGCCAGACTGCTGTCCGTGAAAGAGCTGGTTAACATCCAGTTTACTCTCAGTCTTAGGGTATAGTGCTTTCTTGCCCCTCCCAGACCAAAGTGAAGGGTGGTTTACCTAGATTTCCTCCCATGATTTTGCCCTGCTATTTCCACAAATTTCAGGGTACAGCTCAGCCTTTGGTCTATCTCAGCTTGACCAGCAAATATTCCATGGCTAAAGTCACCTTGAATGGTGGGCTCAACCAAATAAGCCTTACTATCTGTTAGTGGATCAGCGCTTTCAACAAGATTTTTATTCTTTTTCTTTTGTCCAGACTTTTTAATGGTCTCTGAAGGAAAGATTGGTCTGAGTTATGTAGTTCAGTCTTGTTGGAAATAGAAATGATGGTGTGCCTTTAAGCAGATTACTTAATCTTTCGGAGACTATTTTTTTCCTGAGCCTTATTTTCTATTACTGCTATCTTTTAAAAATTAGTGCTCTAGGTGACAATTCTCACTGATAGAGCGATTTGGCATCTTGTTCTTGGATCTCCTGATCTAAGAACACTGTAACATGTTCCCAGAAATAAATTGATGTGCCTTCCTTGAATGGCAAATTTGGCATCAGCAACAAGTCATGAGGCCAATGCTGATGTGATGCTCGACTAAAAATTATACAGAATATTCTTGTGTTTTTATTGAATCAAGTAAGTGAACAAACATGCTTTGATTTTTCTTATTTTCCATTATGTTGCCAAAGATGTGCACATGAGAATTTGTACAATGAGTATGTGTGGGAGATGACAGCCACTTCTCAGCCATTGAGGTGGGGATTGTTAGCAAATGGCATTTGACTGCTCCCCAAAGATGAGATGGGAATTCCAACATGAGAAGATGTCTATTTGTACAATGCATTTTTGGACTGATTCAAAATACATTTACACAACGTAAATTGGGCAACCACTATGGACAACAGTATGGAGGTTCCTCAAAGAACTGAAAATAGTACCGCCATATGATCCAGCAATCCCACTCCTGGGCATATATCTGGACAAAATGATAATTCAAAAAGATACATGCACCCCTATGTTCATTGCAGCACTATTCACAATAGCCAAGACATGGAAGCAACCTAAATGTCCATCGACAGATGAATGGATAAAGAAGATGTGAGATATATATATATATATATATATGTGTGTGTATATATATATATATATATTTACACACACACACAATGTAATACTACTCAACCATAAAAAAGAATGAAATAATGACATTTATGGCAACATGGATGGACCTAGAGATTATCATACTAAGTGAAGTAACTCAGACAGAGAAAGACAAATATCATGATATCGCTTATATTGGAATCTAAAATATGACAAAAATGAGCTTATCTATGAAAGAGAAATAGACTCAGAGACATAGAACACAGACTTATGATTGCCAAGGAGGAGGGGGCTTGGGGAGGGATGGATTGGGATGTTGAGATTAGCAGATGCAAACTATTATATATAGAATGGATGAACAACAAGGTCCTACTGTATAGCACAGGGAACTATATTAAATATCCTGTGATAAACCATAATGGAAAAGAATATGAAAAAAGAATGTATATATATGTATAACTGAATCACTTTGCTGTATCACAGAAATCAACACAACATTGTAAATCAACTATACTTCCATTAATAAAGTAAAAAATACATTCACACAAGTTAAAAGTTTAAATGTGAGTAAAGAGTTTTGAAATATAAGAAATCAGTTTGGGTTTTCCTGGTGGTGCAGTGGTTAAGAATCTGCCTGCCAATGCAGGGGACAGAGGTTCGAGTCCTGGTCCAGGAAGATCCCACATGCTGCGGAGCAACTGGGCCAGTGTGCCATAACTGCTGAGCCTGTGCTCTGGAGCCCACGAGCCACAACTACTGAAGTCCACACACCTAGAGCCTGTGCTCTGCAACAAGAGAAGCCACTGCAATGAGGGGCCCACACACCACAACGAAGAGTAGCCCCCACTCGCTGCAACTAAAGAAAGCCTGTGTGTGGCAACGAGGACCCAACACAGCCAAAAATAAATAAATAAAAAAAAGAAATCAGGTCAAGCTTGATGTGAATAATTTTCTTCAACTTGGATAATGAAAAAAGTCACAACCATTTTTTTCCTTGCATATAGAACAAAAAATGGCAATACACAGTCTTCGTTGAGCACTAGCTATGTGAGAGGAACTTGTGAAAAGGCTTAACCAATGTTAACTCCTGTTAAATCTGATTAAACCCACTTTCTAGATGCAAAGTGAAGTACAGAGAAGTTGCCTTTGTTTGTTCAGTTAGTGTATCAGAGCCAGGATTCAAGGGCAGCAACTTGGGCTCTTGTCCACTCTGCCATGGTGTTCATTTCTTTTTGATTTACACTGTAATTCTGTTAGTCCAAGTATTACCTCTACAGGGGGGCTGTACCTACCTTCCATGGGATCATTGGAGTAACACAAATAGGAGCTATTTAAAGGCACATCTGCTCAGTTTTATTTACAACTTGGCCTGGTGGGTGGATAAGTCTGAGGGTGTGAAGCTCTGGTGTGTATCCACAGGCCACCCCACTTTTCTGAGGCTACAGGAGCCCATAAATACCTCTCAGCCCCCTCCCTTGCTGCTTTATAGGTTTGACCAATCTCAATCCTCCTTGGCTGTAGAAGACCAACACTTTCTACTTACCTATTGTATTTCCTCTCCGTGTGGTCAACTCCTGTAATCACAGAGGTCTGGGCACATGTGACAGACAGCTACCCACTGCCACTTGTCACCTCTTCCCTCTTCACTGTCAGAATTCACAGATGTCATATAACCTGATGGAGAAAGTGAAACAATAGGAGACCAATACAAGAAAGCAAATTATTAACTGTTCTATTGATTCTTTTAATTTATTTATTGTTTACTTATTTATTATTGAATGGAAGATTTTTTATTTTATTTATTTTTTTTGAATTTTGTTTTACTTTATCTTTTTTTATACAACAGGTTCTTATTAGTTATCTATTTTAACAGATTTTTTTTTTTTTTTTTTTGCGGTACACGGGCTTCTCACTGTTGTGGCCTCTCCCATTGCAGAGCACAGGCTCCAGACGCGCAGGCTCAGTAGCCATGGCTCATGGGCCCAGCCGCTCCGTGGCATGTGGGATCTTCCCGGACCGGGGCACGAACCTGTGTCCCCTGCATCGGCAGGCGGACTCTCAACCACTGCGCCACCAGGGAAGCCCTAGTTATCTATTTTATACATATTAGTGTATATATGTCAATTCCAATCTCCCAATTCATCCCATCACCACCACCCCCACCCCACTTTCCCCCCTTGGTGTCCATACGTTTGTTCTCTATATCTGTCTCTACTTCTGCCTTGCAAACTGGTTCATCTCTACAATTTTTGTAGATTCCACATATATGTGTTAATATACAATGTTTGTTTTTCTCTTTCTGACTTATTTCACTCTGTATGACAATCTCTAGGTCCATCCACATCTCTACAAATGACCCAATTTCGTTCCTTTTTATGGCTGAGTAATATTCCATTGTATATATGTACCATACTTCTTTATCCATTGTCTATCGATGAGCATTTAGGTTGCTTCATGACCTGGCTATTGTAAATAGTGCTTCAATGAACACTGGGGTGCATGTGTCTTTTTAAATTATGATTTTCTCTGGGTATATGCCCAGTAGTGGTATTGCTGGGTCATACAGTAATTCTAATTTTAACTTTTTAAGGAACCTCCATACTGTTCTCCATAGTGGCTGTATCAATTTACATTCCCACCAACAGTGCAAGAGGGTTCCCATTTCTCCATACCCTCTTCAGAACCTGTTGTTTGTAGATTTTTTGATGATGGCCATTCTGACTGGTGTGAGGTAATACCTCATTGTAGTTTTGATTTGCACTTCTCTAATTATTAGTGATGTTGAGCAGCTTTTTATGTGCCTCTTGGTCATCTGTATGTCTTCTTAGGAGAAATATCTATTTAGGTCTTCTGCCCATTTCTGGATGGGGCTCTTTGTGTTTTTAATATTTAGCTGCAAGAGCTGTTTATATATTTTTGGAGATTAATCCTTTGTCCGTTGATTCATTTGCAAATACTTTCTCTGATTCTGAGGCTTGTCTTTTCATCTTGTTTACAGTTTCCTTTGCTGTGCAAAAGCTTTTAAATTTCATTAGGTCCCATTTGTTTATATTTATTTCCATTACTCTAGGAGGTGGGTCCAAAAAGATCTTGCTGTGATTTATGTCAAAGTGTTCTTCCTATGTTTTCCTCTAAGAGTTTTATAGTGTCCAATCTTACATTTAGGTCGTTAATCCATTTTGAGTTTATTTTTGTGTATGGTGTTAGGAAGTGTTCTAATTTCATTCTTTCACATGTAGCTGTTCAGTCTTCCCAACACCACTTATTGAAGAGACTGTCTTTTCTCCATTGTATATCTTTGTCTCCTTTGTCATAGATTAGTTGACCATAGATGCATGGGTTTCTCTCTGAGCTTTCCATCCTGTTCCATTGATCTATATTTGTGTTTTTGTGTCAGTACCATATTGTCTTGATTACTGTAGCTTTGTAGTATAGTCTGAAGTCAGGGAGTCTGATTCCTCCAACTCCGTTTTTCCCCTCAAGATTGCTTTGGCTATTTGGGGTCTTTTGTGTTTCCATACAAATTGTGTATTTTTTTGTTCTAGTTCTGTAAAAAATGTCACTGGTAATTTGATAGGGATTGCATTGAATCTGTAGATTGCTTTGGGTACGATGGTCATTTTCACAACTTAGATTCTTCCAATCCAAGTACATGGTATATCTCTCCATCTATTTGTGTCATCTTTGATTTCTTTCATCAGTATCTTATAGTTTTCTGAATACAGGTCTTTTGTCTCCTTAGGTAGGTTTATTCCTAGGTATTTTATTCTTTTCGTTGCAATGATGAATGAGATTGTTTCCTTAATTTCTCTGATCTTTCGTTGTTAGTGTATAGGAATGCAAGAGATTTCTGTGCATTAATTTTGTATCCTGAAATTACCAAATTCATTGATTAGCTCTAGTAGTTTTACTTCTTTTCCAATGTGTATTCCTTTTGTTTCTTTTTCTTCTCTGATTGCCATGGCTAGGACATCCAAATCTATGTTGAATCATAGTGTTGAGAGTGGACCTCCTTGTCTTGTTCCTGATCTTAGAGGAAAAGCTGTCAGCTTTTCACCATTGAGAAGGATATTTGCTGTGAGTTTGTTGTATATCGTCTTTTTCTATGTTAAGGTAGTTTCCTTCTATGCCCACTTTCTGGAGATTTTTTTACCATAAATGGTAAAAAGCTTTTTCTGCATCTATTGAGATAATCATATGGTTTTTATTCTTCACTCTGTTAATATGGTGTATCACATTGATTGATTTGCATATATTGAAGAATCTTTGCATCCCTGGGATAAATCCCACTTGATCATGTTGTATGATCCTTTTAATGTATTGTTGGATTCTGTTTGCTAGTATTTTGTTGAGGATTTTTGCATCTACATTCATTAGTGATATTGGTCTGTAATTTTCTACTTTTGTAGTATCTTTGTCTGGTTTTGGTATCAGGTTGATGGTGGCTTTGTAGAATGAGTTTGGGAGTGTTCTTTCCTCTACAATTTTTTGGAAGAGTTTGAGAAGGATGGGTGTTAGCTCTTCTCTAAATGTTTGAAAGAATTCACATGTGAAGCCATCTGGTCCTGGGTTTTTGTTTGCTGGAAGAGTTTTAATTACAGTTTCAATTTCAGTGCTTGTGATTGGTCTGTTTATATTTTCTATTTTTTCCTGATTCAGTCTAAGAAGGTTGTTCTTTTCCAAGAATTTGTCCATTTCTTCCAGGTTATCCATTTTATTGGTATATAGTTGCTTGTAGTAATTGCTCAGGATTCTTTGTATTTCTGCAGTGTCAGTTGTTCCTTCTCCTTTTTCATTTCTAATTCTGTTGATTTGAATCCTCTCCCTTTTTTTCTTGATGAATCTGGCTAATGGTTATCAATTTTGTTTATCTTCTCAGAGAATCAGCTTTTAGTTTTATTGATCTTTGCTATTGTTTTCTTTGTTTCACTTTCATTTATTTCTGCTCTGATCTTTAAAATTTCTTTCCTTCTCCTAATTTTGGGTTTTGTTTTTTCTTCTTTCTCTAGTTCCTTTAGGTGTAAGGTTAGATTCTTTATTTGAGACGTTTCTGGTTTCTTGGTGTAGAATTTTATCGCTATAAACTTCTCTCTTAGAACTGCTTTTGCTGCATCCCATAGCTTTTGGATTGTCATGTTTTCATTGTCATTTGTCTCTAGGTATTTTTTGATTTCCTCTTTATCTTCATTGATCTCTTGGTTATTTAGTAACGTATTGTTTATCTTCCATGTGTTTGTGTTTTTTACGTGTTTTTCCCTGTCATTTATTTCTAACCTCATAGTGTTGGGGTCAGAAAAGATGCTTTATATATTTTCAATTTTCTTAACTTTACTGAGGCTTGATTTGTGACCCAATATGTGATCTATCCAGAGAGTGTTCCGTGCACACTTGAGAAGAAAGTGTAATCTGCTCTTTTTGGATGGAATGTCCTATAAATATCAGTTAAAGCTATCTGGTCTATTGTGTCATTTAAAGCTTATGTTTCCTTATTAATTTTCTGTCTGGATGATCTGTCCATTGGTGTAAGGGAGGTGTTAACGTCCCCCACTATTATTGTGTTACTGTCGATTTCCTCTTTTATAGCTGTTAGCAGTTACCTTACGTATTGAGGTGCTCCTATGTTGGGTGCATATATATTTGTAATTGTTATATCTTCTTCTTGAATTGATCCCTTGATCATTATGTAGTGTCCTTTCTTGTCTCTTGTAACATTCTTTATTTTAAAGACTATTTTATCTGATATGAGTATTGCTACTCCAGCTTTCTTTTGATTTCCATTTGCATGGAATAACTTTTTCCATCCCCTCACTTTCACTCTGTATGTGTCCCTAGGTCTGAATTGGGTCTCTGGTAGACAGCATATATATGGGTCTTGTTTTGTGTCCATTCAGCAAGCCTGTGTCTTTTGGTTGGAGCATTTAATCCATTCACGTTTAAGATAATTATCAACATGTATGCTCCTATTACCATTTTCTTAATTGTTATGGGTTTGTTTTTGTGGGTCCTTTCCTTCTCTTGTGTTTCCCACTTAGAGAAGTTCCTTTAGCATTTGTTGTAGAGCTGGTTTGATGGTGCTGAATTCTCTTAGCTTTTGCTTGACTCTAAAGCTTTTGATTTCTCCATTGAATCTGAATGAGATCCTTGCTGGGTAGAGTAATCTTGGTTGTAGGTTCTTGCCTTTCATCACTTTAAATATATCGTGCCACTCCCTACTGGCTTGTAGAGTTTTTGCTGAGAAATCAGCTGTTAACCTTATGGGAGTTACTTTGTATATTATTTGTCTGTTTTCCCTTGTTGTTTTTAATAATTTTTCTTTGTCTTTATTTTGTGTCAATTTGAGCACTATGTGTCTTGGTGTGTTTCTCCTTGCTTGGGACTCTCTGCACTTCCTGGACTTCGGTGGCTATTTCCTTTCCCATGTTAGGGAAGTTTTTGACTATAGTCTTTTCAACTATTTTCTCAGGTCCTTTCTCTTTTCTCCTTCTGGGACCCCTATAATGTGAATGTTGGTGTGTTTAATGTTGTCCCAGTGGTCTCTTAGGCTGTCTTCATTTCTTTTCATTCTTTTTTTCTTTATTCTGTTCTGCAGCAGTGAATTCCACCATTCTTTCTTCTAGGTCACTTATGCATTCTTCTCCCTTAGTTATTATGCTATTGATTCCTTCTAGTGTATTTTTCATTTCAGTTTTTGTATTTTTCACATGTGTTTGTTTGTTCTTTATTCTTCTAGGTGTTTGTTTTTTAATTCTTCTAGGTCTTTGTTAAACATTTCTTGCCTCTTCTCCATCTTTGCCTCCATTCTTTTTCCTAGGTCCTGGATCTTCTTCACTATCATTATTCTGAAATCTCTTTCTGGAAGTTTGCCTATCTCCACTTCATTTAGTTGTCTTTCTGGGGTTATATCTAGTTCCTTCATCTGGTACATAGTTCTCTACCTTTTCATGTTGTATGTCTTTCTGTGAATGTAATTTTCGTTCCACAGGGTTTAGGATTATAGTCCTTCTTGCTTCTGCTGTCTGCCCTCTGAATGGAAGATTTTTAAAATTCTATAGTGCTTTACAATTTTCACACACATGATTTCATATAATCCCAAAATAACCCCCCTTTTCCCCCTACCCCTATATTGTCCCTCCCCCTTCCCTCACCCCACTGGAAACCAACCACTAGTCTGTTCTTTATATCTGTGAGTCTGCTTCTTTTTTGTTTTCTTCTTCTAGTCTGTTGTATTTTTTAGATTCCATATATAAATGATATCCTACCATATTTGTCTTTCTCTGTCTGACTTATTTCACTTAGCATCATGCCCTCTGAATGCATCCATGTTGCTGTAAATGGCCAAATTTCATTTCATTCTTTTTTATGGTTGAGTAGTGTTCCATATATATATACCATGTCTTTATCCATTCATCTGTTGATGGACACCTATGTTGCTTCTGTATCTTGGCAATTGTAAATAATGCTGCTATGAATGTTTGGGTGCATGTATTTTTTCCAATTAGTGTTTTTGTTTTCTTTGGATATATACTCAGGAGTGGAATTGCTGGGTGATATGGTATTTCTATTTTTAGTTTTTTGAGGAAACTCCATACTGGTTTTTATAGTGCCTGCACCAATTTACATTCCCACCAACAGGGTAGGAGAGTTCCCTTTTCTCCACATCCTCTCCAACATTAGTTATTTGTGTTCTTTTTGGTGATATGTGCATTGATTCTTGTAGTTAATTGTGCTTGAGGTTTGGCTGCCAGACCCTGTGGATGGTGCTCCTGAGTGTTCAGGGGATAGTGGCTTGTTGGGGCTGAGGGGTCATGGTTACCTGTGGGATGGTGAGGAGCAGGGGTAGCAAGGCCTGCAATGTGGGAGGGAGCCTAGAGGCTTTGGGAAAGAGGCCGTCACCCTGCCACCTGGCTGAAGTGGAGGGTGTGCTGGGGAGGGGTGAGAAGCACCACTAGGCAGGTAAAGATGTCCGCCAGTAGGAGGACATGTGGGGAGGAGCTGATGTGTGGAGTTGGCCTGACCTCTGGCAAAGTGAATGGACTATGGCTTTGCAATCTAAGGAGCTGAACTTTGGATCTTGAATTAACCAGTTATCAGCTATGTGGCCCTGGGGACATCATTAGCTTCTCTTGGCCTCAGGTTCAGCATACATCAGATGGAGATAAAACACGCTTAATCTAGTTGTTGTAAGACTGAATGATGAGAAAATCTCTGAGGTTGTTCTTGGCACATTTTCGGGACTCAGGAAATGCTGACTATAACAAAACCAGGTTTGGATTTCTCTGGGCAGTTGACCTTCTGTAGCTTTGTTCTATCACAGTTAAGGTCAGGGAACTGCAGTTTTACAGGAGGGTGGGGTCATATCTCCTCTCTGGTTTCCAGGCTGCCCTCCAGATGTGGCCAGCAGTTTGTTGGCATATTCAGCAGCTGCAGCACCTTGGTCGAACATTGTCTGGGGAGCAGCCTACTGAGATTTGCTTATTCCCCATCTGAGTGTGTTAACAGCTCAGAGCCCATCACTTCAGAAGTGTGGTTTGAGTTGTCCCCACATGCAGCTCCCCCTGGACAGTGAAACTCACTGGGAACTCTCTTCTCCTCTCACTTAGCATTGAGGATGTCCAAACTTGGTCCCCCTATTGGATTTCACCAATGGGAAGAGCTTGTTGACAGCTGTTGACCTTGTTTAATACGGGCAGTATCACTTTCCCAGGCCTGGAGGTTTTGGGCAATGCTAAATATTTTTGCTCCCAGAATATAGAGTCCCCACATTTCCCCATTTATTCTTCTGGCCCAAGCCTCTTGTCTGGTTGTCTAGCATGGAATCTTCCCCCCATCCTATGAGAACACAGTGTGTGTTTTCTTTCAAGGACTATTGGGAAGATGGAGGGTGCAGGCAACAGTGTTTAGAGTAAGAACAAGATCTTAGTCCCTACCGTGGGCCTGTTACTTAAACTTGCTGGAGCCTCAGTTTCTTTATCTGTGAAATGGGGATGAATACCTGCTTCATAGGTATCTCCTAGGAATAAGATGTCATAAGCTTAACTCATGTTAATATACTCTTTTCTTAGCTGAGCCTTAGCAAAGTATTTGTTAAGAGATATAAGGATAGATAGATAAATAAACAAACACTAGACTTCTTTACGTCTATATATTTACTCAAGGATTTTTAAAAATTTGTATTGGAGTATAGTTGATTTACAATGTTGTGTTAGTTTCAGGTGTCCAGCAGAGTGAATCAGTTACCCATATACATATCTCCACTATTTTTAAGATTCTTTTCCCATATAGGTCATTAGAGAGTGTTGAGTAGAGTTCCCTGTGTTCTACAGTAGGTCCTTATTAGTTATCTATTTTATTACTCAGAGAGTTTCTAGATGAATGAGTTATCACTTATCCATGTTAGGAAGACAGTTTTTTGCCTGATGCTCCACAGAGGGTTACGCTGGATGGGTCCACGCAGCACAAGCCTTATCAGCAAGGACTCAGGAACTAAGTTGCCTGCTTTAAATCCTGGCTTCACTGCTTCCTGGCTGTGTGTTACTGAGAAAGTTCCCTAACCTCTCTGTTTCTAAGTTTCCCAACTTATAAAATGAGGAAAACAATAGCCCCCTCATAGTGTTGTTGCAAGGATTAAATAAAGTCATATGTTCAAATTCTGACAACAGTTCTTGATGATATAGTTTGTTAATTTGCCTTCTTCCTTCACCCTTGTAGACTGCCCCTCAAATAGCAGACAGAGGAGTCGGACCAAACCTTCCACGGCAGATGGTTCCATTCCTCTGGTCCAGTCCTCCAGAGGCTCCTATTAGCTCTGAGGAGATCTCAAGTTCCTGCTGGGCCTCTGAGGTCCCATCTGTCATCCTCCATGCTTCCCTGTCTGGCCTCTTCCTTCCTCTCCACAGACAATGAAGCCCAGATCTTCTCCTGAACATCCCCACCTTCCCCAGATCCAGCCTCCTGGCTCGTGCCCTCACCATGTTGAAATCTCTGTCCCAAAGCTACCTCGTCAGAGAGGCCTTGGTTAACCATTGTGTGGACACAACCCAATTCATTACTTTCCATGTCCCCAAATTGGTTCTTTTTAGATGGCACTTATCAGTACCCAACCCATTTTGGACTTATTTATTAGCTTATTTTATGTCTCCTCCCTTTACAATGTAAACTCTATGAAGACAGGCCACTGATCTGTACTTTCAGCACAGAGAATAGTGCCTGGTATCTTGTGGAAATCCAAAAAGTATTTGTGATTGTGAGTAAGTTAATAGATTATCTGTAACCCAACCATCTGGTGGTTGGTTGGTGTTTGAGTGTTGCCTGTGCATTAGGCACTTAGGAGGCTGACATGACGTAAGTAAGCTTAAGTCACATCAGGCACATGTATATGCAGCAGGTAAGCCAGACCACTGGAGTCCCGATGGGGTGCTGGGGGAATGTCCATTCCTTCCAAGCCCTGTAGACCTGAGCTTGATGGAGCACACAAGGCCAACGCCTAAGGAGCTTTGGTTTCTCCAGCTGGTTAATCAATAAATAATATCTAAACAAGGACTCTGGATGGTTGAGGGGATGCTGTGAGATCCCTGCCTCATGGAGAGTTGGCACCAAGAAAATGACAGCTGCAGTTTATTCTGAAATTCTGGAGTTTTATTTATTTATTAAAAAATTTATTTAATTGAAGTCTAGTTGATTTACAGTTGTGTTAGTTTCCGCTGTACAGCAAAGTGACTCAGTTATACACATATATGTTCCTTTTTGTATTCTTTTCCGTTATGGTTAATCACAGGATATTGAGTATAGTTCCCTGTGCTCTACAGTAAGACCTTGTTGTTTATCCATTCTGTATATAACAGTTTGCATCTGTTAATCCCAAACTCCCAATCCATCCCTCCCCCTCCCCCCTCTCCCTTGGCAACCACAGGTCTGTTCTCTATGTCTGTGCATTTGTTTCTGTTTTGTAGGTATGTTGATTTGTATCATATTTTAGATTCCACATATAAGTGATATCATGTGGTATTTGTCTTTCTCTGTCTGACTTACTTCACTTAGTATGATAATCTCTAGGTCCATCCATGTTGCTACAAATGGCATTAGTTCATTTTTTTTATGGCTGAGTAGTATTCCATTGTGTGTATGTGCCACATCTTCTTTATCCATTTGTCTGTCGATGGACATTTAGGTTGCTTCCATGTCTTGGCTATTATAAATAGGACCGTTATGAACATTAGGATGCATGTATCTTTTCGAATTATAGTTTTGTCCAGATATACGCCCAGGAGTGGGATTGCAGGATCATATGGCAACTGTATTTTTAGTTTTCTGTGGAACCTCCATACTGTTTTCCACAGTGTTAAAATTCTGCATTTTGACCTCTACTTACAAACTGGGCTAAGGGTATTCTCTCTTTCCCAGAAGAGGTGTTTCCCTAAAAAGTTCCTCTTTATGAATTCATCCACCTATTCATTCACTTAAATAACAGATATTTCGTGAGCAGGCACTGAGCACAGAGCATCTCAGGGTGATGGTAAGAGCTAAGAGCTGTTGTAAGGCACCTGCTATGCGCTGGGCCTGTTGCCACCTTCCCCTAATTGTCACAGCAATGTTATGAGGTAGGTATCCCAATCTCCTTTGCATAAAGGAAGAAACAGAGGTGCAGAGAAGGCCATCTGCCCAAGGTCATGGCTAGCAGGCAGCAGCGGTGGAGTCTGACCCAGGCCTGTGACCCGGTGCCCCTTTCCTTGTCCCTAATGTAACCCCTCTCTGGCACTGTGCACATCTCACCTCGAAGGGTGCCACTGACAGAACCACTCTTGGGGCCCTGCACCCTGTCTGCAGGGGGCAGGTCCTGATGGTGCTGGCGCTCGGTGACTCCTCATTCAAGATGACCGGCCGACCCTGAGGAAAGCACGCCCAGCCCATCCGTTTCCACCGTCACTATCAAACGTTCCATGTTTCTCCAACAGAGGCTTGGAAGAGAGAGAACTGACTTTCCAAAGAGTTTGGGAAACCTGAACACACTGTCAGCACGAGGTTCCAGGGTGCAGCCCGACCATCAGCCATCTGCACCACGTGAAACCTCCAGATAAATGTGGGCAGATCCAGGGTTTTCTTGTCACCTCCTGCCAGGTGGTGGGCCAGGCATTTGGCACCGAGCTCTGCCTGTGCGGTGCACTGGGTAGATGCTGGCCATGAGGATGGGGCAGCCTAACCTGTAAGCATGGCTCCATGTTGGCTCATGGCATTGTGGTGTTTTCAGAAGCAGATTTCACCCAGGACCCTGAGAGCCAGATGGGGATATCTGGAGCAAGTAGCAAGGCCTTCTGTTCCCCCATCCCTCCCAGGGAAATGATGTTGCTTTACTTTATGGCGATGCTCCTATTAGGCTTGTGATGGAATGTCTGTGGCGAATGGCAGTGTTTAAGAACAATTAAAGGCATCCACTCAGGGCACCGAGATGCATGTGGCATGGTTCCTGCTCTCCAGGGCCTCACAGGTTAGCACCTTCAGATTTCTCTTCAGGGACACAGACAGAAGCCTCTACTGATAAACAACGGATTTATACAGCTGTGATGCAGTCATGGCCAAGGACTCTTTCCGGGAGCAGACAGCATCAGTCCTTCAGCCCAGGAACACAGATGATGCAGAGGAAAGAGTGCAGGCTTTGGTTCCCAAGAGTGCTCACGCTGGCTGTTAGAAATCCCCAAGCTCTGGCTCCTGTTGGAGGTTCTGATTGGACTTGTTGGGCAAGGCCCCTGCAGTGGCATTTTAAAGGCTCCCCAGGTGATTCTGCTGTGCCCACCTTTCTGAGCATCAGCACTGCCTGGGGAGATTTCTAAACATCACAAATGCCTTCACTCACTTCAGACTCACCAAGTCAAAGCCTTCAATGGGATGGGGCTTTAGCAACTGTTAAAAAGAGCCCCTCTGGGGGCTTCCCTGGTGGCACAGTGGTTGAGAGTCCACCTGCCGATGCAGGGGACACGGGTTCGTGCCCCGGTCCGGGAAGATCCCACATGCTGCAGAGCGGCTGGGCCTGTGAGCCATGGCCCCTGAGCCTGTGTGTCCGGAGCCTGTGCTCTGCAACGGGAGAGGCCACAGCAGTGAGAGGCCCACGTACCGCAAAAAAAACACAAAAAACCAAATCCCCCCCGCAAAAAAAACCCTCTGTTGCTCTCATGCAGATCTGCGATTGACAACCATGAAGTAGATTTATTATCTTTTTGAGATCCAGTCCACTTTCTGTGAAATGGGCTGCCCTAGAGGTGGGCTGCCATTCAGTAGGATCATGCACGTTATATACTTGGGCACACATTCATGAATGTGGATGTTTAGCAAACTCTCCTCCTGTTGGTACTTTCAGCCTTCAAGTGGCCAACTACTTCTGGCTGGTTTAAGCAATGGATTTAATTCACTGGAACATTTTCTCTTTGTTTTATGCATGAGTTGTAAATGGTGTGGGTCTGCCATCCTGCTGCTAATAAAGCCATCTAAAACTGTAAAATTTTTATTTTGAAAGGAAATCTATTCACTTTTCTGTCAGTTTCTTTGGACCCTTGATCTCACCTGTTCACTCAGGAAACACAGGTGAGTGTTCCTTCTCTGTCAGACATGGCTCTTGGCTGGAGATCCTCCCAGCTCTTCATGGGGTTCACCACTAATGAGAGGGACAGACATCTAAACAAGTAATAAGGGACTTCCCTGGTGGCACAGTGGTTAAGAATCCGCCTGCCAACGCAGGGAACACGGGTTCAGGCCTTGGTCTGGGAAGATCCCACATGCTGTGGAGCAGCTAAGCCTGTGAGCCACAACTACTGAGCCCACGTGCCTAGAGCCTGTGTACCGTAACAAAGAGTAGCCCCCACTCACCACGACTTGAGGAAGCCTGCACACAGCAATAAAGACCCAATGCAGCCATAAATAAATAAATAAACAAGTAATAATGCTGATTATTGGGTGAGGTTTCTATGAGGTCTATAGGGACAACACTTAAGAAGCACTTATCCTCCCCCCCCTTTTTATACATCTTTATTGGAGTATAATTGCTTTACAGTGTTGTGTTAGTTTCTGTTGTACAACAAAGTGAATCAGCTATACATATACATATATCCCCATATCCCCTTCCTCTTGAGCCTCCCTCCCACCCTCCCTATTTCACCCCTCTAGGTCGTCACAAAGCACTGAGCTGATCTCCCTGTGCTATGCGGCTGCTTCCCACTAACCATCCATTTTACATTTGGTAGTGTATATATGTCCGTGCTACTCTCTCACTATGTCCTAGGCTCCCCATTCGCCCCTGTGTCCTCAAGTCCATTCTCAACATCTGCATCTTTATTCCTGGCCTAAAAGGGAACACCCCTGCACTGTTTGTGGGAATGTAAAGTGATACAGCCACTATGGAGAACAGTATGGAGATTCTTTCCCCCTTTTGAAGAAATTTTTTCAACAGCAAAACTGCAAAATGCTTTGAAACAACAATGAAGTGATTCCCAGGTGACGCATAATCTGCTGTTGCCACCTCCATACAGTTCAAATATCAAGACTTTTATATTATGTTCAAGAGAATCCTAGCTGACAAATGTGAACCACTTTCTGTTCAGAATGGGGCATCCCAGTGTGAGGGAGACATTGGGTTTTGTGGGTGGGTGTCTGGTGGTCGTGGTAATGGTCTTTGCTCTCTTCTGGCTGGGCCAGGAGAAAAAAATGGTATTAAGAGATAAATTGGTACCTAGAAGGGCAGTCTATTGACTAAGCAGGCCAAAGAGGCAGAGCTACCTGCTCTTTAGATAATTAAATAGATCTTGTTTCTACAACTATTAACTGAGTGTAGAGCATTGCTTCAGATGTGGTCATGAATGCAAACATGTCTACTTTGTCTGTATCTGGGCCCGGGGACCGCATTCCAGATCCTCCTTTCCCTACACTCAGTATTTTGAGTGCAAATATTTTAATAAGAAATACACCCATACTGAGGAATATTCATTGAAAATGTATTTTTCAGATTAAACCCTATTATCCAATTTAATTTCTTGGTCAATTTTCTATGAAGTGCAGTTAAAATGCCTCCAATTGTTTCCACTTTTATTTCTCTGAAATTAGTTTTATCTAAATCAATTCTTTTCATGCAATTGTTTTTGCTCTAGAGATTTAATTTGTTGGCCAGATTTATTATTAATAAGAAATTTTACTGATTATGGCTTCTGCCATTGTGAGTTTTCTTTGTGGTCATTAATTCTACAAAGTCTAATTTTCTGGGTCAAATTTTACCATATGCAATGTTAGCCATTGCCAGCTTTATTTTGAGTTGATTATTTCTACCACTCTTACTTGCTATGAGTTAGATAAATGATGGATTATATTTATTTCTTCCATAATCCATGAGAAAATAAGAGCAATTTTCTGCACACAATTCCAAGTATGCCCAACTCTTCAGGATGGTCTATTATTGGCTAATCCACATTTCCACATCTTTCTGTCCATTTGTATCCTATGAATTAATGTATCCACACTGCTCTTAGATCAGTAAGTAGATGCTGGGGTCAAAACAGCATATTTTTTAGGCAGTCTTTGCATGTTGATGAGCTTTTCTAACTGGGTGATATTACTTGATCCTGGGAGAGAGCCTTGTGCATGTGGCCCCTCCCACACATCCACTGCTACTCAGACCCCAAGGTCCAGGTGAGAACTGGACTGAGAGAGCTCTGGGCTTTTCCAGGTGAGATTCTTGTTGAAATGGAAGTAACAGGATTTACCTAATGACAGGTCAGGAAGCAGAGACAAGTGTATGCACCAGAACTCCATTCAGGAAGAACATTGTATTCATTTGGAAGAATTACTTCAAAAAGTCTCTTGGGGTAGACTTCATGCTCAACCACCAGAATGTAGTGGCTGAACTGACATGAGAAAATAAGGAAGAATATGAGGAGGGGAGGACTTAGAGTAGGGGATGGTAGAGGGAGAGATGAAGATGGAGCCTGCATTAGTCTGCCTGGGCTGCTGTAAAAAAGTGCTACAGACTCAGTGCTTTAAACAGCAGACGTTTATTTTCTCACAGTTCTGGAGGCTGGGGATGCAAGGCCAAGGTGCCAGGTAACTCACTTTCTGGGGAGGACCCATATCCTGGCTTTTTGGCAGCTGCCATCTCCTCGTGTGCCCTTATGGGGGGGGTGTCTCTCTGACCTTTCTTCTTATGAGGACACTAATCCTATCAGATCAGGGCCCCACCCTTATGACCTTATTTAATCATCTTTAGAAGCCTAGTCTCCAAATGCAGTCTCACTAGGGGTTAGAGCTTCAACATACAAGTTTTGGGGAAGATACAAACATTCAGCTTGTAACAGAACATGTGAGCAGTGGGTTATCAACAGCTCCCCATGGGAACTGACACCTGAATCCCAGATATTTGATAAAGTTGACTAAACTCACCAAAGCTAGGGGGTAATTTGGATTTCCTATGGACATCAGTGAGAGAGCTCATTGGAAGTTTTCTTGGGACTTGGTGGAAATGAGAGAGAGGGGGCTTTGGAATTCTATAAACCATAAAATCAGGGATTCAGAACAATCTGAATTTGTTTTGTGAGAGGTTATAAAATGTATCTGGACATGATAAACTTACATATGTGTACATGTATATGTATATCTACTATTTACCTATCTACTTATTTATCAAAAGACTTGAGGAAACTTACGGAAAAATAAGAGAAAAATAGATGAGGAAATCAGGCAAGAGAGATAATCAGGGTACGAAAGGAAATAAATACCTGAAAGGTCAGCACATAGAAACATATAGGGCAATAGAGAATTTCAAATTTTATGGACTGCACATTGGTGCTAAGCTTCCTGGTAGCCAAGGCAAAGAGGGAACAAGAAGCACATAAAACACTTTATAAGCCTCTAATATATTACACACAAATGACCAGTGATATTAATTTGTCTCATATTCCCCATAGTATTTGATGAGAGAAACCAACTTTAGTGGCAAAGGGAAATATTTAAAGCAGAGATATGTATACTAAACTTCTAACAACACTTCTATACTTTAAGTAGAATTCCCAGATGTAGTCTTCAGCCACTGAGGAAATTCTAGAAATGGGCACCTCACAGAAGAACGCTCATTAACCCAGATTAATTCACCAAGCATTTGTTGATGCCTACTTTGTACCAGCCAACGTCCTGGTGACACTGTAGCCTATGTCACTGTTTCCTGACATAAACACACATAGGTAAGGATGGACTAGAGACATCTTAGTTTATTTTCCCCTTGTTCATTTTTTCTGTAAACATTTGCTGGGCCTGCTTTGTGTCAAGTATTTCTCTGGATGCTAGGGGTACAGAAGGATAAGGTCCCTGGCCTCCGAGCTCATAGCAGGCAGACCAACCAGTGGGCTGAGATGTCCACAGTGAGGAATGGTCTGTGAGGGGTTAGATTCTAGATGTCTGGGCACTGAGTGTGCACCCCACCTTCACTGGTGGTTGTGGACCACCCTTAAACTTCCCTGTTTGGATGACATTGGCTTCTTCCTCCAGACCTTGCTCTTGGGTAGTGCCAAGATCCATCTAGGTGTAGCTGTGAGGGGGTGAACCATGGCCCTCTGTCACGTTTATATTTTAAGCCATATTGGAGGATCTATCCAGTCCATAAAATCCTGGGAATTTCCCCCTCACACTTGCTTGCAGGATGTGGGCTCTGTGACCTCTCCTGAGTGTGACCACAGAATGAATGACCCAGCCGTGGTCTGGCTTCTGAGACAGAGGAATTACCAAAGGACATGAGTCCTCTCAGCAGGGTTCCAGGCGGCCCTGTTCAGGTGTAGCCACCAAGGATGAGGTCCCACCTCTCGTGTCTACTGCATGTCTGAATCCACCCATTTATAACTTTCTATAACTTGGACACCAACAGCCAAATGAACAGCCCATGTTTTCTTCTCTGAAGAAGGTTAAGTAGGAAGCAAGAATCCAACCCACTAAGGTGATCATTCTCTCCTGACCAAATACCTTTTTTTTTTTCCTTCCCTTAAGCCTGTGTAATGACTGGGTCTCCCTTTGTCCATCCCTGGAACCACAGGTAAGGGTAGTATTTATGTAACACTCACTACTTAAGCTATGCCATGCTTACAAGCATCTCACACACCTCAGGGGATCTCATTATGTCCCTGTGAGGAGGTGCTGAATGCTCTCCATCCCAGGGAGGGGAAGCTGAGGCATGGGAAAGAGATGGGGTGGGATTATCAGCCTGGCTCCAGAGTTAGCTCTCTTCCCTACTCACTGTGCTGCCTCTCAGGTAGCCAGGGCTTGGGAAGGCCTTTCCTGTCTACTCGTGGATGAATGCAGACCTTTGGCTGCCTGGTTTCTCAGGGACCTTAGGTGGCCCAGATCTTAAAGGGTCCATCAGGGATAAATTGTTGAAACTATCTGCTCACAAATATCTAAAAGGGTTCCCTGGGCCACCATTCAGGTGGTGAGATCCCTGTTGGGTGGGTTGGACATTTTACGGGTGTACCTGTTGGAAGCACTCCCATCCTTGAGTGTGTGGCTGTGTACATTTGTCAAAACTCATTGAACTTGTTAAAAAATAGATGTGTTTCAGTATAACTCAGTGAAGTTGATTTTTAAAAGAGGGAGAAGTAAAAATATACCTCAAACCCTAAGCTTCCAGAGTCCCATTCCCTGGATTGCTCAGGCCGGCCATCCCCCAACCATGGTGCCGTCTTGTCCTCCGTTGGCTGATGCAGCTCTTGGGCCCACGACCTTCCCTGATAACTGGGAGCTGGTGTGTGATGGCTGGGGGAGAGTTATGTGTGTTTAGTGATGACAGTGGAGCTGGGGATTCTTTGGCATGCTCTGTCCCTGTCTGTTTTATCACCTGAAGCTGCCGCTGCTGTTGCCAGCTGAGAAGCCCCAGAGCTGTCACTCTGGTGAGCTCAGACTCTGCAGGGAAGGCAGCCAGCTGAGCCTGACAGAAGCCAAGGGGGATCCCAGGGCTGGAGCTGTAGGTTTTACAGAGAGACTCCATGTTTCTAGGAGAATTCCTCTGGTCTTAGTTGCCATCTGAAGCATGGAAAGATAATGCTTGGGACCTTGTTCTCAAACATATGGATGCTGTGGTCTCACCTGAAGCCCAATGACATCAGATTTTCATAAGCATTGGGTAGCCAAGACTCGGCACCATCATTGACCAGCAGCAAACTTTGGGCGAGTCACTTAATTTTTCCAAGTCTCAGCTTCCCCATCGCTAAAATGGATAGAGTAAGATCTGGCTCATGAAGGATGCTGGGTTTTGGTAACTCTTACTCCAGGGTCTCCTCCTCCAGGATGCATCTCTGATGATGTCACCATCTCTGTCTCCCGTCCCTGCCTGTGAAGTTTACAGTCCTGATGGTCTCACCTACATTAAGTTATATTGCTTTGGGTTAGGGTTAGGGTCAGCATTAGGGTTAGGGTCGTTGAGTCAACTGTTGTTGAGTCAAGTGACTTCCTCCACTAGAATGTAACCCCCTGTGGGCAAAGACCAACTTTTATACCACCTTCTCCATCACACTCTCCTTGATCACTACATTATTACCTAGTTGAATTTTTTCTGTAACACTCACCATTGTCTGAAATCATCTCTTTATTTATTGTTTGCTCCTTATCACCTGACTCTCCCACTAGACTGTAAACTTTTGGTTACTTTTACTGCTCTATCTCCTGGTATCTAGAAAGGTGGGTGCCAGAGAAATCATGGGTCCTTCGTGAATATCTGGGAATGGATGCATATACCGCTTCAGCATCCTGCCCCTCCCAGCACAGATCTGAGCATACTTTGGGCTCAGCACGTACTTTCTGGTCTGTTGGCTGGTTGATTGAATTATACACAGGACCAGTCCCTGTCAACAGATGGTCAGGGATGGGATTATGATGGTCCCAGGTGTCTGGCTTGAATGGGGCCCAAGGGACATGGCTAATTTTATGGGCCCGTTTGTGGCTGCTGGTTGTAGCAGTAGCAACAGAAATGGCTTCAGCTACAAAGGATAGACAGCATCATCTATCACCAGTGCCTCTTTCATCAATCTACTCTGAAAGCCAATTTTTATGAAAGAGGCTTTTAATGGGAATGCCAGGTTTGTGAAGTAGAAGTCAAAGATAAAGATGGAAGGATGCTCTTCAGGCCTTTGAGTACCTATGAGTAATTCTTTTTTTAATTTAGGAGGCGAATTCTAAAGGGGGAATTGACAGGTTTTATCCTCCCTTAATTGTCAAATAAGACAGATCTTGTTTCCTCACTAGGATTCTAGGTTAGGCCATCAATTTCCCTTTTTATTTTTTTCTTTTCCATTATGGTTTATCACATGATATTGAATACAGTTCCCTGTGCTATACAGTAGGACCTTGTTGTTGATGCATTCTCTATATAATAATTTGCATCTGCTAATCCCTAACTCCCAATACATCCCTCCCCAGTCCCTCCCCCTTGGCAACCACAAATCTGTTCTCTATGTCTGTGAGTCTGTTTTGTAAATAAGTTTGTGTCGTATTTTAGATTACACATATAAGTGATATCATATGATATTTGTCTTTCTCTGTCTCACTTATTTCACTTAGTATGATAATCTGTAGGTCCATCCATATAGCTGCAAATGTCTCAGTTTCCTTTTAGGCAGAAATCCATTTTGTGGGAATGACCTTTGTCCCGACCTATGTGATAACACCAGGAATTTGCTGCAGTGTCGTTGAGGGTCAATAGGAGTATGTCTAATCGTTCCTTTAGGGCACTGGGGCATTCCTGCTCCCCTTCCCTAGAGTGGAAATTTCCGAAATCAGTGAGCCTGACTGTAGAGCATGTCCTTCTTATGGTATGTAGGATGTCCACTGCCTGACTCCTAATGACATCAGTTCATGTGTCTGAGACCGCACAGCTGATGAATGATGGAGTGGAGTCGGCTGCCGGGCAGTTAGATGATGGACACCAGTCTGTCATGCCTCCTGTCTCTCAGGAGGAAGGGAGTAGTGAGGGTGACCACCCCATCTTGGATTCCAGCTGGACCCTCTCAGCCCAGGAGATCTCTCCCATTGCTGCTATCCCTTATCTGCACATGGCCTCTAACAGACACCATGTGAAACCCAGCAGAACAATCCTAGGATGTGGTTCCTGATTCCACCTGACCATGCAGGCAGGGCATCCACAGAACCAGATGAACCCGCTGAACAGAGCCTGGCATCCAGAGACGGGGCTCTGTGAGTTACAGGAGGAGCTCTGGGCTTCCTGGGAGAGGCAGATGGATGGATTTCAGAAGACGGGTAGGACTTCACTGTCCAGAGAGGATGGTGTCCTCAGACAGTGTCCCAGCTGTTAAAAGCATGTGCCCAAGTAGAGGTGTGAGCATGAGGGGGAGGGGACAGGGGAAGAAAGATGTGGACAGAGCCGTGGGTTTGCAAGAAGTGAGGAGGGCTGTTTGAAAAGGTAGACAGGGAAATTCTATCCTGTTCCATTGATCTATATTTCTGTTTTTGTGCCAGTACCATACTGTTTTGATGACTGTAGCTTTGTAATATAGTTTGAAGTCAGGAAGCCTTATTCTCCAGCCCCGTTTTTCTTTCTCAGGATTGCTTTGGCTATTTGGGGTCTTTTGTGTTTCATACACATTAAAATTTTTTTTGTTCTAGTTCTGTGGAAAATGCCATTGGTAATTTGATAAGGATTGCATTGAATCTGTAGATTGCCCTGGGCAGTATAGTCATTTTGACAATATTGATTCTTCCAATCGAAAAACATGGTATTAAAAAAAAAATGTAGGAAGGAAAACTGAAACTTAGTGACCAAAGTTAACTCCCCAAGTCACACATTGGGCAGTGGAAGAGCTGGGGGAGTTTAACTTAACCAGCTTCACCACTGGAAGTGTTAGTCTACAGGCAGATGTGACTCAGAGAAGGCAGGGCTGTGAGTTCACATTTGGGGTCCTTGTCCAGTCTCCTAGGTGAATTTATCCCTTACCTCCAGCTGGTCCCTGTGCCCTCTTGGCACCCCAGGACATCCAGCCTCAAACTGCCTGGTGAGCAGGGTCTGGAGCCATAACCACACATCCATTGCAGGAGGAGTGTCTGAGGATGGAGGGTCCAGGGCAGTGACCCATCAGGGAGGATTCAGCTGCATCTCTCTGCTCTTGCCCAGGTCCCATTTCTTCCAGAGGGAGATGCTCTCAGCTTTCAGCGTGGCTGTGATCCCAGGACAAAACCAAACACAGCCAGAGGACAGTGTGGCTGCCATGGGGCCTCTCCAGCCCTCTCCTACTGAACTTGTGATCCTGCCAAGATGGAGATGATCACATTCAGTTTTTGAAGATTTAAAACAAAACTCAGCTTTGCTCCACTGGGTTAGAGAATCTCCAAGAAAACTCACAGAAAGAAAGAGATTAAAATGAGAGGCATCCTCTCACTCTTAGCAATGACTGGTCCCCCCGGTCACGGCACGTGAAGCTGGGACTGTCAGGATTGGGCCCCACCATTCCCATTGCCTATCCCTCCTCTCCTTTTGGCAGTAAAGACATGCTTTTAAATGGTTTTGTCCTTGAATGCTTTCCTCTTTATCGCTGAAAATGACTTATGCTGACAAACAAGAAGAAAAAATATATACACCATATCCTGGAAAATTGCATGATTTGGTGTTGCAAAAACCTGTATTTAGTGCTTCACTGGAACTCCTGTGCTCCAGGGCCACAGTAACCATTATAATTTCCCTCAGAAGAAACATGTTAGGAACCGTATTTAAGAGAGATCTATGTGTTCTGTCTTTCTCTGGTGTCACTGATAACAATATAAAAATACTAACATGCTAGGTATGGTGTAAACCCATTTAATCCTTCCAATAACTTATGAGCTGCTACTATCTTTATTTTTTAAAAGAGATCATTCAGGTTCAGAGAGATTGGGTGAGTGGTCAAAGTCACCCAAATGGGAGATGTCAGCTGACATTCACATCCAGGTCGGACTGGCTCCAACATCATGAGTTTTTGCCACTTTACTGCCTGCCATTGTCAAGTAGGATGGCCACTACTTTTAGCAAAGAAGAATTCCCCACCTCTCTACAACCTGGCGTTGCTTCCAGAACATGATATCAATACCAACTAATTGATAAAGTCACCAATCTCTTTCAGAAAACCCACTGATCAAGAATTATCACCTTATAAGTGACACATTTTTATTTAATTACAAAAGCTCTGAAGATGGCATGTAATTTCACGCTACATCTCCTTGTTTTGCTTATTGCTTTAAAGCAACTATATCACTGAAAGGATTTAAAAGAGAAATGGCTCCAGGGGATATAAAAATCCTTAGATGTTTGCATCTAAATAAACTGGTCATGCCATTAAAGGACAGAAAAAGGAATATTATTAAGCAGTCTGTAATTAAAGTATTGATTCTTTCTGCGTGAATAAAAAGCAAAAAAGTATTAATTAGCAGTGAAAATACTCTAAGATTAGGCTAGGGAGATACTAAAGTGAAGCACTCAATACAGTCCTGAGTAGTATATTGTTTTCCATTTAGAAGGTTTATATTTGAGGAAGAATTATAAGAAGACAAGTAATGTTTCTACTCGAAGCTGGATTATTTTGTTTAAGAGTTCGGATCTTTTTTTTTTTTGGCATCTCTGTGAGTTTCTGGAGCTGCTGGTGTGGGGAAGGGGAAGGAAAACATGGCCAGTGTCAGCATCTTTCTCTGTGCTGCAGGTGGGCCAGCTTCCTGCCCTGTGCTGGTGCAAGGCTCTGTTGTTGCTGTCTCGAATATTTGAACTAGGGGCTCTTCTTTTTCATTTTGCACTGAGCCCTGAAAATGCTGCAGCAAGTGCTGCCTGTAGACACCCTTCTCCCCCCTTCACAGTTCTGCCAGAGGCTTGGCTGTCTTTACCAGGAAGCTGTCCGTTGGGAATTCTTTTCTTCTTTGGGGACCCTGGCTGACCTCTTTCGCTTGTTGTCCTTCAGAATAGTCGTGTATACATGCAAATAGGTAGGAATGAATTCGGCAACACAAACAAACAAACAGGCATAAAAACTGAACCAATTGAACTTTATAAAGTCAGCTGTTTTCTTTTACCTGTTATGGTGGTTGTCCACGGGACTCACTGGATTTTTCATATTCCCACTGGTCCCCTTGAGAAATGAATGTCATGTTTAAATGGAGTTCACGTGGTGCAGATATTTAACTGATTGCATGTGAAAGGATTTCGTTATTGAAGTATTGTTAATTAACAATATTGTGTTAATTTCTGCTGTACAGAAGAAACTGTACAGCAGTTATTATTTATTGTTATTTTATTTGTTAGTATTTATTAGTATTTATTTATTTTAATTTTTAGTTTATATTGAGGTGTATTTGATTTACAATGTTGTGTTAGTTTCAGGTGTAAAGCTAAGTGCTTCAGTTATACATATACATATATCTATTCTTTTTCAAATTCTTTTCCCATTTAGGTTATTACAGAATACTGAGCTCCCTGTGCTATACGGTAGGTCTTTGTTGGTTATTTATCTTAGATATAGTAGTGTGTGTATGTTAATCACAAACTCCCAGTTTATCCCTCCCCCCACCTTTCCCCTTTGGTAACCATAAGTTTGTTTTCTAAGTCTGTGACTCTGTTTCTGTTTTGTAAATAAGTTCATTTATATCATTTTCTTAGATTTCGCATATAAATGATATCATATATTTGTCTTTCTCTGTCTGACTTACTTCACTTAGTATGACAATCTCTAGGTCCATCCATGTTGCTGCAAGTGGCATTATTTTATTATTTTTTATGGCTGAGTAATATTCCATTGTATATATGTACTGCATCTTCATCTACTCATTTCTCGATAGGCATTTAGTTCACTTCCATGTCTTGGCTATTGTAAACAGTGCTGCAATGAACATTGGGATGCATGTATCTTTTCAAATTATAGTTTTGTCTGGAAAGATGCCCAGGAGTGGAAACGCTGGATCATATGGCAACTCTATTTTAGGGAAACTTCATACTGTTCTCCATAGTGGCTGTACCAACTTACATTCCCACCAACAGTGTAGGAGGGTTCCCTTTTCTCCTGCATGTGGAAGGATTTAATACCCTGAAGATTATGCAGTCCATTCGCAAACTCTCAACCTAATGTTGTAGAAAGATGCTTACGTGATCAGAAAGAAAACAATAAGAAACATTCTGAAAGTGGATCAGAGTGGAGTGGCTGTAACTGGGGGCAGCCTGCACTCCAAGGGTGCTGGGGCAACCGGGAATACTGGGTGTTTCCAGTGGACTAAAATGTCAGCCATGCGCACAAGACAAGTGGGAGAGTCTGGTGGCTGATGGGACCAGTGGGGAAATGGCCCTTCAGCAGAAGGCTGCTGGGGGTACCTCCAGGTGCCCTGAGCCTGTGGAGGTGCTGAAAAGAGATGCATTTTCCTGTCAAGGGAATGTGAGGTATGAGGCTACTCTGAGGCACAGGGATCTCTGAAGAATCCATGCATGATCCCTATGAGAGAGTTGTCTCTAAACCCTGGCCAAGCCCGGAGAGATCCGATGCTAGGCCATGGCATGAGAGGAACAGGGACCTCCCTGCCCCCTCACATCTCCTTCCTTCCCCAGCTCCAGCGCCCGAGTGGGTAGATACCTTAATTAGCAAGGCAGATGGAGTCACAGAGGGGAAAGATGGAGAAAGAGGGAAGCCCACCTAACTCCTCACCTTCCTTTTCTACCTCCAGCCCCCTGCCAGCAGCATGCCTGAGCTGGAGGAAAGGGAGCTTCCATTTTCACTGATACTGAAGTCTGTGACTATTACAGGGATCTGGGCATATTTCCTACTGAACTGAGAGTGTATTTGTGACTTGAAACTAAGGGGCCTCTGTCTACCTGGTGGTGGGGAGGGACAAATGGGGTGTGTAGGCACTGACTCTCTGGGGGGTTTGAATAGGCAGGGGGGCAGTTCTATGATTGCATCCCAGAATCCTGCTTGTTCAGCAACGTGGTCACATGAAAAGGTCTTTGGCCCCTATTATGTGTCAGGAGTTATGCTGAGGGCATCACATGCCTCTTTCCACTTCATGCTTCTCACAACAGACCCGAGAGGCAGATACAGTCCCTCAGCGAATACTCTGGCTCTCCAATACGCAGGGCCCCAGGCCTTGGCCACACTGTAAGGATCCCTTTGCTCCAAGCTTTAAACACAGTTGTACGGTTGGATGCCATCACCACACAGATGGAATGCATGAGATTCTCTGGAAGTTTCTGGAAGTGGAGTGTCCTTATTTTGTGCTTCTTTCATCAAGTAGCGGGGGGATGGCTGTGTCTCCTCGGGATGCACAGCTGCTTCCGTGCCATGGGGCTCAGCTGGGTTCTGAGCCACTGGAGCAATCAGTTTGCACAGCAAGGACTGCACTCTCTGCCTCTTTCTATTAAGTCTGGATTTAAATGGCAAGACCAAGTGGCTGGAGCTTTTCTGCCCACCAGGCAGGGTGCCATCCTGGCAGGTGGGCACCATGGGGCACGTGCCAGGGAAACAGGAGGTCTAAGGAGCAGGGTCCAGACAGCTGTCACGGAGCATCAGCACAGCCCCTGGGGTTGAGCCCCTCCCAAGTGATGGCAGTGGAGCAGTGAAGTCCGCGGGCCCTGAGGCATCACTCCCCCCCTCCCCCCACCCCCTCACATCTCCTTCCCAGGCAGCTGCTGCTTCTGGTGATATTTCATGGTTGGATTTGCCTTTAGCTTTTTTGCTCACTGAGAAAAGTTTAGATCCTCTGACGAGGGCTGTCAGGACCAAACACTGGCAAGTCACTTGCTGTTCCTTCCGTGTCTGGGGAATCATGAGCCTGTTTTTGCATAATCCAGCAATCCGTATTCATTCCCTCGCCAGTGACAGATCCCTCACACCCCAAACGCTCACCAGGCTTGTTCTCAGACGCACATTCTGAAATGAGTTGCTTTCACAGGCGCAGTTTGGACCAAAGCAGTTCTTTTCCTCCATAGCAGGAAATGTCTTTTTGGCATGCATGTTTGAAACCATTAATATAATATCCTCAGTACTGAGCCATAGTACCAGACCCCATTTTTTGGCCTCTTCAGAATTGCTCCCAATGAGATGAAGTTTGGGTTAATTGTAGAGATGTTGTCACAGATATTTTTCTTTCCTCACTTAGTTCCAGTATAAGAAGGTCTGGGGGAGGCATTCCTTCTGACCCAAGGATCTGAAAAAAAACTTTGCTTTATCTTCAAACGACTGCTAAGATTTTCTCTCATAGAAATGTAAATGGAATAATTCATATACTATCCCTTCTTGCTTTGACTGCCAGGAAGCTCAGCACCACATTTGCAGACTAATTTTAATGACAGTATGGCAATAAAGTATCTTTCCCTGGGTATTCTGGTTATACTATTTCACCAATTTTTCTGATTCTGATTTTTTAAAAATTGTATTTCTATGCTAGTTTACTGAATTTGTATACATAGTAAGTTGCTACAAATCCTTTATGGAAGTGATGGAGGAAATATATAAATATAAAGAGCAAGATATGAAGGTGGATCTCTTTTGATCTCAGTTTCTTTTTGAGACTTAAAGGCAGTACATGACACATTCTACAAAGAAGACCTTGCAAAATTTTAAAGTAGGTGGCAAAGAGCTGGCAACCTGATTCTTTTTTTAAAAGTAGTTTTTTTTTATTTTATTTTTTAAATTTAATTTTAATATCAGGTTCATTTTGTTTACTTTTTAATTTTTTTACTGAAGTGTAGTTGATTTATAATGATTCAAGTGTACAGGAAAGTGATTCAGACACAATATATATATACATATATATATTCTTTTTCAGATTCTTTTCCATTATAGCTTATTATAAGATATTAAATATAGTTGCCTGTGCTATACAGTAAGTCCTTGTTGTTTATCTATTTTATATATAGTAGTGTGTATCTGTTAACCCCAAATTTCCAATTTATCCCTCCCCTCCTTTCCCTTTTGGTAACCATAAGTTTGTTTTCTATGTCTGTTACTGATTCTTTTTTTAAAAAATATTTATTTAGTTATTTATTTGTTTGGCTGCACTGGGTCTTAGTTGTTGCATGTGGGATCTTTGTTGTGGCATGCAGGATTTTTTTAAGTTGTGGTATGCAGGATCTTTAATTGTGGCATGTGAACTCTTAGTTGCTGCATGTGGGATCTAGTTCCCTGACCAGGGATTGAACCTGGTCCCCCTACACTGGGAGCATGGAATTTTAGCCACTGCCCCACCAGGGAAGTCCCTGTGACTGATTCTTGAACTCTGAACCCAAATTAAGGATGTAAAAATGTCCAGAGAGCACAGACAGAAGATTGGGGTGAGGGATTTCCCTGGAGATGTTTCCACCTCTCTTTGTCCCGACTGACAAAGAACCTTAAATTCCCATTTCAAATTAGATCAAGAAAGGGACTCAGCAAGGCACTTGCAAGTCTATGTCCTCTGCAGCAGGGGGCGCTCTGACATCCTCCTCATTCCTGTAGACACGGCCGTGAGTCAACTGTCCAGCTGGTACATGAGAGCTAGCGAGGATGGCTGCAGTCAGACAATCTTGGTTTCCAGAATATTCAGCACACAGGCTGTGAGATTGTTTCTCATGACCTAGAAGGAAGTGAGCCCCCTGAAGTCAGGGCTGTCCCAGAGCCATTTAATATTCTGCCCCAAAGACCACCTTGGGGAGTGGTGGATCCCACCAGAGACAGTCAGTGTGGGATGGGTCCATGGACATCCAGAAGCCGGGCGGCTTGGCCAGGCGGAGGATGAGGCACTGGCAAGGACACGGCACCTGACGGCAAAGAAGTCATAAAGGCACCCATCAAAGAGGATGCAGCTCTAGACCTTTCCCGGCCAGAGAGGGCAAGTCCATCCTGTGACAGTATGGCCGCAGGAAATCCTCCCCGTTCACCTTTCCTGTCTTTCCCTCCACTCTGAGGGTGGGGAGGGGGCTCCTGATCTGGGCTCCAATGGGACAGCAGGGTGGATTTTCAGGAGGGACAGAAAAGGAGGCCCGGCACCTCCCTCATGTACCCCTCCCCCCAGCACATCCGCTTTGGAGCAGGAAAGAGTTAACTTGACCCAGGCTCCGAATTTCGCTTACTCTACGGGCCCAGGCATTCTGATTTCTGCATTGTGACTGTGTTTGAGAATTCGCTGTCTTGGAACATTTTATATCCTAAGAAGATTCTTCCGATAGCCTACATACACTTTTGTCCAGGGGCAGGGAAAGGACCATCCCCCAACCCAGCCTTAACCCAAGTTCATAAATTTGGCAAGAGGCATCAAAGGCAAAAATACCATTTGCTTTCTGACGGCATCCCATGGGTCCTGCGAGATTAGCGTGCTGGTTATATACATGCCCTCACCCCTCATATTGACCGTATAAAACCTGGCTTAGGACCCGAGCCGTGCCTGTTCTGCTGGCCTCACGTCAGCGCTTTTGCTTTTAGAGCTGTGACATTAAGGGCCAGGCTTAGGCAAAAAGCGCTCTTTGATTCCCTCCTATCTTGCCTCTAGTGACCTTTCTACTTTCTGCTCTCCTCTCCTCCCCTCTCCATGCGAATGTCCCCTGCGGCTCATCGAGATGCCCTTTGCACTATGGGGGGCACTCAAGTCTTGATCTGAGTATCTCATGACAGCGAGGATGGACTCTGAATCAGGCTGACACCCCTCGGTCTCCCAGGCAAGTGCAGGATGCTCAGCTCTGTTTCCTCCACATTCACGCGTTCCCCATGGAGTCGGCTCCTCCACCTTCCTTTGATTTATCAGCTGCAAAGGTCTGAAGCATCTTTTTTTTTTTAATAAAAAAAATTTTTCTTTGTTTTTAATGTGGACCATTTTTTTTTTTTTTTTTTGTGGTACGCAGGCCTCTCACTGTTGTGGCCTCTCCCGTTGCGGAGCACAGGCTCCGGACGCACAAGCTCAGCGGCCATGGCTCACCGGCCCAGCTGCTCTGCGGCATGTGGGATCTTCCCAGACCGGGTCACGAACCCGTGTCCCCTGCACTGGCAGGCGGACTCTCAACCACTGCGCCACCAGGGAAAGCCTAATGTGGACCATTTTTAAAGTCTTTATTGAATTTGTTACAACATTGCTTCTGTTTTCTGTTTTGGTTTTTTGGCCATGAGGCATGTGGGATCTTAGCTCCCCGGCCAGGGATCGACCCCACACCCCCTACACTGGAAGGCGAAGTCTTAACCACTGGACGGCCAGGGAAGTCTCATGAAGCATCTCCTTCTGATTCAGGTCTGAAGGGCCTTCCCGAAAGCAGCCTCCATGCCAGGTCCTACGGGACCCTCCCATCAGAGCCACACAGTGGTCCGAGCGCTCACCTGACAGCGGGGGAGACTGACGCTCAGAGGTGATGCCGTGTGCCCTGGGCCCCACGACTAACAAGGGGGGTGGAGCCCGGACCGCAACCCACCACCTTGGGCTCTGAGGCCACCACTTGGCTCTTCACACCATGTAATTTTGCCTCCTTCAGACTTAGATGATTGGAAGGCCGCAAGGAAAGGAGGCGCTGGGGACTCTTGAGTTCTACTCGTCAGCTGGTCTTAGGGGGAGACACCTCCAAGGAAGAGAGCAGATAGAGATAGCCTGAACCGGGAGAGAAAGGCAGGCTGAGTCCTTCGGCAGAAGCCAGGAAGAAAAGGGTCCATGGGGCTGGCCGGGACCCCAGGGGTACTCCTCGTTGGCTACCCTACTCAGTTCCCATGTTAGGACACCGGGAGGAGTGACACGGGCTCCCGCTGCCCACCTGGTGTGATCCGTTTGTGCACATCAGCATCTGTTTTCACACTCGGCCGGACATCAAGCATATCCTGGGCCAGGGCTCAGAGATTTTGGGGAAGAAGCATAAGGAACTGGGGAAGTGAGAACTGGATGCCCCAGAGCAGCGTCGTCCAATAGAAACTCAGTCTGATCTGCGCGTGCGTAGTCCTAAAGTTGCTAGTCGCCACGGGAGAATAGTAAAAAGGAACAGGCAGAACTAAATACAACGTCTATTTTATTTAATCCAATGCAGGCCTTCCTTGATTTATTGCACTTCGCTTCATTGCTCTTCGCAGATAACGCCTTTTTACAAATGGAGCGTTTATGGCTACCTTGCCTTGAGCAAGTCTTTCGGGGCTGTTTTTCCAACAGCATTTGCTCACTTTCTGACTCTGTGTCACATTTTGGTAATTCTCACAATATTTCAAAGGTTTTCATTATGATTACGTTTGATATGAAATCTTTGATGTCACTACTATGACCCGCTGAAGGCGCAGATGATGGCATTTTTAAGCAATAAAGTATGTGCATTGTTTTAATTCAGGTGTGCACATTGTTTTTTTAGACATAATGCTTTTTTAGACTTAATAGACTACATATAGTGCATACATAACTTTTATATGCAACAGCAAACAAAAAACTTCATGTCATTCACTTCATTGCAATATTTGCTTTATGGTGGCCGTTTGGAACCGAACCTGAAATATCTCCAAGGTATGCCTGTATATCAAAATATTATTTTTTCAACATGCAATGAGGTTACATTATATTATATATTATATTATATTAATGCGATATCTTGCTATTTTGGGGGTACTAAATCTTGAATCTGGTATTTTACCCTCTCTTGGACCAGCCACATTTCAAATGCTCAAAGCCACATGTGGTCAGTGGTTACCATATTGGACAGTGTATTATTGGACATGGCCATTCTAGAAAAAACCCAGGGCTGGGGCTGGTGTAGAGTGACAACCTGTCCTCACTGTGGGCCTGGGGCAAGCCTGGCAGGGGTCCCCGGGATCCGGGGTTGGCCCAGTGGGGAGTGATCTTCAGTGGCCCAAAGCAGGAAGAACCTGGAATGACGATGGGACACTTTCCAGGGGGCACCAGATGTCGGTACTGATGAAGCAAAAACAGCTGGAGTTCCCGGGCTTCCATCCCATCCTCAGCACCTGCCCGTGGTCCTGCACGTGCCTTCTCTGGGTGACGACCGGTCCAGCCCAACCTTAAGCCTCAGGGCTGTGGCAGACACCCAGGAGGAGCAAAAGCGAACTATCCATTTCACAATCACGCCACAGGTCCTGCTTCTGGAAGGCCTTCTCAGGGGCTGTATCTGTCCTTCATCTCCCCAGCCTGCAGGTTCTGACATCTTCTGTCATACCAGCTTGGGGGACAGGCCTTGTGTGATTTCCTCTGCTCCAGCCGACTCCCAGGTGTGTGCGCCCAGGGAGCACCAGGTGAGCTGAGCCCACAGAGAGCTGCGGCCCCGGGGAGGGTGACTCAGATGCAGGTTCAGCTTCCAGCTTGGCTGTGTGGTCCTGGTGTGCCCAGTGCCTCAGCTAGGAAGTGGGCGTGTGATGCTGCTGGGAGAAGGATGGATTAAACTCCCTTCTGGCTCTGACTTTATTATGCTTCTGTGATCCATTCCTTCCTCCTTCCCTTCATCTCTCTGGCTCTGTCTCTGTCTGTCTATCTCTCTCTCTCTCACACACACACACACACACACACACACACACACATACGTGAGGGTCAGTTGTCTGTGACCCTGGGGACATTTGTGAGCAACCCACCCCACCTCACCCCTTTTTCCAGATTCTTCTCCCTCTTTCAGCACTTTCTCCCCCACCTAGCTCACATCCTAATTTTGCTACACCCCATGAAACAGCTCTGGCAAAATTCATGCCTATTTAAGCCCCAGACAAGGTCAAACAAATCATGGTTCCTCAACACACTCTGTGGATTTTCACATCTGAGAGGAGCCCCCGCGGCTCCTTCTCTGAACAGCATTGTTCACCTTGTCTGCCCGTTGAACTTTTGCCATCCTAAAAATATCCTAGCTGGTCTTCATTCTACTTTGAAGCTCCTCCCTCACCCAACCAAAGAGCTAGTTGCTATCCATCCAGGGCTATTTCACGCCAGGACTCACCGCTCAAGTCACGGGGTTCTGGACCAACTGATGGATGTACCTGTCTCCCCACTGACCATGAGCTTCTCCAAGAGAAGCAGTTTGTATTTGTTTCATCCCTTTGGGCCCAGCACAGGGCAGACGCTAGTATGCATTTCTTCAGCTAAACTTCAGTGTTAGGGAACTAATTTTCTACCTCCTAAGATTATTTCATTTTAGGAAAAGCAGGAAAAGACAATGCCTAACCAAAGATACGCCTTGCTGAAGATTGGACTTGAAGCATCTTGCAGGGAAAGTATATTTGAGAAGCATGGGGAATTCCTGTGCTTTTCTAATTATACAGCATAGGAGAATATATAAAGAGCTCTTTGCTTATTTGATGTTTGAAAATTAAAAGGATACTCAGTCATATTTCTTCTAGGAAAAATATTCCCAAAGAATCCCCAAAGAGGGATTCGCTTTCTAATTCTTCCACATGTCCTTAGAAGTAAACTCAGGTAGGAAATGTGACGATGGTAGTGTTTTTAGGGGCAATGTCTCAGTAAACTGGAGGTCTGGAGGAATTCTTCTGGAAGTGCAGGGACGGACTTCAAGTCATTGTGAAATTGCTGAGGTGACATCACTGGATTAATTGAAGAGTTTTCACGATCACATCCCCACCATGAATTATGTATTCATCTCGTATGCAAAGGATGAACTGCTCCTCTGTTTTAAAAAGAGACTTTCCATTTAGGGCTGAGGTGTATCTTGGTGAAAGCAAAATTTAGAATTCCTTGACTGTTAGAAAGTGACTTGATATTTCTTATAACTCACGAATGGCACATGATTGTTGCTGGATGTCAGGAAGGGAAGAAGCACTTATTGATTTGTTCTCCTTCAGACAGCTTTCCGAAGTCTGAAATAAGCCAGCTCCTAACAGGGTTATGGACGCCGTGATAGTTTTTCTTCTGCACTCCCTCCCATTTTAGATGGTGTTTTTGGTTACACGAGCGCCCAAAGAAAAGGCAACAAGAGAGTGTTAGAAAAGGAACCGGTGGCAACAAATGCCTGTGGTATTTAAGAGATGCAGTCTCAACTCAGCACAGAGTGATGGGCGGGGGAAGCTTGCTCCACCCCAACTTACTTGTGCAGTTTCCCAACATCCTCAGCACACCTGAGCACAGGGACTTGAACACCTGCCTCTCTGGATGCCAGTCTGCCAGCAGGGACTTTTTGCAACACAAGGAGAAACGTGGTTCTTCTTGTGTGGACTCAAGTAAGACTCAGTGTAGCCAGTTCAGGGATGGAGGAGAGAGTTAATTCTTGAATTACACACTGAGGGACGCTGTTCCTTCCCAAAGCCCGGAAAGCATCCACTATGGCTGAATAAAGCTATTAAATGGGTGAATTCATTGTTTTAGCAAAGTGGATAATTCTCTAGCACTGAAGGAATGATCATTTTGGGTTGACGTTCTATTTCACACAATGTGCAGGGTTTATAAATTAGAGTGTTAATTAAAATTTTATTACTTGATATAAATCGATGTTTCTAAGTGCCTTCTGTAAATGTAAGGCAGCCTTTTAAAGAAAATGACCCTATACTAGCCTAGAAGCTGCCCTGCCCAACATCCAGTGGCATCTTGACCACCAACAGGCTGAAATTTCCTTTTGAGGGGATGGGATGAGTCACATCCTGATATTCGACTGACAGATTCTCTCCAGGAAAAGTTGCAGCAGGGAGTGTAAGGATGGATTAGTGGGGCTGGGTTTTGGAGCCTGCCTCTCCCCAGCTGAAACAGCTACATATTTCCAAAGGAATAAATAGTAAGAAATGTTGCCAGTGCCCGACCAGCACCCGTCTGGCAGGGTACTTCTCAGAGGCTGTGCAGCTGTCTCCACACTCCCTTTGGGACGAGACTGCTGTCTCCATCCTCAGGGATGCCTGGACCAATTCCTCCATGTGAGGCATGTGGTTTCCTCGCCTGGGAACAGGCTGCAGGGTCTGCTTGCCTGATGTTTCCATATTCAGCTGCTTTTGAAGCAGCTTGGAAGTAAAGACAATGAATATGTTGGCAAAGAGTCTATTTTAATCGTTAGGGTAAAAAACTAGGTCCCCCAGGCCTTTATGTTTATAAAAGTAAAGGTTTCCAAGTAGGAAAAGACCTACGACTAGCTCACCAGGAGCCAGACCAATGCCCTACAGCTCCATTCAATTTGGCAACACTGATTTGTCATAAGACTCTTGAGATTGCTCTTTTTTTTTTTTTTTTTTGCCGTATGCGGGCCTCTCACTGTTGTGGCCTCTCCGGTTGCAGAGCACAGGCTCCGGATGCGCAGGCCCAGTGACCATGGCTCACGGGCCCAGTCCCTCCACAGCATGTGGGATCTTCCCGGACCGGCCACGAACCCATGTCCCCTGCATCGGCAGGTGGACCCTCAACCACTGCGCCACCAGGGAAGCCCTGCTCTTCTTAACACTGAATCTGCGTTAGTTCCTACTGTGTGGCTAGAGTACTTTTCCCCCAGGCCAGCACCCCACTGTCAGCCTCTCTTTGGGGTCTTATGATAATTTTAAAGAAGACAAAGTCTCACTGGTTCATGAGTCCTGGGGGATTTCACTGGTATCTCGATGTCCATCTGAGCATGATAGGCACCGGGGCACGAATATCTCTTGTCTGGCTCCAAAGAGGAATACTGGACATGGCACAGGCTCAGTCCCACTCAGTCCCAGGCCGCTTCTAACACCGTCACGAGCAGGCCGCCTGCCAGTGTGTGTCTGAAGTCAGCCTGCCTGTGACTGGCACTTGTCACTTGTCACATGTTTATCCTGGGGACTCCCTTCCCATCTCCTTGTGAGCTCCCGGCTTCTTGGGGCATTCGCTAGGACATCTTGGAACTGGAATACACCAAGGCTATCTCAGACAAGTCATCTGAATGACATAGATGACACAACAATTAAGTGAATAGCAAAATATTCTGGGACAAAGGGGTGTGTTGTCTATGTGGTTTATTTAATGATAAGAATTTGTAGAGAAAAATCTGGTAAACTTGCCTAGCCCCGGAGCAACATTGATTCCACCTTCTCGATTCTGGACTGGGTCTCCCAGGGCCTGAGGGAGACCCAATTTGCCCTGTTGCTGTATTGCGGCTGCGTAGTTGGTGGGTTCTCACAAGACCACTTCCTGCAAGGGATGGGTACACATTACTGGTGTGTACTAATGTCTGTTTTCCTTTTTGGCACATGGAAATTACACTTCTCTGCCCCTTGCAGTTAGATTGTGACTCCTTCTGGATCAAGAAATGAAGGTGGACACAATGAGTGTTGATCTGGACTGAGGTAGAAATGAGCCCACATGTGATTCTCTGAGTATTTCCTTTTCCTGCTGCTCTGTGCTTGGAAGATTCCTGTGAGCTTATGGAGCCATACAATCAAAGTAGCCTGAATCATCAAAGTCCTGGGTGCTGCCCAGCCCTATACAGGACTGAGCAAGAAGTAATCTTCTGTTGTGTGAAACCATTGAGATTTGGGGGATATTTGTTACTACAGTGGATGCTTGTCCTTTCCTGACAACTGTCTTTAAAAATTGTGTTGGTATGGTATGGTGTATGTGTGTGTGTGTGAGCATGTGGGTGTATGACCAAGAGGGACCCATAAGAGTGAGTCCTCAAAGAACATTCCATGGTTGGATGAAGATGACGAGCCTTGGTAGGAAGGGCTTAGTTTTTCAGTAAGACTCAAGGGAACCCCTCCCTGAGAAACAAGTGCCTTAGAGCATAAATCCAAAGAGGAGGAGGGTTGTATAGGGATGTTCAAACCAGAAAAATATGTAGTGTATATGGATCTATGGACTGGTCTATGACATTTGGCTCCTAAGAAATGGAACAATTTTTTATGTTTCAAAGTCACATTAAATGCAATTTGAGCAACCGCTTACCAAGGATGGTTCTTCAGGCACAGGTTCACATCCTCTTGAGACTTATCATTATAATGTATTTGGGTTTGACTTCAAACTGCCAGCAGCTTTGCTGGAGGGTTTTTCTGGGTGACCAGAGTGAGTTCTGCCCACTGTCAATGTTAGACTAACAACCCCTGAGAGCATCCCTTAGCTGATGGGTGAGGGGAGTGGGTGTTTAAATACGCCTGGCTTCCTGTGGTGTGTGCTTTCCGGAGGTCCAATCACCCACAGTGGTGGCTTGTTTGAGAGCGCACCCGTTAAAGGCAGTCCTCCCTGACTTGCCCCACTTCTTCACTCCCCTGCTGAGGTATCCTGGAGTTACTTCCCAAATAAGCTCCTTGCACTTAAATGCTTATCTCAGGCTGTGCTTCTGGGGGAACCCAAACCAAGACAATTCTTCCTGAGAATGACCGTTCATATCAGCTGAGGTAAAGGAAAACAAGGATAAGGGCTTTTGCACATTCTTGCATTGAAATGTGATTATAATCATGTAAATATTGGCTAATATGGTCATTGTGCTCCACAATTTGTAAAGTCCTTTCAAATATAATCAAGAAAATTACCTTGAGAAACAGATTGTATTTTCCCAATTTTATAGAACTATTGGAAGTTCAGATAAATGAAGTACTTTAACCAAAGCTAAAAGGGAAAGAAAAAGTTTGCAGCCTGTGTAGCTTTGGGGCCAGGCAATGGAGTATGAGGGATGGAGAACGGGAGTCCCAAGCACTGGGGACTTTGTCACGGGTCCTGTCTCTTAATGTTGCTTCCCGAGTGGACAGAGTTCACCTCTGATCTCTGTTCAGCCTCAGGAACTAAGTTTTGTTGAGAGTTGGTTCAGCATATAAAGTAGGCACATCTTGTATCCCATTCTGCACACCTCAGTTCATGAGGTTCTGAAGGACATTTCTCTACATGGATTTACTTCCCTTCGGTCCTGGATTTTAATTTGGAATATACAGTCTCTCTATTAGCTATTAGGGCTGCCGTAACAAAATATCACAGACTGGGTGGTTTAAATGACCGAAGTGTTTTTCCACAGTTTTGGAGGCTAGAAGTTGGAGGGAGATCAGTGTGTCAGCAGGTTGTTTGTCCTGAGGTCTCTCTCTTTGGCTTGTAGACGGCCACCTTCTGCTGTGTTCTCACATGTCTGTGTCCTAATCTCCTCTTTTTATAAGAACACCAGTCATATTGCATTAGAGCTCACCCATATTACCTCATGTCACCTTAATTACCTCTTCAAAGGCCAGTCTCCAAAAACAATCCCATTCTGATGTACCGAAGTTAGGACTTCAACATAGAAATTTTGAAGGAATGCAATTCAGCTTATAAACAGTCTGTGTATCAACAGATCAGGGGCCTGGAATTTCAATTCTGTTTGGAACTTGGACCTCACCTTTTCTACCAGCCTTATTGGGTTGGAAGCAACTTAGTAGCATTGCTTCATTAATTCCCTAATTTTTAAAATCTAGCAGATACCGATTATGCATCTCCTATGTGTCAGATCCCATGAATGGAAGAAGAAACATGGTTGATGAAGGGTCATGATATAATTAATGGGAGAGGGAGACATGGTGATGGAGGGTGATAGAGCTCTATTGAGCCATGTGGAAAGGCAAGCCCCTTCCTTTTCTCTTCTCTCTCCACCAGGTCTGTATGATTCCTACATGCAGCATTCCTCTAAGTGTTCTGGTCCCTGGCCTGCCATATCCCTTCCTGCCACGCAGAACGTTTCAGCCCCTTTCACCCGTGAGCCAATGTCAGTAGAAGTGAGGCTCTTACACTGCCAAGAGAAGTTAGAAGTTGGTAGAACTTCTCCTGGGGAGCTGCAGGCAAGGCCTGAGGCCAGCAGCCTAATGGGGCTGAGATAAAAACTGGGCAGCAGCATTGGTTGACCTCAGCTTCGGGGCCTGTGAAAGATTCCCTGTTGGGTAGGATGAAAGCTACAACGTTGTTCTGAAAAGGCATGCTGGGCATAAGCAAAGGCAGCAGGATTTTCTCTCAAGGAGTCTGAAGATTTGATTTCATGTTGGGTGTCAGTTATGCTTAGAGGATGGCAGGAGTTGAGCCTTCTGTGAGGTCATGAAAATGGAAACGACACTAGGTTTTTCACAAAAGGAATTTAATATGGGGAGTTTTATATACAGGTCTCGGAGGGCAGTAAAGGAGCAGAAAGGAGACACTGAGGTAGGACAGAGGTGAGTATGCAAAAAGCACTGTCCACTGCTAAGGATGGAGGGACAAAGGGAGAGACTGGTGTTTCATAATCCACTGGGTTAGGGCTAGGGTTAGAGAAGGGGCCCTGCACAGCCGGGTGTACCCCAGCTGGAGCTGATGCCTTTGAACCTTAGAAGCTCAGAGGATAGTCTCTGGGATGCTCAGAACTCTGAGCAGAGACCACTGCCTTGTTGGCACCTGGAGGGGTGACAACATGGTGGGTTCTGTATGTGCCCAAGTGAACCAAAGGCTGGAACCACCTCCGCTGCTGAAACGAGGGCCCTTCCTTGGGCAATACTGGCTGGACCAGCCAGCAGAAGGACAGAGCACATCTCTGCTCCCCGACTCCCATCTTCTGGTCTCCCTCTAGCGGCTACCTGTGGGCAGAAGCCAGCTGACAAAGGAAAAGTGCCGTTTGCAGAGTCCCAGTCCTGGTGTCACAAGGTAGAGGGTAGAGGGTAGATTTGGAGGAGAGACCATTCCTGAGTAACTGGCATAGGCCTGGACAAGTCCAGCTCTGGGGCTGAGCAACTTGACTTGTTGCTAAGGCTGAGTCTCTGTTACTCAAGGACCAAGCCAAGGGAGATCAGAACTGCAACCTGAAGGTCAGCCTAGGAAGGAGTTTTCTGGTCCAGTGAGAGGAATACAGATTTAGGCGCCACCTGTTGTGGGTTCCCATGTTACCCTCTGCTCACCCACAGTGTGGAGCTGTGCACAGTTTTCCGTGCCTCTAAGCCCCCATTTCTTCATCTATAGCATGTAATCCTAATGTTCTCCTTTTAGAGACGTGTGTGAAGTGCTAGGCAGAGGGTCTGTCCCCTGTTTTCTGTTTACTTGTTTTCACACTTGTGTGGACGGGGAACGTTGCCTGCAGTTCCAGTTCCACAAGGATCGAGCCATCAGCCACTGCAGCCACTGCCCCAATGGTGCACCCTGAGAGGAATTCAGAATGGAAAGAACCAGGACGCATTCTTTGCTTTGGATATTGGCCCTAGATGGTAAGATGCACATCTAAGCCATAATTTCACTGAGCCCAGACTCTTGCATCTTCCCATACATAGAAAAGCACTAAAATCATTTACTCGAGTTGTGTGCTTTTTGCAATTAGCAGTAATTTTTTGATATTCTAGTAGTACAGTTTTTTCTATCTTGCTTTTTTTTTTAGTGAAAACCTCCAATATATTCTGGCTTCTCCCCAACGTCTTCAGAGCAACTCTGCAGAGATACTGAGAGGCTGTCTCCCAGGCTATAGTCCTCAGTAAATCCCCGAATAAAACTGAAGTTGCAACTTTTAGGTTGTGTTTTCTTCAGCTGACACTTGCAATGCTATATAATTAAAATTCAAACTCCGTCTGAGGTCAAAATGGCTTTAGGGTCACAGCCATGGATTTTTGTCCTTGCTGACCAGACGTAGACTTATTGAGCTGGTTTCTGGGTTGTCTTTGTCAGGGACAGGGTTTTCTCTCAGGAGTGACACGGGGGAGGTGCAGAGGGACCGAAGATGGGGCAGTTCTGTTGGGAGACGTCAACCCCTCTCATCACAGTCAAGTGAAATGAGTCCTCAAGCAGAATAAGGCAAGACCTCAGAATTTCCTCGGAGTGAAAAGTATGATTTCTCTTCCTTGTTAGCTTGGCTTGTGTCTGCTCCTAAGCTAATTAGCTGTGAAAGGAAAAAAAAAACAACTCAAGATATTGCATTTTAATTCTAATTTTTAATTCATGGTTTGAAAGCCCAGCCAGCAGCATTTTTAGCTGTGGTTCTTTCTGAGGCGGATTGAATGCAGCCTTGTTTTCCTTCACTACGGGGAACACTTCCTTCTCAGGAACCCCTTCACACACATGAATGTATACAGATGCACACACTACGCAGAGGTTAGTATAAACAAAATTAGCCCATAAATTTGCAGAGGGTTTTTTTTTTTAAAAAAGATACACAAAAAGAAATGAGATTTCCTAGCCAGGGCTGCAGTGAGTACTTAAACAGCCTGGACTGCTCTCTCTCTCTCTCTTTCTATCTGTTTAGGTTTTCTTCAAGTGACTCCTTTGTGAGACGTAATTCTTGACAGAAACAGCCTGCATTAAAAAAAACTTAGAATAGCATTTCACCCAAACTTCTCAGGGAAACATTAGTTCCATAAGAGTTTAAGCAAATTTACACAGAAAAGGGAGTTCTGTGTCCAAATAAACTTGGGTAGACCCTTGTTAATCAGGATGGTAGGATCGTAGGAGACTTTGTATGCTCATGCACTCTGCCAACCACAGAGGGGACTACTGTCTGCAGAATTTACTTCTCAAGGTCATTTGACACCCAACCTCCCCTACTCTTTTTTTTGTTTCCATATATCATCTTTCCACCCAAGTGTTCAATGGGACGCCAATTTGAGATCCTTGTTTCAGTGTCTTTTCTTTTGTGATTAGTGTGTGGTTGGTTAGAGTGGGAATGTTTAGGGTTTGTGACCTTGCCCTGGTCCAGGAAATCAGAAGGATGGATGCTAGTTCCATGTACTGGTTTGTCAGTGCATGTGGACATCCCCAAGAAGAGAAACCGCCCAACTGGGAGCTCACCTTATGTTTTTGTTCTGATACTAGCCCCTGCTTATTAAGAAATGTAGGTTTGGGCTTCTCTGGTAGAATAGTGGTTAAGAATCCACCTGCCAATGCAGGGGACTTGGGTTCGAGCCCTGGTCGGAGAAGATCCCACATGCCATGGAGCACTGAAGCCCGGGTGCCACAACTACTGAGCCTGTGCTGTAGAGCCCACGAGCCGCAACTACTGAGCCCGTGCGCCACAGCTACTGAAGGCTGTGTGCCTAGATCCCGTGCTCTGCAACAAGAGAAGCCACCGCAGTGAGAAGCCTGCACACTGCAACGAAGAGTAGCCCCCGCTCACCACAACTAGAGAAAGCCCGCGCACAGCAACAAAGACTCAACACAGCCAGAAATAAATAAAAAATAAATAAAATTAAAAAAAAAAAGAAATGTGGGTTGCTCTGAACCTGAGAAAGGGGGTGAGTTGAGGAAGACAGGCTGTGTAGAGAGGAGCTGAAGTCTTTTATATTTTTGTAAAAACTCACATTTTTGAGCTCAGTTGCGCCAGTGCAACCCATATTTCATTCTGCTGGGAGAACTTGGGGGTGGCAGTTAATCTGTAGTTTATTTTATTTTATTGAATTTTTCCAGTTTTATTGAGATAGAATTGACATACAATGTTCTTTCTTTTAAACATCTTTATTGGAGTATAATTGCTTTACAATGGTGTGTTAGTTTCTGCTGTATAACAAAGTGAATCAGCTATATGTATACATATATCCCCATATCTCCCCATTATTGCATCTCTCTCCCACCCTCCCTATCCCACCCCTCTAGGTGGACATAAAGTATGAGCTGACCTCCCTGTGCTATTCAGCTGCTTCCCACTAGCTATCTATTTTACATTTGGTAGTGTATATATGTCCATGCCACTTTCTTACTTCGTTCCAGCTTACCCTTCCCACTCCCTGTGTCCTCAAGTCCATTCTCTATGTCTGTGTCTTTATTCCTGCCCTGTCCCTAGGCTCTTCAGAACCATTTTTTTTTTTAGATTCCATATATATGTGTTAGCATACAGTACTTGTTTTTCTCTTTCTGACTTACTTCACTCTGTATGATAGACTCCAAGTCCATCAACCTAACTAAAAGTAACTCAGTTTTGTTTCTTCTTTTAAAATCTATTTTTATTTTTTAAATTTTTATTTATTTATCTTTTTAACATCTTTATTGGAGTATAATTGCTTTACAATGCTGTGTTAGTTTCTGCTTTATAACAAAGTGAATCAGCTATACATATACATATATCCCCATATCTCCTCCCTCTTGCGTCTCCCTCCTACCCTCCATATCCCACCCCTCTAGGTGGTCACAAAGCACCGAGCTTATCTCCCTGTGCTATGCAGCTGCTTCCCACTAGCTATCTATTTTACATTTGATAGTGTATATATGTCCATGCCACTTTCTCACTTCGTCCCAGCTTACCCTTTCCCCTCCCCATGTCCTCAAGTCCATTCTTTACATCTTTATTCCCATCCTGCCCCTAGGTTCTTCAGGACCACTTTTTTTCTTTTTTAGATTCCATATATATGTGTTACCATACGGTATATATTTTTTCTCTTTCTGACTTACTTCACTCTGTATGACAGACTCTAGTTCCATCCACCTCGCTACGAATAACTCAATTTCATTCCTTTTTGTGGCTGAGTAATATTCCATTGTATATATGTGCCACATTTTCTTTATCCAGTTATCTGTTGATGGAGACTTAGGTTGCTTCCATGTCCTGGCTATTGTAAACAGAGCTGCAATGAACATTGCGGTTCATGACTATTTTTAAATTATGGTTTTCTCAGGGTATATGCCTAGTAGTGGGATTGCTGAGTCATATGGTAGTTCAATTTTTAGTTGTTTAAGGAACCTCCATACTGTTCTCTATAGTGGTTGTATCAATTTACATTCCCACGAACGGTGCTAGAGGGTTCCCTTTTCTCCACACCCTCTCCAGCATTTATTGTTTGTAGATTTTTTGATGATGGCCATTTTTAGATGATGACCGGTGTGAGGTGATACCTCATTGTACTTTTGATTTGCATTTCTCTAATGATTAGTGATGTTGAGCATTCTGTCATGTGTTTGTTGGCAATCTGTATATCTTTTTTGGAGAAATGTCTATTTACGTCTTCTGCCCATTTTTTGATTGGTTTTTTTTTTTTTTATATTGAGCTGCATGAATTGCTTGTAAATTTTGGAGATTAATCCTTTGTCAGTTGCTTCATTTGCAAATATTTTCTCCCACTCTGAGGGTTGTCTTTTTGTCTTGTTTATGGTTTCCTTTGCTGTGCAAAAGCTTTGAAGTTTCATTAGGTCCCATTTGTTTATTTTTGTTTTTATTTCCATTTCTCTAGGAGGTGGGTCAAAAAGGATCTTGCTGTGATTTATCTCATAGAGTGTTCTATGTTTTCCTCTAAGAGTTTTATAGTGTCTGGCCTTACATTTAGGTCTTTAATCCATTTTGTGTTTATTTTCGTGTATGGTGTTAGGGAGTGTTCTAATTTCATTCTTTTACATATAGTTGTCCAGTTTTCCCAGCATCACTCATTGAAGAGGCAGTCTTTCCTCCATTGTATACTCTTGACCCTTTTATCAAAAATAAGGTGATCATATGTGTGTGGGTTTATTTCTGGGCTCTCTATCCTGTTCCATTGGTCTATATTTCAATTTTTGTGCCAGTACCATACTGTCTTGATGACTGTAGCTTTATAGTATAGTCTGAAGTCAGGAAACCTGATTCCTCCAGCTCCATTTTTCTTTCTCAATATTACTTTGGCTATTCGGGTCTTTTGTGTTTCCATACAAATTGTGAAATTTTTAATTCTAGTTCTGTGAAAAATGCCAGTGGTAGTTTGATAGGGATTGCATTGAATCTGTAGATTGCTTTGGGTAATAGAGTCATTTTCACAATGTTGATTCTTCCAATCCAATAACATGGTATATCTCTCCACCTGTTTGTATCATTTTTAATTTCTTTCATCAGTGTCTTATAGTTTTCTGCATACAAGTCTTTTGTCTCCTTAGGTAGGTTTATTCCTAGGTATTTCTGTGAGATTTTAAAACATTATCATACAAGAATACATAGTTTTCTTTTATATTAAACAAGTAACCATTTCATGCCTGTGATTGTAAGTCCTTTCTCATCTTAATATTTTGTAAAGAAGAACAGAATGCTCTGGGAATATTTCCAAATGCTTGCTTTCCCCCTCCCTCTGTTGTAAGGGGATTCTTCTCCAAGCTTCACTGTGAGGGGCTGGGAGAGCTCCTGGAGTTAAAACTCATAAAAGTGTGGGACGTGTCCCTCCCTGGAGTATTTAACTCTCAAATGTGCCACCCTGAGCCCCTAGCATTCATCAGTTGCAGTTTTTTTTCCTGCCCAGTGCTGTTTCCCATGGAGGTCTATGTTCCACTAAGTTGTGCCTCTCCGAACGCACCTGTCTTGGAGCAGCAGTTTGCCCATGATTTCAGTTCTTGATGAACCTGAGAGGAACTGTTGATTCTCAATTTCTTCTGCCCTTTTCTCATTGTGAGGGCAGGAGCAGCCACATACAAGCTCCTGACAGGAAGGAAGTCCTCCACTCTTAAAGTTTTACACCTTTGTTTTTCTCTTTTTTGTTGATTCACATAGTGAAATGTTTGTCTATATTATGGATCTTTTTGCAAAGAAAGTTCTTTTACTGATGCTTCTTTTGGTGGTTGAAATGAATTATTTTTAGTTTTTATGTTTAGTAATTTCCCCCTCTTTCTTTCTTTCAGTTTTATTTCACCACTCTTCTTCTAGCTTTTTGAGTTAGTTTATTTTTTTCCCACTATCTCTTGATTTTACTTTGATGCCTTTGTTCTGCTAACTCCATAGGAAAATGGCTGATCTGTATGTTACTAGGTCATAAGCCTCTTCAGGGCGAGGACCATGCGTGTTTTCCTCACCACTGTACTTCAGTTCAAAACACAGCATGAAGCACAAAGAAAGTACATAATCCACAGTGGCTGGATAAGTGAATGAATAAATGGATGAATGCTAGATTTAGGGTGTTTGTCTTTCTTATTCCATATATTTTCCCTGTTTAAGTTTATTTGGCTGTTTCTTTTTTTTTTTTTTTTTATGTGGTACGCGGGCCTCTCACTATTGCGGCCTCTCCCGTTGCAGAGCACAGGCTTGGGACGCGCAGGCTCAGAGGCCATGGCTCACGGGCCCAGCCGCTCCGCGGCATGTGGGATCTTCCCGGACCGGGGCACGAACCCGTGTCCCCCGCATCGGCAGGCGGACTCTCAACCACTGCGTCACCAGGGAAACCCTGGCAACATTAAATGTTCTGCATAAAAAAGTGTTGCTTCTTTGATCAAATTGTACTATATATGCAATTTTATATCTTGCTTTGTAAAATTTAATCTGGTTATAATATTTTTTAATAAAGTTTTTAATAATGTTATTACAGATTCATTTCTATTCACTGGATGTATCATACCTTACTTAAATATTAACCTATTGATGTAAATTTGAGGTATTGCCAATTATTTTTGTTATTAAAAGAAATTATGGGAATATTTTTATGCCTGGAATTTTTAAAGTATTATAGAAAGTTTCTTCACAATAAAAACCCTGTAGTGAAGTCTATGGGTCAAAGACATGAATATTTAATTGTTACATTTTAACACATGGTTTTCCAAAAGGGTAGTTCAAAATTTGGTAGCCACCAGCAGTATATGAATGTAATCATCTCTCTGCAGCTTTGCTGATTTGGGGTGCTGTCCGTTCCTGTCTCCCATCTCTGGACCAGTGCTCCTTGCACTACACTGCCATGAGTTTTTGTCTCTCTTCAGATCCTTAGAAACTTTCCCCAATTTCTCAAATGCAAAGAAGCTGAGAGACAGAAATATCAAAAATTAAGATAATTCACTTCATTATTTACTTCCCTTATTCTTCTACTTAAAATAAATTAAGATTGCTTAAGCCTTTTTGGAGCCACAGAAGTACAAAGGAGAAAATAAGCCCCAAATGGCTCCTTTACTATTGAATGCATTTCACAGGTTGAAGAAGTCAACCGTGCATGGTGGAAGGGAATGGGAAGTGAAAGCCTCCTTTCCCATTTTCCTCTCCTGGAGGTAATGTATCTTTGATTCTTTTTAGAATAAATGTATATATACACTTAGTGACGAATTTAGAATATTTCATAGACTCTAAGATACTTCGTGACAGCCCTTTCCTGGCCTTACCAGAAAGTGCCAATGGACGTTCTTTACAGAAACCTCACCACTGCTGCCTGACTGGCAGTGGCTGTGAGAGGTCCTGGCTCTAAGAGAAGAGGCATTTTTTTAAAGAAAGGGTTAGCATGTTCATCACAGAGTCAACAGGGTCTAACAGGGTGTATTTATTTCCATATTTTGAAATCCATTATAAAAGGGTCATATTTTTCAGAGCGTTCTGTATCTTGCAGAGGAGTTAAAAAAATTACATCAGGTCACACAATTAGTAATAGGAGGAGCAGGATTTGAAACAGATTCATCTGCTGTGGAATCGCATATTTAAAAAAAATTTTTATCTGCTTTTTTTTTTGAAGGTTGATTTTAATGAACGAAAATTTCTGTATAAAAACATTTAAACTTTATCAAATGCTTTAAAAATACACATACACACACACACAGGTCCAAATCCAATACAGAATCTTTTGAACATTATCATTTTTCACCTCAGCATAACGTGTAGAGGGATTTCTGGATAAAATTTACATGTGAAAAAGACCCATAGTCTTACACATGCACACACACAAGAGTACACAATCACAATCAGGAAGAACTAAAGTATATGGTAAGAATGCAAACAGGATGGGAATGAATTTCTTGTAAAGCTTATATAAATGAACGCTACATGAGTAAAACAAATTTCTAGACCAAGAGAAGATGCAGAGAGGGGAAAGAGAAAGCAGAGGTTAGTCTAACTCATTAATAAATAGTTTGAGAAGGTCCTTCAAGAACAGTGAATTTGGGGAGTTATAGATAATCCCTAGTTTTCACCACCTCAAATTCTGTGAATCTGATAACTGATGATGCTTTGAAAGCGTCTATGTTTTCATTTTTTGTAGGTCTTGATTTGTTCATCATTATTTAGGTATGGTTTGTCCCTTTTGGTGTTAATTCCTCCATTCTCGCTTAGTGTTATATCCAATTCACCAGAAGAGCCACAGTAAGAAATGATGGCAAGCACAGAGGACCGCAAGGGTGGCAGTCATGAATGGCAGTTAATAAGAGCCAGACTGCCTGGGTTTGCATTTCAGTGTCAACAGCAGCTAGCTGCCTGTTACTCAGCAAGCTCCTCGGCCACTCTATGTCTCATTTCCTCATCTTCAATTAGGGATCATTATTACCCACTTCACATAGGGCTATTAAGAGGATTTAAACAAGATAATCCATTTAAAGAATTTATCACACTGCCTGGCACAACTAAATGTGCAAAAAATGTTAGCTAAAGTTACTCTTAGTCATAGAATTACAGGGGAATCAAAAGAAGAATTTTCTTCTTTCTCTGTATTTCTCTTTGATGAGGTTTTCAGAGGCAAAAAAGATTGCGGATCTAGTCTTATGAATATAGATGTTTGCTTTCATGTTAGAAAAAAATTACATGGCTCCATATCACAAAATTTAACATCTTTCCATTAAACATCACACAATTCTCATCACCATTATGCCCTACACACATCTTAAATGATGTGGAGTTTCTATTGATATTCATCAACAATAGGGTCCAGAAATTTTAAATAAGAAATAGTTGCAGAAATGCATGTTGGCAGTAATCTGTGGGTGCCCTAAAAGCTTGGGCCAACACAGATGCCTGGGATTCTGCCTCCAAGGCCTGGACCCGCCCACACACAGTCAGATGGGTCAGGTTCCTGCAGCCCTTCAAAGCTCCATTTGAGACCCCCTTCAAGAGGGGAGTTCCCAATAGGTGAAAGCAGAAGCAGCCACTGAGGATGGAATGCCCCACACCTACTTCAGTATGATATGATAGCTATCATTGGTTTCTGCTTTCATTGTGTCCAGAATAAAACAGGCTTCTTCCTGAAAGCTCTGTATCATCTCATCACTAATGAGCACACGGATTCCTGTGGGACCCTGCTTGTGGACCTGGCTGATCTGGCAAGGGGAAACGCTGAAAAGCTGAGCCATTTTTTTTCTGTCAGTTCAACATCTGTCAGTTCTTCTAGGTAGATGGTATGGTAAACGAAGAAAGTATTTGGGTCTCCATCCTCATCCTTCTCCTGCTGTTGTTGCTGCTCCCCCAGCTGCAAGGGTTCCTGACAAACATAAATGGTTAGACTTGGGCTCACATCAGGCCTTTTAATGCATTAAAAAGTCTGATTCCATCTGCAGGGCCACAGATTCGAATCACATCATCTCTAGTTAGTTTCAACAAATCTGCCCCTGAAAAGTTTGTAAAAAGCCTCGTGAATGTGGAAAAACGGTTTCGATGCAACCACTGCAGAACCTCCTGAGGTGTGGTTGTTGGCAGGAGGTTATCTGTGACTGGAGGGGCCACTGGCTGGTGATTTGGTGAACCATTTCCTTCCCCAAGAGAAAGACTGCTATGGGAACTGTAGAAGCCAGGTGATGGGGAATTATTGACATACGTGATCTCAGGCCATGGAGAACACTCTGTGAGTATAGTTGTCTCATAGGAAGGTTGATACTTCTCCTTCTCATGAGGCGTTTGTTTCTCCATTTTCTCCCTGTCTGTTTTTTGTTTTCTGTCTGCACCTTTGGGCTTGAAGGCTTCGATCTGGCAGCTGGCTGAGTGTAAGTGCTCAGTATATTCCCCATTCTTATTCTCCATGAAGGTATCAATTTGTACTCGAAATGGCACTCCCTTCTCTCCACCATGTTTCCTCATAGTGAACTCTGTGCTAATACAATGCACCTGATTAAACACAGATGTCCTCCTTGCAGGTTCCCACAGGAACTCCACTGTATTTAGTTGGTTTGGATTAGCCCTAGGATCGATTATACCCACAGACATTGGGATATCAAGAATGCTATCTCCAGGTGGGTTCCACCTCCAGCCTTCCAGCTGCTGATGTTCAGTGTATTGTAGCCATCTGTCATGGAACACAACATGGAATACACTCTTCACCAATTTGCCATTAATTTCTGGTAGTTCTCCAAGTTTCCTGTTGTCTAGTATTCGGATTTCATAAGACTGGCCTTGATTGAGATATGTCAGGGTTTCATCATGGAGTTTCACTGCTGGAGAGGTGGCAGCACAAAGCACATATTGAAAAGGGAGGATTTTATTCTCATTGTCTGGAGGCAAACTTGACTCTTCTTGCTTAAAAATGGGCAATGCTAGGACATCACTCATGCTACAGGCACCAGCACGCAGTTGTGGCCGATCCCGGATAATCTAGCATCAGAGTCCTGCACAGCGGGATTCAGTCACCTCATCCGTCAGAGGCAGCTTCAGAGCCCATGCCATCCTGGCTCCTTCCTTTTGCCCCAGGAGACACCGTTTCTAGTACAAAGGCGAGTAGTGTGAGTCTACCCAACGGGGGCAAGACTGCAAGACTGTAGAAAACTCCAAACCAAGATCTCCCACGCGATACTCACCAGCTGCCCCCAAGCCGCACCCGCACTGCCCGCACAACTAATCTCCCGCACCCTATGCTCCTCGCTCTTGGCTGCCCTGACTTCCAGAATCCCTCCCCCTCCCCCCTCCCCAGCCCTCTGGGGCTGCGCGAGGGTCCTCTGGCTTAACTCTTCCAGACTGCCCAAAGGCAACCCTGGACTCCTCTCACTTCTACTCTTTGGGCTCTCCCCTTGAACTCGTGGTGGGCACTCGCTGCTTTCCAAACAGACCAGCAGCAGCCACCCGCTGCCTACCCTGCGCTCCCACGCTGCTTTCGCAACTTTTCCCCCACCCCTTTCTGCGGGAAACCCCCTCCCCCTCGGGAACCGGTCTCCTTTCCCCTCCAGGCCTCTCTTCCCGTCAGTCCCAAGATCACTTCTGGTAACGCCTTCTCAATCCCATGGCTCTTAGGACAAAATCCAGGTTCCTGCTGAGTTGCCTCCCTGACCTGTGCAGCCCCCCACGGCCTGGAAGCATGGATGGAGAAAACTCAGCACTGGCTTGAATCCCAGACTCACCAGCCTCCTCCAACGACCGCAGCCCCATCACCAAACAATCATGGCACCCTCTTCCTTCACCCTATCTGCTTCCTTTTATTTCCATTAATGTGACTACTAGAAAACTTTATTTTAATTACTTATTTTAAATTTATTTCATTGAGGTACAGTTGGTTTACAATGTTGTGTTAATTTCTGCTATACAGCAAAGTGATTCAGTTACACATTCATCCTTTTTCATATTCTTTTCCACTATGGTTTATCACAGGATATTGGATATAGTTCCAATAGTGGGGTTTGGGCAAGGGATTGCATGCCTAGTGAAGGAGTGAGCCGTATGCATCATATTTTTGCAAAATGGCCTTCAGTTCTAGGTGTTACAGAAATATTTTACACAAAATGATGAACCCGACAGTTATCTCAAATTTAGAGCTGAGGAACTTTCCTAGGACAAGCTCAGAGGCAGGTGAAGAACTTGGTAGTGGAGTGAGCTTTGGTTGCCGGCAGGAAGCAAGGCTGTTGCATTGACTCTGGCCTTGACTTAACGTAAAACATTGAACTAATCATTCCTCTGTGCCTCAGTTTCCTCATCTGCAAAATGGGAGAAGCTGGACTGAAATACGAATATACCTTAAATTCAACAATTCTATGACAGTTTCTTTGAACCTATAGTTTTGCTGGGTAGGAAGAAAAAACTTCATAGAAATTGGTGTTTAGGGATGAAGTTTTTTCAGCTTTGGCTGGTAACAGTAAGAATTATTCCTACTTAAAACTTTCAAAAGGAGACTTCCCTGGTGGTCCAGGGGTTAAGACTCCATGCTTCTGGAGTTTCTCAGTTTTCCTGGATATTTCCCAGTCTACAGGAACCGTGTGCCTGACAGGGTCTTGGTGCTCTGGCTGGGTGTGAGGCGTGAGCCTCTGAGGTGGGAGAGTCGAGTTCAGGACATTGGTCCACCAGAGGATTCCCAGCACCACATAAGATCAAATGGCGAAAGCTCTCCCAGAGATCTCCATCTCAACACTGAGACCCAGCTCCACTCAACGACCAGCAAGCTCCAGTGCTGGAAACACCATGCCAAACAACTAGCAAGACAGGAACACAACCGCACCCATTAGCAGAGAGGCTGCCTAAAGTCATAATAAGTTCACAGACACCCCAAAACACACCACCAGATGCAGTCCTGCCCACGAGAAAGACAGGATCCAGGCTCACCCATCAGAACACACACACAAGTCCCCTCGATGAGGAAGCCTACACAACCCACTGAACAAACCACACCCACTGGGGACAGACACCAAAAACAACAGGAACTACGAACCTGCAGCCTGTGAAAAGGAGACCCCAAACACAGTAAGTTAAGCAAAATAAGAAAACAGAGAAATAAACAGCAGATGAAGAAGCAAGGTAAAAGCCCACCAGACCAAACAAATGAAGAGGAAATAGGGAGTCTACCTGAAAAAGAATTCAGAGTAATAATAGTAAAGATGATCTAAAATCTTGGAACTAGAAAGGAGAAAATACAAGAAACACTTAACAAGGACCTAGAAGAACTAAAGAACAAAAAAACAATGATGAACAACACAATAGATGAAATTAAAAATTACCTAGAAGGAATCAATAGCAGAATAACTGAGGCAGAAGAATGGAAATGACCTGGAAGATAAAATGGTGGAAATAACTACTGTAGAGCAGAAAAAAGAAAAAAAGAATGAAAAGAATTGAGGACAATCTCAGAGACTTCTTGGACAAAATTAAACACTCCAACATTCGAATTATAGGGGTGCCAGAAGAAGAAGAGAAAAAAAAAAAAGGACAGAGAAAATATTTGAAGAGATTATAGTTGAAAACTTCCCTAATATTGGTAAGGAAAGAGTCAATCAGATCCAAGGAGCACAGAGAGTCCAATAGAGGATAAAACCAAGGAGAAACATGCCAAGACACATATTAATCAAACTATCAAAAATTAAACACAAAGAAAAAATATTAAAAGCAGCAAGGGGAAAGCAGTAAATAATATACAAGTGAATCCCCTAAAGGTTAACATCTGGTCTTTCAGCAGAAACTCTGCAGGCCAGAAGGGAGTGGCAGGACATATTTAAAGTGATGAAAGGGAAAAACCTACAACCAAGATTACTCTACCCAGCAAGGATCTCATTCAGATTCAATGGAGAAATTAAACACTTTACAGGTAAGCAAAAGCTAAGAGAATTCATCACCACAAAACCAGCTGTACAACAAATGCTAAAGGAACTTCTCTATGCAGGAACACAAGAGAAGGAAAAGATTTACAATAACATACCCAAAACAATCAAGAAAATGGTAATAGGAACATACATATTGATAACTACCTTAAATGTAAATGGATTAAATGCTCTAACCAAAAGACAGAGACTGACTGAATGGATACAAAAACAAGACCCACACATATGCTGTCTACAAGAGACCCACTCCAGACCTAGGGACACATACAGACTGAAAGTGAGGGGATGGAAAAAGATATTCCATGCAAATGGAAATCAAAAGAAAGCTGGAGTAGCAATTTTCATATCAGACAAAAGAGACTTTAAAATGAAGACTATTACAAGAGACAAAGAAGGAAACTACATAACAATCAAGGGATCAATCCAAGAAGAAGATATAACAATTTTATACACCCAACATAGGAACACTTCAGTACATAAGGCAAATGCTAACAGCCATAAAAGGGGAAATCGACAGTAACACAATCATAGTAGGAAAATTTAACAACCCCACTTTCACCAATGGAAAGATCATCTAAAATGAAAATAAACAAGGAAACACAAGCTTTAAATGATAGTTTAAACAAGATGGACTTAATTGATATTTATAGGACATTCCATCCGAAAAAAAACAGAATACATTTTCTTCTCAAGTGCTCATGGAACATTCTCCAGGAAAGATCATATCTTGGGTCACAAATCAAGCTTTGGTAAATTTAAGAAAATTGAAATCATATCAAGTATCTTTTCCGACCACAGTGCTATGAGACTAGATGTCAATTACAGGAAAAAAATCTGAAAAAATATAAACACATGGAGGTAAACAATACACTACTAAATAACCAAGAGATCACTGCAGAAATCAAAGAGCAAATCAAAAAATCCCTAGAAACAAATGACAATGCAAACACGATGACCCAAAACCTATGGGATGCAGCAAAAGAAGTTTTAAGAGGGAGGCTTATAACAATTCAATCCTACCTCATAAAACAAGAAACATGTCAAATAAACAACCTAACCTTACACCTAAAGCAATTGGAGAAGGAAGAACAAAAAAAACCCCAAAAGAAGCAGAAGGAAAGAAATAATAAAGATCTGATCAGAAATAAATGAAAAAGAAAAGAAGGGAATGATAGCAAAGATCAATAAAAGTAAAAGCTGGTTCTTTGAGAAGATAAACAAAATTGATAAACCATTAACCAGACTCATCAAGAAAAAAAGGGAGAAGACTCAAATCAGTAGAATTATAAATGAAAAAGGAAAAGTAACGACTGACACTGCAGAAATACAAAGGATCGTGAGAGATTACTACAAGCAACTGTATGCCAATAAAATGGATAACCTGGAAGAAATGGACAAATTCATAGAAAAGCACAACCTTCTGAGACTGAATCAGGAAGAAATAGAGAATATAAATAGACCAATCCCAGGCACTGAAATGGAAACTGTGGTTAAAAATCTTCCAACAAACAAAAGCCCAAGACCAGATGGCTTCATAGGCAAATTCTACTAAACATTTAGAGAAGAGCTAACACCTATCCTTCTCAAACTCTATATAAATATAGCACAGGGAGGAACACTTCCAAACTCATTCTATGAGGTCATCATAACCCTGATACCAAAAGCAGACAAAGATGCCACAAAAAAGACAACTAAAGGCCAATATCACTGATGAAAATAGATACAAAAATCCTCAACAAAATACTAGCAAACAGAATCCAACAGCACGTTAAAAGGATCATACACCATGATCAATTGGGGTTTATCCCAGGAATGCAAGGATTCTTCAATATACACAAATCAATCAGTGTGTTACACCATACTAACAGATTGAAGGAGAAAAACCATATGATCTTCTCAACAGATGCAGAAAAAGCTTTTGAGAAAATTCAACACAGATTTATGATAAAACCCTCCAGAACGTAGGCATAGAGGGAAACTACCTCAGCATAATAAAGGCCATATATGAGAAACCCACAGTCAACATCATTCTCAATGTTGAAAACCTGAAACCATTTCCACTAGGATCAGGAACAAGACAAGGTTGCCCACTCTTACCACTCTTATTCAACATAGTTTTGGAAGTTTTAGCCACAGCAATCAGAGAAGAAAAGGAAATAAAAGGAATCCAAATTGGAAAAGAAGAAGTAAAGCTGTCACTGTTTGCAGACGACATGATACTATACATAGAGAATCCTAAAGATGCTACCAGAAAACTACTAGAGCTAATCAATGAATTTGGTAAAGTAGCAGGATAAAAAATTAATGCACAGAAATCTCTTGCATTCCTATACACTAATGGTGAAAAATCTGAAAGATAAATTAAGGAAACACTCCCATTTACCATTGCAACAAAAAGAATAAAATACCTAGGAGTAAACCACCTAAGGAGACAAAAGACCTGTATGCAGACAACTATAAGACCCTGGTGAAAGAAATTAAAGATGATACAAACAGGTGGAGAGATATGCCAGGTTCTTCGATTGGAAGAATCAACATTGTGAAAATGAGTATACTAGCCAAAGCAATCTACAGATTCAGTGCAATCCGTATCAAACTACCAATGGCACTTTTCACAGAACTAGAACAAAAAATTTCACAATTTGTATGGAAACACAAAAGACCCCGACTAGCCAAAGCAATCTTGAGAAAGAAAAATGGAGCTGGAGGAATCAGGCTCCTGGACTTCAGACTATACTACAAAGCTACAGTAATCAAAAGAGTATGGTACTGGCACAAAAACAGAAATATAGATAAATGGAACAGGACAGAAAGTCCAGAGATACACCCATGTATCTATTGTCAACTAATCCATGACAAAGGAGGTAATAATATACAATAGAGAAAAGACAGCCTCTTCAATAATTGGTGCTGGGAAAACTGGACAAATACGTGTAAAAGAATGAAATTAGAACACTCCCTAACACCATACACAAAAATAAACTCAAAATGGATTAAAGACGTAAATATAAGGCCAGACACCATCAAACTCTTAGAGGAAAACATAGGCAGAACACTCCATGACATAAATCACAGCAAGATCCTTTTTGACCCACCTCCTAGAGAAATGGAAATAAAAACAAAAATAAACAAATGGGACCTAATGAAACTTAAAAGCTTTTGCATAGCAAAGGAAACCATAAACAAGACAAAAAGACAACCCTCAGAATGGGAGAAAATATTTGCAAATGAAGCAACTGACAAAGGATTAATCTCCAAAATTTATAAGCAGCTCATGCAGCTCAATATCAATAAAATAAAGAACCCAATCCACAAGTGGAAGAAGACCTAAATAGACTTTTCTCCAAAGAAGGTATACAGATTGCCAACAAACACATGAAAGGATGCTCAACATCACTAATCATTAGAGAAATGCAAATCAAAACTACAATGAGGTATCACCTCACACCGGTCAGAATGGCCATCATCAAAAAATCTAGAAACAATATATGCTGGAGAGGATGTGGAGAAAAGGGAACCCTCTAGCACTGTTGATGGGAATGTAAATTGATACAGCCACTATGGAGAACAGTATGGAGGGTCCTCAAAAAAGTAAAAATAGAACTACCATATGACCCAGGAGTCCCACTACTGGGCATATACCCTGAGAAAACCATAATTCAAAAAGAGTGATCTACCACAATGTTCTTTGCAGCTGTATTTAGAATAGCCAGGACATGGAAACAACCTAAGTGTTCTACGACAGATGAATGGGTAAAGAAGATGTGATACATACATATAATGGAATATTCCTCAGTCATTAAAGGAAATGAAATTGAGTTATTTGTAGCGAGGTGGATGGACGTAGAGACTGTCATACAGAGTGAAGTAAGTCAGAAAGAGAAAAAGAAATACCGTATGCTAATACATATATATGGAATCTTAAAAAAAAAAAAAAAGGTTCTGAAGAACCTAGGGGCAGTACAGGAATAAAGACGCAGACATAGAGAATGGAGTTGAGGACACGGGAAGGGGGAAGGGTAAACTGGGATGAAGTGAGAGTGTGGCATGGACATATATACACTACCAAATGTAAAATCGATAGCTAGTGGGAAGAAGCCACATAGCACTGGGAGATTGGCTCTGTGCTTTTTGTCCGCTTAGAGGGGTGGGATAGGGAGGGTGGGAGGGAGACGCAAGCGGGAGCAGATATTGGGATGTATGTCTATGTACAGCTGATTCACTTTGTTATACAGCAGAAACTAACACACCATTGTAAAGCAACTATACTCCAATAAACATGTTAAAAAAAACACAAAACACCGTGCTTCCTTTGCAGGGGCATGGGTTTGATTCCTTGTTCCGGAACTAAGATTCTGCAAGCTGCACGGTGTGGCAAAAAAAAAAAAAGAAAAACTCTCAAAAGGAAATACATGGCCATTCTGCCTCATGTTTTCAAGACCTCAGGGTGACTGACAGCAAAAATGTGAGCAATGGTGCAGAGGTCTGAGGTCAGAGTGGGCTCATTTATAGCAGAAATAACAATATATTTCCTTCCCCTCGTCTCTGATGATGGAAATTCTTACTTGCAGATGAATCTCCTGAAAGGAGAAAGACCTGTCCTCATGGGGCTCACATTCCTCCAGGGAGACAATAAATAAACCTACAAAACGTACGTTGTTATGCCAAGTAGTGATGCTATAAAGTTCTTAAGGAGGATGAGGCAGGCTGAAGACCTAAAGTGAGCAAATTGAGGTTAAGTGGCTATTTTAGATAGGATGTTGGGGAAGCCTCTCAGATGAGGCAACATTTACGTAAAGGGAGACCATTTTTCTAGGATGAGGAGTAACAAGAATGAAGATCCTGAAGGAGAAATGAACTTGGTATGTTCAAGAAACAACAAGAAGACCCAAGTGTCAGGGCAGAGGTTAGTGGGTGTTGAACCCAGACCACTTGGGAGGCCCAAGTGGTCCCATAGACCTTGCCGGTCACAGCAGGAAGTTTGAATTTTATTATGATTGTACTGGGAAGCCATTCGAAGATTTAAGAGGAAATAAAACATATTTTGATTTATGTTTAAATCTAGTTGCCCCGTGAAGAGTTAACTCTAGGGGCAAGCGTTGGGGCAGAGAGAGCCGCTAAGAGGCTCCTGCAGAGTCGCCCTAGAGGAAGTGGTAAGATGCTTAGGGCTGGCTGGATTCTAGACGTGTTTTGAAAGAGGAGCCCAGGGGAGTGATCTTCAGGTGGGGTGTGAGAGGCGAGGGAAAAAGAAGGGACAAGAGTGACAGAGAGTCTTCAGACAGAGAAAGACAAGCATCATATGATATTGCTTACATGTGGAATCTAAAAAGATGATCCAAATGAACTTATTTACAAAACAGAAGTAGAGTCACAGATGTGGAAAACAAACTTATGGTCACCAGTGGGTGAGGGGGAGAGGGAAAAATTGGGAGACTGGGATTGACATATGCACACTACTGTATATAAAACAGATGACTAATAAGAACCTACTGTATAGCACAGGGAACTCTACTCAATACGGAGTAATAACCTATATGGGAAAAGAATCTAAAAAAGAGTAGATATATGTATATGTAGAACTGATTCACTTTGCTGTATACCTGAAACTAACACAACATTGTAAATCAACTATATCCCAATAAAAATAAAAATAAATAAAAAGTGACAGAGATTCTTGTCTGTGCAACTGGATGAATGGACATCCATTTACTGGAGCCTGGGGTGGAGGGGCAGGTTCATTTGGGACCTACCTGTTACATGTCCAAGGGGAGACGTTGGGTGTGAATTCGGAGCTCAGGGCTGGGGTATGGACTAGAGAATACTTGGAATATTTAGGCACCAGCAACAATTATGTGCATGTTATGAAGGCCATGGGACCAGATGAGGTGTGAGGCAGCCCTGTAGTGAGCTGTGCTGGGGGGGTCACATCCCTGCCACACTTGGGGTGGACCCAGGTTTGGAGAAGTTATGGGGGGAGGGGGACCCTGCCTTGGTCTAAACTCTCTGCTGGGCCTCAATCCCTGTCTTTCCAGAGACCTCTGACCTCTGGAAATTACTGGGCAAGGGTAACATTAGTAAGACAAATCCTTTCTTCCTCAAGCCTTTGTTAAACTCTATTACCTTTCGATTAGAACTAAAGGTAAAGAGAGGTGGGTGACGGCATTCCAGACCTCTACCACCCTCACGCCCTGACTGGAAACTCTCCTTGAGAATAAATCCAAGTGTGCTGTGTGAGACGTAATACATCATGTTGGGAGACCGAGCTCCTTCCGGTGACCGTCACACTTGGATTTCATAGACACAGGCCTTGCTGGTGGCAGGATTTAGGCCGCAGGGCCATGCATTCCATGGAGACCTTTAACCTGTTCGAGTGGCTTCCGGTTATGCTGTGAATTCAGCTGGGATTGCAAGTGCAGCTACACAGAAGAATTTGCAACCCACAAGTTACCTCCTTCACCCTGGTCCATGGCTCACCTATACACGTCATCCTTGTCACCAGGCAACAAATGTGACACTTCTTCTAGCTGTTCTTTGTTGTTGGAAGGAATCACTGGACCTCCATCTGTCTGCTGGGACCTCTTTGGGCCTCATTTCTCTCTGTACTTCTTCTCCTCCATCTTCAAAAAATTGCCTTCTGGGATGAACTTGACAGTACTTAGGACATAACAGGCACCCAAGGCAAATTTGTTGAATAAATGAATACCCAGTAATTTTATAGGGGAGTCAAGTTTACACTGGCTTTGCTTTTCCAAATAAATGAAAAATCTTTGAAAGAAAATTCCAGCCTTCAACTTACTATTTCCTGGGACCAAGAATTTCAAAGGAGTTGCCTATGATGCAATTTGCTGAATTCAATTCAATTGCTTAACAAATATTTATTGATCGCCATTGTGCCAAGCACTCTTCTAGGTACAGAGATATAACAGTGGATAAGACAAGTCCTTACCTTCCCAGAGTTTACATTTTGGTGAGAGCAGACAGATGATAAATAGGTAAGCAGATAAAAATATAATATCAAGTCAGGTAGTTGGAATGCTACAAAGAAAAATAAAGCAGAGTGAGGGAACAGGGTCTGGTGAAGGTGCATTATTGGATGCGCTTTGCCAGGAAGGCCTTCTGCAGAGACAACTTTTGGGCTGAGAACTGAATGAAATGAGGATTAGTCATATGAAGGTCTGCGGTGGGGCTAGTCAGAAGGAACTGCAGTGTGAAGGCTCTGAGCTGGGAACAGGGTGTCCTTCCTAGACAACCTGTAAGGAGGTCACTGTGGCTGGAGCTGAGTGGGAGCTGCCAGAGGGCTTGCAGTCCTTCACAAGAGCTCTGATATTATTCCATGGGAACTGGGGAGCCGATGGCTTTTGAGTAGAGGAATGACATCATCTGACTTAGGTTTTCAAAGGATCTGTCTTACTGCTGTGTGGATAGTGGATCTTAGAGGACAAGAGTGGGAGCGAGGAGACCAGTCAGAAAGCCTTGCAGTGAGAGATGGAGATGGGTTAGGGTGGTAGCAGAGGAGGAGATGAGAATGGTCAGATCTCAGACATATTCTGAGCCTCTGGGATGTGCTGATGGATTTGATGTGGGATGAGGGAGAGAGAGATGAGTCAAAGGTACCTCTAAGAGCGTAAGCCTGAGTCACTGGCTGCGCGGGATGAGAAGGAAACACAGGTGGGAGCAGATGTGTGGTCAGTGGTGAGGGTGGGCAGGGTGCTGGAGATATGGGCTGGGGAATGACCTGTATGTAGATTGTACTTAAAGTCATGGGTCTGGATCAGGTCCTGGAGGAAGTGTGTTAGCGATGGGGAGGAAAAGGTATCCACACAGGCAGCAGGGGTTGGGCACGACACTGTTTTTCTTCTTCTTTTTGTCCTCCTAAGAGGGAAATAACTAGCTTAGAATTCCTGCTTAATTGGGGCTAAATGGTCACATGGCAAAAGCACTTCCCCCATCAAACAGGGTGAGGTGCCTCTGTTATCTCCTCAGACCAGACAGGGACAATCAAAGAGCTGAGTGTGACTCACATGTTTATCAGCAGCTTTTCTTCCATAAAATCCCTCATGTCTGTCTTTTTGTCCTTTCTTTCCTATTTTGCTTTTTTAACCTGTGCTGGGCAAAATATACGGTGGGGACAAAATCAAAGTACACAATATTTTTCTTCTCCCAAGAAGAATGCTTGTCTTTATAGATCTGCTTTTGGAGGAGGATAAAGAAGAAAATGTCACTATCCTCCCAGGCAGGTCCCAAAAAACACATTGTGTATTATCTCTGGCTGCCCCAGAGGAGAGGCAGTGCACCAGACCCTCCCTCAGGAAGCTCTGGGCTCAGGGAGAGTGTTTTCTGTCTGTCTGTTTTTCTAACAGCAGATTTGAAAGACTCTGAGGACCTCCTTACTATGAGTTTGGTTATGGAAACCAGGTGTTTACTGAGTGTTTGTAATTCAAGGGGAAGGAACAAGAGCCCTAAAGGCACAGTGTGCCCCCTAAGTGCCAAATACCCTCATAGGATTTTCACGGGGGTGTAAGGACAGATTCAATTGTTCCCGGAGGGTGCTGGTCATGACTGGGCTACTGTTCCCTTGAAGAAATGCCCCCAGGGACCCACTGAGTGCTTCTCTGGGAAGAAGATCAGTTCTATCCTGGGAACCAGGATAGAGCACCAGGCAGGATTCCCAGGTCTCTAGTGGGCACAAGTAGCCTGAGCCTCAGTGCCCTCCTGGTGGAGGTCCCAGCTGAGACAGACCCAGAGAGCACTCCTGAGGTCTCTTCAGCATCATTTCCATCATGTTTAATTTCCCAGACTCCTGCATTCTCCATGGCACCAGGGAATGTCATTTTGTTTTGACAGAAGGTAAGGTGTATGGCAAATCATGTAAAGATTCTTAAAGTTCCAGGAGGATAAGCTAGGGTTTATTGGTGAAGTGAGCTGGTTTATCTATCTCTTACCCAGCTTTCCCATAATAACTTTTCAATGTTTTCTCCAACCAATGAAAGATCTCTCCTTGCTTAAACCCAGCTCACCAGTGGATAGTCTTTCTTGCTTTAAACCTGCACTGTCCAATATGGTAGCCAGCTAGCTATGCACTTGAAATGTGGCTAATAAGAATCGAGATGTTTTGTAAGTGTAAACTACATACCAGATTTTGAAGGCTTAATATGGTGAAAAAGGTAAAATATCTCAGCAATAATTTTTAATGTTTATTTATTAACATTTGATCACATATTAGAATGATAATATTTGGGATAGATTAGGTTAAATAAAATATATTATTCAAATCAACCTCACCTGTACTTTTAAAATAAGGTGGCTACTAGAAAATTTAAAATTACATGCATGGTTTGCATTATATTTATTATTAGACAGTGCTGCTCTAAAGAGCAAAAAAAGATCATTCCCTGGGAGTCCACAGCTGACTTGCCTTAGGGAATGAAGTTTCTAAGGTGAAAACTTGACCTGTTTCAGTGGTCCCACGTTAAAGCTCAGTCTCTGTAGCATGATGTCCATGGCCTGCTCTGACCTGGCATTTTCTGCCTTCCAGCTGCCATGGAGTGAATATGTGCCTCCAAAATTCATTGGCTCTTGCCTTAGCCCCATGGTGATGGTATTTGGAGGTGGAACCTTTGGGAGGTAATTAGGTTTACATAATGTCATGAGGGTGGGGCTCTCATGAATGGGATTAGTGTACTTACAAGAGAATTCATAGAGCTCCCTTGCCCTTTTTGCCATGTGAGGACACAGGGAGAAGATGGTTATCAATGAACCAGGAAGCCCTTACTAGACATTGAATCTGCTGGTACCTTGATCTTGGACTTCCCAGCCTCCAGAACTGTGAGAAATACATTTCTATTGTTTATAAGCCACCCACTCTAGAGTATTTTTGCTATAGCAGGCCAAATGGACTAAGACACCAGCTTCATCTCCTGCACTGCCTTCTTTAAACTCCATCCCCATTGAACAGGAGGCTTGAGCCACCATATAGATTCACAGGTCTGCACCTTTGCCTCCTCCTGCTGCTTCTTTCCCTGACTTTATCATCCACCCAGCACTCCCTCATTCTTGCACGCACACACACACTCCAGCCAGGGAACTTTTCATTAAGCCTGTGAAGCATCTTCTCTTCCAGAATATCAAAACAACAGCAACAACAATGATGACAACAATCACCACAATAATAACTATGATGACAACCTTCTATTGCTTATCTGTTCTTGGTGTCCAAGACATCTTATACTCGAATCTCCATTCTGAAGGCCATCCCTGGTATCTTAAAATGTCCAAATGGCTTACCCCTTGAGTCTACTCTCCTCAATATAAGGAGATAGGAACATTCTCCCCTGATTTTCTGGAAGAGCAGAAAGGAGCCAAATCCTTTGCTGTGCAGCAGACTCAGATTAATATCATGGGAGCAGGCAATGGAAGCAGTGTTTTGGGGCTCCTGCTCTATGCAAGGCACCAACTGTTTTTTCAGATTCATGTTTCATTAAATCCTCAAAACAGCCACCTGGGCAGGTTTTACTACACACATTTTACAGACAAGGAAACTGAAGCTTGTGAGGTTAAATGACTTGATCAATGGCCCTAGGAAGTCGTTGGGTTGGGATTAAATATACAAGTGTGCTCAGGGTTCTTGTAGATGTGCTTTTTAAATTTAGATCTCCTTTCCTTCTGTTATATTGCCAGCTGTTGCCACCTGCCGCTGGGGTCATGGATAACATTGTCAGCTTCATGCTTTTCACTGGCAACTTGCTGCTTTTTATTTGTTCTAAGCAGGAAGATAAGGTACCCTAGCTTCTTCTCCTACATTTCAAAGTCTGAGACAGATTCCCAGGAAGGCCTGGGGCTCTTGCTCTGTGTCTGTTCCATCACTGGGTGTTTAAAGAAACTCAGGCTGTCAGGAGCAGTGGATTAAATCTCCACAATCATCTTGATGTACCCTGCATCTGTGGAATACCTGAATAGACAATGAATCATCCCAAAATTGAGGAGGTGGACTTTGGGAGCAACTATAGACTTGGGTTTGCTGTATGCGACTGACTAGTTTCTGATTTATATGTTTATCTTAGTTTAGTTTTTAGCACTTGTTATCATTGGTGGATTTGTTTATTGGTTTGGCTGCTTTCTTCTTTTTTTATTACTTTTTAATTTTAATAATATTAAAAAAATTTTTTTTAAATAAATTTATAATTTTTTTCTTTATTTATTTTTTTCTCCCTTTTCTTCTGAGCCATGTGGCTAACAGGGTCTTGGTGCTCTGGCCGGGTGTCAAGCCTGAGCCTCAGAGGTGGGAGAGCAGAGTTCAGGACATTGGACCACCAGAGACCTCCTCACCCAACGTAATATCAATCAACGAGAGCTCTCCCAGAGATCTCCATCTCAACGCCAAGACCCAGCTCCACTCAATGACCAGCAAGCTACAGTGCTGGACACCCTATGCTAAACAACTAGCAAGACAGGAACACAACTGCACCCATTAGCAAAGAGGCTGCCTAAAATCATAATAACTTCACAAACACCCCAACACACACCACCAGACGCGGTCCTGCCCACGAGAAAGACAGGATCCAGGCTCACCCATCAGAACACACACACAAGTCCCCACCACCAGGAAGCCTACACAACCCACTGAACAAACCTAAACCACTGGGGGCAGACACCAAAAACAACGGGAACTACGAACCTGCAGCCTGCAAAAAGGAGACCTCAAACACAGTTAAGTTAAGCAAAATGAGAAGACGGAGAAATACACAGCAGATGAAGGAGCAAGGTAAAAACCCACCAGGCCAAACAAATGAACAGGAAATAAGCAGTCTACCTGAAAAAGAATTCAGAGTAATGATAGTAAAGATGATAAAAAATCTTGAAAATAGAATGGAGAAAATACAAGAAACGTTTAACAAGGACCTAGAAGAACTAAAGAGCAAACAAACAATGATGAACAACACAATAAATGAAATTAAAAATTCTCTAGAAGGAATCAATAGCAGAATAACTGAGGCAGAAGAACGGATAAGTGACCTGGAAGATAGAATAGTGGAAATAAATACCGTAGAGCAGAATAAAGAAGAAAGAATGAAAAGAATGGAGGACAGTCTCAGAGACCTCTGGGACAACATTAAACACACCAACATTCGAATTATAGGGGTCCCAGAAGAAGAAGAGAAAAGGTAAGGTACTTAGAAAATATTTGAAGAGATTATAGTTGAAAACTTCCCTAATATGGGAAAGTAAATAGTCAATTAAGTCCAAGCAGCACAGAGAGTCTCGTACAGGATAAATCCAAGGAGAAACACGCCAAGACACATATTAATCAAACTATCAAAAATTAAATACAGAGAAATCCAGGCTGTTCACCCATAGGCACTGGGCAGCAAATACTCTTTATCCACCTGGGTCACTGCTCTGGGTTTCATATTCACCTAGGACCCCACTCCCTCTTGGCAGCTCCAATGATTGGTCCGTATTCGTGTCTGTCTGGTATGTTTATTGGCTGCCTTTATCCCTTGGCTCCTGGCATCCCCTACAGGCTGAACTTATTATGATTATTATTATAACACTTTCATGAGATCTATCCTCTTACCAAGTTTTCAAGTGTACATTACAGTATTGTTAATTACAGACACAATGTAGTCCAGAGGAGATAGGAACAGTTCTAGCTCTAGAACTTATTCATCTTGCATAACTGAAACTTCGTACTTGTTAAATAGCAACTCCCATTTCCCCCTCCTCCAGCTTCTGGCAACCACCATCCCATCTTCTGCTTCTATGTGTTTAACTTTCTGGGTACCTCAGATAAATGGAATCGTGCAGTGTTTGTCCTTTTGTGACTGACTTATTTCACTTAGCATAATGTCTCAGCTTCATGCATGCTGTCACATAAGGCAGGATTTCCTTCTTTTTAAAGGTTGTATAATATTTCATTATATATGTACATGTGCATGTATATATATTTATAACAGATTTTTATCCATTCATCCATTGATGAACATAGGTTGTTTCCATATCTTGGCTACTGTGACTAATGCTGAAATGGATATGAGGGTACAAACATCTCTTTGAGATCCTGATTTCAGTTCTTTTGGATAAATACCCAGAAATAGGATTGCTGGATCATATGGCAGTTATATTTTCACCTTTCTGAGGCATCTCTATACTGTTTTCCATAGTGGATGTACTACTTACATTCCTACCAAGAGCACACAAGCATCCTGATTTCTTTTTGTCTTCATCAACACTTGTCATCTTATGTTTTTTGACAATAGCCATGCTAACAGGTGTGAAATGATATCTCATTGTGGCTTTGATTTTCATTTCCCTGATGGTTAGTGATATTGAGCATCTTTCTATGTACTGTTGGCCAACTGTATGTCTTCTTTTGAGAAATGAACTTTGGATTTGGTGACGTGCACACCCCCCTCTTTCGCTTACCGTTAGCCTCTAGCATATAAATTCTATAATGCCACCTACCTCCAGAGCTTTGAAGAAGTGAGAGTTTTGCTGTCCTTTCCCCACTCCTCCCAAGACCCACAGGTTTCCTACTCAGTGGACTAGATCCTTAGACTTCCTGGAGTATGTGGGGCAATCAGGAACCTTATATTAATGTTTACTCTCTTGGTTTCTTAAGGTCCAGGGTATTTTGCCTCTTAACTCTAGTTGGATTCTGGAGACATAAAGTTGTCTGAAGTTTGAGGTATTACTGTGTATAGTTGTGGCTAGATTTTGGAATGTAAATACATGCATATTTGGTTGAACAATATAAGTACATTTGAAGCTTCAAAGGTATTTGCTTATGTGGGTTTATGTGTATGAACATATTATTTATTTATTTATTATTTTTTGCGGTACGCCGGCCTCTCACTGTTGTGGCCTCTCCCGTTGTGGAGCACAGGCTCTGGACGTGCAGGCTCAGCGGCCATGGCTCACGGGCCCAGCTGCTCCGCGGCATGTGGGATCTTCCCGGACCGGGGCACGAACCTGTGTCCCCTGCATCAGCAGGCGGACTCTCAACCACTGCGTCACCAGGGAAGCCCTGAACATATTTTTTGATGTCATTATTCTTTAGTGACTAATGATTCCAAGGACGAATCAGTTACCATATGCCTTGGTTGTTGGTATGGGGCTTGCAAAGAAATTCTGTAACTTGTGCTCAAACTATTAGACTAAAGCCATAGAAATGGGTACGGGAAGAGTTGCTTGAAAATGACCCCAGTCCCACAGTGGTGGTAGGGCACTGAAGAAATAAGGTTCTTTATCTTTCAGACAAACTTAATCCCTGTGACCTTGCTTGCTTCCCCAAGTCACATCTTTCTCTGGGTGACCAATAAAAGCAAGTCACAGCATCCAGTTCTTTCTGTGGGGAGTTTCCCAGGATGCCCCTGCTTCATTTTTGCCCTGTCTTTTCCTCTGTGTCCCATTGTGGGTGGCCTGCCTTCTGCCTCCAGCTTTTCTTATGGTTTCGGTCTTGATCTTGCCTGTGAACTGGGTGAAGGAACTCAGGAGTCTTGGCTGAACTTTTGGTTTTCTGCAACACCAGTCCTTCCTGGAGAGCAGGAGAGCACTCATGAGGGTGATGGGAACTCGAGGAGGGGGTGGGGGGGGAAGAGGACTCTGAAGGGGTCAACGCAAAGGGGGGCTGGAGAACTTGAACTTGTATTTTGTTTACATTTCCTTTTTGCCCTGTGTGCAAATAAAAATCACACCATCTAGCATAATTCCTTTGTCAGGTGGGGCAAGGATAAATGGATTTAATTTCTATTTTTGGACATTGCTCTGTTTTGGTAGCTCTTTTATCTGAATCCCTTGATCATCTAGAATAGTTTGGCAGTGTTGCATTTCAGAGCAAAGTGAGGAACAGATAAATAATTGAGAAAAAATAAGATTCTATTCTGAAGAAATAGGTAGCTGTTTTTCAGCTCTAAGAAGAGAGAAGGGCTGCAGTCATATATTCACATTACTTGACACAAATAGGAGGATTTATTTTCTCCATACACTCTCTCGTTGAGCCACTCCCAGTAATGCAGAAAAGGAACCACAGAGCTGATGAGCTTGGGAGTGATGAGGCTCTCTGGAGTTGTTGCAAAGCACAAAAAAACATGCAGAGCCATTTAATTTTTGCTTTCCCTTTGCCAGGAAGAAAAAGAAAAAGTGGGCAAATCAAAATGTCTTCAAAATCCAATTTGGCTTTTTCCAATGGGATCATCGCTCTTCTCTATCTGGTTTTTCCAGTTAAACACTAATAATGCACATTCTAAGGCATGATCTGTGAGTACAATTTACTTCCGAATTCAAGCCTCCTTCTTAAGACTATTTGCTGTAATAGATAGACTGGAATAATATCGGGATTAAATAAAAGAGGTGCTTCAGAGAAAACAAATACACCAGTGAAAACTCCACTGGAGAAACATTGTTTACTTGTCTCCTCGCATCCAAATTCAGCAAATATTTTCTAGAGGATTTCAACTTCCAGAAAAAAGAAAAAACTGACCCATCAGTCGTAGCTACTGTTTATTGGGTGTACCAGACACTGAACTAGACACGTTACATTCATGATCACATTTAACGCTCATAACCACACCACTGACTGGCTGTTATTATACCCATTGCACAGGTTGAGAGTCTGGTTCCTAAGACCTCTGTGCTCCCTTCTTCTTCAAAAGACTCCGCTAAGAAACCCCAGTGTCAATGGTTGGTTTTCTTCCTTTCTTATGATGGTTGATATCACTCCTCATGCTCTAATGACCATCATGTTTTGTCAGTTGAACAATGGATCAATCAATAATGAGTTCCTTTTTTCCTCAGCCCGGGATTTCCTTGGAAGGCAGCTCACAGCAGATAGCCCAGACTAGTGGGTGAGTGAGGGATTCATTTCACAAGGGGTGTTCAGGTCAATAAAAGATGGGTCACACCTTTGCAGAGCAATGCTCTGTGCTTCCTTGCAGCCTTTCCTGATACAGCCCGCTCATCAAGCACTGTGAGTTCATTTGGCATTTCTGCATGATGTTTGTGCCATCCGTCTAATCACCATGGAATTATTCTCCATTTGTTTTGGGTCTACACTCTTCCTCTCACCTACTTTTTTCGTTTTTTTTAGCTTCCTATGCATTTCCTGGGGTGCTTAGTACTCAAAAAGAACACAGTGGTTATTCTTTATTCAACACTATTTTTTGAGCTTGTTCTAGGTGTGAGCCATGGTGGTAGATGATGAAAATAAAAAGGTGAATTAAGATATACTCTCGAGCTTCCCTGGTGGCTCAGTGGTTGAGGGTCCGCCTGCCGATGCAGGGACGCAGGTTCGTGCCCCGGTCCGGGAGGATCCCGCATGCCGCGGAGCGGCTGGGCCTGTGGGCCACGGCTGCTGGGCCTGTGTGTCCGGAGCCTGTGCTCTGCAACGGGAGAGGCCACAAGAGTGAGAGGCCCGTGTACCGCTAAAAAAAAAAAAAAAAAAAAAGATATACTCTCTGTCCTCAAAGAGCTCACACTTAGATGCAGGAGATAAACGTCTAAGTAGCCATTTAGAAAACAACATGGCAGTTGTAGGGATGAGAGAGAAATTCAGACGTTAAATTGGAGCTCAACTATTTGGCAGGTCAGGGAAGACTTATTGGAGGAGGAGGTGCTTGGGTTGAATCTCAATTCAGGATAGGTAGGATTAATCAGTTAAGGGGAGTGAGAGTAGAAGGAATGGCAAGCAACAGCATGGTGTATTTGGGAAACTACAAGCTTGGAGTGGCTAAGGTATGCGTTGAAAAGTAGGGGATTTCGGGAGATGAGACCAGTGAATGGACCCCTTAAAGAACTTGCACTCTGGTTATGGGGAACCTTTAAAGTGTTTTAAGCTGGAGACTTCAATGTTTATATGTGCATTTAGATAGAAAACCCAGTGGGTGAAGATAGGTAATTTATTACTGTTTTCTTATTTAACCCACAGACAAACACGCTGCAAAAGGTCAAGGAGAAGTGGAATATTGGCTGCACGATCACCCTTCTTGTCCTGTCCAGAGGGCACTGTGTGTGTGTCCTCCAGGGGCTGTCAGTTGAGCCGTCCCAGCCACGCCTCCTCTGTGGCAGTGGCCTCATGGATTGGTGGCTTCTTTACTCTTGATGGAAGAGGTGGATTAGGATGTTGGTGGAGACAGAGAAAAGTAGGTGGGTGGATCAAGAACTATTAAGAGATTAAAGCCAATAGACTTAACTAAATGCCCACTGACAGATGAATGGATAAAGAAGATGTGGTACATGTATACAGTGGAAAATTACTCAGCCATAAAAAGGAATGAAATTGTGTCATTTGTAGAGACGTGGATGAACCTAGAGACTGTCATACAGAGTAAATAAGTCAGAAAGAGAAAAACAAATATTGTATATTAACGCGTATATGTGGAATCTAGAATAATGGTACAGATGAACCAGTCTGAAAGGCAGAAATAGAGACGCAGATGTAGAGACCAAACATATGGACACCAGGGGGGAAAGCGGGGGGTGGTGGTGGGATGAATTGGGAGATTGGAATTGACATATATACACTAATATGTATAAAATAGATAACTAATAAGAATGTGCTGTATAAAAACAAACAAACAAACAAAAACAATAGGTTTGGTCATTTCTTGCTTGAACAACAGGGTGATTTTTGTGATGTAAGAAAAAGAACTGACTCTCTAGGGTCACAGATATCAAGGATCATACTCCAGCTCTGACAGTCACTAACTGTTTAATCTTGGGCAAGGCACCCCAACCTCTCTGAGCCCCAACTTACTCCTCTGTAAGGATGAGTAATAAGGCCCATCCAACAGGGCTGTGGTGAGGATGCTTCTGGCAGAGTTCCTGGCCCATGGTAGATGCTCAGTGAGCAATAACTCTCTCTCTCCATAACTATCAAATGTTTCATTGATTTTTGAACTAAAGCAGTCTTATTTCCTCCCAATATTTCAAGTGGGGTGGGGCAGGAAGTTAGCCCTGGGAGTGGTGCAGTTCAATTAATCCTAGCTCCTAGCATGTGTCAGGATTTGTGCTAGGAGCTATGCCCTCAAAACTAAGTTTGATTCTTGTATTTACTCTGAATGCAGGTGCACAATTTTACAGATGAGGAAGCTGGGTCCACAGAGATTGGACGTCTTGCCTATGATCCTGTGGAGAGAAAGGTTCAAATCCAGGATCTTATCAAAGCTTATCCTTTTCATTACACCAAACTTCCTACTAAGTACCAAGAATTTTGACGGGCCCTGGAAAGCTGCAGAGTTGAATAACACATAGTGTCATTCCCTGAGAAGTGCATGGATTAATAGGACAAGCGGGACAGATATTTGTAGAGTTCTAGAAAACAGTGTGGAAGTACTGATACAAAGTGAGGTGTGCTCAGAATGCCATGGGAGCCAAGTGGGGAGGGGCAGCCAAGGGTGGGGGGACTGTCTGGGGACTTTTGGTTTCCTTGGAGTCCATTCTCTGTGGTCTGGAGATGAGATGTTAATCATTAGATGAAACCGCAGGGCCAAGTCCATGGAGAAGCTTCTGTGGCAGAAACATTGGCCACATCTACAAAGACTTCCTCCCTGTGCCCTTCTGGTCTGTGGGTAAAGTCATTGGAAGTCACTTTGGAAGATTTATGCCTCATTGAGAAGGACATGGCTCTGTGTGGTTTCCATCCATCTGCTTGGTCTCCAAGATGAGCTTTCTTTTGAACAGGGTGAGCAGCCCATTTCCCTGCCACCTGCCAGTGTTCACTGTGCCACCGTGGCTTATTACTTCTGCTATCAACTGCCAAGGAGAAGTGTGCCTGCTTTGGACAGGAGCTCATAGAAGTTAATACTCGGGGAGGGGAGGCCAAGCCAAGAATCCAAGTGGAAACATTTACCGTCAGTACAGTTACAAACTTTGTTCTCATGCCTCGTGCCCTGATGTCCAGCATGGCTACCACCCCCCATCCACCCATATTCTCCATCCGTGTCTTCATGCTGCATCTACTGGGCATGGATTCTGTCTCACTGCCTCAGTCAAAGTCATTGCTGAGCAGGGTTCGCCACTATTGAGGAATCATCGACAGCATGGAGACACCAGAACCTCTGAATTTTCTGCTGTGAAAAAGGAATAGCTTCAATCTAGTTCACTTTAGTTTAGTTCATTCCCATGAACCTTTCTTGGGCACCACCAAGGGCTACAGAGAAGAATGACATGGTCCCTGGCTCAAGGAGCTAATGAGGAGTTCCACATGTTTGTGCGTGTGTGTGTGATGGAATGATGAACAATTATAAGTGAGATGGGATGTGTCCTGTGCTGGGCAGAAGTGTAGGGCAATGAGGTAGCCCAGGGGAGGGACATAGATGCCTCACTATAGGTGTGGAGCCAGGGGTTGGAAAGGGGTGGATGGACATGCGATTTGCATTTAGGAAAAAAAAAATCACTCTGATTGCACTAGTCACAGCAGTTCCAGAGTAGAAGTCTACTGTAGCAGTCCAGGGAAGAGATGGATCAGGATGTTGACAGAGACAGAGAAAAGCTGGGGTCTCAAGAACTGTTAAGACCACAGTAAGCTTGGTCATCCATTTACTATGGTGAGCGTGGGAGAGGCAGGTGCCAGGACAACACCGACACTCCTGGCTCAAACAACAGGCAGGTTGGTGATGCTGCTGAGTGAGATCTGAGTCTTGGAAGAGATCAGAATAGGGGGTTGGAGAGGAAGACCAAAATTTTGGGTTTTGATCCTTTGAGTGTGAGATGCTCTGGGATTATTCAAGGGGAGGTGTTAATTAGGAAGTTTTACACAAAACCTGGAACTGAGAAACGAAGATAGTGTTTTTTTTTTTTTTTTTTTTTTTTTTTTTTTGTGGTACATGGGCCTCTCACTGCTGTGGCCTCTCCCGTTGCGGAGCACAGGCTCTGGACGTGCAGGGTCAGAGGCCATGGCTCACGGGCCCAGCTGCTCTGCGGCATGTGGGATCTTCCCAGACCGGGGCATGAACCCGTGTCCCCTGCATCGGCAGGTGGACTCTCAACCTGCGCCACCAGGGAAGCCCAACAGTGTTTTTTTTAACCATTAAGAAAAATTGAAGTATAGTTAATTTACAATGTTGTGTTAGTTTCAGGTGTACAGCAAAGTGATTCATATATATATATATATATATATATATATATATATAACTTGTTGGTTATCTATTTTACGCATAGCAGTTTGTATCAGTTAATCCCAAACTCCTAATTTATCCCTCCCCCCATCCCCTTTGGTAACCATAAGTTTGTTTTCCATGTCTGTGAATCTATTTCTGTTTTTGTAAATAAGTTCGTTTGTATCATTCTTTTTTTAGATTCCACACATAAGTGGTGTCATATGATATTTGTCTTTCACTGTCTGACTTACTTCATTCAGTATGATAATCTCTAGGCCCATCCATGTTGCTGCAAATGACATTATTTCATTCTTTTTTAAGGCTGAGTAATATTCCATTGTATATATATACCACATCTTTCTTATCCATTCCTCTGTCGATGGACATTTAGGTTGTTTCCATGGCCGCTATTGTAAATAGTGCTACTATGAACATTGAGGTGTGTGTATCTTTTCAAATTATAGTTTTGTCCAGATGTATGCCCAGGAGTGGGATTGCTGGATCATATGGTAGTTCTAGTTTTGGTTTTTTAAGAACCCTTCATACTGTTCTCCATAGTGGCTGCACCAGTTTACATTCCCACCAACAGTGCAGGAGGGTTCCCTTTTCTCCACACCCTCTCCAGCATTTATTATTTGTAGACTTTTTAATGATGGGCTTTCTGACTGGTGTGAGGTGATACCTCATTGTAGTTTTGATTTGCCTTTCTCTAATAATAAGAAATATTGAGCATCTTCTCGTGCACTTGTTGGCCATCTGTATGGGAAACAGTGTTGATTAAGAAGAGAAGGACTGATTGGGACTAAGTTTTGAGGAATTCCACTACTTATGGGCTGGAGGAGGAGGATAAACCCACAAAAGAGACAGAGGTGGTACAGCTAGAGAGGAAGAAATAGCAGCAGCAGGTTTTTAGGTCATAAAAGCCCACGGAAAAGTATTTCAGTAAAAGGAAAGGGTCAACAGTATCAAATGCTACTGAAAGGCCAATTGAGACCAGGCCTAGAAAGTGCCCACTGAACGTGGCTGTATGGACTTCAGCAGAGACATTAGCAAGAACTAGTTCAATGGAATGATGGCATGAGATCCAGATCAGAATGGGTTGTGGAGTATGGCGTGTGTGTGTGTGTGTGTGAAGAAGTGGCAGCAGTGGCCACTTTAAAGTTTGAGAGGTGGGGGATGAGTAGCACCTGGACCTAGACTCTGGTGCTGATGGTGGGCAAATGCATCAAAGCAGGGAAGGATTAGAGAGAGATTGGGAATGTTGGAAAGAAAAAAAATGATAGCAAAAATTTCCGAAGGTGGTAGGTAGCCGTGGTATCCAAAGATCAGATAGAGAGATGGTTGTGTCAGCTCCTCTCCTGTCCTAGGAGTGAAGGATGACGGGATGGATGCTCTTGCAGGCAGGTCTCTATGCCTGGTTGCAGGAGTCTCCTGTCTGATAGCATTTATTTTCTCTGTAAAGTAGGAGGCAAGATCATCTGAAGAGAGTGAAGAATGTGGGTATGTATCTGGGACAGAAGCTTGAGAAGAGTAGATAGATTTCATAAAAAATACTGTGGAAACGGATGATGGTGTAGGTTTGCTTGGCAGGGTTGTGGGCTCACTTGAGGCTGGGGGGTCTGCGTAGCAGATCTGAGAGGCCCTAGTTGGCTTTTCCTGCTTGGACAGAGGCATGGAGTTAGCAGCCAGTTGTGTTTTCCCAGGCTTGGGTTTTATCTGGATGGCGCAAACAAAAGGAAGCAGATGGGCCAGGTAGCTTAGGGTATGGGCAAAAATGTCATTAAAATCATGGACCACAGAGACTAAGATAAATCAGTAAATGAAGAAAGGAGAGTGTTGATGACCTGGGAGGAGCTAGAGTTTAAGAACTCAGCGTGAGAGTGGTTGTGTAAGCAAGATGGAAGGTGGAGGAGATGGTGGCTGGAGGGGTGTGGTGGAGGGGAAAGACGATCACTGGAGATGAGTAGGTCAACAGACTGAATAAGGGACCACCTGCTGGGTCATCCATGTGGATGCGGACATCACCAGGATGATGGCAAAGCCTGGCGTGGAAAAAATAACATGCACTAGCCTTCAGTGGATGAAAGACAAGAGCAGCTAAAAGGAAGAGGAGGACAGACCCTGTGGTATTAACTCAGAAAAACTTGCAACAAATAGCCCTTAACCTCACTTTGGAGGGCATCAGTACATCATTGTAAGCATCCTGAAAACATCTATTCACACATTCATTCAGCATCTATTGACTGTTGATGATTTCGCGTTGTTGAGCATCCTCTCTTTGCCAGGCACATTGCTAAAGACTGGGGTGACAGGTGAATGAGACACATTTCCCAGAGATCTAACTATTCAGTAGAAGACACAGAGGCAAAGACAGGAACCTACAATGCCATTTATCATGCTATTTCTGAAGCAGAGGAAGAATTTTCATCATGGCCCAGTGGAGTGAGGAATGAATTCTTATTGGAGATGGTGAACAAGATGTCCCAGAAGAGAATCTTATTTGGGCTGGAAGTTAGAGAGTCCAGAAGTCCAATATCAAGGTATCGAGAGGTTTGGTTCCTTCTGGAGACTGAGGGAGAATCCACTGCATGCCTCTCTCCCAGCTTCTGGTGACTTCTGGCAATCCTTGGCTTTCCCTGGTTTACAGTTACATAACTCCAATCTCTGCCTCTGCCATCACATGGCCTACTCTCCTCTGTCACTCTGTGTGTCACATCTATCTCTTCTTTCTCTTAGAAGGGCTACAGTCACTGTATTCAAGACTCACTCTAAATCCAGGATGATCTCATCTAGAAATCTTTAATTCTATCTGCAAAAACTCCATTTCTTTATAAGGCCACATTCACAGGTACCAGGGGTTAGGGCTTGGGTATATCTTTTTTAAGGCCACTGTTCAATCTACTATACCCTCCCTGTAATTGGCATCAATTTCTACCCACGTTCTGACACTTGGATGTCTTTCCTTTTTCTGAATACCCGAGTCCTTTCGTGTAACTTTTCCAGTGTCTAGCTTCTATGGTCCTGGGGTCTACCTTCCATCTTTTTAGTGTTATCTCTCCCAAAAGCTGAAGACCTGCTCCCAAGCCACATGCTGTGCTGTGCCACTCGGCTGCCTTGGCACTGACTCCTGACTGTTGAAGATTTTCTGCCCTGAGGTGGCCACTGGCCTGTGACAGTCTCTCCAAATGCACACAGGCTCAAAGGCACTCTGTTGAAGGTTCCAGCAGCTTACCCTATACGTCAGACCCCCTCCAGACTCCATTTTCTCTCACCATCCAGAACCTGGATGCCTGCTGGGTCCTGGGGCTTATATTTTCCATCCTGGGTCTAGGAACCCGGCCTCTGCCTCTCTGATCAATCGCTTCTCCCTCATACGTCTTTGAGATGTTTTGGTTTTTTATTCTGGCTATGACATTCACAGCCTGGCAGCAGCTCTAGCCTAGCCCCATCCCATCCCTAGATCCTAGAACCCTTCTGACCTGGCTGTTGCCTTGAATGCACACCTGTGTACAGGTGAGATAGAACTTATCCCACACCTGCTGTATCTTCTGTCCCAGGCCCCAGGTCCTTCTGGTTCCCTTTTTCTGATCATGTCACCAGAAAAGGCCTCAGGAGAATGAGGACAACCCAGGTCTCACTTTCGGAAGATCCAATGAGGTGATCGCCTTGCTCCTGAAGAGTTCACTAGGCATGCACTGTCTCATGTCAGTGTGTGGGGATTTCATCGCTGCTACTTACTAGATGTCTGAACTTGGGAGAGTGAATTGCCTTCTCTGCTTCAGCCTCCTCATCTGTAAAGTGGAGACAATAAAAGAACATTTTTCTAGAGCTCTGTTGGTTTGAGGTTTGGCCTGATGAGGGTCAGGATAAGAGATGACTCCAGGGAGAATTATGATTGTATGTTTTGCAGGGATGCCCCTGAGGACATTGACCTCTGTACACCATGCAGGGTCTCCTCAATGTGAACTTGGGAGAAATTGCTGTCAGGTCACATAGCTGGATAAAGCTGGGGCTCACTTGTGAAAGCAATTTGTTCTGTATTAATCACATCAGAAAACTCAAGACACCTCTCGTTTTTCTTTGTACTTTGGCAGCTAGGGAGCTCAGAGCCAAATTTGTGCCCTTTCTCTAGCATGTGGCTGGAGCCATATGGTCTGTTTCCCATGCACTAAATGTTTCTTTGGTTATGTTACTCTCACTTTGGTAATGGATATGTTTGGAATTGCAGCCCTGCTCACACTAGCTGGTGGCAGACCACCACCACCAAGCTGTGACTTTGAATAATGTTATCCACTGAGTTGTGTGCTCCCTGCCCCAGTCCTCAATTCGTATGTTGAATGCCTATCCCCAGTGTGATGGTATTTGGAAATGGGTTCTTTGGGAGGTAATTTCATTTAGATGAGGTCTTGAGATGCTCATGATAAGATTAGTTCCCTTACAAGAAGACACACCATAAAGTTTGCTTCCTTTCAGTCTCCCTACTCATAGGCACGGAGGAAAGGCCATGGAAGATGCAGTGAGAAGTCATCTGCCCGCAGCCCAAGGAGAGAGGTCTCACCAGACACTGACCATGCCGGCACCTTGATCTTGGACTTTCAATCTCCAGAACTGTGAGAAAACAAAATCTTGTTGTTGAAGCCCGCCCCCGCCCCCCGCCAGTCTGTGGCTTTTTGTTATGGCAGCCCAAGATAAGACACCCACATCCAACCTCAACTAATTTCTGGGTAAATGGCAGCCAACCGTGACAAACTGGACCAAAGATGACTTCTCCCTAGGAATCTGGGGTTGGACCAAGAGAGAGTCAGCATCTCCCCAGGTGGCTTGAGCCCTAAGGGGTAGACTTGGGGGCTGCAGATAACTAAGTGGATGGGCAGGAGGCATGCCAGACTTCTGAGAAAGAAGAGAGGATCAGGTGCATGAGATAAACAGAGCTGAAGGACAGTCAGCTGATACTTTCTGGGATCCAGAAAGAAGCTTTGTTACTGGCACTTTCTTTCCTGGGACCCAGTTTACTTTCTAGCTCTTGGGTTCCACAGATTAAATCTTAAGCATATATTTTTTAATTGCAACATTTCTTTTTTTTTTTTCCTTATAAAAGTAGCTTGAATTCATTTCTGTTACTTGCAAACAAACAGAAATTCTCCAGTAAGCCCTTTGCTCTGATCCTTCACCTTGTCACTATTTACGTTTTGGTGCTGCACCATCTTTCGTGACGTGCCTCAGAATCCTCTGTGGGCACGGGGGGATTGTGAATAACTGAAAAGAATTCGGATAGTCTCTTCTGAAGCTGGGTAGGAGCTGAGGCAGGTTATGAAGGCTCCTGGATGTCACAGACAACAAGACGGGGCCTGGGGGAAGTCCATACCACAGAGAGATGAGTGGTTGACCCAGAGTGTCTTTAGTTATAGGAGTATCTCTTCTGCCACAAAGGAAAATTATTTTGGCATGGCATGGCTTGTTTTGAAAGCATGTTAGTTTTTTCCTAGTTTGCTCTTGCTTTGCCAGGAGTTGTAGATCCATGAGTTATTTGTGCTTATTTCTCGGAACTCACCCTGAATAGTCCCAATTATGGCTCCAAACAATGGTGATTGCTGTTATTGAGGATTTAGGGAAGGGCTTATGTTTCTAAACATCTTTTTATGAGTCTCCATTTCTATGGTAACCGAGATAGGCTGCTCGGTACACATGAGCACTTCTTTGGGAAAACCTGATAGAAGAAAACCTGAATTTACAGAAGAGATAAAGAAGAGGTGAGCTATTCACCTGGCCTTAGAGAGGATTCACAGAAAGCTGCTCCCTTGGAGCACTCGGTGCCTTCTCTGTTCTCCATAAAGATCATGAACAATGTCTTACACAGAATAGACTCTAAATGAGAATTTTGTTGATTGATTGATGAGCCACTTGGGAAGAAGAGAAATGTGAAGCTAGGGTGATGATTTGCTGCTGCCAATTGGAGATAAAACAGAAAGGAACAGAAAGCATCCTGAGAAGACAGCCATAGTCAGTGGGGAATAGGACTCTATTTTAAAAAATGTGATTTGCATACAGTTTTTAGGAAACTTCTTGCTGCATAAAACAAGGTATACAGGCATTTTTCTCATCAATGTGCCTGAGGTCCAAGGGATGGCCCCTTGCCCTGGGTCCCAGCACTAATCAAAGGAGGTAAGCACCCACCATGCCTCAGTGCCGAGACCCAACATTTTTGCAGAGAGGAGCTACTTGTCATTGTCTAAGTTTCAAGTTGCCATGGGGGAGAAGCTGCATTTTGCAAGCCTGAGACCTTGAATAGCGTGGGGAGCAGGGCCTGCCAGACTCATCTTCCTCCTGGGTACATGCACTGGTAAGGCTCCTTGGTTGCAAAGAGCAGAGCAAAGGGTCCTGGACTGACGGAGCTGGTTTGAACAAGAAAGGGGAATTTAGGATAAAGAAACAGAAGTACTTTCTGGACTCCAAGGGCAGGAATGCAGCTGGGCTTCAGACAGGGCGGACCCGGGAGGTGAGAAGGCGTGAAGGATGCAGGCAGCACCCTTGCTCCATCCTTTTCTCTTGAAGCCTGGCTTTATCCACCTCTGCATGCACAGTGGGGGCCTGGTGGTCGAGGAGGTCACCGACAGCTCACAGACTACTCCCCGCACCCCAAACGGGGTCAGCTCCAACCCTGGGGGCAAGCCTGAGAGGGTGTGTCTTGTAGCAACTAGTTAGCTCTGAGAAATGTAGTTAAGTCAAGTAGATCACTTTGCTTCAATATGAACTCACCAAATATCCCTTGTGGGCCTGTCTCTGTGACAGGTGTAAGGGGATAAAATAAGTAAGAACTGGCCTTAGCCTTTTTAGTTCATTGTCTGGCTGAGGAGATAGATTGGTAAAGAGATACAGAATGGAAATTGCCAGGATGGGGACAATCACAGCTTTTGGGGGGCGGTTCAAAGGAGGGGTGTATGCGTTTATTCACTCAACAAACATTCCTGAGTACTTCCCATGGCCAGGAACTGCTCCGAGGGCCTGGAAGTGCAGCATTGTCCATGGCAGACAGGGCCTCTGCCCTCAGGGGAGAGGAAGGAAAGAACCCTGGAAATAAGTAGGTCAGGAAAATGAGTAAAAGGCCATCGCGGAGTCATCCACATGGGTGCTGACATCACCCAGGATGTTGACAAAGCCTGGGGTAGAAAAAATAACATGCAACAGACTCCAGTGAATGATCAAGAGTCAAGGGGGGTGGGACGCGAAGCCCAAAGTGTGGGGCAGGGGCCAGATCATAAGGATCTTGGAAGGCCTCGTGGGCTGTGATGAGATCTTGGATTTTATTTTAAGCACAGCTGGAAGATGCTGAGTGAGGCTGGATAGCCAGGGGTGAGGGAGGAAGCAGGGAGGGCAGAGGGGGCTTGGTGGCTGAGTTAGCGGTGGTCGGGCCTGGGAGAGAAGGACCCAGATATGGAGGGAGAACCCCTGGGTCTTGCAAATAGGTTGGATGTAGGGAGTGGAGAAAAGAAAAACCCAGGATTAATTCTTAGGCTTTGAATCAAGCAGCTGGGGAAATTGGGGTGCCATGTACCGAGAAGGGGAAAACTAAGCGAGAAAAAACATTTGTGGAATCGAGGGTTCTGTCACATCCTTTTAAGTGTGAGGTTCCTCTCGGACGTCCAAGTACAGGTGTGGGGCAGACAGAGGCAGTCTGGTGCTCCAGAGCAGCGCCACCCAATGGAAATACAATGTGAGCCACAAATGTGAGTCACCTAGGTGCTTTTTAAATTCACTAGAAGCTCCTTAAAGAGGTAAAAGGGAACGATGTGCAATTGATTTAAGTATACATTGTATTTAATCCAATATATCCCCAGTATTCTAATTTTAATAGCAATCAAAATGAAACAGATATTTTTCATTTTGGGGGATGAGTTCATCTAAATCTGGTGCTATTTCCCCTTTCAGCACACCACAAGGTGGCACACCTAGCCACCTGTCAAGAACTCAGGGGCCACGTGTGCCTCGTGGTGCTACCGTCTTGGAGGTGCAGACAGGGAGAAAGTTGAGGGCTGTAGACCTGCATTTTGAGGTCATTATCACAGAGGAGACAGCTGAGGCACGGGGTTACCTAGGGATACCTAGGGAGCGCAGATGGGGAGGATGGCTCAAGGGTGCATTCCAGGGCACTCCAGAATGGACAGCTTGGGTAGAGAGCAGGGGAGACCTGGAAACAGTGAGGGACTTGGCATGTGAGGAGTCAAAGAGTGAGGAAGGGGAAGAGGGCTTCCAAGTGTCCGGGACAGCAGGGGCAGGAAGGGCCGTGGAGGGGTCTGGAAGGTGGTGGGCTTTTCTAGAGCAGGGAGAGGATGGGAAGGGGCAGGTGCTGGAGCCCTGTGGGTCCCGTGTCCCTGCTGAGGCCTGGGATCTTCCTTCCCAGGGTCAGGGGTCTGGGACACATTTGCAACCACACACACTGCACACTCCCTGGTCACTCTGGGGTCAGTGTGCTGCCTGCCAGGGCTAGTCCCTGCTTTCTTCCCTATTCAGAAACGCAGAGTGAGACAGGGTCACAGTCTCACAGGTTTCGTTGTTCTATATTATAAACAAAAACTTTGTTTCTTTTTCTTTTTTTTTTTTTTTTGTGTTATGCAGGCCTCTCACCGCTGTGGCCTCTCCCATTGCGGAGCACAGGCTCTGGACGCGCAGGCTCAGCGACCATGGCTCATGGTCCCAGCCGCTCCACGGCATGTGGGATCTTCCCGGACCGGGGCACGAACCTGTGTCCCCTGCATTGGCGGGCGGACTCTCAACCACTGCGCCACCAGGGAAGCCCTGTTTCTTTTTTTTTAAACATTATGTTTTAATTTTATTGAAGTATAGTTGATTTACAATGTCACGCTTTTCTCAGGTGTACAGCACAGTGATTCATTTATATATATATATTTTCTTTTTCAGATTCTTTTCCCTTATAGGTTATTACAAAATATTGAGTAGAGTTCCCTGTACTATATGGTAGGTCCTTTTTGGTCATCTATTTTATATATAGTAGTGTGTATCTGTCAATCCCAAACTCCTACTTTATCCCTCCCCAGTCTTTCCCCTTTGGTAACCCATAAGTTTGTTTTCTATGTCTGTGGGTCTATGTTTGAAAAACTTCATTTCTGAATTTTCATTTCTATCAATAATGGATCTCTGGGGGCACACCCCATAGGTGATGGCAATGTATTGGGGCATCCCAAGGCAGCAGATGAGAACTTCTGCTGTGGGTCGTGGGGAAGCCCTGAAGAGTTTTAAGCTGGAAAGAGGCAGCACTATATTTGCATTTGAGAGAGACAGCCTGGCAGCCCTGCAAAAGGTGGGTCTCCACCTGTTGGCCGTGGACCCCTGTCCTAGCCAACTCTGCCCTCTCTTATCCTCTGCCAGCTTTCATCTTTTCCTTTCACCTTCCATAATGAGCCGATCAAAAGCTGCTCCTTGCTCGATGGCTTGGGATTGCTGTGCAGTCTTCTTTGCAGTCAGATTGGTAAACAACACCGACTTTGTTGAACTTGTGCCTCACAAATTACACAGGGAGTTGGGGCAGGGCTTGAACTGAACGAGGAGGCGTGAGGTCAGCATCTCTCTTCCTAATCAGCCCCGAAGAAGAGACACTCCCCAGGCAGCCACGGGCGCCAGTGCCCAGGTGAGACCTGGACACTCAGGTAGTTGACGACCTGGGAGAGATGCCGGGGAGGTGTTGTGGTAGTGGTGCCCGGACTTGGTCTTCTCTGCTGACGTCCGAATCTCACTGCTGCCACCATGCCCATAGGCTGTAGGCTGCTCAGGTGAAACCTGAGATGTTGAGGTCAAGGTCATGGGCTCCGGCTCCATGCCTTTACTCTTTTATTCACTTGAGTGAGAAGTATATTGAGGGCTCACTCTATGTCAGGTGCTGTTTATGCAGTGGTTAAAAAAAGCGAGTCCCTGCTCTCACTCAGTGTAAGCAGGGTCTAGCAGAGGAGGCATGTGTTGTACAAACACACCAATATGTACATTATTTTAATTAGGTAATTTTGTTTTGTTTAGTTTTTAAAAATTTTTTTTTTAAATTGAAGTATAGATGATTTAAAATGTTGTGTTAGTTTCGGCTGGACAGCAGAGTGATATATATATATATATATATATATATATATATATATTCTTTTGCAGAATCTTTTCCCTTATAAGGTATTACAAAATATTGAGTAGAGCTCCCTGTGCTGTACAGTAGGTCCTTGTCACTTATCTATATTATATACAGTCATGTGTATCTGTTAATCCCCAAATCCTAATTTTTCCCTCCCCCACCTCCTTTCCCCTGTGGTAACCATAAATTGCTTTCTGTGCCTATGGGTCTATTTCTGTTTTGTAAATAAGTTCACTTGTGTCTTTTAAATTGTTCTTTTAGATTCCACATATAAGTGATATATGGTATCTGTCTTTCTCTGTCTGGCTTGCTTCACTTAGTATGATAATCTCTAGGTCCATCCATGTTGCTGCAAATGGCATTCTTTCATTCTTTTTTATGGCTGAGTAATATTCCATGGTTCATATATGCCACATCTTCGTTATCCATTCATCTGTCCACAGACATTTAGGTTGTTTCTATGTCCCGACTATCGGAAACCGTGCTGCTATGAACATTGGGGTGCATATACCTTTTTGAATTATAGTTTTCTCTGCATATATGTCTGGGAATGGGATCACTGGACCATATGGTAACTCTATAAATAGATTATTTTAACTTATAAGTGTCATGAAAGGAAAGTACCCACTGGCATTAGAAAGAACTGCAGGGGTATCTACAGCTGTTTGGAGAAAGTGATGATCAGGCTGGTTAAGGCCACTTACTACTCCTTGACCCCAGAGCTCACAACTGGCTCTGCTGGCCCTGAGGCTTCAGGTGACTGGTAGAAGGAAGGCCAGGCAGGAACAGATGAGCGGCACGATGGACAGGGTGAGTCACTGCACTGGGACTCAGAAGACCCAGGTGAGCCCTTGTGTGGGGCACTTAAACGCCCCAAGCTTTCATTTCTAAGCAGAAAAATCCCCAGTGGAATTACATCTGGGCTATCAGACAAGGCTTAGCTGATGAACGTGCTTTGAAAATCATGTCACACTGCATACATATAACATGTTAACATTTATGCAAACGACATTTTTTGTGCCAGTTCCACGCCAGGTGCTCGGGGGGCAGATTCAGTGGTTTGTGAGACACGGCCCTCATCCACAGGCCTCATAGTCTAACGGGCCTGAGAGAGAAGCAGAAGGCAGGAGCTGTGTGTTGAATATTCCCTCCTGCACCGTCCATGGGCTGTGATGACCAGTGATGCTCTGGGAACGCCAATCAGACTGTGATTCCTGCTTGTTTTTAAATCGAAATACAATTGATTTGCAGTGTTGTGTTAGTTTCAGTGTACAGCACAGTGATTCAGTTTTTTCTGCAGATTCCATGCCATTACAGGTTATTATAAGACGTTGGGTATAATTCCCTGTGTTATAGAGTACATCCTTGATGCTTATCTATTTTATGTATAGTATCTGTTAATCCCATACCCCTAATTTGTCCCTCCCCCTCCCTCTCCCTTTGGTAATTGTAAGTTTGTTTTCTCTACCTGTGAGTCTATTTCTGCTTTGCTTACACATTCATTTGTATTATTTTTAATTAAAGCCTTCAGTGCCCCCTTGGCCCCGTGAGGAAGGCGGTGCTCTTGCCTCGCTGACATGCCTGTGGGCTGTCATCTCCGGCGGCTGCCCCTCTGAGCGCACCTATGCCTTCCTGCTCCTGTGTCCACACAAATCTCTCCCTCCTTTCCAATTCGCCTTTACACTCAGGTCTTTTTTTCTGTGGAGCTCTGCTCACCTATCCTGTTACCACCCCTCTCTCCCCAAGTGCTGTTGTCCTCTCTCTTCTCTGCGCTAAATCAATTTCTCATGTGTAGCTTCCTTTTTGTATGTGGCAGGCTCTCCTCTGAATAGTTCTTTATGTCTGTAAAAAGGACTCTTTAGTTGCAAGTATCTGAAATCTAATCAAACCAGACTAAATTTTTAAAAAGTGATCGTGATTGTTGTGGTTGTTCTCTCAGGGGACTCATGAAACTAAGACATTCAAGAAATGAAACGCTTCAGGAGCAGCTGGATCCAGGTGTGTGTCATCAGTAAGGTGACCCTTTTGCCTCTCGATTGGCTGGATTTTCCCCCTGTCAGGCTTTATTCTCAGGCAGCTGCCTCCTGGGGTGGTGAATGCGGCCGCTGGCAGCTCCAGGTTCTGTTATGAGGAGAAGGCACTTCTTTTCCAGTAGTTTCAGCTAAAGTCTGGACTGAGTCGCATGCCCTTCCCTGAGCGAACCGTGTAGCTGGTGGTGTGGGTGCTCTGACTGGCCAGGCATGGGGCCCCGTGCCCTGGACGTCCAGACGGCCAGCTCCAGCTGGAACTACGTGAGCTCAGAAGTCAGGTTCTTCAGAGGAAAAACCCAGGCACTATTGGTGGAAGAAGGGATTCTGGACAAGCACATATCAAAAACGTCCGCTTTGGTCTCAGCTACAAACTACTTACTTGGTAAAATCTTTGAGGACCAAAGCTGTGTCTTACTGTTCTTGGTATCCTCATTGGCTCTTCCGGGGCTGGAACACAACATTCAGGACATGTTTAACAAACAAATATGTACAGAGGAGCAAGAAACGTCGGGATTGGGGAGGCCACGCACAGCTTTGTGGATGGAGTGGGCAGGATGTAAGGTGGGTGTTGACCAATGGTGGAAACTGTAGGAACTGCTGAAAGAGGAATGATGAAGAAGGGTTGGCAGGACTTGGGGACAGATTATCTCGAGAAGCTGTGAGGGAACCAAAGGTCTAGGGTTTCCTTTCTGAGTAACTGGGAGGAAGATGGACCGCTGCCTGGGAAACGGTCATTTATCCTTGCATCCCCTTCCCCTTGGGGCATCCCAGAGGGGATGCTCAGCTGGTGTTTATAAATCAGGGGCTGGAGCTCAAGAGAGAGCTCATCACTGGCCCTAAAAACCTGAGCATTTTCTAGGAGAAACTGTGAGTACAAATGTGCCCTCTAAGAAACAGCGCTTGGGGACAGAATTGCCCAGGCTGCAATCCGGGGACCGGCCCTCCACGGGAGGGTGAGCTGGAGGATGAAGCCCGGCCGGTGACCATGGCACGGCCAGATGGAAGGGGAACAGGCAGAAGCAAGAGGGATACCCACCCAGGGGAGGAAAGGCTCGTGGCGGAGGAGGTAAGAATGCCAGTCGAAGGGATTAGCTCAAGAAAAGACCTTTATGTGTAGCGCTTAAAGGGCCACAGGTGACCTTCAGGAAGGGGGATGAAAGGGCAGTAGGGAGGATGATAGGTCAGGAGGCAGGTTCCAGGGAGCTGAGAGACAGGACAGGATGAACCCAGGACAGCTCCCTCCTGGACACGGACCAGCAGAATCGTTCCCTTAAAATACAGTTCTCCCAGCCCCGTGGGCCTGAGGATCATGGTTCCTTGAACGCGGCGTATCACCCTTTCGGGTCTCAGTTTCCCTACTTCTAAAGTTTGGATTGAAATAGCTGCTCATAAACTTAATATTACATTTACAAGTGGTTTTGAACTCAGAGCAAAGGGTGGGGAAATAAGATTTTTTTCGCTGACATACTTCTCCTTTTGAAGGTAATGAGTGAGGATGGGAATTCGCATTGGAAATCAATATTTTAGAAGACTTAATGGCAGCATGACAATTGCACATTTGTGGCTTTCAAAAGGGCAGATCTGTGCAAATCAGAAGAGATGGAGCAAAATCAGTAATTTCACGTCTTGCTTGAGAAAGAGGATTCATAGAGAATTTTAACAAGGAATGAAGTTACTGCGAGGGACTTCCGTTCGTGTTAGTTTTCTTTTCTTTTTTTCTTTTCTTTTTAAGACTTGGTAACAGATCCAGGGTGCAGCTGTTGAAAAGAGGGCTCATTAATTAAAAAGCTGCAGTGACTTTCCCTGGTCTATAGAAATGAATTCTCATTTCTCACGGAGACATTTAAAGTCCTGTACCATCGGAGCCCAACTTCATTTCACGTTTCCTTGGGTATAAAAAACCATTGCCCTTTGGACATTACTGGCCCTCATTGCTGGTCCATTCCAACATTTATTCATCCCCTGAATGGTAATGGGTACCTACTATGTGCCAGGCCTTGTTTTAGGTGAGGGGATATGGTGGTGAATAAAATCACACCCTGTCCTCTGTCAAGGCCACAGCATTGGGCTCAGACAGCTGGATTAGAATTTAGACTCAGGTATGAGCCAAACGTGTGATTCTGGGGAAATCTTTTCTCCTTTCTGAGCCTCCTTTTTCTCTTCTATAAAGTGAGGTAAGAAGTGTCCAGGAAGGAAGGAGTGATGTAGTTGTGAAAATCTAGAAGTGATACGTGGTATGAACAGGGAGGGAGAGGTTTTGAACCTGGGAGAAAAGCGGTACTGGTGATTGGAAATGCGGGCCTTGAGAAAGGGGAGCTGGTTATAGGGGGAGAAGTTAGAGTTTAACTTTATCCAAGAACTCTAGACTGCTCCCTTGGTAATTTGGGGCCATCAAGGTATGGGGCGGAGGACAGGTTATTTCAATCCTCCTTAGCTCGTGACCAAAGCAGAGTGAGCACCCAGCACCAGGCATGTGAGATCCAGAGGCCTGTTGGCTTGGGCCAAGTGGCTGAAGAAGGAGGTAAGGCATGAATGGCCTGGGGCCCCGATCACTCCTCCTGGGCATCAGGTGGAGTCTTCTCATGGCCTAAGAGCTCCCTCGGGATCGATGTCACTGCACAGGTGGCATGGCCACATGGCAGTGTGGACCACAGGCTGTCTGCTCTCTGGGTCCTAGCTCTGCTTGACTATGAAAAGAGGGACACCCAGGTTTTGAGGTTTTGAATAAGTAGTAGCAGGGCTCTATTCCTCAAGTCCTTGCCTTTCTGCTTTGGCCGGAAGGTAGCCTGCTTGTCTCCTGTGTCCCTTGGTGGCCACACTGGGACCGGGAATTATCTCTCAGTGACTTAGTTACTCAAAGGCTCTGTTACCACAAGCCTCTTTTTGGCTCATCTCCTTTAGGTTGCTTTGCGAGATACACGTGATAATACCTGGCACCACACCACCAGTCAGGTCGGCAACTGCTAAGCAGCGTGTGATGTAACTCTCACCCTCTTGTCAACATTCCTCCTGCCACCAGCACCCGAATGCTGTCTTCTCTAGTCTTCATTCCACAAAGCAAGGTGATCACAAAACGACTTTAAGGTTTCGAACAGCAAAATGGATAAAGGTGACAGTGCTGTAAGAGGGCAAACATCCAGCACGCAGCTGAGAACAGGGACCTGGAATGTGGGAACGAGGCTGTGGCTCCTGGTTCAGCTCTGGGAGGTTTCATCTTAGCTGAAGTTGGGGGAGAGAATGAACTCTTCAGAGGCCGGTGAGAAGGGCAGAGGCGGGAGGGAGACCAGCAGAACTGAGAAGGAAGGGAAGGAGAGAGGCAGGGTTTATTAGGAAACTTAACCCTAATGCTCAACCTAATCCCAACCCTAACCCTAGCCATAACTCCAACCCAAACTTAACCCTAACCCTAACCCTGCTCTCGACGGCTGTGGGACCAGGGATATAAGCATCGAGGCTGACAAAAGCTATTAGAATTTGGGACTAAAGAGCTGTGACCAAGGAGAAAGGCTCAGAGATGGATCACAAGAGGTTCAGTTGAGAGCTGGGGATGTGGAAGGAGAGATGGCATCTTGCGAAGCAGCCTCAGAATCAGGGTTTTGATTGGAGCAGCACAGGATCAAGAGACCCCAGACGACCAGAGCTGGACCCCTGGAATCCACAGCTGGAGTCGAGGGACTTCTGAACTTCTTGGTGTGTGAAGAAGCACTTTGCGACTATTTAAGCCCATTTGAGTCAAGGATTTTCTGTTTCTTGCAGCCAAACACATCTTAGTGGTTTTCACTATCTACCAGAATGTAAATTCCAGGAAGGCAGGAATCTCAGTATCTTGTTCGTTCTTAAATACCCAGGGCCTAGAAGAGGGGCCAGTGTATGTGGATAAATATTCATTGAATGCAATATCTTTAAGAAAGTGGTTCTAATAATATTATTAGTAAAGACGGATGGAAGTTTTTAGGTAAGAAAACAGGTACATGCCTCTGGGAGCTTCTCCGAAATCAGTTTTCCTGTAAGGGACTCAGGATGAGTGGGCGGAGGGCCTAGTGCCATTTGGCTGCAAAACGTCATCTACAGATACCATCATCCAGTGTCACTTTTCTTGAACCGAAAGCCCAGAACAATGGTTCTCTATGAAAATCACTTGGGAGTTTTTCTAAACTACACGTGCCTCTTTGAACTGCTGAACTGCAAAAAAAGACATTTCTGAGACAACTGAGGAAATCTGATTATGGGTTAGGTCTGCAGCATCCAATAGAAATCTAATGCAAACCACGTAAATAATTTAAAGTTGTATAGTAGTCACATTACAAAAAAGGAAAAACAAACGGGAAATTAAATTTAATAATATTGTTTTACTTCAACAAATACCTCCAAAATGGTATCATTTCAATGTGTAACATATAAGAAACTATTAATGAAGTAATTTATATCCTTCTTTCCATGGGTGAATGTGGCTGAGCTGTGAAATTTGAGTTGCCAGGAAATGGGTGTAATGAAGCCTCTAATCCTGGCTTGACCACTACTGTGCTGTGTGTGCACTGGCGGTTTCCCTCTCTGGGCCTTCGTTGCTTCCTCTATAGAAAGTCTCTCTGCATGTAGTAACCTGAAGCTTCAAAACAGGTATGTGAAGTAGGTATTACTCGCCCACTCTACCTGTGAGGATGCTGAGGCTCAAAGAAGTTGAGGACCTTGCTCGGGTCTCATAACTGTGAAGGTGGAATCAATACTGAACTCAGGTATCCCTGACCCTGTAGAGGGCTCTTTCCACTTTGTTGCCCTTTCAAACCCTCTCTCTTTTGGACCAGAAACCTCCCAGAAAGTCACACCACCTTTCCACCTCAGTCTAGGATCCTGGTCAGGGTTGCAAGACTCTCCTCCCCAGCCTTACAGACAGAAGCCAGTGGAGATCTGGGAGACGTGTGTCGGGGGATAGCAAAGGCCCACTTGTTTTTTCGAAAAATACACGGACTAATGCAATGTCTAAACAGCCCTGCCTTAGAATACAAAGGCATTATTTGCTCTTGAAAACAAAGGGGGTTAGGGCTCTGCTTGATACTTACAGTGAAGACTCTGCTTGCTGTCAGCAAGACTGCCCTCACCAGCATCCCCTCAACTTCTGGGCACTGAGAGGGATACCCCAACCCCAAATCCCTTTCATCTGGGGGTGGGCTTTCGTGTTATGCTTAGCAGCAATACCAAGGGAAATTCAAAGTCAAAATTAGCTTGAGGGTTGCTGGTACAAATAAATTCTTCTCAGTGGAGTGAGTGAAGCATGGTAATTTAGCAACTGACGACCATTTTCTCAATAATAACCAAAGTAATAATTCATAATTAGAAGAGGTGTGATAAAGGATTGCATTTAAACCAGATGCAAAACATTCACCCCCCCATGCCCACTCCTCACTTTTATTCATTCTCGCTGACTAATTTAAATATTTCTTATTTCCTTTTCTCCTGCAAGAAGATGAAAAGGGCTATTTTTCCCTTGAGTAAAAATGAGTGCAATTTTCTTCTAGCAGGCTCACCCACAGTTCACTGTTGACTTACCACAAAGGCCAATTAATAGACAATCGCCATTATTTGCTAATCTCACGTGCCTTATGAGTGACTGTGAGTTGAAATGGAGTCGATCGGAGAGGGGCCATCCCTGGGCCGGCTTCTCCCAAGAAGAACAATGCCCACCTCAGGGGGATTCTAAAGACCCTGGCGCTGGTCCCTCATCAGCCCACTGTATCCCTGCTCTGCCCTCGTTGCTTTTTGTGTGTATGTGTGTGTGTGTGTGTTTGCGGTACGCGGGCCTCTCACTGTTGTGGCCTCTCCCGCTGCGGAGCACAGGCTCCGGACGCGCAGGGTCAGCGGCCATGGCTCACGGGCCCAGCCGCTCCGCGGCATGTGGGATCCTCCCGGACCGGGGCACGAACCTGTGTCCCCTGCATCGTCAGGCAGACTCTCAACCACTGTGCCACCAGGGAAGCCCTGCCCTCATTGCTTTGATGGAGACTTGAGGAGTATGGCCACCCAAGCTTTGAAGGTGACTAATTAAGCTCCTGCTGCCTGTGCCCTGAACTTCCTGGGGTGAGCCTCTGGATGAAGAAGCTTCTCATGGGTGGTGAGGCTCTGAGCAGAAGGAGAGTGTGCAGAAGCACTTAATGCTTCTTCTAATTTCTCAGACAACTTGGAGGCACCGAAGGCAGAGCATCCTGGGAATTTATTCTCACTGTTAATGGAGATAATTTGAGAAAAGCACTTTCAGCTGTCTGTGCTCATGGCCCCTTCCGCTTTGCACTGCCTACACCCAATTAACTAATCATTTTTATAGCAAGGTAGCCTTAAAAGAGAACAAGCTGTGTGATGAAATATAGGAGGAAGCAAGGACTCTGGGTTCTCTGCTGTCCTAGTTACAGAGTGAGAGAGAGAACAGTCCTGGCTGACTCTCACAGATCCACCTTCTTCAAGGGAGAAACTGGGGGCAGGGGTGAACCTGAGAGGAGCAGTCGGTGCTGTATCCTCCAGGACAGAACCAACTGGATGTGGGGATGGAGAGGAGGGGACTGAGGTGAGATCCCCCAACTGTCTCCCTAGTACACACTCTATCGATGTCCATCGAAGGGCGCCGACGGAAGGGTGTACAGGAGGGGAAGGGTCATCCTTTCTGGTAATCAAGGTGAGAGATCACAGATCCAGGAGAGGACTTAGGTGTGAACTCTTTAAGTCTCTGTGGTTGAAATCAGCAGTGACTTCAAAAGTAGAAGAGTTTTAGGGGCTTCCCTGGTGGCGCAGTGGTTGAGAGTCTGCCTGCCGATGCAGGGGACACGGGTTCATGCCCCTGTCTGGGAGGATCCTACATGCCGCGGAGCGGCTGGGCCCGTGAGCCACGGTCGCTGAGCCTGCGCGTCCGGAGCCCGTGCTCCGCAACGGGAGAGGCCACAATAGTGAGAGGCCCGTGTACCGCAAAAAAAAAAAAAAAAAAAAAAAAAAGCGGAAGAGTTTTGGACCCAAGTATATCTCCCCACCAGGGGATACGGATACTGCACCTGTAACCACACAATTTGGTGTTCCAGGCAGAATGCAAATACTCCTGGGAGGATCCAGTACCTTTAGCCAGGATCCCTGTGCACACAGCAAGTTCTGATCAAGGCACAGTAGAGTGGGGCTCAGGATAGGTTTCAGCAGGAACAGACAACAAAGAAATAGACAAGGAGATACATGGTACACACATGTTCTGTAAGTGTGTTTAAGTGCTGTAGAGAAAAATGCAGCAAAGCAAGGGGACAGGGAGAGCAGGGGGTGGGGTGTTACTTTATATTGCATGATTGGGAAGGTCTTTTGGAAAAGGTGACTTTTTAAAAATATATAAATTTATTTATTTATTTATGGCTGCATTGGGTCTTCATTGCTGTGCACGGGCTTTCTCTAGTTGTAGAGAGCGGGGGCTACTCTTTGTTGAGGTACATGGGCTTCTCATTGTGGTGGCTTCTCTTGTTGCAGAGCATGGGCTCTAGGCATACGGGCTTCAGTAGTTGTGGCACGCAGGCTCAGCAGTTGAAACGCACAGGCTTAGTTGCTCCGTGGCATGTGGGATCTTGCTGAACCAGAGCTCGAACCCGTGCCCCTGCATTGGCAGGCAGATTCTTAACCACTGGGCCACCAGGGAAGTCCCAAAAGGTTACATGTGAGGAACAACCAGAAGGAAGTAAGAGAGTGAGCTATGTGGACATCGGGAAAAAGCATCCTAGGAGGGAGGAATAGCAAGTGAAACAGCCCGAAGACAGGGATATACTTGGCTTGTTTGAGCAATAACAGGAAAGTCCATGTAGTTGAAATAGAGGATGTGAGAGGGAGTGCTGCAGCGAAGATGGTCAGACAGTTAGTCAGTGGCCCCGTGGGCCACTGTAGAGAGTTTGCTTAAGTTATTCCTGTTATGGGAAAGATAGGAGTGATGTGAGTGCTCTGATGGTTGGGGTGTGCACAGACCTCAAGGGACAAAGGAGAAAAAAGATGAGTAATCAGGTTCCTGCATCCATCTAGGCTAGAGAAAATATGTCCTTGCACCAGGATGGCAGTGGGAGACATGGTGGGTGATTTCCACATGATTTCAATGGAAGGTCCAGCAGAAATCCCTGGCAGATTAAATACGGGGTGTCCGAGAGAGTGAATAGTGTGGTGGGGCTCCAGTGCTCTTGGCTGCAGCAGCTGGTGGGATGGAAATGCCATTTTCAAGATGGGGAGGATGGTGGGAGGAAGAGTCTGGGGCTGGATTCCCGTTAGATACCCAGATGGAGAAGCCCAAGGGCCAGTTAGATATCCCAGTTTGGAGCTCAATGGAGAGAGCAAGCTGGGGATATAAGTTTGGGAGATAATAGCTTGATAAGTGGTGAGACTGGAAGGGATCACTTAGTGAGCAGGTGTAGACAGAGAGCAAAGGGAGTCTGAGGACAGAGAGAGCACTTCACTGGAGGCAGGGAAGAAAGTGTGCTTGGAAACAGAGCAAAGGAGTCGTAAATACTGCTGGAAGGTCGGGCAAGAGGAGGACCTTGAATTGATCCTTGGGTTCAGCAACGTAGAGGCGATGGTGCCCTTGACCAGAGCAGTCTCCATGGAGTGCTGGGCAAAAGCCCAAGTAGACAGTCATCCCGAGAGAGCCAGAGGGGAAATGGGGATAGTTTTAGAAACCCACTTTTGCTATAAAAGGGGAACAGAATAGTTGAAGGTAGCCAGAGGCTTCTTTCAAAAGATGTGTGGCTACTAATTTTTTAAGGTGGTGGAAATAACATCACATCTATATACTGATAGAAATGAGCCATTAGAGAGTAAAACAACTGATGATGTTGGGAACAATGATGGACTAATACCCTTGGGTAGGTAAGAGGGGCTGTGATCTGCTGCCACATCAGAAGACCAGCTGTAGCAGGAACCCAGCCTCCCCGGAACAGGAGGAAAGCAGAAGGCATATGGGTGCAGAAGTGGATGGCGGCTGGGAGCCTGTGACATGCCTTGCTGGCTTCTACCTACTAGTGACATGGGGAGCAGCAGAGAAGGAGGGGCTGCAAGTCTGAGGTGAGAGCTGTGGTTCCCCAAGTCGGTGGAGGGTGAATGGACCAGGGAGGGCAGTAACCATCGTGAACTTGAAGTGAGACTGGTGGGTGTGTTTTTGTCCAGACATATTCAGCCGGCTGCTGGGATGTGGGTACAGAGATGTGGACAGAGGATTTACTGAGGGTCAGATTTTGCCGGGCAAAAAACGATGGAGGGGAACATGGGTGAGGAGTTTGAGAATGTAAGCATGGGAGTGATTATAAGAAGGCATGAGGTGGTCGAGGGACAGTGAGTAGATCAATTAAATCAATGAATTGAAAGTCCTGTTGGTGCGGAAGCATTGTGGGAACAAAAAAAGGACACATTCAGAAAAAGTTTGAGAATATAGGGGATTTTGCTGAAAACTGGCCTGGAGATGTAATATAGGGGAATACTCTAGAGTGGGGATGGGTTGTGGAGAGTAGGGGCTGTGTTCAGCTGAGAGCACAGAAAGAGCTGGATGGGGTCAGACCTGTGTTGTGGGGTCTTTGAGAGACTCGGGCTACCCAGGGAGGCGTGATGGGGTGGGTGCTGGGGGGTCCAGATCGTGGTGGCAACAAGTGTGACTGTTGGGTGGGAAGAAGGGGGATGGATTGGCTTCATGCCACATAGGGTTGAGGTGGTGTCCTCTTCACTCCTTTTGAAACGGAGCAGGACCCTATGGTCCTTCCCACCCCCATATTCTCTGCCTGCCTTTGGTCTGTAGAAAAACTTTAGTCCAAGGATAAATTTAATCAGAGAGGTGAGAAAATGCAGAACCACAGGAAAACAGTCAAACAAGACCAAATAATAATAGTTTAGTCATTAAACCAAGTCAAGGGCATTTAATTCCTTCTCAAGGGCTGCAGATAATATTCTGAGCCATACGCTGGGAGCTGTCTTGTAGATACTGGAACCGCCACCAGGTGGACGAAGTTAACTATGTGCTGACCAGCCTGTAGCTATGACCTAAGCTGCCATAACCCCGAGAATTGGCCTCAAGGAAATAAGAACAAACCAACCCTGGAACTGAAGATTAACTGTACTTAAAACAACCAAAATGAGGCTGGTCAGACCACTGCATGACCAATTTCAAGACGACGGTCAGAGCTGACTGTTTCTGCATGTAGCCCCCTCCCTCTGCCTGTGCACCCCTGAAACTCGCCTTTGAAAGCTCTTGCCCCCTGATTGTCAGTGGGGAGTCGGCCTTTGGACACAAGTCTACCCTTCCCACCCCACCCCGGCCCAGTTGCCGGCCTCCAAAAGCAAACTTTCCTTTCCGCCAACCTTGCATCTTGAATATTGTCTTTCAAAAGGCAAGCAGCCAGACCTCACTTTCGGTAACATTTTCATGGGTGGTGTGGGAACTGGGTGGAATTATTAGGGACATAGACTTCTGAGGATCCTTCTTCCTTAATTAATCAAAGATTGTCCAACTGCATACTGGGCATCTTCCTTGGAATATTCCATTAAATTCAGTGGTAGCCAACCCAAGTCTATTGTCACCCCTATAGATCTTTTTTCATACTGTGATTTTTCAGGGAAAAGCTCCCACCATCAACCTGTTCCCAATAGGAAACCCGAATCCCCTCCTTGCCTTCTCTCTCTCCCCGAGCCCTTCTGATGAGACCACCTGCAGGATCTGAATCTGCCAGCCTGTTGCCCCCAGCCCCCCGATGGCTGTGTTCCAGGCCACCCTGTCTCTGATCTGGCTGACTGCAGGAGCTGCCCACTGCTTTTCTCCCTTCCACCCTCGCTCTGCTACAAACGTTTCTTTCAGCTAGGTGAGCATCTGAGAATGTAGCTTGGTTAGAGTCCAGCATGTCCACTTGGACCCTTGCTGGGTTCCCAGAGCTGAACACGGTGCTTAACTCCTGGAAGGCAATCCAACAGTATTTACCGATGGGTTGATTCCCAGCTGCAGACACCATGGGCTCCTTCACTGGATGTGACAAGCCCAACTCACACTAATGAGCAAATCAGATCATTCATTGGCTCCTAGGACTGAGACGTCTAGAATAAAATTTGACTGTGTCACCAGAGCTACAGTAGGTTCTTTTCCTGAGTAAGCAGTTTGGCTTCTTTCAGCCACATATTATTTTTCTAATTAATTTTATTATTATTATAATCATTATGATTATTTTTATTTTATATTGGAGTATAGTTGATTTCCAATGTTGTGTTAGTTTCAGGTGTACAGCAAAGTGACTCAGTTATACATATATGCATCTATCCTTTTTCAGATTCTTTTCCCATATAGGTTATTACAGAATATTGAGTAGAGTTCCCTGTGCTACACAGTAGGTCTTTGTGGGTTACCTATTTTATATATAATAGTGTGTATATGTTAATCCCAAAGACCTAATTTATCCCCCTCCCTTTGGTAACCATAAATTTGTTTTCTATGTCTGTGAGTCTGTTTCTGTTTTGTAAATGAGTTCATTTGTATGTCAGCCATGTCTTATCAGCTTACTGATCCCCGCAGGAAAATAAAGACTTTTTTGGTAGCTCTAGGGGAAGGTTCCAGGGAGGATCCTGGCTCACCAGACTTGTCCACCTCTGGGAAGAGTGGGCACTGGCACTTCCTGGCAGAGAAGGGGGGTTCTGGAGGGTGCTGGGCTGTTCCTCCCTGTCCCCCAGCCCCCATTGGGCAGTTGTCAAGAAAGCAGATGGGAGATCTGGAGAAAGGAGTTAATACACGACAGAGGTTTTATCTACAAGTTCTATTTTCCTTGGATTGCTGAGCCCATGAAAGGCGGCCCACATCTTTATGAAGGAGGTGAGGGAACACTCGTCAGAGGGTATTTGATAAACGTGAAAAACCAAGTGTAGTACGGTGTGTTATTTTGACTGATGACAGCATGTTCATATTGTTGTCAAAAACGTATTAGGAAGATACAAAACAACAGCATCTCTCTCTTTTTTTTTTTTTTTTTTTTTTTCGGTACACGGGCCTCTCTACCCGCTGCGGCCTCTCCCATTGCGGAGCACAGGCTCCGGACGCGCAGGCTCAGTGGCCATGGCTCACGGGCCCAGCCGCTCCGCGGCATGTGGGATCTTCCCGGAATGGGGCACGAACCCGTGTCCCCTGCATCGGCAGGTGGACTGTCAACCACTGCGCCACCAGGAAGCCCACAGCATCTCTTAATAATGAAAATAAAGTAGGTTCAATTAAAATGCTTGCTGCTGTTCTGCAAGTGCAGGGCCACACGACATAAAGCAAAGGTTCTTACGATCCTCAGAAAAAAGAACAATGAATTTGTTAGCAAAAAAATTTGCAAAATACCCGTTAGTCCAAAAGCATACCTGAGAATTCTGTCGCCAGGCCTCTAATGGGCCATGAAACTTGAATTTGATAAGAAATGATTTAACCGTCAAGCGGGTGACCTGGGTAGACGCCGGCTTCCTTACTCTCTCATCATGGAGTTTATTTTTTGGAGGCTGTTTGTGTAAATACTATTTGTTTTACTGAAGTTGAAAGAAGCTTTGTGTGAAAATGGTATCTTGCTTCACCGAAGGTACTGGTGCCGGCTGACCTCCTGTCTGTCTCCCCCGCTGTTCTCTGCCACCCTCTCTTCCCCCCAAGGGGTCCCAGAAACCTCAGCCCCCAGAGCTGTGATTCCCGGGTGTGAGCAGTGAGTCAGCTAGTCTGGGGAATTCTGAGAGCTCGTCCATTAGATTCCTGCTTGCCAATCCATTAATTTTGTTGTTCTAGGCCTGTTGGGAGCCCTGTTGCCACTTGTAAGAATAACGTCACTGCTGATGCTTTAGGCATCTGTTACCTGGGCGGCTCTTTTGTAGACACTCCATCTCCACAGTGGTGCTGGCCTTTGTGTGCCTGTGTGTCACAGCTTTACGACTGACTTAGTGGGAGGGAGTGGGCATCTTCCTCAAGGGTAGGTCACATCCTCCGACACCCACCGAGGGCTGAGGCCCCACTTTCCCCCTCCTACGAACACTCAGCATATCCTCTGATATGGAAGAACGTGGAAAATCCTTCCTAGGCATTTTACAAAGAATCGGAGGATTCTGTTCAGGACACTGTGGTTTGGGATTTTCTTCTGATGGTTTGGCATCTCTTGCTGTTACCCACGAGATGCACATCCAGGAACCTGGGCCTGGGTGGTGGCTTCCTGTCTGCTGGAGGGATTTGGAATCTTGTGCCTGGAGGAGGCTGGTCAGAGAGGGAGGAGGACAGGTGGTGGGCATGGATGAGCAGGTCAGGTGAGACTTATGTGCCCACCTCTGGGTATTTGGGTGCTTGATCAGAATGTGCAGGCCCAGCTGCCATCTAATCGGCTAGGAGGATGCTTCTCCCCTTCCAGCTCTGATGTGTCTTTCTGTCCAGTGATCAGACAGCTCAGGGGGGCTTGGGATCCATGTGATATGGTAGAGAAGGTAAGGCCTTTGGAACTCAGTCCAGATTCTTATCAGCTCGGTGACATTTGAAAATTGACTTAACCCCTCTGAGCCAATATTTCCTCATTTTAAAGTGTGGATAAGAAGACCTAATTCTTCATCCTATGTTCATAGCAGCACTATTTACAATAGCCAAGACATGGAAACAACCTAAGTGTCCATCGACAGATGAATGGATAAAGAAGATGTGGTATATATACACAATGGAATGTTACTCAGCCATAAAAGAGAATGAAAGAATGCCATTTGCTGCAACATGGATGGACCTAGAGATGATCATACTAAGTGAAGGAAGTCAGACAGAGAAAGACAAATATCATATGATACCACTTATATGTTGAATCTAAAATACGACACAAACGAATCTATGAAACAGGAACAGACTCACAGATATAGAGAACAGACTGGTGGTTGCCAAGGAGGAGGGGGTGGGGGAGGGATGGAGTGGGAGTTTGGGATTAGCAGATGCAAACTATTATATATAGAATGGATAAACAACAAGGTCCTACTGTATAGCACAGGGAACCCTATTCAATATACTGTGATGAATCATCATGGAAAATAATATGAAAAAGAAGAAGACCTGCGTCTCTGGTCTGTTGTAAAGATTCAATCAGCTGAGATAAAATACATGGCTCTTGGCATAAGGCCTGTAGCATAGCGGGCATTCCAGTCAGGAAGCTATTGTCTTCCAGCTCGGGATCCACCCTTCTTGGCTCTGTGATGTTGAGGCTGGCTTTCTGCAAGCTGTGCTTCTGCCTTGCCAGCTGCTCCCTGTTCGTCTCTACCAGCAGGAGGCACTAAAGAGAGGCGGGAGGCAGGAGGAGGGAGAGGGGCCTTGCTCCTCCACGTGTAGCACAGTTTCAAGTCTCCAGCTTTCCCCAGCCCTCCCAGCACTAGCCTCAGGGTCTCCCTTCCAGGTACCAGCCTCAGCAGGACGGCTCCCTCCCCTTCTGGGTGTGGGGTTCCTCCACACTTCCTGGTTCTGAGGATCCAAGCTTTTCTCCAGCTGACGGATGCTTCCTGTGGTCCAGAGCATCCTGGCTCCCTCCCGCTCCTTTTGTGCAGAAAAGAGTGGATATACCAAACATTCCAGACCTGATGGCTGTCCTTAGGAAGGCCTGCTTGCAAGGCTGGCCCTTGGCTGGCATCTGGGAACTGGGATTTCAGGAGGATTCCCACTGTTCCTTAAATGATGGGGCAGCTTCCTGTGCCTGTCCTGTCTCTGCACAAATAATGTGGTTTCTGTTGAACCTCACTTTCCCTCTTGGAGTCTGGGATTTTGGCAGGTGCTAGGCAGAGGATGACCAGCCCCCAGCAGAAACCCTGGGCACTGGATCTCTGATGAGCTTCCCTGGCAGACAGCATTTCACAGGTGCTGTCACAGCTCCTTCCTGGGGGATTTAGCAATGTTCTGTGTGACTCCCCTGGGGGAGGACTCTGGAAGTTGGTGCCTGGCATTCACCCCATGTGCCTTTTCCCTTTGCTTACTGTGCTTTGCATCCTTTCGCTGTAACACATCACAGCTGTGAGGAGGACTGTCTGCTGAGGCTTGGGAGTCCTTCTAGGGACTCAGTCCTGGGGACCCTGACACCCCTTTTATACTTTCAGTTCTCCAACACCCTTTTCAGCAATTTGAAAATTTTTTATATTGAAGTATAGTTGATTTACAATGTTGTGTTAGTTTCAGGTGTACAGCAAAGTGATTCATTAAATAAATGTATATATGTGGGTATACATATATATAAACCCATATATATATATACACATATATATATATATATGATTCTTTGTAGGTTATTAGAAGATATTGAATATAGTTCCTTGTGCTATACAGTAGGACCTTGTTGTGTATCTATTTTATACATAGTCATGTGTATATGTTAATCCCAACCTTCTTATTTATCTGCCACACCACCTTCCCCTTTGGTAACTACAAGTTTGGTTTCTAAGACTGTGAGTCTGTTTTTGTTTTGTAAATTAGTTCATTTGTATCAATTTTTAGATCTGATCTATAAGTAGTATCATATGGTGTTTGTCTTTCTCTGTCTGACTCACTTCACCTAGTAGATAAACTCTAGGTCCATCCATGTTGCTGCAAATGGCATTATTTTGTTCTTTTCTATGGCTGAGTAATATTCCATTGTGTTTATATGTACCACATCTTCTTTATCCATTCCTCTGTCGATGGACATTTACTTTGTTTCCGTGTCTTGACTGTTGTGAATAGAGCAGAGCTCCTTGTTTAAAGACAAGGCCAGGTGCCCTTGAGGAAGGACCTTGCTGCACTGCCACAGATACATCCTGTAAATCTTCCTCTGAGCTGTCCCCAGAAGACCCTGGGTCTGTTGACTAGGGTGACTGTGCTCAGGTCAATGGACAAAGGAAATAGCCAGACCTCTAGTGCATTACTCTGTGCTGGCTTTTTATGATGCTAATTCCTGGGGAGCCCTGAAGGCTGTGGTCCACTGGTCAGGTTCATGGACCCACCCTGTGGCAATTTCCCATCCCTGAATGCATGCTCTGAATAGACATGATCAGCAATGACCAGAATCTCCACATTGGCCTTAGGCCCATGGAATGAGGACTATGACAGCAGAAAATATTTAATCCCTTGGGACACCCCCTCCTGACCTGGATAGAAACCCAAAGCCATACTCTACCCTAAGGGAGCTGCCAGCCTCAGGGACCAGGGACAAAGAGTAGAAGGGCCATATGTTCATGTGTCCACGTGAGCTTGTCCATTGGCTGCCTTTCAACTGGACTGGACCATCAGGCACAGATTCTCAAGGACAAGCTAGAGCTGAGTGTGAAGGGTGTGGGCTTGGAATGGGAAAACCTGTGTTTGCATCTCAGCTCTACCACTGAACAGGTGTGTGACCTGGGATGTGGACTCAGCTAGAATGAAGCCCCAGTTTCTTCATGGAAAAGGCCAAGAGCCTGGTAGGTGAAAGATTCCTGGAGTCGGACCGTCTGCACTCAGCTGTGGCTCCCCCACTTACCTGGGAGCTGTGTGAACTTTGAAGTTACTTAACCTCTCTGTGCCTCCGTTTCCACCTCTCTCAGGAGATATTATAATGTCTACTTATTGGCTTCTTGTGAGCATTCCGTGATGTCATGGTTGCCGTACACTGGTACAAAACAAGTGCTGGAAAATAAATGCTATTATTATTATATTAATTATTTAGGAGAAGAAGCAGTTTGGCACATGGCTAAGGCTGATGTGAACAGAGGTGAGAAGTGACCCATTTGTATCTAAGGCCTGGCCAGTGTTGCTTTATTCCCCAAACCAACCAACCAACCAACCCACAAATGAATAGCAAAAAGGCCCATCCTATTTATCCAAATGATTATGCAGATCCAGTTCATTGCATGGTGCAGGGTGAGTAGGGCAGAAGTGTGAGGGGTGGCTGCAGACAGAGGGTGGGTGGCGAAAGGGAGATTTATCTCCCAGAGGGCGCTTGAAGACAGAAAGCCATGTGGCCACCTGTTGGATTAAGTTACATTTCAAGCTCATCTCAATGTCCTTCCCTCAGACATGAACTGCCCCTGGGCTGAAAGGCTCCTCAGGGTGCCTGTGATGATCTTGACATTCTCCACCAAGTTCAAGCACGGATATGGGGCTTCCACAGTACTTGTTTGAAGGAAGATACCTAACATTTACTCAGCCCATCCTAGGCACCAAACACTGCGTGGGTGGTCTTACGTATAACTGGCTTCTCACAACCAGGGTGGAAACACTCATATCACCTGTAAAAGAGAAAGCTAAAAACAGCGGTAGCAGGGGCAGCAACGGGCAGCATTTATTGAGGGTTGCTATGTGCTGACACCGTGCTAAGCCTTTTACATGTATTGAGTTACTTAAACCTGGCAGGGAACCCGTGGGAGTAGCATTGTCTTTATTCCCATTTCGTAGATGAGAAAACTGAGGTGCAGAGAACTTATATAGACGGGCCCAGTAAGTCTGATTCTAAAGCCTGTGCTTTCCCACCTTAATTTGATTTCACCCAACAGAGAAGAGTTCACACGAGTCACACCCATGCTGAGACGTGGGGCTGCGGTGGGGAGGTGGTGAGTGGTGGGCCTGTTGTCTTTCCAAAGAGGAGAATGGAAGGAATTTACCTTCTCCCTAAAACTCAAGCAAAAGAGGTTGAGATCCTGCTGTGTGCCTGGCCCTTGGCATCCTCTGCATCCCTGTCCTTAGACTGACATCTCACGGGCATGGGGTGTTTCAGCCTCTTCTCTCCCATCACCCCATCCTTCATGTACCAACTGTGTGGCTATTTCCCGCTGACCTGGCTGCTGAAATGGGCCAGGCACTACCCTCAACTACACTTGACCCCTCCCTTCCTCAGCTCCATCGACTCCAAAGTTGCTGGAGCAACTTTATTCCTCCTGTTTATCAACGAAGATATTGCAGTGTGAGTAAACTGTCTGAGATCTCTTAACTGGAAGGCTGAGGCTTATTTCCATGCCTTTGGGCTTTGAAGACAAGTTCTTTTTCCAGTCTCCATATCTGGCCCCTGTAGAGAATAATTTGAGGGCCTTTTCTAAAATACCCTATGTCTCCAATTGACCCCCAAGTTCTTCCCTTAGAACTGGCAGGGGTGTGTTGAGGTGACACACTGGGAAGGCTCTGAGGACAGAAACTGCCTGTCTTAGTCACCATTCAATTCCAAACCTGGTGCTGAACACAGAGAAAGCTCCCAACAATATTTAACCAGAGAGAAAACATCACTCATATCCTTTTATCCAGGAAGAGGCAGGGCAGGTGCACCCCCTTCCTGTGGGTAGGTTATGAGGTCCAGGAGAGATGAGGGCCTGGCTCCTGGTGTGGAGAGCACAGAGAGATGAAGACACAGCACAGGAAGGGGTTATGCCTGGTCATTAATTATGAAACAATTCCATTGTTCCCTGGTCCCCACACTGTAAGCCACGTCTGTGCCCATGGGACCCCATGACTGAATCCAGGATGCTTTTTCTTGTTCTCTCAGAGAAACACTGACATTGCCACCCACTGATGGCAACTGCACATCGCCTCCAATGACACCACCTTCCAGGACATTCTCCCCCTCCCCTGATTCTGCCGCCAGGCCCGATTCATCCTGTGACAACTGCAATTACCAAACTCATTTTCCTGGCTAGCCTGAAAGAGTCAAATCAAGTCTCTGTCTGGGTGCCTTTTTTTAAACTGGTCATGGTGTTAGTTTATTTATTCCCTTGCTTAACACAAATGGCTTCTAAAACGAGGAGTTTAATTTTGCAGCCCACTGGTCCATCACGTGCATCATGGTGGCTGCATCATTCTGTCTCTTGTCAGTGCTGTCAGGAGACCAGAGCTGCCGAGGGGTATCTGGAAGCGGGGAGGGATGTGTCACTGAAGGAGAAGATTCCTGTCGCTGCTACCTTTAAAATAAGGACGACCACTCACACACAACTCTCTGTGGATTCCTCTGTGGTCTGCTGGGGTGAGGGCTGGAATTCGTGGAGGGAGACCTCCAGAGAGGCTGGGCGTAGCCTTGCCTCTGCTCTGCCACTGGTCAGCCTGGTGACACTGGGCATCAGTTTCCTCATGCGAAAAAGAGAGATTTTGACGGGATACTGTCTAATATTTCTTCCCTTTCCAGTTGACTTCGATATAATTTTCCACACGCCAGGAACTCTGCCAAAGGCATGCAGAAGATGAGAAATAAAGCACTGTTTTATTTTCGTTATAGATTAAGGACACACATAAAAGTAAATATATAAACAAGGTAATAAGTTACGTGCTATCATAGAGTGATGTGCGCTCTGAGGATGTATGTAAAGGAATTACGAGTTCTGCCTGGAAGGATCATGTGTACAGGATGGAGTAGGGGTAGGGGAGGGAAGATGGGAAGGATACAGGAAAGCAAGGATAATTAGGCTGGGCCTGGATGTGTGGGGAAACACTTCTCGGACATTTCTCGGGGCTGGGGAAGAGGGTTGACAAGCTTCAAGAAAGGGAAGCAGGCCTGTGGCAGGCAGCTAAATACTTCCTGCCAAATGCCTAAGTACACCCTCAAGCTGAAGCTTTGTGATTTGGGGGGAACTTGAAGACTTGCCTTTAGACAACAGCAAAGGCCCTTTGGTTATTAGAAAGCCTGTGCTCTAGGGTCACACTGGGTGCTATCCCAGGGGCTTTCCTGAAGGGCAGATAGTAAATATTTCAGGCTTTGTGGGCCCTACGGTCTCTGTTGAAACTACTCAGCTCTGCCGTTGCTGTGCTAAAGGAATCATGGACAGAACATCCATTGTTGGACATGGTTGCATGTCCATAGAACTTTATTTACAAAAACAGGTTGTGGGCCAGACTTGACCCATGGGCTGGAGTTTGCTGCCCCCTGGAGGACAGGTAGAGCTGAGATATAATTTTTAAAATTCAATAGTTCTATGACTGGTGCTGTTTTATGACACCTTTTCTTTTTTTTAAAATTTATTTTACTGAAGTATAGTTGATTTACAATGTTGTGTTAGCTTCAAGTGTCCAGCAAAGAGATTCAGTTTATATATATATTCTCTTTCAGATTCTTTTCCATTGCAGGTTATTACAAGATGTTGAGTATAGTTCCCTGTGCTCTACAGTAGGTCCTTATTGTTCACCTATTTTATATATAGTCATGTGTATAGGTTAATCTCAAACTCCTAATTTATCCCTCCTCACCTTTTTCCCTTTGGTAACCATGAGTTTGTGTTCTACGTCTGTGAGTCTGTTCCTGTTTTGTAAAAAAGTTTGTGTCATATTTTAGATTCCACATATGAGTGATATCACATGGTATTTGTCTTTCTCTCTCTGACTTACTTCACTTAGTATGACAATCTCTAGGTCCGTCCATGTTGCTGCAAATGGCATGATTTCATTCCTTTTATGGCTGAGTAGTATTCCATTGTATGTAGGTACCACATCCATTATGACACCTCTTCTTAAAACTGCACATGGCATGGATCTTTGCGTGGTGGGTCTGGCCTTCAGTGGGTAACTGGTGGCACCTGCATAGGACTCTGACAAAGAAGATGCTGTCTTGGGGGCAGTGAGGACCCAGATCACTGCATGATCATGTGACTGGCAAGACTTCCTGACTTTCTTTGGAACCTCCTTCTCCACTGCTGCTCCCCCTGCAAGCGAGCTGCCTTTCCCACCCCCATCCCTGCCATCTCCCTGTGGGGGACCTATCTCCTCCATGTCCCCAGATATCCCTTTTGACTGAGTCCTGGCCTCATGCCAAACGCTGCAATAGGGGTTTGATGATAAATAAGGCTTGGACTTGGCTATCCTTCCACAAATCACTTCTCCTTTCTGGTCTCTGGTCTGAAGAAGTTGGTCTGAGGGATGTCTGGCTTCCTGGCTGCTCTTGCATACTAGGGCTGTGCTGTGTAGCTAGTTATGCATGTGAAAGCTTGGTAGACTCTTAGTATTTCTCCCAGTAGGAAAAGATTACTGAAGAGTCAGAGCTTCAACCGCAGCCAAGTATCCACTCGGTGCCAGATCAGGAGATTCCTCCTTACCAGGCCCTCAGTCCATCTGTTCGGGATGCTGCCTGGGATGTGGACTCTGAGAGGAGTTGGTGGGGTGCTGTCCTGCTGGCCTGGAGTGGTGTGTCTGAATGTCCATCTCTCCCTCTGGATCTGAGCTCCTGGGACAGGGATGAGATCTAGTTTCTCATGTCATCTCCAGCAGTGGGTACAGTCCTAGCACATAACAGGGGATCAGTAAAGCCTCGTTGAATTGAAAGCTTTATGGCAATGTTTGATATTTGTTTGGAGGCTTAAGGAGACCCCAAGGTAAAAAAGCCTATTTTTTAAAAAAATTGGGGTATAGTTGATTTACAGTGCATTAGTTTCAAGTGTACAGCAAAGTGATTCAGTTTTATATATATTATATAATATATATTTTATATATATATATTCTTTTTCAGATTCTTTTCCATTATAGGTTATTACAGGATATGGAGTATAGTTCCCTGTGCTATACAGTGGGTCCTTATTGTTTATCTATTTTATATATAGTAGTTTGTATCTATCAACCCCAAACTCCTAATTTATCCCTCCCCACTACAGGAGGCCTCTTTTTGACAGGGGAAATTATTTTTTGGGGAACGATGAACATTTGTAAGCACTTATTCTGTGCTGGGGCTTGGTCCTGATTTAATTTTTAAAATGGTACATATAATTTCTATTTCACAAATGATTGATTATATCAAATCAATAGGCCAAGCCAACTGCTTTTTATTTTATTTCATTTATTATTATTATTTTTTTGCGGTACGCGGGCCTCTCACTGTTGTGGCATCTCCCGTTGCGGAGCACAGGCTCCGGACGCACAGGCTCGGTGGCCATGGCTCACGGGCCCAGCCGCTCCGCGGCATGTGGGATCTTCCCGGACTGGGGCACGAACCCGTGTCCCCTGCATCGGCAGGCGGACTCTCAACCACTGCGCCACCAGGGAAGCCCCAACTGCTTTTTATTGATAGAATATATTGATTGTATGTGTCAGGTAATATGCTATTCTGTATATTTCCATTTCTATTTAATTCTCACTATAACACAGCACAGTTTATTTAGTACCTTCATTTCACAGGTGAGCACTCTGAGCCCTGGCCGAAGGTCACCTAGGTAGGAAGTAGCATAGTCTGACTCCAAGGCCTGTACTCTGATGTGTCAGGTTTGCCTGGGAGTTTCCTGGAAATCAGGGCCAAAAACTTGATGGGTTACAGAGTTTTGGTTGTGAGAATCTGTCCTGGAAGGATCTGTCTTTAGGATAAAAAGCCTCAATGACACTTTCACAACATAGAGAGGAATCAGTTTAGATATAGTAGTTTGTATACAGGCTCTTGTTTTTAAAAATTAAAAAAAAAATTTATTGGAGTATACATGATGTACAATTTTACATAAGTTATAGGTGTACAACATGGTGATTCACAATTTTTAAAGGTTATACTCTATTTATAGTTATTTTATACATAATCGTTTATAGCTTATTTTATTTATTTAGTTAGTTTTTATTGGAGTATAGTTGCTTTACAATGTGTTAGTTTCTACTGTACAGCAAAGTGAATCAGCTACATGTATACATATATCCCCTCATTTTTGGATTTCCTTCGCATTTAGGTCACCACAGAGCACTGAGTAGAGTTCCCTGTGCTATACAGTAGTTCTCATTAGTTATCTATGTAGCTTATTATTTTATTTTATTTTTATTTTTTGTGGTATGCAGGCCTCTCACTGTTGCAGCCTCTCCCGTTGCAGAGCACAGGCTCCGGACGCATAGGCTCAGCGGCCATGGCTCACGGGCCCAGCTGCTCCGCGGCATGTGGGATCTTCCCGGACCAGGGCACGAACCCGCGTCCCCTGCATCGGCAGGTGGACTCGCAACCACTGCGCCACTAGGGAAGCCCTGTATGTAGCTTATTTTATACATAATAGTTTGTACCTCCTAATCCCCTACCCCTATCGTGTCTGTCCCCTCTTCCCTCTTCCTACTGGTAACCACTAGTTTGTTCTCTATGTCTGTGAGTCTTCTTCTTCTTGGTTATATTCACTAGTTTGTTGTATTTTTTAGATTCCACATATAAGTGATATCTCTTAAAAGATACTAAGGCTCTTCATTATCATCCCCAAATTATGTTTTTAAAGGAGGAATACTCAACCCTGGTCACCAATTCAGAAAGATTTTTGTTAAACAAACAAACAAACAAACAAAGCCTGGGCAGATCCCAGGTCAAGTCAATAAGAATCTCTGGGGTGTTAACATTGACATATTTTTCAAAGTCAGTTAAAGTCCCCCTAGCAAGCAGAGCTGGGCGGGGAGGATTCCCATTTACCTCCACTGTTGCTGTTGAGGAATAGAATTTCTGACAGTCCAGCTTGTTACAAAGGCTGCTGAGTATGCTTTGAGGTGGGAGAGGATGACCTGACCCTCAGGTCTTCCTTCTCAAACATGATTTATCTCAGATGCACTTTTGATAGACCCTGGACACCAGAGAATGTCAAGTCGTTCTTGCTCATGGAGCCGCGGGGCGGGTGTCCCGACTGTCTGCTTGAGGGGTCAAAAGTCTAGTTGGTCACCGTCTTTCTTCTCAGTGACCTCTGGGAACTTCATCCTCCATAGGTGCCCATACAAGTGGTAACTATGATTAGAAGCAGCATCTTCAGGGAAAAGCCATGACCAGTGACAACCAAGGGACAGAAACTAGTGACCCATTTAATTCATTGCATTTGCTGTGTGTTTTAAACGTTTCAAATCCTTCCCACGTGGTCTATCTTATTTAACTCTGATGACATTCTCTTTAGCATCCTGCAGAAGGCTTCTCATGACAGGACCCTTGGCTACTTTTCCAGCTGTTTCTCTTGCCTCTCACCCCAGGCACCTGTGCTCTAGCCATTCGCAGCCATTGGTGGTCTCTCGTGCTTCCATGTTATTGCCCATCCCGCTCCCTCTCACCCTGGAGTTCTCTTTTCACATTTGTGCACCTGGTAAATACCTGCCATCCTTCAGGATCAGATGGAGAGTTTCTGCCTCCATCAATCTTTCCCTTCATCCCCCAGTATTCGACACCATCCTTCCCAGCTCACCGGCCATGATATAGTCAGGTGGTCCTCTCCCTAGACTGCCAGCCTCTCCAGGGCAAGCAGCCCTTCCGGTTCATGGTTTGCTTGTCTTGTGCTGAGCACAGTGTCTGGAAAATCGTGCATGTTTAATCAATGTTTGTTGAGTTACTGAAATCCTGTGAAAGAGATTTTGGAAGAGCTGGGCAAGAGTAAGCAATGTGTTAAGTCCTAAGTCACTGGTTGTTTCTTCCACTGCTTCACTCCATCTACTCCCTACAAAATGCAGTGTGCTGGATAAGAGGCCCTGAGAAAAATGGGAAGGATGTGGCCTCCTAGAGGGAAACAGAGTGCCTGGGGCACAGGCTGGGTGTGGGGGAGATTTGCTTTTTTCTGAGTGCCCTTGTTACGTTTTGAACTTTGCACCACGTTACATGTGTGACCCATTCAAAAAATAAAATAAAACACAACTGCGCTCATCATGAGATGATGATGTTTTGTGTGAGTGCTGAGAACATTGGGCTTTGGAGTCAAACCCCTGTTTGATTCCTGTCGTTTTCTAGCTGTGTGAACCTGAGCAAATTTCTGAGCCCATCTAAGCCTCCGTTTCTCTACTTTAATATAAATATAATGATAGCAACGCTTTAATAAGGTTAGAAAGAGAAAAAGCAGCCCCTGGGAGTGGGAGTCAACCGTGAACAGAAACGATGCCACAGAACACCAGCGTCAGATAAGCCCACTCTGTGACCACGATAAAACTGGACAGAAAGAAGTTCACTTCATAGCCAGGTCTAAATAAAGACAAAAGAAGAACATGATCCAAACCACGAAAATGATAAAATGTCCCCTAGGGCTATTCTAGTTTACTGTGGCTTGTTTACCAATTACATCTATTTGACCTTAATTTGTTCTTTCCACCTTCTGGGTGACAATTATCAAGTTAGCCAGTGATAGAATTCCCCCTCCTTCTGAAAGACTCCAGTCCAGAGCCAAGTCTCCCCTTCTGGGACCCTCCCTTAAATCCCCTACCAGGAGCCCAAATCCTGTTACAGATCCTTTCTACCATTCTTTTACAGAGATGTCCACTGCTACCTGTGGGCTGCAAATTCCCTTGGTGCCATGAGCCAACGGACTCAGCTTTGTTCAACTACAGGTGTGTTTCTGGCAGTTTGACCACTGCAAGGCATTGACAGATTATCATCAAAGCATTGACAGATTATCATCATCATCATCACCATCATCATCATCATCACTATCACCATCATCATCACCATCACCATCATCACCATCACCACCACCATCATCATCATCATCACCATCTCCATCACCATCATCATCATCATCATCATCATCACCACCATCACCATCATCATCATCATCATCGCCATCATCATCATCACCACCACCATCATCATCATCACCATCATCATCATCATCATCATCACCACCATCATCATCATCACCATCACCATCACCATCATCATCATCATCACCATCACCATCATCATCATCATCATCACCACCATCACCATCATCATCATCACCATCATCATCATTAGTAATGACCAACACTTTCTCTCTACTGCCTCTCCATTTTGGATTGACCTGGGGTCAGATAATAACAAAGATAGGACTTGACTCATGACTTCTTGAGTCTAATCCCCACTATCTTTCAACTGCATTGTGGGAAATAATACTTTTGCACAATAGAAAAAAAGGATTCTTATGTCCCATGGAATCCCAGCTGTCATTGTTAATACCAGATTTTGCTAAAAACATCCCGGACAAACTGGAAGTATATTCTGGAATACTATGGTCCTTTGTATGTCTCTGTAGCTGAAAAACCCCAAGCAAGCTCAAAGACTCAGAGGAAATCGAATACAGCTGCTTAATCGATACAGCTGGCCTGGGGAACCTATGAGAAGGATGCTTGTTCTACCCTCCAGGCATGGCAGGGGTGACCTTTAGGGATGAAGGTCAGCTTAGTGCAGAGATGACCTATGCTGGGAAATTCTTCCTGGAGGCAGAGAAAAGGACTCACTGTCAAGGAATTCTTTTCCAGGTTTGCTAGGCTGCCATGACAGACAGCTTGAGCATCTTAGTACTTAACTACTTTTTGCTCACCCCCATTTTGGGCTTAGAAATGAGAAAGCAATTATTATTTGAGTTGAGGAATAATGAGGAGTTTCTATCCAGGAAAAATAATAATTTTCTAATGTGGCATTGAAAACAGGGGATCTAAAATACACATGCTTTATGATTAAAGCTAAGTAAGAGTTATATGGAGAAAAAGTACCAAAATGTTCATACTGGTTGCCTGTCTGTGGTGGGATGGTGGGCGATTGTCCTTTTTTATATTTTCCAAATGTCTGATGAGGATCATGTGTTGCCTTTATAAAGGAAAATGTGAAACATGATACAAAGGTTCAGCAAAGTTTCATCTCAGGGCCAGAGGCAGAAGCATGCAGACTAGACCCCTGATGGCAGGAGATCAGAAGCTTCCCGAGGCCCCCAGTCCTTCCTAAGAGAAGGCACAGAGCTGTTGGATGTCTGCTAGTTTTATACAAACAGCAGATTGAGCATCCTAATGGCACGCTTCCAGTGGGGAACAGACTGGAGGCCAAGTTGGGTTGTAACTTTCCTCTGATGTCTGGCCTGTGGCCCAGGGCCCTGCTACCTGGTTCTGTTGAATATCTTTGTTGCCACCCTCTATAAGCCTCTGTTCAGGGAGATGCAGGAAGCTTGACTTAGTCCAGCTTGGTGTATAAAACTTGGAGGGGTGAGAGATGAGACTGGGTGGGGAGAATTCAGAGCACAGAGGGTCAGGGGAGCCACGCGTGGAAGGCTGGGCTTGGGCCCTAGGTCTGTGCTACTTAAACTGGGTGCCACATCCTTCTGGTGTGACATCATGTAAAGTATGGCATCAACACAGCACAGCTTCCTGGACATTCAAGTTGATTTGGTTTTTTGGGATCATGTGGAGGGCATGCAGAGAAAGTCCAGCAATTTAACCACTGAGTATTTTATACCATTATTTTTCTATTAAAACAAAAAGATACGTGAGGCACTGAAATGTGAAATCTGCATGAATTATTAAAAGATAAAACACTAGAGTGCAAAGAAACACTGTGCTGGCTGCAGGCCACCTCCTGGCACCTCTACACACCGGCAGGGATTCACTCGTGGCCAATTTGACATATATATTTTTTTCACCAGAAACTGAATTTATGAAGCAAAGTATGGAAGACAATCTGGGACAGTGCACCTTGGACTCTGTGTCATTGAACTTGGATTCTTGTGCTACTCAGCTAGTCTTACTGATTGGCCTTGGGCAAGTCAAGTGAATGTGCAGATGTCTGTTTCCTCATCTATAAAATATAGACACTGCCTGTCCATCTCTGCCAGCCCTGACGAGTTCTCAGCATGAATGTGAGATTTGTGAATACAAATTCAAGGGCTTCATCATCTGTGACATGTTCTACTGGGTTCAGCTGATAATATAAATAATAAAAGAAGAATCCCAAAGTATTATTCTTATAATCATGATACCATTCTAATGAAGTTTTCTCAGCCATCAAGCACATCAAATCGAGGGTAAGAGGTACTTTTGAGAGAAGAGCTAGAAGCAAAAACTGGTGTAAAATGAAACCAAGAAACCCCAGGCACTGCACTCAGCCTCTGCACAGCAGGTTGGGGGCCTGCAGCCCCTCAGAGATGTGTGCTCCCAGCACTGCCTTGTGTCCTGCACTCCCCTGAAAGAGCAGCGTGGACCAAGAGTTGGGCTTGATCTAACATTGCCTGGTGGTGTGGGCACAGAATCATCTCATATTCCAAACAACGTTCAGTTTGCAAGGAGAGCAGGGCTATACTTCATGTAGGAGATGGTTCCTCACCACCCATCCTTTCTCCAAGGAGCAGGGGTTTTGGTGCGTCCTGAGGGGGAGGAGATGGGCTGCTTCCCCTTGGGAGAAATGGGCTGGGGTCACTCTGCACTGGCCCTCGTTCCACTCTGCTTTCCTATAGAAGGGGAAGTCTTGGAGGCCTGGCTCTGTGCCAGACCTTTATTCTGCATCCTGGACGTGTACTAGCTCACTTAATCCTCACAAAAAACCAGTGACACAGGCACTATCTCATTGCCATTCTGCAAAGAAAACAGAGGCAGCCGGAGGTCAAATAACTTACCCAAAGTCACACAGCTCATGAGTGGGAGTAACCGGCGTTTTAAACGCTGAGCCTGCTTTCCCAACCACAGCACTGTGGTGTCTCTCAATGTGCTTTTAGTTTAATCTCTTGGTTTTTTGAGAGATGTGTCTTTTTCCCGCACATTTACAGCTTTGATTTTCTTTTTTTGAGTTGGACTCCACTACTGATGGCAGGGAGCACGGTTAATCAAACATTCTATCTCTTATCTACCATTTATTCAGAGAATACTGAGTGGGCAGACTCATGTCATGTAGTGAAAAACCACAGGCTTTGAAATCAGAGACGCCTGGATTTACAGCCCTATTTCCAGGTGTGACCTTGAATAAACCAGTCTACATGAACCAGAGTTTCCCACTATGCAAAATGGGGATTACGATACCTATTTTTATGGCTGGAATTAGAAATAATACTCTCAACATATCTAGCACAGAGTAAATGCTTGATAAATATTAACTATGCCTTGAGGAATAAAAAGTCTATAGCTTACTCTTTGCTCTCACTACTTGCATTTGATAGAACTTGTTGTCTGCTCCATCTACCAAAGCATAGTAAACATGAGTCACCTAACGTGTTGACTGATATTACAGGTGTCTGTGTAGCTCCTATATCAGAGAACGTGGAATGGCATCATGGGAACATCCTTGAGCTCTGAGGCCCCTGGGAGAAGGTCTCCCACTGGATCAGGTTAGCCAAGCCAGGCCAGGTTACAATGAAGTAACAAAAAGTCCTGAGTCTCAATGCTTAAGCTTAACATAATCAATTTCAAAAAAAAAATTTATTTTATTGAAGTATAGTTGATTTACAATGTTGTGTTAATTTCTGGTGTACACCAAAGTGATTCAGATATATATATATATATATATATATATATATATACATACACACACACACACACACACACACACACTGTATATACATATTATTTTCCATTATGCTTTATTACAGGGTATTGAATATAGTTCCCTGTGTTCTACAGTAGGACCTTGTTGTTTATCCATTCTTTATATAAACAGTTTGCATCTGCTAACCCCAAACTCTCAATCCATGCCTTCCCCACCCACTCCCCATCCCCTTGGCAACCACAAGTCTGTTCTCTGTGTCTGTGAGTCCACAAAAGATGAGAAGCTGCAGCATTTTGGAGAGTGGTCAGAGGGGCGTCTCCGAGGAAGGGAGGTCCAGGGTACCAAGATGGAAAGATGAGTGGAGCCAGCCAAGCACAGGCTGGGCGAGAGTGCCGGAGTGAGAAGGGGAAGAACACCTGGCATTTTCTAGAAATGATCACAATATCAGAGGCCTGGAGTGTGCTGAGCGTGGGGCAGAGTGGCAAAGATGAACTGGAGGCAAGGGGGCAGCCAGGCAGGGCAGGACTCTGGAAAAGAGGTTAGGGACTTTGACGTTCCTCTGGGCACCAAGGGAAGGTCGTGAAGCTTTAGAAGCACAGGGGGCCACAATTTTGAGATGTACTTTTATTTTTTAATTAATTTACTTTTATTTTATCTATTATTTTACTTATTTTTTATTTATTTTTAATTGACTTATAGTTGATTTACAATGTTGTGTTCATTTTTGTTGTACAGCAAAGTGATTAATTGTACACATTCTATTTTTTAATATTCTTTTCCATTATGGTTTATCACAAGATATTGAATATAGTTCCCTCCACTATACAGTAGGAACTAGTTGTTTATCCATTTTATGTATAATAGTTTGCATCTACTAATCCTAAACTCCCAATCCATCCCTTCCTCACTGTTCCCCAACCCCTTGGCAACCACAAGTCTGTTCTCTATGTCTGTGAGTCTGTTTCTGTTTCATAAATAAGTTCATTTGTGTCATATTTTAGATTCCACATGTAAGTGATATCATATGATGTTTGTCTCTCTCTGTCTGACTTCACTTAGTATGATAATCTTTAGGTCCATCCATGTTGCTGCAAATGACATTATTTAATTTTTTTATGGTTGAGTAATATTCCATTGTATATATGTACCACATCTTTATCCATTCATCTGTCGATGGACATTTACGTTGTTTCCATGTCTTGGCTATTGTAAGCAGTGCTTATGTGAACATTGGGGTGGATGTTCTTTTCGAATTAGAGTTTTGTCTGGGTATATGCCCAGGAGTGGGATTGCTAGGTCATGTGGCAACTCCATTTTTAATTTTTTGAGGAACCTCCATACTGTTCTCTGTAGTGGCTGCACCAATTTACATTCTCACCAGCAGTGTTGGAGGGTTCTCTTTTCTTCACACTCTCTCCAGCATTTATTATTTGTAGAATTTTTAATGATGGCCATTCTGACTGGTGTGAGGTGGTACCTAATCGTAGTTTTGAACATAGTCAACTTTTATTTATGTCTCACTATACATGTGTAATGTCATGCATCCCCAGAGTCTGACACAGATCCAGGCTGACAGAGGCACCACCATCATAGAGCTATACCATCTGAGTCACCCGGGCTCCTGGTAGCTGGTGTATGGAAGACACTGCTGGGGGGTCTGCAACAGGAGTTAGACGATGCTCATCACCACTATTCACAGCCTACAGGTGTGTCCTGACCCTGTCTAACTGTATGGGGCAGGGAAATCCTCCCTCATGCTTGGCTGTGGAGGATAAATGGATGTGGACGATCACTCTGAGGTTCTCTGGAGGTAGGATCTTGTTTCTGTGCAGTCTGCTATTTCTCTGCAGCTCGGGTCCCAGTCTGAAAGGGGTGCCTTCCTGCAAAAAGACGTTTAAAATATCTTTCCTTTTTCAGTGGAGACAGGCAGGGCACCCCAATAGGTGTAGGACACAGAGTGCTCAACTCAAACCAGAGAAAGAAGTCCTTTGGTTAGGGGTGTCTCCAGATTCAGATGTTAAGAGAAGGTCCAGCCAAGGGAGAAGCCTGGCCCATCCTCTCACAGTGTGGCTTTAACCAGGCTTTTCTAGCTTGTTGCAATGCAAGGATGTTGGTTTGTACAAAAATGGAGGTTAGGGTTTTAGAGGTTAGAGAACAAAGAAGAGCTGGGTTGTGCCAGCCTCAGTGCCTGGATGGATTTGGCCTCTGTCAGGGTTTTGGAGACATGAACACCGTCATTAATATCAACTTCAAAAGTAAAGAATGTCCCAAACATTCTGCATTTTTCTCTGATGGTTCACCATAACTGTATCATTCATAGAAATTAAAAAAAATATTTTATTTTATTTTTTAAATGGAAGTATAGTTAATTGACAATGTTGTGTTAGTTTCAAGTGTACAGCAAAGTGATTCAGTTATATATATATATATACACACACACACACACACATATTCTTTTTCACATTCGTTTCCATTATAGGTTATTACAAGATATCAAGTATAGTTCCCTGTGCTATATAGTAGGTCCTTGTTGTTTATTTTATACATAGTCTTGTGTATATGTTAATCCCAAACTCCTAATTTATCCCTTCTCCCAACCTTTCCCCTTTGGTAACCATAAGTTTGTTTTCTATGTCTGTGAGCCTGTTTCTGTTTTGTAAATAAGTTCATTGGTATCATTTTTTTTAATCCACATGTAACTGATATCATATGGTATTTGTCTTTTTCTTTCTGACTTTCTTCGCTGAGTATGATAATCTCTAGGTCCATCCATGTTGCTGCTAATGGCATTATTTCATTCTTTTTTATGGCTGAGTAATATTCCATTGTATATATGTACCACATCTTCTTTAACCATTCATCTGTTGAAGGACACTTAGGTTGCTTCCATGTCTTGGCTATTGTAAATAGTGCTGCTGTGAACGTTGGGGTGCATGTAGTTTTTCGAATTAGAGTTTTCTCTGGATATGTACCCAGGACATTCATAGTAATTTGGAAGCTTTTGTTTTGAGATATTCCTCTCCCAGGGTCAAATACCTAGTGTTCTGATTGCAGAAGTTGCCCATGGTGTCCTGAGCTTTCACACGTTAGCCATTTGGATTTGGCCTTACCCTCTTTTAGCCTCAGTTTCCTCATCAGTTTTCCCCATCAAATGGGGACAATGATAAGCCTGATGTTGTGTGGTTGTCATGAGGATCAAATGAAATGAGATGTGAAATAGGTCAGCCTGCTCTCACACTAGTCATGGCTGATAAAAAGCCAGCCACGAAAATGTTATTTGGTGTTTCCAACATTTATTCACCCCTGACTAGCTGGGGCTTCAGTTTACACTTCTGTACACCCTGGGAAGCCTGTCTTAGGATGCTGGGATTTTGATCACAAAAGGATGCTCTTCTGGCCCATATCTCTCTTCACCCAGGCTTCTTTCTGCACCAGTGAGACCCAATACCCTGAGTTGCTTCTCATCCAGTAACTCCCCTCCTGTCTCCAAAAGAAGGTTGATAACATTTTCCTCTCACTATCATCAGGACCACTCAAAGCGTCTATTTGCCACCAGCATGATTAACGAGGGGATGGGCCAGCCCTCCTTCTGGGACAGGAGGGAACCTGTTGGAAGATGACAGTCATTGACCACAGGGCACATTATGCTGGAGGAGGAAAACCAGAAATGAGACAGGAAAGGGGGCAGCAAGTACATCTTCACCAGGATATAGATTTATTCTGGAGCAATGTGGGCTGAAATGCAGGAGCAAAGCAGCTCTTTGCTGGGGACCAGTTTCTGGGAGGATGAGATAACGCAGGTATTTATCTGAGGCTCTTTTACACATGCACATATGACAACGTTTTCTAGTTAATTAGAAATTTTGTTTTCCTGCCAGCATTTCCAAAGTCCTATCAATCTCTGTGGCAGACAAATGCTTGATGGAGGTGAATGTTCCAGTTTGGACGATGTTTAGGTAACTCATGGGCCTCAAAAATAGAAAGTGATTCAGATGGAAAAGACATCAACACCTCATTTTGTCAGCATCTCGCCTCTGCCCCCAGGCTGTCCTTATGGCGTGTGTATCCCAATTTGCAATAGTGATGCCAATTTTTCCATTCGTCCATCTACTCCACAACAAAGTGTTGACTAATAATAAAAATAAATAGCTGACATTTATTAAGTTTTTACCTTTATGTCAGATACCATGCCAAGGGCTTCACACTAATTTTCTCATTTTATAATAAGAATTCCCTGAGGGATAGACTATTACCGTCCTACTATATAGAAGTGGTTTTGGAAGACTGAGTATCTGGCACCTAAGATAGAGCTGTGATGAGGACATGGCCTGCCTTCTGAGAGCTTATAGTCCAGTGAGGACACACATGCCAAGTGCATGCAGCATAATAATCACGCACAGCAATGAGACTGTTATCAAACTCTTTGGAGGCCAACTTAAACCAGCATGGGGATGTCAAGGCAGGCTTCCTTTAGGAGGTGATATTTTGACTGAGACCTGAGTAGTAAGCCAGGCCAACAATGGGATGGTTAAAAAAAAGGTGGGGTGGAGCATCCCTACCCCACCTCCCTCATCCAATGTGGCTTTAGCCAGGCTCTTCTGGCTTGTTTTACTACATCAGAATTTTTTGTTTTTAATTTTTACTTTATTTATTTTATTTTTTAAACATCTTTATTGGAGTATAATTGCTTTACAATGGTGTGTTAGTTTCTGCTTTATAACAAATTGAATCAGTTATACATGTACATATGTCCCCATATCTCTTCCCTCTTGCATCTCCCTCCCTCCCACCCTCCCTATCCCACCCCTCTAGGTGTTCACAAAGCACTGAGCTGATCTCCCTGTGCTATGCGGCTGCTTCTCACTAGCTATCTACTTTACGTTTGGTAGTGTATATATGTCCATGTCACTCTCTCACTTTGTCCCAGCTCACCCTTCCACCTCCCCATATCCTCAAGTCCATTCTCTAGTGGGTCTGCATCTTTATTCCTGTCTTGCCCCTAGGTTGTTCATGACCATTTGTTTTTTTAGATTCCATATATATGTGTTAGCATACACTATTTGTTTTTCTCTTTCTGACTTACTTCATTCTGTATATAGTCTCTAGGTCCATCCACCTCACTACAAATAACCCAGTTTCGTTCCTTTTTATGGCTTAGTAATATTCCATTGTATATATGTGCCACATCTTCTTTATCCATTCATCTGTCGATGGACATTTAGGTTGCTTCCATGTCCTGGCTATTGTAAATAGAGTTGCAATGAACATTTTGGTACATGACTCTTTTTGAATTACGGTTTTCTCAGGGTATATGCCCAGTAGTGGGATTGCTAGGTTGTACTGTAGTTATATTTTTAGTTTTTAAGGAAACTCCATACTGTTCTCCACAGTGGCTGTATCAATTTACATTCTCACCAACAGTGCAAGAGGGTTTCTTTTTCTCCACACCCTCTCCAGCACTTATTGTTTCTAGATTTTTTGATGATGGCCATTCTGACTGGTGTGAGAAGATATCTCATTGTAGTTTTGATTTGCATTTCTCTAATGATTAGTGATGTTGAGCATTCTTTCATGTGTCTGCTGGCAATCTATGTATCTTCTTTGGAGAAGATACATAGGTGTTCTGCCCATTTTTAGATTGCGGTTGTTTGTTTTTACGATATTGAGCTGCATGAAGTGCTTGTAAATTTTGGAGATTAATCCTTTGTCAGTAGCTTCATTTGCAAATATTTTCTCCCATTCTGAGGGTTGTCTTTTCATCTTGTTTATGGTTTCCTTCGCTGTGCAAAAGCTTTGAAGTTTCATTAGGTCCCATTTGATTATTTTTGCTTTTATTTCCATTTCTATAGGAAGTGGGTCAAAAAGGATCTTGCTGTGATTTATCTCATAGAGTGTTCTGCCTATGTTTTCCTCTAAGAGTTTGATGGTGTCTGGACGTACATTTAGGTCTTTAATCCATTTTGAGTTTATTTTTGTGTATGGTGTTAGGGAGTGTTCTAATTTCATTCTTTTACATGTATCTGTCCAGTTTTCCCAGCACCACTTATTGAAGAGGCTGTCTTTTATCCACTGTATATTCTTGCCTCCTTAATCAAAGATAAGGCAACCATATGTGCATGGGGTTTTCTCTGGGCTTTCTATCCTGTTCCATTGATCTATATTTCTGTTTCTGTGCCAGTACCATACTGTCTTGATTACTGTAGCTTTGAAGTATTGTCTGAAGTCAGGGAGCCTGATTCCTCCAGCTCCGTTTTTCTTTCTCAAGATTGCTTTGGCTATTCGGGGTCTTTTGTGTTTCCATACAAATTGTGAATTTTTTTGTTCTAGTTCTGTGAAAAATGCCAGTGGTAGTTTCATAGGGATTGCATTGAATCTGTAGATTGCTTTGGGTAGTAGAGTCATTTTCACAATTTTGACTCTTCCAATCCAAGAACATGGTATATCTCTCCATCTACTTGTATCATCTTTAATTTCTTTCATCAGGGTCTTATAATTTTCTGCATACAGGTCTTTTGTCTTGTTAGGTAGGTTTATTCCTAGATATTTTATTTTTTTTGTTGCAATGGTAAATGGGAATGTTTTCTTAATTTCACTTTCAGGTTTTTCATCATTAGTGTATAGAAATGCCAGAGATTTCTGTGCATTAATTTTGTATCCTGCTACTTTACCAAATTCATTGATTAGCTCTAGTAGTTTTCTGGTAGCATCTTTAGGATTCTCTATGTATAGTATCATGTCATCTGCAAACAGTGACAGCTTTACTTCTTCTTTTCCGATTTGGATTCCTTTTATTTATTTTTCTTCTCAGATGGCTGTGGATAAAACTTCTAAATGTATGTTTAATAAGAGTGGTGAGAGTGGGTTACCTTATCTTGTTCCTGATCTTAGTGGAAATGGTTTCAGTTTTTCACCACTGAGGATGATGTAGGCTGTGGGTTTGTCATACATGGCCTTTATTATGTTGAGGTAGGTTCCCTCATAAATGGGTGTTGAATTTTGTTGAAGGATTTCTCTGCATCTCTTGAGATGATCATGTGGTTTTTTTCCTTCAATTTATTAATATGGTGTGTCATGTTGATTGATTTACGTATATCAAAGAATCCTTGCATTCCTGGGATCAAGCCCACTTGATCATAGTGTATGATCCTTTTAATGTGCTGTTGGATTCTGTTTGCTAGTATTTTGTTGAGGATTTTTGCATCTAGGTTCATCAGTGATATTGGCTTGTAGTTTTCTTTCTTTGTGACATCTTTGTCTGGTTTTGGTATCAGGGTAATGGTGGCCTCATAGAATGAGTTTGGGAGTGTTCCTCCATCTGCTACAGTTTGGAAGAATTTGAGAAGGATAGGTGTTAGCTCTTCTCTAAATGTTTGATACAATTCACCTGTGAAGCCATCTGATCCTGGGCTTTTGTTTGTTGGAAGATTTTTAATCACAGTCTCAATTTCAGTGCTTGTGATTGCTCTGTTCATATTTTCTATTTCTTCCTGGTTCAGTCTTGGCAGTTGTTCATTTCTAAGAATTTGTCCATTTCTTCCAGGTTGTCCATTTTATTGGCATATCTTTGCTTGTAGTAATCTCTCATGATCCTTTGTATTCCTGCAGTGTCAGTTGTTACTTCCCCTTTTTCCTTTCTAATTGTATTGATTTGAGTCTTCTCCGTTTTTTTCTTGATTAGTCTGCCTAATGGTTTATCAATTTTCTTTATCTTCTCAATGAAACAGCTTTAGTTTTATTGATCTTTGCTATTGTTTCCTTCATTTCTTTTTCATTTATTTCTGATGTGATCTTTATGATTTCTTTCCTTCTGCTAACTTGTGGGGGATTTTTGTTCTTCTTTCTCTAATTGCTTTAGGTGTAAGGTTAGGTTGTTTATTTGAGATGTTTCTTGTTTCTTAAGGTAGTATTGTATTGCTATAAACTTTCCTCTTAGAACTTCTTTTGCTGCATCTGATAGGTTTTGGGTCATCGTGTTTTCATTGTCATTTGTTTCTAGGTATTTTTTGATTTCCTCTTTGATTTCTTTGCTGATCTCTTGGTTATTAAGTAGTGTGTTCTTTAGCCTCCATGTGTTTGTATTTCTTACAGATTTTTTCCTGTAATTGATATCTAGTCTCATAGCGTTGTGGTCGGAAAAGATACTTGATACAATTTCAAGTTTCTTAAATTTACCGAGGCTTGTTTCATGACCCAAGATATGATCTGTCCTGGAGAATATTCCATGAGCACTTGAGAAGAATGTGTGTTCTGTTGTTTTTGGATGGAATGTCCTATAAATAGCAATTAAGTCCATCTTGTTTAATGTATCATTTAAAGCTTGTGTTTCCTTATTTATTTTCATTTTGAATGATCTGTCCATTGGTGAAAGTGGACTGCTAAAATACCCTACTATGATTGTGTTACTGTCGATTTCCCCTTTTATGGCTGTTGGTATTTGCCTTATGTATTGAGGTGCTCCTATGTTGGGTGCATAAATATTTACAATTGTTACATCTTCTTCTTGGATTGATCCCTTGATCATTATGTAGTGACCTTCTTTGTCTCTTGTAATAGTCTTTGCTTTAAAGTCTATTTTATCTGATATGAGAATTGCTACTCCAGCTTTCCTTTGATTTCCATTTGCATGGAATATCTTTTTCCATCCCCTCACTTTCAGTCTGTATGTGTCCCTAGGTCTGAAGTGGGTCTCTTGTAGACAGCATATATATGGGTGTTGTTTTTGTATCCATTCAGCCAATCTATGTCTTTTGGTTGGAGCATTTAATCCATTTACATTTAAGGTAATTATCGATATATATATTCCTATTGCCATTTTCCTAATTGTTTTGGGTTTATTATTGTAGGTCTTTTCCTTCTCTTGTGTTTCCTGCCTAGAGAAGTTCCTTTAGCATTTGTGGTAAAGCTGGTTTGGTGGTGCTGAATTCTCTTAGCTTTTGTTTGTCTGTAAAGTTTTTAATTTCTCTGTGAAATCTGAATGAGATTTTTGCTGGGTAGAGTAATCTTTGTTGTTAGTTTTTCTCATTCATCACTTTGAATATGTCCTGCCACTCCCTTCTGTCTTGCAGAGTTTCTGCTGAAACATCAGCTGTTAACCTTATGGGGATTCCATTATGTTCCTTTTTTCCCCTGCTGCTTTTAATATTTGTTCTTTGTATTAAATTTTTGATACTTTGATTAATATGTGTCTTGGCGTGTTTCTCCAAGGATTTATCCTGTATGGGGCTCTCTGTGCTTCCTGGACTTGATTAACTATTTCCTTTCCCATATTAGGGAAGTTTTCAACTATAATCTCTTCAAATATTTTCTCAGTCCCTTTCTTTTTCTCTTCTTCTTCTGGGACCTCTGTAATTCGAATGTTGGTGTGTTTAATGTTGTCCCAGAGGTCTCTGAGACTGTCCTCAGTTCTTTTCAATTATTTTTTCTTTATTCTGCTCTGCAGTAGTTATTTCCAGTATTTTGTATTCCAGGTGATTTATCTGTTCTTCTGCCTCAGTTATTCTGCTATTGATCCCTTCTAGAGAATTTTTAATTTCATTTATTGTGTTGTTCATCACTGTTTGTTTGCTCTTTAGTTCTTCTAGGTCCTTGTTAAATGTCTCCTGTATTTTCTCCATTCTATTTCCAAGATTGTGGATCATGTTTACTATCATTATTCTGAATTATTTTTCTGGTAGACTGCCTATTTCCTCTTCATTTTTTAAGTCTGGTGGGTTTTTGCCTTGCTCCTTCATCTGCTGTGTGTTTGTCTGTCTTCTCCTTTTGCTTAACTTACTGTGTTTGGGGTCTGCTTTTCACAGGCTGCAGGTTCTTAGTTCCCATTGTTTTTGGTGTCTGTTCCCAGTGGCTAAGTTTGGTTCATGGGTTGTGTAGGAATCCTGGTGGAGGGGACTAGTGCCTGTGTTCTGGTGGATGAGGCTGGATCTTGTCTTTCTGGTGTGAAGGTCCAAGTCAGGTGGTGTTTTGGGGTGTCTGTGGCCTTGTTATGATTTTAAGCAGCCTCTCTGATAGTAGATGGGGTTGTGTTCCTGTCTTGCTAGTAGTTTGGCATAGGGTGTCCAGCACTGTAGCTTGCTAGTCGTTGAATGGAGCTGGGTCTTGGCATCTGGAGATTCTCACCGTTTGATATTATGTGGAGCTGGGAGTTCTCTTGTGGACCAGTGTTGTGAAGTTGGCTCTGCCACCTCAGTTGCACAGCCCTGACACCTGGTTGGAGCACCAAGAGCCTGTCCGTCACATGGCTCAGAATAAAAAGGAGGAAAAACTAAATAAAGAAAGAAGAAGATAAAATAAAGTAAAATAAAGTTATTAAAATAAAAATTAAAAAATAATTATTAAGAAAATCATTTTTAAAGTAATAAAAAAAAAACAAGCAAAAAGAACAGACAGACAGAACCCTAGGAGAAATGGTAAAAGCAAAACTATACAGATAAAATCACACACAGAAGCATACACATACACACTCACAAAAAGAGAAAAAGGGGGAAAAATATATATATATCATTTCTCCCAAAGTCCACCTCCTCCTTTTGGGATGATTTGTGTCTATTCAGGTATTCCACAGATGCAGGTACATCAAGTTCATTGTGGAGATCTCATTCTCTGCTCCTGAGGCTGCTGGGAGAGATTTCCCTTTCTCTTCTTTGTTCACACAGCTCCCGGGGTTCAGCTTTGGATTTAGACCCGCCTCTGTGTGTAGGTAGCCTGAGGGCGTCAGTTCTTCGCTCAGACAGGACGGGGTTAAAGGAGCCGCTTATTCGGGGGCTCTGGCTCACTCAGGCCGTGGGGAGGGAGGGTTACAGATGCAGGACGAACCTGCGGCGGCGTGACGTTGCACCAGCCTGAGGCGCACCGTGCCTTCTCCCGGGGAAATTGTCCCTGGATCCCAGTACCCTGGCAGTGGCGGGCTGCACAGGCTCCCTGGAAGGGGGGGGTGGATAGTGACCTGTGCTCGCACACAGGCTTCTTGGTGGTGGCAGCAGCAGCCTTAGCGTCTTATGCCCATCTCTGTGGTCCGCGCTGATAGCCACGGCTCGTGCCGTCTCTGGAGCTCCTTTAGGCAGTACTCTGAATCCCCTCTCCTCGCGCACCAGGAAACAAAGAGGCAAAAAGTCTCTTGTCTCATCGGCAGGTCCAGACTTTTCCCCGGACTCCCTCCTGGCTAGCCGTGGTGCACTATCCCCTTCAGGCTGTGTTTACGCCGCCAACCCCAGTCCTCTCCCAGTGCTCCGACCGAAGTGCGAGCCTCAACTCCCAGCCCCGCCTGCCCCGGCGGGTGAGCAGACAAGCTTCTTGGACTAGTGAGTGCCAGTCGGCACCGATCCTCTGTGCGGGAATCTCTCCACTTTGCCCTCCGCACCCCTGTTGCTGTGCTCTCCTCCGCGACTCTGAAGCTTCCCCCCTCTGCCACCCGCAGTCTCCGCCCGCGAAGCGGCTTCCTAGTGTGTGGAAACCTTTCCTCCTTCACAGCTCCCTCCCACTGGTGCAGGTCCCGTCCCTATTCTTTTTTCTCTGTTTATTCTTTTTTCTTTTGCCCTACCCAGGTACGTGGGGGAGTTTCTTGCCTTTTGGGAGGTCTGAGGTCTTCTGCCAGTGTTCAGTGGGTGTTCTATAGGAGCAGTTCCACGTGTAGATGTATTTCTGGTGTATCTGTGGGGAGGAAGGTGATCTCCGCGTCTTACTCTTCCGTCATCTTGAAGCTCGTCCACCTCAGAATATTTCGTGCAGTAAGGACAAATTGGAGGTTAAGCCGTTTAACATTAGAAAACAAAGGAGAGCTGGGTCATCTCTTGGCCTCTGAGCAGGGTGGGAGCAAGGACCGGAAGCAGGAAGCAGCACGGTTGTTGGCATAATGGACGGGGCACGTGGTTCAGGCTGAAGGGGGGCAGGAGGAAACTGAGTGAAATAAGATGAGGCTGGAGGGGTTGCAGGGCCAGGTCCCCCAAATTCTTTTTTTATTGAAGTCTAGTTGATTTACCGTGTTGTGTTAATTTCTGCTGTACAGCACAGTTTTTCAGTTATACACGTATATACATTCTTTTTCATATTCTTTTCCATGATGGTTTATCACAGGAGATTGGATATAGTTCCCTGTGCTCTACGGTAGGACCTTGTTGTTTAGCCATTTTCTATATACTAGTTTGCAGCTGTCAATATTTTATTTTTTTTGCAGTACACGGGCCTCTCACTGTTGTGGCCTCTCACGTTGTGGAGCACAGGCTCCAGACGCACAGGTCCAGCGGCCATGGCTCACGGGCCCAGCCGCTCCGCGGCATGTGGGATCTTCCTGGACCGGGGCACGAACCCATGTCCCCTGCATCGGCAGGAGGACTCTCAACCACTGCGCCACCAGGGAAGCCCGCAGCTGCCAATTTTTATAAACCCAGTTAAAGGGTTTGGATTTTATTCTGAAGATGCTAGGGGTCCACAGAAGGGTTTTCAACATGATATAACTCGGCTTTACATTTTAGAAACATTACTTTGGCTGCTGTAAGGAGAGTGGATTGCTTAGGGAAAGCTGAGGGTCAGAGAGAGCAAACTGGGAGGTGGTTCAGTTACTGGGCAGATGGAAGGTGAGGTAGGTCTGTACGATAGGAGGCATTGAGAAGATGTGGAGTATGGGGCCTGGTGATGGATGGAGTGTGGAGGGGTATGAGGACAGGGTTCTGTCTTGGGTTACAGGGTAGATGGTAGTGGCATCTCCTGAGGTAAGAAAGAACACTTTGTAACTGGCATTTTAAGTAAGCAGAGATAATGAGACGCAATCATGAAAGCAACTTTGCTTTCCTACCTCTAACTATATACCTTTAAATCTGCTGAGGGGGTGAAAACTTCTGCAGGTCTCATGGCTTTTGTGCTCTCTTCATTGATACCAGGTCCTACTCACTTTCAGTCCCAAACACAGCCTCAGTGAACAAGGAGAGTGTCCCGTCTGATATATTAACAAGCACCTTGATCCTCATTTTTCATTTTTTAAATTTTTAATTTTTTAAATTGAAGTATAGTTGATTTACAATGTTGTGGTAATTTCTGCTGTACAGCAAAGTGATTCAGTTATTCACACATATATATACATACATTCTTTTTCATATTCTTTTCCATTATGGTTTATCACAGGATATTGAATATAGATCCTTGTGCTCTACAGTAGGATCTTATTGTTTATCCATTCTCTATAAAAGAGTGTGCATCTGCTAACCCCAAACTCCCAATCCTTCCCTCCCCCATACGCCCTCCCACTTGGAAACCACAAGTCTGTTCTCTATGTGTATGAGTCTGTTTCTTTTTCATAAATAAGTTCATTTGTGTCATATTTTAGATTCCACACATAAGCGATATCATGATATTTGTCTTTCTCTGTCTGACTCACTTCACTTAGTATGATCATCACTAGGGTCCATCCATGTTGCTGCAAATGGCATTATTTCATTCTTTTTTATGGCTGAGTAATATTCCATTGTATATATGTACCACATCTTCTTTATCCATTCCTCTGTCATTGGGCATTTAGATTGTTTCCACATCTTGGCTGTTGTAAATAGTGCTGCTGTGAACATGTATCTTTTCAAATTACAGTTTTGCTTGATCCTCATTTAATGTGGGGTCCCCACCTCTGCCCAGGGAGGGGCCCTGCGGGTGGATGCTGGCCCTCAGGGAAGAGCTGTGTTCGGCCTCACAGTTGCCAGTTCCTGTCCTCACTAACTTCCCAGCTGCTGTGTCTGCTCCCACCAGTGATGATGTAGGGGTAGAGGCAAGTCAGGAATGGGGACATCCTTCGTGGACTTATGCTGTGTGGAGCTGGCTCTGTTCTCTGGCCCAGCAGGTGTTCTCATAGGCATGTCTGTGGATTCTTTGGGGACTCCTTGTTGGGCTCGTCTTTCCTGGGAGATGCTTATCTATCAAGAGGATGCGCTGGGAATTCCCTGGCATCCCAATGGTTAGGACTCAGCTCTTTCACTTCCAAGGCCCGAGTTTGGTCTCTGGTTGGGAAACTAAGATCCCACAAGCCTCATGGTACCTACAAAAAAAAATAAAAGAAGATGCACAACTCATTCCTCAGCTTCTTCCTGTGCATCCTTCTGTGTCTCCATGCTGAGCCCCCACCCAGGCCTCCATTTAGGATCAATTTTAGGACAAGCCAGGGTCAACATTTCTATCATGAGTTCATCTCGGCCCGCAGGCTTCCCTTGCTTTGATCTGCTCTGTGATCTGCAGTTACTTTCCAGACTCAGGACTGGATTCTGCCACCACAGTCAGCCTCAGGTTTCCCAGGCACGAGTCCGGCCAGGTTTGCTCTGTTCCCATCGGCAGGAAGCATGTGTCAAAGCCCGTTGGCTGTTGGGGCGAGTGGGTGGCCCCCCTCTATCCTCCCCTGTGCAGGTGGACACTGCTAGCTCCCAGTGACTGCCTCTAAAGGAATCTTTCTTCAATAAATAAACTTTTTATTTAAAAATTGGAGTATATTTGACTTCCCGTGTTGAGTTAGTTTCAGGTGGACAGCAAAGTGAGTCAGTTATGCATATACATATACCCACTCTTTTTTAGATTCTTTTCCCATATAGTTCATTACAGAGTATTGAGTAGAGTTCCCTGTGCTGTTCAGTACGTTCTTGTTGGTTACCTATTTTATATACAGTCATGTGTATATGTTAATCCCAAACTCCTGATTTATCCCTCCCTCCTTTCCCCTTTGGTAACCATAAGTTTGAAAAAATAAATTTCTTAATATTTATTCTTAGTTCTTTTCTATTTTCATTGACAACGAATTATGTAGCTTGGTCTCATCACCAAGTTTGAAATGGCACATTGAGGTCTGTATTACACCCTGATTTTGGAAGCTGATGTTTATTACATGTCAATATCAACTTTGAAAGCTCCACCTTTCAAAGTTGGCGGGATGGTTTCAATCTTTCCCACACACCTTCTGTGTTTGAGCTTAGAGCTGTACCGTAAAGTGGATAGGGAAGGCATTTTTGTCTCTATATTTCATATGAGGAGATTAAGTGACTGGACATGGTGCATAAGAAGAAATCAGCTAAGGGTCTGTGGACCAGACTGAGTCAGGAGAGCCAGGCTCAGCATCTACCCCAAGGCCATAGCAATAACCCAGACAGCAGTGCCTAAGGGGAGCCTTTCTTGATGCAACAGAGTCCCAGTGGCATGGATGTCACCCAAACTGGGGCTGAATGAGAAATAAACTTGAGACAAGAGCTCACCCAGACTGGGTCTTCAGATAGCAAGAGTCGAAATGAACTGCCTTAGGCTCCCGTGATCTGGGGGCAAGTCCCTCCATGTCCCTGGGCCTCAGTCTCCTTATCTGTTAAATGGAAGCACAAATATCTTCCTCGCAAGGTTGTCACAGGACTGGATGAGGTAGTGTCTATTAAATTCCCGAACACTCTTTGCCAGAGGAGAGGTGGTAAACAGTAGACACAGTCCTTAAGCTAAGGCTACAGTTGTCAAGTAGAGGGGTTCATGGTCCTCCACGCAGGTGGGGTCAGAAGAAGGAGAGGATTAGTAAGACCTTCCTCTAGAACTGGAAACAGAAAGTAAAAGTCCTTGGTGATTTTTCTTCTTTCTCTCTCCATTCCTTCCTTCCTTTCCTTTCTTTCTTTCTTCCTTCCTTCTTTCTTTCTTTCTTTCTTTCTTTCTTTCTTTCTTTCTTTCTTTCTTTCTTTCTTTCTTTCTTTCTTTCTTTTCTTTTCTTTCTTTCTTTCTTTCTTTCTTTCTTTCTTTCTTTCTTTCTTTCTTTCTTTCTTTCTTTCTTTCTTTCTTTCTTTCTTTCTTTCTTTCTTTCTTTTCCTCCTCCTTCCCCCTCTCTCTCTTTTCCTTCCTTTCTTTTTTTTAAATTGGAGTAGAGTTGATTTACAATGTCATGTTAGTTTCAAGCATACAACAAAGTGATTCAGTTATATATATGTACATATTCCTTTTCAGATTCTTTTCATTATAGGCTATTACAAGATATTGAATATAGTTTCCTGTGCTATAAGGTAGGTCCTTGTTGTTTATCTATTTTATAGATAGTGGTGTGAATCTGTGAATCCCATACTCTTAATTTATTTGGTGATTTTTCTAATTTCCTTACTCCTAGTACTTAGGATCCTGATTTGTTTTTGGAAACAGCAAGAGAACCAGGATCTGGAGAGACTTCCAGGCCAGTCCCAGTGGCTGGAGGATGATAACCATGGTGGACAGAGAGTAGAGCAATGCCAGTGACCAAGGGAGGAAGCAGGCCGCATTTCCAGGTCCAGTGAAGAGAAGACGGGGGTGCTCAGGGTGCAACCTTGGGAAGAGGGAACCCCTGGAGTCTGAGGAATCAGAAGGCCTGTGTGCAAGGCGGAACCACCCAAAGTCCTCTGCAAAGCTGCGGGGCGCAGAAGGTAAGCTCCTGGCCTGAGGAGCACACAGCAAAGACACCAGGGCCAATCCAAACGCTAGGGCACCCATTTTCTTTGCTTGAGTTGAATCTCAATTTAGTGAGATTGTAGGGCCGAGGGAGAGGACCAGGTGGAAACACAGAAAATCCTTCTGTAGGTGTTGACTTGTTTTGTCCTCAGGCTGTGCTTTAAAATAGAATACAGCAGGGACTTCCCTGGTGGTGCAGTGGTTAAGAATCCGCCTGCCAATGCAAGGGACACGGGTTCAAGCTCTGGTCCGGGGAGATCTCACATGTCGTGGAGCAACGAAGTCCATGTACCGCAACTACTGAGCCTGCGTGATGCAACTACTGAGCCTGCGTGATGCAACTACTGAAGTCCGTGTGCCTAGAGTCCATGCTCTGCAGCAAGAAAAGCCACTGCAATGAGAAGCCTGTGCACTGCAACAAAGAGTAGCCCCTGCTCGCCACAACTAGAGAAAGCCTGTGTGCAGTAAAGAAGACCCAACACAGCCAAAAAAAAAAAAAAAATAGAATACAGCAAAACCATGGAGACAATACAAAGATCAGTGGTTGCCAGGGTTTTTCTGGGAGGAGGGGTACTTTTGGGGGATGGCTAGGTGCAGAAGATTTTTAGGGCAGTGAAAATACTCTGTGTGGTAATGTAATGATGGATACATGTCACTATGTATTTGTCCAAACCCATAGAGTGTACAACACCAAGAGTGAACGCTAATTCTACTATGGACTTTGGGTGATGCTGATGTGTCAGTGTAGGTTCATCCATTGTAACAAACGTACCTCTTCAGTGGGGGATGTTTGTCATGGGGAAGGCTGTGTGTGTGTGTGGGGAGGGGCAATATAGGAAATATCTGTGCCTGCAGCTCAGTACTGCTCTGAAATTAAAACTGCTCGAGAGAATGAAGTCTTTATAAAAAATAGAATATACTGTGTGTTTAATCACACTATCATTCCTGTTCATCCCGGTTTGAGTAATGATTCTGCAGAGTACGAAGTGTCTTTTTCACTCCAGCCCTTGAGTTTCACTGCTGTTGGGTTTACCGTAACGGACAGGGTTGGGGTCTTTTCTGGCAGAGTGTTTGCTGGTGTGCATGTGTGTGTACATATGTGTGCACTTAGGATGAGACATCAGGCAGATGGGTGGATGGGGAGAAGTATAAAATGTGACAATCCCATATTTCAGCTTGTCTTTCTCTTCTAAAATGTATTTTTTGTTAGAAATAAGTGATAGAAGAATTCTACGCAATAGGAAAACACCGTCAGGGCATTTCCCCCATGGAAACTTGCTGAGATGGGTACCATGTTTGTATGAATGGAGTCCATTCTGCTTCCTGTAGAATGAAATTTATTTCTTTATGTGCTGGGATGGGAATGGGGCTCCCCTTATGGCAGCCTTTACCCTGCATATTGTGTCAAGCCTTTGTTTTTAGTACCTAGTAGGCATGGTCAAATGGACTGACTAATGGATGGTCTCTGTAATTGGGGTCTCAAACTTGATCATACTTCAGAATCACCTGGAGAGCTTGTTCAAACACAGATTGCTGAGCCCCAGGCCTAGAGGGTCTGATTCGGCATGCCCGGGAGGAGCCCAATTAATTTCCTCAGGTGATGTTGATGCTTCTGGTTCGATGACCACAGTTTGAGAACCACCGGGCCTGTGAATGGTTCTAATAAAATTTGATGTCATGTCTTTGAGGTACCAAAGCTGTCAACTAACCATTTACTCTTAGGGCTTTAGAATGTTGCATAGTCAAAAGGAAAGTGATGTGCAGCTTTATCAACCAGAGCGAGTTCCAGGAACCCCAAAGCAAAGCTCAGGGCAACCCTAGATTGGAGAAGAGAGTTTAGGCTTGAGGCAAAAGTGTGGTTTCCACACCCGGACCCAAATGCAGGCCTTCAGTAATTACTGAGGGTCAGAGCTGGGATGTGAATGCAGGCAGAGTCTGCATCATTAGATGGAGATTGCTGTTCTCATTGAATAGATGAGGAAATGGAGTTTCAGAGAGGTTAAGTGACTTGGTTACAGTCACACAGCAGGTAAGTGATGGGGTCAGAATTTAAACCCAGCCCCATGGGCCACAGAGCTGGGGCTGCTTCCCCTCCAGGGTGCTGCCCTTTAGGACACTTGCAACTGGTGAGGTCTACACACCGATGCTTGTGACAATTTCATCCTTGGAATAAGTGTAGCCCTTTCTCCGGTTGCCTCCTTGAGTGGCGTGGCCGTTGCTTGGATGCATAATTTCCACTTGAGTGTCAAAAAGCCTTTCATCTGATTTTTTTTTTTGTTGTTGTTGCTTATCTATTTTATTTTTTTTTTAACATCTTTATTGGGGTATAATTGCTTTACAATGGTGTGTTAGTTTCTGCTTTATAACAAAGTGAATCAGTCATACATAAACATATGTTCCCATATGTCTTCCCTCTTGCGTCTCCCTCCCTCCCACCCTCCCTATCCCACCCTTCCAGGCTGTCACAAAGCACCGAGCCAATATCCCTGTGCCATGCGGCTGCTTCCCACTAGCTAGCTACCTTACTACTTTTGTTAGTGTGTATATGTCCATGACTCTCTCTCGCTCTGTCACAGCTCACCCTTCCCCCTCCCCATAACCTCAAGTCCGTTCTCTAGGAGATCTGCGTCTTTATTCCTGCCTTACCCCTAGGTTCTTCATGACATTTTTTTTTCTTAGATTCCATATATATGTGTTAGCATACGGTATTTGTCTTTTTCTTTCTGACTTACTTCTCTCTGTATGACAGACTCTAGGTCTATCCACCTCATTACAAATCTTTCATCTGATTTTTGATTTCATCTTACACATGCACTCAAATCTCCATTATGGATGAAGGCAAAAAGTGAATGTTTGATTTGCTTAAAAATCGCCGAGACAGCTAGTGGTGGGTCTGGACATAAACTCAGCCTCCTCAACCCAGGGCTGGGCACTCTGTGCCTGATCATCTCCTGGAAACGGTCAGGGCATCTACCTCTCCCTTCCACATTCCCAAATGGGGAGTGGGAGAGGGGAAAGCCTATGGATGCACCGGTCATATTTTCACACTGTTTCTGCTAAAGGTCAAACCGGCACTGCTGCCTGGCCATTTCTGGCATCTCCAGTGAGTTATTTATCCTGTGTCTGTAGCATGCACACCATTTACACATGTGGAGATGCAATCTATTCATTTGAAGGATGGTGATGACCATGGCCGGTTTATTACTGTATAAAAAGCTCCAGGAAATACGGTGTTTTTCTCAAAATGCCAATATGAAAGTTGATATAAAGATTGGTGGTGTGTCAGCTTTAACATTACATAAAAATACATAGGCATTGTAAAAGTTAACAACCATGTTATTTATTATTATATTGCAGATCGGGGTTTTTAGGTTCGTATTGTCAGTGGTAACCTTTCCGCCTTCCCTTCAGTCTTGTCCCCAAATGTTTATACTAGGTTTTCATGTCTGTGTTTCCTTTTGTAACAACAGGGCTCACAGTGTCTTCCCTGAGTCCCAGTCAAATGCGTGTCACTCATCCATCTCTCTTGGAAAAAAAATTCTGGTCCCACTGGATTCATAATTCATGGGATTCTGCTGCATACTTTGCTATCTCTTCACTGCCATGTAAGTACAAACTGTACTTTTCTCGTTCTTGACATCTTCATAATAACATTTCTGGATTGCCATATCTGTCTTGCAAGATAGAAAAAGTTACATTCGGTTGAAATTTGAGCCACTGGATTAAGAAATGTCCATTACCTAACTCTACCAGGTTTACAAGGATGGAGATTCAAACTCTCCTCCCCGCATACGTATGAGGAAGATAATAGCACGTCTTTATTCTTTGCTCAGCACTGCTTTAAGGGAAAAAAATACCTCATCTTAATTGTTTGTTCTTCTCTACAAAAGATTCCTTATTGAACAGGGAACTAGTATCTTTAGCTGGCAGAAAACCACCTTGACAGCGCTTTTAAAGTGGGAAGAGAAAAGTGACATCCACATAATATGCGGAACTATTGACCGTGGAATAATGCTATTTTCTTTCTTTTAAAATTTTTTTTTCCCTTTGAAGACCTAAGAATTTCTTTGTTTAATTAAAAAAATTTTTTTATTTTATATTGGAATATAGTTGATGAACCATGTTGTGTTAGTTTCAAGTGTACGGCAAAGCGATACAGTCACACACACACACACACACACACACACACACATCTATTCTTTTTCAGAATCTTTTCCACTGTAGGTTATTACAAAATATTGAGTATAGTTCCCTGTGCTATACAGTAGGTCCTTGTTGGTTATCTATTTTATACATAGTATATATGTATATGTTAATCTCCAAATCCAAATTTATCTCTTCCCCCCCCCACCACTATCCCCTTTGGTAACTACAAGTTTGTTTTCTATGTCTGTGAGTCTATTTCTGTTTTGTAAATAAGTTCATTTGTATCATTTGATTTTAGATTCCACATATACGTGATATATCGTATGGTACTTGTCTTTCTCTGTCTGACTTACTTCGCTGAGTGTGATCATCTCTAGGTCCATGCATGTTGCTGCAAATGGCAGGATTTTGTTCCTTTTTACGGCTGAGTCATATTCCATTGTGTATATGGACCACATCTTCTTTATCCATCATCTGTCGATGGACATTTAGGTTGCTTCCGTCTTGACTATTGTAAACAAGGCAATGCTATTGTCTTTCTTGATGGGCTCAGATTAAACAGTACTCTACGTAGGGGACCCCAGTGTCAGTTGGGTAGGCAGCTCTGGGCTCACAGAGGAAAGAGCAACCTTGGGAGTCAGGAGCTGTGAGTTCTGTGCCAGGTTCTGCTCTGTTGTTTACTACCTAGGTAACCTCTCTGAACCTGTTTCCCCACCTGTGAAAGATGGCATGGAAGGGTACCCCTCAGTCCACCTCACGAGATAGGCGAAGATTTGGTACAAGAACCATGTGTGATTTTTTTCTTCGTGGAAGTGAAATCAGCTGACTCATGTTTCCTTGACTAAGTAGAACCACTTGTTCACTCATTTTAATCTCCTTGCTGAACTAAGACTTAAAGCTATGTCTAAAGGGTGCAGTCAGATGTGAGCACAGCGTAAATGCCATGCTGTGGGCACTCCATCCCTCATCACAGCACCAAGAGCCCTGCACCATCCATTTCTGCATCCTGCCTGTCTGTCTGCTCCATTGGACTGTGGGCACCTCATGCACAAGGACCATCGATTTATCCTCTGTCTTCATAGCACCTGTTATAGTGTTGGGCACATAGTAGGTTCTCAAGAACTTGGGGAAGAGGGAATAAAGGAATGAGTCACTCAGCAGTAGATTAAAAGGAAGTACTTTTAGGTCTCTGCCAACACGCCACAGTGACACTGCTCAAGACGGTTGAAAACCTGTGTAATACATGTGTTCCAGAAACCCCTTCTATTTAGTTGTCAGCTTGGTTAAAAGGCATTTGCCAGCCTTCAAGGCTATGTTCAATGACTGCATTTGAAACCTTGACCTTGGTCCTGTCTCAGGGACCATACAGCCACCCCCTAATACCACCAATAGTCTCAAGTCTGGAGATGGAAGAGCTCCAAGGTGGTCTTATGACAATAACAAAGGGATTTAACTTCTCTTGGCTTGAAAAAGTGACATGGACTCCTGGAGGGCAAAACGTATGTTTTATTTATCTCTATAGTCAAAACGTGAGTCATATGACTTGGCATATTTTTGATGTGTTTGTTGAATGAATAAATGAGCCTGTTGTTATTAACCATAACACTTTATGGATGGGAAACGCCACTTAATGAAGAAATGCTAGCATTTGGGAAAAAATAGGAGGCCCCTGTCTTTTCAAATTATCAAGGACTTTAAGATTAGTGGGTGGGAAAAGTAATATTTTTGTGAGAGTCTGCCATGTGACATACTCCTTATCTAGGGCATCAGACATATTATCTCATCTCATCTTTGCTTAAACTCTGCAGAAACGTTGTCCCCACTTTATGGATGAAGAATTAAAGCTCGGAGAAGTTGAACAATATGTCTAAGCCTACGCAGCTGGAGAGCAGTACAATTGGGATTGAAACCCTGAGCTGGTCTGAAACAAGAACCTGTGCCAGGATTCTCTCTCCCATTTTTTGGGTCTTAGACTCAGTGGCTGGAAATCCAGAGACCCGGTTAGCTTGAAGAAAGTAAGAATGCTGTTTGGCATTTAAACTCTGGCTCTGTTGGAGAGCTCGTTCAGCAGGACACCTTTGAATTCAAATTTGAATGCAATTTGTAGAAGGGTTTCCAGCATGGCGCAGGGAGTTGTCACTTCCACTGCTGTTCTCCAGCCTCGGGGGTTGTTGCCAGACTGAGATGATCTTTGAAAAAGAAAGATCAGAGGCACAAACTCTGAATTTCAGATATTGTTTCAGCTACCAGCATTTCCCGCATTTCACTACTGTATGTGCACTTGTCTTCCTCTGAAGACAGAATTCAGAAACTACTTGACCTTGGTGACCTGGTTGCCTATTTGGGTCGTGGGTGAGAACACAACTAGATGAAATTAGCATTGCAGGCACTTGACGGTTGCTTTTTTAATTAGACTGCTTTATTTAGCAGACACTCTTCACATCATCCTCCCTCCTGCATGTGCTGAAGAGGCAACTACTTGTGTATTGTGAATTGTGGAGTGCTGGGGTAGACCCCTCATCCCAGAATAGTTGTGGCTCATGGCTCAGCATCACAAGAAGGTATTGTCTCACGTGTCACTCGTCCAGAAAAAGATCAAAGTACAGTTTCTACCAAGTGCATAGTGCTCTTGCCCCATTGTAAAGTCAAAAAATTCTGAGTTCATCCGTCTTAAGTTGGGGATCAACTGTATTGTTCTCTGTTCTCATTGTTTAACAGCTGCTCTATTTCTCCTTGTCTCGGTAAAGTTGGTACAGTAACCCTGGTCTTTGCCTGTTGGTTTACTAGAAGGAGGAGCTCAGAGTGGCCAAACAGCCATCTCAAGTAAGTTCAGCGGAACAACTGTTGAGCCTCTGCGGTAAAAACATTACTGCCTTGGGTGCAAAGAACTCCAAACCAGCAGACTCCAAAGTGATGGAGGTGTGAAGAAAAATTCTGCAAGTTAGTTATAGAAGTAGCAGTGGGGGTGGCCACTCCTGCCTTCATGGCTTGCATCTCCCACCTTTACACTTTAGCTATCAGAGACAGAGTCCTTTAGTGGCTGCTGTATTTTATAGGATTTGCTTCCCAAATGTGCATAGTGGTGTGTCTGAGCTAGTGTCACAACTGAGTTTTTAACAGGCCATTACAATTTTCTAGAAGGTCCTCTGTTTCTACATAATGGGGAAAATGGAAGAATGGTGAATGCCAAGGGAACAAATCTATTGCCTTACTCATGCTTCTGAAATAAATTTCTTTGTGAGAAGCAATGTTATATAGAAGTGATAACATAGTGATAACAAAGGCATTCAGTTCGTTCACAGATGATAGTCCAGCAGAAGCATCAGGGCCAGAGAAGGCAAATCCAAATCCAGAGTCGGTCTATTCTAGTGAGGACATATTGCTGACCCTTCATGAGAAGGGGCCCAGTATAATCTGACGGCCACCAGGTGTCTGGTCATATTGTGAACATGGTTTCCATCTCTGATTTGGGCAGGTGGGGCATTTGGCAATCGTAGCAGCCAGCAGTGATCAATATTGTTGAATTGATGCATAACTTCAATCTATGTCCTGGATGCATGACTCAGAAATCCATTGAGCAAGCCCTGGGGTAGCTGGGGAAATAGGCTGCCTTGTCTAGAATGGATCAACTTCTTCACTACAAATAATAAATGCTGGAGAGGGTGTGGAGAAAAGGGAACCCTCCTACACTGTTGGTGGGAATGTAAATTGGTGCAGCCACTATAGAGAACAGTATGGAGGTTCCTTAAAAAACTAAAAATAGAGTTGACATATGATCCAGCAATCCCACTCCTGGGCATATATCTGGAGCAAAACATGGTTCAAAAGGATACATGTACCCCAAGTTTCACTGCAGTGCTGTTTACAATAGCCAAGACATGGAAGCAACCTAAATGTCCATTGACAGATGAATGGATAAAGAAGATGTGGTACATATATACAATGGAATATTACTCAGCCACAAAAAAGAATGAAATAATGTTATTTGCAGTAACATGGATGGACCTAGAGATTATCATACTAAGTGAAGTAAGTCAGACAGAGAAAGACAAATATCATATAATATCGTTTATATGTGGAATCTCAAATATGATACAAAAGAACTTATATACAAAACAGAAACAGACTCACAGACTTAGAGAATGAATTTATGGTTACCAAAGTGGAAGGGTAGCTGGGAGGGATAGATTGGGAGTTTGGGATTGACATAGTACACTCTGCTATATTTAAAATAGATAACCAACAAGGACCTACTCTATAGCACAGGGAACTCTGCTCAATATTCTGTAATAACCTAAATGGGAAAATAATTTGAAAAAGAAATGTGTATGTATAACTGAAGCACTTTGCTATGCACCTGAAACTAATGCAAGATTGTTAATCAGTTGTACTCCAATGTAAAATAAAAATTAAAAACAAAAGAAAGCAGAAACAGAATGGAAATGGGGACAGTGCATGAATTCTGCTGAAGCTGGTATTTCAAGCCTTCATTCTGCACTGAGCCTTTCTTCTCTGGGGATGTCAGTCTTCCCCTGTACGGGCACCCTGCAATGTCCCCACCTTGGCCTTTCACTCATGAGGGAAGGCGGTTATTCTTAAGTTCCATTCCCACAGCCTTGCATTGCCTCCAGACTCACGACCATGGGCAGAACTCTGCAGATTCTGGGGAGATGGGCAAAAGCAGTAGCTGTTGATGATCTCAGCTGCCGTCACTAAAGGCACGATTCCTGGGAGAGATTCGTGGCTCACTGCAGAGCCTCCTGCTTGCTGCCTGCCCAAGGCCTCATGCCTACTTGCTGCTGTTGCAATGATAGTTTCTGCTTCTTACCACTTACCAAATCTTTCAGGAGGGCTTCTCACTGGATGATTCAAAAAAGAAACCACCCTAGCAAAAGAGCCTGGGAAATATGGTTTCTGGCCTTCTGCACCTGTGCCACATGAGAGAACTTAGGCTAGTAGAGTTGGTGACAGTCTCCCACTCGAAGGACCCGGCAAGGCGCACACTTGCTGAGAAAGTGAGGTGGTAACAGAGGAAAGAAGGAACATTCCTGCGAATGAGCTATTTGGAAGGTTAGAAAGGAGATAAAGGAAATACCTTGAATGGAGAAAAATTCTTATCACAGCAAACAGTTTCATCATTGTTCTTGGTTGAAAAGACAGTTTCCAAAGACAGAAAAATGATATAGTTTTGGTCCCATAGTAGTAGCTTATATCTTGGTGGAGACCAGTTCCTAAAAATTAATAAATTTCCAAAGATTTCTTGAAAGCTGTTGAGGGAAACAATTCTCTATGGGATTTGCTCAAGTTGGTTTTGTTTATAGAAAGGCTGAAGTCTTTCTCTCCCTGATGGATTCTCTCTTTGGTATGAAATGTATTCCAGGGGAAGCCAAGAAAGCAAGAGAGCCAAGCAGTGAGTGGGACACATGTGTTTGTTAAGAGGTTTTGACAAAGCATCCAGAAGGGGCATCTGTTATTAACAGTGGGAGCTAAATTTCACTCTTTTGTTTCTCTTCGTGCATGCAGAGAAATGTGCCCACACGTCCCCTTTGGTATGATCGCAGAGATATGAGCTCTCTGGGAAAGAAGAAGGATTTCACATTTGAAATATGTGTACTTTCTTGGCATCCATACCCAGGACGTCTGAAGAATGAATAATGCATACATGATTATTATTTTAACCCTCAATATCGTACCAACTGGGAGAGTGTTGGCATGTTAACAGCTTCTAGAATAACAGGGAACAAAGATTCTGCTTCAGCCATCAGAAGCAAACTCAACTCTACCGGCAAGGAGCACTGATGCCCAGGGAAACTCCAATCTACCTTCATGTGCAGAAATCAAAGACCCCAAGATGACGTAGAAAAAAAATAGTGGACTCGTGTCAAGACTTTTTTTTTAAGGAACTAAGATAAGTTCAGTGGGAGCTTTTCACCAAAGAAGGTGACCCTAGAGTGGCAGAGTTGGAGGGAGAGCCTGAATTATAGGGGGGGTGGTATCAGGCAGCCACAATGGTGGGCAGGAAGATGGCACTGGGGGTTGAAGAGGGTGGAAAGTGAAAGCTGCAAGGCAAGGTCCAAGCAGTGGGCTGGGGCAAGAGGTTCAGATCTATGCTGTGGACAGCCGTAGGGGGCTGGGCTGGCTTTTCCAGCTTGTGTGGCTGGAGGCTGAGGTGGCACATCAAGGCCACAGTCCCATGCTTGGGAGTCCCCGGAGAGCAGGTTATGCCCAGGAACTGACCCACTGCGGGGGGTGGCACCAGCGACGGGGCCCCTCTGTAGCATCTCTTCTTTGTAACTGACCTTCTAGGACCACCTCCTCTGAGGGTGACGTGTGTGAGCTGGGCTTCAGTTTTGTGGATGTGGGGACTCCGTGTTCTTGGCCTCCCACACACTTGCCTTTGCTCACCTCTCCTGGGGCAGTCCTGCCGTTTTATATGATGTTACTCCGGCTGGAGTCCATCACCCAAGAAGAACATCCTGTTGAAGTGTGTGACTGTGTAAACGGGGGTGGCTTCAGTTACAAGTGACAGAAACTCAACTCAAGCTCGCTTGAGTTGCTTTTTAAAAATGAATTTTATTGCCTTGTAGAACTAAAAAGTACAGAGGTAAATCTAGGTTCAATAACATCAGAAGATGCTTTCTGAACGTGGAATTGGGGGTAGGTGGGTGAAACAGCTTGGGGGTAGTCAAAAGGTACAAACTTCCACTTATAAATAAGCCATGAGGGTGTCGTGTACAGCATGGTAACTATAGTTAATAATATCGTATGGTATATTCGACAGTTGCAAAGAAAATGCAAGAAACAAAAAATCACACATCAGAGGACAGAGAATCAAATGATGTCATGACCCACGGGGACGCCAATGCCCTCTTTCATTCATCTCTGATCATCTCTGACTTGGTATCATACTCAGGCAGGTTTCCTCTCTGTGTCTGTGGGCTTACAGTTTCATGAACTCAGGTCCAGAAGTAAAATAAGTTCCCTGTTTCTAAGTCCTGAGAGTGAGCCTTTTTGGACCAGGATGGAACCCGTAAGCATCCCTGGTCTAATCTCTGTGGCTGGGGTTGAGGAGGTGGGGTTGTGTTCAGTGTTCTGATTGGCCAGACCTAGCTCGTGTGTCCACATCCAGAGACAAGGGGGGAATTATCGCACTTGAGCCACTTAAAACCGGGAGGTTTAGAGCTTGGAGGATTTCTCGAAGTAAATTAGGGTTCTGTTACTAGAAGAAGGGGAAGGAATAAAATATCCAATGCATATGGGGAGCAGCAGGAGATTAGATCAGTGAAGCTAGCTCATGAAGCATCTAGAATGGCAGGGGCAAGTCTCAATTATGGATATCATTTGATTGGAATGACTGCCTGAAACAGGTGTTGAGAAGGATTCTGAGGCTGCCTTGGTGTGCAGTAACTGGTAAGCAATGTCTATCACGGATGAAGAAGGGAGGGCTGGGGTAAGTGCCATGGATTAGCCAACCCTGATGGAGAAGATGACTTTATTTGGCCATGCGGATCATTAATGTCTTTAAAAAGAAAAAGATTTTCTCCTTTAAGAAAGAACATGAGGGGCTTCCCTGGTGGCACAGTGGTTGAGAGTCCGCCTGCCGATGCAGGGGACACGGGTTCGTGCCCTGGTCCAGTGAGATCCCACATGCTGCGGAGTGGCTGGGCCTGTGAGCCATGGCCGCTGAGCCTGCGCGTCCGGAGCCTGTGCTCCGCAACGGGAGAGGCCACAACAGTGAGAGGCCCGCGTACCGCAAAAAAAATAATAATAATATAAAAATAAAGAACATGAGACGGGATATAATTTTTCCTGCAGAAGATGAGCAATATATTCAAGCATCTCTTGTTCTAATGAAGGTCCCAGGGTATCCTGCTCCCATCTTTTTGTGTGTTTGTGAAAATCAAGGTAAAGCAGAGAGCTTGGCAAGTTGTTGAGATCTGGGTACAGGCTGCGGCCGCAATGCCTGGGGAGTGTTTGCATTCCTCTGCTTCAGGCACAGTTACGTTGTGAACGAGCCAGTTGTGTGGAAGACGTAAAGTGTTTCAGAGTGGATTTCTCGTCTTGACAAACTCCTCCACGAGTGGCCGGGGAGCACAGATCTTTTTAGCCGTGGAAGGAAATAGGCACGAACGTAGAGAGGTTGGGATGCTAACAGCCTGAGCCCCTCTGCCCTCTGCCCAGTACCATCAGCTTAATCTTCTGTGGCCCAGCGGCTGCCCTCCTGCAACTCTGGCCTTATTATACATGCTCCTGGGGCCCACTGTTCCCTGCTCCACAGCTTCTCCTCATGCATCTGACATTTCCTCATGAAGACATTTAACTTCACTTCTTATGACTGTCGCTCAGGAGCAAGTCAGTGTCCTCGGATGCCCAAGTGTCCGAGGGGCCCAGCGACATGTGGCCACAAGGGTTGGGGCTCAGAGAGATGTTTTCAGGGGTGCATTCTCTCTGGGACCCATTCAGCAACACCCTTGAGTGTCTGGACCAGGCATGAGGATACAGAAATAAACATCACCAGTCCCTGTCCTCCAAAAGCATCAAGTCTGTGAGCAAAGGCTGACCCCTGGAAGTCATAATACAGAACACTAAGTTCAAAAGGAAGGAATGGATCTGAAGAGGCTGCCTGAAGATGCAATAATGAATGTGGAATCCTACTTCCTGATGCTCTCACTCACCCTATTGTAAAGAACAAATCTGACTCCATATTAGAGCTGTTTCTTTTACTTTAACCTTTGTATTAATACCTATTGCTTTTGCTTCAAGAATGTTGCCTCTAGCCTGAAGTATACAGGATAACCCATTCTCAAGGCTCTGACCTTTAAGAGTATAACACTTTTCCATTCCTAGAGAGATAAAAAGTTGCAGAACAGGGAATAACATTTGTCTTGTTGCAGGTTTACAGGAACATTGTGACCTGACCTGCATGAATAGCTGCAAGAACAAAGGATTCTGACACCAAGAAGTTTGCCACAAACGGCCACGCCCCTCCCTCACCTGGCCTTTAAAAATGCTTTGCTGAAACCTTTTGGGGAGTTTGGGGTTTTTGGGGCATGAGCCCCCGGGCTCCTTGCATGGTCCTGCAATAAACCTTTCTCTGCTCCAAACTCTGACGTTTTGGTATTGTTTTGTCTCACTGTACGCTGGGTGCACAAACTTGCATTATAACACTATGGAGTTGGCAGGTCCCTGTGTTTATTTCCCCCATTTTATAGATGGGGAAACCAAAGTTTAGGTTGCATAGCCTTTCATTCATTCATTTACCTTTTTCTAGTACCTACTATGTGTCATCACCTATGCTGGAGATACAGAGATGAGTTGTCCCTCCCAGTCCTGGTTGAGATGCTCACATCTACCCCTCAAGAGACACCACTCAGTAAGTGGACCTGGGAGGCCGAGCAGGTACACGTCATGCAGCGTAATCTCAGATATGGCATTCCTACAATGATCTACTCCCCAGAACAACCCCGGAGGTTTTGCTGCAGGATGTTTCTCTCAGTTCTCTGAAGCTTTGTCCTGATGGACAGGGGTTCCTGGCTATACAAAGGCAGGTCCATCCTACGGCTGAGACCATCTTTTGTGAACCAAGAAAGTTGACTCCCTAAAGTTTTATCCTTTCCAATGGTTATTGACATATCCTGGAAGAATTTTTCAAGAAAGTTCTCTAAACACCAGACTTCAGAGTTATGTTTACAAAGCCATCTATTATGTCTACAAAGAAGCCCTGGAGGCAGAAGTCTTTGGGCGGTGCAGGTGCTGCGTGAACCCCGGTGGGGTCATCAGCACCCTTCTCTCGTAAGGGAAGAAATGGCAGGGTGAAGGGCTCCTCAGGACACCCGGGAACCCGGGAAAGCCCTGGGCCCCTGCCACCTCCCTTTTCCTGGAATGAACACAGTGGAAGTGCCTCTGCTCTGCTTCCAGCTCATGCGAGGCTATTAGAAATGATATTCAGGTTATTTTTCTGAAATCACCTACTACAAAGGTTACACCAATGATTTGGTTCAGGCACGTTTTGACCACCTTCCGAAAAGCTGTTTATAAGGATATGGTTAAGCTGACACAGAGAACATTCTTAGTTTGTTCCTTCAACTTTAAGCTGTCCTCCTCGTTAGAGGCAGGAGAGAGTGGGGAATCTTGTTAGTACCCTTTTCCGTGAGTTCTGCCAGTTTACACAACAGCACGGAACCCCCATCTCACGGTGCTGAGCAGACCATCAGGCTGGACCACAGAAAGCACTGTGGGCAGCCTGTGACCCGTGACTGACAAATCATCAGTCTAGGGAGGGTGGGACCGTGCTGTCCTGGACGTGGCTGAAGCAGGAGGACCCACCACATGGCCGGCGCTGTGCTTTGCCATTTTCACGTGCTTCTTCTCCCCTTGGGGGCTTGAGGAAGATTTGGGAGGCAGAAAAATGAAACATAGGGCTGGATAGAGTTGGAGTGGGGTTACATCTCCTGTGTTATTCCGAGCCTAATAAATCTACCTCAGGACTCAGGGAAAGCAAAGAACCCTTCCCACAAACCTAAGCGATCCTTGCTTTCTCTGAAAGAACACACTGTCTGGGAATATTTAGGGTCAGTTATGCCGAGTCCACTTAGGTTTCTTTAAAAAAATTATTCAACCTCTCACATGAGACTGTGACAAAAGATGAGGAGGGGTTGGTTAATTTTATCCTATAGTTTTCAACTAATAGAGAGCAAATCCACTTTTAGATATAAAATTGCAATCTTCTAGACTCCAGGCTTGTGGCTGAAGTGTCATACACTCTTGCCTTAGGAAGGAGCTGTTTATTTCCAGAGTCCCCCACTGTGAAGGGCCACGTGTGAGAGTGAATACATGAGAACCAGACAGTTTGCAGATATTGAAACCCGCACCCCCAGGTGGCAGAAGTTAACTGTTTGCTCCCCACAAGCATGTAGACCCCAGACCTGTTGGAACCAGAAGGCTGATGATGCTGGCTCCCAATTACCTCACCACCAACCGATCAGAAGAATGTCCACGAGCTGGTCGCACTCTCCTCTTTGAGCCATCACTAGCCCCTCCAGGTTGGGACACACAGTTTTGAGGGCATTAGCCTGCAGTGGCCCCCTTTCCCTGGCAAAGCAATAAAGCTATTCTTTTCTACTACACCGAAAACTCTGTCTCTGAGATTTAATTTGGTGTCGTTGTACAGAGGCCGGATTTGGCTTCACTGTTGACTGACCTGCACATCAAGAGATTCTTCAGAGTTTCAGGGTCTCGGAAACCTAGGAAGACAATGAAAGGGGTTCAGCATAATATACTCTTCTTTGAAAACCATGGAAGTGCTGTGCTTTTAGCCCCTGACATGTCTCTCCTTTCTCCCGCTGGGTCCTGGTTTCTGTGATGTGTGCATTGAGTCTCTCACTGTTTTTTCTGGACCTGGACCACCTTGGATGTGAGCACCAGGTCCATAAGAGGTGGCATGAGATTCATTAAGAATGATGTGGGAATTTCCTCTCTCTTTAAAATCGACAGGTGGAGTCTGGGCTTTCTCTCTCCTCTGGGTGGGCTCTTTATCCCCATGCCTGACCTGGTCCCTGAGAGCCAAGCTTTCCTTCTGAGGGTTGTTAGCTATCACCTGGCTGAACATGTTTTCCTCAACCCCTTAGGCAAAGAGACCACCTCTGCCTGGTGACCTGAACTAAAAGCTGAACATTTCTGTGTTCAGATAAACCCTCTTCTGGGGAATGAGCTGGTGTGAACAAATAGAAAAGAGGACAGGAGAGATACTTGGGTTTTTTCCTTCCTACTGAGGGACACTGAGTGAGGCACTTAACTTCCCCAAGTCTCCATGCCCTCCAGCAAAACCCTGGAGAATGTGAGGGTGCTAAGGATGCCCTTCTGTCCTTCTGTCCTGGAAGGTGAGCTGCAGGGTCTCTTGAGCTGATGGGACCCTCTGGGGCAGACTAAACTGACTGTAGTTTTCCCTTTTGTAACCACTTGTTTCATGTCATTTTAACAGAAGCTCTACTTTTTTTTAAAGGATGCTTTTTCATGCTGCAATTTGTCTTGTGATTCTTTCCTTATTATTTCCTCCTCCTGCTATTTAGTGCTGGCTTTCCACAGGTGTCCCTGGACCTCACCGTCATCCATCAGAGTGATTTCCTCCAAATCTGTCCCCCACAGGTGCTCCCTGGAGGTTCCCCTTTTGTCCTGATACAACGAGATGATTTTAACAGCCACATTCCCACTGTTAAATCACGTGGAGGAGATGGAACCTTCCGACTGACTCTCTTTTTTCCTTTCTCCGATGCCATTACACGGTGCCTTTGATACGATCTGCTTCGACACATGCCACAAAACATGAAAAGATCACAATGCCTCTTTCTGTGGAAAGTTAAACAAGCGGCTTCCAAGTTTTGATGCCACTTTTCTTCCACAAAAACTACCCAGAGAGTGGTTGATTTGTCTTCTCTTGGGGCAGCTCTAAAAAGAGAGAGGAGATAAAATTGTGATGTTGAGTGCTTCCCTTGTCCTTGGCTTTCTACCAGCTGCAGAAAGAACAGGGAACCTTGCCTTGAGAACTCTCAGCATAAAAGAAGACGGATGTAATGTTTCCAGGGGAGGTTGGAGAAGTGACTGCCCTGGCTTGCGGTGCTTTCTGCACCTGCACACTTTGTAAGTTGCCCCTTTTGAATCACAGCCTCTGGAAGTGTCTTCTCTTTCTTCCCACTCATTTCTTGGGAGCAAAAGTTCATCGATGCTAATCAAATATTAGTTTTTTTTTTTTTTAAGAAGATGTTGGGGGTAGGAGTTTATTAATTAATTAATTTATTTTTGGCTGTGTTGGGTCTTCGTCTCTGTGCGAGGGCCCTCTCCAGCCGCGGCAAGCGGGGGCCACTCCTCATCGCGGTACGCGGGCCCTCCACTATGGCGGCCTCTCTTGTTGCGGAGCACAGGCTCCAGACGCGCAGGCTCAGCAGCCGTGGCCCACGGGCCCAGCCGCTCCGCGGCATGTGGGATCCTCCCAGACCAGGGCTCGAACCCGTGTTCCCTGCATTAGCAGGCAGACTCCCAACCACTGCGCCACCAGGGAAGCCCCAAATATTAGTTTTGATAACGATGAAATGGATGATAGTAATAGCTACTATTTGTCAATATAGAGTATGCATTAGGTGCACTACGTGCACTGTTGTGTTTAGTAATCGCCTTGGTCCTGCTAGAGAGAAGTGGTCTCCATTGTATAGACAGGGAAAGCAGAGCTCAGAGCAATTAAACTACCTGTCAGTAGGACTGAGCTAGAAATAAATGCCAAAGTGAGAATTCACACCCAGGGCTTTTCCAACTTCAAACTCTGTGCCCTTTAAATTTCACTTTGATTGTAGGTCTTTTCTCTTTCTTTGGTCTCCCTTGTCAGGGTAGATAGTATTTCTTTGAGTTTCATTACAAGCAATGGGTAAGGGGTTTGAGCAGCAAAACTCTTTGAGAGGAACCTGGGAAGTTTGGGACCCACCCTCCAACACACACGCACACAGATGACACTGTTATCTGTTGATTTTATAGAAAAGTCGTTGATTTTATTTTCATTGTGACAGGTTCAAATAATGGAAAAGTGTAGAGAAAAAGAAATCACCCAGAGCTCTGGGGAGATTTTTTAAAAATACAGAGACGTGTGGCCCACGATGGAGACCTTGATTGAGGGCCCTGGGGTGAGGTCTTAGGGTCTATATTTTAAATAGTCTGTACAGGTGATTCTAATTCACAGCTTGAGCTAAAAAACCTGGGCCTGCTCTAGACTCAGATGAAGGATCGCAGTCATGGTTTGGCTACTGGCCTGCTGTGTGAGTCCAGATGGGTCATGCTCCTCTCTCTGATCCCTTCTAACTGGAGGACTCTCTCTCTCTCTCTTTTTTTTTTTGTTGCAATTTTCAATAAAAATTTATTTTTTAAGACAAAACTGTAGTGACAGAAAGAAGACTAGTGGCTGCCTAAGGTTAAGGACAAGAGTCGGTGATTGTCTGCAAAGAGGCTAGAGGGAACTTTTGAAGTGAAGAAAATGTTTTATATCTTGATTTTTTTTTTATTGAAGTGTAGTTGATTTACAATGTTGTGTTAGTTTCAGGTGTACAGCATGGTGACTCAGTTATATATATATATATATATGTGTATATATATATATATATATATATTCTTTTCCCTTAGAGGTTATTACAAACCACTGAGTACAGTTCTCTGTGCTATACAGTAGGACTCTCATTTTCTGAGTGGGAAATAGGGCTGCCAGTGGTGTGGAAAGAGAAGTAGTAGGAAAGTGTGGAAGGCTCCGAGAGCTTTGCTTGTTCACTCAATCCCTTGAGATCCGGTATCTGGAATCTGCAAAGTTTTATTTATTTCCATTTCCTGGTAATGGCATGATCTTCATTCTGAGATGCAGTGGGATGCAGTGAAAAGAATGTGACTGCAGGGTCAGGCCTATGTGGCCGGGAACTGAGCTCTTCCCTTAACTATAGTTGTGTCGGGACCCAATAGGAATCTCTGGCTTTATCATTAGATTTTGACATTTGGATCCAGCGCTTCCTGCAAAAGCATAGACCAAACGGGCCTGGTTCTTTGTAGGTATGCAATACTTTCTAGTTCCCTTTTTCTGTTACGGGTAAGATTTTTAGAGCCAGGTTGAAGCCTATACAGAGGGCATCACTTGAGATTTGCAAGGCTTGTACACAGAACTCCTTTCCTTGGTCTCTTCAGAACTCCTTTCCTTGGTCAAGGTGACAAAGTCTCCCTCAAGCAAACGCTCAATTCTGCCTGGACCCAAGGAGGGAAGAAGGCTTCCGAAAAATGTAAACACCAGGAGTAAAGCACCACTTTGGTCAAGTGGAGATGCCAGCTTTTCTGTCTTAAAGAGAAGGATTTATGCTGTGGCCATTCCAAGGAGACTTGCAAATGGTTATAAGTGGTGCAAATTATAGAAGTGACTCAAGGATACTTAGGTTATTTAATTTGATTGCTGCCCTGGAAAGATACCTCACTGACTGAAGTGTAACAGACAGGTAAACAGTGTCTGAGGAAGTTCCTTGACCTTGTCTGCCTGACTATTGATATGCATGAAAAAAAAAAACGAGGTATAAAAGAAAGACCGGGGGTGGGGTGGCAGGGGAGGACCTCCAGCCACTTGTGGTTATAGAGCAGCTGCCAGCCTCAGTCACATTTGAAATGAAGCTTTTCAAACTCCCCTCTCCTAGCTCACCTCTTTCTCATCAATCAGTGGCTGCAGATGATGGGGACATTTACAGGTCAGTCCATTTATCCTTGAGGCTGCCGACAGGACTGTTGCCCTGCAAAAGTCTCAGACAGATGGGTGACTGTCCTCCTTTGCAGAGCTTTCCTGAGAAATAAATCATCAGCATTCTCAGTAACCCATGCTGGTGTGGAGCGCCAGTAAGAAGGTCTCAAATTCACATAGCCTTCAAAGGGAGAGGAGTTAGGAGTCCAGCTGTGTTTGGTAACATGGATCATACATCTTAGAATAAAGGAAGCATGGAAATCAAACATGTAAGTGTCAGAAACAGCTCACTCAACACATTACCCTGTGACTGGGGCATTATTCCTGACAATACCAGCTAATGTTCCTGTAGAAAAGCATCTCTACTTTCAGGAGCTGCCTTTCAATTCTATGAAATGCTGCATTATGACACTCAAGGTGGAAGTCAATTATATAATTGGGACCTCAGTCTAAGACATGAAAAAATATTTTTTTCCTTATGCAGAGCTGGCCCTCAGTGTAGATCTATTTGGCACTGATCTCCTTGGGTGTGGTTTGAGGGGCTCCCCATTGGTTAACATTTTTTACAGCTTGTGAAATGGAGCAGGACCCTATGGTCCTTCCCCCACCCCATGTCCTCTGCCCGCCTTTTGTCTGTGGAAAAACTTTAGCCAAAGAATATGTTTAATCAGAGAAGTGAGAAAATACAGAAACAAAGGAAAAGAGTTAAAGGAGACCAAATAATAATGGTTTAGTCATTAAACATAGTCAAGGACCTTTAGTTCCTTCTCAAGGGCTATAGATAATATTCTGAACCATTTCCTGTGAGCTGTCTTATAGACACTGGAACCGCCAACAGGTGGAAGAAGTTAACTACTTCTTGGCTGATGACCAGATTGTAGACATGACCTAAGCTGCCACAATTCCGAGAATTGGCCTCAAGGACCTGGGAACAAACCGACCCTGGAACTGAAGATTAACTGTACCGAAAACAATCAAGATGACGTCAGTCAGACCACCGATGACCAATTTCAGGATGACAGTCAGAGCTGACTCTGCTGTTTCTGCATGTAGTCCCCTCCCTCCGCCTATAAAAGCTCTTGCACACTGTTTGTCAGTGTGTTATTTTTCCAAAATAAAGCAAACTTTCCTTTCCACTCTTTATTGGCTTTTGAGCAGCGAGCAGCCAGATCGCACTTTCGGTAACACCTGTACATTCTGAATTTCCCTAATGTCCCATATGGATGGCTGTCTCCCCTCTGTCTCTGCTCCCCCACAGGGAGGACTCGGGGATGACCCTTGGGAACTCTCTGTCCCTGGTGCCTGGCTTGATTCCATCTCCCAGACCAGACTGTCCCTTGATGATAGACTCACATTACTGATCCCGTATCATCAGGTACCCCCCCGGGACTTGGGGAAGACTTTATCTCCTCTGCTCCAGCACCTACTGACCCCATGAGTTAAGGAGCCCTTGGCTGTAAGTAAGAGGAGACAGAGACCCAAATTTGTTGTTATGATAAGAGCATCTATTATTACATATAACCAGAAGCTTAGTAGTGGGCAGCTCCACTATTCCTACAGTTAGAAGCTCAATGATGACATCAAGGGAAGTCTCCCCATTCTGTCATCCTCTTGTGCCACCTTTGCCCCCAGGATGGCTCCTTCTTGATCATATGATGGCCACTGTTTTCCAGGTATTACATTCAGACATAGGGATTCCCAGGGGCAGAAGATGCTATCTCTTCCAAGATTTCCTTCTTCCAATAGAAAGGACTGCTTTCCTGGGAACCCCCTAATGACTGCCCCTCATGTCTCACTAGCCAGCTGACCCACTGCTACCTACAAGCCACCACCAGGAAGGGGAAGGAGACCACCATGATTGGCACACCGTGGAGCTGACCTGGACCCACCTTCCTCTGAGGCACCCAACCCAGAGGAATCCTGTTAGAGAGGAGGATGAGACCATCAAGAGTTCCTACAAACTCTAGGTCCATCCATGTAGCTGCAAACGTCACTATTTCATTCTTTTTTTATGGCTGAGTAGTATTCCATTGTACAGTATATATGTACCACATCTTTATGCATTCTCCTGTCGATGGTCACTTAGGTTGCTTCCATGTCTTGGCTATTGTAAATAGTGCTGCTATGAACACTGGGGTGCATGTATCCTTTCAGATTATGGTTTTCTCCAGATATATGCCCAGGAGTGGGGTTGCTGGATCATGTGGTAATTCTATTTTTAGTTTTTTAAGGAACCTCCATACTGTACTCCATAGTGGCTGCACCAATTTATGTATTTTAGCATGATGTTAGTAACGTGATGTGAACAAAATAAATATAACTGTCCTCATCCGTTTCTTTCCTGAAATGTCACATCCACTATGGTTTTCACCTTTTCCCCTCTTTCATTCCCAGTTTCCTGGGAGATAGCCTGTTCCACATTTTTGTACAATTTCTTATTTAAATTTGATTCCATTATGATCCTTCCCTGAGATGCTGAACAATGGGCATTTCATTCAGATCACTGTCAAACTGAAAAACTATTGTTCCCATTTTATAGATGAAGAAATCAAAGCTGACATCAGAAAGCTCAATTAAGACAACACTCTCATTAGATGTGGTGAAAGGATCCACATGTCTCCAGTGACAAAGCCCACTGGCAAAGCGATTGGCATCCACCAAGCTGCTAATCCCCCGGGCTCAAGGAGCACATCTGAGCTGAAGAGGGAGCATGACACTGCTGTGGGATCCTGGCCCCTCTAGGAGTTCTGTTTCTGCTGATGCTGTGGCTGTGATGGTCGAGTATCTGCCTGTTCTCAAGCCTGTCACCACCTTGGCCCTGGCAACTGTCAATGTTTCTCTTTGCCCAGTACAATCACTGTCCTGTTGCTCCAGAACTTTTAGATTTGGCACTGTCTTACTTTTACAGCCCACCTTCTGGAAAGACTCATGTCACTGGAGCTCAATTCATTATTTTTTAACCACTTTTAAAAATTGAAGTATAGTTAATTTACAATGTTGTGTTAGTTTCAGCAAAGCGATTCAGTTTTATATATGTATATGTACATATATATATATATGTGTGTGTGTGTATTCTTTTTCAGATTCTTTTCCTTTATAGGTTATTACAAGATATTGAATATAGCTCTCTGTGTTATAAGTAGGTCCTTGTTGTTTATCTATTTTTAATATAGCAGTGTGTACATGTTAATCCCAAACTCCTAATTTATCTCTCCCCACTCCCTCTCCATCCTCTTTGGTAACCATAAGTTTGTTTTCTACGTTTATTCAGTTTTTTTTTGAATCTGGCAGAAAAAAAAATTGTGGGACAATATGCAATTGGAAGAAAATATATTTAAAAATTTTAAATTTAATTTTTTGCCATTTAAAGAAATTTTAATTTTCTATTGCAGTATAGTTGATTGACAATGTTACATTAGTTTCAGGTATACAGCAAAGTGATTCAGCTATACATACACATGTATGTATTCTTTTTCAGATTCTTTTCCCATCTAGGTCATTACAGTGTATTGAGCAGAGTTCCCTGTGGTATACAGTAGGTCTTTGTTGGTTATCTATTTTATATGTTGTAGTGTTTATCTCTCTTGTTCCCATCCTTTCTCCTTTGGCAACCATAAGTTTTTTTTCATGTCTATTCTTTTTTTTTTTTTTTTTTTTTTTTTTTGCGGTACGCGGGCCTCTCACTGTTGTGGCCTCTCCCGTTGCGGAGCACAGGCTCCGGACACGCAGGCTCAGCGGCCATGGCTCACGGGTCCAGCCGCTCCGTGGCATGTGGGATCTTCCTGGACCGGGGCACGAACCCGCGTCCCCTGCATCGGCAGGCGGACTCTCAACCACTACGCCACCAGGGAAGCCCTCTATTCATTTTTAACAGAAAATTTCCCTGATGCTAGTTTGCTGACCTTGACTTCCCTTTGGTCACTGCTTTTGGCCTGAGTACCCCACCATTGGGTACCACTGGACTGGATCCCAGTGAATGAATGAGAGTCAACTTTTCTAGAACCGTACGGGGCAAAGTGCTGGGGAGGAATAAGAATGGTCCCTGTCCTCAAAGGCTCATGGTCTTAAGGAGTGTGGAAGATGACATTATGGTTCAGCAAGTTTCATTCCCACCCGCCATGGGAGGAGTTCACCTGTCTCGCCATTGACGTTGGTCTTGGCTCTGTGACTTGTTTCAGCACGTAGAATGTGGGTAGGAGTGTCCAGTGCACCAATTCTGAGCCCAGACCTGGAGGGGCCCTGTGCATTTCTGCCTGTCCCCACACTCTCTGCCATCACCCAGAAAGGGCTGTGCCCCAGGAAGCCTGCTGGTCCCTGGAGGACGAGAGACACGTGAGCAGATCTCAACTGAACCTGTGGCCTGGCCAAACCAGCAGACCTGCACACACGAGTGAGAAATAATGCAGACTATTACTCCACTGAGATTTTGTGTTGTTTTGCAGCAAAAATTGGTACCTGGAGAGATGATAATGATGAGTATAATAATAGCAATAATGGGGGAGGCATGATGGCCGGAGTCTTTACCCAAGTGCAGCTGCAGCTGTGTGGGTGCCTGCACTGCATGGCCCACCCTGGCAGGGTGTGGGGTTTGCCCCCTGCCCACCCCCCACCCCCCTTGCTGTAGTTTGCTGGGATATTCTCCGAGAGACAGGACCCTCTCCTCCATGTCCATTGTTTAAATCTCCTCACTCATCCTGTGCAGTTAGGGCTTCCCTAGCAACTTCCAGGCAACTCAGGGATCTGCTAGGAACACTGCAGTTATTCAGGAAGGATTAACCAGCAGTGAGCCCTTAATCTTACATGTAATAATTATGTCAAAACTTAAATGATGACATTTTGTCCTTTAGATAGCATTGTGGGAGATCCGGAGATCTTTTATATATATATATTTTAAACACAGTTAAATTGTTAATGACTCCTTTACTGGATCTCAATTCTGAGATAACTGAGTTAGTGAAAACCCCTAGTGATTACAGAGAGAGCAAGACATCAATGGGGCAGGGCTGGCCTCCCAGACTGGTGACATCCTGAGGACCCACTGAGATAATGTGGTCCAAACCCAGCATTTGTGCATGTTTAAAATTGAGGTATAGTTGATTTACAGTGTTGTGTTAGTTTCAGGTATACAGCAAAGTGATTCATTAAATAAATGTATATACGTGTATATACATATATATATTCTTTTCCAGATTCTTTTCCATTATAGGTTATTACAAGATATTGAATACAGTTCCCTGTGCTATACAGTAGGTCTTTGCCATTCATCAATTTTATATATAGTAATGAGTGTCTTTTAATCCCAAACTTCTAATTTTTACCTCCCTCCCTTTTCCCCTTTGGTAATTATAAGTTTGTTTTCTTTGTCTGTGGATCTATTTCTATTGTGTTTGAAGTCGACAAAAGTGAAGGGACCTGCCCAAGGTCCCATAGCTGTTTGGCTGGTGCTGGGAACTAAGATTGATAGAGTATCTACCACGAGGTTGCTCCTCTGCCCCAGTTTTTTGTTATCACATTTTAATCCCTACAACATCCCTGTAAATATTACTGTACTTCCTACTACTGGTCTACAGTTGGAGAAACTGAGGCTCACAGAAAATAACTGTCGACCCCCCACCCTCATTACCCCCATCACCCTGCAGAGGAAGGGAGAATATTCTTCTCTTTCAAGTAGCTGCCGGCATGGAAAACTTCTTAGCTAATTTCATTAAGTTGAGGGTTTCAAATATCAAGAAAACCCATTACTGTACTTCCTACTACTGGTCTACAGTTGGAGAAACTGAGGCTCACAGAAAATAACTGTCGACCCCCCACCCTCATTACCCCCATCACCCTGCAGAGGAAGGGAGAATATTCTTCTCTTTCAAGTAGCTGCCGGCATTGAAAACTTCTTAGCTAATTTCATTAAGTTGAGGGTTTCAAATATCAAGAAAACCCGATAGCTTTTCTGCTCTGATTCCCATCCTGTGAGTCTGCTTCTTCTTTGTTTTATTCACTAGTTTGTTGTATTTTTTAGATTCCACATACAAGGGATAGCATACAGGATTTGTCTTTATCTGTCTGACTTAGTTCACTTAGCATAATGCCCTCCAAGTCCATCCACATTGCCGCAAATGGCAAAATTTCTTTTTACAGCTGAGTAGTATTCCATTGTATATATGTACCACATCTTCTTTATCCATTCATCTGTTGATGAACATTTAGGTTGTTTCCATGTCTTGGCTATTGTAAATAATGCTGCTGTGAATATTGGGGTGTATTTTTTCAAACTAGTGTTTTTGGCTTTTTTGGGGATATATACCCAGGAGTGAAATTGCTGAATCATACGGTAGTCTTAATTTTAGTTTTCTGAGAAACCCCCATGTTGTTTTCCATAGTGACTGCACCAATTTACATTCCCACTAACAGTGTACAAGTGCTCCCTTTTTTCCTTGCCAACATTTGTTATTAATGTTCTTTTTGATGACAGCCATTTTGACAGGTGTGAGGCGATATCTCATTGTGCTTTTGATGTGCATTCCCCTGATTATTAGTGATGTTGAGGACGTTTTCATGTGCCTGTTGGCCATCAGCATGTTCTCTTTGGAAAACTGTCTGTTCAGTTCTTCTGTCCGTTTTTCAATCAGGCTGTTTGTTATTTTGATGTTGAGTTGCATGAACTGTTTATATATATTGGATATTAACCCTTACTGGTCTTATCATTTACAAATATTTTCTCCCATTCAGTAAGTTGTCTGTTCATTTTGTTGATGGTTTCCTTTGCTGTGCAAAACTTTTCAGTTTCATTAGGTCCCATTTGTTTATCTTTGCTTTTATTTCCTTTGTTTTAGGATACAGACCACACACACACACACACACAAATAGTGCTGCTATTTATGTCAAAGAGTGATCTGCCTGTGCTTTACTCTAAGAGTTTTATAGTGTCTTGTCTTACCTGTAGGTCTTTATTTTATTTATTTATTTTTAAAAATTTTATTTATTTTTATTTTTGGCTGTGTTGGGTCTTTGTTGCTGTGTGCGGGCTTTCTCTAGTTGCGTTGAGTGGGGGCTACTCTTTGTTGTGGTGCATGGGCTTCTCATTGTGGTGGCTTCTCTTGTTGTGGAGCACGGGCTCTAGGCATGTGGGCTTCAGTAGTTGTGGTGCATGGGCTCGGTAGTTGTGGTTCACAGGCTCTAGAGTGCAGGCTCAATAGTTGTGGTGCACAGGCTTAGTTGCTCTGTGGCATGTGGGATCTTCCCTGACCAGGGCTCAAACCCGTGTCCCCTGCATTAGCAGGCAGATTCTTAACCACTGAAACACAAGGGAAGCCCCACATATAGGTCTTTAATCCATTTATTCACTCAGAACTCTGAGGGAACAGATTACTTTCAGAGAGTATTTTACTCACTCTAAGAGCAGGGCAACTAATATATAATGAAAATGGTAAGGACAAGAACAATACCAATAATAATACTGTGTGGGGTCATGAGGGGCAGGGTGGTCTCCCAATAGCCTTTGCCTCTGGAGTGGAAGCGTTATTGTTTCTGCAGAAAAAGCAAACCTGAGGTGGGGTGGGAAGTCAGGAAGGCACTTGGCTTTGTTCTAAATGGAGAATGCACCTTCTTTTCACTTGGTGTGGGTTTTTATCAGGTAAGTCTTCACAGAGCAATTTTACTGAACCACAGTCTTTCTGCTATATTGAGTGTCTCTTTCCTGAGATGATTATAAAGATCCCCAGTTTCCTCCAACATGCCATGACTTGAGTCATGCATTCCCGAGGGTGAGATTTCTGCTGAAATGTTACAAGGAAAAGAAATCAGGTTTCAAAAACTACCACGAGGTATATGGCATATACCCTGAGAAAACCATAATTCAAAAGAGTCATGTACCAAAATGTTCATTGCAGCTCTATTTACAATAGCCCAGAGATGGAAACAACCTAAGTGTCCATCATCTGATGAATGGATAAAGATGTAGCACATATATACAATGGAATATTACTCAGCCATAAAAAGAAACGAAATTGAGCTATTTGTAATGAGATGGATAGACCTAGAGTCTGTCATACAGAGTGAAGTAAGTCAGAAAGAGAGAGACAAATACCGTATGCTAACACATATATATGGAATTTAAGAAAAAAAATGTCATGAAGAACCTAGGGGTAAGACAGGAATAAAGACACAGACCTACTGGAGAACGGACTTGAGGATATGGGGAGGGGGAAGGGTAAGCTGTGACAAAGCGAGAGAGAGGCATGGGCATATATACACTACCAAACGAAAGGTAGATAGCTAGTGGGAAGCAGCCGCATAGCACAGGGTGATCAGCTCGGTGCTTTGTGATCGCCTGGAGGGGTGGGATAGGGAGGGTGGGAGGGAGGGAGATGCAAGAGGGAAGAGATATGGGAACATATGTATATATATATAACTGATTCATTTTGTTGTAGAGCAGAAACTAACACTCCATTGTAAAGCAATTATACTCTAATTAAAAAATAAAAAAACAAGTTAAAAAAAAACTACCACGAAACTAAATTAAAAGGCATATAAAATAATTTCTTCTCCTATTGGCTTTTGGAGTATCAATATGACACATCAGGTTCTAATCTCAGTTCTGCCATTTCTCATCGTTTGTTTCTATCCTAGTTTCTCTTTCTTTCATCCCTCCCTCCCTCTCTGCCTTCCTTATTTCCATTAAATTAGTAAGTATTTTTCTGAATAGTTGGGTAAAAAATGTATCCTCTCAAGAATGATTTGAAGTGGTAAAGATAATGACTTATTAAGAACTAAATCTTCAGGATGGACCTAGATTTTCTCATACTAAGTGAAGTAAGTCAGAACGAGCAAGACAAATACCATATGATATCACTTATATGTGGAACCTAAAATATGACACAAATGAACTTATCTATGAAGCAGAAACAGACTCAAAGACATAGAGAATAGACCTGTGGTTGCCAAGGGGGCGGGGAGGTGGGGAAGGATGGATTGGAGGTTTGGGATTAGCAGATGCAGACTATTATATAGAGAATGGATGAGCAACAAGGTCCTACTGTAGAGCACAGGGAACTCTATTAAGTATCCTGCGATAAACCATAATGGAAAAGTATATGAAAAGGAATGTATGTATATGTATAACTAAATCACTTTGCTGTACAGCAGAAACTAACACAACATTGTAAGTCAATTATACTTCAATAAAACAAATTTTAAAAGAAACTAAGTCTTCAATTTGTAGATGACACTTTTCAGCTCTTTTGACTCCATGTCAACCTTTTGGAGGAGGTAGGGGCCCTACTAGTATCGCCAGGTTACAGGGAAAGTATTTAAATGCCTCTGTTAAGATTCAGCTCACAGTGTGATTTGGTAAACGGTTGGGCCTAGGACCTGTATCTTGAGTCTGCCCAAGCCTGAGAAGGTCTATGAGAGTCTAGGGCTGATAATATCATGACTCCTGCAGCATAGGTCTGACCTTGAGACACCAGAGGTCGGCCTCCCATCCTGAGCCTGCTCCTGCGTCTTACCAGCTTGGTGACCTGGGGCAAATTCAAAGGCCGCTCTGGCCTCAGATTCAGCTTCTATGAGATTCGTACAGTTGTGTCAAGAACTGTGTGGTCAGAATAAGTGAAACCCTGAGAGAGGAGCCTGGTGCGTAGGCAAATCTCAAGCATGGCGTGGGTGACTTCAGTTATGACAATTGCCATCACTTCACTTTGCTAGGGAAACGGTCGTTCAGAGGCCTGAACGAAGACAGGCTAGAGTCAAAACTGTAAATATAAAGATTTTGAATATTATTGTTATTGGCAATACAATCGATTTCCTCGGAAATCTCTGGCTATATGATGCTTTAATAATTTTATGTATGCTATTTTCTTTTGTGCTAGTAGAACTAATAAGTCCTAAAAAAAGAAAAACCCACACAAAACAAAACATGTTTTCCTGCTGATAGTAGATAAGGGGGCCTAAAATCCAGAAAGGAATGATTTTGCCATGATTAAAAAAGGAAATGAATGAAAACGCCTCTCACTGTAGGATAAAATAGAAAATACATGTGCTTTATTTTCTTTCTTCCTGGCTTAAAATCCCCCCCCCCCATTTTAATTCCTTCTGACCTCAGGGGTAAGTACCAGTATCCACCAGGTTGACATGGACAGAAATCTTTAGTTAAGCACAGTGGTGAGCATATAGTGTGCATGTTATTGCTGCAAATCATTTACACTATTAATCTGATTTTTTGGATGCATGTATTTATTTGGACTGGGGGTACGGAAGGAATTTGATTGCTTGAAAATAAAAGAACTAGCCTCAGCAGTCTTGGGTTTCCTAAGGAAGAGGGGGCTGGATTTTGAGCTGGGATGGAGGCTGTCCATATCTGGATACAGGGATCACTCTATCATCATTATTTGTTAATAAGCAAAACCAAACAAATCAACCAGACAAACAAAGAAACAAACAAAAAACTCCAGTAGGATTTGGAGAAAACCTAAGCTCCAGAGAGTATCTAGATTTTATTTTACTAGATTGGGTTAACTTGAACCCGAAATGGTGAAATGGGTAACACAAGGAAACCTATGTTTGTAGAAGGTGAGATGAACTTAGTGAGTCCATGTGGCAGAGCTGTGTGTGTGTGAGTGCATGTGCGTGCACAGGGCCCCTCTCTCTCTCTCTCCCTCTCTCTCTCTATCTCTGGTGTAGACGTGTCTTTAGTCCTCCCTGCAGGGAAGAGTCGTAATGATATTCCAAATGCATCTGGATCTTCTAAATACTTAGCTCATCTGCTCTCCAAATGGGCTCTCCAAGCTCAGGACAGGTGATTGCCCCCACCAGTCCTGAACAGAAGAGCCAATATATTTGATCTTGGGAGTATTTTTGTCCAGAGGAGGCCTCTGAAAATCACAGCAAGTTACATGTGGCTTAAGAACGGGTAAGACATCTAAAGCTGTATTTGAAAAGTGTGATTCACAGACCACCTGCATCAGAACCACTGGTGGCTTCTGCTGGTTAAAAATGCATTTTCTGGGCCCCTTCTCAGACTCACTGAATCAGAAGGTCTGGGGGAGACTCCGAGAAGCTTTAGAAATCAGGAGGGGATTCTATGCCCACCGAATTTGAGCTGCAGTGATGACAAAACATCCTTTCTCACAACTCTGCACGAGGGGACACATGTTCCTGCATCCCACCCAATTCAGTTTGGTGAATTACCAAACTGATTACCACAAAGACTCCACTGCTTGGAAACCAACTTCCCACCATTGTCTGAGAGCTGGACACAGTGATAACAGGATTCTTGACATCCATTGACCTTAAGCTGATAGAATGCTGGCTACTCCATCATCAGGTAAGTTTGCAATTTGCAGTCATGGAATTCAATGAACTCTGGTGGAGGTGGTGAGTCCGAGGCCATGGCTCCCAGAATTCAATGGGGCAGGGAGGCCCGACTGGGTGGGAGGAGATGGGTCAGGACAGGCTGGGCCCTATGCATGGGCCACAAATAAAGTTGTTTGGAGCTTGAGAATCTCTGGTCCAGCATTGGGGGATGATGGGGACAGTGATGTCCCCAGGCTTCTGTTTCCCTCTCTGTCCACCTGGACCGATGTTCCTCTTGCCATTCTCCTTCCATGCCCCAGTGCTCAGTGGTCTGCGTTGATGACATCACCAAGTTCTCACAATAATCTTCTGTGGTCAACACCAATTGCTCCATTGAATAGACTGGGAAATCAAAGTTTGGGAAGTTTGGGTAAGTTGACCAAGATCTTTTACTTTGTGACTGGCATTCAAATGCTGTTCAGTGTTTACCTCACCTCCTTGGGTCAGGGAAAGAGATCCAGTGGCTGTCCTTGGCCTCCCTTTCCTGAGCCCAGGGAGGCCTCCTTCAGAGATTTGCAGAGGACGGCGGAGGTGTCCCTCATCTCCTCAGGCAGCCCTTCTCTGCGTAGCATCAAAGAGATGTCACCATGCAGGGGAAAGAGTTTGGTTTTGGGGTCATTTGGTGTCCCACTTCTATCATTTTAGCTGCACGACCCTGAAAAAGTTACTTAACCTCTTTGGGTCTACCTATCTTTAAAGATATCTCTTCCTTATCTTTAAGGGGGATTGGAAGGGTGGGCAGTAATACCCACAGGGCTGTGTTGAGGTTTAGAGCAAACAATGTGTGCGGTGTGACTGGGACTGTTCCCAGCATCTAGTACATACCAATGAACCACTGTAGCGACTGCCAAGCAAGTTCAGTTTGAGCGCTGAGATACATATGCTGTGTGATGCAATGGAACAAGCATTGGACCTGAGTTATAGCAGCTGGGTTCTCATCCTGAGTCAGCCATCCACCAGCCCTGGAAACATCGATGAGACTCTGAACCACTCGGAGCCTCAGTTTCTTCATCTGTAAAGTGGTAGCTTAAATTGACCCCGGTCCCCTGTGATCACCCCAGAGGATGGTTTTGAAGAACAGGTGCATGTGCAAGAGCTGTGTGCACGAAGGGGTTAGAGTTACATGAAAGAGGGACAAGACCGTGTCCCCACCCCAGATGAACTTTTGATGTGGTAAGTGACATAACACACTCAGCTATGAAACTCTTGGGCAAAACGTTGGTATCACACGAGGACAAAAATGATGCTACAGAGGACACTTGGGATTATAGCTGAACACCTCCTGCCAGCATCAGGCTTATGTGAATTTGTTGGGTCCTCATTGCAGATGGAGGAGATCAGCTAAACACTTGGGGAGATTTTTGCTTTCAGGAAACAAACTCAATTTCCATTATTTGAATTTCTGTTGTCTTTAAGGGCCAGCTGGGTCTGCCTGAAGTCTTCGCTGTCACTTGAGGATATTTCTATGCATGTGAAGATCATTGCAAACAGCTTGCCCACTCCTGTTTGCTTTTTCCAACTCTTCCTAATGTTTCAAGGGGGGGGGGGTGAAGTAGAATTTGCATTGTTGAGCACCATGCGTGAGGGGCAGGCTTAAGCTATTTGCATTTATTATTCCATTTCGTCTTTGCAACAACTTACCTGGTGGACATTATTGTCATTTTGCAGATGAGGAAACTGAGGCTCAGAGAGGTTAAATAATCTGCTCAAGGGAACAAGCAGAGCAAGTGAGTAGCACTGCTGGGATTTAAACCAAGTATATGCTCTTGCCTCCCTGCTCAGTGCTGAATTTCCTCCTGAAAGACTTTCTCCATCCCTGCCCCTTGAAAGATCGTACAGCGCTATTGACTTCCTTTGTACCCTCTCCAGGCACTAACCTCTGGACTACCCTGCCCTGTGGGGTTGGCTCCTGTGTGCCATAGGTAGTGCTCTCTGTTTTCCAGGTGGGAGCGAGTACAGCTTGTTTCTCTAAACAGAGAACACCTGAGGGTAGGATATGTTTATTCATTCAGCAGATGTGGGCTGTGTACCTACTGTGTGCCAGACACCATTCTAGGCACTTGGACTATAGCAACGGATAAAATAGACACGCTCTTCTGTTTTCACAGAACATATTTTAGTGGGGAGAAGATAGACAAATTAATGAACCAAACCCTACTAACTAACCAGCTAATACATAGAGTTTGCTGGATAGTGGAAGATGCCATGGAAAAAAATAAAACAAGAAAGAGGGTACACGCCAGTCAGAATGGCCATCATTAAAAAGTCTACAAACAATAAATGCTGGAGAGGGTGTGGAGAAAAGGGAACCCTCCTACACTGAGGGTGGGAATGTAAATTGGTGCGGCCCCTATGGAGAATAGTGTAGAGGTTCCTTAAAAAACTAAAACTGGAGTTACCATATGATCCTGCAATCCCAGGCATATATCAGGACAAAACTATAATTTGAAAAGATACATGAACCCTTATATCCATAGCAACAGTATTTACAATACCCAAGACATGGAAGCAACCCAAGTGTCCATCAACAGATGAATAGATAAAGGAGATGTGGCACACACACACACACACACACACACACACACACACACACACAGAGGAATATTATTCAACCATCAAAAAGAATGAAATAATGCCATTTGCAGCAACATGGGTGAACTTAGAAATTATCATACTAAGTGAAGTAAGTCAGACAAAGACAAATATCATATGGTATCACTTATATGGAATCTAAAAAATGATACAAATGAACATATTTACAAAACAGAAACAGACTCACAGACATAGAACACAAACTTGTGGTTACCAAAGGGGAAACGTGGCAGGGGGATAAATTAGGAGTTTGGGATTAACATATACACACTCCTATATATAAAGTAGATAACCAACAAGGACCTGCTGTAGAGCACAGGGAATTACACTCAATATTTTGTAATAATTTATAAGGAAAAAGAATCTTAAAAAGAATATATATATATATATATGTATATAACTGAATCACTTTGCCGTACACCTGAAACTAACACAACATTGTAAATGAACTATACTTCCACATAAAAATGGTTAAAAAAAAAAGAAAGAGGATGGAAATGTCATTGGGGAGGGGTCACTGGGAGAGGGTCATTGAGAGAGGGGTTTAAAAGGGACGCTCACAGCCAACCTCACTGCAGGTGACCTTTGAGGAAAATCTGAAGGAGATGAGAGACAGGAGGCATAGGTAGTGAGAGAAGTGCTCTGGGAAGAGCGTCCCAGGTGGAGGGAATGACAAGAGCAAAGGCCCTGAGGTGAGGGGTGCAGGTCTTTTACAGGGTAGTGAGCAGGCTCGTCAGATCGGTGTGGCCTGAATGGGGCAGTTGTGGGGCAGGTGAGGGGAAGCTCCCAGAGGACAGGAGTCATTCTGCTGAATTTGCCTTTTATTTGGAATGAGGTTGGAAGTTAAAAGGAAGGCTCTGAGCCGAGGAGGGACATGACTTGAGTTATACTTTCACAGGCTGTCTCTGCCTGCTTCCTAGGGAAAAGCCAGAAGGAGGAGAGGTCAGAAGTTAGGAGGCTACCAGGAAAAAAATGTTTTCATTTCTTTAATTTTGTATCTTTATGAGTTGATGGATGTGCACTGAAACTTACTGTGATAATCATTTCATTATGTATGTAAGTCAAATCATTATGTTGTACACCTTAAACGTATCCAGTGCTGTGTGTCAAGTATATCTCCATAAAACTGGAAGGGAAAAAAAAAAAAAAAAGAAGCGAGGGTGAGCTATATCAGCCTGGCTTCCACCAGTATGAGATTTAAAAAAAAAAGGAATTTAGGAAGCTATTGCATTAATGCAGGCGAGGGGGTCAGTTCCTCGGAGCACATCGGCCTGAGTTATTTTGTATCCACTCTCCTTCCACCACAAGAGAGTGGCACATTGCAGGTGCCCACTAAACTCTTGTTAAAAAATGGAAAGAGAGGATGCAGCATCATCTAGTGCTTACAGAGTGTGGGCATTGCTGCTGGATTCCAGCTTCAGAGTTCCTGTGGTGTGACCTGGGACACGTGACCTTCCCTCTCTGTGCTTCAGGTCCCTGATCTGTAAATGGCATAATAACAGCCTTGACCCTGTACGCTTCTTGTGAGGATTGCACAGAATAATGTATGTGAAGGGCTTGGAAGGGGGCCTGGTCCACAGTTAGGGCTCCACGAATATCCGTAATTACCAAGGCAGGAGCAGGCTCTATGTGCCTTTGTTGAAGAAAGGGAAACGTTGAGAGAAAAATATTAGAAATCTTCATGAATGATTTGGAAATGTGAGAAATACAGAGTATTTCTTTTGCCATATTTCCATTCCAGCAATGCAGTTTTTGTCGCCCATCACTCTTCTTTCCTGGGATGCAATCAGATTTTGGTTTTGCTGACATATTCCAAATGGGCTGGTAGTCTGATCAGGCAGCAGTGGGAAGGTGGGTTCCATCCTCTGCCCCAGCTTTTCTCCGTATGGAGCAGCCCTGTGTCCTTTCCTCTTATCAAGCTTCGTGGCAGCCACGTTAAAAGTTTATCGCTAATGTTATTAGTTTCTAATCAGGGCCCACTGAGATTATTACCTAATAGTTATTGCTCTGCTCTTCCAACCAGATGTCAAGTATAACGAGCCAATAAAACTGCTATTAATTTAGGCTGAGTGACAATTTTAGGCCCTCGGAGCTCAAGATGAGGAGCCTCATAAAAGCAGGGCACAAATAATTGGGGTGCTCAAAAGTAATAACAAAAACGGTGAGAATATGGATAAATGTGTTTCTAATTTAAAAGTGAAACACACAGCTCTGAATACTAACATTTCTCATGCACTTTCCTGGGATGAATGGAGCAATTTTCAGGGACCCAGCCTGCAGGATTTGGGCAGAATGGCTGAGGAAGTCTGCCCTTGACAGGGAGAAATTATGGTACCACCACAGCCCTGTTTACCACGGTCCTGTTTGGTTCCAGTGAGAGAATGGGGTTCACGGATGCCTGGAAGAGAGGGTTTCCCTGGAGAGCTCAGTGAAACATGCCTGTTTTGCGGCCAGCCTCTGGGGCATCCTGACTGGTCCCTGCCCTGACACACACCCCATTTTTGAGAAATACCCTCTTTCTACTCACCTCTTCTGTCCTCCTGTATAGGGTTTTGAGAAGCTTGTGTTCAAATCTTAATTGCATGGGCTTCCCTGGTGGCGTAGTGGTTGAGAGTCTGCCTGCCGATGCAGGGGACACGGGTTCGTGCCCCGGTCTGGGAGGATCCCACGTGCCGCGGAGCGGCTGGGTCTGCGCGTCTGGAGCCTGTGCTCCGCAGTGGGAGGGGCCACGGCAGTGAGAGGCCCGCGTACCGGGAAAAAAAAATCCTAATTGCATCACTCTCTGAGAGAGTGATCGAAACATCCTTCTGAATCTCATCTCCCTCCTCTCCCAAAGCAGCAATGTGAACAGCACCTACCTCAGAGGACTGCAGGTGCAGCATTCAAAGAAATAACAGATGGAAGGAGCTTAGCACGGCGCCTGCACCCCCATGAACTGGACCAGATATTGCAGTGCTTTGAATGATGCAAACGTGCTTCCTCCTTCCTCCTTGCCCATCCATTCCTTCTCTTCATTCCCTCATTTGGATACTACTTATCAAGCACTTAGCAGAGCCAGAGGGGGTACCTTTAAAAGGTTCACTTCTTTCCTTCCCCATCCTCAAATGCATAAATAACGCTGTCCTGTGTCCTTTCACTTTGTTCCACCAGTTTTTGTTTTATTTTATTTTATTGAAGTATAGTTGATTTACAGTGTTGTATTAACTTCTGCTGTACAGCAAAGTGACTCAGTTATACATATATATACATTCTATTTCAAATTCTTTCCCATGATGGTTTATCACAGGATATTGAATATAGTTCCCTCTGCTCTACAGTGGGATCTTGTGGTTTATCCATTCTCTATATAATAGTTTACATCTGCTAACCCAAATCTCCCAATCCATCCCTCCCCCAACCCCCTCCCTCTTGGCAACCACAAGTCTGTTCTCTGTGTCCCGTTTCAGCATTTTTAAAGACACATAAGCATGTTCTGCACACACACTTGGCTAATTGTGATGGTAGGGGTGTGGGGTGCCGAGGTGAAGCTTCAGTGGGTGCTTCGATTCTTCTAATGTCTGGTGACTGTAATCAAGGAGGACGACCTCTGCATGGCCCTGGGAGAAGAAGGGGTGGAGTAAAGGTTTCAGAAGAAGACTCCCTTGCTGTGGGCCCTCCATGGCCAAGCCTTCCATTAGTAGACCTGGGGTGTGGGGCTTGGCCCTGAGATGTTGCTGCAGATGCAGGCTAACTGTTCTCAACGGTTACTTGTTCCCACTAGGTACACAGGTCCATCCACTCCATTTCCCAGTGAATGGACTGTGGGCCGAGATGATGTGCAGCATTCTCTCATCTCTCCCCATGCCTGGCCCATAAACCCTACCTTCCAACCCTCCAGGCCTCTCTTCCTTTGTCTGCTGGCCACCCTGAAAGATGCAGTAGTTCATCTGGGACCCTGCAATGTCAAACCAGTGGACGGAGGAGCCTGTCCCTGAATGAGCACCTGTCAACCTGCACTGAATAGTGAAGTGAGTACACAGATGTCACGGTGTAATAGGGAAAAACAAATCTGACAGATGTCACGGTGTAATAGGGAAAAACAAATCTGACTCCATGTTAGATCTGTTCTTTAACCTTTATATTCTATTGTTTTTGCTTTGAGTTAAGAATGTTGCCTATAGCCTGAAATATACAGGATAGCCTGTTTGGAAGCTCTGAGCTTTAAGAGAATAACACCTTCCCACTCACATAGAGATACAAAGTCACAGAACAGAGAATAACACTTGTCTTGTTGGAGGTTTACAGGAACATTGTGACCTAACCTACCTGGACAGCTGCAAGCACAGAGGATTCTGACACCAAGAAGTGGTAGTATTAAAGAAGCCCCTTTTTAGTATAAAAGAAGCCTGAATTCTGACTGGGGTAAGATGGTTCTCCAGGATTAGTCTGCCATCTTCTTGGTCTGGTGGCTTTCTGAATAAAGTCATTATTCCTTGCCCCAGCAACTCGTCTCCCAATTTATTGGCCTGTCATGTGGCGTGCAGAATGAGTTTGGACTCAGTAACAATGGTGTGGAGGTCTGGAGGTTTGGGGTCGTTTGTTATAGCAGCTAAGCATCCCTGACTAACACAGATGGGCAGGACTTTGCCAGGTAGATGGGCAGGAAGAAGGCACTGCAGGTCACAGGTGTGGAGGAGCCAGAAGCTCCCAAGTGTGTGCTGTGGGGACTAAAGTCAGCCAGTACTGCAAGATGACCCAGTGGGAAGGTGGGGGGTGGTGACAGAGAGGGGGCAAGAGCAGAGGCTCAAGGGCTGTGTTTGCCATTTAGGATCGCACTGTAGGCCATGGGGCTGTTGGAGAATGGTAAGAAAAAACTCTGACCATAATGCTGCTTTGGGCATGCCCTTCTGGTGGCAATTCTCCAGGGGAGGATGGACGAGGGTGACATGGGATTTGTCCCAGGCTGATGGATAAGGAGGCTTCACAGACGGTCCAGGGGAGACAGCATGGAGGCCTGAACTAAGAATGTGGTGGTGGTGGTGGAAGCTTGAGCTGACAAAGTAGCTACTTCAGAAGTAGAATTTGCAGGACTTGGTAGTCATTTTGGGCCCGGTTGGGATTGGGGGAGGAGACCCCTAAGGCTTCCTCTTCCTTTTATATCCTTTTCTCCATTCCCCTTCTTTCCTAATTTCTTTCAAGTGTGAACTGTGAGCTGTCACAAAATGAAGTTTGGTTCTTGTTTTCTGGGGGCATGCTTGCTTCCCACAGATGCACTGACCCACAAGGATGCAGAGCAAACAGTACTTGCCCATCAGTACCACACATGCCCTGGCTCTGCTGTCTCCCAGGGTGTGTACAGGCAGTGGGCATCCAGGTGCAAGTTTCCTCAGCTCTGACTTCCTTGTTGTGGCCCCTCCATGGCCAAGTCTTCCATCAGTAGATCTGGGGTGTGGGGCTCCTAAACCACCTGTTCATTCACAGGTGGATTGTGGGGACGGAATCATTCTTCCAATTGAGTCTGTTCATAAATTCATCACCAAGCAAGAAGATGGGAAATTATTTTAAATAAACAGAATTTTAGCATGTTCAGCAGAGCCAGATTTGCTTTTGGAGCTCAGGTTAAAATTTGATGTGTTAATTGAGTCTCCAGTGCAGCTGGATTATCTTTGCTGCTATTAAAGTAGAAATCAATATTAATATTTTCTCCCTGTTAACCATTTTTCTAGAACTAATATTTTTCTTCCCTTCATGTCTCCTTCTATGACTCTGTTACCTTTGCATTTCTAATTGTGTTTGGAATTTATGGAGTTTTTTTTTTTTTTTTTTTAAAGAACACAGATAGTTTGTGATGCTGCTGCATTTCCCATCACATCTGGGATCAACGTCTGTAATGGATTCGCTTTTATGCCCAGCTCCTGGACAGCCCTCTCATTATCTGATAAGAGAAGATTATTTTTGCTGGCCTTCTAGGTAATGGAGCCTTTTCATTTGTTTTCCTGCAAATAAGAAAGGGGCTGGTGAGAAGATGGGAATTTTGTCCAATGTACATCTTGAGAGAGCTTTTCTGACCCTCTGCTGTTTACGTAGCCTCACCTCTGAATGCAGACCTGTGCTCCCAACCCCTCTCTGGGCGCCAAGTTCATCATCTAACCAAGATGTGTGTGCTCACCTGGGTCCCTGGGATCTTCCCCACCGTGTCCGGGGCTCTGGTGTTCTCTAATCTGGGTGTATAATTGGCGCTTGTGCCGAGAGGCACTCTCATTCCTTTCCTCGTGCTCTACAGTGAGTGCTGCCCAGTGATTTTATCGCTCCCTCTAGGAATGGCTCTCAGTTTGTTAGATGTCAACTCCTTAGCATGGCACGCAAGGTCCCCTGTAATCTGTCCGTCTTTATCTCTTTGGCCTCATCTCCAGCCTCCATGACGGGAATCTGAGCTGTAGTTATGCAGAGCTGCTTACAAGTTCATGAAGACAGCTTGAAAAGGGGCCTTTCCATGCTGTTCCATCTTCCTGGGAGGTCTTTCCCCACGAGCTACCCCTCAAGGCTGAGCCTGAATGGCCCTTCTTCTGAGAAGCCCCTTGACCTTAAAGGCAGTTGGCTGTTCTCTGTCTTTCACGTCCTTGTGGTCTGTCTTTCTCTCTTCTCCAGTAGACCCTGAGCTCCTTGAGGGCAGGGCTCCTGTCTTCCCATCTCTCTACTGCTGCCACCTTGTACTCAGCCTGGGGTAGAGATGTGCTTGGTGAAGGCTAGCTGAGTGGCACCTTTCCGTGTGTGTCTGGTAACACAGCCCCCATGGGAAGTGCTTCACACGCCTACATGCTTCACTCATCTACAACACACCTCTGTGAGGTAGGTGCTGTTCCTTTCCTCCATGTCACAGATGAGTCATTTGAGGCACAGAGAGGTTAAGTGACTTGTCTAAGATGGCTCAGCTTATGTGTGGAGGTGACAGGAACAAAACCCTGGCCTCTCATGCTTCCAAGCCTATGGTCTTAACCATTTTGATCCATGGCCCTTCCCCTCCTCTCTGTTTCTCTCGCCCCTGCATCTTGACAGGTCTTTGTCCTCTCCCGCTGCTTTCCTGCCTCTCTCAGAGGATACATATTGTTGTAAGAGGAGATGGTGGTCTTTGTGAAGTTGAAAAACAGCGTAGGTGTGCTGTGTGGGGCTGCCCTCTGTTTGTCACCCCTCCCCGCACCTTCCTTGTGTAGACTCCAGCTCTCTCTGCCCCGTGTCCCAGGAGCTCAGCTCTGGGGACTCTTCACTTGCTCTCTGGCTTCCATTTGGCCCATGGAGGCACTGGGATGGGGGACAGAGGCAAGGTGGTTCCTGCTCCCTCACTGTGTTCCCCTAGAGCAGGGGTTGCAAACACTGTAAAGTGCCAGATGGTAAATATTTCAAGCTTTGTGGCCCAAGAGATAAAAGTAAGGCTATGATTTAGGTACTGATATAACCATTTTAAATGTAACCATTTGAAAATGTAAAGTCATCCCTAGCTCATGAGCTATAACAGAGCAGGCAGCAGGTCCTGTTTGGCCCAGCTGTAGTTTGCCAACCGCTGATCTGGAGTCTACGGCAGGGGTTATCAAACTTTGCTGTGTATCAGCATCACTGGAGGGCTGTTCTAAGACAGAGAGCAGACCCTGTCCCCAGAGCTTCTGATTCTGTAGGTCTGCAATGGGGACCGAGGATTTGCCTGTCTAACAAGTTTCCGGGTGGTGCTGATGCTGCTGGTCTGGGTACCACAGTCTGAGAAGCATCAGAGTGGAGATGGCACCTGCCAAGTGTTCCTTTGGGCTCAGGGACTCTATTCTCCCCCTTTGCTCCTTCAGGCCTGGGTGCTTCCCCATCCTTTGGGGATTACCTTAACACTGCCTAAATCTTTGTAAATCATTCTTTCCTTTTCAGTTAAACCCTTTGCGTGCTCCATCTTGGTCAGAATCTTCCTGATACTTGAAGGGTTTCCATTTTCCAGAAAGGGCCTGAGAACTCTGTGTCTGTGTACGTTAAAGGAATACTCCTTGGAGGAGAATGTTTCATCGATGAACTATTCTTGTGCTGATTGCATAAACATTCCTAAAGAATCTCTTTTGTGTGTGGCTCTCTGGGAGCTGGGACCAGTTCAGAGGATGAATAGGACAGAGCAGAGTCCCTGCTAACAAACGGGCATCTGTAGGACGCTATGGGTGTGTCAAGGCCACCCAGCTCCAAGGAAGTGGCTCAAGGTAGGCTCTCCAGGGGAGGAGATGAGTTCAAACGAAAAGTATGCAGCCAGCCCATAAGAAACTGAAGGTCTTGGGGAGGAGAGGGTGTGTGGAGGGGCCTGGGGAGCCCTGGCCATAGTGTGTGCGTGTGTGTGTGTGTTTGTGTGGAGGGGCAGGGTCTGAGAGCAGCCGTACAGCTAGAGAAGTAAGCAGAGGCCAGATCACAGGGTCCTCATTGAGGATAAATGTGGGAACATTGGGGTTTTCATCAGGGAATGACATAGTGAGATTTCCAAGCAGAAAGACCACCTCAGTGGGGAACTGCATGGATGGCACATGGGACAGAGGCTGGTGGCTGGGCAGGAGGGCCCCTCACAGGCTGCCAGGCTGGTTTCCCACTGATCTGGGTTGGGACAGGCTGAACCTGGAAACCGTGGCTGCCAATAAGCTTTAGGATAATCTGAGACTGGTCTCTGCCATTGCACGTGTGCCCCCTGGTGAGTGTGCAAGAAGAAAACCTCTACACAAGGCCTCACCTCCTTCCTCTGGGAAGCAGAATTCTCATTGGGCTGGACGTTGTCCACCGTGACTTCGCTTGAGGGCTTCATTTCACAAATGAAAAATATCAACGAATCGAATCATCTCGAAGAGGTAAAGCGTTAATGAAACCATGGCAGCCCAATGTCTGTGTTTCCTGCGAGCCAAAGGCTTCTCTGAAACATTTACCCAACATCTCTGAGAGCTCCCACCAACCAAGGGCTACCTTTTTGGAAAGGTCAGACTTTTAAAAGGTTAATTGTTACCCTTAAGAAAATCACAAAAACAAACTGCAGGGCTGCATCTTTAATGAGTATTTGGTACCGCGGTTCCCAGAAGCACCATTCCTGACGATTTGATTTAAACAAGACTAGTCTAGAAATCAAGTGCCTGTGGCAACTTCTGACTTAAAGTGTGCAGGGCCGTCTGCAGTTTAAGGAGTATTACTGTGCTTCGGAAATGTCCTCCGGCCCAAAGCTCAGCCAGCCAGGAATTTGAGCGCTGCTAAATCCTTGGATCTTTGCAGTGAGGTGGCTGAACAGCCGAGTGCGGAGGGACCCCAGGATTTCAGCCTCTTCTCTTGTCAGAGTGCTTTCTCGCTCAGCAGTCTCGCCCAGCCCAGCGCCTGGCCGGTCCCCTCTGAGGATGCCTTGTCCATCGGCTTCCTCTTGCTCACTTCCACGTGGCTGCTCTGCAGCCGCCTCAATGCAGTTTGACCAAATCAAATCACTGTCGCCCCTTCCCTCCGCGCTAGCTCTGCCCTAGCCCCTACCTTCTGCCGAGCGCGTCGCTCCCCCAGAGCTCGCCCCGCCCCCAGCTGGAACTCTCTGGTTCTTGGTTATTTTCCCATTCCACATTGTTCATCTAGGACCTCGTCCTCCCAGTTGCCAGGTCCTACTGATTCCTTCCTCACGATCCGTCTCAGGACTGTCTATTTTCTTCGCTGCGGGCACCACAGGGGTCGGACCTGAACCTCTCTCCTAGGTGATTCCAATCACTTCCCGCCATCTTCGTTGTGGGTCATCCACGCGGACCGCTGACACGAGACAGATTTTCCTGAAGATCTGCTGTGATTCTGTAAATCCCTCGATCTAACGGCTCACTCTTTTCTTATCGTCTCTGGAATGAAACTCAGGATTTCAGTATTCATCACCTTTGCTTAATCTCTTACCCTCCCCTTGCCTTTTCTAAATTAAATTTATTTATTTATTTATTTTATTGAAGTATAGTTGATTTTCAATGTTGTGTCCTCCTCCTTTTTAATTGTGAGAGCATTGTAGAGATCTACCGTCTTATCCAATTTGTAAGCCCACCGTACGGTATTGTGAGCTATAGTCACTGGAGTTAGGCAGACCTCGAGAACTTATTAAATATTACAGAACCTATCACATGGAAGAGAATGGTCTCTGGTCTGAACTGGAAGCTCGCCTCGCCCCTCTGTGACTTTGCTTGGCCCTCACATGCCTGGGATGCCCCTGCACTCTTCCTGGGGGGGGGCCTCCCTCTTCCCCATGTCCTCCCACTATCTCCCTGGTCACCCTGGCTGTCCTTTCTCCTAGGCTGCAGGGTATTATGGCTGTTTGTGTCCATGGGGCATTAGAACTGCTGGACTGTGACTTATTTACCTTGTAGCCTCACAGCTATGCTTTTTGAAACTGTTTGGTTTGTTTTTAATCCATAGAATGAGGGTAATCATTCTTCCAAAGCAAGTGTATGGGGTTAATATTATTGATAAATGCCAAGGGTACAGTGAGCTCCCAACAGAGTGTCTGGCCCACGGTGGGCAGTAAACACACAAGCACGGTCCAGAGTAGGTGGGTCATTTCAAAGGGCGGAAGTCAGGGGGAGGGAAGAAGAAACACAGGAAGGGAGGAAGGAGGGAAGGGAGGAGGGAAGGAAGGGGGTAGAAAAGCTAATTTGCTAGAACAGTCTTAACTGTTCTCCTCGCAGTCAGACCATAGTCTTCCTACTTCTCTTACGTGGTAAGCTCTGTCCCATCTCTACACCTTTACCCATTCTCTGGATTTCTCCTGAAAGAGCTGTTTCCTGGACTGTACCAGGCTGCACCCAGTCCTGTGGATTCGTCTCCTGAAGCCACCACACATGCACTCTAAGAGCTGTTTTCCCTTAAATTTTCCCTTACTAGTTGAGTGCCACATGTGGAAGGTCATACAGAGTCATCAGCCACCTGTGTGTTTTTATTGCACATGCTCCATGGTTTTCAGGGTCAGAGTTTCTTGCTCAGATGCTACAAAGTTTCTGTTTTAGATGCCATTCCTCCATGTATCTAATGGCCTCATTCAGTGCAAAACAATGAGGTGGCTTTGCCTTCTGCTTGATGCCTGTACATGAGGAGGCTGTCCTTGGGTCCCCCCCTGTCTTTCCTGCCTCAGTACTGCTATGGTCTAAATACCTTAAGTATGTAGGTAAGATTTAGGCGGGATCTGTTTTCCCCTCCAGGTTCCTCCCCTACATCTCCACCTGGCTGGGCTGGCCTCCTAGGAGGAAACTTACAAGGCCTCCCACCCTCTGACTTACAGTTGCATCGGGTCAGTGTGTCACATCAGGAGGAGGGGGAGATGGGGTATTTCCTTTGGCTTCTCCCCTGCATGGTTGCCCAGGCTGGCTGTGGCCCGACCAAAGGTCACTGCACCTAATGTAGCCTCTTCTTTCCTCTGGGTCAGGCGGCCACCCACTCCCTCCCCTTCAGGGGGTGCTCCTGGTCATTACTGATGCCAGGGTGCTTGTGCATTCCCAAATCTCTGCCCCAAGTTAGTAGACAGGTTATTAAACTCCCTTAACTTACAAGTGGACTCTTCCTGACAAATATGCTCTGTAAGTGCCTTGTGGATCAAACTCAGAAATATCGCATCCAGCAAAAGAAGCCCCACAGGAAGGAATGTGTATGAAGTTCAAGAACAGACAAAACTCACCTGTGGTGATAGAAGTCAGGGCTGTGGTTGTTTGTTTTTGAGTTGGGACTTGACAGGAGGGAACTCGCTGAGGTTTTGGAAACGTTCTGTCTTGTGATTGGGTGGTGGTTATGTGAATATTTGCAATTGTCAAAAGTGATTGATGCAAATCAAAACTACAGTGAAGTGTCACCTCACACCAGTCATGATGTCAAAATCTTGGCTGTCTGTGAACCAATGCTGAAAAGAAGTATGGAGACAGAGATTTGGAGGAATGAGAAAAAAGACTTTAATCTTTGCCTGCAAAGGGGGTAACACAGCAGGCTAGTGCCTCAAGAACTGTGCCCCCTCCCTGGGGAACAGGGAAAGGTTATATATCCTGGAGCTCGTGGTCTGGGGTAGGTGATAGGCTCAAAGTAATGAAGGTCTTGCATTTATTTTCTTCTGCAAATTCATGGCCAAAGCTGCTGTCAGGTGGCTCAGCAACAGGGTCTGGTGTCCCTGAAGTTATGGGCCCATGACCTTCTTTCTGAAACGAAGAGTGCTACAAGGGAGTGCAAGGAGAGAAGAAAGGCCAGGTACAAAGGGTAATTCATGTGGAGTCAGAGAGTAATCAGCTTTGGGAAGGACAAGTCTAGCTACAAGTGTTTGTTAGTAATAACAGCTAAAGAATAACCAAGATTGCTTAACTCTTTCAGGCCTGTTTATGTTGTTTCCCCAGTCTGTTCATTGTTTCCTTATTTTCCTTGTTTATTGGAAAACAAAAGTTTCATTTCTATTTTTGCTGCAATGGTCAGAATGGCCATCATGAAAAAGTCTACAAATAATAAATGCTGGAGAGGGTGTGGAGAAAAGGGAACCCTCCTATGCTGTTGGTGGGAATGTAAATTGGTGCAGCCACTATGGAGAACAATATGGATGTGCCTTAAAAATCTATAAATAGAGTTAACACATGATCCTAAAATCCCACTCCTGGGCATATACCTAGAGAAAATGCTAATTCAAAAAGATACATGCACCCCAATGTTCATTGTAGCACTATTTACAGTAGCCAAGACACAGAAGCAACCTAAATGTCCATCAACAGATGAATGGATAAAGAAGATGTGGTACATATATATACAGTGGAATATTACTTAGTCATAAAAAATGAAATAATGCCATTTGCAGCAACATGGATGGACCCAGAGATTATCATACTGAGTGAAGTAAGCCAGACAAAGACAAATATCATATGATATAATTTATACATGGAATCTAAAAAAACAGGTACGAATGAACTTATTTACAAAACAGAAATAGAAAACAAACTTATGGTTACTGAAGGGGACAGTGGTGTGGATGGGGAGGGATAGATTAGGAGTTTGGGATTAACATATACACACTACTATGTATAAAACAGATAACCAACAAGGACCTACAGTATAGCACAGGGAACTATATTCAATGTCTTGTAATAACCTATAATGGAAAATAATCTGAAAAAGAATATATATATATATATATATATATATATATATATAAAATTGAACATATATATAAAAAACTGAAAGCAACCAACAAACAAACTAACCCCAAAATTGTTCTTGAAACAAAATTCATCTTTGGGAAGACTTTTAAAAAATTTGGTTACAGTGTTAAGATACTGGCATATGTTTTTCTGTAGGTTTATTGGTAATTTGTATTCATTTTATAAAATGTCTATTCATATCTTTTTAAAATAAATTTATTTATTTTATTTATTTATTTTTGGCTGCATTGGGTCTTCATCACTGTGCGTGGGCTTTCTCTAGTTGCGGTGAGTGGGGGCTACTCTTCGTTGTGTGTATGGGCTTCTCACTGCGGTGGCTTCTCTTGTTGCGGAGCACTGGCTCTAGGTGCGCAGGTTCAGTAGTTGTGGTTCACAAGCTCTAGAGTGCAGGCTCAGTAGTTGTGGTGCACGGGCTTAGCTGCTCCGCGGCATGTGGGATCTTCCCACACCAGGGCTCAAACCCGTGTCCCTTGCATTGGCAGGAGGACTCAACCACTGCACCACCAGGGAAGTCCTACTCATATCTTAAAAAAAAAGACATTATGAGAAAACTCTTCTTCAGAATAACTCAGCCTACACTTGAGAGGCAGTGAAAGGTTATCTATTTGAATAAATCAAGGAAAAAAGTCATTGAACTCATACATACATTTTATTATATGTAAATTATACCCAATAAAATGTAAGTATCTAGAATTACAAGGGAAAAGTAATTTTACTGAAATACATGTAATGAAATGTTAAATGCAAGTTTGTGGAATGGATAAAAACGTCTTCCTTTTCCTCAACTACCCATCAACATTCTATACATCCTCAGTCATGAGCCCGCAACCTGGTGGCACCTAGGGCTGCAGCATCCTTTCTTCCAGCCCAGAACTGTCTCCACTGTCCTCATGGGGCATCTACTGCACCGTGTTAACTGCTGTATGAGCAGGTGTTGCTGAGTGCAGGCAGTGACTCTTAGATGCTTAGAAACAGGGATGGAGACCCTGGCACAATCCCATGCACAGAGTAGACATTCAATGCCTAAAACCAAAGCCACTGCTTCTTTAATAAACAGCGATTGGATTCTTATTCTGAACTAGGCAGCAGGTTGGTGACTAGGAAAACTATTTTCATTTTTTAAATCGAGTCTCATAAAGTCAGAAGTTTCCTTGGTCCTTGGAGATTTGGCAAAACCTGGCTCAACCCCTCAAATTCATGGGCTTGTGAAAGGGCTGAGTCTGCCCATGTTCTGTGATTTTTTTTCCAGTGTTTTTTCATAGAGGCCCCCATCTCTACTCCTGTTGCTCTTCCTGTCACCTTCATAACACCCCCGTGGGCACCTGGGCACAGAGGTCTGCTGTTTAGGTAATTTTCATAAAAAGAGAAAATCAACTCCAGCACAGCATTGTGTGTGGGATGTTGAGTGTCAGGATGGAGACTCACCAGGATGGCTGGCCTCCTGCATCCTCCCTGTATGCCTGCCCTTGGTCCACTGACATCCTTAAGTAGGGTCTCAGTAGGTGAATTCCCTACCCCAAGCAGCATCTAGGGAAGTAAAATCTATTCTTTCACATTTCCCCTGCCACAGTGTCCATTTTCCCATTTCTTTTGAATTGTTTTTCAGGGACCAATCAAAGCAGGTCATTTTTCCTTTCATGAAATTTCCTGAAATTCTAATAAAAATATATTTTTCCATCTTATTACATCTGATAGAAAAGTATTTCAATCTTGTGTGGTGGTACCAATGCAGATGACCTCTCTGGAGGATGGATGAGCAAAAGACAATAAATTGTGTAATTTTGGCCTTTGGCCATCCTCACACAATACAGCTTCTGCCTTAGATGATGGGCTGTGCTCTTCTCTGGGACTGTGCTTGGGGATCTGTTGCATGGCACAGCCGGGATGTGGGACTATCTTGTCCCTTCTACTTGAGGTTTCTCAGCCACTATGGGGCGCCCGTGGTCGGGGAACGTGTCAGGTAGCCTGGTGTGTGTTTGGATGTCGTGTATGCAGACAGAGCTGCATGAGGATATGAAGGGTCAGGGTGTGGGTAGCCAGAATTTCCAGACTAGATCTTCTCCAGCTTCTTTTACCCTCAGAGCCAAAGTCTACCGCCATGTTGGACCCTATCCTTTGGGAGTTAGGGTTTGTGAGGGGGCACCCATACTAACCAGATCTTCATTCTCTGACCTCAGTTTCTGGAGGTCCCACATAGAATTCTTCTTTTTGGTGCAATTTGTCCCAAGATGTCCATCAAGAGTTGAAGGTAAAACAAATGGAATGCAATTCCACTTCACAAAGTCTTAGGTACAATTTTGTATTTTCTTCAATCTGTCCCATAAGTACCTGGGCTCTGATGGGTTGCCTAGGAGACCATGCATGACCCTGGAAGGGAATGAGCCTCTAAGTTGTTCTGAAGATCCCTTCTGAGGAACCCAATAATGACCTCACCCAAGGACTCTGCCTGGTTGGGGGTTCAGCCTCCTGCATAAGCTTTGGGTCTGGGAATCTGAGTTTATGCTCCAAGATCTCTGTGAGGTTTGTTTCCTGAGGGTAGCAGTTTTCCTGGAGGTAACAGACTCTTATTTTCCTAAATTCACAAGAATGGGGGGCAGAAAATCTCAGCCTTTTTGTGCAAGCTGGGTTTCTTGAGCTGCATCTCACTGTCCATCATTTTCTTTCCATTTTGCTCCAGCTGAATCTGATTTTCCAGATTAAAATCATGAGGGGTTGGTATCCAGCTTACTGCCAAAGCCTGGGGAGGTTTTACCGTGATGTCTTTTCTCCTTCCTCTTGGTGCATGCTCAGAAACCTGCCATGTGGATGCCAGCACCATCCACAGTCCTGCAGGCCTGTCTGAGTGCTCTTTGACCCTGGAGACAGAGAGATTCATGACTTTTGACTATGTGCAATTTCTAATTCTGGATGGACCACACAATTTTTCTATTCATCACCATTGCTTCTCCACGTCTGAGACCTGTCTCCCTTGGAGCATTTCAGTCGCATGTCCTAACTGTGGCTCAAAATCTTCCTCTTCAATCTGGCACTGTTTGCCCCCAGATGCCTTATCTGGGCTAACATCCATGCACCTGTGGCCAGCGATTCCAGGCTAGCTTGATAGTTACCCCTTAACAGGAGGCCGGGCTCTGGAGCAGTCTGTTTCAGCAAACAAAGCAGGATGAAGACCCTTCTCAGTTATCTTGAGCTGGATGATCATGGGTCTCTTCTCCTCTTTTAGGACTGAGTGTCACTGGAAGCTGTATTGACCCCCAATCTGTAGGGTTTCCTCTGGTTGGCTAGTTGATAAGTTCATTTCTTGTCCTGTGTTGCCCTGGCCAGGGTACCAGCAAATGCTCTGTGTGTATTGCTCTCTCTACCTGCCTGGATAGGAACATCACTCCCTCACATTTTCATGCTGGTCTTGGGGCTATGTGACCACTGTCCTCTGACCCAAGCATCGCCACTCTCCTCTGACCCAAGCATGAGCCTGGTCCCTGCAGGAACAGTCATCTTTCTCCACTTTTGGCAATCAGGATGAGGGTGCCCTTTGGCTTAGCTCTAGGGTAGTAATTTCATCCACACTGCATTGCACTGGGGTCCTGTTTTTCAGCTTTAAGATCCTAGGCCTGTGCCCCAGTGTTACTCAGCTGTCACTTGGGTCTGCACCGCCTCCTGAATATCTAGGTAAATGAGACTCTAATCTTCAATGTCATGGATCTTGTGAGCTCAGAGCTCTCTGAACAATTGCTGTGAATTCAAAACTTGAGTCCTCAGGGTCTCCATATGGGCCTCTTTGACGACCTGGATGCAAATCTTTGCCTGTCCAGAGCTTTCCTCCAAAATTTTTACGCAAGCCAAGCTGATACTCTGTCACTTCTGTGTTTTTTGTTTGGTTTTCTGTTTGTCTTTGGTAGAGAAGAGCTGCTATAGGCCAGTCAGCTCTGTCTTGATGAATACAGTTTTCTCTCTTTCCTTAGACAAGTATTTTTAAGTTGGACTTGGCCGCGATCACCAATATTATTTCATACTCAATTGCAGGCAATATTTCCGGCATGGAGCAGGTTTGAGTTTATAAGCAAGGGGGTTTGCAATGCTTATTTAACAGTATTTGGCTTACCAGATGTTACCTAAACGTGGATAAGTAAGGGAAATGAAAACTAAACCCCTTATTTTCGTATTCATGTGAATTCATGAAAAGCACATTGGCTTTTTTTCCTACTCCTCAAAATTCTTTTTTATTCAAAGAATTGCATTTTTATTATTAAGTATCACTGTATTCATATTGTAAACAAGATTTATAATATGCCTTAAATAGCTAATACGTACTTAGTTGTAATGGCTCTGTTCAACTTTCCAGCTATTTTTAATCACCACTTAATGCAACCCTGACATTAACACTGAATATATATATTTCATACTAAGTTATTTTTCTAGAAGTCATTCTGCTTCCTAGAAAATGTTCCTTCCAGAGATTCTTTCCAGAAACCTGGACATGGTTCTTCATAGGAATTTCTGCTGAAAAGTCTTTTAATTAAAATTTAACCTATATCGTTGTAGAAACAATCATCATCATCATCAAATTTGCATTCTAAACTCTTTTCATGAGCCCTAGGATAAAACACCTGTAATAGTTTTCTGTTCTTTTCCTGTCCAACAAAACATTCTCTCCATAGCTTTATGGTAAAAGAATGTAATGCCCCACACAATTTAAAATCATAATCTACTCTTGTTTAATGGTATTTTGTTGCCTTTATCTCCATTTACCTATAAATGCATTTTTAAACATAAGATGTCCATACCTTTTTGTCTTCTTTTTTACTCACTCACACTAGAACACATTTCAATGTTTCTCTGGAGCCTTCATAAATGTAATTCTTAATGCCCATAATCTATCTTTCTATCTGCATCTTAACAATCAAAACTTTTATTTCCCCTCTGACATCTACAAACACATTCACTCAAAAAGCTGCTTTTAGGTTTCAGGTAAGACTGCCCGGGTCTGATAGTAAACTTGGCTCTGCAGTGGTTCTCTGACTTCGGGTAAGTTATCCTCACCCCACTGTTCTCATCACAGAAGCCTGATAATAATAGTGCCACGTCATAGGACTGTTGTGAAGATCAAATATGTATTATGTGAAAAGCTTTTGGATCAGCGCCTGGCACAGAGTAAGCCCTTAATAAATGTTGCCTATTATTCTTTTCTTGTTTTTATTCTTATTTTTTGCAAACATCTCTATTAGAAATTACCTAGTTCCCCAGGCTGGCCTAATGTCTGCTTGGGTTGTGTAATGCATACTCTTAATTATTTTCATTCTTCACAGTTTATGGAGAATCCCTTGGAAATTCTCTACTCCCTGATTTAAGTGGCTTTCCAGGTAGAGTAAAATAAAACGATTTTGTGTGGAGGTGAGCTGGCCCCCTTGCATTAATTACAGAAGTAACAATAGTGTTCCCTAAGAAAGCAGGTGTTGGTTTTTGAAAATTTACATGAAGATTGCTTTGTGGCATATGTTTTGTTTGACAACAAGAAATTTTATTTCTTCATAAGTAGATGTAAACCAAGAATTTAGAAAGTCACATAAAGGGTTATGTGGAATCACAATCACTGCATTGTTCTGAAACTCACCCAGCTGAGTTTCTGAACGAATTGGCCTTCAACAAATTTACTATTAACCAATACCCCTATAGCCAGCTATATCACTTACTAGACCCAGTTAGACCATTATGAAGTTTAGCAAGTTGAAGTTTACTTCTCTGTCTCAAATTTTCTCTTATCAAATTAAGAGAAACCCTGCTGAATTTCACAGGGAAATAAAGTGTTTTGAAATGTAAATATAACTATAGATGCATACATAAAATAAACTATAAAGTGCTCTGCAAATATCTTATTAAAACTATGCATTTTCTTTGAAAGGTCAAGAGATTATTTTAATTCACATTTTTAGGAAGCTTATTTTCAATTAAAGTTAGGATTGGTGGTCTTTGTGAGTGAGGAGAAGTCTACTCAGTTGTAGGTTTCATTCATATGATAGAGAACCCCTGTTCATATCTCTATATAATATAATGCTGTCTTTTCAAAGAAGGCTTTATTTTTCAAAGACCACCTGTGTAAGCAGGTGAGAAGAGTCAGATCACAGACCTTCTCTCACTGTGTACTGATGACATACTTTGGGTGAATTCCATTTCAAATCAGCAAAGACATAGTGGATTTGAAATTAGAAGACCTACATTTGCCTTTGGTTCTCCTGAGTAATCTCGGCAAATCAACGAATCTCTCCCTTCCACCTTGCCCTTCTGTCTTCTCACTTATTTCCTCTAAAACACATTGCATGTCTGAATTTTCCAGAAACCTACTCACTTTTATTCTGAGTCTCGTTGGACGCAAATATAACCATTTTATAGTTATAACTATAAAAACTATAAACATAACCTTTCTAACTAGCTGTATTTCTTTATAGCAGTCTCTTGGAATCACAGAAATAAATTTTGTTTCAAATATCAGAGATTATCAGTTCTCTGGTTTCTTTGCATATTAATTGAATGCTAAGCTTTAAATAGAAAACATGATACTTATTTAGAAGTTTTCTTTCATGCACTTAGATTCTATTAAAGACTTAAGAAATTATTCATTTTTAAGGAAAGAAGGGGATATTTTAAAAGTACAAAACGTTATGTTAAAAAATAGTTTGTTATAGATTGAATTGTGTCCCCCAAATTCATATGTAGAAGTCCTAACCCCTGGTATCTCAGAATGTGATCTTACTTGGAAACAGGGTTATTGAAAATGCAATTAGTTAAGATGAAGCCATCCTGGGGTAGAGTGGGCTCCTAATCTGATATGACTGGTGTTCTCATAAAAAGGGGAACTTTGGACACAGACACACACCAGGAGAACACCAGAAGATAAAGGCAGAGATCCGGGTGCTGCTTCTACAACCCGAAAAGAATGTCAAATATTGCTACAAAACCACCTAAAGCTGGGATAGAAGCACAGAACAAAGTCTCCCTCCGAGCTTTCAGAATGATCCAACCCTGACGAAACTTTGATCTCCAACTTCTAGCCTCCAGAACTCTGAGACAATACATTTCTGTTATCTAAGCCACCCACTCTGTGGTAGTTTGTTAGGCAACTCTAGCAAATTAATACAGATTGTAGTACAAGGAAGTGGGGTGCTTCTGCAGGGAATACCTACAAATGAGAAAGTGGCTTTGGAATTTGGTAATAGAGTCTTGAGGTGCTTGATAGAAAAAGCCTAGATTGCCTTTAGGAGATTATTGGTAGAAATAAGATTGTTAAAGGAATTCTAGTGAGGTCTCAGATAGAAATGAGGAACGCTATTGGAGAATGGAGGAAAGGCAGTCCTTGTGAAAAGGTGGCAGAGGACTTGGCTGGATTGTGTTTTGTTTTCTGGAAAGTGTGAGCCATGGACTCGGGTATTTAGTCGAGGAGATTTCCAAGTGAAGTGTCGAAGGTGTGATCCGGTTGCTTCTTGCTGCCCGTGGTAAAATGGGAGTGGACAGTGATGAATTGAAGAGGGACGACTAAGCAAGCAGTGCTCTGGAAGCAGGGCCAAGGGTGTAGCTGGACAACCTTTGCTAAAGAGATTAGGTCTGTGGCTTGTGGGTCCAATCAACTGTCTCAAGGGAAATGCTGCCAGCTTGGACTGAAGGGGACAGAGTAGGGATGAAATGAAAAAAGGTTGCTGGACTTCTCGGATTCTACAGGCAAGAACTGAGCTGATAGTGCTATTCAGCTGCAAACAACTGTTGTCCTTCAAGAAAAAGGAAGAATGACTCAAAGGCAGCTTAGAAGATGGTGAGGCTACCTCTTGCTCCATTGTAGTGTACCTGTCTTTCTTTTTCAGTGTCCCTCTAGACCAGTATAGTTAGTACCTCTTTGTTTTCACTTTGGGAGGGCAACAATATACCTAGACAGTCATGCCCCAGAGGTTCACAGAAGCCCCTTCTATTTTTCCTAGGTCCTTAATACTTAAATGATCTAAATTTCCCTTGTGAGACACATGACTATTCACTGCTACAACACCCTGAATCCTGCCAACCTCCTGCCCCTACAAGAAGAAGGGAAATTTCATGGCTGTCTTACCTTGGGGAACTTTCTGTACCTCACTCAGATTTACTAGAGACTTCTACTGAGAATGCCAACCTGACATCATTTATGTGTGGATAATTCCTCAAAGGTGAAATTGGAGCTTATCAGGAGAATATGCTATTTCCAATGAAAGCTGTCCTTTAGAACATGGTTCTCTACCTGAGGTAAAATCAACCCAGCTTTTGACAAGTAAGTGAAGAACTCATTGCACTTACTTGTCAACTAGCCAAAGAACAGAGAACAAGCGTATACAGTTGTCCTTCAGTATCTGCAGGGAATTGGTTTCAGGACCCCCCCCATATAATCAAGTCTCATATTAAAATGGGGTAGTTTTTACGCATAACCCACGTATATCCTCCCATATGCTTTAAATCATCTCTAGATGACTTATAATACCTAATGTAAGGTAAATGTTATGCAAATAGTTGTAAGTACAATATAAACTCTATGTAATAGTTGCCAGCATGCAGCAAATCCAAATTTTGCTTTTTGGAATGTTCTGGAATTGTTTCCTGGATATTTTTGATCCACAGTTGGTTGAATCCATGGATGTGAAAACCATGAATATGGAAGGCCAATTGTATACAGATATCAGGTATGATTTTGGAGTAGTACATGACTCGGGGATGCTTTGGAGGAAAAGGCTTTTTTGCCTTTTCTGAAGCTCCTATCAAAAGTGGACAAGTTAAGGAACTTTTAGATGCATTCTAAAACAGTTTTAACCCATGTAACAATCTTAACTAAACCCTCCAAGTATTTAACCAGGTCATTATAAAATGTCAATGATTAGCCACTGATTTTGGAAAGGAAGAACAGAAAAAAGTGGGTTGCACCCTGCACTCATATAAACTCTGGAAATACCAAGATGGTTACCTGGTGGTACCAGATTACTTCAAATAGATACTAGCTAAATTTCTCCATGAAACCATTTATTACGGTACAGACAAATGGGTTACTATCTTAAATCAACATCTGTGGAAACTTTCAAAAGACAGTTGAAGTTATTTTGAGGTCACATGTCACCTGTCAGGAACATAATCCTGGAAAAACTGTAAAGGAACATAGCCAGAAACAAAACCCCAGGATCCTTTGAACACCTTAAGATGGATTTGGTACAATTTCCAGCCTCCATGGGATTTGAATATATTTTAGTTGTTGTATATTTATTCTCAGGATGGGTTGAAGCATTTCCTTATCAAAAACTACAGATATTACAGTAGTGAAACACCTGCTTGATTTTGTGTTTTAACCTGGGCACAGCAATTTTTATACTAAATTACTGAGGCACATAGTTTCTGGGAACAGTTATAGAAAAACTCCATAAGGCATTACCTGTTACTCAATAACTATATTGCTCTTACCATGCATGATCATCTGGAATGATTGAAAGAACCATTGGTTTCCTTAAATTAATATGAGCAAAATTTTCAGGAACTCTTGAGTTCTTCTGGCCAAAGCTCTTCTGAAATAGAACTTCTGGCTATAAAGTCCACTCCCTCTAGGACACATTAGTCATCTCCTTATTAATTGGTAACTGGAAGTCCCACGCACTTAAGATTTTACTTCCAGTACTACCATGCTATACACAGACATAGCAAAATATTCTAAGGAACTCATCATGTACTATACCTGGCCTATCACCAATAGGTTAGTGCATCTTCCCCCAATATCTTCCTGAACAGCCTCTTCATGACATTTGACTGTGAGATTGCACATATTGGAAGAGATATCAGAGAAAAATTGTTCTGAAGTCATGCTGGAAAGAACCATATCACGTTCTGTTATCAATGAATACAGCAGTACAACCCCAGGGAGTCAAGCTTTGGGTTCATTTTTCACAACTAAAGAAGCAATTCAGAATTCCACACAATTGGAAGTCTACTCCAACTGCAGGTTCTTAGAGACCTTCTAGAAGGAGCTGATCTTCTGGAGTAGACAGCTGACGCCAGATCTTTGGAACTAGTACATGACTTCAGATAGTGGAAAGCTTCGCCCCCAAATTTGAGCCAAGACCTGTGTCTAATTCCTGTTTTGTTTCCATCTGTTCACTTATAATCATCTTATTTTCTCTAGACCCCTGGTTGCCACTGACCCATATTGGCCTTTTTTCTCTTTTCTGTCTTCTTTATTATAATGGCTGAGTTTGAACCTACTCATTTAAACACCATTCTTAGATTACCCCAAATAGTAGCCACCACCCTCAGTCTTGCTGACTGCTGGATATGCCATCCATGATCAGTCCCCCATGATAAAAATTCTGGGCAATTCTTGTTTCAAATGAGGCAATCAAATGAGGCAATCATAGTCAATGGCATTTCCACTTGCACCACATGGACAATTGACCCTAAACAAGTCAACTTATGACTTTGTTAGTGTTCCTCTCTCCCAGAAAAAGAACTATTTATTACAATCTATTGATCAGACCTTAGGAACCTCTAAATTTGAATTCAACAAACTTTGTAGGTGGATACACCAAATTCTGCCTGAAAGAGACTAATATAGGTCCAAACGTAACCCAGCTAATATAAGGGTTTGGCTCCAATCTCATGTCATGAAAACTCCTTTTTTCCTGATCTCCCTGTACCCCTACTGGATACTATTTCTTTTATGGCTAGGGTGTCTGGTCCTGTTTGCTTCTGATTAGTACCTCATGAACTTTAGAACTAGTATTATTATACTTGTCTGTACACAAAGGCCCTATTTCTATAAATCATCAGGGCTCAAAATTCTGACTCAAACGTGGGCTCCGAAACAAAGCCACTCTCCACACACTCTACCTGGAGGAATTACTGACTTCCTCAGAATGTGAGGAAGTTTATGTGAATAAACTTTATGTGAATTGAGTTTATGTGAATCATCAGAGCAGTGTTCCCAACTGGCACTCTGCAGAGGTCATTAATTGTACCACCTCTGCCCTAGATGGAATACAGCTTGGTCTCAACTCACTAGCATGAATAGTAGTGGACAGTTACGTTGTTCTAGATGCTTTTGTTGGCTAGTTGTGGTGGAGCCTCTGCCATTGCTAATACCTTGCTCTGTACTTGGGCCAGTGAAACAGACAGGATGGAGCAGGCTATACAATGCCTTAAGGAAAAAGCTACATGGCTCATGGTTGATGCTCATGGCCTAGAGGGGATTTGTTCTTGGTCTGGATTGGACAATTGGGATTCCCAGTTCTGAAGCATTTTACAGGGACTATTAATTGCTCTTGTTTTTGTCCTGATGCTGGTCTGTTGCATTCTATCCAGAGTCTTAAATGCATCTATGCAGCTGTTCTCTTGTCAGAAGGTCATGATGATGACACAAAAAGAAAAAGTTCAAGAAGATCTCACAATACAGTGGACTATGGAGAAAATTGTACAATCCATAAATGGAGACAATCTGGATCTTTAGCCTTCTGTGAACTGGTCAACCTCTCACAAATGAGAGACTGACCAAAAGGGGGAACTGATAGACTGTATATACAAGTGGACAAAGCCCAGACCATATGTGACAGCAAACTGTGACCCACATCAGCAGCAACCACTCCAGGAAACCCAACTACAACTTCTGCAACGATTGTCCCTGAATGATTAGGGTTTGGTCAATGACTGACAGCTTCCCCAATATTTGTTCCCATCCCTTACCTATTTCCAGTTCAGGACCAACTAGAGAAAGCCAAATATGCTCCCCAAACCACTTACATAAGATGCCTCACTTCTAGTTATCCTACCTCTACTTCCCTGTGGCAACAACCTCCAATCAGGGCATAGCTGAAGTCTTCCCTTTTTGTCACTGTAAACCTTTCCTACTCCCCTGCCTGCCTCTGAGTCTCTGTCAAACTCAAGTGGTGGTGACTGCCACACTTCTTAGCAATAAAGAATAAAGGGCAATCTTGCTAATTAAGAATAATATGCATATGGGTTAGGGAGAGGAAGAAATTCTGGGTAGGAGAGAGAAGACAACGTTAGTCTGATTTAGTACAAGAGTGAAATAGAGTTTTCAGAGTTGCATTTTTTTAAACTTTCAAATAATAACCTTTCTCTTGTCATTGTCTCACACATGGTAGACAACTATTAAGTGTTTGTTGAATGAATGAGTCTATGGAAGCTTGTTCTCCCCTCCTCCATTCCCACAGCAACATCCTCAACTCCTACTGTTTGCAGGATATTATTGAGCTGGACAGTTGGCCCTGGGGCCAGAACTGTGACTAGTGGAAATTGGTTTCATGCTTGTCTTTTCAACCTTCCTTTTGGCACTAAGGCTATGTTCTCTTTTTCTAGGACCCTTTGGTTCAGAAATGTTGCTACTTATTATTAGATTCCTTTTATTCAAGAGAAAGACCCTGTATATTTTTGAGGGCCAAAAAGTATTTTATTCCAAGGAAATTATGCAAGAGATATTTTCAAACTGTTGAAGTCCTAGTATTGTGGTCTTATAGGATACAGATTTATTCCTACAGTGAAGAATTATAAAGACTTAAGTTTTAGTAGATTAGGAAAGGTAAAATGTTGGTGAATGTTATGACTTTATATTGAAATTTATTCATGGAGATGGTCCGTCTGATTGAACCAACCAAGTCATAGCTCCAGGCAGATGTGATGTGCACAAACTCACCCTGAACTTTCTCTAATTTTTTTCTCCCCCTGACTTCTTCCTCTAATCATTCTTCACTCCTTTTTTTTTCTTGTGACAGTTTCTAATCAATTAAAATATTTTAGTTTACATTATAATACACTACAGTGGGTGCATGCATGCATGTGTGCATATGCACACACACACACACACACACACACACTTTTCTCTAAATGGGGAACATCTTCCTTGACTTCCCTTACTTTGGTCCATTCCGTTCATGGCTTACTTTTGTGACACTGTGCACCTACCTCTCTTTTCTATCTTTTTCTCTCTTTTGTCTCAGTTGCAATTTTATACTTATTTTATGATCATTTGATCAGGAGACTGGAAGAACTATGTCTGTTTTTGTTCATGGTTTAGCACAGTGCTTGGCTCAGTAAATATTTAATTGGATTAATGGAATAAAAGTATTGAAATCATCTAATAACCTGTTTTCACATCTCTCTCCTCATTAGGGAATGCTGATTTCTTAGAACACAGGGCTAAGCCTGACACATATTGGACACTTAATAGAAAACTGTTTTTGAAATGAATTGGTTGTATCTGTCCTGTGTCATTATGCCATCCCTGGGGGAAGCGTGAACCAAACCAAGTACCAATGTGCCTGACTGAGGAGAAGCAGGTAAGAAACTACAAGGGGTATGTGTGGTTGCATCAGAGCAGCCTGCTCTATTTCTTGCAGAAGATAAGTGATTAAATCACACGTTAATTCACCTTCAGTGGCACTGGATTTATTGTTCTTTGGTTTCTTAGGCTGTTTGATAATTGGATTAGTAAGTTAGTTAAGGAAGTAGGAAATTCTTATTGTAATGTAGTGGAAAAACTGGTCTAAGAATCAGAGACCTTGATTCTTCTATTTTATCTTTAGTTAATGATGGGCAAAAATGTTTTACTCTCTGAGCTGCAATTTTTTCAGCTTAAAATGAAGCTTTGGGGACAGAAAGTCTCCTAGATTTCTAACCCTAAAATTCTGTATCTTGTAAAATAAGACAGGATGTTAAGTTCGAAATTTCATTTATTTTGCTTATTTCAGCCATATATTATTGCAAGTTTTGAATCATATTCTGAAAAAGTTGAGCATGCCTGAAGGAGTATTTACAAGGCAGAATAATGCTGACTTAAAATATGGCCAAAAAAACTTAAATGTAATAAAATTCTCTCTCTATTTTTATATACAACTGGTCATCCCAGGCTAACTCATCACAATTATTTCTTACTTCTCACAAATATATTGTCAATTAATTATACTCTGCCTTGGTTCTTTAATTATTTAAATATGATGTATTTTATGTGTGCATTATGAATTCTTTTCTCTAACGCACTAGGGAGATATGGTGTAGTGTATGGGCTTGTGTGTCAGACACAACTAGGTCAAAATCCCAGCTCTGGCACTCACTAGCTGATTTATCAGGACAATTTATTTATTGGCTCTAATCCTCATTTCTTTCTCTAGTGAAGGATAATGAAGATGACATCATCAATGTGATGACATCATCGATCAGTATGATGACATCATATTGTAGTCTTTGTAAGGAATAAATGCAATATGCAGAGCAGACTGAGTTCCCATTATGTTCCTGGCACTGCAGTACGTGAAAGGTTCTCAATCAACGCAAGCCCTTCCCCTTCTGCTGTGTTCAAGGAGGCTTCCTGAGTCAAGCAATTCTTTCTTTTTGTAAACACTACACCACTATAATCAGCAGTTTTTATAGTAGGAGCTTCATACAGGCTGATGGTTGGAGCGAAAGATTGCTCAATACCTAGAAGGATCATAGTTTTGAAGAATTTTTTTCTTTTTTTAGTTCAGGGGAACGAGAAGGGGGATCAAGCTAATAAAATGTAAATATCATGGGAAACACACAGAAGATGGGAGACTTCTTGTGAAGGGTGAAATATGATAGTGAGTGTGCTCTCTGGATAGACCAGAAAAACAATGATTCTCCTCTGGTTCATCTCTGCAAGGTGGCAAAACTGTAAAAATGTGCATTATTTCCTGGAAAATCATGATGGAAATGCTGTGGATTTGTGCATGAGGACTTAATGGATTCATCATGGTTTATTCCATTACAATAAACACCAAAGAGAGTAATAATGGTACACCATTTATTTTGTAGTATCGTCAACATTTTTATATGGTAGACGGAATCTCCACAGGCTTGCTAATGGTACATAGGCCATACAACCTTTGCACAATAATGTTAACCTCTATCTGAAACAGTGCAGTCTTCTGGGAGTTGCATAAGTGGTCTGGTTCTTAAATCTCTAGGAGAATAACAGAAATGTAACCAAAGGCCTCTGGGAATTTCTTTTTCAGAACAGATGACCATCAATCAGCAAATACTTGTTGCTTGTGTACAATTTATAAGTCTTCGTCCTGGTCCTGTATGAGTATGTGTATATGAGCGGGCATGATTACACCAGGTACTTCGATTTAACAAGTCAGACGCAAAGTCAATGTATGCAAAATGCCGAAATCTGAACTGAACTTCCTTGTTAGGCTCTATTTTGTTTTACTTTAACTGGAATTCTAAACAAACTTATTTTTTTAGTTAACTCCTAAAAAACAAGTATTAATGCATTGGAAATGAATAGATTAGAAATGTTCAAGTGTTTTCGATGATGAACCTGGAATGAAAAATATTTTATAACACTGAAGGGACTGTTGCTCTTTTTCTCTCTCCCTCCCTCTCCTGGTTTCATTCTTCCTCCTCTCTTCTCTCTTGTCTTCACTTTTTCCTTTCCCCCAGTTTGAGATATGCTTTTCTCCTTGTCAAATGAATAGCTGTATCATAAAATACAGCAGCTCTTAAGCAGGAAGGAATTTCAGGATGTCACCACATCCAAGCCCATAGTTTCAGATCCAGTTGTCCTTGAAAGACCCTTAGATAATTGTTTTTCTAGTTGTTAGACCTAACTGCCTCATTCTCAGCATAAGCAGTAATGAGGGAAAGTAAATTTCTATAGGGGAGAATGCCTACAAAAATAACCTTGCTTTAGGTTATATGGTAAGGCCCATCCCTGGAATTACAAAGGAAGATTCAATGCCAACTGTTCATGCATATACGAAGCAATCGGCACATATAATAGTCTCATGGTTCCACAGCCTTGGGTATAACACATGGAGTGATTTATCTCATTATAAACCATGATAAACCAAACAAACCTCTGTTTGCATTCCTTCCCAACTGCAAGAATAGTGATCATTGGGAAAAATTGAATATTTTCTCCATTTCAGCATACTCAGAGTAATGCAGTGTAGAATATGATTCAAATTGAGTAGTTTCCATGTAAAAATGAAGCATACTATCCCATGCCTAATACATTAAACCATGCCCGTGTCAAAGGAAATATTCTGTTGTGAGTAATAAGCAAGAATTTTCAGGGAACTTGGCTGAGGTTATGGGTAAAAACTTAAAATAAAGAGCTGCAATTTCCTTTCAGCCCGTGGAACTCTTGCAGTTTTCCATTAAAATGAGTCCAAGTGGAACTTGGCAGAGTAGCAATGGAGCATTTAAATCAGGAGAATGGTGCAACAGTTGTGAACATACGGTGGGTTTTTAAGCATCAGAAATAGGAATTCCTTTTGCTATGCAATAGCAGAACATTCTGTTATTTTTGTAAATGCATTGATCAACTCTATCGGGACAGAAGGATATTGGGACTGAAGATGGATCAGGGTTATTTCAACCTAGGAAAAAATATCAAAAGGTGGTTTCTGTTAAAGTTGATGCAGGGAAATTTCCAGTGATCCAAACTACTTTGACCTGAGTACTCACCAGTCCCAGTTACCTTGGTAAGACTCACAGACACCAAAGATGGGAGAGCAGCAAAGTCAGCCTGGAAATTAACAGTGACCCTCTGCTCAGTATTCATAGTAACCTAAATGGGAGAAGAATTTGAAAAAGAATAGATACATGTATATGTATAACGGAATCACTTTGCTGTACACCTGAAACTAACACAACATTGTTAATCAACTATGCTCCAATATAAAATAAAAATTTAAAAATAAAAGAAAATGATTGCTTTAAAAAATAAAAAAAAATTTAAAAAGTAATAAAAAATGTGTAGCTTAGTGGTAATGTCCATATAGTTATTCTTAAAAATGTTTTAATTAATTAATTAAAATTTATTTTATTTTTTATTGAAGTACAATTTATTTACAATATTGTGTTCGTTTCTGGAAATTTTAAATTTATTATTATTATTTATTTAATTTTTAGATGATAGTGGCTACAAGCCTATATTATAACCTAAAAGGAACATGTTACACTCCCATGATATTAGACTTCTGTAATGAAGAATGATAAATTGGTCAGGGAACGGAGATATTTTGCTTTCAAAGCGGGGATGAGGGGGTCGCATGGCAGTCAAATGAGCACAGGCTTTGAAGTTGGCCAGGGCAACTTCAAGCTTTCCTGCCTCCTGAGGGGAGGCAAATCATTTAGCCTTTCTGAGATGCAGTTTCCCTATCTGTCAGAGGCCATGCTAATCCCAGTGGTTAGACGTAATGTAGGAAAGCATGGGACGTAGGTAATCAATACGTGTGTTATAATTGAGAAAGTGTCTGGTGAATGCATAGTACCAACTAAATTGCAGGGGCAGTCAAAACTGCATAAGATGCTAATGTGAGACCATTTATGTGCAATTGACTTGATCATTTAAATAATACTTACCAATAAATAGAGCCTTTTCCCACAACAAGTAACTTCATAAGGCAAAACTTAACCAGATTCCATCTGCAGGTATTTGAAAATATTTCTTAATTCTGAGCACTCTGGCACCTGGTTAGGACAGGGAAGTGGTGGAGTGCTGGAGCCCAGCTTCTTGGCTTCCAATCTTTTTCAGGTTCTTTTCCCCTATAGGTCATTACAGAACATTGAGTAGAGTTCCCTGTGCTGTAGAGTGGGTCCTGGTTGATTACTGATTTTGTTTATAGTAGTGTGTATATATTCATCCCAACCTCTTAATTTATCCTCCCTTCCCGCTTCCCCTTTGGTAACCATAAGTTTGTTTTTATACAGAGTAGTTTGTATCTCTTAATTCCATATCTCTATCTTGGCCTTCCCCCCTTCTCTTTCCCCACAAGTAACCATTAGTTTGTTTTCTATATTTGTGAGTGTGTTTCTATTTTGTTATATACATTTTTTTGTTTTATTTTTTAGATTCCACATATAAGTGATAACAAACAGTATTTTTCTTTCTCTGTCTGACTTATTTTGCTAAGCATAATACTCTCTAGGTCCATCCACATTGTTGCAAATGGCAGAATTTCATTTTTGTTTTTAAACATCTTTATTGGAGTATAATTGCTTTACAATTGTGTGTTAGTTTCTGCTTTATAACAAAGTGAATCAGCTATACATAAACATATGTTCCCATATCTCTTCCCTCTTGCATCTCCCTCCCTCCCACCCTCCCTATCCCACCCCTCTAGGTGGTCACAAACCACCGAGCTGATCTCCCTGTGCTATACAGCTGCTTCATTCTTTTTTATGGCTAACATTCCACTGTACGTATATATACCACAAATACTTTCTCCATTAATCTGTTGATGGACACTTGGGTTGCTTTCTTATCTTGGCTGTGGTAAATAATTCTGCTATGAACATTGGGGTACATGTATTTTTTGAATTATCTATTTGCATGATTAGTTTCTAAATTTTTGTAGTGTTATCAGAGAGCTCAGTGAATGTAGGCTAATCGTAGAGTGTATTGATGTCTTCTTTGTGGCAAAATATATGGTCAAATAAAAATAACGTTTCCTGGACATCTAGTTTCATGATGTAGAGTTTGATACAGCTATTAGACATAACATGTTAGCCAGGTAATTCAGATTTATAACAGTCTACCTTATTGTTTTCTACCTTTTCTTGATGGCCAGAGAAAGATGAGTAAAAGCATCATATGGTTCTGTTTCCATTTGTCTCCCTCATTGTTGTTGCTTCATAAATGTTTGTGTGTCCTGTGTGAAGATTTATGACAGACCTTCCTGTGGATGATGGCTTCTGTCACTAGTAAGTTCACTTCTTGGCTTCACTTACTGTTTTATGCTTTTCATTTAATGAGGACTAATATTCATTGATGAGTCCTGATTTCTTTTTGTTTCCATCTGCTTTTATGTTGTTACCCACCACTTTTCTTTCAAAATTTCTGAGTCTTTTGTTTGTGTCTTTTGTTTACAGCATGTGGATGGATTTCATGTTTTACACAATCTAAGAAATATTTTAAAAGGTGAGTTCATCTCATTAACATTTATTGATATGACAGTTGTATTCGATGTGTTCATTTTTGTTTAACCTAGATTTTCAGTTTGTTTTCTACCTTTTGGTACATATTTTGTGTTTACTTTGCTTTGTGCATGTTTTCTTTCTGAGAACCTGGAAAGTTTATGCTCTGTTTTCAGTTTTTGTTAATATATATTGTTGTATTGTTTGTGTTCTGTTGTTATTTTTTTTCATAACTTTTAATAATATACTTAACCTTAAGTTCCTTGATTTATAAGACTCTGGTAGCATCTATTGTTGCCCCCCCTGTGAAAGATGAAATAATTAGTGCAGATATAATTCCTTTCACTGCCTTTTGCTTCTTTGACCTCTGACTTTTGACTTTTTCTTTTCTACTTTCAAGGGGAAACCCATCCCCACCTCTCACCTTCCAACCTCTGCCTGTACCCCTAGTACCATGACCTGACCATAATGCCATACAGGATTATCTTCATAGAATAAACAGTGTGTGCAAACTTCCATTTCTTGATTTTCAGTATTAAACAGTACCCATTGAATCTCTGGTATGAAAAAAGAGCTAATCAAAAAGTAACCGTCCTCTAATTTTCTTCCAAAAGCTGCACGAGTATGGGTACTTTTACTGTTGTTTTGTAACTTCACTGACCTGTTATTCTTAGTTTTCATATACTGTAGGTTAGGGTTATAGCTGTTTTAGGGGACTATTTGGGGGGCATGTATACTTGTATATGTGTATTATGTCAGTATAAAAATCATAAAATTATGTCAGTATAAAGCTTTACATTGTTTTATATTCTATAAATATATTTTACATTTTACGTATTATATTTTATATCATATAATATTATATATTATATAAGCCATTTTCTATTTTTTAGATTGTGGTAATATATGCATAATATAAACTTTACCATTTAACCATTTTAAAATGTAAATTTAGTGGCATTAATACATTCATAATTTTGTGCAATCCTTACCACTATCTAGTTCCAGAAGATTCCCCAAAATAAACTCCCTCATCCATTAGGCAGTCACTCCTCATTCTCCTCTTCTTCTAACCCCTGGTAACCACTAATCTGCTTTTTGTCTCTAGTGATTTGCTTATTCTGGACATTTCACATAAATGGAATCACACAAAGTGTGGTCTTTTGTGTGTCTCCTTTCACTTAGCACATGACCTAGTGATTCTACTTCTAGTTATATACACAGGTGTTCAAACAAAACCTGTACACAAATGTTCATAGCAGTATTATTCACAGTAGCCAAAGGGTGAAAACAACCCAAATTTCCATCAACTGCTAAAGGGACAAACAAAATGTGATATATCCATATGATGGAATATTATTCAGCCATAAAAGGAAATGAAGTACAGATACATGTTGCAAAACGGATGAACCTTGAAAACCATTATATGTTATTTATGATGTTATTACAAATTATTTGCATATTAATAGAAATTGTATATCTCTATCTGGGAGACTTTGGCTTCTGTGTCCCAAAACCCTAAAGCATTAGAGAAAATGATTTAGAAAGGCAGGCAATGTGCCCTTCACTATCACACCCTCTCTCCAGACTAGAAACCATTTCCTCAAGAGCTGGGAGTTGATGAGGCTGAGGGTAGTGGATGAGAGTTAAGAGTTTGTGCAACCCAGAGAGGGGGTTCTGTGCCTGCCCCCTTACCTTGTTCCTTGTCCCGGGCAGACAGAAGACCCAGAGAGCTCTGGAGGAAGCAAGAACAGAGGAGATGTACACTTCCCACAGAGAATGGAGGAAAGTGGCCGCCTGCAGAGAGGGCGTGCTGCACGGCGCCCGGTGCATCTCAGCCAGGACCAGCCTGGCCACAACTCCTAGGCCCCATTGTGACCCAGAAACAGCAATGTGATGGCCATGCCCTTAGGTCTCACCTGAGAGTATCAGAGAGAACCAGGAGGGAGTGAGCGAATGGACCCTGGGGCCAACTTGTAGTAGCAATCTGTGTGTACAGATGGCTGAGCATCTTTGGGGCATGGACACAGCAATCTCTCTGTGGACATGTAAATCTATTCTATTATAGCTGGCTCCCCACTGCTTTCCCTGCTTCCTTGATAAAAACAAGGTATAAACACATCTCCTTGGTATTACACAAATCTCTGGAACTTGGACGGCCTTGGGGGAAGTCTGAGTGAAACCAAAATCAGCTGAGATGAATTTTCCACCATTTCATTGGGTAGAGTTTTAATTATTAGAGAAAAATAAAAAGAAGGATCATTTCTTTTTGATATCTAGGTTTTTGTAATTATACTTAATCTCTTTATACAGATGTCAACAGGGTTTCTTTCTTCAATTTCCAATTTCAGTTTTTGTTGTTGTTGTTTTCTGTTACTTCCAGAGAGGAAGTTGAAATAAATGCTTTATTCCAGCTTATTTAATTGGAAGTGTCACATGAACTATTTTAAAAACATTTGGATTAAAAAGTATATAGATAGATAGATAAACTGAATCACTTTGCTGTACACCTGAAACTAATACAACATTGTAAACTAATTATACTTCAATTAACAAAGAGAGAATAATATAAAATATGATAAAATGAATCTATATAAAAGCTTTTTGATAAAAATAAAGAAAAAGTAATATTGCTAAGGTCAAGTTCTTGGATTGTCTAAAGGGTCTTATTTGATTTTTCTAAACTTTTCCATCAGACAAAGTTTATTTGGGAAGAGACAATTAGCTGCATAGGTAAGGACTTATCATGTGTGGTTTGCAAGCGGAAAAGAAGGAAGCCAACACCAGGAAAGATGTCCTCCCTCACTGCCTTGTATCTAGTTGTCCTAGGTTGTCTTCAGCTCATGGTTGAAGAACTATATCAGTTGAAGGTATATGCTGTTGTGAAGAAGAGCTCTCCAAGGTATCTTAATGAAAACTAAACATGCAAACTCAGAGAAGATACATGCAGGGATTATGAAAGCTTAACTAGAGAAACCCAAATGAGAATGAATACATTGACTTCAAAGAAGCAACCCCAAAGAAGCTTTGCTATATTTGAAGACAAGATGCCCATCCAGGGTCCATGCTGGGCAAACTTGAATGATCTGGAGGGACAGAGTCAGTTCGGGTGCAGGCCAATTGATGAGGTCCTTATCATCAAGTCTGAACAAAATGAAACAAAGTCAATCATTCAGTTGGGCAAACCAGTGGTTTTTTGAGCTCAGTCTGCAATCCGTTTGGAGATTGGCTCATCATTAGGATGTTACACAGTGGAGTGACATGACCATTTTTCTCCTCTCCAGCTGTTTGTTATTGTTTAGACACCCTCTTTAGGTTAGATATAAAATTACCTAACAAGGTAAAATGGAATGATGTTATCTTTTTAATAAATGTGTAATGGCCATGCTATTTTCAGCCACAGTGATTGAGCAGCCCATGTCTGCGATCCAGAGAAATCATTAGAGATGCCATGGATGGGTCTCTCTTCTGGGTACCTTTGGGAGGGAATGGTGGCGGTATGGTGTCACCGGGAGTGAACATTACTATGTCTTTCGTCTTTCTTTCAACAGGGCCTCATTTACACTGTGAGAATTTCCTAAGAGAGTGTCCTCTCCCCTTTTTCAAGACATTCTGAGATGCCCTGGGGAAGGACTGGCACCCAGTAGTCAGTTGTTCTGCCCAAGAGGAGCAGCAGCAAGTTCAGTGGCTGTTTTGACTCATGTGTACAGTTGATATTCTTGGAGGCTTTCCAGTGGGTCTGTAACGTCCATGCAATCTCTGATGATATGGAGGAGATACCCAAGGCTCACGCAGGAGGAGACTGATGTGGTGGAATGTGTGAAAGCTTGGAGCCAGGCAGGTCCATGTTCAAATCAAGTGCTCCAGGACTTATTACCTCTATGGCCTGGAATGAGTTTTGGAACTGCTCTGAGCTCTAGATTTCCCCATGGGAATAGAAATAACTCTATCCCCAAATTTTCAATGAAATCCATACATGTACTGAATATCTGCTATGTACCGGAGTCAAGTTGGAGAGACAGATTTACTTTTATTCATTCACAAATATTTGGTGAGAATCTGTTATGTGCCAGGCCACTAAAATGAATGCCAAAAAAAGAAAAAGGATTGCAGGAGAAAGTGATAAATACATGGATAGAGATGATTTCCAGGTTTATAGAAGAGTATAGAAGGACTGGTGAGATCAGGGAAAGCTCACAGAGAGGAGCTGCTGGCCCGTAGCTCTGAATGAGGAAGAGGAATATTCCAAGTGGGGAACTGGCCAGGCTCCACTAGTGAGGGTGTGATGGAGAGAGAGGCCCAGCCCCCAGTCCAGGAGCTTCTGGACTCCTAAGCTAGTGCTCTTTTTCACTGCCATATTCTTCATCTTGGTTTGAGCTTTAAAAGATTAGATGCTAAATATGATAATTGAGGTATTTAGGAAAGAGCATATAAAACCACAAATGAATCAAATATGAAGAACCGTTTAAAATGCAGGCTTCCATCTGTCTCTCATAGCCAGGAATGACATTCTGATGCTCTCCTTAGAGGATAATGTGTAAGTTAAAAAAATTAATATTAAAGCCTCAATTATGGGGGATGGGATGGAGAGAATGCATTACATGATAAGAATTATTTAAGTCATTGAGATAATAAAACCTTCATTCTCATAACAAGGATGAGATAATGAGATGTTAATCCTTCCAAGATTTCACAGATTTATTATTCTAATGAACTCTACTTGACAGTTTTGAACTGTATATAAAAACGTATTAATCTTTGGACAGCCATTGAGATTTTTCTTCCTCTCCATAGAGGTGTACAATGGAAAAGTTATGGCTGAAATTGCTCACTGAAATTTTCTTCATGGCAGAGTGCCATGTTGAGGATATGTATCTCTACCATCCTGACTTTATTGAATTAAACTGTGGAATAAAACTCTGCAAAGAAGAAATTAGAGGCCTAATGATGGAGGAGATTAACTGACATATGGGTCCAGTAATAAACAAAATTAAACACAAATGGTAGAGGCTTTTATCTGGCAGATCAGCAGGATTCTGTCTTGTTAATTTAATGGCCTTGTTAATTTCACAAAGATGTTCTGAACATCTATTTTGTGCCAGGCACAGTGTTGGTGCCAGGGACACAAAGTTAACTAGGATATGGCTTCTGTCCTTGAGGATCTCAGCTTGTAGGGAGCATGGACCCCCAGCCAGGCAAGGAGGGAATTGAGTACTGAGATGGTCAAGGGATAGGAAAAGGGGCAGAATGAACAGATTGGAAGTCTTGAGGTAGTTAAAGAATTGTGGGAGCTGGGATACTAGAGAGAATTAACAAGAGTACAGAAGGTGGTGGTTAGGGAGTGAGATGCTTGAAATAAAAACATAGGATGAGGTGAAATTATTGGTAATGTTTACAGCAGTGTTTTTCACACGTTTCTGACTATGACTCAACGGACGAGAGAGATATTTTATATCTCTACCTAGTACCCATGTATATCATTGAAACAAAGTTTCATGAAATAATTCTTACTCTTCCTACTGGAAATGGCTTCTGATATTTCCTGTTCTACTTTATTTTGTTTACCTAACTAAATATAGATTTTATGACTCACTAGTAAGTTGTCACTCTAGTTGGAAAATCACCAGGAACGGGTGGTTAACAAGGGGTAGAAGACAACCCCACTGGCAGTGAGAAGGTAAAGAAACCAAGAGGCCAGAGTATTGAATGGATTGTTCAAAGGTTTTGAAATCACCAAGCATCATGGTAGGGGTAATGGTGGAGAGAAAGACAGTGGTCCAAGGGGATAGAATCTTCAGTGAATGGGGGTAAGTGACCAGGAGAATGGGTGACTGCAAAAGAAGGAAGGATGGTGTCTTCTAGTCCAATCGAAAGTACTTCAGAGGGACCAGTAGTCTTAGGGAGATGGCGAGAACATGGTATAGAAGCAGCTATGTGGGGCAAGAAGGCACTCGTCCCATGAGTGTGAGAGAAACACAGCTGCCACTTAAAAGAATTGCAGGGGAAACAGTCATCAGGGAGAGACAGCTTCCAGTTAGAAGATGGAAGGAATGTTTAGAGAGAGAGTGAAGATGGAGAAGAATTTGCCCTCTGGAACTCATGGTCTGTCATTGGGTTTGGAGGGCAGAGGAAATGAAGGAGCTTGGGTTGGTGTAGAAAATGGGTCAAGTTTTGAGGGGCTGAGTCATGGGTGCTCTTTAGTGACCAAGTTAAAGGAGGATATTGCATCATGGGCTTTGACATGGTGCCCTCTGGGCAGAAGGTTGATCAACCTTCATGAGACAAGTCTCTTCAGCAGCGTGTAGCATTGAGTCAGGGAGCATTTGGAGGAAGCATGTCTGCTGTTTTCAGAAGGTGGAGGGGGACATGAGATACCACCTCTATCCTCTATGTAAAGATTTAGAAGTTTACTCAAACGACAGAGTGTTGCCAGATCATAATGCAGCATGCAGGTGTCAATCGCTATTGAGAGAAAATAGAAGAATTAACTTCTCAGAGGAATTGGGGAAACCTTCACAGAGAGGATGAACTCTAAGTTTTCACCTGGTTACAAGGAGAGGGCAAACATTCTACATCCAAAGGAAAATCCCCCTGGAGAAAATAAGACCTGATCTGGGTCTTGCCAGCGGCTTAGAACAAACTGTGGGTTGCAAACCATTAGTGTATTTTAATTTAAGTAGTGGGTTTGCACTGGCATTTTTTAAAAGTATAGAACATACTAGAATAAAAAATGTAACGCAGTAAGGGAAAATATAATTTCCTGAAGATTTTGCATGGTGAACAGCTAGTGTAAGTGTTCTCCACGGAGAGTCATAACTCTTGGTATAAGAAGTAGAGAGTAGTGGTCAATTACAATCCCCACAGAGAGGGAACTCTTGACACTGCCTCTTTGAGGGACTTAGGACATCATGGTCCCCCTCTGGACCTCAGCCTCCTCATCTGGAAAGCAAAGAGCTGGGGTGATCTTTTTGTTTTTTTCCCAGCTCTAAAATCCTCTGATTTCTCTTATTCTTATCTAGGAAGATGGCTGCAAAGCACACAGTAGACAGAATGCTAATGTTTACTATTTCACAGTATATTTTATCTGAAGTTTTCTGTCTCACGGGGTCAGAGAATTAAACTCATTATCCTTATTGCTAATATAATAAAATGCTTTGAAGCCAGAGATTTCACTTCTGTAGTCATCACTGATCATTGAGTGATAATTATGTGGTCACATAATGAATTGTATTATCAACTGCATAAATAATGAATTACAGAATCAGTTATTACAAGCTATTTTGAAGTGGAGGAAATTGACTTAATCTCCTAAACCAAGGAAGTATCCCTTAGAGCTAAGTAAATTCTTTTTTTTTTTTAAACTGATAACACTTAGAGAGCCTGGCCAAAAGATATCTACAGAAGTAGAAAATGGTCTGTCTTAGAAGTTTTTAAAGATCTGTATTAAGTTGCAGTCCTGTTCTATACAATATGTTTGATTTTTCCTAGATCTATCTTTCTCTTTTTTTCCTGACAGCACATTTATCCATGTACCTTTCATACTGAGCTTTTCAACTGACCAGCCTCATTTGCAATTTGCTAGAAGGAGGTAAAATGCAACTTCTGGTTTTTGAATGGGAATAGTTTGTGTGTAATGGAATAAGTGATTGCAAGGTACTACTGATACAGTTTCTAATAACTTTCTGGAGATTAGAGAGAAAGCCATGCATAGAAAACATGGTTATCTCTCAGTTTTCAATGTGTACAGTTAAAATGAAAGATTAAAAAAGTAGGGCTTCCCTGGTGGCGCAGTGGTTGAGAGTCCGCCTGCCAATGCAGGGGATGCGGGTTCGTGCCCCGGTCCAGGAAGATCCCACATGCCCGGAGCGGCTGGGCCCGTGAGCCATGGCCGCTGAGCCTGCGCGTCCGGAGCCTGTGCTCCGCAACGGGAGGGACCACAGCAGTGAGAGGCCCGCGTACCGCAAAAAAACCAAAAAACAAAACAACAACAAAAAAACTAGGCTTGATATAGGCTTAGAAGTTGAGGACAGCATAAGGAAAAAATAATAGCCTTGCCTTACTGTTATCTATGGGGTTTGTCATTGAGGATCAGCTGATGGATTTCAATACTTCTCTTTATTAAATGGGTTGGGGACACACCTTCACATCTGTGATTAGAATGAAGTTTTTAATGTGAAGCTGCAAATAACTGTAGTTGTTCTAGACGTTGAAAGATCATATGAAAGTAATAAAAAATAGTGCAGAAAATAGGTTGCTATGAATATGAAAGAAAATATGTCTAAAATTCCTAGTTCAGGGCCTGGCACGTAGTACCAGCAAGACCATTAACAAACTCCAACACATTTTGTAAGTGATTTGTTGGCCTGAACAAGAGCTGTACTACTTAATTATATTTATTTTTATGTTATTGTTTAATATCATTCCTAACAACCTTTGGGACAAAATCAATCCTCCCTCTAATTACAGTGCTCTTTCCAGGCCTAAAAGCAAAAGAGTAACTTCCAAGTGGCTGAAGGTATAGGATCTGAATTATCAACAAGCTGATTTTCGTTAGAGCACTGCACTTGGGTGTTTCCCTGAGGAGAATCTAACCTGAGTCACTCATCAACTGCCACAGCCGCCTTTTTAAAGACAAACATTTCTTCTTGCATCAACAAAGATGTTTTCAGTGCAATCTTAACACATGGATTTTTTTTCTCTTCCTTTTCCTTTCTTTCCTGCAACATGTTTTTCTCCCTAATTATCTACTGTCAAATCTCTCTTGGACATTGTTATATAACCCGTCATTCGAGTGAGTTGTTGGATTAACCTGGTCTATTAACGTTATTAAAACTTGCATGTTTCATGTTATTCTTTTGTTATAATTGGTAGAACCAACTAGAATTCTCATCTCCCAGATGAAGAGGGATTATGCCTGCCTGGTTCGTTCTCTTCATTAGGAAAATGGACTAATTTAACATTTCAGGAACCACTATTGAATCATTTCTCCATTTGGTTGTTGTATGCAAACACTGTACTGACGAACCATTTGAGCTACATTCTGCCTTATTTTGTGAGAAGGACCCTGCTGACTGGCCCTTTCTTCTCTGCATCTGAGATTGTCTGACGTACTTGCAGCTCCTTGGATTTCTTTTTTCTGTTCACAGAGATAAAAACAGGTGCCACTCGGTCATCTAGAAGCAAATATATACTGAACAAAGGAAATAAAATATTCACATAAATGATCACTTGGGAAAGTCAATAGCAAATGGATAATCGGATAGGATACAGGCAACTTTTTGTATGTTTCATATTTACTGTCACCTAAAACCGGAGGTTAGGGTGCATATGAGAGTTTGTTGGTTTTTATAAGGTGATGTAAATTCTACCTGTGTTGAGCTCATTACCTTTAACAATAGATCAAGTGATTCTCGTATATTTTCTAGCTAGATGATCATATTGTATACCAAGAATGACAAAAATACTATTTCCTTTCCTATAGCATTGGCTAGAACCAAGGTTCAGTATTGAATCATATGATTGATAGTGATTTCTTTTACTTTTACATCAAGTATAAAGTTGACTGTAGGTTTTTGAGAGATTAAAATTTCAAGTTAAGGAAGTTTTCATTTAAACCTAGATAGCTGTCTTTTTTTTAAAAACAGATGGTAGGAATGAAGGTTGAACTTTATCAAATGTTTTTCCAGAATCTATTGAATTGATTCTTATCCCTTACTCCATCTGAAATCTAATGTAATTTCATGTATTGATAGTATGGTGTATCAGCCTGAGAAATACTTTGATGTAGAAGCATGATCACATTCCTGAGATTAAAGCCTATGACCATGAGGTGGTTTTGTAGTTATTGTTTATTTTTCTTTTCCTCTGCTTTATTCAATTTGCTAATAGTTTTCTATTGTTCATTGTTTTTTTTTCCAGTTTAGTATTAAATTATATTTGATGGATAAAATGAGTTGGACTTTCCTATGCTCTGGCAGAAATCACAGAATCGTCTCAAAATTTCATTAGAACTCCTCAAAAAATCAATCTGTTCTTATTTTATTTTTAGCTTATCAATTACAATTTTAATTATTGGACTATTACATTTTCCATATTTTATTGAGTCAGTTTTGATAATTTACATTTTTTCTGGAGAAATATCTATTCCTTCTAGGTTTCCAGATATTATTGAAAGGCTATACACACTATCCTCCTATCACTTTAACATTTTCCTCTTCATGTATATGTAAAAACAACTTCCTAATAACATTCATTCCAATATCTATTTTTACCTGATTAGTCCTTTAATTTTTATGTATTTCAACAATTTTCCAAATTATCTTTTTACTTTATTAATCAACTGTAGTTGAAGACTTTATTTTTCATTAATTTCTGTTTTAATCTTTATCAATCCTTTCCTATTCTGTTAATGAGTATATTTTTCTAGCTTTTAGAAAAGAAAGCTGGTTATTTATTTTTCATTTTTCTTGTTTTCCAATAGAGATCTTTGATATATTTTCTCTCATTATTGCTTTGGTTAGATCCCTCAGTTTGTATGTAAACAGTCACTAAAGTTTCGGTTGAAATTATAATTTTAACTTTGATAATTTCTTTAACCCAATAATTAATTAAGAGTATGTTTTAATATCCAGGCATATGGATTTTCTTTTGGATAGCCTTTATTGCTATTGTCTACTTTGATTGCATTCATGTTCAGAAAAGGTGACCTCTTTGATTTTTACTTTTTAGAATTTGGGGAGATTTCTTTTGTGGTCTAACACATGATTTGTGTTATCAATATTCCATGTATGTTTGAAGAGAAAGTATTGATTTCATAGCAACAAATTTCTATGTACAGATAGGTACTAGATCAAGCTTTTAAAATTATGTTATTCAAGCATCATCTACTCCCCCATCCCTTATTTTTACTAACTTATCTCTGAGAAAGGTGTATTTAAACTACTTCCATGATTTTAGATGTCAATTACTCTTATATTTCCAACATATTTTGCCTTACATATTTCTAATCTGTGTGGTCAGGTACATAAATACATGTGATTATTTTCTTTGTGAACTGGACTCTTTCTCTTATCAACATGAAATATCTTCCTATCTCTCTTAATATTTTCTAAACTGAATTCTGTTGACTTTTACTGTATTATACCACTGCATTTATTCCTCTTAGTAACAGTTGCACTGCATGTATTTTCCATCGTTTATTCAATTTTCTGGAGATGTTTTAGTTATAGGTATGTCTCTTTAAGGCAACATATTCTTAGCTTTAATTAGTTATTCAATTTGAGTTTACTTATAATTTTTAAAAAATTATTCTCTTTATTGTGGTAAAATATATACAACGTAAAATTAGCAATTTTAACCATTTTAACTGTACAGTTCTATAAAGTTAAATACATTTATAATGTTGTGCAACCATCACTACTATCAATTTCCAAAACTTATTCATCATCCTGAATAGAAACTGTAACCATTATGCAATAATTCTTTATTTTTCCCTCCTCCTGCCCCTGATAACCTCTAACCTACTTTCTGCCTCTATGAATTTGCTTATTCTAGATATTTCATGTGAGTGGAATCATACAATGTGTCCTTTTGTGTCCAACTTATTTCACTTATCACAATATTTTCAAGGTTCATCTATATTGTAGCAGGTGTCAGAATGTCACTCTTTTTTGTTGCTAAATAATAGTCCATTGTGTGGATATACCATATTATTTATCCATTCATCAGCCGATGGACATTTGGATTGTTTTCCACCTTTTGGCTACTGTGAATAATACTGCAATGAACACTAGCATACAAATATCTGTTTGAGTCCCTGTTTTCAATTCTTTTGAAATTCTCTTTTCAATTCTACCTAAGAGTAGAGTTGCTGGGTCATATGGTAATTCTATGTTTAGCTTTTTGAGGAACCTCCATACTGTTTTCCACTGTAGCTGTACCAGTTTTCATTCCCACCAATAAGGGTTTCCTTTTCTCCACATCCTTACCAGCATTTGTTATCTCTTGTCTTTTTAATAATAGCCATTCTAACAAATGTGAGGTTGCATTTTACCCTGATGATAAGTGAGGGCGAGCATCTTTCCATGTGCTTATTGATCATTAGATTATCTTCTTAGGAGAAATGTTTATCCAAGCCTTTTGCCCATTTTAAAATTGGGTCATTTGTCTTTTTGTCTATCGAGTTGTAGGAGTTCTTTATATATTTTGTATACCAAATCATTATCAGAAATATGGTTTGCAAATATTTTATCACATTCTGTAGGTTGTCTTTTCACTTTCTTGATAATGTCTTTTGATGTCCAAAAAGTTTTTAATTTTGATAAAGTTCATTTTAATCTATATTTTCTCTTTTTTAATGAACATTGTGGTACATATCTCTTTTTGAAGTATGGTTTTCTCAGGGTATATGCCCAGTAGTGGGATTGCTGGGTTGTATGGTAGTTCTAGTTTTAGTTTTTTAAGGAACCTCCATACTGTTCTTCCTAATAGTTGTATCAATTTACATTCTCACCAACAGTGTATGAGGGTCCACTTTTCTCCACATTCTCTCCAGCATTTTTTATTTATAGATAGTTTTGATGATGGCCATTCTGACTGGTGTGAGGTGATACCTCATTGTAGTTTTGATTTGCATTTCTCTAATAATTAGCAGTGTTGAGCATCTTTTCTTGGGAAAACTGGATAGCTACATGTAAAAGAATGAAATTAGAATACTCCCTAATACCATACACAAAAATAAACTCAAAATAGATTAAAGACCTAAATGTAAGGTCAGATGCTATAACACTCTTCGAGGAAAACAGACAGAACACACTTTGACATAAATCACAGCAAGATCTTTTTTGACCCACCTCCTAGAGTAATAAAAATAAAAATAAACAAATGGGACCTAATTAAACTTAAAAGCTTTTGCACAGCAAAGGAAATCATAAACAAGATGAAAAGACAACCCTCAGAATGGGAGAAAATATTTGTAAAAGAAGCAATGGACAAAAGATTAATCTCCAAAATATACAAACAGCTCATGCAGCTCAATATCAGAAAAACAAAAAACCCAATGAAAAAATGGGTGGAAGACCTAAATAGACTTTTCTCCAAAGAAGACATACAGAAGAAATGATTCTGCATTCCATGGACTTGGTACATTTGTCAAAAATTAACTGGCCATACATTTATAGATTTATTTCTGGGCTCTCAATTCTGTTCCATTGGCTTATATATCTATCTATTTAATTACTGTAGCTTTGCTATAAGGTCAAATTTGGGAAGTGTGGATCCTCCAACTTTGTTCTTTTTCAAGATTGTTTTGTCTGTTTGAGGCCCTTTGCAATTTGATATGAATTTGAACATTGCTTTTTCCATTTCTGAAAAAAGGATGTTGAAAGTTTTATAGGGATTGCATTGAATCTGTAGATTGCTTTAGGTAGAACCAACTTCTTAACAGTATTAAGTCTTCCTACCCAAGAGTATGGGATGCATTTATGTTAATTTAGGTTTTCTTTAATTTCTTTCAGCAGTAATTTACAGGTTTCAGAGTCAAGTCTTTCACCTCTTTGGTCAAATTTATTTCTAGTTATTTATTCTTTTAGATGCTATTGTAATGGAATTGCTTTCTCAATTTACATTTCAGATTGTTCATTGCAGGTGTGTAGAAACACAATTGATTTTTATAAATTTATTTGTTTTTGGCTGTGTTGGGTCTTCATTGCTGTGTGAGGGCTTTCTCTTTAGTTCCGGTGAGTGGGGGCTACTCTTCGTTGTGGTGCATGGGCTTCTCATTGTGGTGGCTTCTCTTTGTTGTGGAGCATGGGCTCTAGGCGCATGGGCTTCAGTAGTTGTGACATGGGGGCTCTAGAGCTCAGGCTCAGTAGATGTGGCACACAGGCTTAGTTGCTCCACAGCATGTGGGATCTTCCTGGACCAGGGCTCGAACCCATGTACCTTGCATTGGCAGGTGGGCTCTTAACCAGTGAGCCACCAGGGAAGTCCCACACAATTGATTTTTAAATCTGAGTTTCATTTTACTACAATTCATATTCATGGTGAATTTAAACTATTTTTGAATTTATTCTGTCTTTTGGCAATTTCTATTTAATGTGTTATTATTTTTTTCCCTTTCTTGCCTTTTGTTAAATTACTTCTAATGGCTTTGAAAAATAGATCTGTAAATAGATTTGAAAAATGTGTGTTTTTTCAATAGCTTCTCTTAAATTAAGAGGTATGCTAAATATTAATACATATGTATTTACTTTAAATTAATTTCTAGAATTAATCAGAAAACACATCATTGCTTGGAATAAGCAAGAATCATATCTTGTTTTTATCTCCTTTCCTTTTTTTCCACCCAACTGCCCTTCTTGATATAATGTAGAGTTTTAATTATACTATCATTATTATTTCTCTTTGTTTTTGTCCCTTATTAGACTAGTGATAAATTTTAATCCTTATTTTTTCTCATAATTGCTTCTATGATTCAGTCTTGGATGCACTTTTATTTTTGTTTTGTTGAAGTACATCCTTTAGTACCTCTTCCAGGTTGATCTGTGAAGAGTTAACTTATTTTCTTCCCCAATTCTAAACATGCTTTTATTTTATTTTGCTCTCATTTTGAATAGCTAACTTGTGTAGGAAATCCTTGATCAAAAATATTTTCCCTCAAAATCCTGAAATTGTTTTATTGTCTTTCTGCATTTAATAGTGTCAACAGAGAGTCTTCTATCAGTTTAATATTTCTTCTGTGTAAGTAATCTATCCTCCTCACTAGAAGTTCTTTGAGTTTTCTCTCTTTTCTCTGGTATTCATCATGATACGTATGTTTGTGCCTTCATTTGGCATCATTAGGGCCCTATCTGAGGTTTCGTGTCTTTTTTAAATTCTAAGAAGTTTCTCCTATTATTGATATATGTGTATTTCTCCTCTCTGGTTTCTGCTTTGGAAATTACTATTAGACAGTTATTAGAATTTGTGTAGGTGAGGGAGATTAATATGTACAACTTTCCAGTTGCAAAATAAATGAGTTACAGGTATGAAATACACACTGTGTGGAATAGAGTCAATAATTATGTAATATCTTTGTATGGTGACAGATGGTAACTAGACTTATCATGGTGATCATTTTGAAATGTATAGAAATATAAAATCACTATGCTGTGTAACAGGAACTAACATAATGTTGTAGGTGAATTATACTTTATATATATATATATATATATATATATATATATGTATATATCTTTCCTCTCTCTCTCTTACCTTTCTACTTTCTTATCTTTTTGTGGTGTTTTTCTTGAATAGTCAGTTTAAACTTCCAGCTCACCTTTTTACTCCCTTTAAAAAATTATATTTATCATGAAAAATTGTCAACATATTAAAAGGTGCAGAGAATAATGAGCATTTATGTGCATAAAATCTTGCTTAAGGAATAAAATATCACCAAAATATTTGAAGTCTGTGGTGTTTCTCTCCTCAATCAGAACGTTTCTTTCTAACAGGAGGGAATCATATTTTTGTATCTGGTGTTTTATCATTCCCACTCATGTCTCTACATTTACGATATACATGGCATTGCTTCCCTTTTTAAAATATTGTACAAACGATATCATAATGTGTACATCTTTTGTAGCCTTGCTTTTTTTAAAAAACTCAGTATTATGTTTATAATATTCACTCATGTTTATAGGTATAGTTCTAGATCATTCCTTCAAATTGTTGTTTAAAATATCTGAACAGACCTCAGTTTATTTATTCATTTTCCTCTTGGTGTGCATTCAGGTTTTCTCCAAATAGACACTTGCAATTAGAAGCAGGCTTACTATGACCATCTTTGTCCATATCTTTTTCTTACTGAACTATAGATTACCTTACTTATCTTAGGAAGTAATATTTTGAGGGTCCAAATATGGTCATCTCATTTTATAATAGATTGTTTTTGCACTCCTCAAATGGTTTCTTTGGATAAAGAGACGTTTTAAAATTAGTTTGTGATTAAATTTATTAATTATTTTCTTTAAGATTTGAGATTCTTATGTCTTATTAAGAAATCATTCCCTGTGTGACGTCATAAAATATTCTTTACTGTTTTATACAGTTTTCAGGTTTTCATTTTATTCATATTTAAGTCTTTGATCTGCCTGCAATTGTTTATTACTTACAGACTAGTTAATTTCCATAGGTATTCAAATATTCCAAAATATTTGAGGCATTATATAAATAAGAGCAAGGCAAGATGAAAATAGCTAATGGCTAATTACTCATTATGACTGTGAGTAATTTAGACTTGACTGACGTCTTCCAGACTTTGGGAAAGTTGGGCCTTTTCAAATTAACTTTTGTCATAGAGGGACGATCTGAACTTGTGAGATGCTCTTGTGGTCTTAGCTCAGAGCATGAGGCTAGAAGACTCAGGACATCACTGCTGGGAAGCAGCAAAAGAAATTAGTCCTTCATTCAAATGTGCCAGAGGACAGTGGGCAGTGTCTTTTGACTGTTTGCCATTTGATAAGCTTTCATCATCTAACTCAGTAACTTGTACCTGGGAGCAGCTTATGTACTATGTTATTTAAGTTAAAGCCACAGACTTGATATTCTGCAGGCTTTTTAATCATGTGGGCTTTCATTAGAATGCTCTGAGCCTGCTGCTTTGTAACAGCTCTCTGATGGAGATTAGATGAAGCCCACCTCTCAGGGCCTGAAATAGCAAAAATAAAGGTGCTATTGGCTGTCATCACTACCAGTCAGCTCAGTCAGAGGAGGAGTGGCAGTGCCTAGGTTGAGCCCATGGAGCTTAAGTGTGGATTGATTTCTTTTTGTCTGCTTTATCAGTAAAGTATGATTTTTATCTTTTATACCCTATATAGAGAAATGAAGGGATTTTGTCAATAAACCCATCTACCTGATGGGTCTATCTCTTGAAGCTCTGAACCCTTAAAAAAAATAATAACTTATTCATTATCTTTGGACCTGGTAAGAGAAGGAATCTGCCCTAATTATTCACCCCAAATTCTCCTGGAGTGACATGTTATCTATACCATGGTTCTGTGACTTTTCTCCAGCTGTCTCCTCTACCTGGCAATGTGTCCACCTCCTTTTAGAAAATAGACTCCTCTTCACCCTTTAAAACCAGCTAAGCTAAGAGTGCCCCTCAGCCAATATTTCCATCATGGTGCTCAGCACATGCGTGAGGGTGGCCTCTTCATGTGTCCTCCTTTCTGCTGGACTGTGAGCTCTTGAAGAGCATGGACTTGTCCTCTTCATATATGTATCTGCTCTTCTTTGCTCTTTGTACCCACATGCACACACACACATACACACACACACACATGCACACACACACATACTCGCACACAATGAATCTCTTTCTTTTTGGTGTCCATGTGCATTTTATTTTTTATTTAAAAGGAAGCTGGGTGTTCCCTAGGGTGGTCTAGGTCAGCTTCTTTTTTTTAATCTTTTATTTTATTTTTTTTTAACTGAAGTATAGTTGATTTACAATGTTGTTAGTTTCAGGTGTTCAGGTGTACAGCAAAGTGATTCAGTTATACATATATACATATATATTTATTCTTTCTCTCTTTCTATTTCTGTGGAACTGAATTGAAACGAAAGTATCATTAACTGATATCCAGAGAGGCAGAAATAAAAGAAGATTAAAAGCTTTGGGATCAGAGAGAACTGGGCTCAAATGCTACTTTAGCCATTTATTGCTCAGATGACTTTGGAAAAATGAGTATCTGAATCTTAGCTTGTTGTTTGATAAAATGAGAATCATAAATGTTCTGTTAGATGAGACAGCACTTACACAGTCACTGTCACACAGTAGGGCTACTTTTAGGTCTACTCTCCTTCCCTCTTTTCAAAAAAGGGCCACTTTTAGGTTATTTTCATTTTAAAAGAAGCCTATTGATGACAGTCCCTTGCATAAGCAAAGGATCAAATTATGCGTGTTCCTCACTCCTTGCTTATTTGCTATTTCCCTGTGTAGGAAAGAATAAATCAATGAAGATTTGACATCAGACTCCAGGGACCAGAAGAATCACAGCCACTTGGGAGCTGGTGAGAAATGCAGAATCCCAAAAGTTACTGAATGACAAATGTGCATTTTAGGAAGAGCCTCTGAAAATTCAAGTGCCATTGAAGTTTGAGGAGAGCTGAGCTAGAGCAGGTGATGAGTGCTGATAGAGTAATTGTAGGAAGTTAATTCTAGTTTTGTGCTATTTGTAGGGAGACTTCTGGGGGTAAATATGGGCCAGCTGGATAAAACTTCCTTGTGGTGAAATGAGGGATGGGCTTCCTGTTGCATTTATTTCATGGGTGTGCCAGCCTGGAGCTGCCTGAGCCTGTGTAACCATTACTGTCCCCAGAGAAACCAGCTCACATGCTCACTGATGTGGAAAGAGTGGCTTGATATCATTTCTCTGTCTGTGATTATTTCCCGTGGCCATGTCAGAAGACTGTAAAGCCTTGTGCCTCCCCAGGGATTCAGAGAACTGAAACAAAACTTTTATTTTCTCTTTTGTTGTTTTATTTAAAAAAAAAAAACCTCTAAAAGCAAGGTGTTAATATAATGTATATAGATGTGAAGTGTTCCATGTCTCACAGAAAACATATTATTACCCTTTGAAAGGACAACCTTCACTGAGATTTCAAGTCAAGGATACTGGCCTGGTTGACTATCTTTCTTTTAAGCATCCATACGTTTATTTGAGATTTGAAGGTGTTCTCACATCAATTTGATGTCTATACTCTGAAGATGATCATTCATGAATAACTCCAGAGTTTCATCAGTGGCAAGTAAATGTAGATTTTCATGTTTGTCTAGGTGGGTCCTATCTTGTGTGGTAACCAAACAAATGTCACTTCTTTTGTCCTATCTTGTGTGGTAACCAAACAAATGTCACTTCTGAGAGCTGGATGGAAGCTTAGGAAGTGTTATTAAGGAGGAAAGATGGCTTTGCTATTTTCCAGTTTCTCTTTTATGTGTTGGTTCAGCAAATCTCTCAAATACACCTGCAGCAGAACATGTCCTTGGAGTAAAGAGAGATGAGAGGCAAAAAGAGTCTCTGCCTTCAAGAGGCCAAGAATTTAGTAAGCCTACAATCAGTGTTCAATTAATTGCATATAAAATATGATGTAACTGCTGGACTCTAAATTAAATAAGACCAAAGTAGGTATAGAGTACTATTTTTGTCCAGGGAGAACAAAGGGGATGTTTGGGTGGGGGTTTGAAGTCCCAGAACAGGTAACTAAACTTTGGCTGTGTGTGATTAAGAAGAAACCCCCATATGGACCACAGAGGCAAAAAGATATTCTATTGGAGGGAAATGTATCTGCTCAGGCCAGGAGATATGAAACAGTATTGTATATTTGGGGAACTAAAAGTATCTGTTGGTGGGAATGTAAATTGATACAACCACTATGGAGAACAGTATGGAGGTTCCTTAAAAACTAAAACTAGGGCTTCCCTGGTGGCACAGTGGTTGAGAGTCCGCCTGACGATGCAGGGGACATGGGTTTGTGCCCCGGTCTGGGAAGATTCCACATACCGCGGAGTGGCTGGGCCCGTGAGCCATGGCTGCTGAGCCTGCACGTCCGGAGCCTGGGCTCCGCAATGGGAGAGGCCACAACAGTGAGAGGCCCACGTACCGCAAAAACAAAACAAAACAAAACAAAAAACAAAACTAAAACTAGAACTAGAACTACGATATGACCCAGAAATCCCACTACTGGGTATATACCCTGAGAAAAACACAATTCAAAAAAAAAAGACATGTACTACAATGTTCATGCAGCACTATTTACAACAGCCAAGACATGGAAGCAACCTAAGTGTCCATCAATAGATGAATGGATAAAGAAGATGTGGCACATATATACAATGGAATATTACTCAGCCATAAAAAGAAATGAAATTGGGTTATTTGTAGTGAGGTGGATGGACCTAGAGTCTGTCATACAGAGTGAAGTAAGTCAGAAAGAGAAAAATAAATACCATATGCTAATGCATATATATGGAATCTAAAAAAAAAAAAAAAGGTACTTATGAACCTAGATGCAGGGCAAGAATAAAGAAAGATCCCAAAGAAATAGAAAATGGACTTGACCCCATAGAAAATGGACTTGAGGGCATGTAGGAGGGCGAAGCCGGGGCGAAGTGAGAGTAGCATTGACATATACACACTACTGAATGTAAAATAGTTGGCTGGTGGGAAGCAGCAGCATAGCACAGGGAGATCAGCTCGATGCTTTGTGATGACCTAGAGGAGTGGGATAGGGAGAATGGGAGTGAGGCTCAAGAGGGAGGTGATACGGGGACATGTGTATGCATATGGCTGATTCGCTTTGTTGTACAAAAGAAGCTAACACAGGATTGTGAAGCAATTATACTCCAATAAAGATCTATTTAAAAAATAAACGATGTGGTATATATATATATACACAATGGAATACTATTCAGCCATATGAAAGAATGAAATAATGCCATTTGAAGCAACATGGGTGGACCTAGAGATTATCATACTAAACGAAGTCAGACAGAGAAAAACAAATATCATATGATTTCACTTATATGTGGAATCTAAAAAAATGATATAAATAAACTTATTTACAAAACAGAAATAGACCAAAAGGAAAAGGGAGGAGAGATAAATTGAGAGTTTGGGATTAACATATACACATCACTATATATAAAATAGATAACCAACAAGGACATACTGTACAGCACAGGGAACTCTACTCAATATTCTGTAATAACCTATAATGGAAAACAATCTGAGAAAGCATATATATATATTTAACTGAATCACTCTGCTGTATACCTGAAACTAACACAACACTGTAAATCAACTATACAACTATACTTCAGTTAAAGAAAAATCACGGGTACTAGATTTTGGCTTGAGCAACTGTATGGATGGTAGAATCACTTGTTGAGATTGGGGTGGGTTTGTGTGTATTATTGTGCAGGTGAAAGGTGGTGATCAAGAATTTTTGTGACCACCTAGAGGGGTGGGATAGGGAGGATGGGAAGGAGATGCAAGAGGGAGGAGATATGGGGATATATGTATATGTATAGCTGATTCACTTTGTTATAAAGCAGAAATAAACATACCATTGTAAAGCAATTATACCCCAATCAAGATGTTAAAAAAAAAAGAATTTTGTTTTGATTGAGGTGAATTTGAGATGACTACTGATTTCCAAGAGAAGATGTCAAGTAGATAGATGAATAAATTAATGAGGAATTCGGTGAGGATGTCTGGACCTAGATTCATGAATGTCAGTGCCTTTGGCATGCGGATGGTATTTAGAGCTGTGGGATAGTCTGGCATCAGACAAGAAGAGAAGGCAGATAGAGAAAAACAGGGAGTCTAGTCCTTAGTGAAGTGGGCTCCATCATTAAAAGATGTAGCTGAGGAAGGGAAGACAAAAACTAATACTGGAAGCTGGTGGTGAACGTGGTAGAGGGAAGCCTGGGTCGTTGTTCTTAAAATACCAGCAGGAATGAGTGTCTTCTAAAGAAGGAGGCCCTCAATTGTGTCAGATGCTGATGAGAAGACAAATGGCAGGAAGGAGTGATTGCATCTGACAAGGAGAATTGGAGTGGTGTTGGAAAGAGTAATTTTTTGTAGAGTGGTGGCTTTGGAAGCAGGAATGGAAGGGCTGGAACGATAATAATGAGGATGTGGGGATTGGGACAGGTGCTGTGCCAGAGCCCAGGAGGCAGTGAGAACACCCGTTTGTCTATCCAAAGTGCAATGGAATGTTATTGAAAGGGTTTCAAATAGAGAGTTTTGAAATACTGTGTGGATAGTATATGGAGAGCAGACATGATGTGGGTTTGTGTGGCTAGAAAGAGAGAAATTAGGAGGCTTTTGCAGTGGTCCAGGTGAGAAATGAGGGCAGCTTATTCTAAGCATTTGGGTCCATGAAGGAATTATGTCACAGAAACCCTTCAGAGAACAAAGAAGCATGTTCAACAAGAGCAGCAAAAGTGTTTTATCTTTGGAAATGAGCGTGATCTTGCATTTGACAATATCTCATGTTAATTTATTCTGTTGACTAATTGTTCTTTGGAGAAATTGAACTCATTCTCCATTAGGTTTGACATGTTAAATTAATCAGATTTCTTAAAAGGCTTCCAAATTCTGAAAGCATCAGACAGTTCAAAATTGCATCCACATTTATCCACGCTGTTTTTGACATGACATGCAAAGAAAAATAGCCTCATCTATTCCTGTCTCTACACCAGCATAGGGGGGCACTTCCTAGGTTACAAATTATTTCCCCTTCTTCAAGATGAACTGACTGCCTTAAACTCAACTCTATGATTAATCCATTATTGATAAATAGAAGCCTTAAAAATACAGTGTTAAAAATTGCAACATACTATAGATCACGTTCCAACACTTTTCATTTCTCATCACTTCATTTCTGATTTTGATATTGCTTTTAAGAAAGATTTTCTCTTCTCTGTAATGAGATATGGTGTCTATAGCACACTTCCTATTACACTGCCATTTTCCTTTAATGGAACTCAAACTATCAATTTTTCACTTGGAGCAAAATGAAATTCTTTTGCTGAGCTGTTGTGTTGACGATCCCTGTTGTTTTAGTTCTAGCTCTTCAAAACCATTAGTGATGTATACTTAATGGGTCTTCTTCTCACATCTCACCCATTTTTCTACATTTCTCACTGGTCCTAAATATTCTCTCCAAACATCTAACCTTTATGCTTTTCTACTAAGCTCTTCTCTTACATTTTAATGCCTCATTTAGATGTAGTTTACCGTTATCTGTACTTAAAGATGTGGTTCTTGTTTGAGGAGATGTGATTACCTAAAAGTAGCTTTTGCAAAACTTTTAAATAGACTAAACTTTTAAGCGGACCTTTTCAGTCCTGAACAAAGATCTAACTACATTTCTGTGCAATTTGTAAATTTCCAACTTGAACGAATGCTCTGTTGCTCTTGAGAGTATTGAAAAGGTGTTTGACTTTGAGCAGGAAGCATTTGTGCTCTGGTTCTCTCTCTGTCTCTGTCTCTCTCTGTCTCTCTCTTTGTACTTCTCTAAAGACACTATCTGCCTCTCTCTGCTCCATCTCACCTGTATCTTGCACTGTTCCTCTGACTCCTGATTAAAGGAAGTTGTACCTCTTCTCTCCACCTTTCATTTTAATCCAGAGACTAGATTCCTCCTTCTCACCAACTCTCTTTCTTTTCACCACAGTTCTAACTGTCTGTTCTTTATTGCTTTACACACTTGTGCACTGACCATGCCTTAAAGTTACTAGATAGTCAGGCATCACTCATTAATTCATTCCTTGGTCAGCTAGCCAACAAACACTCATAGTGTCCACACTAAATGTATTATTTACTAGGAATGTAGACATGAATGAGAAAGAATCTATGTCCTCAAGAGACATCCATGAGAGAAGGACACACCTAGGCCTGGATTCAAAAGGAAAACTCTCAGAAGACTTGCTGATATATCACATTTTCTTTATACCTACATCTGTTGATGGGCACTTAGGTAGTTTCCATATCTTGGCTGTTGTAAATAACGCAGTGATAAACATAGGGGTGCAGATATCTTATCAAATTCGTGTTTTCTTATTCTTGGATAAACACCCAGAGGTGGGACAGCTAGATAATATGGTAGTTCTATTCTTCCTTTTTTGAGGAATCTCCATACTGTCTTCCATAGTGGCTGCCCCAATTTACATTCCCACCCACAGTGTTTGAGGGTTCCCTTTTCTCCACAGCTTTACCAACACTTGTTATTTCTTGCTTTTTTGATAACAGTCATTTAACAGGCATGATGTTATATCTCATTGTGATTTTGATCTGCACTTCCCTAATAATTAGTGATGTTGAACATCTTTTCATGTACCTGTTGACCATCTGTATGTCTTCTTTGGAAAAATGTCTATTCAATTCCTCTGCCTGATTTTTAATTGGGTTGTTTTTGTTGCTGAGTTGTATACGTTCTTTATATATTTTGGTTATTAACCCCTCATGGGATGTATCATTTGCAAATATCTTCTCCAATTTAGTACATTGTCTTTCATTTTGAAGCTTTTTAGTTTGATGTAGTAACATTTGTTTATTTTTGCTTTTGTTTCCCTTGCCTGAGAAGACATATCTAGAAACATATTGCTAAGATTTGTGTCAAAGAGTGTATTGCCTATGGTTTCTTCTAGGAGTTTTATGGTTTTAGGTCTTACATTCAAGTTTTTAATCCATTTTGAGTTAATTTTTGTGTATGGCGTGAGATAGGGATCTAGTTTCTTTCTTTTTCTTTCTTTCTTTCTTTTTGCTTGTGACTATCTAGTTTTCCCAACACCATTTGCTGAAAAGACTATCTTTTCTCCCTTGCATATTGTTCATTCCTTTGTCATAAATTAATTGCCCATACTTGTGTAGGTTTATTTCTGGGCTCTGTCTTCTGTATCATTGATCTATGTATCTGTTTTTCTGCTAATACCATGCTGTTTTGATTACTATGGCTTTGTAATATAGTTTGAAATCAGGGAGTGTGATGTCTTCAGTTTTGTTCTTTCTTCTTAAGATTGCTTTGGCTATTTGAGGTCTTTTATGGTTCTATATAAATTTTAGAATTTTTTGTTCTATTTCTGTGAAAATATCCTTGGGATTTTGATAGGGATGACATTGAAACTTCAGGTTGCTTTAGGTAATATGGGCATTTTAACAATATTAATGATTCCAATCCATGAGCATGGAATACCTTTCCATTTATTTATGTCCTTTTCAATTTCTTTCAACAATGTCTTACTGTTTTCAGTGTACAGGTTAAATTTTACCTCCCTGGTTAAATTTATTCCTAGGTATTTTATTCTTTTTTTGCAATTGTAAATGGAATTGTTTTCTTAATTTTCTTCATTTTCACTCTATAAGCCATCCTGTAACATCATGCCTCTGCACTTCACATCAGTTTAGATTTTAAAGCTCCAGAACAGTTTGTGAACTGTTCTTATATGCACAATAAATTCTTATTAAATTTTACTGATCCTGTGGTTTTAATTTTGCTCTTTCTGGACATTTGACATCTTTATTTTGAACACTTTCAAATATGCACCAATAGCACCTAGCATCAATATTCAATATCAAATATCAGTATCATTAATTTATCAATAACTTGCCATTCTTCTTTCATCCATCACCATCATCGCCCATATCTTTTTTTTTTGTGGGGGGGGGGCAGAGGAATATTTTAAGCAAATCAAAGATGTCATATGATTTCACCTGTATACATTTTACTTTGGGTCTGTAATAGATATGAACTTGTAAATTAACAAACAATATTATTAGCACAACAAATACAATTAACAATATTCCTTAATAATTGCTTAATATCATCCAATACTCAACTCATGTTTGCTTTCTTCTGATTGTCTCAAAATGTCTTTCTGGAGTTGCTTTTTTTTTTAACAATTAAGATCTCAAATAAGTTCATACATTGCATTTGGTTAATATGCGTATTAAGGTTCTTTTTACCTTTACAATTCCTTTTCCTCCCCGGTACGCGGGCCTCTCACTGTTGTGGCCTCTCCCGCTGCAGAGCACAGGCTCCGGACGCACAGGCTCAGCAGCCATGGCTCACCGGCCCAGCCGCTCTGCGGCATGTGCGATCTTTCCGGACCAGGGCACGAACCCGTGCCCCTTGCATCAGCAGGCAGACTCCCAACCACTGCGCCACCAGGGAAGCCCTCCTCCCCGTTTTTTTTCATGCCAATTACTTGTTGAAGACACTTGGTTGTTTCTTCTGCGGAATTTCTCACATTCTCTATTGGGCTGATTATTTCACTTGATTTTGTTTAATGCATTCCTTTATCCCACATATTTTCAGTAAACAGGCAGGACAATCTAGTGGCATCATTAGATTCAGATTAATGTATTTTCTTTGGGCAAAACTTTTCTTCATAAGTGGTACAGTGTCCGTCTTATTACATCACTTCAGGGAACACATGATGTCTGGTGTCTCCTTTCTGTCAATATTACAGTTGATAACTAGGTTCGGATGTTGTTGATCTGAGCCACACTTTGCAAAAACCCTCATGAACCTCTCACTCATTGTTTTGGAGCCAAAACCATGTTCATTGTCCATGTCGATTGTTTCATTATGTGTTGTAAAATGGTGATTACTATAATTCTATCATTCCTGGTACATTCATTAGTTAGCAGTTTTCTAGAATAAGAATTTTCCTTCATCAATTATTTAGAAAATATGGTTCATAGCCAAAAGGCAGGATATAATCTTGATTCGCTTGATTCTGACCCTGTCTTTACCAAGTTTCAGAATGATGAGTTGGTAGAATACAATAAAGTACAACACAGTATTGGAACCCAGGATTATGTGACTCTAAGCCTTTTTAATTTCCACCTTACTAGAGAGTTTAAAAGGTTGCATAAGAATATAAATGAAGTCTAAAAGTCCTAGTGCTTTTTGGCAGGCAGTAGGTTAAAGAGCCAGGATCCCTCCCTCATTCTGATGTTTCAGGAGAAATGTCAGAGGTTACCAAGTGTCACCCAGTTGCATTTCATAGCAGTTACGGACCTTTGCAGGCTGATTATCGTAACCACCATGGACTCTCAACACTCCGATGGTCAACAGCTATGTTTAGTTTATACCCCATCCCTTCTACGGTGCTCCTGGCTCCGGGCTGGAAGAACAGCAGAGAGGGTGCTTGCTGGGGCATTTCCTTCTATTTCACTTCCTGCAGCAGTCTGACACCTTTGGAGAAGAGGAGAGTTATGTGAGTAAATACAGTATTTCCTCTCCAGCCCCAAGGGGGTTGCCTTTGTCAGCATCAGCAGAAAATTGTAGATTGGAAGTGACTCGCTGTTGCTCCCGAGCTAGACCAGCACAGCAGCTGAAACCACACACGTCTCTGTGTGCCCATGTGAAAACCTGAAAATAATGTGTTTATCCGCGTGCTTTTAAAATGAGAATGATTTTTCAAGAACCCTTGGAGTGTTCCTTGGAGGCACCAAGGAAATCGTGGGAGGTTCAGTTAACTGCTCTTTTTCCACCTGTTGCTCTCCTGGGCAGGTGGCCTGGGAGGGGTTATCTCCAGGACACCATTGCCTTAGAAAAAGGTTGGAACTTTCTCCAGCCATCCCTCCCCCAAATTTGAAATGTTCTTACTAAGTCTACATGGGAGGATGGAGCCCAACCTTAGTCATATCAAAGGGATGGAGTTGGATAACAGAGATATTTAGAATTGTAATATGTATACAAATTGCACCCCCCTCTCTACTGGGAACCCAAAAGTGTAGAGAAGATTCCTTCACACAACTGTCTTGGGGAGTGGGAGGAGGGATGGTCAGAGTAGTGGGTATCCAAGAATACAGAGAAGAGGGCAGAAGGTTGGAGATTCAGGAAGGGTAAGGGAGCCCAAGGAAAGCAGAGGGTGCAGTGGGGCCAGGAGTCAGGTGGATTCCAAGGGGAGAGTCCTGGCTCCCTTCCTTACTGCTCCCGAGTTCTCTGCCCCTCCTCTTCTTTCTCCCCCAGTGTCCTGATTGGGATGGCTCTTGGCAGGTGGTCCAGTACTGAGTCTTTGGGAGAGCCTGAGGCTGCAGATGGCTGTGGTGGGTGAGAACAGGGCATACTCTCAGCTCATCTCCATGCTCATATTCCCATAAAGGTCATTACAGAGTATTGAGTAGAGTTCCCTGTGCTCTACAGTAGGTCCTTGTTGATTATCTACCTTATACATAGTAGTGTGTATGTGTCAATAACAATCTCCCAATTTATTCCTTCCCCCTTTCCCCCCTGGTAACCATAAGTTTGTTCTCTAGGTCTGTGAGTCTATTTCTGTTTTGTATATAAGTTCATTCATACCAATTTTTTTTTTTTTGTGGTACGCGGGCCTCTCACTGTTGTGGCCTCTCCCGTTGCAGAGCACAGGCTCTGGACGTGCAGGCCCAGCGGCCATGGCTCATGGGCTCAGCCGCTCCACGGCATGTGGGATCTTTCTGGACAGGGGCACGAACCCATGTCCCCTGCATCAGCAGGCGGACTCTCAACCACTGCACCACCAGGGAAGCCCCATACCAATTTTTTTTAAGATTCCACATATAAGCGGTATCATTTGATATTTGTCTTTGTATGACTTACTTCACTCAGTATGATAATCTCTAGGTCCATCCATGTTGTTGCAAATGGCATTATTTCATTCTTTTTTTGTGGCTGAGCAATATTCCACTGTATAGATGTACCACAGCTCCTTTCTTTTTAACACTGAATGATAGTCGATTGCCTGGATGTCCCAAAGATTATTTATCCATTCACTTAGTAAAAGACATCTTGTTGCTTTCAAGTTTTGGCAAAGTATGAATAAAGTTGCTAAAAACATTCACGTGCAGGTTTTTCTGTGGATCTAAATTTTCAACTCACTTGAATAAATTCCTAGGAGCATGATTACTGTATCATATGATAGGACTATGCTTAGTTTTGTAAGAAACCCTCAAAGTGTCTTCTAAGATGACTGTGCCATTTGCACTCCCACCAGCAGTGAATGAGAGTTCATGTTGCCCTGCATCCTCCCTAGCACTTTGCATGGTTAGTATTTGGGGTTTCGGCCTTTCTGATAGACGTGTAGTGACATCTCGTTGTTTTAATTTGCATCTCCCTGCTGATATTTGATATTAAGCATCTCTTCATATGCTTATTTTTCATCTGTGTATGTTTCTATGGTGATGTGCCTGCTCAGATATTTTGCCCACTTTTAAATTGGGTTGTTTCCTTATTGTCGAGTTTTAAGACTTCTTGGCATGTTTTCAATACAAGTTCTTTATGAGAGGTGTTCTTTGCAAATATTTTCTCTGAGTCTGTGGTCTGACCTTTCATTCTCTTAAAGGCCTTTAAGAGATTTTCCAAATGTCTCAAAAGCACTGGGTTACACTACGGTGGGCTACAGGGCTTCAGAACAGAAGACAAGTCATCTAAGATAACTTCACAGAGTTGGTCCTTGTAGCCACTTAGAATACTCCTGACATTTCATAAAACCTATAAAGTGTTTGTAAGATAAAAGAAAAGAATTAAATCAAGGGTGTTGTAAGTAGATGGTAGTTTATATGAATCTTAAAGATAGAGAAGTTATTAGATAGGCAGGATGGGATGGAATTCAACTGATGGAGATAACATTTGCAAAAGTCATAGCATGAACATAATTAGTGATGTTTTCTGGTGAGGAAGGAAACTATAGGGCAGAGTAGAGGAAACCATTCCTCAAAAGAGAAAAAGAAGGTGGACTATATATTCTATTATTAATAATAGAATAACAACTGTAATGAGGACCCATGACTATAGAATGTATTTCTTTAGATGGCTGTAAAACATGAAATTGCACTTTGACTTTGCTGTATATTTTGGCAATTATCCTAGCATTTTTATTGAGGTCATTTCCCCCTTCCCATTAAGCCATGAGAGTCATGGACTCCTGGAATCACCAGGGTGACACAGAGAAGACAAGGAGAAAGGAGAGTTTCTGGAACCATCACTGTCATCATGAAGCCAAGAAATGTGTTGTTTCAAGTCCAGCCAAAGGAACTAACATTCAAAGAGTTTTAAAGTCATAATTTCCCACTTGGTATCATTTGTCACACACGTTCAGCCACCTCTATTCTTATAACAGGCAGCATTCCACTACAAAAAGGGCCATTGTCAAAATAACCTGAGAAATATTTCTAATGATTCCTTTAGGGTTCTCATCTGGTGCCCACTCATTCTTTCTTTCTTTCTTTTTTTTTCCTTTTGCTCTGGCTAGGAGGTCCCTAAAGCAGAAACAGTGCAGGTTTGCTGGCCACTGGTCCAGTGCTAGTAATTATAGTGTACACCTTATACATTAGTTGTCATGAAATAGGGATTCTGGAGCTGGATCTCAGTTTACCCATTCACCTCTCTGAGGCTCAGATGCAGAATGAAAAGAAGAAGAAGAACTCCTTTATAGGCTTGTGGTAAAGATTCCATCAGTTTATACAAGTAAAGTATTTAGAACAGTGCCTGACACATAGCAAGTATTTAATAATGTTCAGTTACTATTTTTTAATAGATTTTTTTATTTTGAATTTTATTTTATTTATTTTTTTATACAGCAGGTCCTTATTAGTCATCAATTTTATACACACCAGTGTATACATGTCTATCCCAATCTCCCAATTCATCACCCTCCCATCCCCACTCCCCCACTGCTTTCCCCCCTTGGTGTCCATACGTTTGTTCTCTACTTCTGTGTCTAAATTTCTGCCCTGCAAACCAGGTCATCTGTACCATTTTTCTAGGTTCTACATATATGCGTTAATATAAGATATTTGTTTTTCCTTTTCTGACTTACTTCACTCTGTATGACAGGCTCTATATCCATCCATGTCTCTACAAATTACCAAATTTCCTTCCTTTTTATGGCTGAGTAATATTCAATTCTATATATGTATCACTTCTTCTTTATCCATTCATCTGTCGATGGGCATTTATGTTGCTTCCATGACCTGGCTATTGTAAATAGTGCTGCAATGAACATTGAGGTGCATGTGTCTTTCTGAATTATGGTTTTCTCTGGGTATATGCCCAAGTGAGATTGCTGGATAATATGGTAATTCTATTTTTAGTTTTTTAAGGAACCTACATACTGTTCTCCATAGTGGCTGTATCAATTTACATTCCCACCAACAGTGTAAGAGTGTACCCTTTCCTCCACACCCTCTCCAGCATTTGTTGTTTGTAGATTTTGTGATGATGCTCATTATAACTGGTGTGAGGTGATACCTCATTGTAGTTTTGATTTGCATTTCTCTAATAATTAGTGATGTTGAGCAGCTTTTCATGTGCTTCCTGGCCATCTGTATGTCTTCTTTGGAGAAATGTCTATTTAGGTCTTCGGCCCATTTTTAGATTGGGTCGTTTGTTTTTTTAATATTGAGGTGCATGAGCTGTTTATATATTTTGGAGATTAATCCTTTGTCCATTGATTCCTTTGCAAATATTTTCTCCCATTCTGAGGGTTGTCTTTTCATCTTGTTTATGGTTTCCTTTGCTGTGCAAAAGCTTTTAAGTTTCATTAGGTCCCAATTGTTTATTTTTGTTTTTATTTCCATTACTATAGGAGGTGAATCAATAAAGATCTTGCTGTGATTTATGACAAAGAGTGTTCATCCTATGTTTTCCTCTAAGAGTTTTATAGTGTCCAGTCTAACATTTAGGTCTCTAATCCATTTTGAGTTTATTTTTGTGTATGGTGTTAGGGAGTGTTCTAATTTCATTCTTTTACATGTAGCTGTCCAGTTGTCCCAGCACCATTTATTGAAGAGACTGTCTTTTCTCCATTGTATATCCTTGCCTCCTTTGTCATAGATTAGTTGACCATAGGTGCGTGGGTTTATCTCTGGGCTTACTATCTTTTTCCATTGATCTATGTTTCTGTTTTTGTGCCAGTACCATATTGTCTTGATTACTGTAGCTTCGTAGTATAGTCTGAAGTCAGGGAGTCTGATTCCTCCAGCTTCGTTTTTTTTCCTCAAGACTGTTTTGGTTATTTGGGGTTTTTGTGTCTCCATACAAATTTTAAGATGAGTTGTTCTAGTTCTGTAAAAAATGCCACTGGTAATTTGATAGGTATTGCATTGAATCTGTAGATTGCTTTGGGTAGTATAGTCATTTTCACAATATTGATTCTTCCAATCCAAGAACATGGTATATCTCTCCATCTGTTGGTATCATCTTGATTTTCTTTCATCAGTGTCTTATAGTTTTGTGCATACAGGTCTTTTGTCTCCCTAGGTAGGTTTACTCCTAGGTATTTTATTCTTTTTGTTGCAGTGGTCAATGGGAGTGTTTCCTTAATTTCTCTTTCAGATTTTTCATGATTAGTGTATGGGAATGCAAGAGATTTCTGTGCATTAATTTTGTATCCTGCAACTTTACCAAATTCATTGATTAGCTCTAGTAGTTTTCTGGAGGCATCTTTAGGATTCTCTATGTATAGTATCATGTCATCTGCAAACAGTGAGAGTTTTACTTCTTCTTTTCCAATTTGTATTCCTTTTATTTCTTTTTCTTCTCTGATTGCCATGGTTAGGACTTCCAAAACTATGTTGAATAATAGTGGTGAGAGTGGACATCCTTGTCTTGTTCCTGATCTTAGGGGAAATGTTTTCAATTTTTCATCATTGAGAATGATGTTTGCTGTGGGTTTGTCATATATAGCCTTTATTATGTTGAGGTAGGTTCCCTCTATGGCCACTTTCTGGAGAGTTTTTATCATAAATGTGTGTTGAATTTTGTCAAAAGCTTTTTCTGCATCTATTGAGATGATCATATGGTTTTTATTCTTCAGTTTGTCAATATGTTTTATCACATTGATTGATTTACATATATTGAAGAATCCTTGCATCCCTGGGATAAATCCCACTTGATCATGGCGCATGATCATTTTAATGTGTTGTTGGATTCTGTTTGCTCGTATTTTGTTGAGGATTTTTGCATCTATGTTCATCAGTGATATTGGTCTCTAATTTTCTTTTTTTGTACTATCTTTGTCTGGTTTTGGTATCAGGGTGATGGTGGCCTCATAGAATGAGATTGGCAGTGTTCTTTCCTCTGCAATTTTTTGGAAGAGTTTGAGAAAGATGAGTGTTAGCTCTTCTCTAAATGTCTGATAGAATTCGCCTGTGAAGCCATCTGGTCCTGGACTTTTGTTTGTTGGAAGATTTTTAATCACACTTTCACTTTCATTACTTGTGATTGGTCTCTTCATATTTTCTATTTCTTCCTGGTTCAGTCTTGGAAGGTTATACCTTTCTAAGAATTTTTCCATTTCTTCCAGGTTGTCCATTTTATTGGCATAGAGTTGCTTGTAGTAGTCTCTTAGGATGCTTTGTATTTCTGTGATGTCTGTTGTAACTTCTCCTTTTTCATTTCTAATTTTATTGATTTGAGTCCTCTCCCTCTTTTTCTTGATGAGTCTGGATAATGGTTTATCAATTTTGTTTATTTTCTGAAAGAACCAGCTTTTAGTTTTACTGATCTTTGCTATTGTTTTCTTAGTTTCTATTTCATTTATTTCTGCTCTGATCTTTATAATTTCTTTCCTTCTCCTAAGTTTGGGTTTTGTTTTTTCTTCTTTCTCTAATTCCTTTAGATGTAAGGTTAGATTCTTTATTTGAGATGTTTCTTGTTTCTTGGGGTAGGATTTTATTGCTATAAACTTCTCCTTAGAACTACTTTTGCTGCATCCCATAGGTTTTGGATTGTCATGTTTTCATTGTCATTTGTCTCTAGGTATTTTTTGATTTCCTCTTTGTTACTGTCTTTGATCTCTTGGTTATTTCGTAACGTATTGTTTAGCCTCCATGTGTTTGTGTTTTTTACATTTTTTTCTCCTTTTATTTCTAGTCTCATAGCTTTGTGGTCAGAAAAGATGTTTTATATGTTTTCAATTTTCTTAAATTTACTGAGGCTTGATTTGTGACCAAGATGTGATCTATGCCAGAGAATGTACCGTGTGCACTTGGGAAGAAACTGTAATCTGCTGTTTTTGGATGGAATGTCCTATAAATATCAATTAAATCTATCTGGTCTATTGTGTCATTTAAAGCTTGTGTTTCCTTATTAATTTTCTGTCTGGATGATCTGTCCATTGGTGTAAGGGAGGTGTTAAAGTCCCCCACTATTATTGTGTTACTGTCGATTTCCTCTTTTATAGCAGTTGCCTTATGTATTGAGGTGCTCCTATGTTGGGTGCATATACATTTATAATTGTTATATCTTCTTCTTGGATTGATCCCTTGATCATTATGTAGTTTCATTCCTTGTCTCTTTTAACATTCTTTATTTTAAAGTCTAGTTTTATCTGATATGAGTATTGCTACTCCAGCTTTCTTTTGGAATATCTTTTCCATCCCCTCACTTTCAGTCTGTATGTGTCCCTAGGTGTGAAGTGGGTCTCTTGTAGACAGCATATAGATGGATCTTGTTTTAGTATACATTCAGCAAGCATGTGTCTTTTGGTTGGAGCATTTAATCCATTCACGTTTAAGGTAATTATCGATATGTATGTTCCTATGACCATTTTCTTAATTGTTTTGGGTTTGTTTTTGTAGGTCCTTTTCTTCTCCTTTTTTACCCGCTTAGAGAAGTTCTTTTAGCATTTGTTGTAGAGCTGGTTTGGTGGTGCTGAATTCTCTTAGCTTTTGCTTGTCTGTAAAGTTTTTGATTTCTCCATCGAATCTGAATGAGATCCTTGCTGGGTAGAGTAATCTTGGTTGTAGGTTCTTCCCTTTCATCACTTTAAGTATATCATGCCACTCCCTTCTGGCTTCTAGAGTTTTTGCTGAGAAATCAGCTCTTAACCTTATGGGAGTTCCCTTGTATGTTATTTGTTGTTTTTCCCTTGCTGCTTTCAATATTTTTTCTTTGTCTTTAATTTTTGCCTGTTTGATTAATATGTGTCTCATCGTGTTTTTTCTTGGGTTTATCCTGTATGGGACTCTCTGTGTTCCTGGACTTGAGTTGCTATTTCCTTTCCCATGTTAGGGAAATTTTTGACTATAATATCTTCAAATATTTTCTCAGGTTGTTTCTCTCTCTCTTCTCCTTCTGGGACCCCTATGATGGGAATGTTGTTGCATTTATTGTTGTCCCAGAGGTCTCTTAGGCTGTCTTCATTTCTTCTTTTTTTAAAAAAATTAATTAATTTGTTTTTATATTTATTTTTGGCTGTGTTGGGTCTTCGTTTCTGTGCGAGGGCTTTCTCTAGTTGGGGTAAGCAGGGACCACTCTTCATTGTGGTGCGTGGGCTTCTCACTAATTGTGGCCTCTCTTGTTGCGGAACACAGGCTCCAGATGCACGGGCTCAGTTGTTGTGGCTCATGGGCCTAGTTGCTCCGCAGCATGTGGGATCTTCCCAGACCAGGGCTCAAACCCATTTCCCCTGCATTGGAAGGCATATTCTCAACCAGTGCACCACCAGGGAAGCCCTGTCTTCATTTCTTTTCATTCTTTTTTCTTTATTCTATTCCACAGCAGTGAATTCCACCATTTTGTCTTCCAGGTCACTTATCCGTTCTTCTGCCTCATTTATTCTGCTATTGATTCCTTCTAGTGTAGTTTTCATTTCAGTTACTGTATTGTTCATCTCTGTTTGTTTGTTCTTTAATTCTTCTAGGTCTTTGTTAAACATTTCTCGCATCTTCTTGCTCTTTGCCTCCATTGTTTCTCCGAGGTCCTGGATCATCTTCACTGTCATTATTCTGAATTCTTTTTCTGGAAGGTTGCCTATCTCCACTTCACTTATTTGTTTTTCTAGGGTTTTATCTTGTTCCTTTATCTGGTACATAGCCTTTTCATCTTTTCTATCTTTCTGTGAATGTGGTTTTTGTTCCACAGGCTGCAGGATTGTAGTTCTTCTTGCTTCTGCTGTCTGCCCTGTCGCCCACTCATTCTTTTTTGAAGACTCTTGGCAAGTTAAGGTATGTGGACTCTTCTAGAGAACCTGCTCACATTTCCCAGATGGATCTTTGCACTTTGGATATCTTGGTGCCACTTAAATCTACACAAGTCTCTATCCCAATATCCTTATATCATAAAGTGCATGCTGAAGTTCCATAAATGGCAGTGAGAAAATGTAGGAAAAGTGGATGGTCTCATCTCTAATTATAATGCATAGAGTTACATAAACCCCAAAATACAGTCAGGAGGTTCAGATACCACCATGCCCTGGGCAGGGAAAGGCAGAAGGAAGAAAAAGCACAGAGCTCTCACCCAGATGTAAAGGAGAAGGAGATTATAAAGCCAGAGTGTAGACTCTGCCTGTTACCTGGTACCCCATATAACCCACTCCAGTTCCATATGATTGTTTTCCCCCTCACATCCTCTTTGCTGTAGAAAATTGCAGGACATGAAGGAGGAGCAAGGATGTCCTTACTACACCCTGAGGAGGTACACACCACGGGGCATTCATCACAATATCAAGGACTAAGTTTAAAGAGAAGTGAACACTATATTCAAGGAATAAAATGCCTGTTGATTGAATTTTCTTTCCCATTAATACCAAACAAACGTTTTTCAATTTTAGTCAGCTGTGCTGAATTCCAATCTGGGTGTCCTTTTTAAGTTCCACAATTAATCACCTGACAGAAGGAAGGCAGGGGGTATGGGTGGGAAATGAGTTGGTAGGAGAACGGAATCAGTGAGGAAACACACAATTACAGCTGTGTGATGGGCTACACCAAAGGCAGCGGTTTCTGTCTACCCCATTCCACTGAACAGCAACAGCAGGAAACCAGGGATGGACCCAGGTGAAAACATACATTTAAGCACTCTTGGCTCTCCCCCTGCTCAGTCTGTGTTGGCCACACAATTTGGAAGACTGAAGCCAGAGAAAGTGCAGTTAGGAGTTTCAGTTTTCAAATTATGAAACATTTACCTTGTTCTTGAAAGAGAAAGATGTGTGCCTGGCAGAAGATGAGCCCACCTGGGTACCGCCCAGCCATTCCTCTCTTGTATCATGTAGCATCTCCTTGTCACACGTCTGCAGGGACCGTGAGCATCTTGGAACATCCCACCAGTTCCCAAACATGAAACTCCTTTGGCTTCTCTCTCTTACGACTTTCTTTGTCTCACCCTGCGAAGAGAGAAAAGATGGGCATGCATTGCAATTGCCTGTTAAGGGAGACAAAAAGGTTGCTTTTGAATTTCAAGCTTAACACCTATTAACACAACTGTGTATCTTAGGAAGATTGTTTCTTTAAATGTAAACTTCGTTTCTTTCTCCTTTTGCAAACAGCGTTAATTGGGGATGTGTCATAATTTCTTAAGTTCTTTTTATCTGATTTCAGTTGATCAAAATATTAGTTGGTCATCTACTTAATCATTCAATAATGTCTTATTAGGTGGTGATTATGTGCAAATCATTTTGTAGCCTGGGATACAGAGATGATGAAGGAATAGTTGCCGTCCTTGAGGAGCTCTAAGTGTAGAAGGATCCCCGACATTCACAAGAGAAGCCAAACTGAAGCCTTTGAGATTAATCCCATAGTCTATTATGCCCCCCCAACATGCAATGAACTAAAACTGAAAAATTAATCTCATTCAGGTCCTTTGTCATGCTTGAATAGTCATTAATTAAGCTACGCATTAATTTAACAAATATTTATTAAGCATGTACTAAGTGTCAGAAACTCTCATGAAACTTACATTTATGTCAGATAGTGATAAAGGCAGTGATGAATAAACTCAGTTAAGCAGATAGAGAGAGATATCGTGGTCAAGGAAGGCCTCTTTGATACTGTGACAATCGAACAGAGAAGGGGTGAGCCTTATAGGTGTCAGATATCTGCAAGGGCAGAGGGCCTGAAGCATGAATGAACTAGACATGCTCAAGGGAGAGCCAGGAAGCCAGTGGGGCCACAGAACAGGAAGAGGAAGTAAGTGATGAGGAATAGAGGAGGTGAAGGCATCTTATATGTGGATGCATGGTTGTGTGGGTCCTGGTAAGAATTTGGGGTTTTACAGCGTGGCTACAGGAAACAGATGAATATACAATAAATGTTATTTAACATAGTATGACAGTATAATCAAATAATACCATCTCTGTTTCCAAACTTTATGGCCACCCTGAATAATAAAAAATATGGGCAGCTCATGGTGTGTTTGGAGCAGAAGAGAGGCATGGTCTGGCTTTTGAAGGGGTTCAGAGTATGCTCCCGCCAAATGTACTATGCTGGCATAAGGATTATTTTAAGTTCAAGACAATTGAGAAAAAGCAGACACAAGAAAATCTCTCTGCCCTCCCCCTCTCAACCAGGAAGAGCAAGACAGTCCTTAATCCCCAGGAGAAAACTCCAGGTGCTTATCAGCCCAAAGATGACCCCAGAAGAATCTACATAGGAAATCTTGCTAAAACTGCCCTTAGTTTACGTTAGTTTCCTCCCTATATTTACCTTCTCACAATTTGCTTCTCAAGTTCAAAACTCCCTTTCCTCTTTGTCTTGTCACTTCTCTACAAAGTTATTGTTCTTTTGTTAAGATGCTATTTAAGCCCCATTTCTAACCACCCCTATGAGTCACCATCACAGATGACTCCCACGTGCATGTGAATGCATGCATTAATAAACTGCTGTTTGTTTTCCTCTTGTTCATCTGTCTTTTGTCAGTCTAATTTGCAGAGCCCTAGCTGGAGAAACTAGGGAGGTAGAGGGAGAAAGAGTTAAGTTTTTCCTCCCCTACACTTTCATTTACCAAATCTTTCAACCTGCTATGTTGGGAATAACCTGGAAGGTTGTAAGGAAGAAGCAGGAAAAGCAGGTGATGGGCTATGGAAATGGCTTTGGTGGAAGATATTGGGAGACTGGGCTGGAATGGTGATGGGGAGAAGGGCAGGTTCCAGATATATGTCAAAGGTAGAGCCAACAGGACTTGACGGTTTGAGAAATATGGTTTGAGAAATAAAAAATAACAAGGACAACTCCAGGCTTTTGTCCTAAATGACTGGCAACCAGGAGTGGGTGATTCCCAAGATGGGAAAGACTAAGGGAAGAGTATGTTTGGGGTGGGGGTCACCCCAAATGGAGATAAATGAAAAGTGGGTTTGGGTTTTCTGTATTTTATCAACAGAATAGAGAACAAGTGGCACTGATGAGTGGGCAGTTGGATGTGTGGGTCTGGAGTTTAGGGTGGAGCAGGGGAGGAATCTGGGCTGGAAACCATCAGAATTTGAGAGTCCCTGGTGTATGGATGTTATTTGCAGCCCTTGGTGGGGCTGAGATCCCCTGGAGAGTAAATATAGAGAGAGGAGGGGGTGAGGACTGAACTCTAGGTCATCCCAAAATTTAGATGTTGGGAAGATGAGGAGGAACCTGGGAAGGGGATGGAGAGGGGTGAATAGCAAGATCCAGGAGGAAGTGAACTCAATGCCAAGTGAAGAAGACAGTTCAAGGAGCTAACGTTCAACTTTGACTCAAGGTGAAGACCTCACTTTCTTTTCTCATTTTTTTTTACCAACCCTAAAAAAATGTCATAAATGGCTTTTATGTCTACATATATTAAGAGCTAGTAGCAGCTTGCTTCCTTCCTTCCTTCTTTCCTTCCTACCTTCCTTCCTTCCTTCCTCCCTCTCACTCTCTTTCTTCCTTTCATTGGTCATGCCACGTGGCATGTGGGATCTTAGATCCCTGACCAGGGATCGAACCTGTGCCCCCTGCCGTGGAAGCCCAGAGCCCTAAGCACTGGACCACCAGGGAAGTCTCCAGTGGTAGCTTTCTTTAAAAGAATATTTTCAACTCTTCATAAAATGTATTACATGTAATAATAAGAGAATAAAGAGAGATGAGTGTGTGTTGAGATGAACTGCTGGACTGTGGATGAGGCCGTCTCCTTAGCTGTGTTGGTTTCACAACATTTGTGTTTCCCATTTAGACCTCAGCAAAAAGACAATTTTCTGTATATCATTGACCTTTGGGTCTGATCACATATAATTGAAATTGCAAAAGTTCAAGTCATAAATGCCAAGAGCCAACAACAAAGAGTTGCAGGGGTTGTGATAGAAGAACATGTACAATTTGGGCACAAAAAATAGAAGTAGTCAATTTTGCTTTCTGTGTGGCTTATTTATTTATAATCTGCTTTGTCCCTAACTATAATCTTCCAGCAGGTAAAATCTGTGCCTAAAAACACCCATTGTTTGCAGGAACTTAGATTAAGTGCCTGGGGGTGTAACAAAGAATTAAAAAGAAAATAGAGGCAGGAATCTTCTAGTTGGCTTACTTTGGTCAATGTACAGATGCTACATACTTCTTAGATTTTTAGTTTTTCACCCATCTGATCATTTAGACTCTAAACCCACAGGCTAAATCCAGGCAACAGGCAAGTTTTGTTTGGTGAACACAGTGTTGGCTTACATATAAACACTGGGAGATTTTCCATTGTACATTTCTGGGTGGTTTTTTTTTTTTTGAAAAACTGGCCCGATAATATGCTGAGCTGGGTCACAGCTAGCCCTCTAGATAGGGCATGCCGTTCAGTCTTCAGCTTGTCAAAATCCACACTTGGCCTAATTTATCCATTTAAGTTACCTGAATGAGCCTTAGAGACAATGGAGTTTACAATCATTGACCCGTGGGATTTAGTTATCACATAAATTATTACCACTTGAGTCTTCTTTCAACACAACACATGTGGCTCTCCCATAAACAATTTTCAAGATGAGAAAATCAACTTCTTCTGTATGTTACATTGTTTTGGATGCTCGTTTGCCTCATGTAAAAGTTTACTTAAAATTATTTTTGATATGTCAAAACAAGATGCATATGGTTCTGAGCAAGTCAATAAATATATATTACTATATTTTCCAATGTCAAAGTATTGTAAAGATCTGGTAAGTTGACTCACTTGGCCATACATATCCACCATATTGGACCAGACATCCTAACCCACCATGCTACGATCTCTAAAATGGCTTTCATTAGTTAGTTCATTTGTTCATTCACTTACTCTGTGTCAGTGCCTTTTATATGTCAGAACTTCTGGGAGATTGAGATTAGAAAGGAGTAAAGTTGTATCCCTACCATTATGATTCACTAGGAAGATAAATACAGGAGCGGACAATCAAGATCCTGTGGGATAAATTCTAGGAGAGTGTCAGCACAATGTGCTATGGGACCACAGAGTAGAGCGTCTAAAAGCAAGCAGGAACTTGTGGGGCCCTCCCAGGTACAAAAGCTCCTCTGTATCCCCCAGTTCTTGTCCATAGATGAAGGCTTCATCCTCCTAGACCTTCCCTTAGTTCCAAAGAGCAGGCCCAAACAGTTACTAATTAGGGAAGGGAGGAGATGCAGACTCATAGGAGGAGCAGTCAAGAAACAAGAGTTTAGTGATGAAACAGAGTCCTAGTTTCTCCTCAAGGGATAACAATCTGATACACATCTTAGAGTTGCTCTACAGCAGGAGTCCCCAACCCCCAGGCCACGGACCAGTACTGGTCCTTGGTCTGTTAGGAACAGGCTGCACAGCAGGAAGTAAGTGGTGGGTGAAGCTAGAGAAGCTCCATCTGCTGCTCCCCACCACTCACATTTCCGCCTGAACCTCCCACCCCCCTCCCCAGTCCTTGGAAAAATTGTCAGCTATGAAACTGGTCCCTGGTGCCAAAAAAGTTTGGGGACCACTGGTGTACAGGAACCCAGGTGGAAGATGGTAACTTCAGGCTGAGCACAAGATTCCTGGAGCACCACCCTGTTACCTCACCACCAACCAATCAGAAGAAAGCCACACACCCTGCAGCCCTCACCCTAAATGCTGCCTTTAAAAAGTCTTCCCAGAAAACCATTCAGGGAGTTTGGGTCTTCTGAGCAGAGCTGCGGATCCTCCTTGCTTGGCCCTGCAATAAACCTTTGCCCCAAACTCTAACATTTTTGTTTGTTTCTGTCTGCTTCAGTGTGCATCAGGCACACGAACTTGAACTTGGGTTCAACAGGACCAATGACCTCATTCAGTGAGGAACTCCAGTGTGGATAACTTCCAAGCTTCTTTGTTCTTAGCAGTTAAGTGAATATCAAGTATCTTACTGAACAGTGCTACTCTTTTGTGTTGGTGTGTGATGGGTCTCCATCAGATCTCATTCAAGGATATTCTCTCTGACTCTATATTTCTGTCTCAGTTTATTTCTAGAGAGATAGGGAGGGAGGGAGAGGGAGAAGGGAAGAAAGAGAGGGAGGACAAATGGGGGAGGATAAAAGCATTTATTTTAAGATGGTTTCCAGAGGTGGGTTTATATAACACTAGGGTTTGTAACACTTTGCTATGTAGCAAGGAAATTTACTGTCTCACAACAGCAAAGAAGTCCTGAGCTAGTCTTATTATTCTCCATTTAACAGATGAGGAAACTCAGAGGAATTAGGTCACTCACCCAAGATCCAGGGCTTATAAGTGGCAGAAGCAAGTTGCAAACCAATGTCTCTATAACCTTGATAACCTTATAATATGCAGCTCTCCATCATGGCATACAGGAGTTAGGCTCTGCTTCTCAGAGCGGGGAAATGGAAGGAACCAAGCAGAGACTCCAGACCTGTCAAAATATTACAAAGACTGGGCAAGCACAGCGAGAAATAGGCTGAAGCTTGGAGGGTCCTGGGGGTCCAGGGGATATACTCCAGGCATCCTAAAAAGGCACCTGAAGCTTAAGGAAAGACCCCCCTAATTCCCACTCCAGCACCTGTTGACACCAAATCTAAGGCCCAATGCTGTCTTGGTCAGAATTGATGCAGTAGCCAGTGGGGAGGGGAGGGGGCAGAAAAGAGGGCCTGCAGATCCAAACCTCTGTTTGCAGGACAGTTAGGAAGGGGCTGGTACTGGTGCTGTTTGTGGATCTACCTGTTAGAGAATGAACCCTGCTCCTATTTTTGGTGGTGAGCATTTCCATTGAAATATTACAGCCTTGTGGGTCGGCTGCATGCCTCCTCTGAGATCCATTTTAATGTTTCTATGCAGTTATCCCCTCAGTTTGGTGGGTTCTTGCCTTATTTCAAGTACTGTCTTCAGGCCAATGGAATGATTCCTGCAGAGAGTCTACATCATCCCAGGGTAGCCCTTCCTGGTCACCTACAGCTGCAAGGTCATGGAGGCCTGGCTCCCTCACCTGGATGGGACGTCCCTAAACATAAATTACATTCCCGATTTCCCCTGCAAGATCAGCTGAAGCGGCTTCTGTAGGGTGTTGTCTGAACTCACACCTTTACTTGTCTTCTTCTCCTTTTCTGTCTGTCTTTCTTTTACTAGATTCTCCTTAATCAATAACTTGCTCCTGATCCTTGTTTCAGGATTTGCTTCTGGGGAAACCCACCTAAGACATGCAGTATTCATGTTTGTGTGTTACAGATTTATATATTCAGTCATGTTCGAAACTCACGGACAGTGATGTCTATGGAAAAATGGCATCATGTTTGAAGCCAGATGAATCTTGCAAACCTAATAACCATTGCTGCTGAGGCTGTCAGGCAAGGTAGCCCACCCCCCACCAGCTCTCACCTTGCTTGTTTCATAATGTGTGAAATGTCAGTAATGGTACTGAAATGGAAGGAGTCTGAATTTAATAGGATAAAGTATTTAAATCACTTAGTACTCAATGGCCTAGTTATTATAACCCCAAACAAAATAAAGTTTGAGACATTGACTCCCAGAAGTCATGAAGAAACTGCATTTAAAATATAAATGATTTTCCTTTGATTATGTTTTTGTATAGATCTTTCTCATAGAAAGGAAGAAACGAATCAGTACAGCCCTGGCCTTCACAGGGACAGTCAATGCCTGCTTGGAGTTCTATAGTGTTGCTGGTAATTTGTTCTCACCCTCAGGAGGCCCTGTGGTCTGTGAATGGAAAAATAAATATTTTTGTTTGTTTCTTCATTTAGTATATGTCAGTCTTTCATTGATCTTGGCTATTTCCCTCAAAGGGCTGCATGTAGAAGCAGTTTTCACAGCACAGATGAATATTAAAGGCACATTTAGTTCCCTACAGTAAACTAAACAGAGGAGACAAACAGTCCTATCACCAAAGGATGTATTTGAAGGCAGATTAAGGGATGGCCATAAAAATGACCTGCCTAAAGCCCTAAAAAAAGATGCCTTTCCTAAAACTCAAGGACCTGCCATCTTCCCTGGGGCGTAAATAAGTTCATTTTTATCATTTTTTAAAGATTACCCATATAAGTGATATCATATGGTATTTGTCTTTCTCTTTCTGACTTACTTCACTTAGTATGATCATCTCTAGGTTCATCCACGTTGCTGCAAATGGCATTATTTCATTCTTTTTTTATGGCTGAGTAATATTCCATTGTTTATATGTACCACATCCTCTTTATCCATTCCTCTGTCAGTGGACATTTAGGTTATTTCCATGTTTTAGCTATTGTGAATAGTGCTTCTGTGAACATTGGGGTGCATGTATCCTTTCGAATTAGAGTTTTCATCTTTTCTGGATATATGCTCAGGTTGGAACTGCAGGATCATATGGCAGCTCTATTTTTAGTTTTTTAAGGAACATCCATGCCGGTTGTACCAATTTACATTCCTGCCAGGAGTGTAGGAGGGTTCTTTTTTTGAGGAAGGGGATTTTTTTTCTTTTTTTTTTTTAAAGGAAGGCTGGATCTGGGTTCTTATAGCCACACTTGACTGCTCCCTTATGAATCCTCTATTTCTTTTTGCAGCTAGTAGAAGAGAGCTGAGATTTTTAAAAATAAATTTATTTATTTTTGGCTGTGTTGGGTCTTCGTTTCTGTACAAGGGCTTTCTCTAGTTGTGGCAAGCGGGGGCCACTCTTCATCGCGGTGCGCGGGCCTCTCACTGTCGCGGCCTCTCTAGTTGCGGAGCACAGACTCCAGACGCGCAGGCTCAGTAGTTGTGGCTCACGGGCCCAGTTGCTCCACGGCATGTGGGATCTTCCCATACCAGGGCTCGAACCCGTATCCCCTGCATTGGCAGGCAGATTCTCAACCACTGCGCCACCAGGGAAGCCTGAGGAGAGGGATTTTAGTCTGCATTGTTCACTATATTTTCAATCCCCCAGAATAGTGCCTGACACGTAGTAGGCCCTTAATAAATATGTTATGAATGAAAGGATGCATTTCCCTTGGTAATAGTTATAGCTCCCTCAATGACGGATCCTGTGTAACATTATAACAAGAGAAATGTATTGCTTCGGCTTGCCAAATCAAGGGTCCTTGTTAAAAGGCAAATATCTCTAGGTAAAAAGTGATGGAGATATTTTAAATCTTGACCTAACCAAACAGAAGCAAGTTAAACCCTTGTTTAAATTTGCTTTTCAGAGGTTCTGGTTTGTTAGAATCTTAAATGGTACCTGGAGGCTAATAGAAGCTGGTTGCTTTTGAGCTCAAACACTTGCTGTAGGAAGTGAGATTGTGGGTGGGGTTTCATCCATCCAGGCATCAGCAGCCACGGAAAATACATGTTCAGCTATAGAATGTTTAATCGAGTTTAGGGAGTTAAGTAGAAAATGTCTTCTTGATTGGAAGTCATTTCTGCTCTTCCTGGGTTGTTAGGTACTTCATCACAAGGGTAGATTTTGTCTCCTCTTTCTCTGTATATTCTGGAAGGTTTAATAGAGGGCAGTAAAACCTTTAGTAAATGGCTTCAACAACAGGCTGTGTCGCTGGAATAATTCCTGAAAGACATAAAGACATATGATAGTTATCACTGTAGGAATTTTATTTTTTATTTTTTGCAGTACACGGGCATCTCACTGTTGTGGCCTCTCCCATTGCAGAGCATAGGCTCCGGATGCGCAGGCTCAGCGGCCATGGCTCACGGGCCCAGCTGCTCTGCGGCATGTGGGATCTTCCTGGACCGGGGCACGAACCCGTGTCCTCTGCATTGGTAGGCGGACTCCCAACCACTGTGCCACCAGGGAAACCCCACTGTAGGGATTTTTGATAGCAAAGTAGAATCCTCTCTTGATGTCCTAGGGCAGTTTTGACTCTGAGATGGTTAAGGAATTACAAAAGATAGTTCTATTCCAAGACTAGAGAATCTAACAAGATTATAGTCAGCTGTGGTTGAGATCAGTAAAAGAAAGGAAAAAGCATAACAAAATCTAGAAACATTGACCCTATAGGTTTTATCTTTGAATGTGCTATTTATTAGTATTACTCTGTTTAGTGTTTAGAGATATCTGTTTAGACTTAAATTTTGGGAAGTATCAACATAGTATTCTGATTCTTAGAAAAGAATATGCTTCTCAGTTCAAACTAGATAATTAAGATACCTGTGCTCCACAGTGGCAATTTTCTGGAAGAAAAGAAAAGGGATAGGACTCAGGAGAAGCCCTCACTTGGCATTTGGGGCTGGAGAGGGGTGGGGAAGGCACCAATGGGGAGAAGGTGCAGAGAGTAGAACGTGAGAGCTCTTGACAAAGAGGGCAGGCATTAGCTAAGCACCTTCTTGCAAGTGGCTGCCATATAAATTGCAGAATCTTGGCCACTTGTCTTCTTGGCTTTTCTCTCTGTCAGAATGCCAGAAGGAGTAAGTGTTTGTGGAGGGTAGGGAGGACATGATGAGAATTTAAGTGATGGTTTAGAGAGTCTGGTGGAGTGGCTCAGGTTGCCTAAATGGCTGGTGAAAGTAGGAAGTCCTATACATGCATTCCCAAGTGTCTTTCCTTCCTGACTATCCCCCACGGCAGCCTCTGCCTAACAGGAGGTGTGGAGCTGCATCTGCTAGAATTTCTACCCAGGAGAGCTATGCATCACTGTGTGATCCTGGAGTTGATGGCTGGCAGTTAAGCTGTCCCTGGGGGCTTTGCAGATTTAGCGATTCACCCTCCTGGAAAGCATGACTGGATTAATATTGATGCCCCAGGGAGAAGGGTTATTGTAAAAATGGAATCCTGGAACAGTCACTTTTACTGCCTCAACCTATTTGCATCATTGCTTTACAGGGAGGCAGAGATATTTCTATTTTTTAGCTTGCTTCTTTGTGAGCAAAGGGAAGGGAGTTATGTTCCCTGAAATGATATCTTGATTTTTCAAAGTAGAATCAATAGGCTGCCTCATTTCTGGGAAGAGAGAAGATGCTGCAATGGGTCTGGAACCTGCTAATCAAGAGCATAGTGGAGTCACCGGTATTTCTCGTTCTGTCCTGGTGAAGAAAGGCTGTTGTGAGAAGGAAGCCTGACATCCACTCTCACTGACTAAACCCTCATCCATCCACATCCTCGTCCAAACCGCAAAGGGCTTGACCTCCCAGCCGCTCAGCCGGGGCTTTCATCTATTGTCTAAGGTGACCTCTATGAAATGGTGCTGTTATCCCCGCCTCACCTGATGACACGGGAACTCTTGACCTTCAGAGCTGGTGAATAGAGAAGCTAGAACTTGAACGTGGGCTTTTCTTCCTCAAGAGCCTGTACATTTAGGAAGTAGGCTTTCTTGCTTGTTTGTTAATTATTAATTAATAACTGAATAATTCAGACATTATTTCTGCTTCTCTATTGTACAAAGAACCAGTTAGGACACTGGATTAATCAGGGTTCTCCAGAGAAATAGAATCAAGAGGAGATATAGTTGGAGATTTATTATAGGAATAATAGACAACATATTTTATATATGTTAATAGAATATTAATATTCATTAATAATAAAATTGATTATTATATAATATATTAGGTATAAAATAACATAATAAATATAGAAGTAAATATATACAATAAATAGAAAATATATAATATTGGGTATTATATAATTAATTGTATTGTTAATTAATATTACTATTATTTTAACATATAAAATACATTGTATATTATTTCTATAATAAATTTCCATATCTATCTATATCGATCTATCTATTATGTACCTATCTAGCTATCACCTATCTATATATCTCTACTGTCTATCTGCCTATCTATCGATCTATCTATCTATGTCATGTGATTTGGAGGCTGAGAAGTCCCACCATCTGTCATGTGCAAGCTGGAGAAACAGGAATGCTATTGGTATAATTCAGTGCAAGTCTGATGGCCTGAGAATCAGGGGGCTGGTGGTGTAAGTCCTGATCTGTGTCCAAAGGCCCAAGAAACCTGAGCTTCGATTTCAGAAGGCAGGAGAAGATACATGTCCCAGCTCAAGCTAAGAGAGCAAATTTGATCTTCTTCTGCCTTTTTGTTCTATTCAGGCCCTCAATGGATTGTATGATGTCCGTTTGCATTGGTGAGGGTGATTCCTTTACTCAGTCTCCCAATTCAGATGCTGATCTCTTCTACAGACAACTTCACAGTCACACCCAGAAATAATGTTTACCAGCTCTCTTAGTATCCCTTAGCCCAGACAAGTGGGCATATAAAATTAACTATCCTAGACACAGTTGCAAGCATTTGTCATTCTTGTAGACAAATGATCTATGGTGGAATGTGTTCTTTGAGATGGGTAACCAAAGAGGGATAATATGAACATGGGAAAGATGGTTAGCAGGTGTTTCCTGGGGAAGACACTGCCTATTCTTCCCTGGGACATCTGACTGCTTCCTTAAATTCCCTGGACTCTCTGTGTGGGTGTGGTGAGCACATGCCAGATTTGGCTGACAAAGTGGAAGATCCTATTCTTTCTCATTGGAAATGCAGTTGTTTCATCATCGTGTGTACCATCTCTCCTTCTGTTTTAGGAGACAGCTTTATGCAGTGGAAGAACAATGACCTTGGGGTGGAATTCCCAATCTCCTTTTGCAGTGAGACCAACCTGGGCAAGCCAAGGAAACCAGCTGCCCTGCAAAGGGACACACACTACTTGGGTATGAATACTGGCTGTTTCTTACAGTTGGCCCTCTGGATCCATGAGTTCTGCCTCCACAGATGCAACCAACCTTAGATCAAAAATAATCAAAAAAAAATTCCAGAAAGTTTCAAAAGCAAAACTTAAATTTTCTGCATACTGGGTACTGTTTAGACAGCTTATATGTTGTATTTACAACTATTTATATAGCATTTACACTGGATGAAGTACTATAAGTAATCTATTGATGACTTAAAGTAAACAGGAGGATGTATGTAGGTTATAGGCAAATACCGTGCCATTTTATATAAGGGACTGAGCATCAAGGGATTTTGGTATCTGCGAGGGGTCCTGGAACCAATTCCCCACAGATACTGAGGGAGCACTGTACTCGAAATATGACATCAGACAGGTTCCTTACCTGTTCTGTGCCTCAGTTTCCTCATCTGTGAAATGGGGATGATAATATCTATTATGTTTTATATAAACCCATGGGGATTATATGATGGATAGGTGGGTTTATAAATAAACTACTTTCAAGGATGCCTGGCCCATAATAAATTCTAAGCAAGTGTTAACTGTCTCAGTTATTTCTTCCCTGGTGAACGAAGCATTTTAACGCCTTCCTTGTGAGCAGAGTTGAGATTAATTTGTATACCTTATGGATGTAGCTTTCAACCAGGGCCAGTTTTTCTCCAGAGGATATTTGGCAATGTCTGTAAACATTGTTGATTGTTTAAAACTGGGGTGGAGTGGTGCTACTGGCATAGCACCAGAGGTCGGGGAAGGTGCTAAACATCCTACAATGCCCATTGCAGACGCCAAAGCAAAGAATTATCTAGTCCAAATGCCAATAGTGTTGAGGTTGGTACCCTGACTTACAGGATGCTTGTAGCTCAGCCCTAGCTCAGCATACATTACAGGTATGCAGTGTATGTTGGTACCTTTCTTTTTCCCATCTTCCTTCATCTATACCATTGATATACCATTGACTATCACCTTTCTTTCTTCACAGGTGTACATTTACAGTCAACAACTCTACTTGATGCTCCATCTTTCTATTCCTTCCTTTAGGAATACACCAGATATTGGGCTTTTGTGGGGAGATTGGAATAATGAGCTCCCACTTTAGAGCTGTTTTTAGAGCTACCAGAGGAAGATGGATGATAGAGGGCCAGTTCTGGCTTGGAGTTTAGAGTGCTAGAATCTACAGTCATTGAAGTGTCATTGTTTCCATTTCTAAAATTCTGAGTGGACCAGGGCATGTTTTCTGCCAGTAATAGATCCTGGGTTGGGGGAGAGTTGAGTGGAATCTCTGAAAAGAACAGAACCCTTGGTCAGTGATAGAAAGGGGTGTTCATTTATCTCACCTCTTTCCTTGATGAAGATGCTAGTGATTGGGAGTAATTGGTGTCATGGATGAGAAGAAGGAAATAATGGACATGCAGAGGATCATTTTAGAAACTGTCTTTGAGGCTTACCTGGGAGAGCTTCTGTAACTACAGGTAAATTTATTGTTTGGAGACACATAATTTATCTGTTTTGGCTCCCTATAAACATTTCCTAAAGCAGGAAGGTTCTGGGCTCCACCTCTTTTATGTTGACAAATGAAAAGAGAAATGATCTTGAGCATTACATATTATCCAAAATTTTCTTAGTAGATGTTCTAGCAATCAGATGTATGTTCAGAGGAAGCTTCATTGGAATCAAATACACCATTATTAATTTCTGAACACAAATGATGCCTTGCATTTGTGTGATGTGTAGTACAGTATGAATCCTTATCTCCATGTTGGACTGGCCATTTTCCATTTTCTCAAAGTTCTTAAGCTGTCTCTTCTATTTAGAAACTGATACGTTCCTCTCATAGATGACTTACGGTTTTAGAATGAGAAATATAAGCAGGAAGAAATTTCCCTAAAAGTAATCTAGTATTTTATTTTCAAGACTGTCGAGTGTTATTGAATATGAATGCAATGTGCCTGTAACCTCTTGGCATCTACATTATAATAAAAAATGTGCATTTGATAAAGTCTCAAATATGAGCCATGAGTCAGGGCAGTTTTTCAAAGCCATTGTGCAGAGTTCTTACGACAGCAATAAATACCTAAATATCAGTTTAATAATTGGATTCTGATAAGTATGCAATCGTGGCCACACATCACCAAAACTGTTTATTCAGCACCTCAGAAAAAAATCAGAGGATGCATTTGTGCGAGATATTTTCAAGTTAAAAAGGAAAGCAGAAAACAAATGGAGAGGAAGTGCTAAAAAGACCAGTGCTGAGTCTTTTGCCTAAGTTTTTTGCGTTAGTCTCATTTGAGGAGCCGGAGTTGAAGATGTATCGTACAGGCAGTTTGACGTATGTTGAAATTTTGGTTCTTTCTCTTAAGCCCTCTATGACCTTAGACACTTTATGTAACCTCTGCTTTTAAAACTTTCTCACATATATGGATATTGTAAAGATGAAATGAGATAGTCTATACAGATATCCTTGCACAGATTACTGGAATATAGCAGGTAGTGCTTAAGAAATTGAACCAATAGATCCTCAAGTAAAAGTAATGTGTAATTGATGTGATATTTATCAACACAACATTTTGAAATTTCTATCTTCTCATTATTTCCTTTTTAGGAATTTTGGAGCTGGCAGAGGTCAAAAGAAGTTTGACGTATGGCAAATTTCTAGTCACAGCCAGCTCAGGTGAACATAGATATTGTGTTGTAGGGGTCAAAACTGTTCCCAGTCAGATTTTTAGGCACATTATGAGCAGGTAGAATTTTGCTGGATTTCCCAAAGGGTTGAAAAATGACTCTAGTGAGGAGAAAGTCAGCTTACATGAATGACCGTTATTACTCTGCTGTCTTTTAAATGCAAGTTCAAAAATGAAGATGGAAAATTATATAGAGCATTTCAGCATCTTTGTTTACATTGCTCTTCAAATCGAATTGAAAGTCCACTGTTTTCAAGCCCTCTGTCACTTTCTAGCTGTGTGATTTGGGGCAAGTTACTGAATCTTTTTTAACCTTATTTCTTCCATCTATAAAATAGTACTAATCAGTGAACCTGTTTCAAATTTGGTCATGAAGATGAAAGGAGATAATGCATAAGAGGTTGTTAATAACCATTAGCTCTTACTATCATTGTTAGCCTCCCAGAATTATTTTCCATTCACCCTGGCTCTTCTGGTCAAGTTTCCCCAGGGAGATGTGGAGGGTTTGGATGGCTGGTGAGTTTGTGAGCCTCTAATAGCAGCTGCTATAAGGTCTTAGGTTCAGGAATGCTGCCAGTTGTAGTGATGACCTTGGAGACAGGTAAAAAATGAAAGTTTGCTATTGACAGGAGCTGAGGTATCTGTAATTAAGCACCTTGTCTTTGACCTCTTGATTGCATCTGTCTATATAAGTATCTATGCTTATATATTTATTTAGAAAGTGTGATTAGGTTAAATGTTTCTGGCCATATTTTTAACTCTTCTATGATGCTTCCTACGGCCATCTTCACTGCAATTGTTTCCGGATCCAAACTTGGTTGCGACACTTTCTAAGGAATTTTAAAAATACAGGTGCATGTATTTTAACTATTGCTTGACATTAAAAAAGTCTCACAATGGAAATATTCCCTATGATTTACATCAAAATGAAAACTTCAGGAATTATAGCTGCTTTCATCCTGGGATAACATTAGCTGTTGGCTGGGAATGAATATCAGCCATAAAAAATAGATGGAAGCTGTTTATTTAGTGTTTTCATTTGTTGTAACAAATCTGTCAGGTGACTTTGACAACAAGATGAGCACCCTCAGTTTGATTCATACAGGAGGAACGGGAGGAACTCTGCAGAGATTGGACTTAAGCCTGGTATATGAGGGAAATGCAGGTGAATAAGGAAATCCAGGTAAACCGCACAGCCAGCAAACTTACAAGAGAAAGCCTTCAGCCATCTGATAGTGACATACATTTTAGAAGGTGTCCTGCTTTAAACTGATACCACCAAGGGACCCCTCTTCTAACTTGGAGGTTTAGGTTACAAATCACTTTTACATCACTTTGAATGCTTAGTTTCTCCATACAGGCAAAGACTAGTATGGAGCATATTATTAATTTGTTCAACATGACATCTTAAATACCTACTGTGTTTCAAGTAAATGCTGGTGACTGGGAGGTGCGTGAGATACTGTGATTGCTCTGGGGGCAGGTGGAGGGGATGGAGGCTGGGTAAACTCACTCACAAACAAGCAAATGCTACAAAATTCAGGAGCATTCCAGAAGTCATAGCTGGTGGGCAAAGACGAGATAGTTGTCATTTCCATTTGTGGGTAAGGATTGTCCATATCAGAAAAGGTTTCAAAGAAGAGATGAGGCTCAGATGACTTGGAATGTTAGTGGGTGCTTGCCAGAAAAGATAGGAAAGACGTTTCAGGAAAAGGTATCATTTGAGCAAAGACACAGCAGTGTGAAGCCCATGAGCCTAGTATTGGCTTCCACATTTTTTTGTGTGTGAAATTCATCCGAGTATTTTATTTTAAAGGATGACTCAATTACGAAAGAATAAACACAGATGAGAGGGTCATTAAAGAGTATTCACTTGTAATAAAATAATACTTGAACAATATCTGCTCTGCTGGGGTGCCCGTGGTTGATTAGCAGCCCTGGTGATTCTGTGGATTGGCTCGTTAAACACCATATTCCAACCTTCTTCTTTGTGTACGTGTCTGACTGGAGATTCTGAAAAGCTTAAAATGACACTTCCCATGGCACCCACCTTTGACTTCATCTGGGCAGTCTGATCAAGCCTGGTCTCAGCTCCTTCCACATCACTCAAGTGCATGAGCTTTGGGGTCAGGAAGTATAGAAATAGGACTGCTATAGACTGAATGGTTGTCCCCCTAAAACTCACATGTGGAAGCCCCAGTCCCCAGTGTGATGGTGTTTGGAGACGGAGCCTCTGGGAGTGTTATGAATTTGTCAAATCAACACTTGGTTAAATGGAGCCCAAGGTGCTGGATGGTGAGCTGTATTTCAACAACAGGTCACAAGAGAGACTGAAATAGGGAAGTTTATTACTTGCGGGTCCTGGAATAAGTATCTGGAATGCCTCAAGGGGCCACCGGTGAGGTCAAGGCAGAGTACAGACAGAGAGAGACAGGCCCTAGTACACATACCTTGTGAGGGTCTGTGGGTGGGGTGTTTTGGAGTTCTTAAGCCAAGGCTGGTTTGGTCAATTGAAAGCAAAGGGCCAGCTTCTAGTACACTCCATGGGGGCTTTATCTGAGGGGTGTGTAAGGGGCAGGCCCCGGGAGACAGGGGAGACTGGGGATCACAAGGGCCCCTGGGAGGTCATATCAGGAACTTACACTTGCTTGTGACTCGGAGGACTGCTATCAAGGGCACATGTTTGTATGAGGGGTCAGTGTCAGTTTAAGGTCCTGAGGGCCACGTGGCTGAAAAAATTGGATGCCAAGCAAGGTGGATGCCGAGGCAGCGATACCATGGAGTAGCTTAGCTATACTCTCAACAGAGAGGTAATTAGGTCATGAAGCTGGTGCCCTCATTAGTGCCATTTATAAGAAGAGACATGGGACAGATGACCTTTCTCTATCAGGTAAGGCCACAGCAAGAAGGAAGGCATCTATCTGCAAACCAGGGAGAAGGTTCTCACCAGGAATCAGATCACCTGGCAACTCAATCTTAGATTTCCGAGCCACCAGAACTATGAGAAATAAAAATGTTTAAGCCACCCAGTCTATGATATTTGTTACAGCATCCAAGGCAGACTAAGACAGACAGGTTTGACGTCTCACAGAGAACAGATTGGTCGTTGCCAGGGGGTGAGATGCGGGTGAAATTGTGGAAGGGAGTCAAAAGGTATAAACTTGCAGTTATAAAATAGGTAAGTCATGGGGATGTAACGTACAGTATGACCACTAAGGTTAATAATACTCTATTGCATATTTGAAAGTTGCTAAGAGAATAGAATAGTTCGTATCAGAAGAAAAAAATTCTGTAACCATGTGTGGTGATGGATGTTAATTAGACATTGTGGTGATCATTTTGCAGTAGAGAGAAATATCGAATCATTATGTTGTACATCTGAAACTAATATAGCATTATATGTCATTATACCTCAAAAAATAAATAAAAACAAAGGAATTAAAAATGCAAAAATAAAACAGGGTTGAGACATCTCAGAAAGAACTTTGAGTGTAGTTAGAGCTATATGGCTCAACTGGAATCAAATCAGAATCTAAATGCATTTTTGAACAGGCTTTATTGCCAACAAAACTGCAATCCTGGAAAATACAAAAAACTAGACAAAAAACATCTCCATCCCTCAATTAAAAAACCCTGTGCCTGTTTGACGTTTAGGACACTAAGTTTCCTATGGCAAGAAGAGGGTGGGGGTGTTGTGACATTCCCAAGGAAGACATACCTCCCTAAACCCTCTTCAGATAAGGCAAAGAGGAGAATGGAAAGTGGACAGAGGCATTCCTCCCAGAAAACAGAATCAAAGCCGAATCAAGGAGCATCCCTCATCCCCTGAATCAGCTGGATCTCATAACTGGGCTAGTGCTTCTGTGTGTCGTCCATTCTTTCATGTTCAATGGGGAATTTGTATTGTCAATTTCCTGACCCTGGCCGACCGTTGCTTATCAAGTGTGTGTGTGTCTGTGGTGGGCAGGTGACCCTCACTGGACCACTAGCAGTCACGTGGCTCTTCATGTTGTCTTCTGGGGGCTGGGGTGAATGGGCTCCATGGCAACCAGAACAGTGGACCACGAGGGGTGTAGTGCTTGATGCTCACCAAGCCGGTGTCCTTTTCCTCCTGCTCACCCAGGAAGACAGGTCCCAGACCCTTTCAACAAATACATACTTTCTAAAGTTAGATGGAACTTTGGGATTGAATTTTGGCCGCAGGAATGTGAATGGAAGTGGCTGGCCATTTGGGGCTAGTCCTACCACCTCCTCTCACAGGAGCCTCTACAATTTCTCCCATCCCCATCTTCCAACTGGATTTGGTACCCAGGGCCACCTTGGGGACTACATATGGAGAATAGTGAAGCTTCTGTGATGAAACAAGGAGCCTTCCTTCCTGGCTCAGGACTGCACCATGAGTGCAGTGCTTGCTACAGTGCTTGCTGTAGGATTCTGGGATGTGGTTTTTGTTATAGCAGTTAGCCAACTCTGACAACTCCTATCTAACTTCTACCTGTAGCCTCAGCATTTCACAAGGTTCCCAGAACATAGTAAATGCTCAGTATATATACTTGTTGAACTAATGGATAAAGTTATATACTAAATTTTAGAATTTTTTATGGTTATTATAAAATGTTGGCTACATTCCCTATACTGTACAATGTATCATAATAGCTTATTTATTTTACTTTTAAAGTTTATCTTATTGAAGTATAGTTGATTTACGAGGTTGTGTTAGTTTCTGCTGTACAGCAAAGTGATTCAGCTATACATATACATTCTTTTTCATATTCTTTTCATTATGGCTTATCACAGGATATTGAATGTAGTTTTCTGTTCTATACAGTAGGACCTTGTTGTTTATAAGAAGAATTTAATGAGTATCTGCTATATGACAAGAATTGAGTGAAGTACTGCAGGGAAATGATGACTAAGATATTGTTTTATCCCTTAAATGGTTAAAAAATCTTTTTAGAAGTTATATTTTACTTTATTCAATCACTTTGTTCCTTAATGGTTCTGAGGTATTACATTAAAAGCAAAAGTCATAGAATGAAATGCAATATCAATAAGAATCAAGAGTCAGGATCAGGGAAACAGAAGTTTTAATGGGCAGTCAAGATCAAGGTGAAGGCAGGAGACTAGTGACAAGCTCTAGTCCCCCACCTGGTTCCTGGACTCGAGCAGCTTAGACTCTTGGAAGCTAAAATGAAAAATAGGCATGGCCAGAAACCTAATTTTTGTTGTAGGAGAGGAAAACCCAGGAGACACAAGGCTGTGCACGCTGTAAGTTATAAGTAGCCTTAATTTTTCCCAATCCCAAAAGTTTCCTTTGAACTTGAAATTGACACCATCCCACTTTCCTTTAACAACTAGAGTCACTTGTTAGAATTGGGAAGGCCATTAGCATTCAACATTTTTTTTTAAGGTGAAGTTTATTTAGAATGTAACAGAAATAGTTCTTTAATATGTTAGTGAAATACTATACATTTAGGTGCACTTGAATTTAATGCAAAATGTTAAGCTACTTACTCCATGCTACATACCTTAAGGGAAGGAAAGTGACTTTTGGTAAATACTTCCTAAGTGCCTAGTACATAGTAAGCACTCAGTAAATACGTGTTGAATGAACACTTGTAGCCACCATCAGGTTAAATTTCAATTGAATTAGAGTTGGTTACCTTCTATAGATTGATCTCTATTGAAGTTCCTTTCAATAGGCCTTACATAATAGACCACATTGATTTTAATAAAATGTGCATTGATTACGGCAAAATGTCAGTTTTCTGCCCTGAACACAATTTCCCACAGTCATTAAACAACATTACAGTTTTATTAAATCAATTCTATTCATTCATTTTAATTAAGGACAGCTTTTAATTTGACCTTCTTTTTACTTTGGAGGCCATTTGATCAAGATTTAGCAAAGAGTTAATCACTTCACTCAAATGCATTTTTTTGAATCCTTAAAAAAAAAAAAAAGAAACTTCAATTATGTTGTCTTGGTCTTATCCAAAGACACAGATAAAATACATCAATCACATCACTTTAAATTTCAATTTGTGGGTCAGAAGGCCAAGTGTTTGAAAAGTTACTTTTTTGGAGCCAAATTTCTCTTATCTTCTGATCTAGAGTCAGGTTCTGAATGCAAAGTACAAAGCAGAAGAGGTTGGTCCTTGGAACTCGTCCATTTTCCCCAGTTTTCTTCCCTTTATACACTTCCTTTCTCTTTGTGACACGAGTCAATTTATTTTCCACATTAGAAAATATACGTTAAAAAGTGTCTCCCAAGATGCTAAGTAAGACAAGCCATAGAGACAAACAAAAAAACTCCCAACCCTCGCAATAATAGGTGAAAGTGGAATCCTATTTTAGCTTTGAATTCTTTGCTTATTAGTGACGTTGATCATTGTTCTTTCTGTATGATTGTTGGGCACTTGTATATCCAGTTGTGTGAATGTGCCTTTAAATTTTGGTTATGGGTTTTGCTTTTTTAAAAAATTTTTTGCGGTACGCGGGCTTCTCAGTGTCGTGGCCTCTCCCATTGCGGAGCACAGGCTCCAGACGCGCAGGGTCAGCGGCCATGGCTCACGGGCCCAGCTGCTCCGTGGCATGTGGGATCTTCCCAGACAGGGGCACGAACCCATGTCCCCTGCATCGGCAGGCGGACTCTCAACCACTGCGCCATCAGGGAAGCCCCGGGTTTTGCTTCTTTAAGTAACCAAACAAATTGCTCTTTTCCTATGCCATTCTTTTCCTCCTGTCTTTTCCTGTTAAATGTGGAGACCCTTCCCAATCTGGAGATTTAATAAATATTCATTTTCCTTTGCAAAAAAAAAAAGTGTCTCCCAAGATGCTAATGGAGATTAAGTTTCATCTGCCTCATCATCCAGGGGTTTTTGTAATAGTTTAACAGGAGAAAATGCCTTGGTTCTTCAATCACAACCTCATTTCTACCTCTAGACTGGATATGACTGGCTTACCCATAGCCACAGCACACCTGTGACTCTGGTTTAACAAGAAAAGTCTAATAAGCTGTACCTACAGTGAGTACATCAGTGGGGACTGACCCCAGCCTCCTGTCCCTGCTGTGGACCTGATAACACAGTCTCATGCCCAAAGCCTTGGTTAAAAGTAATTATTATCAAAGTGTATTGTAACTAATTATCTAATTTTGATGAGCTGTTTATAGTTAATTTTGTGAATATTCCATTATGAAAGTGATGACCTTATATAGTGTTCCAGACAAAAGAGAAACAGATATGTATAAAATTTCCAGGTACAATTAACTTACGTTTGAGTTCCATCCAATTCTCTAATTCTCTGTGTGGATCAACCATTATTTTAAAAGAAAAACATAAGCAAATGTGTCTTGTACATTCATAGGTTTTAGAGCTTATGGCCACTGCACGGGGATGGAAAACAAAACAAAATTCGATAGCTGAATGTTAGCCCTAAACAATAAGAATCAATGAATGCCAGTCATTTCCTCCCTCCCTCCCTGCCTTACCCTTACTTTGGTTTCCCTGTGCTTCTGTTTAGTTTTCTGATTCCTCTCCCTCCAGGTAGTCTATGAACATTTCCAGAATGAGGTACGTCTTTTATCTTTATCCCAGTTATGTTCATCGCAGCATCTAATTCATGGGAAGTACTCCATCCTATGAATTAATTGAATGAATTATTAATTAACTAATATTGAATGAATGAATAAATGAATGAAATCACTCTTCTTTATGAACATTTAAATAACATTTTACCCTGCGCTTCTGCAAAATAAAAAAAGAAAAATCCCTAGAGAAAGTCAGTGTAGTGTAATCAAAATCGATTCAGCATTAGTCTTTTAGAAAAAAACATCTTACATGACTTGTGTGGTTTTCTGAAGGATAAAAATGAAACCTCTTCTTTCAATAGTCATTTTCCAACTATTCACAGAAGACTTGTGAAATAGACAGCATTGAGCTAAGCAATGTGGAAAACTAATGAAAATACTACAGCGTTCCTGTCCACAAGTTGTTTTTAATCTGTCTGGGAAAAAGCAAGAGGTAACAATAGGTGAAAGTATCAAGGATTCTTAAGACTGAAAGAGCATCACAAGAAGGGCTCTGCTACAAGCCGGATGCAAAACGAAGGTGGGCTGGAAGAAGCTTCAGGGGGAAGCTTTCTGAAGGGTGAAGCATCAAATTGTATTTAAGCACGGGTGGTTCACAGACCCGGTAGAAAGGAGGAAGATGGGTACTGCAGTGTATATGAAATCGAGGGTGGAAGAGGACATCTCATCATGATTAAAGGCAATGGTCAGCTGGTCTCCCTGGAACTGGGGAGGTGGAATGAGGTTGGAAGGCTATATGGAAAGGTGTGTGGTTAAGATCGTGGGCTTTGGAACACGGTAGTCCTGAGTAGGGCCATGGCTAGTTTGTGCAGGGCTCCGGGCAAATGTTTTCTCTGCACTTTGATATATAAACAATTTGATGTAAAAATGTATTGCACCCCAGTCTAATCATTAGAAAACATCAGGCAAACCACAGTGGAGGAACATTCTACAAAATACCTGACTGGTCCTCTTTAAAAGTGTCAGGATCAGGGCTTCCCTTGTGGCGCAGTGGTTGAGAGTCCGCCTGCCAATGCAGGGGACACGGGTTCGTGCCCCGGTCTGGGAAGATCCCACATGCCGCAGAGTGGCTGGGTCTGTGAGCCATGGCCGCTGAGCCTGCGCGTCCGGAGCCTGTGTTCCGCAACGGGAGAGGCCACAACAGTGAGAGGCCCGCGTACGGCAAAAAAAAAAAAAGTGTCAGGATCATAAAAAACAAGGAAAGACTGAGAAACTGTCAAAGATAGAAGGCAACTGAGGAGACATAGTAACAAAATGTAATGTGGGACTCTGGGTAGGACCCTGGAACATCTTGGGAAATCCAAATAAAACCTGTAGCTTAATAATATTGTACTGGTGCTAATTTCCAAGTTTTGACAAGTGTACCATGGCCATGTAAGATGTTAACATTGTGGGAGTGGGGTGAAGAGTATCTTTTGTAACTTTTCTATAAAGGTAGAAGTTTATTTTTTAGAAAACGCATTCTCAGGGCAGTGAAACTACTCTGTATGATACTATAATGATGGATATATGTCATTATATATATTTGCCAAAGCCTATAGAATATACAACATGAAGAGTGCACCCTGCTGACCTTGGTTGATAATGATGTATCAGTGTTGGTTCACTGATTGCAATAAACATATCACACTGGTGTAGGATATTGATGGTGGGAGAGACAGTGTGTGGGGAGAGAGTATGTGGGGACTCTGTATTTTCTGTTCACTTTTGCTCTGAACCCAAAACTGCTTTTAAAAAAAGGATGTTCTTTGGAGAATGGAAATATGTATATGTATAACTGAACCACTTAGTTGTACACCTGAAAACTAACACAACATTGTAAATCAACTATATTCCAATATAAAATAAAAATTAAATTAAAAAATAAAGTATATTTCTTAAAAAAACCACATTGTAGTACCACATGTACAAGAATCCCAGATCTGTATGAAAACTGTTATATATAGTGTGCTCCTTACCCTGGAAATTTTCACCCCTCCCCACTTTTGCATGAACTCTTGAGTTTTCAAAATCAAAAAGTTCAATAAAAATGTGACTATCAAAAATGCATTACAAAGTTCATGGGTTCGTGTGAGATATAGTGATTTATTGATTAAGATTTTGAATTATAGATGGAAAAGAAGTACTTGTTTGTTTATTGCCAAGTCGGTGCACATGAAGATTCTGCAGAGTGTCCAGGCACCACCTCACTGTCTTTGGGCTCAAACACACTATTTCTGCATAATTCCATATCTTCCACCATTTCTCACAATACTATGGTTTGAGGGAAAGAGTTTTATAATGAGTTAATGTAGGTCTCACCTTTGCGGTATCTCAGGTCATTTATTGAATGCTGGTGACATCGTCACTCCTGACGCTGGTCACCCACTGGACCACCTGGGAATACTAGCTCTCAGCAACTCTCTCTGAGGTTGCTAACTGTGCTTTGTTGATAACGACCTCACATACAAATCCTACGCAGAATATGCAGGAAAATGTGGATGGCAGTTTGTTTCTTGTCATGTGAAATTTACTGCTCAGAATTTCCTATCATAAATATACAGCGGCACATCTTCCAGTGACATCTTCTTTGAAGACTTCAGGCTGTAATGACTGCATTGCTAGAATGCAATGTCTTTCTCGGTGCCTTCCACAAACCTGCCCGTTGCAGAGAGCGTAGGTGAGGGGTCTGTGGGAAGAGTGAGAAGAGCAGTCCCATTTATGCAAGGAGCCTCTGTCCCCCATCCTGCACGACGTATGACTCATGTAGGAGAGCATGGCTTTATCACATTGGGTGTTTGTGATTCACTTGAACAAGGCACGTGTTTTGGAGATCTCTGTGACATCTGGTTGACCCCACGAGGGGGACAGAATGTCAGGCACATCCCCCTAAAAGAGAGATGGCATCAGGGTTCATGCAGGCCCAAATCCAGTCTAGGGGTACCCCCAGATGGCACTGCCCACCTCAGCCAGCCCCAGGAACCAGAGGGGACTTAGAAACTCTTGAGGAAGGTAGCAATACAAAGTGTGGGGCCCCTGTGGAGCCAGGTCTGGGACAGGAGTCCTGATTTCTTGCTTGGGACTAAGGGTGTTCCTGGACCTGAGCTTTGTCCCAAGTCTGCCTCTTACTAGACCTGAAACCCAGGGAAGTCTCGAGCTCTGGGCCTTGTTTTCTTCTTCTCTAAGATGAAGATCATAACCTCACAGGGTTGTTTTGAAGAGTGAATGACATATTTATTGAGTTCTTCTGATATGCACTAGAGGAAAAGCAGTGAACAAGATACGTAGAAACTACCCTCCTAAAATTTATAATCCTGTATTCTATGAAGTCAGAACTGTGCTGAGCAAACAGTACACTCTGAATAAATGTCATGTAACATTGTTGCTTGTACAAACTGTAGATCTTCTCCCCAGGGTGTTCTAGGCCTGCCTGGATGCTTCAGTGAGGCCAGAACTTCTTTTGGGCTTTACAGGGTGAGAGAGAAAAGACTGGGCCAGGTGAGAAGGGGCTTTGCTTGTTGGGTTTAATCCAAGTGTTATTTAAGAGCAGAGGAGAGGAACAAAAAGACCTCACGGTCCTCAGGTGACACTTCCTAAATGTGTCTTTCTTCCAACAGAGATTTTTCAAGGGATCAGGTAGCAGTGGGTTCAAGATTTTACTTTGCTGTGAGTTCCCCCCACTCTTAGTTGCATAAGTGAAGATATCTTTGCCTGAACTGTGTCAGGATGTGTTCGCTACAACAATATGTGTAGTGACTTTACGTTCCATGAAGATTCCTCCTGATGTCTTCGAAATAAATTCTGTTAATAGAAAAATCTACTTGATCATCTTTCTAGGATACAACAATTGCTAAAAGCAGTGCAAAATGGCATTGTTCTTTAAATTTCATTTTCTGACTTTCCATTGTTTTTGGATCTGAAAAATATATTAAAAAATTTCCTTCCCAGATATGCTTTTAAAAGGCTGTAAGAACCCCAGAGATACTGTTCCTCCTTTGAACAAGTGCCTATCATACATCTACATGTGATGTACCAATAATTAAAGGATACCCTAGTCATAATTGGGAGTTAGCTTTACTTTCTGCTCAGTAGGAATTCTGTCTAAAATTCACTTTCTTTCATGTTAAAATGAATACCTCACATGCATTTTAGTTGAATAACAGGGAGAAAAGCCAATTATATTTGCTATAGCTATCTTTTCCCATTGTCCCATAATAAAGCATTATCTCCATGTAGAGAGAGTAACATTGACATACATATAGTAAGTTTAAATAGAGATGTTGACTTATTTGTGATCAACATTCCAGTAAGAGTATAAGGCTATTATCTGGACAAGTTTTCTTTACCTGAACTCTTTGGAAGAGAGAGCATAGGTTGGTAATTGTTATGGGCTGAATTGTGTCCCCTCCTCCCCCAACCTTTCTATGTTGAAGATCTCACCCCCAGGACCTCAGTTTATGGCTGTATTTGGAGATGGGGTCTTTCAAGAGGTAATTAAGTTAAAATGAAGTCATTAGGGTGGGCCTTAATCAAGTATGGGTGGTGTCCTTATAAGAAGAGAAGATTTGGACGTAGACACACATGGAGGGATGACCATGTGAAGACACAGGGAGAAGACAGCCATCTACAAGACAAGAAGTGAGGCCTCTGTAGAAACCAACTCTGCTGACACTTTGGTCTTGCACTTCCAGCCTCCAGAACTGAGAGAAGAAAATTTTTTTGTTTAAGTCATCCAGTGTGTGGTATTTTGCTATGGCAGCCCTAGAAAACTGAGATAGTGAAGCAACACTTTATAGTCACACAGCACAGGGATGAAAAAAATCACTGGGAGACATCAGTGCACCTAGAGATTTACTTCCTTGATATTTTAGCTGAATCATAGGGAGTGTTCCTATCTGAGTATATTTCTGCAACATTAATCATCACCACCATCACCACCACCACCACCATCAGCAGCAGCAACAGCAGCAGCATCACCATTTTATAAAGCAACTCCAGAGTGTCTTAGCTAGTACAAATTTACCAGGCAATGTGCTCTGGAATTTTCATCCACACTATAGGAATATGATTCATATCATAGGAACATCACAAAGTCTTTAAATATATCTCTGATTCAACATTATACATGTTTGCATCTTGCTCATGCATTGTCTGGAATGGGTACTCCTGGCTGGGAGGCTCTCCTTAGAGGTTCCCTTTCAACAAGTGAATGAGGGACACAACAAGCTCCTTCTTCCTTCTGTCCTCTCAGAATTGACTTCACTGAGTCAGTGGGGAGAGAGAGAGAGAGAGAGGGAGAGAGGAGGGCCACTGTGTTGTTCATAGGAGGATTCTGTGGGCAAGACTTGGAAGTGGAGTTTGTCACTGGTCACCACCTTCCACTACCCTGAACTAGTGATGTGGCTTCACACAAGTGCAAAAGATCCCGGGAAGTATAGACCCAGGATGGGAAGTGAGCAAATTGGGGAAGAGCAAACCTTCCTCTGCCACGGTCTCTGAAAATTTCCTTTCGCTCCAAGTCTTATGCTAGAATAAGGTAGATCTTATTCCCCTTTTACAAATGTCATGAAAATGAGGGTTACAGAGGCTAAGTGATGTGTCTGAGGTCAAATAGATGGAACTGGGAGTGAGCTCAAGGTCCCAGTACTCCAACACCTGTGATGTTTCCCCTAGTACCTTAGTGTGGAAGTAAAGTGAATTTCCAAGTGATGCTTTAAAAAAGGAAAAGTTCTCTGGTCAAATACATTGAAAACACCACACACCATAGGCCCCCCTTGGATATTCAAAATGGACTTTGATATATTAAAGGATGTGAGGACTCTGGAAACCTGCCCAGAGCCACCCCAGCTCCTCCTTTGGACTTCTTAGTTATTCCCATGTGATGCTACGTAAAGGTTACCAACAGCACAGCTGTGGGCCGTCAGGATCCTGCTCCAGCACTAAGGCTAGTGTCTGTTCTGATTGTTCACTGACAATGTCATTTAGCTTTCAGGGCACCCACTTCCTGGCCATCACTGTTGGCTGGCCAGGGATCATTATGTGCTGCTCCAAACCCTGCCCACGTTCCTATCGGATTAATGGAGCCACAGGTGGGCACCATCAGGGCGTAATCCTGGCATCTTCTGGGCTTCTGTTTGCCAGGCAATCAAATGGGACCCCCAACTAGAGTGGCCTCTTCCCTGGTGAGAGAAGAGGCACTCTTAGTGGCATCACTGGCACCCCAGTGCTAAGTGCGTGCTGTCCATCTGGTCACCTGTATCCATGGATACTCCCACTGCCTAGTGTTTCTCAACTTTCCCTCCACATGGCCTTTTTTGGTACAAAGACTTTAGTACCAAGACAAAGATTATGGCTCTGAGAGAGCCAAGGTTGGACAAAGAAGCAAGTGAGTGGGCAGTCATAGAGATCAGCGCAGACACCAGCTGTAAATCATGTAATCTACCAGCATGGGGAGGGGGATGCTCCTGGGACATGTGCTGTGCCCGCGGGTGGTTTGGGATGAGGGGACACCAAGGCTTTGGGTTCCTCTTTTTAGCAATCCTGTTGAAGCTCATCTCCATTTAAGAGGAGGAATTCACTACAACTCATAAATCCTGACTTATCATAAATATTAAAAACATTAAGTTTATTAATAAAATGATAGTTAACACTTATGTACCACTTGCTCTTCGCCAGGCATATACTTTCTAAATGGATAATCAATTCAGTAGAATATTATAATTATCATCTTTATCCCCTTTACAAGTGAAGAAACTGAAGGAGAGAAAAGTTATTTAATCATAGAGCCAGAGTTTGAGATTACAGATGGTGATCTGAATTATCAGACAACTCCACCACTTTCCGGTCAGGAAGACAAGATTTGAACTAATTATCTATGAGTTTCTAGTAAGTGATTTTTATGACTTAGTCAATAGTAAAGATATTGAAAATATAAAAAAACTAAGACACATTTTTATTTTAAATTCTAGTCCTTTTGCTAAATTGGGCTATCGCTATTGCCCAATTATTATTGGTTCAGCAGAAACTGAGAGGATTCAGCAGCAGAGGAATGAATATGGTCGCTTTTAAAAGGAAATCTTGACTTCTTATAAGTGACCTAATAACTACTGACTCAATGGAAACGTCATTGGAATAGTTTGATGTGGTTTCCTATGTCAAAATATGACTCAGACAACCAGCATCCGTTATGTCAGAAGGATTGCAACAATGACAATTTTGGACATTTAAAAAATGATTTGATAAATGATTTATGCTACAACTTGTGAAAACTGATAATCATTTGTGGAGTTTAACTGAATTAGGTGTTGGTTTGCGACTGTGGGAACTTTCTGTGTGTAATCTGAAACCAGTCCCTGTACACAGAGGGCAGGGAGAGACCAAGGAAACAAACATATCACTGCAGATTGGCAGGTTTGATAAGCAAGGGAACTTACATATGAGGCTTGTGTTTGGCAGCTGTGAGACGTGGAGAGATCAAACCCAACTGCCAGAATCTTCAAGTTTACATAGAGGCCTTGACCAGGTTCAGCCATGTATATGGTCTAGATGGTCTCAGTAACACCTTACTCTCTTGAGGCTGTATCCTTGAAACAGCTCCTAGGCTGGGAATAGTGGGCATATTCCAAGGACAGTGGGGGGTGGGGTGGGGTGAGGAGAATCGTATTGGCCAGGTCCAGCTCACGGGTCAACTGGTGGTCACGTCCTTTGGATTATCTCCTCCAACATTAGGAAATAAAAATAGATAAAATATTTATATATAAATATATATATATATATTTCCATATTAATGTTATCACTGTACCATTCTGATTGTATAGTCAATATTCTGACTATATACCTGTGGGTGCCAAATCTTATGAAAGTGCTTCTGGGTGGTCCACACATTGTTATAGTTCCATATCATCTGATGTACTGGGTTAAATGGTGTCCTCCCAAGATTTATGTCACTTGGAACCTCATAATGTGAGGAAGTAGAGTCGTTGCAGATGTAATTAGTTAAGACAATATCATACTGGATTAAGGGGGCCTTAAATCCAATGACTGGTGTCTTTATAAGAGAGATTCAGACTCAGAGACACACAGAGGGGAGAAGGTCATATGGAGATGGAGGAAGAAACGGTAGATGTGCCATCACAAACCAAGGAATGCCAAGGGTTGATGGTAGCTATCAGGAGGTACAAGAGGCAAAGAAGGAGTCCTCACTAGAGCTTTTGGAGGGAGCTTGGCCCTGCTGATGATCTGATTTTGGACTTAGCCTCCAGAGCTGTGAAAGAATACATTTCTGTTTGAAGTCACCCAGTTATGGTAATTTCTTATGGCAGCTCTAGGAAATGAATACATTTGCTTCTGCACATCCTACTCATTCTTCAAGTCAAATTCAATCTTTGTCTCTTTTGGGAAGTCTTCCTTCTCAATGCATAGAGATATTGCTTTTCTCTAAACCCTAAGACATCTTATTGTCTCAACCATTCCTACTCACACTTCAAGATTCAGCACAGGTATTTATTAACTTTCCAAGAGAGCCTTCCCTGAATACCACCAATACCTTAGTAAGCAAGGGGCTTCTGGTCTATAATCTCACCACTCCCAGATTTTTACCTTTGTCATGGTACCCATCATACTATCTTTATTGTTGGTTTATCTGTGAGCCATTTGAATGTAGGTGTTGTGTCCTTCATTTGTGCCTAATGTCATAGACCCTCAAGTGTGTGCTAATTGAACCACATGCATGAAGGAAGGCTGGAAGTCAAGCAACTTTGCTTAATTGCATTTGGCAATATTCTTGTGATTTTTATGTTAAATTCCTTTAGCCCTTGCCTTTGTTTTCTTGGGATCTGTGGACTTATAAAATGCATGTACTAATGTAATAATAGGTCATGACCCTGGGTCTTTTAATACCTGCAGCATCTTCAAAGTTGAAAACATATCAGAGATGGTTACAACATCCCTGTGAATTTTCCGGTATATTAATATCTACCATTTTTATCAGCTTCCTTTGTTAATTTTCTCCATTAGTGTTTAGTTCTTCTTTTGTCATTTTAAATTGTAAAATCTTTACTAAAATTGCATTAAGTTAAAAAAAGTAACATTCATTGTTCTTTATTCCATATGGCTAAACCTCATACTTTTATTTTTATAAATTCTGGTAGCTGCACATCCATATTTAATCTTTCTAAACTTTACTCATGATGTGACTATAATCCTGTTTTGTGTTTATAGTGGATGTTTGTGGGTGTTGCCAGTGCTTTATCTGGTAGGGCATCCTGACTCTGAGACTAGATGGTGAGACAGAGGTAGATAAGAAAAGACAGAGGGAAGAGCAAATACAACACACTTAAGATGAGAAAGAAATTGGCATATTTGGGGAAAAGAAGCATGGTAAGTGGAGAGTAGTAGGAGATTAATTTGAAGAAGATGAAGCTTAAATCATGAGAGGGCCTTTAAGCCCTGATAAAAAGGTTAAATTTTATTCTAAGTGCAAAGCAATGAGACTCTGTTGGGAAATTATAAGCAAGGGAGTAACATTGTCTGATTTTTGATAGGAATGATTTCTATGTGGAAATTGGATTGGGAGCGGTCCAGCATGGAAGCAGTGAGACCAAAAGCTCAGAAGCCAAAGGAAAAAAGTTAAATTGGGTCTTCCCTGGTGGCGCAGTGGTTGAGAGTCTGCCAGCCGGTGCCGGGGACGCGGGTTCGTGCCCCAGTCTGGGAGGATCCCACGTGCCGTGGAGCGGCTGGGCCCATGAGCCATGGCTGCTGAGCCTGCGCGTCCAGAGTCTGTGCTCTGCAATGGGAGAGGCCACAGCAGTGAGAAGCCTGCGTACTGCAAAAAAAAAAAAAAAAAAATTAAATTGGACTTCATCAAAATTTAAAAATTTTGTGCATCAAAGGACAACATAGTCAAAATACAACCAACAGAATGGGAGAAAATATTTGCAGATTGTACATTTGATACATTCTTGTATCCAGAGTAACAGAAAAACTTCTACAATTTGTGGTAGGCAGAATAATGGTCACCTAAAGATACCCATGTTCTAACCCCTGGAACCTTTGAGTATTTTACCTTTGGCAAATGGTACTTTGCAATGTGACTAAGCTAAGAACCTTGAAGTGGGAAGATTACCCTGGATTATCTAGGTGGGCCCAGTGTAATCACTAGGGTCCTTATGAGAGGGAGACAGGAAGGTCAGAGCCAGAGATGCTGTGACAATGGAAGCAGAGATCAGAGTGATGCAGTCATGGGCTAAGGAATATGGGCAGCCTCAAGAAGCAGAAAAAATGCTAAGAATAGATTCTTTCTTCAAGCCTCCCAATGGAATGCTGCTCTGTCAACACCTTGAATTTAGCCTGGTAAGACCCATTTCAAACTTCTGACCTCCAGAACTGTAAGATAATTAATTAGTGTTGTTTTAGGCCACTGTGTTTTTAGTAATTTGTTACAGCACAATAGGAAATTAATATGGACTTTGGTACCAGGAAATGGAGTAGCTCCTGTTATAAATAAATAAAAATGTGGAAGTGGTTTGGAAGTGGGCAGGAGTTGGAAAAATTTGAGAAACATGATGCAAAGAGCTAGATTCCCTTGAACAGATTGTTAGTAGGAATTAAGATATTAAAGGCTCTGCTGGTGAGGGCTCAAAAGGATATGAGGAGCATGGTAGAGAAAACCTGTATAATCCTACAGAATACCTAAGGCATCATAGGCAGACTGTTGGTAGAAATATGAATACTGAGTGCTATTGGTGAAGGGTCAGAAGGAAATGAGGAATTCATTATTGAAAAATGTAGAAGGGGGATCCTTGTTATATAGTGGCAGAAAACTTAGTAGAATTTTACCTTACAGTTATGTGAAAGGCAGAACTTATAAGTGATGAACTGCATATTTAGCTAAGGAGATTTCCAAGCAAAGTGCTGAAGGTGTGGACTGTTTCTTCTTGTTGCTTATAGTAAAATAAAAATCAGAGAAATAAATCAAGAAAAGAACTATTAAGCAAAAAAGCAACAAGGATTTGGTGATTGGGGAAATTCTCAGCTTATCTAGATTGTAAAAGGCACTAAAATTTGGAGATTTAGCCAAGAGTATGGCAAGACAAACTTTTCCCAATACCTGGGGAGAATCAAGAGGTCAGAATATTCAAATCATACAGAGGAGCCTTTAAAGAGATCAGGTGTGTGACTCAGCCATCTCCCAAGAAGCCAGGGATAGAGATGAGGTGGGATTTTTGTGGAGGAGGCTCTAGTTTATGAGTGAATCCTCAGGCATACACAGGAGACCTACAGGGTTCTTGAGAATGTTATACTGGCAGAAACACTGTCAATTTAGGCACAAAGAGAGGATGAAATGAAAGAAGGCTGTCAGACTCCCAAAACAGGCTAATAAACAACTAAGCTGCAAACATTTGCTACCCTCCATAAAAAAGGAAAGATGTCTCAGAAGGTGGAGCCATGAGCCCAGAGAGAAAATAGTTCTCAAGCATTGGTGGTAAAGAGCATAAGATTTTCTTTTAAGAGTTACAATATAGTATGTATAAAAGCAAGGATGGCAACAGCAGCAGCATCAAGAGGTGTCATTCATTGAGTGTTCTTCCTGTTCCAGGCACCATTCTATATGTGTTTCATTCGATTAGTCTAACAATACCAGGAAGTAGGTAGTCTTGTGCGCATTTTAAAACATGTAAATTATGGTTTGGAGAGAACAAGAAAGTTGCTCATGGTCACAGAGTGGGGGTGGAACGGGCTGCTTTCAGAGCCTGGAGTGGGTACCACAATGTTGCATTTCCTTCTCATTCTGTAATGCATTAAGGTGGCATAGTAAAAGTTACCTTAAAAGTACTAACTCTCAGACCAAAGGGATAATTTTCAGGAACCTAAAATAGTTTATGGCATTAACATACTAGAAGGAAAAAAAATATCGACTAGAAGGCAGATGTCAGCAGTTCCTCCTGTAAGTATTCTAGTATGGAAGAAATTTTGTGTAAGAATTCTGAATATTTAAACTCTCTGGTCCTGCTAAACTTATACTAAGTACTTCAAGTTAGTTTAGTTCATGGACACTCTGTAATTCAGAGTATCCAAATATTAGATACAAAATATCAAATTCCATGCTCACCACAGAATCTATGATTTTAGGGAGTTCCCTGGTGGTCTAGTGGTTGGGAGTGAGAGCTTTCACTGCTGTGGCCTGGGTTCAGTCCCTGGTCTGGGAACTGAGGTTTTGCAAGCTGCACAGTGCGGCCACACATACACACACACACACACACACACACACACACACACACACACACACACACAATACTATGATTTTAACATCTTCATGTAGATTAGCTCCAAATAGAAAATGTGGAGAGCACAATTGCCTAGGGGAATTGGTCTACAGGATAAATATATTTCTTTCTTTCTTTCTTTCATTTTATGGCTGTGCCACAAGGCATGAAGTCCCTATATTTCTCATTGGAGTCATTAAAATGACAATCTGGGAAATGCAGTTAGGTAATGGAATGTTGTGGTTAAAGCATAGATTTCAGAGGAGGATAGAATAAGCTGGAAATATCGTTCCATCACTAAGTAGCTACGGGAAAACTGCCTCGTAGGATAATAGGACAAAATGTAGTATTTCATGTCACTTACATAGCACAATAATAACTTATACATATTAAGCACTCGGTATAGTTTAGCTGTTGTTATTATGATTTTACCCAAATCCCTGGGACTTGGTTGATATGACTCTCTGAGATGACAGATCAAGTCCCTGAGCCTAGATCATGGAAGAGAAGACCTGGGACTACAGTGAAACCATCCCAGGGATAATCTATTCTGTCTGAATCCCCTGGGATTTCATGAAACAGAACAATTCCTGATAGAGGAGATACAAAAAGTAAGATTGTTGAAATTCAATCATGCCAAACAAAGCAAGCTACAAACAGAACAAACAGACCCAACTGTTACCATCATTTCATAAATGAAAGGACATTTCAACATCAAAATGTAATAAGGAAATAATCTTGGAATAAATAATGGCTCTTTGAATACATTTAGCTTTTTGAAAAATTCTGTTAATCTGACTTGGTTTTTCTGTTTAATGCAGATCAGTGAAAATGTCATCTTTTTTGGCATCAATATGTGGATCAGCATTTAGCAAAGATTGATAGAGATCATTTGACAGTTCTTTTGTCAACCAGCTAGTTGTTGCTTGTAGACACTCCGAACTTGCTCCTTTATTTATATGCAAGGTTGCACTAAAATTTTTATAGCTCTGTTCGTCTTCACACCTTTGTGAATAACTATCATGCACACGATCTACGACAGACGGCAGAGAGCTACCACTGAACTGGGGTAGAAGAGAAGATCACATCAATAATTTTAGTTTCTTCTTGAACATACCTAAGACATTTGCAGCTTATATTATTCTGCTCTAGATGCTGTTTTCGGGTTTTATTTATATTATTTCACCAAAGCTCCACAGTATTTTCTTTAGAGAATAGCAAATAAAAGTATTACAATTATTTACAGACTAGGTGTCATGGCACACAGAGGTTTAATGTCACAAGTTAATAAGCAGTGGAGCTAGGATCCTATCCCAGTTTTTCTCACTCCATAACCAGCTCAACTATCATCTCTTTATCTGCAGATCTTGTCATTTGTGAGGATTATGGACACATAAATGGAGTGTTTCAACAAAATAACATATTATTAAGTCCTAGAGAAGCATAAGTTACTTAGGAATACAGAGAATTAACCATTGGCCTATTCTGAGGTTCAGAAAGAGCTTCTTTAAAGAGATGATGCTTGAGTATATTCTTAAAGGATGAAGAGGATAAGAAGGGCATGCCTGAGAGAGAAAACAGCACTAGCGGAGGCATGTATAGATTAAAGCCATGTAGAAACTATGCGGCTTATGGGGAGTTCCATGTAATTCAAGAGTAACAAGTATAAAGGACTTGAAAGAGGTTTTTAAAAAATAACATTAATATGCATGGAAGTTTACTATTATAGTGGAATTTGAGTGGTCTAAAACTTTGTTCCCTCCACTGTTTCCTGCAGGGGAATACCTGTAAGCAGGAGGATGGCTTTAGATGACCAGACATCTACATTATACCTTTTCTTTGTTTTTTTTTTCTCCTGAATTAATTAAATCAAGCTTTTAACAAACTTAACCTTAGACCTAAACATGCCTAGATATGGGGAAGGTGAAGAATATATACTTCCTTCTATTTGGGGTATTTATATTTAGGATTTTTATGGTTGGGCATGGAATTTCTTGGGGTACAATTGTTTCCTATTTGGAATATTAAAAGAGGAGACAATGTCACTGGGAAAGATGGGCTCAGGAGCATCAACACAAAGGCCTGGAGTCTCTCCTGATGCAGCACCACCTCCTCCTATGGTGCACCACTGTGGGTGTTTACCCTGCTGGATTGGGAAGCATCTTGAAATAATTAAGATGGTTCTTGTGAAGATGTGTTAATAGTGAAGCTGTAATCAAGCTTGGTTGGGACTGTTACTTTAGTCATAGCATATGGGAGGCCATGTGGTCAATAACATCTGTTAAAATCCTCCTAAGGAGTGGCATCTATTTTAATTTAATGATCTTAGTACCTATAAGAGAGTAAGGGTCTGGTTTGTTATAGTTGCTAAGCAATGATATAATCGAGCAGAAGAGAGCTCATTTATGCATGGCCTTGCATACCATGTTAAGGAGCACACAAATGTTACGAATCATTGGTGGATTTTAAGGAATAGAGTCTAAAATGGTCAGATGTGAAACTCAGTATTTTCATGTGACAGTGTGAAGGGTGGATTAAGGGATTAAAGACAGGAGGATAGCAGCTGGAAGCCTACTGTAATCATTAGCTGATGGAAGAGCATGGGCCATGGAGTCAGATAAACCAAGGTTCAAATCCTGGATCTACCAACTCCTGGACTTGACTCCTGGAAAGTCACTTCAATCTTTTCTAAGCCTCAGATTCCTCCACTGTATGGAGGAATGTAGGAAGAAGAGAGGTTTGTTGTAGGATTTAAGAAATCATTTGTGTAGAGTACCCCATTTAACACCTGCCAGAGTAAATAGCATTACCACATCTCGTAACTCTTATGTGTCCATCACATTTTTCCATTCATTTGCTAATGCCAGAAATTTCTTCAAAGCTACCAACCTCTTTGTGCAATTTAGCATAAAATTTAGAGTGAAAATATCTCATGAAGAGAGCTCATTGATTAAAATTAACCCTGATCAAGATGTAGATGGTTGACATGATGTCTCACCCTGAAACCAAGGAGAGTAACTCTCTGATGAGAGAAAAATGGGGCAATGAACAAACCACAGAAACAAGAGGCTGGTTGGTGGTGGATGTGTTGAGAGAAAAAAAGACAAACACTTTACCAAAAATGCTGGACTTGCTAATTAGATCCATCTGTAGCTTGGCTCAAGCTAAACATGCTAGTCTTTTCTCCTTATCAACTCATCCGTTTTCAGATTTTATTCCCCTATCAAACAGCACATTGTATCAAAATGAAATTCCCTGAATGCAATTTTTGAACATGGTTGTGTTATTACTGAATGATCGATCATCTTGCTCCATTTTTTCCTACTAATAGTTTCAAAGTAGGGTCTTTCACTCTTGCAGGTGGTTTGAAGAGGCTGTGTGGAGCCAGTCATACCCTTGCAGTTGATTGTATTTATTCGGTGGTGAAGCAAGGGAGTCATTGTCATCCTCCAGAATGGCAGCCTCAGATGTCTATCCTTGAGCAGAAACACTGCTACTGCTGCATTCAACAGTGGATTTAATAAGACACCTTTTGGTTAAAAGTCTGGAAGAATGACTTTGAGAGACAGAGTGAAATAGTTGCCTAAGTGGGACTGAACTTGTGAGGTGTGAATTCTTTGACCATTTTTGTGACCAAAACCAAAATTAGTTTTCCTAAAGTAAGTTGAGCACAGAAAGATTTGCAGTGATGGCTACCCTCTGATAATAGATATAATTAAGATAAATATACTTAATATATTCCATTTTTTTAAATTACAATTGGTTTCTTCTCAAATCACATTTTGAATGAAATGTTTCTGTTATGATTTATAATGATTTGAAAACAAAAAGAAGATTAGTTTGAACAAAGAGTCCAATGAAAAAGTGATCCAGTTATTCAAATACGATCTATTTCTCTATGTCAGCACAATAGTTCCAAGATAAAACAGAGTGGATTAAAAAATATTTTATTACCAAAAACATTAATGAATGGGCATCAATAGGGTAAGCTTGATTATTTCCCTTATGGAATATTCTCTGTGCCTCGATAAAATTGATAGCCCCTTAATTCACAGTAACATTTGAAAGACTCTGGAAGGTCCTTTTGTCCTCGGAGTCACCCTCCTCCAGCTTCCAGGTTATAGGATCTGTCTGTTTACAGGTTCACTGACCCCTCTTTTGGGAGAAAGTTTTATGATGTGGATCAATGCCACTCCCGCTACATTTATTTAAGGAATATTACCTTGTCGACAGACAGACAGACAGACTTTGCAGCATATGTCTCTACTTCTGATCCTCTTTGGTCACAGTTGGACTAAAAATGGGCAAAAGCAGAATACCAGAAATAAATGACCTACGAGGCCTGGCTCAAATAGGCATACTGGTTTCATCAGAGTTTCTTGTGGCTTTGAGTCAAGAAACACTGAGACTGTGACCATTAGCAGGTTGCCAGGAAGCTCTGCTGGGGCCCTGGCCACAAACTCCACGTACAGGTTGAGGAAATAGACAAGGTATTGGATATAGGATGAGGACATCGGTCAAGATGGGGGAAGAGGAACAGATACGCAGACAGAGAAGCCAAGAAGCGAGAGAGCATGAGCAGAGAGGGGCAGGGCCTCACGCCCTCCCCTGGAGTTCCAGCTCTTATTCAGCCCATATATCTTCATGATAACCACATACTCTCTCTGGTAACTTAAATTAGGTCTCTCTTTTTCTCAACCTAATAAGCAAAACACAGAAAATATCAAAAGTTTTTCTAATAGCAAATAAGTTCAGAAACACTGACATAATATTTTCCAAGTGCCCATTGCTTAATGAGGTTTAATAACAAAACTAATGAGCTGGTCATGGAATGGGTCTGCAGGAACGGGGCAGCAATTGAAAAGGTCCTTTGGGCAGGGAAGGCTTAAGGGGACACCCTGTGCTCCTGGGTTATTCTCCTGGGTGAGCTTTGGGCTGGGAGTCTAAGGAGGTGGGAAACAAACATTGCAAAGAACACTCTTTTCTCCTCAATGGAATGCCTTTCACTTGGTTGTGCTTTGGTATTATACCTTACACTTTCATTGAGGCATCAAAAAAAGTGCTTTCTGAGACTCACACGTACATTTCATAATGAGATATGGTTATTGTCACCACCCCCAACATTGCTTGAATTCCTTTTAAGAAGTTTCATACAGGGAATTCCCTGGCAGTCCAGTAGTTAGGGCTTGGCGCTTTCACTGCCTTGGCCCGGGTTTGATCCCTGGTCGAAGAACTAAGAACCTACAAGCCACCTGGTGTGGCCAAAAAAATTTTTTTTTTTTTCCCTACAAGAAATTTCTTTCGGAGTGAAGTGGTAGGTAAAATTTTACTTCCTCTTATGAACTGTCATGATTTGTCTTCATGGGCATTGAGAAACCACTCAAATGATTCTGTTACCATTTTTATTTTGATTGTCATGATGCTCAGAAGTAAAGTCCTGGAGGACCTTCTGGACCACATATTTGTCTTCTCTCTCTCTCTCCCTTTCTCTCTCTCCCTCTGTCTCTCTCTCTCTCTCTCTCTCTCTCTCTCTCTCTTTTTTTCTCCAGGCTTTAGTTTCCAAGGTTTAACTCTATGTTTACTAGGTTTAATATTTATGTTGTAATTAATATTTTACTATTTTATTGCATAATTAAGTAAGTAGTGCTGGAAAGATTCTAATTTTATTTTATTTATTTATTTTTTAAAATATTTATTTAGGCTGTGCCAGGTCTTAGCTGAAGCACACTGGATCTTCATTGGGGCGTGTGGGATCTTTTTCTTAGTTGTGGCATGTGAACTCTTATTTGTGGCATGCATGTGGGATCTAGTTCCCTGACCACGGATTTAACCAGGGATCCCTGCACTGGGAGCGAGGAGCCTTACCCACTGGAACCCCAGGGAAGTCCCAAGATTCTACTTTTAAAAGCATGATAGATGAAGGATCATAGAGAAGGTGATATTTGATAAAGACAAGAAGGAGTAAGAGAGGGAGCAACGTGGGGTGAAATAGCAAGGAGGAATGGTGCAGAAGAAAAGACAGCAAGTACAAGTGCTCTCAGGAAGGAGTGGGACACACAGTCTTAAAGAACTGTGAGCCAGCCAGTGTGGACCAATGGAGGATTTGAGGTAGGGAGGCATATGAGATAAGTGAGGCAGGGTTAAAGATTGTGTCAGACCCTGTAGGCCATTGCAGTGATTTTGGCTTTCACTTGAAATGATGTAGAAAGCTACAGAAGGGGTGTAAGAAGGAGAGTGAGATGATATAACTTACATTTTAACAGGAATAGTCCAATTGCAGTGTCAAGAATAGACTAAAACATTGGGTAGTAGGCACAATAGAGTCAACAAAGATCGAAGCAAGAAGACAAATTAGGGGACTTCCCTGGTGGTGAGGTGGTTAAGAATCTGACTGCCAATGCAGGGGACACGGGTTTGATCCTTGGTCCGGGAAGATCCCACATGCTGTGGAGCAACTAAGCCCGTGCGCCACAACTACTGAGCCTGCACTCTAGATCCCGTGAGCCATAACTACTGAGCCCACATGTCACAGCTACGGAAGCCCGCGTGCCTGGAGCCCATGCTCCGTAACAAGAGAAGCCACCACAGTGAGAAGCCCGTGCACCGCAACAAAGAGTAGCCCCCGCTCGCCGCAACTAGAGAAAGCCCGCGCGCAGTAACAAAGACCCAACACAGCCAAAAAAAAAAGAAGACAAGTTAGGAGGTATTTCAGTAATCCATGTCAGGGATGATGCTGGCTTGTTACAGGTTGGTAGCAGTCGACATGATGAGATGTCTTTGACTGTGGATGTATTTCCATGGCAGCACAGGTATCTGATAGAATTGATGTGCCATGTGAGAGTAAGAGAGAAGTCGTGGACAGCTGGGCTGGAGCAGCAGGAATACTGAAGTTATCCAAACTGAGATGGAGCTCTGTCTGGGACACACTCAGCTTAATGAGCTTATTAGAGTGTGGATGTTTAAGTAGAGAGCTGGAGACAGAAGTTCAGTTGACAGGTCCATGGAGGAGGGTCATCATTTGGGGAGACAGCAGTGTATAGATGGATTTCAATGTCATAAGACTGATGGGATCATGAAGGAAGCGAGTCTATTTAGAAGAGAGAAGATGCCCAAGATTGCGTCAAGGAAATGAGGTGGATACATCAAAGAAGATGCAGAAGCAATGGGCCAGTGGGATAGGAGGAAAATTTGGAAAGGATGATATGCTGGAATCAAACAAGCAAAGACTATTGAAGAGGAGGGAGCAATCCACCTAGTCAATGTGAATGGAAGCTGGAGAATCAGCAGTTGCATTTATTATAGCAATACAGGGCTCAGTGGTGACCTTGATTGGAATACGTTCTTCATGAAGCAACAGGAGAAGTTAAAAGCCAAAGATGGTGGGGCAGAGCTGCTTACGAAAAAGAGGATGCCTAAGTGTCAGGAGAGAAGGGGTCAACATTGTATCTGGAGAGTCTAAGACTGAAGCCTCTGCCTTCAGATTTTGGAGTAGGTGGAAACAGAATCTTAGTTCTAACAGGCTTACAAACAAGTAAAAATTTCTGAGAAATTACTTCAAGCATAAACTGGTGTTTTAGGCTGAACTTTACAGGACACGAATGCATGGTATTTGAGTGTTTGAGGCTGGCTTATGGGGTTAAGCAACAAATGAACACAGACTCTTTCCATTTGGGGTATACAAGTAAATGTAAAGAAAAACATATTAAATATAATTGTGGGTATCTAATCCAAATTTTCATGAGACAACATTTTTTAAAAGAAAAATGCTCAGATTAATTATATTGTGGCATTTAAAAAATGTCTTGGGTTGTTGTCATTTTATCTTTTAAAAACTATCCTTCTAGATTTGACCGATCCCCTATGTTTACAGAAAATCAATTTTATTTTTGGACTGCATATTAATTTCATTTCCCAGCATAACGAAATTCCACTGACAAATTTCATTAGCCCTGAAAAGTGATTTGGTCATTTTGGTCAGAAAACTAGCATTAGGCTGAAAGAAAACAAATCTCCCATTACTTTGTCTTAAAACAAACAAAAAAAAGAGTTTTCTGGTTTTACTGCATCTAGCAAAACTTTGGGTGAAAAAAACATTCTGTCCCAAATTCTGTGCCAAATTTCAACACATTTCCTTCACTGCACAGCTTGTTAAATGTGAACAAGTGCCTTGGATTTCAAGGCAGTGCTAAGATTCTCACTTAAATTGCCTTGGAACTTGGTGGCCCCTAATTAATCCAGTCATGGCTAGACATTTTGTGTGATATTGTTTACATAGTTGATAGAAAAAACACATCTGTGCAGCAAGGTCTGGGATGCATAGTGAAACAGGAAATACAGACTTTTAAATGTGGCCATTAAAATGTCCCAACCGGAAGCCTAGAGTATAGGTGTTACTCTTGTTATTTAGGTTATTTTTAAAGCGCTTACAAAGGAGGACTGTTTAAGGAGAGTTAAATACCAGGCTGACTTTGGACTTCATTCTCCGAGGGAGTTGTTGAAAGAATTTGTGAATGAAAACAGCATGATCACTTCACTCTGGTGGTTCTTTGGAGCACATACAGGAGGAAGATGAGATAGCTGACAAGGAACTAAGAGGTTATTGAAGTCATCCAGATGAAAACAATGTATAAGACCTAGGAGGAAAGGAACAACGGCAATGGCGGTTGAGGGGATTTCACTGCGTTACTTTGCATTTTGCTGTGTCGTTGAGTCTAGAAAACATAAGTACAGCCCATTTCTCCTAGGGTTTCCTATTCTAACACCTATTTCCTTACTTTGTTTTGGTTAGGTCCTCCAATATTAAATGCGCTTTCTATTTCTTTGAGCTGACGAAATTGGTGCTGCTTCTTCCCATTTCTAAAGAAGAGGGGCTTATGAACCGTAGCAACTAGCCATTCCTTTACCCAATTCAGTAATCTGAAAGTTATCTTGGACAATCTTTGCCCACCGTATAAATCCATTTTTCTTTTACCAAATTCCAGAAATAAGAGGAGACATCAAATTCCTTCCTAAGTGGTAATTATATGTATCTCGCTCCATGTGGCTCATCTTATGGTAAAATTGAGATGTTACCACTTTCATTAAGGAAACTGCTCTGGCATAGTTGACTAGGGCAGAATGTGGTAGACAGAGATTCCTGATATACTATTGGTTTGTGTTTTGAAAGTGGATATTGAAAATAGTTCTGCTCAGAAAGTCTAAGCCAGAGGGTAATATATGGTGATGTATCTTACCCATAATTGTTTTAAGTAGAAATGAAAATTTTTTGATTGAATTTTTGTAGCTGTTATGTTAATCATTTTTTCATATTTATTTATTTATTTTTGGCTGCATTGGGTCTTCATTGTGGTGCGCAGGCTTTTTATTGAGGGGGCTTCTCCTGTTGTGGAACACGGGCTCTAGGCAGGCGGGCTGCAGTAGTTGTGGCATGTGGGCTCAGTAGTTGTGGCTGGCAGGCTTTAGTGCGCAGGCTCAATAGTTGTGGCACACGGGCTTAGTTGCTCCACGGCATGTGGGATCTTCCCGGACCAGGGCTCAAACCTGTGTTCCCTACATTGACAGAGGACCAAAAAGCACAGAACTAGTTTCCAGTTTATTGAATAAAGCCTTGTTTCCTGTGCTATGCTTTGTTTGATGCACAGGTAGGCAACAGAAGCCCATTATTCCTCTGTAAGTGCTCGCATGTTTGCATCTTCTGGCCCTTCTCCATGCCCGATCCTTAGGAGGCAACCAATAAATTAATGCTGAAACTGTATAAACTCAATAGCAGTCTAATTTGGCATATTAATATGTCATTAAAGAAAAGCTCTTACTCTTAATTAGTATACTAAATGAACCATTCATTTAGGAACAAAAAGTCCCACGTGTACCCATTTATCATTTTCTGAGTTTCCACTGTGTGTGGAAAGCGATAATTACTGCTGGGGTCTTCTGAAATGAGGACAGCACTGCTTTCATCCTCCAAGACTCACAGTCTGATGGAGGTGACAACTGGATAAATTATTACAAATCAGTTTGAAGTGTTGCAATAGACATGTGCAAAGACTCATTATGGTGTGCCTAGAAGGACCCTGTTAAGCCCATTTCAACATAGAAACACAGTCATAGCATTGTTTTGCTAGAGTTGGAGGCTGTTTCAGAGGTCATGATGCAAACTTTTAGTCTCTCTTGCCAGACAAGCTAAATAAAAACATCTTTACAATGAATCACAAGCAAGTAGTTTGGACAAACTGTCCACTGTCATTTACCAGCTTAATTAAACAATCATTATTCAATAAATAATTATTGAGCACCTATTATACCTCTATTTACAGTAGATGTCTCTAGATACAGTATTTGAGTTAAAGAACTCAAATACTATTACCTGAATTCAATGTATTGACTATCTGTTTATGTATTCTAGTGTCTTATGTTCTAACTCTCTTACACTGATCAATTCTAGTTTACAACTCTTATTTACCTCTTCCCTTCCAAAATATTTCTTGCATGATAAGTTTCAACTTTGGATTGGAGTAGAACTGACCAGAATTTTTTTCTTTTCATTTATTTAATTGAAGTATAGTTAATTTAAAATATTGTGTTAGTTTCAAGTGTATAGTCAAGTGATTTGTTATACATATATATATATTCTTTTTCAGATTCTTTTCTATTATAGGTTATTACAAAATATTGAATATAGTTCCCTGTGCTATACAGTAGGTTCTTGTTTTTTACCTAGTTTATATGTAATAGTGTGTATATGTTCAACCCAAACTCCTAATTTATCCCTTCCCTGCCTTTCCCCTTTGGTAACTGTAAGTTTGTTTTCTATGTCTGTGAACCTGTTTCTGCTTTTTAAATAAGTTCATTTGTATCATTTTTAAAAATTCCACATGTAAGTGATATCATATGATATTTGTCTTTCTCTAACCTACCTCACTTAGTATGATAATCTCTGGCTCCATCAATGTTGCTGCAAATGGCACTATTTCATTTTTTTGTGGCTGAGTAATAGTCCATTGTGTGTGTGTGTATATATATATATCACATCTTCTTTATCCATCATCTGTCAATGGATATTTAGGTTGTTCCTCTGTCTTGGCTATGGTAAATAGTGCTGCTATGAACATTGGGGTGCATGTATCTTCAAATTAGAGTTTTCTCCGGATATATGCCTAGGAGTTGTGTTGCAGAATTATAAGGTAACTCTATTTTTAGTTTTTTAAGGAACCTCCATACTGTTCTCCATAGTGGCTGTACCAATTTACATTCCCATCAACAGTGTAGGAGGGTTCCCTTTTCTCCACACCCTCTCCAGCATTTGCTGTAGACTCTTTTTTTTTTTTTTTTTTTTGTGGTACACGGGCCTCTCACTGTTGTGGCCTCTTCCGTTGCGGAGCACAGGCTCCCAGCAGCCATGGCTCACGGGCCCAGCCACTCCACGGCACGTGGAATCCCCCCGGACCGGGGCACGAACCCGCGCCCCCGCATCGGCAGGAGGACTCCCAACCACTGCGCCACCAGGGAAGCCCCTGTTGTAGACTTTTTAATGATGGACATTCTGACTGGTGTGAAATGGTGCCTCATTGTAGTTTTGATTTTCATTTCTCTAATAATTAGTGATGCTGAGAATCTTTTCATGTGCCTGTTGGCCATCTGTATGTCATATTTGGAGAAATGAGAACTGATCAGAATTTAAAAAGAGATGACTTTAGGAGCAGGTACACTGGTGAGTTGTTCACATTCTCAAGGATTTTCCAATCCAGAAATAATGGTTTTTTTTTAAAAATAGAAATGGTGACTGAACATTAATGAAGACCATGGAAACTCTAGATATTTATGAATAGCCTTTAGGTTCAATAGAAAGAACAGGCCCTGGACTATAGGCTCTTCTCAGTAAGGGAAGAAGTGCCCATTTGGGGAAATAAAACAGAAGAGAGTGTTGAAGTAATGGCTGTGAAGAGGGCAGCATGGATAGAAAAATGAGAAACATTCTTTTTCACGTGAAGAATAAGCTCTGGTTACTTTCTTCCATTTTGGGAGAGTTAGAGTGGATTAGACTTAGTAAGTTGCAGCCATTATTATTAGAGCCTCATTCTAGTAATTTGTTTGAAGATTCCTGTAGGAAAGAAAGCCTCATACACTCTTGAGTGAAGAATAGTTCTTCCAGATGGGAGAAAGTGACTCCTCGGTGGAACTCAGGCAAAGAGAGGATGGAGGAAGAAAAAACTCAGAAGTCACATAAGAAATCTGATTTCTGGTAGTGATAGAAGAGCTTAATTAGGCTCACCCTATAACTGTAGATGATAACCATAAAATGTAGACAAATAATGTGAAAAATACAACTATTTAAAAGCCCTAGAGAGCAAACATGCAGAAACAGGAGTGAGATGTACAAGTTGGCGGCATCAGGCTGGAAGGTACCCTCTGCTGCCCCATACTTAGTTTGCATGCAGCTCCAGCTGCAGAAAGCTGCTCCTTATTGGCACAAGGGGTCAAAGGACAAAGTTCAGGCTGGCAGAATGACGATAAAATTATGGGAGAGTTCTTGGAAGAGGGGGAGCCCCACAGAGAGTGTGAATTCCCTGATCTGCACATAAAAACCACGCAAATTTTGGGGAGCTAGGAGCTATCTTACTAGGATGTAAGCAAACCTGCATTTTGCTCCAGAGGGAGACACTGTCTCTCTTCATCAAGGCTGGTCATTATATAAACATCCTTCAAAAGATAGTCCAGAACAGAAGGCAGTCAGTTTCTCTGCTCAAAATGTGCAGGAATTTGAGAGATCCATGAAGAATTTTATCCCTACAGTAGTGTCCTTATAAGCTTAAATTCTTAATAAATGGAGTTGGAATGAAAAAAAAAAAAAAACAACGACTACTACTTAAAGTAATAATTATAACACTGTAGTATGGCGTTTGTAACATTTATAGGTATAATATGTATAATAATTATAGCACAAAGGATAGTGGTGATGAATTGAACTATGATATTAGAAGATTTCTACATTTTTTTACATGAAGTAGTAAAAATTAAGCCCACATAGATGGTTAAGATACCCACTGTAATTTCTAGTGAAATCAGTAAAAAATAATGCAAAGAGGTTATAGCTAAAACATCAACAGAGGAATCAAAATGGAATATTAAAAATATTTGACTAAAAAAAAAATATTTGACTAACCAAAAGGACTATAACATTATATATGTAATTGACATAAAAATAACACCTGTAAATCGATAAGAAATACATTAAAACCCCAGTAAATGAAAAAATCAAGAAGTATAAAGAAAGAATCTACCAAAAAGGAAAATAAAGCTATCAGTAGAAATGGGATAGAGGCAATTTATGAAGGAAAATTTCAGAAGAAAGTTTGTTTTGTTTTGTTTTGTTTTGTTTTTTTTGCGATACTTGGGCCTCTTACTGTCGTGGCCTCTCCCATTGTGGAGCACAGGCTCCGGATGCGCAGGCTCAGCGGCCATGGCTCACGGGCCCAGCCGCTCCACGGCATGTGGGATCTTGCCGGACCGGGGCACGAACCCGTGTCCCCTGCATCGGCAGGCGGACTCTCAACCACTGCACCACCAGGGAAGCCCCAGAAGAAAGTTTAGAAATTATTAAAAGCAAAGCTGTGCTGTTATTTGGAAAGATAGCCAGTAAAAAGTCTCTTTGGAAGATATTTTTTCAAAATTTCTAGGACGAGTGATGTCTGACATTGAATTTAAATTTTTTCTTGGCTTCTACTCAAATGACCCTCTCCTACCTTCAAACCTTCAACAAAGGCCGTCGTACTCAAGAATCTTGTGTTAGTTGTGTCTGGAGAAGTTTAACTACCTCTAACAATGTAATATTTCCCACTACTTCTCTTCAATATTGACTACTGTTTAAGCCAATGTGAACCAGTGGTCTACTCCATGCCTATCACTGTGCTATGCCCTTCAGGTGGTTTATTTTTAAATCTGGATTTACTCCCACTTTATGGAGGCCTAGGGAGCTTAAGTGACTTACCCCAAATCACAGAGCCAGTAATTGGATGGGTGAGTTGACCCGTGGGTCTCTGATGTTAGTGTCAACACATGTAATCATGGGGTTAGGCTGAAGGAAGACAGGTGACACCACCACGGCACAAAGTAGGCTAAAACAGGAGAGTAGCTGCCTAAGGACCCAAGAGTCATGAATGGGAGCAAGTGTTAGGTGTGAATGGAAAACAAGATCACTGCACGCTGGAGAATGTTGAAATATCCAGGTAGCTGCTGTCTGGTTTACAAGAAGATTATGATTAACATGAGAGAATGATATGCAATACAAAATTGAGGCAGTATCCAAATGTGACTAACATACATTTATTTGACTTTGCTTATATAAAAATAATGTAGGAATTCAAGTTGAGAAAGAAATAAAACCGGAATAGTTAGTTACCCTCTGTGTTTGGACAATAGAATCACATTGATTTCAATTGTTCTTTATTCTGTTTCATTTTTAAATTTTCTACCAAGAACATTTACTATCTTTATAAGCAGAAAATATATTTCTAAAAGGAAAAAAAAAAGAAAGTACCATGATTTTGACCATTCCAGGAAGAAATGTAAAAGAATAAACATAATTACATCAGTCTTTAAAGAATATCTCTCATGGCAACTGCTTCTGAGAATCTGATATATTCCCTGAGGGAAACTGCTCATTAAACAATTGTCAATAATGTGGTGAAGAAATACAGCAAAGTTATTAAAGATATGATGGCTCTCCCAGGGTACACCTACCACAGGGACTAGAACCACTCTTTTAAATATATTTTCATTTGACTACTGCTCCGACAGACTGAAGCCATATTACCACACCTAATTTTTAAAACTCTTTTTAATAGGGGTCATTCTTCTTGACTTGAAAACTGGCTCATTTTATTACTTTGGAACCTCTGTGGAGCCTGATGATTTTACTTTCTTTTGATATTTTCATATGGTTTGGTTTTCACTAAATCAAAGGATATAGTAAGATTGTAATGACTTCAGGGGCCTTCTGACACCTTATCTGCTCAGTGGTTGCTGAAATTATCTAAAAGTGTAGACTTGTTAATTATACAAATTAAAGAAAAACTTTAAGATACAAAGAATCTGGAAGAGATCAGGCATGGCAGTAAATCATATTAAAGTAGAAATGTCTAATTATCTATCTATCTATCTATCTATCTAATCTATCAATCTATAATTTTAAACAATCAGAACTAGTGGGGATTTCAGGAAGCCCCAGGTTCCTGAAACAAAGATATATTATGGTGAGGGAAGTAAACAATAGAGTTTTAGTATTCTTGCTTCATTGAGTACTAGTACTTATGTTGTCTATTAAACAGTTCTGCCTCAGTTTAACCCTAACGAAAGGAGTTTGTATGACTTGAAAGGCTGTGAAGAAATGGAGCAGATATACCTGGATTAAAATATGCTCTCTGTCTCCTTTAGCTATGTGATTGAAGGCAAGGGATTCAATCTCCCTCAAGCTCGAGTTTCTTTACCTGTAAAATGAAGGTGATGTGAGCCATTGGTCTACTCTATGCTGAACACTGTGCTATGTATGTGTGACATGTGTTTTATTTTTAACCTGAATTCACTCCCATTTCATGGATGAAAAGGTAGGGAAGCTTATTGATTTGTTATGAGGGTTAAATGAGAGAAGTTTTCTGAAGTACAAGGCATAGGGTTTCATATCTCAGAGGCATTCCATAATTATTTGTCCAGCCCTCCAAAGCTGTTTCACGAGGGCAATGCACCCCAGGAGACTGTAACTTCTTAAGCACTATTTATTTGCTACCTGTAAAGATGTGCTGCTGCTTCTCTCCCTGGTGAATTTCTATCCCATATTTCAGGTGTGTATTTTATCTACCACATCAGTCTTACATATTCACTCTATGAACACTGATTTTTCCTTCCACCAGATTTCTGTATCTAAGAATGTATGTCCCTTGGTCTGGCTCTATACATCATTCAACCGGAATTTTGGTCTATTCTGTAAACTTTGGAGCCCTTGGCTTAGAGCCTAATTTTATAACTTACTATGTGAAGAGCCACGGCAAAATATTGAACCTCTCTGTGTCCTCATTTCCATATCTGCAAAAGAGGGAGGGCCTTCGTTAAATGCACCTTGAGGACTATTGTAAGGATAAAATTTAAAAATGTGTGAAAACCCCCAATGCGTGGATGTACACAATGAATCATCCACATGTGCCAGATCTTGTCCCTAATTGTCCTGAAGAACTCTAATATTTTTGAAGCACAGATGCTTTCTTATTTTTTCTTTGTATGTCTCACATGCCCATTGTCATGAATTGTTCTGGTCATATTGAACTACGCACAGTTTCCGACATGTGTCATTCTTTCCAACAGATGTATTTTGAAATTATTGACCTGACTCCTTTATCCTTCACCACTCAGCTCAGGCATCACTTCCTCCTGGAAGACTCCTGGGATCTTTTAGCTGGGGTTTCCCTCCACTCCTCGGGCACTATGCATGTCTGTCATTGTGCTTATTACACTTTATTACCTATGTACATACTTCCTTCCTCTGGTGGAACAGAAGCCTCTTGAAAGGTGATTTATTTGTCCCTTTATCCTTGGAGCATAGTTCAGGCCATGAAACATAGGTGCTCAATGAGTATTTGTTGAATGGATGAGTTGAATGAGTGGGTACAAAGCAAGACTCTCAGGAATGGAGTGCTATCACTGGGTAGAGCTCTAGCTGGACGCTGGGATGTCTGATTGACAATGGGTACACTCAGCATTGAATTACCTAGCATGCTGTTGGCATTTTTGGTGATCGTTTTCTTCCTCAGACTCCCAGATATGGCAAAGACACGGGACCAGTTGGCTCACTGGTCAGCCATCAAGGTGACCTTTGGAAATTTAGCCACAAGGGATAACTTGCCTTTTTTGGTTGGTGGTTTATGTAACTTACAGATACTGTAATGGTTCAGATCTCACTTATTTGTATGCATGTCATGGCTGATCTAGAAAACATATGGCATTTTGAAATATTGATCTTTTCAATGCCAGTGAGTAAGAGATATTAGTGTATCCTGGGATTCCATTTGTAACCGTGGGATTACAGTCAAGAGAAGCAGAAAATTGGAATAGAGCAAAATTCATGTGAAGTGGAAAGTACAGCTGGCAGTGGTGCTAAAGAAGGAGAATGACAAATAAGGGAAGCATTATTTTAAAAGCCGACTCAACCATCAAGTGGGAAAGCAGCAGTCAAATGAATAGGCTTTCGTTGCCTCAGCTTCCTGTGCCTCCAGGTTGGTTTTGCAGACTTAAATTCAGCACAACAGCTGGAAAAGGCAAAGCAGAACGATTTGGAAGGAGGGAAAGGTTACACCCTTATGGATTCCTGCCACTTCTGCCAAGCAAGTAAATGGGAAGATGAATTGGAGAAAGAAGTAACTGTGGTGAGGAAAGATTGAAAAAAATAATAGAACATTTTCCTAATGCTTATTATTATACCTAAACTGGACCTTTTAAGTCTTCCAATGTCACTTTCACCATGAAACCCTTCTAGACCCTTCCTGGCCTGTTCACTTGCAGAGCTAATCCTCTTTTTTCATCACTAAGCTTGAAGATTCTGCAATAATGCCCTGGACAATTGACTCCATGTGTGTCTCTGTTGCCTCAGCTTTGTGCAGAACCTAGGTCTGATTTGATTTTGTGCTTCCGGAGACAGAGAACCTAGCACATTATCTGGCACATAGAAAGCACCCCAAAATACTTTCTGATTGAATGGCTGGGTGAACACATTTAGAAGAAATATATTTAGTTGATATTCTATCCACCGGACCTTTAAAGTATCCCTGTCCAAGGATTTAGTCCTGTTCTCAGGTGGGACTGGCTCCTCCTTGATTGTAAGGAGAAAGTTAAACCCCAATGTCTTTGTCTTTAAAAAGGAGGAAATGTACTAGATAAACAGGAAAGGAGACTGATGGGAAAGAAGTACCTTAGGTAATAGATGCAAGATAGAGGCATGGCTCCTTGTTAGCAGTTCTTGTTTCTTTGGTTCTTCTTTCTCTAGGAACCTTTATAGGTCAGGGTCTATCTACCATATTCCCGAAATCAAGTCATAGAGTATCGCCTGAAGACTTGAAATATTTTTACATTAAGTGGCAGAGAATAACATTCAACAAATATTTAATTTTCTCTTCTACATTTCTCAGTCATGTTTGTTAGAGAGGGCCATGTGGGTACTTAGGTCGATGAGGGATTGGCAGGTGATGTGTCTCCATTGCAGGCTGAGGCAGTAAGAAGTCCATGTGCAACTGGCTGGATTTTTCCTCTTCCTTTTCCAGCAACTGAGGGGGATGCATATTATAAATGATGTTCTTTCTAAAAGAGGAGGGACCTCCCTCATCCTGGATCCTCGAGTGATTTTTGTAATAGACCCCCCACCAATCCCCTGGGGATGTGTAACATAAGGGAGAATTAGGCTTGTGCATTAAGTAACCACACTTTTGGAGTTGTTTGCTGTGGCATCATAACCAAGGCTCTCCTGACTCCTACCCACCACTTATACATTTTCAGCAATATCTTTTTGCACGTGCTTTCCGCTATACTTTTCTCTGTCAATCTGATCTTGTCTTTTCTATATCTTTTATTCTGTAAAGTTGTAGACTGATTATTTTTGAAATATGATTTGTCATTTTTAGGAATTTGGGGTGGGCAAGGGGGCAAACATATTTGTTCAGACAGCAATTTTAATGCAATCTCAGAATATACGGGGATACATTTATGGATTTGGGTTCCTAAGAGAAATGAAGCTGCTTGAAACACATTCCTATCATTTGAAGGAGACTTCACGATACAAAGTGACTGCTCTTCATATCATGTTATTTTGATTGAGCAAAATTATCACATACCTATTTAACGCCTAACTCTGGGCTTGCTAGGGGTTATGGTGGGAAAGGGAGAGTGGCAAGAGAATTTTAAATCATAGTTGCTATTTTCCCTCCTCCTACATAACCTTTTTAGTTTTGAGAGGATGAAAAATATTGTGCAGGTGAAACATTAATGTAATAAAGCAGAACAATTTTGAGTGATGTTGAGTCATCTTCTATTGAGGCTCAAACACATAGATAAAAGTGAATCTGCTTTGTCTCTGCTGGCTCTAAAGTAATATGAGTCATCATAGTAGGTAAGGTGGATTCTGGGAGGGACTGTAATTTGAACTTGGCCTTCCTTGGTACAAGGAAGGGGGTGGGAAGCCTTCAAGTCTTTGAAAAAAAAACAAAAAGGTTAGAATGGAAAAGGTATGGAAATGGTTAACTGGGTGGACCCCAGGGGATATATGTTGGAAAACAGTAGAAGTGTTCTAGGTTTTGGTGGGCCTTCTTATTCTCCTATCAGAAACATAACTATTCATTATTTAATGTTTTTAGTTGCTTAATCTTGTGCATTCTCTACTGCCAATTTTGTAGTTTCTATTCAGTGAATAAAATGTAGGAACATTTCAATTTTTACCAAGGTATCTGGTTTTCAGTCATTTCTATATCCATACAAAGCTACAAGTTTATTTCCTAATCTCTCATTATCATCATCTATCCTTTATTCTTTTCTCTGTGACATTTAGTCTGACTCTTGACACCAGGTAATCACACAGGCTGATGTGTAGCAACAAAACCTCTATGAGGATGACCCATCATCTGGATAGAACCATGCCAGGATGTTTATCCTCTCATGTTAATTCCCCCATTTATTCCACAAGTGTTAACTGTCAGAGATTGTGCTGGATATTAGGGATATAAAGAGCAGTGCATTCTCTGCCCTCATAGCCTTAGAATGGAAATAGCCTTATAACATCCTGTAGCACAGTGGGATAATTATTTTAGAGTTAGGATTAAGAAACAGCAGATGACAGCTCTTGAGAGCTAAAGTTTAAAACTGGCCTGAATTTCATGTGTTAACTGATCTGTGTTTGACTTCCTCAACTGGACTCGTACTGAAATATTGTCTTTTGGGTTAGTCTAATCCTGCTGCCTAAGAATGGACTCAACCTCTATCACTGGGGATGTTTAAACCAGCCACATACCACATGAAATAAGAATCGGGATGCAAAGAATCCTCAAAAGAGTTTTGGTAGGATTGTTACCAAAAGAAGAGGAAAAGGATATCAAAAGGCCAAAATTAGCAAATGCCTACAACTGACAGTGAGCTTTTCTGAAAAGAATTCTAGGGAGCCATGGAGCAAACAAGTTTCAGAAGGGAGAAACCTAAGGGTAAACTAGACACATCCTGAGGGAAAAAGCAGGTATGTGGAGTCATGACAGATATTTCCTTTCTTTCCTCCAGATCCATTCTGCACCCTTCTCTCCACCCTGTTTTATGTTGGAGGAAAATGACTGTCACGGGCTACACTAGCCAAACTCCCTTGCCCCACACCTTCCACAATCATAAGATGGAAAGGTGGGAATAGAGAGAGATTGGGGTGTTTATTCCCTTTGCTCCTTCCCTCCTGTGCTCAGGTGGCAATGACTCTGTTCTCCAGAAAGTCAGAGCTTCTGTCTCATTATCTTGTCTTACAGCTACAGCTACTGTTACAATATGACCCTCACCAGGGTCTAGAAATTTTTCCCCCTCTCCTTGCCCTTTCAGCCTAAGAGGTAGAGTGGCTCCATGCTCTTGCTGGCCCTGAGATGCTTTACCACTCCTTGTTGGTTTCCTTTAACTTTGTTCTCATCATTTAGGTAGGTGAAATATTACTATGCTTAAATGGAGTCTGTCTATTGTTGGGTCCTTGAATGCACGATGGGACATTGCAGCTGGTATTGGATTAAGAAACAACTAAGGATAGGGAGCCCAACATTTGGAGACCATGGAACCAGATGATGGGTAAAACTGGGTTGGGTGGAGTCCCAGTAGGCTTGAGAAACATATTGAAAGGAGCAGACAACACACACCCAAGCAAGAGAGGGAAGTGCTGATGGCAAATAGTAGCAGGGCTACTGCATTGGAAAATTCCAGTGTTGACTTTTCACTCAGTGTTCTAAGTAAAACAATTTTTTTTTCATTGGAGACCACCTAGGGGGGATAGGGAGGGTGGGAGGGAGACACAAGAAGGAAGAGATATGGAGATATATGTAGATGTATAACTGATTCACGTTGTTATAAAGCAGAAACTAACACAGCATTGTAAAGCAATTATACTCCAATAAAGATGTTAAAAAAAAAACCAGAAACCTAGTCTTAGGGTGGAGCCTGACAAGATAAAGTGAATTACCATTCCTAGAACTATTGAGGTGCTGAAGAACTTGTCCATATAGGATTGTTGATTAGGCAGGGTCTTTGAAGTTACAAACACCACAATTGTTGGGAATAATACTGCTTTTAAAAATTACATTGAAAACATACCAACAGCTCTTCCAAATTCTTCATTTCCTTTGGTAGGTTATTTAAGCTCTCTAAGCCACAGTTACCCCTTCTATAGACTGGGAATAATGATATCTACCCCCATGTGCAGGCTAACCTTGTAGCAGCTTATGGGAAGCAAAGTCTCTGCTCAAAAGTGGTACTAGATTTCTGAGCACAGCAAAAGGGGCCTTTGGTCCATTATGCACCATTTAGTTAGAGGTTTGTGAGGTGCATTCTCTTGTCTGACACATGGCAGAAATGTGATTTTAAAAAATGATATACAAACAAACAATGAGTCATGAAGAAATCAAAAGGGAAATAAAAATCTTGAAACAAATGAAAATGGAAAAACAACATATCAAAACCAGAGGGATTTTGCAAAAGCAGTTCTAAGAGGAAAGTTTAGAGTGATAAATGCCTACATTAAGAAAAAAGAGGGGCCAGGAAGATGGCGGAAGAGTAAGACACGGAGATCACCTTCCTCCCCACAGATACACCAGAAATACATCTACACATGGAACAACTCCTACCGAACACCTACTGAAAGCTGGCAGAAGACCTCAGACCTCCCAAAAGGCAAGAAACTCCCCACGTACCTGGGTAGGGCAAAAGAAAAAAGAATAAAAAAGAGACAAAAGAATGGGGACAGGACCTGCACCAGTGAGAGGGAGCTGTGAAGGAGGAAAAGTTTCCACACACTAGGAGGCCCTTCGCGGGCAGAGACTGCGGGTGGCGGATGGGGGGAGCTTCGAAGGCACAGAGGACAGTGCACCAACAGGGATGCAGAGGGCAAAGCGGAGAGATTCCCGCACAGAAGATCAAGGCCGACCAGCACTCACCAGCCCGAGATGCTTGTCTGCTCCCCCGCCGGGGTTGGGCGGGGGCTGGTAGCTGAGGCTTGGGCTTCCATCGGAGCGCAGGGAGAGGACTGGGGTTGGCGGCGTGAACACAGCCTGAAGGGGGCTAGTGCACCACAGCTAACCGGGAGAGAGTCCGGGGAAAAGTCTGGACCTGCCAAAGAGGCAAGAGACTTTGTATTCCCTCTTTGTTTTCTGGTGCACGAGGAGAGGGGATTCAGAGCGCCGCTTAAAGCAGCTCCAGAGACGGGCGTGAGCCGTGGCTATCAGCGCAAACACCAGAGACGGGCATGAGATGCTAAGGCTGCTGCTGCCACCACCAAGAAGCCTGTGTGTAAGCACAGGTCACTCTGCACACCTCCCTTCCGGGGAGCCTGTGCAGCCCGCCACTGCCAGGGTCCCGAGAGCCACGGACAACTTCCCCGGGAGAACGCACGGTGCACCTGAGGCTGGTGCAACGTCACGCTGGCCTCTGCCGCCGCAGGCTCGCCCTGCCTCCGTACCCCTCCCTACCCCCGGCCTGAGTGAGCCAGAGACCCCAAAGCAGCAGCTCCTTTAACTCCATCCTGTCTGAGCAAAGAACAGACATCCTCAGGTGACTTACACACAGAGGCGGGTCCAAATTCAAAGATGAACCCCGAGAGCTGTGCGAACAAAGAAGAGAAAGGGAAATCTCTCCCAGCAGCCTCAGGAGCAGTGGATTAAAGCTCCACAATCAACTTGATGTACCTGCATCTGTGCAATGCCTGAATAGACAACGAATCATCCCAAATTGAGAAGGTGGACTTTGAGAGCAAGATATATTATTTTTTCCTCTTTTCCTCTTTTTGTGAGTGTGTATGTGTATGCTTCTGTGTGAGATTTTGTCTGTATAGCTTTGCTTTCACCATTTGTCCTAGGGTTCTGTATGTCCGGTATTTTTTACTTAAATTTTTTTTTTCTTAATAATTATTTCCTATTTTAATAACGTTATTTTATTTTATCTTACTCTATTTTATTTTATCCTCTTTCTTTCTTTCTATTTTTTCTCCCTTTTATTCTGAGCCGTGTGGATGAAATGCTCCTGGTGCTCCATCCAGGAGTCAGTGCTGTGCCTCTGAGGTGGGAGAGCCAACTTCAGGACACTGGTCCACAAGAGACCTCCCAGCTCTACGTAATATCAAATGGCAAAAATCTCCCAGAGATCTCCATCTCAACACCAACACCCAGCTGCATTCAACGACCAGCAAGCTACAGTGCTGGACACCCTATGCAAAACACCTAGCAAGACAGGAACACAACCCCACCCATTAGCAGAGAGGCTGCCTAAAACCATAATAAGGCTACAGATACCCCATAACACACCACCAGACTTGGACCTGCCCACCAGAAAAACAAGATCCAGCCTCATCCACCAGAACACAGGCACTAGTCTCCTCCACCAGGAAGCCTACAGAACCCACTGAAACAACTTTAGCCACTGGGGACAGAAACCAAAAACAACGGGAACTACGAACCTGCAGCCTGCAAAAAGGAGGCCCCCAAAACAGTAAGATAAGCAAGATGAGAAGACAGAAAATCACACAGAAGATGAAGGAGCAAGATAAAAACCAACCAGACCTAACAAATGAAGGGGAAATAGCCAGTCTACCTGAAAAAGAATTCAGAATAATGATATTAAAGATGATCCAAAATCTTGGAAATAGAATAGACAAAATGCAAGAAACATTTAACAAGGACCCAGAAGAGCTGAAGATGAAACAAGCAACAATGAACAACACAATAAATGAAATTAAAAATACTCTAGAAGAGATCAATAACAGAATAACTGAGGCAGAAGAACGGATAAGTCACCTGGAAGATAAAATAGTGGAAATAACTGCTGCAGAGAAGAATAAAGAAAAAAGAATGAAAAGAACTGAGGACAGTCTCAGAGACCACTGGGAAAACATTAAACACACCAACATTCGAATTATAGGGGTCCCAGAAGAAGAAGAGAAAAAGAAAGGGACTGAGAAAATATTTGAAGAGATTATAGTTGAAAACTTCCCTAATATGGGAAAGGAAATAGTTAATCAAGTCCAGAAAGCATAGAGAGTCCCATACGGAATAAATCCAAGGACAAACATTCCAAGACATATATTAATCAAATTGTCAAAAATTAAATACAAAGAAAACATATTAAAAGCAGCAAGGGAAAATCAACAAATAACACACAAGGGAATCCCCATAAGATTAACAGCTGATCTTTCAGCAGAAACTCTGCAAGCCAGAAGGGAGTGGCAGGACATATTTAAACTGATGAAGGAGACAAACCTGAAATGAAGATTACTCTACCTAGCAAGGAACTCATTCAGATTTCATGGAGAAATTAAAACCTTTACAGACAAGCAAAAGCTGAGAGAGTTCAGCACCACCAAACCAGCTTTACAACAAATGCTAAAGGAACTTCTCTAGGCAAGAAACACAAGAGAAGGAAAAGACCTACAATAAAAAACCTAAACAATTAAGAAAATGGGAAAAGGAACATACATATTGATAATTAACTTAAATGTAAATGGGCTAAATGCTCTCAGTAAAAGACACAGACTGGCTGAATGGATACAAAAAGAAGACCCATATATATGCTGTCTACAAGAGACCCACTTCAGACCTAGAGACATATACAGACTGAAAGTGAGGGGATGGAAATGATATTCCATCCAAATGGAAATCAAAAGAATGCTGGAGTAGCAATTCTCATATCAGACAAAATAGACTTTAAAATAAAGACTATTAGAAGAGACAAAGAAGGACACTACATAATGATCAAGGGACCGATCTAAGAAGAAGATATAACAATTGTGAATATTTATGCATGCAACATAGGAGCACCTCAATACATAAGGCAAATACTAACAGCTATTAAAAGAGAAATCGATACTAACACATACATAGTAGGCGACTTTAACACCCCACTTTCACCAATGGACAGATCATCCAAAATGAAAATAAATAAGGGAACACAAGCTTTAATGATACATTAAACAAGATGGACTTAATTGATATTTATAGGACACTCCATCCAAAAACAGCAGAATACACATTTTTCTCAAGGGCTCATGGAACATTCTCCAGGATAGATCATATCTTGGGTCAAAATGAAGTCTTGGTAAATTTAAGAAAATTGAAATCGTATGAAGTATCTTTTCTGACCACAATGTTATGAGACTAGATATCAATTACAGGAAAGAACCGTAAAAAATACAAATACACGGAGGCTAAACAATACACTACTCAATAACCAAGAGATCACTGAAGAAATCAAAGAGGTAATAAAAAAATACTTAGAAGCAAATGACAATGAAACCACGACAACCAAAAATGTATGGGATACAGCAAATGCAGTTCTAAGAGGGAAGTTTATAGCAATACAATCCTACCTTAAGGAGCAGGAAACATCTCAAATAAAAACCTAACCTTGCACCTAGGGCAATTAGAGAAAGAAGAACAAAAATACCCCAAAGTTAGCAGAAGGAAAGAAATCATAAGCATCAGATCAGAAATAAATGAAAAACAAATGAAGGAAACAATAGCAAAGATCAATAAAACTAAAAGCTGGTTCTTTGAGAAGTTAAACAAAATTGATAAACAGTTAGGCAAACTAATCAAGAAAACAACGGAGAAGACTCAAATCAATAGAATTAGAGATGAAAAAGGGGAAGTAACAACTGACACTGCAGAAATACAAAGGATCATGAGAGATTACTACAAGCAACTCTATGCCAATAAAATGGACAACCTGGAAGAAATGGACAAATTCTTAGAAATGAACAACCTGCCAATACTGAACCAGGAAGAAATAGAAAATATGAACAGACCAATCACAAGCACTGAAATTGAGACTGTGATTAAAAATCTTCCAACAAACAAAAGCCCAGGACCAGATGGCTTCACAGGCGAATTCTATCAAACATTTAGAGAAGAGCTAACACCTATCTTCTCAAACTCTTCCAAAATATAGCAGAGGGAAGAACACTCCCAAACTCATTCTACTAGGCCACCATCACCCTGATACCAAAACCAAAGATGTCAGAAAGAAAGATAACTACAGGCCAATATCACTGATGAGCCTAGATACAAAAATCCTCAACAAAATACTAGCAAACAGAATGCAACAGCACATTAAAAGGATCATACACCATGATCAAGAGCGGTTTATTCCAGGAATGCAAGGATTCTTCAATGTATGCAAATCAATCAACGTGATACACCATATTAACAAATTGAAGGAGAAAAACCATATGATCGTCTCAATATATGAAGAGAAAGCTTTTGACAAAATTTAACACCCATTTATGATAAAAACCCTGCAGAAAGTAGGCATAGAGGGAACTTTCCTCAACATAATAAATGCCATATATTATAAACCCATAGCCAACATCGTCCTCAATGGTGAAAAACTGCAACCATTTCCACTAAGATCAGAAACAAGACAAGGTTGCCCACTCTCACCACTCTTATTCAACATACTTTTGGAAGTTTTAGCCACAGCAATCAGAGAAGAAAAAGAAATAAAAGGAATCTAAGTCGGAAAAGAAGAAGTAAAGCTGTCACTGTTTGCAGATGACATGATACTATACATAGAGAATCCTCAAGACTCTACCAGAAAACTACTAGATCTGATCAATGAATTTGGTAAAGTATCAGGATACAAAATTAATGCAGAGAAATCTCTGGCATTCCTATACACTAATGATGAAAAATCTGAAAGTGAAATTAAGAAAACACTCCTATTTACCACTGCAACCAAAAGAATAAAATACCTAGGAATAAACCTACCTAAGGAAACAAAAGACTTGTATGCAGAGAACAATAAGATCCTGATGAAAGAAATTAAAGATGATACAAACAGATGGAGAGTTATCCCATGTTCTTGGATTGGAAGAATCAATATTGTGAAAATGACTCTACTACCCAAAACAATCTACAGATTCAATGCAATCCCTATCAAATTACCACTGGCATTTTTCACAGAACTAGAACAAAAAATTTCACAATTTTTATGGACACACAAAAGACCCTGAATAGCTAAAGCAATCTTGAGAACGAAAAATGGAGCTGGAGGAATCAGGCTCCCTGTCTTCAGACTATACTAGGAAGCTACGGTAATCAAGACAGTATGGTACTGGCACAAAAACAGAAATATAGATCAATGGAACAAGAGTGAAAGTTCAGAGATAAACCCATGCACATATTGTCACCTTATCTTTGATAAAGGAGGCAAGAATATACAGTGGAGAAAAGACGGCCTCTTCAATACGTGGTGCTGCAAAAACTGGACATGTATATGCAAAAGTATGAGATTAGGTCATGCCCTAACACCATACACAAAAATAGGGTCAAAATGGATTAAAGACTGAAATGTAAGGCCTGACACTATCCAACTGTTAGAGGAAAAACATAGGTTGAACACTCTATGACATAAATCACAGCAAGATACTTTTTGACCAAACTCCTAGAGAAATGGAAATAAAAAGAAAAATAAACAAATGGAACCTAATGAAACTGCAAAGCTTTTGCAGAGCAAAGGAAACCTTAAACAAGAACAAAAGACAACCCTCAGAATGGGAGAAAATATTTGCAAATGAAGCTACTGACAAAGGATTAACCTCCAAAATTTACGAGCAGCTCATGCAGCTCAATAAAAAAAAAAAAAAAAAAAAACCAAAGAACCCAATCCAAAAATGGGCAGAAGACATAAATAGACATTCCTCCAAAGAAGATATTGCCAACAAACACATGAAAGAATGCTCAACATCATTAATTGTTAGAGAAATGCAAATCAAAACTACAATGAGATATCATCTCACACCAGTCAGAATGACCATCATCAAAAAATCTAGAAACAATAAATGCTGGAGAGGGTGTGGAGAAAAGGGAACACCCTTACACTGCTGGTGGGAATGTAAATTGACACAGCCACTATGGAGAACAGTATTGAGGTTCCTTATTATAGTATAAATAGAAGTACCATACGACCCAGCAATCCCACTACTGGACATATACCCTGAGAAAACCATAATTCAAAAAGAGTCATGTACCAAAATGTTCATTGCAGCTCTATTTACAATAGCCAGCAGATCAAAGCAACCTAAGTGTCCATCATCGGATGAATGGATAAAGAAGATGTGGCACATATATACAATGGAATATTACTCAGCCATAAAAAGAAATGAAATTTTGTTATTTGTAATGAGGTGGATGGACCTAGAGTCTGTCATACAGAGTGAAGTAAGTCAGAAAGAGAAAAACAAATACTGTATGCTAACACATATATATGGAATCTAAGAAAAAAAAAGTCATGAAGAACCTAGAGGTAAGATGGGAATAAAGACACAGACCTACTAGATCAGGGACTTCAGGATATGGGGAGTGGGAAAGGTAAGCTGTGACAAAGTGAGAGAGTGGCATGGACATATATACACTACCAAACGTAAAATAGATAGCTAGTGGGAAGTCGCCATGTAGCACAGGGAGATCAGCTCAGTGCTTTGTGACCACCGAGAGGGGTGGGATAGGGAGGGTGGGAGGGAGGAAGGTGCAAGAGGGAAGAGATGTGGGAACATATGTGTATGTATAACTGATTTACTTTGTTATAAAGCAGAAAGTTACACACAATTTTAAAGCAATTATACTCCAATAAAGATGTTAAAAAAATAAATAAATAAAAGAAAAAAGAAAGATTACAAACAACCTACAATTACAGCTCAAGAAAATTATAACAACTTAGCTCAAAGTTAGCAGAAAGAAGAAAATAACAAACATCAGAACAGAAATAAATGAAACAGAGACCTGAAAAGCAACAGAAAAGATCAATGAAACTCAGAGCTGTTTTTTTTTTTTTTTAAGGATTGACATAAAATTGAAAAACTAGTTAGATTAAGAAAAAAAAAATGACCGAAGAGACCAAATAATTAAAGTCAGAAATGAAAGAGGGGACATTACAACTGATAACACAGAAATACAAAGCATCATGAGACTACTGTGGGCAATTATTTGCCAATAATCTGGATAATCTGGAATATATGGATAAATTCCTAGCAACATACAACCTACCAAGACTGAATGATGAAGAAATATAAAATCTTAACAGCTCAATAATGAGTAAGTTGATTAAATCAGTAATCAAAACTTCCCAACAAAGAACAGCCTGGAACTATAAGGCCTAACTGACAAGTTCTGTCAAACATTTAAAGAAGAATTAGAGCCAATTCTTCTCAAACTCTTCCAAAAAATTGAAGAGAAAGGAATATTTCCAAGTTCATTTCACAAGGTCAGCATTCTCATAATACCAAAGCTAGAAAAGCATGCTACAAGAAAAAGAAAGCTATAGACCAATATCCCTGATGAACATAGATGAAGAAGTTCTCAACAAAATACTAGCACACGAAATTCAACAATACATTAAAGGAATCATATACCATGATAACATGGGAATTATTCCTGGAATGCAAGGATGTTTCAACATTCACAAATCAATAAATGTGACAAAACACATTAATAGAATGAAAGGCTAAAATCATACAATGATATTAATAGATGTAGAATAAGCATTTGACAAAATACAACATCTTTTCATGATAAAAATCTTAACAAATTGGATATAAAAGGAATGTATCTCAACACATAAAGGCCATATATGAAAAGCCCATAACTAACATTATACTCAATGGTGAAAGGTTAAAAACGTTTTCTCTAAGATCAGTAACAAGACAAAAGTGTCCACTATCAACACTCTTACTCAACATCGTACTGGAAGTCCTATCCTGTGCAATCAGGTGAGAAAAAGAAATAAGAAAGGAAGAAGCAAAATTTTCTTTGTTTACAGATGATATGATCTTATATATAGAAAATCCAGAAGACTCCTCCAAAAAACCCTTCAGAACTGATCAACAAATTCAGTAAATTTTCTGGACACAAAATCAACATACAAAAATCAGTTGCTTTTCTATATATTAAAAATGAAACATCTGAAAAAGAAATAAAGAAAACAATAAAAATATAAGTATTTTATCGTCTAACATTAAAAACAATAAAGTACTTAGGAATAAATTTAATCAAGTTGAAAGATCTGTACACTGAAAACTGCAAGTCTTCAATGAAAGAAATTGAAGAAGACGAAAATATCTGGAAAGCTATCTCATGTTCATGGATCAGAAGAATTAATATTGTTTAAAAAAATCCATACTATACTAAGCCATCTGTAGGTTCAGTGTAATTCTTATGAAAATTCCCATGGGATTTTCCACAGAAATAGAAAAAGTTATCAAAAAATTTGTATGGAATCACTATACACACAGACACACACATGTGCACACACACACACACACACACACACACACACACACATATATATATATGCAAAGTAGTTCTGAGAAAGAAGAACAAAACTGGAGGAATCACACATCCTGATTTTAAACTATACTACAAAGTTCTAGTAATCAAAACTCTATGGCACTGGCATAAAAGTAGACACATAGACCAATTGAACAGAATTGAGAGCCCAGAAATAAACCCTTGCATTTACAGTCAACTAATATTTGACAAGGGAGCTAAGAATACTCAATACAGAAAGAAAAGTCTCTTTGATAAATGGTATTGGATAAACTGGGTAACCACATGCAAAATAATAAAATTAGACTCTTATACCACCCACAGAAATTAACTCAAAATTGATTAAAGACTTAGACATAAAAACTGAAACTGTAAAACCCCTAGAAGAAAACCTAAGGAAAAATCTTCTTAACATTGGTCTTGGCAATTATTTTTTGGATATGATACCAAAAGCACAAGCAACAAAAGCAAAAATTAATAAGCGGGACTACATAAAACTAAAAATCTTCCAAACAGCAAAAGAAACAATCAACAAAATGAAAAGGCAGCCTACTGAATGGGAGATAATATTTGCAAATTGCATGTTTGATGAGGGGGTAATATCCAAAAAATGCAAAGAACTCATACAACTCAGTAGCAAAAAACAAAACAAAAGCCAAACAACCTAACTGAAAAGTGGGCAAAGGATCTGAAGAGACAGTTTTCCAAAGCAGACATAGAGAAAAGTTCTGTGCTTAGCATCACTAATCATGAGGAAAATGCAGATCAGAACCACAATGATATATCACCTCAAAGCTGTTAGAATGGCTAACATCAAAAAGACAGGTGAGGGCTTTCCTGGTGGCGCAGTGGTTGAGAGTCCGCCTGCCGATGCAGGGGACACGGGTTCGTGCCCCGGTCCGGGAAGATCCCACATGCCGCGGAGCGGCTAGGCCCGTGAGCCATGGCCGCTGAGCCTGCACGTCTGGAGCCTGTGCTCCGCAACGGGAGAGGCCACAACAGTGAGAGGCCCGCGTACCGCAAAAACAAAACAAAACAACAAAAAAAGACAGGCGATTAAAAAGGCAACTACTGTTAGTGTTGGTGACAATGTAAAGAAGAGGGAACCCTCGTGTGCTGTTCAGGGGAATGTAAATTGGTGTAGCCACTATGGAAAACAGTATGGAGTTTCCTCAAAAATATAAAATTAGAACTACCATATGATCCAACAATCCCCTTTCTGGGTATATATCTTAAGGAAATGAAAACAGTATTTCAAAGAGATACCTGCACCCCATGTTCATTGCAGCCTTATTTATAATAGGCAAGCTATGGAAACAACCTACATGTCCATCAACTGTGACTGAATAACGAAGATGTGTGTATATGTATAATGCAGTAATATTCAGCCATGAAAAAGAAAAAATATCCTGCCACTTGCAACAATATGGATGGACTTGGGGGCATTATGCTTAGTGAAATAAGTCAGACAGAGAAAGACAAATACTGCATATTGTCACCTATATGTAGAATATAATTAAGAGTCAAACTCAGAAATAGAGAGTGGAGTGGTAGTTACCAGAGGTTGGGGGTGGGGGAAATGGGGAGATGTTGAGAGATGTTTAGTGAAGTGGCCAAGACCGATGGGTACACACTTTTAGGTATAATATTCTATTATATACAGATCTTCCTCTATTTTTGATGAGTTTATATTGCAAGTCAAAAATGCATTTAATACACGTAACCTAGCGAACATCATGGCTTAGCCTTGCCTACTTTAAACATGCTCAGAACACTTCTATTAACCTACAGTTGGGCAAAATCATCCAATAGGAAGCCTATTTTATAATAAAGTGTTGAATATCTCTTGTAATTTATTGAATACTATACTGAAAATGAAAAGCAGAATGATTGTTTGGGTACAGAATGGCTGTAAGTGTATTGGTTGTTTACCCTTGTGATTGTGTGTCTGACTGGGACATGCAGTTTGCTGCCACTGCCTGGCATCAGGAGTGAGTATGTACCACCTAATTCTAGCCCTGGAAAAAAACTGAAAATGCGAAGTACAGTTTCTACTGCATGCATATCCCTTTTGCACCATCATAAAAATTGTAAGCAGGACCATCAAAGTCAGGGACTGCGTGTACTTGAAAGTTGATGAGCGAGTACATCTTTAATGTTCTCACCACAAAAAGGAAACAGTAAATATGAGATGGGATAGAGGTGTTAGCTAGTGCTGTGGTTATAATAATTTTGCAATATATAAGTGATCAAATCAACACAATGTACACTTTAAACATACAGTATATGTCAGCTATATCTCAATAAATGTGGAGGGAAAATGGTATACAAACTCAGAGCCCAACTAATCATCAGGCTACCTTGTTCTGAGTGACCTGAATTAAGGAATCCAGGTACATCAAATTCTTCCTGAAGAAGGGGCAGAATCCTTCTCAGAATCTGAGCCTGAGTTTACTGGCCAAGACTGAAGGTAAAATATTGCAATGGGGAATAGGGCTTGCTCAGTCATGTTACTATCATGTGGATTATATTATAGGGCCAAAACAAACAAACAAACTGATAAACAGCCTCATCTCTAGAATTATTTAGCAGTGCTGAAGAGCATCAACAGTTCAGTAAGGTAAATAGGTTTCTTAGCATTGCTCTAATCTCAATCAAGCCATCAGAATCATTAAACTCCATAAGCCTCCATCAAAGTTCCTGTATTGTTTTCAATATTCCGAGTTAGCTTGTTGTTGCATAAGAAATTTGGATGACAATCCATGTAATCAACTTAATAATTCATTCAGAATTTGGACTTGTGACTTTTTGTATTTCTTTCAAGATTCTCCCCCCCAGAAAAATCAATGGTAATGAGATTACATTAAGAGTTACTTTTCGTGAAGGGTTTTATTGGAAAGATCATCTCAGTAAGGACATTATCTAAAGGACTGAAAAGGCATTGAGAAAGTAAATTTGTGGACCAGCCATATCAGTTACAGCCTTGTGTAAAATAAATAATAATAATATCGTAATGAGAATGAAAAATTCCACTGCACACATGCTTTTAGAAGCAGCTCAGCACTAAAATATAACTGATGAGAATCCAATTAAGCCAGATATTTCCTCCCCGGTTTAGGGTTGCTTGTTTGAAGCACTCTATGGTTCCATCTGGACTTTTGTGTTGGCTCTGACCAGAATTGGTGTCATGGCTTATGGCTTACCACATTTGCAATTTTATGGAAAATTACAATGCAGCATAACATGCTTTCAAGACATAATGACTATGTATTTGGAGAGTAGAGTGAATTATTAAATCACAGGCTTTGAATATACGCCTAAAATTGATATGTCAGTGAGTCAGTTTGTCAAACTTTGATAAGAAGTTGTGATGGAACGTCTTAAAGTGAGGTGAAAGGGGCAATAGACCAGCTGCATCCCCGTAATGTATGCTGAATATTTAATCAAGAAGGCAAATAGGGCCTGAAAATGCAAACCAGGACACTTAATCGCTGCTTGGTCCTTCATTCCTGAGGAAGGTATGAGGCCAACATTAACCATGACAAAGATACTAGCATAGGGAATGGAGACAGGACATGGTGAAAGCACATTTAGAAGGTGAAATCCAAGACAGCTAATTTAATTGATATAATAATTTCTTCCTCCTTTATAAATATGCTGGGTCATCCATCCCAGTAGTCAGGAGCTCGAAATTAACTGATTTTGCGGCAGTGGTTTTTCATTCTATTAGTGCTTTTAAATTTGCTGTGGAATAATGCACAAGCTCTGTTGAAAGTAGGAGTACCCTTGGCTTTCAAAGCCAAAAAGAAAACCAAAATGAAGCCTTTTAAACTGTTACATGTCAGGTCAAGGGTCTCATGTGCACTCTTTGAGTTCCCACAGTGCCCTGTGTTTATTGCTTTTTGTGTTTATCATGGTGAATTGGAATGATCTGGTTGCTGCTCTGTTTCATTCTTCAGACTGATGTTTTAAGGGCAGAGATCATTTTCTAGTTGAGTTCAGTCCAACTGTAGAGTTTGCCATACACTCCTGTTCAAGCTGTTACTTGAAGCTTTAGCAATAAGTATATGTACAAGATGTAGTTCTGGCCAGAGTGTTCGGTGGGGAAACTTGCCATATTATCAATGCAGTAAGAACTCTGATGATGGTATGTCTGGGGCCAACGGAAACATAGATGAGATACACTGTATCATTTTCAGCCTGGGGGAGAGAAAGAATTTGGGCAGGTTTTCCACAGTGGGGTAATAATGGAGGTGTTTTACAATATTTCATTATTATTCATCTTAGGTGAGGCCAACAGACAAGAAGACAATTACCATTGAAGATAATTTGTTACTTACAGTTCCCAAGAGGAGGGGGCACATGTGCCACACAGGGGCCACAAAGGGAGGCACCAGGGTCAGTCAGGAGGCAGAGGGAGCGAGAGGAAAACATGGCAAAGTGTCTTTATTCTGGTTCCCACAGGAAGGAGCTAGTGAAGCAGGGTAAGTAGGTTTAGGATTGTCTAGTTTGAATAATTTCAACAGGCTCTGGGGCATAAGGGCTGTCCCTAGTTGCTTGTTGTCGGTCCAGAGATGTTTAGGGCTGTGAAATAGTGGTTTGAAGTATGAGAGCTTGATAAAGTGGTGGCCTGGGTGTGTGCATTTGTTGGTTTGCCCACAAAAGATGCTCTCCCAGGTGAGTTGTCTACCACCTCTGGGAATCGGCCAGCCCTCAGAAGAGCAGTCTCTCCAGGGTCAGCAAGGCCCTGAATGTAAAAGCTTTAGAAATATGGAAAATTAAAAGGCATGATGAATACAGTGTATTTTAGGGTAATGGGAAAGAATTATCCAAGCAAAGAGATGGCCAAGGGCACACCAAGGAGACAAAAAGCTTGAGCAGATAGGGTGTGGACAGCACATCACGATGTGTCCCCTGAATGCCTGTATTTAAAGTTCACTAGAATTGCAGTATATGGATGACAAGAGATGAGACAAAAGAGAAAAGCCAAAGGAAAATTGAGGAGGAGCCTGGGCTTTCTCCTGGAGGATATGGATTCTGGAGAGAGGATGATCAATTAGGCATGGGGAAAAATTGCATGAAGAGTAAAACAGACAGAAGGCTGTTGTCATCTATCCAAATGAGAAGATGAAGGTTGGAATTGAAGGTCGAAGGCAAGAATTTAAATCTGATTTATTTGACTCCTGAACTCATGTTCTTTCCACTATGTTATTGGGTTTATTATTATTATAATCCTATTATTGTTTACTAATTGTAGACAATATGAGCAACAATATGGCAGCGGGATGTAAACAAGGATGGACTGTGGATGTAAAATAGACAGGATTTGTTAGGGATTGACTATCAGGATGACATTCATTTTGTACATTTTGTATTGTATCTCCAGATCTTGGCCTGTAGCAGGGACTCAGAAGTCATTTGTTAAATACACTAATTTCTGGTCAAAAGGTATATTTTTTTGCAGAGTTTTAACAAACTACTTTATTCACCAGAAATCATATCCCTGAGGTTCATAATAGAGCCTGCATATTTCCTGAAATGACTAAATCTCTTATAATCATTTTTACTAGCATCTCTCAAGAGAATAAAAGCAATTTGGTCTAATTATCCCAGGTTTCCTGAGAGGAACCATTATCACACATGCATAGCATCAAAGAAAGCTCCCCTTCCTCCCCTTACAGAATCAGGGAGATGATTTCCTAAGCTAGATCACACCACTTCTGACGGCAAGAGAATTTCAGACTTTTCAGTTCATTAGCTTTATGGCAGCTATCTACTATAAACATATCCTTTGCTAGTCTTTAGGCATTTTAATTTTAACAGGCGTTCAAGAGACCAGACAGGCCATTGAAAGTCTAACTGATTACCCTGTATCCAGGTAAAAAACCTGGACTCACAGCACACCTGTCTGCCACTGTTTTTACGGTCACAAGCTTTGTTTTACATGGAGCTGATGTACTCGTGTAGGGAACATTTCTGGTTTGGTATCCGACTTTCTAGGTAGACAAAGACGTGGCGGTTTTTGTTTGTTTGTTTGTTTGTTTGTTTTTTTTGCGGTACGCAGGCCTCTCACTGCTGTGGCCCCTCCCGTTGCGGAGCACAGGCTCCGGACGCGCAGGCTCAGAGGCCATGGCTCGCGGGCCCAGCCGCCTCGCGACATGTGGGATCTTCCCGGACTGGGGCACGAACCCGTGTCCCCTGCATCGGTAGGTGGACTCTCAACCACTGCGCCACCAGGGAAGCCCGACATGGCGTTTTTTACTCAGAAATGTGTCTCAGCTTAGGTTTCAGTGATCAGCTTAGTTTTCAGTGAAGCTCCTTCTCCCATTTCGATAAAAATTTTACTGTATAAGAAAGCAACCTGTATCATGTGAGGTAATTTACAGAGGTTATTTTATTTAATTCTTACAACTGCTCTGGGAGGAAGGTATTCTATAAGGAATTTGATGAAAAAGGTAACAACAGGGCCTTATAAAGGTGATGAGACTTGTCCACCGTCATATGGCACTAATTTAAATCATATTTATTTGATTCCTGAGCTCATGTTCTTTCCACTATGTTATTGGGTCTATTATTATCATCATGATTATACTATTATTATCATCACAAAGTGTCACTTACTAAGTGTAGGCAATTTGAAAAAATAGGAAGAAAAAAACCTCATCCATAACCCATCCTAAACATTTCAGTTTATTTTTTCTAGTTATTTTTCCCCCTAACCAGTTTCTTCTATCTTTGCATGGCTATGAATATACGGCATAGATTATTTTGTATCACTTGGAAAGATTTTAAATCTTTTTTGGGGGTAGAGAGAAAAAAGAATTCAAATGATATAAAAGAGGTTGAACATAGGAGGTGGAAAGAGGTATTAAGAATTAAGAAGTGTCAATCATTATAATTTACCTTGAAACGTTTTTGAAGCCTTAAAAAGTAGCCTCCTGTAACTGCCAATACTCATACAAGATACCTGTACCACTCTACAGCCAAACCTCAAGCATCCCAGTAAGTTCCCTTTTTCCTATACCAGTCAAATATAAAAATAACTAGATTATTGTAACTTTTGGATCCCTTTCTTTAGATAAAAGTGGTCATTTAAGAGTGAAGTTGTGTAGACTGTATTTGTGAGAATTTGATTAATAACGAGATCTTGTTAAACCTCATCCAATAATGGAACTATGATAAAACTAGGGAAAACACTTGGTTTTATTCCATGAGATTTAGGAATTCCTTCTAAGCTTTTGAGATGGCAGTCAGGAGCCAATGACCCCCCTGGTAAATCTGAACTAGAGTTATATAATTATTTTCAAACAGTTAATTATTATAATCAAATCATCAGCTTCATTTCCTCAATAAATGGATCACCTTATTTCAGCCATGCACTCTGGAATCCAAGCCAGGGAGGCATTCGGGCTTGAGGAACCATGAGAAGTTCTAACAGCCTTTCTGCCATCTGATTGCCTTTACAGAGATGATATTTTCCTGGTGCACATTTCTTGTTTTAGCTGGATATAGAATCTTGGGATGGTTCAGCAACAGAAGAAGTCAACACAAAGAATCGATCTATATTGTACCTGCCAAGAATGATCAGAAGTGTGATTTGAACTTCGTAGGACTGATAACCAGGGTAAGTGGTCATGTGGATTGGTTTGTCCAAAGCCAGAAATGCAGCCTTGTGTGTCGGAAGTGGTGTCAGTAATGCATGCCCAGCTGAGAAGGCAGAAATCCCAGTTGATGGGTGAAGCCAAGTAGGGGACCCAATTGTTGGCCAGATGTTGGAGGAGACATCCAAATTTGTACATTGAGGGTAAAGTGGGCTCAAGAACCAAATACGGGCCACTGAACACAAACCAGAGCTGGCAGGAGATGGATACAACTTTGACAAATGTCTTCTTTTTATCTTAGACATCGTGTTTTGTTCCAAGAGGGTGACTGTCACCCCTCTGGGGCCATCGTAAAGGAGTTACACTGTTGGCATATGGAACCATCTCCAACCAATGAGATAAATTTAGGTAATTGGATAAGGCCCGGATACCCAGGTTGATAAGCTACCTAAAGACAGGTGAGTGACAAATATTTTAAATAATACATGCGATAGGAACATACCAAAAATCAAGCCGCAATCACTTGTGGGTCCAGGAAGTGATCTCAAATAACTTGAAGCAGCCTTTGGTCAGGTTAATAATTTCCCACCCACTTGGACTAACACCATTCCTGCCAGCCTTCCTCCACCCAACCAAAGACAATGTGTTTTTTAATCTCTGATTTCATTTTATCTGCTAGATATCACAGCAATAAGTCTTTGAAATGCTCTTGTTTCCTCCACAGTTGATCATCTTTTTAGAGAACATATTTTGTGACATATTTTCTGTCATTATAAACATCTCTCTTATTTTAGACTCTCCTGTTTATATCTTATTTCCCTGATTATAGTCTCCCTTCGAACAGAAATCAAGACTTGGAGTTTTGCATTTCTCCACCGATGTTGATACAGTGCCCTGCAGACAGTCATTGCTATAGGAATGGTTGTCAATTGGGTGAGAATCAACAACTACCTTTAAATGATTTTTTTGGTAGGTTGTCATCATTACACACCCATTTTCAATATAACTTACTCAGACAATTTTGTTTTTGTTGTTCTTTTATGAAGGAAAGGGAAGAGATCCATGTGCATAGATAGAAATTATGGGACCTGGGGTTAATCCTGTGACCTACAAAACTGTCTACTTCTTTAGTTTATGAGATAAAATAATTTATGTGTAGAGACTTTGTAAACCATGAAGGCCCTTTAGAAGCAATCATTTTTATTTGATTAAAATTCTGGGAGCTGATGGTTGCTTTGTAGAATTATTTTCAATACCATTATTATTTGCACGATATATATATATATTTTTTTTGTGGTACGTGGACCTCTCACTGTTGTGGCCTCTCCCGTTGTGGATCACAGGCTCAGGATGCACAGGCTCAGCGGCCATGGCTCACAGGCCCAGCCGATCCGCGGCATGTGGGATCTTCCTGGACCGGGGCACGAACCCGTGTCCCCTGCATCGGCAGGCGGACTCTCAACCACTGCGCCACCAGGGAAGCCCCCACCACGATATTGTTTTTAAATTCAGATGAATATATTTTGTTCTTTATACGTAAGGACATTCTAGGTTCCTGGCAAAACAATGTTAGAATTGGAAGCAACTATAATAGTTTGCTAGAGCTGCCATAATAAAACACCACAGACTGGTGGCTTAAACAACAGAAATTATTTTCTCACAGTTTGGAGGCTGGAAGTCCAAAATCAAGGTGCTGGCAGAGCTGGATCCCTCTGAGACTTCACTCATTGACTGGCAGATGAACACCCTCTTGCTGTGTACTTATTTGGGCTTTTCCCTGCATGTGCTAATCCCTGGTGTCTTTTCCTTTTGTTACAAAAGCACCGGTTCTACTGTATCAGAGCCCCACCCTTATGACCTCATTTATCCTTGGTTACCTCTTTAAAGACCCTACGTCCAAATATAGTCACATTGGGAGTTAAGGCTTCAAAATGCGAATTTTGAGGGGACACAATTCGGTTTGTAACAGTGACTTTATGGTTTAAACCAGTCCCCACATTTTATAAATGGAGAAACTGATGTCTGGAAATGGAAAGTTCCCAGCAAATCAAGGTCAGAGCTGGGGCAGAGCTGGTGGCCGTGGCTCCAATCACACCATCTTCTGCCTTTCTTTCTCATGTTTTCGTTTCTCCAGCTTCCATCCAGTTAGTACATAAGCAAAACAGGACACTTCAATGCATTTATTTTCATCCTCAGATCCTCAAGAATATATTTGTAGAGAAATAACTTAAGCATCATCAAAATTATACTAGCAAATATAAAATTCTGCGGGAAATACTAGTGTGTTAATGATATTCTTCTTTTTTCTTTTTCTTGACTTCCAAGGTGTAGTGTGTGTGTGTGTGTGTGTGTGTGTGTGTGTGTGTGTGTGTCTGTGTTTATTTGATAAAAGTATCAGATTTGGACATGACTACATGTTTTGTTAGCCTTTTTCCACATGTTTTATTAGCCTTTTCTAAAAATATGAAAAAGGAGGATAGAAGGACAAAAGGAAGGCAGAAATAAGAACGGAGTATGTTCATACAATTAAACACAATAATCTAAAGAGTAGACATATACCTTCACACACATATCTCTAGTTAACAAGACTCTTTAACCTTTGGCTCAACGTAGGCGTGGACATTTGGTTTAGGATGAGGTGAACGTGCAAATTGCTGGTCACCCCCTTCCCGTCCTTGTCCTCTTTCACTGACAGATGGTGCTCCTTTCACAGCCAAGCTGTCCTGCCTACCACCCTCACCCCTGTGACCCAGGGACCTACTCTCCCTTACAGCTAAGTGTGGAAATGTGACTATATTCTGGCAAAGAGATTAAAAACAGTTATGTTCCTTATCCTCCTTTCCAGTGGCCGGAATGCAGAACTAATGGTTGGAACTCAAGCAATTATCTTGGACTATGAGATAAAAGGCACATTCTGAGGATGACAGAGTCACCAAGTAGAAGGAGTGCATGCCCTTCATACTTCTATGAACCTGCTTCATCTACCTGCTCTACCTCTGGGGAGAGAGGGAACAAAAATCAACTTCGCACTTACTGTTACTTTAGGTTTTCTGACACACACAGACCCACCCAACCTACAAATTTGGCAGGACTTTAACATGTAGAGTAGTTGCAAGCAACAGACACTTTTTGTGCTTTTCCATATGAATGCAGAACATTTTCATTGCTTTAGTGGGTTAACGTGGGAGCAAAACCACCACTTAGTATGTTATTTATTTACTGAAATTTCAAGTGGCTATTTTTTCTCCCCCATGGAAGTTTATTTTCTTGTATAAAATTGTTTTGATACTTAGAGATCTGGAAGTCACTTAAAAATACTCTCTCAAGAACAAGAGACAAGTAGATGTCATGTATTTGTCTATTTGAGTGGACAAAATATATACTTGTATAAAAAGGGCACAACATAAGAGAGACTGTGGTCAGTGGTTTTGTTTGGGGAAGGAGAGTTCTGATCACATGCTTGGTCCTGCCAGCAAATTGGGGTCATCCCGATTTTGTCAAGGGCTCCTTTTGAAAGATCTCATCTGCATTTGTCTTTGGTTTGTTCACTACAGTACTGAGCGTTTGCTTGATGTTAAATTATTTAATAGTTTTATTATACGTGATATTTTTAGTTATTTAATACTTTGAGGTTTATTTGAAATAACCTTTGTTGTGCTAAAAGTTTCCTTAAAGTGTTTTGAGTGCTAGAGCTCCAGTCATTCCGTCTGCATTCCTGTCAGCAAAGAATGAGGCAAAGAATGACAACCCTCCCTTTAAAAAAACGACTGGAAATTATGCGCAATACTTTTACAGTGATGGGTGAAAAGCACACCATAATTTTTGACATTCAGGCTGTTTTTCATCCATGTTGAACGTCATTATATAACATATGCACTGTTTCTTTGGTGAATAACAGACATTTTCTTCAAAACATTTTTTTTGGTATCTTCTTACTTAAAAGCAGCATTTTTTTAAACTATGTCACTATACTGTACAAAAATATTGTTTCCTTTCTTTTTGTAATTGAATAAAGTGTCAACGTAGTTGGAATTTTTAGTAGACCTAGTTAATGTGGAATTAGACATTTAGATTTGCATTTACAGTGAAGCCAGAGATTAGCAAACCAGTAATGACGAACCTCCAGTATTAATGAAGGAAAGACAACGTACAGAAGAGATGCTTAAAATAACGAGCTTTTTTTTTTTTTTCTGCATGCAGGTGTTGACCTTTGTTCTCCAAGTTTCTTTCTCCACAGGTGGGGAAGCCTGCAATAAGTAATGGCAGCAAGATGGCATCTCCCACCGAGAGACACTTGTACCACTTAGAGGTGGGAAAGATGTTCTAATAAAGGTGGGCATTTCTGCTGGGAGCCGGTTTGTGTAGGTCTAAATATAACCCACATCTGCACAGGCACCCGAGATGCTCTGGCAGCATGCCTTAGCTGCAGTCTTTGTAGGAATTTTTGTTGAGCATATTATGAGAGACCCTTGATGTGAAGTTCAAAATCCATGTTGATTATACTTTAAAAAAATAAACACTTATGTAAAAATGAGGTTTGTTCATCTCATAAAACTAATACATTTTTTCCTGGTACAAAAGTGATAAGTCAGGAAGTGTAGTTTGGGGGATCCTGAGATTAAAGTTAGGAAACATTAAATCTGGTTAAGCAGGTTCTGGGGCATGATAGTAGTTTTCAGCAGAAAATAATTCAACAAAAGATGTAGATGAGAAAGATTGGACTGGCAGTAGAGTTTAAGATGGGTTGCAGGTGAGACTGACCAGGGACAGTAAGCCCAGATAGAGTGTGTGAGAAGTCCCAGTGAGCCTAGACTTGCACATCTCCTTTTTATGACACATTTTGGGAAGAAGTACTTTTTTTCTTGAAAATTACAGCATCTTTTAATTTATTTATTTATTACCATTTTTTAAGTTGAAGTATAGTTAATTTACAATGTTGTGTCAGTTTCAGGTGTACAGCAAAGTGATTCAGTTATATACACACACACACACACATATGTATATATATTATTTTTCAGATTATTTTCCATTGTAGGTTATTACAAGATTCCTGTGCTATACAGTAGGTCCTTGTTGCTTATCTAGTTTATATATAGTAGTGTGTATATGTTAAACCCCAAATCTTAATTTATCCCTCCCTCCCGGCTCCCTGTTATCCCTTGGTAACCATAAGTTTGTTTTCTATGTCTGTGAGTCTATTTCTGTTTTGTAAATCAGTTCATTTGTATCATTTTTTAAGATTCAACATATAAGTGACATCATACGATATTTATCTTTCTCTGACTCACTTCACTTAATATGATAATCTCTAGGTCCATCCATATTGTTGCAAATGGCACTATTTCATTCTTCTTTTATTTTGTATATCCATCTTCTTTATCCGTCAGTGGACATTTAGGTGGCTTCCATGTCTTGGCTATTATAAATAGTGCTGCTGTGAATATTAGGGTGTATATATCTTTTTGAATTATAGTTTTCTCCTGATATATGCCCAGAAGTCGGATTGTTGGATCATATGGTAACTCTATTTTTAGTTTTTTAAGGAACCTCCACACTGCTCTCCATGGTGGATGCAACAATTCATGTTCCCACCACCAGTGTAGGAGGGTTCCTTTTTCTCCACACCATCTCTAGCATTTGTTATTTGTAGGCTTTTTGATGATGATCATTCTGATTGGCGTGAGGTGATACCTCATTATAGTTTTGATTTACATTTCTCCAACAATTAGCAATGTTGAACATCTTTTCATGTGCCTATGGGCCATCTGTATGTCTTCCTTGGAGAAATGTCTATTAAGCTCTTCTGCCCATTTTTTTTGTTGGGGTTGTTTGTTTGTTTTTTGATGTGAAGCTGTATGAACTGATTATATATTTTGGAAATTAATCCCTTGTCTGTAGCATCACTTGCAAATATTTTGCCTCATGCTGTGGGTTGTCTTTTCATTCTGCTTATGGTGGAAGCACTCTATTCTCTTGTCTTTTGTGTCCTTAAGCTCTTCTAGTTTTCTTTATGTCATTTTGGACTTTCTCCATTCATCGTTTCTTGAAGGTAGCACTACCTTCTTTGTCTCTGCTGCTGGCTTCTCTTTCTCTGCTGGCTGTCAAAGGAGTTGAGAATGGCATGGTAAAATGTAGGCGTCATCCTTGATTCTTCTCCTTTTCTTACCACCATGTTGAATCTATCACTAAATACTGTAAGTGCTCTGTGGTATATCAGACATCTATCTACTACCCAGGTCCACCTCCACCTTAATCCAAACCATCATCATCTCCTGGTGCACTACCGCAACCAATTCCTGATGGAGATCCCTGTCTCAATTTTGCTCTTCTGAAACTGAGTCTTCACCTACCAGCCAAAATGATCTTTTAAAATCATAAGTTATAGAATTTTACTCCTTTACACAAATGCTGCCTGTGACATTCTATTGCCTTTGGAATAGAACCCATTCTTCCTAACATGGCTGAGATAACTTCAGTTCTCCCTTTTCCTTATATCACTCAGCCCTCACCCACCAAGTTACAGCCGTACTGATCTTCTGATTCTCAAACTCACCAAGCTGATTAAGTTTTGGCCTTTGCATCAACTTATTTACCTATAGATATTTGGGAATCTCAAAAATGGTCACTATATTATTATTATTATTGTTTTGTTTTGCTTTGTTTTTTTGGGTTTTTTTTTGCGGTACGCGGGCCTCTCACTCTTGTGGCCTCTCCCGTTGCGGAGCACAGGCTCTGGACGTGCAGGCTCAGCGGCCATGCCTCACGTACCTAGCCGCTCCGCGGCATGTGGGATCTTCCCGGACCGGGGCACGAACCCGTGTCCCCTGCATCAGCAGGCAGGCTCTCAACCACTGCGCCACCAGGGAAGCCCACTATATTATTATTAATTTACATATATATATCCACTTTCCAATTTCATTTGAAAACATTGTTTTGAATCATATTTTTAGGTGATGTTGGGTAATTGGCCAGAGTTTGTTTCAAGTCAAGGTCCATTTTGTTCTCAGCTCTTTGGTATTATAAGCTTAAGCCTGGAAGGTTTGGGCTGTGCAGTTGATGTAGTGAAAAGGGAGCTAAGATAACACCACTATGAAATAGGATGTTTAGAGCATAATTTGGAGGTAATTCAACAAGATCTTTTGCTAGAGAAGATAATTTACAGATAAAATTCTCAATAGATATGAAACTGTTCTGCTATGCATACCATAGGAAACTATTATTAAAGGTTTTCTAACTTCTTTAAGGCATAGAAGGAAAAGAATATAAAGATTCATACAAATCTGTTTCAAATTTAATTCTAAATTAACTGTTTTAAGTACTTTTTGTGATGTTGCAAATAAACATTTAAAATTATTTTCCTAATATGTTTCAACAAAACTGATTTTATTATACTCAGTGCTCTGCAATTTACATTTTTCACTTAAAATGTATCATAAATTGCTTTCCAGATTAGTATTTAAAGATATAATTCATTATGTTAATGGCTTCAAATGGTTTAAGTGATGTTTCATACTTTAGTCATAATTTTTCTATTTATGGGGTGTTTAGATTATTTTCAGTTTTTTGCCATTATAAATAGTGCTGCAATGAATGTTATTTGGTTACATACCTCCTTTGGGTACTGATATTTTTATTTCTATAGAATTAGTTCCTAAACTGAAATTGCTGAGTCATTGATTCTGAAGTTATCAGTCTCTAACACTTTTTGCCAATCGATTTGTGAAAATTGTACTTATTTTAATTTGAACGTCTTCACTTGCACATGAGGTTTAGTACTTTTTCATCCAAGTAATATGTACTGAGCACCTACTATATGCTCAGTGGTGTGCTGGAGCGGGCTCCTAGTGGCTTCTGACAGCTGATTGGACATAACTCTTTCCAACTCCATGAAGTGACCTTGTTAATTTGGTTGCTTGAAATCTGCCAGGCTGGGAGAATTTGAACCTTATCATCATCAAATGCTTTCTACTCCCTCCCACACCCCATTTCTTAAACATTTACTAGTATAACATTGTATGTTCCAAATGCTGTTCCAGGTGATTTGAAGACATCAGTGGTCAAACAAACAAACATCCCTGCTGTTACAGAGCTTACATTCTTGGAGAGGAGACAGATGATTCAGAAAATAAACAAATTGTAGAGTAGGTTAAAAGATAATAATATTACAGAAAAAAGAAACAGTAGAATGAGGGAAAGGGGAACAGGAGTGTGCGTGTTGGGAAGGCATGCAATTTTACATAAAGTGGTCAGAGGCTCAAGAAGACATTGGAGCCTGTGTGGAGGAAATGAGGGGATACAGCAAGTGTGAAGGGAAGCAGTCAAGGTAGAGGATACCTCCCTGCAAAAGCCCTATTTAGGAGTGTGTCTGAGTTTCTAAAGATCAGTAAAGCAGGTGCTGTGCTTGAAGTAGAATGAGCAAGACAGAGGTTAACAGGGGAGAAGTCCCAGAGACAAGGGGGCCTGGTGGGTAGTGTAAGCTCTGTTCTGCTCTAAGTGAAGTGGGAGCCTTCACCAGGGGAGCTGGGGAGTGACCTGACCTTACTTTTTTAAAATTAATTTTTATTGGAGTATAGTTGATTTACAATGTTGTGTTAGTTTCTGCTGTACAGCAAAGTGAATCAGTTATACATATACATATTCACTCTTTTTTAGATTCTTTTCCCATAGAGGTTCCCTGTGCTATACAGTAGTTCCTTGTTAGTTATCTATTTTATATATAGTAGTGTGTATATGTCAATCCCAATCTCCCAATTTATCCCCCTTTCTTACCCCCCAGTAACCATAAGTTTGTTTTCTACATTTGTGACTCTACTTCTGTTTTGTAAATAAGTTCATTTGTACCATTTTTTAAGATTCCACATATAAGCGATAATCATATGTGGAATCTAAGTGATCTTACTTTTGAAGAGTACACTTTCTTAAGTTTATTGGTATTTAGAGTTTCTTCTTTTGAAAACTGTCTTCTTATGTCCTTCACAGATATATCAATTGGGTCATTTTTATTCTACTTATCAATTTGCAAGAACTCTTTATATATTAGATATATTTATCCCTTTCCTGCCATATACTCTTGCAAATATTTCCTCTGTGGCTTGTCTTTTGACTTTGTTTATAGTTTCTTATACTCTGCTTTTATATAATTATGCAGTAAATATGTAAGTCATTTCCTTTCTATTATCTGGGTTTCCCATCTTGTTCAAGAAGACCTCTTCACTCTGAGATGTGGAAATTTTTCTTCTTTTAATATCGTTGGGATTCATATTCTTTGTTTTCATTTTTGGCATTAGATCTTTAAGTCATATTTGATTTACTTTTGTGAGATTGGAAATTCACTTAAATTTTTCTGGTCAGTGGTTGGCAAACTATGGGCCATAAACCAAATCTGGTCCACTGCATTTTTGTAAAGTTTTACTGGAGCACAGCCAGGTCCATTTATTTACATATTGTCTATGGTTCTTTTCTTCCTACAATGGCAGAGTGCTTGTGAAAAGTACCAGATGGGCTGCAAAGCTGAAGGTATTTACTATCTATTTACCAAAAAATAGCTTTTTTTAGCTGACGGACAGGTGATTATTTCAATGTCATTATTATTTTTTAAATCATAATTGCCTTATTAATTAAAATGTCAAGTTTACCATATATTAATTTCCAATTACATATTTTGTTTTTACCAGCACTGTTTTTTATTTCATTCACTGGTCTATCTATTCCTGGGTCAATACCACTACTATACTACCTCTGTGTAGATTTAAAACCATGAAAGGCAAATTATCTGTGACTGTTAACTTTCAAATTTTTCTAGGAAGAAATTTCTTATACCTTATTTTTCCACATAAACCTTTAAAAAAAATCCAGTTTAAAAAAATGGAATCCTTATTGCCATTCTAGTAAGATGACTTATTGATTTGGTAGAATTGTCCTTTTTATGATATTAAACATCTTCCAACCCAGGAAAGTACTATGCCTTTCTTTTTACTTATGTTTCACTTTATATCCTTTTATAAAATTTTATAGCTCTTTTCATATAGGCCCAGTAATTTTAAGTTAAATTTAATCTACATTTTGTGGTTTTTACAACTTTTGATAACAGGATTTTCCTCTTTACGTATCTCTTTTTAGCATGGAATTGTTAGCATTAAAATCTATCTATTGGGGGGCTTCCCTGGTGGCGCAGTGGTTGAGAGTCCGCCTGCCGATGCAGGGGACATGGGTTCATGCCCCTGTCCGGGAAGATCCCATATGCCACAGAGTGCCTGGGCCCATAAGCCATGGCCACTGAGCCCGCACATCCAGAGCCTGTGCTCTGCAATGGGAGAGGCCACAACAGTGAGAGGCCCGCGTACCACAAAAAAAAAAAACAACTCTATCTATTGAACTTGTACTCAGCCAACTTACAAATTTATTTTATTATTTCAAATATGTTTTTAGTAGACTTTTGTATTTTCTGGCAAACCATCAAATAAAGATATTTTTGTTTAGTGACGCTGGAATAGCTGCTGTTAATCATGGCAACTTATTTCACTATTATTGCTATGCTTCTTGTTGGATATTGTTACTTAGACTTTGTGGTGTTTGGAGAATTTCATTTTATTCCTATTTTGCTAATAAATTTCATGACAAATGGCTTCTAAGTCATGTTAAATGTTATTTTATCACATGGTAACAAAATCATGTATTGTGCTTTTTTTCCTCTTTAATTAGCTGATATAAAGTTATATTGATAAATTTGCTTAATATTGAATCAGTAGTCATGGAATAAACTTTTCTTAGTTAAAATGTGACATTTAAAAATATGGTGGTGTGTTTAGTGTGACTATAATTTATCAGGATTTTTTACTATTTATAAGAGAAATTTGCTGCAGTTTTCTGTCCTATGTCAAGTTTTGATATCTTAATCTATATCCTGGGATAGTTAAGATAATTAAAAGAAAATGTTGGTGATAGCAATGATGATGATAATAATGTTTAGAAAGTTGGATGGAATTCAGCTATAAAATCTTGTGTATTTTGTACCTTTTTAAGTAGTAGATCTTTATAATCTGTTAATGTTTTCTTAAAATAGATTAATCTTAGAAATTTATGTTTGCATAAAAATAACAATTTTCTATTTATAGAGTTGAATGTATACTCTTCTATGACTATGACTTTGATACACCTGTGGGACTTTCTTATTCTTGGTGTTGAACATATTAAATTTCTTTTTGTTTCGATTAGAATTGCCAGGAGGTTATAGGGTTTTTTCCTCCCCTCTTTTAAAAGGGGCTTTGTTTGGGAGGAGTCAAGATGGCAGAATAGGAGGACGCAGAATTCGTTGCTCCTCACAAGTTCATCAAAAACGCATTTACAAATGGAATAATTCCCACAGAGCTCCTGCCAAAAGGTAGCGGTAGACTTTGGACTCCCAAAACAATGAAAGAAAGAAGAAAAAAGAAAAGAGAAGTCAAAAAAGAGATCAAAAACCCTGGTGGGAAGCTGAAGGCAAAGAGAGCTCTCCACATTTAGAAAGACTCCCTCATGGAGGGGAAATCAGCTGGGACAGCAAATGAACTTCTGGAGATCAAAGGAGAATGTAGCAGACAGACAGTCTGTGGAAGGCAAGACAAAGTAAGAACCGCACGCATGATCTATAACACAGCTCTGTGCATTCCATCCTGAATTGTGAGCCACCTGTTGCAAAGGGGAGCTGGGTGCTGGAAAGAGGGGTTTGGAATGCAGACCCAGGGAGAGGACAGCTCTTGGCTGGGAAAAGACCTGCCCCTTGGGCTGGGCTCGCCTCTGCCTGTGTAGGCTCTGGGGGCTTGAGCGCCAGCCACCCCAAAACCTCCTTGGGAATCAGCCCTGGGTGCCCCTGCCTGGAATGAGAATCCGCCAAAGCTGGCAGGGTCAGAGGGCTAAAGCATGGGATTGGAAGAACAGATGCCGGGAGAGAAACACAGTGGGCTGCATGGATACAACAGAAGGGATGAGAGTAAGGGGATGCGTGGCCAGGAATGCCCTTGGAGGAAGCAAGGTCTGCCTGGAAAGCGAGGCACCATTGTTGAGAGACTCGCAGGTGGCAGGGATGACAACACTCCCATATGCCAGCTTCTGCTGCTGCAGGTACTGGGAGCACCTGAGTGTGCTCCAAGCAGCCACTACTTTTGCTCCCACTCACCTGGGCAAGGATGAGATGCCTGAGGTTGGCATACATACAGAGGTGGGCTTAAAACGAAAACTGAGCCCAAAGGGCAGTGCAACTAAGGAAGAGAGACACAAATCTTTCTATACAACAGCACAAGCTGTGAATTAAATCCCCTAATCGACTGGGTAAACTGCATTTGTGTAATACCTGAAGAGACAATGAGCCTTTCAACATCTAAGACCAGTCTAGCCTTCGCAGCACTGGACTTTGTGGGCAAATACACACAGGGATCGGGCCAGGTCAGAGTCTGAGCCAGCCCCACAGTGCCCACAGCAGGTCCAGAGACCTACCTAGAGGTGTATATTCTATGTTTTATTCACTTTGTTGTTGGTGGTGATGTTGTTTGCTTGCCCCTATCTGTTTTATTTTTGATTCTTTGTTTTCACTAGTATAATCCTTATCAACTGTTCTCATATTAGAATTCCCTTGTTTGGTTGTCTGTTTCCTTGTTTTGGGGTTTTTTTGTTTGTTTGTTTTCTCTGTGTTGGTGCATATGTGTGTGTGAGTGTGTGTTGTGTTGCTATTGTTGCTGCAGTTCTAGCTATTTGCCCTGAGCCTTTTTTGTCTGCTTTTTTGTTTTTGTTGTTGTTTTTTAAAATTTGTTTTGTTTTTCTTTTCTTTTCTCTATTTTTTATTGGGCCACGCTGTGAGGCTTGCAGGCTCTTGGATTCCTGGCCAGGGGTCAGGTCTGGGCCTCCAGGGTGGGAACATAGAGTCCAGGATGCTGGAACACCAGAGAATTCCCAGGCCCAGGGAATATTAATTGATATGTGCATTCCTGAAGGTATCCATATCAACCTCAAGACCCGGCCTCACACAACTGCCTACAGGCTCCAGTGCTAATCACCTCACACCAAAAAACCAGCAAGACAGGAACATGGTCCCACCCACCAGTAGACACATTGCCTAAAGTCATACTAACCTCACAGACATCCCAAAACACACCACCTGATGCAACCCTGCCTATAAGAGGGAAAAGACTCAACTCCACCCAACAGAGTGAAGGCACTAGGCCCTCCCACCAGGAAAACTACACAAGTCCCTTGAACAACCTCACTCAGGGGGCAGTCAACAGAAACAAAGGAACTATGACTCTGCAGCCTGCAGAAAGAAGACTATAAACACAGTAGGTTATGCAAAGTGAGGTGACAAAGAAATACGCTGCAGACAAAGGAGCAAGGTAAAATCCCACAAGACCAAATAAATGAAGAGGAAATATGCAAGCTATCTGAAAAAGAATTCAGACTAATGATAATAAAGATGATACAAGATGTAGGAAATAGAATGGAAAAAATACAAGAAATGTTTAACAAGGATGTAGAGGAACTAAACAACAAAATATCAGTGATGAACAAAACAATAACTGAAATGAAAAATACACAAGAAGGAATCAACAGCAGAATAACTGAGGCAGAAGAGCAAATAAGTGAGCTGGAAGATAGAATGGTGGAAATAACTGATGAGGAACAGAATAAAGAAAAAAGAATGAAAAGAATTGAGGACAGTCTCAGAGACCTCTGGGACAACACCAAATGCACCAACATTCGAATTATAGGGGTCCCAGAAGAAGAAGAGAAAGTGAAAGTTCCTGAGAAAATACTTGAAGAGATTATAGTCAAAAACTTCCCTAACATGGGAAAAGAAATAGTCAATCAAGTCCAGGAAATGCAGAGAATTCCATACAGAATAAACGCAGGAGAAACATGCCGAGACACATATTAATCAAACTAACAAAAAATTAAATACAAAGAAAAACTATTAAAAGCAGCAAGGGGAGAGCAACAAATAAAATACAAGGGAATCCCCATAAGGTTATCAGCTTATTTTTCAGCAGAAACTTTGCAGGACAGAAGCGAATGGCAAGACATATTTAAAGTGATGAAAGGGAAAACCTACAACAAAGATTACTTTACCCAGTGAGGATCATATTCAGAATTGATGGAGAAATCAAAAGCTTTATAGACAAGCAAAAACTAAGAGAATTCAGCACCACAAAACCAGCATTACATCACATGCTAAAGGAACTTCTCTAGCAAAAGAAGAAGATCTACAAGAAGAAACACAAAACAATTAGGAAATTGTAATAGGAACGTGCATATCTATAATTATCTTAAATGTAAATGGACTAAATGCTCCAACCAAAAGAAACATACTAGCTGAATGGATACAAAAATAAGACCTGTATATATGCTGTCTACAAGAGACCCACTTCAGACCTAAGGACACATATGGACTGAAAGTAAAGGGATGAAAAAAGATATTCCATGCAAAAAGGAATCAAAAGAAAGTTGGAATAGCAATACTCATATCAGACAAGACAGACATTAAAATAAAGACTATTATAAGAGACAAGGAAGGACACTACATAATGATCAAAGGAGCAATCCAAGAAAAAGATATAACAATTGTAAATACCTATGCACCGAACATAGGAGCACTTAAATACATAAGGCAAATGCTAACAGACATAAAAGGAGAAATCAATAGTAACACAATAATAGTGGGTGACTTTAACACCCCGCTTACACCAATGGACAGATCATCCAAACAGAAAATAAATAAAGAAACACAAGCTTTAAATGACACAATAGACCAAATAGATTTAATTGATATTTATAGGACATTCCACCTGAAAGGGGCAGAATACACTTCTCAAGTGCTCATGGAACATTCTCCAGGATAGACCACATCTTAGCTCACAAATCAAGCCTCAGTAAATTGAAGAAAATTGAAATTGTATCAAGCGTCTTTTCCAACCACAATGTTATGAGATTGGAAATCAATTACAGGAAAAAAACTGTAAAAAATACAATCACATGGAGGCTAAACAATATGTTACTAAATAATCACGAGATCACTGAAGAAATCAAAGAGGAAATCAAACATTACCTAGAAACAAATGACAATGAAAACATGATGACCCAAAACCTATGGGAATCAGCAAAAGCAATTCTAAGAGGGAATTTTGTAGCAGTACAATCCTACATCAAGAAACAAGAAAAATCTCAAATAAACAACCTAACCTTACACTTAAAACAACTAAAGAAAAATAACAAACAAAACGCAAAGTTAGGAGAAGGAAAGAAATCATAAAGATCAGAGAGAAATAAATGAAGTAAAAACAAAGAAAGCAATAGCAAAGATCAATAAAACTAAAAGCTGGTTCTTTGAGAAGATAAACAAAATCGATAAACCATTAGCCAGTCTCATCAAGAAAAAAAGGAGAGGAATCAAATAAGTAAAATTAGAAATGAAAAAGGAAAAGTTACAAGTGACACCATAGAAATACAAAGGATCATGAGAGTACTACCAGCAACTATATGCTAATAAAGTGGACAACCTGGATGAAATGGACAAATTCTTAGAAAATACAACCTTCCAATACTGAACCAAGAAGAAATAGAAAATACGAACAGACAAATCACAAGTAATGAAATTGAAACTGTGATTAAAAATCTTCCAACAAACAAAAGCCTAGGACCAGATAGAGTCACAGGTAAATTCTATCAAACATTTAGAGAAGAGCTAACACTTATCCTTCTCAAAGTCTTCCAAAAAATTGCAGAAGTTGGAACACTCCCAAACTCATTCTACAAGGCTACCAGATGACCCTGATACCAAAACCAGACAAAGACATCACGAAAAAAGAAATTACAGGCTAACATCACTGATGAACATAGATGCAAAAATCCTAAACAAAATATTAGCAAACAGAATCCAACAACATCTTAAAAGGATCATACACCATGATCAAGTGGGATTTATTCCAGAGATGCAAAGATTCTTCAATATATGCAAATCAAGCAATATGATAAGCCATATTAATAAATTAAAGAATAAAAACCATATGATCATTTCAATAGATGCAGAAGAAGCTTTTGACAAAATTCAACACCAATTTATGATAAAAACGCTCCAGAAAGTGGGCATAGTCAGAACCTATCTCAACATAATAAAGGCCATATATGACAAACCCACAGCAGACATTAGTCTCAATGGTGAAAAACTGAAAGCATTTCCTCTAAGATCAGGAAAAGGACAAGGGTCTCCACTCTAGCCACTATTATTTAACATAGTTCTGGAAGTCCTAGCCATGGCAATCAGAGAAGAAAAAGAAATAACAAGAATACAAATTGGAAAAGAAGAAGTAAAACTGTCACTGTTTGCAGGTGACATGATACTATACACAGAAAATCCTAAAGATGCCATGAGAAAATTACTAGAGCTCATTGATGAATTTGGTAAATTTTCAGAATAAAAAATTAATACACAGAGATCTCTTGCATTCCTATATACTAACAATGAAAGGGCAGAAAGAGAAATTAAAGAAACAATCCCATTTACCATTTCAACAAAAATAAAATACCTAGGAATAAACCTACCTAAGGAGGCAAAAGATCTGTACTCAGAGTAATATAAAACACTGATGAAAGAAATCAAAGATGACATAAACATATGGAGAGAGATACAAGATTCTTGGATTGGAAGAATCAATAATGTGAAAATGACTAAACTACCCAAAGCAATCTACAGCTTCAATGCAATCCCTATCAAATTACCGATGGCATTTTTTACAGAACTAGAACAAAAAATTTTACAATTTTTCCAGAAGCACAAAAGACCCCAAATAGCCAAAGCAATCTTGAGAAAGTAAAACAGAGCTGGAGGAATCAGTCTCCTGGTCTTCAGACTATACTACAAAGCTACAGTAATTAAGACAGTATGGTACTGACACAAAAACAGAAATATAGATCATGGAAGAGAATAGAAAGCCCAGAGATAAAGCCATACACCTATGGTCACCTAATTTATGAGAAAGGAGGCAAAAATATACAATGGAGAAATGAGAGTCTCTTCAATAAGTGATGTGGGGAAAACTGGACAGCTACATGTAAAAGAATGAAATTAGAACACTCCCTAACACCATACACAAAAATAAACTCAAAATGGATTAAAGACCTAAATGTAAGACCTGACACTATAAAACTCTTAGAGGAAAACATAGGAAGAACACTCTTTGACATAAACCATGACAAGATTTTTTTGACCCACCTCCTAGAGTAATGGAAATAAAAACAAAAATCAACAAATAGTACCTAAAGAAACCTAAATCTTTTGCACAGCAAAGGAGACCATAAACAAGACAAAAAGACAGCCCTCAGAATGGGAGAAAATATTTGCAAATGAAGCAACTGACAAAAAATTAATCTCCAAAATATACAAGCAGCTCAATATCAAAAAAACAAACAACCCAATCCAAAAATGGGCCACCTAAAAGACATTTCTCCAAGGAAGATATACAGACAGCCAAAAAACACATGAAAAGATGCTGAACATCACTAATCATTAGAGAAATACAAATCAAAACTACAAAGAGGTATCACCTCACACCAGTCCGAACGGTCATCATCAAAAAGTCTACAAGAAATAAATGGTGGAGAGGTTGTGGAGAAAAGGGAACCCTCTTACACTATTGGTGGAAGTGAAAATTGGTACAGCCACTATAGATAACAGTATGGAGGTTCCTTAAAAAACTAAAAATAGAATTACCATATGACCCAGCAGTCCCACTACTGGGTGTATACTCAGAGAAAACCATAATTCAAAAAAACACATGTACTCCAATGTTCATAGCAGCACCATTAGCAATAGTCAGGACATGGAAGCAACCTAAATGTCCATCAACAGAGGAATGGATAAAGAAGATGTGGTACATATATATAATGGAATATTACTCAGCCATAAAAAGGAATGAAATTGTGTCATTTGTAGAGACATGGATGGACCTAGATACTGTCATACAGTGAAGTAAGTCAGAAAGAGAAAAGCAAATATTGTATAATAACGCATATATGTGGAACCTAGAAAAATGGTATAGATGATCTTAGTTGCAAAGCAGAAATAGAGACACAGACACAGAGAACAAATGTATGGATACCAAGGGGGAAATGGGTGGGATGCAAGGAATTGGGAAACTGGGATTGACACATATACACTATTGATACTATGTGTAAAATGGACAACTGATGGGAACATGCTGTATAGCACAGGGAACTCCCCTAGTGCACTGTGGTAACCTAAATGGGAGGGAAGCGGAAAGGGAGGGGATATCTGTATGTGTATGGCTGATTCATTTTGTTGTGCAGTGGTGGCTAACACAACATTGTAAAGCAACCATACTCCAATAGAAATATTAAAGTAAAATATTTGCTAGCTTGATGAGAAAAGTCTAGGTTTTATAAAATCTTTCTTTTTAATATTTTGTTTATTTTATTAATTTCAAGTTTATCACTATTAATTCCTTTTCCTATATTATATTAGTTTGATTATTTTTTCCAGCTTTTCCTCCTACTCCTCTTTATTAATTGCATGCCTATGAAAATAATAAATACTTTTAGGACTACAGATTGTCTGAGTACTATTTATCCCACATGTTGGGATATAAAACAATCTCTTCTTTATAAATTTTCCTTCCTGACTTGTCCAAGTTCTGGTATACTTTTGGGGAGCATGAATAAATTAATGAAAATAATCTATAATTTCACCTTAAATTTCCTCTTTGAGACTGGGTTTTTTTAGAAGAATATTTCTTTGTTTCCAAATGGTAGATTTGCTTTGATCATTTTTTTGTTGTTGTTGAGGATTTCTTGGTTTATTATGTGTAAAAAAAGACAGGCTTTATAATTTATTTCTTTTAAAATACCCTATAGACTTAATCCTTGTTTTGTTACTCTTTTCAGATAAGAAGCCAATCAGAGCAGGGCCAGGGAGGGAGGACTATTTTCTAGAGTGCTCAGAGAGGGCCAGATTTGGAACACGCATTATTTCTCATGTGGCTTATAGAGAGAGGCCTGTTTGGTCATGTGCTCTAAGCCCAATAATGTAATGCTCTCAGTACTGTTGGTGTCACCTGCAGATATCTCTACTCTGAGGCCTCCCCATGAGCCCATCTGACCTTCTGGGCAGCTGAGGCATCTTCACCTGAGAGGCAAATGTCTCCCCACTTAGATGACATGAACCAGCAGGCTCTTGCCTAGACTCCAGCAGGCAGCCATAGGGTAGAGATGGCCCAGTAGGGAGGTGGATGAAGGGATACATGAGCATCTCCTGCTATCTTCATTCTAGAGCAATTTAAATGGGGAATTTTCTCCTTTGGTGTACATCCTGGTTGAACAGCTTCTCCTCCTCTTCCTTCCCCTCTTTCACCTCCTCCCCTTCCTCTTCCCCCTCTTCCCCCTCCTCTTCCACTCCCTCCCCCTCCTCTTCTCCCTCCTCCCCCTTCTCCTCCTCTTCATTCCTCTTCTTCTCTTCCTCCTACCCCTCCTCCTCCCCTCCTCCCCCTCCTCTTCCACCTCCTCCCCCTCCTCTTCCCCTTCCTCCCCCTTCTCCTCCTCTTCATCCCCCTCCTTCTCTTCCTCCTCCCCCTCCTCCTCCCCTTCTTCCCCCTCCTCTTCCTCCTCCTCTCCTCCCTCCTTCTTCTTCTCCTCACCCTCCTCCTCTTCCTCCCTCTTTTTCTTCTTTTTCTGACATGCTATCCTGCTTGAATTGACTGGTCGATTTTGTTCTTTTTCTGGCTAATCAGCCTGCCTGGGTTACACTTAAATGCTGTGTCACATTGAGTCACATGTTGAACCCTCCTAGGTTTCAGTGTCCCCATCTCCACTTTTCCAGTTGTGAGAAGTAGTAATGATATTTGCCATGTGTCTAGCAAGGTTCATAATGGGCAGTTGCTGTTGTGATTATTATTATTAATTACTTAGTCATTGCTTTGGAAGTCTGCCCCGGTTGAACTGTCTCTGTAATTGAGCTAACCCTAATAATAAAGGATCCATACCTCCTCTTGCCCTTGGAAATGCTGTCTAACATTCCAGACTAAATGTGTTGATATGTGGAAAGGGAACCATCTGACCTTATCCTGGCTGCTGGCTCCAGTTCCTTGACAAAAATCAAACAAAGCAATGTCCCCTCCCCAAAAGAAAAGAAAACCTGTCAGGAAAATTCTCTATAGAGGTTATTTGGAAATACAATGCCACAAACAGTATCATAAAATGGATATTATTTAAATTCTGGCTTGGCCAGTATTAGAGTTGCAGTTATTTTAGCAATTTCAGCAGACCCAAGAGTGCAAATAGTTGTAATTAAAGGCTTCCAGTAACCACCCTGTCAAGTCCTTGTGTGTATCACATTTGGCACATGTTTCAAAGCTGAGAGCAATATTAAATAGACCATCTGTTGGTTTTCATTAGGTTTTCTCTCATCAACAGCACTTTAAATATAACTGAACTCATTTAAAAAAAAATCCCTGACATCTGTGCTTTCATTTGGAACGTTGATCAATATTAATAACAATTCTACTTCACCTGAATTTATTATTAATGAAAAGTTAAATAAAGCATAAATATAAATGTTTGTCCTACAATACTTTTAATAGTACTTAGCCACACAAAGCCAGAGAAAGCACCCTGTCTTATGAGTAGAAGTGATGAAAATGCCTGGATATGAGTATTCCACTGAATCCCACTGGTGACCAGCACACCTGAAGCATCTGGGCTTGAAAATTTCTCTCCAGAAAGCCTTTCCCTGCAAATTTTACCTGGCAAACTTCTACTATCCTTCAAGAACTGTCTTAGGCATGACCTCCTCTTGGAAGACTTCCTTGTTTTTAACAGTGTTGACTTACCCTTTCCTTTCTCCTCCTCCAGTCCTTGAACAAAAGAATTTGATCAAATTTCACTTTCTTTCATGTTTGTCTCCCCAGGAAGAGCAGAATCATGCCTAACATTAAACCTTGTGCATAGTAGGTGCTCAGTTGAAACTTACTGAATGAAGAAATTAATGAAGGAACAAATGAAATGCACCTCTAGTAGACATGGGAGAGAAAATGTAACTGAGCTCAACAGTTAGTGAAGACTTCCCCAGCGCACAAACAAGGAGCATGGCAAAGGTAGAAAGGTTTATAGAATGAGCACAAATATTAACTCTCAACTGAAGAGTCTGCCTTCTTTCTTGTTTCTGTTCCTCTGTCTTGCCCCGCAGCCCTAGACCAATGTGTCTTGGCTGTCACATTGTTCCTCTTTGAGGAGCTCAGGGACATTTTGATTCAATGGAGAGTTTTGAGTCCAGATGACTGACCTGTATCAGCATGCTTATGCTAGTGTATAAACTCCTCCCATGGATTATCAGCCACTTGAGGGCAGGGATTGGGTGTAATTCAGCTCTGGACTTGCACAGTGTCTGCTTCAAGAAAATGTTGCAAAACTGATTTGAACACAGCAGAGATAGCTACCTGAGTTCAGGTATGTTTGATAGGCCCAGTAAGTTCTCCTCATTTACTCATTCATGGTTTCCTTATATAGATTTTATGACTATGTAAGATTTTAAAAATTATTATTCAGGTATTGCAAGGCCTACAGATGAAGAGATGATAGTCATTGAAAAGATAATTTCTTACCTACAGTTCCCAGGAGGAGAGGGTGTGCTGCACCAGCAGGGCCACACAGTGAAGCACCAGGGTTAGCCGGGAGGGAGAGGGAGGGAGGGGGAAACATGGGTAGGAGCCTTTATCATGGTTCCTGCAGGAAAGTATGGGTGAGGCAGGGTAAATAGGTTTAGTATTAGATGGTTTGAACAATTTCGACAGCCTCTGGGGTGCTGGTACCTTGGTATCTGGCTCCAGGGTGAAAAGGTGGGCAGGTGGATGGCAACCCAGAGTGAGAGCTCAATAAATGAGGTATTTGGGGTGTGGCCTCTGGACCTGTTGGTTTGTGTATGGAAGTCACACCCACAGGTTAGTCATTTGCTGTCTCTAGTAGGGGCAGTCTCCTCAGGGTAAGGCTCCAGATGCCAAAACATCTGAATCAAAAGACAGCCGAATACATTCATCCATTTGTTCAATAAGCATTTCCTGAATGACTGCTACCACCACGCCATTGTGTTGGGGGCTCAATGTTGAGTAAGTCATAGGCCCTCCCCTTGAGGAGTTCATAGTCAAGCGAGGAGAACGGCTGGGGAGATAGCCACCATACAGAATGATTGAGCTGTGACAAAGAACAGAATAGGGTCACCCAAAGTGGACTAGGGGTTAAAAGCAGTGAAGCTTCCTAGAGGAACTGAGCTGAATGTTACAAGTAAGGTTTTGCCAAGCAGGGTGGGGTGGAAGGCAGTAGAGTCAGAAGTCATCCAAAAGCAAGCATGCCTTAATATCTTAAGGTTTCCTTAAGGACCAGGTGAATGTCTTCACTGGGGCAGCTGCTGGGAGTAGAGACTGTAAGGGAAGGCCCTTCACATGAGAGGCTGCCTTTTTTCTTACCCAGGTCTGGTTGATTTGCAAGCTGTCATGAAAAGGTGCATGTCAGGGGACTTCAGCAACAGCGTGTATTCATCTAGTGCTTTCTTTATGCTTCATGCTTATTTTCTTGTGTGCTTCTTACAAGCAACTTGTGAATCGGGAGGAGTACATCTCATATATGTATACTTCTGTACTGTATTTCATTATAATTTCATGTTTAAGAAGACGCATATACAACTATGTGTGGGCTCCTTGATGGAGCTAATGAACTTTGTCGTTTTCTTCATCTATTAAATCTCAGACTTGTCACATAGTCAATTTCAATTGGCTATAAATACTCCCATCTATGAAGATGGAGAGAGAGAAGGAAGATGGGCCGTTGGGGGATGGAGGGTCAGGGAAAGGAAGTGGGGATGTGGGCATTGGTTCTTCCTAACTTTGCTTTGGCTCCAGAACCCTTCCATAGCATTACATCTCATCAAGCTGAGAGTGTCTGCTATGCAAAAGCTCTCTGTTATTTATATGGAAGCTCCTCACTAAGACAATGGGGGGAGGATAATATTTAAAGAGCATTTTGTGGTTACAAAATAAAATGACATATGCAACATACTTAGGAAAGTGTCTGGCACTTAATAGCTGCATGATAAAATGGTAATTGCTATTATTTCATTATTATCAATATTGTCCTTACTATCTTTTCATATATGGACACCTACTACGTATACAAAAGTCAATTTGCTCATTTTCTGGAGGAGATGAATAGGCACTGTAAAGATGCAGTACAAAAACAAAGAATCTGTAATCAAGATGCAGGATTTAAGGCTTAGATTTTGAAGGTTTGTTTAATGATGGGACATGACGTTTGATACAAGGTAAATCAGGGCATGTGTAATAAGTGACAGGAGATGGAGAAGAATACAGCTTATAGCTGAGTGGTTAGGGAAGACCTGGTGCCTTTAGTATATACCCTGACTTGCTTCAAATCCTTTGTAGAAAAAGATGCAAAGGAAGGAAAAGAAAACACACAGGTTCTAAATAAAATTCGGATTGTTTCATATGAGAGATACTGTTTGTGTAAAGAAGGTGAAAAATAAAGATACTGGTGGAATGTAGGTCCAGACAGGGAAGGCTAAGAAGTGTGTTGTGAGGCCTCTGGACTTTGTCCTGAATGTCCAACCACAAGAGGTCACAGCAGGAACACTGAGTTACCCACCACCCACGGGTTAGCCTTTTGAACGAGTTAACAATGCTCAAAATAGAGCAAAGAGATATGTCTGATTTGGTAATGGGTATTAATCGGAAAATTGGAAACAAAATAGTTTTCCTTTAAGGTCACATGTATTAATTGTTAACACAGCCTTTCTTTAGTTTAGGGTGCAAGTGTTGATTTGCTACTTACTTGGTGTCTCAAGTAGTGCCCTTCCACATTTGACGTGTTTTTCAGTAAGATTTAAAAATGGTTCTTTGGCATGTTAATAAGGCAACAGAGACACCCCCTAGTGTCAATGTGAAATTCTCTGATGGAACCCAGCACCGATAAAAGGTAGTGCCTAAATGTTTTTGTGAACTTTCTACAACTGGGCACACAATCACAAATACAGTAACCACTTTATAAAAGTTATGTGCTGCCTAATAAACCTTCTTCTTTTTTGATGGAGAAATTGAGTTAAAGAAAAAACTATTGACAGAACACATAAAGTTATTTTAGTGGCATCCACCATGTCTTTTGGGGTTATGTTAGTTTGATTGTGTTCTTATAACACCAGGGCTGGATTAACTTTGATGACACATATTTTCAATTGAGGACAATAAAATCATATCCTAGTTTGCCTTGTATTAGTTATTCAGATAATTGGGATAAAAAGATTTTTGGGCTCTACTTTCCCTGGGTGATAGTTAACCTCTCACTTTACTTTGAACATGGAAAAGGGGATTTCCTGAGATCCTAAACTGAGTACCGTCACAAGTGTGGGATTGTGTAGAATGGTGGTGTTTGGGTCTGCTGGTGGGTCTGTTTACATAGGGTTTCAAGAGCTTCAAAGAAGAACAACTAACTTGCTGCTTAGAGGCTGGATACAGAGTTGAGTCTTGGGACGAACATCCCCAAGCCCTAAGGAGTAAACTGGGCACTCTTAAATCAGTGATTCTGAAGCAGGTATACACATCAGCCTCAAATGGGGAGTATTTTAAAGTACAGATTTCTGGATTCCAGATCCTAAAATATTCTGATTCTGTAGGTCTGGAGGTCGGGGAAGTGATACTCTTCTAAGAGGATGCCACGAGCATGTCTTCTATGGAGTTCTAGTTGCTAATGACTCTAACTGCACCTCTCAGGGAAGGACTAAATGCAGAAGGTAGTTTCCTGGAGGGAGGGGAGAGTAAGGGCTCATGAACTTGTGAGAGGTGTATGTACAAGTCCCCACTCATGACCCTCTGCGTTGCCTTCAGGCCCTGCTCCCTCTGAAACATGTCAGAGTCCTAGAAATATCTCTCAAAAGCCAGTAGGGAATCATGCTTTCTGCAGTTCCCCAGACGTGGCAGGAGAGATTTGGCGAGTCCAGTATCTCACCCTAGAGGAGAACCTTTGTTTGGTTCTTAGAGCCAATGGAACAGGTGTGGGAGGGTTGAATTTCTAAGGGTGTGGCCTGTGGGGGTGAGCTGTGGCCACTATGTAGAGCTGCTTTCCATTTTCTCAGGCCAGTCCCTTTGCAAATAGCTGCTACCAAGGTATTTCAGTTGGAAGCAAGGGTTAGTCAATAGTCAAAGACATTAAACAAATGCAAATCAAAATGCAAACTTTCACATTAACTTCTTTAACTAAACACTTTAAAAAATCATAACAATAAGAATTCGCATACACTCACATCATTATGTACCAGATACTGAATGTTTGTATTCTTTTTTTTTTTTTTTTGCGGTATACGGGCCTCTCACTGTTGTGGCCTCTCCCATTGCGGAGCACAGGCTCCGGATGTGCAGGCTCAGCGGCCATGGGTCATGGGCCCAGCCGCTCCGCAGCATGTGGGATCTTCCTGGACTGGGGCATGAACCCATGTCCCCTGCATCGGCAGGCGGACTCTAAACCACTGCACCACCAGGGAAGCCTGAATGTTTGTATTCTTTAACCAGTAAATCCAACTCTAGAATCTACCGTAGGAAATAATCTGAAATACAAATATTTATGTACTAAGATATTCTCCAAAATGTTATTCATAACACTGGAATAATGGAAACAGATGTCCTAAATGGTTTGGTAAATTGAGGAGTGCTCTATGAGAAAATACCAAAAACCACTAAAAATATTTATTAAAATATAAGATATGAGAAATTGATCTTGACATACTGAGTAAAGGAAGAAAAAAGCAGAGGGTGAGAAAGCGCTCTAAACTGTAACACACAAACACACACGGACACACACACACATAAACACACAGACACACATGGACACACACATATACACATGGACACACACACAGCCACACACAAACACACATAAACACATGGACACACACACGCACACATGGACACACACACACAGACACATGGACACACACATGCACACCACACACATACACACATGGACACACAGAGATGCACACATGGACACACATGTATGCATGCACACATGGACACATACATACATGGATACACACATGACACACATGGACACACAGACACACACAGACATGCACACAGATACACACACATACTCACATACACAAACATGTGAGGACACACACACATGGACACACACATAACACACGGACACACACACACGCACACAGATAAATGATTGGAAGAAATATGCCAACAAATGCCAAGGGATGACTTTCTTCAAATTTGACATGGTGACATTTTCTCACCCATCGATCTCATCTTGATATAGCCTCAGAGAAGACCATACTTACCCCTCTGTCTGTAGTATGTTCCCAGCGTTCCCCTGATTTTGTTACTGAATTAAGTTGTATGGACTCTGCTTTTTCTGTTCAGGTTTGTGTAGCCAAATAATGAAACCAGTTTTGAGATAGTTTGCAATCTTTGCTCAATGGCCAAAGAATGGAGAAGTGGAGAAGCGGGAACTAAGTTCACAGATCAACTTCTGGGCCACGTGGTGAGAGGGATTTGATTTTAAAGAGTAAAGACAAAGGCTATATCCAATCTCCTGAGATATACCATAATGGAAAAGAATATTAAAAAAAGAATGTATAAATGTGTAAAACTGAGTCACTTTCCTGTACAGCAGAGATTGACACAGCATTGTAAATCAACTATGCTTCAATAGAAAAGAAAAAGAAAAGAAAAGAAAAAAAGACAAAGGGAGGAGGAGTGAAGCTAGTGATGGGGAGGCATATACATTAGTCTACTGGGGAAAGGGCAGGGCTTTTTGAGGGAGTGGGTGCCACCCTCTTTTTATCCTTTTTTTGGTCTTAATTTCCGGTCCTGGCTGCCCGTAAGTGTGTCATTTAATTTGCTAATATAGTGAAATCAGCATATAATGAGACTCAGGTTCTGTTGGAGGTCAGATTCATCACCATCTTGGTCTCAGCTGGTTCCACCTGTTTTTTGTTTGCTTGTTTGTTTGTCTCTCCCTATAGCTTCCTTTCTTTTCTCTGGACCCCATGACTTAAAGATTTATGTTCATTCCTGCTAAAGGTGTGGGTTGGGGGTTTTGAGCAAGGACCTGGTGCAGCAGCTCTGGCAACAATTTTACTCTTCAGAACACTGTTCTTTTCATTTATAAAAAGAAAAGTGCCTGTTTATTTTTTTATATAATAGGTCTCACTTTTGGAAAACTGTGCTTCTTAAGATGAGGAACACCTCTGCTTTACTTACTACCATTTATTTGGGGGCTGGTCCAGGTTGGTCCTGGAGCAGTGGACACTCAGTAAATTAGTATTTTCTATATTACATTAGCTGATAGAGTCTGTACTCTCTATGTATTTCATATGTATTTGTATGTATATAAATACATACATGGATATATAATTTTCCACTCAATTCCACAGTGTCTGATATTTCACATTTGAAATTTACTTCATTGCTTTACTTTTCTTTACAGCTTTTAAAAAAAAAGTACATTCCTCTGATAAACAGTGGAGGGGTAGGGTAATACATGACATAGTTACTTATACCTTAGCAGGAAATATTTTCTCAATAAGTTTCTTTCCTGGTAAATGGTATTAGGCTATTAAAGAAATGACCACTCTGATGATACAAGGAAGGGGTCATACTGGACTTCAAGTTTGCCCTGATGGCCTCAGACACAACTGGGCCCTGCCAAGGGAAGCCAAACAGCCCCAAGAGGTGTGGCCAGAAAGGGAAGATGGAAGGGGTCAAAGCAGATATTTATTTTCTCAACTTTGGTTGGGGGCTAACCCTGTCTGCAGATGTTTGTGACAGCGAAAAAGAAGGGCACATGTTGGAGGTGAGTGGGGAAAGAGATAGAAAGGGACAGAGAGATAAAAAGATAGAGATAGAGATTGTAACAGAGCTCAATTTCATCCTAAAAATTGCTCTGAAATAAATGTATTCCCAGTTGTTATTTCCACTTACCAAAAATATCCAGTCTCACTAACATGCTCATTTATTTTTCTCAAGCTTACTTAAAATTTCTTTCCCATAATTTGGAGTCTGAGTTCGGAAAAGATGTCAATCCAACTTTATGCAACTCAATCCCATGGGAGCATTCTGATTTCCTTATAGAAGCCAAGCACAAAGGGCTCACTTTGAGGTCACATTGGTCTGGCTTCTAGCTTACCTTTTCTTATGGAGACACAAGGGCAAGCACATTGATGTATTTGGATGAATCCCTCCCCTTCTCTCTCTCTCCTTCCCTTCCTTTCTCCCTCCTTCCTCCTCTCTCTGCCTTGTTCTCTTTTCTTTTCCTTCTCAACTCTCAGGTTGGAGCTAAGATTTAGGTCAAAGCAGATGAGCAAAACAGATTGGAGGCATTAACCTGGAGGCTGTCTTTGCCTCTGAAATTAGAATCAACTCTGGGTGTGAATGACTGTTGATCCCTATTTTAAAGGAAGCTACAATTTCTTGAAAATTGGAGGGATATTATGAACATCTGAAACCTGCAGGGAACCCCACTAATTACGTATCCTGGACAAATATTTCTTACAGTAAAATCGACACATACAGAAATACTAATTTTAAGTCTTCCAATGTTGATACTTAATGTCTGTTTTCCTTCTCTAATGAGAGTGCTCATGTGTTAATTAGGCTGGATCGCAGAGATGATTCACCTCTTCCCTGTTAGAAGGCAAGGCATGTTTCCTGCCAAAGAAGCAGGAGAAGTTTACTTTTACCTACTTCCCCCTCCCACCAAAGCCTTCTGGCATTTAGTTGTGAAACATCAATCTCCTCTAACGTTGTATCTCATCTAGTTTCCGCAATAATCTAACAGGCTTTCCTTTCTCCAGTTCTCTTGTTTGCTAGAGACAGTGCTGATTTATGCCTGCTACCCCAGCATAATTATTAAAATTGTTCCCATTTTTGCTCAGACGTGTCTTGGTTTGGATGTTAATTGTATAGTCACCCAGCGTGATTTGAACCATACCCACCTCTCCAAGCTCATCTTTCACTTTACTTCTTTTTGCTTGCTGCACTTTCTCTTGTTCCCTTGGATCATTTCATGTTTTCTGGGGCCTTTTGGTGTATGTTCCTTTAGCCTTGCACACTGTCTTCTTCACCTCCCTATCTCAGCTCTGAAATTCTTCCAAAGCTTTCCTGACCTTACCAACCTAAATCAGGGCTCGTTGTTCAAAGGGCTCTTAGCGTTTATCGGAGCTATCATTCTAGAATCATTTGGCATGATTGTTTCATTAATGTGCATTCCCCCATTAGATTCTGTCAGTCCCAAAATTATATTTTCTCCTTTATAGGAGGAAAACATGTTTTGGAGAGATTAAAAATTTGATGGTGATAACTGAGTGTGTATCTGAACCTCAGTTCCACCTAACTCTGACACCCATGAAGGGAAGAGCTTATGGGATGCTTGTGGTGGGCCTTTCCACTCTTTTCTTTCTTATAGGATCATACTTGGCTGGCATATTTGGGTGATGGCTGGGGATAGAGCAGCAGGGAAAAGCAAATCTTTTTGAAAAGGGTATCTGGAGCAACTGCAAATTGAAGGAGGATTATCTTGGATTACTTGATATATTTTAAGATTTATTTTTCCTCTTTTTAATGTCCTGATTTTGTTTCTATAAAAATATTCATTAGCAATAAAAACATGGATTATATTTATTGTATCACTGGATCATAGTTTGAAGGGACCTTAGGGTTTATGCAAATGAATCAATTATTTTTTAATAGAAGAGGGGAAAAGATGTCAAGAGAAATTACAAAAGTTATCCAGAGTCACACAGCTGCTATCCAGAGGTCCTGTGGAACTGAGTTCAGATCAGTTATCTTGGATTTTTTCACCTGAGGTCTTGCTCATAATAGAACTCTATATACATCCCTGTGACCACAAGTGGGGGTGGGTTGTGAGTGCTATACAGGAGAATCTAACTCTAACTTGGTTATCACAGAAATTGCTGCCCACTTAGGTCAGTATCCTGCACCTCCTCTGCTACTCACTCAACCCTGGATCCATACACATAGAAAGAAGTGAAAGAATTATCTCAGACAGCACACAGGAAGCAATTTGAGACATGATCAGTTATTTTCAAACCAACTCATATGCCACATTCATGCCACCAGCCTGTTACATATAACATGTATTATGAATGAATGCTTGTGCACTGCTCAAATTCATAGGTTGAAGCCAAACCCCTGATGTGATGGTGTTAGAAGGTGGAGACTTCGGGAGGCAATAAGCTTTAAATGAGGTCACGAGAGTGGACACCCCCGTCCCCAGGATGGAATTAGTGTCATTATAAGAAGAGGAAGAGACACCAGAACTCTCTCTCCACCAGATGAGGATACAGCAAGAAGGCAGCCATCTGCAAGCCAGGAAGTGGGCCCTCTCTAGAAACCAACCATGCTGGTACCCTGACCTTGGACTTCCAGCTTCCAGAATTGTAGGAAATAAATGTCTGTTGTTTACACCACCCAGTCTATGGTATTTTGTTATAGCAGCTTGAGGTGACTTAGATAGTATATTTACAGAAGCATTTTAAAAATAATTAAAATGTTAAACATAGTTAAGAAATTGCTGTGATCTCCCAGGGAAGACAGTAGAGAGTTTAGAGGGAAGAAAACATCCCTAAGAGTTAAATAAGCAGGTAGAGAAAACTCTTATTTTACAAAGAAGACACAGATATGACCTGACAATTAAAAATATATCTGTAGATAGGTACCTGTTAATAAATGGGCTGAGCTATGCAGCCCCATTTGTATTTCCTTTAGAAGTCTTTAGCAGGAAGTGCTAAAGGTGAACTTGACAAGGACTCTGTCTTGCAATAGCTTCAGTTTCTCTTTGGTATTAAAAATAATTTCCAATCAATATTTTCAAGTTCTGTAAAGCCTTAAGATTGGTTGGCTGGAAAATTCACAGTTTTGAGTGATGTCACTATGCGTCCCTTATTACCTGGGGAATCTCTTTATTCTTTTTATCGTTCTTCTGTTGGTGACATACATATCCTAACCCCTTTCTAATGGACCCTTGAAGAGGAAAACTTTTTTTTAATCCTTTAGATACATTTTGTGTATTCATTTATGTTATTATTATTTTTTTTTACATCTTTATTGGAGTATAACTGCTTTACAATGTTGTGTTAGTTTCTGCTGAAGAGGAGAACTTCTGGTGCTGGAAATGAGAAGAAAGATTTGCCCTGATGGACAAAACCTAGAGAGGAAGGAGAAAGTGAGGGAATCATATGGGGCTTTAATCACATGGACTCTCTGAGAAGTCTCATGTCCAGCAAAGTCTGTTTCCTGTTCCTCCTCAGAACCTGGTTAATCTACATTTCCCAGTTTCCTTTACAGTGAGGGGAAGCCCTGTGACTGAATTCTGACCAGTGGGATATGGGGAGATATGAGGTATGTTATTTCTATACTATAAAATCTTGCATGCAACTTTCTGTATTCCATTTGCTGGTGATGTAGTCAAATTGATTGTATACCTTGACCAAATCCACAACTCAATATCCCAATTTCCTCTCAATTTGCCTGTATGGAGAGTTGGAAGTGCTGGTCACCTCCTCTTACACCTGGTTTTAATCATTCTTACTCCCAACCCTGGATTCTGCTGTTAGTAGAAGTATAAACTGATGCAATATTGTGGGACCATTCTTTATGGGCTTCTTGCATTTCTGTAACTTTTGTAAGCAGAGGCATTGATGGCTTCTGTTTCAGACAATTTCTTCAAGGATGCTTATAGAGCAAACTTGGAAAATGGGGAGAGGCCAGATTAGTTTACTGTCTGAGATAATAAAGATATTATCTCTTTTCAGCTCAAAGACTGAGCAGGTTTGTTGTGAACTTTTTAAAAGTTTGGGGGTTTCCTAAGCTCAAGGTTCCGCTGCATACATAGAATTTACCTGGGCCACTCTGCATTGCCCCTGTGGGCTTTGTTGGAGAGGGGGGTCAGGGGAACCAACTTGAACATGAAGCCCATGCTGCCTGTTGTGATGTGATCAATAGGTCCTTTGTCTCTGACTCAAAAGTCTCATGTCTTCTTCCAGCATCTATGAAACTGTGGCAGGATGACCTGTTATTAGGGTAAAATCTCAGACTCTTCACAGTTCTTGACAGCATTTGTTGATAGTAATTTGAATGTATCTATGAATTTAAAATCCTTTGATATTACAGTTTCATCCTTAGAAATCTATCCTGCAGAAAAACTTGTATTCAAATACAAAGCTGTCTATTTCAAGGGAGAGTCTGATAGTGAGAAATTTAAAAGAAACTGAACATTTATCAGTAGGAACATACTTTCATGATAGGCATCCATATTCTTTTCTTTTTTTTTAGGTTTTTTTTTTGATATGGATCATTTATAAGTCTTTATTGAATTTGTTACAATATTGCTTCTATTTTATGTTTTGGTTTTTTGGCCACAAGGCATGTGGGATCCTAGCTCTCCAACCAGGGATAAAACCACACCCCCTGCATTGGAAGGCAAGGTCTTAACCACTGGACCACCAGGGGAGTCCCTAGGGATCCATATTCTGACAACAATTCAGCAACTAGAAAACAGGGAGCTCTTTATGTGCTGACAGAGGACTTTTTCCATGATTCATCTTTTTATGGGAGAAAGCAAGTTATTCCATGATAATATGAATTATGAACTCATTTTCTATCCATCTATTCACTTACCAAACATTTATTGAGCACCTACTATGTGCCAGGATACATGATAATATAATCATAGGCAACATTAACACCGCGCCTACTTTCACATTGTGGGGAAACCAGAGAGTAAACAATAATAAAAACAAAAAATAAGGCAATTACATGGCTGTGAAAATGATATTCAAATAATAGAAAGCCAGGGAGGCTGCTTTAGATGAGGTGGAAGTGGAAATCTGCAGTTTCAGAGAGGGGTCTGGCGAGGTAGCATTTAAGATGATACCACAGCTTTGGGAATAAGCTAGCCAAGCAGGGATTGGGGGAACATTTGAGTCAGAGACTCAGAGAAGGAAAAGGTTTCTTATCTTTGAGGATGAGAAAGGAACCCACGATGACCAGATGTTACCGTTCGTGAGGGAGGATGGTGATGTTGAGGCTCATGATAATGTATTTGGAAGGAGCCAAAAACCATGTTAGGTCAGTGATAGGATCTGGTTTTCTTATTTAGATAATCATCCTGACTGCTGTCTGGAAAACAGACTTTAAGATATTCTCTCTTTCTGTCTATATATGTGTATGTATATATGCACATATACACCCATATATGTGTACACACATACACATATACATGCTTATATGCATACATACTTATAAACATACATGTCTATATTTTATGTAGAAGTGACAGCTTATGGTTTTGGGGGGAGAATTTTGCTACTTATTTTTTTATATAAAATATAAGGAAGCACATTCTGAATGTTACTAGGAAAAGATGGGAAAGGCCAGAATTTCTGGAGCCCGGTTATATATAAGAACAAGATTGAATTTTCCTCCCACAGATATTATTAAAATCTTTAAAAATTTTTGAGCCTACTTTCAGACAGAGAAAGTGAAATATTGTATGATATCTCTTACATGCATAATCTAAATTTAGAAAGATACAAATGAACTTATTTACAAAACAGAAACAGACTCACAGGCTTAGAGAATGAATTGAAGGTTATGGGGAGGGGGAAGGGGGATGGATAGTTAGGGAGTTTGGGATTGACATGTATACCTTATTATGTTTAAAATGGATAACTAACAAGGATCTACGGTATAGAACAGGGAACTCTACTCAATATTATGCAACAAACTAAATGGGAAAAGAATTTGAAAAAGAATAGATACATGTATATGTATAAATGAATCAGTTTGCTATACACCTGAAACTAACACAATGTTGTTAATCAACTATACTCTAATATAAAATAAAAAAAAACTTTTTTTAAAAAATTAAAAAAAATTTGACCTATTTATTTGTTTCTTTATCGCCAGAGATGATATTAGCATTGCTTAGAAAATAATTGTCTGTGTATATGCATGTACATGTTAACAAACATCCATTGGTTTCTAGCATATGAATATTAACTGCCATCTCTAAAAAGAGATCGAAGGAGGAAAAAGGAGCCACAAAGAATGTAGTCACGCAATCTTGTTTTGGAGGAGTTAATAATTTGGAAACTTGACCAAAATGACCTGGTCAGGGAAACATTTATGAGATCTGATAAACTCTGCCAAAGATGTTATTAAGGGAAAGATCCTTTACAGTTGAAGGATTTTAAAGGTTGCAAAATAGAAATTCAATGTTTTTCCTACTGTCAGTAAACAAATAAATCAATATATATCTTCTTTCATAAATACATAATTCTAGCAATTCATTGTTATGGCCATTTCTCACTAAGCCATCTTTCAATTTGATAACAAAACTATAATGGAACAAAACTTCCTTATTGATGCTGAGATCTCATTTAAGCATCTACAGGTTCCCTATTTAGAATGAACCTTGTTCTTTTTTTTTTTCCTTTGCGGTATGCGGGCCTCTCACTGTTGCGGCCTCTCCCGTTGCGGAGCACAGGCTCCGGACGCGCCCGTTCAGCGGTCATGGCTCGCGGACCCAGCCGCTCCGTGGCACGTGGGATCCTCCCAGACCGGGGCACGAACCCGAGTCCCCTGCATCGGCCACAACCACTGCACCAACAGGGAAGCCCCGAACCTTGTTCTTGATCCAAATTCTGCAAGGCTATGAGAGCTATCCTAGGAGAAGTCTCATTAAACTATTTACTGAAATTTTATTAACACAAACTGTCATAGACACAGCCACTCCCACTCTCACTCTCACTCTGAGTTAGTGACTCACATACGGGAGAAAATGTCATATTCTTCTTTTTAAGCAATGGAATTAAAAAAAACACTAATTAATATGGAAGTAAATTGGCTAATCACCAACGCTTGAATATATACAGCCAATGTTGGGAGCTTTTGGCCAGCCCGATGATAAGGACAGATAACTCTAGGAGATGTCACTGGTTTTGGACTTTCTTCTGATGCTGAAGGTGGGGCTAATTATATTGAGAATTGGCAGAAATAATTGTCAGAGCCTTGGAATTTATTGATGGATTCATTATAAAAAACTACTGAACATCTATGTTCCATGCACTGTACAGAATGAGTGAAATATGTTCTTGACTCTTTTCTGGTGTCTAGTCATCTTTCATTTGGTTTTTCCGCCATGTTAGATATGCCACACTTACTTTTTCAAAGTTTTTCGGTCCTCAAAAAGTACCATGAAATTATATCTCCCTCCAAGGGTTCTATTTGACTTTTGCTTGGTCGTTTGGAATTCATGGAAATTGTTGTTGCATTTGAATAGCATATTTCCTATTGTTTTAGGCAGAGTGATTTATAACAGTGCATGGGAAGGTTTGATTTTTGACATGCTTAACACTGATTAATTAGGTGAAATATTTCTCAATCACAGGTTTCTGACCAAGATTCTTCTGAAGTGAAACCCAAGTTCTCTCTGGGGAGACTAGAGAGGAAGGAGCAGGTGAATTAAATAGTGCTGCCCTCAGACTAGAAAAGTTTCTACCCACATCTTGGCTGTAGCACCTATACCTTATTTTGCCTTAGTGCATATCTGGTCCACATTTTTGTCAGTTAATTCCTGATTCTCCCTGGATTGTTGGAGCAGGTTAACAACTTTGCTTACTTTTCCAGGGAAGGAAGAAAACTATGGCTCTTTCCCTTAAAGCTTTTACTGGTTCTCCTCCCTCCCTGCCTCAGTGTGGCTCAGAATAGCCCACGGTAATTTTGTCAACCTTCTTGGAGGGGATACATAGTTCCTGGATTCTCTTGAACAAAGTCAAGGATGTTCCCTGAATTCATGCATCAGAAATCACTTATTTTAAGAGCTGCAGGTAGATCCTCCTGCATGAGGTCTAAAAAGCCCTGTGATATCATAAAAACTTCCCCTTTTCTTGTTTTCCACTACTGATGCTAGAAGGTTAGCCTTTTTTGTTTTAATTTTTTACTGGAGTATAGTTGATTTACAATGTTGTATTAGTTTCAGATATACAGTTTCAGCTGTTTATATATATATACATATATATATATGTATATATGTAAAACAGATTCACTTCATACACACACACACACACACACGCACACATATATATATATATATATATATATATATATATCCATTCTTTTTCAGATTCTTTTCCTTTATAAGGTATTACAGAATACTGAGTAGAGTTCCCTGTGCTATACAGTAAATCCTTGTTAGTTATCTATTTTATGTAGAGTAGTGTGTATCTGTTAATCCCAATCTCCTAATTTATCACTTCCCCCCACATTTCTCCTTTGGTAACCATAAGTTTGATTTTGAGATCTGTGAGTCTGTTTCTATTTTGTAAAAACGTTCATTTGTATCATTTTTATTAGATTCCACATATATGTGATATCATATGATATTTATCTTTGTATGGTTGAGTAATTTTCCATTGTGTCTACATTCTACATCTTCTATATCCATTCATCTGTTAATGGACATTTAGGTTTCATTTAGGTCCTGGTTATTGTAAATAGTGCAGCAATGAACTTTGCAGTGCATGTATCTTTTCGAATTATGGTTTTCTCCGAATATATGCCCAGGAGTGGGATTGATGGATCATATGGTAGTTCTATCCTTCCTGACACATAACTATCTTCTTCATGACCTCCTCAACTCAAAGACAAGATTGGTCTGGCCTTTGCCTTGAACAGCTCCAGAAGTCTCATATTCACATAGGTTCCTGTGGCAACTTCAGTGCAATTTTTTATAAAGGCAACACATCTTAAACTTTTGAGTGTTTTGGGATCACCTAGGGTGCCTATTAAGAATTGCAGACTTGGAATCATTGCCATGAGAGATCATGACTCTGTAAATCTGTGATATGCCCCCTAAAGCTGATCTAGGAATAATGGTCATTACAGTGCAAGTGGTGTTGAGTTCATGCTTTGAGGAAGATTGCACTGTGATGACAAACACTGGCTTGTGAATTGACAAACATGGTTGAATTTCTAGCCCTACAACTTAGCAAGAGCATGACTTTGGATATGTTAATTTACTAACCAAAATTTGTAATCTAGCTCATACCTCTCATTGGTTTTTAATGTTATTTAATTTCACCAAGCCCATAATGACACATAGTATAGATACAAGGATAAGGTCATTCTAGGGAAACTTATAAGTGAAGGTCAACCAGAAAAGGTACATAGTTACTCAGATTGCCTGGTTTTCTGCAGAGGTGTATGCCATGGGTGGTGCTTGCTGGACCTACCGTGGCTGTGTTCCAGGGAAGGGACCTTGCAGTCTGTTTCTCTCCCTTTAATGGTATGAGCACCAGAAAGACCTTGACAGTGGGTGGCACGATGCTTTTTGAGTTCACCTGGTATTGTACATAATTATAATGTAATAACAAGCTTAAATGCCACTGTTTAGGGGAGTGATGGGAAATGTCACCTGCTTAGTACCTGAGACCTAGGGTACACCTGTAGGAAAATGCAGCTTCTCCTTCTTGGCGAGGGTAGTTGTTTCTGGTTCCCTCTAATGCATTTCTGGGCAATTCAGAGAGAGTTCCCAGGGAACTTTTCAGATAGATGCCACAATATCTCATAGGGCTTCTGTGAACATTGGATGGGATAATATATGATGAAAAGACTTAATTCAGTTCTGATCCAGTGTAAAAATTCTTTATACTTTTTCCCTTTCATGCATCCTACAGGGCCCAGGACACTTAGAAACTGCATGTTTTATACTCTTTTGTTCCAAATTGGCTAATATTTTATATTACAATTGTTGTTGATGCTTTTGTTATTATTAATCCCATTAATCTGAGTTGAATACATTTTTTTAATTTTAAAAATGTATTTATATTTTCTGCCTGTATTACTTCTTCTGGGGTGACCTGAGGTGGATAAATTTGCTTTTCACTGTTGGCTGAAGAATTCCTTTAATTTGCTCTAAACTACCTCTCTCGAACTTTAAGGGGGTGCTCATCATATTCTGGGATTTGGTGTTCACTTTTCCTATGTGAGTTATAGTTTTGTTTTTTTTTTAACATCTTTATTGGAGTATGATTGCTTTACAATGGCATGTTAGTTTCTGCTTTATAACAAAGTGAATCAGTTATACATATGCATACATTCCCATATCTCTGTCCTCTTGCGTCTCCCTCCCTCCCACCCTACCTATCCTACCCCTCAAGGTGGTCACAAACCACCTAGCTGATCTCCCTGTGATATGAGGCTACTTCCTACTAACTATCTATTTTACGTTTGGTAGTGTATATATGTCCATGCCACTGTCTCACTTCGTCCCAGCTTACTCTTCCCCCTCCCCATATCATCAAGTCCATGCTCTAGTAGGTCTGTGTCTTTATTCACATCTTACCTCTAGGTTCTTCATGACTTTTTTTCTCTCAGATTCCATATATATATGTGTTAGCATATGGTATTTGTTTTTCTCTTTCTCGCTTACTTCGTTCTGTATGACAGACTCTAGGTCCATCCACCTCACTACAAATAACACAATTTTGTTTCTTTTTATGGCTGAGTATTATTCCATTGCATATATGTGCCACATCTTCTTTATCCGTTCATCTGTTGATGGATACTTAGGTTGCTTCCATGTCCTGGCTATTGTAAATAGAGCTACAGTGAACATTTTGGTACATGACCCTTTGTGAATTATGCTTTTCTCAGGGTATATGCCCAGTAGTGGGATTGCTGGGTCATACGGTAGTTCTATTTGTAGTTTTCTAAGGAACCTCCATACTGTTCTCCATAGTGGCTGTATCAATTTACATTCCCACCAACAGTGCAAGAGGGTTTCCTTTTCTCCACACCCTCTCCAGCATTTATTGTTTCTAGATCTTTTGATGATGGCCATTCTGACTGGTGTGAGATGATATCTCATTGTAGTTTTTATTTCTCTAATGATTAATGATGTTGAGCATTCTTTCATGTGTTTGTTGGCAATCTGTATATCTTCTTTGGAGAAATGTCTATTTAGGTCTTCTGTCCATTTTTGGATTGGTTACTTTGTTTCTTTTTTATTGAGCTGCATGAGCTGCTTATAAATTTTGGAGATTAATCCTTTGTCAGTTGCTTCATTTGCAAATATTTTCTCCCACTCTGAGTGTTCTCTTTTGGTATTGTTTATGGTTTCCTTTGATTTGCAAAAGATTTTAAGTTTCATTATGTCCCATTTGTTTATTTTTGTTTTTATTTCCATTTCTCTAAGAGGTGGGTCAAAAAGGATCTTGCTGTGATTTATGTCATAGAGTGTCCTGTCTATGTTTTCCTCTAAGAGTTTGATAGTTTCTGGCCTTACATTTATGTCTTTAATCGATTTTGAGCTTATTTTTGTGTATGGTGTTACGGAGTATTCTAATTTCATACTTTTACATATACCTGTCTAGTATTCCCAGCACCACTTATTGAAGGGCTGTCTTTTCTCCACTGTATATTCTTGCCTCCTTTATCAAACATAAGGTGACCATATGTGCGTGGGTTTATCTCTGGGCATTCTATCCTGTTCCATTGATCTATATTTCTGTTTTTGTGACAGTACCATACTGTCTTGATTACTGTAGCTTTGTACTATAGTGTGAAGTCAGGGAGCCTGATTACTCCAGCTCTATTTTTCGTTCTCAAGATTGCTTTGGTTATTTTGGATCTTTTGTGTTTCCATACAAATTGTGAATTTTTTTGTTCTAGTTCTGTGAAAAATACCAGTGGTAGTTTGATAGGGATTGCATGGAGAGTCATTTTCACAACGTAGATTCTTCCAACCCAAGAACATGATATATCTCTCCATCTATTTGTATCATCTTTAATTTCTTTCATCAGTGTCTTATAATTTTCTGCATACAGGTTTCTTTTTCTCCTTAGGTAGGTTTATTCCAAGATATTTTATTATTTTTGTTGCAATGGTAAATGGTAGTGTTTTCTTAATTTCATTTTCATATTTTTCATCACTACTGTATAAGAATACCAGAGATTTCTGTGCATTAATTTTGTATCCTGCTACTTTATCAAATTCATTGATTAGCTCTAGTAGTTTTCTGGTAGCATCTTTAGGATTCTCTATGTATAGTATCACATCATCTGCAAACAGTGACAGCTTTACTTCTTCTTTTCTGATTTGGATTCCATTTATTTCTTTTTCTTCTCTGATTGCTGTGGCTAAAACTTTCAAAACTATGTTGAATAAGAGTGGTGAGAGTGGGCAATCTTGTCTTGGTCCTGTTATTAGTGGAAATGGTTTCCTTTTTTCACCATTGAGGATGATATTTGCTGTGGGTTTGTCATATGTGGCTTCAATTATGTTGATGAAAGTTCCCTCTATGCCTACTTTTTGCAGGGTTTTTATCATAAATGGGTGTTGAATTTTGGCAAAAGCTTTCTCTGCATCTATTGAGATGATCATATGGTTTTCCCCTTCAATTTCTTAATATGGTGTATCACTTTGATTGATTTGCATATATTGAAGAATCCTTGCATTCCTGGAATAAACCACACTTGATCATGGTGTATGATCCTCTTAATGTGCTGTTGGATTCTCTTTGCTAGTATTTTGTTGAGGATTTTTGCATCTATGTTCATCAGTGATATTGGCCTGTAGTTTTATTTGTGACATATTTGTCTGGTTTTGGTATCAGGGTGATGGTGGCCTAGTAGAATAAGTTTGGGAGTATTCCTCCCTCTGCTATATTTTGGAAGAGTTTGAGAAGCATAGGTGTTAGTTCTTCTCTAAATGTTTGATAGAACTCGCCTGAGAAGCCATCTGGTCCTGGGCTTTTGTTTGTTGGAAGATTATTAATCACAGTTTCAATTTCAGTGCTTGTGATTGGTCTGTTCATTTTTTCTATTTCTTCCTGGTTCAGTCTCAGCACGTTGTGCATTTCTAAGAATATGTCCATTTCTTCCAGATTGTCCATTTTATTGTCATAGAGCTGCTTGTAGTAATCTCTCATGATCCTCTGTATTTCTGCAGTGTTTGTTGTTACTTCTCCTTTTTCATTTCTAATTCTATTGATTTGAGTATTCTCTCTTTTTTTCTTGATGCATCTGGCTAATGGTTTATCAACTTTATTTATCTTCTCAAAGAACCAGCTTTTAGTTTCATTGATCATTGCTATCATTTCCTTCATTTCTTTTTCATTTATTTCTGATCTGATCTTTATGATTTCTTTCCTTCTGCTAACTTTGGGTGTTTTTTGTTCTTCTTTCTGTAATTGCTTTAGGTGCAAGGTTAGGTTGTTTGAGATGTTTCCTGTTTCTTAAGGTAGGATTGTATTGCTAAACTTCCCTCTTACAACTGCTTTTGCTGCATCCCATAGGTTTTTGTTCATCGTGTCTCCATTGTCATTTGTCTATAGGTATTTTTTTAATTTCCTCTTTGATTCCTTCAGTGATCACTTCGTTATTAAGTAGTGTATTGTTTAGTCTCCATGTTTTTGTATTCTTTACAGATATTTTCCTGTAATTGTTATCTAGACTCATAGCGTTGTGGTTAGAAAAGATACTTGATGTAATTTCAATTTGCTTAAATTTACCAAGGCTAGATTTGTGACCCAAGATATGATCTATCCTGGAGAATGTTCCACGAGCACTTGAGAAAAATATGTATTCTGTTGTTTTTGGATGGAATGTCCTATAAATATCAATTAAGTCCATTTTGTTTAATGTATCACTTAAAGCTTGTGTTTCCTTATTTATTTTCATTTTGGATGATCTGTCCATTGGTGAAAGTGAGGTGTTAAAGTCCCCTACTATGATTGTGTTACTGTCAATTTCCCCTTTTCTGGCTGTTAGCATCTGCCTTATGTACTGAGGTGCTCCTATGTTGGGTGCATAAATATTTACAATTGTTATATCTTCTTGTTGGATTGATCCCTTGATCATTATGTAGTGTCCTTCTTTGTCTCTTCTAATAGTCTTTATTTTAAAGTTTATTTTGTCTGATATGAGAATTGCTACTCCAGCTTTCTTTTGATTTCCATTTGCATGGAATATCATTTTCCATCCCCTCACTTTCAGTCTGTATGTGTCCGTAGGTCTGAAGTGGGTCTCTTGTAGACAGCATATATACGGGTCTTGTTTTTGTATCCATTCAGTCAGTCTGTGTCTTTTGGTGGGAGCATTTACTCCATTTATATTTAAGGTAACTATCGATATGTATGTTCCTATTCCCATTTTCTTAATTGTTTTGGGTTTGTTACTGTAGGTCTTTTCCTTCTCTTGTGTTTCTTGTGTAGAGAAGTTCCTTTAGCATTTGTTGTAAAGCTGGTTTGGTGGTGCTGAACTCTCTCAGCTTTTGCTTGTCTGTAAAGGTTTTAATTTCTGCATCAAATCTGAATGAGATCCTTGCTGGGTAGAGTAATCTCGTTTGTAGGTTTTTCTCCTTCCTAACTTGAAATATGTCCTGCCACTCCGTTATGGTTCGCAGAATTTCTGCTGAAAGATCAGCTCTTAACCTTATGGGGATTCCCTTGTGTGTTATTTGTTGTTTTCCCCTTGTTGCTTATAATATGTTTTCTTTGTATTCAAGTTTTGATAGTTTGATCAATATGTGTCTTGGTGTGTTTCTCCTTGGATTTATCCTGTATTGGACTCTCTGTGCTTCCTGGACTTGATTAACTACTTTCTTTCCCATATAGGGAAGTTTTCAACTATAATCTCTTCAAATATTTTTACAGTCCCTTTCTTTTTCACTTCTTCTTCTGGGACCCCTATAATTTGAATGTTGGTGCATTTCATGTTGTCCCAGAGGTCTCTGAGACTGTCCTCAGATCTTTTCATTCTTTTTTCTTTATTCTGCTCTGCAGTAGTTATTTCCAGTATTTTATCTTCCTGGTCACTCATCCGTTCTTCTGCCTCAGTTATTCTGCTATTGATCCCTTCTTGAGTATTTTTAATTTCATTTATTGTGTTGTTCATCATTGCTTGTTTCCTCTTTAGTTCCTCTAGGTCCTCGTTAAATGATTCTTGCATTTTCTCTATTCTATTTCCAAGATTTTCCATCATCTTTAGTATCGTTATTCTGATTTATTTTTCATGTAGACTGCCTAGTTCCTCTTTATTTTTTAGGTTTGGTGGGTTTTTTCCTTGCTCCTTCATCTGGTGTATGTTTTTCTGTATTCTCATTTTGCTTATCTGTGTTTGGGGTCTCGTTTACACAGGCTGCCAGTTCATAGTTCCCGTTATTTTGGTGTCTGTCCCCAGTGGCTAAGGTGGGTTCACTGGGTTGTGTAAGTTTCCTGGTGGGGAGAATAGTGCCTGTGTTCTGGTGGATGAGGCTGGATCTTGTCTTTCTGGTGGGCAGGTCCACATTTGGTGGTGTGTTTTGGGGTGTCTGTGGCCTTTTTATGATTTTAGGTAGCCTCTCTGCTAATGGGTGAGGTTGTGTTCCTGTCTTGCTAGTTGTTTGGCATAGTGTGTCCAGCACTGTAGCTTGCTGGTCATTGAGTGAAGCTGGGTGTTGGTGTTGAGATGGAGATTTCTGGGAGATTTTCACCATTTGATATTACGTGGAGCTGGGAGGTCTCTTGTGGACCAGTGTTCTGAAGTTTTCTCTCCCACCTCAGTGATACAGCCCTAACCCCTGGCTGGAGCACCAAGAGACTGTCCTCTTCATGGCTCAGAATAAAAGGGAGAAAAAATAGTAAGAAATAAATAAAGAAAGAAAGAAGGAGGATAAAATAATATAAAATTTAAAAAGTTATTAAAAATATTTATTAAGAAAAAAATTTTAAAAGTAAGAAAACAAACAAACAAAAAACAAACTGACAGAACCCTAGCACAAATGATGAAAGCAAAGCTATACAGACAAAATTTCACACAGAAGCATACACACACACACTCACAAAAAGAGGAAAAGGGGAAAAGATAATCTATCTTGCTCCCAAAGTCCACCTCCTCAATTTGGGATGATTCATTGTCTATTCAGATATTCCACAGATGCAGTGTATATCAAGTTGAATGTGGAGGTTTAATCCGCTGCTCCTGAGGCTGCTGGGAGAGATTTCCCTTTCTCTTCTTTGTTCTCACAGCTGCCGGGTCTCAGCTTTGGATTTGTCCCCACCTCTGCATGTAGGTCGCCGGAGGGTGTCTGTTCTTTGCTCAAACATGACGGGGTTAAAGTAGCCGCTGATTTGGGGGCTCTGGCTCACTCAAGCAGGGGGGAGGGAGGGTTACGGATGCAGGGCGAACCTGCAGTGGCAGAGGCCAGTGGGATGTTGCACTAGCCTGAGGCGCTTCGTGTGTTCTCCCAGGGAAGTTGTCCCTGGATCACTGGACCCTGACAATGACGGGCTGCACAGTCTCCCTGGAAGGGGGGTGGTGTGGATAGTAACCTGTGCTTGCACACAGGCTTCTTGGTGGTGGCAGCAGCATCCTTAGCGTGTCATGCCCGTCTCTGGGGTCCGCACTGTTAGCCGCAGCTGGCGCCTGTCTCTGGAGCTCCTTTAAGCAGTGCGTTTAATCCCCTCTCCTCGCACACTAGGAAACAAAGAGGCAAGAATAAGTCGCTTGCCTCTTCGGCAGGTCCAGACATTTTCCCGGACTCCCTCCCGGCTAGCTGTGGCGTACCAGCCCCTTCAGGCTGTGTTCACGCCACCAACCCCAGTCCTCTCCCTGGGATCCGACCGAAGCCCCAGCCTCAGCTCCCAGCCCCGCCCGCCCCGGCGGGTGAGCAGACAAGCCTCTTGGGCTGGTGAGTGTTGGTTGGCACCCATCCTCTGTGTTGGAATCTCTCTGCTTTGCCCTCCGAACCCCTGTGGCTGCGCTCTCCTCTGCAACACTGAAGCTTCCCCCACCACCACCTGCAGTCTCCGCCCGCGAAGGTGCTTTCTAGTATGTGGAAACCTTTCCTCCTTCACAGCTCCCTCCCACTGGTGCAGGTCCCGTCCCTATTTTTTTTGTCTCTCTTTATTCTTTTGCCCTACCCAGGTATGTGGGGAGTTTCTTGCCTTTTGGGATGTCTGACGTCTTCTGTCAGCATTCAGTAAGTGTTCTGTAGGAGTTGTTCCACGTGTAGTTGTATTTCTGATGTATCTGTGGAGAGGAAGGTGATCTCCACATCCTACTCTTCCGCCATCTTCTCCTGAATCCCCTGAAAACTTTTTGTAGTTTCTGTTTTTCTTCTCCTGAGGGAAGTTCCGTCTAAGCAAGAAAATTGTTTTTCTCCTCTGAAGCCTAGGATGAAGTCCATTATAATTCTAACCATCTGCCATAGAGTTTTCCACATTCAAATTGTTAGAGCATTGTATGAGTAGCTGAATTGCTAAACTGCATTTCTAGGGAATAAAAGGACTGAAATTCACAGAATTTGATTATTTAAAATATTGCTATCTGAGGGACTTGCTGCGAAATTGTTTTAATATAATCACATACTTCCATTAATATGTGCAAACCTTTATACATGGGGCTTTGTGAGTTCACACGGAATTACACATAATAAATAATGTTAATGCATACAATTCAAATTATTGTAAGCTCAAATTTCAACAATATTGTAAACTATTATATACACACATATGAATGTACTCTATATCTGCTGAGATAGGGAATGTGTAACTTTGCCAGAGTACAACTTTGTACAGATTATTAAATAAAGCTCTATATATCTTATTTTCTTTAAAAACCCCAGCAAATGTTATGTACTCTCTCTCTCAACATCTATCTATCTATTTTATACATAGCACAATGCCTCCCATAAATGGAAACCCAATCAAAGCTTGTTAAATATCCAGATTATCACCATCATTTGTGATTTGGACATTTTCATTATCCAGAAAGAATCAATGAGTAGGGAATGTTGAAGAATTTAGTCTCCACTGATAGTGCTCTATGCTTATAACATGAGTGCTATATTAGAAGATTTTTTTTATTTTCAGTTCCCGAATATCTCCCTATTGTTTACGAGGCCATAGTTGAAGTTTCTCAAATCATTCTGAAGCCTCGTCCATTTTGTCTCAGAGAGGGATTCATTCAACATTTGAGGGGAATTACCAAGGGCTGTTTTCATTTGAGCCCATTGACCCTTCTCAGAAAACACTAAGTCCTGCTCAAAGGAAGACAGGACAAGGGACGGAGGGAGAATTTCTGTACTGGAGAAGAGCATGACGTAGATCAACCCCTTCATCTTCCACCATCATAGGGAAGCAGGTTTCTGTTACATTCTTTGCAGATGGAAGGAGAGAGCAGGAAAACCTCAAAGCACCCAACTCCTCCTCCCAATGGAATCATCTCTAACCATGTGCTTTTGCCTAAATGTAGTCCCAACCCTTCTAGAATCTTACCTCCCTTATTTCTTCCTTAGTTGTTATTTTCCTAAAACACAAGTCTGACCATGTTGAATTTCTTATCAAAAACCTTCCCTGTATTCCATTTCTTTCAGAATATAAATCTAACTTGGCAGCATAGAATTCATTCCCCCTGGCCCCAGTTTCCACCATGCCTCTTCACATTCTTTTCATTCTGGTGAAAGGGAACTAACTATTTGACCAAACACATTACACAGTTTCACACTTAGTGTCTGTGTGTAGTATACTTTCAGCTCACAATAAACGTGACCATGCTCCCTGCTTTCCTTTTAGGACCATCTAGTGTCTATCTTCCCTGAAGGTTTTCCAAATCTCCTATAGATATTCCAATCTCTCAGTCTCCTGTTCTCATTGCTGGCACTTTTACCACATTACTGACATGAAGAAACAGGTTGTTTGTATGTCATTTTCCCTCCTTTCACCCTCTCTGGCCATTAAGCATCTGTAGGGCAAGGACTGTGCATTCTTTACTCTACAACTCCATGCCCTGCAGGCTTAGTATGTGGACTTGCATGGAGAGAAAAGAGAGAAGGCGGGATTACATTCAATGCAGGAAATGCTTTAAGAATCCTCACCTCCTTGGAGCCACAAGTGCAACTGGTGCTATACTAGGGGCTAAATAAAGAAGAAAAAAAAGAGAACAAAGGGAAAGAAGACACTTAATAAATCAGTCAAGTCTATAACATAGACTTCATTCCTTAAAGAACTCAAGAATAATGTATTGCTTGGACATTGAAGAGAAAATTAGGCAAAATTTGAGACAATATATGTTATGGTCTTATTTGCTCACTTGTATACATAGGCTGCTTTATGGGTCTAGTTCATTTTGAAAATGTGATAATTGAGCCTTATTTTATTGGTATTCAGCTGGTATCACTATGTAGTGCACAGAGCTTGAGTTCTGGAGTCAGACAGTATCTGGTTAAACAGTTAGTTTCTCCCCTAATTCGCTGTGTAGCCTCAGAAGCAATTTGACCCTCAATTTTCTCATTTCTAAAATAAACATACCTCAGAAGTGAACAGGGAAGGTAGACTGCATCAGTGCTTTAAGACCTGGATCAGGACCTGGATCAAGGAAGACCTTCTACTCTGTGAGGAAGGGAGGAGCCCAAGGGGAGTCCAAGGCACCCCCCAGGCCTTGAAGACACAGAGCACGTCCCCCAGAGCCAAGACTGAGAAGTGTGGATACACCAGAAATACATCTACACGTGGAACAACTCCTACAGAACACCTACTGAATGCTGGCAGAAGACGTCAGACCTCCCAAAAGGCAAGAAACTCCCCACATACCTGGGTAGGGCAAAAGAAAAAGGAATAAACAGAGACAAAAGAATAGGGACGGGACCTGCACCAGTGGGAGGGAACTGTGAAGGAGGAAAGGTTTCCACACACTAGGAAGCCCCTTGGTGGGCGGAGACTACAGGGGGCGGAGCGGGGGGAGCTTCAAAGCCACAGAGGAGAGCGCAGCAACAGGGGTGCGGAGGGCAAAGCGGAGAGATTCCCACACAGAGGATCGGTGCCAACTGGCACTCACTAGTCCGAGAGGCTTGTCTGCTCCGCCGCCGGGGTGGGCGGGGCTGGGAGCTGAGGCTGGGGCTTTGGTCGGATCCCAGGGAGAGGACAGGGGTTGGTGGCGGGAACACAGCCTGAAGGGGGTTAGGGCACCACTGCTAGCTGGGAGGGAGTCCGGGGAAAAGTCTGGACCTGCCGAACAGGCAAGAGACGTTTTCTTCCCTCTTTGTTTCCTGGTGTGCAAGGAGAGGGGATTCAGAGCTCTGCTTAAAGGAGCTCCAGAGACAGGCGCCAGCCATGGCTAACGTCACGGACCCCAGAGACGGGCATGAGACGCTAAGGCTGCTGCTGCTGCCACCAAGGGGCCTGTGTGCGAGCACAGGTCACTATCCTCACCACACTTCCGGGAAGCCTGTGCAGCCCACCACTGCAAGGGTCCAGGGATCCAGGGACAACCTCCCCGGGAGAACAAATGGCATGCCTCAGGCTGGTGCAACGTTATGCCAGCCTCTGCTGCCACAGGCTCACCCTGCACTCTGTACCCATCCCTCCCCCTGGCCTGAGTGAGCCAGAGTCCCCGAAGAAGCTGCTCCTTTAACTCCGTCCTGTATGAGCAGAGAACAGATGCCCTACGGCGACCTACATGCAGAGGTGGGGCCAAATCCAAAGCTGAGCCCTGGGAGCTGTGCGAACAAAGAAAAGAAAGGGAAATCTCTCCCTGCAGCCTCAGAAGCAGCAGATTAAATCTCCACAATCACCTTGATGTACCCTGCATGTGTGGAACACATGAATAGACAACGAATCAACCCAAATTGAGGAGGTGGACTTTGAGAGCCAGATTTATTATTTTTTCCCCTTTTCCTCTTTTTGGGAGTGTGTATGTGTATGCTTCTGTGTGAGATTTTGTCTGTATAGTTTGCTTCCACCATTTGTCCTAGGGTTCTATCCGTCTGTTATTTTTTCTTAAAAATTTTTTTCTTAATAATTATTTTTTATTTTAATAACTTTATTTAATTTTATCTTTATTTTATCTTCTTTCTTTCTTTCTTTCTTTCTTTCTTTCTTTCTTTCTTTCATTCTTTCTTCCTTTCTTTCCTTCCTTCCCTCATTCCTTCCTCCCTCCCTCCCTTCTGGCTTTTTTTCTCTCTCCCTTTCTTTCTTTCTCTCTTTCTTTCTTTCGTTCTCTCTCTCTCTTTCTCTCTCTCTCCCTTTCTTTCTTTCTTTCCTTCCTTCCTTCCTTCCTTCTTTCTTTCTTTCTTTCTTTCTTTCTTTCTTTCTTTCTTTCTTTCTTTCTTTCTTTCTTTCATTCTTTCCCTCCCTCTCTCTCTCCCTTTCTTTCTTTCTTTCTCTCTTTCTTTCTTTCTTTCATTCTTTCTCTCTCTCTCTCCCTTTCTTTCTTTCTTTCTTTCTCTTTCTTTCTTTCTTTCTTTCTTTCTTTCTACTTTTTCTCACTTTTATTCTGAGCCATGAGAATGAAAGGCTCTTGGTAGTGCAGCCAGGAGTCAGTGCTGTGCCTCTGAGGTGGGAGAGCCAACTTCAGGACACTGGTCAACAAGAGACCTCCCAGCTCCACATAATATCAAATGGCGAAAATCTCCCAGAGATCTCCATCTCAACACCAGCACCCAGCTTCACTCAATGACCAGCAGTGCTGGACACATTATGCCAAGCAACTAGCAAGACAGGAATACACCCCCATGCATTAGCAGAGAGGCTGCCTAAAATTATAATAAGGCCACAGACACCTCAAAACAAACCACCAGACATGGACCTGCCAACAAGAAAGACAAGATCCAGCCTCATCCACAAAACACAGGCACTATGCCCTCTACCAGGAAGCCTACACAAACGACTGAACCAACTTTAGCTGGGGACAGACACCAAAAACAACGGGAACTACAAAACTGCAGCCTGCAAAAAGGAGACCCAAAACACAGTAAGATAAGCAGAAGGAGAAGAAAGAAAAACACACAGCAGATGAAGGAGCAAGATAAAAGCCCACCAGACCTAAAAAATGAAGAGGAAATAGGCAGTCTACCTGAAAAAGCATTCAGAATAATGATAGTAAAGATGATCCAAAATCTTGGAAATAGAATGGAGAAAATGTAAGGAACATTTAATAAGGACCTAGAAGAACTAAAGATGAAACAAGCAATGATGAACAACACAATAAATGGAATTAAAAATACTCTAGATGGGATCAATAGCAGAATAACTGAGGCAGAAGAATGGATAAGTGACCTGGAAGATAAAATAGTGGAAATAACTACTGCAGAGCAGAATAAAGAATGAAAAGATCTGAGGACAGTCTCAGAGACCTCTGGGACAACATTAAAAGCACCAACATTCGAATTATGGGGTTTCCAGAAGAAGAAGAGAAAAAGAAAGGGACTGAGAAAATATTTGAAGAGATTATAGTTGAAAACTTGCCTAATATGGGAATGGAAATAGTTAATCAAGTCCAGGAAGCACAGAGAGTCCCATACAGGATAAATCCAAGGAGAAATACGTCAAGACACATATTGATCAAACTGTCAAAAATTAAATACAAAGAAAACATATTAATAGAAGCAAGGGAAAAACAACAAATAACACACAAGGGAATCCCCATAAAGTTAACAGCTGATCTCTCAGCAGAAACTCTGCAAGCCAGAAGGGACTGGCAGGGCATATTTAAAATGATGAAGAAGAAAAACCTGCAATCAAGATTACTCTACCCAGCAAGGATCTCATTCAGATTTCATGGAGAGATTAAAACCTTTACAGACAAGCAAAAGCTGAGAGAGTTCAGCACCACCAAACCAGCTTTATAACAAATGCTAAAGGAACTTCTCTAGGCAGGAAACACAAGAGAAGGAAAAGACCTGCATTAATGAACCCAAAACAATTAAGAAAATGGGAAGAGGAACATACATTTCGATAGTTACCGTAAATGTAAATGGAATAAATGCTTCCACCAAAGGACACAGATTGGCTGAATGGATACAAAAACAAGGCCCATATATATGCTGTCTACAAGAGAACCACTTCAGACCTAGGGACACATACAGACTGAAAGTAAGGGGATGGAAAAAGATATTCCATGTAAATGGAAACCAAAAGAAAGCTGGAGTAACAATTCTCATATCAGACAAAATAGACTTCAAAATAAAGACTATAAGAAGAGACAAAGAAGGACACTACATAATGATCAAGGGATCGATCAAAGAAGAAGATATAACAATTGTAAATATTTATGCACCCAACATAGGAGCACCTCAATACATAAGGCAAATACTAACAGCCATGAAAGGGGAAATCGACAGTAACACATTCATAGTAGGGGACTTTAACACCTCACTTTCACCAATGGACAGATCATCCAAAATGAAAATAAATAAGGAAACACAAGATTTAAATGATACATTAAACAAGATGGACTTAATTGATAAGTATAGGACATTCCATCCAAAAACAACAAAATACACATTTTTCTCAAGTGCTCATAGAAGATTCTCCAGGATAGATCATATCTTGGGTCACAAATCAAGCTTTGGTAAATTTAAGAAAATCGAAATTGTATCAAGTATCTTTTCCTCCCACAACGCTATGAGACTAGATATCAATTACAGGAAAAGATCTGTAATTGGAGGTTAAACAATATACTACTTAATAACGAAGTGATCACTGAAGAATTCAAAGAAGAAATAAAAAGATATCTAGAAACCAATGACAATGGAGACATGACGACCCAAAACCCATGGCATGCAGCAAAAGCAGTTCTAAGAGGGAAGTTTATAGCAATACAAGCCCACCTTAGGAAACAGGAAACATCTCGAATAAACAACCTAACCTTGCACCTAAAGCAATTAGAGAAAGAAGAATAAAAATACCCAAACGTTAGCAGAAGGAAAGAAGTCATAAATATCAGATCAGAAATAAATGAAAAAGAAATGAAGGAAATGATAGCAAGGATCAATAAAACAAAAATCTGGTTCTTTGAGAAGATAAACAAAACTGATAAAGCATTAGCCAGACTCATCAAGAAAAAAAGGGAGAAGACTCAAATCAATAGAATTAGAAATGAAAAAGGAGAAGTAACAACTGACACTGCAGAAATACAAAAGATCATGAGAGATTACTGAAAGCAACTCTATGCCAATAAAATGGACAACCTGGAAGAAATGGACAAATTCTTAGAGATGCACAACCTGCCAAGACTGAATCAGGAAGAAATAAAAAATATGAACAGACCAATCACAAGCACTGAAATTGAAACTGTGATTAAAAATCTTCCAAGAAACAAAAGCCCAGGACCAGATGGCTTCACAGATAAATTCTCTCTAATATTTAGAGAAGAGCTAACGCCTATCTTCTCAAACTCTTCCAAAATATAGCAGAAGGAGGAATACTCTCAAACTCATTCTACGAGGCCACCATCACCTTGATACCAAAACCAGACAAGGATGTCACAAAGAAAAAGAACTACAGGCCAATATCACTGATGAACATAGATGCAAAAATCCTCAACAAAATACTAGCAAACAGAATGCAACAGCACATTAAAAGGATCATACACCATGATCAAGAGCGGTTTATTCCAGGAATGCAAGGATTCTTCAATATACCAAATCAATCAACGTGATACACCATGTTAAGAAATTGAAGGAGAAAAACCATATGATCATCTCAATAGATGTAGAGAAATCTTTTGACAAAATTCAACACACATTTATGATAAAAACCCTGCAGAAAGTAGGCATAGAGGGAACTTTCCTCAACATAATAAAAGCCATATATTACAAGTAGACAGCAACATCGTTCTCAAGGGTGAAAAACTGAAACCATTTCCACTACGATCAGGAGCAAGACAAGGTTACGCACTCTCAGCACTATTATTCAACATAGTTTTGGAAGTTTTAATCACAGCAATCAGAGAAGAAAAAGAAATAAAAGGAATCCAAATCAGAAAAGAAGAAGTAAAGCTGTCACTGTTTGCAGATGACATGATACTATACATAGAGATTCCTAAAGATGCTACCAGAAACCTACTAGAGCTAATCAATCAATTTGGTAAAGTAGCAGGATATGAAATTAATGCACATAAATCTCTGGCATTTCTATACACTAATGGTGAAAAATCTGAAAGTGAAATCAAGAAAACACTCCCATTTACCACTGCAACAAAAATAATAAAATATCTAAGAATAAACCTACCCAAGGAGACAAAAGACCTGTATGCAGAACATTATAAGACACTGCTGAAAGAAATTAAAGATGATACAAATAGATGGAGAAATATACCATGTTCTTGGATCAGAAGAATCAACATTGTGAAAATGACTCTACTACCCGAAGCAATCTACAGATTCAATGCAATCCCTATGAAACTACCACTGGCATTTTTCACAGAACTAGAACAAAAAATTTCACAATTTGTATGGAAACACAAAAGACCCCGAATAGCTAAAGCAATCCTGAGAACGAGAAATGGAGCTGGAGGCATTAGGCTCCCTGACTTCAGACTATACTACAAAGCTACAGTAATCAAGACAGTATGGTACTGGCACTAAAACAAAAAGATAGATCAATGGAACAGGATAGAAAGCCCAGAGATAAACCCATGCACATATGGTCACCTTATCTTTGATAAAGGAGGCAGGAATGTACAGTGGAGAAAGGACAGCCTCTTCAACAAGTGGTGCTGGGAAAATTGGACAGGTACATGTAACAGTATGAGATTAGATCACTTCCTAACACCATACACAAAAATAAGCTCAAAATAAATTAATGACCTAAATATAAGGCAAAAAACTACCAAACTCTTAGAGGAAAACATAGGCAGAACACTCTATGACATAAATCACAGCAAGGTTCTTTTTGACCCACCTCCTAGAAAAATAAAAACAAAATAAACAAATGGGACCTAATGAAACTTCAAAGCTTTTGCACAGCAAAGGAAACCATAAAGAAGACCAAAAGACAACCCTCAGAATGGGAGAAAATATTTGCAAATGATGCAACTGACAAAGTATTTATCTCCAAAATTCATAAGCAGCTCATGCAGCTCAATAACAAAAACAAACAAACAAACAAACAACCGAATCCAAAAACGGGCAGAAGACCTAAATAAACATTTCTCCCAGGAAGATATACAGACTGCCAACAAACACATGAAAGAATGCTCAACATCATTAATCATTAGAGAAATGCAGATCAAAACTACAATGAGATATCATGTCACACCAGTCAGAATGGTCATCATCAAAAAATCTACAAACAATAAATGCTGGAGACGGTGTGGAGAAAAGGGAACACTCTTGCACTGCTTGTGGGAATGTAAATTGATACAGCCACTATGGAGAACAGTATGGATGTTCCTTAAAAAACTACCCATAAAACTACCATATGACCCAGCAATCCCACTACTGGGCATATACCCTGAGAGAACCATAAATCAGAAAGAGTCATGTACCAAAATGTTCATTGCAGCTGTATTTACAATAGCCTGGAGATGGAAAAAACCTAAGTGTGCATCATCGGATGAATGGATAAAGAAGATGTGGCACATATATACAATGGAATATTACTCAGCCATAAAAAGAAAAGAAATTGAGCTGTTTGTAATGAGGTGGATGGACCTAAAGTCTGTCATACAGAGTGAAGTAAATCAGAAAAAGAAAGACAAATACCGTATGCTAACACATATATATGGAATTTAAGAAAAAAAAATGTCATGAAGAACATAGGGGTAAGACAGAAATAAAGATACAGACCTACTAGAGAATGGACTTGAGGATATAGCAAGGGGGAAGGGTAAGCTGTGACAAAGCGAGAGAGTGGCATGGACATATATACACTACCAAACGTAAAATAGATAGCTAGTGGGAAGCAGCCGCATAGCACAGGGAGATCATCTCGGTGCTTTGTGACCACCTAGAAGGGTGGGATAGGGAGGGTGGGAGGGAGGGAGACACAAGAGGGAAGAGATATGGGAACATATGTATATGTATAACTGATTCACTTTGTTATAAAGCAGAAACTAACACACAATTGTAAAGCAATTATACTCCAATAAAGATGTAAAAAAATAATAAAATAAACATAATGATAACTGCTCCAAGACTAAAATAATGCGTGGCATTATAAAGTTAATACACAGTTTATTGAGCAGTCATAAGTGTATTTAGCTTTTGTAGTGTGTTTTTCCAAAGTCTCTAAAGAGCCAGCCTTTCTCTCTGTCTCTCCCTCCCTCCCCCCCCCGTATATATACACACACAAATATATATTCCTGCCATATGCAAAAACTCAATAAAAGTTTGTTAAATATCCAGAGTTTCACCATCATTTGTGATTTGGACATTTTCATTACCTAGAAAGTATTAGTGAGCAGGGATGTTGAAAAATTTAGTCTTCATCTGCCACCTTCACCTCTAAGTAACCCCACCTCCACACTGCCCCTCAGTAGAGCTTTGAGCATCTGTATGTCTGAAGTACAATACAGTACAATACAGTACAATGAGTGCAATCATTATGCCCAAGACATAATCTCTCTACCAAAATTTTTCCCATCACTTAAGGTGTTGATTGACATTTATGAGATTACTAATATAAACTTGAATAAATTGATAATAAACTGCTAATATGAGACTAAAAATGTTCATAAAGTCAGAAACATTTAAAACTTGGCAGCAACTAAACTGTACTAACTGAAAATTGGACAGGAAATTATCCTTTTCGCATTTGACATTTTGATATCCATTGACCTTTACCTCACTTGCAGCAGTATTCTGGTTTTATTTTATGTGCTTTCTCACTCCATTCGCGGCTGGTTCTTCTTCCTCCTGATTCCAGAGTACAGAAGACGCCTGTTGCTCCTTGACATTAGTCTTCTCCGAGCAGCACAAATATTGGCTTAGAGGCTGAGGGCAGGGCATGAGCTGGCACTGGTGTGCCGGCGTTGTAATGCTCACTTATTTCCCCAAGAGGAAAAAGCCCGAGATGAAGTTTTTGAGTGAGGAAAATGAGGGGAAGCCAGAGTCTAAATGAGAGAAGAAGAGGAGGAAGGACTGGGAAGTGTTGTTGAAACAGAAAATTGTCACCGAGTGATCCTAGGTAGGGCACCATGATATTGGAAAGTGATTGCTTTAACAAGCTTTTGTTTTGGAGGGGGGAACCACTGCCTCCTTCCCTTCCCCCAACCCGTGGCCCCCGAGCCAGCTTCCCTGCTAGTCTGGCTGCCTCGATGTCACTGGGGATTAGTGTGCATTTGTGGCTTTTAGCGGTCACTCCCCTCCCTGCTGCAGCCTCAGCCTCTGGAGCCCAGGGATGGGCTTGGGCTTGGTCCTGGGAGCCCCCTGATCCAGGGAGCAGCGCTGACTGCCCCTTTCTCTTTAACAAGCTTTCTATACTGTGAACAGAGAGTTCACCTGCCTGCAAGGAGCAGACGTTCTAGTCATGACCATAGAACATGCCTATAAAATCAGTAGCTATACACAGGGCTCGGGATCCTTGGTCTATGCAGTTGTAGTTTCTGGTTGCCTTTTTTTTTTTTTTTTCCCCAGGCTTCAGAACACTTTTTACCTATGAAAATTTATTTTTAATTCCAATAAAAGGGAGATGCCCTGGATGAAAGCAGGCAGGGCTCTGATCACTGTCTACTTGCAGGTCCTGGATCCCTGGAGGGACTTCCCAAGAAACCCTGGGTTTCTGGGGTTCAGCACAAAGCCTGCTGTCCCAGAGGATGCTCCTGGTTCCTGTCAGCCTCTGCTGCCTGTCATTCTGTTCTTCTCCTCCCCGTCACCCTCCTGGGTAAGAACTGTGTGAACCTTGGCTGTAACCTAGACACCCCTTGACTCATGAGCTTCTTCTCATCCTGTAATCATTCTAGAATAATCTTTCCTGCTTCATCTGCCCAGTCAGTGAAGGTCGTCTTTTCTTACCAGATCTTCCAGGACTCCACTAGGCAGCCTCCTTCACCTTGTGAGAGCTGGCCTGTCTGCAGTGTTCCTCCTTGTCTGCTGTGCTTGGCAGTGACAGGCTCATGGGGCCACCTTTCCTTCCAAGTCCTCTGTTTCTCTAGATTAGAGGAATTTCTCCAATCTCTCTCCCCAACAAGGAGGACTAAGGATTTACTTTTCTGGCTAAAGAAGGTGGTGAGAGACTGAAGATGGTCCATATTCCACCAGAAATTGTCTAAAAAGCAGGAAACAAGCCCGCTGTCCTCTCTTTTGCTGCCTGCATCTGGGTTTGGTAAGGAAATCCAGCTCAAAGTGTAGAAAAGCCCAGGGACTGGGGCTAGCCTCTATCTCTTAGAGCAGACTGGGAGGCCCAGCTTCCTCCTCTTTGTTCCCCATTCTGCTGGCCCCTGGTGTGTGCTGAATGACTGTGACCCCTTGCATGAATCAGTGCATTCACTACTTGGATTTGTGAATAGAACTTTTTCAAAAAATAGTACCCAAAGCTGGACTTGGGGCCAAGGTAGCAAAAAACCTCATGTTGCCTTCAGATCCAAATCCCATTTTCCAACTCGACTTTACAAGAGAACCCTATAAAGTGGGGCATCAGCCAACACTTTAAGACAGCTTATGCTGAAATTAAATCCCCATTGGTCCTTTTGTCTGTTTTCGGGCATAGTGAGTGGTTAACACCTGCAACCTCCAACATCTATAACCTACCACAGTGACAACTATAACCTTTTACATATTTATATCTTTATCCCATAGCCCAAAAGTGATGTGATGCACTTATCAATTCAAGTTGAAAGTCAAGAAGTATGATCTCTGGAGAGACCTAGCAACTTATCATAGTACATAGCAGGTACTCAGCAAATACTTTTTGACTGATCACTGATTGACTATCTGAAACAAGAAGAAATCACTAATCCTGTTTACATTTTCCTGAGGTCATTAAAGCTGAGGTCATTTCCTCAGCTATTAAACAAAGTCAAGGACCTTAGTTCCTCCTCAAGGGCTATAGATAATATTCTGAGACATGTTCTTTGAGCTGTTTTGCAGATACTGAAACCCCCACCAGGTGGAAGAAATTAACTGTCTGCTGCCCACAAACACATAGACACCAGACTGGTTGGAACCAGAAAGTTGATGATGTTGACTCCGTATTACCTTACCACCAGCCAATCAAAAGAATGTCCGTGAGCTGATCACATCCCCCCAAACCTCTGTCCCTTACCCTGTCTTTAAAAACCTTTTCCTGAAAGCCTTTGGGGAGTTTGGGCCTTTTAAGTACTAGCTGCTTGGATTCCTTGCTTGGTGCCCTGCAATAAATGCTGTACTTTCCTTTACCACGACCCAGTAAATCAGTAGACTGGCTTTACTGTGCGTGGGTGAGCAGTCTCAAATTTGGTTTGATAGCGTGTGTGTGTTTCTATAGTCTGAGAGAAACCATGACTGCATTACATACATTTTAAACTGTACTAATGTGCATGCACAGGTGAGGCTTGCTCCTCTTCCCTAGCTGAGGAAATGTGATAGAATGTGTGGTGCAGAGTTCAGTCTTGAGTTGGGCTCCACAGGGCAATATGTCCCACATTCAGGGCACAGGCTCTGTGTTCTCCAGGCTTGAATCCAGCTCTACCATTTACTAGTCATGAGACACTGGGAAAGTTGCTCACCTCATTAAGATTAATTAGGTAAGACTGACAAAGTACTTAGAATAATGCTTAGCACTCAATAAGTGTTAGCTAATATTACCGAGAATGTTGATATCATTTTTTTAATTTGAATTTCTAACTAGCTATAATTTTCTGATTTTTGTCATGTATAATATTTGGATTGTCTCATTGTCACCATTAATATAATATTGTACTACTAATGTAGGCAACAATAATAAAAACTATTTCTGTAAATGAGCCAATTCTATAATCTCTAATGCTCTTTCATCAACGCACTCTCTTTAAAAGACTGGTCGAAAAAATATTGAAGATACCCTATTCTTATTTACGCAGAGCCATGGAAATGAGCTGCATTATGGGGTTGAGAGTATTACTACTGTAGCAAACGTCAGAGAGAGGGCATTCTATTGAAGCTAATGGTCTTCACTAAGAGTAAAAGATATATGTCCCGTGTTCCTGAAGGAAGACCTCCTACCACAGAACAGGAGCTGCTCATCAGCTAAACCTTTCAGGTATCATTTAATTTGAGAAGTGAGAGAAATTAAATTATTCCAGGAAGGGCAATGAGAATCCCACTGAAGGTAATGGGATGAAACACTGATTTAATTCAGAGCTATGTGTGGACTAAGTTACACCATACTCCCAAAGACAAGGCAGAAATCATTGGGTGCTCTACCTTTATTGATTTTTGTAATTCTAAAGCATTAACTCCTTTTGCTACTACTGAAGGGGGCCAATATCAAGAAGACAATACTTAAAAAATGTTTTAGAAGTTACATAGTGAAGAGGATTGATTGCCAAATATTGTAGGATAAAGAACTCCATATGGGAGTCCGAAGATGTGTGGACTGGTTGTGATTCTGGATGAAGAATTTAGTATTGCTGGACCTCAAGTCCTCATGTAAAAAGGAATAATTTCTGCTTGGATGACAACCGTTAAGGTACATGCTTTATAACTTAGCCTTGGAAAGAGAAAGTATATTGTTGCCATTGTGTTCTTCAATGTTAACATTGATAATGATAGGTGAATTCTTAATTTTTCCCACCTACAGATTGAGTGCTTGTGATTATGGAGACTAAATGAGGCTGCACATGTAAAGCATTTAACACAACATTTAATAAACATGATTGTTAGTTACTATTATTATGAGACTAAGAGAGGATGCATATGCCTCCATATTCTAGAGTGCTCTAGAAGAAGGAATTCTGGGTGGAGTGGAGCCATCGAGTCCTATGGTTAGTGGGAGAGCTGTGAGGAGAAATACTATTGGGTGTCTGTGGAGCATTTCCTCATAGCCAATCCAAGCAAAAAAAGCTATTAGAGGTTGCTCAAACTTTGGTCACAAAATATGGGCAATTTGAATTTAATAATATATAAACAGGATCATGCACCACGATCAAGTGGGATTTATTCCAGGAATTCAGGAATATTTCAATATTTGCAAGTCAATCAATATGATATACCACATTAACAGAAGGAAGTATAAAACTCACATAATTATTTCAATAGATGCAGAAAAAGCATTTGACACAATTCAACATTCATTCATGATGAAAACTCATCAAAATTGGTATAGAGGAAACATGTCTCAACATAATAAAGATCATTTATGACAAACCTACAGTGAGTGGTAAAGTAAGCCTCTTGGACTGGTATGAAAAAACTCAGGTAAAACTACTATGAAAGGGATGCTATATTGCTCTACTTTTATATTCTATTATCTTCTTTTCATTCCCAGAGTAGATATTTTTGAAACACACTTTAATTTTAGGAGAAAGAGACATCAGTTGTACATTTTACATTTGTGAAAGGACAAATGGGAGAAAACTGAAAACTAAAATTTTTAAATGTATTATGCCATCCTTGAGACTAATTGGCTTAATGATGAAAAACTCTAAAATCAGGGACAAGTCAAAGATGGCCTCTCTTTCCACTTCTACTTAACAAAGTTTTGAACTCCTAACCACAGCAATCAGAGAAGAAAAATAAATAAAAGACATCCAAATTGGAATTGAAGAAGTAAAACACTATTGCAGATGACATGATAATTTATATAGAAAACTCTGAAGTCTCCACTAAAAAGTTATTAGAACTAATAAATGAATCAGCAAAGTTTCAGTATACAAGATTATATAGAAATCTGTTGCTCTATACAATAATAATGAACTATCAGAAAGATAAATTAAGGAAACAGTCCCATTTATAATCACATTAAAAAGAATAAAATACATTAAACTTAACCAAGGAGGTGAAAGAACTATAATCTGAAAACTAAAAAAAACTGAAGATGGATTTTGAAAAGGATACAAAAAAATAGAAAGATATCCCATGTTCATGGATTAGAAGAATTAATATTGTTAAAATGTCCATTCTACCCTAAGCAATCTACGGATTTAATAAAATCCTTATCAAAATATTCATGACATTTTTCACAGAACTAGAACAAATAATCCTAAAATTTATATGGAAACAAACAAAAACCTCAAATTGCCAAAGAAATCTTGAGAAAAAAGAACAGAGCTGGAGTTATCACATTTTCAGACTTCAGACTATACTACAAAGCTACATAATCAACACAGCATGTTACTGGCACAAAAACAGACACATGAATCGATGGAACAGAGTAGTAAGCCCAGAAACAAACCCACACACTTATGGTTAATTAATCTACAATAAAGGAGGCAAGAATATATGACAGAGAAAAGACAGTCTCTTCAATAACTGGTGCTGGAAAAACTGGAGAGCTACATGTATAAGAATGAGATTAGAACATTTCCTCATACTAATGACAAAAATAAACTCAAAATGGATTATAGATCTAAATGTAAGACCTGAAACCATAAAACTTCTAGAAGAGAACATAGAACACTCTTTGACATAACTCATGGCAATATTTTGGATCTGTTTCCTAAGGCAAAAGAAAGAAAAGCAAAAATAAACAAATGAGACCTAATTAAATTGAAAAGCTTTTGCAAAGCAAAGAAAACCATTGACAAAATGAAAAGACAACCTACTGAACAGGAGAAAATATTTGTAAATTATATGACCAATAACAGATTAATATGCAAAATATATAAATAGCTTATAAAACAAAATAGCCAAAAAATAAAAAGAGAACACAATTTGCAGTGCTATTTACAATAGCCAGTACATGGAAGCAACCTAAGTGTCCATTGACAGATGAATGGATAAAGAAGATGTGGCACATATATACAATGGAATATTATTCAGTCATAAAAAGAAACAGAATTGAGCTATTTGTAGTGAAGTGGATGGACCTAGAGCCTGTCATACAGAGTGAAGTAAGCCAGAGAGAGAAAAACAAATACCATATGCTAACACATATATATGGAATCTAAAAAAAAAAAAAAAAAAAGTTATGAAGAACCTTGGGGCAGGACAGGAATAAAGATGCAGATGTAGAGAATGGACTTGCAGACACAGGCAAGGGGAAGAGTAAGCTGGGATGAAGTGAGAGAGTAGCACTGACATATATACACTACCAAATGTAAAATAGATAGCTAATGGGAAGCAGCTACATAGCACAGGGAGATCAGCTTGGTGCTTTGTGACCATCTAGAGGGGTGGGTTGGGGGAGTGGGAGGGAGACGGGATAGGGAGAGTGGGAGGGGGATGCAAAAGGGAGGGGATATATGTATACATATAGCTGATTCATTTTGTTATACAACAGAAACACAACATTGTAAAGCAATTATACTCCAATAAAGACATTAAAATAAATAAATAAAATGGGCAGAAGGCCCGACTAGATATTTTTCCAAAGAAGATATACAGATGACCAAGAGGCCCACTGAAAGATACTCAAAAATCACTAACAGTCAGAGAAATGAAAATCAAAATCACAATGAGGTATCACTTCACACCTGTCAGAATAGATAGCCTCAAAAAGTTTACAAATAACAAATGTTGGTGAAGATGTAAAAATAATGAACCCTAGTACACTGTTGGTGGGATTATAAATTGGTGAAGCCGCTCTGGAAAACAGTTATGGAGGTTCCTCAAAGAAATGAAAATGGAACTATGATATTATCCAGTAATTCCACTGCTCATTATATAGTCAAAGAAAATGAAAACGCAAATACATGTATTCCAATGTTCATAGCAGCTTTATTTACAATTGCCAAAATATGGAAGCAACCCATGTGGACATGAGTTCTGTCTCCTTTTCTTCAGAATGTTTTTGATTCATTCCATTGGCTCTAATTCACATCCTCCAATCTGGGTCAGATCTATATCAAATCTATATCTATATCAAATCTCTATCACAATAGACTCACAATAGACTCATCCTTTGTCTTGTCTCCCTGCCCATTTCACTCTCCTTATAGCTCCTGTATTAATCATTCTTAGAGATGATTTGCTGACTCTATGATAAAAAAGGTAGGCATAGAAATTATTATCATTTTTAGAAACTCTTTGCCTCAATATTGAGGTAGAGAAATTTTGCTAGATTTGGAATCCTTGTTACCAGAAGGTATACCAAGGTATACCAAGGTATACAACCAAGCATAAAGAACACAATTACACTAAATTTGTCCAGGAAAAATAACTTGCCACTTTTGTGTCCCAATTCCTTCTGCATCACCCAGCAAAGTCTTTTAAAAAACGCTTTTAAAACAGAGCATGAGTAGAAAGTATGTTGTTAATTTGGTGAGAAACAAAGCAATTTATTGTCAATGAAAGAAACATCTCAGGTCACATATGTATTTGAAGAATTTTAAAATATCTAATTTACTCAAATGAATGGTTCCAGAAACAATTGAAATTAATTTATATCTGTCTAATTAAAAGAATTGGCAGTAGGCTGAAATAACTTTTGGGGATTTTAACCCTATCAATATAAAAAACAAACTGCAAATGTTTGCAGGATAAAATGACAATCTCCAACCCTGGAGAAATAATGAATGTGAAGTAATTAAGCTGTTAAGATTAAAAAAGAAAATCCTGCTATTCAGAACATGATGTAGCTTCTCTTTATTCCAATGTTACTAATAATGATTGCCCTTTATAAGTTGACGTGTTTGAAAACCCAATCTGTCAGAGACAAGTGTGGAATTATGAAAGGGCTCATGAATTTCACATCTCAGCCTTTAAAAAGTAAGTTCTAATTCTTCTTTTTCTTTCCCCTCTGGTATCAGTCACATACTCTCTGGGAGCGTGTGTTGAAAAACTCCTTCTGACATGGAGACTTGCCTCCTATCTTGAAAAAACCCCAAGGAGCTTGCCCTGAAAACACTATGGTCCCCCACATTGAACCAACTAAGTCCTTCATAAGGAAGGGGAAGAGAAGTTGGTCCAAACTGGTAAGGGGTCACTCAATCAGAAGAGTTGTAAACAGTGGACTGAATGATTCATTTCACTAACAGCCCTGGCTTTCATCCTATGGTATAAAAGCCAACTGCTAATTGTGGCATACAAGTCCCTTGAAACTCAGTCTGCCTAAATTCCTTTCTTATCTTCTGCTTCTACCCTTGTATTCCTGCCATGCACAATACTCTACAGTTTTATTGCCATTGTGATTTTGATCATACTCTTCCCTTTACTTTGAATGCCATGAAACAGCCATCAAAGGCTAATAAAGTAAGAATATGAGCAGAACCTTCAGCAAATCATAGGTCTGGGATGTTGAAAATTGGAATTAAGAACCTTCTAATGTGAAGAGGTTCAGGCAAAAATCTCCAGGTTTTAGGCTGGTTTCTTTGAAGGGATATAATCAAGAGTAAAAGTGAAACAACAACAAAATAGATGAACTTCCACAAACTCTGAAATCCAGTCCCAAATCATCTCAATCCTTAATTGGATTAAGGAGATCTTTCCCTAACAGCCTCCCAGAGACCTAAATATATTCTCTATGAGGAATTATAACTTCATCTGACTTAAAGACACAGATTGTTGGGTGAATTTTAAAAATTTTACTCTTTTCTACTAGGAAGAGATCCAACTTAAATATAAGAATAATAAAATGTTGAAAGTAAAATAATGAAAAAGAGATAAATCCAGCACACACTTACCAAAAGAAAGAGTAACTATATCAATGTCAGAATAAATAAACTTTATGAAATAAAACACCACTAGAGATTAAATAGGACATTTATATATTAACCAGGAATATATAAAAATGTTAAATTTGAATGCACCCGGTTAACAAAGTCTCAGAATATATAAATCAGAAATAGAGGTAAAAAAAGAGAAATGGACAAATCTACAATCATAGTGGAAGATTTTAACACAATCCCTCTCATTAGATGATAGAACAAGTAGACAATTTGAATATACAGACAATTTGAACAACTGTAGAATATACACTCTCTTCATACATCCACTAAACACTATACAAAATTAAACATATGTTGGATCAAAAAGCAATTTTAACAAAATTTCAAAGTATTGAAATCTTACACTATCTTCTCTGACAACAGTGGAACTAAGCAGAAACTAAAAACAAAACAAAACAAACTAAAATATTCTCTAAGTGTGCATATTAAGAAAAAAGACTTTTAAATAAGTCATGGATTCAAAAAAGAAATCAAAATAGAAATTAAAATAATTTCTAAAATATATGGAATGTAGCAAAAATTGTGCTTAAGAGCAATTCATACCCTTAAGTTACATCAGAGAAACTAAGTTTGAAATTTATGATCTAAATATACATGTCAAGATAGTCTTAAAAATAACAAAAGATTAAAACCAAAGAAAGTAGAAATAAGAAAATACTAAAGATAAGAAATTGATTTTTAAAAAGAAACAAACATGCAATAGAGAGAATGCACAGAAACTGACAATGGTATTGCAAAAAGATTAATACAATTAGTAGAATGCTGGTAAAGATTATTCAAGAATAAAATCGAGGAGGCACAAATTACTAATATCCTACATACATAATTAATACTAAAAATATATTAATGAATGACAATAGATTTAAAAATGTAGTTGAAATTGACAAATTCCTTGAAAGCACAATGCAAAAACTGAAAGAAGAACACATAGAAAACCTGAAAGGTGTAAAATACTTAAATGATTTAATCCATAATAGTCATTCTAGATGATTTCACCAGTGAATTTTTTTCCAAATTTTAAAATAAAAACAACAGCAATCAAACACAAACTTCACTATAGAATTGAAAACCAGGAGTCAGTACTGTGCCTCTGAGGTGGGAAAGCCAATATCAGGACACTGGTCCACAAAAGACCTCCCATCTCCATGTAATATCAAATGGCAAAAATCTCCCAGAGATCTCCATCTCAAGGCCAAGACCCAGCTTCACTCAACGACCAGCAAGCTACAGTGCTGGACACCCTATGCCAAACAACTAACAAGATAGGAACACAGCCTCATCCATTAACAGAGAGGCCATGGAATCATAATAAGGCCATGGAAACCCCAAAACACACCACAAGACATGGACCTGCTCACCAGAAAGGTAAGATCCACCCTCATTCACCAGAAAACAGGCACTAGTCCCCTCCTCCAGGAAGCCTACACAACAAACTGAACCAACATTAGCCACTAGGGACAGAAACCAAAAACAACGGGAACCTCGAACCTGCAGCCTGCAAAAAAGAGACCCCAAACACAGTAAGATAAGCAAAATGACAAGACAGAAAAAACACACAGCAGATGAAGAAGCAAGGTAAAAACTCACCAGATCTAACAAATGAAGAAGAAATAGGTAGTCTACCTGAAAAAGAATTCAGAATAATGATAGTAAAGATGATCCAAAACCTTGGAAATAGAATAGACAAAATGCAAGAAACATTTAACAAGGACCTAGAAGAACTAAAGAGGAGACAAGCAATGATGAACAACACAATAAATGAAATTAAAAATACTCTAGGAGGGATCAATACAGAATAACTGAGGCAGAAGAATGGATAAGTGACCTGGAAGATAAAATAGTGGAAATAAATACTGCAGAGTAGAATAAAGAAAAAAGAATGAAAAGAACTGAGGATAGTCTCAGAGACCTCTGGGACAACATGAAATGCACCAACATTCAAATTATAGGGGTTCCAGAAGAAGAAGAGAAAAAGAAAGGGACTGAGAAAATATTTGAAGAGATTATAGTTGAAAACTTCCCTAATATGGGAAAGGAAATAGTTAATTAAGTCCAGGAAGCACAGAGAGTTCCATACCGGATAAATCTAAGGAGAAATATGCCAAGACACATATTAATCAAACTATCAAAAATTAAATAAAAAGAAAGCATATTAAAAGCAGCAAGGGAAAAACAAAAAATAACACACAAGGGAATCCCCATAATGTTAAGAGCTGATCTTTCAGCAGAAACTCTCCAAGCCATAAGGGAGTGGCAGGATATATTTAAAGTGATGAAGGAGAAAAACCTATAACCAGGATTACTCTACCCAGCAAGGATCTCATTCAGATTGGATGGAGAAATTAAAACCTTTACAGACAAGCAAAAGCTGAGAGAGTTCAGCACCATGAAACCAACTTTACAGCAAATGCTAAAGGAGCTTCTGTAGGCAAGAAACACAAGAGAAGGAAAAGACCTACAATAACAAACCCAAAACAATTAAGAAAATAGGAACAGGAACATACATATCGATAGTTACCATAAATGTAAATGGAGTAAATGCTCCCACCAAAAGACACAGACTGGCTGAATGGATACAAAAACAAGACCCGTATATATGCTGTCCACAATAGACCCACTTCAGACCTAGGGACACATACAGACTGAAAGTGAGGGGATGGAAAAATATATTCCATGCAAATGGAAATCAAAAGAAAGCTGGAAAAAAAAAAAGGGCTTCCCTGGTGGTGCAGTGGTTGAGAGTCCGCCTGCTGATGCAGGGGACGCGGGTTCATGCCCCGGTCTGGGATGATCCCACATGCCGTGGAGCAGCTGGGCCCGTGAGCCATGACCACTGAGCCTGCACATCCGGAGACTGTGCTTCACAACAGGAGAGGGCACAACAGTGAGAGGCCCACATACCGCAAAAAAAAAAAAAAAAAAGAAAGAAAGAAAAAGAAAGCTGGAGTAGCAATTCTCATATCAGACAAAATCAACTTTAAAATAAAGACTATTACAAGAGACAAAGAAGGACACTACATAATAATCAAGGGGTCGATCTGATAAGAAGATATAACAATTGTAAATATTTATGCACCCAACATAGGAGCACCTCAATACATAAGGCAAATGCTAACAGCCATAAAAGGGGAAATTGACAGTAACACAATCATAGTAGGGGACTTTAACACCCCACTTTCACCCATGGACAGATCATCCAAAATGAAAATAAAAAAGGAAACACAAGCTTTAAATGATACATTAAACAAGGTGGACTTAATTGGTATTTATAGGACATTCCATCCAAATACAACAGAATACACATTTTTCTCAAAGGCTCATGGACCATTCTCCAGGATAGACCATATCTTGGGTCACAAATCAAGTCTTGGTAAATTTAAGAAAATTGAAATCGTATCAAGCATCTTTTCCAACCACAATGCTACGAGACTGGATATCAATTACAGGAAAAGAACTATAAAAAATACAAACACAAGGAGGCTAAACAATACACTACTTAATGACCAACAGATCACTGAGGAAGTCAAAAAATACCTAGAAACAAATAAGAATGAAAACACCATGACCCAAAACCTATGGGATGCAGCAAAAGCAGTTCTAAGAGGGAAGTTTATAGCAATACAATCCTTCCTTAAGGAACAGGAAACATCTCAAATAAACAACCTAACCTTGCACTTAAAGCAATTAGAGAAAGAAGAACAAAAAACACCAAAGTTAGCAGAAGGAAAGAAATCATAAAGATCAGATCAGAAATAAATGAAAAAAAAAATGAAGGAAATGATAGCAAAGATCAATAAAACTAAAAGCTAGTTATTTGAGAAGATAAACCATTAGACAGACTCATCAAGAAAAAAACGGAGAATACTCAAATCAATAGAGTTAGAAAGGAAAAAGAAGAAGTAACAACTGACACTGCAGAAGTACAAAGGATCATGAGAGATTACTACAAGCAACTCTATACCAATAATGGACAACCTGGAAGAAAGGTTCAAATTCTTAGAGATGCACAACCTGCCGACACTGAACCAGGAAGAAATAGAAAATATGAACAGACAAATCACAAGCACTGAAATTGAAACTGTGATTAATAATCTTCCAACAAACAAAAGCACAGCACCTGATGGCTTCACAGGAGAATTCTATCAAACATTTAGAGAAGAGCTAACACCTATCCTCTCAAACTCTTCCAAAATATAGCAGAGGGAGGAACACTCCCAAACTCATTCTACTAGGCCACCATCACCCTGATACCAAAACCAGACAAAGATGTCAAAGAGAAAGAAAACTACAGGCCAATATCACTGATGAATTTAAATTCAAAAATCCTCAACAAAATATTAACAAACAGAATCCAACAGAATATTAAAAGGATCATACACCATGATCAAGTGGGGCTTATTCCACGAATGCAAGGATTCTTCAATATATGCAAATCAAACAATGTGATACACCATATTACCAAATTGAAAGAGAAAAACCATATGATCATCTCAGTAGATGCAGAGAAATATTTCAACAAAATTCAACACCCATTTATGATACAAACCCTGCAGAAAGTAGGCATAGAGGGAACTTTCCTCAACATAATAAAGGCCATATATGACAAACCCACAGCCAACGTCATCCTCAATGGTGAAAAACTGAAACCATTTCCACGAATATCAGGAAAAAAATAAGGTTACCCACTCTCACCAAACTTATTCAACATAGTTTTTGAAGTTTTAGCTACAGCAATCAGAGAAGAAAAACACATAAAAAGAATCCAAATCAGAAAAGAAGAAGTAAAGCTGTCACTGTTTGCAGATGACGTGATACTACATATAGAGAATCCTAAAGATGGTACCAGGAAACTACTAGAGCTAATCAAAGAATTTGATAAAGTACCAAGATAGAAAATTAATGCAGAGAATTCTCTGGCATTCTTATACACTAGTGATGAAAAATATGAAAGTGAAATTAAGAAAACACTCCCATTTACCATTGCAACAAAAAGAATAAAATATCTAAGAATAATCCTACCTAAGGAGACAAAAGACCTGTATGCAGAACATTATAAGACACTGATGAAAGAAAGTAAAGATGATACAAATAGATAGAGAGATATACAATGTTCTTGTATTGGAAGAATCAATATTGTGAAAATGACTCTACAACCCAAAGCAATCTACAGATTCAATGCAATCCCTATCAAACTACCACTGGCATTTTTCACCGAAGTAGAAGAAAAAATTTCACAATTTGTATGGAAACACAAAAGACCCCGATTAGCCAAAGCAATCTTGAGAATGAAAAATGGAGCTGGAGGAATCAGGATCCCTGTCTTCAGACTATACTACAAAGCTATAGTAATCAAGACAGTATGGTACTGGCACAAAAACAGAAATATAGATCAATGGAACAGGATAGAAAGCCTAGATATAAACCCACTCACATATGGTCACCTTATCTTTGTTAAAGGAGGCAAGAATATACATTGGAGAAAAGACAACCTCTTCAATAAGTGGTGCTGGGAAAACTGGACAGGTACATGTAAAAGTATGAAATTAGAACACTCCTAACACCATATACAAAAATAAAGTCAGAATGGATTAAAGAGCTAAATGTAAGTCCAGACACTATCAAACTCTTAGAGGAAAACATGGGCAGAACACCTATGACATAAATCACAGCAAGATCCTTTTTGACCCACCTCCTAGAGAAATGGATATAAAAACAAACATAAACAAATGGGACCTAGTGAATCTTTAAAGCTTTTGCATAACAAAGGAAACCATGAACAAGACCAAAAGACAACCCTCAGAATGGGAGAAAATATTTGCAAATGAAGCAACTGACAAAGGATTAATCTCCAAAATTTATAAGCAGCTCATGCAGCTCAATAACAGGAAAACAAACAACCCAATCCAAAAATGGGCAGAAGACCTATATAGAAATTTATCCAAATAAGATACACAGATTGCCAACAAACACATGAAAGAATGCTCAACATCATTAATCATTAGCGAAATGCAAATCAAAACTACAATGAGATATCATCTCACACCGGTTGGAACGACCATGAAAAATATCAAGAAACAATAAATGCTTGAGAGGGTGTGGAGAAAAGGGAACACTCTTGCACTGTTGGTGGGAATTTAAATTGCTACAACCACTATGGAGAACAGTATGGAGGTTCCTTAAAGAACTACAAATAGAACTACCATATGACAGAGCAGTCCCACTACTGAGCATATACCCTGAGAAAACCATAATTCAAAAAGAGTCATGTACCAAAATATTCATTGCAACTCTATTTACAATAGCCAGGACATGGAAGCAACTTATGTGTCCATAAACAGATGAATGGATAAAGAAGATGTGGCACATATATACAATGGAATATTACTCAGCCATAAAAAGAAACAAAATTGAATTATTTGTAGTGAGGTGGATGGACCTAGAGTCTGTCATACAGTGTGAAGTAAGTCAGAAAGAGAAAAACAAATACAGTATGCTAACACATATATATGGAATCTAAGAAAAAAAAAGTTCATGAAGAACCTGGGCATAAGATGGGAATAAAGACACAGACCTACTAGAGCATGGACTTGAGGATATGGGTAGCGGGAAGGGTAAGCTGTGACAACGTGAGAGAGTGGCATGTACATATATACACTACCACACATAAAATAGATAGCTAGTGTGAAGTAGCCGCATAGCACAAGGAGATCAGCTAGGTGTTTTGTGACCACCTAGAGGGGTGGGATAGGGAGGGTGGGAGGGAGGGAGATGCAAGAGGGAAGAGGTATGGGAACATATGTATATGTATAACTGATTCACTTTGTTATAAAGCAGAAACTAACACACTATTGTAAAGCAATTATACTCCAATAAAGATGTTAAAAAAAAAAAGAACAAATAGAAAACCTGAAATTTCTAAAATCCTTAAGTAATTTAATCCATAATTTTCAGTCTAGATGATTTCACCAGTAACATATTTTCTAAATTTTTAAATAAAAATAACAGCAATCAGGGCTTCCCTGATTGCACAGTGGTTGAGGGTCTGCCTGCCGATGCAGGGGACACTGGTTCTTGGCCCGGTCTGGGAAGATCCCATATGCCGCGGAGCGGCTGGGCCCATGAGCTATGGCTGCTGAGCCTGCATGTCCAGAGGCTGTGCTCTGCAATGGGAGAGGCCACAACAGTGAGAGGCCTGTGTACCACAAAAATATAAAAATAAAAAGATAACAGCAATCAAACACAAAGTTCACTATAGAATTGAAAACTGGAAACACTTCCCATATTCGTTTATATGTTTTATATTAACAATAAACAGAGACAGACTTTCTTTTTATAAAGGAATGACATTCACAATTTCCTGAAATATTGTCTACTTGCCAGGAATAAATTTAACCAAAGATGCACAAAATCTATATACCACCAAGCTATTATTGAGAGAAATTAAAAATATCTAAATAAATGGTGGGATATACCATGTTCATGGATTGCAAGATTAAATAAAGATATCAATTCTCCCTCCATTAATCTATAAATTTAAAACAATCCAAATTGAAATCCCAGCTATTATTATTGGTGAAAATTGACAAGCTAATTCTAAAATTCATAGGAAAGTGTACCTAATCAAATATATCCAAAGCAGTCTTGAAGAAGAACATAGTTAACATAAAAAATCTTATTATAAATTTACATTGATTAAAACTGTGTAGTATTAATGAAAGGGTAGACAGCAGATCAGTTGAATGGAGTAGAGCACACAGAAACAAACCCACATATACTTAAAACACTAGTTTTTATGATAAATTTTGCAATACAGAATAGTGGAGAAATAATAGAATTCTCGGTAAGTAGTGTTGGATTAATTGGATACCCATATGTTTATAGAGTGAACATTCACTACTACCCCACTTCCTACACAAAAGCAATAGATTGTAGATCTACATTTAAAAAGAAAAATAATAAAACTTCTAAAAGACATTATCTTTACGATAAGATAGATAACACTTTCTTAACTATGGTGTTAATATGCTAACGATAGAGAAATATATTTAGAAATTCACTGTTTTAAGGTTAACAACTTCTTTGAATCAAAGTTATCTTTAAAAGAGTGAGAAAAGCAAACTTTACAGTGGGGAAAATATAAGCAATACATATAATTAACACAAAACTTCATTCAGAATATATAAAAATCTCTTACAAATCAACAAGAATATTGAATGGACAACTGGACAAGAGCCTTGAAAAGTTTCTTTAAAAAATAAAATATTCAAATGGGCAATACACATATGAAAATATGCTCAGCTTCATTGGGAATCAGGAAAATGCAAAATAAAATAACAATGGAACACAACTATATGTCCACCAGAATGGCTAAAAGAAAAAGACTGGTGATACTTTGTGTTAGGACAACTGGAATGTTCAAATGCTGCTGGTGGGGGAGTAAAAGTAAAACAAATCCCTTGAAAGGCTGATGAAATACACACTTTCCCTAGGACCAAGCAATTCCACTCCTGGATATATATCCAAAACGAAGTCATATATATGCTTACCAACAGACATATCCAGGAATGAGTGTAGTAGCCTAACACACAATGGGATCAAACCAGGAAAAAAGTCAAATGCTCATCACCAGTAAAATAGGAGAAATACATTGTGGCATCTTTAAACAAAAGAATACTGTATAGCCATTCACCAATAAACCACAACTCCTTGCAAAAGCATGGATAAATCTCCCAAACATTGTTTTGCACAAAATAAGCCAGACAGCGACTTCCCTGGGGGTGCAGTGGTTGAGAATCTGTCTGCCAATGCAGGGGACACGAGTTCAATCCCCAGTCCAGGAAGATCCCACATGCCACGGAGCAGCTAAGCTCATGTGCCACAACTACTGAGCCTACACTCTAGTGCTTGTGAGCCACAACTACTGAGCCTACCTGCTACAACGACTGAAGCCCACATTCCTAGAGCCCATGCTCCACAACAAGAGAAGCAACCTCAATGAGAAGCCCATGTGCCACAATGAAGAATAGCTCCTCCTGGCCAAAACTAGAGAAAGCCTGCACACAGCAACAAAAACCCAATGCAGCCAAAAATAAATAAAAATCAAAACAAAACAAAACAAAAAACTCAAACACCAACTTTTGGTTAAATAAATAAATAAGCCAGACAGAAAAGAGCAAGTACTGTATGAATCCTCTTATACCAAAAGTCCCCAAAGAGGCAAAACTAATATGCACTGTTAGAAGTCAGTCAAATGGCTACCTTTGCATGGAGAGTGGGGGTAGCTACTGGGGCACCAAATACTCTTCTGTGGTGCTTGTTATTGTTATTTTCTTGATCTGAGGGCTAGTTACACAGATGCATTCACTTTGCATAAATTGTTCAGACTGTTCACTCCTGATTTGTGTACTTCTCTATATTCATATTGTACTTCAAAAATATTTATTAAAAATAGTTCTAGGGCTTCCCTCGTGGCGCAGTGATTGAGAGACCACCTGCTGATGCAGGGAACACGGGTGCATGCTCCAGTCCGGGAAGATCCCACATGCCGTGGAGCGGCTGGGCCCATGAGCCATGGTTGCTGAGCCTGTGTGTCCAGAGCCTGTGCTCCCCAACGGGAGAGGGCACAACAGTAAGAGGCCCACGTACCACAAAAACAAACAAACAAACAAACACACAAAATACTAGTATTCCAAGCAGGTGGGTCAAGTTAGAGACTGCTCCTTATTGAACCCTGTAATTATATGCTGTGCTTCTATCTGGATAAGCTAGCCAGTCCAACTCTTCTGAGTGAAGAATGAATCAAGGGCCACAGGATGGTTACAATTTCTTCAAGTTGAGGAGAAAGTCTATCAACCAAAAAAAGTCAGAGTCCCAACTGAGACTGTTTCTTCACTTAATTGGGAAACTGTGTGACATGAGGTTTATGTCACAGGACCTAAGAACTGAAGGGCTAGGTATGGGCCAGTTTGGAGACTATAATATGTATACATATTCTTTGGTTTTACAATGTGAAATTGTTATGTATTAGATAATAAATCTCACTTGAGGGACAGTACTATAGGGGAAATGGAAAATGAAAAACTATGATAATAACAACAATTATATAAATTTATAGAGTGGGATAATGTCAGTGAAAATGGCAGAGTAAGGAACTTTGAAAGTCCATACTTCTATAAGCAATAAAAAAGCTGACAAAAACACTTAGAATCATTTTCTTTTTTTAATCTCTGGAAATCAACCAAAGGCTTGCAGCAATCTGAACTGTCTGGTAGTTCCCTGGAAAACTGGCATGAAATGCTTGTCTGATTCAGAAATTGCCCAGTGCTAAAGCCACCACCTAGGGAGTATTTGCTGAAAATATTTACAGGCAAATGTTTTAGTTGCTGCTGATGATGGCAATAGAAAAAAGTTGGGACAAACATAATCAAAAAGCTCATGGGGAAAAGCTATGGAATGAGATGGCCATAAGGACTTTGAAAAGCTCTGACATATTCCTGGGAACCTGGAAGACCACGTGTGTGTATAGGGCTGTGCACATGCTCAGGAAAGTCCTGAGACTCTCACCTCTTGCTGACCTTGAGTCTCTGTGCAAATGGAAAGTGAAGGCTAAGGCATAGCTCTAACTCCCTGGCTATGTATCAAAGGAGTGCCCCAAATATACACAGAACCCTCCTGAGAAAGACTGAGTGTTTTTTGGTTTCAGAGGAATTCTCTATTCAATCATTCGTTGACCACTAAGGTAATGGACAGAGAATTCAATGGCTCACTTGAAGAGGAGTACAGACTTCATAGAATTAATTTAGAAAAGACACTAAACAAACAACTACAAGTATAGTAAGCAGTACCAACCAAAAAACTGGGAGGTGTGATCTGATTTCCAGAGTTGTACATTATAATATTCAAAATACCTACAGTTTTCAACAGATATTACAGAAATGCAAAAAAAAAAAAGTGTGAATCATACACACACACCTACGAAAACAAAACAAAACAAAACAGTGAATAGAAATTGCCCCTGAGGAAAGCCTAGACATGGAAATATCTAGACAAGGACTTTAAATCAGCTATTTTAAATATATTCAAATTATAAAAGCAAACCATCTTTAAAGAACTAAAGAAATAGACAAGAAAAATGTCAACCAAATAGAGTATCTTAACAAAAAGATAGAAATTATTTTTAAAATATAAATTACAGAGTTGAAAATACAATAACTGAAATGAAAATGAAACATTTATTTTAGTAAATTTAGTGGTTCAACAGCACTTGCAAGCAAGCAGAAGAAAGAGTTGGTGAACTTGAAGATACATCAGTTGAGATTATCAAGTCTGAGGAATAAAACATCAAAAATGAATAAAAATGAACAGAGCCTCAGAAACCTATGGAACATCATCATATGTACCAACTATGTGTAATGAAAGTCCCAGAAGGAGAAGGGGGAGAAAAAGAAGTAGAAAGAATGTTTGAAGAAATAATGGCCCAAACTTCCCAAACATTAATCTATACATACAAGAAGTTCAATAAACTCCAAGTTGGGGTAAACTCAAAGAGATCCACACCCAGACACAACATAATCAATCTACCAAAAGCCAAACCAGAATCTTCAACTCAGCAAGAGAAAAATGATTAATCACATACAGGGGACCCTTAATAAGATTAACAGCTCATTTCTCCTCAGGAAGGATAGGGCTAGAAGGCATTGTGAAGACATATTCAAATAACTGAATGAAAAAAAAATATATCAACAAAGAATTCTGTATCTGGCTAATCTATCCTTCAAACATGAAGGATAAGTTATGACATACCAGACAAACAAACACTGAGAGAATGTTAAGATAGTAGGAAGTCCATAGAAGAAATTCTATAGAGAGTACTTCAAGGTAAGGTGAATGGACAGTAGAGAGTAACTCACATCCACATGAATACATAAGAACACTAGTGAAGGTAGCTATATGGATAAATATCAAAGATGGTGTGAACTCATTCTTTTTTATTGTAGCTCCTTTTCCCTATATGATTCAAAAGATAGTTACATAACTCAATAATTATAAATCCATGTTGATGGGCACACAATGTAAAATGATATAATTTAAAATATTAACACCACCATTAAAATGTGAGGGAAATGGAGCTATATAGAAAAAAAAAATTGTGTACTATTGAAGTGAAGTTAGTATTAATCTGAAATAGATTAAGATGATAGTTGTGACCCCCAGGGCAACAACCAAGAAGATAACTAAAAAGTATATAGTAAATGAAATGGCAAGAGAATTAAAATGGTATACTAGCAAATTTAAGTTTAAAATTAACACAAAATAAGGTAGTATATTTGAGGAACAAAAGATACATGGCATGTAGAAAACAAATAGCAAAAGGGAAGAAATAAATCCTTTCTTACATCAATGTAAATGGAGTAAACTTTCCAATTATAAGGTAAAGGTGAAAGAATGGATTAAAAAACAGGATCCAACAATATGCTATCTTGAAGAGACACAAATATTTGAGAGTAAAGGATGAAAAAAGATATACTATGCAAATAGAAACTAAAATGGAACTGAAGTGTCTATGATGATATCAAACAAAATAGACTTTAAAACAAAAGTTGTCACTAGAGACAAAAAAGTATATTGTATTTTATATACCAATACATCAAGATATAAGAGTTATAACACATATACACCTAACAATAAAGCTCCAAAATATATGAAGAAAAATTGACAGAATTGAAAAGAGGAATAGAAAATTCAATAATAATAGTTGAAGATTTCAATATCCTATTTCCAATAATGAAACTAGAAAGAAAGTCAGCAAGGAAAAAGATTTGAGCCACACTATAAACCAAGTAGACCTAACAGAAATCTATACAACACTCTACCCAACACCAGCTGAATACACATTCTTCTCAAGTGAATATGGAACATTCCACAGGATAGACCATATTTTAAGCTTACATCTTAATAAATTTAAAATGATTGAAATCATACAAAGTATGTTCTCTGAGTACAACAAAATGAAATTTGAAACCAATAACAAATACATTTGAAAAATTCACAAAATATGGAAATTAAACAGCACATTCCTAAATAAGCAATGAGTTAAAGAAGAGATTACAATGGAAATTAGAAAGTGTTTTTTGATGAATATATCAAAACACAACATACCAAGACATAGAATATGGTGAAAGCTGTGCTCAGAGAGAAATATACAGCTACAAATGCCTCAAAATGAAAAAAAAAGGAAGATCTCAGATAAAATTCTAACCCTTCCTCTCAAGGAGAAAAGAAGAACCAGTTTAACCCAAAAGAAGCAGAAGAAAGGAATTATTAAAGATTACAGTGGAAAGAAATGATCAGAAAACAATAGAGAAAATCAACAAAATCAAAAGTTGATTCTTTAAGAAAAGCAACAAAATTGACAAACTTTTAGCTAGTCTGATCAAGAAAAAAACTCAGATTAGTAAAATCTGGGATGAAATAGAGGGCATTAATAACAATCTTTCAGAAATAAAAGGGATTCAAAGGAAGTGCTATAAACAAAGTGTTTATAGTTATAAACAACAAATTGGACAGCATAGGTGAAATAAACTTCTAGAACCACAGAAATGATCAAAAGGGACAAGAAAAATCAAGACTCTAAATACATCTGTAACAAATAAAGAGATTGAGTTTTTAATTATAAAAAATTCCAACAAAGAAAGCCAGGACACAAATGGCTTTGTTCTTGGAGGGACAGCTGTCTTGAAGTAGCATCTTAGTTCCCTGTCCAGGGATTGAACCTGGATGCTAGTCCACCCGAGGCCAGAGGCTAGAAGCAAAGTTCCCTGGCTCTTGCCCCATTTGAAAGCAAGAATATTTCACGGAGGTAAAATCTGCAAAAACAGGTACAGAGTTTATTATTAGAGACGCAGCACAATGTATGGGAGAGCACACAGAGAAACAGTTTATTTATTTAAGTCAGAAGCAAGGGAGAAATACACACCTGCCTTGGGGAGGTGTGTGGGCGTCCTGAATGAGAAGCACACTAAAGAGGTGATTTAAATCACTTATACAGGACATTCCTTCCAGGTGTTTGTGTACATTTGGCCAATTACCTTTTTAAAAAATCAATTAATTAATTATTTTGGGGGGGCTGTGTTTGGTCTCCTTTGCTGTGCGCGCACTTTCTCTAGTTGCAGCGATGGGGACTACTCTTCGTTGCAGTGTGCAGGCTTCTCATTGTGGTGGCTCCTCTTGTTGTGGAGCGTGGGCTGTAGGTGCGCAGGCTTCAGTAGTTGTGGCTTGTGGCTCTAGAGCACAGGGTCAGTAGTTGTGGCTCATGGGCTTAGTTACTCTGCGGCATGTGGGATCTTCTCGGACCAGGGCTCCAACCTGTGTCCCCTGCAGTGGCAGACAGATTCTTAACCACTGTGCCACAAGAAAAGTTCTTGGCCAATTATCTTGTTTCTTTTTTCACAGCTGACCTGCCCTAGGGCCCTCCCCAGCATGCACATGCAACTTTTTGCTAAGATGGATTCCACCTATCATGGTGTGCCGGCCCCTCCTTTTTGACCCCCAAGGAGTCAAAATTTAACCAAAGCACAAAACTTGTACACTGAAAACTATAAAGCACTGTGAAAGAAATTAAATACCTAAGTAAATGGAAAGGTATCTTGTATTCATGGAAGACTTAATATTGTTAACATGGTGATATTCCCCCAGCTGATCTATAGATATAATTCCTATCATAATTCTTGCTGCCTTGAAGTGGACAAGATAATCCTAAATAGAGAAATACAAAAGACTCTGAATTGATATAATTTTGAAAAAGAAGAACAAAGCTTGAGGACTGACACTTTCTGACTTCAAAACTTACTACAAAGATACAGTGATTAAGAAAATGTGGTAGTGGCAGAAGAATAGATACATAGATCAGTGTAATAGAATTGAGAGTCCAGAAATCAACCCATATATCTATGGTCATTTCATTTTTCAACAATGGTGGCAAGATTATTTAAGCAGGAAAGAATAGCCAAAAGTGGAAACAGCCCAAATGTCCATCAACTGATGAATAGGTGAACAGCATGGTATATCCATATGACAGAATATTATTGTCATTAAAAAGGAGTGAAATATTGATTCATGCTACAAATAGGTGGTCCTTAAAAACTTTATGATAAGTAAATGAAGCCAGACAAATGGCCACATATTGTATGGTTCCATTTATATGAAATGACCACATAGGTCATTTCACATACCTACTTACCACATAGGCAGAAAGTAGATTATTGGTTGCCAGGGGATGAAGAGTGTGGTGAGTGACTGGTAACATTACAGGGTTTCTTCTTGGGGTAATGGAAGTATTTTGGAAATAGATTATGGTGATGGTTGCACAACATTGTGAATATCCTAAAAATCTCTGCATTGTACACTTTACAGTGATGAATTTTATGTGAATTATATCTCAACTTTAAAAATGCAAATATATGCATATATGTATATATTCATATAGATCTCCAGTGCAAGCCCTTTATATGCATTAACTCTTTTTATCATAATAATAATCCTAAAGATTATTACTATATTTCCCCCCATTTTCCTTATGGGGAAATTGAAATAGAAAAAGCACAGAGAAGTTAAGAGACTTGCCCAGGGATGTCCTTGGTGGTGCAGTGGTTAAGAATCTGTCTGTCAATGCAGGGGACATGTGTTCGAGCCCTGGTCCGGGAAGATCCCACATGCCGCAGAGCAACTAAGCCCGTGCACCACAACTACTGAAGCCTGCTTGCCTAGAGCCCATGCTCCACAACAAGAGAAGCCACGACAATGAGAAGCCTGCACACCGCAACGAAGAGTAGCCCCCACTTGCCACAACTAGAGAAAGCCGGCGCGCAGCAATGAAGACTCAACGCAGCCAAAAATAAATGAATGAATGAAAAAATGAATGAATTTATTCAAAAAAAAAAGGGAAACTTGCCCAAGGTCATACAGTTTATGAATGGTGAAGTCAGGACTTGAAGACCAGTGGTCCAATATCATTGTCCATTCTATTGACAATTGTGGAAGCCCACACTAGAAAGCCACAGTATTGAGTACTTTATGGTATCTATTCATTCCTAGCAAGAACCTCATGATACAACTATACTTGCTTATGAGATGAGAAAAGTTAGGCTGAATAGTGGTAATCTTGTCTATGGTTATACCCAACTAAGATGCAGCTATACCTAGGCAATAAAACCAGATCAAATGACTAATATATGGAGATTGTTAGATTGTTTTTATACTCTGAAAGTCCAAATCCTTCCTGCTTTCTTGTACTTCAAGCCTTGTTGTATTTATGTCCCTATCAATCTGCCTGACTCTCAAAGGTCCATTCACCTGCTAAATAAATTTACATTATCAAATAGGGCAGAGTGATGCCTACAAATGAAAATAGTTTTGCAGGCTGCTGATAAGGAGGCTGACAACAGGAAGTAGATTTGTATTAAACCACTTAGTTTTATCTAAGTCAGGAAGGAGGGGTGGCAGCATCTCTAGCGCAGGAGCCAATCAATCACTCAAATGTAATTTGTCAAAAGAAACTTTCTTTTAAGACAGTTCCCAACCTAACTGGGTCTGTCAATTAAACAGTGTGGTGTACAATCTTAGGTCTGTAAATGAAAAGAAAGGAAATGACAAGGTATTTAATCAGAAGTGACTGAGATGCAGAGACAAGTTTTTCATTATTTGAGGATAGAAGAACCCCAGTAAACGCAGAGGGAAAGAATGGATAAGAAGTCACTTGAAGAAACAAAGAAAATCAGTAGATAACAAAACTTAGATGGGCCCAGCTAACCTCTTGTTTAGCCATATCCCTAAACCTCAGTGAAGTGAAAGGAAAAACATACATGTCGAAACCTGATAGATGCCTAGTGGCCTCTGCCTATCTTTATGAACTTGAGCAAGTTACCTAAATTCTTTGATTCCTAGTTTCAGTTTCCTTAACATGGCAATAATAACACTTGCTTACCAGGGTTTTTATGGAGCTCAATTAACATAATGGAAAACTTCTAGTGCATTATACGGCAATGTGCCCTAGGTGCTTGGTAAGTGAGATTTGCTTTCCTCTTCACCCATATGTCTTGACTTTGTAAAGTATGCCCTTGTTGCTTATGCCTATGTCACTACTATCCCACCGTTTTCCACTTTTTGGCTCCCCGATGTACATAATGATGAACTTCCTAGGTTTCCCCATATAAAATTTACTTCCAGAATAGGGTTAGGTGTGTACTTGAGATATTCTTTCTTTTCAGTTATTTTAACCTTCCTGCTAGGACAGGATTCCCAGACACTTTGCCATTCAAGCATTTTTCAGGATGCTTTTGTAACCATTTTATTATTATTCAGCTATGGTGAGGCCAACTATTAGGAAGAAGAGGGGCGCACCAAGAAGAGGGGCACACCATGCCACCTCATGAAGGGCCACAAGGCAAACATCAGGGTGGGTCAGGGGGTGGAAGGAGTGGGAAGAAAATGTGGGCAAGGACCTTCATTATGTTTTCCACAAGAAGGACCTGGCAATGTAGGATAAGCAGGCTTAGACTGGTGAGTTTGGGTAATTTCAGTGGTCTCTGGGGCATAGAAGCTACCCTTGGTTGTCTGGTTCTTGGCCCTGGGATGATCAGGGGTAGGTGGATAGTTGTCTGAGTTCTTTACTGAGTTTCTACACAAACTCGATAAAGGAAGTGGTTGGGGTGAAGGCTCTGGACTGGTTGGTTTGCATATGAAAGGTACACCTCCAGGTGAGTTGTTTGCCGTCTCTAGGCATCAGCTAGCCCTCAGAGGGGCAGTCCCTCCCGGGTCAGCAAGGTCCCAGATGTTAAAACCTCAAGGACAGAAACTAGAAAACATGGTAATTACAAGGTCATATCCTAGGGATTTAGACTATAAATCCAAATTCTAGATCTAACTGGTAGGATATACATGACCATGGACAAGTTATGCAGTTTCTCTGAACCTCAGTTTTCTCAAGGGCAAAACAGACTTACTACCTAGGACTGTCTTGAGGATTAAATGATATGAAGGATGTACATTTCCTAATGCAGTACTGATTCCAGGACAAATGAGTGGAACAACGGATGGGAACACAGTGCCTGTTATATTCCAGGTACTCTTCTAGGTACTAAGAGTACAGCAATGAAACATTCAGACAAAAGTCCCCCTCTCATGTAGCTTACATACTGGAGATGGTGTGATAGGCAGTAAGTTAATAAGTAAAATATGTAGTGTGTCAGCTGACAATAAATACCATTGGGAACATTCGGCGAGAGTGTTGGGAGGTGGAAATTACAATGTATACGGGGTGGTCAGGAGAGGCCTCACTCTGTAACATGAAAGGCGGGGGATAGAGATGCTTGGATACCTGGGGGGAAATATACCTGACAGAGGTGGCAGCAGGTGCAAAGTGCTTGAGGTGAGAGCGTGCCTGGAGTGTTTCAGGATTACAGGAGAATATAGTGTTTGGAGAAGGATGAGAAGTGGAAAAGGGGAAGCTATGAAGTCAGAGAGATAGTGGAGTCAGGGTCTGAAGGGCATTGCAGACCAGAGCACAGGGCTTGGATTTTAGGAGTGAGATGGGGAGCCAACAGTAGAGAGATTGGATCAGAGGAGGGACATGGCCTGACTTACCAAGAACTGCATCACTGTTGTTGCTGTGTAACAAACAGATGAGGTTAAGAGTAAAAGCAAATGACTCTCATGAGAAGCTCTGATAATCCAAGCAAGAATGGATGGAGGCTTGAATCACAGGGTGGTGATAAGGCTTGGATTCTGGATGAACTCTTGAAGGTACAGATGACAGGATTTGCTGTGAGATCAGATTAGGGGGCATTAGGGACAGGGCGGGGTTAATGAAGACCTCAAGTGTTTTGGCCTGAGCAAGTAGAGGACAGAGGTCAACTGAGACGGGAGCCACTGTGAGAGGACAGATTTGTGTGTGGGGAGAGGGCAGGGGAGAAGACAGGGCTTTGGAAAAACTGAATTGGAAATGCCTATTAGATATCCAAATGGAGATGCCGAGAGGCAGACGGATGTATATATCAGGAGTCCATGGAGGAGCTCTAGACTGGAAGTATAAATTTTGGAGTCATTTGCATATAAATTATATTTGAGGCCCTGAGACTTGAAAAAATAAAGGAGGTGAACATAGAAAAGGTAAAATAATAGGTTTTGAGGACCCTCTGGGCAAAATCTTCAGTCCTGACCTGTAAATCAATTAACTGGCTGTCAGTTCACTAGCGTTATCCCATTCATGCTGCTCCTTCTTTTTTCATAGCACCTATCCCCTCCTACTTTACTATTTTACATACTGGTCTGTGTTTGTTGTTCATAGTCTCTCGTTCTGTTTTCTGCCCCTCCTCCACTGGACCGAAGCTCCTTAAGGGCAGGGGTCATTGTGTGCCTGTTCAGGAATGTATTCCCAGCACCTAAAATGGCGCCTGATGCTAGGTACTGAATACATTTTTTGTTAATGAAAGAAATATTCCTTAATGAAAGAAAGAAATAGGGATTTTATTAATTTCTCTGTTGGCAATCATTTAATCTTTAAAATTTTGACTTTTAAAGGTTATAGTGTCAAGAAAAGCTAAAATTTACTAGCTATCACGTTAGTTGATAGTCATCTTTGATGACAGGTTTGAGAACGATCTTCAAAGAAATGGAAACAAAGACATGCCCTGATCAGGACTTAGCAGAGAAAAGAAAAAGTAGTGTTAAGAGAGAAGGCAGGTACTAGAGAAAACCTGGCTCCTGGACTCTGCTCTGATCTGTTTGGGAATAATGGAAGGTATCACACTTCTAAGACCTGGCTCATCCTAGGGACCAGATCTGATAGTTATAGCTTTGATAATATTTTTCAACAGGGATTTAATTCAATGGAAACCTAGACATGCCATAAATGCTTGTTAATGGATAAATATTTGTTCTGCATTAACTCTGTCCTAAGCAGTGTGCTATGTGTTCCATGCTATGGGTTGAGGGTACAAATATGAATAAAGATAGTCAGTGTTCAGTTAGGATAGGTCACTTAAATAATAAGAAATGGGGCTTCCCTGGTGGTGCAGTGGTTGAGAGTCCGCCTGCCAACGCAGGGGACACGGGTTCGTGCCCCGGTCCGGGAAGATCCCACATGCCGCGGAGTGCCTGGGCCCATAAGCCATGACCGCTAGGCCTGCATGTCCGGAGCCTGTGCTCTGCAATGGGACAGGCCACGGCAGTGAGAGGCCCATGTACCGCAAAAAAAAATAAAATAAAATAAAAAATTAATAATAATAATAAATGGACACATACAGGGAGATAGCAGGGCAAGAGATAAGCTTGCTTGGTACAGTTAGAAAGGTCTGCAAAGTTGGTATGGCTTGAGGTGAGACTTGAAAGGTGAGTAGCATGAGTTTGTCAATCACCCCTTCTTGCACATTTTTTTGTTATATGGATTCTGACAGTTCATAATTCCGCCTTCCCACGATGACCCAGAAGAGCACCATAGAACAATTCAGAAGGTTCAAAAGTAACACATGTGTCCAGTCATTCTTTAACAAACATTCACTGAGTGCTTACTTAGGTCAAATACCGTACACTGGAAATATCAGCTTATATAATCCATGGACACTGCCCTCGAAAGACTTATGCTCTCTAGCCATGATTCCCAAACTTTAAGGCACCTCAGAATCACCTGGAGAGCTTGGTAAAACACAAGTTTGCTGGCCTTAGGCCCGAGCTGTCGATTCATTAGGTTTGGGGTAGGGCTCAGTAAGTTGAATTTAAAGCAAATTCCTGCGTAATGAAATGCTACTAGTCTGAAGACCACTTTGAAAACCACAGATCTCTAGGAGAAAGGGACAGCTAAGCAGATCAGGGATTACCAATCAGTGGGATGAGTACGTGAAGGAGCAGGAAAGAATTGAGACAGCACCATCTGGGAGGTGGAAGTAAAAATCACACTATACCAAGCCATCTTTACTCCCCTGGGGATTCCCTACTGATGAACTACAGGCTTCCTCATTATGTACCTTACATAGAAGTATCAAAACCACAACCCCATAAATTCTCTCATCCAAAGAGGATTCATGTTCAACGTCAAAACTTAGTCTATGCTATAAACTAAGTACATTTGGATTTTGAATTATTTTAGTGAAAGAAAAAACTAGAAATACATTTAATTCATGATGATTGAAGGCAATTAAAATAGAACATAATACACTTTATAAAATCTACAGATTACCTAGAATTCAAGTGCGTAGTAGCATTGGGAAGAATGACTGATTTATCCCTCTACAGCGAAAAGAGTTTGAATAAGGATTTGCAACCAGTTAACATTTAATGAATCAATATTGTTCTGTGAGTTTCAAAGTAGTCAAAATATTTCTTCAGCTACCTCTCTGTATGTAGCATGGTGTGATATGATGAAAAGAATAGCAATGTGAGAGGTGGCCCATGGCCTCAAATAGATTGCAGTATATAGTTAGATAGAAGGATCTGGTGACATCTATTCATTCATGCATTCATTTTGCCTCTATTGTAAACCTGAAGCTGTGTTATATTCTGGGAACACAAACTTAAACAACACAGGGTCCCTGCCCTAAAGGATTTCATATTTCAGTGAAGGAGGCAGTGATTTATGAGAAAATAAATATAAGTTGAAGTAGAATGATTGTGCAAAGATGAAGTGGTAAGAGTGATAAAGATTAGCAAAAATCTGAGGAAGAAATAATGCCTTCATTGGATTCTAAAGGAAGGTCACCAGGTGGATGAGTTTGGTGGACAGGGAGACATCCAGGGCAGAAGGAACCATTTGCTCCTACAGAGAGGTATGACACGGCATGGGACAGTGGGGAGCTATGAGTCGTTCAGGATGACTGAAGCCTGAGGCTAGAGAAGCAAACAAGGGACAGATGAACAAGGGCCCTGAATGCTGTGTGTTTAATGCTTTAATTTTTTAAATTGAGTTATATTAGCCATACAAAACTGTGTAAGTTCAAGGTGTACAACCTATTGATTCGATACGCTCGTGTCGTGATATGATTACCATAGCAGTGCTAGCTAAAACCTGTATTGCGCCACATAATTATATATCAGAAAATATATATGTTGGGAACCATTAAAATCTAGTCTCTCAGCAAGTTTCACGTGAATAATACGGTTTTGTTAAATGCTGCATTAAAGAATGTGGACTTTACGCTGAGTCATGCTCTACACGGACGATGCTCTATTTGGACTGTAATTACTGAAACCTCCCATCATAGGTGGTTTTGTTGATCGTGAAGGATGGCCGCTTTATGTGTGTTGTGCCAGGTGGTGGAGGAGGGTGACCTTTAACTTAGAGTTTGAAGAAAAAAAATACGCCAATGAATGCCTGTCAAATTAAAGTGAAAAGCTCAAAAATAACTGTTAGATTGGGTGGGTGCCACCCTGGAGCCAGAGGGGCAGGAAGTCCTTCCTGGCTGTTTGAGGAGGCCCATTCCTTTTGGAGTAAACAGAGCGACTCAGCTAATGGGGAGTGTGAGGAGATGGAAATTATAGCTCAGGGAACTCTGCTCAATATTCTGTAATGGCCTATAAGGGAAAAGAATCTGAAAAAGAATGGATATATGCATATGTATAACTGAATCATTTTGCCGTATGCCTGAAATTAACACCACATTGTAAATCAACTATATTCCAATACAGATTTTTTTTTAAAGTATAAATAACTAAAGAAGGAAGTTGAGGGATCCAGCCAGGGGATCATCCTAGAGACCTATAGACAGAGTCAACTATTCAAGGATCTTGAGAACAATTCATTGAACTTGGTAAATATTAATGGGTAGCATTTATTTATCTCTTACTATGAACAAGGCACTATTCTAAAATCTTTACAGGAATCAACTCATTTAATCCTCTTAACTCTATGCAGTAGAAATTGTTATCATTCCCATTATACATAGGAGGAAACTGAGGCACAGATGAGCTAATCAACTTTCTCAAATCCACAGTGTTAATGTGTAGTGGAGTCAGTATTTAAAACCAGAAAATCTGAACAATTAGCTATTGTATTAATACTATACCTGCCTCAGAAAACATACATCTTGGAATTGGATGTGGATATACACCCATCCATATTCAGAGTTGTTTTTTGGTGATGAGGAAAGTGCTTCCCCTAAGTGCTTCCTTATTTGAAGGAAGTTCTCTTGTTTTGTCTCATCAGACTCTTGGGAATATTTGCTGAGAGTGTCCTCTATGGCTGTGTAAAAAATTGACCCAAAACTTCATGGCTTGAAATGGCAAATATTTATTATCTCACAGTTTCTGTGGGTCAGGAATCGGGCATGGCCTATGTCTGTGCCTCTGACCCGAGGTCCTTCACAAGGTTGCATGTGCCCATGGGCAGTATGGTCTCATTGGAGGACTGGAATCTGGGAGGATCTGTTTCCAAGCTTACTCATATGGTTGTTGGAAGGATTCAGTTCCTTGTGTGCTTCTGGACTGAGGGCCTCAGTTCCCTGATTACTGCTGGCCAGAGGCCTCACTCCGTTCCTTGCCACGTGGGCCTCTCCAAGGGGCAGCTCACATGTGGTAGTTGACGTCTATCAGTGCCAACGAGAGAGAGAGAGAGGTTGTCCCTAGCTTATGCCACAGTGTTTTTGTAACATAATCTTAGCTTGACATCCTATAACTTCTGCTGTATTTTATTAATTGAAAACAAGTCAATAAGTAGAGTGCACAATCAAAGGAAGGGGAGTAAATGAAGACATAAATTCCAGGAGGTGAGGATCCCGGGGGCCACATAAAGGCTACTTAACCACAGTGTGGACTCTTACTTTATTCTGAAGACTTGGTACAATTTACTGGCCCCAAACTAAGAAGCTGTCTTGACAAATGTTCTGGATCTCTGAGAAAACTTATGGGAGGAGAGTTGAAGATGTGGGGTCCTGGATCCTCTGAGCCAGGCCCTCCAGGCACTTGTCTGTCATGGGAAACAAACATACCAGCAGGGACGGGAGACACGCACAGTGTGTGTGAGACATGGTGTCTGATGAAGTGTTCCAAAACTCAGAGCCATCAGGGATGCACTGCAGTTCTCTTAACCCTGCAGGAAAGCCCCAGGGCCTGGTTTTTAACAGAGGGAAGGGGGCCACAGCTCTCCTGCAAAATGGAAGGGCGTCTCCTCCCTCTCTGGTTCCCTTGCTGATGTTCTACATAATCTCAGGTCACAGTGCATTTGTTCGTCTTAATTTTGCATTTGTGTTTTTCAGCTCCTACTAATTCCTGAAAGGATAAAGGAGACATAGAATTCAAATCAGATTCTCTATTGAGAATTAGGTGGGTTTACTGGGGCTGGTTAAGAAGACTTTGTCAGCCATGGTAACCAATTTTTCTGGGTTTCTGGACTCCTAAGATTTTGCCCAAGCTTTCAGTCTTAACCTATTATATGTAGACAGGAGGGACATGCTTTAGAGTGCAAAATTGAGATGTCATTTAAGAGCACCTCCTATACTCCCGGCAATGTTCAAGGAGCACTCAGGGCATTATTTCAGTTAACACCTTCAAACACTATGCATAACCAGAGTTATTGTCATCAGTTGGCAAATGTCAAAAGCGAGGTTTGGGGAGGTTAGGTCAGATGCTCAAGGCTTCCCTGGCCACAGGTGGGGCAAGAGCAAAGACTTGGTGCAGGCTTGGCTGACTGCAGAGCCCTTGTTCCATAGCACATCTGTATTCTTCACTGGGGAACATAATCACAAAAGTGATACTGAGCAGGGCCCTGTGGGGCTCCTGGGCACAAAGTCTTTCTGTGTCCCCCGTTTCTTTGACTACAGGAAACAGCCTTCATTCAGCCTCCACGACCTTCCCTGGGTTCTAATGGGCAGATCCAAGCAGTTGTTAATTAGGGAAGGAAGGAGATGTGAGACCAAGGAGAAACAAACAGTCAAGAATAGTCTTGGGGCAAGGTCCTGTTTCCCCATCAACAATACACACAACCACATCTTTGAGCTCTTTTGCAGATGCTGAAACCCCCTCCAGTGAGGGAGAACTTAGCCATTTACAATGGTATGCTTCCCACAAACATGTAGACCCCAGACCATTTAGACCTGAAGGTTGGTGATGCTGACTCCTACTTACCTCCCCACCAACCCATCAGAAGAATGCAAACCTGTTTCTGCCTTGATCCTTATCGCATACCCCTGACCACGAGCCCCGAGGATAAGACCTCTCCCTATTTCGCAGGGAGGGGACCACAGTTCTTGAGGCACTAGCCTACTGTGTTCCCCCTTTGCCTGGCAAATTAATAAAGCTCTCCTTTTCTACTTCACCCAAAACTCTGTCTCCAAGATTTGATTTGACACCAGTGTACAGAGAAGCTGAGCTTATAGTATCAAAAGCAACAAGCAAGCAAACAAAAACAAAACACTTCATACCCTTGGATGGCTTGTACTTAGAAGTCAGGCTCGTGCTTCTTCACCTTTCTTGTTACTAGTATAATGCTATTGCTGCTATAAATGTTGGGGCTGGCACTGCTAGTGATGCTCATTCAGTATGTCGAGGGAAATTCAGTAAATCAAGGGCTCTGGAACATGGTACACCTGAGTTCAAATCCTAACTCCTTTTTCTACTATCTGTGTGACCTTGATGAAGTTACTAAAACTCTCTGAACCTCAATTTCTTCATCTGTACAGTGGAGTTAAAAGCACCCATCAGTGTGTTGTTCCTAGGAAGGGCAGGTCTTTGACACATGGAAGTTGCTTTCTTCCTCTGGAGTAAGGGACGTTTAAACATTTGGTGCTCCTCTGAGGGTTTGCCTAGATTCCTTCATCAAATGGAAGTTTCCAAGCTGTGTTCATATGTAGTTATAACCTTAATGGAAATAGTTACATTTAAGCTTGGCTATACGGTTGGTCTTTGTGTGAAGCATCACTAAAATTACTTCTCCTTGGGATGTGTTTCCATCAGACTATTATCCCCTAAACATGGTGGTGCATTGATGAGGGATGCCACCATGGCCAAGGTGCCAGCAGCTCATAATGAAAGGAAATGGTCACTGAATCAGAAGCAGATAATCTTGTTATAGCTCACTCAAAATGGCCTGATTGCCCAATATTACTTAATGTCTTTGAATTAAACAAAAAAATCACTCTAGCATTTTAAGTAAATTTTATCTGCAGTTAAAAATCTAAGGAGAGGGAGGGTGGGAGGGAGATGCAAGAGAGAGGAGATATGGGGATGTAAGTATATGTACAGCTGATTCACTTTGTTATACAGCAGAAACTAACACACCATTGTAAAACAATTATACTCCAATAAAGATGTTAAAATAAAATCTAAGGAGAATTTTAAAAAAATGTAGACATATGCAGACTAAGAAAAAGAATGCAAAATTCAATTATGTAGTACACCTTAAAGTAAGTGTTTCAGGAATAGAAAGACCCAAATAACATCTAACACACAGATTCAACTAGGAGGAAACAGAATGTCCCACAGGTTTGTGAGCTAGTTGAATGGACATTGATGGATTTGTTTTCCTACAGATTAAATTGAACTTCTGATGTGAAAGTAGCTTACCAGCTTCTGATCTTGAAAACAACATTTTTTTTTTCTCTAACTAAATTTCTCTTGTTTAGGTGTCTTAACTTTCGAGCAGCCTGAAAAGTGGTGCATCGGAGTCTCAGAAGTTTCAGGAGAAGTTATTTACTTAAAAAATGTTGAGAGAAACACAGAACTTGGCAAACTTTACTTTCCCTCTGGTAAAGTGGTGTCTGGCAAATGGACCCTACACTGGGCTTGAATATTTTCTCTCAGGCTCAAATGCCCAAAGATATGCAAAATAATGTTTCAGCAATTTTTCATGGCTTGACAAGATAAATATTATCAGAACTGAATGTGAACATTTCTGTAAATGAGGGCTGGCCTTTAAGGATGGAGATAGTGCAGAGGAGTGCTAAGTAGATGCCAGCATTCGCTGTTAATTAGATAATGTCTGTGCTGAGAACTCATTTTCCCTTAGCATCTGTGGACATAATCTCATCTTCAGGGTTAGCTGATTTAGGAAAAGATATCTTATGCTAATTTATTGCTCAAGAAAATATTTTAATTTCTGACATTGACAGATAAAATATCTAGACATGGCAGAGACATCCACATAAGTGTAGAATAAATGCTATTGTTCATGTGTGATTGCTATTTTTCCCTGTCATCATCTTTGATTGCATGGTACATTTATCAAAACTAAGTAATCAACATTGGTACATTACTACTAACAAAATTCCAGACTTTATTTGGAATTCACCTGTTTTTCCATTAATGTTCTCTTGCTATCTCAGGATGAAGACCAGGGTACCTTAATGTGTTTAACTGTCATACCTCCTGAGTTTCTTCTGGTCTATGGCAGTTTCTCAGCTTTTACTTGCTTTTCATGACCTCGGCAGTATTAAGGTATGCTGGCCAAGTATCCTGCAGAATTTCTCTCAGCCTGGGTGTGTCTGATTTTTTTTTTCTCATGGGTAGACTCGGGTGAAGGTCTCTATGGTCACATTATATGATGGGGTCATGGTATCCATATGACATATCTGATGATGCTACTGTTTTTTTTTTCCTTTTCTTACTAAATGATACACTAAAATACTAAAGAGTATTTTAAATGACATTTTTGCATACTGGGTAGGAAGAATTTGAAGTGAAAGGAGGGAGTTTCGTTAAAAAATACTCTGGATATATCTAAGCCCTTCTGCATATCTACACTGAGATGGAGTAGGTCAAATGAAAAACATCTGGGCTATGACTTTTTCTTTTTTTTAAGTAATTTTCTTTAGGAACTGTCAGCATGCTGTTGGTGAAGTGTGGAGTTGTAACTCTGAGTGAACTATGGACAGTCAGCAATATGCACTTAAAAGTAGCACTATTGAGAAATGGGTGTTTTATCCAGTACTCATACACTGTTTTTTCATACAGCTGGTCCTGTGCCAGAAAAATTTTCTTTTATTGTTTCTTGCTTTTAAAACTTTGTTTTAGCCACTTAAAGAAAATCTGCTTATGGCAAAGTTTGCCTCAAATCCATTCCAAGTTGTATATGTATTTTCCAACAAAAATATTACAGTTAAACAAAAAATAATAGAGGGACTTCCCTGGTGGTCCAGTGGTTAAACCTTCGCCTTCCAGTGCAGGAGGTGTGGGCTCGATCCCTGGTCGGGGAGCTAAGATCCCACATACTTCGCGGCCAAAAATCCAAAACATAAAGCAGAAGCAATATTGTAACAAATTCAATAAAGACTTTTAAAGTGGTCCACATCAAAAAAAAAATTTTTTTAATAATAAAAATAAAAAGTAGTCATAATCTTGAGTGTGTGCTTATGCGGGTGTGAACTAGAGAAATAGCTATAGTTTAAAAATAAGAGGAAAATTTGAATGAGGAAAATTCAGTAGAACCCAGTGATTATCTTGAAGGAGAGGGTCAAGGATGATTTCAAAGTGTTAAGCCTGCACCAGGTGAATAACAATATCAAGGACAATAAGGTCTATGTAGGAAGGTAAACCTGGATAATGACTTCCATTTTACTTGGATTTCAGTTTCAGAAGATATTATTGTTCTTACCTGTGGGGCCATCAAAGAAACGGTTGAAAATGTGGAATTGAATGTCATACAGAAGGTCAGGGTTGAAGAGAGAGCCTGTTTGAAATAAAGTATCATTAAAATGGAAGCTATTTTAGAGATTGCCAAACATATTCACTCCTTAATCACTGCAATTTATTCAGTGGCACCAACCTTCCACGCCAGATATTTCTTTGACTATACTTCTCGCAGCCTTTCATTACGACTTCGGAATAAAAGCAAACCAAGGTCAAATATCAGATCCCTGCAGGGAGATAACCTGGGCCCTTTGTCAGATGAAATCTCAGCACCTGACAGCTCACTGCTCTTCAGGGAAATCCATGGCGGCTGCTTTCCTTAACGTTCGAAATTCAGCACTTTGGACTGATTCAGGTGTTTTGCTGCTCCTCTGGCCGCCTCTCCAGTGGTCCAGCAAACTGAGCATTTGCTGGCAGCCCTGACTCACTCCTGGAGTTTCCAGACCTATGAAGGCAGGAGCTGCAAATGATATTTCTCTTTATTTTTCAAAGTACTTGGCACGGAATAGGAAGTGTACCACTCATATCATAGGAAGAAAACATGGACTAGAAAGTTAGGTAGGCTTGAGTTCAAAATCTTGCTCTGCCATTTACACTTGAGCAGCTAGGGATGTTGTTTAATCCTGCAGAGCTGCAGATTCCCCCTCTGAACTGCTAGGAGAAGTGCCCACACTCTGTGAGCGGGGTTAGAAACTTTGTGTGGGGTGATGTATTAAAGCTCTTAGCACAGAGTCTGGACCTAATAGGCGTTTGATAAAGATTAAGAATAACAGACACCTATATAACCTTTACTAAGTGTCAGGCACACAAGTTCCATCTGTGTTGTCACAAATGGCAGGATTTCCTTCATTCTCATGGCTGAATAATATTCCATTGTGTATATATATATACATACATACACATATATATACATATATATATACCACATCTTCTTTATTCATTCAACCATTGAAGAATACTTAGGTTGTTTCCATGTCTTGGCTATTATGAATTGTGAATAATGCTGCAGTGAACATGGAATGCAAGTATCTTTTCAAGATCCTGTTTTAATTTCCTTTGGGTATATATTTAGAAGTGGGATTGCTGGATCATATGGTAATTCTTTTTCAATTTTTTAAGGAACCTCCATACTGTTCTCCTTAGTGGCTACACCAATTTACATGCCCACCAATAGTGCACAAGGGTTCCATTTTCCCCACATGATTGCAGCATTTGTTATCTCTTGTCTTTTGGATGATAGGCATTCTAAAATGTGTGAGGTGATACTCACTGTGGTTTGACTTCCCTAATGACTAGTGATGTTGAGTACCTTTTCATGTACCTGCAGGCAATTTGATATCTTCTTTGGAAAAAAATGTCTATTCAGCTCCTCTTCCCATTTTTTAATTGGATTGTTTAGGGGTTTTTGCTATTGAATTGTATGAGTGTTTTTTTTTTAATATTTTGGATATTAACCCCCTATCAGATATATTATTTGCAAATATTTTCTCCCATTTTGTGGGTTGACTTTTTATTTTATTGATTGTTTCCTTTGCTGTGCAGAAGCATTTAAATTTGATGTAGTTCCACTGATTGATTTTTGTTTTTGTTGCTTTTGCTTTTGTTGTCAAATCCAAAATAGTCGTTGCCAATACTGATGTGAAGGAGCTTACCCTGTATATTTTCTTCCAGGAGTTTTATGAATCCAGATCTTACATTTAAGTCTTTAATCCATTTTGACTTGACACTTGTGATGGTGTAAAATTGCAGTCAAATTTCATTCTTTTGCATGTGCTGTCCAATTTCCCAACACCCTTTATTGACTGCCTTTTCTCCACTTATATTCCTGACTGCTTTCTCCCACATTAATTGACCATATATGCATAGGTATATTTCTGGGCTCTCTATTGTGTTATATTGACCTCTGTGTCTGTTTTTATGCCAATTCCACACTATTTTGAATGCTATAGCTTGTAATGTAGTTTGAAATCAGGAAGTGTTATGACTCCAGATTTATTCTTCTTTCTCAAGATTGCTTTGGCTATTCAGGGTCTTTTGTGGTTCCATACAATTTTAGGATAGTTTGTTCTATTTCTGTGAAAAATACTGTTGGAATTTTGATAGGAATTGAATTGACTCTGTAGATTGCTTTGGGTAGCATGGACACTTTAACAATATTAATTCTTCCAATCCATGAACATGGAATATCTTTCCATTCATTTGTGTCATCTTCAATTTCTTTCATCAGCGTCTCAGTTTTCAATGTACAAATCTCAACCTCCTTGGTTAAATTTATTTCTAAGCATTAATTTTTTGATGCAATTGTAAGTGGGATTGTTTTCTTAATTTCTCTTTCTGATAGTTCATTGTTAGTGTATAGAAACTAAATTGATTTTGGTATATTGATTTTGTATCCTACAACTTTACTGAATTAATTTATTAGTTCTAATAATTTTTGGTGAAGTCTTTAAGGTTTTCTATATATAATACTATGTCATGTAGAAATAGAGACATAATACTACATAATACTACATAATACTCTATATTTACTTCTTCCTTTCAATTTTGGATACCTTTCATTTCTTTCTCTTGACTAATTGATCTGTCTAGGACTTCCAGTACTCTGTTGAATATGGTGAGTGAGTATCCTTGTCTTGTTCCTGATCTTAGAGGAAAAGATTTCAGCTTTTCACTGTTAAATTTGATGTTAGCTGTGGGCTTGTCATATACAGTCTTTATTATGTTGAGGTAAATTCCCTCTATATGCTGTTTGTTGAAAGGTTTTACTATGAAAGGATGCTGGATTTTGTCAAATGCTTTTTTCTGGATCTATTAAGATGATCATATGATTTTTGTCCTTCATTTTGTTAGTGTGGTATATTACATTGATTGATTCGCATATGCCAAAACCATCCTGACATCCCTGGAATAAATATGACTTGATCATGGTGTATAATCCTTTGACAGTATAGATACATTCAGTTTACTAATATTTTGTTGAGGATTTTTGCATCTGTGTTCATCTTGGATGTTGACTTGTAATTTTCTTTTCTTGTAGTGTCCTTGTCTGGCTTTTTTACTGTTGGCTTTGTAAAATGAGTTTGGAATTGTTTCCTCCTCTTCAAATTTTTGAGAAATTAATTCTTCTTTAAATGGTTAGTAGAGTTCAACTGTGAAGCCGTCTGGTCTTTGACTTTTCTATGGTAGGGGGTTTTAATTACTGATTCAATCTCCTTCCTGATAATTGGTCTATTCAAATTTTCTATTTCTTCATGATTCAGTCTTGGTGGGTTGTATACGTCAACAAATTTATCCATTTCTTGTATGTTGCCCAACTTGTTGGCATTTAATTGTTCATAGTAGTCTTATGATCCTCTGTATTCCTGTATTATCAGTTGTAATATCTCCTCTTTTAATTCTAATGTTATTTATTTAAGTTCTCTCTCTCGCTCTCTCTCTCTCTTTGGTAATTCCAACCAGCATTTTGTCTATTTTGTTTAGTCTCTATTTTGTTTGTTTGTTTCTGATTATCGTTATTTCCTTCCTTCTACTAATTTTGGGCTTAGTTTGTTCTTTTTCCAGTTCCTAGAGGTGTAAAATTAAGTTGGTTTTTGAGACTATTTTTTTTTTTAATGTTTGCAGCTATCAATATGAACATCCCTCCTAGAACTGCTTCTGTTACATCCCATAAGTTTTGGTATATTGTATTTCCATTATCATTTGTCTCAAGGTATTTTCTGATTTTCCTTTTTATTTCTTCTTGACTCATTTGTTATCCATGATCATGCTGTTTAATCTTCAAATATTTGTGAATTTTCTAGTTTTCCTCTTGTAACTGATTTCTATTTTTCATGTGCCTATTAGCCATCTGCACATCCTCTTTGGATAAATTTCTATTCAGTTCTTCTGCTCATTTTCTAATCAGGTGTTTTGATTTTTTGATGTTGAGTTGTATGTACTATTTATATATGTTGGATAGTAATCCCTTATTGGTCATATAATTTGCAAATATTTTCTCCCATTCAGTAGATTGTCTTTTCATTTTGTCAGTGGTTTCCTTTGCTGTGCAAAAGCTTTTAAGTTTCATTAGGTCCTCTTTGTTTAATGTTGCTTTTTTTCCCTTTGTTTTAGCAGACAGATCCAAAAAAAATATTGCTATGTTTTATGTCAAAGAGTGCTCTGCCTATGTTTTCTTCTAGGAGTTTTATGGTATCTGATCTTACATTTAGCTCTTTAATCCATTTTGAGTTTATTTTTGTATATGGTGTTAAAAAATGTTCTAATTTCTTTTTTTTACATGTAGCTGTCCAGTTTTCCAAGCACCACTTATTGAAGAGACTGTCTTTTCTCCATTGTATATTCTTGCCTCCTTTGTTGTAGACCATAAGTGTCTGAGTTTATTTCTGGGCTCTCTATTCTCTTCCATTGATCTACGTGTCTGTTTTGTGCCAATATCATACTGTTTTGATTACTGTAGCTTTGTAGTATAGTCTGAAGTCAGGGAGCATGATTCCTCTGACTCTGTTCTTCTTTCTCAGGATGCTTTTGGCTATTCAGGGTCTTTTTGTTTCCATACAAATTTTAAAATTATTTGCTCCAGTTCTGTGAAAAACACTATGAGTATTTTGTTAGCAGTTGCATTGAATCTGTAGATTGCCTTGGGTAACATGATCATTTTAACAATATCAATTCTTTCAATCTAAATACATGGTATATCTCCTCATCTGTTTGTGTTGTCATCAATTTCTTTCATCAGTGTCTTATAGCTTTCTGAGTATAGGTCTTTAACATCCTTAGGTAGATTTATTCCTAGGTATTTTATTCTTTTTAATGTGATGGTAAATTGTATTGTTTCCTTAATTTCTCTTTCCTATAGTTTGTTTTTAGTATGTAGAAGTGCAACATATTTCTGTATACTAATTTTTTATCCTACAATTTTACTGAATTCATTGATGAGCTCTAGTAGTCTTCTGGTGGAGAAGCTTCATAAATTTTAAATCTTATTTTGTGGTCTAAAATATGATCTATCCTGAGGAATGTTCCATGTAAACATTTGAGAAGGATATACATTATTCTGCTTGTTGGATGTAATATTCTTCTTTTTTTTTAACCTTTATTTTTATTAATTAATTTATTTTTAACATTTTTATTGGGGTATAATTGCTTTACAATGGTGTGTTAGTTTCTGCTTTATAACAAAGTGAATCAGTTATACATATACATATGTTCACTTATCTCTTCCCTCTTGCGTCTCCCTCCCTCCCACCCTCCCTATCCCACCTATCCAGGCGGTCACAAAGCACCGAGCCGATATCCCTCTGCTATGAGGCTGCTTCCCACTAGCTATCTACCTTACGTTTGGTAGTGTATATATGTCCATGCCTCTCTCTCGCTTTGTCAGAGCTCACCCTTCCCCCTCCCCATATCCTCAAGTCTGTTCTCTAGTAGGTCTGTGTCTTTATTCCTGTCTTACCCCTAGGTTCCTCATGACATTTTTTTTCTTAAATTCCATATATACATGTTAGCATACAGTATTTCCCTTTCTCTTTCTGACTTACTTTACTCTGTATGACAGACTCTAGGTCTATCCACCTCATTACAAATAGCTCAATTTCGTTTCTTTTTAAGGCTGAGTAATATTCCATTGTATATATGTGCCACTTCTTCTTTATCCATTCATCCAATGATGGGCACCTAGGTTGTTTCCATCTCCAGGCTATTGTAAATAGAGCTACAATGAACATTTGGTACATGACTCTTTTTGAATTATGGTTTTCTCAGGGTATATGCTCAGTAGTGGGATTGCTGGGTCATATGGTAGTTCTATTTGTAGTTTTTTAAGGAACCTCCATACTGTTCTCCATAGTGGCTGAACCAATTCACATTCCCATCAGCAGTGCAAGAGTGTTCCCTTTTCTCCACACCCTCTCCAGCATTTATTGTTTCTAGATTTTTTGATGATGGACATTCTGACTGGTGTGAGATGATATCTCATTGTAGTTTTGATTTGCAATTCTCTAATGATTAATGATGTTGAGCATTCTTTCATGTGTTTGTTGGCAGTCTGTATATCTTCTTTGAAGAAATGTCTATTTAGGTCTTGTGCCCATTTTTTGGATTGGGTTGTTTGTTTTATTGTTATTGAGCTGCATGAGCTGCTTGTAAATTTTGGAAATTAATCCTTTGTCAGTTGTTTCATTTGCAAATACTTTCTCCCATTCTGAGGGTTGTCTTTTGGTATTGTTTATGGTTTCCTTTGCTGTGCAAAAGCTTTCAAGTTTCATTAGGTCCCATTTGTTTATTTTTGTTTTTATTTCCATTTCTCTAGGAGATGTTTCAAAAAGAATCTTGCTGTGATTTATATCATAGAGTGTTCTGCCTATGTTTTCCTCTAAGAGTTTGAGAGTTTCTGGTCTTACATTTAAGTCTTTAATCCATTTTGAACTTATTTTTGTGTATGGTGTTAGGGAGTGATCTAATCTCATACTTTTACATGTACCTATCCAGTTTTACCAGCACCACTTACTGAAGAGGCTGTCCTTTCTCCACTGTACATTCATTCCTCCTTTATCAAAGATAAGGTGACCATATGTGCATGGGTTTATCTCTGGGCTTTCTATCCTTTTCCATTGATCTACCTTTCTGTTTTTTGTGCCAGTGCCATACTGTCTTGATTACTGTAGCTTTGTAGTATAGTCTGAAGTCAGGGAGCCTGATTCCTCCAGCTCCGTTTTTCGTTCTCAAGAGTGCTTTAGCTATTCGGGGTCTTTTGTGTTTCCATACAAATTGTGAATTTTTTTGTTCTAGTTCTGTGAAAAATGCCAGTGGTAGTTTGATAGGGTTGCACTGAATCAGTAGATTGCTTTGGGTGGTAGAGTCATTTTCACAATGTTGATTCTTCCAATCCAAGAACATGTTATAACTCTCCATCTATTTTTATCATCTTTAATTTCTTTCATCAGTGTCTTATAATATTCTGCATACAGGTCTTTTGTCCCCTTAGGTAGGTTTATTCCTAGATATTTTATTCTTTTTGTTGCAGTGGTAAATGGGAGTGTTTTTTTGATTTCACTTTCAGATTTTTCATCATTAGTGTATAGGAATGCCAGACATTTCTGTGCATTAATTTTGTATCCTGCTACTTTACCAAATTCATTGATTAGCTCTAGTAGTTTTCTGGTAGCATATTTAGAATTCTCTATGTATAGTATCATGTCATCTGCAAAGAGTGACAGCTTTACTTCTTCTTTTCCGATTTGGATTCCTTTTTATTTCCTTTTCTTCTCTGACTGCTGTGGCTAAAACTTCCAAAACTATGTTGAATAAGAGTGGTGAGAGTGGGCAACCTTGTCTTTTTCCTGATCTTAGAGGAAATGCTTTCAGTTTTTCACCATTGAGGATGATGTTGGCTGTGGGTTTCTCATATATGGCCTTTATTATGTTGAGGAAAGTTCCCTCTATGCCTATTTACTGCAGGGTTTTTGTCATAGACGGGTGTTGGATTTTGTTGAAAGCTTTCTCTTCATCTATTGAGACGATCATATGGTTTTTCTCCTTCAATTTGTTAATACGGTGTATCACGTTGATTGATTTGCATATATTGAAGAATCCTTGCATTCCTGGAATAAACCCCATTTGATCATGGTGTATGATCTGTTTAATGTGCTGTTGGATTCTGTTTGCTAGTATTTTGTTGAGGATTTTTGCATCTATGTTCATTAGTGATATTGGCCAATAGTTTTCTTTCTTTGTGACATCATTGTCTGGTTTTGGTATCAAGGTGATGGTAGCCTCGTAGAATGAATTTGGGAGTGTTCCTCCCTCTGCTATATTTTGGAAGAGTTTGAGAAGGATAGTTGTTAGCTCTTCTCTAAATGTTTGATAGAATTCGCCTGTGAAGCCATCAGGTGCTGGGCTTTTTTTTGTTGGAAGATTTTTAATCACAGTTTCAATTTCAGTGCATGTGATTGGTCTGTTCATATTTTCTATTTCTTCCTGACTCAGTCTTGACAGGTTTTGCATTTCTAAGATTTTGTCCATTTCTTCCAGGTTGTCCATTTTATTGGCATAGAGTTGCTTGTAGTAATCTCTCATGATCTTTTGTATTTCTGCAGTGTCAGTTGTTACTTCTCCTTTTTCATTTCTAATTCTATTGATTTGAGTCTTCTCCCTTTTTTTCTTGATGAGTCTGGTTAATGGTTTATCAATTTTGTTTATCTTCTCAAAGAACATGCTTCTAGTTTTACTGATCTTTGCTATCATTTCCTTCATTTCTTTTTCATTTATTTCTGATCTGATTTTTATGATTTATTTCCTTCTGCTAACTTTGTGTTTTTTTGTTGTTCTTTCTCTAATTGCTTTAGCGGCAGGGTTAGGTTGTTTATTCAAGATGTTTCCTGTTTCTTAAGGTGGGCTTGTAGTGCTATAAACTTCCCTCTTTGAATTGCTTTTGTTGCATCCCATAGGTTTTGCATCATCGTGTCTCCATTGTCATTTTTTTCTAGGTATTTTTTAATTTCCTCTTTGATTTCTTCAGTGATCACTTCGTTATTAAATAGTGTATTGTTTAGCCTCCATGTGTTTGTATTTTTTACAGATCTTTTTCTGTAATTGATATCTAGGCTCATAGCATTGTGGTCGGAAAAGATACTTGATACAATTTCAATTTTCTTAAATTTACCAAGGCTAGATTTGTGACCCAAGATACGATCTATCCTGGTGAATATTCCATGAGCACTTAAGAAAAATGTGTATTCTGTTGTTTTTGAATGGAGTGTCCTATAAATATCAATTAAGTCCATCTTGTTTAATGTATCATTAAAGCTTGTGTTCCCTTATTTATTTTCATTTTTGGATGATCTGTCCATTGGTGAAAGTGAGGTGTTAATGTCCCCTACTATTAATGTGTTACTATCGATTTCTCCTTTAATGGCTGTTAGTATTTGCCTTATGTATTGAGGTGCTTCTATGTTGGGTGCATAAATATTTACAATTGTTATATCTTCTTCTTGAATTGATCCCTTGATCATTATGTAGTGTCCTTCTTTGTCTCTTCAAATAGTCTTTATTTTAAAGTCTATATTTTCTGATATGAGAATTGCTAGTCCAGCTTTCTTTTGGTTTCCATTTGCATGGAATATCTTTTTCCATCCTCTTACTTTCAGTCTGTATGTGTCCCTAGGTCTGAAGTGGGTCTCTTGTTGACAGCATATATATGGTCTTGTTTTTGTATCCATTCAGCCAATCTGTGTCTTTTGGTGGGAACATTTAGTCCATTTACATTTAAGGTAATTATTGATATTTATATTCCTATTCCGATTTTCTAAATTGCTTTGGGTTCATTATTGTAGGTCTTTTCCTTCTCTTGTGTTTCCTGCCTAGAGAAGTTCCTTTAGAATTTGTTGTAAAGCTGGTTTGGTGGTGCTGAACTCTCCCAGCTTTTGCTTGTCTGTAAAGGTTTTAATTTCTCCATCAAATCTGAGTAAGATCCTTGCTGGGTAAAGTAATCTTGGTTGCAGGTTTTTCTCCTTCATCACTTTAAGTATGTCCTGCCAGTCCCTTCTGGCTTGCAGAGTTTCTGCTGAAAGATCAGCTGTTAACCTTATGGGGATTCCCTTGTGTGTTATTTGGGTTTTTTTTTTCCCTTGCTGCTTTTCATAAGTTTTCTTTGTATTTAATTTTTGACAGTTTGATTAATATGTGTCTTGGTGTACTTCTCCTTGGATTTATCCTGTATGGGACTCTCTGTGCTTCCTGGACTTGATTAACTATTACCTTTCCCATATTAGGGAAGTTTTCAACTATAATCTCTTCAAATAATTTCTCAGTCCCTTTCTTTTTCTCTTATTCTTTTGGGACCCTTATAATTCGAATGTTGGTTCGTTTAATGTTGTCCCAGAGGTCTCTGAGACTGTCCTCAGTTCTTTTCATTCTTTTTTTAAATTCTGTTCTGCAATAGTTATTTCCACTATTTCATCCTCCAGGTCACTTATCCATTCTTCTGCCTCAGTTATTCTGCTATTGATTCCATCTAGAGTCTTTTTCATTTCATTTATTCTGCTGTTCATCGTTGTTTGTTTCATCTTTAGTTCTTCTAGATCCTTGTTAAATGTTTCTTGGATTTTGTCTATTCTATTTCCAAGATTTTGGATCATCTTTACTATCATTATTCTGAATGCTTTTTCAAGTAGACTACCTGTTGCCTCTTCATTTGTTAGGTCTGGTGGGTTTTTATTTTGCTCCTTCATCTGCTGTGTGTTTTCTATCCTCTCATTTTGCTTATCTTATTGTGTTTGGGGTCTCCTTTTTGCAGGCTGCATGTTCGTAGTTCCTGTTGTTTTTGGTGTCTGTCCCCAGTGGGTAAGGTTGGTTCAGTGGGTTTTGTAGGCTTCCTGGTGGAGGGGACTAGTGACTGTGTTCTGGTGCATGAGGCTGTACCTTGTCTTTCTGGTGGGCAGGTCCACGTCTGGTGGTGTGTTTTGGGATATCTATGGCCTTATTATGATTTTAGGTAGCCTCTCTGCTAATGGGTGGGTTTGTGTTCCTGTCTTGCTAGGTGTTTGGCATATGGTTTCCAGCACTGTAGCTTGCTGGTCGTTGAGTGAAGCTGGGTGCTGGTGTTGAGATGGAGATCGCTGGGAGATTTTCACCATTTGATATTATGTGGAGCTGGGAGGTCTCTTGTGGACCAGTGTCCTGAAGTTGGCTCTCCCACCTCAGAGGCACAGCACTGAGTCCTGGTTGCAGCACCAAGAGCCTTTCATCCACATGACTCAGAATAAAAGGGAGAAAAGTTAGAGAGAAAGAATTAATAGAAGTAGGAAGAATGAAAGAAAGAAAGGAATGAAGGAAAGAAGGAAGGAAGGAAGAAAAAAGAAGAAAAGAAGGAAGGAAGGAAAGAAAGAAAGAAAGGAGGGAGGTAGGGAGGGAGGGATGGAGGGAGGAAGGAAGGAAGGAAGGAAGGATGGAAGGATGGAAAAAGGAAAGAATGAAAGATGATAAAGTAAAATATAATAAAGTAAAATATAATAAAGTTATTAAATTAAAAAAATAATTATTAAGAAAAAAATTAAAACAAAAAACCAACAAAAAATATGGACAGATAGAACCTTAAGACAAATGGTGGAAGCAAAGCTATACAGACAAAATCTCATACAGAAGCATACACATAAACACTCACAAAAATAGGAAAAGAGGAAAAAGTCATAAATCTTGCTCTCAAAGTCTACCTCCTCAATTTGGGATGTTTCATCTAAAGGAGGGAAGGAAGGAAATAAAGAAAGAAAGAAGATAAAGTAAAATAAAATAAAGTTATTAAAAGAAAAAATAATTATTAAGAAAAAAATTAAAAACAAAACAAACAAACAAAAAAACAGACGGATAGAACCCTAGGACAAATGGTGGAAGCAAAGCTATACAGACAAAATCTCACACAGAAGCATACACATAAACACTCACAAAAAGAGGAAAAGGGGAAAAAATCATAAATCTTGTTCTCAAAGTCCACCTCCTCAATTTGGGATGACTTGTTGTCTATTCATGTATTCCACAGATGCAGGGTACCTCAAGTTGATTGTGGAGTTTTAATTCACTGCTTCTGAGGCTGCTGGGAGAGATTTCCCTTTCTCTTCTTTGTTCTCACAGCTCCCAGGGGCTCAGCTTTGGATTGGCCCCACCTCTATGTGTAGGTTGCCGCAGGTCATCTGTTTTTTGCTCAGACAGGGTGGGGTTAAAGGATAAGCTTCTTCAGGGGCTGTGTCTCACTCAGGTTGTGGGGAGGGAGGGTTACGAAGTGCAGAGCAAGCCTGTGGCGACAGAGGTCGGCGTGATGTTTCACCAGCCTGAGGCTCGCCATGCATTCTTCTGGGGAAGTAGTCCCTGGATCCCGGAAAACTGGCAGTGGCGGGCTGCACAGGCTCCCTGTAAGGGAGGTGTGGATAGTGACCCATGCTCGCACACAGGCTTCTTGGTGGCAGCAGCAGCAGCCTTAGCGTCTCCTGCCTGTCTCTGTGGTCTGCGCTTTTAGCCACAGCTCACGCCCATCTCTGGAGCTCCTTTCAGCAGTGCTCTTAATCGCCTCTCCTTGTGCACCAGGAAACAAAGAGGGAAGAAAAAAGTCTCTTGCCTATTCCGCAGCTCCAGACCTTTTCCCAGATTCCCTCCTGGCTAGCCATGGTGCACTAACCCCTTCAGGCTGTGTTCATGCCGCCAACCCCAGTCCTCTCCCTGCGCTCCGACCAAACCCCGAGCCTCATTCTCGCAGCCCCGCCCGTCCCGGCGGGTGAGCAGGCACAAGTCTGTCGGGCTGGTGAGTGCCGGTTGGCACCGATCTTCTGTGCGGGAATCTCCCTGCTTTGCCCTCCGCACCCCTGTTGCTGCGCTCTCCTCCGCAGCTCTGAAACTCCCCCCCTCTACCACCCGCAGTCTCTGCCCGCGAAGGGACTTCCTAGTGTGTGGAAACCTTTCCTCCTTCACAGCTCCCTCCCACTGGTGCAGGTCCCATCCCTATTCTTTAGTTTCTGTTTTTTCTTTTTTTCTTTTGCCCTACCCAGGTACTTGGGGAGTTTCTTGCCTTTCGGGAGGTCTGAGGTCTTCTGCCAGAGTTCAGTAGGTGTTCTGTAGGAGTTGTTCCACGTGTAGATGTATTTCTGGTGTATCTGTGGGGAAGAAGGTTATATCCACGTCTTATTCTTCCGCCATCTTCCCCTCGTCCCCTGGATGTAATATTCTGTAAATGTTTGTTAAGTCCATCTGGTCCAATGTTCCATTTAACTCCAATGTTTCCTTATTGATTTTTTTGTCTGCATGATCTACCACTGCTGCAAGTGGGGTAGTGAAGTCCAATAATATTATTCTATTGTTTTCTATTTCTCCCTTCATGTCTGTTAAATTTTGCATTATATATTTAGGTGCTTCTATGTTGGGTGCATAAATTTTACAAATGTTATATCCTCTTGTTTGATTGACTCTTTTATTATTATATAATGCCCTCCTTTTTCTTTATTTACAGTCATTGGCTTAAAATCTATTTTGTCTGGTGTAAGTGTAGGTATCACTGTTTATTTTTGTTTTCCATTTGCATGGAATCTCTTTTTCCATCTTTTTACTTTCTGTGTGTGTTTCCTTAAAGCTGAGTTGTGTCTCTTGTAGGCAACATATAGTTGGGTCTTATTTTTTTTAAGTTATTCAGCCATTCTTTTTCTTTTGATTAGAGAATTTAATCCATTTATATTTAAAGTAATTATTTTTAGGTAGGTACTTACTATTGCCTTTTTTTTGTATTCCTTTGTTCCTTTCTTCTCTTGCTCTCTTCCTTTGTGATTTGATGATTTTTTGTAGTGGTATCTTTAGATTCCTTTCACTTTATTTTTTATTTTTTGTATCTAGTATAGGTTTTTGCTCTGTAGTTGCCAGGAGGCTTACATAAAATATCTATATTTATAACTGCTTATTTTAAGCTGATAACAACTTAACTTCAAACACATACTAAAGCTCTACATTTATACACTACCTCTTCCCATTTTGTTTTTGATGTCACAATTTATATCTTTTTATTTTGTGTATCCATTAACAAATTATTATAGTTATAGTTATTTTTAATACTTTGTTTGCGGTACGTGGGCCTCTCACTGTTGTGGCCTCTCCTGTTGTGGAGCACAGGCTCTGGACGTGCAGGCTCAGCGACCATGGCTTACAGGCCTAGCCGCTCCGCAGCATGTGGGATCTTCCTGGATCGGGGCCCAAACCCGTGTCCCCTGCATCGGCAGGTGGACTTTCAACCACTGCGCCACCAGGAAAGCCTTATTTTTAATACTTTTGTCTTTTAGTCTACATGCTAGATTTATAAATGATTTATCCCATACTGTTACAAAATTAGAGTATTCTGAACTTAATTATGTATTTATCTTTGCCAATGAGATTTGTACTTCCATATGTTTTCTTGTAATTAATATCTTTTCATTTCACTTTGAAGAAGTCCATTTAAAATTTCTTGTATGGCCAGATTAGTGGGGATGAACTCCTTCAGCTTTTGCTTGTCTGGAAATATCTTTATCACTCCTTCAATTCTGAAGGACAACTTTGCCAGGTACAGTAATCTTGATTGGTAGCTTTTGTTATTGTTGTTTTTCTTTCTGCACTCTGAATGTATCATGCCACTCCCTTCTCGACTCCAAAATTTCTGCTGAAAACGCTGCTGGTAGTCTTATGGAGATTACCTTGTATGTAACAAGTTGTTTTTCTCTTACTTCTTTAAAGATTCTATCCTTGTCTTTAACTTTTGACAATTTAATTATAATGTGTCTTGGTGTGGCTGTTTTTGGATTCCACTTACTTGAAATTCTTGGATCTTCTGATTTGGATGTCTAACAGATCCTACCTTATGATGGGTTCTGGCCACATACTCACTTGTCCCATAGTTAGGGACTTCATCCCTAATAGAGTTCAACAGCACAACAGGAGCTCTTCTTGAAAAGTGTATGATGGCCTAAGGGCAAAATTTATTATGTGTCTCTTCTATTGGGTTAACACCATAAACTCCACATGGTATATTTTCCCACTATAGATAAGTTCTTGATTGTAACCTCAAGTGACCCTAAGCAGAGGTTCCATATAAACTGTGCCCTGATTCCTCCACAGAAACTATGAGATAATAAATTGTAATAAAAACAACCTGATGCTGCTGTAGAGTCCTTTCCTGTTCTAGGCTTGTGAGGATCAGTTATACATGTCAACTCTGCCAGGCTATTAGTCCCTAATTATTCAATAAAACATGAATCAAGGTATTGTTATGAACATGTTTTGTAGATGTGAGAGAGTTTCCAGCCTGTCCCTCCTGATGGCTTGCCTACCAGATGGATGTCAGACTTGATTAGCCAGCTTCCTAATTTCATGAGCCAATTCCTTGCAATAAATTTCATATATTTGAATGTACTTACATGTATGTATGTGTCTATATATACATACACACACACACACACAGTGATGTATGTATATCCTACTGATCTGCTTTGCAGGTGGAACTCGGACTGATAGAAGGTCCTACTAAAATTTGGCAGCTCTTAGTTGTCCCAGTGTCCATTTCTTTCTAATAAAAGTCCTTATCTTGTCATAGCAGACCTGTTAAGTTTGAAAATTCAACATCCTCTCTACCTCTGTTGCTATTATAATTAAACCTTGAGACCCACTCTCAACTTTTTCTTCTCTCTCATTGTAGAAGATGGGATTCTTTTTATATACTGCTAAAGAGACCCTCTAGTCTTAATCCATGGCTGGAGATTAATCACCTCATTCTTTCATCTCATTTTTATCTTCAAAGCATTCATTGACCATAGCAACATCCTTTCAGTGCCCTTTTCCTGGTATGCCACCCTAGTTTATCACTGGAGGATGTGTTAACAGTTACACTGCTCCTACATGCCAAGGACTATACATGCTCCACAAACCACCATTTTGGGGTCCTCATTGCCTGACAGCCTGTAGGTGATCTAGCTTAGCTGCAGAATTTCAGTTTAGAGTCTTTTCTCTCGGGCCACTCCTGGTGCCATCTATCATATCTTGGGTTTCCTGGTAAGCAGGCTCTGAGATGGGGGTTTGCAAGCAGTGGGTGTGTTGGGAGGTGTGTTTTCTGAATCAACACCTCTGGGGGAATAAAGGAAGCAGAAATGGGCAGAGCAAACACGGGAAGAGTGATACAGCAACAATAAGTCTTTAGTCAATCCTATCTGTAGTTATGGAGCTGGTTGTCTCTTCAATGTTATCTGAGGCTAGACAAGGAAGCTGGGCATTTACATCTCTGCACTGACCAGTCATTTGATGTAGGCTAAACCCAGAAAAGTGTCAAAACTTGAACAAGGCAGCTTTCTTTACCTGAAGGAAAGATCTAGAGAAAGACAGTGGAGAGTCATTAGCTGCTAAATATTTCAGCAGTAGAAAAATGAGGGTTTTGGTCTTGGACAGGGCTTCTAGGAAGTGCCCCTTGGCATCTATTACAATCTAGTATCAAGGTCTATTGCTATCAGAAACAATCTACCAGCTGAAATCAACATTCATGGATCATGTCTGTTTAAATATTCTGGTGTAGGTTACTAACAAGACTTCATAGGATACCCCAATAAAGATGTTAAAAAAAAAAAAAAGACTTCATAGGAATGTAATAGCCTTTCAGTTGACTGAGGTTTTAAAGTAGTTGTATTGGCAGAGAAATACAATCTTGTCAAGTGTATTTTATTAATTTCTAAGGCACCTCCAGTTCCCTACAATTGTACCTATAGAAAGTGGGCTTCTATAGTGATAGAACTTCTAGAGTGTAAGTTATTTCTGTGTCTCTGTCAGGCATGAGCATAGAGGCAAACATGCCAAAGAATAGAATTGGGGCAGCCAGATTGACTAATCAAGGATTTCATTCCCCCACTAGCAGAGAGAGATGCTACTCTTCTTGTCTAGTATTTCATGTGTGTTATAGATCAAGAACCTCTCTATATTACTCCCTTTTCTCTGAATTCTGAATGAGAACATTTTGGATTATTAACTTATTTTCCTTTCACTTTTAAATTGGTATGTTTGGGATGATTAACTTGATTATGTGTTCTGTGCATAGACCACAGAATATTGAAATCGGATTTCAACAGGCATAGAGGCAGAATGAACATTCCTTGGATTGTAAACCCAGTGGGCTCATGACATGACATGACTGTGTAATGTCTGGAAGTGACTTGAGGCTATAACTCTTTGGGAAGTGTTGAGCAGGATTTAACTGCCTGTGGATACTTGTAATTTGTTAGGTGGAAATGGAAATGAATGTTTGAGAAGTGTGTGTGTGTGCTTGCTGGTCAGTAAAGGACAACTCAAGCTATTGTTTTTATGTTTTAGCATGTTTCTTCCCTGTTTCTTCCATTTACATGTTCCCTTCCTTTTAAGATACTATTATCTTTTTCTGTGCCCCTATCAGTCAATGAATCATAAAATCCCTCTGTATCACATCCACTATAATATTGAAATGTGACCTAAATACGGACAATCATACTAATCAATTTCTTGAATCTAGGGTTCATGTATGACCCAGGCAGGGCAAATTAAAGTTTTGCCCCATGATTAACATCTGAACATTGGAAGAGAGGCTTCTTTTTCAACTGAGGTTGCTAAACTGAGAGGATATGAATACAGGATTACAGGTGGGCCATTTCCTCATCACAGGGGAAGACACAACATATAGAAGAGAATGAGACCAACACAGAGAGCTAAGATCCAGAGCTCGAGAGAAAGCACAGATTGTCATTTGGTGACCTGAGTCCAGGTGTACTTGAAATCACCTCCAATTTCAGGCCTCTTGGTTACATAAGGATATAATTTTTCCTTTAGCGTGAGATCATTTTAGATAGTTTTCTGCCCCTTGTGACCAAAAGAGTCCTGGCTAAATAGATTATCAATAATTTGTTTACAACAACCAATGACCTTTCATCAGCTATCATTCTCCTTCAGCTCTTCTTGGTATTTCCCAAGGGTGATTGGTCCCTGGTTCCCTGAAGCCCTCTGTCTTAGTCTGGTTGGGCCGCCAGAACAAAATTCAACAGACTGGGTAGCTAGTAAACAATAGAAATGTACTGCTTACAGTCCTGGGGGATGGAAGTTCAAGATCAGGGAGACAACATGGTCAGGTCACAGACTTTTAATTTATCCTACCAGGGTGGAAAGGGCTTGTGAGCTCTGTGGGATCTCTTTTTGTAAGAGCACTAACCTCAATCAGGAGGCCTCCACCCTCATGACCTAATCATCTCCCAAAGACCTTGCCTTCAGGGGGATAGGATTTCAATATTTGAAATTTAGGGGAATGCAAACATTTAGACCATAGCACTCTCTCTTCACTTGACTTCTGTTATTTCTGCCCCCCGCCTCCCCGCCCACCAACAGCATACACACTTCCCTATGACTACAGAAGAAGCTTGGTCCTGTTTTTCCCATTAATTTATGGTACACCCATAGGTAAGTTACTTTACCTAGGGCTTTATTTCCTCATCTCCAAAATGAGGATGTTACACTAAAATTACTCCTAAAATAAACCAGTCAGCTCTAAAATCCTGTGCTTTTATAACAGGAGGAAGTGAGGAGAAATCACTGTGCAGTTAGAAGTTGTATAAATTTTAACATACGCTTGATTCAAATGCAGATGCACTTAGGTGAAATAATTTTTAATTTCCTTTTTAACTGTTGGGTAAGGTCATGATGCTTTATAATATGTGCATTTTTTTTCCTAGAGGAAGGAAGGAGACCTTTTGAAAAAAGCCATAAAGGATTTGACAATGCCCAGTAGTGTTGTTGCTGGAATCCAATTACTGGGAAAGCATTCTACATCTTTACACATCACATTTGAACATGTCATCTCCTCTAAATGGAACCTATTTCATTAAAGTTGTTAGGAAACTACAATCATCCTCCTCCCTCCAGTAAAAATGTAATCATAAAAAATTTAAATGTACATATTCATTTTCCTCCCCTTCAACCAAGCAAGTACACCTCATCAGTATTCTCTGAAAAAGTGATTATAATGTCTCTGTTCATGAAAATCTTAATGGAAAAATTAGATGGTCAACAGACTCCTGCTAAACTAAACATCTGATTCTGTTACTAGCTGGTATTCGTTTTTACATCTGCCACCAAAAATCTTTTAGCTTTGCTATTTTTCCTCCTCTGTATTTTTTACTTTCATTGTGTGTGTGTGTGTGTGTGTGTGTGTGTGTGTGTATTAGAGAAAAGAGAAGGAAAATATTTTCCAGATACTCAAGCTAATACTGTACCAAATATTTAAATTGCATATTTTCAAGATTATATATATTCACTGAAAGGATTTTAATTTACTTACATCCAAGAATATTTCACTGCTTTATTTCTTCCAAATCAAATTAAATCTGACTTCAACTCTTTATTTGTCAAAGTAGTTAAGAAATGTAATGTCTTTTTGTTTTGAAGAACTCTTACCCACTTGGGAATCATTTCAGAGCTCTTAGGACCTGCCACACTCCAGAACATTTGGTTCAGGTCTTCTGGTCTGTCCATAATGGTCAGCAGGAAGGTATTGTGTCCAAATCTACGTGCTTCCTTGAAGTTGACAGCACTGCACATTTTTGTGTCATACTTGTACAAAGAGGCTATTCATGAGGCTAGGAGCCTTTACTCATGCCTTGTCCTTTTACAGTGAAGTCTTGTTCTCCTAAGTCCTACCATCTTTCGCACGTGCTGAATTAGGAGCAGAGTGATTGATTCTTTCACCTATGGGATTTTCTCCCACTTCTACAGAGTCTTTCTAGTTTGTGCAGAAGTTAAAAAAAAATCTATTATCATTTATCTATCTATCATCTGTCTATCTATCTAACTATTTATCTATCTATCTACAGTCTAACCACCTACTATCTAACTATATATCTATCTATCTACAATCTAACCATCTACTATCTATTTATCTATCTATCTATCATCTATCTACAATCCATCCATCTATCTATCTATCTATCTATTTATCTATCATCTATCTATCTACAATCCATCTACCTACTATATATCTATCTACCTATCTGTCCTCAACCTGTGTATCTACAATCTTTCTACTCTCTATCTATCTATCTATCTATCTATCTATCTATCTACCCACCTACCTACCTATCTATCATCTCTCTACTTTGACCACACCTAAGTAAGACTTGGCTCCCAGCAGGGGAAACTTGGTCTCCCCACCTTTCCTTGGGGACTCTGGTATGTCCTAGCACAGCATAATGCACACTCCTGTCCTCAAATCTAGGGAATCAGGTGTAAATATAGCTTTCTAGATTTTGAAAATAAAGGTCAGAGAGGATTATCAGAAGTGGAACTTCTGCTTTGAACCAAGACAGACAAAAGTAATTAATTATCCACCCAAACAAAGGTCTAACCACATTTTGGGGAAAGGAGGAGTGAATATTACGAGTACTATTTAATACAGTATAGTGGGCAAGCAGAACTATCTTCATCTGGGTTCAAATCCCCACTCTAGTGTAGCTGTGGGACTTTGGGCTAATTACTTAAACTCTCTGCACACTAGTTATCTTATTTGTAAAATGAAAATATATTAGTACCTAATAATTTATGGAGTTGCTATGAAGGTTAGATGAGTTATTATTAGAAAGGTGTCAGATTATCCATGAGCCCTATGTAATAAGCCTGCATTTTCTGGACTCAATAACGCTCAACATCTAATGTCAAATATAACATGTTCTTCAGAATCAAAGGCTTAAATCTTGATCTTATCAATTGTCTGACCTTGGGTCATGTAACCTCTCAGCTTTGGTTTCATCATCCGGAAAATGTAGTTATTAGTATCTACTTATAGGATGGTTGCAAGTATTAAAATAAATGATGTCTGTGAATCCCTTAGCAGAAAGTTAAAAAAATATTCTTAACTCTTGACCCTGGAGGGGAATTTATTTCCTGATCTGATTACAACACTGCCCAACTCTAATAGGATGTCTGCCAAAGTTACCTTACTTCTCCCATTTTCCTGACCCCAGGGTTAGACACAGGGTAGGAACACAACTACATATAAATCCTTGTTGAATTTAGTTAACTCAGCTGGGACTGAAGAGGTAGGTCTAAGTTATCTTTCTATTGGCTGTCGCCTGTCATCAGCAGCGTACCAACTGTTGTCCAGATCTGACAGCAGGACTCAACCCCCAGTTACGTTCATTTATCATGAAGTGGAGTCATGCTGAGAGAGTGTTCATTCTTGCCATGGATGCTCTGTCTTGTGCCAAGCAGCCAGGCTGCCTGAATGGAAGCAGATGCAGAGTGCCTGGTCTGGAGGAGCCATCGGAAGGGCCCACAGGTTGCCTGGGAGGATGCATCTGATGCCCATATTGAGCCAAGTCTAACACATGGACTGTTAGCAATATTAATGACTGTCCTCAAACGGGCCCAGCCAAAGGTTATTTCTATTCAGTAGTCTTCCAATTCACTCTGTGTGGCAAGGCTGAATGGGAAAGTGAAGCTATGTGCTCTTGATGGCAATATCAGCTATTCTTTGACAAAGTTTGTTTGCTTTTCATCATTCTGTAAACTGCCAGAGACTTTTGGTTCTTCTATTGTATGCTCATCCTTAGCCTAGGCACTTTGTGGAACTCCATAGAGAGCTGTTTTAAGCCTCTGAGAAACTTACCATCTAATTGGGAAGAAAAGAACTATATTTATTAACTAAACAGGGAATTAAAATAGTGAGCTCTAGCATATTGATTTAACAGACATCCATTCATGTATCACATAGTTATCAAAGAGTGACAATTGATGGTATGGCTGTGCACTGGACTGTAAGTAAAGAAAGCAGAGCAAACAATGTAGCCTGAAATAGCCACAGGATATTTCACAGAGGAGAGAGAGAGATTGAGCATTGACTAAAGGAGGGGACAGATTAGTATGCTGATGTCTTTCCTGGTTTGGCACCTTTACATAAACCCAGCCCATGGGTAAAAACCATCAGAGGGGTAATGCAAACTGTTCCCTGGGTCTCAGTACTTTTCATGCTGCTTACCAGTTGTGAGAGCTGAGACTTGAGTGTATGAATGTCTATTTCCCAAACCTAAGTTAGTGTTCGGTGGTTGCAGTAGCATTAGGGCTAATGGTAAATACTGTGTTCTTGTTTCCTTCTTTCTGGGCACATGGTAGAACTGAGTTTTCTTCTTTTGGTGCTGTGTGTGCCCACGTGACTAACTCTGGCGAGTGAAATTTGAATGTGAGTGGACTGTGTTACTTCTAGATGGAAGCTGAGAGTCAGAGTGTGATTCTCCATGACGCTTCTCCCATCACAAACATACAAGCATGTGTCAAAATGGAACTGCCCTCAGTCTCTGTCTCTAGTGACCAAAGCTACTGGCCAATCTGTATTAGACATTGTGGGAGGGAGAGATGCATTTTTGATACATTAAGATTTTGTGTGAGATTTTGGGGCTGCTTTTTACTGAGGCATAACCTGGACCATTCTGCCAGAACTGGAAGCATAAGACAAATGCCAATTATAATAGGGACCAGCCTAATGAAGGGCAAAGAGGATGTCTACCTATCCACAAGGATGAGGGGAGTCTCAGAATCCCCTTAATTAAAAAATGATTTCCCCTACCATGTGGTCACAAAAACCCAGTAATCCCCGCTTCTTCTGTTTCCTTTAAGTTATGGCCAAATGCTTCCTGTTAGAATGCAAATGCAATCCCCTACAGCTGCTAATTAGGCAGCCACATAGATCGAGCTTGCCAGCTGTGTTTCTTTCTAGCCCAGTGGTTTTCATCCTCTGTTTTTGCATAAGCCTGGTGGTCCAAAGCTACAGTCAGATTTAAACAGCTTTTTTTTTCCTTCTCAACTTTCAATGTGAAAAAGTTAATGGGAATAATTTTTCTTAATTAAAAAAAATTACATCATGAATTGCATTTAAATCTCTTTTACATGCTACTGCTTATTGCTAGTAAAAATGTAGCCCCAGATTCTGTATAGAGTAATTTCAAATACAAATATTTGCATTCTGACATTTCTCATTGTGTCATGGAAAGAACAGAGAGGTGTTTAGGTCTTCTGTGACCTTAACCATGTTCAGAAACATTGAATTATAACTCACTTCTGCTCCTTGTTTTAAGGATTCACAACCCCAACTGTGCCTGTCTCCTAGAAAAGTATGTTAAAATGGAGGGTTCTAGGAGGAAACAAAAGGTCCCCAGGGAATTATAATATTGAAGAAGGCAGAAGGTGGTCAAGGGAATGGACACTTGACTTGGTATTAGGGGAGAAGGGAGACAGCCTGTGTCCACACAATTTAACTATACCTTCCAGGAAATTATCACTTGGAACAATAAGGATGTAAACCAATAAACAACTTTGCTGTTGCATCAGGAAATTTCTACAAACCAATATGTCTGGGCAAATGGTTTGCTCATTAGTTCACCGATACTACATAATTTATTCCTCAGACTCACTTCAAGACCCCACTTCACGGTGCTACCTGGAACAAAATCCAATAATGATCGACTCCTTGCCTAGAAAGATCTGCCTAATACCACTTGAGCAGAAACACCAAATCTCTATAAATATCCTCCCAATCTTCTCCTTTTGTGACAGTACTAAGTTTCTGTCAAGGTAGCATTTCCTCTTACAGCACTGAGTAAGATTTGGTGAAATATGGTAGATTAGGATCATATGTCCATCCATGTCATACATCGACTTCCCCTTGTTTAGAAATGGAATATTTGAATATATGTTACCAAAAATGGCAAAACACATTCTAAACAGCAAATTTATTTTCCATCAAGTATTTATTTATTCTTGGTAATTAACTAGCCCAGTACCAACTGCACAGGGATGATACATTTGGGCAAACTAAAAAGAAACAAACATGCATATTTTGGCCAAGGAGCCCAAATTTCAAAGTGAGTCTGTATTGTGTCTCTCCTCAAAGGAAATTCAAACAACTCTGTAAAGAGAAGTATAGCTAGTACAAATGAAACTTCTACCACCTTATATGCTGGTGCTCTCTGCTTAAATGATCATTTACAGTTTCATCACCATCAAAGAAGTAGATAATTTTGCTGTCAATGATGATCCTGTCCTAGCAAAATACGAATATGAGTTTGTTGTATTTGGACTTTTCTGTGTCAGTTCTTTAGCTGTAACACAATTTTGTTTGCAAAGGAAGACTGCATTTTGGTTTTCATTCATTCTAAAATTAATTAGCCTTTTCATACTTGTAGCTGGCATATCTCACACTCCAGCAGATAGCAAGGCTGCATTTCAGCTAACTACCCATCTTGCAATTATTTTTGCACATCAGATTCATCTCCAAGGAACCGGGCACCAGCTTTAGCATTTTGCTGTCTAAACACAAAGAAAAGAACTATCCCTTCCAACCCAGCAACAAAACATCTAACACTCACTAAGCATCAACCCTGGGTGGAGTGGAGACTGTGCTATGCACTTACGTGTCTTAACTCATGAAACCTCACAATAGCCCTATGAATTAGTACTGTTATTAACCTGAGTTTGAGACGAGAACATGTAAGCAGATACATGCTTCATCTGTGGGTGAATGAGTCTGTTTAATTGACAAGTTGTCATGATTTCTTGTAATTTTGGTTTTTTAACTATGTGAGAAAAGCCAAATGATAAATTATAGTACCATCATTTGTCACTTGATGTAACGATGATCTCTGAATTATAAGTGCTGTGTGCACTAATGCATCTGTTATTTCTCTGTGACAAAGAGGATAATCAAAACATTTAATAGAGTGTACTCTTTTCTCCTGACAGGTTTATTTATCCTTTTTTCTGTGTTTACAAGATCCCTTCCCACTCATTATCTTCTACTTGCACCCAAAGCAGGGATCCAGAACCAGGACTGAGAGCAAGCCAAGCTTTTCTCTGGTAAGCAGATCAAAGTAAAACTACCATCCTGACTGGTGTATGGGAGGTTCTTGCAGGCAACTTGAGGAGGGCACTTGGATAATTGAAGCCACTGCTAACTTAGCACCAGTTCTTCACTAGGTATGTATTATTATTCTTGTTATCTCCAAGAATCATTCAGGAGCATTCTCTCACTCCTCCCTCTGCTGGTTCCAGCCTCATTCCCTCAGTTACTTGGTTCTTAGGAGAAGCCTCACTCCCCACTATAAATTCCATCTTCTGTGGAATAGGGCGACCTGCATATCACCTAGGTGCTCTCTGATGGTACTTGGAAGGCTGAGGAACTTGGTGGCTTCTCTGATGATTGGTATTCTATCTCTTATCTCGCCTTTTTATTATTTCTTGCTGTCTTCTTTAGAGATTTATAATCAGTAATCTTTAAACTGGGCACACATATCCCTATGGACATAGAAATATTTTCTAAGGAGCATGTATAGATGAAAGAAAATCAATTTCTGCATACTCAGCTTCCATTTGCAACCTTCTCTAAGATTATTCTGTCTGGGAACCCATCTGCCCGTTCTTTTCTTCATTCCCCTTTACTAAATGCTTTTTCCAATTTCCAGGGAAAATAAGGAAGCATCTCCCTCAGCTATCTGGAATTTACTAAAGTGCTGTGATCCAGAGCGTAAAAACCCCCTGAGCACTCAACAAAAGGACACCTCAAAACTGTTCCCCTCTCAAGGAAGAGACCTTTGTTTCAGCCAGGAAGCACCCAGGCAACACTACATCTCACTGCTCGCTAGTTAGCATCTTAGAATTAAAACTCAGCAGTGAGAACTTCATGGAGGGGATGTGTATTCACAAGTTTATTTAAATTTTAAAAATGAACTGAGGCTTTTTCTCTCAGAATTTAAGCCTCTTAGGCTGATTGGTTTGACAGTGAGGATGGGAATTAATGGACTAAATCAGCAGATTTTAATCAAAATATATTTAAAGCATTACAAAACATATAATACGTTGGAAAACACATCTTTGGTAATTATGAGAATTATAATAAAAATTTTCAGATGTCGACTTAAAAATATGTCAGGAGTCCACGGGTTTCCAAGCTGTCATGTGGGAACAAACCTGTTCTCACTGTTCAGTCTCCTGTGCCCATTCAGCATCTGTCTTTCTCTTTCTGTATTTCCTCTGTTTGTCTCAATGTATCTCCATGTAACTCCATGTAGCAGTTTCTCAAAAATTGCATATGAGATAGAAATAAAATTATTTTTTAAAAAGTTCTGAGTTCTTAGAATACTGCAGTGGACTTGTTCATCTGAAATGTGATACAAGTTCTTTATGCAGATGGATCAAATTTGATTTCATGGCTCTTTTTCACATCCTAGCATGACTTACTTTTACAGACATTATACTTATGGTATTAAGTGTATGTTTTCAAGGAATCAAAGCCTTAGGGAATTAAGTGGTTGCATAAACTAGTGAAGTTTGTATGAGCCTGCAGCTCAGTGGAAAGATAATTAAGAGAGAGTTAAGAGAGAGAACCAGTTCAGGGCAAGAGCCCCCAAAACAGGAGCATCCATTCAGCCCTTAAGTCCTGAACAAAACGTTTCCCTAAAATGTTTCTGGATGAAAGAAAATCCAGAATCAAGTCAGTTTTCAGAAATATCATAGCTTAAAGGAAAGTTCTTTTTAATGTGTATCTTGTAATATTTATATCCAAGTGTCAAACGGAGAGTTTGGATACTAATTCAGTCATACACTTGAGACGAAATGGCCCCCAGGAATATAGCTGTCTGTTGAGATCTATCAAAGCCTTGGTACCAGGGGGCACACCTTCCCTCCTGGCCAGCAACATGACAAATGAACACTTGAGATCAGAAATATTGCTGAGATGGGACATGAGGCATGCTATAATTACATATTTCCCCCTGCTTTGAACTTTGGGACTAGGTATGCATAAAGGAAAGTTATCTTAATACGTGAAAAAAGAAGCTTATGAGCAGGAGGAAGACATTCAAACAGCATATGAGCACACAACACTCTTGTGCAGTCAGAAGTCATTTTGGCATGGGGTGCAATGGGACCCCCGAGGATCGTGGAATGTGCTCAGAAAGGCAAAGATGTAAGAAAGATCTGAGAAGCGAGGGACAGAGAATAAGAGAAAACACAGAAAAAGAGAGAGCGGAAGGGAGAAAAAGAAGAGTTGACTTAGAATCCCAAAAATATTAGTACAGATATGTGCGAGGGATGAATATAAACATGACTGCAAAAATGCATAGGTGATTAGAATCTAGAAAGACCAAAGGGATTTGCTAAAGGATGAAGCAAACAATTTGAAGTCACCACGATGACAATATGGTCCAGGGCAGAGGTCAGCAAACTATGACCATGGGTCACTCTGCCCCACTGCCTGTTTTTGTGTGGCCCAGGAGCTATGAATGGTTTTAATATTTTAATTTTTTAAGGTTTAAACTGTATGCTACTATTTTTATTATTTTAAAATAGTCAAGCATAGGTGAAATAATTTTAGATGACAGAAAAGAATCAAAAAAAAGAATATTTTACAGTGATAATAACTATGTGATTTTCAAATTTCAGTGTCCATAACTGAAATCTAACTAGAACACAGCCATATTTGTGTATAGCTATAGCAACAGAATTGCATAGATGTGACAGGGTCACATGACCTGCAAAGCCTAAAATGTTTACTGTCTGACCCTTTATAGAAAAGTATTTCCAATCCTTGTGTAGAGAACTTATACTGGGCTTTTGGCTAGAAACACATTTTTGTTCTACTTTTCCTCTGTGTGTCACCTGGGTTGGTTAGTTAGACTTTCTTGGATTTGGTTTCATCATCTGCAAAACTAATAATATATCTTGGTGGATTTATGGTGATAATTGGGAGTAGTCTCAAAGTGTATTCATTAACCTGGCAGAAATGGTTAAAAGTCACCATGCAACATAAACAATGCATAATCCTCCTATCTAAGGCTAATCTCTTTCTCTTTACTTTGGGTTCTATCACCTTTTTCTTTTTTTCAGTAATTCTAAATATAGAACTGAATCACTTTGCTGTACACCTGAAACCTACACAACATTGTAAATCAACTATACTTCAATAAAAAACTTAAAGTGCTCTCTTTTAAGTAAATTGGAGTCTTTTGATTGCCTTGTTACATCTCATGTTGATTTACCCACCATCTTTATGCCCACTGTGCCCTTGACATAGTAATACTGTAACAAAGCTAATACTTCACGTTAAAGAGAAAAGAAAGAAAACATATAAGATCATATTTTCAGCAAATTAACGTATTAATTTTGGATATCAGGTTCACGGTAGTTTATACATCTCATATTATGATTCATCATCATCACTGATCTAAGCTCATACTCTCTTCTATTTATTTACTTTTAATTTATTCTTAAAATTTGGTTCTCTGTACCTCTTATTTCCAATTCTAAACCCTCCACATTTTACTCCTCTCCACTGGCATCTGTGGTTGGTATTTAATGTGTGTCCTTCCTTCCACTTTTCATAAAATTATTTGCATTTAGGCATCTATGAGCTATTTACAGTATTGTTTTTTTGGAGGCAGCAAGTTTTACTAATCTGTTTAAGAAGTACTGTAATTCTGATTTTTTCACTTACAATGTTTTTGTGATTCATCCCTGTTACTTATGTAGACCTAGTTCGTTCCTTAGACTGTTGCATTATATTCCACCAATTGCATATGATAGTTTAAAAATATTATTCCCTCATTCCCATTTGACTTGCTTTCCACTTATAGTCATTACAAATCAGGCTCTGATAAGTATCCACGTAAATAACTCTCTTTGTACCAAATGAGAGGTTTTACTAAAGCATATATCAGGAGTGAAATTTCTGTAAGATAAAGTTTATCTTATTTTAAGCAAATACTTCCAAATTTATCCGCAAAATAGCTGCACCAATCTTCACTCCCATAAGCAATAGGTGAGGGTTTCCCACATTATCAACATTTGAAATTATTTTACTTGTAAATGTTTACCTTTCTGTTTTCTTGTACAGTGGTTTCTTGTTATTCCTTTTAAGTAGATTTTTCTCTTAGTTAGTGAGGTGGAACTTTTTAATTCATATTCTTTGTAGCCATTTAGGTTTCACCATTATTGAAATATCTGTTCACGTTTTTTGCTCAAATTTTTAAAAATTGGTCACCTTCTCTTTTCTCCCTAAATAATTTAAGAGGTACATACACACATATATATACATGGCCCCACCTGGCACATGTTCTTTATGATTAGTCAGCAGGAATCATGACAAATATACTCTTTTTATAAGTTATTACTCCTTTAACTATGTTTATGTTTCTTTTATTTTTTAACATCTTTATTGAGATAAAATTGCTTTACAATGATGTGTTAGTTTCTGCTTTATAACAAAGTGAATCAGTTATACATATACATATGTCCTCATATCTCTTCCCTCTTGCATCTCCCTCCCTCCCACCCTCCCTGTCCCACCCCTCCAGGCGGTCACAAAGCACCGAGCTGATCTCCCTGTGCTATGCGGCTGCTTCCCACTAGCTATCTACCTTACGTTTGGTAGTGTATATATGTCCATGCCTCTCTCTTGCTTTGTCACAGCTCACCATTCCCCCTCCCAATATCCTCAAGTTCGTTCTCTAATAGGACTGTGTCTTTATTCCTGTCTTACCCCTAGTTTATTCATGACATTTTTTCGCCTAAATTCCATATATATGTGTTTGCATACGGTATCTGTCTTTCTCTTTCTGACTTACTTCACTCTGTATGACAGACTCTAGGCCTATCCACCTCATTACAAATAGCTCAATTTCATTTCTTTTTATGGCTGAGTAATATTCCATTGTATATATGTGCCACATCTTCTTTATCCATTTATCCGATGATGGACACTTAGGTTGTTTCCATCTCTGGGCTAATGTAAATACAGCTGCAATGAACATTTTGGAACATGACTCTTTTTGAATTATGGTTTTCTCAGGGTATATGTCCAGTAGTAGGATTGCTGGGTCATATGGTAGTTCTATTTGTAGTTTTTTAAGGAACCTCCATACTGTTCTCCATAGTGGCTGTACCAATTCACATTCCGACAAGCAGGGCAAGAGTGCTCCCTTTTCTCCACACCCTATCCAGCATTTATGGTATCTAGATTTTTTTTTTTTTTTTTTTTTTTGCGGTACGCAGCCCTCTCACTGTTGTGGCCTCTCCCGTTGCGGAGCACAGGCTCTGGACGCGCAGGCTCAGTGGCCATGGCTTATGGGTCCAGCCGCTCTGTGGCACGCGGGATCTTCCCAGATCGGGGCACGAACCTGCGTCCCCTGCATCGGCAGGCGGACCCCCAACCACTGCGCCACCAGGGAAGCCCGGTATCTAGATTTTTTGATGATGGCCATTCTGACAGGTGTGAGATGATATCTCATTGTAGTTTTGATTTGCATTTCTCTAATGATTAATGATGTTGAGCATTCTTTCATGTGTTTGTTGGCAGTCTGTATATCTTCTTTGGAGAAATGTCTATTTAGATCTTCTGCCCATTTTTGGATTGGGTTTTTTGTTTTTTCATTATTGAGCTACATGAGCTGCTTGTAAATTTTGGAAATTAATCCTTTGTCAGTTGCTTCATTTGCAAATATTTTCTCCCATTCTGAGGGTTGTCTTTTGGTATTGTTTATGGTTTCCTTTGCTGTGCAAAAGCTTTTAAGTTTCATTAGGTCCCATTTGTTTATTTTTGTTTTTATTTCCATTTCCCTAGGAGGTGGGTCAAAAAGGATCTTGCTGTGATTTATGTCATAGAGTGTTCTGCCTATGTTTTCCTCTAAGAGTTTGATAGTTTCTGGTCTTACATTTAAGTCTTTAATCGATTTTGAGCTTATTTTTGTGTATGGTGTTAGGGAATGACCTAATCTCATATTTTCACAGGGACCTGTCCAGTTTTCCCAGCACCACTTATTGAAGAGGCTGTTCTTTCTACACGGTACATTCCTGCCCCCTCTCTCAAAGATAAGGTGACCATATGTGCGTGGGTTTATCTCTGGGCTTTCTATCCTGTTCCAGTGATCTTTCTGTTTTTGTGCCAGTACCATACTGTCTTGATTACTGTAGCTTTGTAGTATAGTCTGAAGCCAGGGAACCTCATTCCTCCAGCTCCATTTTTTGTTCTCAAGATTGCTTTGGCTATTCAGTGTCTTTTGTGCTTCCATAAAAATTGTGAAATTTTTTTCTCTAGTTCTGTGAAAAATGCCAGTGGTAGTTTAATAGGGATTGCATTGAATCTGTAGATTGCTTTGGGTAGTAGAGTCATTTTCACACTGTTGATTCTTCCAATCCAAGAACAATGGTATATCTCTCCGTCTATTTGTATCATCCTTAATTTCTTTCATCAGTGTCTTATAATGTTCTGCATACAGGTCTTTTGTCTCCTTAGGTAGGTTTATTCCTAGATATTTTATTCTTTTTGTTGCAGTGGTAAATGGGAGTGTTTTCTTGATTTCAATTTCAGATTTTTCATCATTAGTGTATAGGAATGCCAGAGATTTCTGTGCATTAATTTTGTATCCTGCTACTTTGCCAAATTCATTGATTAGATCTAGTAGTTTTCTGGTAGCATCTTTAGGATTCTGTATGTATAGTATCATGTCATATGCAAACAGTGACAGCTTTACTTCTTCTTTTCCGATTTGGATTCCTTTTATTTTCTTTTCTTCTCTGATTGCTGTAGCTAAAACTTCCAAAACTATGTTGAATAAGATTGGTGAGAGTGGGCAACCTTGTGTTTTTCCTGATCTTAGTGGAAATGCTTTCAGATTTTCACCATTGAGGATGATGTTGCCTGTGGCTTTGTCATATATGGCCTTTATTATGTTGAAGAAAATTCCCTCTATGTCTACTTTCTGCAGGGTTTTTATAATAAATGGGTGTTGAATTTTGTCGAAAGCTTTCTCTGCATCTATGGAGATGATCATATGGTTTTTCTCCTTCAATTTGCTAATATGGTGTATCACATTGATTGATTTGCATATATTGAAGAGTCCTTGCATTCCTGGAATAAACCCCACTTGATCATGGTGTATGATCCTTTTAATGTGCTGTTGGATTCTGTTTGCTAGTATTTTGTTGAGGATTTTTGCATAATGTTCATCAGTGATATTGGCCTGTAGTTTTCTTTCTTTGTGACATCCTTGTCTGGTTTTGGTATCAAGGTGATTGTGGCCTCATAGAATGAATTTGGGAGTGTTCCTTCCTCTGTAATATTTTGGAAGAGTTTGAGAAGGATAGGTGTTATCTCTTCCCTAAATGTTTGATAGAATTCACCTGTGAAGCCATCTGGTCTGGGCTTTTGTTTGTTGGAAGAGTTTTAATCACAGTTTCAGTTTCAGTGCTTGTGATTGCTGTGTTCATATTTTCTATTTCTTCCTGATTCAGTCTTGGCAGGTTGTGCATTTCTTAGAATTTCTTCTAGATTGTCCATTTTATTGGCATAGAGTTGCTTGTAGTAATCTCTCATGATTTTTTTTTATTTCTGCAGTGTCAGTTGTTACTTCTCCTTTTTCATTTCTAATTCTATTGATTTGAGTCTTCTCCCTTTTTTTCTTGATGAGTCTGGCTAGTGGTTTATCTATTTTGTTTATCTTCTCAAAGAACCACCTTTTAGTTTTATTGATTTTTGCTATTGTTTCCTTCATTTCTTTTTCATTTATTTCTGATCTGCTTTTTATGTTTTCTTTCCTTCTGCTAGCTTTGGGGGTTTTTTGTTCTTCTTTCTCTAATTGCTTGAGGTGCAAGGTTAGGTTGTTTATTCGAGATGTTTCCTGCTTCTTAAGGTGGGCTTGTATTGCTATAAACTTCCCCCTTAGAACTGCCTTTTCTGCATCCCATAGGTTTTGGGTCGTCATGTCTCCATTGTCATTTGTTTGTAGGTATTTTTTAATTTCCTATTTGATTTCTTCAGTGATCACTTCATTATTAAGTAGTGTATTGTTTAGCCTCCACGTGTTTGTATTTTTTACAGATCTTTTCCTGTAATTGATATCTAGGCTCATGGTGTTGTGGCTGGGAAAGATACTTGATAAAATTTCAATTTTCTTAAATTTACCAAGGCTTGATTTGTGACCCAAGATATGATCTATCCTGGAGAATGTTGCATGATCACTTGAGAAAAATGTGTATTCTGTTGTTTTTGGATGGAGTGTCCTATAAGTATCAATTAAGTCCATCTTGTTTAATGTATCATTTAAAGCTTGTGTTTCCTTTTTTATTTTCATTTTGGATGATCTGTCCATGGGTGAAAGTGGGGTGTTAAAGTCCCCTACTATGAATGTGTTACTGTCGATTTCCCCTTTTATGGCTGTTAGTATTTGCCTTATGTATTGAGGTGCTCCTATGTTGGATGCATAAATATTTACAATTGTTATATCTTCTTCTTGGATCCATCCCTTGATCATTATGTAGTGTCCTTCTTTGTCTCTTCAAATAGTCTTTATTTTAAAGTCTATTTTGTCTTATATGAGAATTGCTAGTCCAGCTTTCTTTTGGTTTCCATGTGCATGGAATATCATTTTCCATCCCCTTACTTTCAGTCTGTATGTGTCTCTAGGTCTGAAGTGGGTCTCTTGTAGACAGCATATATATGGGTCTTGTTTTTGTATCCATCAGCCCATCTGTGTCTTTTGGTGGGAGCATTTAGTCCATTTACATTTAAGGTAATTATCGATATGTATGTTCCTATTCCCATTTTCAAAATTGTTTTGGGTTCGTTATTGTAGGTCTTTTCCTTTTCTTGTGTTTCTTGTCTAGAGAAGTTCATTTAACATTTGTTGTAAAGCTGGTTTGGTGGTGCTGAACTCTCCCAGCTTTTGCTTGTCTGTAAAGGTTTTAATTTCTCCATCAAATCTGAATGAGATCCTTGCTGGGTAGAGTAATCTTGGTTTTAGGTTTTTCTCCTTCATCACTTTAAATATGTCCTGCCATTCCCTTCTGGTTTGCAGAGTTTCTGCTGAAAGACCATCTGTTAACCTTATGGGGATTCCCTTGTGTGTTATTTGTTGTTTTTCCCTTGTTGCTTTTAATATGCTTTTTTTGTATTTAATTTTTGACAGCTTGATTAACATGTGTCTTGGCGTATTTCTCCTTGGATTTATCCTGTATGGGACTCTCTGTGCTTCCTGGACTTCATTAACTATTTCCTTTTCCATATTAGGGAAGTTTTCAACTATAATCTCTTCAATTATTTTTGCAGTCCCTTTCTTTTTCTCTTCTTCTTCTGGAACCACTATAATTTGAATGTTGGTGTGTTTAATGATGTCACAGAGATCTCTGAGGCTGTCCTCAGTTCTTTTCATTCTTTTTTCTTTATTTTGCTCTGCAGTATTTATTTCCACTATTTTATCTTCCAAGTCACTTGTCCATTCTTCTGCCTCAGTTATTCTGCTATTGATCCCATCTAGAGTATTTTTCATTTCATTTATTGTGTTGTTCATCTTTGTTTGTTTCATCTTTAGTTCTTCTAGGTCCTTGTTAAATGTTTCTTGGATTTTGTCTATTCTATTTCCAATATTTTGGATCATCTTTACTATCATCATTCTGAATGCTTTTTCAGGTAGACTGCCTATTTCCTCCTCATTTGTTAGGTCTGGTGGGTTTTTATCTTGCTCCTTCATCTGCTGTGTGTTTTTCTGTCTTCTCATTTTGCTTATCTTACTGTGTTTGGGGTCTCCTTTTTGCAGGCTGCAGGTTTGTAGTTCCCATTGTTTTTGGTGTCCGTCCCCAGTGGCTAAGGTTTGTTCAGTGGGTTGTGTAGGCTTCCTGGTGACGGGGACTAGTACCTGTGCTCTGGTGGATGAGGCTGTATCTTGTCTTTCTGGTGGGCAGGTCCATGTCTGGTGGTGTTTTTTGGGGTGTCTGTGGCCTTATTATGATTTTAGGCAGCCTCTCTGCTAATGGGTAGGGTTGTGTTCCTGTTTTGCTAGTTGTTTGGCATAGGGTGTCCAGCACTGTAGCTTGTTGGTCGTTGAGTGAAGCTGGGTGCTTGTGTTAACATGGAGGTCTCTGGGAGATTTTCGCCATTTGATATTATGTGGAGCTGGGAGGTCTCTTGTTGACCAGTGTCTTGAAGTTGGATCTCCTACCTCAGAGGCACAGCCCTGACTCCTGGCTGGTGCACCAAGAGCCTTTCATCCACACTGTTGTTTGTCTTGTTTTGGGCTGTAAATTTACAGAGCTTGCTGATATTTCATCTGAGGCAGGATAAATGTTTCCTCCCCTTTGCTGGCTTTGCCAGTTTTCCCGGGATGCTGTCTGCAGGCTCCAGAGTGTCCAGGGTCTCACTTGATCACCCGAATCTGTAGGCGAGGAAAATAATTTTCCCTCCACCCTTTATAGAAAGTGACCAGCTGAGGCCCTTCTCCTTGGGGGCCCCTCCTAAATGGACGAGCTTTTCTTGGTTAAAAGTTCTCTGCTGTGGCCATTGTAACTCAAGATCATTCTTGGTCAGTTTACCTGCTGGGCAGCCTTAAAATAAAATTTAATTCACCCGCGGCCTCACAGTGGCCCAACCCAATTTCAGTCAGACCCTGTCCAAGGATGGATCCGGCCGGTCTGTTTATGTTTATTAATCAGAAATCTTTAACAGCAGTACTGAAGTGTAATTGACATCAATAAACTGCACATAATTAAATTATGTGATTTGAGAAATGTTGACTTACTGAAGTGGGTGCTATGCGTATCCATGAAACTAACACTACAATCAAGATAATTGATATAGCCATCACACTCAAAAGTCCCCAAGCCCCTTTGTAATCCTGCCTTCCAGGGTCTTCCTGCTCACCTCCCTTCACCCACCCTATTCTCACACAACCACTGATCTGCTTTCTGTCTCTATAGATATTTTAAAAACATTTTTAGAATATTATATAAATTTATATAAATGAAATCATATAGCATGTATAAATCACACAGTATGTGTATGCAGTATGTATGATTTTTTTGTCTGTTTCCATTTAGCTTAATTACTTTGCAATTTATTTATGTCATTGCGTGTATCAATAGTTCATTCCTGTTTATTGAGAAGTAGTATTCCATTGTAGTGATATACCACAACTTAAGTATTCATTCATCTGATTATTATGTATATTTATGTTGCTTCCAGTTTTTGCTTATCACCCAAAAAACTTCTATAAATATATGTGCAAAATATGTATTGACATAAGCTTTTTATTTTTTTAGTAAATAGATAAGTGACATGGCTTTTTAATATGGCTGATGAATGTTTAAGCTTTCAAGAAAGTGCTAAACTATTTTCCAAAGTGGTTGTACCATTTTACATTCTTACCAGAAGTATAAACTTACTGTTTGCACAGTATATGGTTTTCAATCCTTTTGCTTTTAACATACTTCTGTCAACATACTTCTGTCTTTATATAAGTGGATCTCTTGTAAATATAGAGTTGGGTATCTTTTAGTTATTCCAGGCCAGCCATCTTGTTCCTTCATTTGCAATGTTTAGTACATTTACTTTGGTGTAATTACTTATATATTTGAGGTTAAATCTTTCATCTTATTAATTGTCTTTTATTTGTCCTATTTGTATTTTCTGCCTTTATTTCTTTGTTCTTACCTTCTTTCTCAGATGAATCAAATAATGTTTTATCATTTCATGTCATCTTCCAATTGGCTTTATAAATCTAGCTAATTCCATAATTTTAGCTAATATAATTCTAACATATAAATATATATATTTACTATTCCCTGTAAAGATTGCAGTACATATCCTTGACTGCAGTCTCTCTTCAGTTAGTGCCTTTTCCACTTGCTAATCAATCAAAGAATATTTGAGAGTTATTTGTATTTTCTCTTCAATTACTAATTTATCATTATGAAATGCTTTACTTATTTTTCAAAGTTCTTTTGGCAATTATGGGTTATTTGCATTTCCATATGAATTTTAGAATCAGCTTGTCAATTTCTACAAAGAAGATAACCAGGATTCTGATAGGAATTACATTAAATATGTAGGTAAATGTGGGGAGTATTACCATAATATGTTTTCCAATTCATGAGTATAAGATACTTTCCTATTTATTTAGATCTTTTAAAATTTACTATCAAAAACATTTGTAGTTTTCAGTGTAAGATCTTACATTTTTTTTGTTAAATTTATTCCTAAGTATTTTATTCTTATTGATGCTATTTAAAATGGAATTAATTTCTTAACATATTTTTAAAATGGAATTAATATCTTAACAACATTTTCCCTTAGAGCTTACTAAGGGAATCATATGCTTTTTGATTTTTATTCTGTTAAGATGATTCTGGATGATAAACTGTGCTTGCATCCCTGGGATAAATTTTACTTGGTAATAGTATGTAATTCTTTTTATACAATGTTAAATTGATTTTCTGGTATCTTGTTGTAGATTTCTGTGGTCCATATTTTATAAGAGGTATTGGTTTGTCATTTTCTTTTCTCATTATGTCTTTGTGAGTTTTTGGAATCAGGAAAATGCTGGCCTCATAGAATGAGTTGAGATGTTTTATCTTCTTTTCAATTTTTTTGGAAGAGTTTGTGAAGAATTGATGTTAATGATTGTTTAAGTGTTTGGTAGAAATCACCAGTAAAGCTACCTATACCTAGGCATTTCTTTATGGGTACCATTTTGATTATTAATTAAATTTTTTAACTTTTCTATTCAGAATGACTATTTCTTCTTGAATCAGTTTCAGTAGTTCGCCTCTTTGGAATTTGTCAATTTCATCTACATTCTCCAATTCATAGGCATAAAACTGAGTACAGCCCCACCCACTAGCAAGCAGTCTGTCTTAAGACCCCCTGAGCCCACGGCTGTCCTGGGACCTGGCCATGTCCACAAGAGTGTGCAAGATCTTGCCCCATACACCAGTTTTCTGGCACTAGCCACAGCAGCCCTAGCAGTCCCAGAGACCCTGGGATCCAGATCCACCCACTGATGAGTTGGCACTAGCCCCAGGACACCCTGGGCCTCAGCCCCACTCACCAGTGGGCTATCACAAGCTCTGGGACCCCTGGGCCCTGCAGCCAGGGACTATAGAAAACAGTATGGAAATTCCTCAAAACATTAAAAATAGAACTACCATATGACTCAGCAATTTCACTCTTGGGTATACAGCTGAATAAAATGAAAACACTAATTTGAAAAGATATATGCACCTCTATGTTCGTTGCAGCAGTATTTATAATAGCCAAGATATGGAAGCCACCTAAGTGACCATCAATAGATGAATGGATAAAGAAGATGTGGTATATATATCACTTTGAAATGTACAGAAATATCAAATCACTGTGTTGTGTAATAGAAACTACACAGAGTTGTAGGTCAGTTATAATTCAGACACCAACCAACCAACTAACCATGAAACTCACAGAAAAAGAGATCAGACTTGTGGTTACCAGAGGTGGTGGTTGGGAAGAGGGGGAGTTGGATGAAGGTGGTCAAAAGGTACAGACTTCCAGTTATAAGATGAATAGGTCCTAGGGATGTGATGTAAACATAATTAACATTGGTGTATATCATATATGAAATTTATTGAGAGAGTAAATCCAAAGAATTCTCATCACAAAGTAAATTTTTGTTTTCTATTTCTTTAATTTTGTAACTATATGAGAGGATGGATGTTCAGTAAATATATTGTGATCATTTCATGATGTATATAAGTCAAATCATTATTCTTTGCACCTTAAACTTATACAGTGTTGTATTTATATTATATCTCAGTAAAACTGGAGGGAAAAAGCAAGTTTGCCTACACACATGTCTGATATTTTTTCTTTTTTTAAAAAAAATTCTGTGCCAAAAATATATTGTTTAACTTATCATGGCCTAAAAATGAGTCTGATAATTTGATAGAGACAGTGTGAAGAAATTACTTTTTTATTTTTTATGTTCAATTATTTCATATGTATTTCAAAGTTAAGTGTTTCAAAGCCACAATGTATTGCATTGTGATTTTTATTGGAAGAACATTAAGTTTATAGATTAACTTGGAATAAAGTTGACATTTTTACATTAAGCCTTCTCATATACAAACACAGTGTAATCTCTCTAGTTATCCAGGTTTTCATTTATGTTAATAGATTGAAATTTTTTTCTTTATAGAGTTTCTATCCACTTTTTTCTTGTTTCTAGGTTAATTCCTCAATACCATATTGTTTATTTTGTTGCTGATATTGTACATGATATTACACTTTTCCTTTTTTAAAAATTATTGGTGTTGAGAAATACTACTGAATTTGATATGCTGTTCCATTACATGGCAATTTGGCTGAACTTACTTTACTAGTTTTAATGTGTTGTCAGTTTTGCTTTCCTGTAAGTGATCATATCATCTGCACCTACAGAAATTTACCTCTTTTGTTTCAACCTTAATAATTATTTTCTCTTACTGCAGGAATTCTTGTTTTCTTACTTTAAATAAAATGCTTCTTCACTTTCTATATTAAGCTTGATGTTTGCTGTAAAGTTTTTGTAAATACAGTTGTCAGATTAAGGAAATTTTACTATATTCCTACTTACCTATAAGTATTTTAAATTCGTTAATATATATTAACAAATATATATATATATATATATATATATATATAAACATATATACTTTGTCAAATGCCTTTTGCCCTCTATGTTGGGATGTTGTTTTCCTCCGTAAATCTGTTAATTTGGTGAGATAAATGATAGGCATGTAATTATTTCTTTAGTTTTGCATTCCTAAGGTAAATCTATATGAATTTGAAATTACGTTTTGCTTAATATACTTTTGCATTGCATCAACTACAATATATTATTTAAGATTTTTGCATCTATGCTCAAAAGGAAAGTGAGTCCACATTTTTTTGATCTCTTTGAATTTCATTATCTGACCTGTGTCAATGATATACTAATTTCTTGGGTGGAGTCAAGATGGCGGCGGGGAAGGACGTAGAGTTCATGTCTCCCCACAGCTAGGATGCCTGCCAGAGGTTGGTGGGTGACCTTGACGCCCATGGAGACGGGAGGAACCTCTGAGCGACCAGATTGGATGTGGGTTGAGTGAGGGGGGAGCGAGGAGGGAGGAAAAGTGGAGGCTGGACAGTGCCCCTGAGGGGTGGCTGGGAGGGGGGAGGGGTTCCCATGCCTGGAGGGGCCCTGGGGGTTCAGAGGATCAAGGCAGAGTGCACCTAGCATTTCCCCCACCCACTCGGCCCAGGAAGCCTGCTGGGCTCCCAGGCCTGATCCTTTGTCCTCTGAGGCCCCCTCTGGCTGAGGGGGTCTTAGGGACATAAGATGGAGGGAGGAGGGGGAAGAGGAGGAGAGGCAGATGGAGGGGACCCTCTGGGGCCGTGGGATTAGAGGAAGTGATGTGGGCTTTTCCCCCACTCATGGCCCCAGGAAGACTGTTGGGCTTCTGGGTCTGGTCCTCTGCATTCTGGGGTCCCCTCTGGTCACGTGGGTCTTAAGGGCATAAGAAGAAGGGAGGAGGGGAAGAAAAAGAGAGGCCAACAGAGAGGGGTCCTCTGGGATGGGAGGATTGTGGGGAATATGCCTAGCATTTCCCCCACCCACTCGGGCCCAGTGAGCCTGCTGGGGTCCTGGACCTGGTCCTCCAACCTCCAAGGCCAGAGGTACTCCTGGGCCCCTCCTGCTGCATTGAGCCTAAGCCCCATGCCCCAGACCCCCCAGGGCCTTTTCCAGTCCTGTGGGTCCCAGGCATAGGCCACACCCACCACCTAAATCCCACCCATACATAAGCCCCGCCTCCCTCAGTCAAGGCCATTTCTGGCTTTTTTTTTTCTCTTCTTTTTTACTATTGTGGTTCTGTTTTAACTTTCAGTTGATGTTTCATCTATATGTTTATTTTTTATTCTTCCTAACATATGTTAGTTTTCTAATCTTATTTTATTTTTTACCCTTGTTATTGTTCTGCTCATTTTTTCCTTTATTTATTTATTTATTTGCTGCCTGATGCAGCTTGTGGGATCTTGGTTCACAAGCTGAGGGTTGGGCCAGAACTCCTGTGGTGAGGGCTCCAAGTCTGAACCACTGGACTAACAGAGAACCTCAGAACCCAGGGAATATTCATTGGAGTGAGTTCTCCCAGAGGTTCTCTTCTTGGCACTAAGACCCAGCTCTATCTAACAGCCTACAAACTCCAGTGCTGGAAGCCTCAGTCCAAACAACGAGCAAGACAGGAACACAATCTCACCCATCAAAAAAAAAAAACCGAGATGACAAAAAATTATGTCACAGATGAAGGAGCAAGGTAAAACCTACAAGACCAAATAAATGAAGAGGAAATGGCCAACCTACCTGAAAAAGAATTCAGAGTAATGATAGTAAAGATGATCCAGAATCTCAGAAATAGAACGGAGGCACAAAATACAAGACATGTTTTAAAAAGATTTAGAACTAAAGAACAACAACAACAACAAAAAAAATACAGAGATGAACAACAATAACTGAAATGAAAAATACACTAGAAGGAAGCAATAACAGAATAACTGAGGCAGAAGAATGAATAAGTGAGCTGGAAGAAGATTGGTGGAAATAAATACCAAGTAGAGGAATAAAGAAAATAAGAATGAAAGGAACTTAAGACAATCTCAGAGACCTCTGGGACAGCATCAAATGCACCAACATTCAAATAATAAGGGTCCCAGAGAAGAAGAGAAAAAGAAAGAATCTGAGAAAATATTTGAAGAGATTATATTTGAAAACTTCCCTAATATGGGAAAGGAAATAGTCATCCAAGTGCAGGGAGCACAGAGTCCCATACAGGATAAACCCTAGGAGAAACACACCAAGACACATATTAATCACACTAACAAAAATTAAATTCAAAGAAAAATATTAAAAGCAGCAAGAGAAAAGCAAAAATTAACATACAAGGGAATCCCTATAAGGATATCAGTTGATTTTTCAGCAGAAACTCTGCAGGCCAGAAGGGAGTGGCATGATATACTTAAAGTGATGAAAGAGAAACACCTACAACCAAGATGGCTCTACCCAGCCAGGATCTCATTCAGATTCAACAGAGAAATCAAAAGCTTTACAGACAAGCAAAAGTTAAGAGAATTCAGCAGCACCAAACCAGCTTTACAACAAATGCTAAAGAAACTTCTCTAGGCGGGAAACACAAGAGAAGAAAAAGACCCACAATAAGAAAGCCAAATCAAATAAGGGAATGGTAATGGGAACATACATATTCATAAAAACCTTGAATGCAGATGGATTAAATGCTCCAACCAAAAGGCACAGATTGGCTGAATGGATACAAAAAACAAGACATTATATATATATATATACATATACATATATATATATATATATATATGCTGTCTACAAGGAGACTCACTTCAGATCTAGGGACACATACAGACTGAAAGTGAAGGGATGAAAAAAGATATTCCATACAAATGGAAATCAAAAGAAAGCTGGAGTGGCAATACTCATATCAGATAAAATAGAATTTAAAGTAAATAATGTTACAAGAGACAAGGACACTACATAATGATCAAGGAATCGATCCAAGAAGAAGATTTAGCAATTGTAAATGTTATACACCCTACATAGGAACACCTCAATACATAAGGCAAATGCTAACAACCATAAAAGAGGAAATTGACAGTAACACAATAATAGTAGGGGGCTTTAACATCCCAATTACACCAATGGACATATCATCCAAACAGAAAGTAAATAAGGAAACACAAGCTTTAAATGACACAATACACCAGATAGATTTAATTGATATTTATAGGACATTCCACCCGAAACTGGCAGAATACACTTTCTTCTCAAGTGCGCATGGAACATTCTGCAGAATAGATCACATCTTGTGTCACAAAACAGGCTTCAGAAAATTTAAGAAAATTGAAATAATATCAAGCATCATTTCTGACCACAATGCCATGAGATTGGAAATCAATTACAGGAAAAAAAAAACTGTAAAAAACACAAATGCGTGGAGGCTAAACAGTGCACTACTAAATAACCAAGAGATCACTGAAGAAATCAAAGAAGAAATTAAAAAATACATAGAAACAAATGACAACGAGAACACGATGCCCCAAAACCTATGGGACACAACAAAAGCAGTTCTAAGATGGAAGTTAATAGCAATTTAATCTCATCTCAAGAAACATGAAAAATCTCAAATAAACAATCTAACCTTACACCTAAAGCCACTAGAGAAAGAAGAACAAAGAAAATCCAAGGTCAGTAGAAGGAAAGAAATCATAAAGATCAGAGCAGAAATAAGTGAAAGAGAAACAAAGAGAACAATAACAAAGATCAATAAAACTAAAAGTTGGTTCTTTGAGAAGATAAACAAAATTGATAAACCTCTAGCCAGACTCATCAAGAAAAAATGGGAGGGCTTCCCTGGTGGCGCAGTGGTTGAGTCCGCCTGCCAATGCAGGGGACACGGGTTCGTGACCCGGTCCAGGAAGATCCCATATGCCGCGGAGCGGCTGGGCCCGTGAGCCATGGTCGCTGAGCCTGCGCGTCCGGAGCCTGTGCTCTGCAGCGGGAGAGGCCACAACAGTGAGAGGCCCGCGTACCGCAAAAAAAAAAAAAGAAAAAGAAAAAGAAAAAAGGGAGAGGACCCATCAATAAAACTAGAAATGAAAAAAGAGAAGTTACAACGGACACTGCAGAAATACAAAGCATCATAAGAGACTACTACAAGTAACTTTATGCCAATAAAATGGACAACCACAAAGAAATGGACAAATTCTTGGAAAGGTACAATTTTCCAAGACTGAACCAGGAAGAATTAGAAAATATAAACAGAGCTATCACAAGTAATGAAATTGAAATTAAAAATTTCCAACAAACAAAAGTCCGGGACCAGATGGCTTCACAGGTGAATTCTATCAAACATTTAGAGAAGAGCTAACACCAATCATTCTCAAACTCTTCCAAAAATACAAATGAAACTTAATTAAACTTAAAAGCTTTTGCACAGCAAAGGAAACTATAAACAAGATAAAAAGACAGCCCTCAGAATGGGAGAAAATATTTGCAAATGATGCAACAGACAAGGATTAATCTCCAAAATATACAAACAGCTCATGGAGCTCAATATCAAAGAACCAAAAAACCCAATTAAAAAATGGGCAGAAAGGGCTTCCCTGGTGGTGCAGTTGTTGAGAGTCCGCCTGCCGATACAGGGGACATGGGTTCTTGCCCCGGTCTGGGAAGATCCCATATGCCGTGGAGCGGCTGGGTCCATGAAACATGGCCGCTGAGCCTGCACGTCCGGAACCTGTGCTCTGCAACGGGAGAGGCCACAACAGTGAGAGGCCCACGTACCGCAAAAAAAAACAGAAAAATAAGCAGAAGAACTAAATAAACATTTAACCAAAGAAGACATACAGATGGCCAAGAGTCACATAAAAAGATGCTCACCATCACTAATTATCAGAGAAATAAAAATCAAATCTACAATGAGGTATCACCTTACAATGGTCAGAATGGCCATCATCAAAAAATCTACAAACAATAAATGCTGGAGAGGGTGTGGAGAAAAGCGAACCCTCTTGCACTGTTGGTGGGAATGTACATTGATATAGTCATTATGGAGAACAGTATGGAAGTTCCTTAAAAACTAAAAATAGAACTACCATATGACCCAGAAATCCCACTACTTGTCATATACCCTGAGAAAACCGTAATTCAAAAGAACACATGTACCCCATTTTTCATTGCAGCACCATTTACAGTAGCCAGGTCATGACACTTAACTGTCCAATGATAGATGAATGGGCAAAGACAATATGGTACATATATACAATGGAATATTACTCAACCATAAAAAGAAATGAATCTGGGTCATTTGTAGAGATGTGGAGGAGAGTCTGTCATACAGAGTGATGTAACCAGAAAGGGAAAAACAAATATCATATATTAACACACATGTAGAATCTATAAAAATGGTACAGGTGAACCTCTTTGTAGGGCAGGAATAGAGATGTAGACATAGAGAATGGACATGTGGACACTTTCGCCTTTGGGGGAAGGAGAAGGTGGAACGAATTTGGAGATTAGGCTTGACATAAATACACTACCATGTGTAAAATAGATAGCTAGTGGGAACTTTCTGTATAGCACAGGGAGCTCAGCTCCATGCTCTGTGATAACCTAGATGGGTGGGATTGGGGAGAGGGCTGGGATGGAAGTCCAAGAGGGAGGGGATATAGGTATATATATAGCTGATTCACTTCATTTTACAGGAGAAACTAACACAACATAGTAAAGCAATTTTACTCCAATAAAAAAAATGATATACTATTTTTATTTAAAACTCTGAGAAGTTTTCCCCTTTCTCTAATTTTGATAATGGATTGTTTGTGAGTGTGCCTTTGTCCTCTGATGTGTGGGAAAATCCACCAGTAAGCCATTTAGGCTTGGGAATGTGGGGAGTTGGGAAATTGTTGACAATTTCTGTTTTAATAGTTACTTTTCTGTTTAATTTTTCTATCATTGTGCCAATTTTGGCAGTTACTGTGTCTTTGATCTTATATATTTATCCATGTCAAATACAGCTTCAGTTTGTGGTTTATTCTTTTCCAAAATGTTCTTCTAATATTTTTGAATCTCTTCTATATTTGTGGTTAGTTCCCCATCCCCTCTCTCTTGTTTTTGTAACTTCTCCCTGTCTCTGTTGTGAATGTTTACTAGTATTTTACTGATCTGTATTTTCAGAAGTTTATCATATTGTATGTTTGTAATCATTCTTATTGTTTTGTTTTTCTCTGTTTTGTGGATTTGTGATATCTTTCTTGATTCCTTTCCTTATTTCTTTAAGTTTATGTTTTTAATTTATTTAATTTTTCGAAGGCAATACATAAGTTCATTCATTGTTTTCTGACACATTTAAAATTATTATTTTTCCCTCTAAGTAAACATTTTGATATTTTGAAATTTAACTGCTATTTAGCACTAAGTACCTTAGAGTATTTTTGTCATTTCATCTTTAATCCATTGTTTAAAGGGAGTATGCTTTTAAGTTTTATAAACTGTTTTAATTATCCATTTGCTATTAACTTTCAAATTTATTGGATTGTGGTCAGAGAAAATATTTGGATGTTGAAATGTATTGAGATGTCCCGTGTGGCTTATTTTACTGTTCCCCGTGCTTCTGAGAGGAATCTAGAGTCCTAATGAATAGTACAAAAAAATGGAAACACATTAATTAAATTGTACTTGTTAAGCATGCTAGTCAAGTCCTCCATAACCTAGGATAATTTTGAGGATACTGTGTTTTGAGGGGTGTGTGTGTAACTTCCAAATACACTTGTAAATTACATATTTTTCCTAATACTTTGTCATATGATATATTACATAGTTCAAGGCTATATATTTATGTGATATATGATTTTAATTATTGTCTCCATTTAGTATAGATTTTTCCTTTAATCAGTATGCAACTTGCCTTTCTGTCACACTTTCATTTTTATTTGAGTGCTATTCTTTCATATTAAAATGACCAGCTTGCATTATTTTAACATTTGTTAGCTATTCCTTTGTTTTCTAATCCTTTAAAATCAAATTTCTTGTAATATTTTTCTTCATCTTTTAAATAAATACCATTAGTTCTATTTTATTAAAACCTATGACTGCATCCTTTTAATAAATAAATAAATTTGTGTATAACATAATAGCAGATAAAAATGAACTTATTTTCATATTTTGTAATTATCATGGTTTTTTTGGTTTTGATTTCTTTTTCTAATTATTATTGCACAGATGATATTTTTCTTTTTCTACTGCTGATTTGTAAGCTCTATGTGGTTTTTTTTATAGTAACACTTAATTTTCAAAGCCTTTATGTACCCACATTTCCCCTAATTATTTAAGATTATCAATACCTGTATACTGTTTTATGGGAACAGCAATTGTTTTTGTCATGCTTTGTCACTCACCTATCTTTAACCTTCCCAAACCGTCATGTTGATTTTCAGATTGTTGCAGGTATTCTTGGTGAATTTGATGACTTTGCAGGGGAAAAGTTTGGCACTCTATAAACCCTTTCAACAGAAATCTAGTGTCATTTAAAAACACATATTAATTTTAAAATATTTTGTTTTTCCTTTGTCCCTATTTCCTCTCCTCTTTAGACAGATTGGCTCTTTTGCTTTCACATTTTTCTTAGCTTATCACTTAAAATTTTCATTCTCTATCTCTTGATATTACTTTTGAAAAGACCTCCTTCATCTTAATGTTTGGTTTATTAATTTGCTCTCTGAATCCATTTATTCTGTCATTTAACTCATTGTTATCATTTTGAGAACTTTATTTGCAGGTAGAAAAAAATCCAGTTTCATCTTAAAGATAGAAAGGAATTTAATGGCATATGCAACCAAATATGTCTTCAGCTATAGTATGAACAGTGTTCCTAGCTCTGATCTTTATATGTAGACTTGATGCTCAGACTCACTTCCATTATAATAGGAAGATGGTTTTAGGCTTCAAACAACATCATCCAGAGCAATATAGAAGCATCTGTGTCCCACAACTTCCCCACAGAAACCTGAGAGTCATTTGAATTTGACCACCTTAGGTTACATGCCAACACACAGATCAGTCACTGTGGACAGGGAAGCAACACATATTGTTCAGTTTTTCAAGGCCATAGACTCTTTGAGAACCACACATGTCCTGGTGGAAATTATGGACCATTGGGAAATGGGAGTGGTGATGCTAGGGAGGCCGCTAATTGGTGCTATAATTCTTTCGAAAATGTTATTTTTAAGGCAATATCACCAACAATTTCTCATGCACACATCTTGTTCTTATTTCATGCTTGCAAATGCCTTTTAAAAATTTTCTGAGATAATAATAATAGTTGTTTAAAATCCCTCCTCAAACTGCCATATTGCACTTGTCTCTTCTGTTACAGACAGGTCTCTTTTTGCCTTTTTTTCCCAATGTTTGACCTTTATCAATACTTTAACTGTTTTGCCCCAAGCTCAGGTTTGTTCTCTCTAGACTGTCAGCTGTCTAGGCTTGTCCTCCTTTGGGTAAAATTTACAGCTAGAAAGCAAAACAGATGTCTGAACTCAGTACTGTAGTGCGGACTCAAGCATCTCTTTTTCATGACCTTTTTTGCACCCAGGTCAACTTCCTCCTGTGTCTGAAGGTACCACTCTTGTCTGATGAACTCAACCTTAGTTTCAAGAGCCTGGTCCAAGGGGAAGGGGTGTAGATGCACACTAGCTGGTCTATGTGCAACTGTTCTCAGCATGATTTTGGCATTGTCTTCCTTCCTCCTTCCTGCCATTGTCTTCTTGCTACTGCTCTCTCACCAGGGACCAGGACAGGGTGGACCTTCAAGTGTTGGCACACTTATGCACCTGTTTGTACGTCCCCCTATCCTGGGTGTTTCCCTGGCCAGCAACACCAGCCTGTGTCCTTACATGCCACCAAAGGGGTTCTAATCATCTCTTGCCCAGAGTGCTGATTTTAACACCTGTTAAAATTTGTTGCTCCAAATTTTAACAGGTGCCCTACTCAGCTGGGCTCAGGCCCCTATCTCTGTCCCTCTTCCAGACACCATTCTTCCTTACAGTGAGATCCAACCATCTTTAGTCTTCCAAGTTTTCCTTTAAGTTTTATTCCTACAGGCATCCATTCTGACACCCTGTGTTTTATTTAGTGTCTCCAGGCTTGGTGTGAGGGACTATGCAGAAAGCTGGAGCATAATTTATCATCTAGATCTAAGCTAGAAGCCTTTCTTTATTCCTCCTGTGATAAAATGGAATCTCTCCTATCATTTACACCCTTTCCTCTAATTGACAAGATGGATGACAAGAGTTTGATTCCTTATCACTCCATGGGAGGTGATACTTTTAAAGAGACATTTTACTCAGAGAGAGGAAAGAAATATTTATATAATGGTGGGGAATTTCAGGTACAAAAACAAGCCAGATATATGTTTTTTTTATTATGGGGTAAATGTGGCTCCTAAGTCTCACAATAGAGAAAAATACCTAACTCACTTACTTGTAAGATCCTCCTTCTATAACATATAACATACAAGGTGAGAATTGCCCTTGTTCTCTATACTGGACATGTAAAAAATAAATAAATAAAATTAGTAAGATACATATTCTTATAAACCTTGAAGAACATCTGACAAGGGCAGAGATCATCAAAGCTTTTGTCATAAGGGTGAACTGAAATTTACAGTGGAAAGAGTTAATATGCTAGTCATATGATACCAGAAAATGTTATACCAATCATAAAATGTGTTGCTATTTTCTATTTTCATTTTTGGTTTGCTTTGAAAAATTTGTTCTCTTCATTGCTGATATTTAAAGTCAGTTCTTTAAGTGAAATATTAAAATAAATGTGATTTAGAAATGAATTCAATGACTTTGTTTTAGCAAATCAAGGTCTGTGTATTTTTAAAGTTCTACATTACGTTGAAGATGCAAGTTGCATTAGTGAAATTAATAGTACAAAGACTTACAGTACTGTTTTAATGCAAACATTTTATCAAAGTTTTTGTGATTTTCCTTCTTTTTTTCTCATTCACATATGTGTACACACCCTTAGAATATTATATCAAGCAGAAGTAGGTCCTCCCTTAACAGTAATTACTTTAAGTGTAAACTCTCCAATCAAAGACAGACATTTTCAGAATGGATAAAACATACACATGATCCAGCTACATACCATCTATAAGGGACTCAATTTAGATTGGCACATAAAAGTAGGTTGAAAGTAAAATGCTGGAAAAGATACTCCATGCAAATAGTAACCAAAAGACAGCAGAGGTAGCTATACTGATATCATACAAAATAGACTTTAAATAAAAAATTCTTAAGAGAAAAAATAGGACAATATATCTTAATAAAAGATTCAATATAGCAAGAAGATACAATTGCAAACATTTACTCACTTTGTAACAGATCATCAAAATATATGAAGCAGGGCTTCCCTGGTGGCACAGTGCTTGAGAATCTGCCTGCCAATTCAGGGGACATGGGTCCGAGCCCTGGTCTGGCAAGATCCCACATGCTGTGGAGCAACTGGGCCCATGAGCCACAACTACTGAGCCTGCATGTCTGGAGCCTGTGCTCCGCAACAAGAGAGGCCGCGACAGTGAGAGGCCCGCACACCGTAATGAAGAGTGGCCCCTGCTCACCGCAACTAGAGAAAGCCTTCATACAGAAACAAAGACCCAACACAGCCAAAAAAATTTAAATAAATAAATAAATTGATTAAAAAAAATATGAAGCAAAAACTGACTGAACTAAAGGGAAAAATAGACATTTCTTCAATAATAGTTGGAGATTTCAACATCCCACTTTCAATAATGGACAGAACAACCAGACATAAGATAAGTAAGGAAATAAGGACTTGAAGAACACAATAAACCAACTAGATGTAAAAGACATATACAGAACACAGTAACTTGGATGTACTTAGTGACAACGAATTGTACACTTAAAAATGGTTGAGATGCCAAATTTTGTGTTATGTGTATGTTACCACATATAAAATTTAGAAAATTAATATAAATATGAGGAGTTATGGTTTCATGGGTAGAATGTTTCAGTTTCGCAGGATGAAAAATAGTTCTGGTGATGGATGGTGGTGATGGTTTCACAACAGTGAGAACGTACTTAATACTAGACAACTGGGGCTTCCCTGGTGGCGCAGTGGTTGAGAGTCCGCCTGCCGATGCAGGGGACACAGGTTCGTGCCCTGGTCCGGGAAGATCCCACATGCTGTGGAGCGGCTGGGCCTGTGAGCCATGGCCTCTGAGCCTGTGCGTCCGGAGCCTGAGATCCGCAACGGGAGAGGCCACAACAGGGAGAGGCCCGCGTACCACAAAAAAAAAAAAAAATACTAGAGAACTGTACACTTTAAAATGGTTAGGATAGTAAATTTGTGTGTATTTTACCACAATAAGAAAGCAAAAAAATTCATCATAAAAATCCTTCATGTGATAAGACCAGGATTTAAAACATGTCTCTGGCATAACTCCTACAATCATGTTAAGATAGACATTTGCTTTACACCAAATTCAAGGCTAGTAACAATCACAATAAGGAAGCAGTATGGACTTCTCTGCAGTATGGACTTCACTCCCATTTCACTGTATAAAATATGTGGAGTGAGAAGATTTGGATGTTGCCACACATTTCAGTCTTACCAGAAACAGCATTCATCACTCTGTCTTGTACAAAATACGTGGGAAACGTGTTCCCCTTTGCCAGAGTACAACATGAGAAACCTTGTGAATTTTGAAGCTCAGAATTTTGCATAAGGTTCTAGAGGCTGTTAGTCACCTTATTGAAAATATGAGATTCCTAAAAACAAATTTCTGACACCAAATAAATCTAAAGAAAATCATGGTGGAGATATACAAAAATAAAGTCATTTCAAGTTCAGTAGGACTCCAGAATTTTTCCAAGTTTATTTAAAAATGCATGTTTATTAAAGAAATTAGGGAAAACCATCCAAAAAAGTAGAAATATTTTCATGGCTCTACACTTCTTTCTCTGCATTTTAAAGTTGTTTTAAATATACTATAAAAGGTGGAATTATTTCTGGTTTATTCACTTAATATAATAACTGTTTCTCACAAGCATTTATGTTTGGGCCTGTGTCATGTATGTGCTTAGATTTGTTAATTAAGAAATTCTTAAGCACCCAGTATGTTCCAAATCAATCTATATGCTGAGAAAGATATAAGAAAAATAGAAGTCAAAAAATTTAGAGTCCTGAATATATAATGCAGATGAGCAGATGAAGGTCCAAATTCCAGGAGAGCTTCCAGAAGGAAAAACTTTTAACATTCCCAAGCAGGGTTAATCAGTCCCTCCCACTGGACTTTCCAGTTCAGATCTTCGTTCTTTTATCTTCATGTCTAAAGTCTCCCGAAGCTCTTGACTGGGTGGTGAAACTCAAGCTGACCTGAACTCATTTGGGAGCCAATATGATCTGAACAGATGTGAGTCTATTTTTAGTTTTTAGCATATTTTGTGTGAATATTCATAGATTCCCTGAAGAATTGTCAGCATGTTTACTTATTGAGTGCTGCTTTAGACAAAGAGTATGGTACGTTATGTCATATAAACACTATTACCTTTTCTAAAAATTGAAAAGTTCTGGATTCCAAAACAAATCTGATGTGAAGGTTTCAGATAGATTACGGGCCTGCACTTAACCATGGAATTGTAATGCTTACATGCCATCCTTATAGATTCTGAACTTCTGGAAAGGAGACTTACTTCACCTTTGTATCCCCAATACCTTGTGAAAAATAGATGCTCAATTAATGATTTTTGTGTCCTGCTGTATCTGACAAAGGAATTAGGCTCTGGAGCATGAATAGCAGGCATAAGAAGATGAATTTCAGTACCCTATTTTTGAGACTAGATTCCCAGGGATCATCCTATGATGAATTTCAGGGTATGCCTATCATTATCTTATACACATTTTGATTCCTTTAGAAGTTGAACCCCAATCTATGTGGTAGATTTTTAATGTTACATAGAAACAGTGTTGAAGGATGTGAAATCCTCATAGACTTCCATAATTTACCAGGTTTTTAGATGATCACATCAACTGGTTTGACAAACATTGTATGTTGGACTTTTGCTTTTTACTGTGTCTTGAATCCATGATTTGAAGTCAGGGGCTCATGTTTGAATAATCTTCTATTTTCTTGCTCAAGGTCATGCAGGTAGGGTATTCTTTCTAAATATAAACATGAACCTGTTTTTTCTTGGCCCCAAACAGAAACATGTCTCCTTTGATTCAAGTCCAAAATTGACTTTAATTCATTTCTATTTTTTCCCAAGTTTCTAGCTGCTTTATTTATTTCCTTTTGTACACTGGCAAACCACTTTCCCCAAACTTTGAGCTCCTTGAGGAAAAGGTCTTAGCTCTATTCATCTGTGTATTCCAGTGTTCAGCATCGTGTCCTATACATGCAGATGCCCAGCAATTTTTAGAAAAAGGTTTTAAAATTACTGCCACTATTCTTTTATGTGCATTTAGCTCTTATTTATACACCTCTGAAAAATGTGAAGTGAAGCAATAGGAATAACTCAGGACCTATAAAATACTCATGGTCGGGAGGACCTCAGGTACCGCTTAGCTCCACTCTGCTCATTGACCACATGGGTAGAAAGCGAGTTAAGTGACCAGCAGAACCAAGTGTAAAGCTGAGATTTGGTGCCCAGTCTGTTTCTCTCTCATTTTGGTCTTGTCTCAGATTAAACTGCAAATTGTAATAAGCCCTAGATGAGCCACTTGCACAGAAAAGTCATTCATAAAACATCTATTGAGTGAATGACATATTGTGATGAGAAAACAGACCACTAATAAAAGGAAATGCCCAGGTTGGCAGAAAAGACATGCTAAAATAAAAATCATGAAATCATCATCATACTCCTTCAAATCATGAACCATGCTTTGAAAACCAGTTTGGACTTCATTTCAACCCCTAAATGTGACGTTAATTTTTACTCTTCACCTTTTAGTGTCTGAGGGGGAACAGGAAAGGACCATATTTGGCAGGGAGATGACTGGAAGTTAAAGTAAGACATCAGGGTTCTCAGAAGAAAAGGATGAGGAGTCAGTCTTATATCTGTTCCTTGCACATACTGTATAATTTCCTTTGGATGATTTGAAGATTTCTCTATTTATTACTAGTTTTCAACAAATTGCTTATGATACGCCTTTGTGTAGTTTTCATCATGTTTCTTTTACTTGGAGTTCATTGAGTTTCTGAATCTATGGGCTTTTGTTTTCATTAAGTTTGGGACATTTTTATCCATTGTTTCTCCCAATAGTTTTCTTCTGTCCCCCCTCTTTCTCATCTTCTTTGGGGATTCCAATAATATTAGGCTGCTTGAAGTTCTCCTACAGTTCATCAATTCTATATCCCTTTTCTTCAGTTCTTTTTTTCTTTCTTTCTCTCTTTTTCCTTCTTTCCTCCCTCCCTCCCTTCAATCAATAGATCAATTTTGTTGAGTCGTAGAGAATGTGAAGAAAAGCAGCTGAATTGAGATATGCTGTTAGAAAGATACGATGGAACAAGTTTTCAAATAGCCCCAAAGTTAGCAGTAAAAAGGCAGTGTTTTATTTGATAAAGCCAGGGAAAACTTCTCTCATGTAAATGAATATAACTGCAGCTCTGCGGTAGAAGATTAAACTTCCAGAAAGCAGTGACTGAGGGAGACTGAACTGCAGAACAACACAGAAGGGAGACCTGCCACCAAGACATTGGCCCTGGCCCAGAAAGAGGTTATAAAGACCCTAAGTGGAGGTGAGAATGCAGGAATGTAGGAGAGGAATCAAGAGAGGGAGCCAAGAGTGCAGTTCAGGATTGCAGCAGAGGAAGACCCTGAACACAATAGAAAACCTCCTCCCATGGACACAATAAATCTACAGCTGCAAATAATTTTCCTCTGAAAAGGACCTGAGAACTGGAGGAACAGCCTCTCCACAACAAAAGACCAAATAAAAGCATTGAGAAGGATTCGACAGGTGGAGACACAGCCTTACCCAGGACCCCACCCCAGGTGTGGTGACCGCACAACTGGAGGGATTCCCCAAATCTGGAACCCTTGAGGAGTGAAGGGATTGTACCACACATCAGGCATCCTGACTCTGAGGGACAGCATTGGAAAGATGGGCCCCCCAGATGTCTGGTTTTGAAAATCAAAGGGGAACTGACCAGGAGAAGCACAGAAATGTAGGAAACAGAGATCCCATACTTAAAGGGCTTGCTTGAAAACCTACTGTCCCTGAGACCCAATGCAGAAGTGATAGGTTGAAAACCTACTATAGCATAAATGAGGGAGACCCATGTACTAATTTTAAAGCAGCTGCTGCAGGGACTTTATCCAGAGATGGGAGCACTGCCAGACACCATTTTTGCAATCTCATCCTAACTTCAGGAAATGGAACCAATGGACACAATTTTTAGTGCGCTCTCCCGATCCTGCACTGGAGGGTGTGCTCTGCCAACCCTGGACCACAGCCAGGCTGGTAGACTTCTCCACACCCCATCACTTTGGCAGAACTGAAGCAGCAACTGCCTGTGCCAGTGCCCTGAGCTGCACCCTCCCTGCAAAGCAGCTGAGCTGCACCTGCACCCTGCTCTCCCCAGGAAACAGCTGAGCCCCAGTTTGCCAGGAATGGGTACCCTGACCCCTGCCTGACCTGCACAGAGACCAAGCTGAAACTGGGATGGGTAAGTGACTCAAATCCCACTCTTCTCTTGCAACAGCCATGGCCCTATTACAAATGGTGGGCACATACAGCCCACACAGCCCACACTAAGCCCATAGTGTTCCTGGCGCTGGTGGCCTGAGGAGATTGCACTCTGGGCAACACGGAACAGTTCCTACATGAGACCACTCCTTGGAGACTGAGGGAGGTCACCATTTCACCTAATACAGACAAACACAAAGAAACAGGCAAAATGAGGAGACAGAGGAATATGTTCCAAACCAAAGAACAAGGCAAACCCTCAGATAAAGATCTTTATTTAATGAAATGGTGATAAGCAGAGTACCTGATAAAGAATTCAATTGAATAGTCATAAAGGTGCTATCAATCTCAGAGAAGAAAGGGTGAACACAGTGAGAAGTTCATAAAAGAGATAGAAAATACAAGAAAGTACCAAACAGAAGTTATAACTGAACTGAAAAATACACTAGAGAAGTTCAACAGCAGAGTGGATAAAATAGAAACACAAATCAGTGAGCCAAAAGACAAAACAATGGAAAACACACAGACAAAGCAGCAAAATGAGAAAAGAATTAAAATAAGTGAGAATACCTTCAGGGACCTCTAGGACAACATCAAGTGAAATAACATCACATTAGAAGGGTCCCAGAAGGAGAAAAGAAAGAGAAAGGGCCAGAAAAAAATTGTTTGAAGAAATAATGGCTGAATACTTTCTTAATCTGGGGAAATAAATAGACATCCAGGTCCAGGAAGTCCAGAGAGTTTCAAATAAGATGAACCCAAAGAAGTACACACTGAGACACACTATAATTAAAATGATAAAAGTTAAGTTTAAAGAGAGAATTTTAAAAACAGCAAGAGAAAAGCAACGTATTATGTACAAGATAAACTCCAAAAAGCTATAAGCAGATTTTTCAGGAGAAACTGTCCATGCCAGAAGGAAGGATATGACATATTCAAAGTGCAGAAAGGAAAAAATCTCCAACCAAGAAGTCTACCTTTGCAAGGTTTTCATTTAGAATTGAGGGAAAGATTGAGTTTTCTAGATAAGCAAAAGCTAAAGGAGCTCATCATCACTAAACTGGCTTTATAAGTAATGCTAAAGGGACATCCTAAGCTAAAAAGAAAAGGCACTAATTAATAATAACAAAAAATAAGTGAAAATCTCACCAGAAAAGGTAAACAAGTAGTAAAGGTAGTGTTCAACATTCATTTATGATTTTTAAAAATCTCAACAAAATGGATATAAAAGACACATACCTGAAGATAATAAAGGCCATATATGGCAAGTCCACAGGTAACATCATACTCAAGGGTGAAAACCTAAAAGCATCTTTTCTAACATCAGAAACAAGAGAAGTATGCCCACCCTCACCACTATTATTCAAGATAATATTGGAAGTCCTAGTCACAGCAATGAGATAAGAAAAAGAAAGAGACTCCAAACTGGAAAGGAAGAAGTAAAACTGTCGCTTTTTGCAGCTGACATGATACTATACACAGAAAATCCTAAAGATGCCACCATAAAACTACTAGAACTCATCAAAAAATACAGTAAGATGCTGAATACAAAATTAATATACAGAAAGCTCTTGCATTTCTATACACTAATAAACAATCAGAAAGAGAAATTAAGAAAATAATCTGATTTACAATCCCATCAAAAACAGTGAGATATCTAGGAATGAATCTACCTAAGGAGGTAAAAGACCTGTATTCAGAAAACTGTAAGACATTTCTGAAAGAAATTGAAGGTGACACAAACAAATGGAAAGGTACACTGTGCTCTTGGGTTAGAATTAATATTGTTAAAATGACTGTAATACCCAAGGCAATCTACGCTTAATAGTTGGAGATTTCAACATCCCACTTTCAATAATGGACAAAACAACCAGACGTAAGATAAGTAAGGAAATAGGGACTTGAAGAACACAATAAACCAACTAAATGTAAAAGACATATACAGAACACAGTAACTTGGATGTACTTAGTGACAACGAATTGTACACTTAATGTGGTTGATAATTTTAATTACATCCTACAAAACGTTAAGTTCAGGTGACATTTTTCGGCTAGCCAGCACTTCTTTATGGATGACACAGTGCATAGACTCACATTCAGAAGCGTCCTCTTTGACCAAGTAGTGAAACCAGAAAGCCATCCAGTCATGGCAGCTGCTCCATCCGTGCATATACCAATGCAAAATGACCAATTCAGTTTTCCTGATATGTAATCATTCAAAGACTTGAATAGTTCTGCAGCTGTGGTGTTGGTTGGCAACAAAAGTGCACATAACATAGCTTCATGAACATCCTCCTGAAAAGTATATCACACAAAAACAAGCATTGTTGCCTTGTTGTCAACATCAGTAGACTCTCAACCTGGATTGCATACCACGGTGACTCATTAATCCTCTCTAACAATTGAACCTCAATATCCTCTGCTATTTCATCAATTTTTCTAGTTATGATGCTAGCCAAAAGAGGAACATGTACCACCTTTTGAACTGCAGCCTCTCCTAAAAGTTCACAACAAACGTCCTTAGCAACAGGCATGATCAACTTTTCACCAATAGCCAAGGGCTTCTTGGCTTTAGCAATGTGGTTAGCCACTAAAAATTATGCTCACCATGCAGACACATTTGCTGAAGTGGTGGCCTTCAATAATTGCTTTTGTTCTTTGTGTTCATGTTTCTTTCTTTTGAAAAACTCCAAAGCCTTGCCTTTTAATACAGGGTGCTTGGTCTCCATGTGGCAAAGCAGTTTTGAAGGTGTCATGGCTTTGTTGGATAGCTGGTCACCACATATTATACAAAGTGGGCTTGGAGAATGTGAAGCACCTGTTGCAATGAACCTTTAATTTAAGTAGGACTCTTGGTATTTTCTTTTAAATGCAGCTTTCTTTTTGTTGGCAGTCTTAGAGTCTTCTGCTGTCTCATCATTGGGTCTTTCCCCCTTTTCAAAGAAACTCTCCAGTGATATTTTTTTTTTTTTTTTTTTTGCGGTACGCGGGCCTCTCACTGTTGTGGCCTCTCCCGTTGTGGAGCAACAGGCTCCGGACGCGCAGGCTCAGTAGCCATGGCTCACGGGCCCAGCCGCTCCGCGGCATGCGGGATCTTCCCAGACCGGGGCAGGAACCCATGTCCCCTGCATCGGCAGGCGGACTCTCAACCACCGCGCCACCAGGGAAGCCCCTGATATTTGTTTTTTACTCATTTTGGCTAGGGTTAGCTTGTGGGCTTACCAAAACTGTGACTGAGACAAGTGCGCAGTGCAGGAAAGAGGAGCAGAGGGAAGTGGTAAATAAAATAATGGGCGGGCCACGAGTGGACTAAAGTAACTGTTGGATTCTGACTTAAAGCCTGCCACCAGATGCAGCTTAATTGTCACTTGCCACTCACTGATAGGGTTTTGATATGAGTCTGCAAGCAAATGATTTATTATGACCTCTGTGCAGTCAAACCTCTCTGCTAATGGTCATCTGTATTTGCAGCCGCTCCCCAGCACTAGCATCACTGCCTCAGCTCCACCTCAGATCACCAGGCATCAGATTCTCATAAGGAGTGTGCAACATAGATCCCTCACATGCACAGTTCACAGTAGGGTTCGTACTCTTCTGAGAATCTAATGCTGCCTCTGATCTGACAGGAGGTGGAGCTCAGGTGGTAATGTGAGAGATGGGGAGCAGCTGTAAATACAGATGAAGATTCACTCACTCACCCACCTCTTACCTCCTGCTGTGCAGCCCGGTTCTTGGGGGTTGGGGACCCCTGCTGTACAGCATAGGTGATATAGTTGATAATATTGTAATAACTTTGTATGGTGACAGATGGTAAGTAGATTACTGTGGTGATCATTTCCTAACATGTAAAAGTATCAAACCACTATGTTGTAAACCTGAAACTAATATAATATTGTATCTCAATTTAAAATTGAGAAGTTTAAAATTAAAAAGAGGAAGAGAGAGAGGGCTAGACCATCATCAGCTTGGCTGGAATGAGGAAGAGATTGGAAGTAGAGTGGCTCCGACATCTGAATCTGGCTGACTGGGAAGATGATGTGCAGTTAGTGAAAATTAATAATGCAGGATAAGGACTAGGTTGTGAGAAGAAATATGATATTCATATAGCCCTTAAATTTAATTATTTAGGGATTTGAGACCATGCACAATCAAATGACTTATCCAAAGACACACTTTCCTCTAGTGAGGCAAGAATATAACCTGCTTTTCCCCAGTCCACAGTATTTTCTGATTGACACCTTTTATCTCTTTAGTATTTATTCTGATTAGCAAGTGTTTACAATTCCTCCTTCTATCTAACTTGATTTTTTTTTAAGTAAAACAAAGCTATGTTTTTATTTTATCTTATTCTTCCCTTAACATAAGAGATGGATCCTTTACCTAGTGAAAATGTATAATTGACACTTTATATTATTTTCCTTGGGCTAAACAGTCTTATTCATTTTTATCTTTTTCTGTGCATAATATCTAGTTGAAACTAGTTTGAATTAACAACACTTTGCCATTAGTAAGGGCCATTATAGCACTTCGAAGTTTCATTTCAAAAATGATATGTTTACAAATTGATTCACTTTGAGTGAATCAATGAGTTATTACTGATGAGTAATTACTTATGAGTTACTACTGATGAGTCTGAGGACATCATGCCGATTAACAGTACCTTATGTGATTGGCACTGCTAGGTAGTAAGCAAGTGCAGCCTGGAAGTAGACACAGGAACTCTGTCTTCTCAAGGCTGCTCCTTCCCTCCCACACCCTATCTCAGAACCATGTCTATTAGACTAGAGGTTCAAATTTATTTTAGGGTTCAGGACAAATGGATGAGGGTTCCCCTTAAACTGTGAACTTCTGTGGAATGCACATTATTTTTTAATCATTTTCACACAATCACATTTAGAGTCCACAACTAGAAAATTATAATATTGTTCACATATTGATGACAGTGAGGAAACTGAGTCTAGGAAAATCCCAGCAATTCATCAGAGGTGACACCATGAGTAGTGACAGACAAAAATGAACCCATGTAGGTTGACTCTAGTCCAGGGCTTCCCCCCACCCTCCATACATCATTAAATGCTGATTCCAGAGTCATTTCACTTTGAGTTAATTTAATCAATCATCTGTATCTCCTTTTAAATCTTTCCAAAGTCTCCACAATGGTCCATATCAAGTTATGAATGTAGTGACCAAATTGGAGACCCATGTCTATTTTGCTTCCACTTTTCCATGCAAGAATTTGTGTGTGGGTATATGTGAGTGTGTAACTGTGTGAATGCTTATGTGTGTATGAGCAAATGAAGTGTGTATGGAACATGTGTGTGGAGGCATATGAGAGTGTGTGTGGCACACCTGAGTGTGTGTTTGTGTGGGCATAAGTGAGTGTGTATGTGAGTGTGTGAGTGTGTGGGGAGCATGGATGAGTGTGTGTGCACATATGTGGATGTGCCAATGGGGGACATATGTAAGTATGTATGTGGCAGATGTGAGTGTGTGAATGTGTGTATGTGTGTGTGTAAATGTGTGATGTGTTTTGGCAAAGAATGGGCAGATGTGTTGTTCTCCATGGATTTCTGTCCAATCTTCAGATTGTGAGAACAACAAAGTGGTGCTAGTTTGTGCATCAGGCATTGTACTGACCTGGGGTCCCCAACATAAGTTTGCACCCATTTTCTTACTAGCTGATTGAGTTAAATGCTCAAAGGACACTCACTAGGATCAGCCACTGCCCATTTTCTCCAGACACCTCCCTTCCCTTGGACTCAATACACTGGCATTGCCAAAATTGCTGGGAACATCCTGTGCCGACCGCACATTTCTGCTGTGTCTTTGACTGCCTTGGTATTTTCCCCTTTCCTTCTTTTCATTTAATAATTCTTATTCCTCTAATAATTCTTATTCCTCCTTGTTTTCCTTTTGGGATTAACTCTTACTTCACAAGCAGTCATGGTGGGCTGCAAATCAAGGTGATCTATCTTTGTCTAGGCAAGAACTGAGAATTTTTGAGTGGAGGAGTATAAAGAAAGGAAAACCACTGGAGCTCATTCACCACAGCAGTGGTTTCCTGATGAGAGAGCCAAGCTCCCCAGAGTGTTCCATGCCTGCCACCCTCGCCTTCCCAACTGTTCGATATAAACCAGAGAGACTTATTGCTCACCAAGTGTTCCACATGCTCCTTCACATTTTCCGTACTTCATTGCAGTTATTTCAGGGCTATGTGCCTTGTTTTGGCCAATGGACTGTGAGAAGAAGTGATGTTTTTAGCTTCTGGGCCAAGCATTTAAGAACCAGTGTGCCTCCTATATCCTTCAATGTAATATTACTGAGTAATAAACAAAGAAGAATGAAATGATGCCATTTACAGCAGCATGGATGGACATAGAGATTATCATAGTAAGTGAAGTAAGCCAGACAAAGACAAATATGATATCACTTATGTGTGGAATCTAAAAAAATGATACAAATGAATTTATTTACAAAACAGAAACCCACTCATAGACACAGAAAACAAACTTATGGTTACCAAAGGGGAAATGAGGGGAGGAGGGATAAATTAGGAGTTTGGGATTAACAGATACACACTACTATTTATAAAATAGATAAAAAACAAGGAACTATTGTATAACACAGAGAACTATATTCAGTATCTTGTAATAATCTATAAAGGAAAAGAATCTGAAAAAGAATATATATATATATAAAACTGAATCACTTTGCTCTACACCTGAAATTAACACAACATTGTAAATCAACTGTACTTTAATTTAAAAAAAGTCTAAATCCCTGGGTCACTGTTTGGCAGATACCCCACCTGCATCAGACTAGGACATAAGCAATAGTCAAACCTTCCTTGGGTTCAGCCACTGTGATTTAGGGGTAGTTGTTCTTGCAGTATCTAGAGCTGATTACTCCGATCAATATAACTCTCTATTTCTTAGATAAATTATTTTCTGCTTTAGTTACCACAGTCAATTTCTTTTGCTAGTACCAAAATAACCTAGATTGATAATACACCATCCATTGTACACCAAAATTAAATCACACCTATGATTATTTGTTTATGACTCTGTTTCCTTCACTAGGCTGTGAGCAATTTGAACCCAGGGACAATGTTTGTTCTATCTTTATTTCTGGTGATTGGACTAGTGCTTGGTATAGAAAGAGTCTCCTTTTAGGCTTGCTAAAAGAATAAATTCTTTTCACCTTAGTGTATTTAATTTGATTTTTATTTGGCTTGATAAAAATAGTGTTTTGATCCTTTGGAATAAAACACAACTCGACTTGTTTTCCAGCTCAGACAGTGGTAGACTTTCATCAAGTTAATTAACTTTTCTGATCTTCTAGTTCCTTATCTATAAAATGAGGACAAAAACATGACCAAACTTGCAGAGTTATCAGTAAGATAAAATAAGAAAATGTATACAAAATGCTTAGGGCAGTACCTGATACAGAGTGAGAACTAGGTAAACAGCAGCTATTATTACTATCACTGTGGTATAAGAATTGTGAGCCTTTATTTTAATCCACTTTTGTTTTCCATAACCATTGATATCAACACAACCTAGCTGACAAGAGAATCCAATGGACATTTTCCCTGACATTCTTGTCTGTATTTACTCATTATCTTCTCTTCCTAAGACAATGCCATTTCCCTCATCCCCTCCCATTTTCTTCTATATTGTTGGCACACTCTTCTTTACTGATGTAAAAGTAACTAGCAATTCCTTGGGAATGTTTTCACCATAAGTAAGAATTCTTTTATTCCTCAAATAAAATCTCTGTTATAAATAGTTCAGAAGTGTAGATTTAGTAAATGAGAAAAAATCATCTTTTCAAGATTTCCTAACCTGTTGGCAACTCTCACTGTTAAGTGGGTCAGATTCAGCAGTGTGACCAGAAGTGATGACTCCAATTCAATAGGGCTCAGAAATGATGAAATGTTATGATTCCTTTTCAGCAGCTTGATGCTCAACATTGAGCTGTTTTAGCAAACATCCCTTTATTCTTGCAGCCTGTTGCCATGGAGCATGAAAAAATAAAACATTATAAAAAAAAATTGAGATTGGTGCAAGATGGCAGAATAAAAGGACGTGTGCTTACTCCCTCTTGCGAGAGCACTGGAATCACAACTAACTGCTGAACAATCATTGACAGGAAGACACTGGAACTCATCAAAAAAGATAACCCATATCCAAAGACAAAGGAGAAGCCACAATGAGATGGTAGGAGGGGTGCAATCACAATAAAATCAAATCCCATAATTGCAGGGTGGGTGACTCACAAACTGGAGAATGCTTATACCACAGAAGTCCATCCACTGGAGTAAAGGTTCTGAGCCAAAAGTCAGGCTTCCAAACCTGGGGGTCTGGCAACGGGAGGAGGAATTCCTAGAAAATCAGACCTTGAAGGCTAGTGGGACTTGACTGCAGGATTTGACAGGGCTGGAGGAAACAGAGACTCCACTGTTGGAGGGTACACACAAAGTAGTGTGCACGTCGGGACCCAGGGGAAGGAGCAGTGACCCCCTAGGAGACAGAATCAAACCTACCTGCTAGTGTTGGAGGGTCTCCTGCAGAGACAGACAGTGGCTGTGGCTCACCGTGAGGACAAGGACACTGGAAGCAAAAGCTCTGGGAAGTACTCCTTGGCATGAGCCCTCACAGAATCCACCATTAGCCCCAACAAAGAGCTGAGTAGGCTCCAGTGTTGGGTCACCTCAGGCCAAACAACCAACAGGGAGGGGACCCAGCCCCACCCACTAGCAGACAAGACAAGTTTTACTGAGCTCTGCTCACCAGAGAAACACTCAGGTCTACCCACCAACACTCCCTCCCATCAGGAAACTTGCACAAGCCTCTTAGATAGCCTCATCCACCAGAGGGCAGACAGCAGAAGCAAGAAGAACTACAATCCTGCAGCCTGTGGAGCAAAAACCACAATCACAGAAAGACAGACAAGATGAAAAGGCAGAGGGTTATGTACCAGATGAAGGAACAAGATAAAATCCCAGAAAAACAACTAAATGAAGTGGAGATAGGCAACCTTTCAGGAAAAGAATTCAGAATAATGAGAGTGAAGATGATCTGGGACCTCTGAAAAAAGAATGGAGGCAAAGATCAAGAAGATGCAAGAAATGCTTAACAAAGACCTAGAAGAATTAAAGAACAAACACTTAGAAGAATTAAAGAACAAACAAACAGAGATGAACAATACAACTGAAATGTAAAATACACTAGAAGGAATCAATAGCAGAATAACTGAAGCAGAAGAACGGATAAATGACCTGGAGGACAGGATGGTGGAATTCACTGCCATGGAACAAAATAAAGGAAAAAGAATGAAAAGAAATGAAGACAGCCTAAGAGACCCCTGGGACAACATTGAATGCAACAATATTCGCATTATAGGGGTCCCAGGAGGGGAAGAGAGAGAGAAAGGACCCGAGAAAATATTTGAAGAGATTATAGTGAAAACTTCCCTAACATGGACAAAGAAATAGCCACCCAAGTCCAGGAAGTGCAGAGAGTACCAGGCAGGATAAACCCAAGGAGAAATATGCTGAGACACATAGTAATCAAATTGACAATAATTAAAGACAAAGAAAAATTATTGAAAGAAACAAGGGGAAAATGACAACATACAAGGGAACTCCCATAAGGTTAACAGCTGATTTCTCAGCAGAAACTCTACAAGCCAGAAGGGAGTGCCATATATATAAAGTGATGAACGGGAAGAACCAACAACCAAGATTACTCTACCTGGCAAGGATCTCATTCAGATTTGATAGAGAAATCAAAAGCCTTACAGACAAGCAAAAGATAAGAGAATTCAGCACCACCAAACCAGTGCTACAACAAATGCTAAAGGAACTTCTCTAAATGGGAAACACAAGAGAAGAAAAGGACCTACAAAAACACACCCATAAAAAATTAAGAAAATGATAATAGGAACATACATATTGATAATTACCTTAAATGTGAATGAGTTAAATAATCCAATCAAAAGACACAGACTGGCTGAGTGGATACAAAAACAAGATCCATATATATGCTGTCTACAAGAGACCCACTTCAGACCTAGGGACACCTACAGCCTGAAAGTGAGAGGATGGAAAAGATATTCCATGCAAATGGAAATCAAAAGAAAGCTGGAGTACCAAAAATCATATCAAAAAAATAGACTTTAAAATAAAGAATGTTACAAGAGACAAGGAAGGACACTACATAATGATGAAGTGATCAATGCAAGAAGAAGATATAACAATTATAAATGTATATGCACCCAACATAAGAGCACATCAACACACAAGGCAAGCTGCTATCACTTATAAAAGAGTTAATTGACAGTAACACAATAATAATGGGGGAGTTTAACACCCCACTTACATCAATGGACAGATCACCCAAAATGAAAATAAATAAGGAAACACAACTTTAAATGACACAACAGACCAGATAGATTTAAATGATATTTATAAGACATTCCATCCAAAACAGCAGATTACATTTCCTTCTCAAGTGTGCATGGAACATTCTCCAGGATAGATCACATCTTGGGTCACAAATCAAGCCTCAGTAAATTTAAGAAAATTGATATCCTATCAAGCATCTTTTCTGACCACAAAGCTATGAGATTGGAAATCCATAATGGGGAAAAAAAACGTAAAAAACACAAACACATAGAGGCTAAACAATACGCTACTAAATAACCAAGAGATCACTGAAGAAATCAAAGAGGAAATTAAAGAATACCTAGAGACAAATGACAATGAAAACACAACAATCCAAAACCTATGCGATGCAGCAAAAGCAGTTCTAAGAGGGGAGTTCATAACAATACAAGTCTACCTCAAGAAACAAAAAAAAAAATCTTAAGTAAACAATCTAACTTTTCTCCTAAAGGAACTAGAGAAAGAAGAACAAATTAAACCCGAGGTTAGTCGAAGGAAAGAAATCATAAATATCAGAGCAGAAATGAATAAAATAGAGACAAAGAAAACAATAACAAAGATCAATAAAACTAAGAGCTGGTATTTTCAGAAGATAAATAAAATTGATAACTTTTAGCTAGACCCATCAAGAAAAGGAGAGAGAGGACTCAAATCAGTAAAATTAGAAATGAGAAAGGAGAAGTTACAAAAGACACTGCAGAAATACAAAACATTCTAAGGGACTACTACAAGCAACTCTATGCCAATAAAATGGACAAACTGAAGAAATGCACAAATCCTCAGAAATGTATAACCTTCCAAGACTGAACCAGGAAGAAACAGAAAATATGAACAGACAAATCACAAGTAATGAAATTGAAACTGTGATTAAAATCTTCCAATAAACAAAAGTCAAGGAGCAGATGGCTTCACAGGTGAATTCTATCAAACATTTAGAGAAGAGCAAACACCCATCCTTCTCAAACTCTTCCAAAAATTTGCAGAGGAAGGAACATTCCCAAACTCATTCTATAAGGCCCCCATCACCCTGATACCAAAACCGGACAAAGATACTATGAAAAAAAGAAAATTACAAACCAATATCAGTGATGCATATGGATGCAAAAATCCTCAACAAAATACTAGCAAACAGAATCCAACATATTAAAAGGATCATACACCATGATCAAGTGGGATTTATCCCAGGGCTGCAAGGATTCTACAACATATGCAAATCAATCAATGTGGTACACCATATTAAAAAATTGAAGAATAAAAACCATATGATCATCTGAATAGATGTAGAAAAAGCTTTTGAGATAATTCAACACTGTTTATGATAAAAACTCTCCAGAAAGTGGGAATAGAGGGAACCTGCCTCAACATAATAAAGGTCATATACGGCAAACCCACAGCAAACATCATTCTCAATGGTGAAAAACTGAAAGCATTTCCTCTAAGATCAGGAACAAGACAAATATGTCCAATCTCACCACTATTATTCAACATAGTTTTGGAAGTCCTAAGCATGGCAATCAGAGAAGAAAAAGAAATAAAAGGAATACAAATTGGAAAAGAAGAAGTAAAACTCTCACTGTTTGCAGATGACATGATACTATACATAAGGAATCCTAAAGATGCCACCAGAAAACTACTAGAGCTAATCAATGAATTTGGTAAAGTTGCAGGATACAAAATTAATGCACAGAAATTTCTTGTGTTCCTATACACTAATGATGAGCAATGTGAAAGAGAAATTAAGGAAACACTCCCATTTACCACTGCAACAAAAAGAATAAAATACCTAGGAATAAACCTACCTAGGAAGACAAAAGACCCGTATGAAGAAAACTATAAGGCACTGATGAAAGAAATTAAAAATATAAACAGATGGAGAGATATACCATGTTCTTGGATAGGAAGAATCAATATTGTGAAAATGACTATACTACCCAAAGCAATCTACAGATTCAGTGCAATCCCTATCAAATTACCAATGAATATTTTTTACAGAACTAGAACAAAAAATCTTAAAATATGTATGGAGACACAAAAGACCCTGAATAGTCAAAGCAGTCTTAAGGTGAGGTGAAAAAATGGAGCTGGAGGAATCAGACTCCCTGACTTCAGACTATACAACAAAGTTACAGTAATCAAGACAGTATGGTACTGGCATGAAAACAGAAATATAGATCAATGGAACAGGATAGAAAGCCCAGACATAAACCCATGCATCTATGGTCAACTAATCTATGACAAAGGATGCAAGGACATACAATGGAAAAAGACAGTCTCTTCAATAAATGGTGCTGGGAAAACTGGACAGCTACATGTAAAAGAATGAAATTAGAACACTCCCTAACACTATACACAAAAATAAACTCAAAATGGATTAGAGACCTAAATTTAAGCCTGGACACTATAAAACTCTTAAAGGAAAAGATAGAAAGAACACACTTTGATATAAATCACAAGAAGATCTTTTTTGATCCACCTCCTAGAGTAATGGAAATAAAGACAAAAATAAACAAATGGGACCTAATGAAACTTAAAAGCTTTTGCAAAGCAAAGGAAACTACAAACAAGATGAAAACACAAGCCTCAGAATGGGAGAAAATATTTGCAAAGGAATCAATGGACAAAGGATTAAAATATATAAACAGCTCATGCAACTTAATATTAAAAAAACAAACAACCCAACCCAAAAATGGGCAGAAGACCTAAGTAGACATTTCTCCAAAGAAGACATACAGAGGGCCAAGAAGCACATGAAAAGCTTCTCAACATCACTAATCATTAGAGAAATGCAAATCAAAACTACAATGATGTATCACCTCACACCAGTTAGAATGGGCATCAAAAGAAAATCTACAAACAACATATCCTGGAGAGAGTGTGGAGAATAGGGTACCCTCATGCACTCTTGGTGGGAATATAAATAGATAGAGCCACTACGGAGAACAGTATGAAGGTTCCTTAAAAAACTAAAAATAGAATTACCATATGACCCAGCGATCCCACTACTGGGCATATATCCAGAGAAAACCATAATTCAAAGAGACATGCACCCCAATGTTCATTGCAGCACTATTTACAATAGCCAGGTGATGGAAGCAACCTAAATGCCCATCGACAGACGAATGTATAAAGAAGATGTGGTACATATATACAATGAGATATTACTCAGCCATAAAAAGGAACGAAACTGGGTTTCATTTGCAGAGATGTCGATGGATCTAGAGACCATAATACAGAGGGAAGTAAGTCAGAAAGATAAAAACAAATATCGGATATTAATGCATGTATGTGGAACCTAGAAAAGTGGTACAGATGAACCGGTTTGCAAGGTAGAACTAGAGACACGGATGTAGAGAACAAACGTATGGACACCAAAGGGTGAAAGCGGTGGGGGTTTGGTTGTGGTGGGATGAATTGGGAGATTGGGATTGACATGTATACACTGATGTGTATAAAATTGATGACTAATAAGAACCTGCTGTATAAAAACATAAATAAAATTCAAAAATTTACAAAAGATATTCCCCCCTGGGGAACCCCCCTGGGCTTCCCTGGTGGCGCAGTGGTTGGGAGTCCGCCTGCCAATGCAGGGGACACTGGTTCATGCCCTGGTCCGGGAGGATCCCACATGCCACGGAGCGGCTGGGCCCGTGAACTATGTCTGCTGGGCCTGTGCATCCAGAGCCTGTGCTCTGCAATGGGGGAGGCCACAGCAATGAGAGGCCCGCGTACTGAAAAAAAAAAAGAAAAAAAAAAAGAAATTTTTTTGATAAGTGTGCCGTAAATTACCTTGGAAGGAATCACTTCATTATCCATGACTTAAACATTCCTGTTCCAGAATGGTGGTCTATGTCATGTACTGCTGCATTACCAATTCAATTATGCTTTTGTCGTGCCAACTTCCTGAGCAGTGACAAAGGGTGCCGTAGGCTCCTCGTAGCTGTCAAGCTATAATGTTGTCCAGGAGCAGCTTTCTTCAGGCTGCTGGGTGCGGGAGAATTTATGACATGGCTCTCACAGAACTTGTCTGCCAATAATGGGAAATCGATTATCACTCGCTAAACATTTAGCAGTCCTCCATTAACCTGCCTTCCTTAACTGTTAATATTTCATGGTTTGGGGGATGAATTTGGAAAAATGAGAGAGAAAGCCTGCTCTACAGAATCTATCACAATAAAATTCATTTTTGTGTTGCTTTCTATATTCTTAATGTTATGAAACCAATTTTTCAGAGAAAGATGTTCCAATGTTTTTGAGGAGGTCTTTTTTATGTTGGCAATAGAAAGGATGGAGTTGAGGTTGATATGATGGCAAAACAAATATGTGAGGAGAGAGAACTTCAGTCATTCATGTGATTGTTTTAGCCTCATGGTGGCAAGCATCGATTTTATATAGTGGTATAACAAGTATCTGCTTTTCCTTCTGAATTGATTAAAATTGTGCTGGTGTCACTGGATGCAGCCAATGGAACACTTGTAATTCCAGGCACTACAATGTTTTTACATACCTGTATGTCAGAGAATTATCGAAATTTACTGATGCCTTCATGTTAGCAGGGAACAGAGCACTAGATTAGGAAATTTGAGGACAGGAATTAAAGGGGGGAAATGTGATTCATGTTCCTTTGGTTTCTTTCTTTTTCCTTTTCCTCTCTTCCTCCCACCCTCTCTGCATTCTCCACGCCCCCACCCCACCCCCCGGCCTGCTTCCTTTCTTTTTACTCTCACTCAGTTCTACTTTTTACTGGACTGGGGTCTTTAACAGAAGAAGGTTGAGGAACAGTGAATCAACTCAGTTCTACACAGAATCTATTACCAGCCTGAGGTTGGAGGGAAATGTCAACATTTTGTCACCACCATATTTGTGGAAGGTTACGTTTCATCCTCAAAATGACCCTATGAGTTACTATTTCTGTTTTGCTGTTAAGGAAATATTGACAGATTTTCAGAAAAGTCAATGGCTTGCTCAAGATCAACAAGGTTGATCCATTTCCAAAAAAATCTCCTCTTTACTAGATATACAAACAACTCCCTAACTATATAAATTTTGGGGCTTTCAAATACATAGAAGGCAAGATCTTTATAACTTAATACTGCCAGTTAGTCTATAATTAGTACAGAGATGGATCTAGTTTTTGCAAGACCTGAAGCTTTTTCAAATCTAGGACTCTCTTTTAATGAAAATAATACAAAATCATAAAATCACAATTAGGTTTATGACTTTAAATGAAGCCCATCAGATGAGGGACCTTGAAAATTTAGCTTATTAGTTGCCTGGCAAATCCACCTCTGAAAAAATGTCAAGGAAAGAAATAAAATTATTTCCAAGTGTGTTCCAAGTAATCCGGGTTTCCTTGAAGTAAAGCAGTAAAATTGTAGGTGGTTCCAACTGTGTGTTTTCAGTCAAGCAGTCACTCCAATCAACATGGCTTTTTCATAGGCAAACCCTTGCTAAGTGTTATGTGTCATTAAAGCAGAAGGATGCTGACTGTTTTCAGAATGAGCCAATAATCCTTGCTAAAGGGACGAGTATTTCCAATGGAAAAATATGAACCCTTTTGGAAGTGCTAACCTTCTGGCTACAAACTTATCCAGTGTTTTAAGAACACATTTCCAAGTAGCTCCAGTGCCCATAACTCCATGTCCTATAAATCAAAACTAAAACCACCACCACCAACAGCAAATAACTTCAAATTATTCAAAAACTTTTGCTCTGCATTAATTAAGCCCTTCAGAAGAGTGACCTTCAAACTTTTTGATAAACACATCCAGAGAATGAATACATTTTAAATCATGGTTCAGCTATATATATATATATTCAAGGGTGTGTGTGTATATAATACATAAAATAATACTTGCTTACTGCATGTACTGAACTCTAATAACTTTTTTTTCCCTGCAGTTCTTATTAGTCATCAATATTATACACATCAGTGTATATATGTCAATCCCAATCACCCAATTCAGCACACCACCATCCCCACCCCACCGCAGTTTTCCCTGCTTGGTGTCCATACTTTTGTTCTCTACATCTGTGTCTCAACTTCTGCCCTGCAAACCGGTTCATCTGTACCATTTTTCTAGGTTCCATACATGCATTAATATACGATATTTGTTTTTCTCTTTCTGACTTACTTCACTCTGTATGACAGTCTCTAGATCCATACACGTCTCAACAAATGACTCAATTTCGTTCCTTTTTATGACTGAGTAATATCCTATTGTATATATGTACCACATCTTCTTTATCCATTTGTCTGTCGATGAGCATTTAGGTTGCTTCCATCACCTGGCTATTGTAAATAGTTCTGCAATGAACATTGGGGTGCTTGTGTCTTTTTGAATTACAGTTTTCTCTGGATATATGCCCAGTAGTGGGATCACTGGGTCATATGGTAATTCTAGTTTTAGTTTTTTAAGGAACCTCCATACTGTTCTCCATAGTGGCTGTATCAATTTATATTCCCACCAACAGTGCAATAGGGTTCCCTTTTCTCCGCACTCTCTCCAGCATTTGTTGTTTGTAGATTTTCTGATGATGCCTATTCTAACTGGTGTGAGGTGATACCTCATTGTAGTTTTGATTTGCACTTCTCTAATAATTAGTGATGTTGAGCAGCTTTTCATGTGCTTCTTGGCCATCTGTATGTCTTCTTTGGAGAAATGTCTATTTAAGTCTTCTGCCCATTTTTGTATTGGGTTGTTTGTTTCTTTAATATTGAGTGGCATGAGCTGTTTATATATTTTGGAGATTAATCCTTTGTCTGCTGATTCATTTGCAAATATTTTCTCCCATTCTGAGGGTTGTCTTTTCATCTTATTTATGGTTTCCTTTTCTGTGCAAAAGCTTTGAAGTTTCATTAGGTCCCACTTGTTTATTTTTGTTTTTATTTCCATTACTCTAGGAGGTGGATCAAAAAAGATCTTGCTGTGATTTATGTCAAAGAATGTTCTTCCTATGTTTTCCTCTAAGAGTTTTATAGTGTTCAGTCTTACATTTAGGTCTCTAATCCATTTTGAGGGTTTTTTTTTTGTGTATCGTGTTAAGGAGTGTTCTAATTTCATTCTTTTACATGTAGCTGTCCAGTTTTCCCAGCAACGTTTATTGAAGAGACTGTCTTTTCTCCATTTTATATATTTGCCTCTTTTGTCATAGATTAGTTGACCATAGGTACGTGGGTTTATCTCTGGGCTTTCTATCTTGTTCCATTGATCTAGGTTTCTGTTTTTGTGCCAGTACCATATTGTCTTGATTACTGTAGCTTTGTAGTATAGTCTAATAACTTCTATTTTATTTTATTCTATTAACATTTGATTGAAACATGATCTGACTCTTAGAGATGTTAAATGTAATATTCCATGGTTCCTCTCCAAGTAAGACATGAGAGTTAAACACAGGTTTACTCTATAACCAGAGCTAAAATTGCTGACTCTGTAGAGGAGAGAATATATATTTTGTCCTCCAGCTATGGTTAGGAAACAAAAAATCTGTATTATGCGTGAAGTAATACAATGTTTTCAGTCAAACTAAGTGAATAACTGTAAATTTAAAAGCTTATTAAATTGAACCCCCAAACAATACATCTTTTTAAATTTATTTTTTCCTACAGCTATGCTCTTTGAGTTTGAGGCATTGGCAAAATTTCCACAAGCATATATCTGTTGTAAACCTTCATCACTTATTTCACTCCTCTTTTAGCTAACTTGTAAGTCACTCTATAGTAGCCCTCAGTGGCTTTATGTTTGTTCTTAGATTGTTACAGAGTGCCATTATAATTTTTTTAAAATGAGCGGTGTTTAGATTATTTAAGGGCCCCAGTCCAAAACCTGAAATATATAAAAGGATGTTTTCTAAATAAATAAGCACACTAGCATTTTGGAGTTGCATTTGCAAGAGTGAGGATTCATTCCTCCATTCCTTGTATTTCCATGCAACACACTTTAATGATACAAAGAAAATCAGCAGCGGTTGGCTATCACCTGCAAATGGGTTGGTAGATACAGCCCAAGCAGCTGTGCCCAAAAGTTACTCACTTTGCCAAGTGAGTTACTTCTATATGGACCGCTGTATACTATTGAGGATTACAACTCACAAATGCTTTAGAAATGGCCAAAATATGGATAAAAATGAGATTGCTTCAGGGTGCTATTTAAAACTTGTGATAGAGTTGAAATAAAATTTTGATCCTTTTTCATTTGGTAAAGAAACATGTCTCTTCATATGCAAGAACCATTTAAACAAGCATGTTAATTGGATTTTGAAAAATACCATTTTCTTCAATCAAAAATAATTCATTTAATTTTAAGTACCTAGAACATTTGTTCTAAAAACATGAATGTTTGGCCTAGGAGATTAAAGAGGGATAAAATGAAGAAAGAGGCAGACCCAGTACAGGAAGGAAAGTAAATAAAGAAAGAAACTTGAAGATTAAAAAGTCTTAGGTATATTTGAATCAGTGCAATGATAAAGCCATTGAAGGAAAACAAATAATGGATACATTATTACATTTAACCTTCCAAGTTAGAAAGGTCAAAAGGTGACAGTAAATATACATGTTACAGAGCAAAACATGTGAAAAGTTCTGTTTTTTCCCTGGTGGCGCAGTGGTTGAGAGTCCGCCTGCCGATGCAGGGGACACAGGTTCGTGCCCCGGTCCAGGAAGATCCCACATGTCACGGAGTGGCTGGGCCCGTGAGCCATGGCTGCTGAGCCTGTGCCTCCAGAGTCTGTGCTCTGCAACGGGAGAGGCCACAACAGTGAGAGGCCTGTGTACAGCAAAACAAACAAACAAACAAACAAAAAACAATAATTAAATGAATGCTTATAAGCTAGCAAGTGCTCTGCTAGTCATTGACAATATTTAAATAGAATTCTTGGTCTAGGATATTAAGAATTTTATAATCTAATAAGAAACACATGTAAATAAGCTACTAAAATGAAATATGTTAAGTCCTTTAAAAGATGTGTATAAAATTCAATGTGAACATTATCCTAGTTATCAATTTCATCACCTTCACAATTGAGCTCTTATAATGAAATGTTGGGAGAAAATTCACATTGGATTTCTCATGTTCCTGCATGGTCCAGCCCTTCTGAACAAGAGACATGTCTGAATAGTAAATACCCTTGGAAGCTAGAGATAATGTTTCCCTCCAGAGAGATGCAGAGACTCTCTGAGCCTCGAAAAGCCCTAGGGCAGTGAAGGTAAAACCTTCTTCTTCCCCTCTCTAGAGACACTGGCTTATATTCCAAGACAAGAAACCTAGAGATGCCTTTGCCTTCTCCCTTAGAGAAGAATTTCTTATGTTTCAGGATAATTAGTAATCTTTCTCCAGGGGGTGGGATGAGCAGATGTGCAAGGAGAACCATCACAGTTCAGAGTCTCCAAATTTTATGGTTCCTTTCTGAGGTGTATGCGTGTGCAGCTAAAACCCTGACTTTAGTATGTCACCCTGAGGGGATCAGGGCATGGCAGCAGCACAATAATGCTCTGGCTACTGTTTTCCATGTAAATAATAACACCATGTGTTTCAGGGTACCTCTGACTTGGGAGACTTGAGGTCTCACATATATACACACCTGTGTGTGCGTGTGTGTGTCTGTGTGTATATATGTGTGCATGTGTGTGTAAATATGTGTGTATATGTGTGTGCACGTGTGTGTATATGTATGTCTGTGTATATGTGTGTATATATTTGTGTATATGTGTGTTTATGTGTGTGTATATATGTATGCATGTGTGTATATATGCGTGTGTGCATATATGTGTATATATGTGTGTGTGCATGTGTGTGTATGTGTGTTTATGTGTGTGTGTGTACATATCATCAGATAACCATAGACTTCATTTTTTCTCATTGTTAAGAGAAGTTTATCATGGATTGAACTGTGTCCTCAAAAAAAAAGAATCACATGCTGAAGTCCTAAGCCCCAGTACCTGAGAATGTGACTTTATTTGGAAAGAGTTATTGCAGATACAATTAGTTAAGATGCAGTCATAAGCATGGACACTAATTCCATATGACTGGTGTCCTTCTATAAAAAGGGAAAATTTGGACAGAGAAACACACAGAAGGAGAATGCCATGTGGAGATAAAGATAGAAATAAGAACGATGCTTCTGCATGCCAGGAAATGTCAAAGATTGCCAGCAAACTACTAGAAGGTAGGAGAGAGGCACGGAACAGATTCTCTCTCTTGAAGTCTTCAGAAGAAACCAACCCTACCGATCACCTAGATCTGTGAGACAAGACATTTCTGTTACTTAAGCTACCTAGTTTGTGGTATTTTGTTAGGACAGCCTTAGCACACTAATACATTTATCAATACTTATTTTACATAGTTGCTTTGAGCACATGTAAACAATGTTTCCAAAGGGAATAATGTGGTTCACTAAACAATAAAAGTCCTGCCCCCCACCGCAAATGGTGAACACATCTCATTCCATCTGTCCCTGTCCTCAGCTCTCAGTCTCTCAGAATCCTATCCTGTCAGACTGCTGGCTTTGTCCTTACATGGCTGATGTATGGTTGAAAGGCCTCTCAGGACATTTTTCCTTCCTGTAAATCAGGTTGCAGAGTGCCTGAAACTATTATGTGTTTAATGTATATCTACTTTGTCTGCCTGTCTGTCTATCTGTCTGTCTGTCTGTCTCTTCTTTTCCTCCTGGGGAACTCAAAATTAATTCACTGTTGCAGGCAAAGGGGCAAATTGTAGTAGGACTTGGGGGCAGTATGGAAAAAACCTGGACCAAGAGTTAGTCCGCTGTGAGTTTGAATTCCAGTCTGACTACTCCATTACTACATGGGTCAAATCACTTAGCATATCTAAGTATCACTGTCCTTGTGCAGAACTGATTCAACAATAATTATTCTAACCATTTCTAAGTTGTCAGGAGACTCAAAAGAGAGAATACTTGTGAAAAAATTGTGCTACACAAATATGATAAATCTTATAAATCTCATTTTCAATATTTTTAAAATTAAAAAGAAATGTTTGACTCTTCACCTTTTTTATTTCTTATAACATTTTCTATTGTCAACCTCTCCCCCTTCCTTGAAACACTCTCTTCTCTGGATTTCTGTGACACAGTATATTTCTGCTTTCATTCTGTTTGTTTGATTACTCCTCTTAGCCACTGTCACAAGCTCCTCCTTTTCTAGGTGGATGTTGATATAGGCTGAAGTTTTGAAGGCTTCTGTCTTAGGCTACTCTTTTGGTACATTTTCTCTAGGCTAGGCACCCACACCCACGAATCATCACCTTTGCCCAGAAAACTTACAAATGGATATCTCCACCCCAGATCTCTTAACTACAGGCATAAATATTCAACTGTCCACTAGAAATCTCTTCTAATATCATTTATGGCAGCTAACACTCAACATATCCAAAAGTAAATTTCTGATGTTCCTAATTAAACCTTGCATCTCCTGTACATATCTACTGAGACCACCATATCCCCCATTGCCACCCAGAAATCTAAATATTCTGTTCTTCACTCCTCATGTCTATTCCATTATATTCCTATAGATTTTAAATTCTGTATCACGTCAGATGCTTTAGCTGCACCTAACAGAAAAATACGTCAATTTAAATTTATTTAAAATTAAATTTTTTTAAATGTCAGTTAATAATAAGCCCTAGCGTAAGAGAGCTCCAGGGTTGGTGAAGTCAGAGGTAATTCATCAGGAACCAATATTTTTCTTCACTTTTCTCTCTGCTGTCATTAACATATCTGCCTTGTCCTCAGACTATTTCTATTATAGTTGCAAGATTGCTGAAGCGCATCTCAGTTTCACATATAAATTCAACAATGCCCAGTGGGAAAAAAGGTCATCTCTTCTTAAGCACCTCTTTTTAAGAATGCAGAAACACTTTCCCAGAAGCCTCTCTGGCTTCTCCCATACATATCATTTGTTTGAATTATACTACATGCCCATACCTAAATCAATTACTGGCAAGGGATCTGGAACCAGCTTACCCTGAAGCTTGGAGGGGAGAGAAGTTACCTGAACAAAATCCAGTCTTCACTGGCAAAGAAGATGATGCAAAATAGATTCTGGGAGAGAACAACAGTATCTGTAATCACTTCCTAAATATGTCTCAAACTGCTCATTCTTTTCATCTTAATTCCAAACACTTGAGGTAGATGCTACAGCTGTTAACCAAGAGTTGGAGTTCTAGTACAGTGTGCCCTCTCCAAAAGGGAGCAGTGGTCCTGGGCCTGGATTGATAACCACACTTGCAAGATACAATAGGCTTCACCCAGCACAAAATATACATAGCATTTAGAAAGGATATAAGACAAGAGCAATACAGCATGTATAGCAACAACAAAGGGATCATAACCTCCAGGAAGTTTCCCATTTCTCAATGTTGCTTTGCACTTGGCATGAATGTTTCATGAGAGATCGTACTGAGAAGGTGTGGATGGACACCCTCATCTCAGGGAAGCCATCAACTGTGGCATTTTAAACATTTTATCCCTTGAAAAGCATATAGCTCTTTCAGGAATAAGTGACTAGTACCCAGGGCCCAGTGCAGCTGCATCTCATTAATATAGGTTCCTCACTGAACAACCTTAGATACAGATGCTTTAGTACTTAGCAAGCTCAGCAGTGTACCAAACACTTCTACATATTGCTTGATTTAGAATGGCAAGGAAGATACAACTATGCATTAAATTTTCAGTTATTCATGAGGCTAGAGCAGGATTTCTCAATCTTAGCACTACTGATATTTGGCCAGATAGGGGGCTTTCCTGTGCATTGTAGGATGTTTAGTACCAATCACCTGGTTGTAAAAACTCAACCTGTTTCTAGACATTGCAAAATGTCTCCTTGGGGGCAAAATCACACCCAGTTGAGAACCACTGGGTTCAAGGAAAGGCTACAGACTGGCTGCTAGCTTATTGCTTCCTGCATGGAGCATTCCCTACCTACTTGATGTAAGGCATGGTGCAAGTAACTTATTTTTTTTCTAATGAAACATGAGCAGGAGTTACATAGTCACTTCCTTGAGGAGGTACATAAAAGTCAGTATATAGTTCTCCAGACTTTCTCGTCTATCTAGGATTTGTGGAAGCACTGGTAGTTGCCATGAGGTCAGAGCAACCTGAAGTATTGTGCCCAGGGGAGAGCAGCCCTGGGCAGTTGTCTGGTCTGTGGAAGATACTAAATAAATGACTGATAAAATTCTGTATGATTTTTTATGTCCTTGAATTTTGGGGGTTGTTTTTTATTTCAGCATAAACCTGTCTTAAGTGGGACAACCCCCTACTCCAAAGAACCATCATCTTAGGTTCAGACAGCTATGACAGTCTCCGAATTGGTCTTCCATACACACACTGGTTCTCCTCTAATCCAGTAGTCATCCTGCCAGATATGTACTTTAATAACTGCAAATCTGATCATGCCATCCCTCAGAGTATAGCCCTTTAGTGACGTCAATGACTTCCCATTATGTGTAGGATAAAGTCCAAGTTCCTACTATAACCACAAAGCTCTGAGTAATCTGGCCTCCTGCTTTATCTCCAGCCTCATTGTACACACTAGTCTCTCTCACTTAATCTCTTTATTCCAGACATACTGACTTTTACTTCCTGGGAATTTTCACACCCACTGCCCTCACCTGTTACCTGAGCTTAGTGTGTGCTGTTCCCGTCCCCCTTCTACATCTAGTTCACACTAACCCTTTCTTCAGAGCTTGAATCAGCTGTCGCTTCTTCAGAGATGGACTCTTTGGCCCTCCCAACTGAGCCAAATCTTCCAATTAAGTGGTCTTTCTCATAATACTATGCATGTCTGTCTGTAATAGATTTTCTATTGTAATTTTTACTTTAATTGATAAGAGTACAGGATTCACATCTATGTTGTACACTAGATCATAAGCCCCATGAGGTAAGGAGCAATTCTTGCTCATCATTATTTGCCCTAGTACCTGCTCCAAGGTGTGACACATAGTATATTCCCACCTATATTTGATGATTAAATGCTTTATAATAACAGATGGTCCTACTGATAGAAAAGAAATGTTCAAGCCTTGATGTTTCATTTAACCTTCCATATAGTTTCTAATTATTCAAATGAGGTTGCTTTTAAAGTGATAAACCTGTTACATTGCTTGAGGTCTGACTGGATTCGTGGTCATGCAGACATTTAGTGGAGTACTCACCCGAAATAATCAACTGTAACCATGAATTCCATTTATTTACAAGAAGAAATAAAAGATGACCTTATTCTTATTCTACACTCTATTATACTGAAGTAAAGAATATAACAATTCTGGGCTTGTTGAATTATTAATAACCATTATATGTAGCTAGAGAACAGAGGTTAGAAGTATATGACCCTGTCCTTTGTCTTTGTTCATTTATTTTGCTTAAGAACAACACCTCATATTAGCATAATTCCTTTAAATTGTAAAATCACTTTCATTTCAGCTGATTCTCATAATAACCCTGGTTGTGTTAGGACAGGACATATGTCTCCATTGTGTGAAAGAATAACGATGATGGCACAGAGATTAAGTGATTTCAATAATTCAGAAGTCTAAGTGAATAGTACAGTCAATATATAGCCCATTTTTCCTGGCTCCCCACCCTTGGATTGTATGATGACTCTGTGGATATTTGTCATAGGAGAAATTTACTGTTGACAAAACAGAGGTAAAAAAAGGAAAGCTGGAAATGAAGTAATGAAAACCCTGGACTTTACATTATTTTCCATTTACTAAAACAAAGCTATAAAAAAAGTGTGTTTAAGTGAAATGACATCATAGCTCGATGGATATGTGTTCACCCATGAAAAATTTCCATTTAGGAAGCATTCAAGTGTTTGCTTAGTTAGTAGTATTATCATTATCATTATTTACCAAAACTTAATTCCAAGACATACTTCAAGATTATCTCTGCTGCTGTTCCAATCATTTTCTCATACAATAATTTTTCATAGACTATTTGAAAGAAGAGTGCAAAGGACTTCCCTGGCAGTCCAGTGGTTTAAGACCTTCCAAAGCAGGGGATGGGGGTTTGATCCCTGGTCGGGATCCCACATGCCTCTTGGCCAAAAAAACAAAACATGAAACAGAAGTAATATTGTAACAAATTCAATAAAGACTTTAAAAAAAAAGAAAAATAATAATAAAAAGAAAAGACTTTGGGTAGTTAGCTGCATCTAAGCAAATTAGCCAACTCCTATTGCTTTATAGAAGAGAGACCCTGAGGTTATCTTCTCTTAGCTAAGGGACAACCAGTCAGCTGAGGAAGTAGCCTTCTAAATGCAATTTTAGGGTGGTTTGTGATATGCACAAATAATGTTGCATTCCAATGTGGGGAAAAGTTAACTGAAAGTAAATCAGCATTGCAGAATTCCAGTAAGGGACTCTCAATGCTTAGGCTGAATGATTACACTGTATTAATTTTCCCATGGACAACACAGTCTAATAGAACAGAGCAGAAGTTTTTTGAGACATAGTGACCTGAATCTGCTTCTGCCTTTAATGCTATATTCAGACAAATCCTCTGAGGTATCTAAGCCTTAGAGGGCTCATCTGTAAATGGGACAAGAATGGGGCCAAGTATGATGGGAATGATGTGATGCTTGTAAGTAGCTGAGTACCACTGTGCCTGATACATAATAACTATTACTCTTACTACTAACCCATGTGGCTGCAGTAGCCTTAACAACTACTCTGAGTGAATCACATGCCAACTAAGACATCCTCTGTCCTCTGTAACATGTCACACTGGCACATCATCAGTGCCTGTGCTGAAGCAATGCTCAGGCAACCACTTCACTCTCTGTGTAGGAGACACCTGCCAGCCTTGACTGGGCACCACATGGAGCTCAGGTCTAAGGACAGGCACTATGTGTGAGTCAAATGTCAGATAAGACTGTGCAACCATGGTGTCTAGACTTCCCTTTTGTGGTTGTTTCAGGCTGCTGCTGTACAGAGATTTATTTTTCCCCTTTGTCCAACCATTAATGTATATAACCTACTAATTTCTGCCCAAACACCTCTCAATAGGGTCTCAACAGGCTTCCAACTATGTGAGCTATGTGAAAACCAGCGAAATATGCTCACAAGTTCTGACTATACGTAGGGTGAGTGTAGAAGATATTTGTATCAAATAATAAGTAGCATTTTCAGGATGTATTTTATACAGGAAAAGTTCAAATCTCTGAGGAGACATTATCTGTGAACAGGAGAAATGCCATTCCAACGTAGACGAGACGGATATTATAGAAATACTTTACCTGTTGACTGAGGTCATAAAGACCCCATATCCCAAGAAAGCAATCAAGGAAAGGAAAGGAGATGGGAAGTAATCTTAATTGTGCTCTTTCCTTGCACCTGACCCTTTGTCACAATTTTCACATACTTTATCCCACTTAATAAGCACACCAACAATGTCACTTAGTTTCTTTTTTCTTTTACAGTAAACTGAGGATCCAATTAAGGATGTTGGTTTAATTCAGATTCAGCTTAGTGAATATTAAGATTTTTATTTTAACATAAATAACTAAATTAAATAACATAACATATGATCATTTAACTAACATAACTAAGTTAACTAATTTAGTTATTTAAATGATCATATTATGATCATTTAAGAAAAGATGAAGTTTGGTCCCAATTCCAACTCAGTATTTAGTTTATCTACAATGTGTGTGTTTACCATTGAATTTATCAAATAATTGAATAAAACATACATATTAGAGTTTGGTTGTAGTTTGGCAAATTAGAGCATTCCATTGAAATTTTTTTTCATATTTCTATTGGATTTCAAGGCACCTTGAAAAATAAAAGAATATTTGTGCATTGAAATAGACCATATCTATCATCTAGTCCAGACTTCCACCCACAGAAATTCCCTCCATGGTATTCCTGACAAGTAGTGCCCAGGCTCTGCGTGATCCCCTCTAGTGACTGGGAATGTCTCACTTGCAGAGATGGCCCAGAGCACTTTTCATTAACCTACTGGTTGATCTGAGTTCTGTCTTTTCAATCTGAACAGATGCAGTGGCTTCCTCTCAACACATGGTAGAGCTAACAGTGAGAATTCCTTCCCTTATCTCAGTGAATGTATTAGCTGAAAAGTTGGCAGTGTTCTAACACTCCTCACAGCATCACCTGCTTCATCTAAGAGTGATACTCAGGGGAAAAGCCTGGGGTGAGGAGAGAGGATAGTTTAAGGATGAAGGATCAGCAAAGCAACAAAGAAGAGGTGGACCATGAGCTGAATCTTTAAGTTTCTGACTTTCTGTTATTGCTTTTATTGATTTTGGAATGATCCTCTTATTCCCTTTTGTTTTGTTCCATTTTCCTACAGTCTTCTTTTCATGATTGTACTAAACTTGGATTTTCAGTGGAAAATAGTCATTTGTACACAGTGGAGCTGGGTGCCTGGGACGGGAGGTGGGGTAACCCTAGAATACAACCAGCAAGGTGACCTTGCCAGGGAGAATGGGACACAGAAATACCCTGATTTCCTGTGAGTGTTAAGAAAGAACAGACCCTGAAAAAAAAAATTGTCAAATCTCTAAACAGGCTCCAGAAACGGATCCTTAGAGAAATTCCTCCCAATACAGTAAGAATTAAAACTCAAACTGAGAAAACTAGCAAAAGCAGCAGTAATCCTCAGAGGGAAGCCAGAGCAGGGCCACAAATCAAAGAGCAATATTAGAAAAATCTACAAGAATAAGAAAGAATCATAGCAAGACAGTAGAAGGGAGTTGGGGAACTCTAGGTTTTCCTTTTTGTTGGACACACAAGCCAGAAGTCTTGCTTTGTAAACTTCCCAAGAGACTGAACAAGAAATTAAAGCCTGTGGAGCGGCTGGTGTGGGGATGGAGAGAAGGCTGAGATGAACAACAGAGGCTCCTAGTCTCGGGTCTCTGCTTTAACCCCACCACAGCCTGAATCTAAGAGCATCGCCCTTCTCCTGCAGTAGCAGGGCGATTGATGCACTTGCCTGCATCACTTTAGAGGGTACCCTCCCTTGCTCTAATACCTGATGCACTTGTGCCCTTGGAGGGTGATGCTGCAAACAAAAAAGGAGGAGCCCCACTAAGCCAGGAGCCCAGCACTGCAGGCAGTGAACACCTTTTACAGGAAAGAGGTGTTTTAACCATGGTCTTATGTATCTTTGCATTCCAATTTCCCCTGATATTTTTCCCCACTAATTGGAGTGGCATGGGCATTTTTAGGATCCAGCTAAGGGGAAGTTGAGTCAGAAATGTATATAGTTTGGTATATTTAGAATCATTCAACTGTCACTTTAATATACAGCAGCTATGAGTAGCTCAGATACTCGCCATGTTAGATCAATTGACAAAGTGACAAAAAAGACACAGGGCTCAAGGGATGTCACAAAATAGATGTCTTTTAGTGCCAGAAAAGAAGTATGTATGCAGCTAAGTGGAAACCAGGTTTGATCCATGAGGAGCAAGAGGCTAGTCTAGGGAAGTTCTCCCAAATCTCATAGTTCATATCACAAAAAAGGTTGATCTATTTTTCCCTAAACGTGAAAGCCATGCTAAAAATGTATGTGGTATTATCAACAAGAACTTGGTAGATGAAAGAAATATATATATATAAAAAAAAAACTTTTCTAAACTATCAGAAAATTTAAAAAATTACTTGGATCAAGCTGCTAGAAGAAATATTGAATAATCTTTCTATTCTCTTTATAATGTTACAAAATTGATGTCATACAAAAAGGCAATAAAAAATTTACAACTATAAATGTAGACAAAGGTATGTATTATAGAGTTATGTCAGTTAGTTAATTAAAGCTATGTTGTTTTTTAGATTTTGTGATTTTTATGACATTCGTTCATTTTTAAAGTAATTTGTATTTGAATTTTTTTATCATTGACATTCAAAGTGATCTTTTAATTTGGAGTTTTGTATTCTTTTTCTTGGAGAGTACATCCCAAACTGTTAAGCTTCTGACCCCACAAAACCTCCACCTGCTTTTGCTTCTTTCATTGTATATACTCCACTGTATCATCTTTTACTTGATTATGTGTCTCTGTTACCTCCTGGGTGGTAAGGACTAAATCTAATTATTCCTAATATTCCCAGCACCTAATGTAATAAGATCTGGCGGTCGTTCAATATATTTTTGTTGATTGAAAATCTAACTGATGGCTATTGGAAAGAAAGTGGAGTTTCCACATAGTTATGCTTCAGATAGGAAAAAAAAAACCCCACTAAGACTAGAAGTGGGGTCAAAAGCTGAAGGGGAGACTGGGGATGTTGCAGGATGCTGAATAAAATGTGAGAGGATGAAGAACCTCCCACAGAAAAAATAACTGGATTATAGAAAAGACCACTAAAGGGTGCATTTGGGAACAAATGGTAGACATATATGAGGCTTAAAATCAATAGCTTTACTTTCTCTAGAGGAGGTAGATAAATTTCTTTCTGGAATTAAATGTGATTGCACATACATCATTTACCTTAATATCAGTCACAGAGTAGGTGATCAATAGACATGACTGTCACTCTCTTCACTAACTTTGCTTCAAGAATACAAGTTTGAGCCCAGAAACTATACAGGGGTAGAAACCAACAACACATAAGTAGGATGGTCTGGAGTTTAAAACTTATATCAGGTGGAGTGAACACAAGTGAGAATGTATACCTTCTCCCCACATTGAGGAGATTGAGCTGAGTGTTGGAACTGATTGTACTGGTCAGAAGTAGGTAAAGTGGAGAAAGGGGCCCTAGTGGAAAGGAAAGAGAAGAGAAGCTAGTGTAGAATTTCACTCTCCTCTCTCTGCAACCCCACCTAGCAGTGGTCTTTCCTACCCATCCAGGGACATGATGGGGTGCTTGGCTTGGTCCCCCAGGAGGCTCATTTTCCAGGGGTGGTCTTTACAGAATAAACTTTCATTGCAATGTGCCTTAATGGGCTTTGCATTTAATCAGGCATATCCTTTCACCCATAATTCCTTCCCCTCGACAGTGGCAGCTCACCCACTTACCAACATTATGGCAATTTTCCCTTCACTAGAAATCTCCCCTAAATGTCTACTTAGGAAGCTCTTTGTTTGATGTCATTGACATGTTAATAGGAACAGCTCTGGGTTCTCTGCAGCTGTGAATACTGAAAGCTGAAGAAAATTTGAGAGAAGCTGGCAGGGGCATTCCACATTCCAAGTTCCATTGTTGAACACTAAGTGGAAAACAGAAGGATTCAGAGTGATAATTAAAAAGTTTTGAACACAAAGTTTGATACAAGTTAGAATTTGAAGAGGCCAAATCAACCATGTGCTCTAAGTAAGTGGATAGAACCACAGAGGAAGAGCCGGCCCATATTTAAGTCCTCTTAGGCTTTTGTACAAAACCTATAATTAAGAGTTTGCTCATCTTTACATTGACACTAAGGCTGAAGCCCATTCATTAATTTTATTAATGATGAATCACCATTTATTCTTGAACAAGTGATAAGTGAGGTATAGTCCTTCATGCAGAGGAGTTTACAGTCAAATAAGGAGAACAGTTCTGGAGACAGATGATGGATGTAGTCAGGGTCAGATCTGGAACAAGGAAGGGCTAGTAGTGTCCCTATGAGAGCCAGGCAATCTGGGTCAGGATGGTCCAAAGATGGTGTCATAGCCAGAGGCAATCCCAGGCCTCCTAATGACTATGGAGATACATTTATCTATGTTTTGCAATAATAGATTGGCCCACTTTCCCTTTATATCCCTCTAGTTTAGCAATGAAAATGGGTGATTGTTTTCTACATCCTGATCCAAGGAAGGGGATGTTGTCTCTGTGGAACTTTTTTCCCAAGGATGTAGTTGGGTTTAGCAGGTGTGGACCCTCAGAGTTGCCAGCATGGGGAACCCAGCACAATGTTTGGGTTGAGGTCACATGTCTTATGTGCCAATGTGGGATTGGATTAAAGGTGTTTCAAAATGTCTTTCATAAAGAGATTAAATGAGGAACCTCTTCAGGAGACCAAATATCTCCAATGCTCCAAGCCATTTAAGGCCCTGCTGCAGGTAGAAAAATTTCCTGCAGTTTTTTTTTTTTATTAAGGGATCAATTTAGTTTCAAAGGGCAAGGTCACACACAAAGGAAATGGATGACAATAAACTTCTTGAAAACTTATTTCTATGGCTGCTTCCATGTGGGGATAAACTGGATCAAAAAAATGGTAACAGACAGAACTAGGTATCTATCTTCATTCATATTGTAGCATCTCAAGCTCCTCTGGTTGCAGACATCCTCAAGGGGTATCACATGTGGGTTTGTGAGAGTGGTTCACTCAACCATGTATTTCCCATATTTTCCCTCTTTTGTTCCAGCAGCTACTCTGCTGTCTTACCCTACATCCTTCCTAGTCTAGCCCATGCACTGATACTCGAAGGCCAGGTGTCTTCTGCCACCAATATATAACGAGGTGTCTGATCCTATTCTGTATGTACACATACTGTAAAAACCCCCCATTTGTGGGAAACAGTTGTTATTTCCACTTGGGGTACCATCTTGTTTTATATGCAACACAATCATGTGTTCTTTTTATTATTGAAGTATAGTTGATTTACAATACTGTGTTAGTTGCAGGTGTACAGCAAGGTGATTCAGTTATACATACATATATATCTATTTTTTTTCAAATTCTTTTCTCTTATATGTTATGTATTCTTAGAGCTTTATAAAGTTTTGTGACAAAAGGACTTTCCAGTTACCACGTAGCTTCATTGTGTTCCTCTCACTATAGGGATCTGTACTCTGGTAGTGATCTGTAGAAGCTGGGACAGAGTCCAGGATGGTTTACAGACATCATATTGTACATTAAGTTTCCCCACTAACCCAGACCCACAGTCAGGTCTGTATATCTGAACTCTCACTCCACACTGGCTGAGTTCTTTTCCAGGGTGAGTCTTGTTTTCTCCTGCAAGTAGGTCTCCAATTGCTTGCCCCACTGTTCTTTAGGCATGCTAGAAATCCCAGAATTTGTGACAAGTACACAACTTAGAGCAGATCTTTGGACTCAGTATATTAGGATGACTTGCTATTTGTAACTTGCCTCCAAATAAGTACCCTTTGGTGACAGGCAAAGAGAAAGATACTGTTGATTTACCTAATCCATAGTTAGGAAAAAAAAAATCAATGATTCTGAAACATGGAAAGAGTAATAAGCACCAGGTTCTGTTGGCCCATTTGCTAGGAGCTGTAGAATTCTGTAAGAATTCTGCCATGAAATTTGGGAGCAAAGAGAAGGAAAACTAACATTTAGAGTCATAGAATGTATTAAGTGATATAATTATTAAGGCACACATTTAATGTAGTATTCTTCTTTGTGGAAACTCAAGTTCATAGCAAATGATAATGTATACAAGGCATAAAACTAGTCCTACCTCATTATTGTTATTACCCCATTATTGTTTTCCACTATAATACAAAGTTTAGTCTTTTAAAATCCCTGAGCTGAGACCCCAAGATATTAAGCCCATCAAAATATGTTTTGGATATTAAATCACAAAAATTAAATATAAGGGAAAACAGGGAGGTGTGTTTTAAAATCCAGTATTTTAATCCAAGACCTCTTTTATGGCTGTGTCCAGTGGATGCAAGCTGGCCATCTGGCTCCAGAATCTATGCCACTAAATGTAAAGCCATTAATGAAACTTGGCAAATAGTATTTCTATTAACTTGTTTTCCAGGACCTCCCCCCTTATAAAATGAGGACAAAGGATGGAAAACCCAGAATTACAGAGGGAATTCCAGGAGTAAATATGGAGACCATTCTGGTGTCTCTGTAACACACTTCATGTGATTTTTTCACCTGCTCAGTTTTCCTACGTGTTTGGCTGATGGTTACACATCACACCATCAGGACACATGTGAGCTGCCTGAGAGCAATTGCCACTAACAGAGTGTGAACTCAAAACCAGTATATTTATCATCAGAAGACCAGGAGAGAAAAGCAAATCAAGTTGACGTCACTGATTAGGAAGAACGAGGACTCGGGAATCAGACAGACTTGGTTTCAGGGCTTAGATCTTTTCTTATTTGCTATTTAGTCTTGAGCAAGTTGCTTAACCTTTCGGTATGTTAGTTTTATCAAAGGAAATGGAGTATTAACTTCTAATTCATAATGTTGGTCTTGATTATATAATGAAGCTGTACAGCAAGCCATGGATGAAATTTGGTTTTGGGTATCGTGAAACCTCAGTGGACGGAGTCTGGGAGAGTCTCCACCTGTAACTACAAGCAGTCTCATTTTCAGGGAGGCAGAGGCTTTAACATTCCTTTTTTTTTTTTTTTTTGCTGTAGAAGACCCAGAGAAAGTACCCTTTAGATATAAAAAGAAGTCAAACAGTACTTTACTCAAGGAAAGCTCAAAAGTCACTATTCACCAAATGCAGATAGACGTTCTATTTGGTAATAATTGTAGGATGCAGTTTCATCAAAAGTATACATGTTCATACTTTTGTTTCTTTGACATATTTTGAGGAGAGTATTTCCTTTTTCTTATGCTATGCACTGTTTATACACATTTGTTTTATATTGTTGTTGGCTTATGCATGTTGTATGAGGTAATGAGGAAGATAGAATAGCAGACATAATTCGATAATACAAGGCCAGAGCAAGGAGTATTACTCATTATTTCATATTGTTATAAAGTTTATTTCTAGCTTAAAGCCCTACTTGGAAATATTCTTTAATTCACTATATGATGCTTCCATCTAGATTGGGTGTGTCATTTATTTTATTTAAATTTTTACTTTTTTATTTTTTGATATAACAATTACAGTTTTATTCTGTTTATCTTAAATTCCAACATATTTCCAAAATTGTAGAGACATAAACTTTGATAACCTCAGACAATTTTGTTTACACATATTTCTTATAAAGATAATGACTTTTCTTTTTATACAGCAGGTTCTTATTAGTCATCAATTTTACACACATCAGTGTATACATGTCAATCCCAATCTCCCAATTCGTCACACCACCACCCCCAAGCCCTTGCAGCTTTCCCCGCTTGGTGTCCATACGTTTGTTCTCTACATCTGTGTCTCAATTTCTGCCCTGCAAACTGGTTCATCTGTACCATTTTTCTAGGTTCCACATATATGTGATATTTGTTTTTCTCTTTCTGACTTACTTCACTCTGTATGACAGTCCCTAGATCCATCCACATCTCAACAAATGACCCAATTTCATTCCTTTTTATGGCTGAGTAATATTCCATTGTATATATGTGCCACATCTTCTTTATCCATTCATCTGTCGATGGGCATTTAGGTTGCTTCCGTGACCTGGCTATTGTAAATAGTGCTGCAATGAACATTGGGGTACATGTGTCTTTTTGAACTATGGTTTTCTCTGGGCATATGCCCAGTAGTGGGATCACTGGGTCATATGGTAATTCTAGTTTTAGTTTTCTAAGGAACCTCCATACTGTTCTCCATAGTGGCTGTATCAATTTACATTCCCACCAACAGTGCAAGAGGGTTCCCTTTTCTCCACACCCTCTCCAGCATTTGTTGTTTGTAGATTATCTGATGAAGCCCATTATAACTGGTGTGAGGTGATACCTCATTGTAATTTTGATTTGCATTTCTCTAATAATTAGTGATGTTGAGCAGCTTTTCATGTGCTTCTTGGTGATCCATATGTCTTCTTTGGAGAAATGTTTATTTAGGTCTTCTGCCCATTTTTGGATTGGGTTGTTTGTTTTTTTAATATCAAGCTGCATGAGCTGTTTATATATTTTGGAGATTAATCCTTTGTCTGCTGATTCATTTGCAAATATTTTCTCCCATTCTGAGGGTTGTCTTTTCATCTTGTTTATGGTTTCCTTTTCTGTGCAAAAGCTTTTAAGTTTCATTAGGTCCCATTTGTTTACTTTTGTTCTTATTTCCATTACTCTAGGAGGTGGATCAAAAAAGATCTTGCTGTGATTTATGTCAAAGAGTGTTCTTCTATGTTTTTCTCTTTCTATGTTTTCCTATGTTTAGGTCTCTAATCCATTTTGAGTTTATTTTTGTGTATAGTGTTAGGGAGTGTTCTAATTTCATTCTTTTACATGTAGCTGTCAGTTGTCCCAGTACCATTTATTGAAGAGACTGTCTTTTCTCCATTGTATATCCTTGCCTCCTTTCTCATAGATTAGTTGACCATAGGTGCCTGGATTTATCTCTGGGCTTTCTATTTTGTTCCATTGATCTGTTTCTGTTTTTGTGCTGGTACCATATTGTCTTGATTACTGTAGATTTGTAGTATAGTCTGAAGTCAGGGAGTCTGATTCCGCCAACTTCTTTTTTTCCCCTCAAGACTGCTTTGGCTATTTGGGGTCTTTTATGTCTCCATACAAATTTTAAGATTTCTCATTCTAGTTCCGAAAAAAATGTTATTGGTAATTTGATAGCGATTGCATTGAATCTGAAGACTGCTTTGGGTAGTATAATCATTTTCACAATATTGATTTTTCCAATCCAGGAACATGGTATATCTCTCCATCCGTTGGTATCATCTTGAATTTCTTACATCAGTGTCTTATAGTTTTGTGTATACAAGTCTTTTGTCTCCCTAGGTAGGTTTATTCGTAGGTATTTTATTCTTTTGTTGCAATGGTAAATGGGAGTATTACCTTAATTTCTCTTTCAGATTTTTCATCATTAGTGTATGGGAATGCTAGAGATTTCTGTGCATTAATTTTGTATTCTGCAACTTTACCAAATTCACTGATTAGCTCTAGTAGTTTTCTGGTGGCATCTTTAGGATTCTCTATGTATAGTATCATGTCATCTACAAGCAGTGACAGTTTTATTTCTTCTTTTCCAATTTGTATTCTTTTTATTTCTTTTTCTTCTCTGATTGCCGAGGCTAGGACTTCCAAAACTATGTTGAATAATGGCAGTGAGAGCGGACATCCTTGTCTTGTTCCTGATCTTAGAGGAAGCACTTTCAGTTTTTCACCATTGAGAATGATGTTTGCTGTGGTTTTCTTGTATATGTCCTTTATTATGTTGAGGTAGGTCCCCTCTGCACCTACTTTCTGGAGAGTTTTATCATAAATAGGTGTTGAATTTTGTCAAAAGCTTTTTCTGCATCTATTGAGATGATCATATGGTTTTTATTCTTCAATTTGTTAATACGGTGTATCACATTGATTGACTTGCGTATATTGAAGAATCCTTGGATCATCCCGTGTATGATCCTTTTAATGTGTTGTTGGATTCTGTTTGCTAGTATTTTATTGAGAATTTTTACATCTATATTCATTAGTGATATTGGTCTGTAGTTTTCTTTTTTTATACTATCTTTTTCTGGTTTTGGTATCAGGGTGATGGTGGCCTCATACAATGAGTTTGGGAGTATTCCTTCCTCCACAATTTTTTGGAAGAGTTTGAGAAGGCTGGGTTTATCTCTTCTCTAAATATTTGATAGAATTCACCTGTGAAGCCATCTGGTCTTGGACTTTTGTTTGTTGGAAGATTTTAATCACAGTTTCAATTTCATTACTTGTGATTTCTCTGTTCATATTTTTTATTTCTTCCTGGTTCAGTCTTGGAAGGTTATACCTTTCTAAGAATTTGTCCATTTCTTTCAGGTTGTCCATTTTATTTGCATAGAGTTGCTTGTAGTAGTTTCTTAGGATGCTTTGTATTTCTGCTGTGTCTGTTGTAACTTCTTTTTCATTTCTAATTCTAGTGATTTGAGTCCTCTCCCTCTTTTTCTTGATGAGTCTGGCCAAACGCTTATCAATTTTGTTTATCTTCTCAAAGAACCAGCTTTTAGTTTTATTTATCTTTGCTATTGTTTTCTTTGTTTCTATTTCATTTACTTCTGCTCTGATATTTATGATTTCTTTCCGTCTGCTAACTTTGGGTTTTGTTTGGTTTTCTTTCTAAGTTTCTTTAGGTGTAAGGCTAGATTATTTATTTGAGATTTTTCTTGTTTCTTGAGATAGGCTTGTAGAGCTATAAACTTCCCTCTTAGAACTACTTTTGCTGCATCCCATAGGTTTTGGATCGTCGTGTTTTTATTGTCATTTTTCTCTAGGTATTTTTTAATTTCCTCTTTGAATTCTTCAGTGATCTCTTGCTTATTTAGTAACATAGTGTTTAGCCTTCATGTGTTTGTGTTCTTTATGTTTTTTTCCCCTGTAATTCATTTCTAATCTCATAGCTTTGTGGTCAGGAAAGATGCTTGATAGGATTTCAATTTTCTTAAATTTACTGAGGCTTGATTTGTGACCCTAGATGTGATCTATCCTGGAGAATGTTCCATGTGCCTTTGAGAAGAAAGTGTACTCTGCTGTTTTTGGATGGAATGTCCTATAAATATCAATTAAATCTATCTGGTCTATTGTGTCACTTAAAGCTTCTGTTTCCTTATTTATTTTCATTTTGGATGATCTGTCCATTGATGTAACTGAGGTGTTAAAGTCTCCCACTATTTTTGTATTACTGTCGATTTCCTCTTTTATAGCTGTTAGAAGTTGCCTTATGTATTGAGGTGCTCCTATGTTGGGTGCAAATTTATTTATAATTGTTATATCTTCTTCTTGGATTGATCCCTTGATCATTATGTAGTGTCCTTCCTTGTCTCTTGTAATATTCTTTGTTTTTTTTGGTTCTTTTTTTTTTGCAGTACGCAGGTCTCTCACCACCGTGGCCTCTCCCGTCATGGAGCACAGGCTCCAGACGTGCAGGCCCAGCGGCCATGTCTCATAGGCCCAGCTGCTACGCGGCATGTGGGATCTTCCCGGACCGGGGCACAAACCTGTGCCACCTGCATCGGCAGGCGGACTACAAACCACTGCACCACCAGGGAAGCCCCATACTTTGTTTTAAAGTCTATTTTATTTGATATGAGTATTACTACTCCAGCTTTCTTTTGATTTCCATTTGCATGAAATATCTTTTTCCATCCCCTCGCTTTCAGTCTGTATGTGTCCCTAGGTCTGAAGTGTGTCTCTTGTAGAGAGCATATATATGGGTCTTGTTTTTGTACCCATTCAGCAAGACTGTGTCTTTTGGTTGGAGCATTTAATCCATACACATTTAAGGAAATTATCGATATATATGTTCCTATGACCATTTTCTTAATTGTTTTGTGTTTGTTTTTGTAGGTCCTTTTCTTCTCTTGTGTTTCCTGCCTAGAGAAGTTCCTTTAGCATTTGTTGTAGAGCTGGTTTGGTGGTGCTGTTGCTGCTTTCAATAATTTTTCTTTGTCTTTAATTTTTGCCAATTTGATTACTATGTGTCTTGGCATGTTTCTTCTTGGGTATATCCTGTATGGGACTCGCTGTGCTTCCTGGACTTGGGTGGCTATTTCCTTTCCCATGTTAGGGAATTTTTTGAGTATAGTCTGTTCAAATATTTTCTCAGGTCCTCTCTCTTTATCTTCTCCTTCTGGGACCCCTAAAATGGGAATGTTGTTGTGTTTAATGTTGTCCCAGAGGGCTCTTAGGCTGTCTTCATTTCTTTTCATTCTTTTTTCTTTACTCTGTTCTGCAGCAGTGAATTCCACCATTCTGTCTTCCAGGTCACTTATCCGTTTTTCTGCCTCAGTTATTCTGCTATTGATTCCTTCTAGTGTAGTTTTCACTTCAGTTATTGTATTATTCATCTCTCTTTGTTTGTTCTTTAATTCTTCCAGGTGGTTGTTAAACATTTCTTGCATCTTCTCAATCTTTGCCTCCATTAAACAATGGAGGTCCTGGATCTTCTTCACTATCATTATTCTGAATTCTTTTTCTGAAAGATTGCCTATCTCCACTTCATGTAGTTGTTTTTCTGGGGTTTTATCTTGTTCCTTCATCTGGTACATAGCCCTCTGCCTTTTCATCTTGTCGATCTTTCTGCGAATGTGGTTTTTGTTCCACAGGCTACAGGATTGTAGTTCTTGCTTCTGCTATCTGCCGTCTGGTGGATGAGGCTATCTAAGAGGCTTGTGCAAGTTTCCTGATGGGAGGAATTGTTGGTGGGTAGAGCTGGGTGTTGCTCTGGTGGGCAAAGCTCAGTAAAACTTTAATCTGCTTATCTGCTGATGGGTGGGGCTTGGTCCCCTCCCTGTTGGTTTTTTGGCCTGAGGCAACCCAACACTGGAGCCTACCTGGGCTCTTTGGTGGGGCTAATGGCATACTCTGGGAGGGTTCACACCAAGGAGTACTTCCCAGAACTTCTGCTGCTAGTGTCCTTGTCCCAGCTGTGAGCCACAGCCATCCCCCACCTCTGCAGGAGACCCTCCAACACTAGCAGGTAGGTCTGGTTCAGCCTCCCTTGGGTTCACTGCTCATTCCCCTGGGTCCTGATGTGCACACTACTTTGTGTGTGCCCTCCAAGAGTGGAGTCTCTGTTTCCCCCAGTCCTGTCAAAGCCCTGCAATCAAATCTCACTAGCCTCAAAGTCTGATTCTCTAGGAATTCCTCCTCCCTTTGCTGGACCCCCAGGTTGGGAAGCCTGACATGGGGCTCAGAACCTTCACTCCAGTGGGTGGCCTTCTGTGGTATAAGTGTTCTCCAGTCTGTGAGTCACCTACCCAGCAGTTCTGGGGTCTGATTTTGCTGTGATTGTGCCCCTCCTACCATCTCATTATGGCTTCTCCTTTGTCTTTGGAGGTGGGGTTCTTTTTTGGTGAGTTCCAGTGTCTTCCTTTCGATGACTGTCCAGCAGCTAGTTGTGATTCTGGTGTTCTTGCAGAGGGAGTGAGAGCACGTCCTTCTACTTCGCCATATTTTTCAGTGTGATTTGTTTTTGTATCCTATGTTCCTTTCATTCCCCTTTTTGAATTCTTTTCTCACCCATTTGTTTTCATTCTGTGCTGTAATTCATATCCATTGTATACACTTTTGTTGTAAAATGCCTCAGGGGGTTGCAGTATAGGTAGGAGAGGGAGAACACAGCTGTGGTTTAATCCAGCTTCACTGGAGAATTTGGTCTTTGTTCATTTAAGTTTCACTAAATGTCTGCACCATGATACTCTGAGCCTAAGAATGTGCATGTGTGTATATGTGTGCATATGTGCATAAGTAGGTGTGTGTGTCTATATGAGTGTGTGCAGTAAGGTTATAAACTGGCCTTTCCTTGGTTCCCTCAGTCCAGCATGTGGCTGTAGAAAAAAATCTCATTTTCCCCACTTTTGATGAGACACTAAGCCAATTAGGAGGGTTTTATAGTATTAAGAAAAACAATTTCCAATTTTCTCTGATACTTTTTCTTATGTTTTCAGTTTAGTTCTCTCCAAATTAGTAGTCATAGTTTTCAGGCTTTGTCAGAAGTTTCTTCTTTCCATAGTAATCTTCCAGAAGTGGAGGTGGTACCAAGATCTGTCATAAACCCCGCTTTCACCTCTCTTTCTTTGTTCATAAAATATCAAAGTTTAAAAAAATAATATTGTAGACTTTTTCCTAGTTAATTTTTTCTGGTGACCTTTTTCTAAAATTTATTTTATAATGGGAAAACTTTCTGTGAAAGTTTCATTCTTCAGTGTTTCCTCATGAGATGGAGTTTTATATATGAAATCAAATAAGTAAATTAATAGATAGACAGATAGATGAAACAACTTAAATATTCCATGATAAGCTAAGTAAATTGTAATATAACTATATTATGAAGTGCCATACAATCATCAAAACATATTTATGGAGATTTTTTAAAATAGCATAGGTAATGCTTAAATTTAAATGTGACATGTTAAAAAATACATATAGAAAATAACCTTCACTGTGTAAAAAATATAGAGTTTATGGCTCATGAAGCTTAACTAAACATATGTGTTTACCTCTCCCTTACTCAAAAATCCCACTGAAATGATGTAAGGAATACAATAAGAGCAATAAATCACAAACAATGTGGCAGTGATATATAGCTGGGAAGAGAACCTCCAGCATACCAAACTAGTATAAAAGTTTTAGAAACTTTAAAAACCCATGAAGTTAGATGACCACAAAAAACAAGAGTTTCTGAATGACCTTGTCCATAACCCCCAGAATAATTGTGCAAATGTAGTTTTTTATCCTATAACTTCCCTTTATAAGAATTTACACTAGCTTTCTGTATATCCTTCCTTCCAGTGTTAGCTCCTCTGTTTGATGTTCAGAGTCTTCTAGTATATGGTCCAACCTTCATTCAATTCTGTCACCCTTGTCTTCTCAGTATGAAAATCCCTTTATCTCCTGAATTTGCTCATGTTATTTTCTCACCCTGAAATGCAGACTTCCCACCTTCAATTCACCATTACACAAATCTTCTCTATATTTAAGGTTTAAAGAATAATTTTTCTCTGACTTCTGGAATTCCCCAAGTAATTAATACCCATCTGTAAATTCATACTGATTGGGCCACATTTGTTGATTACAAGTTTGATCATTTTTTTAAGGAATTACCTGACATTTAAATTTGAAGCCTCTTGAGGCCTTCCATTTTTGTACATTTCATGATATGTAACTCCAGGCCATGGACACAGATGTTCAATGGATTCTGAATTCTTAGTAGTGCTCTGGGCACATCATGCTTTCATCTGTCTCTAGGCTTTGGTTCAGGCTCTCTCCCTTGCCTGGAATACTCCTCTTGCTTTCACTTTCTTAATCAAATAACATCTTTCCTTAGAGAGGAAATTTCTTGACTTTCAGTGACTCTCTGCACTACCTCTGTGCTATGAATTTTCCTCAAATAGAGCAAAGATCACACTGTAATCATTTGCATCTCTCTCTCCCTTCCCAAGAATGTGTATGGTATACAGAATCCTCAGATGGCTACCAAGATTCCCACCCCTGATATATAATCTTCTCCCTTTAAAGGTGGGAGAGATCTGAGAATATGATGGCTATTACTCCAATGATTAAGTTACAATAAGATGACTTTGTGTTAATTAAGAAGGAGATTTCTTGAGTGGGTTTGACTTCATCAGGGAAGTCCTTAAAAAGGACTGAGAGCTTTCTGAAGTCAGAGATTCCAAAGTGAGAATGTAGAGGGCTGATGGAGAAAGCCATGGAACAAGGACCTCAGAGTGGCCTCTATGAGCCAAGAGCAGTCCCTGATGGGCAGCTAGCAAGACAGGGGGACCTTGGTCCTGCAGCCACAAATAAATGAATTCTGGTGACATCCTGAGAAAGTTTGTAAATGGATATCCTTTCTAGTAAAGCCTCCAGATGATGATGTAAGGTCAACACTTTGATGTCAGCCTTGGGATACCCAGTGTGGAGGACCAAGGTGAGACATGCTAGACTCTTATCGTGCAGAAGAACATCATGCAGAAGATTATCAATTTGTCTTGCTTCAAGCTGTTTATGTTTGTGGTGATTTGCTGCACAGCAATAGAAAAATGAACAAAATATGAGTGTTGCAGTTTAGGCTGCTTGGGACCTGAGATTAGGCAGATTCTGAAATGGAGATTAGGATGCAGAAAGCTTGTTGGGAAAATGTTTAACATGAACACCACAGGAGGAGTAAAGGGAGAAAGACTGAGTAGAGGGAGGGGTTGGGCTGTGCTGTAGCCACGATGAAGACCTCAATCCCTTTCATCAGGAGCACTGGGATGGTCCTTCACAGTGGACCAGTCCCTCTGCATAGTCCTTCCTTGACCACTCATTGGATGCAGGCTGACTCCGGGAAGCACACATGACCTTGGACAAGGTGACTTTCTTCAAAGAAATGTTATTCTTAGACTGGACTCTCAGCTGAGGGTAACAGGGAACATGTTCCTGGTTGTACAGCACACGATGCTCCACCGTGATCTTTTGAAGTGCAGGGACTGCATCTTCATTTCCATATTCCCTTCAACTAGCATTGTGCCTAGCATAGACAGAGTATGCAAGACAAATTTTGGAAAACTCACCTGGTTGAAACATCTCTAGTTTGTTAATAATCAGTACAATATACACTGGAAGTATTTGTTTCAGGGTCCCAATTACTAGGCTTTTATTTAACAAATAATTACTGACCACTTATTATATAACTGACTCTCTTGTAGATATCTGGAATGAGACAGTATATAAAACAGGCAGACTCCCACCTTCATAGATGAACAAAAACTAAACAACAATATACATGTATGTATATAAACACACCAAAGACATGTATAACACATGTATAGCTATGTGTGCATATATATACATATAAATTTTATATATATATATTTTTAGTAAAAGTACTTTATTTCCTCTTGTATTTGTTTTATAGCTCACTTTACAAAGTTGGAAAGCGCATATGTGCAATGAGAAAAAGAAACTGTAAAGCTGGGTATAGAGTATCAGGATTTTGGGGGCAGGGCATGGGGACCAGTTGTGATTTTAAAATAGGATAGCCAAGCTGAATCTCATTGAAAAGGTGATCTTTGAGAAACGACCTGGAAAAGACGTGGGGGAGAGCCATTCCAAAGGAAAGAACAACTAATGCAAAATCATAAGAAAGGGTTTTGGTAGTGAGATGTTTCAGAACATCAAAGAACCCAGTGTGGTAGAAAGAGCAAGTGAGGGGAGGGTGCTAAGAAAAATGAAGTTGAAGAACCAACAGGAGGCCAGGTCACTTAAGGCCTTGTAGGCACTGGGGACTTGGGGTTTTACGCTGCATCACTCAGCAGGTTTAAGAGAGAACATACAATGGATGCTTATGTTATGCTGTGCAGTGTGCTGAGCACTTTGTGTTCATATGTTTATTAGTCCTCATGGAAACTCTGTGTATAAGGTAGTATTGCTAGTATCCCTGTTTCATTAGTGAGCACACCTGGTTTTAAAGACATTGATTAACCCACCCAAGGGCACACTGAGGTTAAGTTATGAGGACTGTATCTAAGCTGTCTGACTCTTGTGCATTGAATCATAACATCATCCTGATTCCCAGCTCAATGGCTTCTATTTGATTTTGTAGCATCAAACTAGATGAAAAGTTCTGCAAATACAGGTCAAAACCTACTGCTGTCAAAGGGTAAATTGGTAAAATATCTTAACACTCTCCCAGAAAATAGAAAGTGCATTTATTTTCAACTGAGAAAATAAGTTCTGTCGTCATTTGCCATATCGTCACCATCCAACAAACATTTGTCATACTTCCATGTTGCAAGTTGGGTTCTCTGGAACGGCCTTTGAGAATAACCCCTGTGAAAGGTAGACGACAGAGAGGTGAGTGGGCATAGGGGAAGTTAACCCCAATGCAGCCCCAGTGACAGCCTTCACTGACCTCCCAGGAAGCTTGGGAGCTTGAATGGCTCAGTAGAGTTGGGCCAAGATGGCCAGGCCTTTGTTCTCCTACAGCAGCCCATCACTGGCCTTTGAAGGGGGGCTACAGCGCAAAAATGACATGGTCACTGCAATCCACTATGCACAAAAAGCCATCTCTGATCTCCTGAGTTGTCTTAGTTGCTACAAGAAAAGTACAAGCAGATCGCTAAACATGGTTTTGATGATACAGGAGTGTAGCTTCATCCTCATGGACAAAGAAGCAGTGGTAATATACAAATCCACTGACATTTCCCCTACATTTCGTATGCACAGACACATTTGGTCTGCATCTATAAATTTAAACCTAATGAGATTTTTTTGTGTGTGTGTGGTACGCAGGCCTCTCACTGTTGTGGCCTCTCCCGTTGTGGAGCACAGGCTTCGGATGCGCAGGCTCAGCAGCCATGGCTCACGGGCCTAGCCGCTCCGTGGCATGTGGGATCTTCCCGGACCGGGGCACGAACCCATGTACCCTGCATCGTCAGGCGGACTCTCAACCACTGCACCACCAGGGAAGCCCAAACCTAATGAGATTTTTTACCACTGCTATAACTTTTTAATCTAAAAAGATTCAGAAACATTCTTCTGTGAAAAGAAAACCTAGAATTGTGAAGTCTCACAAACAGAGAGTAGGAGAGGTGGCATAAGAGAATGTAACACTTTTCCCCATTTTTTCTTCCTCATTCACGCTCACTTCTCCTTTCCCTTTCATGGTTGCTGAGGCTCTACTTAGTCATCTGCTGCCAGAAGAGCAAGTATCCCAGTGTCAAAGGGCATTATCTCTCTGTGGCTGTGCTGCTGCTGCTAGTTGAGTGATGGTAAGATGTTACTATTGTTATTACCAGCTTTGATGAGCAAAAAATGCAGCTCAGCTTAAAGTCATTTTCATCCCTAGAATTTTCTTTCTTTTTCTCCTACAGAGACAAGAGTGGTATCTTTTGCATTTTACGGTTTTATTTTTTTAATGTTCCCAAGTAAGCCAAACTCAAAGGACAAACAGTCAAATTCCCTTGCTTTTCATAATTTGTAAAGAATTTACAATGTGTCTCACCACGATTTTATCAATCTCTTCACCCAGGAAAGTCACTAATGGAATTCCCACTGGGTTCATAATAAAAGAAGGTCACAATTTCATCTATTAATTAGCATATTAGTATGTAGGTTCATGCACACCTGAACATAAGGGTGCTATTTTGCATTGTCTTATTTTCTGAGAAAGCAGTGACTTGTATTTTTATATAAACTCTGTGTAATTTTTATCCATGTTTAGAAAAATTCAGCATACATATTTCCCAGATACTGAAATCTGATATACCCACATGCTCTACTGTTACACAACCTTCCTTATCTCAGAACTACCCATTCAAAAATCCTATAGGACGCCTCCTATCAATCATTAAATGTGCAGGAATAAGCCTAACTCTTAAAGGACTGGAAAACTATACTCTTCTGGTAATTGTCATTGATACATAAACCTTCTAAGATACTTTGAAACAAGGATATTCCAGTTAACCTTCTCCACCCTTTAACACAGTAGGAGGCAACATAGATTCTCCAACTTCTGAGATTGTTAGGAAAGAAGGGCTTCCAGAACCTTACCAACCAGCCACAGAAGCAAAAATTGTACTCAACTAAAACACACTGGCAAATTCTTCATTTATGTGTCAGAATGTCACCTCTCAGGAAGCAGAGAGCATACTAAGGGAAACAAAATCTCTAGATGATTCACAACTAGCTAGGAAAATTTATATGGATATATGGAACTAATAGGTGCCTTGGGAAGAGTTTATGTTCATTTGCCTATTAATTGAAACATTTATTTATTCGATAATCAAACATTACTTGAACACCTACTGGGCTCCATGAATCAAGGATACAGAAATTAAAAACTCAGACCCTGTCTCGGCTGCAGAGAGGCACAGAAGAAGAAACAAATATATAATGCAATAACCTGAGCACTTCCCTGGAAGTACACTCAGAGAAATATGAGAGGGTATGGGCTAGAAACCAAGCTCAGACTAGCAGCTGTGGAGGGAGCTTATTTTTGCAGGAATTACATATGACATCAGGCTTGAAGTATAGTATAAATAAGCCAGGAGGCCCAGAAATAATCTGGGGGTGGTAGTGGAAGGGCCGGATTGTCAGGACCTTCAACCCTGCTTGGAATTTTGGACTTTATCCTAAAGACAATAAGCAGCCCCTGAAAGCAGGGAAGTCCTGTGGACATTTCTGCTTTATAGCTGGGGGCTGTACACAGGGGTTTCGAATCCATGAGGACCATGAAATTAAATGAGACGTTCCAGATGACCATGTTTTCTTAATGAAATAGAATCAAGTAGAATGGAAAAGAAAACATTAAAATGCATTGTAAATAGTATAAGTAAGTATTGCTTTGTGAAATGTGGGTGTTAGATCACAAAATAAGTTTTTCTTAAAGGGGGCTGTGGTCAAAATAATTTTAGAAGCAGCGTTTTAGAAAGATATTTTAGGTAGTTGAAGGCAGGGATTATTATAACCAATAATAAAAGTGAAAAAAGATGGGCTCTTTGGAATCTGTAAGACCATGGAAAGGACAGTAATTTCATTTCTCTGACATCTCTGAGGTAGGGAAAGCCACCAGATTTTCTATTTTACACACTTATAATAAGAACAGCTCCCTCCTTGTATCCAGCACTGCTTTTGCCATTTTCTCCATCTGAGATGATATTGTCCCTGTTTCTGCATGAAAAATCCATTATTCAAAGGACAGTTAAAATGGTGCTTTTTCCATGAAATTTCCCAGAGCTCCCCACTGAGACATAACCTAGCATCAATCCTTTTATGTACCATAAATCACTTTCTGTCTTAGCCTGTTGTATGGCCTTCACAATAAGTGACACTTTTTAGAAATGGCTTGTTTTATTGTTGACCTTCTTATTTCTTCTTCATTTTCCCTCTTCTAGAATGTTAGACATTTGAGGGCAGGATGGGGACTTCCTGTTCACAGTCTTCAGGCCTAGAAGTGGGGCTGGCAGTGCTGAAAGACTGAATAAAAAGTTCTTGAGTAAAGTAATGAATGAACTCATCTCTTACCTGAAAGAAGTTGAGGCAGAATTGGTGTGTGACCTGCACCCTGATTCCACAACATTGACTTTATTATCACCACTCCAGGATCCTCATTCTGGTTCCTGTTTTCCCCATTGCACCAAACTGTTTCTTTAAACAGAAGAGCCAAAAAGAGGGAAATTCAATGTAAAGTAGATTCCATTTTGAAACTTTATTTGGATTAAAATGCATTGTGGTCATATTTTCACTTCCTGCTAAATGGTTACATACATAATATATATCTCACTTGCATTATATTTACAAAGCATCAGTGACTCTTATTCTGTGACTTTAGAAAGTTTTTCCAATGTGAATTCAATGTGCCGATGTCCCTGTGAGAGGGGGGAAGAGGGGCACATACGTTTTGGAGGTTCCCAAGTAGGCAGTGCTGGCGATGGTTCCAGGAGTCCTGCCCAGTGGTCTCTGGGAAGGTCTGCAACCCCTTACCCACTTTTTTCCCCTTGTTTATTGTTAAGAAGCAAGGCAACAGGAGAACATGTTAAGCGGAGAACATTTAAATATAGTCTGTGGCTTTTTTGGAATTAAAATAAATAGTAGTATATTAACCATTTTACCAAACATCTCACAATGCTCTTGTTAAGGCTGACAACACTTATTAATTTAAAAGTCAAACAAACTTAGCATTTATCCAGTGATGAAACAACCCTGCTGCTTAACCCTTTGTGCTGCCTCTGTTGAGAGTATTTAGGAGCCTGGCTTGAGAAGACCTGAGCTATCTTTTACCTGATTCAACAAGGCATTAGCAAAACACAGGGATCCCTGAAAAGTCAAATGCAGGCTAAAACCAGAGACTTTTTAGCACTGAGATACAGGTATCCAGTCTGGTGCCCATGCTGATGGCTGATGGAAGAATTTAAATGATTGGGTAAGCGGACCATGTACAATGATCTAGATCTCACTTGGGGCTGATTGCTTCTATACGGTGTCATAATGTGGTTAAGAAGGGGAAAACAATGACCGAAACCAGGACATCTGGATTCTAGTTACTGTTTACTATAAATTAGTTGTATAACAATTAGAGGATTTTAAACAAAAAAAAACCAAAACAGGACAAATATCATTTGAATTAGAAGATGTTGGGGAAGCAAAATAATTTTCCCTCTACCCTTCTAGGTTGTTGACTGAGACCCTCCCCGCACCCCATAATAAAAGACAGATTAACAGGAAAAACAAACAAGGTTAATAACATGTATACCTCCTGTATATATAGGAAATACCCAGGAAAACTGAGTAACTCTCTGAAGTGGCCCAAGCCACCATCTCCAGCTAAAGACAAAAGAAGATTGGGAGGTTGGCTGTCATAAGAAGTGACCAGGAAAAACACAGTAAACCAGGGTGTGGCTGTTTTGCAGATTTAAGTCCTAGCCTTCCCCATTGATAAGCGTTTCTGCAGGTTGAGAGTCCAGATTGAGAGTCCTTCTCTTCATGGTACAGAAAAGAAGACACCCTTACAAATGGAGACTTCCTTTATAAATGTAAATGTTTCTTGCAAAAAGTAACTTTGGCTTGGTTTTCAGAACTTTCCCTGTGTCTACTCTTTCTTAAAAAATAATCAGTGGGGTAGGGATGGATTAGGAGTTTGGGATTAACATTTACACACGACTATATATAATATAGGTAAACAACAAGGTCCTACTGTATAGCACAAGGAACTATATTCAATATCCTGTGATAAACCATAATGGAAAAGAATATGAAAAAGATTGTATATATACATATATATAACTGAATCACCTTGCTTACAGCAGAAATTAACACAACATTGTAAATCAACTATACTTTAATAAAATTAAAAAAAAATCAGTCTAAAATAATCCTTAGACCAAAGAGACATATTTTTGTGCAACCAATTCTGCTCCCCTTCAAGGAACTACAGACAAATTTGAGATTAAATCCTATGTTTACTGCTTACCATCTTTGTAATACTTTGCAAGGCCTGGTGTTTCAGAGCCTCAGTTTTCTCATCTGTGGAGAGAGGATGACATGCTGGGTCAGGAAATTGCGAGAATCCACTGAGCAGTGTTACGTAAAACAGCTATGAAAAATACGAAGGGTTCAATTTTTTTCTATAAAACATTACTGGGGCTAATTGGGAGAAGGAGACCGAAATCCAGAAAAGCTGGGAAAAGGGTCCTTGGAGGAAGTGGGAAGATTCACCACGGAGAAGTGACAGCAGCGTGTTGGAAAGAGAAGTGGATTGGGGGTTGGGAATATGATTTATCCACTCAGCTCTGCCACCAAATATGGGGACTGGGGATCATCCTATTCTGGACCTAATTTTTCTTGATTTACGAAATCAGAAGAGTGGAGTAGACGATCTTTGAGGTGGTGGTTGTTGTTTTTTCACTCTGTGGACTGAGATATAAGACCAGTGCTATAAGGCAACAAAAGCATTTATCTGGGGCCTTAGAAATTGAAAGTCAGGAGACTCAGATTTGGGTTGAAACTCAAATGTGCTCTGAGGAGGATTGAAAACTAAAGGGTTTTTAAAGGAAAAAGGAGGAAATTCACATAAATTGTTTTGCAAGAATTCCGATCGGTGCTGGCGGACCAGAGCCATTCTCGTCTACACATGATTGGTTGCTGAGGCTGTTACTATGCAAGAGTTCGCTGGGTAAGCCATCTCTCAGGATGCTTTTGGGGTCTGGCCCAGTTCAGAGTACACGTTCCATCCAGGTAGAGACGTGCATAGTCTTTCTAGCAACTCATGGCTCCATCTTAGTGCTCTGCCGGCATCACAGACTCCCTTTTATTCACTCATTCATGACTCTGACAATCACCTGAATCTAAGAGTAAACTGAGTAGCTGTAGGCGGATGTTTAAGGGGTTGGCATATTGCAGGAGATACGGACTTACTCTGTGCTGCCCTGGAAAGCAGAACTAGTCGTGAGAGTTATATTGAGAAAATATTTGCTCGAGATTTAAAAAAAGGGACCCTCCAACAATTAAAATTATTTAAAAATAGAAAAATGCCCTTGTAATGACTCCAAATCACTGGAATTATTAAGCCTCTGTATTTCCTCAGATGCTACCCCTTCTTTTTACAACAACTTCCTCCCTCTTTGTCACCTTGCCAATTCATATTAAGACCCAACTAACTTATCACCTCTTGGGGGAAGAGGCTCTGGTAAAGTCACCGTGTTTCTGTTTTCCCTCAGGCTTTCATGCTTATCACTGTTGTTGAGGCCAGTCTTAGGGCAAAAGTGTAATTACAACGTAATTTGTCATGGCAAGAAAGTGTAACCTCTCCCAACGGGGAACTGAAAAACCATGGGTTATCCATGTGATGAGACACCTCAGAGTCATTTAAAATTTTGTCTTTGAGAAGTTGTTTTTCCTTTAATATGTAAAATTGTTTTTTATAATGTTATCTGAAAAAACAAGGTACAAAGTTGTACATATAAATGTGTTTAAACTGATTTTTTCTTCCAGTTTTATTGCGATATAATTGACACACAGCACTGTATAAGTTTAAGCATAATGATTTGACTTATACACATCATGAAGTAATCACAGTAATTTTAGTGAGCATCCATCATCTCATGGAGATATAAAGTTTAAAACAGGGAAAATGATTTTCTTCCTTTTGATGAGAACTCTTAGGATTTGTTCTCTTAACTTTCATATATAATATTGATATATACAGCAGTGCTAATTATAGTTATCATGTTATACATCACATCTCTAGGACTTATTTATCTTGTAACTGTAAGTTCAGACTTTTTGACCACATTCATCTGATTCTTTCTCCCTCAAGGGCCCCACCTCTGGTAACCACATACCTGAACTCTTTTTCTATAATTTTGTTTATTTGTTTTTTGAAGTATAATTGCCTTCCAACTCTATGTTATTTCCTGGTATACAGCACAGTGATTATGTATTGTATTTCAGCTGTTTTAAATGTGCTTATGAAGACCTAAAGAGAAGCACATACATTAAAATATCAACACATTTTTTCAAAGTGAGTAAATACAAGTAAATGTTTTTTTTTTCTCAACTGTTTTATGTTTCCATATTTTCTAGAATAAATATTTTTGCTTTTGTAACCAGAAAAAATATTTAAAATTGAAAGTAAATTAAAAAAATCATATTTTGTAACTCATGAGAACAGTTGATATTCATGCTATTCTGGATATCTGGAATGTTACCAAATTCCTGGAATCTGTGTTGTAGGTAGGCATGGAAAATTGTCATGTATGATTTCTGATGAGCAATCCTTTTTTTCTGGAAGCTTCTTTTGCCCTTCATTCTCATTCAGTATCTAGTACCAGAGTCCACCTGCAGGAAGGCTGAGACCAGTGTACCATAAAATCACAGAGGTTGAGTTCAGAGAATGCAGCCTGCCCATATAAGGACGTTGGGATTTAAAAAAAAAAAAAAAGCACACCCCCAAAGCTTCCCTATATTCTTCCTGTTTCTCTCATGTTACTTGCCCTAACCCTGGTTAAAATGCTGACTAGATTGTTATGCTTGTGGATTTGGATTTCAGCTTCTTCTCTCTTATTTCTTCAGTCTCAATTCTGCCGTGGCCTCAACTCATAAGCCAATCCTTCCAGGGTTCCTGTCATGAAAGGGGTCCTGCTGATTATGACACAACAAAGCTCTGATGTAGATTTCAGAAAGAGAAAGAGCCATTTCATATCAGGATTCTCTAGTCAAAAAAAGGATTTGGATGTGTTGTGAGCAGATGACTCAGGTCAGGTGCCTGAATAGTCTAGAAAAAGTGAACTGTGTGACAATGGAGTTCAAGCTATTTGTCTAGTGTCACCTCCTTCAATCAATAAATGTTGAGAAACACCTCACACTAGTCCAGTCTCACTGCTAGGCATTCAAGTGAACAAAGGTGAACAAGCCTCAAGGAGTTCATCAGAGTGTCAGCAGGCAGAGGTGGGAAGAATTAATTGCAATTTTGAGTAATATGCACAATAATATAGTTATATGCTAAGTAGACTGCAGTGTATATGAGAATTTGTCTTTAAATGCAGGCAGATATAAAGAACTGAGTTATAAGAATGGTGAGAATTTATCTCCCAAATATGGGAAAAGGCAAGGAGAGGTAAATGAAGGGGTAGATGAAAGTGCCTGTGTAGAGCTTCAGACACATGAATAGGCATATCCGGTGGGAGATTGTCATTCAGTCGGTTAATATTTAGTGAGAACCAGGTTGTGTTAGGAGCTCTACTGGAATCTCTTAGGCAATGGGAATCAGCTTCTCAACCTGGGCGTGTATTATATGAGGGAGGGAGAAAATACACCGATTAACAAATATAACTATAATACCTTCTCGGCCATCAAGGAGGTGAGGCATAACTTCCCACCCCTTTAGTGTGGACTGCACATGATGATTTCTTTCCAAAGAGTAAAATATGAAAAAGAGTGGGGAGAGAATAACTTTACAGTGGTGAAACCTCAGCCACGTGGTCAAGGTCAACATCAATAGTGATATGCTGATAGTATATATATCCTTGATATGATGGGATGAAAAGGGCACTTTACCTCTGCTGTTTTTTTCCCCAAAACATGTCACTCCAGGCTAAAAATGAGAAAAAAAATCAAATTCCCATAGAGACACATGTTGCAAAGTACATTACCAGTACTCCTTAAAACTTTAAAAGTCATCCAAAGCAAGTAATATGTAAGAAATTATCACACTAAGAGGAACCTAAGGAGACACAACACGTAAATGTACTGTGGTGTCCTAGATGGGATCCTGGACACTTAAGTGAAAGCTAAGGAAATCTGAGTAAAGCATGGACTTTGTATAATAACAGTGGTGAAACCAGTACAGTTTCATTCGTTGTGACAAATGTACTAAGGTGAGATGTTAATAACAAGGGAAACAGGATGTGGAGAATATGGAGACTTTCTATAGCATCTTTGCAATTCTTCTATAAATCCAAAACTGTTCTTAAAAATATAAGGTCAATGGATGATAAATGTTGTGAAAACAAAGTAAAACAAAGAATGGGGAGAAAGAAATTGGGGAGAGAGGAGTTTTTTGGAAGGGATGGTAAGGGACTCCAATATTGGTAGGTGATAGTTGTAAAAAAGGCTGGAGTGAAGACAGAAGAGCATGCCAGTTTCTGTGGGAAGAGCCCAGCAGCAGATGGCATGTGTCAAAGGCCTTGAGGCATTCTGAACTACGCTTGGTGTGTTTGAAGAACAGAAAACAGGCAAGTTTGGACAGAGTACAGTGAGCTGATAGGAAGGTCACAGGATGAGGTAGGAAGCTAGATTATGCAAAAGTTTAGAGGCCATAGTGGAGGATTTGGATTTTACTTAGAGAGAAATAAAGCAATGTTACTTGATTTGCCTTATGTATTCTTAAGATTTTGTTTGCTGTTGCATGGATAGTTGATGGTAGAGGGCAGAGAGGAAGCAGAGGGGCATTTAGGAAACTTATTACTGTGGAGCAGATCAATCGTGATTGTTACCAGAGGCAGGACAGAAGTGGTGGCATTTGTAAGAAATAGGATTTGTATTTATTTGGAAGACACATGCCACGCTGATGCATCAGACAGAATGAGGGAAAAAGAGAAAAATTAAGGATGCTTCTAAAATGTTTTGAGAAGTTGGGTGGTTGGTGGTGTCATTTACGAAGTTGAGGGAGACTTTGGAAGCAGCAGACTTGAGAGGTAAACCAAGAATTTGAATTTTGGATGTGTAACGTTTGAAATGCACATTTGGCCTCCAATCAGAGATTCAAATAAGTAGCTGAGTAGATGAATTTGGAGTGCAAAGGTGAGATAAGAGCTCAAATAAACACTTAGGAGTCATCAGTTCATCTGAATGGTTTTTCAAGTATGAATGGTGAATTTACATAAGAAGTGATTTTAAGTTAGAGGTGTCTGAAGACCGAGCCCTGAGGAATTCCCAACATTTAGTAGTTGGAAAGAATAGAATTTAACAAATGAACAGTTTGGGGAGGTAGAAGTAAAAGCAGGAATGATTGTATATTTCAGAAGCCAAGTGCAGAAATTGTTTCCAAATGGAGGGAGAGGTCAACTGCATCAAATGCTATGAAGAGTTAAGTAAGATCAGTACCGGATTGACCACTGAATTAGCTCCCTTGACAAAGGTAGTTTAGGGCAATGATGGGAATAAAGACATAATTGGATTGAGTTCAAGAGAGACTGCAGAGTAATAAAATGAAAACCGGTAGTATAAGCAACAACATTTGCTGTCAATTTTGACAAAAAGAGGAAGAAGAAAGCATGGTAACTGGAGAAGATATGAAAGCAAGGTAAAAAAAATTTTTTTGATTGGGCATTTATTAAGTGTAATTTCAAGTTGATGAGAATGATCCAATAGAGAAGGAATGGTTGATTGCCTAAAAGGAAACAGGGGAAATGGGAAAATTGTAGGTGCAAAATACTTTAGAGAAAAGAATAAATGGGATTCAGGTCATAAGTAGAGGGATCTACTTAAATAGAGGTCTGAGAAGTTCATTCACTGTATGAGAAGAATGGTCAGATATAAGAGTGCAGATGGGGTTGATAGATTTGGTGTCATGAGACTGAAAATAGTCTCTGTTTATCTATTTTCTCAGAAAAATGAGAAGCAAGGTCACCAGCTGATAATGAGAAGGAGGAAGGCATTTCGTATTTTAAAGAGTGAAGAAAAGGTGAGAAATAGTTGTTTTGGAGAGTGGGAGAATGAACTGGCTGGGCTAATAGGTTTCCTAAGCAGAGTTTAGATCATACATTTAAAGTTCAGATGGCAGGTACTGTGATTTCTTCAGCCTCAATCATCTGTATGCGTGCAAGAGAGAACAGCAAAAGTTGGATTTAAACCAGGGTTGGGATTTTGCAAAGGAGTGTGATAGACAGAATGATAGACAAGGAAGAGAATGGCAAATGAAAGGAGTGTTGATAATAACAGTAGACCAAAGACTCTGAACTGGATAAGAAAAGAAGTGATGAGCTGAAGGAAGAAGGGGGTAGAAGGTGGCAGTGTTAAAAGATGTGAAGTTGTCCTTGAATGGAAAAGCAGGTGTTGTTACCCAGAAGACTGGATGCTGGATTGGAGCTCTTAGTGATGCTTTAGTTACTGGTAAAGAGAAAATCTGAAAACAAAAGCAAACAAAACAAAATGATATGGGGGTTATGAACAGTTAAAGGAAGAAAAGTGGGGTGTCCTATAAGTTGATTGGGAGAGGAAGACAAGCTATTGAGAAGCCAAATATTAGATGGATTTTGAGGACTGAAAATGATAATAGGAGTACAGTGGAGACGTTAAGAGTTAATACGGGTGCTAAAGACTTTAAAAAATGAGAGGGATTGATCAGAAAGATAGAAAATTGTGACAAAGAAACATAGTGAGAGGTATAATTTGAGAGTACTATATGTGGAGGGAGAGATAAATTAGGAGTTTGAGATTAACATATACACACTACTGTATATAAACTAGGTAAACAACAAGGCCCTACTGTATAGCACAGGGAACTCTACTCTTATAATAAAGTATAATGGAAAAGAATCTGAAAAAAAATGTATATATATTCAGATATATATGGATATAGATATAGATATCTGAATCACTTTGCTGTGTACTTGAAACTAACACATAGTAAATTTATTATACTTCAATTTTTTAAAAAGACACCTGATTTAAAAAAAAGAAAGAAAGAAATCTATGTTTCAACAAAGCTTGTTTATTGCTTCTAAAAAAATATGAGAGTATATGCAGCAAAGACCTGGGAGGTTTAGGGAGGAGAAAGAAGCCATCTTCTGCAACTGGCAGCAGAGACCAAGGAGGACATTTATCCCAGACCCAGCAAGATAAGAAGACTCATCTCTTGAGAGGGCTGCAAAGGAAGTGTGACCTCAGGGGAGAGACAGGTTTGTAGAACAGAAGGCAAAGGGAATATTCAGTGAAGCAGTTGAATATATAACATGGGGGTTTTATTCTTCCTAGAGAGTTTAAATTCCAGAGGAAATATTTTGAGGAGTTTGGTAGGAATTAGAGCTTGAATCTGATTAGGGAACTTACACAATAGTAGATGGAAGAACACATCTTAGACTTATTGCCGTAAGAGAGACAAAATGGGACTGTACTAATGTTCTCTTAGGGAGGGGAAACCATCAGTTCAAATTATCATCTACTTCTTGGAAAAGGTCATTTGGGTCATTTGCACTGGTGTAGCAGGCAGTGTTGGAAGGAGGGAGGGTGACCCTGTGTGCTTCCCATAAATCCAGCTGTGGACATTGTTGACACCAGGAAATGAGTCTGAGACAGCAAGCTGAAGTCATGGGGAGAGGTTTGAACCAGCCTTTGAAATTAGGGTCCTGCAGTGAGTTGAATGGTGACTCCTCCTCCCCAAATGATATGTTCATGCCCTATTCACAGATCCTGGGAATGTGACCTTGTTTAGAAAAAAAAAATCTTTGCTGATGTCATTAAGTTAAAGATCTTGAGTTGAGATCATTCTGTATGTGTGGGCCCTAAATCCAGTAAGTCTGTAAAAAAAAAGAAGAGAAGGGAAAACAGACACAGACACACAGAGAAGAGGCTATGTGAAGACAGGCAGAGACTGGAGTGATGCAGCTACAAGTCAACGAACACCAAGTGTTGCCAGCAGCCACCTGAAGTTAGGAGAAAGTCATGGAACGGATTTTCTGACAGAGTCTCCAGAAGGAACCAACCAAACACTTTGATATTCTAGCCTTCAGAATTGTGAGAAAATAAAGTTCTGTTGTCTTAAGCCACCAAATTTGTGGTCATTTGTTATGGAAGTCCTAGGAAATGAATACAGGTGCCTAAGTAAAGAATGATAGTGTCACATACATGAACACACATGGCTTTTTAGACTTTTAAAGCAGTCAATCCTTAAAGAGACTTGTGACCAGCCTGAGATTTCTTTAGCCTAGAAGTGTTTAGTTAGCTGATAAAAGCAGACCTTAATTGAAATACTGAGTGTTATTACAATACTGTGTTAGAAATGATTTTACGTTAGCGAATGAAGAAAGAGATTGGCAGGAATGAGTTGAATAAGGAAAAAATAGTGTGTGAAAGAGAACATGCCAAATATTTCAGTAGAAGATCTAACTCAAGGACAATTCTCTGGAGCTGGTAGGACTCTTTCCTCGTGAGACCAGCAAGAACCAACTGACTGAGATGTCTTAGGGTGTTGAGTGACAAAGCAGTTTGGTCTGATCTGACTTTGTGCCTTGATCTAGAAACTGTTTCCCACAAATACCACAGAGGACAAAATAATAGGAGTCTGCAGAAATCCTCTTGGATCCTTTCTTTTGGTTCTTTTGTCTTTATAATTATTCTGGTAGTTTCCAGTGTTTTCCTCTAGGACATGAAGAAGCTTCCTTAATTTTGATCCTCTGGGACAGATGTCATCGGTCTCTGGCTCTGCATGTTTCTGCCCCACCTGGTGTAGCACTAGTTTCCCAGTGTCAGCCTGGTCTTGCCCACCTGGCAGGTACTTCCTCTGGCTTCTCCATGTTGGTGATGGAGAGTTGCATTATTCGATTGCTCATTCTTTTGGCAAATATTGGACCTCTTACTCTCCCACAAACATTGCTGTAGATATGAAAAATACTTCATAAAGCATATATTCAGTGGATGAGAAAGGCAACACATGAGTACATGAATGAGATTTTAGGAAATAAAACTATATAGGGAAAGAGATAAAAGGCATGCTATTTCTGATAGGGTAACGAGAGACAAATTCTGAATGGGTGACATTAGTGCATAGACATACGTTACAATGTATGTGGGGAAGAATATTTTAAGCAGAGATAAGAACAGGTGAAAATCCTTTAGATGGAATGAACTTGGCATATCTGAGTGACAGCAGGAAGAGAGCAGGTGAAAATCCCTTAGATGAAATGAACTTGGCATATCTGAGTGACAGCAGGAAGATCAGGGAAGATGCTGTTTATGGAACCAAGGGCAGAGATGGGGCTAGAGAGACTGGGTTTTATCAAGTGCTATGTTTTTGGGGGTTTTAAAAAATATTTTACTTATTTATTTATATTTTTGGTTGCATCAGATCTTAGTTGTGTCAAGCAGGATCTTTGTTGCTGCATGCAGGATCTTCATTGCACACGTGGCCTTCTCTCTAGATATGGCATGCATGTTTTCTCTCTCTAGCTGTGACACGTGGGCTCCAGAGTGTGTGGGCTCTGTAGTTTTCAGCATGTGCACTCTCTAGTTGAGGCACGTGGGCTCAGTAGTTGCAGTGTGCGGGCTTAGTTGCCCCATGGCATGGGGGATCTTAGTTCCCTGACCAGGGATTGAAGCCACATCCCCTGCATTGGAAGGCTGATTCTTTACCACTGGACCACCAGGGAAGTCCCAAATGCTATGGTTTTAATGGGGGTAGAACAGTGAGTAAGGCTACATCAACTGATTTCTCTTTTCAAAGTATCACAATGGCCTTGGGGTAGAGAAGAGACAATAAGAAGCCAGAGTGAACTCTGGGAAACAACTTGGGAGGGTTTCTCAATAGTTAAGAAAGAGAGATGAAAGACTAGGATGGTAATGAAGGAAGTGCTGGAAAGCAAATTGATTGAAGGTGTATTTGAGGGTAGTAGAGTCAACAGGATGTGCTGGTGGATTAAAAAGTGGGATGTGGAAAAAAAAGAGAAATCAAGGTTTTCTCCTAGGCTTTTGACTGAAGAATTGGGTGTATATTGTACATTTATTGGGATAAGGAAGATGAAAAAAGAATCATATTGAGAGAGAAGGTGAGAAACAAATAGTTCCATTTTTAAGTATTGAAATTTACAATGTATCTCAGATGATTAGAGAAAACATTGCGTAGGCAGAGAGAAATATGAATCTGATGCTTAGGAGAAAGATTGAAGCTGGAATTTGGTTTTTAAAACCATAAATCAGAATGAGCTAAACTAGGGAGTAAGTGAAGGATAAAATTTCCATGCTGACATGGAGAGATAACAAAGAGGCTGGAAAAGTCTTCAAATCTGCAAAACAAAAAGTCTTGCTGCAACACAAAGTATCCTTCCTTTGCAAGAGGGATGGACACAGCACCCATAAGATGGTATCAAGGGCCAGTAAAAACTTTATCAGTATTAAATTGAAACTGTCTTTTGATTCTCTTCAAATCACATTGGGACATTGGGTCAACTTACTAATCTCTAGTGACATGTGTGTATGTGTGTGTTTATGTTTATGTATATTATATTATGAACTGTTTGGATATGAGTGACACGTTGTGATTAAGAAATATATTTAAAATGGGTAATTTTTTTCATTATAAAGTCTTCTTCCTGAGATTCTATATTAAGAAACGTTGAGGCCAAAAGTTTTTCAAAGAGATCTTGATGCTATTGTGTCCTGGCATCAGGTCAGCATCTAAGAACAGTTTAAATTTGGTATGACAGAGGATCATCTTAATGGGAAATGTTTTTAAAAATATGAGATGCAGAGTCAAAGTTTAAGAATACAATCAAGACTGGAAATATGATTTCAGGTGTCTTCCATATAAAATTAGTGAGCTTTAAAACCATGCAAGTGGTCACATTTTCCAAGAGAGAAACATGCCCAGAGAAAAGAGAGCAGGGCACAAAGCTGCGTTCTTCTATAAAGCACATACCTTCTTATTTAACTGTTAAAATGTTAGACACAGAGAAATGTTCCAATAGGGTTAGTGTCTGTCACATGGCAGGTCTCCGTAACTCTTTAACCAGTTAATGAAAGAATGGAATAAATAAGATGTAGTTGAGAGGAAGAGAAACAAACCTGAGCAAAAATCTGAGAAGAAATAAAGTTAATGGGGTAGAACCAAGATAGGGCAGCGTCAAGGAAGCCAAAAGAATAGAGAATTCTAAGAATTTAGAAATTGTTTGCAAACTCAAATGAGGAGGAGGAATTCAGTTCACAAGGAATCAATATCTATGGTTCATTGTTGACCTTGATGGGAACAGGTTTAATAGCATGCTTTAGAGTGCTAGGGAATACAGACAAGCAACATATCCTGGAAACAATGTGAGGGTGAGTCTCTGAAGGCTTCCTGGAGGAAGCGATGCTAGGCTTGAATCTTAAATGAGTAAGAGTTTTCCTGGAAAAGTAAGAGAGGACTCAACATATTAGTTAATATTTTTAAGCATTTTGTATCCTGTTCCTTCTCAACTAATCCTTAACAGATCTATAGTGTGTGATCTTCATAAATAATATCTTACTCCAGTCAAGTGCTAATAATGACAAGACGAATTTTTGAGCACATAAGTGTGCCAGATGCTGTGTTAAGATGCAGTTCATACAAAGGTGCAAAAAATACAGTCCAGTCTTCAAGACTTTTATGATGTATTTGCAGAGAGAAAAAATCAAGTTGATTTATAGAGCACAGACTATGTGTCTGGTCCTATATTCTGCATTAAGGGCACAGAGATAAAACCCACAATGTATGTCCAGGGTTGGACATGTAGGTTAAAAGACACTTACAGTTTCTTATGATAAATGATATGACAGGGGCTGTGGGAACAAAGAGGAAAGATGCCTAACCTAGATCAGGTAAGAGGTCATGGAAAGCATAGAACAAGTAAACTTTGAGCTCAGTCTTACAGGAGACACTGCCTACGAACTTATCTGAGTAAAGTAGAATGTCCTATGAGAGTTAATGCACAGATCCGAGGGAGGAAGCTGCATTTGAATATTTAGAATAAATACCTGAAAAGTATCTATAAGATGGGAGGGTGAGAGTGATGAGAAAGAAGCCTGGAGAGGGTGAATTTTGGCTAAAAAATGGTGACATCATATAATTCAGAACACTGTGGCTTTCTAACTTTTCAGTAACTCCATATTTCTTAGTGAGCCTCCAAATAATGTCATCTTTATTAACAGCTTCTACAGACCTACTAGTACGTTGGAGTTCTGCTTCACTATGTCTGGGTCCCAAATGGTCCTCTTCAGTCATTCCGAAGCCTTAGCTTATTTTATTTAGGGCTTGCTCCAATAAACACAATATTCCTACATGGAATTTAATGTGAACTATTGTCAGTGATTACTATTCAACATGTGGTCTCTAATCTCCTCTGCACCCCATAGTACTTAATGAGCACTCATTCAATCAGAATTTATTGAGCACTGCTACATGGCTGGAACTGAGCCAGGTGCTTTACAGCAGTGCTTCTCAACCTCTTATATTCATATTTTCTTTGACTGGACATTAACATCATCCTTTCCTTTAATATCAATTGAAATTTCAAATTTTTCTTAAATTAAAAACAAAAGCATGTAATGGAATAAAAGTACTCATAGAGCAAATTAATTTTGTCCTAGGGAGGCACAAGGGACGTTTTTGGCTCATATAATGATGATAGAAAGACAAGAATGAATCTGCTTGTTTGTGAAAAAGTTCTGTGCTAAAATTACGTATTCATTTAACAAATATGTATCAAATATCAAGTGTGTGCTGAGCACTGGCCATGTTTGGGATGTACCAATGAGAGCAACAACAACAAAAATGAAGTGGAATTTCTGTTCTAGAAGGTACAGACAGATAATGCACATACACATAATGAATAACTAAATGTATAATACATTTTAAAGTGAGAAGTACTATGGAAAAAATAGAAAAGGTTAAGGGAGATGGGAGGGTGGGGTTGGATGGGGGTTGCAGTTTTAAAAAGGGAGGTCCACACTGGCTTTATTGAGAAGGTAAAAAATCGAGCAAAGACTTGAAAAGGTTCAAGGAGATACCTATGGGGAATCAAGGGAGGAGCATTCCAAGCACAGCAAACAGCCAGCAGGAAAAGTAGGAGTGGGCCAGGTGAGTAGAGGAACAGCAAGATGTCCTGTCAACCTGGAGCGGGTAGGGTGAGTGTCAGCCAGAGTGGAAGGAGTGATGGTCAAACAAGTTGTTGGGAGTGGGAAGAGATTCTAAGAGAAAGAGAGGGAGCGAGAGAGGAATCTTTAGTGAGTTACCTAAACAAAGATTACTTTTCTATTCAAGTCTGGGGTGCACTTATTAGTGCAAATAATGGCCTCAGAAATGCATGTGGAAGAATGCAGGACAACGGGATGGAATCTTTCACAAAGCTCCCCTTGAGTTCTTCTGCCAAAGACTGTGCAGTGGTTAATTCAGCTCAGAGGTAGTTGCAGAGGGGGAGCTAGAGGGCCTTGGAATGAGACTACCTTTGTTTAAGTCCTGGCTCCATGACTGCTAGGCTGAGTTCTTTCCGGCAAGTTCCCTAACCTTTCTGTGTCTCATTTCCTCACATGGAAAAAGGAATGCTAGTCTTTCCATCATTATGACACTGTGGGAATTGAGATAATACATGTAAGACATTTAGAGGTTTTGAGGATCAATATGGCTGATGACAAAAACCCATGTCTGACACATACTAAATTCTCAGTCGATATCACCTATTATTGCAGCTTAGAAGAGGGTTTCCTTCAAGTGTTTAGCAGAAAATTTTCACTCCAAAGTCAGGAAAATATCTTCTGCAGACAGAGTAAGTGAGATTTGATACTTTCCTTCAAATCATTTTAAAGAGTTGTGCCCTTGAGCATCTCATCAGTCTGAGAAGATGAAGACATGTTGTCCATAGGTATATTTTGGCTATAAATGGTTGAAGTATATCATAACGAGCAAAGGTATTGGTATTCGTCCCCAAGGTTTTTATGTTCAGTGTATTCAAACTTCAAAAATGTGGTTTTATTTGCTTAACATAGCTATAAAATATAACTCCGAGTAGTTTAGAGCAAATGATGGTTTTAAGTTAGCCTGAAATAGCTTAGTTCCCATTGACCACTAGTGACCGTATACCAGAGAGACTTTGGGATTGGTTATCAAATCTGTACAGAGAAGGGCAAACATTCTTATCTTTAATATATTTGTCTTCAAAGTCATTGATTACAGCTGTCACAGCAAGGCTGAAGGCCTCTTGTGAATTAGCAAGCAGAGGTTTTGTGGTCACAGTGGGGTAGAGAATAATGGCGGGGGACTTTTAAAAATTAAAGTACACTTGTGAGTGTGCATTTAAAGTGCTTTGTTTTTCTTTTCTTTTTCTTTCTTTTTGTTTTTCTTTTGGAAATTCTGACCACCCTATTAAGGCATGACTGATTTGGTTAGAACTTGAACTCTTCATTAATTTCAAACTCAACCCATTCACTCCAGGACATTTGACACAACATTAAAGAAAAAAAATCAGCTTTTAAAAAAGTAGTATCCTAGGCTACAGAAAGCATCAATTCTTCTGCACATAGTTGAGCACAATTCATGTTATCAGTGGAGGCATTAAAACTAAAAACAAAACAGAGTGACAGCCATACCTTTGAAAAATATTGTTGATCTCTTTGGCTATATTACAATTTTGGCACTTAACTAAAATTTCTTTTAAAATTTAGAATACAAGAAATATTTTTCAAAGCAGTTAGTTTGTAAATTTTATAACTTCTCCAATGATATGACTTAAATTTTTAAAATAGTCTCTCTTATTTCATAAAAATTTTCTGAGTCTGTAGATTCCTGATATTATTTAGTCCAGTACTGCCTTGCTTCATGTGTAGGAAAAATGCTTTGTAAAAAATTTAAAAATATAATATGTAAACATTTTTTATTCAAATCATTTTAAGACAAGAGAGCTTGGGTCAAGTTTAAGATATACAACACAGAAAAATTTCTACAGTAGTTCTTGCAATGTATATAATAAATACAAACTAGGAATGCACTAAAGCTTGGCATTGACCTTGATATTTGACCAAAATCAGGTATTTGGCTTCTACTCTGGTCTTCAAAAGGCTGAATGTCTACTTCGATGTAATTTTGATCCTGTGATCAGATACGTTACCATCAATTTAAACACAGTAATGTCATTAGTACTGTAAATAACACATACCATTTGGATTTGTTAATGCCTAAATATTCTTTTCCAGATATAGAAAGACTTCTACCTATAAGTTGAAGTGAACAATTTTCTGCTTACTTTATACATAGAAAAGTTTCTATTTACTTAAAGTATAAATGTACCTTACTGTTGCAACTATAAAATGCTGTAACATCATCAAAGTTGATGTGAAGCCTGTTAAATTTATGTTAAAAACAAATAAAAAATTCATCATTGAAACCATTTGGTCCTGAGCTTTTCTTTGTTAGGAGGTTTTTGATTATAGATCCAATCTCCTTATTCATTATTGGTCTGTTCAGATATTATATTTCTTCTTGATTCATTCTTGATAGGTTGTATTTTTCTAGAAATTTATCCATTTCTCTAGATTATCCTATTGGTATATAATTGTTCATAATTGTCTCATAATCCTATTTTTATGGTATAATTTATAGTTTTTCCTCTTTCATTTCTAATTTTGAGTCTTCTCTCTTTTTTCTTAGTTAATCCAGCTCAAAGTTTGTCTGTTTATCTTTCCAAAAAAACCAACTCAATTTTGTTGATTTTTTTACATATTGTTTTTGTATTCTATGCTTTATTTCTGCTTGAATCTTTATTATTTCCTTCCTTCTGCTAACTTTAGGTTTAGCTTTTTTCTTCCTTTTTTAGTTTTTTGAGGTATGAAATATTATTTATTTAAGATCTTTCTTCTTTTTAGATATTAGCATTTATATCTATAAACCTCCCTCTTAGTACTCCTTTTGCTGCATCCCATAAGTTTTGATATGTTGTGTTTTCATGTTCATTTTTCTCAAAATATTTTCTAATCTTCCTATGATTTCTTCTTTGACCAATTTGTTCTTCAGGAGTTAGTTATTTAATTTTCACACATTTGTGAATTTTCCAGTTTTCCTTCTATTATTGATTCTACTTTAATACTCTTGTGGTTGGAAAAGATGCTTGGTATTATTTTAAATTTTCAAAATTTATTAAGGGTTATTTTGTGAACTAAAATGTCATCTACCCTAGAAAATGTACCACAGGCTCTTGTGAAAAATCTGTATTCTGTTGCTTTTGGGTAAAATGCTCTCTATATCTGTAGGTCCATTTGGTCTATATGTTATTCAAGAAGAATTAATACTGATCTTCTTAAACTCTTCCAAAAAACTTAGGGAAGAGTGGACACTTCCAACCTCATTTTATGAGGCCTGCTACTATCCTGATGCCAAAACCAGACAAAGGTTGTACAGAAAACTACAGGCCGATATCCCTGATGAACATAAATACAAAAATCTTCAAAAAATCTAGAAACAATAAATGCTGGAGAGGGTGTGGAGAAAAGGGAACCCTCTTACACTGTTAGTGGGAATGTAAATTGATACAGCCACTGTGGAGAACAGTATGGAGGTTCCTTAAAAAGCTACAAATAGAACTATCATATGACCCAGCAATCCCACTACTAGGCATATACCCTGAGAAAACCATAATTCAAAAAGAGTCATGTACCAAAATGTTCATTGCAGCTCTATTTACAATAGCCCAGAGATGGAAACAACCTAAGTGTCCATCATCGGATGAATGGATAAAGAAGATGTGGCACATATATACAATGGAATATTACTCAGCCATAAAAAGAGACGAAATTGAGCTATTTGTAATGAGGTGGATAGACCTAGAGTCTGTCATACAGAGTGAAGTAAGTCAGAAAGAGAAAGACAAATACCGTATGCTAACACATATATATGGAATTTAAAAAAAAAAAATGTCATGAAAAACCTAGGGGTGAAACAGGAATAAAGACACAGACTTACTAGAGAATGGACTTGAGGCTATGGGGAGGGGGAAGGGTAAACGGTGACAAAGCGATAAAGAGGCATGGACATATATACACTACCAAACGTAAGGTAGATAGCTAGTGGGAAGCAGCCGCATAGCACAGGGAGATCAGCTCGGTGCTTTGTGACCGCCTGGAGGGGTGGGATAGGGAGGGTGGGAGGGAGGGAGACGCAAGCGGGAAGAGATATGTTAATATATGTATATATATAACTGATTCATTTTGTTGTGAAGCTGAAACTAACATACCATTTTAAAGCAATTATACTCCAATAAAGATGTTAAAAAAAAAAAATCTTCAATAAAATACTAGCAAACTGAATTCAACAGCATATTTAAAAGATCATACATAATTACTATGTGGAATTTATCCCCAGGATGCAAGGATAGTTCAACATATAAAATCAATTAATGTGATACATCACAACAGAATGAAGGATAAAAGTCACATGATTATCTCAACTGATGCAAAAAAAGCATTTGACAAAATTCAACATTGTTTCATGATAAAAATTCTCAATAAATTATGTATACAAAATATTTACCTCAACATAATAAAAGCCATTTATGAAAAGCTCACAACTAACATCATAATTAATGTTAGAAAAACCAAAAACATTCCCCCTAAGATCAAAGATGACCACTCTTACCACTCCAATTAAACACAGTACTAGAACTTTTAGCCAGAGCAATTAGACAAGGGAAAGAAATAAGAGGTGTACAAATCAGAAAAGAAGAAGTAAAATTATCTTTGCAGATGAAATGATCTTATTATAGAAAACTCTAATGGCTACACACACACAAAACTGTGAGAGCTAATAAATATATTCAGTAAAGTAACTGAATACAAAATTGACATATAAAAATCAATTGCATTTCTATACATTAATGACAAACTAGCCAAAAAAATAATCAAAAAAACAATCTTATTTACAATAGCATAAAAAATAAAATACTTAACAATAAACTCAACTAAAGTGTTTAAAGATTTGTACTCTGAAAACTACAAACAACTGATGAAAGAAATTAAAGAAGACACCAATAATAGGAAAGACATCCTCTGTTCATGGACTGGAAGACTTAATAATGTTAAAATGTCTTTACTACCTAGAATGATCTAGATTGAAAGCAATCCCTATCAAAATCCTAATGGCATTTTTTATAGAAATAGAAAAACCCATCCTAAAATTCACATGAAATCACAAAAATCCCTGAATAACCAAAGCAACCTTGAAAAAGAACAAACCTAGAAATATCACACTTCCTGATTTCAAAATACATATAAGCCTACAGTAATTAAAGCAGTATGATACTCGGATAAACCAAACATACAGACTAATAGAATAGCGAGCCCAGAAATAAACACATACACATACTGTCAACTAATTTTTGACAAGGATGCTTAGAATACACAATGAAATAGTCTCTTCAACAAATGGTGTTCAGAAACTGGATATCCACATGCAAAAGAATAAAATTGTATACTTATAACTACAAAAAATAAAATAAAAATGGATTAGAGATTTAAACATAAGACCTAAAACTGTAAAACTCTTAGAAGAAAACATAGGGGAAAATCTTCATGACACCAGTCTAGGAATGACTAATTGGATATGACACCAAAAGCCCAAGCAAAAGCAAAATCAGATAAGGGGGTTTACAGCAAGCTAAAAAGCATCAACACAGCAAAGGAAATAATCAACAGAGTAAAAAGAAGACCCATGGGAGAAAATATCTGCAAACCATATATCTGGTAAGTGGTTAAAAGCCCTAATGCTTAAGGATCTCCTACAACTCACTAGCAAAAAAAACAAATAATCCAATTTTAAAATGGGCAAAGAACTTGGCTAGACATCTTTTGCCAAAATGACATACAAATGGCTAACAGGTTCATAAAAAGATACTCAACATCACTAACCCTCAGAGAAATGCAAGTCAAAACCAAAATGAGCTATCACCTCATACCTGTTAGAATGACATTTTTTTTTTTTTAAGAAAAAAGTACTGGTGACAATATGGAGAAACTGGAACTCTTGTATACTGTTTGTGGCAATGTGAGATGGTGTGACCGCTATGGAAAACAGTATGAAGATTCCTCAAAAAATTAAAAATAGAACTACCATATGATCCAGTAATTCCCCTTCTGAGTATATACCCAAATGAATGGGAAGCAGGGTCTCAAAGCAATATCTATACTCCTGTGTTCACTGCAGCATTATTCACTATAGCCAAGATGTGGAAGCAACCTAAGTGATGAATGGATAAAGATGTCGTATATGTATATACATGGAATATTATTCAGCCATGAGAAGGAAGGAAATCTTGTCATTAGTGACAAGCGGCTGTACCTTGAGGGCATCATGCTAAGTGAAATAAGCCAGACTCAGAAGAAGAAATACTGTATTATTCCACTTACATGATGTATCTAAAAGAGTCAAATTTGTAGCGAGAAAGAGTAGAATGGTGGTTATCAGGGGTTTGTGGGAGGGGAATGGGAAGTTTCAGTTCAGATATAAAGTTTCAGTTATACAAGATGATTCAGTTCTAGAGCTCTGCTTTACAACATTGTGCCTATAGCTAGCAATACTGTATTGTGTGCTTAAAAGTTTGCTAAGGTGGTAGACTCCATGTTAAGTGTTCTTAACACAATTAAAAATAATAAAGAATAAATAAAAATTAAAAACCAATGAAGATTCCATTTTATATATGTACCACATCTTTATCCATTCCTATTTTCTGCAAACAGATTGTACCTTCTTCATTTTTTTTCCTGTGCTATACAGTAGGTCCTCACCAGCCATCTACTTCATACATAGTAGTGTACATATGTTAATCCCAATCTCCCAAGCCATCCCACCTCCACCTCCCTCCTTGGTGTCCATACATGTATTCTCTGTCTGTGTTTCTACTTCTGCTTTGCACATAGGTTAATCTGTGCCATTTTTATAAATTGCACATGTATGCATTAATATATTTATTTTTTTTTTTTCTCTTTCTGACTTACTTTACCCTGTATGACAGTTTCAGTTTAGGAAGGAGAAAAATTCGGGAGATGAATGACGGTGAGAGTTGCACAACAATGTGAATATACTTAGTGCCACTGAAATGTACAGTTAAATATGGTTAAAATAGTATGTCTTATATTATGTGACTTTTACCACAATAAAACAACAACAACAAAAAAAACCCAATGAGAACTCTCAGATAATTAAATAGCAACATAAATTGGTTGTGACATAAATATTAAGAAAGAGTGCATTCAGGGAGATCAACTTGATGCTTTGTGATGACCTAGAGGGGTGGGTTAATGAGAGTGGGAGGTAGGCTCAAGAGGGAGGGGATATGGGAATATATGTATGCATATAGCTGATTTACTTTGTTGTACAGTAGAAACTATCACAACATTGTAAAGCAATTATACTCTAATAAATATGTAAAAAAAAAAGAGTGCATTAAGTAGTTAATTTAGATATAATATTTTCTTTTTGATTTAACAAAATTTAGAAAAGCTTGAAAATTATTAAAAGTTGTATTATATTTTAATAATACTTTAAAAATAAAATTCTGGATTATTCTTTTTTTAGAAAATAATATACAGAGGTGAAATTCATATAACATAAAATTAACCCTTTTAAAGTGAACAATTCAGTGGGTATTGATACATTCACAAAATATTCTACAGCCACTGCCTTTATGTAGTTCCAAAACATTTCCATCATGCCAAAGTAGAACTCACTACCATTATAGTTTTCCCTGCTCCCCTCTAACCCTAGAAACCATCAACCTGTTTGATTTCTCTCTATAGATTTAACTATCCTTGATATTTCATATAAATTGAGTTCTACAGTGTGACCTTTAGTATCTGGCTTCTTTTACTTAGCATAATGCTTTTGAGATTTATTCACACTGTAGCATGCATCAGTACTTCATTTATTTTGATGGCTAAGTAATATTCCATTGTATATATATCACAATTTGCTTATACATTAATCTTCTGATGGACATTCAGTCTGTTACCATCTTTTGGCTACTGTGAATATTGCTGCTAAAACATGCACTTAGGTATACTAGTTTGGGTAGCTGTTTTCAGTTGTTTCGGACATACAAGAGTGTAATTATGGGCTCATATGGCTGTTGGATGTTTAACTTATTCAGGAACTGCCAAAACGGTTTGCACAGTGGTTGAACCATTTTACAGGATCCCACCAGCACTTTATGAGGGCTCTATGTCTCCATACCCTTGCCAAACTTGTCATTTTCTGGTGTTCTGGTTTTAGTCACCCTACTGTGACTGAAGTGGTACTTCATTGTGATTTTAATTTGCATTTCCCTAATGATGAATGATATTGAGTTGTTTTGTTTGTTTTGTTTTTTCCTTGAGAAAAACACCTTTCCTTCAGCACTAGTGATGGGATACTTACAGCACTAGGGTCTCATGAGTCACACCATCATGGAAGTGTTACTGAACAGTTGACCAAAACCAGCTGCCTTGGCCAGGCCCACTTGCCTGAGTTGTCTCACAACAGGAGGTCCCAATAAGGAACATGGTGCTGCCACTGAAAACTAACCAGGAGAATTTGGGAGGGGCCCAAAGAGGGAGGAGACGACCAGCCTACCAGAGCCCTTCTCACTGGAATCCATCTCAGCTGAGCGACGCATGTGCCACCAGGAAGGACCCTGAGTCAGACTAACTATGGGACAAGCCAGAGATTGGCCAGAGACAACCAGGAAGCTAACCCCATCACCATAAAACCAGAGACTGTGAGCCATGAGGCAGAGCAGTTCTCCTGGGTTCCCTTACCCTGCTGCTCTCTGCCCAGGGCCCTCCTTCCAAGTAAAGTCTCTTGCTTTGTCAGCATGTGTGTCTCCTTGGACTATTCATTTCTGAGTGTTACACAAGAGCCCACTCTCAGGCCCTGGAAGGGTAACCCTTGCTGCAACACTCCTGTGCAGCCCCTAGTGATGGTGCTGTCTGACCTGGAGTCCACAGTAGCCACACAGCCTATCTTTGTCTCTTTGTCCAGGTTTATGTACACTTTGGGGTGGGCAAGGGTACCCCAGCACCCTCACACTATATCACTCGACTGCTGACTTGGCTCACAGGCTGCTCTGCTATCAGATGGTTGGTGAAGTTCTCATTCACCTCTTTCTGATGACCTACAAATCGAACTTTCCTGTTGTCTTCATCATCATAAACCTGGCCAGTGTGTGCGTGACCTTCTCCGTGATCTGCGAGGTCCACACCCCAAAGCACCTGGCGCCCACTCCCCACCAAGCCCAGCAGCCGGAGGAAGGTCACTGCCGCGGCCACCTTTCAGGTTGACCCTTGACCCGGTGCGTGGACGCTTGCAGCTCCGAGAACCCACACATGCGCACTGCTCAGTAATGAATATTTTTTTCATGTGCTTTTTTGGCAATTCGCATATCTCCTTTGTGCAAATGTCTGTTCAAGTCTCTTCCTCATTTTTAAATTGAGTTATTTGTCTTGTTCCTGTTGACTCGTAAAATTTCTTTTATATTCTAGATACTAGAACCTTATGAGAATTATAATTGGTATATAATTTTCTCCAATTCTCTAGGTTTTCTTTTCACTTTCTTGATGTCTTTTGATGCATAAAAGCTTTGAATTTGGATTAAATCTAATTTATCTCTGTATTTTTTTGTTGCTTTCCTTGTCATTTCTAAAAATCCATTTCCAAATCCAATGTCATGAAGATTTTCCCCCATAGTTTCTTCTAAGAGTTTTATGGTTTTATATTTAGGTCATTCATCCACTCTGAGATTATTTTTTTTATGGTAAAATGTTGGGTCTAACTTTATTCTTTTGAATGCGGATATCCAGTTTTCCCAACTCCATTTGTGGAAGAGACTATTCTTTCCCATGTAATGATCTTGGACCCTGTCAGAAATCAATTGATTATAGATGTATGGGTTTATTTCTGCACTCTCAATTCTAGTCCATTGATTTATATGTTTATGTGTGTCAGTGCCACACCATTTTGATTACTATAGCTTCGTAGAAAGTTTTGAAATTGGGAAGTGTATATCCTCTGGTTTTGTTCTTCTTTTTCAAGATTGTTGGCTATTCAGAGCCCAATTCAATTCCACATAAATATGAGCATTGGATTTTCCATTTTTGCAAAAAAGTCCCCTGGAGTATGGACAGAGATTCCATTAAATCTGTAGATCACTTTGACATCTTAACAATATTAAGTCTTCCAATCCATGACAAGGGGATGACATACTGTTTATTTAAGTCTTCTTTAGTTTGTTTCAACAATGTTTCAAAATGTTTAATGTGTAAATCTTGTGCCTCCTTGGTTAAGTAATTTCTATGTATTTTATTCTTTAATTATGACCAAATATACATAGCATAAAATTTAACACTTTAACCATATGTAGGGTACAATTCAGTGGCATGATTGTATTTACATTGTTAGGCAATAATCATCACTGTCCATTTTCTGAACTTTTTTATAACCTCAATCCTAAACTCTGTACCATAAACAATAATTTTCTATTAATACATCCTCTCCCCATTGAATGGTCTCGTCACTTGAATCATTTTGCTAGGGCTGCCATAATAAAGTACCAGAGATTAGGTGGCTTAAACAACAGAAATTTATTTTCTCACAAATCTAGATCTACAGGCTAGAAGTCCAAGATCAAGGTGTTGGCAGGATTGACTTCTTCTGAGGTCACTCTCCTTGGCATTTAGATAGGCTTTTCTCCCTATTTCTTCACATGGTCTTCCCTCTGAACATGTCCAAATTATTTTTTTCTTATATAAACACCAGTCATAGGAAATAAGGTCTATTCAGCTCCACCTGGAATCAGGAACCAAGATCCCACACTGGGATTTCAGGGTGCCATCTTTAAGACCAATATCAAGCTGAAGAGGGTGGCCAAGGGCAAGTGAAATCACCACAAACTTTCCTACCATTTTTAAGTTTTCTTCTTATTGATTCAGCATTCACTTGGTTGCTGTAAACTTTTGACTGTTTCCCAGAGTTCTGACTAAGTAGATTCTGACAAGTATTGCTTATTTTTAATGTTTTTGTGAAGGAACAGGAGTTTGGAGCTTCCTACTCCATCAATTTGCTGACCTCACTCTTCCAGATTTATTCTTGATCTCAGAAGTTAATTCTATGATAGAGATAATCAGTTTTGGCTTCAAGGTTCAGCTAGTTTTAAAAACTAGGTCTTTTTTGACAATTTGGCAAAAATACGTATTCACTGCACCTTATTATGGACATTGTAAAATGTTCATTCTTGCCAAAGACTTTATTTATCCCTACTTTTTCCAAAACATAAATATGAGGAGTATTAATAAGGTTGCATAAATTACCTTTTGGAGAAGTAAATGGTATTGTTGTTGGCTTGGCTATCTGTAGTGTTTAGTCATTTCTGAAACCTGAGAAACAAGATTTTTTTTTAAGTTTTATAACCAGGATCAGCTATTTAACACTCGACTCAATTTAGTGATGCCCAAAGGCAAATTAAAATGAACTTAATTTGATAAAATCCTCTTTTCTAGCATAGAGATTTCAAGAAGAATGTTTTCAAAATGGAAACATGACAAAAAAAAATCTAGAGTTCAAGCCCAATGTAGTTATTAAGACCCACAAACAAGAAATAGTTTGTCTTTTAACTTAGCTGTACTTAGAAAAAAGCAAACAAACAAACAAAAAACAACCTTATATACACTTGTCATATACAACAGCATTCTAAAATTAAACTGTAGTGTACTAAGACCATCCCTCAGAGTTAACAGACATATCATGCCCCTTGTTAACAGTCGGTTTGGACTGGAATGATTCCTCACTCATTTTTTTTCTATTTCTTCACCATCACACACGTGTTTATCATATTTGTTCTCAAACAATGTGTATTTCTATATAAGTATATATTTCAGTGATTCTAAAATAAATTTACATTACAATATAGAATAGGCTTGTTTCAACGGAAAATACCCTTCTCCATCAAAGAACTTTGTTAGGTTTCTAGGGGATTATACTGGTCCTCTCACTCATCTTTCCCATCTGCCACCCTAGATAAGCTGCAGATCTACATGATGGGAGCATAATATTATAACATCCCTTTCTACTTCAGAGACAAGTTATACACTTATAAGATCCTGAACTTGTAAAATAGTAGTGCCAAAAATCCTTTAGGAGCTGAATGATCATTTACAACATCTCAACTTAAAGACCGAGAAACTGAGGGTTTGTAAGGTATATTGACTTTTCCAGGGTCACATAATGAGGCAGCATAATGGGGACGTGAAGGATTAAATACTGAAATGAGTGCTGTAGGTAATTACACAGAAGGCAGAAATGGAAAGGATTTGAATTATTTAAAGGCTAGTTAACACTGCAGAGCACTTAAACTTTCACAGCACAGAAAGCACTTAAAATAGGGATACCACAGTCTATAAAAATGTATGGGTAGCTTGTTTTCAACCAAGATCTACTTGGCCAATCTAGAAAGTTCGTCTTGGGAAAGGTAAGGAGTTAACAGCCATTAAGATACAGATCTCTGTCTTGTGCAATATTATTTTCTCATGGTTAAAATCAATCCAAGAAATTCGTACCATGAAGTCTGTCTGACTCTGATTTCCATGTGACTTCCACCATTGCACACTGCCTTCCAAGAGGCTGAGCAATGAAGCTATTGAATCGGTCTACATTTTGGGAAGAAAACTTCAAATGCCAGTGTCTAGTAGGTAGGCTTTAATGTTGAGGCCAGCGATAAACTTTTGAGGACAACCATGCTATGGCTAACTTCTATGACATTTAATTTGTTTTCATTTGAATCATTTCAGTCATATAAAAAGGACAGACATTAATATAAAAATAAGCCAAGTTTACCACTCTGAGTTAGGAAATGTCAACATTTTTCTGTATTTGTTTCATATTATTTTTGTTTGTAGGAATAAAAGCTTCAGGTACACTTGAAGCTGCTCAACCTTCCCTTTTGCCAGAAGTAACAATTTTACTGAGGTTGGTATGTGGCCTTCTGTAGCTGCTTTATTCCTTACAACATATATTTATGTCTATAAAAAAGTCTAGTAATATTTTATGTGGTTTTTCATATCTGACATTGTACAATATGCCCCTTTGCAACTTTTCACATTGTTATGTTTGTGATATATCAATGTTGATACATGTATATATAATTTATTTATCTGTGCTTCATTTAATTTGTTATTTTAAACTGATGGATTGAAAGAAGAGCAACAACTTAATTATTTTTTCTCCTCTGGTAGGCATTTTAATTTCCTGTAATTATTTCCTATTATCAACAGTTCTGAAAAGAACACTGTGTTACATGTCTCCTTGTGCAAGTATTTAAGAGTCTAAGATAGCTAACTAATAGTGGTATTACTGAAGTGTAAGGTATGTACTTAAAATTTATGAGACAGTGCTCCAAGTCTCTCCAAACTGGTTGTGCCTTTTGTATGCCATGTTAGACAAGTATTTGCATGTACTTGTCCAATTGCCAGCTAGTCGGGTTCCAGATCATCATTCAGAGCCTGGCAGAAGACAAGTCACATTTTCCAGCTGAAAGGGATACTGTGTTCTCTGCTGTCCTTGGTTTTTCCCTGTCTGAATGGTGCAACTACTCAAGTCATAGCACCCTATAAAGTCTATCTATTGTTTTTATTTGCTACTCTTTGCTTTTCCTGTTACTGAAATAAGGGGTGGGATTTGCTACGTGGCCTTCCTCCTTGAATATTTGCTACATATAGTCCCATGCACACCTGCGATAGTCGGCAAAATGCAGTCAGTACCAGAGGAAGTATTTGCTTTCAAGTCTCCTTGAAAGATTGATAAAGATTACTGGGTCATAGTCCTACTGTCTGTTTGAATTGAACAACAGACAAGATGTAGGGGTATTTTGAGTAGACTATTTGGTATCAATTCACATGCTAAAGAGACTAAAAAATGTGAATTGCACAAATATTGCAGGAGTCCTTTAGGCATTGGAGGTTCACTAACCAGAGGCCAGAATCCATTCGAACATCAAGCATCAGTGTCTCATTTCCTCAACTTTACTCCAGACAGAAGATGCAAAATGAATCCTACAGGTGGTTATTTGAGGGAAACTATATCAAAACTATTTAATTCTGATTGCATTCCTGCTTGATAAATCATATATTTACTCTTTCAACAAATTAACCTCTTGCCTATCAAAGAAGGAAGTTGCATTGTGTTTGAGTTGCGTAGTCTGGGAGAAGCTAACCTTCTTTTCCATTACTGATCCATCAGCTCTCACTAGGTGGTATGGAAAGAGAAGACCTACAATTGCAGTCAATCTCAGGAGAGCTGGGATCAGGCTCTGCCACACAGAGCCACATGGTGTTGGTAAGAAGGATGCGTTTCCCCTAGATGACTGCTGTATTGTTCAGGGTGAATGACTTAGAGGAACCTGGGTTGGGTTTTGGCCCTTTAATCCCCTCATCAGGGCAGTCCATTGCAGTGAGCACCCTGTCTGGCCATCCGCTGCATCTCTGTCTGCAAACAGGTGGTTACCTTTGATTACTGTGTTATTCCACAGAGGGATTTGGGAAGGAACAGTGTGAGATGTGAACTCAGATTTCCAACTTAGAATGCTCTCCAATACGTCTACATCTTTCCTACAAATACTTTTAAGTTCCAGGGAATTAAAATGCAGGTAAGTAACTGTATGTCCTATTTTGTTTGTTTGTATTGTATCAGTTCCATTTTTAAAATGTCATTATATTTTAATAAGTGCAAATCTTTGGCTGCATATTTTGTTGAATGATAGATATTCATCATAAGGCCTATCAGAGTTCTGTTTTTCAGACACTTATTTCCAACGTTTTTTATCTCAGCATGTAATGTTCCCGTAAACATTTATGTGTGTAAATCTTGGTCTGCTTTTCAGATTGCTTCCTCATTCATTCATTTTTACATATATGTATATATTGTATCTATTATGTGTCAGAGACTGTTCTGAATGCTTTTGATATATGGGTAACAAGTATTTGAAGGGAACTCTAGGATTTCAGAAATGTAAACATTTCAAGGTTCTTTATAAATACGAGCAAATTTACACGCATAGTTTTCAAGTTACAGATGGTCTTCAAGCACCAAACATTTTGAGGACTAGTGTCTGATCTGTTGGAACTTGAAATGCCAAGACCCATCCTTTCTTTGCTCCAGAGCTCAAAATATTAGAAAATACTTTAAAAAAACTGATGACCAAATAGGGGGTAGCAATATAAGCTTTACTGAGATAAAATGACTGCAGAGCATAACTGTAACCTGAGGTCCACACTGCCTGTTTCTAGTTCCTCCCCATTGAAGAAAAAGGCCTAAGCAGAGGCAGCTGAAGAAGCTGGGCCAGAAAGAACAGATCCCTCCCCAGCCTAAATATAGACCAGAAGCTCAGAAGGCCATGGCAGCTCCAATTACCCACGAAACAAGTAACAAAAGACGAGGCGCAACTTGTGCACAGAAATCCTATGTACCCTTACCAGGACCCTGGGCATGTCAGGCCCTCCCCAGCCAGATTACCTATACCCCTTTCCAGCTTCCTCCCCTCAGAGAGAGAATAAATGGGCTTATCTTCTGAAAGAAACGTGATAGAGAAAATTTAAGGGTAGTTCTTTTGCAAATACTCCATGAGAGCTACAGGGAGCAGTATGTTTTTTCAGGAAGAGCAAGATATCAAAGGCTTTCATTCCTGGACACTTATTGACTACGTAACATTAGACAATCTACTTAAATTATCTGAACCTCAAGCAGTGAGGGTATGATACCCATTTCATAGTACTACTGCATAAATTAAAAGAAGTATTATTGCTGAGTAACTTCTCCTCCCTGTGGAGTTGTCAATTCATCGACAGGGAAAAAAGTCAAAACAGTTGTTTAATATATTACCTCATTGACTATTACAGCTACAGAGGTCATAGTGGTGAAATTGGAAATGCTGTATAGGCGTTCTCATTATTAACCCAGAGTTTATTGAACTTAATGGCTCTTCTAGTCCCAAATGACATAGATCAACCACACATAATTCTATGAGCTTGCTTATTTTATTTATATGTAAGATTAACAGATTTCTTATTTGATAGGCTTTGGAGATGTGTGTTAGCTGTTGATTTTGGTAGCTGTGTAAACAATGGTTCTAATTTCTCCACGTCCTTGGCAATACTTGTTATTTTCCTTTGTTCTGACTCTGGCCAACCTAGTGGGTGTAAAGTGACACTTTGTTGTGGTTTTGATTTGCATTTCTCTAAAGATTAAAAATAAGAGCGCATCTTCTTTGGGAAAATGTCTATCTCAGTCCTTTACCCATTTAAAAATTTGATTGTTGTCGTTGAGTTCTTTATATATTCTGGATGCAAGTCCCTTACCAAATATATGATTTGCAAACATACTCTCCCATGATCTCGGTTGCCTTTTCAGTCTTCTGTTAGTTTCTTTTGATGCACAAAACTTTAAGTTTTTATGAGGCACGATTTATCTTTTTTGTTGTTGCTGCTTACACTTTTGATGTCATATCTAAGAAATCATTGTCAAGTTCAAGGTTATAAAGCTTTATAGGTTTAGCTTTTACATTTGCTCTCTACTCATATTTCAGTTCCTTTGGCATATGATGTGAAGTAAGGGTCCAACTTTATTCTTTTGCAAGTGGATATCCAGTTATCCAAGCATCGCTTGTTGAAGAGGCTGTTCTGTATTCATTGAATCACCTTGGCACCCTCATCAAAAATCAAATGGTAATACAGTTGACCCTTGAACAACATAGAGGTTAGAGGACACTGACCCTCTACATAGCGGAAAATTTGCATATAACTTTACAGTCAGCCCTCTGTATCTGTGGTTCCACATCTGGGAATTCAAACAACCTCGGATTATGAAGAACTATAGTAAGTATTTATTGAAAAAAAATCCATGTAAAAGTGGACCTGCACACTTCAAACCCGTTGTTCAAGGGTCAACTGTATATAGAAGGGCAAATTGGAAGTTGATTGTATTCCATTGGTCTATGCTTATGCCAGTACTACACTATTTGATTATTGTACATTAGGAGTAAGTCTAGAAATTAGGTAGTGTGAGTCCTCCAACATGGTTCTTCTTTTCCAGTACTGTCTTGACTATTCAGAGTCCCTTGCAATTCCATATAAATTCTAAGATTGGCTTTCCCATTTTTTGCAAAAGGGGTCATTGGGATTTTGAAAGGAATTGCTTTGAATCTGTAGATTGCTTTGGGAAGTATTGCATCATAACAATCTTCTGTTTTCCAATCCATAAATATGGGATGTCTTTTTATTTATTTAAGTATTTATTGATTTCTTTTAACAATGTTTGTAGTTTTCAGTGTACAAGTCTTGAACCTTAGTTGAATTTATTCCTAGGCATTTTATTCTTTATGATACTATCATAAATGAAATTGTTTTCTTAATTTCCTTATTGGATTATTCATTTCTAGTTTATAAAAACACAGCACATTTTTGAGTGTTGATCTTGTACCCTTCAAATTGGCTGAATTCATTTACTAACTCTAATATTTTTTGTGTCTTTGGGGCATTTTCTATATGAAAGACCACGTCATTTGCAAACAGTTTTTTCTTCTTCCTTTCCAATGTGGATGGCTTTTATTTCTTTTTCTTGCTTAATTGCTCTATCTGAAATGTTCAGGATAATGTTGAATAGAATGACAAAACAGGCATACTTTTCTTTTCCCTGATTTTAGGAAAAAAGCTTTCACTTTTTTACCATTGAGCATGATATGAGCTCTGAGTTTTTCATAAATGGCCTTTATCATGTTGAAGAAGTAACTTCTACTCATTTTTTTAAATTATAAAATGTGATGGATTTTTTCAAATGCATTTTATACATTAATTAAGATGATCATGTGTTTTTTCTTCATTCATTTCAATAATTTTGTATATTACATTTATTAATTTTCATATATTGAACACTCTTTGTATTCCTAGGATAAATCTCACTTGTTCATGATACAATCCTTTTAATATATTGTTAGACTCAGTTTGCTAGTATATTTAAAGCACGTTATCATCTATTTGGATAAGAGACATTGGACTGTAATTTTGTTTTCTTTTGATGTATTTGACTAGCTTTGGTATCAGAATTACATTGACATAATAGAATGAGTTAGAAACGGTAGCTCTTACTCTATTTATAAGAGAATTTTAGAGGATTGGTCTTCCTTTTTTGAATTTTTAAAAAATATTTATTTATTTGGTTGTGCTGGGTCTTTAATTGCAGCAGACAAGCTCCTTAGTTGTGACTCGCTGGCTCCTTAGTTGTGGCATGTGAACTTTTAGTTGCAGTATGCACGTGGGATCTAGTTTCATGACTAGGGATCAAACCAGGACCCCCTGCATTGGGAGCATGAAGTCTTAACCACTGCACTACCAGTGAAGTCCCTAGAGGATTGGTCTTAATTCTTTTTAAAATATTTGATAGAATAGCCCCAGACATTTTTTGGTGGGGAGGTTTTTAGTTACTGATTCAATCGCCTCACATTGAATTGATTCTTGTGTATGGTGTGAGATAGGGGTTCAACTTCATTCTTTTGTGGGTGGATATCCAGTTGTTCCTGAACCAGTTCTTGAAAAGACTATTCTACGTTTTATGTACCATTTTATCTCATAAGGATGCCTAGCATCTGAGGCAAATTGTCTGGAGGATCATGATCCCAAACCAAGTGGGGATAAGTCCCCCATCACATTGTTTTCTGTCAAAGGCTTTTCCTAAACTGAAGAGAGTTAAGAACTTCTTAGGCCTTTCCTGCTAGTACAGACCTTCCCTAAGACTGTCTTCAGAGGCCTTGAGATGAGCAATGACTTTGGCATGTGATTCTCCCCCAAACTGGGGAGAAGGCCAAAGTTTTCTTAAGCCACATGCTGCCTCTACTTTTGTCACATCTCAATCACACACAACTTTTCTTATTCCTTTGGTTTTGTTTTATCTTAACTACTACACTAATATCATAAACATTATCTTTCCATCTCAAAATTTCCTGCTGTATTAGGATTTTGATTTGAGGCTCCTCAGTGCTGGCAGAGAAAACAGAATCTGGGGGTAGCCACGTGTTTACTCCAGAGTTTTGCCCTTTTGAGTTGAGCCTCCACTTTGGCCTCTGCAGATGGGGCTCTAAGACAAGAAAGATTGCCTTGGCTGTCCAAAGTCTCCAATAGCATCTTTCCTGTCTCCCCACAAAATTCCTCTTCAAGCCAAGACCAGATTATAGTTTGCTTTGGTTAGGATCATAAACAGACTTTCTCTCACCCACAATTTGGTTCTCTTTGTTACTAACACTAGTAGCTAGAACCACACTTGATAACTCAAACCATCAATGTGAGATCAGCCCAAACAGCCATGGGACCTGGTGCCTGGGTTCCCTGACTCTTTTTAACTGGAGGTTGAATGCAGCCTTTCTTGGAATTGTCACCTCTCTTTCTCTTTCTCTTCCTGGTCCCTGCGGCTTGGTTATAAGTGGATTCAGCATCCTTCTTGGACTTGGCTGGCTCTCTCTATAGACACACAGGCAGAAGGGCAGGCCCTTTTTAGGCCTTGAATATGGGTTACCTCAATTTAGCATTTTATCAGAATTCTTCATAGAATTGTACAGATATTAATATTTTAGTGAAAAACTTGCTATTTCTTTTGAGAATGTTTGTCAAAATTTTGGAAAAATGTATGGGCAATTTTAGGTTAGATTTGGGGAAATTATTGGTTTTCTGTCTATAACACCATTGCAATATTCCTCAAGTTAAGTGTTTTTAGAGTAATAATCTCAATATTTATAAGAGGTGTAAGAGGAATTTAGCAAAAAACAACCACCATTGTGGACATTTTTATCAGATGCCCAAGATGTGTCCTTGAAGCTTATCTAAAATCTGTTCAAAGAAATATGATGAATAAGGAGTATAAAGACCTTCAATTGGGAAGATAAGAAATGAAGATCATCACCTATGACTGAAGAAGACAGAGTCATCTACTATGGAAGCACCAAGGAAAAGGAAATTTGAATTAGAAGACAATGGGGTTGTCATCGCCTCCTGTAGAAATTAGCCGCACTGACTAGCAATGATCTGGAAGGAGCAAAATAAACCAGAGTCAACAAATGTGTAAGAGCAAATGTTGTAGTTTTATAAAACAAGTTGCATTTTTAAAACACATTACATTTGTGAAAACAAATGTTGCTATGTTAGTAACTATTTGTGCCTATTTTTTCTCTTGTATTGTTCAGGGTGTTTTAGTTTCAAAGCATGACAGCTTTTGACAGCATGGTGAGGGTTGGAGGTCAGAGAGAATGTGCCCAGACCAGGAAGACCAGAGCTGAGGTCTCTGACTTCATTGAGGGGCCAAACTCCAAGGTGGATGATCAGCAGTTTTGTAAGCAGTATCATTCAAAGGTTGGTGGTAGGTCTGGTTGTGATGCATGAACTTTTGATACGTAAGGAGCTTCAATTCTATAAGAGGCTCAGTCAGCATACAAAGCGTATTCACGATGGAACCATAATACGTGTAAGCCTGGAGTGGGGAATCTCTTGTGATAAGTACATCACAAGAACATAGAGAAGCAAGTTCCAGTCATTTGAAAGTGTTAAAGCAGGCAGGTAGCTAGATATGAGCAGAGAAAGGAGGGCACAGGCCAGGTGGCAGGAAACCACACATGTTGGGGTGATCAGTGTCCTGAAGGCAGACAAAGAAAGACGGGAAAAGGAGGGAATCTCTGGCATCCTAATGTAATTTTTGCTCATTATGCTCTCATTACAATAAAATTAGCCTTGCAGATAGGAAGTTCCCATCATGCACCAAGACCATGACCCTTCCAGTAAAGACTAAATAAGGACAGGGGCTCCCCTCGTGACAAAGTGGTTAAGAATCTGCCTGCCAATGCAGGGGACACGGGTTTGAGTCCTGGTCCAGGAAGATTCCACATGCCACAGAGCAACTAAGCCCATGCATCACAACTATTGAGCCTGCACTCTAGAGCCCGTGAGCCACAACTACTGAACCCTGCACGCCACAACTACTACTGAGCCTAGAGCCCGTGCTCCACAACAAGAGAAGCCACCACAATGAGAAGCCCATGCACTGCAACAAAGAGTAAGCCCTGCTCGCCACAACTAGAGAAAGCCTGCGAACAGCAGCAAAGACCCAATGCAGCCAAAAATAAATTAATTAATTAAAAAAAAAAGACTAAATAAGGACAAAAATCCCTCTTCCCCTTGTGAAGGTGGAGCTGAGATGAAAATCAGGGAATACAACCCCAAGCCCCCCCTTCCCCAATGAATATTCTGCCCTTTCATTCTATGCCTCACATAACCAGCTTGCCAAAGAAACTCAGGGCAGCTACTCACCTGAGCCTGCCCGCTCTCCCCTGGAGAGTGTACTATTGCTTAAATAAATCCTCACTTTACTTTCTTATCCCTGTCACATTTCTGAATTCTTTATGTGACAAGACAAGAGCCTTTCACTGGGAACAAAAGGATACTTTGTTAGAATTAGGAACAGTGATGTGATTCCAAAAATATAGAGAAGGTTTGGTCAAAAATCTATTCCCAGCAAGAATGTGAAACCAGTAGGAGTGGGTAAGTAGAAATCTGAAACTCAAACCAAGGTGTAGAGATTTGGCCATATGGCAGAATGCCCAAAAGACTGGTGATTCATGGGCACATGTGTGTCCAGAGGTCACCCCAACCACATGAAATGAGAAAACGTTGCTTCCATATTCATAAACAAAGGACGTTTCAGCCATCAAGCCATCACATTACAGCTGCTCCCAAAGGTGAGCACTGAGGGAGCTCATGATGGAGACAGGATGCCCCCCATCTAGCAGTCAGCCACTGAAGCCACCCCTAACGATCCTGAGGAGACTCAGGATGAGAAAGCACAGGATCCTTGCCCCAGAGAGCTGAGGTGCATATCAAAGGAATGATTTCAGTGATCCCAGACTCTTACATCTTCCCATACGTAGAGAAGTGCTAAATTCCTTAACCTGAGATGTCTGGTTTTCTTTAACTAACAGTAATCTTTTGATGTTCTGACTACCTGGTCTTTGTTACAAAAACTCCTATAGATCCTGGCCCTTCCCTTGCCTCTTCGAAGCAGTCCCTCAGAGCATCTGAGATGCTGTCTCCTAGGCTTAAGTCCTCAGTCTTGTCTACCAAGTAGTATATAATTCTCAAGTTTTAGGTTGTATGTTGTTTTTCAGTTGACACTGCCCAACAAATCTCAGAACTGACCAATGAATAGGGCAGATTTGAGCTTTGTAGCTGACTTTGTACAACATCTTAAGGTTTAGTGTTTTCTAAACTGATTTCCTAAGTTACTTCTTATGGTCAATTAAGCTTAAAAATGATATATGCAAAATTTCCAACTGACGGATTTATTAAACTTCTATAGTAAGTTAAAACAAACAAACAAGCTTTGTTTACCCCAGCATTTTCTAAATTTCCTTAAGAAAGGAATCCTTGAAATGTATTTTGGAAAATCCTGCTGTAATCAGCAGATGAGACCCAGCAATCTAATCCAGAGGGTTTCTAGCTCCTCACACCCATTGCTAAAAGCATTCACTGCACTCTTTACCTCCCTGTTCAGCCCCTGAACTTGGCCCTGAGACCCCATGCACCAAGATTGTGGAAGCATTTTCTTTCCCAGAGAAGTAGATGTCATTTATCTCTTGTTGACCTTTGCATATATCATTCTCTCAGCCATCACCTACTACCAGATTAACTCCTACTCTCTCTCTCCTTCTTTTTAAGCTATCACTCCCTCTCAGGAAACTTCACATCACCTCCCTGATCACTCACTACCAAATCTGCATGCAGTGTCACTCTTAGGTGCTCCCCAGCTCTCTTTCGTTTAGTAGGGATTTATTGAGACTCTATTTTATGCCAGGCTCTTGGGTTACATCAGTGAACAAAACAAAGCATCTGACCTTAGCATCTATCTTGCTAGATGCTTGTCTTACATACACCTCATTAGATTGTCAAGTATCTACTTTTTTTTTTGTCTATCTCTCATGCTTACTCTAGCTTTGTAAGAACAAGATCCATCCAATTCTTTCAGTTTTATTCCCAAAACCCAGCATCACTTTTATGATGTTGTAGTCATTCAGTAAGTGCTAGTCAATGGCTATGAGAAACAATCATACCATTTCTTATTAATTTTTCCTTTTGTTTGTCATAGTTTCAAATATCAAAATCTTATCTGGGAAGCTATCTCTAGGAGGTCAAAATAATTTATAGTGCAAATCTCTTCATCAGATCTCAGCAATAATGGAGAGAAGCTCCTGGACTTTACCAAGTTCCCCTTGGTCACCCCTCTGGTTTTTGGCAGTAAAGCCCTCCGCCATCTCGTGCTCATATTTCCTAGAGTAGGAAGGAGGTTGCAATTTTATTAGCTTTTCTAACAACTTTCTACGCAATGTATAATTTTAGTGAATTAAATAAAAGTAAATGAATTTATGTTGAGATTTTTGTTGACCATGCTCAAGTAGCCTCTGTTCCCTTAAGCTGTCAGTCACCTTGGGCTGGCACAGAATGTAGCAAGAACAGAGTCCAGATTTTGACCAATTTGAATTAAATCCTCCCTTTTCCCCCCGGGATCTGTGACTTTGGGAAACTTACTTAACATTCTTGAGACTTACTGTCCTCATTTGCAAAACAGGAATGACTAAGCTCCTTGCTGACCTCATAGAATTGTGTGAACATTCAAAGAGTGTGGAAGGTGACAGACCTCACACAGTACTGCCTGACATATAGTAGAAACTCTGTAAATGTTAGTTTCTTATTCCTCCCAGGAGAGTGACTTTCCTTTTACGGAAGGGGTGGGGGAAAGAGATATGAGACTGTCAAATTGTGGTGAGAATGTTAAATGAAGGCATCTTCTTGTGCAGATGTTAGGTCTCCTGTAGTTCAGCCTTAATTATTCAGAGGACTGAGCTGGAGGAACTGGAGGTAAATGCATCATTTAAAAAAGTTATCTGCTTAATCTACAGGGGTTCTTTCACTTGCTTCAGGCTGTAATTAAGACTTGTCTGAATATACACTAGTATTGTAATCGAGGTACAAGAGGAAGAAGATGAAATGCAGGAAAAACAGAGCTTCCAGCTTTCTTCTGAGTGAAAGATTGCTCACTTTGGAGAACAGAGTGAGCCTTCAAAAAGTGCTTGCCATGTAAAGCAATTATACTCCAATAAAGATGCTAAAAAAAAAAAAAAAGTGCTTACCAGGGGAAAATTTTAACATTTCCTTTTAACTACACAAGTAACATCAATGTGCTAATTATTCTAAAATGAGCTCGGAATTTTCTGTATAGTTACGCTTTATGAAATACTTGAGCTCCATTACACCAAGAAATAAAATGCTGCAAATTCATTTCTGTTAATTCATGCACGATTGAAGCAGGGGCTGGTGTGAAGCCTCCAGAATATGCACATTTTGGTTGCTTTGTTCTTACTGCATTTGTAGTTAAAGGTTTACAACAACAAAAAGCTGTAAGTACATTGGACTCATAACTTTTATGAACTGTTTAAATGCATAATGAAGATGATTCATAAACGTCTCTAATTATATAAGCACATCGCTAAATACGGATTATAAAATATCTTGTTTACTTTTTCTATAAACCCACCATAGGTAAAAGAATATTACGAGCATAGAATCTATTTTGTGTAGGATGGAGATTGGATCTAATTTTTACTTAAGAAAAGTGGCCCTGTGTCATTGGGACCATTTTTTCTTCAATTGTTTTTTCACCAAAATCAGAGAAATCATTCTGATATCATCTCGGTGAATATAAGTGAGGGCTTCAGTTAGCTGAATTTCTCAGTTAAAGCTTTAAGCTAAACCACATTAAAAATAATTCCTCTTTGAAAATCTTTTTAAAATATTTAAATCAAGCCCCCATGGCTCCATGCCCCACAGAGAAATGCAACAAAGCCGTTATGATACTAGATCTTTATCTGTCTCACTAAGGATTTTGTGTGATATGAAGGAAGTCATAATAGCCATTATCTAATGATCAGATACTATATGCCAAACATACTTGCAGTTGCTTGTCCCACACCCCTTCTCAAACCCTGCCCCCCAGGAATCCAGGAATGAACCTCTGCAAGTATGTGCCAGGCAATTAAGAGGAACTCAGGACTAATTGTGAACGATTTTGTGAAGTAATTTGTCAATGAACATGTTACCGAACTCAGCTTCAGCTGCTTGCTGCTGCTCAAAAGCCAATACTTTGAGAGACAAGTGTCAGTAGAAAGGTAAGGTGCTTTAATCAGAAAGTCTGGCAATCTGGGGAGAAGGTGGGCTCGTGTTCTAAGACCAACTACAAAAATTCTGCTCAGCCATGACAGTTTTTAAAAGAAAGTAATGGGGGGAGGTGGTAAGAATCTCAGTGAATCATTGAGGCAGGATGTTGGGTTCTGCATCCTTCTCCATTGCGTGCAGACTGGCTGACTCTCTCTTCAGATGTTATCTTGGCCACATGATCTGTCTACAGGATTCCTTGGGGAGGGGTGGGGGTGTTGGGGGTAGAGAGCTAGTCATTTTTTAACTGCTTAATTCTTGATTCTTTTTTTTATCTAGGAAAAGAATCAACAGGTTAGGCAAGGCATGTTGTGTGCTCAGGAGAGCATAAGTTAGGAGTTAGGTTAACTGACTAGTGATCTCATTCCTATAATTAGGTTCTTTCAAGGTTAGAGGGGGACAGAAATGGGCAAACAGGAAAGGGGAAGAAGAGTTGCTTTCCAGTATATTGTGTAAGGCTTTTACAGTAAACATCTCCAACCCGCTGCAAACTGTTCGTGGCAGCATTAATTATCACCCCGTTTTACAGGTGAACAACTGAGACTCAAGGAGTCTAGGTCATTTAGACATTGTAACACTGAGAAAAACATAAGGAAATTGGGTTCCAAGCCACATTCTAAAAATCCAGCCTGGGTTGTTTCCAGTGCTCAAACCATGATGCAGCTCCATCTGCCAGAACAGGCTCACTGGCCTGGATTGCACGAAACTCAAGAGTTAGAGGGATTTCATGGGTTTGGGTCAACCTCTGAAAGATGTGTGTCTGTTTCCACATTAGGATGATCTTTTGTCTGCTTCTAAATTGTTTTTTAGCAAATACTTTTGGTTAGCTGAGGTTGTGATTAGTTGTGTTCTCATTAACTGGTGTTTAATTAATGAGAATCTGAACTCTCAGGCAAAAAGAGGGCCAGACTTTAGATTTTATAGATCAGGTTTGGAAACTCTAGGGCTTACAGAGTAACAATGAAAGCAGCTCTTTTGTCCCTTTCCTGTTTGCCTATTTCTGTTCCCCTCTAAACTTAAAAATCTAACTATAGAGAGGGATACAGACCTCAACCTCCTGTCTTGATGATTCACTGAGATTCTCTCTCTCATTGTTCCCTTTAAAAACGCTCATGGCTGAGCAGAATCTTCGGAGTTGGTCTCAGGACACAAGTCCATCTTCTTCCCAGATTGTTGGCTTTTCTTTTTCTTTTTTCATTGTATTTATTTATTTTTTAACATCTTCACTGGAGTATAATTGCTTTATAACACAATGGTGTGTTAGTTTCTGCTTTATAACAAAGTGAACCAGCTATACATATAAATATATCCCCATATCTCCTCTTTCTTGCATCTCCCTCCCACCCTCCCTATCCCACCCCTCTAGGTGGTCACAAAGCACGGAACTGATCTCCCTGTGCTATGCAGCTGCTTCCCACAAGTTATCTATATTACATTTGGTAGTATATATTAGTCCATGCCACTCTCTCACTTCGTCCCATCTTACCTTCCCACTCCCCGTGTCCTCAAGTCCATTTTCTCTGTCTGCATCTTTATGCCTGTCCTGCCCCTAGGTTCTTCAGAACCACTTTTTTTTTTTTTTTTAGATTCCATATATATGTGTTAGCATATGGTATTTGTTTTTCGCTTTCTGACTTACTTCACTCTGTGTGACAGACTCTATGTCCATCCACCTCACTACAAATAACTCAATTTCATTTCTTTTTGTGGTTGAGTAATATTCCATTGTATATATGTGTCACATTTTCTTTATCCTTTCATCTGTTGATGGACACTCAGGTTGCTCCCATGTCCTGGTTACTGTAAATAGAGCTGCAATGAACATTGTGGTACATGACCCATTTTGAATTATGGTTTTTTCAGGGTATATGCCCAGTACTGGGATTGCTGGATCGTATGGTAGTTCTATTTTTTAGTTCTTTAAGGAACCTCTATACTGTACTCCATAGTGGCTGTATCAATTTACATTCCCACCAACAGTGCAAGAGCATTCACTTTTCTCCACACTCTCTCCAGCATTTATTGTTTGTAGATGTTTTTGATGATGGCCATTCTGACTGGTGTGGGGGGATACCTCATTGTAGTTTTGATTTGCATTTCTCTAATGATTAGTGATGTTGAGGATACTTTCATGTATTTGTTGGCAATTTGTATATCTTCTTTGGAGAAATGTCTATTTAAATCTTTTGCCCATTTTTGGATTATGTTGTTTGTTTTTTTGATATTGAGTTGCAGGAGCTGATTGTAATTTTGGAGGTGAATCCTTTGTCAGCTGCTTCATTTGCAAATATTTTCTCCCATTCTGAGGGTTGTCTTTTCATCTTATTTATGGGTTCCTTTGCTGTGCAAAATCTTTCAATTTTCATTAGGTCCCGTTTGTTTATTTTTATTTCCATTTCTCTAGAGGTGGGTCAAAAGGGATCTTGCTGTGATTTATGTCATAGAGTGTTCTGCCTATGCTTTCCTCTAAGAGTTTTATAGTGTCTGGCCTTACATTTAGGTCTTTAATCCATTTTGAGTTTATTTTTGTGTATGGTATTAGGGAGTGTTCTAATTTCATTCTTTTATATGTGGCTGTCCAGTTTTCCCAGCACTGCTTATTGAAGAGGCTGTCTTTCTCCATTGTATATTCTTGCCTCCTTTATCAAAAATAAGGTGACCATGTGTGCATGGGTTTATCTGTGGGTTTTCTATCCTGTTCCATTGATCTATCTTTCTGATTTTGTGCCAGTACCATACTGTCTTGATTACTGTAGCTTTGTAGTATGGTCAGAGGTCCAGGAGCCTGATTCCTCCAGCTCTGTTTTTCTTTCCCAAGGTTGCTTTGGCTATTTGGGGTCTTTTTTATTTCCATACAAATTGTGAAATTTTTTGTCTAGTTCTGTGAAAATTGCCGATGGTAGTTAGATAGGGATTGCATTGAATCTGTAGATTGCTTTGGGTAGTGGAGTCATTTTCACAATGTTGACTCTTCCAATCCAAGAGTATGGTATATCTCTCCATCTGTTTGTATCATCTTTAATTTCTTTCATTAGTGTCTTATAGTTTTCTGCATACAAGTCTTGTTTTCTCCTTAAGTAGGTTTATTCCTAAGCATTTTATTCTTTTTGTTGTAATGGTAAATGGGAGTGTTTCCTTAATTTCTCTTTCAGATTTTTCATCATTAATGTATAGGAATGCAAGACATATCTGTGCATTAATTTTGTATCCTGCTACTTTACCAAATTCCTTGATTAGCTCTAGTAGTTTTCTGGTATCATCTTTAGGATTCTCTATGTATAGTATCATGTCATCTGCAAACAGTGACAACTTTACTTCTTCTTTTCTGATTTGGATTCCTTTTATTTCTTTTTATTCTCTGATTGCTGTGGCTAAAACTTCCAAAACTATGTTGAATAATAGTGGTGAGAGTGGACAACCTTGTCTTGTTCCTGATCTTAGTTGAAATGTTTTCAGTTTTTCACCATTGAGAGCAATGTTGGCTGTGGGTTTGTCATATATGGCCTTTATTATGTTGAGGTAAGTTCCCTCTATGTCTATTTTCTAGAGGGTTTTTATCATAAATGGGTGTTGAATTTTGTCAAAAGCTTTTTCTGCATCTATTGAGCTGATCATATGGTTTTCTCCTTCAGTTTGTTAATATGGTGTATCACATTGATTGACTTACGTATACTGAAGAATCCTTGCATTCCTGAGATAAACCCTACTTGATCATGGTGTATGATCCTTTTAATGTGCTGTTGAATTCTGTTTGCTAGTATTTTGTTGAGGATTTTTGCATGTATGTTCATCAGTGATATTGTTGTGTAGTTTTCTTTTTTTGTGACATCTTTGTCTGGTTTTAGTAATAAGGTGATGGTGGCCTCGTAGAATGAGTTTGGGAGTGTTCCTCCCTCTTCTATATTTTGGAAGAGTTTGAGAAGGATAGGTGTTAGTTCTTCTCAAAATATTTGATAGAATTCATCTGTGAAACCATCTGGTCCTGGACTTTTGTTTGTTAGAAGATTTTTAATCACACTCTCAATTTCAGTGTTTGTGATTCGTCTGTTTATATTTTCGATTTCTTCCTGGTTAAGTCTTGGAAGGTTGTGCTAGATGCTGGCTTTTCTGATTAAAGCAACTTTCCTTTCTATTGACACTTGTCTCTCTAATTATTGGGTTTTGAGTGGTGAGCAGCTGAACCTGAGTTCAGTAGCAACATCAGTATGAGAAGGATCTCAGCCTAATACAACTGGGACAGGTGGATGTCTATCCAATTACTAACCACACAGACAACTGAAATTAAAGTAGTTGGCTCTAAAAACATTGCCAGGAGAGTGAAAAGGCAAGTTCACTAATCTTCTACACTAAATCTTAATGCTTTGGAAGGCAACATTTTCGAGGGCAACTATACAGTTTTCAGAGTTGGGCAAACCTGAGTGCCAATCCTCGTTTTTATAACTGTGCAACTTTGAGTCACTTGATCTTTCTCAGCCTCAACTTCCCCCTTTATATAATTGGGAACATACAGCTAATTTCTCCAGTTGAGATAAGGAAAGAAAATAATATGTATGTAGTATTTACCTAGACATAGGATTTTGTCTCTAAACTCTGTTTTTTTGTCCATATGATCTGTCTGAATTCTTGCTTGAACTGAAGAATCATCACCATTTGAGATTATAGTCATCTGAACTTTACATTAACTACATGTAATTTATTTGGAGAATCATGCGTCCTCTAAAGATTTGTAGCTTGCACCATCAGTGAGAGTTGCCAAGACTGCGAGAGATGAAGAGATGTATATATTTCCATGTTCTGGCCCTTGGACCAGCTAATAAGTCCCTGTGGGGGATTCTGAATGGGATTGATTTTCTTTCAACCCTAAAGTTAGAGCTGGGCCTGAACCACAGCTACAGAAATAGGAAAAGTGGGAACACAGGCCAGCAGCCTGGCATGCTGTTCCCAGGTTCTCTTCTCTGGAAGATGGGAGGTGCTGGCATATTGTTTTAAGCCACACCTGTATTGAGAAGGGGAGATATAATTTTCTGATGCTCAAAGAATGTTATTATTCAATTTTTTAAAAAAAATTAAAGTACTCCTAATTTTAAAAAAAAATTTATTGGAGTATAGTTGATTTACAAATGCTGTGTTAGTTTCTGCTGTACAGCAAAGTGATTCAGTTATACACATATCCACTCTTTTTAAGATTCTTTCCCCATATAGGTCATTATAGAGTATTGTGTGGAGTTCCCTGTGCTATACAGTAGGTCCTTATTAGCTATCTATTTTATATATAGTAGTGTGTATATGTCAATCCCAATCTCCCAATTTATCCCTCCCCTCCCCTTTCCCCCCACCCATGGTAACCATAAGTTTGTTTTCTACATCTGTGACTCTATTTCTGTTTTGTAAGTAAGTTTATTTGTATCGTTTTTTAGATTCCACATATAAGCAATATCATATGATATTTATCTTTCTCTGTCTGAATTACTTCACTCAGTATGATCATCTCTAGGTCCATCCATGTTGCTGCAAGTGGCATTATTTCATTCTTTTTTATGGCTGAGTAACATTCCATCGTACATAGGTACCACATCTTTATCCATTCATCTATCGACGGACATTTAGTTTGCTTCCATATCTTAGCTATTGTAAATGGTGCCTCTAAGAACATTGGGGTGCATGTATCTTTTTGTATTAGAGTTTTCTCCAGATATATGCCCAGGACTGGGATTGCTGTATCACATAGTAGCTCTATTTTTAGTTTTTTAAGGAACCTGCATACTGTTCTCCATAATGGTTGTAAAGTACCCCTAATCTTGAAATGATTAATAAATTGGTTTACCATTCAGAAAGTATTATACACACACACACACACACACACACACACACACACACACACACACATATATATAAAATAAGAAATCTCCAGAAATTTTCCTCCATGTTTTCACTGGTTTTAAGCATATAAAGAAAATTCGTAAAAGTGGTTTCATTGTCTCTCTCTACTTCAAACCTATATTGCAGTAATACTTACAATTCACAACTGCAAAATATTGAGTGTACCCCTCTAGAAATGTATGTGAGGAAATGTCAACGTATATGCACACACATACACAGAGGGATATCATTTTAGACATATTATTCTGTCACTTGAGTTTTGCTTAATAATACATGTGAACAAATTAATACATAAAGAACTTTTAATTCTTTTTATTGGCTGCATAGTGTTCATTTTATTAAGATTTATGTTTTCTCAAGTACTAATGAGTTTGAATATATATTTAATATCTTTCTGGCTAGGAAATGAATCTACTGCAGAGTGAGCTTTTCTCTAATACATGCCTACACTCCTGAACTCAGCCAGACATGTAGAAAGCCAGTATCTCTGATCACATGGAACCAGGGGACCAGGCGTGTGCAAGGCCAGGTGTGTGTGTGTGTGTCTGTGTGTGTCTGTGTGTGTGTGTGTGTGTGTGTTGTAATACCTGCTATGGACCAGCAAGGCCATGTGGACACATTCCTGGTGTTTGCTCTGGTATTCATCCCTGCAAAAACACGTATTTGCCTAAATGAAATTAAATTAATCTTAGGTCTTTTTTTCTTTTACTATTTAAGCAACTTTTATTTGAGAATTTCTCAAAATATCTTAATTTAGAGACACTCTAAAGAATGTGAGAAAAGGGTTATTATAAAGTAAGGGCTTAGAGTTTCTTCTTTAGAGAAATTCATTCATAGGAAATCATATCTAGTTCTCAATTCCAAAAAATAGTCCACAACTCAATTGGTATTCAGTCCAGAGTTATTAAACATTTGTGACATACCACAACTAGGCTGGTATTGGTATACAGAAATGAAAGTTTTATTCCCAACTTTCCAGGAGCTCACAGTCCAGAGGAGGAGGAGGTGAAAAGTAAAGACATAAGCATCATACAGTGAACTGAATATTTTAGAACCAGTAAATATTGATTACAGTGGGGACCAAGGGCATGAGAATGTTTGAGGTCTGTCTTCATAAGAGCTATAAAAGCTCTCTGGAAAGAAATTTGCTCTGTGTGTGTGTGCGCATGTGTATGTGCACATGCATTGGTATGTTCTATGTACAACTTTATTGAATTCACTGGTCTACAAAATACATGGCCAACTCCTGCCCAACAATTTTAATACAGTTGCACCACACTGAAAGCCAGAGAATGAAGAGACAGATTACAGACCAGACTGTAACTTAATTGTGGAACAACAGAAAAAAGAGGCAACTAGAGAGAGCTTAAACATGGCGGAAGAGTTAGATGCAGAGATCACCTTCCTCCCCACAAATACATCAGAAATACATCTACAAGTGGAACAACTCCTACAGAACACCTACTGAACGCTGGCAGAAGACCTCAGACCTCCCAAAAGGCAAGACACTCCCCACGTACCTGGGTAGGGCAAAAGAAAAAACAGAGATAAAAGGATAGGGACAGGACCCACACCAGTGGGAGAGAGCTGTGAAGGAGGAAATGTTTCCACACACTAGAAGCCCCTTCGTGGGCGGAGACTGCGGGTGGCAGAGGGGAGAAGCTTCGGAGCCACGGAGAAGAGCTCAGCCACAGGAGATTGGAGGCAAAGTGGAGAGATTCCTGCACAGAGGATCGGTGCTGACCAGCACTAACCAGCCCAAGAGGCTTGTCTGCTCACCCGCTGGGGTGGGCGGAGGCTGAGAGCTGAGGCTCGGGCTTCGGAGGTCAGATCCCAAGGAGAGGACTGGGGTTGGCGGCGTGAACACAGCCTGAAGGGGGCTAGTGGGCCATGGCTAGATGGGTGGGATTCCGGGGAAAAGCTGGAGCTACTGAAGAGGCAAGAGACTTTTCCTTCCCTCTTTGTTTCCTGGTGCACAAGGAGGGGGGATTAAGAGCGCCACTTAAAGGAGCTCCAGAGACGGGTGTGAGCAGCGGTTAACAGCGTGGACCCCAGAGACGGGCATGAGACGCTAAGGCTGCTGCTGCCACCACCAAGGGGCCTGTGTGCAAACACAGGTCACTGTCCACACCTCCCCTCCTGGGAGCCTGTGTAGCAGCCCGCCACTGCCAGGGTCCCGGGATCCAGGGACAACTTACCTGGGAGAACGCACGGCGCGCCTCAGGCTGGTGCAATGTCACACCGGCGTCTGCCGCCACAGGCTCGCCCTGCACTCTGTGCCCCTCCCTTCCCCCCACCGCCCCCCCCCCCCACCCCCGGCCTGAGTGAGCCAGAATCCCCGAATCAGCTGCGCCTTTAACCCCGTCCTGTGTCCTGTCTGAGCAAGGAACAGACGCCCTCAGGCCACCTACATGCAGAGGCGGGGCCAAATCCAAAGTTGAGCCCTGGGAGCTGTGCGAACAAAGAGAAAGGGAAATATCTCCCAGCAGCCTCAGGAGCAGCGTGGATTAAATCTCCACAATCAACTTGATGTACCCTGCATCTGTGGAATACATGAATAGACAACAAATCATCTCAAATTGAGGAGGTGGACATTGGGAGCAAAAAAAAAATATATATATATATATATATATATATTTTTTTTTTTTTACCTTTTTCCCTCTTTTTTGAGTATGTATGTGTGCGCTTTTACGTGTGATTTTGTCTGTACAGCTTTGCTTTTACAATTTGTCCTAGGGTTCTCTCTTTTTTTTTTAATTACTTAAAAAATATTTTTTCTTAATAATTATTTTTTATTTTAATAACTTTATGTTATTTTATTTTATTTTATCTTCTTCTTTCTTTTTTTCCTCCCTTTTATTCTGAGCCGTGTGGAGGACAGGCTCTTGGTGCTCCAGCCAGGTGACAGGGCAGTGCCACGGATGGGGGAGAGCCAAGTTCATGACACTGATCCACAAGGGACCTCCCAGCTCCACATAATATCAAATGGCAAAAATCTCCCAGAGATCCCCATCTCAACAGCAAGACCCAGTTCCACTCAACGACCAGGAAGCTACAGTGTTGGACACCCTACGCCAAACAACTAGCAAGACAGGAACACAACCCCATCCATTAGCACAGAGGCTGCCTAAAATCATAATAAGGCCACAGACACACCAAAACAGACGACCATACGTGGACCTGCCCACCAGAAAGACAAGATCCAGCCTCACTCACCAGAACACAGGCACTAGTCCCCTCCACCAGGAAGCCTACACAACCCACTGAACCAATCTTAGCCCCTGGGAACAGACACCAAAACAACAGGAACTACGAACCTGCAGCCTGCGAAAAGTAGGCCCCAAACACAGTAAGTTAAGCAAAATGAGAAATACACAGAGAAATACACAGCAGAGAAATACACAGCAGATGAAGCAGAGAAATACACAGCAAAAACCCACCAGACCTAACAAATGAAGAGGAAATAGGCAGTCTACCTGAAAAACAATTCAGAATAATAATAGTAAAGATGATCCACAATCTTGGAAATAGAATGGAGAAAATAAAAGACACATTTAACAATGACCTAGAAGAACTAAAGAGCAAACAAACAGCAATGAACAACATAATAAATGAAATTTAAAATTCTCTAGAAGGGATCAATAGCAGAATAACTGAGACAGAAGACGGATAAGTGACTTGGAAGATAAAATAGTGGAAATAACTACTGCAGAGCAGAATAAAGAAAAAAGAATGAAAAGAAATGAGGACAGTCTCAGAAAACTCTGGGACAACATTAAAAGCACCAACATTCAAATTATAGGGATCCCAGAAGAACAAGAGAAAAAAAAAGGGACTGAGAAAATATTTGAAGATATTATAGTTGAAAACTTCCCTAATATGGGAATGGAAATAGTTAATCAAGTCCAGGAAGCACAGAGAGTCCCATACAGGATAAATTCAAGGAGAAGTACGCCAAGACACATATTGATCAAACTGTCAAAAATTAAATACAAAGAAAACATATTAATAGAAGCAAGGGAAAAACAACAAATAACACACAAGGGAATCCCCATAAGGTTAACAACTGATCTTTCAGCAGAAACTCTGCAAGCCAGAAGGGAGTGGCAGGACATATTTAAAATGATGAAGGAGAAAAACCTACAACCAAGATTACTCTACCCTGCAAGGATCTCATTCAGATTTGACGGATAAATTAACACCTTTACATACAAGCAAAAGCTATGAGGATTCAGCACCACAAAACCAGCTTTACAACAAATGCTAAAGGAACTTTTCAAGGCAGAAAACACAAGAGAAGGAAAAGATCTCAATAATAAACCCAAAACAATTAAGAAAATGGTAATAGGAACATACATATCGATAGTTACCTTAAATGTAAATGGAATAAATGCTCCAACCAAAAGACATACACTGGCTGAGTGGATACAAAAACAAGACCCGTATATATTCTGTCTACAAGAGACCCACTTCAGACCTAGGAACACATGCAGACTGAAAGTGAGGGGATGGAAAAAGATATTCCATGCAAATGAAATCAAAAGAAAGCTGGAGTAGCAATTCTCATATCAGACAAAATAGACTTAAAAACAAAGACTATTACAAGAGACGAAGAAGGACACTACATAATGATCAAGGGATCAATCCAAGAAGATGTAACAATTGTAAATATTTATGCACCCAACATAGGAGCACATTAATACATACGGCAAATGCTATCAGCCATAGAAGTGGAAATCGACAATAACACAGTCATAGTAGGGGACTTTAACACCACACTTTCACCAATGGACAGATAATCCAAAATGAAAATAAATAAGGAAACACAAGCTTTAAATAATACATTAAACAAAATGGACTTTATTGATATTTATAGGGCATTCCGTCCAAAAGCAACAGAATACACATTCTTCTCAAGGGCTCATGGAACATTCTCCAGGATAGATCATATCTTGGGTCACAAATCAAGCCTTGGTAAATTTAAGAAAATTGAAATTGGATCAAGTATCTTTTCTGACAACAATGCTAGGAGACTAGATATCAATTACAGGAAAAAATCTGTAAGAAATACAAACACAGGGAGGCTAAACAACACACTACTTAATAACCAAGAGATCACTGAAGAAATTAAAGAGGAAATCAAAAAATACCTAGAAACAAATGACAACGAAAACACGATGACCCAAAACCTATGGAATGCAGCAAAAGCAGTTCTAAGAGGTAAGTTTATAGAGATACAATCCCACTTTAAGAAGCAAGAAACATCTCAAATAAATAACCTAACCTTACACCTCAAGCAATTGGAGAAAGAAGAACAAAAAAACCCCAAAGTTAGCAGGAGGAAAGAAATCATAAAAATCAGATCAGAAATAAATGAAAAAGAAATGAAGGAAATTATAGCAAAGATCAAAAAAACTAAAAGCTGATTCTTTGAGAAGATAAACAAAATTGATAAAGCATTAGCCAGACATATCAAGGAAAAAAGGAAGAAGACTCAAATCAATAGAATTAGAAATGAAAAAGGGGAAGTAACAACTGACACTGCAGTAATACAAAGGATCATGAGAGATTAGTAGAAGCAACTCTATGGCAATAAAATGGACAACCTGGAAGAAATGGACAAATTTTTAGAAATGGACAACTTCTGAGACTGAACCAGAAAGAAATAGAAAATATGAACAGACCAATCACAAGCACTGAAATTTAAACTGTGATTAAGAATCTTCCAACAGGGCTTCCCTGGTGGCGCAGTGGTTGGGAGTCCGCCTGCTGATGCAGGGGACGCGGGTTCGTGCCCCGGTCTGGGAGGATCCCGTGTGCCGCGGAGCAGCTGGGCCCGTGAGCCATGGCCGCTGAGCCTGCGCGTCCGGAGCCTGTGCTCTGCAGCGGGAGAGGCCACAGCAGTGAGAGGCCCGCTTACCGCAAAATTAAAAAAAAAAAAAAAAAAGAATCTTCCAACAAACAAAAGCCCAGGACCAGATGGCTTCACAGGCGATTTCTATCAAATATTTAGAGAAGAGTTAACACCTATCCTTCTCAAACTCTTCCAAAATATAGCAGAGGGAGGAACACTCCCAAATTCATTCTACAAGGCCACCATCACTCTGATACCAAAACCAGACAAAGATGTCACAAAGAAAGAAAACTACAGGCCAATATCAGTGATGAACATACATGCAAAAATCCTCAACAAAATACTGGCATACAGAATCCAACGGCATATTAAAAGAATCATACACTGTGATCAACTGCGGTTTATCCCTGGAATGCAAGCATTCTTCAATATACACAAATCAATCAACATGATACACCATATTAACAAATTGAAGGAGAAAAACCATATGATCATCTCAGTAGATGCAGAGAAAGCTTTCGGCAAAATTCAACACCATTTATGGTAAAAACCCTCCAGAAAGTAGGTGTAGAGGGAACTTTCCTCAACATAATAAAGGCCATATATGAAAAACCCACAGCCAACATCGTCCTCAATGGTGAAAAACTGAAAGCATTTCCACTAAGATAAGGAACAAGACAAAGCTGCCCAGTCTCATGACCATTATTCAACATAGTTTTGGAAGTTTTAGCCACAGCAATCAGAGAAAAAAGGAAATAAAAGGAATCCAAATCGGAAAAGAAGAAGTAAAGCTGTCACTCTTTGCAGATGACATGATACTATACATAGAGAATTCTAAAGATGCTACCAGAAATCTACTAGAGCTAATCAATGAATTTGGTAAAGTAGCAGGATACAAAATTAATGCACAGAAAGCTCTGGCATTCCTATACACTAATGATGAAAAATCTGAAAGTGAAATCAAGAAAACACTCCCATTTACCATTGTAACAAAAAGAATAAAATATCTAGTAATAAACCTACCTAAGGAGACAAAAGACCTATATGCAGGAAATTATAAGACACTGATGAAAGAAATTAAAGATGATACACATAGATGGAGAGATATACCATGTTCTTCGATTGGAAGAATCAACACTGTGAAAATCACTCTACTAACTAAAGCAATCTACAGATTCAGTGCAATACCTATCAAACTACCACTGGCATTTTTTACAGAACTAGAACAAAAAATTTCACAATTTGTATGGAAACACAAAGACCCCGAATGTCCAAAGCAATCTTGAGAAAGATAAATGGAGCTGGAGGAATCAGACTCCCTGACTTCAGACTATACTACAAAGCTACAGTAATCAAGACAGTATGGTACTGGCACAGAGACAGAAATATTGAACAATTGAACAGGATATAGAAAGCCCAGAAATAAACCCATGCACATATGGTCACCTTATCTTTGATAAGGGAGGCAAGAATATACAGTCGAGAAAAGACAACCTCTTCAATAAGCGGTGCTGGGAAAACTGGACAGCTACATGTAAAAGAATGAAATTAGAACACTCCCTAACACCATAAACACAAATAAACTCAAAATGAATTAAAGACCTAAATGTAAGGCCAGACACCATCAAACTCTTAGAGGAAACATAGGCGGAACACTCTGTGACATGAATCACAGCAAGATCCTTTTTGACCCACCTCCTAGAGAAATGGAAATAGAAACAAAAATAAACAAATGGGACCAAATGAAACTTAAAAGTTTGCACAGCAAAGGAAACCATAAATAAGATGAAAAGACAACCCTCAAAATGGGAGAAAATATTTGCAAATGAAGCAGCTGACAAAGGATTAATCTCCAAAATTTACAAGCAGCTCATGAAGCTCAATGTTAAAAAAACAAACAACCCAATCCAAAAATGGGCAGAAGACTTAAATAGAAATAGAAGAATATACGGATTGCTAACAGACACATGAAAGAATGATCAACATCATTAATCATTAGAGAAATGCAAATCAAAACTACAATGAGGTATCACCTCACACCAGTCAGAATGGCCATTATCAAAAAATCTGCAAACAATAAATGCTGGAGAGGGTGTGGAAAAAAGGAGACCCTGTTTAACTGTTGGTTGGTATGAAAATTGATAAAGCCACTATGGAGAACAGTATGGAGGTTCCTTGAAAAACTAAAAGTAGAACTTATATATGACTCAGCAATCCCATTACTGGGCATATATTCTCAGAAAACCATAATTCAAGAAGAATAATGTACCAAAATGTTCATTCCAGCTCTATTTACAATAGCCAGGACATGGAAGCAACCTAAGTGTCCATCAACAGATGAACGGATAAAGAAGATGTGGCACATATATACAATGGTGTATTACTCAGTCATAAAAAGGAACGAAACTGAGTTATTTGTAGTGAGGTGGATGGACTTAGAGACTGTCATACAGAGTGAAGTAAGTCAGAAAGAGAAAAACAAATACCGTATGCTAACACATATATATGGAATAAAAAAACCCAAAATGGTCATGAAGAACCTAGGGACATGATGGGAATAAGGATGCAGATCTACTAGAGAAAGGACTTGAGGATATGGGGAGGGGGAAGGGTAAGCTGGGACAAAGTGTGAGAGTGGCATGGACATATATACACTACCAAAAGTAAAATAGGTAGCTAGTGGGAAGCAGCCGCATAGCACAGGGAGATCAGCTCGGTGCTTTGTGACTGCCTAGAGGGGTGGGATAGGGAGGATCGGAGGGAGGGAGATGCAAGAGAGAAGAGATATGGGGACATATGTATATGTATAACTGATTCACTTTTTTATAAAGGAGAAACTAATACACCATTGTAAAGCAATTAAACTCCAATAAAGATGTTAAAAAAAAAGAGAAGGAACTAATAAAGGCTGATGTTTCACATTTGCAAATGAGTTGATGCAACTTGAAGAAAAATTCACGCTCTTTCAGATGTCAGTGCTCACAGAGCTGAAGGTGCAAGAAACAGTACGGTGGGGTTAGGAGCAAAGCAAGAAAGCAGACACTAGGACAGAATGAATCATCAAAGCCGATAACACTTGAAGCCCTTACTTTCAATTCCAATGATTCCTGGCATGGTTGAAAATAGTTGACATAATTTTCCTCTATTAATTTGTGTTTTCATGCTGCCTTTGCTCTTTCAGTCACAGAGAGCATAGCTACAAATATAAAAGGGAAAAATATCTTTTTGCAGCATTTTGCAAAAACTAAGACATGAAAAAGGCTGAAAATTTTGCAAAACTTTGTCCTTGATCAGTTTTGCAAACACAGGGGTTCAACATAATTTGAGTAAACAAAGGGGAACATTTTTTGCTAACCTTTCTAATTCCCCCATTATTTCTTCTGGTCACATCCTGGCCCTTGTATTCCTGAAAATTTTCCCTGGAACCCACTGTTTTTTGTTGCTACTGATCTATTCCTCTGGTTTATAAACTTCTTAAAGGAGCTTCGTACCCTCTGAAGGACTGCCCAATGCCTCTCAGGGGAAAGATGTAGACCAAATTGACTCCTGCAGATGGTTTGCACAGAAAAGTAATGTTTGGAGAAGTAGATTGGGGTCTTAGTATGGGGGCCTCAAATGTTTGGCTGTGAAGTTTGGAGCTTATTAAATAGGCGCTGGAGATCCACATGAAAAACATGATCATTTGCTGAGATTACTGATGCCAATCCAGAGGGTGGATGGTGGAAAGGGGTAGGAAGAGATACTAAAGGCAGAAAGAGCACTACAGAAATATAACTGTGAAGTGTAAACTCATATTTGAACTAATATAGTAGAAATGGACGTTTAGGAGCATATATAGTTTCATCCTTCATTCAATCACCGAATTTATGTTGGACATTGTTTTGGATGCTTTGTGAAGATCCAAAGATATCTCAGGCATCTTTAACTGTCTCACATCTACTTCTATTGTTTGTAAAATTTATTTCAAGCTTGATCTGCTGGAAAAAGTCATCTCTGACACCATACCTCTTTGACATTGGTGCCCAGGTCCATGGTTTCCAAGGTTAAGTTCTCTTCACACTGTTGTAATTACCTTTTACATGCACATCATTCACTTTATACTGTGAGGCCCTTGAAGGCAGGAACTATGTCTCATTCATCTTGGTGATGCCCAGAAAGCAATGTAGGGCCTGCAACAGGGGAGGTATCAACATTGACCTAAGGAATAATGGCCTCAATATAAAGGGAAGCATGATTTTAGTACACAGTATTGTCACTGACTTCGGATTTTCCAGGAAGAAATTGAGTTCTTTTAATCACATTGTTACCAAATGCAGGTTTGGCTGCTTGCTGGTCAAAGCCAATAATTCAAGAGGCAAGTGTCAGTAGAAAGGAAAGCTGCTTTAATCAGAAAACCTGGCAATTTGGGGACAAGTTGGACTCGTGTCCAGAGACCAGTTCCAAAGATTCTGCTCAGCCATGACCGTTTTTGAAGGGAAAAATGGCGGGAGGGGAGAAGAATCTCAGTGAATCATCAAGGCAGGAAGTTGGGTTCTGCATCCTTCTCCACTGTGTGCAGAATGGCTGACTCTCTCCTCAGATGTTATCTTACCTGAGTGACCCGCCTGAAGGATTGCTAAGGGGACTCTTGGGAGTAGAGAGCTACTTACTGTTGCATATTTTTATCTAGGAAAAGAATCAACAGGTTCCTTGGGTTCTTTCAAGGTTAGAGGGGAACAGAAATGGGCAAACAGGAAAGGGGCAAAAGAGCTGATTTTAACATGTTGTGTGTGAGGCGATACAAGTTGTCTAGAAGAGATACAGAGACAGATGAAAAGGGAGAGGCACAGTGCAGTAAAGGAAGGATGGCTATACTCAGATTTGAAAAAGGAAGATTAAATACTAGGTCTGAATAGAGAAGAAAGCCATAAATGAGGGAATGAAAGAATAACATCCAAAATCAAGGAGCTTGAAAATATGTAGAAAGTGGAATATAAGTTGGGCTGTACCATTCAGTTTGAAGACTAAAAACAATCTGACGGTTCTGGAAACCAATTTTTATGTAGTGTTCGCACTATAACATAGGGCAACCAGGGCATGGGAGATCAAATAGAGCAATGCAGAAAGAAGCTAGAGAGGCGAATTTGCTCTCCAGTGAATGGTCCTGGATGGATTTATAGGTGCCATTTGTTTACTCATTTATTCATGCAACATTGCTGAGTGACTATCAAAGTGTTGAGAAACCGAGCATGTCCTCAATAAATGTTTGCTAAACAAATGCTAGACACTTTGAGGCTTTCTAAACTAAGACAGGTGTTCTACAACTCTAATACTGAGTTGGAATAGGAGCATTTAGAGGGACAGAGAGGACTCGATAGAACCCCATTGGAAAAGGCATCCATTCATTTTTTCCTGGACAGGTGGATAGGCAGACAGAAAAGAGGAATCATGGGAGAGGAATCTAGAAGTTGGGAAAAGCAGGAATAGGCATTTATATTAGAAATCAGTAGACACATTAGGAGCCCCTTTTGGTAGAAGTATAGGACTTGTGTGTAGCTACTGTCAAAATGAAGACTCTGTTGGTGAGATGTTCATACCGCATATAAAGATAAAGGTAGATGTCATCCAAAATTGTATACATGTATGTAAGTATGACGTCTCAGTTCCTGTTGATGAGACCACACATGAAGTTTTTTCTAAAAATATCCTAGAGAATTCTCTCTGTTTCCATTGCTCATCATCTTCTTTTAATACAAGACATCTATTTTTTTTTTCACAAAGACCATGATAACAAACCACCAGATAATAAAGCTGGGAAGAGCCCTGGACCAGCAACCAATCAGGAGCCAGCCAGGTTTCATGGTCTGCTTAATAATCTGACTTTGGGCAATTTGCTTCCATTTTGAGTCTCAGTTTCTCTGTATGTTCAAACCAATGTTGAGCTCACTGGTATCTCAAATTCTTTCTGACCTTGAGAGCTTTAGGGTTGTTTCTATCTTCTGTTTACATTAACGTAATGTAATTAATGTAATTACATTACATTACATTAAGTCAAAACACAGTGAAAGAGAGAGCATATGACCTTCCCAGGACAATAGCTTTTGATGATTTCAATTACTACATAGCAGGGTGTTTTAAAACCTGAAATAAACCATCAACATTGCTGTAGACTGAGCAATGAAATAGTAACAAGCTCCCTAACACAGAACTGGGGTAGGAGTTCCTTTCCTTGGGAAAATTAAATCAACTCAAGTCATCAGACATTTCATTTCCATTTTAAAGTGAGAAAATACACAAGCGATCATCTAAAAAATATAATTACAGGAGGAAATGAATAAAGTAGGGTTTGTGTGCATGTTTTAAATTATTCTTTTCAGAATAAATGTTTTTGCAGAATATGTTTCTCCACCGTTGCAGAGCCTTTCCTCAAATGTATTCAAATGTAAGTGAAAATAAATAAATAAAGATACAATTCTCAGTGCAAAGTAATTGACAATCAGAGGGAAAGACAGATCTCAGTCATTATGTCCGTACAATGGGTTTGATGGTCAGAGAAAGGAGACATCTTCAGTCGTACTGCTATTAATTGTTATTTTAACTGAAATCATAGGCTAGCTATTTTTTTTAACCATGGATTTTTCTTGAAAATTCAGGCTTTCCAGCTTGTTCTACAATTACTATTCAGAAATTGCATGAAGTTCTCATTAATGATGCTGACCATCTGGGAAGTAAGTCTGTAGGTGCATTTCTACTGGTGGGGCAGAAGCAAGGCTCACCTAACATCTCTGCTTCGATGTGTGGGCAAGCATGTAGCAGGTGAGGACTGCAGTGGGTACCATCCCATCGGGCTGTGAACAAGCAGGCTGCACATCCATAACTCAGCTTGTGTTGAGGACCTTTTCTCAGCACAATGTATGCAAAACAAAAGCAATGGAATCAGTGCAGCACCCTGTGTGTTCCCGTACCTCCCCACCATGTGAGTAAGGAAAAGAGGAAGAAAATGGTAATGTTAAGGGCATGACAAATTATTTAGCAGAAATCTGTTCCCTTCTCCCTTGAACATTGACAGTAAAACCTATAGCATTCCATCTCAAAAATGTGGGGAACTTCTGTAAGATTTACCCTGAGGTTTGTGTTTGCCCCACAGAGAGAGGAGATTGGTGGGGGGAGGGGGAAGGGTAGGCTGGAGGGATGACCAGGTGAAGGACGTTGGCATTTTCCTCAGGCATTACAAGCTAGCAGTGTGATTCTGCAAGACAGCCTTAGTAATGTCAATTTCTTGCATGTTTCTGGGATATTTTAAGGCAGACAGCCATGAAGCTATTTAAAACATGAAGATTACGCAGTTTACGTGAAATTTCTCTTCGGGTATAAATCTACCAATTGTGGAAAAGTTTAACACAAGATATGTGCATCCAGATATTCAAACAACAAAGATTCATTCATTCACTCCTTCATTCTACAAGTATTTATTGACTACCTGGTACAACAGAGACATCAACTCATAAAGTTCTGCTTTCATGAAGTTTATATTCTAGTATATACTAATCATTTTAGCATTTTCTAATTTTAATATTTTATATGGAGTTGTATACCTAATAAACACACACACATACACACAGTATTTTCATCAGATAGGATACTTCATAGAAAGAAATGAAAGAAAAGCAAGCAATAACAGAAATTGACTACAGTTTGTTTAATCTACAAACAAGTTACTGAAACTGTAGAAATTGCTAGCTAACCAGGCTTAGATGCAAGGCAGGAAAAGGGAACCATGGCCAATAGACACCACAGAACCAGCATGGTGGGGACATGGCCAATGCTACAGCTGAGCAAAGGCTGTCAGAGCTCCCAGTCCTGGAGACTGCAATAAACCCTATATGGAGTGATGACAGCTTGGTCCATGGTGGTGAAAAGTGGTAAGAGACTGGATATATTTTGAAGGTAGAGCTGAGAGGACTTGCAGATGGATCAGAGGTGGAGTATGACAGAAAGACTCAAGGGTGATTCCAAAGTTTTTGACTTGAGACTGGAAATGTTCATTGCCAACAATTCAAGTGATTAATATCGTCAGCCATGACATTAAGGAAATCTGGTTCTCATTGGTGGTGATAGTGTCTTCTTTTCCGCTGATCTTCGATGCTGAGAAATCTTTATCAAAACAGTGCAATACCAGAATAAAATGATAATTTAGGTTTTCATATTGTTCTATTTAAACAAAACCTTTGTATCATATCAGCTGAAATGATGTCCACATTGACTTTTGTTGTACTTTGATTTTAAAAGAAGGATCCTAGAAATAAATAATTTATGGCAACTGTATTACAGAGTTAATTCTAACCAATAGCATGTCATTTAAAATATGAATACGCAAATAGTTCAATTTTATTTTTTTATTTAACTTTTTGGAAGTAATAGCTGACAATTGTCCTTGATCAGGTCAAATGTTATACTTAAATGCCTGACAGTTTTTAAGTCTTTAATGGAAATTAATGGAAACAACTTCCTGAAGTGTACTATTTACTTTTATCTTCCTACTGTGTTTTTAATAAGAATCAGGGCTTAAAAGTAGCTTCCAAAATTCTCTCTGGCTAGAGTTGTCTATTCTTTCCCAAATAAATTCATAGTAGGCACTTACCCCTCTGATATCATCCCCCAAATATCAAATCCCTATGCACCAATACCCTTTTCCATTATTTCACTATCTATACACCACCCTATCTTTCAAGGGTCAACATAATTCCCACTTCCTACAATCAATAACCCTGCCTTCAGCCCACACTGACCTCATATACTTCAATGTGATATTTCATATGTAAATTACTATTTTTCACATAATATTTGAAAAATATGATTTGTAAGCAACCATTCTAAGAAAACAAGGATTTAGTTTTTGCATATCATTTTTCTTTGTGTGTCCCTTCTTTGCAGTGATTCTTTAAATTAGCATCCCAGACTGGAAACATGACAAGCTCATGATTCTAGTGGGCCCTCGTTAGTCTCTTATTGGAATATTCTGAGCCACTAGACCATCTGAATGCCTGCTCCTGGTGTGTGGAGAAAAGGTGGGACTAGGAGTCAAGGTGTGAGAGTTGGGTGCACAGCCTGCAAGCCCATTGTTTGATGTGGTCGTTGTATGCTATGGGAAGGAGTTGGGTTGGAGGCTTGAGCTGTTTTGCTGGTGTCCATGGCATCGGTTTCTGCATGAAACTAACAATAAGGGGCTGAGGTGTGCACAGGGAGATGTTGGATGTTCTTTGCTAATGGACTGTCATGAAGAGGACAATAAATACAAATGTTTGTACCCCAAGAGATAGACAGTGCTACTGCAGAGAGGGAGAAGAGTTTGCCAGCACCACGGGACAGGAGGTAAGAATCTCTCTATCCTCTCTGCAGCCTATGTTCCACACCAGGATGCTAAGAGATGAAGAAAAGGAGGAGGGGTGTGGAAAAGCAGAACCTCCTCCCTCCATGCCAAGCAGCTAGAGTTACAGGCTTGGTATATCTAGGGATTTTGAAAGAGAAGTGAGATGGAAGTTTGTAAGTGAACAACAGTGAGCCTTAAGATGTAACAACTCTGTTAATAATTGAAAAAAGTCATAACTGTGTGAACTCAGGATGAAGTTCGTTAGGGGACCCTGCTACTCATGATGACAGAAGACTGACATAAAGCAGTTGGTGGTATACATTGGGACAAATAAAAACATGTCATGCTTAGAGCCCATGACTCTGAGTTTCCACACTAAATTGGCATTAGTTTCCTTCTTCAGAAAAGGAAATAATATTACCAGCTTGCATTGCTGCCAAAAAGTACTAAGAGCCAGAGGTTATTAATAGGTATCAGAAAATGCTGACCCCCCCCCGCCCCCCGCCATAGCTGGCAGCTGTAAGGACACACATGGTGAGCAATGAAGTAGGATTTTCTCTCTCATACTAAGTGAAGTAAGTCAGACAGAGAAAGACAAATATCATATGATATCACTTATATGTGGAATCTAAAAAAAGGTACAAATGAACTTATCTACAAAGCAGAAATAGAGTCACAGATGTAGAAAACAAACTTATGGTTACCAGGAGGTAAGGGGGAGAGGGATAAATTGGGAGATTGGGATTGACATATACACACTATTATATATAAAATAGATAACTAACTGTGTGTGTATATAGCACAGGGAACTCTACTCCATACACTTGGAAAAGAATCTGAAAAAGAATGGATATATGTATATGTATAACTGATTCACTTTGCTGTGCAACTGAAACTAACAACATTGTCAATCAACTATACTCCAATTAAAAAATAAATAAAAAAACCTATGGCTTTTCTTCAATCACTATACAGGTTTTCTGAATCTCAGATGGCCTTGAGCTCAGCGTCATTCAGTTCTATTCAGCAAGGCATGTCTCCCATGCCTGCTCATTGGCATTAGTTAACTAGTCACAAATGATTTTTCTAGATGTTTATAGGTACCAAATCCTCTCCTAAACATTATTGAAAAAAGATTATATTCTCAACACTAAATGAAATTTTGCTTGCTACTTCTTATCCACTATTGATTATGTTTGGAAGCTCTCCGTATAGTTTCTAAACATGTTAACATAAGGGATAACACCAGTATTCTAGCAATATTAATGGAATGAAGAACAAGGACATTCATTCTTTTCATAAGTAAATTAAAAGAAAACCATAAGAAAAACATTGATCTTTATAATTTTTCAGATTTAAGAATGGCCACCATCTGGTTATTTTAATCTAAGTGGCTTTTCTATCTCTCTTTCTCTCTTGTTAAGTAGTTATTTTTTAGGAATGAACATCAGGATGCACCAAGTAATTTATCATCTAATCATTCATTTATGGCTGAAACTATACATAAAAATGATTGGATATAGGAACTCTGAGTATATACTTTGATTATTGTTTATTCAACTTGGCCTGCTGAAAAGAAAATTTATTTTCTGCCTGCATTTATTTTGCCCTACTCTTTTAGTTAAAATCTTATAAATGAAAAAAAGGTATTTAATGGTGATAAAATGTGGTTCCTTTAGCACAAGGGACATTTCTCATATAAATCAATAGAAGGAAATCTAATCAACATTTACAAACAACATTGTTCTGGCTGATTCTCTGAGATTATTTCACCCACAGGGATAGCAAATAAATTGCTTTTTGTCTTCTACCTGATATTAGACTAATACTTGTCTCAGTCTGGAATAAGGTAGATAAGACAAGCTTAAGATGTTTTCAGAGGCAACATGGCAGGCGAAAAATTGCAGTCTTTGGTGTTGGCCAAATCTGCATTTAATTTCATATTTTATCACTTCATAGTTGAAAGTTTTTCTGGGACATATTACTGGGCCTTTCTGAGTCTCAGTTTCCTGCTGTTCAAATGGGGTTAATAATGATTACTCTTCAATAGAGATTGGCCTCTAAGTAACTAGCTTAGGACATTTGTGCGGTATGGAATCATTTGGGACACACTTTCAAATACATTATTGAATACACACGTTGGATATATTGTATTTTGTGTTCACCATTTTGAAGGAGCTGATTTGACGGGAGATGTTTCAATGCAGCTGAAATAAACCAGCCATTAATCATTAACCATGATGGATGAGGAAACTAAAATTTAGAGAAGTAACTGACTTGCTCAAGTCAATACTAGCAGGACAAAAGTGAGGCCTGACTCTTGGTCTCATAGGCTAATATTTTCTTTATCCTGACCTTAGTCTTGTTTAATGCAGGTTATGTTAAAAATAATACAGAATTTAGGGAATATTAACTCTTGGTCACAGTTGGATGTTTGATTATGTGGACCAGCTCTTTGCATTGGATAAAGCTAACAATTCTCTTTCCAAAAGACAGTATTGAAAAACAGATTCAGGAAACTAAGTTATGTGAATAGAAGGTGGTTTATGATTATACTCACAATCTATGTATTATATGTAATATACTTTATATTTTATTTAATCTGTAAGTAACACATATTAAGCAAAGATAGTAATTAAATTGATTTATAGTTATTTCTTCTTGCAAGTCCTTTTTCCTAAATGTAAAAGAGAAGTTTTGGATATTTGGTCTCTAAGTTTGTACTTAAGCTTGTCCCTCTTTGTTAAAATATTTTGGGGAGGGGGAATCTATTATTGACTGTCCAATCATGCCCCTTTCTTAAAAGTTTCTTCCTCCTTGTATATTCTTGGAGGCTTCCTAGATCTGTACCATATAAACCCAATCCTTGGGTCATGACTGCTTGCCCCAGGATGGGAACCTCACAGAGAGTGGAAATAATGCACAGCAGGCACTGAGCCTTTTAGACAATCTCTCTTAGGCAAGTGGGTTGGATATATTCATTGGGTTGCAACATCATACAGAAATAAATGAGTATAGTTGATAGAAACATGAGTGAAAGCTGCAAATGCAGGTAGGTTACAGGAGAGTGGCTTAGAGACTCAGGAAAAGTCATTCTGAGGAACTGAGATTGAGCAGATTTGACAAGACATGTGCAGGTCAAGAGGAACCTTGTACCTCCACAGAGAAAAGAGAAATGGGGAAGGAGAGAGCCAGGAAGCTTCAGTTCTCACTAGACACAGCTGAAATTTCTGCCCCATATTATCTTGATATTTCAGTAAATCTCTCCAACGAATCCTCATTTTGGGGTCAATTTGAATTGGTTTATGTCTTTGCAACTAAAGGATCATGATGCGAAGACAGTCTTTTGGTCGCCAATTAACCTTATGGCTGTCTTTTAAATTCAGTGATGGAAAGAAAAGATGCTACCTACTTGTAGAAGTTCCTCCCTTTTTGTCACTGAACATTGAACTGAGTAGATTCCCAATAAATATTTGATTTGAATACTCAGCATTGTGGAGAAATATGTTCTGAAATGATTTAGACTACACTTCTTATTTTTTTTATTTTTATTTTTTTTGCGGTACACGGACCTCTCACTGTTGTGGCCTCTCCCGTTGCAGAGCACAGGCTCCGGACGCGCAGGCCCAGCGGCCATGGCTCACGGGCCCAGCTGCTCCGCGGCATGTGGGATCTTCCCGGACCGGGGCACGAACCCGTGTCGCCTGCATTGGCAGGCGGACTCTCAACCAGTGCACCACCAGGGAAGCCCTAGACTATACTTCTTATTTATTTATTTTTTTTACGGATATTATTTTTTTAACATCTTTATTGGAGTATAATTGCTTTACAATGGTGTTAGTTTCTGCTGTATCAAAAAGTGAATCAGCTATACTTATACATATATCCCCATATCCCCTTCCTCTTGCGTCTCCCTCCCACCCTCCCTATCCCACCCCTCTAGGTGGTCACAAAGCACGGAGCTGATCTCCCTGTGCCATGTGGCTGCTTCCCACTAGCTATCTATTTTACATCTGGTACACTACCAAATGTAAAGTAGACTACATTTCTATGTAGCAGCCATCCTCCTAAGTCAATTTCTTTGCAACACACAACTGAGGGGATTTTTCTATTACATCAGTTGGTAAGAGTCATTATCACGGTTAGGAAAGAAAAGGTACAGTGAGAAGAGGATGAATTTTATTTTTTAAACAAACTTCAAGGAAATTGAGTTTTCTGTTCAGTACAGGATCGATCAATTATAACCTAAAAAGCTGAGAAAGTGTCATTTATTAAGAAAAGTTAAAAAATCTATTTTTTTTTCATCTGAAAAATGTCTGGTAGATACTAAAACACTTGGTTGAAAACTGAAATCTCCAGTGACACATCTGGATGTTTGCTCCATATGATGTCAAGCATGAGGATAATTAAAAATATAGAGCTAAATTACTTAAATGCTAAGCTTTCATCCAGATGTTTTATGCTGTATTAGACAAAAATAAAATCTTTATGTCAGACATTAAAGTAATCAGGAATATCTAAATGTCACTGTGAATAAAATAACATTTCTAACATGTTTCATTGGAGAGAAAGTATTAACCAATGATTAGAGACAACCCAAGAAGTTTGTTAGTTAAAAGTCTTTTTCATCAGATCAGTAGTGACTAGTAAAATGTGACAATATAGAATGAATATTCCTGGATGAAAATTGTCCAGACTGACTGACAAATAAACGAGTGTCTTTTGATTTCCAAACTTATGTTTTTGTGCATGTTTAGTTTTTATGCAAAGAAGTATCCATGAACTAAAGTTTTTGGCTATTTATTAAAGAACATAGGAGTTTATTTTATTTTTTTATTATTTTTTTATTGGGGTATAGTTGTTTTACACTGCTGTGTAAGTTTCTGCTGTATGGCAAAGTGAATCAGCCATGTGTATACATATGTCCCCTCTTTTTCGGATGTAAAAACACAGGAGCTTATTTTTGCAAATGCATTAGAGAAATGGGGCAAACTTTTGAATTGCAGTTCCTTGGCAATGTTTATTTGTGAGGAATAAAGTCCAAGTAGATACAACTTGCAGCTCTAATTCAGCATCAAGAAGTACCAGATGATATAGCCAGGGTTGGTGCACAAGTTATATCCTATGGGAAAGTGAAACCCAGAGAGCTGAGGATATGGGAAGGCACTTGGCTGACACAGCAGGCTCAGACAAACAAAGTGTTAAATCCAGGCAGGGGAGTAATTCAGAGAAAGAAAGACTGTACCTTTGGGCAGTGCAGGCAGGAAGCAAGGTTTACCATCTAGGGAATCAGAGGAGGTTAAAGTGCCACTAAGTCACGCTAGTGAACAGAATCAAATACTGCTCATGGGCAAATAAGTAAACAAATAAACCCTCTGTGTACCCTGATCAGTTTTTTTTAAATTGGCTTTATTTATTTAGGCCGAATTAAAATGTCTCCCAACCAAACGTCTCCATCAAAATGTTGGTAACAAATTATAATACATCCATGTGAAATGTTTACCCGCATGAAGAATAAGTACTTTAAGTCCCATTTACAAAAAAGGAAACAGGCTAAGAGAAGTCCAGTGACACATTCAAGGAGACACTCAGTTATGAAGTAGCAGGATGTGGACACAAATCCAAGTCTAACTCTAAAGGCCAAGTTTGCTTTTCATTTATCATGCCACCTTTGAAAACATCAAAGCATCAGTTGCCTTTTTCTGCACTAAGATGAGAATTGCTACAATTTATGGATTAATGTGCATATACAGACTACAGATGTGCATCCCAAATGGACTTGAGAAACAACTCTGATTAAGGAAAAGATTGAAAATGTCCTACAAACTACTGTATGTATGAAACATGGAAAGTGTAGAATAATGGAAAGATTGTAGACTTTATGGTCAGAGAGGTAAAGTTTTGAGTTTCCGTTTTACCATTCGAATTTTAGGCAGATAACATAAATACTGACTTATAAAATGAAGGTGACACTAAAGCTATGTTTTCTCTAGATTGTCATCCAGTTAAAATAGCTTCTCAAACATTTAACTTCATAAACCTACTTCAGTGTTTGGTGCACAGAACTCAATAAATATGGAATGAAACCACTTGAGGAAGTTACTTTTATATCTATGGGTACATGTATCTGTGTCCTTAACAGTCTTTACCAATATTTCTCTCAAAGTCAAGGTCAGGATCATGTGTGGTATATTAGGGTCCACATATATCTTCTTATTCAGGAAATCATTTCAGGCTTAGGTCAAGCGTTAAGCATCTTGCCAGACAAGGCATGGTTTTGCCCATGCTAGACTCTCCACCCTAGTTCATAAATCTTTGGGAAGTGTTCAGTCAGGGGCCTTAGGTGTCAGGAGCCAGCGCATGTAGCTAGATCAAGAGCATATAAAGAGCTTAAATTATGTCTACTTGGGTCAGATTCAAAACAGCATAACCCAGATGACTTCTGGTACCTCTCAGCCCTTCAGAGCAATATTAAAATATTTTAACATTCAGTAGTCAGTGGTATTTCCCCATGTTTTGTTTTCTTGTTTGATGGTTTTTAATAGCAACCAAAGTATGTGTGGGAGGTGGAGTGAGGAGCGAATTGTGTTTTTATGGTGAGTGTTGGATTGTAATCTGGCTTCTGCAAAGTTTAATTTATTAATTGATGTTATTCCCTTCTTTTTGTGATGTTTTGAGTTTTGTGCTAGTAAACCCAGATGTAAAATTCAGCCTGTTTAATAATATGGGCAAAAGGTTCCCATTCACAGGCATTTGTATTTTGCCACTCTTACTAGAAACATGGTTAAGAGGAGAGAGTGGAAGTGGTGTTCTCATAGAACATAACCAAAATCCACTAAATGGTTGATAGACCCTGTTCTTTAGAGTCCTTTGACCATCCCACTGGGGAAAATTTTGCATGCCATTTTATCCACAGCTTCAGAACATGTCCTGGATTCTGTTTTCTCCCTTTTTCCTTCTCCATCCCTCCTTCTTTTCTCTTTTTTTCTCTTCTCATTTTCTCATGGAGTACTATTTATCCATCTTTTGTCTTCCCTTCACTGTTGTTTCAAAGATTTTAACTTCTACTGCAAAGTGATAATCAATTATTTTCTTAAAGAAAGATCTTCCAAAATAGATTTTTGGTAAAGCTATCATTTCATTATTTTGTCTCTGCTTCAATGTAAATGATCTCTTCCTGATATTCACCTAGGTACTTTTTCAAATATTTAATACACCCGACCAGTGGCTTTTAGATTATTATTTTTTTAAAGATTTTTTTGATGTGGACCTTTTTTAAAAGTCTTTATTGAATTTGTTACAATATTGCTTCTGTTTTATGTTTTGGTTTTTTGGCCGTGAGGCATGTGGGACCTTAGCTCCCCAACCAGGGATTGAACCCACACCTCTGCATTGGAAGGCAAAGTCTTAACTGCTGGACTGCAGTGGAAGTCCCTAGATTATTTTAAGTTAAGTGGTTTAATATATGTCGACACAATCACAATACTTAATAACACCTAGACCAGATGGTTTCGGTAAAGGCAGTACAGTGATTTGTGTAATTCCATTATAATCCTATTCTTTTTCTTCTAATGGTTAAACATTCTCAGCAAAAAGTTATCTATGGATAGGCATGCTGCTTTTTTAAAATTCTCATTTGAAGTAAAAGTGTGAAAGTCCCAGCTAAATTCAGTAATTGGCTGTCATACACTGTTTAGAATGCTGCTTTGAAGAGATCTACTTCTTTCTCTCCTGTTCTCTGTTTGCACCACAAAATATTCAAAATGGACAGATCAAAGTGGAATATTTATTTTTATTGCTTCTCTCTCATTTCTGATACTTATTCTAATGTTTCTTGGAGTAAGGACCAAAGATTTGGGTCAAAACAGAATTTGAACAGAGATGGATTGGGTCTGTTAGTTGCCCAGGAGATGGAAGTAGAGGAGAATCAGAGCTGGAATACTTGTAAGTACTTGCAAAACCTGTAATACTGTCTTTATATAGATGAAAGCAGGAATTTATCATCTGAGAGAAGGAAGTACTAGGTCTAGGAAGGGAAAAGGAGAGAAAGAGAGTCTCCTGATTTTGTTTCCTGAGTGCCTAGTGAAGTTGATCACATGCCTGCCGTCAAAATGGGATTCCACGTCTGAGAGATTGCCTTCACTTGACTGCTGCACACGACTGCATCTTGAAGATGGGAGTGCATCTGTAAAGAGACCGGCTTTATTTACAGTTGTGGGAAAGAATTAGTTTACATCATAATTATTCTCCTTGAACTAACAGTTCAAAAACTTGCACTTATTTACAGGTCATTTCATCGTGTGTGGCAGAGACAAGGCCTTGTTTTGGCTACTCTCACTGAACAGGAACGCTTGGTGGAAAGTTTCTCTCTCTATCTTTCTTTCTCCATCCTTGCCTTCTTCTCTCTTAACACAATTTCCCTTTCTTCAGGAACATCTTTACCTGGATCTTCCTCTAAAATGGGTCAACATAAATACGTACCTAATATTTTTTTCCTTATTGAATATAATGGATGTAGTTAAAATCTCTTTCCCCTGATATGTGACTCCCAGCTGGCCCAGCTATCAGGACTTGGACCCTAAGATGAAGCCTGCCATCATCTGCTTTCTTTGCTATTCTTTCCTGAACTGGCCTCTCTTCTGTCTTATAAGGAATCATCATTAGCACATCTGGTAGGTCTCCTGGAAGACATATCTCATTTGAAGTATCAGGAGACTCCAGCAACAAGACAACATTTGGAGTTCTGAGTGGAGCCAGACATTGAGCTGACTGCACTAGAGAGGGCCATCTGATGATTGTCAAGGTTGTCAAAATTGACAGGCGAGGGCTTCCCTGGTGGCGCAGTGGTTAAGAATCTACCTGCCAATGCAGGGGACACGGGTTCAAGCCCTGGTCCGGGAAGATCCCACATGCCGTGGAGCAATGAAGCCCATGCACCACAACTACTGAGCCTGCGCTCTAGAGCCCACGAGCCACAACTACTGAGCTTGTGTACTACAACTACTGAAGCGCACGCACCAAGAGCCCATGCTCCGTAACAAGAGAAAACACCGCAATGAGAAGCCCACGCACCGCAATGAAGAGTAGCCCCCGCTCGCTGCAACTAGAGAAAGACCGAGTGTAGCAACAAAGACCCAATGCAGCCAGAAGTAAATAAAAAATAAATAAAATTTTAAAAAATTGACAGGCTAGAACAAGATTCCACCTCTTATCTTAGGGATGAATGTTTCATGAATTGGAATATCAGGAAGGAAAATAAGTGGAGAATATTTCTGAGCAATTGCCTGGTTAAAGGGCAGCTGTCTCCAACTGTTCTTTTGATTCCCCTCTTTCCACTTGTTAACCTTCAAAATTCTACCCTATGTCCCAGTCTAGTCTGATGCAAGAATTAACTTGATTGCCTCATTCAGGTTGGTCCAAGGAAGAGTCAGATGAAGTGGGTCTGGAAATGTGCATTTCACATTTCACAAGTACTCCAGGGGATCCTTTTAATCATGACCTGGTTATATAGATGTCCACATTCTCACCTTGATACCTGTCTTGCCTGTTCATCTCTGTGCCCCCACGGACACCATAGCTCCTGATATCAAGATTCTTAATACATATCTATTGCATGAATGGAAAACAGCACATATAGAGCAAGCAATTACTAGGGTCCAGACTTTGTTCTGTGCTTTGGGGATTCAATAATACATAAGTAACAAACTTGCTTCAAAAGATTATTTGTACAATAAAGGCTATGTGTTGTTTGGTAAGGGGATGGCATTGGTGGTACCTAAGGGGACAATTGGATGTTTAGAAGTCAGGGACCTTCTTCCTGAAATCAGAAAGATGCTGTACAGTCTATTCTCCAATAGAAAGAATGGAGTCTAGTGGAATTCAGAGAAAAATAACAGAAGCTACTAGAAAACCAATCTGGAAGAGGAGGGATCTTACATTCCAATTTAATTTTTTAAAAATAAAAATAGTGGAATCTGAATAGTGAAGCTATTTGACATGCTGTGCTGCCCACCTGCCAAGGGCAGGCAGGCCTGGGACTTGTGCTAAGTGACAAGTCCTGTGGTCACCACGTTTACCAACTTCTCCTCTTTCAATGAGCTGGTTTGGCATGGCATCACCACACTCAAGAATTCAGCCCATAACTTCAAATGGCAACCTGACAAAGCTGATATGAATATTGCTCTTGTGTGTCTTTCCATTGACGAGCATGCATGAAGCTGTTACCAATGTTTAGATATTCTGAATGTCTTCAGTACCTCCCTGGGGGCAGAGCTTATATCTTTATAAAATAATGAGAAGGTATGCCTGCAAAGACATGAGAATTTGTTAATTAAAAATGGCGGAATTAAAGTTCAACATGAATTTAGGCAAAATAGGTAACCTAGCTGATCTTCAGATTACTTCTTTAGGGGAAGAACATATACACAATCGTTGATAAGATTAAATAAGATAATGTGTAAATTTTTGATACATTATATAAAAGCTCAATAAATATTTATCCTCCTAAATTTCCATTTTCTTTCATTATATAACTGTGTATAAGGCTAAGTCAGAACATCTTTATAGACAAACAGCATGGGAATAACCAGGAAAATTTGAAATATTGGGAAAAAAATGATTGTTTCCTTTTCTCCCTTTACTGAGCTCCATCTATTTTTGCTGGAGCACATCACTTAGAGCATTTTTGAGGAAAGATCCTGAAAAGAAATCACACAAACTAAGCTGAATATGATGGATAAAAGTGAAGCTATTGAAGGTGTAAGTAGTTATTCTCAGACATTAGTGTACCCATGAATCGTCAGGGAAGCTTGGTATGATTTTATTCATACAAATCCTTGGATTCCACTTCCACAAAATTCAGCATCAGTGGGTTCCAGTATCAGACTTTGAAAAACCCAGCTCTAAAGTATATTCTCAAGATTAACAGCGCACCTTAAAACTGTGGCTTGAGTGGTAGAAGCTTATAGTTTGATAACATTCTGTGAAATAGATTTCTTGTAAGTGAAGGGTGTTCTGGAGCCCCTCACATAACTCTGCACAGACTACTAGGTAACGGAGAAACCAAGAATGGCATTTGCTAATTGTGTATAGAATTGCTCTTGTTAAGGTTGCCTAAATATATTTATTAGCAGTATTCTAAAGAAGTACTCTTAACTCTTTCAAAATCAATTAGATTTTTGAAGGAAGGGGTAGGGATAGGTTTGAGTGATATACTATTATACATCTTATAACATTGGATGAAATGTTTTTAAAAATCAATGTAAATCTTCTCCTCAGAAATGTAATTCTTGTCCCTCTAATGCTGCCAAATAAGAGGAAAACTGAGTTGTCTTCTATCTTCCAGTTTTCATTTTTTACTCATTCATCCCCTAGAGTTTCTTATTCATGATAATCCATCTATTTATAGCTTGCATATCACATCTGATGTCTTTTTATTCTTTGGTGGGCCACGACAAACTCAGAGGTGATTAGAAATTTCAGAAGAACAGTTTTTAAAAAACTTCACCAAAGTACCATTTTCCCTTTTTACTCTTTGTTTTCTTTGGCAAACAAATAAAATTTCTTACTCCTCTTTGCCACTTCCTTCCAAAGGCAGCTGTGCAAATGTTGGCCCACACCCAAGGTAATGATTGGTTCTTGCATGCTCTGTCTTTGCTGTTGGCTCTCAGACTAATGGCTTCTGCTTTCAATGGATGAAATTTAGTATGATTAACTCTCAGGTGATTAATAGAGTGTGTTTCTGAGAGCTAAATAATGAAGAAGCAATTAAACAATCTGATATATTGTCTTGACCACAAATCAAGTCACGCTTTTTCTTCCTGTTCCTAGGACTGTGGTTTGGGGGTCAGAATGCTGCCATAACTCAGGCAAGAGAGCTCCTGGCAATGGTTCTGGGAAAAATAAGGATGGGAAACATGGCATGACACGATTCATCATCACTCACCTGAGTTTGAGCTCTTAAAGTGTAGTATTTGAAAAACAGGAAAGTTATTTAATTCATGAGCCCCAGTTTCTTCATCTCCAAAACAGGCAAGATAATACCTAATTTGTAGGTTTAAATGAAGACTAATGGAGATTAAATGACATAATATACACAAAGTATCTTGCAAATGCCAAGTACATAATGTTCAGTGTATATGCTAGTTTTAAATCCCTTCTCTTCTCCCAATCTTAACTCTCATTTTCCTGGGAGTGAAGAAGGTTAGGAGAAGGGATTATATGTAGGGAAACTTCTTTCTTTTTCTAATCTTCAGTAATCCAGAAAAGAAAGAAATTGGTGCCCATGCGCCCCCACCAAATATAAAAAAAAATGCCACTTATAGCCATGGTCACTCTTACAAGTTATTATTTTTTAAAAAGCATAAGCCATTGAATGCTATATTTCCAGCTTCTAATATCAATTTCCACACTTCCTGTCACTTGGTCTTCCCTGTGCAGAATTTTAGAGTTTCACTAGAAAGAACAATACAGTACACAGGTTAAAAAAAAAAAAGACATTATAGGTAATTGATACATTTCATACTTTAAACATTTAAAGATGGTGAGATCTCAAAATGGCAGAAATAGGAAGGCAATTTGCCTTAGAACAAGAAAGACTTGATCAGTTTATTAATCACCTTCTGCTTGGTTATGCCTTAGGAACAAACAATTTCAAAATATCATTGGTTTACAGCATTAAAGGTTGATTCCTGCTCATGTCATAGTGCATCTCAAAGCAGCTCTCAACTTTATTTTTTACCAGTGGAGATAAGAAATAATTGCTCTGATCAACACTACTATAAAACTAGTAAATTCTTATCTGCATCTCTCTTTTTTATTCATTTTTGTTGAGGTATAATTTACATATCACAAAATGGATATTTAGTGCTCAGATTAATTAATTTTTACAATAGCATACATCTATGTTACCACCACCTAAGACAACATCTAGAATATTTCCCATCATCAACAGACATGTCCTTTTGTCTCTTTCCCATCAATCCTTTCCCAGGCAACCCCTTCTACTATCAGTTAATGTTTCCTAGTCTAGAAATTCAGTTTTAAATAGGATTACAAAATATGAACTCTCATTTGTTGGCCCCTTTTCAGTCCCCATAATGTCTGCATCTTGTATATTCATGGTCTTGCATGCATCATTAGTTAAGAAATTTTTATCGTTAAGTGATTTTCCATCTAATGGATATATAATAGTGCAATATGTTGGCTCATACTCCTGCTATGAATGCTTGGGGTCATTTCCAGTTTGGGCTATTGTGAATAAAGCTGCTATTAATCTCATAGAAGTCTTTGTGGACATATGTTTCTATTTCCTTTAGAGAAATACCTAGGAGTAGAAATGCTGAGTCATAGGGTAGGTATATGTTTGACTCTATGAACAACTGCCAAAATGGTTTTTATTATTTCACATTTTCACCAGCCGTATCATAGTGTTCTGGTTGCTCCACAGTCTCACTGGCATTTGGCTTGGTAAGTAATCTTTTTATGAAGAGCAGGGGTGGCATTTGTGTGGATATGAAATGGTGTCTCACAAGCATTATAATTTGCATTCCTCTGGTGATCACTGATATTCTGGACCTTTTCTTGTGGTTATTGTCTATTCATATATCTTCTTTTGTGAGACGTTCAAGTATTTTCAGCCATTTTTATTGGGATATTCATCATTTTATTGTGCATAAGCTAGACTTCTTTGTATATCCTAGATATTAATGTTTTGTCAGATATATGTATTTTAAACTATTTTCTGAGTATGTGTGTGACTATTAGTTATCTTAATGATTCCTTCTGATGAACAGAAGAGTCTAGTAAAATCTTTTGCATTTTTTAAGAAAATTAGGTTTGTTGTTTTCAGGTAATTCTGGATATAAGTTCTTTATCATCTATATGGCTGATATTGTCTGTCAGTATTTAAGTTGTCTTTTATTATCTCTATTTCAAAGAGCATGAGTTTTTAATTTTGATAAATTCCAGTTTAACAATTTGTTCTTTTACAGATTGGGCTTCTGGTATCATATCTAAAATATTTTTGCCTAACTCAAGGCCACAAATATTTTTCCTCATGTTTTCTTCTAGTGGTTTTTTTAGTTTTTATTTTTAAAAGACTTATGACTCAATTTGAGTTAGTTTTTGTATATGGTACAAAGAATGTATTAGAGTTTTATTTGTATTATTTATTTTTGCTTTTACTTTTTTTTTTATATATGGATATCTAATTTTTCTAACATCATTTGTTAAAAAGACCATATTGTCTCCACTAAATAGCCTTTGTGTCTTCATTGAAAATCAGTGATGCTATATGTGTGAGTCTTTCTGCAATCTCTGTTCTGTTTCACTGATCTATTTGTCTACAAATACTTGAATGCACACTGTCTTGATTACTATGAGTCTTGAAACAAGATAGCATTAGTTCTCAAACATTCTTTTCCTTAAGTTTCTTTTTTTTGTTCCTTTTTTTTTCTATATAAATTTTATAATTAGCTTGGCAATATCTACAAAAAAAACCTCTATCATTTTTATTGGGACAGTGTTGAATTTGTAGATTAATTTGAGGAGAATTGACATTTAACAATATTGTATACTTTTGATTCATGAAAATGGTATATCTCTGCATTTATTTAGGTACCCTTAATTTTCTCCTGACAATGCTTTGTAGTTACCAAATCTTAGGACTCATTTCTGTTGTTTTTTTTCTGTCAGGATCACTGTCCATCATTGCTTGATGTCCAATTGAATATTGCTGTTTCATACATTTTTGTCAAACTTTTGTGAGTTTTTTACATTGAGAAGGAAATTGGTCTCTGTTACTTCATCTTGGTCATCAGAGGAAGTCTAGTCCATTTGCATTTTATTATAATTATTAATAAGATTAGGTTTAAGTCTAATATCTTTTGCTTGTTTTATATTTATTTATCCAATTTTTCCATGTTAGACTGTTCCTGTTTCCTGGATTATTTTGTGTTGACTCTTTTTAACATTCAATTTTATAGCTTACGTCAACTTTTTAGATTTAGTTTTGTGTTTTGTTTTCCTAGTTGCTTTAGAAATTACAGTATTCATCTTTAAATTATTATAGTCTGCCTTTGTATAATACTGTTTCAAAATCTCACTACTTCATATATAGTGTGAAAATCTTACTACTGATTAATTCCATCTATCCTTCTGTCAACTATTTGTACTATGCTTATTTACATTTGAATTCTATAAATATCACACATTCCATATTACATTGTCATTTTGTTTATACAGTCTTTAAAATCTCTCTTCCTCTGTCATTAAAGTCATTAAAAATATTTTTTATGTTTACACAGATACCTTCCTCATTGATGCTCTTTATTCTACCTTGCAAGTCTAAGAATCATTTCCCTCTGATGTGAAGATTTCTTTAACATTTTCCATAGTGCAGGTCTTCTGAAGGTAAACACCTCTCACCTCTATTTTAATGAAGACATCTTTATTTCACTTTTGTTTTGAGGCATACTTATGTTGGATATAGGATTCTAGACTTTTTTTCCCTCTCTCATATCACTTTAAAGACATTGTTGTATTATCTTCTGGCCTCCATTGTTTACAGTGTCAAGTCATTTGTAATTCTTATATATGTTCTCCTGCATGAATTGTGTCCCTTTTCCTTGTTTAGTTTTAATATTTGCTTTTTTTCCTGGGTATCAGTAATTTTACTAAGATGTGCCTAGATTGGGGACACTTTATATTTATCCTATTTATAGTTCACACAATTTCTTTTAGCTTTAGACTGATATTTCTCATCAATTTTGGAGTTCTTGGGACTTTTATTGGAGGGTAGCTAAAATACCACCTTTATCCTTTTTTAAATTAAAACATTTTTACATAATTTTTATTATTATTATTATTTTACATAATTTTTAAATGTTACTTTCCCTTTACAGTTACTACAAAATATTGGCTATATTCTCTGTGTTGTACAATACATTCTTGAACCTCTCTTACACCCAATAGTTCATACCTCCCGCTTCCCCACACAAAATTGCCCCCCCCATTGGTAACCACTAGTTTGTTCTCTATATCTGTGAGTCTGCTTCTTTTTTGTTATATTCACTAGTTTGTTGTATTTTTCAGGTTCCATGTTAAAGTGATAGCATAAAGTATTTGTCTTTCTCTGTCTGACTTATTTAACTTTGCATAACGCTCTGCAAGTCCACCCATGTTGCTGCAAATGGCAAAATTTCATTCTTTTTGTGGCTGAGTAGTATTTCATTGTATAGATATATAGTTAGATATAGATATAGGTATAGATATACTACATCTTCTTTATCCATTCATCTGTTGATGGACACTTAGGTTGCTTCCATATCTTGGCAATCATAAATAATGCTGCTATGAACATTGGGGTGGATGTATCTTTTCAAATTAGTGGTTTTGTTTTTCCAGATATTTACCCAGGAATGGAATTGCTGGGCCATATTGTAGGGTTTTTTTTTTTTTTTAGTTTTTGAGAGGAAATGCAGATGGCCAATAGGTATATGAAAAGATGTTCAACATCACTAATCATCAAGGAAATGCAAAACAATATGACAATGAGATTTTAGCTAATACCTGTCATAATGGCTATCATCAAAAAGAGCAGAAATGACAAATGTTGGCAAGGATGTGGAGAAGAGGGAACTCTTGTACACTGTTGGTGGGAAAGTAACTTGGTGCAGCCACTGAGGAGAACAGTATGGAGGTTCCTCATCTTTATTCTTCATAAAGATGAAGGTAGAAGATGCAGAATTCTGTTAGAGGAAAAGGGGCTGCTATCTGAATTAATTTAGCAGCTGCTCCTTCCCTCTGTACCAGGCAATGTCAGCTGGAAAAATGGATGGGTATATTGCTGGGATAGCCCTTCTCAGGCATGGGCTCGACCCTATCTTGTGAGTCACACCAAGGAAAAGCAGAAAAACAAAAACACTCTGCAGGAATCTGGCTCCCAAGGAAAAAGGAGGTGTCTAGTTGAGCAACCCAAGTTTACTTTTTATTTTTTTCACTAGCATGTATGGTACTTTTTTTCTTTGGGGCAAATATATATAACCTAAAGTTGGCCATTTAACCATTTTTTTAATGTACAGTTCACTGCCATTAATTACCTTCATAATTTTGTACAATGATATTCACTATCTGTTTGCAAAACTATTCATCCACTTAAATGGGAACTGTGTAACAATGAAGCAATAATCCCCCATTTCTCCTATTCCACAGCCCTTGGTCACCTTTAATCTACTTTCTTCCTCTATGAATTTGCTGATTCTGGATGTTTTATATACGTCGAATCTTACTGTATTTGTCCTTTTCTATGTGGCTTTTTCACTTAGCATGTTTTCAAGGTTCATCTGTGTTTTAGCTCAAGTTCATTATTTTTTATAGCTGAATAATATTTCATTGTGTACATATACCACGTTTCGTTTATCCATTCATTTTTTGACACAGGTTGTTTCTCCCTTTGTGCTATTGTGAATAGTGCTGCAATAAATACTGGCATACAGTATTTGGGTCCTTGTTTTTAATTCATTATAATATATACCTAAGAGTGGAATTGCTGAGTCATTTGATAATTCTACATTTACATTTTGGAGGAACCACTGAACTTTTTTCCACAGTAGCTGTACCAGTTTACATTCTCACCAACAATGCATAAGGGTCCCAATTTCTCTACATCCTTGCCAATATTTTCAGGTTTTCTCTTTTATTCTCTTTTTAAAATTACAGTCATCCTAGTAGATGTGAATTGGTATTTCATTGTAGTTTTGATTTACATTTCCCTAGTGATTAATGATTTTAACATCTTTTTTCATGTGCTTATAAGGCATTTGTAAATCTTCTTTGGAGAAACATCTATTCAAGTACTGTTCTTATTTTTAAATTGGATTGGTTGTCCTTTTGTTTTTGAGTTGTAGGAGTTTTTTCTATATTCTTGATATTATTCTTTTTTTACAGATATATAATTTGCATGTATTATCTTCTATTCAGTTCCCATAGGTTGTCTTTTTATTTTCTTGATAATGTCCTTTGAAGCACAAAGAAAAACTAATTTTGATGATATCCAATTTATCTATATTTCTCTTTTTATTCCTCATACTTTTGGTGTCATATCTAAGAATTCATTGCCAAATCCAAGACCATGAAGATTTATCCCTGTGTTTTCTTCTAAGAGTTTTATAGTTTTAGCTCTTATGTTTAGGTCATTGATCCAGTTTGAGTTAATTTTGTATATGGTATGAGGTAAGGGTCCAACTTCATTTTTCTTTTTCATGTGCTAGTGCCTTTTATTGAAGAGACTCTTCTTGTTGTATGGACTTGATACCTTTGTCAAAATAATTAATTGGTCGTATATATATATATGGGCTTATTTCTGGACTATAAATTCTATTATATAGGTCTATATGTCCATCCTTATGCCAGTACTACACTCTTTTGGTTAATGTAGACTTGTAGTAAGTTTTGAGATTGGGAAGTGTGAACCTCCAGTTTTGTTCATCTTTTTCAAGATTGTTTTAGCTATTCAGGGTCCATTGCAATTCCCTTTGAAAATAAATTTGAATATTGACTGTTTCATTTCTGCAAAATGAATTTTGGAATTTTGATAAGGATTGCATTGAATCTGTGGACACTTTGGGTAGTATTAATATCTTAACAAATATTGAATCCTACTATTCATTAACATGGGATGTCTTTCCATTTATTTAGCTCATTTTAAATTTCTTTTAGCAACATTTAAAAAAGTTTTTAGTATACACATCTTTCATCTCCTTGGTTAAATTTATTCTTAGATAGTTTTTAATGGTATTATAAATAGAAGTGTTTTCTTAATTTCTTTTTAATTTCAGATTGCTCATTGTAGATATATAGAAACATCACTGAATTTTGTGTTGATCTTATACCTTGCAAGTTTGCTGAATTTACTTATTAGCTCTAGTAGCTTTCTTGTTAATTTTCTGAATTTTCTATATATATGGGATCATATCATTTGTGAATAGAGATAGTTTCAGCTCTTTCTTTCCAATTGGAATGCCTTTCTTTTTTTTTTCCTTCCTAACTGCTCTGGCTAGAACTTGTAATACTGTATTGAATAACAGTGGTGAAAGTGTGCATCCTTGTCTTATTCCTCATATTAAGAAAAGTTTTGTGTCTTTCAGTATTGAATATGATGCTAGCTGTGGTTTTTTCATAAATACCCATTGTCATGTTGAGGGAGTTTCCTTCTATTCATACATTTCTAAGTGCTTTTATTATGAAAGGTTTTGGATTTTTCAAATGTCTGTTTTGCCTAAATTGAAATAATAATATAGTTTTTTTTTCTTTGTACTATTAATGTGATATATTACAGTGATTTGTTTTATTATATTGAACCACCCTTGCTTTTCTGAGATGAATTTCACTTGGTCTTTTTAATATGCTTCTGGAGTCAATTTGCTAGTGTTGATATTTTGTTTATATTCATATGGGGTATTGGACTGTAATTTTCTTACAATATTTTTATCTGGCTTTGTTATCAGTTTGCCTCATAGAGTGAATAAGGAGGAGTTATCTCATCTTCTATTTTTTATGAATTAGGGAAGGATTTTTGTTAATTATTCCTTAAATGTTTGATAGAACTTAATAGTGAAGCCACCTGCACCTAGACTTCCTTTGTTGGGAGGTTTTTAATTACTGATTCAGTCTCTTTATTTGTTATAGGTCTGTTGAGATTTTCTACTTCATCGTGAATCAGCTTATCCAATCTGTGTGTTAGTAGGATTTGTCCATTTCATCTAGGTTATAAAATTTGTTGGTATACAATTGTTCATAGTATTATTTTATAAACTTTTTTATTTCTGTAAGGTTGGTAGCAATGTCCCTACTTTTATTTCTGATTTTAGTTATTTGTGTCTTGTCTCCTTTCTTTCTTTTTAAGATTTGCCAATCTTTTTATCTTTTTCAAAAAAATTTATTTCACTGATCCTAAAAGAACAAAAAACAAAGAAAATGAGCAGAAAAACAAACAAACAAAAGATAAAACTAAAATGAGAGAGAGATAGAAAATTGATCTCTCCAAGTCTGAAGATTGACTCTACACTGGTGCCCTTCTTGAACACTTAGCCAAATTTGTACTGACTTGAGGCATCCACACCAGGTGAAAGCTCAGTCTTCTCAGCCTGCAGGCATCTCGCCCTGGTTATAAATGTGGTTTCTAAACTCCCCAGAATACTTGACTACTTCTGAATGTCTTAATTTTCTAAAACAGCTCTCCCAGCTTTTGCTCCAGACTTCATGCAGTCTATTTTATGCTTTGACTCTAAACTTTTGCCACAAACATCTTGAGGGCTGTTAGTTTGTCTTGCAGTATTTTCAACCAAAGCTTGTTGCTTTTCCAGCATGAGTTCTGAGTTAGATGAAACAGAGATGAACACCTTGCATCAGTTTTTCAGGTAATCCCAGACAAGTTAGAACTGACATACATGATATTTTTTCATGATACTTATTCTTTTTCCTCCAGAGTCATAGAAAGGGTACCACATTGTGAATTCAGGCAACCATTACTTCGAGACCAAGTCCATTTCTGCACCGGGGTGGGCAGTGGTGGTGATGCAAGGGAAAATAAAATTGTCACAAAAATACCTACCATTTTGAAGTGACTTTTTCTTGACTCAGTATTTGGTTACTGCCAACTTTTTGACTGTTTTCCGGTGTTCTGACAATTTCTGCTTATTCTCCAGTGTTTCTGTGGTGAGATGAGAGGATGGAACTGCCTAGTTTACCATTTTGCTTATGTTTAGATCAGAAAGTTCTTGGTTATTTATTATCTCTTCAAATATTTCTTCTGCCTCATTCTCTCCTCCCTTTCCTTCTGAAATTCCAATGACACATATGTTACATATTTGATGGTATATCTCAGATCTTTAATACTGTGTCTATTTTATTTCACCCTTTTTTATCCTTGTGTTTCAGTTTTGATAGTTTCTATAGAAGTGTTTTCAAGTTCATTGAACTTCTCCTCTGCTCTGTTTGGTCTACTGCTAACTCCAACAAATGAATTCTCCTTTTATTATATTTTTCACTTCTAATATTTTCATCTCTCTTTTTTATTGTTTCCATCTCTTTGCTGAAATTCCCCACTTCTTTACCCATGTTATCCATACTTTCTATTAGCTCCTTTAATATATTCATTATAATTGTTTTGTTACAGTGATTTCTGACAGAATGTTTTATTTCTAGATTTATATTAGCTCTTTGACTTTGATGACTGAACCTGGTTTTCCTGATTTTGATCTCTGGTGTTCTAAGGACTTTGGTTTTAACTTCTTGTTAACCTTTTGACTTCAAGTTGCTTTCTATGGCTGCCAGGTAGGGGTTCCTAGTTTGGGGTCCAGGACCTGTGCTTAGTCAATGATATTCTCTTTGTGCAGCATTATATATGAGCACAGTGAAACCCTTTCTGACTTGTATCTCCCTCCACCCTCCAACCAACACACGCTGCCTTTTTTTGGCTGGTATAGCTTCCTGCATGTAGTAAGACACTTAATTATTGATGTTGCTGCATTGAAATATAATGGCTAATAACATAAAGCTTAAAATAGATGTACAGGTTTTAAATCTCATCTTCACCCTTTACAAACTATTTGATTTTGGCAAAATTACTTCACTTCTTCAAGCCTCATTTTCTTCATTTGTAATATAGAGATAAGAAAATCCACCTTGTAGAATAATTGCAAAAATTATGTAAAGAATAAAGGGACACAGTACCTGGAGTTCACTAAGCAATCATTAAACTGTACTTGTTATATTTACTTTATGACTGTAACCTTACTGAGTTTTAATTTCTTTACCTGAAAAATGAGTATTATGTTATACAATAATAACATTGCATCACATGTTTCTATATAAAATAACATGATAATTTTAATGACTGAAATTCATAATGCAATTTACAAATTACAAAGTATCTTTACATAGATAACATTCCCATAGAAATCTGAAAGGTGGGTGTAGTTTTCCCATTCTACAGATGAGGAAACTGATGCCAGGCGTGAACTGCCATCACTCACAAGTAGTTAGAGACAGGTCATAAACCAGCACCTATGTCTCTTTAATCCTGGTCCTGCACTCTTTATACTGCATGATTCCAAATACTGTAAGAACAGGCCTAGAGGAACGCAACCATCTCGATTCTTTAGGCCAATATGCCCAAATGGTCTCATGATTTTCTTTCATTTCCCTTAATATATTATAAATGTTGCTGATTTGCTCTTTTATGTTCTTCTCGGCTGTGTTTCTTAGCATTTTTTCATGCTGCATTTCATTTCATCATCTCTAGTTTCTATTTCCAAATGTAGCTATTTGTTCAGCCTGGTTTTTCTCTGTGAGGTGTTATTTACAATACATACTAATTTAATCCTTGTTCAGGGAAAAATGAGGAGCGATTTGCATACTCTCACAGATCATTGAAATTTCAAGCCTGGAAGAACTCACCTAGGACTAGAATCCTCCTTTTCATTTAATCAGTGACATATGTATATATAGTGCCTGACCATAATACAAAAATGGGTAAATATCATTCACAAAATTGTGATTGATTGCAAACATTGTCTCCCATACATCTAATATAAAACATATTTCCTAAACACAAATTTTGGATACAAATTCAGAAACCAGTAACGTGTGACACCTAGGATTTGAGAATGCTAAAGCTTAAAGGGAAGTCATCCATCATCCCAAGCAGATGAAACTAACACAGTAGCCTGCAGGATCACCCATCACACAGAGCACATGGAGGCTGAAGGTCCACTCCACCTGTCCCCAGACCTTCCAGGGGAGCATCCTTATTGTAGCTCTTAACTTCATTCTGGTATTTTTCACCTGCTTGGACCTTCATCAAGGAGGAGCTTGTGTCTTTATTAAAGAGAAGTCCACTCCCAATACTAATTTTAACTATTTTCTCACTTTGTAATGCATCCCTTAGGTTCAGTTTCATTTAAGAGAAGCTCTGCATTGATGAAGTACTTCAATTAGGTCTTGGAATTTAACATTTAGTTCAAATATGTATTTATTGAATCAGAAATAGCATACATTTATGGGAAGATCCTAGCCTTTAGACGGATTTTGAATTACCAATTTCTGGGGTTGCTCACTACTAACAATTTCAATAGTTGCCACCATCTTCTGAGCACTGACTAAATATCATGTCCTCTGCTCAGAGCTCTATATGAATTAAATCAGTGAATTGTCAGGATAAGCTTATAACTTGTGATTTTAGACAAGTCATCTGATTTCTCTGCTCTCAGTTGCCTCCTCAGAAAAGTAGGGATATTAATACCTGCCTTTCTTTTGTAGGCACTGATGGAGAAAAAATGAAATTATTTCTGTACAGGCAATTAAATGACATTTGAGTGTTCAAATAAGATACTGAAGGTTTTTTTTTTTTAACTTCTGTTATTCATTGAGTCTTTACCAGTAACTGACAAGCTAATTTAGTATATACTGTTCATTTTATATGTTCTCCACTTTTCATAACTTTGATCATGTTGGATTTTCCACCAGGAATATTCACCTACATTTTCTATCAAGACGCCTATAAATCTATTCAGTGCTTCAAAGCCCAATTCAAACAGCCCCTGTTCTTGAAGATTGTCTGATTTTCCAAACATGGTAATTTATTTCTCCTCTAAACATTCAGAGGTTTTTTAATATCTACTGTGGCGATTGCTTCTTACTTTGAATTGCTGTTATTTGTGTGCTTTTTTTTTTTTTTTTTTTTTTTTTTTTTTTTTTTTTACAGTACGCGGACCTCTCACTGTTGTGGTCTCTCCCGTTGCGGAGCACAGGCTCCGGACGCGCAGGCTCACCGGCCATGGCTCACGGGCCCAGCCACTCCGCGGCATGTGGGATCTTCCTGGACCGGGGAACGAACCCGTGTCCCCTGCATCGGCAGGCGTACTCTCAACCACTGCACCACCAGGGAAGCCCTGTGTGCCTCTTTTATTTGCTCTTATATCCTGTGAACCCCCAACGCCAAAACCGCTGCCATGTATATGTATGTTTCTCTCTCTGGATTAGAAAACAGTAGATTACAGTTCTCAATAAATGCTTGAATTGCTGAATGAATTTCAACTGTATCTTGTATCAGTAATGGTTATAGGACAGCAAGGGTTACTGGTTTTGAGATAAAATAAAATGGATGAGATGTTCATTAGGACTATATCTGATGTTTGCTGAAGCTCTGTCATTGGTGGTTGCCGAGGGGACACAGGAGTATTTGTCTTCTTCGGAATGCATCTTCCCTTTGTCCAGAAAAAGAGCCACAGTAGGGGGTTACTTTAGTTATGCAAATGCATGAGAAAACTGCTTGAAACCAAGAGGTTAAGTATTTTCATTAGTCATGCAAACTGAGTTTATTAACAAGATGGTGTCCCTGCAGAGTCAGGTAAAATTATTGTGTGTGTTTTGTGTTCTCACCTAAATGTGGATTTTGAGTGCAGTCTCTGAAAACTGGTGTTCCTTCTTTTTGGGAAATGTGTCTCCTCTGTTCAAAAATTATTCAAGCCAGTTATGGAGCAAAGTTTTGAAAGATGACAGATGAAGGTGTAGACTCATTTTTGCTTTGGACTCTGGAGTTGGGAGTGCTATTCCCACACTGGTTTGTTCTGCCAATGATCCAAAAGGGATTCTTTTCAGTGAAAAACTCTGACTCTGAGATAGAAAACAAACAAACAAAACCCCAAAAAAACAACTGTTAAATATTCTGTTTGCCGTATTGTGCCAGAAGGGCCTGCCAGGGTAACACTTGCCTCCTGGGGTGAGAAATTGGCTATTGCTAGTTGTGCATTGAAGGGAAGCATTTTTCCTGCAGACAGAGGCATCTGGGTTGAGGAAAGTGATATCAAGAACATAAACTTCAGGCTTTTCTTGAGAATAAACAAAAAGGAATGCCAGATCCTTTATGGAGAGACAAACATATACAAGGGTCAGGGAATTGGGGAATTTTCCAGGAATGGATAATCCATCTTCCAAATGGGAAATGTCCTTTGGCAATTTAGGAAAGCAGCAGAATAGAATGAGTTTCAATTTAGCAGTAGGGACTGTGGCTGATGTTCTCTCTACTGGAGTCCTGGGAGGATGGTGCCAACAGGACAGACTAGAAAAGTCAGAAAATGAGGGACTTCTAGCAACTAGCAACCAGAGCCATTACTGCCAGTGCCTCTGGATATTTGCTTTTGTCACTATGGTTATATTTTCTGTTACTGTGACTCTAATTTGTTTCAAGGGTTCTTCAGCAGAGCCTGAAATGCAAGGTAGAGTAAGTGAAATGTTAAATCTTGCTGCTTTGGATAGATAAAACTTTTATAGAACAAAACAAAACAAGCCAGAAAACCCAAATAAGCAGATAAACAAACCAAACCACCGAAATAAACAGACGAACAAGAAAACCCTCCACCCCCACCAACGAAACAACCAAACCCACCACAAGGATCATGATCTTGTGAGAAAAAATGGACTGTTTTTCATATTCATACTAGAAATGTCTGTGATATTTCGTATTAATATTTATCTTCTATTCAGCTTTTGTTAAATATCTACTATTTCCAAAAATGTATCATTTTCCTGGAAAAATACTGTACCCCATTCCCTCTGATGCTAATCCTATCAACTTTGGAACGAGTATCATCTTCCAGGAAAGAGATCAAATTTTTAGCCCCAGCTCTGCTATTGTGCTAAGCACTTTACATCCTTTTTTTTTTTTTTTTCATTTAATCTCTCCAATAACCCTGTGCGGTTGGTGAAATTAGCTTCATTTTATGGGTGAAGCCACTGAAGCTTAATGGTGTTAGGTAACGTCCATAAATGGCTGAGCTCGGACGTTCATCAGAGAAAGTTCATCAATAGCTGAGGTGAGCTCTGAAGTCAAGCCTATTGGTTTTTATAGTGTGTGTACTTAACACCTATACTGTATACCTGCTGGGTGGGATTACTTCCCACTCCACCTGTTAGGTGAACCACTAACCAAAGCCATCTGCTCTGCCCAGGCATGATAGTGACCACTTGCATGAGTTATCTTACAACAGGAGGTCCTCGTAAGGAACGTGGAACTAACAAGCTACCACTAACCAGAAGAATTCGGGAAAGCTCAAAAGGAGGGAGGAGATGCCAGTCAATGTGTCCTACCAACCTCCCAGGGCCCTTCTCACTGGAATCCATCTTGACTGAGCGATGCGCATGCCACAAGGAGGGACCCTGAGTCAGACCAACTATGGGCCAAGCAAGGTGATTGGCCAGAGACAACTTGGAAACTAACCCCATTACTATAAAGCCTGAGACTGTGAGCCATGTGGCAGAGCAGTTCTCCTGGGTTCCCTTACCCTCCTGCTCTCCACCTGGGGCCCCTTCCCAATAAAGTCTCTTGCTTTGTCAGCACATGTGTCTCCTCAGATAATTCATTTCTGAGTGTTAGACAAGAGCTCACTCTCGGGCCCTGGAAGGGGTCCCCCTTCCTGCAACATACCCTCTGTGATTGTAAGGCAATCATGAGAATGTCAAGGCACTGAAGGATTTTCTGATCCTGACCCAAACTTTGTTTCATATTCTTGGCTCTTTCTTTAACCAACCATGAATGTCTTGATTGATAAAAATCACTCTTGGCATTTTTGACAAATTTGTATTTTGGGTAGATACAGCTTGAGATTCATGATTGTTATATAATTAGATCTAAGAAATTAACATATCTAAGTCTTTGTACACTAAAAAAGTACAGAATTATCTTCAGGAGACTGAACTCACGTTGGGGAAAATGTATATACATCATTAATGTTTTCCTTTGTACCCAGATATTTATTATTATATAAACAGCATTCTGCTTTAATTATTTGAGGATTAACTTTGAGAAATTTAATAGTGTTTGGAACAGTATTTTGCCCAAAAGACATGAATCAAAGGTCCTCATTGTTTACCTTCCATACCAAAAAAACCACAACAACACGTTTTTAAATCTTTGCCAAATTTTTTTTAAAGATATGATTGTTTATTCAACATGTCCTTTGCAGTATTTAATGATAAAAATAGAACAACCACAATAAAGTAATAATAATAACATCAATAAGTATTCTTGAAGGCTTATGTCAAGCTCTATATTAAATGATTTGCATGGATTATTGAATTTCATTTTTATAACATCTCCAAGAGATAGGAGCTATTAGAACAATTTTACAGTTAGACCGAATTTTGAAAGATTATTAACATGCCCAAATTCACACAGCTTTTAAGTTAACAGTTCTGGTCTTCCCCAGGTCCCAAGGTTTTAGCCACTAAGCATATTGCCTTCTTAGAGAGAAAGTGAATATACTACCAAAGGATTGTGAGTTATACCTTGTGATTCAGCTGCTATCTTAAAATTACTATAGGTGAAAACTTTTCACTTGGGCATATTTTCATTATTTAAAATACATCTGAAACAAATTTGAATTGTGTTGACATTATTGGTCATATATTGAGACATCATAAATATTTGTGAATTGAATCATGAGAAAAATGGGAAAGGATGTTTCCTGTCAATTTGAAAAGTGAAGAAAAAGGAAAGAAGAAAGGAAGGGGATAGAGAGAGAAAATATATTTTCCTTACCTTATATATTGTGGGCAATGACATCTATATAGCTATATTACATTTTTACAAGGTTTACATTTCATCCTTGGTTTATGTTGCCTTGTGATCATGTGGAACACCTATTTATGTTGGTTGAAATTCATATATAAATCATACCTCCTAAATTGACATCAACTATGGTAATGGTAATAGTTGGTGGGAAACAATAACGCTCTGGTTACCTTGTAAACATCATTTCCAATGATCCAAACTCCTACCAGGGAGCTACGCCTGCTTTCAGATGAGGTTTAATATTTTGCAGAAGTACCCAGCACAACTGTGGTAGCACTGAACTGGGACTGAACACAGCTCTAAGGCAAGCCTAGCCTCATTCTATGGCACAACGCCCCTTCCAGGGGGAAGACCAGCATCACCCCTGGGAGGGGAAAGAAATCTGAGAGCACCCAGAACTTTTTGGAGAGTTGTGTTAATAATCCAGTAACTTATACTTTTCCAAATTGTCAGACTCTACTTGGAGGCAAGCAAAGCTCTCAGAAAGCTGAAAGCTGTGGCTCCCTGCTCTTTGCTGCTGATTACGGAGGTGTATCCTCCCTGGATTCCATTCATGCATGGATGTTTCATGCTCATGCCCACCCTAGGCCGGTGAGCAGCCGGCCAGCCAGTTGCTACTGCTCTGCCTTTGTCAGCCTTTCTACTGGATCCTGTGCCCAGATTCCTTCTTGAGTTTTAAAAATTTTGATGAAGAGGATGATTATTTTTGAGTACAAAAAAATGTGTAGAATTGGTATTGTTTGGAAAATTTTAAAAATCTCACTTTTTTTAATCCCTCAAAGAAAATGACGGTTTGAGAGAGGCAAGGGAGCTTCTCTCACTGCTCAGAATTTCAGTTGACCGTGTATATATACAAGTGAGGGGGGCAAAGAAGAATTCCAATCAAATTCTGGAAAATCCAGGTATATATTCAATACATATTTATTATGTGCCAGGCATTATTGTAAGTGCTAGAAACATAGTGACTTAGCAAAGCAGATGGAATCCAGATCCCCATGGAGAGTGAATCTAATGCGAGACACGTAAAATAAACACATGAGCAAATAAAGTCACAGTATGATGTCAGATAACAGTAAGAGCTATGAAGAAAAATGTATTCAAATTAAGTGGATAGAGGTGACTGGCTGGGTATTTTACATAACATATATATATATTTTGATGGGCAGCTTCAAGAATCAAGAGTTATATTTCAAATTACTGTTTTCCAAATGTTAGGGTAAGTCTAACATAAAATGAGGGAAGAGATAATATGGCACATTTTCTGAACATCTTCTTCATTTCTGACATGATTCTAAGGGCTGTTCCTCATCAGCACCCAGCCTGTCTTCCTGCTGCTTCAACCAGAGTAGTTTGTGTTTGTTCCACATATAGGGTTTTCCTATCAATTTATCTTTGGAGATGGGGGCTCATATCTAAAAATGCTTCCTTTGATCAAATATTCATTTAACACAGCTGGAAAGTGAGCGCCAGAGGGGAGAAGTAACTTAGTCAAGGATGCCTGTGCTCCATAGTGTCCGAGGAAGACCCAGGCTGACGTCCTCTCTGTTCCTGAACTACGGTCAAACCCCTGGTCCCGGGGAGGACCTCGGCCCTGAAAGGGACTCAGTGGGCCTGCAAAGCGATCTAGATTTTCCTGGCTGGGTAAGACTGAGCCCCTAGCCTCAGTCAAAATGAACCAGCAGCTTTAACAAAACTTTCACCTCAGGGACCTAGCACTCCGTTCACCCCTGGCTGCTGTTCAGAGACAAATCCTGACCCGCCAGCGGCAGCAAAAACCGCCAGCTCCACAAACGCCAGGGTGAGAGGGGCATCGGCCCGTGGACTTTTCCTTTCTCGAATTCTGCAAAGCGCTGCACACAAAGCGCGGCTTCTCAAAGAGGCTGTTGCGAGGGAAGGATGATCCGGATGCCGGCTGCGTTGCTGTTGGGCGGGGCAGAGGAGGGGTCCCCGCACGATGCACCACTCTTCATCCCATCTTCTTGTGGCAGCTGCTACATTGTGACTGCCTTTGTGTTTGGTTGAATTGTCACTGAATTCCTCCCTGACTCCGTTTCTCCTTCTGAAGACAGAAGAAAAGAAAAGGGGTAGTGGAAGCCTCCGCTGGGCATCCCCTCTCCCTCCATCCCTCCCAGGGAGAGGGCCTGCGTCTCACAGCGCCTGCGGGATGCTCCGCGAGGGCCAGGATCCCTCAGTGCCTGCAAGAGGCGAGCAATGAGTGTTTTTCTTAACGAGGAGTCCTGGGGAATAAGGAAAGAGAGTGAAGGAGATTGTAGTAGGCATTCAAAGCTGCAGGCAGGAGTGGGAGTTTTCCTGGCTTTTCTGCCACTTTCTGTTTCTGATCATCTTTTCTTTTTCCCCAGTGAGGATGCTAATGGAGTGAATACCTGGGCATTCAGGGAGAAGAATCAGTGGAGATTTCAGTAAAAGGAAACGTAATCTGGGGTGAAAAATAGCTTTTCTTTCACTGGCACGTGCGCACGCACGTGTCCGTGTGTGTGTGTGTGTGTGTGTGTGTGTGTGTGTGTGTGTGTGTGTGAGAGAGAGAGAATGCTTTGCCATCTATGAGGCAGTGTATTAAAAGCAGGAAAAACACTGAGCTTGGAACACATTCGATTTGATGAATGTGGGTCATGAGTAATTCAGCACTACCCTGGGAGCTTTGAGTCCTTTATAAAATAAGGACCTTGGCTAATATGATCTCCAGGCCCCCTTAAAGTTTTATAATCTCACTATCAATTACACTTAAGAAAAAACACATTTCAAGATAATAGCTAGGAGGTTACTCATAGTAATGTGGTGTGATTTAAAAAGCTCTCAAATCCCTCCAGTCTTCAAAGTGTGTTTATATATACACGTGCACAGACATGTACATACGCAAACATACACACACGCTCAGTGATTTTCAAGTGCCTGAAATTCTACCATGAAAGCCAATTGTGAATCTCAATTTTAATAGTTTTAATTGTGGCCTTCTTGGTATTGTCTAATCTCTGCAAAACTCAATTTTTCTTTCCTTTATTTTCTTCATAAGGGGAATAAATATTATCTACTTTATAACTTTATTATGGGATTTAAATGAGAAAACGTGTATAATGCTAGTTCTTCTAGCCTGAAAGATAAGAACGCATGGGTGTCATCATCGAGTCTCAAAATCATTGGAATTTGAGGGTAAACAGTGTGATAAGTAATTATGCTATTTCCCCAAAGCCATTAGGAACTTGAAGTTATTTTTTAACTAGCTTTTCACGCACCTGTGTTGGCTAGATCATAACCATGGGCTCACCCTCATGAAGAATGTAATCTATGCCAGCCTTTTTCAATGCATTTTAGATGACTTTATCACCACCTTACAAATGTGGGTTATTTGCTGACACTGAAAAGGCCACAGGCACGGCCCCACTGACCTGATGTTTTCTGGAAGCTCTTTTTTCTACACTGGACTTCCAACCTTGTTGACAGATGTCAGTCTGGGATGCAATTGATGACACTGTACACATCTGGAAAAAATAGGGGTTTCTTTCTTCAGAATTAATTTTCTGGATTGAAAGTCAGCAACTCAGAGTGTTTTGACTTTCCAGAATTCAGAGGGCAGGAAGAATTTGAGGTGGGAATTTTACCTTATCTTCCAAATGCAGAATATTGAATGTTTTATTGCATGTCTCAGTTCATAACTAATCAGCCTTTAATTTTTAGGCAAATATCTCAGAGCAGAGGCGCCATGGGCTGTCAGTTCTAAACAAGACGGAGCTAGTAAGATGGACATGTGGATTCACATTGGAAAGCTCACAGGCTGTGAAGTTAGGCGCCCTTGACTCCAGTTCTGTCACTCCCTCTCTGTATAACTACTGGAAAGGTGCATAACTGATCCCATGATGACTTTTCTCTTACATCACCTGGAGATAATATTTACTTTATACGATTATTGTGTTAAAAAAATAGCACTGGGCTTCCCTAGTAGCACAGTGGTTGAGAGTCCGCCTGCCGATGCAGGGGAAGCGGGTTCGTGCCCCCGTCTGGGAGGATCCCACATGCCGCGGAGCAGCTGGGCCCATGAGCCACGGCCGCTGAGCCTTTACATCCGGAGCCTGTGCTCTGCAATGGGAGAGGCCACAACAGTGAGAGGCCCGAGTACCGCAAAAAATAAATAAATAAATAAATAAAATAGCGCTTCAATGAACATTGGGGGGCATGTATCTTTTCGAATTTTGGTTTGGGGTGCATGTATCTTTTCGAATTTTGGTTTTCTCTGGATATATGCCCAGGAGTGGGATTTCTGGGCCATATGGTAGTTCTATTTTTATTTTTTTAAGGAAGCTCTATACTGTTCTCCATAGTGGCTGCACCAATTTACATTCCCACCAACAGTGCAGGAGGGTTCCCTTTTCTCCACACCCCCTCCAGCATTTATTGTTTGTAGATTTTTTGACAATGGTCATTCTGACCAGATATACACACTAGTGTATATGAATAGATCACTAATAAGGACCTACTGTACAGCACAGGGAATTATACTCAATACTCTGTAATGGCCTATATGAGAAAATAATCTAAAAAAGAGTGGATATATGTATAAATGATTCGCTTTGCTGTACACCTGAAACTAACACAACATTGTAAATCAACTATATTCCCATAATTGTTTTTTTAAAAAATTAAAAACGAGTAGAACGTACCTAGCATGGTGTCAGTATCACAGGTATGAGTTTCGTATTCTCACTGTTCTGCACCCACTGCTTTCTGGTGAAGGAAATATAACCACACATCAGAATATAATGTCTGTTGGGCTTCCCTGGTGGCGCAGTGGTTGAGAGTCCGCCTGCTGATGCAGGGGACGCAGGTTCATGTCCCGGTTTGGGAGGATTCCACATCCCGCGGAACGGCTGGGCCCGTGAACCATGGCCACTGAGCCTGCGCGTCCGGAGCCTGTGCTCCGCAACGGGAGAGGCCACAACAGTGAGAGGCCCGCGTACCGCAAAAAAAAAAAAAAAAAAAAAAGGAATATAATGTCTGTCAAAATACCAGAATCCTCCCTGTAGTTCTGGAACAAGAGTGAAGGAAAAGGAACACTGTAGTATTTTTGTTTTCTTTTTCCGTCTTTCTTTTGAGGAAGAGAACATTTGTGTGTGGTTCAATTGCAGTAATGGTGTGTGTAATGCTTTCGTGCTGTCATGCCATCTAACCTCCAAGATCTTATCTGAAAAAAAAAAAAAATCAGTTAAACAAGTGTCTTTATTGACCAGATCAGCCAAAACTGGAACAGGGAAAGTTGTTTTACTCCAGATGAACTGTCCCCTGGACACGTGCAGTGTTGCAGAAGTTCAGGAAGGTTTATTGTCTGTGGCGATTCTAGGAGTTGCCCTCTTTGTTAGACACACCATGGTGCTCAGGGGGAGGCTGGTGAATCATTAATTCTCTGTGATGATTTGACCCAATTATTCTAATTAATGCCTTGTCTCTGCAGACCACCTGGTGTCTGGAAGCAGAGGTTAAGTCACTGGGCATGAGGTCTGCAGTGGTGCAGAATCCTGGGCACTGGGACCTGCAGGATTCACGGACTCGGTGTCAGGAGGACCTCAGTCTGTTGCTGCTGGTCCTGGCTTGCCTGTGCTGCTGTAGCCCAGGTCAGTGTCCCCGGGGTCCTGTGCATCCTTTCCCACTGTGCTTCTTCCAACTTTTCTGGGAGATAAGCGTCCTGATAAATGGTCCTCTTCCATCTTCCCAGCCTGCTGTCCTGAAAGCTCCAGGTCACATCTGTCGTGTGTCCTTTGTACTTCCTCTTATTCACCCGTCCCTGCCTGGATGGCTCCCAATGTCGGGCTGGTCTTCTAATGACTGTTGATAATAAAAAGATCCAAGCAGCAACTCAGGGGACGTGTTTTCTGGCCAGGGTGACCATGGGATCAGTCCAATTTATGCTGAGTTCACATGTGTTAACTGCAGCTCTTTGGCAAATCAAAACCCTAGCTCTAGCCCAAAGCCAGTCACTGCATAATTCTCTGACCTTATGAAGGTCTCTTGGCCTTCCTGAGTCTCAGTTTCCTCATCTGTCCCAAACCCTGTGTAGGAACCCTCAAGTGTGTTATGAGAATTCAATGAGATACACAGGTATAGAGAACAGACCTATGGTTGCCAAGGGGAGGTGGAGGAGGGATGGATTGGGAGTTTGGGATTAGCAGATGCAAACTATCATATAGAGAATGGATAAACAACAAGGTCCTACTGTAGAGCACAGAGAACTCTATTCATTATCCTGTGATAAACCATAATAGGAAAGAATATGAAAAAAGAATGTGTGTATATATATATATATGTGTGTGTGTGTGTGTGTGTAACTGGATCACTTTGTTGTACAGCAAAAAGTAACACAACCTTGTAAATCAACTATGCTTCAAAAAATAAATTTTAAAAAAAGAATTCAATGAGATAATGTGTGTTTGAGAGATTTGAAATAGGGGAAAATAGCATTGGATAGCATTGTCTCTGTGATGTGGATAGAGGTAACTCTCCTATAAACCACTTATTTTTTCTCTATTGATGAGAAGAATGAGAAGTAATTGAAATACAAATTAAAATGACTAAGTTCAACCTGTAGGTTCAGGTCAGTAGTTTATATTTTAGCATTAAGGTTCCCTTTTATTATTTTCCCTCTAGGACTTCCATGATTTAGACATCATGACAGCTTTCAAACATAAAATAACTTTATTTATCAAATGCACCTGAACTTCTGGCTTAATGAAAAATCAGTGTGAACATGTTTAGTAACTCTTACTCCAGGAGACTGTAAAGGCAACTAGTTAACTTTTGTAGTATTATTTAGTGACAAATTATTTCTTTGGGGTTATTGCTAAATACTGAGAGAAGAGGCTAAGGACAAAGAATCCCTCCCCACCCCCAAACAAGCATATATTATGGTCTCTTCTCTCTTGTGTTTTCCAAGGGCCTCATATGAAGGCTAGCTCCCATATACTGTGTCCTACCCAAACTCAGAGTCAGCTGTTGGAGGGATCTGTGCTTCAGGGAGATTCCACAATGCACCCAAGGTCAAAGAGTGAGCAAGGAAAGGAGCAGAGAGGTGAACCATCTACTCTTTCCTCTAATTCAGTCTCTAAACTCCAGTTCCTCCAGGAATCCAGGAATAGGATCAAAGACCTAAACCTTTTTAAATTGATGTGAAACAAGAGTTTTCCAAAAATTTAAGATGTGGTGAATGAGTATTGAAAATTTCCAAACACTTAATAGGCTGAAGTGTGCTTGAAACCAGAACAAAATGCAGGTAGGAGACAAGAAAACCATTGTCATCAAGGGATTGATTGACTATTAGAATGTTAGCAATAAAACCTGCTATCTGCAATTTTGCCAGACTCCTCCAAATTGGTTTAGCTTAAAAATTGAATAGCTAAACGTCTTTTTGTTTTAATCATCTAGACTTTAAAATAAAACAGATCCAATGTATTCCAATATATTATCTGACTTTGAACAGTTTTCACATGCTAATTCTATCTCAATCATGAATATCTAAATAACAGATATTCCATTTGAGAATACACACCAAAGAGAAAAATATCAATATTATATTTCAAGTCAAATTCTTTTCACTTTAAAATATGACCATCACAATACTTTTAAAGCTGAAATGAGCCAGTTCATCTTACATATGCAAATCACAGAACGATGAAGCATGCACCTTCAACTTGCAAACTGCTATGTGGGTAGCCATTACCTAGAAACACGCCCAAAGCCTAAAAGCACCTGGCTGAGCTTGCCTGGAGCAAAGATGCTCAGTGGGAAGATACAGCTGTGCTTCAGTCAGTAGGTGGCCAGTGTGCCCATCCAGGGGAAATTGAAGGAAAGAGATGCTAGCAGACAGAGACAAAGGTACTCTGCCTCAAAAAAGGGACACCAGCCAAACCTAGGTTGTCCACAGGTGGTGACTAGCACACTGCTAAGAAGAGGCTTGTGAGGGAGATAGAGTGAAGGTCAAGATCCTGCAGATAGTATAAAATAATGCAGGGAATGAGGAGGGCTTACTGAGGACTTGCTGTAAGCCATGCACTGAGACCTTTCCTATATTTCCTCATGTATTCTATACTATATATATTACTATAACAATATGAAGTATGTACTATTTTATAAATAAGGAATTCAGACATTCCTTAAATCGTGTGATTAAATTGCTTGTCCAAGATTACAATTGTAAGTGATAAAGACAAGATTTGCCTTGTATATATAACTGCATATTCTGAACTTTTAACCACTACAAAGATAAATATTTTAAAACTTAGAGGTTTTGGGGACTGTAATAGTTATTAGGGGGAAGAGATGAAGGGATAAAACATTTTTTGAGTGCACATTATATTCTGGGGAAGTTTTAAATCTCTTAGTTCATTTCATCAATGGTAACATATTTTTCTGAAATGATGACACAGAGACTCAGAAATATGAAACAACTTTTCAATACCTCTCAGCTGGTACAATGATGAAAGGAATTTTGCCTCTCTGGTTGCAAGGTTGACATCCTTTACATTACTCCATGCTATTGAGACATGACCCTCTGCAAAATAATGGAACAGGAAACACTGGCCCCACATCCTCCTCGAAGTGCTTGGTATATCACCTTCTTTCCATCCTGCTTCTCTGAATACCAACTCCAAAAATGCTTGTTTCAATATCCCTCTGGCTCTTCTCTCCTAAAGGGTCTTTGAATCCACCCCTCACCTGACTATCATTCTAGACTACAGTCTCACTGGCTTTTACTGGGGGACTTGTTGAATGAGTTTATAGATACACTAATTTAATATGATGTGCTGCGTCTGGGGTCAATTGGATTTAAATGGTGTCTCCATGAGAGTAAATGGATTATGTATTCAAAACATTGCTTGAGGTGTCAGACAACGTGTACCCTATATGTTGGCATTTCTGATACTGTGACTATTCAGTGGAGTGTTTAGGGTCAATTTTTCCATTCTAACATTTAAGAGTGTGTAGGATATAGCTCTTTTCTACACAGAATTATCTTTCCTTGCTACACAACTTACCAGTCAGATTCTCCAAACCCACCTTCTTAACTTATGAGTCTTGACTTTGAAGGATAATAGGGAAAAGGAAAAGTCTTGTTCCAACTCTGCCACTAAGGAGTCTAAGGTCACTTGCATAAGCCTTCTGACTTATAGTTTCTTCATTAATAGAATGTGGCTAAAATGTCTACTTTTCTGATTTCTTAGGTTTTCCATGAAGATTCAAAGTAGTGGATGAGAAAGCACTATAAAAACAGAAATGTACTGCAACATTTGTAACATTATTATTTAATGGAATAAATCAATAAATCATTCCTGAAAACTGTTGTAGAACCTACATATCTATCAGAGCCTCTTAATATACGTAGGGTCAGAAATATACCATTTCCTCTAGAAAATAAATAGGCAAGAGAATAAATACATTGTTGATGACTTTTTCACCCCTAGACTGTAAACTGATCATAGTAACCAACTCCCTGCTCAATTGTCTTTCTTACATCTGACTTTTCAGTAATCAATAAGAAAAGTCCAGTAATGGTGCAGCTGGCGTGGCAGAGAAATTGTTGTAGTAAAACATTCAGGATGGAGTTAATGAGAGCATGTGAGAAAAGGAAGAGTGTTGAATTGATATTAAAACTAATTTATTTCATTAGCTGGCACTAGACATAAATTGCAGTGTAATGGAATTAATCATTTAAAATGGATTGTTCACTTAGAAGTTATAAAAATACCAACATACCACTCAGTGCTATCTCTTCCTCTCTGCTGAATCAATCTGGTTTTAAAGGATTTGTTTTCATTTAAAGTATAAAGAGTAACAAGGAGTTCATATAGCTTTGCTTGGGAGCAGGAGTGAGACAGGGGAACTGGCTGGGGCAGGAGGATGTTAATAAACAAAAAGGCTGAGCAGATTTGTAAGGGGCAGTCAATGATTACTACCTGGAGTAAGTGAACATGGCTGGATAAATGGCTCTTTTTGGCTGCTAGGCATGTGGGACCTTAGTTCCCCAACTAGGGATCAAATCTGCATCCCATGCAGTGGAAGTGCAGAGCCTTAACCACTGGACTGCCAGGGAAGTCCCCTTTGCCTTTAAAAAAAAGTGCCCTAAAGACTTAATCCATTCAGAGCCAAGCTGAACGCTGTAATTCTTAATCCTGGATATATATTATAATCTCCTGGAAAACTTTTGAAATACCAATGCCCAGGACTCACCCTAATTTAATTAAGTCATAATTGTTGAGAACTAGTGCTGTAGAATGAATATAATGCCATTTTATTTTAAAAAATCAAATGGGGTTGAAAAGAGTGTATTAATCAAAGGAATAAATATTTATATATTCCCTGAGCTGCATAAGGACTTGAGTTAGGAACTATGGATTGAAAGAGGACTAGATATTCTTAAACTAGGCAAGTGCTACCAGATTAGAGATATAAAAATATATGCATGCACTCCAAGGTATTGACTGTCAATTAATGGTGGAAATGTTGTATGCCATAGACATTTAAAAGAAGAAGAAAATACTTTGAACCAGGAGAATTAGAGAACTCTGCTGAGAATCAGTAGGAGATGGACCAGAATTTAAAGTACAATGTATCAGTAAGCTATTGTGTAACAAACAGTTTCAGTCTTAAAAACATAACAACAGGCATTTATTATATTTTTAAGAGTTTAAATCCACCTTGTTGACTTGGCTGTTCTAGGATAACCTTGATTGGTCTTGGCTTGGGTTTTGTTGCTAATGATCAGAAACTCTTGTAGTCAACCATCTAATTAAAAAAAAAAAGATGCTTAAAATGTCAGTGACAGAGAGACCTTCAAGATGGCAGAAGAGTAAGACGTGGAGATCACCTTCCCCCCCACAAATACATCAGAAATACATCTATATGTGGAACAACTCCTACAGAACACCTACTGAATGCTGGCAGAAGAACTCAGACTTCCCAAAAGGCAAGAAACTCCCCACATACCTGGGGAGGGCAAAAGAAAAAAGAAAAAACAGAGACAAAAGAATAGGGATGGGACCTGCACCAGTGGGAGGGAGCTGTGAAGGAGGAAAAGTTTCCATACATTAGGAAGCCCCTTCACTGGTGGAGACGGGAGCTGGGTAAGGGGTGGGGGAAGCTTCAGAGCCACAGAGGAGAGCGCAGCAACAGGGGTGCAGAGGGCAAAGTGGAGAGATTCCCGCACAGAGGATCGGTGCAGACCAGCACTCACCAGCCTGAAAGGCTTGTCTACTCACCCGCCAGGATAGGTGGGGGCTGGGAGCTGAGGCTCTGGCTTTGGAGGTCAGATACCGGGAGAGGACTGGGGTTGGTGGCGTGAACACAGCCTGAAGGGGGCTAGTGCACCACAGCTAGCCGGGAGGGAGTCCGGAAAAATGTCTGGATCTGCCTAAGAGGCAAGAGACCATTGTTTCAGTGTGACAAGGTGGAGAGGGGATTCAGAGCACCACCTAAATGTGTTCCAGAGATGGGCGTGAGCTGTGGCTATCAGCACAGACCCAAGAGACGGGCATGAGACATTAACGCTGCTGCTGCAGCCACCAAGAAGCCTGTGTGCAAGCACAGATCCCTACCCACACCTCCCCTCCTGGGAGCCTGTGCAGCCCACCATTGCCAGGGTCCCGTGATCCAGGGACAACATCCGGGGAGAACACATGGTGTGCCTCAGAGTGTTGCAACATCACGCCGGCCTCTGACACTGCAGGGTCGCCCCACATTCTGTACCCCTCCCTTCCCCCAGCCTGAGTGAGCCAGAGCCCCCTGATCAGCTGCTTCCTTAATCTTGTCCTGTCTGAGCAGGGAACAGATGCCCTCAGGCGACCTATATGCAGAGGCAGGGCCAAATCTAAAGGTGAACCCCAGAGGCTGTGCGAAAAAAGAAGAGAAAGGGAAATTTATCCCAGCAGCCTCAGGAGCAGCGGATTAAATCTCCACAATCAACTTGATGTACCTGCATCTCTGGAATACCTGAATAGACAACAAATCATTCCAAAATTGAGGTGGTGGACTTTGGGAGCAACTGTAGACTTGGGGTTTGCTTTCTGCATCTAATTTGTTTCTAGTTTTATGTTTATCTTAGTTTAGTACTTAGAGTTTATTATCATTGGGAGATTTGTTTATTGATTTGGTTACTCTCTTCCTTTTTCCTTTTTTTCTTTTTAATACATAGAGATAGATATATATATATTTTTCCTTTTCTTCTTTTTGTGAGTGTGTATGTGTATGATTCTTTGTGTGATTTTGTCTGTACAGATTTGCTTTTACCATTTGTCTTAGGGTTATTTTTTTAGTATAGTTTCTAGCGCTTGTTATCACTGGTAGATTTGTTTTTTGGTTTGGTTGTACTCTTCCTTTTTATTTATGACTTAATTTTTTCTTATTTTTAATAATATTTTTTATTTTAATAACTTTTTATTTTCTTTTTTCTTTCTTTCTTTTTTCTCCCTTTTCTACTGAGCCATGTGGCTTACAGTGTTTTGGTGCTCCGGCCAGGTGTCAAGCCTGTGCCTCTGAGGTGGGAGAGCCGAGTTCAGGACATTGGTCCACCAGAGACCTCCCAGCACCACATAATATCAAACAGTAAAAGCTCTCCCAGAGATCTCCATCTCAATGCTTAGACCCAGATCCACTCAATGACCAGCAGGCTACAGTGCTGGACACCCTATACAAAACAACTAGCAAGAGAGGAACACAAACCTGCCCATTAGCAGAGGGGCTGCCTAAAATCATAATCAGGTCACAGAAAACCAAATACACACCACCGGACGTGGTCTTGCCCACCAGAAAGAAAATATCCAGCCTCATCCACCAGAACACAGACACAGGTCCCCCACACAAGGAAGCCTACAAAACTCACTGAAACAACCTTAGCCACTGGGGGCAGACAGCAAAAATGATGGGAACTATGAACCTGCAGCCTGCTCAAAGGAGATCTCAAACACATTAAGTTAAGCAAAATGAGAAGACAGAGAAACACACAGCAGATGAAGGAGCAAAGCAAAAACCCACCATCAAACAAATGAAGAGGAAATAGGCAGTCTACCTAAAACAGAATTCAGAGTAATGATAGTAAAGATGATCCAAAATCTGGGAATTGAATGAAGAAAATATAAGAAATGTTTAATAAGGACCTAGAAGAATGAAAGAGCAAACAAACAATGATGAACACCAAAATAAATGAAGTTTAAAATCCTCTAGAAGGAAGCAATAGCAGAATAACTGAGGCAGAAGAACGGATAAGTGACCTGAAAGGTAAAATAGTGGAACTAACTACTGCAGAGCAGAATAAAGAAAAAAGAATTAAAAGAATTTTGGACAGTCTCAGAGACCTCTGGGGCAAGATTAAATGAACCAAAGGTCAAATTATAAGTGTCCCAGAAAAGAAGAGAAAAAGAAAGGGACTGAGAAAATATTTGAAGAGATTATAGTTGAAAACTTCCCGAATATGGGACAGGAAATAGTCAAGCCCAGGAAGCACACAGAGTCCCATACAGGATAAATCCAAGGAGAAACATGTCAAGACACATATTAATCAAACTATCAAAAAGTAAACACAAAGAAAAAATATTAAAAGCAGCAAGGGAAAAACAGCAAATAACATACAAGGAAATCCCCATACAGTTAACAGCAGATCTTTCAGCAGAAACTCTGTGAGACAGAAGGGGGTGAGAGGACATATTTAAAGTGATGAAAGGGAAAAACCTACAACCAAGATTAGTCTACCCAGCAAGGATCTCATTCAGATTCAAAGGAGAAATTAAAAGCTTTACAGACAAGCAAAAGCTAAGAGAATTCAGCAACACCAAACCAGCATTATAACAAATGCTAAAGGAACTTCTCCAGGCAGGAAACACAAGAGAAGGAAAAGACCTGCAATAACAAACCCCTTAAAGTTAAGAAAATGGTAATAAGAACATACGTATCAATAACTACCTTAAATATAAATGGATTAAGTGCTCCAACCAAAATACATAGGCTGTTTGAATGGATACAGAAACAGGACCTATACGTATGCTGTCTACAGGAGACACACTTCAGATTTAGGGACACAGAGAGACTGAAAGTGAGGGGATGGAAAAAGATATTCCATGCAAGTGGAAATCAAAAGAAAGCTGGGGGACTTCCCTGGTGGCGCAGTGGTTGAGAGTCCGCCTGCCGATGCAGGGGACAAGGGTTCGTGCCCTGGTCCGGGAAGATCCCACATGCCGCGGAGCGGCTGGGCCCGTGAGCCATGGCCATTGAGCCTGCGCGTCCAGAGCCCGTGCTCCGCAACGGGAGAGGCCACAACAGTGAGAGACCCGCGTACCGCAAAAAAAAAAAAAAGAAAAGAAAACTGGGGTAGCAATTCTCATATCAGACAAAATTGACTTTAAAATAAATATTATTACAAGAGACAAAGAAGGATACTACATAATGATCAAGGGATCAATCCATAAAGAAGATATAAAAATTGTAAATATTTATACACCCAACATAGGAGCACCTCAATATATATGGCAAATGCTAACAACCATAAAAGGGAAAATCGGCAGTAACACAATCAAAGTAGGGGACTTTAAACCCCATTTTCACCAAGGACAGATCATCCAAAATGAAAATAAATAAGGATACACAAGCTTTAAATGATATGTTAAACAAGGGAACTTTATTGATATTTTTAGGACATTCCATCATAAAACAAAAGAATATACTTTCTTCTCAAGTGTTCATGGAATATTTCCAGGATAGATCATATCTTGGGTCACAAATTAATCCTTGGTAAATTTAAGAAAATTGAAATGGTATCAAGTACCTTTTCCAACCACAATGCTATGAGATAGATATCAATAACAGGAAAAAATCTGTAAAAAATACAAACACATGGAGGCTAAACAATACACTAGGAAATAACCAAGAGATCACTGAAGAAATCAAAGAGGAAATCAAAAAATCCCTAGAAACAAATGACAATGAAAACACGACCACCCAAAACCTAGGGGATGCAGCAAAAGCAGTTCTAAGAGGGAAGTTTATAGCAATAAAATCCTACCTAAAGAAACAAGAAGCATCTCAAATAAACAACATAACCTTACACCTAAAGCAATTAGGGAAGAAAGAACAAAAAAAACCCTAAAGTTAGCAGAAGGAAAGAAATCATAAAGATCAGATCAGAAATAAATGAAAAAGAAATGAAAGAAACAGTAGCAAAAATCAATAAAACTAAAAGCTGGTTCTTAGAGTAGATAAACCACTAGCCAGACTCAACAACAAAAAAAGGGAGAAGACTCAAAGCAATAGAATTAGAAATGAGAAAGGAGAAGTAAAAACTGACCCTACAGAAATAAAAAGGATCATGAGAGATTATTACTGCAAGCAACTCTATGCCAATAAAATGGACAACCTGGAAGAAATGGACAAATTCTTAGAAAACCACAACCTTCCGTGACTGAACCAAGAAGAAACAGAAAATATAAACAGACCAATCACAAGCAATGAAATTGACACTGTGATTAAAAATCTTCCAGGGCTTCCCTGGTGTCGCAGTTGTTGGGAGTCTGCCTGCCGATGCAGGGGGTGCGGGTTCGTGTCCCGGCCCGGGAGGATCCTGCATGCCATGGAGCGGCTGGGCCCGTGGGCCATGGCTGCTGGGCCTGCGCGTCCGGGGCCTGTGCTCCACAACCGGAGAGGCTGCAGCAGTGAGAGGCCCGCATACGGCATTAAAAAATCTTCCAAAAAACAAAAGTCCAGGACCACATGGCTTCACAGGCAAATTCTATCAAACATTGAGAGAAGAGCTATCACCTATCCTTCTCAAACTCTTCCAAAATATAGCAGAAGGAGGAAGAGTCCCAAACTCATTCTATGAGGCCACCATCACTTTGGTTTCAAAACTAGACAAAGATGTCACAAAGAAAGAAAACTACAGGCCAATATCACTGTTGAACATAGTTGCAAAAACACTCAACAAACTTCTAGGAAACAGAGTCCAATGGCACATTTAAAGGGTCATACAACATGATCAAGTGGCATTTATCTCAGGGATGCAAGGATTCCTCAATATATGCAAATCAATCAACGTGATAAACCATATTAACAAATTGAGGGGAAAAACCATATGATCATCTCCATAGATGCAGAAAAAGCTTTTGACAAAATTCAACACCCATTTATGATAAAAACCTCCAGAATGTAGGCATAGAGGGAACTTACTTTAACATAATATAGGCCATATATTACAACTTAAAGCCAACATCATTCTCAATGGTGAAAAACTGAAAACATTTCCTCTAAGATGAGGAACAAGACAAGGTTGCCCACTCTCACCATAATTCGAAAAGAGTCATGTACCACAATGTTCATTGCAGCTCTATTTACAATAGCCAGGACATGGAAAAAAACTAAGTGTCCATCAACAGATGAAAGGATAAAGAAAATGTGGCACATATATGCAATGGAATATTACTCAACCATAAAAAGAAACGAAATTATATTATTTGTACTGAGGTGGATGGACCTAGAGTCTGTCCTAAAGAGTGAAGTAAGTCAGAAAGAGGAAACCAAATATTGCATGCTAGCACCTATATATGGAATCTAAAATAAATGTATAAATAAATAAAAGATTTTGAAGGACCTAGGGTCAGGACAGGAATAAAGACACAAACATAGAGAATGGTCTTGAGGACATGGGGAGGGGAAAGGGTAAGCTGGTATGAAGTGAGAGAGTGGCATGGAAATATACACACAACCAAATGTAAAATAGATAGCTAGTGGGAAGCAGCCACATAGCACAGGGAGATCAGCTCAGTGCTTTGTGACCACCCAGAGAGGTGGGATAGGGAGGGTGGGAGGGAGATGCAAGAGGGAGGAGATATAGGTATATATGTATATGTATATTTGATTCACTTTGTTATAAAGCAGAAACTAACACACCATTGTAAAGCAATTATACTCCAATAAAGATGTTTAAAAAAATGTCTTTGACAATTGTGACACAAAGGCATTTCACAAATATCACTATATTGAGATCCAAAGAGTTTTTTTCAGTGGTCTTGACTACAGGGTAATTAATGATATATTTGTAAGGAAAAGGGCTTCTTATATGTACATTTTTACAGAAAACGAAGCTAGTTCAGAGCAGTTAAATGACTCTACCTGAGTTAGTGTTTGGTCCATTTAAGACCCAAACCCAAGACTCTTAGATTCAAGTCTAACATTCTTTCTACTTTGCAACTACAGATGGTCTTTGAAAAAAGTCTTTATGTACTTTTTCATACAGAAGATTAAGTTTAATTAACCTCAAATGTAAGAAAAAGTTATTGCCAGGACAGAATATTTCCGAGAACAAATATCTTTTAAGAACTCACTAGGTGTCAGCCAATTACAAATCATTACCTTTAAAATCTATGACCAATCTTTTCAGTAAATATCTAACCATTTTACATGCAAAGAAGTTGAATCAAAGAGATGAATCCATCCATGCAGGATCACACAGTGGGTGACAGAGTTGGCATTGGAGTTCGGGTCTCTGTTTTTTCTAATCCATTGCTCCTGTACACTGTTATTTCAAAATGGGATATATTATATCTGACTAACTTTTAACTAGAAAGAATAAGTGAATACTAGGTAGGGGATCAATATTGACATTTAGGAGCTGTAAGATCATGCAACAACATTTTGCTGGTTGATAAATGAGACATTACCCTTCTTTGAATTAACATAAACCTCTTTCCAAAAATGGTATTAAATAAATTTCAATGCATAACCGTAGTATCTATGCCTCCTACAGTTTGTAAGGGAATATATATGTTATACATAATATGTATATATTAGTAAATATATGAAATGCTGAGGGAATTCCCTGGTGGTCTAGTGGTTAGGACTCGGCACTTCACTGCTGAGGCAAGGGTTTAATCCCTGGTAAGGAAACTAAGATCCCACAAGCCACATGGTGTGGCTGATAAAAAACAATACTAATATAGTATATGAAATGCTGAACACTGGGCCTGGCATACAGTAAGTGTTCAGTTACTTTCAACCACTATTTAAATAAATGTTTCATGAAAACATAGATGGGTAGTGAATGAATACATCAGTGTTCTTGGTAAAGTGGCACACCATGAGAATCTAAATAACACCCTATAATAATTCATCCTAATTTGTTTTCTACCCTAAACTCAGGATCCATCACAATCTATATGGGAAATGATCAAAACAAAGTGTCATACCAAGAAGTTCCATGACAGTTGTGTGGAAATGCCATTTTTCTTTTTACAGTGAAGTGGTAAATCCTTGCAAGTAGCATTTGTGCCTTTGATAAAGAGGAGACTGACAACACTTGGTCATGGTTGACAAGTACAAAATAGCATTCAGTAGGGAGGCACCAGAAAGTGAAAACAACTCTTATGTGTTGCCGTCTGTATTGAGGTAGATTTTAAAGAACTGAAAAACTCTCCATATGAGAATTGAGAACATGAAGATCTTTCAGTAAAATCTGTTATTCTTTCTAAGACAGATTGTTTTCTAGAGCTTTATCCTTTTTGCCCACTGTATGAAGATTGTATTGGAAAAATATCCATGGAAAACATATTTCAGCAGATTTTGATAGAAAACATTCCCCTTCTGCTATAAACATCTAAATAATCCATTGTGAACATCAGAAATTATTGAAATCTCCAATGTGACTGCAATATATTCTATCCTGTAGAATATAGGCATGTTTTCTGAAGCTTTATTGAAAAATACAAGTCTTGTATAAAATGTATTTCAGATCATTTAACTTTTCTATCTTCTTTTATGATCCAATGAATTTTATTCATTTTAGCAACTTGTGCTAAATCTAAGTACTTTAGGATTAAGATTAAAATACTGAGTATATGAATTAGGGTTAATAAAAAATCCAATATATTTTTGCTTATGCAGCTGCTGTCACTTAAATAAAATATGGCTCAGAGGTGCAGTTTGGGTAAATAAACTGATTTTCTTTTTAATATGATGTCCACAGAAATCAGCTCCAGATGGTCCTGTTGTTTAAGTTAAGTTTGGTCAAAGTGACACAGCTCCCTAGGGAACCTTTTCTCCAGACATTAAATCAGGTGCCCATAACTGTATTACTCCAGCTCTATCCCTGGGTGTAATGAAGGAGAAAAATTAAGACTAATCTGTAGACAATAGCAAATATCTCTCAGATATATTTCAACTTCCATTGGTTGGGTTAGCTAAAGAATATAAATACAAAGATGAAATATCTCTGAAATGAGCTATGAACAATTTACCTCAACTGTAGTGAAATTCTACAAGCAGGATATGTACAGGTTTAAAGGAAAATTCAGGCTATTTGTCAGACTACATATGTAATCTGAGTTAAGGCACTGCATCAATGCAGATGTGTATATAAATCCTGCATGTGCCCCAGTGGGGACTCCTCTGTTTGTCTTCACTGGATAATGAAATCACACAGAAGGAATGCTTGTGATGTGTGCCACTGCTTCTCACAGCCTTAAAGAATGGGAAAAATCTAGAGAAACATGGCATGATTAAAAATTAACCCTGAGGTCAGGGTGAAGAAGGGATAGTTCAAGACCAGAGGTAGGGAGGCTAGGGGAGCCATTGAAATCATCTATAAAGAAAGAATCAAATGATATTTGTTTGTCTTTCTCTGGCTTACTTCACTTAGTATGATAACTTCTAGGTCCACCCAAGTTGCTGCAAATAGCATTATTTCATTCTTTTTTATGGCTGACTAATATTCCATTGTATGTCATATGATATCCCTTATATGTGGAATCTAAAAATGAAAGATACAAATGAACTCGTTTACAAAAGAGGAATAGACCCACAGACATAGAAAACAAACTTTTTTTGTAGTGAGCAAAGAGGAAAGTGGGGTGAGGGATAAATTAGGAGTTTGGGATTAACATGTACACACTACTATACATAAAATAAACAGCAAGGACCTACTGTACAGCACATGGAACTCTGCTCAGTATTCTGTAATAAGCTAAATTGGAAAAGAATTTGAAAAAGAATAGGTACATGTATATGTATAACTGAATCACTTTGCTGTATACCTGAAACTAACACAACATTGTAAATCAACTATATTTTGATTAAAAAAAAAGAAAAAAGAAAGACTCAATACCTGACCTATGATAGTCAAATCTGAAATGGAGAGAAATAAACAAAGTTGAGAAACCTGAAGGAAATGGAGTAACAGGATTTCCTGATGACTGACCGTGGGGAGAGATGGTGGAATTCAAGGATACTAAGGGACCAGGTCTCTTATGATGTTATTAAGCAAGATTGAAGAAGAAAAGGGGTGATGGGAAAGATGATAACTCCAGTTTTTCTTCAACTGAATATGAGGTACCTGTGAGACATACTACTCATAAATCCTACTAAAGTGATCTGGGATATGGATTTCAATGTTGATTATGGATAATCAGATTGTTGAAGGTCAGTGAAACAATGGGAGAGTAATGGATTGGATGTGAAACACATGTGTGCAAAAGAGACCTTATCTGTCATTTGAAATGGTTCTCCTGAGCCCTAGTGTTTATGGCTGAGAAGCACACACAATGATACAGAAGGGGAAGCACAATGGTGTCCTGGGGGGAGATCTGACTGCTCAGGAATTTGGTGAGCTTGTTGTTAGACACAACTAGTAGTAGATACTAAGTGGTATACATTTAACATTAAGTAAATTGTATTAAAAACAAAGATAAACAATCAAAATTATTTTCTACAATTTACTACTTTCTATGCTCTTGAGGGTATTTACATCTATTGAGAGTCTGTGGTGGAAAAACTACAATGGTGTGCTACTGGGTAACTCCTTCCAGCTCTACTGTGAATGTATCCCACTGGTAGTTTGAAAAGACCTCGAGGTGATCAGCCAGCACTACTACAAATCAGGGCTTTCCTGTCCAGACAGCTGGCTGTTAACCATTTACCAGCACACCACTGATTAAGTAGGACCTTCCCTCTCCAAGGAATGATCAGTGGAATAAAAGCGTTTCACTGACTATTGCTAAATAAATAAATCACACCATAACTTAGTGGCTTAAAGCAACACCTATGATTTTATTATTATAACTCAAAGTGCTGTTGATATATAGTTCCGGGATTCCATGGCCTGGGAGTTCCAGCTAAGGATCTCTCAATCAGTGGCAATCAGGTGATGGCTAGAGCCAGAACTGCGATAGGCTGAGACAGCTGTGCTGACCCTACTTCTCTCTTTTTCTTCTCCAGGTGCTCTCTCTGTGTCAACTCGTTTGCACTTCCTCACAAGGTGGTCTCCTGGTAGTTGTACTTCTTACATGGTGTCTCAGGGCTCCAAAGGTAACAGTCTCAGGGAAGAAGGTGGAAGTTACATCACCTTTATTTCCTTGTCTCAAAAGCAGAGTCACTCCCATCACATTCCATTGGTTACAAACAAGTCACCAGCCAGCCCAGACCTGAGGGCAAAAGAAGTCAACTTCATTTCTCTATAAAGGAAGGGCAAGATTTAAGAATATATGGACTGGAAGATATCTGAAGACCATCTTTAGAAAGTACAGTCTGCCATGGAGCCCAATCCACAAACAAGTTGTAGAAAAAACAACTATAGGTACCTACCCCTGTGGTAGGCCCTCTGGAGGACACCTGAGAATAGTCACTTTCATCAATTTCAGACAAAATGAATACACAGGAGTTAGGCTGCCATTTTCAAGTAACACATAAGAATGTTTAAAGCTCTGTAGTTGACTCCAGAATGCAGTCAATTATGAGAACCACTGTCCTAGAAGTTCCCAATGGTAAAGACATGACTGTCAACTCAGGTGCAACTTATTTATTTATTATTATTTTTTATTGGAGTACAGTTGATTTACAATGTTGTGTTTGTTTCTGCTGTACAGCAAAGTGAATCGGTTATACATATATATCTGTGTTTATATCTGTCCATCTATCTGTCTATCATCTATCTATCTATCTCTCTATCTGTCTATCTATCTCAACTCTTTTTGTAGCCTCTTTCCCCATATAGGTTATTACTGAGTATTGAGTAGAGTTCCCTGTGCTATACAATAGGTACTTACTGGTTATCTATTTTATATATAGTGGTGTGTATATGCAATCCCAATCTCCCAACTTATCCCTCCCCCCGCCCTTAGCTCCTGGTAACCATAAGTTTAGAAATTCTTAACAGAGAGCATAAACATCAATGGCTTCAGGTGGCAAGCAGTTAAAATGTACAAGGGAAGCAGGTCAGTTGAGAACAGGGGTGAACCAGCCAGAGTGTGGTCCTCTGCTACTGCCAACAGAAGCCACATGGAACGAGGGACCAGTTTGCTCCATTAACCTCTTGTTTGGAAGTCAGAAATATGGATTGTATTTGTATGTGAAGCCTGCCAATTTTTAAATTTTGGCAACTAATTCACTTTATTAAAAACAATGAATAAGCTGAAGAAAATCTGTCTGTGAGCTGAATTCAGCCCAAAGGATGGCCAATTTTTGACTTTTCTTTTAGAAAGTGGCCCTTCATATGGGTATATTATATTCTTCTCCAGCTTTTTTTTTCCTCAGAAGCTTCTTTTATCTTTGCTCCCATGAAAATGTGCCAGAAGTTTCCCAGCCACTTCTAAACATTTGAAGGAACTTTTCCTCTGTATTCCAATTTTTTATGCCCAGTGTAAATACAAAGGCTGGTATCAGTAGACATTCAGCCTTTAGATCAACACATGGAAGAATGAGTGTTAGTGCACTAATGCTGTATACAAAACACCCAAACCAAATTTTACAGTACTTATGGATTCACGAAGAGATAATTAGCAATTTCTTTACTTCCCACTGAGCAGGATGAGTTGAGGATTTGCTTCTCTCAATAGATTACACATTAGAGAGAAAAATGTCAAATAGCAAAGTAAAATAGGATGCTAAGACTTCCCACACAAGCATCTACAGAGCACTAATGAGCTAGCTTTCCTGTCACATTCACAACTAGCAGGAGCTGACCTAAGAATAAGTCAGAGAATATTTCTATTGGAGGAACTTTATTTTACTTCTAAATAATAGTAAAAAAGTGGGTCAATTGGTATTTACAGAAATTAGTTCAGTTCGACTTGGGAAAGTTAACTGAAATTGGAAATAACCCTTGGAAAGGTAGTCTCCTTTATTTCACATGTAAATTAAAAAATCTTTTAATTTGAAATAAACACTATTTTTTTTAATTTGGAGAAATATGTTTTTTCTGTCTTTACTCCATACATTATCTCCATATCATGAGGCCTCTGATCCATGACCCCAACCACTTTTACACGGTCTATTAACCTATTGCTGCTTTTCTTCTCTGTCCCACCTAGGACACACATCCTATGTTTGGAATCAGATATTCGCAGAAGCAGGATGTTAGGCAGGGATGCAGGACCTGGGGAGTGGCCAGTGTACTGACCTATGCTCTATGAAGCTTTGCAGGACCTCTCCAGATGGCTGTTCTGGAGGAGAGAAGTAAGAGTGAGAGATGAATCTGTGCATATTTGACATTTTATGTTTCATGTTGATCAAGATCTATTCAAGAGGACCCCCTCTTTCTCCCTTGATGGTTCTGGACTGTGTCCTGTAACACTGGCAGCTGCCCAGATAACCAGATCCCATATGCTGCAGTGTGTTTCTTCATTCCAGTCTACCAGTGGCAGGAGCAGCCAGGGTTTCTGGGCCTCCGTGGTCTCCATGACTGCTCAAGGCTGCTCAGGCAAAGCACGAGGACAAGGCGCTGAGAACAGAAGAGTCCAAGAGGGTCTGATGTAGGAGGTGAGCAGTGATGTTAGATACATATGGGCCAGGTGTTTTGAGAAAGAATATAGACACGTGAGTTTTGAAATTAAGGCATTGTTTGACATTTATTTCCTAGTATGAGGTCAGAATCCTAGGAGATATTCAGCCTTGAATAAAAAGATAGCATTTACTTTTGCTGGTAGAATTGACTTGAGGCAACTGTTTCCTTTTTCATGATAGTTTACTTGACTGTAGTAACATATAATAATCTCTTTTTTTCCAGTGAATTATTTTCAAAGATTTTCACAATTCACTTCAATTCATTACTATACTATTTAACTCAGAATTCCTGACATTATTGCTTTCTGCAAGAAGCTTCACAGTGAAGGGGGAGATTTTTTCAAGACAAGTGTTAGATTCTAAGACTACTCTGTCCAATAGGAATATAATTTGAATAACAAAAAACAGTCACTTATTAACTTGAAACATTTTTGATAGCCACATTAAGAAAAGTCAAAGGTAAAAAATAAAAATACTTTTAGTAATATATTTTATTTAATTCAATTATTTCAATATTCAATCAATATGAAAGAATATTACTGAGAGGATAAGAATAAGAGACTAAGAGACAAGAAGAGACAAGAAGAGAATAAGAAGACAGGCCACATACTAGGGAAAATATTTGCAAAAGAGACATCTGGTAAAGGAATGTTACCCAAAATATTAAAAGAACTCATAAAACTCAAAAATAAGAAAATGAACAACCCAGTTAAAAATAGACCAAAGACCTGAACACATGCCTCAACGAAAGAAGTTATACAGTTGGCAATTAAGCATATGAAAACATGCTCCACATCATATGTCACAAGAGAATTGCAAACTAAAAGAAGAGAGATTGGTTCAAGATGGCAGAGTAGAAGGACATGCGCTCACTCCCTCTTGCAAAAGCACTGGAATCACAACTAACTGCTGAACAATCATTGGCAGGAAGACATTGGAACTCACCGAAAAGGATATCCTACACCCAAAGACAAAGGAGAAGCCACAGTGAGATGGTAGGAGGTATGTAATCACAATAAAATCAAATCCTATAACTGCTGTGTGGGTGACTCAAAAACTGGAGAACAATTATCCCATAGAAGTTCACTCACTGGAGTGAAGGTTCTGAGCCCATGTTAGACTTCCCAACCTGGGGGTCTGGCAATGGATGGAGGAATTCCTAGAGGATCAGACTTTGAAGGTTAGTGGTATTTGATGGCAGGACTTCAAAAGGAATGGGGGAAAAAGAAACTCCACTCTTGGAAGGCACACACAACCTAGTGTGCACACGAAGACCCAGGGGGAAGGAGCAGTGACCCCAAAGCAGACTGAATCAGACCTACCTTGGAGGGTTTCCTGCAGAGGCAGAGGGCAGCTGTGGCTCACCACAAGGACAAGGGCACTGGGGAAAGAAGTTCTGGGAAGTACTCCTTGGCATTAGCCCTCCCAGAATCCACCATTAGGTCCACCAAAGAGATGGGTAGGCTCCAGTGTTGGGTCACCTCAGGCCAAACAACCAACAGGGAGGGGACCCAGCCCCACCTTTCAGCAGACAAGGGGATTAAAGTTTTACCAAGCTCTGCCCACCAGAGCAACAGCCAGCTCTACCCACCAACTGTCGCTCCCATCAGGAAACTTACACAAGCCTCTAGATAGTCTCATCCACCAGAGGACAGACAGCAGAAGCAAGAAGAACTACTATCCTGCAGCCTGTGGAACAAACACCACATTCACAGGAAGATAGACAAGATGAAAATGCAGAGGGCTATGTACCAGATGAAGGAACAAGATAAAACACAAGAAAAACAACTAAATGAAGTGGAGATAGGCAACATTCCAGAAAGAGGATTCAGAATAATGATAGTGAAAGTGATCCATGATCTCAGAAAATGAATGGAGGCAAAGATTGATAAGACAAAAGAAATATTTAATAAAGACCTAGAAGAATTAAAGAACAAAGAGCTAGAAGAATTAAAGAACAAGCAAACAGAGATGAACAATACAATAACTGAAATGAAAAATACACTAGATGGAATCAATAGCAGAATAACTGAGGCAGAAGAAAGGATAAGTAATCTGGAAGACAGAATGTGGAAATCACTGCTGCAGAACAGAATAAAGTATGAAAAGAAATGAAGGCACCCTAAGAGAGCTCTGGGACAACATTAAGCTCACTAACATTCGCTTTATAGGGGTCCCTGAATGAGAAGAGAGAGAGAAAGGACCCGAGAAAATATTTGGATGTATTATAGTCAAAAACATCCCTAACATGGGAAAAGAAATAGCCACCCAAATCCAGAAAGCTCAGAGAGTCCCAGGCAGGATAAGCTCAAGGAGAAACACACCAAGACACATAGTAATCAAATTGACAAAAATTAAAGACAAAGAAAAACTATTAAAAGCAACAAGGGAAACATGACAAATAATATGCAAGGGAACTTCCATAGTTAACAGCTGATTTCTCAGCAGAAACTCTACAAGCCAGAAGGGAACGGCATGATATACTTCAAGTGATGAAAGGGAAGAACCTACAACCAAGATTACTCTACCCAGCCACAATGGCATTCAGATTCAATGGAGAAATCAAAAGCTTCACAGACAAGCAAAAGCTAAGAGAATTCAGCACCATCAAACCAGCTCTACAACAAATGCTAAAGGAACTTCTCTAAGGGGGAAAAAAAAGAGAAGAAAAGGACCTACAAAAACAAACCCAAAACAATTAAGAAAATGGTAATAGGAACATACATATTGATAATTACCTTAAATGTGAATGGATTAAATGCTCCAACCAAAAGACACAGGCTCCATGAATGGATACAAAAACAAGACCCCTATATATGCTGTCTACAACAGACCCACTTCAGACCTAGTGACACCTACAGACTGAAAGTGAGGGGATGGAAAAAGATATTCCATGCAAATGGAAATTAAAAGAAAGCTGGAGTAGCAATAGTCATATCAAATAAAATAGACTTTAAAATAAACAATGTTACAAGAGACAAGGAAGGAAATTACATAATGATCAAGAGATTGAACCAAGAAGAAGATATTACAATTAAAAATATATATGCAACAGAAAACTTACTGAATGCTGGCAGAAGACCTCAGACTTCCCAAAAGCGAAGAAATTCCCCACGTATCTGGGTGGGGCAAAAGAAAAAACAGAGACAAAGAACAGGGACAGGACCTGCACCTCTGGGAGGTAGCAGTGAAGGAGGAAAAGTTTCCACACACTAGGAAGCCCCTTCACTGGCAGAGATGAGGGGTGGCAGGGGGGGGAAGCTTTGGAGCCAAAGAGGAGAGCACAGCAACAAGGGTGCAGAGGGCAAAGCAGAGAGATTCCCGCACAGAGGATCAGTGCCAGCCAGCACTAACCAGCTGAGAGGCTTGTCTGCTCACCCACTGGGGCAGGTGGTGGTTGGGAGCTGAGGCTCAGGCTTCAGAGGTCAGATCCCATGGAGAGGACTGGGATTGGCTGCATGAACAAAGCCTGAAGGGGGCTAGTGTGCCACAGGTGGCCGGGAGGGAGTCCGGGAAAAAGACTGGAACTGTCTTAGAGACAAGAGACCATTGTTTCAGGGTGTGTGAAGAGAGGGGATTCAGACCACTGCCTAAACAATCTCCAGAGACAGGCTTGAGCTGCAGCTATCAGCGTGGACACCAGAAATGGGCATGAAATGTTAAGGCTGCTGTTGCAACCACCAAGAAGCCTGTGTGCAAGCACAGGTCACTATCCATACCTCCCCTCCCGGGACCCTGTGCAGCCTGCCACTGCCAGGGTCCCGTGATCCAGGGACAACTTCCAGGGGAAAACACATGGCATGCCTGAGGCTATTGCAATGACATGTCGGCTTCTACCACCACAGGATCGCACCACATTCCATACCTCTCCCTCCCCCTGGCCTGAGTGAGCCAGAGCCCCCAAATCAGCTGCTCCTTTAACCCTGTCCTGTCTGAGCAAAGAACAGATGCCCTCAGGCGACCACCATGCAGAGGCGGGACCAAATCCAAAGCTGAACCCCAGGAGCTGTGCAAACAAAGAAGAGAAAAGAAAATTTCTCCTGCAGCCTCAGGAGCAGTGGATAAAATCTCCAAAATCAACTTGAGGTACTGTGGAATACCTGAATAGACAACGAATCATCCCAAAATTGAGGTGGTGGACTTTGGGAACAACTGGAGAATTGGGGTTTGCTTTCTGTAGATAATTTGTTTCTGGTTATATGTTTATTTTAGTTTACTATTTAGAGTTTATTATCATTGGTAGATTTGTTTCTGGATTTTTTTGCTCTATTCATTTATATATAGATAGATAGATATATAGATATACATATTTTTTTCCTTTTCCTCTTTTTGTGAGGGTGTATTATGTATGTTTCTTTGTGTGATATTTTTCTGTATAGCTTTGTTTTTACCATTTGAACTAGGGTTTTGTCTGTCAGTTTCTTTGTTTGTTTTAATTTTTTTTTGTTTAATTTTTAGCAATTGTTATCATTGGTGGATTTGTTTTTTGGTTTGGTTCCTCTCTTCTTTCTCTTTTTCTTATTATTTTTATTTTTAATAATATTATTATTTCTTATTTTAATAATTTACTTTATTTTATTCTTTATTTATTTCTCCCTCTTCTTCTGAGCCATGTGACTGCCAGGGTCATGATGTTCCAACCAGGTGTCAGGCATGTACCTCTGAGGTGGGAGAGCAGAGTTCAGGACATTGGTCAACAAGAGACCTCCCGGCTCCATGTAATATCAAACAGCAACAGCTTTCCCAGAGATCTCTGTCTCAACGCTAAGACCCAGCTCCACTCAAGGACCAGAAAGCAACAGTGCTGGACACACTATGAAAAACAACTAGTAAGAAAGGAACACAAACCCACCCATTAGCAGAGAGGCTGCCTAAAATCAAATTGAGATCACAGACACCTCAAAACACACCACCGGACATGGTGCTGTCCAACAGAAAGACAAGATCCAACCTCATTCACCAGAAGACAGACACCAGTCTGCTCCACCAGGAAGCCTACACAGCCTACTGAACCAACCTTAGCCACAGAGAGCAGACATCAAAGAAAACAGGAACTAAGAACTTGCAGCCTGGGAAAAGGAGACCCCAAAGTTAAGCAAAATGAAAAGATAGAGAAACACACACGCAGATGAAGGAGCATGGTAAAAACTCACAAGACCAAACAAATGAAGAGAAAATAGGTAGCCAACCTGAAAAAGAATTCAGAGTAATGATAGTAAAGATGATCCAAAATCTTGGAAATAGAATGGAGAAAATACAAGAAACGTTTAACAAGGACCTAGAAGAACTAAAGAGCAAACAAACAATGATGAACACCACAATAAATGAAATTAAAAATTCTCTAGAAGGAAGCAATAGTAGAATAACTGAGGCAGAAGAAAAGTTAAGCGACTTGGAAGAAAAAATAGTGGCAATAACTACAGCAGAGCAGAATAAAGAAAAAAGAATGAAAAGAATTTAGAACAGTCTCAGAGAACTCTGGGACAAAATTAGAGGCACCAACATTCGAATCATAGGGATCACAGAAGAAGAAGAGAAAAAGAGAGACTGAGAAAATATTTGAAGAGATTACAGTTGAAAATTTCCCTAATATGGGAAAGGAAATAGTCAATCAAGTCCAGGAAGCACAGAGAGTCCCATACAGGATAAGTCCAAGGAGAAACATGCCAAGACACATAGTAATCAAACTATCAAAAATGTAATACAAAGAAAAAATATTAAAAGCAGCAAGGAAAAAGCAACAAATAACATAGAAGGTAATCCCCATAAGGTTAACAGCTGATCTTTCAGCAGAAACTCTTCAAGAGAGAAGGAAGTGGCAGGACATATTTAGATTGATGAAAGGGACAAACCTACAACCAAGATTACTCTACCCAGGGAGGATCTCATTCAGGTTCAATGGAGAAATTGAAACCTTTACAGAGAAGCAAAATCTAAGAGAATTCAGCATCTCCAAACCAGCTTAACAACAAATGCTAAAGGAACTTCTCTAGGCATGAACACAAGAGAAGGAAAAGACCTACAATAACAAACCCAAAACAATTAAGAAAATGGTAATAGGAAAATGCATATCAATAACTACCTTAAATATAAATGGATTAAAGTCTCCAACCAAAAGATACAGACTGGCTGAATGGATACAAAAACAAGACCTGTATATATGCTGTCTACAGGAGACCCACTTCAGACCTAGGGACACATGCAGACTGAAAGTGAGGGGATGGAGAAAGATATTCCATGCAAATGGAAATCAAAAGAAAGCTGGAGTAGCAATTCTCATATCAGAAAATATAGACTTTAAAATAAAGACTATTACAAGGGACAAAGAAGGACACTGCATAATAATCAAGGGATCAATCCAAGAAGAAGATGTAACAATTGTAACTATTTATGCACCCAACATAGGAGCACCTTAATACATAAGGCAAATGCTAACAGCCATAAAAGGGGAAATCGACAGTAACACATTTATAGTAGGGGACTTTAACACCCCACTTTCACCAATGGACAGATCATCCAAAATGAAAATAAATAAGGATACACAAGCTTTAAATGATATATTAAACAAGGGAACTTAATTGATATTTTTAGGACATTCTATCCTAAAACAGAAGAATACACTTTCTTCTCAAGTGTTCATGGTAAATTCTGCAAGATAGATCATATCTTGGGTCAGAAATCAAGCCTTGGTAAATTAAAAAATAATTGAAATTGTATCAAGTATCTCTTCCGATCACAAAACTATGAGACTAGGTATCAGTTAGAGGAAGAAATTTGTAATAATTACAAACATATGGAGGCTAAAAAATACACTACTAAATAATCAAGAGCTCACTGAAGAAATCAAAGAGGAAATAAAAAAAATTTCTAGAAAAATATGACATTGAAAACACGATGACCCCAAACCTATGGGATGCAGCAAAAGTAGTTCTAAGAGGGAAGTTAATGGCAATACAATACTACCTCAAGAAACAAGAAATATCTCAAATAAACAACCTAACCATACACCTAAAACAATTAGAGAAGGAAGAACAACAACAAAAAAAAAACCTCCAAAGTTAGCAGAAGGAAAGAAATAATACAGATCAAAATAGAAGTAAATGAAAAACAAATAAATGAAACAATAGCAAAAATCAATAAAACTAAAAGCTGGTTCTTTGAGAAGATAAACAAAATTGATAAAGCACTAGCAGGACTCATTAAGACAATAAGGGAGAAGACTCAAATAAATAGAATTAGAAATGAAAAAGGAGAAGTAACAACCAACCCTGCAGAAATACAAAGGATCATGAGGGATTACTACAAGCAAATATATGTCAATAAAATGGTCAACCTTGAAGAAATGGACAAATTCTTAGAAAAGCAGTGCTTTCCGATACTGAACCAGGAAGATATAGAAAATATAACAGACCAATCACAAGCACTGAAATTGAAACTGTGATTAAAAATCTTACAACAAACAAAAGCCCAAGAACAGATGGCTTCACAGGTGAATTCTATGAAACATTTAGAGAAGAGCTAACACCTATAATTCTCAAACTCTCCCAAAATATAGCAGAAGGCGGAAACTCCCAAACTCATTCTATGAGGCCACTATCACCCTGACACCAAAACCAGACAAAGATGTCAAAAGGATGAAAACTATGGACCAATATCACTGATGAACATAGATGAAAAATTCCTGAACAAAATACTAACAAAAGGAATCTTACATCACATTAAAAGGATCATACACCATGATCAGGTAGGGTTTATCCAAGAATGCAAGGAATCTTCAGTATACGCAAGTCAAACAATGTGATAAACCATATTAACAAACTGAAGGATAAAAACCACATGATCATCACAATAGATGCAGAAAAAGCTTTTGACAAAATCCAACACCAATTTATGATAAAAAACCCTCCAGAAAGTAGGCATAGAGTGAACTTACCACAACATAATAAAGGGCATATATGACAAACCCACAGCCAACATCATTCTCAATGGTGAAAAACTGAAACCATTTCCTCTAAGATCAGGAACAAGACAAGATTGTCCACTCTCACCAATTTATTCAACATAATTTTGGAAATTTTAGCCACAGCAATCAGAGAAGTAAAAGAAATAAAAGGAATCCAACTCAGAAAAAAAGAAGTAAAGCTGTTACTGTTTGTAGATGACATGATACTGTACATATAGAAAACTAAAGAAGCTACCAGAAAAATACTAGAGGTAATCAATGAAATTCGTAAAGTAGCATGATAGAAAACAAATGGACAAAAATCTCTTGCACTCGCATACACTAATGATGAAAAATCTAAAAGAGAAATTAAGGAAACACTTCCATTTACCATTGCAACCAAAAGAATACAATACTTGGGAATAAACCTACATAAGGAGACAAAAGACTTGTATGCAGAAGACTATAAGACACTGATGAAAAAATTAAAGATGCTACAAAGAGATGGAGAGATATACCATGTTCTTTGATTGGAAGAATCAACATTGTGAAAATGACTCTTCTACCCAAAGCAATCTACAGATTCAATGCAATCCCTATCAAACTACCAATACCATTTTTCACAGAACTAGAACAAAGTGTTCACAATTTGTATGGAAACACAAAAGACCCTGAATACCTAAAGCAATCCTGAGAAAGAAAAATGGAGCTGGAGGAAACAGGCTCCTGGCCTTCAGACTATACTACAAACCTACAGTAATCAAGACAATATGGTACTGGCATGAAAACAGAAATATAGATCAATGGAACAAGATAGAATGCCCAGAGATAAACCCACGCATATATGGTCACCTTATTTTTGATAAAGGAGGCAAGAATATTCAATGGGGAAAAGACAGCCTCTTCAATAAATGGTGCTAAGAAAACTGGACAGCTACATGTAAAAGAATGAAATTACAACACTCTCTAACACAGTACAAAAAAAAAACTCAAAATGGATTTAAGACCTAAATATAAGACCAGACACTATAAAACTCTTAGAGGAAAACATAGGCAGAACACTCTATGACATAAATCACAGCAAGATCCTTTCTGACCCATCTCCTAGAGAAATGGAAGTAAAAACAAAAATAAACAAATGGAACCTAATGAAGCTTGAAAGCTTTTGCACAGCAAAGCTAACTGTAAACAAGATGAAAAGACAACCCTCAGAGTAGGAGAAAATATTTGCAAACAAAGGAACTTACAAAGGATTAAACTCCAAAATATACAAGCAGCTCATGCAGCTCAATATCAAAAAACAAACAACCCAATCCAGAAATGGGCAGAAGACCTAAATAGACATTCTTCCAAAGAAGATATACAGATTGTCAACAAACACATGAAAGAATGCTCAACATCACTAATAATTAGAGAAATGTAAATCAAAACTACAACGAAGTATCACCCCAAATGGGTCAGAATTGTTACTATCAAAAAACCTAAAAACAATAAATGCTGGAGTGGATGAGGAGAAAAGGGAACCCTCTTGCACTGTTGGTGGGAATGTAAATTGATACAGCCACTACGGAGGACAGTATGGAGGTTCCTTAACAAACTAAAAATAGAACTACCATATGACCCAGCAATTCCACTACTGGGCATATACTCTGAGAAAACCATAATTCAAAAAGAGTGGTGTGGGCTTCCCTAGTGGCACAGTGGTTGAGAATCTGCCTGCTAATGCAGGGGACACGAGTTTGAGCCTTGGTCTGGGAAGATCCCACATGTCATGGAATGACTAGGTTTGTGAGCCAAAACTGCTGACCCTGCACATCTGGAGCCTGTGCTCTGCAACAAGAGAGGCCGCAATAGTGAGAGTCCCATGCAACACGGTGAAGAGTGGCCCCTGCTTGCCACAACTAGAGAAAGCCCTTGAACAGAAACGAAGACCCAACACAGCTCTAAATGAATAAATAAATTAATTAATTAAGAAAAAAAAAAGAAAATCCTATTTAAAAAAAAAAAAAAGAGTCATGTACCACAATGTTCATTGCAACTCTGTTTATAATAGCCAGCACATAGAATCAACTGAAGTGTCCGTTGAGAGATGAATGGATAAAGAAGATGTGGCACATATATACAATGGAATATTACTCAACCATAAAAAGAAACGAAATTGAGTTATTTGTAGTGAGGTGAATTGACCTAGAGTCTGTCATACAGTGTGAAATAAGTCAGAAAGAGGAAAACAAACACCGTATGCTAATACATATATAGAGAATCTAAAAAAAAAAAAATGGTTCTGAAGAACCTAGGGACAGGACAGGAATAAAAACACAGATGTAGAAAATGAACTTGAGGACTGGGGAGGGGGAAGAGTAAGCTGGGACGAAGTGAGAGAGTGGCATGGAAATATATACACTACCAAATATAAAATAGATATCTAGTCTAAAGCAGCCACATAGCACAGGGAAATCAGCTTGGTGCTTTATCACCACTTAGAGGGGTGAGATAGGGAGGGTGGGAGGGAGATGCAAGAGGGAGTAGATATGGGGATATATGTATATGTATAGCTGATTCACTTTGTTATAAAGCAGAAACTAACACACCATTGTAAAGCAGTTATACTCCATTAAAGATGTAATATATATATATATATAATATATATATATAATATATACATATGTACCCAACACAGGAGCACCTCAATACATAAGGCATATGCTAACAGCTATAAAAGAGAAAATTGACAGTAACACAATAATAGTGGGGGACTTTAACACCTCACTACACCAATGTACACATCATCCAGACAGAAAATTACTAAGGAAACAAAAGCTTTAAAAGATACAGTACATAAGATAGACTTAATTGACATTTATAGACATTCCATCTGAAAACTTATTCCAGTTTTTTCTCGAGTGCACATAGAACAGTCTCTAAGATAGATCACATCTTGTGTCACAAATCAAGGCTTTGTAAATTTAAGAAAATTGAAATCATATCAAGTATTATTTCTGACCACAATGCTATGATATTAGAAATCAATTACAGAGAAAAAAAGTAAAGAAAGAAAACACATGGAGGCTAAACAATAAGTTACTAAATAACCAAGAGATCACTGAAGAAATCAAAGAGGAAATCAAAAAATACCTAGAGAACAAAGAGAATGAAAACACGATGGTCGAAACCTATGGGATTCAGTAAAAGCAGTTCTAAGAGGGAAGATTCTAGCAATACAATCCTACCTCAGGAAACAAGAAAAATCTCAAATAAACCATCTAAACTTATACCTAAATGAACTAGAGAATGAAGAACAAATAAAACCCAGTGTTATAGAAGGAAAGAAATCATAAAGATCAGAGCAGAAATAAATGCAATAGAACCAGAGAAAACAATAAGAAAGATAAATAAAACTAAGAACTTGTTCTTTCAGAAGATAAATAAAATTGATCAACCTTTAGCTAGACTCATCAAGAAAAAGAGGGAGAGGACTCAAATCAATAAAATTAGTAATGAAAATAGAACAGTTATATTGGACACTGCAGAAATAAAAGCATCATAATAGAGTACTGCAAGTAACTTTATATCAATAAAATGGATAAGCTGGAAGACGTAGTCAAATTCTTAGAAAGGTATAACCTTCCAAGACTGAACCAGGAAGAAATAGAAAATATGAACAGACCAATCAGAAGGAATGATATTGAAACTGTGATTAAATACCTTCCAACAAACAATAGTCCAGGACCAGATGGCTTCACAGGTGAATTCTCTCAAACATTTAGAGAGAAGAGCTAACACCCATACTTCTCAAACTGTTCCCAAAAATTGCAGAGGGAAGAACACTCCCAAACTTATTCTATGAGGCCACCATCACCCTGATACCAAAACCAGACAAAGATACTACAAAAAAAGAAAATTACAGACCAATATCACTGATGAATATAGATGCAAGAATCCTCAACTCAATCCTGGCAAACAGAATCCAACAGCACATTAAAAGGATCATACACCATGATCAAGTGGGATTTACCCCAGGGATGCAAGCATTCTTCAATATATGCAAATCAATCAATGTGATACACCATATTAACAACTAAAGTATAAAAACCATATGATCATCTCAATAGATGTAGAAAAAGCTTTTGACAAAATTCAACACCCATTTATGGTAAAAAGTCTCCAGAAAGTGGGCATAGAGGGAACGTATCTCAACATAATAAAGGCCATATATGACAGACCCACAGCCAACATTATTCTCAATGGTAAAAAACTGAAACCATTTCCTCTAAGATCAAGTATGTCCAGGACAAGTATGTCCACTCTCAGCACTATAATTCAACATAGTTTTGGAAGTCCTGACCACAGCAATCAGGGAAGAAAAAGAAATAAAAGGAATACACATTGGAAAAGAAGAAGTAAAACTCTCACTCTTTTACAGAAGACATGATACTATACATAGGTAATCCTAAAGATGCCACCAGAAAACTACTAGAGCTAATCATTGAATTGGGTAATGTTGCAAGACATAAAATTAATGCAAAGAAATCTCTTGAATTCCTAGACACTATCAATGAAAGATCAGAAGAAGAAATTAAGGAAACTATCCCATTCATCATTTCAACAAAAATAATAAAATACCTAGGAATAAACCTACCTAAGGAGGTAAAAGATCTATACTCAGAAAACTATGACGCTGATGAAAGAAATCAAATATCACACAAACAGATGGAGAGATATACCATGTTCTTGGCTTGAAAGAATCAATATTGTGAAAATGGCTATACTACCCAAAGGAATCTACAGATTCAATGTAATCTCTATAAAATTACCAAGGGCATTTTTTACAGAACTAGTACAAAAAATCTTAAAATATGTATGGAGACACAAAAGACCCCAAATAGCCAAAGCAATCTTGAGGGGAAAAAATGGAGCTGGAGGAATCAGACTCCCTTACTTCAGACTATATTACAAAGCCACAGCAATCAAGACAATATGGTACTGGCACAAAGACAGAAATATAGATCAATGGAAGAGGATAGAAATCCCAGAGATAAACCCACACACCTATGGTCAACTAATCTCTGACAAAGGAGACCAGGTTATACAATGGAGAAAAGACTGCCTCTTCAATAATTGGTTCTGGTAAAACTGTACAGCTACATGTAAAAGAATGAAATTAGAACACTTCCTAACACCATACCCAAAAATAAACTCAAAATGGATTAAAGACCTAAATGTAAGACCCGACACTATAAAACTCTTAGAGAAAAACATAGGAAGAACACTCTTTGACATAAATCACAGCCATATCTTTTTTGACCCACTTCCTAGAGTAATGGAAATGAAAACAAAAATAAACATGTGGACCAAATGAAACTTAAAAGCTTTTGGACAGCAAAGGAGACCATAAGCAAAGTGAAAAGACAGCCATCAGAATGGGAGAAAATATTTACAAATGAATCAATGGACAAAGGATTAATCTCCAAAATATATAAACAGCTCATGCAGTTCGGTATTAACAAAACAAACAACCCAATCCAAAAATGGGCAGAACACCTAAATATACATTTCTCCAAAGAAGACATACAGGTGGCCAAGAAGCACATGAAAAGATCCTTAACATCACTAATTATTAGAGAAATGCAAATCAAAACTACAATAAGGTATCACCTCATACCAGTTAGAATGGGCATCATCAGAAAATCTGCAAACAACAAATGCTGGAGAGGGCATGGAGAAAAGGAAACCCTCTTGCACTGTTGGTGGGAATGTAAATTTGTACAGCCACTATGGAGAACAGTACAGAGGTTCCTTAAAAACTAAAAATAGAATTACCATATGACCTATCATTCCCACTCCTGGGCATATACCCAGAGAAAACCATAATTCAAAAAGACACATGCACCCCAATGTTCATTGCAGCACTATTTACAATAGTCAAGTCATGGAAACAACCTAAATGCCCATTGACAGATGAATGGATACAGAAGATGTGGTATATATATACAATGGAATATTACTAAGCCATTAAAAAGGAATGAAATTGGGTCATTTTTAGAGATGTGCATGGACCTAGAGACTGTCAGACAGAGTGATGTAAGTTAGAAAGAGAAAAACAAATATTGTATATTAACGCATATATGTGAAATCTAGAAAAATAGTACAGATGAACCAGTTTCCAAGACAGAAAGAGAGACACATATGTAGATAACAAACATGTGGACATGAAGTGGGGAAAGTGGTGGGCGGTGTGGTGGTGGTGGGATGAACTGGGAGATGGGGATTGACATATATACACTAATATGTATAGAACGGATAATTAATAAGAACATGCTGTATAAAAAATAAATTCATAAAATAAAATTGAAATTAAAAAAATTGTAAAAAACAAACAAACAACAAAAAAATCCCCAGCAAGATAGCACTACACACTTATTAGACTGGCTAAAATCCCAAGCACTGATACACAAAATCCTGGCGAGGATGTGGAGCAACAGGAACTCTCATTCATTATTGGTTCAAATGCAAAATGATGTAGTTACTTTGGAAGACAGTTTGACAGTTTCTTACAAAACATAACATTCTCTTACCATATGATGCAGGAATTGCAGTCCTTAGTGTTTACCCAAATTGATTGAAAGCTTTATCCAAACAAATTCTTCCCATGGATGTTTATGGCAGCTTTATACTTAATTGTCAAAACTTGGATGCCACTAAGATATCCCTTAGTAGGTAAATGGTTAAATAAACTGTAGTCTAGATAAAGGAATATTATTCAGCACTAAAAAGAAATGAGCTATCAAGCCATGAAAAGACACGGAGAAATCTTTAATACATATTGCTAAGTGAAAGAAAACAATCTGAAAAAACAACATACTGTATGATTCCAAGTCTATGACATCCTGGAAAAGGCAAAACTATGGAGACAATAAAAAAAATCAGTAGTTGCCAAGGTGTTAGTGGGGAGGAAAGGATGAAAAGGTAGAGCACAGAGGATTCTTACGTCAGTGGAATTATTCTGTATGGTGAATAAATGTCCTGGTAGATGAATGTCATTTTACATTGGTTCAAATCCATAGAGTGTACAGCACCAAAAGTCAACCCTAATGTAAACTATAGACTTTGGGTGAAAATGATGTGTCAATGCAGGTTCATCACTTATAACATGGGTATGCTATGAGGGATGGATATGTGTGGGGGGAGGGGGTATATAGAAAATTTCTGTACCTTCCTCTTAATGTTGCTGTGAACCTAAAACTTCTTTTAAAGATAAAGTTTACTAATCAAAACGTATTATTGAAATATTTTACATTTTTTAATAAGGACTTTGAAATTCAAACCATTTTTACCCTTACAGCACATCTTAGTTTGGACTAGCCACATTTCACATGACCCATACCCACACTCACCACTAGCTACCGTGTGGGACTGTGCAGCTCTAGGAAATGTGAACGACAGGCTTGCAACCAATCCAAGAAGAGTGCTTTGGATGGAAATTATGGTTCTCAAACTTGAATATGCTTCAGAATCACGTGCAAAGTTTATTAAGATACAAATTACTGGGACTTTCCTGGTGGTCCAGTGGTAAAGAATCCACCTTCCAATGCAGGGGACATGGGTTCGATCCCTGGTCAGGGAAATAAGATCCCACATATTGAGGGGCAACTAAGCCTGCGTGCCACAACTACTGAGCCCATGCGCCTAACTAGAGAGCCATGTGCTGCAAACTACAGAGCCCACGTGCTCTGGAGCCCACACACCACAACTAGAGAGAGAGAAAACCCGCATGTCACAACTAGAGAGAATCTCGCACGCTGCATCGAAGATCCCGTGTACTTCAACTAAGACCCGAAGCAGCCAAAAAAAAAAAAAATCTACAAATTACTGAACCTTACACCAGGAGGCTCTGATTCCAATAGGTCTAGAGTGAGGCCCCAAATTTCTGTTTCTAACAAGTTCCCAGGTGGTGCTGGTGCCACGAATCTGGGAACCACTCTGAGAGTCACTGGTGAAGACGAAGCTTTGGGAAATCAGCTGTGTAATTTTTAAATTGTGGAAGGGAGAGTTTCTAAATATGATGTAGATATTTCCTCCATAGCAGTAACAATCAGTATACAGCAGGAAAGACAGGTAATCAAATTCTGTTTAAGATCACAATTCTATTCCTCAGTGAAATGGCACAGAATAATCTTCTTGGTTTTGTTAACCATTGGTTAAGTGAAGATGCAGGTATATAGATCTTATATACACAAATGTGACATATTTAATTTATATAACCTGTGCATCACAGCCAGAATGGATTCTTGTTTACATTTCCATTCAGTAAAGGAAACATCTAGACATAGCTTGAATAAACAGCCACTTTGAGATGAGAAAGTGATACCATGAGCACAATTCAATTCCTTTTAACTTGACTGTAAACTCCCTTTAGTCTGCAATCCCTCTTAAATTGGAATGTTTCTCATAATTACTGCAGTAGTCCCAGTTTTTTAACTCCCATTTTTAATTCTCTTTTTTGTATACAGTTGGTATTTAATAGATAGATGAATGAGTGAATATTTTTGCCTGCTTTATATATTTTTGGGAATGTGGTCTTTGTCTCTTCTGAATGTTTAAATGCAATGTAGAAGTGACATTGTAAAGGTCAGGAGAGTATGTATGTATGCAAAGATAGACAGCTCTCTTAATCCTATGTTCATTTTTGTAAGTATTAGGAATGTAATGTAGTTCAGAATAAAAATACAAGTGCCAACAAGCTGTTTTTTACCTTGTGATTCTGGATGGCCTGATTACAAATAGTCCATTTCCAAACCTCCTCTCATTCCATAGGAGCCTAGAGGTGAATTATAAATTACCTGATGCTTTAGATTCACATTTCAAGTGTGATATCATAACATATTGCAACAAGGGATGCTACACATGAACCTTTAAATGATAGAAATGTATATCTCTAGTGATGCAAAATAAGGAACTTATGAATCTAACATTTTCTCAGAATTCGGCTTACAAATAGAGATAAAACAACTTTAGTCAAGTGGAAACGAATTGAGAGTTGTTACTGCCTAGCATGTGTACTTTTTTTCAAATAATCTAATGCTCTTGCTAATACTAGGTTCTAGGAGTCTAACTTTTATAAAGCAACTGTGGAGTTCATTACTGGATTATCATGTCACATGCACAATTAATCCATATGGGATAGTTCCATAATATTGTTGTTTGGAGGATGACATTAAGAATGTTCACATTCACTGAAGTATAAATCTGTGCCAGGCATTATTTTTCTTCTAGCTTTATTGAAATATAATTGATATTTAACATTGTATAAATTTAAGACATATGTGTTGATTTGGTACACTTATATATTACAAACTGACTACCTCCACAGCATTAGATGACACCTGTATCACTTCATGTAGTTACCATTTCATTTCTGTGGTGAGAACATTTACGATCTACTCTCTTGGAAACTTTCAAATATTTATATAGTACTGTATTATCAGCTATAATCAACATACATAACATTAGATTCCCAGAACACATTCATTTTATAACTGGATGTTTGTGCCCTTTGACCACTATCTCGCCATTTCTCTCAGTCCCCAGCTCATGGTAATGACCACTCTACTCTCTGTTTCTATATTTGTCTTTTTTCCAGATTCCACATATAAGTGGTATCATACAGTATTTGTCTTTCTCTGTCTGACTTATTTCACTTAGAATAATACCTTAAAGTTTCACCCATGTTGTCACAAATGGCAGGATTTCCTTCCTTCTTTCTCATGGCTGAATAATCTTCCATTGTGTGTATATATCTCACATCCTCTTTATTCATGTATCTGTTGACAAAGACTTAGGTTGTTTCCATATCTTGACTATTACAGATAATTCTGCAGTGAACATAGAAGTGCAGTTATCTCTTCAAGATCCTGTTTTCATTTTCTTTAGGTATATACCCAGAAGTGGAGTTGCTGCATCATAAGGTAGTTATATCTTTAATTATTTTTGAGGAACCTGCATACTGTTTTCCATAGTGGTTGTACCAATTTACATTCCCACCTACAGTGCACAAGAGTTGTCTTTTTCCTCATGCATGGCAACACTTCTTATCACTTGTCTTTTTAATGATAGCTATACCCACAGTTGTGAGGTGATATCTCACTGTGGTTTTGATTTGCATTTCTCTGATAATTAGTGATGTTGAGCACCTTCTCATGTACCTGTATCCATTCGCATGTCTTTTTTAGAAAAATGTCTATTCAGTTCATCTGCCCATTTTTTAAACAACCTCTTTTTATGTTATGTTTGTTTGTTTTTGCTATTGTTCTGCGTGAGTTTTTATATATTTCTTATGCTAACCCCTTGCAGATATACAATTTGAAAATATTTTCTATTCTTCCATAGGTTGTCTTTTCATTTTACTGATTGTTTCTTTTGCTGTGAAAAGCCTCCAGTTTTATGTGGTCCCACTTATTAATTTTTGCTTTTCTTGCTTGTGTTTTTGGCATCATATCCAAAAAATTGTTGCCAAGACAAATGTTAAGGAAATTTTCCCCTATGTTTTCCTCTAAGAGTTTTATGGTTTCAGGTCTGATATTTAAGTCTTTAATCCATTTTGAGTTAATTTTTATGAGTGGTGTAAGATAGGGGTCCAATTTTATTCCTTTTCATGTGGCTGTCCAGTTTTCCCAACACCACATGTTGAAGGGACTATCTGGTCCCCATTGGTATCCTTGGCTGCCTTGCCAGATATTAGCTGAACCAAAACCTTTTTACTCACTCAAATACTTGCCCCAACCACTGACAGAAGTAGAAATTATCATTTACTCCCATTTTGTATAAAACATGTCAAGCTCAGTGAATTCAAGTAATTTGCCCAAAGTGACCCAGATAGTAATTGGTCAAAGCATCTTTGGGAGATTCTTCAGACTCTACAGCCTACACTCCCTACTACTGAGCTATTCTAATTAGGCAGGTGACAAAAGGCCTTCGGTAAATGTCTTTCATCATGGAAAAGACTTCTTATGGATAAACACACCTAAGTCATATCAGTATACAACTGCATGGACCCTAAAGCAAGCAAATCCTTAATGACAGCACCGTCACACCTCTCTTCTGTTAACCATTTAAGTGAAAAGGATATTTTTAAATACACTGGGGTTTAGTATTAACAAAAGGATGGGACATGAACCCAGGTCCTCTGAGTCTGTGGCCTGTGCTTGTTCTGGGGTTCCACTGTCCCTGGAAGGAACCTAAATGTCCATTTACAGATGAGTGGATAAAGAAGATGTGGTACATATATACAATGGAATATTACTCAACCATAAAAAAGAATGAAATAATGTAATTTGCAGTAACATGGATGGACCTGGAGATTATTATACTAAGTGAAGTAAGTCAGAGAATGACAAATATCATATAATATCACTTATATGTAGAATCTAAAACAATAATACAAATGAACTTATTTACAAAATGGAAACAGACTCACAGACTTAGAAAACAAACTATGGTCACCAAAGGGGAAAGGTGGCAGGGAGGGATAAATTGGGAGTTTGAGTTTGACATATACACACTACGGTATATAAAATAGATAGCCAACAAGGACCTATTGTATAGCACAGGCAACTCTGCTTAATATTCTGTAATAACTTAACTGGGAAAATAACTTGAAAAAGAATAGATATATGTATAAACAAATTGCTCTGCTGTGCACCTGAAACTAACACAACATTGTAAATCAATGATAGTCCAGTATAAAATAAAAATTTAAATAAATAAATACACTGGGCCTTTGAGAACTGGATCCATCCTGAACAAGTTGATACATCAGAGATTTGTGCTGGCAAAGGTGAATGCAGTGGCTGTGCCATGGAGATTTTCACATTGGCTGTACAGCCATTTCCTTTCAAAAGTATCTATAGAAGGTGATTTTTATGATAGTGTCTATTATGCTAGAGGATGAGGAGTCCTAGTTGCTCTATTTCTACAGTTTTGGGAATCAGAGTAGCACCATTCCTTCCTTCATCTTTAGGCTCTGGAAAGGGTATCATGAGTGCTAATGAATTAAAATAATTAGGTTATCTTAGTTCAGATAAAAGACAAAGGACTAGAAACATATCCCAGGGGAATTAATTTACAATTTTTCCTTTCCTACTTTTGACATGAAAACTACACAATGATCTTTGGCCATGACATACACACTCAAAACAGATTTTCTATAGTGTTTGGACCTCAGGGAGCAGTGGCTACTCCTTGTCATCATTAATCTTTTTTTTTTTTTTCTCCAAAAACCACAGCTAGCTTTTTTGAGACACTATCACCAGTGAACTATATTTCTTAAAAAACATTCACGAAGCTCCTCAGAGAAAATCATTTATTCAGCTTAGAAGTTACGCATCAAGATATCAGCTCTGACTTGATCAGACTAATCCCTGCCATTATGACAATTTTCACACAGTTATACTTGATGTCACATCAAAAATTTATGAAGCCAACTAGGCTATGACTCAGAAACCTGGTCTTTATTTTCCTTGGTGAGAAGATGATGTGAAACTGTGCTAAACTGAAATTTTTGGATATCATGAAACATTTCCACCCAATTGTTTAATTTACACTCTTAGTCAAGTCAAGAGTATGGCATTATATTTCTTTTCTACTTAGTGAAGCCAAGCTTATGCTCAGAATGAGATTAAAAGATAAAGGAATTAGACTCCAACAATCCACATCTTTTGGTGTTGTTATTATGGAAATTAATGAAAACCATTTTTTTTTTACTCTGGGGCTCCAGGAGAGGCATTTGATTAAAATGAATGCAAAGCACTACATTGATATAATTTTAAGATTGATATGGATGACCAATGAAACCCTACAGTTTCAAATTGCTTCAAAGAATTTCACCATAATGACTGCACTGTAATTTTGATGAGGTACCAAAAAATACTAAAAACTAATGACAGGCAAACAGACATATTAAAAAAAAAGTAGTTGCATTATTTTATTCAATACAATCTTAGTAATTAACAATACAATTTGGTCATGATACAAAAGTCTATTCATTCATTAATTTATCATGTGTCTATTATGTGTAGAGCACTGTATTAGGCACTGGAAATTTTCATTTATTCAACAAATAATTATCGAGTGCTTTTCTGTACCGCATATTGTTTTGGAGCTGGGGAAACAGCAGTAAAACTCACATGCAAGATTTCTCTTCTCATGGAATTTATATTCTAATGGAGAAGGAGCAAAATAGGTAGGATAAATAAGAATGCAATATGCTTAGAAGAGTTAACTACTAAGGAGAAAAAATGTAAAAGGGGAAAGGGGATAAGATATTATTGTGATGGGATGCTGAGGGGGTCACATTTCAGTGAGAATGCCAGGGAAGAACTTTCAGAAAAGGTGACAGTTGAATGAAAACTAAGAAGAAGCCAAGAAATTAACCACAAGGGTATCAAGGAGAAGAATACACAAGGTAGAAGGAATAGTAGGTGAGAAGCAAAGATGTTTAGCATTTTGAGGGAGAGTAAGGATGTCATAGCCATTTGGTAAATCATGTGAGGGGAGAGAAAGGTAGAAGATAAAGCCAGAGAGGTAAAGGTAATGGCTGATGGAGGGTCTTGAGGGGCATATGAAGGCTTCTGCCACTTACTCTCAGTAGATGGGAAACCACTGGAGGGTGTTGACAGAGTAACAGCTGATCTGATTTATGACTTAGGAGGACCACTCTAACTGCTATGATGAGATAAGAATGCAAAGATGGGTCAAATACAGTGGCAATGTCAGTGAACTCACACTCAATTTAAAAGGCTGAAATGAATACAAGTTCAATGCAGTGAGTTAAGTGTTATTACAGAATTCAGAGTGCTATGAGAGGCTAGGATAACCCCTAAGACTCCTGCTCACTCCTCAGCCTACTCTAATTGACTTCCACCTCTCTAAGTCCACTGAGATAATTCCAGCTAACCATTCTGATGTCTTGTATGTTGCCAAGCTCAATGTCATTTTTAAAATCATTATAACCTTGATGTCTCAGCAGCAGCCGTGAATTTTCTCATTGCCATTCTTCTGGAAATAGTATCTTCTCTTTGACTGTCATGCATTGTCCATATTTTCCCCTCATTTCTCTTTACAGGCACTTACTTTACTAGCTCATCTTCCTCTCTCCTGGTCATTAGGAACTCAGACCTCATCCAGGACTGCCCCTTTGAACAACTTCAAAGGGCTCAGTTACGACACAGTTGAAGGGACTGGTGCTTTTTGAAGCTGAGTGTTGCTACCTGGCATGGCATGTAATGAAATAACTCATCTCTGTCTTAGTCTTTCATCTGTGTTGGTTCTCTGTACCTCAGGAATCTCCATCATGCATGTGGCTTCAAACTAAGAATTGTTTACACACTTATGTCTCCATCCCAGGATGTTTTGCTGTGTAACGCACTCCTATCAGTTGGCTGCTTGATATCCCCTGTTGGGTGTCTCAAATGTACTTCAAACTGTTATGTCACAAAGAGAACTCAAGGACTTCTCTTGATACAAGTTCCTCTTCCAGTGTTCCTGGGCTAACGGACCACTTCCATCCATGCTGCTATGCAAGCCAGAAACCTACAAGTCCCTTTTGATGTATCTACTTCAGTACCCTCCAAGTCCAATCCATTATCCATCCATTGACTTGTTTCCCCAAGCCATCACCCTAGCCCAACATAACTTCATCTCCTGCCTTTTCTTCCTTCACAAATCCTACTCTGCACCACCACAGCCAAAGTTTTTCAAAATGCTAACTGAGTCCTTTACCAACCACACACCTGTTTAAACACTAATGGATTTCCTAGAAAAAAAAATGATCATAATCTTTAAGTCCCCAGATGTTCTAACCTTTGTCTACCTCTCCAAGTTCATCTTGCTTTGATGCTTCCCCTTCCCCTTTTACATTCCTACTGCTATGGGCTCTTAAAAATTTATTTTTTACACATATGAACCTCTTTACCTTAGTTGCTGAGGGAGATGCCATTGCTTATCTACATATTTTTCTGCCGCAACTAATCACTGAGACACACCAAGTATCTAGAAATACCTGGATCTTGGCATATCAGGCAAACATACTATTATATAGAGTTTTTTGGATCATTTAAAAAATTAATCAGATTTGAAAATATTACAGACAAAAATTAGAATCTGATCTATTTAGGGAATTGTATGGAATGCCTATAAGGATTGCTTGGGTTCCATCTCAGAATGGCCATGTTCTAAGTGTCTGCTTCTGGACAACCCACACAAGCTCTCCTTGCTTCATTTTCTTCTATAAAGAAAGTTTCAGTGAACATTAATAAATGAAAATAAGTAAGTAAATAAATAACCAACATCTATCGGGCTAGCTCTCATCAAATATAGTTCTCTAGCCTTGCAATTCCTATAATAAGTTGATTTAAATTCTCTTTCATCAAATGTCCTCTCTGGTTAAGAGAGTGCTTCTTGGTTTTAGATATGGGATTTTTTTTTTTTTTTGTCTGTAAAGCCTTTCTCTGCTTGAATCTGAAGAGCTTAAATTAAACAAGCCTTACACAAAAAGACATCGATAAAATAGGAAAAACTAGACAGGACTCTCCTTCCCAGTGTTGAGGAAAAGAAGGCATAACACCATCACCTGTGATTAGAAAAGTTGTCTGAGCTATTACGAGTCAGTTTAGAACCCACCATAATGTTTTGGCATCTGTAGGAATACCTCTTACTGTAAAGAAAAGGTTAATCGCTGTGCTTTTCCAGCTGTTTCACACGGGCCAGATGTCTGAGTAGCCCAAACTACTTAGCTGCATATTAGTGCCACATAAACTGCCGGCTGCTGCTTGTCGAGAGAGCTGTTAATTTCTGTAGAATGTTGCACTGAATGTCAGTAAGGTTTGAATTAAAATAAATTTGCTAAGTGGGTTGTATGTAAATGCTGGTACAAGAATTAGTTTAATGGAAGCAAAAATTATGCACAATTTGAGCAACACTCTGAGGCTTTTTTCACACTGCCCTCTCTCCAGTATCTGTATTTCCTGTCTGGCTTTCACAGTTTCTGTAATTTGTCAGTACCGATGCACTACATCTAGCCAAAGCATTCTATCAAAACTGAATCTTTATGTCCTACACCTGAAATTAATATAATGTTGTAAATCAACTAGACTTCAATTTAAAAGCCACTGAATCTTACAATTGGAAAAAAATTCTTGTAAAACATGATAGGTATTTATACTGCTTGAGAATATTATTATGACAATGAACTATTATGTAGTGTTCTACAAGTTATAAATAATAACATTCAGTGCATGTACTGGATTCAGACTAAGTTTCAGATTGAGGGCTCAGTTTCTACATACTGTAATCTTAGTTTAGGGTCTGCATGCTGTATCTGCAGACCATATCTCACATATGGTTCATTTTCACAAATGATCTCATTTATTCCTCATAATTATTGCAAAAGGCAATATTTCTGTATTCATTCTATATCTTTATTTTCTTGAAACAGAAATTGAGATCAAGGTGGATTGTGAATTTACTGGTTGGTGGTGACACTAAGATTTTAACTGCAAGGCTATAGCTCCATAGGTCATGATTTTTGTATTGTTTCTTTTTGGATTAGTACAGATTGTTTCTTCTGTACAACTACTGACATTAGGCAACTGCACACATGAGTGTTTTGGTGATAGAGGTGGCAAGGAGAAGGGGGAGTATTTCAAAGTTCAGAGTCCAGTTGGGTGAGAACATCTTGGGACCTAAGGAAGCAGCCTGGCTTTGAGGAGTTTATTATCGTCAACATCTTTTCCTTTTCCAATGTGCTTGCAGTTGCTGTAGTAAGCAGTTTCTGTCATTTTTGACCTAAGATATCTTTAAACTAGTCTCATAAGCTATCAACATTTATTGATGTTACACAACTAGTCACTCTTAAAAAGAGAAAAATACAAAACTCATAATTTTAAAACAAAATTATTTTTTAGTGCCATGCCATTTATTTAACTTTTAAAGAGAAAATTTGCTTTTTCACAAGAAAGGGAGAACTAACATGTGTGTATGTGCATACATACAGACATGGAAGTTCTGCTAATTATACAGAATTAGTTTTACTTAATTATTTCACTTAATTATCAAAATAATCTAGTATCATTTTGATACAAAGATAAATGTATTGTCTACATTTTACAGAAAACTTCAGAAAATTTAAATACTAATTTTTTTTTTTGCTTTCTTCCATCTTCTCCATTTTCTCCTTAAAGGATAATAGAAAGCGTCATCTTCTTCCTTAATATTCATCTGTGAAATAAGTTAAGAAACCTGCCACTGTCTATATAATTTAAAGAAATTTATTACAGCTGTTAAACTGAAGCATTAATATGTATTTTGCCTGGATATTAAGCTATAAAGAGGCTTTAGAAAAAGTGGTTAAGAGGAAAAATAAGATTAGGACAGAATAGGTAATACTAAGAAACTTGAAACAATACAAATGAGGTAATTACCATTTACACAAGAATGCACAGGTTTGTTAAAATTAATAAGAGATGTGTTTTTATTATGTGTCATATTTTAAGAAGTCTTAATACAGCTGTTCCATTTCTCATTTAAATATCTCTAAACCTCTTCTAGGTCCATATGACTGAGGGAGAATAAATAAAACCTTTCCTATCCTTTCAAACAAACATGAAAGGCAGGTAAAATGTATTTTTATGTTAAATAGAATACATAGACTTCCCTTTAAAAATGGAAGGCGAAATCTCTGCTAATATCAAGAATAAATAGAAAATTACTTTAAATATCTACCAGAGGGAGAAAAAGGCAAAATTTTACAAAGTAATAGCAATTAGCTTGACAATAGACTTTTCATCACTACAAATAAACAAGGCCAAGAAACTATTATCTTTAAAGCATTCAACTTAGAATACTTACACTAGTTATACCATTATACTATATGGTGAGTATCAGAGTAAAGTCAAGACATTTAAGAATTATAAAGACTACAAGAATTTATTACTCATCTATCCTCCTGGAAAAAACCACTAAAGGATGTAGCTGAGGAGGAAAGTAATGAATCTAGGTGGAAAAGTGAGGTTCATATGAAACTGTAACAAAAAAAAGTAAAAATATGTGGTATTACTTTCCCATTGTTGCTGTAACAAATGCCCACAAATGTAGTGTCTTAAAAAGCACAAATTTATTACCTTACAATTTGGAGGCAAGAAGTCAAAAATCATTCTCACTAGGCTAAAATCAAGGTGTCGGCAGGGCTGGTTCACCTTGGGTACCTTAGGGGAGAATCTACTTCCTTGCCTTTTCAAGCCTCTCAAGAGTACGGGCACCCTTAGGACATGGCTTATTTCTCTATCTTCATAGCCATCAGGGTAGCATCTTTAAACCTCTGCCTTCTCTGACCTCTGCTTCCATGGTTATATTTCCTTGTGTGACTCTCTTGCCTTCCTCTTTCCCTTATAAGGACACTTTTAATTACTCTGAGCTCACACAGATAATCCAGGATAATCTCCTTATTTCAAATCCTCTAATCACAATTTCAAAGACCTTTTTTTTTGCCATGTAAAGTAACATGCTCACAGATTCCACAGATTAGAATATAGATATCTTTGGGGGACCTTTATTCTGCTGACCATGCACGTTGATAGAGCTAAAAATATAATGACTATAAAAAGAAAATAGAAGCAGTAGTTATATTTCTGCTAAAATAAAGGCAAGGGAAAGGAGCCATATTAACAAAGGAGCATCAAATTAATTAAAAAATATAGAAGGTAGAAAATTATTGAAAGACAAAGGAAATGCACAATGAAGAAAATCAACAAAGGAAAAGTTTGATCCTTTGAGAAGACTAATAAATTTGATAAACTCGTAGCAAAACTAAACTAGAAAAAAAATATGTATAATGCACAAATCACCTGCATTAGAACTTGCATACATGAAAACTTAATAAAATGATATCATAAACAACTCTATGTGAATCAATTTGAAATTTGATTCATAATTAATGGGAGAAAATTATCCAATTCATTTTGTGAGGTCTGAATAACCTCGAAAACAAAACCTATCAAAATATTACAAGAAATAAAAATTACTAGTCAATCTTTCTCATGAGTCTAGATGCAAAAATTTCTGCATGTGGTATTAGCAGTTTAAATCCAGAAGTATATTAATAGGATAACAGGATGATGAATCATAAATACATTTTTTATTCCAGGAATACAAAATTTCTTTAAAATTTGAAAATCAAGCAATGTACTCTACTCAATGCTCTGTGGATACCTAAATGGGAAGGAAATCTAAGGAAGAGGAGATATCTGTATATGTGTGGCTCATGCACTTTGCTGTAAGCAAAAACTAACACACTTTAAATCAATTATACTCCAATAAAAAAAGAAAATCAAACAATGTGATTCATCATATTAGCAAAATAGATGAGGAAATTCATTTGATCACCTCAATAGTTGCAGAAATTTCATTTGATGTAATTTAGCACCTATTCACTGTGTGATTATCTACTTAGAAAATCCAAAAGAAACTACATATAAATTGTTAGGATTATTGAGTTAATTTAGTAAGATTGCTGGGTTCATGGTCAATAAAGAGAAATAATTTTTATACTTATACTGCCACAAATAATTAAAAGATAAAATTTTAAAAAACGGGTGTCATTTATAATACTGAAAAATAACTCTAGAAATAAATTTAGAAAATATTTGCAAGACATTGACACAGAGAACTACAAAATATTATTGAGGGAAAGTACAGAAGATCTAAATAAAAGGAATGATATTCCGTGTTAAGGGATGAAAGACTCAATGAAATAAAATTGTCGGTGTTCCTTACATTGACCTATTAATATATTATAATCTCAACTGAAATCTGAGCTACTTCTTTTTTCTTTTAGTGAAAAATTTCACGTTGATTCTAAAATGCTTATGGAAGTGCAGAAGGCCAAAATTAGCCAAATTAAACTTGAAAAGGAACAAGTTAGATAATTTATACTTGTAGGCATCAAGATTTATTATACTACTATAGTAAGGAAAAGAGTGCTGTATTAATGTAAAAAGACAAAACAATGAAGGGAAAAATAATAGATTTGTTTAATAAATAATGCTGTATCAGTTAAATATCTAAACAGAAAAAAATGAATCCTAATCTTTATGCCACACCATACATAGAAATCTGTTTGAGGTGGGTAGATTGTAGATCTGATATGAATGATAAAGCAATAAATCTTACAGAAGGTTATATATGACAATAACTTTATAATCTTGGGGTAGGCAAAATTTTCTTAAACAGGACATAAAAAGTCCTAATCGTAAAGAAAATAACTGGTAAATTGTATTACACTAAAGTTAAGACTTTCTGCTCAACATACTATTAAGGGAGTGAAAATCAAACCACTACAGAAAGACTTCTGAATTTTTAGCAATTTCTAAGAAAAAGGTAGACAACACAATTTTAAAACTGAGGAAAAGATTTAAAAGGCAGTTTATTAAAAGTCTATCAGGATAAAAAACTTATAAATAATAGCTAAAAATGTGAAAATATGCTTACATGATTAGTTATTAAAGAGATGAAAATTACACTACGATCTGTTTCTACTACCTACCTATCAAAGCAACTAGAATCGAAAACAAAAGCAAAACAATAATAATTCTTTAATATTAAAATTCTCATGTACTGCTGATGGGAGTGTAAATTGGTACAGTCCCTTGGAAATCTGTTTTACCCACAAGCACATACCCAAAATAACAACATGCATATGTTCATGAATATATATATATATATATATATATATATTTGTGGAAAAAATATATATATATATTAATAAATATATATGATCAAAGCTGCAATGTTTGAGTCCAAAGTGGCAACAGCCCAAATGCTTATCAACACTAGGGTAGATAAATACATTTTGGTATATTCATGCAATGTTATATCATAAAGCAGTGAAAATATACAAGTCATTGCTCTATCCAAAAGCATAAACAAAGGAAGCCATATATAAATGAATAATACTGCATGGTACCATTTATAAAAATTTTAAATGACATAAAAGAAAACTAATTAATGGTTCTAATAATTTATCTGCCTGTTTGTTTAATTTCTATTATTTATATTCACATTATGTCAGCTTCATTTTGATTAGAATATACATGGTTTATCTTTTTTCTTTTTAATAACCTTACGAACTAATTATTTATTATCTTTGATGAATATAATTTAAGCAGCATATAGCTAATTATTTTTAGTTTGTTTTACTTTTTGCAATCTGAGAATCTTCTTTCTCATAATTGGTTTTAGCTCATTTATATGAATTGTGATTACAGGTATATTTAGTGTCATAAGTTAAGAAGTGTTTACCTTTGGGGATAATTGCTTTGAGAGGGTTTAAGGAAGATTTCTGTATTGCTACACTCTTCTATTTCTTGGTTGGAGTGGTGGTAAAAATTTATCAGACTGTGTGCTTGATATTATGTACCTTTTAGAAGGTATGTTACATGTCAATAAAATGTTTACTTAAAAATTATATGAAATAAAGGTGTTTTAATGAGAATTGAAGGATTTAACAACCCCTCCCCCAAACATATAGGGTGTGTAATTGATGTGATATCATTTTAAATGAAAATAATTTCTCAACCCATACTATACGTGAAAAAAGTAAAGATTTAAAAGCAAAATATAGGTAGGAGGAATCAAAATTATTGGAAGCAATAAAGGGGAATATATTTATTTATTGGAAGCAATAAAGGGGAATATATTTATAACAGGATAAGGAATATATTCTTCAAGAAGAAAGTAAAAATAAAATCCCTAATCAAAGAAAAAAAGTAGTATAATTTGACTTCATTAAATATCAACCATTTATAACACAAAGACAACAACAAAAAGACACTGCAAGCAAAGTTACAGGAAATATAATCAATTAAGAAAACAAGTTTAGAATATCATACTAATGTTTAGAAATTTGGTGGATATGTAAATTAGTATACAATTTGAAGAACAAATTTTAATATTTATTAAAATAGAAAATGACTCAGTGAAGAATATATATATAAAGAATCTATAAAAAGTATACATATATGTGTATATAATCCAAACATAGATACGTTTTTTATATATAAACTCTGGCACAGGTGCTCTAGAATGTTAATTGTTCATCTATCTAGTTTCAGCTTTTGAATTGGCAGAGGGGAGAAGAAAGGAAGGGGAGATCGGAGATAATTATTCTTTTATTAATCTGTTTACTCATTCAGAAAGTATTTATTGAGTAAGTGCTAGGTATCGTACTCTATCTAGGCTGCTGTCAGTTCACACGTGGAAGTTTCACCCTGTCTCAGTGAGATGTCATGAGTCCTCTAGTAATAAATGCAAGTTGCTACTGTAGTTCAAAAGAAAGAATCTGTTTGTGGGTACTGGGGAAGATCTCACATCCCAGAGGGTCCTTGAAAGATGAGGTCTATGCAAAGATAGATACGGAGCTGCACACCACTCCATGGAAGACCAGATATCTGAGTCACTAAAATCATCTTGTCTTACTGATGAAGAGGCTGTCTTGTGAGGGCTATTAGCATAGACTCTGGAAGTCAGGATAAGCCTGAGCCCTTTATACTATCAGTCATTTTATGGGTGTTAGGTAGCCAACTATGCATATCCAGACTGGGAAAAATACAAAAATTTACTGTTTTGGAAACAGAATCCAGTCAGCTGAGCAGAGGAAATTCTCAAAAGAACAGAAACCAGAGACAGAAAGTTAAATTAGGCTACTAAAGAGAAACAAAGATTAATAAGGTAGAGAAAACAGTGTGGAAGTAAAGAAGGGGAAAATTTAAACATGGAGGTTATATAGTATGGTGAGCCTTGATGGCTGTTCGTATATGAGAACATAGGGCAGGGAGAGATGTGGTAATGACTGAATTTTCGTAACTTCTAATGAACACTGTGAGTCATTCAATAGTGTCCAGTTGGCAGGTGGAAATAGGAAAACTAATTATGGTTCTTCTGCTTATGAATTTCAGGAAGCTTATATTGAAGCTGGTCTCTTTTTCCTCAGGAATCCCATTTGAGCTAATAAGCTTCATAACCACAACTTACTTCATGTCATGGCTTTGTCTGTGAAGGGAAAATTATTTATTGAATCGGAAGTTATTCTCCTGAAGTACAGTCACTACTGATGCACATCTGAGGAAGACTCGTCTTTTTTTGACAGCATGCCAGAAAATGAAAATTTCCACACAGAACAGGAGAAATATTAACATATGAAGACCTTGAGAAAGGATACTGATTGCTTTACTGAGTGGTCTGGTTCAAATGAACTCCTAATACATATGGACAGTCTCAAAAATACCTTCTCTACTCTTAAGAGTGTCACGATATTAAAATATTCCATGGTCATTCAGATGGCAATCATTTGAATGCCCAAGGTTTTTAAAAAGGAAAAAGGAAAACCTAAATACTTTGGCAACTGGACGCATGATTTTAAATAGCAGAGGGAATTATCAACTTAGAGAAAAAACATCAGAACAAAAAGTAGGTGCTGAGTTATTAATTTATCTTATTTGGGAAAGTCAGAATGTCTCACTGGGTATTTGTTGGTCACTTCTTTTTGTCTAGAAATTGGTTATTTCTTTTGCCTGAAGTGAAAGCATTCTGAAGAGACTTTGTCAAGATCTGGATGTTTTGAAAACAGTGATAATTATGATCTCAGAAGTGCTTTAACACATATTCATTAGGCATGTTCTTACTCAGAACCAGGGCATCGATTTTGAACAATAAAATCCAATGTCAATTTAAAAAATACACCTGCAAGTTCTTGAACATCCAATTAAATTGATAACTCCTTAGTTTTGCTTTCCTTAGGAAAATGGATTCTCATTTCCTAAATCCCAGTGACATTTTCTTTATCCACTTGTAAGATGCCTTATTTAGAGAAACACAGTGTGAACTTATATATTGGTCTGGGTCACTTTGCTCCGGGTAAGGCTGGAATTAATCAGTAGGAAATGGATATTCCCAGTGTCAGTCATTGTAAGAAGAAATTATACTTGAGAATAAGACAAAAGGAAGCTAGATTAGCCATGGCCAGAAGGAGTCCAGGCAGAAGGACCCATGGGTAATCTACATCTCTGCTAAACCCACTGCTCTGATCCTGTTGCCCTCATGCCAGCGTTGGATGGTTGCCCAATGTCAGAGGCTGGCTGGTGTCAACAAGATGAGACATTTTGTCAGTTAGTGGTTTCGTGCCTTTTCCTTATTGGGCCTTAACATGTGATAAAAAATCTTCAAACTTTGTGCCCACACCCATGTGTTTTCATCTCAGACCTCTTGTTCCCAGTCTTCCAACTTTCCTCTATTCAGGCCCTTGGCCAGATGACCAGTCCAAGTGATTCATTGGCCACTGTTCATGAATTTCCATATAGTCTCATCCCAGGCTGTTTCTCTTTCCACACAGGACATATGACCCGTTATACTGCTCGAAGCTCTGCCCATTGAGGAGATTTTCCTTTACCACTCTATACTGAGGTCATCCCTGAGTGAAACTGGACTGCAATTGCAGTCTATTTTTATCTGGCACTCACATACCTAATCAAAACATACATAAACTAAGCTGTTTGTTTTCCCTCCTCTGTTCTTTGGTTATAAGGGCTCTCTCATAGGGCTGGTTGTGTGGGCTGACAGAGGTCAGTTCTGGTGCTACAGTGGTGAATGACATGGGGTCCTGAGATGCTTGCCTGTGCCCTCTTGTCTTGCTCATGTTTAGGTACTGATGTACTGCATTCATCATGCATCGTGTGCTGTGCTTGGCCTGCTCCCTTTAGGACTCAGTCAATACTGAACTCATGATCAGTTCCAGATTCATGATCACTTGGTGTTCCATGGCTAGATTTTCAGTGTCTACCAAGGTCCAAAAGCACAAGAGAAATATTTTTCAAAAAAATGTGTACTTCTCTGCTGACTATGATATTGTCTTTTCCCAGAAGACCAGAGGCTTGAACTGTGATTCTCCCGTGGGGGTGTGATGAAAGTCTATGCATCATCTTTCCCCACTATTCCTACCAGCGCTATCGTAACCAGCTGCATTTTAAGGACCAAGTAGCAGTATCTCTTGTACTTAGTCTGGACTGCTGCAGGACCCTTTCCTGTTCTGGGCCAATGTCAAATCTGGGAACCTTTTGTGTGACCTGGTTGTAGGTGAAAGCAATGTTCTAAGGTGTGTAAGATGCAGTCTCCAAATCCTTGAGAGGCTTATTATGTATGTTTATGAAATAAAATATTTGTGATTCCCTCCCCCCATTCATATGTTGAAACTCTAACCTCCATTGTGACCGTATTTGGAGATTGGGACCTTTGGGAGGTAATTAGGGTTAGATGAGGTCATGAGTGTGGGACCATCATGATGCCATTGTAAGAAGAGAGATGCTGTTGCCTCCCTCTCCCTCCTCCCCTCTCCCTTCCCCACCTCTCCTCTTTCCCTTCCCCTTAACCTCACTCACCCTCCCTCTGTCTCCCCTTGCAGACACAAAGGGAGTGATCATGTGAGCACAGGTCAGAAAAGTGGCCATCTGCAACCCAGTGGGAGAACACTCACCAGAAACTGACCACACTGGCACCCGAATCTCAGACTTCTAGCCTCCAGAATTGTAAGAAATAAATTTCTGTTGTTTAAGCCATTCAAGGCTATGGATTTTTGTTAAGACAGACTGAGCAGACTAAGACAGGTATTATCATTCCTTCTTCATGGCGACAGGTGGGAGATGCAATAATTGGTCTTTTAAATTGGATAAGATATCCCAACATGTCCTCAACATATGGACCCCTAATATTTTTACTAATATGAAAGGCCCTTGAATCTTTGTAGGATTTTTCTCCTACACTCAGAAATACATGTTATACTAATTTTTCTGATATGCTAGCTGTTTCTTGCTCAATCATGATAATTAGCATGATGTCATCAATGTTTTGGATCATGTGATGTTGAGTGGTATGTATAGTTAGATGATCCAGATCTCTTTGAACCACATTATGACAGAAGTTGGGGTAGTGAATATAGTCCCATGACAAAACTTGAAACTTTACTGATGTTCATTCCTTGCCAGTATAAATTGTGTCTGAACATTTTTTCTGATAACAATAGAAATATTAATGGCCAAATTAATGACCATATATGTTTACCTGAAGCCATGCTAATGTGCTTTTGCAAAGATAAACATTTGGCATTGTGGCTGCAACTGGGACAACTACTTCGTTGAGTTTGTAGTTTAGCTTGTAATGATAGTTTAACGTGTTCCTTTGGGATTTGTCTGGTTTCTACAGGAACTAAACTGATAAATCAAATGGTGTTTGTTGGGACTACCAGTTTAGAGAGCCTTAAGGTGTACTTTTATGCCATTCTCCCACCTACTTCCATCTCCTACCCCTTGATGCATTGTTATTTTAGGTGTACCATCCATGTGGTGTACCACTATGACCATCACACAAGGCTTGTACTAAAAACCAATATATTTGCTTTTGCTTTCATCTTTTCCCAATCCGTTAACCACTCCTCAGCCAAAAAGAGACTTTGTTTTTCATCTTTTCTATTGTGGCAAAATATACATATTTTAGCCACCTTTAGTGATCAGTTCTGTGGCAATTTGCACATTCACATTGTTCTGTAACCATCACCACTATCCACCTCTAGAATTTTTCATCATCCCAAACTGAAACTCTGTATCATTAAACATCAGCTCCCAATTTCTTCATTCCCCAGACTCTGACAACAAATGTTCTACTTTCTGTCTGTATGAATTTCACTGCTCTAGGCTCCTTATATAAATGGAATCATATAGTATTTCTGTTTTCGTGACAAGTTTATTTCACTTAGTATAATGTCATCACGGTTCATTCATCTTGTACCATGTATCAGAATCTCCTTACTTATTAAGGCTGAATAATATTCCATTGTAAGTATATGCCACATTTTGTTTATCCATCCATGGGCATTTAGGTTGCTTCTATCTTTTGGCTGTTGTAAATAATGCTGCTGTGTATATGGGTGTGCAGATATCTCTTTGAGACCCTGCTGCTTCTTTTTCAATTCTTTCAATTCTTCTGGGCAAAAGCTAGAAGTATAATTGCTGGATCACATAATTCTATTTTTAGTTTTTTCAGGAAATGTCATCCTGTTTTCACAGTGGCTGTACCATTTTACATCCCCACCAACAGTGCACAGGATTCCATTTCTCCTCATCCTTGCCAACCATGTTTTCTGTTTGTTTTTTTCATTGTAATAGTAGTTACCTAATGAGTTTGAGATGGTGTCTCATTATAGTTTGTATTTGTATTTCCCTAATGATTAGTGATGTTGAGCATCTTTCCATGTACTTATTGGCCATCTGGATATCATCTTTGGAGAAATGTCTATTCAAATTATTTTCCCATCATTTAGTTTTCTTGTGTGTGTGATTTTGTTAGTAAGTTTTAGGAACACTTTCTATATCCTGAATATTAATCCTTTATCAAATATATGATTTTCAAATATTTTATACCATTTGGTGGTGTTTTCCACTCTTATTATGAACTTTGATGTACAAAAGCTTTTAATTTTGATGTTGCTCTATTTATATACTGATACTTTTATTTTGTTGCCTGTGTTTTGGTGTTATATTTAAGAAATCATTGCCAAATCCAGTGTTATGTAGCTATTCCCCTGTGTTATCTTCTAAGCATTTTATAGTACTAGTTCTTACATTAATCTCTTTGATCCATTTTAAGGTAATTTTTGTGTATGGTATAAGGTAATGGTCCAACTTCATTCTTCTGCATGTGGAGATCAAGTTTTCTCAGCACCATTTGTTGAAAAGACTATCTTATTTTCATTTAATGGTCTTAGCACCCATGTTGAAAATTATTTCACCACACATGTGAGCGTTTATTTCTGGGTGCTCTATTATTTTCCATTGGTTTATATGTCTGTCTTTATGCCAGCACAATACCATTTTGATTACTATTGTTTTGTAATAAATTTTGAAATAAGGAATTTGACACCAAATTTGTTCTTCTTTTCCAAGATTGTTTTGGTTATTTGGTGTTTGTATGAATCTAAGAATAGATTTTTCTGTTTTTCAAAAAAATATCATTTTTATTTTTATAGGGATTTGTAGATCATTTGGGGTAGGATTAACATCTGAACTAAATCCTTTAATCCTTTAATTGAGGTGTTCCATTTATTTATTTACTTCTTTATTTCCCTTCAGCAATGTATCATAATTTTAGTGTCAGGGTCTGTGGCCTCCTTGGTTTAAGTTTATTCCTAAGTATTTTATTCTTTTGATAATATTGCACTTGTTTTATTCCTTTTCTTTTGGGATTTTCATTGTTAATATATAGAAAGGCAACTGATTTTTTTAAAAAAATTATTTATTTTTGGCTGTATTGGGTCTTCGTTCCTGCGCACAGGCTTTCTCTAGTTACGGGGAACGGGGACTACTCTTCATTGTGGTGTGTGGGCTTCTCATTGTGGCTTCCCTTGTTGTGGAGCATGGGCTCTAGGCACGTGAGCTTCAGTAGTTTTGGCACACAGGCTCGCTAATTGTGGCTCGCAGGCTCTAGAGTGCAGGCTCAGTAGTTTTGGTGCATGGGCTTAGTTGCTCCATGGCATGTGGGATCTTCCCTGACCAGAGATTGCACCCATGTCCCCTGCATTGGCAGGTAGATTCTTAACCACTGCACCACCACAGAAGTACAGGCAACTGATTTTTTATGTTGATTTCCATTCTGTAAATTTGCTATATCAGTTATTAGATTTAGCAGGTTTTTTGTGGAATTTTTAGAGTTTTTATACATATAAAGTCATGTAATCTGCAGTCAGATAATTTACGTTCTTTCTTTCTAATTTGAATATCTTTTATTTCTTTTTCTTGCCTAAATACTCTGGTTAGAATTTCTAATACTATGTTGAATAGAAGGGAAAAAGTGAGCATCCTTGCTTCTAATCTTATGGAAAAAGCTTTCAGTCTTTCATTATTGAGTATGACATTCATTGTGGGTTTTTCATGTATGGCTTTTCTTATGCTGAAGTAGTTTCCTTCTACTTCTTTTTACTTGGTTGTTTTTATCATGAAAGTGTGTTGATTTTTGTCAAATACTTTGTATGAATTGAAACCATCTTGTGTTTTTTTTCCCCCCTTCATTCTGTTAATGTGATATATTACACTGATCAAATTTTATATGTTGTACCATTTGTATTCCAGGAATAAATCCCACTTGGTCATCGTGTAAGATCATTTTAATATGTTGCTGAATTTGATTTGGCATATTTTGTTAAGGATCAATATTCATCAGGGATATTATTCTATCTTATTCTTTTCATGTACTAGTTTTGGCTTTGTTGTCATGTTAATGTTGGTCTCATAGAATGAGTTTGGAATAATTCCTCTTGAATTCTTGGAAGTGTTTTAGGAGGATTAGTGTTAATTCTTATTTAAATGTTTGGTAGAATTTATGTATGAAGCCATCTGGTCCTGAGCTTTTCCTTTTTTAGGAGGCTTTTGATTACTAATCCAATCTCCTTACTGGTTATGCATATGCTCAGGTTTTCTATTTATTCATGATTCAGTCTTGGTAGGTTTTGTAGTTTTAGGAATTTGTCCATTTTGTCAAGTTATTCAATTTGTTAATGTACAAACTGTTCATAGTATCTTATAATCCTTTTCATTTATGTAAAAATGGTAGTAATGACCCCTCCCTTTCATGTCTGATTTTAGTTATTTGGGCTTCTCTCTTTTTTCCTTATCAATCTAGCTACAGTTTGTCTTTTTGTGTTGTCTTTTCACAAAATCTACACTTGGCTTTGTTGATTTTCTCTATCATTTTAAATTTCATTTATCTCTGCTCTAATATTTATTACTTTCTACTGCTAGTTTTGGAGTGAATTTTTTCTTCCATTTCCATCTCTATAAGGTGTAAAATTAGGTGATTGATTAAAAACCTTTATTCTTTTTAAATGTTGAGTTTACATGTATAAATTTCCCTCTTTGCACTGCTTTCATTGCATCTCATAAATTTAGAAATGTTGTGTTTTTGTTTTATTTGTCTCAAGATGTTTTCTAATTTCTTGATTTCTTCTTTGACTCACTGGTTGTTTAAGAGTGTTTTGTTTAATTTCCACATATTTTTGAATTTTTCAGTTTTCCATCTGCTATTGATTTCTAGTTTCATCTATTATTATCAGAAAATATACTATGTATAATTTCAATCTTTAAAAATTTATTAAGTCTTGTTTTGTGGCCAAACATGTGATCTATCCTGGAGAATGATTCATGGCCCCTTGAGAAAAAGGTCTATCTGCTATTGTTTGGTAGAGTGTTCTGTTTGTGTCTCTTAGCTCCAATTGGTCTATAGTGTTGTTCATGTCTTCTCTTTCCTTATTGAAAGTGGAGTATCACAGGCTGATGACTATTATTATAGAGCTACCTATTTCTTCTTCAATCTTGTAAAACTTTGTTTCAATCTTGAAAAAGTTTGGTGATTTTGGAACTCTAATGTTTGGTAAAAAGTATCTATAATTGTTATGTCTTCCTGATAAATTGACCCTTTTATCATTTTATAATGTCGTTCTTTGTATAGTAACAGTTTTTAACTTACATCTATTTTGGCTGGTACTATTAAAGTTGTTCCTGCTTTATTTTGGCTAATATATGCATGAAATATGCTTTTTCCATCCTTACTTTTTCAATCTATATGTGTCCTTAGATGTAAAATGAGTCACTTGTACACAGGCCTTGGTTGGATCTTCTTTGGTTTATTTGTTAAATCATTCTGCTATTCTGTGGCTTTTGATTGAAGAGTTTAGTCCATTAACATTTAAAGTAATTGCTAATATGAAAGGATTTACTATTGTCATTTTTGTAATTGTTTTCTCTATGCCTTGTAAATTTTTTGTTTCTAATTTTCTTCCCTACTGACTTCTTCTGTGTTTAGTTGATATTTTTATGGGACACTTTTTTTTTTGTTTTTTGATTTCTCATTTACCTGTGTATATGCTGTAGACATTTTCTTTGTGGTTACCATGGTGATTACATAAAATATCTTATAGTTACAACAAACTATTTTAAACTGTTAACAATTTACTTCAGCCACATACAAAACCTCTATTCCTTTTCAGCCCTATCTCTTAATTCTGGTATTGATGTCACAAATTGCATGTTAAGTATGGTTTAGCTATTAACCTAGATTTATAGTTATTTTTACACTTTTGTTTTTAAAAACTATGAAAGAATTAAAAGTGGAGTTACAAACCAAAATAAAATACTATTTATATTTATCTATGTGTTTACCTGTACCAGAGAAGTTTATATTTTTGTATGGCTTTGAGTTACAACCTTACATTCTTTTGTTTCCACTTGAAGAATTCCCTTTAGCATTTATTGTGGGGAAGTCTGGTGGTAATGAGCTTCCTCAACTTTTGTTTATTTGAAAATGTCTTAATTTTTACCTTGTTTTTGAAGGGTAGTTAACCAGATACAGTATTATCTGTTGACAGATATTCTTTTATCAACACTTTAAATATATTTTCTCACTGCCTTATGGCATACATTTCTCAGTTTAACCTGAAAACTACACTAATAATTTTATTGAGGATCTCTTTTATTTGATGAGTCACTTTTCTCTTGTTGCATTCAAAATTCTCTCTTTGTCTTTGACTATCCACAGTTTGCTTATAATGTGTATTGGTGTGGATTTCTTTGGGTTTACCAAAATTGGAGATGTTGAGCTGCTTGAACTTATATTCACGTATTTCCTAGCATTTGGGGAGTTTTCAGCCATTATTTCTTCAAATAAGCTCTCTGACTCTTCTCCTGCTGAGACTCCCAGAATGTGTATATTGGTCTTCTTGAAGGTGTCTCTTATGTCCCTTAGGTTTTGTTCACATTCCATCATTATTTCTTTTTGCTTCTCAGACTTGATGATTTTAAAGGATGTCTTCAAATTTGTTGATTATTTTTTCTACCTGTTCAGTTATGCTTTGGAACTCCTCTAGTAAATTTTTCAATTCAGCTATTGTGTTCTTTTAGCTCCAAAATTTTTTGGCTCTTTTTAATAATTTCTCTTTGTTGATATTATTTTCTTGATATGCCATTTTTCTTGATTTCTTTTAGTTTTTTGTCTATGTTTTCCTTGACTTTAAGTGTATTGGAGACAATTGTTTAAGAAATATTTGTTTACTAGAATGGATGTGTTTATTCAAGGATTGTTTCTGGAGGTTACTTTTGTTCCTTTGAATGGGCCATGTTTTCCTTTTCTTTTTAAGCTTTGCCATCATTTGCTGAAAATTGAAAATTTAAAAAACGAAGCTACCTCTCACAATGACATGGAAAACTTTTACTAAAAAATAGGTTGCTAAGACTTGAAATCATCCCTGGGTAGAAGCTTAAGATATTCTACAGTCTTTTCTGGACAATGTATCCTCTCTGAGCCTGTGCTTGTGTGTGTGTGTTTGTTTATTTTGGGGTTTTATTTTTCTGTTTTTTGTTGTTTTGTTTTTGATCCAAGTTAGCTTTTATTTTCATACTTAAATTTATTGGGCTAAAACAAAACCAAGTAACTAAGTTTTCCTAAAATGTTGGCACATAGTGGGACAGAGATGACTATTAGGCTCTCCTTTTCTTCTTGTCTTTCTATTTTACTTTCCAATTTATCTAAATAAATATCTACTAATTTTTCCAAAAACCTGCATATTAGGATTTTATTAGTACTATTCTTTGTATATTATTACAAAGTTTGTAAAACATTATTTTCATTTTTCTTCATATTCCATCAGACACAAATATCTTACAATTTTATTTACTTTTGATAGAAGTTTAGTTTTTTTTTTAATTTCTGTTTTTTTTATACTTTCTTAAATAGAATCAAAATGAACGTCTTGCTTGGATTATTATAAATAAATAAAAATTTATTTAATTATTATAGTAAGTAAATTTAAGAAATTGTTATAGGGTATATTGTCAGTGCTTTCTCTAAAGTTGTATTCAAAGGGAAGATATTATTACTGTAGTTGCTATTCTGCTTTACAACACAAAATAACATCAATGAGAAAAGAAAAAATCTTTTATTAATTGAGGTATAATTGACGTATAACACTGGTTTCAGGTGTACAACATAATAATTCAATATTTGTATATATTGCAAAATGGTCACCACAATAACTCTAGTTAACATCTGCCACCATACATAGTTACAATTTTTTTCTTGTGATAAGAACCTTTAAGATTTACCCTCTTTGCAACTCTTAAATAGGCAATACAGTATTACTAATTCTTGTCACCATGCTGTACTTTACACCCGCATGACTTATTTTATAACTGGAAGTTCCCTTTTTATTCCTTCCATACACACAGCTGTTTTGTTTTGTTTTGTTTTGTTTTGTTTTGTTTGCGGTATGCGGGCCTCTCACTGTTGTGGCCTATCCCATTGCAGAGCACAGGCTCCAGACGTGCAGGCTCAGTGGCCATGGCTCAGGGGCCCAGCCGCTCCGCAGCATGTGGGATCTTCCCGGACCAGGTCACGAACCCGTGTCCCCTGCATCGGCAGGCAGACTCTCAACCACTGTGCCACCAGGGAAGCCCCACACACCTGTTTTTAAATGTCTTAATTTCCCAAAGTATCTCAGCCCAGCTTTCTCTTGGGGGCCTTAGAAGTTCTATTATATTTATCTGTCCATAGTCTCTTGCCACAATGTATCCATAGGCCTGCAGTCTCCCTGCAGTGTTCACACACCATGATGCCCATCATTGCCTTCAGTGGCTTCCACTGTTTCCTGTCTGACCTCCAAGTCAGATGAGACTGAAACTCATCCCCCAGGCAGCCCAGAGAGAGGCTAGAACATTGTAAACAAGTTCCATTCTGCTCCTTTCATCCTGAGGGAGGGAATTGAGAATTGAGCCATTTCCTCCAGACCAGAAAGAGGATGGGGCTAGGTGAGTAAAAGCACCAACCACCTTCTACCATTTTTAATGCACCTTTCTCTTGGTTATATATTTGCTTGACTGATGTAGATCTTTGACTGGTCTTTCCATAGTTTATTTCATGTTTCTTATGGAGAGACAAGAGCCTGAAGCTTCCTATTCTGCCATCTTCCAAAGGGAGGCTTTTAAAACACAACTTAGATGATTTAATGCCTCTACTAAAAATCCTTCAAGGCTTCCTATTGCCCTTAAAATAATAACATTTCTGATTAAGAGCTACCATTTTCTACATGAACTTAATACTTCCAAGAGTTCTGAACTCACAATATGCCATCATCCACATTTTGCCCAACCTTAAGCCATGTGTGTTTTCTTTTTGCTTCTTGACAAGTCCACCTCCTCCGTTATCATTGCTCTTGTGTTTCTCTCTGCCAAGAACACTTTCCCCAGAATGCTGAAGAACTGCCTCTCCCTCATCTTTTGTTTTCAACATAAATGATCTTTATAGGATCTTTCCTGACCACTGTAATTAAGGTAGCTGTCACTTTTTTATTTTCTTCAGCTAGCTTATCTGCTTATCCAATTGTCTTTTTATGTCACTCTTTTATTATAATATTACGGCAACAAGAGCAGCTCTGAGGAGTGGCTTCCCCGATCTCAGTGGTGCTCATCTAAATTTAAATTCTACTGGAAACTCATAAAACAGTAGACAGACAGACATCTAATTTGCATAGTTGGGATTTGGGGTTGTTACACTCCGGAATAAAGAGGTCAGGGAGCTTCCTTTCATCCTAGTGGATGAATCTAGGTATATGGGTTTCATATTTTTTGGTATATATCAGTTTTTATTTAAAATTAAATTACAATTTAATTTTTCAATAATGCAATATGCATGACATGCACCTGCCAACTAGAATTAATCAATGTTATATTTATTTTTTTCCAAAGTTTCTTATACAACCCTTTATATATTTATTGACTTTTTAAAGAAAAGATTTGCAGGTATAGTTAGAGCCACTCTATGTCTTACAGTTCCCTCTGTCCCCAGACTTAATAGCTATCATAGCACTGTGTATATATATATATATATATTCTGTAGATCAGTGCTCCTCGATCTTTACTGTGTATATGAACCACCTCTTGCCATGTGGCTTTCTCCCTCTTCAAAGCTAGCAATACAGAATCTTTTCCATGCTGGATTCCTCATGTGCTTCACATTCTCTCTTGAAGATCCTGTCCATATTAAGGACTCACCTGATAATGTTAAATCTATTGGAGGATAATCTCTATCTTAAAGTCAGCTGATTTGGGGTATTAATCACATCTGCAAAATTCCTTTACAGCACCTATATTAGTGTTCAATTCGATGACCGAGAGAATGTATATGTACATAAGGGGCCAGGAATTTGGGGGACTATCTTTTAGAATTCCGCTTAATACACCTTCTAAGTCAAGGGCAAATTCTCACTTAAAGTGGGAATCAGCACAGCCTCTGAAATTTCTCTGTGTTTATACTAGGAGCTGACTACACAAGTAAGATCGCAAAGTATTTGCATTTAGTCTTTCATTCACCAAATGGTTATTGCCTACATTATATTGTTATGTACAATTCTATTCATGAGACACAGTGTGCTGAATGAGTTAACCAAGTTCTAGAACTTTAGAGAGCTTAGTCTTTAATGAATAACAAAGGTAGAAGATTAAAAGTCTAATGGAAATCATGTTTTAATAAGGCAAACAAGTCGATAATTAAAGAAATATCTATGTCTCTATGTATCTAAGTACATATCTATCTATATTTTGATTTCTCTTCATAGCATTTACCATTAATTTAATTATATATTTAATTTGTATTCACACATATATATCATATATGTTTGTATATAATTTAAATTAATGGTAAGTGCTATGAAGAGATAGCAAGACACAGAAAAGAGTGATGCAGTGTAGAGTGGGAAGCACATTAGGTGAGCTACTCAGAGAAGACCTCTTGAGGAGGTAATATCAGGCAGGGCCTGGAAGAAGTGAGGGAGTAGACTAGAAATCGATCCCCATACTTAGGGAAAAGTCCAAGGCTCTAATAATCTTAGTGTTTTTAAACACAGCCAGTTCAATGCAGACAGCACTAAATGAGTGAGAGGTGAGCCATGTGAAATGAGGGAGGGGAGGGAGGCTAAGGCCAGATTATGTAGGAAACTGCAACTCAGTGCGATCAGCAGCATCAGCATCATCTGGAAGCTTATACGAAATCCAGAACTTCAGGCCCCACTTCAGACCTGCTGGGTCAGAATCAGCATTTTAACAAGATCCTCAGGTGATGTTCAGGTGATTCAATTAGCTCATTAAAGTCTCAAAAAACACTGAGTACAGATAAAAAAACATTGTAAAGTATTTGAGTTTTATCATTATTGATGAAAAGCCATCAGTTTGGTCATGGCTAAGTTTTTAAAAGGATGCTGGCTGTGTACAGAACAGATCATGGTGAGGGTGTACAAGAGTTAGGAGATTACTGAGACATGGTGATAGTTTCGTGATGCTCTCACTCTCACCTGTAAGATAGAGGCAGGTACACGACTGCCTGGAGTCTGTATATACAGATGGAATATGTGAAGAAGAACCTGTGCATCCCAGCCTTCAAAGCAAGTCATGGCTATCTTTCCCCAGTTCACAAATGAAAGTTAATTTATAAATATTTATTCTTCACACTGAAAAACATATTGGTACCTGCTCTTCCAAGCTAATTCGAATTTTAACATGGAGAAAGAAAGCCACTATTTACACAATCTAGAAGTTAATTGAAGGTGTTGGAGCCAATTCAAAGTGACTTTAAAGTATATATTAATGAAATCTTCAGGTAGTAAGAAAGAAATACTATCTACATATATAAACAAGGAATCAAAGGAGATGGAGAGAAAAAAAGATCTAATTGGAAATCCTGACAGTAAAAAAGAGTTATTGAAATTACAAAGACGACAGCAAATGGGATAAACTCTTGGCTGGGCAGAAAGAGTAAACTAGAGAGGTGGACAATGGTAGTGAACACTTGTCTAGAATACATTACAGCTGATAAAAACGTGACATCAATCAAAGAGAAGGTAAGGGATATGGAGTATCTATATCAAAGAACCAATATACATCTGGAGAAAAAAGAATCCTCCTATACTGTTGGTGGGAATATAAATTGTCACAGCCATTATAGAGAACAGAATGGAGATTCCTTAAAAAATAGAACTACCGGGCTTCCCTGGCAGTGCAGTGGTTGAGAGTCCGCCTGCCAATGCAGGGGACATGGGTTCATGCCCCGGTCCAGGAAGATCCCGCCTGCTGCGGAGCGGCTGGGCCCATGAACCATGGCCGCTGAGCCTGCGCATCCGGAGCCTGTGCTCCACAACAGGAGAGGCCACAATAGTAAGAGGCCTGCGTACCGCAAAAAAAAAAAAAAAAAAATAGAACTACCATATGACCCAGCAATCCCACTCCTGGGCATATATCCAGAAGAAACCATACTTCGAAAAGATACATGTACCTCAATGTTCAAAGCAACACTATTTACAATAGCCAAGACTCAGAAGCAACCTAAATGTCCATCAACAGAGAAATGGAGAAAGAAGATATGATTCATATATACAATGGAATATTACTCAGCCATAAAAAAGAACAAATAATGCCATTTACAGCAAAATGGATGGACCTAGAGATTAACATACTAAGTGAAGTAAGTCAGACAAAGACAAATATCATATGATATCACATATATGTTGAATCTAAGAAAATGATACAAATGGACTTATTTACAAAACAGAAATATACTCACAGACATATAAGACAAACTTATGGTTACCAAAGGGGAAAGGGGTGGAGGAGGGATAAATTAGAAGTTTGGGATTAAATATACAGACTACTATATATAAAATAGATAATCAACAAGGACTTACTGCATAAGTATTTATTTATTTATTTATTTTGGCTGTGCTGGGTCTTAGTTGCAGTGTACAGAATTTTTTTTTTCAGTTGCAACATGTGGACTTGGTTTTAGCATGCATGCTGGATCTAGTTCCCCAACCACAGAGTGTGGATACTTACCCATTGGACCACCAGGGAAGTCCCAAAGACTTACTGTATAGCACAGGGAACTATATTCAATATTTTGTAATAACTCATAATGGAAAAGAATCTGAAAATGTATATATATATAACTGAATCACTTTGCTGTACACCTGAAACTAATACAACATTGTAAATCAACTATACTCCAAGTAAAAATAAATAAATAAAGGGAAAGAATACACACCCAATATAAGTTCCAGAAGGAAAGAATGAAATAGCAGAGAGGCAATATTCATATTGACAGTGACCGAGAATCTCCTAGAATTGAAAGACAAGTATCTGCAGATGGAAACTACACTCTAAGTGCTAAACAATGTAAAAAAAAAATTGTCTTTCACTTAGACACATCATAGAAAAACTGATGAACATTAAAGATAAAAAGAACATTAAGGGTATAAACCCTTTTATCACCAATGGAAAAACTAGGTCAACAAAAGATATACAGTAAGCATTCCTTTGTTCTACTTGGTGTGGCAGTACTTGCTAACCAATTGTTAAGCTGCTCCAGCCTGAACCTCAGATTCTCTTCACCAGGGCCCTTTGTGACTTGCCAAATCCTCCTTAAGGAAACATTGCATCTCCCCATGACACAGGCCCTGAGAGAGTGGACACCTGCACAGCAGCATGAGACTCCAGCATTGGGGCTGCTGTGCATTCTGACTTCTCATTGCCTGAGACACATGCATGGAAACATGAAAATATCCCCTAAGACTGCTTGCAAAGCATCATTACCAATGGATGCCTGGTCATGGCTCAAGCAGAATAAAGATATTTTCATATATTCACAAATGAAGAGAATTTACCAGTAACTTCTAAAACTTACTAAAAATACTAGCAAAGACAGATACTTTATGGGGGATAAAAGTGAATCCAAAGACAAGAAGTGGAATGCCAGAAACAAAGATGAGCAATGAATCTGGTAAAATTTACTAAAAATGGTTTAAAAGTTAAATAAACATATTTATTTAGGGGAATGAAGCATTTGAATTAAAATGTTAGGCAAAAATAACGGGGAAGATTTTATAAGAAATGAGCAAAGAAACTATAATGGTATTTAAAATCTGCTTTGTTCTCCATCTCATTTAGGAAAAAAAAAAATCAAGATAAGGTAGTAAAATTAGAGATTATTAGAAAAAGTTAATGACACATGTGTATGTATACTATATGGTAACTACCATAAAAAGAAAACCTGAACAAAAGATGGGTGTTTCACAGAAACATGAGCCATAAATAAATACATATAAAGCTGCAGTCTCTTTAATAAGCTGGGTAATACAAACCAAGACCACAATGAGAAGCATTTTTATATCCATTAAATGGACAACATTTAAGAATCCTGACAAATGGGAATTTTAATATTTTTATAGCTCTCCTTATTTTTACTTAATATGGGAAAAATTAACATGTTGCTGAACATGTGATATAGAGAAGCTCACACAATGTTTTAATTTATGTCTTCCAAAATTGAACATAAACATTTCATGCATCACATCAGTCCCACTCTCCAGAGAAACTCCTTCAAATGTGCACCAGGTTATCTGTGTAAGAATGTTTGTAGCACCATTGTTCATGATCACAAAAAGTGGTAAACAGTTTGAATGTCCATCAATAATAATAATGGATAAATAACTTGTATATGTTAATATAATGGAATACTATACATGAGTAAAAGTGAATTAAATATAGCTGTGTTCGTCAGCATGGCTCTCATGGTTAGAAACATAAGCAGGACATGGAAGACTGTATACCAAAGTATAACATTTGCATAAATTACAGAAAGAGGCAAAACAACATGCTGTATGGTTTGGGATGCAAAGAATAAGCAGTACATAAACAGCATGGTTTGGGGATAGCAAAAAAAACGTTGTGGGGGACAAAAACAAATTTTCAGCAGTATGGAAATGACTAAATATAGATTGTGATACATTTATGAGGCATATTTATAATATGTGATCGATGTGTAGATAAAGTATAGAATTGAACAGTAAAAGAGATGAAAAAATGTCAATATGTATAAACAAGTTCCTAAAATACAATTTTGAGTGAGTAGTCATGGTGTGCAACCTCATACACTGCATGATGCCTCTTACATAAACTAGATTCACAAGTCAGTTCATGTAGTTTATTGACTTACACATATGTAGAAAAACAAAATGTAATAAACACACACCTACATTCATGATAGAAGCTGTGTCTGGAGTGACAGGATAAAGAATTGGGAGCATTTGGGATAGTGGATACATATGTGTTTTTATATTCTCCTTGTACTTTTCTGATTTTTTAATAGGTAAAAATATGAACATTCAACAGAATGAAGAGTATAAGTCTGAAAGTCTGAAGGATCTATTCCCAGCTCTGCCTCTGTATTGAATTACATGGGGCCATCCCTTCACCCTGCCAGCACTCAAGGTCTCCACTTCTAAAAACAGATTATAAAACTATTTCTTAAAGTCTCTTCTGCCTCTGACAGCCTGTAGTCCAACATATGACTTACAATTTCACTCTGTTTCGGGGACAGTGCCATTGGCCAGGCTGTTCTAATAAGTTGTCCATTAGACCAGATAATCCTTAAGGAGCTTTAAGAAAGTGATTTCAGTTTAACATGCCAAAATTATTCTGTACCTTTTACTGACCTTGGGTAACCCTAGGTACAGGTTTTCACTCATTAGGTTATTGCTTAGATTCATAAGAGAGAGATGTGGAAGAAAGGAAATGACAGCTGTAGTCTAGGAGAGGAGTCTTCACTTTGCATAGTTTACCTTGAGGTAGCAATAGAATGCCCAGAGGGTCAAAAAACCAGAAATGTCAAAGCTGTGAGCAGAGTGAGCATTGTTGATTCTGGTTCAACCTTAAGCACTTGAAGAACTCTGAGGCTGTCTGCCAAATGGAAGGAATTTCAGATGTGGATAAACATGGCTTTAAACTTTCTACACTGCACAACTTGTAGATGTGTGACTCTCAGTACATTACTTCGCCTCTTTAAGCCTCAGCATCCAACCTCTGAGAGTTACTGAGAGAAAGAAATACAGTGAGATGAGGCAGATAGAACATCTAAAATCTAACCTCCTGGCACATAAAATATCATCAATAAATGGTAGCTAGTATTATTTTAGCTGTGCTCTCACTTAAATCACTAGCATGATTTTGTTAGTAATAATAGTACCTAAGTTTTAATGGTTTATGCATGCATTCATAAGCATTAACTCACTATATATTCACAATATAGATGAATATGTAGTTGTAGAATTCTTGAAACAAAGCCAGGTGACTGCTCCATTTTATCATCAGCGAGAGGTTTCTAAAGAATTGAACATTGTGTAAATTATATACATACTCCTTTCATATTTTGCATAAAGGACTTTGAAGCAATCAGCTTTGGAGAGTTCATAGTTCATAGCCCTCCTCATAATATGTGCAAACTAATGAGAAAATCCATATTATTTTCTTCCACTGACAACATAGATTTGAGATCATTGTATAAATAAAAATATTCTTTAAATGAAGACCATTAAACCTTAAAAATAATAATAATGTTTCATATTTTAATAGGGTTATAAACTTTCCAGAGTATTTTTAGACATATTCTTTCTCCAGGAAATGGGAGTACAAACCAACATGCCATAAAAGGAAGATAACTTCATGAAGGATGTTTTATTTTTATATAAATGACTTACAAAAACAGATCTACAAGATTCCTTCTTCAGCACTTATCCTAAGATCACTATGATTTTTAGGAAAGCAGGTATCGAGCATACCTGCTTGAAGGTATCAAGCATGGAGTTGGCCAAACTTGAGTTTGGTGTGATCTTGGACAAGCTATTAACTTCCTTGAGCTATAGTTTCCCATCTGTTAAAAGGGGGGATAATAATATCCATTCCTCAGATATTAAAAAAAGATTAAATTAGCACTCTATGGAGTGATACATAGTATATAAATGTTGAATAAGTGGTGAATTCTTCTTATTTTATTTTAATTTCTCATCCCCTTACTTGACTGGAGTTCTATAATATAGAGGACTTGGTGAGAACGTGCCTATTAACTGTGGAAGCAGCCTGGAGTGAGGCAGAGGGGTGCCAAGTAAGACATCATGGGCAACTCTTACTTTTGTTTGTCTGTGGAATAAGCTAGTCCCTGAGTAGAAGGTGATGCATGATAGTTCTGACAATTTTCATAAAGAGTTATTACCTGATGTCAGTTATCTTTAGGGAAGTAGATAAACTTCCCTACTACCCTATGCTAGGGTAAAACGTGACAGGGAGAAACTGATGTCCCATCTCTAATGTCCAGAGTAGCCGTAAGAGTGTGGTCCTCACTGGAGGTGAGTTCTGTCCAGTGAAGCAGTGCTTGGTTCATCAGCTAGAAAGCCAGTACTGTGCTGATGCAGACAGGAGGGAGTGGGCACACTGTGAGCTTCTTCCCTCCAGAAATTTCAGAAAAAGGTGGGGACACTGTGAGGGGGAAGCTGATTGTTGACAACAGCATCACAGATTTGCACGAACGTGGTTAAGTTACAAATGTTAGGCAACTGGCAAAATATTTAGCACACAGGATGCTCCACGTTGCATTTTCTTCCTCTTCAATTTGTGCAATATTTTCAGCCAAATAAGAAAGTAAACAGATTGGTCATGTGTGCTTTGCATCCTGTATTTAGATACAAGCTCTACTTTTGACTCTTCTATTAGATTGATGACATGACTTGCCTAAAACTGTAGAGTATTGGTCATAAAGACTAAGTTATCTAAGGCAGCAGATCTAAATAGACATTTCTCCAGAGGAGGCATACAGATGGCCAAAAAAGCACATAAAAATATGCTCAACATCACTAATTATTACAGAAATGAAAATTAAACTACAATGAGGTATCACCTCTCACCAGTCAGAATGGCCGTCATCAAAAAAATCTACAAATAATAAATGCTGGAGAGGGTGTGGAGAAAAGGGAAGCCTCCTACACTGTTGGTGGGAATGTAAATTGATAGAGCCACTGTGGAGAACAGCATGGATGTTCCTTAAAAAACTAAAAATAGAACTACTGTATGACCCAGCAATCCCACTCCTAGGCATATACCCTGAGAAAACCATAACTTGAAAATGTACATGCACTCCAATGTTCATTGCAGCACTATTTACAATAGCCAGGACATGGAAGCAATTACTCAACCATAGAAAAGAATGAAATAATGCCATTTGCAGCAACATGGGTGGATCTAGAAAGACAAATATCATATTACATTGCTTATATGAAATCTAAAAAAAAGGGTACAAAAGAACTTACTTACAAAACAGAAGTAGTCACTGATGCAGAAAACAAACTTATGGTTACCAGTGAGTAAGGGGGGGGGAGGGATAAATTGAGAGATTGGGACTGACATATACACACTACTACATATAAAATAGATAACTAATAAGGACCTACTGTATATCACAGGGAACTTTACTTAATACTCTGTAATGGCCTAAATGGGAAAAGAATCTAAAAAGAAAGAAAGAATGGGTATTTGTATATGTATAACTGATTCACTTTGCTGTACACCTGAAACTAATACAACATTATGAATCAACTATACTCCAATAAAAATTTTAAAAAAAAAAGAATGAATCATCCAGGATGAATTGTGGGACTGTGGTTTTGTGGCTTTGCTGACTGTCTGATTGTTCTACAGACCAATGAAAAGTCTCTGATCTGTCAACCAAATACCTGTTAAAGTGCCTTACAAAGAAAAGGCTCACTGCCAACTGAATCACAAGACTTACTCAAAAAAAAATCCCCCTTGCCTTCAAATAAGTATATTTTTCTCCCCAAATTGAAATGCACAGGAATAAAAAGACAAAAACCCTACAAAAATTAGCAAACACTCCAGGAAGTTTTTTCAACATTGCCATCAATAATTCAAAGAAATTACAACTCAGGTGGTATTTTCCGTTTGACTAGCCTATATGTTAGTATTCAGCACTCCCATAACAAGCAACAATGTGTTAAGTAAAACGAAATGTTTTGCATTGTTTCAGGATCTGTTGTTTAGGGCATTACGTTGAAAAGCACTTACCCGAAAAGAAGAGCTAATATTCTGTTCGTGGTGGAGAGCAGGACTGATTTCCGTTTGCTCTGTGCATGTCACTAGAGAGGTTCTAAACTATAAACAGCTCAGTGTCCACTTATGAGGTTTATACATGCAATTTCTGCATCATTTGTCTTTGTAAATGGAACTCAAAATTATCTTTACACTTATTCAACAGCATTTTCTCGTCTCTGTCAAGTGGGAATGAACCTTTGGGAATGAAAATATCTTCTAAGTGTATGATTTTGCTGGGAAAATATGAAGTGAATTTCCAGCTCCAGAGTTTGTAAAAAGAAGATAATTTTTTTCATTTATTAAGCCAATGATATTCTTAAAAATGATTCCTGTATACTACATCTTATACAATATAAATTTCCAGGGAAAGACCATGAGTTTTGTAATGAGATCTAACAGTGCTTGCTCCCTCTCTGCTGTTTACTGACCAGTGATGTAGGACAAATCAACTTAATTCTGAACTTAAGTTTCCTCATAAATAAAATGGGGATGAAAATATTTTTTCTGAGTTCTGCTTCCAGAGACTGTGACACACTAAAATGAAAGCTGAGATGCATGATGTGAAGGGTAAAAATAAAAAGAGAGATGAAAGAAATGAATGTAAAATCTGTGAGAAAATATTATGGAGACTGAACGTGACTGAGTCTCATTGAGGGAAAAGTAGCAGCTTTGAGTAAAAACTATCCAGATGCATAGTCAGAGATTATGTTGGGATACCCTTTTCATTGTGAGGATATCATTTCCCCCCCCCCCAAATTTCCCAGAATAGACTGTTGCCCATCCGTTGACCCAACATGGTTGGTCAGGAAGAGAAACACTGTCCACGAGCTGTTCAGAGATGCTGGAGATATCAACAAAGAAGTCCTTGAGAATAGCTGATGGAAAGTAAATCTCAGTGAGTTTAGGTAAGAGAGCTGGTACTTGAGAAATCCCTTGTCCACCCATCTAGCACATAGCTCCAAGGGCTAGGTGATCACACAAAAAAGTACAAACCAGGAAAGAGGGATAAGCAAGCCTCCCAAGGACCAGGGTTGCAAGGGGGATGTGGCAAACAGGTAGTAGGTCTGCACCTTGGAGTGTATCCTTTTCTCAATATAGACACATTCCTCTTGCCCAGGTCTTTCTCACACTTCAAATGTAGCATATATTGAAGCTTAAGAGTTTGTTTCTTCTCCCCAAGAATATATCAACTGTTAAAGTATCTGAAAGTATCAAGAAATTATGTGACTACAGGGGAAAATAACAAGACACTTAAGGATCATAAACCTTGAAAAGAAAGAGAATAAAATAAATAACCTCTATCTGATGACTCATTGAGAATGAGAATTTAAAATGATATTCACAGATAGAGAGGGTAATATTGGTAATGAGAAAAAAGAAGGCCCAGTAGTTACATTAAAAAAAAAAACTAAATTAAAATACTGAGGGCTTCCCTGGTGGCGCAGTAGTTGAGAGTCCACCTGCCGATGCAGGGGACGTGGGTTCATGCCTCGGTCTGGGAAGATCCCACATGCCACGGAGCGGCTGGGCCCATTAGCCACAGCTGCTGAGCCTGCACGTCCGGAGCCTGTGCTCCGCAACGGGAGAGGCCACAACAGTGAGAGGCCCGCGTACCGCAAAAAAAAAAAAAAAAAATACTGAAAAATAAAATTATAATAGTTGAAATAAGAGAACTGATATATAAGTGAATAATAAACTTAAAAAAGAATGATTTGGAGATCCCTTTCTGAGAAGGCATAAGAAATAAGTATAAAAGGTAAGCTAAGTAAAAGGAGAAGAAAAAACATGATTAATAAAATAATAGGCCCAGAAGAAAAAAATAAAAGAAATAGAGGAAAAGTTAAGTACTTGAATACATTATGCTGAAAGATTTCTCATAATTAATGGAAGATGATGACTTCAAATTGATAGAGCTCATAGATACTACAATGGAAATAGAGAAAAACAAAACATCCTTGACATAATAGTGAAATTTAGGTAGATCAAATGACAAAGGAGGATTCCAAAAGGCTTCTGGAAGTAAGAAGCAAATTTATATCAGATATCTCAAGAGCAACAATGGCTGCAAGATGATGATTATTATTTACAACATATTCAATCCAGAGAATATTTAAATTTTTGTATCAGTAAAGATAGAAACAAAGTTTAAAACATCATAAGAGTACATAATAAGGAATAACAGATCAAGAAGATATAACAAACATGAACATACGTGAGCCTAGGTATGTAGATTTGGAATATATAAAGCAACAACTTACAAAGTTGAGGAACAAATAGATAAACTAATAACTGTAGTTGGATAATTTAACATACATCTTTCAGAAACTAACAGGTCAAGCAACTGGATTATAATAAACTTACAGAAAATATAGATAACCCAATTAATGAATTATATATATGTATAATGCATGTGTAGATAGATGGATACTGCTGAAAATAAATATTTTGAGTTCATAGGTAAAAGTCACAAAAATTACCATATACAGGCCACAAATGAAGCTGCATAAATTTCAAAGACCCAAAATCATGTAGACTAAGGTCTTTAGCCAGAATGCAATACAATTGGCACTCAATAATAAAAGAGCCACTTCAAAATTCTATTTTAGATAACTAAATAAGACACCAAAGAGATTTTGAAAGTATTGAGAATATTATGAGCTATTATATGCTAGTACATTTGCAAACTTAGATGAAATGGTGAATTCCAACAAAAGCATGAAATATAAAAAAGTGTCAATGAAATAGAGAGTATGAGCCATTCAGTAAGTGCTAAAGTAATTGAGCTGGTCAGCAAAGGATTAACCAATAACTTCTACAAATTTTCAAGGAATCACTATTTATTAACTTACATATATTAATTTATAAAATTTATAAAAATATAAATTTTTACAGGAAAAAAAATGAAAATTTCCCAGCTTATTTTACAAAGCTAGAGTAATCTTTATTCTAATACACACAGGGTTTCTAAAAAGCCATCAAGGGTGTGTGTGGCCCATATACTGCTGATTCCAAAATTGATTGAGAGACCAGGATTAAAAGTTCAGAAATATAACCATGTATTTATAGCCAATGAGATATATGACAGAACTGGCATGCCAGAATAGTAGGAAAATGTTAAGGATATAAGCCCATTAAACTGAGAAATGTGGAGTTGGATCCCTCTCATTCAATATATAAATGTGAAATTCAGAGTGCTTATAAATCAAAACCACTATAAAATTAAAGGAAGAAAATCTAGGAGAATATCCAGGGGACCTTGAAGAAGAGTGGAGGAAAGAGATAGTATCTCAGATTTCTAAACCAAAAACTTCATGGAAAAAAAAGAGTTAATGGATTTTATTATATAAGAATTCAGAAATCCATTAAGGAAGAAAATCTAGACAGCTAGCAAACATATGGCAGATTAGAAGGCGCTAATTTCAACAACTAAATCCACTTAAGGACTAATATCTTGAATACAGAAGGACTTCTATGAATCAACAGGGAAACCTAGGAAGCAAAGAAAAATATCTAGAAGTATATGGAAATGTATTCAACATCAGCAATAACAATCTGGTATATCATTTTACTAATATTAAAATATACCCTTTAGAAAATAATTAAGATTTGCATCATAGTAACTGTTGATGTGGATGGGGGTATGTGTGGATGTAGGCAATGTAGAAAAATGTGCAATGAAAGATTGAATAAATGAGTCTATATAATTTTATACATATATATATATATATATAAAATAAGCCTGTGGCAAACAATGTGTAAAATATGTAAAAGTGGTATCTATTCTAGAGCAATTCTCCAGAGAAATATTGACCCAGGGATTTGCATTATAACAGATTTTTAAATATTATACAAATTTCTTACAGAGTTCCATCTTCTAAAATTATGTCAAGGACAAAAATTACAATACTGTAATTATACCTTTAGTGACACAGCTACCTGGTTTTTAAGAGTAGCATACTATGTAATTAGCAGTTTATCATTGAAAAAATAGTCCAAGGATTTTTGCTGGACATTCAAGAGTTTGTTGTGTTCAGGAATCAAGATAATAACAGAATAAAGTTTTCAGTGTGTGAAGTTTTAAAAACTGAGATATGCTGACTAGTCTTAAAAGACATCTGCACAAGCAGAATAATACATTCAACATCATTTTAACCTTTAAAAAGAGTTTGCATGGTTGATATGGAGGGCAACTGGCAGTAGTTCCATAGTATATGTTATGTTTTCTGTTACCCAGGAACCCTATTCCTATGTATATGTTTCAAAAAAGTATGTATGAAGGTAATTCTTTTCAACATTGTTTGTGGTAGCTACTGTTTGTAGCCATCTTATGTGTTCATCTCTAAATAAATAAAATATGATGGATACATTCACTGTAACAAGCATTTAGGAGCAATGACTTAGGTATACATACAATGGCATGAAGACTTAAAGCTACAGCATTGTACATATACAAATCTCCATAGCACAATACCATTTACATAATCCAAAAGCACAAAAAAGAACCACTGTAATCTTTTTTTATGTGGCAGAATGTATGACTTGTAAACATTTTTTTAATCATCTTTATTGGAGTATAATTGCTTTACAATGGTATGTTAGTTTCTGCTTTATAACAAAGTGAATCAGCTATACATATACATATATGTCCATATCTCCTCCCTCTTGCCTCTCCCTCCTACGCTCCCTATACCACTACTCTAGGGGGTCACAAAGCACCAAGCTGATCTCCCTGTGCTATGTGGCTGCTTCCCACTAGCTATTTATTTTACATTTGGTAGTGTATATTAGTCCATGCCACTATCTCACTTTGTCCCTGCTTACCCTTACCCCTCCCATGTCCTCAAGTCCACTCTCTATATCTGCGTCTTTATTCCTGTCCTGCCCCTAGGTTCTTCAGAACAATTTTTTTTCAAATTCCATATATATGTGTTAGCATATGGTATTTGTTTTTCTCTTTCTGACTTACTTCACTCTGTATGACAGACTCTAGGTCCATCCACCTCACTACAAATAACTCAATTTCATTTCTTTCTATGGCTGAGTAATATTCCATTGTATACATACATGTACCACATCTTCTTTATCCATTCATCTGTCGATGGACACTTAGGTTGCTTCCATGGTCTGGCTATTGTAAATAGAGCTGCAATGAACATTGCCGTACATGACTCTTTTTGAATTATGGTTTTCTCAGGGTATATGCCCAGTAGGGATTGCTGGGTCATATGGTAGTTCTATTTTTAGTTTTTTAAGGAACCTCCATACTGTTCTCCATAGTGGCTGTATCAATTTACATTCCCACCAACAGTGCAAGAGGGTTCCCTTTTCTCCACACCCTGTCCAGCATTTATTGTTTTTAGATTTTTTGAGGACCACTGTATTTTTATAAGGTTATATACATATCAAAGGAAATGTAACACACACATCAGGTTGAGTGCCTATGTGGGAATACAGAAAAGGATTGGGGATCAGCAATAGTGAAAAGAAAATAAAAGAGAATAAATCTTCCATAAGCTAATGAGAATGGTCTACCCTACTGGAAGTTATACTTTCAACTCTGAAGCTGAGACCAAAAAAAAAAAAAAAAGGAAGAAGAAAATTCCCAGTAACCAGAAGATGTTTCTGTTAATAGGGCACAATATATTTGTGTCTCTCTGCAGTTAAGAACACTGGAAGTTTGAAAGGTTGGGTTAATTCCATATTTCTTATGCTTTTTGTTTGGTCACTATCTTTGTTCCTCGTCAGCAAAAGAATTTATTCCCTGATGTGAATTCCTTTTGTAGTCTTTGGGCAAAATCTTCAAGTGCTTTAATAATTATGTGATCTTTATTTACTATTCATATGATGTTTTTTAAAAATATTTATTTATTTATTTATTTATTTTTATTGAAGTATAGTTGATTTACAATGTTGTGCCAATCTCTGCTATATAGCCAAGTGACTCAGTTGTACAGATATATACATTCTTTTTTTGTAGTCTTTTCCATTATGATTTATCAGAGGATATTGAATATATTTCCCTGTGCTATACATTAGGACCCTGTTGTGTATCCATTCTTTCTTTTTTTAAAAAATGTAGTTAATTTATTTTTTATTTAGCAGGTTCTTATTAGTTGTCTATTTTATATATATTAGTGTATATATGTCAATCTCAATGTTGTTTTTTTAAATCAGTTTCTTGTGTTCAGTTCCAGGTTCCATCTAGCAGACCCCATGGTAAGAGTATGATCCTTAGTCGATACACAATGCATACTTATAACAAAAACTCTTCACACGTTGGCAGCTGGCCTGTGAAGGGTTCCCAGCACACCCCCTTGCCCGTGATGTGCCAGTGGACAAACACTAGTCCAAATGAGCTAGAATAAAGCAATCTAGAAGAAAACTATGTGGTCCTTGAATGATGGGAACAGGTCTAATAATATGGAGAATGTAAATAATACAAGTGGAAAATATCACCAAACAACAAAATTCCATACACAGTTTTTGTAGTAAAGATATATTTGAAAAAAAAATGAAAAACTTGAACAGTGATTTATCATTGTCGGAGGAAGATTCGTCTTGGCTGTAGCAGACACAGCCAGCCCCCCACCTCCACAAGCCTCCAGCCCTTCAGAGTGCTCTGACAACTTCCAGAGGCCAGTATCTGCATCTTTGTGCCTGAGAACCATTCCCATGAAAGAGTGGGAAGCTGCCCTGTTGATGTGTTGATATGCCCATATGCCAAGAAACCCACACCTCCTGGGGGCAGCTTTCCACAAACACATTTGGGAGTTGGTTCATAACACCAACAGGAAAAACAAGGCAGCATGAACATTGCTTTATGACAAATGAACTCCGTTGGCGTGATGACTGGTAGTCTGGAAATGTTATCTATAATACAACTCTCTTGACTTCCTTGGACTCTACTTATGTCTAAGGCTCATGAGCAGCATGTGCTAATCACTTTCCAGATATCCTTGGGGAAAAAAAAAACTAAGATGTAAAGGTCTACCTACCCACTTAAAAAGAAAAATAGAAGTTATGAAAAAGGCTAAATTTTTCTTCAACCCCTGCTGTGATATAAATCTTGGACTGACCAAATATTCAGTGCCAAGAAGCTAAGACAAGGTGAATTTAAGATCTCCTCAATTTTTATCTTGATCTTCCATTAATTAAACATTTTTAGTGTTCTAATTTCTTGTGTTCATAACTATCATTGAAAATTGGCAAGCCAGCCCCTTTCTACACAGTAAAGTCGTGCTTACAGACTAATTGATCTTAAGTAATACTTGGTATTCTTTTGGGTGTGTTTCTTCCAAAGCAATTGGAAAATAGCCTTACCCTTTCCCATCCAATGATTTAGAATGCCTGTTAAAAGTGTCTCTGAATCTCTTATAAGCTCACTTCTTGATGTATGCCAGGATTTCTCTTAGAAAAATAATTGCTATGTAGTTTTCATAATAAATATTGACAAACCAAGTCACATTAAAACACACACACACATACACACACACACACACACACACTAGTGCTCACACAGGCACGTATGGATAAAACAAAAGAAGTATGTGTTAAATCTAAGACAAACATCTTTTACTTCATTCAGTTAAAAATAATTTCTCCATTGAATCCTAAAAAAAAATCCTTCACAGTTTAATATTTCAATTAAAAGAAATTCCAATCAAAATATTTCGCTGAAGTTTAAAAAGTGATTCTCAAATGTATCTATAAGAAGAAACACATTAGAATAGTTCATGTCTTTCTTGGGACAGGGGATTAGCTTTGCCTTGTGTGGAATGGACCCAAGTACTCCAGAACATATGTGGTGTCCTGCCTTCTGTGCCCAAGCCAAAGGAGGATTTCTTCCAGCTCCCTGAAGGAGGCATGTTCAGATGACCCAGGACTTTTAAATAGGGTATTGTTTCTTCTCTAAAATTACATTTCTGCCCACATCACCATGCAAGATTTATTATATTTAATCTTTATCCAGTCTCCAAACTGAGACTGTTCTCCATGGTTTTTTTTAAGAAATATTTTAGTGATAATTTGTTTAGTATTTGTTTCTCTTACTGCAATGTAAGCTCAATGAAAAAAGTAATTTTGTCCATTTTTTTTTATTATATTCTCAGTGCCTGGCAGTAAGGGTGTTCAATGAAGAATCTCAATTCAGCATAAACAGAATGAAATTAATACTCTATAATGGGTTAATGAGTTAATCATCTTTAAAAAATTACATGGAGCATGCAACCTCACACAACTCCAAAATAAATGCCATATGTTCTAAATATTTAAATGTAAATTATGAAATTACAATATATTTTAACAATATATCTATAATTTGGGTGGTTGGAAAAAACTTTAAAAAACACAAAACCAAATTAGGAGCCATGAAAAATAATATTAATAGTTTTATTGCATAAAACTTAAATGTGTTTGAATAACAAAAAAAGTTTAAAAATGTTAAAAATATATAAAAAAGAATGTATAAAAAAACTGGGAAGCAGCTGCATAGCACAGGGAGATCAGCTCGGTGCTTTGTGACCACCTGGATGGCTGGGATAGGGAGGGTGGGAGGGAGGGAGACGCAAGAGGGAGGAGATATGGGAACATATGTATATGTATAACTGATTCACTTTGATATAAAGCAGAAACTAACACACCATTTTAAAGCAATTATACTCCAATAAAGATGTAAAAAAAAAAAGAAAAGAAATTAAGATAACTGAAAAAAAAAAAAAAAACAACTGGGGTTTCATATCTAAAATAGGAGCTTAATTAAATAGCACATGAAAATGTCTTTTTATAGATTTTAAAGCACTATCAAATGTAAGATATAAAATTACTAGTCTAGTAAATTAATAAACTTCAAAAAATGTTAAAAATCAATGCTGAGAAATATATGTAAACATGCTATTATCAATAAACAAGAAAAATAAAACTTCCCTTTGGAAATGGACATAGAACATATAAGGAGGTGATTTAAAAAAAGAAATAATTCATATGATTTACAGTTTACAAAGATATAAAAACATTAAATATTATTTGAAAATAAAGAAATTTAAATCCTACAGCATTGAGATACCACTTTTTTCCTATCAGATACATAAAGAATACATAATAGAAGTACTCACTGCTTCGAGGAAACAGTGCAAAAATAGACACTTATCTATACTTTAGCACAGAAGTGAAGGAAAATTTAAAATAAAATAATTTGAAATATACGTATTTATTGCTGTGTTCATTGTGACATTTATAATAATAAATTGGAAACAAATTGTGTCTCCAGTTTGAGGCTTATAAAAATATATTATAGTGCATCCAACAATAGGATGAGCCATGAAGGATGATGTCATAGAGCATTTTTATTAATGGGGGAAGGTATTTCTATACATGTGTGAACTATGCCACAAAAACATTGAAAAAGCTTGTATTTTTAGCATAAACCTAATAACGGCTGTTATAGTTTCTTTAGAAATGATTTAATTTTTATTTTAATTTTCCTAGTATTTCTTCAAGAAACAATGGGGAGCTATTTGGAATAACATTAAAAATGTATTCTTGGGTAGCCAGCCCAAACCTGAGATTCAATAAGGTTTATAACATGAGAGAGGTGAAACCAAAAACATTTTTCTAAAGTTTTTTCTTTTTTGTTTCTCTGATTCAACCTGGTTTGGCCTACATTTAATTTTCTTGCAAATCAGAAGTAATTTATTACTAATCCCTTAATTGTTTAATAAGGAAAACACAGGATGATTTTTCCATTCTTATGTAAAGTCTAATTCTCAGAGGACTTTATATGTGCCACATTTATGTCACTTTCCACATGATAATATCATAGTTTATGAACATGATTTTCTTCTACTGTATTGTAAATTTCATGAGAACTGTATTCTGACTAATCTATGTAATGTATCTTCCACTGTGCTGAAACTAAATATGTTGTTTTTTTTTTTTTTTTTTTTTTTTTTTTTTTTGCGGTACGCGGGCCTCTCACTGTTGTGGCCTCTCCCGCTGCGGAGCACAGGCTCCGGACGCGCAGGCTCAGCGGCCATGGCTCACGGGCCCAGCCGCTCCGCGGCATATGGGACACTCCCGGACCGGGGCACGAACCCGTGTCTCCTGCATCGGCAGGCGGAATCTCAACCACTGCACCACCAGGGAAGCCCCTAAATATGTTTTTAAACGTAATAGATTCTTAATGTATTTGATGCAATAAATGAACTTTTTCTTTTCCTACATTTTTCCATTTAATATGGGGCCTGAAATGGGTTCCTCTCTTGAGTACACCTGTTCTTTACACTTAAGCTCTCTCCTTTCTCAATTAGAGCAATTTTCAGATGTTTTACAGTGTCTTAGAGAACACATCTTCAGTGGCTAAGATATATAGGGGGGTAGCCTCAATATGGCAACATGTCTATTTTTCACGGTATGAAGCCCATAATTTTGTAAGCTAGCCCATTCCATTATTGGACTGCCAAAACTGTTTAAATTTTCTTTCTAACAGGTGAATTGTACTCATTTTTTCTATGAATATAACCATTGATTCCAGCTCTACCTCTTGGAGAAGCAGAGGAGAAATATGGCTTCTTGTCTATATGGCAGCCCACATCTGAAGATTCAGCCGAATTACCTCAGATACTCCTCTGCTGGGCTAAGTGGCTACTTGTTCCCAGCATTTGTGATGGTTCTTCCTGAATGCTCCGTTGGTTAGCCATGGCCTTCCCAGGACAGACAAAGTTGTTCCTGATTTAACCAGCCCTTTACAGAACACAGTGAGACAATCATCACCTTTATTTTGGAGTGTATATTCCTATGATAATACCTGTTTGCTTTGCCTTTGCTTTTTTCAGCAAGTATGGGCCATTGCTGCATTACACAGATCTTATGGTTATTTGTTCCCATTGCTCAATGTCCATTTATATTGTCTTTGTTCTCTAGCCCTGCAAGATTTCTCCACTGACTACACAGTAAAGAATTCCAAGGTTTTAATTTTTTCATCCATTTTATTTTTTTCCCCCAAGCTATTGCTGTAAAGGAGAATTGGTAATACACCTTGAAAACTAAATTATTTTCTATACTAATTTCCCCCACACTGGCACTCTTGTATTATGTATGACGTGAGGACAGAGTCAGCACGATTTCTAGGGCACGGAGACCCCAAAAAGTTGAGATACAAGTCTCAGGGTTGGACACTGCTAAAATCAGAGAACCAAGAAGCCAGATTCAAAAATAGTGTTCACAAAATATTATTCCTTCACCATCAGAGAAAAGGGTCCATGCCTGTTAGAGGCACCAGCTTGAGTTCATATTACAATTGTTCAGTAAATTATCTCATTCAATCTTCTCAACCCTTCTGTAAGGAAATTTCATTTGTTTTCTTCACTTTACATTTCAGGAAAATAAGTCTTGGGAAAGTTACATACTTGTCCGAAAGGTACTCTCAGATTCTGCCTTTTCTCCTCTCATCAGAGCTCTTCCTGAGTCCTTAGAAAAAGAAACATGAAGAAACTCTCTCTGTTCTGTTATTTACTCTCTTAACCATCTCACCCCAAGACAGTAAGAACGCCTTGTCTGAATGGGCAGAGCCTGAGACACTAGGCAATGTTTTACTAGACAGTGGACCTGCTCGTATGAGGAGCACACAGTAAAGGCCGAGCTTTGCATTCACTTCTCGCCTTCTGTGTTTTCCCCCTTGTGCTCCTTGGCTCCAAGAGAAAACCAAATCAGTGGAACCCATCTGTAAAGAGCCCAGCTACGTGTGCATTTTCTGCTTCCGCCTCTCATCATGATGAAACAAGGTGCCAGGTTAGCCTCTCCACCGGGCACTTGTCTGGGATATGGTTCCACATATCCAGCTCTTCTAGACTAGAGGGAAAGAGAAGTAAGAAGTCTCACATAGGTTCCTGAATCTGAACCCAAGCTTGAGAGCTGTTGGGAAAAGGCCTGCCCAGGGCTGTCATGATAGTGTGATCATGCTCTGGTCTAGCTACTAAGAAAAGTGTTTTTTTAAAAAATTGTTTTTCAAGTTCAATTTGGCTGTTGTGAAAATATTGCGTCTGAGCAAATATAGTTTCCTCCCTATGAAACTGTGGAGAGAATGAGTGAGTGGTAGAATTTGTGCACCAAAACCCCTGCCTTATACTCTTAACATTAACCTTACACTGCCGACTCCTACCTGTCTTAGGCTTGTCCTGGGAGGCATGGGGTTAACTCAGCTTATTCAAGTGGGAAGAAACACTAGGTGGCCTGGTAGAAACCTTCTGAGCTTGAAATAATGAGAAGGAACATCTTCCTGGGTGGTAAAGACCTTCCTCCTCCTACTTAAAACACAGGTTCACAGCTTAAGTTCTGTCCAGAATGCCCCCTGCCGCCCTCCAAACTTTTTCTGCTCCCCTTGTCAACATACCCTGTCTTTCTTCCCCCGCCAGCTCTCATGTTTGATGCAGTGTGTCCTCTCAGGCTGGACAGCAGAAATAGCCCCTCTATGGACTCCTTACTCCTTCAAGTTTACATTTATTTGTAAACTATCTCTCTCCTGCATTTTACATTGGGGCAGACATCAATACTGAGCCTGCTTCTGAAAGCTGGAGGTGAACAGCTTACCTGGGTAAAATGGGAGTGAAGATGAGACAGGTGGGGCCTGGGACCTGGGACCCTTTGCTGCAGGACTGTCACCTGGACAGACGTCTCCTCCAGCAACAGATACAAAGTTATGAGGGACTAAAAATAACTGTGTGCATACACGCTGGGGCAAATTATGGACAGCAAGATACAAAGAGACCAAAACTCCAACTTGCACTTCTGAAAAGCCAGCCAAAGCAGGGTGTCGGGAGCAAAAGCAGGGCACTGCGCATGCCCACTGCACACAGCACCACCAAAAGGGTGGGCAGACACCTCAGCCACCCCTCCCACCGACCCCTGGACACACCCTCACCCTCACCCCATGTAAGGAACAAGGTTGCCCCCCCTCAGGAAGCAAGCAAGCAAAGGAACATGTTGTTTGTTTTTGCTCCCCCCTGCTGCCTCAGGGGTCCCAGTAAAGCCGTGCCTGAATTTCTTTTCTGGTTCTTATAATTTCTATTGGTTAAGGAAGGCCAAGAACCCTGGTCGATATCAAAGATAAGAGGAGTGAAACCTTCCCTAACTCTGTGGGTGAAAATGAGCCCACCTGAAAACCAAGTTTATGATTAATCCCTCTATCTGAAACTTTATCCTCTTTCTTCCCTCCTCTGACCTCAGTCCTGTGCTAACTGGACACTAATCAACCAGAGTCAGATGACTAAGATTGCTATTGTCAAAAACATCATTAACGTACTAAAATTGCTAGTATAGATATCGTCATTAACATACAGGCTGTCTCCCCAGGGCAAGATAAGCTCACAGACTCCAAGCCATGGACCACCTGGACAGAGAATCATAAACCAGAGTCATCCTGGCTCCCGAAACTACGATTAAGAAATGTTACCAGACAAGGATTAATCCCAGCTTCTTTGTTCTTCCCTGTTAAAAAACCCATAACTCAAGGACCAAGTGGGAGTGGATCTTTGTCCCCTACTCCCTTGCTGGGCTCCCTGCAAATAAACCCTTACTTTATTGCTGTCAGGGTTTGGCTTTCTGTGCTGCAGGCACACGAGCCCTTGCTCGTGTGTCCTGCATGTGTGCACAGAGCTTGTCCTATTGCATTCTGCTTATCCTGTCACCTCTGTCTCTACCATTAAGCTGTGATTTCCTGAACTATCTTTCCCTTTATTCCTTCAGCATGTACTGTTTTGAGCTTTTCCCGTGTGCTAGGGAGTCGTGACTAGCTCTCAAAGTAAAAAGAAGTGAAACAAAGAAATGAATAAGATAGAGTTGCAGTCACTTGCCCACAAGTCACTCACAATAACCCAGACAAGTAAACATGCAGAGTCTGGTGACTGCTTGAAGGGTCGGCTAATGCCTATGAGTCCTCGGATGAGAGGCATCTTATCTGGCTGAGAGGTGAGGAGACTCAGGCTGGAGCAGACCACTTTATTTATTTTTTTTTAATTAATTTATTTTTGGCTAGGTTGGGTTTTTGTTGCTGTGCACAGTCTTTCTCTAGTTGTGGTGAGCAAGGGCTACTCTTCGTTGCGGTGCACGGGCTTCTCATCGTGGTGGCTTCCCTTGCTGTGGAGCATGAGCTCTAGGGAGTGCGGCTTCAGTAGTTGCAGCACGTGAGCTCAGTAGTTGTGATTCGTGGGCTCTAGAGTGCAGGCTCAGTAGTTGTGGCGCATGGGCTTAGTTGCTCCGCGGCATGTGGGACCTTCCTGGACCAGGGCTCGAACCCGTGTCCCCTGCATTGGCAGGAGGATTCTTAACCACTGCACCACCAGGGAAGCCCTGGAACAGACCACTTTAAATGGAGTCCAGAAAGATTAGCAACCACTTGAGGCAAGAAGCAAGGCTGGGAGTAAGGGGCAGGGACCCCTCATGCCCTGCAGATGAAGCAATGGCTGTGCAGTCTTCCTGGTGACAGCACAGGTGGGCTCAGAAAATTGAGTGTGTTCAGTGCAGCTGGGGAGGAGAGTGGGAGGGGTGTGGATTGGACAGAGGCTTGAAGGCAGTTACTCATCATTGCCATTACGTTATGACTCCACAAAGAGTAGCCTCTGTCTGTCTGTTTGTCTCTCCCTTATCTCTATCTCTGTGCTCTCATTTTCTTTAATTTTTTAAATTTTGTTGAAGTATAGTTGATTTACGATACTGTGTTAATTTCTGCTGTACAGAAAGTGATTCAGTTATACACACAGACATGCACATATATATATATTTTCACTTTCTTTCTCATTTTGGTTTATCACAGGATATTGAATATAGTTCCCTGTGCTATACAGTAGGACCTTGTCGTTTATGCAGCCTGTATATAATAGTTTGCACCTGCTAATCCCAACCTCACACTCCATCCCTCCCCCACCCCCACCTGCTTGGCAACCACCAGTCTGTTCTCTTTCTCTGTCTGTGAGCCTGTTCATTTGTGTCATATTTTAGATTCCACATGTAAGTGATATCATATGGTATTTGGCTTTCTGTGATCTCATTTTCTAATGAATAAATGAATGAAGATCAAAGTAGACATCCCAAGGCTATCTCCCAAATGTTATATAAATATGTATGAATCATGGTTGTTGAAATCCCCAGAAGAAAAAAAAAAACTTTACTATTTGTCTCATTATTCCTTAAGTGCCTGTTCATGTGTTTGCTTAATTACTTTAAATGGAAACATAGTGCTTCCCTGGTGGCACAGTGGTTAAGAATCCGCCTGCCAATGCAGGGGACGCAGGCTCGAGCCCTGTTCCGGGAAGATCCCACATGCTGCAGAGCAACTAAGCCTGTGTGTCACAACTACTGAGACTGTGCTCTAGAGCCCATGAGCTACAACTATTGAGCTTGCTCTCTAGACCCCGTGAGCCACAACTACTGAGCCCGTGTGCTACAACTACTGGAGCCTGTGCTCCACAACAAGAGAAGCCACCGCAATGAGATGCCCGCGCATTGCAATGAAAAGTAGCCCCGGCTCGCCACACATGGAGAAAGCCCACACGCAGCAACGAAGACCCAACACAGCCAAAAATAAATAAATAAAATAAATTAATTTTTTAAAATCTTAACAAAAAAAGGGAAACATAGTTTAGAATTGCTGTGATTTCTCCTAAGGAAGAAATAAGCTTCAGGGTATGGGAGAGACTCCAAATGTGGACCAAAAATCGCCTTTTTATCATGTGAAGTTATTAGTATTGCCCTTGTTTATTGATTATTTGGAGGATTGATTTGGCATATTTCACCGCAGGTATTTTAGTCCGTGCTAACAACTCCGGAAAGGCACACCTGTCCAGCCTGTGTGGTGTGATGCCCTGCTCCTTGCAGGCAGCTCCCTGTGCCCTGGACTCACAAGCACTCAAGAGATTGTAGGAAAACTGTGGGAAGGAGCAATGTGAGACAGGAAACAGGCCAGAGGGGAAGTGCAATAGAGTGAGAACAGTTGAGAAGCGTTTGACTGAGTAGATCAAGGTGTTATTTGAATTACATCAGATAATCAAACTGGAACCAAAAAAAATCGGGGGGGGGACCTACTCTGTTCTTAGTCTTGGCTAAACAAAGACATGTTTAGATAAAAGCATTGTAGATGCTACAATGCATTGGCATTGTAGATCTGTGCTATGTACTTTATTAAATTGCTATTATTCATCTTTCCATACACCATAATGACTCTCAGGGAGAAAACAATATTTCAGTGGAAATAAAATGAATTGTGGGTAGAGGGGGAGGAAGTAGAATCCTGTGAACAACTGGAATAAACTTTCCCTGCCAGCTGAGGGGAAAGAGTACGGGATTTGGAGTTAGCCTTTTCTATGTGTATTTCTGGGCCAGTAACTGAGTAACACAAAATGGGGAGAATGATACATAATTTTCATGGTTGCTACCATGATTAACTAGATAATGCATGCAAAGTGACAGGCAAATTGTGGTTATTGTTGTTTTAACCAATGAGGCTATTATTATTATTACTATGATTATTATGATTATTTTAAATTTTACTCATTCCTCACAGGGAACGGAGAGAAAACTGAGTTCTTGTGAAAAGTCACACAGCAGCTAATGAGGGAACTAGAGTCAGTTCCTCTGACTCGTAAGCAAGTTCTCTTTCGTATGTGCTCAGTTCATCCCTGAGACTCCTACTTCCTCTTCACCCCTTTCCATGTCCTCGTCACCAGGTGGGATAACCCCCTGGCTTGGATGCAAGGAGAAAATCCCCTGACTCTTAATGGAACAATTTGGGGTGTCCAGGAAAGGCGTTCCCTCCCTAAACCCATTCCCCGTGATCCACAGTGATAACTGAAATCTCACCACCGATAATCTGATGCTGTTTCAGCACTGTCTTTCCCTCTGTCTTTTGAAAGCTGCTACCAGCCATCAAGAGGAGCATCAGTGACTTCAGCAAAGATTCTTGAATTCCTTCAAGTATTCAGGTAACTGAGCCACCGGGTGTTCTTCCACCCTGTGGAAGGTTCTTCCAACCTATTTTCATAGGTTTACATTAAAGTCAGTAAATAAACCAGACACCATTTATTTTAGGTCCTAGGGTGGAAAAAAGTTTCAATGAAAGGACCAAAATGGAGATGAGCTCCCCCAACGTTTCATACGTAGATATAGCTCAGAAAACAGAGGCTGATTTTGTACGCCTGTTTCCAGAACAGGCGTGAGGGGAGTACCTAATGACCTCTCTGAAATAAGAATAAGAAGGGGACATGTGGGCACACGGTAGTAGTTATTGATTGAGAAAATAACTGTAACAAACGTGACTTAAGTAACTTTGAGTTAGGGAGTCAGATCTTGGGTTAAGGCCATAGAGTCACATATAACTTTTGTTCAAATGCTAGGAGAGCATATCTGTAGGATGCTGCAGAAGTTACTTACTCCTCAGGGTTTCTCAGTTTCTTTATCTGAAAAACAGAAATAATAAGATCTGCCTCTTGGGTTGCTGTGAGAATTAAATTAGATAAGGAACCTTCTATTACATCCTCCATAGAGTAGCCTTTTAGAAGAGGTTAGCTTTCTTCTGGGGCCGCGCCACTTGTCCTGTGGGATCTTAGATCCCCCACCAGGGATCGAACCGGTGCCCCCTATATTGGAAGCGCAGGAGGTTAGCAGCTTCTTCTTCTTTTTTTTTTTTCAAAGGTTTTACATAAAGCAGTTTTAATTCTACACCTTATGAGAAACATTTTACCATCACAATAGAGTGGCTCACAGCTCTGCCCTCATATTTAGGATGCCTCGACCCTCGTTGCCAACCTAAGATGTTCTGAGGAGCCCAATGTTTCAACCACACCAGGGAAGGCGGACCAATGGTGATATTTTGTTGGCATAGCATTTTTTTAAATAAAAATCACCCCCAAACGTTTTAAAATAATTTGATTTCATATTAAAAACTACGATGGTGTGCCTTTCTGTGAAAACTGGAAAGTCTGAAAACCAGGTTTCCTTCTGGTGAGGCAAAAGTGAGCCATTCAACTGCCACTTCAGAAAGGACTGTGCCCGCTCCAACCCTGCTCCCTACTCACTTATCTGGTTGATTTCTCAGCTCAAACTCAGAAATGTAATAGTTCTGAAAAGTTGTCTGTCTTTATTCACTAATATTTAAACTAAATGTTTTTTTCTTAAAATTTGAACCCTTGTAATTTGATGCAAATTTTCACCCAGTCTTAGGGCCGCCTTAGAGCTTTCATACTGCATCTTGTGAATCTTATTTTATAGTCAAAAGTGACAACTAGCTGCAAGCATCTAGCATTCCAAAGTCCACTGTTGCAAAAGGGAGGGAGGGAGGTGGTGGTGTCGGGTCTGAGAGTGATGAGAAAGTCGAGACCTGAGCTCCCACTACAGCCCAGATAACAAAGAGAGATGAACCAACTTGTCCTCTGAATCTCCCCTGAGAAAATGGTTTTGTTCCCACTAAGGTAGTGACCTGGCTGAAGTTTGGTGCTTCATCACACTGATAGGACAGAAAAACACACTTGGGGTGCACAGTGCATCCCATAGTTGGGAGTGAGCAACAGAGGCTGGGAGAAAGCAGGGCTGGGCAGGTCCAGAAATCCTCCAGAACCATAGCTCCAGGCCCAGAGCGACTGGCTGGTACAAGAGGGGAGCATGTGTGAGTGTTCTCGAAACACACTTGTACTGCAGGTCAGGGCAGAGGACGATGCTCAAAGCAAGACAGAGAAGAAGCAGTTAAGGGAACAAGTGCTCACAGGCCGAGAGAAGGGGTGAATCAGTAAGACTGTAAGTAGTAGTTTACTTTAAAGCCTGGGCCATGTGATATAAATGTGAATATTAGTTTGGTCCCATTGCATGCCAGGGTTAGTCAGTTGCTCTAAATATGTCAGAAAGATCTGGCAGCGTTTAATCAGAAAATCCACATTCCAGGGGTGGCTACTACAAATATTTGGATTCCTTTCTCACCAAATAATATCAGAGGCTATGCTAATTCACTAGAAAGATTGATGGGTGTTAGAAAGGTTGTTGATTAGGAATAGGGAAGGTTAGAAATGTGCTTCCATTGAAGCATTTTTGCTATTCCATACAGGTGGATAAGGTAAAATATTTTTAAAACCAATCCCTACTTTTTAAGGAACAGGGCTTTAAAATCTAGTGTCTCCTTCACCATATACCCTTAGAGATAACATGGGAGGTTTGGTTCATAAATGAGCTAGTGTCTTGCTGCTGGTTTAGAAGAGTGTTGGTCATAGTATTGAAGAGATGATTCACTGAAATACAAAACTGGAATATTTTATCATTTGTTTTCAGAGAAACTTCCATGCAAGGCATTTTCAGAGCCTCAAAATAGAATAGTGAGATTTCATTGAGGCTGAATGCTTGCCCATTGGTTGTATGTGTGGCAGAATTTGGTCTGGGACTTGATTTTATAATTTCTTAGTAGAAATTATAAAGGAGGACTGCTCATTCTCACTTATCTCCCATTATTGGGCCGTGCTAGTGAGGTCTTCAAAAAGAACCTAGTAACTGTGCATGGCCATGGTGCTCAGGAAGATGCACAAGAATGAGGATGACCTAAGGATTAAAAAGACAAATATCATATGATATCACTTATATGTGGAATCTGAAAAATGATACAAATGCACTTATTTACAAAGTAGAAATATACTCACACATAGAAAACAAACTTATGGTTACCAAAGGGGGAAGGAGGTGATGGATAAATTAGGAGTTTGGAATTAACAGATACACACTACTATATATAATATAGGTAACCAACAAGAACATAGTGTATAGCACAGGGAACTATACTCAATATCTTATAATAACCTATAAGGGAAAGTGAATATATATATAACTGAATCACTTCACTCTACACCTGAAACTATAATTGTTAATCTACTATGCTCCAACTAAATAAAAGAGTGGAGCTGCCAGGGGATTCAGGCTCAGTGTAACCACTTGTGTAAAAGGCTTGGCCCTTGCTATGCCTGCTATGGGGAGTAGGCAGCTTGGTGGGTAGAAAAGCTGAGACAAGATTCAGGGGACTTGGTTGAGGGTCAGCCCCAACTGACCATGTGAACTTGTGTAAGACCCATGTCCACTCTGCCCCTCGGCTCCCTAATATATAAGAGGAAGTGTTAAAAGTCATAGCCTCAGCTGGGGTGGCACGGTGAGGTGAACTCAGCAAGACCTCAGAGTCTGTGGTCACGGCTAGGATCCCAAGCTCACCACTGATTAACTCAAACTCCCTGTGCAAGTTATGTAACCTACTGAAGCCTTAACTTTCTCATCCATGAAATGTGGGCAATGACACCTAGCTGGAAAAAATTGTTTTTAGGTCTCAGTGAAATGAGAAATGTGAAAAGCTCACACATGCATCCCCCACGAACAGTGCTCAAAAATGTTAATTACTCCCCTCCTTGCTTTTCTTTAGGCTCACACAGTCTACAGTTCTATGGATCAAGAGAAAATGAAGGTCAGTTGTGACACAGGCAAAGCAATCTTGGGAATGATGATGTGATTTCCTTGGTATTGGGCTCGAGATGATGGTAAATTACTTTTGATGTGAGATGGTTAATGTGCTAATGAGGGAATATATGTTTAAACTAATAAATAGGAGACTCACTTTCAAGTTAAATTCTTCTCCACAGAAAGAGCAAAAATAGCAGCTGAAAGCTAAGGAAGATCTGTAATTGCTAGTTAGGACCTTGAATCCAAGGATAGACATCTCTGGGTGGTGGATCAGAATTTGGAGCATGAGGAGAATACAGTGTGAGCACATAAACCATCTCTTCAGTACCACTGGCCGAAAGTACCACCAGGGAGGAGGAATCTCTCTCTCTATCAATCTCTTAGGTGGATGATAGATAGATAGAAGCACAGGGATTATATACATACATATAATATATGTACACATATTATATACATTCAGTAGATTTGAAAATTATAGAATTATGATAGAATATGATTTCAATCATTATCAACAATTCTATCTTCTTTAAGCCATTACTTAATGACTTCCTTTTTATGAAAAATTGGATTGCTTGGTTCCCTATCTGACATTTTATTTTTAAAATGATTTACTTGTATTTAAAAAGGTAAACAAAACAAAAAGTAGAAGGAAACCATTAAAAATCCAAAAGGAAACCTCCAATGCAATGAAAGAGAATGAATCACTGTTAACATTTGATAAACCTGAGCTGCACCTGGAGGCAGGAAGGCAGAAGGTAGAAGGTGAGCTTGGGACAGATGTGTCTGAAGATGAGGACAAGGAAGGCTATTGTACTAGGTTCTGGGAACATGTTTCTGGATCAGTGTGAGATCCTGTGGATCAGTGTAGCTCACAGGAACACTCTTGACGTCCTAAGTTTTCTGTGTTGAAATCTCATGATTTCTGCTCTTCCATTTTGCCTCTTTTCAACTTCATTTCCAGCAGTTCCTCAACCAGAAGGTAGACTGAAGACATAAAATACCACATGAGGGTTTTTCCTTCTTCACCTGTACCTATTTTAAAATGATGTCCATGTGTGGACATCCCCCATTTTTCCTTTGTACCCTCCTTCCACCGTGCACTGTTGAAAGGCTGTTTGAGGCCAATAGTCTTCCTTTAGGGAGAGCTGAATCCTGCCCAAGGTCTGAATCAAACACTGTCTTTCAGCCTTCTTCTTCATTCTGAAAACAATATCACTGTATTTGGCAAATGATCATCAAAGCTTGACATTTGAAGTTGGGAACTTTTCCATGTTGTGATGAAGATGGAGCTTTCTTCTTTGTGGTCATGTTTGTAGAATTTAGCAAGTTTAATAGCATGAGAAGTGGAACAGTAATGGCTTCATTCAGGAGATTGGTTCAAGATGGCAGAATAGAAGGACGTGCGATCACTCCCTCTTGCAAAACCACCGGAATCACAACTAACTACTGAACAATCATTGATAGGAAGACACTGGAACTCACCAAAAAAGATACCCCACATCCAAAGACAAAAAAAGAAGCTGTGGTGAGATGGTAGGAGGGGTGCAATCACAATAAAATCGAATCCCCTAATAGCTGGGTGGGTGACTCACAAACAGGAGAACACTTATACCACAGAAGTCCACCCACTGAAGTGAAGGTTCTGAGCCCCACATCAGGCTTCCCAACCTGGGGGTCCAGCAATGGGAGGAGAATTTCCCAGAGATTCAGACTTTGAAGGTTAGTGGGATTTGATTTCAAGATTTCGACAGGACTGTGGGAAACAGACTCCACTCTTGGAGGGCACACACAAAGTAGTGTTTGCATCGGGACCCAGGGAAAGGAGCAATGACCCTATAGGAGACTGAACCAGAACTACCTGCTAGTGTTGGAGGGTCTCCTGCAGAGGTGGGGAGGAGGGTGCTGTGGCTCACTGTGGGGACAAGGACACTGGCAGCAGAAGTTCTGGGAAGTACACCTTGGCATGAGCCCTCTCGGAATCTGCAATTAGCCCCACCAAAAAGCCTGTAGGCTCCAGTGCTGGATTGCCTCAGGCCAAACAACCAACAAGGAGGGAACCCAGACCTACCCATCAGCAGACAAGCAGATTAATGTTTTACCAAGCTCTGCCAACCAGAGCAAGACACAGCTCTACCCACCACCAGTCCCTCCCATCAGGAAGCTTGCACAAGCTCCTTAGATAGCCTCATCCACCAGAGGGCAGACAGCAGAAGCAAGAAGAACTACAGTCTTGCAGCCTGAGGAACAAAAACCACATTCACAGAAAGATAGACAAGATGAAAAGGCAGAGGGCTATTTACCAGATGAAGGAACAAGATAAAACCCCAGAAAAACAACTAAGTGAAGTGGAGATAGGTAACCTACCAGAAAAAGAATTCAGAATAATGATAGTGAAGATGATCCAGGATCTCAGAAAAAGAATGGAGGCAAAGATCGAGAAGATGCAAGAAATGTTTAACAAAGAACTAGAAGAATTAAAAACAAACGGAGATGTATAATACAATAACTGAAATGAAAAATACACTAGAAGGAATCAATAGCAGAATAACTGAGGCAGAATGGATAAGTGACCTGGACGACAGAATGGTGGAATACACTGCTGCAGATCAGAATAAAGAAAAAAGAAAGAAAAGAAATGAAGGCAACCTATGAGACCTCTGGAACAACATTAAATGCACCAACATTCGCATTACAGGGTTCTCAGAAGGAGAAGAGAGAGAGAAAGGACCCGAGAAAATATTTGAAGAGATTATAGTGAAAACTTCCCTAACATGGGAAAGAAATAGGCACCAAAATCCAGGAAATGCAGAGTCCCAGGCAGGATAAACCCAAGGAGACACGCCGAGACACACAGTAATCCAATTGGCAAAAAATAAGGCAAAGAAAAATTATTAAAAGCAGCAAGGGAAAAACGACAAATAACATACAAGAGAACTCCCTAAGGTTAACAGCTGATTTCTCAGCAGAAACTCTCAGAACTCAGCAGAAACAAACAAGAATGGAGTGGCACGGTATATTTCAAGTGGTGAAAGGGAAGAAACTACAACCAAGATTACTCTACCCGGCAAGGATCTCATTCAGATTTGATGGAGACATCAAAAACTTTATGGACCAGCAAAAGCTAAGAGAATTCAGCACCACCAAACCAGCTTTACAACAAATGCTAAAGGAACTTCTCTAAATGGGAAACACAAGAGAAGAAAAGGAACCCAAAAGAAACCCAAAACAATTGAGAAAATGGTAATAGGAACAAACATATCGATAATTACCTCAAATGTGAATGGATTAAATGCTCCAACCAAAAGACAGGCTCACTGAATGAATACAAAAACAGGACCCATATATATGCTGTCTATAACAGACCCACTTCAGACCTAGGGACACCTACAGACTGAAAGTGAGGGGATAGAAAAGGTATTCCATGCAAATGGAAATCAAAAGAAAGTTGGAGTAGCAATACTCATATCAGATATAATAGACTTTAAAATAATGTTGCAAGAGACAAGGAAGGACACTACATAATGATCAAAGGATCAATCCAAGAAGAAGACATAACAATTATAAATAAATATGCACCCAACATAGGAGCACCACAATACATAAGGCAACTGCTAACAGCTATAAAAGAGAAAATCAACAGTGACACAGAAATAGTGGGGGACTTTAACACCTCACTTACAACAATGGACAAATCATCCAGATGGAAAATTAATAAGGAAAGACAAGCTTTAAAAAACAAAATAGACCAGATAGATTTAATTGATATTTATAGGACATTCCATCCAAAACAGCAGAGTACACTTTCTTCTCAAGTGCACACGGAACATTCTCCAGGATACATCACATCTTGGGCCACAAATCAAGCCTCAGTAAATTTAAGAAAATTGAAATCATATCAAGCATCTCTTCCGATCACAACACTATGAGATTAAAAATCAATTACAGGGAAAAACACGTAAAACACACAAACATATGGAGACCAAACAATACTTTACTAAATAACCAAGAGATCATTGATGAAATCAAAGAGGAAATCAAAAAGTACCTAGGGACAAATGACAATGAAAACGCGATGATCCAAAACCGATGGGATGCAGCAAAAGCAGTTCTAAGAAGGAAGTTTATAGCAATACAATCCTACCTCAAGAAACAAGAAAAATCTCAAATAAAAATCTAACTGTACACCTAAAGGTATTAGAGAAAAAAGAACAAACAAAGTTAGTAGAAGGAAAGAAATCATAACGATCAGAGCAGAAATAAATGAAATAGAAACAAAGAAAGCAAAAGCAAAGATCAATAAGATTAAAAGCTGGTTCTTTGAAAGATAAACAAAATTGATAAACCTTTAGCCAGACTCATCAAGAAAAAGAGGGAGGGGACTCAAATCAATAAAATTAGAAATGGAAAAGGAGAAGTGCAAGGGACACTGCAGAATTACAAAGCATCATAAGAGACTACTACAAGCAACCCTATGCCAATAAAATAGACAACCTGGAAGAAATGCACAAATTCTTAGAAAAGCACAAACTGCCGAGACTGAACCAGGAAGTAATAGAAAATATAAACAGACCAATCACAAGCACTGAGATTGAGACTGTGATAAAAAATCTTCCAGCAAAAAAAAGTCTAGGACAAGATGGCTTCATAAGTAAATTCTAACAAATATTTAGAGAAGAGCTAACACCCATCCTTCTCAAACTCTTCCAAAAAATTGCAAAGGAAGGAACACTCCCAATCTTATTCTATGAGGCCACCATCACCCTGATACCAAAACCAGACAAAGACACTATAAAAAAAGAAAATTACAGACCAATATCACTGATGAATATAGATGCAAAAATCCTCAAAAAAATACTAGCAAACAGAATCCAACAACAGATTAAAAAGATCTTACAGCATGATCAAGTGGGATTTATCCCAGGGATGCAAGGATTCTTCAATATATGCAAATCAAGCAATGTGATACACCATATTAACAAATTGAAGAATAAAAACCATATGATCATCTCAATATTATATAAACATATAATAATCTGAAAAAATACGTCATTGCCAAGGTGAAACTATTTTTAGTATTTAATAATTTAATATATTTAAGACCTGTAAGTTTTCAAGGGGGCGTTCCAAATGAAATAAACATAGGACAAAGTTAGACATTGGAAGGAAAATGTTCACATGTGTGTCATGTCTTGTTTCTGCACTATTTTGGGAGAGGCCAAGGTCTCGTTTAGACTCCATGAAACCTCAATTACCACGAAATCATCCCCCCCCCCCCAGTGTAGGCTGCTGTTTCTTCTCTTCAGCTTTTCTCCAGGAGACCTCTATCTCTCTGTCTTGGATATATATTTGACCCTGCATGGTAGCCCCAGAGCACCAGAGCTGGGATATTAAAATGCTTTGAGCTAAATAGTGTTAGGTGATTATTTTCCCAGGAGCCCTTAAAAATAGATGTATCCAATTACTGTAATTCTAATTTTTCAAATGTTAGTGCTTTTGACAAGTTGTAGCTTTGTTTACCTATTCTTGTAGGAGCCTCGTGGTTTCCCCCAAAAGAACAGCATGAAGCTGGAATTTTCCATTTATCAAAGAAAATTGCATGCATTTTCCAAAAGTAAATTACAGACCAAAGGTATTTGTAGATGAATAGAAAACGATGAGAAAAGGAACACTCTGCTGTGTTTGCCTACTTGTAACTTCAACCCCAATTACCTTTTGCAACACTCTTTGGATATCTAAAAAAATTTCAAAAGGCACATTAATGGGTGTGTTGAAAATAGAACCCGACTTCCTTCTGGAGCTGAACCCAGCTCCAGACCCAGAGCACCACTATTCAGCAGCTTAACCTTAGCAGAGTCTTTTTCCTAAGTTTCCTGGAGTATGTCCAAGTTTCAGTTCTTAAAGTTCACCGGCCCCCAGCACAGCAAAGTTTACATTCTACTTTCTGATCACTCATATGCCAAGGGCAATTAGGAGGTCCTTCACACCGTGTCCTGCCCTGAAGAAGAGTGGCTTATTGAAACTCTTGTCACATATATCTGAACAAACCCTTTTATTTAAGAAAAGGTCAGTAAAAGTAGTGCCAGGGATTGAGGCACAGAGGATTTAAGGGACTGTTTCAAAGGCTGTCAGCAAACCGAGGGCAGACTTGGGACTTGAATTCAGGTCTCAACTTGTTTTTCAGCAGGAACATGCTGCTCTAAGGATAACTTATGATTTCTTCATAATATTTAATGAGATAAAGGCATCAGCCCTGCGGTGGTGTTTTCTCAGCATTTACTCTCCATTTCCATTCTTCAACTCACTCTCTCCTGCTGTGTGTGTTCTGGAGGCTGATCAAGGATGGATCAATTGGGTGCTTTGCTCTTCTGTTCTACAAGGCTGATGGAAATCATGGGAAAGAAATGAGAGAGTGGGAAACAGAAAGATCAGAGCACTTAGCCCTCCCACATGGTCCCTGCTTTAGTTCAGGCTTGGCAATGTCTGCAGCACTAGGAATATAGCAACGAGAGCAGCTCCTAATCATGCTCCAATAACACCACTTCCTCCCTCTGTTCCATCGCGTCTAGGGGTGGAAAATTTTTTCCACTACTGCTAGTCTTTAGAAAGGGACTTGTGGGTTCCCTAGCTTTGCTCACACCTTGGTAAACAGCCACCTCATTAAGAAGTATCTTTGACAAATTCCAGCTCAAGGTGCCATGGTTAATGCTGGAGTCCTCACATGTCGTGAACACTCTGTGTATATAATTTTTAAAAAAGTGTAATTTACTTTCTTCTCCTGCCTACAATTATAGTGTGTATCCTGTAGCTGGATAAGAGATAAGCAAACTCTGCCACTAAAAGACAGGTATGCACTTGATGTCTACATAAGCAGACATGTTCTTCTTTTAGCAAGAGCTTCTTATCATGTGGGTATCTTACTGCCCTCTGTCTGCTGTGGTTTCTGTGTCTTGTTCAAGGGTCTTGATCTCATTCATCATATCCCCTATGGAACCTTTCCAGGCAGGGCAATGTTTGAAGAAAGGCAGCCAACAAGGCAGATACCGTTTTGTTTCCAACTGTGAGAGGGGAGTTCTGGTATTCAGAACAGGAGATAATTCTTTATTTTTGTTCTTGGGATATATTTGGCATTTCTAAACTGGTATGCATGTGATATGTCCCCAGAACTCTGAAAATGTATTTAAGTATAAGTTTAATTTCTTTATTGTATGCTCCTTCAACTTAACTTTGTTAAATCACGTTGACCCTTGAACAGTGCGGGTTTAGGGCGCTGATTCTTCACAGTTGAAAATCTGCCTATAACTTTATAGTCTGTCCTCCGGATCCACAGTCCTGCATCCTGGGATTCAACCAACCTCAGATCATGTAGTATTACAGTACATATTTCACGAAAAAAAATCTATGTATAAGTGGACTAGTGCAGTTCAAACCTATATTGTACAGAGGACACCTATATTCTACTCTATTCTGAAAGTGGCCAGAAAATTCTTTTCTGTTCTGAAAATTCTCCAAGATTAACAGAAAGATCATGCCAAAATATAGCTTTCTCTCTTACATGTTCCTTCTCAATTTTATTTTTACCACTTGATATATTTTATCTTATTTATTCTTTAATTGTTTGCTGGTTCATTAGATTAAAGATTTAATTTACTATTTTACTTTTAAGCCTTTCCCTTATCATGCAAGCTGTGTTCCATACAATGCATGAGAGAGAAGAAAATTTTAAAGAAAAATAAACAATAGTTTGACTTTCATGTTACTAATAGTTAACAATCAATTGAAACTATTTCCTGGGAGCTTTTTTTATTTATAAATTACTACACTAGGCTCAAAATAATAATAAAAATAAGGTTTCAACTAAAAGCATGCAGAATGTGTCAATAAAATCCTAACTATGGAGTCTTGGGGTAATTGATAATTGCCTATACTTATGTGCTTTGCAGTCTATCAATTACTTAGTCAACAAATATTTTCTACACCTCTGCTAGTATACAAATCAATTTTGGAGTGATATCAAAAACATATATTCTCTACCCTAAAAAAAAAACCTTAAACTTGATTTTGGAAGAAAATCAGGTATTTTTAAATGAAATACAAAGAGAGTGGCAAATAAGCATTTCAAGCAGTACAGAGAAGTGCAGTGGAGGCTCTTATCTGGGGTTGGAGACTGGGGGCTCTAGTCTCAGCAACAAATCAGTAACAAATATCAATGACAGGAACCACGAGGCCTAGACAACTGGGTGACTGTGTATACTTCTAGTTATTGATTCAGTCCTCAAAGGAGATGAAGTAAATACTGGTTAATTGAATAATGGAGTGTGTGTGTGTGTGTGTGTGTGTGTGTGTGTGTGTGTGTGTGTGTGTTGACATATGCTAGTACTTTGTTCTGTGAAGATAGGTTAAAAGAACCTTCATCCCTCCCTTCAGTATAGAAAGATGCAACTTGAGACACCACAGAAAGTAGGGAAATATACCTGTTAATAAATTTCCAGGATTTACTCCCTGGGTTTGATGGTGAGGGTGAGGTTTAAAGTCTAAAATCAATAGTGTGCAACTGATAAAATAAAATTCTATCAGTTGCTAAACAGTTACTAATAGGTGGTTGGTAATTCAACAGGTGGTACATTCAGGCAGGCTGAAATACAAATAGGTTGAATAATTACCTAGAAATGGTCCAGTGTAAAATGTTAAGAAAATAAAATGTTGTTCAGACACTTATAACATCCCTAGAATGGAATACATCAAGGCTTTTCCTTCACCTTTATGTACCTTTAATAGAATGGACCTCTGGGAGTCCAGGTCATGAGAGATAGATCCAGGAAAGCGTCAACCAAGAGTCTTCATGCCTCTTTGTGTTGGTCAGAAAAGGCTGAAAGAAACTTCCGAAGAGAAATGACAAATGTTAGAAGACGGGTAGAATGTGGGCTACTATTAGATGGTATCATAGCAGGGAAACCAGAATGGTCAGAATCCTGTCCCAAACCATAGCCACCTCTTTTCCAGATGAGGTATCTCCAGAAGACACACACAGAAACCACACTGCTGATCTCAGGTAAACTGAGCTAAAACATGTGGGGAGCCCAAAGACCTACTGGGCTTTCTCCCACCTGTGTGTCCAATCTCATGAACTTGTAAGAGCCCACTGCCAAACCCTGCCATGGTTGAAGTATCTTTTATCATGGGAGAGACAGAGACACAGAAATAAGCAAAAGAAAGCAGCTGGGCTTTGATTTGCATTTCTCTGATAATTAGTGATGTTGAGCATCTTTTCATGTACTTTCTGGCCAAACTAAAATGAGGTTTCACGTCACACTAGTCAGAATGGCCAGCAATAAAAGTCTATAAATGATAAATGCTGAAGAGGTTATGTAAATTGGTGCAGCCACTATGGAGAACAGAATGGAGGTTCCTTAAAAAACTAAAAATAGAACAACCATATTATCCAGCTATCCCACTCCTGGGCATATATCCAGAGAAAACCCTAATTCAAAAAGATACATGCACCCCAGTGTTCATTGTAGCACTATTTACAGTAGCAAAGACATGGAAGAAGCAGCCTAAATGTCCATCAACAGAGGAATGGCTAAAGAAGATGTGATACATATATACAATGGAATATTACTCAGCCATGAGGAAGATGGAATAATGCCATTTGCAGCAACGTGGATGGACCTAGAGATTATCATACTAAGTGAAGTAAGTCAGACAGAGAAAGACAAATATCATATGATATCACTCATATGTGGAATCTAATTTTAAACGATGATATAAATGAACTTATTTAAAAAACAGAAACAGACTCACAGATTTTGAAAACAAAGTTATGGTTACCCAAAGGGGAAGGGGGGGAGGGAAAAACTGGGAGATTGGGATTGACATATACACACTATTATATATAAAATAGATAACCAGCAAGAACCTACTGTAGAGCACAGGGAACTCTACTCAATATTCTGTAATAACCTAGATGGGAAAAGAATCTGAAAAAGAATGAATATATGTATATGTATAACTAAATCACTATGCTGTACACCTGAAACTAACACAACATTGTAAATCAACTATATTCCAATAAAATTAACTAAAAAAATAAAAGAGCGGGGCTTGCTCTGAGAGTAGGGTTGTCAGATAAAATAAATACAAGACACCTGCTTAAATTTTCCTAGAGGGTGACATCAGATACCCAATGAGAGATCTGCCATTTATCCCATCTTGTCAAGGATTTGTGAGAGTGGCGACTAGGAGAGACTTTCTACCCCTATTTATTTCCTCTACATTGCTCTCTCTGTTTCACTTTTTGATTCCCAAAGTGCATCTGTGGCCAGCCCAGGTGTGGCCTGTCCTTTGAGGTCACCATCTACACAGTTTCAGTAGCTCACTAGCCTCCCCATGTGGTCACTTCTTTTTTCCCTTCTTGACAGAGTGCGATGCTTATACCCATCCTTGGATATTACTCTCAAGAGTCCAGTGTCATTGTCAACCATGAGAAATTTCTATCTTGAAATATTTTTATCTCCATATTGGAAAATTTTATTAGCAGCCCTACTATAGAGGTTATAAAAAGTACAACTATACTGTTCAGCAGTTTAAATGATTTCACCCAAGGAGATGCATTTATTTACATCAGCCCCACTCACCCTCTCTTTTGCTCCTCCTGCCATGTGTGCGGGCCTGGGCGTGCACATACACACACACACACACACACACACACACACACACACACACACACACTCATGCACACACAGTAGATATTTCATGTGAGAACTGATATATATCACATGAATTTTAGATATATAATTGGAGCAAAAGAAGGACATCTACTGAAAATAGCTTTGGGGAATTCCCTGGTGGTCCAATGGTTAGGAATCAGTGCTTTTATGCTGTGGGCCCAGGTTCAATCCCTGGTCAGGGAATTAAGATCCTACAAGCCATGCAGCCAAAAAAACAAAAGTATTTAAATCTCGTTTTATTTTTTCACTATTCAAACACTATTTTTCTTTCTGTGCTTACCTAGAGGTATTTTGTCCTCTATAGTCTGTTTCAAGGGCCTGTCCTCTTCTTGCCCTGTTCAGAAATGATCACCTTCCACACCCCACTCCTACCCACCACTCCATCTTGCCCAGCAGACAAGCCAAATAATTATAGATCAACACCCTCAGTCAAAATGCTCACCAGGTAATGAATGAGTCCCCCATGCTAGCAAGTAAGCAAAGAAAAAAAATCAACTCTGCTAATATTTCTAGTAGTCTGGAGGAGAAATGCATGATTTGAATGGGAGCATTTAATTGTCATTATCTGGAACAGCTACTTCATTTAAATTTATCTTTTATTTAAAATAAACACCTCAATGCTCAAATTTCTGCCTGAGACATTTTTAGCAACAACTTCCAGTTGTCACTTGACAACAATCATATTTAATTGTTGTTCCTGAGATGTTCCAGCACTCTATTAAACACAGATTACTCTAGATGGAATAAATGAATAGCAAAGATGCTGGCCAAGAGCTCTGAACATGTCAGTGGTAACAGTGAGTTACAGCACCTCTCATAAAAATACAGGAAGAGTCAGCATGAGAGCTTGTTAAGAGTTCCAGGTCATCAATTTCTGTCTGAATTTTCAAAAAACAAGTGTATTATTGACTGTATCTTGTGAGGGGGAAGAATATGAAGTTCAGATTTCTTGATTGGAATGTTATTTAGCTATTTTATTATATCTCTCAAAGTTATAATTCAGGAAGAGAATGAAATATATCTTATTCCTTATATCAATTTGTAAAAGGTAGATAGTTTTATTAACTGAATTTTAGTTCAATTTCATTTTCACTTTATTTTTATTATTACTATTGTATCAAGGACAATAACTAAGTATTATTTTTTCACCAGTTATTAAAACAGTGTTTTAATATAAATGAGATTAGCTCAACAAATGTCAGAATAAAATTATAGAATCCTCTTTTCATTCACATACAGTTTTATAAACATGCCTTTCATTTGCTTCAATCCAATCTTGAATTTTTCTGAAAATTCTAGAAAGAATAAACTTTTCTGACCATTTTTAAGTCATTTGCAGGTCATATTATAACTATTTTTCCTTTAAATAATGACGATGAAAAGTGTTTAATTAGTCACATCACTGAACCCGGCTATACAGATGGAGATCACTTTGGTGCTTTGTACCATGTCACAAGTCCAGATGTCATGCTCTGGTACTGAACTAAACACTAATTACAAAATCATTACACAGCATTATTATTATTATTATTTTATGACAGGTGGGTGTTAACATCTGAGCATGTTATCAATAAAAAAAACACTCCTTTTTAAAAACATGTGCCATACATATTTTCTCTGCACATAATAAATATATCAATAAATGATTTTATTTGCTATAAAATGATCCATTCAATGACAGTAACCTCCCATCATTTATTCAATAATTATTTTCTTAGTTACTATAATACATTTTCATAGTTTTACTGTTTTAAAATTTGTTTACACAAGCATCCCTGTGTATCTCTAGGCACAGGAAAAGCAGGGGATGTGCATTTTAAGACTTTGAGAGACATTTCTAAATTGTCCTTTAGAAAGTTTGTAACAATGCATGTGGTCCAATAATAGACAAGGGCATCTTTCTACTGATCACATTGAATATCTATTTGACAAAATTATAGGAAATGTGATATCTGGTTATTTAATTTTTATTATAAACAAAATATCTTTTCACATGTTTATTGCCTATTTGAAGTTCTTTTATAAATTTCTTAGCCTTCTTAGCCTTCATTAGACTTTGTGTGCCATTCATGTTGCAAATATTTTTCAGTTGATCAGTTTCCTTTTGTTTTTTATTATATTTGATATAAAACCTCAATATAATTATTATGGTGATTAAAACAAAGTGTCTCTAGCACCAGAATAACAGTACATACAAATATAGAATAAATGTGGTGCGATTTTAAAATCCATACATTGAGTGGGAACTGAGGGGAAATCTGTCTTCATGATGCAGGGCACGGGCTTTGTGAAGGCTGCTCCTCTCAGCCCCCACCTAATATTATCTAGATGTTTGAGGGTGTCAGAAATTTTACCTCCAGAAAGGCAAGCACTGTTTCATGGTGTCAGTTATTGTCTTGGATTGCAAAAAGTGTTTCGTGAAAATTAAACGATGAGAGTTGGTTTCCTTCTACGTTGCTTTGCCTTTAGATGATGGTTTTGTTTCCACGTACATTATGGTCTATAATCCTGCATAGTGACCCATCAACAAGGGTTAGCCAAATATTCTGAAGCATCAGCCTGAGAATTTTAAATGTAGTTTTCATAGAAAATAAGAGCAAGCTTGTTCTACTAATACTGACTGCCCAGGAAGGCTCCTGTACTTTGATAAAAGCTGGTGAAATGTCTTTTTATTGAGGCATTATTTTCTTATAACAGATATTCATTGAATATTCTGTATCAAGCCCTGTATTCAGCACTGGCAGACTAAAGATCTATCTATCTATCTATCTATCTATCTATCTATCTATTCATCCATCCATCCATCCATCCATCCAACTACCTATATCAACTTATCTATCATCTATCTACTTATATGTAAACTATGTATCTATATGTATCTATGTATCTATGTTTCTATCACCTATCTATCTATCACATGTCATCCATACAACATAGATGTAGATATATAAATATGGATTTTTTTTTTATCCTCAGGAAAACCAGCATTAAATGAGGATCTCAAATGAATGTGAAGGCAATAAGAGGGCAAAAAGTGGAGGAATCTAATTCAAGTGTGCAGTTCAGGGACGGCTTCCTTGGGAAATTACACTGAAACTTGAAGGACAAGTGCATTATGTAGGTAAATAACTAGAGGGAGGGCTATAACAGACTAAGGAGGAAGAGGTAAAATTTAACATGATTATTTAAAAATTGTGCCATGGAAATAAAGGAAAAGTAACAGGAAACTACCTTAAGTCAGTGTTTCTCAGTCCTGTCCATAAAAAAATAATTCTTGGAAACTTTAAAAAGTTCAGATGTACGGGAACTATCCCAGGCCTACTAATAACTTTAAAGAAGCCAAAGCTGGTATTTTCAGTGATGGTAATCTTGAAAATTACAGGTAAGGAGAGAAGCTAAAGGAGCTAATGCAAACAATCATAATTCTAAGCACAGGGAAGAAAGATAATGATTATTATTCTTAAGTATTAAAACCAAGCTTATAACTAATGCACAGAAACAGACACCTAAGACAATATTTGAAATGAAGTAATGAAAAATATATCTATAAAGCTGACTGTACACTTACAAAATAATTTAGAGAAAATAAAATTTGTTTTTTCCAGTAACTTTGGAGAAACATATAAGATTTAGGCAAATAAAGAGGAAGAAATTTGAATTCACTTAATGACCAATAAGAAATAGCAGGTTTCTTGACTTAATCACCTTATTTGCTAAGCTAATGAAAGGCTCTGGAAACAGCAAACGTGTGAGAAAATTCTTATCAAAACTCAATCAGAAGGTCTTCTCAAATTGAGGAATCTTTCTCTCTTTCTCTCTCTCTCACACACACATATACATACACACATACATACACAGGCACCAGCAGATTTTAAATACAAAATCAATATAGATGCTATGCATATATAATAATTTTTAACATTTAATATAAAAAAACAAAGATCAATAAATAAGTTGGTCAGACATAAGAAATTTTAATATTTTGCAATATTTGTTCCATATTTCTGAAGAAATAAAAGAGCTGTAGTTGAAGTCTCTTTTGTACTGCCCTTCTTTGTGTGAGTTTTCTCATTTCTTCCCTTTGTAGAAGATGCCATTTTACTGAGTATTAAACATTTAGATCTAAGTCATCTTACCTAAATGCTGTACCTTATGAACCTACCATGATTATTTACACATTTCTCTATTAATGGACATTTAAACTTATTCCCAACTTTTTATATTACAAAATGTTGCAATAAACATCATATCTTTATCTCTTTATGCTCATGTATCAAAGTTGTCCTTTACGGTTTATACCTAGAAGTGGGAGTTCCGAGTTGCAGTATATGTTAACATTACTAAACCTCATCCTTTTCCTCTATTTTTGTTTTCTCATTCTTCACCCTACTTCTGCCTAATCACAGTCACCAAAAGGGTGGTAGATTTTTGGGGTGTGTACTTCCTTGGTAACGAGGGTTCGCTTAAAGTACATAATCCTTTCAAGAACGTCATGCAGTGTATAGACTTAGTTCCATTTTTGAGTTGAGGAAGGCAATGTTAAAGCAAGCAAAAAACATTATTTAGATCTCAGCTAGCAAATGGCATACTGAAACGCAAAAGTCTGGGCTGTTTTAGTTAAACTCAGAAGTCACAATCGAAGATGAATTTATTTAATTATTTTAAAGTTTATTTTATTGAAGTATAATTGATTCACAACGTTGTGTTAATTTCTGCTGTACAGCAAAGTCATTCAGTTATACATGCATATACTTTCACCAGGTCTTATTATTTGGACTCTTCTCCTATATTCACACCTTTGAAGGTCTTATCAAGTCTCTGGGCTATAAATATGACCTATATTCTGAAGACTCTAATTTATATCTCCAGTGTGGATCTTTCCACTTAATTCTAAACTCAACAGATCCATTTAGATGTGTACTAGGCACCCATCACACAATCTATCAGCAAATTCTTAAAGCACTACAATTGATATATAGTTTGTGTATATCTGTAACACACACACATGACTAATGGTCATTTAGACTTTCAAACATTATTCCTTCCTATTTTTTTCCCCTAAATTTGTTGCAATGTGAGTTCCCATTTTTTTCTTCTGTCTTTACTCAGCCAATGCTAACGATTGCACCGTATAGTTAAATATTAGTTATAAAGTTTACCCTTGTATTTCACTATTATGAGAAGCAATTTGAGACTCTGTGCATCAGAGCTGCTTATTATTAAATCATGGGGATACTATTACTTCCCCAATGGGTTGGCCCTAAACTAACCTCCACATCCTTATACGCACGTGTCCATGGGCATATTTTTAAGTAAGAATAGTTACTCATACAGTCTCATCAACTGAAAAGAAGCAAAGGAAATCTGGAGAAAAAAGCTATGTAACATTAATGGTCCATTTTCCATTATAAGCGCTTCTACAAGAATAAGCAAATATAAAAGTGATGGTATATCTCCTCCTCACTCTTGTGTTATGGCATATCTCAATTCCTAGTCTAGTTGTTTGAAACTAGTTGTTTCAAACATTGTTTCATCAAAATTGCATGTATATGAAAACCTTCAGTCTCATCCCCTGTTTCTTGATATTTGTGTTTGAGATGGAAACCACACCCCATCATGTCTGTAATTTGTGCATGACTAGTTGCAAAACTTATAATATAACCTGGGCTGGAAAAATAAAAAGAGAAAACTTACAAGGGGATATAGAATCATATCAGAGTGACAAAGGCTGAGATGCACCAGTCTCAGAAATGAGCTTGAAGCGAGTACTGGCTACCAAGCAGATTCTTTTGACTTCACTCATCTTTGTTTTGGTCCACAAATGTTCTCCATTCTTCTCTTATGTCTCAATCTGCTTTCTTCTGATTCTTTTGTTTGTGAAGTAGAGCTTGGCCTCTAATAATTCTTGAGCTTATGTGTTACTATTTCCATCATCAGGCATAATAACTTCCTCTTAGTACCAATATCTAATTCCTAGGGAAGCATCTCTATCTGATGCTATCAAATATTGCCAAAGAATTGAAATTCTGCTCCAATGAATATTTCATTGTCCTTAATTGTATATTGAGGGAGTGGGCAGTTAATGGAAATTATCTTAATAAATTCCAAAATTGTCCATTTAATATACATGTAATGAGTTAAGTCATATGATGCCATTTTCTCTTTTGGTTCAGCACATATCAAACAAACCAGCCCAAAGTCATGGTCTAGACATATGATGCCTTGGATTTGTGAAAAAATAAAAAAGGGAGGAAGAAGGAACCTCAATCACATATCCTATTAGGCTTTGCTAAAATCCACACTAAATAAACTTTATTTGCCAAAACTTGGGAGGCCCTCCTAGATTTCATTCCATTCAATTTATCCAGATGCTATTCAACACACACCTTCCATGGAAGGTGTCTTGGTTTCCACACTCATTCCCACCTTTTTGCATTAATCAAACTATCTTCTCATCCCCGAGATGCCCTCTCTCTTGCTTACCTAATTTTACCCACTCCTCAAGGCCCTCCCCCAGTCGGTTTTTATTAAACTTTTATTTTTAATACACACTGTCCAGAGTTCAAAAGTTGCAAGAATAAAAACAATATTTTTTTAGTTTCAAGGCATTTATTGTATACTAATTCAGGAGGCAGACTTTAAAAATAAATATAGTATTACAGTCTTGTATATGTAAAAATTAGAATGGCTGTGTATCTGGAGGGGATAGTTGAGATATGAAGACAGGAATGATTAGCTATTTTGGAGGAAGGGAAAGTAAGAGATGGAGAAATTCCGGACGAATTCATGTAACTGCAACGAGCTTCCCTTGTGCTCCTGTCAGCACTGTAGTGCGGGTCAGGAATGTCGTATCCATTGGCTGGGCCATTTCTTATGTGTACTCTGTCACTAATGAGATTATACAGTAAGTCCCCTACATACAAATGAGTTTGGTTCTGAGAGTGCGTTCATAAGTCCAATTTGTTCATAAGTCTGACAAAGTTAGCCTAGGCACCCAACTAACACAACTGGCTATATAGTACTGTACAGTAATAGGTTTATAATACTCCTCACACAAATAATACATAAAAAACAAACACAAAAAATAAAGAAAACATTTTAAATCTTACAGTACAGTACCTTGAAAAGTACGGTAGTACAGTACAACAGCTGGCATCCAGGGGCAGGTTAGCATCTTTGAAAGTTCACAAGCTGAAGGTTCATATGTAGGAGACTTACTGTAACTTTTTGTGAGGAGAGGACACGAGTTACCTGTCTTCTTCCTTTCACAGAGCTCCCTGAAGGATCCTCATCATGGTGCTGTAGTTCAGTAATGAGTTCCTAATTATCTTTCACTTTTCTAAGTTTTGATGTTTTCTGAAAGCCAGGAACTTAACAGTCATTAATTTCCAGCAATGGAAAAAAAAAAAGTTTGATACTGTTTGATGCTGGGAATGAAACAGATATTATCAGCCAAAGTGCTCTTCTCCTAATGTGCTAGAAAATGATAAGGGCAGACAATACTCTCAAAAACATATGTAAGGTGGAAGTGTGTCATTGGAATGATCTGCCTCATATTTGCTTCAAATAAAGCTAAGCTCCTCTTTTTGCTTCTTTGTGTTTCCATGTAATGGATTCTATTCCACCGTCTTTCCTCTAGCTCCACTTGTTAGTCCTTTAAAGGGATTAACTTTTGGATTTTTTTAATCAGTATTTTATCTACCATTTCAGATTTTTATTATTTCAACAATTACCTATTATTTTCTTTGTTCTACTTTATTTTGTTTATTGTCATTTTTCTAGGTTCTCCAGCAAATGCTTAGGTCATATTTTTTTTTCCCACTCATATTTCCTAACTGTAAGTGATATTTAAAATGACAAATTCTATCATGTGTGCTATTTATAAAGCTATTTCAATCTTGTTGAGTCATTTTGTTTTGGGTGTGTCTTGTAAACAACATAGTCCCAATTTTGTTTTCTATTACAAAATCTGACAGTTTCTGTATTAAGGAGTGGAGGACAGGGTTTTAACTTAGTCACTTTTATTGTGATTATGGAATGTTTGAATTTATTCTAGACACCTTATCATATGCTATTTATGCAATGGGCTTTCATATTCATGTCATTTATTTTTCTCTTTGCTGTCTTTTTTCTCCTTTCCTGACTTTTATTAGAGTGATAACATTATACTTTGTTTCATTTTGTCTTTATCATTTTTTGCAACGATTTGCTTTAATTTTTTTAAAGTCAATTTTTAGAGCAGTTTTAGGTTTACAACAGAATTGGGAGAAAGAGACAAAATTTCTCATATACCACCAGCCACAACACGTTCTTAGCCTCCCCTATTATCAATATCACTCACCAGATTGATACTTTTTCTTTTTTTTTTTTACCAAGGATACACCTATATTGACACATCATAATCACCCTAATTCCATTGTTTACCTTAGGGTTCACTCTTCCTGTTGTGCATTCTATGGGATTAGACAAGTATAATGACATGTATCTATCACTATAGTATCACAGAGTATTTTCACTGTTCTAAAAATTTTCTGTGCTCTGTGTATTTTTTCTGTCCCCCCACTCTTGTTAATCATTGATATTTTTATTGTCGCCATAGTTTTTTCTTTTCCAGAATGTCATATATTTGGAATTATCCAATATATAGCCTTTCAGATTAGCTTCTTTCACTTAGTAATGTGCATTTAATGTTCCACTATGTCTTTTTATGGCTTGAGAGCACATTTCTTTTTAGCCCTGAAGAGTATTTCATTCTCTAGATGTACCACAGTTTATTTATCCATTCACCTACTGAAGGACATCTTGTTTGCTTCTAAGTTTTGACAATTAGGAAGAAAGCTGCTATGAACATCTGTGTGCAAGTTTTTGTGTAGGCATATGTTTTCAAATACTTTGGGTAAAAAGCAAGGAGCGTGACTGATGCATTACATGGTAAGAGTATGTTTAGCTTTGTAAGAAACCACTTAAATACTTTCCAAAATGGATTTACCATTTAGTGTTCCCACCAGCAATTTATGAGAGCTTCTGTTGCTCCACATTCTCACCAAAATTTGGTGTTGTCAGTGTTTTCAGTAGTGTAGTGCATGGACTGAATACCTCCCCTGCAAATTCATATGTTAAAAGTCCTAACCCCGTATCTCAAGTACGGCAATGTCTTGAGATGGGGTTTCTAAAGAAGTAATTAAGGTTAAATGAGGTCATAATGGTGGGATGCTGATCCCACTGAATTAGCATCCTTTTAAGAGGAGAAACCATATAAAATAGATAACTATTAAGAACCTACTGTACTCTTAGAGGAAAACATAGGCAGAACACTCTATGACATAAATCACAGCAAGATCCTTTCTGACCCACCTCCTAGAGTAATGGAAATAAAAACAAAAATAAACAAATGGGACCTAATGAAACTTCAAAGCTTTTGCACAGCAAAGGAAACCATAAACAAGACCAAAAGACAACCCTCAGAATGGGAGAAAATATTTGCAAATGAAGTAACCGACAAAGGATTAATCTCCAAAATTTACAAGCAGCTCATGCAGCTCAATAACAAAAAAACAAACAACCCAATCCAAAAATGGGCAGAAGATCTAAATAGACATTTCTCCAAAGAAGATATACAGACTGCCAACAAACACATGAAAGAATGCTCAACATCATTAATCATTAGAGAAATGCAAATCAAAACTACAATGAGATATCATCTCACACCAGTCAGAATGGCCATCATCAAAAAATCTAGAAACAATAAATGCTGGAGAGGGTGTGGAGAAAAGGGAACACTCTTGCACTGCTGGTGGGAATGTGAATTGGTTCAGCCACTATGCAGAACAGTATGGAGGTTCCTTAAAAAGCTACAAATAGAACTACCATATGACCCAGCAATCCCACTACTGGGCATATACCCTGAGAAAACAAATTCAAAAAGAGTCATGTACCAAAATGTTCATTGCAGCTCTATTTACAATAGCCCGGAGATGGAAACAACCTAAGTGCCCATCATCAGATGAATGGATAAAGAAGATGTGGCACATATATACAATGGAATATTACTCAGCCATAAAAAGAAACGAAATTGAACTATTTGTAATGAGGTGGATAGACCTAGAGTCTGTCATACAGAGTGAAGTAAGTCAGAAAGAAAAAGACAAATACCGTATGCTAACACATATATATGGAATTTAAGAAAAAAAAATGTCATGAAGAACCTAGGGGTAAGGCAGGAATAAAGACGCAGACCTCCTAGAGAATGGACTTGAGGTTATGGGGAGGGGGAAGGGTGAGCTGTGACAGGGCGAGAGAGAGTCATGGACATATACACACTAACAAACGTAGTAAGGTAGATAGCTAGTTGGAAGCAGCCGCATGGCACAGGGATATTGGCTTGGTGCTTTGTGACAGCCTGGAGGGGTGGGATAAGGAGGGTGGGAGGGAGGGAGACGCAAGAGGGAAGAGATATGGGAACATATGTATATGTATAACTGATTCACTTTGTTATAAAGCAGAAACTAACACACCATTGTAAAGCGATTATACCCCAATAAAGATGTTAAAAAAAAAAAAAAAAGAACCTACTGTATAGCACAGGCAACTCCACTGCACTGTACAGTAGAAACTTAACACAACATTGTAAAACAACTATACCCCAATAAAAAATAAATAAGTAAAATAAAATTAAAAAAAGAGGAGAAACCAGAGAGCTTGCTTTTTGTCCCTTCCTGCTCAAGAACTGAGGAAAGGCCATGTGAACACACAGCAAAAAGAATCCATCTGCAGTTAGGATGGGAACACTCATCAGAAATGGAATGGCTAGAACCTTGAGCTTGGACTTCCAGCCTCTGGAACTGTGAGAAAATATATTCCTAGAGTTTTAGCCACACGGTCTGTGGTATCAGCCTGAGAAGAGGGGCTCAACCCAGGTTCTCTTTTCAGCTCCAACACACACATCCCATAGGGACTGAAGGCTCGCCTACTCTCACTGGATGTTACCTTCCACCAAAGGGAATCACCTTGTGCAAGAAAGTGCCTTCTCCCAGGTTGTGGCTCACAGCCTAGGTAGCTGATATGGGGATCAAAGGCCTCAGCCTCTTAGTTCAATCTGGAATAATTCTGGAAGATCATCCCAGCTCTAGAGCTCCCTGTAGGGTCAGTGGAACATTGTAAGTATATTAGTGGGTCAGAGTCTCCCTCCATCCAATTTTCTCTTCCTCACTTTCCTACAAATTTATCTCAGAACATTTATCAGTAAATGTTCTGCACCTAGTTCTCTGTCTCAGTGTCTGTTTACAGATAACTCAATCTAAGGCAGGGTTTTATAAGTCTTTCCTGTATTGTACTTCCATTCCCATATTCCTGTTATGCCTTTTCTTATAGAAAGCTGACTGGTCGGCTATCCAAAGGCAAGGGCTCATCCCATGCTTACCTTACACGTTTATAAAGAAAGATGCTTGAGCCTGGCAAGACTGGTACTTCAGAAAGAAAGAGGTCAATGCTGGAGATAGCAAATGATAACTAGGATGGATTTATGAGACTTAGAACCATTTACCAGGCAACTTAGGAATGACTAGGGAAACTAACATGGTAAAATACAAGGGTTACTTCAGGAACAGTTACTTAGACCACTGTAATTTGGCATAAAGGAAATAACGACCTTAAAGGCCAGTGAACTACGGTACATGCAGGATATCTTTCTTTATATACATGCATTAGCAAAATTGAGATTATTCTGTATAAAATTTTATGTATGGTTTTATTTCAGTTTTAAAAAATTAGGTCATAAAATAATTTTCAAAAGCATGACTTTTGATGATTGTATAATTTTACATACTTGATATGCACTATAATTTATTTTACCCATTTCTGTATTTTTGGATATTCATATCACTTTCTCATTTTTTGCTATTATAAATAATACTGAGATGATTATCATTGCACATAAATCTTAATGTGTATTTCTGATTATTTGCTGGGAATAAATCTGCAGAAGTGGGATTCTTGAGTTGAAAGGAAGACCATTTTGATAGCTTTTGATGTATATTGCAGAACTGTGATTCATAAGCATAAAATATGCATTCCTTCCAGCCTTTCAATCAGTGTAGGTTTACTGAGTTATACAATGTAATGGGAACTCTTTCTAGATATTGGGGGAAAATAAATCAGATAGGGTCTTATTCTCAGGATTCTTATATTCCAGTGGGAAGACAATAATAACTAGTAGCAAAAAATATGATGCCCGATAGTGATAAGCTCTGTGAAGGAAACAGCAGTGATGGGGGAAAGTGTGCAAACATTGGTGTGACGGTTGAGAACTCTTAGAGGAGGTGACTTTGAAAGATCTAAATGAAACCTGGGAGCTAGTCATGCAAGGAAATAATTGTGTGGCTACTCATAGTGTTACCAAACAGTACTCAGTAAAAAATTCTCATATTTAGGTGGAAATGGGATCCCACTATTATTTTTAAAAATTATCCTTTTATTATTTTGAAAAACTTTATTTTTCAAATACTTACTGACCATTGCATTGCTTGCCTTGTGATTGTCCTATCTTGTCATCTATCAACTGATGGTTTAGAGTGTTAGTGGCTTTCTTACTTATATTCAAAGGTTTCTTATGTATTAAAAACAATGACATTTCAAATGTCAGTACTTGCTGCTAATGTTTGTTCCCAGTTTCCATTTGTTCTTTACTTTTGTTTTGACTATATCTATAGAACTTTTTTCTCTTTAGATTTTTACATACTCAAATCTGTTCACTTTTACCTTTGTGATTCTCCTTTTTCAATGTAGCTTTAGAAATGACTTTCAAATTATCATTTTTGTTATTTAGAAGTGAAAGCTTTCCTAGACTGACAGAAGTTGAATTTGAACCTAGATATTTCTGTTCCCCAAAGCCTCTTTTCTTTCCATGATACCACATTACTTTAAACATGAGCTGGAAAATATAAATGAAGCCTGTGATTTTAGTTTTTGAACATGTCTTTTATAGCCAGCCAGCTAGCTAAAGTTTTGCCAATATCTAGAACAAGTAGAATACAAAACAAAATGAACTCTAGTGTCTTTGGATTGTGAAATCTGGGGCAAGATGCTCTTTGGTCCCAATTAGTATAATCTAAGTCAGGAGAGCCACAGTGGAAGAAGGAAAGTGAGCTATTCTCAGAGCACCACAATGGTATCAAATTTCAAGTTCCAGGGTCAGGAGGCAAGGAGATAGAAAAGCTACCAAGTAAAGAAGATGTAGTACATATATACAATGGAATACTACTTAGCCATAAAAAGAATGAAATAATACCTTTTGCGGCAACATGGATGGACCTAGAGATTAGCATACTAAGTGAAGTAAGTTGGAAAGAGAAAGACAAATATCATATTATATCACTTATAGGTGGAATCTAAAATATGACACAAATGAACTTATCTATGTAAAAAAAAACAGACTCATAGACATAGAGAACAGACTTGTGGTTGCCAAGGGGGAGGTGGGTGGGGGAAGGATGGAGTGGATTGTTGGGATTAGCAGATGCAAACTATTATATACAGACTGGATAAACAACAAGGCCCTACTATAGAGCACAGGGAACTGTATTCAATATCCCGTGATAAACCATCATGGAAAAGAATATTAAAAAACAATGTATATATGTATAATTGAATCACTTTGCTGTACAGTAGAAATTAACACTGTAAATCAACTATACATCAATTTAAAAAAAACTTTAAAAAATATATCAAGAAATAGAGTCAAAGACATATCTAGAGGAAGGGCTGGAGCTGAAACTACAAGAAATATGGATTGGTGCTTGATTTTCGCTGAATTTATGAGCTTATGGTGGTGGCTAGGAGCTGGCAATGGCGTTGCCTGTGTCAGGGTGGAAAGAGACCCAACAGTGAATCGTCTGCCGATCCTTCCAATCGGTGGAATTAAAGACTGTGTGCACTACAATACAGCACAACATACTATAAATACATAACCATGTGCAATTTCATGGATGAGTCTTCATTAGATTTTCAGTTGTATCAGGCATTATTTAAAGTATTTTCACATCCTCTTTTCGGTATGCCTCAAACAAAGCAAGTTTGTAGAGAAGATGCCTCATTTTCTTGGAAAGTAAAGATGGTCTATTTGATGTAAGTTTTTTCCCCGCTCTGATAAGAACACGAAGATATGCTGTTGTTGACCCTTCTTCCCTATATTTCTTAGCTACTTTTTATTTCACATTCTGCAGTTATACTTCCTAGATTTCAGCATCAGTTTATATCCAATTACATCTCATACTTCATCCTTACATACATCTCATACTTCATCCTTACTTTCTCCAGAATCTTCCCACAAATCCCTTTCCTGCCCTTGTAATTTATATGTACCTTTCAGGTTTTCACCTCATAAAAAGGTAAAGAAAAAGAAACACCTTTTGTTTTTACAGTGTAAGGAGTTGAGCTCCTGGCAGTTCTTCTGCCAGCAGAGCTGTTGATGAATGCTGGCAGCCTGTATAAAATGAGACACAAAAGCATCAAGACTCTCCCTAAAATGTTGTATTATATTCCCCTAGTAATTTTATCCAAGAAAGAACGTTGTATGAGATTCCCCTAGTAATTTTACCCAAGAAACGGCACCATTGTACCAGTCACTTGCACCAGCAACGCTATTGCTACCATCTACATTATCATCCCTGCCATCATTGAAAGTTTTGGGTCATTCCCTCTGTGACTAATGGCACAGAGAATGATCTACTTTTTCTATAAAGCCTGGAATACCATACCTGAGACACATACCTTAGGAGTAAAATCTAAATATCCCTCTTTTCCGATACTCCCATTTTCATGGACCAATAAAGGAAAACGAAGGAATGAAGATACAAGCAAAAGCATACAAGTAATGCCAATTTATGAGAAAATCTATCATTTACAGGCAGGTGGAATGTAAATGGTATAGGTTTTGAAGACTTTCAGCTCCGAATGAAGCCACAGCTCTGCAAATGAGTCACTGTGGCACTTTACCTGACCTCTCTGGGCTTCTGTTTTCTCTTCTGTAAAATGCATAAAAAGGTTTTGTTAATTTATATTATGCATATACCACTTCTAGAATAATGCCTGCCCTATGGTAGTTGTTCATTAAAAAAATAACAATAATAATGAAATCAATTTGGATTTTCTGTTCAGTAAGTAAGCTTACAAGTAAAAGTACCTACTTTGATTTTTATGGCAATTACTTTTTTTTAAAAAAATCACTGGTGTCTCAGCATATTCTTCTTGTTTCTACTCATGACCCTTTTGAACATGAGAGGACTATATTATCTAGGAAGTATCTGAGTTTTGACAACTGCACATTTTGTGTGCAGACTGCACATCAATGGTGTTTTCTAAAATAACTAGTAATGGTTTTAGCTATATTGTAGGTACCCACTATAATATAAATTTTTGTTATTTTATTTTTCCAAACACAGAAAAAAGGATTAGAAAATTACTGTTACAACATGTGACCCTGTATAGCTAATAACCCCAAATCAAAAGTCAGTTTCAGCCTCTTTTTCAGAAGTTGTAACTAAATTCCAAATTGGATGACATATGTCCCATCAAGACAAAGAAATGGAGCCTATTAGTGGAAGTAAGTTCATCTGGTGAGGCCAAAAGACACCTGGGCCCCAATTTAGATTCTGTCTACTTGCATCCGTAGGAAAACATATCACACATTTTAGATCTCACTGTCCTTATTTGTCAAATTCAGATGACACTGATTTTCTCAAAGCACAGCGTTATTATGAGGGCCACCTTGTACAACTGGTAGACGTCTGCTGCCACAAAAAGATGTAAATGAAGTACAGAATCAGACTCCCCTACAGAACATGCTCCCACTCAAGGTGTTTGCTGAATCACCTGAGGTTGTACAATCCAAGGTGAAGGTCCAGGGTTCCAACCACTGAATAGAGGGACCATCTGGGAACTACAAAGTAGAAAACAGGCTGGTCTATGGTGAAAAATAGATGAGAAGCTGAGTAGTATTCCATTGTATATATGTACCACATCTTCTTTATCCATTCATCTGTCGAAGGACACTTAGGTTGCTTCCATGTCTTGGCTATTGTGAATAGTGCTGCTATGGACATTGGGGTGCATGTATATTTTTGAATTAGAGTTTTGTTCAGATAGATACGCAGGAGTGGGATTGCAGGATCATATGGTAACTCCATTTTTAGTTTTTAAAGGAACCTCCATACTGTTTTCCACAGTGACTGCAGCAATTTATATTCCCAACAACAGTGCAGGAGGGTTCATGATAAAAAAAAGTATGAAATAATGCCTTTAGCAGCAACATGGATGGACCTAGAGATTATCGTACTAAGTGAAGTAAGTCAGACAGAGAAAGACAAGTACCTTATGATATCACTTATATGTGGAATCTAAAACAGAAATGATACAAATGAACTTATTTACAGAACTGAAAGAGACCCAAAGACATAGAAAACAAAATTATGGTCACCAAAGGGGAAAGGGGGGAGGGTGAAGGATAAATTCGGAGTTTGGAATTAACATATACACACCACTATATATAACATAGATAACCAACAAGACCTACTGTGTAGCACAATATTTTATAATAACCTATAGGGGAAAAGAATCTCAAAAAGTAAGTATATATATATATATATATATATATGTATCTGAATCACTGTGCTGTATACCTGAAACTAACACAACATTGTAAACTGACTACAGGTCAATTTAACAAAAAATTTTAAAAACATTTGAGAAGCAAGAAAATAAGTCTATAGTAAGAAAATAGAGAGATTAAACAGAGAAAGAGTCTAAGGCTCTGACTGAAATGAGCATTGTTGAGTATGGGGCTTTGAAAGGCCCATTGTGTTTAAACAGTGAAGGGTGGGCAGAAGTAGCTGGACTGACCTCTCTGAAGTCAACATCTAAGGACCTCCCTTTTCATCATTGGTACTTTTTCCCCAGATTCCCAGCCTTGGCACTTCAAAAGGGTGTAGGTGAGAAGGTACACGTTCCCATGAGTTACCTCCCTTTGATACATGGCAGAATATTGTTTGGCTTCCAAGAAAGAATGTATAGTTGAGTATTTGGGGGAAGATATGAACAACTAAGAAAACAAGAGCTTTATATTGAGGTAGATATAATTTGAGGCATCAGTTGGCATCCAAGAAAGAAATATCAAAGAGAAAAATCCACCTTCAATTATTGGACCCATCATTTGGCTCTTTGGGAAAATAACTTAAATTTTCTAAACTTTATCTCTAAATTAAAAATATGGATACTATATTAATCAGGGTTCCCTAGAGAGGGAGAAGATGAGAGAGACAGACAGAAACAAAGACAGAGACGAGATTGATTTTAAAGAATTGGCTTACAAGACTGTGAAGGCTGATAAGCCTGCAATCCATAGGCTAGATATTCAGAAAAGGATTGATGCCATTTGAGTCTGAATTTCGTAGGGCAGGCCATCAGGCTGGAAACTCAGACCAGATTTCTATATTATAGTCTGAGGCAGAATTACTTCTTTGAGAAAACTCAGTCTTTGCTCTTGAGGCCTCCAACTGATTGGATGAGACCCACTCATACCTACTTAAAGTCAACTACTTGTAAATGTTAATCATGTGCACAAATACCTTAACAAGCCACATTTAGACTAGTGTTTGACCAACAACTGGGTACCATAGACTAGCCAAGTTGACATAGAAAATTGTCACAGATCCTTACTGCATGGGGTAAATGTGATAACATGCGGAACATTTAATAAGGGTGTTGACACAACTTGCCTTGTCAGTGTTTGATCTGGGTGACTGGTGGAAGTGAGGTGTATTGAGGAGATATTTTTCAAATATATCAGATTGAACCTAAAACCATTTCCAGTTGGCTGGAATATATATATATACATATACACACACATATATACATTACTTTATCTTAATGTTTTTTATGTTAAAGAAATTGATGTGACTTTGGTCAAAGAAACCAGAGAAAACAGTGCTATGTATAGAAGAGAGCACAGCATTTGACAGTGTCAATGCCAAGTTTGAATCTAAGTTATGCTCTGTGTCACTTTGGGAAAGTTGCTCTCATCCTCAATTTCTTTATTTGCAAAATGGATATAATAATGTCACTTCTTAGAGTCTGCGGGATATGTGAAACATTTAGACCATGGAGTTTCTCAGAAAAAAAAAATATTTTTCTTCTCCATTCACTGTGTTCAACTTGCTGGATAGAAGCTCATTTTCCGGTCAGAGGATGACATTGTAAAATTTCATAACTGTCTGGCCCTTTATGATTATTATACTTAGTCCAGGGCAGTTTATAAATTCAATCCTCTATTAAATTTAAAACTTCTGTCTCCATCATTAACTATAACTGAGGGTGAGAAGGCTTGGAATGAAGATTGAGCGTGGCTTGTTTTTTCACTTCTAGCCATCCATGTTCTGGACGTTGTGTGAAGACCTGTAATGAGACAGTTATGGCCATATGCAAAAAAGGGGGTGCTAGCACCATGCAGAACTGTCCCTGGCCTTCCCCTGATGTGTGGGGCATCTGAAGACATAGCAGTCTGTGTATGAAGCGTCTGATTTTCTTGGAGAGGTATCCAGATTCCTCTAGCCTGTGTCTCACTGAAGACCATTGTTTTGAGGTATAATTAACATACAACATTATATCAGTTTTACTTGTGCAATGTAATTATTTGATATTTACATAGGTTGCAAAAAGATCACCACAATAAGTCTCACGAACATCTATCATCACACATAGTTACAGAATTTTTTTTCTTGTGATGCAAACTTTTAAGATCTACTCTCTTGGCACCTTTCAAATATGCAATAGAGTATCATTAACTATAGTCACCATGCTGTGCATTACATCCCCATGATTTATTTATTTTATAACTGGAAATTTGAACCTTTTGACTCCCTCCATGCATTTCCCCCATCCCTCACCCTTTGCTTCTGGTAGCCACCAGTCTGTTCGCTGTATCTGTGAGCTTGTGTTTTGTTTGTTTTTAGGTTCCCCATGTAAGTGAGAGCATGCAATATGTGTCTTTCTCTGTTTGATTTATTTCACTTAGCATAATGGCCTCAAGGTCTGTCCTTGTTGCAACTGGCAAGATTTCATTTTTTATGGCTGAATAATAGATATAGATTTAGATACAGATACAGATAGATATAAATCACATTCTCTGTATTCATTCATCTGTCGATGGCACTTAGGTTGTTTTCTGTATCTTAGTTATTGTAAGTAATGCTGCAATCAACATGGGAGTGCATATATCTTGTTGAGTTAGTGTTCTTGTTTTCTTTGGATAAATACCCAGAAGTGGAATTGCTGGGTCGTATGGTAGTTCTATTTTTATTTTTTTGAGGAACCTCCATACTATTTTGCAGAGTGACTGCACCAATTTACATTCCTACCAACAGTGTACAAGTGTTCCTTTTCCTCATATTCTTCCTAAAACTTGTTATTTCTTGTATTTTTGAAGATAGCTATTCTAACAGGTGTGAGGTGATATTTCATTGTGGTTTTCATTTGCATTTCCCTGATGATTAGTGATGTTGAGTATCTTCTCATGTACCTGTTGGCCATCTCTATGTCTTCTTTGAAAAAAATATCTATTCAAATCTTCTGACCATTTAAAAAAATTGGATTCTTTTTCTATTGAGTTGTATAAGTTCTTTATATATTTTGTATATTAGCCCCTTATCAGATGTATAATTTGCGAATACTTTCTCCCATTCAGTAGGTTACCTTATCACTTTGTTGATGATCTTCTTTGCTGTGCAGAAGGTTTCTAGTTTGAAGACCACTTTTAGAGGGGCATATATGTCCCTTCATTGGCTGCCACCATTAACAATACACATCTCCACATTCTCTCTTCAAAAAGAGCTACTGGAGTTACGGGGGTCCTTTTCCTTCTGTGTCTTCCGGGGTTCTTAAGGATCTGGGATGGGGAATGGCATATTTGTTCCCATTGCTTAGGGCTACTCTTGTACACCTCCTATTTTCAGATATTAGCTTGCCTGGAAAGAACCAGAGAGATGTCTCTGTTTACATTCCCAAAGGCACACATGTCAAGCTCCTCAAGAACTGTCTCACAATGCAGTATTCTCAGACTACACTAAGACAGTGCTGCAGATTTGCAATTCTGTGAACATCATATGATTAGTGAAATGCCAATCTCTCTTTCCTGAAGACTTACTAAACCTCTGAGGGTTGTTTTCTTAGAGCTCCACTGCCCACCATCTCTTGGCTTTGGGAGTGTGGTGGTGAGGAGGATCAAAGAGCAAGGGGAGAGTAATTTCTCTTGTACCATGAGTGTTTTATTTCCTAAAAACCAGAAAATTTAAAAAAATGACTCTCTTCTTTTCTCCTCTGCCCTTGTTCAGTCATCCATTATATACCCTGGGTTGACAAGTTATCCAGTGTTGATTGGTTCAGAAATATTTCCATCCCATCTTTGTAAGCCTCAGGGGTCTATATCTGACCCCTTTTGTTGATCACCCTCTTTTGATTATAGGCCTTAAATGTCAATTACAGGGGCAACTTGAAAATTTCACTCTGAATTCTATTACAGTGGTTAATATTATTATCAGCAGAAATAGTAGCTGCATTGTTCACACCAAACAGGTAGTCTTCTGTTTTTCTCCTTTATGACCATTGTATAATGTATAGTTTCTGGATGGTGACATATTGGGGCCTAAATACTGTAAATTTCTCCTACACAGATTTCCAATAGACACTCCTTTACAATCATTTTTTGGTTTTAAAAATAGCTCCATATCTTCAAGATGTTGTTTCTTGTTTCAAAAAGAGTTATTGGTTTTCCTCTTCCTTGTGCTGAGAAAAAATACATTTGAAGAACAGAATATTGCATGTTCCCCAGGGTTTGTTTTCTATAGGGTTACTCTGGAGGAGACCAACCAAGGCATTTCAGCAGGGCTTTGCCATTTTTCTGCAAATCCTGGTCACATCTCTCTTTAGACTCCACCTTCATATATATATATATATATATTTACACATACATATTATTTTGGGGCCATACTGTGTGGCATGAGGGATCTTGGTTCCCCAATGACCAGGGATTGAACCTGGAACCCCTGCATTGGGAGTACAGAATCTTAACTCCTGGACCACCAGGGAAGTCTCTCTACCTTCCAATATGTGCTGTCCAATTCCCAGTTTAATGAATTATTTTGCAGGAAAACCCAGAACCAACAAAATCATCAGTAAGATGGAAAAACTCAAATTTTATAGGGTGGAGTATCAGGCTGTACTGCCCTGGGGGTACCGTCTTAATCGCGGCCTATGCTTTCCTGACTTAGTTAAACACAGTTATGGGTATCTCTTAGTTAGCACCTGGAAAGGATGGACAGTGATGTCTTTGAATAGGTCTCTGGTAAGTAAACTAAGACTGAGGCCAAACAGAACACTAGGATGCTCTTGACAAGGACATCGTCTCTGCTCTGCTTCAACCCAACATTCCATTACATTGAAAACAGAGAGAAACTAGATTTTCAATTAACCTAAATTGAATACCTCATTACTTATGTTTATTACTCACATAGAAGATGTTCTCCTTCAAAATTTTCAGGCTCCCCCAAAACAAAGCTGCACTTGTCTAGGAAATTAGGAGAAATGCAAGATTTACTGAAGATTCTGTAAGTGAGGTAGAGGTGGCCCAGCACTGAGCTTTGAAGTAGCAATATCCATCAGTGGCTAAGTCTCTTTTTTCTTTCCTGTGCTTAGGTTTCCTGGCTCTTGACTCTTTTTCTGACATCTCTTTTCTCTTCACTTCTTCCCACGGTCTTCTAGGTTTCTCTGCCAGAGCCATTTCACTCTGCCTCAGCTACTGTATTTTGTTTTCCTCGTTTAAAGAAAAGGTGATCTTGTTGCTAGGGTTCTTCCTCTCCAGAAGGCAATAGGTTATAACAAATGACGAATAATTTCTTCCTGTTCTATGCCAGTATTCAAAACAAGAACTTTATTATGTCTGCTCAATGCAAGATAAAGCAATTTATAATTTGCTATTTGTTTGAATTATGTGCAGAAACCCATGTTAACTGGCACCATATTTTCTATTTATTTCACTGACATTTTAGCACCCCTTATAGATCAATGCATCCAGCAGATGCCCAGATGGCTGGCCTATTAGCAGGTGTCCAACTGACCCTGATCCTGGGCTCTACTAAGCCTGTTCATCCATACACAATACTAAGAGCAAATAAAAATGAGAGTTGAGCACGACAGAATTTTTTTTCAATGTTTTTCTTTGTTGTAGTAAAGCACAGATAACATAAAATTTACAGTTTTAAACATTATTATAGTTCAGTGGCATTAAATGCATTCATAATGTTGTGAAACCATTACCAAGATCCATCTTCACAAATCTTTTCACCCTGCAAAACTGAAACTCTATACCCATTAAACAGTAACTTCCTGTTCCCCCTTGTCCCGACCTTGACAACCACCATTCTATTTTCTGTCTCTATAATTTTGACTACTGGAAGTACCTCATGTACAAGGAATCATACAATATTTGTGTTTTTGTGATTGGCTTATTTTACTTAGAATAATATCCTCAAGTTTCATGCATGCTGAAACATACTGCAGAATTTCCTTTCTTTTTAAAGCTGAATATATTCCATTGTGTGTTTACACCACATTTTGTTTATCCATTCATCTGTCCATGGGCACTTGGGTTGCCTCCACATTTTAGCTATTGTGAATAATGCTGTTAATGAACATGGTGTACAAATATCTTTTTAAGATCTTGCTTTCAATTACTTTGGGTATATGCCAGAAGTAAAACTGCTGGATCATATACTAATTCTATTTTTTTTTTTGAGGAATTATCATACTGTTTTCCATAATGGCTGAACCATTTACATTTCCACTAACAGTGCACAAGGGTCCTAATTTCTCCAAGTTCTCTCCAACACTTCTTTTCTTTTTTTTGAATAGTAGCCTTCCTAATGGGTGTGAGCTTGTATCTTATGTAGCTTTCATTTGCATTTTGCTAATGAATAGTGATACTGAGCATCTTTTCATGTGTGTATTGGATATTTGATGTCTTCTGTGGAGAAATATCAACTCAAGTTCTTTGCCCATTTTTTAATCAGCTTGTCTGTATTTTTGTTGTTGAGATTTAGGAATTCTCTATATATTCTGGATATATATTCCAGGTATATAATTTTCAAATATTTTCTTCCATTATGTGGGTTACCTTTTTATTCTATCCATAGTGTTGTTGATACACATATCTTTTAATTTTCATGAAGTCCAATGCGTCCATTTTTTATTGTGTTACATATGCCTTTGGAGTCATATCCAAGAAATCATTGCCAAATCCAATGTCATGAAGTTTTTGTCCTATGTTTTCTTCTCAGAGTTTTATGGTTTTAGGTCTTACATGTAGGTCTTTCATCCATTTTGAATTAATTTTTGCATATGGTATTAGTAAAGGGTCCAACTTCATTATTTTGCATGTGGTTATCAGTTGTCCCAGAATAATTTGTTGAAAAGACTGTCTTATTCTCATTGAATGGTCTTTCTCCATTGACTGGTCTTGTTAATCTTGTGAAAAATCATTTGGCCGTATTTGTGAGGATTTATTTCTGAGCCCTCTATTCTGTTTCATTTGCCTATATGTCCTTTTGTTTTTTTTGTTTTTTTTTTTTTTGCTTGTATCACACTGTTTTGATTACTGTAGCTTTATAGTAAGGCTTGAAATCAGAAAGTGAGTCTGGCAGGTTTGTTATTTCTCAAAATTGCTTTGGCTATTTGAGGTCCCTTGAGATATCATATGAATTTTAGGATGGGCCTTTCTATTTCTGCAAACAATATCATTGGCATTTTGATAGGGGTGGCATTGAATCTATAGATTGCTTTGGATAGTATGGACGTTTCAACAATATTAAGTCTTCTAATCCGTGAACGTGGCATGTACTTCCTTACTTATGACTTCTTTCATTTCCTTCAGCAATTTTAAAAATTTTTTATTGTGCAAGTCTTTTCCCTTCTTGGTTAAGTTAATTCGTAAGTATTTTATTCTTTTTGATGAAATTATAATTTCATTTTTTTCTTACCTGGGAATATCCTAATTACACCTCACTTTTGAAAGATAGTTATGCCAGATATAGAATTCTTCTTGACAGCTTCTTTTCTGATTTTTAGCACTTTGAAAACCTTGGTCCACTGCCTTCTGGCCTCCAACATTTTTGATGAGAAATCTGTTAGTTTTCTTTGGGACATTCCTTGTGTTTGGATTCACTTTTTTGTTGCTTTTAAGATCCTCTATTTGTCTTTGACTTTTGAAAGTTTGATTATGATGTGTCTTGGTGTGGTCTCTGAATTCATTCTACTTGGAGTTTGTTGAGCATTTTGGAGTTTTATAATCATGTATTTCATCACATTTGGGAAGTGCTCAGCTATGGTTTTTAAAAATATTCTCTCTGCCTTTTTTTCCTTTAGTTTTGGACTCCCACAATGTGCATATTGGGTCCATTTGATTGTGTCCCAAATGTCCTCTTATGCTCTTTTCAATTTTCTCAATCTTTTTGCTTTCTGTTCCTCACACTTGATCATTTCCATTAAGCTTTCAAGTTTACTAATTCTTTCTCTTGTCTGCTCAAATCTGCCTTTGAATTCCTCTAGTAAACTTGTCATTTTAGTTATTGTACTTTTCAGTTCCAGAATTTATTTTTGGTTTCTTTTTAGGTTATTTTTGTCTTCATTGACATTTTCATCTTGTTCATACATGATTTTCTTGAGTTTATTCATATCTTCCTTTAGTTCTTTGAGCATTTTTAAGAAGTTGTTTTCATCTTTGTCTAGTATATGTCCCATCAGGTCTTTTTCAGGGACAGTTTCTGTGGATTTATTTTCTTCTTTAAATGGGCTGTACTTTCCTGTTTCTTTGTATGCTTTGTGATTTTTGCTGTTGTTGAAAGTTGGACATTTGAATTTAATCATGTGGTAACTCTGGAAATCAGATTTTCCCCTTCCCTGGGGTTTGCTGTTTTTTGTTATTGTCTTTGCTTATTTATTATTATTATTATTTTAGGCTATCTCTTGCTGACTATCAGCCTGAGGAATAAACTTAAGGTCTTCTCAGGTCTTTATTAGACCTTTTCCTGAGTACACAGTGTCATTTTCTACATTTCCCCATACAAGCAGTTTTTTTTAAATGTCTTAGTTTTTAATGTCTTTTTCTGAAAAAGGGGAAAAAAGAGAAAAAAGAAGGGCAGTAAAAAGGGTGCCAGCCCTTTAAGTTCCTTGGAAGTGACTTCAATCTGAGGAAGAGGGTCTTGCAACATTGGGGGTTGGTGCAGAAACAATGGCTGCCCACTTCTTGTCTGCACCTCTGTGATCAGAAGCAGCAATCAGCAGTCAGAACACAGTTGCCCGATATTTGGAGGATAACATCCTTTTTGCCCACCCTGGCTTCTGCTTCAGGAATATATGCATGGCTGCCTGACACAGGCTGGCATGTCAGATGGGTTGCTGCTAGTATACTAAGAGCTAAAATTGTCAGAAATAAACCACAATTTACTGTCTAAGTCTTCATCTGGAAGTTGCAAGCCTTCAATAAACTCCAGAGTTCCAAAATGGTTACAACAGACAGATTTGGTTATTGCAATTTTTATCTACAAAATTTTTAACTACAGAATTTTTAGAACGATTTTCAGGCATGAACTTAGCTCTAACCCTTTTTCTTTACCATATTTACTTGGTTCTTAGCCTTAATTTTGTCTCATTTCACTCCTAAATTTGCTCCTCAGATTTCATGAAATACTTTAGCATCCTGGTTTGGGTCCTCACAATTCCCTGTGACATTCTGTATAGAACAGTAATGAAGTCCATGAGGGCAGAAATCCTAGACTGGAATCATAGGTCAGCCACTTGCCATCTTTGTGATCAAGATTCATCTGGCATCTCAGAGCCTTGCTCTTCTCATCCATGAAACTTAGCGCTTAGAGAGGTTTGTTGTAAAGATTAAATTAGAAAAGCAGTTAAATGGCTTTAGTCCAGTGTAAGAAACATGGCAAACTTCATTGCATACTAGTTGAAATGATAATTTCATCAGTTGTATTGTAATTACAATGCCTGACTATTTTCATCTCTAGCAAGTACCCAATGTTTCCAGCACTGGTCTTCAGACCCTCACTGAGGCATCAGTCCTGCTGGAAACCCGTATGAGAGTTTATCCTCTTCCTTGGCAATGTGCACATTCAACAGTTACCTCCCAATATATGATCACTTGTGGACCCAAGGCAATATTCTCAAATATCTCAAAGATCAAATTGATGTTTATTGTTAATAGCTTTAAATGTCCACTTAACACAGCTTTCACCATATTAAGGTAAAATGAGGTTTGAATTGTCTTCACGCAAGGAAAATCATGTGTTTTTCTTCTAACAGTCACTGCTGACATCGAGCCTATTAACAACAACAAAAAATGAGAGAAAGGTATAGTTTTTATAAACAATACACTCTTTAGAATGTGTTTATGAGAATAGATGTATTTGAAGGGGAGAAAGCAGCCCTTTTTCATTTCTGACGTGATGTAAATATGTCACTCTCAACTTGTACACTTTGCTCCCATTTCCAAGAAGCACTTAGTTCCTTTTTTTATCAGTTACATAAAAGTGAAGGACGTTGGTTTATTCCTAGTTTAAATAAAGAGAACACGAAGGCAGCAGATCATCAAGGACAGAACGTTGTCAGAAGAGATGGTGCTTGACAGTGAGAGGCTGACCAGGAGAGGCAGGTGCCACCATGGAGAGCGAACAAGCTCAGTTCTAAGTGGCTCATTTTCCATCTGTATAAATATAAAAATAAAAACATACCACGTTGTCAGGAACTCTCTGGGCTCTGAGCATTGTGTGTAAGATGGGCTGGGAAGGAACCTACCAAGTGTCCTTGAAGCCTCTCTTTGCTGGAGTGCTTTGGGGACATGCACCTCCCTTCTGGCTTAGAGCCTTGATCTTTCAGTTGACTCCTCTGCTTTCTTTTCCCCTGAGTTTAACCTTTGTGTTTCTCACTTTTATATATGCTTCTGCAATCTTGATTATCCCACGTCTAAACTGTATGAGCTTGGGTGAGTCACTTAACACTCTAAACTTTAGTTTACACATCAGTAAAACGGGCATAATAATAGTGACCAACTCATATTAAAATATTTAAAGTATTTTATCTCTCTTGTGGTATTTTACCACTCGACTCAGGTCTAGTAAAGACCCAAGAAAACCTTCAGTTTACTTAGACTCAGTACATTAAAATACTTACAAGTTTAATTCACTGCAATCATTGAATTAACGGTATATCTGATGATAAGCAATAGAATCCTTGCCGCGGTTCAAGTGCAGGGTAAAACCTTCGGCTGGTTGCTGTGCAGCTGGGGAAAGTCACACAGCCATTCTCAGTAGCTTCACTCCAAAGCTGTAGTAAAATCAAAATGGACACTCAATATTATCATGACACCCTCTGCGTTTTTCTAGAGAGATCATTTTTCACTCCTGGGAATAAATTTTGTATAATATCTATCTCCATAAGATTACCAAACCATTCCTTCTACCTCCCCTCTCAACTATGAAGTTGCTCACACGACACTGCGAGAAAAAGAAATTGACAAAGACAAACTACATCATTTCCCTATTACCAACTGGTAGTCTCCCTCTACTCAGCTTTACTTTCTTAATCTGAATACAAAGAAGGAGTTGTCCCTTCTCCTATAGAAGGTCAGTTCCTGCACATCTAGGGCCAGTGCTCCATCCCTCTTGGCTCTATTTGGTTACCCTATTTCTCCTGAACCATAAGCATCCATATTTCTGTTGAATCATTTCCATTAGCACATAGAAGTGTGCTAGTGCATACTATATTTAAAATTAAAAATAAAGAATTCTCTCCTTTCTTCATTTCTGTTTGGCTACCTCTATAATTGTCTGGCTCAGATTCACAGAAGGAGTCTCAAGAGTGATTTACCTTCGCACTATCCACTTCCTACTCAACCCACTCCAAGAGGCTTCTTCTTTGACCATCCCATCCATTCCTTTAAGTAACAAATGTACAGGCCAAATCTATGCTAGGCTTGGGAGATGCAATAGTGAGTAAGAGAGAGAGCAGTTCCTTCTTCACTACGCTTACATTGTCTAGCATTAAAAAGAATTAAGAAAAAACAAGTGACCACACTAATTATAAAAGATGCTAACAGGGCTTCCCTGGTGGCGCAGTGGTTGAGAGTCCGCCTGCCGATGCAGGGGACACGGGTTCGTGCCCCGGTCCGGGAGGATCCCACATGCCACGGAGCGGCTGGGCCCGTGAGCCATGGCCGCTGAGCCTGCGCGTCCAGAGCCTGTTACTCCACAACGGGAGAGGCCACAGTGGTGAGGGGCCTGCATACCGCAAAAAAAAAAAAAAAAAAAAGATGCTAACAGGAAAAAAACAGGTAATTACTTAGATAATAATTGAGGTTCATTTGTGTAAACCTGAAGGGCCTGTGAGGAAAGCTCATGGATCCTCAAGGTGAGGAAAAGTGAGGTTCTTGGGTTAGGTTCTAGGTCTTTGTGGAAGACATAAAGAGATAGGACAGATACTCTAGATAGTGTGGGTCTTTCCAAAAGCAGGAATTATTCATTTCACAGTTTAATGATGAATAGGACTTAGTCAAGAGTTGAGGAAAACAGTATTCAAGTTAGATCAAAGGAACATTATGTCAAAGTCTGGTGCAGGAACGTATGAACTTTTCCAGAACTGAAAGAAAATCTGTAAGCCTGGATTGTGGTGAACAAGATGAGGAAGGACCCAAGCTGGGCATGGAGGGTGTGTAAGGACCAGAACTTGAAAAATCCAGAAGACCATTGTCAGTAGTTTGGAAATTCATTTCTTACACAAAGATTATGACTGAAGGCTGTGTAGCAATTAATAGCATTTTTTTGTTGGAGACAGTCTTGAAATACTGCTTATGTGAAAAGTGAGAGGCCAACTAGCAGATTATTCTGATGGGCCTGGAGGGAGACAATGGTGGTCTAGCTAGTAATTAATCCTCCCTAGTAATTATGCTCCATCTTAGCCAACTGGATACCCTACAGAGCCCTCACCCCAAATGGCCTATTTTGGTGCCTGAGATTTTCTAATAGTAGAAACTGAAACCCAACTCTATTCTTTCATTATTATTGGATTTCATAGAACTCAAGACTTGTGGCCCTATGCGATTGCGAGTTATTATTTTTATTGAGTTCCCAAAATATTTATTTATTTATGGTGCTAGACGTTCTTAGATATAACTTTGCAAGTAAAACTTACAACTTCATGGAGTTGGAGGCCCTGAAAGCCTATTGACTTATCCAAAATCTCATATTTACTAGTAGATCCTATATTTTAAATGGGTTCTTTCTAGCTTCTGGGTAACAAGGAAATGATGAACTAGCCTTAAAATAATAATGTTACTTGAGTAGCACACGATGTATTAGTGTTTTCCTCATTGTGTTCAAATTTGCTTCCCTTTTCACCTTCAAATGTCCTCTAATCTTGAGTCAGGTGAGAGGATTTACATATGGAAACCCAGAGCATCTCATTGACTTTCCTTCCTAACTACTTCATATTCTATTGGAAGAAGCAAGAGAGGTAAAGTAATAGAGTAAGGTAATTTAGTAACCTCTGGACAATTCTGGGAAATTGAAACACAGAGTCTGTGATCACACACACACAAAAAAAATACCATATTTGGATAATGAAAATGTATCACGACAAGTCTGTAGAAAGTGACATCTTGAAAACTCACATTGTACCAAATCAAATCTTTCCTTCATGATGGCAAATGGATAGGTCCCACCTCAAATTTCTTTCTACTGTCCCAAAAAACAAGGTAGTCATTCTATTGCCTAAAATGAAAGAAATCATTCTAGGGAAACTTCAAGTGCTTTTAAATGAATAATCCTTTACATGTTTAGCCATATCTTCCTCAATGATGAGAAAAGGAGTGCCCTTTTAGTGTGACTAAGGCTGTAGAAAACAGGTCCTGCTTATTTGATATTTCTGACAGAGAGAGTCTGGAGGTATTAATGTCATCAGAGCACATACTGTTGTTATAAAGTGGGATCCAAACACAGAGAGAGATGATTGATTGACTGATAAATGTGGGCATACTTTTATTAAATCATGAAAACAAGAGTCACAAGGCCAAATGACTGTATCATTCATCATAACTGTGAAACTGTAAAAGGAGGTGGGGATAGGAATATTTAACATAAACTGTTTCTGAAATGAAGGAGACGTTAAAATCAGGCTAATTTGGATTGTGTCTTAAACTCATCATTTAGTTGATGTCTATCCCATTCCCTGCATGTGCTGTAGAACTCCTGCTGTCCGTCTCTAGTAACTTGGGAAACTTTGCACAAGATGTGGTATTTTTCCTGGAAATCCAGGAAAACCCAAGCTCCTTCACATACCAGCATGAAAACTGAAGCTCAGAGGAGGGAATTGACATGCTCAGAGCATCATTTTCCTCACACATTGTATTCATTCCTAGGATTGCTATAAAAAATTGCCACAAACTCGAAGCCTTAAAATAACAGTAATTTATTCTCAGTTTTAGAGGCTAGGAGTTTAAAACTGAGATGTGGGCAGGACCACACTTCCTCAGAAAGCTCCAGAAAAGAACTCCTTCTGGTCCCTTCCAGCTTCTGGTAGCTCCTGCCACTCCTTGGCTCGTGGATGCTCTACTCTCTGCCTTCTTCATGTGACCTTCTCCCCTGTGTCTCTGTGTCTGCTCCACTGTGTATAAGGACACCCTTCATCGGTTTCAAGGGCCACCCTAAATCTAAAGTGGTTTCATCTCAAGGTACTTAGCTAATTGCTTCTGCAAAGACCTTATTTCCAAATAAGGTCATATTCTTAGGTTCTGAGTGGACGTGTATTTTGGGTGGGACACTATTTAACCTCCTATTTAACTATCTATAAAGGGAGCTGGCAATGCCTAACTTGTAGGATCGTTATCATGACTGAATAACTGTCATGTAAAATATTTGGTACATTTTAAATGATCCATATTTTTTGTGTGTTTTTAGGGATACCACTATAATTATCTTTATTCCTGACCAAGATTGGTCTGGATATTCTCATTTTCTGAAATATATTTTCAAGGTCTGCTGTTTTAGGTGTTGAGTATACAAGTAAACTGCAGTATACAAATAGGAATGATTATAATTCCATCTACTAGGCTGTGTGTTATAAATGCTTCCCAGAAGCATGGACATTGTGAAGAAGAGAGAGTGGTAATTTCTGGAAGAATGTGGCTGATAACTTTTCAGTAAGCCTTTGCAGGAAGGGTCACATGTTATTTTAAGTGGGTGGTGAACTAAACTAAGAAGCAACGTTGGGATGTAACTAATTGGCTCCAAAGTGAGGTTCTTGAGCACCATGCTTTTCTCTCTCTGACATTAAAATTGATAATTGGAAATGAATTTATTCTTTGAAATGAACACAGTTTAGGTAAGACAAGCACTCTATGAGAACAAAATTTTGAAGATTTTGAGCATTCTACCTTGCTAAAGACAATAGTGAATCCTTATTGGAAATCAGTTTCAAAATATATACTCAAGAAATATTTAAGAGCTTGTATTTTTTGACCCAGGAATTCCTTATTATTGAGAATAACTTTGGAAACTGCACTTGACTTTTTAAACCTTTTTACACAGATATATTTATTTATTTAATCTAGCAGTGTTTTTGACATTGGAATTGGGAAACAATGTAATGCTCAACAGTGGGATATTAGTAAAAGAAATTATGATATTCCCCTCAATTGAATACCGCATGGTCATTATAATTTGTATTTCAAAAGAGTGTAATAAAGTAGAAGAAAATACTGGACTGAATGTCAATATTATGACATAGTGTGAGTGTGTTTCATGTTTGGTAATGGCAATCATTGTTGCTTTTGTTGTAGTCATCCATTTACAATGCTTGGTGTCAGTTTATGTATCTCTTGTTAAAATAAAATACAGTGTGTGTGTGTGAAAAAAAATAGAAGAAAAGTTAACCTTTGATAATATGTATCTCAGATTGCCTGTTCCCAGAAACAGACCCTGAGATAAGGATTTGTCCCAGTTCTTTGTTTGAGAAATGATAACAGCACAGTAAGAGGTGCCAAGAACTGAGGTAGACAGTAAGGAAGCCACTAAAAATAATGGTTGGTAAACAATTTGTCACTATGGGAAACTGGGTCTCAGTCCTACTGGAGACTTCTTAGAGATACACAAAGTATGCTTCAGAGTTGTTCCATCCAAGGGACCAGGCAGCTGCTGTCCATCTCTGCCCTCCAGCTCTGTCACTGGTGGAGGTCTCTTCTCAGGGGTATTAACTCTACAGCACTTATGGCACATTTGGTGCATGACATACATTCTAGAAGCTATAGCCAGACCCAACTTCAGTGAGAAGCTCTGGGCTGGGCATGCACAAAAATGTTATGACAGGCAGCATGTTCCCCATCATAAGGGGAAAAAATACTGTTGCATTCAAATTCTGACAACGACTTTTTGTAAAGCTTCACTAAGAACATGCCTTTTCTTGTATCAGAACCCTTAAACATAAGAGAATTTATGTGATGATATTTTGTAAATAATCACAACAATAATGATTATTATTGTGAGAGTGGTTATTCATTACTCACTCACTGTCGGGGAACTATTATGATTTCTTTTTGTCCAGGTAATATTGCTAGGAGATAGTGGCGCCACACTTCAACGTTAAGCAACCTGCTTTCAAGAAGATAATTTTAACGAATATGTTATACTATACAATCCTGCCATCGTGTAGGTAAGGAGAATTCCCGCAAATTAGAAAAATAGAGAAGCAACAAGAGTATGTATATAATAGATCAATGAATGATACCCATGTAAGGAAACAGTAAAAGAAATGTAATGTGTTACAAAATACAAAATATGCTTGCATGGTGGAAGTTATAGGGACTTTGCTTCCTTTCCTCCTTTTTGATTAGTTGATAGGTCATGCGTTTGTCTATGAAAAAAACTGTTGACTCTTTTCAACTGGTGGTGAGGAGAGGTGAAACAATCCTTGAAGTCCTGAAAATGCTGAATCCTGATTCTGCAATTGAGCAGACTCGTAGTGTTCAGACTTTGTCAGTCTCCAGAGGACAGAGACAGACAAGATAAGTATTAGAGTTTCTGGGTGCCATGTTCTTTGAGGGCATCTGCCTTTATAAGAAAAATAGACTCTGGCTCAGGTGCAGTCATTATCACACTGTCCAACATCAAAAAGCCCCTCCTCCCTGCTCTGCCCCTGACACCCCATTGATCCTGGACATCACTGGGTGCTCTTGGACTCTTCCCAGCATCTGCTCAGCCTCTGAGCCCCTCCAACCCTCACTTTGCTTCTACATGTCACATTAAATCCAAATTATGGAATTCCTTTAGGCAGAACTTTTTCAAAGAGTTGAAGCCAAAATAAAAGTTAATGAATTCCGGCAAAGGCAAAAGACTTCTGGATAGATGTTTTACCCTTTTTATTCATTGAGCTCATGCAGTTTTTGTTTTCTCAATTTTCTCTTTGTGAAACTCTCTGTTTCACCAATGTTTCCAAAATTAATTTTGACCTTCCAGCAACATTTTAATTTCACATGCCCCAGTAGATTCTCTTTGTTCTAAAAGTTATTCCATATATTCATTATTCTTTTTAGAAAATAACATTATCTTGCACAACATAAGTATTCATTTTATGCTTAATTACACTGAGAACTGCACATAGAGACATTAGCCAGGTACAAGGGAAGCAGTGCTTGTCTATGGGGGAGCCGACCTGGATTCAGGAATGACCCTGTTATTTTTCACTGGTTCACTTCATTGTGGGGCTGCTCCAAACTGGAGTTCTGCTCTCATCAGAAGCTCAGTGAGTCACGTACCTGAGTCTCATTTTCATGAATCTATAACATGATAGAGACTTTTAGAATTTTGTGAAGATTTGGGAATGGTATCGCTAGGGTACATGAAAGGTGATGATGAAAGGTGATAATCCAGAATATATAATGAGTGGTATTTATTATTATTAATGATAACATCTCCTCGACATGAGAAATGAAGTACTCTTCTCTATTCAGAATCATCCAAGTGCCTTGTCTTCAAGAAGCTTCGACTGGAGAAGAGGAGATGGCTTTCCTTCATCTTCAGGAATAAATCCAGCCTCCCCCACGGACTTAATGAGGCACTGGGCAATCTGGTACCAGGGCAGTTCTCTAAGCACGCTCCTGGTCCTGGTGGACTGAACTTCTGCTTCACTCATTGTCCTGCATGCTGTTCTGTACACATAGCAAACCCTTCCATACTTCTTTGATTCTGCATTTGCTTTTCACTGCATTTGGACTGCTCTACATACCTCAAGGTCCCCATCCTTGTGTGTCTGACACCTTCTTAACTTCCCTGGGTCACCTCCACCCTCGTTCCCTCAGAAAGCCTTTTTCTGACTATACTGTTGTGGTGTCTCTTCATTCCTGGGCACTCTGTTTCACGATGTCATGATCTTTTTATAGCACTTGTCTCTATCTGAAATTCCCTTTCCAATTATTTCTTGATTTTTTTCTCTTTCTTCCAACTAAAATGAAAGTTTCACAAAGACAGTGATCTTCCTGGTCTTCTTTCCCACTATATCTGCAGCTTTTTGAAAAAGTGATTGTTGCTTGATCATAGTTGAATGGATGTGAATTGGATGAGAATAAATGGATGAATTAATGAAAATGACTCTGGTTTAAATGAACAGGTGTTTTGTTTTGTTTTGTTTTCCTATAGAAGTGGTGGGTATAAAAGATGGCTTCCAGAAGAAATAATTTTGGAGCTGGGCTTTGATAAATAAATGATTGGAAAAAAGAAAAAAAAAGGGTGGAAGACAGGGAATTGGGTAGATAGAATATGAGCCCTGGGGACAAAGAACTCCGTTATATGGCTATCTTATGGTCGTCAAAGACTGAAAATGTCCAAAACTACTCCTCCTGCAGCCTCTCCTAACTCAGCAGATGCATGTTCTAATTCTCAGCCTATAAACCTTAGAGTCACCCTTGACTTCTTCTTTTTCTTACAGCCCATGTCCAGCCTATCAGGAAATCCAGTTGTCTTTACCTCAAAATACTTTCAGATATTGGCCATTCCAAACCACACAGGCACCACTGATTTTCAGATTGCTGCAGTAGCCTTTTAACAAATCTGATCCTAGCCTTGCCTCTTCTACAGTCTATTCTCCAGAGGGAAACTGGATTGGGCTTTTAAAACTCAAATGGGACTTCCCTGGTGGTCCAGTGATTAAGACTCTGTGCTTCCACTGCATGGTGCATGGGTTCCATCCCTGGTCTGGGAACTAAGATCCTGCACGCTGTGTGGTGTGGCCAAAAAATTAAATAAAATAAAACGCAAGTCATCTCCTGTACTTCACATACCACCTCCTCCTCTGGCTCTCCGTTTACTCAGAGTAGAAGCCAAGTCCACAATCTCCCTCTTGGTCTGGCTAACCTTTCTACTTCCTTCCATCCTCTCTCTTTGCCTCGCTCTGCTCATTCCCACTGGCCTTGCTGTACCTCATACACATCATGTATGCATCAACCTTACTCTTGCATCTTTCCTCAACCTGGAAATTTCTTCCCTCAAAACCTGTTTGGTGATTCTCTTACCTCTGAAACTTTTATTCTAATTGCATCTTCTCAATGAGGGTACACTATTTAATTCCATCATCTGTCCCTGCCAGTCCTGATACCCCAGGTCTGCTCCTGATCTTTCTTTTTTGTCTGGCACACATAGAACCTTCTAGAGCACCATATTTTTACTTATTTATAAAGTTTGTAGTTTATTGTCTATCTACCATCACTAGAATATCAGCCCCATGTGGGCGGAGATGACCGTCTTTTGCCCAATTCATAATATGTCCTCAAATAATGAATGCGAGGTAACACTTAGTTCTATTTGGCCCACACACAGGAGAAACAGGTAAAGAAATTGACAGGCGTGGCCAGAAAGGTAGCCTGGGGTCAACCGAAAGAAAGCCTTTAAATTCCAGGTAGGTGCTTTTGTCCTTTATTCTAGGCACACTGGGAAGTGATGGAAATTATTTAGAAAGAAAGTTGCATTACTGCTGATGGCCCTCTTTAAAATGTGGTAGAAATTTTCTCCTGGACCTTTAACTTTCTTCCTCATAAATTTCATTGACTTAATACTTGTCTTCATACAGAGAAGAGGAATTGTTTTGATCAGGAGTAGATGGTGATTGTATTTCTGGCCCATGGCACACTTGGTCCATGCAAGGCCTCTGCTTGGTTATTTCCTTTATCCTCCATTTCCTCCTCATAGGAAAACATTCTAACAAGCTTGTGTATTCTCTTGGGAAGTGTGTAACGTTACATGCATGTTTAATTACATAAGTAACATTGTGTTACAGGCCTTATGTGGTTAGTTTTGCACATCTCCCTGCATGTGGACACCTGGGTTGGTCCCCATTGCCCCAGTTAATGGTGTTACAAGCGTGAATGGAGAGGCCACCTTTATCAGGAATCACAGTATCGCTATGGAGAGACCCAGCTTTTCTCACTACTTCTCCTGAAGTCAGCTCAGGTCCAAGCTTCCTTCTCTTCAATTCGCTGTCATTTAAGGACCTCCTGTGCCCATACGTAGAAAGACAAGATCACTCACCCTCATTCACTGAAACACCAGCAACAATAGCGACAACCACAGTTTGATAGAAATTCTTGTTGGCTCTTAGGGGGTACTAAAATTTTTAAAACATTCTTGTCATTTAAACCTAGCCTGAGTTACAGAATTGAAAGATGATTGATTTTCATGTATAATCATCATGCAACACTTCCAGACTCTGGAAGAGAGTGTAAATATTGAGAATTCAGTGACAGATATATTAAAATAATCAACTGGTTACCTTTAATGAATCACATGAATGAATGAATCTCAGGTTTTTAGTTATTTCCTGGCATGTACCCTTATCTGTATGTAATCATACTTAAATATTGATTAGGTACATTTTGTGGCTCTATGCTAAGTGCTATAGATGTGCAGTGAGCAAGACAGATGTGTAGTAATGACCCTTACTTTAGCTGTTGTCCCTCAGTCCCTAGAGGTGGAAGGTGTATGTATCGCTCTCTCCCTGTTCCTCTTCTCCGGCAGGACCCCTGTTCCATTGGAACCACTGAAAATGCTCCATGTTCTTTGGCAGGATTCCTTGTAGCTACAGCCTGGCCTGCCACTCAGTGCTACCCAGGGAATCTTGAGGAGGGGTAGTCAACATATTGAGCTTCTGGGTAAAAGGCTTCTCTCTGTCAATGTTGAACTTAACTTGGCCTTGTGATTCTGGAAAACAGTGATGGTTAAAGAAATGCCCCATTTTTATATTCTGGGAAACAGCTCACTGCAAAGATCCACCTTTCCCCGTACGATTTAGATGACTCAGGATGCTCCCTTGTCTACCCATGACAAGACCAGACACAGGTTCCCCATATTCCCATTCTTTGCCTCCTAAGTCAGTGGCTGAACTGCTTCAATCCACTGATCAATCTGGGCAAAGGACTTATGTCCTTGACTTGGCCACAATTTACCTGAGCTTCTCTCCTGCCACCAGGTCCTGAAATGTGGGGCTGAGCCCACACATGACCCCACTTTAACAGCCTTTCTTGAGAACAGGTGAGCCTTGGGTGAAACATTCTCTGATCTATGGTCCTCTCACACCATTCTAGCTCATCCCACCTCCCCGCACCCAATTCTTCATCTCTTTCCACCTTGTTTACCTCTGCCTATACAAGAAAAACCCTTTTCTGACTGACCTTCATGGTGCTTGCACATCTCATGGTGTAAGTGCTTCCCCTATGGCAATATCCCCCTCCACTTAGTGCTATATTTTTGAATATAGTCTCCCATTACCTAGGTCCAGAATTGTTTCTTATTTTTCATCTCCTTAAGAAAAACAGATATATTCAAGACAATCCTCATCTCCTTTTTAGCTGGATGCTGTGTTTCTATGCAGGAGGACTAGAAATTGCTTCAGTCATCTTGACCCATGAGAAAACCCTGAAACTCTATGTCCTCTTAACTTCTTGTTATAACAGATAATAACTTCTTTATGGCTTAAGCCAATGAGAACTGGGCACTCTGCAGATAAAACCATACTCACGGGTACCTGTAACCAAGGAGCTGAGTTGTGGTTTCAATACTCCAGCTGAGGGGAATTTTGAATGTTGGGTTTGTTTCTGGATTTGCCATAGAGACATTACAGTGATGAGGAAAGATAATAGATTTTAATGGTTTGTTGAATACCTAAAGTGAAATATATAGAGAGAAGCAGAGTCATTTTAGGGGATTATGACTATCCTATAATATAGTAGAGCAGGTTATAATTCTATATTTTCTCTTCTCCAGGTTGGTGACCTTTGATAGGTAGGTTCACTACACATCAGTGAGCATTTGCTCTGAGTCTCTGAGGTCTTCTGCCATGATGCTTGGCTCTGGGGATGCAGAGGAAACAAAGACACAGTCTTTATCCTCAAAGGGCTCATGGTTTATTAGGAGAGTTAGAATTCATAAAAAAAAAATAGTAAATCAATGTGAAAACCAAACTAATCAGTGTGCACAATTTATTGAGGGACAAATGCACTTTGTGGGTTTTATAGCAAAGACTTGTAATAATGAGACACATGAAGAATGCCAGCAGTTTGCCAGGCAAATGAGGATGAGATGGCCATTCCAAAAAAAAAGAAGAGAAAAAAGAAACAACATATACCAAATGCATGGATATACAAGCATGAGAAGACTGACCTGGCCAGACCATACAGTCAGTCCTTCATGGGTCTCACTCACAGTCTCTATCCCAGCCTGTAGATGAAGGTTGTCAAACGGGGCCCCTGGGAACTCCAGTGATTCTGTGCGTTTCTCACGTATCACCCTGTGAGGCCTGGGACTTACAGGAACTGTGGAGGGTTTTGATGAACAGGCAAAATCCAGTTACCCATTTTATTAGCTTTGTGACATTGGGTAAGTATCCTAACCTCTCTGTGGCTCAGTTTCTACACATGTATAATGGGAGAAATGATCATAACTCTATCACTGGGTTGTTGTAAAGGTAAATTGTATAAATATATATAAAGTTCTTAGAACAAAGCCTGGCATATAGTAAGTGCCATGTATCATCAATCAATGTTATGATGATCACACTTTAATCAAGGGATCATACTTTTTCCAGAACATTTTACCTATTTACATTGTAACTGAGTAGGATGCTGCTGTATCCTCTGAAACTTTTCTTCTTTTCCTTTTTCTTTTTTTTTAAATTTATTTTATGGTCTTTCCTGGTGGCGCAGTGGTTGAGAGTCCGCCTGCCAATGCAGGGGACACGGGTTCATGCCCCGGTCCGGGAAGATCCCACATGCTGCAGAGTGGCTGGGTCCATGAGCCATGGTCACTAAGCCTGTGCTTCTGGATCCTGTGCTCCACAATGGGAGAGGCCACAACAGTGAGAAGCCCACATATAGCAAAAAATAAATAAATAAATAAATAAAATTAAAAAAATAAATTTATTTTATCAAAGTATAGTTGATTTACAATGTTGTGTTAATTACTGCTCTACAACAAAGTGATTCAGTTATACATATATATACTTTTTTTCATATTATTTTCCATTATGGTTTATCACAGGATATTGAATATTGTTCCCCCCAAATCTTGTTTATAGAAAAACTTTAGCTTTCCCTGAGTTCCAAAGAGCAAATTTAATCAAAGAAATGAGAAAATGCAGAAACAAAGGAAAACAGTCAAGCAAGACAAAATACAAATAGCTTAGCCAAAAAACAGAAGTCAAGGACCTTTAGTTCCTCCTCAAGGAATATAGATACTATTCTGAGCCATATGCTTTGAGCTGTTTTGCAGATACTGAAACCCCCACCAAGTGGGAGAAGGTAACTGCATGCTGCCCACAAGCATGTAGACACCAGACCAGTTGGAACCAAAAGGTTGATGATGTTGACTCCCAATTACCTCACCACCAACCAATCAGAAGAATGTCCACAAGCTGATCACGTACCCCACAACCCCTCTCCTTCACTCTGTCTTTTAAAACTTTTCACTGAAAACCATCAGAGAGTTCAGGTCTTTTGAGCATTAGCTGCCCATACTCCTTGCTTGGCACCTGCAGTAAAGGCCTCACTTTCATCACCACAACCCAGTGTCAGTAGACTGGCTTTATTATGCCCAGGTGAGCAGATCCAAGTTTGATTCAATAATGATATCTTCAGATTTAATTTAAGATACCTTTGAAGAAATGTTTGCAAAAATCTTTTTAACATTTGAAGATAACTCATACAGTTTAATTCTTTCAACACATATATAGTGAATGTCTATTGTGGCCCAGGCTTGGTGCTCAGGATAGAACAGCAACAAATTAGAAAATACCTCTACCTTCATGAACTTTCCTTTGAATAGAGAAAGTCAAAAATTAAAAATACATTATGCGTAGGAATAAAATATCTTAAATCATGTTAAATTCTCTGATAAAAATAATAGAGCAAAGCATTGGAAAAGAATGTTGTGAGTGAGAGTTTAATTCCCAATCAGGTTGATAGGGAAGGTCTTGATGAGCAGGTGATACTGGAAAGATGTAAAGCAGGTGAGAGAGTGAGTCAGCAAATCACTGGGGAATAAACCCTACATGTGTGAGGATCTGAGAGGGAACCAAGGAATTCAGAGAGGAATGAGCAGGAAGAAAATGGTCAGGGAGGGTCTTTTGCCCCAAGGTGAGGGGCTGGACAGACTGGGTTATTGTTGGCAACTTGAACTGGAAATAATGGGAGGGTTTGGATAAGTGACGTGACCACTAGGCTAAGAGTAGATGGTTGCAGCCACAAAGGTCAGGATGCAAGTTACTCAACAATCCATGGGAAAGGTGATTGTGATACCTATTGGGGTGGTAGCAGAAATGGTAGAATTTTGAATAAACTTGTAAAGAGCTATATGGACAAAGAGGCTGTGACAGCATGTAGCCAATGAAATTATTTGTAATTAATGTCTTTGGCAATCCTGTTACTGAGAAATTGTTTAGTGGGTTCCTGTGTATCTGGGCAAGAAAGGGTTATGGGAGCAGTTTGGCTCTTATTCCAAATACAGGTGCAGCCAATGGTTTTCTTGTCTTTGGACAAGAGTTCTTGGTAATTCCCTTGCTTAAACTGTTCCCTTGTCTCTATCATAAAATAGAATCTAACCCTGAATAATGTGACTTAATGAGGGCAGTTTATCTGTGCATACAAAGAACCACTAAATATACATTCATTTTATATTTAGTCTCAGCCATCATGCATGATTATATTTGAAAGGGCACTGGATGGATAAGTCATAAGCCACAACAGGTGTGACTGGAGAAACACACAGAAGGCACATAAAATTCAGGAGAGAGAGCAGACAATATAAGCTTCCCACTAGGGCAGTGAGATATAAGGCATGTTTGAACATTGAGGTCAATCAGTGCACAACCAAGTAATTACTGGCAGCCTACACCAGGATAGGAGATGCTATGGGCGTGAACCAAGGGGCTCCCCCATAACTCACTCATCTTCAAGGTGCCCTTGGGTACCTTGGCTCACTTAAAAGAGGAAATTATGGAGCTGTGGTAGGAGCAGGCACTATGGAATTATATCAACAGATGAAAGACCATGGAATGAATAAGCCACATTGCCCATGATTAAAGCAGATTAGGTGAAGATTTAGCTCCTCTCCATTAAGTTCCTGTTAAACCTGACATTTTCTACAGGTATTATCTTATTAATAGGCACACACTTTAATGACACACTATTGATTAAGGGGTGATGGCAGGAGGGAAGAAATGACTGTAAGATTCCTAAAAGTTCTCACAAGCAGTTGAGACCAAAACTAATGTTCAACACATCCTTCTTATCAGGGATTTGCAAGCACCACTTCATTCACTTCTCATGTCAACCCTGTTCTTTAAAGGAAGAAACACTGAGAGACTTAGTGAGTTTCTCAGAAGTGGTGGCATTTTCTAGAATCTAAATGGACTCTGCAAATATCAAGTCCCATGTTATTTCCACTACATCATTTGTCCTTCAAGGGGTGAACTATGACATCCAACATCGTATTAGTGTTTTGGTGACAGAACTGTCTTAGTACCCATGTCTTCTGTGTTTTTCATTGTAGTCTCATGCCAGAGTCTGAGCTACAAGCCTACAGAGTCAATGCCTGGAGAGTTCCTATTAGGATATAGATAACCAGGTTTAAACATACCTCCATCTCTTATGTGAGTGGTGAGAGGGTGTGCTGTGGGGGTGTAGCTGACTTTCTTGTTTGTATATTTCATTTATTGTTTTGTAGTACAAGCCTCAGACACTGGAAGTGGCAAAGTATTTCTCTCTGAGTATGAAGAAAGCTTGACGTATTTATGCTTCATAGTACTTATGAAGTATTTCTCTCTGAGTATGAAGAAAGCTTGCTTATCATCTTTCTCTTAACCATTAAATTACTTTTGTCTCTGGCATCAAATATCCTTCAGGGGTGGCCTTAGGCGAAGCTGTGAAATCCATCCTCTGTTCCGGGAACTTCTTGTTTGCCCTCTCCATCACTCTGTAGAACTCCCATTCTCTTACAGGGCTTGAGGAATTTCCCTCCTACAAGCTCAAACAATTATTATATGTATGAAAACATGCCTCTGTTTTGCAATTCAAAGGGCAGGACAACTTTGTTTTTACCTCTTATGTGTTCAGAATCCCAGTGAAGATTTTTAACAAATGGTTCAAATTGAGGCATAGCCAGGTCCTAAAATCAATGGAGAATAACTTGCGGACCTTTAAAAGTGTGTTACCCTTTGCCATGGCTTCCTTTAACGTTATGCAGTTAAGTCTTAATTCTCAATTCATCATATTTTTAAAAAATTTTTAAACTTTTAAATTAACAATGTTGTGATAGTTTCAGGTGCACAGCAAACTGATTCAGTTCTACATATACATGTATCTATTCTTTTTCAAATTATTTTCCCATTTATGGTTGTTACATAATATTGAGCAGAGTTCCCTGTGCTATAGAGTAGGTCCCTGTTGGTTATTCATTTTAAATATAGCAGTGTGTACATGTCAATCCCAAACTCCCACTCTGTCCCTCTCTCCACTGTCCCCCTGGGTAACCATAAGTTCATTCTCTCAGTCTGCGAGTCGGTTTCTGTTTTGTAAATAAGTTCACTTGCATCATTTTCTTTTTAGATTCCACATATAAGCAATATCATATGATATTTCTCTTTCTCTGACTTACTTTATACAGTATGACAATCTCTAGGCCCAGTACATTTTTAAAACATATTCTTTAAAACAAATTTCACAAGCTTCTTGTTCTGTGGCTGAAACAAGTTTAAGACATTTAATTGAGTGTTGCTTTATAGACCCAATCAAAGAAATGTTAATCAGCTACTAATATAGTAAGAATTCCCTCAGGAGGACCAATAGGAACAAAGAAACAAACAAACCTGTGATTCAGAGTTAAGATGGCTGTGATAGGCTAAATAATGGTCCCTCCAAAGATGTCCACATCCTACTATTAGCGACCTGCAATTATATTCCCTTACATGTCAAAAGAGACTTTGCAGGTGGGTTGAAGTTAATGATCTTCAGACGGAGATAAACTCCTGGATGCCATGCTGCTGGCTTTGAAGATGGAGAAGGGTCCACAAGCTAAGAAAGGTGGGTCACCCATAAAAGCTGGAAAAGAATAAGAAAAATGAATTTTCCCTAGAGCCGCCAGATGGAATGCAATCCTGACGACAGCTTGATGTTAAGATTTCCAACTTCAGAATCATAAGAGAATGAATCTGTGTTATTTTAAGCCACTAAATTTGTAGTCATTTGTTACAGCAGCCATAGGAAACTAATGCCACAATTGTATGCCACACTAACAGTTAATATTTGGTACAATAAATCTTTGTAGAGCCACAGCTGTTGTAGTGGAACACTGGAATTTTGTGTTAGAAAATGCTCCAGGAAAACAAGCTAAAAATGTCCATGGTGTGTACCAGCAGGCCCCCAAGTCTTTCAAAAGAGAAATGGCAGCAGTAAACAAACCGTGTTTCTTGGAGTGAGTACTGGTGTTCTATTAAGTGTCCTAACTTAAGGTGGTACATTGCTGCATGCCACTATAGCTGCATTTTCCTCTCTTTCTCTTTTTGAAGGTTAATCCAATAGAACATAAAACTGTGAAGCTTAAAGCCAAACGTTAACTTGACCAGCCTTGAGGTGAGCGGTGATTTCTTTCAGGTGTCAATCCTCACCAATCACAAGGGAAAGGTCAACCTGGGGCAAAAGAAGGGCTGATGTGACATTTTCTGGAGAATTTAACATTCTTTCTTCATCTGTAGAATTTCATCAGGCTTAAAAAGAGCGAAAAATAAAAAGGTTGTACATTAAAAGTAATATAACGGTTGTTTACTGGGGAAAAACTTAATGATTTGGTTGGTTTGTGCGCTGACTATAACTCCCTTGTTTTCCCTTCTAACCCCCAAGAAGTTGAGAAGGTCTATCTCAGTTTCTTCTCCCTGTAGAAAGAGGTCTTTTTAATAGCTCTTTTTAATCTATTGTAGATGCAATCCAGATTTAAATCCAGTGAGACAAGGAGATCTAGAGACACAAAATTGTACATTTTGTAGAGCAACATTTTCCCAAAAAAGAAAAAAAATGTGTTCTGTAAGTCATGAGAGATAATTCTATTTCAAAGAGAGCTATAGTAATCCCAAACCCCTAATTTATCCCTCCCCCAATATATACACACTACTATATACAAAATAGATAACCAGTAAGGACCTAACATAAAGCACAGGGATTTTCCTCCATTCTACTACTATGTTAAAGAAAAGAAGGAGGGAAAATAGGAATTACTGGTTACAACACTACTATTATAACTACTAGTTTCCACTACTGCTTAATGAGAAATCCTTTCTATAAATTATATTATTTAACTCTCTTGACAACACTGTGAGATAGGTGTTGTTATCCCCAATAACCCCAGTAAAGAAACAAAGAGAGAGGAAGGTAAAGTAGTTTATTCATGTTCCTACAAGTGGTTATGTTGGGGTTTGATCTCCAAGATAAGTATTTCCAAAGCTCATCGTTCTCCCATAGTGTGTGGTATGTCATTATCTGAAAATACCCTCACTTCAGATCTTTCCCTTCTCTTTCATCCTCTTTCTAATTTTATAGAGTGTTAGCCTATCTTTGGAAATATGAAAAACTAGTCCTTCTTAACATTTTAATACTGACTAATAAAGTATATTTCCAATTTCAAAGGATGAATTGAATACAATTTCTTTAAAAAGAGTGGAGTGAAAAGAGCATCAGAATAAGAGTCAGGTGACTTGCATTTCCTTTTCAGCTCTGTTTCTAACTCAAATCATAGAGCAGGAACTAACTGTTCTTACTGTACAATATCACAATATCAGGATTTGGCAGGATCTGTGATCTCACTTGGAAGCAGAATTGGGCACACAGTAATCAAAATCACCTAGGGATGCTTTTTTTTTTTTTCCGCAGTATATTATACCTACATTTGTCCATTCACTAAGCCTCAAGTTATGACAGAATATCAAGGGTGGTGGTGTGGAAACTGACATGTACATTTTAAAACCAGTCCCTACGGGATTTTAATTTATCACCTTCCTCTTTGAAGAGATGATCACTAAGTCCATAAGATGTAGGTTAAGTGACGTTTGAGAATAGGCAAATATGAAATCGGTGAGACTTCTACCAAGTTCCCTTTTAACAAGTTACCATTAACTTTACCAAACTACACTGCAATGTATTCATCATATAATACATCACACACTCATGTACTAACCCCTCTCTGACCACTAACATGTGCCGAGTCCCCAAAGATAATTCTCTACACTCAGAGGTTTTATTTGAAGCCTACGAAGTGCTAGATGTAATTCTGAAATTCTCTCAAGGCACCTGTAAAACCTTTTCTTTTTCCTCAAAGCAAAGATTATTGGAAAAGGTCACTTAACCATTTTCTTGTAGAGGAGGCATGCATAAATCCATACCAGTCCCCAAGGAAATAAATGTCTTGCCTGTTATATTGGAAAGACATGAAATTGAGTTGAAATCCAAGGCGTATCTTGAATTCAGACTTTATATTTAAAGAGAAAATCTGCATTCAAAATAAAAACATTAGACTAAAATGTGTGTTTGGGAGGATGTAAATGTTGTATAAAGAATAATAAAAATAAAAAGCAGGGCAGGGCTCATTCAAAATTTATGACAGTTTATTTTGGTAAATCCACTAGATGGAATATAATATATTCATAAAATTGTAGCTATTAACTATATAATGTATAATATATAATATTATATGTAATATATAATAACTAATGTAGAATAATATATTTTAAAATCTTACAACATAAAAATACATAAAAAAGCAGGACATAAAATTTTATTTACCATTTGAATAAAATTAGCTTGAAAGATACATATGAAAATTATGTATACATATGGCTAATTGCCAATTTATTAAATATGAACTATAAGCCTGGAACTGTACCTTATATTTATTATCTCATTTAAATCTCAAAGCAACACTTACATAAGTATTATTTGTTCATGGTCAGTGAGAAAACTCACTTACTTAAAATGACTCAGCTTTTTATTTTCATGCCTGTAAGATGGTTAATTTTATGTGTCAACTTGGCCAAGTTATAGTACCCAGACATGTGGTCAAATACTATTTTAGATTTTTCTGTGAATATATATTTTTGGAGAGATTAACATGTAAATCACAGACTTTAAGAGAAGCCAATTGCCCTTCATCATGTGGATTGACCTCATTCAATTAGTGAAGGTCTTACAAAAAGACTGACCTCCCCTGAAGAAGAGGGAATTCTTATAGCAGATGGTTTTGAACTCAAACTGTAGCCCTTCCCAAGGTCTCCAGCTGACCAGTCTACCATGTAGATTTTGGATTTGCCAACCTCCACATCAGTGAGCCAATTCCTTATACAAAATCTCTCTCTGTCTCTCAGTATAGATAGATAGGTATTAATGGATAGACAGATATAGGTATAGTTAGATAGATAGATACATAGGTAGATACACATGTACATATCATATCTATCTATATTTATATGTTGTCTATATTTATATACACATCGATGTATGTGTGTTATATACCCACATCCTATTCTGTTTCTCTGGGAAACAGTGACTACTACAGATTTTGTTTCAGAGAGCAGTTCTAGAGGAACATAATCTTAAGAATGAGTTTTCTAAATTGATTTTAGTTTTTCTGGAATTGTTTTTCTAATCTGATTAAATTTGAAGTCACTAATGACTCTATATCCTGTAGCAAAGACGGCACTGATCATCCATGATATGATGTGACCATAGAGGTAAGCAAGTTATCACCATAATATTCATAATCAAACACTTATAAAAGGCAAGGTTCTGTGTGGCCATGCACTGTACATGATACCTTTGAAAATTTTTGTAAAAATAATGGGTATAATGAAATTGCCTAGTTGCTCCTATATCACTGGAAAAAGTAGGGGATAAAAGGATGAGCTCAAGAATTCTAATTTCCAGTTGAAGTGCTGTATAAATGATCTGAAAACTTCTGTCTATGCTGAAAGAGACCCTTTTCTACTATAGTTGCAGAGCTGAGATTGCTGAAAAAACAAAACCAGAAACTCATCCTGTGAGTGGCTGAATTACAACGCAAATTGAATTCCCAACCTCACTGCATGTCTACTGTTAAAGTTCGGTCAATGATTGGGAAAGAATGGAATCCTGAATGTTGGAATGGGAATGTATGGGAAGATTCAGATGAAACTGGGGACGTTGAACCTCCAAATTCTGATGAGTCTTCTTTGCCAGTAGAAGTAGCTGATCCACCCCATCTGAGGAGATTTACCCTGCTTTGTCTGAGGAAACAGCAATGGCCTCTCCTGAAATAGTACCTTTCAAGACACAACTGATTCTCCTCAGGAATCACCCTCACCACCTCTCTTTGCTTCTAGACCTATAACTAGACTCAGCAGGCTTCAAAAGATGAGGTAGAAATTATGACCCATGAGGATAATGATAGAAGGAACATAAAGTTGTATCTGCTGAATTTATGAATATGGGCGCCCTAAGCAGACATTCTCAATTTAATGTTGCAGCTCAGGTTGTTAGAAAGGGCTCTAACAATTTGTTTGAATGTTAAAACATGGATCAAAGGTGACACAGGTCAAATAAACTTGAAATGTTAGACCTGCCTTGGTATAGTGTGAGAGGAAGGAATTCAAATGTTTAGGGAGATTGGAATGTCAGAGTGAATTTGTCACATAAGACTTACTCACCCACCTGGGAGGGTCCAGAGGACATATCTGTTACCAATATTGTGAGGACTAAATTTGTGACAGAAGCCCCAGCATCCTTTAAGAGCTCTGGGATCACTCTTTTCTGAAAACCCAAAATTGCAATGGGAATTGCTGCCACTAAGTGCAATGGAAAACTTAATGCAATGAAAATCATTGGATCCCGGGGTAGCAGGGCCAAATGGTGGCATCCTCTGACAAAGGCATGATAGAGATAGTTATCCCAGCAGACAGCAGAGTCAAAGCAGCAATCAAAGTAATCTGGCTCACAAAGACCTGTGCTGTTAGTTAGGTGATCATAGTGTTCCTAGAAGTGAAATAGATAAGAAACCTACAAATTCTTACTTTATCTGCATAAAGTGAAAGAATTCTGGGTCAAGTGAACAAAACTCTAATTTGTATCATAAAAATAGAAAGTCATGGCCCCTCAAGTCAATTCCCAAACTTGATCCAGTTTGCAGACCCAGAGGCCCTTGTATAAAGGGAAGGTGGAGTCCACTTGAGGAAGGACTCTGTACCCTGTCAAAAATTTATACTCTTCATCATTCTCTCAGTCTTACCCAAAGGGAGCCATGGTCTTTTATCATAGTGACTCTGTACTGGGGATAAAGATATAATCAGACCTTTCAAAGATTACTGAATAATGACTCTGAACTGAGACTAATTTCAGGGGATCCAACACAGTACTGTAGCCCACACTGCTGTCAGAGTAGGGACTTGTGGAGGTCAGGTGATTAATGAAGTTTTAGCTCAGGTCCATCTTACAATGGGTCCAGTGAGTCAATAAATCCATCCTGTGCTTATTTCTCCAGTTCTGGAATGCGTACTTTGAATAGACACACTGAGCGATTGGCAGAATCCCTACATTGGTTCCCTGACCTGTGGAGTGAAAGCTATATGATAGGAAAGACCAAGTAAAGCCATTAGAACTGCCTCTCCCTAGGAGAAATTGTACACCAAAAGCAACATCTCATTTATGAGATTAGCGCCACCATCAAGGACTTGAAGGATACAGGGGTAGTGATTCCTGTGATACACCTATTCAGCTTGTCTATTTGGACTGTGCAGAAAACAGATGGATCTTGGAGAATGAAAGTGGATTATCATAAGCTAAACAAGGTGGTGACTCCAACTGCAGTTACTGTACCAGATGTGGTTTCATTGCTAGGGCAAATTAACATGTCTCTTGGTACCTGGTGTCTAGCTATCCATCTGGCAAATGTCTTTTTCTCCACAACTGTTAGAAAAGACTATCAGAAGTGGTTTTCCTTCAGCTGGCAAGGCCAGCAATACACCTTTACTGTCTGACTTCAGTGGTGCATCAACTTTTTAGTCTTATGTTATAGTTTAGTTATCAGGGACCTTGATTGCCTTTCCCTTCCACAAGATATCACATGGATCCATTACATTGTTGATGTGCTGGTTGGACATAGTGAGAAAAAAGTAGCAACTGTTCTAGACTTATTGGTAATGGATTTGCATCTCAGAAGATGGGAAATAAACCTGACAAAAATTCAAGGACATTTTACCCAGTGAAATTTCTAAAGGCCCAGGGGCTTGAGAAAATTGATAGCCCTTCTAAGGTGAGGGATGCATTGTTGAATCTAACTTCCCCTACAAATGAAAAAGTGACACAGTACCCTGTGGGCATCTATGGATTTTTGAGGCAACATATTCCTCATGTGAGTGTGTTACCCTGGCTCATTTATCAAGTACCTGTAAAGCTGCTAGTTTTGATTCAATCCCAAAACAAGAGGAAGTTCTGCCACTGGTCCAAATTACTGTACAAGCTGCTCTGCCATGTGGCCATATGTTACAGCAGATCCAATGGGGCTTGAAGTGTAGTGGAAGAGAGGGATGCTGTTGAAAAACTTTAACAGTTCCTTAAAGCTGATCCACAGCAAAGGCCCCTAGGATTTTGGAGCAAAGAATTATCCTCTTCTGTGGATAACTCCACTTCTTTTGAGAGAACAAAAAAAGAGCTCTCCGTGTTTTGAAACAATGTTTTCAAACTGACGGTTGTTTTCTGAAATGGATCTTGGCCTGCTACTGAGCCTTAGTAGAGACTGAATGATGAGAAGACGACTGAATCAAGTGATAACGATGGTCCACCAAGTTCCCATGCCACCTGAGCTGCTCGTCATTGACTGGATGTTATCTGACCCACCAAGCCATAAAGCTGGGCATGCACAGTAGCACTTTGTCATCAGGTGAAGAGGTATGTGTGTAATCGGGCCCAAGCAGAGCAGGAAGGTACAAATAAGTTACATGAAGAAGAGACTCAAATGTCTATGGTCCTCACTTCTCTCTCCCAGCCTGCACTCATGGCCCCATGGGGAGTTCCCTAAGATCAGTTGACAGAGGAAGAAAACATGTGGGCATTGTTTACAGATGGTTCCATATAATATGAAGACACCACCCAGAAGTGGACAGCTGTAGCCCTGCAGCATCTCTCTGGGACATCTCAGAAGGACAGTGATAAAGAGAAATCCTCTTAGTGGGCAGAACTTCAGGCAGAGGGCCTGATGCACCTTGATGTTCATTCATCCTGCAAGGCCAGACATACAATTATACATCAATTCTTGGGTGGTGGCCAATGGCTGGTTGGTCAGGGACTTGGATGTCACATGACTAGAAAATTAGTGATGAGATCTGGGTAAAGCTCTATGAGTTTTATGGATAGCCCTCTCTGAATGAGGAAAAGTGGGAAGATATTTGTGTCCCACATGAATGCTTACCCAAGGGTGACCTTAGCAGAGGGGAATTTTAATATCAAGTGAATAGGCTGACTCATTCTGTGGATACCAGTCATTCTTTTCCCCCAACTACCCTTGTCATTACCCAGTGGACACATGGGTCAGGTGACCATGGTTGCAGGGATAGAGGTTTTACAAGGGCACAGATACAGAGTTCCACTCATCAAGGCCAACCTAGCTATGGCCACCACTGAACGCCCAATCCACCAGCAGCAGAAACCAACACTATAATTAGTCAGCAATCTGGTAGCAGGTGGATGACACTGGGCCACTTCTATAACAGAAAGGGCAGTGTCTTGTTTTACAGTAATAGGTACTCTCTCAGGATCAGATTTACCTTTCCCGTATGCAGTGCTTGTTCACAGTTACTTGGGGGTTACTAGTATTCACTTTATCCTCTGAGCAAGGAAAGTAAGGTGCAGAGAGGATAACTGGATTGCACTTTGTTACCTGGATGCTCACAACAATATTTTAGCTTTCTTGTCAACTTTCCAACTATTTCTCATGTATCTATCTCTTCATAGAAGAATCATACTGTTTACCCCTTTGAAGGTGTATATTATGTTTACTATCAACCAGGACTAATCATCCCTCATTACTCTTATTTTTCAGAATTTTCAAGCCATTCTTGTAAGGATTTTATAAGGATCTTGAAAACAAAGTTTTACTTCAAAAAACATGTTGGGGGCTTCTCTGGTGGCTCAGTGGTTGAAGGTCCTCCTGTCAGTGCAGGGGACGCGGCTTCATGCCCCGGTCCGGGAAGATCCCATTTGCCACAGAGTGGCTAGGCCCGTGAGCCATGGCCACTGAGCCTGCACGTCCGGAGCCTGTGCTCCGCAACGGGAGAGGTCTCAACAGGGAGAGGCCTGCATACCGCAAAAAAAAAAAAAAAAAAAAAAAATGTTGGTAATTTTGTCAAATTAGCATTAAATTTATATGTTAGCAAAGATCATTTAAATGGTTATTTTTCTTTAAATAATGTAAGACTTCCTATTTGTTGAAGTCTTTGTATTTTTGTGTTTATGCCACTCATTATCATTTTCAATATAGACCTAACTTCAACATAGACCTGGTGTCTAGTAAGTTAGGTCTAGTTCCCCATCACTTCTTCTTACTGTTAAGCCTGATGTGTGTGTTTTATTTCTTCCATTATTTCTTCCAACCAGTTAGTAAGAAAATATTTATTTCTATATATTAAATTTACAAACAATGGTTCTGAGTTTTTTTGATCATTTGAACATTTAAATGAGTTTTTTCAATTGAATCTCAGAGATGTTCCACGTATAAGGTTAAAACTCTGATTTTGCTGTTGTTTTGTTTCATTTTTTTCAAACGTATTATTTCTTGCTTGTGTAATTGTATTTACTTGCAACTGAAGAACCTGGAGAAATAACTGTGGTGCTAATGGAAACCATGTCTTCTTAGAACATGAATGATCCTGGGGCAGGATCCCTGGGCTGGCTCAGACCCCTCACTCCTTAAGGGGAACCTCTACAATTGTGATTATCCTCCTTACTGTGGGTCCCCTACTCAGTGGTGTGGGTCCTGGTTATACCGTATAACTGACCCTACTATTCATCTCGCTGTGGTTTCTTCTTTATGTTTTGTAGCTAGTTGCTGATGTAATAACAATGATCTTATATGCATTGTATTTATATCTCTTTCATTAAGCATTCTCTATATTTTCTTTCCATAAATAAAAAAAAATGTGTCCACTTGGTTTCTGCCACTCACTTTCTTCATCTCCAAATTTTAGATGATTACAGTGTTGTGTGTGTGTGTGTGTGTGTGTGTGTGTGTGTGTTAAGGTTTATGCCTTTAAATATTCTCAATTATTTTTTGTCCTTCAAGTAAGTTTTTTGACCTATTTATAAAACATGAGGAAATTTCATACTTACACGACTGCATACCTTCTCTCCCTCATCAACTTCTGTTTGTTATATAATTTCTATGACACTAGAGTTTTTAGTGTTCAAATTTTATATTAAAGTCATAATTCCACATTTGTTTTAGTCTTTGTTCTATAGTGAATAGTATCAATGCTCAGCACTAACCCTTCAGTATCATTTCTCCATCCATCTTTTGACTGGCTCAAGTTCATTCCAACGTATTTTCCTTAAAAAGGCCCCATTGGAAATCTTTATTCTGTTCTTGGGAATTCTAAATGATGTGTGTCAATTGCCTTCATTCTTAAATCCCTTTATAACTCGTATAAAATTCTTAGGACATTTTTGTTCATATAAGAATTAGGAATGGCTCTACTGTTTTCTACCATTGCTAGAAATGCTAGCTTAAAACATTCCTTATTTAATTTACAGTTTGGTAATTTATTAGGGTATGTTTCAGGGTTAATCATTCCATCAATTTTTCCCAGAACTCAATGCATTCTTTAATATTTAAAATCAAGTTTTCTTTTATATGTTGGAAAAATATTAAATGATACCTTCATTTTTTTCTGTTTCTTTTGTCCTCTTCAGAAACAAGTAGTTTTCTTCAGAAGCAGCTATTATAAGAATCTGTCTTCTATAGGTATTATTATTATTTCAATTCCACAATGTATATAATTTCAGTTACTTTTAAACTCTTTTAACCCTTTGCTTATTTTTCTTAATCCTGTGCTTTATACAGAAGCCTTCTTTTTTCTGTAATATTGTAAAATTCATTCCCCCATATACTACATCCAAAGTTGTCTTTATTTGTGTATTCGTTTTACTTTTTCATTTCACTTTTTTAGTTTAATTTAGCTTTGTTTTGTTTTGTTTTCTTAGTTCTGCTACTCATGTCCTTTTGTTTCACAATTTTCCTCCTTCCATGTTTTTTGTAAGATTTGAGTCCTTATTTTTTCTAGGAGAGTACTTCACTAAAGTTTTTTTTTTTTTTCCTTTTATTTTATAGTCATGGCAACAGTTTTCATCCACTTCATGGCAGCATTTTTTTTGTTTTTCTTTTCTGGCAAATGTCTATACATATGTGTGTAAATTGTAATGTCTTTTTCTAAATCCAGTACTTATTTTTATTATTATCATTCATCTTGAATCAGATGAGATATTCTGAACCACATTTGCAGGAGGTACATATGAAAATCCAATACCAGGGTCCAGGCTAATAGGTTTAAGTTGTCTGTGTAAGTGAGCCGTTAGTTAGCTGAGCAGAGCAGCTGGAAGACTCTGCATAATTCATTGTGTTTCTCACTGCCCACTGCACCCTTTACCCAAAGGCTACCTCTTATAAGTATCACTTGGTTCTACACTGCCTCCTATATTCCCATCTCCTGCACTTATTCCTGGTGCCAAACTAGCTCTATGAAAGCTTTCATTCCCATTTTTCAAAATGAGCTTCTAAGTGTTGCTCTTCAGCATATCCCCAGACTTTGTACCACCTGGGAAGCCATGACAGCACTTTTTGTTTTGTTCTCCAGTACGTTACATACCTTGTGGCTTACAGTTTCAAGAAAAAGTAATGTTCTGCTATTGCCTTTATTTCTCCGTATTGTTTTTGTATCATACCTGTGAAGAAAATTAGGGAGAGCTGATTTTGATGTTTTAAAATCTGTAGGCTGTTAGTTTTATTATCATTTGAGTATAGTCATACTTCAAAAATTCAACATTCCTAAAATGTAAGTTTAGCAAATGTATTTCTATAGATTTAAAGATTTTATTAGTTTGTGGAAATTTGGAGACAATGATAAAATATCTAACTTTTTGGAAAACTTACATATTGTTACTTGTAGTGTGCCTATTTTTATAAGAGTAGAAAAAATCAATAGACTAAACAAATAAATAAAATAGCAAGAACATGTCAGGTAGTCAAAAGTGCTGTAATGAAAATAAACCCTGTTAAAGTGACAAGATTAGTTTATATTGGATGTTTTGAGAAGCTGTCATCAAAAAGTAGGTATTTGAAGTGAGTATTAAATGCTGAGAATGAGGCAATTATATGAAGATTTCGGGACAGAGCATTCTAGAAATAGGGCACAGCAGTTCTCACGTTGTAAAATGTGACAGACTAGGATAAGATGCTGGCTGATATCACCTGGAGCCAGGTAGAGTCCTTTTTTTTTTTTTTTTGTCTGTATTGGGTCTTCATTTCTGTGTGAGGGCTTTCTGTAGTTGCGGCAAGCGGGGGCCACTCTTCATCACGGTGTGCGGGCCTCTCATTGTTGTGGCCTCTCTTGTTGCGGAGCACAGGCTCCAGACGCGCAGGTTCAGTAGTTGTGGCTCATAGGCCTAGTTGCTCCACGGCATGTGGGATCTTCCCAAACCAGGGCTCGAACCCGTGTTCCCTGCATTGGCAGGCGGATTCTCAACCACTGCGCCACCAGGGAAGCCCACAGATAGAGTCTTAAAGTCCAGAGTAAGAGCATGGATTTCATTAAAGTGCACTATAGGGGTTTTTTTGAGATATAATTGACATATACTATTATATGTTGTACACTTCAGGTGTACAACATAATCTTTCGATATTGGTATGTATTTTGAAATGTTCACCACAATAAATCCAGTTAACATCTGTCACCAGACATAGTTAACAGAGTTTTTTTTCTTGTGATGTGAACTTTTAAGACCTACTCTCTTAGCACCTTTCAAATACACAATACAGTGTTATTAACTATAGTCACCCTGCTCTACATCCCTATGAATTATTTGCTTTATAACTGGAAGTTTTGACCCCCTCCACCCATTGGTAAAGGAAAAAAATATTTTTTATAATGAAATCAGATGTCTTTGACTCACATTTCGCTTTTGAATGGTATACTGCATGAGAATACAAACCCTCTTAATTCACCAGGTACTAAAAGTTTTCCCCACATACAGATTTGTGAAATTTGAGATATAATTCAAACGTATGGATGCTCCCTGACTTCAAGTGTTTTTCCACCTAGAAGAATTTGAATTGTAAACGAGGAGTCTAAAAACTGCACTGATGTTGACCTAAACAAATTATCATTCATGAAGGCTTAGGTACATTGTCAAAGGGAGATGCTCTAGCCTGATGGATTACTTCTCTGAGGTAGAGTCTTCCAAACAGTGATTGATTTAATTTTCACAACAAACCTATTTGAAATAGCTATAAATTTCTTCTATTTTCCAGTTAAAGGAACACACATTCAAGGTTTAAGGACTTTGCCCAAGATTACACAGCTAGTAAATGGCAGAGCACAACCAAACTCAGCTCTGCTCATCACCCAGCCTGGGTGCTTCCCCTAAGTACTGATCTACCACCTTAAAGGCTAGAGGTAGAGAGAATTGAGGGCAGGAAGTACCTTTCTGATTTGGCAAATCATTCCCCTATTAGTAGTTCTCTCTGGAAGCTATGCAAGTGGTATCTTGAGTTGGACCATTTATTTATCTCTGGCAGAGAGTAGGCTCCCTTTTCCCGTAGCGGTGCAGCCTCAGCAGTCAGAACTGATAACAGCTACCGGACACCTGAGCTGTTTTATATTTGCCAGGAGACAACAGTGTGAATGACTTATAGCACCTTTGGAACCCTGATGAGTTCAAGGCCCAGAGTAGAGATTGCAGAGGGTAATTCCCAGATAATTCAAGGAGAAGGGAAAACTAGACAAATCCCTGTTTCACTCTTTGAAATTGTGCTGTGAGAAATGAGTTTAGAAGTCTGAGAAGAAAAACTGTCTCATGGAGAGTGCTTCAAATAATTTTATTTTATTTTTCCTTCACTCTTTGGGGATTGAACTTCAACCCAACTCATTTTTAAAATTGGAATTTCTCTTCCATTCAGAGCAAGATATAACACAAGATAAAATCTGATGCTTCCTTCAAAGACACCAAATGTCTTAGACACAGGCCAGGGAAACTATTGCTGGCTACTCATGTGCCATGGATCTCGTTCTTCCTTTTTGCCTTTTTGGTAACTTAGTGGTGGAAGTATAGGGGTTTTAGATCATTCAAATATGCTATTTTCTTTATTTCAAAATGCTGAATCCATTCAGCCCTTCTGAATGAGAGAGACAGATCATGCAGTGTTGCCTCAGTTTAGGCAGAAAACTTACTTTAAAGAAATTTATTTCAACATGAAGTTAGTGCCTCTCATATGTCAAACCATCTGGTAGGATCTGAAATTCAAAGATAATAGGATCCTGCTCCTGTCCTTCCGAGGCTTACCTTCTCGTTGCAGGGACAGATGGGCAACTAAGTCCAGTATGCAATGGGCAAGGCTTCCCACACTTTCTTGAAATTTGAGGTCTCCCTGTTTTTCATCATTTCTCCATCTTCTTAGGAAGGAGCCATAGATGATGACCATGGCCACACATCAGAGGAGAGATTGGATGTACAGAGGTTTATGTGACATTATTAAGGGACTCTTCATGGGCCGAGATTTGAGATGACCTGGATTTAAATTCTAATTCTTTTACATCCTGTCGCTGTCACCTTGTGTGTAGTTCCTGTCTGAGTCCTCAGGGAGGTGAGAAGAGGCTGAAGGGAAGAACACAGTCTTTGTGACGTGTTCCGCCATGATAGTGGCCTGGACTCTTGGCTATGTGGTTGTCTGGAGGTGGCTTCACTCTCACCAGGTCCTTCCGTGACTTTCTCAGTGATCCCATGCTGGAAAATTTCTGTTGTGAGTCTTGTGATGTGGTGATGACTTTTCTTAGAGGGTTACACAATAATTCTACAACCCACCTCTGCCCAGTCCATTCTGAGGCAGCCCCGTCCCCTACTTCCTCAACACCCCGCCCCCCCCCCCAGGGCAACTTGTCAAGAAAAGTCCCTTTAGAGTTGCATCCAACTGGATCTTTCCCACATGCCTCAAATCAAGTTCATGCTTTTCACTGCTCTTTGTGGAAATGAATGCTGGTCCTAATACAGCCCCTTATCTCTTCTGCCATCTTCAGTCAATAGCTACAGTCTTCAGATTTCTCAAGTTTTCGCTCATTGGAGAAGAAAACCAGGTCTCAGATGAATTGTAAAAGTATTCTAGTCATCATAAACATGAGCAAATTCACACAATCAAACAAACAACAATAATAACAACACTGATAGATGTCAATTTTTATTGCAAGCAAAATTAGATCAAAACATTGAAAGAGACTGTAAGTGATGCGGAGGACAAAACCTAGCCCATACTCACAATTATTGTCCCTGAATTAAAGATTTCAAGAAATGGAACAAAGCTGTATTCAAAGATATAAAATGATAACTTCTTTTTTTCCTGGAATTAAGGAAGAGCCGAATCTGATAATGCAAGAGTAGCAATGTGTTCCAAGGATGCTAGCACAGACATCTTCTTTCTCTGCAAATGTTGGGCTGTGTCACTAAGAGCAAACCTCCTGCCAAAAATTACCATAAAAAACTGGATAAAAGACTTTTTTTTTTTTTTTTTGCGGTACGCGGGCCTCTCACTGTTGTGGCCTCTCCCGTTGCAGAGCACAGGCTCCGGACGTGCTGGCTCAGTGGCCATGGCTCATGGGCCTAGCCACTCCATTGCATGTGGGATCTTCCCAGTCCGGGGCATGAACCCGTGTCCCCTGCATCGGCAGGTGGACTCTCAACCACTGTACCACCAGAGAAGCCCAAGACTTCTTAAAAACAATTTTAAAAACCTGAAAATGTGGTGAGGTAGTGCTAGAACAAACTTTGTGTCAGAACATTAACCAAGGGTATACAGAGTTGTACAATGTGGTGTAAAAAGGAAGGGTTTTTATTTATCTATTTTTGTAAGGTGGGGAAAAATTAGACATCGCACACTAATACGACTACTTGTGTCACTGCCACCAACCTGGAAGCACTGTTAAGATCATTTTCCTGAGGATACACTTTTACACATTTCTGAATGATGCCTTGGGGACTAGTTTAGTTCCCCAGGACACCCAGGGGAAGAAAATCAGATAATATCAAAGATTAAATTATTTTTGTTCCCAATAAATAGCACCATTTTTCTCATCTCATGGCTACTGAGATTTTGCAGTAGTTGGAGACACTCACAAGTTGTAGGTGAGTCAAGTGAAGGAGCAAGAAAATGTATTTGCTTTGAAGTAAACCATAATGGTGATGTGTCAGTTTAAAGAGTAAAAGAAAAATATTTTTTTTCACATGTCCACCAGCTTATCACTGTGACTAGAAAACCCTTTCTCTTTTCATTATGGCACACTGCCTTCTTATTTGGAGAGACAACTTAGGCCAAAGACCAGGTAAAGTCCCTGGAATGTAGCGTGGGCCTGATCAATGACCATCACTTTCTCACCTTGAATGAATATACTGTATTTCATTTTTTAGGAAGAGGCATGGACTCATCTTACATACAAATCTTGACAGACTTAAAATACTTTCCCCAAATGTACACTCAACTCATATCTCTTTAATAAGACTAGGTCTCTTTAAAGAAGATGAAACAAAAAGCATGTGGAGAGCTATTCTGTAGGGAAGGATGAGGTAGATGGTAAGGGGAGAGGACACCATGAAGTAAACCCTTTGTGGATACCTTCGCTGCCCTCCTGCAAGAAAGCTAAGATGTAGCTTTTCCTATGATCACACTGAATTTATATTGTGTCACTAATAGTGTGGCAATTCTTTCATTGAATTTATTCAGTCTTTTGTTCATGCAATTTGGTGGATGAAAGAAATAAAACAGAGACCAAACTATAGTCATTTATTTGATGAATTTAAGGAGTAAACAAATAGACAAATATAGTATTTTTTTTGATAAAGATAAACGAAGCTTGAGTTGAGATGAGCACAGGGGAAGAGTTCCAACAAATTACCGGGCCACAGAGACTATAACATTTTCCAGAGATACATAGTAAGGGAGACCTGAAGAATGAGTAGGAATGATCTGGAGACAAAGGAGGAAAAACTCACCAAGACAGAGGATTGGTATGTGCAAAGCCCAGCAGTAAAAAGTGTAGTGTAGCCTTCCAGGATTTCTTGCTTACTCAAAAGGTAACAAAATATGCACACATCTCTTACCCTTCCTTTGTTCAATTAACAATATATTCTGGACATCTGCCTGTACAGGTTCATTAATTTCCAACTGCTTAGGAGTCTACTCTGTGGATATAGTTGAATCTAGTCTGGATTGATCACTTGCATGATTTCCGATTTTTGCTGTTGCAAAAATGTTGCTCTGAATAAGATAACAATGTTTTCCCCGTTCCTCATTTATCTTTACATGCGTTTTCAAGACCTTACATAAAATTGTTTGTTTACATCTAGTATTCTATTTTGGCTTGAGATACCTCATATGTTATATATAAAATTTTCATAAATATTTGGGTCTATTTCTGAACTTTCTATCTTGTTTCCTTGCTTTGATTTTCTATTCATTTGCCAGTACTATATTTTAAAATTGTTGAATCCTTATAGTATATTAATATCTCTTAAACTATATTTCCTTGTTGCCTTTTTACTTCCAGTGCTATTAAAGCCATACTTACTTGTTCAAGTTTTATATAGGATTTAGAATTAACATAAAATTCTGGAAATAAATCTTGGTATTTTCACTGACAGCGTTAATTTATAAATTATCTAGAATTGACATCTTTATGAGACTGAGTCACTCTATTAAGAACATGTTATATATTTCTATTCATCAGGTCTACTTTTGTGTCCTTAGAAGTTTTGTTGTTGTTTTTAAAGTTTCTGTGTGTAGAGGTTAAGTCTTTTCTTCTATTATATATTATTAGTTATGTATACATATGAAGGCTACTGACCGTTGGATATTAACTCTATAACCTGCTATCCATTGAGTTAATTTACTGTGTTTAGTAGTTTTTTTCCTTGTTGATTCTTCAGGGTTTTCCTGTTTTACAGTCACATACTCTACAGATAGTGTGTGTAGGGGCTGTGGGTGTGGATGTGAGTGGGTCTAGTTTAACCTTCTCCATACCACTTTTAATTCTCTAATATCTTTTGTTTGTCAGTCTGATAATGCCTCCAGTTAAAAGTTAAATAATAAATTTAGGAGTTAGGAGAGAGTGGGCATCTCTGTCTTGTTCCTGACTTTAAAAAGTGATAAAGTAACTAGGGTCTGTCCTTTCATTAAGCCGGATTTGAGATGTGTGTGTGTGTGGTGTGTGTGTGTGTGTGTGTGTGTGTGTGTGTGTACACAACATGTTTAAATAGTTAACCCTCAATTTCTATCATATTACAGTTGTGGGTTGAAAGTTGTCAAAATTCTGTTTCTATGGAGAGGTTTATATAATTTCTATAATTAAATGAAACTATGTTATCAATTGTATTAACATATTTCTTGATAGTGAACCATCCTTGAATTCTTGAAATAGAGTTTCATAAAATAAATTATTCTATAGGTTTTCTTTCTGTGTTATCATCTTTATATTTTGAATCAATATTATATTTTCTTCAGTAAAATAATTTAGTGATGGCCCTTTTACCCCTAAATCTGGAATAGTTTAAATATTATTAAAGTGATATGTTTTTTGGTGTAATTCTTCTCTGAAACCATATGTTTTTGACATTCTTTTATCAATATACTGTTGTCAAAGCTTTCCACTTGCTGTATGTATTTGATTTACTTACTTTGGTGTAAATCAATCTATTTAGTTTCTTCTCTCATGAAGACATGTAGATAAATGATAGTTTGTTAAAATTGTATCCATTTTATCCAGTTTCTATTTATTTGCTTTGAGTTTGCAAAAAAAAAGTCTCCTATGTTTTTTATCCTGCTCTTCCTGTTTCAGTGATTATGTCTTTATTTTGTGTTTTATCTTTTTATCAGGAAAGTTATTCTTTATTAATTTTATATTGCTACAAAAGTAAGTTACTTATTTATTAGCAGTTTTCTTATCAGCTTTTCCCTAAATGATTAATTTGTATTTTATCTTCAATTATTTCTTATTTTCTTCAGTTTAATTTTGCTGTTATATTTCAACTTTTTTCCTAAATTTCAATGAGATGCTTAATTCATTCACTTTCATTATTTCTTGTCTATTTATATGAGTATTTAAAATAGTATTTCCGGGCTTCCCTGGTGGCGCAGTGGTTGAGAGTCTGCCTTGCCGATGCAGGGGACGTGGGTTCGTGCCCCGATCCGGGAGGATCCCACGTGCTGCGGAGCGGCTGGGCCCGTGGGCCATTGCCGCTGAGCCTGCGCGTCCGGAGCCTGTGCTCCACGGTGGGAGAGGCCACGACAGTGAGAGGCCCACGTACCGCAAAAATAAATAAATAAATAAAATAAAATAATATTTCCTCTGAGCCTTTATTTTGCTTCATTTTGGTTCTGAAATATAGTGTTCTCATTATCATTCTTTTTCTAGAAATTTTGCAATTTGGATTTATCTTTTGACTTGAAATTTGTTTGTGAGAGACTTAAGGTATTCATGAATATCAAATATTATGTTTATAAATATAATGTAAGTATTATTATTTTAAACACATGGGAAAGCTTACTGTCTGCAGAGGAGATAATGGATTGGAGGGAAACAAGCTGTAAGGACCTCTTTATAGGACTTCCCTGGTGGCAAGTGGTTAAGTCTTAACAGTGGTTAAGACTCCGTGCTCTCAATGCAGGGGGCCCAGTGGTTAAGACTCCGTGCTCTCAATGCAGGGGGCCCAGGTTCGATCTCTGATCAGGGAACTAGATCACACATGAATGCCACAACTAAGGAGCCTGCCTGCTGCTACTAAGACCCAGCACAACCACATAAAGAAATAAATACATACATATTAAAGAAAACATAGATAAAGTGAATATGGAAACATGTTTTTTAAAAAGAAACCTCTTTATATTTGAAGTTGCTTACGTTCAAAGATAAATTTTAGGTTGCCTGAGATTGACAATTATGTATTCTAAACAAAGAAGTCAATAGTGAGAAGGAAACAAGCAAGTGGATTTGAGGCATAAAAAGGGACTATGATAAAAATTTTCATAGGGATTCATTGTAAGTGCTTCCTGAGGCTGAGAAAAGCGTTAAGGCTATTGACATAAGATGAGTCATAGACAGTGGCCTGGGTGGAGGAGCTACTCACTGAAGCAGGAACCAACAGATGACACACAGGTTCAAAGGGAAAGACAAGAAGAGGCCTGACCTGTTAGATTTTAGGTGCCTGAGAAATATACATGCAGTGATGTTCTTGAGACAGCTGGATCCATAAAAGAGCCTAGGAGTGGAGACACATTTTAGAGTCATAGTATTGAGGTGGTAATCTGCTATATGGAAATGGCTGAGGAAGGAAACTTAAGAAGATAGGACTGAAGAGAGATCCTGAGACCTCCAGGCATTTGGGGGATGAGCAGAGCACGTATAGCCTATGATGGGGGCAGAGAAGAAGGAGCCAGTCTCTCTTGCCACTGAATGGTGAGTGCCTTGAAGCAGGCACAGAATCTGCAATGTGGGAAGTGTATGGAAAAGTGTTCATTAAAAGAGCAAATAAGTGAGTGTGTGGGCAAAGCAGTTTTCCAAAACTGAGACTTTTCCATTGCTTATGTATGTGAAACATTTTGCTTGTCCATTCATCTGTCTGTTGACATTTGCAATGCTTCTGCATTTTGGCTATTGTGAATAATGCTGCTATGAACATTCATACACAAATATTTCCTAAATTTTTTTTTTTTCCAAAACCAAGACCAATCACAAACACTGTTATGCTCATTTAATTAATGAGGAAATTGAACCACGAAATAAGTGGTGCTTAAGCCAGGACCTCCAGGGAAGGACAAACCTCCATAGAACCCATGGTTCCATTGTTGCCAGAGTCCTTATCCAGCAGTAAAATACAGTCTCTCTCAGCCACTCTTGCTGTGCTTTAACACCCAGCCAGCGTGATCATTTTGACAGCTAGTTATTTAACAAGTTATCAGCAAGCAGGTAATAGCCCCTCAGCTCAGTCAAAACAATGTACATGTAGATATAGTCTTCCTTTGCCAAGATTGATGACATGGATAGGGATGAATCAGAAAATAGAACAATAGCACCCTGTTTATGAAAGAAGTGGCAACTGTCTAAAGTGAAAAAACACACACTGTTTACTGAGTGGCAATTGTCACTGAAGATTGGAATAGCTTTAAAAGAAAACCAAAATATTCTAACTTTACTCCAGGGATTGAAACATACAATTTTGGAAGATTTTATAGAAAGGAAGAGAAAAAATTAAAAGGGAAGTTGAAGTCTTTAAAAAGAGATGTATGAGTCAGCTTCTATCCAAACACCATAGCCTTGACCTTGATTTAGACTTTGCTACTGTTTTGTTTCATCCAGGAAAACAGCTTCAATGGCACTTCAAAAAATAATCCAAACATTTTTTTTCAAACAAGGTAGCAAGAAACCATCTGGCAAAAATTTTTACAAAATTGCATTCTTAATGCAAATCAAAATACATGTTTTAAAAATGTTTTATATCCATGGCCCTGTGTTCTTACTTAGGAATGCAATACCCTTCCCTTCTCTCAGTCAAATAAAGGAAAAAACAAACACCCTACGCGTTGGACAAAGCTGCCTGATTAATTCCTGCCTGAGGGATTGTTGTTTCTTTGACACAGATGTTAAGCCTCATACTCTATCATTTATGTGACATTTTATCATTTTTCCCAGTGCAATTTATAACACTGTACTGTGATTTTTTCCCTAAGCTTTAACTATCATGTTGTTTGCTGTTGTTTTTCACTAATCCTTGATTTCCTCAGAAGTCTGTTCTCTGTATGAACACGGGCTGCTCTGCACATTGAAAGGGCCCAGTTATCTGTTGGATGAATAACTTGCTTTCTTCCTCTCCTCCCTCTGACTTCATTCCTGCCCCGCCCTTCTCTGAGCTCTGTTCTAAACAAATGGTTCACCGGATTTTCACCCAGCCCTCTGCATCAGTTACTTCTGAAGGCTATTCCAGATCTTGGTCACCCCACGACGAGTTTTCCAATTAAGTCTGCTATTTTCTCTTTCCTTCTGTGCCCCCCAGAATTGCTGTCAGTTAAGCAAAATGCAGGACCAGTGCGTGTTGGGCTGTGTAGTTTACTGCTGTGGGAAATTCAATCTCAAAGTACAGTTCCAGTTTTAATTGCTAATATTAAGTGATTTTTGAATTTCTAATGAATATCTAATTAGAGCAAATGTTTTTCTCTCTAACAAGTAATTATAGCATTCCGAACACATTTACTCTAATTAAACAAAACAGTTTGACTAATTACAATGGCAAGGCAGGACACAGTGTATTTTATCTTGAAGGTTCTTCCCTCAGAAATTCTCTTTAGGGAAAGAAATTTTCTTTCAGGCATTGTAAAGGCACCTCCTGGTGGTGCCAGTCACACGAAGGGAAGTGGTCCATCTGGAGATTCAATACATTCTCTGTATGGTAGAGGTGTCTCCATGGGGTTCTTCTCAACTCTTTTTTTCCCCATTGAAGGGGAACAAATTACTCCAGAGCACATGGGGTAGTTGCCCAAAACAGTTGCTGGAAGCTACAGACTCTAAGTTTGAGGTTAAAATTTTTAAATGATATACATTTTGCATTATACATTATAATGACAAATCTGTTTTGATTTTAGTGAAAGAAATAATAGCTTGTCACAACTCTTTGGCACTCCAAAAGATAACTCACGTTCTACCGAGGCTTTCTAGGCCCCTGGCACCACACACTGGACTCGTGTGTTTGTGATTTTGGGGACAGTATCTATGGTGTCTGAAAGCAAAATTCATCCTCTTGGTACATACTTAATGGTATGGGTCTCATTTGAATCATCATTGAAGGTAGCTAAACTTCAGTCTCCTCTTAGAGCTCTTATATATTGAGCTGTTACCGAAATTTGAAATTAGATCCTAAAGTGTTACTACTGGTCTCTCTGTGCAGTATCCAGCAACATTACTGAGGAAACAGATAATTAGATATTTCACATTTATCTCCGAAACCAAGCTGACCTGGTATCACTACTAGAGAGGTCCTGAAAGGGAATTCACACATAACCCTTCAAGGAGGCCAATCACAGGTACAGGGATCATATAAGTCACAAATAATGATATAACTAGATATATTTATTGATGCTCATGTTATACAAAAATTTATCCTGAAGATATGTGACTGAAGGAAGATGAGCATGAAATGTGGTCTTGGGAGGATGCTTCTGGAGAAAATGGGTTTCACCAAATATCTGAGGAAAAGCTTATAATCTGGTAAGAAAGAAAGTGTATTTACACCTAAGAATAGATTTGGAAGAAAGTAAAGAGATGAACTGACTATGGCATGAGAGAGCAACAAGCAGGGAGAATAAAACTGTGCAGAGGATTGAAATCCAAGATGAACATGGAAGAAAAGTAGGACATAAAGCCCAAGAGAGAGTCCAGGTCTCAGCTTTGGAGGTTGTGCAAGGCATGCCTGTGTTTTATTGCATTATTTGACCAGCACCCATCCATGAAATCAGTGAGCATTTAACCACTTTTTCCCAGGTGCCAGCTGCATGGGGCCATGCCATGTCCATAAACTGGTGTGATGTGAAGCAAGGGATCTGTCCCATAAAAGAGAAGCAGATACATGCTGTAGGGGTTCAGAGACCACAGGCTGGCCTTGCTTCTCAGCTTCTTCTCCTGCTCAGTTCTGTCTTGTGACTCTGCTCAGGGCATCTTCATGCAAACTGCCTTCACTGCTCATTCTCTCCCTGTTTTTCTATAACCTTCATCAACTTCTCAGACTGGTAGAAGCTTTCCCCGATGAAACAGAAAAATACTTGGCACATTTCTAAGGGCTTTCCAGGTATTAACTAATTCAACTTGCCCAAGGGTGAATCAGTAGTGAGTCACAGAGCCAATAGCTGACCTACAGAACTATGCTTCCATAGCCTGTATACTTAAAATATACCCCACAGTTCCTCTTCGATGCCTTTTTTGTTGTCACGAAGTATCCCCAATTTATCCATATAGAAGGTTCTCCATCTCCTCTGAATTCATGAAGCATTCTTTATGGCTCTCATCAAATATTTGTCTCACCATCATTTTATATTGAGGGTTCTTGAGAGTGTGACCCATGGGTGTTTTATATTTAGAGTAAATCAATAAATATTTGTAAAAGAATGAGTGATCCTATATCCAACCAAGAAAGCTCCAAAATAGTCCCATCTTCCTGTTTGATTATTTTCTCTTTTTTTCTTTTCATAATTTTGGTCATTTTCTTGGTTTTTGAAATGATACAAGTATGTCTTTCTTGGCTAGTCTTGTTTTGAAGGTAAAATGCAGATTGCATACGTGAATGTTTTGTGTTTAATTTATCTTTATATAACTTTCCTCATGTAGACAGGGATTATGCAAATCTTTGAAGTTTTTCTTTGGTCCCCTCCCAACTTCTCTTTTATGGTCCCCTCCTATGTCCTGGCATTTGCAATGGCCTCCATCCTGGTATCTGATTGAGACCTGCCTTTCTTAAAAGGCCCTGTGCTCAGTTACCTTCAAAAAGCCAATGTTGAGGTTTTATTTTAGCAGAGTAGATGAATTTACACTAAACTATTAATGAATGCTCACTTATGCTTCCTATTATATTTGTTATTATTAAAATTGCTTTCTTAAAGAGACATCAATTAACAATATTTGAACTTTTGCAAATAGTGGTATTTTTTAGCTGCAGTCTAATATTTCTTCTTGATGCTCCAAACACTTCGTAAAATTCAAAAGGATTCAGGCATCTGAATCTTCCCTTTAATCAATGCAAACATTGTTCACTTAAAGCACTCATGAATCCTTTTCATAGTTCTTAACTCAGAGGAACCTGCTTAATGCTCATTAAAACTTTAGTCTCTGTTTAGCTGTGTTGGCATACAATGATTTTGCCCTCTAAGCTCTAAAGTTAGACCATTCATTTAATGTACTCAAGATTTGAAGAATAGGCTTATAATAAGTAAACAAAAGGGAATTATCCTCCTACAGATTCCTTTTGCCTCCTGATACCATGCCATTTGCTTATCAGAATTCAGTTCCCTTCAGGAGAGAATAAATTAGAATATGAACTGGGCAAATGTTAAAGCAAATAAAAGACATGAATTTTAAGGTGTAGATTTCAAGTAGCACAGAATCCAGATGAGCGCTAACCACTATCTGCATTACACTTAGGGACAGAAAAATAAAATTTACTCAACACTATTTTATTTGAGGGCAAAATTTCAACTCATCCAAACTCTGACGTCCTGAAATTTGTTAAACCATCTTAGGTGACCTAAGTACTAGAATCATCTCAGGCAAGACATGTTCCTCTCTTCGTGCCTCAGTTTGCCACACTGTCCAGTGATGATACTGGTCTGTGAACCTCCAAGATATTTTGCAATTCTGCACAATATCAATTCCAAGTGAGATAGCTTCAGCTAGCTTGCCGTCAAATGCTACATTTTTATTTGCTTTCTGATTTCCCTTTTTTCTTTTAATAAAAAAAGCGTTCATGAATCTTTTCCTATCTATTTGATAGTGGGAAATTATAGGCACTTGGAACTAGTTTTAAATTTAAATTATATTTACTTTTCTCTCTTACTCCACCAGGGACATGTGCATGTAAAAATGTTTGCCTTTTTCCATCTGTGCTCTGCTGACTCATTAGGAAAAGTCAGAAGTGAGAGTCTCCTTCTCCCCTGCTAATAATAGCAGAGGACTCTAACATAGATAGAAGAAATTGTACCTTCAAAGGATTGTTGCATGTAGTATTTGATATTTATTTTCATAATTGTATTATGATGTAGGAAGCATCATTTCCTATTTTGCAAATAAGAAAATACGCTACAGAATAGGAACTTGAACCACTCTACAAAACCCAAAGGTGTTATGGGTACAAGCAGCCATGGTTGTATGCCTCCCCCACAATCACTTACCCTTGCCCTGCCTGCACACATGCACATACAAACACACATACCTCACAAACATACAGAATGAAAAGCCAAGTAATAAGGTCTTTGTATTTATGTTAAGTCACCACCTCTAGAACAATTGTAAGAATTAAAACCTTATATGGCGAAGGAAGGTAGTAAAACCTCAACCAATGTAATTTTATTAATTTTGCCTCCTTTCTCAACTATAAATTCTACTGAAACAGAGAAGAACAAACTGACTCTCTATTGGATCTAGTCCTTGAACTCTAATCTTTATGCCCTGTTGCCTGTGCTTAGTCATGCTGGCTCTTCACCTTTTGTAAAAGAATGTTGCCTAGAGCCTGAAATACACAGGAGAGACTATTCTCAGGGCTCTGACCTTTAAAGGTATAACACTTTTCCATTAAACAGTTGTGGAACAGAGAATAACATTTGATTTGTTGGAGGTTTATAAGAACATCTTGACCAGACTTATAAGGACCGCTGTAAGAACAAAGGAATCAACGCAGCACCGAGAAGTTTACAACAACCAACCACACCCCCTTCACTTGCAGGAAAAACAAAGCCTGAATTACAACTCTGGGAAGACGGTTCTTTGGGACACTAGTCCACCATTTTCTTGGTCTGTTGTCTTTCTGAATAAAGTTGATATTCCTTGTCCCAATAGCTCATCTCTCGTTTTATTGGCCTGTCCTATGGCAAGCAGTATGAGCTTGGACTTAGTATCACTACCTCAATGTGGTCGTAAGAACTATAAATGTAAGAGTGATGAATGCTTGATGCCCAGTTCATTCTCTGGGAATGATACATTCTTCCTTTACATGATTTCAGGGTCTCAGATCTGGATAATTCCTCCATCAAATAAGCAAGTCCTTGATAGTCCATTAATCATTTTGCTTAGACTCAACTGCACTATAATAATAAAAAAAAAACCACCCCAAGTTTCAATAGCTTAAAACAGCAAAGGTTGACTCTTTGTCCACTGTACATGCTGAGATACTGTTCCATATCCTCTACGCCTTAGAGTCAGACTGAAGACAAAGCCCCCATCTGGGACATATTTGTCTCAGGGCACAGGGGAAAAAGAGAGATGAGGGAACTATGCAACTGTTCTTCACGTTTCTGCTGAGGAATGGGTAACCTTACTTCTGCTCCATTTTATTGGACAAAGCAAGGCGTTTGGCTCAGCCTCACGTCAAGGGGCTAGGGAAGTATAATCATCACACAGGCAGAGACAGTCGATATTTGAAAATAGTAATCTATCACAAAGTAGCATGTTTTAAACAATTTTTAATTGCTCTCATATAAGTGGATGACTGCAAACTTGGGCTCATCATTTGCTCATTTATTTATCTATACATTACTCCTCAGGTGCCCATGGAAGGTGTTCGAGATACTGTGCTAGGTCTTGTAGGTAGTAAAGAGAAAAAGAAAGTGTCGTCTACATGCAGCAAGAAGTTTTTTGGTAGAAAAAGAAAAAAATACTTTATTAGGGGGACTTCTGTGTATGTGTATATGTATGTGTTTGGAAGGTGGACACAGTGTCAAACACACACACACACACACACACATACATACACAAACACTTCTAAAAGTAATGAGTGTTCATGTTTAGCCTTTTGAAGATCATAAGGGGAAGAGAGAAAAAAGCATGAACAAAGGCACATAGACCTTAAATGTATTCTATGTTCAGGGAATGTAAACTTCATAAAAGCAGAGGTCACATCTCATTCTGTTCACTTCTCTGTCTATACTCAAAAGCAGTTCCTTGGAAATGAGAAGATCAAGTGATCCAACATGTGGATGCACAGAGTGAGAGCAGAAGTGGTGAGTGTACAGTAATTCACACCAAAGACAACTGTAGGAAAACTGCTCCCAAATCGTGACAGCATTGCCTGCTCCGAGTCTCAGAGCATCAGAGGCCATGTGTCCAACATGAAGGTAAGGAGTCATTGGTGTCAGGGGGGAGCAATCTGAGGGTACTCTCCTGCTCCCTCTGTAAGACGAACTGGAGGGCCAGGGAAAGCTTCATGTTGAGATGGTGCTGACTGGGGCCCAGGTTCTGGCTACCACAGGGCTAGGAGGCCCTGATCCAGAAGCAGAAGAGGCAGCGTATGCTAATTCAGCTTATGTGGAAGGGAAACCAATGGTTACTGACAGCTTGAAGCTTACTGAGAATTGTCAGCTTCTACATTCAGATTCTGCATTTATGTTAAGTGTTTAAGGTCCATATCAGTGTGTTGTCTTCATTAATTAACTTTTTTCCTATGATTTTGTACTACAGGATTGTAAGAAATGAGGTGCTGGGGAAAACAACTGTTTGGTAGAAGAAATCCAGTATCCCTCCTGTAACATGACTGAAATCATCCTACTAGGTTTGAAGACCCTTGAGGGAAAGGATGTCTTTGTATTGCCAGAAATAAGCTGTGTGTCTTGCATACATTAGGTATTTGGCAAAAGCTTTATAAATGGATAGAGGAGTGAATGACAGTGGTTCTTATTGAGAGAGGTTTTCCTTGCAATTTTTTATTCTGTCAATCACTTGAGTCTGCAAGACTGTTATAAACCCACAATCTTTGGCACACTGCTGTTAGGATGAATAAATAGAAATTAAGGAGCTTTCTAGAGTGTATTAAAACAAGTTTCCTGCTTTGTAAGCTCACTTCAATTCTATTTAACTAAATTCAAGAAACATGTATTGCATCACCTCTATGCATTAGGAACTGAGGTTCTGTGGTGTCAGTGATGATAAACACTTGATCCACACTTTCAAAGATTTCACTGTCAAGTGAAGAAATAGTTCACCTTATTTAAAATAATGTGCAGTTGATACTTTATTAATTGAACATTTACTGAGTCAATAAAGAGATGTGATTATCTCTGGAAGGTTCAAATGAAAGGTTCTCAGGGATGTACTGTTGACCCAAGCTCCAGTTGTACAGTGAAATTAGCCAGGCAGTCAAAGCTGAGAATGAAACCTACTTTCAAGGTGTTAATAAGAATTGAGTCTCTTTCATCATGAGAAGCAATGATCAAGGAACAGATACATGGTTAGAGTTGGAAAAAATATAGGAAATTGTACTGAATCTATGTGTTTCTAGGGAGATTGCCTTTTCTTTAATTAATCCATAATGAAGAATTTGATTTTATAATTTTTTTTCTTTTTTTTTTTTTTGCGGTACGCGGGCCTGTCACTGTTGTGGCCTCTCCCGTTGCGGAGCACAGGCTCCGGATGCGCAGGCTCAGCGGCCATGGCTCACGGGCCCAGCCGCTCCGCGGCATGTGGGATCTTTCCGGACCGGGGCACGAACCCGTGTCCCCTGCACTGGCAGGCGGACTCTCAACCACTGTGCCACCAGGGAAGCCCTGATTTTATAATTTTATTCTGTGCTTTTAATAGACAAAAAAAGTGAATTCTCTAACATTGCATTTTTTATACTAAACCATCAATTTACATAGCTGCAGCATAAACAGTCTCAAATGATAACGCTAAAATATCAAGAACAAAACACTATAATTCTTTTGTTATTGACTTCTTCTGAAGTTATAATGTAGACTCCATATATTTGTTGTTCAGTATTTTATTATATTATTTCTCAGGCAATTACCTTTTTACTGCCAATTTGGAGGATTTACTTGACATAATCATTGAATACAAGCACAGTGCTAAGTATTTAAATGAGAATATTATCAAATGAGTCTAATTTTTCTTGTCCTGTTGTAACCAGATTATTTTTAATATAGAGAATTTATTAAAACATTCTCAATTATGCTGGGAAATTTAAATCAAGGAAGCATTTCACACATAATATTGCCTCCGAATAAGGGTGCTGTTTACAAGATGGTGAGTAACATTTTGTATGCTTATTTCTTAAGTACTTTAGATTTTGTCAATACAAGATACATTAGCTAAGATCAGGCAAATTATGTTTAGGTATTTGGATTAATCATGTGCTCCATCTTGTCTGCAATATTGATAGGAATGTTTAGCAACTGTACCAAGTAGACTGAGTGGCAAAAATGAATACAGATTTTGCTATAAATTGCAAATAAGTACAAAATTAATCTGGTTGACTTAGGAATACAGAATAACTTTTCCATTTCAAGTAATTTTATTTTGATTTGTAGAATTCATTGGCAAGGTAAAATGGCAATTTTACAAATCTTCACTTAGGAAAAATGACAAAGAGAATTTATTCTCCAAATTAATAATGTTTATGTTGCATATGCTTATTCCAGACATTGCATATTTGGTGTTATTGTTTAGGAAAAAATGTTTAGGAAAAAATGAACATTGGGAAATTGGGATTGACATATACACACTACTATATATAAAATAGATAACAAATAAATAAAAACTGGGAATGAAAAAGTAGTTATTTACTGAGAGAGGGAACGGCTTGGGACAGGTGTAGGTTTCGGACTTGCTAAATTTGAGGTGACCACTGACATCTAAATGGAGACAGCGACATTTGATTAACTCTGCACATGAACACTGAGTAAGGGAGGACAGGGGCGCAGAGGGGGAGAACCCAGGAAGAAAGGATGCACCAACAAGAGTAACAGCAAAAGGTGTGAAATTTAAGTAGAACTGAAAGTCAAGACATCTTTTCTCAGTGAATACTTTTAGTTCTGTGTGGGCTAAGGCTAATTAGTAATTTGAGAATTAAATGAGCAGGAGTGGCAAGTATTTCCCCAGCAGTGACATCTGGCTTCTGAAAAGCTACTTTGGCAGATCCATGGCACTCTCCAAATCTAGCACATGGCTGAAATTCTGTATTTTAGCTGGTGTGACTTTTGTTCCCATAGTTTTTCATTAGTGTCTCTTATGTATATTTGAAAACAAATTATATTAATCATAATATATTTTTAAGGGAAAACAGCTTCAAAATCATTATATATTTGAAAATATAAAATAATGTTTCATAATTATATGTCATAACTAACAATTGAAATTACTTCCACGTGGATTATTAGCTAGTTAGCAATCATTCACTGGGTCTGTGCTATGTATATAACCTTGTTGTAAAGAGGCAATAATCAAAATGTTGAACAGCTATTGGTTATGCACACTGATTAGGTAGGAAGGGGCTCAAGAAAGAGGTGGACTTGACCAGAGAGTGCAGGTAAGAAATAGGGGGGGCTTGAGGCAGCAACTATTTACCAGCCACTTTAGTCATTATTATTATACTTGGTTTCTAGTGTGTTTCCAGTGATAAGAACGGTACCTCATTACATTCTCACAACAATCTTGAGGTTTGTGCTTCTTTGGCAGTTGAAGTTGATGCCCAGAAAAGTTGTGGTTTTCCTAAGATCATCCAGCTTGCTGTTAGCAATTCTGAAATCACATCCAACTGGACTTGATTAGGAGAAGGGCTACATGTTTTTAGGATTCCTAACAGTTGTTGATCCTCAAATCTTCCTTCTCAACCCAGTCTTATAATCTCTGATATAATCTCTTTAATCTAGTCTACAAATACTTTCCATCCTCAAAGCCTAGATATCAAACTTCATCAGTGGTGTACTTTTACTTTACAATGCTATAAAATAAAATGACCTTAAACTATGTTGCACAAGCATTTTCCAACTTATTAACGATTCTTACGATTGTCAAAATGGAACAGAGTTTTAACTGAGTGATAGGTTTTATGCATTTTAGCTATTGGAATATAGACTGTGATTATATTTTTGGGTAAGAACAAGAAAGATGTACAACTGTGCTGACATTACAATCTGAAGAAGTGAGAAATTAACTCTGTAGGAAATCAACGTGATGTAGGATCAATATGACCACTAAATAGATGAAAGTTGCCAGGGCAACTTTTCATATGCTCCAAGCAATGTTGTGGCTTGTTTTCCTGTTGATGAATATGATGCATACTTTTGGCTAAAATCCAACTCATTTAAAGAAATATTTATTGCATTCTCACTATGGATCCAGCATATTGTATTTATTTATTGCATTCTCACTATGGATCCAGCATATTGTATTATTTCCCCTGACACCATTCATATATCTCTTCAAAAACTGAGACTTATGCAAAATAAACTGGCTTTGACTTTGTCTACATGGGACCAGAAAATTGACTCTTTCTATAATAATGACCAGTTCCATTTGCCAGCATGTATGCCAAATTGCTGAGCCAAGGATTTGTTAGAAAAAATTTGACACTAGCCTTAACTTAACCTATAGTATAAAGCTAGAGTATCTAAACTATCCACTAATTAGTAACATGAAAACATAGAAAAATATACAACACACTGTTAAGAGTAAGCATATAGTAAGAGTCAGAATATTCTAATATCTTAGTATAGTGTTATGTTATCTATTTCACTATAATGTAAAGGTTAAAAAGCAAAAGTATGAAAATAGCTATAGCTACAATATTTTGTTAATGAATACACAGTACAAAAGGATGTAAATCATGACATCAAAAACATAAAAGAGTGTATATGTCAATCTTAATCTCCCAATTTGTCCTCCTCCTCCCTTCCCCTTTGGTAACCATAAGTTTGTTTGCTACAACTGTGACTCTATTTCTGTTTTGTAAATAAGTTCATTTGTATCATTTTTTTTCATTCCACAAATACACACTACTTTATATAAAATAGATAACTAATAAGAACCTACTGTATAGCACTGGGAACTCTTCTCAATATTCTATAATGGCCTATATGGGAAAAGAATCTAATAAAGAGTGGATATATGTATATGTATAACTGATTCACTTTGCTGTACAGCAGAAACTAACACAACATTGTAAATCAACTATACTCCAATAAAAACTAATTTAAAAAAATAAAAGAAGGGAGACTAAAATAATGAAATTTTTGGATGCAAATCAAGTTAAAATGTTATCAGTATAAAATAGACTGTTATATCTTTAATAAGTTTTATGTAAGCCTCATTGCAACCACAAGGTAAAAACCTACAGTAGATTCATAAAAGATAAAAAGAAGAAAATCAAAGCACCCTACTAGGGAAAAATCATCAATTCACAAAGAATGCAGCAAGAGAGGAATAAAGGAAATATGAAAAGCCAGCATTAGTAAGTCCTTACCTATTGATAATTACTCTAAATGTAAATGCATTGAATTTTCCAATCAAAAGACATGGAGTCATTGAATGGATTAAAAAAACAAGACTGTACTATATGCTGACTCCAAGAGACTTACTTCAGCTTTAGGGATACAAATAGGCTCAAAGTGAAGGGAATGAAAACAATATTTCATGCAAGGAGAACCTAAAAGAGAGTAGGAATAACTATATTTATATCAGACAAAATAGACTTTATGTCAAAAACAGTAATGAGACAAAAATGTCATTATATAATGATAAAGGTGTCAATTCATCAAGAAAATATAACAATTGTATTGTAAATATATAGGCACCCAACACTAGGATACCTAAATATATTCAGCAAATACTAACAGATCTGAAAGGAGAAATAGACTACAGTACAACAATAGCAGGGGCGTTCAATATTCCACTTTCAATAATGGATAGGTCAATCAGACAGAAAATCAACAAGGAAAAATTAGATTTGAACCGTATTGTAGATCAAATGAACCTAACAGACATATACAGAACATTTCATCCAATAGAATCAGAATACACATTTTTTTCTCTAGTACACACAGACCAATCTCATATGATAAGTCACAATGAAAGTCTTAGCAAATTTAAGAACACTGGAATCATATGAAGTATCTTTTCTAATCACAATGGTATGAAACTAGAAATCAATAACAGGAGGAAACTGGAAAATTCACAAATGAGTGGAAATTAGCAACACACTACTGAACAGCCAATGGGTCAAGAAGTAATTGAAAGGGAAATAAAAAGATATCTTGAAACAAACAAAAATGGAAACACAACATATCAAAACCTATGGGATGGTGCAAAAACAGTTCTGAAAGTGAAGTTCATTAGAATAAATGCCAACATTAAGAAAAAGAAAGATTTCAAATAAACAACTTAACTGTACACCTCAATAAACTAGGAAAAGAAAACAAACTAAGCCCAAAGTTAGCACAAGGAAGGAAATGACAAAGATCAGAGCAGAAATAAATAAAATAAAGATCAGCAAAACAATAGAAACTATTGATGAAACTAAGAGCTGTTTTTTGGGGGTTTTTTTGCTTTTTTTTGTTTTTGTGGTATGCGGGCCTCTCACTGTTGTGGCCTCTCCCGTTGCGGAGCACAGGTTCCGGACATGCAGGCTCAGTGGCCATGGCTCACGGGCCCAGCTTCTCCGTGGCATGTGGGATCTTCCTGGACCGGGGCATGAACCCGCATCCCCTGCATCGGCAGGCGGACTCTCAACCACTGTGCCACCAGGGAAGCCCTAAGAGCTGTTTTTCAAAGATAAACATAATTGACAAAACTTTAGCTAGACTAAGAAAGGAAGAGAGAAGATGCAAATAAATAAAATCAGAAATGAAAGAAGAGACATTACAAATGTTACCACAGAACTACAAAGGATCATAAAAGACCACTATAAACAATTATATACCAACAAACTCGATAACCTAGAAGAAATAAATTCCTAGAAACATACAACTTACCAAAACTGAATCATGAAGAAATAGAAAATATGAACAGACCAGTTACAATTGAATTAGTAATCAAAAACTTTCCAAAAGAGAAAAGCCCAGGTCCAGATGGTAACACTGGTGGATCCTACCAAACATTTAAAGAAGAATTAATACCAAGCTTTCTCAGCCCATGTTCAGATGGACACAAACACTACATCAGGGTAAAAAAAGTGGAAACTGTGAGTCAGAAAAATTAGGTTGTTGTGAAAAATGACAGACAAAATTTTCCCAATTTGACCATCTTTGGAAATAGATTTTGTACAACTTTTCTGAATAGAACGTGTACATGGGTGTGCTTCAAGATACTTGGATTCTCATCTCTAGTCTAAGTGGCCTAAGCAATTATAAATTTCTGGACTTCAGGTGCCTTAGCTGTAAAAATGGGTTTGGAGGTGAAAACAGATTATTTCCAAATTATTTTCAACTCAAAAAATTCAATTGTAGAGTTTGTTTGGGGCAGAGGACACAATGTCTAACCTCAAAAGTTTGCAAATAAATAAAAATTAAAACAGTAATAAGTATCACTTTACAGTTATAAAAGTCAGATATTTTTTCTTAAGAAGATTGTTATTTTCTATTGCTAATGGAAACTAATTTTGGAAGCTTTCTAGGTGGTTTTGAAGCATTTTAAAAATAGAATACTCTATGCATGGGATGTCCTTGTATCTTCCTCAAATTTCTAGATAGTTTCTGTTCAAAAAGCCCTTCTCTTCTTATTTCCATCTGCCTTATAATCAATTATATCTACTCTTTACTGCACTATATGGAATAATTGTCCTCTTTATCTTGTCTAAAAACACATGCAACCACCCTATTCCTGACACTTAGAAGGAGATTAATTATATTTAACCCAAAGGACACTTGCTTAACTAGGAATGCTAAATGTGTCAGCTACAGGCAAGGCCCAGCTGCCTAGTTGGCCATTTGGACATCCTTCATCTCTTCTCACTGATGCACAAATGTCTGAGGCCTTGCAGGTGAACCCCAGTGTGTTTGCACCCAGGGAAGGGTATTGTAAGCTAGTGCTCAGCTAGTCAGGTGGCATGTGGTGCCAGGTCTCCATTTAACAACTTCATCAGTTTCTTTCTAGAGTTCAAGATTTTTACTCTGCAGAAGTAAGAGCTGCTATTCAGCATAGTGCTATCACTTGTTTCCTCCCTTCTCAACCTCCAGAACTTATCCAATGCTGCATTGGATAAGTTCTGCAGGGGTTTGAACAATTGCTAATAAGGTAAAGGAAGATCTGGTGATTGGCTATCTTTCAGGCTTTGGTAAAGTTCCAAATTAGCTGCTGCTCTTATTGAAACTATGGTTAGCATCATAAATAAGCACTGAAAACGAAAAGTATCCAGGAGTTTTATATATATATATATATATACACAGGACAAACATGTCAAGGACACATAGTTCCCTGTGCAGAGACATAACTCTTCATAAATCTTTCAGTACAGGGTGCTTGTGTGTTTGCAGGTACTTAGAAAAGTTTTATGTATATGTGTGCGTTTGCAGGTACTTAGAAAAGTTTTATGTATATGTGTGTGGGGTGGTATGACAAAATTTAGAAATAATTTAAAAGTTCAATATTGGGGAAATATTAATAAGGATTCTTCAACATATAAAGCTATTTAGTTGATATTATAAAGCTTATATAACAATGTTAAACAATTATCATTTAATGTTAAATAAATATGGAAAATACAAACTATCTGTACTTTGATCTTATCTCTAAAAGTGTATGTATATAGACAAAATATGGAAAGGAACACATTATATTGTTGATATGGTAAAGTAGTAGGATTTTTCTTCCTACTTTAAAGCTTAATTTCATTAAAATGTAATCTATAAGACATATCAATATATATATTTATAAGGTTTCAATAAATAAGAAAATGAAATAAAGGACACTATTTGTCACGTACCAAGTCTTTTGTGTATTTGATCTCACAGCTATGTTTCGAGGCAGACATTATGCTCATTTTACAAATTAACAAACCAAGGCAATTAACCAAGGCTAAATTAATTGCCCAAGCTTACCATAGCAATAAGTGCAAAGTCAAATTCAGTGCTCTTTCAACTGTATCAAACACTTACAGTGCCAATGATTGAAATGAGGTGCAAACAAAATCTTTGTTAGCTTAGAATGAGTACATGTATCTGGAGAGAAAGAGAACAAAAAATCTTAAGATTGAAAAACAATTCCTTTATAGAAATAGTTTACTCTTAGACAAATGATATGCCTAATTTTATTTTGTATTTTAAAAAGGTGAAGTTATTTCCAGTAATTTTAGTGTTTCCAACTAGCAAAATCCTAAAATGACAACTCATCTATCAGCAATCAAGAGAAAATATGTTTTGTCTCTACAGATATAAATTCCATTGGTGCACATGGACAGCATATGGCAAAGGCAATGACATCCAGGCATCGGAGAGGAGCTCTCGGAACCAGGAGAACAAATGGTGATGGACAGCGACTCACAGAGGTTGATACAGAGTAAGCAAGAGGTTTGGAGTATTTCTGCAGATAGAAGCAGCTGGCCATGGCCAGGTCAAGATAAAAAAGGTCATGATTGTTTCAGGCACAATGTCAGCAGTAGATATTAACAGAATGCCAAATAATACGACCAGATACACCATAACCAAAAGAATGCCAAGAGAGTGAAATTACCACTATGACAATATAGGTCATTCCTGAATTTGTTCCCCCTCACTAGTAGAACAACTAACAACTATTCAAGAACAGACAACACCAAGAGAATCCTAGAACATAAGGATGATGCTGAAGCACCCCCCTCCAACCATGAGACAAAGCAAGGCTGCATTAGCAGGATAAGAGAAGGAGATGCATAGACACCACCTTGCCCTCCCCCCAGGCCAGTGCAACCCCATGCAGAGAGCTTTACCAGCTTTACAGCTGCTTCTTCCAATGCACCTGGGCATTCATTCAGAGCTGAATACAGCCTCCAGCTTGCCCAACCAGGGATCCTAACCAGAGCACATGGGAAGTTCTGTTATTCCACCCAACAGCCCTGCTTACAGTGGCACTTGAACAGAGAGCATAGCTTGTGGCTTTAACGTCTGCAAAGAAAAACTGGTGGCCTCATCTGACCAGGGAATTTAGTGCATACTCTTGCCTAATTTAGGGCCCCAAAAAAGCTGTACAGACCCTGGGTCCCATCCTGCTGCCCTGCCAGTGCAGGGACACTAATTTGTAACTTTATATGCAAGTAAATATAGTATCCAGTCCCAACCATCTAGTAAGCTGGACCATAGAATACAGGCAACCATGGAGTCCATCCTAGAGTCTCAGGTGGGTAGAGAACCAAGCCAGCAGTCCTATCCAACTGTTTTCAGCCAGTGGCACACTCCCACCTTCAACCCCAGAGCTTAAACACTGCTTCACCCCAAAATAGACCATAATAGCAAGGCCTGCCTGCCCCAAAATAATAGTAGCAGACATGCCAGAAACCCAAACTGAGCTGATTGGTGAAAATTTGTCTCTCCCAAAAGCAAACCTGTAAAGTCTGGAAGAGGAACCTGTTTACTCAAATGTGCAGATACCAATGTAAGGAATTAAGGATCATATATATATATATATATATATATATATGACACCACCAAAGAAAACTAATAAAGCTCCAAAAACTGATCCTAAAAATTTGTAATCTGTGAACTACCAGAAAAAGAATTCCAAATAATCCTCTTAAAGAAGTTTCATGAACTATATGAACACACAGACTTAAAACTAAGTGAAATTCAGGAAACAATGCAGGAATAAAACAAACAAAAAAAAATTGGCAAAGCAGTAGAAACCTTCAAAACAAAACAAAATAGAAATCCTAGAGTTAAAAATGAAATAAATGAACTGAAGAATTCAATAGAGAGTTTCAAAAGCAGACTTAAGAATGGAGAAGAAAGAATCAGCAACCTGGAGCACAGGATATTCGAAATTATCCAGTGAGAGGAATAAAAAGTAAAAAGGATTTAAAAAATAAAGAAACCCTACTAGACTTGTGGAACACAATGAAAAGAAACAATACTCATATTATGGGAATTCCAGAAGGAGAAGAGAAAGAGAAAGGGGTAGAAAGTGTATTTAAAGCAAAAATAATTAAAAACTCCATGAACCTGGGGAAAGAAATGGACATCCAGATCTATGAGGTTCAAAAGATCTTAAATAGGTTGAACCTGACTAGGGCCACATCAATACACATTATAATTAAATTGTCAAAAGTCAAAGACAAAACAAAAAATGCAATAACAGAGAGATAAAAGAGATAGATTACAAATAAGGAAACCTCCATAAGTCTGTCAGCAGATTTATCAACATAAACTTTTCAGATCAGGAGAGGAAGGGATGACATATTCAAAATATTGAAAGAAAATAACTGTCAACCAAGAATACTAAGCCCTGCAGAACTATTCTTCAGAAATGAAGGAGGGATAAAGACTTTCCCAAACAAACAAAAGCTGAGCGATTTCTTTACCACCAGAACTGCCTTACCAAAATGCTAAAGGAGTTCTTTGAGTGGAAGTGAAAGAACACTAATTATCATCACAAAAACACAAAAAGGTAGCATAAATCTCATTGGTAATTGTGAATATATAGTCATAGTTAGATCTGCAGCATGGTAATAGTGGTGCATAACTCACTTACAAACCTAGTTTAAAAGTTAAGAAGAACACAGAAAAATAATAATAAATGCAATAAACTGTTATTACTTACACAATACAAAAAGCATGTAAATTGTAACAAAAATAACTTCAAATGTGAGAGGTAGAAAAAGTAACAATGTAAAGTATATGAATTCTATTAAAGTTAACTTGTTATCAGTTTAAAATAAGGTGTTATAAATGTAAGGTATTTTATGTAAGCCTCATGGTAACCACAAGGGAAGATCTTGTAATTACACAGAAGAAAATGTTAAAGTCAAAGCACACTGATACAAAAAGACATCAAAACATACAAAAAAAGACAGCAGATAAGAAAAGAGAGAACAATGGACCTACAAAACAACCAGAAAGCAATTAACAAAATGGCAATAGTAAGTCCTTACTTATCAATAATTACTTTAAACATAAATGAATTAAATTCTCCAAACAAAAGGCATTGAATGGCTGGTTGGATTAAAAACAAAAATAACGTCCAACAATATGCTGCCTACAAGAGACTCACTTTAGCCTTAAAGATATACATGGATAGAGAGTGAGGGATAGAAAAAGACATTTCAAGCAAACGGTAACAACAACAACAAAAAATCAGGGGTAGCTATACTTATATAAGACAAAGTAAACATTTTTAAACTAAAAATGGTAATAAAAAGAGACAAAGAAGATCATTATATAATGATAAAGGGGTCACTTTATCAAGAAGATATACAAATTGTAAATATTTATGGACCCAATATCAGAACACCTAAATATATAAAGCAAAAACTAACAGAAATGAAGAGTAATACAATAATAGCTGGAGATTTAATACCACTTATTCAAGAGTGGATACATCATTCGGAGAATCAATTAGCACACAGTGATTTGAACAACACTATAGATCATATGGACCTAACAGACACATATAGAACATTTTATCCAACAACAGCAGAATACACATACTTCTCAAGTGCACATGGAACATTTTCCAGGATAGACCAGAACTTATGGAATGCAGCAAAAGCAGTTCTAAGAAGGAAGTTCATATCTATAAACATCTACATTAAGAAGCAAGAAAGATCCCAAATAAATGACCTAACTGTACACCTTAAGGAGCTAGAAAAAGAAGAGCAAACTGAGCCCAAAATTAGTAGAAGAAAGGAAATGATTTGAGGTGAGAGCAGAAATAAATGAAATAGAGAACAGAAAAACAATAGGAAAAATAACCAAATTAAGAGTTGGTTCTTTGAAAAGATAAAATTCACAAACCCTTAGCTTGACTAACCAAAGAAAAAAGAGAAAGAACCCAAGTCAACAAAATTCTAAATGAAAAAGGAGAAGTTACCACAGAAATACAAAGAATTATAAGAGGCTACTATGAACACCTATATGATGACAAACTGGACAACCTGGAAGAAACTGAAAAATTCTTAGAAACTTACCAAGCCTGAATCAGTCTTTGGCTATCATCAAACAGATAAGAGGTAACAAATGTTGGCATAGATGTGGAGAAGACAGAACTCTTGTGCACTGTTGGTGGGATTGAAAATTAGTACAATCACTATGGGAAACACTATAGAGTTTCCTCAAAAAATTAAAAAATATCATAAAATCCAACAATTCCACTTCTGGGAATATATCCTAAGAAAATGAATACACTAACTTAAAAAGATATCTGCAGCCTCAAATTTTATTGCAACATTATTTACAATAACCAAGATATGGAAACAATCTAAATGTCCATATACGGATGAACTGAATAAAGAAGATGTAACATGTATATACAATGGAATATTAGTCATAAAAAATGAGAAAATCCTACCATTTGCAATTACAATGGATGGACCTTGAAGGCATGATGCTAAGTAAATAAGACAAGGAAAGACATACTATATGATCTCACTTATATGCGGAATCTATAAAACAAAACAAAACAAAAACAAACACAACAACAAAAATCTCATAGAAAAAGAGGTCAGACTTGTGGTTACCAGAATACCAGAGGCAGAGGGTGGGGTGAGGGGGAATGGGAGGCAGGTGATGAAAAGGTATAAACTTCCAGTTACTATATTAATAAGTACTGGTGATGTAATATACAACATGATGACTATAGTTAGCACTGCTCTGTGATATATAGGAAAGTTACGAGAATAAATCCTAAGAATTCTCATCACATGGAAATTTTTTCTTTTTTTTTCTTTTTCTTTAATCTTTCCTTCTTTTTATTCTGTCTATATAAGATGACAGATGTTAGTTGAACCTGAGTCATTTCACAATATATGTAGATCATACTGTGTTCCTTAAACTTGCACAGTGATACATGCCAATTATTTCTCAATAAAACTGGAAAGAAAAAGAATACCAGATGAGTCGCATCTCAGCCAAGGCTAGTAAGGACCCCAAAGACACAGAAAGGATGCTGTCACTCCAAAGCAGAAGGTCACAGATGCCCTTCTTCCTCCAAACAATCAGATGCCACACTGGGTACAAGCAGAAGAGAAGGAACAGAATCTATGAGGCTAAGTACCTACAAAATGATATTGATTAAAGGGATTACTTAGAATATTAGTTTGGATAGTCCTAAATCAGATTAGATTAAATGAATGTTCCTTTATATCAATTGGATGAGGAACATGAAGAAACAGCATATCAGTTTTAAGCAAGATGAATTCTGTGCCTTTAGTATGAGTACAGTTAAATTATCATCTGTATTAACACACACAAATCCATTCATACACTTATGCATTTATTCTCATAAGTAAATGTGTACACACACATATTCATATATCTTATTGACAGTACAACTACTGCTCCAGTGGTTTTTACCACACTAGAGAATGTATAAATCATCTGATCAGGAATCTATTTGCCAAATACCTGGATCTGTTTTACACATGGATTTTGTTATTTCATATCACTTGTAATTCACATTCACGTGGAGCTGGGAATGTTTTTGAAATATTACTGAAATACTAATTGTAGCATATTCTCAAATGCTTTTACAGCTCCCCCAAATTTAATCTTTACTTCGAATCTTTGTTAACACCTTTACTACAGCACTAGCCATCTCTTCTCTCACTTATTTTTAACCGTTCAAAAGTGAGAAGAGACTGGAGTTGTATTTCTCTTATAATTGTATAAAATATACATACAGTTTCTACCTTAATTTACCCAGAAAATGCTTTCTTCTCTGTGTGTTGCATAGAAAGTGTTCTATATGCCTGCAATTGAAGAAAATATGTCACTTGCAGTCGCACTCTTATCTGAAATATTTTCCTCATTATTTAAAAACCTACAACCCTTATTTTTTTCATTGAATAATTACATGTGCAGCAGTTTGTTTTAAATGGACCACAAAGTCACTTTTAGGGTATATGTGTGTATGTGGTGTGTGTATGTATATGTACGAACATGTGTTTATATCTAGATATGTACATATGAAATACAAATTATGATATATAACAGTGTTACATGTCATATAATATGAAATATATATATATAAGATTTACACATATATCTAGGTACATGTATTTTACACACATAGCTTATTTACACACACACATAAATTTTGATCAAAAGTTTTATTTTCAGCCATGTACAATTTTGTGAGTTAGCTGGACCTACTTATTAGCTGGGCTTACTTATTTAAAAAGGTTTTTGTTGCAAAAAATCCCACTGTAAACTTTTTTTTTAATTGAAGTATAGCTGATTTACAACATTGTGTTAATTTCAATTGTACAGCAAAGTGGTTCAGTTTTATATATATGTATATGTTTTTTCAGATTCTTTTCCATTACAGGAAATGTAATGGAAAAGAATGTATATTATTACAAGATATTGAATATAGTTCCCTGTGTTATACAGCAAATCCTTGTTGCTTATGTATTTTATGTGTAGTGGTTTGTATGTTAATCACATATGACTATAAACTCCTTGAATGTCCCTCCATCCATTTTTTAAAAATTTGTAATGAATATCAAACATAATTTTAAAGAAAATGAAGGCCTCAGAAAATTAGGATGACAGTTCAATTGTTTTTACCAAACTGGGATATTTTGAGGTTGAGAAAATAAAGCACTTTTTATGTCATGTTGATAGACATCAAATGGGACTGTTATGAACAAAGCAATGAGAATGACCAACCCACTAAAATGTAGGCTCTATGCTCTATGATCCCATTATGGAAGAAGATGCAGAGCTAGCCCACCTCTGTCCTTCGGTGCTGATGTTGGACGGGGTTTGGACAGTGTGCTTGTGGGGTTTGGTCTGACAGCAGACAGAGCCTATCCTTCTCTCCAAGTGACTCTCCTTCAGGCGCTGAGTCACTGCTCGGTCAACACCTGCATAATACCTCAGTCCTGCTGCCAGCCTTTCTCACTCCATCATTCATTCCCTCCCCACCCTCCCCAACACTTCAGTGAAAGCCTGCTTCCCAAGCTGCAATAAATAAAGAAGGGAAAAGAAACGGCTTCACCAGAATTTAGCATGGGACCTAAACCAGTTTCTCATGATTGACCAACATATATTTCACAGATTTAACATGGTGCTTTCTAAGAAAAGAAGATTAATCCAGAAGTTTTCTTCTCTGTGTGGTAGATAGAGGTCTGTCATCTTTTGATGTGTTTTTCTTTGTAAATTTTCGTTCTGAAACTCAAATTTCAGCATCACTCATCCTGAAGTTTCTCTCTGGAGAAAGATGTCTTTTCTTATCGTATTTTCATTTCTCTGAAAAAAAACCTTATGTTTTAATACCTCAATCTCAGCACTATTCTTATTATATATTGAATACTTGCTTGAGGAAGATATGAGTGAGAGAAAGTTGGCACTTCCTTTTCTATGGGCAAAAAATGAAAAGTTAATTTTAATATTAGAATTTATTTTAGATTAGTATATTCAGGAGAATGCACATAGTGCAATTTCAATTTTCCCCCAAACCCCTTCTGAAAAGGAAGCCTCCTGGATTGTTTACACCTAACTCAACAGCTATTAGATTTTCTTTTCTCTCTTATCACAAGTTTCAGATTCTAAATTTCATACCTCCTATCAGAAGGATCCTTCGTTCCAGCTGCCCAAACTTTCTATTGTCAAGAAATTGCTCAATGACCTCCAGAATCCTGCCTTTTAATTACATCATCTGATGGACTTTTTAAAAAGTGACTTTTAATGAACCACACATAAGATCAATAAACTATCAAGAATTCTGATCCCAAAGGGTCTCCGACAAAGCAAGTTTGTTTTTGGGGGGTGGGACGACGGGAGGATACCAAGATGACCTCAAGCAGAAAATAACATGGGCTTTAGTTACATCATCAGGAAGGTGCAAATGTTTCTGTTTCACGAAGACTCCAGGGGCTGAGACCCACAGCAGGTGTGAGAAGAGCCTTCTGGTAGACCCCAGGCCTGAACACTTACATAAACTGGAGCCCAAGTCCTCATCTCTGCCACAAACATCCACTTTGATGCCAGTGTGAAGCCTGGGCATTTTCCTGCTGCTGAGAGAGGCTCTGAGGTCTGGAGGACTTGAGACAGTTGAGTTGAGCCTATCTGTGTCAGTTTGAAGTCAGTGCCCATGACATCCACGGCAGGAACCAAGTCAATCCTTGAAGAATGATATCACAGCAAAGACGCAAGTATTAAGGCAACATAAGGCAAGAGGTCATAACCAGAAAAAAAGATGAAAACAGGTAGGAAATGTGGACCAAGGGAACAGGATACAGTAGAGACTGCAAACACCACAAGGAACCTAAGAGCATAACTTGTTTATGACTGTAGCCTCAGTGCCTGGCACAGACACAGTAAACACTCATGAAATATTAAACGCATGCATGAATGAATTACTGACGTGAAATGAGACTGCCCAACCAATTAAAAGTACAAATCTTGACAGATTGGGACAATGTTACAGATACATTATCAAACAGAATGGAGAAACTAGAGGATGCAGGGAGTTGTCAGATTGCTCTACCCTTGAAATAATCTCCAACAAGACTTAAAAAATCAATTACCTTATGTCATTATCATATTTCCTGGATGGCTAGGGATAGAATATCTAATTCCTTCATCCTAATATTCAAGGACCCTATGATTTGATGCATGAAACGAACAACATACAGAGAGGATTTACAATAGCTAAGGGATATCTTGAGCAGAAAAGTACAGTTGATAAAGTCAAGATGGTGGAAATTAAGCTCAGATTATGAAGAGAAAGCACAGACACGTACATTAGACTCAGTTTGTGTATACAAGGATGAACTTTGTCTCCCCTGTAATTCCAGTGTAAAAGATAAGACATGTAACAGTCAACACTATCCAACCAAGTCAGAATATTTTATTTAAAGTAAATACTTAATGTCTTAGTTTGGGCTGCCATAACAAAATACCATAGACTGCATGCATTATAAACAACAGAAATTTATTTCTTGCAGTTCTGGAAGCTGAAAGTCTGAGATCAGGGTGCCAGCATGGTCGGTTTCTGTGAGAGCACTTTTCTGGTTGCAGACTGCCCTTTTCTTATACATTCACAGGGCAGAAACAGAGCAAGGGAACATTCTGGGTTCTCTTATAAGAACACTAATTCAAAGACCCCACATCTTAATATCATCACAATGGGAGTTAGGATTTCAACACATGCCTTGGGGTGACACAAGCATTCAGTTATTTGCACTTAGCTTTCACAATAGTTAAGTGGGAACAAAACTGTGAGGTCATAGATTCATGACCTGATTCTTTCTTTAGGGAAACCAGCTTTGTTTATATTCAGGGTGAAACTGAATAAAACTCTCTGTTTGCTTCAAGTTAATATACCTTGTGAACCTCAGCTTCTTATGAAATCAAAAAGCTGCAACCTATTTTAAATAACTAAAAAGAAGCATAGCTTTGATGCACCCCTTCTTCCAGGCTTGAGGAGTCTCAGAAAGGAGAGCTGCAAATGCTAACTGGGTGACAATAGGTTTGACAAAACATAGCATCACCTTTGCATTAGGGAGGCTATGAAGTTAACCGGCAATCACCACTTTAAAAATTTTCTCACTTCTTCTCTTCAGAACTTTGCAGAGATCTCCTCTTGGTAATTAATATGTTTCTGCTTTCAGAAATGACAGGCTAAAGTCTATTTACCCAGATGGAAGCAAGCTGTTTTTTGGCTTCTCTCCTTTGAGTAGCAGCCAATGTAACCATGGGTTTCTGAGTGAAATTCCAATGCAGAGATTCCCAAACCTCTGGCTGGTAGGAAAAGCACTCAATGTCTACCCTATTTGTGCCAATCAGGAAGAGGGATTAAGAAACATAAAAATATAAATTGATATCTACATATTCAGTTATTTCCAGATCAGTTTAGAGAGGTAAACTGATAGGGCTTTTTGTTAAAAATTATAATTATAAATACTATATAAAATATAATTTATTAAACTAATTATTATAAAAAATTTTACTACATTAATGAGACCTGTTCTTCTCACACACAGAACATTTTATTGTAATAAACCTCCCTTCTCTCTCTCCCATGCACACACACACAATATGTGTTTGTGTGTATATCAGATTGATGGGCATATCACTGAATAATAAGATCAAGCAAATCTGAGTGGTGAGAAAGGAAAATCTCTAAATGTCTGCTTACTTACAAAATTAATTCAATAAACAGTCATAGTTGAGAAGGATAAAAAGACTTTCTTGTGCATAAAACATTATATTTGTCTCGAGTTGTACAGAGAGCAGAAGTTTGATTTAAGAGAAATGTGGGCATATGTTCTTTCAAAGCTGGAAAATATGATTCTGGTCAAGTCAATGTCTCTGAGAGAAACTTCAGAATGTAAACATTACCTCAACATTGTGCTCTTTCATGGAGAGAGCATGATTCTTCTTAGCTGAGGGCAATCTTTTTGCAGAAGGTAAAAACGGTAACAAGAGGGAAAGAATGGGCTGCTTCCCACTCGTGGGCATCTTTCTGTGGTTCATTACAAAATACAAGTCATCTTGAAATACAAATTTATGGGTAACTTGAACAGCAAAAAGTAGAAGCCAGAACGGGTATATCTGAGAAGAACTAGGGAGCAACTTGAAGATGGGCCAATTTTCAGGACTAACACTGAAAGGAGGATGAAATAATAACCCTTTTCAGGGAAAAGGTGTAGAAGGGCAATGATTGGTACTAAGTCTACTTTACAGTGTGTTCAACCAACATGAGCTCATTTTGACCCACACTATAGGTTTTTGCAGTATTATCCATATATTACACATGTGGAAATGGAATCAGGTTAGATAAGTTGTCCATGGCCACACAGCTAGTAAAGGCTGGAATCAGAATTCAAACCTAGGCTGCCATCCAAACCCAGTGATATGTCGAGGTTGGATAAGGGGTTCTGTATTTCACCAAAATAATAGAGTAATACTTTAAAGTTAAATAATGTGCTGAACAGAGAAAATTTCATCATGTCTGAACATCTCTTTCAATCCATTTAAATAATTGTGAAGACAAAAATGACCTTTTTTTTCCCTCTACATATTAAAGAGTGGAAATAAATGTGTTTACCAAAGTTTACAGTATTCTAAATCAGTAGTTCTTGAAGAAATGAATGACCACATGTCCTAGGAATTTAGATTATACAATTTATTTTTATAAATATATATTTAAATAGGTCTTTGTGTACGTATGCACATAAGATGTAAATGCAGAGAATATTTTCACTAAATAGAGGTTCATTGACTTTTCTTTCAATAATTCCCAATACTTCTTTATCCTTTTTGTTAGTTTGTTTGTTTTTGTTTGTTTTGTTTGATTATCTTAAAATTTTAGGAAATTTTCTTTTTGGAGATAACTTCAGATATGTTCTCAAACCAGCCTTTCTGGAAAGCTCTGGTATTAAACCAAAACCATCAGCAAAAATCCTAAAATGTTTTTAAGAAAATGGTGCATTTTCAAGCCTTCATGAATGCAGACTGTCATTAACTTTGTTGGTATCATTATAGACTTAGACATTTCTAAGGAGATAAGGTTATGTCCCTGGGAACTTTCTCAGAAGTCCAACCCCAAACAAGGAAACCCTGTCCAGAAAAGACATGCTCTAGAGTAAAGACCAAGATTAAGAAAAGGAGACGGTGGAGTTAGAATCCATGAGTACATCACAGGCACAAGAACGAGTGGCACTAAAATACTGGAACAAAACAGGTGGAGGTCAAGAGCAAAAGAACTGACAGAGCACACCCCTGAGCAAATAGGGTTCCATAGTTGAAGTGGAAAGTCTTGTCAAGCTATCTGTAGAGTTTTGAGAAAACTGAGGCTGTTTAAATCACAGTAGAGGTTGACCCTGAGTGCTGTTTAATCATTCTCATTCCCACATATGAATCTTTTTTAAGACTCTCTACTGAAGACATGTTTTTATTTCAAAACTTAACATACTGTCTGGCTCTGACTCTTCTTCCAATTCCTGTCCTTCTAAATTATTTTTGAGAGCTAATTAGGTTGAGTGTCATTTTCAACTGCTACTTTGGAAGATAAGGTACATGCCTCATATTGTGCACTTACTGCTGTGCACATCTGTGCTCCATATCTGTCTGCAGGGATTTTGAAGATTAACATTTCTTCAAAGGAAAAACAGGGTTATAATCAAAGGCATGTATTTCTTTGTTTTTTTCTTCACAACTTTATTAGAATATAATTGCTTTACTGTGTTGTGTTTCTGCTGTACAATAAAGTGAATCAGCTATATGTATAAATATATCCCCATACCTCCTCCCTCTTGCATCTCTCTCCCACCCTCCCTATCTCACCCCTCTAGGTGGTCACAAAGTACCAAGCTGATCTCCATGTGCTATGCAGTAGCTCCCCACTAGCCATCCATTTTACATTTGGTAGTGTATATATGTCAATGCTACTCTCTCACTTCGTCCCAGCTTACCCTTCCCACACTGTGTGCTCAAGTCCATTCTCTACATCTGTGTCTTTATTCCTGACCTGCCACTAGGTTCATCAGTACTGTTTTTTTTAGATTCCATATATGTGCGTTGGTATATGGTATTTGTTTTTCTCTTCTGACTTACTTTACTCTGTATGACAGACTCTGGGTCCATCCACCTCATTACAAATAACTCAATTTCGTTCCTTTTTAAGGCTGAGCAATATTCCATTGTATATATGTGCCACATCTTCTTTATCCATTCATCTGTCGATGGACATTTAGATTGCTTCCATGTCCTGGCTACTGTAAATAGTGCTGCAATGAACATAAAGACAAGTATTTCTAATTAGCCTTTGGTCTTGCGGATACAACGTGGACTGCAGTTGAAAATGTATATGAACAGAATTAGGGCTTTTAAAAAATTTTGAAATACTCCTTTCTCACACAAATACACATAGATAAAAAACATAGTTGGAAAATCTATATATTAAAAATAAAATGTATGTTAAAAAATAGTAAACAGATTTTTTTTTTCAGCTGCAGCATGTGGGATCTTAGTTCCCTCACCAGGGATCAAACCTATGCCCCCTGCGTTGGAAGCATGGAGTCTTAACCACTGGACTGCCAGGGAAGTCTCAAAAAATAGTAAACAATTTTTGAAAGATGCACCATGTCAATAGAAAATGGAAATCCATTTATATTTTCAAGAAAATGGGTTAGTCCAATTTTATATCAATTCTGAGATGCTTGACATGGGGAGATAAAAACAAATTTAAAAACCCCACCAAATCTTGATTAGAACTATGATCTCTGGAGGTTTTAAAATAGAAAAAAAAATGCAAGTCTTTTTTCCCTATCAGAAGCATAGTTTTTTTTCCCTGCCACTTTTATTTTATATTCTAGGTCTTGGGCCCCTGGAATCTGAGAACCTTTGTGCCTAGGGGAAAGAGAATGACTTAAAGACATGTGTGTTTGTGACTGAGTCTTTTTTTGTTTTCTTTTGTTTTTGAAGTTTTGTTTTATTATTTTTTTACAAAGAATATTTTGTTTTTTATTTAGATTTTTTAAGTTTAATTGATTTACAACGTCATGTTAGTTTCAAATGTACAGCACATTCAGTTATACATGTACATATATATATTCTTTTCTTCTCAGAGTCTTTTCCCTTATAGGTTATTACAAAATATTGAGTATGGTTTCCTGTGCTACAAGTAGGTTCTTGTTGGTTAGCTATTTTATATATAGTAGTGTGTATATGTTCATCAAAAACTCCTAATTTATCCCCACCCCACACCTTTCCCCCTTAGGTAACCATGAATTTGTTTTCTATGCCTGTGGGTCTATTTCTGTTTTGAAATAAGTCATTTGTAATTTTTTTAGATTCTACATATAAGCAATATCATATGATATTGTCATTCTCCATCTGGTTTACTTAGTATGGTAATCTCTAGGTCCATCCATGTTGCTGCAAATGGCATTATTTTATTCTTTTTTATGGTTGAGTAATATTCCATTGTACATATATACCATATCTTCTTTATCTATTCATCTGTCAATGGACATTTAGGTTGCTTCCATGTCTTGGCTGTTGTAAATAGTGTTGCTATAAATATTAGTGTGCATGTATCTTTTCAAATGATCATTTTCTCTGGTTATATGCCCAGTAGTGGGATTGCTGGGTCATATGGCAGCTCTATTTTTAGTTTTTTAAGGAACCTCCATACTGTTCTCCATAGTGTCTGCACCAATTTTCATTCCCACCAACAGTGTAGGAGGGTTCCTGTTTCTCCACACCCTCTCCAGCATTTGTTATTTGTAGACTTTTTGATGATGGCCATTCTGATGGGAGTGAGAGGGTACTTCATTGTAGTTTTATCACATTACAAAGGGCATAACTGTTTCCCCAGGAAGAAAGGATCAGATAACATATAGTCAATGATAGCCTGGAGGGATGAAGAAATTGACAGGTTTGATTATTTTCTTTGAAATTGATCTTGAATTCTTTTAAGATGGAAAGAAAAGAAGCAAGATTGATAGCTAGAAACACCCAGAGGATCAAGCCAAAGTTAGTTGCACAGTGTATTTTGAATTCCCTGGTGCTAGTACACAAGGAGAAGCGAAAGGGTATGATGTAAGAACAGAAACTTACACATCTGGATGGTCCTGTTTGTTCCATGCTTTATCAATTTAATTTAATTTATTACAAATATTATATAGTATAGGCAGAAATCAAAGCAATAGGATATATGGGTGAGTGAAAAAGAAGGTAATATAAAAGAATAAGGAACTCAAAGCAGCCTGTGGTCCTACTAGATTTGAGACTTTCAGATAGTTTGACAAACACTTTCTGCAAAGGCCCAGATAGGGCCATGTAGTAAATATCACAGCCTTAGTAACTACTTGATTTTGCCATTATAGCAGGAAAGCTGCCATAGATAATATGTCAACAGATGAGCCTAGCTGTGTTCCAACTAACACTTTAATTATGGAAACTTAAATTTGAATTTTATGTAATTTTCATATACCACCAGATAGTCTTCTTATTTTTTTCCAATCATTAAAGCATATGAAAATTATTTTGGACTCATGGAACATACAAAAGAAGGTACTGGGCTGGATTTGTCCCTTGGACCATGGTCTGCTGGTCTCTACTTTAGAGCCTTGTGTTTACACATAACTTTACATATCTCAAACGGGTATAGAGGAGGCACATTGCAAAAACCTCAGGTTCTCTCTGATCACTGTGGTTTTTAAAACACACTCCCTTTGAATTATTTCTTTTCTTGAAGATATAAACTCCCAATTTAGAAACACAGACATTAGAAGATCTGGCAAATGAAAGAGAATTGTGGATTACTTTTCCACTGAATGTTTTAAAAATAAATAAAAACCATTTCTATTGACATCACTGAATACACCAATGCTTATTTCTGCAGATTAAAAAGCCAAGTTCTATTTCCTACAAAATAAAGAGACTGACACATATGTCAGACTCATTTGGCATTTCTGATATGAAAAAAAAAACCCAAAGACTTCAGTAAGACCAATTAATTTATTTCTCTTTAGCATTGAGGCAAGTCACCTAACCCATCTGTCTGTGTGCAGGCAAATATGTTTTCCATTTTTCTGTGCTGGGATGCTATCAAACACCGCCGTCTTTTCAGATACTCTTTATTACACTGGCAGGAAATCAAAGTAACAAGAAAGCTAAATAAAAGTCATTTCCCCAAGGTAAAATTGTAATGGTGGTTCATTTATAGTTTAGTGGCCTTCAAAATACAGGAATATTTTGTATTTTTTCATCTATCTTGTTATGGATACTTTTTTTCAGTGCTCGTTATAAATGTAGTATCTATATAAAAATGATTGTAGGTCACGTAATGTTTATTCAGCCAGGCTGAACAATGAGAAATATTGTCACCTATAATATTCCTCAAGTAAAAAGATAAGTAATAAGTAGTTCCACCTTGAAAGTACCCTGCTTCAGAACATTGACTTAGTCTAGAAATTACAGGCCCCACATCTCCATCTGTGGATATTAGGGAAGCCACCTTCCCTTCCTACCTCTCTATAGACCTACTTTATTCAACTGCTACTTTACTTCTCAAACTGTGTTTATTGGAGGCCCAGGGTGTCTTGAGAACTCCCACAAGCAGAGAGAGGGGCAAGCAGAAATCCACAGGGTGTCTCACCCTGCTTCAAAAAAAAAAGGTAGCTTTGATTTGAACGCTTCATATCTATTAAATTCCTGCATAACATTTTATTTGCAAGAATATTTCTGTGTTTTAAGACATGTGAAAGTCAGAATGACAGACATTGAAGAATTATCAGTATATTATTCCCAAATTACCTGCAAGTTAATAATCACATTGATTTCTCATTGGGTTATCTCTCTTTTTTGTTTTTTGAATTTTATTTATATTTTTATACAGCAGCTTCTTATTATTTATCAATTTTATACATATTATTGTATATATGTCAATCCCAGTCTCCCAGTTCATCCCACCACAAGTCCCCCCAATGCTACTATCTCCCCTTGGTGTCCATAGGTTTGTTCTCTACATCCGTGTCTCTATTTCTGCCTTGCAAACAGGTTCACCTGTCCCATTTTTCTAGGTTTCACATATATGCATTAATATACGATATTTGTTTTTCTCTTTCTGACTTACTTCACAGTGTATGACAGTCTCTAGGTCCATCCATGTTTCTACAAATGACCCAATTCCGTTCATTTTTATGGCTGATAATATCCTATTGTATAAATGAATCACATCTTCTTTATCCATTCCTCTGTTGATGGACATTTAGGTTGTTTCCATGTCCTGGCTATTGTAAATAGTGCTGCAATGAACATTGGGGTGCTTGACTCTTTTTGAATTATGGTTTTCTCAGGGTATATGCCCAGTACTGGGATTGTTGTGTCATATGGTAATTCTAATTTTAGTTTTAGAAGGAACCTCCATACTATTCTCCATAGTGGCTGTATCAATTTACATTCCCACTAACAGTGCAAGAGGGTTCCCTTTTCTCCACACCCTCTCCAGCATTTGTTTGTAGATTTTTGGATGATGCCCATTTTAACTGGTATGAGGTGATACCTCATTGTAGATTTTATTTGCATTTCTCTAATAATTAGTGAAGTTGAGCATCTTTTCATGTGTTTGTTGGCAATCTATATATCTTCTTTGGAGAAATGTCTATTTAGGTCTTCTGCCCATTTTTTGATTGGGTTGTTTGTTTTTTTAATATTAAGCTGAATGAGCTATTTATATATTTTGGACATTAATTCTTTGTCCATTGATTCATTTGCAAATATTTTCTCCATTCTGAGGGTTGTCTTTTTGTCCTGTTTATGGTTTCCTTTGTTGTGCAAAAGCTTTTAAGTTTCATTAGGTCCCATTTATTTATTTTTGGTTTTATTTCCATTTCTCTAGGAGGTGGGTCAAAAACGAAGTTGCTCTGATTTATGTCAAAGAGTATTCTTCCTATGTTTCCCTCTAAGAGTTTTATACTGTCAGGTCTTACATTTAGGTCTTTAATCCATTTTGAATTTATTTTTGTGTGTGGTGTTAAGGAGTGTTCTAATTTCATTCTTTTACATGTAGCTGTCCAGTTTTCCCAGCAGCACTTATTGAAGAGACTGTCTTTTCTCCATTATATTCTAGCCTCCTTTGTCATAGATTAGTTGACCATAGGTGTGTGGGTTTATCTCTGGGCTTTTTATCCTGTTCCATTGATCTACATTTCTGTTTTCATGCCAGTACCATATTGCCTTGATTACTGTAGCTTTGTAGTACAGTCTGAAGTCAAGGAGTCTGATTTCTCCAGCTCCATTTTTTTCCTTCAAGATTGCTTTGGCTATCTGGGTACTTTTGTGTCACCATACAAATTTTAAGATTTTTGGTTATAGTTCTGTAAAAATGTCATTGGTAATTTGATCAGGATTGCATTGATCTCTAGATTGCTCTGGGTAGTATAGTCATTTTCACAATGTTGATTCTTCCAATCCAAGAACATTGTATATCTCTCCATCTTTGTGTCATCTTTGATTTCCTTCATCAGTGTCTTATAGTTTTCTGAGTACATGTCTTTTTCCTCCTTATGCAAGTTTATTCCTAGGTATTTTGTACTTTTGGTTGCAATGGTAAATGGGATTGTTTCCTTAATTGCTCTTTCTGATCTTTCATTGTTAGTGTATAGGAATGCAAGAGATTTCTGTGCATTAATTCTGTATCCTGCAACGTTATCAAAATCATTCATTAGCTCTAGTAGTTTTCTGGTGGCATCTTTAGGATTCTCTATGTATAGTATCATGTCATCTGCAAGCGGTGACAGTTTTACTTCTTCTTTTCCAATGTATAAATTTTATTTCCTTTTCTTCTCTGTTTGCCATGGCCAGAACTTCCAAAACTATGTTGAATAATAGTGTTGAGAGTGGACATACTTGTCTTGTTCCTGATCTTAGAGGAAATGTTTTCAGTTTTTCACGATTGAGAATGATGTTTCCTGTGGGTTTGTCGTATATGGCCTTTATTATCTTGGGGTAGGTTCTCTCTATGCCCACTTTCTGGAGAGTTATTTTACCATAAATAGGTGTTGAATTTTGTCAAAAGCTTTTTCTGCATCTATTGAGATCATCATATGGTTTTTATTCTTCAATTTTTTAATATGGTGTACCACATTGATTGATTTGCATATGTTGAAGAATCCTTGCATCCCTGGGATAAATCCCACTTGATCATGGTGCATGATCCTTTTAATGTATTGTTGGATTCTGTTTGCTAGTACTTTGTTCAGGACTTTTGCATCTATATTCATCAGTGATATTGGCCTGTAATTTTCTTTTTTTGTACTGCCTTTGTCTCATTTTGGTATCAGGGTGATGGTGGTCTAGTTCAGTGAGTTTGGGAGTGTTCCTTCCTCTGCAAATTTTTGGAAGAGCTTGAGAACTATGGGTTTTATCTCTTCTCTAAATGTTTGATAGAATTCACCTGTGAAGCCGTCTGGTCCTGGACTTTTGTTTGTTGGAAGATTTTTAATCACAGTTTCAATTTTCTTTTCTTTTTTTTTTTTCTTTTGCAGTATGCGGGCCTCTCACTGTTGTGGCCTCTCCCATTGCAGAGCATAGGCTCCGGACACACAGGCTCAGTGGCCATGGCTCACAGGCCTAGCTGCTCTGTGGCATGTGGGATCCTCCCAGACCAGGGCATGAACCCGTGTCCCCTGCATCAGCAGGTGGACTCTCAACCACTGCGCCAACAGGGAAGCCCTGCTCCACTATTTTTATTGGCATGGTGAGATAGAAGTGGCAAGGACCCTAGTAAGATGTATGTGTGCCCAAGCCTGGGAGATAAATCCTCCAAAATTTTAAGGGTTGTCACATCAGTAGACATTTTAGGTATCTAGTGGACTGAATGCCAAGACACTATGTTCAAGTTAATGTATAAGAGTTTGTACATCACACTCCTTAACTCTTAGAAAGAAAGGCCCTGCCCTTGCTAGACTCCTCTTAGTTCTGAATATAGCACACATTAAACATGGGAATATGACTTCAGTCTATTTAGTCAGAGCTTGAGAAGTCTAGGTCAGAGTAGCAGTAAATCCACCGTAAATTGGAGTCTGAACTTTCAGGAATAAAGTTGAGCAGATCCAGATGGTGTTGCATGTGGACCTGTGGGATTTTAAACTATGAGGTAACTGAGCGATGACCTGGAGAGGCCAATGCCACTGGAAGAGGATTTATTAGGTGCATTTCTCAAGAGAAGGGGTCATGTCACATCATGCAGGAGCACAGGGAGAAAGCACCAGGTTTTGATCGGGAGGCAGAGGCAGGAGCATGGGGAAAGCCTAGGCTATAACCTTTATTTTGGGTCCAGGGGGAAAGGCAAAGCAAGACAGAGTGATCAGTTAGGATTGCCCAGTTTGATTACTTCCAGCAGGCTTGGGGTTATAGGCGTGGTCTCTAGTTGTCCATATCTGACTTTAAGGGATTTAGGGCAGGAGACATATTGGCTTGGCACACGTAGAGTTACTCAAGATTCGCTGGTTTGTATAAGAAAAGAGTGTTTGTGGGCATGTTGTTATTATCTTTGGAAATTAGCTAGCCCTGCGAGGGGCAGTCTCTCTTTAGGTCAATCCCCAAATGTCAAGACATTGTAAAATACAGAATATAAAAAACATGATTCACACGGAAGTATAAGTAACCTGCACAAGCAGGTAGCTTAGACCATACGTCACCTACCTCAGATGCACTGACACCACTCACTCACCTCACACAGGTGGGCTTATATGTCTGATTCATGGATGAATTGGCTACATATATGATTTCAGCCAAAAAAACACTGCTGAAGATTACTGTTCCAATCAGGGTTGGCCCTGAGAGATGGTAGTGAGGGCATGAATGTTCTCTCCACATAAAGAGATCTTAGCAATATACTAGGTCCAAGGTCAGCAAACGTTTTCTTAAAGAGATGGATAAAAAATATTTTGGTATGTGGGCCATTTGGCCTCTTCCATAACTACTCAGCTGTAGCCTTGTAATATGGAAGCGGCTACAGACAAGATGTAAACAAATGGGTTCAACTGTCTTCCAGTGAAATTTCATTTACAAAAATAGGTGGTTAGACCATTGGCCATAGTCTGCTGACACTGGCACTAAGTCATCAACTTGGTATGGAGAGAAAATTGGCCTTAGATAAGAATATACACAGATTCTAGGACAATGGCAAATGTCTTGGCTTGTGGAAAGGAGCATGGAAGCAGCAAGACTGGAATTCCAGACAGAGGTATAAAGTTCTTTGATCCTATGGGCATAAAGTGTGTGGATTTTTGAAACATATCAATGCCCAGAAAAGATCATCATTCTAGAGAAGTCACAAAACAACAAGGTGAATAAGATATCTTGTACAGTGCAGGTGAATCATCGTCTGTCTTTGCTCACCCTGAGGACAGAAGCAAGAAAAGTGATTCATCACGGACTAGGAAGAAAGCTGTGTTGGTCGTAATAGAGAGAATGAATGGGTCCAGTGCTACCTATTAGCAGCAGAGAGGGATGCTGAGCCTTCAGGATGCTTCTAACTCTTCAAAAGACCAGCAAGCTGTTTGGTGGTGCTAAATGAGTTACATCCTTCTCCTTCGAATACCTAATGCTCTGACTGTTGCCTGGTCAACTTGGGCTCTTCATGCTGTGGGACCAGTGGGCAAAGGAAAGAGTTATTATGCTGGAACAGCAGTGACCCTTTTTACCATGAAGAGAGAGAGTTTGATAGAGACAGAGTTTGGATCAAGCATTCAGGAAAAAAACTCTGAGTCACTCCACTGCACCGGCAACCTTGCCAGCAGAAACCGTAGTCCAGGGTGATGGGAATATAGAATGAGTGACAGAGGGTGGACAGGTTGAAAATCATTTACAGCCCAGCCTCAGTATTCCCTGGTTCAATCAACTGTTGGTTGAACCAGTGATTGGTGGAATTCATGGATGCAGAACCCGCAGATATGGAGGGTTAACTGTAAAGGACTTGAGCATCCGTGGATTTTGGTATCCACAGAGAGTTCTGGAATCAATGCTCTGTGGATGTCAAGGGGATCTATATAGCTTTGAAAGCAAATGCACAATCGGGAACTATAGCTGGTCCCACAGAAACTCCTGTCATAGAACATTTTTTGTTAAGTACTTGTGACTGACTACCATTCAAAAATAAGTGACCTGACAGGATGGACTTGCAAGTGGTTAAAAATAGGTGATGCTTCAGTGCATTGCTCTTTTTCCCTGAGCACAGCATCTCTACATGCTGAAGGCTGTCAAGTCTGCTCCTTGGGGCATTTTCTCTGGCTGTGGGGGCATGCTTGGTCTTTGCACAGAACAGGTGTGCCAAAGCATTAATTATGACAGTCACAGGCCTGGACCAATGAGGAGAAGAGTGTTGATGTATAACCACCAGAGCTTCCTCAAGTCACCCCCAGTGGACTCAGGTCCAATGCCCACAGTAGTGACTGACTTGATCACACACCAAACTCTTCTTGACTTGCTTCTATTCTGTGTCTCAAGCTCCACTTCTTTACTGGAATTTCCTGAGATTATTTCCCAAATAAACTACTACAATTAAAATCCCTTTTCAGAGTCTGTTTCTGGAGGAGCTCACACTAAGACAATGATCGGTTGAGTCTGGAGAAACTACGTTTGGGCTTGCATTTTGAGGGAACTATTGCACTTAAAGATACAAAATTACAGAAGGTTATAATTGGATGAGATTCTAAAACTCTTTAAATCTGCAATTCTAAAAAAATGGATGCAATATAATGTCTTCCCTTCACAATGTATAGGTAAAGCAAGCTACACTCCATATAAGTTAGTGGCTAAGCCTAAACTTTTCTTCTAATTTTTAGTTTTGATTAGCCTGCCCATCTAACTCTCACTTTTAACTCACTGAGGCCTCTAAGAGCAACAACCAAATACCTAAAGAAGCCACAATTATTCCCAACAAGATAGAAAATTATTCCCAACAAAACAGAAAATAGATAACTAAAGTTCCCATAATTTTGATGAATTATATATTATAAGAAATTATTCAGAGATTGTTGGAACATGAAATTCTGTTCATTAGTGTGTATAAATACATTCATTATAACAGGCTATGATGTATTTACCAGTAAGGGTAATAGCAGAAACAAAAATCTTACCTCTCTACTAAACAATGCTTCCTGATCTCAGATGTTTTGCAGTCATCTCTTTTCAAATGACTACCTATTTCATTTGTTTTCTTTTAAGGCTCTCATTTTCCCCCAACAGTAGTATATAGTCTTTACAAAGAGTATTTAAATACAGAAATATAAGCATAAAGTGGGTACTTTGTTCCCTCTCTTTCTAAGCTTTTGCTCCTTTTTTTCTTGAGGTAGCCACTGTTTCCAGTTCTTGAATATTTTTCTTGATATTTTTCTGCAGGTGTACACACACAAATGCTTTGACACACCTGCACAGACACACATTCAGACGAAGCACACATGAATGTACACATTTATATGTTGACATAAATGAGATCATATTACCCATAGCACTTAGCAACTTGCATTATTGATGTAATGGATCTTAGAGATGATTTATATCAATGTGTCAAGAGCCACCTGTTTTTTATTTATTATTTTCATTGCATTATATCATATGGTTGTAGTACTACAATTTTTAACTATTTATATATTGATGGATTTTAAGTTTCTTCTGATTTATTTCCTATTACAAACAGTAACATTGTAATCAATAGTCTTGTACGCTTATCTTGCAATATTTCAAAGGACAGATTTTTAGAAGTGGAATTTTGGAATTTAATGGTTTAGCCACTTTAAATTACACAGATAATGAGAAATTGCTTTCCTAAAATTTATTGTAACATTCTATAAATACCACTAATATTATTTTTGACAATTCCTATTTCCCCTAACACTATTACAAATATATTACTTGTTCTATTATATTAAACAAAAATGGCATCACTAGTAATGTTGATCATCTTTTTAATATACTTACTGGTTATTTGTGTTTCTTCTTCCATGAATTGTGTATTAAATTATTTTGCTCTTTTCCTACTGTATTATGTTATATTTAAATTTGTGACTCATAGAAGCATTCGTGTATTACAGATATTAATTTTGGTTTAAATATTGAATGTTTTCCTAGCCTTTCTTTTTTTTTTTTTTTGTGGTACGTGGGCCTCTCACTGTTGTGGCCTCTCCTGTTGTGGAGCACAGGCTCCGGACGCTCAGGCTCAGCGGCCATGGCTCACGGGCCCAGCCGCTCCGCCGCATGTGGGATCTTCCTGGACTGGGGCACGAACCCGTGTCCCCTGCATCGGCAGGTGGACTCTCAACCACTGCACCACCAGGGAAGCCCCCTAGCCTTTCTTTTAAATACTTTGTCAATATTTTCTTTTCTGATAGAGTGTCCTATTTTCACATATTCAAATCACTCACAATCAAAATCAAATCACAAATATTTGGAATATTAACTTATTAACTGAATTTAGATTTTGTGAAGTTTCTTTTATGATAATTACATAAATTTTGGCAGGCAAACAGCATTTCAATTTATACTTGCTTTCTTAAGTTATTTCAAAACTTTCATTCAGTCAGTTCACACATACCATATTTCAGGCATTGACGATATAGCTATGAGCAACAAATTGACAGTTCATTCTTTTCTGTGGAAGATATTTTAACACTTAAAAGTCATATATAAAAAGTAATATCAAAAAAAAAAGTAATATCACCATCCGAAAGTAGTCATTTCTCTTATATCTCTGATTCCTATTAATAACACTTCTAATATTTTCAATTATTTAGATCAATAACCATGGAGCCATGAATTCCCCTTCTACCTTTTCCTTTCCCCCATCATGAAATAAATACTCTGTCAATACTTGCTTGGCCTGCATGTACAAGTCTTCCCTTCTCTTTCCTCACCTGCATTTTTATACCATCATGTTGATTCATGACTCAGGCTGCCTTTATTTCCCTTAACTGCCCCATTCTGTATGTTCACTGCTGTCAAACAGAAAATCCTAAACCACAGCTTTGGTCATATCACATCTCAAATCAAGTCCCTCAAGTCTTTTCTTCAAACTTTCAAGAATACAAGCTTGGCCTGGCATTCAAGGTGGGGGGCGGGGAATGCTCTGAAAAACCAGTGGTAAATGTGATTTGCTTCTGAAAATTAATATAATCCTTATTTTTAAAAGTACAGGATGCGTGTATTAGAAAGAAGTGTGGCAACAGCTGAAAATGGATAAAAGGAAAGTAGGTGGAACAGGGCAATTGTTAATAGAATGAAAGCTCCATGAAAATGGATTGTGTGTATGCTTTGTTTTTTGTTCTTTTTGGTTTATTTTGTCACTTCCATATCCACAGTTCCTAGAGCAGTACCTTGTGGATAGTGTGCCCTCGGTAAATATTTTTTTAATGAATGTCAAAGGCAGAGAAACAGACGTTGATATAGATTATTTGTTTGAGGGTTACCTACCTATTTGAGCAGTGGTGCTATTGATCAAGATGGTCAAGATAAACCATTTATGTAACAATAATTTGGTAATAGTTCGTCAATGCTTACCAGATACCAGGTATTGCTTAATGCTTTACATTCCTTATATTATTTAATCCCCAAACATCCATATGATATAACTGTGTTATGTCTATTCATTTTAAAGATAAAGGGACTGAGGCTTAAAGGGGTTAATTAATACATCAGATGCCAAAACTAAATGTATGATAGAAACAGAATTTGAACTTACAGAGACTTACATAGACTTTATTACATAGACCAGGATCTAAGATATATTTGAGTTACAAAATAAATAAAGAAAATTATCATAAGAAGTAGAAAACCTAAATACATAAAGATGCATGTACTATAAGTTTTTAAAATGTTAAAAAGTTAAAATAAAAAATCCATTCTTGATTATCTTATGGTGAATTCTTTCAGATTTTTAGTGTTGACACATTCTAATGCTACAAACGTGTTTCTAGAAAAGAGAATATTTTGGAAAGTTTTTTATTTAATTTTGCAATATTAATTATTTTTCCAAAATAGAAAAACCACAGAATAAGCACACATATGTATAGATGTAATAATCTTACATAAATTGTCATACATATAATCCAATAGTATGTTAAACTTATAATTTATTTTGCCAAAACAGAGTTTCAGGTTAACTTCATATTAGGAAATCTGTTTCTATAATTAGTTCATTAAGCAGAAGGAAAAAAAAATGTATGTCATAATTTAGAGAATAAGCAGTCCCTTAAAAAAGTGCAACAACTATTTCTGGTAAAAGCTGAAAACAGGTGTCATAAGAATATGTTCTTCACATAATAAGGAATGTCTGTCTTGAACCAACAGTTCATCTCATAATTGAAGGCATAAAAACAAAGGAGTTCCCATCACATTTAGGAATCTGTCAAGAAGTGTGATTATTCCAATATTACTTAGTATTATTCTGGAAGCTGCAGTTAAGGGATAGTAAGAAAAGACTAAGAAAACTAGTTTTATTTTTGTTTGGTATATTTATTGTGCTAGTGTTTGGAGTGGGAGAGAGTTCATTTAAAACACAGTCCATATGGGAAACTTATTTTACATCTGATTCTTCAATTTATTTTGAAGAAATCTGTGGTCAAACAAAGGGTCTCATGCAAGAAAGGTGAAGAAAAACTTTCTAGCTTTGTGAAAACACCACCTCGCTGTGGATGTTCTGATCAGTAGGCCCCTTTACTAAGACCTGGGAATTCCCACCCCAAGATGTAGACTCATCACCATTTATGTCTTGGAGGGTGGCCAGTGTCTTTTTGTCCAGATCTTTCCAGATTCCACCTCTTCTAATGGCCTCTGGTAAAAGCGAGACCCAGGTTTTGACATGGCAATATTCTCAAGCCATTAACAAATGGAAGTAAACCATGTGGCAGGAATTTGAAACATGTTCTATCCATCCCATTTCAGACTTATGCAAAACCTGTACTTGCTTCTACTTCCTTCACTGTCACAAAGACGAAGTAAAAGAAAGGAAGGAGGTATGTGGGAATCCTGGCGTTTAACTCTCATTTTGGTATTCCAGGGTTTGGGGGACCTTGGAGAATTAGCTTGAGATTCAGGCATCTCTGCACATCTCAGACTTTTCTACAATAGTATGGTATTCTAAATCTTTGGATCCTTCCACCTTTCCACCTCCATAAAACAAAAAATCTAAAATCTAAAGTGTCATCTTTAAATACTGAGATGCCAATCATAGGAGAAGTGATTCTAAAAGTAACAAATACAGATATGCAAGCATATATGCTGAAGTATTAAGTTGGGGTAAAAATGGCAAATTTAGAACATTTTAGACTCTGAATTCAGGTATCCAAAACTATACCATCTTTTGAATGAACATTTTGTTTCCTGTGAAAGCAACACGTAAAGAAACAGCCCTACATTGATACCACCCACATCTATCTACAAACTGAACCTCCAAATCTCTCTAAGATACTATTAGAAACAAGTATAGGAATGTGGGCAATTGAAAAATTAGAAACAAAAACAAAAAATGATTTCCAGTGAATTATTTTTATAAAATTAGTGTACAGCTAGGCATAAAAATACGCATTCAGACTACATGTTCTGGCTAAGACAAGTTAAGTTGTGGAAAAACAATTACTTGTTGAAAAAAATTATGAAATTGGGATGAAATACCAAAAAAAATCTATTTGAAGGCATAGAGGAACTATCATGTGAGCCAGAACTTGAGGAGTCAAGCTTTTATCTTTATATGGAGCAGAAGATATTTCTATACTGAAGAGCACAATCTTTTAAACTGTTTCCGAAGCAGTCCAAGGCAAGAGACAGAGAACCTACGGAGAAAGCAAAGACTAAGGTGACTGAGGAGATTACTGGGGCTTTTGGCAGTCTCACAGTGCTCTGGAGAGGAAAACTGGAGATCAGGAGCCTGGTATAAATCTCAGGAGTAAGGAAGAAAAAGAAATAAGATAATCCCTAAAATCTAATAGGTTTCTGAAAAAATAAGCCACAGAACAGACACTGCTTAAATTAAGGTATTGATGACTAGAAGGGAGAGAAGTATCTGAAGCACCAGACTGGATCCGGAGAAAACATTTAATGTGCAACAATCCCATATTGAATAAATACAGATTAACATACCTTTTAAATATGCATTGCTTACATGCTCTGGCCATTTTATATGTCCATCTCTTTGTTCTTAGACTTCACTATTTATAAGTAAAAGGTTTTAGTTTTCCTCATGTGTAGTGCCTGAACATGAGCCTTAACTGATTTTGTGTGACGTCCTTGTTTTTCTCACGTGTGCTCTGTGTGATGCCAACTTCCTCTTCTTTGGTCAACGGTACCAACTCTCTGCCTCCTTCTCTCCTCCATCACCTGCCTATGTTTTTGCTCTCTTTGTGAGCTGGGCTTTCAGTGGGTTGATAAACCCTGTGAGATGTGATGAGCAGGAGGCACTTTAAACCCCTTTAGCTGGACAAGTCCCTTGTGTATTCCATGCTGAACCAAAAATAGATCTCCCCACTTCTGGTTACTTCCTGAGTCAAACATCAAACACTGCCCTAGTGGTTAAGATCAAAACCATCTAACCACTCTCTGCTTTCCTTCAGAAGTGGGAAAGAAGCAGTGAAGAAAGCAAGGCAGTAAAAAGGGGGAGTCATAATAAAAAATGAAGAAAAGGGCATGAGAATCCTATCTCATGGAGGCCAGTCGATTGTGAATTTCATCCTATTTCTAATAGACACATATACATCAGCAAGATACTTAGAAAAAACAACTTATTAAAAGATGAAGCCTAACATTGGTGTTGGCATGTTTGCCTTCGAAAAGGTAAAATTGGTCTTATGTTGTACTACAGTAGATGCTCACCTTTTAGTTGTATTTAAGTCATCCATGATCACACCATAGGGAGGTTGTGATTTTATTTCTTTCTTCCTAATTCCAGAAAACTATTTTCAAACAGCTATATGTGCCACTGCTGGGTTTTTACAATTGTATTTGTCATGTATTTCAGTACATTTTGTAGAGATCATCAACACTCTACCCATTTTTTGACATAGCACACTCTTCTCAACCCAATATGGTACTTACAATTTCTCACATTGCTGAATGGAGCTTGGTGAGGATCAATGCTGTCCTTTCAAGGCCAGCATATTGTCTGGGACATAGAAAGCATCCAGAAAATAGTATTGATTCCTTTAATTATGTTTTCTTTATTTACTAATCCTTATGTACTTACTCAAAGTTTTAAGTTTGGGCCAAAATCCTGGCCAAATTTCATTTGGATTCTTTTAAAAGAAGAAATGAAATGCAATTTTATGACAGAGGGATTTCAGCAGGAGGTTGGGTGCATAGCTATTGCCCTTTGACCTTTACTAAATTATATTCAAGAGCAATCAAAAAATACTTACACTAAATTCAGCCTTCTCCTGATATGTTCTAGCCTTTTGCTTTGTGAGGGCTTTTGCTGTGTTTCCCAAAAGTCTGAGCAGTTCTCAACTCCCAGTTGTGGAAAGAAACAAGGCAGAAGATTTTTCTTTCAAACTGGAGAAAATGCTTCAAAGGGAAGAGTTTAGCTCAACCCATTTTATAACCTATCTTTGGGCAGAAATAGTTGGCTTTGTTAAATTCTACTCAAAACTACATAAATCATTTGTGGTATTGATACATTGAGAGGCGGGGTTCCTGTTCACCCTTGTAGCTTCAGGAAATACTGAGCAAACGCACATTGAGGCAAGTTTATGTTTTCCTTTTTGCAGGAACTCTGCAAGCATTGCATGTTTCATGTATTGAAGAATTTCATAAAGATTCATGAAGAAATTCATTTTCCAAAGAGTGGAACGATACATCTGAGTACCACTTTCTTAATAAACATAGTTTGTCTTTTTCAACTTTTTTTTTTTTTTGTGAGTAAAGAAAAGAACATTGATTATAGAGTGAGTATCAGGAGACCTGTACAGGGTGAAATAACCAAGGGTCTTCCAGAACAGTTTGTCAGTGAACCAATTTTGAACTAAGTGAATCTGTCATAATTACTGTAGATAAAATGGTGAATAAGACAGTTGCCACCACCAACATGGAATTTGTAGTTAAGTGCAGACAGCTGAATATTAACATGTTTGCTTTGCAAATGACTACAAGGGCACAATGCATTGACGAAGGTTGTTAGTGGAACTTGTCTGGGGTTTCAGGGAAATGTAGAAATGAAAGTACCTTTATGGAAGTTGATGAATGTTTCGTAGCCCTGTCTAGGTTCTTGTTACCTGATGAACTACCGTTCATCCCTCACAATACAGCTTTCACGAAGTCTTGGTAGCATTCCAACCTCCATGCTCTCCTGCATAGACACTGCTGATTGCATATGCTTATTGTGTGAATTGACAGCACTGGGTTGTCATGAGAGATCATTTTCCATGTGTAACTCTGCTAGATTGCAAGCTCTCTAAGGACAGGCAGTGTCTGAGTTGTCCAGCACAGAGCCTCCCAGAGAAAACAGAAGACACCCTCAAAACCTATGTATTGAACTGAATGGTAACAGTGTGACCAGAACAGAGGAATGAAGCTTGTTAGCTTCCTATTTTTCTAATCTCCAAGGCTGTTGTATATTAGTATGTCAATGGAAACGATATTTAATGAGTGTCAAAGGGCAAATCAAGATGTTAGATGGAAGCAGAGAGGAAATATTAAATATTAGGAGGTATGGTCTCATAACAGAGATACAAATAGCTTACTTGGATAGGAAACATTTTTATACTATGCTTGGTCTCCTATGCTTCTCATGTGCCTGTTTTCATTAGCAGTGGTCTCAGGTGTTTTCTTCAAACTCATCTTTTTTCTCGACTCTCTTTTCCCTGAGCTTTTGAAGTATTAGCCTGCTCTTCTGATGGGCATCAGCATTACCAGCCTTATCAAGCATGGCATGTCCTCCTAGTCTCTGATAGTCCTCACAGATGGTGTTTCTCAACATGAACTACTTTGTCAAACATGACATTTACTTACAAGGTTTCTGAGGGGTGGATTAGAGGCTGCCTCATAATTTTGATTGCTACAGGTCATTTTTTTTTATAATTCCCATTGACAACTTATTAGTTATACCACCTTTCTTCTCTGGAGGTCCACTGTAAAGGAGTTTAAAATTTACGTTTCACAGATTAGTTGAAATAAACCACTTCTGCTTCTATTTCAAGCTTCATTACCATCTAGAGGGGATCTTTTTGACAATTCCTAAAAATCAAGCAAAAGAACCACTTCTTTCTTAGCATCTGTGTGTGTGTGTCTATACGTGTGTGTGTGCTTGCATATATGTCTAATTAAATACTTCAAGTATTTAGTTTTCAACATGTGTGATTGGTATATTGAGCACAGAAGTGTTCAGTTATGGGAATTGAAAAGTTAGAAAAATACAGAACACATAAAGCTGTGTGTGTGCTTGTGTGTCTGTGTCTTAACAAAACTGAGAAAAATAGAAAAAAACAATTTTGTCTGCATTTTGCTAACTCTAAAGTTATTTGGAAATATCAATTTTAAGGACTGCTTTAATTTTTAAATAGGTGTGTAGTGCCAGGTGGAGAGCGCTTCTGTCAATGTTAAAGAATTTTCAGCTGGACTCTAGGTGTAGGGCTTTCTTTTCTGCACTAAATTCTGACATCAAATGGGAGAGGTTCTTCTGGGTTATGGTTTTAGTTTTGTCTATTTTCTTTTCATTTCTCACTGGGGAGCAAATAGATCCTGGCCCCTGGCTTGTTAATTCCTTCTCCTTCCAGTTTCAGCCTTACAAACTTCCTCTCACTATCTTCTGAAAAGGCACGAAACACTGTCTTCTATGCTTTCCCTGGGCCCCTGAAAAGTGAGCTGAGTCACTGTTCTTGAGGTGTTAAGATCCCATCATGTCACACATGGCTACATTAGCATTTTAGAAAATAGTATTTGGGGAGAAAAAGTAATTTCAAGGATAGAAAAGAAATAAAAGACTTCCTGGACAACCAATGATCCTTTATACATTGGCGATTAAGATTCAATATGTACTTTGATTGTCCTTGTAAATCTAAAGAGAAAGATAACATGTGCCTAGCAAAATGGGACATGGGCTATCAAGAGTTCAAAATATTATGAAATAAACTCATAAAACATCTAATGCACTAAGTTCATTAGCCCTTGCCAAAACCAGAGCACATTTGTTCATAAAAAGAAAAGTGTAAGAAACAAATTGCAAGTGTATTAATAATTTAAACTCAGGCCACGCAAAAAGAAAATGTAATAGCAGTGTTAGAAATTAAATTAGTCAGTTAATTGCGATTTCAAACACTCACATTAACTATGGTGTGAGAAGTTAGGCATTTCCTAGACTTCATTGCAAATGGACTTTATATGATTAGTCAGAATGGGCTAATTCCAGAGCTGGATGTTAACTGTTTTAATCATTTACATTTTGCACTGTATTCTTAATTTTCATCTTTATTCTTCTCACAGTCAAAAATCTAGAGTGTGTCTATTTGTGAAAAAATATCTAAAAGATTATTTCCTTCACTCTCTTTGGTTCTTCTATATTTGTCCTGGCAGCCTGCTGAGGTAGAAATAAACTTTGCATTTCAAGTTTAATTATCTGAGTTCTATAGTGCCATCGTATACAGAAGATTACTCATTTGTTTCCTGTGCCTCAGTATCATCATTTTGCTAGTGATCTCACATCCACTGAGATCTCATTGTCTCAGTCACTCACTATTGAGGATCAGATATACACACTACTATATATAAAATAGATAACCAACAAGGACCTACTGTAGAGCACAGGGAACTATATTCAATATCCTGTAACAAACCATAAGGGAAAAGAATCTGAAAAAGAATGAATACATGTACATGTATAACTGAATCACTTTGCTGTATACCTGAAACTAACACAGCATTACAAATCAACTATACTTCAATAAAAAAATTAAAATAAATTAAAAACAAATTTTAAAAAAAGAGAATCAGCCTGAACTCTTAGGTTCTTAGACCTCCACAAAGAGTGAACTTTAACACCTTCAGGAAATGAAATGAAGGAGGGATGGTTAACGCATTGACTGAATTAACTGATCATTTGTTCAGTCAGGAAATACTTTTTGTCTTGATATTTTTACATTATTTTTTTTTATTTCCATGATGATGGAGATTATCCTACTATAATTACAATCCTTTACTTTTGGAATAGTCTTTTAACTTTCAATTTCCCTGAATTATATTCTCTCCTATATAAAAATCAAAACTACATACTTTCATCAGATTAATCTTGCTATACACTTCATTTTGATTATCAGTTTTCTAAAAAAAAAAAAAACTTTGATTAGCTCCATATTGCCTATTAAATAAATTTGGGGTCAATAGCTTGTCAGTGAGTCTTCTCCAAGGCCAGGCCCCAACTTATCCTTTTAGCCTTGTTTCCAAATACTCTCCCTTGGCAATATATTTCTTCAAAGTAATTTAGTAGACTTCCTAGCTACAGAATTCCATTTGAGGTTGCATGATTAGCTACAAGGTGATCTATACAGAAGAAATAAATAGAAAAAGTGTAATCTATCCTCAAAGAGAATGCCTAAAATCTAAAGACCAAATCCTCAGGAAAGAAATTTGATTCCTATCTCTGATGAATATATTAAGAGTTGAAGGAAATTGTACCAAAGATGATGTTAGGAATTTAGCTTCTAAACTCCTGCTGTGAATGAATACAAGAACAGTGATTAAGCTAGTCATATTTAGAGGAAACTATAGCCAAGAGGAATTCAGATCCTTAAGATTTGAGAGCTGATAGGTGATCATCTTTAAGTTAGGCCCATTATTTATTCATTCTTGCATCACCCAGTTTCTGATACATAATACTCATTAAATATAGATTAAATGAATAAACAAATGACTTAATGTATCATAATGTGCATGTTCTTGACCATTGCCTGAAGTATTAGGTTGGATTCTCTTGGGCAACCAAGATATCCAGGAGCCACAAATGAATGATTATTTGGGAAATAATCATAAGGCTGGTAACTCTGGGCAGTATAGCCAGGAGATGCTACTGCCTAAGGCCTGTAAGGAAGTGCCTGAAAGTTAGATAATCCTATGTTTTTAATGTAATCTAAAGGCAAATATAAGTCACCAGAAAGAGGAAGGATTATCAATAAGATGTAAATGTATAGATGATGGACATGTGGTTGCCATTGGGGAGGGGTGGTGGAGGAGGGATGGATCAGGAGTTTGGGATTAGCAGATGCAAACTATTATATAGAGAATGAATAAACGTCAAGGTCCTACTGTAGAACACAGGGAACTTTATTCAATTTCCTGTGATAAACCATCATGGAAAAGAATATGAAAAATAATATATATATACAGCTGAATCACTGTGCTATACAGCAGAAATTAACACAACATTGTAAATCAACTATACTTCAATAAAAAATAAAAATGTAATGTAAATGTAATAAAGAACTTTAATAAGCAATCTTTGATCATGTGTGTCCAGCACCAGGCAGGACAGAGAAACAATGAAAACAAGATGATTTACTAAGTCAATAATCACAGACTTTTTCTGAATCTATTGAGATGATTGTATGGTCTTTATTCCTTAATTTGTTAATGTGGTGCATCACATTGATTAATTTGCATATATTGAAGAATCCTTGTGTCCCTGGGATAAACCCCATTTCATCATGGCGTATGATCCTTTTAATGTGCTGTTGGATTCTGTTTGCTAGTATTTTGTTCAGGATTTTTGCATCTATTTTCATCAGAGTTATTGGTCTATAATTTTCTTTTTTGGGGATATCTTTTTCTGGTTTTGGTATCAGGATGATAGTTGACTGGTGGGAAGCAGCCGCACAGCACAGGGAGATCAGCTTGGTGCTCTGCGATGACCTAGAGGGGTGGGATAGGGAGGATGGGAGGGAGGCTCAAGAGAGAGGGGATATGGGGACATGTGTATGCATATGGCTGATTCGCTTTGTTGTGTGACAGAAACTAACACGGTATTGTGAAGCAATTATACTACAATAAAGATCTATTAAAAAAAATCACAGCCTTGTTCACATATCTTTCAAGACTACCTTTTTCCGCTTAGATTTCAGGCACAACGAGCAAATGTCTCATGACTAAAATGCTCATGAGAAAATTGCTACAGAAAGAGAATGCCCTGCAGAAAGGGCATACACACAAAATATCTTGGTTGGAAAAGCAACTTCTCCACCATTATAAATAGAACATGTGTAGTCTATTAGAAACAGTTTTATTTATCTGGGTCTACTCATAAAATCTATGTTTTGTTTTGTTTTTTTCTGTGTTTAATTCTGGATCTGCAAGTTTGATTTGAAGACACAGGACAGATGTTGGAAAGTCACCTGGTTATTCGGTTCACTGAGGTCTCTTGGCAACCTCATGTGCCGGCCTAGCCTTCCCCTTTGCCTCCCTCCACCTCACAGCTCATACTGCGGCTCTCAGGGGTAAATCCCTCCATTTTTCCATCATCTCTTCCTTGTTTCGTGCAACATTAAAGACAATCACTGCTACAAGGACCTCCTGTACAACACAGGGAATTCTGCTCGGTATTATGTAGCAACCTAAATGCGAAAAGAATTTGAAAAAGAATAGATACATGTATATGTAGATCTGAATCACTTTGCTGTACACCTGAAACTAACACAACATCTTTAATCAACTATACTTATTGAAGTATAAAAGTAAGTATAAAATAAAAAGCTAAAAAAAGTGTGAAGAGGCTTCTTTCTAGGGTGAGTAAGGAGCAGTGAGAAGAAAACAGACCTCTGTGCACTTCACCAGGGCTCTGTTACCAAAGGGACCTAAGGGGCCTGGGTTAAAATAACAGACATTCTTCTTCTGTTACAATTGTCTTGGTTTGCATCTTATGATTTATCATATTTGAGGTAGTTTTTTGCATCGTTCCCCTCTAAAGGGTTTGTTCCACTTTAATGCTGGGCCAGGACATATTCCTACTGCATTTATATGTTTTATCTCATCATAGATGGTCATCAAGTAACTGTGGCCCCATAGAAAAGAGCTGGGGCTACTTCCAAGCACGGGCAAATCTACCTGTCAAAGCTATAGCTGCCGGGACTGGTGGTCTGATACCTCAGACAGCAGCACCCATCACTGAATGCATTAAGCTGAGTCTTAAGCAGGGCTACTTGCTGGATTTTGTAACTTGAGGAAATCACTATTGAACATGTGCTTGGGTCATTTAGGTTTTATGTAGACTTAAGCTGCCATATGAGGGAGTATTTTGCCTGGATCGGTAATGAGCTAGTTACTAAGTTTCATGTCACTTTACTTTTGTGTTCTTTATGGTCTTTCTGTCCTGAGCTATGTATGGAGCCAGGTGAATCCTTTGTTCACTCTATTCTAATTATAACTAATACTGGAAAATGCAAATGGAAGACGGGGAGGGGCAGGAGTGGAGGGAGGGGTCTTATTGCTGGTGGCTGTGGAAACAGAAAAGAGGGATTTGATCATGCATGAATGACCAGGATCAGGGACGGTACAGCTCCATAAAAAAATGTCATGGGTCAGTATAGCTGGGGAAATCTGTACATTTAATGCAATTTTAATCAAAATCTTGTCAGGCTTTTTTGTAGCTATGAAAAATCTGATTTTAAAATTTATGTGGCAAGGTACAATTTACATTGAAAAGTTACAAAGTTGCAGGACTCATACTACCTTGTTTAAAATCTTATTATAAAGATGTAATAATCAAGATGGCATGGAATTAGTGAAAGAATGGACACAAAGATCAATGGAACAGAATAGAGTTCAGAAATGTATGTCCACATTAATATAGTCTATATTTTTGGCAAAGGTGCACAAACAATTCAAAGAAAAAACAAGAGTCTTTTCAACAATAGTAGTGGAGAAATTAGACATCTATTTGGGAAAAAAAGAACTTCAGCCTATTCCTCATGTCTTATATAAAATAACTCAAAATGGATCATACATATACAGATAAACTGTCAAACTATGAAACTTCTGGAAAAAGAAATGATAAAATATCTGTGATTTGGATTAAGCAGGGAATTCCTCTATAAAACTCTGAAGGATGATCCATCGAACTTTTAAAAATAATAAATAGGACATTTCCAAATTTTAAATCTTTTGCTATCTAAACAACTGTATTCAGAGAATAAAAAAGACAAGCTACAGACTGGAAAAAATATTTGCAAATCATAATTGACAATGCACTTATATGCAGAATATATAAAGAACTTCTAAGAACTCAGCAATAGAAACAAATTCAATTAGAAAACAGGCACAAATTTCAATAGACACTCTGCCAAAGAATATATATGCCTGATGAACACATGAAAAGATGTTCAACGTTATTCATCAAATGCAAATTAAAACCACAATGAGATTGCACTAGACTTTACACAACACACATAACATCGACCTGATATTACACAGTGTTGAAGAGGATGAAGGACAACTGGGGTCCTCCTACATTGCTGGGGAGACTGCAAAACGAGGGCACCACTTTGGTAAACAATTTGGTGGTTTTGTGTAAAGTCAAACATACAGTGACCATAAGACCCAGCAACCCCCATCTAAGTATTCACCAAAGATAAATGAAAACGGATATCCATACAACTTTTATATGACATTCTGGAAAAGATGAAATTATGGGAACAGAAGACAGACCAGTGGTTGTCAGAATTTAAGGCTGGAGAGCATCTGACCAAAGGGGCAGCATGAGGAAATTATTTGGGGTGAGGAACACATCTATATCTTGCATGGGGTGGTGGATAAGTGATGCTATGCATTTATCAAAACCTGTAGAGCTGAGGCTTCCCTGGTAGCACAGTGGTTAAGAATCCGCCTGCCAATGCAGGGGACATGGGTTCGAGCCCTGGTCTGGGAAGATCCCACATGCCACAGAGCAACTAAGCCCTTTGCACCACAACTACTGAGCCTGCGCTCTAAAACCCCCAAGCCACAACTACTGAGCCTATGTGCCACAACTACTGAAGCCCGCACTCCTAGAGCCTGTGCTCTGCAACAAGAGAAGCTACCACAATGAGAAGCCCGCGCACCACAACTAACAGTAGCCCCCGCTCACAGCAACTAGAGGAAGCCTGCAGGCAGCAACAAAGACCCAACGCAGCAAAAATAAATAATAAAATAAATAAATAAATTTATAATTGAAAAAACCTATAGGGCTTCCCTGGTGGCATGGTGGTTGAGAGTCCGCCTGCCGATGCAGGGGACATGGGTTCGTGCCCCAGTCCGGGAAGATCCCACATGCAGCGGAGCAGCTGGACCCATGAGCCATGGCCGCTGAGCCTGCGCGTCCGGAGCCTGTGCTCCGCAGTGGGAGAGGCCACAACAGTGAGAGGCCCGCGTACCACACACAAAAAAATCCTATAGAGCTGTCTACCATGAAGAGTTAATTTTATTCTATGTAAATGTATAAAACAAAACAACTAGGAAACATAGAATGAGTTGGTTTGGCAAAAGCAATGTCTCTTTTAGTTTGGTTTAACTCTGAATACTTATCATTACGATGACTGGATCAACAGATGGTCCTGCCAACAAAAGTGGTATGTATTTACAATTTATAGAAACACGGAGCTGATGGGAGCAAAGGAAAGGGCGAGAAAATGAGATTGATATGGATTGAGTGTTAATGAGATCTGGGCTCTTTTCTAGGCTCTTAACACCGGTGATTTTTCTTTATATTGACAAGTATCACTACACTCCTTTAACGGATGATGAAACTGAGGCTTGTCCAGATATCAAGAAAATTTTCTGAAGACACACTGCTTCTGTACACAGAATACATAGCACCAACCCAGGCCTATAATTTGGTGAGGGGGAGCATAAAAATGAAGGAATACATAAGAAGGTGTTGCACAAAATTCTGCTTAAAGTTTAACAATTGTCTCAGTTTTCCAGTGATAGGTCTAAATATTCTTGGGGACATAATGGAGAAACACCGGCTGGTTGATAATGCAAATACATGGGGTTAAAGATATTAAACCAGCTACACTCAAGGAGGATTTCACTTTCTAATGGGAAAGAGTGATCTGGTGGTATGCCGCAGGGCTCTGTGTTGTTCTATAATCTAAAACACAACTGGAGTGAAGGCAATTCATGCATGCTGATCAAATTCACATGTATTACAGAGGCAGATAAATGGTTTACCTTTTGGATGGAATATTCAAAATATCATGCCAGGCTAGAAATATGGGAACAAGTAAACACTTGAAATTCATCAGGGATCAACATAAATGTGTGCATTTTAGTTCAGAAAAATTAATTGTATAAAACAGAGAGTGTGTTGCCCACATTTTGTGAGAGTGAGACATAAAGGGTGTTTTTCTAGGTGCTTGTCGGTAGCTTTTAAATTTCACAAAATTAAGAAAAAAATAGAGGATGAAGAATTTTGATTTTAGAGCAAGTTTTGGGAACCCAACCTGACCCTTTTTGCTGGTCAGATTGTAATATGATCATATATGCATGCATGTGCTTGCTTGTTTGCATGTGTGTATTGACAGCTGTTGAGATCTGGCGAACAAGCTGCAGCATTCCTGATGGAAATGAGATTAGCAATGAGAGAGTAAACTTTGGTTTTCTTATCTGTTACATTGAATAATTAATTCAACTAATATTTGTTTAGGGTGTAACATGCATTCCAGATTCTGTTCCCAGGGCTAATGTTACAGCAGTGAATTTAAAAATATAGAATTTTTTTTAAATGAAGATATGTGCCATTTTGCAATATTGTCAGAACTGAAGGCATCTGGTTATTTATTATAGGCACTCAACCATAGCCAAGCATGATAGTTACTGACAGAGTGAACGAGTTAGCATAAATATACACATTATGTCCTGATGACTTTTAGAAACTTCATGCAAAGGTATTGATTTGCCAAGACAGAATTAAACCATCAGGCTGGTCTAGGCTGTAACTTCAAAGATCACTTTTGGGGCTTCCCTAGTGGTGCAGTGGTTAAGAGTCCGCCTGCCAATGCAGGGGACACGGGTTCGTGCCCCGGTCCGAGAAGATCCCACATGCCGCGGAGCGGCTGGGCCCGTGAGCCATGGCCGCTGAGCCTGCGCGTCTGGAGCCTGTGCTCCACAACAGGAGAGGCCACAGCAGTGAGAGGCCCGCGGACCGCAAAAAAAAAAATGGTATTCTTGTGGAAACAACCTAAACATTCATCAACTGAGGAACAGATAAGCAAAGTGTGGCCTATCTATACAATGGAACAATGAGAGGCCCGTGTACCGCAAAACAAAACACACACACACACACACACACACACACACACACACAAAGATCACTTTGGGCATTTTAGTGTTAACCTCATTAAAATGTCTCCCTCTAAACAGTGATTCATTTGAACTGCATTGCATGCCTGGCAAATTTGATATTTTAAAGCTGTTTGAAACTGACAGAATAAAAATAGTATACCAAGAAACGGGCCTGTTTGAATTGTCAGGCCTCTGTGGACGGCTGTATCTTATGGCGTGGGGAAGAATCTTGCCATTGGTAAGCAGCCCTGGGCACCAAAGCTGGGGGCTCCACAAAAGCTGGTAACCTGGGCAGCTGACAGCACAGCCAACACAGAAGCCTCACAGGGGCATAATTAGAATCTCTTCTGTCAGACTGAAAAATCATAAAAAAGAGGGGCCCCATGGATTATGTGCAAGTATTGGCTAGAATAGAATCACTTGCAAAAGTAAGAAGGAAAGATGACTTCAGCCCCTCTGGAAAGAATAAGAAGGACTTGTATAACCTACCTCCAATTACAAAGGGAGAAAAAGAACCATTTTTTATTGAAACCAACCATTTCTAGTTGGTTTACAATGTTACGTTAGTTTCAGGTATACAGCAAAGTGATTCAGTTATACAGATTTTAAGGAGGAAAAGGCAAATTGAAATTTTATTTGCATAACTTTCATGGAAGGGAAACAATGTAATGACCCTATGGCTTCTGTGCTTGGTCAATTTGCTCCTCTGGGCTGGTCTGCCAGCCAGGGATCAATCAAGGGATGTTTCTGGATGTTTACCTTTCATTAAGGTTTATTTTCAATGTGCTTAGGAACATATTAGTATATTTATCCTAGAATCAGAAAATCAGAGCATGAATTTTAGCTGGGAGAAAATAAGAATGAGTGATTGAGACAGATATTCTATAATAAATAACTGACCCCCTACAGCTTATTTGACACCCAGGTACTATTTTCACAAATCTAGGCTGGCAGCTTAAGCACATTCGAACCACATCTAGAAGAAATCTCTGGGTCACCATCACCAGTTATGAATGTTTAGGACGTGTCTTTCCATTGATCCGTCATTTACTGAGAATCTACCACCTGTCAGGCACTGCAAATCCCTACCTGTCGTGATTACATCACTGCTTCCTTCAAACTGTTCACTCGTTAATGGAAAAGAAAGAGACATCCACAGATAATGACAATGTACTATCATAAATTGTCAATTTTATGGCCAACTTTGTCTCAAACTGGGTAATTGCAGTGGCCTTCTCAGAGATTAAGTTTAGAACAGAACCTCCAAGAACACGTGTATTTTATCCAGGTGAATGTGGAAGAGGTGGAGGGGAAATAGGAAATTCTACATGAGAGAAGAAAGATAAGGATGGTCAGATGTTTCAGAGAATTTTACCTAAAAAATTTGGGAAATAAGTCTATAGTCCGATGACAGTACCAAATGACACTGAAAAGGTAGTAGGAATCGTAGCATAAATCCTTTGCTAAGGAATTTTATCCTAAAGGCAAGAGCAGAGTCCAATGAACCAGGATGTTCCTTTTCTCCAGGGTGTGGTCGGATCAAGGTCATCTGGGGATTTTTGGTTGAATTACAGAGAGACCTGTAGTGGAGAGCTGGCTGCTGAACCATTGAAAACACTCAGCAGGGAGTTTGTTGGTGGGAGGAGGACAAAAAGGTGACATCTGGCATCAGGGAAGGACTGCCTCTCAGGAATCTGTCTGGGGACTATTTGAAGCAATGAACCTAGGACTGATTATGGGATGGGGTCTTCCCTTAATTGCCACTTTTATATCAGGCTTGAAGAATGGAATGTATTAAAAAGCTTGGGAGTTCTTTAGAATTGGCCATAAAGAAAACATAGGATAATTATGACACAGGTGATTGAATTATATCAATTTCTGTGACATTAATAATTCTGAAGAGTAGATGTAGCTCTTACACCAGAGCAAAGAAGCTGGTGATGAATGCTTCATGTATAGATCCCATCTGGATTTTGTGGGCTGGTGAGGAAACCTCCAGAATGTGGACTTGAAGGGGCTGGAAAGAGTTCCCTAGAAGCAAGGGGTAATTTTTGGAATGCTTTTCACAGCTGTAAATAAAAGTCAACAGCACCTGAAGTTCTCAAAGTGCTGACAGCAGAATTCTGGGGTTTGCGAACCACATCTGGCCCTTTTGCAGGAACAAATTGTCCTGTCCTGCTCACTCGTGGTCCTGTGTGCCCATTACTTCCTGTCTCACGATTTCCTCTTTAGTGGTCTGTTGTGTGCCCTCTCCTGGGGCTCTGCAGGGGGAGGTTGCTGTTGGTTATATTTGAACCTGCCCCCATGACATTGCTCCAGAATGCCTGGGGTTGTTCCCTGATCTCTGGTTCGATGGTCATAATAGATACAGGCCTCAGCGCCCATAAGGCAAAGGATATAACTTAGGTTGGACTTCAGTTTTTCTCCCAAAGGCTTTTGTGTCTTTGAATGACTGCCATACCTTAGATTTTCTTCAGGAGAAACTGAAGAATATTAGCCAAATTTTGTTCTGAGATTTTACAAGTCCCTGGATACGATATCCTTGTCCGATTTGAGAGGAGGGGAACAGTTGCATTGTAGCCCATGCAGTTCATGTGGAATCTAGGCCACAGAGCATGTAAAACGGGTGCAAGCTCAGTGATGCACAAATTCATTACTCACTTAACCAGGTGACCACGCCCCTTCTCTTCCAGCAGAAGGAGCAGGGCTCAAATCCAATTTAAAATTTCTTTGGTTGTAATCCTCCATATACCTGCCCTACCTCTTTCCTTGAAGCAGGCTGTTTCAGAGCAAAGCCGATCTCTTAACACAGGATGTTATAGACTTCCAAAGTGCTCTTTGCTCTAAAATGCAGCTCTCGTTGACTTTACCAAGCGTTCTGCCTTAGAAAGCCAAGGTAAGCCAGGGCCTCCCACATTTTGGTCATTACTGTACCATTCTCACAATTTTTGACGTTGGCACTAATTTTTACTTAACATGTTTCCCTCCTTTTTTCTTTTTTTTAAATTAATTTAATGCATTTATTAAGAGGGGAATTTCCCATCACTACTAAATAATAAAATAAACAATATAATAGGACATGGGTGAAAGATATTTTTCCAAATAAATGTAAGGAAAACATAACAATTAAAATAAATCCTATCCATCTATGTAAAACTCTAAATCATTTCACAAACTATGAGCTAAAACATAGCTAGTAGTATTTGGTACCATAATAAATAAGCACAATTTCTCTTGTCAAGGAATTCAGAATATAGGAAGGGAGAGAGACACATCAATAGACCACTGTAAATTGATGTCAGCATTTCTGGGATAAAGATAATCCTAGATACTTTACAGGCACAAAATAGGAGCATTTAACACTGCAAGCTTGTTTCAGAGAACTTGCTGGGGCAGGTGATGTTAGATCCAAGTGTTTGGTAAGGGGCTTGCAGAAGCCATGGCTATATGACAAAGGATCTCCCAAGCAGAGAGACAGCATGAAGAGTCTAGATTCCAGAACAGGCATGGGATGAGTGGCATTTGTGTTGCCATACTGAACGGTGGGGTCAAGGAGTGATGGGAAGCAGTTGAGGTTGAAGGCTAGGCAGGTAGCTTGCACTTCATTTTGTAATGGGGCGAGAGGGATGGATTTTACACTTTTCAGCAGGAGGTTTTAAAAGAATGTTAGAATTGCAGTCTAGCAAGTAAATACCACTTAGTGAACAAGGAAAACAAAGGAGAGGAAGTTCTGAGAGAGCAGAGCATCACTGCCTAAAAATGATAGAGATTGGCTGTCCTTCCCTCCTGGTCCCAGCAAGCTTGTTCCAAGAATAGTTTGTTGGGGGTGTATATTGATGTAGTGAAGATGGATAGGACAGTACCAATTTTTCTCTGATGGTTGACAGCAAACCTTGAGAGCTGGCTTTCTTGACATTGACCTATTCGTCCTATGAGCGGATCCTTTTTAAAGACTCCTGTAATATTTATTAAAGTCTCCAGGCAAGAATTTCTTCCAGGGCCAGAATCATGTCTTTGTACTCTTATATGATTACAAGAGTAATCTCTTCCTTTTCAAAGGCTTAATTTTTTTCATCTCTAAAATGGAACCAATGAAAATCACCTTGAAAGGGAGTCTTGAAGATCAGTTGATATAAAGCATGTGAAAATACCTTGCCCTGGGGTTTACACACACCACAGGGACTCAGCATTTGTTAGTTTTCTATTTCATTTGCTACATAATAGTAGGCATGTGATGGATGTTTGATAATGATGGTGACTTCAGAAAGGATTGATCAGCACATGCTTTTGTGGATTGGAAATGTGATTAAGGAAACAAAATGGACTTCAGGCTTTTGTTTTGATGACAGTTCAAATAATTTGGTGTTTGGATCTTCATTGTATTTGAAGTTATTGTAGACTGTTCTATGCTTTAATGTGACAAAGTGACAAAAGGGAGCCCAGGCTAAGAACATCCTTGATTCTCTATTAACCCTGATACCGACCATAATTCCTCCTGCTAACAGACTATTAGTCTATTAGTCAGCACGCCTATAATAAGGCCTGTCAAAATCTATATGTGTGCTGAACCCATTGTAGGAGAATCCAGCTTCTGCTGAACCGTGATGTCTCCAACCACGTCCTCAGACCAACCTGGAGGACAAGTAATCAGTTCACAAAGAGCTTATGTTTAAGATAGTTCATCTTCCTTTACATCAGCTATTTATACCAATGTGATTAAAAGATCAGATGATGGCAAGGACTCTCAAATGCGATGAAGTGCAAAGTAAAATCTATTCCTCAGAAATATTTTACGTGGGTCAGGGCAGTGCTGTTGATCTCCCATTTATTAAAGTTTTATATGTGCCAGGAACTGTGCTAAGTGCTTGACATACATTATTTCAGTAAATGTTCCCTACAAGCTTATGATATACATGTTTTTTGGAGATGAAACAAACTGAGCCTGAGAGAAGTGAAATAACTTGCCTAAGATTACAATGCCAGTTAAGAAGCAATCTAGCTATCCAATTCCTGGTCTACCTGTAGCCATTGTTCAGGGACATTGCTAGATCCTCATTTGTCAGATGATAAAAAATATATTTCCACTAATATGAGACTCACAGGGGACACATGGAAATCAAGAAAGTGAATAAATATGAAGAGGATCAAAGAAAAAAATGACTTAGCATGAGAACCATAGCTAATGTATCTCTATCATACCCAAAGCAGAGTATCATACAAAGGAGATGCCAAATAAGGACTTGTGTGTGAAGTTGGTTGTAAGTGTAAATTAGATAAGTTAAACTAGAAGCAAACAAGTGGGGCAAAGTAGTTTGGGGGGAGGCTCCAGACTTCTGATTAATGTAATATTGGGTTGATGGAGTTGCCATGGATTCCACGTAGATTACCCATTTCTTCAAACTTAGTAGATAGAAACCCACCCCACCAATATCCTGAACAGTATGACATCTTTTTTATTTTTTTAATTAAAAAATTTTATAGAAGTATAGTTGATTTACAATGTTGTGTTAATTTCTACTGTACAGCAAAATGATTTGATCATATATATATATATATATATATACATATATTCTTTTTCATATTCTTTTCCATTATGGTTTATCACAGGATATTAAATATAGTTCCCTGTGTTATAGAGTATGACTTTGTTGTTTATCCATTCTATATGTAATAGTTTGTATCTGCTAATCCATACTCTCAGTCCATACCTCCACCAGGCCCCTCCTCCTTGGCAACCACAAGTCTGTTTTCTATGTCTGTGAGTCTGTTTCTGTTTCATAGATAAATTCATTTGTGTAATATTTTAGATTCCACATATAAGTGATATCATATGATATTTGTCTTTACCTAACTTACTTCACGTAGTATGATAATCTCTAGGTCCATCCATGTTGCTGCAAATGGCATTATTTCACAGAATGACATCTTATTTCAATGATTCCTGCAGAGGGTCTGACCTTCCTTCCCACCCTCCAAAAAATCTCTTAAATTGACTTCTGCAGAAAATCCTTCCAGATGTCCCCAGATATCACTTTTCCCTCCTTTGAGGAACAAAGCAGCATGTGAATAGCTTTTAGAGGACATCATTTCTGGCCTTTTCGTTTGAAAATTATTTTCTGGCTTTTATATATAGTCCCTATAATCACAGCATCAGTGGATAGCAAACAGGATCATTTTTTTCCCACTAAATTTAATCAAATTGCTACATATTCCAATGATGTATGGTTCTCTCACAGAGATGCATAAATACTGGCTGAATGAAAACTGATGGTTGATATGTTCCAACTTTCTAATGGTGCAAAGTCACACTGCAGTGACCAGTTCACAAGTGTTCACCGGTATGGCACATTTGGAATAAAATCTCCAGCTGGAAATGTCTTACTAGGCATTACTCTGTGTATGTGTGCTCTGAAAGGAAAAGAAACTGGCCCTGAACTGGGTTGGTCCAGTAGACTTGCTGGATTTTGTTAGCTGGATTAATTTGACAGAGGCATTCCTTGCCACTGGGAATGACTAAGTCACCAGACCATAACTGCATACTTCTTCAGTGGGGAAGGATGCTACCAGCAAGGGCAGATATATGTTTTGCTTTTCATAAAGAGATCATTAAATTTTATTTCCATTCCCTGCTGTTATCATCATAGGTGTAGGTCTAGATGTGAGCCCGGCAGGGATAGAGGTGAGATATCAATATGAGAGTCAGAAAATATGCTGTGGTCAGATTCGTCCATCCTGTACTCAGAGTTCATTCCTACATCAAGTGAATTGTGCCTGATTTCATGCTCCTGGTAAAGGTATGATCATCATGAATGATGGTCACCAAATACGTCCCGCACGTGGTACTGCTGCCGAAATTTCGGTCTCTGTACATTGGCACCTAATCAAAATCATGGAGACAGAGTTTTGGGTAAGAAGAAAAGAGTAGCTTTATTTCTTTGCCAGGCAAAGTAGGCCATAGCAAGGTAGTGCCCTCAAGATTGTGTCCTCCTTGACAGGGTTCAGCGAGTAAAACTTATAGGGTTAGCTCAAAATAGGATTCCTGATAAGAGTCAGGGCAGGTGTGGGGTCTGCATTCTTCCTTTATCCTGGAACATTTCAAAGCTGTCAAGGCCGGTGTCATGAGGTCTAGAGATGGGCTCTGCATTCTCCAGTTTTATTGTACCATGACCTTCTCTTCTGGAATGAAGAATGCTTACAAAGAAGAAAAGTGTTAGTGTTTCAATGAAGAAAAATACCAGGTGCCTGATATAGTTTTAACTAATGAGTGAGTTACTTTAAGCAATTGGGTGTAAAGGAATCATTAATGAAAGAAAGAAAAAGATATATGGGAAGGAGGACATGCAAGTGAAGCATAAGGTGATGGAGACCTAGCTTGTCCAGTCAGTTTTAGCTACAACTAAACTTCCTGGCTTCTTGTAGTTGAATGTGTCCATATGACCAGTTCTGAGTGAGGATTTGTGAGCAGAATTGATGTGTTGCTCTGTCATCCTGGCTGCAGTGAGGAGACATGAGGACTGACCCACAATGGGCAGGACCCTAAAACCACACCTTTCTTGTAATAGGTCACTAGCTTCCATGCTTGTTCATTACATGGAACAACCTTGCCATTCATGGTACATGGGGACTGCCCAGTCCTAACAAACACAAACTTTGGGTAGGCCTAGCTGTCAGGTTTCTTATTGAACAAGGAATTTACCAAACACTACTTCAAGACAGACGTTAACTAGGCACCAAATACACGGCATTGAACAAAGATCTTTATGCTGTTTGTAGCTAATGGGAGGCATGACCTGCAAGCATTTCCAGATGTGATTGAGTCTCATCACTGGGTGCCTATTGTGCTCAAGCTGGTTTCCACGAGATAGGCATGAAAAAAATAATACTAAATATGAGTTTCTATTCATCCAACAAAATTGTATTGCATTCCTACTTTATGCCAACTATCTTATAGGAGCTTGTCCTGAAGACCAGAAGAATCCATAAATTTAGGCCATGTGAAGTTAGCACTACTTGGGTGAAATTTTGATGTTGGGGAGGAAAATTGGGTCCTTTTTTTTCTTTTCCTCTGGATATTGCTAGGCTGAGGATGCCATATACTTCTGGACAGTTTTGGGTTGGGAGAAATAAGAGGAATCGGGACATGGTTGGGGAAAGTGGGTAAGGAGGGACATTTACACTGGCTCTAGGCTTTCAGAGACAGATGCTAAGGAGACTGCCTTTGGTTTCTGGTCCAGCCATTCTTATCACACTAAGACAGTGCATAGGAATTTAGGAATATAGAATGCTCATTTGACTAATAATCTCTAGCTTTGCAGTTTTTAGAAACCCAGCCTAAGTGGGTTCTGGCCCAGGGAAGGAAAATGACAGGTGACCAAAGTCAGGGGATATTTGGAATAGCAGTATTTCCTGGAAGAGGCTCTTTGGCTCTGTGATATGAAGTGAAATTTTGTTTTGTACAAACTCGAGGTGGCTTTTCAACTTTAATATAGATTTTTTTTCTGGCAATTCACAAAACCCCTAAATGGAATGGTGTAACTTTACTTTCGTGGCAAACTCTAAAGTTTTCTCTGACCTTACACTGACCCTCTTCCTTTAAATGACTTCTCTTTGTCAACTGTTCCTAGATAAGGATGTAAGTTTCCCAGGCTTACAATGCCTGCCACACCAAAGCCTATCAAATACGGAGGTAGCACATAGCCCCTTTGTTTCTTTCCCCTGTAAAGTCCTTTTGACTCATCATGTCTGAGAAACACTCTGGAGCATTGTTCCTATTGTAACAGCCTAAATACAGTACCCATTTCCTTGCAGTCTGGGTCCAGGAGAAATGTTTAAAGTTTGACAGTTTCTAACAGATGTAAATTCCTAGCACTCTTGAAAAAGAAAAAAAAAGGTTTACAAATAGAGACATTGGTCAGACCAAGAGGATTTATGATTGGTAAGAAAGTAGAAGAGGACATCTTTCAGAAGAGCTGAGTGACTCATGACCCAAAAATTTTCTGTTAAATTATAATAAATTCATGCCTTTTATGGAGTGGAGAACTTATAATGCCATTTGCAACAACATGGATAAACCTATAGATTACCCTACTAAGTGAAGTAAGCCAGTCAGAGAAAGACAAATATCATATATTGCTTATATGTGAAATATATTTCTTTTTAAAAAAGGAAACAAATGAACTTATTTACAAAACAGAAATAGACCCACAGACATAGAAAAACAAACTTATGGTTACCAAAGGGGAAAGGGGAGGGTATAAATTAGGAGTCTGGGATTAACATATACACACTACTATATAAAAAAATAGATGAACAACAAGGACCTACTGTATGACTCAGGGAACTATACTCAATACTCTGTAATAACCTATATGGAAAAAGAATAGGTATATGTGTAACTGAATCACTTTGCTGTACACTTGAAACTAACACAATACTGTAAATCAACTAAACTTCTATAAAAAAGAGCTCATTAGAGTTCTATCAATTAAAAGAGACATGAAAGTAGAATGTATGATTATCTTCAGAATGTAGCAATAGTAATTATAGCTTCTATCTATTGAACGTCTTCTATAAGATAGTTACTTGAATATATACAAATTATCCAGAATTATGAATGAAAATGAGGAAGAAATTATATTCATTTTCTATCACTGCATATCAAATTACCATAAATTTAGTAGCTTGAATCCATACCTATGATCTGCTTCTGCAGGTCAGAAGTCCAGGTGAGCTCAGCTGGCCTCTGGTCAGGTACCATGAAGCTTGAATCAACGTGTTAACCAGGCTGAGAGCTTACCTGGAGAACTGGGGGAAGAATCCGTTTCCAAACTCAAGCAGGTGGTTGACAGAATGCATTTCGTTATGGTTATAGAACTGAGATTCCCATTTCTTTGCTGGCTGCAGAGGGTCCGTCTCTACCCCTAGAGGCCCCCGCATAGCTCTCTCCTCCATCTGTAAACCAGCAATAGCACCTTGAGGACTTCTTGTGCTTCAAATCGCTGTGACATCCCCTTCTGCCCTCTTCTGCCTTTTAAAAGGAGCATGTAATTCATTCAGGCTCATCTGGATAATCTCCCAAATTTAAGGTCAACTGATTTGCATCTTAAATTACAAGTGCAAAGTCCCTTGGCAGTAATATCTAGATTCGTGTGTTTGAATCACCAGGGAATGGAAATCTTGGGGAAAAGTGGACAGTCCTTGGAATTCTGCCTACCGCATAAAGTCCTAGAATTTCTTAAAATTGAGCATGTTGAGGTATGCTAACAGATCTAAATTCCTGCTCTGAAAATGTTTTCATCTCTCTGTGTCCTTGTATCCATGAATCTAAGAAGCCACTTGGCAAACAGAGCTCTTTTTTAGGAAAAAAAAAAAAATAACATCTTCATCACCCTTCCATCCCCCACATACATATACACACATACACAAATGCACACATGCTTTAAGTTCTAAGGTAACTCAGAATATCGACTTTTGCTTTTCTAGTGAGGAAAAATTTGTCACAGCACTCACCAACCTGAAAGATCAACACAAACAAAATTTAAAAATTGAGAAATGACATGACACTAATTTGGGATTATAACGAATTTGTAAGGTGAAGCAAAGACAGACACGCTTGCATATATGCTCTAGACACATTACCACACACCCGGTTTGAAGTCTCAGAATCAGCTCTAAATCATGTCAGCCTCACAGTGCTCCTTTGTTTTGAATCCTCTATCAAAGTGCCAAAGCCATTCAATGGACTCTCCTTTGTAAATGCTGACTGCTTTGTGTCTTTACCAATTCACAGTATCCAGCTGAAGCTCAGATGTCACAGTTTGTGAACAAACGGCTTCCTTCTCTCTTTCTCTTGTCAGACTGCCAAGAAGCTGGCAATCAACCAAGGCTGGTTCTAACTGGGTAACTCTTCATGCTGGCGAGTGTCAAGTGCCCCCTTAAGAGACCCCTGGTTTATAATTCCAGAGTTCAATGGGGAGGAAACAGTTTACTGACATCTGTTAGCAAATAGGGACTTTCGTTTTGTCTCCCCTAGGCTCTAATCAGACAGCACTTGCCATCTTTCCTGTTCCCAGTCTAATTTCCATCTCAGGGTCTTCATTTATGTTTGTCCCCTACCTGAGAACTTCCTTCTTTCTTTCTACTTATTTAGAAGGTTATAAATTCTTGATTCAATTTATTTAATACATATAGGCCTATTCAGATTGTCTGTTTTCCTTGTGTGAGTTTTGGTAGTTTGTATCTTCCAAGGAATCAGTCCATTTCATCTATTATCAAATTTGTGGGCCTTTGTTGTTCATAGTTCTGAGTATTCTTTTATTTTTTAGTCTTTTATTATTGTTTCAACATATACGGGTTCAGTTGTGATGACCCATGTCAGATAGGGAAATTGGTATCTCCTCTCTGTTTTCTTGATGTCAAATAACAACCAATTAGACTTAGTTAAGGGGAAATTGTATTGAAAAGACTATTCCAATAGGGAGAACATTCCAAGCACAATCTACAAGCCAATCAAAATCAAACAGAAAACAATATCCTTTTCTAGGGATGGAGGAGTAGGATGAACAGGAATTTTTAGGGGAAACTGAGTAAGAATGAACAGACAGCATCGTAATTAAGGCGGTCTGACGGGATATGCTTCTGTTTTTCACCGTGGTCAGCCAGTTCTCAGGATGAATTTAAGGAGAGGTGCTCTGTTTTACTGCTTGTTCAAACTGGGAGACAAGCCAAAGTTCAGGGGTCCTTGGGGAGGAGAGAAGCCTGCTTAGAAACTGGCCAAGCCAGGGTAGAAGGTAAATTGTGGACAATTGTAAACACTTGGTCATTGCTCAGCCTGGCTAGAGGTTTATCAGTTTCACTGATATTTTCAAAGAACCAGCTTTGGATTCATTGATTCTCTCTATTATTTTCCTGTTTCCAATATCATTCACTTCTGCTATAATTTTTTGTATTCTATTTGCTTTAGGCTTAAATGGGTCTTCCTTTATTTTCTTAGATGGAAGCTTATATTGTTATAAAAGTCCTTCCCTCTTTCTTAACATACACATTTATTGCTATAAATTTCCATCTGAACATTGCTTTTTCTGCATCCCAACTTATTTTGATAAGCTGCATTTAGATTTTTCCTTTAGTTCAAAATATTTAAAAAATATTTTTCTAGAGATCTCTTTGTCCTCTGTGTTATTTAGGAGTGTATGTTTAATTACCAAATATTGGGGATTTTCCAACTGCCTTCCTGTCATTGGTTTCTAGTTTAATTCCATTGTGGTCTGATAACATACCTTATTTATTTGTACAAATCTGTTAAGGTGCATTTCATAGTCTGGAATGTCATCTGTCTTGGTGAATGTTTCATGTGAACTTGAGAAGAATGTGTATTCTGCTATTGTTGAAGGGATATTCTATAAATATCAGTTAGATCAAGTGGATTGAGAGTGCTGTTTAAGTCAACTATATCCTTGGTGATTTTCTTCCTGCTTGAACTACCAAATACTACTAATAGACTATGCTGAAGTCTCTGACTATAATAGTGGACTTGTCTATTTCTTCTTGTAGTTCTGTCAGTGTTTGCCTCATGTATTTTGATGCTCTATTAAGTACATAAATGTGTAAATTTGTTATGTGTTCTTGGAGGAGTGACAACTCTTCATCCTTCATAGTTTTCCTTGTTCTGAAGTCTGCTTTCTCTGAAATTGATAGCACTATTTCAGTTTTCTTTTGATGTGTTAACATAGTATAGCTTTCTCTTGCCCCATTTACCTACTTGAGTCTTTTTTTTTTTAATGGGTTTCTATAGACAACATAGAGTTTGGTCTTGTACGTTCATTCACTCTGGCAATCTCTGTCTTTAATTGGTGTATTCCTTCTACATGTTTAGACTTTATTCATTGTGACAGGCAAAATAATGTCTCCCAAAGATATTCATGCTTTAGTATCTGGAAACTGTGACTATGATGCATTTCATGGCAAACAGGAATTTGCACAAGTGACTAAAGTTGAGATGGAGAATGTTTTTTCTGGATTTTCTGGATGGACCCAATCTAAATCACTGTGAAAAAGAAAGGCAGCTGAGTAGGTCAGAGTATGTGATGTGAGAAGGACCCAATCTGCCATTGCTAACTTTAAAGGTAGAAGAAGGGGTCCATGAGCTAAGGAATGAGAGCTGCCGCTAGAAAGTGGAAAAGACAAGGAAATGGAATGTTACCAAGAGCCTACAGTAAGGAACATAGCCCTCCAATACCTTGATTTTAGCCCAGTAAGACTATCTCAGATTTCTGACCTATAGAACCATAAGATGATACATCTATATTGTTAAACTCTCTAACTTTGTGGTAATTTGTTAGGGTAGCAATAGAAAACTAATAGACTCACATTTCATATTTCAGGATCAAATCCAGTCTAAATCTCCCTGGTATAGGTAGTACTTATATACCAACCTGGCCTGAGCTTCGATTCCTTTTGTGGTAAATCACCTTCCTACCATTCTTACCTGTTTTGGGTTTCATGCATTTTGGTTTGTGTATATGAGACAGAGTTAGTGTTTGTCTGTGTTGTTGCTATTCTTCTTTACCAGCCCCCCACTGAGCTGGACTAATATTTGTTCCTAAAATTTTTCAGTTTTATATTACTTAGATGCATATTAGAAGTATAAAAGAATAAGGCCAATTTGATTGAGGAGAAAGGCCATGTGCTGACATTAGATAATCAGAGATGCTAATTCCATGTTACCTAAAATGACACCCAAACCTCAGTGCTCTCATCTGTAAGATAGGAATAAACATATCTACCCCAGTGAATACTTGTAAGGATTCAAGTCAGAAGCATGTAAATTGTTTGCCACTGAGTATTTGTTTAGATATTAGATATTCCAGTGCTTGATTTTCTTAATAGAACCGAAATAAACAAGATAATTATCAGCATGAAATTTTCACTTCTGTTGCTTTATTTAAAAAATAGCAGTGGGAGACAAGGAGAAAGTTTATTCCTAGCATTTTCCTGAGTGAGTACACACAAATACTTCAGTTCTTGAGGGTCAACAGTCCTGTCCATAAGATGATCTCCTATTCAATCCAATTATATGTAAGTAAACATGACATTTGTGCATACATCACTCATTTCCATGGTCTGAAAGATAACAATTACATTGTTTTCCCTTCATTTAGCTCATACTCATGAGCTAATTGGACATGCATTACATTATTTCAAAATTCAATCTTGTCAACAAAAACAGGCACTTCATATGATCATTTTCATTTTAATGTATTTTTAGACTGGTAGGCACTTTACTGGTGACATTTTACTAAAATAAATTTTGTTTTCACAGCACATAGAAGAAAAATTTTATTAATTTGAGTATTGTGGGCTTTTGAAAATAATTTAATTACATATAACTGATACAATTGTTATTTAACAATACAGATGCACAGAGAAGACTCAGAAAGGAAGACTTAGAAAATTCAACAGAATATCTTTAAATCCAGTCATTCCCTTTATACATATATATATATGAATGATATGTCTATATCATATACAGATTATATAGATCATTCCTTGTATATATATGATGCATATATATCATACATACATGACCATATATATATATAAGATATATCAATATATATACATACATATTTATATGTGTTTTACATTTGTTTTAAATTTATAAATAAGCTTGTTTTAAATTTCCCAAATACTATGTAGTTGAAAGTGGCTTCTGGTTTGCCTTCCGGCAGGCCCTTCTGAGATAAAATTCTCCATGGGTCCATCGTGTCTTTGGGGCACAGAAGCCCTGAGGCCTTTTTAAGAGACTATCTCTTCAGGGATATTTATAATCCAAACAGTGTCCAAAGGTAGAAATTGTATCTTTCTCCAAAGCAGAGGAAAGCTTTCCTTACTCTCCAGTCTAATAAATGTAGTGCTTTCCTCCAGGGAACATTATTTGCAGATGTTCTTGCTGTCTACTATAAACTATTCGGGTCTCCAAAACCTGGGGTGATTCTTCTGTAACAATACTTGATGCCCTGGCCCTCTTTTTGTCACCCTATGGGAATTGGGGCATGGAAACACTAAGCAAAGGTGTTAATATTGTGGCTACAGATATTTCTGTAGATAATGATATCTCCTTTGACTCTGACCCAGGACCCCGGCTGACTTGTTAGTTTGCAAGTACAGTAAAATGTCAGGCCCATGGCAGCTCCTGACAGAATGAGATAGTAACACCTGTGACACAAGAAGGGCTTCATGTCCACAAAATAGATTAATTACATGTGTGCGCATTTTCAAGAAGCCTAGAAACATGATTTTCACACATATGCAGAAGTGGCTTAGTGTAGCAGGATGAATACAAGGCTTGGGGTGGGCATTGGACCCTGTTCCAGGTTCTCCTTTACCTCAGTTTGTGAACTGAACAAATTTACTTGTGTTCAATATGTTTCTCATATATTAACTCATTTATTGTTCACAAATGAAAAATACAGGAGGTTTTAAATTGCACATTTTTTATAAAAAAATTATTTTCCTGTTTTTCCTAGTTGATTAATAATTTGTGCGATTTTAGTGTTGTCCTTTTTATTTATTCTGAATATGGGAGGTAAGGAGGATACAGGGTGCTGGAGAGGACCCCATACAAGTCTTGGTCCATCATTTAAAGCATACTGCAGATCTTACTGGAAACCTTTTAGTGTTCATGTGTATTTCCCATGTGTCATTAGACTCCAAGAATTCACTAGAGGAAGATATGACATCTTTAAGGTCAAATGGAGAGCAAAGGTCACATTGGTCTGCCTGCATCTCCTGACAACATACCTACTATGTATCTTGGGACAAGGAAGATAATGAAGTTAGTTCCGAAGATTGGACCGCAAAGTAAAGTGACTGTGACATATCACAACTGAAGAAAAAAATGTGTATTTATTATTTTGATGTAGGCTGAAGGCTTCTATTTTACAGTTCTCATGATAGTAGTAGGCATAATATTGTGATCCAAGGATTTTTAAATATTCTGTTTTGAGTGTGATGGTGGTTACACTACTATATATATTTGTCCAAAGCTGCTGAACTGTACATTTAAAATGTATAAACTTTATTGTGTGTAAACTCTCTCTTATAAAATAAATGAAAGAACATGTGATATTTTAGTACCTGAAGGAAGGTCTCGGTATTATCCTTGGCACCATAAGTTCCCAAGGGATCTCAGCTTTTAATGGTCGTAGGGACACCATGCAAACTTCCATCAGAAGGGACAGCCATCTAAGATTTAAATATGTCTCCCAGATTCATTTTTTTCTGAAAATTATTTTTACTTAAGAGAGAAAGAAAGAGAGTATGAAACTAAGAATGAAAGAAAAGCAGATCCTCAAGAAAAAGTGATGCCCTGGGTAACTTAGGACTTCCTCCCAATGAGACCTTGACTTAATCTCACTTTGTATTTTTTTCCTGTGAGTAAAACATACAAACAGGACACCAGACCTTCTTATTCCACCCAATGCCTCATTAATATAAAAACATTTCCTGTTCTTTTGGTCCGTACTTTTAAATGAGTAAAGAAAGAAATGTAATTCATAGGCTTTATGTGGTTAACTATTTAAAATTAATTTGGACAGCTTTGGTAGACTATCTTGTATTTATTTAATTTTCAGAATTAAATATAACTCTTGATTTGCCATTAAAAATAATAGCCAGGGCTTCCCTGGTGGTGCAGTGGTTGAGAGTCCGCCTGCCGATGCAGGGGACACGGGTTCGTGCCCTGGTCCAGGAAGATCCCACATGCCGCGGAGCGGCTGGGCCCGTGAGCCATGGCCGCTGAGCCTGCGTGTGCGGAGCCTGTGCTCCGCAACGGGAGAGGCCACAGCAGTGAGAGGCCCGCGTACCGCAAAAAAAAAAAAAAAAAATAGCCAGTACAAAATATTGTCTTAGACTTACGGGTTCCATAATGAGACACGTGAAGAGTGAAGTGATCCTTATTAGGGGTAGAATTATCGATAATTTAACATCATCATCATCTATATTTTTTTCCTATCATAGTGCTTGACATAATATAGGAACATAAAAAAATTTTCCTTTCTGTTAATATTCTACAGCCACTGTGAATATTATGAACTATAATATTCTGTTAGAATTCATTGAGTGTTTGCACTGTTGTAGTCAGTTCAGAATGACATAGGACACGTAAAATTAATATCTAGTTCCTGTTTAAGGCTAGGCATGCAGACACCTCAGGACCATGAAATTTAGAGTCTGCCTATGATAGGGTTGAAAGGGCTAAATCTAGTGAGTATTTGTTCAAAATGACCAGAAAAAAAAAAGGGAAATCAAAAGCAGCATACAAAATGTTTTTGGGTAAATTTGTGGGGGGATAAGGATTAGCTGTAAGCAGAAGGTGAGGCCTGGTTTCTGAAGTCAAGTGTTCGTCAACCGTTCTGGAAATGTAGTCCAAGGTCGGGTGTGGGGAAATGGACTGGAAAGTGTCCACGGGACCAGGGGACATTGAAGATATTCCCTTATTACTAAGCATGATAGACTTTGGCTCAGGGGTGCTTGTAATGATAAAGACCAGATTTCACAGAGGAAACATAAATTTTGCTCAAGATGAAAAAATATCCATACAGCATGCAATTAGAGCAATAGTTCTTGACTTTTAGTGTACAGATCTTCCTCAATTTACAATTGGGTTATTTCCTGATGAATCCATCCTAAGTTGAAAATACCGTTAAGTTGAAAACACATTTAATACAAATAGCCTACCAACCATCGGAGAGTAGCTTCACCTATCGTAAAAGTGCTGGGAACACTTACATTGGGACAAGTCATCTAGTACAAAGTCCATTTAATAATAAATTGTTGAATATTTCATGTAGTTTATTGAATCCTGTACTGAAAAACAGAGCAGTGTATGGGTACAGAATGGTTATAAATGTATTGATTGTTTGCCCTGATGACCGTGGGGCTGACTGGGAGCTGTGGCTGCTGCTCACCCCCCCAAGCATCAGGAGATATTATCAGACCACATATGGCTAGCCCAGGAAAAAATCAAACTTCAAACCTGTAAGTACAGTTTCTACTGAATGTATAATGCTTTCGCACTATTGTAAACTCAAAACATCCTAAGTTGAACCGTGGTAAGTTGGGGTCCCTCTGTAGATACTTTTCTCTCAAGGTGCTTATTCTAAGCACCCATTCCCAGACTCCATTTGAGAACATTTCTGATAGTAGTTCCAGGATGGGGGCAGAATCTTCATTTAAATAAACATCTTAGGTGCACAAAGTGTAGATCTAATGTTTCAAATATTAGAGTTAAGCTCCAAGTATTATGATATCCAAGTATCATTATTCTAGAATGTATTAATATATTACGTCCTTTAATTTTTTTTTTCTTTTTCTTTTTTTGGTGAAGATGAAAGCTTGCTTTATTCCAGATGCTGGCAATCAGATGGGGGGAAGACTCCTGTCCAAAGGCTGACTCCCCACTCCCACCCACAATCAGTGAGCAAGAGCTTTTATAGACTGAGGGGGGGGGCTACATGCAGAAACAGCACAGTCAGCTCTGACCATCATCTTGAAACTGGTCATGAAGTGGTCTGACCACCATCATCTTGATTGTCTTAAGTATGGTTAATCTTCAGTTCCAGTGTTGCTTTGTTCATATTTCTTTGAGGCCAGTTCTCAGAATTGTGGCAGCTTATGTCAAGGTTACAGTCTGGGCATCATGTAGTTAACTTCTTCCACCTGGTGGAGGTTTTAGTCTCTATAAGACAGCTCAAAGGATAGGACTCAGAACATTATCTATAGCCCATGAAGAGGAACTAAATGTCCTTGACTTTGCTTAATGACTAAACTATTACTTTTTAGTCTTGTACTGTTTTCCTTTGTTTCTACATTTACTCACTTCTCTCTCTCTCTCTCTCTCTCTCTCTCTCTCTTTTATTAAAGTATAGTTACTTTACAGTGTTGTGTAAGAGAATAAAATACCTAGGAATAAATCTACCTAAGGAAGTAAAATACCTGTATACAGAAAACAATAAGACACTGATGAGAGAAATCAAAAACAACACAAACAGATGGAGAGATATACCATGTTCTTGGATTGGAAGATTCAATATTGTGAAAATGACTGTACTACCCAAAGCAAACTACAGATTCAATGCAATTCCTGTCAAATTATCAATGACATTTTTCACAGAACTAGAACAAAAAATTTTACAATTTGTATGGAAACACAAAAGATCACAGAATAGCCAAAGCAATCTTGAGGAAGAAAAATGGATTGGAGGAATCAGCCTCCCTGACTTCAGACTATTATACAAAGCTACAGTAATCAAGACAATAAGGTACTGGCACAAAAATATGTGGGGTTTTTTTTTTTTGATATTAACATTTTTTTCTTTTTTTAGTGAAGCATAGTTGATTTACAGTATTGTGTTAGTTTCAGGTCTACAGCAAAGTGATTCATAGATATAGATCTATTTTTTCAGATTCTCTGCCCTTATAGGTTATTAAAAATATTGAGTATATTTCCCTGTGCTATACAGCAGGTCCTTGTTGCTTATCTGTTTTATATATACTAGTGTGTATATGTTAATCCCAAACTCCTAAATTACCTCCCCCATTTCCCCTTTGGTAACCATAGGTTTGTTTTCTATGTTTGTGGGTCTATTTCTGTTTTGTAGATAAGTTCATTTGTGTCATATTTTAGATTCTACATATAAGTGATATTGTATGATGTTTGTCTATCTGGTTCTGACTTACTTCACTTAGTATGATAATTTCTAGGTCCATCCATGTTGCTGCAAATGACATTATTTCATTCTTTTTTATGGCTGAGTAATATTCCATTGTATATATGTACCACATCTTCTCTATCCATTCATCTGTTGATGGTCATTTAGGTTGTTTCCATGTCTTGACTATTGTAAATTGTGCTGCTATGAACATTGGGGTGCATGTATCTTTTTGAATTATAGTTTACTCCAGATACACACCCAGGACTGGGATTGCTGGATCATATGGCAACTCTATTTTTAGTTTTTTGAGGAACCTCCATACCTTTCTCCATAGTGGCTGCACTCATTTACATTCCCACTAACAGTGTAGGAGGGTTCTCTTCTCTCCACACCCTCTCCAGCATTTGTTACTTATACAGTATTATTTTGAACAAAGGATTTCACATCACATTTAAGGAGGACAATGAACTAATGCCCTTGGAAGTCATTGATATTATTAGAGAATAGAGAAAGAGAAAAATGTAGTGGTTAAGAGTGCTTTCTAGAGATAGATTACTTGGGTCTAACTCCTCAGCCTTTAAAGCTCTTAACTCTTAACTCATTCTTGCAAACTAACCTGACTCTTATTAGGTGTATACCCTGGACAACTTGTCTCACATCTCTTTGCCTTCTTTCCTCATCTGCAAAAGAATATGATTATGATACTATATACAGGGTTATTGTGGAGATTAAATAAATTAACATGTGATGTTCTTAGAACTGTGCTTGACATATAGTTAGCTCTTGATTATTTTTTCCCATTATCATCATCTGTTAGTCTTCTGGAAAATTGAAATTATTTGTTGAAGACCTAGCTGTAGGGCCAATTGAAAAACATACTAACAGTTCCCAGTGTTCTGGAAGATGCTGTCTTCCAAACTGCAGTAGCTCTGGTTTAGCAACCTATATTTAGCACAGAGATAGCTCCATGAAGAAAGTAATGGAATTTAGGGCCAGGGGAAAAATATCTCTCTACTACATCTATTGACCTATTCTCAAAATGATTTTTCCAGTCCCTATGCATCTGTACTCTGTTTAGGTAGATGTTTTATTAACCCAAGGGAGAAATGTTTCCACAACTAGATAATAAATTATACCACTCAACCCAGAAGCTGAACCTGTCACAGGGCTATTTCAGGCTTTTTATGACATTCAGAAAAGCAAGCAAAAGTGGGTTCACAGGGAACCAAGGTTTATAACACACTGAGGATATGTACTTCCTTTGAAATCCTTTGTCCAGTGTTAAAAATAATAAGCTCTACTTCTGTGTTTATAGACAGAGCATTGACCTCTTAAAAATGAAATTTATTGCACCTGAATAGCAAAATATGGACCAGCTAAAGCAATATCTGAGAGCAAAAAAACATAGCAGCACTGCAGACATAGTAACAAATTTATAAAGGGTTTACATATTTTTCAAAACTAATTCAACTCTATACTTAAGATATGTGCATTTCATAGTACAAAAATTACCACCTTTGTGTAATATATGTAAACATAGCTTTATTTATCATATATATACAAAACAGTATATATATGTGTAAAGCAAAAGTTGAAAAAAACAAAAAGGAGAACTAGAAAAATCCACAATCATCATAGTTGAACACTATAATATAACTCTCAATATAATAACTAACTTTAAACCAATATTAGCAAATGAAATCCATTCACATATAAAATGGACAGAACATCATGGAAAAGTGGGATTATTTCAGGTATGCAAGATGGTTTGCCATTCAAAAATCAATTAAAATTAACATGTAATAATCAATCCAGTTAACATTAATGAGTATTCCTAGCCAGGGCCTAGCCATTATGTAGAAAATTCAAATAATCTAAAGACAGAATTGAATCAATTAGTATATCTTTAAGGTGAAATTTGTATAACACAAAGTTAACCATTTTCAAGTTACAACTCAATAACATTTAGTGCATTAACAATACTGAAAATTCCAAAACATTTGCATCACTCTAAAGAGAAATCCTTTACCTATTAAACAGTGACCATTCATTCCCCCTTCTCCCAGCCCCTGTTAACTACTAATCTGCTTTCTGTCTCTATAGGCTTACTTTTTTTTGTTTTTGGCTGCGTTGGGTCTTTGTTGCTGTGCATGAGCTTTTCTCTAGTTGTGGTGAGTGGGGGCTACTCTTCGTTGTGGTGCACGGGCTTCTCATTGCAGTGGCTTCTCTTGTTGTGGCACATGGGCTCAGTAGTTGTGACCAACAAGATCTAGAGCACAGGCTCAGTCATTGTAGCACACAGGCTTAATTGCTCCATGGCATGTAGGATATTTCCGTCTCAGGGATCAAACCTGTGTCCCCTGTGTCTGCACAGGGATCTCAGGGATCAAACCTGTGTCTGCATTGGCAGGCAGATTCTTAACTACTGCACCACCAGGGAAGTCCCTGAGTGGCCCATATTAATGTTTGTGGGCAATGTCGATATGGAGCCATTGTTTATTTTTAAGGTAAGAAGTGATGTGATCCTATATGGCTTTTAGGTTCAGCACTTTGGCAATAATAATGATGTCACAATCTTCTAGGAAATAGAAGACAAGGGCCTGAATTAAGGCATTTGTCATGAAAACAGAGGGAAGAAATTGGATTTAGAAACTTCTAAGACAATAAATTTATACAAAATTTTGGTCAATTCTTTGCTTGGTGAAGGAAGAAGTCAATAATGACCTCTAGATGTTAGCTGGATAGATGTTGAAGATATCACTTGAATATTGAAAAGAAGGGAAGATGGTACCCAAATCATAAGTATTTATGGACACATAGATGTGTCTGTGAAAAATGTTCAAGGAGCTGCCAGTAGATAGGACTGGCTACATTATTGATGGGGGCCAGGAGAAAATGAAAATTTCAGGGCCCTTGTTTAAGAATTACCATAAGTTCCCAGAGAGTGACAATAGAGGGTTAAACAAACATAGGGCCCTCTGCACACGAGGGGCCCATGTTCCTGCACAGATTACATGCCCATGAGCCAGCTTTGCCATCAGCAGTAGAAAATATATCCGTGAGCCTTAGGAGAGGGTATTCAACTGAAGATTTAGGTTCAGAATCAACCTACATGTGGTCACTGAAATGATGGGAAACCTTGGAACACACACAGAAGAGGAACCCTAGGATGGGTCCTAGAAAGTGTGAAGATTCAAGAAAATTTTAAAAAGTAAAAGAGATTGAAAAGCAATGGTCAGAACATGAGAGAGGAATCTGAAAAAAAACAAAAATCCCAAACCCACAATGACTGGAATGTCAAGATTAGAAAAAAAGAAAGCAGCCTGCACTGTAAAATATGAGGGAAATGGACTACAGGGGAAATTCAGAAGTAAACTTGAGTAGATAATTAAAAGCTATGGGTGGTCTTAGATCAAAATTAGTGGACAGTGGAAGAGATACCACATCGATCACAAGATTAATGTGATTTGAGAAAGATGAACAAAATTTCCATGACTGGGATTCTACAGAAGTTTCAATGTAATACTTTCTAAAAATAGAGAAACAAAGGTGTCTTAGTCCATCGATCCTGGACTTTCCAAAACATCATTTTTTTTTGATTCAGAAAATATGCTTATTTGGAAATTCCAAAATACTGAGCTTTTGTTGAGAGTGTCTCCCAAGGCATAAAAATCGTATTTTTCTGAGTGGAATAAAGTGCTAACTAGTGGCAGAATGAGCAAGGCCCCCTTTTCCCCAATAGAAGCCGGTTGCCAAGATAAGCCAAGGAGGAAAGCATTACTTCTCTGTGCTTCTCTGGACTTTGGAAGAAACTTTCTTATGTAGACTAAAGGCAGCTTCATTTCCATTTAGAGTTGGGAGGGTCAGGAAAAAGTTCTTTTATGCCCCCAGAATTCCATTTGGCTTCCTATCATGTTTCCTTTTTTTTTCTTTTTGGTACACATATTTTTCTTCTTCTTCCTTTTTTTTTTTTTCGATACTGAAAGATCTGTGAAAAGCATAGGACTGATGACGGAATTATTATTTTTTTTTAGCAAACGTTTGATATCGAGAGCTATATAAGGTTGTCACCTGCCATTTTACCTTAAATTTTTAAAAATATATAAAATTCTGGATATCTATAATGTTAGGATGCATCTCTTTAAGACAGAGCAAACATGCTCCTTTTATTGGAAAGAGAATAGTTACTGCATGAAAGAGGTAATGATGGGATGCTAAGTCATTGAAAAATTTTTACCCACAATCTACTTTTCAGTGACAGGAGGAAATGTGAAGGATTAAATTCCTGCAGAGGACTGAAAAATTAGAGTTTAAAGCTGATTTTTTATGTTATTTGCAGTTGTAATGTACATTTTACTTAAAGCAAAAAATCTTTGTCACAAAACATCTTAGGAGAGCTTTACTGTGACAAGGAAAACTGGATGTGTCTTAGTATTTTAATTTTATAGAAGACGAGGTTAAGGCACAGAGTCAAAATGCCAAAGGGCATATGTATAAAGGTCAAGCATTGAAGTCACTACCTCTTGGTTAAATGTTCCATCATCTATAAAAAGTGCCCTCAGGCACTCATTTTAACATTCTCACTAACCATCTTTTATTAGCAGAATAAGCTTTTGTCTTCACCTAATTTACTGCTTGGAGAAAATGGCATAGTACTAGGGCAAAAATAAAGAGAAATGAGACTTGGTAATATTTCAAGTTAATAACTGAAGTTTCGATTTTCAAGAGGTAGCTATAAATTAAGAATTCTAATTCTTGATTCTAACTCTAATTCTTAATTCTAATAGTCACACACATCCCATTTTATTTTCTAATAGTCACACACGTTCCATTCATATAGTTTCTGCCTTTTTATTTGCTATATAACAAAAACTTGACATTTTTGAGGGAGGTGAGTGAAACCTTCATAATTTGCAAAATTCAAGAATGTGATTATTTGAAATGCAGACACTTGGTAGTCTCAAAGAGGCTTCTGTGTTGGCTAAGTGTCTTCCCTCTGCAACTCAGCCTACCAATGTGCATAATAAGAATTCAGGATAGATGTCTAATCAATGTAAATCAAGAGAGAGTTCTGATCAGCTTGCCCTTAATATCTAGAGGAGAAAGGCTCAAACTTCCATTCCATTATACACAGACTATAATTATTTTCTCTCTAATATTTTTTATCTGTTACCAGGATGTTTGCTTTCTAATGGTTGCTAACATCATGAATATGTACTTTTCATTTTCCTAGTACATTTTTAAATAGTTCCACCATTCTGCATGGGTGGTTCCTTTTCTACTCTATGCTGGCCAAGCTGTGCATTCCTCACCATCTAACAAAATGAAGTCACTGATAGTTCTTGTGCCTAGTAGACTTCAGGGAGAGCTTTGAAGAATGGAGGATTTGTGTTACCGTAAGACAAATACCACCCACGGATTGTTAGATACCAATGTGTTCAAAGTTCTTACCAATTGTGCCATTTTTATTTTTTTACAGCTTTATTGATGTATAATTGAGAAATAAAATTGCAACATATTTAAATTATACATTGTGATAATTTCAAATATGTATACATTATAAATGGATTCTCACCATTAAGTTAATTAACACATCCAACACCTCACATATTTACCTTTCATGAGTATATGTATGAAAACACTTAATATCTATTCTGTTAGCAAATTCCAATTACACAATACATTATTATCAACTATAGTCACCATGCTGTACTTTAGATCCCCAGAACTTATTCATCTTACAACTGAGAATTTGTACCATTTTGTCACCCTCCTCCTATTTCCCCCACCACTCAGCTGCTAGCTGCCATTTTGTTATTGTTTCTATGAATTCAACTTTTTCTTTAGATTCCACATATAAGTGACACCATGAAGTATTTGTTTCTCTCTGTCTGGCTTATTATTATTAGCAAATGCCCTTCAGGTTCATCTATGTTGTCAGAAGTTGCAGGATTTCCTTCCTTTTTTAAGAATGAATAATATTCCATTCCAAAAGAACCTCACATTTTTTATCTATTCATCAATCAACAGACCCTTAGGTTGTTTCCATATCTTGGTTATTGTAAATAATGCTGCTATGAACATGGGGACATGGGAGTACAAATACCTTTTTGAGACAGTGATTTCATTTCCTTTGGCTATATACCCAGAACTGGAATTGCTAAATCATATGGCAGTTCTACTTTTAATTCCTTAAGCAACCTCCATACTGTTTTCCACAATGGCTGAACCAATTTACATTCCCACCACCAGTGCACAAGTCTTCCCTCTTTTCCACGTCCTCATCAACACTGATTTGTTGTCTTTTTGATGAGAGCCATGCTAACAGGTATTAGAGGTGATATCTTACTATGATTTTTTAATTAATTTTTATTGGATTATAGTTGCTTTACAATGTTGTGTTAGTTTCTGCTGTACGGTAAAGTGAATCAGCTATACGTATACATATACCTTTTCTTTTTTGGATTTCCTTCCCATTTAGGTCACCACAGAGCACTGAGTAGAGTTCCCTGTGCTATATGGTAGGTTCTCATTATTTATCTATTCTATACATAGTAGTGTATATAAATCAATCCCAATCTACCAATTCATCCCACTCCCCCTTCCCCCTTGGTATCCATACATTTGTTCCCTACGTCTGTGTCTCTATTTCTGCTTTGCAAATAAGATCATCTATACCATTTTTTCTCAATTCCACATATATGATAACATACAATATTTGTTTTTCTCTTTCTGACTTACATCACTCTGTATGACAGTCTCTAGGTCCATCCATGTCTCTGCGAATGACCCAATTTCATTCTTTTTTATGGCTGAGTAATATTCTATTGTATATATGTACCACATCTTCTTTATCCATTCCTCTGTTGAGGGACATTTGGGTTGCTTCCGTGTCATGGCTAATGTAAATAGTGCTGCAATGAACATTGGGGTGCATGTATCTTTTTGAATTATGGTTTTCTCTGGGTATATGTCCAGGAGTGGGATTGCTGGATCATATGGCAGTTTTATTTTTAGATTTTTAAGGAACCTCCATACTGTTCTCCATAGTGGCTGTATCAATTTATATTCCCACCAATAATGCAAGAAGGTTCCCTTTTCTCCACACTCTCTCCAGCATTTATAGTTTGTAGATTTTTTGATGATGGCCCTTCTGACTGGTGTGAAGTTATACCTCATTGTGGTTTCGACTTGCATTTCTCTACTAATTATTGAAGTTGAGCATCTTTTCATGTGTTTGTTGGCTATCTGTATGTCTTCTTTAGAAAAATGTCTATTTATGTCTTCTGCCCATTTTTGGACTGGTTTGTTTGTCTTTTTGATATTGAGCTGCTTGAGCTGCTTGTATATTTTGGAGATTAATCCTTTGTCAGTTGCCTCATTTGCAAATATTTTCTCCCATTCTGAGAGGTGTCTTCTCGTCTTTTTTATGGTTTCCTTTGCTGTGCAAAAGCTTTTAAATTTAATTAGGTCCCATTTTTTTTTACTTTTGTTTTTATTTTCATTACTGTAGGAGGTGGAATAAAAGATCTTGCTACAATTTATATCAAAGAGTGTTCTGCCTATGTTTTCCTCTAAGGATTTTATAGTGTCCAGCCTTACATTTAGGTCTTTAATCCATTTTGAGTTTATTTTTGTGTATGGTGTTAGGGAGTGTTCTAATTTCATTGGTTTACATTTAGCTGTCCAGTTTTCCCAGCACCACTTATTGAAGAGACTGTATTTCCTCCATTGTATATTCTTGCCTCCTTTGTCATATATTAGGTGACCATAGGTGTGTGGGTTTATCTCTGGACTTTCTATCCTTTTCCATTGATTTATATTTCTGTTTTTGTGTCAGTATCATACTGTCTTGATTATTGTAGCTTTGTAGTATAGTCTGAAGACACGGAGCCTGATTCCTCCAGCTCTGCTTTTCTTTCTTGATATTGCTTTGGCTATTTGGGGTCTTTTGTGGTTCCATACAAATTGTAAAAATTTTTATTCTAATTCTGTGAAAAATGCCATTGGTAATTTGATAGGGATTGCAAAGAAGAAGTAAAACTATCACTGTTTGCAGACTACTGTAATTTTGATTTGCATTTTTATTATGATTAGTGGTGTTGAGCACTTTTTCATATTCCTATTGGCAATTTATATGTCTTTGTAATAATATCTATTCAGGTGCTTTGTGTACTTTTTAGTCAGGTTATTTATTATTGATTTGTTTGTTAATTATTTCTATTGTGAAAACTTTCAGCTAGACTAAGTAAAAGAGAGAAGACTCAAATAAATAAAATCAGAAATGAAAGAGGTAACATTACAACTAATATAACATAGAAATAGTAAGGATTATAAGAAACTACTATGAACAGTTATATGCCAAAAATTAGATAACCTAAAAAAAATGAATAAAGTTTTAGAAACATGTAATCTACCAAGAGTAAATCATGAAAAAATAGAAAAATCTGAGCAGATCATTTACAACTAAGGAGATTGAGTCAATATTAAAAAACTTCCCAACAAAGAAAAGCCCAGGATCAGATTGTTTCACTGGTGAATTCTAGCAAACATTTAAAAAATAATTAATACCAATCCTTCTCAAACTCTTCCAAAAAATGGAAGAATGGAGAGCACTTCCAAACTCTTTACAAAGTCAGCATTACTCTGATGTCAAAGCCAGATAAGGACACTATAAGAAAAGAGCAAGCCAATATTCATAGTAATATTCATACCAATTACATACCAAATTACATACCAATACCAATTACATACATACCAATTACATACCAAATATTCATACCAATATTCATGGTAATCATAGATGCAAAAATCCTCAACAAAATATTAGCAAACCAAATTCAACAAGATATTGAAAGAGTTACACACCATGATTAAGTGGGATTTATTCCTGGGATGCAAGAGTAGTTCAACATGCACAAATCAATAAATATGACACACCACATTAATAAAATGAAGGATCATAATCCTATGTTTATCTCAATAGATGCAGACAAAGCATTTGACAAAATTCAACATCTTTTCATAATAATAATAAAAAAACTCTCTAACTAGGGATAACATACTTCAACAAAATAAAGGTCATATATGACAAGCTCACAGGTAATATCATACTCAATGATGAAAAACTGAAAACTTTTCCTCTAAGATCAGAAACAAGGCAACAATGCCTACTCTCACTACTTTTATTCAACATAGTACTGGAAGTCTTGGCCAAAGCTATTAGGCAAGTTAAAGATTTAAGAGGTATCCAAACTGGAAAGCAAGAAGCAAAACTGTCTCTATTTACAGATAACATAATATTATATATAGAAAACAATAAAGTCTATCAAAAAGCTGTTAGAACTAATACATAAATTCAGTAAGGTTGCAGAATAAAAAATTAGTATACAGAAATCAGTTGTATTTTTATAAATTAGTTATAAACTATCAGAAAGAAAAATTAAGAAATGAATCCCATTTACAATTGCATCAGAAAGAATAAAATACTTAAGAATTAATTTAACCAAAGTTAGAAAGACCTGTACACTGAAAACTATATGACATTGATGAAAGACATTGAAAAAGACTCAAATAAAAGTCAAGATGTTCCATGCTTAGAAAAATGAATATTGTTAATATGTGCACACTACCTAACACATTTTACAGAGTCTGCAATTAAAATTCCAATAACAGTTTTCATAGAAGCAGAGCAAGCAATCCTAAAATTTGTATGGAACCACAAAATTCCCCCAAATTGAAAGCAACCTTGAGAAAGAACACAGTTGTTCTTTTTTTTTTTTTTTTTTTTGCGGTACGTGGGCCTCTCACCGCTGTGGCCTCTCCTGCTGTGGAGCACAGCCTCCAGACATGCAGGCGCAGTGGCCATGGCTCACAGGCCCAGCTGCTCCACGGCACGTGGGATCCTCCCAGACCGGGGCACAAACCCGCATCCCCTGTATCGGCAGGTGGACTTCCAACCACAGCACCACCAGGGAAGCCCAGTTGTTCTTTTTATGGAGGTAGCACACTCCCTCATTTCAAACCATATTACAAATGTACAGTAATCAAAACAGCATGATATTTGCATAAAAACAGACACAGATCAATGGAACAGAAGAGAGAAATAAAACCACACATATATGGTCAATTAATTTAAAGGATCCAAGAATGTACAATGGGAAAGAATAGTCTGTTTAATAAATGTTGTCAGGAAAACTGGACAGCCACGTACACAATAGTGAAATTCGACCACTGTCTTATACCATACACAAAAATCAACTCAAAATGGATTAAATACTTGAATATCATACCTGAAACCATACAACACTTAGAAGGAAACACAGAGGATAACCTCCTTTATGTTAGTCATGGCAATCTTTTTTTTTATTTGACACAAAAAGCAAAAGCAAAAGAAGAAAAAATAAACAAGTGAGACTACATTAAACTAAAAAGTTCTTGCATAGGAAAGGAAACCACCAACAAAATGAAAAGGCAACCTACAGAATGGGAGAAAATATTTTCAAATCATATATTTAATAAGGGTTAATATCTAAAATATATGAAGAACTCCTATAACTCAGTAAGAAAAAAAATCTGATTAAAAAGAGGGCAGAGGATCTGAATACATCTTTTTCCAAAGAAGATACACAAATGGCCAACAGCTTTGATGATAAAGCGCTCAACATCTCTAATCTTCAAGGAAATGCAAATCAAAACCCTAATAAGATATTATGTCACGCTGGTTAGAATGGTTATTATCATAGAAACATGAAATAGCAATCCCAATTCTGGGTATTTATCCTAAAGAAGAAAATTACTATCTTGAAAACATATGTGCATTCACTGAAACATTATTACAATGGCCAAGACATGGAAACAACCTAGGCACCCATGTTAGCATAAATAGATAAAGAAGATGTGGTATAGATATATTATGGAATATTATTTAGCCATAAGGAAAAATGAACTCTTTCCATTTGCAACACAATGGATGGAACTTGAGGGCACTATGTTTAGTGAAATAAGTCAGAGAAGGACAAATACTGTATGATATCACGTGATATGTGATATCATATGATATCACATATATGTGGAATCTAAACAAACAAACAAACGCACAGATACCAAGAACACATTGGTGGTTTGTCAGAGATGGCTTGGAGAGGTTGTGGAAGTGGGTGAAAGTGGTCAAAAAGTACAAACTTCCAGTTGTAAGATAAATGAGACCTAGAGATGAAATATACAGCACGGTGACTATAGTTAACACTATGGTATTGTGTATTTGAAAGTGGCTAAGAGAGTAGATATGATAAAATTTTACCACAAAAAGAAATTTGTAAATATGTGATGGAAGTTAACCATTTTTTTAACACCTTTATTGGAGTATAATTGCTTTACAATGGTGTGTTAGTTTCTGCTTTATAACAAAGTGAATCAGTTATACATACACATATGTTCCCAAATCTCTTCCCTCTTGCATTTCCCTCCCTCCCACCCTCCCTATCGCACCCCTCTAGGTGGTCACAAAGCACCGAGCTGATCTCCTTGTGCTATGTGGCTGCTTCCCACTAGCTATCTATTTTACATTCAGTAGTCTATATATGTCCATGCCACTCTCACACTTTGTCCCAGCTTACCCTGCCCCTCCTCATATCCTCAAGTCCATTCTCTAGTAAGTGTGTATCTTTATTCCAGTCTTGCCCCATATTCTCCATGACCTTTTTTTTTTTATAGATTCAATATATATGTGTTAGCATATGGTATTTGTTTTTCTCTTTCTGACTTACTTCACTCTGTATGACAGAGTCTAGGTCCATCCACCTCATTACAAATAACTCAATTTTGTTTCTTTTTATGGCTGAGTAATATTCCATTGAATATATGTGCCACATCTTCTTTATCCATTCATCTGTTTATGGACACTTAAGTTGCTTCCATGTCCTGGCTATTGTAAATAGAGCTGCAATGAACATTTTGGTACATGACTCTTTTTGAATTATGGTTTTCTCAGGGTATATGCCAAGTAGTGGGATTGCTGGGTCATATGGTAGCTCTATTTGTAGTTTTTTAAGGAACCTCCATACTGTTCTCCATAGTGGCTGTATCAGTTTACATTCAGATCAACAATGTATGAGAGTTCACTTTTCTCCACACCTTCTCCAGCATTTATTGTTTGTAGATTTTTTGATGATGGCAATTCTGACTGGTGAGAGATGATATCGCATTGCAGTTTTGATTTGCATTTCTCTAATGATTAATGATGTTGAGAATTTTTTCATGTGTTTGTTGGCAATCTGTATTTCTTCTTTGGAGAGATATCTATTTAGGTCTTCTGCTCATTTTTGGATTGGGTTGTTTATTTTTTTGATATTGAGCTGCATGAGCTGCTTGTAAATTTTGGAGATTAATCCTTTGTCAGTTGCTTCATTTGCAAATATTTTCTCCCATTCTGAAGGTTGTCTTTTTGTCTTTTTTATGGTTTCCTTGGCTGTGCAAAAGCTTTTAAATTTCATTAGGTCCCATTTGATTATTATTTATTTTATTTCCATTTCTCTAGGAGGTGGGTCAAAAAGCATCTTGCTGGGATGTCATAGAGTGTTCTGCCTCTATTTTCCTCTAAGAGTTTGACATTGTCTGGCCTTACATTTAGGTCTTTAATCCATTTTCCTTTTATTTTTGTGTATGGTGTTAGGGAGTGTTTTAATTTCATACTTTTACATGTAGCTTTCCAGGTTTCCCAGCACCACTTATTGAAGAGGCTATATTTTCTCGACTGTATATTCTTGCCTCCTTTATCAAAAATAGGGTGCCCATATGTGCATGGGTTTATCTGTGGGCTTTCTATCCTCTTCCATTGATCTATATTTCTGTTTTTGTGCCAGTACCACACTCTCTTGATTACTGTAGCTTTGTAGTATAGTCTGAAGTCAGGGTGCCTGATTACTGCAACTCTGTTTTTCTTTCTCAAGATAGCTTTGGCTATCCGGGCTCTTTTGTATTTCCATAAAACTTGTGAATTTTTTTGTTCTAGTTCTGTGAAAAATGCCAGTGGTAGTTTGATAAGGATTGCATTGAATCTTTGGGTAGATTGCTTTGGGTAGTACAGTCATTTTCACAATACTGATTCTTCCAATCCAAGAATATGGTATATCTCTCCATCTATTTGTATCATCTTTAATTTCTTTCATCAGTGTCATAATTTTCTGCATACTGGTCTTTTGTCTCCTTAGATAGGTTTATTCCTAGATATTTTATTTTTTGTTGCAATGGTAAATGGGAGTGTTTTCTTAATTTCACTTTCAGATTTTTCATCATTAGCATATAGGAATGCTAGAGATTTCTCTGCATTAATTTTGTATCCTGCCACTTTACCAAATTCATTGATTAGCTCTAGAAGTTTTCTGGTAGCACCTTTAGGATTCTCTATGTATACTATCATGTCATCTGCAAACAGTGACAGCTTTACTTATTCTTTTCTGATTTGGATTCCTTTTATTTCTTTTTCTTCTCTGATTGCTGTGGCTAAAACTTCAAAACTATGTTGAATAATAGTGGTGAGATTGGGTAACCTTGTCTTGTTCCTGATCTTAGTGGAAATGCTTTCAGTTTTTCACCATTGAGGACGATGATGGCTGTGGGTTTGTCATATATGGCCTTTGTTATGTTGAGGAAAGTTCTCTCTATGCCTACTTTCTGGTGGGTTTTTATCATAAATGGGTGTTGAATTTTGTTGAAAGCTTTCTCTGCATCTAGTGAGATGATCATATGGTTTTTCTCCTTCAATTTGTTAATATGGTGTATCACATTTATTGATTTGCATATATGGAAGAATCCTTGCATTCCTTGTATAAACCCCACTTGATCATGGTGTGTGATCTTTTTAATGTGCTGTTGGATTCTGTTTGCTAGTATTTTGCTGAGGTTTTTTGCATCTATATTCATCAGTGATATTCACCTGTAGTTTTCTTTCATTGTGACATCTCTGTCTGGTTTTGGTATCAGGGTGATGGTGGCCTCGTAGAATGAGTTTGGGAGAGATCCTCCCTCTGCTACATTTTGGAAGAGTTTGAGAAGGATAGGTATTTGCACTTCTCTAAATGTTCGATAGAATTTGCCTGTGAAGCCATCTGCTCCTGGGCTTTTGTTTGTTGGAAGATTTTTAATCACAGTTTAAATTTCAGTGCTTGTGATTTGTCTGTTCATATTTTCTATTTCTTCCTTGTTCAATTTCAGCAGGTTGTGCATTTCTAAGAACTTGTCGATTTCTTCCAGGTTGTCCATTTTATTGGCATATAGTTGCTTGCAGTAATCTCTCATGATCCTTTCTATTTCTACAGTGTCATTTGTTACTTCTCCTTTTTCATTTCAAATTCTATTGATTTGAGTCTTCTCCCTTTTTTCCTTGATGAGTCTGGCTAATGGTTTATCAATTTTGTTTATCTTCTCAAAGAACCAGCTTTTAGAGTTATTGATCTTTGCTATCATTTCCTTCACTTTTTTTCGTTTATTTCTGATCTGATCTTTATGATTTCTTTCCTTCTGCTAACATTGGAATATTTTTGTTCTTTCTCTAATTGCTTTAGGTGTAAGGTTAGGTTCTTTATTTGAGATGTTTCCCGTTTGTTAAGCTAGGATTGTATTGCTATAAACTTCCCTCTTAGAACTGCTTTTGATACATCCCGTAGGTTTTGGGTCATTGTGTTTTCATTGTCATTTTTTTCTAGGTATTTTTTTATTTCCTCTTTGATTTCCTCAGAGATCTGTTGGTTATTAAGTTGTGTATTGTTTAGCCTCCATGTGTTTGTGTTTACTTTTTACAGATTTTTTCCTGTAATTGATATCTAGTCTCATAGCATTGTGGTTGGAAAAAACACTTGATATGATTTGAATTTTCTTAAATTTACCAAGGCTTGATTTGTGACACAAGATACGATCTATCCTGGAGACTGTTCCATGAGCACTTGTGAAGAGTGTGTATTCTGTTGTTTTTGGATGGAATGTCCTATAAATATCAATTAAATCCATCTTGTTTAATGTATCATTTAAAGCTTGTGTTTCTGTATTTATTTTCCTTTTGGATGATTTGTCCATTGTTGAAAGTGGGGTGTTAAAGTCCCCTACTATGACTGTGTTACTGTCCATTTCCCCTTTTATGGCTGTTAGTATTTGCCTTATGTATTGAAGTGCTTTGTCTCTTCTAATAGTCTTTATTTTGAAGACTATTTTGTCTGATATGAGAATTGCTACTCCAGCTTTCTTTTCATTTATATTTCCATGGAATATCTTTTTCCATCCCCTCACTTTCAGTCTGTATGTGTGTCCCTAGGTCTGAAGTGAGTCTCTTGTAGACAGCATATATACGGCTCTTGTTTTTGTATCCATTCAGCCAGTCTATGTCTTTTGGTGGGAGCATTTAATCCATTTACATGTAAGGTAATTATCGATATGTATGTCCCTATTACTGTTTTCTTAATTGTTTTGGGTTTGTTATTGTAGGTCTTTTCCTTCTCTTGTACTTCCTGCCTAGAGAAGTTCCTTTAGCATTTGTTGTAAAGCTGGTTTGGTGGTGCTGAATTATCTTAGCTTTTGCTTGTCTGTAAAGGTTTTAATTTCTCCATCAAATCTGAATGACATCCTTCCTGGGTAGAGTAATATTGGTTTTTGGTTTTTCTCCTTCATCACTTTAAATATGTCCTGTCACTCCCTTCTGGCTTGCAGAGTTTCTGCTGAAAGATCAGCTGTTAGCCTTATGGGGCTTCCCCTGTGTGTTATTTGTTGTTTTTTCCTTGCTGCTTTTAATATTTTTTCTTTGTATTTAATTTTTGATAGTTTGATTAATATGTGTCTTGGCATGTTTCTCCTTGGATTTACCCTGTATGGGACTCTCTGTGCTTCCTGGACTTGATTTACTATTTCCTTTCCCATTTTAGGGAAGTTTTCAACTATAATCTCTTAAAATATTTTCTCAGTCCCTTTCTTTTTCTCTTCTTCTCTGGGATCCCTATAATTTGAATGTTGGTGCGTGTAATGTTGTCCCAGAGGTCTCTGAGACTGTCTTCAATTCTTTTTATTCTTTATTCTGCTCTGCAGTAGTTATTTCCACTATTTTATCTTCCATGTCACTTATCCATTCTTCTCCCCCATTTATTCTGCTATTGATCCCTTCTAGAGAATTTTTAATTTCATTTCTTGTGTTGTTCATCACTGTTTGTTTGCTCTTTAATTCTTCCAGGTCCTTGTTAAACGTTTCTTGTATTTTCTCCATCTATTTCCAAGATTTTGTACCATCTTTACTTTCATTATTCTGAATTATTTTTCAGGTAGACTGCCTATTTCCCCTTCATTTGTTAGGTCTGGTGGGTTTTTGCCTTGCTACTTCATCTGCCATGTGTTTTTCTGTCTTCTCATTTTGCTTATATTACTGTGTTTGGGGTCTCCTTTTTGCAGGCTGGCTGCAGTTTCGTAGTTCCCGTTGTTTTGATCTCTGTCCCCAGTGGCTAAGGTTTGTTCAGTGGGTTTTGTAGGCTTCCTGGTGGAGGGGACTAGTGCCTGTGTTCTGGTGGATAAGCCTGGATCTTGTCTTTCTGGTGGGCAGGTCCATGTCTGGTGTTGTGTCTTGGGGTGTCTGTGGCCTTATTATGATTTTAGGCAGCCTTTCTGTTAATGGATGGGGTTGTGTTCCTGTCTTGTTCGTTGTTTGGCATAGGGTGTCCAGCACTATAGCTTGCTGGTCGTTTAGTTCAGCTGGGTCTTGGCATTGAGATGGAGATCTCTGGGAGATTTTCACCATTTGATATTATGTGGAGCTGAGAGATCTCTTGTGGACCAGTGTCCTGAACTTGGCTCTCCCACCTCAGCGGCACAGCCCTGATGCCTGGCTGGAGCACCAAGAGCCTTTCATCCACACAGCTCAGAATAAAAGGGAGAAAAAATAGAAAGAAAAAGAAAGAAAGAAAGATAAGAAAGAAAGAAAGAAAGAAAGAAAGAAAGAAAGAAAGAAAGAAAGAAAGAAAGAAAGAAAGAAAGAAAGAAAGAAAGAAAGGAAGAAAGAAAGAAAGAAGGAAGGAAGAAAGGAAGAAAGAAAGAAGATAAAGTTATTAAATTAAAAAATAATTATTAAGAAAAAATATTTTTAAAGGAAAAAAAAGAAAATCGACAGGCAGAACCCTAGGACAAATGGTAAAAGCAAAGCTATACAGACAAAATCACACACAGAAGCATACACATACACACTCACAAAAAGAGAGAAAGGGAAAAATATATATATCTTTGCTCCCAAAGTCCACCTCCTCAATTTGGGATGATTCGTTGCCTATTCAGGTGTTCCACATGCAGGGTACATCAAGTTGATTGTGGAGCTTTAATCCGCTGCTCCTGAGGCTGCTGGGAGAGATTTCCCTTCCTCTTTGTTGTTCGCACAGCTCCGGGGGTTCAGCTTTGGATTTGGGCCCGCCTCTGCGTGTAGGTCACCTGAGGGCATGTGTTCTTCATTCAGACAGGACGGGGTTAAAGGAGCAGCTGATTTTGGGGCTCTGGCTTACTCAGGCCATGGGGAGTGTGGGATACGGATGCAGGACGAGCCTGCAGCAGCAGAGGCCGGCAGGACGTTGCACCAGCCTGAGGCACGCCGTGCGTTCTCCCGGGGAAGTTGTCCCTGGATCCCGGGACCCTGGCAGTGGCGGGCTACACAGGCTCCCGGGAGGGGAGGTGGGGATAGTGACCTGTGCTCGCACACAGGCTTCTTGGTGGCTGCAGCAGCAGCCTTAGCGTCTCATGCCTATCTCTGCGCTGTTAGCGGTGGTTCACGCCAGTCTCTGGAGCTCTTTTAAGCTGCGCTCTTAATCCCCTCTCCTCTCGCACCAGGAAACAAAGAGGCAAGAAAAAGTCTCTTGTCTTTTCGGCAGCTCCAGACTTTTTCCCAGATTCCCTCCCGGCTAGCCGTGGTGCACTAGCCCCTTCAGGCTGTGTTCACGCCACCAACCCCAGTCCTCTCCCTGGGATCTGACCTCCAAAGCCCGAGTCTCAGCTCCCAGACCCCGCCCGCCCCTGCGGTGAGCAGACAAGCCTCTCGGGCTGGTGAGTGCTTGTCAGCACCGATCCTCTGTGCGGGAACCTCTCCGCTTTGCCCTCCGCACCCCTGTGGCTGCGCTCTCCTCCATGGCTCTTAAGCTTCCCCACCGCCAACCCCCATCTCCGCCAGTGAAGAGGCTTCCTAGTGTGTGGAAACTTTTCCTCCTTCACCGCTCCCTCTCACTGGTGCAGGTTCCATCCCTATTCTTTTGTCTCTGTTTCTTCTTTTTTCTTTTGCCGTACACAGGTACGTGGGGAGTTTCTTGCCTTTTGGGAGGTCGGAGGTCTTCTGCCAGCGTTCAGTAGGTGTTCTGTAGGAGTTGTTTCACGTGTAGACGTATTTCTGATGTATCTGTGAGGAGGAAGATGATCTCCACGTCTTACTCTTCTGCCATCTTGAAGCTCTCTTCGGAAGTTAACCATTGATATAAACGTATTATAGTAATCATTTTGCAATACGTACATATATCAAACCATTATAATATACACCTAAAACTAATACAATGTTATATGTCAATTTTATCTCAATTCAATATTTAAAAATAAATTTAAAAGAGAATCACTTTCTAAAAACAAAAGAGATGTCTGGTGTCTATTGAGTGTTCATGTTAACCATACACCAGATATTGTGTGAGATCCCATTCATGGCTTTTTTAAAATCCTTGGTTTATTTTAAATAAAGGAAAATTTCATCAGTACCTTAGAATTTCTTCAACTTCCCACCCACAACACTACAGCGTTGCATTGCTTTATTTCTCCCAAAAATAGGTTTATATGGAGCACACCAAGACTTAGCTGAGCTTTCTGATTCGGTTCCATCAGTCCATCTCCCACCTCAGAGACCCCCATTCTGAAAGGTAGTGAGTCCTAAGATTTTGTTTTTAGCCTCTTGTTTAAGGTAGATGTACTGCAGTTCTCTTATCTTCTTGACCATCCTTTCTCCTCTGATAACCTAATTTATCTTAACTCTTGTTAACTTCTAACAAGTTTATATCCCACTTTATACTAAGAGAGAATTTCATTTTCAGTATTAAATGTATACCCTTCATGTGCAGTTCTTCTATGAGAAGCTTGCCCTCTCAGTCAGTTATATCTTCATCAAATCCTACGTGAATCTACAATTTCATATTATTGTTCATATCATATTTTTTCTTTTTAAAATTTGCCAGTTTTTTAAAAAGTTTAATCTTCATTTTAAAAAACTTTTTCTACACTACATTTTTTAGTAATTAATTCATCATCAAATGTACATAAGCAATAACATTTCTAAGTTCTGGCCCTACCAAAATGCTGTTAGTTTGTTCTCCCATATGAATCCAGTGTTGCACCAGTATAGAATTCTAACTTCAAAGCATTTTCTTACAGAAATTCATAGACAATGTTTTATTATTCTTAGCATGAAGCATCTCAATATGTTTTGACATTTCACTTATATATGCATCTTCTAATTTTATTCAATATGTTTTGTACTTGATGGACTTTTTCAGCTTAAAGCCATTTTATTTTCTTTAAATAATGAGCAATAGTATTCTACTGATTCTTAACGTTTTTTTCTTCTACTCTGTGGTAGAGAACTCTAGATGCCCAGATTCATTCTCCAGCCTTCATTCATTTCATGAGGTGCAGCTATATGTGTAAATTCTTCCCAGGGAAGCATAAGCGGCAAAGATGTGCATCCATTCTTTAAATGGAAGGACATCAGTCATACATAGCGCCTGCATGCATTCCTCAAGGATGCTCTCTCCTTCCCAGAGCTGCTGGTGGTGCCTACAGAGATACTGCATATGGCAGAGCCACTGCCAGCCTGGACTTCAGAATGAATACAAAGAAAACACTCTACCCATTGCAAACCAGAGTACCGCATGCCTTAGAATATTCGAGCAAGAATAATCTCCTGCTTCATTGAACCACTGAAATACCAAGATATGTATGTTCTCCTATCCTAAACCACCCTAAAATATACCATTCTTGTGTCCTATGTGCTGAATAAATGATAGATTCACCTTTTTATGTCTTTGCGTATTTTTTATATTTTACTTCTATCTCTTTTTATACTACTTTTGGGAAAAGTCTTTGACTAGTCTCTTATGACTTTTCAGCTGTGTCCATTCTTCTTTTTATTTAGTAGTAATAATTTTCATTTTCAAGAGTTTTAATTAATTTTTCCAAAACAATATGTTTTGATGTTTGGAATGTAATATCTTACTTTTATCTCTGGAGATATGACATATATTGTGAAGTTTTCTGTTTCTTAATAAAAACCAATTACTCATTCATTGTTTATTTTTTGGTGACTGAGTTCATCTTTTCATCGGTTTTTCTTCATTGTTCTTTTGTTAATTTCTGATGATTTTTGTAAGTACTTTCATCTTTTTATTAGAGACTCTCTGTTAGTCTCTGCATGCATTTCTCACGTATCAAATGTTACCTCTATGGACTCTGTGAGAAAAAATGCATGTGCTGCCAATAGCTCTGCACCATTACCAGATCTTCTAGGTTTGGGCATTTTTATTCTGCTGATTGTTTTCTCTCATTTCCGGGAACACTGACCTGCCACTCTGTCCCAAATGCCTGCACTCACTGTTCCAGTCTGAGAGTAAACGTCTCTAATGTTCATTACTAGCACAAGTAAAGGACAAAATATCATGTAGCAAACATCCCAGCATGTAAGAAATAATGCCTATCAACATCAAATGCCAAGGTAATTGCCCTAGAGCTCCTTCCACCAGGGTATCTTTTACCTCCAAGCTTGAGGCACCTGTTGACAAAATCATAACTTTCATAGCTGCCTTCCTCTGGCTATCCCATATTTTTAGTAATTTCTGATATTACTATCTTTTTTTCCATCTGCAGATAGGATGTACTTTATTTTCCATAGGTTTATGACATTCTGTTTTCATATCATATTTTCTGCAATTTCTGGAAATATTGGTGAGGGTTTGAGATGGATATGTTTCTGCTTAATTTTCCCTTTTTATCCAGTTCTCTTTTGGAAACTTTTCAATATCAAAGTCAAGCAGTAACCATTCCAAATTATCCCTGCTTTTTTGTGTTCAGACAATAACAGAATTTACTATTATATTTCTTAGGAATTGGAGGACCAAACACAAATCTATCAATGGCTGTATAGAAGGGACTAATGTTTAATGACAATGTGTTTTTTATAGACTAGGGCATTAAAAATCATTCAGAAGAAATTGTCAAGTTTAAGAAGATAGTCTACCCATCATTCAGTTGGCTGCAGCCAGAGTACTGATTCCTCTGTACACCTTTATTCCAGTAGATAGCTGATACGAACCCTTCACTATGGCAGATAAAGAATGTTTTCAGATTTCAAGAGTCTCCAATAAACACACTGAACACTGGGAGCATATATTTCAACTACAATGATTTTCTTTCATTACAGTAATAATAAAGATTGTTTTCTAGCCCTTATGTGTTAGATACTAGGTTAAGTGTTTTTTGTACATTGTTTCTTTAACTATCACTACATCTCTATTAGTTAGGTACGTATATCTGTTTCACCAAGGAGAATACTGAGGCTGGAGAGAATAAGTAACTCATCCAAGGTCATATAAATCAGTGACGGCATTTGAATTGAGGTCCACCTGGTTTCAAAGTGCATGATTTGATCACTCTGCTATATTGCTATATTGTTCTGTCCTATAAAACACTATGCTGTATTGATTTCCCCCTTGGTCTATACACTATCCTAATAAATCTAATGATTTTTCTTTAATTTCAATAATAAGTTATATTATTGATTCCATTTCAACCTGAAATGGCAGAATCAACTGGAACAGTCTCAGAGAAAGAATGAGATATATATTTAAAACCCTTAGCATAGGAGCTGACAGATAATATGCACTTCATAGCTGTATGTCATTACAGATGAAATGCTCTCATATGCTTCATTCCAAAAGGCCCAGTTGTCAACTATTAATAAATCACATATTCACTCTCACATTTAGTTGAGATGCACTTAGAGTGAAATACCAATACCCAAGAGTATGAACTTTAGTGGTGAAATTTCTTGCTAATTTTTACTTTGTTATCTCTCAACATATAGAAATGCAAAATTAGAATTCAAATTTCTGGAATAAACATTTGTCTATTTTCTTATAATTGTGGCCTAATCATAATACGAAGATGTATATACAGTATGACACACAAGTTTAACTATGCCTTTAGTGAGTAAACTTGTGTGTGTGTATCTGCTGATTTTTTTTAAGAGGTTAAATGTAACTTACATTGCTATAATTGTCTTAAATACTTTCAGGTATATATGATTGTATTCACTGCTAACGTGGGAAAATTAGACAGAGACAGTGATCAAATTAATGTTTAATACTTTTAAATTATGTAGTCTTGGAATATCTAACACTTCACTGTTTTGACAACTCAGAAGTTCTTCCACTGCTACCCTTCCCTTTGCCTAAATTCCATGAGAAAGCACAAAAAAGACAGACTGTAGGCTCAGATCTGAACTGATAATCACCTTTAACATCCCATTATTTCCCTAAATGCAGGGAACAGATATTTCTTCAGTCATGTAATTATGGTTTTATGTGGTGTCCTTCACATTCCTATTTGTGTGGATTGCAATTCCCAACTGTCTGCCCTTTGTTCCTAAAATTGAAATGTAAATCTAATTGGAGGCTGATGTGAGATTATCTCTGTTGCCATGTAAGCTATTTATATGTATGTATTACATGTATAAATAGCTATTTTCAATTTAAGCATTTCTGACAAGACTTCATATCAACACAGAGTTAGTCTTCATGATAGAATGGAAAATATGTCAAAGACAGTTTACTTCCAGGCCTAAAATTTTGCTTGTGACATAAGAACGATAAATTATATGCCAATAACGTACTTGATGTCACAGAGTTTTAAAAAGACACTTAGTGGAGTACAAATTGTAAAACATTTCCCCAGTAAGCTAGTTGGTTGATATATTCCAAATGTTTCCTTAATAATGCATTGTAGTTCTATTATTAACAAGTACAATTTCACATTTCTGAAGATTTTTCTTTCACATTTGCCTCCCTAGAAGGTCATAATTTTTTAAAACCCAAATCAAAAGGAACATATACATACGCATATACACTATATATATATATATATATGTGTGTGTGTGTGTGTAATTTGATCCGACATTAGTGGTTTGCTTGTTTTTTGTTTGTTTGGAGCTGTGTTATGCTCCCTCCTTTATTTGGAGTCCTGGATCTGCTTTAAGTTTTATTTTTGGAAAAAGAAGAAAATTATGAACTTTTCAAAGCAAAATACAAAACAAAGAGTAGAAAAGACAGAATATCAAAACTCATTTATTTGCCCCTGGACTAGGTCTCTTGGCAAAGTAAGGATTCTACCAAGTCCCAAAGGTGCATTCCAGTACATTTGTTCCGAGGCAACATTGCTGATAGTGAATATGATGTGATGGTGATTCTTTTTATTTTTAGTATTTTCAAACATATTTTATATTTGTTATCTCTATCTAGTACCATCTCTGAAATGTGCAGAGAAAAGAAAATCTTTATTAGACACATGGAGAAACCGAAGACCAATGAAGCAAAGTTAGTGTAACCTAACAACTCTAACCATACAAACTCTTTGAAGACAGTGATTAGGTCCACCTTGTCGGTTATTATGTGCCCAGCAAGTAGCAGAGTGCCTGAGACAAAATTGCTGTTTTTTAAATCAATGTAAATGAATGGGTGGAGAGAGCTTGAGCCTCCCCACGTTAATGCACAGGTTTTTCATCTGTGCCACACAGCCAGGAAGATTCATTTCCTCAACTCCTCTGAGTCTTTCATTTTTAACTTTTATTATCCCGCAATCTTATTACAGACCTGACGACAGATTCTGACATTGGAGGTTCTAGAAGAACTTAAAAGAAGGTAATAGTTAATAATCACGAACTTTTCCTTCCAGATTTGAAAGCTGACTCCAATTACAGCCAGTGTCATTGTAATGTATATTTCTTAACATTTATTCTGTACTTAATAATTTAAAAGCACTTCTTCAGACTTATATAGTGAATAGCCTCAAACTCCCATGAACGATAGCATTATATTATCTGCAGATTCTCTAGAGGAAGGTCCTGCTTTTTTTTTTTTAATTTTTAGAATTTTCTTTTTTTAAAAAAATATCTATTGGAGTATATTTGATTTCTAATGTTGCATTAGTTTCAGGCGTACAAGGGAAGAAACTTGCATACAGCAGTTGGCACATGTGTAAGGGAAAGAAATTTGTCCAAACCTGTGGCTGGTGAAGAGTGCCTTGTTGCAAGGGACAGAGCACTTCTTGCTGGGTGTCAAGGGCTGCACTTAGAAAGCCTCCTTTTTTTTTTTTTTTTTTTGCACTGTGAGTGGTGTGCAATGCTCATTCCCTGTGTCTCCTCTCATATATAGTCATGCCTTCCCTTAAAAATATTTTCTTTCATTTCCATGCTTAACTCAGGAAAATCTCTACCTCTACAGAAGTTGTATGAAATTAGGGTCATGCAGCAGAGAGGAGAAAGATGAGTTATTGCAGGGCTGCCTCATACTGTCCTAGGGACTATTCCTGCATCCTGTAATTTACCACTGCTCAGTGCGTTAGAAGAGTATTTGTCTTTCTTGATAGTTGGAGGGTTGAAGAGGTTTGCCAAGGTGTGGTTGACTCCAGAGCACAGGCTCTTCCTGCTACACTGAGCAAGAGCTAGTATCATGCAACTTGGGTTCTAGAGTCAGCTCTTCTACTAATGAACGTGCCAAGCAACCTTGGATATTTCACTTCAATGTCAGGAGAATATTACATGGAGAAAGGATATCACTTTCTCTGTAATTAATAAATTAACTTTAGAGTTATGTATTAAAATTTTCCTGTATGCCAGGTTCTATAATAATGGGACTAGCACAAAGAGCAAAGCAGACCCATTCCTGCCCTTGGCCCTAGCATAATAGTTGATTTTATTGTAAGAATTTATAAAACTGAAAATAGAAAATTTATACAAATGAAAAAATGTGCTCCTAAGACATATGAGAATACCTTTCCTTATTTATGTGAAAGCCAGAAATCATCTCTCTAGAATTTCAAAGTCATCAATGTGTTTTCTTGTCAAAATTTCTTGCTAATTGGGTCTGAGAGATTCAATGTTATTTTTTACTGAACAGATGATAAAACAACTTAAAGATCAATTTGAAAAAAAGGGCAAAAGAGGCCCTTTTTGTCACAATTTGAAGGGAGCAGTTTTTCTTTTTGCACAAAATCTAGTTTTTAATTCCCACTCATATATGTTGTTATATAGACACAGTATATATAGCATTTAGAACCATTTTGTTTTTCACTGACTATTTTGTTTTAGGTATTTTCCATACTTTTGTAATTAAGACACATATTTATTTTTTTAAATTTTGACTTAGCATCTAAAATGTACTTACAAAGCAATGAGATTATACATAATGTAAAGGGTAACATTGAGGGCAATGGATTCAAACAGTCTGTGTTCAATTCCCAGGTCCACTGCCTAATAAGTGTATGGCATTGAACAAGTTATTCAATGCATAATACCTCAGTTTTCTTTTCTATAAAATGTAAATAATGTACTCATCTCATAGAGCTGTGAGCATTCGATAAGATAATGTATTAGAACATTTGTATCATTACCTGGTACAAAGTAACCACTCAGAAAATTATGTTATTAATAAAGAAATAGTTTACAACAATGGAAGTACATAATGCTAGAACATTAAGATGAAAACAGAAGAGTCTTTTGTACAAAATACTGAACTCCAGATTGTTTTATACAGTTACTAAAATAGCAGTTCAATGTGGTAGTTTTCAATGTTTAACTGTTTCATATATTGACATATCACATCATTTATTAAATTACTGTGCTTTTTAAAATATTATTTTCTGTCTTCAGTTATTATATATGCTCTTGTAATAAATCCTTCCAAGGAGTTTCCTTTATAGATGTACTTCTTTAGGATAAGAGAGTCAAAAGGTATCAATATAAATATACAAAACAGATACTGGAAATTTATTTTCAGAATAAGGGAAAACTGACTTTGTTAATCTCATTTTATCAAATACTGGATTTAACTTACTTCAGAATTTAAATTCATCACATAAAGTAGAAAACATACAAACATAAGATAAGAATAACATGGTCCTGATAATACTAAAAATGCATGGTGTTTATGATATGATCCAGCAATTTCACTCCCTGATATTTACCCCCCAAATTGACAATGTATGTCCACTCAAAAATCTGCACATGAATGCTTACTGAAGCTTTATCCACAATTGCCAAAAGTTGGAAACAACCAAGGATGGATAAACTGTTGTACACTTTATCCATTCAGTACGTTCAGTAGGTGAATGGATAAACTGTGGTACCTCCAAACAAGGGAATATTACTCAGTGCTCAGAGGAATGAGCTATTGAGACATATGCAAAGACACAGAGGAAACTCAGGAGCATATTACCAAGGAAAGAAGCCAATCCAAAAAGACTACATATGCATGACTGCAACTATATGATTCTGGGAAAACAAAACTGTGTAGACTCTCCTAGGACCAGTTGTTGCCAGGGTTGGTGGTGAGGAAAGGATGAATAGGCAGAGCACAGAGGAATTTTATGGCAGTGAAATAGTTTTGTATGAAAGTGGTGAGTTCATGCCATTACACATTTTTCAAAACCCATAGAATGTCCAACCAGGAGAGTGAGCCGTGATATAAACTATGGACTTTGGGTAATTAGGATGGGTCATTGTCGGTTCATCCGTTGCAACAAATGCACCATCTTGTGCAGGATGTCAGTAGTGGGGGGCTGTGTTTATGTGATGGCAGGAAGTACATGTGAAATCTCTATACCTTTGTCTCAATTTTTCTGTGAACCTAAAACTGCTCTAAAATAATAAAGTTTATTTTTTTTTTAAATGCATGATGTCTTTCACCAATGTGATCTATCTCATCAGTGATAATCCATTCTTCCAGATGATTTCAAATAATTTATGCCTCTTCTTTCAAATTCACTATGTATCACTTTAAAGAAGTTCATAGATATAGATATAATTTTTTAAAGTTTGTTGATCTGAAGAAAGAATGAACAGTAGCAATGTGATTAGAGATAAGCTGATAGTATGATATGCATAAAGTACCCTGCTACACGTTAGAAATAGTAAGAGATATAAGAGAAAGGCTTGCTTCCAGTAGGCTCAAGATCTGGAGAAACAATAAAATGTGGAAGATTTGTAGTCCACAGTGGGCTGCAGCAGTAATAGGAAACGATGGAGTACCCCCACGTTCTCCAGATCTACCAATTCAGAAAACTAGTTGAAGACGGTTTCACATGGTTAAAAGTGATTCATTTTAGAAATGCTTCTCCTCTCACTAGGAACTCATCTCCCCTACAGGGTTGATACAATCTCATTTTGATCATTTTCCATTCAACTTGCCAGTCCATTATCACATTACTCAGAGCGTATCACTCGCTTTGTTCGAACTGTGTGTGCCTCATTTGTAAATGACATTGTCAAGGCTATTATTGCAGCTGTTTGCAGAATGTCAGAAAGCTGTCAAACCCAGCAGAGTCAAACTGTTTGCAACAAACAGCAAATGAAACGTACTCATAAATGATTAAAGGCACTTCATAAGTGATCCTTACCAAGGAAATGGAAATGTTGTCAGACTGAGTCATCATCTGTTTTCTACTCCTGGAATCAAGCTAAAACAGGTGCTGCTAATAATCACCTAGGGGAATGCCTCCTTCTCCAAAGGAAAGGGGTGCTTTGGAGAAGAGCCTTTCAGTTTATTTTTTCCTTTATTTATTTATTTTTAATTGAGTATAGTTGATTTACAATGTTGTGTTAGTTTCAAGTGTACAGCAAAGTGATTCAGTTAAACACACACACACACACACATATATATATATATTCTTTTTCAGATTATTTCCACTATAGGTTATTACAAGACCTTGAATATAGTTCCCTGTGCTATACAGTAGGCCCTTGTTGTTTACCTATTTTATATATAGTGGTGTGCATATGTTAACTCCAAACTCCTAATTTATCCCCCCCTTTCCCCTTTGGTAACCATAAGTTTGTTTTCTATTTCATTGGGTCTATTTCTGTCTTGTATATAAGTTCATTTGCATCATTTTTTTTTTAGATTCTATATATAAGCAATATCATATATTTGTCTTTCTCTGTCTGACTTACTTCACTTAGCATGATAAACTCTAGGTCCGTCCATGCTGTTGCAAATGGTATTATTTCATTCTTTTTAATGGCTGAGTAATATTCCATTGTATACACACACACACACACACACACACACACACACACATATATATATGTGTGTGTGTGTGTATATACCACATCTTTATCCATTCATAAAGAGCCATTCATTTTAATGCAGGGTTGCCACATCAAGTGGGCATTACCCCCTTGTTTTTAGACTCATTACATAAATTCCATTTTATTAATTTTGGTGACTTCCTGAAAGAAGATATTAATAATCTGAAAAACAACATAAAACTAGGAAATATCAAAAACAACAACCAAACACACACATGCATACAACCAGCATTTATTCAAAAGGAATTCACCCACTTGGATATAGTTTTTCTTTATTGACAAAATAGCCAACTTTATTAAGGAGAATATTAGATATATTTAGTGAGATTTGTCTTCAACATGCTCATTGACAGTGGAAGGTCAGGATCCCAAATGATAGTGGAATTTTACTTTTTCAGTTTTACTATTTGTAGAAATCAAGACTCCAGAAGTTTGCTGTCCAAGATCACATCTAATTTAATAAAACTGATAGGCATTTTGTGGTAAACTGAGGATGCTCCTAAAACAAGATTTTGATATAAACTTAATCATGTGCAGATAAAATAAGGGAAGGGTAAAAAACCTCAAAAGATGTGCTTCTCATGGCTCAGGGAAATAGATTCAAATCACATGTACTCAAAAAGGAAAATCAGCTCTGTCCCCGTCTAATTTACATACAATAAAATTCTCTGATTTTTTTTTTTTTTTTTTTTTTTTTTTTTGCGGTATGTGGGCCTCTCACTGTTGTGGCCTCTCCCGTTGCGGAGCACAGGCTCCGGACGCGCAGGCTCAGCGGCCATGGCTCACGGGCCCAGCCGCTCCGCGGCATGTGGGATCTTCCCGGACCGGGGCACGAACCCGTGTCCCCTGCATCGGCAGGCGGACGCTCAACCACTGCGCCACCAGGGAAGCCCAAATTCTCTGATTTTAAGTGAACAGTTAAGTGAGTTTTGACAAATGTGTATCATCACAGACATCATCCAGAACATTTCCATTATCCCCCAAATACTCCATTCCTGTTTGCATAAAACACCTTCTCTCTACACCCTGGACCCTGACAACCACTTACCTGCTTCTCTCACTATAGATGTGCCTTTTCTAGAATCTCATATTACTGGATTGGCTTTGCGTGTGGCTTCTTTCACTCAGTATAATGTTTCCATAGTTCATGATGTGAACATACTTTTGCATGTATAGGTCGTTCTTAATATATTCTACACATTAAAATTCATTCTCCTTTACTGTATTAGACTTTGTTAAAAACTGTAGAAATTCGACAATGTGAAGGGGCTCGCAACAAAATCATTCATAGTTTTTGAAGGGGAAGAGCAAAGCCTTGTGCTTGCTCTACACATTGTTACATTAGATTCTCTTAATGACCCTTCAAGGTGGAGTTTATTAATGAAATGAAAACTGAAGCTCATCAGATGTTAAAGAAAATGGCAAGCATCTCAACAGCTGTCTTTGTCCGATGACAATAAATGGGCGATCAATGGTTTGTCTTCCAATTTCTGTTAAGGTTAATAGGTTCCCTACAAGTGCTCAAAATAAACACTGGCTAAGAGGTCATAATGTTATACTTCATTGTTTTGTTGCATCAAGTATCAGGACAATTGATAAAATGAGGAATGAGATGGTTAATGCTAATCCCTACCTCCTGTTTGTTGTGAATGGATCATAGAATTGCATATGAAAATAAGAAGCATAACTTTGGTTTGATGTGGGGGAAAGTATTGTGGAGGTTAGGTGGAGTATAACGGTCTGGATGCCCTAGAAATTCAGGTGAGACTAGTACTAGTATTAGTAACGTTAGAAATAGGAACAAGGCACCCAAAATCACTTTAATTGCGTAGTATGGATTATATGGGATTTTGTCCATGTAATCCCTGTCGGACTATTAAAGCCTGGTTCATGATGGAATAATAGGTGAAGAAGTGGAGGGAAAATTTTGCGCCCCAGTGGAAAACTATGCAGTGTCTAGAGCACAATTTCCAGGTTATATGATTGTTTGAAGATTTTTACATTGCTGTAAGTTGTTGCTAACGGGGAGAGCTGTGGAAATATTCTTATCCATAGACATGCAAATTCTGTCCAGTGGAAGTTCAATTTACTGCCTTCCCCTCTGTTGAAGATACCAAGATATTTTAATATTTGCACCTTCATTTTAATATTCCTTATCTATGAACATGGCTGTTTTTTGGATTCTCCATTGAATCGCCATAACATCTTGCCAAATTTTTATTAGTGAGTAAAATAAAATACTTAACACATGTTCATTTTTATACCTGTATAAGAATCATGATTTTACCTTTTCTCCTTTCTTGAAAATTATCTTTTAACAGAAAGGAAATAAACTCAGGGGTTTTGACCATATAGATTATCCTTCTTTCTGCTGTACTATGATTAGCTTCTATATTTTCATGATACTTTACCGCTGTTATTATCAATTCTCTTAACATATCAAAAAATATGTTTACATTTTGAACTCTCTTTTATCAAGGACAGAATAATCTCCTGGGATAGATTTATCTTTTATACAACAGGTCAGTATTGTGAATGGCATACGTTGATTTTAAGGGAACTATGTAGCTTTGTTTTATAAAGATCAGGCTTCATCAGGTTGCAGCATTAGCAGGAACCTTTGACTTTGAAGAATATGAGGTCATGTCAGAATATCTCCAAGACATGAGACGGAGGTGTCTCTAAGCCCTGACTTTTCTAGCTGTCAACATTTTAAGGAGCAGATTAGTGATAATATTTGATGTTGAAGGAACACATAGAAAAATGAATATGCCACTTTTTTCTCCTCTCTTATCTATTCAGGTGAAATTTGTGCTTTGTTCTCATAGGAAGCGCCTGATTAGAACAGACCAAATGTCTAAGTTTTGTTTACGTCATTTGGCAATGACTTCTTAAATAAAATAAGTGTTTATAACCTGCAGAAAGTTACCCCATACCAAGATGAAGATGACTTCATGTCTTGTGCTTTTAGTGTAGATTTAAATTTTCAGACTGGTTAAATGGGTCTGGGAGGGGACAGCAGGTATGAGACGCTGGGATTTCTCAACAGCAAGGTGGTTGCATCAGGATGCGTCTTGGCTACTGAGGGAAACTGGAAGCCAAATGCTTATTTTTTGCTTAAGTATTTGTTTAAGTATTATTGCTTTCATGACCTGAATTTCTAAGTAGAAATATTTTGAGAACATCTCACAGTTTTTATAACACCAGATTTGTTTCAATCCCAATGGCATCATTATTAGCATCATTTTTTAAAAACACTCTCCAGTGATTCCAACTGTTCAAATCTTAGCACTTAAGGCCCAATCCTAAGTTTTTGATGCACATAGAATAATTTGTTCCCTGTGATACTAGAGGAGTTTTCTTTCTGTTCTGTTCTCAATTGTTTGAGCCCAAGTTCTGATATTTTTTTCACAACTAAATACATTTTAGCCTTCTCAACTGGGGGTAGGTTATGAAAGAGGCTCAGAAACTTTACATCCATTCAAGAGCAGCAGCTTCGGTAAGGAAACACAGCTGGTAATGGGAATCTGGTGAGTCTGTAGAGAATTCTGCACAGGCTGAGAACCCAGAGGTTCTGAGTATTTGAAAGGAACTTCACATGCGTTACTGGGGTGTGGAACGGATGCTGAAAGCCCACAGAATCCATGAGGGTTTTTTAGCATTTAGTTATTTAACTGACCATATTGTGATACCTACCCCTATTTAGGGGTCAAAAATAAAATCCTGTTTGAGCTCTGATTTTGTTTATGAAGAATATGCTTTGGATATTGAAAGCTGCCCCAATAATATTGTTGATGTGTTTTGAGGAATATGTGTAGTTGCTGACTTTCTAAATTGTAAAAATAAGATCTAAATGGAAAACTTACTAATATTTAACTCTATCATATGAAATGCAATTTTGTTACATTACCTTTGTTTCCACAATAACTACTTGTCAAGCTCTATTTCTCCTTTGAGAAATTTCTTTTATTCACTTAAAGGGCTGATTCATCTGATGCACCATCAGACTACCACCAGTGGATGTATATTATTTCTTGTTGCAGTATGCTACAGATATTTCAGTAATTTCCCTTTATTCACAAAATATTTCAGCACCTCACTTTCTGTATTCTTGTCTATAACTAACCTCAACATCATTTCTTATGACTACGACATTCATACAATTCCATCTCGTCCTCTAACTTCAGCTATTCAACCTTAAGTCTACATTTTCACCTTTGAAACTCTGATTTCCATTACCTTGGTCTCTGGATATCATAACCTACATTTAAATCTTGTTTATGATTTTATCTCAACTCCAACAATTTTTCAGCCACATGGGGATATCCAAGGAATGATCTGACTGCCTTTTCACTGCTTTCCTTTGCATTATAATTTCCCTTCTAACTCAACTTAGATTCAATAGTCTGACACTAAAATTGCTTCTTTACGTAGATTCTAAGCTCCCCTGTATCTATCTTTATTTGTCACACATACCTGACCAAAATCAAGCTTATTTAAGTGACATACTGACTAATGCACTTTTGAATGGTGGGAGGGAATTATCATATATATTTATGATATACTATATTATATGTAATATATTATATGTAGTAGTATATTATATATATATATATATATCCTTCTGAATGGACTAGCTTTAAGTTTATGATAACGATTTTCAACTGTGCCTTCAGCACTGCCTGATGTCTCAATATTTTTCTAGTTCTTTCCATTTACAATGGCCTGAGATGACTATTTTATATACTCCTATTTCTTCTCAGAACTTAAATATATCTCCCTCCCACTGCACAGTCTCAGCCAATGCTTGATTACCAGTTCACTGGAAAAATAGTGGCCAGCAGATTCACATGTGTCATCGTCCTACTACCAGTTATATAAATCTTTGTATACACACATACACACATGTATTCTTCCTGCTACCATGAATGTACTATCTCTGGGCCTATCTTAGGCCAAAACTTCCATTTGTGCACTGCACTCCATTGGCCCTTGTTTACTCAAAAATATCCCTCTGTAAGTAGTCTCACCAATGCTTGCCTGCATCACCAACATTCCCCTTTTTCCCTCCAATCTGTAAGGGAAACTGTGCTGAGGAATTTTCATGTCTGGGGCTGCAGAATTTACATTAAAAATATATCTCTTGATTTAAAAAGTCCTGATAGAAATTGTGGGTATGGTAGAGCAGGGATGATTTTATAAGTATGATTGAGTTTTATAAAATATGAAGATAAAACCCCAGCTACTAGAAATGAAGAGAGACTAGAAAATCACACTGTCAGGTAGACACCACACTGTGGTTGTGTTCATATTTGCTAATCTCGGTAATTTAGACATATTGTTTGAATGAACCCATGTGAGGAAGAAACACAAAAAGACCTTTCCCTTTAAAACTTTATTATCTATTTTAAAAGTTTGTCAAAGTAATATGTGTACATTATTTTAAAATTAAAAATATATTGAAGGTTAAAAAAGAGAGAGGGGAAGATAAAGAACATACAAGAAAAGAGATTAAAGCCAGACCCCTAAAAGGTCAACACCCTCAGTGAAAAAATAGGACTAGTAAAAGGTTGTGTTTCCAGTTGTGTTCTGGGTGGGGCAAAGTGCCCTCTGAGGAATCATCCACATAAGCTTGACTTCATGTGGGTCTGAAGCTTGAAATGTATCTAATCTCAACTCAACAAATTAATTTAATGTGTTCATAGATTGGGACCATTTTAGAACTCCTGGAAGAATAGGTGCAAATAATCTCTGCTGGTGTGTATTCTTACAGTAGTTCCATAAAGTTCTGCTCTCTGAAAATGAGTATACAATCCAAGATTATAAAACTCAAAAAGAAAAATATGATTATGAATGAGAGTCAATAGGAAAAAGAGCTCAAAGGAATACAGATATTAGATAATGCACATGTCCAAAATGTGTATTTTTTTTAAATTTTATTGAACCATAGTTGATTTACAATGTTGTATTAGTTTCAGGTGTACAGCATAGTGATTCAGTTATACGTATACATATATTCATTCTTTTTCAGATTTTTTTCCCACATATGTTATTACAGAATATTGACTAGAGTTCCCTGTGCTGTACAGTAGGTCTTTGTTAAGTATTTACTTTATATATAGTAGTGCGTGTCCAAAATGTTTAGAAAAGAAAAAGAGACAGTTATAAATATGAAGTAGGAATGACATACTAGCTTAACACACATAAAAAGCAAATATTAAAATTTTAAAGTTACAAGATTGTAAGTTTTACACTTACAGTTGGATGGATGAAACAGCAATTTAAATGAAATAAGATTTTATGAGAAAGAAGGTACACCTAAAGAAATTATCAAGAATGTAAACAGACAAAGAGAAGAAGAAATAAAAGAGGAAACCGAAAGCTATTGCAGCTAAAAGTAGAAAGTTTGGGATAAGACTAATCCAGAGAAAGAAATAGAGAAAGAGGGTGAGGAAAATTAAAAGAAAATAATGCTTTAAAATGTCCAGATTTAAAGAAGGAAAAAGTAATACTGAGATTTAGAAATTATAAAACATTAATACAGAAAAAAATAGAAAGAAACCACACCTAAGTACAATTTGGTGAAAAGTAAAAATGAGAGACAATACAATTTTATTTTATTTTATTATTTTTTATTGGAGTATGCTTGATTTACAATGTTGTGTTAGTTTCAGATGTATAGCAAAGCGATTCAGTTATACATATATATACATATACATTTTCATATTCCTTTCCATTATGGTTTATTACAAAATATTAAGTATAGTTCCCTGTGCTATACAGTAGGTCCTTATTGTTTATTTATTTTATACATAGCAGTGTTTCTCTGTTAAATCCAAATTCCCAATTTATCCCTCCCCTCAACCCCCTTTGGTAAGCATAAGTTTGTTTTCTATGTCTGTGAGTCTTTTTCTGTTTCATAGATAAGTTCATTTGTATCATATTTTAGATTCCACGTCAGGGTTAACATATGGTATTTGTCTTTCTTTTTCTGACTTACTTCACATAGTATGATAATCTCTAGATCCATCCACGTTGCTGCAAATGGCATTATTTCATTCTTTTTTATGGCTGAGTAATAGTCCATTTTATATAAGTACCACATCTTCTTTATCCATTTATCTGTCGATGGACATTTAGGTTGCTTCCATGGAGAGATAATACAATTTTAAATCAGGCAAAGAGAAAACATAGATTACCTACTAAGGTTTAGAACTTGGTTGAAAGCACCCTTCCCATCAGCAAGAATGGAAGCCACAAGACACAAAGTTATCTACTGAAATCTGTTCCTGCTTTGACCTTAGTTATTTACCTAGATTTGCTGTATTCATACAACTAGTGTAGAATATCTTCTTGCCTCATAATTACATATGATTCTAGAGCAGTTGTTTCAGGTGGAAGCATGGTGAAATCACAGGGGAAGTTTAGTAATCCCAGGAAGTGGACACTTCACTCATGTGTCATTGCCAAAACTCAGTCACACAGCAGTGGAATCTGAGTCTAAATAAAGATAAGTGATTTATCCAAGTTCACACAGATGTGAAGAAATTAACAAGAAATTCAAATCCAGATTTTTTTTATTGCAAAGGCCATGCTCATCCTACTATAAACTATCCTGAAGGTTCTGGAATGAGCTGCACTGTAAGTAAAACAAATGAAATTTTTAGCCTAGTTCTGCTGTTACCTGAAGCCGTATGATGGTAGTATATGGGAAAAGGGTGAAGGTCAAGTTCCTAGAGCGGGCTTTCCCCCAGAGGCCCCAAGGATGAAGTTTTGTTTGTTTATTATAAAGTCTAATAATAATGAGTGTATTCAATTACTCTTTTTAATAATTATTGAGTATATAGGAAAATTATAATTAGCAAAATCAAGTGATACTGCTTTTCATACCAGTGATGTAAAATTATATAAAAACAGATAAGTTAAAATTTGATGTAAAATTCTCAGGTAAATTAAAGTGCAACTGATAATATTAAAAAATTGTGTGGCAGTATTTGAATATGAGTATAGGCTGGGCAAAGCTGCCTGCTAAACTACACATCCTTTTATTTCTCATCTATGATGCATCAGGGGTCACAACAGATACACATATACATGTCTAATATTTTAATCAATTCATCCAAATAAATACAGTTAATACCATTCACAGGTGAAGAAAATTAGATAACAAAGTTAAATGAATTTCCCAAAGTAAGTAGACTTATGAAGGGCAGAGCAGACCTGCCAAATACCAGACCAGCTCAGTTCTAATGCCATTGTCTTCATCCTTTGCCTCATCTAGTTGTACATGGCCTGAGGAAAAAGTCCTCATAAGTTTACAGGAAACTTGAAGCAAACAATTTTTGCTTGTTTACTATGTATAAGATGCTCACCATGCAAGTGCTATGCAAGACAGAAAGAAACACAAAATTCTAGCCGTTTACAAGAGACCACGAAAAAAAGTAACAAAGCAAATTTCAAAATAATATAAAGCTATGATATAAAGAGAAACATCAGAGAGTTTGTGATTTATTGTCAATAATAAATCTTTGGTCACATTTTTAATTACTCTTTTAATGGTAGTGCAAATGGAAACATAAAAGATGGCATGGCCCTATTAGTTTATAAAGAACATTTTCTCATTCTAAATACAAAACTGCTTGACACCAAATACCATCTGCATTCATTTAAAAGCACTATGTGGCACACAATAACATTATTCTTTGCTTCATTTTATTTTATTTCATATTGTTGTTTTCAAAATCATGGCATATCAGCATCATTGTACTTCTTGAAGTTATCTAAATATTTTCATTCTGTTTACTTCTGACAAGTGTGTATATAAATCTCCTATTTTTAAATATTTGTTCGGCTTCTATCATTGTGATATTTAGCAGAAAAACTCCAAAGCCTCATTCCACATATTTTTTCAGTTCTTTTAAAATTCAGCATATCTCCTTACTTTTGTTCTAAACTCAATCCTTCCCTCTGCAATTTCCTCTCATTTATTCCGTGTTTTCCAGGCACTCAAGCTACAAATTTCCTTAAATAACTGTACTTATTTATAGAAACACTTCTCCCCTATACTTATTGCCTAAACAATCCATCCATTTCTGGCCTCTGTTGCCTTCTTAAGATACTTCAGAATCCACATGGCTGGTGTCTGTTTCTAGTGCTAAGGAAGAGTTTGCAGGTAAGATGGGAAATATGCCCAATATCTCTAAGACTGTTACTCATTCTTGTTCCTTGAAGTATGTTTCTACAACCGGCAGGTTTGCTCTAGGATTTACACAGAAGAAATAATGGTCCTGAGGCGACAGGGGCACTGCCTGCCTTCGGGAAGGGGTTCAGCATCCGTTGCTTTCCTGATGCAGCAGCTGGTTGTATGCAGCCTGCCAAGGAGAGTGGTGCACCTGTGTGCAGTGTAGGATCACTGTGTGAGCTCTGGGTGTCCCATGACACCCTAGAAACATCTGGAGGGCCAAGGCAGTGCCAGGGAATTAGCAAATTTGGACACAAGCCAAATTAAGCAAGTCAGATGAAGACCAAACTTTCTCAGTGTTCTCTTATTTAGAACGTGATAGAAAAAGTATAGATTTGGAGTTAAACAAAGTTAAGTTGAAAAAACCACTTTACACCTTAAAATCTTTGTTACCTTAGATTTAATTAACTTGTCTAATCTTACTCTCCTGACCTATATAATGTAAGAGAACAATGTGTATGTAAAGCTCTCAAATTTATATAAACATTTAATGTTTTGTTTCTTCTAACTTCACCTCCATCACACAGGAGTATCTCCAGATCAATTCCAACCAGGGAAAACTCAGTGTTTATTTTTTTACAAATAATTTATGTAAAGTTTTCCTCTCAATAATGGACCATACTCCTCTTCTCTTAAGTGAGGGCTGTGTTAGTGATTTCCTTCCAAAGTGAACAGTAGGAAAGGGAGAAGGGAGAAGAGAGACTTCATAGTGGAGAAACCTGACCAATAAATACTACCTCAAGCCAGTAAAAAGTCATCTTGATGGAGTGTACACTTGATTTGGGGTGTTGAAAATGGCACTTTACCTGTGATCTTGCTCTACAAAACCCTAGTTAAACCTTCAGAGAAACAGCAAACTGACCCAAATTGAGGCAAGGTTCTACAAAATACTCTTCAAAACTGTAAAAGTCATCAAAAACAAGGAAAGTCTGCAGGTAACCAAAAGGCACATGAAAAGATGTCCGCATCTCTAATTATTAGATAAGTGTAAATCAAGCTTGCCATGAGGTATCACCTCACACCAGTCAGAATGGCCATCATCAAAAAGTCTACAAATAATGAATGCTGGAGAGGGTGTGGAGGAAAAGGAATTGTGCTACACTGTTGGTGGGAATGTAAATTGGTGAAGGCAGTATGGAAAACATTATGGAGGTTTCTTAAAAAACAAAAAATAGAGCTACCGTATGATCCAGCAATCCCACTCTTAGGCATATATCCAGAGAAAAACATAATTCAAAAATATACATGTACCCCAATGTTCATTGCAGCACTATTTACAATAGCCAGGACATGGAAGCAACCTAAATGTCCATCGACAGATGAATGGATAAGAAGTTGTAGTACATATATACAGTGGAATACTACTCAGCCATAAAAAGAATGTAATAATGCCATTTGCAGCAACACTGGTGGACCTAGAGATTATCATACAAAGTGAAGTCAGACAAAGACGAATATGATATGTTATCACTTATATGTGGAGTCTACAAAATGATACAAATGAACTTATTTACAAAACAGAAACAGACTCACAGACATAGAAAACAAATTTATGGTTACCAAAGGGGAAAGGGTGAGGGGGCGGAAAAATTAGGAGTTTGGGATTAACATATACACACTACTATATATAAAGTAGGCAAACAATAAGGATCTACTGTATAGCACAGGGAACTATATTCAACATCTTGTAATAACCTAAATGGAAGAGAATCTGAATATATATATATATGTGTGTATATATATATGTGTGTGTGTATATGTATATATATACATATATATATACACATAACTGAATCACTTTGCTGTACACTTGAAATTAACATACCATTGTAAATCAACTATACTTCAATTTAAAAAAAAAGATATATGCTTTGCAAAGAAAAAAAAGAAAAGTCTGAGAAATTTCTCCTATTTGGAGGAGCCTAATCCTGGTACCTGGATGGAATCTTAGAACAGAAAAATGACATTATGTAAAAATTAATGAACTCCAAATAAGGTCTGAACTTTAGTCAATCAGAATGTGTCAATGTCAATCATAAGATGCTGATAATAAGGGAAACTGCAAGTGATTTATACAAAGTCTATTTAAAAAGTCAAATGTAGGAATTCACAGTAAGAGAAAATGGTACATGGTGTGACTCCATTTTCCACTCTTATCCATGACTGATCCCTTGGACTTTAGACCAAAAAGTACATTCTTAGAGAGTTATTATATGTAGACAATCAACTTTGTGTAATGACACCTTAGTAAAAATGAGGTTTTTAATCAAAACACTTTTTAAAATGTTAATTACCAAAACTTCTTTTAAAACTGATTTTGCATAGGCATAATCCACAATTGCTTGTGGGAAAATATAATCAAAGAACACGTTGTGCATATTCTCAGTTGAATTTGGGTTCTGCTTCATGCAAATTTCAGTGAGCTTCTTAGTTGAATGGATAATGAGAGTCATAAAATTACAATGACAGGTAGTTTATACTTGATGAATTTACCCTCGTGAAATTTGGTACAAAAAGAAATTAAACTTGGACAAAGTTTGCCAAAGCAAATGTGTATACTATCTGAATAATGTAGGTTAAAAAATGGTCTCTGAGCCAAGTAAATTCTCACCAAAGGAATTTGGGGGAAGATGTGACGAATATAATTTGTCTACTTTGCCCAATATGCTAATATTTACTCTATGGATTTGTGAGAGAAAATGGACTGTAATATGAAACAAAATTTACTTTTCTCTTCACTAAGTCTACATTTCAGCCACAGAGGAGAACTATTTAATGACCTCTGATTCATACTATTTATGTTCCACAGATCCAATTTATGTCCGTTCAAGGGATTGAGCAGGTCCAATGCCAGGGGTCAGAAATACCTGGATTTAAAATCAGACTCTAATATCTGAATGATATTGTCAACTTGCCCAACTTTGAAAAACCTCACTTTCTTTTCTTAATATGAAAATTATAGTAAATACTTAATGTACAGGCATATGGTAGATGTGAAACAAATATTAGTTTTCTTCTTTTCTATTTCCTTTTTCCAGAATCCTCCCACCCCGTTGCCACAAAACCCCCAAAACAACAGCAAACAAAGAGAAAATGCATTTATTGTCAGATAAAGTCCAGTTCACCCACAAAATATTCACCAGCTTTTAATTGTTCTGCACAGAGTTTCTACCAAGAAAAACTATTTGTCACAACCCCAGTGTTGTTTGAACTGTGATGGGTATGGGAGTTTTCGTCTCTCTTAACTGCAATTGAAAAGAGTACTCTGTATTCCAATTTACCGGGCAAGTTGTCACATGTAACAGAACTGGAAAAAGTCAGAATGATTGTACTTGTTAAGATGGTGACACAAGGAAGATTATTCAATAAATATTTGCCATTGTTAGTGAGTCTGGCATACTTGAGGCTTTGTTCTGTGTAATTCAATTTCATTTTTTTAATTTCAAAAAACAGTTCATCCTCAAAAAGCAACCAATATGACCCAGAATAAATAATTTCTCTTTATGGTATCATCTGCTAATCTCCATAATAACTGATTTACTTAGAAAAAAAGGCACTCCCTTTATTTCAACATGATATCCAAAATATTTTACACATCTCTTTGTAAGTTTCCTGCCTGTGAATTTGCTCCCACAAGGGTATTCCTGTTCATCTTCTCTTCCTTGAGTTGTTTGGTTTTGTTGTTGTCGTTATGATTGAATTGTATGAGCTGTTTGTATATTTTGGAAATTAAGCCCTGTTGGTCACATCATTTGCAAATATTTTCACCTAGTTCATAGATTTTCTTTTCATTTTGTTTATGCTTTCCTTTGCTGTGCAAAATCTAATAGGTTTGATTAGGTCCCATTTGTTTAGTTTTGCTTTCATTTCTATTGCCCTGGGAGACTGACCTAAGAAAACATTGCAACGATTTATGTCAGAGAATTTTTGCCTATGCTCTCTTCTAGAAGTTTTATTGTGTCACATCTTATATTTAAGCCTTTAAGTCATTTTGAGTTTATTTTTGTGTATGGTGTGAGAGAGTGTTCTAACTTCAAAGATTTACATGAGGCTGTGCAGCTTTCCCAACATCACTTGCTAAAGAGACTATCTTGTCTCCATTGTATATTGCCTGCTTTGTCAAAGATTAACTGACCATAGATGTGGTTTTATTTCTGGGCTCTCTGTCTGTTCCATTGATCCATATGTCTCTTATTGTGTAGTCGACATTTCTCATTAGGTTCCTCTTTAGAAACTCTGTGGCAGTTTCTCAGACTTTCCTTATTATTTTTTTTTTAGTTTATTTTATTTATTTTTTTTTTTTGTGGTACGCAGGCCTCTCACCGTCGTGGCCCCTCCCATTGCAGAGCACAGGCTCCGGACGCGCAGGCCCAGCGGCCATGGCCCACGGGCCCAGCCGCTCGGTGACACGTGGGATCCTCCCGGACCGTGGCACGAACCCGCGTCCCCTGCATCGGCAGGCGGACTCCCCAACCACTGCGCCACCAGGGAAGCCCGACTTTCCTTATTTTTAATGGCCTTGGCAATTTTGCAGAGTACTGGTGAGGAATTTTGTATGATGCCCTGCTATTAGATTTTGTCTGACCTATCAAAATGTCTACCCTCCTAAACAACTAATTAAGGTATTACAATTTTTCAAAGCTTGCTTAGAAGAAATGTGCTCTAAATTATAAACATTGTTGATGTTATAATTATAAGCCTGGGACCAGACAAAGCAAGATACACTAGCAAGTGAATGAGCAATGGAGTGTTTGAAAGCTGAATCCCCAAACATTATCAACACAGCCTATTGATAAGACCAAATTGAATGTATTGCTTACTTCAGTAATGGAGAACGCCACCTTGCAAAACTTCAGCAGTGTCGGGGGGAAGGGAGGTGGCTGGAGAGAGGGATCTTGAGGTCTTGATTGGGATTGGGTAAGGACCAGGATACAATAACTCAGGACTAGTGGAAACCTCAAGGGAAGGATTTTGAGATGATGGATACAAAGAATCTTAGAGCACAAACTATCTGTAGATATTTTCCATTGAAGAATTGGTGGGTCTTTTGGACAGTTTCTGTATTAAACCATTAAACTATTTATCTGAGCAGGGGATGGAATAATGGAATAAAGGCACTAATGCTTCATTTTCAACTGAGTAACGACCTAAACCAAAAAGGACAATGAGGAACAGAAACATAACTTTATGTTTAACGTATCTAAGAGATATCCATGGGAAATATTTAACATTTGCTATAAAATAATTGCTAATAAATCAACAAAAATGATATTAAGTAAAAATTCTTGAAATAAGAAGGTATAATGAAGCAATGGACATTTTCAAGGATGATCCCAAAGCAGGTATACAAGAGATCGAGGAAGACGTAAAGCAGTAAATAGAGAAGTAAAATCAAATGCACACATCAAAAACATAAGACATAATCGAAAACATGAAGAAATTAAATGAATTATAAAAGACGATTTTGTTCTAATCATATGAATTAAAATTAAAAACACTGAATTAAATGGAATAATACAATTTTATAGAAAAATTAGCCAAACTAATTAAAAGATATATTAGTGCCATAAATAACATGGATGAAAACAATTTTTTCCCAAAGTCCAATCCCCCCAAAACCATACTGCTCAGAAGAGTCACAGAGGTATTCTTTCAAATGTTTGGAAATAGATGACTCCAAACCCTGTTAAACTTTATAATAATGTGGGAAAAAAATTCTCTTCAATATATCTTTTGATGCTAGCAAATCAATTCCAAAACACAATAAAGCATATACAAAAGAGAAAATTTGCCATATTTTTGCTGAACAAAAGTATCCTAAATAAAATATTAGTAAGCATAATTTAGTGGCATATTTAGAAAGTAATATTTCTTTCAAGGGTGGACTGTTTCCATTTTTGTCAGTTTACTATCATATTTTAACACAGAAGTTGAGCAAAAGAGAAAAACTAATCATATGCTCATCTCTGTAAATATTAAAAAGTTGTTGATATGCCATAACTTAATTCCTTAACATATAAAGTTTCAATAATATAGGAATATTGTCAAATAGAAATAAATATTAAATATGATTTAATATAGATCTAAAAACCATACCCTGGAATCCATAATCCAAAAAATTATCTTTAGCTATAATCCAGCTCTATTAGAAGAGCCTGACAACCTCAGATGCCTGAGCAAGAGACAATCATGATTAAGCTATCTTGAGACCTTCTCCAACAAAGTACCATCCCCATCTAAGCCACTAATAGGGTGTAAATTGACTGTATCTGCAACCCAAGTATATTTCTACTCACACGGACAGCCCTCCGTCTTGCTCTCACTCCCACTTTGAAAAGTTACATAAGACTCTTTTGAAGGTACTGCTTATGAAATACAGAAATCTACCAATAAATATCTCCTTGCAAAGTAGTCTGAGAAATCTTCGTAAACAGGGAATTCAGAGACTTCAGAGTAATTCACCTTCATGACCTTGAAGGAAATTCTTTAACTCAGAAGACAAAGGGGAAACACTTGGACTTCGGGACCACTTCCACACCTCCGCACTGCCACAGTCCTGCTGTGGCAGTGAGGAGGTGTGGAAGTGGTCCGGAAATACTAGACAATTTCTAGTACGAGACAATTTCACTATTTTGTCAAGAAATTTACAGAGTGGAGGGGTCAATCTGAAGGTGTGAGAAACTTGAGTTCTCAAGAGCTTTAAAGAAAATACTCTTTCATGATTTTCAAAGGCTAGGGTAATTCCAATTCTGATTTTTTTTTTTTTTTTTTGCTATTATGCAGCTCACTTGACCCAGTTTAAGTCAGAAAACTTCAGAAGTCAGCATGAATAGTAAAGAAAGAACCACTCTGATGGGAATTTACTGTCTCCTTCAGGAAGGTTGTCAATTTTCAGGTGTTTTGGTTTCATTCGTCAGCTTCCTTCTGGATGTCAATGTGTGGAATGTGGAGGTGGTGGGAACTACAGGGAGTTACAACTCACAGAGGAGACACAAAGTGAACATTTTAATGGGGACAGAAGCTAGTAAGAAGCTGGTTGCAGACTCAGGAATTTGGAATCAAGATGATAGGGTGAGAGCGCATTGAAGCATGAAGGGATCTGGACCCTCTCTAGAATATGCATTCTGAAATCACACAGCCTGAGTTTGATGACTCTTATCAGCTCAGTGAGTCTGAACAAATTATTCAACATTTCTAAACATGATTCCGCTTTCACAATATGAGGATAATAATCGTGACAGCCTCACAAAGACGTTGAGAATATAAAATGAGATAAACAAGTAAAACACTTTGCACAGTGCGTTCGGGAGATTGATAATATTGTGTGTGAGGCTCTTCTTAAGGATTGGGTGGTGTAGAATGTGGGTAGTCAGCTGGAAGGCATTGTGGTTGGAACTGAGAAGCTCAGAGAAATGCAGCTGATAATATTTATTATGCTTCTCATATATTCCTTTATAAAGGTTCAAATAACGTGGCATATATAAAAGCACAATAAAATTATAAATAGTACCGTAAATAAAAGATTTCATTATAAAATTAGCTACATTCATCGGCAAATAATGCCTAAAGCATTTGAATATAATTTTTTCTTCTCATTAACTGAGTACCTTACAACAGGCTTTACTCTAAATTTAGTTTGTTCAACTATGTAATTTCTTCAAAACAATGAATAAAGAGATTTATTTCAACCTAAGTTAAATTATTAAAAAATGAATTAGCGAGATGCAGATAAACCCATTTCTGCTTTATTTGATGGTCCCTTGGATTTAATTTTGAAGCTCAACAAGCTTGAGTTTTGTGGTTCCTCACTTACAATGGCCTTTGTAAGTCTCCCTTGTGCCCCAGAGTCCATTGCTGCTCCAGCCTGGACATATTGTCTACCCTTTAATGACCACAGGCCTATGGACTATGTGGGGTAGTCCTGTTATATTTGTTCCTTGGTCATTCCCTGGTGCCCTTCCCACCCTCCACTCCTGCCACCTATGGGTTAATTTCTCCAGCTGTCTAAGTTTGTGTCCAGTGTAAACTTCAGTTCACCTAATGCAACCTGTCCTCTTCTCAGCAGCAGCACCTGCTCCCTCTCCCCTGTGATGGAAGGGAGGTGTGTTTAGGGCCCTGGGAGGAGAAGATTCTCCAGGTGGATGGGGAAGGGTCTGGTCCAGGGTCTTCCCTGCCCCCATCCCCTTTCCACCCACTGGGGGAGCCGTGACCATCCCCCCCCCCACCTCTACCACCTCCACACCAAGGCTGTTCTCACCAGCTCTTTCAGACCACAAATGAGGCTAATGTACAAAACCTGCAGCGTCCTTTTTGCCTGCACCTTTTTAATGAGAATATATTGTAATACTGAAAAACATTAACTCTGCACCATCCCCACCTAAAAGGGGAAGACTCTGAACTAAAGTTGACATGGGGCACAGTGACCACCCAGTGGCCACTGTGCGGGACAGGTGTGGCTGAGGAGAATGGGAGTGGCGAGATGCCTGGGTTTTCTTTTTGTCCCACATATTCCAGACTTGGAGCTAAACAATCTCACAACCCATTAAATCAGTGGGTGAGCTAAGGCTCTCTCGGCTGACCCACTGCTGTGGCCGAGGCCCCTTGCTGCCAACCAAGAAAAATCCAAGCCCTGAGTTCACTGAGGACCCGTCGGTTGCCAAGAAGCATTCTGAGCAAGAAACTGTGGAGCTAAATCAAATGTGCCGTTACCAAAAATGAGTGGTGAGCCTGCAGGAAACTTTAATAAGTGATTTAAACTTTTTAAAAATCAAATTAACCAGAATAGAGGAAACTGAATTAGCTTTACATTGTTTCTGTAAAAAATACTGCAAATTTATTGTCATATCAAGAGTCATTTAAAGAAGAAGGAGGAAGCTCCCTGGTGGTCCAGTGGTTAGGACTCCATCCTTTCACTGCCGAGGGCCAGGGTTCAATCCTTGATCATGGAACTAAGATCCCACAAGCTGTGCGACAGGGCCAAAAAAATAATTAATTAATTAATTAAAAAAAGGACACTTGCTGTTTAAAAAAAAAGAAGCAGCGGCAGCAGCCAGGAATTTCTTCTCCCAGCAAGATGCATAGACATAATTCCCCCATCCTTCCTGCTAAGAACAAATAAACCCCCAAGATGTTATATTAAAACAAACAAACAAACAGAAAACAACAACTTAAAAAACATAAGAAGACTCTTAAAGATGGAGAGGAGGTGGCAGACCACCCAGAATACCAAAAAATGACACAATTGTGAGATCCCTGGGTTTTCTCTCTGCCGCGTATATTCCAGACTTGGAACTGAAGAATCTGACAACCCAATAATTTTAATGGTGGCAGACAATAAAACTCCCCCCAAATTCTGTTGTCTCTAGACAAACAACCAGGAAAGTTGCAACCTAGCAAGACATGACAATGTTTAGACAACAACCACTCTAACTTAACCAAACACCACAGAAAAAACCTAAGTTCTACCCCTACCCATGTCAGCAATGCTGAGGGGAAAGCCTAGATTTCTACCCTTGCCAGGCTAACGAGGTGCCCAAATTCCACAGATGAAGTGACTAAATGGGAAGCCAGGATTTTAAGTCCAACCAAGTGGTAACAAGTAGCTTCCACCCCACTCCTTGGTGTCCAAGGATGACATGTGGGGAACTTTATGAGGCAATTCTGTTCCACCCATCCAGACAGGGATCAGTGAGAATCTGGCGAGGAGCTGTAATTAACTCCCATCCATGCCCGGCAATAACACGGGGCTCCCTAGCTCAGGTGCCAGTGATGCTGAATGGGGAATCTGGGCTTCTATCCCCACCGGCAGGTAATAGTAATAAGGCCAACTGCAACACACTGAATCTTTTTTCCTTAAGAGTAGGAACCAGTCAAGGATGTCCGCTCTCACCAGTCTTACTCAACCTAGCGCTACAGACTCTAGCTATTGCAGTGGGGCATGGAATGGAAATAAAAGGCATCTAGATCAGAAACAAAGAAGTAAAATTCTCCTTGTTTGTAGGTGACAAGAATGTCTATGTGGAAAATCACATGGTAGATACCAAAACCTCAAATTCTTAGAACTTATAAGTCAGTTCAGCAAGTTACAAGATACAAGGTAAACACCAACATCAACTGTATTTCTATGGACTAACATTGGACATGTGGACACCAAAATTAAAAATATAAAGCTTTTCACAAAGAGGAACCCCTACAAAATAACAATATCCCCCTTAAAGAGACTATTTATTAAAGTGCATTAATAATTATTTTATAGTAGTTATCTAGTTATTTGTAATCCTTTATTATTTTATTTTAGAATATATGTTATATAAAATTATTGTACTTTATTATAATATGTTAGTGATATGTATTTTTAAATAATTTTTGCACATCTTTGAGTTTATAAGAAAATATTTGGTGAAGTTTTGGTGAAAGAAAGTTTGAATGGATGTTAGGGTATTTATTTTCTACCTTCAGTTCTGTTACTTCCAAACCACATGACCTCAGGTGAATTCTTTCATCTCTTTGGTCTTCCCTTAAAAATGACAAGCAGGACTGTAAGATTTAAGTCCTATCTCCCATGACTTTGGAAAAGTTACATAAGCTTCCTGGGCTTCACTTTCCTTATCTGCAAAAAAAAGAGCTAATCACAGTATCTCCATCATAGGGTAGCTGTCATGAATAAAATATTCATCAGATGTAAAGTACTAAGAATTGCACCTTATAGTGTAGGTGCTATATAAACTTTTTCTTTTACCATTATAACAATCAAGTTGAATTTCATGATCGGCAAATTGTTTCTTGCACTTAGGAGAATACAAGAGTGAATATGAGAGTCTCTGACTTGCAGGTACTTGAAATTTCTGTTAAAGGTTTAACTACATGTTATACCCATATTCCAGTATCACAACAGGAGTGGATATTAGGCCAGGGCACTGTAAAAGTTTTATTCTTTCCTTTTATAAATACATTCAGAGTACCAGTACTCTCCCATCTCCATTAACTTTTAGAGGCCTTGGAACTAAACAAATAAATATGTAACATGGAAGGTGATGAGTGATACTATCATGTGGGAAATTGTCGAGATTCATTGGTGGCCTCCAAGCTCAGTACCAGGCAAGCTGTCCCAGTGGGTCCCACCCAGCGAGTCTCACAGACCAAATTAAAATGTTCAAATGACACAGCTTATCCATACCAAACCAGGGTGAGAAGCCAGGGGGCAGAGACGGCAAAAGGCAGGACAGGGAATAAGAAAATAGGGTGCAAGCCAGGTGGCAGCTCCTTCCTACCCAAATGCGGGGGCATGTAGTGTTCACATATCCTGATTCTCTGCCACGTCAGCCTTCTTCTGATGGTGTGAATACAAGGACAGAGTTGAGGTTCAGACAATGCGACCCACAGACAGAAGATGCCCTGAGCCAATAACACACTTGCTCTGTGGGAGATACACAGAGACATTAGCTCAGCACAGCGGTAGCTTGACCATTAGCTCCACGAACGACCAGGGGATTTATTAGTGTTTCCTGGGCAGAGGACATATGGGGCCAGAATAGGTGTCACTGATGTGCGGCTGAATTAAAATAGAGTGAAAATTAAGTACGCGTGTCTATTGAGTGCATCCTGAACATTAAGTGGCTCTTTTATATTTGTATGTCATGGATATTTCCCTCATAATTATCTATGTTGGATATACATTCCCTACTTCCTCGCTACATCTTACACTTAACACCTCGTGTGAATTCTGCCTATATCTAACAAGAGTTTTGCTTCCTAGGTACTCATTTATCTAAAATATTTTAAAGGTTTGATTTATATTTGACAAACCACACATTTATTCATCAAAGCAAAAGCACATTGCAGACATGAAAAAATACAGCCGGCTGAGTGCAAGTTTAGCCCCAAGTCAGCTAGAACAATATATCCCCTTTGCACAGTGCAGCGCTCAGCTCTTTTCCTTTCTATTATGTCTCTTAGAGTCCCAAGGGGAAGAGTTTCCCTATGTCTCTGTACCAGCACTGGAGTTTCTGCCTTCTTGACACTGGCTGCTGTTCTCTTTGTGCCTCTGGGCCACAGTCTCCTCTCTACCTGGTGTTTAGAGCCTGCTTTCTGGTCTGCTATGAGCACCTTCTCTGTTCCTTTTGCCTTGAGAACTTTGACACAGCTTCTCTTTCTGCTACTGCTTATAGGAGTTCTTTGCTAATCTTCTCATCTGGTCCTCCCAGGGGTGCACTGTAATCTGCTTCTGAGTGGCAGAAAAATCTTTTTTTTCTTTACAAGTCCTATCTTTATATCCGTAATCTCATAGCAAAGTTGTGTGAGTTCTCATATATCTATTATCTATCATCTATCTATCTATCTATCTATGATCTATCTATCTATCTACAATCTATCCATCTACTATGCATCTACTTATCTACCTACTACCTACCTACCTACCTACCTATCTACAACCTACCTATCCATCTACAATCTATCCACTATCTATCTACAATCTATCATCTATCTATCTATCTAGTTTTGACACAACCTCTTCCTCAGGTCACAGGAGGTTATATATTGCTTTAAATTGTTTAATTCCTTTATTTAGACCTTGAATTTTCTGTCAATGACTTCCAAGTCTATTTCTACATTCTGGATTTCAATGAGCAACTCCAAATGCGTCAAACAGGTTTATAGATATCTGAATTCCAACTGTGATAAGACTTAGAAATCATTTCCATAGAGTCTGATAATCCCATATAAATCAAAATTTACATTAAGCTGCCATTGAATGTCATATAACACCAAAGGTACACAACCACAAAGGCCTTTACATCAAGCAAATTGTAAGCCAGACTTTGGCAAATCTTTCTTGTAAAGGATTAAATGGTAAATATTTTAGGCTTTCCAGTCCATACAGTTTCTGTTACAAGTACTCAAGTCTTCCTTTGTATTTAGTACAAAATCAGCCATAAACAATACAGAGGGAATTTGAACTGAGAAATATGGAGAGGATCAGCCAGCTGGATTGGGGCTTGGGATGGTGAGAGTGAGGGCAGGTAAGTAGAGAAAGGAGAAGCCACACATGTTACCCTGTGGAACTGACCAGCCAGCCCTCCTGATTTGAGGTAGCCTAAGTGAAATTGTTTCTGTCCTTTGCAACCCAAAGAGCATAATTAGCCCAATGTAATGCTAGAGCATAGTTTCAGCCTATTAATGTTTAAGCCATCTAGGGAGTGTGCTTAAGAACAATTAGAAGTATGGAAATAGAAAAAAAAAGTCCCAAACCCTGTTTTCTCCTTCCTCTGCCAGCTACTGTATTGGAATCAGCTGGTCACATCAGTCTGAAGGGAGAGGATTGGAAAACCAAGTGTTGGAGGAGGTTATCGAGAGAAGATGCGACCACTGGTTGATCCCTGACCTGGAGCCAGGTAAATGGAGGCTCCTCACCCCATCCCCTGTCTGCCCACGATTCCTATAGTTTGAATGCAGCCTTAAGAGAGTACATGTTTTTGAGAACATGTGGACTGAATATGTGACTGAACCCTGATAGGGCCTCTTTATAAACTTTTAAGATTGTGAGGGAGTAGGAGCGGGTGTGGAGATGTACATGTCTTACAGCCACCACCCAAGACAAGCCTCTAAGGAAGTTCCTTTGCTTATTAAACCTGCCACCTCACACCCCCCAAAAAAAACAATACAGAAATGAAGGAGTGTGACTGAGTTCCAATTATTTACAGAAGCAGGTAGCAGGCAGAAGTTGCCAACCCTAGTCTAAGTCACAACTTCTGTCTTAAGAATAGTGCTGACATTTCTTTAAGTGTTACCTGTGAGGGTCTCAGGATCAATCTGTTTGTTAAGTGAATGAGCCACTTTCTGCCATCTTTTTGCTATTAATCACTTTCTTCCAGGCCCCAGGGATACATTATGGAAAAAAAAAATCAGAGAAAGACCCCTACCTCTATGGAGTTTAAGCTCCAGTGGAAGGAGACAGAAAACATAAAAAATAAATAAAATATATAGTATTGAATATGTTTCACAGTGATAAATCAAATGATTGAAACAAAGCAGATGAGGGAGATGGAGATGGGATCTGTTGGGAGTGTGGGATGAAAGGTGAAATTGAGCAAAATATTGCATTCCATGAGGGAGCTGACCACATGAACAGCTGGGGGAAGAGCATGAGAGGCTTGGCCAGTGTGAGAGCACAGAGGTAGCAGCATGGAGTTTGATGAGCTGCACAATGTGGTAGAAATGATCCCAAGAAGTGGAGAGACTCTTAAGAAGTAAAGTGGGACGGGACTTCCCTGTGCTCCCAATGCAGGAGCCTGGGTTCGATCCCCGATTGGGGAACTAAGATCCTGCGTGCAGCACTATGCAGCCAAAAAAAAATTTTTTTAATAAATTAAAAAATAAATTTAAAAATTTTTAAATAAATTGAAAAATAAATTTTAAAAAGTAGAAGAATCTACTGGCCCATGTTGTGTAGGGCCTTCTAGACCAACTGAATCACTTAAACTATTATTCTCAGGTGGGAAGTTATTGGAGAATTTTGGTAGAGGTATTAAAGTCTTACCTCTCTCTTCTTTTCCTCTTTCCTTCTGTCTTTTGCCTCCTCTATTCATGCCTACTTCCTTTTCTCCTTTCTTGTCTTTCCTCCTTCCTTTCTTTTGGAAATATAATGGACTCTACCAAGTGCTAGATATTGTATTATGGACTTGAGGTACAGAGATGGTATATTATCTAAATTCAGACTGCAGTCTCTAAGAATGAAGAGGAACGTGAAGAATTACAATACAATGGAAGTCAGGAGAGAGTACAGGCAACTACGAGGTCATTGAAAAAGTCACATCTCAATCTAGTGATGACAATGGACTATCAGAGATTGGTTTTCAGTTACTTACTACTTTTTACTAGTAAGTAACTCAAGGCTGGTGGATTATAAGGGTCACCTATAACCTAATACATAAATATTAACAATATTATGTCAGCAAATGCACAAGATTTCTCAGTGGCATTTGATTAAATTATCTGGCTGTTGAATAGTGAATTGAAATTAACGAATCAGAAAGAAGTATGTTCTAAGCTAAGGGAGATTTCATGGAAGGAGGGAAAGCTGAGAAAGTATAATGTAATTGGTTAAGCACGAGTAGTTCTGTAAAGTACATGTGTGGTGGTCATGGTCAGAAAATGTTAGGGAAGTGAAAGGCATATGGCGAAGGGGTCTATACAGGAATTACTTCTCTTTCAGGTGAAATGTTGATTAGTTAAAAATTCATGAATATGATTTTGACGATGACGTACATGTAGCTTTGCAGCAGGCTTGATTGTAATCCACTCATAAAATACACTTTAACCTTATTTATTTTACTAAAAGTAGTATATTGTGTGGGAAATGCTGTCTATCTCCACATTTAAACACAGTTTTGACCTTCTTAATTAAAAAATTGTAAACATATATGTCTGTAAAGGCCAAAGACGTTACAAAGTGTTGAGAGCCACAACTTGCATGGATAATAATCCTATTAGAACTGCAAACTGATGTGGAAGTGTATTGTGGTAGCAATTTCCCATTACATCCTCTGTATCCTATTAACATTTCATGGCAAGTCTAGTTCATTTACTACTATATGGATTCAATAGTGACACATTCATAAAAGTTTAAATAAATGTCAGACATAAAAACGCTGAGGAAGCTTCACGTGACCAGTGATGTAATACCATGCAACGAACTTGTTTTTAAAATAAGTTAACTATGATCATGTTATGTCAGTTTATGTACTAGTTACAATTTATAATTTTCCAAGTTATCTGGGAAGCATTTATTCATAGCTTCAAAAAAAGTTGGAAGATGTTTCAAGCCTTCAGATTTATAATTAGTAACCTAAAACAGTTAAGGCTAAATCTTTTTATTGTACACAATTTAAATGATCAATCTGATGAGACAGTATACTTAGAAATGTTTAAAAGTTTTCAATAATTTTGTATATATTTCATTTAAGATCTACTAACTTGGAAATCTCTCATAATTTTACCACTTTAAGCCTTTCAGAACAAAACCAAGTTAAAACAAGAATTCCTTTGACCATAGGGGAAATATTAAGATTAAAATTAATAAGGTGTCTCTTAGTTAAATAATTTTGAGAAATACTAAATATAACTAAGTTGAACAGATTTCTCAATGAATTTAATAGACCATACTTTGCATTGAAAATTACCATGGGGGTGTCAGAAAATCATAGAACTATTTTATCCACAGAGCATTTGCCAAGGCTCTATAAAATCATGGAATAAAATTCAATAAATATATATAAAAGAAAAGCATTAGACTCAAAACTTAATAAGATAGCCTTCTGTGAAAAGTAATACTAATATGTTAGGAATAAGAGAGATGATGGAAAACAAGAACATTGGTCCAAATTTCTGTAACCACTTCATGAACCTGAAAATACATACAAACACTACAGTATAAGATTTTTTAAATGAATTTGAAAAGTAAAATCTGCTATTGAAAGAATTTAGTCTACAGTATATTCATTGTTGTTCATAATGATGGTCCTGATTCATCAAGAGAAGTGAAAAGACAAGTTTCAAATCAAAGGAAATCATTTACAATACACAACCAGAAAGAAAAAAGCAGCACGAAGAATGTATAAATGACCCATGTATGTCAATTAAAAAAGCATAAACAACATGAGAAATAATACACAGTGTGTTCGTTCGTCACAATGGAATTAAACAAGAAGTAAATAACAGAATTTTGGAACACTTACAAATATTTGGAAATAAATAACACACTCCAAAATAATCAGTGGGTATAAGAAGAAACCAAAAAGAAATTTTAAAAAATACATTGAGATACATAAAAGTGAAGACAAGGAATACTTCGGAATTCCTTGGCCATCCAGTGGTTAGGACTTGGCACTGCCATGGCCTGGGTTCAATCCCTGGTTGGGAAACTAAGATCCCTCAAGCCATGCCATGCAACAAAAAACAACAACAACAACAAAAGACAAAGAATACTAAAAAATAGAGTGCAGCAAAAGCAGTACTCAGAGTGAGAGTTATAGCTGTAAATTCCTATAGTAATAAAGATGAAAGATCTAAAATCAGAAACAAAACCATCCACCTTAAGGAACAAACTAAACCCAAAACTGGCAGAAGGAAGAAAATAATAAAGATTAGAGCAGAAAATAAACAAAATAAAAATAGAAACATAATTCTAAAAAATCAATGTAACCCAAACTGGTACTTTGGAAAGATCTATAAATCTGATAAATTTTGTCTAGAATGACTTAGAAAAAAAAACAAAAGAGGAAACTCAAATTACTAGACTCAGAAGTGAAAAAGGAGGCATTACTATGAAACTTACTGAAATAGAAAGGATAACAAAGGAATAGAATGAACAGGACACCCAAATGGGTGATTAAAATACTCATGCTCCTTAGTAATCAGGGAAATGTATTTTAAAACCACAATAATTTACAAGCATATAGTCCCCAGAATGGCAAATAAATAAACTAACAGAAAACTGACAATACCAAAGGATAGAAAAATTACAGAATGTTCATTTTTCTAGTTGAGAGTATAAAGCAGAACTAATCAAAGAAGTTTTTCACATTGTCTGCCGACTTTTAAAACTATGCATATGTTATGACAGAACAGTTTCACTCCTAGGTTATCAAAGAGGATAATATGCATGTATATCAAAATACCTGTGTTAACACATACATAGTTGCATTTTTAACAATATTCTAAGAAAAGAGCAACCCAAATGTCTGATCAGAGTAGAATGGTAGTTTGTGGTATATATAAATAAATATATATATATATAATACAATATAAATATATATATATATAATACAGCCATTAATATGAACTCATTACAGTTATATATGGTAACACAGATGGATCTTGGAAAGTTCATGCTGAGTGAAAGAAGCCAGACACAAATAAATATATAATATGCCTTTCCTTTTATAGTGTGGCAAATACTACAACAATAACAGGGAGAATGAAATGTAGGCTTATAGATGCATGTTTAGTCAGCAAAATTATGAAGAAGAACCAGAAGTTATTTCAGTAAAAGTCAGAATTTGATAAATTTTTATGATGAGTGAAAGATAACATAAGGATGGATGTGAAGGTGGCTTCTAGGCTGATGTCTCCATGTGGCTAAATGAGGGTGGTGACTACATCATGGCTATTCATTTAATAGCAAAACACATTATGCACTTTTGTCCTATTTACTTATGCATTTTGTATTTCACAATGAAAAGTAAAAATGAATACATACACACACACACACACACACACACGTATGCATGCACATATAAAAACACCTAGTGTGATATGGTACATGCTATTTCTTTGTTTGAATAGAAAATGTATGGAGAAGTGAAACAAAAAGTGATTACCTATAAAGTCACAAGGAGGAACAGAGGATTGGATGGTGGAGGACTTTGGCAGGAGTAGCTGACTGTTCTTCAAAGGAGTCAGCAGAGAAGAGGGCAAGTGGAAATGATGTCTTGAGTTAAAATAGGGGACAACCTAAAGATACAGAGAAGCTGTAGATGAGAATAGAGACAGCCATTGCCAGGCTGTGTGTGATGTGCTGATTGGTTGGCTTGAGTTAGAGTGGGGTTACCTGTGTAGTAGACTTCTTTCTCCATTCAATTTACATAATAGCTTCTTCCCAAATAGGCAAAATATATTTAGAGATTGAAAACCTCTCTAAAACTTTTTTTTTTTTTTGGCAGAGAGTTGCACCACATCTACCAATTAATCCTGCAAAAAAAGATGGCCTCTCCTAGAGTAAGGGTTCCCTGGTGGCGCAGTGGTTGAGAGTCCGCCTGCCAATGCAGGGGACACGGGTTTGTGTCCCGGTCCAGGAAAATCCCACATGCCGCGCAGCTGCTGGGCCCGTGAGCCATGGCCGCTGAGCCTGCGTGTCCAGAGCCTGTGCTCCGCAACGGGAAAGGCCACAACAGTGAGAGGCCCACGTATCGCAAGGAAAAGAAAAAAATAAATAAATAAAAAGAGATGGCCTCTCCTAGAGTAATAGAAATAAAATCAAAAATAAACAAATGGGGCCTAATGAAACTTAAAAACTTTTGTACAGCAAAGGAAACCATACACATGATGAAAAGACAGCTCTCAGAATGGGAGAAAATATTTGCAAATGAAGCAACTGACAAAGGATTAATCTCCAAAATATACAAGCAGCTCATGCAGCTCAATATCAAAAAAAACCAAACAACCCAATCCAAAAATGGGTGAAAGACCTAAATAGACATTTCTCCAAAGCAGACATACAGATTGCCAACAAACACAGGAAAAAATGTTCAACATCACTAATCCTTAGAGAAATACAAATCAAAACCACAATGAAGTATCACTTCACATCAGTCAGAATGACCATCATCAAATAATCTACCAACAATAAATGCTGGAGAAGGTGTGAGAAAAGGGAACCCTCCTGCACTGTTGGTGGGAATGTAAATTGACACAGCCATTATGGATAACAGTATGGAGCTTCCTTAAAAAACTAAAAACAGAACTACCATATGACCCACCAATCCCACCACTGGGCATATGCCCTGAGAAAACCATAATTCTAAAAGAGACATGTACCACAATGTTCATTGCAGCACTATTTACAATAGCCAGGACATGGAAGCAACTTAAGTGTCCATCGACAGGTGAATGGATAAAGCAGATGTGGTACATATATACAATGGAATGTTAGCCATAAAAAGGAATGAAATTGAGTTATTTGTAGTGAGGTGGATGGACCTAGAGTCTGTCATACAGAGTGAAGTAAGTCAGAAAGAGAAAAACAAATACCGTATGCTAATACACATATATGGAATCAAAAAAACGGTGCTGATGAACATAGTGGCAGGGCAAGAATAGAGAAGCAGATGTAGAAAAAAGAATTGAAGTCACAGGGAGGGAAGGGGAGGTTGGGATGAAGTGAGAGAGTAGCACTGACGTATATACACTACAAAATGTAAAATGGATGGCTAGTGGGAAGCTGCTGCATAGCACAGGGAGATCAGCTCGTTGCTTTCTGACCACCTAGAGGGGTGGGATAGGGAGGGTGGGAGGGAGATGCAAGAGGGAGGGGATATGGAGCTATATGTATACATATAACTGATTCATTTTGTTATACAGCTGAAACTAATACAACATTCTAAAGCAATTATACTCCAATAAAGATTTTTAAAAAATGATGGTATCAACAAAAACATAAATTTTTATGTCATTTATTTTTTGGAATTTTTACTTTTATCTTCATTTATTAAAATAATATAAGTTTAGATACATAAAAGTATATACCTATATACATTTGTACACTTATGCTTTTAAATATTTTTCTTACACATTGTAGGTCATACTCTATGGATAATTTTTGTGCTACTTTTTTTTCTCTCTCTCTTTGCTGACAATGTATAGTTTAATAATATTGTACTACTTTTAATTTTTTAAATAAAGGCTTTCTAATGTTACTGCAAATAATATTCAATCATCATTATCAAAGATGGCATAATATTCTATTCTATGACTAAATCATGATTTTCCTCACCTTTCCAATGTTTTTTCTTCCTATATTTTCAAACTACATTTAGCACTAGAATGAATATCATCTCAAATTATAAAATTTTCTGTATTCATAATTATTTCCTTAATGTTCAAAGCAGAACTACTCTGTCATTTGAACTACCTGTGAACATTTTTTATGACATTAAATTTGTTGCTAACATGCTTTCTGGAAAATTTTAACAAACTCACCAAAAGTGTATGAGAGAAATTATTTCCCATTACCTTGCCAGTCCTGAATATTTCAGTAGTTTAAATTATTTGAAAGATGGGAAGAGGTATCGCATGGTGATTTTAATTTCCATTTAATTGAATTACTGGAAAGGTTAAATAACATTACATATGTTATTGAGAATTCATATTTCCTAATTAAAAATGGAATCTTCATGACTTTTGTCCATTTACCTAATTGGAGTCTTAATGTTTTCTCTCATGGATTCATATAACTTTTTTTTAATCATCATTAACTTGGAATCTTTCTTTTTGATGATTTTGTAATAAGCTTATCCTAAGTTTGGTTAAGCAAACACTCATTTGGCTATGAGAACTCATTCAAATTTGCTAAAGGAACTATGATGATAAAATTACACAGCCAGTTGGGAAAAATACCCATGAAATAGCACAACTTTTTATAAAATTGTCAGGTTTCAATTCCAGTAACCCATAAGATAAGGCCTGAAACCTATTCATAATCATCTTATTCCAGAATGAGGAGCTATTGCCAGAAACTTTTTATGGGGTGAGAAAAGGAATAAAAGTTGTTCAGTGTTGATAAATATAGGGTTAATGATACAGTGCTCTTCACAGGTGGTTACAGGAGACTGCAAACTCTTATTCAGGAATATACAACCGTGCAACACTGACCACTTAGCCAGATCTAAAATAAACTGGCTTCTTACAACTACCCTGTAAACGTTGTAGCCCTTCCCGCCTCCCTAATCTCACATGAAAACAATAACGTAGGGGAATCAGATACCCAGCTTTGCAGCCAAAGGTAAAAAACAAAGGAAAATAGCAATTCAGTGGTTAGCTGGTGAAAGTGGAAACTCTGGTGCCTTCACCATGCTGCTTTGCTCTTCTTAACTTTTGTTCCTTTTGTCCCCCTTCTCCAGCCCATCCATGGTAGTTCTCAGTAGGTTTGAATAAGCCATCTGAAACTTAGTCACTTCTTTGGAGCTCACCACAGTGCTGATCTTTATCCCATCAGTAGCTCTTAACAGACACTCATTGTCTGAGGGCTCAGAGCCCTCCACAGAACTTTTCCTTAGAATGGGTTTATTTCGAACATCATACTTCTTAAGAGTGATGAACAGGCTGCCCGACAACCAGCACTTCTGGAAGAGCCTGGTCAGCTCAGTCAGGAACTGGAACACAACAAGCCTGGTCCTGTTAGGCAACCCATGTCCCCTTCCCACCCCAGTCCCTCCTGCAAAAGGAGACAGAGATCCTGAGCTAAGCACCAAACAGCATCGGTCCCTCAGCCAGCCAGCTCTCATATAACTTTTTATAGAGTAAAATATTTTGCTATATTTATTTATTCATTTATCATCTAGACTTTTGGAACCATTGTTTTCCCTCTTGATTTAACTATTTTCTTTGAAGACCTTCTTTATCCTAAGATTTGATAACTATCCATTTTATTTCCATCATATTTTGTTCTGTAAACTCTTAGTGTGATGTCACGAGACAAATTTATTCCTTAATTTATTATTAAGCAAAATATGTATGCTTTAACTTTTCTACTTTTTTCTCATGGATACACACACACACACACACAAATGTTTTGTAATAATATGATATTTGGCTATGTGTTTATATTTTTAAACATTGATGTATTCATTGGGAAAAATGAAAATTATTGGACTTTTTTACATTTATTTTATAGTTTACTCTTGCTTTTATTTTGAATACCCATAAAGAGTATTTTAAAATGTTCAGTCCTTCGATCCTGTTAATCAAAACTTGTTCTGATGTAACTGGAATATATTTGTTTTCCTCCTTTCCCCTCCTTTCAGGGACAGACGCTTTATCTTCTTCACATCCACAGACACTCCTTATCTCCTAGGAAAAGAAGTCTACTAATTTGTTCTGCTTGACCTTTATTTAGAAATCATTTCTTATGAATAAACTGTTATAATATCTTCTGAGGAAATGTCTCTCCCCTGCATATTGATGGAAAATTTCACCCAGTCAACTATTAAGCTAAAGAGATCTTTAAATATCCTTTATCCTACTACCTATCAGATAATGTTTTATAAATAATATGCCATTAATTCCCACCAGCTCACAGATGTCAGTTTTCTTCTGCCCAGTTTATAGATGAAAAAAGTTACTAGAAACTTAGTAATTAGCCCAAATTGACAGGTGGAAGTATAAGGACTCAAGTACAGTTATCCTAAAAGAGAAGTCCATCATACTAGGAGGCATCCTAAATCTAGAGACATGAGCTCATCTATTTCAAATTATATATAAATCAGAATCCAGGGCTTCCCTGGTGGCACAGTGGTTGAGAATCCGCCTGCCAATGCAGGGGACATGGCTTCGAGACCTGGTTCAGGAAGATCCCACATGTCACGGAGTAACTAAACCCGTGTGCCACAACTACTGAGCCTGAACCCTAGAGCCTGCGAGCCACAACTAATGAAGCCTGCACACCTAGAGCCAGCGGCAACAAGAGAAGCCACTGCAGTAAGAAGCCCATGTACCACAACGAAGAGTAGCCCCTGCTCACCGCAACTAAAGAAGGGCCCCGCTCAGCAATGAAGACCCAACGCAGCCAAAAATAAATAAATAAATTTTTTTTAAAACATACATAAATCAGAATCCAAAATACCCAAGAATAAACGGCTGACACCCAAGAATGCATCACTGTCATTCTATTCCAGGCCATCCTGATACAGCAGAATGGAATCTGATAAAATCACCACGAGCTGTTGGCATCTCTAATCCTCATTGCTGTGTTCTAGGCATGGCTCTAGAGATTCAGACCTGTTAGACACAATACTCTCCATCTCAGAGCCTATGTCCTAGTAGAAAAGGAACATACTAAAGGGAAAATGAAGGCAAGCCCCAGGATGGTTGACAGGCTACTGTCATGGACATGAATGCCACAAGGGGCCAAGCATCGAGACCTCCTCCACACAAGGCCAGTCTTGGTGGGGACTCTGTGTTCGTATTTGTATGCCTTGCACTGCTCCTTCCTGCACACAGCACATACATTTCACTTGTGTTTCCTGCCTTCCTTCCTCCCAAAAAAGCTTAATATTGCTGCTGCAACCACACCTCAGCCACCCCAGAAAAGCCTCTCATCTTTCTTTATGCAATTCTAATTCAGCTGCTGTATTGCAGCTATTAATAATAGTGGCCACCATACACTGGTTTCTTTTTGTACTAAGTGTTTTTCTTTTAGTTATTCAATTCAGTTCTCTCAATTACCCTATTAAGGTGACAGTATAATTTCCACTTAGCAGGTGGGGAAACGGAAAAGGAGGAAAGAACACACAGAGGGAAAGGAACAGACTTGGAACTCTCATTGGATTCTATCAGACCCAAAGCCCACTTTTTAAAAATTTATTTTATTGAAATATAGTTGATTTACAGTGTTGTGTTAATTTCTGCTGTACAGCAAAGTGATTCAGATATATATATATATATATATATATATTCTTTTTCATTTTCTTTTCCATTATGATTTACCACAGGATATTGAAAACAGTTCCCTGTGCTATGCAGTAGGACCTTGTCATTTATCCATTCTGTATATTATAGTCTGCATCTGCTAACCCCAAGCTCTCAATCCATCCCTTCCCAAACCCCTCCCCCTTGGCAATCACAAGTCTGTTCTCTATGTAGTGAGTCTGTTGCTGTTTTGTAGATAAGTTCATTTGTGTTATATTTGAGATTCCACATATAAGTGATATATGATATTTGTCTTTCTTTTCCTGACTTACTTCACTTAGTATGATAATCTCTAGGCCCATCCATGTTGCTGCAAATGGCATTATTTCATTCTTTTTTATGGCTGAGTAGTATTCCATTGTGTGTGTGTGTGTATATATATATATATATATATATATATATATATACACCACATCTTTATTATCCATTCATCTGTCAATGGACATTTGGGTTGCTTCCATATCTTGGTTATTGTAAATAGTGCTGAAATGAACATTGGGGTGCAAATATCTTTCCCAATTAGAGTTTTCTCTAGATATATGCCCAGAAGTGGGATTGCAGGATCATATGCAAAGCCCACTCTTTGTACTAGACAATATGATGAAATATTACCACTCCTAGTTAAAATGCCTTAACTTTGTTAAAGTCCACCTGGTTCTTTAAGAATGTATCTTTTAAAATACCTTGTTTTTTCAAGCATACTCTAATTATAGACAAATAAGTGCAGATTTTCATGAGCTTCTACAAAATGAATACCATTACCACTACCACCACTAAAACCAGCACTCAGATCAAGAAAAAGGATAATATTACTATTTTGGAGGCCCCTATCACACTTCCCTTTAGTACCCCACTCCAGGAGTAACCACTACCCTGAGCAGGAGTGTTACAGTGAAATTACTTCTGGAAATTGAGGCAAGCTAGTGTTGAGAGGAACTTTGATCAGAAAGATTTTCCATGGACTGTGTAATGCGGTAGAATCTGGTGCTAATCATTCCACAGGGCAGTCCTGGCTAAACAGGTGACATAGGATCCATTGCATACCTGTGTAGAGACACAGGTAATTTGCAGCCATAATATTTGGTGATTTTACAAGTTGCAAAAAATCCAAGTCAATTAGAGCCTAGCTGTGGGACCACAAGTTGAATTGCATGTTGTGATGTGTTCCCTGACTTGCATCAGTGCTATCATAAATCCCAAGTTGCCACCCAAGGCTAGCCTCCCATGGAAATGTAGACAATGTTGTATCACAGAGCAACATGTTCAATTTCTACCCTGGGAAGTATTTAACTTGAGCAGAATCAGAATTGATGTCAGAGATATGGAGATAGATAAAGGTTTCGGAACAAAGAGTAAAATTACGACTAGTAAAGAATCTGGAAGAAACAGAGAGAAATTTTTAGAAAACCACAATGTATTCTCACAAGGGAATATCTTAAAGGGAAAGTATCAATTGAATGTGTATCTCTTTTCCTTTCTCTTTTCGTTTTTCTTTTTATTTGTCTAGCTGCACTCTATTTATAACTGCTCATGCTTTGATTCAATTAGATTTGACAAGATTGATGTCTTAGGGGTATAGAGAGAGCCCAAGCTCTCAATCCATCCCTTCCCAAACCCCTCCCCCTTGGCAATCACAAGTCTGTTCTCTATGTAGTGAGATCGAGGGTTTGTACTTCAATAAAATATCTCTGGCAGATGTGTAGAGATAGAGATTGAGGGAATTAAGGTTTGAGTCAGATGTATGAAGACCTCATTGATGTGAAAGTATAATAGTATCAGATCCATTCATTTGAGAGCAGTTTTTTTGTTTTTTTTTTTTTACTGAGTAGATCAAGGAAGCAACCAGAAGAGGCAAAGATTGGGAAAGTCGGATGGGGACCCTACAGAGACTGAATGAAAACTTCTTTCTGTCATACTTTCTCAGAATCAATCTAGCTGATAAGATAGATATTCTCTGTTGAAATGGTATAATTTGTGAGAAACATTCATTCTAATGCATAAGTAGAAGCAATACTCTCCAGCGTATATTGCGTTCTGAAACGCTTGATTTATCCACAGCCTGTCAGCTATAGGCAACTCATCTCTATGTCACTCATTATTTTTCACCCAAAGAGAAAAGAATGGATAAGGTAATCAACATTTGCTTTCCTTGAACTCTTCTTTATTGTCAAGAAATTCCTATTGCTTGAAGAAATTTTGATTAAAAGTATAACATTTATCTGGTTGTCTCCTTCCCTGTGCTTCAATGAGTTAATACTTGTTTTAAATTATGTTTTCTTACAAGTAATTGTTTCTGTGGTACACTTGTGGACATGGGGATTTGGCTCTTAAGTTCAGATTAATAAAATCTGATTGAATAGACATTTTTTTCCAGATAAAGATCAGTGCTTGGGTAGATTTTTAAAATTTTTCCAATGGCAAAAATAAAAGATAATAAATTTTACAAGAATAAAATCATTATAATCAAAAGTATAAAGTCTGCCATTAGTTTTAAAGGTCTTTTGCATGAATAAGAAAATGGTTAAATAACACATATGTAAACTCTGCATATATTTTGAACCAGAAAGGAGAAGGAGGAAGGCAAATGTTACTTAAATGTGCAACATTGTTTCAGAAAGTTCTTGGGTCTCTGGTGAAAGGTCTGGTCTTTTCAGTGGTGGTTTAGGATTTCAGGAGATTTTCTTAAGGTTGTTAGAACATTTATTATGGGGAGAGATGACAAGAGTTAAAGAAACTTATGCTAGAAAACAGACATGATAAAGAGATTTATTTGTAAAGGACCAAGGCAAAGTCCATCAATTAGACATTTTTATTATAAAGAGTAACATTTGTAAAGGAAACAAAATTCCTTTATCCCTTTAATTCTGTACCAAACTTAGGGTAAGCAGATTGGTTAAATACATATATCCAGAATATTTACCAATGACATACACTTGACTTAATGACATAAAGAAGAAAAATTAACATTTATTGAGAGCTTACAATGGACCATGTACTGTACTAGATGATTTTAAATATCTTTTTTTATTTACAGTACTCTTGGGTTACAAATGCTATTAATCTCAGTTTTTCAGAAACTTACACATATTACCAAGTAGATTTTCAAGTAACCCAACGCCACAAAGCTAGTAGGTAATAGATCTGGAATTTGACTCTCCCTCCCATCTGCTCCCAAAGCCTCATCCCCACGCTGTCAGTCTGAATGAAGACTGCATCTTTGCAGTTGTTAAGAAAAAGTATTTACAAGTTTTGAAATAATTATAATTTTATACCATTCAATAAAAACTAGCAGTATGTGTACAATTGCTGCCTTGCCAGGATGTGTACAATTGGTCCAAAATTCTTACCAGGATGTGTACACTTGCTGTCTACAAAATGTATTAAAGCTTATGACTTCTGTGATATTTTACTGGTTACTAATTTGTTTAGCATTATTTCAATAGTGAACATCTTATAATAAATTCACTAACTTTTCTTATTAAATAGTCCAGAAATAGTACAACATGTAATAGATTATTTTCTCACCATCCCTCAGGTTTTATGCCCAGTTCTACCAAATACCAGTGTGGGTCACTGTTCCTTCTGGAACCCAACACAGTACTTGTGTTGGTCTCCTAATAATTTCAGAATTATAAGCAAAAGGCATCCAGCCCCTTGTCATGTAGGCCAAGGTATAGATGCTTCATAGTTCCCCTCTTGATAAATACTCAGGAACTGGTCAGTTTAATAAAAAAGATCACTTAAAGATAAATGGTAATTCTGCATGATTTTACTCTTACTTGGAGAGGCCACACCATGCAATGTAACGAATATGGTCCTTGGCATCAACAACTGGGCTATAAATACTGGATCTATCAATATTTCTGTGAGTTGAGAAAATGATTTCATCCCTCTGAGTCTCAGTTTACAGTAAGATGAAAATAATAATTTGAGGGAGTGATGCTGAAGATGATATATGATATCTTATGCAAAGCTCTTGATATATTTCAGTATTCAGCTATTATTTACCATTTCTTTTCGAAATACTTTCTGGTACCTCCACCTTCTCCTTGCCCAAGTTCCGGTATGGTTAAAGAACAGGCCAATTCTGTTTCCATATTTGTTGAATGTAATTTAAATAATTTTTATTAAAATAGAAACACCACAAACAAAAGGGTTTATTTACATAATTCAATCTTATATAGCCACCTAATCAGTTTGATTATATGGGTGAACCACTGTCTTCCTTCCTGTGTGGAACCTTAAAAGTAAACATACAGTAGATTTTCCAAAACTGCTAATGCAGAAACATAGAATTCCTAGAAATAAGAGGAGGATGCCTCCCTAAATCAGTGATCAAAACCAAAAGCAGTATCCTTACGACCTTTCTCAAATGACAGAATATGGGCTGATAGTAACTGGAAATCTGGCTTTGAGTTTTCAGTGTTCACATTTTTGTGTCCATGATAAAGTAGCTGCCGACACAAATTGAATCCATTCACTACTTGCGTGAAGGTCATCAGAAAAAATCAGCTCAGACCTGTGGTGGCTGATAGGACTACCAACCCTGAGAATAACTATTGGTGATCACACCAGGTTCAGGGAAGATGAATTTTGAAACTGGTCCTATTCACGTGCAGAACATTGTGAAATAGAAAATCCCTAGATGGCAATCATAGTGCATTTACCACCATCCGTAGTTGATTAATTGACTCAGGGTTTACTAAGCATCTCATTTCTGAATGTAATGTGTTTTTAATGTTTCTTTTTTTGTATGATTGTTATTGTTAGTTTTTGACACATAGTATTTGTCATTTTTGAAGATGCAAACAAAATGCTGGAGTGAGAGTAACTTAGACACAGTGTCCCAGCCACCATTTTCATTACATTTGCTTTTGTTCCTGACTCAGTATAACTTCAATGCAACGTTGATTTCTCTGAGCTCCTGTGCTGATATGGGATACTACAATAATTCCAACAATCAAGGAGTTTGATTCTAAAATACACAGAATGCCTCAGCACTTCAGATTGACTGGGTTAATCTACAGCCCGAAAAAAAATATCTTATTTGTAAGTTTTTATGAAGATGTCCATTTTCAAAACTACATTTATAAGCCAACAAATAGATGATTTTTCTCCCATTAAACACATATAAAATGCAATATCTGGAATGATACACTTTATATAGTAAAATATAAAATAAAAATTGTGTTAACCAAGGAAGGTAGTTTTACAACACGATTACATTATTTTACTGCAGTAGAAACATTGAGTAATACAAAGTAGCAATCAATGGAAAATCAACTATATAAATTTTTTTAAATCATAGCAAGTTGTACTGCATACTTGGAATTTACATGGAAATTCGAATGAAATTACTCAGCTGGCTCCTTTATAATAAAGTGGAGCATGGAACACTCGAGTTGTATATTTCCTTATAAACAAACATTGATAAAATAATTTTGCAAGTAATACTAGAATGAGGAATAAATGTGTAGAAACATACGAAAAGAAAGTGTTTCTTCATTTTTTATGTCAATTCCCTTAATTGTAGCCATCACAATGCTTTTTCTCATCAGGCCTAAGTCATCAACAGAGCCTTCAATGGCATATGAGTAAATAATGTTTAAACTCCAATTCTAATTGTGCCAGCCTCTACTCTTGCTGATAAGCCAGATGGTGACTTGCAATTCAAAGAAAGAGTGCATGATCCAAAGAGCATGTACCTTGGAAAAAGCTGACCTTGGTTTCAATCCCATTTTTAACTCTTATTAACTGTGTAACCCTGGAATAATTCCTTTGTCCCTCTGACCTCAGGGTCTTCATCTCTAAAACGACTACAACAGTGATCTTAGGATTATTACAAGATGTAAAGGGAGAAAACTTCTATAAAACGAGCCAATGCAGAGCCAAACCCAAAATTTAGGGCTCAAACTGAGCTTTCCTATAGCAAATAAAGAGAAGGCAATGAAGCACTGACAACAAGGGAATATAAACATGGTGGGACTGAATGCTACAAACCTGGGCATATGGCTCTGTTCACAACATCAAGGGGATTATTTTTTTTGTAATTCATGAAGTTTCTCAGCCTTAAATTCCCATCTACTATGGAAAATGGCATGGTCTCCAAGCACCAAACACCTTGGCAATACACAATTTCTCTTCTCTCCTCTTAGGCAAGAAGTGATTCTTTCTTTCCTGTTCCTATTTCACCATTAATATGATGCTGTTTATTTCTTTCTACCTTATAAGATTAGTACATTGTTTATATATTTTTTTGCAGGCATATATTAGATTCTTGAGAGAAAGGCCTTGTATACATCTGCACTGTATCTCTAAATTGTGCACATTCACCTGAACCCTTAAACCACACTAACCCACTCTCATAATAGGCAGCAAGGTGATAAAATGTAACAGAATTTGTCCCCAAAGATATCAAATATATGCTGTAAAAAAATGAAACCTTTATTTCTCAATCACAAAATAAGACCTAAATGACACCTTCATGAAACCAAGGAGGCAGCCCTTCAAACTAGGAATCTACTGGGAAGTATTCACCATTTGGGAGATTTTCTCAATATCTAAGCCCTTCCTCCCCTGCGTATTGGGTCATATTATATCAAAATGTGGTAAACAGATCCAGTTCTCAAGAGTAAATAAGTTTTAACAAATTTTACCCAGATATAAAAAAGCAGAATGTTAATTAATTCACTTAACAATAAGACATATTATCATGAAAACCCAGTATCTGACATCCTCCCCATCAGTATATTTCTTTCCTCTTATTTTTCACTATGAGGAATTATTATCAGGTGCAAACTAAGAATAGAGATTTCCATAATTAATGTTCTCTTTTCCAATTATCCCACATCCTTCTGAATCACACAGGACAGGGAAGCAGAGCTCCCACTCAGAGTGTTTTGTTGTTCACTTTTTTGTTGAATCATTGCTTTAATAAGCAAGACCACTCCTCCCCATTTTTTAAAAAATCATTTTTGTAGTTGAACTTTCTGATTGCAGCTATTGTGTACTTTTGAATAATCACTTGTAAACATTGTTGCTGCTTGAAGCTATTTTCTTTGCTCAGGTTAAAGGAATTTTGTTGGTTTCGGGGACCTTGGTAGTGACTGCGAGAGTACAGTGGGAAAGAACCCCCACCAGCTATAGACCTGAGTACCATGAGGCTGTGGTCCTGCTCTTAATTGTGTTTTTATGTGTCCCTTCACATCAGCATCTAAAAGTACACACACACAAACACATATGTATGTGCAGCACTATTCAATAAAGGATAGCTACTAATATATATGCATTTGCAATATAATTGAAAAAATAAAAATTATGAAGCATATAGCTTACATTGCAGCATTTTCTAACTCTAGCTAACACATCATTTCAAGCATTATGTAATCACATCCATCACTCGCCTTCACTCTTGGATGTCTTTAGAGCACTTGCTGATATTTTCATGTCAAATATTTCATTTCCCTGAATAGTAAAAGGACAGATATCAAATGGGAGGAGAAACCAATTTGCAATGAACTAAATAACAACTTACACTTATTGGGCTCCTCTTGGCATTCTACTTAGTGTTAAGGGTTTCATGGGAGAGCTATTCAGATTGGCTTCACTATCTAGGTTAGAGTCAGACACTCAGAAGAATGGTTGTCACCCAGCCTTCAAAGTCCTTAGAGATGGAAATTGTAGCCAGGGATTAAGGATGGTTCCATTTTCATTGCACTGTGCTCACTGATTGCATTTAAAGGCTGTGTCAGGAGGAGGATAGTGGCCTGGGTGTCTTGATCTGCTGTTTCCTTCAAATCGTATTCTCAGCAAGGAATCAGAACAATGAAGATGAAATATTTGTGAAGGTCCGTGGCTTCTTCCCCATGTTTTCTTCTGTTTGTTGCTCAGTGGGTTGTTTATCACAGTGTCTAAGAAAAAAAATATTGAAAACAGGGAGATTCTGAGTATTTACTGACTCTAAGGCATGGAGATATCTCAGAATAACTGACACAGTGACCAATTTCTGCATATAGGGTGGCAGAGTGGCTCCACATTCTAGAGTGTATACAAGTTGCATCATCTCTCTCCTTGTCCATTATGATTTATGTAGCTACCTCTTCAGTTTAGGAAACTCCTGGGGCTGCAACTCCTTCCATATTCTCAGAATTTCCCCCAGTCATGATTTCCAAGTCTTGGTCCAGTCATCATGTGCTTGTATGCATCTCTGTCTAAGGCATTCTCATTGCTTTCTCGCTCAGAAGCTCCCTGGGTTTCCACTTGGTTGATAGAACAGTCATGATGCAAGCATGTAAACATGTAAGAGAGAGGTGGTATCCCCAGGGCTTGTTTTAAGGTCTGACAAATAGCCCTAAGCAGATTAGGTTACAGAAACCCAGGTTTTTTAATTTTATTTTTTCCTCACAGAAGACTCTGGAGATAAGCTTCTGTTTCAGCAGATTTATTGTTATGGTACTTTTTCAAACTTCCAAAATGCCTTGATATCTTTCCAGGTCAAACATGTTCCTAGGGGAAAATTCTGAACATTCTGGTAAAATTATTATTAGAATAGCTCTAGAAGGCTGATCCCAGGAATACCCTGGGATAAAGAGTATAGGTACTCTTCATCCAAAACATCACCTCAAACTTTGTTTAATTGACAGTGGACTTGACATGTGATTAACAGTGAAATTTTCTTGAGAGGCCTGCTTTCTGGCCTTTGAACCCTTCACATTCTACAAAACGTCATTCCCCAACTGATAAAGGAAGTACAGGAATAGAGAGGAAAAGAAAGGGATTCATTTTTGCTATTTCAGGTATCATATTCACATTCAAAGCACTTTCTAATACATTTACTTTCAGAAATTTTCACATTTTCCTGAGGGGCAGGTAAGTGTTTTTATCTCGATTTTACAGATGAAAAACTTGAAACCCAAGGTTAAGTGACTTGCTTGTAGCAGGACTGGGAGCCAATGTTAAGATCAGAATTCCAACATCTATGTTTGATTGTTCAGACCACTGGACCACGACTCATTCTAAGTATAACAAAAATGTTTGGAAAATGGTTTTACCTGCTCTTGGGAATATAAACATTCAAAACTGTGCTCTGGGTCAGAATAGACTTTCTAAATGCCTGACAAACATGGAAATAGTGAAAGCAGAAAGATGGCTGCTATATTTAGTAGAGACGGCTACTATTGTAAATAATGTTGTAGGTTAAGTCATTCATCATTTCTATTTCCATGGATGAATTCAACAAACACTTAGCAACCAATGGCACAATTATCAGCTAAATTGCAAATATATATACATGCAAATGTTATCCATGTATAACATACATTTGCAGCTACTATTTACAGAAATTATTCAGTGACAGGTTGTCTGGTGAATTATTCATTATATTATCACATATGTTGGTATATATTATTTCATTTAAGTATTAAACAACCTTGCACAATATTGTCCCAATTTTATAGGTAAGAAATTTTACAAATTACACAGAGAAGTCACTTAGTAAGACAATATCTAAACCTAGGTTGGTGTTGGAAAGAATATACACTTTTGTATAAGAAAGACATGAGTTCCAATTCCAAGTTCCACAACTTACTAGGCAAGTTGCAAAGGTATTATTTAAGTGCTGTGAGCTTGTTTCCTTGCTTTGAAAATGGAAATGTTAATAACTAATACCACTGTCCAACATTTTTCTGAGAATTAAGGAAAAAAATTACTTTTAGATATAACACTTTTTTTTCTAGAGAATTAAAGATTCTCCTTCTAAAAATAACTTTAAAGTACTCTGGAAACACTAATTTTAAAAAAACCTCAAAAGCAGGTGATTTGGGGATTAAGTAAGAAGCTTTCAGAACAAAGAACAAGTGAAGGCAGAAATACAGAAGAGTAAGCTGAACCCAGCAGTTGGCTTTCATTTCAAGGCATATCATTACCAGGAAGACTTGAGCTTTGGTCTTCATAGATTCATGGGAGAAAGGGAACAGATGACAAAGTCTAGATCCTACACCAGGTGAAGTGTCTAATGGGAAATCATCTCACATAAAATGGGGATACCCAAGGGTTATGTCTCATTGAAATAGTAAGCCAAATATATTCCCAGATGAAAGTTGGCAACATGGAAAATGTAATATTTTGACAAGGAATAAGGGCTAGAATATGCCTGAGAACTTGAAATGTCAACCTGCAGGTTATGTTTACAACTTGGATGGCTCAAAACTTCCAAGCTAAGCATTTCATTTGGAGTAACCTAAATTAGCAGCACTTTTGTGGCTGCTGTTCAGAAGGTACATCCCTTGAGGGCCTGGCTCTGGTGGCCAGTGGGGCTTGTGTTCACATGTTCAGTGATACAGGAGCCAGCAAAGAAAGTGTTCTTAACTGCTGTTGCCAAAAACTTGGCCTGTGTGCACTGGTGCCAAATCGAATCTCAGAGATAAAGTTTTAGGTGAAGAAGAAAAGAGCTTCATTGCTTTGCCAGACAAATGGGGACACCGTGGGCTCGTGCCCCTCAAACACTGTGTGTCCCAACCCAGGGAGGATTTAGTCACAAGTTTATAGCAACGGTTCAAGGGCAGGGTTGCTGGAAAAGATTAGGTTGTGTGCAGGGCCTGCACTCCTTTAATCTAGTCTCAGGTGGTCTCTTGATGAGCTTCTCTGGTTCCTTTAATCTGGCCTCAGGTGATCTTCTCTGGAATGAAGAATGCTAGCATCTTCCATCTGTTGGGGATTTTAGTACTGTAAAGAGCTCAAAGATATTGTTATGTGTGTCCCATGAGGCAGAACCAGGACCATGCCCCAAGGCTGCACTACTGTTTCTTACTGCTCCTCCCTTGTCTCCACATGCCTTCCTTCCCTGATTAGCAACTGTTTGAATCTGCCCTTTGGAACTCAGGGAATGTCATGGAAGCTGAAGTCTGTTCACTACAAACAAGGAACAGGGGACACAGAAAGGCTTCTGTGCCCAGGAGTCCCACAGGGTGCTCCTTGGTTTCACTGGCTATCACTTCATGACATTGTACAGGGTGCAGACAGAAATGCATATCTTTAAGTTTTCCCCTGAAAGACGTATATTTGGTCTGGCTTCTAATCATTCTGAATCTAGGTGCTGACTGAGAGCCTCCCCTTTGGGACACTGACAGGTCTGGGTACACCCTCAACTATAGGGAGCCACTTCAAATAAAATAGGCTGATAAGAAAATCACAAAGTTTTGAAAGACAACCAAGATCTAGGACATGGTTAAATGATAAGGTTCATCTCTTACATGAGTTTACTCCTTTAAGACTGAGAGAGGTAGCTATTTTATCTAATGCATAGAAACCAACACATAGAGTCAAGGAAAGTGAAGAAAGAGAGGACTATTTCCAAACCAAAGAATAAGATAAAACCTCTGGAAAAAAAAATTTAATAAAATGGAGATAAGTAATTTACCTGATAGAGTTCAAATAATGTTCCCTGAGCTCAGGAGAACAATGGATAAACAGAGTGAGAATTTTAACAAAGAGAAAGGAAATATAAGGAAGTCCCAAACAGAAATTACAGTGCTGAAGCATATGATAACCAAACTGAAAAATACAATAGAGGGTTCAAAACAAACTAGATGAAGAAAAAGCAAGAATCAGTGAACTCAAAGACAGAGCAGTGTAATGCATCCCATCAGAGCAGCAAAAGGAAAAATATATATATTTAAAAAGTAGTGAAGGTAGCTTGAAGGGCTTATGGAACAACATCAAGCAGACTAACACTCACACTATAAGGTTCCCAGAAAGTGAAGAGAGAGAAAAGAAGGGTAGAAAACTTAATTGAAGGAATAATGGCTAAAAATGTTCCTATCCTGAGGAAGAAAACTTGCGTTCATAACCAGGATGCCCAGAGAGTTTCAAATAAGACAAACTCAAAGACTCCCACCCTAATACATATTATAATTAAAATGTCAAAAGTTAAAGACAAGGAGAGAATCTTAAAAGCAGCAAGAGTAAAGCAATTTGTTACATACGAGGGACTCCCCATAAAACTATCAATATTTTTTAGCAGAAATTTTGCAGACAAGAAGGGGATAGCATTATATATGCAAAGTGCTGAAAGAAAATACTCTACCCAGCAAAGTTGCCCTTCAGAATTGAAGACAAGATAAGAAATTTACCAGACATGGAAAAGCTAAGGAAATTCATCATCATTGTTAAATGGGACTTCTTAAGTTGAAGTGAAAGAACTCTAAGTAGTAACAGGAAAGCATATGAAAGTAAAAATCCTACTGGTAAAGGTAATTATATAGTAAAATTCAACATATCATAGTTGTAAAGGTCATCACTTTTAAAGCTAGTATGAAAGTTACAAGACAAAAGTAATAAAAATAACTGTAACTAAAATAATTTTGATGGATACACAAGATAAAAATATGTAAGCCGTCAAACCAAAAACATAAAATGTGGGGGGAAAAATAAAATTGTAGAGCTGTGAATGCATTCAAACTTAAGTTGCTATCAACTTAAAATGGACTGGCATAAATACATGTTATTTTATGTAAGCCTTATGGTAACCACAAAGTAAAAACCTATGATAGTTACACAGAAGATAAAAAAGAAGGAATCTAAGCATATCACTACAGAAAATCATTAAATCACAAAGGAGGAGAGCAAGAGAATAAGAAAGGAACAAAGAAATTATAAAATAGCCAGAAACAATTAACAAAATGGCAGTAAGTACATATCAATAATTAATTTAAAAGTAAGTAGACTAAATTCTCCATAGACATGGGTGGCTGAATGGATAAAAATACATGACTCATATACATGCTGCCTACAAGAGTCTCACCTCAGATGTAAGGACACACACAGACTGAAAGTGAAGGAATGGAAATAGGTATTATATGCAAATGGAAACCAAAGGAAAACTGGGGTAGCTATACTTATATCAGAAGAAACAGATTTTAAACAAAGACTAATAAGAGACAAAGAAGGTTATTATATAATGACAACAGGGTCAATACAACAGTAGGACATGACACTTGTAAATATTTATTCACCAACATAGAAGTTCTTAAATGTATAAAACAAATATTAACAGACCTAAAAACAGAAAAAGAAAACGATACAATAATAGTAGAGAACTTTAGTACACCCCACTTTTGTCAATGGATAGATCATCCAGACAGAAAATCTATAAGGAAACATTGGCCTTAAACAACACATTAGAGCAGATGAAATTAACAGACATATATAGAACATTCTACCCAAAAGCAACAGGGTACACGTTTTTTTCAAGTTCACATGGAACATTTTACAGGATAGGTATTATGTTAAGCCACAAAGCAAGTCAGTAAGTTTAAGAAGGTTGAAATCACATCTATCGCCTTTTGTGAAACACAATGATATGAAACTAAATATCAATTATAAGAAGAAAAGTTGAAAAATTCACAAATATTTGGAAATTAAACAACATGCCACTGCACAACTAAGTTAAAAAGAGGAATCAAACAATATCTTAAGGTAAATAAAAATGAAAATACAACATACCAAAACTTATGGGATGCAGCAAAAAGCAGTTCCAAGAGGAAAGTTTATAGTAATAAATGCTTACATTGAAGAAATGAGAAAGATCTCAAACAACCTAACTTTATACCTCAAGGAATTCAAAAGAAGAATAAATTAAGCCCAAAGTTAGTAAAATGAAGGAAATAACAAAAATCAGAGTAAAAAATAAAATAAACTAGAGACTAAAATGACAGTAGAAAAGATGAATAAAACAAAGCTGATTTTTTGAAACTATTTTTTTTTAAATAGGCAAAATTCAATATTCTTTTACAATGAACACTCTCATAAAACAAGACATGATAAAGGGAATTTACAAAAATACCCACAGCTAACAACATACTCAATGGTGAATAGTCAAAACTATATTGAAAAAGAAATAAACTTTTATATTTATGATTAATTGATTTTTGGCAAGGATGACAAACATATTAAATGGGGAAAGAATTGTCTCTTCTACTAATTGTTCTAGGACAACTGCATATGCATATGAAAAATGATGAAGTTGGACATCACCTCAAATCATATAAAAACCTAACTCAAAATCAATCAAGAACCTAAATAAAAGATCCAAAATTATAAAACTGTTTGAATTATCCATAAATTTCAAAATGGTTCAAACACTGGAAAATGGTTTCGTTGTTTCTGGAAAAGTTAAACATGGGGTGGAAGGAGAGATGGATAGGCAGAACCTAGAGGATATTTAGTGCTTTGAAACTATTTTGTATGACATTATGATTGTGGATACATGACACATGCATTTGTGAAAATCATAGAGGTACAACACCAAGAGTGAACCCTAATGTAAACTATGTACTTGAGGTGATAATGACATGTCAAATAGGTTTATCAGTTGTACAAATGTACCACTCTGGTGGAGGATGTTGATGGGAGGAGGCTGTGCATGTGTGGGTGTGGTGCATATACAGGATTTCTCTGTGCTCTTTGCTCAATTTTGCCATAAACCTAAAACTGCCATAAAAAGCAAAGTCTAGTTTTAAAAAGATTATGCATAGAATTGTACCTCACCCAGTAATTCCACTCCCAGATATATATCCAAAAGGAATAAAAATAGGTACTCAAACAAATATCTATACACAAATACTCATAGTAGCATGATTATCAAGAGCCAAAATGTTGAAACTTCCTAAATTTAGATCAAAAGGTGAAAGGATAAACAAATCATGGTATACACATACAATAAAATATGATTCAGTTGTAAAAATGAAGTACTGATACAGGTTACAACATGAATGAACTTCAGAAACATCATGCTAAGTGAAAGAAGCCAGATACAAAATGTCACATAATGTATCATTACAGTTCCATGGAATATCTAGAATGGGTACATTCACAGAGACAGAAAGCCAACTGTTGGTGCCTGGGGCTGGGGAGAGGGTGCCATTTGGAGCAACTGCTTCATGCTTACAGAGTTTTCTTTTTGGGTGATGACAATGTTTTAGAACTAGAAGAAGGTGATGATTGTACAACATTGTGAATGTACTTGATGTCACTGAATTGTATACCATAAAATGTTTAATTATGTAGGTTTTATGTTAAGAAATAACTCACTGTAGATGAGTTAGGCAAAAAAAAAAAATCAAGTGGAAAGTGAGATTTGCCTTTTATTGATCAAATTATAGCTTGTCAAATCAGGGAACTTTAGAGGTGGTTTTGTGAACATGTTATGCATCTAATGACATCCTCTTGGATATTATATTGTTAAATTCAGAGTATTTAAAGGAAATGTTGAAAGCGTGTCCCTACTCTGCTTATATTCATGAGTAAAGTCATTGAAAATCATCAAAATGGGGTTTATTTACAAGTCATTTACAAATGATTGCTGTGAAACGTATTTTATTTGAAGATAGCCTGATTTCTGAATTAGGTTAAGAATTTCCCCTGCAATTTTATTTAAAATATACATTTTAAAAGTAAACCTTTTAAGGATAGCTAATATTAAGATAAATTCTAGTTCAGTTCCACACAAATTCTTTATCATCCAAGTCATTTTCATATCATTAAACAGAAGGACTACAGGCAAAGAGAGAGTAATAATCATGTGAAATTTAGAAAAAAATGATTCTAATTCACTCTTTGCTTCTCAAAGCCCAACTAAGGGTCGAGGAATATAACTGAGGAAATTGTGGGATTGATACAAGATTTCATTTAGTACCAAATTTTTTCTTGTTTCCATCTGTAACTAACCCCCATACAATGGTACAATATACCTGTAAAATTTCTATATCAGTGTAAGTATCTCTAAGAATACTTAGATAATCAAGTCAGATAGTTTTTCTCCTATGCTATAGTTCTGACGGAAAACTAATTCCAAACATTTTCATGTCTTGGTGGTTCATGTTGAAATGTCCAAAGGAATACCAAAACCTGTTTTAATTTCCACAGTAGAACAGTTGAGTCTAAGTTTAATAAACATGAGAATGATTTGACATTACTCAACTATTTCTTTCTCATTTGTACCACAGCTCCTATTTGCTTTATATTTCCTATCTGCTAACTATTCTTAATGTTATACATTATTTTTACATCAAATCAGGGAAATTGGTGTTATCATCCCCTTTTTACTGAAAAGAAAACTGAAGTCTAAAGAAGGTAATTTAATGTGTCCATGATCATAAAGGAGGCTACGTGGGACTGAAATTTCATGCTTTTAAGCCCTGCATCATATAGCTTAATCTATCATTGACATATATTTTGAAAATTAAAAAAAAAGACTATTCTGCCATTGAGAAACTCTGTGCAGTTGGGGACAAAATATTGTTAATATCCATGTATTAGGTTATAGGTTACCCTTATCATCTACTAGCCTTGAATTACTTACTAGTAAAATGGGTATACATATCTTGCCTGCTTCATGAGCAGGTTTATAAAAGTGTTTGAAAGTTTATTATAAGCTGCAAAATTAATGATATTGATTATGTATTCAATAAGGACCAGAAGGCCATTCAATTTAACTAAGATAAGCAATAAAATTATTTATTAAGCACCTAGTGCCAGGCAATATGCTAACATTAGTACCAGTCTTCAAAGTAATCTTAGAAGGTCAGTATTATAATATTAACTTTACAGAAACAACAACTATGAAGAGTTGTTAAGTACCTTGCTTAAAGTGGAAAAATAAATGGGGGCACTGATATTAAAAGTCATGTCCATCTAGTCAAAATTTCCAGGCTCTTTCCCCAGGCTTCCCTGAAGTCAGACCAAATGTGCTTGAATCCAGGTTAGTCATTCTGGTGCTCTGTGCTCGGTTACTTACTGAACTTCTTAAAGCCTCAGTTCCCACATCTCTTTGCCTTGACTGAATCTAAGGCCGTTTTGCCATAAATTATCTGTCAAATATGTAGCTTCATCAGAGAATGAGTGTAGTATGACCAGCACATGAGGACTGCGGGGACCCCATAGATGATGACTTCTCTAGCATGAGGTGATTTGTATACAAACACTCAGCTTTATCCATCATGACTTCTGACTGCCAGATGAGGACCACTCACTGTGCTGTGCTGTCCCATGCATTAATAGTGCTGGATGAAGTCTGTTGTGTTCCATGAGTTGTGGGCCTTCTGAGTCCAAGATCACTGCTGTTGGGTAAAGTGGAACAATCGTTGCAAATTCTTCTCCTAGGTTTACTGAAGAGTACAGTAAGTCCCCTATATAGGAACCTTCAAGTTGTGAACTTTCAAAGATGTGAATGTGCCCCCGTATGTCAGCTATTGTACTGTACTGCTGTACTTTTCAAGGTACTGTACTGTAAGATTAAAGATGTTTTCTTTATTTTTGTGTTTGTTTTTCATGTCTTATTTGTGTGAAAAGTATTATAAACCCATTACAGTACAGTACTATATAGCTGATTGTGTTAGTTGGGTACCTAGGCTAACTTTGTTGGACTAACAAACAAATCGGATTTACAAACACGCCCTCAGAACAGAACTCATTCATTCATATGTAGGGGACTTACTATAATTATTGAGGACAGATTTGTTCTCCATGATTAAAAACTCAGATGGTCTTGTTGCACTTAACTATACTCTATGGATTGCCATTTATTCATCTAAATCATTTTGGAATTTTTGAATAATTCAGTTTCAAGGGGTGGGGTGCAAAATTTGTTCCATGAGTTAACGGAGTTTGATGTCTGAATTAGGCTAGTGGATTTTCATTATGCAAACTGTCAGTCTCAAATTCAAGGTCAATTGCCTCTCAAATCCTCAATTCTTCCATCTATAGAATGTAAATGATAAAAATAACTACCTTTAACATTTGTTATGTAGATTAAATGAGATAACATTAGTCAATGCCTAGCATAATGCCTAGAATATAATAGGCTTCTGATTCATCTATTTTTCTGCCCATCCTTTCTCCCCAGTCACCTAGTTAAGTCATAGTTTGTTTTCATCCTACTTATGAGACACTCCTTCTATGTTTTGAGAATTTTCCTTCTGAAGTTCTAGTATTTCTTCGTAGAGGTGCATAGGTAAAGAACTACAACAGTTTTCTGTAGCTGAAAAATAAGGAGAGTAGTAGGTGAATAATCTGAATTGGAGGCCCAGCTATGACACTGAGTTTATAATCATACTGAAGTCAATATACAGCCATACATGGGGATCGTATGTGAAATAATATGGTGACCTCCAGACTATGCAAGCTTTAGCAAATGAAGAAGGGGAAGTCTATGCTTTTCCTGATTCTTAAAGCACTCTGTCTCCATTTCCCACCTAAAAACATGTTTGGTCATGTGACATTATAGTAAAAAACATCCTTAAAAATCACCTCGTTTGACTTCCTTATTTTGCAAGCGAGGAAGGTCATAGGAATAAAACCATTTGCTGACAGTAGTATACCAAGTTTACTTCTGAGCTCACCTCTGTTGATTTCCAATGTAGTGTTCCCTCCTCTGCATCAGGCCAGCCCTTCTTTCAGAGTGAAGGACAATGTTCCACATATTTACAACCCATAAATCAAGTTTATATTGTTGGAAGATTTAAGGCATGAACATGTTTATTTTACATTTCTTTCTTTAAAGCCATTGTCAAATATTTCATAGGTACAAAGAAGTGTATACAACCTGAATATAAAATTTAAAATATAATAAAACAAATCCAAGTTAACACTATCCAGGTTAAGGAATAGCATGTTACCAGTCTATTTAAGACTCCAGCCTCTGACATCCACTGCATATGTAACCACTATCCTGAAATTTATGCATTTTCTTGCTTTTAAGAAATGGAGTTTTTGTTACATATCCCTAAATGACATATTATTTAGTTTTATTTGTTTTTTTGAAATTTATGTGTAAATGGAATAACACTGTATATGTCTTATTTCAGATTACATTTTCTACTCACAATTATATTTTAGAAATTTATTCACATTGATACTAGTCACTAAAGTCATTCTTTTTCACTGCAATATTTTATTCAATTGTATAAAACTACCATAATTTATTTAGCTATTATTCTGTAGGTATACATTTAAGTAGTTTCCAAATTGTGCTTAAACATTTAAACATTGCTGCTGCAATTAAACAAGCAATTAAACATTGCTGCTGGAAATATTCCTTTGTATGTCTCCTTATTCATGCGTGCAAGAGTTTTTCTAGCATATATACTAGGGAATAAATTTGCTGTGACATAGGTTATGCATTTACTCAAAATGGTAGTACCAGTTTACACTGCCGCCATTCCCATTGCTCCCTGCCCTTGAAAACCTCTGATAATTCTACTTTAAATTTGTGTCCATCTGTTAAATGTGAATTGTATCACATTGCAGCTTTGCTATGCATTACTGAAAAGAATGAGTGTTTCTCACTTGTTGATAGGCCATTTACATTTCCCCTTTTGTTAAATGTCATCTTTTACCCATTTTTCTTGTTGTGCTATTTGTCTTTTTCTTATTGATTTGTATAACATATATTATATGTGTGTGTGTGTGTGTGTGTGTGTGTGTGTGTGTTTATGTATGGGGGGTATGGGCTCTTATTCCGGAGCAAAGGACAATGTTCCAAATAGTTATAACCCATAGATCAACTCCATAATGTTGGAAAGTTTAAAGTACATTATATAGCCTTGTAAATAGAGATCAATGATACCTTTTTCATCTATGTTATTTCATATGTGAAAGAGTATTGTGGCCTCCATACTATGCAACATACACATACCAAAATTTCCCACATGCTTTGAAATTAAGTGTGGTCATGTGACTTGCATTGAGCAAGGAATCACATGTGGAAACAACTTGTATTACTCCATAGAGAAAGTTCAAAGAGCCAGCAAATGATCTGTCATCCTCCCTTACCCCTGCTGAAAGGATAATGGTAGAATATGTCAAGTTGAAACCCTTCAGTCTAAATCTCTGATTAATTACACTGAGTAAATTCCCCAGCCAGTCCAAACTAATTATGTAATGTGATTAAGAAATAAACTTGTGCTATGTTAAGTCTATAAGATTTTGGAATTGACTGACATGTTGACATTTTTACACTTTTACCTTTTTTTGACTTGATAAATTGTATTTCATCAAAATTAGAAATTTTGCTCTTTGAAGGACCATTTAAAAAACAAAAATGGGGCTTCCCTGGTGGCGCAGTGGTTGAGAGTCCGCCTGCCGATGCAGGGGACACGGGGTCGTGCTCCGGTCCGGGAAGATCCCACATGCCGCGAAGTGGTTGGGCCCGTGAGCCGTGGCGCTGAGCCTGCGCACCCGGAGCCTGTGCTCCACAACGGGAGAGGCCACAGCAGTGAGAGGCCTGTGTACCACAAAAAAAAAAAAAAAAAAAAAAAATGCAAGCAACATATTGGGAGAAAATATTGACAACACATATATCAGAAAAAGAACTTGTATCCAGGAGATATAAATAATTCTTAGAAATAGTAAGCTATGAACAACCTAATATTTTTTAAATGACAAAATATTTGAATAGATGATTCACAACAAAAGCTCAAATGACTAATAAGCACATGAAAAGATTCACAATATTAATAATTAGAAAATTAAAATTATAAGGAAATATCACTACATAGACATTAGAATGTCTAAAATTAAAGAGTAAAACGACCACACCTCATGTTGGCAAGGATGTGAAGCAACTGGTATTCTCATAACTGCTGGTGGGAATATAAAATTTTAAAGCCCTTATAAAGGTAGGAAATTCTGACACATGCTACAACATGATAGAAGCTCGAGGACACTGAACTAAGTGAAAGAAGTGAAATGCAAAAAGACAAATACTGTATGATTCCACTTATATGAGGCACCTAGAATAGTTAAATTCACAGACAGAAAGTATCAATAGAATGGTGGTTGCCAGAGCCCAAGGAAAGGGGAGAAGGAGGAATTGTTGTTCAATTGGTAGGAAGTTTCGTTTTTATAAGAGGGAAAGTGTTCTAGAAATGGTTTGCAGAGCAATGTGAATGTTCTTGGTGCTACTGAACTGGTTAAGACAGTAAATATTATGTTATGCATATTTTACCATAATTTAAAAAAATTTTAAATAGTTTGGTTAACCTAATATTTCCTCCTTGACTGTTTTGTAGAACTTTCCTATAAAAATATTTATTCTTCTTGTATTTTTCTGAAAATATTTTATTTTTCAATAGAACAATTAAAACTTTCAATATATTCTTGAACCATTTTGGCCCTTGGTATTTTTCTATAAATGTGTCCATTTCTCCTAAGTTTTAACTTCTAATTTTTTTCACCAAGTTGTTATAATATCTCTATTTTCCCTCTCCCTCTCAACATTGCTATTTTAAAATTTCTAATGTCATTTATCTCTTCTTTTTTACTTTATTTTTCTTGATGTGTTTTTCCCCCCATTTATTTAAAATCAATTTTCCCTGCATTGATTTTCAGTCTTTGTTTTATCTCAATATAAGTTCTGACATGGCAAAACTCCTTAAAGTTAAAAAGTATCTTTTCAATATTACTCAGTTCTAAGAATTTTCAGATATCCATGATAAGTTATATTTAAGTGTGTTTTGAACTTTCTAAACAGCTGAAGAAAATGGAATTTGCATTTTGTTATCATTTATTGATTGCTTCATTAAATGCATTAGTGTCTGAGAATATAATTTATTTAATTAAAATGCTTTTATTCTATTCTATTTATTCTATTCTATTCTTTTAATTCTAGAAGTTCTCTTTTTTCAGGTCAGAATAGAAAATTTTCTATTTCTTATTACTTTGTCATAATTAAACTATCATTATTATATTGGGCTGGACAAAAAGTTCGTTCCAGGTTTTCCATAACATTTTACGGAAAAACCTGAACAAACTTTTTGACCAACCCAATATATTTAATCACCTTATTCAACGTTTTGTACTATATAATTCCAACTTGTAATTTTTTGTGGATCTGATTTTGTAATTGATCATTTTTGTTAATCCACAATTATATATATTTTTTTATCTTCTAGTGTTCAGTAATTTTTATTTTTTCTCTCTTGTTCCTTGGAATCATGTCTGTGTTTAAAGAGAATTCCTTTAGACAAGGTTTAAGTTTGTCTCTCTCAGGTGCCAGAGCTTAACCACATCAGGTCCAAAAGATATTTTGGGTAACATATATTGTAATTATGGTCCTATACATTTACATATCTGTAAATGTCAGCTCGTAATAAAAACATTCTCAGAGAAGGGTTTTATTTTTTAATTCTCCATAAAGAACCAAGGCTGAGACAGGCAAAATAGTGCTTTGTCCTGTACTTCCTTGTCTCCAATTTTTCCAATGGTTTGCCCCATCTCAAACATTCTTCAGAAATGCTTTAGTCACGTATTATCCAATAAATTTAAATATTTTCTATCAATACCAGAAGTTGTATCTCTACTTATCTGTGCCATCAGAAAACAGAAGCCATGTGTAACTGTATTCATCTGCTAGGGGTGCAATAACAAAATACGATGGATTGGGTCGCTTAAGTAACATGTTTGTTTTCTCACATTTTTGGAGGCTGGAAATCCAAGATCAAGGTGTCAGCAAGTCTGGTTTCTTATGAGGTCTTTCTCCTTGGCTTGAGGATGGACACCTTCTTACTATGTCCTCACATGGCCTTTCATTTGTGTTTATGCACCCTTGGTATCACTTCCTCTTATTTGTAAGGACACCATTCCTATCAGATTAAGGTCCCACTCTCATGACCTCATTTAACCTTAATTACTTCTTCACACGTCCTATCTCCAAATAGAGTCAAATTGGGGATTATGGTTTCAACATATTCAACAACTGAATATTACTCAGTTGTAAAAGGGAATGAAATTGGGTCTTTTGTAGGAACATGGATAGACTTAGAGATTGTCATATGGAGTGAAGTAAGCCGGAAAAAGAAAAACAAATATCATATATGTGGAATCTAGAAAAATTGTACAGATGAACCTATCTGCAAAGCAGGAATGGAGACATAGATGTAGAGAACAAACGTGAGTGGGGGAGGGCAGGGTGGGATGAATTGGTAGATTGGGATTGACATGTATATGCCACTGGGTATGAAATAGATATCTAATGAGGACCTGCTGTAGAGCATGGGGAACTCTACTCAGTGCTCTGTGGTGACCTGGGTGGGAGGGAAATCCAAAAGGGAGGGGTTATGTGTATACATATGACTGGTTCACTCTGCTGTGCAGCAGTAGCTAGCACAACATTGTAAAGCAACTATATCCCAATTAAAAGTATGTATACAAGAAAAAAAAAACCTAAAATCAGTACTCATGGTGCTTTTGTGGGCATTCCCATACACGTGCAGAGCAGCAAAAATTCGAATTGCCCTATGGACATGTTCCCAGCTGAGGTCAAACAGGGTGAAAGCTTTAACTTCGTATTTTCTCTCCCCTACTATAAACAAGGTCCTTTTCAAAGTATATGTAGCGCCACATTTTTCACATTTTCCCACTTCCTCTTGGTGATTTCACCATTTAAAATGGCCTGCAAACCCAGCACTGAACTGTTGTCTACTATTCCTAAGCACAAGAAAGCTGTGATGTGCCTTTTGGAGAAAATATATGTATTAGATAAGCTGCATTCAGGTATGCATTTTAGTGCTACTGAGAGTGAGTTCAGTGTTAATTGATCACAATATATGTTAAATAAGTTTCCTTTTAAAAGAAATAGACATAAATAAAGTTGTGTTGATTGGTTGATGAGAATGTTGTGGGCAGAGGCCTGGGGAACATAACCCTATTTTTCCTCTAGGAACAATGCTTCAGTTTCATTAATTCAGTGGGGCGACTGTGGAATATAACTACGACAGATAATGAGAACTCAGTATCCGTACTTTTTCCACTTGACAAGTGTGGTAGACATAGCTGGCTGCCTAATCTGACACCTACTTCCACTTCTTGCATGCTAGCAAAGCTCTAATATGAACACATTTGTATTGAGCTCAAGAACCCATTTCCTCAGTGGCCAATGCACCTATGGGAACCACGTAATACAGTTCTGGTCAATGTGATGTAGCCAGAAAATTGGTATCAGTGGTAATACCTGAAGTGTCTTCTCTTTATTCCTTGATCCTCTCCGCTCCCTATTTCCGGTTAGCATAAAACAGAGCAACTGATGGGGTGGCAGCCACCTTACAAATAAGAAGCAATAAGCAGAATGACAAAGGCTTACAGCAAATGTTAGAGCAGAGCATCCAGATCTCTGAAGCTTAGTCATGTCTTTACCTTGATCGCTTACCTTAAAGTGTCTCTTTGTGTAAGACACATAGTTTTATACTTTATACTGGACGCAGTATTAGTGCAGATAATCACTTTTCACTCTAATTCCTGAACACTCTTGATTTTTCTGACATTTTTGTCTTCAAACATGCAAAGATATGATATGAAGGTTGACACTGCTCCCTTCCTAGATTGCAACTAGCCCTTGATATTTGTACAAATGTTTTTCATTGCCCTGGGGAGACATCTGACATTTCAGGTGTTTTAGAATCCTCTTCGGCTATAGCACCTCAAAGGCTTACACTACACATATATTTATCTTACTCTCTGGGAACTTGAACTAAAGTTCAATAGCTCTTCTTACAAGTACAAGGTATTTTAGAAAAGACAATGCATTTCCCATAAATGAGGGAAGTGAGAACTACTTGCATCTGTTAAGTACTTACTGTCATGTATCAGATCCTACAGATAGACTGGGATATTTAATCTGAACCAGAAACAAAACAAAATAAAACAATACTTGTGATGCAGATGTTACCTTGCTAATTTTGCAGATAATGATACTGAGAAGAAAGAAAGGAAAGAAAGAAAGAAAGAAAGAGAGAGAGAGAGAGAGAGACAGAGAGAGAGAGGGAGGGAGGGAGGGAGGGAGGGAGAGAGGGAGGAAGGAAGGAAGAAAACTACTTGCCAAAGGTCCCAGAGCTTGTATTCATTTATATAATTATGTAATGTGTAGCAAATCACTCAGAAAAAGTAGTGGCTTTAAACAACAGTAATTAATGTACTATCTCTCACACTATCTTTAGTTCAAAAACTCAGGAGTGGTTAGACAGTTCTGGAGCGGGGCTTTCTTGTGAAGTTGCAGACAGATGTCCCCTGTGGCTTCAGTCATCTGAGGTCTGACTGGGGCTGGCAGATTCAATTCTCAGGTGGTTCACTCACATGCCTGGCAAGTGACACTGGTTGTTGACAGGAGGCCTCAGCCGCTCACCATATGGGTTGCTCCACAGGGTTGAGTGTGTCCACAGCATGCATTCCCTCGGAATGAGAAACCCAAGAATGCACAGTGGAAGCCACAGTATCTGTTATTACCCAGCCTTGAAAATCACACACCTTCACATCACCCATTCAACATGGGCATGAATACAGGAGCCAAGGATCACCACACTCTGGTTACCACGAAAAACTAGATTGAAGAAACTTAATTAAAAAGAAATAAACAACAACAACAGAACCTCATTCAAATGCCAGTGCATGTTCCTTCATACCATGTTGTCTCAAAACGTTTAGGCATTTAAGCACGTTTCCATACTTTACAGCATCCTAGATCCCAGGAAGCCTGGAGTGGATGGAGCTAAATTTCAGGGGCTAGGTAGTCACGTTAGTTCAATATGTATCATTCCTGACAATAACATGTTATAAAACAATTATAAAACAATTTTGAATTTCTTTAGCACCTCCAAGATTTGATCCAGAATTGGATAAAAACCAAGTTCCCTTGCTGGGTCTGATAGGTTAATGTCCTTAACTTCTTCAGGCATTTGGCACATACAGACCTATAGGAAAACTCAGAATTCAGGAAGCAATGCCCTATTCCAACATCATCAGACCTCTTATTCCTGTTCTGCTTTCTGTAATTTCCTTATGGTAACAGGACAATATCGTAAGAGTGAAACCAGGTAATAAACTGGGGGCAAATAAATTAGATCTCTTTATATTTTTACTGGTTCATATAAAACTATATTTATGCTTATTGGGAATTGCATTATGAAGAGGGTGATGAATACTAACACCACAACCACCATTTAATGAGAGTTTAAAAAGTGCACCTCTCTGTGCTAAGTACATTGTATGTTTCAATCATTTACCCTCATATAAAATATATCTTATGAATTAAGTATTATGACTTTCATTATAGAGAGGAAGCTTTGAAATCTTAAGGAATTTATCCAAAGCTAGATCCTTGAACAGCAAAGCCTGGGATCCCAAAAGCCAGAACCACTCTATAATATCCAAATGTTTCTCTCAAACATTGTCCATGCCCATATGGTCAGAGTAATTTTCTGAAGAAATTAACTCATTTTTCTCCATCAGGTAAGCAAAACAGTACCTTGTTCATATGGCCTTACCAAGGACTAAGACAGTCCACATAAAGGAATTTTCCAGATGGCTGAAACTTGAAGAGCACAAAATTTATTTTAAACATTTTGAATAGAAGTCTTTCTCCGGCATACTTCACACCATTTTGCTTCTTGAATGAGTATTTGAAATCCCACATTACCTCTTCTTGATAAGACAGAGATCACTGCAATTTCTATTCTTGCTACAGATTGTCATGCTGGGATACCTTAGGGATAACTAAGCTATTTAAGATGGCTTATCCCAGTATTTAGGAGCTCCAGATAACAGTTTCTCATGTATTCTATAGCTCAATAAAAATACAGAACAAAATGTTTGTTTTCCTCTCTTTTTGACTGGCAGCCATCACCCTTCCCTATCTCAGCTATGGCCTCTTCTACACATGATTATTCATTGTTATAGGAGAGGCTACAGCTGAGATAGGTAAGGTTGAGGGTTGCCAGTCATTATACAAAATGAACTACAGATACATAATAAAAAGGCAACAATGTTGCTAGTACTGTGCCTTAAATAAGAGTATTAGTACATCTGCTGGTAAACTGGGTTAGTGCTAGTATAAGAATTGATTAGATCTTATTTAATTTCTTAGAGGCCATTCACATTTCCTCCACTGTTTTCCTGCAGTATTTTCAGATGTGTTTGAGGCTTAAGCAATCATGGAATGATTTTGATTATATTGTAGTTAATAAGGTCACTGTTAGACACCCACAATACTGAACATAAGACAAATATTAAAGGTGTTCTGAGCCTTAAAGGGATTGACTAATTTATCCTCTGAGGAAAGGGAAGGGGAATTATCATGCCTGCACACAACACCTTTCAATGTTCCAAACAATGTTCTGAATTAGTTAACTAGTATTCACAGGTTACATATGGATTTAAGAAAATGCCCAAGGACACAGCACTTGGATTCCACCAAAGCTGTCTCTGATTTCAAAACCTGTGTCCTCATTAATTCACTATTATTCCTCCACCAGTATGATGAAGTAGGACATATAAAGCAGAAACAAAAGTACTGAATAGTCTTGATTCCAAAGTGTTATCAGTTATAAAGCTCATCAATAATTTAGCAACATTTTAGTGGAAGATGAATGATTCAATAAATGTATCCATTGTTAGTAAGAGGGACTGCAGATTTAAAAAAATATAAATGTGTATGTGTATGACTGAATCACTTTGTTGTACACTTAAAAATAGCACAACACTGTAAATTAACTATACTTCAATTAAAATAATTTAAAAACTAAAAAAATAAAACTTCATTCCTGGTAACTCCAGGACAAAAAATGTAAATCAAGCCATTTATACAAATATATATATGTGAAAAGTATATCTTAGAATGAGAAATTTCACATTATGAAAACATTGTTGTCATATGAGCATTTGTAAAAAAAGTATACAATATTTAGAGTAAAATATATATTTTCTGTGACTCTAGAAAAGAGGAATAAAGGAAGGATGACTGCTCAGAGATGAGGTTAATTAGGGATGCTGTACTGCAGTTAAGTTACTTCAGGACCAGAACTTGATAAAGCTACATAATAAATGTTTGTCAAGATGAAATATCTAATACTGTTATTATTAATCAGAAAAACAAACTTTCACGTACATGGTTTGCCTCCTAACCCTGTGTCAAAGTAAAAGGCAGGGTCAGAGAAGCTCTAGAAAATATTTTTAGATTGCCGTGCCTCTGTTTTCAAACAACTGTGAATTCAAAGTAATCTACGGAATATCTCCCTGATCCTCAACTACTGATCAATTCAAGGTGAGGATGTGTGCTATTGGGAAACATTTCTAGAAGTCAATGGAACATGGGTGCACATATGTATACCCTCACCCCGCCCCAACACAAACAGTATCTTAGGACACCACCAGCAGAATTTCCAATTTGCTGTACAGACTATAGAAGCTCTAGAATCAGCTAAGGTCAAAATGTTAGATGTTAACGCAGGTGGGATCATTTTGACAAGTCACACTAAAGTCTGTGAAGATCTTCAAATACTCTCCACATATACCCCGATTTGTGAGTATAGGGAGAAGCTGTTCACAGAAATGACAAAATGGGTCAAGCAAACTGAAATTTATCGGAACAGAACCAGCTCAGCAAGTGGTAACTCCTAATTATCTGTTCATTTTCAAAGGTTCAAAACTAGAAATTTACCATTATGCTTGATGACTTTCTGGAAACCAATCCTTTGAAGGGAACATTCTTCTCTCTTTTTAGCAGAGATTTAGCAGCCAAGGTTTCGGACATGCATATTTGAACATGTGTGAAGTCCATGCTTTAGGCTCTCAAAACAGATTTTCCTATCCTGGAAAGAGGAGACTTAACTACTCACCCAGCAATAGACCAGATGTTGTTGTTAATTGCAAATGGCCGATCAGGAGCAACTGATTAAGGAGAAAAAAAAAAAAAGTAAGAAAAAAACAAAATGGTGAGTTCCTCTATAGTTAGGTCATGATACCAAAACTGTGGCAAAAAAAAAAAAAAAAAAAAAGTAAGCACAGGTCATTATGACAAATAGTAAACATTTTATTCTGAGGTAGGAAAAGTCTGCCAAAGTCAGCACATCCACTTAGGCCAAAATAATCTGATTCGTTTTATGGAAGTTTTAAGTCTTTTATTGTGTGTAAGGGGGAAAAGTTAATATTTTAATTTAGAATCACTTTTACAGCTAGTGCTAGCATAGATAAAAATTTATAGTTTCACAGCTGTAGTTTTTAGATTTAATTAGAGGAACTGTTCCCTTTATGCAACAATTTTCTCACAGAGGTAGGCTATGCTGATTTGAATTAATGTGCTTTAAATAATTTTTACTGAGTTCCTTGCTGTGAATAGCTAAATAGAAGTTTTGTGGTACATGATTTTAAAAGGAGAATTTTTTTTTCTCTTGTAACTGAGTTTGGGCTTTTCTTCTGCCATTAGCAACAACAATTTATAAACAAACACTTTTATAAGGAGAGGAGAGGTCAATATGACCGTGTTTATCAGTCAGTCCTAGATTTATTGAGAAATCTGTGCTCAGTAACTTGGAGACTAAAAACGAAATGTCTTATGAGGCCTTATCTTTGCCTTTATAAATGTCATAAATTAATTATTTTTTAAAAACTGATGACACATTTACAGGCTAAATTTTGTGGAAGCATCTGGACTTGTGTAAGTAAGAGGCAGACAGTCATCAAGACAGGAGGTCATCAAGAAGTCAGAATCCCATTTGGAAATACTGTCAGCCAAAGAGAAAGTCATGCCAACCATGGCAGATGTGGAGGATAACCCCGGATTGTCTGCGTTTGAGAACTGGTGAGGCAACTTCACTTCACAGAACCATTCATTTCAAGAGTCTTTGAATGTGAAAGGCAGTTAGATAACCATTTGTGTGCAGTTTCTTTTGGTCAAACATTTTATATGTGAAATTGAAAGCCAGGCAAACAATATGAGCAGGAGGGAATAGAGACATGTTTGGTAACTTGACATTATGGCAAAAAGAAGATGAAATGCAAATCATTTTACTTTATTCAAGGTAAGTGACACACCTAGATATGTTACCAAATGCAAGTTCATGTGGTCAACTCACAGTGAGGTCAAGAAAATGGAAACATTGGAGTTTGGAGTAGAGAAAGGTGTATTGCAGGACCACGCAAGGTGACAGGTGGCTCATGCCCCCAAAGTCCCTGTACTCTTCGAAGGGTTTCAACAAAGCACTTTTAAAGGGTAGGTGAGGGAGGGGCATGGCTGGTTGTTGCAAACTTCTTAGTGTCGGAATCCTTTGTTCTTGCAGCTGTCCATGCAGGTCAGGTCACCGTGTTGCTGTAAACCTCCAACAAGACAACTGTTATTCTCTGTTCTGCAACTTTTTAATCTCTATATGTATGGAAAAGTGTTATACCCTTAAAGGTCAGAGCCCTGAGAATGGGCTACTCTGTATATTTCAGGCTATAGGTAACATTCTTTTACAAAAGGTACAGAGCCAACATGACTAAGCACAAGGAAAGGAACAGACCTAATATGGAGTCAGATTTGTTCTTCCCTATCAGAGATATACTATAAAAAGACGGTTGTGAAAAACAAAAGTGGGTATACAAATGTTTTATTATTGTTACACAAGGTCATCCATCCCTTTCTGTTTCCCAGATGGTTATTTCAAACTCTCTCCTTTGTGCTTAATTTATCACCATCTTTTTCCTCAGTCCCTCCTTTCAGCCGAAGAATCTCTTTCTCTGAGAAAACAAAGCCTCATATGAGAAAATCCACAAGCTTCCAATATCCTTTCCATCCACCAGAATGCGCTGGGCCAACATTCCCTATCTTTTCGCCAATTATTATTGTGTTTATCTTTGTGTCTCTAAAGACATCATGCTGATGTTGCTGTTGTTAATTTGTTAAGTTGTATTGATGTTTCCTTCCCAATAGGAAAAACTATATTTTTTCTTCCACCTTGTTATGCATAAAGTTTGCATCTCCATACCCGCTAAGTGTTATATTGCTATTTTGGTAGTAAAGTAAACACTCCAAGTTTAGCATTTCATGTCTATTATATTCTATTTATCACTGAGCATGATAGTAAACTATAATTACACTTGCTTTACTTCACAAGTATATTTTAATGTTGTCTTGTTCTTTAGTTTTCTGCATTCACAAACTCAATGTTATTTCCTTGCCAAATTATCAGAATCTCCTCAAAAGACTTTCAATAGTCTGTTCACATTACCTTTCTGAAGAAGTACATCCCATAACTTCTGGTCTTTTTCAGCTATGCAGGGTGCCCTTTGCTTCTTGTCCACAGCAGTCTTGATGAAATTTGCCTTCACTGCCCTCCTACACATTTTTCTCCTTGCTTCTGGTGATGGATTTCCTGCTTCCATCATCTCATGTCTCCCATTTTATTGGTTTACTCTTAAAAAAATTTTTTGTACAGTAATTCTCTAATAACTTTCATGAAAAGATGCATTGGAGGTAATTTTATTGTTGTTTTAGTTTTTTCATATTAAACTTATGTGTATTGAAACCTCACACTTGATTACCTGTGGACCCGTTAAATACAAACAATTTCCCATTTCCTCTTTCCTCAGAGGCTGGAAACAACCATTCTACTCTCTGTCTCTATGAATTTCTCTACTCTAGGTACCTCTTAGAAGTGAAATCACGAAATATTTGTTCTATTCTGACTGGTTTATTTCACTTAGCAGGCTGTCTTCAAGGTTCACCAGTGCTGTAGCATGTGTCAAATTTTTGTTTATCCGTTCATCTATTCATGAGTGCTTAGTGCTTAGAAATAATGCTGCTATAAATATGGCTATACAAATATCTGTTGAGTCCGTTCTTTTAGTTTTTGCAGGGTATATATCCAGAAGTGGAGTTGCTGGCTATAGAGTAATTTATATTTGATTTTTTGAAAAATGACATCCATTTTGATATTCCTACTAGTAATGCACAGGGGTTCTGATTTCTCCTCATCCTTGCTAACGTTTATTTCTGTTTTTTTTATTTTTTGTTTTGTAATAGTCACCCTAATGGGTGCGACATGGCATCTTATTGATTTTTGATACGGATTTTCCTAATAATTAGTGACTTTAAACATCTTTTCATGTGCTTATTGTCTATTTGTACCTCTTCTTGTGTATCTGTTACATCTTTTACCATATATTCATTTGTTTTTTAGTAAATTGTTGTTTCAAAACTGCTGTTTCTTCTTCATTTCTTTTTGTCTTCATGTGGTTATTCTTTTTTAAACTCTTTACTGCCATTAGCGATATTTTGAGAGACCATGATTGTAGATAAATGTGCTCTATCTACAATATGTAAACAAGAAATTTCCTTCTTACTTTTCTCTCATACAGTACAAGCATGCTTTCATCCCCACAACTCTATCAAAGTTGTTTTCCCCAAAATTATCAAAGACTTTCACCCTGCCAAAACCAAGAGTTAATATAATGTCCTTCAGAAACAGTAATGTGCTAAACTAATTTCTAAATTCCAAGTTTGTCATGTATTTAATGCAAATTTGGGCCTTAAGAAAGAAAATAACGCAGGAACATCTGTGGGCAGTTGGTGTTAATTATGAATACACAAATTGAACCCGTGCCCCCTACAGTGGAAGCAAGGGGTCTTAACCACTGGATGGCCAGGGAAGTTCCCCACGTCACGTCTTTTAAAGTCTGTGGTGATTGGTCACTGCACACCTACTATTCAGTTCATGCATGAACCAGAAAGGGTGTCATGTGTAACCTCCTTGTCTCTCAGTGATGACCTCATGTGACATTATACAAAAATACATAATTGAAAGAGAAAGTTGACCAGGAAGATGAAATTGCAGCCAAAGAAGAAACAAAATGTGATAGTACTAGAAGTGAAATTCAAATCAAACGTATAATTTATTATAGATGAAGTAGCTGACCACAGAAATGTTGACACTGCTGCAATTTGTGAGACTCGACAGATTCAACTACGGGACTTCAGTGAAGGTGTATTTATCAACATAAATGTGATGAAAAGAATGAAGTCTCAAAAAAAAGGGATGGTGCCAAAAACCTGCACACTGAAAGCACTCGCAGACTTATTTCACGAAGTTAAAGAACAAACGATAAAATGCTGGAAGCTTCAACAAATATAGAAAGTATGTAACTATTTGCATAGAAAAGACTCATTCCATATCCTAAGCTATGTGACTAGAAGAAGGCAAGTACTGTTTATAAAGAAATAAAGCACAATTGATTCTCAATCTTTCTAAAAATTGTGACGTGATTTGTCATTGATTGCCATGTGCGTCTGTAATCTGTGAACTGAAGAGTTAGCTGCAAAGTTTACGCTTCATATAATTACTCACTGTTAAAGTGCTAGGGTAACTGGAATTTGAATTGTGTAGCTGGGGACTAATGTTATTTAACTAAACTATGGCAACTGGAATTCACACACATCTGTGCTAGGTAAAGCATGGACAGTTGGTAAGAGCAAAGGGACTAGATAGGAGTATAGCACGGAATGCTGGAGGTGAGGGAAGGTGCAGTTAAGGAACTGCCAGCCCTCTGCTTAGATTTCAGGTCATTGTTAAAACCATTTTCAGTTATTCTAAGAAGCTCTTGTTCTTACACATGGATACACATCCATTCACAGACCAAGGGATATCAGCTATACACAATGTTTGATAGATATAATCTATATTATGCCATGACTTTTTGTCTGCTATTAAATGCAGGTCCGTACAACTAGGTCTTTTTATTAAGGACAGTTGTCAATGGTTTTAACCGATAAAAATTTATAACAGAATAGCTACAATAGTAAAATATTGTTGACTGCAAAATTACATTATGTTTTATGGTAGATTACATTACTTTAAATATCTGTTATATTTATCTGTCAGAGAGGAAGCACAGATATGAAACTACCTAGATCACAACTGGACTCTGATATCCTTACCTATGTCTGTTTCTTCCAGTCTACTGGTTGTTAGGGTCTCCTTCTGATTTCCTGCTTTTAAGGGGCTCCTACCTATGTAAAAAGTCAGTGGACCATCTGAGGGAATATGCATTTTTAGCTGGGTTCTCTCTCCAATAGAAAGTGGCACATTTTTGTTGTTGTCATTGTTGTTGCTTATTTAGACCTTTGGAATCGATGTTTTTGAAGCACTCCAGGAACACTTATATTCTTTTCTAAGAAGTTCTGCAGGCTTTTTTAATTCCAACCAAGGCAAAGCATTGAAAGATATATACGATCAAGAGCTTACCCATCCATTTCAAAAGATCCAGCCCAATGCTACACAAAAACAAGTGAGAGGAGGGTGCCTGTGACCATGTTCTGTATCTGCCTGTCAATCACCAGAGGCCAGGATTCAACCCAGCAAGTGAGAACTGGGTAAAAGAAAAATCCAGAGCTGGTATTCTTAATGATTTTGAACTTAGAATTTAAAATCATTTGCTCATATGACAACACTTACTCATATGAGATCAACTGGGAAAGAGGATGAGCTCAAAGTGTTAATTCAGAAGAAAGGCACAAATTATATTGATATACTGTGCATTTTGGTATTTGTTCACTTACATTGTTTAGAAATAGCAGCTAAAGAGAAAGGAAAAAGAAAACTTAAAAATAAATAACACCAGGGGCTTCCCTGGTGGCGCAGTGTTTGAGAGTCCGCCTCCCGATGCAGGGGACACGGGTTCGTGCCCCGGTCGGGGAAGATCCCACATGCCGCGGAGCGGCTGGGCCCGTGAGCCATGGCCACTGAGCCTGCGCGTCTGGAGCCTGTGCTCCGCAAGGGGAGAAGCCACAGCAGTGAGAGGCCCGCGTGCCACAAAAAATAAATAAATAAATAAATAACACCAAATGGTAACAGCAAAGTGAATAGGTTTTGCTGCACTCTTCACAAACAAGTGTTCATTTATGATTTTTCATTAGTCACACTATTTTTCATATCATTTTTGCTGTGTCCTGATGTTTAATAATTGTGTGTTCTTGATCTGAATCTTCAGACAGGTGTAAAAAAGGAAAGGAGTAAAGTGATAATATTTGCCTAACCAATGGCCTGGAAACCTTTGCCTTGGCCAGATTGTTAAAACTATGAAACAAATGGTGTGTTTTATATTCCCATTCATATGTACAGTGTCCTGTCATATTTTCTCCTCTTAGGTTCTTTAAATAGCTATTTCTGGCCTTTCTATGTGTCTCCTTACCTAATGAACATTCATCTTTTTGCATCACTTGAAAAAAGGTGACAAATCAGCATTTCTTTCTAAATAAATTGTAACTGAGAATGTAAAGCAGTATCTTTTTTTTCTCTTTCATTTCCTCATTGTGATAGCACCTAACAGATATCATCCTGTGAAAACTTCTGAGTCATTTTTTAAGAGGTATTTTTCTATGGGTATCAAAGGCTTTATTATATTAGTGCATTACTGAAATAGACTGGCATCCCTTCTTATCTTTTCTAATCTTTTATACAAACATATCTTTTATTTAAAAAATTTAAATCTTCTTTCCAAGGCTATGTGGTTAGGCAGCAGAATTGCTAGGGCGTCATTCATTGTTTCAGCGTTTTCCAGTCTTGAATTTTATGCTTTTTCCGTTTATTGCAGTAATTAAATGTGGGGTATTTTGTGTTATTTTCTTTTTCTTCTAGCTAGAAAGTTTATATTGTGACATAGATATGCCCTCTGAGATAATTCCAAATGGATAACAGACTTGAGTGGATAATAAAATATATTACAAGTACAATGATGTCTCAAGCCCTCTTTGCTATTTGCTCAGGGGAGAGAGAAGGATAAACTGGGACTTCTTCCCTGGAAATGCTACCATCAAACTCAATGAGACCAGGTTTTAGTTTAGTCCCATAAACACTAAGTTGTCAACAACCATTGAACCAGAACTTGAGAAAATTCCTGGTGTTTGGAAGGTAAGTAAGACACAAGGAGCTCACAGGGAAAGTTAGTTAATGACAATCATAGATCGATGAGAGAAGTGTTACAAATGGAAGACCAGGAGAGACACCACAAAAAAATCCCCTTTTCATCTAGAGAGAAACTATTTTTCTGATTTTTTTTCATCACCAATTTTTTTTTTCATCGTTCATGTGAATAGATGCACACAGGATGCACTCCAGTGTACAGCTTTATTTTTTTTTAAATCTTTATTGGAGTATAATTGCTTTACAATGGTGTGTTATTTTCTGCTTTATAACAAAGTGAATCAGCTATACATATATCCCCATATCTCCTCCTTCTTGTGTCTCCCTCCCACCCTCTAGGTGGTCACAAAGCACCGAGCTGATCTCCCTGTGCTATGCAGCTGCTTCCCTCTAGCTATCTATTTTACATTTGGTAGTGTATATATGTCCATGCCACTCTCTCACTTCATCCCAGCGTACCCTTCTCCCTCCCCGTGTCCTCGAGTCCATTCTCTATGTCTGTGTCTTTATTCCTATCCTACCCCTAGGTTCTTCAGAACCTTTTTTTTAGATTCCATATATATGTGTTAGCATACGGTATTTGTTTTTCTCTTTCTGGCTTACTTCACTCTGTATGACAGACTCTAGGTCCATCCACCTCACTACTATTTTGCAGAGTCTTGTGGTTTTGAGGTTTAATCATGTTGTCATATGTATTACAACTTGATTCATCTTTATTGCTGAGGGGTTTTTGTATCCATTCCCCTGTTGCTGGATATTTAGGTTGTGTCTAATTTGGGGCTGAGAACTGCCCAACTCTTGACACGTAATGACTTTGTCCAAACATCTGCACTAAGAGGTGACCAAACTCCAGCAAGGCTTCTAAGAGCATAAGGCACTGTCCCTAGGATGACCCCAGTCCCTTACAAAACACCTGCCCTAGAAAGCTCAAAGCTGCCAGAGAATTTACTGTTTGTTCTAGGCCCCAGACCTCTCATTCTTAGAGCATTTACTAAAAGAGCAATGGCAAATCCTTTATTTTTTCCCTTTGCGATGCATATGTATCTCCTACAATCTAAAAGTGTCCTCCTTAAGGCGCTGAAGACTCTACCACTCTCCTGCTATGTAATCAAGAGTACAATTTATTCCCCTTTCTCAGTCTCAGTTTCCTTATTTGTAAAATGAGGGGCATAACTGGATAACATCTAATTTGCTCTGGCATGTTCTCTCATTTCCCAACATAATGGTGAAGAAATGATGTCAGTTCTTCATCAAATAGGGAATTCCCTGGCGGTACAGTGGTTAGGACTCCACGCTGTCACTGCCAAGGTCCCGTGTTCAATCCCTGGCTGGGGAAGTAAGATCCCACATGCCTCATGGCCAAAAAAAAAATGTGACCCAAATAATGCTTACTACCATTTCAACTGCAGTCTTTATTTTTTCTAATTTGCAGAATGAATGGATCCCATCCTATGTATTATATCTAATCAATCATATGGCTAGGTATTAAGATTCCTTTCTAGTTCACCTGTCTCCATTTTTGCCTGTGTAGTTTCATTCCAATAAACAGGCAGCAGGCACATCTTAAATAGTAAATATTTTAGGTATTTGCTAAGTAGGATCAAGGTTATTTTTACAAGTCACTGTTCTGTCAAGGTAATAGAAGTCCATGAATAGCAGCAGAGAAAATTATAGAATTTAATTCACCTTTGTTGAACATTCTTAGTGCCAAAATGCTCAGATTGTTTTCCATGATACAATTTTTTTTAAGTTTTTAAATGATTATTTTTCAGAGTAAATCTATCAACTGGCCATCATCAATAAAATGACTATAAATCTCATTATTTGTGTATGTTTGTGCATTAGTCCATATATGTATATATTTTAAATCTGACTTTTCAGAACGGACAGAAATTTATATTTCTAACAATTTTCCAGTTAATGCTGCTAGTCTGGGTATGACCCTCTGAGAACTACTGACAATGACAGAGAAAAAGATGTCTATTGCTGATTATGTTTTAGATGCTAAGATATCAAGGTGCTGGTGTCTCTCACTTTGACATGGTATCCAAAATGTAAAGTAAGTGTGAAGTCTTTCCCATCTGGAAGGTAGAGCTGAGATTGTTGATAACTCCTGCCAAGTACAACATAAGGAACTGGAATTGGACTGAATCTGTAAGTAGTGAGGAGAAAAGCGTTGACTTGAAGTTCAGCTGAAGATCTTGGGGAAAGAAGAGGTGTTTGAAGCAAGCCCTGAGGCTTGAAATATTATACTCCTTAAGACTGGGGACAAGAGTAACACATGATCCTTTAAAAATACAAAGGACAGAAGCACTGCCAGCACATAAACTTGAAAACTCACCGCAGCAAGAGAAAATAACCACAGCCAACCAACTCTGCGATATGCATGCATAACTTTCCTATGAATGACATTTGCAAGGAAAACTTACCTTTCAGGGGTGTATCCTGATTTCTCTTGTGAGGAAGCTATGGTTTGGAGACAGAAGGCAAGTTCCAAAGTCCATGTTTCTACCCCTTATTGACTGAGTGGTTTGGGGCAATTTGCTTGATTTCTCCAGTCTTCCAATGATAAATGAAAACTCTTTGTACAGTATAACTTATGGATGATAGGAATGATCAACCATAGTAAAGGACATGTAGATAGTTTTTAAAGTTCAGCAGGCATTACTAAAATTTTATCTTATTATCTAGCTGTATGGTACATAAGTATTTTGAAATGTCATGAGTTAGGGTAAGTAGCCAGAGCTGCAAACATAGTGTGAATATATTACTTCTTCCTTGCTTCTTAACACTGAGAAGAAAGAAGATTAAGGACAGACATTTTGTAGCTTATTTCTCCACATGCCTGATTTTCACAAGGAGTCAATACCATCCTCTAGTGGAGTAATAAGAAGAAAATCAACATGACATTCACAATTTACTAGGCAAGTCAAAATACCTTCCTAGGGGGGTTTCAATAATGAAATACCGGCATTCACTCCATCCGTTTCAAAATCAGATTGAAAGCCTAAGGGAAAATTTCCCTGAAGAATTAACATTTCTTCATGTTGCATATATGTATAATACAATAATTCTTCACGTGGAAGCAATTTTTCTTGACTGTCATAAGAAGGGGACGAGGGTAAAATTACCATTTTACCAATTGGAATGAGCCTGAAGAGTCTCATGTTCAACATCTTGTCATTTACATTTTCTAAGGTCTATTTATAATGGTGTTCATCTCTCGCTGCAAGATAATTGGCTTTTTCCTTTACTCCTAAGGTGGTTGATGCTGCTTCTAATGATTCTCATCTTGTTAGTCATAGTTGAAACCAGGTTCAAAAACAGGTGCTTTCATTGCTTTTTTTTCTTCATTTGAGTGAGTTCCACGGAGTCCTACACATACTAAGCATTTGCTACATTTCTACCCAAACCACAAGGCTAGAAACCACAGCAGGCAACAAATGAATGCTCTTCACTACTTCATTCAATCCTTCTTGTGAAGGATTCTGATCCAACAAGGTGACTCTTAAATAGCCCGCTTTCATGTTCTTTAGAGAAAGGGAAATCCTTCTGTCTTTAAAAATACAAAATCATTGTAGCCGATGTTGGAGGGCTTCATGTTAACAGAGAGAGGAAAGAAGGTGGCTATTTTCTCTTCTGGATTGGTTCATAACTGAGCTTTGAAGAAATTTTTTCTTTTTTTTATATTTACTTTTATTGGAGTATAATTGCTTTACAATGTTGTGTTAGTTTCTGATGTATAACAAAGTGAGTCAGCTCTATGTACACATATATCCTCATATCCCCTCCATCTTGCGTCTCCCTCCCACCCTCCCTATCCCACCCCTCTAGGTGGTCACAAAGCACCGAGCTGATCTCCCTCTGCTATGCAGCAGCTTCCACTAGCTATCTATTTTACATTTGGTAGTGTATATATGTCCATGCCACTCTGTCACTTCATCCCAGTGGTTTTTGAAATGTTAGTCATCATAGAGTAAAACGAAAGAAAAAAAGCATGGCACCTGCCCTTGAGATTCTCATAGATATGACAGATGTATCTTGCTTATCCCAGGATTATATTATTATGTTAGTGGACTGAGGAAAAAAGTTACACACACACACACACACACACACACATCAACCCTGGTATTTTCCTGAGTGCTACTATTTTCTATATGGAAAGAGAACAAAACATGTCTAAAATACAAATTAGGATTTTCTGGTTTTTTCAATTAATTTTTTATGACGATGTCTAAACTCTATGGAAATTACCAATCCTTCACATGAGTTCTCTTCTCCATTTAAAGCCTTATTTCTGCTCACATTTTAGTGGTAACAATTAAGCCACATAAAAGACTACAATGAAAGGCATCCCCTTGCTCATCTGTCTGCCCTCCCAGACCTGTTCCCCAAAGGCAGCCAGTTTTTATTTTTGAACACTCAATAAATACTTCCTAATTTTTTTGTGTTTGAGGCATTTCTTCCTTCATTCATTCACTCAGAAATATTACTTGAGTCACAATTACACGGATGGCAGCCATCAGGCTAGACACTAGTGAATTGAACCTGAAATAAACCAAAGATACATGGTGGCTAAATGCTGTAAAGCAGTGCTTTTCTAGATGCCAAGGGTGAATGATGAGATCTTTTCCCCTCAATTCATTTCAGACCGATACTGTTATACAGTGTAGAACTAGAAAAATGAAATTAAAAACATAAAAATTACAAACAATTATTACATTCAACAAACATCCAATTCTGTCAAATTGCTGGGCAAGATTCTAAATTCTTATTCTCCATTTTCTCTTCAAGATGGGCAACATGACATTTCTGCACTAGCAAAGGAAGAGGACTATGTTTGAGAAGCATTTGTATTAGTCACAGAACACAAACACAGCAGGGACCAATTTCTTCTATTTCCTCTTACCTGTTAGTGTCAAGGATATTTCTTCCACCGCCCCCAGGGTTCGCTCTAGAAGATAAGTTTGCTTGTCGTTGTCCTCGGCCATTAGAAGAAAGGATGTATTCAAATGAGGCTCATTAAAGTCTCCTACAAGAGCCTGGCATTCAGCTTCTGGGAGCTCATGGACAATGGAGGCAGATACTTTCAATTAACCGGAAATAATATTTTTATGTCTTTATTGGTTTATTCATGAATTTTAGCAATTACCTGTGTATTTTCTTATGAAAGTTGAAAATATAACTTGCTAAGATGTCCTCATCTCCTTTTCCTCAGTTTCCAAATTTTTCACTATATCTCTACCTTTTCTTCTTCTTTGGGCCTCATTATATAACACACACAAACACACTCACACAGATTGCACATATATATACTAAAGTTTATGTTTCCTATTCTATCAGTTTTATAATGTCTCAGCTTCTTCCTTTATGAATTGATATATTAACATCCTGACCTGTTTAAAGCCTTTTCATTTTCTGCTTCTACTTGTTTAATTTATCATCTGCATTTTTAATGAAATTATTTATATTAAGCTCTGGAATCATAATTACATTTTCTGCCCTTTTTTCTATATTTTGTTTGTAACATGAAAATCACTATGTGATGATTTATTGTTAGTGTTATAGCAAGAATGTTCATGATAAAGTCAGAATCCTAGGAATGCACTACCTCTTTTATAAATCCAATGCACAACCCCTGTGACAATCAGGGGAGACAATTGCAAGTATTTTAGACTGTCCTTTCACCCCATCAAATATTCAAAATATGATATAGTTCGGTTTACTTTATTGAGTAAACAACTTTCTTGTGCCTTTCTTTTGCTTATTAGTTAGTTTGCCCCTGAGTTTTTTTTAACTTTCTTTCTCTTTGTTAGTTTTTCTTTATTCATCATATCATGAATATCTTACATTACTGAGGTTATCTACTTTACTGAAACCATTCCATTTTTATCCTGAAAAACATGCTTCACTCAGGCTTCTGAATTAGGATACAAATTCAGACCAAATAAAATACTTGCAAGGATTATCGACAGTAGCTATCCTGAGATTTCCTCACTAAAATCTGTGATTATAACCCAGGTGTTTCACTTTTGTGACAGTTATCTTGGTTAGCTACATCTTCAAGTATTCTCCTAAGAAATTGTGTGTGAAACAGAAATGCATTCATTCTTTGCAGTGGCAACATTTTGAATACATGTTTTAGGACTATTCCTTGTTGTGTGTGTTCACAAAAGTTTTTGCCTTTTAGTCCCATGTTCAGCTAAAGTTTTGACAGAGATTTCATTCTGTGGCATTCGGTGCAATGGGTACTGACAAGTGCATAATGTCGGATATCCACAATGGTACTATAGAGAATAGTTTCACCTCCCTAAAAATCCCTTGCAGAGTCATATATTTTAAACTCTTATACTCCCTCAATTTGATCTCTACCCTCTGATACAAGTTTTGTGTCTTTTTATCTTAGCCTTTTCACATTAGTGATTTCCTTCAAATGTACTTCAAACATTGTATACCCACTTACATTATATTTAATTTATTTTATTGAACTAGAGTTGATGTATAGTATTATATAAGTTACAAGTGTACGATATAGTGATTCACAATTTTTAAAGTTTATACTCCATTTATAGTTATTATAAAATATGCTATATTCCCCATGTTGTATAATATGTAGCTTATTTTATACCTAATAGTTTGTATCCTTTATATATGTCTACTTAGATTTTAGACTGAGAGAATAGGAGTCCTACACATAGGAATTGTGGATATGACAGAACGTATAGAGCTTATAGCTTTGTATTAGTGGCTATGTAGGCAGGGATCCTGGAATTGCCAGAAAAAGGCTGTATCTAATTTGGGATTCCAAAACGCACAGCACCTATTTCAATTTAGGTGGGATGGATCAGTTACCTCCTAAGATATAGTCCATTATCAAGTTGGGACTTTTACTTCAACACTTTGATGAAATCTCAGAGGGGTGTGGTGGTGTCAAGATGACAGAGTAGGAAGATGAGGAGTTTGCATCTCCTCACAACTACGGTAACCTCCAGGCACTGGTGGGGGACCATGGACACCTAAGGGGATAGGAGGAAACCCTCATGACGGGGTAGGATGTGGGGGGAAGGGAGGGGAGGAGGAGGAGTGGAGGTGGGACAGGACTGGTACCCCTGAAGGGAAGCTGGGGGAGGGGAGGGTTTCCCAAACCCAGAGGGGCACACTCACAGCAAGGGAATCAGCAGGGATAGGGAGAAACCTTCGGGGTACTGGGAGTTCAGAGGAGAATGGGGAAAACACTTCCCCCATCTGCTGGGGTCCAAGGCCTAAACCTCCACCCTCTGAGGCCACCTCTGGCTATGCTGAGCCTAAGCCCCACACCTGCTACCCACCCCAGAACCTCTTCCAGCTGCACTGGTACTGAGTATAGGCCTCATCCCCTGCCTAAGCCCTGCCCACCTTAGTCCTGCTCACACCTAGCTCTGCCCCCAACAGCCAAAGCCTTTTCTGGCCTTTTTTTTTTTTTTTTTTTTTGCCATGCTGTGTGGCTTGTGGAATCTTGATTCCCAGGCCAGGGGTCAGGTCTGAGCTCCTGTGGTGGGAGCACCAAGTCCAAACTGCTGGACTGACAGAGAACCTCAGACCCCAGGGAATATTAATTAGAGTGAGGTCTCCTGGAGGTCCTCATCTTGGCACCAAGACCCAGATCTACACTACTCCCTGTAAACTCCAGTGCTTGATGCCTCAAGCAAACAACCAGTAAGACAGGAACACAGCCCCCCATCAAAAAACAATGAGATGACAAAAAATATGTGACGGATCAAAGAGCAAGGTAAAAACCTGAAAGACCAGATAAATGAAGAGGAAATAGTCACCTACCTGAAAAATAATTCAGAGTAATGATAGTAAAGATGATCCAAGATCTCAGAAATAGAATGAAAGCACAGATAGAGAAAATATAAGAAATGTTTAACAAGGACCTAGAAGAACTAATGAACAAACAATCAGTGATGAACAACACAATAACTGAAATTAAAAATACAGTAAAAGGAATCAATAGCAGAATAACTGAAGCAGAAGGACAAATAAGTGAGCTGGAGGATGGAATGGTGGAAATAACTGCCAAGGAACAGAATAAAGAATGAAAAGAATTGAGGACAGTCTGAGAGACCTCTGGGACAACATTAAACATACCAACATTCAAATTATAGGGGTCCCAGAAGAAGAAGAGAAAGAGAAAGGGTCTGAGAAAATATTTGAAAAGATTATAGTTGAAAACTTTGACTATAATGAGAAAGGAAATAGCCACCCAAGTCCAGGAAGCCCAGAGAGTCCCATACAGGATAAACCCAAGGAGAAACACACCCAGGCACATATTAATCAAACTAACAAAAATTAAATTGAAGGAAAAAAGACCCACAAAAACAAACCCAAAACAATTAACAAAATGGTAATAGGAACATTCCTTGAATGTAAATGGATTAAATGCTCCAACCAAAAGACACAAACTGGCTCAATGGATTCAAAAACAAGGTCTGGATATATGCTGTCTACAAGAGACCCACTTCAGACCTAGGGACACATACAGACTGAAAGTGAGAGGATGGAAAAAGATATTCCATGCAAATGAAAATCAAAATAAAGCTGGAGTTGCAATACTCATATCAGAAAAAATAGACTTTAAAATAAAGACAGTTACAAGGGATCAGGATGGACACTATATAATGATCAAGGGATCAATCCAAGAAGAAGATATGACAATTATAAATATTTATGCACCCAACATAGGAGCACCTCAATACCTAAGGCAAATTCTAACAGCTGTAAATGGGAAATTGACAGTAACACAGAAATAGTGGGGGACCTTAACACCCCACTTACACCAATGGACAGATCCCCCACACAGAAAATTAATAAGGAAACACAAGCCTTAAATGACACATTAGACTAGATAGACTTAAATGATATTTAAAGGACATTCCACCTGAAAGTGGAAGGATACACTTTCTTCTCAATTGAACAAGGAACATTCTCCAAGATAGGTCACATCATGGGCCACAAATCAAGTCTTGGAAAATTTAAGAAAATTGAAATCATATCAAACATCTTTTCTGAACAAAACACTTTAAGATTAGAATTCAATCACAGGAAAAAAACTGTAGAAAACACAAACACATGGAGGCTAAAGAGTGCACTGCTGAATAACTAAGAGATCACTGAAGAAATCAAAGAGGAAATAAAAAATTACATAAAAACAAATGACAATGAAAACAATACAACCCAAAACCTATGGCACACAGCAAAAACATTTCTAAGAGGGAATTTTATAGCAATTCAATCTCACCTCAAGAAACAAGAAAAATCTCAAATAAACAATTTAGCCTTACACATAAAGCAGCTAGAGAAAGAAGAATAAAAACAAACAAACAAAACAAAGTTAGTAGAAAGAAATCATAAAGATCAGAACATAAATAAATGAAACAGAAACAAAGAAAACAATAGCAAAGATCAATAAAACTAAAAGTTTGTTCTTTGAAAGGATAAACAAAATGGATAAACCTTTAGCCAGACTCATCAAGAAAAAAAAGGGAGAGGACTCAATAAAATTAGAAATGAAAAAGGAAAAGTAACAACTGACACTGCAGAAATGCAAAGGATCATGAGCAATTACTACAAACAAATATGCCAATAAAATGGACAACCTGGAAGAAATGGACAAATCCTTGGAAAGGTACAAATTTCCAAGACTGAACCAGGAAGAAATAGAAAATATGAACAGTCCAATTACAAGTAATGAAATTGAAACTGTGATTAAAAATCTTCCAAAAAATAAAAGTCCACGACCAGATGGTTTCACAGGCAAATTCTATCAAACATTTAGAGAATACCTAACATCTATCCTTCTCAAACTCTTCCAAATAATTGCAGAGGCAGGAACACTCCCAAACTTGTTCTATGAGGCCACCATCACCCTGGTGCCAAAACCAGACAAAGATATCACACACACAAAAAAAGAAAATTACAGACTGATATCACTGATAACACAGACACAGAAATCTCCACAAAATACTAGCAAACAGAATCCAACAACACATTGAAAGGATCATACACCATTGTCAAGTGGGATTTATCCCAGGGATGCAAGTGTTCTACAATATATGCAAATCAATAAATGTGATAGACCTATTAACAAATTAAAGAAAAAAACCATATGATCATCTCAATAGATGCAGAAAAAGCTTTTGACAAATTTCAACACCCATTTATGATTAAAAAAAAAACTACAGAAAATGGGCATAGAGGGAACCTACCTCAACATAATAAAGGCCATATATGACAAACCCACAGCATGCATCATTCTCAATGACAAAAAACAAAGCATTTCCTCTAAGATCAGGAACAAGAAAAGGATGTCCACTCTCACCAGTATTATTCAACATAGTTTGGAAGTCCTAGTCATGGCAATCAGGGAAGAAAAAGAAATAAAAGGAATCCAAATTGGAAAAGAAGTAAAACTGTCATTCTTTGCAGATGACTTGGCACTATACATAGAAAATCCTAAAGATGTCACCAGAATACTACTAGAGCTAATCAATAAGTCTGGCAAAGTTGCAGGATACAAAATTAATGCTCAGAAATCTCTTGCATTCCTATACACTAACAACCAAAGACTGGAAAGAGAAACTAAGGAAACAATCCCATTTACCATTGCAACAAAAAGAATAAAATACCTAGGAATAAACCTACTTATAGAAGAAAAAGACCTGTACTCAGAAAACTATAAAACACTGATGAAGCAGCTGTATAGCACAGGGAGATCAGCTCGGTGTTTTGTGACCACCTAGAGGGGTGGGATAGGGAGGGTGAGAGGGAGACACAAGAGGGAGGAGATGTGGGGATATATGTATATGTATAGCTGATTCACATTGCTATAAAGCAGAAACTCTCACACCATTATAAAGCAATTATACTCCAATAAATATGTTAAAAAAAAAAACACTGATGAAAGAAATCAAAGATAACACAAAGAGGTGGAGAGATATACCATGTTCTTGGATGGGAAAAATCAATATTGTGAAACTGACTATACTACTCAAAGTAATCTACAGATTGAATGCAATCCTTATCAAATTACCAACGGCATTTTTCACAGAATTAAAACAAAAGATTTTACACTTTGTATGGAAAAACAAAACAGCCTGAATAGCCAAAGCAATCTTGAGAAAGAAAAACAGAGCTGGAGGAATCAGGGTCCCTGACTTCAGACTATAGTACAAAGCTACAGTAATCAAGACAGTATGGTATTGGCACAAAAACAGAAATATAGATCAATGGAACAGGATGGAAAGCCCAGAGATAAACCCACACACATATGGTCAACTTATTTTTCATAAAGGTGGCAAGAATATACAAGGGAGAAAAGACAGTTCCTTCAATAACTGGTGCTGGGAAAACTAGACAGCTACATGTAAAAGAATGAAATTAGAACACTCCCTAACACCATACAAAAAAATAAACTCAAAATAGATTAAAGACCTAAATGTAAGACCAGACACTATAAAACTCTTAGAGGAAAACATAGGAAGAACACTCTTTTACATAAATCACAGCAAGATCTTTTTTGATCCACCTCCTAGAGTAATGGAAATAAAACCAAAAATAAACAAATGGGACCTAATGAAACTTAAAAGCTTTTGCACAGCAAAGGAAACTATAAAAAAGATGAATGGACAACCTCAGAATGGGAGAAAATATTCACAAATGTAGCAATGGACAAAGGATACAAAAAATATATAAAATATACAAAAAACTCATGCAGCTCAATATCAAAATAAACAAACAACCCAATCAAAAAATGGGTAGAAGACCTAAATAAACATTTCTCCAAAGAAGACATACAGATAGATGGCCAAGACCCACATGAAAAGATGCTCAATATCACTAATCATTAGAGAAATGCAAATCAAAAGTACAATGAGTTCGGACTTCCCTGGTGGCACAGTGGTTAAGAATGCACCTTCCAATGCAGGGCACACAGGTTGGAACCCTGGTCCGGGAAGATCCCACCTATCCCAGAGCAACTAAACCTGTGCACCACAACTACTGGGACTGTGCTCTAGAACTCACAAGCCACAACTACTGAGCCTATGTTCCACAACTACTGAAGCCTGCATGCCTAGGGCCTGTGCTCCGCAACAAGTGCAGCCACTGTAATGAGAAGCCCGTGCACCACAACAAAGAGTAGCCCCTGCTCGCCACATCTAGAGAAAGCCTGCACACAGCAACAAAGACCCAACACAGCCAAAAATTAATTAATTAATTAATTTTTAAAAAAGTACAATTAGATATCACCTCACACCAGTCAGAATGGCCATCATCAAAAAATCTACAAACAATAAATGCTGGAGAAGGTGTGCAGAAAAGGGAACCCTCTTGCCCTGTTGGTGGGAATGTAAATTGATAACAGCCACTATGGAGAACAAGATGTAGGTTCCTTACAAAACTAAAAATAGAACTACCATATGACCCAGCAATCCCACTCCTGGGCATATACCCTGAGAAAACCATAATTCAAAAAAACACATGTAGCCCAATGTTCATTGCAGCACTATTTACAATAGTCAGGATATGGAAACAACCTAAGTGTCCATCAAAAGATGAATGGATAAAGAAGATGTGGTACATATATACAATGGAATATTACTCAGCCATAAAAAGGAACAAAATTGGGTCATTTGTAGAGATGTGGATAGACCTAGAGTCTGTCCTACAGAGTGAAGTTATCCAGAAAGAGAAAAACAAATATTGTGTATTAATATATGTATGTGGAATCTGGAAAAATGGTACAGATGAACCTAGTTCCAAGACATGAATAGAGATGTAGATGTAGAGAATGGACATGTGGACACAGTGGGGGAAGGGGAGGGTGGGACGAATTGGGAGATTAGGTCTGACATATATACACTACCCTGTGTAAAATAGATAGCAAGTGGGAACCTGCTGTATAGCACAGGAAGCTCAGCTCAGTGCTCTGGGATGACCTAGATGAGTGGGATGGGGTGGGTGGGAGAGGTCTAAGAGGGAGAGGATACGTGTATATGTAGCTGATTCACTTCATTGTACAGCAGAAACTAACACAACATTGTAAAGCAATTATACTCCAATAAAAAAAGAAAGGACAGAAAAAAACAACTTTGTTGAAATCTCTCATCAAATAAGAGACTACTTTCTCATTAAATTTCACATACATAAATTTATAAATTTTAAATTATTATTCCATTATTTCAATAGCAACTTGGTAGCCATGAAACTTAGTTTTGTGTGCAGGGTCTTCCGTGAGGTAAGTAAAATAATATAGTCTATACCAATTCATACAATACTCAGCACTCACCATATGCAAACCTGTGTTATAAATATTTTTGCTACCATATTCTGTTTTCTACATGAATTCAAGACTAAAAGCACTTATAAATTAAGACTTGTAGTTTATGTATTAAAATTATATGTGGGGCTTCCCTGGTGGTGCAGTGGTTGGTAGTCCGCCTGCCGATGCTGGGGACACGGGTTCGTGCCCCAGTCTGGGAAGATCCCACATGCCACAGAGAGGCTGGGCCCATGAGCCATGGCCGCTGAGCCTGCACGTCCACAGCCTGTGCTCCGCAACGGGAGAGGCCACAGCATTGAGAGGCCCGCATACCGCAAAAAAAAAAAAAAAAAAAAATTATATGTGTGTGTCATTTAGTGAAGGTAAAAAAAGCACTGAGGGAGTTGTTATCAAGCAACTTTGTACTTTGTCATCTAGAAGTATACCTTTATGTGCCATTGCCTTATAATTTCAAATAAATAATTTATTATTAGAATTACCCCTATTTTATACGGGAAAAAGAATATAATTATGATGAGATGTCAGCTGTTAGTCTTATCAGGGTTTCTATATACATGATGAGTGATTTTAATCTTGCTACTTTCAAGACTTTCTCTTTGTCCTTCAGTGTGTTAACTATAATGTGTCTAGGTGTAGATCTCTTTGACATTCACAGAGCTCCTTTGATGTGCAGATTGGTTATTTTTGTAAAATATCAGAACTTTTCAGCCATTACATCTTCAAATACATTTTTGACTTCTTTGCCTCTCTCTTCTCTTTCTGTACCCACATTATGCATATGTGGGTGCACTGGTGGTTTTCACATTCTCTGAGGCTCTGTTCATTTTTCATTTGCTTTTCTCTCAGATTGCCTATTCTTGATCTGTCTTCAAATTTGCAGGCTCTGTCTTCTTCCATCTCAAATCTGCTATTGAGCCCCCCTAGTGAATTTTCAATTTTGGTTCTTATACTTTTCAACTGAAGAATTTCCACTTGGTTCCCTTTGTGATTTCTATCTCTGTTGCTATTATCCTTTTTATGAGACATTGTCATCACCTTCATTTAATTCCTCAAACACAGCTTCCTTTAATTCTTTGAATATAGTTCTAAAAGTTGCTTTCATGTCTTTGCAAAGTCCTACATTTCACACCCTCAAAGGAAGTTCCTAGTGCATGTATTTTTTTCCTGTATATGTATCACACTTTCTTATTATTTGCATGTCTCTTTATTTTTGTTGAAAACTGGACATTTTAGATAATGGATTTAGCTACTCTGGATACCACATCCCAGCCCTCACCCCCATCCCCAAGGGCCTGTTGTTATTGTTTTGTTTAGGAACTTGGCTGCAGCCAATCAGTGAAGTCTATTTCCCCCACAGTGTGTGGCTTCTGCTGGGCTTGTGCACAGTCCTCTGACCATCAGGGATGAGTGTGGTCTTAGTCAAGTTCTCTCATGGTCTCTCTCTGAACTCCCAGTTAAGCTTTTAGCTGGTCTGCCTCTTTTGGTATCACACCCAGCTATTCCTCTCCACTCCTTGCTGGCTGATAGTTCTATTGTTTGTGACAACACCCTGGGAGCAAATTGCTCCACAAACTAATTCTAATTAAAGTGGCCATTTTGCATGAGCAAGGTGTTGCCTATCTCTAAGACTTTCTCAGTCTCAGGAGGGAATTTCTTAACTGTCTCTTTTCCTAGATCTCTTTGCATAACTTTGAGCCAGTTTTTTATATCTTGCTTGTTGCTAATACTATCATGGAGCTACTAACCTTCTCTTCGTTGCTTACCACCAAAATGTTCCTTAGGCATAAACTTTGCAAGCTCTATTCCAAATAAAGTCAGCCCCCTTAGGGAAGGCTGCAGAAATTTCTGTCCTTCCAGTATGTCCCATCCCAAGGCAGAATATCTATGCCATTGCACTGGGCCTGGAGCTGGGGACAATGGTTTGTTTTTCCCAGATGTGCATGCTACTCTATGGGTGGAGTGTTGCATGGTGATGGTAGCCCCTGGTCTTCTTGGTTTGGTCCTGTCATCATGGAACTACAAAGTACAAGCAAGCTGGGACAAAGTGAATGAATTCCCAGTATTCTCAACCTGCTGTACCTGGGTTATAGCTTTTGCCTCATGAATGGGTGTTTGGTGGGCGAGGAAACTCAGATCCTTTTGGTCTCACCTACCTGGACTAGAACTACAGTTAAGTTCCTCACATACGAACCTTCAAGTTGTGAACTTTCAAAGATTCAAATGTGCATTCCCATGTCCAATCACGTAAGTAGTCCATGTGTTTGGCATACATTGTCACGTATGTGCATCCTCTACACGTGGTTGTGCTTTTGTGTATTTTACTGTACAGGACTGTATAGTGTACAGTAGTACAGTATCTTTATTTCAAGCCCAGGATGTCCTGAAGCATGTGTAAAAGCAGTGGTGATGTAGCTGGTACTACTGTACTTTTCAAGGTACTGCACTGTAAGATTAAAAAATGTTTTCTTTATTTTTTGTTTGTTTGTCATTCACGTATTATTTGTGTGAAAAGTATTGTAAACCTATTACAATACAATACTATTTAGTTGATTGTGTTAGTTGGGTACCCAGGCTAACTTTGCTGGACTTACGAGCATGCTCTCAGAATGGAACATTTTTGCATGTAGGGGACTTGCTGTATTGCAGTATATTGCTGAGGAGGATGAGAGATTCTGGCTGCATACACCTCCTGGAGTAAAAACCATGGCTTTAGACTAGGTGCTGGGAGAAGAGGGTCCCCATGGCTTTGGCCATAGTCACCTAGAGTAGAGCTTCCTTCACACTGAGTTGAGTATGGCAGTCGGTACCAGAGCAAATCATGGCTTAAGTCATACACACACACCCCACACACACATTCTTACTGTTCTTACAAATATTTGGTAGATTTTCTTGCTTAAACATTTCTTCATTTTCTATGTGTTCCAAGGAAAACTGTCAGATACTTTTAAATTGTACAGTAATTTTTACCAATCAAAGGCTTGTTTCACTGGGCGGGGGGTTTGCTGAACTTCTCACATGGCCATTCTGAAGTGAGAAAGCAAATTTTTGACTGTAGAAATTATCCTAAGGGCAGTGAGATTTTGGAAAAAAAAATAAACAGCTGTTTGCAGGCCTTAATAGCAACAAAATTCTTTATGAAGTGTTCAGGACTAGAGCACAACTTTGAAGATGAGATTGGTATATACAGATTCCTGTGAAGTCAACACATGTGAAGGGTCATTAAAGTCCTGGTTAGCTGAGCTCCTAAATATTTGTCTTATTGGAAACCATTTATTTAGTATATATAAAATACCTATAATACATCTATAAGTAATACTTTTAATACCCTTAGAAACTTCAGGAAGAAATCAGTTATAATTATTTATCTAGATTGTGAGAAAAAAGTACATGTCATACTTAAACAATAAGGAATGGGTACAGTACATATTTTATTCACACTTGGAGGTTGAGGATGGTTCATTTAAACAAAAATAGATGTCCATGTCTGACCACAACTGAGTTTGTGAACTGTGTAGAGGGCACAAAAGACAGTGGGTCTCTTGGATAAAAATGAGTGCAGATTAATTCATTAATATTTCAAGATTAAAGATGTGAAAGGAACTCAGTATTTGCTTTCATTTTGATTGCAGTTCTTAGGATATAATCACCAATTATTTCAGTTACACAGGTGCTTTCACAATAGTGTTGTAGTTTGAGTTTGTGATTTTTCAGCTTGGCATTATCAACTTTCTTTAAATTTTATTGAAGTATAGTTGATTTACAATGTTGTGTTAATTTCTGCTGTACAGAAAAGTGACTCAGTTATACATACATATATGTTCTTTTTTCATATTCTTTTCCATGATGGTTTATCACAGGATATTGAATATAGTTCCCTGTGCTTTACAGTAGAACCTTGTTGTTTATCCATTCTCTATATAATAGTTTGCATCTGCTGACCTCAACCTCCCACTCCAACTGTTCCCCAACCCTCCCCTACACCTTGTCAACCACCAGTCTGTTCTCTATGTCTATGAGTCTGTTTCTGTTTCATAGATAAGTTCATTTGTGTCATATTTTAGATTCCACATATAAGGTATGTGTCTTTCTCTTTCTGACTTACTTCGCTTAGTATGATACTCTAGGTCCACCCATGGCATTATCATCTTTATCAGTTTGATAGACTATCTTCCTAAGATTTCTCTTCTTTAGTTATTACTACTAATTTGATGCAAGAAAAGCTGATTTTTCTTACTGTCATTGTTTCTAATTCTTTTTTCTGGTAGCCCAGCCATTGATACTACTGTCTACATGACGTCTGAAACTGAAAACATTCTCAGGTGACGAGCATCCAGTTATTTGGATTTGGTTTCCTTGTGGCTAAGTCATGGCGTTTTCAGAACACCCACTGTGCTTCTTCCAACCTCATTCCCTGAGGCAGCCACAGTTACTGATTCCAAAATACCTACTCCTATGGATTGAAATCAATACTTGATTCCTCATCACAAACTCTGCCTCTCGACTAATTCTTGTGACTACTTTGCTGCCTTCACTTGCCACTGTCTGAACAACAACAGAAACCTTGCCCTCTTCCAGCTACTTCTGAACACATTGAAAGTAGGATAAATAAATGCTCTTTTTTTTTTTTTTTTTTTTTTTGCGGTACGCGGGTCTCTCACTGTTGTGGCCTCTCCCGTTGCGGAGCACAGGCTCCGGACGCGTAGGCTCAGCGGCCATGGCTCAGGGGCCCAGCCGCTCCGCGGCATGCGGGATCCTCCTGGACTGGGGCACGAACCCGTGTCCCCTGCATCGGCAGGGGGACTCTCAACCAGTGCACCACCAGGGAAGCCCAATGCATTCTTTTCGTAGTTTCTTTGCCTGCTCTCAATAGAATTCTCTATCATATTCTAGTTATAACTTGTCTCAATTTATTGAAACTGTGGGATGGAACAACCATAACCTCTCAAAGAACAATTATCTGCAGATTCATGACAATTGGAGAAAATGCTTCTTTCCATACTGCAAGATACAAATGACAGATAGGGCTTTAGGTCCCCATAAGTCCCTAATTGTTCAGGAGAAAGATTTAAAACCAAGTGGGTCTGAAACATACATTCTGATATGCCATATTAAAATTCATTTTTATATCTCGAGGAGCTTTCGTCACACATCATACAGTGAGGTCAAGGTAATGACTAGATTGGTTATCTCTCTATATAAACCATATTACTCTAAATCAAAATAATAACTTTCAGGTTAACTCTAGTACTTCAGGTAACCCTCTTCAATAACTAATTTTCTTTCTACACTTCTTGCCCGTTTCCTTGCCTGGATTTCTCCATGATACCATGCTTTCTTTATATTAGAAATATGCAGTGTAACTGTCCTGTTCAAAACTTCCCCAGAAAAACCTTGGCCCAGTTTTCTCCAATTTTATTTTATCTGCATTTACTGATGAAGGCCTCATTATTTCTTGAAAACTTGGCATATTCAGTCTAAACCTCAGTTTAAAGCAACTCCAGAGGCCTCTAAAATGTAAAGATGGATGGACACAGAACTGAACCAAGATAGCTCTCTTTCTTCAAGCAAGTGAATTTATTTTCCAGTTATATAAATGGGTTCACTAGAAGAAGAAGAAGAAGAAGAAAAAGAAGAAGAAGGGGAAGGAGGAGAAGAATATAAATTTATAGATGCCCTAGTAAAGATCTAACCTCCCAAATATCCTAATCTGACATGGCCTTTGGCAATCTTTGAGACTTAGTCAGCAAACAAACCACTAGATTATACTCTAACTGAACCCATGGGATTAGCCGACTAGGAAGTCTGTTTTAGATTGGTTAATATCCTGGAGAGGTTTTACAATCTCCTGCTGCAACCATCCACAACGTAAGATAGAAGATATAACTTCTGTCAGGGGTAAGATTCACAACCGCACCCCCCACACACCATCCATGCCTCACATCTAATCTCTCCTGGACTAGCGTTTGGCCATTCTAAAGAGTTGTGCCTGGGATCACTTCTAACCTCTCTTCTTGGGAACTATATTCATCAACTCAGGCTGAGAATACCACGGAGTTGGTGGCTTAAACAACAGAAATGTATTTCTTACAATTCTGGAAGCTGGAAGTTCAACATCAAGGTGCCGTCAGGGTTGTTTCTGCAAATACCTTCCTGAATTGTAGACGGCCACCTTTTGGGATGTCTTAACATGGCCTTTCCTCTGTGCATGAGTGGAGAGACATCTATCTCTGGTGTCTCTTCCTCTTCTTATAAGGACACAAATCCCATCAGATTCTGACTCCACCCATATGACCCCATTTAACCTTAATTAGCTCTCTCAAGGCCCTATCTTTAAATATAGTCACATTGGAGTTAGGACTTCAATATATGGATTTGGAGGGCACACAGTTCAATCTGTAACAGGGTCCTTGGCTGCACAAGGAGGATAGCTCACTTCCTCCCTTCTCTAGTTCCTAGTCAGACAGAAAATCACTTAAATCCATTTCCTTCGATCAATCAAATAATTAAAGGATCTCTCAAGCCTGTCTTAATTCCCTTTCTCAACTTTTATCTTAGTTGCATTGCTAGTGCTGAGTAAGCAGGTAGAAAAGAGCTGGGAGGAGGGGGTTCACCAATTATAAACAGCATGGTAACCTGTTTAAAATCTATAGCTAAACTCAGCCATGCAGTTATATTTTAAATCACTGTGTGCCAACATTTCAAATTATATTACAAGCAGAGTCCATCTCTTCAACAACACTATGGAATGTGATGGTGACCACAGGAAGACTGGAATACTACACAGTGCTGTTTTTGCTTTGGAGCGCCTCCCAGAGATCACTACCATGCACAGTGGTAGGTGCTCCAAAGATGGGTATTGATGAGAATGGAGCCTGGCATTAATACACCTCTGATGAGAGAACATGAACTTCATATACACAGATGGAGGCAGTTAAACTTTGGGCATCGAACATTTATTCATTCACATGTTTATCCAACACCTTGGGATTTCATTTCATTCCATTTACTAAATATGTCTATTTATTATCATAGAGCTGGTAATACAGTTTATCACTTGGGGTCATTTTTGTTTGTTTTTTAATTCTATAAATTGTTTTTATCCTCAGTTTAGCATTTTGCTTTAAAATCCACTAGAGTTCAGTGGTTAGAGATGGAAAATATTAGTAATACAAATGCACAAAATTAAAGATGAGAATAAAGTTGATAATTGTACAAACTTGCCTCAAGATATACTCATTTATTTGATCAAACTAATTTACTAGCTAACTCAGGATATCTCTAGTACTACAAAAAACTGTGCTAGGTGGTGAAGATATAAAGATAATTATGGCTATTTATTTTTTAGTGAGAATGCATTTATCAAACCTATGTGTTTTTTGTTGTTGTTGTTGTTTTGTTTTTGTTTTTTTCTGCGGTACGCAGGCCTCTCACAGTTGTGGCCTCTCCCATTGCGGAGCACAGGCTCCAGACACACAGGCTCAGCGACCATGGCTCACGGGCCTAGCCGCTCCGCGGCATGTGGGATCTTCCCGGACCAGGGCACGAACCCGCATCCTCTGCATCAGCAGGCGGACTCTCAACGACTGCGCCACCAGGGAAGCCCAAACCTATGTTATTTCTAAGCAAATAATTTTTATTAAATAAAAGAAATATTAAATATAAAATTTTATATTTAAATATAAAATAAAGAAAATGTTTATTATTTATGAATAAATTTATTTTTATTATTTATAAAAAGAACTCAAAAAGTCAAAAAAGAACTCAAAAAGTCAAGAGCACTTTTTGCCTGTTTGATTAACGTTCAGCCTATAGTTTAACGTAAGTTTGTTTTTGGTTTTTTTGTGGTATGCGGGCCTCTCACTGTTGTGGCCTTCCCCGTTGTGGAGCACAGGCTCCGGACGTGCAGGCTCAGCGGCCATGGCTCACGGACCCAGCTGCTCCGCGGCATGTGGGATCTTCTCGGACCAGGGCACGAACCCGTGTCCCCTGCATCAGCAGGCGGACTCTCAACCACTGCGCCACCAGGGAAGCCCTAACGTAAGTTTGGATCTGCATAGCAAAACAGCAATTAATGCTTAAATGTATTTCCTGACAATACACACTCATGGAAAAATAAATAACTCAAAGTAGTACTTATAATTTAAAATTATACAGTTTTCCTTTGCAATAAGAATATTAAGAATTTTATTGAAGTGAATTCTATAGAAAAATTATTAATATACTTAGCTTAAATGTTATTTATTTATTTCTATAACTTTTTGTGACAGGCACTATTTAAAATGCTTTAAAATTTAATAAAATGAATCCACTTAACAGTATCATGAGACAGGTACTATTTCATTTCCATTTGAAAGATGAAAAAATAAAGGAGAGTTCAGAAAACTTATCCAATTATTTCTGTATCACACAATAATAATTTTATTGTTAAATCCATAAGATATTTATAAATAGAATAACGTACAGTAAGAAGGATATTGGAGCCAAAATTATTAGGGAAAAACTGGATTTAGATGATCTCATATACCCATTTAGGCCAGAAAATGTCATGATTCATGGATTCTCTGAACTTCTCAGCTGCAAATAAGATAATGTGGAAAAAAAATTAAGTCTTCAGATATGGCATTCTCTGCTTTCTTCTGGAATGTTAGATGACAGGTACCCTGTTTGTAAGAATATGTTTCTGTCCTTTATTTTCAATAGACATGTATTAAATGTGTAAGTACTGTATTTAACTAGAAGGAAGATTTGAGAATTTTCCATAAGGGTAAGGACTAAGTGCCATACTACAGGAGAGTTTAACTCTAATTTGCGAGTACACAGCATCCACATCTAATGAAGGTCCTCACAGTTTAGGTCCAAGAATTAACAATAAAAGTAATAACATAAATGCACAAAAACAGCCCATACAGAAAAATAGAGATGGTACCTTCCACCACAGGACAATAATCCAAAGTTTAGATTCTCCACGTCCAGGGAGGGTTGACTTTCCACAAAGTATCATCTAGCATCATAATGTTTCAAAAGAGGCACACTTTTACCACAAACTAAACAAAGCAAAGAGAAAGGGAAAAAATATTTGAAGTTTTGTTTTGGGCTGTGTTTCATTTAACCAAAGGAAAGCAAACAACATGTATGGCTAACGATGTATAGAATTGTCAGGTATTTTACCAAGTGATGAGATGCTGCAAAACTCTGACCATATTTCTGTTCCTTCCATTGGTTAACTGCTCTTTTGGATATGTTATTTAATTTCACAAAATACACACAAAAATACCTCTCCACCTTTGGGGGATTTTATTGGACAAAAATTTGAAAATTTTTGCCATCTTAAAAAAATAGAACAAAACTTAGTAAGGAGTAGCACTAATAAGTAGAAGGACTAATTTCTCTCCAGGCTTATTAGGGCAATTTCTATTTTTATTGGAACTAGTTTGGAAATAGTTTAAATCTGTACAGGGAAATGGACATGTGTTGTTGTTTTGTTTTGTTTTGTTTTGTAGTTGTGTGTGTGTAATCAACCACCAGAGCACATGGGATATATATAGGAAATAGGTTAAAATTCAAGTCTACAAACATGTTAGTTTCCTTATGTTAGTCTATTTCAAACAAATCTTTAGGATTACCCATTTTGTGCACTATTCTTAGTAAAATCAGAAAGTCCCCATCCTCTGGGAACTTACAGTCATGAAGATGAGAAGCACAGAGATAATTCTAAGATAATTCTGACTCTAATATTAGTCAGGGTATGGTAGACAATATCTGATGTATAAATGGTCTGTATCAGGCAACTGTCCTAATTAGTAATTACATGATGGCTGCAAACATATCCACTGCTCCAAACTCATAGGAAAAGAAACTTAGGGATTTTGAAAATCCTCTTGAAAAAGGTGAACACTGAGCTGTTGAACTGTTTGTTGAAGGATGGGCAGGAGTTAATCAGGCAAATGTTAAAGGGAGTTTATTTCATGCAAAGACAAAGAGAACAGATTTGGGAGCATGAAGACACTGACATACATATAAAATTGTAATGTTACATCATCCTTGAATTTTCTTTTATATAGCTAGGCATCCCACTCTCTCTGTTTCTGTCTCTGTCTGTGTCTCTCTCTCTCAATGTGTGTGTGCCTATACGGATTTGAATTTTTTGAATTTGTCATAGTTCAATCATGTTAGGACATAACTTGTGTTAATGTCCTATATTCCACTTGACTGTCAAAGCATATGACTCTAAGATTTCCTCTAGGTTTCTTTCTCCATCTACTTAATCTCTGTTGCCTATAAACCAGCTTCGAAGGCAATTGTTTCTCTACAAAAAAGATCACCACCATTATTAGTACTCATAAAATACTTTTTGTGAGAAGTGGCAAGAAAGTACAAGATCAGTGATTGGAGTATATGTTAAATATAAATATTTATTTACTATTACATTTTATTTTTATATATAAAAAATACCCTAGCAATAGGCTTAGTTTTTTAACAATTTAATTCCTTCTCCTTCCAATACACAGGAATGTAGCTGTCAGAAACCAGATAGCATTACAGTCTCTTACTAACATGCATCAATTTATTTTTTGTTTATTGATGCCATGGGTAATAGAAATTATTATTTAGGAGTTGCTCATAATATGTAGAGGAGAAATTCTAGAAGTCTTAGGTTTTTCTGAGGAGTTAAAAGTTAATAGCATAGATTTGGGCAAAGATAATCCTGTGTTAAATTTTTGTTCTGATTTGTTCTGATAAATTCTGAGTGACATTGGGTAACTTTATTTTACTTATCTCAGTTTCCACACTGAATTCCCATCTGAAATGAGAATTTTTGTGAGATTTGAATGGAGTTATAGAGATGTATAAAATAAAATCTTTGGCTTAAAATGTGTATAGAGCATGGACTTCAAATGCTGTGGGCTGTGTGTGTGTGTGTGTTTGCAGGTACATGTATATATATGCTTACTCAGAATATATTAAGGACAGAAAAATGTTAGGAAAACCTATAGAGAAGAGCATGACATAGGGCCTGACAAAGAAATCAACAAATATATAAATATGTATTATGAGCGAAAAATAAATGTAAATCTACAAATACAATAAGTAATTTTTTAAAAAAATAAACAAATAAATGAATTAGTGCCCCATAGAGGGAAGTAGCAAGAACCTTATCTGTTATTTATGTGTCATCTTCTTTTTTTAACCTTTCCTTTAATCTCTCTAATCAAAACTTCACAATTGACAGGTTATCATTCATGCAAGGAAGATCTCACTGAAATTTGCAATCAAGAGGAAGAAGCAGGAAATATATGAGGGGTGGGGAAGGGAATGTAGGTTGTCACCATAAACACTAAGTCCATAAAAATTATCAAACTTTGAGTTGTCTGTGGTTTCTTAGTTGGCAGTTGCAACTATATAATTACTATTATTATTATATATTATTCCATTAATCAGAATATTTAAGTATGTCTGAGGAATCTATACTTTTAACGATCCTTCTGAATCATTCAATGAAGTACTACGTTTTGACAAACAATGATGTAAATCTCATACAGAAAATGAATCTATAATGTAAGTCCTATGTGGTACTAAGAAAAACTATTTCCACAGAGCATATCTACCTGTTTGGTTGGCAGACTCTTTGGGTCACCAGACAGAATTTGTTAGCTTCAAGTTGTAATAAAGGAAATTCACTGATATGTAATTCGATTTGTTACAGTAGGGAGCAATTTAGAAATCCTGAAGCTGAGTGGAGAGAGACTACTTGAAACAGACACATTAACGTACACACAATGACAGAAAATGTTAAATGCTATAAACTCATAGTTGAATGAGAATATTCAGTGCAGGGGCAAACCATATAAATAAATGGGACCCTTGAATGTCTTACTAAATATAGATTTGTACAAGTATGCTTTATTTTCAAAAACATGACAACTTTCCAATTTACTGTATTTGCTAAAACTTTATTGGAAAGAGAAAAACTTAAAGGCACTCTCAGCTTTCAAGGTGCTTACAAATTAAGGGGTAGAGAAAGTCACCAACAGTTAATTTGAAAATCAGGCTGCTGATTAGCCATAAGACAGCAAGAGAAGAGGTTTCATAAGTAGTAAGTGATTAATTGTCCCTTGAATTACACTGACAGTAATTGATAGAGGACTTAAAAGCAGGGAGAATTTATCTGATGATGCTGAGTCATTCCAAGGTGAACCAATGTCAAGTGCCTCTTGGTTTTAAAAGAAGGCAGAAGGATAAAGCACTGCAAAGTCCTGTGAAAACTTTTACAAGATTAGACAAAGAAAATTGATACTTTCTATGTGATTGGAACTGTGCTATATACATTATACATTTATATACATTTCTTTAATCTTTACACCCTGGGAATTAGATACTAGCACCTAGTTTACAGATGAATAAACCAAGATTAACAAAGTGAGTAACTAAGTGATCCAAAGTCATGGAACAACTGAGTACAAGATTTAAATCGTGGTTGATGACTCCAAATCTTGTTCATATTACATTGCATCAAACTAATATCTGCTCTACTTGCTTATCAACTAATCTGAAACATAAATCCAAAGATAAATAAACAGCATAGATATTTTAGAAATTAAAAGTTTACCTATTTTATTTTCTGAAATTGACATTAGAGTACTTCAATATAGAGTTCCACTTCTGCTTACAATGTAGGAGCCCACAAGAGAACATTGCTCCTACCCTATCCATTAAAAAAATTACAGTTTTCCTTAATCCATTTCCTTAAATCCATTAGAGAGTTGAGTCTACAGGGCAACAAACTGCATTAAGTTCTAAAGAGTGCTAGACCTATACAAGGAGACATGGGACACCAAATTGTTTCCCTGTTGACAGAGCACAAAAGAAAGAGGTGGCTGCTGTAAAAATAGGTAAAAGTAAAACAGCCACAATTTTAATGATTTCTTGTAAGTTTATTATGGGCTGGCACAACAGGTTAGAATAACTGAGAACACTGAACCCAAGGGGTGTCTATATTCACACATGAACTATTTTACATTGGCTTCCACCGGCTATTCAAGAGAATGTTTGAGGGCAGAACGGAAGACCTGCTGAGAGCCCTCTAGTGACTTACAGAACCCAAATCCCACTCTTCCCCATGTCCTTCTCTTATATTAATCAAAAGACTTAAGCTGGTGGGGAAGGGGCAGGAAATCTTCCAGCTCCCAAGGCCCAAGCAAACATAGATGACTAAAAGAGGAAAAAAAAAATCTCTCTGCCACTGGACGTGGAAATGAGAAAATCTATGGAGTACATGATTCTGCATGACACAAAGATAAGTCAACTATCAATTATAAATACTACAGGGTGAAGGTCAGGAAACTCTTTCCCTTCAAAACCACCCCCTTCCCAAACACTAGGCAGACTCTGGCTACAGTAAAGGGGAAGAAACACTGAAAAATTCTTACTCCTGTAGTCCAAGATCACAAGACCTCTCTAAGACTGAGATTGGAACTGTAGAGCCAAGCAAGAACACTCCGTCTGTATAACTTGATGCAAAGTTATAAGCAGAAGTAAGCTAGTGCTAGTACAGGGGCAGTAGAGTAAAGGGAACACCCATGGAGCAGGTACGCAAGGGCAGTCAACAGCTGAGGATGGTAATACAATTCTCAAAAAACTATATTATGGAGCCCCAGGTCCCACTCTAAGCATTACATATTTTCATCCCAACCCTGTAGATGTTTGAAATCTGTGGTGCCCTGAAGGTAGAAAAACAAGTCCCAAATCCAGCTAAAATACTGAATAAAGAGATTCAACTCCCCACATAGAGAGAAGATGGATGAGAAAATTATTTACCTCGGTCTTTACTATTCATCTGAACATAATATCCAGAATTCCAACAAAATAACAAGAAAAAAAAAAATGAAGAGAAAACAAGGCAGCCCCAGATGTCACCTAAATTTTTGAACCATCATAGGAGCTTTAAAATACATATGATCAATATTAAAGGATCTAATGTGATGATAGATCAGCAAACATGAAGACAGATCATATCTATTATTCAACTTGAAGTATACACAAACCAATGGCTACATTTTTGAAAATAATGTAAGTTCTAGATTGGGCTATTCTGAGTATCCAGTGGTAGAGACCTTGGGTAGGGTCTTTGAAAGGCCTTCCGGGGGTGGGAAGTGGGGGCTGGAGATGAGACATACCTTGTGTTCCATACTGCCTGGTATTGTTGCAAGAGCAGCAATAATGAAACAGGAAGTCAAGTGGTCTGAGCACAGCACTTAGTTGTGTTTTTGAAGGAATTGTCTTCCTTCTCCCTCTTTTGGAAAATTGTGAAGTCTTTGACTAACTAAATACTGAGATGGATTTCAGTTTATTGTCTTCCTGGGAGCTGAAATGCACAGTTTGTTTCCTCTTATCTTCAGTTGCTTTTTTGTTTGTTTGTTTGTTTGTTTAAAGTCATACACAATTTAATGAAAATAAAAACACCTAATTTCAGAACTTTAGAAAAGTGTTGCCAGGGTGTTTAGTTTAAAATAATAAAACCTACTTGCTCAGTACTATAAAGAGAAAGACTGATACTTGTTTTACTTTTCAAAATTTGCCCACCTCTATTTTCAGAGCTAATATTAACCCCCAGAAACCATAAGGGCAGCATGGCTCACCACTCAAGATTGATGGAGTTTTTTGATTTGTTTGTTTATTTTCAAGTATAGTTGATTTACAATGTTGTGTTAGTTTCAGGTGTACAGCAAAGTGATTCAGTTATACATATATATATTATTTTTCAGATTCTTTTCCCTTACAGGTTATTACAAATTATTGAGTATAGTTCCCTCTGCTATATAGTAGGTCCTTGTTGGTTATCTATTTTATATATGGTAGTGTGTATATGTTAGTACCAAACTCCTAATTTATCCCTCCTCCCATCCCCCTCCCCCCGGTAACCATAACTTTGTTTTCTATGTCTGTGAGTCTGTTTCTGTTTTGTATATAAGTTCATTTGTGTCATCTATTAGATTCCACATATTAGTGATATCATGTGGTAGTCTTTCTCTGTCTGACTTACTTCACTCAGTATGATCTTCTCTAGGTCCATCCATATTACTGCAAATGGCAGGACTGATGGAGGTTTGAACTGAGATAGTCTCAGAACAGGTCTGTAAACCCATTCTATGTTTATCCCCCAGTTCTTAAGCATATATTGATAGTTGGAATAATTATAGCCAGCATCTAGCAGAATGCTTATCTTGGCTGTAACTCATGAGGTGAGGGTACTTAAATTCATAAGACCCAAGCTTAAAATACCAAAGCTTAAGCCTACAGAGCTTTGGCAACCTACAAAGATATTAAATTAAAGCAAAAAAATTCCATCACTGGGGAAATTAGGGAAAAAAAAGATTGATGTCAAGATTGTGGTAATTCCCAAAGGCGAACTAAGGACTATCATGTAACTAGGAGCTTCAGGAATCTATATATAACATAATTTCATAGTGCCATAAGGTACCTTGGAAGAGGATTTTCTAGCCCAATCTCCTGACTTTTAATTATAAGAAAATCGATGGAAATTTTTAGCAGAGACTGGACCCTTTCATAATTACTGATTTTAAGTCCCTGAGACATGAGTTGGGACAGGAAATATTTTATGATGTAGGTTCTCCCTAGCTCCATTTTATAGACAAGTATATTAAACTCAGATCACAGATTTAGTAAAGCAGGAAGCTGAGATTCAAACTCAGGTCTCTCTGACTCTAAAAATCTGGGCTTATTCCTTTGCATCATACAGGGACCTCTTGGCAGTATGGAACAAAATTGAAAGTTTTCCTTTTTTTCCCTCTTAGTCTTGTATTCTTATGGTTGGGGAGTGAGCAAGGATGTCATTCTTCTTGTCTTCAGGTACAGGGATGAACATTAACCCCTTTGTGAATGGGTCATTGTGGAATCTTTCAGTTGGATTTCTCTGAGTGTAAATGTGAATGGTGGGTTGTTGTTCTGCCAGCATGCAGGTGTGTGTGTTTTGGTGGTGGCACTGGGATAGCCGACAGGTCTCAATGGGGGAATGAGAGGGCAAATAACAATTAATATTCATAATAGCAATGATGACAGCGAACATTTATTGAACATTTCCTATGTGCAAGAAGAGAGAAAATCGCCCCCTCTTTGTAATCTCTGCACTAGTCTTAGGTTTCATTACTTTGGAACTCTCAGAAGATAAGACCATGAGTAAATTTGTGACTCTAATAATATTTTAACAGTACTCAGAGAAAGTGATTGTTGCATTAGTTCAACAGAATTAATGAATAAGTATGAAAGCAAGGCTTAGAATAAGTATAAAAGGAGCCTTTCCACAAGACCAGAATAGATGATTCACATTTGTACTTAGTTTTTACCTAATAAAATCCCATTTGTCTTGGATGAAGGTCTCTATTAAATAATAGCAGAAAATAAAATGACAACCATACGTCTCTTTTCCCTTATCTGTGCTCAAGAGAGAGGATTAGTACGGAAGCAATGCCTGAAAGCATCTAGCTCCTGTTTGATGTAGCAATTTCCCCCCTGCAATAAGTTGCTACAGTAAAGTTAGCTATGATCATCTTTTCTTCTCCTTCTTTGTATTGTTAAATGCTGAAAAAGCACCTCTGCCCCAGTTCCCAAGAGCTAAAGAAAGCCCTTCTTCCTTGTATCTCCTCTTTGAAGCCAGTGAGAGGTCTGCAGAAAAGAAAAAGAATGAGAGATTTGGCCTCAGACAAAAACCGTAGTCTCAGTGGTTTAGTAACAAAGTTGACAGCTTGAGGGATAAAAAATCCCATGTGGCAGATCTATATGTGGCAAAGTCTTCCCAGAATGAATGAATGTATTATAAATCATTTCTGGAGTTGTTCCACATGTTGATTTAAAAGGAATTTCATTTCACTTTTATTTTAATATACTTTAGTGTATCTAGTGGATAAGTAAAATAGAACATGAAACAATGACACTCAGAGAAACACCTGAAGGTAGAATATTTTTCTTCTTGATAAAAAAAATGTATTTGGAAAAAAGCTCAAACTGATTACAGTAGTAAACCTTGTTTCAGGGGGAGGGGGTATGGCAGGTGGAGGACCCATAAGACCATGATTAGCTCACTTTTAAATGAATTTACCTTTAGGAGGCTTTCTGATTTTCTACTGACCCACTTCCAGAATCTCTTTTTCAATTTTCTATCATGTAAAATAAGCATCTTATCCTGGAACATGAACAGGAGGTGGAGGATTTTCTTCTCTGCAATGTATGCAAGTTTCTAGTTCAAATGATAATATCTGCTTATAAAGATTTTTTTAAATAAAGGTAATGATATTCTTGGCAAATATTTGAATACAAAGATTAATTGAATTTAATTATGTGTTGTGATGGCTAAATTTATATGTCAACTTGACTGAGCCACAGGGTGCCCAGACAATTGGTCAAACATTACTCTGGATGTGTCTCTGAAGGTGTTTCCGGATGAGATTAGCATTTCAATCAGTGCTCTAAGTAAAGGAGATTGGCCTTTCCGTTTTGAGTGAGCCTCTTACTAAGTAACAAGACCTGAATAGGACAAAAAGTCTGAGTAAGAAAAACTCCTGCCTGAATGTCTTCACTGGGAAATCAGTCATTTCCTGGCTTTGCCCTGGAACTGAAACATTGGATCCTCTCTGGTGGGGTCTCCAGCCTGTTGGTTTTCAGACTGGAGCTACACCATCAGCTCTCCTAGTTCTCTAACTTGGTGACTGCAGATCTTGAGCCTTCTCAGTTTCCATAATCATATGAGTCAATTCCTTATTCCAAAGGATACACACACACACACACACACACACATATATATATATGTAAATATATATGTATGTAATTATGTTATACACAAGTATATTATAATATACTTCTGACTTGTACGGATATTGAGAAACATGTTTTTCTACCCCATGAGCATCTTCTCTGCCCTGGTCATAGTTTTCATGGGAGCAAGTGGAAAAACCACAGCCCAGGTGTCCCAGGGATTTCTTTAAGTAAAAGCAGAGGCAGAGGTGAAGATGCTCACCAGGATTTCAAGTTACTCCTCACCAAGGTTAACAGAACTGGCACACGCTACTTGCTTAGAACAGCCAACAGTCTCCTTGGAGAAAAGGCCTGTGATTTCCTCTCATCTTTCAGAGTTTCCTGTTGCAAATTCTACCAAGCAGAGATGGAAGAGTCGACTTGAGCAACATTTCAGAGGAGTCCAGAAACCACATAAACACCTGGGTACCCAAAAGTTAAAAGGCAAAATTATAGAGTTGCTGTCTCCAAATTCAGTTAATTCAGTGACTAATCTGATTCCTGTGAATGCCATCTAATTCAAAGGAAACTGGGCTCATCAACTTAACAAAGTGCAGACCAAAGAAAGACAATGGAAACTCAGCAAGAATGAAGACAAGCCTGTGCAAATGATGTTTAAGGAATATACCTTTAAAAAGACCTATATAGGAGAACTATTCACCAAAATTTTGGTGCTTCCCCATATTGGCAAGTAGCTGAATATGTTCATCATGCTTCCAGATGAAAAGACCAGTTGGAAAAGGGTGGAAAAATAACTTACTTACGAGAAAATCATAGAATGGACAAAACTAGACATGATGAATGAAGAAGAGGTGGAAGGTTTCCTCCTGAGATTTAAGCTGGTGGAGAAATAGGACAGGCAGGATGCTCTTTGCAGTATGGGAATGATGGATGCCTTGGAGCAGACCAGGGCAACTCTTCTGGAGTGTCATCCAAGAGAGACCTCTTTCTGCCCAAGATCCTGCACAGTTCCTTCGTGAATGTCAATGAAGAAGGCATGGAGATAATGGCCACCACTGCTGCCATCATGATGATGCCACCTGTAAGAATGATCCCCAGGTTCTGTGAGGACCACCCCTTCCTTTTGTTTATCCAGCACAACAAAACCAATTTTATTCTTTGTGTGGCTGATTTTCTTCCCTATAAAGAAATGGTTGGTGCAGCTGATAGACATTCTCCTGTCTCCTACTAACCCACTTTTCCTCTGAAACTTCACAGTGTATCTCCAAGCCAAAATGATTTTGGTGACAATCCAAACATAAAGGGTCCAATTTTATTTTTAAAAATCTAAATAATTAAATATAAGTGATTCTTTTCTCTGGAGAGCCCTGACTAATACATGTGTGGATTCACTTAAAAATAAAATGGGTGTGTTTAACTGTATACAGATAATTATTTACCCACATTCATATATAAAATATATTATGCATACTGTAATAAATATTTTAACCACATCATATATTATATACAGAGGACAGAACAATAGAGAAAGGAAGAGGAATTAAAAGGTGATAACTAAAAAGTCATCAGAAGTTACAAGAAAAGTAGAGAAGGAACATTAGTCTGGAAGTCACATTTCTGGATTCCATTCTTAGTTTAATATTTACTAGTAATCAAAACTCAGGTATGTTGTGGGGAGGCTGGGCAGGGTGTATAGAGTCAGATTTTTCAATTCTATGTCAAAGTAGGACATTTAAAGGAATTCAAGTTGTTGGAGGATCCCAGCATTGGGAAACTGAATAGTGAGAACATCTTGGGCAGTGAACATTGCTCATCATTTTCCACATATAGTAGGATCCAGGTGGGAATCCACAGAAGAAATAAAGTAGACGCAGGAGAAACAAGAGGGCAGGGACTCCCCATCACCAACTGAGGTCAGAATAAGGCTTTGATTCCAGAGGAAACCAAGAAAAACAGAAAGGTTTCACAACTTAATTACACTGCTTGGGATAAAAGTGAGTCCTGAAGCCTGGATTCAATGTTTAGTTAATTGGGAGAATAATAGAAAATTGCATAGTTTACTAGATTCCAGATGTGACCAATTCCAGGTCGTGATTTAGACTCATAATTATTATCTTTTTCATAAAGAACTTCTCTTTATTTCTGGCTAGAATTGACCATTTATTTCTATTTAAGATGCAGCTTCACAACAAATGCTAAGGGAACTTCTCTAGGCAGGAAAGAGAAGAGAAGAAAAAGACCTACAAAAACAAACCCAAAGCAATTAAGAAAATAGTAAGAGGAACATACATATCAATAATTACCTTAAGGGCTTCCCTGGTGACACAGTGGTTGAGAGTCCGCCCGCCGATGCAGCGGACACGGGTTCATGCCCCGGTCTGGGAAGATCCCACATGCCGTGGAATGGCTAGGCCCATGAGCCATAGCCACTGAGCTTGCATGTCCAGAGCCTGTGCTCCACAATGGGAGAGGCCACAACAGAGAAAGGCCCACGTACCACAAATAAATAAATAAATAAATAAATAAATACCTTAAATTTAAATGGATTAAATGCTCCAACCAAAAGATATAGACTGGCTGAATGGATACAAAAACAAGACCCACATATATGCTGTCTACAACAAACCCACTTCAGACGTAGGGAAACATACAGACTGAAACTAAGGGCATGGAAAAAGATATTCCATGCAAATGGAAATTGAAATCATATCAAGTACCTTTTCCAATCACAATGTTATGAGACTAGATATCAATTATAAGAAAAAAATCTGTAAAAAATGCAAATACATGGAGGCTAAACAATACACTACTAAACAGCCAAGAGGTAACTGAAGAAATCAAAGAGGAAATCAAAAAATACCTAGAAACAAATGACAATGAAAACACGATGATCCAAAACCTATGGGATGTAGCAAAAGCAGTTCTAAGAGGGAAATTTATTGCAATACAATACTAGCTCAAGGAACAAGAAACATCTCAAATAAACAACCTAACATTACACCTAAAGCAATTAGAGAAAAAAGAACAAAAACAACAAAACCCAAATATAGCAGAAGGAAAGAAATCATAAAGATCAGATGAGAAATAAATGAAAAAGAAATGAAGGAAACAACAGCAAAGATGAAAAAAACTAACAGCTGGTTCTTTGAGAAGATACATAAAATTGATAAACCATTAGCCAGATTTACCAAGACAAAAAAGGAGAAGACTCAAATCCACAGAATTAGAAATGAAAAAGCAGAAGTAACAATTGACATTGCAGATATACAAAGGATCATGAGAGATTACTACAAGCAACTATATGCCAATAAAAATGACAAGCTGGAAGAAATGCACAAATTCTTACAAAAGCACAAACTGCTGAGACTGAACCAGGAAGAAAGAGAATATAAACAGAACAATCACAAGCACTGAAATTGAGACTGTGATTAAAAATCTTCCAACAAACAAAAGCCCAGGACAAGATGGCTTCACAGGCGTATTCTACCAAACATTTAGAGAAGAGCTAACACTTATCCTTCTCAACTCTTCCAAAGTATAACAGAGGGAGGAACACTCCCAAACTGATTCCACATGACCACCATCATCTTGATACCAAAACCAGACAAAGAGGTAACAAAAAAAGAAAACTACAGGCCAATATCACTGATGAACATAGATGCAAAAATGCTCAACAAAATACTAGCAAAGAGAATCCAACAGCACATTAAAAGGGTCATACACAATGATCAAAAGAGGTTTATTCCAGGAATGCAAGGATTCTTCAATATAAGCAAATCAATCAATGTGACACACCATATTAACAAATTGAAGGATAAAAAGTATATGATCATCTCAATAGATGTAGAAAAAGCTTTTGACAAAATTCAACACCCATTTATGATAAAAAAAAAAACCCTCAAGAAAGTAAGCATAGAGGAAACCTACCTCAACATAATAAAAGCCATATATGACAACCCACAGCTAACATTGTTCTCAATGGTGAAAACTTAAACCATTACATCTAAGATCAGGAACAAGACAAGTTTGCCCACTCTCACTGCTATTATTCAACATAGTTTTGGAAGTTTTAGCCACAGCAATCAGAGAAGAAAAAGAAATAAAAGGAATCCAAATCAGAAAGGAGTAAAACTGTCATTGTTTGCAGATGACATGCTACTCTACATGGAGAACCATAAAGATGCTACAGAAAACTACTAGAGCTAATCAAAGAATTTGGTAAAGTAGCAGGATGCAAAATTGATGTACAGAAATCTTTTGCATTCCTATACAATAATGATTAATAAAATGAAACAAAAATTAAGGAAACATTCCTCTTTACCACTGTAACAAAAAGAATCAAAAACCTAGGAATAAACTACTTAAGAAAACAAAAGACCTGTATGCAGGAAAATAAGACACTGATGAAAGAAATTAAAGATGATACAAACAGATGGAGAGATATACCATGTTCGTGGATTGGAAGAATCAACATTGTGAAGATGATTATACTACCCAAAGCAATATACAGATTCAATGCAATCCCTATCAAACTACCAGCGGCATCTTACATAGAACTAGACCAAAAAATTTCACAGTTTTTATGGAAACACAAAAGAACCCAAATAGCCAAAGCAAACTTGAGAAAGAAAAACATAGCTGGAGGGCTTCCCTGGTGGCGCAGTGGTTGAGAGTCCGCCTGCCGATGAGGGGGACACGGGTTCGTGCCCCGGTCCGGGAGGATCCCACATGCCGCGGAGCGGCTGGGCCTGTGAGCCATGGCTGCTGAGCCTGCGCATCCGGAGCCTGTGCTCCAAAAAAAAAAAAAAAAAGAAAGAAAAACATAGCTGGAGGAATCAGGCTCCTGTACTTCAGACTATACTACAAAGCTACAGTAATCAAGACAGTATGGTACTGGCACAAAAACAGAATTACAGATCAATCGAACAGGATAGAAAGGACAGAGATAAACCCATGCACATATGGTCATCTTATATTTGATAAAGAGGCAAGGATATACAATGGAGAAAAGACAGCCTCTTCAATAAGTGGTGCTGGGAAAACTGGACAGCTACATGTAAAATAAGGAAATTACAATGCTCCCTAACACCATGCACAAAAATAAACTCAAAATGGATTAAATATCTCAATGTAAGGCCAGACACTATAAAACTCTTAGAGGAAAACATAAGAAGAACACTCTATGACATAAATCACAGCAAGATCCTTTTTGACCCACCTCCTAGAGAAATGGAAATAAAAACAAAAATAAACAAATGGGACCTAATGAAACTTAAAACTTTTTGCACAGCAAAGGAAACCATAAACAAGACAAAAAGACAACCCTCAGAATGGGAGAAAATATTTGCAAATGAAGCAACTGACAAAATATTAATCTCCAAAATTTACAAGCAGCTCATGCAGCTCAATATCAAAAAACCAAACAACCCAATCCAAAAATGGGAAGAAGACCTAAACAGACATTTCTCCAAAGAAGATATACAGATTGCCAACAAACACATGAAAGGATGCTCAACATCACTAATCATTAGAGAAATGCAAATCAAAACTACAGTGAGGTATCACCTCACCCTAGTCAGAATGTCCATCGTCAAAAAATCTACAAATAATAAATTCTGGAGAGGGTGTGGAGAAAAGGGAACCCTCTTTCACTCTTGGTGGGAATGTAAATTGGTACAGCAACTATGGAGAACAGTATGGAGATTCCTTAAAGAACTAAAAATAGAACTTCCATATGACCCAGCAATCCCACTACTGGCCATATACCCTGAGAGAACCATCATTCAAAAAGAGACATGTACCACAATGTTCACTGCAGCACTATTTACAATAGCCAGGACAGGGAAGCAACCTAAGTGTCCATTGACAGATGAATGGAGAAAGAAGGTGTGGCACATATATACAATGGAATATTACTCAGCCATAAAAAGAAATGAAATTGAGTTACTTGTAGTGAAGTGGATGGACCTAGTTTCTGTCATACAGAGGGAAGTAAGTCAGATAGAGAAAAAAAAATGCTGTATGGTAACACATATATATGGAATCTAAAGAAACAAAATGGTTCTGATGAACCTAAGGGGAGGACAGGAATAAAGATGCAGATGTAGAGACTGGGCTTGAAGACACAGGTGGGGGGAAGGGTAACCTGGACAAGTGAGAGGGTAACATTGACATATATACGCTACCAAATGTAAAATAGCTAGCTAGTGGGAAGGAGCTGCATAGCACAGGGAGATCAACTGCTGCATTGTGACCACCTAGAGGGATGGGATAGGGAGTGTAAGTGGGAGACGCAAGAGGGAGGGGATATGGGATTACATGTATACATATAGCTGATTCACTTCGTTTTACAGCAGAAACTAACACAACATTGTAAAGCAATTATACTCTAATAAAGATGTTTAAAAAAGAAAACACAATTCTTGGAATTCTATCAGTTAGAAAAAAACACAATTTCCTGAATTGGCTTTCTCTCCTAATTACCTCTGTAACTGCCTTCTCCTATTATTTTGTACCTTTGTAATAAAATACCCTCTTAAGTGATGTCTCTAACTTTTGTGTCTCCCTTCCCCAGTCTTTATTCCACATAGCAAATAAAAAATTATGTTTGTGAAGCACACACACACATACACACACAAGATATGTACCTTAGAATCCATATGTGTGGATTTTATAATATATAATAGTCTATGTTGTAACAGCATGTATTTATTCTATTACATATCTCATGACTTTCACTCTGGAAACATTTTATTTTTATTTTGCATTTGTTTTCCTTACACTTTCCTGCACTTTACTGTAAGTCACAAAGAACAAATATTATCATATATATATATACATATGTCACCTTCTTTACCCTATCAACATGCTTCTAAAATTTTATTTTATCCAACAGTTACATGAATGGCTTAATAAATCTTAGGTTGCTGGGCCCCACCTCCAGAGTTTCTCATTCAGTAGGTATGGGACAAAGGGACTGTGGAGTTTACATTTCTGAAAATTTCCCAGTCATCTCAGTGACCACACACTGAGAATGACTGTCTGTCAATACCTGACAATTAGTAAGGTCAAAATTATACTCCTAATAAATGCATAGAGAAATGATAATCCCGGTAAAACTTGTTCTTTGGATCTAGGCTCAGAAACCAAGGTCAGTGTGTGTTATTGAGTAGAGAACCTTTGAACATTATTTGAAGGAGCTTGAATAGAACAAAGAAGGGAAATTGGTTAAGGAGTGAAGCAGTCATTGATAATAATACTTTCATATTATCTGTTAATTTTATTAACACCTTGAATTTGTGCTGCACCTTTTTACCAGTGAATCAGTAAATAATTTTTGGAGCACCTGTTCTGAGAAACAACTAGTATTATACCCACTTCAGGGTATGGCTAATTTTCTACTAGTCAGACAGCTTTTGTATTGTTTTTCTTGCATGTTAACCTGCTTGCATCTTCTAACATTGAGTCCTCTGGTTATACACTACTGCAAATAAGAATGATCATACTTTTTAAATCTTGATGATTAATGCAGTGGCTGTAATTTATAAGAAATTTAGGATTTTTTTAACAGTCTCTGATTTGTGCATTTACCTAGAGCATTAAACAGAAAAAAAGAATTCATATGCTGGGGGCAGTGGTCACTGTAGAAACAGCAGGTGAAAAAATAAAACAGAAATCGGTAAAAGAAATTGCTTCTGGAGAGTGAGGCTAAGGTGGGGAGAGATGGAAAAACATTAGAAGACATTTTAAATGTTAGTTTTGTAAACATGTGCATGCATTGTTTTGATTATACAAATACAAAAGTAGATACACCCAACACTTTGAACATATATAAATATTTATGCCAATTTTCATCTACTTTGGAGGTTCCATGATCACTTCCTTTGTGGAAAAACTGGTATTTTTCTTTACCACCTATTTACCATTTAATCATATTACTTGTCATTTTATTTTCATTGGTGTAAATTTTTAAGATTTTTATCTTGCAAACATTTTTGGAAATATTTATTAATGTCAAAAGAATGGATACTTGTATGGGTACAACTGAATCACTTTGCTGTACACCTGTAACTAGCACATCACTGTTAATCAACTATACTCCACTATAAAATAAGATTATTTTTAAAAATTCTGAACAATAGGACAATGAAAACCCATTTACCTTTAACCTAGATTCATGAATTACAAACTTTCAACAAATTTAATTTTCTTCCCCCTCTATTCACATATAATTTGCATGCACACATGTGCATGCATGTATTTAGTGTTATATTTTAAGTTGCAGATATTACATTTTACCTTTTATACTTCCACGTGTTCCTTTTAAGAATAACTTCCTACATAACCACAGTAACATCATCACACCACTAACATTTCAACTAAATTCTGTTCTCACCAAATATAAATTCCACATTCGCATTTCCTCATTTACTCTGAAAGTGAATTTCATTGTCTTTTTTAAAAATTCAGTATTCAATAAAGGATTATATGTTGTATTTGATGATTGTCTCTAATCTCTTTAAATCTAGAACATTCCTTATGCTTCTCATTATGTGACTCTTTTGAAGTTTCAAAGCCCATTATTCTGTGTAATCAGTCATATTCTGAATTTGTCAGATTATTTACCCAAGGTTAGTTTCATATTAAACATTTTTTTGGCAAGAAAATTATGTAGAGTTTTCTTTTTGATGTAGAGTACACTTTTTGCATTGTGTCAGGAGACATGATTTCAGATTGTCCCAAAATTGGTGATGCTAAATTTGATAAATTGGTTAAGCTGGTAAACACCAGATATCTCCATTTTAAAGGTATACTGTCCCTTCATAAGCACAATTTGTAAGCAGTTTATGGGGTGATATTTTTTAGATAACATAATTGTCTTGTTCTCTACCTATTTTAAACAAGTGATTTTGCATGCATGAAGATTCTTGCCTAAGTATTACTTTAATGGTTACAAAATGATGGTTTTTCTTATTACAGCATATTTTCCTTTTAGGTATGACCTCATTAGTGTTTGTGTACCTGCTTGCTTTATGGCCAAACAAGGAGCTTGAAGCTGGTACTATATTTTTCCTGTCCCATACTCAAAATGACCTACTTTTGTACTGGCTCAGTAACTTTTAGAAGGAAATGATACTTAGAACAAACATCTGTGTTATGTGAAAATTCTAATGTTTCATTGGGTAGAATTAGAAAAAAATATGTATTTTTATACTTATAAATATTTGAGTTCATTTTGGCATTTCTAATTCAGATTTACATTTCTTCACTTTTTAATTTTTCTTACAGAGGAAACCTTGGTTCCTATGAATATTAATATATTTACCAACCTATTTCATATTACAATGTTCATAAAATAATTACAGAATTACAATACCAGTATCACTTTTACAAATAAACCAACTAATTGAAGTTTAAGATTTCTTCATAGTTATGTTTGTCCTTAGAGTACATCCCACTAAGGATATGAAATCATTATGCCATTTTAAAAAATTAGTTGAGAGGAAGTTTTCACCTCAGAGATGTAGAGAAGGCAAGCAAAAGCATTGCTGTCACCCTTTAAAATAAGAAAAAAGCTGGACAAAGTGCAAATAATTCCGCTTCTGGAATCCATCAGAAAAGTAAGGTTGAAGGGTAAACAACTAACATGAAATCTGGGAAGAGACAGGAACCTGCAGGGAGATACGGGACCTGAGAATTTGCTTGCTTGGGCAGATGCTGCCAGATATGCAAGCTAATAAGGAGATTAACCTAGAATTTGTTTTTTAAACACCTTTATTGGAGTATAAGTGCTTTACAATGGTGTGTTAGTCCCTGATTTATAACAAAGTGAATCACCTATACATATACATGTATCCCCATATATCCTCCCGCTTGCGTCTCCCTCACACCCTCTGTATCCCACCCCTCTAGGTGGACATAAAACACTGAGTTGATCTCTCTGTGCTATGAGGCTGCTTCCCACTAGCTATCTATTTTACATTTGGTAGTGTATATTTGTGTATGTCACTCACTCACTTTGTCCCAGCTTACACTTCCCCCTCCCCATGTCCTCAAGTCCATTCTCTACGTCTGCATCTTTATTCCTGTCCTGCCCCTAGGTTCTTCAAAACCATTTTTTTTTAGGTTCCATATATATGTTAGCATACGGTATTTGTTTTTCTCTTTCTGACTTATTTCACTCCATATGACACTCTCTAGGTCCATCCACCTCACTACAAATAACTCAATTTCATTCCTTTTTATGGCTGAGTAATATTCCATTGTATATATGTGCCACATCTTCTTTATCCATTCATCTGTTGATGGACACTTAGGTTGCTCCCATGTCCTGGCTATTGTAAATAGAGCTGCAATGAACATTGTGTACATGACTCTTTGAATTATGGTTTTCTAATGGTTTATGCCCAGTAGTGGGATTGCTGGGTCATATGGAAGTTCTATTTATAGTTTTTTAACGTTTTTTTTTTTTACAGCCACTATGGAGAACCTCCATACTGTTCTCCATAGTGGCTGTATCAATTTACATTCCCACCAACAGTGCAAGAGGGTTCCCTTTTCTCCACACCCTCTCCAGCATTTATTGTTTGTAGATTTTTTGATGATGGCCATTCTGACTGGTGTGAGGTGATACCTCAGTGTAGCTTTAGCATTTCTCTAATGATTAGTGATGTTGAGCTTTCTTTCATATGTTTGTTGGCAATCTGTATATCTTCTCTGGAGAAATGTCTGTTTAGATCTTCTGACCATTTGGGATTGGGTTGTTTGTTTTTTGTGATATAGAGCTGCATGAGGTGCCTCTATATTTTGAAGATTAATTTTTTCTCAGTTATTTATTTTGCACACATTTTCTCCCATTCTGACTGCTGTCTTTTCATCTTGTTTGTGGTTTGCTGTGCAAATCTTTTAAGTTTCGTTAGGTCCCATTTGTTTATTTGTGCTTTTATTTCTATTTCTCTAGGAGGTGGATCAAAAAGGATCTTGCAGTGATTTATGTCACAGAATGTTCTGCCTATGTTTTCCTCTAAGAGTTTTATAGTGTCTGGACTTACATTGAGGTCTTTAATCCATTTTGAGTTTATTTTTGTGTATGGTGTTAGGGAATGTCTTCCTTTCATTATTTTACATGTAGCTTCCTGTTTTCCCAGCACCACTTATTAAAGAGGCTGTCATTTCTCCATTGTATATTGTTGCCTCCTTTATCAAAGATAAGGTGACCATATGTGTGTGGATTTATCTCTGAGCTTTCTATGCTGTTCCATTGATCTATATTTCTGTTTTTGTGCCAGTACCATACTGTCTTGATTACTGTAGCTTTGTAGTATAGTCTGAAGTCAGGGAGCCTAATATCTCTAGCTACGTTTTTCTTTCTCAAGATTGCTTTGGCTATTCAGGGTCTTTTTTGTTTCCATAAAAATTGTGAAATTTTTTGTTCTAGTTCTGTGAAAAATGTCATTGGTAGTTTGATAGAGATTGCATGGAATCTGTAGATTGCTTTGGGTGGTATAGTCATTTTCACAATGATGATTCTTCCAATGCCAGAACATGGTATATCTTTCCATTTGTTTGTATCATCTTTAATTTCTTTCATCACTGTCTTATAATTTTCTGCATACAGGTCTTTGATCTCCTTAGGTAGGTTTATTCCTAGGTATTATATTCTTTTAGTTGCAGGGGTAAATGGAAGTGTTTCCTAAATTTCACTTTCAGATTTTTCATTATTAGTGTGTAAGAATGCAAGAGATTTCTGTGCATTAATTTTGCATCCTGCTACTTTACCAAATTCATTGATTAGCTTTTGTAGTTTTCTGGTAGCATCTATGGGATTCTCTATGTATAATATCTTGTCATCTGCAAACAATGACAGTGTTACTTCTTCCTTTCCAGTTTGGAATCCATTTATTTCTTTCTCTACTCTGATTGCTGTGGCTAAAACTTCCAAGTCTATCTTCAATAATGGCAGTGAGAGTGGGCAACCTAGCCTTTTCCTGATCTTAGAGGAAACAGTTTCAGTTTTTCACCATTGAGAACGATGTTGGCTGTGGGTTTCTCATATATGGAATTTATTATGTTGAGGTAAGTTCCCTCTATGCCTACTTTCTGGAGGGTTTTTATCATAAATCGGTGTTGAATTTTGTCAAAAGCATTTTCTGCAGCTACTGAGATGATCATATCGTTTTTCTCCTTCAATTTTATAACATAGTTTCTCACATTGATTGATTTGCATATGTTGAATAATACTTGCATTCCTGGGATAAACCCCACTTGATCATGGTGTATGATCGTTTTATGTGCTGTTGGATTCTGTTTGCTAGTATTTTTTTGAGGATTTTTGCCTCTATGTTCATCAGGGATATTGACCTGTAGTTTTCTTTTTGTGACATCATTGTCTGGTTTTTGTATCAGGGTGATGGTGGCTTCATAGAATGACTTTGGGAGTGTTCCTCCCTCTCCTATATTTTGGAAGAGTTTGAGAAGGATAGGTGTTAGCTCTTCTCTAAATGTTTGATAGAATTCACCTGTGAAGCCATCTTGTCCTGGGCTTTTGTTTGTTGGAAGATTTTTAATCACAGTCTCAATTTCAGTGCTTGTGCTTGTTCTGTTTATATTTTCTATTTCTTCCTGGTTCAGTCTCGGCAGTTTGTTATTTTCTAAGAATTTTCTCATTTCTTCCAGGTTGTCGTTTTTATTGGCATATAGTTGCTTGTAGTAATCTCTCATGATCCTTTGTATTTCTGCAATGTCAGTTGTTACTTCTGCTTTTTCATTTCTAGTTCTGTGCATTTGAGTCTTCTCCCTTTTTTCTTGATAAATCTGGTTAATGGTTTATCAATTTTGTTTATCTTCTCAAAGAACCACCTCTTAGTTTTTTTGATCATTGCTGTTGTTTCCTTCATTTCTTTTTCATTTATTTCTCATGTAATCTTTATGATTTCTTTCCTTCTGCTAACTTTGGGGGTGTTGTTTTTGTTCTTTTTTCTCTAATTGCTTTAGGTGTAAGGCTGGGTTGTTTATTTGAGATGTTTCCTGTTTCTTGAGCTAGGATTGTATTGCAATAAAGTTCTCTCTTAGAACTGCTTTTGCTGCATCCCATAGGTTTTGGATCATCATGTTTTCATTGTCATTTGTTTCTAGGTATTTTTTTGATTTCCTCTTTGATTTCTTCAGTAACCTCTTGGTTATTTAGTAGCATATTATTTAGCCTCCATGTGTTTGCATTTTTTACAGATTTTTTCCTGTAATTGATATCTAATCTCATAGCATTGTATTCAGAAAACAAACTTGATGATTTCAGTTTTCTTAAGTTAATCAAGGCTTGATTTGTAACCCAAGGTATGGTTTATCCTGGAGAATGTTCCATGAGCACTTGAAAAGAAAGTGTATTCTGTTGTTTTTGGACAGAATGTCCTATAAATATCAATTAAGTCCATCTTGTTTCATGTGTCACTTAAAGCTTGTGTTTCCTTATTTATTTTCATTTTGGATGATCTGTCCATTGGTGAAAGTAGGATGTTAAAGTCGCCTACTATGATTGTGTTACTGTTGATTTCCCCTCTTATGGCTGTTAGCTTTTGCCTTATGTATTGTGGTACTCCTATGGTAGGTGCATAAATATTTACAATTGTTATATCTTCTTCTTGGATTGATCCCTTGATCATTATGTAGTGTCCTTCTTTGTCTCTTGTAATAGTCTTTATTTTAAAGTCTATTTTGTCTGATATGAGAATTGTTACTCCAGCTTTCTTTTGATTTCCATGTTTATGGTATATCTTTTTCCATCCTCTCACTTTCAGTCTGTATGTGTCCCTAAGTCTGAAGTGGGTCTCTTGTTGACAGCATATATACAGGTCTTGTTTTTGTAACCATTCAGCCAGTCTATGTCTTTTGGTTGGAGGATTTAATCCATTAACATTTAATGTAGTTATCCATATATATGGTCTTATTCTCATTTTCTTAACTGTTTTGAGTTTGTTATTGTAGTCCTTTCCTTCTCTTGTGTCTCCTGCCTAGAAAAGTTCCTTTAGCATTTGTTGTAAAGCTGGTTTGGTAGTTCTGTACTCTCTTAGCTTTTGCTTGTCTGTAAAGTTTTTAATTTTTCTGTTGAATCTGAATGAGATGCTTGCTGGGTAGAGTACCATTGCTTGTATGTTTTCCTCTTTCATCACTTTAAATATGTCCTGCCACTCCCTTCTGGCTTGCAGAGTTTCTGCTGAAAGATCAGCTGTTAACATCATGGGGATTCCCTTTTACGTTTTTTGTTGTTTTTTCCTTGTTGCTTTTAATATTTTTCTTTGTATTTAATTTTTGATAGTTTGATTAATATGTGTCTTGGCATGTTTCTCCTTGGATTTATCCTGTATAGGACTCTCTGCACTTCCTGGACTTGATTAATTATTTCTTTTCCCATATTAGAGAAGTTTTCAACTATAATCTCTTCAAATATTTTCTCAGTCCCTTTCTTTTTCTGTTCCTCTTCTGGGTCCCCTATAATTCCAATGTTGGTGTGTTTGATGTTGTCTGAGAAGTCTCTGAGACTGTCTTCAATTCTTTTCATTCTTTTTTCTTTATTCTGCTCTGCAGTAGTTATTTCCACTCTTTTATCTTCCAGGTCACTTATCCATTCTTCTGCCTCTGTTATTCAGCTATTGATTGCTTCTAGAGAATTTTTAATTTCATTTATTTTGTTGTTCATCATTGTTTGTTTGCTCTTTAGTTCTTCTAGTTCCTTGTTAAACATTTCTTGTATTTTCACCATTCTATTTCCAAGATTTTGGGTCATCTTTAATATCATTGCTCTGAATTCTTTATCAGGTACACTGCTTATTTCTTCTTCATTTGTTTGGTCTGGTGGTTTTTTTACCTTGCTCCTTCATCTGCTTTGTATTTCTCTGTCTTCTCATTTTGGTTAACTTAATGTGTTTGAGGTCTCCTTTCACAGGCTTCATGTTTGCCATTCCTGTTGTTTTTGGTGTCTGCCCCCAGTGGGTAAGGTGTGTTCAGTGGGTTGTGTAGGCTTCCTGGTGGAGGGGACTGATGCCTGTGTTCTGGTGGATGAGGCTGTATCTTGGCTTTCTGGTGGGCAGAACCACGTTCAGTGGTGTGTTTTGTGGTGTCTGTGAACTTATTATGATTTTAGGTGGCCTCTCTGCTAATGGGTAGGGTTGTGTTTCTCTCTTGCTAGCTGTTTGGCATAAGATGTCCAGCAATGTAGCTTGCTGGTTGTCAAGTGGAATTGGGTCTTAGCATTGAGATGGAGATCTCTGAGAGAGCTTTCACCAGTTCATATTACATGCGTCCAGGAGGTCACTGGCGGATCAATGTCCTGAACTTGGCTCTCCCTCCTGGAGCACCAAGACTCTGAGACTCTGTCAGCCACCCACCTCAGAAGAAAAGGGAGGAAAAACTAAAAAGAAAGAAAGAAATATAATAAATTATTAAAATAAAAATATTATTAAAAATCAAAAAATACAAAAGGAGTAAAAAAAAAAAAAAAAAGAGAGCAACCAAACCAAAAGACAAATCCACCAATAATAACAAGCGCTGAAAACTATACCAAAAATAAAAAGCAGATAGATTGAACCCTAGGACAAATGGTAAAAGCAAATCTATACAGACAAAATCATACAAAGAAGCATACACATACACACTCACAGAAGGAGAAAAATGAAATAATATATATATATTTAAAAAAAGGAAGAGAGCAACCAAATCAATAAACACATCTACCAATGATAATAAGCTCTAAATACTAAACTAAGATAAACATAAAACAGAAACAAATTAGACTCAGAAAGCAAACCCCAAGTCTACAGTTGATCCCCAAAGTCCACCACCTCAATTTTGGGATGTTGCGTTGTCTACTCAGGTATTCCACAGATGCAGGTACATCAAGTTGATTGTGGAGATCTAATCTGCTGCTCCTGAGGCTGCTGGGAGAGATTTCCCTTTCCCTTCTTTGTTCGCACAACTCCTGGGGTCCAGCTTTGTATTTGGCCCCACCTCTGCGTGTAGGTCACCTGAAGGCGTCTTTTCCCCTCCCAGTCAGGACTGAATTAAAATAGCAGCTGATTATGGGGCTCTGGCTCACTCAGGCCGTGGGGAGAGAAGGGTACAGAATGCAGGGCGAGCCTGCAGCAGCAGAGGCCAGCATGATGTTGTAATAGCCTGAGGCGTGCCGTGTGTTCTCCCAGGGAACCTGTCCCTGGATCACGGGACCCTGGCAGTGGTGGGCTGCAGACTTCCGGGTGGAAGCGGTTGTGTGGATAGTGACCTGTCCTTGCACACAGGCTTCCTAGTGGCTTCAGCAGCAATCTTAACATCTCATGCCCATCTCTGGTGTCTGCACTGATAGCCACAGCTCGCATCCATCTCTGGAGCTCATTTAGGTGGTGCTCTGCATCTCCTCTCCTCATGCACCCTGAAACAATGGTCTCTTGCCTCTTAGGCAGTTCCAGACATTTTCCTGGACTCCCTCCTGGCTAGCTCTGGTGCACTAACCCCTTCAGGCTGTGTTCACGCAGCCCCCCCAGTCTTCTCCCTGGGATCTGACCTCCAAAGCCGGAGCCTCAGGTCCCAACCCCCACCCATCCCGGTGGCTGAGCAGGCAAGACTGTCAGGCTGGTGAGAACTTGTTGGCATCAATCCTCTGTGTGGGAATCTCTCCACTTTGCTCGCTGTTCCCCTGTTGCTGCATTCTCTATGGCTCCAAAATTTCCCTCCCACTCACCCCCCATCTCTGCCAGTGAAGGGGCTTCCTAGTGTGTGGAACTTTTCTTCCTTCACAGCACCCTCCCAGAGGTGCAGGCCCCGTCCCTATTCTTTGTCTCTCTTTTTTCTTTTTTATTTTGCCCTACCGAGGTACGTGGGGAATTTCTCACCTTTGGGGAACTCTTAGATCTTCTTCCAGCGTTCAGCAGGTGTTCTCTAGAAGCTGTTCCACATGTAGATGTATTTTTTATGTATTTGTGCGGAGGAAGGTGATCTCCATGTCTTACTCCTCTGCCATCTTGAAGCTATCCCCCTAGAAATTTTTAATAAATTGCTAAAGCCCAATTGTTGGCTCACATGGAGACCTTGGATAAAGAGGAATTTGATCCTCTCATAGGCTTTCTCTTAAAGGGAAAATTGGTAAGAATTTTGAGAAAGATTCTCTCACCATGATGGCTGGGAGTGGATTTCAGCCCAGATCAATCTTGTTTCTATCTGTGAACCAAAAACCTTACTCTGCAGAGGAAGGCTAAAATAAAAATAGTAGCTTGGGGATCCAGAGGAAACACATTGCCATTAAGGTATGGTGAATAGGGAAAGAAAAATAAGAAAACTCTACCCACAAGGCAATGCAGGAATATATGCTATGACCAGCATCCCAACTGAGGGTGGGGTAAGAGTGTGCTCAAATGCCGCAAGCCCAAAGTTTCACAGTGCCTGCCTTAATTTAAGACTTTGTAAAAATACCACAGAATGCTTCTCTGTGCCACACCACCACATTGGCAAGAAATAAAGGAAATAACAAGAAAAAGTTACTGTGAATGCAGCTTTGGGAAAAGCAACAGTTCAATTCTATTTGAGAAGCAATATAAAAGAAAAATCCAAAGCAAAGCAACGATGCTCAAAGACAAGAAGGAAGAAAACTTTGATACAAATTCTCTGACAAATTAGTCCACAAACTAACACAAGGTATCATGAGCACAGATAACACAAATAAATCACAAGCAGCATATGAAGCCTGGAGTGCACTTAGGATAATGTGATCAATCTCAAATTTTACACTCAGCTGAACTACTGATTATACTGAATATTAATATAAATTTCCATACTAAAGCCTTGGGAGAAAGAAAGGCTAGCTTAACTTCAATCATAATGGTATCTAATGTTCTCTACCACATGTCCAGCTTTTAATAATTAAAAAAAATTAAACCTAGAGGAAAAAACTACAGGATAAAACAGAGTATGAAGAAATAACACCATCATTGGAACAAAATTAAGACATAAATTTGTAAGAGGGATAGATATTATAAGAAAGAATTTTTTAAAAATCTGTAATGTGATAGTCTTTTGACAGAATCATCAATAGATTCAATACAGCTAAGAAAAGAGTTATTGAAATTAAGGGATAGGTCAATAGAAATTACTCAATGCAAAAAGTAAAGATAACATAGGTGAAAAGCAGTACACAAGAGCTATATAAACCATCCTAAAATCCATGTAGTTGGAATCCCCAAAGAAGAAAAGAAAATGGAACAGAAGAAATATTAAAGAAACTAACCCCAAATGTTTCCAAAATTAATGTAGATTCTAAACCAAAAATTCAAAAAGTTAATAGAACACTACGAAAAATAAACATAATATTTTTTGCATAGACATATTCAGACTACTAGAAAATGAAGAAAAATTCTTGAAATATAATGGAGTTGGATTCATTATTTACAATGGGATGGAATAAGAATTACAAGTAACTTATAGTCATAACTTATGTAAGAAGAAATTTTTTAAAAAATTAAGTACTGAAGGAAAAAACACTGTCAATCCAGAATCATATATCCAAAGAAGGTAGTCTTAAAAAATTAAGGAAAAATAAAGATTTTCTAAGACAAATAAAGAAAAAAAAATCTTAGGAAATCCACTAACAGTAGGCTACTCTACAAAGAAGGCTTAAGGAAGTTGTACAGGGAGAAGGAATATAATATAGATCAGAAACTTGGATTCATACAGTGAATGACATGAAATGAACATATTGATAAGTAGGTCAATTCTTCAAGAATATATGACAATACTAAATTGTTGTACATACCTAACAATAAAGCTTCATATATGATTCCTATAATAGATCTGAAAAGTGATATAGACATATGCACAGTATAGTTGGAGGTTGCTATACTCTTCTCTCTGTAACAATCTTCTTAAATGTACAAAAAACATGGATCCATATAGTTGATACTGTGAGCCATGAAACAAATCGTAGCAAATCTGAAAGGAATTAAATGATATGAATTAATTTTTAGTTCATAACAGAATTAAAATAGAAATCATAGCAGAAACATATCTGGAAAATCCCCAAATAGTTGGAAATTAAGTGACACACTTTAAAATAACTCATAAGTCAAAGAGAATCTCTCAAGGGAAATAAAATTTAGTTTGAACTTAATGAAATGAAAATATATCATGTCAAACTATTTGAACTTCAGGTAAAGCAGTGCTTAGAGGAAAACTGCATGCACTAAATTACTATAGTAGAAAAAAACCACAATTTAAAGTAAATAACCTAGGCATTTACCTTAAGAAATAGGAGAAAGAAAAGCAAATTAAATTCAGAGCAAGTAGACAATAAAAACAAGAGCAAAAATACATGAAATTCAAAACAAAACAATAAATAAAATGTTTGAAAGAATCAATACAATGTATGAACTTCTACCAAGGTTGACCAGGAAAAAAGATAAAGACACAAATTTCAAATATCAAGAAGAAAAGATATCAATACTAACCATACAGATATTCAAAGGTAAGAATTAAATACTACACACAATTCTATGTCCATAAGTTCAATAAATTCAATGAAATGGAAGAAATCCTTAAAATACACAAGTTAGAAACTCAAGAAGAAATAGGTAAATTGAATTATCTATAATTATTTTTAAAATTTGAACTTGTAGTTTAAACCATGCTCAAATACATGCTTCCACCTATCAGTTTCACTATACTTGTAAGAAAAAATATTAACAATCCATAAAATATTTGAAAAGAATGCAAAGATTTTTTAAAATTGAGAAATGTACCATAATTATGAGATAGAAGATACAATATTGTTAAAATGTCAATTATCTCCAATTTGATCTAGAGGAGTAGTAGACTACTATTCAAATTCCTACAATTTTTTGTGTGTACTTTAACAATCAATTTTAAAGTATACATGGGAAGGCAAAGAAACTAAAATAGTCAGATAATTCTAAAAGGAAAACAAGTATTCGGGACCCACACTATCCTTCCATAGGTATTAATATGAAGCTACCATAATAAAGATTATGGCTTTGGTGAAAGGATAGACCCATAGATTAAGTAGAACAGAATAAGGAGCCCAGAATTTGACCCACAAAAATAGTGAACAGATTTATGATAAAGGTGCCAAGACAATTTAACAGAGGAAATGTACTATTTTCAGCAACTGTTACTAGAATAATTGGACATCTATATGCAATAAGTGAGTAAATATAAATAAAGCAAACATCTTTGGCTTATATTTCACATATTATACAAAACTTCACTCATAATTGATCATAGACATAAATGCAAAGCATTCAGCTATAGAAACCCTAAAGAAATTATGAGAGCAAATCTGATGACCTTGAATTTGACAATAAGTTATTACAACAAAAGCATTATCCATAAGAGAAAAAAATGACAAGCTGGATGTATCAAATTTAGGAGATTTTACTCTTTAAAAGAAATTGTTACAGTTGAAAAGAAAAGCCAAGACTGGGAGAAAACATTTGCAAGTTATATCTTAAAAAAGACATATCTAGAATATTGTCTTAAAAACCTAAATCCCAACAATAAAAAAGTAAACAACTCACTAAAAATTGGACAAACACTTCACCAACAATTAAATTTGTGTGGAAGATAACTATGTTAATTGATTCTCAGCACCATTTATCATTAGGGAAATGTAAATTTAAATTCCAAGTAAATGTCATAGACACCAACTAAAGCAGCAAAAGCAAAAGAAAACAAAAGATACAACAACATAAAACATTCACAACATCAAATGCTGGTGAGGATGCAGAGCAACATAAACTCTTACTCATTTCTGGTTCCAGTGGAAAATGTCACTGTCATTTTAGAAAATAATTTGACAATTACTTATAAAGTTATATTTACACTTACCATAGGACCAGCAATACCACCTCTAAATTGTTTTTTATTTTTATTTTTTAATTAATTAATTAATTTACTTATTTACTTTTGGCTGAGTTGGGTCTTCAGTGCTGCACCCCGTGCTTTCTCTAGCTGTGGCGAGCAGGGGCTACCCTTCGTTGCGGTGTGTGGGCTTCTCATTGAGGTGGCTCCTCTTGTTGCGGAGCATGGGTTCTAGGTGCTTGGGCTTCAGTAGTTGTGGCAAATGGGCTCATTTGTTGTGGCTCATGGGCTCTAGAGTGCAGGCTCAGTAGTTGTGGCATATGGGCTTAGTTGCTCTGCAGCATGTGGGATCTTCCCGGACCAGGGCTCTAACCCATATTCCCTGCCTTGGCAGGTGGACTCTTAACCACTGTGCCACCAGGGAAGTCACCCACCTCTGAATTTTTTTCCAAGTGAACTAAAACGTATGCATACCAAGACCTATCAGAAAGCATTTATAACAGCTTTATTCGTAATGACCAAAAACTGGAAACAACCAAGATGATTTTCAGCAAGTGAACGTATATACAAACTGTGGTACATCCATACAACAAAACACCAGTCAGCAATAAAAAAGAATAGACAAATACATTTTTATTAATCTACACAGTTAGTTAGTTAGTTAAATGCATTTGATGAGTGAAAGAGCAAGCTCCAAAGCCTTGCTGTTCGTGCTGTGGAGTATGTGAGTCATTTAGAGAAATATAAATTGAGCAGTGTTGTGATAGGTATTGTGTGATCCCCTTTATCTGGTATTCTGGAAAGGTACAACCATAACCAACAGAAACAAAGATCAGTTGTCACCAAGGGTCAGGGAAATGGAAAGAGATTTCAACAGAGATCACAGAAGGAGATTTTTGTGTGATTGAATGAACCATTTTTATGTTACCAAGGTGGTAGGCAAATGACTCTATACATTTTTAAAACCAAGAAAAGGGTGAACTTTATGCAAATTTTAAGAAATCAACCAGGGTGTTGTGGAATCCCAGGATGAAATGTGAACTGTGACAAGTGAATCTGCTCTTTGTACATGCATGGCACATCCACATGTGCCATGGGGAGGTAAGTAAAAAGGAGCTGGTTTGGTAACTTTGGAAAAGAGTGTTTTGACTGTGTTCTATAAGACAGACAATAAAAACAACTGTACATAAACCCTCTGCTTAATAGATAACTTTGTTTCTCACAGGGATATGGGTTAGAAGTTTTGAAAATGCTTTGCATGTATACCAGAAATGATCAAATCAGCAAATAAATTATGGAAAAAGAGAGCCAGGTATCCTATTACATAAAAGTTATAAATAAACAAGGGGGGAGGAGGCTAGAACAAATACTGTGGTACTGGATTAGAATCAGAAATCAGCATGCACTCCAGTTTATTTTGTTCTACATACATATAGAGATATAAATAAAGATCTGTCTACATGGTTTTTTATATACATGTTCTATTTCACATACATATAACAAGTTAAAATTACATGCATGTTATATGTATGTAAATGACCCATGATCTCTCTGCAGAGGTGGTCTAGAAACAGATATAACAAAATAGTAGTGAGCAAAACTTGGGGCACAGATTTGGTTTCTAAACACTATTCACCAGTAAAAGGAACTGAACTATTTAGAGAAATGGCTAATTAGCAAATGAGCAAGGAAAATATGAGTCTGGCACATCTAGTTCTAGAATGTAGGAAAGAAAAAAAAAGAGACATGTGAGACAGCTCATAGTGGTTGAAATTGGAACAGTCTGAGTAGCAATATAAATAATAATTGAATTATAATCAAAATAACAAAACAAGTATCAGGGAGTTGATGCTGATATAAATAAATAGTAGCATAAGTAAATAAATGAATGGGGAGAAGGGATGCATTGCCTGGAGAAAAAGTCCCAGTTATAAATGGAGAATGAGTGAGGGATACAGAAAATCACTGTAATTACTGCTGCAGGCAAAATGCACTGATGAATGTTATAAAAAGTGTGGGAAACTTTATGATGAAGAAAAAGGCTATTTGAATAGAATCCAAATATCCCTTAAAATTATCTATTAATTGATGTGTTGATTTTAATGTATGTCCACTAATTGTTTGGTAACCATCCCTCTAAAAATGAAGTTTAATTCACTCCTCTTGGGTGTGGACTGTATCTCACTTGTAACAAATAGCTTCTGGAAAGAGAAAAATATTTTTTTTTTCAGTAGAGAAACTTGGCAGGTACCACATTAACCAAGTGTTCAATATCAATATCACCATAATTAACTCATACTGAGATCATATACCCCCTGTTTGATACAGCAAGGAGGGCACTTGACGTTTGTGAGTTCTTCCCCAAAATCCATAGTCTCAGTTGAATCATGACAAAACCTTAAACAAACCCAAATTGAAGGATATTGTAAAAAATAGCTGACCAGTACCTTTCAAAACTGACAAGGTCATGAAAAACAGGGGAAGACCAAAAAAACGTCACACATTAACCTTGAATACAGAGTCATGAAGGCAAACTGCAATGGGTATCATGGATTGGATTCTATGAAAAAGGGCATAAATAGAAAAACCTGTGAAATTTGAATAAAACTGTTGATAGTATTCTGACAATATTATTTTCACAGTTTTTGTAAATATATGATTATTATATGAGAAAACACTAGGGGAAGTGGGGGAAAAGAAATACTATTTTGTAACTTCTCTGTAAATCTAAAATGATTTCAAAATTAAATACTTAAAAAATCAGCAAAAATTGTGTTAGGTTAATTTTTCTTTTCTGTAGTTTTATTATCTGTTTTACACACGTAGGTCTCTTATTTTCCAATTTCATCTTCATAATTTAATTTTTATTTTTGAAATTGTAAATAATTTATATGCTTCAAAACGCAAAACTATAAAAACTAATATGTAAATCGTATGTCTAGTTCTCTCTCTTTTACCCTGTTCCCACCTATCCCCTCAATGTAATGATTTTTATTAATTTCTGGTTGATCCTTCAAGTATTACTTTTTTTCTTTACTGTTTTGTTTAGTTTTCTGGTATTCTGGCATTTAGAAAAATTTAATTTTATAGTTTCATGTTTAATTTTCTATGACAACCTTTTACCAATATAAAACAGTTAAAGTTTCCCTTGGCCTTTGATTGGAAAAGTCATCTTTGTTAGATTTCTTAGGACGGGTTAATAAATATAATATTCTATAAATAGTTGCATGTTTAAAATTGTTATTGTACAACTTGGATGATTTAAATCAATTCATCTGGATATGACATGTATTTTTAATTAACTTCATTTCTTACTCATCTTTTCTCCCTGTTTTTTATTGTCCCTGCTACAAGCATATCACAACATGGCACAATGCAGAACCGTCAGTTTCTCCTTGAACATCATTGAACTAAGTGCCTTTATTTTATTTTCATTGTACTGAATCATGTCCTGCAGAATGCATCTCTTATGTTGTTACATACAAGCTGTTCATTATGTAAGGGTTATTATGGATGACCAAGATGAGGGTGGGCATTGGACCAGGTGTCTACCATTACACCTCGTGTATTTCAGTTTTTCTTTTTCCTGCTTCCTTCCTCCCATTTCTCCACATTCTTATTTTTAAAAAATATATATTCCTTTTGTTTCAGCCTCACTTTTTCTTCCCAAACTCCAGAATTAGAAGTTTATCTCACTGTAGTTCTTTGTAACTTGTAATGCTCAAAATACATTCCTGTTTAATTAAACAATATTAGCTGTCCTGTAAATGTTTATTATAGAAATCAAGCAAATGTACAATGACTCAATCAATCAATGGATTACTTAATTTAAAAAGTGTACAACAGGGCTTCCCTGGTGGCGCAGTGGTTGAGAGTCCGCCTGCCTATGCAGGGGACACGGCTTCGTGCCCCGGTCCGGGAAGGTCCCACATTCCGCAGAGCATGGCTAGGCCCGTGAGCCATGGCCGCTGAGCCTGTGCGTCCGGAGCCTGTGCTCCGCAACGGGAGAGGCCACAGCAGTGAGAGGCCCTCATACTGCCAAAAAAAAAAAAAAAAAAAAGTGTACAACGTTGTAAGTCAAAGATACTTCAATAAAAAAATTTTTAAAAAACATAGTCACGTTAAAAGAAAAAGAAAACAAGTGGTGGTGAAGCCATTCACCTCTGTTTTTCTTTGACACCTGTGTATCCTCCAGAGACCCAATAAAAACCATCTTACATTTTGTTAGAATCTATCAAAAATTTTGTCTAATTCCTTAATTAGTTGATACATATTTATGCATTCAGTCATTGAAAATTTTATTGTGTTTTCTTAATATGTTCTACAACCAGCGGATATGGCAGTGAACAAAAGGAAAAACAACAGCAGCTTAACCTCATAAAGGGAAGCAGCACATGTCAAAAATGAAATCAGGTGAAGTCAACACTGAAAGCAACGCATTTTAGAGATACAAACTATGTATTAGGTTCCCATGCAAAACTCCTATTTTTAAAACAAAGGAGCAGAGGAGAAAGCTCAGGAATGAACAGGGGTCCTGTAGTAAGAGCATGTGTAAGGAAAGTAGATTCCACGTATTACCATACCTCCAGGTGGGTGTGGATTCATGAAGAATCTTCACATGCACTGGTTAGACAATAAAAAATATATAAGAGCCTCTCTCTTCACATTGTCATATATGTTAATTGGTAAGTCAATATACTTTACATGGGCCCATTAAATCTATTATATATATAAAATGTATTTATATTATATACATATTATTTATAACATATATATGTATATAATGCACATACATATAATATTTATGTATATAATGTATACCCATATACTTTTTTATTTTGAAATAATAGCAGTTTTGTAGAAAGTTATAAAACTGTGCAGAGGGGGTCTCCTCTACCCTTCATCCAATTTCCCCCAAGTGTTACATTTTGCATAATTATAGTTCAATATCAAATCCAGGAATTTGACTTCAATGGATTGTAGGTCCAATTTTCTTTTCATTACATGCGTATGTTCATGTAACCACCACCACACTATGTCAAGACACAGAACTATTCCATCACCATAAAAGTTTCCCTCATATTATCTCTTTATTGTCATACACACACTCTTCCCCCAACATCTCATAACTTGGCAAACACTAATCTGTTGCCATCTCTATAATTTTGTTGTTTCGAGAATGTTATATAAATAGAATCACACATTTTGACCATTTTGAGACTGGCTTTTTTCATTCAATACAATGCCCTTGAGATACTTTCAAGTTGGTGGATGCATCAACAGTTCAGTCCACTTTATTTCTAAGTAGAATTCCAGGGTATCACAGGGACTTCCCTGGTGGTCCAGTGCTTAAGAATCCATCTTGCAATGCAAGGGACACTGTTTAATCCCTGGTCAGGGAACTAAGATCCAACATGTCAGGAGGCAGCAAAGCCTGTGTGCCACGACTAGAGAGAAGCCCGTGCCCTACAACGAAGAGTCCGCGTGCCACAACTAAGACCCAATGCAGCCAAAAAATAAATAAATATAAAAAGGCATTAAAAAACAAAAGAATTCCAGGGTATCACAGATGTTTAACCATTCACTTATGGGTTGTTTCTAGCTTTGGCTACTCCAAATAGAAGTGCTATGAACAATCATGTGTAAGTTTTTATGTGGACATAGATTTCATTTCGTTGGGATAACTGCCCAGTAGTATAATTGTTGGTCACATGTTAAGTGTAAGTTTAATATTGTTTTTAAGAAACTGCCAAAGTATTTTCCAGAATGGTACTGCTATTTCACATTCCCACCAGCAATGTATGAGAAAGCCAGTTTCTCTGTATCCTTGCCAGCATTTTGTATATAGTCATTCTTGATAATTTTAGTTGTTCTACAAGGTGTGTGGTGATATCTCATTGTGGTATAAATTTGCCATTCTCTAATGGCTAATGATGTTGAACATCTTTTCCTGTTCTTATTTACCATCTATGAATCCTCTTCAATGAAATGTCTCTTCATTTCTTTTCCCATTTCCTAATTAGATTAGGTTTTTAATTTTGATAAAGTCAGATATCTATTGTTTCATTAATGGATTGTGGTTAATGCCCTAAGTCTAGAATATTTTTTCCTATGTTATGTCTTAAAAGTTTTATGTTTTTACAATTGTACATTTAAATCTATCATCCATTTTGAGTTAATTTTTTTGTGTAAGTTTTGAGGTTCAAGCTTGAGGTATAATTTTTTACTATGAATATCCACTGCTCCAGCACAAATAGTTGAAAAGTCTTTTCACCTTTGTCAAAAATCCGTTGGTTGTATGTGTATGGATCTGTTTCCGAATTCTCTACTCTGCTCAATATATCTGTCTGTCTATCCCATTGTGAATACTACACAGTCTTGACTCCTGAAGCTATGTAATAAATCTTAAATAACCCTGTTATTCCACTTTTTCAGAATAATGGCTATTCTAGTTCCTTTGAATTTCCATAGAAATTTTAGAATAAACTGTCCTATATCCAAAAAATAAACAAACAAAAGAAACTTGCTCAGATTTTGATAGGAATTATATTAAACCTGTATAATAATTTGCAAAGAGTTGACATCTTTACTATGTTGAGTCCTTCAATCCATGGTATGTCTCACCATTTATTCAGGTCAATTTTGAGACAAAAATGTATCTCATCATTTAGATCCTGTTTTGTTTCCTTCATTAGCATTTTATAGTTTTTAGTTTACAAGTTTTGTTAGATTTAAACCTCTGTGATTTTTTTTTTTGAATCGTTGTAAATGGTATTGCCTTTTTATTTTCGGATTCCACAAGTTTATTGCTAGTATATAAAAATGCAATTAACTTTTATGTGTTGATCTTATGTCTTGAGGTCTTGCTGGACTCATTATTAATACCTGAGATTTCTTTTTTTTTTAATGGATTCCTGAGGGATTCTTATGTAGACCAAATTCCCATCTAAGCAGCCACTTATATCAATCTGGCTAGGAAAGGGCAGAGAAGCCTTTTTACTGTTCTGCATGTGGCCTCCACTGATACCATGGAGAAGGTAGCACTGTTCTCACTAAGTGTTAGTAAACATTTGACTCTCCATAAGACATCCTCCAACATCCCTCCAAGCAGGCAGGGAAGAGGCTTCTTGTTACCTATGGGTAATGTGTACAGTTCCCATATGGTATCATGGTATCCACTTAGTCTGAACAGAGGGGTAAGCTTATTAAGACTCCTTGGTGATGAGAGTGCTGGCTCTCTACTATGTCTTCTCTGACATCACCCTGACTATGAGTTTGGGACTCCATGTACAATTTTGTATTTCCACTCAGTTTTGCTGGTGGAGTTGAGAGTGGAATTCCTGTTTTTTGCTTTGTTTTGTTTTGCTTTTTTTTTTTTCCTGTGGTGTTTGGCTGGAGTACAGTGGTTATTTCCAAAAGTTTCTGTCTTGCTAGGCTGCCTTTTTCTTGGTTCTTTAGCAAAGAAAGCAGGCTTTTCTTGTTGTTTATTTTTTATTTATTTTTCTTAAATCTGTGCCCACTGATATTTCCAGGTTGCTGGCTTCACAGTCTGGGATATATGAGAAAAAAAGAAAACCCAGGAAACTACTACCTCGCCATCCCTCCAATACCAATATTCCTAGCCAGGCTGTCTACTTTTCTTCACCATTTAGCATCTTTCTATGTTTGTTTTATATAATAACCAGGATTTTCAGTTGCATTCACCAGGAGAAATAGGAAAAATATGTCTAATGTATCACACTGGAAGTCTGTAATATATTTTTCATCAAACGATTTATAGAGAGAGGCCCACAAAAATATTTGCCTGGATCCCTGAATGACTGAGGTGTGGCCCAGTCCAGAACTGTGCAATATTGCCATACCTAGCAGCCAGATAGGCTGGAAGAATGCATATTTTTAGCAAAGTATAATGCCACCCTAATTAGAACTGGGGTTCTCTTAGTAAGCACAAAGAGAAAATGGGTATTTAATAGGCAACCTGCTGTGTCTGCTACAAACTCCTATTGTTTAACAACTTACTTAAAAATAGCAAGTGCTATAGGAGGCCCCAAAGAACTTCAGTTTGAAATTAAAAAAAATATATATATATACATTTTTTTGAGAAAATACACATATATAAAACAGGTTTATGCCATGTTGTAATGTGAAATAAACCAAACTAAAATGTTGGAAAAGTCTAAGAGATCCAGTGTATGTGTTTGTGCAGCAAGAATGACAGGGATGATCTCAGTCTCAGAGTCCAGGTGACCTAGATGGAGAGATGCATGGTTAACTGTGCAAGGTTAACTGATGTAGAGCCCTTGGGTTTATGAGCCTCAGAAACCCCCCACTTCACTCAAGTGTAGGATAGTCATAAAGGAAGCAGAGACTGTCATTCTGAGCTTAGCAAACTATAGGAAAAATGGAAGGAATTGTAGAAATATTGGAAAAGTGGAAGGCACTTGATAAATATGTTTGGTTTGTATGTAGATCAATGAATCTTTCTGACACCCTAAGGGAGTTCCAGAAATTCACCAAGAATTTTGGAATGGTGATAATAATAAATAAGAAGTTTGACTGACTGATGGATCTTTAGAAGGAACTCTTTAATTAAATGACACTAACCATTAATTAGGTTGCTTTAAAAAATTAGTTAACCTTTATTGAATGACTACTCTATATACATTTTACATCAAAATACTTTGTCAACAAAATTTTCCAATATTATGTTTTCACTATGTTATTAAAATTCTAAATAGACATAATCTAAAAAATGGAAAATATTTTTAAAGATTTACATTGAAAAGCAAATCTCCCTTTTGTTCCTATAACCCAGTAACGCAGTATCTTTCCTCAAGGATAAAAACTGTTTATGTTTTTTTTTACATTATCTTTCCAATAATAATCATACATGTTTGCATGAGTATATTTCATTTTACTCAAAAGGCAGCATAATCAATATACAATCATTTATATCTCTATAGCTTCATAACAATGTATCTTGGAAATTTTTCTTACCCCAGCATCGAGGAGCTCTCATTTTTTTTTAACATTTTCCTTTTTTTTTTCATATTTAAGAAAAACTTTATGTGGATAGTATGAGGTAACATACACAAGGCAATGGCCTTTCTTTTCTACCTTCACATTCAGTGACATGTGTTATATTAAAGTTTTTACAATTATTGTGTTATAATTCAATAATCTGGTTACAATGTGGTTACATAATGTTTTTTCACTAGCATGTTTCCCTACTCGGTTTCTTGAGACTTGATATTGTGTTTTCATTATGGTTCATTTCCCTAGCATGTGATATAATACTGGAATATAATAATGACATCAATTGCCATTTACTGAGCATCATGCACTAGAAACATGGTGAGGTGCTTTGTAAATGCTATCTTATATAACCTGCCAAACAAATCTAACAAAGAGGAAAGTTATTATCCTATTTTTAGAGATGATGAAAACAAGGTTTATGGAGGTCAATCACTCTTTTATAAATGACGAGCATTTATGTTTGTTGTACCTCTTCCCTTCAAAAGTTTAATCCTAAACCCTGATCCTTCTGGAATTTCACTGTTCTTCCTACATCATTTAAAAAACAAATAAATAAAATATTGAAGGGTCAGAATCAGTTTCTGTCAAATCATGAAAACTCCATTTACATGTGTCGTTTTATTTCTCATCTGTATTTTTTAGTAAAGATAATTTTTAAAATAACTATGTGATAAATATCATAGCAGTAAAATTTACTCAGAAAGTTCTAGGGAAACTTTTTCTATAGATTCACATAATATCCAGTTGATCTGAAAGTTAAGTTCGGGACTTCCCTGGCAGTCCAGTGGTAAAAAAAAACCTACCTTCCAATGTAGGGGATGTGGCTTCAATCCCTGGTCAGGGAACTAAGATCCCACATGCTGCAGGACAAATAAGCCCATGCGCCACAACTGCTGAGCCCACATACCTCAACTACTGGGCCCACATGCCTCAACTAGAGAGCCTGTGTGCTGCAAATTACAGAGCCCATGTGCTCTGGAGTCACGTGTCACAACTAGAGAGAGAAAATCCACATGCCACAACAAGAGAGAAGCCATGCCACAGTGAAGAGCCCACACCACAATGAAAGATCCCACCTGCCACAATGAAGATCCCGTGTGCTGCAACTAAGACCTGACACAGCCAAAAATAATACATAAATAAATAAACAAATAAATATTTTACAAAGAAAGAAAGTTAAGTTCAAGAAGAAGCTTTTTAGATTTACATAATTCCAGTTTATCTGGTTCCTAGTAATTCAAAAAAGAGGCTAATTTCCCTCACACAGTACATTTCAATTTAAATCTTATATTTTTTATTAAATTTCCATAAAGTTTGTATATTTAGTTTATTGCATAAATCCAAAGATTTTATGAAATCAAATACGTCATGTAGCACTCTAATTTACAGTTTTTCATTTTGTCGTAACTCTTCTTATCATCACAGGAAAAACTACATGGAATTATGTTCCTTTCAGCCAAGTATGCCCTCTTTAGCCTGTCCTTCCTGCTAAGCAACTGGACAAGTTGTTGCAAAAAATCAACTATCTGAGGACACTTACAAGTAAATTGTAGATAAAAGTCAAAAAACAGAGAACCACCTGGTATGTGGGTGAGGTTCTCATTATTTTTGTTTCTTTTACAGCTTTGCTTTGAGGGAACTCCCCAGTCATGAGGCTATGGAGCAGTAGGCATGCTGTCAGCTAAATCTCCAATTGAAATCCCATCTTTCTAGCCATAGGAATAAAGAAAATGAGACTGCCTGTTCCAAAGAGGGCAGCGGTTATCCATATTTGATTTTTACCTTTCCTTTTGTGCCATTTCCACTGGTGAAACTCAATTAGGGAGTTCCATGACTTGGGTGGTAAATATTTGGCTAAATATATGACTATTTTTTCTTAAGTTCCTTAAATATACAAATAAATATTAAAAATAAAAATTACCACATTTTCAGTAGATTTTTATTGTATATAGATGTAATATATTTGACAACTATAAAATAAAGGAGAGTGGTAATGGTAAACAGTCTTAGATGTTTTTAAGGTGTAAGTTTAATGTGAAGTACTAAAATATTAAACTAAATAGGCTGTAAAAGGCTAGGCACATGTATGTTGTAATCCCTAAAGCAACCACTGAAACAATAAAAAAAAAGTATATCACCAAAAAGCAGTATATAAATTAAAATGAAATGCTAAAATTTATTTATATAATCAAAAATAATAAAGAGGGAACAGAGGGACAAAAAACAGAAAGCAAAAAAAGAAATGAGTAATAAAATGATCTAAAGATTTTGATATAAATCACTGCATTAAAAGTAAATGATCTTTAAATGATCTTTAATATCTTGCTGTGATTTATGTCAAAGAGTGTCCTTCCTATGTTTTCCTCTAAGAGGTTCATAGTGTCCGGTCTTACATTTAGGTCTTTAATCCATTTTTAGTTTATTTTTGTCTATGGTGTTAGGGAGTGTTCTAATTTCAATCTTTTACATGTAGCTGTGCAGTTTTCCCAGCACCACTTATTGAAGAGGCTGACTTTTCTCCACTGTATATCCTTGCCTCTTTATCAAACATAAGGTGACCATATGTGTGTGGGTTTATCTCTGGGCTTTCTATCCTGTTCCATTGATCTACATTTTTGTTTTTGTGCCAGTACCGTACTGCCTTGATTACTGTAGATTTGTACTATAGTCTGAAGTCAGGGAACCTATTCCTACAGCTACGTTTTTCTTTCTCAAGATTGCTTTGGCTAGTCAGGGTATTTTGTGTTTCTATGCAAATTGTGAATTTTTTTGTTCTAGTTCTGTGAAAAATGCCAGTGGTAGTTTGATAGGGATTGCATTGAATCCGTAGATTGCTTTGGGTAGTACAGTCATTTTCATAATGTTGATTCTTCCAATCCAAGAACATGGTATATCTATCCATCTATATCATCTTTAATTTCTTTCATCAGTGTCTTATAGTTTTCTGCATAAAAGTCTTTTGTCTCTTTAGGTAGGTTTATTCCTGGGTATTTTATTCTTTTTTTTTTTGCAATGGTAAATGGGAGTGTTTCCTTGATTTCTCTTTCAGATTTTTCATCATTAGTGTATAGGAATGAAAGAGATGTCGGTCCATTAATTTTGTATCCTACTACTTTACCACATTCATTGATTAGCTCTAGAAGTTTTCTGGTAGCATCTTTAGGATTCTTTATGTATAGTATCATGTTATCTGCAAGCAGTGACAGCTTTACTTCTTCTTTTCCGATTTGGATTCCTTTTATTTCTTTTTCTTCTCTCATTGCTTTGGCTAAAGACCTAAATGTAAGGCAAGACACTATAAAACTCTTAGAGGAAAACATAGACAGAACACTCTATGACATAAATCACAGCAAGATCCTTTTTGACCCACCTCCTAGAGAAATGGAAATAAAAACAAAAATAAACAAATGGGACCTAATGAAACTTAAAACCTTTTGCAGAGCAAAGGAAACCATAAACAAGATGAAAAGACAACCATCAGAATGGGAGAAAATATTTTCAAGTGAAGCAACCAACAAAGGATTAACCTCCAAAATTTCCAAGCAGCTCATGCTACTCAATATCAAATAAACAAACAACACAATCCAAAAATGGGTAGAAGACTTAAATAGACACTTCTCCAAAGAAGATATACAGATTGCTAACAAACACATGAAAGAATGCTCCACATCACTAATCATTAGAGAAATACAAATCAAAACTACAATGAGGTATCACTTCACACCAGTCAGGATGGCCATCACCAAAAAATCTACAAACAATAAATGCTGGAGAGGGTGTGGAAAAAAGGGAACCCTCTTGCCCTGTTGCTGGGAATGTAAATTGACACAGCCACTATGGAGAACAGTATGGAGGTTCCTTAAAAAACTAAATATAGAACTACCATACAACCCAGCAATCCCACTACTGGGCATATACCCTGAGAAAACCATAATTCAAAAAGACTCATGCACCACAATGTTCATTGCAGCTCTATTTAAAATAGCCAGGACATGGAAGCAACCTAAGTGTCCATCAACAGATGAAAAGATAAAGAAGATGTGGCACCTATATATAATGGAATATTACTCAGCCATAAAAAGAAACGAAATTAAGTTAGTTGTAGTGAGGTGGATGGACCTAGAATCTGTCATACAGAATGAAGTAAGTCAGAAAGAGATAAACAAATAACATATGCTAACACATATATATGGAATCTAAAAATTTATTTAAAAATGCTTCTGAGGAACCTAGGGGCAGCACAGGAATAAAGACACAGACATAGAGAATGGACTTGAGGACACGGGGTGGGGGAAGTGTAAGCTGGGATGAAGTGAGAAAGTGGCATAGACTTATATATACTACCAACTGTAAAATAGATAGCTAGAGGGAAGCAGCTGCATAGCACAGGGAGATCAGCTCGGTGCTTTGTGACCACCTAGAGGGGTGGGATAGGGAAGGAGGGAGGGAGACGCAAGAGGGAGGAGATTTGGGGATATATGTATATGTATAGATGATTCACTTTGTTATAAAGCAGAAAATAACACACCATTGTAAAGCAATTATAAGTCAATAAAGATGTTAAAAAAAAGTAAATGATCTAAATAGCAATCTAAAGACAGATCTTATCTGATTGTGTAAAGAATAAAAAAGGTTAAACTATATGTTGTATAAAATAAACTCAGTTATAATATAAAGACATATATATGCCAAAATTCAAAGAAAATGTAAAAATCCATACCATGCAAATAATAATCAAAAGAAAGCTGGAATGACTATATTAATATGAGAAATAGTAGGCTTCAAAACAATGAATATTACTAAGGATAACAAGAGACATAAACAATGATGAAAAATCAATTCTCCAATAAATGTCATGATTCCCAAATAACATCTAATAACAGAGTTTCAAAATAAATGACAGAAATCTGATAGAACTAAAATAAGAAATAAACAATTCCACAATTATAGTTGGAAACTTCAACATCTCTTTTCACAATCAATAGAGTGAGTAGAGAGAAAATTAGTAAAGGTATGGAAGTTTGAATAACACTATCAACCAACTGAACTAAATTGACATTTATACAACGTGACAATGACATCAAAATAAAAATTCTTTTCATGTACACTTGGGACATTCACCAAGATAAATAATATTCCGGGACATGAAAAATACTAATGAATTTAAAAGACTAGAAACTATACAAAGTGTTTTCTTAGACTATAATCTGTAATAATACTAATACAAATCTAACATCTGCTAAAGCCTAAAATATTTGGGAATTAAATAATTCATTTCTAGGGCTTACCTGGTGGCGCAGTGGTTGAGAGTCCGCCTTCCGATGCAGGGGACACGGGTTCGTGCCCGGTCCGAGAAGATCCCACATGCCGTGGAGCAGCTGGGCCCATGGGCCATGGCTGCTGAGCCTGCGCGTCCGGAGCCTGTGCTCCGCAACAGGAGAGGCCACAACAGTGAGAGGCCCACGTACCGCAAAAAAAAAAAAAAAAATTCATTTCTAAATCACTGAAGGGTTAGAAAGGAAGTCACAAGGGAAATTATAAAATAATTTAAACCAAATGAAAATGAAAACTCTATATATCAAAAATGTGGAATATAACAGAAGCAGTGATTAAAGGGAAATTTATAACATTAAATACTTAACTTAGAAAAGACAAAGGGTATTAAATCAATGATCTAAGCTCCCAACTAAGAAACTAAGAATAGAAGAAAAAGCTCAATACAGAAAAAGAAAATATTAAAACAACAAAACCTTATAAAATTAGGTGAAGGGGGTCAGCATAGGAAGACCCTGAACTCACCTCTTCCCATGGACACACCAAATCTACAGGTACATGTGAATTATTCCTCTCTGAAAAATAGATGAACTGCTTCTCCACAAGAAAGGGATAAAGAACCACATCCAGACGAGTAGGAAATGTAGAGACACAGTCTCACTAAAATCCCCACACCATAGGGAGGGATCTCACCAGTCTGGTGCTTCCCCTAGAGGAATGAGGCATTGATGCCCCATATCAGGCAACCCATCTCCTGGGATCTGTACTGGGAAGATGAGCTCTCAAGACATCTGACTTAGAAAACCAACAGAGTTGATGTTCAAGAGACCAAGAGTGCTTTTAAAGGGCTCATATGCAGTCTCACTCACTATGAGACTCAGTGAAAAAAATAGTTTGAAAAGTGCCTACACTATATGTGAAGGAGACTCATTTGCTGAATTAAAAGCATCTCTGGAAGGGCAGGGGACAGTTGAAACTCTCCTTGGAGACAGAGCTGCTGGCAGGTGTCATTATTTCACTCTCCACCTGTCTTACTAGCATAGGTGGATGAGCTCAGAGGCAACACCCTTTCACAGCCTTGCTAAGACAGGGAGGGGTGAGTGATTGGGACACAATCCTGCTGCCTTACTGAAGCTGGAGAGCACCCACAGTTGCATCACTTCCCCACTCCCTGGCTGGAGCTGTCCAGCATACACGGTCATGGCATTCTCCTAAAATCCACATCCAGCCTAAAATCTGCATGTGCACAGGCAAAGCACTCACCCACTGCTGCATTACTGAAACCCACAGGTGCACAACAGTCAAGACATTTTCCTGCTGTCTTTCTGAAGCTGGGGAGCATGCCCCACCCCCTACACCCTCCAGCTGCCTTGCTAAGACCAGTGGACACATGCAATCCATACAGAGGACATTAGACTGCCTGGGTCTGGTGGCCAAGAAAGCTGGCATTCCTGAGCTCCTCAGAATGTAACAATTAGAAAGTCAATTCTCGGCAGGCTACAACCCCCAGGGTACTGCACAGACAGCAGACTGAAACACAATGTCAGTCTTCCTATGAAAAAGGCCTGTTTGCTTAGCCTGGAGCTTCAGCCTGAGGAGAAAGCTTCAGTTTTCCCATCCATATAGAGGCTCAGGAGGCACTCCAGAGAATGTAAGCAGCAAGATTCCATCCTTGTGCACCACTATGCCCTCACTAGAGCTCAACAAGACCTCTCAGAAAGGCACTCATCTATTTGTTTGGAGTCAAAACTTTTGCAACTACCATCCAGGGGACACTTCCAGATCTCCTGGGCTGAAGGCCAGTAGGGATTGCAACTGAAACTCCACAAGACTGTATGTACTTCATACTTTAAAAGCTGATGCCTGAGGATATGGCTTCTAATCAGCCTGAAACTAAATGCTAGATGAGATTCCTCCTCTTGGAGAACTGACATGCCTTAGCCCACCGTCAACAAGAGGGACATATCAAAAATAATCAAGAAATTTAAACAATCACAAAGGTTTCAAAAACAATCAAGAGCTATGGCAAGTTTGAACAAGAAGGTTCATCTCCTACGTAAGACCACTCCTTCAAGACTAAGAGGTAGCTGTTTTGCCTAATACATAGAAGAAGAAAAAAAGAGAGAGCCAAGCAAAATAAGGAAACATAATAATGTTCCAAAAGAATGAATTTTAAAAATCTCAAAAAAAAGACCTTGAGGGCTTCCCTGGTGGCGCAGTGGTTGAGAGTCTGCCTGTCGATGCAGGGGACGCGGGTTCGTGCCCCGGTCTGGGAGGATCCCACGTGCCGCGGAGCAGCTGGGCCCGTGAGCCTATGGCCGCTGAGCCTGCGCGTCCGGAGCCTGTGCTCCGCAACGGGAGAGGCCACAACAGTGAGAGGCCTGCGTACAGCAAAAAAAAAAAGACCTTGATACAGAGATAGGTAATACACTTGGTAAAATTCAAAACAATGTTCACAGGGATACTCACTGAACTTGGGAGAAGGCTAGATGAACACAGAGACGATTTCAACAAAGAAATACAAAATATAAGAAAGTACAAAACAGAAGTCACAGAGCTGATGAATACAATAACTGAACCGAAAAATAGAGGGGTTCAAAATTGGACTGGATGAAGCAGAACAGATCAACAAGTTGGAAGACAAAACAATAGAACTCACCTAGACAGAGTAGCAAAAAAAAAAAGAATTTTTAAAAATGAGGATAACTTATGGGACAGCTTCAAGTGGAGTAACATTAGCATAAGTGTCCCAAAAGGAGAAGAGAGAAATACAGGGGAAGACAACTTATTTGAAGAAATAATGGCTGAACGCTTTCCTAATCAAAGGAAAGAAATAGACATCCAGGTTCAGAAAGCACAGAGGGTTCCAAGTAGGGACTTCCCTGGCGGTCCGGTGGTCAAGAATCTGAGCTTCTACTGCAGAGGCCACAGGTTCGATCCCTGGTTGGGGAACTAAGATTCCGCATGCTGTGCAGTGTGGCAAAAAAGAAAAAAAGTTGTACAGACCAAATAAAATGACCCCAAAGAGATCAACACCAAGGCACATTATAATTAAAATGTCAAAAGTTAAAGAGAGAATCTGAAAAGTAGAAAGAGAAAAACAAAGTTTTACATACAAGACAAACCCCAATAAGTCTATCAGCACATTTCTCAGCAGAAATTTTGCAGGCCGGAGGAAGTGGCATGACCTGTTCAAAGTGCTGAAATGACAAAAACAAACAAATTTCCAACCAAAATACACTGTCTGGCAAGGTTATCATTCAGAATTAAAGGAACAATAATTTTCCAGACAAGCAAACACTAAAGGAGTTCAATACTATAAACCAGCCTTACAAAATTGATAAAGGGACTTCTTTAAACTGAAAAGAAATGGCACTAATTAATTACAGTAAAATATATGGAAGTGAAAATGTAAATATACAGTAAAGTAGTGGATTGATCACATAAAGTTACTATGAAGATTAAAAGACAAAAACAGTAAAATTAACTAAAACTACGGTAATGTCATAGGGATGCATAAAAGAAAAAGATGTAAAATATGACATTGAAAACGTAAAACACAGGGAAGAGTAAAAGTGTAGAATTTGGGGATGTGTTAAAATTTAAGTTACTTTCAACTTAAAATAGCCTGTTATATACATGGAATGATATATGGGAATCTCACCATAACCAAAAAGCAAAAACTTATAGTAAACACATAAAAAATGAGAAAAAAAAAAGTCTAAACACAACACTAAAGAAATTCATCAAACAAGAAGGGAAGAGAAAGAGATAAAAAGAAAGGAAAAGAGAAACTACAAAAACAGCCAGAAAAAAATTAACAAAATGGCAATAAGTACAAACCTATTCATAATTATTTTAAATGTAAATGGACTAAATTTACTGAAAGGATAAAACACAAAGATACATCTATGTATAGCCTACCAGTGACTCATTTCAGAAGTAAGGACACACACAGGGTGAAAGTGAAAAATGGAAAAAGATATTCCATATAAATGGAAATGGAAAGAAAGCTGGTGTAGCTATACTCTCATAAGATGAAATAGTCTTTAAAAACAAAGATTGTAATAAAAGAGAAAGAGGGGCACTACATAATGATAAAGGGGTCAATTCAGCAAGAACTAAAACATTTATGAATGTATATGCACCCAAAAAAAGGACACCAAAATATATAAATATTAACAGATTAAGGAAAAATTTGACAGCAATACAGTAACCACACTTACATCAGTAGATAGATCAGCCATACAGAAAATCAATAAGAAAACTTTGACCTTAAATGACACATTAGATCAAATGAACTTAAGGACATTCCACCTAAAAGTAACAGAATACATATTCTTTTTAAGTTCGTATGAACATTCTTCAGGATAGATCACATGTTATACCACAAAATAAGTCTCAATGAACTCAAGCTGATTGAAATCATATCAAGCATCCCTTTCAACTAAATAGTATGACACTAAAAGTCCATTACAAGAAGGAAACTAGAAATATGTAGAGATTAAACAACATGTTACTGAACAAATATGGGATCATAAAAAAATCAAAGAAAAAATAAAATATACCTAGAGACAAATGCAAACAGAAATACTACATACTAAAATCTATGGGTTGTGGCAAAAGTGGTTCTAAGAGGTATATTCAAGGCCTACATCAAGAAACAAGAAACATCTCAAATATTAAAGGAACTAGAAAAGGACAAAAGCACCCAAAATTAGAAGAAGGAAGGAAATAGTAAAGATCACAGCAAAAATAAATGAAATGAAGACTAAAATAACAATAGACAAGATTAACTAAACTAAGAGTTGGTTCTTTGAAAAGATTTAAGAAAATTAACAAAACTTTAGCTAGATTCACCAAGAAAAGTCAGAAGACTCAAATAAATAAAATCATAAATGAAAGAGAAGTTACAACTGATAACACAGAAATACAAAGAATCATAAGAGACTACTATGGACAATTATATGTCAACAAATTGGACAACCTAGGGTACATAGATAAATTCTTAGAAACAAAGAATCTTCTAAAACTATATCATGAACAAATAGAAAATCTGAGTACATTGATTATTAGTAAGGAGATTGAAATAGTAATCAAAATCTCCCAACAAACAAAAGCACAGAACCAGACAATTTCACTGGTAAATTCTACCAAACATTCAAGATGAGGAAAAAAAGGTACAAGGTGGTTATGTAATGTGTCCAAGTTCATACAACCAGAAGTGGTTGTGCTGGAATGCAAGCCCAGAATCTAAGTCCAAAGTCTTTACCACAAGATACTCACTGGAAGAATTCCCCTGTGAACTCACTCATGATTTCTCCCATTCAGATGTGCCACTTATTTTGGAAATCTGTTATATAGACTTGTGATCTGTAGCTGCAGTGTCCTCTTGCATGACCTTCCTGTGTCCCATTTGAACACTACTACCTTTAGAAACTCTTCCATATTGGTTATCCATTTAAAATATAGCAGTGTGTACATGAACTCCCAAACTCCCTAACTATCCCTTCCCACCACGCTTCCCCCTGGTAACCATAAGTTCATTCTCTAAGTCTGTGAGTCTCTTTCTGTTTTGTAAATTTGTTCATTTGTATCATTTCTTTTTAGATTCTGCATATAGGCGATATCATAGGATATTTCCCTTTCTCTGTCTGACTTACTTCACTCAGTATGACAATCTCTAGGTCCATAGCACAGGGAACCCTGCTCAATATTATGTAACAACCTAAGTGGGAAAAGAACTTGAAAAAAAATAGATACATGTATATGTATAACTGAATCTCTTTGCTGTATGCCTGAAACAAACACAACATTGTAAATCAATTATACTCCAATATAAAATAAAAAGTTTTTTTTAAAAAAAGGAAGAATAAAAGCTCTTCCACACATTCCATCAGGGCTGGTTTTATCAGCATTGTGCCCATCCAGAGCACAGGGCTCCAAGCTTTAAAATGCCTGGTTTTTGCTTCAATGCTATGCTGCTACTATCTTGAAATTCACAATAATTTTCAAAAAGGCATCTCACATTCTCATTTTGCACTGGACCTCACAAATTATACAACCAGTCTTCTGTATTATGTCTCATGGGTCTTCCTGTCTTTTGTGTTATCAGTGCTAGAAATAGGTTTTTCCCCTTTCTTGTTTCTTTTATTTGATTCAGAGATTTAAAAAAAGTAACATGGCATTCTACTTTGCCATTTTTAAAACAAATCTAAAAGTTTAAATAGTTTCTCTATGGTCAGAAAATTATAGGTGAGGATTCAAACCAGAGGGCTTTGTTCCAGAGATCTTGCTCTTTTCACTTTACCATGATGCTGTCCTAAGTATAAAGACCTTGTAGAATTTAAAAACTGACTCTGGAAAAGTAACCATGTCAAAATAATATATAAAATTAAGTCATAGCTTTGACCCAGATGACTGACTGAGTACACACACATGTCTTTCCAAATCCACCACATTGAGATGCTGAATAAATTAAAATGACAAAAATTATTACATCGCTGAGCTTGAAAGATAGGCAGGGAAAATCTTCCTGAGCTAGAGAATAAAAAAATAATTAATAGCTATATAAGTGTCACCCAATGCTGTCCATGCCTAAGACGTTGTCATACTACATATTTAGCCCAAGACTGGGGTCCGAGGGCTGGAACAGGAGACTCTGGTGGACCACCCAACACAAGGAAGCTACACCTAGGTACCTCTCAGAATCTGAAGCCTCAAAAAGATATTCATTTCTCATAGAATAGAAAATTCTCAACTCAAAGTTAGAGAAATACTGAGAAATCTTGACACTCTTCCACAGCTTTGTGTAGAAAAATAAAATGTTATCAATGAGAAATTGAAAACCCAAGCATTTCTTCATTAAGGTTTGTAAGCCAAATAAAGAATGATTTTATTATGCATGAATCCCAAGCCTCCACATTACATGATCATGGATTATTACAATGTCTGGAGGTTTGACTTGGAATAAACTTAAAACTGCTTCATAATAAACTGTTCATTTTCTAGGCTTTGTAACACTCCACAGAATGATCAAATTCCAGTGAAGTAAGTTCACAACAAAATAAAATCATAAATGAAAATGAAATTTTATTTGGAAGGGTTAGTGGGCTAAATAAACAGAATTAATGCACCAAAAGAATGAGAAATAATGAAATCATTTGGAGAAGCTACAGAATCATGGCTTAAATGATTAAATAGGCAAAAGAAAAAAAATAGCATGCATAATGAAGGAATAGGATGTGATATAAGAAAGAAAAGTTTAATTGGAAATGAATCAACTAGAACAATTACAAAATGAAAATTCAGCATTTGAATATATAAAACACATTAAATGGGATAACCACTGATTACACTCAGCTGAAGAAAGAATTCAAGAACTGACTGATTCAAAGAAATTATTGTAAGTAGCCAAAGAAATGGAAATTATTAGAAAAGGTGTTAAGAGACATGAAGGATGGAATCAGAGCTCCAGAGGAGTGGTTAAAGACAATGAAATGAAACAAATGCAATATTAAAGAGTTCAAGCCTAGGGATAATTCAGAATTTAAGAAAGAGATAAATATCCAGATTAAAGATGTACACCATATCCCAGGCAAAATAAATTTAATGAACACCTAAACACATCTCACTAAAATTGCAGAACACCATAGACAAAGACAAAATATTGAAACAAAACTGTCAGATTCCACATTCTAGTCTGACATGTAAAGACTTTGTAGGCATAAATCCCATACTCAAATAAGAAAAAAATCTGAAAAATTTAAAATCAACATCTCTTCTTAAATTTTTCAGAGAGTTGAGTTAACAGTGTAAACCACTACTCCCAAACCTGGAAAGACAGAACAGAGAATCACAGCTTTCTGGGATCAGAACCTGCTGCTGGAACATAGTAAGAACACCTAAATGGTAACTGACTAATTTCTGGAGATTAAGCATGGAGTTGGAAGGATAAAAGCTCCTGGGGGGCCAGCCTTAAGAGGATCGCCACACTGTCATGAATTTTACCTTTAGCAGCCCTACCAGGTTCTCAGGGTGAAGATCACAGAAAAATTCCTTCCTGCTTCCAGGTGAAGGAGGGATAAAAAAAATTGAAGTACATACAGCACACTCTATTCTTACCAAACGCCTGACTTCAAAGGAAACTATTTTCCCAAAGCCTAACTGACTTGGAAGAATGGATATACCCAACTCCAGTCCCTTCCACCTTTCCTGTCTCACCTTAGGATGAAGGGAAGGGAATCTCAGAAGCATTTGTGAAAGTCACAGCCCAGGGACCCAGGCTCACTAAAAGATTTATACCAAATTACAGGAGTAGAAAATACTTACCCTTCCACAACTTACCACCGCATCAACAGGATTCCTGTATAATAATAACTAGGGATGAATTGCAAGGCTCAGACCTTATTTTAGAGAATCTGTAGACATGCCCAAAGACAACAAAGAGGAGACAAAAAAAAGACACAAGTGAAAGTTTTAGCCTCTGACACAACAGCTATGGTAAACAGTTAATGCTGCCAGACTTCTAGCCAGATAAACATACAATCTCATAGTAAGATCAATTTACGTCAGTTTATTTACTTGATATTTTATTTCTGGCTTGCAACAAAAACTTACAAGGCATAAAAAGGCAAAATATAGTCTGCCATTTGCAAAAAATAATAAAAGTTTGAAGAAACAGAACAAGTATCAGAATCAGATATGGCAGGAATTTTGGTTATCATACTGGATATTTAAAATAGTTCTGTTTCTTTTTTTCAGTAAAGTTACATGTACCTTTATTATATTAAGGAAGAATGCATCTGTTCCTAATGAGTTTTTTAAATCAAAAATAAATATCCTATGTTAACTAATGGCTTTCAGCAACTATGAAAATGCATGCTTTTTCTCCTTTGAGATATTATAATGATAAACTATATTAGTAGATTCCTAATACTAACCTGTCCTTGCATTCCTGAAACACAAGCTATGGGCTCTAATAGGGAAAGTGGGCAACATACAAGAATAGGTGGGTAACATAAGCAGATGGATAATGAAAACTCTAAGAATAGAAAGGAAATGCTAGAGATTAAAAAAAAAAGTAACCAAAAGAATGTCTTGAATGGGCTTCTCAGTATATTGAATGAGAACAAGGAAAGAATTAGAGAGCTTGCAAATATGTCAGTAGAAATTTCTCAAACTGAAAAACAAATGTAAAGAAGAATAAAATAAATAGAAACAGAATACCCAGGAACAGTGAGACAACTACAGAGGTTGTAACAGACACATAGTGGGAATACAAGAATAAGATAGAACAGGGCTTCCCTGGTGGCGCAGTGGTTGAGAGTCTGCCTGCCGATGCAGGCTGGGCCCGTGAGCCATGGCCACTGAGCCTGCGCGTCCGGAGCCTGTGCTCTGCAACGGGAGAGGCCACAACAGTGAGAGGCCCGCGTACTGCAAAAAAAATAAAATAAAAAATAAGATAGAGCAAAGGGAACAGAGGAAATATTTGAAAGAAAAATGGCTGAGGATTTTCTAAATTAATGACAGACACCAAATAATATCCAAAAAGTTCAGAGAATACCAAGAGGATAAATACGTTTTAAAAATCTATGTTAGGCATGTCATGTTCAAACTGCAGAAAACCAAAGACAAAGAGAAAATCTAGAAAGAAGCCAGAGAAGAAAAAAACATTTTACATAGAGCACCTTACTGAGGAACAAAGATGAAAATTACATCAGACTGTTCTTTAAAATCCATGCAAGCAAAAGGAAAGTGCAGAAAATATTCAACATGTTGAGAGAAAAACAGAACACCAACCTAGAATTTTTGTATCTAGCAAGTTATCCTCCAATGTGAAACAAAAATAAAGACATTCTCAGCCAAATACAAAATGAGGAAAGTTTTTACCTATAAACCTCTCTTGCAGGAAATGTTAAGAGAAGTTCTTCTCAGAGAAGTAAAATGATATATGTCAGAAATTTTTTTTTTGGTGTGTGTATATATATATATATATATATATATATATATATATATATATATATATATAAAGGAAGAACATTAGAGAAGAAATAAAGGTAAAATAAAATCTTTAATTTTTCTCTTCTTTTTTTTAGTTTAATTTGTATTTTATATTATAGTCGATTTACAATGTTGTGGTATTTTTCCTAATCTTTATTAATCTAAAGGTAGGGTTTGTTCAAATAATAATAGCAACAATGCATTTGGTGATTATAGCTTGTGGATAAGTGAAGTGACTGACAGCAGTGTTGTAAAGGATGAGGGAAGGAATTGGGAATACCACATTATATGGTACATGCTCTATCTGCAGAGTGGCATAGTCTTATTTGAAACTGATTTTAGATTAGTTGTAAATGTGCACTGTAAAATCTAAGCCAACCACTAAATACATTTTTTAAAAGCAGAATACTCTATGTGGTAGGAAAGGGGAGAATATTGAATTATATAAAATCATCAGTGTGGGTTGTGTGCCAGCCCACTGCAGAGTAAGTATGGGTCCCCACATAGATGTCTGTGTGACCTGAGGTGGCCCAGGCCTGGTGACAGCCCTCTAGTGGGCAGGTAAGCCCAAGTTCTAATAGGCTAGAAGGGGGATTCCAGAAAGACTCAGACCAGCATTCTCAGTAGACCAATCTCCCCTAAATGACTGCGATCAGAATCTCTATTCTCAGGGGGAATCCAGTTTCCTCCTGTCCCTTCAGGAGGCTCTCCAAGACCAGCAGGTGGGTCTGACCAAGTCTCTTTTCAAATGACTGCTGGTGCCCTGGGACTCAGAGTGTGGGAGATTTTGTGTGTGCCCTTTAAGAATGAAGTCTCTGTTTCCCATCGCCCTCCTGTTCTTCCATACACAAGCCCTGCTGGCCTTTAAGCCAGATGTTCTGGGGGCTCATCTTCTTGGTATAGGACCCCCAGGGTGGGGAATCTGATGTGGAGCTTGGACAACTCATTCCTTGGGGAGGACTCTGAGATTGTAATATTCCTCCTATTTGTGGGTCACCTACCTAGAGTGTGGGTTCTGACCATACAGCGTCTCCACCCCTTTTACACGGCTCACTGTGGTTCCTTCCTTAAGTCTTTAGTTGTGAGAAATACTTTCTGCTAGTCTTCTGGTTTTTCACATAGATAGTTGTTCTGTAGCTAGTTATAACTTGGGTGTGTCTGTAGTAACACAGAGTCTTGCTGCTCTGCCACTTATGTCAGCTCTCTCCAAAATTCTACATTTTATTATAGTAGAGAAAATCTAAATAAAGGTATATTCTGACAAAACTCTGCAGGTTTACCACACATAGACCCTTTTTGAAACAATTATTAAAGGATATATTTCAATCAGGGGTAAATTAAACCCAGAAAGTATTAGCAACACTCTAAATCAAAAATTGTAATGTCTCAAGCTTGTTTTATCAACATAATAGCAAAAGCCATTCTTTTTTGTCCTTTCAGAGTAACAAAACCAGGATTTAATTAGTTAAAAAATAACAACCCCAAATTTCATATGTCTAGAGTATAATAGACTTTAGATATGTGAATATACACACTCGACGAATTAGTTGTTAATTTCCTATATCATTAGCTACTACCAAGGTTATATTAAACTTCCATGCAGAGTAGAAATTATCCAGAGGATTTTATTTGAGTCATTTTATAAATACCAGCACTGGGTCCCATCTTGTGATAAATTCCAGCTGCTTTTGATTTAATCCAGAACAGGAAGATACGTTAAAGAGCAGAATATCACTCACATATGTGTGTTCCTTCGTTTATAGTGTCATATCACAACTACAACGTTTGTCCCTACTGGCTAAATGTGACAAACTAGTAATGGCCCCCATTGTCTGGGCATATTAGCCATAGCAGACAAATTACTCAACTTGGGTCCAACAGGCAGCACAATGAGTCATTTTCTTTGGCACAGCAGAAGACTTGTCAAGAATAAACAAAACAGAAGGCGGCCATACAAAGACTTCTTCACAGATGTGTTTGCGTGTGGGTTGAACAGCACATATTGAAAATACTTAATTATTATCTAACACAGCAAATTAATTGCTCTGCAGCCATGAAGACACCTTGGAGGTGGAAAATGCCTGGAGGGCATAAGATCTTATGGAAAAACCCAAGCCAACTTTCAGGCTAGCCCCAAAACATGGTTTTGCAATCCCCTTCAGCCCTTCCCTAATGAAGAGGCAGTCACAAGTACCCTTATAAATCTCCACTTTCTAGGGCTTATTTCAAAATCATTTCCTGTCTGAAAATTGTCATGTGCTCATGGGCCAGAGATTTGTTTTTAACCTAATTTATTTAAAGCCAGTTTGGCCGCTATAAGCATGTTACCAAGATTTATCTTCCTATTCTGAAAGATACAGTATATTATCTTGTAAAGATCTGGGGGAAAATCAGAAACAAAACCATGAGGGAAAAAAGTAAGAAGAAAAAAAAGAGCAAGGGTGTATTAAGAAGGTAGCCATTTGGGAGCAAGTTTAGTTCTGGCTCCACACTCACTAAGGGTTCCCCGGCAATTTATTTAATTTTTTTTCCTACTCAGTCTCCTTATGTGTCATGAATGAATTATATAGCTTCTTTAGCCATTTCACAGCATGGGTTGAGAGTCCAATATGTACTGTAATAAAAAAAAAACTCTTTGAAAGTATGAATTATCATATGAATGTTGTCATCATTATACTTATTTTGCTAATGAATGTATCTTGGAAGTATTCAAGTTTTCCAGTGGTTTGGTGACAGCCATCATTTTTCATTATCTCATTTTACTGACTGCCTCCAAATCGCTTGCATAAGGGAACATGCACAAACACTCAACACAGAGGAATGTACACACTAGGTTCACACATTTATCTCCCTGCTTGCTTACCTCTTGTCCTGGTTTGCTCTGTAGAGAAGGTTGGTGTTTAGAAGCCAGAAAGGTAGAGATTTTTTTGAGAAAGCAAATGGGAAAAGATGAAATTGGAAGATAACTGAATAGAAAACAGAAGAAAAGTCCTAGGGAAGAAACATAAAAGCTAATGCTACCCAGTAAAGATTTTCATGCTCCTGTCCCCTCAAAATGAGCAAGCTCTTGTGGATCAGAAGCAATGATTCAAAAGCCAGGAAAAGTCTCCTATGCTAAATTGTTCTTGGCCTCAAAAAGTTCAGAAAAATGCAACTGTAGCAGATTTTAGCAAAAGATTTATGATGCTGACACAGGAGTGGGCAGTGGTGGACACAGAATTTCTGCATGGGTATAGGTTTGGGTGGAGGGGAAAATGTAGTTGTGCAGTAGGGCTTTGGGACTAGGAGTTGAAAGCATTTTTACTTAGAATTTTGCATAAGATTTAGAAAATAGCTGTCTACATCAAGAAAAAAAGATGCATCTCAAAGATGGAGATGGTATGTGTGGGGAAAGGGGGGCTGGAGTGTGGAGAAGACATTGTCATAGATATAGTCAGGGCCCCAGAATCCCACAGAACAATACCCATATTTCCCTATAATTTGTGGGGTTTTGCTTCTGTGAAAATGATCAAAAAATACAATTTGGGTGATACAAACAAACTTTATTGAACACTCCTTGAAGGGGACATTGTCCACATGGAGAACTGCAAGGTAAGGAAGAAAGTGGGAAGATTTTATAGAGGAAAGAACAAGGAATACAAAAGAGAAAAATAGAAAATGAAAAAGGAGCAAGGAAGTAAGTACAGATCTTCCTAGACTCACCATGGAGTTATGTGCCAATAAACCCACTGTAAGCTAAAAATATCCTAAGTCAAGTATGCATTTAATTCACTTAACCTATCAAACATCATAGCTTAGCCCAGCTTACCTTAAACATGCTCAGAACACTTAGATTAGGCTACAGTGGGGTAAAATCATCTAACACAAAGATTATTTTATGATAAAGTGTTGAATATCTCACATAATTTATTGGATACTTCACTGAAGAAGAAAAACAGAATGCTTGTATGGATGCAGAATGGTTTTAAGTGTATGGATTGAGTACCCTTGCCATCATACGGCTGACTGAGACCATGGTTCACTATCACTGCCCAGTGTCCTGAGACAGTGTTGTACCACATATCACTGGCCCAGAAAAAGATCATAGCTCAAGATGCGAAATATGGTTTCTACTGAATGTGTATTGCTTTCACAACATTATAAAGTAGGGAATCATAAGTTGAACCACCATAGGTCAGGAATGTCTGCATAAAGTCCAGAGTTGTCTTGGTATATGGGGATTGGTTGACTGGATATAGTGCATTTCTGGTCAAGCAGAGCATTTATTATTGAAGTATAATTGACTAATAATAGAAAATATTACTGTCATAATCTCTCAGGAAGACAGTTGTTGATTGCATGTTTTTCTTCTATATTTATTTTTCCATAATAAGGTAATTCTCTTAGACTTAATAATGAACATTCTAGGCCTCCTAGAATACTCTTTGAGTCTAGAAATGGCCTATTTCAATATTTTGGGTGGTCTCACACTTTAAGAATTGCTAGATCTACAAAGAGAAATGAAGAATTTTTCTCTTTTGTTTTCCAGACATACCACCCTATCTGATTTCTTAGGTGCTTAGATGACATCCACTCAATGAATACATAGATAGATGAATGATTGATTAGTTATAGAATCTGTTCCCCAGGGTGAATTACACAACAAAGGAAACTGAACTATACAGGAACCATGATGAATGCCAAACATGACAAATATATCTTTTTTAATGGCTGATAAATCTTAAAATTTTCCACAGAAAAAAAGTGCAAAGATTTTAAAACATAGCAATAAAAATCCTTAAGAATGTAAATTTATAAGAAGATAAATGTTACCATAAAATTACGTTTATTAATTCCATATTATTCTCTCATATTCACTAGAAATTCACACACTGCTACATATACACAAACACATTAGATTATGTCTGTGAAATGTAAAAGAGTAAATATCATTCCATAGCTTTCTGCTCATTTTTCTACAAAAGATACCCTGAATGAATATAAATAAAGGAACATTCCTCCATCTGCCAATTTGACCATTCATGAAAAATAAAGAAAATTGAGTTTTATAGAACTAGTGCCACTGAATTTCTGTTGCATTTCCCATTTCAGTGAAAGGCTAACAGTCTTCTCAACCGGCCTCTCCATGAGCCATGATACTAATCTAAACACCTGCATTTTTCACACTTGTTAAACTATAGACCGAATTTTTTAAATAATTATTACTGAACAGAGAAAAGTTTATTTCCTATTTCAAAGCTAATAAGTTTTTAAAAGTTAAGGCATATAGATGCTGTCTTTTCAACTGTGCCTAAATTTGATGCTTACCCTGTATTTACCTAATAAATAACAGGTATTGATTTAGTAAATGAGCTCCTGGCCCCTGGACCATGGAAACAGTGGGTGGTAACGTGTGAAAACACCATTCTTGATACAGCCTCGGTTACACCACCAGGTGGGGCTTAATTGCAAATAAAGCATTCTGGATTTAGAAGCTCTAACTACCCCTAATAATACACACTAAAACTAAAAATAGAACTACCATATGACCCAGCAATCCCACTCCTGGACATATACCAGGAAAAAAATATTATTCAAAAAGATACATGCACTCCTGTGTTCATTGCAGCACTATTTACAATAGCCAAGACATGGAAGCAACCTAAGTGTCAATCAACAGAGGAATGGATAAAGAAGATGTGGTACACATATACAATAGAATATTACTCAGCCATTAAAAAAAAATGAAATAATGCCATTTGCAATGACATGGATAGACCTAGAGATTGTCATACTAAATGAAGTAAGTCAGACACAGAAAGACAAATATCATATAATATCACTTATATGTAGAATCTAAAAAAAAAGGGTACAAATGAACTTATTTACAAAACGGAAGTAGAGTCACGGTTGTAGAACACAAACATGGTTAACAGGGTTAAGGGAGGGGGGATAAATTGGGAGATTTGGATTGACATATGCGAACTACTATATATAAAATAAATAACTAATAAGAACCTGCTGTATAGCACAGGGAAATATAATCAACATTTTGTAATAACCTATAAGGGAAAAGAATCTGAAAAAAATATATATGTGTGTGTATAACTGAATCACTTTGCCATACACCTGAAACTAACAACATTGTTAATCAAGGATACTGCAATAAAAAAATTTTTAACATCTTTATTAGAGTACAATTGCTTTACAGTGTTGTGTTAGTTTCTGCTGCATAACAAAGTGAATCAGCTATACATATATATCCCCATATCCCCTCCCTCTTGCGTCTCCCTCCCACCCTCCCTATCCCACCCCTCTAGGTGGTCACAAAGCACAGAGCTGATCACCCTGTGCTATGCAGCTGCTTCCCACTAGCTATCTATTTTACATTTGGTAGTGTATATAAGTCCATGCCACTTTCTCACTTCATCCCAGCTTACACTTCCCCCTCCCCGTGTCCTCAAGTCCATCCTCTACGTCTGCGTCTTTATTCCTGTCCTGCCCCTAGGTTCTTCAGAGCCACGCTTTTTCCTTATTTTAGATTCCGTATATATGTGTTAGCATACGGTATTTCTTTTTCTCTTTCTGACTTACTTCACTCTGTATGACAGACTCTAGGTCCATCCACCTCACTACAAATAACTCAAGTTCATTTCTTTTTATGGCTGAGCAATATTCCACTGTATATATGTGCCACATCTTCTTTAACCATTCATCTGTCGATGGACACTTAGGTTGCTTCCATAAAATATTCAACTCAATTCACTGTTAGTAATACCTACTATGTGCCTAAACCATGCAGGTTCTGGAAATAAAGGAAGGTTACCACATGGCCCTGTGAACTTTGCATTTACAGAAAAGTTGTGAACTTTAGAGGGAAACGTGTCTTCTATTGTTCTGTCCTTCACCACACATATAACATCTAAGTGTATAAATGGTCCTTGTCACATTCATGCAAAGTAATACATATGAACATATATTCATATATATGTATGTATAGATAGGTAGATGTAGATATAGACATATAGATATATTGATCTAGATTAGTGGAAAGAGAGGGAGAGACAGCAGGAGCGTCGGCCCTGAGTAGCCCTATCTGCTACTATCAAATTCTGATGCCAATTTCACCTTCTCACCTGTTATCATTCTCCAGGCCCCTGCTGCCCTCCAAACCTAGGCTTCCGATGAACTGAACAGCATACAGGCTTTGAAAGTGAGAAGCTTTCTATGCATTCTGGTTTGGGCACAGAATGGCTTTTAGTAGGAACAGGAAGCGGAGCAGAAGCAGTAGTTTTATTCATAATCATCTCTGCACTCTCTCTGCTTCTCTTAGATCACTGCTACTCTAATCTTTATTTATTTTTTTTTAATTTTTTTAAATTTTTTTGCGGTACGCGGGCCTCTCACTATTGTGGCCTCTCCCATTGTGGAGCACAGGCTCCGGATGTGCAGGCTCAGCGGCCATGGCTCACGGGCCCAGGTGCTCCGCGGCATGCGGGTTGCTCCCAGACCAGAGCACGAACCCGCGTCCCCTGCATCGGCAGGCGGACTCTCAACCACTACATCACCAGGGAAGTCCATGCTCTAATCTTTAGATTAAGCTAAGATGTAGGTTTTATTTTTGCCAAATATGATTCTCAACCAGAAGTCATTCAGCTTTCTCAAGCAAGCAACTGAAAACGCAAGGGTATATTTTTCGTTGGCCCAATGAGTGGGAAATTCTCCTGCCATTTGGTGAGCACAGGCAGGGCTGCTAAACGCATTGGAGTGTGCCGTACAATAGAAAACTGCCCCATGCAGTATGTTGATGGTGTGCCCTTTGAAAACCCCTGAGGATTTGGGGAAGGCCAGTCCACACAGAAGGATCAGCATCTATCAGACCTCTCTGAGGCTAAAACATCAAAACTGATGTATCCTGATATTCTCTAGCTCCTGCCATACAATAGACTTTCACAAAAGGCTTGTAGAATGAACAGGTGAATGAACGAATTTGGTTACTTTCCCTGACCCCTTCATAGTGCTAGGTGTCCCTACATTGTCCTCTGCAGGTACCAGGTGCTTACCCTTAAATATAACTTTTTTTTTAGAAGTACACCCAGCTAGCTATAGCATTTTTTAAGGTGATACAAAGAGTCATGGCAGAAATATAAGTAAATACATAAATATATTTCACATCCAAGGAAGATCTATTTAGGAATGTATATACTTTGTACCTTACACTCAGAAATGTTTATCAAGTACTAATTCTGAGACAGGCACATTTTATAACCGCCTGAGAATATCAATGATAAAACAGACACCATGTGAGATTGGTTTTCATGCATGTCGTTTGAATCCTGGACTCCTTGATGAGCCAGAATTACTTCAAAAACTGCTGGAGCTTCACCATACAATGAAATCTTCTCTAATTTTCCAGGTTCGATGTAGATGGCTCACCTCTGTGTGCTCACAGCATTGTGCGCACCCTCCTCTTACAAAATTTCATGTTAAACTGTTTTTAGCAGAACTTCATCACCAGATTACTGCATCTGGTAAAATCCATCCTTCCATCTTGCTGTGCTAAACCAGTCCTCAGACATTTCAAACAGTGGGAGCATGATGAGTTTTGCTTTTTTTTTTTCTTTTTTACCATATGCCAGGGACAAGGTGAGAGCTAGATTTGGCCCCAACTTGTGTGAGTGACTGCTACTGTGTGGAAGAAACCTTCACATTCGTGAGGTCCATAAATACATAGCGTCCTGTGAATGAACTAGCTACACTGGATTTTGCTCAACAGATTTTACAAAACCTTCCCTAGCTTTGAAAGGAATCATTGATTTTGAAATTTCTGGATTAGTGGACTTTCAAGCTTGCCAGCCCCATTTTCTGATATTGCCTTTAGAGTGTAGAATTTAAAGTCTGACAGACTTGGGTATGAATTACGATTCTGATGTTGACTTTGTAATCTTGGACATACAGCACGATGATTCCCTGCTTTTTATTTATAAAAATGAAAATAATGCTTTATCAATTGAACAAGGCTGGAGGGCGTTCTCAGCTTTGAGTTGCAGTCAAGCCAAGACTTCACAGAAAAGATAAACTTGTGTATTAATCTCTGACATGTCCCTTTACTCTTTTTTATTGAGATGAAATTGGTATGAACGTTTTAAGTTTCAGATGTACAACATTATAATTTGACATCTATATACACTACAAAGTGCTACTTACGCTTCAGACTGTGTTTGATTCATAGACATAACTGTGATGTCCCGTGAAACTCTAAAATACATATAATTAGAAAACTATATTAGTATTATATTTAGGCTATACTGTGGAATAACTATCTAGGAAGCAAATCTCTTTCTATAACTTTGCTTTTATGAAATAGTGTAATATCAGCTTTTGATACACCTTTAAAATACAGAATGGCCATAATTGGTTATTTTCCTGACCATTAAAAAGCACCTTTAGGGCTTCCCTGGTGGCGCAGTGGTTGAGGGTCCGCCTGCCGATGCAGGCGACACGGGTTCGTGCCCCGGTCCGGGAAGATCCCACATGCCGCGGAGCAGCTGGGCCCGTGAGCCATGGCCGCTGAGCCTGCGCGTCCGGAGCCTGTGCTCCGCAACGGGAGAGGTCACAGCAGTGAGAGGCCCGCGTACCGCAAAAAAAAAAAAAAAAAAAAAAAAAAGCCACCTTTAATAGAACATGATTGTTAAAATATCTTAGTATCTGAGTTAACTTCTCCTTCATGAACAGTGTCAGTGACTACATTTTCTAAAAAACAGTTTGCAGGTATTCTGGACCCAGACTGGCCAAGTTAGAATTATGGTTCTATTTACTACTAGCCCTGTGATGCTGAGCAAGTCATTAACAATCTCTGTGTCTCAGTTTCCCTCTCTGCTAACTGGGTAAGGACAGTAAGTAGCAGCTACATCACAGTGTGTTATAGGAATTAACTATAGAGCATTTAGAAGAGTGTCTGACACTTAGTGAATGCTCATTACTTTCTAAGGACACCTCATTTTGTGGTATTTCTGCAAATATTTCAGAATGACCCACAGATGCATTTTGGAAATCTACAATCATCATAGCCTTTGCTTTGCCCTGTTGTGACTTACTCTGGACTAGGTGCAAGTAACCTTCACCAAAAGGAAAGAATATATGCCTTATTTGTGTGTTCTCAAGATCTAATGAAAGCATGTTATTTGAAGCACATAACAGTGCTTTATACATAAGAACTACACATGAAAAAAGAAAAGTATAGAAAACCAATTTCCTCTTTTTCTTCCCATATTTTTCCATGAGGCTGGCATGGCTTCTGAATGTTGGTCCATTTTTCTATTACTCATTGGTTACCATATCTTATAGCAGGTATTCATATTGACCTAGTTTATTTAAGAAATGAGGCAGAGTTCAGAAAATGGCTATGCTTGGTGGCCCAGCTGAGTTGCTCTGAAGGACGGCCAGCACTCAACTGTTTCCAAGAGATCTAACTTCCTCCACCTACCTTCTCCTTTCCAGTCTTCCCAATAACAACATCAACAAAGGGTGGGGAGGGGGCTCTGGGGCATAAACAGCAGGAACAGATCCTGTTTTCACTCTTTTGCCTTGGTTGAATTTCAGAGTTCAAGATCTAGAAGTTCTTGGGACAAAGTGTTCATTTAGCTTCCTAAAACCTTTATATTGGAAAACTTCACCTTCTCACTATGCCTGGTTACAAGACTGATGGGGAGTGTGGTGAGCTGAGGGCAAAACTCTTTGACAAGCATATACAGGTATATATTCAAGCTCAGAATAGGGAAGCTGCATGATTGATTTCCACCAGAAATTGATATGGTGGAACAGTGGGTTGATTTGCTGGGATATAGTCAAATAAAACATTTGTGATTTAGGTAGGCAGACCTGTTGAGGGTGAAAACTAATCTGGAGAGATTTAACGGTTGTCAAGATTAAGTGAAAGAACAGAAGTGAGCAGGTGTCTCATTGGCTTAGAGAATGTTTTCAGTCATGCTGTCTTTACTGCCTGTTTTGGGGGAAAAAATAGAGGGAGCCTCCTGGGTTAACTGACTGTTTAATATATCAGCTGCTAATCCCACCTCTTTCATCATCACCCTTTTTGCATAAGTCCTGTGTTAGAGATCACTGAAATGGACAAGGCAGGCACTTGATTAAAACTGGAAAGGGGAATTTCAAGTGCATTAGTAGTGACTGTTCTAGTTTGCAAATGTTAGAACCCCAATTTGAACTAGTACATGCAAAAGGGAAATTTATCAGCTCGTTGTCTCTGTGCTGGACCTCTTACGTTTGTCCCTCTTGATCCATTCCTGGATTTTTCTACCTGCTCTTTTCTCAGGATGCTAACCCGTATGAATTATACCAGTGGGATCCCTTGTTCTTTGGTCTCTCATTTTGGCATTGGCAGGAGATTACAGAGATGAGGAAGGTGAAGTCAGAGTACTCCTTCTTCTTGCATCACCTGGTTTTGGCTACAGTTCTCTAACAAAGATTAGAGTTACTGTCATAAATCCTTCTCTATAGAATTTTCTCTCTGCCTTCTGGTAGTCTTTCCCTCCCCTTGCTGCTTAGGAGAGGCAATGGCTCTCTACTCTTACTGCCCCATGCCTTGTGTTTCCCCTGCTCTCATCTTTGTAAACAGTCTCTTCATTAAAATTTCTTCAATTACTCAGCTTGAAGGAAGCCTGACCCACTCACCTGTTTGGATTTGGTTTGATCAGCATCATCTTGATTGTTTTATAAATACAGTTAATCTTCAGTTCCCGGGTCACTTTATTCCCATTTCCTTGAGGCCAGTTCTCAGAACTGTGTAAGATGGAGCAGCTTATGTCATGGCTGTAGTCTGGTCATCAAGTAGTTAACTTCTTCCACCTGGTGGGAGTCTCAGTATCTGCAGAACAGCTCAAAGGATATGGCTCAGAATATTATCTGTAGCCCTTGAGGAGGAACTAAAGATCTTTAACTTTGCTTAATATCTGAACTATTATTATTTTGTCTTGTTGACTATTTTCCTTTGTTTCTGCACTTTTGCGCTTCTCTCATTAAATTTATTCTTTGGATATAGGGGAAGAACTAGGAGCCTAAAGTTTTTCTACAACAAGAGGTAGGCGCAGGACATGGTAGGAGGGTATCTGTTCCAGGAAGGCCCCATAGGGTCCTGCTCAGTGACGATCTCATCAGCCATATCTATTTATAGGAGACCAGAAATGCCTAGTGTCCTTCCTCATAGCCTCTACCATTGTCCTGGCTTCTGTGTCCCTGTGTCCTGCATCACTGCTTATTAAGTCTTACCTATTTTCTCTGGGCTGGATCAAGTCCAAACTTTTCCTGCTCACTCTAGATCATAGTGTTCTCTCCTGCCGAGGTCTTATAGTGCTTGTTATCTGGATCTGTAAATTTCTACTAACATTATGCTTTGAACTTTTTATCTTTTTTTTTTTTTTTTTTTTTTTTTTGCGGTATGCGGGCCTCTCACTGTTGTGGTCTCTCCCGTTGCAGAGCACAGGCTCCGGATGCGCAGGCTCGGCGGCCATGGCTCGCGGGCCCAGCCGCTCCGCGGCATGTGGGATCTTCCCGGACCGGGGCACGAACCCGTGTCCCCTGCAGCGGCAGGTGGACTCTCAACCACTGCGCCACCAGGGAAGCCCTGAACTTTTTATCTTTTTATTTTTATCCCCAAATCTAGATTTTTAGGTATTTGAGTAGAAAATTAGTCATTCATGTTTTTCTCATATTATAACTTCCTTGCATTGTACCTCTCCAACTATCTATGGATACATATTAGTGATCAATCAGTATTTACTGCCATGACTTGGAAAGTTGATGCAGGTGATACAAAACAAAACAAAAAAATTCTGCACAGGAACCTAGTCCCTGCACTGCCCCAGATTCCCTTGTTTCCGTAAGTCTCAGCTCCATGTTCAGTGAAAAGTCTTGGTCACTGCTGCTGTTGCCTGCTCTCCTGAGACTGTATTCCTATTCCATCATCAGAGGCAATTCACTCTCCTTTTCTTCTAGACAATGATTTCACACCATTCCCTTCTTATGCAAACATCTAACACAAACACACACATTGTCATCCTGAGCTGATGACCTCATTCCTATTTCCAAACAGAAGCAAACTGTAGAAATTCCACACGCTCTCACAAGCATACCTAACCAATTTTTGCAAGGAAATTTCCCAAAGCCACTCTAGTATGACTTCCACTGACCCCAATGAGGCAAGAACCTCAGCAATTGCAGGAATACAGAAGGTCTGGCTCCTCTCTACTTCTGAAATCCGATAAGGCAGGTGGCTCAAATGAAACTTTGGCCTTGGAATTCACTTTCTGGAAGCTATATGGAGGGGCTGGGTGACCTAACCTAAAACCGAGGGGAATCAATCACTTGGGAGTAAACCTTGTCAGATGAAACATTAGGAGGTGTGCAGGACCCAGCAGGTACATCCTCAACCCTTTTTTTTTCTTTAAAGGACTGTTTCTAGTCCCAGTGGCTTCACAGGGCCTGTCTGGAGGATGTACCATGGAATCAAGCAATGGTTTGTGTTGTCTCAAGACTGTGTACCCACATTATTTGTAAACCACATTGAGCCTCAGAATTAAAGGGATTTTCTCAAAGTATCATCATTTGAATTCATAATTTACTAACCCTTGACATACTTCATTGCAAACAATACTTCCATGATTGAAAAGATAAAACTTCCTCTAATTACTTGCATATCATTAGGGATTTTATGGCACATGGTTCTTACACTCTATCAGGGATGCAGGAGATGCTTCCTGGATGAGTGTCTTTCCTAGAGGACTACAGGGCAGCCCAGGCCACTTTATATAGCCTTACATGCTTAAGTACCTTTCAGCAGTTGGGGAGGGTATCCTGACATTATCCTCAGGGCCCTACAGGCCTCCAGATTTATGGCCATTCTCACAAACTGTCCAATCAGTGTGCTTTACAGAAGATTTAGAGGCTTGAAACAGTCAGGATATAATTGTATACAACTTAACAATCATCCTCCTTCTCTTCTCCAGACAGTTAAAAATTTCTAAATCATCACAGGCACACTTAGCCTTTTATGAAAGATCTCTAGGGAAGATGACTTCAAAGCTTTCTCAGCAGCTAATTCAGAGGCTAATAACCTTCCCAGTCAGTTTTTCCTGCACTTGAAACTGAATTTCTGTGACAATCAAAACTCATTTCTCTTTGGCATCTCTGCTGGGACACAACATAAACTTGCAAAGTATTATAATAGATTATCTGGCAGATAGATTTCAAAAACACCAATAGTAATAGACTTATAATTTAATAATAAGACCAGGAAAAAAATAAGTACTTGAAGCAATAGCTTGTGAAAAGCTGCTAATTGGAACTAGTGCCCCAGAAGGCACTCACTGAAATGGGAAATATGCAAGATTAAGTATTGGGAGAGAAAGGGGCGAGAGAGAAGGGAAATGTCGCTACAAATAACAAGAGTTCATAACTGCAATGCTTTGGGGCTGACACAGACCATACAGGGCAAATAAATTGTCCAAATCCCTCTGCTATATAGATACAGAAATAACAGGAGAAAACCCTCTTCCTAGCAAGCCCAAGGTAAAGCACTCCATAATGATTGCACTCAGCAATCCATAATAGAGAAAGAACAACAAGAGAAATTAGGTCAATGGGAAATTTGGGGTGAAATTATCACTTCTGTGACATATCCCACTCCAGCCCTGAGAGGGCCATGGCAGACACTGTCGGCTCGCAGGGCAGCCGGTATTTTTTGTCTTCCTTTGAAAGAGAATCTTAATTATTTTCATGTATTCATGTCCAGCCCAGGGTAAATTTGGATTCATCTAAGATAATCTAGGTCATTCTACCTTCCACAGTAGGATTTGGGATGATCTTGGGGTGAAGTTTGGGCCAATAAGACAAAAAGTAAAGTCCCCAAGAAACACTTCTATCCATCTTAAAAGCTAGTCGAGGGTGACATTTTTTTTTCCTTATCTTGTCCCTGGACTTGGTTTCATGAGACTGTGGTATCTGGAGGAGTAGCAACCATCATACAACCATAGGAACATATGCCTGAAAGCCATGCCATCAACTTGAATAGGCAGGGTGAAAATATGGGACCACACTTGCTGGTTTATGAATTAACTGCAGTGGGAACCACTGGACCTCCAGATTGAGAAAAGAGCTGCATTAAATGTTGAGTCTCTGAAACATGGCTTTGGTAAATAGAGCCAATAGAAAAATTAGCTAATTTTTTTCTTTCCATTCTCCTTTCCTTCCTTCCTTCTTTCCTCCCTCCCTTCCTTCCTGCTTCCCTGCCTTCTTTCTCTTCATCCTTTTAGTGATGGGAAAGTTGTAGATTAAGGTATGTGAGTATTCTGCATCAGCTCATTCAGTCCAAAATATGTTTTATAAGCAAAGGGTTAGAAAGGAAGATGATGCTAATATATGAAGTAGTAAAAAGAAAAAAAAAAGTTAGACAGTGGCTGAGCAGCAATGACCTAGAAATAAGCACTGAAGAGAGCTCCTTTTATAAGGGAGTTATGTTTAGTGACATGGGAGTTATGTTTAATGACATGGGAGTTATGTTTAATGACATGGGAGACATGAAAATCTTTGAAGAACACACAGAATTACACAGAAAGAGATAGAAGTATGATGCACTTATGAATCAATTTATTAGAAGAAAGAAAGATGCAGGAGAAAAAGAAACAAACTAGGAGGAAGGAGTGATTGACCTTCGTCCTCTTTCTCTCATGCAATCATAAGCCAGGACAGAGCTTCCTCTCTGCACATGGTAATAATAATGCATGTTCTATTCATCCTCAAAGTATCATTAATGGTAAAATAAAATAATGGGGAAATGCTTTGAAAAGAATAAAATAAATTCTCATCATAGTCATAACATGACAAAGTATATTATGACAAAATATGTTCCATTTATAGGATACCGAGTTTATCACATTTGATACATTCTTGCAAAGAAATTATATGGATGTCATTTTCAGATAAGAAAACTGAGGCTTAAAGAAATTCTTGTTTGTCTAAATGTACACAACTAATCAATGGGAGAACTATATCTAACCTACAATTTCATATATATACAAACTAAGCAAAGATATATCTTTTACCACCCACCCCTTTCCATTTACATTGAGCTTGTCCTAAACTGCTATCTATTGTTTCTATTTACAATAGGGAGGAGAGGGACCTAAAGAGTTTACTTCAAAGTATCCCTGATAAATTCAAAGTGGTTGACTCAGTGGAGGTTGATCATAGCCAACAAGTGTTTACCCCCTTACCCCTTCAGAGCAGTCAGAGAGGATAACTTTTAAACACACTGGACACACTTCATATTCAGCTAGATCAGAGTGGTCTTCTGCCGGAACTCTTGCACAGGTTTGTAGGAGTGCAAGTCTGTTCATTATTAAGCTTATAACATGGAAAGTAGTTCATTTGTATGGAAATAGTTGAATTGGGATGATGAGTTCCTTATTCAAAATGAAACACAGATTTCTGATTCAAAGCCAAATCATTCTTTGAAAAGGTCGAAAATGATGACTTCAAGTGAAATTATGTCAGCACTATTTTATATGGGTTATTGATGAAGCGCCCTCCAAAATACGATCTGGTTCTCTGGTGTTTCTGTGTGATTGCAAATTTTAAAGTTTCCTTTCAGTAGATACATGTTGAATGCCTAGATACATTTTGAATGCACAGATTTTGTGTTTTATGACAAAAATAGACTAAGGGATTATATCAATCAGGGCCCTGGTGGGCATTATACACATTACCTTGTAAAGCTAAGCATAAGTTATTTTATGATCCAGCATGTCTTCCCAAAATAGATAGGTGTACATATCTACAAAAATGAGTATATATACCCTAAAAACATGTGTATAAAATGTGTATGGAAATAATATTCATAAGTAAGAACTGAAAACAACCCAAACGTCCATTAACAGCAGAATGAAAAAAAAAAAAAAAAGATGGGTCTCACACATATGACACTATACAAACAAGTTAAACACCAATGAGGGCATATGCATGATTTTATTTCCATAAAGTTTAAGAATAGATAAATTTTACCTTTGGTGTTAGAAGTTAGAAAGTATTTGGAGGCTTTGGAAACATTAAATGGTAGGGCTTATGAGGGCTGCCAGAAATGTTCCCTTTATCCATCCCTGTACTGCATATATCTGTAAAAATTCACAACACTGGACATTTAGGATTTGTGCATGTTACTGTATTAATTGGATACCTAATAAAAAGAATTCAATCAGAGTTCCTGATTCTATATTTCACAATTCTATATTTAAAAGAAAAGCATTGCACAGATGTTTTAGAGCTTTTAAAAAGCTAGTGAATGGGTAATTCTGACTGGTCTGGTTTATGTTTCCCACAACTAGTTCTGCAGTGACTAGTAGAACCAGTATCCAGCTTCCTGTAAATTACAATAGATAACCAGCAGTAAATTTGAATCCAAATTTTATGCAGATTTATAATAATGAGTTCTTTTTACATTTCACTCCAATAGTTGCCTTATTAAAAGAAAATATACATTCGCCATCCTCTTTATTAGAAAAAAACTATCAATTTTTTTTTTGGTTACTATAGGTCTCCTTTATCTGGAATAGGTTTCTAATCTATAATTACATTCCAACAGTAATAATGGTTAAAATGAGACAGTTGAGGTATAATTAACATTGCATTGTGGGCTGCTTTTCTTAATTTTACAGAAAGAAAAACATGAAATCCTTTATGACTTCTTTTATGAAAACATTGGCTTTTATGTACATTATTTTGTATTCTTGGTTTGTAGTGTACAGTGTATAAGGAGATCTTTGAATCAAGCTCTTTTTCACAGTTTTCTTTCTTTCTTTTTTTTTTTTTTTTTTGAATAGCTGTGCTTTGAGGGATAATGGTTTTATTTAGGAAGTTACTTTTAAATTACTGTATTCCTTTATTTTTTTTCCAATGTCCTTAACTGTATTTTAATGATTTTGATTTCCAGATAATGATATTCATTCTCACAGACCAGAGAACTCCAATTTTAACCAAATATTTTATTCTTCACCCTTTCTTATTGCATTACCTTTTAATTTAGAAAAGTTTTCTTTTTAAGGGCATTGACTCTTGATTATGTAAGGACCATTCTAGTTGAGTTAGCTTACTTGATTAGAGTGTGTACTAATAAAGTCAAGTTTTGAGGTTTCATACCTGAAGGGAAAATAGACTTTACCCATAAGTCAGATTGAGCTGCCCTGTAAGTACCTTGCAGGGGCCCAGTGACTTAGGTGTCTGGATTCTTTCATCTATAAATGAATGAATGAATATGAATTAATAGAAGGATAAATGACAGATAACATTAAACCACTTTCTCAGTTGATAAGAGGATTAGCTGCAAATATCTGATTTTTCAGAATTTCGACAGCACTGGTAAAGTGTTATGCATTGAAATATATATTTTCCCCTCTTCAACTTATTATTCCAAAACTAAACTCAAATTAACAGCCTAAAATATGGCAGGCACTTTGCACAAGGCTTAACATGTAGGAACAAATATGACACAGTCGAATACTCAGGTAATTCATAGCTAATTGAGGGAGGGGACTGTGTGTGAAGATGCTTTAATCAACAATTAGCATTTAGAGTGTGCTAGAAAAAATGTATAAGCAAGAAGAGATGACAGGGCTTCCCTGGTGACACAGTGGTTGAGGGTCCGCCTGCCTATGCAAGGGACGCGGGTTCGTGCCCCGGTCTGGGAGGATCCCACGTGCCGCGGAGCGGCTGGGTCCGTGAGCCATGGCCGCTGAGCCTGCACGTCCGGAGCCTGTTGCTCCGCGGCGGGAGAGGCCACAGCGGTGGGAGGCCCGCGTACCGCAAAAAAAAAAAAAAAAAAAAAAAAAAGAAGAGATGACAGAAAGAAGAAAGTGAATAACTTTATAGGAATACTTATGGGTGGGTGTGGACATCAGGGGAAGCTTTTTGAGAAAATCAAAGTCTTTGTGATAGAAGACCTTCCCATTCCTCTACTTATCCTTCTCATCCTTCTGTTTTCTTTCTATCCTGTTGGAATAAGCATCTTTTTATGTTCTTCCCACATTCTAGCGAATGTGCCTCTTCTTTTTATATGCATGAAGTCCCTCTATATCTACCCTCTTTCTTCACATATGCTATTATTTTTCTTCATCCAGAAAATTCTGGCTTTTCTCATACCTTTGAAACAACTATAGTGAAACCCTTTCTTGTTTCCATCCTTGACTCTATTCTTTGTTCTATTTAATTCCGTCCTTACTCAAGAAGTTTAAATTAGCCTGTCTACTCAGTTTGTACATCTTCCCCTTCCCTTTACTTATTAGTCCACTGTAGAACAGATGTGGTTTTAACTAGGGTCACCAATAAGTTTCATTTTCAAAATATTTTGAGACATCTCTGCATTTTCTGGACCTCTCTGGTGCTTTGATAGTGCTGGATTATCCTTCTTTCTTGAAAGAGTCACTTCCTTTCGCTTCTGTGCTGAGAACTTCTCCAGGATTTTCTCCTATGTCACTGAGAAATTTCTTTCATTTTCTTCTAATGTTTTTTTGTTTTGTTTCTTCCTAAACGTGAATAATACACTTTGGTTTTAACCCTTCTCAATCTACACATTCTCAATTTAAATGACTCTCCCTATGATTCCCAAAAGCTTGTCTTCAACATAAGCCTTGCCAATGATTTCAGATTTAACTTTGGAAAATGTTTTTGAAACACACATGCACACACTCATTTGATGGAGAAACGTTGAATCCAAGTTTTGAAAGATAAATAAGAAGTTGGCAAATGGAACGAGGATACACATATACTTATACTTAAGATACACATATACTTAAGTGTAATATACTTAACTGAGAAACAGCATATGGAAAAGGGGTCAGGCCCTGAATCATGAAATAATATTTTGGGGTGGAGAACAAGTTTGACTGTTAGTGTTAAAAAAAAAAAATCAGGGGCATGGAAAGAAAAAAAAAATCAGGAAGACAAGGAGAACAAAACTAAAATAAAAACAAAACAAAACAAAACGTGTATAGCATCCTTATGAGTTTTTTTTTCTTCTTCTTTTTATCCTGCAATAGACACAGCATATGAATTCAGGGTTTGGGGAAGAAAGTAAGTATAACCTGCTCTGGTAGTTATGTGGACCACGAGGTGAGATGTGTAATAGATGCAAATAAGACAAGTGTAAAGGGGCCCAGAAACAGTTGAAAGGTGTTTTTGCCTCCAATGCTGTCACCAACCTCCCCTGTGAGGACCATGTGTTATCTTCTGTCTTTTATATCTCTCACTTAAGGCTTAGAGAAATGGTCTCCAAACTTTTGGATAGCACACCCTGTCAGTAAAGCAAACCAAGAAATACAACTTTAGGGGACGCTGATAGAGTTATATTTGTTTGTATTATATATGCATGTCCTGTTGCACTCATATGCAATAAACATGCACAAGAGAAAATTTTAAATTATAAGACAAAGCTGAAACTAAATGTTTTGAAATGATTAATGTGTTTTAGTTCAAAAATCCTTTTAGCTTGAATGGATGTGTGTGTATAAGCATTGTTTTCACACAGATATGATTACTTCATATATATGTAACACATATATCCGCATATATGATCGTTTATGCCTAATTATTTTTTAAAACATTGGTTTAACGTTTTTTATATAGCATTTCAAAGAGCTGGTTCTAGTTTAATTTATAATGATATTGCTTTTAATGATTGTCATAGATTGAAAAAAAAAAAATCCTCACCAAGGAACAATTTGTACAATATTCACTTAGGTAAAGTTCTTGTTAATAGCAGTCGTTATGGATTTATATCCATAGTTCAAGTAGATTTTATGACTTCATGTACTTGTGCTGACTTTATTGTTATATCTGATTACATCCTCATTTTTTAACCTCTATGTTTCAAGTGAAGAATTCATTTTAGAATTTAAAATGTCAGCTCTGCAAATTTTTATTTTTGGTTTACCTTGTTGGTTTAGATCATTAATATGATTTTTAATTTACAGTTTCCTTGAAGGTGTTTTTTGAAATTACCTATTTTGTGAGACTTATTTTAGTTGAAGTTAGATTACTTCCTTTGTAAATTCATTTAACCACACAAAAGCTGAAATAAGTTGCAATATACTAGATGTAGATACCAGAATGAGGACCACATTCTGAAACTTTTTGACCTTCTGACCAATAGACCCCAGCTAAAAGGAGGGGATTTAAAATATAATTTCAAAAAAGTTTTGAAAAATTTCCTACAAATACAAAATAAACACTTGTCAAAGATGTTATTCAATTCATTAATTAATGACATAAATAGTAAAAAAGGGAATGGTGCTTCAAAGAACAGTTAAGGAGCTGAGTACTTATAGGCAATTTTGTAAAGAATGTTAGACTAAGATAAGATCTCTTTGTTACATGTCCTACAGGGCAATAAACCACATCCTTTAGGGTTACCTTCTGTGCCTGGCATGTGCATTTCTATTAGAAAAACAGTTGACAAACAAACATGCAATTTCACTAAGTCTGGCATCTCTACTTTTAAAAAATAGTGATTTGATCAAAGTATATTTCAGTAAATGGTAATTCTGAGGTGTACTTGTGCCTTCGGTTGATCAACTTTAGTCCAATTTCTAAGTTATTTTTCTTAACATTTTGAAATGTGTTGTTTTCAACACTGTTCATAATAAGGATAAAATGCATGAACAAAGCTGATCTAACCTAAGAAATCAATGCACAGTTTGGCATAATCAAAACCACTAATGATCAGTGTTCTATTTCCCTCAGGGCTGTTATCTGGAACAGCATGATCACAAAAGATATTCTATAGCATGTATTATTGAGACAAACAGAGAAAGAAATGCAGTGTGCAACTGTTTTTATTGTATCTGTCATAAGATTTGACTGTGTGTACACCGAGAGCAAAGAGCTCTCTTATGTACAGAAATATAAGGACAAAGGACCAAAAAAATCCATAACTCCCTGGAAGATAATTCAGGAAGCGCAGAGAAGAAAAGTTGAGACAATGTACAGAATTCTGTTTTTCAGATTTCTATTGTTTTATCAACAATTTATTGTGAATCTATCTTGTGTTTGTTCGGAAATCAGATCTTAATCTGTGTCCTTACTAATTTTATTTATGTTGGAGAGAGAGATGCAATGAACTGTAAAGTCATAGAAGTATGTAGGGCTAGAGTAGAATATGTATAAATATTCCTGGGCAAGTGTTAGGAGAGAGTTCATAGGGAAGGGGACACTTAAGCTCTAAATCTTGAAAGATCAGAAAACATTTTCCAGGTGGACAAGGTGGAGAAAGGCTTGCCAATTGGACCTGGCAGTGTACACAGGCATGAGACTATAAACAGCATTATGACTTTGGAGAGATGAATGTGGTTTGGGGTGTGAGGTAGAGTATGAGGGAAAAGGAGGCTGGAAATCACAGAGGGCAGAGTAATGAGTCTTCTAAATCATACAAACTCTTTTGTACTTTATCAATGACAAACCTCTCCTACACACTGCCGGCCTTGGTCAGGAAGAATGGAAAAGCAAAAGCATCTACTTCCATTAGAATCACTGGTAAATTTCCACTATGATAATGGAAATAATGCCCTGATTGGCCTCTGAGGTATAGGTTCCTACCAATGCTATTAGCTTGGATCCTTCTACTTTCCTATCAATTATTATCAGTAATGATATTCATTATTGCTCTAAGCTAGTGGACAGGTTGTAAATTGACCTCAAAATTTATTTATTTTATGCCCTTAATAGTTGAAAATTGGAACTATATGTTACCGAGAGTTTGCCGTGGGACAGTGTGGGACAGTGGTTTTAAAAAGTGGTTCTATAAAAACTGGATTGGATTCTACTCCGGACTGAATCACTTTGGATGAGTCATTCTTCTCTTCTTGCCATCGTTTTCTTCATGAATGCAGTGGAAGTTAGAACACCATGCCAAGCCCCTCATATTTGCCCTTAAGAGTTAAGCTCTAAAGGCTACATATACACACAAGAGAAAGTGCCTGCTCAGAGTAAGAATGGGCTTTAACCTAACCTAATGATAACAGCTATTTAGCTAAAAGCAAAACCCTTAAAAAAGGCGGGGAGGGGGACAAGCAAAGGGAAAGCAAATCTTTAATAGCCAACGTGCTAAGTTCTTCTCCAAGGACTGACCAGGAGAGGTGAGAGCGTTATTGTGAGTGGAGGCATCAGGCCTTCAGAACCTGAAGCAGGCAAATATTTTAAACATATGTCCATTAGCTTTTGTTCTAAAACCTCTGTTTCCCTGCACCTTTGAGATATAACGTGATTTCTCAACATTCCTTCTACATGGAGAGAGAAAGTATGAGCCCAAGGGTAGACTATTAAATCCAAAACAGCTACATTTCTCATGTAAAGTTACAAAACTGGCAGTCTGAGCTTAAATCTTGGCCGCTATGAGCCTCCCATTGTGAAACTGATTTTATCTTGCTGTATTAACACAACCAAGTCTTTCTGCTTGTTCGTGAAGACTAGACTATTGCTGATAAATGAACCACATGAATTTTGTGGTGAATTATCTTGGTGGCAGACTTACCTCAAAGACTATATACATATTTTCTTTCCCATTTCAGGAGCAATTATATCTGTATTCATTATTTCACATGATTGATAGAGGGACAAGTATATTGAACAGTAACACATAGATGAAGTTATGACTCCCACTGGTTTTCAAATTTCATTTAAGATATTATAATTTGTATATTACAACAACTAAATCACTATTATTCACAATTTAAAAGAATTGACGATTATTCTACTACTGTAATAAATATTTGTCCATTAAAGAAGTTTCCTACAAGCTAAAATGCTAAAATTGGAAAAAAAAATCTATTGTGCAATTTTAATCACCATATTAGTGAGTTGATATGAGGAAAATAAGTGACATGATCAGATACAATTTGATTTACTTAATGGTTTAACCCAGATTCCATCCAAGTTCTGCAATCTTTCAGTTTTACAGAACAATATACTTTTGGAAAAGCTTGTATTGCATATATAACAGAAATACAATCCCATCACTAATACTTTTGAAAATTCTTAAGAAAAATTACCCCAAATTTGGAAATAAGGTAGTGATGGATAGAAGAAAACTCTTTAAATATCAGATAGTAGTACCATATAGTAGGCGCAATAAAACATTATTTCTTTAGGAGAATGTACTTGGGTTTGATTTTATAATTTACTCTTTGATTAGAGCTCAGTATTTTGAAGCTGCATGTTTACTCACAAATTTCTTTTCAGTAGTAAAGATAAGCTCCAAGATTATAGTTTTATGGCCTTATATTGGATTACCTACTTTTATTCTAACATTCTTTTTTTTTTCTTTTTTTAATGCTGCAAATCCCCAGTTCCTCCTCAAATGCTCTTGGAACTAGGTCTATCATTTTTACTGGTTCCTTCACTGTTGATTTGAATAAATGTTTGACCTGTGCATTTTTTTCTGGTTGTTGTCGAAGATCATGTTTCTATGTATTTTTTAAAATTCTAAGTTAATATATGTAAAACACTCATATTTGTGTTTGGAACACAAAATGTCAGCCATTAGTATCATTCTCTTGGTAATATAATTTAGAGTTAAGGATATGGAATTTAGAGTGAGAAATATTGGATTAAAAATCTGACTTTGTATGATATTAATTATATGAATTTGGACCCATCCCTTAATCTCTCCAAATTCCCATGACTATATTACACATAGTAATAGCAACTACATACTTTGTTGTAAAGACTAAATAACATAGAGCATTTTAAAGTTCTTGGCAAATGTCTGACACTAAGTGCACAATAGTCACTGGCTACTGTAATTCGATTAAAAAAACTTGTTCTGGGAATGTGAATGAATAAACATGGCCATGATGGATTGTGCAGCTCCATATTTGCAAGAGGGTGGAGGAGGACAAAGCACCCACTTACACATTTATTGCTATAACGACTAGAGTCAAATTGCCTGTGTTTTACTGGAGGATTGCCCCATCAAATGCCAGTGAAATTGGTAAAGAAACAGTTCCCATTTCCTTAATGTGTGAATTGCTGAAATGAATTTACTTAAGTGAAAGATTTCTACTCCTAAATCCTTTTAAGTGTGTCCTAGTTCCCAGAAGACAGCTTGGAAATTGCTCCCAAGCACCAGACACGCATTTCAAAGTGCAGTATTCAGTGAACCCTTCAGAATCTGCTTAATAATGAACCCTTGTGTGTTGACATGAGACTAATATTGGTGATATATTGATTATAGTCTCATTGAAATATGAACTTTTTCTGCATAACCAAGGGTGTGCAAGTCAGAAATGTGGATTCTCTGCCTGGACCAATTAGCAGGTGCATGAATTTCATTTGCCCTATTACCTCCCAGAGTTAATATTAATGAAAGGATTGGAGATGCTCACTGAATTTTCATTTTTTATTTTTCTTTTTTGCTTTGCCCTTGTGCAAAGCAAGTAAAAGTTAAGTAGCCAAGGGCCAGTGTCCATGGCTGTGATTAACTGGTGACAAACATTTATAAGAGCAGTGCTAATCAGTGGGGGCTCACATAGTTCAAATAAATAGTTTTTGACCCACACTACAAAAAGTTAGAGCCAAAAAGAGGACGGTATAAAGAAAGAAAGAGCAACCTCATCATTCATAGTCTGCCATTGCCATGCTTGGAGAATTCTTAAACCTGAAATGGTTTCCATCGACCACCCAGCAAGCTCGCTGCCAGCTGGTGAATGCACAAGAAATGTCAGCTTTTACATTCTCCTAACAATAGGAACAGTCAGGAAGGTAACCTACCAGCAAACATGTGTACATGTGTGGGACAGAAAGCACATGTTATTGGAGACAATTCCATGAAGAAAATGCTGTATGAGAGAATGTTTTAAAAAGTGAATGAGATTTTGAAAGAGACAGGCTTTATTTTACACGACTGTGCTGTCACATATGCTCACTGCAACTTTGGCAACTCTTTAAATAGTCCAGGCTCAGTTTTCTCATCTGTAAAATGGGAATAAACCCACAAAAACTTGCAGGGATGCTGTTAAGTCTAAACAAGAGTAGACGTATTGAGATGATTCAGTGAAATAATGGATGCAAAAAAACACAGTTCCTGACACTAAGTATACAGCTAATTGTTGTTAGTTTCCTTCATGAATCTGTTAGTAACCCCCTACTATTAATCTTAATCGATACACATTGTTGTTCCCTAATAATTAGCATAGACCTTACTGTGGTCTTTTGTTGAATATTTGCTCCTTGAAAGAGGTCTTTCAAGATGTTTGGTGATCTAACACATCTAATTCTGCCCCCTTTGAGAGACTCAAAATGGAAATATTTCATAAAGCAGTAGTGAGTTTTTCTATGTTGATGACAATCTTGACTTATCTAGAACAGAAATATTTCTGGAAGCACCACCATCAAGTCTTCTTTATAACAACTGAAACCGTGGTCTCAGATGGATTTATTTTTGCCTTTAAGAATAATTTGCAAGCTGAGTGTTACAGGAGCGATTGGGAGTCTAAGTGGAACATAGCCCATTGGAGAATGCCACATCATGCAAAATCCTGGTTCTATCTCAACAAAAGGCCAGGTTAGACTGAATTATCTAATGCATTTCTGCTCAATAATTCAATAAAGGAAGGTCTGCAGCCATATTTGGGGAAGAATTCTACTCTGGCCCTCCAAGTTCCTTCATCTCCTTTGGTTGAACCACAAACAAGTCCCAGTGCAATTAACTTGAACCAGTTCCAAAAGGGTCATTCTCCATTGTTTCCCAAAACTCTCTCGCTTAAACTAAATATTTTTGCTACATCAAGGATGAGCCCATAATCCTGCATCTGAAATTTTAGTAGTCCTCATCCGCATGGATGTATTCTTTTAAATTTTGTACTTTTTTACTTATTACATGTATTGACTGGGTTTTATGAAATATTCTGGGTGCAATAAGTCAAACAGGGAAAGACAAATACTGTACGATCTCACTTATACTGCTGATCATATGACAGTTCCATTTTTAATTTTTTGAAGAACCTCCATCCAGCTTTCAATACTGGCTGAACCAATGTATATTCAACCAACAGTGTACAAGGTTTCCCTTGACACTGAATCCTTGCCAAAAGTTATATTTCTTGTCTTTTTTTTTAACTTTTTATTTTATACTGGAGTACAGTTGATTAACAATGTTTCATTCATTTCAGGTGTACAGAAAAGCGATTCAGTTATACACATGTATGTATTTTTCAAATTCTTTTCTCATTTAGGTTGTTATATAATATCAAGGAGAGTTCCCGGTGCTATACAGGAGGTCTTGTTGGTTATCCGTTTTAAATATTATTTCTTGTCTTTTTTTAAAAATATTTCTTGTCTTTTTGATAATAGCTAATCTAAAAAGTGTGGGGTGATATCTTGTGGTTTTGATTTGCATTTTCCTGGTGATTAGTGATTTTGAGCATATTTCTATGTACCTGGCAGCCATCTGTATGTCTTCTCAAAAAAAAAAAGTATATTCGGATCCTCTGCCAATTTTTAAAATGGATTATTTGGGTTTTTTAAATTTTACTATTAAGTTGTATGATCTCCCTTCTGAGAGTTGGTGCTCTGGAGCACAGCAGAGGGAAAGTGCAAAGATAATGCCTACCTTCTGAGGTCTCGGGATAGGTTTACAGATGTGTATTTAATTAGAAGCCTGCCCCTCAGGCTGCAGCTATGATAATAATCAAATAAGGCTTCCTTCCAGGTGGATGGAGCTCCTCTATCTGTTGCCTGGTGTCCTGCTACAGGGCGGTAGCCTTTCAAGAACACTTTCTCTATTGGATAGAGTCCTGTGGAGCCTGTGAGCAGTGGTCTCACTGTCCATCAGAGTCAGGCAGCATAGAGTTGTCTGTCCCCTGGTATCAACCCCCAAATCAGGGCACCAGAGAAGGGTATAAGCTTCTTTCTGCAAGATACTGGTGAGCTGGAGTGAGGCAGAAGGAGTGCACAAAGATTGCATTCACCAGCCCCCATGCCTTCCCAGCCCCTTCATAGGCCCCTGGGGGTGGGAGTCTTCTAAGTCTTCTACTATCTCTCTGATGGTTACAATCCCAGGGGACTCAGGAAAGCAAGCCCCTCTGGCCTCCAGAGCCAGGTGATTAAGGGCTGTCCCTTGCATGGCAGCCACAAAAAGTAAGATCACCAGATACAAAAACTAGGGCACCAGACATGTATGAAATCTCCCCCCAGGTGATACTGGTGATACTGGGCCAGGTGATACTGGGTGATACTGGGCCAGGTGATACTGGGCCAAAGATAGCAACCACAGGCTGGAGCAAGGTATAAGGGGAGTACAAAGATGGCAAAAAACATATAAATAAATAAAAAGGAAAAAAGAAAGAAAAAGAGAAAAAAGGAAAATAAAAATATAAGTAGAAAAAAAAAGAAAAGACAATGTAAAAAGAACAAAAAGGTACCTGCAGCTTCACCAAGAATGAAGGTGGCCCGCACTGGCTGGAGAAAGGAAGAAGGGGAGTGCAAAGATGGTAATAAATAAATAAATAGTAAAAAGAAAAGAAAAGAATAAAAAAGAAGGAAAAGAAGAAATAAGAAAAAAAAAGAAAATAAACATTTTAAAACAATACATAGAAAAAAGAAAATAAAAATTTTTCAAAAATACAAAAAAGGAAAATTAAAAAAAAAAAGAAAAGGTAGTGTCCACCAGCTGGAGCATAAATATGGCACCCTTGGAGCAGTGCAGGGGGCAGCAGGAGATGGTTGGCCCCGCGGTTTTAGCAAGGATGAAGGAGAGGTGCCCGCCAGTCTCACGTCCAGCAGGTCCCCCTGCCCTTAGATCAATGCTTTACAATTAGGAAATAAGACTCTTTCACATACAGTCTGGGTGCTTTTCTAAGGGCTGCTTCTGCACTGGGCCATGGGGCAGGTGAGTCCCTACCTGGGCTGTTTAAGAGACATTCCTCAGTTTGCCCAGCCCCCTGGACCTCAGGAGGGTGAGCCCCATCGGTCTTTAAAGTCAGGTGTTTTAGGGGCTCACCTCTCAGATGCTGGTCTTCAAAGTTGGAGTGCCCGGTGTGAGGTAGGAACTCTTTACCCTCAGGGAGAAACTCCAGGTTTTGAGTTTCCTTCCCATGGTGAGTTGCCGCCCTGGGGGTGGGATTTCTGGCAAGATTGCTTACCTGCTTTGATGTGTTTTCCCTCTCACTTCCTGATGTGACAAAGTGCCTCCACAGTGTTTAGGTGTTTTCCAGAGGAGACTGCTCCATCTGTAGCTGTGGATGCAGTGTGTCTGCGGGAAGATGTGAGTTCAGGATCTCCCTTCAACTCCATTGGGAGCCAGAACCCTCGCTGATTTTTCTATAACTTTTCACTTTAAATTTAAGACTTGCAGGATGCTGCAAAAAATAGAACAGAGATAATAGTATGCCCTTCACCCAGATTTCTCCAGCTCATTGATTTTTAAAAATTCAGTAACTGTTTTTTCCAACTTTTACAAGTCCACCTATTTTTCCATGATAGTCCACCCTTTCTTTATGTTTTATATACCTTTAATTCTCTATTTCCTTATATCAAATATGTTTATTTTACAGTGGTTTACATTAAAAAAATATTTTTTGTGGTGTTCATCCTCAAGATTGATGTTATGATTCTCACTAGTCATCTAGTCTGTAATTTCTGAACATGAGTATATTTACCTGTGGTTTCTTCTTCAGGGTCCCTTCCCTTTGGCTGAGAAAGCGTTTCTACAGCACGAATGTACAATGCCTCTGCTGGGTGCTCTGAGGAATCACTGGTCTGCGTCCAGTTTTTAAAATAATATCTCAAGTTGGGGTATTCCAAAGCATGTGAATAATGCAAAGTTGGATTTTATACGTTTGGAGTTTATATTTCTTAAGGGAGATTTGTTTTGCTACCAGTTACCTGAGGCAGTAAAAAGCTCGCTGCTGATACCCTAGAGCAGTGAACTTCTTTTCAGGCCCCATCCATCCGAGGGCAACTCTTTCTGGTCTCAGCTTTTTACTGGGATTTCAGTTTCAAATCCCTATTTTGTAGGTACATAAGTCCAAATTTCCTCTCTTTGTAAGGGCATTAATTTATTAGGAAAACACCCATTTCCAATTCATTCCCAGCCTTCCTTTACCTTAGTATGGAAGCTGACTATACTGTCTTCAAGTTTCCTTTTGTCTGATACCTAGAAATCTCTTTTCAGTCTTTAAACTCAGATATGAATTAAATGTTTAAAGTATTTAAGTATTTTTTTTTAGAATTTTTATGTGTTTTTAGAACTACGTATATTTTGCTAACATTCTAACAGTGGGAATGTACAAGGCACTAGAGGTTATTCACTTTAATTCCAGTAAAGTATGATAAGCCATTTACCCATATACTAAGTACTTACGTTGTAGACTGACTTGACACTGCGTGCAAGTCTGAATGTGTGTGTGTGTGTGCGCGTGCGCCTTAGTTGTTTTTTTTTTAATCAAGAATGAGAATCTTGATTTTTCTTTTGGTCACTGTTGAAAGGCCTGGGGAAAATTTTATCTCAAGTCACTCACATTTAAAGAGAAGGAAAATTCCTTCCCCCGTCTTCCTAAGACAGAATCTTGGGTTACTCTCAGTTATTAATCACATAGTGACATCTTTGTGTTCACACCACTGAACCAAGAAATGCTATGAGAGATACAGCAATAGGGCATCATTCTCCCCCTCAAGAGGAAGATGCATAAAGAAGATCCACTTTGGTGAGGGTTCTAATAGAGACAGAGTGCTTTACATGGGCAAGGAACATATTTTCCTAATAGAGAAATGTATCACCAAAGACTGCATGGCAGAATCTAAGAAACATCCTGAGAGAGAAATGATGTGAAAAGGATTCTAGGAGGCAGAAGGGCAAACAAAAGCTCAGAGGATGGAAAGGGCAACAGGGAGCCTAGGAACAGTGAAGAACACCTAGTGTGGAGCCCAAGTGAATGTGTGGAGTTGGGAGGAGAAGAAAAGGCACCCCAGGTCTTGGCGAACTTTGTTTATTCAAAAGAATGGCTTTAGATCTTAGAGTTAGAGCAGAAAAGACAGGATAGAAACAATAGTAGAAATACGAAGTTGTCTAAGTAAGGTCTGAGGGTTTAGAGACTCATTTCTCTTGGTTTCCTTCAAACAGCATGTATACCATAATAAATAGCTAGTTCCCCACTTACACAACTGGTGGTTGACATCCGACTAGGGAAAATGCAATTATCTATTCTACTATAAATGTGAATTCACAAAGAGAGATATTTACCAATACCTGCATCCTGCAAGTCTGGTGTTCAAGAGCAATTATTACTGTTACTTTGCATTTATATAGCTGTATTTTATTTACAAGAGCTTTACAACTATGTTTGTGTGTGTGTTTTTACTTGCATTCTCTTTCTGCAGCCATGTGAAGTGTGTCAAGGTTATTGGCCTTATTGTGTAGATTAAACGTTTGAGGCAATTAAGATCTGAAGGGAGTTTCAATTTATTTTTGGCTTTGGAAGAACAGTTCACAGGTAACAAGAGGTCCATTTAAAAGTGCAAAGGATGGGTTCACAGAATATAGCAATAAAAGAAAAACAAATACATTCTGCTTCCAGTAAATTAAGGTAAGCCCCATTTCACATTAAAAGCATTTTTAAATTCTGAAGCTTCTTTTTTCATTAATCAGTAGAATATAATGTACCTGTTTAGACCAAAGGATATTGATTCTAGGAGACTTGTGATTAAATGCTAATATTGCTGTTTACTAGCTGTGTGGTTCTGATAAACTCCTTAATCTCATTGAGTTTCCAAGTATAAAGCATAAATAATAATGTGTTCTTAATTAGCTTTTCATGAATATTAACATCTTGCTTGCACAATATCTAACAGGTGTAGAACTATTATAAGGAAAGAATGAAGAGCATTCATCTTTAACATAATTATCATGATCAAGTACTTATTAAATATTCAGCTTTTGTGTCCTCAAAAGAATAATATAATAACATAGCAATTTTGCACTAAAATACTCTACAGCATTTTTAAAGATTACATGATATTATTTTATTTAAATATTTGTCTAATGTCTAAAAATGTCAATTATATATATATATACATATATATCACGGCCTCACTTTTAATACTTGATTTATCAAAATTTTAGACCACAGGGCGTCCCTGGTGGTGCAGTGGTTGAGAGTCTGCCTGCCGATGCAGGGGACACAGGTTCGTGCCCTGGTCCGGGAAGATCCCACATGCCGCGGAGCGGCTGGGCCCGTGAGCCGTGGCCGCTGAGCCTGCGTGTCCGGAGCCTGTGCTCCACAATGGGAGAGGCCACAACAGTGAGAGGCACGCATACCACACACACAAAAAAAAATTTTAGACCACAGTTCAATAAAGTATACCGAGTTACACAAATATGTGCAACAAATATAAGAAAATTTTACTAAGCAATTATTTCTGACTAATCAATTTAAAAAAACCTCAGATACCCCAATTTGAGGAGAATGGTGCTATTAAATAGCTAATTCCCAGCAGAAATGAAATATCAATAACACAAATAGTAATGAGGAAAATAAGACTACAGATTATTTATGTATAAGATTTTGCCATCTATATGAACTGTGCTGTAAGAGGGAGCAGGTGGAGATAGTTGATGACCAATCGTTACATGTATCACAAGCCAATATCAAAGGGTTTCTTTGAGACCTGGGCGCATTCTCCATTATTTACCCCAGCTGGAGTGGTCAGCATGGGAAGCACATTTCAGACCACTCTGAGGAAATGAGTGGTTAATAGACCTCACTCCAGGTCAGCTACCTACATCCAAATCTCCAAATACATTGCATACAAAGCAAACATAAAGGACAGAAAATAAAACTGTGCATAACCCATGCCTAAATAGAACTAGAAGACACAGAATGCTCAGACCTTAATTCACTTACAAATGGATGAATAAAAATATGAAATTACTAGAGCCAGGGCTGGAACACTTCCAGAGGAAAGTTAAGATGACACTACATTTAAAAAGGAACACACTGTGGGGTCTGGGAGGTGGCCCTGATCTTGATAACCTCATACAAGGTCCTCCGAGGGGGGAAGATAATTGAAAACAGCTCTGAGACCTGATGAGTCAGAGCATGATCTACTGAGGATAAGAGAATGTGAGGGATGGATGAGGACCTCTGGCAAGTAGAGCTTCTGGGGAAAAGGGTGCAAACTAAATGAGAAAGCTGTGTCTACAGGCTTGGCAGGAAATGGAAAGAAGAAAGCAAGAGGTACAAATTAATGGATCTACCGAAGAAACAAAACAAAAATAAAAATTTCAAAGCCCACATCGATTAAAACACACACACACACACACACACACACACACACACAAAGTCCCTCATTCCTTCAAATAAATAAATAAATAAATAGATAAATAAATAAATAAAGTAATTCAATAAGTAAACTGTACTTCACAGTTCCAACACAGAGGACAGATTTTGGCTAAGAAAATAGTAAGTCAACTCATATGTTTGCCAATTCTCATAAATAAATACATTGGATGTTGTTAGTCCTAAAAAAAAAATCCTAAACACTTATGAAAACAAACAGAAAAAGACAAGCAAAATAAGGACAAAAGTTTTCACTCATGAAAATACTCTCCTCAATTATCAACCACAAAATGACCCCAAACATAATAAAACAGGAATTAAATGCTATTGAACAGCTAATTGAAGATATTTCAGAATATCTAAAATAGGAAATTCAAAAAATCAGAATAGAAATGAATAGGAGGAAAAGGTAAAATAAAGTTGATGGAACTAAGAAAAATTAAAGAACAGAACTGAGTCTTCTGAGATGTGAAGGCTTTGTTACAAGGTATTAAAGAAAGAATAAGTTTAACTGAAAATAAAAGTTGAGGTAGAGAGGATAAAAGAAAACATCTAAAAAATTTAAAGCAAAAATATAAAGGGAATAATAAAGATTGAAAAGAAAGTAAAAGAGAAAATAGGTACACACACACACAGAAATAAAATACCTGGAGAAGAATAGCAACCAACATGTATGTAGAACTATCATTACAAATTATAACATAAAAATAAACTCTGGAAATAGAGGGAGGATGATGATCTACATATTAAAACTGTCCACAATTTACCTGAAAAACTGGACCAAGACTGGCCAACCATAAAACACATCTTAGTAGAACAAATAGCTGTAAATGTATATTTTTATATCTGTAGAAGCCCACACAAAAAGAACAAGTTACATACGAGTGAAAGAAATGTAGTATAAGATTTTGCAAGAGCATCACAGAAAGCAAGGAAACAGTAGATAAATGTTTTCAAGAAACTGAAAGAAATGTGCGAGGCAAAGGGCTGATGAATCTAGAAGTAGAATAGCAGTGTCATGAGTGGATCCACCCCATCATTACTCCTGCAAAAGTTAACTACTATCTTGATTTCTACCCCCAGAAATAAATTTTGTCTTTTTTGAGTTTTATATAAATAGAAGCATACAGTATGCAATGTTTTATTTCTGAGTTCTTTTGCTCAACACCATGTTTGTGAGGTTCATTCATGGTTTTTTGTAGCAATAATTTATTTAATTTGCTTTGCTGTATAGTAACAGTTGTGTGATTAGTCACTTATGATTCTTTGTATTTACGTGGTATCAGTTGTTATGTCTCCTTCTCCATTTATAATTTTATTTATTTGGCATATATGGTCAATTAATTTATGACAAAGGAGCCAAGAATGTACATTGGAGAAATGATAGTCTATTCAATATATGGTGTTGAGAAAACTGCAAAGCCACATGTGAAAGAATGAGACTGCACCCATATTTATACCATACATAAAAATCAACTCAAAATCAATTAAAGACTTAAAGTTTATACCTGAAACCATAAAATTTATACAAGAAGAAGTAGGGATTAGGTTTCTTGACATTGTTCTTGGCAATGATATTTTGGATTTTACACCAAAAGCCAAGGCAACAAAAGCAAAAATAATAAGCATGACTATATTAAACTAAAAAGATGCTTCATCAGCAAGTTGAAAATGCATTTTATGGGATGGGAGAAAATATTTGAAATCATTTATCTAATAAGGGATTAGTATTCAAAATATATAAATAACTCACACAAGTCAATAGCAAAAAATAAATAAACAAACAATACAATTTAAAATGGGCCAAACATTTAAATAGACATTATTCTAAAGAAGACACACAAATGGCCAACAGGTACATGAAGAGGTGCCCAACATCACTAATCATCAGGGAAATGCAAATCAAAACAACAATGAGGTATGTTGTCACATGTTAGAACCGCTGTCATCGAAAGACAAGGAATAACAAGTATTGAAGCGGGTGTGGAGATACAAAAACCCTGTGCACTGTTGTTGGGGATATAAATTGGTGCAACCACTATATAAAAGAGTATGGAGGCTTCTCAATAATTTAAAAATAGAACTACCATATAATACAGCAATCCCACTTACAATTTATTATAATTATATTTTTATCTGAAGGAGATAAAAACAGGATATGGAAGAAATATCATCAACCTATGTGTCCATCAATAGATGAATGGGTAAAGAAGACATGGTGTAGATAGACAGATACATAGCTAGATAGATAGATATAGATTGTACACTAAAAATTAGACAAGCTAGAGGAAATAGATAAATTCTTAGAAACATACAACCTACCAGGACCAAATCATGAAGAATAAAAAAATCTTTAAAGATTAATTATTACTAAGGAAATTGAATCAGTAATCAAAAGCCTCCCAATTTTCCTCCCAAAGGAAGTCCAGGACCAGAAGGCATCACTGGTGAATTCCACCAAACATTTAAAGAGGAACTAATATCAATACCAATTCTTCTCATACTCTTCCAACAAAGAGAAGAAATTCTTCCAAACTCATTTTACAAGGCCAGCATTACCATGATACCAAAACCAGACAAGACATCATAAGAAAAGAAAATTACAGGTGAATATCCCTGATGTACAAAGATGCAACAATCCTCAAAACATATTCGCAAACTAAATTCAATAATACAGTTAACAGATGATACATCTTGATCAAGTGAGATTTATTCTAGGGAATGCAAGGAAGTTTCAACATCCACAACTCAAGCAATGTGATACAGCTATAACCAAAAGAAGGATAAAAATAATATGATCATCTCAATAGATGCAGAAAAAGCATTTGACATCCTTTTCATGATAAACACGCTCAACAAATTAGGTACAGAAGAAACGTTCTGCAACTAATAAAGGTCATATGTGACAAACCCATAGCTAACATCATACTCAACAGCGAAAACCTGAAAGTATTTCCTCTAAGATTAGGAACAAGACAAGGGTGCTCACTCTCACCAATTGTATTCAACACAGTACTGGAAGCCTTAGCCAGAGAAATTAGGCAAAAAAATAAATAAAAGACATCCCAATCAGAAAGAAAGAAGTAATACTATCTTTATTTGCAGATGACACAACATTATATATAGAAAACTTGAAAGACTCCACCAAAAAACTGTTAGAACAAATCAATGAATTGAGTAAAGTTTCAGGATACAAAGTCAATATACAAAAATCTGTTGTATTTCTATCACCTAACAACAAACTATCAGAAAGAGAAATTAAGAAAATAATCCCATTTATAATTGCATCAGAAAGAATAAAAGACCTACAAATAGGTTTAACCTAGGGGAAAGACCTGCCACTGAAAACCATAAGACATTGATGAACAAAACAAAATAAAACTGAACAAAACTGATGAGTAAATGGAAAGATATTCTGTGTTCATATGTTTGAAGAATTAATGTTGTTAAAATGTCCATACTACCCTAAGCAATGTACAAATTCGGTGCAATCCCAATCAAAATTTTAATGGCATTTTTCACAGAAATAGAACAATTACTCTTAAATCTGTATGTAACCACAAAATACCCTGAATAACCAAAGCAATCTTGAGAAAGAAGAGCAAAGCTGGAGGCATTACTCTTCCTGATTTCAAACTGCAATTTTTAAAGTAATTCTAATATTTGACCTACTTGTAATTTGTAGGCTTCCAAATCCTCTGATTAAAATGGTTATTGTTTCTTCTATGAGATGCAAATATGAAAAAATATATGGAAAGCACATAATAACATACTTGTGTAGAAGATTAAATAAATGTTAGTTTATTCATTTTTTCTTCACATATTACTGTATAAAATATGCACCCAAAACTGAATGATACATCTTTAATCACCTTATAAAGTATATGTCTTTCTGACATAGTTTCAGCTTTACAAAAATGTTATTTTAAATAATGAATTCAAGCAGTTGGTGATTTAGTAGGGTTTCTAAAATAATTTAATGAAAGAGTTTAAAACATTAACATGGATATTGGAAATCTGCTTTTCCAAGTTAGGATTTTGTCAATGTTATGAATTTCTGTTTGTTGAACACATTCTACAGAAAGTCAATATTCCACATCAAAGTAAATTATAAAAAGTTTACAGCTGCTCAAAGAAATTCAATTTGGGCATATACTACTTAATAAAATTAAAATATAGATAAAATAATAACTATATTTTTAAATTCTTCTTTGAATCACTAAAAGGATTGATTGAATCATTCTACTTTAAAAGGAGAGGATAAAATCAATTTAGATATTGTGATGACAGAAAGGAATCAACAAAAATCACATAATCACCAATGTTACATGGAAAAAGTGAATATTCAAAATGTAAAAAAAATAAAGAGAAGCACATTATATTTTGGGGGGAGTAGCACATTGTCTTTATTAATTTTGATGACAAATTTTGATATTATTAAAATTATTATTTGATAATACTATATGCCAAGTCTTTTCCCTAGGATTATTACAATAATAAAAGCTATGTTAAAAGGTATGTATTTTTATTTCGTATTATACATAAGGAAACTAAAACTCAAGGAAAGTTAATTAAACTGTCAAGTTTACACAGATTGAACGTGACAAAACAAAAATTACAACAGCATTTGACTGTCCCCAAACTTGTGTTTTCTCTACTGTCCCTCACTATCATTTATTCCTGAAATTCCAAAAAAAAGATAACCTTAGTCTTTCAATCTGAAAATAAATTATGCTTACATCAAATTATTATTTTAAAAATAAATAGTACATGAAGGGTAAGTAGACACACCTTGCCTTATTCTTCCCATTAAGTACAACTTAAAATCCTGAACATTATGTGAAGAAAAATGTAAGAAGACTGTGAAAGTTAGAGATGAGAAAACATATGGAGACCACATGAAGAGCCTGGAATAAGGTACCCTGGTTCTCTCCTGGATGGGGTGCCATCAGACGTCTAGTCAGGTCTAGACAGGCTGTGTTTCTTTGGATGATGGTATTAAGCAACTGAAGAAATTAATCATCGTATTTGCACCTGAACTTATTTTATTTGACACCACTGAGACAACTGAGGGCGAATTCCAAAGGCAGTTCCTGCTTAAACATAATTATGCAAAAAAGTTCCATCAAAAATCAATTGATGTTGGATATCATATTCAATTTTACGGAAATCCAGGGCTTAGAAAACACGTATCCTAGCTACCCAGAGGATAAAGCTAGTGGCAGGAACAGGAAATGTCTTCTTGAATGCTCATATTTATGTTATAGGGTAGAAAGTTTGTGCAGATTTGAAGATTACTCTTGGAATATTAGTACCATAGAATCATTCATTATAACTATGTATGTGTGTGTGTGTGTGTGTGTGTGTGACTGAATTGTAATTTCATGAGGTATTTTAGCCAAGATTTACATCGTTGCATAGGTGTGTGTTCATTTGTATACATTGTTGTCATATGTATATGTTGGTCGCCATATTAACATTAAATTTAGAGCCAATATCCATTTCCCATTTGGAATAGGAAGAATTCTTTTAACATATTAATGGCTACATATAGCATGAATATTTCAAGAAATCTATATGCCTTCTTTCAGTACCAAACTGAACGCTGACAAAACAAGGAAAAGTTTTTCATTGGTAACACAGGCACACAAACACCCCATAAAAATAAAGACATTATTTTTAAAATATCAGATTAAAAAAGACATGGCATGAAACTCCCATAGGAAAGAAATAACAATCTCAAAGACCAAATCCAAATCCACATACTGTGTTTATGCATGTGTGTGTTAATTAATTCAGGTGTGTAAAGGCCTAAAATATATTCTAGGGTTTCAGATTCCTCATTACTAAATTTGGGCAACTTTTCTAATATTTCAATTCTTTACCATTTATTGTAACTCCACAACTTTTTTCTATTCATATTTTGAATATTTAAATCTATACCATTAACTCTTATTCTCTGAATCTAATCTTATGCCTCTTAAATTTCGTCTGTTTCTATCTAGTTGAAAAGATACATACTCTTAGAATAAATAATAAGCTTTTTGCTGATAAGATCAGCAAGTGAAGGCTTTTTTCTTTATACTCTAACTTTCTAAATAGAAATTTGGGAGGTTAAGATTAGAGTTTAACTGGAGGTTCATTGCATGTTTTCTTATAAGATTATTATTTGTATATATCATAATAATTTGATTCAGGAGAATGAGGCATGACATACATATGATTCCTCTTTTTGAGCTTTAAAAGGCACAGAGGACATTTTTATTCCATCTCCACTGCCTTTTAGTTTAGCATACATCCCTGTGTCCAGTCTCTTAGAGTTTCTGGTCATAAAATATAAAGTTAGAGTCATCTTCCTCAAACCTTGTCTTCAAGTTGACAGTTTCATGCCTAGAGGCCCCTAGTGTTTCCACTGCTTAAAAAAAAAAAAAAGAAAAATCCTCAAAATGCTTACCTAGAAAACAGTTCCTTTTTGATTGACATTTAATTAGCTAATGTGGAGGAAGTTTTTCCTAATCCACAGTTTCATTGTAAGCAGCTCTTTGCAGGAAACCTTCCTCAGGAGGAAGCCCCTTTCCTTGTCACTTTAGCAAAGATATACTGTAACTAACTTTTAACAAGGCACCCCCATGTTCTACTCATCTCTGGCCCAAGCACACCTTTCAAGCCTTTTTATTACACAATACCCTGCCTAACTTGTCAGTTCTTTCCGTAGATCAAAGTAGAAATGAAGAATAAGTAATGAATAGATGACCAGATCTCTTCCCTAGCTGCCCCTTCAGTAATCTCTGGAACAAACCGTGTGAACAAGACAGCATCTAAAAAAACATCACAAGGAGTGGATACGCCTGCACTCAAGCCTGAACACAGTGGGGGATGGCAATGACTCTGACCCCCTATCTCAGTGGTGAACTAAAATTACGTCCCTCCTTTTCTTTAAAACTTTCATGGCTGAGCAGAATCTTCAGAGGTGGTTTTGGGGGGACACTGAGTCCACCATCTCCCCAAGCTGCCAGCACTCTGATTAAAGACAACTTTCCTTTCTCTCAATATTTCTGAATTTGGTTTTGTAAGTAGCGAGCAGAGGGCTCCAATTAGACAACACCATGTCATGCTTTTAAAAATTCTCATTGTTAAAATTGAAAGTAGATATTTTCCCTAACATTTCTCCTGTTCTAAGTTTTGTTTGAACTGGAATTCAAGTTTTAGTTCAAACCAGAAATCTTCCACAAGGCTTGGTCTCAATTTTAAATAATCTTTGCCTTACCCATTCTATTTCTCTTTGCATATTTATTGCAATAGTGGTTAAAACCTACACTGGGGTATATCTACTAGTGTATAACTTTTCCTCCCTCTTCTTTTATGTTTCTAGTCTCTAGGATGCAAGGGTCAGGTATGATCCATTGAGATAATTTTTTGAAGATGAGGAAGACAAGGCCAATGGATTTGATTATGCTTCGCCTGACTCAATTCCAAGTCAAAGTATACCAGAGAGATCTCAGATAGTTCTACCTCATTCCTTTTCAAGGAAAGTAAAGAATTTCCTATTGGGAATGAAGGTTATTACATCAGCCCTAGTGAAAGAAAAACAAACAAAATTACACAACTGTTCCAAAGAAAGCAATGTAGGTTGGAAAGAGACCAGGGTAAGAAAAGTTGGCTGTTAACAACTTACAGGTGGTAGGACATCACTGGTTTCAGTGGCAGACATTAAGATTTTTCTAAATGGTGGTTATCAAATACAGTGTCCTTTCTTGGGCTTGATCAGACCCACTTCAAGCAGATTAGCCTGGCTGAAGATCCTGTGCAACTTGGAGCCAAGTAAAACCAGCTATTTATGATTGGGAGAAATGAAATACCAATAGGTCACTTGCATAGTTTTCTGTGCAATCTTTTATTGATAATTTAAAATAGTGGTTTGGGACTTTCCTGGCAGTCCGGTGGTTAGGACTCTGTGCTTCCACTGCAGGGGGCACAGGTTCGATCCCTGGTCGGAGAACTATGATCCAGCATACTGCACGGCACGGCCAAAAAAATAAAACATAAAATAAATAAAAATAAAACAGTGGTTTGAATATTATTGTGTTAATGCAATGGTTAGGATCTTGTGTGGATAGATGAGCTGTCCTACAATATTTCACTCTATTGCCAGACAATAGCTTCTCAAAAATATTAAATATATTTAATGTTTGGATTTACAATTTATCAGGCCAAGTATCTTTTTCTCCCAACTTGCCATTTATAAAACTATGAAAATATATGCAATGCTACAGAAATTGTGCAAATGTAAAATTTTTTCACCTATTAGATATATATTCCAAATGAATAGATCACTTTTTGATTTTCAAAGTGTTTTTAATCACTACATTCTCTTATGATAGACACAGAAATCTTGAGCTAATTTTTTGGGGAATGAAAGTTATTATCCTCCTTTTACAAATAAAAAAATAAATAGCCCATTGTCTATTGCCAATGACAAGAATCAGTAGAACTATTTTCCCATTCTAAACTATATCTTTTATTCAGCTATTTTAAAATGAAGTTTTGGAAAAAGGTTTAATAATATTCCTAAATCTTACACCATTCTTTAAAAATTTTTATTTTTTTTAATCCTTCCAATTCTCCTTACTCAAAGTAGTAAGAGAAGAGACTTATTTCTCTTGACTTTCCAAGATGAAATGAAGATAACTTCTTTGCTTACATGAAATTAAAAGTGCTGTAAAATGGAAACTCCCTTGCTATCCCTGGTGCCCTGGTCAGCTGTGGAATTTTTTTGTGTTGTTGTTTTTAACATCTTTATTGGAGTATAATTGCTCTACAATGGTGTGCCAGTTTCTGCTTTATAACAAAGTGAATCAGCAATACATATACATATATCCCCATATCTCCTCCCCCTTGCGTCTCCCTCCCACTTTCCCTATCCCACCCCTCTAGGTGTTCACAAAGCTAATCTCTCTGTGCTATGTGGCTGCTTCCCACTAGCTATTGATTTTACATTTGGTAGTGTATATATGTCCATGCCACTCTCTACCTTCGTCCCAGCTTACCCTTACCCTTCCCTGTGTCCTCAAGTCCATTCTCTATGTCTGTGTCTTTATTCCTGTGCTGCCCCTAGGTTCATCAGAATCTTTTTTTTTTTTTTTAGATTCCATACATATGTGTTAGCATAAAGTATTTGTTTTTCTCTTTCTGACTTACTTCACGCTGTATGACAGTCTCTAGGTCCATCTACCTCACTACAAATAACTTAACTTCGTTTCTATTTATGGCTGAGTAATATTCCATTGTGTATATGAGCCACATCTTCTTTATCTGTTCATCTGTCAATGGACACTTAGGTTAGTTCCATGTTCTGGCTATTGTAAATAGAGCTACAATGAACATTGTGGTACATGACTCTTTTTTCACTATGGTTTTCTCAGGGCATATGTCCAGTAGTGGGATTTCTGGGTCATACGGCAGTTCTATTTTTAGTTTTTTAAGGAACCTCCATACTGTTCTCCATAGTGGCCGTATCAATTTACATTCCCACCCACAGTGCAAGAGGGTTCCCTTTTCTCAACACCCTCTCCAGCATTTATTGTTTGTAGATTTTTGATGATGGCCATTCTGCCCAGTGTGAGGTGATACCTCATTGTAGCTTTGATTTGCATTTCTCTAATGATTAGTGATGTTGAGCATCCTTTCATGTGTTTGTTGGCTATATGTGTATCTTCTTTGGAGAAATGTCTATTTAGGTCTTCTGCCCATTTCTGGATTGGGCTGTTTGTTTTTTTAATATTGAGCTGCATGAGCTGCTTGTAAATTTGGAGATTAATCCTTTGTCAGTTGCTTCATTTGCAAATATTTTCTCCCATTGTGAGTGTTGTCTTTTTGTCTTGTTTATGGTTTCCTTTGCTATGCAAAAGCTTTTAAGTTTCATTAGGTCCCATTTGTTTATGTTTGTTTTTATTTCCATTTCTCTAGGAGGTGGGTCAAAAAGGATCTTGTGATTTATGTCATAGAGTGTTCTGCCTAGGTTTTCCTCTAAGAATTTTATACTGTCTGGCCTTACGTTGAGGTCTTTAATCCATTTTCAGTTTATTTTTGTGCATGATGTTAGAGGAGTGTTCTAAATTCAGCCTTTTACATGTAGCTGTCCAGTTTTCCCAACACAGCTTATTGAAGAGACTGTCTTTTCTCCATTGTATATTCTTGCCTCCTTTATCAAAAATAAGGTGACCGGGCTTCCCTGATGGCGCAGTGGATGAGAGTCCGCCTGCCAATGCTGGGGACATGGGTTCATGCCCCGGTCTGGGAAGATCCCACATGCCATGGAGCAGCTGGGCCTGTGAGCCATGGCCACTGAGTCTGCACATCCAGAGCCTGTGCTCCGCAACGGGAGAGGCCACAACAGTGAGAGGCCCGCGTACCGCAAAAAAAAAAAAAAGAAGGTGACCATACGTATGTGGGTTTATCTCTGGGCTTTCTATCCTGTTCCATTGATCTATATTTCTGTTTTTGTGCCAGTACCATACTGTTTTGATTGCTGTAGCTTTGTAGTATAGTCTGAAGTCAGGGAACCTGATTCCTCCAGCTCCATTTTCCTTTCTCAAGATTGCTTTGGCTATTCAGGGTCTTTTCTGTTTCCATACAAATTGTGAAATTTTTTGTTCTAGTTCTGTGAAAAATGCCAGTGGGAGTTTGATAGGTATTGCACTGAATCTGTAGATTGCTTTGGGAAGTAGAGTCATTTTCACAATGTTGATTATTCCAATCCAAGAACATGGTATATCTCTCCGTCAGTTTGTATCATCTTTAATTTCTTTGATCAGTTTCGTATAGTTTTCTGCATACAGTTCTTTTGTCTCCTTAGGTAGGCATATTACTAGGTATTTTATTCTTTTTGTTGCAATGGTAAATGGGAGTGTTTCCTTAATTTCTCTTTCATATTTTTCATCATTAGTGTATAGGAATGCAAGAGATTTCTGTGCATTAATTGTGTATTCTGCTACTTTACTAAATTCATTGATTAGCTCTAGTAGTTTTCTGGTAGAGTCTTTAGGATTCTCTATGTATCATATCATGTAATCTGCAAACAGTGGCAGCTTTACTTCTTCCTTTCCATTTTGGATTCTTTTATCTCTTTTTTTTCGTCTGATTGCTGTGGCTAAAACTTCACAACTATGTTGAACAATATTGGAGAGTGGGCAACCTTGTCTTATTCCTGATCTTAGTGGAAATGGTTTCAGTTTTTCACCATTGAGAATGACGTTGGCTCTGCTTTTGTCATATATGGTGTTTACTATGTTGAGGTAAGTTCCCTCTATGCCTACTTTGTGGAGGGTATTTTTCTTAAATGGGTGTTGAATTTTGTTGAAAGGTTTTTCTGGGTTTATTGCAATGATCATGTGTTTTTTTCTCCTTCAATTTGTTAATATGGTGTATCACATTGATTGATTTGCGTGTATTGAAGAATCCTTGCATTCCTGGGATAAACTCCACTTGATGCACCTGGATTCTGTTTGCTAGTATTTTGTTGAGGATTTTTGCATCTATGTTCATCACTATTATTGGCCTGTAGTTTTCTTTCTTTGTGACATCTTTGTCAGGTTTTGGTATCAGGGTGATGGTGGCCTCGTAGAATGAGTTTGGGAGTGTTCCTCCCTCTGCTATATTTTGGAAGAATTTGAGAAGGATAGGCGTTAGCCCTCTCTAAATAGTTGAAAGAATTCGCCTGTGAATCCATCTGGTCCTGGGCTTTTTTTTGTTGGAAGGTTTTTAATCACAGTCTCAATTTCAGTGCTTGTGATTGGTCTGTCTGTTTTTCCTATTTTTTCCTGGTTCAGTCTTGGAAGGTTGTGCTTTCCTAAGAATTTGCCCATTTCTTCTGGGTTGTCTATTTTATTGGCATATAGTTGATTGTAGTAATCTCTCATGATATTTGCATTTCTGCAGTGTCAGTTGTTACTTTTTTTCATTTCTAATTCTATTGATTTGAGTCTTCCTCCTTTTTTTCCTGATGAGTCTGGCTAATGGTTAATTTTGTTTATCTTCTCAAATAACCAGCTTTTAGTTTTATTGATATTTGCTATTGTTTCCTTCATTTCTTTTTCATTTATTTCTGATTTGATCTTTATGATTTCTTTCCTTCTGCTAACTTAGAGTTTTTTTTTTTTCTTTCTCCAGTTGCTTTAGGTGTAAGATTAGGTAGTTCATTTGAGATGCATCTTGTTTCTTGAGATATGATTTTATTACTATTAATTTCCCTCTTAGAACTGCTTTTGCTGCATCCCATAGGTTTTGGGTCATCATGTTGTCATTGTCATTTGTTTCTAGGTAGTTTTGATTTCCACTTTGTTTTCTTCAGTGATCTCTTGGTTATTTAGTAGTGTATTGTTTACCCTCCACGTGTTGGAATTTTTACAGATTTCTCCTGTTATTGATATCTAGTCTTATAGCGCTGTGGTCAGAAAAGATACTTGATATAATTTCAATTTTCTTAAATTTACCAAGGCTTAATTTGTGACCCAAGATATGATCTATCCTGGAGAATGTTCCATGAGCACTTGAGAAGAAAGTGTATTTTGTTATTTTTAGATGGAATGTCCTATGAATGGTAATTAAGTCCATCTTGCTAAATGTATCATTTAAAGCTGTGTTTCCTTATTTATTTTCATTTTGGATGATCTGTCTATTGGTGAAAGTGGAGTGTTAAAGTCCCCTACTATGATTGTGTTACTATGATTGTGTTGGAGCATTTAATCCATTTACATTTAAGGCAATTATCTATATATATATATATATGTTCCTATTACCATTTTCTTATTTGTTTTGGGTTTGTTGTTGTAGGCCTTTTCCTTCTCTTGTGTCTCCTGTCTAGAGACATTCCTTTAGCACTTGTTGTAAAGCTGCTTTTGTGGTGCTGAATTCTCTTATCTTTTGCTTCTCTGTAAAGGTTTTAATTTCTCTGTTGAATCTGAATGAGATCCTTGCTGGGTAGAGTAATCTTTGTTGTAGATTTTTCTCTTTCATGACTTTAAATATGTCCTTCCACTCCCTTTTGGCTTGCAGGGTTTCTGCTGAAAGATCAGTTGCTAATCTTATTGGGATTCCCTTGTATGTTATTTGTTTTTTTTTCCTTGCTGATTTTAATATTTTTCTTTGTGTTTAATTTTGGTAGTTTGATTAATATGTGTCTTGGCATGTTTCCTCTTGGATTTATCCTGTATGGGGCTCTCTCTGCTTCCTGGAGTTGATTGACTATTTCCTTTCCCTTATTAGGGACGTTTTCAACTATAATCTCTTCAAATATTTTCTCAGTCACCTTCTTATCTCCTCTTTTCTGGGACCCCTATAATTCAAATGTTGGTGTGTGTAATGTTGTCCCAGAAATCTCTGAGACTGTCTTCAATTCTTTTCATTCTTTTTTTCTTTATTTTGCTCTGCAGTAGTTATTTCCACTATTGTATCTTCCAGGTCACTTATCCATTCTTCTGCCTCAGTTATTCTGCTATTGATTCCTTCTAGTGAATTTTTAATTTATTTTATTGTGTTGTTCATCACTGTTTGTGTACTCTTTACTTCTTCTAGGTCCTTGTTAAACGTTTCTTGTATTTTCTCCATTCTATTTCCAAGATTTTGGATCATCCTTACTCTCAATTATTCTGAATTCTTTTTCAGGTAGACTGCCTATTTCCTCTTCATTTGTTTGGTCTGGTGGGTTTTTGCCTTGCTTCTTCATCTTCTGTGTGTTTCTCTGTCTTCTCATTTTGCTTAACTTACTGTGTTTGGGGTCTCCTTTTTGCAGGCTGCAGGTTCGTATTTCCTGTTGTTTTTGGTGTCTGACCCCAGTGGCTAAGGTTTTTTCAGTGGGTTGCGTAGGCTTCCTGGTGGAGGGTACTGGTGCCTGTGTTCTGGTGTATGAGGCTGAATCTTGTCTTTCTGGCAGGCAGGGCCATGTCCATTTGTGTTTTTTGGGGTGTCTGTTACCTTATTATGATTTTAGGCAGCCTCTCTGCTAACGGGTGGGGTTGTGTTCCTGTCTTGCTAGTTGTTTGGCATAGGGTGTCCAGCACTGTAGCTTGCTGGTTGTTGAGTGGAGCTGGGTCTTAGCATTGAGGTGGAGATCTCTAGATCTTTCCACATGTAATATTACATGGAGCCGGGAGTTCTCTGGTGATCCAATAACCTGATCTCGGTTGTCCCAACTCAGAGACTCAGGCCTGACACCCGGCTGGAGCACCAAGACACTGTCAGCCACATGGCCAGGTTTGTGGGGAGTTTCTTGCCTTTTGGGAAGTCTGAGGTCTTCTGCCAGTATTCAGTAGGTGTTCTGTAGGAGTTGTTCCATATGTATATATATTTTCTGATATATTTGTGGGGAGGAATGTGATCTCCATGTCTTACTCCTCCACCATCTTGAAGGTCTCTCCTGTTGAATATTTTCTAATAAAAATTATTCTGAAAATGAAAATAAACAAAAATTGTTATGCTCATCATATCTGGACAGTTAACAACCCTTATTATAGTATTTGCTTAGTGTTTCTTAATTTATCCTGACAGCTCAGCATAAATGACATTTTCTCTGATTGTTATGGCTGAGGGCTACCCATCAGACCAGTTGACATGAGACAGTTGAAATCTGCTCTGAAAGGTAACAAAATAACAAGAGCCATAAACTATGCCTGTTATTTCGACCACCCCGTCAAATACAAAATTAGTCCTAGAATATTAATTTTAATTACGTAAAAGCCTGTTTTTCTCATTTCAGTCTAGCCTGGGGTAAAACTAGTGTCACTAGAGCAGATTTCTAAAAAGTATTTTTATAACCAAAATAAGAACTTTGTAACATAAACAACTCTTAAGAAGTAGTAGGAAAAGGAAGACCTCTGAAAACCTTTACAGAAAATGTAAGCAATTCATTCATAAAAGAGTAGTGTGTGTTCAATAAACATATCTGAATCATTTTCAAACTAATTGATAATTATATAAATGAAAATAAAGTGAAACACTCTCATAATGCAAGGATAATATCAGAATTCTAAATGTTGTATTTGACTGACTTCATTTAGAAAAATGAGTCAAAAATCTGAACTGTGTACTCTGACATAGTAATTATATTTTTATATTTATTAAAAGGAAAAATGATTGGTGTGCAAAAAGACATTTAAAGTCATAAATAGGGACTTCCCTGGTGGGGCAGTGTTTAAGAATCTGCCTGACAATGCAGGGGACATGGATTCTAGCCCTGGTCCAGGAAGATCCCACCTGGCGCGGAGCAACAAAGTCAATGCGCCACAACCACTGAGCCTGCACTCTAGAGCCTATGAGCCACAGCTACTGAGCCTGTGTGCCACAACTACTGAAGCCCACATGCCTAGAGCCCATGCTCTGCAACAAGAGAAGCCACTGCTATGAGAAGTTTGCACACCACAACGAAGAGTATCCCTCACTTGCCGCAACTAGAGAAAGCTCGCCAACAGCAACAAAGACCCAAAGCAGCCAAAATAAATAAATAAATAAAATAAAATCACAAATACACTTTCTTAAGATAGTGACAATTTGAATAAAATCCCTTCATTTTGAATAGCAGAGAATTGGTTATATAAATTATGGTATATGCATATTATTAGATTGTTAAACTTGTGTGCAAAGGAATATTTATTGGCATGTTGAAATGTTTTCAACATATTGCTAACATGACTTAGAAAAAAAAAGGCCACTTATGTTATATACAGTATGGCCTATTAAGATAATAGAGTTAATGAGGTTTGGGGAAGGGGCTGTAGCAAAAGTCAATCCTAGGTTTGACAAAGGAAAACATAATATTGTCATAAAAATGTCAGAGGCTTTTCAATATACACTTCCTGTCTTAGAACAGTTTTAGATTTATAAGAAAATTGCGAAGATGTTATAGAGCATTCAAATATACACCACACCCAGTTTCTCCTATTTATTAACAACTTAAAAGGGTAAGATGTTAGTTACAATTAATGAATCAGTATTGATACACTACTATTGACTTAAGTCCAGAGTTTATTCAGATTTTGTTAATTTTTATCTAAAGTCCTTTTTTGTCCCATCCTGGATACCATCTTAACATTTAGTTGCCATGTCTCCTTAAGCTCATCTTGGCTGTAACAGTTTCTTAAACTTTCCTTGTTTTTTATGAGCTTGACAGTTTTAAGGCATGCTTGTCAGGTGTTTTGTAGGATGAGCCTGAATTGGGATTTGTTTGATGTTTTTCTCATGATTAGGCTGGGATTATGGGTTTGGGGGAGGAAGCTTACAGGGTAAAGTGCCATTTTCATCACATCATGTCAAGGGTATCATCTACATGATTTATGTCTGTTGTTGCTGACCTTTATCACTTGACTGAGGGAGTATTTGGCAGGTCCTGTAAAGCACTGGTTTCCTCCCTTTTAACTGTACTTTGGGAGGAAATCAATATGTACAGCACATACTCAGAGACTGAGGGTTATGTCTCTTCTCCTCCATTTATTAATTTAATCATTTATATCAGTATGTACTCATGTATTTATTGTATACTTTGGGTTATAACACAATAAAATATTATGTATTATATTGTTCAAGTAGTTCCAGCTTTGGCCTTGGTTAACTCCTATGGACTTTGACATACTCCCATCAACACAGCCTTTTTTACTTTGAGATGCTCCATGGTCATCTTACACATTTCCTGCCTCAGTTGTAGAATCAGGCATTTCCCCAAGGAGCCTTGGTTCTTATCATTAGAGAAGGGTGTGAGAAACCAAGATCTGGGTGCTAGGAGTGCTTATTGCAACTGAGGTATCATTGCTTCTAGGTCCTCACAGCTAACAGAACAAAGATATATGTGTTTGTGTGTTCTACCTCATCTATGTGATCATGTCTATTTATATATATATATATATATATGCTATATATATTTACATTGTGAAAAATTAAAAATAAATTTAAATGAATTAAAAATTAAAAATGAAAAAATACAAAACAAACCTATGGTTACCGAAAGGGAAAGAGGTGAGGAGGGATAAATTAGGAGTTTGGGATGAACATACACACACTACTGTATATAAATTAGATAACCAACAAGAGCCTAATATATACCACAGGGAACTATACTCAATATTTTGTAATAACGTATAAGGAAAAAGAATCTGAAAAAGAATATATATGTATATATATATATATATACACACACACACATATATATACCTGAATCACTTTGGTGTACACCTGAAACCAACACAACATTGTAAATCAATTAAATATCAATTTAAAAAAAATAAATTGCTGAAAAAAAAGACAACTTACCTTCAACAAAAATGGACGTTGTTCTTAAATATTTAAAAAATTGAAATGTAGGTGTTGTGCTGAAAAAATGAGTTCATATGATATTTCTAATGCTAATCCATTACCATGTGTATCATTCTATCCTCTTCCCCTTGCTTATCTTTAAGCTTCAGTCCCAACAGTGAGAAGCCTATCTCCCTCCATCAACCTATTTATCTAACTGCTCAATTCCAGTATACAGGTAGAGTGGTACCAGAGTTATTGGCCTCTACCTTCAAGACAAATGCCTTCACCAACCCAGTTAAGTAGTTACATATAGTTTTATTTGCTTTTAGGCCTACAGACTCCATTCATCTCTAATTACTTAGATGAGCACCTTTTCCACCACCCTTTCAGTGAGATTGTTTTGAATATCTGTAATATTGTTAGAATGTTTTGTCAAAATCTGCATTCTGTCCTGGAGTCCTCTGACCTCCTAGAGATATATTTTTAAAATTTTTATTATTTATTTATTTGTGTGTGTGTGTTAATTGGGGTACAGTTGCTTTACAATGTTGTGTTAGTTTCTGCTGTACAACAAAGTGAATCAGCTATATGTATACATATATCCCCTCCTTCTTGGACCTCCATTCCAATCCCCCATCCCACCCATCTAGGTCATCACAGAGCACCGAGCTGAACTCCCTGTGCTATACCACATGTTCCCGCTGCTTACTTTAAGGTTCACTGTTCATGCTGTAAAGTTCTATGAGTTTTGAAAAAATGCATAGTGTCATGGATCTACCACTACAATAGTATATAGAATATTTTCATGACCCTACAAAATCCCCTGTATTTCATTTATTCAATCCTCTCTCTTCCACCCAAAGCCATAGAAACCAGTGATATTTTATCATCTCTGTATTTTTGCCTTTTCCAGAATATCATAACCTGATGGGATTTCTGAAAGGGAAATCGATGAAAGTATTGGTTTCACCCAGGAGCTTATTACTCTTCAGGTGGTCCAAGTGCAATCTCCAATAATTTGCCAAAAATGCTTTTAAAGTATTCATATTAGTTTATGGTTCCAGCAGCTTCTCTCCAGATAAACAGGGCTCCATTATGACTCTCTGGATTTGCCTAGCTTTCCAGATTTTGGGGGTGGGAGTTTGCCCTGAAACTTCAGTTTTCTCATGGTTCCAATAATTGTTAGTGATTTTCAGTTTGTTCAACTTTACCATGTTATAAAGATAGGAGTGAAGACTTTCTAGTTCTTTATATGTTGGAATTGAAATCAGAGTTTTCAGGGGCTTTTCCAACATTTAAGTAAAGATGTAGGGAGTAAGGTTATGGATTTGGAACTTTATGAAGAAATCTGGATTATTGATGTTTGTGTGCCCCTTGGACATGGATGGTAATTAAAACTAATGGAATGGATAAGATTGCCTTGGGCAGAAATATTAATATAGAAACCAGCATCAAGCCTGACAAGTGTCAACATTTAGTGGCAAGTAGAAGATGAACCAGCAGAGGTGCTGGGCTATCAAGAGTTTTAAGAGGAAAAACAGGACATTGTGATACCAAAGAAGAGTGTTTCCACATGAGACAAACCAGATGAGGACTAAAGCATATAGCCATTTGATTAGCATCATAGTTTGTTGTTGGTAATATTGTAATTATTTTAGTAATGTGTGGTCCCTGCTAGTTTTTTTTTTTTTTTCCTGCTAGTTTTAAATGGTTAATGGATCCCAGAGAAACGGTAAAGGATGATAATGTTGAAATAGGCTGCATTTTAAAGATTGGAGTTAATTTATATATTTAAATGTGTTGGAAAGGACAGAGCTGAGAAATAAAGATTTAGTAATACGCAGGAGAAAAATTGTAGTTAATAATTTAGATGGGTGTTGATAAAAGTATTTATGAAATTAGCCCTGTGCAATCACAGTTGAAAAGGGAGAAATAGGGACAAATATATATCTAGAAAGAATACCCCAAATACTAGCAAAGATTATTTCTGGTTAGTGAAATTACCTGATTATTTTTCTTGAACTCTTTCCCTGAAATTATCTGGCACTGGTCATATGCTAGTTCGTAGTTAGAAGAAAAACACTGACAAAAACAACCATAACAATAAAATTTATAACAACAACCAAGGTTCATCCCTAGCTTTTCTCTGACTTGAAATTATTTGAATGATAGACCCAGTTCCTACTTTCATGTAGTTTACATCCTAGGAGAGGAAATAGTGAAGAATATAGAAAATCTTAATATAGAGTGATAGGTACTAATTAAGGTTTGCATTTGAGGTTATGAAAACAGCCTGATTATTCAAATAAAAGAGCTTTTAGCATAATATGAGTGTTGTATCCCTGAAAAAAATAGTAGAATCACTTTGATAGTTGTTATTTTGGTGAAACTCTTTATTTTTATGGATGTCCAAGGAATGAGGCTGTCCTTGTCCTTATATTGTATATTGATTTTTTTCCTCAACCATTTCAAGGTTGATATTGACTAACAAGAAGGCCAGAAAGAATCCAAACAGTATGAAAAAACTGCTATGTTTATTTGTTATTCACTGAATTGATGGCTGCAGAATGCACGTCTTATTCAAAGTCCCATATTCACAAGTTATTTACTCACAAGCTCTGCTTGCCTCCTCTTTTTCCTCTTTCGATTCAAGTTTTAGTATTTAGAGCTTACCCAAAAGACAAAATTAGGAAATCATGAGATGGGACTTTCCTTTTTTTTGACAGAGGAAAACATGAATAAATGCATTTTTGTCATATACAATGTTTTTGGTAAGCATGATTTTAACCAAAACTAATACAAACAAATAAAAAAAATCTTTCCTTTACTCTCAGTTTGTTTAAATTGTATACTTACTAAGATAGTAAGTTATATATAACAGCCCAACAAAAATGTCTTATGCTTTCCTTATGTTTGGACTTAGTTTTGCCTACAAGGATTGCATTTTTTTTCACTTTCAAATCATTTTCTAACATATTTACCTATGTATTCCAGTCATACTTTAATTGGTAGTAGTGAGTATTGGAATGTAGACAAATATTTTTCAAGCATGAATATCTTCCATTGGCAACTAAGAAACAATACATCCAAGGCGGCTTTGTTGACAGATTTCCATGTGAAAATTTGAAAAGACTGATGATTTGATCAAAGTCCTTTCAATATGACCTCTCGTTTCCAAAGTAAGCCTACTTCCTAGCCTGAAATTAGAGATTCTCTGTAATGTGAAAAAGAAATTTCCATCCTAGCATTGTTTATCACCATTTCCTTTCATGTGACATGAATACCAAATTGAACTCAATCTCAGGCACTATGAAAATTATCACACATATTGTGGTAATAAGTTACCAAAGATGCCACTTACTGCATAATCAAAGAAGGCTTGAGTCTCAAGATTCGAGCCATGGCCATCTCATCTCAAAAAGAACATGTAAACAGAATGAGACTCCAGCAGGAACCTCAAACCACTTTATTAATCAGTGCTATCTTCATTTAATTCACTGTTAAGAGTCTCTGTTAAATAACATTGCCTCTCTGGTGCTCATCATGATCTTGGATGATTAAAAAGCATTTAGGTAATATCTGTACTAAAATTAAGCTCACTGAGCGATGTATACCACTGAGTTCTGGGGACCAAATGCGACAAAAGTTCCAACTGTCAAATTAAGCAAGTTAAAAGAAATTAAAATTGTGCGTCCCCAGAGACGCAATAGATACATTTTATTGTCATTATTTTTCCTTTATCATCTCTGAAGACAGATGCTGGCAGCTGTTTGTGAACAAGCATTGAAAGGTGTCTTTGGAGGACAGAAGTAGAGAACAAATCCAAATAGAATGTGTATTCCTTTTTGTCTTATATATTTCATTAAAAATCAATTCCCAAGCTGTCTGAACTGAAGTGGACTAAACACGTTTTTTCTTTTTGTATGCTTCTCTTAGCTTCAAAAAAGAGATTTTTACCATGTGAACATTCACATTATTGAAATAGAAGTATTGAATAATTATGTTAAATATGTTATATCCTCTATTTCCAAAGGGTAGGCATTAATTTCACTGTGTCCAGAAGGCAAAATGTCCCTTTAGACTCAAAATTCACAAAATTCATCATCCAGGGACTTTATTGATGAGACTAGAGTTTAAATCAAGTCAAGTATTTTTTTCCTCTTAGAAATGCAAGGATAAAATGACATGTAAATTGTAAAATAGAAAAGTAATAATAATAAAGTAATAATAATAATGCAAAACTTAAAGAGATCCCAGAAAATTCTTCTTTGCTTTATAATGTCACATTGCCCTGGTGTTAGGGGAACCACTGACTGAAACTGCCTACCCTGGCTAGGCCCGATAGTAACCACTTGTGTGAGTTCTCATAACAACAGGATGTCCTGGTAAGGACACAGAACTAACAAGCCACCACCAACTGGAAGAAGTTGGGAAAGGTCAAAAGGAGACAGGAGATGCAAGTCCATGTGTGCTCCCAGAATCCTCCTGGCTGGAATCTGTCTTGGCTGAATGATGCACTTGCCACCAGGAAGGACCCTGAGACAACCGGAGACAACCGGTTGGCCGGAGACAACCCAGGAACTAACCCCATTACCATAAAACCCGAGACTGTGAGCCAGGTGGCAGAACAGGTCTCCTGGGGTCCCTTACCCTGCTGCTCTCCACCTGGGCACCCCTTCCCAATAAAATCTCTTGCTTTGTCAGCACGTGTGTCTCCTTGAACATCTCTGAGTGTTAGACAAGAGCCTGCTCTCGTGCCCTGGAAGGGGTTCCCCTGCCTGTAACACTAGGAGCTGGAAGTGAGGAGAGCAGAATTCTGAAGCAAAGGATTTTAAGGTTTATGAGGAGGTTCATTTAAGCAAGGGTCATTTGCTTGGTGACTGCTCATGTGGAGGCATCATACAGTAAACACGTTTGATGTCCTGGAAGGAGCACAAACTCGAAGTCGGCCATGTACCTCTGTTTAAGGCATTAGATATAAGTTAATTTTGAAGGCGATTAAGGGCTGATTTAAATTCCAGTATGAACATAGACCATCTTTCTGCATGTGACATTGGACAGGCTGTCTAAACCATCTGAGCTTCACTTTTTTCATTTATGAAAAAAAAAAAAGAGGGGAAGTAATCCTACCCCATGGAGTTATTGTGTGCAGTAAATGAGCTATGATCTTAACACTTCTAGGGTACTCTGTGAATAGGCTCTTAACAGATACGATTTTCTTTTCCCATCCCCTTCCTTTGTTTTTCCTTTCATTCTCTTATTATTTTCTCCATTATGATTTAAATGAAGATGCAATAATTATCTTCACAGGACTGCTGTAAGCATTAAAAAAGTCAAAGATTGCGTGTGATACTGTTTTATATTGTAAGTTATAGAGAATTGTGGAGCAACCTTATCATGAAATAGTGCAGGTAGAGAAGAGAACTAAATCAACTCAAATATTATATTTCTAGCCTTGGGGCATAATCATTTAGGACATGTCATGATTGTGTATTTGGTAAATATCTGCATATTTCATTTTTATTCATCTCCACTCAATCTCCTGTCATCCAAACCCACCATCCCCCAACTGTTAAGCAGTCTAAGGGAATAGCTATTGCAGTTACCTCTGGCCTCTTTATTGCCTTCTGCAACTGGACTTGGGAAGTAGATTTCATTTTGGCACGAGCAAAATGTACATTTGCTTACCAGGATTTGCCCAAAATCTTTCCCAGTGGCATTCCTAAGTATCAGTGTTTTAATTTTTGTCATTTTTTTTTTAAATGCCAGTATTCCTGGAGGGAATAGGACTTAAACTGATAGCAATTATTTCTTTTTCTTGACATGAATTCATTTATTCAAAATAGGGAAGTTCATTTGAAATAGATGGTTTTAATGTAGAAAATGGAGGTTTGTAACAAGGTCTCTTACTTATATATGCACAACTCAAATTTATATGTAATGTGATATATGTGTATATATACACACATACATACATAATACATGTAGGTCTGTATATAACATACCTTACACATATTAAGCATAACATCTATCTATGTACTATCATAATTAGTTTGCAGGGAGATCATTTGTCCAAGGTGACATAACAAGTGATTAGCAAACAGAGTGGTAGATTCCATTTCAGTTCTATTTGTCTAAAAAACTTGGGTTTGGCATATGAAAATTCCTTCTTTTTTTTTTAGGGAAATCTCTCCATAGCTTAGATACTTGATATATACAACTTTTGCTATTGTAAGAGAGAGAGAGTGAAAGATGAGGCACTTTTAAACACTCAGGGGTGGAAAGTTCCTCCCAAGTTTTAAAACACAAGAAAAAAGGGAGCAGGTCACAGAAGTTTATTATTTCCAGATGCTGATTGTAATCTCACAACTCAAAAAGACATTCTCTTGGAAATGTCTTGGCACTGCTTTGATAAGCTACATAAGTCCAACTAAATATTTTTATTGAATGTTTCCTTTAAATGAAGTGTTATGTTTATACACACAAGCTGTCTCTATTTGTGGCTCTTCAACTATTTCTGGGCCACAAAACGTCATTTTTTTTTCATTAAAAAAAGAAAAAGGAAATTCAAGTGGCATTCAAAGAATATACAGCTGGACAGATGCAACCAGAGACTTTCCAATTATTCCCCAGAAGCTGATGATTCCAGTTAATGCATGTTGTCAATAAAAGGGTTTATGACAGTCACTAAGTCTAATGTTTTCATAGTAGGTTTTATCAAATTTTAACTACGTGTTAGAAAGCATTTTTTACCTAAACACAATAAAAGCATTAAGGCAGTGGAAGAGAAAAGAAAACAGCCAATTTACTAGCATTATTTTCTAAAATATGCTAACTGGGTCAGTTCTGTGATTTTTTTTTCAGTTCTAGATTTAGCCTTTGGTGTACACTGCAAGGTATACAGATACAATGAAGCAGAAACCCCCAAAATCCAGACCAGGGTTTTATACAGGCCTTAGTTTAAATCCAGTCTCTTGCATTTAGTGAGTGTTCTCTAAGCTTGTTTTCCCATCACCTTCTCCATATACTGTCACAACTAAATTTAAATGAAATAATTCCTACAGAGATCTTTGCACTGTGTCTCAGTAGTTTAGTGGTAATGATTGTGATGACGATACATTTATATGGTGATTAATCATGGCAACTACTTTGGAGGTATCTGTAATCTAGGCCAGAGCCCAGGAAGATTACAATCCCTATGTTTAAAGGGACCTCATTTTTATATTTCTTAAAGGAGGAAAATTCAGTACTGATGTCCACTTACAGTGTAATTGTTAAAACTGGGACTGCACTTGGCCATAAATGAAAATCAGAAAGGACATATCAGCTTTGACCAGAGAAATTGAGCTGATCCTAGGGAAACCAAGCAGGACCCATGGGGCCCTCCTGGGCACAAAAGCCTTTCTGTTTCCCTATTTCTTATGTGCAGGATAAAGGCTTCAGCTTCCCAGACTTTCCCTGAGTTCCAAAAGGTAGGTTCAAACAGTTGCTAATCAGGGAAGTAAGGGAACACAGAAAGAAAGGAAGAATAATCAAAATACAGTGCAGCAATTAAAGCTGGGTGCTAGTTCCTCCTCAAGGAATATACATAACAATATATCTCTGAGTTCTGCAGGAACTAAGGACCGCCCCCCCCACCCCGCCCCCAGGTGGAGGAGGGTAACTTCAGGCTGCGCCCAAGATTCCTGGAGCCCACTCTGTTACCTCACCACCAACCAATCAGGGGAAAAGTCACACACCCTGCAACCCTCACCCAAATTTCACCTATTAAAAACTCCTCCCCCCAAACCTTCAGGAGTTTGGGGGTTTTGAGCACAAGGTACCTGTTCATCTTGTCTGGCCCTGCAATAAGCCTTTCTTTGCTCTAAGCCCTGGACGTTTAAGTTTGTTTGGCCTCACTATGAGTCGAGCACACAAACTTGCCTTTGGGAAGTTTAAAGTCTCCTTTATCCAGATTTTCCTGACTTCAGGGATGCTTTGCTGTCACTTGAGGTGTGAGTTCACACTTGGCATCACTTGGCACACCAGATGCCTTGACTTCTTTTGGAGGGTAGGTTCTCGTCTCTTTGCAGAAAGAATCCAGAGAGGAAACAGGGAGGTCAAGAAAGCAAACCGAGAATTTATTTAAACGATAGTACACTCTCAAGGGGAGAGCAGGCAGACTCAGGTGAGTAGCTGCCCCGAGTTTTCTTCGCAGGCAGGTTATGTGGGGTGTAGAAATGAAGGGGTGGAGGGGTTTGGGGCCATATTTCCTGATTTTCGCCCCAGCTCCGCCTTCCCGAGGGGAGAAAGGATTTTTGCCCTTATTTAGTCTTGATCAGAAGTGTCATGGCATGATGGGAATTTTTATCTGCAAGGCTCATTTTATGGTAATTAGAGCATAATGAGTAAAAGGTTACATTCAGATGCCAGAGATTCCCGCCTTTTCCCGCCTCTCTTTGTGTGCCTCCAGGACACTTATTACGCCCCAAACCAAAATGTATGGTTTCCTGTCAATCTGGAGATTCCTTCTCTTCTTTGCCCAAGGACCCCTGGCCACTGTTTACAAGATATATGGTTTCCTGCCAAGTGGCCCGTGCCCCCATTTCTCTGCTCATATCTAGCTACCTGCCTGCTTTAACATGCCTGCCTCAAGGAGTCTGGACCCTTATTATCTTTTAAGGGGCAAGAGTTGATGATCTGTCTTCTGTAACTGCTTTAAGCTGAGCATGGGCGTTGTCCCTTCCTGTGGGTCCAGATCTCCTTGCTATCTGTTAGAGAGAGGGGTCTCAGGGTTGTTCACAGTGGCAGAGGTGGAAAGTGGGAAGTAGAAGGAGGCACCTTGTTCAGTGGGTGCTGATGGCCCCCATCTGCAGGTGGGATGGGCTGAAATCCCTGACACGTCATCATTTGAAGCTGGAGTTTTTTGAAGCCATTGGGATTTTTCCTTGGCACCTCAGGTTTTGATACAGCAGCTGTAACAGGGAGAAATTGGAGTATATCTGAGTATAGTTATTAGTTATATTAAACATTAGTTTGGAATATTGTCTACTCCCTGTGTTGGCTTTCTCTTGTGTACTGTTAACTATAATTATGTTTTTATTGTGAGTTTTAGTTTTATTTATTCCAGTCACCAGATAGTGACATTCCCCACATATTATATGCTGGTAATCTGGTTGGTGTCTGTCACTCAACTATGACTACTAAAAATTAGAGTGTGACTGTAGTATGTTTCATTAAGTCATCCTAATTTTAGTCGCTGGATGCTACTACCAGTAAAACAGAGGCTAAAAGCTTAGTCTACCCTTTCCTCTCATTTGGAGGGGAATGTCTGTTCCAGAAAGTTTGGCCTCCAGTGGTTCCTGCAACAGTGCTGCCTTCCTTACCGCACTGGGTGATAAATGAGAACCCAGCATATTTTGGCGTTAGCACCATCTGGTCCTCCATGGAGCTGGGGAGTCCTAAAAGACGTAGGTCCCCTGGGGAGGTGCAGCTGCGGGGCCAGATTCAACAGTCAGATGTGTTAGTAACTTTAACGATGGCATTCATGGTATCGGATGGTGGATGTTTGTAAGTTGGAGCTATGCTGGTATGAACAGCAAGGAGGTTGAACACCGACCTAATGGTCGGTGGTTGTGGTTAAAGGAGACATGACAAAAGAGCAGAGAGACAGAGGAGGGTATGGATGCCTGGAAGGGAAATTATTAGCCTCCTTTAAGGTGATTTTTACAGGAGTGACAAACTTTGCTTTCCCTGGGATCCCTGGGTCCCAGACCTGTGGATCTATAAGTTTTTCAAATTCTGGGGGCATACTTGGGGATGGACTGTTCATGTCTTGTATAATACATAGTCCAGTCAAAAACATTTCTTGGTTTTGGTTTTCAGAAAGAGTAAGAGTCACCCCCAAGGCTGAGAGAAAATCCCTTCCCAATAATGGGCTGGGGCATTCAGGCATGACAAGAAACTAGTGAGTTATAGGAGTCTTTCCCCAGGTGCAAGTTAGACAGGTGGTGAAATGTTCTAGCTTTGGCCTTCCTTCTACCCCAAAAATAGAGCAGGTCTTCAGGGCAAGGAGCCCAGCATGAGAAGTCAGGACAGAGTAAGTGGCTCCTGTGTCCACTAGAAACTGGACAAGCTTACCTCCCACATCAATGGTCACCTGCAGTTCCTCCCGTGTGATGATGACTGTCTTCTTGGGAGCCTTGGGAGGTCCCAGGTCCTGTAAATCAGCCACTGCCATGACTGGTTTGGGGGAATGCCCTCCCTCCCTTCAGAGCCGGGGGTGGGGGGCATTCCCTCCTTCAGTGGCCCATCTTCATGCCGAGCTGGCATGGTGTCCTGTTTCCTGAGCATTCCTTGCTCCAGTGTTTAGGGCTCCCACAGCTAAAACAGGCTCACTTCCCTGGCCGAGGTCTTCTGGGAGTACTTTTGGGGTGCCCAGGAGGAGGGTTAGATCGTCTTGACGGCTGCCAAAGGCCTGGCTTGCTGTCATTTTTTTCTTAAAAGTCACGCTGTTCCTTCTTTTCCTCCTCAGCCTGGTCTCTATTGTTCAAGAAACTGAAGACTTGTCAATAAGAAGGCTGAGAGGGGTTTGGGGCCCTATGGCAAACTTTTGAAGCTTCCCACAAATGTCAGGGACTGATTGCTAATGAAGTGGGTTGCAAATACAACGCGTCGCTCGAAAGTGTTTGGGTCTACATTCGTATACTTTTTGAGGGCATCTACCAATCGAGCCTGAAATAGGGCTGGATTTCCATCTTGGCCTTGGGTGATCTCTTTAACCTTATCATAGTTAACAGGCTTAATAATGCATTGTTTTATCCCTTCAGTGAGGCAAAGGATCATGTGATCCCTACTAGTGATACCAGGCTGACCTGGTTGATAGTCCCAACTGGGAACCATTATAGGCACTGATGTCAGGCCCACAGGGTATCGATGTGGTTGGGCAATGTGTAATCCATCAGTATATGTTCGAGCCTGTGCCCAAATATGGTCTTTTCCTCAGTGGTGCAGCTGTGGGAAAGGACAATATATAGGTCCTTCCAGGTAAGGTCAAAGGAAAGAGTCAGTGCCTGGAATTCTTTGATGAGCCTAGGGTCCTCGGAGAATTGACCCAAGCAGATACGGCATTAGTTAAGGTCAGTCAAAGAAAAACAGGTGTGTACCCCGAGGCCCGCTTACTACTTGATGAATGGGGCAAAGAAGCTCTGGCTGCACTTCTGGTTTGGAAGGGAAAAGAGACTTGTAGGGTGGAGGGAGAGGCTGAAGATGGTGGAAGACTGTTGGGGCTTGAGTCTTCTGTCTGGGGCTCCCGTTCTTCACTAGCCACTAGAGAGGGCTCTTGTGTAGCCTGAATGGGCCCCAGCCTGCAAGATTCCCTAACATAGGACTTACATAGCTCCAGGTTCTCTCTCGGGGTCATTAGAGCCTGAACATAAGGAACTTAGGTCCATTTTCCCTGCCTTTTGCAAAAGATGTCTAACAGTAGGATGGTATTAGAGTTGAGGCTCCCATTTTCTGGCCAGGCCTCATGGTCCTCAAGTTTATACTCGGGCCAGGCTTCTTCACAAAAGAAAATGAGATTTTTTTCATTTTTAAGAATCTAAATAAAACTTGTCCCAGTGATTCAGAATGCACCCAAGGGGGTGAGTCTTTGGGGATGTAGGAGGTGTTCCCCATCGTTCCCTCAGGGAGAGGATGTTCCTGTAACAGAGAAGACCACTGGGGTTAGGAGGTCTCATGGGGGGTCCCTAAGACAGGACTGGTTCCAGGCATTCCCATCCACCTGGTCCAGTTGACCCTACTCACAGTGGGGGCCAGCTACTGCCCCACGTGGCAGTCCTGATGGCCCGAACATCCTGGAGCCCATGTCCTATCCTGGTACCCTGAGAGCTTCTCTATAGATTCTGTGGCCAATGATTAGCGCCTGTGTTCTGGGGTATGTTTCCTTGAACAGACATCCTTATAGTCCCAGGGCCTATTTAGGTTTCAGCTTTTTCTCTAAAAGGGTGGTAAATTTCTGAAAACAGGCACTGGCCACTAAGGGACGTGGTTTGTAAAAAAAAAAGCCTCTCTTTTCCCTTCCCTTTTGTGGGCAGGGCTGCCCTCACCCCTCCACTCTATGATGCTCCGTGGGGCCTGGCATAGTGGGAGGTTTAGGGGGATAGAGCGTCCGTCCGGAGGCCGGAAGGAAGTACATCCGGGAGCTGCAGACGCAGGCCCCGCCCAGGCACGTATACGGGGGGCGTGGCCGTGTGCGTGAGCCGCCGGGAGCCGGCTTTCTGCCTCCGCGTTCCTCTCCCCGCCAGGGCAGGGCGAGGTGGAGGGGAGGCAGGGATGGACCCTGGACGCACGGTGGACCTTGGAGGGGCCCGGCCAAACGCCAGGCGATGTGCAACCCGGATGGGGTCCCAACCACAGGGCCCAGGTTCCGGAGGCCTCTGTCCGAACACCCGGGCCCAGACCGCCTGACACCTCAAAGTAAGGCTGCGTTTTATATTTCCACACAATACAATCTGATGACGGTTCACTAAGTGGTGGTCCAGGCAAACCCAGAGGGCAAAGCTCCTGCGGGTCGGGTGCCTGGCCGCCTGCGAAGAAGGCTGGAAACTCTCCTGGCAGGCCCTGCGGCCTGTAACAGTGAGAAGTGCCAGACCTAGCGGGGAGGTTGGAAGATGCCTAGCAGATTTCTCTCTTTTTCCCACTACCAGACAAGTAAAGCACAAAAGTAAGAGTGGAAAGAGTGAGAGAGAGAGAGAGTGAGAGTGAGAGAGAGAGTGAGAGTGAGAGTGAGAGTGAGAGAGAGAAATGGCGGGAAATCAAGTAGCGCCTCTCAAGTGCAAGGGGGGCGAGATGCTAAGGCTTCCCCAATCCTCCTGGCTGGCTCCGCTAAAGATGGTACCCGAGGGTAGGTTTTTGTCTCTTGGCAGAAAGAATTCAGAGATGTGACAGTGAGGTCAAGAAAGTAAAGTGAGCATTTATTAAGTGATAGTACCCTCTCCAGAGGAGAGCAGGCAGGCTCAGATGAGTAGCTGCCCTGAGTTTCTTTGTCAAGTTGGTTATGTGAGGCCTAGAAATGAAGGGGTGGACTCTTCGTTGTGGAGGGAAGGGTTTGGGGTTCGTATTCTCTGATTTTCATCCCAGCTCCACCTTCCCCAGGGGAAGAGGGTTTTTCTCCTTATGTGGCCTTGATGGGAAGTGTTATGGCTCCGGTACATGATGGGAAATTCTTATCTGCAAGGCTAATTTTATTGTAATGAGAGCATAATGAGTAAAAAGTTACATTCGGATGCCAGAGATTTCCCCCTTTTCCCATCTTTCTCTGTCTGCCTTCAGGACACTGATCACCCCAACATGTGTGGTTTCCTGTTAGTCCAGAGGCTCCTGCTTTTCTATGTCTGCCCAAGGACCCCTGCTGTTTTGCAAGATGTGTGGTTTCCTGCCATGTGGCCCGTGCCCCCCTTTTTCTGCTCATATCTAGCTGGTAGCTGCCTGGTTTAACACTTTCATAGTGGCCTCTTTCACATGACTGACAAACTATGATTTGGTTATTGTTGGGTAACTGTACCTTTTAGAGCTGGTTTATATTTACATTCTTTTTTTTTTAATACATTTATTTACTTATTTATTTTTTTGGCTGAATTGGGTCTTCGTTGCTGCGCACAGGCTATTTCTAGTTGTGGCGAGCGGGGGCTACTCTTCGTTGTGGTGCACGGGCTCCTCATTGCGGTGGCTTCTCTTGTTGCGGAGCACAGGCTCCAGGCGAGTGGACTCCGTAGTTGTGGCGCACGGGCTTAGTTGCTCCGCAGCATGTGGGATCTTACTGGACCAGGGATCGAACCCGTGTCCCCTGCATTGGCAGGTGGATTCTCAACCACTGCGCCACCAGGTATGCCCTGTATTTACATTCTGACAGCAATTCATAAGCAAGCAAGTTTTAAGTTGTTACTATTCTTATCCAATTATTTATCCTGAGACTATATATTTTACTTAATCCTGAGGCTATTAATACATTTTCCATTCATTCCAACTTTAAAGAACTGTGTTTTTGCATAATATATTGATTAATTTAAGACTACATTTGCTCTTTGATGTTTAAGGTGCTTCTTCATAATAGGTTTTGAAAGACTGAGTTAACTGCCTACACCGTGTCAGGTATTATGTTAATAATTTTACATTCATTTTGACTCTGTGGAAATCTGGACCCATAAGGGCTGTATCCAAACCTCTGCACTTAGAAATGACCAAATTCTAGCCTGCCTTCTGGAAGCCTAAGATTGTGTCCCCAGGAGGACCTTTTCCCCACCCCCCACTTAAATGTCTGCTTGAGAAAGGTCATCACTAGCTGGAGCATTTACTCTTTGTTCTAGTCGAAGCTGGGTGAGAGGCACCTGACCTCTCCTTTTGAGAGCCATCACTAAAAAGGGCTTACAGTTGTGAATATGCATCTCTTACAGTTCAGGAGTATCTTTCTCAAGGACTTAAAAGTCATTCCTTTGAAAAGTAACCATCAGAGGAGAAAGGGCCCCAGTCAGTGTGGGCAGAGGAGTCTTACCGTCCATAACTGCCAGTGAGCAGACACAGCTGGCCTAACCACACTGACATGGACTAACCCTCTGTAATTTTTCCTTTCCCTGATTCTACGAGTCTTTCTTGCCCCTCCCCCCATTTCTTCATGTTTTCTTTGGAAATGCCCAGTTACCTCTCTGCAAATCAAACTCGTCTCCCCTGCACTGGCAGGTGGATTCTTAACCACTGCACCACCAGGGAAGTCCCTGGGGTGGTTAGTTTTTAATGGGCTGGGTAATTTCATAGACGAATGAGTGAGGATTATTCCAACTATTTTGGAAAAGGCTGTCATGGCGTCTATGGGTGTGTCATGTAGCTAATGTGTTACAGTGAGCATATAATGAGGCTTAAGGTCCACTGGAAGTAGATCTTCTGCTATCTTGGACCTAACCAGTTCTAACCAGTTGATGTTGTATCTAATATGGCTACATCACTCTTTTAGAGGTTGTGCCGTGCCCCCTTCCCTCTTGTTTCATTAGGAATTTGGATTTGCTTTACAAATTAGCAAAATTTATTAGCAGTTTAGGGTATTTACCATTTCTAATCAAATGGTGAGTTTGACCTTGTTGCCTAAACCAGTTTTCACTCCTTGTTTTGTGCTGGTCTCAGCCTATCAATAACCAGTGTTGTGGTTCTTATGATTATAAGATGCCCTTCAGGAATAACCACCAGGAAACACTGAAAAAAAAATATAGGTTTATTACTTACAACACCTGGAAATTTCACAGCACACTTGGGGCCTGTAGACTTAGAAAAATGGCACAGTTTAGCTGTGGGTTGAGTTTATTCAGTGTCTTACTGAGGACTCTAGCCCTGGAGATAGCCTCTCAGATAGCTCTGAGAAACTGTTATGAAGAGACAGGGAAGAAGAGGTCAGTATATGAGTGACTTTGGTGAAGGGGTTACACACAACTCAGCACACATCTTGGTAGAAGGTTGCTACTAGTCACAAGAAACAGCTATCTTAGTTAATGGTTTTAGTGCTTTTCTAGGTATGGGAAGATGCAAGACACCAGGTTCATAAAAAATTCTCCTGGAAATATCTATCGGAAGGCCTGTTCTGCCAGTTTTCCCAGAGCACAGAGTACCTCATTCCTGATGTGTACTCTGAAATCCTTTCAGGGTGAGTTAAAGGTCAGTGGCTACATTGGCTAATGACTCAATCCTCTTAGAGCCAGGGACAGTCTTTAGTTGTCAGGCCACAGCAAGGTCACTGGGAGAGAGAAAAAGTGTGCAAATCCTGGGATTCTGTTTTTTTATTTTTAGCGGTATGTGGACCTCTCACTGTTGTGGCCTCTCCTGTTGCGGAGCACACGCGCAGGCTCAGTGGCCATGGCTCACGGGCCCAGCCGCTCCGCGGCATGTGGGATCTTCCCAGACCAGGGCACGAACCTGTGTCTCCTGCATCGGCAGGCAGACTCTCAACCACTGCACCACCAGGGAAGCCCCTGGGATTCTGTTTTTATTGGAGTTGAGGGTAGAGGCCTAGGGCTTCATGGGCTCGCTCACTATTGGTGAATTTAAAACACAAGACCAGGAATTTAAAGCTTGGGAAAAGGAAAAAAAAAAAAAAAAAAGGCATCCCAAATGATCAGTCATTGAAATCAACCAAGATCTAAAACAAAGGAGCCTGGAGGGGCGTGGAGGTGGGGGGTTCCTGGCTCTTTATCTAGTTGTATAGCTGGCAGTGTCTTAATAGAGACAGGCGTGGTTAAAGTAGATGCCTCTTTGAAATAGATACCTAGGCAATCAAAGCGTAAGTCATGCATTTGCATTACAAAAGAAAAAACCCCCACAAAACTGTTAGAACTTACACTACAGTTCTCCCATCTTCCATCTGTTTAAATATACTTAGCACATTTTTCATCCACCAAAAATAATCTTAGAAAAAATGTCACTCATTTATTCCTTAAGATGAATAAATCACCTTACTTATTTGAGCCTCTCTTCCCTGTAGAATTATGACCCCAAATGTTCCCACAATTTATAAGGAAAAGTGTGTAACCCCCATCCTCATAAGAATTTCAACTATCAGAATGGGGTAGGTAAAGAGTGAGAATAAAAAGAGGCAGCAATGTACAACCTAAAGACTCTGGAAGGGATAGGCATGTTTCCATCTTATTTCCCTTGGAATAGAGGCAGGAGATAGATAGGCCCCCAGGATGAGCAGCTGGAGTTTGTCCCCTGTGGACAGATACTCCAAGATGAAGATAATAGCAGGATAATAGGAGAGGCTGAACCCTGCCCAGATAAGAGATAAAGACCACATATTCCTCATTCTGGAGATCAAGGAGACCTTCCGGACTACACATATGCAGAGGGGCTCCTCCGGGGTCAAAAAGGAAGGGGGCATCACCCCATAGTAGGTGATGTCAACCTACCCATAGGCCTCTTCGCTAGAATCCTTCTTGGCTAAGAGATGTGTGCACACATTGGATAGGACCATGAGATATACCAAATATGGACTCTGAACCAGGCAAAGCAAGATGATTGGCTAGGGGAAACCCGGAAGAAATGCCCCATATAAGTGATTTAACCTGCCACCAGGGCGAGACACTCTCTCTCTGGTTCCGCCCACGTGTCTATCCACAAGTACTCTTTTTCCTCCTAATAAGCACTTTACTTGTTTCACTACTTTCTCTTTGTGGAAATTCATTTCTACAGAGCCGAAGGGCCAGGGGCCTTGTCACTAGCCACTGGTCTAGTGGCTAGGATTCAGCGCTCTCACTGCCTTGGTCTGACTTCAGTCTCTGGCTGGGAACTGAAATCCTGCTTCAAGCTGCTGCAGGCCAAGGCCAGCCGAGATCAGAATTAAATCCAAGTCTAGCCCTTCTCTTAAATAGTTTGTCTTTTATCCCATCCCCCTCCCAGTGGTATAGAACTGTAAGTTAAAATTATAGGGGTACAGTTTTATTAGCCATTTCAAAGCAATCTCAAATCAGAATATCCAGAACACTTCTCTGTAAAGGCTTCACTATTTCCATCCTGTGATACCAATAAAGTAGTCACTCAAATATTAAATAATACAATAAGGACAGTCAGCTCTGATAGTTTTGATATTCATCACAAATCTGTTACCATGAACGGTCTTAGGTTTGGAACAAATAGCTCATTCCCATCTGGCTCTGTTTTCCTCCACTGCAGAAAAATACAATTAACCTCATTCTTATTCTTTTACCTGTAATGAAAGCACTCTACATATTATGATTCCAAAACATGTGTTTAATTACTTAGAGAATGGAAAACCACAGTGGTTAGTTAACAGCAAGGTGAAAAGAGAAAAAGGCGGGGAAGACAGGATGTTTAGTGAAATATCCCCAATTTATATGAGATTGCTTAGTATGATCATTTAATGTCAAGCAACTAGTTTACTTACATGAGAGAGAACCGAAAATTTAATTCTAGTTCAGATAGTGGATAAAAACATTCCTGGAATTTTAAAACATGGGTTAATGATGTATGGCTTATCTAAAATATCAAGGGAGATGTCTGGCCCTCTAACCTTTTAGGAAGAAAGTATCGAAGGTAAATAAATATAAACTTTGAAAAGGAAGTAATAATCTAACACAGAAATATAAAATAGTTTACAATTTAATGAATAATTGATTTATAGTAATACTTTTGTGTCATTTGTAAAGCTTATAAATAAATGTTATTCCCTCCAGAAGGTATGGAAATGCTTGCTGCTCTGAGCAAGCCTGGGGCAACAAATAATAATATTACCTAGAGCTAGAAGGATATACGGGCTTTTAAGCTCCACCTAGAAGTAATCAAGTCTGAATTTTAACAAGATGATTTGTATACATATTAATATATGAGGAGTGTGTGGACTTATCCTCTCTTCACACTTTTTTTTTTGCATTGAGATGTAGTAAATATTGCAAAATCGTTAAGTTATTAATACTCCTGCACTATGACATGACATACATATCAAATAGCACAGCATTCATGACTTTACTTTTCTTTCCAATGGGGTCTATCCTCACCATCAAAACAAAACATATTCATTTTTTCACTATAGAAGAGAAGCAAATGCCATTGTATAAAATCACTCTGTCAAATGTTTATAAACTGGATGTTTCAGAGTAGATGAAAAGATATGCCATCAGAGAAAGAAAAAAAAATGTTCACTTAAAGTAACTCGTTTAACAGTTTCTTTCTCAGAGTATTTCTTGCATTTATCATGATTTTGGATTTAATTTTTTCCAGTTCTTATGGAATCTTTTAGTAACTCTTTCAGCATAGGTTTGAGCAGCAAGCTCTCAGGCTTTGTTTTCCAAAGAATCATTTCCATTCTTGAATGATAGTTTAGCTGGGTATATTTGCCTCAGCAGCTTAGAGATGTTTTCCCGTTGTCTATGGAGTACATTGGAGCTGTTGAAATAGTAACATACTTACTGTGCTTGTAGGGAAATATATCCTTCTTCTTTTTTTTAAGACATTTTTTTTGACTTTTCTTTAAACAATGTATTTTTTTTTCATATGTATGTCTTTAATTAATCCTGAAAAATTCTGCTATTATTTGATCAAATATTGCTTTTAATATGAAATAATAGTAAATATTCCCTTTTATTTTCTTCTAGGATTTATTTTAGACTAAAGTTGAAAATCACATGCTGTCTTCTGTATCTTTTAATTTATTTCTGATCATTTGCATCTCTTTAATTCTTAGAATTGCATTTGGGGCTAATTTCCTCATATTTACCTTAAAGGTTACTAATCCTCTTTCTAATTGTATGAGTTGTTAAATACTATTTTTTATAGTATTTTCTTTGTATATATTCTCTGTAATGCATTAGTTCAGTCACTTATTTCAGGTTATTTTATTGTGTCTGTTTCTGACATACTAATTATGCCCTGTGATATGGCTCTTGACTCATTCATGATGAATCATTTCTTTATGTTTTCTTCATATTTTTTTATCAGTTTTAAATGTGAGCTTATATTCAGTGAGAATCAAATCCCTGACACTTCTGGGAAAATCATGTCTTTGTGTTATGGACATGTCTTTCACAGCATTTAAAAAATTTTTCATTTGTCAGATGAGCCATTGCTATACTTGGCCTGGAAAAATTTTTATGTTACTATTTAAATTTTATAATTCCTGTAATATATAGGTAAGGTAAATTTGAACTTGAAGCTTTCTGTATAGTTTCCTTAATCATGAAAAAAAAAGTATTCTTCCTCATGTAAACCCAAAGTGAATGGTACATTTCTTTTAGTTTTCATATCAGCCAGGGTCCTGGCAGAGAATATATGGTGCATTAATATTGGAATATTTAAAAAGTGTTAATGAAGTATTGTTAGAAGATGTAGACAAGCTGTAGAAAAATCAAAAGAATATAATACCTCAGGGATGGTAAAAGGAAGGCTCAGTAATTGATGCTAAGTTTGAAGAAGTGAGAAACCAGAGCCATTCATTAGAAACTTCAGGCTGATAGAATTCAAATGGCTTCAAACATATGAAAAGATGCTCAAACTCACTCATAATAAAATAAATTCAAATTAAACTAAAGAAAAAAAAAAACCTATTGGATGGCCTCCTGATCTTAGGTGAGGGAAGCACTTGAATGTGGCAAAGATGAAAATAAGAAGCTAGGGAAATAGATATCCACATCTCCCCTCCATTCCTTCATTTTCTTGCTTGTACTCCCCATTGGTGAACCCCAACCAAAGTCCAGAAGGCAAGCGAGCCAGCTGATAGGGTTCTCACAGGTATGTCCCCCCTCAATACAGACATTCACAGAAATTAATAAATATCATATCACAGAAATAAATAATCATATAGAGTCCCCATACTTACTTCTCTTTTTTTCTAGCATTTAGAAGTTTCATTTTCTTTTTTACTTGCTTGGCCATATATAAAAGTTATATTTTTATCCAACACTTTTAGAGAGAATTACATTTTAGTTCAGATTGCGTGTCCCTGGAATTTGAAGCCCAGAAAAACTTGGTTCATGGACTTTGTCCTAACTATTTTGCATCCTAAAAGCTACAAATAATTAAGAGCAATGCTGTTTACATTTGTGTGTATTGGTGCATGTTTTTATTGGGGTTCGTTGGGGAAGGACAACGGGGATAGATGATGCCTCCTGCTGCTCTTCAGCTTTGACTTCATTCATGATTTGTGTTTCTTCTTTGTTTTTAATTTTTATTTTATATTGGACTAGAGTTGATTTACAAGGTTATGTTAGTTTCAGATGTACAGCAAAGTGACTCAGTAATACATATACATATATCTACTCTTTTTCAGATTATTTTCCCTTATAGATTATTACAAAATATTGAGTGTAGTTCCCTGTGCTATACAGTAGATTCTTGTTGGTTATCTATTTTATATATGGTAGTGTGTATGTTAATCCTGAACTCCTAATTTATCCCTCCCGTCCCCTTTCCCCTTTGGTAACCATATGTTTGTTTTCTAGTCTGTAAGTCTGTTTGTGTTTTGTAAGAGAGTATTTCTATTAAAAGACACTGGAAATTTCCTCTCCATGTTACTTCCTTCTCAAACCTGATAAGGAATGGAGCTATCAGTGTAGGAAAATGTACATATCAAAAGAGATCCATAGGATAAATGGATGTTTAAATTAATGTTATGATAAAGACATAGTACTTACATTGTGTTTGAATCATTTGAAGATTCATGTTCTTTTGAAAGTCAGAAGGAAATAATAAGTGCCTTAACAAAACGAAGCAAACAGTCCTAATAGAATGGTACTGTAAACTTAAGGACACATGTGCAAAATATGGACAATAAGAAAAGAATAACCTGGACTGGTCCAGAAAATAAAGCATGTTTAATGAGATAAATGATTAATATAAATGATAAATGCATCTATTATAGGTTGAGGTGTTATAGATTTATGTATTATAATATCTTGGCAGTGCTCTTTGGTGACCCAGCTATAAGAACTCCTCAGTTTATCCATTTCTTGGCTTTTCCCTTGAAATTCTTGATCTCTCGTGATCAACATCTGGGGCATCACTCACATATCTAGCTGAAACAGGGTTTCTCTTGTAGATTCAATAATATTTGTCAGAAAGTTATGCTGTACCATTTATGTTATAGACCTTGAGCTAGTTGTTGGAGATAAAACAGAGAAAAGAAACTAGAACTCTTACCTCTTGAAACTTAGAGTCTAATGGGAGATAGAAATTAGGTAACTAATTAAACACATTTATGATTTCAAAAAATCATAGTTGCCATGAAAATCACAGATATGACTCTATAATAAGATAATGGGGGTTAGTTGGAGGTAGGCACGATCATTTAATTAGCCTTACAGTGGAGTGAGTTAGTTAAAATGTTTTCTGGTGTGACGACAAAATGAGAAATATGAAGAAAAGAAAGATAGTTAGTAAAGACAAGAAATGTTATTGTATGTGTATTGACAAGTATGCCCCTTTAATAATATTTAGTCAACCCATATCATTGACCCTGAATCATTGTGTCCTTTGTCTTACCCTTAGTGATAACTTAGAGGTAGTACACTAATCTAACCAGCTTTGTGTAGTTGCATTACATGTGTACCAAAGAGCTTTTTTCAGCTGTCACTCTTTGAGAGGATTGCAGGTAAGTGGCTGATTTTCAGTCCTACCATGACTGATACCCTACATTCCAGACCAGGCTAAAAAGTTCAGATGCACCACAATTAAAAGTGGGGTGCGATAGAAACAATTAGCCTAAAGGAAGTTTTATCCTAAATTCTTCATACATTGTATAAAGTTTCTAACTAAGATCCCTACACGGTGTCGATACTTAGATGAATATATATTGACAAATTATTTACCAAAGAAAGACATAAAACTGTGATTTTCACTTAGAGGTTCCCTGAACTGTTAGATCAACATCACCTATGTACCAAGAATCCTGTGGGTTTTCACATTGATGCTGGGGTATCAAGGAATTTGCAGACTTAGCGGGGGAAAGGTACAAAGAGAATTGCCAATTTTGTGCAGTAAAAAATTAGTACTTTTCTAAGCAACAAGCTTAACTCTGTTTTTGTTATTAACTAATGATATTTTGTTATTGAGGAACTACAGGAAACATGGTCCTTAATTATTCAGCAGCCCTAGGGGCTATGTCCAATGCTAAGATAAAAATAAACTTCTGTCAGCTGCTAGACTGAATCCAGCAGCAAGGAGGAAAAAATCATACCTTTATTTCATTTGTGTGTTGCAAAATGTGCCTGGGAAATGATCTAAAGAAAGACTATTATAATCAAAATCTTGCTGCAGGGTGACTTTCCATGGAGTGACAAATTAACTTTAATGTATCACATGGCATTGTACTGAGGCTTAAAAAGTGAGAGTGCCTCTGAGGACTTGATTTTTTATGCAGTCTATCTGAAGGGGATTTCTTAGCACAGGTTCTAAATGAGAATCAATGCAAGCTACATATATGCAGATTCTATCTGCAGAATCCCCAGGAATAAAACATTTCCATATTGCGTGCTGCTGTCCTTCATCATAAGGAAGTCAATTTGTCAAATTATTCAAGGCAGAAAATAGTGACTTCATTATAAAACCTCTGCAATAAAGATAGACTTCATAGTCATTTGATTGCATTGAATTGGCTTTCTTCTCAAGTCATGATATCCAGAGCTAGTCAGTCAACATGGACCTCAAGTCAGAGAATTTGAGTTCTAGTTTCCCTTTACTCACTGGGCAGCGACATGGTTTTGGGCCAGTGTTGTCAAACAGAAATAAAATGTGAGCCACAAAGCCAAGCCATATATGTAATTTTAAATTTTCTCATCAACATATTTTAAAAGGAAATAGTAATAGGTGAAATTAATTTTAATAATATATTTTATTTAACTCAGTATATCTAAGATATTTTCATTTTAACATGTAATCATCATAAAATTATTAGTGAGGTATTTTACATTTTTAAATTAATTCTTTGAAATTCAGTGTGTGTTTTACTTATCAGTACATCTTGATTCAGACTAGCCACATTTCAGGTGCTTCATGGTCACCTGTACTTTCTAGCTACTGTATTAGACAGCCCAGTTTTGGACAGATCTCCAATTCTCCAGTTATCATGTCTTAGTCATAAATGACATGGGAAAACTTAACAGTGTAGAAAATTCCCAGAGATGAATGGTTGAATAACCAGAACAGTAACATACAACTCTGAGATAGAGCTATTAATATTCAAATGAGAAAGTTTATGCACAGAATAAACCTGAGATTGTAATATGGGAGTGAGATATTAAAGACTTGGATTGACAATTGATATTGAAATGTATTAAGAAGAAAGTGAAAAATCGAAACTCACGTAGGTAGAAAGTGTACAAAGTGAATCATTTTGTGGAATACAATGGAAGGCAGTAGGGACATTTAACACTTAGAAAAAAATATATGAAAAACAACACCTATCTTCAAATAATGATTGGAAAGACTGTTGAAGAGAAAAGTTAAGCTTTTTCTAGATTACCTGAAGAGACAAATTTAAGACCAAAACATGGCCATTTATTTGTACGTTCAGTAATTCAACGTGCATTCTATATTGAGCACGTACTATATGATCAATATGCTGACTACTGGGATGCAAAGGTATCAATAATAAAAAAGTAGACAGGTTTGAAAAATGGAATAGCTAAAGTAGGTAATTTTTCTTTCTTCTCTACATCTGTGTCTCTGTTTCTGCTTTGCAAATGAGTTCAACTGTACCATTTTTCTAGATTCCACATATAAGTGATATACGATATTTTTCTCTTTCTGACTTAGTTCACTCTGTATGACAGTCTCTAGGTCTATCTACGTCTCTACAAATGGCACTATTTCATTCCTTTTTATGGCTGAGTAATATTCCATTGTATATATGTACCACATCTTCTTTATCCGTTCCTCCACTGATGGACATTTAGGTTGCTTCCATGTCCTGGCTATTGTAAATAGTGCTGCAATGAATGTTGGGGTGCATGTATCTTTTTGAATTATGGTTTTCTCCGGGTATATGCCCAAGAGTGGGATTGCTGGGTCATATGGTAGTTCTAATTTTAGTTTTTTGAAGAACCTCCTTACTATTTTCCATAGTGGCTGCACCAATTTACATTCCCACCAACAGTGTAGGAGGGTTCCCTTTTCTCCACATCCTCTCCAGCATTTATTGTTTGTAGATATTTTGATGATGGCCATCCTGACTGGTGTGAGGTGATACCTCATTATAGTTTTTATTTGCATTTCTCTAATAATTAGTGATGTTTTCATGTGTTTGTTGGCCATCTGTATGTCTTCTTTGGAGAAATGTCTATTTAGGGGTAATTTTTCTCTGTACAAGTTGCTCCGAAATGGACTGGAGGGTGACTTGGTTAAGTATAAGACTGTAGAGTTTTAAGTTTTAAGTATTGTGTAAAAATATTACGGAAGAGCATTGTTACTGCTGGTAACAGTGGATTGGGTTGTTTCAAACCAATCATATCAGCTGATGGGCAGGGCCAGATCCCAGCCCCAAGAGTCTAAAGGGAGGATGCTTAAATGGCACTTGCCCCACCAGAGTCCTCATGGTAGAACAAGCTCCCCAGAATGAGTCCACCAGCATCTATGTCCCCAAGAGGGGAATCCCAGTGGCTCCCTGCCTTTCTGGGAGGCTTCTCTAAAATCAGCAAATGAGTCCGACCCAGGCTTCTTTCAAATTACTGTCTCTACCCTGGGTCCCGGAGCATGTGAGATTTTGTGTGCACCCATTAAGAGTGGAGCTTTAAACCACAGCCCTCTGGCTCTCCTGTAAGAAAGCCCTGCTGGTCTTCAAAGCCTGGTCTTCTGTGGCTTGCCTTCCCATTGTAGGAGCCGGGGCTGGGGAGCTCAGTGTGGGGCTTGGACTCCTCACTCCTTGGGGAAAACCCTGCAGTTGTGAATATCATCCCTGCAGTTGTGAATATCATGTTCATTGGTCCCCTACCTGGTAGTGTGGGTTTTGACATCTCAGCTCCTCCTACTTTCCTCTTTGGTGCCTTCTTTATATCGTTAGTTGTAGAAAATCTTTTCCACTAGTCTTCAGGTCTTTTTCATCGATAGTTGCTCTCTAAATAGCTGAAATTTTGTGAGGAGGTGAGGTCATGGTCTTCCTACACTGTCATCTTGTCTACTCCCCATTTTTTTAATACTTGAAATATTTCACTGCACTCTTCTCTTGCATGCACGATTTCTGTTGGAAGTATCCTATAATTCTTATCCCTGTTTCTTTACTGGTAAGGTTTAAAAATCCTTTTTACCTTTCAGAACTTTCTCTTTTCTATTGTTTTTCAGTCATTTGAACAAGATTAACCTAAATGTGTGTTGGGTTTTCTCTGTACTTTTGTTGCTTCTTGTTCTCTGAGCTTTCTGGATCTGTTGTTGGTAGCTGTCACTGATTTTGGAAAATTCTTGACCATTTTTACTTCAAGCATTCCTTCTAATTGGTCTGTTTTCCTTCTGATATTTCATATACCCATATGTTATAACTTTTGAAATTTGATACTCAGTTTATTTTGTTTTCATTTTTTTTCTCTTTATATTTTAGAGAAATCTCTATTGATTATCTTTACACTCACTGATTCCTTCCTCAGCTGCGTCAAATTTACTGTTGGGCCCATCACAGGCATTTCAAAAAATTTCTGTTATGATGTTTTCTTTTTTTTAAATTTCTAGCCTTTTTAAATTCTTTCATGGAGTTCCTATATCTCTGTTTACGTTACATTGTCCAGCTGTTTTTTTTGTTTTCGTTGTTTTTTTGATGTGGACCATTTTTAAATTTTAAATAAATTTCAAATTTATTGAATTTGATACAATATTGCTTCTGTTTTATATTTTGGGTTTTTTGGCTGTGAGGCATGTGGGATCTTAGCTCACGGACCAGGGATCCAAACTGCACCCCCTGAATTGGAAGGCGAAGTCTTACCACTGGATTGCCAGGGAAGTCCCCATGTCCATCTGTTTTTATACATTGTTTTCCATTAAAACCCTTAGCATATTAACTATAGTTATTTTAAATTCCCTCACTGATAATTCCATCACCTGGTCATATTTTAGTCTGGTTCTGATGCTTTTTCTCTACAGACTATATTTATTGCCTTTTTGCAGCCTTATAATTTTTTGTTGTCGAAAGTGAACATCCTTTACAAGGTTCTAAGAATTGACATAGGTAAGGTTTTATTGTGAAGATTTATGTTAACTGGGTAGAGCTGGGCTGCGTTTAGTGGTTTCTGTAGTTATAAGTGTGAGAGGCTTCAAATTTCTCTCATGTCCTTGTTTATGTCTCCCCTCTTGAGTTTGAGCTTCCCTAAGTACTTCTCAGAAAGAATATGAATCTTAAAGCTTTTTTTTCTAGCTGCACCCTATTCTTATTTATTATACTGGGTTCCTGTAGGTGTGGTGGTATGGAAGATTATCATTCTACAATACTTGATTAAGTATCAGTCCCTGACTCTATGGAGGAGGTTCCTCCCTCCTTAAGTGAAACAGGAAAGCTAGAGAAGGATGGAGAAGAAAGAATATTCTCCTCTTAGCTGAGATAAAAAGCTTGCAAAGTCTTTTCCCTTACAGTGTAGGCTTTTGTTATGGAGAAGGCTCTGCCTATATTTCACAATGATTATTTTTCCTCTTCCCCTAATAGAGCCACAAGAAGGTCCTCTTCAAATCTTTCTCATGAAAATCATGTTCCTAGAAGTAAAGCCCATGAAAGTTTAGTGATCTCACTTGTAACCCGCAAGGAGTTTCTTACTCTCATTTAAATGTTCCTACTAAATTATGCCTCCAGTGGCTTCTATTCCAGGTAAACAGATCTCAGTCGCTGTGTCCCTCTGGGTGTGCCTGTCTGTTCAGATTTGGGTGATAGTTTTCTTTTTGGGTTGATGGTTTTCCTTGCAACATCAGTTCACTTATGGGCCCAAGAAAAATCATTGATTTCCAGTTCCCCCAGCTTTTTCTTGTTGTAAGCACAAGAGTGACGAATTCTAACCACTTTACATGTTACAAGTAAATCTAGAAGTCCTAACCAAACTTTTGTTAATATTAGTCTTTTATATTTTACCCTGCTTTACCCTCCCCCATCCATCATGTGCCACAGATATTATTGGTTGGTTTAATGAAAAATAGATCCAAGTTTATCCGAGTTTTATTTATTTTCCATTTTGGGTACTTTAAATAAATATAACTGTCCCTCAAGGATTCTAGCAGCTTCTGGAATTTTAAAGTCACTCTCAAACACAGGTGCTTTTTTACAAAAAGATATACACACACATTATGTTTATCTAATACTGGCCTTTCTTATCCTTCTTCCCTATTTCACCAATTTAATTCTTCATGTATCCTATATTAACAACTGTTTTGAATACTTTGGGGGACATTTTTTTCTCAAAATATTTACGTTTTGAATTGACTGATCCATGTTGTTTAACAGATTTCAGTATTTGTATGACATTAAGTAAAAGGCAATACTTTTCAACACTCTAGTCATTAAATCAGATTAATGAGTTATCCCTCAGGTCCAGCTAGGGAAGGGGATTCATAGACTGCTTAATTTTTTAGAATTATAAAATTACTTGCCTGAGATCCCCAAATAGATAGTGAAGCTTGATAGCTGCTTTGGAAGAGCTATGTTGTTTATGTCCTTGAATAAAGAGTCATTCTCATGGATAAACTGAATCACTCTCGTATAACTGAATCACTTTGCTGTACAGCAAAAATAAACACAACATTGTAAATCAACCACACTTCAATTTTAAAAAAGTCATTTTCTTTTATTTGAAGGCTGCCTTCTTCAGTAATGTCCACAAATTTGAGAAGGATATGCCCAAAGTCCAAATAAACACACAAGGAAGATAAAGAAGAAACGTCCACTTAGCTGTCGGGTTAGTCTAATTAGTACTGGTTCTCAATGGGATGAGCGAAGTGGTGGCATGACTATCCTTATATCCTACAGCGAGTTACTGGCAGCCCTCCACAGGATTTATATTTTTGTCATCTCTGGTATCTTTTCATCAGAAGCAGGCCCTATTTGGAATACCTGCCATGAACAGGATGATCCCTTTTATCAGAGATGTTTTCTTTTCTCTGAAATGGACCAAGAAAGCCTTTTGGAAATAGTTGACTGAACTCAAACTGAGCCAATAAGATGCCACTTTCTAGAAACTTGAATTGGAAATTTACCCATCTCATTTTTTATGAATGATTAGCATGATGGTAATATAAGTGTCTTCAAGTTTGGAGATGCAAGTAAACAGAAACAACAAGAATGGGTATTCACATGCAGAAATTGAAGGATGGATCAGACACTCAGACAGAAGTAGAGGTGAGAGATGAGACAGAGAATATAGTTAGACAGAGAGAGACAGAGACAGAGACAGACAGGTAGACTATGATTGCTACCAGCAACCAGCTCCTAGTTTGAGTTCCCAGCAAGGTCCTGCTGTACTCTGTCTTTATAGTCCAGGGGGCAACCTTCTCAGTATAATACAACTTCCTTTTTGATTAGTAACCAAGGGAATCTTGATTAAGATGCCTGTCTGCTTCCTTACTTATCCTCTGTTATTAGGTAACCAATATGTAACCTTTTGATGTGCCATGAATCTTCCCAGGTAGGGACAGTGGAGGAACAAATAACCTCCTCAGTATGGGGCATCCCAACCATGCTGATGTGTAAAAATCTTTATTCATTTTGACACTAGGGATTTCAAGTTTGACAATTTCTACTTTGTGCCTAAAATATCAATAGTAGTACCATAAATATTTAATATAATTCTTAGGTAGTGAGCTTTTAAGGATTCCTTCTCCCCAGTTTTAGAAGAACTAGACTTCTAACCCAGGAAATTAATTATTCATAGTAAATGTTAGGTGTATAATCCATACTCCCTCTGATAACATATTTTTTTAAATAAGGGAGATTATAAAATACATCTTTGATTCAATATTATTCAAGCATAATAATAAGATAGGTGCCATATGATGATATCGGAAGATTTTTCCAACCTGTGTAAGATGTGTTAATTCCGCCATGAATCATGCCCTGTCAACACCAATGAGTTTATGAGATCCTTCCATTTTGTAGGGTATATTTAGATTTTTCTTGCAAAGCTAATTTCTTCAAACTAATTTCTTTGTGAGGCAGTCATAGATGGCATAGTTAAAAAAAAAAGGTGTATGATTCAACAATGCCCCCAGTTTGACTATTCTCTGGCATTTTCCCTACAAGAAGGCATTTTCTTCTTCACCATATTTTAAGTGTCTTTTCTTCAACCCCTTAATAAACAGTTTCCAGAATTTTAGAATGTAAGTATCTGAAAGCATAGATTTATTTCAACCTGAAAGAAATGTAATTGTTCCAAGCTTTGGTGACCTATTAAGGAGTGACTTAGATCTGAAAGCTTAGTGTTTCTTCTACTTGCCCAGCACAGAAATCTGGAGCAACACTTGAGGGAGGATGCCATTAAGCATGGAGGTGATTACTTTTCTATCCTGATTTTTATTTCTTTTCATATTTATGATGAGGTTTTAAACATTTATTTCCAAGAAAGTAGTTTTAATGGGACTTTAAGGATCTTTATACCTGACAGGATATTTTGCTTAACATTTCTGCTTGCTTTTCTTTTGGGGGAGGGGGTGTTCAAAATGTAAGGCCTTTCACATCTACTTCAGCCCTAAGCAAGGAGGCATATAATTTCACCCTTAGAAAAAGAGGTATTCTGAATAAATTTTCAGGTGTTCTAGGAGAGGCATGACATAAATCTACTTTAATAGGCTTCCTTGACACCGAAACTACCCAACTACATAGTTATTTTCTGAAGATAAATATTTCAAGGAGTCTTTTATTCAAGGAAAAATGACATTATCTCCTTAGGGAGATAGCACCTAATCTCTCAATAGAGATTAGCAGCTAATCACCTAAAGCAAGCTTCTGAGGGAGGAGAGAAAGCTCAGTGACTGATGAAACATCATGGTATCACCTAAAAGGAAGATGGATGAGCACCAAAAACAAGGTCTTCCTACCACATACCTTGCTGACAGAGAATCTAGGCATAAGTCAGTAAAACATTCCAGCATCTCCATCTTTGAGGAGAAGCAGGTCCTGATTCCTTGTCCTCATGCTAACCACTTTAGTCATTTCTTCAGTCCAACACACAATTGTTTTCTAGACCCAAATATTACGGAAGGAATTCATATCATGTCACCCCAAAATATGCCACTTTGTCATATCGATTATTTTTAGTTAAGGGCACTTGAGAAACAGCAGAGGCAAGAAGAGCATCTTGACCTTCCTTTATATTCCTGAAAGCAGGAGATAGAATTCCTGGATAAAAGGTGTCCTCCCTTCGCAGAAGGAAAGTAACGTCATCAAAGAGCAGAAGTTGAGACCAAGGGAATTCTATACCAGCAGACCTTGTTAAAATAGTACTTATCTTCTTTTAGCTTCCTGTCACAGTTTTCTTTCTTTTCCATAATATCCTCTCTTTGTTCAACCTATCAATACTATAAAAATATGCATGTTTAATTATTTCTTTGGGTCTTCATTCCTTATAAGGGCTCCTGTGTCAGGTAAAACATACACATTTGTATGCTTTTCTCCTGTTACACTGTCTTATGTTAGTTTCTCAGTCCCAGCCAAAAAATTCTAAAAGGACGAAAGTAAAATTTCACCTCTCTGTATATGTATAACTGATTCATTTTGCTGTACACTTGAAACCAATACAACATTGTAAATCAGTTATACTCAATAAAAATTTTAAAAAATAGTAAATTAAAAATAAATAAATAAAAATGAGACAGTGCTATACAGCACTTAACATGGTAACTGGCACCCAGCATTCATGTAATAAGTTAGGTATTATAATTATTGTTGTTATTGTTATTACTATAAGGCCCTTGTTTTTAGCAGATGACAGTTGTCACTGTAACCTAACTTGAGCCATAAACCAATAAAATCTATTTTTTAAACCCAAAAAATAAATAAATTTCACCTCTCTGCAATATGAATGCATTTAAGTTGGATAAATGGACTTACCTGTTTTGCTTTTAAAGATGCTTTTCAAAATAAACAAATATGAATATATGACTATTAAATAAAATTTAACATATAAAATAGATTGAAGAAAGTTTTTTTTTCAAACTCACCTATAATCTCATCAGTCAAAAATCAGAATGGGACAGTTCCTTCTGGACTGTTTCTACTAGTTAATATCCTATTACATTTTGATATATCATTATCTTTCAAGTAATACCCAATAACGATATAATTGCATGAATAACATTTCTCATATATGAATACTGTTTTATTAAGTGAAATCACCATAGTTTTCTTATACCCTTTTGCTAAAATTTTAGCTTGTTTCCAATAATTTTGTCTAAAGGAACAGAAGAATTGGCTCTCTATGAAAATTATACTTTTCATGCAATTTCCACTTGACATGTTCCTTCAAATGGAATTACTATATAAAAAAGAAACAGCCTATTTATAGTGTTTGCTAAACTTTGTCTAATTGCCTTCCCAAAATTGTTGACCATCTTGTTCTCTGTCCCCTGTTAACATATACCCAGTTTCATGATGGCAAAGAAACTTCGGGTAATTATCATATTTTTGAGAGTCTTTAAAAAAATCTGGATGGACGAAGTTTTATTTGGATTTGCATCTTTCTAGTTTTATATTTTCTTTATATTTGTGAATTATTAATTCCTGTCCTTTGCTCCTTTAGAATACTATCAACTAGAATTTAGAGGTTTTCTTAGATCCCTGACATTAATATTAAAGTATCTACCATGCAAGACAGTGAGACTGTTACCAAGGAACACACTCAACAAACAAAGGGAAAAACTCACAGAGGAAAGAGTAGTAACATGTATGCTGGTACCCTGGCTCACTGCACCCTAGGGCAATGCCCAGAGGTTCTAGGAAGATTTCAGGGCAGAGTTCAGAGGAGAAACCAGAACCATTGGGAAGTAAAATTTCTAATATATACAATAATGTATAATGGAAACATCAGCCCTTTCCAAGCTGTGATCAGGGGCAGTGGTGCAGTGGCAACATAATATGATGCTAACATGGGTACAACCTTTCCTCTCAGCTTTATTGTTGATTTAAGGTCAGAACTGGTTTCCATGTATTTTTGAACAAGGCCATCTTCTTTGCAAAAGATACATTATGCAAGCTATAAAGACAAGTTAACTCTTACCCTGTAATTCAATGGTAACCTTATTATTAATTGATTGAATTACTTGTGGTAGGTAGTTTAACCTGTGCTCCTCAGTTTGTTTATCTCAATGATGTTGATATGAGAACTTCCTACACACCTAGCACACAAAAATGATTTTATTCAGCTTAATTAGAAATGTTTAGGAAGTTAATCAAGTGTTTTGGAAAAATTTGGTGTCTCTCTTGAGACCATAATGAAATGCATTAGAAAGTTATTTTATTTCTGATGTTTTAACATACTCACCATCTCTGACAATGAATTCCAAAATATGAGGATGGGTACCTAGCAACCATGACATTAACTTGAAGTTATCTCTGTGGATACGGGCCAATTAGATGCTCTCATCTTAGAATTTGGAATGAAGACTGAGTGGAGATAGACTCTGAGAGTCACTGATGTTGTTATATAACGTGCGTAATCTAAATGTAGATTATGCTGCCAATGACTCCTGTACCTTTCTTTTTCTTTCTTCCTTCCTTCCTTCCTTCCTTCCTTCCTTCCTTTCTTTCTTTCTTTCTTTCTTTCTTTCTTTCTTTCTTTCTTTCTTTCTTTCTTTCTTTCTCTCACTCTCTTTTTCTTTCTTCCTTCCTTCCTTCCTTCCTTCCTTCCTTCCTTCCTTCCTTTCCTTTCTTTCCTTTTCTTTTCTTTTCTTTCTTTTCTTTCTTGTCTGTTCATCTCCTCCTTTGAGACCAGTGCTCACCCTCCTTGTTGTTCATTATATTTTCCTTTTCTGGAAAAGCTGGCCTGAGTCAGAGCCAGAGTCAGAGTCATTTTCATATAAAAGGAGAATAATTACTGTGGCATATATTGTTACTCATTTCATTAATAATGTTGAACCCCCTAAGGGACATATAGGCACAATCAAGTCCACATTGCTCCCTTTTGTCTTGATGTTTCCTTTGAAAAATCTACTGGATTTATTAAACACCTACTAATGATAGGACCCTTGTGCTGAATGTTTTGCTTTACCTATTTTTTCTCTTTCCATGTTTACAACTTTTTCATCTAAGAATTGTTTTATCTTAGATGAGGGAACTGGAATTTGAAGATGTTAAATGCTGTGTTACTGTTCAAAGAAGTATGAAATTATAGACCAGGCAGCCTATTACCTAAATCAACATTTTTCCACTGTATCTTTCCACTTTCATCGTTCAGGCTTCCACATAAATAATAATAGATAGTGAATAACTTTATAAAAGCCCCTACATTACAGATATTTTACGTTGTGTTTCCAGGAAACAGACACTGAGGGAGGGAATAGCGTGCAGAAATTTCCTTAGGAATTGCTTTCAGAAAATATACCTGAGTGCATTGAAGAATATATGACTGGGCAGAGCGAAGAATAGAAGAATATTACAGTCAAAAGAAAAACATCAGCTGATTCCACTGGGAGTTCAGGAGTTGGCATGTCCTTTCATATTTGTCCCACCTGGAGGCAAGGGAGGGGGCCTTTATACCCCTATGTTAACCAGACATTGGGTAGGACTGCTGATGGGGGAAGAAGTGATCTTAGGTGAGGCAACGTTTGTAAACTGAGGAAAACTCTCTCTGGAGGCACACCGTGGTATTCACTATAATTCATTGCTTGTGCCATTTGGATTCGCTTCTTTGCATAATAAATTTTAGGAACAACTCCTGCAGAATTCTGGCTGGGGCCTTTTGTGGGGAACTTACAAAAAGACAAAATCAGCTGGGCACGTTATATACTTTGTCAGAGCTGCCTCTTTGGTGGAAATGTGTTCCACCAAAATTCATATGCTGAAATCCCAACCCCCCAGTACCTCAGACTGTAACCATATTAAGAGATAAGGACTTTAAAGATGTGATTAAATTAAGGTGGGGCCCTAATCCAATATACTTGATGCCCTTATAAGAAGCAAATGAGCACCAGGGACGTGCACGCATGGAGAAAAGAGCATGTTACAACATAATGAGAAGGTGGCTCTCTTCATGCCAAGGAAAGGGGAGTTACCAAGAGAAACCAACTCTGCTGACACCTTCATCTTGGACTTGCAGCTTCCAGTACTATGAGAAAATTAATTTCTGTTGTTTTAGCTACCCAGTTTATGATATTTTATTATTGCAGACGTACCAACCTGTGCAGACCACTTGGCTGCAGCTGGTATTAAGTTATACTTGATATTCATTATCTGTAAATCTACTACAGATTCCAGATGCCCTTCATCTTTGACACATAACACTGCTCAGATGGGTGGCTGATTTGGAAGGGTAATGAGCTACCCTGTCTAATATAGTTTCTTCAACCACTAAATCTTGGTAGCTTAGAGCAGTAACAAAAATTGCAAAAGTATAGGGTTTGATGTTAGAGTTATAGTTCAAGAAATAACTGGTTATTTCTTCAAAAAATATAGAAATATAGTTCAAGAAATAACATTCTTCTTGATAATGGTTCTTCAAAGCAAAACTGAAAACGCCACAGTATAACTGTTAATTCTCATTAATTAATCTGGAGGGTGTACATATTATTTTTAAAGGAAATAGACAACAAACTGAGACATGTAATATATTGGCTCCCATTATAACTAGTTTTTCAGCCATTAAATTGTGAGTTGACTGAATTCAGTGAGAGAGAGAGAAAGAGAGACAGAGACAGGCTGAGGGTGGGGGCTGTGGACAGTATGTGTGGAATATTTTCTAATTTCAGTAACAGATGACTAATGGATAAAAACAATTACATGATTGTTCTCTCCACACAATGTCAAAATCTTAAAAGGAACATTTTACTTTTGAGTTGTGTAATTGTGAATAACTCAGTTTAGCTTTGTTTAATATAAGTACTGTATTAATAGTTTTCTGTTTGTTTTTTTATTTCTACTTTTAAATTTTTATTGGCATATAGTTACAATGTTGTGTTGCTTTCTGCTGTACAGCAAAGTGGATCAGGTATACATATACCTATATCCACTCTTTTTTAGATTCTTTCCGCATATAGGTCATCACAGGGTATTGAGTAGAGTTCCCTATGCTATACAGTAGGTCTTTATTAGTTATCTATTTTGTATACAGTAGTGTGTATATGTTAATCCCAATCTCCCAATTTATCCCTCTCCCCCTTTCCCCCCGTGTGTTGTTGCATTGTTTTACAAATAGAGACACTAATAGTCTGTATCCTTAAAGAAGAAAGAACTTTGATTCATATAGAAATAAATTTCTTTGCAAAGTTAAAATGGCTACAAAATACTTGCAGCTACAAGTATCTTAAAGTTAAAGAAGTAAGTAAAGAAGTTAAAATAACTACAAGATACTCCTGTCAAATGCCAATTAAAATGAGGGGTAAAAAAATAAAAGAGAGCAGGACCGAGAACAGTTTTGGCAAAGATTCATTACAAAGAATATTAACATCCATACACACAACACACACTCTACAGGTATGTAGGAGTAAGAAACACTTAGGATGGGGGCCTAAGTTAATATTAAAATTGAGTAAACTAGAGAGTACAATTGTGCAAAAATGCCTTTATCCTAAATGGTAGTAAACACTGGTTAATGTGGATAGAGTTAAAAAGAATGAAATACCTCTTTTGATTTATTTAACATTTGTTTTATGTATCCAAATGCATCTCAAGAACGGTGAACTTGGGGTCCTGCAATGAATAAAGACAATGTCACTGTATTCAGTGGAGTTATAATGTAGGCTTGGATTCCAATGAGTAAACTTTAAATATAGTTTGTGTTACATGGACCCAGGTTTCATTCAATCATTAGGATGATCCCTTTGCATTATCTGTATCCAGCTAGGAAAGTGGAGGAAGCATAGACTCCTTGAAGGGGCTTGAATAACCTCTGCTTACTTGTTATTGTCAAGAATTAGACACACCTTCTGTTCTTTCACAGCTATAGGTTTCAAAAGTATCAGAGTTTTTGTAATTGTTCTCTGTACTTTCAGTTTCCACAAGCTAGCAAGCTGAGATGAAAATTTGTATCATATTTTAGTGCATACATATGCATAGCACAATATATAGAATACAAAGTTTAAATACTTTGATGTATTAATAAACACATATCTATTTTTCTGCTCAATTATTGGTTCTAAAACAAATCAGTATACATCACATGGTAATGTGATGGATAAGGGTAAGGGAGATAGAGAATGGCAAGACAGGAATGTCTTGTTTATATAAAATTTTCAAGGTGAGGCAGTAGAGGAAATAATATGGTTTATATTCTAGACATATTTTGGAAGTAGAGCCAAGGAAGCTGCCAGAGGACTGGAAACAAATTGCGGTTGTGATGTGAAAAAGAAAGAAAGTGATACTGACCACGGTTCTTGGCCTTCCCCAAACAATAGAAATTGATTAAAGGCCAGACAAGAAATTCAGGCAAGGCTTCATTGGGGTCCCTGCTGCAGTAGGGGGCTGTGAGAACAAACAACAGATTCCCTTGCTTGCTTGCTCCCTGTGGGGGGCAAGCTTGTTCCTTATATGGGGTGAGGGTAAGGGTGCGTCCAGGGGTCAGGCTGGAGGGGTGGCTTAGGTGTTTTGCCCACCCTCTGGTGGTGTTGAGTGCAGGGGCCATGCTCAGTACCCTGCTTTTGCTCCCAACACCCTGTTTTTGCTACAGGCTCTTCAGAAGCAGCAGCTGGGTTTTTTGGTCTCCTTGTATCTTTTGTCCAGAGTTTGCCCTAACTGGGCATGCATGCAGTTATTTTTAGTTCCATATAGTTTTTTGTCTTTTGTTGTTCGAGGGGAGGTATGTCCAGGTGCAAACATTGCAGCACTGCAGCGAAGGGTCCCAGGTCCCAGCCTGTCTCAAAAGGAGTCCGTGCAAGCACTAATATTTTAGGCTTGATAATGTAGTCGTTAACATAGTTCACCAAATATTCCTGGTTGTCCTAGAACCAATAGAATATCTTTCCTCTTCTTGGTATATGAGGAGAATGTACTCCATGCCCCTTTGCATTTGGATATGATCACATGATTTTCTTTGGCTACTGAAATATGACATTTGACACCCTTTACTGGCATCTCTAACTGCCAATGTATGATTCACCAAATACTCTTTTTCTTCCTGCCAAAACTGGCAATGTTGTAGATATTGGTTACTTCGTCAGCCTAGATTCTGGAATGAGGACAACATGGGGCAGGTCTCCAAGCCTACCCTAAAGTTGAAGTAGCATGAAAGAGAAAACAGTTTGTTGTTTTGATTCACCAAAATTCTGGAGGCTGTTTGTCACTGCAGCATATCCTAGAGCATATGTAATTAATAGATTTGGGCAACTGGAAAGACAGTATCTTTATTTACTAAAGATTGGAATAAATAGGAGGGAGAATCAGAAGTTTGATTAGACAAGTTCAGTTGCAGCTAAATCTGTTAGAAATTCAAGTAAATGTCGTATAACAACAGGATATAAGAGCATAGAGCTTTGGGTAGAGAACTTGGCTGGAGATTAAAATTTGCACTCTGTCAGGATTGAGTATTTAAATACACAAGATTGCATGAAATCACAAAATGAGTGAGTGCAAGCAGATAAGAGTAGAGATTCTAAGGATTAAGCCTGTGGCGTGTTATTATTTAAAAGTCAGAAAGATAAGGAGAAAACCGAAGTGAAGACTGGAAAGGAATTACCACTAATGTAGAATGGAAGGTGTCTCAGAAGTTAAAGAAAGAAATTTGTTAAAATGGAGGAAATGATCAAGTATACTAAGTGCTGCTGAGAATTTAAATATGATGGAATTTAACAATTTACCACTGGCTTTAGCAATGTGGAGATCATCAGAGACATTAAAAACACTTTGTCCCTGGAGTGGTCAGGAAAACACTGTTGATGTGGTTTCTAGGGAGATTGGGAGAAGGATTGAAGATATGAAGTTTAGATACTTTTAGGGAAACATTTTGCTCAAAATGTTATCTGAAAAATGGGAGCAGTATCTGAAATTAAATGTAACTAAAGAGAACATTTTTATCATGCAGGATATTATAGCATATGAAGCTGTTGTGAATGATCTAGCAGAAAGAAAAATATTGATGATGCAGGAGAGAGGGGACAGTTGTGGGAACAGTGTCACACAGTAGACAAAAAGAGTTACTACTTAATATACAAGTACTAAGTATGGCTTATTTTAGTGCATGCACACCTCATCCTGTAAATCAGGGAAGTTCAGGAAAGGGATTCTAGGTATAGCTATGGGCTCTCAGAGGAAATGTGAACCATACAGGGACAGATGCAGGTAGGTGGGGATATGTAATGCTGAGTGCATTTGGATGTTCTTTTCTGATTTCTTCTCTTTCTCAGTTAAAATAGGAAACAACATAGAGTGAGGATGCTTAAGATTTGAGTGAGAAGATGTGAAAGAGTTATCTAAAAATGTGGGAGCATGAGAGGATGAAGGAATTGAAAGCAGAATGTCAGGCAGAACTTTGAAGTTAGTGACTATGAATTAAAGTCAGCATGTTCATCAGAGTTGCATGTTTTTTTTTTTGTTTTTTTTCTAATCCAAATTCAGCTATATGGTACAGATGCAGAGTTGACAGAGTAGTCATTGTAGACAGCATTGGTGTATTTCATGTATTGTGAAGAGCAGAAGGGTCAAGGGAGAGCATACATAAGAAAGTGATGGAATCTGAACTGAGTAATAGAAGAGAGAGGCCTAAAGCTATGAAAGACAGTAAAAATTAGTGGGATCAATGGATTGTTAGTTCAAGATGGGTGAATGAATTGTTTGATGTGTGCTGTTATGGACAGGGAAGAAAATATTTAGTAGTTGATAGTCTGGTAGTTGGAGGAAAGATAGTAGTCACTGTTTTTAATAATTTTTCTGATTATTTTTCCTATTGGTAAGGTAATGGCAGATAATTTTGGTGATAGTGAAACATCAGTACAGACTTGCTCAGCAATCACAAACCACTGCTGAAGAGGGAAATAATTACAAGTGTTAAATATGTCATGATTGCTTAATCCTTGTAGTAAAATGCACTTATGGACTGTTTGCCTTCACAGTCCCTCAATTCAGTTCTCATTTTGTGAAAGTGATTGCTGTTGGTAACAGAAAAGAAAGCACTAGGGGAAGAAAATAATCTTTTTCATGCCTGTTTAATTCTAGGCTCTATATGTTTTAAAGAGGAATAAACCAATACACACAAAATAGCTATTTAAATTAATGAGCCCTGCCAATTATGGTCTAAATACCTGTAACTAAATATACATTATTTTATTCATAAAAACTTGGAAATAAGTATACCCAGAAATCCTTAAAAATAAATTGCTAATTTCCAACAGGCATATAATTTCTTCTTGAATCTTATCATTTAAACCATGAAATGTTTCTGTATTTATATAAATCTGTATACATATTTTTTGCAGAAAATTGTTCTAAAAGAAGACAAATTCTCCGGCAAGTATTTTTGTATTTAATGAGAACATGGAGCAAAAACTGAAATATAACGCTGAGTGAAATATGAAAGAATGAATGTATTCAAAGTGTGGACAGTTAAACTCATGTTTTTTTCCCTCTCATGAAAAAATGATTTAAGTGAACTTGTAAATAGAAACCATATTATACAGTGAAAGAGTGAAATGGGCCTGGGATAAAATTGTGTCTTCAAACATTTATTATGGGACAATTCTCTATGCCTTAATTTTATAATTTATAAAATAAGAAAGTCACTCTCTCCCTCTCTCTGAAAGGGCTTAAATTTTATAGAGAATTAATAAATATCTTTAGATGTATTTTTACTTAATGTTAAATAAGGTTTCAATGTAGCCTTTAAAAATATCCAGTATTCAACTTAATATTGGCTGTTTACGTTAAGTCAGCACCTAATATACTAACTCTGAAACATTTTGCTAAAAGTTTCAATATTCAAAAAATCTCAAGAAAAAGTAAAGTCTTAATTGATATATCATGTATATAGAAAAATGCAGTAAAAGGATACAGCTAGGTGAATTTTCCCATAGTCAAAATACCCACGCGATCAGCAGTTAGAGCATCCGAAGTCATTCTCCAAAAGACACCCTCCACTCTACACACTAGAATAACCATACAGTGATGCAGATTAATTTGGCTGTTCTTGACATTTACATAGATGGAATCTTATTACTATCTGCAAACTTCTGGGTAAGGTATTGTTGCCTCAGTATTTTGTTTGTGAATTTCATACATGATCTTGTATATAATGTAATCCATTTATTCCTTTAATTCATATTATTTTATTGGATGCATATACCAAATATTATTTATCCTTTCTGATATTGATGGAGATTTGGGTTATTACAAATGGTTAGGTATTAAATCTTGTCATTCTCATTTAGATCTGCTATTGTTTTAATCACCCTCTATTCATCCCATTGCTGAGAGAGGGATTATTGCTGAGAGTTATGGAGATGGCTGAACATATGATATTCAACAATGGACTCATGAGATTGACAGAAATTTATTATTCACATACACTCACAGCATGAGGAAGGAGGATGTGCCACGCGGTTTTGCATGGGAATTTTTCTCAAGTACAGAGTGAGCAACCAGGGCCTGTGGGAAGCAGGCTTAGTAGTACCAAGAGGATGACTGCGGCTCTAGCTTCCATGGGAGACGTCATTAGCTTGTTTGAAAAATGTTGTGGACTGGCAGGGAGGGAAGTGAAACCCGCTACTCAAGGATAAGCAGGGACTGTGCCTGGTCCCCTTGATAAGGAAGGTTTTTTGGCTGGGGAACCTTTTCCAAGGGAGCCAAGTGGTTAGGCTATTTGACATCCTCCTGGTTTCACAAGCTGTCAAGGCAGCACGTAATGTTGGGTTTTAATTTTAAGTCTTACACCACAATAATCCATCTGGAATTAATTATTTTTTTCCATATGACAACTTCATTGATTTAAAACTTTATTGAAAAAAGATATCTGTTGCATAATCTTATCACTTGTTTTATAAATCAGTTAGTCTTTCTTGTATATGTCCATTTTTAGAATCCATTCTTTTCATTACTCTACTTGATGATTCTTATGGTAAGAATCTAACTATTGTTTCAAAATAGGTTTTGATGTCAATAAATCCACAGGTTTTATTTCCTTATTCAAGTTTACCTTGACTATGCTTGGACATTTGTATTTGCATATAAATTTGATAATTGTCTTTCAATTGCAAACACAATAACTTACTCAGATTTTGCTTGTGACCATATTCAATTCATAGATTAATTGTGGGAAAATAGACATTTTTGCAATACCAACCTTCCAACCTATGAATTTGGTATATCATCCCTAAATTAATTTTTTTCAATAATGTGTGTGTGTGTGTGATGTGTTTCCTGGAAATACATCTCACATATCATTTGTTTGATTTATTCCTTGGTGTTTGCCTTTTTTTATGATAGTGTGTGCGGGTATATTCATTTTTATTTAGGTGAAATTCATATAAAATAAAATTAACCATTTTAAAATGTGCGATTCAGTGGCATTTAGTGCATTCACAATGTCGTGCAACCACTGACTCTCCTTAGTTTCAAAACTTTTTCACCACCCCACAGGAGCACCCCAATTTTCCCTCCCAAAACCTCCATTCCTCTATGCTCTGGCAACCACTAACCTGTTTTCTGTCTCTTTGGATGTGCCTATACTGTATATTTCATATAAAGGGAATCATACAATATGTAACATTTTGTGTCTAGTTTCTTTGACTTAGCATAATGTTTTCAAGGTTTATGGAAGTTGCAGGATATATCTGTACCTCATTTTTTCTGTGGCTAAATAACATTTGATTGTATGTTATATACCATACTTTGTTTATCCAATAACGTCCAACTTTTGACTATTATGAATAATGCTGCTGTAAACAGTTATGTACAAGTTCTGTGTGTTTTCAGTTCTCTTGAATGTATACCTAGGAGTGGAATTACTGGGTCATATGATAATTCTATGTTTAACTTTTTGTGAAACTGTCAAACTATTTGCACAGGATATGCACCATTTTACATTCCCTCCAGCAATGTACAAGGGTTCCAGCTGCCCTACATTTTTACCAACACTAGTTATTTTCCTATTTTTTTAAAAAATTCTGGAAATTGGGTAAGCAATCATGATTTTTAAATTTTATTCAGAGGCGCTCCCTAGCTTTGGTTATTCTGGAACTCCACAATCCCCTTTGATATCAGGAATGCCAATTTATTGGTGCTTACCTAATGTAATTCATAATGTAGTGGCCATGGCTTATGTTCTTTTTTAAGAAAATTTATTGAAGTGTAGTTGATTTACAATGTTGTGTTAATTTCTACTGTACATCAAAGTGACTCAGTTATACGTATATATATTCTTTTTCATATTCTTTCCCATTACGGTTTATCACAGGATGTTGAATATATTTCCCTGTGCTATACAGTAGGACCTTGTTGTTTATCCATCTTATATATATATAATAGTTTGCATCTGCTAAGTTAAAAAGAGAAAGGCAAATACCATATGATATCACTTATATGTGGAATCTAAAATATGATACAAATGAACTTATCTAAGAAACAGAAACAGACTCACAGACATAGAGAACAGACTTGTGGCTGCCAAGGGGGAGGTAAGGATTGGGATTTTGGGATTAGCAGATCCCATGGCTTACGTTTTAAACTTTATTGTAGTAGAATATCACTAGAATATGGTTAAAGCTCAGGCATATTGTTTAGACTTGTTAAAATCACCTTGTTAAAATTAGTATTAACCAGAATACCAATGTTGTGAAGTCTAGATGCCAATAATTCTTGAAATCCTATTTTAGTTGAGGTGGAGTAATATAAATTTATAAATATAAATTTATAAATATAAATTAAATATTTAATCATTTATTTATTTGAAATATTAAGCCAATCTGTAATTCTGGGATATACCCAGGTCATAGGCATTATCTTTTTACTTAAACTTAGCATTTTCTTGTGAAGATTTCCAAACTCATTTGGTCAGTTGGATTGTGTTTGCCAGCTTGGTTACCCTAATTATCAGGGTCTGAGTGAGACAAGGTCTCACATGCAAGCGATTTATTTTTTTAAGTGATACAAAGGAACAGATGCAGGGAACTGGGTGGCATGAAGTGGGGAAGAAGATAAGACAATGGTTATGTTCTCAAGCTTGTCATTGCTTGTCCTTGATTCAGCTCCCAGAATCAGTGTGGAAGAAACCTTAGAACTGTCCACTCCAGGGATGGAAGTTTCCAATGGTTCCTATTTGTAATTGTTCAAAGACTGCTCCATGTAGACTCCCCACACATGTACTTTCAAGTTTTCACTTATGTCAGATAGGATGAGGGGGTTTCTTCCAGGCAGCATCAGATGAGTACTAAGCAGAACGAGAGATGCAGTATTACTGAAGTGATGCATTTTCAGGTTGTACCCATGCACGTTGAATTGTAACAACACTGTGGAGAAGAGATTATGAAATAGGACACAGTAGGCATCTTATTCTGTACTGTATATGTTGCACCATTCAGATACGTCTGTCTTACATAAAGCCCAATCCATTCGAGAACCTTCAAGGTGGGGTGAACCACCAAATCTACCAAAAACTTGACACAGGAGGGATAGAACTTCTAATAAACCAGGTCCAAGTCAGTCAGTGGTTTTCATTACTTCCCTTTACCACCAGACAGTCTAGATTTCCCTCATGATCAGTCAGGACTTCAACAGATCTAGTTTGGTTGCCTGATGGAGTGCCCAGATTTCGTCCTCAAGAGATTGGAGTCATGAGTTGCTTTACCCTTTTCAGTCTGTGGTTGCTGCACTGTCTGTTTGTAGTAATCGCTAGGCAAGGAACATCAAGAGGTTGATCCCATGAGTTCTATATTTACTCTTTACAGTTTTCTATTTTGTAGCAACCTTAGCTCTTTAGGTTACTTAGAACCAGTTACTCCGTCTACATCTTAACTCATTTCTTTGCTTTTTATTCCATTAGCATGGCCAAATGGCTATTTGATAGTCATAGCTTTGGATTCAGTGGAATTCTTGCTGTGTACCTCAGTGAAAGAGGCCCTCCTCCAGGGACAAGTACTCTCAATTTGGTATAGCCTAAATTATCAGGACAGAATGCATAAGTTCTGCAAGAGTTGTGGACATGATGTAATGTTTGTACCCTTGGCTTGCTCGACCCATGTAAAAATACATTTGGACACAGCAACATATGTAGGTTTTCAGTACAATGCAAATATTACATCTAAGAGGGCAGCACCCCAAATTTCAGGGGAGTGCAGCAAGTAAATGCTTTAAGCTATTTTATTTAAATTGAACATTCCATCATTCTCTTAGTCTAGTTATTTACAGTGATGTAGTAGCTGAGAAGACAAGTGGTCCCTGTGACCATGTACCTACAGGTCCACCTCCTTTGCCAAAAAACCATCTCTTGGGCTGGGACTATTCCACTCAGAATCCCATGTCTTTGTACTGGACAGCTCCTAAGCCTTCACATGTTTGTAGTAGCAGATTCACTGCAAACAGGATAGACAAATCTACAAGAGTAGATGTCAGGGAGACCTTCAAGATGGTGGAGGAGTAAGACATGGAGATCACCTTCCTCCCCATAAATACATCAGAAATACATCTACATGTGGAACAACTCCTACAGAACACCTACAGAACACTGGCAGAAGACCTCAGACTTCCCAAAAGGCAAGAAACTCCCCATGTACCTGGGTAGGGCCAAAGAAAAAAGAAAAAACAGACAAAAGAATAGGGATGGGACCTGCACCTCTGGGAGGGAGCTGTGAAGGAGGAAAACTTCCCACACACTAGGAAGCCCCTTCACTGGCGGAGATGGGGGTTAGGCAGGGGGGAAGCTTTGGAGCCATGGAGGAGAGTGCAGCAACAGGGGTGCAGAGGGCAATGCGGAGAGATTCCCACACAGAGGATCAGTGCCAGCCAGCACTCACCAGCCCAAGAGTCTTATCTGCTCACCCGCTGGGGTGGGAGTGTGGGTGGGCTGGGAGCTGAGGCTTGGGCATCTGAGGTCAGATCCCAGGGAGAGGACTGGGGTTGGCTGTGTGAACACAGCCTGAAGGGGGCTAGTGGTGCCACAGCCAGCCGGGAGGGAGTCCGGAAAAAGTCTGGAACTACCTAAGAGGCAAGAGACTATTGTTTCGGGGTGCGCAAGGAGAGGGGATTCAGAGCACCGCCTCAGTGAGCTCCAGCGACAAACGCGAGCCGTGGCTGTCAGCACAAACATCAGAGGCGGGCATGAAATGCTAAGTCAGCTGCTGCAGCCACCAAGAAGTCTGTGTGCAAGCACAGTTCACTATCCACAACTCCCCTCCCAGGAGGCTGTGCAGCCCGCCACTGCCAGGGTCCCATGATCCAGGGACAACTTCCTGGGAGAACACACGGCGTGCCTCAGGCTGTTGCAATGTCACGCTGGCCTCTGACGCCACAGGCTCACACCACATTCTGTGCCCCTCCTTCCTCATGGCCTGAGTGAGCCAAAGTCCCCTAATCAGCTGGTACTTTAACCCCGTCCTGACACACAGAGGAGGGGCCAATTCAAAGCTGAACCTGAGAAGCTGTGCAAACAAAGAAGAGAAAGTGAAATTTCTCCCAGAAGCCTCAGGAGCAGTGGATTAAATGTCCACAATCAACCTGATGTACCCTGCATCTGTGGAATACCTGAATAGGCAACGAATCATCCTAAAATTGAGGCAGTGGACATTGGGAGCAACTGTAGACTTGGGGTTTGCTTTCTGCATCTAATTTGTTTCTGGTTTTGTGTTCAACTTAGTTTAGTATTTAGAGTTTATTATCATTGGGAGATTTATTTATTGATTTGGTTGCACTCTTTCTCCATTTTTTTAATACATAGATATATATTTTTTTCTTTTCCTCTTTTTCTGAGTGTGTATGTTTCTTTGTGTGATTTTGTCTGTATTTTGTCCTAGAGTTCTGCCTGTCCGTTTTTTTTCTTTAGTATAGTTTTTGGCACTTGTTATCATTGGCAGATTTGGTTTTTGGTTTAGTTGCTCTCTTCTTTCATTCTTTTTTTCCCTCTTTTTTATTACTTTTTAATTTTTCTTTATTTTTAATAATTTTATTATTTTAATAACTTTAATTTATTTATTTGTTCCTTCTTTCTTTTTTTCTCCCTTTTCTTCTGAGCCGTGTGGCTGACTGGGTCTTGGTGCTCCAGCCGGGTGTCAGGACTATGCCTCTGAGGTGGGAGAGCTGAGTTCAGGACATTGATCCACCATAGAACTCCCGGCTCCACATAATATCAAATGGCGAAAGCTCTCCCGGAGATCTCCATCTCAATGCTAAGACCCAGCTCCACTCAACAACAGCAAGCTACAGTGCTGGACACCCAATGCCAAACAACTAGCAAGACAGGAACACAACCCCACCCATTAGCAGAGGGGCTGCCTAAAATCATAATAATATCACTGACAGCACAAAACACACCACCGGACGCAGTTCTGCCCGCCAGAAAGACAACATCCAGGCTCATCCACCAGAACACAGGCACTAGTCCCCTCCACCAGGAAGCCTACACAACCCACTGAACCCACCTTACCCACTGGGGGCAGACACCAAAAACAATGGGAACTACGAACTTGCAGCCTGCAAAAAGGAGACCCCAAACACAGTAAGTTAAGCAAAATGAGAAGACAGAAACACAGTAGATAAAGGGGCAAGGCAAAAAACCACCAGACCAAACAAATGAAGAGGAAAAAGGCAGTTTACCTGAAAAAGAATTCAGAGTAATTATAGTAAAGATGATCTAAAATCTTGGAAATAGAATGGAGAAAATACAAGAAACGTTTAACAAGGACCTAGAAGAACTAAAGAGCAAACAAACAATGATGAACAACACAATAAATGAAATTAAAAATTCTCTAGAAGAATCAATAGCAGAATAACTGAGGCAGAAGAACAGATAAGGGACCTGGAAGATAACATAGTGGAAATAACTACTGAAGAGCAGAATAAAGAAAAAAAAAGAAAAGAGAAGAATTGAGGACAGTTTTAGAGACATCTGGGACAACATTAAACACACCAGTATTCGAATTATAGGGGTCCCAGAAAAAGAAAAGAAAAAGAAAGGGACTGAGAAAATATATGAAGATATTATAGTTGAAAAGTTCCCTAATATGGGAAAGGAAATAGTCAATCAAGTCCAGGAAGTGCAGAGAGTCCCATACAGGATAAACCAAGGAGAAACACACCAAGACACATATTAATCAAACTATCAAAAATTAAATACAAAGAAAAAATATTAAAAGCAGCAAGGGAAAAACAACAGATAACAAAAGGGAATCCCCATAAGGTTAACAGCTGATCTTTCAGCAGAAACTCTGCAAGCCAGAAGGGAGTGGCAGGACATATTTAAAGTGATGAAAGGAAAAACCTACAACCAAGATTACTCTACCCAGCAAGGATCTCGTTCAGATTTGATGGAGAAATTAAAAGCTTTACAGACAAGCAAAAGCTAAGAGAATTCAGCACCACCAAACCAGCTTTACAGCAAATGCTAAAGGAACTTCTCTAGGCAGGAAACAAAAGAGAAGGAAAAGACCTACAATAACAAACCCCAAACAATTAAGAAAATGGTAATAGGAACATACATATAGATAATTACCTTAAATGTAAATAGATTAAATGCTCCCACCAAAAGACATAGACTGGCTGAATGGATACAAAAATAAGACCCGTATATATGCTGTCTACAAGAGACCCACTTCAGACCAAGGGACACATACAGACTGAAAGTGAGGGGATGGAAAAATATATTCCATGCAAATGGAAATCAAAAGAAAGCTGGAGTAGCAATTCTCATATCAGACAAAATAGACTTTAAAATAAAGACTATTACAAGAGACAAAGAAGGACACTACATAATGATAAAGGGATCAATCTAAGAAGAAGATATAACAATTGTAAATATTTATGCACCCAGCAAAGGAGCACCTCAATACGTAAGGCAAATGCTAACAGCCATAAAAGGGGAAATTGACAGTAACACAGTCATAGTAGGGGACATTAACACTCCACTTTCACCAATGGACAGATCATCCAAAACAAAAATAAATAAGGAAACACAAGCTTTATGTGACACATTAAGCAAGATGGACTTAATTGATATTTATAGGACATTCCATCCAAAAACAACAGAATACACCATCTTCTCAACTGCTTATGGCACATTCTCCAGGATAGATCATATCTGGGGTCACAAATCAAGCCTTGGTAAATTAAAAAAAATTGAAATCGTATCAAGTATGTTTTCTCACCACAATGCTATAAGACTAGATATCAATTACTGGCAAAAATCTGTAAAAAATACAAACACATGGAGGCTAAACAATACACTACTTAATATCCCAGAGATCACTGAAGAAATCAAAGAGGAAATCAAGAAATACCTAGAAACAAGTTACAATGAAAACATGATGACCCAAAACCTATGGGATGCACCAAAAGCAGTTCTAAGAGGGAAGTATATAGCAGTACAATTCTACCTCAAGAAAAAAGAAACATGTCAAACAACTGAACCTTACACGTAAAGCAGTTAGAGAAAGAAGAACAAAATAACCCTAAAGTTAGCAGAAGGAAAGAAATCATGAAGATCATATCAGACATAAATGAAAAACAAGTGAAGAAAATGATAGCAAAGATCAATAAAACAAAAAGCTGATTCTTTGAGAAGATAAACAAAATTGATAAACCATTAGCCAGACTCATCAAGGAAAAAAGGGAGAAGACTCAAATCAATAGAATTTGAAATGAAAAAGGAGAAGTAACAACTGACACTGCAGTAATACCAAGGATCATGAGAGATTACTACAAGAAACTATATGCCAATAAAATGAACAACATGGAAGAAATGGACAAATTCTTAGAAAAGCACAACCTTCTGAGACTGAACCAGGAAGAAATAAAAAATATAAACAGACCAATCACAAGCACTGAAATTGAACCTATGATTAAAAATCTTCCAACAAACAAAAGTCTGGGACCAGATGGCTTCACAGGTGAATTCTATCAAATATTTAGAGAAGAGCTAACACCTGTCCTTCTCAAACTTTTCCAAAATATTGCAGAGGGAGGAACACTCCCAAACTCATTCTGTGAGGCCACCATCATCCTGATACTAAAACCAGACGAAGATGTCTCAAAGAAAGAAAACTACAGGGCAATATCACTATGAACATAGATGCAAAAATCCTCAATAAAATACTAGCAAACAGAATCCAACAGCATATTAAAAAGGATCGTACACCATGATCAAGTGGGGTTTATCCCAGGAATGCAAGGATTCTTCAATGTATGCAAATCAATCAATGTGATACACCATATTAACAAATCGAATGAGAAAAACCTTATGATCATCTCAATAAATGCAGAAAAAGCTTTCGACAGAATTCAACACCCATTTATGGTAAAAACCCTCCAGAAAGTTGGCATAGAGGGAACTTAATAAAGGCCAAATATGACAAGCCCACAGACCACATCATTCTCAATAACGAAAAACTGAAAGCATTTCCACTAAGATCAGGAAGAAGACAAGGCTGTCCACTCTCACCACTATTATTCAACATAGTTTTGGAAGTTTTAGCCACAGCAATCAAAGAAGAAAAAGAAATAAAAGGAATCCAAATCAGAAAAGAGGAAGTAAATCTGTCACTGTTTGCAGATGATATAATACTATACATAGAGAATACTATAGGTGCTACCAGAAAACTACTAGAGCTAATCAATGAATTTGGTACAGTAGCAGGATACAAGATTAATGCACAGAAATCTCTTGCATTCCTATACACTAGTGATGAGAAATCTGAAAGGGAAATTAAGGAAACGTTCCCATTTACCATTGGAACAAAAAGAAGAAAATACCTAAGAATAAACCTACCTAAGGGGACAAAAGACCTGTATGCTGAAAACTATAAGACACTGATTAAAGAAATTAAAGATGTTACAAACAGATGGAGAGATATAACATGCTCTTGGATTGGAAGAATCAACATTGTGAAAATTACTCTTCTACCCAAAGAATCTACAGAGTCAATGCAATCCCTATCAAACTACCAATGGCATTTTTCACAGAACTAGAACAAAAAATTTCACAATTTGTATGGAAACACAAAAGACCCCAAACAGCAAAGCAATCTTGAGAAAGAAAAACAGAGCTGGAGGAATCAGGTTCTCTCAGTTCAGACAATACTACAAAGCTACAGTAATCAAGACAGTATGGTACTGGAACACATACAGAAATATAGATCAATGGAATAGGATAGAAAGCCCAGAGATAAGCCCATGTACATAGGGTCACCTTATTTTTGATAAACGAGGCAAGAATATACAATGGAGAAAAGACATCCTTTTCAATAGGTGGTGCTGGGAAAACCGGACAGCTACATCTAAAAGAATGACATTAGAACACTCCCTAACACCATACACAAAAATAAACTCCAAGTGGATTAAAGACCTAAATGTAAGGCCAGACACTATCAAACTCTTAGAGGAAAACCTGGGCAGAACACTCTATGACATAAATCACAGGAAGATCCTTTTTGACCCACCTCCTAGAGAAATGGAAATAAAAACTAAAAGAAACAAATGGCACCTAATGAAACTTAAAAGCTTTTGCACAGCAAAGGAAACCATAAACAAGATGAAAAGACACCCTCAGAATGGGAGAAAATATTTGCAAATGAAGCAGTTGACAAAGGATTAACCTCCAAAATTTACAAGCAGCTCAATATCAGAAAACAACCCAATCCAAAAATGGGCAGAAGACCTAAGTAGACATTTCTCCAAAGAAGATATACAGATGGCCAACAGACACATGAAAGGATGCTTAACATCAGTAATCATTAGAGAAGTGCTAATCAAAACTACAATGAGGTATCACCTCACACTAATCAAAATGGCCATTCTCCAAAAATCTACAAACAGTTGCTGGAGAGTGTGTGGAGAAAAGGGAACCCTCTTGCACTGTTGGTGGGAATGTAAATTGATACAGCCACTATGGAGAACAGTATGGAGTTTCCTTAAAAACCTAAAAATAGTACTACCATACAACCCAGCAATCCCACTACTGAGCATATATGCTGAGAAAACCATAATTCAAAAAGAGTCATGTACCACAATGTTCATTGCAGCTCTATTTACAATAGCCAGGACATGGAAGCAACCTAAGTGTCCATCAACAGATGAATGGATAAAGAAGATGTGGCACATGTATACAAAGGAATGTTACTCAGCCATAGAAAGAAATGAGATTGAGTTATTTCTTGTGAGTTGGATGGACCTAGAGACTGTCATACAGAGTGAAATAAGAAGGAGAAAAACAAATACCGTATGCTAACACATATATATAGAATAAAAAAAAAAGGTTCTGAAGAACGTAGGAGCAGGACAGGAATAAAGACGCAGATGTAGACAATGGACTTGAGGACATGGATAAGGGGAAGGGTAAGCTGGGACGAAGTGAGAGAGTGGCATGGAGTTATATACACTACCAAATATAAAATAGCTCGTGAGAAGCAGCTGCATAGCACAGGGAGATCAACTCAGTGCTGTTTGACCACCTAGAGGGGTGGGATAGGGAGGGTGGGAGGGAGATGCAAGAGGGAAGGGATATGGCGATATATGTATGCTTATATCTGATTCACTTTTTTGTACAGCAGCAAGTAACACAGCAATGTAAAGCAATTATACTCCAATAAATATGTTAAAAGAAATTAAAAATAATAAAAAGTTGTTAAAGAAAAAAGATTAGATGTCAATTCTGATAAGAAAAAAAGTAGTAGCCCTGCATAATGTTTGACTGGATTCCTAAGTGGTTGGTCAAATAATGAGGACTCAGTTTTGATCTCTGGTTTTGGCACATTGGGCGATCAGCAAAGACAATAGCGGAAATAGCCTTAGTGAAAAGATAAACTCTGGGGGCTGGTGCTCCATGTTGAGAAACGTGGCAGTAGAGAGTTTATTTGCCTTACAAGTTGCTAATTAGAGTAGTACTTTTATTACAAGTGATGAACCTATGTTGACACATTATTGTGGCCCAAATTCCACAGTTTACATTAGTAATTATTCTTGGTGTTTTACACTCTGTGGGTTTGGACAAATGGATAGTGACATGTATCAAACATTACAGTGTCATATAGAGTAGTTTTACTAACTTAAAAATTCTCTGTGCTGTTCCTATTCATCCCTTCCTTTACCCTAACCCTAGCAACCACTGTTCTCTTTAATTCTGCACAGTTTGCTTTTTCCAGGATGTCATATATTTGGAATCAGACAATCTGTAGCCTTTTCAGATTGGCTTCCTTCACTTAGTGATGTGCATTTAAGTTTCCTCTGTGTCTTCTCATGGCTTAGCTCATTTCTTTTTTGCACTGAATAATATTCCATTGTCTGGATGTACCTTAGTTTGTTTATTCACCTGCAGAAGGGCATCTTAGTTGCTTCCAAGTTTTGACAGTTATGAATAAAGCTGCTGTAAATACCTGTGTGCAGGTTTTGTGTGGGCATAAGTTTTCAACTCATTATAGAAAACCAAGATCTGTGATTGCTAGATCTTATGGTAAGGGTATGTATATTTTTGTAAGAAATTGCCAGACTGTCTTCCAGAATGAATGAACCATTTTGCACACCCATCAGCAATGAATGACAGTTCTGTTGCTTCACATCCTTATCAGCATTTGGTTTCAGTGTTCTGAATTTTGGTCATTCCAATAGGTGTATAGCGATACCCTTTCGATGTTTTAATGTCCTGGTGACATATGATATGGAGTTTCTTTTTATATGTGTGTTTGCCACCCATATATCTTCTTTGCAGAGATATTGGTTAAGGTTTTTGTCCCATTTTTTAATCAGGTTGCTTATTTTCTTATTGTTGAGTTTGAGTTCTTTGTATATTTTGAATAACAGTCATTTATCAGATGTGTCTTTTGCAAAATTTTTTTTCTACTTTGTGCCTTGTCTTCTCATTCTCTTGACTATCTTTCCCAAAGCAATTTAAAAAAAATAATGGAGTTAAATTCATCAGTTCTTTCTTTCAGGAACCATATCTTTGTTGTCTTATTATTATTTTTTTTTTGCTTTTTGTTTTTTTTAGCGGCACGCAGGCCTCTCACCGCTGTGGCCCCTCTCGCTGTGGAGCACAGGCTCCGGACGTGCAGGCTCAGCGGCCGTGGCTCACGGGCCCAGCCGCTCCGCGGCATGTGGGATCTTCCCGGACCGGGGCACGAACCCGTGTCCTCTGCATTGGCAGGTGGACTCTCAACCACTGTGCCACCAGGGAAACCCCTGAACTATACAGTCTTGATTGCTGTAGCTTTATAGTAATCTTTGAAACCATGTTGTGTCAGTTATTTAACTTTGTTCTTCCTTCAATATTGTTGACTATTCTGGGTCTTCTGTCTCTCCATAAACTTTGGAATCCAAGCAAGTTATTTTGTGGATATTGACCACAAAATAACTTGCTGGGATTTTGTTTGGGTTTGCAAAGAATCTATAGATCAAGTTGGGAAAAACTGGCAACTTGACAGTATTGAGATATCCAGGAGCATAAAGTACCTCTCCATTTATGCAGTTCCTTGATTTCATTCATCAGAGTTTTATAATTTTCCTTATATAGACATTTTAATTTAATCTGAGAATTTTTATGGCATTACTAATAACAGGTTCACACTGAAAGAAATATTTATTAAAAATCAATCATGCCAAAGGATGAATAGGAAAAAAGAATAAAATATTTTATTCTAGCTATAGAAAATTATATTACCAGATCTTTGTTATGAAAAGGGCAATGAAAGAATGAAAATCTAAAAGTGTAGGGAAAACATATCATAGAGATGTATAAGGGTTAATCAAATATGTTTGTGTGTGTACATATATATACTTTCTGCACATTGCAAGAGCAACCCTTTATTGCCAACTTTTAAATATTGTATTTGTGATTTATCTTTTCTTTCTAAATAAGTATTCACTTATAAGACTTTTTCTTTTTCTGAAAAAGAGCTCCTAAAATGATATCAGCTTAGGTGTAGCAAGACTTGGATCTACTCTGCTGAGCAGGTAGAATATAAGAAGCCACTGACTGTATCTGGAGGATTCACTCCAACTTCATCAGTGAAATGAAATAATGATTCAGCATATAGTACATGTGTCTATTTGGGTACTCTACACTCCATTTTACACCAATTATTACATAGTTAACTATACCTTTCAGGAATTCTATAACATGCTTTCTGTACAAATCCTATAAAAACAGTGACAGGAGATAGGAGTTAGACCACTGCAACACAGGCTATTAAAATGTTAAGCACATGATTTGCATTAGCCTGGGCATGCCATTATCCACAAGTCATACCTTACCTTGAATTTACAGACTCTTTTGAAACCTCAACCTGTCTGTCAAAACCTCAGTTTGTCTAAAAGTAATCAATCAAAGACTCTTCTTTAAATTCTTTAAAATCTGTATTTTGCAAGGTGGAACCTAAAGGGTAATTATAATTAGAAATCTAAAAGTAGCCAAGGTATCTATTTAAAAAATGAAAATGAACATCATGAGAGACATTCTGTACCTCTGGAGTTTATTCTCCCATTTTTCCCCAAATTCAAAGAAATTAACTGCTCTGCAATGATACATCAGTAGAGTCAAATACTCAATTCACTTTTAATTTTTTCTCTCTTTTTTGTAATTTATTCATTGTGTGAGAAACCAAATAATTGAAAAGCACTAGGCATGAAAGTTGGTTGACTTAAACTCTGTATATTATGGATAAGGCATAGAAGGGCACTTAATAGCTATAGCTAGGAGCAGCTATTTGGAAATTAACTAATTAAAGATGAAATTTGCACTTCACTAGAAAAGAGTGTTTCCATTTTAAGTAGTTATATATCTCTGAATTTGAAATTAAGTGAAGAAACTAAATGGTTAACCCAAATTTGAACAATTAAAATTATCTACATATGAGATATAAATGATAATATAACATATATAACCAGACATGGTTGTGAATTGAAAATGATTATACTACATGTTTGAAAACTAAATCAGATATGATCTATTTACCTGTAATATTGTATGTCATCTAATAATAGTAGTTGTAAATAGTAATAGTAACTTGATAGCTAAATTGTTATCAAGCACGTTAGCATTAACATTTTAATCTCCAAAGCCTCTAAATATTGATATTTTAGAAACTGAGGAATGTAAATCCCATAGACTGTTTATACCTGTTTTATCACTAAGTTTCTTCTCTATTTCAAATAGACATTTACTGAGCTCTAACTGTGGGCCAAGATGATCAGCAGGTCTTCCAAGTTGGAAGAGTTTGTGAGCAATGATATTCAAGAATTATACTTAAATTAGGCCCTCAAAGTTTGAAGTATATTATACGTTAAGCAAACGAGGGGAATACAAGGGAATATTTTTTAACCTCAATAATGCATTTCCTTAAAGTCCATTTTTCTGATAGTAAGTTTGCCAGCCTTCATTTCTGTGTTCTTAAGAGTATTACCTATTAGTAACATATATTTGTAATATAATTTTATTCAATTACAAAAACATTTTTCTTTTAATTTTCTACTGCATCCTGTTTAGCTCTTTGAATATTGAAATATTTGGATTCACATAAAATATTAGCTATTTGTACTTTCCTTTACATCCAGTTTTTCCAAAAGTTCTTTTTTCTTTGCTGCTTTTAATTGTATTATGGTGTTTTCTTTAGTCCTTCCACTTTCTTCACCCTACTGACTTAATAATATAATATTAAAAAAATAGTATTGATAATAGGTGACAGTGGCTCATACCCTGCACTAAGCGCTGTTCTAAGATACTTACATATCTTACATATGTAAGATTACATATGTAATCTACATTACATAGATTAAGTAATGTAATTATCAGAATAAGTGTAAAGTAGGTACTGCTGCTATCTTACCCTCATTTTGCAGATAAGAAAACTTGCAGAGCTAAACGGTTGCTACGAAACACACTGCTGTCTACCTGCCCTAACAAAGCTTAAAAACACCCCAAAAGAGTCAAGCTGCTCTCTAAGTAACATAAGTGCCTGCCAGAAGAAACTCCATCACTCTTTAAAAAAATTAAAATATCAAGCAACATATTATTAGCAATATCCATCATATAGTCACATATTACGAGACATACAAAGAAGCTAAACAATTTGACCTATGACCAAAAAAGAAATCAGTCAACAGAAACAGACTTAGAAATGACATAGAGGACAGAATTAGTAGCCAAGAACTTTACAAAGGCTGTCTTAAATATGCTTATGTATTTAAAGGGTAAACCTTGGAGGTTTCAGGACCAAGCACACATTTACCATCCTTTTGGGTGGCCTGGACTCCTGTTCCCTGTGCATCTCCCACCCCTAACCCCAGTGACTATGAAGAACTGTCAAATGCCTTCACAGACTCTTTTCTGGAATCTGCATGCTCTTCTGGGTTAAAGGGGGGCCTAGATATAAGTCCCACGCTTTTGGGTATCTGATTCTTCTGAATCAAGGTCCTATAATTATTTTTTGCCTAAGTAGCTGAGGATGGCTTTAAGCACATTCTGTAGGCGTTTGAAGGATACCCATTGGTAGAGTTGAGTTGAATTATCATGTCTGCTATTCCTGAAAGTGAAGATATACTAATATCTAATAACCTCTTCTGTCTTTTTATGTTGTTTATTATTTTATTGCTATATTTTTTCACTCCTCTAATCTTTAACTCAATCATTGCTTATATTTAACTTTATCATTATCAATAAATATAAATTATTTGATTACCATTCTTTCTACCATCTCACTCTTTATGCTGGATTCATTTTTTTTTCTTACTTAAAGTTACTTCTTACTTCTTCTTTATTAAAGTGAGGAATAGTAGATAACTGTAAAGAATATAAAGTATAATATCCTTAGATATACAGTTTAATGGTGTTATCATATATTTACATCCATCTGTAAACTATCCAGACAACCTATAAAACATTTATAGATCTCATAAGATGCCTTGCATCTTTTCCCAATCCATAACTCTGAGGTTTCCACTGTTATGACTTCTGTCTTCATTGGTTAGTCAAATAATTATGTTGGTTAGTATTGTTGATCAATTCACATATACTTACTTGTTCTATAACCTACAAAGAGATATATACAAAAATCTCCATGAATGAGTGTGGATTTGTCTACTTCCGCTTCAGTTCATCATTTTATGTTACATATCTAAGCTATATTTTTAGATGAATACTTAGCATTGTTATATCTTTTTGTTGAATTAACCACTTATTATGGTATTTTATTTCTAGATGGTTTAAATATTTTTCTCTTCATTTTAGTTTCAGCAATTTGACTATGGTGGGTTTTTTTTGTTTTTGTTTTTGTTTTTTGCAGTATGCGGGCCTCTCACTGTTGTGGCCTTTCCCATTGCGGAGCGCAGGCTCTGGATGCGCAGGCTCAGTGGCCATGGCTCAGGGGCCTAGCCGCTCTGCGGCATCTTCCAGGACTGGGGCACGAACCTGTGTCCCCTGCATCGGCAGGCAGACTCTCAACCACTGCGCCACCAGGGAAGCCCATGCCATGTCTTCTTTATCCATTCCTCTGTCGATGGATACTTAGGTTGCTTCCACGTCTTGGCTATTGTAAATAGTGCTGATATGAATATTTCAAATTATGTTTTTCTCTGGATATATGCCCAGGAGTGGGATTGCAGGATAATATGGTATTCTATTTTTAGTTTTTTTAAGGAAACTCCATACTGTTCTCCATAGTGACTGTGCCAATTTACATTTCTACCAACAATGTAGGAGGGTTCCTTTTACTCCACACCCTCTCCAGCATTTATTATTTGAAAAATTAAAAAAAAAATATTTTTAGCAGTTGAAACATTTATTGAGGTAGATTATATGTAACAAAATGGACAGATACTAAGTATACAGCTGGATGAGTTTTGACTAATGTAGACCCCAAATTTTTTAAAAAAATCACTAGAGGATATCAACAGTAAATTTGAAGTAACAGAAGAAAGAATAAGTAAATTGCAAGTATATTGATAGGAATTATACAAGCTGAAGAGCATAGAGAAACAAGAATGAAAACAAACAAAGAGAGCCTCAGACAAATGTAGGGTAACATCAAATGTACCAATATGTGCATAATTAGAAGACGATAGGAGAGGAAAAAATCTTCAAAGAAATAATGCTTGAAAACTTCTCAAATTTATTGAAAATAACCTACACATCCAGAAAGCTCAATGAATTCCAAGTAGGGAAAACACAAAGATATTCACAAACACACATTATAGTTAAAAAAAACAAACAAAAAAAAAAACCAGGAGAAAATATTGAATAAAACAAGAGAAAACAACTCAGTTTTACTAAGAGGACTCCAATAGGATAAACAGCTGCTTTCTCAACAAAAACCAATAAATGTCAGAAAGCCATGGGATAACATATTCATACTGCTCAAACAAAAACAGTCAAACAAGTGTCTAATATTGAGAAAAAACACTTTTCAAACATGAAAATAAAAGACTTCTCAGGTCAAAAATAACTGAAAAAAATTTGTTGCTAACAGACCTGCCTTACAAAAATTACTAAAAATTTTCTACAGGCTTAAAGCAAGAGACCCAGACAATAATTCAAACCCACATAAAACAAAAATAAAAGCACAGTAAATGTTATATAATGTTTAAATGCATTTTATCCTTTCTTAAATTATTTTAAAAGGGAATGCATAAAATAATATCTACATAACTTACTGTTGGCCCTGTAACGTATAGAAATGTGATATATGTATGATACATTGGCAAATAGTATCAATTAAAAAAGAGTTGGGTGGAAGCAGAGGTCTATTGGGCTAAGGAAATAAGTACAGATAAAAAATACATAGTTATATGTTGAATTTGAAACATTAATAAATGTAATATGTATAATAATAATACATTCAAAGTGGGAAAAGGAATGGAGCTTTATATGGGAGCAATATTTCCATACATCACTGTATTTAGCTGCTATGAATCTGAAGCTTATTCTTTTAAGTTAGGATGTAAATGGTAAACCCTATAACCAAGACTAGAAAAATCCTCTAAAAATATAGAGAAGAAAATCAGTAACAAAATGAAAATCTAAATTAGAAAATATTCATTTAATTCAAAAGAAAGTAAGATAGGGGCTTCTCTGGTGGCGCAGTGGTTGAGAGTCCACCTGCCGATGCAGGGGACACGGGTTTGTGCCCTGGTCCAGGAAGATCCCACATGCCGCAGAGCGGCTGGGCCCATGAGCCATGGCTGCTGAGCCTGTGCGTCCGGAGCCTGTGCGCCACAATGGGAGAGGCCACAACAGTGAGAGGCCCGTGTACCACAAAACAAACAAACAAACAAAACAAACAAAAAAGAAAGCAAGATAGAAGGAATAGAGGAATGCTAGTTATATAGAAAACAAAGAGTAGCATGGAAGATGTAAATCCCAGTATATCAATAATAACATCAAATATTAATAGATTAAACAATCTCTATAGAAGACAGAAATAGACTGGATTAAAAAAACAACTGATTTACCTATATGCTGTCCATAGGAGACACATTTTAGATTCAAAGATCCAACTATATGGATAGAAAAAGACATATCTTGATAAGTGAATGAAGCCAGTCACAGACAACTAATACTATATAATTCCATTCATATGAAATGTCCAGAATATGGGAATCTTATAGAGAGACACGAAGAAGTTTAGTGATTGCTTAAGGCTGTAGGGATATGGGGTAAGATATATGATAGCTAAAAGATACAGGGTTTCTTCTTGAGGTGTTGAAAATATTCTAAATTTGACTGTGGTGATGGGTGCTCATAACTGTGAATATACTAAAAACCATTAAATATACATATTAAATGGATTAATTATATGGTATGTGAACTATATTTCAATAATGCTGTTAAAATTTTGTTTGTTTCTTTAACAAGTTGCCTGGGAAAACTTAATTGTGCTAATTTTTCTTATTTCTTTAAATTAAGATTTTTATATATATTTTTATTGAAATATAGTTGATTTACAATATTACATTAGTTTCAGGTGTACAGCATAGTGATTCAATATTTTTATAAGTTGTACTCCATTTAAATTTATTACAAAAAAATGGGAAATATATTTCCCTGTGCTGTGTAATATATCTTTGTTGCTTATCTATTTTATACATAGTAGTTTGTATCTCTTAATCCCATACTCTTATCTTGCCCCTCCCCCATTTTCTCTCCCCACTGATAACCACAAGATTATTCTCTTCATCTGTGAGTCAGTGTCTATTTTGCTACATATATTTGTTCATTTTATTTTTTAGATTCTACATATAAGTGACAACGTAGAGTATTTGTCTTTCTCTGACTTATTTCACTTAAAACTTTCTGGGTCCATCCACATTGCTGTAAATGGCAGAATTTCACTCTTTTCTTCCGGCTGAGTAATACTCAATTGCATATATTATGTGTATATATATATATATATATATATATATATATATATATATATATAAAACATTTTCTTTATCCATTCATCTGTTGATTGACACTTAGGTTACTTCCATATTTTGGCTATTTTAAATAATACTGCTATGAATATTGGGGTTCATGTATCTTTTCAAATTATGTTTTCTATTTTTAATATTTTTAATCTACTCATCTTGTAATAAGTATAGCATATCGTTTAATTTGTGACTGAGTCCTACCTTCCTTCCTTCCTAATGACCATCATTCATATCAAATTATTTCTTTAATTTTTTTGAATGTATATTTCAAGTTTTAGTTACACCACCCTTATTAATGTGTATTCTGGGTTAAAATTTTAATTCTCCACATTAGATTGTATTATTTTACACCAGGTTCCCCAGAGGTGTGCCAGAGGTATTAACATCCAGGACCCAATAAAAATACAAAAATATGCTCAAATTAAGTAGCAATCATGGAAAAATGCTATTTAAAAAGCAAAACCTTAAGTTACCATTTCCAACCCATAAGACTGACAGTTTTACTTTATCACAACTTCTGGTAACATAAAGTGTTGGCAGGGTTGTAGGGAAATGATATAAATCAAGCCTCACTAATAGGAGCTTAAGTGCCTATAGCCATGTGTCGATGTATATAACCAGAAATTCACTTTGTGAGTTTACTCTAGAGAATAACTAAGGCATATGAGTAATTTTTATAATACGGGATTATAGAAATTACTGAATTTCCTGAAAATAGGGAACTGGGGACATAAAATGATTTTTACACATGAAATGGAAATAAAGAGCACTTTAAATGAATGAAATTACATATAAATATATCAATGTTAAGATCTCCAAACAATAGTACTGAAGAAAAATAGCAGTTTGGAAAAAAAAATGTGGAGGTCCAGTGGTTGAGACTCCGCACTCCCAATGCAGGGGGCACAGGTTCATTCCTAGTCAGGGAATTCCACACACTGTGCAATGCAGCCAAAAAAAAAAAAAAAAAAGAAACGTATAACATGATACCATTTTCATTATTTTAAGGGATATGTGTATTTATATACATATATACACAAGTATATATACCATTATCAAATTTAAAGCATTAATACCTTATGGGCACCAAATTGTTTTTTTCTTATTAGTCATCCATTTTATACACATCAGTGTATACATGTCAATCCAAATCTCCCAATTCATCACACCACCACCCCCATCCCCTGCTTCTTTCCCCCCTTGGTGTCCATACATGTTTTCTCTACTTCTGTGTCTCAATTTCTCCTCTTCAAACTGGTTCATCTATACCATTTTCTAGGTTCCACATATGTGCGTTAATATATGATATTTGTTTTTCTCTTTCTGACTTACTTCACTCTGTATGACAGTCTCTAGATGCATCTACGTCTCTACAAATGATCCAATTTCATTCCTTTTTAAGGCTGAGTAATATTCCATTGGATATATCTACCACATCTTTTTTATCCATTCGTCTGTTGATGGGCATTTAGGTTGCTTTCATGACCTGGCTATTGTAAATAGTGCTGCATTGAACATTGGAGTGCATGTGTCTTTTGGAATTATAGTTTTCTCTGGGTATATCCCCAGTGGTGGGATTGCTGGGTCATATGGTAATTCTACTTTTAGTTTTTTAAGGAACCTCCATACTGTTCTGCATAGTGACTGTATCAATTTACATTCCCACCAACAGTGCAGGAGGGTTCCCTTTTCTCCACACCCTCTCTAGCATTTGTTGTAGATTTTCTGATGATGCCCATTCTAACTGGTATGAGGTGATACCTCACTGTGGTTTTGATTTGCATTTCTCTAATGGTTAGTGATGTTGAGCAGCTTTTCATGTGTTCGTTGGCCATCTGTATGTCTTCTTTGGAGAAATGTCTATTTAGGTCTTCGGCCCATTTTTGGATTGGGTTGTTTGTTTTTATAATATTGAGCTGCATGAGCTGTTTATATATTTTGGAGATTAATCCTTTGATGATTCATTTGCAAATATTTTCTCCCATTCTGAGGGTTGTATTTTGGTCTTGTTTATGGTTTCCTTTGCTGTGCAAAAGCTGTGAAGTTTCATTAGGTCCCATTTGTTTATTTTTGTTTTCATTACTCTAGGAGGTGGATAAAAAAGATCTTGCTGTGATTTATGTCAAAGAGTGTTCTTCCTCTAAGAGTTTTATAGTGCCGGTCTTACATTTAGGTCTCTAATCCATTTTGAGTTTATTTTTGTGTATGGTGTTAGGGAGTGTTCTAATTTAATTCTTTTACCTGTAGCTGTCTAGTTCTCCCAGCACCACTTATTGAAGAGACTGTCTTTTCTCCATTGTATATCCTTGCCTCCTTTGTCATAGATTAGTTGACCATAGGTGCATGGGTTTATCTCTGGGCTTTCTATCTTGTTCCATTGATCTATATTTCTGTTTTTGTGCCAGTACCATATTGTCTTGATTACTGTAGCTTTGCAGTATAGTCTGAAGTCAGGAAGTCTGATTTCTCCAGCTCCTATTTTTTCCCTCAAGACTGCTTTTGCTATTCGGGGTCTTTTGTGTCTCCATACAAATTTTAAGATTTTTTGTTCTAGTTCTGTAAAAAATGCCATGGTAATTTGATAGGGATTGCATTGAATCTGTAGATTGCTTTAGGTAGTATAGTCATTTTCACAATATTGATTCTTCCAATCCAAGAACATGGTATCTCTCCATCAGTTGGTATTATCGTTAATTTCTTTCATCAGTGTCCTATAGTTTTCTACATACAAGTCTTTTGTCTCCCTAGGTAGGTTTATTCCTAGGTACTTTATTCTTTTTGGTGCAGTGGTAAATGGGAGTGTTTCCTTAATTTCTCTTTCAAATTTTTCATCATTAGTGTATAGGAAATCAAGAGATTTCTGTGCATTGATTTTGTATCCTGCAACTTTACCAAATTCATTGTTTAGCTCTAGTAGTTTTCTGGTGACATCATTAGGATTCTCTATGTATAGTATGTCATCTACAAACAGTTACAGTTTTACTTCTTCTTTTCCAGTTTTTATTCCTTTTATTTCTTTTTCTTCTCTGATTGCCGAGGCTAGGACTTCCAAAACTATGTTGAATAAAAGTGTTGAGAGTGGACACCCTTGTCTTGTTCCTGATCTTAGAGGAAATGCTTACAGTTTTTCACCATTGAGAATGATGTTTGCTGTGGGTTTGTCATATATGGCCTTTATTACGTTGAGGTAGGTTACCTCTATGCCCACTTTCTGGAGAGTTTTTATCGTAAATGGGTGTTGAATTTTGTCAGAAGCTTTTTTTGCGTGTATTGAAATGATCATATGGTTTTTATTCTTCAATTTGTTAATATGGTGTTACATTGATTGATTTGCGTATATTGAAGAATTCTTGCATCTCTGGGATAAATCCCACTTGATCATGGTGTATGGTCCTTTTAATGTGTTGATGGATTCTGTTTGCTCCTATTTTGTTGAGGATTTTTGCATCTATATTCATCAGTGATATTGGTCTTTAATTTTCTTTTTTTGTAGTATCTTTGTCTGGTTTTGGTATCAGGGTGATGGTGGCCTCATAGAATGAGTTTGGTAGTTTTCCATCCTCTGCAATTTTTTGGAACAGTTTAAGAAGGATGGGTGTTAGCTCTTCTCTAAATGTTTGATAGAATTCCCTGTGAAGCCATCTGGTCCTGGGCTTTTGCTTGTTGTAAGATGTTTAATCACGGTTTCAGTTTCATTACTCGTGATTGGTCTGTTCATATATTCTATTTCTTCCTGGTTCAGCCTTGGAAGGTTATACCTTTCTAAGAATTTGTCCATTTCTTCCAGGTTGTCCATTTTATTGTCATAGAGTTGCTTGTTATAGTCTATAGGATTCTTTTTATTTCTGCCATGTCTGTTGTAACTCTCCTTTTTCATTTATAATTTTATTGATTTGATTCCTCTCCCTGTTTTTCTTGATGAGTCTGGCTAATGGTTTATCAAGTTTATCTTCTCAAAGAACCAGCTTTTAGTTTTATTGATCTTTGCTCTTCTTTTCTTTGTTTCTATTTCATTTATTTCTGCTCTGAGCTTTAAGATTTCTTTCTTTCTGCTAACTTTGGGCTTTGTTTGTACTTTTCTCTACTTCTTTTAGGTGTAAGGTTAGACTGTTTATTTGAGATTTTTCTTGTTTCTTGAGGTAGGCTTGTACAGCTGTAAATTTCCCTCATAGAACTGCTTTTGCTGCATCCCATAGGTTTTCATTTTTGTTTGTCTATAGGTATATTTTGATTTCCTCTTTGATTTCTTTAGTGATCTTTTGGTTATTTAGTAACGTATTTTTTACCTCCATGTGTTTGTGTTTTTTATGTGTTTTTCCCTGTAATTGATTTCTAATCTCATAGTGTTGTGGTCAGAAAAGGTCCTTGTTACGATTTCAGTTTTCTTAAATTTACTGAGGCTTGATTTGTGACCCAAGCTGTGATCTATCCTGGAGAATGTTCTGTGTACACTTAAGAAGTATAATCTGCTATTTTTGGATGGAATGTCCTATAAATATCAATTAAAACTATCTGGTCTATTGTGTCATTTAAAGCTTGTGTTTCCTTATTAATTTTCTGTTTGGATAATCTGTCCATTGGTGTTAAGTGAAGTGTTAAAGTCCCCCACTATTAATGTGTTACTGTCGATTTACTCTTTTAGACCTGTTAGCAGTTGCCTTATATATTGAGGTGCTCCTATGTTGGGTGCATATATATTTATAATTGTTATATCTTCTTCTTGGATTGATCCCTTGATTATTATGTAATGTTCTTTCTTGTCTCTTGTAACATTATTTTAAAGTGTATTTTATCTGATATGAGTATTGCTACTCCAGCTTTGTGCTGATTTCCATTTGCATGGAATATCTTTTTCCATACCCTCACTTTCAGTCTGTATGTGTCCCTCGGTCTGAGGTGGGTCTGTTGTAGACAGCATATATATGGGTCTTGTTTTTGTATCCATTCAGCAATCCTGTGTCTTTTGTTTGGAGCATTTAATCCATTCACGTTTATGGTAATTATATGTATGTCTCTATTACCATTTTCTTAATTGTTTTGCATTTGTTTCTGCAGGTCCTTTTCTTCTCTTGTGTTTCCCACTTAGAGAAGTTCCTTTACCATTTTTTTGTAGAGCTGGTTTGGTGGTGCTGAATTCTATTAGCTTTTGCTTGTCTGTAAAGCTTTTGATTTCTCCATCGAATCTGAATGAGATCCTTGCTTGGTAGAGTAATCTTGGTTGTAGGTTCTTCCCTTTCATCACTTTAAGTATATCATGACACTCCCTTCTGGGTTTTAGAGTTTCTGCTGAGAAATCAGCTCTTAACCTTATGGGAGTACACTTGTATATTATTTGTCATTTTTCCCTTGCTGCTTTCAATAACTTTTATTTGTCTTTAGTTTTTGCCAATTTGATTACTGTGTGTTTTGGCGTGTTTATCCTTGGGTTTATCCTGTATGGGTCTCTCTGCACTTCCTGGTCTTGGGTGGCTATTTCTTTTCTCATGTTAGGGAAGTTTTCAATTATAATCTCTTGAAATATTTTCTCTGGTCCTTTCTCTCTCTCTTCTCCTTCTGGGATCCCTATAATGTGAATGTTGCATTTAATGTTGTCCCAGAGGTCTCTTAGGCTGTCTTCATTTCTTTTCATTCTTTTTTCTTTATTCTGCTCTGCAGCAGTGAATTCCACCATTCTGTCTTCCAGGTCACTTTTCCGTTCTTCTGCCTCATTTATTCTGCTATTGATTCCTTCTAGTGTATTTTTCATTTCAGTTATTGTATTGTTCATCTCTCTTTGTTCGCTGTTTAATCCTTCTAGATCATTGTTAAATATTTCTTGCATCTTCTCAATCTTTGCCTCCATTCTTTTTCTGAGGTCCTGGATTATCTTCACTATCATTATTCTGAATTCTTTTTCTGTATGATTGCCTATATGCATTTCATTTAGTTGGCTTTCTGGGGTTTTATCTTTTTCCTTCATCTGTTACATAGTCCTCTGCCTTTTGATCTTGTCTGTCTTTCTGTGAATGTGGTCTTTGTTCCACTGGCTGCAGGATTGTAGTTCTTCTTGCTTCTGTGGTCTGCCCTCTGGTGGATGAGGCTATCTAAGAGGCTTGTGGAAGTTTCCTGATGTGAGGGACTGGTGGTGGGTAGAGCTGGCTCTGGGCACCAAATTTTAATGAAGAGGTAGGGCAGTTATAGTGGTTAGCTGTGTCTGAGTTATGGAAAGAGAGACAGGAATAATATATAAGTATGTTAATTCAATACAATAAAATATATATCTGGCAAAATATTATATTCTTGCACTAGGAAGCTAAGAGTTTTATTATTTTCTCTATTTTTATATGTTTTAAATATTTCCCTAAAAAATGGAGACCAATGGATGTCCAGTTTTGATAGACAACTGCATATTAAATTTATTTGGAATTTAATAATTTCCTTGCAGAGGTAAATATACTTTTCAAAAAGTACTAGGCAGTATTAATGGAATAAAAATTGCTTTCAAAAGGAGGTTCAAAATATTTTAGCAATTACAGAAAAGAGAATTGCTTTCAGTAACTGAACCCAAAATAATTCTTAGAATACTCTATAATTCAGAGGGATAAGTCACAAGAAAAAGTAAAATTCTGTCAAACTTGAAATATCTATTTAGCATCTGCACCAGGACTTTATTACATATTGTGATTTCAGTAGCCTATAAAAAAAGGTTAATGAAAAGAAAGGTTTTCCTATGTTTCACTTAATGTGGTTTAATTTTCAGTTGTTATAATGTGAGGAGCTGAGGAAAAAATACCACTTATTTCCTACTACTACTAGATTTGGATAAAATGCTAATAGATAACACTGACAGCTGATATTTGTTCTAGTGCATGGATCACTTTTGTCCTATTATTAAATTTTATTAGTAATTAGAATTGCAGACTATGAATGATGCAGGTCTCTTTCCAAAAAGACAGTATGTGTTAATTGGTTTTCATACATATAAAACATTGATAAATGCGTTCTTATCTCCAAGAATGTTAAACGCATATCATGAATGACAAGGTGTCATATTAGATATTGTGAGGTGGGATTAAAAGCTTCCGTTTAGCAAATGGAAAAAGTAAAAAAGATTTGTTTTATACATATGAAAAGGAAAATACCTGGGAATGAAAAATGATTTAACTACTGTGGAAAACAGTATGGAGGTTCCTCAAAAACTGCAGATAGAACTACCTATTGACTCAGAAATTCTACTCCTATGTATATACCTGAAAAAACAAAAACAATAATTAAAAAATATACACACATCCCAGTGTTCATAGCAGCATTATTTACAGTAGCCAAGATATGGAAGCAACCTATGTGTTTATCAACAGACACGGATAAAGAAGATGTGGTATATATATGCACTGCAATATTACTCAGCCATAAAAAGAATGAAATTATGCCATTTTCAGCAACATGGATGGACCTAGAAAATATTATGCTTAATGAAATTAGACAGAGAAAGACAAATACTGTATGATATCACTTATATGGGGAATCTAAAAAATAAAGGAAACAAATGTATATAACTAAAGAGAAATAAACCCAGAGAGATTAAAAACAAACTAGTGGTTACCAGTGGGGAGGGTAAATGGGTGAGAGGCAAGATAGGGATATGAGATTAAGAAATAACACCTACTATGTATAAAATAGATACACAACAAGGATATATTGTACAGCCCAGGGAATTATAGTCATTCTTTTGTAATAACTTTAAATACAGAATAATCTATAGAAATACTGAATCAGTATGCTGTACACCTGAAGCTAATATAATATGGTAAATCAACTATAATTCAATCTAAAAAAGAAAATAAAGATATTTTGACTGTATTAAAGACAAGCTGAAATTTAAGCATAGAATGGAGGTAAATATTTGCAACACTCTTAAAAACTATCTAGATCATATATAAATAATATGTTATAAAAACTTGTAAAAAAGAAAAAATTTAAAAGTAACGTAATAGAAGACGTGCAAAAAATATGAAAACTCAGTTTTAAAAAGATCCTAATTACCAATAAATATTCAAGAAATGTATAATTCTATAAATTGGGAATGGCGTTTCAGTCATAAATTTAAAAAAGTTAAACATCCTTGATAATGCCAAATTTTATTAAGAATATAACAGTATAGAAATACTCATCTATGGTGAGATTTTAACAGTTATAACCCTTCAAGGACTAATATTTTATTATTTTAATCAAAAGAAGATGTACAGTTAGAACCCAGCCTTTTCATTTGCATTACATGTGGGAGTGTGTTTAATAACGTTCCCACATTTTTTTCAATTTAAATCATAGACTAGTAGAATTCTCTGTTAGAAGATAAATAAATATATTTTAAATTAATAAGTTCCTAAACAATACATATTATTCAGCAGTTGAATAAACCATGTACACATGAATATTGAAAAGACAATATTCAGAAAAATAAGCAGTTGATTTAAAAGTAGGTACAATATAATTCTTGTATCTGTAATGTTAAAAAAGTGATATATTTTGATCTTAAATTATACCATAGTTTTTAATTTAAAAAATATATACAAATATAAGTGAGAGTAAAAGAAATAATTATATTTGCTGTTTATTTCTGATGAGAAAAGTATTTAGAAAAGGATTGGGAGAGATGCTTTACTTTTAACCATATTTTCCATTTTTAAAATTTAGAAAAAGTTTAAGTTAAATGAAAAATATTACCATTTGTTAAACTTAGGTGTCGAGTATGCATTTTCTGTAATTTAAATCAAGTGTGAATTGATTTACAATTAAACATACAAAGAAATCACAACCCCCACACCTTCCTTTTAATTACTGTTCTTATACTTTTAATTAATCTATTTATGCTTTTTAAAATATATCTATTGCAAATATATTTTAAAAATGCATTGGCAACTTCACAGAGTCAGAATTTCAAACATTTTGGAAATTATTTTCATCATAAATTTTATTGAGGTCAGAATCCTGATGCTTATATATCATTTTCTATTTTAAGGTAAGTAAGTTAAAATGACACACAAAGTTTTTTGAATATATATATGATATTTTCAAATAAAAATTCAACTTAATCCTATTAAATAATTAAAACATAGAATAAACAACTTAAAGTTTTTAGTAAAATTTGTAATTTTGCCAGACATATCAAGAAAAAAGATAGAGGGCTCAAATAAAATCAGAAATGAAAAAGGAGAATTTATTTCCAGCACCACAGAAATACAAAGGATCATAAGATAAAGTGGACAACCTAGAAGAAATGGATAAATTCCTAGAAATGTAAAATCTCCCAAGACTGAATCAGAAAAAAAAATACAAAATATGACCAGACCAATTACTAGTAATTAAATTGAATAAAAAAACAAAACCAAAAACCTTCCAACAAACAATAGTCTAGGACAAGAGTACTTCACAGGCCTCGAATAGGCCTCACAGGAGAGGCCTCACCTATAATTCTCAAACTATTTTTTTAAATTGCAGAGGAAGGAACACTTCCAAACTAATTCTATGAGGCCAGCATCACCCTGACACCAAAAAACACAACAACAATAACACAGCAAAAAAAGAAAATTACAGGTCAATATTGCTGAAAAACAGATGCAAAAATCCTAAACAAAATACTCACAAATCAAATTCCACTGTACATTAAAAGGATCATACACCATTATCAAGTGGGATTTATCCCAGGGATGGGAGAATGGTTCAATCTCTACAAATTAATTAATTAACAAATTGAAGAGTAAAAATCATATGATTATTTGAATAGACGCAGAAACATCTTTTGACAAAAGTTAACATCCAATTCATTATAAAAACACTTCACAAAGTGTGTATAGAGGGAACATACCTCGACATAATAAAGACCATATATGACAAAACTACAGCTAACATCATATTCAGTGGTTAAAAGCTGAAGTCATTTTCTCTAAGATCAGGAACAAGACAAGGATTTCCATTCTGACTACCACCTTCAACATAGTATGAGAAGTTGTAGCCATAGCAATCAGATAAGTTAAAGTAGTAAAAGGAATCCAAATTGGAAAGGAGGTGGTAAAACTCTCACTGTTTACAGATTACATGATGCTATGTACAGAAAATTCTAAAGACACCATCAAAAACTATTAAATCTCATTAATGAATTCAACAAAGTTTCAGGATACAAAATTAATGTACAAAAATCTGTTGCATTTCTATATACTAACAGCAAACTACGAGAAAAAGAAATTAAGAAAACAATTCCATTTAAAATTGCATGACAAAGAATAAAATACCTATGAGTAAATCCAACTAAGGAGATAAAAGACATATACTCAGAACACTAAAAGTCACTGATAAAAGAAATTGAAGATGACACTAACAAATGGAAAGATATACCATGCTCATGGTTGGAGGAATTAATATTGTTATAATGACCATAATACCCAAGGCAATCTAAGGATTCAATATAATTGCTATCAAAATACCAATGGCATTTTTCACAGAACTAGAGCAAATAATTCTGAAATTTGTATGGAAACACAAAAGACAGCAAGTAGCCTAAACAATCTTGAGAAAGAACAAAGGAGGAAGTATTATGTGCCCTGATTTTAAACTATACCACAAAAGCTACAGTAATCAAAACAGAATGGTACTGGCACAAAAACAAAGAGATCAATGGAACAGAGTAGAGATCCCAGAAATGAACCAACACTTATATGGTCAATAAATCTACAACAAAAGTGGTAGGAGTACACAATGGAAGAAAGATAGCTTTTTCAATAAATGGTGTAAGGAAAACTGGACAGCTGCATGCAAAAGAGTCAAACTGGACTACTTTTTTACAACAACAACAAAAAAACCTCAAAATGGATTAAAGACTTAAATGTAGGACCTGAAACCACAAAACCTAGAAGAAAACATAGGCAGTACACTCTTTGACATAGATTTTAGCAATTTTTTGGAGATATGTGTCCTCAGGCAAGGGAAGTGAATGCAAAAATAAACAAATGGGACCATAAAAAACTAAAAAGTTTTCGCACAATAAAGGAAAATATCAAAAAAGAGAGAAAATAGAAGAAAAAGACAAGAAAACGCTGCCTGCTGAATTGGGGAAGACATTTGCAGTTGATATATTCGATAAGGGTTTTTCTTTTCCTTTTTTTTTTTTTTTTTTTTTTGCGTTATGCGGGCCTCTCACTGTTGTGGCCTCTCCCATTGCGGAGCACAGGCTCCGGACGCTCAGGCTCAGCGGCCATGGCTCACGGGCCTAGCCGCTCTGCGGCATGTGGGATCTTCCCGGACCGGGGCATGAACCCGTGTCCCCTGCATCGGCAGGCGGACTCTCAACCACTGCGCCACCAGGTAAGCCCTGTTAAGGGGTTAATATCCAAAATATTCAAAGAACTCATACAACTCAACATCAAAAAATGAACAACCCATTTACAAAATGAACAGAGGTCTTAAATATGCATTTTTCCCCCAAAGGAGATTCACAAATGGCCAATAGGCACATGAAAAGATGCTCAACATCACTAATCCTCAGAAATGCAGCTCAAAACCACAATGAGATATCACCTCCCACTTGCGAGAATGACTATTATCAGAAAATACAGTAAATAACAAGTGTTGGTGGGGATGTGGAGAAAAGGGAACCCTCTTGCACTGTTGCTGGGAATGTAAATTACTGCAGCCATTATGGAAAATAGTATGAAGGTTCCTCAAATAATTAAAAATAGAGCTACCATACTATCCAGCCATTCCAATCCTGAGTATTTATCCAAAGAAAACAAAAACAGTAATTTAAAAAGTTATATACGCACCTCTGTTCATTGCAGCATTATTTATAATAGGCAAGATATGGAAGTAACCTAAGTGTCCATCAACAGATGAATGGATAAAGATGTGGTATAACTGCTACATCCATATATGCACACACACATACTTTGGAATGCTGCTCAGCCATATAAAACAATGAAAACTTTCCAATTGTGAGAACATGGGTGGATCTAGGGAATATTATGCTAAATAAGTCAGATGAAAACAAATACTGTATGATTTCACTTATATGTGGAATATAAAAACAAAACAAATGCACAAACATTATGAAACAGAATCATAGATACATGAAAAAATTGGTGGTTGCCAGAGGGGTGGGGTTCGGGTGGGTGAGAGAAACAGGTGAGGGAGATTTAAGAGGTCCAAACATCCAGTTACAAAATAAATGAGTCATGATATGAAATGTACAGCCGGGGGAATATAGTCAATAACAATGTAATATCTTTGTATAGTGACAGATGGTAACTAGACTGGCCACTGTGATCATTTTGAAATGTATAGAAATATCAAATCACTTTGTTCCACACCAGGAACTAACATGCTGGTGTAGGTCAGTTATTTTTCAAAAACAAACAAAGAAGCAAAGTCATAGAAAAAGAGATAAGATTTGTGATTACCAGAGACAGGGATTGGAGGGAGGGGAAGTTGAGTGAAGGTGGTCAAAAGGTACACACTTCCAGTTATAAGATAAATAAGTACTATGGCTGTAATGTACAACATGGTGAATATAATTAACACTTTGTGTTATATGAAAGTTGTTAAGAGAGTGAATCCTAAGAATTCTCATAAGGAAAAATTTTTTACTTTTATGTTGTATCCATATGAGATAATAGACTTTCACTAAACTTGTTGTGGTAATCATTTCATGATGAATGTAAGTTAAATCATCGTGCTGATTTAATTGTGCTGACCACACCAGTGGTCCCCAACCTTTTTGGCTCCAGGAACCAGTTTCGTGGAAGACAAATTTTTCCACGGACCGTGGTGGGGGGGGTGGTTTCAGGATGATTCAAGCACGTTACATGTATTGTGCACTTTAGTAGATTACATTGTAACATAATGAAATAATTATACAACTCACTGTAATGCTGACCGGAGGAGGAGGTCAGGTGGTATGGCAAGCAATGGGGAGCGGCTGTAAATACAGATGAAGCTTCGCTCACTTGCCTGCCGCTCACCTCCTACTGTGTGGCCCAGTTCCATGACCCAGGGATTAGGGATCCCTGCTGTACTCCTTAAACTTATAAAGCACTGTGCATGTCAATTATATCACAACTGGAAGGAAAAAAAATGTAATTTTAAGAATGTGGGGGGGGGCTACATTTATTTTCAAATCATGATTCCAAAAAATAGATCATCTAGTAACATAATTATCTATAACTCATCATTCTTTCATTTACTGTTTGATCTAAATTTATGTGATCTAAATTTATGAGTTATTCATTATTGGAATTTAAATGAGAATATGAAAAGAACTGATAGCCAGAATGTGTTTTAATGCTTTATTTTCTATGAATAATTTATGTGAAAATGTAGCTGATTTTTTACCTCAAAAAAAAAAGACTTTCCAATGAACATACTAGCAGCTTAATATCAGTCTTTAGATAGGAAAAAATTGCAAATGAAAGAGCCTAAGTCTGAGGTTGTCCACTTACCGATGTCCTAGGTGTGCAGGGCACCCTGTTGGTTACACGCATGGACTTTGCAGTCAGATTGACAAGCGTTCATTTTTCAGTAGTACTGCACACCATAATTGTCATTTAGTGTCAAAGTTTTATGTTAACTGTGAAATGGGAGCAATAATAATATTTTTTCTGTAAGTTATCCATGATGCATTTTAATTATCATTTTAATACAAAAAATAATTAGAATGTACCTACACAGCAACTGCTGTTTTCTTCTCCTCCTTCTGCTCTTCCTTCTTTATTATTATTACTATTATCTATGTATTTTATAAAATCCTTGATAGAAACTCTTCCTGATCTTTGAAAGTCAAAAACTATTTACTTCTACCAGTCACCTTTTAAGGATTTTCTGTTCTGTTTCAAATCCTAATAATTATCTAGATTAATTGCATTTCCTTCCTGACATCTTGCCTTTCTCTCCTGTAACTCAGACTCCAGGTTGCTATATGTATCCCCTAACCATATTCATATGTGCCCTTCTTCTGGAATACCATTCATGCTTTTTTCTTACCAAAATATTGAATTTTATTGAGGAACCTAAACTCAGTGAATTCTAAACAGGAAATACTTTATTTTAATATGTTATTTAAGTAATGCTGCCAAGTTGTTATCTACCCTCCCTATGGGCTTTATAAGAGTATCTCCATGATACTCATATTGATTCTGTAACTAATCATATTTTGTCAGTTTCAAAGTTATTCTAGTAAATAAAAACTTCTAGGTCTTAGGACTTTCTTGTTTAACACAGCCTAGACTTGGCTGGCTGCTAGAAGATATTCACACTGAAGAAGAACATGGGTCCCAGGTTGATTTACAATGTTGTGTTAGTTTTTGGGGTGCAGCACAGTGATTCAGTTATATATATGTGTGTATATATATATATTTTTTTCCAGATTATTTTCCATTATAGGTTATTGCAATACGTTGAATATAGTTCTCTGTTCTATACAGTAGATCCTTGTTGTTTATCATTTCTGTATATATTAGCTTGTATCTGCTAATCCCAAACTCCTAATTTATCCCTCCCCCCGGCTTTCCCCTTTTGTAACCATAAGTTTGTTTTCTATGACTGTAAATCTATCTCTGTTTTGTAAATAAGTTCATTTATATAATATATTCAGATTCCACATATAAGTGATATCATATGATATTTGTCTTTCTCTGTCTTAGTTCACTTAATATGATCATCTCTAGGTCGATCCATGTTGCTGCAAATGGCACTATTGCATTCTTTTTTTACGACTGAGTAATATTCCATTGTATATATGTACCACATCTTCTTTATCCATTCATCCATACATGGACATTTAGGTTGCGTCCATGTCCTGGCTATTGTAAGTAGTGCTGCTATGAACATAGGGGTGCACGTATCTTTTCGAATTAGAGTTTTCTCCAGATATATGCCCAGGAGGGGGATTGCTGGATCATATGACACCTATATTTTTAGTTTTTTAAGGAACCTCCATACTTTTCTCCATAGTGACTGCACCATTATACATTCCCACCAACAGTGTAGGAGGGCCCCCTTTTCTCTACACCATCTCCAGCATTTATTGTTTGTAGACTTCTTAGAGGTGGCCATTATGACTGGTGAGAGATGATACTTCATTGTAGTTTTAATTTGCATTTCTCTATTAGCAATATTGAGCATCTTTTCATGTGCCTGTTCCAATTATGGCATCTTAACTTACTACATGGTGTTAGAAAAATCTGTGTAAACCTGATGGGATTGGACTAAACTATTTAAAAGTGTCCCTCCAGTTCTGAGATTCTATTAATCATACAAACATACTGACTTAAAAACCTTTGTCAGGAATGTCTTTTGTGGCATTATTAAACATTATGTTAGTGATAAATACTTCAAGTTACTTGTCCATACCTTCTAGAAACTTGAAAAAATTCTTGATATTTTTAAAATATAAATCTTCTTCAGTTAAGATCTACCTGTATTGTCAGAAATTTAAAACCTAGACATGTGTTTAACTCGATTATTCTTTTTATCATCCCTGTTCCCTCGTGACATAATTAGTTTCTATTGAAGGTGATGATCTATTAGCAATAACAATTAGTTCTGCATATACCACACCTACTAAAACTGACTTCATGGCACATATACATGAAGATAGGCTCTAAAGCATAAATATGGGCAGGGACTCAATGGATCATATGCCCAGTCAAATAAAACTACGGACAGAATATAGTACAAATATTAACTAATGTGTGTGTATATTTATTTTAATCCTAGTAGTTTCTTTCCTTTTTCATTGCCTCACACTCACTCTTACCCTCCTGGGCATTGAGAATTTAGATAATTCAACACTGTAATACATATTTGGGAGAATTCCTGGGAGGGAGATTAAGATACATCAGGATGGGAAACAGAGATGCCCTCTCCCTAACTAAGGTGTCAGGCAGAGGGGAAGAAATACAGGCATGAATAGAATAGAAATATGGTGCAATTTAGAGAAAAGGGTCCCAGGGAAACCTGATTTAGATTTTCAGGGCTTTTGGCAATTTGGAAATGATGGAGCACTTACCTGCATGTAATTCACAACAGAATAACAGCTTAATTCCTAAAATAAATAAGGAATTTGAATAAAATTTTAATTTGCCCATGATTACTATTTAAAACTACTCATTTTTGGTTGGGTTTTTTGTTTTTTGACATTGAGCTGCATGAGCTGCTTGTAAATTTTGGAGGTTAATCCTTTGTCACTTGCTTCATTAGTGAATATTTTTTCCCTTTCTGAGGGTTGTCTTTTGGTCTTGTTTATGGTTTCCTTTGCTGTGCAAAAGCTTTTAAGTTTCATTAGGTCCCATTTGTTTATTTTTGTTTTTATTTCCATTTCTCTAGGAGGTGGGTCAAAAAGGATCTTGCTGTGATTTATGTCATAGAGTATTGTGCCTGTGTTTTCCTCTGAGAGTTTTATAGTGCCTGGCCTAACATTTAGATCTTTAATTGATTTTGACTTTATTTTTGTGTATGGCATTAAGGAGTGTTCTAATTTCATTCTTTCACATGTGGCGGTCCAGTTGTCCCAGCACCACTTATTGAAGAGGCTGTCTTTTCTCCACTGTATATCCTTGCCTCCTTTATCAAAAATAAGGTGACCATGTGTGCGTGGGTTTATCTCTGGGCTTTCTCTCTTGTTCCATTGATCTGTATTTCTGTTTTTGTGCCAGTACCATACTGTCTTGATTACTGTAGCTTTGTAGTATCATCGGAAGAGAGGAAGCCTGATTCCTCCAGCTCCATTTTTCTTTCTCAAGATTGATTTGCTATTCAGGGTCTTTGGTGTTCCCATACAAATTGTGAAAGTTTTTGTTCTAGTTCTGTGAAAAATGCCATTGGTAGTTTGATAGCAATTGCATTCAGTCTGTAGATTGCTTTGGGTATATACTCATTTTCACAATGCTGATTCTTCCAATTGAAGAATATGGTATATCTCTCCATCTGTTTGTATCATTTTTAATTTCTTTCGTCAGTGTCTTACAGTTTTCTGTATACAAGTCTTTTGTCTCCTTAGGTAGGTTTATTCCTAGGTAATTTATTCTTTTTGTTGCAATGGTAAATGGGAGTGTTTCCTTAATTTCTCTTTCAGAAGACTTAAATAGACATTTCTCCAAAGAAGATACATAGATTGCCAATAAACACATGAAAGGATGCTCAACATCACTAATCATTAGAGAAATGCAAATCAAAATTACAATGTGGGATCATCTCACACCAGTCAGAATGGACATCATCAAAAAATCTACAAACAGTAAATGCTGGAGAGGGTGTGGAGAAAAGGGAACCCTCTTGCACTGTTGGTAGAAATGTAAATTGATGCAGCCACTGTGGAGAACAGTATGGAGGTTCCTTAAAAAACTAAAAATAGAACTACCACATGACCCAGCAATCCCACTACTGGGCATATACCCTGAGAAAAGGATAATTCAAAAAGAGTCATGTAGCACAATGTTCATTGCAGCTCTCTTTACAGTAGCCAGGACATGGAAGCAACCTATGTGTCCATTGACAGATGAATGAATAAAGAAGATGTGGCTCATATATACAATGGAATATTACTCAGCCATAAAAAGTAATGAAATTGAGTTATTTGTCACGAGGTGGATGGACCTAGAGTCTGTTATACCGAGTGAAGTAAGTAAGAAAGAGAAAAACAAATACTGTATGCTAGCACATATATATGGAATGTAAAAAAAGGAAAAAAAATGGTTCTGAAGAACCTAGGGGCAGGACAGGAATAAAGACACAGACAGAGAATGGACATCAGGACACGGGGAGTGGGAGGGTAAGCTGGGACGAAGTGGGAGAGTGACATGGACATATATACACTACCAAATGTAAAATAGATAGCTAGTGTGAAGCAGCCGCATAGCACGGGGAGATCTGCTCGGTGCTCTGTGACCAACTAGAGGGGTGGGATAGGGAGGGTGGGAGGGAGATGCAAGAGGGAGAAGATATGGGGATATATGTATATGTATAGGTGATTCACTTTGTTATAAAGCATAAACTAACAGACCCTTGTAAAGCAATTATACTCCAATAAAGATGTTAAAAAAAAAAAAAAGAGCTGGAAGAATCAGACTCCCTGACTTCAGACTATACTACAAAACTACAGTAATCAAGACAATATGGTACTGGCACAAAAACAGAAATATAGATCAATGGGACATGTTAGAAAGCCCAGAGATAAACCCATGCACCTGTGGTCAGCTAATCTATGACAAAGGAGGCAAGGATATACAATGCAGAAAAGACAGTCTCTTCAATCAGTGATGCTGAGAAAACTGGACAGCTACAGGTAAAAGAATGAAATTAGAACTCTCCTTAACACCATACACAAAAATAAACTCAAAATGGATTAGAGACCTAAATGTAAGACCAGACATTATGAACCTCTTAGAGGAAAACATAGGAAGAACACTCTGACCCAAATTACAGCAAGACCTTTATTGATCCACGTCCTAGAGTAATGGAAATAATAACAAAAACAAACAAATGGGACCTAATGAAGCTTAAAAGATTTTGCACAGCAAAGGAAACCATAAACAGGACAAAAAGACAACCCTCAGAATGGGAGAACTTATGTGCAAATGAGGCAACTGACAAAGGATTAACCTCAAAATTTATAAGAAGCTCATGCAACTCAATATCAAAACAAACAACCCAATCAAAAAATGGGCAGAAGAGCTAAATAGACATTTCTCCAAAGAAGACATATATAGATGGCCAAGAAGCACATGAAAAGCTGCTCAACATCACTGATTATTAGAGAAATGCAAATCAAAACTACAGTGAGGTATCACCTCACACCAGTTAGAATGGGCGTCATCAGAAAATCTACAAACAACAAATGTTGGAGAGGGTGTGGAGAAAAGGGAACCCTCTTGCACTGTTGGTGGGAATATAAATTGATACAGCCAGTATGGAGAACAGTATGGAGATTCCTTAAAAAACTAAAAATAGAATTACCGTATGACTCAGCAGTCCTGCTGTTGGGGATATACCCAGAGAAAACCATAATTGAAAAAGACACATGCACCCCAGTGTTCATTGCAGCACTATTTACAATAGCCAGATCATGGAAGCAACCTAAATGCCCATCGACAGATGAGTGGATAAAGAAGAAGTGGTATGTACATACAATGGAATATTACTCAGCCATAAAAAGGAACGAAATTGGGGCATTTGTAGAGATGTGGATGGATCTAGAGACTGTCATACAGACTGAAGTAAGTCAGAAAGAGAATATCAAATATTGTATATTATCACATATATGTGGAACCTAGAAAAATACTACAGATGAACCGTTTTGCAGGGCCGAAATAGAGACACAGATGTCTAGAATAAATGTATGGACACCAAGGGGGGAAAGTGGCGGGTGGTTTGGTGGTGGTGGTGAGAATTGGGAGACTGGGATTGACATATATACACTCATACGTATAAAATAGATAATGAATAAGAACGTGCTGTTTAAAAAAATAAAATTCAAAAGTTAAAAAAACTACTCATTTGTAAATTTAAAGTCATATAGTTTCAAACTATTATTTATTTATGAATTAATTAATTTATTTGTGGCCTCAGTTTACCAGTGTCCTGCACACCTCTTTACTTGCTGATGCTTACAGAGTAATTCATGCCACTCTACAATCAGAGCTCGGTGGAAACAAGCAGGCTCCAAGGGGGAAAAGCTGAGTCCTGAATTGTGAAAGCTACAGCTAGGACTTGCCAGTAAGAATTTGAATAAAGACCTGCCTGACTCTAAATCCTACACTTTTCTATTCTTCTGCTACCAAAGTAATTGCATCAACAGTCCATGATAAGGACAATTTAGAAATATAAATTTAAGTTTAGTTTCGGAAAGGGAAAATTGAGAAAAACAGATGTTGCAGTTTCAAACTTGAAACTAGAAAGGAGAAAATTTGGGGTGATAGATGTGAAAGATATTAACAGATGAAGGGAAGAGGAGAAAAACCCAAGCCAAGAGCCCCAAACTCCAAAGCCTTCAGCCAAGAATTTTCTTCTACAGCATGTCATATCCAGGAAATATTGAAGCAAAGTTTGTTTTATCTCGAAATGTAAACCCCTCTAGCTCAGCATTTTCCAAAATTTCCTTCAGTGTAAGCTAACCTTCCAAAATATGTCACCCGTAATTGAAAAATACTTCATAGTACACAAGCACACACCCCACCTTATAAATTTCCAGTGAATTGCAAACACAGTTGATACTTGATCAACATGTGTTTGCATTGCATGTGTCCACATAGAGACAGGCTGTTTTTCAATAAGTGCTACTCGAATACAACATGATATGTGGTTTTTTGAATCCATGGATTCAGAACCTTGGAGAGGGAGGGGCTGACTGTGAAATTATATGGATACCTACTCTGTGGAGGGTCTGAGCCTCTCACCCCACAATGTTCTAGGGTCAACTGTATAATGTTCTGAACCCACATTTGATAAAGAAATTTGTATACTTTAACTTACAGTCTTGCAAAATTAATCATGGGGCACTTGACTTTTTAGGATGGCTATAAGTATATTACAGGACTAGTGTATCATGGAACACAAATTGGGAAATACAGCATTAGCTTACTTTTTCAATGCTATTTCTAGGTCGCCAGAATCAAGCTAAATAATATATGTTATATGGTATGAGGATAGTTTAGAAAAAAAAAACAAAATGATTATGGTGCAAACGACAGAAAAATGAAAGTATTAATTTTCAATCTAAGGAGAAAGAAGCTAAAAATTGGAATAATGAAATACAGTGGCTAAAATGTAGTCTACTATACTTGGGATTTGAAAAAAATGTTAGGATTTCATGTTTAGCACATGCTCTAAAGTAAATTTGCCTTGAGTGAAAGAATTAGAATGTTTTATATGGTAATATTATTTTCCAGTGGTTCAAGTCATTCAGGGTAATTTATATTTCCCTTTCATTTCTATTTGTGTAGTTGAATTGCTCACTGGTGGTAGATTGCCCTTTTGCTGCATTTGAAAAGGTAAATCACTAATCACAGTTAGATTCTTCTTAGTCAGCTGTCATGAACATGACTAGTACATAGGTAATTTCTGAATAATGGAACTTTCTTTTATACTTTAATATATGCCTTCTGAAACTGCTACTTATCTAAGACTCTGAACTGCTAAAAATCAAAACAGTCTATTCAATAACATTGAGTAATTCTTTTAGGATCCAGAAGTTGTTTTGCTACCTTTCAGAGGTCTAGATTTATACATATAAATGAACACTAAGGTTATATTGCCCATGTGTGAAGTTTAGTGTGGTTTGGCAGACTACAAGCTAATCATCAAGAGCACCATTTCTTCTCACTATATCACATACTGTCTTTTAAGTTACTCTCCTTAATTATGAGTTGGTCTCATCTGGCCAATTTCTGATCCATGAGATTTAATAATTAACATAAATTACCTGTATAATAATTAGCTGCATAAATAACCATACTTTTTACAATTTTTTGGGTTTTTTTTGAATTTTATTTTATTTTTTTATACAGCAGGTTCTTATTAGTCATCCATTTTATGTACATCAGTGTATACATGTCAATCCCAATCTCCAAATTCATCACACCACCATCACCACCCCCCACTGCTTTCTCCCCTTGGTGTCCATACGTTTGTTCTCTACATATGTGTCTCAATTTCTGCCCTGCAAACTGGTCATCTGTACCATTTTTCTAGGATATGCATATATACGTTAATATATGATATTTGTTTTCCTCTTTCTGACTTACTTCACTCTGTATGGCAGTCTCTAGATGCATCCACGTCTCTACAAATGACCCAATTTCGTTCCTTTATATGGCTGAGTATTATTCCATTGTATATATGTACTACTTCTTTATCCATTCGTCTGTTGATGGGCATTTAGGTTGCTTCCATGACCTGGCATTGTAAATAGTGCTGCAGTGAACATTGGGGTGCATGTGTCTTTTTGAATTATGGTTTTCTCTGGGTATATGCCCAGTAGTGGGATTGCTGGGTCATATGGTAATTCTATGTTTAGTTTTTTAAGGAACCTCCATACTGTTCTCCATAGTGGCTGTATCAATTTACATTCCCACCAACAGTGCAAGAGGGTTCCCTTTTCTCCACACCCTCTCCAGCATTTGTTGTTTGTAGATTTTCTGATGATGCCCATTCTAACTGGTGTGAGGTGATACCTCATTGTAGTTTTGATTTGCATTTCTCTAATGATTAGTGATGTTGAACATCCTTTCATCTGTTTGTTGGCAATCTGAATATCTTCTTTGGAGATATGTCTATTTAGGTCTTCTGACCATTTTTATATTGAGTTGTTTGTTTTTTTTAATATTGAGCTGCATGAGCTGTTTATATATTTTGGAGATTAATCCTTTGTCCGTTGATTCATTTGCAAATAGTTTCTCCCATTCTGAGAGCTGTCTTTTCATCTTGTTTATGGTTTCCTTTGCTGTGCAAAAGCTTTAAAGTTTCATTAGGTCCCATTTGTTTATTTTTGTTACTCCATTACTCTAGGAGGTGGATCAAAAAATATCTGGCTGTGATTTATGTCAGAGTGTTCTTCCTATGTTTTCCTCTAAGAGCTTCATAGTGTCTGGTCTTACATTTAAGTCTCTAATCCATTTTGAGTTTATTTTTGTGTATGGTGTTAGGGAGTGTTCTAATTTCATTCTTTTACCTGTAGCTGTCCAGTTTTCCCAGCACCACTTATTTTTTTTATTCATTTACTTTTTTGCAGTACTCAGGCCTCTCACTGTTGTGGCCTCTCCCATTGTGGAGCACAGGCTCCAGACGTGCAGGCTCAGTGGCCATGGCCCACTGGCCCAGCTGCTCCACGTCATGTGGGATCTTCCCAGACTGGGGCACGAACCCGTGTCCCCTGCATTGGCAGGCGGACTGTCAACCACTGCGCCACCAGGGAAGCCCCCAGCACCACTTATTGAAGAGACTGTCTTTTCTCCGTTGTATATCCTTGCCTCCTTTGTCATAGATTAGTTGATCATAGGTGTGTGGGTTTATCTCTGGGCTTTCTATCTTGTTCCACTGATCTATGTTTCTGTTTTTGTGCCAGTACCATATTGTCTTGATTACTGTCGCTTTGTAGTATAGTCTGAAGTTAGGGAGTCCGATTCCTGCAGCTCCGTTTTTTTCCCTCAGTACTGTTTTGGCTATTCGGGGTCTTTTGTGTCTCCATACAAATTTTAAGATTTTTTATTCTAGTTCCGTAAAAAATGCCATTGGTAATTTGATAGGGATTGCATTGAATCTGTAGATTGCTTTATGTAGTATAGTCATTTTCACAATATTGATTCTTCCAATGCAAGAACATAGTATATCTCTCCATCTGTTGGTGTCATCTTTAATTGCTTTCATCAGTGTCTTATAGATTTCTGCATAGAGGTCTTTTGTCTCCCTATGTAGGTTTATTCCTTGGTATTTTAGTCTTTTTGTTGCAGTCCTAAAATGGAGTGTTTCCTTAATTTCTCTTTCAGAGTTTTCATCATTAGTGTATAGGAATGCAAGAGATTTCTGTGCATTAATTTTGTATTCTGCTACTTTACCAAATTCATTGTTTAGCTCTAGTAGTTTTCTGGTGGCATTTAGGATTCTGTATGTATAGTACCATGTCATCTGCAAAGAGTGACAGTTTTACTTCTTCCTTTACGATTTGTATTCCTTTTATTTCTTTTTCTTCTCTGATTGCCATGGCTAGGACTTCTAAAACTATGTTGAATAATAGTGGCAAGAGTGGACATCCTTGTCTTGTTCCTTATCGTAGAGGAAATGCTTTCAGTTTTTCATCATTGAGAATGATGTTTGCTGTGGGTTTGTTGTATATGCCTTTATTATATTGAGGTAGGTTCCCTTTATGCCCACTTTCTGGAGAGTTTTTATCATAAATGGGGTTGAATTTTGTCAGAAGCATTTTCTGCATCTATTGAGATGATCATATGGTTTTTCTCCTTCAATTTGTTAATACAGTATATCACATTGACTGATTTGCATATATTGAAGAATCCTTGCATTCCTGGGATAAATCCCACTTGATCATGGTGTATGATCCTTTTGATATGTTGTTGGATTGTGTTTGCTAGTATTTTGTTGAGGATTTTTGCATCTATATTCATCAGTGATATTGGTCTCTAATCTTCTTTGTTGTAGTATCTTTTTCTGGTTTTGGTATCAGGGTGATGGTGGCCTCATAGAATGATTTTGGTAGTGTTCCTTCCTCTGCAATATTTTGGAAGACTTTGAGAAGGATGGGAGTTAGCTCTTCTCTAAATATGTGGTAGAATTAGCCTGTGAAGTCATCTGGTCCTGGACTTTTGTTTGCCTGAAGATTTTTAATCACAGTTTTAGTTTCATTACATGTGGTTGGTCTTTTCATATTTTCTATTTCTTCCTGGTTCAGTCTTGGAAGGGCATACCTTTCTAAGAATTTGTCCATTTTTTCCAGGCTGTCCATTTTATTGGCGTAGAGTTGCTTGTAGTAGTCTCTTAGGATGCTTTGCATTTCTGCCATGTCTGTTGTAAGTTCTCCTTTTTCATTTCTAATTCTATTGATTTGAGTCCTCTCCCTCCTTTTCTTGATGAGTCTGGCTAATGGTTTATCAATTTTGTTTATCTTCTTAAAGAATCAGCTTTTAGTTTTATTGATTTTTGCTGTTGTTTTCTTTGTTTCTATTTCATTTATTTCTGCTCTTATCTTTATGATTTCTTTCTTTCTACTAACTTTGGGTTTTGTTTGTTCTTCTTTCTCTAGTTCCTTTAGGTGTAAGGTTAGATTGTTTATTTGAGATGTTTGTTGTTTATTGTGGTAGGATTGTATTGCTATAAACTTCCCTCTTAGAACTGCTTTTGCTACATCCCATAAGTTTTGGATCGTCGTGTTTTCATTGTCATTTGTTTCTAGGTGTTTTTTTGATTTCCTCTTTGATTTCTTCAGTGATCTTTTGGTTATTTAGTAATATATTGTTTAGCCTCATGTGTTTGTGTCTTTTTTACATTTTTGTTTCTGTAATTGATTTCTAATCTCATAACATTGTGGTCAGAATTGATGCTTGATATGATTTCAATTTTCTTATATTTACTGAGGCTTGATTTGTGACCCAGGATGTGATCTCTTTTTTTTTAATAAAAAGGGAAAATATATTATTCATCAGTTACATAAACAAATAATTTAATAATGCTAAGAATACTAGGTAGTCATAAACATATGGTAATTCAATTGAGGAGACTTTAGTAATGCTCAGGATTAAAACTATATTCAATAAAATAAGCATTACCATCTAGGTTTTAAATATTTATGAAAGGTTTGTCATATGTATTAGGTATGTAGCCAACAAACCTGAACCATTGTACATTGTCTTATGGATGGTCACCAAGTGTCTATTTGGAAATCATTGTGGTGGGTTAACGAATCAAGAAACTAAAATGAAGAAATAAAAAGGCCACGATTATACACTGAAAGAAAGTAAACACTAGCAGAAGAAACTGAAATGTACACAAACATTACCAAAAAGAAAAAAAAATAAGTTGAGGGTGGAGAAATATAATGATAATAAAAAAAACAGCCTATATCTATTTTATTTTTGTCTATCAGCTTTTATTTTAGGAAACTTACATATATTTGCTCTTCTGTTTTTTCCACAATACTGGGATTTGGGTAAAATTATTATCTCCATTCTTACAGAGGGGAAAACTAAGCTACAAAGAAGTAAAATAACTTATCTACGGGAAGTAAAGCAGCCAGATTCAAACCCCAAGAAGCAGTTCTCCAGAGCCCATACAACTGATGATCTTGTTACATGCTATCCCCTCCCTTATCCATCGGGGATATTTCCAAGACCCCCAGTGGATGCCTGCAACCATGAATAGTACCAAACCCTATATATACTATGTATTTTCCTATACATACACATCTATGATAAAGTTTAATTTATAAATTAGGCACAGTAGTAGATTAACAATAGTAACTAATGATAAAGTAGAACAATTACAAAAGTTATGTGAATGTGGTCTCTCTCTTTCTAAGTATCTTAGTGTACAAATTTAATAACTTTTCTCTCTTAATTAAGCATTTACCATTCACTTTGAGTGTAACTTTTCCAATTTTAGGTACAGCAGCAAAACTAACACAAGAGTTTTTCCTCTTTATAATTTCACAGAAGTTTTTCTTAAGGTAGATCTTAGCAACCTCAGCATACAATTTTTTTCCATTCCTTATTAAGATGAGAACTTTCATCTTTTTACATAAAAGAAGCACTTTACATCTTCTTTTTGGTATATCTGAATTGCCTGTATTGCCACTCTTGCACTTTGGGGCCATTATTAAGAAAAATAAGGGTTCCTGAACACAAGTACTGTGATACCATGGCAGTGGATCTGAGGGCCAAGATGCCTACTAAGTAACAAATGGAATACTCTGGACAAAGAGGTTGATTCACTTCCCAGGAGGGATGGAGTCTGATGGCATTAGATTGCATCCCATTACTCGGAATGGCATGTAATTTGAAACTTATGAATTGTTAATTTCTCAAATTTTCCATTTATATTTTTGGACCATGGTTGACTGAAGGTAACTGAAACCTCAGAAAGCAAGAATAAGCGCCGGAGGGGGGACTACTGTATTACAACTGAAAATTTGAAAGGAGAAGGATTGTCTCCAAAAATAACGACCAGCTGGCTTTAGCGTCTTGTTAAAGGGCATTTGCATCAGTGAATTTAGGAAATTCCAGGGCTGCTTTGTAAACTCAAAAACTTTTTTGATCAGCCTGAATGGATCATTTTTTAGGGAAATTTCACATTCATTTATTAGTTCATAAGCTATAAAATATAAACACCAAATGATAATCATTTATATGAGACAATGTATCAAAGAACTAAAACAACCTTGGATTCTCTTTCTATAAGTGTATCTATGTTGGAAAACAGATTCTAATCAGAAGATTGGTGAGCACAAAATCAGATTGAGAGAAATTAGTTTATGATGGAAATGGTTGAGGGCATTGGGACTGATGTCCAGAATATGTATTCATATTCCAGTGTGGGAACATTATGGATATATGTTCCATTAGTTTGTGGCCAACTATGTCGTCTGCCTTAGGCAGAGATAGGAGGGGAATGTCTTAATGAAAACATTGTTTCTGGGTGTATGCATATATAATTTAGAGCAATAAATTCTATTTCTAGGGGAAAATGTAGGAAGGTTTAAATTAGAAAATGGAAATTATCAATAATCATACAACCCCGAGAATTTCTTTCACCATATGCACATTCTTTTTACTTTTTTTTTAACATGAAGTCAGAATAAGCACTTATCCAGCGCAAAACATAACCTTCAACATTCTCATTTTACAGAACTGTATAATTTTTCATTGTAATAATGTCATTTAATTATGTATTATATTTCCTTGGCTTTAGACATTTAGATTATATCCTTTTTCACTACTGTAAAGCATGCTATAATAAGCATTAATCTAAATAAATGTACATCACATTTCTGAATTTTGACTTAGGTTGTGATCTTAAATGTGGCAATGAAGGAACAAAATATGTAAATATTTTAATACCTTTGTTATGATTTACTATATTTACATTGCCTTTGGTCAGCATTGCCTTATTAATAAAAATATACATGTATATTTATAGAAAGAACTTGTATCCAGTGTATGTTTCTTTTTGTATTTCTGTAAATTCTAGTAAGGTTAATCATTGTGTCTTTTTGTGTATATTAGGCATTTGCCATTTCTATTCTCTGAAATCTATTTTCTATTACATTGTTTATTGAAGTCAATTTGTGTAAACTCTTTATACATTAAAAATTAGCTTTATCTCAGATTTATTTTTCTACATATTTCCTCCAGTATATGGTTTACATTTCAATTTGTTATATGATGAAAATTGATATGCTCTCCAAAGAACTTAATAATCTAGCCAAGAAGATTTAAGTAGATAAGATTTCAGAAGGCTAGATTCTGCTTTATTTCATAAAGCACTAAATTCTGTCATCCAGATCTTGAAAGTAATAGGATAATGGTGAAGACAAAGATCATTATAGCTTGAAGACTTCATGCTGTGGATGTGAAATTCCATTTTTATTTTCAACATATATTTACAGACTGGCAACTATGTATTAGGCACTGGCTGGGTACTGGGAATGCAGGCTGGGAATGAAATAAGAAAACCAATGACTCTTCTCAAGACATATATAGTTTATCTGAGGAGACAAAGTTTAAACAAGTGAAAGTAAATATAACTGTGTTGGATTTAATAGATGCTGTTCTGGTTACAGGGACTTTAAGTATACGAAAAAATTGATACAATAAAAAGGAGAAACAGGGAAATTTCTGTTTAGTAAATAACATAAGTGTAGGCAAGATGCAGACATCAGTGTGATGGGGTTTTTAGTGATGAAGAGTCTTTCAGGCAAAGGTAGAGAATAAAAGGCACATGACATAAGGTTTAAGAAAAAAAGGCTTAATTTGAAGGTCATAAAATATCAGGTTGAGGGCTTTAGACTTTTCTATAACCATAGAAAATATCAAATTTTTTTAAAAAAATACAATAAATGTTGGAGAGGGTGTGGAGAAAAGAGAACCCTCTTGCACTGTTGGTGGGAATGTAAATTGAGACAACCACTATGCAGAATGGTGTGAAGATTCCTTAAAACGCTAAAAATAGAACTACCATATGACCCAGCAATCCCACTACTGGGCATATACCCTGAGAAAACCATAATTCAAAAAAGACATGTACTACAATGTTCATACAGCACTATTTACAATAGCCAGGACATGGAAGCAACCTACGTGTCCATGGACAGATGATTGGATAAAGAAGATGTGGCACATATATACAATGGAATATTACTCAGCCATAAAAAAGAAGTGAAATTGAGTTATTTGTAGTGAGGTGGATGGACCTAGAGTCTGTCATACAAAGTGAAGTAAGTCAGAAAGAGAAAAACAAATACCGTATGCTAACACATATATATGGAATCTAAAAAAAAAAAAAGTTCTAATGAACGTAGGGACAGGACAGGAATAAAGATGCAGATGTAGAGAATGGACTTGAGGACACGGGGAGGGGGAACAGTAAACTGGGACCAAGTGAGAGAGTAACATTGACATATATACACTACCAAATATAAAACAGCTAGTGGGAAGCAGCTGCATTGCATGGGGAGATCAGCTTCGTTTTTTGTGACCACCTAGTGGGGTGGGATAGGGAAGGTGGGAGGGAGACACAAGAGGGAGGAGACATGGGGATATATGTATACATATAGCTGATTCACTTTGTTATACAGCAGAAACTAACACAACATTGTTAAGCAATTATACTCCAATAAAAATGTTAAAATAAATAAAAATAAAACTTTCTACAAAGCCACAGTAATCAAACAGTATGTTACTGGCATAAAGCCAGACATATAAACCAATTGAACAGGATAAAAGCTCCAACAATAAGCCAATAAAACACTGAACCAGGAAGAAATAGATAATGACTAGTAATGAAATTGAATCAGTGATTTAAAAAAAATGACAGCAACAACAAATGAAAGTCCTGGACCAGATGGCTTCACAAGTGAATTCTATTAAATATTTACAGAATGTTAATGCCCATCTTTCTCAAATGATTCCAAAAAATTGTAGAGGAAGGAACACTTCCGAACTTATTCTGTGAGGACAGTATCACCTTGATGCAAAAACCAAAGTCTGGGAGGGTTATATCTGCAGCTTTGTTCTTTTTCCTAAGGATTGCTTTGGCAATTCTGGGTCTTTTGTGATTCCATATACATTTTAGGATTATTTGTTCTAGTAGAACAAGTATATTTATAATAGCTATAAATGGAGTATAACCTTTAAAAATTGTGAACCAGTCTATTGTACTCTTGTAACGTATAATATTGTGTATCAACTATACTTCAATAAAGAAATATGTATGTATAAGAAAATTAGAAACTGAGACATTTCTTTATTATTTTTCTGTATTTTATATTTTGTTTTTCTTTTTTATTTGAGTATAGTTGATTTACAATATTACACTAGTTTCAGGTGTACAGCATAGTGATTTAATATTTTATATCCCATTTAAAGTTTTTGTAAAATATTGACTATATTCTCTGTGCTGTACAATATATATCTTATTTTATACATCGTAGATTGTACCTTTTAATTCTCTACCACTATCTTGCCCCTCCCTCCATCCCTCTATCCACTGGCAACCACAAGTTTGTGCTCTATATCTGTGAGTCAGTTTCTGGTTTGTTATATACATTCATTTTATTTTTTAGATTCCACGTATAAGTGAAAACACAATATTTGTCAGTCTCTGTCTGACTTATTTCACTAAGCATAGTACCCTCCAGGTCCATCTACGTTGTTGTCACTGGCAAAATTTTATTAATTATTTTTTATGGCTGAGAAGTATTCTGTCATATATATATTATATATATATATACATATATATATAATATATATAAAATCTTCTTTATCCATTCACCTGCACCTTTTGATGGATATTTAGGTTGCTTCCATATCTTGACTATTGTAAATAATGTTTCTATGAAAATTGGGGTGCATATATTTTTTCTAATTAGTATTTTCATTTTCTTCAGATATATACCCAGCAGTGGAATTGCTGGATCACATGGTAGTTCTATTTTTAGCTTTTTGAGGAAACGCCATACAGTTTTACATAGTAGCTGCACAAATTTACATTCCCACTAACAGTGTGTAAAGTTTCCCTTTTCTCCATATTCTTGTGAACATTAATTTTTTGTGGTCTTTTTGACGATAGACATTTTGACAAGTGTGAGATGATATCTCATTGTGATTATGATTTGCATTTCCCTGATTAGTGATGTTGAGAATCTTTTCATGTGCTTGTTGGCATTCTGTATGTCTTTCATTCTTCTGCCTGTTTTTTAACTGTTTTCTTTTTATATTGAGATACATGAACTGTTTATATATTTTGGATATTAACACCTCATTGATAGTATAATTTACACATTTTTTCTCCCATTCAGTAGGTTTTGTTTTCATTTTACCCATGGTTCCTTTGCCATACAAAAGCTTTTACATTTAATTAGGTATCATTTGTGTATCATTTGTGTATTTTTTCTTTTGTTTCCTTTGCTGGAGTCAAATCTAAGATATATATATATATATAAAGATAGGTTCTAATTCAGTAGGTCTGGAGTGAAGTCTGGGTTGCTGCATTGGTAACAAGTTCCAAGGTGATGTAGCAAGGATCCAGTTTCTAGAGTCTATGGAGATAAATTTTTAAAATCCACTGTGGTATTGTTTGTAATAAGGAAATAGTGAAAAACCACCTAAATGTCCATCAACAGAAGGATTAATTCAGACAGTGAGACACTATATACTATTTTAAATGAATAAATTATAGCTACATGTATCATCATAGATAAATCTCAGAAACAGTGATGAGAAAAAAGAAAAATACAGAGGTGTCTGCATATTATGATGCCATTTATATTAATTTTGAAAGCATAAACAATACTATATATTGTTTATGAATACATATGTTATGAATATAATAATGTACACGAAATAATAAATACCAAATTCAAGATGTGGGTTTATCTGGGGAGGGATGAGATTAGAATTGGGGAAAAAAATATATATATATATATACACACACACACTTATGTCAAAGCATAGTCTGCCTATATTTTCTTCTAGGAGTTTTATGATTTCCAGTATGTTTAGGTCTTTAAAGAATTTTGAGTTTGTTTTTTTTTTTCTTTTCTATGGTGTGAGAAAATGTTCTAATTTCATTATTTTACATGTAGCTGTCTGATTTCCTCAGCACCAATTTTGAAGAGACCATCTTTTCCCCATTTTACGTTTTTGCTTTCTTTGTTGTAGATTACTTGACCATATGTGTGGGCTTATTTCTGGGCTCACTATTCTATTTCATTTATCGATGTGTTTTTATGCCAGTAGCATACTGTTTTTATTACTGTAGCTTTGTAGTATAGTCTGAAGTCAGTGTAATACCTCCAGCTTTGTTCTTTTTTCTCAAGATTGCTTTTGCTATTTGGGATCTTTTGTAGTTCTATATAAATTTTAGGATTTTTTTTTTCTAGTTATGTAAGAAATGCCATTGGCATTTTGATAGGAATTGCTCTAAATTTGTAGATTCCTATGTATAATATGGATATTTTAACAATATTATTTTTTCCAATCCGTGAACATGGGATATCTTTCCATTTCTTTGTATCATCTTCAAATTTAACAGTATATTACATGGATCATACCCTATCATCAAGTTTGATTTATTCCAGATATGCAAGTATGGTACAATATCTGCAAACTATCAATGTGATATGCCACATTAACAAAACTAAGGACAAAAATAACATGATCACCTTAATAGATGAAGAAAAAGCATTTGACAAAATTTAACTTCTAACATGTTAAAACTCTCATCAAAGTTGGTATAGTGGGGACATATCTCAACATAATAAAGGCTGTTTATGGCAGATCCATAGCTAACATCATAATCAGTGGTGAAAAACTGAAAGATTTTTCTCTAAAGTTAAGAACAAGACAAGGATAACCATTCTCATCACTTTTATTTAACATAGTATTGGAAGTCCCAGCCACAGGAATTAGACAAAATGAATAAATAAAAGCCATCCAAATTGGAAAGGAAGAAGTAAACCTGTCACTGCTTCTAGATGGCATGATATCAATACTATATATAGAAAACCCTAAAATCTGTAAAACTAAAAACTATTAGAACTAATAAATGTAAAGTTGCCAGATACTTACTTTAATCCATTATTATCTAATTTTTAGACATGTCTAGAAGCCACTGGAATGAACATTGCCATTTGGCTATGAACAATCTGTTCATAATCTTATGGGATTAATATTTTTTTAATTGGTCTTGGAAGATAGGGTGGTCACATGACTATTGTTTGGTTAAACTACTCACACCAAAACATGAAGCTACTATAGGGGCTATATATATGTACATTTGTACACATTTGCATGTTTTATGTTTTAATATCTATATTATTCCAATAACATATGCATATTTATAAATTATTAGTATTTAATATAAAATTGGGGTGGAGATGAGATTATTAAATAAGATATCTGAATTTCCAGGAATGCTTTCAGTGAAGATTTAGAGAATTTTTGTGTGTGAAGCACTGTCCTAGGCACCAGGTTGAATTGTTTAACAAGACATAAAGGTCCCTCAGGACATTATTTTTTGGTAATTGTATATATAATTTAGATTAAATATGGATTTTTTCCTTTTAGAAAAAAGTAAGAGGTGCTAAATCTAATTATAACTTTAAGCCAATTTTGTGGAAATACTGCATTCTCTTTTACTACCAGACAACATCCCAGTGAAAGGAGGTGGGGCCAGAGGTTGTGGAACAGCTATTTCTTGTTCTTATTCCATTAGTTATGTATGTTATCTTATTTAATTCTAGTAAGAATCTATAAAGTAAGCATTATCCCATTTGTTTTTATATGTGTGGAAGCTATGTATTAAAGATGTCACTAATCTAGGTTATCCAGCTGGTGTCCACACTGTGATTCTATTCAAGGTCTCTGTGAATCCAAACATATAGTAATTTTTATAGTGTAGTATGTTGGATACAGGTAAAGTTATTAAGCCTAGAGTTTCAAGTTTTTAAACCAAGTTTGAAATTTGAAATCATGCTAAATATATGGAATTGGTGACTATGTCATTATGTTTCCTACTTTCTGCTTACACCTAGATTAAAACATGAATCAACTTGTTTCATGACACTTGATAAATGGTTTCATTAGCTCCCCATTAGTCCTAGGACAAAGGTTAGGATAAAATAAGGTTTACAGTGTCCCACAGAATTTGTGCCCTTATCTCTCTGTAGTCTGTTTTGTTATGCCTCCATTTATACACCAAGATCCAGTGTAAAAAAGTGTTCTGATTTTTCTCATTTTCTTACACTTGCTGTGTTCCTTCCCCATTTGCAGGAGTTTCTACATGCTATTATTTTTGCTGGGAACACTCTTACCTTTACCAAGCTAACTCTTAACTGACCACTCAACCATTACTTATGCTAGTAATTTTTTCTGAATCCCTAAGGCTGGGTTATATATTCTCTACACAAGTTTCTATAGCACATTGCACTTTCCTTTCAACTTAACTAATTACACTGCATTGTATTATTAATTTAGTTTTGTTGTTGTTTTACCTGCTTAATTCTTAATTCCAGGAGACCAAAAACTGCCAGTCTTGTTTACATATCAACTCAAGCACTGAGTCTGGTTTCTGACTTCTATACATACTTATAGAACTTTCTTAAATTAATAGCAACAAATAATTTATTTCAAATAAGAATTGTCTGAGTTCCAAGTTTCTAAATAAAATAGGAAATAACAATTTTTCCATTCTAAAAGCATGATCTTAATAGAAGCTTGTAGGCAGTTTCAGTTATACAGTTCTACAGATTTATAGTTTGAATTTTATTATGCAATAATACGTGTACTATTTCAAATGCATGCTACATGTTTACATCTCTCTATATATGTGAAAATGCTAGGACATTGTGCTGTATGTATAAATGATACACATTTTAACTATACAACATAAATCGGTAATGTTTAGAAGATAGAGTGTCTTATTTTATTTTTTGTAATTAAAAAAATTTCTTTTCGATGTGGACCATTTTTTAGGTCTTTATTGAACCTGTTGAATAGAATATTGCTTCTGTTCTATGTTTTGGTTTTTCTGCTGCCAGGCATGTGGGATCTTAGCTCCCTGACCAGGGATTGAACCCACATTAAGTCCCAACCACTGGACCACTAGGGAAGTCCCTGTCTTATTTTAGAATAAAAATGAAGATATCTCAATCTGTTCTTATCCTTCTGACATTGTGTTAATATGGGGAACTTGTTGGCCTGAATGGACACAAAAACTCAATTATAGAAAAAGGCAGTAAGTTGTATAAATTTTACAGAAAAAAATTCAAGTGGGTTTCTTTCTTATTTAATCAAGGGTGTTTTTTATGTTAGTGATTGAAAACTTAGAGAAAGAAGTTGACTTGCTGGAGACCACTAGCAATTTCATGAAGACGAGTCAATTCTAAAATGTGCATGTTTCTCAAAAGAAATTTCTGTGCTAGGTCAACATATTCAGGAAGCAAATGAATTTATTTCAGATTTCTAATGAGCAGAGGGAATTTTCCTAATTAACAGGATCACACAAGGAGTAAAAAAAAAAAAAAAATCAGTTGATGTATTCTGCCATTAATCAACTAATTTCAGTGCAAGCAGCAGAGTCATTGATTCTTGTTCCTCATTGTGCAGGTCTCCAACATTGATGAACTGTAGTGAACTAAACTTCTAATTTATAGCACCGACTCTAGAATTCGTGACTTTCAGCTCTACTGGAGCCACCTACTTTTCCAATTGAAAGAACTATTTTTAGTTTGTAAAATACATTAATGTCGCTCTCACTCCATGATACACACAGGGAAACAGTATACAAGTACATTCAGAAGAAAAACATTATGCTCTCTTTGTTAGTGCATTTGTATTAGTATAATCTTCTAATAATTAAAAATATATCTGGTCAAAGCAGAATAAACATTATGAAAATGAATTAAAATATTCTTAATCACTGGAACTATTTACTATCCTTGAGTATCTGTGCTACTTTCTTTTTAAACTTCTCAATTCTTAGCTTCACAATCTCTATGGAATAGGAAAAATAACAGTAATAACTTGTTAAATTCTGGAGAGAATTGAATAAGGTAATGATGGTAAATACTTAGCACAATGCTTTGCTCATAGTAAACTCCCAATACATGTTAGTTATCATTGATTAAATTTTATAATTGCTATTATTAATATTAATATTCTTTTTATTAACATCTTTATTGGAGTATAATTGCTTTACAATGGTAAGTTAGTTTCTGCTTTATAACAAAGTGAATCAGCTATGCATATACATATATCCCCATATAATATTGTTCTTTTGATAGAATTGACCACTTAGCATTTTTATGGGTGGGACCATTGTGTACCATTCTCTGCTTTCTTCTGGGTGTGTTCTCTGGAATTAATTTAGGCTAAACTGCAGGTGAACTAAGAGGGGGACATATCAAGTTTTGTGCATTAGTCATTAAATGAGTGAACAAAACTCGATGCTTGGGAATCCAACTATAATTTCTCTTATTGCCCAAGGGTAAGGATAATTCAAACATCTGCTCCTTTTTTTTTTTTAAACTTTCACTTGTAACCATATCTCCCCAGCTTAGCTGTAGTTGATTTCATTGCAACAGTGACAACTCAATTTTCATCTATATATATTGCTAATTAACTTCATCTTCTGCTATGTAAGAAACCCCTGAGCCTTGAGTCACATTTGGTGCTTCCTTAATGAAAAATTTTACAACCATAGTTGTCTAGGGGGTGATAAGTTCCTTCTCTCAGAATCATATAACATAATTAGATATAAAAAATAGGAAAAGAAAAGATTAAAGAACAGGAAATGGAATAGATAGGAGAAGACTGATGTACACAACAAATAATTTTACAACATTTTCAAAGACTGGTTGCCAAAACACTAGAGCATGAAAATCATCTGGTATATTTCTTAAGACAGTAATGCCTCATAATTCCTGGAGAATTGCTTCCTTATCTCAATGAATCATAATTTTCCAGAGAGCATCTCTGGAATTTTAAAATTCTTGACTCTTTGTATTCTATCTGTTTGGAAGACTCCCTGCCCCCCGCCCCCACCACCCAGTCATGATAGCGTTTCTTTTGCCGAAAGCTGCTCCCAGTGAGTTAAAGCTGCTTTCACTTATAGACCCTGTGGCCCCTGTTCAAAGATGGTATATGTGTTAGCATATTAAAAAAAAAAGAAAAGATGGTATATGGTAATGGTAAATTTTACTATAATTGTTTCCTTATTGTCTTTCCACCAAACCATGTATCCTGTAAAGTACAGACCCTGCTATGCTGCCTGACTTGTGATAGTTACCCACTAAATGTTTGTTGATTGAATGAACCATCTTTCTATGGGGGCATGGACACACACCTCACCAGCACAACACATTAAATATAAAGTAGGGATTATTGGGGAAGAAGTTATAAACACAGACATAGAAGATGATGCACTATTCCTTGAAATCTCAATCTGCAGAAATTGTGGTTAAATCAGAAATACCAGGCTGGTGTAACATGAAATGAGATTATTACAGGCATGCCTCCTTAATGCTACATATTTATACATAAAGGGAAAAGTGAACTCCTAGGCAACTTTGAAACACCTGGAGCTTCCTGGTTGTGAAAGTAGATGATTATTATTATTATTTTTTACATTTTTATTGGAGTATAATTGCTTTACAATGGTGTGTTAGTTTCTGCTTTATAACAAAGTAAATCAGTTATACATATACATATGTTCCCATATCTCTTCCCTCTTGCATCTCCCTCCCTCCCACCCTCCCTATCCCACCCCTCTAGGTGGTCACAAAGCACCGAGCTGATCTCCCTGTGCTATGCGGCTGCTTGCCACTAGCTATCTATTTTACCTTTGGTAGTGTATATATGTCCATGCCACTCTCTCGCTTTGTAGCAGCTTACCCTTCCCCCTCCCCATATCCTCAAGTCTATTCTCTAGTAGGTCTGTGTCTTTATTCCTGTCTTACCCCTAGGTTCTTCATGACATTTTTTTCTTAAATTCCATATATATGTGTTAGCATACGGTATTTGTCTTTCTCTTTCTGGCTTACTTCACTCTGTATGACAGACTCTAGGTCCATCCACCTCATTACAAATAGCTCAATTTCGTTTCTTTTATGGCTGAGTGATATTCCATTGTATGTATGTGCCACATCTTCTTTATCCATTCATCCGATGATGGACACTTAGGTTGTTTCCATCTCCGGGCTATTGTAAATAGAGCTGCAATGAACATTTTGGTACATGACTCTTTTTGAATTATGGTTTTCTCAGGGTATATGCCTAGAAGTGGGATTGCTGGGTCATATGGTAGTTCTATTTGTAGTTTTTTAAGGAACCTCCATACTGTTCTCCATAGTGGCTGTACCAATTCACTTTCCCACCAACAGTGCAAGAGTATTCCCTTTTCTCCACACCCTCTCCAGCACTTCAAAGCTTTTGCACAGCAAAGGAAACCATAAACAAGACCAAAAGACAACCCTCAGAATGGGAGAAAATATTTGCAAATGAAGCAACTGACAAAGGATTAATCTCCAAAATTTACAAGCAGCTCATGCAGCCCAATAACAAAAAACAAACAACCTAATCCAAAAATGGCCAGAAGACCTAAATAGACATTTCTCCAAAGAAGACATACAGATTGCCAACAAACACATGAAAGGACGCACAACATCATTAATCACTAGAGAAATGCAAATCAAAACTACAATGAGATATCATCTCACACCAGTCAGAATGGCCATCATCAAAAAATCTAGAAACAATAAATGCTGGAGAGGGTGTGGAGAAAGTAGATTATTTAGAAAAGAAAGGCCTTCTGGAATGCGCCAGTTCTTGTGTTGACCTCAGATTAGTAACTCTGTGCTACCTTATAAAATGAGGGGAGAAACTGAATTTCCACCACCAGTCTCATGAACTGTTCTCATTTCATGAATGAACTATTCTCATTTCAAGAATGCAGTGTTCCCTGTCTGTGTACCATTCTCTGCTTTCTTCTGGGTGTGTTCTCTGGAATTAATTTAGGCTAAACTGCAGGTGAACTAAGAGGGGTCATATCAGGTCCAATATATGTATCAGAAGAGAAGTAGGTAGGAAGGCTCTTTGGGATTTGTGAAGGTTTCTCCAGCTTCTAAGATTATTCCAAAACATTTAAAAATTTTGAGTTTTGTGATTTTTCTTCAGATTAAATCCAAGAAATATTTTTCTCCACCACAGTATACTAGCTTTGAAGCTTTTTACTTAATCTCACTGAGCTTCTGTGTACTAAAATTTCAAAAGGGAGTAATACTACCAGCCTCTTGGCAATTTTGTGGTTATTACATGAGACCATACTTTAAAGCATTTAATACATTTTCGGAAGCACATCGCCAATAAGCATTGAATAAATGGTGGATGTTACTAGTATATTTATGACAAATGAAGAGCATTAGAGTTTTGAAAGACAAAGAAGCCACATGAGAATGAACTGAAATGAAGAAAATACATCTCAAAAGATGTTAATTACACATAAATGTGTAAGTAAGGAATCCTATAAAATTTCACTAGAGAGTGACAGCAACATAGGTTTAGTCAATCTGTACTACAGATAAACTTGGATGGTGGAATTGGAGGTTGAGATGTTAAAAACGTAATTAAGTGGAGCTGACGGGAAAAGAAGGAAGGATCTGTGCTCTGATGAAAAAAGAGTTAAATATGTCAATTATACTGTCTATTAATTTAAAAATAAGTAGTGTATTGAACTGAAAAGTCTGAAATTGTAGGAATCCTTTGAAAATGTTGACAGTGCCTCACAATCTTAGAAATTGTTTCCTCTAACCTTAAGACACTATGATACAATGAAAATGCATCTCATATTAAGCTGGCAGCTATAGATTCTATATCTAAGCTCTACCTCTTCATAGGTAATCAAAGAATCCCTTTGAGTATCAGCTTTTGCATCTATGAAATGAAAATAATAGTGCCGTCCTATTGGATATTCTTCAGATAAAATACCACAGTGAAAAGACATGACATATATTTGATAGTCAGCAAAACAAATGAAGGTTCCTGGCCTGAAGGAACTTCATGGTGGAAGCTACATTTAAGTGCCAACCAAAAGGAAGTCCCCTTGCCTTCACTGACTTATTTTTACAAAAGGCTAGCCGTGTGAACAAAACTAAAGCATTGGTGGTAGCTGAAATGTAGCATCACCACAACTACCTGAATATGTTAGAAGACAGTATTCTCTGCAGTATTGGTCTTTCATCTGGAGTCAAATTCTGCCTGCCCAAGATAAGTTTTGTCAAAAAATGTATATGTGGTTGATTTTCTTATGTCTCAGATACTTGCCAGAATTTACTACTGTGGAAAAAAATCTTTTTTCTCTACGATGATTTTTTTCTCCTTATATCAGTGGCCCTTCATTCTGCTTATCACTTGGCCACAAATTCTGAAACAAAATTACTCCTTTGCAATTTGTTGTCACATTAGCAGAGGCTTAACTGATATTCATAAATCAGCATGTGGCCTATTGATGTAAGGTTCTTTGGTAGAGATTGATGGTCACTACCCCTGGTAATGTATTTTTCTTTTATTGGTCAGCATCAGTGCCATGAACATGAGGTATTCAGATGAGATCCATGCATCTCAAATTTTAATTGGGAAAGGAATAAGGGAGTCATCAAAAAATATTGTGCCTAAATTAGAATATGCTTCAAAATTAAGTGAGAATTCAGAGGTTTTTTTTTTCATTAAGAAACACGATTTAAAGAGAAAAATAAATTGTATTTTTTGGTAGGGAAGAGAGAGTAAAGGATTTGAGTGTTTTTTCCTCTCTACATGAACCTTTGACCTTGCTAGTTTTATAAACTTGGAAAATAATTTTATGTATATCTGCACTGTACTCATTTAATAATAGATCTTGCACGTGTTCCCAATGTTTTAAACATTTCTCTACAATACCCCTTTGAATACCTACCTGGTAATTGTTATGTAGAATACTTAAACCAGTCGGACACCTAGATTGCTACAAAATGTTCACTGCAGATCAGATAAGTGATAATTTATTCCTAGAAATATTTATTGAAATCCTAGAAAATACTACATTTAAAAAGTGCGTGATGGGGCTTCCCTGGTGGTGCAGTGGTTGAGAGTCCGCCTGCCGATGCAGGGGACACGGGTTCGTGCCCTGGTCCGGGAGGATCCCACATGCGGCGGAGCAGCTAGGCCCCGTGAGGCATGGCCGCTGAGCCTGCGTGTCCGGAGCCTGTGCTCTGCAACGGGAGAGGCCACAACGGTGAGAGGCCCGCGTACCGCAAAAAAAAAAAAAAAAAAAAAAGTACATGATTATACCTCCATTGGCAGCCAATACTTCCCTTCATGTTCCCAGATTTTTGGTAAGAGCTGACAGAATCCATACTAGTTTTTCATATGGCAAGATTTTAAGGATCTGCCACCCCTTAAAAAATTTCCACAACCCATAGAGCATTCTTGAAAGTCACTGTACTAGTATCTTTATCATTGCTTTCTGGTTAAAATCCAAAGGACTTGTGAGAGAGTAGTACAAAGCTCTTAACAAGTTAAACATAAATATGGGCAGTATGGTTAGGACAAAAACAGGCTTGGTATAGACTGAGAATAATGTGTGTAAAAGGATAAAGTAGCCAGGAACATGTTCTCCCCAGTGGGAAATTTTGGACAATTAATGGAGAGCAACTTTCTTAAAATCAGCGCAAGTAGAATGATTAACCCAGAGCCTCTTAGGTGGCTTTTCATCTCCCTGTACATGCAGCCCCCAGGCCGCTTCGGCTTGTGTTGTCACGCTCACGTTATCATTGTGAAGTCTGCACTTTGCTTCCGAACAAACTTAGCAAGAGCTTGCAGGGAATATTAAAAAAAAAAAAGTTATGTTTTTAATGATTTCCAGGGGATATTAGAAAAGTGTATGCTCTCCCTTTTCAGAAGAAAAAGTAACATAGGTGTTTAACAAGATTTATCTTCACATAAAATAATGAAATCTCCTTTTTGGATTAGGAAATGCAATAACTCAGCCGAACCCTGGCACAAGGTATGTTCCCCTATTGAATCCCCTTCTGTTTCAGGCTGAGAAAGTAAAAGAACTGGAAAAGGGTTGACATATTTAATGCATGTAAAACTGTAAAGATAATATATTTTTAATAAGCCTCTGTCTTTCCTGTCACTTTTTACAATGATGGTGCTGTATTGCATTCATTTCAAAACAGGAATGAGGTTAGAACTGATTGTGTTCAGTTTATTATAAATGTATTTTTAAAAAATTTTGCCAAGCACAGTTTTATAGATATGCAATCCAACAAGCATAAAAACACCTCAGAGGGATAAAAAGAGAAGAAAAATATAATTGGGTCACTGAGCCAGGTTCTAAGATCATATTCATCTTCAAAACAGTAGTAACTAAGCAGTACTGACCTTTTCCTTCAAGAAACTATCTCTTTCAAAAATCTAGTTTCCTAATCTCTCTAAATTATATTTTGATAGGAAAGTCAAAGTCCCTGTAAAAGTTCAGATTCTTATTGTATGTTTACTTTGACATAGCCAATAATTATTAAAATTTCCAATAATTGACCTTCTATCACTTATTTATGAATTCTGTACATTTTTATCAGAAGATTTAGGTAAGCCAATGTGAAACAGAAAAAAATATCAGTTAAAAGAAAAGGTCAGGGACATAATGATAGAATATGAATCCTTTTTTAAAATTGTGAATAGAGCTCTAACACAATGATATCCAGGCTGTGAAGAAATTTACAGTTTTCCAAACTGAATCAGAAATTTAACTGATATGTAGGAGGTTAAAGCAAAGATGAAAGCTGTGAGTTATAGGACACACAAGTTCCAAAAGAAAATCCATAACAAACTTCTCAGGAGACCAGATATTTTCTTGGCTTTTAATTATATAGTGTAGGAGGAAAAATAATTTTCCCTCTACCCTTCTGAGTTCTTGACTGAGACCCCCTTGTAATAAAAGACAGAATAGTAAGAGAAAAACAAACAGAAGTTTATTATCATCTATAACCCATGTACAGATGAGAGATACCCAGGAAAACTGAGAATTCTCCCAAATCTCCCAAGTCACCACCTTAAGTACCAGCTTCAGCTAAAAACAAAAGAAAGATGTTGGGGGATGGGAAAGACAGTTATTAACGGTTACCAGAAAAAAGCACAATAAACTAGGGATAAACTTGTTATTCAGGCTTAAGTCCTTGCCTGCTCCATTGGTAAGATTGTCCTGTGATTTAGAGTCATTCTTTTCTTCCTGGTACTAAGAGGGAGACACCCTTATAAATCGAGATTTCCCTTATAAGTGTACATTTCCCTTACAAAAGAGTACCTCCTACTGATTTTACAGTTTCTCTTCTATCTGTAGTTTCTCAAAAATAATCAGCTTAAAATACTCCTTATGACATAGAGACATATTTTGGAGTAGCCCATTCTGTTACCCATCAGTAGTTATTTCCCTGCTTTTGGTCTTTCCATAGCTGACACTGAGTGAAGAAATGAATACTAATATTGTGACTTTCCAAAGAATTGGAATGAAATATTTCCTGTCACTCCCTGAACGCTGAACATAAGATAAAGGAAAACACTCTCTTACCACTCGTACCAGCCTTTTGTTGAGAGACAAAATGGTCCTGGTGTAGAGAACTTGGGTTCTACAGATTGATGCAATAGTAACACCCTGATAACGCAAAGGAACATCAGTAGCCTTCCAGCAATGTAAGTTAGTCTTACTCTGGAGAGGCAAAGTGGTTAAGATTTAATAAAAGTGTTAAATTAACAGAACAAGGAGATGATTAGATGGAGGTGGCTGTTATGTCTTGACAGCCCATGTAGTAAGCAAACCAAAATCTAAGCCTGTAAATGCCTCATGGTCACAGTACTGAAGCCTATACACAACGAATAAACAGCCCACTATACTTTAAGCTATATCCAATCAATAATTTTCTTGCTTTGCTTTTGCTTTTTCTTTATAAAAGTCTCTCCCCAAGTTGTTGGCACACTCCTAACCAGTTCTGTTTTGATGCTGCCAGATTCAAATAGATTTTTGCTCCAAAAACCTCTTAAAATTTTTAATATGTCTTAGTTTACCTTTTAACATAAGTCACACCATATTCTTGCCTGAACCAAATTTGGTACCAAACTCTCAAGTCTCACTGTTACTCTGAACTACAAATAACTCTGTTTCTAGGCTGGATTTGTTATATAGCAATTGGATGACCTAGGGTAAGCCGTGATCTTATGTGATATTCTGCCTCAACTTTAGTGTTATTGATGCAGTAGTAACACCCTGAACATACTGAATGTGCATTGTCCAACACAATAATCCCTTCAAAGAGTAAACGTGATATACCAGCTGTTTGGCTCAATGTTTCTAATAAATGTACTTCATTTTCACGGCTTAATCATGCATATAAAGATGCAAAAAAATCTTCCCTGTGAAGATTATTGATATGGAACAAGCAGTGACTATAAATAGCTGTTGAATAAATGAGAGAGAATGTTACCAAACTCAGGTTCAGCTGCTTGCTGCTCAAAAGCCAGTAATTTAAGAGACAAGTGTCAGTAGAAAGGAAGGGTGCTCTAAGCAGAAAAGCTGGCAGTCTGGGGAGAAGGTGGACTCATGCCTTGAGACCAGCTCCCAAGATTCCACTCAGCCATGACAGTTTTTAAAAGAAAAAAAGGAGGAAGAATCTCAGTGAATCATCAAGGCAGGAGGTTGGGTTCTGCATCCTTCTCCATTTCCTGCAGACCGGCTGACTGTCTTTCAGATGTTATCTTGCCCTTGTGATCTGCCTGCAGGATTGCTAAGGGGGCTGTTGGGGATAGAGAGCTGGCATTCTTTAACTACTTAATTCTTCATTCTTTTTTTATCTAGGAAAAGAATCAACAGGTTAGATAAGGCATGGTGTGCATTCAGGAGAGACTTAAGTCAGAAGTTAGGTTAAATTGCCTAGTGATCTCATTCCTATAATTAAGTTCTTCTCAGGTTAGAGGGAAACAGAAATGGGCAAACAGGAAACAGGCAAAAGAGCTGCTTTCGGGAGCTATGTTTGTTTAGATATAGATATATACTGTTTACTGAAGATACAGCCAAAATTGAATCATATAATTTACCTTGATGAAATTGTCAAAGTTAGAGTTAGTTATGCCATATTATTATTAGCATTCCTTACACTCCTTTTATATATTGGTGTTATCTACCTAATTATTTGGTGAGCTATCTGAGGTCTGGACTTTTTTGCTTCTTAAACCTCAAAAATTTTAGCACATACAATTATGCTACTAAAAAGAGTTTGATCAAGTTGACCCCTTGATGTGACCTAACATGCATTTTCTCATTTTTTTTGAAGTTTTTCTTGTATTTGGTTGTGCCATGGAAATTGCCTAAGTCTCAAATCACATGAGGATTTTTATGTGAAATTTAGCCATATGGAACACTAAAAAGAAAATTAGTCCTCCTGCCCTTACAGAATGAGCTCATATTTAACTTCTGTGCTGTAGATAGAAATTCAGTTTTATGAACCAGTTAAAGGAGAAGTGCATGGTGTGCTTTCTGCAGCACTTAGATATTGGTATATGAATTTTTTCTTTTCCCAAGGCTAAGCAGGGGAAGCCACAGCAATACGACTTTTTAAATGTGAGTGAAACTCTCATCTGAAAACTTTCCACTACATAACTTCACTCAGTTGACCTGATGACGCAAATAGACACAGGCTGTAGGTTAAAATAGGGACAGAGGACTGAAAACTCTTACAAGAACACTAAAGTTGAGGCAGAATATCACATAAGCAGCCTTGTATTTCAGAATTCTCCTTATGTAACCTTCACACTGGTTAGTGCTGCAATGCCTCCATGATGATCAGACCCTAGAGCTCTGGGCACAAGAGGGAACCAAAAATCTTCCCAGTCAACACTCTTGTGTAAAGTTCACGTAGTTAGGACAGGCAAAGCTTGCCGAGAATGTGCATTGTCCAACACCATAATCCCTTCAAAGAGTAAACGTGATATATCAGCTCTTTGGCTCAGTGCTTCTAATAAATGTACTTTATTTTCATGGCTTAATATAAAAAGTTACACAAATATGCTACTCTATACATAATTTTTCTCTTCTTTCTTTGTATGTCAAAAAGACATAAAATCAATAAGTATCTACTATATTCCTTGCACTATGCTAAATGTTAAAGCAAAATTGATTAATATATATATAAGTGTAAATTATATATATTTATATATTATAAATAACTGTGCCAGTTGATTAATTAGTGTATTAGGCAGTAACATGCATTGCATTGGGCATTGCACTATACCAGGCACTGAGGGAGGTATTTAGAATATAGCTGTAAACAATGCAGATATAGGTGAGCAGCCCATAGTCTAGTGGAGAGCAGACAAAGACATAATTGCAGTGCAGTTATGATGAATGACTAATGGACATATAAGTATTAACCAGTCCCATAAACTTTGAAGAGTAGGGTAGAAGAACATTGTATGTTTGGGGAGCAGAAAGTTTCCCATGTGCCTCAGAGTCTGAAATCCTCTAATTTTCATTATCCTTCCCTTCATAAGTTATTATGTATTACATAAATAATTATTTTTATTTTTTATTATATTTCTTAGGTTTGGGGGAAGTTTCCTCTTTTTAAGCCCTTCTTCCCTGTGTAATTTTCACAAAAAATAGAACTGTTTAGAGCAGGTTTTTCTGTGAAGAAAATAAATTATCTGACTCTGATACCTCACTTCTTCTGGGAATTATATTTTCTGTTCTTCTAGTGACAATTCTGGACTCCACTCTGATGCTCATTTTCTTACAAGACACCCTGAAACTGTTGATTCAAAGCTTGACAAATAGCCCAATTTATGCCCAGCAGAGTCCTTCTCTAAGTCTTTTTAGAAGGAACAGAGACAATCAATGGCTCTCTAATGATGCAGACCACGGGGATAAAGATCTGAATTTTGGGAGCAATGGAAACCTTGCTCGTTGGTGAGATAGGTCTATAAAGTAAGAAAGTAGACACAACATGCAAAAAGAAGGCTGTGCAACCAGATCTGGGAAAAATTAATGCCTGAGCCAACTTATTCCTAGGGCCAAGGTACATTATTTTCCCTTTTCAAGGTTTGATTGTTAAAACTCTCCTTGAACTTTATGAAACAATAAAGCTGCTTGAACAGCAAGCTAATTCACGTTGTACTCCTTTCACTTGTAACCAAAAAATTCTAGAGTATATAACCAGTACTTTTTATTTTCTCCTTTCTTATTTATAACACAATCCTCAGTATAAAACCCTAATAGACACTCTAAATTTATTGTGTATGCTGTTGATATTGATAGTATCATGTTATGACAAGGATTGTATGATTCCCATACTTCGCTCAAATTATTCTTGGAAAAAAATCTTTAAGACTATTTATACATTATCATTTTTTCTCCTTGCATTTTACACATATAAGTTATTCTATGTCTTTATTGTTAAGACAGATCAGTTTCCTTCTCCATCATCATTCTAGATGGGACTTCTAGTTAATTATCAAGGAATGAGGAATTGGTACACAAGTATACACTTCTACGTTCTTTCTCTACCTGTTTATATCCTCCTCCTTACAAGAAGAGAACTAGATAATTAATTGATTAGAATCATACACTCCTTGGGACATTTAACAACCCAGGGTGTAAGTTCGTTGCTCTAAAAAGGTAATGCATGTCAGTTGGATTTCACTTGACTCAGTTTGAACATGTTGCTGTTCTGATAGCAGCCCATATTATAGTAACGCCCAAGTGGAAAGTAGGGTGATATTAAGAAATAAGTTCTCTGTAAGGCTTGGAGACTAAATTATCTAGAGTAGGCTTGTTTCTTTTGGATTCCACCCTTTCTTGGATTTCTTCGAAAATGATATTAAACAATAACTTACCATTTTCCTACGTCAAATCTCAGACTCTATAATACTTACTTTTTCTATGTATTTGCCTATTGTAGGTGTTTAATATAAGTGGAATCATACAAGATTTGTCTTTTTGTGTCAGGCTTATTTCAGTTAGCATAATGTTTTCAAGGTTCATCAGGTTGAAGGATGTATTAGACTTTCTTTCCTTTTTAAGGGTAAATAATATTCCACTATGTGTGTATACCATACTTTGGTTATTCAGTCTTTTGATGGACTTTTGGTTTGTTTCCAACATTTGGCTATTATGAGTAATGTTGATGTGAACATTGATGTACAGTTATCTATTACAGTCCTGCTTTCAATTCTTTGGTGTATATACTCAGAAGTGGAAATAATGGTTCATACGGTGATTCTATGTTTAACTTTTTGAGAAACTGCCAAACTGTTTTCCACAATGGTTGCACACATTTTCCATTCTTGACAGCAGTGCTTTAGGCTTCTAATTCTTCCACATCCTCATCAATATTTGTTATTTTCTTTTTGTTTTGTTTTGTCTTGGTTAATAAGAACCATTCTAGTAGGTGTGAAGTAATATCTCATTGTGGTTTTGACTTACATTTTCTTAATGACTCGTGAGGTTGAACACTTTTTTATGTGCTTATTGGCCATTTGTTTTTGTTTTTGGGAAAACTGTTTATTCAAGTTCTTTATTCATTTTTAAAAATTGTGTTGTTTTGCTGCTGTTTTGTTGAGTGGTAAGAGTTCTTTAAAAATCTTTTATCAGATATATGATTTTTAAATATTTGCTACCATTCCATGAGTTGTCTTTTTATTTACCTGATAGTGTCCTGTGATGTGCAAACATTTTTAATTTTGATGAAATCAAAATTGTCAATTTTTCTTTTGTTGTTTATGCTTCTAGGGTCATATTCAATAAATCACATCCAAAGTCAGTGTAAGTAACATTCTCCTATAACTTCTAAGAGTTTTTAACATTTTAGCTCTTAAAGTTTATGTCTTTTTTGAATTGAATATTATAGCTTGATAGTAAGGTTTGAAGTCAGGAAGTGTGAGTCTTCCACATTTGTTCTCTTTTTTCAAGATTGATTTGGCTACTTGGGGTCCCTTGAGATTCCATATGAATTTTAGAGTGGATTTTTCTATATCTGAAAAAATATCATTGGATTTTGCATTAAACCTATTGATTTCTTTGGATAATATTGTCATCTTAACAGTATCAAGCCTACGAATCCACGAACATGGGATGATTTTCCATTTATTTGTCTTCTTTAATTTCTTTCAGCAATGTTTTATAGTTTTCAGTGTAGAGGTCTGTCACCTCCTTGATTAAATTAATTCCTAAGTAGTTTCTTCTTTCTGATGCTATTATAAGTGGAATTTTTCCTTAAGTTTTCTTTTCAGATTTTTTAATGTTAATGTGCTACTAATGTTTATGTGTTGATTTTATATCCTGAAATTTTGCTGAATTAGTTATATCAAATCATTCTTTTGTGTGTGGGATATTTAGGGCATATATATATATGTATATAATCTGTGAACAGAGATAATTTTATTTCTTCCTTTCCCATTTGTATACCTTTTATTTCTTTTTCTTGCCTAATTTTTCTCTCTAGAATTTCCAGTACCATGTTGAATAGAAATGGTGAAAGCTGGAATCCTTGCTTTTTGATCTTATGGGAAAACATATCAATTTTTTTAACATTGAGTATGATTATTTTTAGCATTGAGTATATGGGTTTTCCATATAGAGCCTTTATTATGGTAGGAAAGTTTACTTTATCCCTAATTTATTCAGTTTTTTTTATCAAGAAAGAGTGTTGAATTTTTGTCAAAAGGTTTTTTTTTAATTCATCAGTTGAGATGACCATGACTTTTTTCTTTTATTCTATTAATGTGGTATTTTACATTTATTGGGTTCACATGTTGACCCATCCTTACATTTAAGGAATAAATCCAACTTGGTCTTGTTGTATTCTCCTTTTAACATGATAAATTTGGTTTGCTAGTATTTAGCTGAGGATTTTTGTAAGGAAACTTGGTTAGTAATTTTCTTCTTTTTGGCCGTGTGTTTGGCTTGGCATTAGTCTAATGCTGGTATTATAGAACAAGTTAGGAAGTTTTCCTTCCTTTTCAATTTTTTGTAAGAATATGATGAAGAGTGGTGTTAATTCTTCTTTAAATGTTTGGTAGAATTTACCAGTGAAGCCATATGCTTCTGAGGTTTTCTTATTTGGGAGGTTTTTGAATATTGGTTAAGTCTTATTACTAGTTATAAGTCTATTCCAGTTTTCTATTTCTTCAAGATTCAGTTTTTGAATATTGTGTTTTTCTAGGAAGTTTTTCATTTTATCTAGGCAATCCAATTTGCTGGTGTATAAATATTCTCTTCAATAACTATTATTATACTCCTTTACATTTTGGTAGTAAAGTCCCTATTTTTACTTCTGATTTTAGTAATTTCAGTCTTCTTTCTTTTTTCTCTGTCAGTCTAACCAAATGTTTGGTAATTCTATTGATCTTCTCAAAGAACCAGATCTGGCACCCTGGTTTCTCTAATGATTTTGTATTACCTGTTTTATTTATCTCTGCTCTAATCTTTATTATTTCCTTCTTTAAGGTTTAAAGTTAGGTTATTGATTTGAGAAATGTCTTTTTTAATGTAAGCATTTACAGCTGTACATCTCCCTCTTAGTTTTGGTTTCACTGCCTTCCATAAGTTTAGTAGGTTGTGTTTCTTTCTTTTTCTTTTTTTCTTAAGGTACATTTTCTAATTTTCCTTGTGGTGTCTCCTTAGACACATTGGTTGCTTAAGAATATGCTGTTTACTTTCCACGTGTTTGTAAATTTAAAAATTTTTCTTCTTTCATTGATTTCCAGCTTCATGTCATTGTGATCAGAAAATATACTTTGTATGATTTCATTTTTTAAATGTATTAAGTCAGGTTTTGTTATCTAAAATATTTTCTATCCTGGAGAATATTCCATGTGCACTTGAGAAAAATGTGTATTCTGTGTTCTTGGGTGGATTTTTCTGTATGTCAGTTAGGTTTAATTGGCTTATGGTGTTGCTCAAGTCCTGTATTTCCCTGTTGATTTTCTTTCTCATTATTCTATCCTTTATTAAAAGTATTGAAGTTTCCAAGCATTAATTGTAAAATTTTTTTTCTCTCGCAGATTCTGTCAGTGTTTGTTTCACATATTTTTGCTCTCTGATGTTGGTGCACATAGGTCCATATTTGTTAGGTCTTCTTAATGAATCAACTTTTTTAACAATATAAAATGTTCTTTTTCATCTCTTGTATTTGTTTTTAACTTAAAGTCTATTTTGTCTGATATTTGTATAGTCACCCCAACTCTCTTTGGTTACTATTTTTATGAAACATCTGTTTCCATCCTTTCAGCTTCAACCTGTGTATATCCATAGATTTAAAGTGGGTGAGTTTTGTTGTAGATAGGCAGCAACATACAGTTGGGTTCTATTTTCTTTTATAAACATTCTTGGAATGAATGCTTTTTAATTGGATATTTTAATTCATTTATCTTATATAAAGTCATTACTTATAAGGAAGGACTCTTGCCATTTTGCTGTTTGTTTTCTGTATGTTTTATCTCTTTATTATTCCTCATCTCCTACATCATTGCCTTCTTTTGTGTTTAGTTGATTTTCAGTACTGACATGATTTGATTCCCTTCTCGTTTACTTTGGTGTTTATTCTGCTGATTTGTGGGTGTGATCATCATTGGGATTACCTCCAATGTTGTAAAGTTATAACAGTATCTTAAATTGATATCACTTGAACTTCAGTTGCACTGACTGTTCTCCTTTATAGCTCTTCCCTTCCCCTTTATGTTACTAATGTCACAAATTACATGTACATATTGTATACTTATTAACATTAATATGTAAATATTTTGTGCTTTTTTTTTGTTGTTGTATTTGTATATAGTTTAGTTGATTTCCTTTAGTTCTTTCTCTGTGTTTCCCTTTAGTTCTTTGAGAATATTTACAACAGTTTCTTTTTTAAGTCCTTGTCTAGTAAGGTCATAATACTTGGTCTTACTTTGCCTTGGTTCCTCTATCTCATAAAAGAGGGGTAAAAGTAGAATATTTGTCATTGGGTTATTAGGGAATAAAATGGGGTAATAAATGAAAAACATTTAAACAGTTCTCAGAAAAGATGAGCTATTTTAGCATGTAAAATATGCAATGCAAATTAAATTTTCAAATGCTGAGAAAAGTTTCTGGAAGAAAATGCAAGTGGCCCAAAGATGCTAGGCAATTCAATACCTTTGGTAATGTAATTATCAATACTATGTTGTTTTTAACGAGAAGAGAAAAGACACAAAATCACATATTCCCAGCTTGCTGGGTCTATGCAGCCCCATAGTGGTCTTGGGCTAAGATGATTGGAAATAATGGAGAAAAATTATACACGTACAGAAACGTTTATTCACACATGGAGTAACTAAAATAAAAATATTAGAAATGTAGAGACTTTGTACTACTGTATAATCCTAAGGGTTTATACAAAAAAAAATGTGTTTATACTAATAATATATTTTGTTACTAATGTATTTTGTTGTTATTTATCTTCCCTAGGAATCTCTGTTTCCTTCTGTATTAGCCTTTCCATTTGTTTATCTCTATCTTTTTCTCTCATGTTGCATGCTTCATCAAATGTCTGATGATTCTCAGTTTTCTATTGATATTCAAGACTCCGATGATTGAAACGCTGACTGGGAGTTCTATTTTCTTGTCAATTGATAGGACTCTTTTTAGGATGACCTCAAAGGAGCCAGAGAGTAAGCGTCCCCCTGCCCCATTCAGGATGGGAGGAAATAGCTGATGCTGACAATCACTAGTTGTCTCAGTTCATTCCAGATATTATAAAGTTTTAATGAATAAACCTTTGTTGTATTTGCCAAGGGGCTAACATCTGGGTAGTAGGCATTGTGGCTGGAGGTGGCTAAAGGACATGATGAGGTCTATGGTTTCATATAAAAGCACTAAATCAATCTCTATATTTATTTGGCCATATCTTCTATACATTTCATCCCTCTTTCTAGGCTTCCCAGAATCCAGAGTCTCCTGGGAGTTCTACAGAGCAGTCAGGTTTATGAAGGCTATCTCTTCCTCTCTTTGGTGTCATTGTCAAGCTTCTTACTTTTTTTCCTTTTTTTTGGTCTTTCATACATTTATTGGTTTTCCTTTTTGTAGGGGGAAATTCCTGTTTCCATTTAAGTTTTTTATGTTACATTTGTTTTAACAGTTTTATTGTGGTATAACTGATATACAGAGAACTGTATATACTCAACATGTACCATTTGATGAGTTCGGACATATGCAAATACCCATGATACCACAACCACAATCATGGAAGTAGGTATATCAAACACCGCCCAAAGTTTCCTTGTTTCACTTTTGTGTTTGTGTTTGTATTTCATGGTAAGAACATTTAATATAAGATCTACCCTATTTATACATTTTGAATTGCACAATGCTATCTTGTTATCTGTAGGCGCTATGTTACGCTGGAGATCTCTGGAATTTATTCATCTTGAACACCTGAAACTTTATACCCACTGAAAAACAACTCCCCATTCCCCCACCCCTCAGACACTGACAACCACTATTGTAGTCTCAGTGTTAAGACAAGTGAATGGATAATGAAAATGTAGTTTATACAGACAATGGAATATCAAGCCTTAAAAAAGAAGAAATAACTGCCATTTGTCACTACATAGATGAACCTGGAGGACATGATGCTAACTGGAATAAGCCAATCCCAGGAGGGGGAAAAAAAAAATAACACGTGTGACTCCACATATGTGAAGTATCTCAAATAATCAGACTCATAAAAGCAAAAAATACAGTAGTGTTTGTTTTTAATCAAATACTCTATTTCACTATAAGAAATCAATGGTGTGAGGAGAAAAGGATGTAAGCGTCTGTTATTTTTTTCGCCATCTTGAAAGAAAAGGCCACTGGTGATTTTGGTTAGCAATATGTAAACTAAGTTTGGGATTGCTTTTTAAATATTTTGATCATATTTTAAAGACTGTAAGGGAGATAACTGTATGTTATTTCAGATATGTCCTTTCTGGGACAACATCTCTTTTTTTCCCCTAGTTTACTGAGATAAAATTGACATATGTCATTGTGTAGGTTTAAGGTATACAACCTAGTGATTGGATATATGTATTTTTGTGAAATGATTCCCACAAAAATGTTAGTTAATACATCCATCACGTGACATAGGTACAATTTTGTGTGTGGTGAGAACTTTTAAGGTCTACTGTCTTAGCCACTTTCAAATACACAATACTGTGTTGTTAACTGCACTCACCGTGCTATGCACTACATCTCCAGAACTGTGGCTCTTATAACTGGAAGTATGTACCCTTTGACCAACCACACACTTTTCTCCTACAGCCCAGCCCCCCTCCTCTGGTAAGCAGCAATCTGCTCTCTGTTTCTATGAATGTGACATTTTTAGAATTCACACTTGTCACACAGTACTTGTCTTTCTCTGACTTATTTCACTTAGCATAATGCCCTCAAGTTTCATTCATGCAACTTCGAATGACAGTATTTCCTTCTTTTTATGGCTGAACTATATTCACAATTTCACAAGGAGTGAGTTAAGAATTGGGCTTTATTGAGAAAGGGGAAAACTCAGAAAGCCAGGTTGGCAAAACAGAAGGTCACATGATCTTCATGCTTTATTAAAATAAATTTGGCTACCCTCCTCTGTATTAAGACACTAGCTATATAATCTGTTACCTGAGACTAAATATCTCATAGCCCATGGAATTTTGAAGTATTCCCTCGATACTGAATGCAGCTAGTCTTGGGTGAAGTCCTTGACTCTGAAAAGGGGTAATCTAATTTCTTCTGCTTCGTTGTCCATAAAACCCAGAGTAAGGACTTGAGTCTCTTCTGCTTATTGCACCACCTATGAAGTGGATAACATAAGATATCCATTTGTAAAGCCAATATGTTTGCTTATTTCTATTACTGCATGATGTTCTTTTCTCGGAGCAAGGACTTGAGCATGATTTTTGTCCAGTAAGTTCATTTTTAAACTTGTGTCAGGCTTCCCTGGTGGCACAGTGGTTAAGAATCTGCCTGCCAATTCAGGGGACACGGGTTCGAGCCCTGGTCTGGGAAGATCCCACATGTCACGGAGCAGCTAAGCCCGTGAGCCACACTACTGAGCCTGCCCTCTAGAGCCCGCAAGCCACAACTACTGAGCCCTCATGCCACAACTCCTGAAGCCCACATGCCACAACTCCTGAAGCCCGCACACCTAGACCCCGTGCTCCGCAACAAGAGAAGCCCCCATAAGGAGAGGCCTGTGCACCACAACTAGAGAAAGCCCATGCACAGCAGTGAAGACCCAATGCAGCCAAAAATAAATAAGCAAATAAATAAGAACAGTGTCTGACAAATTATAAATACTACATGAAAAATAAATAAATTTGTATAAACTCCTGGAAATTGGAAACCTAACTTAAAAAACAAAAATACAATGTTTCATCTAGAGAAAATCACTTTATGCTATTTTCACACCTTTGCAAAGATAGGCCTTCAGAGTAGCCTTGTCCCAATCAAATTTTAAAATTACAGATACAGTAAAATTTCAAAGACATGTACACACATACATACACTTACCTTTTGATGGATTTAGTTATGTAAGTATAGATATAATATTTTACAGAACTTTTCTTTGCAAGTGATGATTCTATGTTAAATCCTACATTCTGTTAATCTGATCATTACTCTAACTGAAAAATAATTGGATTCTTCTACTAGGAAAAGTTGTAGGTAATAGAGATTGGTTTCTTCCTACCTTCATCATTGTACATGCCTCTCATCTATCAACCATCCATTCCAGAGGAACTGCTCATTCACTGCTCTCTGAATATATGTTGAGCATTCTGCCTTTATTCCATGCCATTCCCTTACCTACAACCCCTCTCTCACCTTGAGACTTGACTAAGCTTCACCTTCTCTTTTCATTATAGCTCATATTCCGTGTCATCCATAGACCCTTCCCTGGGTTTACAGGCATCACTTCTCCTTTGAATACCATTGATTCACTCATATTTCATTCATGAAGTATTGTGTTTCTTTAATCATACTATAATGCAATTGATGTACCTGACTCACAGTTGGATTACAGTATGACTTAAAAACACAATACTTCATGAATGTTAATAAAACTGCAATGCAGGATTTGTTAAACAAGAAACAAAAATTTTGTATATATATGTACGTATACATACATATACATATAAAATACATGTAAGTATATATTTGAATATTGTGTGTACGTATATATGTGTGTGTGTATATATTTTTTAAATTAATGTCAAGTTTAATCTGAAAAATATACAAGTTGAATTTGTGGAGCATGTTTGCCTGGGTGCTACACACTAAACACAGGTTTTTCTGAAGTGATACATGCATATGCGCACACACAGATACACACATATGCACAATATACATATAAATATACATATATACAGGCACACCAATATATAACTACCTACATACATATATTTGCATGTATACATATATATATATGTATTTACAGCATGGTCTTTAAAATCTATCACGTTTGCTTTTATTGTCCATTATGAGTAGTGTGTGTGTATACATACATATTAACATACGTGTGCATGTATATGTGTATACATTGAATGTGAATATATATATACTATACATAATGGACAATAAAAGCATACTTGATACCTCTTCAAGGCCATGTTGTAAATGTTGCTTCTCCGTGAAGCATCATTGTCCATATAGAAATCCTTGTTACCAGGGAAAGAGGATGAGAAGGAGGTTCTATCTATCTAGGTTACCATCTGGTCATGGTATCTCTAGGTCGACTTGGCTGAGAATTCCTGGGAACCTAAGCAAGACTTGCTATATTTAATAATGAATTCACTTGATCAAAATACATCACGTAAAGCCCCTTAGAGAGAGACAAAAATGCAGTTAGATGAGTGGGGGAATTTTATTGACTTCTGCAACAGGAGACAGCTAAAGCCATAACTAACCAATTTACCATAGATTAACTTAATGCCATCTTCAGAGGCCTTCTTTATTGACTCTTAATCTGATGGCTCTTAAGAGCAAATGTTAGGAGTGTGATGAAATGCAGTTTGTAGGCTCTTTTTCTCAGGCTTGATATAAGAGCAATCTCCCAAAATGTGAGAGGTGGACAACTTAACATTGACTCTAACCCATAATTCTTCTACAATAAGGGATCCTGATTGACCCCTTTCAACTCAAGTATATTTCATAAATATACAATCTAATTCAGAACTCAAATGCAATGCAGGAGGTAGAAGATATTTGGGAATGGATTATGAAATTGTGGTCCAAAAGGTTTAAAGCAGCATAAGAGAAGATACAGGTTAGAATGTGAGTTGATGTTAATTGACAGATGGGATCAATATCTTCAAGTCATAAGATTTCACATCTACCAGACCTCTTATTTGTACATGGGGAGCATAAATGTTAATTTTCATTATCAGTTTTTGCTCTTAATTTCTTTGTAGCTTGAAATATGAAAGGACTGGCACATTTTTAGGGGAAAATTGTTTCTCAACATCATTTATTACCACAAGCTTTCATAAGGCATTTTTATGTACTTGATTAATTTGTTAATGTGGGTTGAATTAGTTTATGACTTCGTGTTGACATTTCCTAAATTGGCCCCACTAGCTAAGTAATAAGATTTGGCAAAAGATCAAAGCTGTTTGCTTTACTCCTTCTGACTTAATGTGCCACTTAAAAGTGACAAAAGGATCACAATGATTTTCACATAAGATGGGGTACTAAACATACTTAGCTTATAGTTACTTTGTCAATAATTGGTGCTTAGTAGTATTACTCTAAGAAATTTGGGATTCACCAATTTGAATGAAATCATGGGAAATAAACTCAAAAGCCACCCTTTTATTTTGCATAGTCTAGTTTGTGTTTGTTAGTCTTCCTCCTCCTCCCAGTCTTCCTTTACTCTCATTGTTCTCTTCTTTTTTTACTCCTATTCATCTTCTGTTTTGTTTTGTGCTTTATACTAATTTGAGCAAAATGGGAAACTAGGAAACTCCACGTTCTTGAACCCTTGCAGAAACATCAAAAAACAACCAGAAGCTGTCTGAAACAACTTCGTGGAAACTCTTGAAAACAGCAAAGGATTACGGCAACCAAGCAAAAGCCCAGTGAAGTAAAAAAAAAAATCTTTAAAAATGACAGAAAACATTTGTGAAATTTTTATTTACTTCTGCCTCATCACTTCCTGGCAGAGTAGCAGTCTTGGTTTTGAGCAGTAGCAACCTGGTTCCTAGCTTCCTCCTTGAAATAGGAGGGAAAACAATTGATCTTATTTGCAAAATACTGTGTATGTATGTTCTAATACTGTGTATGTCTGGGTGGCTTCTTGCAGTACTGAATGACTTGTCTTTCTTTTGCATAACTTGAAACACAAGCTGGAAAAGCACTGGACTCTGGTTATAAAAGCTCCAAGGGAAATGCAAATCTACAGATACCTGGGAAAGAAAGGATAGGCAGAGATATACAACATACTATATGAGACCTGAAGGAGAAGCTGGGGTGAGACTCCTTGGGAAATTAGGACATTCAAAAGAAACAATGTGTGGTGGTGGGGTGCCTGTAAAGCCACATGCATGCCCAAATAAGACATATGCTGTAAAACGTGCTGAGAACACCGAAAAACTTTCAACTCAGACTGCTCCATAAGCTCAGAGCAAGCTTATCTAATCAGTAAAGGACTTCCCCAGCACAGAGCCAATCTGCAAAGACTGGGAGAGGTGAATGATTTCAATATTTGTTGGTTTGTCTCTCTGCTTCAGCTCCTAGAATTCAAGGAAATCTCTGTCAAATCATTAGTTGGACATGAGCTAAAGGACCAGAAACTTCCGTGAACACATCCAGTAAGAAATAGTCTTTTTAAAGATAGTTTGGAAAAGTCTTAGCTAAATAGCTTAAACAATAAATAAAAAACAGCAACACTGGAGAAGGGGAGAATCTCATTTCCAGATATATCACATTAAAATAATCAAATGGCCAGTTTTCAAAAAAAAAAATCACAAGGAGTACAAATGAACAGGAATGCATGGCTGATTCGAAGGAAAGATTTAAATTGACAGAAACTGTCAATCCTAGGTGTACCGGTGCCAGAGAGTCTAGTATCAACAAATTTGACACCGGGCTTCTAATGCAGGATCCCTCGCCTGTGAAGGGGTAGACTCTGAATCTTCAGTTGGTCTGCATTGATTTCTTTTACCAGAATCCCTACGTAACAAAGTATTAGATATATATACAGTTTCCAGGTTTTTAATGCTTATTATTTCTTCTCAGTATACCTGCTCCAGTGTTAATGTTAGTTTTTTTTTTCTATGAATATGTTTCTCCAGGGATCCTTTTATGAGTTATGCAGGTTTGCTCTGTAAAGGCAATAGAGCAGAATGTTGTGATAACAGTCTCCAGATCATATTAGCTTAGTTCAAACTCTGCTTTCACCACTTACAAACTGTTTCATCATGGGGAAAATCACTTAGCTTTCTTTGTAAATCAGTTAAGTCAGCTGAAAAATGTGATTTCAAAGTTTAGTCAGCTCCTGGACTTAGTGGGTAATTAAATTATATAGTTCCTGTGAACTAATGAGAATCATGTTGGGCATGTGATAAGCATTCAGTAAATATTAACTATTATTCTTACTATTAATATCATTATTATTGTATTCCTGAGTTCTGCTCTGGAACTTTGGCAAAAGCATTATAAACAGACACTTCGGGTTTCAAAGACTGAGCGCTGGTGATGGGCTAGTTTGAATATATCCTATAGGCAATGTGATTAGAACTAATAGAGAATCAGTGAAAAATTTGCTTTGGGGACATAACACACATAAATGAATCTCTACATTGTTCTGTTCCAAGTGACCAGGATAAGTTGGCTTTCCTCATCTCCTCTGGGTGCTGAGTATCCCTACCAGGATTCCTGGTCCATATGACACACCAAGAACGATGCTACTTTACTGTAGCATATAATCAGCCAAGAAATTTTCACTTAATGTCAACCTGACATTGAGAGAGTGCATCATGTAAGGACTGCATTTCTCTCTTTTTTGTAAATCGATTTTTTAATTTTGAAATCATTACAGACTCACATGTAGTTGTAAGGAATAATCATTAGTTTGTTCTCTATATCTGTGAGACTGTTTCTGTTTTGTTTATATACATATATATACATATATATGTAAATGTGTATATATGGACATATATATATAATGTATGAATATATATGTATACATTTGTTTTATTTTTTTAGATTCCACATAAAAGTGATATGTGTCTGACTTATTTCACTAAGCATAATAGTCTCTAGATCCATCCATGTTGTTGCAAATGATCAAATTTCATTCATTTTATGGCCAAATAATAGTCCATTGTATATTTATACCACATCTTCTTTATCCATTCATCTGGTGGTGGACACTTAGGTTGCTTCTGTGTCTTGGCTATTGTAAATCATGTTGCTGTGAGCATTGGGGTGCATGTATCTCTTTGAATTAGTGTCTTTGTTTTATCCAGTCTATATCCACGTGTGGAATTGCTGGATCATATGGTAGTTCTGTTTGTACTTTTTTGACGAAATTTCATTCTGTTTTTTCCATAGTGGCTGAACCAATTTACATTTCCACCAGTAGTGTACAAAGGGTTCCCTTTTCTCCACATCCTTGACAACGTTCCTTATTTGTGATCTTTTTGATGATAGCCATTCTGACAGGTGTGAGGTGACATCTCATTGTGTTTTCAATTTACATTTCTTTGCTGAATATCTTTTCTTATGCCTGTTGACATTCTGTATGTCTTCTTTGGAAAAATGTCAGGTCAAGTATTCTGCCCAGTTTTTAAATTGAGTTCTTTGTGTTTTGTTTGTTTGTTTATTTCTTTTTTGCTATTGAGTTCTATAAGCTACTTATAAATTTTGAATATTAACTCCTTATTGGTCATATCATTTACAAATGTTCTCCCATTCTGTAGGCTGTCTTTTCACTTGGTCAGTGGTTTTCTTTGCTATGCAAAAGCTTTTAAGTTTAATTAGGTCGCATTTGTTTATTTTTGCTTTTATTTCTTTTGCCTTAGGAAACATATCCAAAAAATATTGCTACAATTTATGTCAAAGGGTGTTCTGCCTGTGTCCTCTTCTAGGAGTTTTATCGTTTCCAGTCTTACATTTAGGTCTTTAATCCATTTTGAGTTTATTTTTGTATATGGTGTGAGAAAATGTTCTAATTTCATTTTTTTTTTTTTACATGTAGCTGCCCAGTTTTCCCAGCACCACTTTTTGAAGAGACTGTCTTTCTCCATTTCATATTTTTCTCTTCTTTGTTGTAGATTAATTGACCATAAGTACATGGATTTATTTTTGGGCTCTCTATTTGTTCTGTTGATCTATGTGTCTTTTTTGTGTGTGTCAGTACCATACTGTTACAAAGCTATACTACTGTAGCTTTGTATTATACTCTGAAGTCAGGGAGCATAATATTTCCAACTTTGTTTCCCTCAACATTGCTTTAGCAATTTGGGGTCTTTTATGGTTCCATATAAATTTTAGCATTATTTGTTATAGTTCTGTGAAAAGTGTCATGGAGGTTTTGATAGGGATTGCATTAAATCTGTAGATTGTTTTGGGTATGGCCATTAATTCTTCCAATCCAAGAGCATGGGGCATCTTTCCATTTCTTTGTATCATCTTCAGTTTTCTTCATCCTGTTTTATAGCCAAGGGGTCATCTTCCCTGTGTTGAACCCCAGGACTGGGATGCCCAATATGTTGCTTGAAACACTCACTCCCCAATTAGGATCTTCATCCACATAATCTCTTTTCCCTCTGATTCCCTCCACGGGGCACAGGTCCTGACCTGTCACATCTCTTCCTACACGACTCTGTGTGGATCATTCTTACAGCCTTGGTTGTACAGGAGTCTCTCTGCCAGTTTCCAGTTACTTTTCAGTGAGAGTTGTTCCTCATGTAGATGTATTTTTGATATGTTCATGGGGGGAGGTGAGTTGCATGTCCTCCAACTCTGTCATTGGATCTCCTCCCCTCAATTTGATTAATTTCTGATTCAATTTTTATTATTTATTTTCCCCCTGCTTGCTTTATGTTTATGTTGTTCTTCAGTATTCAGTTTTCTAAAGTGGAAGTTCAGATGAATGAGTTCAGATCTTTTTTATTTTCTAATTGAAACATTCAATACTACAAATTTCTCTCTAAGCAGTTTTTCACTGCATCTCACGTTTTGCTGAGTTGTATTTTCATTGTCATTAGTTAAAATATTTTAAAATTTTCTTTGACACTTTTTCTTGGACCCATGTGTTATTTATTTAGAAGTGTTTAATCTCTAAATATTTTGAGATTTCCAGATGTCTTTCTGTTATTGATTTGTAGTTTAGTTCCACTGTGGTCTGAAAGCATACTTTATATCATTTGAATTCTTTTAAGTGTGTTAAAATGTTGTTTAAACCCCAGAATGTGGTCTATTTTTCTGACCATTTTGTGTGAGTTTAAGATGAATGCATATCCTGCTGTTGTTGGATAAAGTATTGTATAAATGTCCATTGCTGATTTATTGGTGCTGTTCAGTACAACTATATGCTTATTTTCTGCTTGCCAAATATGTCAGTTACTCACAGAGATGTGATAAAATTTCCAATTATAAAAGTGAATTTATCTATTTCTCCTTGCAGTCACATCAGGTTTTGCTCACATTTGTATGCTCTGTTGTTTGGTGTTTACATATTAAGGATTATTATGTCTTCCTGGAGAAATGACTCCTTTAGAATTATTTCATGCCTCACTTTATCTTTAATAATTTTCTTTGCTTGAGTTCAGCTTTCTGAAATTAGTATAGCTGCTCCAGCTTTCTTTTGCTTAGCGTTCTGTTGCTATATATTTCTTTTCTTTTTTTTTTTTTTTTTGCGGTACGCGGGCCTCACTGCTGTGGCCTCTCCCGTTGTGGAGCACAGGCTCCGGACGCGCAGGCTCAGTGGCCATGGCTCACGGGCCCAGCCGCTCCGTGGCATGTGGGATCCTCCCGGACCGGGGCACGAACCTGTGTCCCCTGCATTGGCAGGCGGACTCTCAACCGTGCGCCACCAGGGAAGCCCTTGCTATATATTTCTTTATCCCTCAACTTTAATCTGTCTGTGTCTTTATATTTAGAGTGGGGTTTTTTTGGTTTCTTTTTTACATATGGCATATAGCTGAGTAGTGTGTTGCTTTTTTTTCCTTTGTTTTGATTTTACTTATTTTTTAAAAGTTCATTGTGATAGGAGAGACCTTCAAGATGGTGGAAGAGTAAGACACAGAGATCACCTTCGTCCCCACAAATACATCAGAAATACATCTACATGTAGAACAACTCCTACAGAACACCTACTGAATGCTGGCAGAAGACCTCAGACTTACCAAGGGCAAGAAACTCCCCACATACCTGGGTAGAGCAAAGTAAAAAAGAAAACACAGAGACAAAAGAATAGGGATGGGACCTGCACCAGTGGGAGGGAGCTGTGAAGGAGGAAAAGTTTCCACACAGTAGGAAGCCCCTTCACTGGTGGAGACTGCGGGTGGCGGAGAGGGGGGGAGCTTTGGAGTCACAGAGGAGAGCACAGCAACAGAGGTGAGGAGGGTGAAGAGGAGAGATTCCTGCCCAGAGGATCAGTGCCGACCGGCACTCACCAGCCCGAGAGGCTTGTCTGCTCACCCGCCGTGATGGGTGGGGGCTGGGAGCTGAGGCTCCAGCTTTGGTCGGATCCCAGTGAGAGGACTGGGGTTGGCTGCGTGAACACAGCCTGAAGGGGGCTAGTGCACCACAGCTATATGGGAGGGAGTCCAGGAAAAAGTCTAGAACTGCCTAAGAGGCAAGAGACCATTGTTTCGGGGTGCGTGAGGAGAGGGGATTCAGAGCACTGCCTAAATGAGCTCCAGAGATGGGAGTGAGCCACAGCTATCAGCGCAGATCAGGGAGACAGGCATGAAACACTAAGGCTGCTGTTGCAGCCATCAAGAATCTTGCGTGCAAGCACAGGTCACTATTCACACCTCCCCTCTGGGGAGCCTGGGCAGCCTGCCACTTCCAGGGTCGCATGATGCAGGGACAACTTCCCAGGGAGAACACATGGCGTGCCTCAGGCTGGACACCCTATGCCAAACAACTAGTGAGACAGGAACACAACCCCATGTGTTAGTAGAGGGGCTGCCTAGAATCATAATAAGGTCACAGACACTGTGAAACACACCACTGGCTGCGGTCCTGCCCACCAGAAGGACAAGATCCAGCCTCATCCACCAGATCACAGGCACTAGTCTCTGCCACAGGTAAGCCTACACAACCCACTGAACCAACTTTAGCCACTGGGGGCAGGCACCAAAAACAACGGGGACTAAGAACCTGCAGCCTGCAAAAAAGCAGACCCCAAACACAGTAAGTGAAGCAAAATGAGAAGACAGAGAAACACACAGCAGATGAAGGAGCAGGGTAAAAAACCGCCAGACCAAACAAATGAAGAGGAAATAGGCAGTTTACCAGTAAAAGAATTCAGAGTAATGATAGTAAAGATGATCCAAAATCTTGGAAGTAGAATGGAGAAAATACAAGAAACATTTAACAAGGATCTAGAAGAACTAAAGAGCGAACAATGATGAACAACACAATAAATGAAATTAAAAATTCTCTAGAAGAATCAATAGCAGAATAACTGAGGCAGAAGAATGGATAAGTGACCTGGAAGATAAAATAGTGGAAATAACTACTGCAGAGCAGAATAAAGAATGAAAAGAACTGAGGACAGTCTCAGAGACCTCTGGGACAACATTAAATGCACCAACGTTTGAATTATAAGGGACCCAGAAAACGAAGGTAAAAAGAAAGGGACTGAGAAAATATTTGAAGAGGTTATAGTTGAAAACTTCCCTAATATGGGAAAGGAAATAGTCAATCAAGTCCAGGAAGCACAGAGAGTCCCATACAGGATAAACCCAAGGAGAAACACACCAAGACACATATTAATCAAACTATCAAAAATTAAAACAAAGAAAAAATATTAAAAGCAGCAAGGGAGGAACAACAAATAACATACAAGGGAATCCCCATAAGGTTAACAGCTGATCTTTGAGCAGAAACTCTGCAAGCCAGAAGTTAGTGGCAGGACTTATTTAAAGTGATGGAAGGGAAAAACCTACAGCCAAGATTACTCTACCCAGCAAGGATCTCATTCAGATCTGACGGAGAAATTAAAACCTTTACAGACAAGCAAAATCTAAGATAATTCTGCACCACCAAACCAGCTTTACAGCAAATGCTAAAGGAACTTCTCTAGGCAGGAAACACTAGAGAAGGAAAAGACCTACAGTAACAAACCCAAAACTATTAAGAAAATGGTAATAGGAACACACATATCGATAATTACCTTAAATGTAAATGGATTAAATGCTCCAACCAAAAGACATAGACTGGCTGAATGGGTACAAAAACAAAACCCATATATATGCTGTCTACAAGAGACCCACTTCAGACCTAGAGACACATACAGACTGCAATTGAGGGGATGGAAGCAACTCTCATATCAGACAAAATAGATTTTAGAATACAGACTATTACAACAGACAAACAAGGACACTACATAATAAACAAGGGATCAATCCAACTGGAAGATATAACAGTTGAAAATATTTATGCAACCAACATAGGAGCACCTCAATACATAAGGCAAATGCTAACAGCCATCGAAGGGGAAATCGACAGTAACACAATCATATTAAGGGACTTTAAACCCCATTTTCACCAAGGACAGATCATCCAAAATAAAAATAAATAAGGAAACACAAGCTATAAATGATATATTAAACAAGATGGACTTAATTGACATTTATAGGAAATTCCATCCCCCCAAAAAAGAATACACTTTCTTCTCAAGTGCTCATGGAACATTCTCCAGGATAGATCATATCATGGGTCACAAATCAAGCCTTGGTAAATTTAAGAAAATTGAAATCATATCAAGTATCTTTTTCTACAACAATGCTATGAGGCTGGATATCAATTATAGGGAAAAAATCTGTAAAAAATACAAACACATGGAGGCAAAACAATACACTACTTAATAACCAAGAGTTCACTGAAGAAATCAAAGAGGAAATCAAAAAATACCTAGAAACAAATGACAATGAAAACACGCCAACCCAAAACCTATGGGATGCAGCAAAAGCAGTTCTAAGAGGGAAGTTTATAGCAATACAATCCTACCTCAAGAAACAACAAACATCTCAAATAAACAACCTAACCTTACACCTAAAGCAATTAGAGAAAGAACAAAAAAAACCCCAAATTAGCAGAAGGAAGGAAATCATAAAAGTCAGATCTGAAATAAATGAAAAAGAAATGAAGGAAACGGTAGCAAAGGTCAATAAAACTAAAGCTGGTTCTGTGAGAAGATAAACAAAATTGATAAACCATTAGCCATACTAATGAAGAAAAGAAAAAAGGGAGAAGGCACAAATCAATAGAATTAGAAATGAAAAAGGAAAAGTAACAACTGGCACTGAAAAAAAAGAAAGGATCATGAGAGATTACTACAAGCAATATGCCAATAAAATGGACAACCTGGAAGAAATGGCCAAATTCTTAGAAAAGCACAAGCTTCCGAGACTGAACCAGAAAGAAAGAGAAAATATGAACAGACCAGTCACAAGCACTGAAATTGAAACTGTGATTAAAAACCTTCCAACAGGGCTTCCCTGGTGGTGCAGTGGTTGAGAGTCCACCTGCCAATGCAGGGGACACGGGTTTGTGCCCCGGTCTGGGAAGATCCCACATGCCGTGGAGCGGCTGGGCCTGTGAGCCATGGCCGCTGAGCCTGCACGTCCGGAGCCTGTGCTCCGCAACGGGAGAGGCCACAACAGTGAGAGGCCCGCGTACCGCAAAAAAAAAAAAAAAAAAAAAAAAAAAAAATCTTCCAACAAACAAAAGCCCAAGACAAGATGGCTTCCCAGGTGAATTCTATCAAACTTTGAGAGAAGAGCTTACACCGATCCTTACACCTATACTCTTCCAGAATATAGCAGAGGGAGGAATACTCCCAAACCCATTCTATGAGACCACCATCATCCTGATAACAAAACCAGAGAAAGATGTCACAAAGAAAACTACAGACCAATATCAGTGATGAACATAGATGCAAAAATCCTCAACAAAATACTAGCAAACAGAGTCCAACAGCATATTAAAAGGATCATACACCATAATCAAGTGGGGTTTATCTAAGGAATGCAAGGATTCTTCAATACACACAAATCAATCAATGTAATATACCATATTAACGAATAGAAGGATAAAAACCATATGATCATCTCAATAAATGCAGAAAAATATTTCAACAAAATTCAACACCCATTTATGAGAAAAACTTTCCAGAAAGTAGGCATAAAGGGAAATAACCTCAACATAATAAAGCCCATATATGACAAAGCCAGAGCCCACATCTTTCTCAATGGTGGAAAACTGAAACCGTTTCCACTGAGATCAGGAACAAGACAAGGTTGCACACTCTCACCACTGTTATTCAAAATAGTTTTGGAACTTTTACCCACAGCAATCAGAGAAGAAAAATAAATAAAAGGAATACAAATCCGAAAAGAAGAAGTAAAGCTGTCCCTGTTTGCAGATGACATGATACTATATGTGGAGAATCCTAAGGATGCTAACAAAAAAACTACTAGAGCTTATCAATGAATTTGGTAAAGTAGCAGGATACAAAATTAATGCTAAGAAACCTCTTACATTCCTATACACTAATGATGAAAAATCTGAAAGAGAAATTAAGGAAACACTCCCATTTACCACTGCACCAAAAAGAATAAAATACCTAGGAATAAAGCTGCCTAAGGAGACAAATGACCTGTATGCAGAAAATTATAAGACATTGATGAATTTAAAGATGATACAAACAGATGGAGAGATATACCATGTTCTTGAATTGGAAAAATCAACATTGTGAAAATGACTATACTACCCAAAGCAATCTACAGATTGAATGCAATCCCTATCAAACTACCAGTGACATTTTTCACAGAACTAGAACAAAAATTTCACAATTTGTATGGAAACACAAAAGATCCTGAATAGCCAAAGCATTGTTGAGAAGGAAATATGGAGCTGGAGGAATCAAGCTCCCTGACTTCAGACTATACTACAAAGCTCCAGTAATCAAGACAGTATGGTACTGGCACAAAAACAAAAATATAGATCAGTGGAACAGGATAGAAAGCCCAGAGATAAACCCATGCACATATGCTCACCTTATTTTTGATAAGGGAGGCAAGAATATACAATGGAGAAAAGACAGCCTCTTCAGTAGGTGGTGCTGTGAAAACTGGACAGCTATATGTAAAAGAATGAAATTAGAATAGTCCCTAACACCATACACCAAAAAAACCTCAAAATGGATTAAAGACCTAAATGTAAGGCCAGACACTATAAAAGTCTTAGAGGAAAACCTAGACGGAACACTCTATGACATAAATCACAGCAAGATCCTAGAGGAATTGAAATAAAAAGAAAATAAACAAATGGGACTAGTGAAACTTAAAAACTTTTGCACAGCAAAGGAAACCATAAACAAGACGAAAAGATAACCCTCAGAATGGGAGAAAATATTTGCAAATTAAGCAACTGACAAAGGATTAATCTCCAAAATTTACAAGTAGCTCATGCAGCTCAATATCAAAAAAACAAACAACCCAATCCAAAAATGGGCAGAAGACCTAGACAGACATTTCTCCCAAGAAGAGATACAGATTGCCAACAAACACATGAAAGAATGCTCAACATCACTAATCATTAGAGAAATGCAAATAAAACTACGGTGCGGTATCACCTCACACCATTCAGAATGGCATCATCAAAAACTCTACAAACAATAAATGCTAGAGAGGATGTGGAGAAAAGGGAACCCTCTTGCACTGTTGGTGCAAATGTAAATTGATATAGCCACTATGGAGAACAGTATGGAGGTTCCTTCAAAAACTAAAAATAGAACTACCTTATGACCCAGCAATCCCACTACTGAGCATATACTCTGAGAAAACAATAATTCAAAAAGTGTCATGTACCACAGTGTTCATTGCAGCTCTGTTTACAATAGCCAGGACATGGAAGCAACCTAAGTGTCCATTGACAGATGAATGGATAAAGGAGATGTGGCACATATATACATGTAATGGAATATTACTTAGCCATAAAAAGAAACGAAGTTGGGTTATTTGTAGTGAGGTGTATGGAAGTAGAGACTGTCATACTGAGTGAAGTAAGTTAGAAAGAGAAAAACAAATACCGTATGCTAACACATATATATGGAATCTAAAAAAAAAAAAAGAACTGTTTATGCAGAACCTAGGGACAGGACAGGAATAAAGATTCAGACGTAGAGAATGGACTTGAAGACACAGGGAGGGGGAACAGTAAGCTGGGACGTAGTGAGAGGTTGGCGTGGACCTGTATATACAACCAATTTTAAAATAGATAGCTAGTAGGAAGCAGCTGCATAGCTCAGGGAGATCAGCTCTGTGCTTTGTGACCACTTAGGAGGGTGGGATAGGGAGGGTGGGAGGGAGATATGCTGATATATGTATATGTATAGCTGATTCACTTTGTTATAAAGCAGAAACTAACACACCATTGTAAAGCAATTATACTCCAGTAAAGATGTTAAAAAATAAAAATAAAAATAAAATAAATTAAAAAAAAAGAAGTTCATTGTGATAGAATCTGAGTTTTAATTGGTGTTTTTAGACCATTTACATTTAATGTGATTATTGATGTAACTGGATTAGTGGATACCATATTTGTACATATTTTCTATTTTTTGCTTTTTTCCTATGTTACTTTAAAAAACACTTCCCATTTTTTTTGTCCTATCTGATTTTAAATTACTATTTCATTTTCTCTCCTCTCAGTATATCAGTTGTATTTCTTTTAGAATGTTTTATACCTTCTCTAGGGGTAGCAGGATACATTTACAGCTAACTTTACTCCACTTTCAAATAGCAAAACTCTACCTTTAAATAACACTGTACCACTTCATGTGTAGTGCACTTGCCTTATAAGAGGATACTCTCAATTCCTCTCTCCATCCCTTGTAACTTGGCTTCCATTCATTGTATACTTATCTATAAGCTATTTTAACCCAATACATTGTTGCTATTATTATTTTGAAAAACAGTTTTCTATTAGATCAGTGAAGGATATAAAATAATTTAGTTTACCTTCATTTTTTCCTTCTTTAACTCTCTGTTAGATTCATAGATCTTATCTATAAATCACATTTCTTATGTATATCATTTCCCTTTTCTCTGAAAAAAAATATTTGCCATTTGTCTTACAAGACAGGCAAATTCCCTCAATCTTTATTTGTCTAAGAACGGCTTATTTCTTATTTACAATTGAAGGATAATTTTGCTGATATAGAATTCTGGGTTTTTTTTTCTTTCTTTCTTTCCATACTTTAAATATTTCACTCCACTCTTCTTGCTTGCATGAAGTTTCTATGGAAAAGTCAGTTGTAACTTTTATCCCTGTTCCTCTAAACGTAAGGTGCCCTCTGGCTTATTTCCGTATTTTGTTTCTTTGTCTGTGAATTTTGCAGTTAAAAAATTGATATGCCTAGCGATAGATTCTTTAGTACTTATCCTAGTTGGTATTCTATGAGCTTCTTAGATCTGGATTTGGTGTCTGTTTTTAATTTTCAGAATCGATGTTGGAAGTTTTTAGTCATTGTTATATTTCTTCCGTTTCTCTCTTCTTTTCTGATATTACCATCATGTTATATGTTAAATCTTTCATAATTATCCCTAAACTCTTGGATATTATGTGGTTTTTTTAGTTCATTTTTCTATTTGCATTTTAGCTTATGAATTTTTGACTGATGTATTTTCAAACTCAGTTCTTTTTTGACTGTGTTTGTGTGCAGGTGAACCCATCTATCAGTTACTCTTCATTTCTGTTAAAGTGATTTTTGACTTCCTTTTGCTAGTTTCTCAGAGTTTTAAATTTCTCTGTTCATATCATCTTTCTGTTCTTGTATATTGTCCACTTTTCATTTTAATTAGAAATCCTTAACATATTAATCATAGTTATTTTAAATCCCACGTCTGTTATTTCCAAAATCTCCACTATATCTAAGATAGCCCTAATGATTGTTTGACTCTTTACACTGTGCTTTTTCTTGCCTTTTAAAATGCCTTGCAATTTTTTACTGAAAACCAGACAAGTTGTATGAGGTGATAGGAACTGAGGTAAATAGGCTGTTTGTGTGAGTTGTTTTTAAGCTGGCTAGAAGTGGGGCTGTGCTTAATTAAGGTGGCTGTAACTATGGATGCCAGAGGCTTCAATTTCCTCTAGAGGACTTGTTTTTATCTTAATGTTTCCCTAACAATTCCTTCTTACATAACAGTCTGTCTCTTGAAGGCCTCTCAGTTTTAATCTGCTGTTATTATACTGGAGGTATGTTGATATGGTGGTTAGCTATTGAGGAGAGGAAGCATTCTATACTATTTTCATTAAATCTTCATCCTTTTAAGAGGCCACAGCCCCTGGGCTGTGAGCTTCAGAAAATTTTCTTAGCTTTTTTTTTGTCCTCTTACTTGAGACAGGAAGGCTAGGGTGGAATGGAATTAGCTAAATATCTCCCCCCCAACCCAGTTCAGTTAAGGCTCTGGTAGTTTTTGTTGGGAGCATGTCTGTGTTATGAGGAACAAAATGCTTTGGGAATTTTTCAAAATGGTTACTTTCCCCCAGATGTATTTCAAAATCGTTACTTTTTCCTCCTGCTACTGAAATCACAAGGGAATTTTCCTCCCATCTTCAGCATGAGGACCTGTTATAATTCCTGGTGGTAAAACTCATGAAAATGTGGAGGATTCTCTAAAACTATGACTTCAGGAGTTTTGACTCTCAAGCTGGTCCACATTCAGCCCCGAGCAGTTCAGAAGCTTCTGCTCCTGGTAAGCTGTGACTCTGTATCCACACATCCTTCCTACTCTGGAGTGGCAGTTTTCTGTGATAAATCTAAGAAAAGTTATTGATTCAGTTTCTTCATCTCTTTTCTTGTTGTGAGGATAAAAGTGATGACTTCCAAGGTCTTTACCTGTTAGAACAGACACTGAAATATTGTCACTATTTTTTTATTTTAGCAATTCTCATAGGTATGTACTAATATTTCACTGAACTTTTAGTTTTCATTTACCTAATGGCTAATGATGTTGACCATCTTTTCAAATGCTTATTTGCCTTGTGTATATCCTCTTAAATGAAATGTTTATTTATGCCATTTGCCATTTTCTAATTGGATTTCTATTTTGTTTGTTTACTATTGAGTTATGAGAGTTTTTATATATACTCTAGGTACTAAACCTTTTTGGGATACATGGTTTGCAACACATTTTCCCAGTCTATAGTTTTTCTTTTCAGTGTTTTCACATGGGCTTTTGCAGAGCAAACGTTTTTAATTTTGATAAGGTGTAATTTTTCAATATGCTTTTATGGATTATGCTTTTGGTGTCAAGTTTTGCTTAGCCATACATCCCAGTGATTTCCTCCTATTTTCTTAACTTTTAAACATTTTAAATAAAATTATAGTTTTACATTTTATGTTTAAATTGATACTCTGCTCTGACTTAATCATTTATAAGGTGTGAGGTTTGGGTTGAAGTTCATGTTTTTGCCTATGGATTTCTAATTATGCTCCAGCGCCATTTGTGGAAAAAAATTATCCTTCCACAGTTGAATTTATTTTGTTCTTTTCTCAAAATGCAGTTGAGAATATTTGTGTGACTCTACTTCTGTGTCCTCTGTTATGTTCTACTGGTATATGTGTCTATCCTTATATTAATATCACATTGTCTTGACATTGTCTTGATTTTTATTGGTATAAAATAGGTCTTAATATTGAGTAGAGTGATTCTTCCCACTTTATTCTTCTTTATTCACCTTCCAATATAAACTTTAGAATACGTTTGCTATGACTAAAAAAAAAAATTCATACTGCAGTTTTGGTAAGAATTGTCTTAATCCTATGGATCAACTTGGGGAATATTGGCACTTTTACTGTATTGAGTCTTTAAATCTATTAACAAGTTATGTGCCTCTGATTGTGTTTTCATTGATTTCTTTTATCCATATTTTTCGACACAAATTCTGTACATGTTTATATAGGCATATATCTAACTTTTTATTTCCTTTTGTTATTTCCTTTTTATTTCCACTGTGAGTGGTTTTGTGTTTTTAATTTTGGTTTCTACATGTTCATTGTAGTATGTAGAAATGTGATTGATTCTTACATGTTGTGCATGTATCCAGTGAACTTTATCAGTTTTATGAGGTTGTGTGTGTGTATGTAGAGTACCTGGAACTTTCTATGTATATAGTCAATTGTAGTCTTTCATTTCCAAGCTGTATGTTTTTTATTTTCTTTTTCTTGCCTTGTTGAACTCAGTAGAACTTCTGGTGTTTTGGTCAGTAACACTGGTGAAAGTAGACATTCTCTCCTTTTCTCCAATCTTATAGAGAAGGAATTCAGTTTTCCACTTAAGTATGATGCTGAGTATGGAGTTTTGTTTTTGTTATTTTGGGGAGAATATGTTCTTTCTCAATTTGAAAGAGTTCCCTCCTATAACTAGATTTGTGAGAGCTTTTTTGTTTGCTTGTTCATTTTTAAACAGGAATGTGGATTTTAACAAAATTGACATGGATCTTCCATCTTCATTGATATGATGATATGATATTTCCTTCTTCACCTGTTTTTATGGTGGACTACATTCATTGATTTTTAAAATATTGAACCAGTCTTGCATGCTTGAAATAAATCTCCCTTGGTCGTGTTGTATAATTATTTTTATACATAGTTGGATTGGGTTTTCTGATATTTCGTTAATGACTTTTTGTCTAGCTTCATAAGATATATTTGTCTATAGTTTTCTTTTTTATATGGTCTTTGTCTGCTTTATGTATCAGAATAATACTGTTATTACAGTCAGTTGGGAAATGTTCCCTCATCGTCTATAATCATATAAATGGTACCTGGAGGTTAGAGTCTTTTGGGTATCATTGGATTAATATAAAAGTGTTACAAATTTGTGTTTCCTACTGAAGGTTCTGGGAGAGAATCAATTTCCTTGCCTTTTCCAGTTTCTAGAGGCCACCTACATTCCTTGGTTCATTTCTTCTTCCTCTCTCTCTTATTAAAGCCAGCAACTAAAGGTCATTTTTTTTCTCATGTTCCCATTTATCCAGCTCAGTTCTTTCTTTTCTGCCTCCCTCTTCCACTTTAAGTAATCTCCTGATTACTTTGAGCCTACCTGTAAAATGCAGGATAATCTTCAAGCTGGAACTTTTTAGGCTATTACACAGTTCTCCAAAAATATGTGAGCCTTCTATGTATTTCTCTTGGATTCACTCCATTAGACAAAAAGTTCCTCTGCTTAATCTCATCTAGATTTTTTTGGCTTCTGCTTAAATGGCTGAGAGGATCTATGAGTCATATGCTTAATTTTCTCAAAGAGCCTTTTGCATGAATAAATACTCTGACTTTTTGATGTTTTTGAAGTATCAGCAAAGGGTTGTCTAGCCACATCTTTGGCTTTTTCATTAGAGCAGATTTCCTAACCATGAATCTCCTAATGTAATGTCTTTTGTGATCTGCTAGACTGAGAATATCCCAAATCACCAGTTTCTGATTTCATTTTGCTTAACAGTTCTTATCTGTATCTATCTCTTTCCTCTCACATTTTACTACAAGCGGCAAGAAGAAACCAGGCAGCAAGATTTTACTGGGAAATCTCAGCTGAATGTGCAATTATACCTTTTACAATTCTGTATAGCTTTCTCCTACCATGTAACAGGAATCAGCTTTTCTCCAATTTCTAACAAAATTGTTCTTCATTTCCCTCTGAGCTCTCATGAGCAATGCCTTAAAGGTACATATTTTTACAAATAATCTATTCATCACAATTTAGGTATTCTCTTAGGCAATATATACTTTATCTACCAGTATTCTCAATTTTTTTTTTCCTGAGCCCTTATCAGCAGAGCCTTTAACATTCATGTTTTTACTAACATTTGTTCAGGTCAATTGAAGCTTTTTCTATCATGTTCCTCAAAATTTTTCCAGCCTCTTCCCAGTGCCAAATTCCAAAGCCATTCCTACATCTTTGGCATTTATTATAGCATCACTCTACTTCAGTTACAAAATCTGTATTAGAGTTCTATTGATGCTGTAGCAAATTACCACAAATTTCATGGCTTAGAACAAGTTTATTATCTTACAGTTTTTTTTTTTTCTTTTTTTTAAGTCAGAGGTCTGACACTGGCCTCACTAGGCTAAAATTAAGTTACTCAAGGCTGTGTTCCTCTTCAGAGGCTTTAGGGGGAAATCTGTTTCCTTTTTTTTGGTTGGTTTGCTTTTTCAGTTTCTAGAGGCCACCCACATTCCTTGGCTTTTGGCCCCTTCTCCATCTTCATTAGCAGCTTCCTGCTGAAACTTCCTCATGCTGCCATCTGTCTGATTCTCTCTTCTGCCTCCCACTTCAGCTTTCAAAGACTATTGTGATTTCCTTGGATGCACCTGGATAATTCAGGATACTCTCCCTAATTGAATATCAGTTGAGTAAGTAAAGATTAGCAACCTTATCTATATCTTCAGCCTTGAGTACTCTTTGCCATGTAGACTAACATATTTACAGATTTCCAGGATTAGGATGTTGACCTCTTTGGGGCCATTAGTATGCTTACCACAAATACTCAAGATCCAAATGATCATATATCTGGGACTTCCCTCATTGTCCAGTTGTTAGGACTCTGAGCTTCCACTGCAGGGGGCACAGGTTCGATCCCTGGTCAGGGAACTAAGATCCCACATGCCACGTGGCACGGCCAAGAAAAACAAAACAAAAAAAACAAATGATCATATATGCAAAGCTGCTAAATATTTCTCAGCTTCCCAGAAGGTGCTCAGATTCTAGGAAGTTTAAGGCCATGTGGACTTAAGAGCTACAGATTGAAGTTGACAGCAGTTTTCTTTACCACTCTCTCTTAGACCATACACATCTGCTGGGCAGGGACTCTGGTTTACCAGTCTGAAAAATGTGCCTGTTGTTTTACTAGGCTACAAACATTGATAACATTTATTAACCCCAGACTCAACAACTGAACAAGTCCCTTCCAAAGGCTTTAGCTTCTTGTGTTTCTCTCCTTTGGCACTAAGTCAGCATCAGCTAGATTAGTTTCATTTTAAACAATCAACTTAGAAACAAATTCTCTTTAAATTAAAAGGAGTTTGATCAACTATTTTCTCACAACATCTTTAGAAAAGAGATGTGGACATCTCTGTAGAGTTTTATGTAAATCTTAAGTTTACACAAATTAAATTCAATTAAAATTAAATGATGCAGACCAAACAAAGTGCATTTGCTGGTTGAATTTAGCCTGCAGGCCATGCTCCATCTACCTTTGAAAACACTCAAAAGTTTTTAATACTTTTGAGAGGACCGCAAGTGAGGCAACTTTCTTGTAAGCTAGTATGATTTTTGTGATATGTGATGAGTCTCACTCTCATGTTTTATTATTCTTAAATTCCAGTAGCTATAAAGATGAAAAATAAATACATGCTGTTACCTGATGACTTTCTAAAATTTCAATTTTATTTTCAAATTAAGGAAGGTGGAAAAAATAGGTCTTTTTAAGGTGCTTTTTACAGAGTTCCCATTTCCCAGCCATGCTGTCTCTTCTCAGGGCATCTCAAAGTAGTTAAGTGATAAAGTATAAGGCAGGAGTTATGTAAATTACTAAACTTCCATTCTTTCTTCCTCAGTTCCTAGTACCTGAAAATGATTACATTCTATTATAGCAACTATTGCAAGCAACTTTTAACTCACTGACAAGAATGTTTTTACATACAAATAACTTGCCATTCTAGTAAGGGAATAGAAACCACACATTACAGTAATGGATGAGAAACCTTGAACTAGTCAATGATCTTTTCTGAAACACACAGGTAATGATAGACAATGGAATGGCATCAGATTGAATTTTCTCTTTTTCTGGAGATTATTAGAACAAGCTCAATAAAAAGATAGAGTCTTGTTACAGTTATCAAAATTTTGTGCTTTGATTTCCTTTGAATTTGATACTTTCCTGATAAAATTAGGGACAGTTATTACAAAGACATGCTCACAGATATATACTTTAGACAGATAATTCTCTGTTTAGTGTAGCTTTCTATACATTATCTTTTCACCACTCCAAACTAATTTCTCACTACTGAACTCAGAGGATCGTTCCAGCCAGGTCAATTCAGATCAGCTCTTAGGCAGTGTATTAATTAAACATCTCGTAAAATATGTTAATTTTACCCTTTGTTCCAGAAATTGTCCCCACCTAACCCCCAAATAGTCCTCCCATGGAGAGGACTACCAGTTATATCGGGTAAGGTACAACTCATGAATTTTGATCAACCAGCGTGCTAACTCCAACTCTGCCACTTACCAACCTCTGTCTATCTATAGCAGTGTACAATGGAGATGATAATTACACCTCCCAGGATTATTGAAAGATTAAATAGATTAAGTGAGGGGCATCTATACAGTCCCTGGCATGGTACCTGGCTTAGAGCAGTCCCTCAAAAAGTGTTAGTTTCTCCTGTCCTTCCCTCCACCTCTAAATCTGACTCCAGATTTACCTATTTCCAGATGTAATGCCTGGCTAATATTTCTCTTTGATCATTGCCTTGTTTAATGTTGTCTCGCTGGATTACACACACATTCTAGTTATTGTTTTTAGTGTCCTCTAATACACACTCTGAGCAGGTTTTGTGTTTTATATCTCCTTATATCTCTAACTTTGGACTAGAAAGTAACACATTTGATGGGTGTGAATTATGAAGAGAATTAGCAAGACCAGGAAGCACACTCATTTTGACCTCATTTATATTCCTAATAACTATGTTCACTATCACTAAGTAAAAAAAAAAAAATAAGCTATGGATATCCTTTCTCACTCGGGAGAATAAAAATTAGTAGTATGCCTTACTATTTACTTTCTACACCTATATATTACAAGGGGCATTCATAAGCTCAGAGCAAATGATTTCCTCAGGCTCAAGGGTCAAAACACTCCTGACTTGCTGGCAATTGTTTATCTTTTCTGAGATTTCTGGATGTAAGAGTTTCCTTTTTCTTACTTTTGTAGACTGCCCAAATAACTATAACAGTAGTAATGACTTCTGTTTAAGAGAAAACATAGGCTTGGCAGGAAATCTCCTTTTCATCACATTTTTCCTTTGAAATAGATGTTATTTTCTCAAGTTTAAAGGTGAGGGAACTGAGAGCTCCAATAGTGAAATAAAATTGGCAAAGGTCAGGGGCTAGGAAATGAGAGAGGTAGGCTTTCCATCCAAATCTATTTAGATCCAGAACCCATACCCTTCTCACTATCAAACTCAAGTTCTCCTCCTTGGATTCACCTTTTCCTCTTGGTTTTAGGGCCCTTGTTTTTGTCTCCTTGTTTAAAAAAACCTTCTGCCTATATTGTTACTATCTGCCAGATATCTCACACTTAAATAAACGTCTAGATTATTCCTTTCTAGGCTTGTCTTATGCTTTTGCTGCCTGTGTTTCAGCTCATGAAGCACAAGCTCATGGGAACAACCACAAAAACAGATTTTAAGAGAGCAATGGCAATGAATGATTGTAACAGCTCAGATATATAGCCCCATTGCTAGGGAATTGCTGTTTGACTGCCAGTCACATATTGCAACAGATTTTAGTTAAATCAAGCTCTGACATGATTGGAACAAAAACCAAATGAAACATGTGCCAAAACAGAAATTGTGTCAAACTCCTAAACAAGGAGGAATGCCTCTAATGGTATAACATCTGAACAATAGTAAAACTAGTAAAACTTCTATAAAGTTTTATAAAATTGTCAATGGATCTTTTGGTGCCATTGGATAATCTTTTTTCTACTCTTTTTCATTCTCGTCTGTGAATTGTTTTCCAAATGTGCAAGAAAGGAGTAAGTTGAGGTATCAAAATGTGGGGCAGGATTCAATTCCATTTAATTCAATGAGTGTGCAGTGTCATTCAAGAAGAAATGGAACCTACCTTCTAGGCATCTGGAATGCATCTGCATTAGATGCATTCTGCATCTATAGTATTATACTTCTAGGTTAAAAAGGAGGCTCACACATGTCTAAATGCTGATGATTTGCTGAGTTTTCCCATTTTAGCTTAATGTTTGTGATTGTATAGACAGATCACACAATAGCAAAGGTTAAATGGGCCTCACTTTGCATCACTGAACATCTCTATCTATGAACAGAGTGTATTTAGACTGGGTTGTACGCTAGGAAAGCAATATCACATGATAAGAAGTTCATAAGAAGGATTGACTGTGATGCTCATTACCCTTAGGCTACCCTTACTCATGGTTGTACAAATGCCTTTCACATTACTAGGTGTAAGATGCAGACACAGCAATGTCTAGAGCGGAAGGAGGGCCCATCTTCTTATGTCATCCTGAACTACTTGGCCATCTGAAACCAAGCACCAGTAAGGGGAATGGGATTACCCAGGTTGTGTTAGATTAACCATTCAAGGTTAGTCTATGATATGGGGAATAAAACACCATGACCATCACAGGCGCATGGGACTACACATCATCTGTGTCTTTGGAATCACCACTGTGACGTGTAAGAAGTAGTAGAGGACAAAAACCTGAAAGTAACAGTTACAGTTGATGAAAACAACAAAAACAATAATAGCAAATGCTCTGAGCAAAGGCATTGCTGTCTTCAGATCAATTGATTGATGTAGGTTTCCTAAGCAATCAATTAGGAAGGAAGTTCGAAATCACTATAGGTTTTTCTTTTACAAAAATATATTTGGTTTGCATTTTATCATGTTACTTTGGACGAGGTAATTAATCAGCTGTTCCTCTGTTTCCTTGTCTGAAAATGAGAGCCTAACTAGCAATTGTTCTAACTATGACCTAGTCATTTACAAGATTATATGATAGTCAGATAAGCCAGTATTTTCAATTCAGTGAGCGTCTATCAAGTTCTTCCTATGTGCACTGAATATAAAAAAGCATAAATGAATATTTATACTTTCACGTAGTACTATATTAAATTTTTTTGAACGTCACAATCAGTTCAATTTTAAAGACCCAACTATAAAAATGAATATATGGACATATAGATTATTTTTGCTGCTCTTCTTCAATTTGTGTTTGGATTCTTCCCAATATAATTTCCATAACCCCAAACATGCAAAAAAAAAAAAAAAAAGAACAGGAACAGAGAAAAAAAATTAAAGCAATCAAACAGGACCTGGAAATAAAATAAACTTAGTTTTCTCCTCTTTTGACTTTCTTTTACACTTGGAGTTTCCCTTTGAACACAATTCTGCTTCCCCAACTAAAAATTTTCAGAATCAGAGGCCAATGTTTATGACTTTTTTTATGGACTCAAGAGGTTACACAGAGCATATTAAGTCCTGAATTTTTTGGACAAATCACTGCTGCTGTTATTGTGAAGGTTTTCTTTTTTATGAGTAGAATTTAACAGCTCATAAAATTCTCTCTCAGTTATGTTCATTTGGATTACAGATGTGTGCACTTTGTTGAGCAAGGCTAATGCTTGGAGACGCTATTCAAACTGAATGACTATTTACCCACAGAATTAGTGAACACACTTTACTTTTCTAATGCAACCTTATCTAAATGGCTTTAGGGTGTAAACATAATATGCCTATTGCTCTGTGTACTGCTGTGTCATAATATGAAAATTGCAAAGGAAGAGAGAGAAACTGGCTGTAAGGAATGAGATCTTTGCATGTTGTGAGTAAGTACTGCTGACCACTCTTTTAGGGTGTGGCTGGACACTGCCATGACAAGCCAGCAGTTCAGCATCTATCTCCTTAGCATGCACACAGATATTGTTAATTCTCACCCAACTCAACACCACCTGATCTGACTGTCCACTCTCCCTAGCTTCCCATTACTGCCAAGAGTACTGACAATACACACATCCTCACGTGAAAACCTTGGGGTGAAATGAGTGCATAACTCCTTTGCCTATACAATTTTTATCACTAAAAGAAGTTCATCATTTGTTTCATTATATATCTCAAATGAGTTCTGTCTTCTTCTGCTCATTATCATTGAAATACCACCTCCTCACATACTCTCTACACCCAATACCCCTTCTCCCTACTCTATTCTGCATAAGGGCAGATGAATCTTCAATCATTTATCATCATCTTCTACATAAGCATCATTTACATTGATCATCCACTCTATGCTAGTCGTGATGTAGGGGCTTCACCTCTGAGGTTTCACTACCCCAGACATGAATGACAGGTGTTATTATTCCATTTACCAGATTATTAAATAAAGGCTCAGAGAAGGATAGTAACTTCCCCAAGATCACACAATTGAAGGATGGCAGAGCCAAAATTAAAACCCAGATCAATGTGATTCCAAAGTTCTGTTCTTAGCCATGTCCTTGAGGATGGTGCATTGAAATTGAAAAGAACATATGTCTTTTAGAGATGCTGCCATGTTTCAGTATAACCATGATATCTGTCTACCATTCAAAACTGACTCAGGTGTCTTTTCTTAACAATTCCTATAGGGGGATAATTTTTGTTTATATCAGTCACAAAAGATAAATTGAGAAGCCATAAATTGAGATGCTCTAAATTGGTCAATGTACTTTACTTATATACAAAGAATACATTGGTATATCTGCTGTATAATCTTTCATTATGTTAGTCCATCTGGCACATGGTATGAGCACAATAAATGTGAGCTAATTAAAATGATTATTGGTAAATTTCTTAACCAGGATTATGCAAGCTATTCTGTTATGATTTATAGGTTGCAATTAAACTCTGGTGCTCCCTTTTACCTTCCACATTGATCAATATAAATATATAATCACTTGATAACATAAAATTGCTGAGAATTCTGCATAATTGGTGTGAAGTTGTTAAGTTTTGTTTTGTGCACAATTCTGAAAATCTTCTGTTGCTGGTTCAGTTCCAAATTGCAAATACAGAAACGTAAGAAAAGCAGTGTATGTTGGAATGATGAGGTTCTCAGCTATTATTTTCCAAACTGAATTTATTTAGAACACAAGCAGGAGAAGATATTCCATGAAGAAAGAAGTTTATGTTCAAAGAAGCTTTAGGAATCCTATATAAAATATTTCTATCTTGGAGATATACAATGAGCTTTAATATACTATGAGCCCTGAGAAATCTAACTAAGAAAATTGTTTTTATTTTTAACCATAGTTTCTAAAATACATTTGACCACAGAATATTTTGTAGTTTCTGTGGATGTTATTTCATTTTATTCTCATATGCCTTTAACGTCCCATAATACATATTTTAGGAAGTGTTGTTCTATGCATTCTTTACACGTGAATGCCGTCTACAAATATGTGCCGTCTGTGAATGTTGAAACAGTAGAACAGAATGTATTTAGTTATCTCAAAATAAAAAATAATTTACTTTATCTTGAAAGCTGTTCCCCATTTTTCAGTTGTATTTTCATTATAATCTCCTTGGATCTTTATCAGTTGTATTTTAGCTGCAGTATCTCTGGCTGAATTTTCATCCTAGCATCACAGGAATCTTGGTGTTTTACTGCTTATTTCTATCAATCAGACTTTTTTCCTGTACAGTGCCACTGTTCCAATTAAAAGCATGAAATGTCATTCAGCGCTGTTCGTTGTGTGTCTGCAGCTACTGTAATTTGAAAGCCTTCATCAACTTACCCTATCTTAGCTATGTAATCTTATTTTCCATTTGTCTCCAATAAATTTATTCCAAATTATGTTGCTGTGAAGTAATTAAATAGCACCACCAAAGAACTATTTCTAGAATAAAACTATAATAGTCTTACAAAGGAATGTTCAAGGCATACATGTTTCTACTCATTAAAGATATAGCTCCATCTTAGGCTCAATTTATAAAGTAACACAACTTGCTGAGAGTTATACAATATTCTCTCTACATCCAGATGTGCAGAGAATATAGAACTTAGAATGGAACAGGGAGAGGTATGCTACATGAAAGCAGAAGAAGAGAATAATCTTAAGTTCACATACAAAGGATACATGTTTCTCCTCCCAACCCAATAATTCTTTGGACCAACTCTCTCTAGCATGGTTGACTATATGTAGATTCTGGGATTAAAGAGTCCACCTTTTGTCTTCTTTAATAAAAGACATTATTGGACAAACAAAAGAGGAACAATAGAAACTAGAACATAAATCTTCATGGAATAACATTAGCAATTTTCCCTGGTTAAGGGTTTTTACTACTTCATTAATCCAAGGTAAGTTTAAATACAGTATATGCTAATATTATCTAGTATCTAAAATGTATATAATTATATTTACAGTGTGGTTCAGTCATTCTTTTTTAAAAATTTATTTATTTTTGGCTGTGTTGAGTCTTCGTTGCTGTGCACAGGCTTTCTCTAGCTGCGGTGAGCAGGGGTTACTCTTCCTGGCGGTGCGTGGGCTTCTTATTGCAGTGGCTTCTCTTGTTGTGGGGCACGGCCTCTAGGCGTGCAGGCTTCAGTAGTTGTGTCTCATGGGCTCAGTAGTTGTGTCTCATGGGCTCTAGAGCACAGGCTCAGTAGTTGTGGCACACGGGCTTAGTTTCTCCGTGGCATGTGGGATCTTCCTGGACCAGGGCTCAAACGCGTGTCCCCTGCATTGGCAGGTGGATTCTTAACCACTGTGCCACCAGGGAAGTCCCAGATTTGGTCATTCTTAATATACAGTTTTTTCATCTGTATTAGTGTTCTTCAGAGAAATAGAACCAATAAGATAAGGTGTGTGCACTCACGTGTGTGTGTGTATGCGTGTGTATGTGTGTGTGTAGGCTGAAAAGCCCCAAGATCTTCAACTGGTAGACTAGAGACCAAGGAAAGCTATTGGTGTAGTTCCAGTCTGAGTCTAAGGCCTGAGAACTAGGTGAACCAATGGTGTAAGTTCCAGTCGGAAAACCAGCAGATTTGAGACCTAAGAAATGTCAATGCTTCAGACTGAGTCCAAAAGCCAGAAAAGACCAAGGTCCTGCTCAACCACTCAGGCAGAAGGTATTCCCTCTTCTTCAGCCTTTTTGTTCTGTTCAGATCTTCAGTTGATGGGATGAGACCCACCCACATCAGGGTGGGCCATCTGCTTTAGTAAGTGTACTGATTTAAATGTTAATCTCATGAGTACACACCCTCACAGACACACCCAGAATAACGTTTGACCAAAGGTCTGGGCACCCTGTGGCCCAGTCAAGTTGACACATAAAATTCCCCATCACTACCCCATCTGGCACCCCAATTTTTGTGGCTGCTGCCAGGGGACACCTCTATCCACTAGCTCCGTCAGCCAGTGGGTCCCACAGAGCTGTAACAAATGGACAAAGGGTTCTTAAACAGCTGCTACCCCCAGAGCATAGCAGGAAGCACAGACCCAGGAGCTCAGTCTTCTGGTGGAGACCTATTAGCTAATCCTCAGGGCTATGGCCTGAGGGGCAGCCATCCAGTTAAACATCTCTTTGAGACTGACTGTAATCCTTTCCAGAGATTTCATAGGGTGTTCATCATCTTCATGCTCTCTCTCTGTGCTTCACCCGACAGCACAGGTGTCTCCTGCTGGGGAGCTCTGCACATCACATCACCTTTTAAAGTCCTGACTAGGGAAGGAAGAGTTCTGTTGGCCAGAGTGGGGGATACTAGGGAAACAACATTTTTGGAAAATGCCACTAGTGTCATTCTCTGATTCCCAGGGATATGGAAATGGTGAATACAGTGATGGGTAGAGGAAAGGCAGGGATTGCACCTTCCTCCACTTCATATACCTGCCTCTTAGAACAGAGCTCACATACAGAGCTTTCTTAGCATATGCCTATAAAATAAATATTGTTAAGAGAATGAAAAAATGATTGTAAAATTAAATGAGTGAATGTGTGAAATAGAAGTCATGACCATTGGTCACACATTTTTTTCTTTCTTCATGAGAATATTCTAACTTCCTGTGTTTTGTGTTGAGCTTATGGATTGAACCCAGTGGCTTAATTTACCCTATGGGATGATGAATATTTTTTCTAAATATTTTGATTGTAAATTCAATGAGATTAAATGTATACTGGTACTTAATGCCATATTACTAATTTTCATGTCAAGGAATTCATTAGGGTCAAATTAGTGCAAATAAGTTATTCATGAGCTGATGCAGATTTCAAGTTGCAATGTTAGTTATTATTCATATTAAAATTATGAATAATATTCACAGGTAGCCTTATTTAAAGAAATAAGGGTTATTTTTAGTTTCCTTCTTTTGAGTCTTGGTTTGATATAATGGTAATGAGTCATCTGACAGGCAAAAGGAGTGTTTGTCACGGTATAATATTCAAGGCAATTTCCAAAAATTAGTCACTGATCCATTTTCTCTTCAAAGATCCGTGAAGACTTTCCTAGATGTCTGATTCATAGCAATCTTTGCTCTCCCTGAAAGTTTGTTTCTTTTAAAATATCTGTGTCACTAATTTCATACTTCATATTTTTGTTGCTAGTTATATTAATTTTCTGTTTCATCTTGTTAAGGAATAAAGCCATCTTTTATAAATCCCATTTACATTTACATGCATTTGACAAGGAATGGTTTATATAACATTAATTATATTATCTAATAACACTTACAAGGCACCAAGCTGTCACCTAGACTCCACGGATACTGTGGTGAAAATGGGATTCTAACACTGAAATCATTAGCTTACAGTCTAGCATACTATAATTTCTCAAGTTATTTGTAGATAATGGTAAATTGAGATTCTTAGTTGTTGCAAAACCTTTACACTAGTAAAACTAAATATTTGTATATATTCCTTAGGGAAAAAAAAATACCCCCATGGAAAGAACTAAATCACTTTTCCTACTAGAAGCTTTTCCTCAAAGTAGGTTCTTACCTCATTAGATCCAAAGTGACAGCTTGTCACATACTGCTCACCTAAGTCCTATCTAAGGAAGGAAATGTTAATATATGTGAGTGTATATGTGCAGTGCCAGATACTTCTACTCTCTCAGCAGTGGGGGGCCAAGGGTCCCAAAACCCTGGTGAGGAAGGATGACTTGTAGCCTTGATAGTGCTGGCAGTGTGAGGGTGAAATTGTGGATAGTAAATTCAGAGTTTAGATGGGGGCAGAAACATCTTTCTGAGTCAATAATATCTAAGTGGAGGAGTCTAGGTTTCTGTTGCTGGTCATCTGTCTCACTCAAGTCCACAAGGTGGGGATTTGGCAGTGCTGGAATCTGGAAAATTAGGTGGGCAACTAATGATAAGTAACATAAAGATAAGCCCCAATGCTGGCATTAAAACAGTATGGCAGTCTGACCGTGAGGTAAGGAATAGTAAATGTAATGGCACAGTCAGAAAACTAGAGACATCAGCTGTTTCCAAACGGCAGCAAAGGCATACTTTCATGTGGCTCTAATGAACACTTTCCAATTTATTTGGGGTGTTCCAACTATCTTTTCTTATCTTTGCATGCAGTAGCACCCAGTTATCTAAAAATGTAGGAGAGTCTTGAAAATTCTAGGCAGGGAATCACAAATCACAAGGGATTCCATAAATCCCACAGATAAGGAAAAAAAAAAGAAATTGTGATCTCATATAGAAAGATTATTTGAGATTATTATATGTTCTAAAATCAACAAGTCAAATGAGGCTTAGGTAAATAAGATTGTATATTACAGACCTGTACTTAAATGGAGTAGCAAGATTTACTTATGATTCTATTTTTGTAAATAAAAATATTTCAAAGTAACAGTCAAGAAGTTTGTTCAGAAACCTGGACAGTAGGTACTGGATATAAAACTCAACTATCTGGAAAATAAAAGACTGAGCTTTATGTGTGGGGTGGTAAGAGTGTTGGTAAATGTAAGATGTACTCTGTAAAACAAAGCATTGGTCATCTCACCCTAATTAAGTTTCTTCGTGTTGTGTTTTAAACCTTATCAGAAGCAGTTTTAGAGAGCTGCATCTCATAATGTATTGAGATCTACTAATGAATCATTTTTAGTTTTATAAATTCTGTAAAATGTAAATAAGCAGCAACCTATGTTGGGTAATTTGAAAGCTACCAAGAAGCAAACCTGTTTAAATAGTTCGTTTTTTCTAGTGTCTGCACTTTAAAAAAAAAAAATGTATTCCCCTATGCCTCTAATGATTTTTCAATTTCTGAGAATTAACCACACCAGCTATTACCCATCACCAGTTTTGAAAGGTTAATATTGAACACAATAGAAACTCAAGAGCAGAGATTACAAAGGAGAGAAAATAGACTAGATGAAAGAATGGACGGCAAAGGAAATCTTCACAAAGGTTTAAATTGATCTTGGGGCTGGCTCTTGTGCATTCTCTTTAGGTATAAGACAGAGTAGCAGAATATGGAGCAGGGGAGTATATTCCTCTTGTCCCTTTGAATAACCTTGGCAGATTTCAAACTGGCAGTCCTGAGAGTCTAGCTCATGGATGTGACATGTAGTTATATTCTATTTAACTCTTTTGAGGTGCTGGTTTTTGAATTTTCTTCCTAAATCGATCTCTCTGTCATTTAATTAAAAAACAAAATAAAACAAAACTTCATTTACAAAGTAAGAAATGAACAAGTCCAGCTTTGGTACTTCTACTTTGCCTATTTAATGAAGTCTTATCTGAATTTGAATTTAAAATATTTTCTTTCTTCATCAGGCTGATTTTCAAATATATTATTCTTCATTACCTTTGAAGATGACTAAAACTGTAATAACCTAATATTATAGGAAACTATGTTTAGGCATTGGTTAGTGATGACTTTCAGAATGAGTTTAATTCAAAAACTCAAAGGAAAGCCAGTTTTTAGATGATTAATATTTTCCTTTTGTCCTTCCTAGGCTATTTACAATTTAAAAAATTATTTTGGGGCTTCCCTGGGGGCGCAGTGGTTGAGAGTCCGCCTTCCGATGCAGGGGACACGGGTTCGTGCCCTGGTTCGGGAAGATCCCACATGCCGCGGAGCGGCTGGGCCTGTGAGCCACGGACACTGGGCCTCTGTGTCCGGAGCCTGTGCTCCGCAACGGGAGAGGCCACAATAGTGAGAGGACTGCATACCGCAAAAAAAAAATAAAAAAATTTTCTTTCTGTCCTTGCTCCCACCTGCCAGAAGAAAATATTACTATATTGTTAATAAACCATAGTTAGTTTATAAATAAGTGAAGCACTGCCTCTTCAAATTATAGTACTAAACGTTCACTTTCTACAGTTTCCATGATTACTTAACATATAGTAGTAGAAATACAGTGATTTTGGAATTGAAAACAGCAGTTTAAATTCTAGATCCACCACATTTGTATCCTTAGGCAACTTAGTTAATTCGAGGAACCACTACATTCAGCAGAGTTTTAGTTTCCTCATATATAAATGGGGATTTTATATCTACCTTTCAGGGTTACTGTGAGGATTAATTTTTCATGTAATTGGTTTTATAGATAGAAACGTGAATTGCCAATAAACATATCAACAGTTGTGCAAATTTATTAGTGATCAAGGAAACACAAATTAAATGCAAATTTTTAAAAGAATACCAGAGGTAGTAAAAAAAAAAAAAAAGAATGCCCTATAGCTATATACATACAGCAAGAATATCAGTCTGGGTCAAATAAGGAGAGAGAATCAGAAGGTAATTTGAACAGAGAAAATTTACTATAAATAATTATTTATAACCAGATATCAGAGTAACAAGGCATTGTCTAGCTGGAAGTAGAAAGAATTCTAATGAAGAGCAACCATGACCCCTTGGGCTGAGTAGAACAGTCTGGTTGGAAACACCTGTCAGGACTGAGATCCAGCCCTTGTTGGGGAGAGTATAGCCATGGCCCCTGAATGGCAGAAAAATCACTGTGCTCTCACGTTGCAGAACTTTCCAGAAATCTGCCTTTTGGGACTTGATGGAGATTTGCCCTCCAGCTTGCCAGGTAAAAGTGTTTTCAAGTAAGTTACTCCCCAGAGGTAATCTACTAGGAAACTGCTTGCAGGAGAGGTGCCAGGGAAAGCCGTTGGCTTGTTGCTGTTGACCTCCATGAACTGCAGGAGGTGGGAACTGGAGAAGCCATGGCTGCTGCAGAACCAGGCTCTGGGGAATCTGCATGTGCTGCTGGGTCCTGTCCAGAGAGGTACACTGGAACCAGGAAGCAAGATCCTTTCTTCCCACAGTGTTCTTCTAGGAATGTATGCTGACAAAGCTTAACACTGTGCCAGTTGACTAAGAACAAATAGAAGAAAGGGTCCAAATTCATTTGTACAGAGCAGGCAAAAGGGGTAATTTTGGAACTGAGAGGAAATAAATCAATAATTATCAGGCTTGCAGACATCTTTGAACAGAAACTATATAGGATATAGATGAATAACTACAGTCATTTTCATCTACATAAATGCATTCACATAAATTTAAATGCAAGATCCATATATATATGATAAAAATGTGAAGGAAAGGAGACATAACATTCAGGTTTCTAACAGGAGACAAATGCATTTGAGGGCAGGTTAAAGGGATTCCAAGTAATTGGTAATGATGAGAAGTGATGAGAAGTAAACTGATATGCCTGGTAAAACCCCAAGGATTCAAAAATATATTGGCATCAATAAGGTAGAGGTTAAAATTGAAGCACAATTCACAATACATTCTTGGGTGAAAGTAGTTTGAAAGTTTATCTATAAGAACTTTTCATCCTCTTTTACTGTCCCATTGAAAGAACCCCCAAAGACAATCACCTAAGTCCAAGGCAGAACATCAAATAGATATTTTCTAGAAATACTCACCTGGATGTGCTGTGGCTTCAAGGACACCAGTTACAGCAAACAACAGAACTGGGATGTGAAATGAACCAGGAGAGTTAATTGGAGTTTGCGTATAGATTAGTATGGACACAGTGTTCATGGTCTGGCTTCCAGATTGTCTCTGACTGGTGTCTTCTCCCTTCATCCTCCTTGGATAAGAGTTTCAGGCAATTCTTCCCTGGAAAAGCTAACATTCAGGAGAAAAGACCTCCTATGTTGACAGTCCTTCTAGATAAAAGGACAGCAACCTGACTAAGTGCACAAAACTGAGACCTGCTCATCAATAAATCCTAATTCAAGAACACTATGTTTGCAACAAGTATCCATTTTTAATGTCAACAGCCAATAAAATATCAACAGGCATCAGTGAGAGAAAAATAAAGAGAAACAAAGATAAACGAAAATGGAAAGTGATGGAATTGAGATGATTTTTGAAAAATAAATGTATCAAGCTCACAGATGTTATGATATTGCATCCATAAAACAAGAAAATATATAACATTCACAAAAAAAAGATCTTAAGAAAAAGAAAAAAATCCAAGTGTATTAAAGACTTGTAGGAAATCAAAAACATGATAGCAAGATCACATTTAAATACAGAAATGGACTATAGGGTAAACAAAATATCTAAGGAAGTATAATAAAAATGACTATAAAAGGGAAAATATGAAGAAAGTAAATAAAAATCTTCAAGAATTAATCTAAACGTTATATTATCCAACTAAAAAAATCTTCCAGAATGAGGTATTGGAGAAAATAGATAATTGTTAACAGACTGTATTTTTCAGAGGTGATCACAATATCTCCCTTCCCACAATATAACATTGACACTGCTCCCACCCAGACGCGAGATCTGTATCTTTCCATATCATAAGGATCGCAATTTCCTTATAACTAATAGCATGTGGCGGAAGTGACAACATGAGATTTCTCAGATTAGGTCAGAAGAAGCAGTGCAGCCTCTTGTCACTGAAAAACATTCAGTCTTGGACCCTTGAGTTCCAGTGTAAGAAACAAGAAACATGACTATTCTGAAGCTGAAACACTGTGAGGTCATCTAGCCAAAGGGAAGACACCACCTGAAGCAACTCCATTTGGAAATCCTAGTCCGTAAGTCTTCCCACCCCAGTTGAGGTTGTACTGAGCAGGTTCTTCCCTTGCTCCTTTGCTTCAGGTTGTAATTGGTACAGACTCTGATCGTTGACAACAAAACTTCAGATTCTAATTCCCCCAGCTTCTTCCTTATTTATTTATCCATAAATTGCTATATTACCTCACTGATAGCCATATTATTCGTAGTGGCTCTAATCTAACCTAGACAGGTAAAATACCCCTTTTCAGATTAAGAGAATTCACTGGTTTCAAGAATATTCTTGGTTGTTAAAATGGTTATCATTAATTTGTGAGAAAATTTTCAAGTTATTTTCCTGTATCTAATAAGTTAATTGTATGCTTTTTTCTTTATTCTCTTAATGTAATTAACTATACTGATTGACTTCAGAAAGTTAAACCTTTCTTGTATCATTGGAATAGACCTCACTTGTCATGATAGATTATCCTTTTTATGTATCGCTGTATTTGGTTTGAAAAGATTTTAAAGTTTTGCATCTCTATATAGAAAATTAATTAACACATTATTTTCCTTTTTTCTACTTTTCAATTAGATTTTAGTATCTGTGCCAAGGTAACTTTATAAAATAAGATAATAATAATAATTATTCTCCTTTTTTCCATTCCCTGGAAAAAAATGTATTATAGGTGTTAATTTGATTCTAAATGCTTGAAAATTTTACCAATGAAAACATCTGTATTTATTTATTTTTTAACTATAGACTTTAACTACAAATTCAATATCTTTAAGAGATTTGGAACTATTCAAATTTTCTGTTTCTTCTGGAGTCAGTTTTAATATGTTTTACTTTTCTAAGAATTTATCTATTTTATCTACATTGCCCAATTTACTGACAGAATTATTCACAAAGACCATTTATCATCCATTTATACATACTTACAGGATTTTGAGTAAGATCGATAGTTTTTTTTCTTAATATCAGCAATCTGTTTTCTCTCTCTCTCTCTCTGTCTTCCTCTCTCGCTCTCCCTTCCTCCCTCCCTTTCTCTCTGTTTCTCAACAAACCTCCTGATAATTTATCAATTTTATAAAGCTTTTCAAATCAGTTTTTGATACTGTTGATCATTTTATTCTATATTTTCTTTATTTAATTAGTTTCTGCTTTTATCTGTATTATTTCCTTCCCATTGCTTTTGTTTAGTTTAGTTTGCTCTTAGTTTTTTAACTTCTTTGAAGAGGTTTTTAGATATATCGTTAAAATGTTGTTTATAATACATGTATTTGGGTTATGAAATTTTCTTTAATAACAGTTTTGGTTTCATCCCACAGTTTGACATATTTTATTTTCATTATCTTTGGATTCCTAACGTGTTCTTATTTATAGCGTGATTTCCCCCTAATTCATGTCAAAATGTCATGAATTTCTTTAATGACAAATGAATCAAAGAATAATTTTTACTAAATAGTAAAATAGCCATGTTTGGAATGATAACATTAGTAGATATTATTGTAATAAATAATAATAACATAATATTGCATACTATTTGCTTATACTGTTCTCTATATATTACACACATTAGTTTATGTAACCTCTCAACATTTCTGTAAATTGATAAATATTAAACCTACAAAATAAATCTAAAGATAAATCAATTGGTTGATCTTATAATAGGCAAAAAGATTTTATATTTAAACCTGAATTTGGAGGTATCTAATTGGACTTGTGTTACATAACAGTTGATGTAATGTTGGAAAAAATACTTATGCAGAATTTAGACTTTTTTTCTTTAAGCAGACTTTCTCAGAAAGATGATTGGTGAAATTTTGTGCTACCTATCCATTGTTCTCTAGTCATGATTTTTCAGTTTCTACTTATTTTATTTAATCATTTTTTCCTTGCATGCTTAGCATGTTGAGGTGTCTGGTGTTTAATTGATAGAGATGTATTCACCTGTCTAAATAATGTACTCCCCCACCTCTTGAGAAACCATAAACTGAATTTTCAGAATTTGCCTTCCTTTGCTTCTCTGGGAAAATTTTGTTGCGTCCACTCGCCCCAAATAGATTTGTGTGTTCAGAATCCCCGTGGAGTTTAACAGTTCTTGCTTGGGGGTTTATTTGACAGTTTGCTTATTATGAACCTAGATCTGAAAATTCCTAATTGTACCTTGCCTGTCATCTTCATCCTCTAACTCTATCTTGAGGGTATTTGACTGAATGAATAATAGCTATATAAATTACAGAATCATATTATTAAAAGTTGTCACGTTTCTCAATAATCCTTAGTGCAAAATTTTGCTAAAAGTTGGGTTGGGGATTAAAATTTAAGTTCTTTGCTTCAATGTGTCATCATCCTCTCCTCCAATCTCTTCTTATTTAATTTACATTTTGAGGTTTGCCCTCCTCTGGCCTGTCAAGATTTGGGTAGGAAGTTGAGATGATAATAGTTGTTAGATGAGCATTTATGCAGGCAGGCCCTGGATGAAAGTAGCCACCCAGATACATGCATAGAAGGAGAGCCTAGGCAGAGGTGCATGGCACCCCAGCTGTTAGTGAGGATGCCCCAGTGTTCCCTGAATGAATTGCTGTCTTTTCCTCCGTGGGGTAGGGGGAATAGGGTGGAGGAAGATTGATACAGAGTAAAAAATAGGTCTGGAGTTAAGAATGGATTTGAACACTCTCCTCCTCCAACTTCAAGCAGGCATTTTGTGTGTGCGGCAACTCTGTAGCCAGTACAGATTTCTGTCTTAGCCCCAAAGCATGTTTCAGACTCATTTGCTTAAATGCTCATTTCTCCAATGGAACCTGACTTTCAGAGCGACATTATTTCTTTCTTACATTATTAAGTTTTAAGATCATTCCATGAAAACTATATCAAATGTATACATATAGTATATATCCAAATAACTCCTCTTTTAGAAATTATGTGTGTTTTTTGTTTTGTTTTTTTATAAAAGGTAGGTCATGTTTGCCTTGCTTTCTTATGTGTTTATGGTTTGTCAAAGTTTTAATTGACAATCACAAGAAGCTTTAGTTCCCAAGTTCATTTTATTGGTCCTCTTTAAGACTCCCGTTGGTTCATACAATAAATAATTAGCAAATACCAACTTTGTGTCAGACCCTGTTGTAGAGGCCATACAAACAACAGTCATGGGAAAGGATGACGCTGCCCTCATAAAGTTACATTTTAGAAGGAGAAAGATAATAAATAAGTAATCAAAAATTAAAGGAAGAAGTAACTGCAGAAATTAATAAGTGCTTAGAAGAAAAATAGAGTGGGATAAGGGAAGAGTGAGTGATGGGAGAATAGTATTTTAGGTAAGATAGTAAACATCTACTTAAGAAGGTATACATTTGAATGGAGACCTCATTGGTGTAAAGTTTCAGGCCATAAAAAGATCTGGGGTGAACAGATTCAAAGTCATGCCTTCAGATACAGAGAAGACTATCTGCTTAATTAAGGGGTATATCTATGCCATTTATGGTGTTTTTGGCTATAGGAAGACATCCACCTAAAAGCCCCTTGTAAAGTTAAGATACTTTGTCTCAAACACATAATCTAGAGTGGTTCAATATTTGGCTTATCTAACCAGGAATACCATCATGAACTGAAGGAATTTGTGTTTTTTCGTTTGCCATTTTTGGATGGGTGGTTGTTTCTTCCTCAGGGTACCAGCATGGCGGCAGAATTTCCAAGTGACACATAGAGGAACAACAGATCTAGCAAAGATGAGAGACATTCTTTCCATGCCTTCCATTTTATTAGCAAGGGAAAGCCTTCTCAGACTTCTAGCTGCAGACCTTTTAGATCCCACTGACCAAAACTAGAACCCATAACTATTGGGTTGCCCAAAAATTTCGTTTGGGTTTTTGCGGGGGAAAAACCCGAACGAAATTTTTGGCCAGCCCAAATATTTCCTAGATGGAGAGGAGGTAGCTTTGATAAATGTCTCATATTTTCAACTCATTTAGTAGAAAGTGAACTCTATAAGCAGCCAAGAAGTCTGCGTGAGTATGTGTGTGTCTGTGTGTGTGTGTAACGACTCAGTAGGCAGCAATAAAATATATGTATTCAAGACTAATGCTGTAGAAAACCTTAGCCACAATCTATAATTCACCTTAGAAATCCATCAGTCCTCAGTTTACTGCTGAGAAAGTAAGACATAGATTGAATAAATGCCTTGCTTAAGATCACCAAGGACATAGAATAACAAGGACTTTTAGCATGAATGTATTTCCATTAAACCCTGTTGCTTCAAGAGTTAAATAAAGTGAATCTATACTTAGGAGAAAATCCCCCCAGATGGCAAGAAAACGCTAATTTACATGTTTTGTTTTTACAGCTCCTAGGACTTTTTGCATTGTCAGCAATAATTTCTAAAGCTCATTGTACATAATAAATAAATGCTTAACGATAAAAATATATACGAGTATTATTTTCCATTCCCAACAGCATTTTGAAAATAGTTTTTTAGCATATAATAGTTGAATGAATAATGCTAATACTAATGTCTTTTGGAGGTTCAGAGTGAAACTTTGGTACCGTAGACTCAAAGGGGAGTAATAAAAAAATTCACACACCAACTTCAAGGAGCTGTGTTTTGGTTGTATGCTACCTCATTTTACGATGAAAATTTATACATTTAGACTGATATTCATATGTTTCAAATATCTGATGTCTAGGATCATATTGATCTAGCATTACTCAAATCATAAAACCATTAATGGAACAACATAAATAAGAAACCATTACCAATCATTTTAGTATAGGATGAGTAGTAAGATAATAGGTTTTGCAAAAGCATCAGATACTCTCTCTGTTGTCCCTGGAAGCTGTTTGCTGGTGGAGTATTTCTAGTATGAGGAAGAATATATTAGTTTCTGGAAGGCAGTAAGCTCTTAATAAATCACTTTCATATATAGAGTAAAGATGATGTCTGAGCATTTCAGGATAGAGTTTTAGGTAAATGTTTAATCTATTTTTAATGTGGATCACAATTATAATGCATTGTTGGTTTTTAAAAATATATATTTTTTCCTCCTACAAAAGCCTTTTCTCTATAATTGCTATCAGCTACGCTTCAAAATGGAAAAACTCTCTCAGACTGATCTTGTTAATAAATCCCTGGTTTAACAGAACAAGCAGAAGAGGACAGGCAAAAATTACTGTCATTTCTTTGTTCCATCATTTCAACATTATTTCTTCCTTTATTCTTTTGTCATTCATCCAGGTGTACTGCACAATTTGGTCTTGGTGTTTAGAGATTAAAGATATCGCTTATTAAAATGATAAAAACTTCATGCCTGCAACTCTCTCAAACACATCGATAGATCATTATGCTTCCATGAAAGTCTGATGACAAAGCATGGGATTCAGTCAGTAGCAGGAGACAGGAAACAACTCAGGGAGGTAGAAATTAAGGGAAGCTCCCTAAATGAAGTTATATCTCACCTAAATCTTAGCACACCAGTAAAATTTATTATTAACTGAGACATAGAAAGGAAGCAGGAAAGAGTCCCAGCAAAAAGAAGAGTACAGACAGTCTCTGACTTACAGTGGTTCAACTTATGATTTTTCAACTTTGCAATGTTGTAAAAATCATATTCATTCAGTAGAAACCATACTTTGAATTTTGATTTTGAATTTTGATCTTTTCCCAAGCTAGATATGCAGTGTGTGATACTCTCTAATGATGCTGGGCAGTGGCTGTGAGCTGTAGCTACCAGTCAGCCACTTGATCACAAGGGTTAATAATCAATACACTTACAGCCATTCTGTACCCAAACAACCATTCTGTTTTTTACTTTCAGTAGTCAATTAATTACATGAGATAGTCAACACAATTTTATAATAGGCTTCATGTTATATGATATTGCCCAACTATAGGGTAATGTTCTGAGCATTTTTAAGGTAGGCTAGGCTAAGCTGTGATATTCAGTAGGTTAGATGGATTAAGTGCATTTTTGACTTAAGATATTTTCAACGTATGATGGGTTTATCAGAAAATAACTCCATCACAATCTGAGAAAGATCAGTAGGTGTAAAATCATATCTTGTGTTTGGGAAGACGTAAGCAAGCCCACCAGCCAATCCAGTGTGACTTCCGCACCTGTCGACAAATGGGGCCCTTTCAGCCAACATTTTGCAAAGTTTGAGAATATTGCCCTAAACAATCTATTATAAATACTAGTCCATGCTAAAGGATTCAAAAACACCACCTGAGAGAGAGAGACTGGCATGAAAAACAGAAAGGGAGAGTGTGTCAGAAAGTCCATCCGACCCGAGGGCAGGGCATATGGCATCTTTGGAGAGATGCTTGCTAGAGCCTGGGCAGGGCTTAAACAGAAGATGTACATGGGCATATGGTCGTCAATCAAAACCAAACAAATCATATGATATTTGTGTTTCTTTGTCTGGTTTACTTCACTTAGTATGATCATCTCTAGGTCCCTCCATGTTGCCTCAAATGGCATTATTTCATTCTTCTTTATGGCTGAGTAATATCCCATTGTATATATGTACCACATGTTTTTTATCCATTCATCTGTCAGTGGACAGTTAGGGTGCTTCCATGTCTTGGCTATTGTAAATAGTGCTGCTGTGAACATTGGTGTGCATGATACAAATGAACTTATTTATGAAACAGACCCACAGACATAGAAAACAAACTTATGGTTACAAAAGGGGAAGTAGGGGGAGGGTTAAATTAGGAGTTTGAGATTAACATATACACGCTATTATATATAAAGTAGGCAACCAACAAGGACCTACTGTATAGCACAGGGAGCTCTACTCAATATTTTGTGATAATCGGTAAGGGAAAAGAATCTGAAAAAGAATACATATATATGTTTTATATACATATAACTGAATCACTTTGCTTCACACCTGAAACTGACACAACATTGTAAATCAACTATACTTCAATAAACAAAAAACAAACAAGACGCAGAAAACTTGCTCTGCGTAATTAGAAGCAAGTCTGTGAGAGGCAGGGGGAGGTGCCAATGGCAATAGATTCCATTTTCTCTTTGTGTAGCGCTGCTTCTTTAAAAGTTTGAGAATAGTTTTTAAAAGACTATATTGTTGGTAATACTGACAGAGAACTAGCTAGCTGACATACATTCCTGGATGTTAATGTACCTAACATGGTACCCTGCTCTAGAACAAACACTGCAAAAGTAGGTTGCTTTCTATGTGGTGTCATAAAATAATTTTGAAAATTCTGCTCCTCCCCAGTATCCATCAATATCTTTTTGGTTAAGATATTTGTGAGCTCTGTTATGCTGCAGATGTCACAGGAGGAGGACAATATATGAAGGTTTTTTTCCTGTCAGGACCTTAGAATAATTCTTTTAACTCCTCTCTCACCTTCCTCCCCCTCCTTCTTCTTTGTCAAATGATCTTAGCAGCACAGTGGTAAGTTTTCCAATGGGATAGAGTGAAATTAGGAAGTTTTATTCAGAATACTATGCCACCAGGAACGTTTCTCTGCTAGTGAGTGGTAAATTCCAGAAGGTGCAGGTTTGAGTGGCAAAGTAGGGAATTCCAGAGAATGGTGCAAAATAAAGGCATAAAGACATGATGACAGTATGAAAACAGAGAACAAACAGAAATACATACATGTATATATATGTGTATATATATATATATATATATATACACATATATATACATACTTCTGATTACAAAATATTTTTGTCAGAAAATATAGTAGTAAAGAAAAAAAGTAATGTAAGTATATGCATTCAAATACAAAGTCATGCTAACAAGAATCCCAAATATAACCTTTTGTTCCAAACCCTTTCAGGCTTTCTTCTCTGTATTTTCATTGAACTCACAGTATGCATCAATTCTGTCTTGCTTTTCTTTTTTCTAACAAAGTGCTTTGATTTTTTTAAAAAATTATATTATTTATTTATTTATTATCTATTCATTTATTTTTGGCTGCATTGGGTCTTTGTTGCTGCAAGGGCTTTCTCTAATTGTGGCGAGCGGGGTCTACTCTTCATTGCGCTGCACGGGCTTCTTATTGCGGTGGCTTCTCCTTGTTGTGGAGCACGGTCTCTAGGTGTGTGGGTTTCAGTAGTTGTAGCATGTGGGTTTCAGTAGTTGTAGCATGTGGGCTCAGTATTTGTGGCACACGGGCTCCAGAGCACAGGCTCAGTAGTTTTGGCACAGGGGCTTAGCTGCTCCGCAGCATGTGGGATCTTCCTAGACCAGGGCTCGAACCTGTGTCCCCTGCATTGGCAAGCGGATTCTTAACCACTGCGCCACCAGGGAAGCACTCAACACAGTTCCTGGAAGAGTGTTACGTGTTTGCTCTGAGTAGCACTTCCCTTGGGCCAAGCCTGTACTTTACATAAATTGCTCATTTGTCCCTCCCAGCAACCATAGGAGGTAAGTTCTGTGATTGCCCCACTTTCAGAAATGATGAAACTGAGGAGTAGGGAAATTAAACTTACTTCAACAATTTGGGGTTTCGTAAACTTACCTAATGCCACACCACAGATTTCAGTGGTCAGTTTCCATGTTGGAGTTCCTAACCTCTGCACCATTCTGGGAGATTACAGCAAATAATAGACCTTGACACTATGCCGAACCTCCCTTTCTTTCTAACGTTCTTAACATTTGGGGGGGTTACAGCAGGCCAGTGTTCTCCAGGCAGCTCCTCTGCTTTGGATGCACACTTGTGAGACTGTCTAGATGCCATACAGGGTTTCTTTGATTACCAGTCCAGGAGGAGGCTACATGGCAATGGAGTGGGTATCAATGCATTGTTATGTGGTCAGGGATTCCATGCCCCTATCAGGGGAAGTGTGGAAGTCAATCAGTGGACCCAGAATGGGGAAAGATTTCCCACATTGCATGCTCTTTGTGAGAGTGTAAGGACTGAGAGCTTTTATTTGACTATTATACAGTGAACCCCTCTGGAGCTTCCAGGTTGTTTATGGTTTGTTAGATATTAAATATGCCTTAGGTATTTGACCTGATGTTAAAACTCAGAGGACCTTTGTCTGATCCACACATCATCATGCTAATTTCACAGCAGAAGAAACTGAGGCCCTTGGAGAGAGACATGCCCAAATTTAGGCAGAAAGCAAATTTAGGTATAAAGCAAAATTAGGTAGAGAGCAAAAAGTCATGATTTAAAGCAAGTGAGGCTTTGGTCTTTCAATTCTGCTACTCTGCCATCCACTGTGTGTGAGAGCTGCCTTGCACTGGCCACCAACATGGATATATAGCCACAAACTATTTGAAGTCTGCTGTCAATAAACTTAAATTATAGAGATAAGCAAAACTGGACCCATGGAAATGCAAACAACTGTACAAGAATCCTCCAGCAGTCTAAGTTCTACGTGTGTCATACAAAGAGAAGATCCAGACCAGGGAGAGTCATAGAGTTAATGAGGATTTATCCTCTAGCTGCACAATCCACTGGTTGAACTAATAGCTAAACCATTTCATCAGCAAAATCATTTTAGCAAATTAGAAATTGGGCTCAACATCTCTGTTACTGAGGGCATGTTCATGTGCCTGATGCACAGTGAGGCCAAACAGTACTGAAACGTTGGAGTCTGGAGAGAGAAAGGTGTATTGCAGGGCCATGCAAGGAGATGGGTAGCTCATGCACCCCAAATACCCTAACTCCTCAAAGCGTTTCAGCAATGCTCTTTCAAAGGCCAGGTGAGGGAGGGGCATGGTTAGTTGTTGCAAACTTCTTGGTTTCGGAATCCTTTGTTCTTGCAGCTGTCCACGCAGGTCAGGTCACGATGTTCCTGTAAACCTCCAATGAGACAAACGTTATTCTCTCTCCTGCAACTTTTTATTTGTATATGAATGCACTCTTAAAGGTCAGAGCCTTAAGAATGGGCTATCCTGTGTATTTCAGGCTATAGACAACATTCTTTTACAAAAGGTGTAGAGCCAGCATGACTAAGCACAGGCAACAGAGCTCAAGGGTTAAAGTAAAAGGAACAGATCTAATATGGAGTCAGATTTGCTCTTCCCTATTAAATACCTCTGGTTCTCGAAGGGTGACTGCAAGACCAGCTGCAAGGGCATCCATCACCCAGGAATATGTTAGAAGTGGGGTTACTCAGACCCCACCCACACCTGCTGAACTAGACCCTCTGGGGTGAGGCTTAGCCTCTGTGTTGAACAAGTCACCCAGGTAGTTCTGGTGCACACTCAAGTTTGAAAACCACTGGTCTGTTGCAGGGGTCTGCAAACTTTTTACCTATAAAAGGCAAGATACTAAATAATTTCTTTGAAAGCCATACAGTCTCTAATGCAGCTTCTCAACTCTGCTGTTGTAGCATGAAAATAGCTGTGGATGGTACAGAAATGAATGATCATGATTGTATTCCAATAAAAATTTCTTCAGGGACACCAAAATTTGACTTTCAAATAATTTTTATGTGTCACAAAATGCTGTTTCTTTTAATTTTTTATACCTATTAAAAACATATAAGAAACATTCTTAACCTTTGGGCAAAGACAGGTGGCAGGTTGGGGTTGGCTCATAGTTTGCCAACTCCTGCTGTAGTGTCTAGAAACAGCATGGCCTTTGATTGCAGAGAGATTTTTATTCAGTATCTCAGGGCTACCATGGGCTAGCTCTGGACTTCAGGGTCTCAACCCACAGTGAACCTCAGTTTCACCATCTGTAAAATGGAGTTAATAATATTTTCTCTAGGTTTTTTGTGAGACAGCAAAAGTAAAATAACTAGTATACAAATAAGTCTCATTATAAGTTAGTCCCCTCCAGTCTTCTCACAATCATACCTTTTCCAAGTACATTCCAAGTAAAACTTCTAAACCCTCCCTTCTACAAAGATAAGTAAGTTCTTATTAGAACAGTAGTTACTCTTGGACACTTTTCTCCCAAATAAAGGATCTTTGAAACAGTACGCTGACAGACAGAGCACTCTACCTTCCCTCAGAAGACTGCTTTCTGTTCCAAAGCTTACAGGCCCAGATATCCTCATCAGACACAGGTTTTAGATTACAGCTTCTTTAGCAGAGACAAAGAAAAGATGGTTCCAATTAAGAAACAAGAGGAATGAAACATTCCCCTCCCCCCCCCATTTCTTTTCAAACCACAACAACTAAGCAAACTGGGTCACAAGCAAACAAGGTTTGCATTAAGACAGAAATAACCATGGGGAATTTTTCACATCTGAGAATAGAGTTGGGGTGAGTTGATCACCTGTGCTAAAGCTAAAAAACCCAGCAGAGCATGTGGCCATAAAAGTGGTCCAGGGCTTCCCTGGTGGCGCAGTGGTTGAGAGTCCGCCTGCCGATGCAGGGGACACGGGTTCGTGCTCCGGTCCGGGAAGATCCCACATGCCACGGAGCGGCTGGGTGCGTGAGCCATGGCCGCTGAGCCTGCGCGTCCGGAGCCTGTGCTCCGCAATGGGAGAGGCCACAAAGGTCCAATGTCTCTGGATTTTTGTTTGATTGCTTACTCGGCAAAGAGAATATCTTTGTTGAGTGTTTTCCTTTTTTCAAATTTTTATTGAAATATTGTTGATTTACAATGTTGTGTTAGTGTCAGGGGTACAGCAAAAAGATTCAGTTATACTTATATGTAATATGTATTATATAATATATATATATATGTATTCGTTTTTTACATTCTCTTCCATTATAGGTTATTACAAGATATTGAGTATTGTTCCCTATGCTATACGGTAGGTCATTGTTGGTTATATATTTCATATATAGTAGTGTGTATATTTTTATCCCCAGCTCCTAATTTATCCCTCCCCCTGCCTTTCCCCTTTGGTAGCCATAAGTCTGTTCTCTATGTCTGAGAGTCTATTTCTGTTTTATAAATAAGTTCATTTGTATCATTTTTTTAGATTCCACATAGAAGTGATATCATAGGATATTTGTCTTTGTCTGGCTTACTTCGCTTAGTATGATAATCTCTAGGTCCATCCTTGTTGCTGCAAATAGCATTATTTCATTCTTTTTATGGCTGAGTAGTATTCCATTGTATATATTTACCACATCTTCTTTACCCTTTCATCTGTTGATGGATATTTAGGTTGTTTCCAAGTCTTGGCTATTGTAAATAGTTCTGCTATGCACATAGGGGTGAATATATATTTTCAAATTATAGTTTGAAAAAGTAAGTGTTCATACGTTTGTTCTCTACATCTGTGTCTGAATTTCCGCCCTGCAAACCGGTTCATCTTTTCAAATTATAGTTTTGTACAGATATATGCCCAGGAGTGGAATTGCAGGATCACATGACAGCTCTATTTTTAGTTTTTTGAGGAACCTCCGTACTGTTCTTCATAGTGGCTCTACCAATTTATGTTCCCACCAACAGTGTAGGAGGGTTCCCTTTTCTCCACACCCTCTCTAGCATTTGTTATTTGTAGACTTTTTGATGATGGCCATTCTTACCTGTGTTAGGTGTTTATTAGGATAGGTCTGCCCCTTAACAAAACTGTGAATGTAGTGAAAAGTGTCTTCAGTATTCTGATCCAAGCTGTGTGTATGTATACATGTCTTTTAAGCCATCTTTATTACATCCAGAGTCAGCAAAAATAAGTCCTTTGGAAAACATGTTATTTATTCATTTTACAGCTTGATATGCTTTTAAAACACCACTCCTTTTCTAAGGGAGGTTTTGCAAATGATGTACTGGGCTAAGAGCAGAGGCTAATACCACATGACACTTATTTGCTGTGTGACCTTATACAAGCAACTTAATGATTAGACACTTAGCTAATTTTTAAAAGTAATAAGACGAAGGTTCAGAGGGGTGAAGTGAAATGGTACTAGAAAGTCTCAAAAGATGCTCAAGTGTGTACGGCCCCGGGCGTCCCCGGGAGTCCCGACCAGCAGGACAAATCCTTGTGAGTCTGAGGAGGAACCTGTGGGGGTTGAAAAAAGGGGGAAGGGCAGGAGACGCGAAAGAATGGAGGCAAGACAGAATCCTGATCAAGCCTCAAACTTTTATTGCTGCGGTAGCTGTATTTATACACTGCAGAGAAAGGGGGGCGGGATTCAGAATGAGGGAAGTACTTGGCTAATCATCATTGGTGCTGCGTGCGCGGGCTTTCATTTTAGGCGCGAACTTCTATCTCATAAATCAGGAAGAGAAGCAGGGTGTCGGCCATCTTCTAATGGCGAAAACTTCTTGGCTCCCAACACTCAAGAAGAGGTGCTGTCAGCCCCCAGGGATCCCAGAGTGCACTGAGCACTTTTCTTCCAACTCCGCATTGATGGCTTGAAATCAGCCCCATACACACACTAAAAACCAGGGCTTGTTTTTATTGTATTTAATTTGGGGGAAATAGTTCAGAAACATTAGCACACCACTGCACTCAGTTCAGATCCCTGCCATTGTCACTCTCTATACTCTACTCCTCAACTACATAAAGAAAGCTTTTCTCCCTGATATTTCAGACTTTAGTCAGAAATTATAGGGAAGATATTGTTTTTTGAATTTCATTTTATTTACTTTTTTATACAGCAGGTTCTTATTACTTATCCATTTTATACATATTAGTGTATACTTGTCAATCCCAACCTCTCAATTCATCACACCACCACCCCCCGCCTCCAGTTTCCCCCCTGGTATCCATACGTTTATTCTCTACATCTGTGTCTGAATTTCTGCCCTGCAAACCGGTTCATCGGTACCATTATTCTAGGTTCCACATATATGCGTTAATATACAATATTTGTTTTTCTCTTTCTGACTTACTTCACTCTATATGACAGTCTGTAGATCCATCCACATCTCTAGAAATGACCCAGTTCCTTTTTATGGCTGAGTAATATCCCATTGTATATATGTACCACGTCTTTATCCATTCGTCTGTCGATAGGCATTAAGGTTGCTTCCATGACCTGGCTCTTGTAAATAGTGCTGCAGTGAACATTGGGGTGCATATGTCTTTTTGAATTATGGTTTTCTCAGGGTATATGCCCAGTAGTGGGATTGCTGGGTCGTATGGTAGTTCTATTTTTAGTTTTCTAAGGAGCCTCCATACTGTTCTCCATAGTGGCTGTATCAATTTACGTTCCCACCGGCACTGCAAAGGGTTCCCTTTTCTCCACATGCTCTCCAGCATTTGTCGTTGTAGCTTTTCTGATGATGCCCATTCTAACTGGTGTGAGGTGATCTCGTTTTTAGCTTTGATTTGCATTTCTCTAATAATTAGTGATGTTGAGCATCCTTTCATGTGCTTCTTGGCCGTCTGTATATCTTCTTTGGAGAAATGTCTATTTAGGTCTTCTGCCCATTTGTGGATTGGGTTTTTTGTTTTTTTGATATTGAGCTGCATGAGCTGTTTATATATTTTGGAAATTAATCCTTTGTCCGTTGTTTCATTTGCAAATATTTTCTCCCATTCTGAGGGTTGTCTTTTCGTCTTGTTTGTAGTTTCCTTTGCTGTGCAAAAGCTTTTAAGTTTCATTAGGTCCCATTTGTTTATTTTTCTTTCCATTACTCTAGGAGGTGGATCAAAAAAGATCTTGCTGTGATTTATGTCAAAGAGTGTTCTTCCTATGTTTTCCTCTAAGAGTTTTACAGTATCCGGTCTTACATTTAGGTCTCTAATTCATTTTGAGTTTATTTTTGTGTGTGGTTTTAGGGAGTGTTCTATTTCATTATTTAAAATGTAGCTGTGCAGTTTTCCCAGCACCACTTATTGAAGAGGCTGTCTTTTTCCATTGTATATCCTTACTTCCTTTGTCATACATTAGTTGACCATAGGTGCGTGGGTTTATCTCTGGGCTTTCTATCCTGTTCCATTGATCTATATTTCGGTCTTGTGCCTGTACCATACTGTCTTGATTACTGTAGCTTTTAGTACACTCTCAAGTCAGGAAGTCTGATTCCTCCAGCTCCGTTTTTTTCCCTCAAGACCGCTTTGGCTATTCGGGGTCTGTTATGTCTCCATACAAATTTTAAGATTTTTTGTTCTAGCTCTGTAAAAAATGCCATTGGTAATTTGATAGGGGTTGCATTGAATCTGTAGATTGCCTTGGGTAGTATAGTCATTTTCAAAATATTGATTCTTCTAATCCAAGAACATGGTATATCTCTCCATCTGTTGGTATCATCTTTAATTTCTTTCATCAGTGTCTTATAGTTTTTGCATACAGGTCTTTTGTCTCCTTAGGTAGCTTTATTCCTAGGTGTTTTATTCTTTTTGTTACAGTGGTACATGGGAGTGTTTCCTTAATTTCTCTTTCAGATTTTTCATCATCAGTGTATAGGAATGCAAGAGATTTCTGAGCATTAATTGTGTATCCTGCTACTTTACCAAATTCATTGTTTCACTCTAGTAGTTTTCTGATGGCATCTTTAGGATTCTGTATGTATAGTGTCATGTCATCTGCAAACAGTGACAGTTTTACTTCATCTTTTCCAATTTGGATTCCTTTTATTTCTTTTTGTTCTATGATTTCTGTGGCTAGGAATTCCAAAACTGTGTTGAATAATATTGGTGAGAGTGGACATCCTTTTCTTGTTCCCAGTCTTAGAGGAAATGCTTTCAGTTCTTCACCATTGAGAATGATGTTTCCTGAGTGTTTGTCACATATGGCCTTTATTATATTGAGGTAGGTTCCCTCTATTCCCACTTTCTGGAGAGTTTTTATCATAAATGGGTGTTGAATTTTGTCAAAAGCTTTTTCTGCATCTATTGAGATGATCATATGGTTTTTCTTCCTGAAGTTGTTAATATGTGTATCACATTGATTGATTTGCGTGTATTGAAGAATCCTTGCATCCCTGGTATAAACCCTGCTTGATCATGCTGTTGGATTCTGTTTGCTAGTATTCTGTTGAGGATTTTTGCATCTATATTCATCAGTGATATTGGTCTGTAATTTTCTTTTTTTGTAGTATCTTTTTCTGGTTTTGGTATCAGGGTAGTGGTGGCCTCATAGAATGAGTTTGGGAGTGTTCCTTCCTCTGCAATTTTCTGGAAGACTTTGAGAAGGACGGGTGTTAGCTCTTCTCTAAATGTTTGATAATATTCATCTGTGAAGCCATCTGGTCCTGGACTCTTGTTTGTTGGAAGTTTTTGTAATCACAGTTTCAATTTCATTACTTGTGATTGGTTTGTTCATATTTTCTGTTTCCTCCTGTTTCAGACTTGGAAAGTTATACCTTTCTAAGAATTTGTCCATTTCTTGCATGTTGTCCATTTTAATTGCATAGAGTTGCTTGTAATAGTCTCTTAGGATGCTTTGTATTTCTGCGGTGTCTATTGTAACTTCTCCTTTTTCATTTCTAATTTTACTGATTTGAGTCCTCTCCCTCCTTTTCTTGATGAGTCTGGCTAATGATTTATCAATTTTGTTTATCTTGTCAAAGAACCAGCTTTTAGTCTTATTGTTCTTTGCTATTGTTTTCTTTGTTTTTATTTCATTTATTTCTGCTCTGATCTTTATGATTTTTTTCCTTCTACTAACTTTGGGTTTTGTTTGCTCTTCTTTCTCTAGTTCCTTTAGGTGTAAGGTTAGATTGCTTATTTGAGATTTTTGTTGTTTCTTGAGGTAGGATTGTATTGCTATAAACTTCCCTCTTAGAACTGGTTTTGATGCATCCCATAGGTTTTGGATTGTCATGTTTTCATTGTAATTTGTCTCTAGATATTTTTTGAGTTCCTCTTTGATTTCTTCAGTGATCTCTTGGTTATTTAGTAACGTATTGTTTAGCCTCATGTGTTTGTGTTTTTTATGTTTTTTTTCCTGTAATTGATTTCTAATCAGAAAAGATGCTTGATATGATTTCAATTTTCTTAAATTTACTGAGGCTTGATTTGTGACCCAAGAGGTGATCTATCCTGGAGAATGTTCCATGTGCACTTGAGAAGAAAGTGTAATCTGCTGATTTTGAATGGAATGTCCTATAAATATCAATTAATTCTGTCTGGTCTGTTGTGGCATTTAAAGCTTGTGTTTCCTTATTAATTATCTGTTTGGATGATCTGTCCATTGGTGTAAGTGAGGTGTTAATGTCCCCCACTATTACTGTGTTACTGCCAATTTTCTCTTTTATAGCTGTTAGCAGTTACCTTATGTATTGAGGTACTCCTATGTTGGGTGCTTATATATTTATAAGTGTTATAACTTCTTCTTGGATTGATTCCTTGATCATTATGTAGTGTCCTTCCTTGTCTCTTGTACCATTCTTTATTTTAAGTCTATTTTATCTGATATGAGTATTGCTACTCCAGCTTTCTTTTGATTTCTATTTGCATGGAATATCTTTTTCCATCCCCTCACTTTCAGTCTGTATGTGTCCCTAGGTCTGAAGTGGGTCTCTTGTAAACAGCATATATATGCGTCTTGCTTTTGTATCCATTCAGCGAGCATGTGTCTTTTGGTTGGAGCATTTAATCCATTCATGTTTAAGGTTATTATCGATATGTATGTTCCTATTACCATTTTCTTAATTGTTTTGGGTTTGTTTTTGTAGGTCCTTTTCTTCTCTTGTGTTTCCCACTTAGAGAAGTTCATTTAGCATTTGTTGTAGAGCTGGTTTGGTGGTGGTGATTTCTCTTAGCTTTTGCTTGTCTGTAAAGTTTTTGATTTCTCCATCGAATCTGAATGAGATCTTTACTGGATAGATTAATCTTGGTTATAAGTTCTTCCCTTCCATCACTTTAAATATGTTATGCCACTCCCTTCTGGCTTGTAGAGTTTTTGCCAAGAAATCAGCTGTTAACCTTATGGGAGTTCCCTTGTATGTTTTTTGTTGTTTTTCCCTTGCTGCTTTCAATAATTTTTCTTTGTCTTTAATTTTTGCCAATTTGATTTCTATGTGTCTTGTTATGTTTCTTTTTGGGTTTATCCTGTATGGGACTCTCTGTGCTTCCTGGACTTGGGTGGCTATTTCCTTTCCCATGTTAGGGAAGTTTTTTGACTATAATCTCCTCAAATATTTTCTCAGGTCCTTTCTCTCTTCTCCTTCTGGGACCCCTATAATGCAAATGTTGTTGCATTTAATGTTGTCCCAGAGGTCTCTTAGGCTGTCTTCACTTCTTTTCATTCTTTTTTCTTTATTCTGTTCCTCAGCAGTGAATTCCACCATTCTGTCTTCCAGGTCACCTATCCATTCTTCTGCCTCAGTTATTCTGCTATTGATTCCTTCTAGTGTATTTTTCATTTCAGTTATTCTATTGTTCATCTCTGTTTGTTTGTTCTTTAATTCTTCTAGGTCTTTGTTAAACATTTCATGCATCTTCTTGATCTTTGCCTCCATTCTTTTTCCGAGGTCCTGGATCATCTTCACTGTCATTATTCTGAATTCTTTTTCTGGAATGTTGCCTATTTCCAGTTCATTTAGTTGTTTTTGTGCGTTTTATCTTTTCCTTCATCTGGTACATAGCCCTCTGCCATTTCATCTTGTCTGTCTTTCTGTGAATGTGGTTTTTGTTCCACAGCTGCAGGATTGTAGTTCTTCTTGCTTATGCTGTCTGCCCTCTGATGGGTGAGGCTGTCTCTATAGGGAAGATATTTTTGAGGAAAAGATGACAGCACAGATATTATGACACCTCTTTTCACTTGTGGACTCCATTTAGTAATAAAGCTCGGTATCTTCAGGAAGGAGGTATCAATGATCAAACTAAATCTGAGACAAATTTAACAAAGACTGCTTATTTATAATCTTACAGCACATGATTCCTAAGACGTCTTTGAGCAGAGGCTCCATGATGTAAGGAAGGAGAGAGATTTATGGAGTAAAAAAACCTTATGGAGTAAAAGGAGGAAAAAAACCTAAGACAGTGTCTGATTGGCAAGGGTTCTACTAAGGAGATTTTTGCAATTGGGGGAAACTTTCTAATTGTTTTTCAGACACATTTGGAAATCCTTGGTTGGCTTGAATGGGGCAAATGAGAAGTTTGGGGACATTTCAAAGGATAAAGATTATTCATTAGAGGACAGTTTCATATGGGGGACTTTTGCGTGGTCAACTCATCATAATGGTCCTTATAGGGGGGGCGGGTTGCTGCCATGGCAGGAGTTTCTCAAAGAAAACAACATTGTGTCATGGATGTCAGAGACAGTATAATGGTAGATGCACGACATTATTGGGTAAAAATATCTGGCAAGCTCTTTTTGGAATCATAGCAAAATATTATGAATTGAAGGTAACCAGACAGGACTGGTATTAAAGCATATTTTAATGAAAATCAAATGGTAGGATGATAGAAAACTGATTTTATAGTTTGAGTTAAATACTGATGTACATAAACATAATTCCCATTAATTTTTTTAACTTTTTGTTTTATATTGGAGTATAGTTGATTAACAATGTTGTGTTAGTTTCAGGTGTACAACAAAGTGATTCAGTTATACATATACATGTATCTGTTGTTTTTCAAATTCTTTTCCATTTAGGTTGTTACATAATATTGAGCAGAGTTCCCTGTGCTATAGAGTAGGTCCCTGTTGGTTATCCATTTTAAATATAGCAGTGTGTACATGTCAATCCCAAACTCCCTAACTATCCCTCCCCCCAACCCTTCACACCATAATTCTCGTTAATTTATAAATTCCAGTTACTAACCCTGTGCAGAAGCCCCCAAATACCTTCATTTTATAAATAAATCCTTAAGTATCAAGTAGTTCTTTAATGTCACTTTGTCAAATTTTTATAGCATACAGAGCACTTGAGAACACATTTCCTGAACTGATAGTCCCTGGTTCTGCATGAATACCTTTAGTGATGGGAAGCTCACTACTTTGATAAGCAAGGTAGTTTTGATACTGGAGAATCCTTCTTTTGGTTGCGTCAGTATCTTCTCCTGCTTCACTTCCGTCCATTCCCTATGAATTCACCTCGAGTACCACTAAGCTTCTTCCACATTCTCAGCTTTCCGTATAGGTAGGCAGACAGCTATTGATTTTTCTCCAGGTCTTCTGTTTGCTAAGTATTCTCAGCTTTTCCAGTTCTCAGTTATGAAACTTCTCAGAATTGTGTCACCTGAGCAGAACACTAGAATGTTAACATTTCTCTAAAGTTACAGGACACAATATTACAGAGTGGACTGAGCAGCCCACTAAATAGTATGAAGCATAAATGCTATGATTAATTAAAATTGTTAATATTAACTGTTAAGACAGTAGAAATGCCGCTCTAGATTGATATTATTTTCCAATACTTTCACAGTAAAACAGTCATGAATCCCAGTATCAGAGACGTGCCTCTGTCACAAATTTGTTCCCTTTGACTTCATTCTCTGATGACATTATTAAAAATTATATGGCCAGAATATCACTACTTTAGCTTCATATCCTCTCAAATGATGTCTTCAAAGCATCTGACAATTAATTTATTCTTATATTTTTTCCTGGATGCTACAACTTGGATGAACCTAGAGGACATTATGCCTAGTAAAATAAGCCAGTCATAAAAGGACAAATACCATATACTTCCCCTTAAATAAGGTCCCTATAGAAGTCAAATTCATAGAGATAGAAAGTGAAAGGTTTATTGCAACAGGTTTGGGGAGAAGGGAATGGGGAGTTAGTTAGCACTTAATGGGCACAAAGTTTTAACCTTGGAAGATGAAATATTTCTGGAGCTGCGTGGTGGTGATGGTTGCCCAACAAGGTAAATGTACTTAATGTCACTGAACTGTGCAGTTAAAAATGGTTAAGATGGACAATTTTTGTTATGCATGTTACCACAATGAAAAGCAAGAATGTATCAAAAATACTGCTTCAAACAGAAGGCAGCATCTTGCAAATTATCTGGATACTTATGTTCCCCACTGCTGCTCCTTCCGACTGTCCTCTGTGGATGCAGAGAGCCCATATCCTCAGCTTCTCCAGTGGCAACTTTGTGTTCTCTTTTCTTTGTCTTTTCCTTAATTTCATGATAGCTTCATGGTAGCATTAATCTCCTTCTGGGTAAATGATTAAATGCTTGCAGGCCAGGTTTAAAAATCAAATCAGAAATGTTCTTTTTACTTTGAAGCCACATGCTAATTTTGAAGAAAAATAGTACTGTCTTTTTTGTGAGTCACCCTTTTATTCACCTTGGTATAATTATTTTTCTTCTTCATAAATATCATCGGGTAATTTATTTAAAGAAAATAACCCAGAGAGCAAAAAACAAACAAACAAAAAACAAACCTCCAGAATTCAAATTGTAAGCAAACTCAATCCTGTCATTTTAGAGAAATAATAACTGAATTTTTATAATGTGTTTGCTTAAAAGAAAAAAGTGCTTGTAATTTGCAGGTACATTTTGTATGTGTTTAAATGTTAGAAATTTATCATATGGGGAACACTGTGTACAGAATTATAAATACAAATCAAGCTCTGCTTCTCCCCCCAAGATTTATAATTGTATTTGTTTTCAGTTGTAATATATATTAAATATAATACTACCCAGTAAAATACTAAACATGAATTTCTTCCCAATTTGCTAATTCTACATGAAGGTTTTCTTTTTGGCTGTGTTGGGTCTTCATTGCTGCGCAGGCTTTCTCTAGTTGTGGCGAGCGGGGGCTACGCTTAGTTGTGGTGCACGGGCTTCTCATTGCAGTGGCTTCTCTTGTTGATGAGCACAGGTTCTAGGTGTGCGGTCTTCAGTAGTTGCAGCACATGAGCTTAGTGGTTGTGGCACGCTGGCTCTAGAGCACAGGCTCAGTAGTTGTGGCACATGGGCTTAGTTGCTCCACGGCATGTGGGATCTTCCCGGACTAGGGCTCGAACCCATGTCCCCTGCATTGGCAGGTGGATTCTTAACCCCTGCACCACCAGGGAAGTCCTACATAAAGGTTTGACTCAGCAAATGAAAACAGTCTCTTCCTCTGCAAATAGGAAATTATTCAATTAAATAAAATGCACAAGTCAGCATGCAAATTGTAAAATTAACTATGTATCTTGGTAAGATTTTAGAAATTATTTAGTGTAATATATTCACTTTGTAATGTACTTTGTTTATTGTTTTCTGTCTGTTTCTTATAAATATTTTATCACCTTGTTCATTAATTACAGTTTGCTTAGTGATTTCTAAACACATGCATTAATTAATTCTCTGTGAACAGAAACATTGTGCCTGTTATTAAAGATTGCTGAGGCATTCTCTATCTTGTGATACCATCTACTTAAAAAAAAAATCTGTACCAAAAAATAAAGATAGTTAACTCCACATTTACTGTCCCATATGTGACCTGGTTTGAATGTAGCATTCCTCACCAAGTTCTGTGGTCTACTAGGTGGTGCTTTTGAATGTCAGCATTTTAGCTCAAGGGATTGGCAAACGTTTAGTGTCAAGGGGGAGACAGTAAATATTTTTGGCTTTGTTGGCCAGATCATCTTTGTCACAACTAATCAATTCTGTCATTGCATGTAAGCTGCCACAGACAGTTTGTATGTAGATCAGTAAGTGTGGCTGTGACCCAATGAAACTTTATTTCTGGATATTGAATTTTGAATTTCATATAATTTTTATATATCATGAAATATTCTTTTGATTTGTTTCAACCGTTAAATAAACCACTTCAGTCAAAAAATATACTAGTCTTAATGATGGTGATTAGAGTAGTGATAACAGTGATAATTTTTGGTAGGACAGGATAATGGCCTCATTAATCAACTAGGATCTTCTTTATGATTAAGAACATTGTTCTTGCAAGAATTCAGAACACAAAAGGCATAAACATTTTCCATGATATTCATTGATTTGTATTATAACATTAATATGCATGTCCATAAGACATACTGTGGTCAAGAAAAGAAGATAAGAGGTCTTTACCTTCTTTGGTGCTCCTGTTTTCTGTATGGAAGAAATATAACACCTGTCTTACAAATTATATATATATATGCAATTTTTTGCATTACGTGGGCCTCTCACTGTTGTGGCCTCTCCCGTTGCGGAGCACAGGCTCCAGACGCGCAGGATCAGCAGCCATGGCTCACGGGCCCAGCCGCTCCGCGGCATGCGGGATCCTCCCGGACCGGGGCATGAACCCGTGTCCCCTGCATCGGCAGGCAGACTCCCAACCACTGCGCCACCAGGGAAGCCCATATATGCAATTTTGAATCTTGTATTTGTGAGGCAGGTATTTGTATCTATAGTTGTGAGAAATAGATATATAGATCGAGAGAAAGAGAGGGGGAGAGAGAGAAATTAAATGTGAGAGTGAGTGTCTGGCACATGAACACCTCATGAAATACCGTTAATGAATGCTAGTCATAGTGTAACTAATGATTATTCATATTTTACTCAGAGTCACCTTCTCTTCTACTTCACATCCTACCTTGATAAATAGTAAAAAAAATATGGTCTTTTTCTCTGTATGGACATCAAGTAAGGAGCCCTAAGGAGACAGTCCCAACTTGGAAACCATCCTGCAAAATCATTATACTGGAGAATACAAAGATTGTCCAGCCAGGTTTATCTGTGGGGGGTTTCAAAGCCACCTGTAGGACCACCTTCCTAACCAAAGGAAGAGTTCAGCAATACACATTTCTTAGAAGAGCATAATTCAGGGACAGGGTGTGGTAGAGCAGATGAGGAAGGAAGAGTGCTGGACCATTGTGAAGACAATATAGGTCCATAGCTCAGATTGATTCTGGCTTATTTTCTACATACACTTTTTGAACCTAAGACTCATGGGACAGAATAGTGATTTCTCTTATATCTCTATAAGATTAAAGAGAGAACATAAGTTAGAACTCTTTCATAGGCTATTTACTGAAATGTAGTAAAAATGACAATGAATGATATATTCATCTTTTTAAGTCATTGAAACCATGGAGAAGGTAAGGTGATCTGAAAAGAAGTGGGAGCTAGACTTGTAGATATCATGTTCCAGGGGCCATCAAAACATCTGGACAACTTCAGAATTTTTGGTCTCTGCTGCAAATGTCATCACCAGCAGGAAGTCTCACAGTATCTTGTTAGAGCAGTCTAGGAAGAAAATGGCAGCCACCACTGGGTAGCCTGTCAGACCACTCCATGAAGAAATAGTCTCCTTCCAGAACTATTTAAACAATTTCAGAAATCTGTGATTCTCTCAGTTGTGAGTTAGGCAGGTTTTATGGGGGGGCAAATTATTGACACCAATAAAATACGTAAACCTGAATGGCATTGTGGATGTTTAAGCCAATATATTACAGAAGATAAAATTAAAATCTGGAGAAATAATGTGATGTTTCCCACTATTGCAAAAATAGTTAGACTCAAAGCTGGAGTACCAAATCAGAGTGAGTTTTTGTGCATTCTTCTTCCCATTTCCGACACATTGGTTACTAAGATATTTTCTTTTCTTTCGTGTATTCTAATTTAATTTTAGTAGTGATTTATCTTTCTTCTCAGTTCTGTTTTGGTAATGAGGACATGTGGTCTATCTCTGTGTCTCTCTGTCTGTCTCTCTATATACATACATACATATACCCATACACATATATCCATATAGCAAGAGAATATAAAATTGAATAATAGTCAATATTGAAAGAGTAGATAGAATGGGTTATGGTTTTGTTTTCTTTCTAAGTATTAAGGAAAATTTTTTTTAAAATTTGGGCCACTTAAAGGAGGATTTGCAAAGAGGTCATTCATATGAAATCTGATAAGTTTTTTCTTTGCCACTTAAGATAAAACTGAAGGCCATAAAGTTATATTATGTAAGAAAGGGTACTTCCCATGACAAATAACAATATGCTACAGAATATGTTTTAAAATGTTATTTTTGTTTTGTTTTATACTACCTATATTTTTTCTGAGAAGAAGAAAATAACTGTGGGCTGGTAAATGTGTCCATGTTTATTTTCAAGCCTTTGCATGACCCAGCAGAGAAGATTATGATAATATGGCTTATGAGAGGAAAGAATTAATAATCTTGGTAAATTGCAAAATGCCTCATTCAAATTGAAGTGTATCAGTTTTGTTGTAGACCACCCAAGAGAAAAGGGCAAGCCTTAGATTATCTCACTGGTAACTTCTACAGACAGATTTAGGAGCACGCCAGCTTACACTGTGGTATTAGATCTTCCAAAGTATTTTTATAAAACTTTAAGCGTTATTTGACCTGCAGCGGAGACCCCAGAACGATCCCCCAAAGCGTCATCTCCTTAGACTCAGCTTAGAGGAATGATGCTTTAAAATATTTTAGGTAATTCATTGTAGGAATAAACACTGTTCAAGGATAAACAGTAACACAATGGATATTCTTATAAAGAGAATTTGTGAAAAGACAGTATCACTCTACAAAAGCACTTTGAAAATATTTTTCATGCAGTGAAACACATCAAAGCATTATTATTTTGAACTTCTACATTGTGATAATAGAAATTTCAAATAAAATCTAAAGAAATTCTAAGTGTTGCTGAACCAAAGGGGGCTCTTAAATCCGTTCTCTTTGTATCTCAGTGAGCACAATTAAATGAAAATTATGGGATTACCTCATTCTTTGAAAAATCAGAGGAAAATGAAATCTCCTTAACAAGATAGAAACTATTTTCTTCAAAAAAGTATTAGGTCATAATAGCCAAAATGTACAGAATACTATTGAAAATCACCCACAAGACCAAGAACCAAGAGAATCAAAACTTTAATGAGGAAAAATCAGCTGAGGCCAAGACTAAAATTAATCAGATGTTGGAATTATCTGATAAGTAACTGAAAGCAGTCATAGTAAAAGAGCTTCAAAATTAATTACAAAGTATGTATGAGCAAATGAAAAAAATGCAAAATATCTGTAAACAAAACCCCAGAAGTTATTAAAAAAAAGAGGAGCAAATGGAAATTAGAGAACTAACAAAATAATGTCAATTCAAAAAAAAAAAAATCACTGGATGGGCTCAATAGTAGATTGGGTAGAACAGAGGATGTAAACAGTAAGCTTGGGGAAAGAACAATAGAATTCATACAATCAGAAAAAACAAATGAAAATACACTAAGATAAAGCCAATATTTAGATCATCAGGATGTCAGAATTAGAACAGAATGAAAATGGGGCTGAAAGGTTATTTGAAGAAGTAATAGTTGTTTCATTTCCCAAATTTGACAACACACAAATTTATAGATCCAAGATTTCAAATGAAACCCAAACAGAACAAACCACACAGCATCCCTGTCAGGACATGTCATCTTTAAATTTGTGAAAACTGGGACTTCCCTGATGGTCCAGTGGTAAAGAATCTGCCTTCAAATGCAGGGGATGCGGGTTCGATCCCTGGTTGGGTCCTGGTTGGGGAACTAAGATCCCACATGTCGCGGGGGCAGCTAAGCCCATGTGCCACAACTACTGAGCTTGTGCAACTCAACTAGAGAGGCTGCGTGCTGCAAACTACAAAGCCCACATGCCCTGGAGCCCGTGTACCACAACTAAAGAGAAGCCAGTGTGCCTCAATGAAAGATCCTGTGTGCTGCAACTAAGACCCGACACAACCAAAAAATTAAATAAATAAATAAATAAATAAATGATAAATAAATCTTAAAAAAAATAAGTTCTTGAAAACTAAAAATAAAAAAAGAACCTGAAAACTGTCAGAGAGAAATGGTGCATCATTAATAAAGGAATCCCAATTCAAATCATAGAGGATTTCTCTTCTTAATCTAGGAAGCCAGAAGAAATTAACACAATATTTTTCAAGTGCTGAAGGAAAAGTGCTATCATCCATGGATTCTATGTTCACTGAAATATGCTTGAGAAATGAACAGGAAACTGAAGTAGTAAGACAGATATGACCTATCCTGGAGAAAGTTCAATGTTCACTTGACAAGAATGTGTATTACACTGCTCTGGGATGGCATATTCTGTAAATGGCTAAGTTCATATCATTTAAAGTTCATATCATTTAAAGTACAATGTTTACTTATTGAGTTTCTGTCTGGATGATTTTCCCATTGATGAAAGTGGGGTACTGGAGTCTCCTACTATTTTTATTTCTTTCTATAGGTTTGTTAATATTTCCTGTACATATTTAGGTGTTCCTATATTAGGTGTATAAATATTTACAAATGTTACATGCTCCTGTTGTACCATTTTTGTCTCTTATTACAGTCCTTGTCTTAAAGTCTGTCTTGTCTGATATAAGTATAGCTATCCCAGGTTTCTTATGGTTTCTGTTTTCATGGAATATCTTTTTCCATCTCTTTACTTTCAGTCTGTGTGTGTTCTTAAAGCTGAAGTGAGTCTCTTGTAGGCAGCATCATATTCTTTTGTGTTTTGAGGGTTTTTTAAAAAATTCTTTCAGTCACTCTGTGATTTTTTATTGGAAAATTTATTTACATGTAAAGTGATTATTTATAGAATAGGTATACACTTATTGTCATTTTGTTAAGAGTTTTCTGAAAGTTTTATAATTTCTTTTTCCTTTCTTCTCTTGAGCTCTTTCTTTGTGGTTTGGTGACTTTCTTTAAGTGGTATACTCACACTCCTTTCTCATCTTTTCTGCATCTACTCTTAGTTTTTGCTTTGTGGTTACCATTAGGCTTACATGAAATATCTTAGAGTTATAACAGTCTATTTTAAGCTGATAACAACTTAAGTATGAATGTATTCTGAAATTCTACAGTTTTTACTAGTTTTCCCCCCTTCTATATTTTATAATTTTTATTTTCACAATTTACATCTTTTCACTTAGAATGTCCATTAACAAGGCACTGTAATTATAGTTATTTTCATGGCTTTTGTTTTCACCTTCATACTAGATTTAGTAGTGATTAACCCAACACCATTGTGACACTGGATTACTTACCAGTGATATTTATAATTTCATATGTTTTGTTTCTTATATGAAAGTATAAGGGTTCTCTTAGAGTCCTTTCATTTCAGCTGAAAGAAGTCCATTTAACATTTCTTGTAAGGCCGGTTTACTGGTGATGAACTCCTCAGTTTTTGCTTGTCTGGAAACCTCTATATTTCTCCTTCAATTCAGAAGAACAACTTTGCTAGGTAGAATGTTTTTTGTAGGTAATTTTCTTTTCTTTCAGCTCCTTGAATATATCATGTCCTTTTGGCCTGCACAATTGCTGCTGAAAAGTGTACCGATAGTCTTATAGGGGGTCTCCTTGTACATAACACATCATTTTTCTCTTGTTGCTTTCAAGGTTCTCTCTTTGTCTGTAATTTTTGACAATTCAATGATAACATGTCTTGGTGTGAGTATCTTTGGATTCATCTCATTTGGAAATTTTCTGGGCTGCCTGGACCTGAATGTCTGTTTTCCTCCCCAAGTTGTGGCATTTTTCAGTCATTATATCTTCAAATAAACGTTTTGCCCCTTTCTTTCTCTCTTCTCATTCTGGGGCCCATATAATGTGGATAGAGTTGACCCTTGAACAACATGGGCTTGAGCTGGGAGGGTCCACTTATAGGGGGATCTTTTCCACAGTAAATCTTACAGTACTGTACAGTCTGTGATTGGTTGAATCCCCAGACGTGGTACCACAGATAACAAGGAAGTGCAGTTGTGAAGGGCTGACTATAAATTATATGTAGTTTTGACTGCACAGAGAGTTAGCACACGTAATCCCCACGTTGTTCAGGGGTCAACTGTACTAGTATACTTAAGTTGGCCTATGTACCTTAAGCTAGCTTCATTCTTTTATTCTTTTTGCTACTCTGGATGAACTTCATCTTCCTATTTTTGAGTTTGCTGATCCTCTTTTCCACTTTATCTAGACCACTGTTGAAACTCTGTTGTATTTTTCATTTGAGTAACTGCATTCATTAATGTGATATAATGTTTTGTGTTGTGATTTCTGTTTGGTACTTTCTTATATTTTTATCTCTCTGCTGAAATTCATTGTTCACACATTATTCTTATGACCTCAGTAACTTGGAGTCTTTATGACCATTATTTTCAACTTTTCATCAGGTAAACTTCTAATGTCTGATTCACTAAGGTCTTTTTCTAGGGTTTTACATTGTTCTTTTGCTTGGAACACATTCCTCTTTTTTTCCTTATTTGCTTTACTTTCTGTGTTGGTTTCTATACAGTAGATAAAATAGCTACGTAAGCCAGTCTTGGAGGTGTAGCCTCATGGAGGAGATGATCCTTAGTGTTCAACCCTGCCCTAGCTCTTTGTTGTTTTTCAAACCTTAGTGAATGCCCAAGTGACCTTTTTTCTTTGTGGTTCTCAGGAGTTGAGGGTGTCCCAAGACCTGTCAGTGTCCCAAAGGGGAGGATCTCAGTCAGCACCCGGATCTAGGCTGATTGCAAGCCAGACCCTCAAGCAGCAGTTTTGTTTTTGTTTTTTACAAATTTATTCATTTTATTTATTTTTGGCTGTGTTGGGTCTTTGTTGCTGCGTGCGGGCTTTCTCTAGTTGAGGAGAGGGGGGACGACTCTTTGTTGTGGTGCATGTGCTTCTCGTTGTGGTGGCTTCTCTTGCTGTGGAGCACAGACTTTAGGTGCCCGGGCTGCAGTAGTTGTGGCACGCGGGCTCAGTAGTTGTGGCGCACGGGCTTAGTTGCTCTGCGGCACGTGGGATCTTCCCAGACCAGGGGTCCAACCTGCGTCCCCTGCATTGGCAGGTGGATTCTTAACCACTGCGCCACCAGGGAAGTCCCAAGCAGCAGTTTTTAAAGTATGTACATATGCCTCTTTCAGGGGAAGACTGGGAGATGGGCATTTCAGTTTGCTCCTGCACTGAGCACTGGGGGGACTGCCAGTTAAGAACTATTTCTTTGTTTGCTTACCAACGCCCCTGCCACCTGGTTGAATATTTGAACATAAGCCCTGTTGGCCACCAGAGCCAGGCTATAAAGGGATGTGTCTTCTGCGTGGTAGCCACAAAAGCCATGGCACCAGATGTGTGCACAAGCTCCTTTCATAACATCAGTGACCTGGGGCAAGGCAGAGGAAGCGTGTTAAGATGGCACCTACCAGTCTCCCAGGTCTTTGGAAAGAATGGCAGTTGGCCCATAGATGCTAACGTAAAAGCTTGCCCCTTTCAAGATAAGCAAATAGGCCTATTTCTTGGAAAAACTGGATATTTTGGTATGCTGCCTTTGCACTGCACAGTGGATGGATAGCCACAGTGAGTCCACACAAGCCTGCTAAGAACTGTTTCATAGTTTGTTATAGCCTAGTGAGTCTCATGATGCAAGCCCCACTGGCTTTCAGAGCTAAATGTTCTGGTATCTTGTCTCTCAGGTGGAAGTCTTATAAGTTGGATTGCCAGTCATGGGGTCCAAACCCTTTACTTGTACAGTAGAAGCTGGGAATTGTGAGTCCCCTCCCAGTTGTTTGTCACTGTGCTGGGAGTGGGGTTTATGGTGAGATTGTGTCTAGGCTCTCCTGCCCATTTTGATGTGGATTTTTTTCTCATTCACCTGATGTATAGGAGCCATTCTACTAGTTTGGGTTGCTTTCAAAAGGAATTATTCCATATGTAGCTATAGGTTCAATTTATCCATGGGAAAAGGAAAATTCAGGAATCTGCTATGTTGCCATCTTGAACGCAACTTGTTGTATGATTTCAATCTTCTTAAATTTGCTAAGACGTTTTTGTGGCCCTTGTATGATCTGTTGTGGAGAAAGTTTCATGTGGACTTGAGAAGAATGTGTATGCTGCCGTTGGATGGGATGATTTATATATGTCTGTTATGTCTATTTCATATAAAATAGGATTCATGTCCAATCTTCCCTTATTGATTTTCTCTCTTGATAATGTATCTTTTGCTGAAACTGGGGTATTGAAGTCCCCTACTATTATTGTATTGTAGTCTATTCCTCCCTTCAGGACTCTTAGTATTTGCTTAATATATATAGGTACTCTGATATTAGGAGCATATATATTTACAATTGTTTTATCTTGTTGATTTGTCAATTCTTTATCATTATATACTAACCTACTTTGTCTTTGTTACCATTTTTGGCATAAAGTATATTCTGTGTAATATGTTATATTCTGATAGAAAGTGTATTTTGTCTGTCTTTCTTCTGGTTTTTACTTTCATGAAGTATCTTTTTCCATCCCTTCACTTTGAATCTACATGTGTCCTTTAAGCTGGGTTAATCTCCTGTACACAGCATACAGTTGGTTCTTATTTTTTTATCCATTCAGCCATTCTGTGCTTTGTGAATGAAGAATTCAATGCAATTACATTTAGAGTAATTCTTATATCATAAGAATTACTAATGACATCTTTTTAATATCTTTCTGACTGTTTTACAGTTCAGTTTTTCCTTTTGCCTGTCTTATTGCCCACATTTGTGAATTGGTGGTTTTCCATGGTGGTATGCTCTAATTGCCTTCTCTTTATTTGTGTGGTTACCATGAGTCTTACATAAAATCTCTTATAGATAAAACAGACCACTTTAAACTGATAACAATTTAACTTTGATTGTGTATAAAACTCTACCTTTTTATTCTTACCTTTGTGATTTTGATGCCATAATTTATCTTCTTTTATATTTGTATTCATTACCAAATTATAGTAGCAATAGTTATTTTTGATAATCTTTTTTTTCAACCTTTATACTAAAGTTAATTTGTTAACACCCCATCGTATTACAGGATTATTATTTTCTAAGTGTCATGTATATTTACTTTTACCTGTGTGTTGTGTATTTTCATATGTTTTCATGTTACTAATTACCATGCTTTTATTTCAGCTTGAAACTTCTTTCTGTAGTGTTTAAAGGCAAGTCCAGGGGTTATGAACTCCCTCAGCTTTTGTTTGTCTGGGAGAGTTTTTATTTCTCCTTTATTTCTGAAGGGTAACTTTGCAGGATAGGGTATTCTTGGTTGGATTTGTTTCCTTTCATCACTGAATATATCATCCCACTCTTCTGGCCTAGAAGGTTTCTGCTAGGAATCCTGCCGATAGCTTAATGGATTTTCCATTGTAGGTTACAATCTTTTCTCCTTGCTGCTTTTAGGGTTATTCCTTTGTCTTTGATTTTCACAGTTTTTTAAATAATATGTCTCGGAGAAGATCTTTTTGAACTGAAATGATGGGGTGGTCTTTTAGCCCTATGAACTTGGAGTCCAAGTTTCTCCGCAGGTTTGGAAAGTTTTCAGCTATTACTTCTTTAAATAAACGTTCTGTGCCCTTCTTTCTCTCTTCTTCTTCTGGAAATCCAGTGATTCTGAGAGTTATTCTTTTGATGTTTCTCATAGATTATGTTGGCTTTCTTCTTTCTTTTCATTCTTTTTAATTCGTTCTTCTCTGACTGGGTTATTTCCACTTTTTATCATCTAGATCATTGTCTCTATCTTCTGTTTGATCTACTTTGATATTGATGCTTTCTTTGCAACGTCATTGAATTCTTCAGTTTCAGAATTTCTGTTTAGTTCTTTTTAATGATTTATATCTCTTTGCTAATTTCTCCTTTTGTTCATGTACTGTTTTTCTGATTTTGATGAATCATATTTTCTGTTTTCTTGTAACTCTTGGAGTTTCCTCAAAACAGCTATTTTGAATTCTTTATCAGTTAAGTCACAAAATTGCCCATTTTTGAGCTTGGTTACTGGATAATTATTGTTATCTTTTGGTGATGGCATGTTTCCTTTATTCTCCACGTTTCTTGTAGTTTTGTGTTGTCGTTTTTGCATTTGAAGTAGCAGTTGCCTTCTCTAATCTTTACTAGCTGCTTTCAGGTAGGAAATATTTTTGTTGGTGCTGCTTATATCTGGAGCTTACTCTGCCCTTCTGTGGACACACCTGCTCCATGCTTCTTTCTCCCTCTTGTGGCAGAATCCTTAAGCTTGTAAATCTTCTCTTGATTACCAGCCACCAGCTGCTGGAAACCTCTGTTTTGTTTTCCTGATGGTGGAGCTAGGGCTCATTTTTGTGTTTCCTCTCTTTCCTACAGATTCTGGTCTATTCTCTGAGAGCATTCTGTAACTACCAGAGCTGGTTCTTGCTCCAGCCCTGGGGAATGCACATAAAAAGCCAGCTACAGAGTGGGAGTTGGTGTGGGCTTAGCACTTGAGGTATTGGGGCTGCCTGAGGGCCAGGTGGAGGGATCTTCAGGTGAGGTTTTCCTAGCAGCTATGGGTAGTTTTCCTGCTGGAGTCCTTAACACAGTCAACAGGAACCATGTCCTTTTTGTGCTTTCTGATATTCTTATTTGCTTCTTTCCTGATCTCCTGCCTTCCTCCCCTACCCCCCGGCCACAGTGGAGGGCTCGCTTCAGTACTCTGAGTGCTTTGGCAGAGAAATGTTTCTTTAGCTGTGTCCTGCAAAGCCAGAGAAGGCTGGCACTCACTCACTGGTCTCCTTTTCTCTGATGAGAGAAGTCATTGCTGGCTAGTTCAGCCCTATGCCCTATCACATTGGGGCAGGGATGGTGCTGGCAGAGTTCTTTGCCAAAGGCTCTCTTGACTGCTCATGTCTGCCCAAGTCAGCACTCTGCAGATATTCCCTGATTGTGGCTGAGAATGGCTGAGGCTGGCTTACAGGCTCCTGCTGGTTCCATAGCCTGTACCCAGGTTTGGCTACCTATTACCCAGTGATGGGTGAGTCCCTTCACGTATGCAGCTGGATTCTACAATTTCCACAGAGGCACCTTTGTTCACGCACAGATACCAAAATTTAAATTTTAAATATTAAAATGGGGGACAAAAAGTAGGGGTGTCTTGTGCTGCCATTACATCTCTCCAGAGACCCGTTTTAAAGGCACAAAACAAAATTCAAAACATTGAAAACATTCAATAACTCTCCATTCTGAGTAACTGAATATACAAATAGACAATAGATAGACCATTTATAAAAATAGAACTCCAACCCACAACCTGTGGCAACCAGCGAGGAAACCAACCCATTAGCTACAGTAACCAACCCAGGATGCCAACCTGCAATCTCTAAGTCAGTCGTGTGAGGAGTCAGAAAAAAAAAAACATAGTCTCTAGTAACAATCAAGGAATTAAAACAATAACTCCTGTAAAGTTGGCTCAAAATGGCCAGAATTTGATTAATAGTTCACAGCTTCCCTAATTTTTGTCTCCATTTTCAACTGAGGACCAAATAGAAAAAGCCAAATATGCACCCCTGACCAATCACATCATCACCTAGGAAGCCTCCTTTCTGCTTAGTTTTCCTCCCACTTCCCCATGGCAACAGCCTCCAATCAGGGCATGCTTGAAGTCTTCCCGTCTTTCCTCTGTAACGCTTCCTCACTCTTCTGACTTCTCCTGGGTCTCTGCCAGATCACAAGCCATGGCAGCTGACTTCTTTGCTACAGCACCTCTGAATAAATAACTTTTGCTTGTTCTCATTTGGTTGGTCTTTGCACAATTCCTTTCTTTAAGATAAAAGGACAATGTAAAAAATATGCAGGCAATTTTTTTACATGTATACCCATCTCTATATAAAAGATAAAAGAAAAAAAGAACTTAGGTGTTGTCGAGAATTCCCTGGTGGTCCAATGGTTAGGACTCCGTGCTTTCACTGCTGAGGGTCTGGGTTCAATCCCTGTTTGGGGAACTAAGATCCTGCAAGCCACATAGTACGGCTAAAATTAAACAAAACAAAAGACAAAAAACAGGTGCCTTAAAAAAAAAAAGAAAAAAAGAAGAAGAGGAACTTATGTGTTGTCTAGAACTGTTCATAAATTAACTCTAAGTTATCTGGTCATTTTCAGGACTCAAAGTGGTTGCATTGCTAAATAGGGACAATATCTTATGCGTCCAGGGATGTGAAGGACATGTTTGGTGTCATGAGAGTGGGACTATTTGTGCAGCAATGCATACTAATGCTCTCATTCCATGCTCTCTGTGTTACTCATTCATGGCCACTTATCCTTGCACACATTTATTAAAAATTATGTATTAAGTGTTCTCTATGGATGTGATGGAGGTGTGCTAACAATTGGGATAGGATAATGGAAACATGATTTAACTTCTTAGATATATAGCTCCAGCTCTGAGAGAGGGAAAAATACTAAATTGAAAGTAAATAGGCTAGAATTTCAGTCCTACTATTAAATTAGCTTTTTGAATTTAAATAATTGTCCTTGCTCTTTGTGTGCAAATTTCTCCCAAACAATCCCAATTATAAGTCTTGGAAGGCTTTTCAAAGTCTTAGCCCACGTTCAGCTTTGACCCAGCGTTCAAAGGAATCTGTGATCATGCTGCATTTGGTTGTGGTATTAATTTCTGAAAAGTCAGGAACACTGAAATGCAAGACAGTTTAAAGACTGAAAGAGATGACAGGCTTTGCTGTATGACAAAATGAGAGGAGCTGGTTACAAATAAGTGGTTTGGGTGACTCAGATGAGCTGTCATCAAGGCATACAAGCCCTTAGAGACCAGAGTGGAATGCAGCCCTTTGATAGGAAGGAGTGTTATCAATGCTTCAATGAAGGAAGCTTGTAGATCTGAGATATTTACTTTTTGGAATGAGTTAAAAAAGAGTGGTATGAAAAATCTACATCCCCTTCTTAGAAACAAATTGAGCTTACTTGCAATAAGTAGCAGCCTTCTAATTGTAGCTCTGGTGTTAAATAACTTCCTGACCTTGAGAGAATTGAGTGACCTTTATAGAGCTTACGTGAGTTATTGTTTGATATACTGGAAAGATCAGAGACAGAGAAGTTAAACATCATTTGTCCAGTCCATGACTGGACATTAAATGTCACCTTATTTAAAGTCTCTGCACTTCAGCTTTGTCATTTGCAAAGGAAAGGCAATGTCCTCGAGCGTCAGTGAGGAGTGGTTACGGTGTCAGTGAACCACAGGCATGACATGCAGCTCACACAAGTCTGCAGGGAAGAGTGGATGTGATGGTTATCATTTAAATGATGACATAGGTCTGAGATTGATAAGGTCACTTACCGGTCTAGGTTTTTTTATTCAATATATTTCTTGGGGGATATTTTGGGTTTATGATATGGACAGAAGAAAGATGTATGTTTTATACAGAAGATGATGAGTACCCAACCAAAAAAAAAAAAAAATACAATGAACCTACATCCACCTGATGGAGTTTTCCTGAATGTGTCAGGAGAAAAGTATTTAAATAGGAGTATCTGTATCTATAACTACATCTATAACTATGTCATATGCTGTAAAGAATTACCAGCATCCCAGAGAAAACTAGAGTGAAAACTGTAGGCCATTCCCTCCAGTCTTCACACAGGTCTAGAACCTCCACAAAAGATTCAGATTCCTAGTCTCTTAAAATGGCTAAAAAACATATAGATTAACTGCCAGCCTTTAAACATGTTCCCTTCTTTCTTTCTTTTTTAATTTAAAAATAAAAAACAATTTCTAATTAGCAGTTACTTAAGTTTTCAGTCTTCATGGAGTCTTTTAACAGTTTCTGCAGCAGGATTCTCTATGGATAAATGCTCAGTTAGGCAGTGGGAATAAAGAAGAGATAGTTTCAGAAATTCTTTTAAGAAGATGCTGATGCATACCATATAAATTATATTATCTCCTACTATAAATGCCATTGTTACAAAGAAAAATTAATATGTAATTACCTCTGCTCCCACATACAGACTGTACTTGGCAGAATGGACTGAGAATGGTAATTGTTCAGTTTTTTTTTTTTTTTTTTTTGGTAGTTCAGTTTTGGCTCTACCTCTTCCTTGTTGAAGGGCAATCACTTAAATTTTCTGTGCCTCTGGAATTTTCTCTCTAATCTGGAGAAAGCAACATCTCAGAGATTTCTGTGTGTGTGTGTGTGTGTGTGTGTGTGTGTTTGCGCGCGCGCGGGCATGCACGCATTTTAACCAAGCATTTTCCCTATTTAATGGAACTGCAAACTGAGTGGTAAAGTGACTTTACAAAGTCAGAGATTGTTGGTTCATTCAGTCAATAAATGAACACCAGTTTCATACCAGACCTTGTATGGGGTTGAGAGAAATGCAGTCCTGCCTTCAGGGAACACCTGGTATACTTGTGTTTTGAGGTCAAATCACTCACTGACAGAACACTATTTTGCGTCCGTGCTATCAACATTCTCTTTTGAGCAAACACTGAAGCTCTTTAGAGATAATTCACTTTATAGTCAGCTTTGTGTCCTTCTCTCTTTCAGTTTCTTGTCTGTCTGTCCACCTAACTCTAGCATGTTCTTTTATTGATTGATTGATTGATTGAATTATAGTTGATTTACAATATTGTGTTACTTTCTGGTGTGCAGCAGAGTGATTTAGTTTTATATATATGCCTATTCTTTTTCCATTCTTTTCCATTATCTTTTTCCATTATGGCAAGATATCGAATATATTTCCCTGTGCTGTGCTATACAGTAGGTCCTTGTTGTGTATAATATATACACACATAGTAGTGTGTATATATTAATCCCAAAGTCTTAATTTATCCCTCCCCACCCCCCGTCCGCTTAGGTAACCATAAGTTCTTTTTCTGTGTCTGTTTCTGTTTTGTAAATAAGTTCATTTGTAGCATGTTTTAGATTCCACATATGTTCTTTGATGACATAGCTCTATTGAAAATGACCCATGGTGGTGGTGGTGGTGGTGGTGGTGGTATAGCACCACTTACGGTGGGCATAGTAGGACCTTTTGACACCACTTTACTTGTATTGACCCATGGACTCCTCATAACAACCTGTGAAGTAGTTTCTGACATTATTCCCATTTTGCTGATGAAAAACCCAAGGCCCAAGTTCACACAGGTAGTTAATGCTAGAGTTGGGATTCAAACCTCACTAGACTGACTTCAGAGCCACACACCAGGGTTACCCAAAGTGGGATCCTCAAGTCAGAAGCTTAGAATCATCTGGGAGCCTGACAGAAACGTAAATTCACAAGCCCCAATCCATCCTACTGAACAGGCAACATCGCTGGGGTTTGGTGCCCAGAAAAGGGAAATCCAACAAGCTCACCATGTGATTCTCCGCTGTTGAGAATCACATGCCCTGAACCACCGCTTAGCCCTGCCCATCAGTGACTGATTCAGCTTAGAATCCAGCTGCCTGTGATTCTGTCCTTGACTTGCAAGCAGCATGATCACCATCTTTAAGCAAGACCCCTGGGCTAGGTCTCCTCCACCTCAAAACCATCAAGGGGAAGGGTTCTAATTTAACAGTGGTGCTCAAACTCAAAAAGATTTGTAATGATTAATTGAGATGATATATTTAATCTAGTTAGCTTTATGTCTTATAGATAGTAAAAAAAAAATATAATTATGTGCTTACAATATTATTATAGATTGTCAATATGCAGTGGTTAATACTTGCAATTTAGCTTAAGGGAGTATAGCTTGAAAAACCTCCTCTCCTTCACTATTCTGAAATTTTGTTCTAGGGTCTCCTCTTCATATTTTGTCCCAAAAGCCTCAGTAATATTTGCTCTCGTGTGACATTTAAACATACACTGCCTTAGATTTGTTTTTGTGCATGCTGCTTCTTGTACTAGATTGTAACTATTTTGAGATCTCTAAGAATTAGGAGAGTATTTTCCAATTGCTTGCAGGAGTGGATATGAATGATAAATAAGAAAATAAAGTGATTAAAATATGCCTTATAGGAGGCATTAAAGTGATGCTTACTTTAAGAAATACTGCTTTATCTGTTTCCGTGATGATGGAATGAATGAATTAGGCAGAGGGAAACTGACTGGAGGCCACTGAGTGATAGCAAAGTAGAAAGGTCTATGAACAGCTGAACTCCTTCTGTCTCATAAATGAACAGAGCCTATTAAATATGACAAAGTCATTTTTAAATCCATTTATAAAACTCCTAAGAGGGTGAAGTTGCAGCACATCTATTTTCATATTTAATGTGGGGCATGTTTTCTCAACAGTGGTCTAATAACTCAATGTGTGATGTTAGCAATTTTTATCCTCCGTGTAGTAGAAAACATTACCATCGAGCCCCAAAGCATCATGAAGTTCTTAGCTGAGTAGAAGAATCTCAGAGAATGCCTCTGACAATAGTTTATGCCTCTTGTTATTACTTAACTGAGAATTATCAAAATGTTTAGAGTTGATTACTTCATATTATTTTAGGACCTTATCGTTAGCTAAGGTGTAAAATAATGCTCATAGTACTGAGGAAGTGCATTATATAATATGACTATTTGATATAAAAGTTACTAAATATTTAGTTAATTGGAACTAGAACTACTATATAACAAAAGAACTTATAGGAACGAACCAGTCTAATCCTGTTACGTTTCAGATGAGGCAAACCAGGTTAAAGAACTGATGTCACGTAGTTAGCAAAGTCTAATCTTTTATTCACTGTTTTATCAGGCACCTACTGTATGCCACAAAGGTAGAATACAGAGAGGAATTAAATACTTTCTCTTAAAAGGAGATCAGAATACTGCTGTGATTTGGAGATATAAATTTTTTTACACACAAACCAATAGTTTGTTAAATAATAAGCAGTTATGTTGCTGTTGTTGATGAAAAATCTACTTATGAACTGAACCACATGCAAAATTAAAGCCATCAATAAAATAAGAAATAGAATTTTCACAAAAAGAAGACCCCTTCATTTAGGGAACCTATTGTTTTCTTAAAGATGTAAAGGATATCTAAGGAAGTAGAACCAGTCTTTAGGACTTTAGCTATAGCAACAAGGTTACAGGGGTTGCCTAGGAACAGAGCTCATTCACAAGTCATGGATGAGTGACTGAGACACATGATGGGTGGCGGTGATTGATGGAGTGGTTCACTGGCTCACTGCTCCTCTGACAAAGCTGGATAAACTACCCCATTCCCACTTCGGCTAAGAGTTTGTAAGTCTGGCACTCATGCTCTTCCATCAGAGCCAGCAGTAGATGTGCTGGCATCATTTGATTTGATTTCATTCACAGGAGAGGATGAATGTAAAATGAGAAAAGAGTGGAGGACAATGCCTGAAAGTATGTCAACATTTCAGGGGTGGAAGGGAAAGAACCTCAAATAAATATCAGTTTTCTGATGAACAGTTTTCCTCTGTCACTCTTATACCTTGAAGTACTTAAGGAATTATAGTCTGTATTGATATGCTGGTTTGCATTTTTTATTTGTATATCCTGGATTTATTTAATAAGAATTTAAGTTAATAAGAATCATATTTAGTGTGCTCTTCACTTGTAGCACAATTCTTCAAGTTCTCAATAAATGCTTGTTAATTGATTAATTTAAAACTTTTCCCTGTAACATGAATGATTAAAAACAGTTTTCTTAAAAAGGTCAAGTTAGCTACAAAGATAGAATTTTATTTACTTGGCGGAATTATAACCCATTGGAATGTCATAATGATTTTCAGAAAACTTACTTTACTTAAGGGTTCTCTAATTGACATATTTTCAACAAAATACACATAATCTTTAAAATTTACCCAATTATAAATCCCAGAATATGGTCAGAGGCAATGCTCAATCATCCCAATTAATTAGTGAAGTTTGTTGCTGATATTTTTATTTTTTTGAGGAAAATTAATCTACCATGGTTTAACACATGCATCTAGAGATTTAACTACAATTCCAAATTTCATTCGAGGATGGATTCAGTTTTTTATGGCTGAGAAGTTCTGTGAAAAGACACCTAAAATACAAAGGTCACTAATTTCTAACATGACCTACAGAAATCAACTAGTAACTTTTACCTCCAGTGACTCAAAATGGGCCAAATTGGATATCAGGCAGAAAATAGGATAGTGGGCTCTTTTTAAGTCAATTTTTCTTCGTTCTATTAATTGGCAGTTTATCTCCAGAAGGAAAGGTACAAAATTTTCACATTAGGAGGTTTGATTATAGATTAATGGAGGCTCTAATACAGATTATGAACTAGCAGTGTTAAAACTATCTAGTATTTAAACTCTCTGTATGTTGATTTACTTACTTGTACAATGGGAATGAATAATCATATCTAACATTAGGAGCTTCTGCAAAGACTAGAGATTGTGAATACTGAGTATTTATTATAGAGCTTGGAACATGGTAAGAATGTGGTAAATGATTGTATATCGGTTGTAGTTTTATTTTCCCTATTTTTTTTCTTTATTAGGCTAATTTATTGATTAGACATAGCTATGAACAGCAATGATTAGAGGTGTAAGGCATCAGTGGAGTCCATTCTTTGGACTTGTTGGAACCACAGAAATAAACTATTCAAGCTAAGCAGTGATGGATTTGAGCTTGCTGGCATGCTTTTTCTTTTTTAGATTTTGCAAAAATACAGTGGTCAGATACTTTATCCCACAGTGGTTAAGAGTTCAGCTTTTGGGCCAGACAGACATGGGCTTGGCCCAGCTTTTCATCGACTTGTGTGGTAGAGTATAATTTCCAAAAACATCACTCTAAAGTAAAACTGCTGAAATCTGAATAGATGGGTGTACTGCTTCTATAGCCATATCCTGGTTGTGTACTATTATTTTGAAGATGATACTATTGGAGGAAGCTGGATGAAGAGTGGGATCTCTCTGTATTATTGTTACAGTTACATGAGAATCTGCAATTATTTTAAAAACTTCAGTTAAAAATGTCTAAAACACTACTCCTGGCTCCACATGTTCTTCTAGAAGCGTGCCATTCCCTACCAAGAGGCAGAGTCTGTTTCCTCTCCCCTTGAGCCAGAGGGGCATTGTAACCACTTTGCCGAACAGAACGGGGCAAAAGAGACATTGTGTGATGTCCAAGGCTAGGTCATAAAGGGCAAGGCAGATGCCACTTTTAAGAAAAATTTTATTCGAGTATAATTGATTTACAGTGTCATGTTAGTTTCAGGTGTACAGCACAGTGATTCATTTATACATGTTCATATATCCATTCTTTTTCAGATTCTTTTCCCATATAGGTTATTGCAGAGTATTGAGTAGAGTTCCCTGTGCTATACAGTAGGACCTTCTTGGTTATCTATTTTATATATAGTAGTGTGTATATGTTAATTAAAAACTCCTAATTTATCTCTCCCCACCCTTTCCCCTTTGGTAACCATAAGTTCGTTTTCTAAGTCTGTGAGTCTGTTTCTGCTCTGTAAATAAGTTCATTTGCATCATTTTTTTAGATTCCACATGTAAGTGATAACGTATGATGTTTGTCCTTGTCTGACTTACTTCACTTAGTATAATAATCTCTAGGTCCCTCCATGTTGTTGCAGATGGCATTATTTCATTCTTTTTTATGGCGGAGTAATAGTCCATTGTATATATGTACCACATCCTCTTTATCTAAGCACAGATGCCACCTTAATCTCCCTTAGCATTCTTGCCCTTGAGCCCAATCACTCTGGTGTGAAAAAGCTCAAACAGCCCATGTGGAGGTTAACTGACATCTCCACTAACAGTCAGTCAGACGTATGAGTGAGTGAGCTTCAGATGATTTTAGCTGAGCCTCTGACCCTGTGGGTCACAGAAAGGCCACCCCCACTATGCCCTGTGCAAATTCTTGACCCATAGAATGTGTGAATCTGTGAGCATAATAGATGATTGTTTTACATTAGTAATTTTGGGGGCAATATATTACGTAACCACAGTAACTCAAATGACTAGGCTAGCTAGATTTACTTCGCAAATTTATCTAAGAGCTTCACAGCTCATTATTCTTATGCAAAAACATTATAGAAACAATGTTAAATTCATAGTAGTATGAAGAATGAGTAAAACAAAATACATAAAGTTTAGTGGTTGACGCTTAGAAATCTTGAAGAAAGGGGTTATTCTATTTATACGATCGATAATAGTCTTTATTTGTTTCCAGAACCCATTCATCGCATCACCAGTCAGTCACGAAGTTTACAAGGCCCTCCTCTCAGGAACACAGCACATCAGGGCTGCTAAATTCCAGCCCTGTGAGATTCCTAATACCTGATTTCTTCAGTGAATTCCCATGAGCCCAGGCCCATTCGGTTCCTCACTCTATCTTACCTAAGCTCCTGCGATCACCTTCTGCTCACCCACTTGCTGATCCATTTACTTTTATCAGCTGGCATGCTCTGAAGCCTGACTTCTGTCTTGTCTTTCTTAAGTCATCACATGATCTTAGTATTTGATCCCAGTCGTAGTTTAGGTGCCTGGCATTCCCCTCAGATTACCCCATGCAGGATGAAGATCAAATAACAGGGAGCAAATTTGCAACCTTCAGGTCAGATCTGGTCAAAGGTTATTTCAAATATGCTTTGTAGGACTTCCCTGGTGGCGCAGTGGTTGAGAGTCCACCTGCCGATGCAGGGGATGTGGGTTCGTGCCCTGGTCTGGGAGGATCCCACATGCTGCGGAGCGGCTGGACCTGTGAGCCATGGCCGCTGAGCCTGCACGTCCGGAGCCTGTGCTCCGCAACGGGAGAGGCCACAACAGTGAGAGGTCCGCGTACCACAAAAAAAAAAAAAAAAAAAATGCTTTGTAAAAATGGAAACCTTTAACAAATCAAAGAGTTCAAATAAAAATTCAGATTTCTGGCTTATCTTTTGAAATACAGAAAAATGTAGTAATACCTGGCCGTCCTGATCCAGTTGGTGCAGAGGAGTCCTTCACAGGGGCTGTCAGTCTCCAGACCACATGTCTGGTCAGTCATGCAGGACATGCATGTACATGTATGGACACCCAGCTTCACTCCTTCCCTTATTTCTCTTACCCTGGAAAATAGGAGCTTATGACCACTGGTTCAAATGTGTTATCTGATATTCAGGTGTTGCTGTCATAGTTTGGCTAAAAACTATTCTCCATTAAACTATTTTATTTTATTTTATCATTTTTTTTTTTTTTTTTGGTGGTATGCGGGCCTCTCACTGTTGTGGCCTCTCCCGTTGCAGAGCACAGGCTCCGGATGCATGTGGGATCTTCCCGGACCGAGGCACGAACCCACGTCCCCTGCATTGGCAGGCAGACTCTCAACTACTGCGCCACCAGGGAAGCCCTATTTTATCATTTTTAAAAAATTTTAGTTAGGGAATATTTGATTTACAATGTTGTGTTAGTTTCAGGTGTATGGCAAATTGAATCTGTTGTACCTATACATATATCCAGTTTTCTTAGATTCTTTTCCCATATAGGCCATTACAGATTATGGAGTAGAGTTCCCTGTGCTATGCAGTAGATCCTTACTAGTTATCTATTTTCTATATAGCACTGTGTATGTGTCAATCCCAATCTTCCAATTTATCCCTCCCCCACCCTTAACCCCTGTAACTGTAAGTTTATTTTCTACATCTGTAACTCTTTCTGTTTTGTAGATAAGTTCATTTGTAACCTTTTTTTTAGATTCCATATATAAACATTATCATATGATATTTGTCTTTCTTCTCTATCTGACTTACTTCACTCAGTATGACAATCTTTAGGTCCATCCATGTTGCTGCAAATGGCATTATTTTGTTCTTTTTTATGGCTGAGTAATATCCCACTGTATATATGTATCACATCTTCTTTTATCCATTCCTCTGTGGATGGATATTTAGGTTGCTTCCATGTCCTGGCTGTTGTAAATAGTGCTGCAGTGAACCTTGGGGTGCATGTATGTATTTGAATTAGAGTTTTCTCCGGATATATGCCCAGGAGTTGGGATTGCTGGATCATATGGTAGCACTCTTTTTAGCTTTTTAAGGAACCTCCATACTGCTCTCCATAGTGGCTGCACCAGTTTACATTCCCACCAACAGTGTAGGAGGGTTCCCTTTTCTCCACACCCCCTCCAACATTTATTGTTTGTAGATTTTGAAATTAGAACACACCCTAACACTGTACACAAAAATAAACTCAAAATGAATTACAGACCGAAATGTCAGGCCAGATACTATAAAACTCTTAGAGGAAAACATAGGCAGAACACTCTCTGACATAAATCAAAGCAAGATCTTTTTCATTCCACCTCCTAGAGTAATGAAAATAAAAACAAAAATAAACAAATGGTACCTAATTAAACTTAAAAGCTTTTGCACAGCAAAGGAAACCATAATCAAAATGAAGAGACAACCCTCAGAATGGGAGAAAAGATTTGCAAATGAAGCAACCAGCAAGGAATTAATCTCCAAAAAAAACAAACAGCTCCTGCAGCTCAGTATCTAAAACACAGTGCAATCCAAAAATTGGTGGAAGGTCTAAATAGACATTTCTCCAAAGAAGACATACAGATGGTTAAAAAGCACATGAAAAGATGCTCAACATCACTAATTGTCAGAGAAATGCAAATCACAACTACAATGAGATATCACCTCATGCCGGTCAGAATGGCTATCCTCAAAAAATCTACAAAAAATAAAATATTTTAAACAGTAAAATATACATACATGCTAAAGAACACACACACATGACATACATGCATATTGTAAAGAATAAAACAATGAGAAGTAAATACTTCTGTGCATACCACCTCAAGAATAAGAATCTTGCCCCAACTTCTGAGGTCTCTTGTGCACCTGCCGCTTTGAAATCTCCCTGCTTACTCCCTAACATCATCTTATACTTTGTGTTAACATCCCTATGCTACAATGTAGATTTAGCTGTGGTGAAGGGAATTACATTGTATATGCTATCCTGTTACTTGATTTTTTTTTTCTTTTACTCAACATTATGCTCATATGATTTATCTATATGTTAGTCAGTTCTTTTGCACTGCTGTATAGTATTATACAAGCCATGAATTATTTATTTATTCCAATGTTGATGGCACTTCGAATAACCTCTCACTTTTATAAAATTATGAAGAATGTTGCTATGAAAATTTCTAAACATATCTCCTTATGCATGAATGCTAAGCACACAATGTTGTGAAATACTGGTCATAAAGTATGTGCATATTCATTTAACAAGTTATTACCAAACTGTTTGTAAGATCAAGTTTGACCATAATCTAGGGAAGTCCTCTGTGCCTAGATCTGTGGAAATTTTTTGCAAAAAGAAAACAAAACAAAATCTAAATTCTGTAGGCAACTAGATCCATCCTCTGCCCACTTCAGCCTACCACGCCTAAGTTTGGTTGTCTCAGACTTATTTTCCTTTACTGACTCTTGTTCGAAGAATAAATATCTCAGTAATTGGGTGTCTCAATAATCTGGCCCCAGGGTAGAAAAATTCCTTTTGCTTTCTAATTCAAGTCAGCTTCTTAGAACACATGCCTCGCTTCTGTGACTCTGGCATCTGCCATTCTCATCAGGGTCCTGGGTATCCCTGCATGGCTCTCAAGACACCTAAGATACAGTACCAGCTACCATAAACCCCAGCTGTCACATGTCTGAAGGACTGGCTTTCTTATTTGTTTGTTCATATATTTTGGGTGGTTCCGGGAGAACCATCCTAATTTAGGTGAGCTCAGCTATTTCTCAACAGTGTGTTATATGGGTTTGGTTGTTGTGAAGCAAGAAATTTTCCTCAGCGTCTCTGGTCACTCATAATTGGATGCTTGCTGTTTAGAACTTTTTTATGTATAGCCATGAGTAAGCTTGTATTATAATTTTTTTTCTTTCTCACACTGTTCTTTTCTGATTTGGGTATCAAGTTTATAGTTGCTTATAAGATGAGTTGAGTATTGTGTGTGTGTGTGTGTGTGTGTGTGTGTGTGTGTTCTCCCTTTGAACTGTAACTTTATTTTATTTTATTTTTTTTAGTTAATTTTTGTTGGAGTATAGTTGATTTACAATGTTGTGTTAGTTTAAGGTGTACAGCAAAGTGAATCAGTTATATATATATACATATATCCACACTTTTTAAGATTCTATTCCCATATAGGTCATTACAGAGTATTGAGTAGATTTCCCTGTGCTATACAGCAGGTTCTTATTAGTTATCTTTTATATACAGTAGTGTGGAGGATTATTTGTTTTAAAAGAACATGTAAAATTTGAATTATCTCTTTCTTGAATGTTTAGATTTTCTACTACTAAATATATACTACTGACTGTATACCTTTCATGTTCATATGGTCTTTTAGGTTTTCTATTTCTTTTAAAATTATATTTATGAGGTTTTTTTTTCCTTAGGAGTTTTGTTTTTTTCTCTTAAAATGTCCAGTGTATTAGCATAAACATCCATACATTAAATAAATAGTTAGTGAGCATCCTTTCTGCATTAGACACTATTGTAGGTGCCTGGGCGGTATCAGTGAACACAGCATCTGAGATCCCTCTATTCATGACACATACTTTCCAGTGCTCACTGGTACATTAACCATTCCCTCAATTTACCTCTAGTAAACTGGAAGGCACATGTCAGGGTGCAATTCCTGGTCCAAATCTTGCCTTTGGTTGTATAATTTATAATCTCTTTGTTAGCAGCAAAGTCTTACAACCCTTTTGGTTCTTGTGGATCTTGTGGCCCCTACAATTTTGCCCAACCACTTGACTGTAATTTATGTTTCTCATTCAGATCCTGTATATATACTGAATATTGATATTTCATGGAGTTTTGTAGCTTTTCTGTAAGGCAACATCCTCTGACCACGGGTATTATTTTTACTCTTTTGTTATCCAATTTGATAATACCTGCCTGAATACCAGTTTGTTTTGTTTTGTTTTGTTTTTGGTGGTACGCGGGCCTCTCACTGTTGTGGCCTCTCCCGTTGCGGAGCACAGGCTCCGGACGCACAGGCTCAGCGGCCGTGGCTCACGGGCCCAGCCGCTCCGCAGCTTGTGGGATCTTCCCGGACTGGGGCACGAACCCGTGTCCCTTGCATCAGCAGGTGGACTCTCAACCACTGTGCCACCAGGGAAGCCCGAATACCAGTATTTTTGAAGAATATCAGTTATTTCAATTAATTTATGTCTATCATAATTACTGATCTTAATAATTGTGGATTTCTTAAAATGTAAGCTTAGTCACTGCGAAGCCTCCTTTTAGACGTATTGTTTGCAGTTCATTCTCTTCATTCACAAGAATAGCCAAAGTTTGTTTTTTCATTTTTTGTTTTTTAATTTGTAAAATATGGGGCACATTTATTTCATGAGATTACTATAAGCAATCATGAGATTGCTATAAACACATGATTTCATGAGGGCTTCAATAAATATTTGCTTTTATTCAATCAATCCTCAGACTCTTGCTTTTCCAACTTCTTGTGTTTCTGATTTCACATCTTCACTGTTTCTTTGGGACCCTGACATCTTACAGGGACCACCAGAAAAAAGGAAAGTCGGTCAGTGACATACTGAGAACAGAGTTCCAAAGGGTGGCAGAGAACAAATGAGGGCTCAGAGACTGAATAAACTTGTCCAGTTTGGAAGAAACAATTATAATCTATGCTTTAAATGTATTAAAATGTTGTGCTCCTTACTTTTAAGACAAACTTACAGTCAAATTTGGTTATTCAACAGCTCCTAAAAATGTTTATGAAAAAGGAAAGTAAATTTTTGAGATTAAATATCTCAATACTGGTTTGCTTTATAAAAGTAAAAATACACTTGAAAAAAATATTAATTTCTTTTCAACACTAAGGGCTTGAGAGAAAAACAAATCCGTTTGTTTCTACCAAAATGAAGTAACCTTGAACTTATGTGAAAACAGACTCTTCAGGCTGTTTCTAAATTAGCAATAAATAAGCACGGGCAGATGACCCAGGAAATGTTCTGATGCTACGTCCAGTAAACCTTGTTTTATAAACATATTATGAATGTACATATTGATAAATAATGGGCCATATCCTTCCTACAATAGTTTCGAGCCCTTCTTCCATAGGTCTTCAAAAGCATTTAGACTTAGAAAAGTGCAAATTCCTTTCAGCTGTGGCTCACTGGAGGACTTTCTGCTCCTTCTCTAAGTACCTAAAGAAGTAAATTAATCAAGAAACATGATTCACAGTTGTCCAAATACCTTAAAAAAAAAATGGGTCAGACAAATTCTTACTCGAAAGTCAATAGAAATTATTCAATATACGACTGATCCTTTCGCTTACAAATAAGAGCCTGTTAACTCAGTGTTGTTTGAAGCAGCACATGAAGTGTATCCTTCTGTCAACGCCAAATCCCACTGGTGCAGCTCATCATTATGACATGCTTATCTTGGTTTCAGCATGAATCTCTGACCATAGGGTCCAGGAAAAATAACTGGTGGTTATAACATTAAACAGCAGTGGCAGAATGCTAACATATATTAAGAACTGATTATGCATCTACAGTAGTAATTGGAATTTATTTAATTTTCCTCCCAATCCATACAAGATATGGAGGCTATTGTATAATTGAAGAAAACCCGGGTATATGCCCAGAAATGAATTAATTTATGTAACATCAGATAGCCAGTAAAGGGTAGTGCTAAGAGTTACCCTCAGCATTGTATGTTTTCAAAGTCCGTATTATTTGCACCTACCCTAAGATCCCCACTTTGGTTTCCTTACCATTCTTTTTTCTGATGCCTAATGAATACATTTTAGGAGTTCTAAGAGAAACATTTTATGGGTTATTTTGTTTGGTTGGTTTGTTGGTTGATTTTTACATTGGACACAATGAAGAAAATGTAAGAACATGGTAACTAAGCTTCAAAATTAGGCACTGAAGAAAGAAACTTGGGTAGGTTTCAGATGTAGGAGTTCTGTCTCCATGTGTACCTGACTCTCCTTGCTGAAGGACCTTCCAAAAATGGCTTTCCTCTGCCCTGCCTCAGCTTCCATTGTCAGAGGGAGCAAAGAGCTAATAATCTCTGCTTTACATTTGCCTCAGTGTTTAGGATCAAATAAATAAGATTAGAGTCCATGACTGAGACTCAACAAATGTGAAATCATCAGCAAGGTTAAATAATTAACCCAGCTCTTTGCTCCCTGCTTGTGTTTTGTCCCAGGGCCATTGATATTGAATCAAACATTCAGTTTTTTCAATCAATAATTTTGTTTTGAATGCCAGACAAAACACAAAAGATCCTGCCCTCATGGAGCATACAATCCAGTCATCTCTAAGACATTATTTAAATAACCACATGTTTAAATGGAAAAATAACTGCAGAAATAACTTCTGTAAAGAAGAAAGTGTGACTGTGGGTGGGAATGTAAGTTGGTGCAGCTGCTATGGAGAACAGTATGGAGGGTCCTCAAAAGACTGAAAATAGAGTTGTCATATGATCCTGCACTCCCACTCCTGGGCATATATCTGGACAAAACTATAATTCAAAAAGATACGTACACCCCAGTGTTCACTGCAGCACTATTTACAATAGCTAGGATGTGGAAGCAACCTAAATGCCCATCAACAGACAAATGGATAAAGAAGATGTGGTACATATATACAATGGAATATTACTCAGCCATAAAAAAGAATGAAATAATGCCATTTGCAGCAACATGGATGGACCTAGAGATGGTGATACTAAATTGAAGTAAGTCAGAGAAAAACAAATATCATATGATATTGCTTATATGTGGAATCTAAAATATGACACAAATGAACTTATCTACAAAACAGAAACAGACTCTCAGACATACAGAACAGAGTTGTGGTTGCCATGGGGGAGGGGCGCAGGGGAGGGATGGACTTGGAGTCTGTGACTAGCAGATGCGAACTATTACATATAGAATGGATAAACAACAAGGTTCTACTGTATAGCACAGGCAACTATATTCGATATCCTGTGATAAACCATAATGGAAAAGGATATGAAAAAGAATGTGTACATATGTATAACTGAATCACTTTGCTGTACACCAGAAATTAACACAACATTTTAAATCAACTATACTTCAATTAAAAAAAACAGAAGAAGGAAGTGTGATACCATGAGATCATATAATAGAGGGCTCTGTTCTAGTCCGGGGGACAAGAATAAAACCTTTTAGAGGAAGTGAAGATTGAGCCAACATGTTTAGAATTAGTTTACTAAATGAAGGGAGGAGAGAGGAGTTCTCTGTGGAAGAAGTCATCTTCTGTAGATGCCGCACAGTAAGAGAGAAGCAGGGTAAACTGGAGAATATTTTTTAAAAGGCCGGTAGAGCTAAAGTGTGTATGGATATTGTGTGTGTGTGTGTGTGTGTGTGTGTGTGAGAGAGAGAGAGAGAGAAAGAGGGAGAGAGGGAGAGAGGGAGAAGAGAGGTGTTAGGGCAAGTGGAAGGGCAAGTGGTAGATAGAAACCAGATCATGTAGGGCCTTGTCTGCCTTTAAAATATTTGGCAGTTTTTATACAAGTGTTTTATGAGTGGTAAGGCCATATCATTTCCATTTCAAAACATCCCTCTGGCTTTAGTGTGGAGACCAAATTGAGTTCAAGAACAAAATTGGATGGAGATTGACCATCAGGTAGGTTGATTATCTTTCTAACCAGAAGCTCTTTCATACAAAATATGCTGTTGTTACGGTAGTGCTGCAATTATAATAGAAAGATTTGCTGTATTCTTAGCTATCTTTTCTTTTTGGATTTGATATCTGAAGAATAAGCTTGTTTTGCTTCACTCTGCTCATGATATTTTTAAATGTCCCTTCAGAAGTGTAGAGTGATTGTTTTCTATCACTATATTATGTGGAATAACCCTAAAAGGATTTTAGGGTTTCTGTTTCAGGCAGTTTACCTGTAATATTTTTCACCTCTGCCCTTGTGCACAATGGAAGTATTTATAAAGTTCAGTTGTCCCCATGTATTTAATGCTGCAATTTTTAGGAAGGACACTGCAGGGTAGACAAGGGGATTCACTCAGATTTGCAATTCTACCTTCTCTCTCTTCTTCTATATTAATATGTTGTGGTGCCTAATAAAAAACGACTTCAAACATTTTCTTGTGCTTGTGTAAACATATTTGGTGCTACAGTAGATTTCAGAGAAAATGCTCATTTTATTTATTTATTAATTTTTAAATTGTAATTTATTTTTATTTTTTATCTTTTTTTATTTTATTGGAGTATTTTTTTTTGCATCTTTAGTGGAGGATAATTACTTTACAATGGTGTGTTAGTTTCTGCTTTATAACAAAGTGAATCCGTTATATATATACATATGTTCCCATATCTCTTCCTGCTTGCGTCTCCCTTCCTTTGACTTTCCCTATCCCACCCCTCTAGGTGGTCACAAAGCACCGAGCTGATCTCCCTGTTCTATGTGGCTGCTTCCCACTAGCTATCTATTTTATGTTTGGTACTGTATATATGTCCATGACACACTCTCGTTTTGTCACAGCTTACCCTTCCCCCTCCCCATATCCTCAAGTCCATTCTCTAGTAGGCCTTTGTCTTTATTCCTGTCTTACCCCTAGGTTCTTCATGACATTTTTTTTTAATTCCATATGTATGTGATAGCATACAGTATTTGTCTTTCTCTTTCTGACTTACTTCCCTCTGTATGACAGACTCTAGGTCCATCCACCTCATTACAAATAGCTCAATTTCGTTTCTTTTTATGGCTGAGTAATATTCCATTGTATGTATGTGCCACATCTTCTTTATCCATTCATCCAATGATGGACACTTAGGTTGTTTCCATCTCCGGGCTACTGTAAATAGAGCTGCAATGAACATTTTGATACATGACTCTTTTTGAATTATGGTTTTCTCAGGGTATATGCCCAGAAGTGGGATTGCTGGGTCATATGGTAGTTCTATTTGTAGTTTTTTAAGGAACCTCCATACTGTTCTCCATAGTGGCTGTACCAATTCACATTGCAACCAGCAGTGCAAGAATGTTCCCTTTTCTCCACACCCTCTCCAGCATTTATTGTTTCTAGATTTTTTGATAATGGTCATTCTGACTGGTGTGAGATGATATCTCATTGTAGTTTTGATTTGCATTTCTCTAATGATTAATGATGTTGAGCATTTTTTCATGTGTTTGTTGGCAGTCTGTATATCTTCTTTGGAGAAATGTCTACTTAGGACTTCTGCCCATTTTTGGATTGGGTTGTTTGCTTTTTGTTATTGAGCTGCATGAGCTGCTTATAAATTTTGGAGATTAATCCTTTGTCAGTTGCTTCATTTGGAAATATTTTCTCCCATTCTGAGGGTTGTCTTTTGGTCTTGTTTATGATTTCCTTGGCTGTGAAAAATCTTTGAAGTTTCATTTGGTCACATTTGTTTACTTTTGTTTCTATTTCCATTTCTCAAGGAGATGGGTCAAAAGGATCTTGCTGTGATTTATGTCATAGAGTGTTCAGCCTATGTTTTCCCCTAAGACTTTGATAGTTTCTGCCCTTACATTTAGGTCTTTAATCCATTTTGAGCTTATTTTTGTATATGGTGTTAGGGAGTGATCTAATCTCATACTTTTACATGTACCTGTCCAGTTTCCCCAGCACCATTTATTGAACAGGCTGTCCTTTCTCCACTGTACATTCCTGCCTCGTTTATCAAAGATAAGGTGACCATATGTGCATGGGTTTATCTCTGTACTTTCTATCCTATTCCATTGATCTGTCTTTCTGTTTTTGTGCCAGTACCATACTGTCTGGATTACTGTAGTTTTGTAGTATAGTCTGAAGTCAGGGAGCCTGATTCCTCCAGCTCCATTTTTCGTTCTCAAGATTGCTTTGGCTGTTCGGGGTCTTTTGTGTTTCCATACAAATTGTGAAATATTTTGTTCTAGTTCTGTGAAAAATGCCAGTGGTAGTTTGATAGGGATTGCATTGAATCTATAGATTTCTTTGGGTAGTAGAGTTATTTTCACAATGTTGATTCTTCAAATCCAAGAACATGGTATATCTCCATCTATTTGTATCGTCTTTAATTTCTTTCATCAGTGTCTTATAATTTTCTGCATACAGGTCTTTTGTCTGTTGAGGTAGGTTTATTCTTAGATATTTTATTCTTTTTGTTGCAGTGGTAAATGGGAGTGTTTTCTCGATTTCACTTTCAGATTTTTCATCTTTAGTGTATAGGAATGCCAGAGATTTCTGTGCATTAATTTTGCATCCTGCTACTTTACCAAATTCATTGATTAGTGCTAGCAGTTTTCTGGTAGCATCTTTAGGATTCTCTATGTATAGTATCATGTCATCCGCAAACAGTGACAGCTTTACTTCTTCTTTTCCGATTTGGATTCCTTTTATTTCCTTTTCTTCTCTTATTGCTGTGGCTAGAACTTCCAAAGCTATGTTGAATAAGAGTGGTTAGTGTGGGCAACCTTGTCTTGTTCCTGATCTTAGTGGAAATTCTTTCAGTTTTTCACCATTGAAGATGTTGTTGGCTGTGGGCTTGTCATATATGGCCTTTATTATGTTGAGGAAAGTTCCCTCTGTGCCTACTTTCTGCAGGGTTTTTATCATAAATGGGTGTTGAATTTTGTTGAAAGCTTTCTCTTCATCTATTGAGATGATCATATGGTTTTTCTCCTTCAATTTGTTAATATGGTGTATCACGTTGATTGATTTGTGTATATTGAAGAATCCTTGCATTCCTGGAATAAACCCCACTTGATTATGGTGTATGATCCTTTTAATACGCTGTTGGATTCTGTTTGCTGGTATTTTGTTGAGGATTTTTGCATCTATGTTCATCAGTGATATTGGCCTGTAGTTTTCTTTGTGACATCCTTTTCTAGTTTGGGTATCAGGGTGATGGTGGCCTCGTAGAATGAGTTTGGGAGTGTTCCTCCCTCTGCTATATTTTGGAAGAGTTTGAGAAGCATAGGTGTTAGCTCTTCTCTAAATGTTTGATAGAATTCGCCTGTGAAGCCATCTGGTCCTGGGCTTTTGTTTGCTGGAAGATTTTTAATCACAGTTTCAATTTCAGTGCTTGTGATTGGTCTGTTCATATTTTCTATTTCTTCCTGATTCAGTCTTGGCAGGTTGTGCATTTCTAAGAATTTGTCCATTTCTTCCAGGTTGTCCATTTTATTGGCATACAGTTGCTTGTAATAATCTCTCAAGATCTTTTGTATTTCTGCAGTGTCAGTTGTTACTTCTCCTTTTTCATTTCTAGTTCTATTGATTTGAGTCTTCTCCCTTTTTTTCTTGATGAGTCTGGCTAATGGTTTATCAATTTTGTTTATCTTCTCAAAGAACCAGCTTTTAGTTTTATTGATCTTTGCTATCGTTTCCTTCATTTCTTTTTCATTTATTTCTGATCTGATCTTTATGATTTCTTTCCTTCTGCTAACTTCGGGTTTTTTTTGTTTTTCTTTCTCTAATTGCTTTAGGTGCAAGGTTACGTTGTTTATTCAAGATGTTTCCTGTTTCTTAAGGTAGGATTGTATTGCTATAAACTTCCCTCTTAGAACTGCTTTTGCTGCACCCCATAGGTTTTGGGTCATCGTGTCTCCATTATCATTTGTTTCTACGTATTTTTTAATTTCCTCTTTGATTTCTTCAGTGATCACTTCATTATTAAGTAGTGTATTGTTTAACCTCCGTTGTGTTTGTATTTTTTACAGATCTTTTCCTGTAATTGATATCTAGTCTCATAGCATTGTGGTTGGAAAGGATACTTGATACAATTTCAATTTTCTTAAATTTATCAAGGCTTGATTTGTGACCCAAGATATGATCTATCCTGGAGAATGTTGCATGAGCACTTGAGAGAAATATGTATTCTGTTGTTTTTGGATGGAGTGTCCTATAAATATCAATTAAGTCCATCTTGTTTTATGTATCAGTTAAAGCTTGTGTTCCCTTATTTATTTTTATTTTGGATGATCTGTCCATTGGTGAAAGTGGGGTGTTAAAATCCCCTACTATGAATGTGTTACTGTCGATTTCCCCTTTTATGGCTGTTAGTATTTGCCTTATGTATTGAGATGCTCCTATGTTGGGTGCATAAATATTTACAATTGTTATATCTTCTTCTTGGATCGATCCCTTGATGATTATGTAGTGTCCTTCTTTGTCCCTTGTAATAGTCTTTATTTTAAAGTCTATTTTGTCTGATATGAGAATTGCTACTCCAGCTTTCTTTTGGTTTCCATTTGCATGGAATATCTTTTTCCATCCCCTTACTTTCAGTCTTTATGTGTCTCTAAGTCTGAAGTGGGTCTCTTGTGGACAGCATATATATGGGTCATGTTTTTGTATCCATTCAGCTAATCTGTGTCTTATGGTGGGAGCATTTAGTCCATTTACATTTAAGGTAATTATCAATATGTATGCTCCTATTCCCATTATCTTTATTGTTTTGGGTTCGTTATTGTAGGTCTTTTCCTTCTCTTCTGTTTCTTGCCTAGAGAAGTTCCTTTAGCATTTGTTGTAAAGCTGGTTTGGTGGTGCTGAACTCTCTCAGCTTTTGCTTGTCTGTGAATGTTTTAATTTCTCCATGAAATCTGAATGAGATCCTTGCTGGGTAGAGTAATCTTGGTTGTAGATTTTTCTCCTTCATCACTTTAAATATGTCCTGCCCATCCCTTCTGGCTTGCAGAGTTTCTGCTGAAAGATCAGCTGTTAACCTTATGGGGATTCCCTTGTGTGTTATTTGTTGTTTTTCCCTTGCTGCTTTTAATATGTTTTCTTTGTATTTAATTTTTGACAGTTTGATTAATATGTGTCTTGGTATATTTCTCCTTGGATTTATCCTGCATGGGACTCTCTGTGCTTACTGGACTTCATTAACTATTTCCTTTCCCATATTAGGGAAGTTTTCAACTATAATCTCTTCAAATATTTTCTCAGTCCCTTTCTTTTTCTCTTCTTCTTCTGGAACCCCTATTATTCGAATGTTGGTGTGTTTAATGTTGTCCCAGAGGTCTCTGAGACTGTCCTCAGTTCCTTTCATTCTTTTTTCTTTATTCTGCTCTGCAGTAGTTATTTCCACTATTTTATCTTCCAGGTCACTTATCCATTCTTCTGCCTCAGTTATTCTGCTGTTGATCCCATCTAGAGTATTTTTCCTTTCATTTATTTTGGTGTTCATCATTGTTTGTTTCATCTTTAGTTCTTCTAGGTCCTTGTTCAATGTTTGTTGCATTTTGTCTATTGTATTTCCAAGATTTTGGATCATCTTTACTCTCATTATTCTGAATTCTTTTTCAGGTAGACTGCCTATTTCCTCTTCATTTGTTAGGTCTGGTGGGTTTTTATCTTGCTCCTTCATCTGCTGTGTGTTTTTCTGTCTTCTGATTTTGCTTATCTTACTGTGTTTGGGGTCTCCTTTTTGCAGGCTGCAGGTTCGTAGTTCCCATTGTTTTTGGTGTCTGTCCCCAGTGGCTAAAGTTTCTTCAGTGGGTTGTGTAGGCTTCCAGGTGGAGGGGACTAGTGCCTGTGTTCTGGTGGATGAGGCTGGATCTTGTCTTTCTGGTGGGCAGGTCAATGTCTGGTGGTGTGTTTTGGTGTGTCTGTGGCTTTATTATGATTTTAGGCAGCCTCTCTGCTAATGGGTGGGGTTGTGTTCCTGTCTTGCTAGTTGTTTGGCATAGGGTGTCCAGCACTGCAGCTTGCTGGGCATTGAGTGAAGCTGGGTGCTGGTGCTGAGACGGAGATCTCTGGGAGATTTTTGCCATTTGATCTTATGTGGAGCTGGGAGGTCTCTTGTGGAGCAGTGTACTGAAGTTGGCTCTCCCACCTCAAAGGCACAGCAGTGACTCCTGGCTGCAGCACCAACAGCCTTTCATTCACATGGCTCAGAATGAAAGGGAGAAAAAGAAGAAAAAGAGAGAGAGAGAGAGAGAGAGGGAGGGAGGGATGGAGGGAGAGAGAGAGAGAAGGGAGGAAGGAAGGGAGGTAGGAAAGAAAGAAGAAAGGAGGGGGGGAGGAAGGAAAGAGGGAAGGAAAGAAAGAAAGAAGAAAGAATAAAATAAAATAAAATAAAGTTATTAAAATAAAAAATAATTATTAAGAAAAAAATTTTTTTAAAGAAAAAAAACAGAACCGTAGGACAAATTGTGGAAGGACAGCTATACAGACAAAATCTTACACAGAAGCATACATACACACAGTCACAAAAAGAGTAAAATGGGAAAAAATAATTAATCTTGCTCTCAAAGTCCACCTCCTCAGTTAGCGATGATTCGTTGTCTATTCATGTATTCCACAGATGCAGGGTACATCAAGTTGATTGTGGAGCTTTAATCCGCTGCTCCTGAGGCTGCTGGGAGATATTTTCCTTTCTCTTCTTTGTTCTCACAGCTCCCAGGGCTCAGCCTTGGGTTTGGCCCTGCCTCTGCATGCTGGTCGCTGGAGGGCGTCTGTTCTTTGCTCACACAGGACAGGGTTAAAGGAGCAGCTGATTCGGGGGCTTTGGCTCACTCAGGCCGGGTGGAGGGAGACCCGGGTGCGGAGTGCAGGACGAGCCTCCGGCGGCAGAGGCTGGCATGACGTTGCAGAAGCCTGAGACGCACCGTGCTGCGTTCTCCCGGGGAAGTTGTCCCTGGATCCCGGGACCCTGGCAGTGGCGGGCTGCACAGCCTCCCCGGAAGAGGGGTGTAGATAGTGACCTGTGCTTGCACACAGGCTTCTTGGTGGCGGCAGCAGCTGCCCTAGCATCTCCTGCCCGTCCCTGGGGTCCGTGCTTTTAGCCGCGGCTCGCGCCCGTCTCTGGGGTCCGCGCTTTTAGCCGTGGCTCGTGCCAGTCTCTGGAGCTCCTTTAAGCAGCGCTCTTAATCCCCTCTCCTCGCGCACCAGGAAACAAAGTGGGAAGAAAAAGTCTCTTGCCTTTTCGGCAGGTCCAGACTTTTCCCCTGACTCCCTCCCGGCTAGCCGTGGTGCACTAACCCCCTGCAGTCTGTGTTCACGCCGCCAGCCCCAGTCCTCTCCCTGCGCTCCGACCGAAGCCCGAGCCTCAGCTCCCAGCCCCTCCCGCCCCGGCGGGTGAGTAGGCGAGCCTCTTGGGCTGGTGAGTGCCAAGCCAGTCGGGACTGATCCTCTGTGCGGGAATCTCTCCGCTTTGCCCTCCGCACCCCTGTGGCTGCGCTCTCCTCTGCAGCGCCGAAGCTTTCCTCCTCCGCCACCCGCAGTCTCCACCTGGGAAGGGGCTTCCTAGTGTGTGGAAACCTTTCCTCCTTCACAGCTCCCTCCCACTGGTGCAGGTCCCGTCCCTATCCTTTTGTCTCTATTTTTTCTTTTTTCTTTTGCCCTACCCAGGTACGTGGAGACTTTCTTGCCTTATGGGAGGTCTGAGGTTTTCTGCCAGTGTTCAGTAGGTGTTCTGTAGTAGTTGTTCCACGTTTAGATGTATTTCCAGTGTATCTGTCTGGAGTATTGTTGATTAACAATGTTGTAGTAGTTTCAGGTGTGCAGGAAAGTGATTCAGTTATACATGTACGTATATTCATTTTTTTAGATTCTTTTTTTCATATAGGTTATCACAGAATATTGAGTAGAGTTCCCTGTGCTATACAGTAGGTCCTTGTTGGTTACCTATCTTATGTAAAGTAGTGTGTTTGTGTGTCCATCCCAGACTTCTGTCTTATCCTCCCCCCACCCTCCACGTTTCCCCTTTGGTAACCATAAGTGGGTTTTTTTTGATATCTTTAAGTCCATTTCTGTTTTGTAAATAAGTTCATTTTTTTTTGTCTTTTTTTTTAAATTAGATTCCACATATGAGTGATATCATATATTTGTTTTTCTCTGTCTGACTTACTTCACTTAGTATGATAATCTCTAGGTCCATGCATGTTGCTGCAAATGACATTATTTCATTCTTTTTTTTGGCGAGTAATATTCCATTGTATTTATGTACTACATCTTCTTTGTCCATTCCTCTGTCGATGGATTTTTAGCTTAGTTCCATGTCTAGGCTATTGTAAATAGTGCTGCTATGAACTTTGGGGTGCAAGTATCCTTTTGGATTATGGTTTCCTCTGGATATATGCCCAGGAGTGGGATTGCTGGATCATATGGTAGTTCTACTGATATTTTTAGTTTTTTATGGAAACTTCATGTAGTTCCTCATAGTGGTGGTACCAATTTACATTCCCACAAACAATGTAGGAGGGTTCTCTTTTCTCCACACCCTCTCCAGCATTTGTTGTTTGTAGACTTTTTGATGATGGACATTCTGACCAGTGTGTGGTGATACCTCATTGCAGTTTTGATTTGGATTTCTCTGATAATTAGTGAATTAGTGGTGTTGAGCATCTTTTCATGTGTTTCTCAGCCATATGTATGTCTTCTTTGAAGAAATGTCTATTTATATCTTCTGCCCATTTTTTGATTGGGTTGTGTGTTTTTTTGACAGAGCTGCTCATTTTTTGATAAGCTATTTGTATATTTTGGAGATTAATCCCTTTCTGTTGCTTCATTTGCAAGTATTTTCTCCCATTCTGTGGGTTGTCTTTTCATTTTATTCATGGTTTCCTTTTCTGTGCAGAGATTTTTGACTGCAATTATGTCCCATTTGTTTATTTTTGTTTTTATTTTCATTACTCTAGGAGGTGGATCAAAAAAGATATTGCTGCATTTATGTCAAAGAGTGTTCTGCCTATGTTTTCCTCTAAGAGTTTTAAAATGTCTGGCCTTATATTTAGGTCTTTTACACATTTTCAGTTTGTTTTTGTGTATGGTGTTAGGGAGTGTTCTAATTTTTCTTTTACGTGTAGCTGTCCAATTTTCCCAGCATCATTTATTCAAGAGGCTGTCTTTTCTCCATTGTATATTCTTGCCTCCTTTATCAAAAGTAAGGTGCCCATATGCGTGTGGGTTTATCTCTGGGTTTTCTATCCTGTTCCATTGATCTATATTTCTTTCAAATTTCAAAGCATGTTTAAACCATTTCAGGTGTTTCCCTTAGTGCACAGACAGGAGAAGTGAATGTGGTCTAAAAGGGTTCAGAGAGACCAAGATACCCATTGGATTTCTAGCCCAGCCTCAGGAAGGTTTTATTCATGTCTTACTCTCTTGCCTCTCTGAGCTTTGTTTTCCGTATTCTTCCCAGCACTGGTAAAATCTTCCATCTAGGCTGGTTCTCTCATTTTTCTCCTAATGAGCTTTAATCTTTCATCCACACCCCTGAACCTGTGTTCCATCTGGTTTAGCTCAAATGGCATCTCCTTTAAAAAATCTCTCGTGACCCCCCTCACCCTCAATATCACACTTCTGTCCTTTGGGTTTCACTCTGTTCTGGCCAGATTGTCATCATTATGCCAGTAACACTTACTTATATGAGTTTGTCCATCTCCATCTAAAAGATTTAAGCTCCCTGGAGCCAGGATTTCCCACTTATATGATTTTTCCCTGCTTCCTAATATTTTGCTGTTTGATACCTTGTCATCATTTAATATCAATTGCCTTTTGCTCTCTACTATACTTAACATCATTAAGGGTCCACCTCATAGCCTACTTCCCAATTCATACTTCCCTGACCACAGCAGCCTAAAATTGATAGCTGTTCATCCAGCATTTCTGATTTATGTTAATGTGTCACTAACTGCCTCAAAACTTACTGGTTGAAAATTGCCATTTTTAAAAATTTTTTTTAATAATTATAATAGAGATTTATTTAAAGTAATACATTTACAGCCCAGATAGTTCTACATTGTACATTTCAGGTTTAACCAGCTTCATAAAAATACTTTAGGATAGCTGCATCCAGATTTAGACTACATGATTATTTCTTTGCCCATTCTTCTCTCTCTTTTCTTTCCCGAATAACCTCTTTCAGATATGGTTCAAGGTAGAATTTATCCTCCTCATATTTTGTCCACTGCTCTTTAGGCAAGATCTGCTGCCTCATGGTCAGGTCCCGTGCTCTCTTAATGCTAAACACCCTGTCATTATAAAGGTTCTCAGGAAGCTTTCTTATGGCTTCTTTTACATCATCATTCTCATATATTGTATCATCTCGCATTAAGCCCAGTTTACTGAACCCGACAACATTGTAATACCATTTATGAATACCCTGCAGCCATTTGCTTGATGCTGCAACGGCAGGCCTACTCGCCATTTTAACCCGAGACAGAAGCGTTGCCTGCTGGGTAAGTCCTAGAGGTCGCGCAAGGCCCAGTGCGCAGGCGTGTTACGTCAACGTCGCGACGAGGGGCGGGGTGCCATTTTATTTTTGCTCACAATTTTATGGCCCAGGAATTTAGGAAGGGCTCTGCCGGGTGGTCCATCTGTGAACCACATGGAAGCGGCTGGGGCAGACAAGTCTGGAGCATCCACTTCATGACAGGTTCCTTCCTTCACGTGTGGATGCCCAGTGTTCCTTGTTCTCTTTCCCTCTCCTCAGTGGGGTCTCATCCTCCAGAACCTCTCCATCACAGCACGATGGCCTCACAAAATAGGATTTCTTACGTGGAATTTAGTTTCCTCTGGAATGAATTCTCTGAAGACCTGGAAGGAAACTGCAAAGCATTTTCTGACCTAACTCTGAATTATGCAGTGTAACATCTTCCCTTATTCCACAGGTCAAAACATGAGTTTTACATGCCAACCATATTCAAGGGGAAGAGAAACTCAGAAGAGCATGAACCAACAGCCATGTTTGCTGAGGATGGGGAGGTGCCTTGGGAGACTAGGGATCACATTTTCATTCTTTATTTGGCAGGAGACATGCATTTATAGACTCTCATTTCTAACTGCCCTGTCATTTCTGTATGTTTTGTGCTGTTCCGTGGAGACAATGTCCAGGTTCTATCAGTGGAATTCAACCATTTGTATATGATTGACTGAGGCCTAGAAAATCTTGAATCACTATTTTCTACCAGCCTGATAACCTTTAATTGAATAAGCCCACAGAAAATCGACATTCATTAGCCAGGTTAGGTTAATCAAATCTGGCGATCAATGGAGATGCATATTTTGCAGCTCAGTTGCTCACCAAATCCTACATGGATGGTAAACACTTTTAAGACTGAGATCTCACATTTGTAATTTTGATTTTGACAGTACCTAGCATAGCATGATGGATGTATTGTAGTCATGGAACTTCCTATTTGAATAAACTGGTGAATAAATAAATAAAATAAATATTCTACATCTTTTCTGAAGATGTAATCTTAAGAAGTGGACTGGAAAAAAATTTAAGTTTGACACATGGAAAATAATTGCAAACTCAGAGCTCAAAACACATTTAGTACTCATGTGAATGATAGACTGTGTCTATCATGGATCAAAAAAATGAGGTGACCGTTTGCTTCCTTTGAAATGCCAGTTCCTGTGTTTCCCTTTCATTCAGTGTCATTGATGCTAAGTACACAAGGCATGCTAAAAAATGAAAAAAATAAATCAAGCAGTCATTTGTCTGCCAGTTGCCAAAAACGTTGTTTGGTTGTTGACTTTTTTTAAACAAATTGACTAGTTCAAGAGTTGGCAACTTTTTCTTAAAAGGCTAGTTGATGGTAATATTTTAAGCTTTGAGGGCCATATTGTTTCTGCCACAACTACTCAGTTCTTTCATTATAGGGCAAAAACAGATATTGACAATAAATATGTAAATGAATAACTGTGTCTGTGTCAAATAAAACTTTACTTACAAAAGCAGTCTGCTGTTTCATAGGCCATAGTTTGCTAATCTTTCATCTAATTCAATTGTTAAGAAAAAAATATAGGCACAAATAATGTTTAACTTGTGCTTATTTTGTTATCTGAAAAAAATAAGACAAACTTTTTTTATGCCTCTGAACAGATTAAAAAAAAATACTGAAATGCCAGCCCAATAGAGCCCATGCTAGGGTTTCAGTACTGGTGGAAGAATAGTAAGAGATCCTACCAGAGATATACAGAGGTCAGAAAGTTTGCAAGTGCTTTGCGTCAAAATGAGGAAAATGCACTTAAAATGCCAAGTCCAATAGTTAAAGCCAGAGTCAGAAGTCACCAAAATGTGTCAAGATAGGGATATGGCTAAATACATACCAGCTGGCCATGCCCAGCGGCCAGTTGTCCGCCTTGTGTCTGTATCTGTGGTCACAAATATGGTACAGGTTTTGGCAAGACAGATGCCAGGTAATGAACAATTTTATTTTAGATGAGGAATTTGTATTTAATTTCTGTGTCCACCATCCTTTACTCGTTCATCTAGCAAAATACACCAAAGAAATATCCCAGGATACAATCTCTACTATTGAGATGCTTGAAGTCTAGTTAATAAAACTTCCTATATCAAAATGAAATAGACAAACACATACAATGCTAATTCAGATGATACAGAATGATGTTCTATACCAGTGTTTCTCAAATTTTCATGCACATACAAACCACTGGGGATCGTGTACAATGCCGATTGTGATTCTGTAGATCTAGAGTGAGGCTTGGGTTACCACATCTATTTCAAGCTTCCATGTGATGATACTCTCTTTGCGCATGGACCCCATATGAATTAAGCAATAGTCTATGCAATTTTAGGAGAGACCGTCAGGGGCTGTGTGGTCAAGGATTCCCGAATGAAGTGAGAATGGGGCTATGCCTAGAAGCAGAAATTCAAGTTCAAATAACTTACAAAAGGCACATGGTGTAAAGGGAGTGCTCTAAAACCTGGTATCATTGTTGAGCCATCAAGTGTAGGTATAGTTAGAACAAGGAACCAAACTAAAAGTAATGATCAATCCTTGCAAAATGAGAGGTGCAGATTTCTCCATTGTTCCATTTCCTTGTATGGAGTGGCGCTGGGCTAAATCAGGTGGATCATTGCAGATGGGGAGAATCATCTCAGGCCAAAGAGCGCTAAGCTAGAAGCTCTTACCTTTTTTTGGACCCATGGACAGAGGTTAGTGAGAAGGGGAAAGGTTAGGAAAAGCACTACATCAAAGTAGGGAGAAGTGCTTCAGCTGAGGCCCCTACAGGGGCTTCCATGTGGGAGTGCCTGGGCTGGACATGCAGATACGCACATTAGGATGGCCAACCTGGGAGGAGGGGAGCCTGAGTCCTTGACCATGACATACTCCAGAAAACTGCAATGCACAGTTTGGTGTACCAAGTCTAGTGTGGGGAGGGTAGCTTGCCTGGCAAAGCCTTGTAATTGCCCTGGTCAGGTTTCAAAAATCACAGATGGCATTCTGGCCTGGAGCTGGACTCCGCACCTATGCTATACCTCCAATGATGGCCACTATTCATGATCAGCCATTGTTTCCAGGAAGGAGTACAGATGTTGCCAGATCTTCAATTTTTTCAAAGGAATCCACAAATTTATATTTATACATGAAGTTCTCTGATTTTCACATGCTGGTGACTATTTTCTAAAATTATTATTCTTAGTTTTTAACAGTTTGGACTCAAAACATGCTTTATTTTCCTGATCCAAGCTGAGAGCCAACAGTAATAACTTCTGCTTGAAAGGATGATAGAATTTGGCTGAAAGATAGGGTTATGGAGGAAACGTGGAGTGAGAACAACAATAAAATAAATGCCCATCCTGGGCTTCCCTGGTGGCGCAGTGGTTGAGAGTCCACCTGCCGATGCAGGGGACACGGGTTCGTACCCCAGTCCTGGAAGATCCCACGTGCCGCGGAATGGCTGGGCCCGTGAGCCATGGCCGCTGAGCCTGCACGTCCGGAGCCTGTGCTCCGCAACGGGAGAGGCCACAACAGTGAGAGGTGCGCGTACCGCAAAAAAAAAAAAAAAAAAAAGCCTATCCTTTGAGGTGAGCTTGATTTGATGTAGTGTGGGATCAGGCCAATTTTAAATTTATTTTACCACTTGATGGACATTTAGGTTGTTTCCACATCTTGCCTATTGTGAATAGTACTGCAATGGACATAGGAGTGCTATTATCTCTTCAAAATCCTAATTTCAGTTCTTTTTCTATCTCGGAAAGGGGACTGCTGGATCATATGATAGTTCTAGTTTTAATTTTTTGGGGACCTGCCACACTGTTTTCCATAGCGACTTCACTGTTTTGCATTCCTACCAACAGTGTGCAAGGTTTCCAATTTCTCCACATTCTTGCAAATACTTGTCTTTTATTTTTTTTGATAATAGCCTTCCTGGCAAGTGTGAGGTAATGTCTCATTGTGGTTTTGATTTGCTGGTATATAGGTATAATTAAATACTATTCAGCCCATAAAAAGGAAGGAAATCCTGCAATATGTAGCAACATGGATAGACCTTGACGTTACGCTAAGTGAAATAAACCAGTCACAGGAAGACAAATACTGCATGATTCCACTCATATGAGTTGTCTAAAATAGTCAAATCCATAGAATCAAAGAATGTAGTAGTGGTTTCCAGGGACTTGGGAGAGGGAGAAATGGGGGGTTACTAATCAATAGGCATAAAGTTTCATTTAAGCAAGGTAAGTTCTAGACATCTGCTATACATGTACCTTCAGTCAATAATAATGCACTGTGTACTTAAAAATATAAGAGGGTAAACCTCATGTTAAGTGTTTTACCAAAATAACATTTTTTAAGGTCTTTAAAATTCATTTTATCTCCTAATTGGCTCCATGTCATGAGGCCCCTGGACCTTCCCAAAACTCCCATGTTGTTAAGACCTGAGCTCTACATGTAGGAGATTGTAGGGCAAACAATTGCTAGGCTGTTTCTTGTTAAAATGTCATGGTTTTCACAATTATAGTTCATCACACTCAAGCACCCTAGGAAACAATCGTCCACAACATGAACTCACAGACCCAAAGTAAAAATGCTATTTCCCTGACACAATAAACCTTTCTTTGTGCAGGTAAAGAATAAAGGGAGACATTTATTTTACTGGGCTATTGACTGTGTGATGGGGTACCTGGAATTCCCAGGGTGGCTCACAATGACAGGGACTTGTTTGTGTGCCTTTAAATATGTACTGTTGTGAATGCCAAGCTGCAAAGATAAATCCTTCTGAGGAATAATGGGGGACTTTCTGCTTTGGAAATAAATGGACCTCTGGATAGCTATTTTCCAGGCTCCAAATCTAAGGGAAGTTTTTGTCTGCCCATCCCCTCCCCACACATAGAGATTTGCCAAGGCTTCTGCTGGAATGGTGTTCATATCTTTCTTTCCTTGGTGCAGGGGTGTCCCATTTTACTATCCAAGCCAGAGGTTCTATACCACATTTGGTAATTACTGCATAACTTTCAAATTGGTCTCTCTCAATGTCTTCCGATTATCTCTGCCTATTACCTAATATCATCTTTTCAAAACTTTAACTCCAATTCCACCTTCAGTATATTGAATAGACCAAATTAACAAAAATAAACAAAATAATTAAAAAGGGAAAAAGAAATAAGTTGATATTCACAGCTGCCCTCCTGTACCACTTTATCTACATTTATTCCTGAGTTTTTTACTACCTACGTATTTCGGACTTATATCGTCAAGAAATAAATCTTTTAACTTTATATCCCTAAACCCCTGGCCTTCTTATTCTCACTTCTATGTTTGACCCTTATTCAGCATTTGCATCAAATTCATACCTTAACTCCATGGAAGCTTTTCCTTTTCTTCCTCAGCCCATAAACAAATGTTTTAATTGTTCAGATTCTTTTAATGTCTGAGGGGTTTTGTGTGTGAAGAAACAGTCACACTGTGTGCATTTGGTTTAATTACCTTACAAATCTATTTTTACAGGTAATATTCATTTTATATTGAACTCTTAACAATATAACACTTATTCATATATTAAATTATCAAAATCCAAATATCTTGCACTGTACAAGTTATCAATCAAAGTGAAAGATACTGAATTTCTTTGGACTGAAAAGTTTTTATAGACATATTTAACCAAATTTTTCTAAGCAAATTAATTAAAATAAAATGTCCTACTACCCTTAAATAGACAAACAAAAATCATGAGATAATTGAAACCTCATTAATGCACTTACAGTTATATTAATTGTAAAATTTGCTAACTCCTGAGGTTTAAAATTTTTCTTTGTAATTGCCAATTTCATCATTATCACTATTCTTTTTATTTCCAAGGTTAGAGTAATCGTAGAGGTCATTTATACCTTTTTAGAATTTCAGTAATCTTCCTAGTATCAAAGGAAAAAAATAAACTGTCAGATTAGCACAGGTTCTGGATCTGGGGGATGTGAATGCACTAATACCTGTTTGCAGAGGCCTTGGTGCCCAGTAAAACATGGTTCAGAGTTGAACTATCAATCGTTTATAATTAGGTCTTTGTTATATAAAGTAAAATTTAGTAACACATTTCATATAGAATTTAGTTCTTGAAGCTTGGAATTTTTACCATAATTTAATTACTAACTCATCATGGTGATATGGTATATTGTGATATATGGACTTACTGGTTTATGGAGTTGAAAATTCTAGAAAGCTTTATCAATATAAAGAGTAGGATCTCATTGATGTGTCATCTACTAGGAAATGAGGGTTTAAATCTTCTTGGGCAATCATTTAAGAAACGACTGGGAAATTCATTTTGGAACTCACCATCAGACCTTCTTGGTACATCACCATCAATGGTGATCACTGGCCATATCCTTTTTCAACCTTCTTATTTTATATTATCATTGGCGCTAGGGGATCTTAGTCTTTACTGAGAAGAATTGACTCAATTACAACTTATTATGTTCATTCCTTTCTAATTGCACACACGTACAGATGCACAACCCTAAAAGGAAAAGAAAAATGATCACCACTCTAGTATTCATTATTGTTAAGTATGTGTGTTTTTATCCCTATAATGTTCAACCACTTTTTATATTATAATTACTTTTATATACTCCATATATTTTTGCATTTTTCATATTATCATAAATTCATGATATTTCAGTTATTACTGTCAGTTATTATTATTAATGATGCACTTTAGAACCATTAGAACCTCCTTGGTCCTTTCAGTGTTCTCCTGACACTCTTGAGTGTGTCCTTGAATTTTGGCAATGATAGGATAGTCTATGCCCATCCAAAGATTTCAATCTACTCTCCAAAGATCCCTGCTTCTAGGTACACTATAACCTATAGAGAACATTTGAGAATATTATAAAAAGGTGGTGTTTCTTCCAGGTAAACACAGCTTCCTACCAGATCTTGGGGCTTGAAGCAGCAATATGCCCTTGTGTAGTACACACACTGCATACCTGTGCAGAGCAGCCCAGCCTGCTCCCTTGTAGTGGTCAGTATTAGAGACTAACAGTTCATTTTATTATTATTAATTAATTTATTTATTTTTGCTGTGTTGGGTCTTAGTTTCTGTGCGAGGGCTTTCTCTAGTTGTGGCAAGCGGGGGCCACTCTTCATCGCGGTGCGCGGGCCTCTCACTATCACGGCCTCTCTGGTTGCAGAGCACAGGCTCCAGACACGCAGGCTCAGTAGTTTGTGGCTCACGGGCCTAGTTGCTCTGCGGCATGTGGGATCCTCCCAGACCAGGGCTCGAACCCATGTCCCCTGCATTGGCAGGCAGATTCTCAACCACTGCGCCACCAGGGAAGCCCCTAACAGTTCATTTTAGTTCATTCACTTACATGTACAAATTGGACACTAGTCCTACTTCAGATTTTGCACAGTGGTTAAAAGCATGGGTTTGTTGGAATCCTGGCTCTGCCACCAGCTATGTGACCTCAGGCAGCTCATAATCATGTCTACACTTTTGCTTTCTTAGGTCTAAAATGGGGATAATAATATTATCTATCTCAAAGAATTATGGTGAAAATTAGATAAGTCAACATACCTAAAGCTCTTAAAAGAGTGCTTGGTTCATAATGAGTCCTAGAAAAATGTTTTCTACACCCACTACTACTGCTTTCATTGACAGGACTGAAAAAAAGGGGATTCTCATTCATGCCTTAAATTTACATGGCTATTTTCATGTATCCTATCATGCAGCTGTGCTCTATCCTTAAAACATAAAATTGTACTCACTATCATAACTTTCTCCTGTGATGACCATTAGGGCATGAAGGACAAAAGAGCACGTTCCTGTAAACAGAGGGGAATATAATTGGCTGCTGCTGAGAATGAAACTAAGAAATTAACACACCATGCATCCAATCAGAGAGGAGGAAGGTCACCTCAAAGAGGCGTGTGAGGAGTCTAAAACGTGTATCACTTCACTTAAGTTACTCTAAACAATAAAAATGATGTAGATTGTTTTGGGGCACATAAGTATTCATTATTTCTCACTGACCAATTAAAAACAGGATTACGATTTTTGAAAAACATGAACCATTTGAGACTGCTGTAGTCCTGTGTCAGGATGTCTTCCCTTCTGTACATCTAACTCTGATCTTTTTTGGAAAAATCTTCACAATGCTATGCTTCTTATAATCTCTCCTAGCTTCTGTTTAGAGTATTTCCTAGGTGCCAGTATCTTTACTTAGGGTATCACATTTAATTCAGACAAGAACCATATGAGCTCCATATTTATTTCATTTTTCAAGATGAGGTAGCTGACGGTGACAGCAGTTCATCAAAAGTTCATCAAACTGAGTAACTTTAAAGTTCAGGTAAATGCAAAGGCTGGGATTGGAACTTGCCTCTGGTTAAATGACTAGTGTGCTGCTCCCTGTAAGTCAGTTCACATCTGAGGTGAATATTGCTGATGCATTAATGTTACAATTGCTTTGACTAAAATGTTAGAATAGGAGAGGTGTAAACAAAAGTATTAATTTTCTAACTTTTAAAATATAGGACTCATCTCTGATAATTAAGGTACGTTATTTTTTGATCTTTCTATGCCTCTATTTCTTTTATGGTAAAATGAAGACAAGAGTGGTATTACCTCATAGACTGTCAGGGAGATTAAAAAAGAAATATATGCAAAGTTCCTTTCAAATAGAAAGAACTCAATTAGGGTTAGCTGCTGTGATTATTATTACCATTATCTTGATTATATTCTCCTCCTCATATAGATGAAGGTGGGAAATTCTGGAGTGAACAATTTTCCTTGGCACGCCCAAAGCCCCTTGTGCCAACCCTGGGCTCAGCTATCTTGTGCTGCTTTGTCTACAATTTCAGTTTCCATTTTCTTGGAAACCCATGGCCTTCTCTCCAGAGTATATTTTAACACACTCTACTTCATTCATTGTAGATTTATTGAATGTTTTATTCTCTTTAATTTTCGTAGAGCAATGAGTTGTATTCTGGACAGTTACCAAGGGAGTGTTAAGTCCAGGAAGAAATGTCATGAGAGCATCAACCACAGTGACCAACACCTGGTCTTGGTCTTGGAATTACAAAGATATTACAGTGAAATTGATGAGATAGGAAATACATATGCTGTATTAGAGGCGCTAGGAGAGAAATTTATTTCAGTATATAATAGAGGCTTGTAGGAGGGCATTCCCATTTCTACCTTGTTTGGGTATGGGGGTCTGGAAAGAATTCCTAGGAGGACAAATTTGTTTAATTCAAAAATTAAGCAGCTTTTTTTACATCACGTATACCTTATTTCTGGTGACAATCGTCTCTCGCCTTTACCAATAAATAAGTAAAAGTCCAACTTCTCTGCTGCTTGCATTGGTTGATTTGGTTGACTTGCTGTCAAAAACAATGTAGAATCCTCACTTTAAAAAATATCAAGAGAATACCCAGGGACTTTTTTTTTTTTTTTTGGGCTGTGTTGAGTCTTCATTGCTGTGCACGGGCTTTCTCTAGTTGCAGCAAATGGGGGCTACTCTTCATTGTTGTGCACGGGCTTCTCATTGCGGTGGCTTCTCTTATTGTGGACAGTGGGCTCTAGGTGCACGGGCTTAAGTAGTTATGACTCTCAGACTCTAGAGCGCAGGCTCAGTAGATGTGGCTCGTGGGCTTAGTTGCTCCGCAGCATGTGGGATCTTCCCGGACCAGAGCTCGAACCCGTGTCCCCTGCAATGGCAGGTGGATTCTTAACCACTGTGCCACCAGGGAAGTCCACCCTGGGACTTTTAAGAGATAGAAATACATTTTATTATCACATTCTTCACTTGGCTATCCCCATGAGACAATACTATCAAATAAAAAGAGTTCAGTCAGCAAATAGATTTTTTAAATATATTTTTTAATCATAAGGCGAGTTAACAGCTCTTTAGCTGTTTTGAACATGGTTTAATAAGTGAATGAATTGCTTTCAAACTCTCAAAATATATAATTAAGCATTAAAGACTGTAGCATGAAGATTTAAATTATTCACAGAATATCCTTGGAGTGGCTTACAAATGCATTACCTGTTCTATGATTCAGTTATGCAGTACCAAACTTATTAATATTCCTATTAATATAACTTGTACTTGACACGGAAAAGAAAATATCTTCCTTTTTTGTATAACAAAGCTTCTTGCTGCAGCTCTGTTTGGCCAGTCCTCAAACATATGTCATCATATTGAATCCATAACCTTGTATCACATTCAAAGAAATCTCAGTTCATGCATGTGCTTTGGAAATAGCCAGGATAAGGGAGGAGATGGTTGTAATCCCCAGTGCTGTGTTGATAACAAAACTAAGCCTGGTGTGTTTACCACATCACTCTAATCCTTGGTACTTCCTAAGTAGCAGCTACCTAAGGGCGGCTCCTTCTTGAGTTCTAAATGAAGACATAGAATTTAGACACAATATTTGCAATGGAAAATAGTGTGTTCTTAATTATATAGGTCATTTCTAATTGGGAAAGAAGAAATACATTACATTATATGTAAAACACCTCACTGAGTGAAAGTGTGCAATATGTTATTTTAAAGTAGGGTTTACCACCCAGGATCCTGAGTTGTGGAGAGCAGCGGTCTCATGCCTCTCACTGGGTGAAGCCAAGGAAGGTGAAAAGGAAAGCTCTCTTCTTTGTAGGCACCTGTCCAGAAGCTTGGTCTAGACGGCTTCAACAACATTTGAACTTGCTTTTTGAAAGGTGGAAATAAATTTATTTGTTTTGCTGTACATTGTTTGAGATTTTTTTTAAGTAGACCATAGTGGGGAGAATGTTAGGTGTGGGCTTGGTTGTTCTAGCGGCACATTCTCATATGTTAAGATATTCACTCACCACTGGGGTGCCCACTAACTTCTCTTTTCCTTTAAAAGGGCCAATAAGCCTCCAAAATTCCTGCCTCCTTAGAGAGACATGAAAAGGTCACAGGTGCTAGACAACAGTAAGATAATTATGTTCTGAAAATAATAATAATAATAATGTAAGGTTAGCATGCTATTTGCTATTTCATGTAAATAATCATATTTTGCTTTAAAACGTGAATGTGATGCCAATCTTGGGTTCCCACTGCTTCTAAGTCAAAATCCCAAATTGTCACCATATCATACAATGCCACCCATTTCTCTCTACACTTATCTTCACTCTAATATTTTATGCTTATCATATTTTTCTTATGCGCCAGCCATATTATTCTCACTTCAGCTTCTTCAGTGTGATAAGCCATCACCCCTGAGAACCTTCACATATGCTGTTAACTCTGCATGGAAAATTACCCCCAAACACATCACACTTTTATTTGCACCAGCCATCTTCCACGTAGGTAATCAAATCTCACTTTCTCAAGGAAGCCTTCCATATATTCTTGAACAGTCTGTAAAGGAAAGGAGGGTCCTCATCAGTTAAGTTCAGGGGCTTAGATTTTACTCTTGGCCATTTGCATCTCTGGGAGAAAGTTCAGTAGATGTACATACGACTGAATGACTGGGGGACTCATGTAGTTGTCAACAGCCCAGAAGTTGAGGTGAGATGGACCCAAGTTCAAATCCAGATTTTGAAATATTAGTAGTGTCCTATGGGAAATTCATGTAACCTCTCTTTAAAGCCTGTTCAGTGTTTCTGTTAAATGGATAAGGGTGATGATGATGATGGTGGTGATGATGATGATGGTGATGCTGATGATGGTGATGATGATGGTGATGATGATGATGATGATGACTGTGATGCTGATAATGGTGATGATGATGGTGATGATGATGACTATGGTGATGATGGTGATGGTGATTATGATGACTGTAATGATGATGACTGTGATGATGGTGGTGATGATGACTGTGATGATGATGGTGATGATGATGATGGGGATGATGATGATGACGGGGATGATGATTTGTGATGATGATGACTGTGGTGATGATGATGGTGATGATGATGATGATGACTGTGATGATGATGGTGATGATGATGACTGTGATGATGATGATGGTTATGATGATGATGGTGATGATGATAACTGTGATGATGATGACTGTGATGATGATGGTGTTGATGATGACGGTGATGATGGTGATGATAATGATGGTGATGATGATGACTGTGATGATGATGATGGTGATGATGATAACTGTGATGATGATGACTGTGATGATGATGGTGATGATGACTGTGATGATGATGACTGTGGTGATGATGATGGTGATGATGATGACTGTGGTGATGATGATGGTGATGATGATGACTGTGATGATGATGGTGATGATGACTGATGATGATGATGGTGATGATGATGACGATGATGATGATGGTGATGATAATGATGGTGATGATGATGACTGTGATGATGATTGTGATGATGATGACTGTGGTGATGATGATGGTGATGATGATGACTGTGATGATGATGACTGATGATCATGGTGATGATGATGACTGTAATGATGATGACTGTGATGATGATGGTGATGATGACTGTGATGATGATGGTGATGATGATGGGGATGATGATGATGACGGGGATGATGATTGTGATGATGATGACTGTGGTGATGATGATGATGATGACTGTGATGATGATGGTGATGATGATGACTGTGATGATGATGATGGTTATGATGATGATGGTGATGATGATGGTGATGATGACTGTGATGATGATGATGGTGATGATGATAACTGTGATGATGATGACTGTGATGATGATGGTGATGATGACTGTGATGATGATGGTGATGATGATGATGGTGATGATGGTGATGATAATGATGGTGATGATGATGACTGTGATGATGATGATGGTTATGATGATGATGGTGATGATGATGATGGTGATGATGATAACTGTGATGATGATGACTGTGGTGATGATGATGGTGATGATGATGACGTTGATGATGATGATGGTGATGATGACTGTGATGATGATTGTGATGATGATGACTGTGGTGATGATGATGGTGATGATGATGACTGTGATGATGATGACTGATGATCATGGTGATTATGATGACTGATGATGGTGATGATGATGGTGATGATGATGACTGTGATGATGATGGTGCTGATGACTTTGATGATGGTGATGGTGATTATGATGACTGTGATGATGATTGAGATGATGATGGTGATGATGATTGTGATGATGATGACTGTGGTGATGGTGATGATGATAATGGTGATGATGACGGTGATGATGACAGTGATGATGATGACAGTGATGATGATGGTGATGAGACGGTGATGATGATGATGACGGTGATGATGATGATTTTATAAGAATAAATGAAGCTTAGATGAATACGAGTTAGGGATAAGACTAGAGGAAGATTGTTGTTGGAGGAAGGATAGCACAAATTGTTACTGCTCCTTTCTTTTCCCTGCCTAGCTGCTTAACTGGGCTAGCAATGTTGAAAGGCTAAGGGGTGTAATTTAGATTCCCTACTACCTCATTTGACAAAGCAGTGGTTCTAAAACTCAATGTGTATCAGAATCACCAGACTTTTTGGTTCAGTAACTTTAGGGTTTCCAGGAATGCCATGATAACAAGAACCCCAGATACACAGAATATACTTTGAGAAACAGTCCTGTGCTAGAGGAAACTAGCTTATAAATGAGGACTAACACAGACTCATTCTCATTGTGGAATTAAAGCACTAGAAGGGTTGTCAGAGACCAGTGGTCACTTCACAGCTAAGAAAAATAAATCCAGTAGTGGAACAGCCCAAGGATATGCTTAAGATTACATATCATGTTAGTATCAGAACCAGTCCCGGGACCTGGGTCTCCTGTCTCCTATCTGTTTACCAGTTTTCCTTATTGTCCCCATACTTCATTTGCTCCTACACCTGTTACTACTGCCTGTCTTACAAGAATGACACAGAACTCTTCTGGTGTTACTATGGACGTATTTAGAAGAACACTTTCAAGACATCTGAAGTTAGAAATGCATAGAAATGTAGATAGGAATAGTCTTCATGCCGTGAATAAAGAAACACATTAAAATTCATGTATCCTGCCTTTCTGTCCCAGGAGGAGACAAGCCAATATCCCAGTAGTTTCTTTACATTGCAGGGAAGGAAGAACACTTACATGTCTTTCCATTGTCTAACTTGTGGGGGTTGTAGCATTGAGAAATCTTGGAAACTCTTGCTTAAGTAACTCTCAGTGTCTTATGTAGCCATCCTGGGGCATTTTGAAAGCCACATTGAGTCACAGAGAGAATATTATTTAAGAAGAAATCCTCACAGTATTGTTACAAGGCTGTATTGCAATATTCATGGCAGAGTGTGTATGAGCATCTGATTACATACTACAAAAGCCACAATGTTTTCCTCTTTCCCTTGTGTGTTTCCAAAATATTTCTCCAGCCTCATACTACAAGCCAGTTGCCATCACTCACAGCCAAATTGGTCATACACCTGACCTTCACTGTGTTACAAGACTGCCTAGCTATTTTCTGTATTTTCTTGTACATTCTAGATTACCCTGTAAAAAAGAGGCCATTTTCTTACCTCATAAACACATAATTTAACACTTCCACTAAGAGAAGACTTCGATTCACTGCTTACCATGTATGAAGCTCTGGGCAATGTGCTTTGTGTGCATTTTATTTAATTGTCACAAAACACTCTGAAGTAGGTATTTGCCCCAGTTTGACAGGACATCACTGAGGCATCGAGAAGCTGATTGGTTAAATAATTGTTCAAGGTCCACAGCCAGTTGCTGCAGTTAATATGACTCGCCTTCTTTGCCTGATATTAACATGAATACAGCCATTCAGGAGAGAGGCATATTTTAAAGCTGACCCTTGCCAAAGTTGGAAAGTAAGCAGGGAATTTGGTTGATGAAACCCTTTAGTACTAGAGCATGATATTTATTCTTTAGAAATAATTATGTAGCACTGACTTGATTTATTTGATAAGAGTTGATGGCTTAGTCATGACTACCCACATATCTAAGACAAGACTCTCAGGTCTGACTGAGAGAAAGAAAGAAAGAGAGGGGGAGAGAGAGAGAAAGAAAGAAAGGAAGGAAGGAAGAAAGGAAGGAAGGAAGGGGGGAAGAAAGAGAAAGAAAGGGAAAACAGAAAACATGGTAGACATAAATCATAAATTTTGAAAAAGAATATTGAGTCACTTCTCTTCAACTTAGCTGCTTTTGAGTTGTGTTTTTTTATATGCAGCAAATAAACAAAAACCCTGCCTAGGACTCCTTGAACTCAGTGCTAAGAACATTACATTTCTTCCTCTCTTTGCCTGGAAGTTTTCTTTCCGCATAATGAAACACTTTCTTTTCCCCTTATTCCTCCCTAACATTTTGATTATTATGTTTCTTTTAAAAACAATATTATTGGGAATTGACTGGGTAGAGAGAAAAAATAAAAATAAAAGAAAAAAATAAAAACAATATTATTATTGCGTAGTGCTATATAGAATATATTTATTGAAAATTATAATATCAGTAGTCAGGAATCTTATTGTTGAGATATTAACATTGATAACTATTCAATGCCTTGTTCAAGAAATATGATAAAGTAGACAACTTATTTCAAAAATGATTATATACTGTTGTTTGAGTTCAATGCTAGCTATTTATACAAAGAAATTACATTCATGCTCTAGGATAGTATTTTACCTGAATTATTTTGTAGTCCTGTTGATTCAGCTGTTGCATCAACAGTGTTTCGTTTTAATACTAAAATTTAATTTTACACTCCAAAACCCCTGACAGTATAAAAGTTTTCTTGCTTATCAAAGCACCAGATATGAGTATCTTCAAAGGTTTATTTCTATTATGTATATAATCCTGTTTACATGTTGAAGTTTCAAATTATAGATGTAGTGGAGGCATTTTTATTACTCTGCGCTTTGAGAATTCTGAATATTGTAATACATCCTATTAGAATTGATGTACTGTATCATTACATATTATAGATAAACTCATATACCACTAATGTGAGAGGGGTTATAAAACTGAAATAGAATAACAATTTTTTTCTGGTTTCTCTGGTGCTTTATGCACTTCATTTACTAAAAAAACATTAAATGGTCAGTAAAATATTTACTAGGACTTTGAAAGTCTCTAAAGACATAAATTGAATTGTGCAGTATCTCGAGTTTTCTATAAACCACCTTGGTTCAAAATACAGCAGTCCAGCAATTTTTTTTTTTAATTGAGTATATGTGTCTTTGGAGGCCAATCTACTTCAGTCCAGCATTAGAGAACATTTCCATTTTTCATTGAATACTTAGAAATCTATGTATAGTTTACTGATAAAATATTACTATATACGTGGTAGTTTTACAATTATTTTATATGAAAGTTGATGATAATTTTACATATTTGGCTAGAACAGATGAATTTATGTTTCTTAAAAAGCTAGCCTTTATAAAATTAAGAAGTTCCACAAAATTTTCCATTAGTAGTGTCTCCTTTGTGTCATTATCTTTGTGCTCCTGTGATTATGGTCTGAATATTTGTGTCCCCCCAAAATTTATATATGAAGTCCTAACTCCCAAAGATGATGGGATTAGGGCCTTTGGAAAGTAATTAGGTGTCAAAAGTAGATTCCTCACAAATGGGATTAGTGTGTTTATAAAAGAAGCTCCAGAGGGGTCTTTGACCCCTCCTGCCAAAGTGAGGACATAGTAAGATGGTGGCAGTTTTGAGTAAGGAAGAGGGTCCTCACCAGAAAATGTGACGATGCTGACTTGATCTTGGACCTCACAGCCTCCAGAATGGTGAACAATAAATTGTTATTGTTTATAAGCTACCCAGTCTGAGGTTTGTTGTTATAGCAGTCCAAAAGTCTTGTGCTGCAGGATGCACGGTGCATTATGAAACAGAGGACTTAAAGCTTAAAATATGTCATGGCTCCCAGAAGGCATAATTTACAGGAGGAACCAGAAGAACAGCAGTGTGCAATCCAGTGGGAAAATATTGCATTTTCAATCATATGGGTTTTGGGTCCCATTTGGAAAATGACTGATCAGCGCTTGGAGGTCTTGTCAACCCTTTATGCTCATCCCTCAGGTTTGGTCATCTGTACCCCTAAGGTAAAAGTCTGGTCCTGGCAGCTAATGCTTTTGGTACCATAAGTATAAATTTGAGATGTATTAGTTTGGTTTTATGTGTTAAAAAAATGTGATGCACACATTTAAAACTTGAAAAATATCTACATTTCAACATAAATGTTTCCTGTTTCCTTCTCTAGTCCCATATCCCACTGTAATCACTATAGCCGTATACAGTCATACCTCAGAGATGGTGCGGGTTCAGTTCCAGACCACTGCGATAAAGTAGATATTGCAATAAAGCAAGGAATTTTTGGTTTCTCAGCGCACATAAAAGTTACACTTACACTATACTGTAGTCTATTAAGTGAGTAATAGCATTATGTCTACAAAAAACAATGTACATACATATACCTTAGTTTAAAAAATCCTTTATTGCTAAAAAATGCTAACCATTATCTGAGCCTTCAGCAAGTTGTAATCTTTTTGTTGGTAGGTGCTGACGGCTGCTGACTGATCAGGGTGATGGTTGCTGAAGGTTGGGGTAGCCGTGGCAATTTCATAAAATAGGACAACAATTAAGTTTGCTGCATTGCTTGACTCTTCCTTTCAGGAGTGATTTATCTGCATCATGCAATGCTGTTTGATAGCATTTTACCCACAGTGGAACTTCTTTCAAAATCAGAGTCAATATTCTCAAACCCTGCCACTGCTAATCCAGCTAAGTTGATGTAATATTCTAAATCCTTTGCTGTCATTTCAACAGTTTTCATATTATCTTCACCAGGAGTAGGTTCCATCTCAAGAAACCACTTTCTTTGCTCATCCATAACAAGCAAATCTTTTTAAATTTATTTATTTATTTTTGGCTGTGCTGGGTCTTCGTTTCTGTGCGAGGGCTTTCTCTAGTTGCGGCGAGACCACTCTCATCGCAGTGCGCGGGCCTCTCACTGTCGCGGCCTCTCGTTGTGTAGCACAGGCTCCAGACGCGCAGGCTCAGTAGTTGTGGCTCACGGGCCTAGTTGCGCCGCAGCATGTGGGATCTTCCCAGACCAGGGCTCGAACCCATGTCCCCTGCATTGGCAGGCAGATTCTCAACCACTGCGCCACCAGGGAAGCCCAACAAGCAACTCTTCATCCTCATATGTTAACCTTTCATCATGAGATTGCAGCAGTTCAGTCACGTCTTTAGGCTCCACTTCAAATTCTAGTTCTCTTGCTATTTCCACACCTGCAGTTACTTCATCTACTGAAGTCCTGAACCCCTCCAAGTCACCCATGAGAGTTGGAATCGTGTTCTTCCAAACTCTTGTTAATATTGATATGTTGACCTCTTCCCCTGAATCATGAATGTCCTTAATGACATCTAGAATGGTGAATCCTTTCCAGAAAGTTTTCCATCTACTTTGCCCAGACCCATCAGAGGAATCACTATCTATAACAACTGTAGCCTTATGAAGTGTATTTTTTACGTAAAAAGACTTGAAAGTCAAAATTACTTCTTGACCCATGGACTGCAGAATGAGTGTTGGGTTAGCAGGCATGAAAAAAACACTCATTTCATTGTACATCTCCATCAGAGCTCTTGGATGACCAGGTACATTGTCAATGAGCAGTCATATTTTGAAAGAAATCTTTTTTTTCCAAGCAGTAAATCTCAACATCAGGGTTAAAATATTCAGTAAGCCATGTTGTAAACAGATGCTCTGTCATCCAAGCTTTGTTATTCCATCTGTGGTAAAGTAGACTTAGCATAACTCCTAAGTGCCCTAGGATTTTTGAAATGGTCAGTGAGCATTGGCTTCAGCTTTAAGCCACCAGCTGAATCAGTCCCTGATGGAAGAAGTTTTCACATATGGAGGTATGAAGAAGTCATTCTGGCTTACATAAGATTTAACTTAAACTTTATGCTAACTAGAATAGACTGTTTTGTGGCCTATTAAACATATATTGTACATCTGCTTTAACCATTAAGGAAAATAATGCACTTTAAGTCAAAATGGAGTAACTGTGGTTCAGGCATTCAAAGTGGAGCTAAGAGGCCATTGTGAATGTGGTTTCAGACACGCTGCTCTATCACTGAGAACTTAAATTTTCTGAACTGTGTTAGATTCAAGGATACCATCATCCATTCTAAAAATAATATCTGCCAGCAACTGCCAGCTGCAACCTTATGGTCACAGGGTCTCTCCTTATAACTATGCAAGCATTTCAGACCCCAACCAATCCTTGCTTAACAAGCACCCTTACTTTTTGGAGCTCCAGTCCTAAAGCTGGACAAACAAGTTATGTTATTTTGTGTGTTTTGCCTATATGAGCCTCCTTTATTTTGTAATCCAGCAGAAACCAATTCAAATGTTTCTATATCTTTGTCTCCCGGGTTATGGTCTTCAGTTAGCTTTGATGAAAACTCACTTCCATTCATAGCATAGATTGTTTTCTTTAAATAATTTTTATTGGAGTATAGTTGCTTTACAATGTTGTGTTAGTTTCTACTGTATAGCAAAGTGAATCAGCTACATGTATACATATATCCCCTCTTTTTTTGGTTTCCTTCCCATTTAGGTCACCACAGAGCATTGAGTAGAGTTCCCTGTGCTATACAGTATTTCTTATTAGTTATCTGTTTTATACATAATATCAATAGTGTATATATGTCAATCCGAATCTCCCAATTCCTCCCATGGCCCCCCACCCTTTCCCCCTTGGTATCCATATGTTTGTTCTCTATGTCTGTGTCTCTATTTCTGCTTTGCAAATAAGATCATCTGTGCCATTTTTCTAGATTCCACATGTATGCATTAATATACGATATTTGTTTTTCTCTTTTTGACTTACTTCACTCTGTATGACAGTCTCTAAGTCCATCCACATAAATGACCCAATTTCGTTACTTGTTATGGCTGAGTAATATCCCATGGTATATATGTACCACATCTTCTTTATCCATTCATCTGTCGATGGATATTTAAGTTGCTTCCATATCCCGGCTATTGTAAATAGTGCTGCAATGAATGTTGGGGTGCATGTGTCTTTCTGAATTATGGTTTTCTCTGGGTATATGCCCAGGAGTGGGATTGCTGGATCATAGGGCGGTTCTATTTTTAGTTTTCTAAGGAACCTCCATACTGTTCTCCAAGTGGCTGTATCAATTTACATTCCCACCAAGAGTGCAAGAGGGTTCCCTTTTCTCCACACCCTCTCCAGCATTTATTGTTTGTCATAAACTGTTTATTGATTATTTCTGACAACACTGCTACCGAGATAGTCAGCCTGTAATTTTAAGCCTTAAAGCCAGGCACTGTTTTCTATTCTCTGTGAAAGTCTTAGATGGCATCTTCTTCCAATATAAGGCTGTTTTGTCTGCATTGAAAATCTGTTGTGTAGTGTAGCCACTTTCATGAATGATCTTAGCTAGATCTTCTGAAAAACTTGCTACCACTCCTGCATCAGCACCTGCTGCTTTACCTTGCACTTTTATATTATGGAGTTAGCTTCTGTCCTTAAACTTCATGGACCAACATCTACTAGGTCAAAACATTTTTTTCTCAAGCTTTCTCATCTCTTTAAGCCTTCATAGAATTAAAGAGAGTTAGGACCTTACTCTAGATTGGCTTTGGCTTGAAGGTGTATTGTGGCTGGTTTGATCTTCTATCCAGAGCACTAAAACTTTCTCCATATCAACCATGAGGCTGTTTTGCTTTCTTATTATATGTGTATTCCCTGGAGTAGCACTTTTAATTTCTTTTAAAAACTTTTCCTTTGCACTCACAACCTAGCTATTTGACACAAGAGACCTAGCTTTTGGCCTGTCTCAGCTTTCAACATGCCTTCCTCACTAGGCTTAATCAAAATTTAAATTTAAATCAAAAAGTGCTTCCTTTCGGGGATTCCCTAGGGGCGCAGTGGTTGAGAATCTGCCTGCCGATGCAGGGGACACGGGTTCGTGCTGCAGTCCGGGAAGATCCCACATGCTGTGGAGCGGCTAGGCCCGTGAGCCATGGCCGCTGAGCCTGCGTGTCTGGAGGCTGTGCTCCGTGACGGGAGAGGCCACAACAGTGAGAGGCCCACGTACCGCCAAAAAAAAAAAAAAGAAAAAAATTAAGTACAAAAAAGTATGTGCTTTAGTTAACAATAATGTATCATTATTGATGTATTAGTTGTGACAGATGCACTAAGGTACTGTTAACAGAAGGAAAGCTGGGTGTGAGGTATATAGGAACTCTGTAGTGTTCTTGCAGATTTTGGTAATGCTAAAATTCTTCTAAAATAGATCAATATTTTAAAAAAATGCAACTGTCAATTATTGGCCTTGTGATCCTGGGGAAGTTGCTTATTTTCATAGTATCTCAGGTTTTTTAACCTGAAGATGGGAATAATTGCATAAAATTTATGGAATTGCAATTCAGAGCAAGCAGGAAGTATTTTTTAAAATGCTTTTGAAATTGTATAGTAAAGGTGGGTGTTATTGGTACTCAAAGAAAAAGAGAAAAAGTGCATGCCCCACTAGGATACTTGATATTAAGACTTCCTACATATTTTACTCAAAATGTGTTTGTATGAGTATATTCCAAGTAGTAAGTGTATGTGGTTGATTGTGTCCGTGTGCCTGTGTGTTATTGGTATATTTACAGAGAAAAATTGTATGCCTCCCAATACATGATAAATATAAAATGTCTTCCACTCTTATTATGAACAGATTTAATCAGAACAAAATGAGTGACATACATAATGACTAAATGCAGATGTTATAAAAATAACAAAACTCTTAAGCTTTTTGATAAATCATGAAGATATCCTGTTGCAAAATATATAAAGCAATTTGCTCTTTGAAATACTGTAACAATCGGATATGGTCAAATCTCTCCTGAGTTTAACAGAAACCACAGAATGACTTAGCAATCCATAAATCCACACATGACATAGTACTTAAGCAGGTTTCATAAATGATTTGCAGTAGAAGGAGGATTTTACTATAATTGTTCTCCGTGGCCATAAAAAGCATTATGGAATAGGAAAAAAAAAAAGTGCACAGTACAAGATGTGGAAGGGAAAAAACTTTTAATGAGCTAAAATAAATGTATTATCATCTATATAAGGACTGAAGGGGGTCTTTCCAAGTACCTAAGACCTGTCCTCTAATTTTTCAAACAAATAAGTCCAGTTTCTTCTTGATTAAGTCACAAAATAAGTGGGTTTTAAAGCTTTGGGGTATAGAAGTATCTCATGGGGTTCTTGTTAAAATTATCCTTGACCCTTATCATCAGAGCTTATATTGGTCCTTTTTTGAAAACAATGTTGTTTTTTATTTATTTTTTTTCTGGTCGTCTTTTAAGGTTTTTTTTTTTAGTTTTCAGTAAGCTTACCATAATGTATCTATAGAAACGTTTGCTTCTTTGCCTTGATGTCTTGAATCAATTTTTGAAATTGACTTGTTTGACTTTATAACCATAGTTGACTATTTTCATAAACTTGAAGTTTGAAGAGTTTTTGGACAGGAAACATATCTGTGTTATAGATAATTAGGTCTCTTTACCATCTCTTGAACATATGCTCTTCTTTCTGTATTTTAGTGCTTTTATTTTCTATCCTGTTTCAATCAGAATATTTTTATTCTGATTTATATGTAGTAAACTACTCCTCTCTTTCACACTGTCCAACCTGCTGTCTAAACCCCCAGGTAAAATGTTATTTTCATTTATTGGATTTTTGTGGTTCTTAAATGTACATTGAAATTTTATATAGTATCCAATTTTCTAACAAGATTATGTATCCATTTTGTCACCTTCTTTAATAAACAAATTAATCACAGATATTATAAAGTCCATTTCTTATAAGAATAATATTTGACTCCTATAGTCTTTGTACATTTTTATCAGCTTTCTTTAGATTTCTGCATTAGATTTTATCTTTTTACATTCCTGGTGTTGAAGTGAATTTTTATGGTCAAGATGGAACTGCTCTTGCCCCAGGTAGTACCTCAGCAAACCAAACTTTTATGTTCCTTTAAATGTTCCACTTGACCAGAAACATAGTTTATACAGTCAGCCAATCCCCAGATGCCAAGCTAACTCTAGGCTCCATAATTCTTTGTTCCTTTATCTTTCTAAAGAAGGTCAGATATGCAACCCCAGCCAACCATGGCCTGTTCCCATGTTGCCCCTTCTACTTCTCTGTAAACTCACTCTTGCCCAAAATCCCTCAGGAAGAATGAACCACTGCTTGTGAGGCACTGTCTTCCCCCAATCCATGGAATGCTTTCCCTTGAATAATGGACAAACTTGTTACTAAATTGTTTTAGTTTTGTGATTTGACCCTGATTATTGTTAACCAAATACTACTGTGAATGAAATGATGTATAAATAATTTGAGATACTGAAAAATGTTATAATGATTTACTTTTGTTTGTGACAGCCGGTTAAGGTGGGGACAAATAATTATAATACAACCTGAGATTAAGAATAGAATGTTAGTTTTAGGAAATCTAGACCTTCAGAGTGACATTCAAAGCCTGAGAGAATCTGTTATCCAATTTTTGTCTCCCATAAGACCATCAAAACCTCTGTTTAAATTCAGCATCTTCACCTTCGATTTCTCCTAAACTTTTCATTCTCCAAGCATCAGCTTTAGAATCATTAAGTGGTAGATTCAAAGAAAAACTCATTGCTTTCAGAAGATATGTTTGCATACATAGAAAATTCAGTGGATTCAACAAATGAAAAGTATTAGAACTAATTTAGCAAGGTTGCCGAATATAAGGTCAATTTTTAAAAAATCAGTCACATTTTTGTATATGAATAACAGTCAATTGGAAAATGAAATTTAAAAATTAAGTTATAAGAGTTCAATTTCCAGCTCTGACATAAGCCTGGACTGAAAAACAATTTTCCTTGGATGCAGTTGAAAGGTAGAAGAATATGCCATCCCAAAACATGCCTCTTTGACCTAAGGATTATTTTGAGCTGATTATTTTTGAGACACAGAAAAAAACTGTGCAGACAGAAAAAAACTCTGAAAACAGTAGAAGATTTTTTACCCTTTTGTAAAGAAAAATCTACATTTATAAAGGCAATTTACATTAGAAAGGTGCCTGTACCAGGAAGAGAGCTATTACCAGAGACAACTTTTTCACCTGAGAGACTGACTTACCTGCTTGCCTTGGCAAGCTTTGTTTACCAAATATTTCCTCCTTTCACCTAATTACTTGCTTAATTGCTTCCCTCTCAGCATCTTTCTTTTGTCTTTCTTTTGAATTTAGTGCTTTTCTATGTTTGGGAAAATGCAAAGTCTGGGCTCAGTGAAATCATTCCTTTGATATGCACCTCAGCTGTCTTGGGCCAGTGTCCCATGCTTTCTCATCCTGAGTATCCTCAAGGTGCACTTTTGGGGGTGGTTGCAGCATTCTGTTTCCATCCTGAGTTCCCTTGGGGCTCACTGTCAGGGCTGTAATGTGGTGGCTTGTCGTCTGCAACATCCTTTGTTTACTGATATGGCAGGCAATATTTTTCATTTACACATCCATATTGAGGTATATATTTAATAAACTTGTGGTTTTTTTCTCCTTATTAGTCTGTCTTTTATTAAAAGGGGTGTCAGCCAAGAGTTCAGAAGGGTAGAGGAAAAATTATATTTCCTCCCTTACACATTAAAGAACTGAGTTTTCAGGGAATGCTATCACCCTGAAATCAAGAGACAGAGAATCCAAAGAGACACAGCTGAGAACTGGTTTCCTGGAGCAAAACCTCCTGGAGTCATAAACTGGTAGAAACACTTAAAATGATAATTTTGACAAATTGCTAGAGGCCAATAGAGTACCAACGTGGCAGTGAGACACTCCTAGGAGGTGCCATCTTGGAGAGGCCCTGCACTTTTATTGGCTGTATTTTAGGAACCCTACCAGATTCTCATAGAGAAGATGCAGTAAATAACCCCTCATGTCTCTGGCAGGGGGATGGAAAGAGTAATCCTTGTGAAATAGTCCTAGAGCCTTTTCCGTAACAGAGACATACTCTCTGGAAGAAAGCCCTTACAGGGTCATGTTCCAGAACAATAAGAGAAGGTATTCCTCTCATTCTATCCCCCATCTCACCTAAGGAGTGGGACAAAGTTATGCAAGAAGAAACACTTAAGACATCAGGAGTGCAGACTGAAAAGCAACAACAACAAAGCACAGAGCGCGCGCGCGCACACACACACACACACGCACAATGTGAGAGCTATGAGTTCAGTTTTATTTGGGGCTTTCTGAGGACTATAGGCTGTCAAGAGACAGCCTCTCAGATAGCTCTGAGGAACGGTTCCAAAGGGGTAGCGGGGGGCAGGTCAGTATATATGTGATTTTAGTGAAGGGGAAGTACATGTAATCAAACACATATTTTATTGCTGAAGGTTTCTGGTAGTCTCGTGAAAGTTACTGCTAATCCCAAGGAGCAGACGTCACCATGAAGGATTTTGATTCTTTTCTAGGCACAGGAGATGCAAGAATTGAGCTCCTTAAACTCTTCTCTTGACAATATCTAACTATCTGAAAGCCTATTCTGCCAGCTTTTTCCAGAGCACTGTGTCTCATTCTTAAACTCCACCCTGAACTCCTTTCAGGGTGTGTTGAAGGTCAGCGGTTGCTGTGGCTCATGATTTAATCCTAGTAGATGTAGATGGCAAGGGCCAATTTTTAGTTGGCAGGTATCTGCAATCAAGGCATGGCTCTTGCTTTTAAGGTTCAGGCCTTTGCCATGTCTTAGTTGGATATCAAAGATGTAAGTGCAGGGTTAAAATGAGCCATCTGTTTTGGATGAGTCAGAACAGGATGTTCTTCCTCCAAGAATACTTGATCTCTGTCTTCTCATTACCATTCTCAACTTCATAGTTTTCATGGTAGCTGCTATTTGGAAAGCTTCCATCAGTCTTCCTCTGTTTGTGTGGAGCACTGCCCTCAGCTCAACAGTGGCCCAGACATGAGCTTCTGGGGTCTATTCTCTGCTCAGCTCCTTGAAATGATGGCTGCTTCACCTCTCTCTGGCCCTCATCTCTGCATCCACTACTCCTCAACACTGTCATGAACTGCAAGGACTCTAGCTCTCTGTTGCAGTTAGAAATTGTCCCAAAGCAGAGAGCTGAGTAATTGTGGAACAGACTTCTTATGAGTCTTCCTTCCTTCCTTCCTTCTGTCCTATTTTCATGGAAAGTTTAATGTAAACTCCTTAAGAAAAAACAGTATAGTATCTGTAACTTATTAACATTAAAAAATTAATATGGGGCTTCCCTAGTGGCGCAGTGGTTGAGAGTCCGCCTGCCGATGCAGGGGACATGGGTTCGTGGCCCGGTCTGGGAGGATCCCACATGCCGCGGAGCGGCTGGGCCCATGAGCCATGGCCGCTGAGCCTGCGCGTCTGGAGTCTGTGCTCCACAACGGAAGAGGCCACAACAGTGAGAGGCCCTTGCACCGCCAAAAAAAATATATATATATATATATATATATATATATATATATATATATATATATATATATATGAATTGACTAAATTGCACTGAATTATCTTCAGTTGATTAATCATTGTGAAACAGGAGGGAAGGGGGAGGGCACAACCTTTGAAAGAATGATATAGCCCAAGGACATGACATAAACTAATTAGAACAAAATGGGTCCAAGATGGAGGACAAGTCAACTTCCACTAGACCTTGAGCCTCAGTATACACTCACTGTAACACATCACCAAGCTAAATGACACACCCACAGGCGCCATGACACTTCCAAGACTGACCTTAATGATCAAAAAGTGGGCGGTGGCCCAATTCCTGGAAATCCTTGCCCCTTCCTGAAATAGCTGGAATACTCCTCCCATCCATTAGCCTATGAAATTACCCAGCCCTATAAAAACTGACTACCCCATACCCTGGTGCCTTTCTCGCCTTCTGAGATGGCCCACACTCTGTGGAGTGTGTTTTTCTCTAAAGAAATCCACTTCTTACCTATCACTTTGTCTCTCACTGAATTCTTTCTGCAAAGAGACATCAAGAACCTGAGCTTCTTTAAGTCCTGAACGCAGGTGTGTGTTCTCAGTTGGTAGACTGTGGCCGGGTTCAAGTCCCGGCTGCGTGAGTTCAAGTCTCAATCTGGGTTTTGGCCAGGTTCAAGTCCTGGCATGGGGGTTCAAGTCCCAACCTGAGGTGCATGGTTTCAGTTGGAAGAATTCATAGAAAAAAATATTGGAAATATCAGAGTTAAGTTTCTTGAGAAAAAAAATTGCAGATGAAGCTAAGTGAGATAATTCTTTAAGTAATACTCTCAATTAAAACTGCAGCTAAAAGTAATTCCCTGAATCATGTTTTATTAGGTGGGGAATTTTGTCAAGGTCATTTGGAGGTTGGGTCTAGCTGGTCCCAAGGTAGGTATCTAGGAAAACAAGAGGAAAATCCAGTCCAACATTGAAGGAAGTACACTGTGACAAAAAGGCTGGATAAGTAAGACAGTCCAGAATAGAATTTTGAGCAATGCTAGCAATTTGGACTTCATTTGCAAGCCTGTAACCAGCTTTTAAAGGATATTAAATAGTGCAGTGAAATGATACAGAAAACCACTTGAGATCATTCTTTCAATAGTGATTAAATACTTAAACCATACTGAAATGAAGCAGGACCCTGTGAGGCCCTCCTGGGTACAAATCCCTTTCATGCCCCCCATTTCTTGTTTGTAGGAAATAGGCTTCATTCAGCCTCTTTGACCTTCCCTGAGTTCCAAGGGGGAGATTCGAGCATTTGCTAATCAGGGAAGGGAGGGGATGCAGAAACAAGGGAGGAGCACTCAAGAAACAATGGTGCAGCCTTGGAGCAGGGTCCTGGTCCCTACTCAAGGGTTGTATATAGCAATACCTTTGAGCTCTTCGGTAGGAAGTAAGGCCCCCTCTCAGGTAACTTTGGGTCGAGCACAAGATTCCTGGAGCACCGCCCTGTTATCTCACCACCAGCCAAGCAGAAGAAAGTCTGCACATAGCGGAAGATAATGAAGACTCTGACCACTTCCCCAAATGATTCTCCCTTTAAAAACTTTCATGGTTGAGCAGAATCTTTGGAGTTGGTTTAGGGACATGAGTCTACCTTCTCCCCAGGTTGCTGGCCTCCTGAATAAAGCAACCTTTCCCTTCCAACCAACACTTGTCTATCAAGTATTGGCTTTTGAGTGGTGAGCAGCTGAACCTGAGTTTGGTAACAATATTGTTTAGAATTATAAAATAATATATATTTGCTGCCATAAATCATAAAATTAATTAGGAGTAAATTATCACACTGCTGTCACTTAAACAGAGATAGCCATGGTTAAAGTATTGGTGTATATATTCTACAGAATTTTGTAATTTTTTTATGACAGAATTGTCATAATCTTTGAGAATGTCCATCTAACATTCTAGCATATTTTCTGGAAGATTATAGTAATACCTCTATAGCAAATATTCTCATAGTGTTAACATTAAGTTAAGTTTGTAACAATTACATAAGGTACACATAATTAAAATAGATTGACCTCAGGGACTAGTAAGTGCTTAGTTAAAAATTTTTAGTTATCTTGAAATTTCTACAAATTGAAGGATTATGTTTAGCAGTGATAAAAATTTGTCCCTTTGATTTTTGATCTCTTCATAATTTGAAGAATTTGCCAAATTGTTCTTAAATATATAGTTGGTTTTTGAACAATGTAGGGGTTAGGGGTGCCAACATCCCCGTGCAGTCAAAAATACATGTACAACTTTTGACTTCCAAACAACTTAACTACTAATAGCCTACTGTTGACTGGAAGGCTTACCGATACCATAAACAGTCAATTAACATACATTTTGTATGTTATATGCATTAAATACTGTATTCTTACAATAAAGTAAGCTAAAGAAAAGAAAATGTTATTAAGAAAATCATAAGGAAGAGAAAATACATTTATAGTGCTGTACTGCATTTATCAATACCATAAGTTTATGTGGTCTGTTTACAGATGAATTGTCTGTCAGTACCTACATCAATATTGTCTTATATAATACAAAACAATGTGGATATTATATGTATTACTAACACTAGACATCAAAAATGAAAAGATAATATGAAAAAGAAATTCATGTTTATTTACAGGCATAGCAATTCATGCATTGATAACAAAGAAGCAGCAATATGACTGCTTTATGGTCACCTAGTGTAATCGATACAATTGCTTCATAGTAGCCTAGGCTACACACTACTAAATGAATTGTTACTAAAATTTTTATGGCATACAGTATTACAATCATATTCATAATAAACTATTAGAAACATTGTTACATTAAAAATAAAACTTACCTCTGATGATAGGCTGATACACAGTTTCTCCAATTATAAGAGAGGGAAATTGACACAGAAAGAATACTGTATGGTAAAGTAATTCTTTGAAAGCAAAGTTATGAAAGATCAATAAAACACATTTAACTTTATTAAATTTATTAAATAATTTTATAAATAGTAAATGTCACTCATGCCTATGCAATGGTAAGCTATCCACTCCAGTACAAGTCTGGCACACGGTGTTCTACATGATAAATACTTAGGCAGTAATAATGGTGATGACACAGGAAAACATTTAACACAGTTCTTGCCATATAGTTATTAGATTTTCACACAAAGACATTCACACACACACACGACAGGTAAGTTTTTTAAGTGTATGATCTGATGATTATTTACTATTAGTTAAGTGAAGTGGATCATCATAAAGGTATTTATCCTCATTGTCTTCACCTTGAATAGGCTCAGGAGGAGGGGGAGGGGTTGGTCTTGCTGTCTCAGGGGTGGCAGAGGCAGAAGAGGTAGAGTGGGAAGGGGAAGCAGGAGAGGCAGGTGCACTTGGTGTAACTTTATCAAAATACATGTAACCTCTCTGACTTTTTTTGCTTTTTCATTTCTCTAACAATGTTCCTATACAGAACCAATCCTTCTTCCACTGTTTGCTTTAGTTTTAGTGCCTGTATCAGAAGGAGGGTCCATGTCCTTAAAGAAGTTAAAAGCAGTCATGAAAAATCATAATCCTTCTGCTAGATTGTCTGATGCCAATTTGTTTCCTGGCACTGCTTCTTCTAGGTTTCCTCATCATCATCTGTCACTGGCTGGGAAACACTCATCTCCACCAGTCATCTTCTGTTAATTTCTCTGGCACGGTGTCTATCAACTCTTGAATTTCTCCAAGATCTATATCTTGAAACCCTTCACCCACCCAACCCCACCTTTTGTGCCATATCTACAATTTCCTTTATGATTTCTTTGCTTGGCTCTGTCGTAAATCCTGTGAAGTCATGTGCAACATCTGGACAGTTTTCTCCAGCAGGAATATATTGTTCAGGGCTTAGTGGCTTTCATGCCTTTTTAAATTTAATTTAATTTATTTTTTTTGCGGTACACGGACCTCTCACTGTTGTGGCCTCTCCCATTGCGGAGCACAGGGTCCAGACGCGCAGGCTTAGTGGCCATGGCTCACGGGCCTAGCCACTCCGCGGCATGTGGGATCTTCCCAGACCGGGGTATGAACCCGTGTCCCCTGCATTGGCAGGCGGACTCTCAACCACTGTGCCACCAGGGAAGCCCCATGCCTTTTTTGATAACAAGAATGGCATCTTCACTGGTGTAATCCTTCCAGACTTCCATGATGTTCTCTCTGTCAGGGTTCTCTTCCATAGTGTTGTCAATCCTTTCCATAGGGCACCATATGTAGTGAGCATTACAGGTCCTTATGACCCCCTGATCTAGAGGCTGAATTAGAGACATTGTGTTTGGGGGTAGGTAGACCACTTTGATGCCATTGGGGTTGAACTCATGGGTTTCTGGGTGGTCAGGGGCACTGTCCAATATCAAAAGAACTTTTAAAAAGCAGTCCCTTACAGAGACAAAGCATCAATACAAACAACCCAAAAAAGGGGCTCTCATTGTCCAGGCCTTCTTATTGTACAACCAAAAGACTTGCTGCTGGTGTTTATATTTTCTCTTCAAGACTCGGGGGTTAGAAGCTTTATATAAGGACAGTCCTGATGATAAGCCCAACTGCATTTTCACAAAGCAGTAGCATTATCCTATCCCTTCCTGCCTTAAATCCTAATGCTCACTTCTCTTCCTTACTATTAAATATCCTTCATGACATTATTTTTCCAAGAATAAGTCACTTTCATCTGCATTAAAAATCTGTTCAGGCAGACATCCTTCCTCTTCAACGATTTTTTTAATGGTGTCTGGGAACTTATATGTTGTCTCTCGATTGGCAGAATCTGCTTCTCCTGTTATCTAGACTTTTTTTTTTTTTTTTGCGGTACGCGGGCCTCTCACCGCTGTGGCCTCTCCCGTTGCGGAGCACAGGCTTCAGATGCGCAGGCCCAGCGGCCACGGCTCACGGGCCCAACCGCTCCGCGGCATGTGGGATCTTCCCGGACCGGGGCACGAACTCGCGTCCCCCGCATCGGCAGGTGGACTCCCAACCACTGCGCCACCAGGGAAGCCCTATCTAGACATTTTTTAAAGCCAAACCTCTGTCTGAAATTATCACACCGTCCTTTGCCGGCATTAAATCTCCAGCTTTAGATCCTTCACCTTCCTTTTGCTATAAGTTTTCATATAATGACTTGGCTTTTTCTCAAATCATATGAGAGTCTATAGGTTTGCCTTTCTTGTAACAATCCTGCACCCACATAAAGCTACATTTTCAATATGAGATAAAAAGGTATTTCACAAAAAGGGCAAGGCTTTTAAAGTGCCTACTGGCCACAGCTTCATAAATTTCTTTTTTTTTACAGTGGTCCTTACACTGGATTTATTTCTCCTGAAATGATAAGCAACCACAGTTGTAGACTTCATTCTATGGTATGTATCAAGTAATTCAACTTTTCTTGTCATGTGATGACTTTTCTCTGCTTCTTAGGGTCACTTTCAGCATCACTAGTGACACTTTGTTTGGGTTTCATTATGTTATAAGGTTTACAGTATTGCGCTGAACACAGTGAAAAATACACAAGAACCATGAGACATCACGTTTTGCTGTGATATGCAATTAACTGGAGAGAAACTGCTCATGCAGAGATGGTTACTGTCACATGGTATTTTAATCAGAAACTCCCAACCCTTGAGCTCACTGCATTAGCAACAGGAAGTGGCTACAAAATCATTACAGTAGTACAGTGTGTACTGCAGTTAATTTTATTTAGTTATGATTTAATACTGCATCTTATTTGTTTACATTTCCCTCACCTGGGAATGGTGCCATGTATGGTGTGTAAGTGTATGTGTAAGTTTTGATATATTTTAAATTTTTATAATAGATTTGTGTATATTTTATGGTAGTAAGTGATAAACTATTATCTATAATATTTTATGCATTCATGACATACTGAACTTTTTCTTAATATTTTCAACATTTGTAGGTTATGTAGTTTGTCTGAAAGTTTTTTCACACTGTCACAAATATAAAAAAAATTACGATATATTTATTGAAAACAATCTGTGTATAAGTGGACTCATGCACTTCAAACCTATGTTATTCAAGGGTCAACTGTACATACAACACACTTTTTGCAGAAAACACACATGAGAAGAATCAAACCCCAAAAGTTATAAGAGAAACGGTATTGTAACGCTAGCTATGTCATTCACTGCTGTGAACAATGTAATAAACTGGAAAGGAAGGTAATAGGGTATGAAACTCCTTTGCTAGGGGATAGAGTATTATGCCATAACAAAAAAGGTGGCAAGAACAGATAACAGCCCAACCATTTCAAACACACTGAGAAGGAAATTACCAAGAGTAGAATACATTTCAAATTTAAGTTTCACAATTATTTAAACATCTAGGTCTACAAAAGTTAAGGGTCTTTTCATATAATGAAATAAGTCATTTTCAAGATTATTTGCTCTTCCTAAACCTTCTCAGCATCCTCTGTAGTATTTTTCATTGTGTGATAACTAAAGGCAATGAAAAAAAGGTCTTCCTCACATTAGTCCAACTTTTTCCTGGTTTAACTAATCATTCAAAATGTGTGGGAACACTTTTTGAAAAATTACTGAAATGCAGAGTATTCTTTCCACCTGAGAAGAATACATTGTTTCCTTGTGAAAAGTAAAGGGATACACAACAAAAAGTCAATTTCTTCTTCATGATAAAAATAAAGACAAACAACTAAGTTATTAAATAACCTACTAGATCACAAAATAGACCTTTTTATATTCTCAGATAAATAGTCCTCGACATTGACCAAGTGAGGAGAGAATGTAGTAGAGATCCCAATAATGTCTTCTTCAGTTTGGAAAAATGTAAATCCAAACCAACCAGTAATTAATCTTAATTCATGCAAAATGCTGTTTTACAGGGGGAGTGAAATGGAGGGTTAGGCATAAATGTAACAGTCATTTGTTCAAATGAATGTCTTTGTAGGCCATTCCATCATCAAATTCTTAGGTAGGGAGGAAAGCCAAAGGAGTTGAAGATGGCTGTTAATGAGAGAAAATGAAACATTTTTACATATTCATTTACTTTTCATTTAATTATCCATTTATTTATTTATTTTTCTTTGTCTGCCTTCTACTATAAGATATAAGTACCATGAGAGCAAAGATCTTGCATTTTTGGTCACTGCTGTATTCCAGTGTATAGAATGAAGTCTGAATCATACAAAGCACTCAATTACTGTTTTTCGAGTGAATAAGTGACTGAATAAATGAAAACAAAATTTGTCCCCCCTAACTGAGTCCCTGGGAGGTGTCTTAAGGTCTTCAAAGTAGTAAGATTCAAACCAGTTTGGATTCAGTGTGCCTGTACTCTTGTGTCTGGAGGGGTTTCAGTGTATGGTAGCAACCAATACTGATTGTTAAGAATTATGATTTCAGGAGCTCAGGCTTGGTGGAGATTGAAAGTCATATGACTGGTTCAGAGTTATCTTCCAAGCCCAAACCATGAACAAGCTACTCTTCACTGAGGATGATAGAAGGTAGAGGAGAGGACCCAGGCTCTACAGCTGAACTTGGCCCAGATTTAAGACCGGCCTTACTTGTATGGATATTTGGTCACTTTGCCACAGCCCAAATATTCTGCTTGGGAAACTTTATTGTTGTGCCTTCTCCAAACCACTTCTTATCTACCAACAAAGAGACCTATTGGCCACTTTGTTGCTGAGATGTTTTAAGGAGAGTGAGTGGCACTCTGAAGCTCGGAGGTTCAAGGAGTTTGTTCTCTACCACCTCAGACTTATGAAGTGACTGTGAATAAAAAGGAGCCTAAACTCAAAGGGAACGTATTGACTGGGCAAGTCACCATTTCACTGAGAATAACTCTGGTGACTAGGCAACTCTCCCCAGGAACGTTAACAATTGTTTGTCTAGCTCCTCGGCTACAGTCATTCAGTTCTGTATTCCCAAGGCTAATGTCTAGTTTCTATATTACCAAGGCTAGACACAAGAGCACCTCTCGCTTAACCAGACCAGAGTTTCAAACAAGCCTTAGAGGGAATAGAGTGAACTCCAGAAGTTTCTGCTCTAACTAGGTAAACCACATGTCTCTTTTTGCCCAAGACAGTTCCAGTTTACATCTGATGTTCTGGAGTTTTTTGTTAATATTTTCATCAAGAGTATGTCAAAAATAACCTAATCAAATGATATGTTATATGAAAGCTCTAAGGATAAGGCATACATAGTGCTTGAGCATTTCCATTTGGAGGATAAACTCAGATACTGGAGTAGCACAATCAGTTCTTTCAGAGGACACCCTGGTTAGCATTATAGGTATGTAACATTGGATATTAATAAGTAGCCTCAAAAGAAGTTAAATGCTTATAGAATTATAAATTTATTTAATAATTTAATAAATATTTGAATTCTGGCCTTATAATCCAAAGACTATACTAGGAAATGACTATGTTACAGCAATAACTATGTCAGAAGTAATCATAATATGGATACTTTGCATTTTTAGAGTGGATGAGATATCAAAATGTCTTTATGTGCATTGTATGCATGGTTTTATTTAAACATTATAATGACTGTTAGCTAAGTTAGTTCTCCCCTCCTTTTTTTTTTTACAGACACAATAAGAGTGTTATGAGGAGTTTATATTTTAATGTATTAATTTTATGTGAAAAGGTGATGCTATAGAAGCGCTCAGGACCATGTATTTTAAAAAAAAACTTTGCCAAATGGAATTGACTATATCTGGAAAGCCATAATCTCTCACCTCTTCTGTCTGTGGGTTCTGGTTCTTTGATTAGTGTTTAGAGACAGCTGAATGCAATTCCAGATAAGATCAAGTCTATAAACACAGATGTTCAAGGCTAACAGCTCTCCAGAGGAGCGAACACTTGATCTTGGTCTCATTAGACACCTAATCTGATCCACTGAAATAACGGCCCCAGATGGATTCATAATGTTACTTTGTATCTACAAAGGGCTTTTCTTTAAAGTTCAGAGCTCCACTTAACATGGCGTGGTTGGAATTTGACAACCATACATAGACACACAGAGACACGCACATACACAAGTGCACTTATGTATGTAGAGACCTAGCTATGGGACTTCAATTAAGTAGCATAAAAGTTAGAAATATGAAGATCTGCATCTAGTATCTGCCAGTAAATAAAACAAACAAACAAACAAACAAAACCCCTAAGATTCTAGCATTTTGAAATAATTGCCATAAGTAATCCCAAACCAACCAGTTGTAACTGTTAGTGACCATTAAGTGAGCCTAGCAAACACAGTAAAAGAATCCTTACATTTATAGGGAAAGTTTACCCTTTGAACACATTATTTTATTTCATCCATAAAATTCTCTCATGATAATTTGTGGGACTGCTATGATTCCCCATTTACAGAGAAATGTAAATAAAATTTTCTCACATTTTACATAGTGTTCTCTAATTAATAATATCACATATATTATTTCCATGATTTTCAGAGTTGGTTAGATTTGAAACTTGTTCATATATAATCTCACTTGGAGTCTCAGGATGGGTAGTCTAATAGCAGGGTGCTCACGTGCAGTGTGAAAAGAGTGGGGGTCTATCCCAGCCCCATTCTCTGGGATGCCTCTTCATCTCAGCACACACCTCCTGAAGCATCTCGCAGGAGCACCGAGAACAGACATCTTAGAAATATTTTTTAAAAGTTTTCCTTTATATTTTAGTAATCTTGTAAGGAAGTCATATGAATTACAGAAAAGGAACTTAAGAAATGGAGATTTAGTGATGACAGTCCTCTTGTTTGCAAGCAGTCAGTTAATACGCAGCCATAGAGGACCTTGAACCTTGGATTTATGGTCCTTATCCATTATTTTTCCACTCTTTGAGAAGTGATTAAAATTAAAGTTCCAAATGATCAGGCTGTTTATGAATCCAAAAGAGAGCAGATTTCCTTGTTCTGGAAGTCTCCATATCACTGATTTGAATACACGATAGGATTAATCAACCCATCACTATCCTGGCAAAGGTCTCCAGCAGTTGGCTTTGTCCAGTTTTGTTCAGATGGAGCAGAGAATCTTTTTTTTTTTTTCTTTACTACCTGAACCTCTAGGTGTTCAGACCCTGGATTCTATCACAAGAGAGCTTAAAGTATCTTCTGCTATTAAATAGAAGGCCGGTCCACTGGGGATGAGTCTTTGATAACAGAGGAGCCTAATTGCCTTCTGTGAGTTCCCCAGTAGATCAAGTGGCTGCTGTTGCCTAGTGTTCCCCCATCTAACAGTGTCCAGAAAGAAAACTGGATGACACTTAAGCTCTGCACAGCTCCCTGGCACACCCAGTGCACAGAATTGTCACATGTATTCCCTGCTGTCTCCATTTGTGTGGCTCCCTTTTTCTTCCTGATCTCTTCTGTCAGCTCCTATTGAGTCAGAGAATGGTTAAAAAAAAAAAAAAAGTCTCTCTCCAATTGTACACACAAATTTTGGTGATCTTTGACCATGCTTTTAAAAGTTAAGTTGAAGTATGCCTGATTTATTTCTTGGTCCTACTGTGACCCATTCTTCCAAACTCGGTGGCTAATTCATGTCCAGCTTCCTGAAATGGTAAAAGGAGAACATGAGAAGAGATTTTTATCAGTGAGGTAGCATGAGGATTAATATTTTGGGATATTATGCTACCAAATATATATTTACCATCTAGCTAGCTCTCTAGCTATAAAATCTGTCTATAAAGACAGCTATCTTAATTTACTAAGTGATTTCAAAATAAAGGTCTTTCTATTATGGAGGAAATATATGTCTTAACTAAATTGGTAATTTCAAGAATTCTCTTCCTATTTCTATTTATACATATTTTTAAGAGAGAGGGTTCAGAAATAGTGTTTATTAAGTGTTAAATTTACTGAGCACCTACACACTGAACTAAAAACGCAACATGAACTGCCATATTTTAATCCTGATGAAATTTCTGTAAATTTGGAAAACTGAATAGGCTTTAAGATTCAAAATAGGACTTTCCTGGCAGCATAGTCGTTAAGAATCCTCATGACAATGCAGGGGACTTGGGTTTGAGCCCTGGTCCTGGAAGATCCCACATGCCGCGGAGCAACTAAGCCCATGCGCCACAACTACTGAGCCCATGTGCCACAACTACTGAAGCCCGTGCACCTAGAGCTCATGCTCTGCAACAAGAGAAGCCACTGCAATGAGAAGCCTGTGCACCGCAAAAAAGAGTAGCCCCTGCTTGCCACAACTAGAGAATGCCTGTGCACAGCAATGAAGACCCAACCCAGCCCAAAATAAATAAATTTATTTAAAAAAAAAAAAGATTCAAAATAATGGCAGAGTGGATTGGGAGACAGTTTGGGGCAACCTGTCAGCTCATGTTATTTTATGTCACCTTATCTATTCTTTTTTTTTTTTTGCGGTATGCGGGCCTCTCACTGTTGTGGCCTCTCCCGTTGCGGAGCAGAGGCTCCGGACGCGCAGGCTCAGCGGCCATTGCTCACGGGCCCAGCCGCTCTGCGGCAAGTGGGATCTTCCCGGACCGGGGCACGAGCCCGCATCGTCTGCGTTGGCAGGCGGACTCTCAACCACTGCACCACCAGGGAAGCCCACCTTATCTATTCTTAAAAGCTTGCTCCCATTATAGGTAATATAGTGACTGTAAATGTCAAATGCAGTAGCATTATTCTCCAGGATCTTGAAAAATCTGCTGCCATAATAAGATGTGGAAAATCAGTTTAGAGATTCTAGGATGTATCAGAAGTTGAAACTGTGAATTGTTAATTGTTTACTATTCACTTCTTGGAAGTTTTTGTATCATTGAACACGTAGAATTATTTTCCTTATTGCCACTTTCATTTGGCACATAAATACAATGTTATCTTGTTCTCAAGATCCCAGTCTTTTTTCTTTGTTTGTGTAGTAAAATGGTATGACATACCCCTCATGTGATCTTTACTGTGGGTAACTTACCATCCAGAGTACTCTCTGAACAACCCACCAGACCTTTCTAATTGCTACAGAATTATAGGAGACATCGATGTAAAGCAGCTTCAGTGGCCACCCTTACAGAGACACTAGCAGTTCTTAGCTGTAATAAACCACCACCTCTAATGCATCACTTGATGTACGTATCACACTACCCTTTGGTATCACATTATACTCAATTATTTGAAAGTTATATATGTAATATTAGATACATTTAATGCCATTAGCCCTGCAGTATCTAAAGTGCTCAACAGAAATACAGTTCTAGGCTAGGAATTATTCTGAGTAATTGGAGTTTAATCATCTAAAGAATTTTCATCACCTCATTCACTTGAAACATTATTAACATACTTGATTTCTTTTATCCCTTGGAATTAGTACAGATACTTGGTAAAATGCCATGCAGTATTTAAAAACCGAAAATACTGAGGGGTCTTCAGGTCACTGGTCTGAACATCGATTCTCTTTTTATATTACAAGAGATAATGATACTAATGATACAGTTAGAATTAAGTCAAGATTTACCATAGATCTGTAGACTCCCTGAATAAGATTGGTTTCTTTTGGTTTGTCCTTCCTTTACTGGTAGTAGACATCAGAAAACCACTGAGTGCTTCAAAGTAGCTGAATTGTGGTAAAGAAATCATAGATTACAAAAAATGTTTTCATTACCACTTGGCACAAATTCAGAATAGGATTATTCTAAATAAGTTTCCTTTGAAAAACAAAATGATTTGTTCTATAAAATTTGTAATTATTTACAAAATTTTAGATATACATCTAATCATAAAACTTTACATGCTTTCAGGCTGTCCATTGAAAGAGAAAGTGTCAATTTAGGGCACCGTCTAAATATAGAAGCTTTATGAGGGCTCAGAATATTAAAATCATCTAAGTAATTTGAGAATTTCAAAAGACAATATATAAAGTCTTAAAATACCCATATCTTGATACAAGATTTTATCCTTTAGTGACTGATCCTTAAAATTCATATATATTGAATTGAACTGAAATTACCAAAGTTACTTGACAATGTTAATACATGTTAGATAATGTTTGTATACAGGAGGCTTCCCTTAAAATAATTTGATTCAGAGAATTTCAAGTTATGAAGAGTGATATCATTAAGTATATAAAAACGGTCATTCATTCAGTTAACACTTATTGAGGATTTATTATATGTCAGATCCTGCAAACACTAAGATGAATACACAGACCTTAGGATAAAAGATGAATAACTGTCCTTATCCTGTGTTGGAATAATTGGCATGATAAATAATCAAACGAAGGGTACAAGAAAATGTTATATAGAACACAATAGAAGTGTGAAGAAGGTGGAAGATGAAAGGTCAACATGGAAGGATCTACCTAACACCGAAATGATTTCCTATAAGGAGTTTGATTTTTGAAAGATGATAATTGTTGCTATGAAACAAAGTGGGAAGGGAATTTCAAGCAGAAACTTCAAATAGTTTGTTACAATGGGAGGAGCTAGTGTAAGGATGAAGTAGGAAGAGCTGTGAAAATTGGTGAGGTTAAAGAGACAAGGCGAGATTAGGTCATGATAGTACGTTTGGATTTTATCCTACTTGTACTGTGCAAAATCTTTGTTTTAATCATTCTATATTATAGACAGAAAGAGTTTCTTGCTCTTTCTTTCTCATCTCTGTGTCTATGTCCATGTCTATCTCTATCTCTCTTTTGTAACAGCTTTATTGAGATATAATTCATGTAGCACCAAGCAATTCATCTACTTAATGTATAATTCAATGTTTTAACATATATTCAGAGAATTGTGCAACCATCCCCACACTCAATTTTATAACATTTTTATTAATCCAAAAAGAAAAGCTGTACACTATAACAATCATCCTGTTTCTCTCCAAACTTTCCAACCCTAGGCAACCACTAATCTAGTTTATGTCTCTGTTGATTTTTATATCTTGGACTGTTCATACAAAATGTCCTTTACTTATGATGATTTCAAAGTTTATCCATGTTGTAGCCTGCATTAGTACTTCATTTGTTTTTATTACTGGTTAATATTCTTGTTGTATGATACACTATATTTATTTGTTTATTTATTATTGATCAGTTAATAGACAGCTGGACTGTTTCCATTTTGGAGCTATTATGAATAATGCTGCTTTGAAAATGTGTATATAAGATTTTTAGCTATATTCTCTTGGACATACTACTGGTACAGGAATTACTGAGTAATATGATGACTCTTCATTTAGTCTTTTGAGGAACTACCTATTTCCAAAATAGCTGCATCATTTTGTATTCCTACCATCAATGTATGAAAGTTTCGAACTCTCCACATCCTCACCAAAACATCTAGGAATCTTTTAAATTACAACCATCTTAGTGGAAATAAGTAATATCTCATTATAGTTTGATAGCAAATATTTAGTTATTAATGATGTTGAAGAAATTTCATCTGCTTATTGAGCATTTATACATATTCTTTGGAGAAATTTCTACTTAGCTATTTTGACCACTTTGGATTCAGTTATTTTTCATATTATTATTTAATTAAGAATGTTTATGTTTTAATTCAAGTGTCTCATCAGATATATGATTTGCAGCTAATTTCTCCTAATCTGTGTTTTTACTGAGAGTGTCTTTTGAAGTACAGAATTTTTAATTTTCATGAAGTTTAATTTATCCACATTTTCTTTTCATACTTGTGCTTTGGTGTTATATTTAACAAATAATTGCCTAATCCAAGGTCATAGAGACTTACCCCTATGTTTTCTTCTAAGAATTTTATCATTTTAACTCTTACATTTAGGGCTTTGGTCCACTTTGAGTTTTTGTTGTTGCTGTTGTTTATTTATGTATTTATTTTTGTATGTGATGTGAGGAAGGGCTTTAACTTCATTATTTTGCATGTAGATATCAAGTTATCCCAAAAGTTATCCCTTTTCACTTGTTGAAAAGACTATTAATTTCTCCTTATTTGATTATTTTGCCTTTCTTGTCAAAAATAGTTTGTAAATGAAAGGGTTTATTTGTGGTCTCTTAATGCTATATCTATATGTCTATCATTATTCAAGTATCACACTGACATGCCTTATTGTAGCCTGGTAGTAAGTTTTGAAAATGGAAGTATGAACAAATCCAAATTTGTTGTTATTTATCAAGATTGTTTTTGGTATTCTAGGTCCCAAGGATTTCCATATGAATTTTAAGGTCAGCCTATCGATTTCTGTCAAAAATCAGTGTGGGATTTTTATCTGGTTGTACTGAATCTATAGATCAATTTGGGAAATATTGTTATCTTGATAATATTCAGTCTTCCAGCCCATGAACATGGGGTGCATTTCATTTATTTAGTTTCTTTCAACAATATATATATATATATTTAGTTTTTAGGATATGTTATCTTTTTATTTAAACTTATTTCTAATTATTTTACTCTTTTGGAAGTATGGTAAATTGAAGTGCTTTCTTGATTTCATTTAAAATTAGTCATTGCAACTATATAGAAGTATAATTGCTTTTTGTACATTGACCTTGTATCCTCCAACATTACTGAACTCATTCATTAGTTCTTATGGTTATTTTAGTAGATTCCTTAGAATTTTTAATATTCAGAGTCATATATCTGAAAATTGAGATAGTTTTACATATTCTTTTACAAAATAGATGCCTTTATTTTAATTTTCTTGCCTAATTCTGGCTAGAATTTCCTGTATAATGTTAACTGTATGTGGCGAGTGAATTCTTCCCAATCCTAGGGAACGATATCCAGACTTTCACCATGAAGAACAGTGTTAGCTGTGGACTTTTCCTAAATACTCTTTATCAGGACTTGGAAGTTCTATCTCTAGTGTTTTTGAGTATTTAACATTAAGGAGTGTTGGATTTTGTCAAATGTTTTTCTTCATCTATTGAAACAGTCATGTTGTTTTTAATCTATCAGTGTGGTATATTACATTCATTTAATTTCAGATATTTAATGAATCTTACATTACTGGGAAAAATCCCATTTATTCCTTTTATGTGTATAATCCTTTTATATGTCACTGAATATGTTGTACTGGTATTTTCCTGTGGATTTTGCATCAATATTCGTAAGTGATTTAGTATGTAGTTTTATTTTCATGTGTTGTCTTTCTCTAATTTTGCTGACAGAGTAATACTGGTGTCATAAACAAAGTTGGAAAGAATTCCTTCCTCTTCTATTTTTGGTAGAGACTGCTAAGAATTGGTATTAATTCTTCCTTAAATGTTGGGAAAATTTTACAACTGAGACCATCTAAGCTTGGGAATTACTTTTTTTATTTCTAATTTAATTTCTTACTTTCATGCAACTATTCAGATTTTCTATTAATACTTGAGTCAGCTTTGGTAGTTTTTGCCTTTCTAGAAATTTATCAATTTCATCTAATATATCTAATTTTTAAATTATTATTTGTACATAGTATTCTATTAAAATTCTATTTGTTACTAAGTTTGGTAGAAACATCCTCTTTCATTTCTGAGTTTTGTAATTTGAGTCTTCTCTGTTTTTTCTGCGTAGTCTAGCTAAAATTTTGATACTTTTGTTGATCTTTTTACAATTCAACTTTTGATCCAATTGATTTTTTTCTGTTGTTTTCCTAGTCCTTATTTTTGTTAATTTCCACTCTAATAGTGGAATAATTTCCTCTCTAATAGTTTTATTTTTGTTAATTTCCACCTTCCACTTTCTTTAGGTTTAGTTTGATTTTTTTTTCTTTTTTTAATGGCTTAAGGGGAAAGATTAAGTTATCAAAATTTTTCTTCTTTTTTAATACAGGATTTAAATTTCTTGGTAAATAAGTTTCTTCCTTTGATTCCTTTCATAAGTTGTATCTGTCATACCATCATTTTCATTAATCTCATAGTATTTTCTAATTTTCCTCATGATTTATTTTTCTCATTGGCTATTTATAAGTGCATATTTTAACTTCAACATATTTTTAAATTTCCCAAATTTATTTCTATTTTCTAATTTAGTTTCACTGTGTTTGGACAACATACTTTGTATAATTTCAGTCATTTTAAATTTAATGGGGGTTATGCCCACACATGTGGCAAATTATGGAGAACATTCTGTGTACACTTGTAAAAAATGTGTATTATTCTATTTGGGGTTTAAGTGTTCTGCAGATGTCTGTTAGGTCTACTTGGTTTACAGAGTTGTTTAGGTCTTCTTTTTCCTTGCTGAAATCATTTGTACCTGGTCTACCCATTATTCATAGTGGGATATTGAGGTCTTAAAAATAACTGTTGAATAGCTTGGTGTTTTCCTCCCTTCAGTTCTGTCAGTTTTTGGGGCTCTGTTATTAGGTCCAAAAATATTTATAATTATTATATATTCCTAATTAATTGAATCTTTTATCATTATAAAATGTCTTTGTACCTAGTAATATTTTTGTTTTAAGTCTATTTTGTCTAATATTAATCAAGTCACTCCAGCTTTCTCATTGTTGCTGTTTTTCATAGTATTTTTAATGTATATATGTTACAAACCCCCCCAATAGTTATAACTATTACTCTATACAATTTTCTGTCTTTTAAAACTAAGGGAATAAAGGAGAGCATGTTTATATTTATAGAGTTTGTTATAATAACTTTCCTATTTAACATTTCTGGTTATTTTTATTTGTTCCTTTAGATTCAAGTTACCATCTGGTATCATTTTTTTACTTCAACACAGCTTTGCCCCCAACCACCTCCTTTGTGCTTTTATTGACATATATATTACATATATGTTTCAGGCCTGCAAATAGAATTACTTTTTTCTAATATAATTGCTTTATAATCAGTTAACAGAAGAAAGAAAAATATACATTTATACACTCTTTTACATAATTACCTTAACTGATGCTTATTGATTTTTGTTGTGGATTCAAATTACTGTCTGAGATTATTTGCTTTCCCTCTGAAGATCTTCCTTTAATATTTATTATAAGGCTGATCTGTTAATTTCAATTTTCTTCACCTTTAGTTTATTTGAGAATTCCATTTTTTTATTTTTGAAAGATTTACTAGATGTAAAGATTCTTGACTGTTTTATTTTTTTATTTCAGCACATTGAGTATGTCATCATGCTGTCTTCTGCTTATATTGTTTCTGATGCAAATTCAGCTGTTAGTCTTATTGGGACTATCATATATTCAATGAATAAGTTTTCCTTTGCTGCTTTCAAGGTTTTCTCATTATAGTTTTCAGCATTTTTATTATTAGAGGTCTGTTTGTGAATGTAATTTGTGTTTATCCTATTTGGAGTTTGTTAGTTTGTTCGCTGTATAGATTGATGTTTTCCATCAAATTTGAGAAGATTTCAGTCCTTGTTTCTTCAAAGATTTTTTTCTGCTTTTTCTCTCTTTCCTCTTATTCTGGTACTAGACTTATATGTATGTTGGTATGCTTAATGGTATTTTACCTACTTCTGTTTTTTATTGTTCTTTCTTATTTCTCTTTGTTTTGGATTGCATTATCTCTAAAATACTATCTTCAAGTTCATTGATTGTTTCTTTTGCTAGTTCACATCTATTTGATTTGATCACTTTTAGTGAAATTTTTATTTCATTTGTTGTACTTTTCAACTCCAGAATTTCCATTTGGGTTTTCTAAAAATAACTTATATGTCTTTCTTGATATATTCCATTTGACAAGACATCACTGTCACACTTTATTTAAGTATGCTTTTCTTTATATTTTTTAAGAAAATATATAATGACTGCTTGCTGTCTTTGTCTATTAAATCTGTCATCAGAGCCTTCTCAGAAGCAGTTGCTTTTTGCTTTTGTTCTTGCATATGAGTCAGACATTCCTGTTTGTTTGACTATGTACTAATTTTTGTTGAAACTTGGAAATTTAGATAATATATTTTAGCAACACTGGGTAGTGATTCCAGCCCCAATTTAGCACTTGTTGTTGATGTTTGTTTGCTTGTTTTTTTGATGACTGGCTGTAATATTTTAGTGAAGTTTATCTCATAGTGTGAAGCCATTGATGTTGTTCCTCAGAGGGCACAGCATTAAACATGCATACAGGCACCTGGGATGACAGTGGTTTTGGCTGATTGTCCTGAAAAATTGTATGCCTCTGTTCATATGCACCCAGGTATTAGCCTTGACTAAGTATAGGCTCATTGCTCTATTGCTTTTAATTATGCCCTGGACCATATTTGCTCTACCATCTGATGCCCTGTTACATGAGTAGGTTTCTAGGCTAAAGTTTAAAGTTAATTTTTGACCTATGAGGGCTCTTTTTTGCTGTTTATTTACTTTTTTTTTTTTTTTTGGCTTCACCACTCAGTTTGTGGGATCTTAGTTCCCTGACAAGGGATTGAACCCAGGCCCTTGACAGTGAGAGCACAGAGTACTAACCACTGGACCACCAGGGCGTTCCTTACAGTTGAACTTGTTGCCATCATTAAGTGAACAGCCTTCTCTTAATTGCTTACTAAGATAATCTCCATTGTTTTCCAGAGTGCCGTTAAGCTTGAACTTCCTCACACTGTATTTCAAATAAATTAAGTTCCTATGGGGAGAGCTTTAGAACTTTCTGTTATTATACCACACCACCTCCTGTGGGTAAAATCTCTGAACCACAGCTCTGGAATTTGGGACAGGAACATTGGCCTGCTTTTCTTGGAGTGATATCCACATTTAACATGTAAATCACTCTGTATTTTCAACTTGCTTCTCCTAGTGGGGGACTTCTTCCAATTCAAACAAGCTGTAGCAAGTAAAATCAGGGATCAAGTAGTCTCAAAATGTTGTTCCTGGGTTAGAACCTCCATTTTACGAATGAGATATAGGAGGAGAAAGGGAGACCTTAACTCCTCAGTCACACTCATCTGGAATTTAGACTCTGCAGCACAGAGCTGGAGAAAATGGGAATTTTCCTTCTACTTCTACTTTTTGAGAGTTTTTATCATTAAAGGGTGTCAGCATTTTTCAAATGCTTTTTTATGCATATATTGAGCTAATTATATGATTTAAATCCTTTATTCTGCTGACATGGAGTATCACATTAATATAGTAATACTAGGTAAGAAAAGACAGATTCTGTAGCATTCGAACACCAACCTGCTCTTCCTGTAGCTCCCCACAACCCAGCTTAACATGATGAAACCCCATCCAAGGCAAGTTCAGCCAATAAAACAGGGCTGCCTTTTCCTGTCAAAGGCTATTGTATTTCCACTTGAGGAGCATTGAGCATTTTCAGAGATTGTATTGAATCTATAGATTCCTTCAAATAATACAGACATTTTAACAATATTAAGTCCATGAAGATGGGATATCTTTCTATTTGTTTGTGTCTTGTTTAATTTCTTTCACTAACATTTTGTAGGTTTTGGTAAATAAATCTTTCATCTCCTTAATTAAGTTTATCCAGTAGTGTATTTTCTTTTTGGCACTAGTGTAAATGTGTTGTTAATCAGTAATCAAAACCTCCCAACAAAGAAAAGCCCAAGACCAAATGGTTTGACTGGTGAATTTCACCAAATATTAAAGAAGAATTAATGCCAATCCTTCTGAAACTCTTCTAAAAAATTGAAGAGACAGAAACATTTCCCAATTCATTTTACAAGGCCAAGATTACTGAGATACCAAAGCCAGAAAAATGTGCCACAGGAAAAGAAAACTGGAGGCCAATATCCCTGAAGAATACAATGCAAAAATCCTCAACAAAGTACTATCAGACTGAATCCAACAGCACATTGCAAGAATCATTCACCATTATCTTATGAGGTTTATCCCCAGGATGCAATGATGGATCAACATAAAAAATCAATTAATGTGATATACCACATTATCAGAAAAAAATGACATAAGTCATATGTTATCTCAATAGACGCATAAAAAGTATTTGACAAATTTTAACAAATTTTTGTGATAAAAATTCTCAAAAAATTAGAAACAGAAGGAAAATTCTTCAATACCATAAATGCTATGTATGAAAACCCCACAGCTAACATCGTACTCAATGGTAAAAAATTAGAAGTTTTTCCTTTAAAATCAGAAACCGGGAAGTGATGCCCACTGTAACCACTTTTATTTGACACAGTACTAGTAGTTTTAGTTAGAGCAATTAGACAAGAAAAAGAAAAACATCCAAATTAGCAAGGATAAGATAAAATTATGCCTGTTTGCCAATGGCTGGTCTTAAATATAGAAAGCCCCACAGATTCCATAAAAAAAAAAAAAAAAACTGTTAAAACTGAAAAACATATTCAGTCAAGTTGTAGGATACAAAAATCAATGTGCAAAAGTAGTTGTATTTCTATACACTAACAATGAACTATCTGAAAAGGAAATTAAAAAAATAAAATTCCGACACTTTTAAATTTTTTAACGCTTATTTTTATATTGCTTGATTTAATTGGTAACAAAAGCAATGATAGTGACAATTTGGCCTCATTACTCATTTAAACAGAATGCCAATGACATTTTACTCTAGTAGTAGAACTTTTACTACTGATTTTTTAAACAGCTGTATTGAGGTATAATTCACATACAATACAACTCTCCATTTAAAGTATATATTTTAATGTTTTTTACTGTATTTGCAGATATATACAATGATGCCCACAGTCAATTTTAGAACATTTTCATCACCTTAAAAATAAACCGTGATATTGAACTGCATGAGCTGTTCATATATTTTGGAGATTAATCCTTATAGGCTCCTTCGTTTGAAGAATTTTCTCCCATTCTGATGGTTGTCTTTTGTTTATGGTTCCCCTTGCTGTGAAAAAGCTTTTAAGTTTAATTGGATCCCATTTGTTTATTTTGTTTTTATTTCCAAAACCCAATCAAAAAATGGGCAGAAGATCTAAATAGAAATTTTTCCAAAGGAGACATACAGATGGCCAAAAAGCACATGGAAAGATGCTCAACATCACCAATTATTAGAGAAATGCAAATCAAAACTACAATGAGGTATAACCTCACACTGGTCAGAATGACCATCATCAGAAGATCTACAAACAATAAATGAAAAGGGTGTGGAGAAAAGGGAACCCTCTTACACTGTTGGTGGGAATGTAAATTGATACAGCCACTATGGAGAACAGTATGGAGGTTCCTTAAAAAACTAAAAATAGAACTACTATATGACCCAGCAATCCCACTCCTGGGCATATACCTGGAGAAAACCATAATTCCTAAAGATACATGCACCCCAATGTTCATTTCACCACTATTTACTATAGCCAGGACATGGAAGCAATCTAAATGTCCATCAACAGAGGAAGGGATAAAGAAGATGAAGCACATATATACAATGGAATATTACTCAGCCATAAGAAAGAATGAAATAATGCCATGTGTAGCAACATGGATGGACCTAGAGATTGTCATATTGAGTAAAGTAAGTCAGACATAGGCAAATATCATATGATATCACTTATATGTGGAATCTAAAAAAGGGGGGTACAAATGAACTTATTTACAAAACAGAAGTAGAGTCATGCATGTAGAAAACAAATGTATAGTTACCAGGGGATGGAGGGGGTGGGATAAACTGGGAGATTAGGATTGACATATACACACAACTATAAAATATATAACTAATAAGGACTTACTGTATAGCACAGGGAACTCTACTTAGTACTCTGTAATGGCCTATGTGGGAAAATAATCTAAAAAAATAAGAGTGGATATATGTATAACCGATTCACTTTGCTATACACCTGAAATTAACACAACGTTGTAAATCAACTATACATCGATGAAAATTAAAACACACACACACACACACACACACACACACACACACACAATAAATAAATAAAAATAAGCCCTGACCCATTAGCTATTACCTCACTACCTCCAATGCCCAATCCCAGTCATAAACAACCACTAATCTGTTTTCTGTTTCCATAGGTTTCCCTGTCCCAGGCATTTCATATGAGTGTAATCATATGATATATGGTATTTTGTGACTGGCTTCTTTCACTCAGCATAATGTTTTTATGGTTTATTTATTCTATAGTACTTCACTACTTTTTATGACCAAATGTTATATGAGTATATCATATTTTTGATTCATTCACCAGTTAATGGTCATTTGGTTTATTTCACCCTTGTGATAGCCAAAGTTATTTATAACAGAATTAACAGAATGTCAAAGGCGGGTAGGCAGAGACCCTGGAAAGCCAATGGGGCACATACATTCCAAATACAATCTGCCAGAGAAATCTCTCTTGCTCAGAGAGGCCAATTTTTGTTCTCTTGAGGTCTTCAACTGATCTGACGAGGTCCACAACATTATGAAGGGCAATCTGCTTATTCAAAGCTCACAGATTTAAATGGTAATCTCATCCAAAATTACTTTCTAATTTAACAAATACATTTAATCTTTACACACATTTTGACTATTTTGAATAATTCTGCTCTAATAATCTGTGTATCAAAGTTTTTGTGTGGACATGTGATTTTATTTCTCTTCAAAATATAGCTGGGAGTAGAATTTCTGGGTCACGTATAATTCTATATTTGTTTGAAGAACTGCCAAACTGCTTTCCGTAGTGACTGCACCATTTTACATTTCCATCAGAACTGTTTGAGAGTTCCTATTTCTCCACATCTTCACCAACACTTGTTATTATCTGACCTTCTAAATTCTAGTCATCCTAGTGGGTGTGATGTGATATTCCATTATTGTTTTGATTTATATTTCCATAATGACTAATAATGTTAAACATCTTTTTAGGGGCTTATTGGCCATTTGTGTATCACTGGAGAAAGGTCTATTCTGATACTTGGCAAGTTTTTAAAATATATTTTTAAAATTTTTGAATAAAAATTTCTTTTTAGTGTTTGAATAGTTCTTACATTTCCACTTTCAGTTATTTGTAGTAAATTGTGTAAGGTAATGTTCAACTTCATCCTTTTACATGTGGTTATCCAATTGTCCCAACACCATTTGTTGAAAGAACTATCTTTCCACAATAAGTGACTTTGAACCTTGTCAGCAATCAGTTGACAATATACATGAGCTTATTTCTGAACAGTCAATTCTATTCCATTGAATTCCAATATCACAGTGTCTTCATTATGATTGCATTGCAGTAACTTTGGAAATAATGTGTCTTGCAACCTCATTCTTCTTTCCAAGACTATCTTGGTTTTTCTGGGTCACTTGAATTCACATATGAATTTTAAGATGCACTTGTCAATATCTGCCAAGAAGCCAGTTGGGATTTATAAGATCATGTTGAATCAGTAGTTCAGTTTGGAAAACATTGACATCTACCCAATATTCAGTCTTCAGATCCATGGATGTGAGATGGTTTTCTATTTATGTAGATATTCTTTAATTACTTTCAATAATATATTGTAGCTTTAAGATATAACTTTTCACTTCTGTAAACAATTTTTTCTAAGTATTTTATTTTTGACGCTATTTTAAAAGAAATCATTTTGTTAATTTTTCAGTTCTTTCAGTACCAGTATGTAGAAATAAAATTAAATTGTTATTTGATCTTGTATCCTGCATCCATGCTAAATTCACTTATTAGTTCTAATAGTTTTTCAGTGGATTGGAAATATCTGTTTTACAGCCTGCTTTTCATCCCAGGCAAATCTCTGAGCCAAGGTTTTGGAGCTGAACTGGGGACAATGGCAAGCCTCTCTGTGTTACTGTCCTATTTTAGTAACTAAGTGCTTAGTGAAGAGGGGAGCAGTTTGCTTCTCCTGACATGGAAGCACTGACGTACAAGCTAGGGACGAGTGATTGGGACCCCAGTATTGTCATACCCCAAATAGAGCTCCTATTCCACAGTTGGAAACTTTAGGGACCAGTTTTGGTTAAATAGTATACTCTCACTTTTTTAATTGAATCTTTATAGATTTTCTCGAATCTATTTCTTTCTTCATTTGCTGTGTGCCCTTAGGATGATTTCCAGAGGCTTCACTTAAAATTATATATATATATATATATATATATCTTCATTATTTTCATTCCAATTATTAATAGGTATGTGCTTATTGGCATTTTGTTAATTGTTTGGGGGTTGTTTTTGTAGTTCTTTTTTGTTCTTTTCTTCTTTTGCTCTCTTCCCTTGTGATTTGATGACTACCTTTAGTGTTATGTTTGGATTCTTTTCTTTTTTTGGTGTGTATCTCATAGATTTTTGGATTGTGGTTACCATGAAGTATATATATGATTTTTTAAGTTGATGTCCTGGTAAGTTCAAACACATTTTATCAACTCTGCACTTTTACTCCCCACTTGTTTAATGTTTTTGACTATATAGTTTGCATATATTTATGTTGCGTATTCCTTATCAATTTATTATAGATATAAATGATTTTGTCATTTAACCCTCCTGCTAGCTTTATAAGTTGTTGATCTACTACCTTTACTGTATACTTGCCTTTACCAATGAGATTTTTCCTGTAATTTTATATTTTTAGTTGTGATCTTTTTATTTTCTGCTTAGAGAAGTCTTTTTAATATTTCTTGTAAAGCCTCACTAGTGTTGCTGAACTCTTTTAGATTTTTCTTGTCTGTAAAACTCTCTCTCTCTCCTTCAAATAAGAATTATATCCTTGCCAGATAAAGTACTCTTGGTTGTAGATTTCTTTTTTCCTTTTGTCACTTTAAACATATTGTGCCACTCCCTTCTGGTCTGCAGAGTTTCTGTTGAAAACTTAGCATATGGGAGTTCCCTTGTACATAACTAATTGCTTTTAATATTCTCACTTTATCTTTAATTTTTGCCATTTTAATTAGAATGTTTCTCAATGTGGACCGTTTTGGGGTGTTCTTGTTTGGGACTTCCTGTGCTTCCTGGACCTGGATGACTGTTTCCTTTCCCAGGATAGGAAAGTTTTCAGCTATGACCTCTTCAAATATGTTCTCTGCTCCTTCCTTTTTCTCCTCTCTTTGTGGGACCCCTGTATTGTGAATGTTAGTATACTTAATGTTATCCAGAGGTGTCTTAAACTGTCCTCATTTTTTTAATTCTTTTTTTTTTTTTGGTTTTAGTGATTTTCAATACTCTATCTTCCAGTTCACTGATGCATTCCTCTATTTCATCTAATCTACTCTTGATCTTTTATAGTGTATTTTTTATTTCAGTTATTATATTGTTCATCTCTGTTTCATTCTTCTTCTTGTTTTCTAACTCTTCGTTAAACTTCTTTCTATATTTGTCCATTCCTCTCCGGAGTTCATTGATCATTTTTATGATCACTACCTTGAACTCTTTATTGGGTAGATTTTATATCTCCACTTTGCTTAGCTCTTCTTCTGGGTTTTAATCTTTTTTCCTTTGTTTCAAAAGTATTACTCTGTCTCATCATTTTACCAGATTCTCTGTTTTTATCTATATGTATTAGGGAGGTCAGTTATGTTTATAGATCTTGGAGAAGTGACCTTATGTAGGAGATGTCCTATGAGGCCCAGCAGCACTCACCCAGATCTACATGCTCTAGGAATGCCCACTAAGTGGGTTGTGTGTGCCCTTCTGTTGTGAGGGGGCCAATGGCTGTGGGCATGCTAGTATGCATGGCTGGCCTCTGGCCTATTTGGTTCCCAGGCCCTGTCGAGTGTGGAGTTTGCAGGCTCCTGGTGGGCAGGACCAGATCCTGATGCAGCTGGTGAATGGCATAGGGAGTTTAGGTCCTGGTGCCAGCTCAGTAGTGTTCAGGGCTGGATCACAGGCAGCTGACTGAGGAGTCCCTGGAGGTGGTCTGGGACTAGTGCTGGCCCACTAGTGGGTGGAGCTGGGTCCTGGGGTGACTCCTGCAGATCAGGGCCCTGGAGCTGGTTCTTGCCTGCAGGTGCACATGGCCATGGACAGGAAGGTTCCAGGAGTGGTGCTGGTTGCTGATGGGCAGGCTAATTCACAGGACACCTGGCTTCAGAGGCTGGGAGTCCAGGAGCTGATCTCAGCCTGATGATTGCTGGGGCCAGTTCCTGGGGCTAGTGCTGGCCCACTAGTGGGTGGGACCAGATCCCAGGAAACTGGCTAAGGGTCCAAGGTGTCTCAGAGCTTGTTTCTGCCTGCTGGTGAGTGGGGTGGTGACCCAGGGGTTTTAGCCTGCCCACTGGCAAATGAGGATGGGTCCCTGGGCTAGTGCCAGCCCACTGGTGAGTGGGGATGGTTCCTGGACCCCCTGATGGGGTTCTGGGTCCCACATTGGCCAGGGGCCTCAAGGGGGCCTATGGTTGCTGCCAGCCTACTGGTGGATATAGCTCACCACTTGCCTTCGGGAGCCCCAGGACTGGTGTAGATTGGCTGCTGAGTGGGGCCTGGTACCAGTGCTAATAAACTAAAGGGAGTGTTCCAAAATGGCCTTGCCATTCTACCACCAGTGTCCTTGTTATAGAATGAGCTCTTAAAAATGGCTGCCACCAATGTCTATGTCTCCAGGATGAGTCCCGGTTGCTTCCTGCCTCTCCTGGAGGCTCTCTGAGATCAGCAAAAGAGTCTGACCCAGGCTCCTTTCAAAATATTGCTTTTGCCCTGCATTTCAGAGCATGTGAGATTTTTGCATACACTTTTAAGAGTGGAGTCTCTTTCCCACAGCCCCTGGCTCTCCTGAAAGCACACACAACTGGTCTTCAAAACCAAATTTCTGGGGGCTCATCTTCCTGGTGCAGGACCATTGGGCTGGTTACCCCTATATGGGGTTTGGACTCCTCACTCCTTGGGGAGAACCTCTGCAATTCTGATTATCCCCCCATTTGTGGGTTGCCTAGCTGGGGGTGTGGACCTTGACTATATCAACCTCCTTTGCAACTCCTTGTGGTTCCTTCTTTATATATTTAGTTGTAGAAGATATTTTCTTCTAGTCTTCAGACCATGCTCATCAATATTTGCTCTGTAAATAGTTGTAGTTTTAGTGTGCTGTGGGACAATGTGAGCTCAGGGTAAAGACCCTAGAATTGATTTTAATGTTAGTTCCAGCACATTTCAGTTGTGAGACTTTGGATGAATTAACGAATCTCTCTATTTTTAATGTCCTTACATATGAACAGTGGTAATTAATAGTTAATTAAATGTTGGTAATTAATTAATGTTGGTAATGTTAATTAAATGTTGGTAATTAATAGTTAATTAAATAGTTAATAAAATAGTTAATTAAATGTTAATAGTTAACATTTTGATTGCTTATTATGCAGCCTAATGGGTAAGAATTAGTACTCTGGAATCAGATGACTTGGATTGGAATCCTAGCCCCTGCAACCTGTTTATTGTTATGTGAGACATGCTTTATACTTTATAATATACCTTAAGTTGCACCATGTGTAAAACAAGGAAAATAAACCATATAGTTTAGGAAAAAGTAAATATAATGAACAAACCCTTTTAGTAATGACATTTAGAAAATCCTTCCTCCACAGGCCAGGTTTCTTCAGCATTTGCTATTTAACTATTCTTTCTTCATTAGATAAATTGTATCCATAGCTTTGGGTAGTTATATTCTTAAGGTATTATTTATATGTGTCACAGAAGAATGGCATGACAACCTGGGTTAATTTTTCTCTTTTCTTGTCCTTTATCATAAGAAGTTTTCATCTTTTCTGCATAGTATATTTCTATCAGAGAAGGAGAGAATTAAAACATAAATGAATCAATGGATCAAATGCTTTTAATAGACAATATGGCAATACATCAATATCTAAGTTCTGTTTAAAAATCTCTTTTTCTTTCTCTAATTTCTTCTCCCCTACCTTTCTTCCTTTTGTAGTTCCTTTCTTACTTTGTTTTCCTATCTTCCTTACATTTTGTTTAGTTCAGTTATATGACAGGCCCTCTACTCAGTGCAAAGGATAAAGAAATAAACCGATTTGACAGGCGGTCTTACTGAAGTTAGATATGCATGGGAGATTTACACATAAACAGATAACTCTAATGATACGTGTAGTAATATTACTAATCAATAGGTATTGTTGAAGTACAAGTGTTCAGGCAATTAACTTTTCTAAGAGAATGGTAGATGCCAAGAAAATATTGAAGAACAAATGGCATTTGAGCTGGCATTTGAAGAATGGTAGGCAAATCCTGGAAGGTATAAGTCAATTTCGTGGAGATACTTTGCTTGCTTTACTGATTTCCAGAAACTTGCTGAGCTGAGTGGAAATTATTTGTTTCAAAAGAAAAAAAATGTTCAGTGTAAAGTTTAGTTCACAGTGTTGGTTTTCAATACTACGGGGGTCTAAATATTGAACAATTAATTGAGTTGTTGCCTTTCTTACACATGCACGCATGCACACACACACGACTTTTATCATTTCAACATGAACTAATTTATATTGAATTTGGATATTTATCCACATTGCCCTCCTTCTACTTTTTTTCTGTCCGTCTCCACCAGCTAGGCATGTGGCACTTCATGCTGAGCTACTTGACATGGGAAACCTCAGAACACATATTATTTTTATTATTGTGGCTGATATTATTGAGGGAGCAGGTAATTCTCTGTCTCAAGTATTTGTTCTCCAAATATTTGTGTCCTTTGTTTCTCAATCTAGAGTCATTCATTAATAACTCTATATTTTCAGACAAAGGGATCAAATTTAAGGAGAAGATGCAGTTATTTTGTGAAGTGACTTTTAAAGATAGGAAAGAATAATCTAGGGAAGTTGCAACATACCTTTGTTCTTGGTACAATTCAACCTCAAGTTTCTAGAGATGAGATGAAATCCTCACTTAACTCTGAACCATTTTCATTTTCTACCCCTGCTTTACATCCTGCTACAAAGGATTAGAATAGAAAACTAGGTTTTGGAATTAGCAAACACTCAGATGTAGAAATGCTATTAAGAATGTCCACAATACATCTGAAATTTTGAGAAGATCCACCCAACTCAGATCCAAGGGAAAAAAAAATTAATCAATGAATTTAGTAAGATATTTTAAAAGTCTAACTTGTCAACTTTGATCGTTTGCTAGTTTCTGATTGTTTAAAGACACGGTTTCAATTTATTCATAATTTTATTGCCTGTTCCCCAGTTCACTGAAATATTTTATTGTCTTCCCAAAGCCAAGGGAGAGGATAAGATACTGTTGTGAATTTTATTTTACAAAGAAACAGCCCAAATCATTATTTATTCATTTTCACAACAAACCTTGAGAGATACATGCAGGACAAGTAAAGCATTATTTTCTACTTAAAAAAAAGATTAAAAAATTTGGACATTGTTTAAGAAAAAAATACTAGAAATTGTTTTTTGCTAATTCAAATTTCAACTTAGAATTCAACAATTTTTGTTATACAGGAGTCTACATTAGTAAACTAAGCCTTCAGTAGTTCAATTGCATCTCTCTTAAAGAATAGCAGCGAGCTTTAGGCACATCACACATATTCCCATTGTTGTTTGTGTATTTAAATTTTCCCTGGAAGAATGCAATACACTCTTAAAAACTCTTTTAAAAAGAAACTTAAATATGATTTTCAAGGGTAGATCATTGCAAATGGCTGTGAGAATAGATTAACCACGTAGTGTTTTCTTGTTGCTTGGTATCTCTGGGAGGTGAATTCATAACTTGTTTCTGGCAATTGAAAAACTAGATAGTTCATTACATTTATGCTTTTAAACTTTGATTTCTCTATTTTGTCTTTTTATATTTGATTCCAAATTTTTCTTCTTTATCCTAAGAGTTAATGGTACATTGAGGCTGAAGATAGTTATGAGAAAAGCATGTCTAGTAAGTCTCAGACAGCTGGTTCAGTAAAGAAAAAAACTGGCTCAGAATCAAGAGTTGGAAAATCCAGGGAGGTGTCAGCAACAATGCTAGAAAGAAGTAACCTTGATGCTATATTAAAGGTGAGCTCTCTGTATGCTTTGGTTCATCCAAGATTATTACCATATCATATAATAAGTGATAGAAAAAACAACAGCAGCAAAATCATGGAGTGATATAGAGAAGAAAGATCCAAATGAGGGAACCAGGTAGAACTTCCTAGAATAAATAAGAATGAGCTGAGTTTGGAAAGATAAATAAGAATTAGGATGTCCAGAATATGAGGATGGGCAAATGGAGTTCCAGGCTGTCTATGGAGTTTTGAGAGTGTGTTCAGTAATAATTTCCAGATTTTTGATAGGAGTTGAAGCTGAAGAGAAAAGAATATAATAAATGGCTACTTTGCTATAATGAGGAGTTAGAATTTTATCAAAAATAAAGGCAGGGAAATATGCATTATCCTTGCTACATTTTTAAAAATAAATTTATTTATTTATTTTTGGCTGCATTGGGTCTTCGATGCTGCATGCGAGCTTTCTCTAGTTGTGGCAATCCAGGGCCACTCTTTGCCGTGTGGGCCTCTCACTGCGGCAGCCTCTCCCGTTGTGGAGCATGGGCTCCAGGTGCGTGGGCTTCAGTAGTTGCAGCACACGGGCTCAGTAGTTGTGGCTCCTGGGCTCCAGAGCACAGGCTCAGCAGTTGTAGCACACGGGCCCAGCTGCTCCGTGGCATCCTCCTGGACCAGGGCTCGAACCCACGTCCCCTGCACCAGCAGGTGGACTTTGAACCTCTGTGCCACCAGGGAAGCCCCTTGCTACATTTTTTAAGAAGCTCTTCTTCTGGACAGTTTTTCTATTGGTCCTGGTTCTCCATGGGGTTTGCTTCTTTTGATGCAATCAGCTGCAACAAGTCACCTCTCCCCTAAAGGACTTGCTCTGGACTGTATCACTGGCTTGCTCAGTGCAGACTGCTTTGGGTAGACAGCTGGCTCATATTGGTCTCATTGGATTCACATTGTCACTCTTACTGAGTGGAATTGGTTGGAGTCCTGGTAATGTACATGACTTGATAGCAGTTGAATCTTGATGTTATGTGACATAAGAAAATAGGTTTAAAGATAATCTGACACCTGAAGATCAGTATTATTTTCTCCCAAAAGAAGGTTTTTTTTTTTATCAGTAGGGTAAGAATTAAAGCTGAGCATATTTGTCTCAGAAAATAAAATATTTACTTCCTCATAAGGATACTGTATAGTTACCACACGTGGGTATCATTTTCAGTGGAGAAAGTAATTTTGGAATTTGTTGAAATCTAAGTGGCAATGGGAAAGATTATTGATTAGAGAAAAATGATTTGCTTTGATGTTTGCTGTACCTAGGCTTGACATATATATATATGTTTCAGGTCAGAAATTGTGTATTACATATAGACTATGTAAGAATTCTGATTCATTGCAATTTTTGTTTAATTTACAGAATAAAAAAGCAAACAAAAACATCCCAGGATCATTCTCTTTTTCATATTCCTTATTAGAATTACTGAAGTCATCTGACAGCAGTGATTTTTCTGATCCAAGAAAGGGTGTAATTATCAACTTTTTTTTCATTCCGAACATTAATCTAACTTTAAAATTCTCTCATCTATTTCATGTCTAATGGAGAGATGCCTATAGGGTGTTATTATTCTCTTTCTCCTTTGAGGAGATTACAGGAAGAAATTATATTATCTTACAGAGGAGGAGAAAGCTTACAGAAAATGTTAATAAGAATTAGGGTGGAAGAAGTTATTAAGGAAAGTGATTTTTAGTGAATTATTTATTTTAAGATATGTGTGGTTACTCTAAAAACTTAGATGAGGACTTCTGGATACCAGCTATGAAGTTAGTACTGTCCTGTCCCCATAAATATTACATTCTGTAATTTTGTATGTTCTCAAAAATTAGAAATTTGACAAAGCACTCTTTTTATTGAGATATATTTGACATGTAATACTGTGTAAGTTTAAATTGTATGTGTTGATTTGATGCTCATATATTGCAATATGATTACCACCTTAGCATTAGCTAACACCTCCATGAATTCAGAAGATTATTATTTTTTGTGGTGAAAACATTTAAGATCCAATATCCTAGCAACTTTCAAGTATATAATACATTATTGTTAATTATAATCACAATGCTGTGTATTAAATCCCCAGAACTTACCCATCTTCTAAATGTGCATTTGTATCCTTTGACCAACTTCTCCCCAGTTTCCCCACTCCACCCTATGGAAAACAGCATTTTTCTGTTTCTACAAGTGCAGCTTTTTTTTTTTTTTCCCCCCACACATATGTGGTATCATACAGTGTTTGTCTTTCTCAGGCGACTTATCTCACTTAGCATATTACCCTCAAGTTACTTCCATGTTGTTGAAAATGGCAGAATTTCCTTTCTTCTCATAGTTGAGTAATATTACATTCTACATACTACCACATCTTCTTTTTCTGTTCATCCTCTGACTGACACTTAGGTTGTTTCCATATTTTGGCCATTGTAAATAATGCTATATTAAACTTAGAAGTACAGCTATCTTTTCAATATCCCATTTTAAGTTCATTTAGTTATATACCTAAGAACAGGATAGCTGAGTCATATGGTGGCTCTCTTTCTGGTTTTTGGGGGAGCCTCCTGCTGGTTTCCATCGTGGCGGCACCAGTGTACATTTCCTCCAACAGCTATAAGGATTTTCTTTCCTCCACATCCTTGCCAAAACTTGTTGTCTCCTGTCATTTAGATGACAGCCATTGTAACAGGTGTGAGGAGATACTGCATTGTGGTTTTGATTTACATTTCTCTGATGATTAGTAACATTGAACATCTTTCATGTGCCTTTATTATTTGTACGTCTTCTTGGGAAAATTTTCTCTTTAGTTCCTCTGCCCACTTGTTAAATGGATTGTTTGTTTATTTTTGAGTTGTATGGATTCTTCATATATTTAGAATACTAACCCCATATCAGATACACAGTTTACAAATATTTACTCCTCTTCTGTAGGTTACCTTTTCATTTTCTTGATTATTTTGCTGTACAGAGGCTTTTTTGTTTGATGTAGTTCAACTTGTTGATTTTTGCTTTTGTTGCTTTTGCTTTAGGTGGTGTATCCAAAAAATTGTTGCCAAGACCAATGTCCAGTAGCTTTTACATGTTTTCTTCTAGGAGTTTTACTGTTTCAGGTCTTATGTCTAACTCTTTGATCCATTTTGAGTTAATTTTGTTAGTGGTATAAGATAGGTGTTCAATTGCATTTTTCTGCATGTGGTTATCCAGTTTTCCCCAACATATATACTGAAGAAGCTATTCTTTCCCCATTGAGCATTCTTGGCTCCCTTGTCAAATATTAGTTGACTATATATGCAGGCGTTTATCTTGGGCTCTCTGTTCTGTTTCATTGGTCTAGGCATTTATTTTTATGTGAGTACGATACTATTACTGTTTTGATTATTATAGTTTTGTAGTATAGTTTTAAATCAGGAAATGTGATGCTTCTAGCTTTGTTCTTCTTTCTAAGGATTGTCTTGGCTATTTGGGGTCACTTGTGGTTTCATACAATGTTTAGGATTTTTTTTTCTAATTCTGTGAAAAATGCCTTTGGAATTTTGATAAAGATTACATTAAATTTATATATGGTTTTGGGTAGTATGGACATTTTAACAACATTAATTCTTCTGAACAATGAACATTGGTTGTCTTTCTGTTTCTGTCTTTTTCAATTTTTTTCATCAAAGTGTTGTAGTTTTCATTGTACAGATATTTCTCTTTTTTGGTTAAATACATTTCTAAGTATTTTATTTTTTTGATGCTATAGTGAGTGGGATTGTTTTCTTTTTTTCCAGATATTTTATTGTTTGTATAGAGAAACATAACTGATTTTTGTATGTTGATTTTTATGCAGCAACTTTACTGAATTTGTTGATTAGTTTCAACAATATTTTGTTGAGTCTTTAGGATTTTCTATGTACAAGATCATGTCATCTGTAGATACAGTTTTACTTTCTCCTTTCTGATTTGGGTGCCTTTTATTTTTTATATTGTATTATTGCTCTAGCTTGGACTTCCAGTACTATATTGAATAAGAGTAATGAAAGTGGATACCCTTGTCCTCTTCCTGATCTTTGAGGAAAAGCTTTCATCTTTTCACCATTGAGTATAATGTTAGCTGTGGCTTTGTTGTATCTGACCTTTATTACGTTGAGGTATGTTCCTTTTATACCCAATTTCTTGAGGGTTTTTATTATAAAAGGATGTTGTGTTTTGTCAGGGTAATTCAATGGGAAAAATAAAAATATGTTTATAAATATTGCTAGAAAAAAATGTGCTTTGTGTTTTCATTTGAACATGGACACATTTTTCCTTCCATACACAAGAATTATTTTGAAATGGAAATAAAATCCAGAATTATAAAGTTTCTGGATATTGACATAGGATAATTGTAGTTTTATGTTAAGTGAAGTTTGTTTTTATGGATAGGACACAAAAAAGACAAAACATAAAAGAAGAAAATTTAAATTGGATTTTATCAAAATTAAAAATTCTGCTTAATCAAAAGATACCAGTTAAGAATGTGAATAGACAAATTAGTATCTGGGAAAATATTTGCAGCAATATATGAAAAAAAAGCTTTTATCTAGGATATATACAGAAACTTTATCTGTCAATAATAAATGACAGCACAATAATTAATAGGCAAAATTCTTAAACAGAATTGTGACAAACAATATTCAAATGGCCTAAAAGCACATGAAAAGATACTCAGTCTCACTAGTAATCAGGGAAATGTAAATTACAACCACAATAATCCATTTCACATCCACTAGAATGATTAAAAGTTTAAATAAAAAGTTCTGACAGGGGCTTCCCTGGTGGCGCAGTGGTTGAGAGTCCACCTGCCGATGCAGGGAACGCGGGTTCGTGCCCAGGTCCGGGAAGATCCCACATGCCGCGGAGCGGCTGGGCCTGTGAGCCATGGCCACTGAGCCTGCACGTCCGAAGCCTATGCTCCTCAAAGGGAGAGGCCAAAACAGTGAGAGGCCCGCGTACCGCAAAAAAAAAAAAAAAAAAATTTCTGACAAATATTTATAGGGATATGGCATAGCTAGAACTTTGACACATTGCTGATGGGGGCTAAAAATAATTTAATCATTTTGAAGAACTATGCAGAAGTTAATTATAAAGTTAAAAGTGAATCTACTTTGTGATACAGTGATTTTTCTCTCAAGTACTGACTCAACAAAAATACAAGCTGATGTTCACCAAAGACTGGCCTGAGAATGTTCATAGCAAGTTTAATTGTAACAGACTCAAACTGGAAAAAAAAGAAAAGAAAAGAAAATGTCCCTCTGCTTGTTAATGATAAGCAAATGATTTCATAACCATACAATTGAATATTTAAGCAATTTAAGAAAATCTCCCAAGTCACCTTATCACATGATGAATATGAAAATATATTAAGTGAAATTAGCTTTTTCAGGATAATAGAATATATATAATATGGTATATGATATCATTCATATTAAATACAATTACAAGCAAAACTAATCAGTGGTAATGAATATCAGATAGTCAGTTGTAGGAGAAGGAAGTTTACAGAAATATTCTCTTTACTTTTTTTGGTAGTGGTTACAGAATTTTATACAATGGACTAAACTCATTGAATGTAAAACATTTAAGATCTGTGTAATTTAGTTTATGTTAGTTGTATCTCAATTTAAAAATACAGCAGGACTTCCCTGGTGGCGCAGTGGTTAACAATCTGCCTGCCAATGCAGAGGACATGGGTTCAAGCCCTGGTCCGGGAAGATCCCACGTGCCGCAGAGCAGCTAAGCCCATGCACCACAAGTACTGAGCCTATGCTCTAGAGCCCACAGGCCACAACTACTGAAGCCCACACGCCTAGGGCCTGTGCTCCACAACAAGATAAGCCACCGCAATGAGAAGCTCACGCACCACAATGAAGAGTAGCCCCCGCTCTCCGCAACTAGACAAAGCCTGCGCTCAGTAACCAAGACCCAACACAGTGAAAAATAAATAAATAAATAAATTTTAAATAAATAAAATAAAAATACAGCATGATATGTTCTGTGAAGGCAGGGATGGGGAGCTGAAGCAAACATAGAAGAGGCACTCAGCACAGGCGTGCTGGTAATGGAGCTGTCCCAGTTCATAGGGATGACATGGCCTTTTTGTGAAAGAGCCTAGACCAGGAGCCAAGCTGGGTGTCACACCATAGGGAAACTAAGCTAAAAGTGGGAAAGTCAAACTGTTGATCTAGGTGTTCTTTTCCTTTCCTTTTAAAAAATTCCTTGCCTTGACCTTTTAAATTGTTCCAGTTTATTCTCATTTGTGCCAAAGGGAAATAGAGACACTTCTTTCTTTCTTTTTTTTCTTTCCGTTACGCAGGCCTCTCACTGTTGTGGCCTCTCCCGTTGCGGAGCACAGGCTCCGGACACGCAGGCTCAGCAGCCATGGCTCACGGGCCCAGCCGCTCCGCGGCATGTGGGATCCTCCCGGACCGGGGCACGAACCCGTGTCCCCTGCATCAGCAGGCGGACTCTCAACCACTGCGCCACCAGGGAAGCCCTGAGACACTTCTTTATCCTTGCATGAACCTGATGACAGTGTCCACAGGAGGCCTGAACAAGGATTGGAAGATGTGACATGTGAAGAAGGTGCTCAGTGGATGTGTTCTCAGAGTGTGGTCCCAAGAAGTAAAGGGTCAGCATCAGCTGGGAGCTTGTTAGAAATACAAAGTCTCAAGTCACAACTCAGGTCTGCAGAGGCAGAAATGGCATGTGTGGTCATTTGTGTTTTAAACATAGCTCTCAAAGGGACTCTGATGTACACTGAGATTTGAGAGATGGTGCTCAAGGAAAAGACTATTCTCAGGGGGAAATCATCAAGGTTACAGTACCTCCTTCCAGTGGGTTCATGTTCCATTCTTTTTTTTTTTTTTTGCCGTACGCGGGCCTCTCACTGCTGTGGCCTCTCCAGTTGTGGAGCACAGGCTCTGGACGGGCAGGCTCAGCGGCCATGGCTCACGGGCCCAGCCGCTCCGCGGCATGTGGGATCTTCCCGGCCTGGGGCACTAACCCCCGACCCCTGCATCTGCAGGTGGATTCTCAACCACTGCACCACCAGGGAAGCCCTCATTTTCCATTCTTGAAGGTTTAGTTTTCTATTATGTGTTGTAGGTACAAGGTGGCACTTAAGGATTTATATTATGATAAATCCCCATGGAATGCTGATGCTGCTGGATGGGACACCACACATTGAAAACAGAGTATTATATGATTAGAGACAAAAAGTGTCTTTATATGAGGTCAGGGAAGCTTCCTGGAGGAGCAGAGATCTGCGGGAGTCTTCAAAGAAGTAAATTTAAGGAGGATTTTTTTTTTTTAAGAAATAGTAGGTAGTAAGAGGATTACAAGCCAGTTAAAACCTACATGATTAGAGTTAAGAAGGTGTGAACTATTAGGATGGTAAGAAATCAATGAGAATAAAAAGAGATACACTATTCTGATAACAAGGTGCTACTGGGCAGTAGGAGAAAATAAAGGCTGTGGAGGAAAATGGGGAGGCCAGTTTATCTGCTGAGCACACACGAATGGCCTGTCTTCTAACCCCTCGTTTCACAAAATGACTCGTAAGTCCTTTGGAATTGATTTCCTGGTTTGCTGTCATGTAAATAGATCTTAATCCACATCCCCCTAATCTCTAAAGCCATCATGCTAGTCTCTTCATGTCTTATGTATATATCTTGTTCTCTCTTCCTCATCTAATTTCCTTTTACCCATGAAGGAATTTGTTTAGTGTAATACACATTTTGAAACCGTTTTACCTATCTCAGCAAATTGTATCCTCACAACCGCCACTGACATATTGCTGCACTTTCCAAATGGGGAAAGTGCAGCTCATAGGGCTCAAGTGTCCCACCCAAGGTCCTACAGGTTATTAGAAACAGAATTGACCCCTAGGAAATGCTCCTTATGTTCTTGAAGTATTAATATCTTTGACTTGTCCTGGCTTCAGGACTGTTTTCTGGGAAGTCAGTGTAAGAAAGAAGAGATCATTCTTAGAATCCTTCCAAAACATAACTCTTACTGTCTGTCACTGCCTTTTAATTTTCCCCTGCTACCTCCTATTGCTTTCCTTAGTAACTGTATTATTTAGCTCTATGAAATATTTAAGAGTGCAGGATGAGAGATGTCATGCAAAATAAAGTTTTACTATCCATAGGATGCAAGAACACATGTATATTATGTGAAGAGACAGATGCACAATCCAGAGAAAGATTATGCCCCCAAGCTATCTTTTATCATCTCCCTGGCTTGGGTCTTGCCATGGCTATTTATGCCTTTCTGACCTCCAAGAGGAATAATTTCACTTCTGCATTCCTGCTGAAAGGCGAACCTCAGGGCTGTTCAGAGTGCTATGTCACTGTGACCAATGTCACGGAATCAATATTCTAAAAGGATTAAAGATCAGGAATCACTTAGACATTTCCAGTTCATGGCTTTTCTAGAGTGGTTAACCTCTAACCCATATCCTAGGTGACAAAACAGCTAAGTAGCAGAGTTAAAACTGGACCCTATGTTTGCTAATCTCTAGTTGAAGTTTGTTTGCATTTACCTCTGGCTACAGGAATCCATTTTGTTCTTGATTACTGTAAGTATAATGAGGCATTCTGCGTGGTCATTTTTGGCCAGTGGTCTTAAGGTGACTCTGGGCAAGGAGAATGGATGATGCTGACATTGTGTATATAACTTTGTAGCAACGATATCTGGGTCTCAAACATTCTTTTGTTTTGACGATCTTTCCACCTGTCGGTCTTCATGTATATAACCATTGAGTCCTGACAAATGGTGTTGCATGATAAATATTTGCTTACCCATTCATTCTTTTTTTTTTTTGATGAATATTTAGTGAGATCCACTTTTTGCTATGTATTGTTTTAGTCACTGAGGATAAAACATTAAATGAAAGAAACAAGGTTTTCACTCTCTAAATCCTAGTGGGGGAGACAGATATTAAGGAAATTAATGTATAAATGAATGAGGGTTGCTACGTGCCATGGGAGCATATACAGGAAGTTTGGTAACATGTCATGTACTGAATATCTAAATAAGTGAACTATTATCTAAATAAGCCTGCATGAGGTAAAACAGATTACCCTTTAGCTCCTATTGGGTAATAAAAATAATAATAATAAATGGAGGTTAAGTCAATATGGAGTTGAAATTAGATGGTAGTAATGTCACTGTAGGGGGCAGAATAATGGCCCCCAAAGGTGACCAGGACCTAGGAACTCGTGAATATGTTTTCTTCCACGGCAAAAGGGACTCTGCAGATGTGATTAAGGTTAAGGACCTTCAGATAGGGAGATTATTCTGGGTTATCTGGATAGGCTCAATCTAATTGTATGAATCTTTAAAAGTGGAGAACCTTTCCTGGCTGTGGTCAGAAAAAGAGATATGACAACAGAAGCAGGGTCATACGGATGGCAGCACGAGAAGGACTCAAACTGTTGTTGCTGGTTTTGAAGATGGAGAGAAGGGACTATAAGCCAAGGAATGCAGGCAGCCTCTAGAAGCTAGACTAGGTGAGGAAACAGATTGTCCCCAGAGTCTTGAGAGAGAGTGCAGTTCTGTCGTTCAGACACTTCAATTTTAATCCAGTGAGGCTAGCAGTGGACTTCTAACATGCAGAGCTGCAACATAGTAAATTTGTGTTGTTTCAAACCAATGAATTAGTGGTAATTTGCTTCAGCCACAACAGGAAATTAATACAATCACTACAGAGGTGACTGTGAGGTCAGTAGAATCAGAGCATCATTATCTTCACTGACTCCCATCTGTCTTGTTTTTTCTTTCCTGGTAGCAATATATTCTTTCTTTTCCAAAAGGCTTTAGCTTTGTAGACCCACAGTCCTTTTGGAAAATCTTTGGAGCACATATATCATATAGATGTGTTTAAATTTTATATTCCTCTTCCCACTGGAAACAAAAGTTCTTTGTGAATACAGGCTTGCTGCTATGAGGTTTGGAGGAGCCCCTGGCAACACTTTTATCTGGGGACTGAGTGTTTAAAAAGTATTTCTTTTTATCCAGTTTGACTCTTGAAAGTAATTGTTTCTATTAAAAAAAAAAAAAAGAAAACAAAAAACCTATTTTTTCTTAGTAGTATTACATTATAAAAAAAGCAACTATTTTTTTTCTCTTATTTAATATACTTGGGAAGTTAAGTTTCCAAAACATTTTTCATATCTGCTGTGCATGGCACAAGATGTGAAATTCTTTTATTCTGTTATTTATTTGTGCTTGTTTGTGTGTTTAATGTTTATAATCAGCCATGTTTTTGGAGTATATTAACCCACTACTAAAACTTTAAGGAATTAATACAATGATTGGACTTGAAAAGTCACATCTTAGGGTAGCAGAATCATATACTTCCAAAAAGTATTAAGTACTAAAAAAATACTTTGCTTCACTTAAACCGTCTCTTTGCTGTATATTTTACACAGCAAACCTGACCTTGGTTTTGCTAAATATAATAAATGAAAACTTTGTGAGAGATTTTAGAAATGCTTTACATGTGATACTTATTGCTAGAACTAAAGTACTCTTATTGAGTCTCAGAAGGCACACACTCAGTTCATAATCACCTGTGAACTATATTGCATCTATATTGCAGAGCTGTCATATTTTCTGAAGTTTGAATTGGGCAATGGTCTGATATAAGGATACCATTTGAACCTAAGACTACCCCCCCCCCCCCACACACACTCTTGAATATAATCCTGTGGCCCCTGTTACCCGGTTATACACCTTGATGGACAAGTCATCGTTTATATCTTTGAGGAAATTGACAGAACTATCTATCATTTCTCTCTTGTCTCTCCACACATCTATCCACTATTGTACTTTGATGCCCAAACCTGTGTGTACCCCTCTCCTATTTGTTTTGAGAATTGCTGAGATAACCTCCTTCCCAGGGCCCAGACCCTTATAGGTAATATGTACCTTGTAAGAAGATTCACATTCTTTGGGGCAGAATCTTCCCTAAAGTAGTTAGAGACCAAAGGCTTTAGTCTTCCTGTTGGCTAATGGAAATTATTTGTAGCAATGAAATTGAGGCAGTGCTAGTTCGGACAGGACTCTGTGACTCAGCTTAAGAGCCTGCGCAGGCCTTCCCTGAGCACCTGGCATCTTCAGTGAGGTTAGGCTGTCTGGTCCTTCCTTCAGGGTCACTCCCCATATAAGGCCCCAAGTCTGATTTTCTGATCAAGCCTTAGGCCAATAGATGTGCAATAAGTCAGTGTTGTATTATCCTCCTGGGACCCACTGATGGACATGTTGGTTCACCTTTGTCTCAGCCTTCTGAAGAACCTCTTTCTCCACCTTCAGCATTTCTAAAACCTGCCAGGAATGGGTGAGAATCTCAAAATCTAAGTGCTGTTTCTAGCCTACCCATCTTCTCCTTCTTCCTCTGGTGAGGAACAGAAGGCAGCATCAGAATAGATGTACATTTAAAAAAATAATAATTTATTAATTTATTTTTGGCTGAGTTGGGTCTTTGTTGCTGTGCGTGGGCTTTCTCTAGTTGCAGTGAGCGGGGGCTACTCTTTGTTGCGGTGCACGGGCTTCTCATTGCGGTGGCTTCTCTTGTTGCAGAGCATGGACTCTAGGCGCATGGGCTTCAGTAGTTGTGGCACGTGGGCTCAGTAGTTGTGGCTCTCAGGCTCTAGAGTGCAGGATCAGTAGTTGTGTCGCACGGGCTTATTTGCTCCATGGCATGTGGGATCTTCCCGGACCAGGGCTCGAACCTGTGTCCCCTGCATTGGCAGCCAGATTCTTATCCACTGCACCACTAGGGAAGCACTAGATGTACATTTTTAAATTCTCTATGAGAAAAACACAACTGCTCCAGCTCCACTTCTGTAGATCATGTAGATAGACTCGGTAAGTATATATATTTCTTGACAAGACTCAATAGATGATCTTGAAAAGAGGAAATATTCTTTACAGTTTTTTTCAATGTTCATACATTTTGCACTTAGTGACCCCTTGCCTGATAGAGGCACAATTCTCTTGTGTCCTTGGTAGATTCATAGACATCCATCAAGACCCATTCCAGATGTTGCCATGTTGGTTTAACTATCACTGGTAAAACAGTGTCTCTCCCTCTGTGCTCATACAGCTCTGTGTGCATATATAGCACCTAATTACAGATGCTGTGTTATTATTGGCTTATCTGGCTTTTTCATCGTCAGAGCCTCAGGAAGGGAATGTCCTCTTCTTTGTGTATCTGGCATACAGTTTTAAGCATGCAGCAAGTGCTAATGAAAGTATGTTAAACATAAATGGATATAGCTGCATCCCACTGTTAAACCTCTGACTTCAGTCTCTCCTTCAGTGTGCCAAGGACGAGTCATTTGTCTCAGTCTGAAGGTATTCTGCAGATGCTTCACAAAGGGTCAAAACCTGTGCTGGGATCAGGAATGTGTGTCCTGATGGAAAAGTCACATTGAAGAAGCCTGAGCTTGGTAAAAAAAAAAAATCTCTATTTGTTAAATTGACCCACAGTTGCAGCTCATTTCTCTTATTGAACATATATGTGTATAGCTATACAAATATGTATATTTAGATTATAATACCAATATAGTCACATTTTAGCAAAGTTAGACATGTTAAAAAACAACCAAATTCCAACTCCCTAAAATTTTTGCTGTTACTGATTTGAATGTATTTATGTCGTATAGATATAGACATACATATACATATCAGTGCTTCTGTTTTCAAGTAGTTGACCTTTTTATTTCATTACAAAAATAATGGATGCTCATTGCAAAATATTTATAAAATGATGAAAATTATATAAAACAAAACACAAATCCCATATACTTAAATCTCTAAAAAAGATTATTACCATTTAGTTTTAATTTTCCTCTAGTTTTTTTTTATAAATTTATTTATTTTATTTCTTTATTTTTGGCTGCATTGGGTCTTTGTTGCTGTGCGCAGGCTCTCCCTAGCTACAGAGAGAGGGAGCTACTCTTCGTTGCAGCATGCATGCTTCTCATTGCAGTGGCTTCTCTTGTTGCAGAGCATGGGCTCTAGGCACACAGGCTTCAGTAGTTGCAGCACGTGGGCTCAGTAGTTGTGGCTCGTCGTCTCTAGAGTGCAGGCTCTGTAGTTGTGGTGCATGGGCTTTGTTGCTCCGCGGCGTGTGGGTTCTTCCCGGACCAGGGATCAAACCTGTGTCCCCTGCATTGGCAGGCAGATCCTTAACCACTGTGCCACTAGGGAAGTCCCTTTCCTCTAGACTTTGATCCAGGAAAAATTTTTATACACACACACATTCACTAGAATTTTCTTTGGTCTATGAGTTCAATTCATAAAATAAAACTTAATTGTAATATTGTGACATCTTTGTTGGTTTTGGGGAGAGGAGAATGATCTTATATCAGTCATTTAAAAAGTATTAGAAGATACTAGATTCCATGTAAATTCTCTATAGATGTAGTTGCTGGAAACCCAGGTAGGTCAAGTGATTGAAGAACACAATGGGATTGTTGATGATTTGGGATCACTGGGCCAGGGACTAATTGGCAAAATGCTGAAATAGTGATGAAATAGAGTGAACTGTGCAATTCCTCAGGTCACTGTGATTTACCTCCACCAACAGACTGGGGAGATTGGCCACATTAAAGATATTAATCGGGTTAGCGACCTTGAAAAACCATCCTTCATTACCCTCTGCTTTGATGCATAGAATACAAGTATGTCTGTGGCAGAACCAATGAAATGCATCTTCAGAAATCTGAGTAAAGATCAGAAAACCCCATGGGTTTAAATTAAATTGAATGGCTTGAGAATGCTAATGAAGGTTAAACTTTCAGAAGCCTAATATAAACCATAGGAAAACCTGAATCTTAAATTTGGATAAGCTGTTGAAGGCTGGATAGATTTTACAATATTCTTTTTCCTGCTTTTTCTGTCTCCTGTCCGTAAATCTTACAGTTTATCACAAAGTTAAAAAATCTTTAACTGGTTTCATTGGCCACGTAACTATTTTCTTTTCTCCATCCACTCCCCATCCTTTGTAACTTTATAATACTTTCTAGAGCCAACCACATTTTCTATCCCTGGGCCTAGAGTATTTTCTAACCACTGATGAAATCCTAGTTATTATTTTTAACTTTACTACTACATTTTGATCCAGAAGGGTAACAAAGAGCTTTGATAGATGTTGGTGGACACTGAGAAATACGGAGTGTTTCTTTACGTTAGGAGGAAAAGTCTCTGAAAAATCCGCATTTGCTTAAGTACGACTAATTCCATACTATAGAATGTGAGATGTTCTTATTCTAACTTAAGTAGAAGTTTTATTTTCTTTTCGTATGTAGAATCAAAAGGATGAATTATCCCTATCCCAAGTAAAAACTGCAGATATTTGAGGACATATTTTTCTCAGAAATGTTTCTTACTAGGGTAAACATCTCTAATTCATTTAACTTTTCTTATTCTGACATATCGTGAGCACTTTCATTACTGTGTTACTCTTCCTTGAACATTTTGAATTGGACTATATTTACTTTATGGTGTAGTTCCAGAACAGAATTCAGAATTTCAGGAGTGTGGACAAACAGGCCATTTGAGAGAGGCTCTTCTCTCATGTCTAGAAATATGTCCTTTAATATAAACTAAAATCGCAATAGCTACAGGTGGACATATTATAGCTATAGAGGTTGAACAAATTATTTTCTAGTACACCTAAATATTTTTTATAAAATTTTGGTTTCTCTGGATTCTGTCTCTCCTAGACTCTCATTCTAGAAATATGTATTATAATATGAACTAAAAATCACGTTGGTTTTTCGGCGGGCATAGGATACCATTTTGGTATGTTTTATATTTTGTTGACATCTATTATTGAAATATATTACATACACACATCTTAAACTGGAATTTCTATGGAGCCCATCTCTCCCATTTTTGCTAATAAAGCTGAATTTTGAATGCAGGTGTGATACTTCCTTTTTATCTCTGATAAATATTATTTTATTAGATGTGTGTGGTAAGACTACTTACATGAGTCTAGATACTTTAGTATCTATTTAGATTGATGTTTGTTGTCCAATATATTTGATGTTCCATATATGTTAATGCCATTTTCTTCATTTGTTCCATGAATGATAGAACTGAAGTCAGAGAGTTGCCATATATCAATTGACTATAAACCTGTTAGCTATTAACCCTTCTGGTAATTAATCTACCCAATTCTGGATCTTGAAAAGTATAAATTATCATAAAAGATTTTGGAAAATTCCTTAAAACTGAAAAATATTACATGTAACATCTTATTTCAGGTTAATCAGGTTAAGTGATCTTGTCAAGGATTAATTGTAGTTCATTTGTTCTTCATTTGATCTTTTTCATTGGCCTTTGATGACTGTTCCAACTTCCAGGTGCCCATATGTTCTCTTTGATATATATATTTTTTTATATCAGTTCTTTGCTAGATTTTTTTTTTTTTTTTTTTGCGGTACGTGGTCCTCTCACTGTTGTGGCCTCTCCCGTTGCGGAGCACAGGCTCCGGACGTGCAGGCTCAGCGGCCATGGCTCAGGGCCCAGCCGCTCCGCGGCACGTGGGATCCGCACCGGGGCACAAACCCACATCCCCTGCATCAGCAGGCAGATGCTCAACCACTGCGCCACCAGGGAAGCCCCCTTTCCTAGGTTTTATACCTTCTAACCTCTTGCTGTTTGAATTCTTTCTCTTGTTTTAGTTTTTTCCTCAGATCTAATATGCAGGTTTGTATTTGCAAATTATTTTATAAATCATCATCATCACCATCATCATAACATCTGCAGATCTATATACTCCTCCGGTACCATTTTTTTTTGTTTTTGTTTTTAAGGTAGGCAATTTTGGAGCAGTTTTAGGTTTACAGAAACATTGAATGGAAAATACAGAGTTCCCACATATTCCATCTCCCCATTTCCCCTACACAACATCTTGTATTAGTGTAGTATATTTGTTACAACTGATGATATGATATCGTATAATATCTGATCTGATATTGTATAATGATAATAATAATGTATCTGACAATTGTATAATATATATGTACCTGATATTGAATGATATCTGATCTGATATTGTATTATAATAACAATGATATATTGATAATACATTATTATTAGCTAAAGTCCATAGTTTACCCTTTGTGTTGTACATTCTATGAGATTTGACAAATGTATGACATGTTTCTACCACTGCAGTGTGATATAAACTACTTTTACTACCTTGAAAATCACCTGCGCTCCACCTGTTGATCCCGCCTTTCCTCCTCTGGACCCCTGGGAAGCTCTGATCTTTTTACTGTCTCCATAGTTTTGCCTTTTCTAGAATTTCATATGGTTGTAATCATAGTATAGAGCTCTTTCAGAGTGGCTTAGTTCACTTAGAAATATGCGTTTAAGGTTCCTCCATGTCTTTTGTGTCTTGATAGCTCCTTCTAGCATCTCTTCATCTTCTCAGTTATGAAACTCAATGAATTGGTATTCAATAAACTCAATAGCAAGTTTTCTCAAGCATCTGATAATTATATCAGAAGCCCTGTGAGTTCTCTCTCAAAATATCTCTTGAAATAAGTTTACCTTCCTCAATATTCATTCTCTATTTTTTCCATATTTTCTCTTTAGAAAGCAACAAGCCTGCACATATCCTAGGTTTTTTAAGCCATTCATTTCTATTTGATAATCATATTGGATTAATCTACCTCTCTCTTAGAAAAGCTGTTTAGGAGTTATCAGATGTTGGAGAATCGAGTTTTCCTAATAAGCTTTAACTCATTTCCTCTACAAGGGAGGTAGTGCTGTGCTGGGAATAAACAAGGCCAAATGTTCAATCCTGTTGGCAAAACAATTGTTCTTCTCCCCAGTGCCTGTGGACAGCAGCAGCCAGCCATCAGAGTCTGTGGTTTGTTTAATCAACATGGTAACCAAAAAAGCCTGTCTTCCTGGCTACCAGAAATGAGAAGTGCACAGAACATGTTTAATTAGAGAACAGGATGTCATTTATGCCATTGGCATTGGTAACTCTCAAAAAGAGACACATCACCTTCTTACAGCATCAGATTATAGAAAAACAAGTTACATGAATGGTCTTCTCATGAAATAACATTTAAAAACAACCTTAAAGCTATTCTTTACCATTAATACAAAAAGAAATAAGTAACAGGCTTCCCTGGTGGTGCAGTGGTTGAGAATCTGCCTGCCAATGCAGGGGACAGGGGTTCAAGCCCTGGTCTGGGAAGATCCCACATGCCCCAGAGCAACTGGGCCCGTGAGCCACAACTACTGAGCCTGCACATCTGGAGCCTGTGCTCCACAACGAGAGAGGCCACGACAGGGAGAGGCCCGCGCACCGCAATGAAGAGTGGCCCCCGCTCGCCTCAACTAGAGAAAGCCCTCGCATAGAAACGAAGACCCAACACAGCCAAAGATAAAAATAAATAAATAATTAAAAAAAAAAAAGAAATAAGTAACTACATAAATAAAACCACAAAACAGACAAGGAAGCCAGTCAACAAGTAGCAGTGTTCCTTTGTTTGTGTCTAAATTGGATCAGGTAGCAATGACTGAACACAAAGTCTGAAAGGTACCTAGGTGTGTGATATGGGTTGTCTAGTTTAATCCTTAAATAGCATAGGCAACATTGTTAGCATCCCATGACTTGTGAGGAAGCTGAAGCTCAGAGTTTATCAATTTCTACTTTCTCCTCCTTAAAAAATCTCTACTTTGATCAGATGTTCTTCCTGACTGGCCTGTAAGTATGCATTGTGTAGTTCAACTGTTATTTTATCTACACTTACTGAGGAGAATTAACCATCCTCTAGTAAAAGTTGGGACAAGTTTGCTCTGAGTTAGCTCACATTTTTCATTACCTTTATTTACTAGACACCTAATGCTATACAGTTTATTTCACATAATCTCATTATTCATGCTAAAAGGTAGATATGATTAATCTAAATTTTGTGGATCACATATTTGAGATTCCAAAATTAAATAACCTGACTAGTACTATAGAGGGAGTAAGTGGCCTGAAGAAAGATATAAAACCAAATTCATCTTCTTCTTAGCCTTTTCACTACCCAGCCCACACCAATGAACTCATATTGCTGAATATCTCATGTATAAATACCATCAAATAATTTCCATTTATGCTAGACTGAATAATTTTACTTAGAAGGACATTTTGTAGTTAAATTCTTTTTTATTGAAGTATAGTTGATTTATAAATTTATGTTAGTTTCAGGTGTACAGCAAAGTAATTCAGTTTACATATATATGTATATATATGCATATATATATATTCTTTTTTAGATTTTTTTCCCTTATAGATTATTATAAGATATTGAATATAGTTTTCTGTGCTCTACAATAGGGCTTTGTTGTTTATCTATTTCGTGTATAGTAGTGTGTATATGTTAATCCCAACCTCCTAATTTATCCCTCCCTTCTCTTCCCCTTTGGTAACCATAAGTCTGTTCTCTATGTCTGTGAGTCTATTTCTGTTCTGTAAGTAAGTTAATTTCTATCATCTTTTTAGATTTTACATATAAGTGATATTATATGATATTTGTCTTTGTCTGGCTTAGTTCATTTAGTATGATAATGTCTAGATCCATCCATGTTGCTGTAAATGGCATTATTTCATTCTTTTTTATGGCTGAATAGTATTCCATTGTAGATATACCACATCTTTATCCATTCATCTGTTGATGGACACTTAGGTTGCTTCCATGTCTTGGCTATTGTAAATAGTGCTGCTGTGAACATTGAAGTTCATGTATCTCTTCAATTTAGAGCTTTCTCCAGATGTATGCCCAGGAGTGGGATTGCTGGATCACATGGTAGCTCTATTTTTAGTTTTTTAAGGAACCTCCATACTGTTCTCCATAGTGGCTGAACAATGTAATTGAATTCTTTATTAGGTATTGGGGCAATTTTTGTGGAGCACCTTGAATTCTGTGCTAGGCACAGAGGACAGACATATGACAGACAATGCTTGTGTCCCCAAGGAAGCTCACCATCCAGCAGGAAATAGAGACATGGGAACAAACTACGTCAATGAAGTGGGATAAGATTTATAATGGATATTTATTTGAAAAGTCTGCAGTTTTATTAGGAAAGACTGTGATCATATCAGTTGGGTAAGTTGGGAGTAGCATGCTTTCCAACGATTTTAGGGACAATAACTTTCTGCTCCCATGCATACTGTCATCACTTGCCATGCTGGATGACTCGGAATATCTTAAATAATTTACCCCAAAGATTCATGACTTTTGGAGGAGGGCATCAAAACTACATGACCACCAGGTGGCCCGAAAGCTGGACTCAGGCAGGTGGAGGCTCCCCACCTCCTCCCCTGTCCTTGGAATATGCATTCTGCTTGCCTTCCTGCTTCTAGAAATTGCTCCAAGACTGAAGTCTTGAGGTAGAACAGTGGTGTTGAGATTATCTGGACTTTGGTACATGGCTCAACCCCAAAAAGGCCTCCTGTGTATGTGACCAAACCCAGTTAAGGCCTCTATACCTTGAAGATATTGTAGTTTCTGCTCCAGATCACAGCAATAAAACAAATACTGCAATGAAGTGAGTCACACAAATTTTTTGGTTTCCTAGTGCATATGAAAGTTATGTTTACATTATGCTGTAGTTTATTGTGTGCAATAGCATAATAATGTCTAAAAAACAATGTACATGCCTTAATTAAACATTACTTTATTGGTAAAAAATGCTAACCATCACCTGAGACTTCAGCAAGTCATAATGTTTTTTGTTGGGCCAGGGTCTTGCCTCAGTGTTGATGGCTGCTGACTGATCAGGGTGATGGTTGCTGAAGGTTGAGGAGGCTGTGACAATTTCTTAAAATAAGACAACAGTGAAGTTTGCCACATCCATTGACTCTTCCTTTCATGAATTATTTCTCTGTAGCAAGCAATTTTGTTGATAGCATTTTACCCACAGTAGAACTTCTTTCAAAATTGGAGTCAGGGACTTCCCTGGTGGTGCAGTGGTTAAGAATCTGCCTGCCACTGCAGGGGATATGGGTTTGAGCCCTGGTCCAGGAAGATCTTAAATGCCACAGAGCCACTAAGCCCGTGTGCCACAACTACTGAGCCTGTGAGCCACAATTACTAAGCCCACGAGCCACAACTACTGAGTTCATGAGCCACAACTACTGAAGCCTGTGCACCTAGAACCCATGCTCTGCCACAAGAGAAGCCACCGCAATGAGAAGTCCATGCACCACAACAAAGAGTAGCCCCTGCTCTCCACAACTAGAGATAGCTCGTGCTCAGCAACAAAGACCCAACACAGCCAAAAATTAATTAATTAATTTAAAAAGCAGAAAAGAATTGGAGTCAATATTTTCAAATCCTGCTGCTTCTTTATCAACTAAGTTTATGTAATATTCTAAATCCTTTGTTGTTATTTCAACAATCTTTGCAGCATCTTCACCAGGAGTAGACGCCATCTCAAGAAACCACTTTCTTTGCTCATCCATAAGAAGCAACTGCTCATCCATTAAAATTTTATCATGAAATTACAGCAATTCAGTCTCATCTTCAGCCTCCGCTTCTAATTCTACTTCACTTTCTTTTTCCACTACATATGCAGTTACTTTCTCTACTGAAGTCTGATTTATTTATTTATTTATTTATTTATTTATTTATTTATTTATTTATTTATTTATTTTTGGCTGCATTGGGTCTTCATTGCTTTGCACGGGCTTTCTCTAGTTGCGGCAAGTGGGGGGCTACACTTTGTTGTGGTGCACTGGCTTCTCTTGCGGTGGCTTCCCTTGTTGTGGAGCACGGGCTCTAGGCACACACACTTCAGTAGTTGTGGCTCGCGGGCTCTAGAGTGCAGGCTCAGTAGTTGTGGTGCATGGGCTTAGTTGCTCCGTGGCATGTGGGATTTTCCTGGACCAGGACTCGAACCTGTGTCCCCTGCATTGGCAGGCAGATTCTTAACCACTGCACCACCAGGGAAGTCCTCCACTGAAGTCTTAAAGTCCTCAAAGTCATCCATAAGAGTGACTCCAGAAAGTACATAGACTAATGTAACAGAAACCTAGAAGTAAAATGTTAATTTTAATATATTCTTATGGGTTTTACCACCTCTAAGTAAAAATATTATTATTTCCATATCTTCTTCAAATGTTAAAATTACTATGGACTCCTACTATAAAACTTCACTCCCAGAGCCAACAGCTTGGATTAATTTAGTTTGTATTTTAATATTCATTTTATATATTCAAGAAACAATATTTAAAGTTGATTTTATGCATTTGTGTGGTCAACACCTTATTTGCTCATCTATCAATTTAATATTTATACATTACATTCAACTAGAACATTGTTCATGTTTTATCTTTAATATATAAATACACTACATTTAATTTATATCTCTTGTTGGACATTGAGGTGCATATTAGTGAAGATAATCTCAGTTTTGCTGCAATAGTGTGAGTCTTGAAATGGAATTTCTTAACATAACAAACCTTTATTTCTGGCTGATCTAAACTGTAATGTGGGTCAGGGAATAAGCCTTCTTCCACATCCTTTAACTCCTCAATCTGGAAGACGTGTTCTCCAAATCCACTATGGTAGGGCAAGAAAGGGATAGAGGAAGCACACTCGTTTTATCACTTCTGCTTATATTTGATGGTCAGAATTAGTCACGTGAACCTAATCTAATTGTAAGGGATTCTGGAAAATGTAGCTATGCATATGGAATATTTAGGCTCAACTATAACATACCTAAATTGTCATTTTATGGTGTGATGAACACTCTTGCTCATGTACATTTGAGCGAACATGTGAGAATTTCTCTGGGATAGGAGTAGGATTTGCTTGTAGGATTTACTTATTTTCTGTTTTGCTGGAGCAGACGTATTGTTCCCCTATATGGTTGTGACGAATTATGTTCTTTCATTAGGTCCAAAACAGCTAAACTTGCATTTTGACATCCGTCTCTCTGTGTTCACGCTTCCCAGTTATATTCAAATCAGCAACAGGAGAGGACATTGTTTTGTTTTCAGTATGGGTCCTTAAAACTCCTTTAGTCCCCACAAATTTGTGAAATTTGGGAGAGGGGACTCTTTATTCTTTTATTGATCTATTTCTATATCAATACAGTGTTTAAATTACTATATCTTTATAATTCTTCATCCCTTTCTGTGTTCTTAGTTTTCAAATTGCTTTGCTGTTCTTGAATATTCAAAATTTTGCTGGGATTTTTAATCAGAGGTGTGTTACATGGATTTTACAGATTTTTAAAAGATAATGTCCATCTATTAATTAGTAAACTATGGAAATAGCAAGGTCTATTTCCTTCAATTCAATAATTTTTCCTCTGTACGATGTTTGAAGTAATTTCTTAAGTCATTTAATCTCAGTCTTTCTTATTCCAAATTATGTATAAAGCTAAAATTTATTTCAAAAGGCAGTTTAGGTGTGAGAGACTATATGTATGTGTTGATTTCATAGTTGTTAAATTCTAAACTTACTTATTTTTTATTGCAAGTTCCTCATTAATCTATGAGATATTTAGAATGGCATTATTTATTTTCCAAATATTGGAAGTTTTGGGTCTCTGTTTTACTATTTATAATTCATTGCATTGTAGCCAACATATGTGTTCCCTTTGATTCACGCTTTTTGAATTGAGTTTTGCATTCAATAGTCATGTTTTATAAAAGCAATTTGTATTTTTTGAAACATTCTCTATCACAGTTTCTTAGAAATTTGATTATGACACGCACCTTGTGTGGATTTAAAAATGTTTGTGTGGGGACTTCCCTGGTGGTCCAGTGGAAAAGACTCCGTGCACCCAATGCAGGGAGTCTGGGTTCAATCCCTGATCAGGGATTGAACTAGATCCTGCATGCCGCAACTAAGAAGTCCGCATGCTGCAACTAAACAAGATCCCGCATGCAGCAATGAAGATCCTGCGTGCCGCAATTAAGACCTGGTGCAGCCGAAATAGATAAATAAGTAAATCTTAAAAAGAAATGTTTGGGTGTGTGTGCTTGTGGGTTTTTGAACTTTCTCTGGCATATGGTGCTATAGTTTTCACCAAATTTAGGAAAGTTCCATTCATTACTCTTTCAGATAGGTAGTAGAGATATAGAGACAAAAATGGGTAAGTTGGTAAACATACATGTGTGTGTGTGTGTATATATATATATATATATATATATATCTATCATACTGCCTTCTCTTTTTGGGACTCTCTCTCTCTCTCTATATATATATATATATAAGTGTCTTTGACAGTTAGGGATGCTATAACAAAAATACCATGGACTGGGTGGCTTAAACAACAAACACCGTAAGTCCCCTACATACGAACCTTCAAGTTGTGAACTTTCAAAGTTGCGAATGTGTGTTCCCATATCCAATCACGTAAGTTAGTTCACATGTCTGGCATACATTATCATGTGCGTGTATCCTCTACAAATGGTCGTGCTTTTGTGTACTTTACTGTACAGTACTGTTGCTATATGGCATGAGGAGCTTACTAATGAAGACCTAATGGAATTGGAGGCCCAGAGAAAGGACAAACAGAGACAAGAGGAAGAAGTAACTGAAGAACCAAAGAGATTCATTATGCAGGAAATAGCAAGAGGATTTTCTTTATTTGAGGAGGCACTGTTAGATTTTGACACACAGGGCCTGAACATAGTACAGTACAAGAAGGTTGCAGCAGCTATTCAGAATGCAATCCAGTGCTATCGTGTTATCTATGATGAGAAAAAAAGAGCTACTACTCAGGCATCACTGGATCATTTTTTTCAAGAGCATAGATGGAATTGAATCCAGCAAGGAAGAAGAACCTGTGCTATCCACGTCAGACATGAGTGAAATTGCAGCTTGCCTTCCATCTCCTATTGGTGACAATCCTTCAGCTCTACCATCTCCCATCTCCCATCCCTCCTCCAGTCAGTAACTCTTCCTGCCTGTTCACTCGATGCCAGCCCCTGTATGCCAGTTGTTGTACTGTACTACTCTAGTTTTCAAGGTACTGTACTGTAAGATTAAAAAGGTTTTCTTTATTTTTTGTGTTTGTTTGTTTCTTATGTATTATTTGTGTGAAAAGTATTTTAAACTTATTACAGTACAGTACTATATAGCTGATTGTGTTAGTTGGGTACCTAGGCTAACTTTGTTGGACTTTTGAATAAATTGGACTTACGAACGCACTCTTGGAATGGAACTCATTTGTATGTAGGAGACTTATTGCATTTATTTCTCATAGTTCTGCGGTCTGGGAATTTGAAGATCAAAGTACAGGCAGATCCAGTGTCTGGTGGTGGGGGTAGGGGTCCACTTCCTAGTTTGTAGACAGTCCTCTTTTATGAGGAGGGGGGAGTATCCTCATATGGTGGAGAGAGCAAGCTCTGGTCTCTTCATCTCCTTATCAGGTCACTAATCCCATTCGTCAGGGCTCCACCCTCATGACCTAATTACCTCACAAAGGCTTCACCTCCAAATCACAAATCACACTGGGGATTTACACTTCAACATATGAATTTTGGGGAGACATAAACATTCAGTCGATAGCAATTAGACATGCTAAAGATGTGTTACATCACTGATTAATATCCACCCTACAGGTCAATAATGCTGTGTCCTTTTGTTTTGCTTTGTTTTTGTTTCTCCCTGACCTTTATTCAGATTGTAATGTTACCATTTGGGGATACAAAAAAAAAGAAGAAACTCAAAATTCACTGTTCTTTTCTTCTGCAGTGTCTACTCTGCTATTAATCACTTCTAGCAGATTTTTAAATTTCAGGTATTGTGTTTTTATCTCTAAAGTTCCATTCAGTTATCTTTTATATGATTTATTTCTCTACTTTTTGTGTTCTTTTTTATATTATTAAGCATATTGATAAGTTTTATAAAACTGTGTTAATGTTCTCTTCTGCTAATTTTATCATGTCTGTGATTTCTAAGCCAGTTTCTATTGATCAAATTTCCTCCTGGTTTTGAGTATCATTTTTCGTTCTTTTAAGTACTTTTGGATAGGATGTTAGACATTAAAAATGTCCTATTTTTTTGAATCCTGTATTCTTTGTATTCCTCTAAGGAGTGAAAGAATATTTGATTCTTTCTAGCAGGTAGTCAAGTTACTTTTGAATTAGTTTAATCATTTTGAGGTTTATTTTCAGATTGTTTTGGGCAGAACTAGTGTAGACTATATTCTAGAGCTAATGCAATTCCCTTTTAAAGCATGAACTGAAGGTCTAGTATATTCAGTGAAGTCCTACACTCTGGGTGAAGGAAACCTCAACAGTCCCTGGCCCTGTGTCACCTTTGAGAATTGATCATCGTATCACTCTGTACTTATTCTTTCCTTGGAAGTTATTGTCTTCAGTCTTTCAGGGTTTCACACTACCCATGTGCCTACTATATTCAGTGAAAGGTTTGTGGGCCCCTCTGTAGACTTCTAGAGCTTTATATTGCTGCATCTTTAGTTCCCTAGCACTCACTACCTTTCTGAACAATTTCTTGTTGTCTTGGGCTCTGAAAATTCCAATATCTATATCCTCAACTCACTGAGATTGCCAAGTGTGCTATGAGTTCCTCCTGCCTTGTGCTGTCATATGGAAATTACCTCTAGTCAGAAAGTCTAGGGAGCTGCTCATTCAGCTTGCTTCCCTTTCCTTGTGAATTACAGACCTGTGCTGCCTGTGGTATAATGTCTAAAAATAGTTATTTCCTTTATTTTCTCTAGTTGTCTAGTTGTGTAGGGCACGGGTAATTTTAGAACATCTTATTTCTTCCTGGCTAAAGAGCAGAAATCCTCCTGTGTTTTCCTTTCCTTTTTAATAATGATTATGTATTCTGTTAAGCATATTTTAAAATATTACGCCCTTCATTCTGTGTTTAGAGCAGATTTGTGCAGATTGTGAGGCTCACTCTCCCATCTATATTTGAATTCCCATACTATTCAGTTTAATTTTCTCCTTTTGAAATATCTTAAAATGCTTACTTGATTCACACAATTGAACTTATATGTCTTAATGGGATAGAACTTTCCTAGCTGTCAATTATAAATAACAGAAACCCAGCTCAAACCATATCAAGGGGAAAAAATGTTTATGTAAGCATTTGAATTTTGCGTTTTAAATACTTTTCGGTCCAGGGACCCTAAATGAATACTTCTCTCTGTCTTTCTCTGTGTCTCTCTTTCTCCCTCCCACTTTATTGATATTTCCTGACTCTGCTTCCTCTCTTCCCCCTGAATTGGCCTCATTTTATCCTCCTACAATTATAAGGCTGATAGAAGTCTTAGTGGTTAGAGGACATCCACTCTCTACATAGCAGTTTCAGGGAAGTCATTTTATCATATTTGCTATTTCCTGTAGCCACCCCAAGATAACTAGTATATTAAAAGGATTGGGTTTTATGATTATGTTGGCCTGAGCCTTATGACCACCATATGCAATTGTTTGGGGGAACAAACAAATCCCGGCCACACAAGAACAAATTATTGTGTTCTGCTTTGTATTTATGTCACTTGTTTTAGTAATATTTGATTTTTTAAATAAATCACACACTATTTGAAGACTCAAACAAGAACTTTTAAATGAGAAATTAGTGCCCAAAAGTCCTAAAATAAAATAGGAACATTCCAGTAAGTGCTTTTTATTTCCAGCCTTATTTTGTACTCGTTTTCAAGTTATATAGCTGTTGCAATCAAATTGTTCTATTCACTGTCAACTGCCTTGTTCGTTGCTAGGCCTCATTTCTCTAACTACTCTCCCCACCTGGAATATTTTCAGACCCACATCCTATGCAATGAAAAATTCTACACATTCTTCAAGTCTTTATCTATAAAGTTTTACCTAATTGTCCAGGCTTAAAATCATCTCTGTTTCTCTTTCCTCTGATGTTTCTCAATTGTTCAAGCCATTCTTTTGGCACGTAGCAATGTTATTTATCTTCTGGGGGGGGGGTAAATATTTCATCTTATCTGCTAAACTATAAACTTATTTAGGACATATATTTTGCTTTATACCTAAAATATAAGTGGTTTGAATAAGAGGACAGAGTTTGGGCTCAGATAACCTTGGTTTTGAATTCAAGAACGTTTCATTCTCTGTAAGATGTTTCTTGGTCATGTTATTGAATACTTAATACCTCTGGGACTAGGTATCTATGCTTGTCATACGGGGATGATGATATCTGTGTTTGTCAAGTGAAATGTCCTACGTCATATTACAGGGCATTTTCTTAAAATAAACCCTTTTTTAATCCCCTCTTTCAACCATCACTATGCCTCACACACAGCCAGAGTAGAACAAATATTTGCTGATTGATTGAATAGTACAAATTAAGACTCAAACTTTACAGATTTAGCTTCAACATTTACTTAATTTAATAGCATTAGATGGGAAATGAAAATGCAGGGGAAAAAAACAGATTATAGGGCTTCCCTGGTGGCGCAGTGGTTGAGAGTCCACCTGCCGATGTAGGGGACACGGGTTCGTGCCCTGGTCCAGGAAGATCCCACACGCCGCAGAGCGGCTGGGCCCGTGACCATGGCCTCTGAGCCTGCGTGTCTGGAGCCTATGCTCCGCAACGGGAGAGGCCACAACAGTGAGAGGCCCACGTACCGCAAAAAACAACAACAACAACAAAAAAAAAACCAGATCATACCCTGACTTTTCCTATCCTTGGCTTATTTTTATTCTTTTGTGGTACGCGGGCCTCTCCCTGCTGTGGCCTCTCTCGCTGCGGAGCACAGGCTCCGGACGCGCAGGCCCAGCAGCCATGGCTCACGGGCCCAGCCGCTCCGTGGCACGCGGGATCCTCCCAGACCGGGGCACGAACCCACGTTCCCCGCATCGGCAGGCGGACTCCCAACCACTGCGCCACCAGGGAAGCCCCCTCCTTGGCTTATTTTTGTAATGGACAGAAAACTGGCATTATGACTTTTGAGCAAGACTATGATGATACTATTACTTTATTTTTCTTGTTTTCAAAGAACACCTGGCCATAATGGTTTATAGTGTTTATTAATAGATGGTTGTTGGACATGTCAACAAAATCACTTTCTAAACAGAACACTCTTAGGTTATGATTTTTTTTATCATCTTTCCTTTACTTGAAACTGTTAGCGAATTAAGCCATGTGGACCCTGCTTGGCCCAAGCCTGGCAGAGGCTTTCTGCCTCAGTGCGGGGAGGGTTCTTTTCCCATTCAGGTTTGAATAGGCTGAGACGGTCACAGCTCAAGCTTTATTCAGTGGCCAAAGAATGGAGAAGCAGGAGCTAAGTTCACAGATCAAGTTCTTGCCCACCTGGTGAGAGGGATTTAATTTTAAAGAGTAAAGACAAAAGGAGGAGCAGTGAGGCTAATGCTGGGGAGGCATATGCATTTGTTTACTGGGGAAGGGGCAGGACTGTTCCCAAGGGAGTGAAGTACCACCCCGTTTATTTTATGACTGAACCATAAGGTTCAGTCATAACCACAAGTAGGTGTGTCATTTAATTTGCTAATGTAAAATCAGCGTATAATGAGACTCAGGGCCTGTTGGAGGTCAGATTCATCACCTTCTTGGTCCCAGCTGGTTCCATCTAGTCGTTTTTTGTTTGTAGCTTCCTTTCTTATCTCTGGACCCTTTAACTTAAAGATTTAGGTTCACTCCTGCTAAAGGTTGGGGTGTGGGGGGGTGTTGGCAGGTTTGGAGCAAGGACACTGCTGCTAATGGTGGGGGTTGGAGGATTTTGAACAAAGACCCGGAGCAGCTCTGGCAACAAACTAGAGAGGGAAAAAAATACAGTATTTTACCAACATCTCCATGGCAGGAAGGAACCCTGTTTGTAATCGTCATCATTTTATAAGGTAATTTTCTTATACAAATCATCTCAATGACACAGTAAGAGTTTTTTTAATTCAGTTATTCAGGTGATGAAGTTAAGGCTCAGAACACAGATAATTGAAGTAAGAGTGTTTTGGGATGAGAACCCAAATGTTTCCGATTCTGATGCATTATTCATTCCAGTATGGTGCTACCTCCTGACTAGCCTCAAGAAAATAGTTTGCCCAAAACGTCTATCAACAATCCTACTATAAATTAACTTTGACAGACTATATATAAAATAGACTCCCATTTGTTAAGAGAACTTTTTTTATATTAATAGAGAACAAGAGGATTTTTTGCTTCTTTTGTTCATTCTCAAGCTCTGCTTTTTTTTTTTTTTTCTTATTTGAAGTCTCTATCTTGTATTTGTAACATCAAAGTCCAGTCCCCAATGACTGCAGTGCTGTCAGAAATAGAAGATGACAAGTTCAGGACTGAATGAAGCAGCAGGAGAAAATAAGCTCTAGAGAAACAAAGATCTTATTTTTATAGTAATTTGCCATGCAATGTATAACAAAGGAAAAGGAAGGCAAAGTGTATGATTGAGCCCTGTGATATATCCCTTAGAAAATATGGTCTCATATAGATAAACTGTATATGATGTCAGACATTTTTAGCTAGACTATTTATTGATAGTCTACTATCAATATAAGACACTACTTAGACTATCAGTAAATCACCTCTCCCTAAAATTTTCCTTGTTTGGAGCTCAAATCATGTGCAGGGATTAATGTGGTGGCTGAAATAAACAGTTAAGAAAAAAATATATTTTTATTTATATATGATAAAATTTTAGGTGAACCCTGATAATTTAACTTATTCTTTACATTTAATATGTTGTAAAGAAATTTTCTGTTTACCTGCCTTTCACTCTCCACAGATACGTTGTTTTATATAAACTAAATCTCCAACCCCAAATATTGGCCTATAATAGTCACTTACTGTGTTTGTTGGAATGAACTTGAGTTAATATTTTATCTGTTCTAATGAAATATATTTTTATTGAAATGTTTCAAAACATTAATTCATTTAAGATTATTTTGTTATGAAATAATTTTAAGCAGTGACAGATTTATTTTTACTAAGCCTCATCCATAACTATAAGTAGTACAAATGCAATATAAAATAAAGTACATATGACTCCAGTCTTTTAGAATGCTAGAACTAAGTTGTTTTAATTTTTTTAGTCCACATTGTTATTTTTCTTTCACAGTGAGAGTGAATAAAAAGAGTCTTTTTAACTGAATTTCTGATATATTTACCTCACAGAATTTTCTGAAATGGATAAATATTTATATAATGGAATTTTCTTATTGAATTTCTTCTCATCAAGGTGCCAAAAATCCAATCTAATCAACATAAATCAAAGTAAAAAACAAATGTTTGGGTTTGTATAGCACCAAGATAAATATTGATTTAGACAAGTTAATTAGATATGTGATGCAATCAATGAAAGAAGTCAAGTCAGCTAATCCACAATATATTGACTGTTGATTGATTGTGTGTGTCTGTATATGTTAATGGAAAACTCAAAAGGAAGTCAACTGATGCGTGTATGAAGCTCAGAAGACAGAGGGGAAAGCATGAAAATGTTAACTTGCTAGAGTGTTTAAGTTAACTTTTCCCAGTCTGAGGTCTTATAGATGCGAAGTATAAACAAAGACAATTCCTCTAAATGAGAAAAAGAGCAGAGAAAGAGGACTGTTAATAGCTAGAGGGAGAGATTTTGACTTGTCTGCTTCTCTGCATTTTTGGATAGTTCTAGCTGTGCTATAAACCCCCACATCCCAAGAGAGTTGGGATTTTATTTCTTAATCACATAACAATTCATCTCATATATACTCCCGGTTTTGTAGTGTTTGGGGAACCCATTTTTTTCACATTTTGTGCCTTGTTTGATCCTATGGGCTTATGGTATTAGTGTCCTCTGCTCTCTGTGTTGTTTTGAAAAGAATAAGTAGAGAAATTACAGATACTTTTTACCACTTTGGCCCAGAAGTGATGCACAAAATTTCTCCCACACTCCATTGGCTAGAATTCAGTCATTGGTCCATATTGACTGTAAATAAAACAGGAAAACAGAGTCTGGCTTTATTACCAAAAAAACAAGCAAATTAGTGAATAAATGAGTTGGGCAAAAATATAGGCATTCTCTATTAAACTACTGATTGCATTTTCATTCTAGGGGACATTTGTAAAAGAAAAGAAATATTCAAAGAAAAAAAGTAAGAAAAACGAAGCAAGAAAAATTCTGGAAAGAAAGAACCAGTAAAGAAAAATCAGCTGAAAATAGGGGAGAATGTGGAATAGCCACCATACATTGACATGTTTCACTTTTCAATCTCTCTCTATAATTTCTCTTCTCCTCGCTTTTTACATTTCCTTTCTCTGTGATTTGCTCACTTAACTTCCCTTTTATTTACTCTCCTCCATCCCTATTTGTGTGTGTGTGTATGTGTGTGTGTGTGTGTGTGTGTATGTTTTCCATTTTGACTCTTTTAGTCCCCTTTTACTGTCACTTATCCTGCAGAAAAAGGGTGTTTGCACATATCCTCCGGGGTCTTCTGAAAATAAAACAAAAACATAAAACACCTTTATTGTCTAATTCAGCTAAACAATGCTTATGGCTAAAATTCCAACTGAGGCAGAAGGACAAATTGCCCTTATAGGACAGTCCCTACAAAGGGTGCTCAATGTGACTTGCCAGCTTCTCATGACATCATAGGCTATGCCTAAAACTCAAACTCTAATATAAACCCAGAAGCACTCTGTCCATTCTTTCTTTCAATTAGGATAACACTACTTCATCCATAAAATAAATCTCAGGTTCCTATGAACTGAGAAATTGAAGCCGAATAGTACTAGACACAAAAAAAAATTCTTTGATTTTGTGTGTACATGAAAAAAGTCTAAAAGTCTATGAGCACATTGCAGTACATAAGCATCATTACCTAGAACAACCTATCTGTCGAGGAAGCAGTAGAGATTTGTCTGAAGTGAAAGAATGCCCTTTTTTCATCCTTTTGAATTGTGCTGTATGCAAATACAATGAATGGAAAAGAAGAATTGCATTCGATTTGTCTGGTTCAGGTTGTTGTATTACTTAGTAATTCATTTGTAGCTGTACCTCCTTTCTACCCTCAGTCATTCTGTAGTCATCTTAAATCTGTGAACCTAGATATATTTTGACTAGTTTGTTCAGAAAGTGATGTGTATATGTATATGTGTTCTTGACATCTCTAAATAATTCTTTACACAATTTATCCACTTGAATTCTAATAAATATCTACACAAGTAGGGAAAAATATTAAGCGAACTTGAGTTTGAGATTGTACTTGATAAACTCTAAGAATACTTATGGAACTCAACTGTTTACATAATCAGAGATAATCTAGAACATTCATTTCATATGCTAGATGATAAAATTGAGACACATAGAATTTATTTGCTCAAGTACCATGTATAATGTAGCAAAACCTTTTATATAATTTAGTATTCCTCTTACTTTTTCTATAATTGTACTCAGAATATCAGAGGTAAATGTACACTCCACAATAAATCTTTTTTTGGTGTCTGCGATTGGTTGGTAGAAAAATCCTACTCTAGTTATAGATGGTCTTTTTTTGCCCCCTTGAACAGATATTCCTATATAGTATCTTTAAAAAGTAAGGTACAAAGATCACAGCTCTTTTCATTTAACCAAAATACGCTTAAATTTAGTGAGGGAGAATATAAATACAAAAAGTTTTCTTAAAACTAATTTAATTATTCTATTCTCATATGTTATGGATTGCTTGTTTGAAAGATTCTTTATTTTTCCTTCTATTCCATATAATAATCTTGCTGGGTAGAGTATCCTAGGTTGCAGGTTTTTCCTTTTCAGCACTCTGAATCTATCATTTCACTCCCTTCTGGCCTGCAAAGTTTCTGCAGAGAAGCCTGCTGATATCCTTATGGGAATTCCTTTGTATAGGACTCTTTCTTTTTCCCTGGCTGCTATTAGAATTCTCTAAATTTTTCCACTTTAATTTTGGTATATTTTGGTGTGGGTTGAGTTGGGTCAATTTTGTGGGACCATCTGTGATTCCTGCAGCTGGATATCTTTCCCTCTTCAGGTTTGGGAAGTTTTGGGTCATAATTTCTTCAAATACATTTTTGATCTCCTTCTCTCTCTGTTCTCCCTTTGGGACCCCTATTATGCAAATGTTGGTACACTTAATGTTATCAAAAAGATCTCTTAGACTGTCTTCATTTTTTTTTTTTTTTATTTTCTTTTTGCTGTTCTGATTGGGTGATTTCCAATATTCTGTTTTCCAGATAACTTACGCATTCGTCTGTATTACTTAGTCTGGTATTCATTCTTTCTAGACTGTATTTTATTTTGGCTATTAAATTCTTCATTTTTGATTGCGTCTTTTTTATAGTTTCTATAAACTATGTTAATATTTCTATGAAGATGTTAACACATTCACTGTGTTCATGTATTTTTTTACCTAATTCAGTTAACATTTTTATTTTCAATGCTTTGAATTCTTTATTTGGAAAATTGTTTATTTCTGTTTCATTATTTTTTCTGGGGTTTTGTCTTTCAGTGGAGAACAGTTCCTCTGCCTTTTCATTTTATTTAACTTTTTCTGCCTCTATGAATTTAGGTAAAACTGTTACCTGTTTGTGGTTGAAGTGGCATTCTTATTGGGACTGTTCTTATACAGACTCATGTACCCAGTGCCTTTGGTGAGAGAGCTGGATGTGATGTGGATGCAGTGACATCTTTCTTCAGGATGTGCTGGCAGCTATCACCTTGGTAGGGGTGGGGCTGGAGATGGAGGAGCTAGAGCTGGAGCCTGTGTGAGTGGGACTCCTTCTCTGCTAAGTGACTATTGGCACTTTATTTGGGGTGGGATCTTATCCCAAGTTGCTGGAGCAGAAGCCCTGAATGTTGGACTGAGCTGGCTCTGTTCTGTTTTCTTTCTGTTTTGTTTTCCTCTTTCCCACACTGGGAACCTTGTCCCAGAGCAGGGAAGTGCTGAAGCAAATGGGGCCCCTGTAGGCTCTCGGCTCATGTCAGCCACAGCGGTGCCAACTGTGGTATGCTGCCTGTTCAGGCTTCCACAGCTGTTTCCCTCATTCCACTCAGGTCCAGCCTCGGGTGCAAGTCCCCTTTGTCCCTCACAGTGGACCACTGCCCCCAGCCTCTGCCACCCTCACCCTGTTGTGCAGCCACACAGCAGGGCAGGCCGGGCTTGTGGGTATTCTCAGTGTATCTCGGGGTGTGTGCTGTGGTGGAGCAGCTGCTGTCAGAGGTTCAGGCTGCTTCAATGAGCTGCTTGAATAAGTGCCAATAATGACCACTGTCACCCCACCCAGGCTCTGCCCTGGGAGTGGGTAGCCTCTAGTCCCAAGGTCGAGTCTTCTCCCTGGTTGTGGCCCCCACAGATTCATTGCCATGCTGTGGTTTGGTGTGAGCAGGCCCAGCGCGTTTACTTGGTTCAGGCAGGGGCATGTGCCTAGGGTGTCACAGGAAGCTCGGCAGCAGCTAGAGCGGACCTCTGTCCACCCTCCAAGGTGAGCCAGCATGCCGGTGCTCCTCATGAATGGCGTCCAGGCTTCCCGCAGCCTTCCTGTCAGTCCCTGTTGTCCTCCATCCAGCCAGGAGGACTCATCCCCTTGTATAGGTCTCCAGGACCAGGTGCCCAATTCATGGCTCTCACTGCTCACTCCCCAGGGTGGGTGTCTGCCTGTGTATTCTTCCTTTTCCTCTGAGTCCCCTGCCAGGGGCACAGGTCCTGACTTGATCACTTTTCTTCCCTTCCTACCCAGTTACACATATATCTTTCTTACAGCCTTGGATGTACAGGAGTCCTTTTGCAAGTTTCCAGATAGTCTTCAGTGAGAATTATTCCACATGTAGAAGTATTTTTGACGTTCTCCTGCGGGGAGGTGAGGTCTGCGTCCACTTGCTCCACAATCTGGATTGATCCCCTGTGTCTTATCTTTTATTATTTGATAGTCTAATTAAAGACTTGTCAGTTTTGTTGATCTTTTCAAAGAGTCAAATTTTTGTTTCATTGAAAATCTCTATGTCATTTCTGTCATTTAAAAATCTCTATGTCATTCATCTCTGCTCTAATCTTTACTGTTCTCTTTCTTTTGTTGACTTTGGGTTTAGTTTGCTCTTCTTTTTTCCTGTTGCTACAGTTTAAAATTAGGTTACAGATTTGACTTTTTTTTTTTAAGCCTAGTTGGTTAGTGGTGTAAATTTCCCTCTGAGTATTGACTTCACTGCATCTCATAAGTTTCAGCATGTCATATTCTCATTTCCATTCATCTCTAACTATTTTCTAATTGCCCTTATACCTTCTTTGTCCTACTGGGTGATTCAGTGTATGGTGTAAATTTCACAACTTTGTGAATTTCCAGTTTTCTTTCTGTGTTTTTTTTTTTTTTTTAATTTCTAGATTTATTAAAATGTGGTCAGAAAAGATATTTCTATAATTTATTTTTCTTAGATTTATTGAAACTTGTTTCGTTGCCTAACATCTGGTCCATTCAGGAGACTGTTCCCTATCACAAGATTGGAGCGTACATTCTGCGGTTGTTGGGTAGAGTGTTCAATTTATGTCAGTTAGGTCTAATTGGTATATAGGGTTGTTGAAGTCCACTCTTTTGTAACCAAATCTTATTCTAAATGTTCTACCCATTATTGAAAGGCGATAAGGGCAGGGAAAGGTCAAGCAAAAATGGGAAAAAGTTTTAATGCTTTTTAAAATATTTTATTTATTTATTTACATCTTTATTTATTGGAGTATAATTGCTTTACAATGTTGTGTTATTTTCTGCTGTATAACAAAGTGAATCAGCGATACGTATATATATATCCCCATATCCCCTCCCTCTTGTGTCTGCCTCCCACCCTTCCTATCCCACACCTCTAGGTGATCACAAAGCACGGAGCTGATCTCCCTGTGCTATGTGGCTGCTTCCCACTAGCTATCTGTTTTACATTTGATAGTGTATATATGTCCATCCCACTCTCTCACTTCTTCACAGCTTACCCTTCCCCCTCCCCATGTCCTTAAGTCCATTCTTTACGTCTGCATCTTTATTCCTGTCCTGCCCCTAGGTTCTTCAGGACCATTTTTTTTTTTTTAGATTCCATATATATGTGTTAGCATACAGTATTTGTTTTACTGTTTTGGACTTACTTCACTCTGTATGACAGACTCTAGGTCCATCCACCTCACTACAAATAACTCAATTTCATTTCTTTTTATGGCTGAGTAATATTCCATTGTGTATATGTGCCACATACTCTTTATCCATTCATCTGTTGATGGACACTTAGGTTGCTTCTGTATCCTGGCTATTGTAAATAGTGCTGCAATGAACATTGTGGTGCATGACACTTTTCTTTTTTTTAATTTATTTATTCATTTTTTCCTTTTTGAAAAAAATTTTTTATTGGATTACAGCTGATTTACGATGTTGTGTTAGTTTCAGGTGTACAGTAAAGTGAATCAGTTATACATATACATACATATATATATATATATATATATATATATATATCTCCACTATTTTTTGGATTATTTTCCCATATAGGTCATTACAGAGTATTGAGTAGAGCTCCCTGTGCTATACAGTAGGTCCTTATTAATTATCCATTGTATATATAGTAGTATGTAAATGTCAATCCCAATCTCCCAATTTATCCCTCTCCCCTCTCTCCAGCCTGGTAACCATAAGTTTGTTTTCTACATCTGTGACTCTACTTCTGTTTTGTAAATAAGTTAATTTGTGTCATTATTTTAGATTCCACATACAAACATTATCGTAAGATATTTGTCTTTGTCTGATTTTCTTCACTGAATATGACAGTCTCTAGGTCCATCCATGTTGCTGCAACTGGAATTATTTCATTCTTTTTTATGGCTGAGTAAGGTTCCATTGTATATATATGCCACATCTTCTTTACCCACTCTTCTGTCGATGGACATTTAGGTTGCTTCCATGTCCTGGCTATTGTATAAACTGCTGCAATGAACATTGGGGTGCATGTATCTTTTTGAATTATAGTTTTTCCAGATATAAGCCCAGGAGTGGGATTGCTGGATCATATGGTAGTTCTATATTTAGTTTTTTAAGGAACCTCCATACTGTTCTTCAAAACAGTTGTATCAATTTACATTCCCAGCAACAGTGCAAGAGGGTTCCCTTTTCTCCACACCCTCTCCAGCATTTATTGTTTGTAGATTTTTTGATGATGGCCATTCTGACCTGTGTGATGTGATACCTCATTGCACTTTTGATTTGCATTTCTCTAATTAGTGCACATGACTATTTTTGAATTACGGTTTTCTCAGGGTGTATGCCCCGTAGTGAGATTGCTGGGTGATATGGTAGTTCTATTTTTAGTTTTTAAGGAAACTCTATACAGTTTTCTATAGTGGCTGTATCAATTTACATTTCCACCAACAGTGCAGGAGGGTTCCCTTTTCTCCACACCCTCTCCAGCATTTATTGTTTGTAGATATTTTGATGATGGCCAGTCTGACTGGTGTGAAGTGATACCTCATTGTAGTTTTCATTTGCATTTCTCTAATGGTTAGTGATGTTGAGCATGCTTTCATGTATATCTTCTTTGGAGAAATGTCTACTTAGGACTTCTGCCCACTTTTGGATTGGATTTTTTGCTTTTTGATATTGAGCTGCATGAGCTGCTTGTATATTTTGGAGATTAATCCTTTGTCAGTTGCTTCATTTGGAAATATTTTCTCCCATTCTGAGGGTTGTCTTTTCATCTTGTTTATGGTTTCCTTTGCTGTGCAATAGCTTGTAAGTTTCATAAGGTCCCATTTGTTTATTTTGGTTTTTATTTCCATTTCTCTAGGAGGTGGGTCAAAAAGGATCTTGCTCTGATTTATGTCATAGAGTGTTCTGCCTATGTTTTCCTCTAAATTTTATATGGTCTGGCCTTACATTTAGGTCTTTAATCCATTTTGAGTTTATTTTATTTTACGGTGTTAGGGAGTATGCTAATTTCATTCTTTTACATGTAGCTCTCCAGTTTTCCCAGCACCACTTATTGAAGAGGCTGCCTTTTCTTCATTGTATATTCTTGCCTCCTTTATCAAAGATAAGGTGACCATATGTGCGTGTGTTTTTCTCTAGGCTTTCTGTCCTGTTCCATTGATCTATATTTCTGCTTTTGTGCCAGTATCATACTCTCTTGATTACTGTAGCTTTGTAGTATAGTCTGACGTCTGGGAGCCTGATTCCTCCAGCTCCATTTTTCTTTCTCAAGACTGCTGTGGCTCTTCGGGCTCTTTTGTGTTTCCATACAAATTGTGAAAATTTTGGTCTAGTTCTGTGAAAAATGCCATTGGTAGTTTGATAGGGATTGCACTGAATCTGTAGATTGCTGTGGGTAGTATATTCATCTTCACAGTGTTGATTCTTCCAATCCAAGAACATGGTATATGTCTCCATCTATTTGTGTCACTTTTAATTTCTTTCATCAGTGTCTTATAGTTTCCTGCATACGGGTCTTTTGTCTCCTTAGGTAGGTTTATCCCTAGGTACTTTATTCTTTTTGTTGCAAGGGTAAATGGAAGTGTTTCCTTAATTTCTCTTTCACATTTTTCATCATTAGTGTATAGGAATGCAAGAGATTTCTATGCATTAATTTTGTATCCCACTACTTTACCAAATTTGTTGATTAGCTCTAGTAGTTTTCTGGTAGCATCTTCAGGATTCTGTCTGTAGAGTATCATGTCATCTGCAGTGTCAGTTTTACTTCTTTTCTGATTTGGATTCTATTTATTTATTCTTCTTCTCTGATTGCTGTGGCTAAAACTTCCAAAACTATGTTGAATAATAGTGGTAAAAGTGGGCAACCTTGTCTTGTTCCTGGTCTTAGTGGAAATGGTTTCAGTTTTTCACCATTGAGAATGATGTTGCCTGTGGGTTTGTCATATATGGCCTTTATTATGTTGAGGTAAGTTCCCTCTATTCCTACTTTCTTGAGGTTTTTATCATAAATGGGTGTTGAATTTTGTCAAAAGCTTTTTCTGCATCTACTGAGGTGATCATATGGTTTTTATCCTTCAGTTTGTTAATATGGTGTATCACATTGATTGATTTGCGTATATTGAAGAATCCTTGCATTCCTGGGATAAACCCCATTTGATCATGGTGTATGATCCTTTTAATGTGCTGTTGGATTATGTTTGCTAGTATTTTGTTGAGGATTTTTGCATGTATGTTCATCAGTGATATTGGCCTGTAGTTTTCTTTCTTTGTGACATCCTTGTCTGGTTTTGGTGTCAGGGTGATGGTGGCCTCGTAGAATGAGTTTGGGAGTGTTCCTCCCTCTGCTGTGTTTTGCAGGAGTTTGAGAAGGATGGGGGTTAGCTCTTCTCTAAATGTTTGATAGAATTCGCTTGTGAATACATCTGGTCCTAGGCTTTTGTTTGCTGGAAGATTTTTAATCACAGTTTCAATTTCAGTGCTTGTGACTGGTCTATTTATTTTTTTCTATTTCTTCCTTGTTCATCTTGGAAAGTTGTGCTTTTCAAAGAATTTGTCCATTTCTCCCAGGTTGTTCATTTTAATGGCATATAGTTGCTTGCAGCAATCTCTCATGATCCTTTGGGTTTCTGCAGTGTCAGTTGTTACTTCTCCTTTTTCATTTCTAATACTGTTGATTTGAGTATTTTCCCTGTTTTTCTTGATGAGTCTGGCTAGTGGTTTATCAATTTTGTTTATCTTCTCAAAGAAGCAGCTTTTAATTTTATTGATCTTTGCTATTCTTTACTTCATTTCTTTTTCATTTATTTCTGATTTGATCTTTATGATTTCTTTCCTTCTGCTAACTTTAGGGGTTTTTTGTTCTTCTTTCTCTAATTGCTTTAGTTGTAAGGTTAGATTGTTTATTTTAGGTGTTTCTTCTTTCTTGAGGCAGCATTGTATTGCTATAAACTTCCATCTTAGAACTGCTTTTGCTGCATCCCATAGATATTGGGGCATCGTGTTCTCATTGTCATTTGTTTCTAGGTATTGTTTTGATTTCTTCTTTGATTTCTTCAGTGATCTCTTGGTTATTTAGTAATGTATTTTTTACAGTTTTTTTTTTCCTGTAATTGTTATCTAGTCTCATAGCATTGTGGTCAGTAACAGTATTTGGTATTATTTCAATTTTCTTAAATTCACCAAGGCTTGATTTGTGACCCATGATATGATCTATCCTGGAGAATGTTCCATGAGCACTTGAGAAGAAAGTGTATTCGGTTGTTTTTGGAAAGAGTGTCCTATTAATATCCATTAAGTCCATTAAGTCCATCTTGTTTAATGTATCATTTAAAGCTTGTGTTTCTTTATTTATTTTAATTTTGGATGATCTGTCCATTAGTGAAAGTGAGGTTTTAAAGTACCTACTCTTATTATATTACTGTTGAGTTCCCCTTTTATGGCTGTTAACATTTGCCTTATGTATTGAGGTGCTCCTATGTTGGGTGCATAAATATTTACAATTGTTATATATCCTTGCATTGATCCCTTGATCATGATGTAGTGTTCTTCTTTGTCTCTGGTAATAATCTTTATTTTAAAGTCTATTTGTATGATTTGAGAATTGCTTCTTCAGCTTTCTTTTGATTTCCATTTGCATGGAATTTCTTTTTCCATCCCCTCACTTTCAGTTTGTATGTGTCCCTAGGTCTGAAGTGGGTCTCTTGTAGACAGCATATATATGGGTCTTGTTTTTGTAACCATTCAGCCAGTCTATGTCTTTTGGTTGGAGCATTTAATCCATTTACATTTAAGGTAATTATTGGCATGTATATTCCTATTACCATTTTCTCAATTGTTTGGGGTTTGTTTTTGTAGGTCTTTTCCTTCTCTTGTGTTTCCTTCCTAGAAGAGTTCCTTTAGCATTTGTTGTAAAGCTGGTTTGATGGTGCTCAATTCTCTTAGCTTTTGCTTGTGTGTAAAGGTTTGAATTTCTCCATTGAAACTGAATGAGATCCTGTCTGGGTAGAGTAATCGTGGTTGTAGGTTTTTCCCTTTCATCACTTTAAATATGTCCTGCCACTCCCTTCTGGCTTGTGGAGTTTCTGCTGAAAGATCAGCTGTTAACCTTATGGGGATTCCTTTGTATGTTATTTGTTGCTTTTCTCTTGCTGCTTTGAATATGTTTTCTTTGTATTTAATTTTTGATATTAAATACAAAGTTTGATAGTTTGACTAATATGCATCTTGGCGTGTTTCTCTTTGTATTTCTCCTGTATGGGACCCTCTGCACTTCCTGGACTTGATTGACTATTTCCTTTCCCATATTAGGGAAGTTTTCAACTATAATCTCTTCAAATATTTTCTCAGTACCTTTCTTATTCTCTTCTTCTTTTGGGACTCCTATAATTTGAATGTTGGTGCATTTATTGTTGTCCCAGAGGTCTCTGAGACTGTCCTCAATTCTTTACATTCTTTTTGCTTTATTCTGCTCTGCAATAGTTATTTCCACTATTTTATCTTACAGGTCACTTATTCGTTCTTCTGCCTCAGTTATTCTGCTATTGATTCCTTCTAAAGAATTTTTAATTTCATTTATTTTGGTGTTCATCATTGTTTGTTTGTACTTTAGTTCTTCTAGGTCCTTGTTAAACGTTTCTTGTATTTTCTCCATTCTATTTCCAAGATTTTGGATCATCTTTACTATCATTACTCTGAATTCTTTTTCAGGTAGACTGCCTATTTCCTCTTCATTTCTTTGGTCCGTTGAGTTTTTACTTTACTCCTTCATCTGCTGCATATTTCTCCGTCTTGTCTTTTTGCGTAACTTACTGGGGTCTCCTTTTTGCAGGCTTTAGTTTTGCAGTTCCTGTTGTTTTTGGTGTCTGCCTCCAGTGGGTAAGGTTCATTCAGTGGGCTCCTAGTGGAGGTGACTAGTGCCTATGTTCTCCCAGATGAGGCTGGATCTTGTCTTTTTGGTGGGCAGGCCCATGTCCAGTGGTGTGTTTTGGGCTGTCTGTGAACTTAGTATGATTTTAGGCAGCCTCTCTGCTAATGGGTGGGGTTGTGTTCCTGTTTTGCCAGTTTTTTCGCATGGGTTGTCCAGCGCTGGAGCTTGCTGGTCATCGAGTGGAGCTGGGTCTTAGTGTTGAGATGGAGATAGCTGGGAGAGCTCTTGCTGACTGATACCACATCGGGCTGGGAGGTCTATTCTGGTCCAATGTCCTGAACTCGGCTCTCCCACCTCAGAGGCCCAGGCCTGACACCTGGCCAGAGCACCATGACTCTGTCAGCCACATGGCTTTTGGGAAGTGTGAGATCTTCTGCCAGCATTCAGGAGGTGTTCTGTCGGAGTTGTTCCACATGTAGATGTTTTTTTGTTTTGTTTTGTTTTTTTTGCAGTATGCGGGCCTTCACCTCTGCGGCCTCTCCCATTGCGGAGCACAGGCTCCAGACACACAGGCTTAGCAGCCATGGCTCACAGGCCCAGCCACTCCGCAGCATGTGGGATACTCCTGGACCGGGGCATGAACCTGTGTCTCCTGCATCGGCAGGCGGACTCTCAACCACTGTGCCACCAGGGAAGCCCCTAGATGTATTTTTGATGTATTTGTGGGGAGAAAGATGATCTCCATGTCTTATTCTTCCTCCATCTTGGAGATCCTCCTCAAGATATTTTAGACATGCCTATCTTTTGGGGCTGCCAAAGTAGGTGAAAGTAAAGGTGAAGTCTGAGTATCTGAAATCTGGTGGGGTGTGGTCATGGCGGGGCCAGGGTTGCTCAAGGTGCAGGGGAGCCCTACCTTTAATGTTATTTTAAGTGGTCTTTTCTTGATTCAGTGGTTGATTGTTTGCTGTGAGCTTTTGGCTGTTTTCCAGAGTTCTCAGTTGGTTCTGTCAATTTAGCTTGTTTTTGATGTTTCTGTGGAAGTATAGGCATCAGGAGCTATGTACAATATTATTTTCCTGATATCACTCTCTCTTTAAATTAGTTTTAAGCATTCCTTTCCTAAATATATCCTTCCCTGGAGAAATGGTTTGGGGACTCAATGTAGGCAGTATTGTTTTCCATATTTCTCCTCAGTATTTTATGAATATAGACATATAGGTATATTGATATATAGATATGAATTTTTAATAATACTTTATATGAAAAGCAGAAGTCGAAAATTCTAATCAACCAAATTCACCGTGATGATTTTTAAGGCTCACTGCATCTATTTATTTTCAAAACAGAAGCAGTTTGCTTTATGTGAGAACAGATGTATGTGTGATTATTTGCCCTGAAATACCCAAGCACTGGAGTAAAGCAGCAATTTACAATTGCTGCGTAAGACTTATTTTAAGTACACAGGTGAACAATGAAGAACTCATTACCTCTTACATCTTTACAGTCAAGGAAATAAACAATTAAAATTGGTGGTGTGAAAACATGTGTAGATAAACTTATGTACACATAAACACACATCACAGTATTCCAAGTTTCCTGAAACTGGAACGCATCTGCCATCTTTATTAGAGACTTTTCTGTAGATAAAAAAATTAGCCAGAAGTTGGTTTTGTCTTGGTGTCCCTTAACCTTTTGATATTTGTTTCCATTATTTAAGTAATTATTTATTTTTGATAAAGAAGAGGGGAAAAACAACCATAGAAGAAACAGGGATCATAAGGAGAAAACTACCTTCATTCTTGATCTGGTAAATCTTTGCCAGATTAATCTCTATTTAGTTATCCCCTTGCTGATAATAGGACACTTATTAACAGTTCCTCCAAAAGAATTGTTGATTTTTCAATAGCATTATCTATGTTTCTGTAAATGGAAGATACATTTGTTTACAATACCCTGCTCTAAATCATTTGTTTTACCATATATGGACTCCAACAGCAAGTGTACTATTAGTGCACTACAGCAATCCTATTACACTTGTGGTCATCAATATTCTTTTCTAGGAAATTTTTGGTACCTTCTCTTCTCTCAAATCTTTATCTCCTCTTCCCCCATATTCACCTTTCACTTTTAGGTGATGACCTTCCTTCTTCCACTGAGGCATTTTCATCATAAGAGAAATCAGCTTCACTCATCCTGTGCTTGCCAACTAATATAGATAGATAGATAGATAGATAGATAGATAGATAGATAGATAGATTCTACCTTTGTTCCCATTGCTATGCATAAGCCCTTCCTGAGCTTAACCCAGCTTTATATACAGCCCAGATCTTCCCTAAAATTCTAGACGCATACATGGAACTGGCCATTCATCATCTTCTTTTGAAAGTAAACTAGGTACCTCAAAAATAATTTTAAAGTAAAATCTTTATTGGCTTAAAATATAAATAGTTAAGAGCATATAAAATATGATTATACAGTTCAATATATTTCTAAAAAGACAATGCACTGTTTACCAGCATCACAGAAGTCCCTCTTTTGTCTTTGCTGATGTGTCAACTCCCCAGGTAACAATATCCTAATTCTTAATAATATGGGGTAGTTTTGTCTGTTTTTACACTTTATATAAACGTAGGAATCCTACAGTATGTACTCTTTTGCACCTATTTTATCTTAACGTTATTTGTGGGATGCATTCTTGATGTTACAAAGAGTTACATAGCTGTATAATATTGTATACATATATCATAAGTTACTGCTGGTCACTATGTAGTTTGCTTCTAGTTTGGGGGTGTTATAATAGTGCTGCTATAAAATTTCTTGTACGTGTCTTTTGGCGAAATTTGTGCGCACCACTATTTGGCATATATCTCAGAGTGAAATTCCTCGGTATGTGTATATTTTGCTTTAGTAGACACAGCTAGACAGTTTTCCAATGTGGCACCAATTTATACCCTCATCAGCAGTTTATGAGTGTAATCTCGATATCATATATCCAAAACCTAACTTCGTTCTGCCTACCACAAACAATATCTTTTAAAGTCATCTACCATTTGAATAAGTGGCAGATTTATTTTTCTGTTTGATCACTTATGTCAAAAAACAAATCCTGACAACATTTTTAACTCTTATTTTTCTCATTGCTGTACTTCTAGTCCGTCAGCAAATCCTGAAGCCTCTCTTGAAAAAGCATGTGGCATACAAATACATATCAATGGTATACGTACATATATTAGTACAACCACTTCTAATCTGCCATGACTTCTTGGCTGTTTTTTTTTTTTTAACAGTTTTATTGGCATATAGTTGCTTTACAATGTTGTGTTAGTTTCTGCTGTATTACGAAGTGCATCAGCTATATGTATACATATATCCCAATATCCCCTCCCTCTTCTCTGGTTTTTAATTGGCTACAAGTTCCATTCCATTGTTTACAGCTGGTTCTCCACTGAGCAGCCAGAGGAGTTATAAAACATAAGCCACATCTTATCCTCATTGGTGACTCATCTCACTCAGAGTAAAAGACTCTTACAATGGTCTCTCAGCCTTTATTACTTTGTCCCTTGTTTCTTATCTTACCTCATCTCCTGCCCCTTTCCCCTTGCCAACTACACCCCTGCCACACTGGCCTTCTTGCCATTGCTCAAATGTTTGAAGCATGGTCATATCTCTGGTCCTTACACATGCTATTATTTCCTACTTCTCCAGGAACCCAGTCTTTTCTCAAGTGTTAACTCATTAAAAAGTAAATATTAACCCCTGCACCTCCCTTGCACTCCCTTTTCCCTTACTTTCATTTGTCTGTGTAGCAGTTATTGAAATAGTAATTGTTTATTTACAAATTTACCAACACTAGAGAAGATGTATGACAAGAGTATGACTTTATTTTATTCAATCTGTTTCCCAGTTACCTAGAACAGTGCCTAGGATGAACTAGATATTAATGTGAAGTATATTAGTCAATAAATAAATGGATTTGTCTCCTCCATGAATAAGTAATTTTTAAAATAGAGTGTTAATCCAAAGGCATTTTTAAGAATTAAAGAATATTTAAAAGATTGTTTAGTCCAAATTCTTCTGTTCAAACTAAAAATCACAAGGGAGATGCTCAGAGATACTAAGCAATATGGAAGCATTAATCAGTTGTAAGACTAAAAGCATTTGTATTTCTAAAAAGTTAATTATTTGCATGTGTTAAATATAAATTGAGTACCATAACATTTTGATTACTTACATAAACTATATTTAGCATAATTCAATATTTCCAAATATTCCTTGGTTACCCAGTGTTGTCATTAGACATAGGAATGATTGCTCTAAACTGTGATAATATTGTGGATTCTAACACTTTTTACATTTGCATGGATCAATGCCAAGATCAGAGATTTCTGAAATAATATGGATGTGGCAGTTACGTAATCTCAGAAATTCCTTGGGCTTCCGTAGTGGCGCAGTGGTTAAGAATCTGCCTGCCAATGCAGGGGACATGGGTTTGAGCCCTGGTCTGGGAAGATCCACATGCCATGGAGCAACTAAGCCCATGCACCACAGCTACTGAGCCTGCACTCTAGAGCCTGCGAGTCACAACTACTGAGCCTGCCCTCTAGAGCCTGTGTGCCACAACTACTGAGCCTGCCCTCTAGAGCCTGTGTGCCACAACTACTGAGCCTGCCCTCTAGAGCCTGTGTGCCACAACTACTGAGCCTGCACTCTAGAGCCTACGAGCCACAACTACTGAGCCCGTGTGCCACCACTACTGAAGCCTGCACACCTAGAGCCCATGCTCTGCAACAGGAGAAGCCACCGCAATAAGAAGCCTGTGCATCACAACGAAGAGTAGGCCCCGCTCACCAGAACTAGAGAAAGCCTGCACGCAGCAACGAAGACCCAACACAGCCAAAAATAAATAAATAGTTAAAAAAAAAAATCCTCAATGTGATCCATATTAGCACACTTGAGTTTTAAAATATTCAGTTCAATTGTGGTATCAGTTAGAAAAATCATTAGAGATTAAAATGTTATTTTGCAGGGTTGTTATTAATAAATATCCATGCTAAGTGCTCATTCAATACAAATTGGAATAAACTGGTTTAAGGGAAGCAGGAAGATCTTTTCCCCCAGGTTCCTTTTTCCCTGGTTTTCTAATCCAAGATATTGCATATTTAGCAATGAATTTCTTCCCTTTGTCAAATATACATGTGAAGTAATAAGAAATACATATATTGGTCTCTGGCTGTAGTCCCTGACACAGGGCTCGTCAAACCTTTGTAAATTGCTAAGTGATAGAACTGGGAGCATCTCTCATTCTGTTGAGGTGACTCTGGGTGAGCTCCTGAATGGGGATGGTCACCAGGAAGACCAATCCATGATAAGAAGCTTAGAACTTTCAGCCTCACTTCTCGTCCTCCAGAGAGGGGAGAGAGTCTGGCAGTGGAGTTAATAATTGATCTTGTCTACATGAGAAAGCTTCCATAAGATCCCAGTAATATGGGAACTTGGGAGCTTCCAGATTGATAAACATATTCACATTCCAGGGCAATGTACTCTAACGCTATGGAGACAACCCTCCTGCACTCAGGACCCTCCCAGACCTTGCCCTACGTATCTCTTCAGCTGGTTGTTCATATGTATCCTGTATCACATCCTCCCTGAGTTCTGTAAGCTGTTCTAGCAAAAAATCATAGTCAAGGGGCAGGAGGTCATGGGAATCCCTGATTTCTTGCCAAGGTGGACAGAAATTCCAGGTAACCTGGGGGACCTACTATTGCAATTGTCATGTAAAGTTGAGGTGCAGGGCAGTCTTATGTGATTTACACCTCCCCCTGTGAGATTTGATGCTATCACCAGGTAGATAGTGTACGAATTAGGTTAAATTGTAGGGACACCTGGCTCGTGTCACAGAATCACGTGGTGTGCCTAAAGCGCCCACACATTTGGTAACCAGGGTGTCAGAAGTGAAGTATTCTGTGTGGTAGTAGAGAAAGAAACAGGAGGAGAGCTGTAGGTTTCTCAGATAGAACACATTACGATATGATGATGTTAAATCCTATTCTGGGCTCAAGTTTCAATCAGAGAAGTGGGACAGAACAGAAAAGGACATTGAGGGGAAAGTTAGGATGTCATAGAGACTAGAATATCTAAAGAAGGGACAGACGGAAGGCCCTAGAATCCAGCTTTTATTCCTTTCCTGTAGGTAGTGTGCAGACAAGAAGGACTATGATATAATTCAAAGTGGACATTAGTTATGCAGAACTGAGTCATGCTGAGCCTTGTCTTCATCAATTTTGAACACTTGGACTTTGAGCAATTTCCATCATCTCTGTAGCTTAAAACTCTTTGTTTTCTGTGGATGATGATTCTTATTTTGTGCTAGGATTAAATAGGTAATGCATTAAAGCTCTGGTTACATGGTTTAGATTAAATAAATATTATCTCGCTGCTTTTTTTCTACAGATGCTCTTAGAAACAAGTCCTGTGACAATTTTCTGAGTCTTCTTCTTTTTTTTTTTTTTTTGGTGTGGGGTTTGTGGTTCCAAAATCAGGATTTCTGTATCAAGCAGACACAGCCTTAGCATGTGCTTTCTCCTCTCTCCTGACATTTCACAGACTAGTGAAGGACATGGGAGTGATACTTAATGAATTTACATATTAAAGTTACTTTGGTCTCTGAAGGTGAAAGATTTCGTTGAAATTCCAGGTACAGCTCACTGGTTGGATGGAAATGGACATATCTGAATGTATCAACCAACTCCAGCTGAATTTCAAAACTTCCAAGATCCTTGAACCATCAAGTACGTTTGCAAATGTATTTTCACTTAACCTTTTTTGAATCAAAGATAATTTAAAGAAAAAAAATTTAGCTAAGTAGTTTGAGTTCATTTACACTTAATATCATCAAAATGCCATTTTGCAAGCACTTTAAGCCATTTTGAATTCTTTTAATATGTTTAAAAGCCTTGAAAAAAGTGTGTTTTATATTTACAAAAAAGGAGCTGACATATATTAACAAAAGAGAACACACCCCAGACACTTGATTCTTAGAATATATTTGCAGTGATTTCTTCTCAGTGGCATCATAGATAAAATTTGACCCTTCTGCAAAGTTAAACACATACCTCTTCTTCCAGGATACAAAACAAAATTTCCTCTTTATTTTCTTCTAAGCACAAAAAGAGGGTTTGAATAGGAATGTGAGGAGGTCCTTGTAGGGGAGGAATTTAGAAAAAGAGCAAAATTTATTAGTTAAAAAAGTTCTAAATGTAATGGTGAGAATAAACTCCTCAAAAATATAGAGCGTGCTCTGTGCCATTAGTAAGATGCTTTGTGTAACCTGTGTGTTTCCATAAACCCCTCACCCAGAAGTCTACCCCAGCCCAGAATCAAAAGGCACAGACACTTCACACAGGTTATTTTCTCCTGTCCTCCTTCTTTTATACCTTGCTTTTTACTCTGGTTTTATTGGTGGTTGTGGTGTTCCTGTAGATAGGAACATGTGCATTAAAGGAAAAAAAAAATCACTCTGAGGATTTTTGTGTGTGCAGCTCTCATGTTTCACGAAGCCTCTTCCCCAATCATGATTATATGGGTTCCTCTTAGATGGAGGACCCAGTGAAGAGAGAGTCATTGGCTCCCATCACCCCTCCAACACTCTCTAAAGCACTCTCTAAAGCCATCCTTGAAACTCAACAATTGAAGTAAAAAGAGCTTTTAATAAAACAAAGTAGCTCCTCTGTCAATGAGATTGTTGACCCTAAGTTGCTCCAAAATAAGCCCCCCAGAGCCAGCACAGGAGACCCCAGCGTGGTATGTCACTGGCATATTTTTCAGTATTTCTGTGTGTGTGTTTGTATGTAGTTACATACATAGAATTTATATATAGTCTATAGTTTTTTATTTCTGTGTATGTATATGCATATGCTGTGTATGAGTATTTTTGTTTCCTGTGTATGTGTGTATTTCATGCCTATGTGTTTATCTCACATACACAAACAGGAGGAATACATATATAGATATAGATGTATTTGTTTTTCACATACTTTTTTTTAGACATAATGCTATCGCACACTTAATAGACTACAGTATAGTGTAAACATAACTTTTATGTGCCCTGGGAAACCAAAAATTTATGTAACTCATTTTATTGTGGTGGTCAGGAACCTAACCTGCAATATCTCTGAGGTCTGCCTGTATATGGTTATCAGAAAATAACACCATCAGGTGTTGATGGGAAGAGACTTTTGGTCGGTTATTTTGATGAGAAGGGTGAACAGGGGAGCCTGAAATACACATTGCTGCCCAACATGTGAAGCATCTCAGGAGGGAGGGCAGTAGAGGAAATGAATGCACTGGGTACCCAAGGTTGGAAGGTTATATTAACAGGCAGGAAAAAATAGTAGGAGATCAAACAAAACTTGGATCTTCCTGCAAACTTTGCCTCAAGTGAGCCTGTGAAATATATATAGGTAACAAGGTGAAGCTGATAAATATTAAAAGCATTTGAATAATTCCTGTCCAAAGCAGAACAAGTTTGCTTCTTCTGTATTGCTAGTTTAGCCAATTGTATGAACCATAGTATAGTCAGGACATGGAAGCAACCTAAGTATCCATCGACAGATGAATGGATAAAGAAGATGTGGCATGGGCTTCCCTGGTGGCGCAGTGGTTGAGAGTCCGCCTGCCGATGCAGGGGACATGGGTTTGTGCCCCGGTCCGGGAAGATCCCACATGTCGCGGAGCGGCTAGGCCCGTGAGCCGTGGCCGCTGAGCCTGTGCGTCCGGAGCCTGTGCTCCGCAATGGGAGAGGCCACAGCAGTGACAGGCCCGCGTACCACAAAAAAAAAAAAAAAAAAAAGAAGAAGAAGATGTGGCACGTATATATAATGGAATATTACTCAGCCATAAAAAGAAACAAAATTGAGTTATTTGTAGTGAGGAGTATGGACCTAGATAGAGTCTGTCATACAGAGTGAAGTAAGTCAGAAAGAGAAAAACAAATACTGTATGCTAACACATATATATGGAATCTAAAAAAAGAAAAAAAATAGTTCTGAGGAACCTAGGGGCAGGACAGGAATAAAGACGCAGAGAATGGACTTGAGGACACGGGGAGGGGGAAGGGTAAGCTGGGACAAAGTGAGAAAGTAGCGTTGACATATATACACTACCAAATGTAAAACAGATAGCTAGTGGGAAGCAGCTGCATAGCACAGGGAGATAAGATCCCTGCTTTGTGACCACCTAGAGGGGTGGGATAGGGAGGGTGGGAGGGAGGCTCAAGAGGGCGTACATGGGGACATGTGTATGCATATGGCTGATTTGCTTTGTTGTGCCACAGAAGCTAACAGAGTATTGTGAAGCAATTATACTCCAATGAAGATCGGTAAACAAAACAAAATAAAAGCATCAAACTCAGAAAAAAAATATATATGGAAGCAAAAAAGTTAATGATTATGGTTTGAATAGTTTATATTATATTCTAATTTTGTCATCCTCTGCTTTAGATATAATTGCCTTATAATATTTTTAATGTAATTCTAATAAATTCATCCTTTTGAAATTTTCTTTCGTTTAGTTTAAAACATTTTAGCAAAAATTTTCTTCAGGAGGCTGATCTTTCTTACGCATTGCCTGTATTCAGGTCTGTCCATGTGGGAGGTTTAAAAAGATACAAAGATAAAACGTAGTCAAGTCTTGAAGAGGAGTAGTTAATGTGGATCTGTGCAGACCTACTAGAAAAAATAAACAAGGTGTCTTTTAAATAGCAATTGTTTATTAATATTTGTATATTTAAAACAGGTCAGAATACTTCTGTACCTTGTGAATAACATCCAATAAAAACAAGGGCTGAACAACCACGTGTACAGCTGACAATTGTCTTGATCTCTTTTACATTCATTGGACATTTTCCCTAATCTATATTCTGCCTTATCATGAACTTCAGGTACATTTTGTGGTTTTTCTTGCTCTCAACATTGTACTCAGTTCTTGTAACTGATGATAGTTTGGTTTCTGTCTTACACAACCTTCCTTCTTGAAGAAGATGGGCCCACAGATATTCATTAACCAAATTGTATCTCTGGTTTGGGAATGATACTAAAAATATTAAAACTAAAAGTGACCAAATATTTCATCTTCCTATAAAAGGTACCTTCCAAGTTATAAACCATGATTCCCTTTATGTTCCTGTAGCCTTCTGATCATTCTAATACCTTACTATTATAATCCATCTACTCTAGGGAAAAAAAAAGCCAGTCAGAAAGAGTCATTGGGAGACTTCCCTCATGGTCCAGTGGTTGAAACTTCACACTTCCACAGCAAGGGGCACAGGTTTGATCCCTGGTCAGGGAAACTAAGGTCCCACATGATGCATGGCATGGCCAAAAAAAAAAATAATAATAATCAATGAACCTGACACCTGACTCTAAGTTTTCAGTACCTTTTATTGTTAATTGTTTGTTGCTATTGTTTTTGATTATTTTTGTTTGGGGAAGAGGTGTAGACATACTGGAATGCACTTGCCCACAGCTCCAATGTTTACATCTTCTCCATCCAAGAGACTGGGTTCAAATTCTCTTAGTTCCAACTCCGTATTCTCATAGGGACTCATTATCCTGGCTTGGGTTCAGTGCCCAGTGCCAGTCCAGGCTTTTTTGCTCAGAGGGTAGGGATATCAAAAACTAACAGCACTATACCCCAGTTAAAAAAAAAAAAAAAAGAAATAATTTTTAAAAAGCAACTATACCCTGATAAAAACATTCATTTAAAAAAACACACACACACCACAACAGCAAGGCCACTGAGGCCCTCTCCTGAGATCTCACAAATGAGCTCACATGTTTTCCTCATAAAACCTTGTAGGTGCATCCAAAGTTGTGTTGAAGTGATTTTCTGAAGTCGCATTGTTACATTATAGATGTGAGACCATAGCGTAGGTTTTCTGACTAGTAGATTAAAAGTTGTTTCCAGGGACCCATCTGCATTGTGGATGCTCCTTTCCTTGACTTGTAGACTCAACACCCCTTCATCCTCCTATATTAGTCCCTAATTTTCCGTTTCCTCCATATATCTGGCCCTCTGGAGCTAAAAGTTCAGGCGATAGAAGGTTGTGTTTCTGCACCCCTTCGCATTTTCTTCTTTCCCTCTTATATGTAGACTCTCACTAGACTCTCACTACTCTGCTAGGGATGGCTTCCCCTTGAAATGCAGCCAAAGCGATGGGGCACCAACACCCTGAAGCAGAGTTGCAAAAAGCCACATGAAAGCAATGTAGTTGCTGGAAATATGATTCCTTAGGTGTGTCTAGATAATACTCAGGTGCACCAGAACTTGTATCAGTTGATGCCAGTGAAAACTGTGAGGTTTCATTTAGTTCTCTGAAAACACACAGAGCATTGACTCGCCCAGGTCATTAGCCATTAGGTTGTTAAAAACATGCCAAATGCTTTTATACTACAGGATTGGCTTCAATATGCAAAACTGTTGGCTGGCTACATAAGAGCCTCTTTATGGAAGATGTATTATGAAATAAATGATGCATTGCTTTTCTTTCTTTTTTACATTTTTGACAAAATTACAGACTTAAAAGTTGCTAGACTAATACAAAGAATTACCATATATTCTTTACCCAAATTCTCCAAATGTTAATATTAGTATATTTCTATATTTGTTTTGTCATGCTCATCTCCCCCTTTCTCTCTCTCCAGATAGATAGATTATAGATAGATACATAGATAGATAGAGATATATGCACACAGTAGGTATCTGTATATATAGATAGATATGTGTTTGTTGATCTATATAATCTATTATTGATCATCTGTTTTTTTAAGAGTAAGTTGCAACTATGATGTTTACTAATAAATATTTGTGTTTCCTTGAAATTGGACATTCCTTTTCCTACGTAAAAGCCATAATTATCAAAATCCAGAAATTGCCGTCGACAGAATAGCATTATCTAGTCTACACACAGTATCCTGATTTTATCAGCTGTCCCAATATTGTGCATTATAATCAAAGCAGATCACATTTAATGTGTTGCACTGAGTTGTTATGTGTCTTTAAGCCTCTTTTAATCTGAATGATCCCATCTATCCTTGGGTATCTTGACATTGATATTTTGGATGAACATAGGTGATTTCTTTTATTTTTCTTACTGAAGAACAGTTGCTTTACAATATTATATTATTTTCAGGTGTACAACATAGTGATTCAATATTTTTAGATTATATCCCATTTAAAATTATTGCAAAACAATGGCTATATTTTCCTGTGCTGTATAATATATTCTTGTTGCGTATCTATTTTATACAAAGTAGTTATTATATCTTAATACCATGCTCCTACCTTGTCCCTCTCCTCATATCTTTCCCCGTTGGTAACCACTAGTTTGTTTTCTGTACCTGTGAGTCTGTTTTGTTATATACATTCATTTGCTTGTACGCGGGCCTCTCACTGCTGTGGCCTCTCCCGTTGCGGAACACAGGCTCCGGACGCGCAGGCTCAGTGGCCATGGCTCACAGGCCCAGCCGCTCCGCGGCATGTGGGATCTTCCCGGACCAGGGCACAAACCCGCGTCCCCTGCATCGGCAGGCGGACTCTCAACCACTGCGCCACCAGGGAAGCCCCATTTGCTTTATTTTTTAATACCACCTATAAGTAATAACAGAGTACTTGTCTTTCTCTGACTTATTTCACTAAGCATAATACTCCCTAGATCCTTTAATGTTGCTGCAAATGGCAAAATTTCATGCTTTTTATGGCTAAATAATATTCATATATATTCATATGAATATATGTATCACATCTTCTTTATCCATTCATCTATCAATGGGCATTTATGTTGCTTCCATATCTTAGCTATTATAAATAATGCTAATATTATAAATGTTCATAACAGCATTTGGGTACTGCTATGAACATTTGGGTACATGTATCTTTTAGATTTATGTTTTAGTTTTCTTCAGATATATACTCAGGAGTGGAATTGCTGGATCATATGGTAACTCTAGTTTTAGTTGAGGAACCTCCATACTGTTCTCCATAGTGGCTGCACCAATTTACATTCCCACAAACAGTGTACAAAAATCCCCTTTTCTTCACATCCTCGCCAACATTTGTTATTTGTGGTTTTTTTGATGATGGCCATTATAATAGGTGTGAGGTGATTTCTCATTGTGGTGTTAATTTGCATTTCTCTGATGATTAGTAATATTGAGCAGCTTTTCATGTGTCTGTTGGCCATCTGTATTCTTTGGAAAAATGTCTATTCAGGTCTTCTGCCCACTTTTTGCTTTTTTTTTTTCTTTTTTAATATTGAGTGTATGAGCCATTTGTTTATTTTGGATATTACCACCTTGGTGATCATATCATTTGCAGATATTTTGTCCCATACAGTAGTTTGTCTTTTCATTTTGTGGATGATTTTCTTTGATGTGCAAAAGCTTTTAAATTTAATTAGGTCCTATTTGCTTATTTTTGCTTTTATTTCTTTTGCCGTAGGAGACAGATCCAAACAAAATATTGCTATGATTAATGTCAAGTAGTGTTCTGCCTATGTTCTCCTCTAGGAGTCTTATGGCTTCAGGTCGTACATTTAGGTCTGTAATCCATTTTGAGTTTACTTTCTGTGTGCTGTGAGGGAGTGTCCTAATCTCATTATTTTTATTTTTTTATTTTTGCGATACGAGGGCCTCTCACTGCTGTGGCCTCTCCTGTTGTGGAGCACAGGCTCCAGATGTGCAGGCTCAGTGGCCATGGCTCACAGGCCCAGCCACTCCGCGGCATGTGGGATCTTCTGGGACCCGGGGCATGAACCCGCGTCCCCTGCATCGGCAGGTGGACTCTCAACCACTGCGCCACCAGGGAAGCCCCTAATCTAATTCTTTTACATGTAGCTGTCCAGCTTTCCCAGCACCGCTTACTGGAGAGGCTGTCTTTTCTCCATCTTTGTCATAGATTAATTGACCATAAGTGTGTGTTTACTTCTGGATTCTCTTTTCTGTTCCATTGATCTATGTGTCTGTTTTTGTACCTGAATTGGAATCTCAGTTCTTTCTCTTAGTACCTGTAAGATTTGGGCATGTAATGAATTTAAACAATATTTTCCTCATGAAGATGATACACACCTCACAATAAGCTATAATTAAACCCTTGTGAGGGAAATCTTTCATTGTTTTCTAGAAAATTGATTCAGTGGAAGAGAGTGAGAATAAATACACAGAATCTTAGGCTGAAAATTTGAAGATGGAGTTTTACAGAAGCCAAATGATAGAATAATTTAAATGTTCTAGTTTGACAAAGAAAAGCCCCTGCGTGTGTAGATGTGGTAAACTTCATTTAGGAAAAAATTGGAAAATATTATTTAAATGTGATTAAGTGGTTATATATATATATATATATATATATATATGTATATATTAAATTTAGTACTGAGCGCATTATTTTTGTTTAAGCTTTTACATTGATTATTTGGAAATATTATCTCACCTTACAGTAGATTTGCATCTACCATGCATCCTTTATCTTAATGAGGATCAGTTCAAGAAAGCCATATGAAAATTTGCAAGTTTGGTAATATTCCAAATTTGGATGGAGTGTGGAAACATAGAATCAATAATTATTGGTAGAAATAGATATAAAATGTTTCATGCATCCATTCATTAAATTGTATTCTTACTGTTTTCCAACAATTATGCTGGGAACTAGGAATACAAAAGTGAATAAATAAAATCTTTGAGCAAACATTTTTGAGAAAAGTTTAGGAAACACCTGCTAAACTCAGAAATAAGCATATGCTTCAACACAGCAATTCCATGGATAAAATTTAACCAGATCTATCCAGATAATTGTAGAAAGACATTCAGAACAGCATTATTTATAATAGAAAAAAAATAAAATTAGTTTAATGTTTACCTACAGTAGTGGATAATTTAACTACCTTATGCTACAACTATAACGATGTAATATTCTGGAGAGACTAAGAATTAGGTAGATTTTATTATAGAAGGAAAAGAGTGAACTGTATATTATTGTCCTGTAATACAAATGTATGTGTCTCTGACATGTCTCTATGCTTTCATCCAAAAATTTATATAAGAAACTGTTAACAATTAATTCAGGAAATTAGATGCACGATATAAGTGGGGATAGAGACTTTTGCTTATCACAACTTTTACTACCATTTAAAGTTTTTAACATATGCATGTATTAGTATTACTTAAAAAAATAATGGACATCAAAAAATATATAGATTAATGTTCCTTGATTTAAAACCCTATCCATTATTTTACCACATGCTCTCCTTATTAGGAGCTATGTGATCAAGCTCTTCTAGAATCTGCATGAGATAAAACATGGGAACAAATCTACACATATGACAGCTTTCATCTTCAAATTTCCTGTTGAAAGATCCAATTCATGTGAAAGAGAACTCTTTCTACCACTGCTGGAAACAGAGAATCTCCTCAAAGATGATCAGGATGTGACAAAGAAGAGCGTAGAGAAAGTGGGACTAGAGGCTTAACTTCCCTAACAGTCACCTTGGATTAAACCCATAGGCTAACTGCCTGGACGTTTCTTCCCAGCCCTGTCTCCATCCACACAATGTTACTTTTCTCCTTTCCAATTAACATTTTCTCAGTGACATTTGTGTGTCAGAAGAAAGGAATTCCAAAATTTTTGACTCCATAAAATTTTTCTGTTCTTGACCTTAAGACAAAAATTTAGATTCAAACACAGAACTAAACCATTAGCAGAATAAACATAGGATTCATATCTTTCATATAAATTAGGGAGTGAGAGGAGACATGATTAATAAGACCAGGAGGGAAAAATTACAAGAAAACATAATAAACATAGAACATAGAAAAAGAGAAATAACACTAACACATGAGTTTCTTCATATATATAATTTTGTAAAAATATATCTAGCTCAATCTCTTTTATGAATGTAGATGTAAAATTCCAAAATAAAATATTACCAAACTAATCCAGCATGTCATGAGTTACTATGGTATCATACAGGAATGCAATTTCCTTCTAAAAAGCATAAAATTTATTAATTTAATCCATAATGTTAATATGTTACAGAAGAAAACAACATTAAGCTGGGTCAGTGTTTCTTAGCAGGGACATCGCATTTGAGGAAAATACTGCCATGCATGGCAGAAGCTTTGGCATGTCTGGTGTCTCCCCAGTGAATGCCCCTAGCACTCTCCAGTTACTGGAGCGACCAAAAATATGGACTCTCCTTTTTTGCACCACGTTCAAATGTTCCCTGTGGGAGACTGTCTCAGGTTGAACATCATGTCAACATAGAAACGAAGAAACTTTCATCGGGTTTAAGACCCATTCATTTGTATCCCCTTAAGTCTTAATACAGTGGGAATAGTTATGATTGTCTTTAGAAATAACAACAGCGAATATCCTTCTTAAAGGTGAAATGGTGGAATCCATTGCATTAAAGTCAGAAATTTGAAAAAGAAGCTGGTCTCACCACTATTATTCATCATTATGGGGAGGTCATGCCTATGTCAGCATCAAAAATGAGGGAAAAAGGAGAAATAAGTCTCTATTTCTTAAGTCTTAATGGTAGTGGAGGGAATCATCTCCCTGACAAATCAAAGAGATGTATAAGTAGTCAAAAATAAATAAATAATTGCATGAGTATGCAAACGTGTGTGTGTGTGATGTAAGAAGACACATAAATACAACTACATAAGTATATAACGGTTGTGTATATATCAACAGTAAATAATTTAAAATGCAATGAAAAAGAAAACCCCAATTGCAGTAGCAAGAAAAGTTTAATATGGGAAAGCAAACAATAATTTTGAAGACCTGTATGAAGAAAATATTAAACTTTATTCATGGACGTAAAGAAAATTGGAAGTAACGGAGAAACAGTCTATGTTCTTGGATTCTCTCCCGGATAAATCAAACATTTTAAGCACAATTCCTGTAGGTGGGAATTTAGTATGTGATAAAACTAGTATTTCACTTCAGTGATGATAGGATGTATAATTAAATCAAAGGTTTTATTTCAGATTCTCAGTGGAATTTTGATATTTGCTTGATATTTTGAAAAGAAAATTCTGAAATTCACCAGGAAGAACAAATTCTGTAAAGTAGATAAGACAACTTTAAAATAAGAATAATTAGGCAGTATTTACCCTAAAAAAATAAATTATGTAATAAAGATATATTAGTTATAGCAGTGTTGTATTAACACAGAGGAAAGGACAGATTACAAACTTCAGAAACAGATTCAACTGCAAAAAGACTTTAGCATATGAGACAGATGTCACTTTAAGTTAGTAAGAAAAAAGTATGTTCTTTAGAAATATTTAGGTCAATATTATGAAAAAAAAGAAGTTCTATAGTTACTTTATAATTTTCACCAGAATAAATTGTAGAAGGACTATATATTTAAAAATATTAAATAACATTCCAAATCTACTAGGCAAAATTTAGAGTGGAAATAAACACACACAAGTTTATGGTATTAGAAAAGTTTCTTTTCAGATTGACAGTCAAGTAAAAGCACAAAAGAGGAAAAATAAAAGACTGATAGGTATAAGTACCTATAAAGGTAGTAGTTTTAAAATAATAAACATAGACAACAAATTAAAGACTGGAAAGTAAACTAGCAAAAGTAATAGATAACTGATTCACATATGAAACAAAATGATTAATATCTCTAGAGCATTTTATAAATCAATAAGAAAAGACAATAACTAGTAAAAATGAGCAGAGAGTATTAAAGGACTTATCACAAAAGTGAAAAGTTTTAAAAAGACATATGTGAAAATGCATTTATCCTCACCAGCAAATAAATGCAATGGTATGTTTTGTCTATCAGAGTAGATAGATAGACAAATAGATAGATGAATTTCAAGAAGACATTCAAGAAGGGTTCAACGAAGGAACTGTTTACAAATATGTGCATAGAAGTAAGAAAACCCATAAGAAAAGGTGCATAAAGTAAGTCACTGCTACCCTTGCCTGAAGGGACAGGAGAGTGCATGGTTTCCAATAAGAGCTACAGTGGGAAGAGAGGGCTACCCAGCAAGAGCTGTGATCTTGATAAACCACTGCAAAACCACGTCAAAAAGGGAGGAAGAAAGGATGATGAATCCCTTTTGGTCCTATGATCTGGATTAAACCAATTGGAATTGACATGGCAAGACAGCTAGGCTCTATAGGTCCATAGAGGATACCAAACAAGGGTGAAAAATGAACCTTAGGACTCAAATGCAGAATATATAATACAAAGACCTAATAAATCATTAAGCAAATATAAGGCATAGATAAAAGTTTGAAAGAAGGGAGAAAAGTTGCTCACGTGTCCTCTGTGCAGTATCACCTAAGGAAGCTTTTGGGTGGAAGAGGTAAAGGATCATAAGAGTAATATAAAACGGGAAATCATACATTATGAAAAAATTCTTGAAGATGAGTCATAGCATAAAGAGAATGAAGAAAAATAAGGAGAAAGTGAATAAGTGAATGGAGAATTAGAAATGGTCAGAGAAGGGACAACAGAAGGAAGAGACAAAGGAGAAAGAAGATGGACATGGTCTCTAGCAGAAAAAAGTATAGGCTTGTGGATTTTTGTAGTGCAAAGGAAAAAGAGGTTAGACTCACTCCCAGATTAACTTTTGGCCCATCCTTCTCTAGTTCTTTCCCTCTGAACACCCTCATATCTAATTGATCTTATTCCATTTTTGACCAGTGGTTTTCCTCCCCATGTCCCCTATTCCGACTGTTCTGTTTCATATCACCCTCCTGATCCCTATACCCTGTTCAATTTTCCCATCATCTGTTGACATACAATATAATTTACTTCTTCGTATAAGTATTGTGTAGAGTCTGTTGGGCCATGTAAAACTAAGCTCTAAAGGGCCAAAGATTTTGTTTAGTTTATGCATGGATGTATCTTAAAGGCTTAGTACAGTTCCTGGTACAAAGTAGGTGCTTAAGAAATGTTGTTAAGTGAATGAAGAAATAAATGAATAACTCACAGAGACTACCTACATAGCATCACAACTGAAGCAAGTTCTGTTTCACCATATTGCCCTATTTTGCAAATTGACTGGTTGCTTTTCCCTCCTGACAGAGTCTCCATAAGAAAGAATCATCTTCACATCCTTGTACAGGCTTTTCTTTTTGTGAACCATGTGGTCAGATATAACCGGGTTCTTATGCTGAATAAACACTTATGACTTTGGGTAAATTATGTAGCATCTCTAAACATCTGGAAAATTAAAGTAACAGTCCTTTATTTGGGGGCTTGAGAAAGACATCAGGTACAAAGTATGTACCAAATAATTCATTATTACTTATTTACCTTTCACGTACCTCCATGCTCTTGCTTCAAAAAGTACCACAGCTTGGGGGGGGGGAAAAAAAAAAACTATGAAATCCGTTTTGCCTTAAATGGAGCAAACATTGAAAATATCCCCAGAGGCAACCTGTACCTGAGAAATTTTATTCTCAGCTTTGCAAATCTGATAAGTGAAAAATTTGGCAAAGGATCAGACATGCAGCCATGGGTTTAGATACTTATCCAAAATTACCTTCTGAACATTCTGAAACTTTCTAATTGCTAATTGCCAATCAAGGGCTGTTTTGTAAGGCTTGGTTCCCACCCGGCTCCCACAAATGTTAATAGACTTTTAATTTAAACCCAGAAATGCAAAACAGTCTCATTTTTGGTCTGAGATCAGTCTTTAACAGTTGCCATTTTGTTACTTTTTTTTCAAAATATATCTTAGAGGCAAGAAAATTTGGCCAAGGAACATAGCACCTTTTGTTAACATTCATTTCCTTGCATATGCCAATCTCTGAAATTCATGTTGGTTTTATACTCTTCTTCATGTAAAATAAACAAATGAAAATAAGTAAAGTTTTAAATTTTGAAGTTTTTGGTCAAAAGAAATTCAAGTTTCTGGGTCCAAGGAAAAAGATTAACAACCATATTATGCATTACCCAGTGAAACAAAGCAGCATTGACTTTAAATAAATCAGCCAAGAGGTGGTGAACTTGATCAAATAGTAAGAAATAGTGTCTGGTTTCTATTCTGGACACACAATTCAAAAAAGTACCTAGTTTGTGAATGTATTTTAATCCTAACTTTGTGAAGGAGAAAACAAAGTCTTAAAAGCCTAGGGGAAGCACTAAGTAAGTTGCATGCGTATTTGGTCAGTAAGTTCCAGAGACTATCTGAAGTCAGCATGTCTGATTCAAGACATCTAATCTTAATTGTCTCTTTGTCCATTTATGCTAGTAAACTATCCCAAGGAAATCTAAAACTTTGTGAATATGATGGATATCAATCTCTTGGTCATTATTATATCACAAGAGAGAAAGGATGTCACAAAAGCATTTAAATTCTCCAATCAGTCAATTTTGAAGTAATCAGGAGAAGGATATCCTGGGTAGGCTTGGCCTAATCATATGAATCCTAAACAAAAGGGTCTAAAAGCCTAAGAGGATTTCCATCTGTCCTGGAAATTAGTCAGAGGGATTTCTACAGTTACAAAGAAATTAGTCTGCCAATAACCATGGGATCTCGGAAGAAAATTCTAAGCTTCAAATGGTACTATAGCCTAGGCTACCTACCACCTTAATCACAAACTTTGTAAGACCCTGAGTAGAGGACTCAGCTAAGCTGAACCCAGACTCCTGACCCTCAGAAACTGGGAGATAATAGATGTATGTGACTTTAAGCCACCAAATTTGAGGTAATTTATCACGCCCAATAGAAAACTAATATGTACTAAATAAGGATAATAATGCAATGCTTGGATAACTTACACAGATGCAAAGGTTTATGTTTATTCTCACTACAGCATTTTGAACACATCCTATCCATCCTCTGAGCTTAACACTTCTCATCTAAAAAAATGAGACTTGCACTTAATTTTCACTTTTTCTTCCAAACAGTTTGCTTGCAACTTGATATAGCTGATAATAGAAGCTTCAAATATTGAATATGGGAAAAGGATGAAATAGTAGAGGAAAACATTTTCTTCTAATATCCTAAAACCACAATAATAGACCTTCATTTTCTCCACCTCAGAGTTGCCCCATTGCTATCTTGCTTTGCTTCCTCTATTTCTGTGCCCCTCCTTGATTAAAGCCTCCACAAATATTATTGTGTAAATAATTCACACTGCTTTAGAAGGCCCTATCATAAAGCTTTACAGCTAGGCCACAAATGCAGTAGTTCCCTTTGGATAAGGTAACTGTTTCTATTAATAACTTTAAAAAACCCAGTTTAGAAGTCAAACTAGAATCAATTAAAATAAATAATACACTCAAACACCCAGGGAGAATGGCCCTAATTCCAAGGACTATAAATTTGAGAACAAACACTATATGAACTCATTTCAATTAAATTGTCTTAGATGAGTGTTCAAATGTCCAGAAAGTTTTTATGCCTACTAACTAAATCACTGTTCGTCATAGGGTTGTGATTAAATGTTCTCTCCTCTTCCTCAATTTCCTTCTTTTTCCTAGATTCTGGAACGTACTAAGCCTTCAAATAACTAAAGAGGACATTGGTAATAAGTCTATGTCATAAGAAGAGAAATGACTCTTTGGGCACAATTATGCTATGAGGATAACAATATTGACAGTGCAAAAACACTGATTTACTGGTACCTACACTCAAAATAATATATCTCAGTTTATATTTTAGTGATATTGTTTCTTTTTTACTGTCATTGAAATATAGTTGATGTACAATATGATGTTAGTTTCAGGTATACTACATAGTGATTGGGCATTTACATACTTTAAGAAATGATCACCACGATAAGTTTAGAAACCATTTGTCCCATACACAGTTATTATGATATTGTTGACCATATTCTTTATGCTGTATTTATTTTATAATGGAAGGTTTGAACCTCTTAATCCCCTTCGCCTATTTTGACCCTTCCCCAACCTCCTACCCCTCTGACAACCACCCTTTTGTTCTCTGTATCCATGGATCTGTTTTTGTTTTATTTTGCTTGTTTGTTCGTTTACATTCCTTTTATAAGTGAGATCATACGGTATTCATCTGCTGACTTATTTCACTTGGTATAATACCTTCTAGATTCACCAGTGTTGTCACAAAGGGCAAAATTTTATTTTTATGGCTAAATAATATTCTAGTGTGTGTGTATGTGTGTGTGTGTGTGTGTGTGTGTGCAACATTTGATTTATTCATTCATCTAATAATGCAAATTTATGTTGCTTCCATATCTTGGCTACTGTAATTAATGCTGCAGTAAACATTGGGGTGACTATATCTTTTCAAATTAGAGTTTTTGTTTATTTAGGTAAATACACAGAAGTTAAGTTGCTGAATTCTATGGCAGTTCTATTTTTAATTTTTTGAGACATCTATGTACTGTTTTTCCATTGTGACTATACCAATTTACAATCCCACCAACAGTGCAGAAGGGTTCCCTTTTCTCCACATTCTCAACAGCACTTGTTATTTGTTGCCTTTTTGATGACAGTCATTCTGACAGGTATGAGGTGGTATCTCATTGTGGTTTGATTTGCATTTCCATGTTAATTGGTGATGTTGAACATCTTTTCATGTGTCTGTTGGCCATCTGTATGTCTTCTTCAGAAAAATGTCTATTCACGTCCTCTGCCCATTTTTAAATTGGTTACTTCATTGTTTTGACGTTGAGTTGCATGAGTTCTTTTTATATTTTAGATATTAACACTTTATCGTATACATTATTTGCAAATATCTTCCCCCTTTCAGTAGGCTGCCTTTTTGTTTTGTTGATAGTTACCTTCATTGTTCAAAGCTTTTTAGTTTGATGTAGACCCATTTGTTTATTTTTGTTTCCCTTGGTTGAGGTCCAAAAAATATTTCTAAGAACCTATGTCAAAGAGTGCACTGCCTGTGTTTTCTTCTAGGATTTTATGGTTTTAGGTCTTACATTTAAGTCTTTAATTTACACTGAGTTTATTTTTGTTTATGAGCTGAGAAAGTAGTCCAGTTGGATTCATTTGCATGTAGCAGTCCTGTTTTCCCAACACCATTTATCAAAGGGACTATTTTTTCCCATTGTATGTTCTTGCCTCCTTTTTCATAGAATAATTGGCCATAGAAACATGAGTTTATTTATGGGCTCTCTATTCTATTCCATTGATCTATGTGTCTGATTTTGTGCCAGTACCATATTGTTTTGATCACTATAACTTTGTAATATAGTTTAAAGTGACTTTGTTCACTTTGTTCTTCTTTCTCAAGATTGCTTTGGCTGTTCAGGGTAATTTATGTTTCTGTAGAATTTTTAGAATTATTTGTTCTAATTCTGTGAAAAAAGTCATTGGTATTTTGATAGGAATGTCTTTGAATCTTAAGATTTCCTTGGGTAATATGGTCATTTTAGCAATGTTAATTCTTTCAATCCATGAGCATGGTATATTTTTCTATTTGTTTGTGTTGTCCTCAATTTCTGTCATCAGTGTTTTATACTTTTCAGAGTACAAGTCTTTTACCTCCTCGGTTAGATTTATTCCTAGGTATTTTATTCTTTTTGCTGCAGTTATAACTGGGATTGTTTTCTTAATTTCTCTTTCTGATAGTTTGTTATTATAGTATGGATGCACAATGGATTTCTGTATATTAGTTTTGTATTCTGCAACTTCATGGAATCCATTTATTACTTCTAATACATTTTTGGTGTTACTGTTAGGAATTTGTATATATAGTATCATGTCATCTTTACTTTTTCTTTTCCAATTTAAATTCCTTTTGTTAGTTTTCCTTGTCTGATTTCTGTGGCTAGGACTTTCAACAGTATGTTGAATAAAAATAGCAAGAGTGAGTGTTCTTGTCTTGTTTCTAATCTTAGAGGAAATGCTTTCAGCTTTTCATCAGTGAGTATGATATTAGCTGTGTTTTCGTCATACACAATTTTCATTATGTTGATGTATGGTCCCTCTATGTCTATTATCTTGAGAGTTTTAATCTTAAATCGATGTTGAATTTTGTCAAAAGCTGTGTTTGCATTTACTGAGATGATCGTAAGAATGTTATTTTTTAATTTGTTAATGTGTGTCATGCTGATTGATCTATAGTTCTTGAGCCATCCTTGCATCCCTGGAATAAATCCCATTTGATCATGGTGTATAACCCTCTTAATGTATTATTGAATTTGGTTTGCTAATATTTTTTAAGGATTTTCGCTTTTATGTTTATTAGTGATATTTGCCTATAATTTTCTTTTTTGTGGTGTCTTTATTAGATTTTGATATTAAGGTGATGCTGACCTCATGGAAGGAGTTCAAAAGCATTCCTTCTTCTTTAATTTTTTGGAATAGTTTGAGAAGGATAGGTGTTAATTCTTCTTTAAATGTTTGGTAGAATTCACCTATGAAGCAATCTGATTCTGGACTTTTGTTTGTTGGGAGCTTTTACTATTATTATTACTGTTACTATGGTTATTATTATTATTATTACTGATTCAATTTCATTACTCAAATTAGTCTGTTCATAGCTCAGAAGCTCAGGCTCTTCCTATTCCACCATCTTGGTCACACACCATTTAGCAATATTATTCTGAATCTAGTGATATTATTCTGAATCTAGTATTAAAAATAAGAGGTGGAGAGTCCAGGAGGAAGACCAATTAAGAGAATTTGTCTATAGTCCTTAATAAAGATGATGGTGAATTAAACAGAATTAAACCAACAGCATTAGGAGTGGGAAAACGCCTGTAACTCAAAAAGCACAAGTGAGATTAGACTGACAGGGTTTGAGATTGATTAGCTAAGAATAGTGATAGAGAAGAAGAGAGAAGTTGGTGCTCAGGTCTCCATCATGAGAGAAAAAAACGACCAAACACGTCAGAAAAGGAGTCCAGTTAGTGGCTTAGAAAAGGGATGATCTTTATTTCTTCATTAAAAAAAAGAAAGAAAGATTGCCTGTGGAACTTCCAGATTTGTCTACCAGAGAATTGAAGATATGTGCCTAAAACTCAGGAGGTGTATTTGAGTTGAAAAAACATTTGAAAATCATCAGGATTTGGACAATAGTTAAAATTAAAAGAGTTGATTGGATTGCTCAGGGGGAATGGACCATATAATAAAAGGATGCTGAGGCCAGAATCCAACCCTGACAAATGGGTAGGGGAAGAGGAGCCTGCCAAGGAGCTGAGGAGAAGGAAAATAAGGACAGTGTCTTTTCACAGAGGTCAAGAGAAAGGACTGTTTTGAGGACAAAGAAATGTTCAATAGCTTCAAATACAGCTGAAAGACTTAGTAAGGACAGGAATATTGTTGCATTTGGCATTTGGCTTATTTGAATATTTTGCTGCTATACATATTGCTATAATAAATAAACATTATCACCTAACAATACCTCTATAATTTATGTGGCAGAGCTGTTTAGCTTCTGACGAAATTGCCTTTTTCTACTTTGTGGACATAGCTAAATAAATCTCCTTCCAGTTGTATGAAGTTATATGGCTAAGTTGTGACAAAACTAAAACCAAGTCACCAACAAAATTGGCAAAAGTCATATAGTCATGAGTTTGTGCTGTATGAGAACCCATCTGCCATCACTTTAGTTTCAATAGTAGAGTGTCTTAGTTAGCTCATGTTGCTATAATAAAATACCATAAATGAGGTGGCTTAAACAACAGACGTTTATTTCCCACGATTCTAGAGGCTAGGAAGTCCGAAATCAAGGTGCTGGCAGATGTGGTTGCTGGTTGGGGGCCCACTTCCCGGCTTGTATACCATTGCCTTCTTGCTCTGTGCTCACATGGCTTCTCCTAGGTGTATGTTCATGGAGAGAAGAAGAGAAAGCAAGCTCTCTGGTGTCATTTCTTATAAAGACCCTAATCCCATCATGGGGGCTCTACCCTCATGACCTCATCTAAACCTAATTACCTCCCAATGGTCCCACCTCCTGATACCATCACATTAGGAGTTAGGGCTTCAACCTATGAGTTTTTCAGGGGACAAAAACATTCAGTCCATAATATAGATTAAAAATAGGAAACGCATGAGACAGTTTCTGCTTGGCAAGCATCCTATTATTGTGGAATTTGGAAGCCAGGAAGTGTTTCTAATTTGCCTTCCAGTACATTTGGGACTCTTTGCTTTGTTGCAAGGTGTTAGCAAGCAGTTTGGGGTATTTTGGAAAACGAAGAGGAAGATAATTCACTGTGGATGATTATTTCCTGGATCAAGTGAAGATATATGTGCTGCTTTTTTGCAGGCAAACTATCATGATGGTCCTTAAGGGGGTTGGGGATTAGCTGGTAGGATAAGCAGGTTCTCAATGCTAACCAATAATAGAACATGAACTAAAGTGAAGCACTGCTTACCAGCTTGGCTCATGAAAGCTCCCAGGCATGTTCTTCCATGTTCTTGCATTTGTTTGGCTTTTGTCTTTATTCTGTTACCTTGAAACCACTGTAAAAGACAAGTCTATTTGGATGCTTGAACCAACACTTGGAGAAAAGCCCAATTAGGAATATATCACTTTGGAAATGACCCAATTTCATTCCTTTTTATGGCTGAGTAATATTCCATTGTATATACGTACCACACTTTTATCCATTCATCTGTCGATGGACATCTAGGTTGCTTCCATGACCTGGCTATTGTAAATAGTGCTGCAGTGAACATTGGGGTGCACGTGTCTTTTTGAATTATGGTTTTCTCAGGGTATATTTCCAGTAGTGGGATTGCTGGGTCATATGGTAGCTCTGTTCTTAGTTTTTTAAGGAACCTCCATAGATGGGTGGGATGGCAGGGGAGGGAGGTCCAAGAGGGAAGGGATATCTGTATACATATAGCTGATTCACTTTGCTGTACAGTAGAAACTAATGCAACATTGTAAAGCAACTATACCCCAATAAAAATAAATAAATAAAAAATAAAACTTATGCAATTGGAGAGAACTGAAAACGTAAATTAAAACGTAAATATAAAAAAACAGAAATATCACTTTGGGAGATATAAACTTCCATCTTGTTACTACTTTGGAAATGGAAGTTTATTTTCATCAGGTAAATTTTTGTAAAATATTTCGTAGTATTTTTTCCTGTCTTTAGTTTTTCTTTACTTTTTAAAAATTTCTATAGTAAGCATGTATTTTATACAAAGAAATATAGATTATAAAATCTGAAAAGAAGTTCATATGGAGAAATTATTTAATAAGTTCTAGTTTCTTCATTCTTCATGTATTAAAATGAGGAAATTTTATATGATCTTTCATATTCCTTTCTCTAGGATAGTGTATGATTTATAATACCAGTTAACGGAATCAAAGTGTAGAATATTTCACTTTTCATGATGATTATTGACATTAAGTGAAAAGATGTGAGAGAAGGACATTGTTTTAAAAGGAAAAAGCTATACAAGAGGTTGATGTTACATTTCCCTTTCCCAGTGACAGTCTGTCCTGCTGACTTGGGTAAAGTTATCCTGAAAGGAATGTGTATGAGGGGTTAATTGCTGTCTTTGCTCTGTCTGTCAAATTCCCATTTTCACTTTTTCTAAGTTATAGGAACAGCAAGCCATTTTATTTTTATTGAAATAAATTGCAGATTTATTGGTTAGCAGTATCTCTCCTACTTTTCTTTGCATCTCCTTCAGAATCTGGCACATTTACTTAAATACATGAGTCCCTTAATATATTTTGTCCAAATAACTTGAACTGAAACACATCGATAACTCAGGACCACTTTTCAATTGTTAGTAAATCACCTCATAATTAAATTATCAATTTTCCTCCAGAACAAGATGAAATTCCAGAAATCCCATTTATCTCTTCAAACATTTCAACAGGTTTTATACTGGTCACTAAAATCTATCAACAATGCATTGTACAGGTCCATACAATGCAAGTGTTGGTAAAGGAAGTATCTACTACTTATTCATAAAATAAAGTTTATAGAATACCTACTATGTCAAAAACACTCTTATGGAAACTGGGGATGTAGCAATGAACAAAAGTGACCGAAGTCTTGCCCCACACCCCAATTAATTTAAATTGGCATAGGAGCAACATTTGCTGCTTAAAATATATCATCACCAGTAAACCTCTCCATTCTGTGGGGAGGCATCACCCTCTGGATGTGACATGTGGATATAGTGAGGCTTAGAGAAGTGACATAACTTGCTCCATGCCACTCTTCAAGTGACAGAGTTGTGATTCCATCACAGGCACACCTTAGTTTCAAAGCCGGCTGTCTTTGTTTTGTGTTCATTGTCTACATACAAAGTTGATTGAAAGTTATAAAGAAGACTTTAATAATAGCATACTGCATTATGCTCCAGATTAGCTGGCAATATTTGCTGCTGATGAATGCTGTCATCCCCTTGAAACTACTGTTTCCTTGTTTAATAGATTTATAGGCTTGCATTCCTGGCTGGACTCAGCTGTCTCCGTTTATAGTTGTTAAGGTTCTTCTCAATACATTCTTTGTTTTTCCCTTTATACAGCTTCTTCCTGATGGAGTTCATCTACCTGTGCATTGTGAATTACTATGTATATTATGATGGAATCCAAATCTGTTAATTAACATTTCAGAAACAAAGACCTGATTGAAATAAAGAGGTGTTTCCTTGGGTTCTTTTTTTTAGAACTGCAGCCCAAGAAACAGAGTTTCAAGAAGCACTTGAATTGTGTTCTGCTGGACCACAGAATGGAGGAGGCTTATAAAGGCAAAAACCTCAAGGCCACAGTTAGCTACATGACTTGTTTATCAAGAATTATAATTGCACCTAGAAAGATGTAAGGGTGCTTGTTAAAGAGGAGTGGTTGGGATACAAAATGGTTACATAGCTGCAAAGGGAACGGAGGTGAGATCACTAGGTTGCAGGGGGCTGATGGTGCTTTAAAAATTGCTGGTGTCCTTGAGTTTGGTGCAGTTCACAGAAAATTCCAGTTCTCAGTGGTGCAGGGATGTGTCTGAGACCAGATTCTCAATGGTCCCCTGACTCTATTTTGCACACCTAAACTGTGACCACTCCATTATCTAAACTCAGACCACACTGCTGGATATCAGACACATGTACTGAAATGACTGCTGGATATAACTATTTAGATATTACTGAGATGTATCGAAAATACTTTATAAAAATAGACTTCTTACAACTCCACATTATGTTCACAGCCACCACACACACACACACAGAGATACACACAGACATACACACAGACACACACACAGACACTACAGACATGCACACAAACACAGACACACACAGACATACGCACAGACACACAGACACACACACACACAAGAACTACTGTTCTTCTGTATTCTCCAAAGGAATGGCATCCCTATCCATCCAGTTATTGAAGGCAAGAAAAATTATAATTTGAGCATCTTTCATTTCCTGCATCTATTCCATAGTCATACCAATACTATTACTTAAATATTTCTCACACGCATCTACTCTCTCCTTTTCCATTCCTACCTCAGATTTATTGTTCTGTGGACTATAGTTAGTTATGGACAAAGGTCTGACTCAGTGAATCTCTTATTAATTCAGAGGGTGCTGATTTCACTGTGGGCCCTCTGAATGTCTGTGGTGGTCTCTGACAACATCTCAGAGTCTGGCCCACAGCTCTGATTGCAGTGAGATTTGATGAGACTCTCATATGTAAGTGAGCTGGGAGACTGAGGGCAATCAGGACTGATAAATGACCCAATGGCTCTGGTGCCAGGAGGTTCTTAATGAGGTGTATAGGGCTGGGCAATGTTCAGTCACCAAAAACCTCCTAATTAATGATCAAAACTTGGAAGAAAACAATGCATCAAGCAATTTGCTGATGATAACAAATTGGGGAATATTGGACATGCTATTTATTATGAATCTAACATTTAAAAGGGATTTACATGATTACAATTTTTTAAAATAGATCTTTATTGGAGTAAATTGCTTCACAATACCATGTTAATTTCTGTTGCACGACAAAGTGAATCAGCCATATGCATACACATGTCCCCATATCCCCTCCCTCTTGAGCCTCCCTCCCATCCTCCCTATCCCACCCCTCTAGGTCATCGCAGAGCACCAAGCCGATCTCCCTGTGCTATGCGGCTGCTTCCCACCAGCCAACTATTTTACATTTGGTAGTGTACATATGTCGATGCTACTCTCACTTCGCCCCAACTTTGCCTTCCCACCACATGTCCTCAAGTCTTTTTTTATGTCTACATCTTTATTCCTGCCCTGCAACTAGGTTCATCAGTACCATTTTTTTTTTGATTCCATATATATGCGTTAGCATACAGTGTATGTTTTTCTCTTTCTGACTTCTGTCACTCTGTATAACAGACTCTAGGTCCATCCACCTCACTACAAATAACTCAATTTCGTTTCTTTTTATGGCTGAGTAATATTCCATTGTATATATGTGCCACATCTTCTTTATCCATTCATCTGTTGATGGACATTTAGGTTGGATCCATGGCCTGGCTATTGTAAATAATGCTGCAATGAACAGTGTGGTGCATGTCTCTTTTTGAACTATGGTTTTCTCAGGGTATAGGCCCAGCACTGGGATTGCTGGGTCATATGGTAGCTCTATTTTTAGTTTTTAAGGAACCTTCCATAGTGGTTGTATCAGCTTACATTCCCACCAACAGTGTAGGAGGGTCCCCTTTTCACCACAACCTTTCCAGCATTTATTGCTTCTAGCTTTTTTGATAATGGCTATTCTGACTGGCGTGAGGTGATACCTCATTGTAGTTTTGATTTGCATTTCTCTAATAATCAGTGATGTTGAACATCTTTTCATGTGCCTCTTGGCCATCTGCATGTCTTCCTTGGTGAAAGGTCTATTTAGGCCTTCCACCTATTTTTTAACTGGATTGTTTGTTTTTTTTGATATTAAGTTCCATGAGCTGTTTGTATATCTTGGAGAGTAATCCTTTGTCTGTTGTTTCATTTGCAAATATTTTCTCCCATCCTGAGGGTTGTCTTTTTGTCTTGTTTATGGTTTCCTTTGCTGTGCAAAAGCTTTTAAGTTTAATTAAGTCCCATTTGTTTATTTTTGTTTTTAATTCTGTTACTCCAGGAGGTGGGTCAGAAAAGATCTTGCTGTGATTTATGTCAAAGAGTGTTATTCCTATTTTTTGCTCTAAAAGTTTTATGGTTTCTGGTCTTACATTTAAGTCTTTAATCCATTTGGAGTTTATTTTTGTGTATGGTGTTAGGTAGTGTTCTAATTTCATTCTTTTACATGTAGCTGTCCAGTTTTCTCAGCACCACTTATTGAAGAGGCTGTCTTTTCTCCATTGTAAGTTCTTGCCTCCTTCATCATAAATTAGTTGACCACATCTACATGGGTTTATCTCTGGGCATTCTATCCTATACCATTGATCTATATTTCTATTTTTGTGCCAGTACCATACTATCTTGATTACTGTAGTTTTGTGGTATAATTTGAAGTCATGGAGCCTGATACCTCCACCTCCATTTTTCTTTCTCAAGATTGCTTTGGCTATTCAGGGTCTTTTGTGTTTCCATATGAATTGTATGATTCTTTTTGTTCTAATTCTGTGAAGAATGCCATTTGTAGTTTGATAGGGATTGCACTGAATCTGTAGATTGCTTTGGGTAGTATATTCATCTTCACAATGTTGATTCTTCCTATCCAAGAACATGGTATATGTCTCCATCTGTTTGTGTCACCTTTATTTTCTTTCATCAGTGTCTTATAGTTTCCTGCAATATGGGCCTTTTGTCTCCTTAGGTAGTTTTATTCCTAGGTATTTTATTCTTTTAGTTGTGATGGTAAATGGGAGTGTTTCCTTAATTTCTCTTTCTGATTTTTCATTGTTGGTGTATAGGAATGCCAACAATTTCTGTGCATTAATTTTGTATCCTGCAACCTTACCAAATTCACGGATTAGTTCTAGTAGTTTTCTGGTGGCAACTTTAGGATTTTTTATGTATAGTATCATGTCGTCGGCAAATGGTGACAGTTTTACTTCTTCTTTTCCAATTTGTATTCCTTTTATTTCTTTTTCTTCTATGACTGCTGTGGCTGGGACTTCCAAAGCTATGTTGAATAATAGTGGTGAGAGTAGACATCCTTGTCTTGTTCCTGATCCTAGTGGAAATGCCTTCAGTTTTTCACCATTGAGAATGATGCTTGCTGTGGGTTCATCATATATGGCCTTTATTATGTTGAGGTGGGTTCCCTCTATGCCCATTTTCTGGAGAGTTTTTATCATAAATGGGTGTTGAATTTTGTCAAAAGCTTTTTCTGCATCTATTGAGATGATCATATGTTTTTTATTCCTTAATTTGTTAATAAGTGTATCACATTGATTGATTTACATATATTGAAGAATCCTTGCATCCCTGGGATGAATACCAACTGATCATGGTGTATGATCCTTTTAATGTGCTGTTGGATTCTGTTTGATAGTATTTTGTTCAGGATTTTTGCATCTATGATCATCAGTGATATTGGCCTGTAGTTTTCTTTTTTTGTGATATCTTTTTCTGGTTTTGGTATCATGGTGATGGTGGCTTCGTGGAATGAATTTGGGAGAGTTTCTCCCTCTACAAATTTTTGGAAGTGTTTGAGAAGGATCGGTATTAGCTCTTCTCTAAATGTTTGACAGAATTTGCCTGTGAAGCCATCTGTTCCTGGACTTTTGTTTGTTGGAAGATTTTTAATTACAGTTTCAATTTCGTTGCTTGTGATATGTCTGTTTATATTTTCTAATTCTTCCTGGTTCAGTTTTGGAAACTTGTACCTTTCCAAGAATTTGTCCATTTCTTCATGGTTGTCCATTTTATTGGCATATAGTTGTTTGTAGTAGTCTTTTATAATCCTTTGTATTTCTGCAGTATCAGTTGTGATTTCTCCCTTTTCATTTCTAATTGTATTGATTTGCATACTCTCCCTTTTTTTCTTGATGAGTCTGGCTAAGGGTTTAACAATTTTATCTTCTCAAAATAACAGGTTTTATTTGTATTGGTCTTTGGTATTGTTTTCTTCATTTCTATTTCATTTATTTCTGCTCTGATCTTTATGATTTCTTTCCTTCTACTGACTTTGGGTTTTGTTTGTTCTTCTTTCTCTAGTTGTTTTAAGTGTAGGGTTAGATTGTTTATTTTAGAATTTTCTTGTTTCTTGAGGTGATATTGAATTGCTATAAACTTCCCTCTTAGAACTGCTTTTGCTGTGTACCATAGGTTTTGGGTCATTGTGTTTTTGTTGTCATTTGTTTCTATGTATTTTTTTATTTATTCTTTGATTTCTTCAGTGTTCTCTTAGTTATTTAGTAGCTCATTGTTTGTGTTTTTTACAGTTTTTTTTTCCTGTAATTGACTTCCAATCTCATAGCATTGTGGTCAGAAAAGATGTTTGATACAATTTCAATTTTCTTAAATTTTCTGAAGACCCAAGATGTGATCTATCCTGGAAAATGTTCCATGTACATTTGAGAAGAAAGTGTATTCTGCCACTTTTGGGTGGAATGTTCTATAAATATCAATTAGATGTATCTGGTCTATTGTGTCATTTAAAGCTTGTGTTTCCTTAGTTATTTTCTGTTTGGATGATCTGTCCATTGATGTAAGTGGGGTGTTAAAGTTCCCTACTATTATTGTGTTACTGTTGATTTCTCCTTTCATGGTTGTTAGCATATGCCTTATGTATTGAGGTGCTCCTCTGTTGAGTGCATAAACATGTATAATTGTTATATCTTCTTGGATTGATCCTTTGATCATTATGTAGTGTCCCTCCTTATCTCTTTTACCAGTCTTTATTTTAAAGTCTATTTTATCTGATACGAGTATTAGTACTCCAGCTTTCTTTTGATTTCCATTTGCATGGAATATCTTTTTCCATCCCTTCACTTTCAGTCTGTATGTGTCCCTAGGTCTGAAGTGAGTCTCTTGTAGACTGCATATATATGGGTCTTGTTTTTGTATCCATTCATCTAGTCTGTGTCTTTTGATTGGGGCATTTAATCCATTTACATTCAAGGTTATTATTGATATGTATGTTCCTATTACCATTTTCTTAATCGTTTTGGGTTTGATTTTGTGGGTCTTTTTCTTCTCTTGTCTTTCCCGCTTAGAGAAATTTCTTTAGCATTTGTTGTAGAGCTGGTTTGGTGGTGCTGAATTCTCTTAGCTTTTGTTTCTCTGAAAAGCTTCTGACTTCTCCATTGAATCTGAATGAGATCCTTGCTGGGTAGAGTAATCTTGGTTGTAGGTTTTTCTTTTTCATCACTTTAAGTATATCCTGTCACTCCCTTCTGGCCTGCAGAGTTTCCACTGAAAAATCAGCTGATAACCTTATGTGGATTCCTTTGTATGTTAGTTTTTGTTTTTCCTTTGCTGCTTTTAATATTTTTTCTTTAAATTCAATTTTTGTTAGTTTGATTAATATATGTCTTGGTGTGTTTTTCCTTGGGTGTATCCTGTATGGGACTCTCTGTGCTTCCTAGACTTGACTATTTCCTTTCCCATGTTAGGAAAGTTTTCCACTATAATATCTTCAAATATTTTCTCAGACCCTTTCTTTTCCTCTTCTTCTTCTTGGTCCCCTGTAATTCGAATGTTGGTGTGTTTAGTGTTGTCCCAGAGGTCTCTGAGATCGTCTTCAATTCTTTTCATTCATTTTTCTTTATTCTGCTCTTTGGCAGTTATTTCCACCATTTTGTCTTCCAGCTCACTTATTCATTCTTCTGTGTCTGTTATTCTGTTATTGATTCCTTCTAGTGTTTTTTTTTTTTGTTTTTTGGGGTTTTTTTTTTTTTGCTGTGCGGGCCTCTCACCACTGTGGCCTCTCCCGTTAGGGAGCACAGGCTCTGGACGCACAGGCTCAGTGACCATGGCTCACGGGCCCAGCCGCTTTGCGGCATGTGGGATCCTCCCGGACCGGGGCACGAACCCAGGTTCCCTGCATTGGCAGGCGGACTCTCAACCACTGCGCCACCAGGGAAGCACTCTAGTATATTTTTAATTTCATTTATTGTGTTGCTCCTCTCTGTTTGTTTGTTGTTTAGTTCTTCTAGATCTTTGTTAAACATTTCTTGTATTTTCTCAATCTGTGCTTCCATTCTATTTCTGAAATTCTGGTTCATCTCTACTCTCATTTCTCTGAATTCTTTTTCAGGTAGATTGCCTGTTTCCTCTTCATTTATTTGGTCTTGTAGGTTTTTAACTTGCTCTTTCATCTGTGACATATTTTTTTGTCATTTCATTTGTTTTTTTTAAAGAGTTGGACTGTGTTCTTGGAGTTTGTAGGGTTTTGGGTAGAGCTGGGTCTTGGTGCTGAGATGAGGAACTCTGTGAGACCTCACTCTGATGAATACTCCCTGTGTTCTGAGGTTCTCTGCTAGTCCAGTAGTTCAGACTCAGAAATCCCACTTCAGAAGCTTTCCCAGGAACCCGGGCTCAGAAGTCAAATCCCACAAGCCATGTGGGGTTGCAAAAAAAAAAAAAAGAGAGAGAAAAATAACAAAGTAAAAAATAAAATTAGGCTAGGAAACTAACAGATATGTTAGAAAGAATGTAAAAGTAAAAATACAGATGAATCAACAACTGGAAGGTACATCAGTACCACAATAGTAAAAAAGAGGAAGAGGGAAAGGGGAAAAAAGAAGAGGGTGGGAGGGAAGGGCTTGGCTGTGGAGAGTGGGGCCTAAGCAAGGGTGAGGTTTGGGTGGTGGGTGGGGCCAATGCTGAGGACCCACAGGGCTGGAAAAGGCCCTGGGGACTGTGGGGGTGGGGTGGGGCTTAGGCTCATGGAACAGAAGGGGCTCAGGTGTGCCCCCCACCCCAGTCTCAGAGGGCAGGGGCCCTCACCTGGGAGCCTAGCAAGTTTTCTGGGCTTGAGTGGGTGGGGCAAATGCCCTCCTCTCCTCGCCTGCTTCTTCCACAGTGCCCCTCCCACCTGCCTGTCCTGATCTGCCTGGTCACCCTCTTATTCTCCCAAGGACCCACGTGGCCTGGAGGGGGATTTGGAGGGCACAGGATTGGCCTGGCAGTGCAGCAGGCTCCTTGGGCTCCAGTGGGCGGGGCAGTCACCCTCCACTCCTCTCCCACTCCTCCCAGAGGGCCCCTCTCTGCTGCCTCTCTAGTTCTTCCCTCGGCCTCCTTCCTATGCCCCCCCATGATTACAATTTTAGAGAATGATTCAACTCTTGTATTTGCAATGGAATGCAGCTCTGAGTGGCAGGCTAGAGAATAACATTATGTAAAGCAGATTTCCAAGGTGAGACATTTAAAAGAACAAGTATGAATTTTTAAATTTTGTCTGATTTTTCAACTAATCATCACACTATTTACATATTTTTCAAAACAAATAGAAATGAAAGTAACAGTGACTCAGGAAATTGAATTAAAGTCATAGCTCTTCAGTGGCAGAGGTGGTATTTTAATATTGATTGCTTAATTAATGCTCTAGAATGAGTCACACCATAACAAATCTGGAGGAAACAGCTTAGGAAACCAAGGATCAATATTTATAATCATTTTTGCCTCATGTTTTTGTCGTCTTTTACATAGAGCACTATACTGGGTACTGTACCTTTTGTGTTTCAGAGAAAGTCCCTTTTCTTGGACTACTCAGATCCATTGAGTTTCCTGGTGATCACAAGAGAACCCTACAAAAGCAGTAGGCAGATTAATGCCATCCATGAAAGGTGCCCACATCTTGATCCCCGGAACCTGTGAATATGTTAAGTAACATAGCAACAGGGACACTGCAGATGTGAATTAGGTTGCAGACACTGAGATGGGAAGATTATCCTGGATTATTCAGGTGGGTCCAATAAAATCACATGGACCCTTAAAAGCAGAGAAGCTTCTCGGGCTGCAGTCAGACAGAAGCAGAGGAAGGGGAGGGAGAGAGGTACTCCCACCCACCATTGTTGGGGCCACAAGCCAAGGAAAGTGGGTAGCCCCTAGAAGTTGATTATGATGCCCAGGGGACAGCCATCTTGGAAAAGCAGGCCAAATTCTGCCAAGCGCCTGCATGAACCTGGAAGTGGATTCGCTCCCAGTCTCTAGTAAGGAATGCAGCTCTGCCTGCACCTTGGTTTTGGCCCTTGAGATTCTCTATATTAGAGGAGGAAGTCAAACCCCGCTGTATGTGGACTCCTGAGCTACATGGCGGTGATACAGTAAAAGGGTGCTATCTTCAGTCACTAATTTTGTGGTAAATCGTCACAGCAATGGGAGGCAACTGATATGCTGAAGCAAAGAGGGCAATAAATGGAAATTTAGATGCAGAAAATTATCACCTGGTCACCCATATATAGGCTACAAACCTACAGAGAGTCCAAAGAATGGTCATTTCCCTTGAGGTTAGATATTGCTCAAGTTGTTCACGTTCAGGTTTTTAGTCTGGTCATTTATAAGTGTGGGACTTATACTTTAGAAAAAAATGTCCATTTTAACAACAAAAGTATTAGGTGCTTTGAAAGAGATCTGACTATAAAGTGTGCAGATTTAAAGTCAGAGTTTTTCTATCGTCTGCACACTCAGCTTACAGGGTAAGCAAGGCCATTTATCCCAGGCACGTTTCTATATATTTATATTCACTGCTTCTTTGATTTATTCATTTTTTTGGCTGTGCCACGTGGCTTGCGGGGTCTTAATTCCCCAACTAGGGATGGAACCCGGGCCACTGCAGTGAGAGTGCCAAGTCCTAACCTCTGGACTGCTAGGGAATTCCCTATTTATTCATCTGAATAGGTAATATATTATCATAGTTAAAGATTCAAAAAAAATTATGAAAAAAATTTCTCCCACTTCTATTTCTATGTGAACAGATCTTCCCCACCCCAAATGGGTAATCATACTTTTGTATTCATATGTGTCCATCTAGAGATTTTATGCATACATATACAAGTAAATACTAATATATCTTTACCTTCTTTTAAATCACATTTGTAACACATCATTCTATAATTATGCTATGCACAGCATACTATAATTTTTTTTCACTGAATATATATACTGTGGAGAATGTCCACATCATTACACAAAGCTTCTAATTCAAGCAATATGATTAAATAACCAATATATTTAGAACAATTTTGAGGACAGAGAAAGTTACAAATGTACATAAAACATGGTCTCTTTTATCAATAGTCATCTCTTCTAGTAAGGTGGTACAGTAACTATGAAAAGATCTACTGAATAACATAGTTCTGAAAAAGCCCCACAAGGCAACTGCAGACAGTAAGCAGCATAGATCTTAAGAGTGGAAGGCCACTTCCAAATAGGAGGTTTTCATGTGAGTTCACAGTTGAAACAAGTTGTTTATGGTGCTGAAGAAAACACGAGTGTTCTAGAGAGACATGAAGGGCAGGAGAAACATCATGGTCATAAAAAACCTGGGTTGGTGGGAAAAAAGCAAAACAAAACAAAAGAGAACAAAAATGGTCACTGAGGAGATGATAAGGTATTGACGGGATAGTGATCGCCGTGTGAAGAAGTTTGAAGTTAAAAGAGACCCAGGTAAAATTCTGGCTCTACCCTCTCCTAGCTTATTACTAGATGATCTAGGACTATGGGAGTTCCTGCTCCAAGGGGACTGGGAAAGCCTCTCTGAGAAGGTGACTGATGGATGTGATAATGTATGAGGCATCTAAAGGGGTTAGCACTGTGTCTGGCTCATGGTTAGTGTAAAAAATGATGACTATTATTCTTATTTATCCTAGATTATAGGGTTGGCCTGAAAACCTTTACAGTGGATTCTTTCATAGGATCTTGCTAAGTTAACATAGATTATACAAATTATTTTGTGGTGTATAGGACTCAAACCAAGTTTGGAATCCGGTAGGCTTCACAGTTTGCAGCTCTTGTGTAGTACTTCTAACCTCAGCAGATGAGCTCTCTCAGTAAAACATATAGTAGATACAAGGAGCAGTGGTATCGGAGTGTACCATCTCATTGGGATTCCACTGCCCCCTTGGGAGATGACAAGAGCAGATGACTATTAACCCTTTTAACGCTGAACCAGGAGTACCTTTACAGAAGTAGATGAAAAAGGAAGGCTGTGGCTTGTGAGTATAAACTTCGAGGAGATGGGGTCTGAGACATGGCAAGGGCTAGACCATGTAGGGCCCCACAGGCCATCGTAAAGAATTTAGGACCTTTCCGTTGAGTGAAATGGGAATTCACTGGAGGTTTTGAGTTGAGTGACATGGCTTAACTTAGGTTTTAAAACTCTAGCTTCTCTGTGGGGTGAAAGGTGAAAGAAGGGAGATCAATTAAGAAGCTACAAAAATCATCTGAGAGAAAGATGATGAAGACGTGGTTAAGGGTGGTTGTTGTGGAGTGTTGTGACTGATTAGATTCTGGAAATACACCAGTGGAAAAGCTGACAGGATTTGTTAATGGGTCGGCTGTGCTCTGGGAAACAAAAAGAAGAGTCAAAGTTATGATGCGATGAAAATAGCACATCACCTCTGTGTCTTCTTTCCCAAAATCCATACACCGTGTCTAATCAGAAGAAAATCATTGGACAAATTTTAATAGTGGGACATCCTACAAAATACCTGACCACAACTCCTCAAAGGTGTCAAAGTCATCAAAAACAAGGCAAGTCTAAGAAACAGGCACAGCTAATAAGACTCCAAGGAGACATGAGAAGGAAATGTAAGGTGGTACCCTGTAACAGAAAAAAGGGCATTAGTTAAAAGCTGAAGAACGCTGAATGAAGGATGGACTTGAAGTAATAAAAACTTATCAGTATTGATTCAGAATTGTCACAAATTTACCATGCTAATCTAAAATGTTCATAATAGGGAAAACTGAGTTCAGGGTGTACGGGTACTCTGTACCATCTTCACTTTTTTTTTTTTTCCTGTGAATTAAAACACTCTAAACAGTAAATTCTATTAAAAAATAAAAGAGTCATGATGACTTCAATTTTTATGTCCTGAGCAACTGGAAAAATACAGTGGCCATTTATGGGAGAGGAGACATGGGGTCCTGTGAATTAAATGTTAACTGCTTCTCCCTTCTTTCCTGACATTCTCCACTCTGTCTTTAAGACACACAGACAGAGGATTTATTGCCACATGAGAGACCTGGGCAACACAGACTGAGTTAAAGTGAGTTTGAATTTTCTGGGAAGGCTTCCTGGAAAGAAGTGGGCTTGAGGAAGTCTCTGAAGATGGGACAAGATTTGCAGATGTAGAGAGAATAAAATCCTCCATTGCAGGGGACTTAATTCCTTCTTTTGTAATATCCACATTTTAATTCCACGTATTTCCTTGCCTCTTTTGTTGATGCCTTTGGCCATTGAGTAGAGTTACTTTGATTAACTTTTGCCTGTACTCACATCGTTTGCTTTCATTTTTCTCAAATCATGTTTATTATTAGGGAGCAGATAGCCCTTTGGGGACACATTAATATTCCTGGGAATCCTTTCCCATGCTGTGCTGGTGTCCTTTATCTCCTCGTTCCATTTGGCTGCAGTCAGCACTCTTTTCCTGTCTCATGAAACACCTCTGATGAATAGCATTGCTCTCACTGCTATTATTACAAATAGGAGATGCAACTCTCCACCATCTGCAATCACAGTGCTTCCAAAGACACATTAGCCACATTTAAAATGATAACTCCTTCACAATATTCTAAAGAATTCCTTTGACTCACGGGAGTAGAAATCAACTCTAAGGTCATTCCCAGTCATATTTGCTTCAGGCAGCACTGAAGTAAATATACTACAAACACAGAGGCATGCACACATATAATATATTTCTTACTCATTTTTAGGGATTAGCAAGTTTCTCTCTTAGCATCCATTATGGAATATCTGGAAAAGTAAACAATTAGCAATTAATCATTTTCTGAGGCCTAATTCTCTCTTCCTTACATTTCCATATTCTTCTATCAATTATCAGTATGAATGGAAAAAGAAATCCATTCTCTCTTTGCCAATTTTATATGTCATTAACACATTTCTTCTTTCCCTTCTGCCAACTAATTTCAGTTAGTGGGGCTAGGCAGTTTGCTCACACATGCCATCAAGTAAGGAGGCAGATGATTCAGTGAGTAAAAATAATCATTGTAAAATCTAGTTGCTGTTTACCCTTAACTGGTTTTTCTCTTGTCTAAAGGGTTTGACTGTTCATCTAAATAACATCTTGGGGTTATGACAGCCAGAGACTGCCCTTAGGTCACATATCAGCTCTGGATTTTATCTTTTGGTTATGTCTAACAATACAGAACTGGCACCGTTTTATATGCAAACTTAAATTTCAGCTCTGTTGAAGTACAATTGACATAAAATTGTAAGATATTTAAATTGTACATTGTAGTGATTTGATATACATATATACATTGTGAAAGGATTTCCATCATTTAATTTCTACTCATAGCAGATTTCCATTATACAATGCAGTGCTACCAACTACAGTCACCATGTATATGTAGAACAATGTATGTGGTTTACATTTGATCTTCAGACCGTGCGCATCCGATGGAAGAAAGTTTTTACCCTTTCGCCAGCCTCTCCCTATTTCCCTCACGCTCCAATCTCTGGGAACCGCTTTTCTACTCTCTATTTCTATGAGCTTGACTATTGTTTATAGGATTCCACTTATGAGTGATACTCTGCAGTATTTGTCTTTCTCTGTCTGGATTATTTCACTTAGCATAATGCCCCAGCTTTTTAGGGCTGCCTTCTGACATACATGGGCTCAAATAGAGAGGAAAAGCATGATGTCCAGCTGCAGGGTTTTCCCACAACCTCGTCCAGCCTGTTGCTGCTTATGCATGCCAAAGGAAGGGAATAAAATGGAAATACTGCAGCAGCCTGTGGGTACAGGGCACTGGCCATTCTTGTTCAGTCACAGTCAGAACCACATTTCTGTTGACAGGTCATAAGTGCAGTCAAAGTGTCAAGGCTGCAGAGCTTGGCCTGGTTACATCAAATTGCTTGAAAAAGAAGCTGTAAGGGCACTGGATTATAGCAAGCTGAATGGGTGTATTTGTGGTTTTCACTAGAAGAGTCCAGGCTGCTCCAGGTGTTATTAGAATATCCAATGCAATGAGGAGACCCAACTGCAGTCTCAAAACTGCCTCCTCATAACACCATTATCTTACCCATATAAAAGGAGCCACATTGCACGGTGAATTGCTATGGGAAATATAGGTCCAAGAGGTCTGTAGTGATGTTTTCCCAACTATACTCTCTATCAGCCACTCAATGAAAATAAATGTAACAGGTGACCCCAGGGACAGCACTGAAGCCCAGGACCAGCTCTTGAGTGAAACACATTTGAAGAGCTCACAGGAAGATTTGGCACATATATACAATGGAATATTACTCAGCCATAAAAAGAAATGAAATTGAGCTATTTGTAATGAGGTGGATAGACCTAGAGTCTGTCATACAGAGTGAAGTAAGTCAGAAAGAGAAAGACAAATACCGTATGCTAACACATATATATGGAATTTAAGGAAAAAAAATGTCATGAGGAACCTAGGGGTACGACAGGAATAAAGACACAGACCTACTAGAGCATGGACTTGAGGATATGGGGAGGGGGAAGGGTGAGCTGTGACAAAGTGAGAGAGAGGCATGGACATATATACACTACCAAACGTAAGGTAGATAGCTAGTGGGAAGCAGGCGCATAGCACAGGGAGATCAGCTCGGTGCTTTGTGACCGCCTGGAGGGGTGGGATAGGGAGGGTGGGAGGGAGGGAGACACGGGAGGGAGGAGATATGGGAGCATGTGTGTGTGTGTAACTGATTCACTTTGTTGTAAAGCAGGAGCTAACACACCATCGTGGAGCAATTATACTCCAATAAAGATGTAAAAAAAAATTTTAAAGTAAATAAAAGAAGAGCTCACAGGGAAAAGGGAGTCTGTGTTTTTTCAAGAAATATGAAGGAAGAAATTCTCCCTAAGTAGAAGGGATGGAGGCATACATAGATTATGCAAATTCAAATACTAGCTATCTTAGAGAGGGGAGTGGTACAGCAGTTGTAACCAGAACCTGCCGTAAGTCATTTAGTGTGATTTCAAAGTCAATGTCTATGGCTAACATCCAAGTACCTGTAAGATAGGACTGTGTAATACAATTAAAACTACTATACAAGCAGTCAGTAACATGCCTGTGTGGTAAAACCGAGAGCACTTGCTAGATCATTACCCAAAAGGCATGGAGAGAAGTTTCTTCAGCAAAGTAACAGAGCACATCTGAAGATGAGAGCTGCCAGGGGTAGAATCCATGCCAGGAGCCCAAAGTAGCCACAGAAATTTGGTACTGGACCATATGCCTAGATATTGGTCATGGTGAAAAACGTTAGGGCAGAGACCCAAGAGATATGTCTAGAAGCAGCAGAGGAAGATGTTTTGTGGTGCTCATAAATACTCAAGGTGCAACTGTGGCATTTATGAATTTGGGGTACAAGGCTGGCTGAGTGTTCTACCATTTCCTGAGAACCAACCCAAAATGATCATCGTTCGTTTCCACTACTGCAGTTTTATTTTACGCCAAATGTTGGTGAGATTGGAAGAAACAAAGATTATTTAAACAACTGGAGAATTATGAAGCGGTCATCCCGAGCTAGTCATTGTTGAGAGATACAAACGAAACCAAACTCTTAGTCCCTTAATTTTTCCTTATATACTTATCTTAGGTCCTTGAATTATGGAGTGTGTGCTGCTAGCTACATGAACCTGGTTTTGAATTCTGCTTCCTTCACTTATTACCTTTATGGCCTTGTAGAGCTTACTTAGCTTTTAAATTTCAACTTTCTAATCTGTAAAGTGAGGACAATATTTTATGCAATTTATATAGTTACAGATATATCTAGATACATACATAGATAGAATTACCTATTGATAATTATATATTATTATATATTATACATATATAGATAAAATTATCTAGAGATATAGATATGCGTATTTATACAAAGAAAACATACCTGTAGTATATTTACATATACAGGTATATGTATATGTACATATACATATGTTTTTTTGTGTGTGTTTATTCTGAAGCTTTTATTTTGGAGTCCTCCATCACCAAATGACATGTTTAACGTTTACAACAGGTATTATAATTTTTTTTAAATTTCTACTATTTTAGAGTAAAACTGTAGATAATGTTCCAAACCATCATCAAAAATGCAGAGCAAACTTTCCTGTATATAAAGCGTACATAAAACAAGGTACTACCTATATCTATCTATGTATATCAGAAATTTTAAAATATAAATGCCAATAATTTGATTATTCAGTCCTATAAGGAACATGATGTTCAAGGCTACTGTTTTCCTTATTGAAGGGAGAATAAGGTAGCAATGACTTGCAGACACACCTTGAGATATTGATCCCCTTGCTTGTCTTCACAGCCTCCCCTTGATTGCTTTTATCACAGTATATACTCTCTAGTGTAGCACCTGACTTCAGAGATAACTCCCCACGAGGTTATAAACTTCTACAGAAAATGAATGGTGTCTTAGTTACCTTGTGTATCTGTTATCTGGCACAGGTCTTGGGACTTAGTAAGAACTAAGAAGACACAAATAATCAAGGAAGTGAAGTTGTATGCTATGACATTTTCAGTTATGAAGACGTTCAGTGGTGCCATATAAAAGTTAACGTGTTGTTTATGTCCAAAATCTAAAATAATGCAAATCTCCTCAAGAAAAATATTCATCAAGAATAGCATCATTTCAAAGTAACATTTTGAAAGAGTATTTATTGCTGCCAGTTTGACTGCTGTTTAGAAATACTCATGCTGCAGGACCAGGGCCAGCTTCCTTGTCAGAGCTCAGATTATCAATACACTTTTTGTCCCTGCACCATCCCCACAACAAGCCCCCAGTGCCTTCAAACTGCCACAGTCTCTGGTCATCTTCTTAGTCTCTTGGTCACCACTTCCTGCCTGGCTTTTCAGCTTCTGTGCCAATTACCACCAATTTGCTTCTTCCCAAGAAGAAATGCTGTGAAAATGTTGGGCTCACATCATGCTTCTATTCTCTGGTATCCTAACCCCTCAAGACTTGGCTACCCCTATTGCTCTGAATTCTAATTTTTTGTCCCTTCAGCTCTATATTTTTGCTACCAGCTTTTCTCAGTCGTTTAAACGGCACTTTCTTTCACCTTCTAAGCCTGTGGAACTTATGAATCTGCAAAAGTTTCGAGGGGGAAAAATGGGGCAAAATGAAAGACATACTGTTGGGTATTTTCCTTTTTATTGGGATCCTTATTTCTAAATCCTCTGTAACTTTGATAGCTTTCAGGTACCTAAAAAAAGATTTCAAAAATGTATTTATATCAGTATCTATTTATTTATTTATTTTCTGTAGCACTGTATATTCTCCCCGTATCTAATAAACTTCTCATCTGTTGGTCCAAATCCTGTCTTGTGCTAGGAATATCCTGATACATTCTTTTTAATTACAGTTCTCAAATCTCCTTTATTCTTTGCTTCCTCCCCACCTACTCACTCAATCCTCGCTCTTCCAATTTAGTGATGCTACAGGGAGACTTGAATGGGAAAACCACAGGCTTATCCTGACGGTTGACCTGAGTTGTTTTATCCAAATATCTGCCACATTTCCAAGCCTCTAAGATAATTTTTTCACTGTTCTTCACCTGACCATGAAGCCATCATAACATATTTTAAGGTTAATTTTTTGACAACATTCTACTTCCAGGGCTAATTTTGCAGAAGTCACAGTAAATAGCAGGAGCTATTGCAGCAGACAGACAGACCCTGAATTTCCAATAGGTTAACATTGTAAGAGCTAAGTTCTTGCTCGCATCACATTCAGATGGGACTTAGCAACTCCCAGGGCTGTTCTCCTCTGGACAGTGACTCAGGGATCCAGGCCATTTCCCTCCTGGTCATGCCATCTGTCATCTGTCTACAGCCTTCCCTGCTTTGGTAGGAAAAGTCAGGGCTAGAGGAATGCACAGGTTTTTTTGTTTTATTTTAAAAGCTATCTGTGAAAGTGATTTATGAAACCCCCTTCTATACCTATATATTATTACCAGAATTAGTCACAGGACTCTCCATGTACGACGCTTAGGAAATAAGGGTGGGGAGGGGAAGCACATTCTTCACCCCAGGCCATGCACTAAACAAACACCAAGGCTGGAAAGAGCATTACCTTTATTTGGAGACACATTAAAACAGATAGAGGGCTTAAAAATATTTTCTGACTTTACAATGTTGCCTTTTCACTCACTTTTGTCTTCCCATTAGCATGAAATTTTACTGAAAGGCATCAAGTCCAAGTAAAACAATTGATGTTATTAGGAGGAATCTAAATTTCCAAAGAATGATAGATTATTCAACTCTCTTTTTATTTTTGGTGTATTAATATATTAATGCAAAACATTTAATTGGTTCTGATGCATTCCCTATAATTAAACACTTGATTTCCTCAGATTTTTCGGTACTCTAGTCAAAGCATGAATATTTATCAGTAAGTTAAAGTAAAAAAAAAAATCTTAAGAAGTCTATGTATTTGGTGTGTATGTTTAAGGATTCACAAATGAGAACAGAATCTCTTTATTCAATAACATAATTAGTAAGAGTTGAAAAAAATGGGTATGATTAATATACATTTTTGACCAAGTGGTTAATTATGTAAAATAAATGATTAGAGGCCAATGTGGCTTTCATTCTATGAATTTAGAACTGACCTTCATGCCTATTTTGGCCACCAACTCTTACATGTCAAAGTCCAGTTTTCACGTGTACTTTAACATTATGTCTCATTTCTAATTAGCATAGTTGGGAGATTAGCTTGATATTTTATTTAGTGCATATTTATTCTCTCTTGTTTTCTCCCTCAGTGTAGTCTCCCGTCTCTTTCTATTCAACCTGAAATTATTAGTTTAGTTCCTCACGGCTTCGTGTTTGGAGTATGTCTATGTTGGTGATTTTTTTAATCAGTGAATTTCTATATAGATTCTGTCATGGGCACATTCATGTTGAGTCTTGGTCATAGTTCTTTAGCCTCAAGAGCACAAGCATTTGACTCAAGCCATCCGTGTGTGTGCGTGTATATACATATATGTGTGTGAGTGTGTGTATACATAATATATCATATATACACAAAAATAAACCCATATGATACGTTATAAATTGAATAGGAAGAGACTGATAACTTTTTGTTCTCATGTGTTTCTCCTTTTATATTAATTTGGGGTCAGTATATCATGGTCACAGATAATGATGGACCCTGGAAAAATTGTGGAGGATGAAAAAAGAATTTGGACATCAAATGAGTGATGTACTGTGGAATTGGCAGAAACTGATATACCCAACTACCCTTATTAAGATTATATTGATTGAGGAGACTGAGGGGGGTCAGGGCTTAATTTAAATGCAGATGAGTAATAAGGAATCTACAGAGAAGCTAAATCCTCCCAACAGTGAATCTGAAAAAGTATAAAACTTAGGAGACCCATGCTTCTCATTTGGGTACTCATTGCTTGTGTGTTTGGTTGAGAAAATCAAGAAACAAAAAGTAGAGAAAGAAGCATTTTATTTGACTGTATTTTTCTACCTATTATTCCTCTGTTGTTAAGTTATATCTTAAGTATTTGGTAGCTTGCACCATCTGTATTTTCTCCTCACTAAAGGTTACAAAAGTGAATTACAGTTTTGATGTAATTTAACAAAAGTGCATGCAATTTTATCTCACTTATTATATATCATGAATTACATAATACCAACAGTGGGTTGATATATATTTCTCTTCATGGCAAGAGTATATTTACTATCATATCTTTGTGATATATTTGAACAATTATATTAGAAAAGACATTTGGCACAGGCGAAGTTTCAGGAAGTTAGTTTGAATGATAGGTTAGAAAAGAATACCAGTCAGTTGGTTCTGACAGCATCTGGAACCTTGAACCTATATTTGAAAACCTCACCTAATGTCCTGTTTTTACTGTTCCTGACAGCCTTTCTGTAAAATCCATTAATGTCCATCGGGTTAAGGTCATGAAAAAGGAAAGGGGTATTCAGTGCATTTGTCTAGATTGTCAGAAGGGTCAGAAGGAGAAACAAGCCAGAGAAAAGTTGAATGGTTCAGGTAACTCAGACTAAGTTTTGTATGAGCAAACCCAGGACTCATAACTACTTTTTCTCTATCTACAGAAGAGGCCAAGCCTGCTCCATAAACAACCTCTGGGTGCTAAGATGCAATTCGTAGGATATCTTCTTGGATATTAAAAAGAATGACATCCTTAAGTGGCTTTATATCATGCCCAAGTTAAGTGCTCCCTATTAGGCTGAATGAGATTGTAAATACCTTGAATCAAGTGGCTTTTATTAGTTAGGTAAAAGATCCACTGTAAATTTTTTTTAAATAAATGAAATGAAAAAAAGGAAAAGAAGTCCGCAGAATAAAGTAGTTTAAATAGGAGTTTGTTTCTCTAACATGGCAGTCTAGTTCATCAAAAAGAGCTGGGTAAAAAAAAGAGCTGGGCAAAAAAAAAAAGAAAAAAAAGAAAAAAAAAGAGCTGGGCAGTTTTGCTCCACAAGGTTATCTAGGGCCCCAAGTTCCTTCCATAACATTGCCACAAAAACCTCTAGACTGTTGTTCTTATCTGTGTGACGGAAATTGCACTATTGCAACATCTATGTTTCGGACCATGGGAAGGGAAAAAAATGTCAAAGTTCAAGGAGAGGCCTTTTTTAAAATTCTAAGATGGCTTTGTTGCTCACATCTTCTCCACACACATTTCATTGTTCCAAACCTAGTTGCTTCATCCTATCCAGCTGCAAGGTAAAGGGGGGAAAAGATAGACAATTAACTTAGAAGAAGGAACAAACCTTTTTTTGGAGGGATATTAGCCTGCCGCCACAGCATGGCATCTGTATATTACTTCCTTTTTACCAGCCTCTTCCATCCCATTTAAATATCTATCATCATTTGACATACGTGCAGCACTAATGGTTTCACTTGAATGGAGCAACTGACAAGCTAACTGTGAGTCAAAGAATTCCTATCTGCCTCTGTGTGTTACAGTATCTAGAATCAGAACTGTGGCTTTTCTTTTGTCATCAAAGCCAACAAATCTACGAAATAACTCACAACATTGTAGTACAGACTGGAGACATTCTTCATAAAGTAAGAGTTTAACTTGCTCTCCAACAGTGGGATGTGTCAGGACCATGGAGAGCGGTGGGCTTGAAGGCTGGTGATAGATTTTGAAATGCAGCTCAGTGTCTAAGATTTTTCACTGAGCTATATTTCAAAATTCACAGTATAATTGATTTAAAGCAGAATTCTTGTGTAAAATCATAAACCAAGTGTTTAAAAAGATTAATGACAAATAAAATCTCTAAAACTACTCAAGCAGCAAGTGAAATAGCTCAATCTGTATTAAATTCTTGTCAGAGTCTGTGATGTGATCATTTTTACCAAAAATGTCCCTGTAAATTGCCATGTGATTAAACCAGAATCATTTATTTACAAATTCTAATTTGGAAGACATCTAACATATGTTTTCAGTCTATTTAAATTTCCCTAAGTACTCTCTTGGACGTTTTAGTTTTAACAAGATACTTTTTCATTATATCTTATAGCCTTGAATAATTTGTCCATAATAAAAATGATTAATGAGTCCAAACGGAGATTGTGTGCATATGTCCCATATGAGTATCACCTATACAGGAGCTGTATTTCACCCGAGATAAAGGCTTCCCCGAAGAACAGAGAGATTTCCTGCAGAGGTTACTTGAAAAGCCAAAGCTGTGTTAGTGAGCCTGCATTGAATCCTGTGCAAGGATATACAGTACGTTAAATATCCTGTGAAGAATTCCTCCACCTGTCTCTCTATACTCACATATGTCTCCTCAGCTGTCAGAAAAATCTCTTGATTGCTTGCCAGTCTTTTTCTTATGGTCCCTGGGTAACCAGAACAAATAAAGATGAAATACCTGTGTCAGATACTTAAGCCAGCTTTATCTTATAGCCCTGCAGCCAAGTCAAGCTTGTAAATCCTCCCTCCATAAACAGCCCTGGTTGGGCCCCCTCCTCCTTCACGGACCTGCTGTCTCATTCAGCTGATGAGTTGGTCTACTGTCCCAGGGAAATGATAGCCTTAGAAACAGGAGGTGGGCAGGCGAAGCATGGCAGTTTATCTGCTGTGAAATCTCACTTGTCCGTACACTTGCGATTGTTTGTTTGGTCCAGAGGAAACTTGAGGTGGAAGTAGGGAAACATCATATGGAAGGGAAGAGGTAGACAGAATGGAAAAAGAAGCCAGTCACTATAGGCATGACCCACTGGCCTTCATTTGATTTTGTGTGTGTGTGTGTGTGTGTGTGTGTGTGTATGTGTATGCGTGTATATGTGTGTGTGTGAAGGAAGCTCTTGGTTTGAGTTGAGTTAATATTATAAATGCAGAAATTAAGTTGGGAGGAGAAGGTAATTTGACAGTAAAGAATTCTCTGTATTGAGTCAGATTCTGTTATTTATTTTGGTCAATGGTAAAATATGCACAGAGTGATCTTTAGTGCTGCTATACCAAGTATTTACATATCTTCCCCTTTAAGGCACACGGAGGATTGCAATTCTTATGGCTTTAAAGTTAGCAAGCCTAAGATGACTTGCTTTGGTCAATGAGACAGGAGAGGCTAAGGCATAGAATTCTCTGATACCCAATGCTTCAAAGAACCTCTGTTCATGGTCCTCAAGAAGCTTTTATTTTTTCCCCATGCCATTTTCACAGACAAAGGGGCCAGGACCTTAGCTTCCCTTCCCTCATAAATCTCTGGTAGAGACATGCTCAGTCTGAAGGATTTCTTTATTTATGCCACTTGCCAGTCACACTCACTGCCCCATCTCTGGGGTGTTCGAGAATCAGTGACTCAGGGAACAGTTCAGTTGGCTTTACATCGAGCTCTGCTGGTAAAGGTAAAATGCATTCACTTCAGTCAAAGTTTTAAAGACATCCCATAACACTGGTGTCCTGTGACCTAGTGTACGATTGACTACAGAGACATAGTCATGATTTCTATTTGAGTCTTTATGGCCATTTTGAAAAAGAAGTAGAAATAAAGCAGCCAAACGTGAAACAGAGAAAAATGTACACACCTGGTCCAGGAGAGAATAAATTGGAATGTAAAACATGTCAGATCACAAAGTAATTATAAATCGTAGGCAGCAAATGGCACAGGTAGGATATATCATAAGAAGTCAGGTAATGAGGGGAATTTAATTGCCCACGGAGGTAGCATGTGAAAAAATAGAGTGTGAATATTTGAACGTGACAGTCATTACAGAGAACTGCAAAGTGGCTTGTAGCATGTATATTACATGCAAGACGCATTACTTCTATTTTTTATGAGAAAGCGATAACAAAATGTTTACTAAGCTTTCTAATTCTAAAACTCAAATATAGCTGATTGGGGCAGAAAGTTCAGAGTGTCTTCACAAAGGAGAGGAATCTACTTTCTCCTTGAAAGATAGGAAGCCTGTTATAGGGAAAGAATCAAGAGGTAGAATGAGCAAAATTGTAGGAGCTGAAAAGCACAAAATTTTTTGGTGGTAAAATGGTAATAGCTAGCATTGATTGAGTGCTTCCTATGTGTGAAACAATGCAGTATGCATTTTCCAAGGATTAAACGACTTCAGTTTCTCAACTTAATGAGGTAGGATCTTTACCTCCATTTTATAGGTGTGAAATCTAAGACAAAATGAGGTTAAGTAACTTGTTCGAAGGTGGAGTTGTAACTGGAATTCCCAATTTAGCTACTATGTTATATTTCATTTGACAAATGTAGAGGAAGTTTCTTCTAAGGGACAACTTGAAAATAATGATGGGAAGCTAGAGTGAAGTCAGCTGATGGGAAAACCTCAAATGCCAGGCTAAAGAGTCTGGGTAAATTCAAAAGATATTAAATCTGCTTCAAGATAACGTATTCTTATTGAGAGAGGTAAGCATTAACAAAGACTAAAAATGACAGTTTGTAGCAAAAGATATTTTGCATATAAGCGTAGGTGTACAGACCTAGCACTGACAATACATGTGGAGGTTTAACATATTGAAGTTGAATTAAAGAATCCTACCCAAGCTTTAGAAGTCCTTGAATTTTGAAATAAATTATTCTATCCTCTAAATTTGTTACAAATACCTGGGAGAACCTTATTTCTGAATGCAAAGATATTACACCAAGTCCACTCTAGCAGCATCTGGATGTTACATTCTCAATATCCACTGGCTGGTTTAGATAGGATGTATTAAAGTTGTGTTTCCACCCATAACTAGAGTATCCCCTTTCTGATCTTAAATTTTTTCCTCAATTTTTGTAAGAATCTAGATGTATATCCAGCCATGGAAAATAGATAATTGCGTGCTATAATGAAAAGGCAGTCTGTTTTCTGGCTGTTCGATTTTTCTGATCTTAAATGCAAACAAACTCTGGATTAATTTAAAGAATATGGGCCTCAGTATTTGGAGCTTTCCTGTAGCCATCCTAAGGATAATTTTCATTACACTTCTCATATAGAGATTAGAGAGGATGGTGGATCCTTTTGTTTTATCCTGTTTTTCCATTCTTAAAGCATGCATTCCACACCTGTGAGATAGAAGAATGGGAAATTCTCCAGCCTGGATTTCCTTTTGGTCATTTTCATTTAGGGCAGTCTCCTCTCACATCTGTATATCCCTGACCATGTATAGGTGATCCTTGCTGGAAGTTTGTTATAGTAGTTCTCAAAGTGGGCTGAGAGGGACAAATATTCCTCCTTGAAAGACTGCTCTCAGATAGCCCTTTGGTAATGGGGAGTGAGATAGTTTTCCCCTCTGGATTTTTTGTTGTTGTTGGCTTTTTCCCCCACCGTGGCACCTTGAAAAAAAAATAAAAACACTCAGTCTCTAACTTATTGAATTTTAGAAACTCAAAATAGTATGGTGAGAAGATTCATAATTATACCTATCTCTCAGGGCATAATGATTTAATTAATATACCCTTCATGAGACTTTGCGCTGTGGGAAGTACACAGCTGCACCAGCTGATGGAAATTAAGGTGGTGTCGTGAAGCGCAGAAACATGAGTGTTTTGATTGTGTGTGTGTTTTAAATGTTTGATATATATATTTTTTCTTCCTTTTGCTTTAATTTCTGCACAGAAATCTACTCTTCCCTTTCATCAGCCTGTAGATGATAAATGTGGTGGAGGACAAAAGTATACAAACTTGAAGCGACTAAAGTGGCTGATGGCAAAAATCAACCATAGCTGGATATTTCTGGCTCAAGGCTACTTCAAAGCATGCATTTTATTCTGTGTTTTCTATTTTGCTCAATTATTCATCTAAGAATATTTCAAAATGGTTTAGGAGTAGGTGTTTTATTTTCAGTATCACCACCTGCATGGATTCTTAGGGACCATGTATTTCACTTTTTTTTTAAGTTACCTAGAATCCATGTAAATTTATCCTCCACCCTCTTTAAAAAAATGTTACCGTATCACATGGCTCTTCTAGGTGTCTTTTGCTTATTAGAAGTGAGAACTGCTGCTGGAGCCATTGAAATTTCCTACCAGGAAAACTCAAGTGTCAGTGAATCTCAGCCAAACACTTGGAGCATTTCTGATGGAGGGAAATTGAGTTGAGGCAGCTCTATTGAAGCTAAGGCAGACTTTGAGCTTGGACCACGCCCTCCAGCCGCCTTGTGTTCATACTCCCTTTCTCTCTCTTTTACATAGAAACCCTTGGAAAGAGGGCATCATATATGTGTGTGAATATTTTTGCCTATTAAACTAAATTTATGTGCTGAGAATCTGAGTTCCAAGAAATCAGGTAAAGCCCAATCTAGTAATTTGGTAAAACTGAAAGAACAGTGGTCAAATGAAAGTTTAGTTTAAACCAAATGTTGAGTCACAGGCATTTCAAAAGACACTGAGGAGTATGTTCAGTATGGAATTGTGTTGTCTTGTGGTTGACGGTGGTGGTAGATTTTTAGTTTGTTTTGTTTTAAGGTAAAGAAGTTCAAACGATTCAGTTACTTCACATTCATTTTTTTTCAATGAGAACAATTGAGGAAGTGCAGAACAAAATAGGGAAGAACCACTTCCAACCCAGATCATGAGAACAACTGAGACAGCATTTTTAGTGGTTCAAATAATTTCATGTCAAGAATCCATAGGAATTGTAGTCAAAATCCAAAACAACAATGTGCATACACCTGAGATTTTCTGAAACATTTTAAACCACCAGAGAGGCTCCAAACATCACAAGATGTATAAATTGGGCCATAAAGGCTACAAGGAAATAAATGTAAAGTGTTGGAATTAGCACGTGGTAAGTTTGATGTGGAGATTCAGTATGCACTCAGGAGTCAGGATGCTGGCGTTGGAATCTTGGTTCTGCCAGTTACTAGCTGTATGAACGCGGTTCAGTGAACCATGAACTCCCGCATGACACAAAGCACTTGCCTGGACACTGTGCTAACTTACTTGAGCAAACATTACCCTGGCTTCTACCTACCCTATCCTGTGTCCTTTACAGGTGACCCCAGCACCTGTGCTGAGTCTTTGCTCAAGAAAATGCAATGCTGCCAAAATGCAAAATAAACTTTGTTCCAATCTACATTGCCAAACCATCTTCATTACTTTTCCACTCATTTCCTTTCTGTAGTTTTGCATTTTCCCAATGTTTACCTTTTGTCTTAGTTGGAGTTGAGCTCGACTTATAATGGAGTCTCTTCCTTACAGCAGTAGTCTAAATAAAATCTGTCTTGCTACCCTTAACAAGAGTCTTTATGCTTCAGTTTCCTGCCTCTAAAATGGTGATACTTACAATACCTTCCTCTCAGCCTTGTCATAAGGATTAATGAATAAATATTTATAAAAATGCCACACAAATATTTATTAAAATAATAAAAAAAATTCTAGCTAATGCCTAGTAATCCTTTTAATACAGGAATTTAAACTTTAATGTAATTTGTCCATCATGATTCCACATTGGTTGTCTGGATCTCCTGGTCCCAGTCTGCTATTCAAATGTCACATTCAATGTCAGGTATATCAAAACTTCTTCTCAATTAATCACCCTATAATGCTCATGTCTGCACCCTTTCTGATGCAGGCACATCATGAAATCTTTGTAGTCTTGCTAAGTGTACATTTCTTTATAAAATCTCACATCCCTTTTCTCTTTGGTACCAAGCATTGTCATCATAATCTCTCATAATGCTTAGCACTGTATGGGTGTACTCTTTGATGTTCTGGTATTTCAAAAACATTTAAAATTTTGCTTTTTAGTTTACAATGTGTTTTTATATATACTGGCTTATAACAATACTATGAAACATATTTTTGTTCTTTTCCCAATAAAATACATAAAGAAAGCCTTAAATAGTAAGCAGTTAAACAAGTTCACTTAGCTTGTAAATGGTGAGGCCAGGACTTTGCCAGATATACTTTCCTGGGTAGAAATCCAGCTTCACTACTTAGTCAGTGAGTGTTCTTAGGCCAGTTAATTACTTGGAACCTTCGTAAAATGGAATCATAATATTCACTTCAGAGGCTGTTGTGATACCTCAAAATCATGATTTATAGAAAATACTTTGAAAGTTGTCTGTTTTATAGAAAACGTTTAACAAATTGTTGTAGACTGAATATTTATGTCCCTATTTATTAGATTTCAAAATTCAACTGTTTTGAAACCTAATCTCCAAAGTGAGAGTATTGGAGGGGGTGCCTTTGGAAGTTCAGTAGGTCATGATGGACGAGTCCTCATGAATGGAACTAGTGCCCTTAAAAAAAGAGCTTGGAGAAAGCTTCCTTGCCCGTTATACCACGTCAGGACACAGCAAAAAGACAGCTGTCTAATTCTAAACTCATTTTATGAAATTTTGGAATCCCAATGCTCACATTACTTATTACTAGATAAATAGACAAAACCACTTCATAATTCATTTAATTTCCAAAAAAAAAAACCCCACAAACTATTGTTCTTCCCCCTTTAAACACCAATTCTCTGTATACATCAAACATCATATATCTTTCTGTAACTTCTGTTCAAGGGTATCTCAAATAATATGAAAAGTTAAACAGACTTTTGTTCGTTTTAGTACCATAATGATGAGTATTCGAGCATAATGGAAAATAAATAGTTATTCATAGTATTGACCTTAGATACACTGATGAACTCACTATATTTACAGCCAATACATACATAATGAACTTCAGAAGAATTATAGGGGGAATGCTATTTTGTTTTACTAAATTAAAGTGGCAGAGTAGTGCAGTGATAACAGCATAGGCTTTACACTTAGACCTTAATTTGAAGATTCCTCCAAGTACTCTTGGAATGGACTTGAGCATATCACTTTGCCATAACCTCAGCATCTTCATCTAAATACTCGAGGTGCTGATAGACATATCAAGGGACCTTTCAAAAATTAAACTAGGTAACACAGTTATTATATTTAATACTCACTACATGGTAGTAAATTATTATATACTGGCCATATGTCCATGTACATAAAATGATATAAAATAAAATATTCAAATCATAAGCACTAATTTATGACTATTAACAGTCCAGCTTATAGTACCAGGAACAGTTTTTCCTAAAGAAGCTAATAACATATTTGAAAATATGAGACTATATACCTAAAATAACATTCCTTATTTTAAGATTCATATAAGAAATGAAGGTCAATTCACCACATTTCCATGACTGTTGGTCTTGTTATGGTGGAGCACAGGTATGTTGAAGAAGTAATGTATAATAGGTAGGTTTCCAAACTTCATTAATAGACTTATTTGCTATCAAAATGGCTGAGTGTGTTTAGAGTCCAAGGAACTCTGGATGGAGTATTGAGCTAGCTAGGATTCTGTTTCCCAGCAAGAGATACGCCCTTGGAACTGGGTTTTGGTTGACTATGACTGAGTGTCCATGTGTCTGGAAGAGAGAATATTTACAAGTTGAAATATGTTCTCCTGGCACGTGGCCCTTCAGAGGTGTGTTGACTAGAAGAAGCTGACTGACTGGGTCCCAGGTCACCTTATGAAGTGGCACTTCCCATGGTGAAATCTACCATCTGCTGGCTCACAGCCCTGGACCTCAGACTTGTCAACACTCCTGTTTGATGGGATGTGAAGATGCCAGTTCATGCTAACAAAACTCATTTGACCAATGTTTAAGATTCAACTGCCAACTAAACAATTTGTGATGAACAGAAACGGAACTGCGAAACATTCTGGAATCATGCATAGGAGAGACTAAAACTTTCTCCCCCTAGTGGCAGATTGTATTGATGGGAAGACAAATGGCATTCAGTATTTCAATATCTATTTCCCCTACTTCTTTATATATTCAGAACCCCAAATTCCAACTGAACACATAACCATCCGAATAGCAACTTCCATGCACCTTGGGTTGGCCATGCATACAAGTTTTTACCAATGTTCCTGTGGGTGGACTTGATGTGAAACTCCTGAAGAAGGAGTTAGTTATACCATGTAAAGCCAGCTGGGCTGAGCATGTGCTGACGAGAGCCAGAATAGCAGTATATTTCAAAAGATATGTCACCTACTGAGAGTGGCAACGAAACAAATTCCAAGAATTCTGGAATTCTAGCCTTACATTCTTTATGTGAAGGACTGCTTTGAGGGAGAGACACATAAGCATCTGTCCCTAAAGCTACTGATATTTCTTTTTGCCGTTTGTTAACAAACAACCAGATCAGTTCCCTGACTAATGATCACATTGACACTCCATGTTCTTGAGATGATGACCTCTTGTCCACTCCATGTAGCATCTGTGCCAATTTTTATTGTAATGGAACTTGAGAGGAGTTGGTAGTCGGTGAGTTTTAGAGGGACCAGAATCACATATGGAAGAATTTGGAAAGAGAGGGCCATGCTGAGCAAAGGTCAAAGAGGAGATGAGGGTGGCATATATAGAGAACAATGTGGATCTTATTATGCCTGAAACAATGAGGTTAGTTTAGAAAATAGGGTCAGACAAGTGAGGGAGGAACACACTAATTATTAGCTAGATGATTTGATTAACTGAAGTTTTCTGTTTTTCCATAATTCTGAGACATTTCCAAGAAGCATATGCAATGAAGAAATTGAGAAATCCATTACAGATTCTCCATGGTATTATGACCCATTTTACTTCTCTGTTGTCCTTTTTAACTACTTTGATGCTTTAAAGATATAAGCCCAGAGATAGCATCTAGAAACACAAAGGGGAAAGACAGGAGTAGAGAGTATATCTGCTCAGTACATTTTAGCCCCTAGGAGGAAATCTGCTATATAAATCCCACCAAAAAAATCCCAAAACCTAAATGAATGAATGAATGAATGAATGAGATTCAGGTACAAGTTTGGGGATGATTCATAATTTCAGATAACTTCAGCCTGCAAATCATCTAAAATAAAATTATATTTCCTTATTGACAATCATGTTCAAAACTAGCAGAAAAAAAATAGCAGAACTTAAAGCAATGGATAAAAATAGGAAGACAAAATGAAGAATAAAAGGATCATAGATAAAAATATAATTTTCCTAGAGTTAGTTACATTCCCTGTTTTTTCTTAAGCTGTTCTCTAAACAAAGCCATCTGGGTTGGAAGGATTTAGTATTTCTCTTTCTCTGTCTTTTTGATGCCAGTACCTTGTGATGTGGTTAGTTCATGCCCACTCAAGTCTCTGCTTAATCTGCTTGTGCCTGACAGAGAATGGTAAACTCAGTAAGAGGGGGTCTGCTCTGCCTTTCCTCTCTCTTTAACTTATTGCTTTAAGATCATCTCCTCATGTAAATACTGCTTCTGTTTTATAGATGTAGGGTTTTAAGCATTTGATAGTCATTAAAAAGTGCTAAGTGGGAAACACGTATTTATTGGACTTTGTGCTAGACTTGTACAATTTATTTTATTTTCAAATTTTTATTGAAGTATAGCTGATTTACTATGTTGTGTTGCTTTCAGGTGTACAGCAAAGTGATTAAAATATATATATATATATATATATATATATATATATATATATCTTTCTCCAGACATTTTTCCCTTATAGGTTATTACAAAATGTTGAGGATAGTTCCCTGTGCTATACCATAGGTCCTTGTTGGTTATCTATATTATATATAGTAGTGTGTTTATGTTAATCCCAAACTCGTAATTTATCCCTCCCCTTCTTTCCCCTTTGGTAACCATAAGTTTGTTATGTCTGTGGGTCTATTTCTGTTCTGTATATAAGTTCATTTGTATCATTTTTTTTTTTAGATTCCATATATAAGCAATATCATATGATATTTGTCTTTTTCTGTCTGGTTTACTTAGTACGATAATCTCTAGGTCCATCCATGTTGCTGCAAATGGCATTATTTCATTCCTTTTTAAGGCTAATATTCCATTGTATAAATGTACCACATCTTCTTTATCCATTCCTCTGTTGATGGGCATTTAGGTTGCTTCCACATCTTAGCTAATATAAATTGTGCTGCTATGAACATTGGGGTGAGTTTATCTTTTCAAATTATGGTTTTCTCCAGATATATGCCCAGGAGTGGGATTTCTGGATCATATGGTAACTTTATTTTTAGTTTTTTAAGGATCCTCCATGCTGTTCTCCATAGTGGCTGCATAAATTTACATTCCCACCAACAGTGTAGGAGGGTTCACTTTTCTCCACACCCTCTCCAGCATTTGTTATTTGTAGACTTTTTTTTTTTGGCCATGCCACTTGTGGGATACTAGTTCCCCAACCAAGGATTGAACCCATGCCCCCTGCAGTGGAAGTGTGTAGTATTAACCACTGCACCGCCAGGGAAGTCTCCTTTATTTGTAGACTTTTTGATAATGGCCATTCTGACTGGTGTGACGTGGTACCTCATTGTAGTTTTGATTTGCATTTCTCTAATAATTAGTTATGTTGAGCATTTTTCATGTGTCTCTTGGCCATCTGTATGTCGTCTTTTGAGGAATGTCTATTTAGGTCTTCTGCCCATTTTTGTGGACTTTAAATTGCACAGATGACATTACCCATTTTCATTTAATTCTTTTGAGGTGTTATCCCCATGATGAGTAATTGCCCCAGGATCTCTCAGTTGAAATGTGAAACTGCTAGACTGCATGCCCAGGGCATCTGATCTCAAAGCCTATGTTCCCCAATTCTAATAAGTCTATGGTCCAGTAGCCACATACTTCCACTTTCCCCCACCTTGAAATGTGCTACTGAATATAAGAATCTGCAGTCATCTGATTAAGGATATTTATATATGATTCTTCTCTATTCCCTACCTACAAAAACGTACACATCCTCTTTTTAGGGGTTAGAGGCTAGCAGCTGTGGGTGACATGAGCTGCTTTGAGGTTGAATGGTATTACCTAACCTTTATTTAAACAGGATCACTCTGGATGCTGGTTTGAGAATAGACTTGAGGGAGATAAGGATAGAAACAGAAAGATGTGTTAAAAGGCTACTTCAGTGTCTCATATATAGTGATAGAGACAGTGAGAAGTACTAAGAATATGGAGATATATATATATATATATATATATATATATATATATATATATTTATCCTGTACGTGGGCCTCTCAGTGTTGTGGCCTCTCCCGTTGCGGAGCACAGGCTCCCGATGCGCAGGCTCAGCGGCCATGGCTCACGGGCCCAGCTGCTCCGCGGCATGTGGGATCTTCCCGGACCGGGGCACGAACCCATGACCCCTGCATCGGCAGGCGGACTCTCAACCACTGCGCCACCAGGGAAGCCCAGAATATGGATATATTTTGAAAAGAGAGTTAATAGGATTTCCTCTAAAAATTAGAAATTTTGGTAGGAGAGAAAATGAGGAGTAAAGAAAGAATTCAGCTTCTGGCCTGGCTAAGTGGAAGCCTGCCATTAATCCCGAGATGGGGAAAGTTCAAGGTGAAGCATGTTGGTGGGTGTGTGGGGGGCCATGTGAATCAGTTTTGAACACGTTAGATTTGAGATAGGATTTGAACATGCAGATGGAGATGTTGAGTAGGGAGCTAGGTACATAGTCTGCAGTTCAGGAATGTGATCTAGGACGGATATATAAATACGGGAGCCTATATATAAAGATATTGAAAGCTACGGGGCCAAATGAGATTATTTAGGGTGTAAGCATAGTTAAAAGTGAGAGGAGAATCAATGACTAAAACTTTAGACACATCAATAATAGAACATTGTGGAGAATAGGAAGATGCTGCAAAGAAACTGCTATGGGATATAGTATATAGGAAATTAAATCCAATAAAGTTTCACATAAGGGACTTTATATTGACTGCATTCACTTTTAACAAATGTGTGCTCTAAATAAACTTTATTTTTTCAATGAGACAAAACTTCTAAGTTCAATGATTATTTCATGCAGCAGTCATTAACACTTGCGCAGTGCCAGGTGTTGTCTTATACATTTGCAAAATAAAAACAAATCTTAAAAAAAATCCCTACCCTCAAATAATTCAGTCTAGAAAAGAGAAAAAGACCATAACATAGGAAACATGTATTTAAAATTGTCAAAGCAGTACATCATAGATGTAAGTCGAGTGCTGTGCTCTAAGGCTCCTAACTAAAGCCCCTTCACCTTTTGTCAAATTCAAGGAGACAAATCATGTTTGAAAATGTAAAGAAGAGACCTTGTAATCACAACTTGGAACTCCTTTTTTTCCCCCCTTCCTCATTTAAAAGGCCTCTTAGGGGGCTCTGATAGCCCTGAAAGTCATATTTCACATGCAGGCATTTGACTTGCAAAGGACATTTGGGTAATATGGTAGAGTCCAGGAAGAAACCTTAACCACTTTCTTTTCTGAAACCAGATGACCTTCAACCCCAAACTACCCCTCTCTCCTCTATAGATGAAAAGAAGTGAAATTATCTTAAATTATACTAAAAACAAACAAGCAAACAAACATTTCAGAAAATGAAATTTGTAGAATACTTTCCAAGTTCTGGCCAGATTTGGTGAAATGGTAAACTGATCTTATGAATAGCTTCTTACTTTTAAAAAGCAGAAACAGACTCATAGACTTAGAGAATGAATTTATGGTTACCAGTGGGGAAGGGTGGGAGGGAGGGATAGTTAGGGAGTTTGGGATTGACATGCATGCACTGCTATATTTAAAATGGATAACCAACAAGGACCTACTGTATAACACAGGGAACTCTGCTCAGTATTAGGTAACAACCTAAATGGGAAAAGAATTTGAAAAAGAATGGATACCTGTATATGTAGAACTGAATCACTTTGCTGTACACCTGAAACTGACATAACATTTTCAATCAACTCTACTCCAATATAACATAAAAAGTTAAAAAAAATAGTGAGCAATATGCTGAAATATGCAAAATGGGGAGGCTAATTTTGAAAGGCCCAATGAAGCTTTATTCTGAGCCTACAGAGTGTCAGAGATGCAGGTGTGGCCCTAACCACATTGCACACCTCAGAGAGACACAGTGGACAAGTCTAAATGAGGCAGAAGTGGACTGCATCTGAGGCTGAATGGAGAACAGATAGCAGATGGAATACAATTCTATAATGTGTAAGTAGCCTGCCTATCTAACTCCATGATGGATCAAGTAGCAAAGCATAAGTAAGCATATAACTAACCTGGATAAAATAACAAAGTAAATATAACAGCCCAAACTATAACAGGAGGTGAATACAAGTGCATCATCTATTGTTAGTGAATGTAGGTATGGATTCAACAGAGGGCAATCTGGCATTACCTATCAATAGCTGAAATTCCATTTCTAAGTTTTGTCCTGAATATATATATTTGAGTGATGCAAACATTGTGAATAAGAATGTTTTTTGAAGCATTGCTACTTAATGGTAAATACAACAAACAAAAAAATTTTAAAAAAAGTTAGAAATAATCTAAATGTTAACCAAGAAAAGAGAAGTTAATATATAAATTTGATGGTAGGTGTAATGCAGTCATTAAAAAGAATGAGAGTTTATATTCTTCCAAGAAATACTAACTGAAAAGTATAATCAAGAAGAAAAAGAATATGAAAAAGAATATATATATATATATGTGTGTATAACTGAATCACTTTGCTGTGCAGCAGATATTAACATTGTAAATCAACTATACTTCAATAAAATATAAAAAAGAAGAAAAATGAAATTATTAACAAACATATATATGTCTGGAAATTCTCCAAAAGATTGCACTAATAATATTAAATGAGTTTATCTTTCAGTATTAAACTTATGGATAAGGTTTGGGGGGTAGATTCTTTTGTGTTTTTTTTTTATTATATGTTGACAACATTTTTATAAAAATTAAACATTTATTGAAATTTTTAAAAATACAATTGTCCCAGTTTAGTAGAAGTGGTATTGGGCTGGATCTCCATTTTTAGACTGACATGGAATGTATTAGAATGAAGACAATGGCTGAGGCTTATTCAGAGTTTTCACATACTTAACCATAGACAGGATGTCACATCCTCAGCTTCCCTGGATCCTGGTGAAACTGTCTATTTGCCTTCATGAATATTAGTGTAAAGGAAATTACTCATCTGTTGCTTTTGGAAAAGTTGTGTGGATATAGCTGAAAGCTTCCATTTCCTGCTTTGCTCCTGGGATATCATGATCGAGATCCAGAACAACCTGCTTGTATAATTTTGTAATATCAGAGCAATTCACGTCCAGAGACAGTAGGCCGCAGGCCCTCACTTTCCCTTCTTTCCCTTTAATGAGATACCCAATTTGGATATCTCATTTCACACTTGCTTGTCTCACTGCAGGGGATGTAGTGCTCATCACATGCTCATATCCCTAAACGTAAACACGTCAGCACCTGCTGACTATTCATATACAATATCTTCTGGGCACTGATTGAGTAACAGTATTTTATGTGTCGTGAAATTTCTTTTTCTCTCTTAGTGATCCCCAATCCTGTGATTCAGTTTTCTCTTCTTTTTTCTTTTTTCTTTTTTTTTAATCATTAGGGAAGGAAAACCTATACTTAAAAACCTAATAAAGAAACTATTTAGTTCTTTAAAAAGCAAAATAAAGTGTGTGTCATATTCTTTGACAAATATGAAAACACAACACTTAGAAATTATGATTTTGATAGGTTTCTTGTATCTCTGCACTTTAGACTTCCAGTACAAAAATACATATTTGCGACTTCTATCACACGTAAGCAACTAGAACAACACGCAAGGTTAGAGCTGAAGAGAACTTCCAGTATGACTTCCCCTCCCATTTAGCAGAGTGCTGAGCTGCTGATCACATGTTTGGGGTTTTCATTCCCACCTAGGCTCAGGTTTTGAGGGTTGATCCTCCTGGTAAATGACATTTTAGGACTCCACAGCTCCCAAGACTAGGGTGGACTTCTGAATTAAGTATACCTAGTGAGATTTTATATTTAGGACACTTGGAATCGGGGCACTGAGGTTTGGGTTAGTTGGTTATTGATTTCAGAACAACAAGATCTACAGCTCTGCAACCGTGGAGTCTATTTTCCCATATGTACTTGAAAGGGTCGGTATGCTGGTCTGCAGAGACGAAGGAAAGGAAGAGATTGTGTAGGGGTAGAGAAGGGTTTGTGATGACTTTTTAGTCCAATTCTGTTACCAACCTGGGTTCTTGGCCTTCATTAATCAATAGAAATTGATAAGAGACCAGACAAGAAATTCAGGCAAGGCTGTATTAGGGCTCCTGCTGTAGCAGGAGGGAAAGAAAATGAGTAAGAGTTTCCCTTGCCTGCTCCCCAAGCAGGGGGTGAGCTGGTTCCTTATATGGGTGAAGGTAGGGGCGTGTCCAGGGGTTAGTGGGAGAGGTGGCTGAGGTGTTTTGCCCACCCCTTCAGTGGTGCTGTGTGCAGGGGGCATGTGCAGGACCCTACTTTTGCTCCCGACCCCCTGCTTTTGCTCCTGACTCTTCAGAAGTGGCAGTTGGTTTTGGTCTTTTTGTATCTTATTGCCTGTGATTTACCCCAACTACACATGCATGCAGTTATTTTCAGTCCCTTATCATTTCTTTGTATTTTGTTCCTCAAGGAGATGTTTGTCCAGGTGCAAGCACTGCAGCAAAGGGTCCCAGGTCCCAGGTCGCAGCCTGTCTCAATACTGTTTGCCTCTGTATTCTTTATAAGGGGAAGAAAAACTAACCTAAACTTCCTTAAACCAAAATGAGAATTACTTGTTCATGGGATTAAAACATCAGGGGAGGGCTTCCCTGGTGGCACAGTAGTTGAGAGTCCACCTGCCGATGCAGGGGACATGGGTTCGTGCCCCGGTCTGGGAAGATCCCACATGCCGCGGAGTGGCTAGGCCCGTGAGCCATGGCCGCTGAGCCTGTGTGTCCGGAGCCTGTGCTCCGCAATGGGAGAGGCCACAGCAGCGAGAGACCCACGTACCACCAAAAAAAAAAAAAAAAAATCAGGGGAAGCTACAGTTAAGGTTTAATCTACTACCCAGATATTTTTCTGACACCAAATGTTTTTATTTTTCCATTCCTTGACTCTACTACCTTAAAATATACTCCTCCATTCTGAGACAGTTTCATCCCATATAGTGTCAAAATGGTTGCCAGTATTTCCTGTTGATAAATTCAGGTTTAAGTACAGAAGGAAAGAGAGAAAAATCTTTTTCCAGAAATTATTGAAGCTTTCATTATGTCTTACAAGCTCAAATTGAGTTCCCGAACCCAAATTCTGCATCCAGCATTATTACAAAGTGAGTTTCATCACCTCAGATTCATATGTTGAAGCCCTAACACCAAGAGTGACTGTATTTGGACATATGGACTTTAGGGATGTAATTAAGGTTAAATGAGTTTATAAGAATGAGACCTTAATCTGATAGAACCAGTGTCCTTATAAGAAGAAGGAAGAGACATCATATCTCTCCCCCCACCCTCCCACCCCCTGCACAGAGGACACAGAAGGAAGGTGGTCAACTACAGCCTATAAGGAGAGGCTTGAAACTAACTCTGATGGCAATTTGCTTTTGCACTTCTACCCTCTAGAACTGTGAGGAAATGAATTTCTGCTCTTTAAGCCCCCCAGACTGGCAGCCCAGGCAGACTAATTAATTATTATGGCAGCCCAGGCAGACTAATAACAAGGGTATTCCGATGACTCTGATAGAACTAGGTCTTGTCATTGACTGACTTTCAACTTTTCATGTACTCCTGAATAATGAATGTAAAATGTTTATTTCCTGAAGTATCCCAACCCTGTCTGCAAGACAGTATATAGTTTTCATCAAATACTCAGAATATCCGTGACCCACAAGCAAATTTTATATCAGCAGTTCTCACACTTCAGTGGGCATCAGAATCACCTGGAGGATTTATGAAAGCACAGGTCGCTGGGCTCCACTCAGAATCTGCTCCGCTCTGATGCAACTGTTCTAAAGTGGGACCGATCATTGCAATTCTAACAAGTTGTCAGGTACTGCTACTGCTGCTTGTGGTCCAGGCACCTCGGTCTAAGAACCACTGGTCGATATGTAAATTTCACTCTCCCTGAATGGTTTGATCTTCCCTCATGATCTCTGAAACAAAGAATAGCTGTTGGGCTGGGATACTGGTAACAATTTAGACTATAAATCCACCACATAGAATCACTGAACTCCCAGTTCCCTGAAAGACACCGATAAAGGCCTGACACACATTCCTAATTTGTTTTTATAGGAAGCAGACCCCCACCAGATGAAAACTTCTGACCACAGCAACATAGACCCTAGACTGGTTGAAACTAGTGGGTTGATGATGCTTGAAACTTCACCTTGATGCCAACCAGTCTGAGAATTGTGCACGAGCTGATCATGCACCCTGAATCCCCCTCTCCCACTGCCTTTAAAACCCCTTCCTTGAAAGCCATCAGGGAGTTTGGGTCTTTTGAGCATGAGCTGCCCCTTCTCCTTGCTTGGAGCCCTGCAATAAACGCTGTACTTCCCTTCACCACAGCCCTGTGTCAGTAGATTGGCTTTACTGTGTGTGGGCCACTGGACCCAAGTTCGGTTCCATAACAATGTGACCTCCTTCTGGAGGCTTCTTTGGCTGCCCCATCTCACAGGTCTGAATGAGTCAGGTGTCCACTGCCCATGAAGATATCAGTTAACACCACATACCTTTGTCTTGTCTCCCTCACTGGTTATACATTACTTGAGACCATGAATAATTGGTTGTTGTTGCTTTTGTTAGTATCTTAACTTTTTGTATCCCCTGTACCCAAGCATAGTAAATGGCACACAGGGGAGGCTCAATAAGTAGGCCTCTGCCCCCTACATCCCAGCCATGTCTGGGGGGAGCTCTGCTGCCTATTGACTAGTACCCTACAGCATCATATTGAGGAGGCTGTACATCCTAGTATACATGTAGTCAAGGCCTGTTGTCAGTCTCCCTATAGCTTGTCTTCACAGCTCTCAAGGTGAACCATGATCTTGGTCAAGTTTAAACACAAATTTTGAAGAGAATCCACTTGAATGCTCTTTCTAAGATCTCATTACTGTAATAATATAGGACTCTTTGTAACACATGCACATTGATGACTTCCAAAGTATAAAAAATAACCTGAATTTATGCATATTTAGTTCAATTGTAGCAGCTTATTTTTGAGGCTAGTTTAAGATGGTCATCTGTAGACAAGTGCAATTTTTCTGTGAATAAGCCTCTTAAGATTAGAGAATTAAGACTGACATTAATTATATATAAGTCATTATTGTATTTAGGGAGAAAAAGATATATATAAAGATGCTGAAAATTACCAGTATTTATTCAAGTTACAGTTAGAAATCTCCTTTCTCACATTCTTAAAGAATACAATCTGGCTTGAAATATTGTAGCTTGCTAAACGCTCTCTAATAACAAGAGTACATTGAATTGATTTGAAGAGTGTATTTTTTTTTTCTTTCCTGAGAGCAGGAATGAAAGCAACCCTATAATTCTAATTATTATATTACACTTTTACAAAGGGGCAGTTTTCTTTTAATTTTTTTCTCCCTCTAGATTCTCTGAGAGTACATATTCCAGCCAATGTGGGCATCTGAAATTGACTGCCTGCATCAGTTTTTTGCTTTTGCCAATTTTTGTTTGAATGTTCCTGACACTTTGACATATTTGATGTTGCCTCCTGGTTATACTGCATTCATTCTAAAACTTCCACATGATTATATGGGTGAAAGTTCAATTTCTCTTTCTCTGGAATTGGTTATGGTGATGTGGCAAGGTGAAAAGGGACTGAATTAAGACAGAGAAAGGCTTGGCTTCGCATCTGAGATGCCACTGGCAAGCCTTGGATCTCCATGGAACTGAAGTTCCCCATAGGCAAAAGGGAATAAGCCTATTTTCCATTGCTTCTCACGGCAGATTATAAACCCTGAGAAATATAATACATTACATGAAATATAATCTGTGTTCCCTTCTGAGAATTTATAACACTTTCAAATTTTATATTTATTTTGTGATTATTTTTTAAACATCTGCCCTACGTTTTGGCTCTGATTTCCATGACAATAGACACATGTCTGCTTTGTTTGTGTTGTAGCCCCAGAATCTCACAGATAATGGTAGCTTGACAAATATTTGTTGAATAGTTAAAGGAAAATTATAGTTTTAATCAGCAGCCATGGACCTTTGCATGGCTTCACGAGTGGATAGAGAAAGTACCCTTAAAGTTTTTTGAGTACAGAAAGTGGAAAAGAGCATGTTTGAGGTTGTGTTCAGCAATTCTAAATGGCATGATTCACAAACATGTTAAGAATATTCATGTATAAAATAAATAAGCCACAAGTCTATATTCTGAAACATAGGGCATACAGCCAATATATTATAATAAGTTTAAGTGGAGTACCTATAAAAATATTCAGTCGCTATGTTGTACACCTGAAATGAATATAATATAATATTGCAAATAAACTATACCTCAAAAAGTCCAAATATTTAAAAATGAAAAATAGTCATTATTTACTTGGAGCTCATTGCAGTAATATTTATATTCTGGGAACTCCAGAAATGATGGAACCATAATTTACCTACATTTAGATTGTCCTATACTAATGTCCTTGCAATACTGGAATATCAGACTTCTCTCAATAAGGGGAAATTGAGAAGTTATATAGTTCAACCCTTTACTTTTGGAGATTAGATACCTGAATCCCTAATACATAGAGTGACTTGCTATCACTTACTTGAAATGGACGATGGTGGTCTTAGAGAGCTATCTCCAAAGCAATCCCCTGAGAGCACTTTGGCTTCGAGTTACTTTTTCACAGCACCCTAAACTGGCATATTTCCTCTGCTTCAAAACATTTCAAAGTGCTCTCAGCAAAGTCCTCTTAGCACTGGAAGAATGTCTTAGATTAATTCAGCAAAATGCAATCACATTAAAAGACAGCAATGTACATAAAAGTATAAAGAGAGAGATATGATAAACCATGAAACAGGGAAGGAGAATAAATAGATTTTGGTCTGGTAGCATTTCACTCCTTTACTGGCAAACCTTGAGTCTTACCTGACCAAATGTCACTATGAAAAAAATAAAATAAAAGCAAACCATCATTAATGACAACAAAAGAAAAGCTATGTGAGGCTCCATGCTTGCAAATCTGAGGAAGCAGTTAATGAGATGCGTTGTGAACAAGAGAGAAATTATAACATAATGGGGCTGCCATGCATGGTGGGCAAACTTAAAGTAACGGGTACAATGCAATAGATATCCTTTTTAATATTAATGCAAGGAAATGAGCAGCACACTTTGCACTTTTTGTTCAGATTTTTTTCTGCTCCCACTCTGCCCTTAAGCTGGCCGGCATGCCTGTTGAAGGGTTTTGTCCCCCAGCTGTGGGGCTGCATTATTCCAGTGGACAATAATGACTAACTGTGGTTTGCCTGGCTTGACCAGCCTTGGAGTCTGTGTCAGGAAGTTGGCTCTCAGCCTCTATTTTTCCCCATTCCTGCTTCATCAGGAAAGAAACCCCACATCAAACATGGTACCCAGGACTCAAGCTCCAAAATGGATCCAGCAGAGGAAAAGTTACCATAACAACAACAACATTAATAATAACAATAAACCCTTAGGTTTGTATTTCATTCTCAGTTAACCCGTATAAGTAGGAAGAACAGATGGATTAGCTCCATTCTCTGTGTGAGAAAACTTTGGTATCAAGAAGGACTGATGCTTATGACTGTTAAGTCACTCCTAACACCCAGCTCACTGCTGTTTCCATGATTAAAAGCTTCCAAATAAGATTAGAACTACCACTGCTAACTCATCCTTCTGGTGGATTTGGAGGCTTCTGAGGAAAAATAAAGCGCCATGTGTCATCTTCAGCTCATATTCATTAGGAGATTCGGGGTTGGCAGTGCTCTTGGAACCTTTATAAAATGACAATTAATTGGACATCCAGAGTGAGCTCTTTGCCTCCCCCACAGAACATGTAATTCAATTATAACAACATGTTTCCCAATAATGCAGTACTTCAGCGTGAGGTTACTTTGCCATCATTAATTAGTGCATTATCTCAAGGACATGCATCTTTATGCCTCAAGTTTCTTCAGTCTGTCTCTTGTACTTTGAAGAAAATCACTCAGCAGAGCTGCCTTTTTTAGTACAAACACCACAACTCAAAGCATGGTGTCAGGTTAACTTATTTCTGTCAGTATTTCCCACACATTTCACAATCCTTGTTGAATACACAGCAGAGGTTGGCATTTTTTTGAAACCTATTTTCCATTGCTTGCTTTTAATTGGAGATTAAAAGTCATTGGGTAGATTCAGTTTAATTCCACTCAGATGTGAATAGTTACTTGCTCAATCAGCTCTGTCTGTTGAATTTCTGTGTCTGCTAGGTACACATTAACCAAATCTACCTTATTTTTTAGTTCCTTTTTTATGTTCTAAGATACTGTAATGCAGAGTCCCAGCAAAATATCTGATGAGAAATATAAAATGTTTCATCAGCCTCCAACAAAGTGATTGGGTGCGCAAATACCTTGGGAGCTTTAAGTTCACACTAAGGTAGGTCCACAGAGGTGATGCAGTGATTTGAGGAAGTAAGAATATTTTGCAAGATTTTTTTTAAATGTTAAGGTAAAAACATAGAGATCATAAAAGGAATCTTGTGAATTGAGTGATGGACTTTAAATGAAACACTGCCATTAATTTATTGATATTGAGAATATCTCTATCAGGACAGATATTTCTTGTGCCTAATATTCATGAAGGGCCCACTCTACCCAGCACTGAGCTGAATGCTATAATGGTAACGACTCCCCAAACCCACTAAGCATTAAAATCACACATACCTTTAGGTTTTTGTTTGTTTGAAAAACAGATATCCCAGCTCCTTCCAGCCCTAATAGATCAGAATCTGAGTTGGAGGGTAGTGGGACAAATGGAATTTATCACTCTAATAATCTTCTCAGGTGACTCTGATGCAACCCATTCAGTCCTTGGAAACTCTTCCTATAGGTGACAAAGGATGTAGGGCTTCATGACAGTCATCTGTATCCTGGGAATATAAAGGCAACTTATTGCTCATTGGATGCATTGGGTACCAGGATCTATCCTAGAGGTGAGCAAAGTAAGACTGTGGGCCAAACCTGGCCCTGTTCTTAGCATTTTTATGTCTTGAGAATTAAGAATTTTTTAACAGAGTTGAACAAAATCAAAGGAAGAGCAATATTTTATGACACATAAATTATATATGAAATTCAAATGTCAGTATCTGTAAGTCAAATTTTATTGGAACACAGACACACCCACTTGTTTACCTATTGTCAATGTTTGCTTTCAAACCACAATGACTAAGTCTTTGAGACAGAGACTGTATGTGAATTACAGCCCCAAATAATTAATATCCAATTCTTTATAGAAAAAGTTTACCAGCCCTTTATTCCTTATTCTGAACAAAAAGTTGAAAGTATGTGCTTTACCAAATTTTAGTGAGAATTAGGAAGTGGAAACATATCCAAAATCCAGTATGGAATGTGTTACTTGTCAGGAAAGGAAATGTATTTATCCTCTGTTTCCAGAAGTCCACAGTGAGAAAGAAATCTTCTAGGAGAGTCATTCTCAAAGTGCATCACTGGATCATAGCAGTGGCATTGCTTTGGAATGTGCTAGAAATGCAAATTCTCAGGCCTCAGTCCAGACCTACAAAAATCAGACATTCTGGGATTGAGGTCCAGCAATCTGTGTTTTAGCAAGCCTTCCAGAGGACTCTTGTACACATTTCCAGTATATGGGGACCACTGGAGATCACTGTGCTGAAAAACATTTAGAAACAAAGCAGAAAACAATTATTACCAGGTGGACAAAAATCCCATGCAACCAAGTGTGAAAGTCCATTGTTCTAGTCACTGATTGATGTTGACAAAATCAAGTCATTTCTAGGCAAACACACAGACACACACACACACACACACACACACACACATAAGAAAATTCTATTCTGCATGGTGGACACAAATTTATGAAGTTTCTCAGCTGAGATTTCAGGATAATAATGGCCCTAAATTTTATATTGACATGACACTCTTGGTAGAGATCAAACACTGAGTGAAACTGAACATGTTTCTGACATCTGACAGAAATAGCCAGTTTATAGGAGGTGAGTTATACTTGTTTTACATGCAAAAGACAGGATATCATTAACTAAAATGCTCCTCTGCAACTATTCTCTTATTTATGTCACACTCCCAGGAAATCTAAACACAGATGATCCCAGATTTAGGATGGTATTGACATACAAGTTTTTGACTTTATGATGTTGTAAAATCAATATGCATTCAACAGAAACTGTACTTCAGATTTTGAATTTTGATCTTTTCCTGGGCTAGCTACATGTTGTATGATACTCAGTATTCTCTCGTGATGCTGGGCAGGGGAGCTCCAGCTCCCAGTCAGCCACGTATCATGAGGGTAAACAACCAATGTATTCAGAACCATTCTACAGCCATACAACCATCATGTTTTTCACTTTCAATACAGTATTTAATAAGTCACATGAGTTATTCAAAACTTTATTACAAAGTAGGCTTGGTTTTAGATGATTTTGCCCAACTGTGGGCTAATGTAAGTGCTCTGAGCACTTTTAAGGTAGGCTAGGCTAATCTACAGTGGTTAGGTAGGTTAGGTGTATTAAATGTATTTTCGAGTTAACAATATTTTCAATTTATGATGGGTTTTTTGGGATGTAACCCCATCATAAGTCAAGGGAGATCTGTAATTCACTGTGAAGCTTCTCACTTCTTCAAAGCACATTCTTAATAACTCATCCTGTCTCCCTTTCAGAAATGTAATTCTGAAAAAGACTTAAAAGAAACAAAAAATCTTGAAGGATAAGATCATAACACTTTTGCATCTCTCCAGATGCCTTAGGAGCTTTCCCAGGTAGCAACAGACCAAATTTTCCTTCAGGATTCTTGAGTATGTTATGTTTTAGCTCTCATTAAAAAAAAACAAAAACAAGCCAACAAAAAACCGCAAATATGTTTCTTAGAGCCAACGATAATCCTAGTAAAAATGATGGGAATTTATCTCCCATGTATTGAGTACTCTGTGCCATGCACTGTTACAGGAATTCCCCACGGAGTATCACATTTTATCTTATTAGAAATCCAGTTACGTAAGTATTAGCATCTACCTCTTAGAGGTAAGAAGTCAATTCGAATTGGTTTTGAGCTCCTTGGTGAAAGAGGTGATTAGAGGAGATACTTGAGAGAAGGATGTAAAGCTCTAGGTATAAAGATATTTTTCTGGGAACAAGAGACAAAATGTACCCAAGTTGTCCCAACACTCAGCATCTCCAATAGAGAACACAGCACGGCTTGGCTCCAGGCCTCATCGCCATCCCCATCTCCCACCAAGGCTTGGAAGCTTTGACGGGATCTAGCAATTTGTTCTCGGCACAGACACTGATGGGCCGCTCTGTCAGTGGCATTGCCAGCAGCCCATGGGGACAGCAGAAGTCAGAGTAGGAGCTGTAAGCAAGGCAGAGTCAGCATGCTGAGGGGTTGCTGGCAGGAACAAGTGAGCTAGCTCTATGGAACTTTCCTGAATTCCCCAGGAGTTGAGGGATGCTGGTCCTCCTCCTGCTCTGTTGAGGTCTCTGGTTCTGGTGGATATGTGGGGAGTGGTATGTCTTTCAATGTTATATTCTCTATTTTTTTTTTTTTTTTTTTGCGGTACGTGGGCCTCTCACTGCTGTGGCCTCTCCCATTGCGGAGCACAGGCTCCGGACGTGCAGGCTCAGCGGACATGGCTCACGGGCCCAGCCGCTCCGCAGCATGTGGGATCTTCCCGGACCGGGGCATGAACTCGTGTCGCCTGCATCGGCAGGTGGACTCTCAACCACTGCGCCACCAGGGAAGCCCTGTTATATTGTTCTTAATGAAAATTGAAAGTAGTCCTGCCAAGTGCTTTGGCACTAATATTTAGTAGTTTAAAGTATAAACTTTATACAGGGGCTGACATTTAGGATAGAATTTATTCTGCACTCATAAAGAACCAAAAGCCTCAAAATTCTTTATGGGAGTTGAAAGAAAACTTCCAGCCGTGGCCCCTGGGTTAATTCAGTAGGCTATAAAAGTAGGAGAGTAGAATACTACCAAGAGTAGAATGGGTACAAAATCTTTGCTTTCTACCACTGGTTTGTACCATCTCCATGAGACGTTTGGACCTGGGAGGAGCTGATGGTGGGTCAGGAGGAGAAATGCAGCTCACATTGCTATCTTACTTAACCATAGTTTTGACTAGATGATCATTCTCTCTCCCAGGGAGAGTTTCTTGCTCTCACACTCTCCTCTCTTGGGCTCTCTCTCACACATACATACTCAGAGGTAAACACATATACACCAACATTCAGCTCTACAAAAAGAAGGAATTCCTGAAGTCAAGTCAGATGCTTCACTGCTAGTGAACTGCTTTGGACTATACACGCATTATCAGTGAAAAACCTATTCTGTGGCCCGTACATGAATCATCACACTGAATCAGCAACCTGACCCAGTAAATATTTATATCACAACTTTTCAGAGGAAGAAACCAAAGTTTCAAAAAGTCAGCAGTTTACTGAAAGTCATACCTATATTTGACTTTTTTTTTAATAGACTTTTCTCTCTTTGTTAAAATTAATTAATTATTTCTTTTTGGCTGCGTTGGGTCTTCATTGCTGCATGTGGGCTTTCTCTAGTTGTGGTGAGCGGGAGCTACTCTTCGTTGTGGTATGCAGGCTTCTCATTGCGGTGGCTTCTCTTGTTGTGGAGCATGGGCTCTAGGGTGCGTGGGCTTCAGTAGTTGTGGCACATGGGTTCAGTAGTTGTGGCTCGTGGGCTCTAGAGTGCAGGCTCAGTAGTTGTGGCACACGGGCTTAGTTGCGCCGCAGCATGTGGGATCTTCCCAGACCAGGACTCGAACCCGTGTCCCTTGCATTGGCAGGCGGATTCTTAACCACTGCGCCACCAGGGACGTCCTGACTTTGGGTTTCTGAGTGATGCTTTGTATCACTTATACAAATGGTCACTTGTATCACTTTTATCAGGAGACTGATTAAAAGTCTCCTGGCTCTACATGTGCCTCTTAAAATTGCTCCTGAAATAAATGTTGCCCTCAGATGCTGCTTTTGTACTGAAGATGTTTGAGTGGTCTTGATTTTTACAAAATATTCTCAACCTGGTCCTGTAAGCTGAAATTCTAAGATAAATTCTCCCTTTGAGCAAATCACAGATCCAAATTAGCACGAACACCTAAACGATTTCGCTTGTAAGACTTTATTGTCATTGGGCTTTTAACGATATTATTGATTCTGATATTTCGAAGAAAGAAAACACACTTTGGAATACACACCAAAATTTGACCTCTGAATGTCTAGAGATTTTCTCCCATGCCAGGTCCTCTGTAATTATGGAAGATGAGATCATCTTGACTTGAACCTCATCATTTCTGCCGCAGGGTACATTTTGGAATTAGCTATTTCATCAAAGAAACAGTTGTCAGACTGATTATTTAAATAAGTACAATAAAATTCTGTTGACCTGTGTTCTGAGGAAAATATCATGGCAGAGCAGCTTTGGACAGGGTTGTGCCTTTGGTGGAAGGTTGCCAAATTCAGAACAAGGTCTTCCTCGTGATTTTCACTTCAAAGTGAAGCTACTAGTTTTTGTTATTGTGCATTAATCTAAGTTAATTTTAATGTCCTCAAGATGTAAATCTTTTACAACTTGGAGATGAATTAATATAAAATATTCATTGGTTCTGAATAGAACTGGACAATTTCTGCTCTGTCCTACAAACTTTTACAGACGAAAGGTAATCTCCACGAAGAACTTAGATGCCAGTCTGAGTTATGACTCTTGAAACAAGATGACCTCATGCATATTTAGATCCTGTATATTCATGATTTTTTTTGTAGGAACATTTGTTATTGGTTACAATAGTTTTCAGCTAAAAAAATAAGCCCTGAATTGTGACTTACCAGACTCCTTGATGTCAGTTAAAATATTAATCTTGCTGGCGTTTTCCATTTTGCAAGAGGTTTTAAATAGACGAGACCTTCATTTGAACTGTATTGTGTACAGTGACTCATTGCTGTTTCTGCCAAGAAATGGATTGGAAATAACATTTTTTTTCCTGTAGAAGAAAAGATATATAATGTGTATGTAACTTTATATAAGATATGTAATTTAGCCTATTTTCAAAAGTTAGGGCCAGAAACATCTCCAGTAATGAAACCCTTGAATCATCTTAAACTTCACTTGAGTGGATATTTTACATGTATTATCATAATTATTTCTCCAAATGCCTGTATGAATTAAGTATTATTGTGCCCATTTTACAAATAGTAATCTAAGGCTCCAGCTCTTATCTGCCTAGTATAGGATTGCACAGCTATAGTTTCTCTAAGTATCTTAGCAACCCCTAAAATTTATCTTTTAAATCTGCATTTTATAAAAGAGAACCTGTCTCTCAGGTTTGTATATCCCAGTAACAAGACTCTCAGACATGATGGGATGACCACAGCCATTCCTCTTTCCTAAAATAAGTCTGTTCAGTTGCTGGAGATTGCTGGAGATAGCTCATTCTTCAGAAAGCATCTCCAAGAGACACGTGGAGCAAGGTGTTTTTCCAAACGTTTTTAGTCACAGATTCCTCTTTCTAGCACAACCCTTATTAAATTCTTCAGAACATAACCCTGCTCTCCATGGAGCTATGAGAAATTTCTAGTGAGATTGAAAAAATTGTTTTTTCAAAAATTTAGGTTCATTTTTAAAACTTCTATATTTCTTTAAAAAAAAAAAAACATGATCTTGAAACATGTTGAGTGAGGACATTGTCTCAATATTTAGCAAGAAAAAAGTTGTCCAAATTAGATTTAGGGTTCTATGAAGATTGCAAGGTCTGTCAACCTTTTCCAATAATCATGGCTACATATCCAAATGAATGATCTAGATGTCTTTTTTAAAAAATGAGCTTTGACTCATATATTTTATTCATTTGTATTTTGTCTTTCCAGATAACACCAAATAATTTATTTCAGTAGAATTGATCATTGGGAATTTTTTTTCTGTCCTTTGGTCTTTATATAGAAATAATATCTCAACTGACATTAAACTGAGTCTGTGCTTCTTTAGGTCTCCTCAAAATCTGTCTTTCTGGAAGTGACAGAACTTTAGCTATTATTTTTAGGCAATAATCGTAGCCTGTTTCAGTGATCAATATCTTTAACTGGAAAGAAAGAAAGTAAAAAGAAAGAGAAGGTAATAAAAATAATGAGAGAATGCTAGACTTCACAGAACACAGAAATAGGATCTAACTCTCTTCTGGAACCAATTTCCTAAACTTAGCATGAGTATTTGCTCTGTTACTTCCCCTCTTAGGACCCCTGTAAATCGTGCTCTCTCCTTAGCTTTGACACTCTTCAGATGCAGTATGTTGCTCTTATTGTGACTTGCCCAGGGCTGTTGTGACAAGTACCAGATACATGCAGAAATGGAACGGAATAAGAGTGCTTAAGGATAGTTTCCTCCCAGCTATTGCTAGGTCATAATAAATATGTTAATTCTTTCCATTATACTGCATAAACTCAATCCTTCCAGCCTCCACTCAATCATGTTTTGGTGTGAGTGATCATTGATGTCATTATCCTCCAGAAGCACTTGCTGGATGTACTCATGTGATTGCAGTTTGTTATTCAAAGCAAACTGTACAGCCTGGATCCATTCACCTTACATTCTAACATTAGGGGAGAGGCTAAGGGCGAGAATGAGCATCTTCCAACCGCTCTTACCTGTAAAAGAAAGAAGGGCCATGAGGTGATGGTACAAGTTAAGATGATGGACATGCATCTCATTTTCTGGCCTTTAGATTCATAGCTGAGGCGGTATAAATTTGTACAAGGAAACCTTCATAATTTTGCACAGGAATTGGAGTAGTTTATTAAATCAATTATCCAAGTATTTATTGAGCATTCATTTTTTAACTTAGAATGTTAGTTACACTGGAAATGGCCAAAAGAAACTTTTTCTTCCCTCAAAGAAAAGTGAAATGTGAAATAAACCCATGAACACACCTATAAACACCTTCCCACTTATTCAACATAAGTCACATTTAATTCATATAATTTCCCCATCTTGGAGATGAAAAATTTTTGCTTGGAAGACTAATTAGAAGTTAAATCACACTGTAGTAAATATCTCATGGTTTTAATTATATTTCCTCTTCATCATCTTTATGCAGATGACAATTCAGATGATAAATAAATAAGTCCTTAAAGGAGTAGAGCAGACTTTACAAATGATGTTGGAAATTAGAGGAAAAAGAAATCACAGAAGGACAGAAGTGATAAAAATGGAGGCAGAGCTTGGAGCAGTACTCAAGAGAAAGGGCTTAGAATGATAAATTAGGATAGAGAAGTCAAAAGGTTCCAAATTGAGGAAACAGCTCACACAAATACATGTATAGGAAGGAGTAGCCCCCTTATGATAGAGGGTGTGTGTGTGTGTGTTTTGGTCTATTCTGTTTGAAGAAAAATGGTAATGATGAGGAAATATGATTCTTTGCCAAGAACAAACCCTTGAACATTGCTCCTCTTTACAGCTTGAAAGAGTATGTATGTTGTTGCTCTCTGCAAAGCTCACTGGGCAGAAAGCAGATGCTGGAATTTCATGTATCTTAAATCACTTTAGGATTGATGTTAGTGGCTTCTTCTCTGCTTCTAAGCATCTTCAAGATTAGAAAATTTAATTCAAAGAAATTATTTTCTTCTGCATAGATGTTATCTCACTCTGTATGGAATTCAAGTATCTCTCAGTTGACCTAATAGCTACCAATTGTTTCGTGTGTTTCTGAGTCTGACTGGAAGCAGATTTGGTAGCCCATAAAAGTTACTTTAAGGATCAGTAAAAGAAAATAAGGATGATGCCCTGAGCAGATTTCAGACAACAAAGACTAAGTCCACGCATCAGCCACCTCCCCCATCAGGCTGCCTTTCAGCATTATGTGGCACTTTAAAGAGCCACCTGTTTTACTAAATATCAAAGAAATGGTACTTTGATAGAGATTGCATTGAATCTGTAGATTGCCTTGGGTAGTATTGTCATTTTGACAGTACTGGTTCTTCCAATCCAAGAACATGGTATATCTTTCCGCTTGTTTGTGTCATCTTCAATTTCTTTCATCAGTGTCTTAGAGTTTTCACAATACAGGTCTTTTGCCTCCTTAGGTAGGTTTATTCCTAGGTATTCTATTTTATTTTATTTTATATTTTTGTTATGATAGTAAAGGGGATTGTGAAGGAAGCCAGACAGAGGAAGAGAAATATCATACGATATTGCTTATATGTGGAATCTAAAAAAAACAACAAAACAAATGAACTTATATACAAAACAGAAATAGACCCACAGACATAGAAAACAAACTTATGGTTACCAAAGGGGACAGGGTAGGGAGAGATAAATTAGGAGTTGGGGATTAACATATACACACTACTGTATATAAAATAGATAACCAACAAGGACCTACTGTATAACACAGGGAACTATACTCAATATTTTTAAATAACCTATAAGGGAAAAGAATCTGAAAAAAATATGAAATGACTCAATTGACATTTGGGTGGACTTAACCTTACTTTGGGAAAAAAAGTACATATTGAGGCTCTGTTGGTAAAATCATTTAACTAATCCTGGCCTCTCTTTAGCTAGTAACTTACTCACGAGCCCAGGGACACATGGCAGTGTGACACCACAGAGATAGACTCTCTCTTCTGAAGTCAGTGCTCACTACAGGGTCACCTGGTGAGCTGTCATCACCTGGCATTGCTTATACAGATTCAAGTCTTTTCAGATTTTAGCCAACAAATCCTCTTTACCCACCTGTTCCTTCCTATTTTGGTTTACTTCACTGACTTCCAGATGACAGAGCATAATCTAGAGGCAAAGGGTAAGGAGTAAGCAATCTATAATCTGCCCCTGACTAGCTGTGCGTCACTCTTATTTCCTTTACTTCACAAGTTCTCCATGGGCCTCAGTTTCCTCTGCCGTAAAATTCTATAAGATCCATTTAGTTTGGAGATCTTATGAAATAAAACTTTAAATCCCAATCTACTGGATGAAAACTAAATATATAGAGATTAGATAGTTAGGGTTACAGAGCTAAGACACTTAGATGTTTAGCATCAAAGAATATGTTAAAATCAGGTACTAGTTTCTGTCCAATCGATCCTTTTCACTACCAAAATGTTAATTAGCAGAATCACTGACAAGTCTGAATAGTATCTTTTCTCTTCCAAGGCCTAAAATATTTTGAAAGACATACTAGGATGCCCAATAGCCAGACTGGAAAGAGAAAGAGGCAGAGAGACAGAAAAGAGAAAATAGGAACCCATTTGTGAGTACCTCTTATGGACCAAGTGTTTTACTGTATTACCAAATAATCTCACAAGGTACCTAGGATCACCCCTAATTTTCTAATAAACTATTAGGAAGCAGAAACCATATCTTATTTGAATATGGAATCCTAGTGCTCCAGTGCTGGTACATGATGGTACTCAAAACTGCTTTTTGAACAAGGTAAGGGAGGGAGGGTGGGAGAAAAATGAGTCATTAAATAACTTTCTCAGAGTCCTAGGCTGGCAAGGAGCAGAGTAGGGGTAGATAATGCTAAATACTCACCCTTTAATGATTGCCTTCTAAACACAGGTTGTGTCCTAAAATATTTAGTCAGAGCTAGCCGAGAAGAGCTAAGCATCAGTTTTAGCCAAAGAAAAAAACAATAAATCTATAGTGTTTTTAACCTTGAAACATACTCCATAACCAAACATGCCACTCACTAAAAAATAGCTCTGAGCACACTCTTTTTGCTGACAGCAGACCAAGTGCAAACACTACATATGAAGTGCTTATAACCAATTCCTATTGTCTCAGCTCTGTGTAGTCATATTGATCTATTTTTCAGTGAACTCTATTGAAATTAAAACTCAATTATTTAAAATGCGCTGCATTTAGACAATGACAGTTGTTTTACAGGGTGTCTGGGGAGACGCATGATCTCCTGGGGCGTGCTGATGGTTTCAGGTAGCAGAATCCCATTACCACCAGCTGGTCATTTTTCCTAAAGAAATATCTTTTGTGAGATGGTTATTACCAATATAAAATATTGGTAATAACTTTAAAAAATAACTACTTTAAAAAATATAAACATGTGGATGATTCAGGGATTTGCTAGTATATATATTGGACACTGGGAGCTGGCAACATACTCAGAAGCCCATTATAAATTTTGGCAATTAACATTGTCCAGAGGACTCAAGAATCCCAGAGCTGTGGCAACCTTTGCTGACACTAGCAAAGCCATTGCTTCTCTCTGTGTTTTCTCACAACCAAAGAGAGAATCACACGTTTTCCCATTAGAGTAAACGCATTCACTGACTCATTCCCTCCCTCCCTCACTTATTCATTCCTATGCTTTTTTTTTGTTTCCCCTCAACAATGAACATCTTTTAAGCCTCATCACCTATTTTGAAAAACTTAGGAACCCAAAGATGAGAAAAATATAATCATTTTCCCTAAAGACTCAATCTGGATGGAGAAAAAGTGATATAAAACAAATATACAAGATACAATGTGATAAATGTACTGATAGAGATTATAATTGAGATCAAAAAGGAAAACAAAATAGGGATGGGGACACTGAATTCCGCTGGGCTGTGTGTGTACAGTGTGTCTGGCCTGAGTGACAAGACAGTCTGTCAGAACAAGCCTCACTGAAGGGCTTGATGTCCAGATGCACCTTAAAATGTGTGCAGCACTAGTCACAGTAGCCAAGACATGGAAGCAACCTAAGTGTTCATGGACAGGGGAATGGATAAAGAGGATGTGGTATATATACACAATGGAATATTATGCAGCCATGAAAAAAGAATGAAATAATGCCATTGGCAGCAACATGGTTGGACCTAGAGATGATCATACTAAGTGAAGTAAGTCAGACAGAGAAAGACATATCATATGATATCACTTTTATGTGAAATCTAAAAAAAAAAGTGATACAAATGAACTTATTTACAGAACAGAAATAGACCCACAAACATAGAAAACAAACTTATGGTTACCAAAGGGGAAAGATGGGGAGGGATAAATTTGGAGTTTGGGATTAACAGATACACACTGCTATGTATAAAATAGATAACCAACAAGGACCTACTGTATCGACCTACAGGGAACTATACTCAATATTTTGTAATAACCTATAAGGGAAAAGAATCTGAAAAAGAATATATATGTGTATATATATATATACACACACACACACACACACATATATATTCTTGTGTTTCAGGTGTATAATAATGTGATTCAGTTTATATATATATATATATGTGTATGTGTGTGTATATATATATATATATATATATATAAACTGAAACATCATAAATCAACTATACTTCAATAAAATAAAAAAAGGAAAGAAAAGAATAAAGCTGACAAACATTGAGAAAGTTACGTAGGCAAAGGAAAAATGAGAAGTAGGATTAGCAGTCCATATAAATCAAATAAATGACAAAAAGTATATTTTCTTGGAAATTTAAGGAATAATCTCATATAAGGGAATATAAGGGGTTTCATATTGCTAGAAAATAAACTTCAAAGCAAGAGCTGATCAAGGGTAATTCTGGCTAAGATGGAATCAGAGCACAGATAATCTTGTGTACCATTTTGGGAGTTTTGATGTTTATCATGTAGTAATTGGGCAGTTCTTGAAGTGTTAGAAGCAGGGCAGGGGCATGGCCACATTAGGTTTATAGGGAAACAGATTTACAATATATTTCCTATTCATGTTTATAAAATCAAAACCCAGTACTTTTTAAAAACCTGAAAAACATTTGCTACAAACTCATTTTATAACATCTGACCCGAAATGGTGCAAGCTATTTATAGTCCTTATTTATCTCATGTACAATGCATGTTAATTTGTTATGCTGGAGAAATATTAGCAAATGCCAATACAAGATGCTGCTCCAGACCTTACAGGCTTGTCATGAAGTAAATGATAGGCTGCTCCTTTGCAAACTGTTAAAAATTTTGAATTATGAAACTGTTTTGATAAAGGGAACGTAGGTGGACCACCTTAGACTCTGTAGTTGAAGTGAGGTGAACTAATTAGCAGCTAATAATAACTAAGAGGACCTGTCTCTCTCTCTTGCAAATATATTCAGGAAATTATGGAGCAAACTCTGTGCGACATTAAATAAACCCAAAACCAGAAGAGCCATCCCTCAGGAAACTGTGGAGTATTTCTGCAGTGGGCCTTTTTCTTTAAAAGTCCTCATTGTGTGATCAGGGCCTTTGGAGAAGGATGTGCCATGGGGATTTTTTGGTAATTCTTCTTGTCCCAAGTGACACAATCATATCAGAGATTTGCCCATGATTATAAAGACCCTAAATTCTCTTTGGTTCTTATTTTTAAACTGCCTAATAATAATTAAATTCTGCCCAGGTTTTTGAGCTTTCTTTATTATTATTTTATCTTTCTGAGCTTGAGTACCTGGCAGATGTGAACCCAAGACTTGAAAAACAAAGGCAGACAACAGTGATCTGTGCTGTGTATCCATTTTTACTGTTGGCATCCTAATTTAGGATGGGTCCGGATTATTTAAACTCTCTCCTAACTGGGCTTTTTGTCTCTAGAATGGCCTCTCTCAAAACAATTCTTTTGTTACAGGCAGATTTGGTGAAGCAATATTGTGCATATTATGCTTGGACTTGATTGTATAATTTACCTTGTTTGCTTCTTGTGGTCTTTTTGCTCAATCCCCTTTTTGCGATATCTTTAGGTTGGTCCCACACTGATACATCTCTGTTTATTATGCATTTTGGATGCCTTTTATGTGTCACTCATTTGATGAGAGACCGTGAAGGAGAGAGACCAAAAGAGTGAATCAGACCCAGAGACCATTGGATTCTGTTCTGTTGTCTCTGAACCCCTGTCAACAAGAGTCAACCCCATGAGCTTGACCCCTCTCTGGGCCAGCAGGAAATTACTTAAGTAGAAATAATACCTTATGTATTATAATGAGACCATTTGGTATTTGTTTCTCTTTAGCAAAATAAGATATTCAACTGAAGAAGTGTTTTCTATCCTCCATCCTGACAACTTTATACTTGCTAAAATGCAGTGCTGACCTGTTTCTTCATTCAGCTGCATCTTCCGTGCTACTCTGCCATGTCAAGAGAGAGCTATGGAATAAACTGGAAAACTCACCCAGAACCTGTTGATCTTCACAATGGATTCCTAACTAGCATACGACTTTTGGAGACCTGTGTTGTTAATGCCTCTGTGGCATGAATTTGTTTTCAGCTTCCTTTGACCAATGGTCACTACAGCTGGCAGAACCTTATAGATGATGGTTTGCAGTTGGGTGGTTTTTCATAGTTCTTATAATGGCATTTTCTGTTTCTCATTCTTTTTGTTTTCACTGGATTTCAGAGAGGAGAGTACTTACTTAGCTATCTTTTACTTGAAGCCCAGAGTGTCCCTTCTAAAACAAAATCATGACTCCTTTTGTTTCAGATTCTTCAGTGACTCTACTCTCTTTGGGATCTATCTGGACGCCTTACTTTGACCTTCATTGCCAACTTTCCAGCATCATTTCTCAAATCCTCCTTTCATATTCTAGGCTTAAAACATCCTGAGTCATAATCATTCACAATTCCCTGCACATATCCAAATCCTGTTCCCATCTAGGCCTCTGCCATCTGTCTGGAATTTCCTTTAAAGTGAGTCAAGACAATTTTAAGGTACTCGTGGGTAGAATGCTGAGATAATTATTCTAAATAGTAATTTCTCTTTATAATGGGATGCATGGTAAAATGAAATTTATGTTTTTATTCTTCAGGGACTTAGTTTTAAAGATTGGATTCATTTCCATTTCAAAAGAAAAAAGATTCGAAAAAGAAATAAGACCCATCTATTTGTTCATTCTCCCAGTAATGTGTTTGTTTATAGTAGAATGAACAGTAATACTTAGAAATAGCTGGTATAGAAATTATTCCATCTTCATTTGATTTTGTATTAATTAGAGTACTTGCAGTTACCCAATAATTAAACCCCCAATTTTCAGAAGTTTATTGATCCCTTATGTAATCGTCTATAGTAGATGTTTCTGGTTGGGGTAGCTTACCACCATATGGTGATTCAGGGAACCAGGTTGCCTCCAATTATGGCTTTTAAATCTTTTAGTGCCTGAGTTGTCCACATCCAGATGGCAGATTAAGGAAGAGAGAGTAGAGACAGTGCAAACTCTTCTTAAAAACCCCAAGACTATAGTAGTATACGTAACTTGTGCTACATTCCATAGGTGAGAACTAGTTGCAGGGCCAAACCCACGTGCAAGGAGGGAGTTGGGAAATTGATCTCATGACCTAGAATCTTCTTTTCAGGGGCAACTCAGTACTACAGAGGAGGGAGCAAGAAGGTAAACCGTTTGTCATAGTCGTGGGCTGAGTCATATATGTCCTTTGGCTTCATCTTTTGATAGAATTCTCTTTCAAAGCTTGTGTCCGCAAACTGATGCTTTGTGTTATCCATCAATGTCAAAACATTCATCAAAAAGGAAAAGAAAAATATCTGATTGGAGAAAGCATTTGTTACTTCTTCAAAGGTTCCGTCTCTTGAGCCAGGGATGGGGTAGGCAGAGCATTCTCCAGTCTGCAGGTGTAGACCCTGGTTGGCCTAAGCCAATTAGTATATCCCATCTTCCAGGTGATTGCAATTGGGCAAAAATGATCATATGCCCCATTTTAGACTAATAGGAGGCAGGCATGGACATTTTATTTGACTTTTGTGGATAGTGAAAGCTTGCATTTTTGTTGTAATTGATCATGAAAATGAGAAGATATGTTGAACTGTGTTCATTTTTCTGTTAGAGAGGGAGAATTTATCTAAAAGTAAAGTAAACACAGAGAACATGGGGCTAATGGGGAGAGAGAGAAGGAAAGTTGGATTCTGTTGACATTTTTTGGCATCTGAATTAATTACTTCTGAAGTCTACCGCTACGACTTTTTTTTTTTTCATTTTACTTATGTCTATTTGTGATCTTTTAAAAGTCAATTAAGCTAGGATTCTGAGTGATACACATACCAAATAAGTATTATAAAGTTTAAAAGATCTGGCTTATATTCTGAAATCTAATTAGGAAAAATAAGTCACCTACAAAAGTCAACAGAAACACCAGCAAACTATTAACACTCCTGAAAAGATTGCTAATAGACTTTTATTCACTGATAAAGATGCTTCCATCTAAGTAAGATACTGATTAAGTTGTCCAACATCTGATTAAAAAAAAAAAAAAGGTGGAAAGGAAATAATGAATCATAACCTATTTGAATTTGAAAGGGGTGAAGGGAGACCTTGATCATTGTTTTCTGGTGGCTGAAAAATTGAGCTGGATAATATATAGAAATTTCTTTCTTGATCCAAGTTTGGTCTAGACAAAGACTTGAAGGTACACAATTAATTGGAACAAGATCAAACAAGGAATTGCCCTGTCATTATGCAAATATCAGGATGTGAATTATGTGAATGTATCTATGTGTATATATATTTATATTATATATCACATATATATGTATGTAAATTTTATGTGTATATAAAGAAAGAGAGAGTAAGTGAGAGTTTTCTATATCAGTCAAAGATATACACCCTAACATGCCACAGTCTTTGTTGATTCACATCTGGTATGGATAAAAGAAGTTGATAAATAATATGAGAATATTTTTGTATAGTACAAGGTGTTAAATACATAACAAGTATTATTACCATGGCTATGATTATAAAAGAAAAAAAAGTAATGTCTGCCAAAATTTGAGCATAGGAATAATAACACTTTAAGTCATTTAACTAGAAATAAAGGAGTCTTTTATAAAAAGAGCATTGAATATTAATATACAAATTCTTTAAAAATGAAGTTGTTTACACTACACACAAATATAAAGCTTTTAAAATGCACTTAAGCCTATAAAAGAAATTTGCCAAAAAGTGTTATCTTGTAGACACTGAGAATTGTAAATGTGAATATATAATGACATCATTAACATTATAAAGTTTTTATTTTTTCAATCACCAAACATTTATGCAAAATACTCAAAAAAATGACATAAAATCATGCAGAAAATATGGCACTGCCTAACCTCTGCAGGAATTAGAATAAAAAATTGAAAAAAGAACACTGATTAAGAGGAGTATAAATGTATTTAAACATACTGTAAAGCAGAAGAAAACAGTGTTATGAAAAAAAAAATCTCAGATTCTGTCCAGGTGATTCATATCTTGTGTGAGACTTTTCAGTTTCATTTAGCACAGACTTCTGAGTTTCTTTTATTTCAAACATTTATGCTGTGAGGAAGGCAATTTGGCAACCAATTTTAGAGGTGGTTGCAGCATATCCTGCTAAATTGTCATGTTTTTCCCCACAAAACACTTAACTAGCACAAATACTTTGTCAGATCAATAGTAAAATATTCTCTAAATGAAAGACTGAAGATCATTAATCAAACCTACATCAAAGTGAATGGCTTAACTTTACTCCATTGGAAGATTAAATCTAAGCATTTAAGTACACACACAATAAAAATATATGATGTGCAATATTTTCCATCCATTCACTTTCTATATGACAGTAATACTGCCAAATTTGAAACTTTATTTTATACAAGAGCTGTCTTACAAATTACAAGTATCTTCTGTACTTAAATAGTAGAGAACCAATGTTAAAAACAATTCTAGAAGAGGTAAGAAATAAAATATCGAGACCTGAGGAGAGTAAGTAACAATCAAATTGATGTGTGTGCTTGTGGCTTCAGGATTTCCCAGGTTCTAAGCCCTCTAATCTTCATGGGAACTGCATCATTCTCCTCGTTTCCTTTCATGCTCTTAGGACCACCTCACCTAAGGTTAGGCCCTCTTCACATAGGAGACCAAAAAGGAGAGCTCTGGCTCAGAAATCCACCATGTATTTTTGTTAATCTGGTCCCTGCAGTCCTCTTCCTCCTGTCCAACTTGGGACTGTTTGACACCTGCCTTCTCTTCCCCCTCACCTCACAGTGTCATCCTTTTCTAGCTATATTCTGTTTTTTAGATTATAAAGGATTGACTGCCCTTACATTGCCTAGACTTTTCCTCTAGCTCTGACGTTTTTGGTTATATCCTCCTTCAAATGAACCCATCTATTTAGACTGGATTCCCAGACTGCTCTGCAGAGCTTGTTTTAGGATTCCTGGTCCCACATTCCTTTTATTTAAAATCTACAGCCTAGAAAGAGGTCCCCAGAGTAGACCATCTCCAAGAACATATAGAAATCTTATACCAAAGATTAAAGCATGTCTTTTATTTCTCATTTCTTCAAATTAAAAGAAAGCCAAACAATAAACAGACTTCTTACTTAAAAACAAAATACATTTCTTCAAATTAAAAGAAAGCCAAACAACAAACAGACTTCTTACCTAAAAACAAAATAAAATGTTAATATGTACCATCATATAATTCAAGCAATTACCTCTTATTACCAAAAATACTGTGTTACAAACTTTCCAAGTAGTGTTGCTAATCATCATATAAAGGTGATCAGCCTGAAACTAAGATCTTAAATTTTAAATTAAATATATACCAGTAGGTTATGGTGGAGGGAAAAATAGTACATAAGAGCTATAAGCACTTTCCATCTAGTAAGCGATACAACTAAATTTAAACTTTTATAAAATTTCCTTTATTTAGGGTTGGGGAAAACTTGAAATTGATCTTTTAGTGACAAAAATGTCGAACATGTACTCACCTACTTATTGTTATTGAGGAAAAACATGAAGTAAGCCTCCGCATGTGTTGTTGACTGAGGAGTCTGATGTAGTTTGACAGGGTGCATAATTTTATATACGTTTTAACTGTCACAGCTAAGCCTTGGTCTATTTGGTAGGCTTTTTTTTTTTTTTTTTTTTTGGTTTGATGGATATACATAGTGCACAGTGTGACCTATACACTATTGCAGGATCCATGAAACACCAAGAATCGAACAGATGGCATTTGCAACTTTATACTCTGTGTGGAGGCTGTCTGAGTGATTTGTCTCTGTATTACCTAACTTAGAGCCCAAGTGGCCAAAAGCTGTGGGAAGCAGTGGGCATGTATTGTGAAAACCAAAATGGGACTACAGACCTACAGACACATGGGGGAAAGAGATTACATTTTACCCAACAGCATCAGAATATACTTTTTTTTTCTTCAAGTGAACATGGAATATTATCCATGTTCATATTTTAGGTCATAAAACAAATCTTAATAAACTTACAAGGATTGAAGTCATACAAAGTATCTTTTCCAATCACAGTGGAATGAAGCTAGAAATCAGTAACAGCAGAAAAACTGGGAAATTCACAAATATGTGGAAATAAACAATACACTCTTAACCAATGGGTTAAAGAAGAAATCATAATTTAAAAAAATATGATGCCATAAATTGGATAACCTCAATAAAATTGACAAATTCCTAGAAACACATAACCCCCTAAGACTGAATCACAAATAAATAGAAAATATGAACAGATCTATAACTGGTTAGTATATTGAATCAATGATCAACAATACCATAAAAAGAATAGCCAAGATCAGATGGTTTACCGATGACTTCACCAAACATTTAAAGAATTAACACAAATCCTCCTAAAACTCATCCAAGAAATCATAGAGGAGGGAATACTTTCCAACACACTCTGTGAGACTAATATTATCTTAATACCAGAGCCAGCCAGACATTACAGGAAAAGAAAATTACAGACCAATATCCCTTATGAATATTGATGCAAAAATTCCTCTAAAAATACTAGCAAACTGAATTTAACAACATTTTTAAAGGATCACACACTGACCAAGTGGAATTAATTTCTAGAAGGCAAAGATAGTTCAACACATAAAAATCAATGTGATACTTTACATTAATAGAATGAAGAAAAAGCACATGATCATCTCACTTGATAAACAAAAAGCATTTTACTGAATTTATCAGCCTTTTATGATAAAAATACTCTATAGGGAAATACCTGAACATAATAAAGCCTACATAAGAAGAACCTACAGCTAATATCATACTCAGTGGTGAAAGACTGAAAGTTTTCACCTTCAATATCAGGAACAAGGCAAGGATGCACAGTTTCACCACTTCCAATCAGCATAATACTAAAAGTCCTTACCCAAGCAATCAAGGAAGAAAAAGAAAGCAATCAAATTGGAAAGGAATAAGTAAAATGATCTCTGTTCACAATGATATGATCTGCTATGTAGAGAGCCCTAAACATTCCACTATAAAAGAGAAATTATTCGACTTAATAAACAAATTCAGCAAATCTATGTTGTATAAAATCAATACACAAAATCAGTTGTATACTAAAAATAATGTGAAATAGAAATTATGAAAATAATTAGATTCACAGTGACATCAAAAAGTATAAAATACTTAAAAATAAATTTAACAAAGAGGGTAAAAACTTGTAAACTAAAAACTGTGAATGTTGGGACCTTCCTGGTGGTCCAGTGGTAAAGAATCTGCCTTCCAATGCAGGGCATGTGGGTTCAATCTCTGATTGGGGAACTAAGATTCCACATGCCGTGGGGCAACTAAGCCCAAGTGCCACAACTAGAGAGACTACAAGCTGCAAACTAGAGCCCACATGCTCTGGAGTCTCTGTGCCACAACTAGAGAGAGAAAACCTGCACGCCACAACTAGAGAGAAGCCTGCGCGCCACAACAAAGAGCCTGCATGCCGCAATGTAGAGCCCACACACTGCAACAAATGATCCCACATACCGCAACGAAGATCTCGCGTGCTGCAAGTAAGAGCCAACACAGCCAAAAATAAAAAAAAATAAATTTAAAAAACTACAAAAGTTGCCAAAATAAGTTAAAGATGATACAAATAAATGGAAAGATATTTCTTGTTCATAGGTTGAAACTTTTTTATATTAAGATGTAAAAACCACAAGTGACCTACAAATTCAATCTTATCCCTATTAATATCACAAAAACATTTTTGTAGAAGTAAGAAAATTTATTCTAAAACTTATGTGTAATATCATGGGCCCACAAGTAGCCAAAAATAACTTTGAAGTCTAACAGTTCCTGATTTCAAAACTTACCTCAAAGCTACAGCAAAACAAAGTGGTACTAGCATACAGGAAAACATAAACCAATGGGATAGAATAAATAGCCAAGAAATAAATCCTTTTATAAAAATGGTCACATGATTTTCAATAGTGTTACCACAATCATTCAGAGGGGAAGGATGATCTATTCAATAAATGATATTGAGAAGCTGGATATTCATATGCAAAAGAATGAAGTCTGAGTTTTATCTTACACCACACATGAAAATTAACTCAAAATGGATATAAGACCAAAACATAAGAGCTACCTATAAGACACTGAGAAGAAAACATAGGGCAAAGATTCACAACATTTGATTTGGCAATGATTTCTTGAATTTGACACCAAAAGCATAAGCAATGAAAGATAAAATAGACAAACTGGATTACACCAAAATAAAAAAAATAAAAAAAAACCCAACATTTGTGCCTCAGAAGACACTGTCAGTAAAGTGAAAAGGAAACCTTAGGATGATAAAAATATTTGTAAATCATATATCTGATAAAGGGTTAATATCCACAATATAGAGAATTCCTATAATTTAACAACAAAAATCAAACAACCTATTAAAAATAAGCAAAGCATTTGAACAGATATTTCTCCAAAGAAGGTATGCAAATAGCCAATGAACACATTAAAAGATGTTCAACATCACTAAACGTTAGGGAGACAGAAATGAAAACCATACTGAGACACTTAATACCCATTAGGATAACTATTTTTTTTAAAAGGAAAAGAAACACAAATCAAAAAAAGCAAGCATTAGTAAGAATGTGTACAAATTGGGACCCTTGTGCATTGCTGATAGGAATGTAAAATGGTGCAGCTGCTATGGAAAGCACTATGGTAGTTCTTCAAAAAAAATTAATAATAGAATTACCATATGATCCAGAAGTTGCAATTCTGGTTATACACCAAAAGTATTGAAAGCAGGAATTCAAAGAGATATTTGTACACCCATGTTTATAACAAAATTATTTACAATGAACAAAAGTTGGAAGCAACCCGTGTCCATCAATGGATGAATAATTAAACAAAATGTGACAGAACATTATTGGAACATTATTCAGTCTTAACAAGGAAAGAAAATCTGACACATACTACAGCATGGATAAGTCTGGAAGACATTCTAAATGGAATAAATCCTGAAGGGGTATATACTGCATGATTCCACTCATATGATGTACCTAGGGTAGTCAAATTCATAGAGACAGAAAGTAGAATGGTGGTTGCCCAGGCTGAAAAGAGGGAGGAATGGGGAGGGTGTTATTATATAACACATAATGAGTTTAATTTTGAGAAGATAAAAAATGTTCTGGAGATGGAAGTTGGTGATACTTGCACAACAATGTGAATGTAGTTAATGTTACTGAACTACACACTTAAAATATTTAAAAATCAATTTTAAGTTAGATGTATTTTATCTCAATTAAAAAAAATAAGTCCAGAAAGATCCCACCTCAAAAGTTTGCACTGCCTGTTTCCTCTGCATGGGGCACTCTTGTCCCAATTAATTTACACAATTATTATTTTTTATTAAAGTACAGTTGATTTACAATATTATATTAATTAGTTTCAGGTGTACAACAGTGATTCAATTTTTTTTTTATAGATTATACTGTATTTAAACTTAGTACAAAATGGTGGCTATACTATACTGTACAATGTATGCTTTTTGTTTATTATTTTATACATAGTAGTTTGTATCTCTTAATTCCACACCCCTATCTTACCCCTCTTCCCTTCCCTCTCCAAATTGCTAACCACTAGTTTGTTGTCTACATCTGTGAGTCTGTTTATATATATATATATATATATATATATATATATATATATATAATCTTTTTTATCCATTCATCTGTTAATTGACCCTTAGGTTGCCTCCATATATTTGCTATTGTAAATAATGCTGCCATGAACATTGTAGTGTATCTCTTTGAATCAGAGTTTTTATGTTATTCATGTATATACCCAGGAGTGGAACTACTGTATCACATTGTAGTTCTACTTTCAGTTTTTTTGAGGAACTTCTATACTGTTTTCTATAGTGGCTGTACCAGTTTACATTCCTACAAACAGGGTGTAAGGATTCCCTGTTCTCCACATCCTCACGAACATTTGCTATTTGTGGTCTTTTTGACAAAAGCCATTCTGACAGATGTAAGGTGATAAATCACATTCTGATTTTGATTTTAATTTCCCAGACAGTTAGTGGTGTTGAACACCTTTTTCTGTGCTTGTTGGTCATCTGTATGTCTTCTTTGGGAAAATGTCTATTTAGATCTTTGGTCCAGTTTTTAAATCAGGTTGATATTTTTTTTGATATTGAGCTGTTTATATATTTTGGATATTAATTCCCTATTGCACATATTATTTGCAAATATTTTCTCCCATTCAGTAGGTTATCTTTTCATGTGGTTTATTATTTCTTTTGCTGCATGAAAGCTTTTAAGTTTGATGTAGTCTCATTTATTTATTTTTGCTTTTGTTTCCTTTGTCCTGAGGAGACAGATCCAAAAATATATTGTTACGGCCTGGGTCAAAAAGTGTTCTACTTATCTTTTCTTTAAGGAGTTTTATGGTGCTGTCCCAACGTGCTGGAGCAGAATCCCTAAGGGTCAGGTCCTAGCTGGTTCCATTCCCTCTAAGTGTATATATTCTCCTTGGGCATTTCTGCCCTAGTGAAAAGCAGTGCTGGAGCACAAGGAGCTGGAGTGGATGCCTTGTGCAGACTGAAGTGCATGCTAGGAGATCCCAGCAATCCAGCCAGAGCCCCAGGCATTTCCCAATCCACTGCCTCAGTGCGCTCACCAAGAATGGCCACCCTCACCCTGTTCACAGTCAGAAGCCAGGCCCAAGTCTGCTCCCCTTCTTCCAAGTGTGCACCACCTGCAACAGCACCTTTGCTCCGGTTGAGGGCAGCACTGAGCAAGCAGGACAGGAGCAGGCACCCAGTGCAGGCTGGGGTGTGTGCGGGGAGGGTCCTGGCACACCAGTCAGAGCCCCAGGCATCTCTAAATGCTCCACTTTCACATGCAAGCTATCAATTGCCACCATTGCTCTGTTCAGATGCAGGACCAGGTGTGAGCCTGGTCCCTTCCCCCCACCCCTATGGACCCCCACTTTCCTCTCTTTAGCAATAGCACCCATCACCCTATTCAAGACTGTGCTGGAGCAGCAGAGCCTGGAGCAGGTGCCTGATGTGGGTTGGGGAGGGCAGAGGAAACTGGCCAAAGCCCCAGGCAGCTTTCTATCTACTTCCTCCTCCTTGTTCCCAGGAGTAAGCAGGTATTTGCCTGTGCTCTTCATGAGCAGAATCTTGGTTTCCTACAGCCCTGGGTAAGTCCCACTGGTATTCCAACCAGCTAAGGGGACTCATCTTCCTGGTGTTGGACCCTGGGCCGGGGATGCTGAATACTTGGCTCAAACTCGTCACTCCTCAGGATGAGTCCCCGGGCTCGTAATGTCCCCCTTCCCTTCTGTGTCCCCTGCTGGGGGCATAGGTCCCCACCTGATCACTCCTCTTCCTACCAGACTCCGTGTGGATCTTTCTTTACAGTTTTGGATGTAGAATAGCCTTTCTGCCACCCTCTAGACTGTTTACAGCAAGACAGTTCCTCCACATATAGATGTACTTTTTATATGTTTGTGGCGGGGACTACGCCTCCGTCTAGACCTCATTCTGGTCCACAATTAATTTTTTAGCTCTTCTGTTCTTCACCCAAATGTCATATTTCTTTCTCTTTTTTTTTTGCGGTACGTGGGCCTCTCACTGTTGTGGCCTCTCCCATTGTGGAGCACAGGATCCGGACGCGCAGGCTCAGCGGCCATGGCTCACAGGCCCAGCCGCTCCGCGGCATGTGGGATCTTCCCGGACCGGGGCACGAACCCGTGTCCCCTGCATCGGCAGGCGGACTCTCAACTACTGCGCCACCAGGGAAGCCCCAAATGTCATATTTCAATGAGTCAAATCCTGAGCATCCCAGTTAAACTTATAGTACCCTACCCAGGAACTCCCAAACTACCTGTACCCAATCTGTTTTTAATAATATTTATCACATTATACCTATTTATTTATGTATGATGTCTATCATTTTTGTCCGTTTCCTCACTAGAAGTTAGGCTTCATGACAGCAGGGATTTTTATCTGTTTGCTTACACATGTATCTCTAGCATCCAGGACAGTGCCTAGCAGATGCTTTATAAACCTTAATCCTGAAAGTTGAAAGGATATTGCTGTATAATTAATTACATATGTGATGTCATGCCTGGGCCTATGGGTACTGAGACACACCAAGTCTAATTATAAGCTGTAGGTTTTACTTTTCACTATCACTGAGTGTTTATCAAAAGGTCCACCATGATCTCAGCTGATATTTGGGGGGAAATAAGCAAGCAATATCCATCCAGGCTTGAAAGTAGTATAGGAATAAAGTATATATCCCGGGAGAAGTTCAGACCAAGAACTCCTAGAGGTGATCAACAAACAACAAAGCAATCTGCTAAGAGGAAAAAGATTGGTCCTCAGAGCCAAATAGATGGCCAAGGTATAAATAATAACTAGATTTCATTTATGACTATTTCCGGGCTGTACCCAGAAATGTCTACTATTATGGAATCTAGTAGAAAACTAGTTTCCAGCAGTCAGGAATGATGGGATTCCAAAGTCACTGTGTTTTGTAATATTACTAGAAATATTACTTCACAATCTGCTGAAGGATAGAATAGTCCACTTAATGTTATAATAATGCTACTCTAAGATAGGTGTTAATACCTTTTAATATTATAAAGGGAAACCTTAAGCCCCCAAAATGTCCCACTACTTTCTCAATTATGTTGAACTCCCATTTATGATTTCAACATAAAACTTTGCAAGGAGCAGAGATATTGCTGTTTTCTTTGTTAAAGAAAGCATAACATTTAATTTGTAAAGAAAGCATGACACTTCATTCTAGAATTTAATTTTACTTTCAAGGTAGCTAAGAAAGAGAAAATTATTACAGTAATCAAAACTTTCCTGATGAATCAGTTTATATACTCCTCTGTATTGTAAATGCAAATGTTGTAACAAAATAGTCAAGAAAAAAATATATATACATATATAAATATATAAAAGCTATAAAAAGGGCATAGAAAACGGTAACATAATTCATGAGTTAAGTCTTTCAAAAATATATTTTAATGAACATCTTTTGAATATAGGCAAGTAACTTTTCTAAAGTATTTTTCCTTTGAGATTTCAATAAAATGTTGGTGATAACATTACCAAATATCTATTTCATCTGGGTATAATTTAATTGTTTACATATTAATTTTCTCATCTCACTCTGATGAGCAGAAGAATGCTCTAATGTAAATTCTGTTAAGTTTGTCATTTTATATCTACTCGACATAGTTACCCAAATTTATTATTGGTATCATCAAATTGTTCTTAGCAATTTCAAAGCATTTGGAGAAGAAAAATGTACCAAGTTGAAGAGGAAGTAAAACTTTCCTTGATATAATTAATGTCCATTTTTATTTTTATTGTCTGGTCAGTTATTTTAAAAGGTTACAAGATAATACAGTAAAATTTTGATTGATACACTTAGCCAGTATCTTAGCACTACAGGAGGTAAAATAAATTTTTTTATTAAAACAAATTTTAATAAAAACAATTATATTAAATTCTAAAAGAAAGGAGAAAGCTAGTTCAACTGAGATTTCTCACTGGGCTTAAAAATGTGTGAAATTAAGAGCAGTGAAAAAAGCATTATAATCTAGCTATAGGATGCCCCAGAATGTGATTGACTTACTTCATTTCAGGACAAATTTTCAAGCTGATTACTTCACCTCATTGTACACAAAACAATTACTTTTATCTGAAGGTTTCTAGTGATTGTCTAAATGGTTGTACATGAATGTGTCTCTTCTGGCTAAAGACTCACCATAGGCCCATGTATAGAAACCATAGCCAAATATTAGCTTAATATTAATTCAATTGCTTGCTTGTAGTTCTGTTCCTGTAAATAAGACTTTGCTCTCTTAATCTGAGATACTGGGTCTTCCTAGATATGATAACTTAAAAAAGTCTAAGTTATGTTTTAAACAGTTAGATGTGTGGAATATACATATAATTATATGTATACATAAATACTTTAAGTAAACATGTTACAGTCAGTCAAACTTGAATCAAATAGTAAAGGCTTCCTGTTTTAAAATTTTTTTAAAAAACTTCATACCATTAATTATAAAGCATAACAAATAAATATTTCCTGCATATTTTAGGCCCTTTGCTAGGCCCTGAAGATATAAGCACTCCAATGTCAAGTTGCAATAAGGCAAAGTTTTCTATAGGAGGCAGTCTTGTATATTAAAGGCACATTAGGAGTTAATTAACTGGGGCAAAGGACAGGGCTAGAGGACAGTGGATATGATTCCCAGCAGAGCCATCATAAACAGAAATTGCAAAACATTCACAGGGAACTAAAAAGTGGTTTTGAGTGGCTGACCAATAAAAAGTAAGATAGGAGAAAGATGAGACGAGAGAGGTAGGAAGGGACCAGAGAATGAGAGCTGCAGAGGGAGCTTGAATTATATTCTGTGGGTGATACAGAGCCATCAAAAGGTTTTAACCAGGCAGGTTACATCACTGAACCTAAAGAATTCATTTTGTTAGGTGAAGTAAAACAACAACTAGCAACCAAAGCTTCCTCACATAACCTTCAGGAAATATTGGTATATTACATATCCCAATATATGTAATATACCAATATTATGTATTGGGATACATTACATTACTTTGAGCCTGCTTATTCAATGCAGCTTTTAAGGAAGAGCTGAGATGTTACCTCGTCCATCATTCTGATTCCATGATGATTTGGTTGACAGCTATCAATTCTATTCACATGATCAGAGCAATAGATACATAAAAGAGAAAAAAAATCCTAAGAATTATAAAATTCTTCCATCCATCTTTCCAACCATCCATCTATCCTTCCATAATTCATCCATGCATCTATCATTTATCTGTTGCAGAATTCATTTAAAAGACCAAGATCCTTCTCATCTCCATGTCTTGCACCTGTTTTCCATTCCCATTGTGTTTAATATCATCCTCATTTTGAGGTTTAACAAGTCATTCCAGGCTCATGTAGTACTTTTCTTCCTCCAGACCTGGAAGTGGCTGTTTATCAAGAGGTCTTGGTTCCTTTAGATAGAATATTAATCTATCCAGAAAAGAATTCAGAGTGATGATAGTAAAGATAATCCAAGATCTTGGAAAAAGAATGGAGGCACAGACTAAGATTCAAGAAATGTTTAACAAAGAGCTAGAAGATATAAAGAGCAAACAGAGTTGAACAATACAATAACTGAAATGAAAAATACCGAGAAGGAATCAATAGTAGATGGAATATTTTATTATTTGGGTGCAGGGGATGTTTATTGTTACTGCCTTAGTTATTACTTTTAGGCCTTGTCAGTGGACAGAGATAAGCAATATATATTATTTTTTGAAGAGGAAATACATCATGAGTCCATAGTGATATTTTAAAATGTTAATGTTGACTGACATTTATATAAAACTCTAGAATATGCAAAACTAAGTAGTTTCTTTTGTGGATGCATCCTAAAGTGATAGTCCTATAAAACAAAGGAAATAAGTGATTTCTGTTCCAAGCAGGATAAGGTGAGCTCCAGAGGGAGAGATGTTGTAATTCAGAAGTGGCCTCTGGGAGTGCTGACGGTGCTCTTTTCCTTGATGGAGGTGGTTACATAAAGTGTCTCTTCAGTTTAGAGCAGTTCTCTGTGTTCATGAAATTTTGGTATGCATGCATGCAGTTTGCTAGGTTACACGTGTGTTCATGCACTTGGTGTGCATGCAGTTTGCTAGGTTACACGTGTGTTCATGCACTTGGTGTGCATGCAGTTTGCTAGGTTACACGTGTGTTCATGCACTTGGTGTGCTTGCGGTTTGCTAGGTTACACATATGTTCATACAATTTTGTGTACATGTTAAAGTTCACAGTATAAAATTAATTTTAAAAAGTTGCTGTGGCCTGCTCTTCCCAACTTTTCTTAAGCATCACTGAGTTTTACTCTTCCCAACCTTCTTTTCCAACTACTCAGTGCTAGTTTTGAATATTCCATGCTTTAAAAAATTCATGCACAGCATCTGGAACTTGTTGGAGGAATGACACCAAAGACTTCTAATAAATAAACATGCTTTGGCTTATTAGATTAGCTTTAACAGGACAATTATTCTTTTTACTGTCTGGTAATATTGGTCCACACATGGGTAATAGCTCCATTTTCTCTCATTAACTGTTTTATCAAAGGCCACCATCCTTGGCTCTAAATGTCTAATTTGTGTTCCATTTATTTTAAACCAAAAATTTTTGCTGAGAACTTTGTGAGTGCCCTGAACTGTGCCACACACCTAGTCAGCAATACTCCTTCTCCCCATTCTTGAGGACATTCTTATTATGTTGATGAAATATCTTGGTGGGAAGTTGATTACTGGGAATCCTGTTTGCCCTCAACATCTGTAGCCAGCTAAAAGGCAAATGCTATTGTTGTAAGTTCAGATTTGTAATTGTAATTACAAATTATAATAAGAAATGAATCTAGTTTTCGACATATACCTTACTTATAATAGGTGTGTGCTGGTATAAAGTAAAGGTTAAGTATTATTTTTTTTATTCACATTAAATCGATTCAGAAGAGCAGTTTATTTTTAACTTTTTGTGTTTTATTTGTTTTGTTGTTGTTGTTATTGTCTAGAATAACTGGTAAATGGTAGAGCTGGGATTTGAATCCTGGACATAGTTCTCTTAGTTTAAATCTCATTCATTTCAATATTTCATTCTAATTTTCTCTATTAACCAGGCCTGATGCATCAACCCTAGTAATTACTATGAACATGACACAGTCCTATTTGCAGGCCAAGCTTTTGCCTTTATCTGGTGTTTCAGAACCATCTGAATCCCAGAACACTGGGAAAATTGGGCTCTCACGTACTTGGCTAGAACCCAACACACTAACTAAAGCTGAAACTATCACTTATTTAGAAAAATGGGCATTTTGTTGCTATTAAAATGGGATAAGAACTAAATTCAACAATTTTTGAGGTGGTACAGAGTAGTGGAAAGAATCTTGGCATGAAAGTTGGGAAATATGGATTTGTATCCAGTTTCTGTGCTTGCTTATGTGAGGTCATCATAAGTAGGCACACAAACTCTGACAGCTTCCCATGTTTTACAGGTCCAAATTCCTCTGCATTCTGCCTCTATTGTAGCTTTCCTAGCTAACCTGTCTTTCCTGTCTAACCATTTAAGTGTCTTTTCCTGTCTTTCAGAGCACTCATATCCTGTGTCTACCCCACACACACACACATCCTAGTCATTCTGGATTTTGTTCTGAGTATGGTAAGGACTTTGCAACCTCAGGGCCAATACGTGGGCAGTTCCGAGGAGCTGTTATTTGATTTCTTCCTGAGTCAGCAAGACAGTGTCCTACTGTCTTTGTCAAGGTTACACATACATGAAATAAACTGACCTAAACTCCATAACTCAGATAAAAATGGGAACGTATTTTTCAAGGGCTCTCAAAGGGCCTCTTGAGACCATAGGCTGAAAATATCAGATACTGGGGTATTGCTGGAGTAGAAAAACCTAAACTGTAATTTGCTAGAGGTTTGCGGTGGACAAACCTGTGAGTTAAAGACTCTGTGGCATCAGAGAGTGGGGCACCCTTTTGGGGGTTTTACCTACAGCTAGGTGAAAGCTCCTGGAGCTCCACAAGTTTCTCGCAGTGAAGATCAAAGAAAAATCCTCTCATGCTTGTAGGAAGGAGGAGGGAAAAGTGGCCCTTTCTAAAATATGTTTGATGATTCTGTTATTCTTAGCAAGGTCTGGCCTTAAGGGGAACTACTTTTCCAGTGTCTAACCCATCGGTGTTTTGTCAGAGCCTTACTGACATGGTGAGGAGGAAATACCCAACTCCATCCCATTCTAGCTTTCCACATAGGGAAAGAGAAATACTCCAGATCCCCCCAGTCATCCTGAACACCTTGCCACAAGCCTGGCCACACTAATGCCTTCCAAGGCAGTCTGGGGATCTGTCAAGAATGATACCTGGGTGAACCCCAGAGGAAAGAGGTTCTGAGTCAAAGCAAGAAGCACAAATCTTCCCACAAGGAAAACACTCCTGGTGGGTGCCAAGCATGATGAGAATTCCTCTGCTTTGATCAGCAAGAAATCACACAAGGCAGTCTCTAAAGAGGAAAACCAAAGGCTGCTCTCAGGAGACAGAACAAAGGAGAAATCAACCTCTAGTGGTGTCAAGAAAGAGAAGGAAAGAGAAGACAACAGCATTAAGAAGTTCTATCACCCTTGGAGGTTGCTTCAGACAACTTTAAGAAGCCAAAATACAAAGTCTCAGAGAAAACCAAACCAAACCAAACAAGGAATGTCCAGAGAGTGCTGACACAAGGATGGCGGCAGGAGACTTGTCCAGGGTAAATGAGAAGGTTTCTAAAACCTAAAGACTCAAGATAGGAAACTAAAAACTTCTATCTTGGATAGAAGGTCACAGGGCAGTTACCCTGAAGTTGAAGAGGTAGATATGGATGATGAATTCTAGCAGCCCACCATGTCTTGTGAGTTATACCTTAGCTATGACCAGCTTCAGAAAAAAAAAGTAAAGACTGTGAAAACTTTAGTCACTGAACTTGGAGAAAAAAGACTTACAAAAAAATAACAAGTTCTAAAAGCACTAGTAAAAAAACAGTGGACCCCATCCAGAAATTACTTAATGTAAAGGAAAACAAGTCAGAGAAGCTACATCCAACTAGAGTTAATTCTGTCAAGCTGGAAAAGGTCCTCACCAGGGTATTACCAGTGTGGCCAGTCCTCCCACTTGATTACCCAAGTAAGAAATCAATTACCATCCACTTTCTGCCCTTGAATTGATGTCCTCCCTCTAACCAAAGCAAAAAAAAAAACCACTCTCTTCACCCCAAGGAGATGAAGTTGGACTTGACTCAGAATGAATTTTAAGATGCAGGTGTATTCTAATTTCCATGTGTGCTTATCTCCCCCCCCCCCAAATAAATAAGAGCTGAAAATAGAAATAAAGTTGAATTAAACACATAATAAAGAAAGCTATACTCCTTGTATACCTGTTAGTGTAATGAGATTCATACCAGTTACAAATAGTTGTTGGTAGCTTTCTTGTGTTTACCTTTGACAGGCAGATAATCAACATTCATGGAGTCCCTGTTTTTAATGGGCATGATATTAGCAACTACAAAATGAACTGCCATTTCCTTTAAACGTGGAAATCTATTCAGGAAGACAGTTTACATGCTAATGAAAAAACTCAGAAGCATGAGTCTTCAGTCATAACTTTTTAAGGATATTTTGGAAAAAGCTCTTCTTAGGTCCAAATTTAGTTAGTTAAAAATTTTCTTTAACACTATTGCTTTAATTGGCATTTCCCACACATCACTTGTAGGTTCAGCAGCACGTACAGATAAAACAATCAGTAAACGTTCTTAAATTATTTTAAGGTCATGTCCCTTATGTTTTTTTTCCATTTAGGGAACCATAAGTATATCTTAGCTTAGTTGTAAAAAAACAGAAGTTTTAAAATTTCTAAAGTTTCAAAACATTTATTTAAACAAAAAGTTGAATTATCTTGGTCAAACTGGGCTAGAATAAAAAATGTTAAGGATGTCCAGGTTTATAGCTGATAACCCACCTGAGTTTGGAAATAGTCTGAAAATAATATATATTTTAATCAGCCTTGAAAATGGTAGGCATGAAAAAATGGCTGTTGAATGAGAAAAATGAATACATGTTAATAAAAACGAATTAGTATGAGGAAACATATTTGAGAATTGAAATGTTGTGGAGGTTTACTAAATGCACTTACCACAAAATCATAGTTAAGCAAATGCAAATAATTTTTCACTTGCAAGTGGTAACACATATATTGTTTTCCTGAGCCTGATACTTGAATATATATATTACAATAAAAACTGGAGAGAACTTAGCTATAGAATAAATTACATGAAAAAGTAACATAGGGACTTCCCTGGTGGTGCAGTGGTTAAGAACCCACCTGCCAATGCAGGGGACACAGGTTCGAGCCCTGGTCTGGGAAGATCCCACATGTCCCAGAGCAACTAAGCCCATGCACCACAACTACAGAGCCTGAGCTCTAGAGCCTGCGAGACACAACTACTGAGCCCGTGTGCTGCAGCTACTGAAGCCCACGCACCCTAGAGCCCGTGCTACTCAACAAGAGAAGCCACCGCAATGAGAGGCCCACGCACCGCAATGAAGAGTAGCCCCCACTCACCGCAACTAGAGAAAGCCTGTGCACAACAACGAAGACCCAACGCAGCCAAAAATAAATAAAATTAAAACAAAAAAAAGGTTTTTTCTTTTTTTAAAGAAAAAGTAATATATGAAGAGTGTTTAGAATTGTTTCTGGCACATAATAAGTACTATATGGTCAAGCTATTATTATTATTACTGCTACAGCACGGAAACAGAGGAAAAGGTTAAGTTTGGTTGGATATTTGTTTCACTCCAACCTCACAAAATAGGTAACATAATAATGTCTTTAAAAAAAAAAAGAATAACTATACAGTGGATGAGGTTGACATCAAATCGTAATGAGTCATGCTGATAATACACAAATTTACCTCTGTGGTTTTCCTTCCTCAAACCCAGAACAGTAGGGTAATCATGAAAAGAAATCAGGCAAATTCCTGTAGAGGGATGTCCTACAAAATACCTGACCATTACTCCTCAAAACTCTCAACGTCATCAAGAACAAGCTGAGAAACTCATCTGAGAAACTGTTACGTCAAAGAAGAGTCTAAGGAGACATGGGGACTAAATATAATGTGGCACGTTGAATGGGATCCTAGAACAGAAAAAAACATTAAAAACTGAGTAAATCTAAATGAAGTATAGACTTTAGTTAATAATAATGAATCAATATCAGTTTACTAATTGTGGCAAATATACTAATATAAGAGGTTAATAATAGGGGAAACTGGATGTGGGTTACATGGGAACGCTCTTCACATCTTTTTTAAAAAATCTAAAGCTATTCTGAAAAATGAAAATAATTTGTTAAAAAAGTACTACTGGAAGTGTGACTGAGTCATTTGGTAAAAACAAGTTAGCCAATTGATGCAAAAAGATAAAAGTGGCAAAGCAAGGAAAGGAAAATAAGTGTGTATGGAGCACCCAGTATGTCCAAGGTGCTCTGCTAGGCACCGTGCATGTGCAAAGTAATTTACTTACTTTATGTCTTATAATTGCATATAAGGAGAACATTGTTATTCCAACTTTTAAGTGAATAAACTAAGTAGGAGAGGTTAAGTGACCTGTCTAATATCAAAAATGCAACAAAGAGTAGTAAGAGTGTCAACCTTGGTTGTTTGTTTAAATTTTTATTGTGGTACATAAATATAACACAGACATTTCCATTTTAACCTCAGTTTTCAGTGAAAACTTCAGGAACATTAATTATAATCACAATGCTGTATAACCATCACCACTAACTCCAAAATTTTTCATCATTCCACACATAAATTCTGTATCCATTCCCCCCTTCCACTAGCTCCAGTTAATGTCTAATCTACTTCATGTTTCTATGAATTTGTTTATTCTATATATTTTATATAAATGAAATCATACAATATTTATTCTTCATATAGCTTATTTCATTTAGTATAATGTTTTTAAGTTTTATCTATGCTGTAACATGTATCAGGATTTCATTAATTCATATAGCTGAATTATACTCCATTGAATGTATATTTTATCAGTTGATGTATGTTTGGTTTGTAATTCCATATGAAATTAAGGAACAGCTTTTTCACTTCCAAAAAAAAAAAAAAAAAAAGGCTCCGAGATTTGCCCCTCTCTCCCTGGCCAGTGGGATTTCAACTTCTCATCTCTGGCCACCTGGTAATTTTAGACTAATGAAAACCAGGTGGGTCTATTTTTATCCATCCAACTGCCATGGGCAGATTCTCCCAGGAAATGTATGTATTCAGGTCCTGTTGTTTTACATAAGAGGATCAGGCATCTCTGTTTCTGTCTGTGCTACCCTCCTACTCTCTTCTCTCCAGCTCTGTAGGCATGATATAATGTGAATGTATGTGTTTAATAATGTGTGTGTGTGTGTGTGTGTGTGTGTGCTGATAAGGAGTGAACAGCAACCAACCAGATTGAATGGGCTAAAATAAATGGCTGGTCAATCAGAACAGCCGGTACTTTAATCCCAGGGCATACCACCTAAATGTCAGCTTCATACATAACCATTTCATATATTCATTGTCTGACCATATGCTCACTCATATGCTTCTCTGATTGTTATCATGCATGTATGATGTAATTATTGATACAGACTTTGAAAAAAATTTTTTATTGTGATAAAATGCATCATATAAAATTTATCATCTTAACAATTTCTAAGTGTACAGTTCAATGGTGTTTAGTATATTCACATTGTTTTGCAACCAAATTCCAGAAATTTTTATCCTATGAAACTGGAACTCTGTACTTCTTAATAACAACTCCCAAATTTCCCCTCCTCTCAACCCCTGGCAATCACCAAACACCTTTCTGCGTCTATGAGTTTGACTATACTGGATACCCTCATAAAAGTGGAATCATGCAGTGTTTGTCTTTTTGTGATGGGCTTATTCCACTTAGCATAATGACCACAAGTTTCATTCATGCTGTAGCATATATCAGAATTTCCTTCCTTCTGATACTGAATAATATTCCATTCTAGGTATATACATATATACCATATTTTGTTTACCCATTCAGCTCTGAATGGACAATTATGTTGCGTCTACCTCTTGGCTATTGTGATGGATGCCGCTGTGAATATGGTTGCACCCATAAGTCTTCAAGATCCTGCCTCAATTCTTTTGATATTTACTCAGAAGTGGCATATCATACGGTAGTTGGTAGCTGGATCATATGGTAGTTCTATTTTTAAGTTTTTGAGTAACCTCCATACTGTTCTCCATAGCAATTTCACCAATTTAGATTGCCACCAACAGTGCACAATGGTTCCAATTTGTCCACATCCTCACCAGCACTTGTCACTTTATTATTTATTTATTTATTTATTTATATCAGTGATCCTAATGGCTGACATATATGCTTTTAGTATCTTAAGGTTTGAGGAGTGTTTTTTGTTTGTTTGTTTTGGCTATCACACAGTCTTGAGCACAGTATTCAATTTACAACAAGAAGAAGAAGTCATTGGTAGGAAATTGTACTGGTGGAAAAAAATATGCCTCTGCTGACAAACGGTTTCTACAAAAATACTGGAGCATATAATGTGAAATTTTAAACAACAGACTCTTGTTTTTATAAACCTATCAGGAGTTCCATACAGGACCACTAGTTCACATTCTCTACACATGACCAAGGAACTACAGAGCAACTTTCTGATGCATTATTCATTCCTCATGGCTGTATTCCTGCTTTTCTGTGCTGATCCATAAATGCATGAGTGCTTAATTTAATCTGATGTCACTCCCCAAAGCTGGTGCAGAGCTCCACCATTCCTGCTGTCACAGTTAAGGGGGGGGGGGGGGCGGGTCATGTGTCATGAACAAGGGAGGCTTGAACAAGAGGATACGTTTATGATTCAGACATCATTACCAGGATTTAGTCAAATTAATATTAAATGTATAAAAGCTATGTTCTCAAAATAATCTATTTATTATTTAAGGACATCCCAGGGTTCTCTCCAGCCAGGAGTGTTGCTCTGACACTGCTGAGGCATGCCAGGAACGGGGAGAAGACAAATTGTTCAGTGAAGTTTAATTTTTTATGCATGTTTTATACATAAGTAAATTGGAACACGGAGATTAGATCACACTCCAGCTGTTTCCTTTTAAATTGTGTTGTCCCTGTTATGTTACTCTAAGATAATAATAAACACTGTCTTCTCCCTGGGGTAACACATGAACACAGCACGAAAGTGATGTTAGCCTGAGTCATGTGCAAATTGTTTCATGTCCCTTATCAGGCACTGGTCACTATAGATTCTCTTTTGCTGGAGCCTTCAAATTGTTTTTTATGTTTTTATTGAGTTTGTTTATACATGCGAAGGTCAGCAAGGTTAAACCAATCACCAAAGGTTACCTAGTATGTTAGCGTTGGAGGTGTTACTGTATTACTCAACAAAGCAGTTTATTCTCCTCTGCCTTTAATTAAGCCATATTAAGCCATGTAGTCAGGATGCTTTTCTCCTGGATGAAACTTTATGTCAATTCACTAATGCATAGCTTATATTTTCTCTGTATTTTCTCTCAATGAAATACATACTGAAAGAGGTGGACCTAGAAACATATCAGTCTCACTATACTAACTTAAAAATGGTGTGTAGAGAATAATTTACATAGGCTAAGGAAGCAAAATCATGCAACAGGTGTTCATTGATTATGTACTATATCTAAGGTACTGTTTGGGCAATGTTGGAGATTAAAAAATATTAAGCAGATGCATCGTCTCTATGCGGAAGGAACATATCTACCTGCTATGGGGAGAAGACATAAAACAGCCCAAATCCCCACACAAAACACAGTCTCTATGAAATGTTCATCCTTGAAGATATTGTTCATTCAAGGACCACTCTCCATTACTCAGCCATAAAAAGGAACGAAATTGGGTCATTTATAGAGACGTGGATGGACCTAGAGACTGTCATACAGAGTGAAGTAAGTGAGAAAGAAAAAAACAAATATTGTATAAAATCGCTTATATGTGGAATCTGGGAAAATGATACAGATGAACTTATTTGCAAAGCAGAAATAGAGACACAGATGTAGAGAACAAATGTATGGACACCAAGGGGGGAAAGCTGGGGCAGGGGTGGTGGTGGGATGAATTGGGAGATTGGGATTGACATATATACACTAATATGTATAAAATAGATGACTAATAAGAACCTGCTGTGTAAAAAAAAAATTAAAAAAAAAAAAAAGGACCACTCTAACCTGTGTCCAGCTGGTTCTAGAACCCAATAGCTTTCCCTACTTCAATTCACCTTTAAACATTCTTGCTGCTCAGAATATTCTTGTCTCATAAGAGATACCAGCTCAGGGAAGATAGATTGATAACTGACTATGGAAGGGCTTAAATATGCAAAACCACTGGACTCTGTCAACTTTAGGGCGCCAAAGAGCTGTACAGAAACTGAAAATGTGTGGTGAATTGAGCTTCATGAACAGAGGTTCAAGATGTGTTGACATGTTATCAATATCCAATACAGTGATGATGGTATATCAATAATGTAGAACATTTTCATAATTGACAAGTCCTTCTTAGGAGGAAGCTAATGATCACACTCCTTCAGTGAGTGAGGCAGCCACTTAAATGTGTTTCTTCAATTTCCTTGGCAGTTGTAGTAGTAAGATGGTGTCTATATGACATTTTTTTCTCTTGAAATGTTAACATATTTTGTCTCTTACTTATGACTTAGTAAGGAACTTAGAGCAGCTTTTCATTGAAGGTGCTCAAAATACAAAGGTCGCACTATTCTCTTTTTTTTTTTTTTTTTTTTTTTTTTTTTTTGCGGTACGCGGGCCTCTCACTGTTGTGACTTCTTTTGTTGCGGAGCACAGGCTCCAGACGCGCAGGCTCAGCGGCCATGGCTCACGGGCCTAGCTGCTCTGCAGCATGTGGGATCTTCCCGGACCGGGGCACGAACCCGTGTCCCCTGCATCGGCAGGTGGACTCTCAACCACTGCGCCACCAGGGAAGCCCTTTTCTCTATTTTTAAATGCTGTCTTTTCCCCTGCAATTGTGACTGGTGTTTTCACTCTGTGATCTTCCTAATTTGTTGTGTGATTCCTGCTTGGAGTATCAGATATTTCAAACATATGTCCTTAAGAAATTGCCATTATTTTACTAGATATCCACTAAATTAGACATTTATCAAATACCTTGGTTCAGAGGTATAAGGAATCCTCTAAAAATTCTATTACTATTTTTACCTTTAAATTGGACATGGTAAGGAGTAAAATGTCTTTGAATTATTCCTACCCTCATCCAGAAATCTTTAAAAAAGTTATTTAATTCATCTGTGAATATTGCAGTAAAGTAAAACATTTGCCATTGTCTTCAAAATTTTGTTTCTTCAACTAGAGAACAAAAATATTTGAGCCAATTAGAAAAAAATAACTGCAAATAATACCAGTACTAAGCAACACAACAGTAATGCTATAAGAAGATCAGATTAAAGGAGAGGAATAAAATAAATTGTATTTATAAATGATAAAAGCATGTAAGCAGATTACTTTATACAGAAGATCTGATTTATGTTAAACTTATTATAAATAATAGGGTAGTTGATTTTGCCAATGTTGATTGCCAAGAAAATTCCATGCTCTAGGCACTGTGCTGTGTGATGCCAATTAAGTGACAGCCCAGAGTAAGCTCTGACATCAAAGGGTTCAATAGGGTGACCGACAAGTCAACAAGTAGTGATGAACTTGAAAAAAAAGTTAAAATGACAAAGGCATGACCCAAACATGAGGTGATCAAAAGAAGGGATTAATTAAGGTGTGTTTGTAATGATTGTGACCTAGGAATGGATGCTAATGGATGCATTTGCTAGGACCACGTTGGGAAGGGCCAGGGTGTAACAGGGTTTGCGTAAACTGTCAAGAATGAGGGTCTATTAGTTTCCTCCGGATACTGTGACAAAGTACAAGTTGAATGGCTTACAACAGCGCTAATCTATTGTTTTACCTTCCTGGAGAAGGACAACGTGGGTTTCACTGGGCTAAAATCAAGGTATAGGCAAGGCTGTATTCCTTTCTGGAGGCTCCAGAAGAGAATCCATTTCTTTGTTTATTCCAGCTTCTAGAGGCCACCTGGATTTCTTGGGTCAGTCTCCACCTTCCTCCATCCTCAAAGCTACCTGTCCTCACAATTTTCTCTGACCACAGCCAGGGAAATTTCTCTACTTTTAAGTGATTAAATTGACCCCAGCTGGATAATCCATAATAATCTCCTCATCTCAAGGTCCTGACTTTAATTACGTTTGCCAGATCCCTTTTGCTATGTAAGGTGACATATTCACAGATTACTGGGGTTAGAATATGGACATTTTAGAGGACTGTTACTGTGCCTACCATAGAGAGTATTTCATGTCTGCAGAATTTTTGTTTTCTTTTTTCTTTTATCAACAAGGTTTTCCTATTGACCATGCTGTGAAAATCTTTTTGTGCCATACCAATAACAATAAATCTGTATTTTAAATGAATATAAACAGAAGGAAAGGTAGATATATAGAAATAGATATAGTTGCAGGTACAGCTATGGTACAAATGTGTGTAGGTAATTTTATATATTTTAGATATATTTTACATAAATATTAAATATATATATATATATATATATATATATATACACTTTATGTCATATCTCCTGTCTTCCACATTTCCTACAGTGTCTAAAACAGGGCTGTGTGCAGAAGAGATATTTGACAAATACCCACTGATGAATAAAATGAGAGTTTCCTCTCTTTTTGCTGTATATATCTTTGAACTCCTGAAACTTTAGAAAGTGACCACTATGGATGCTCGAGCCTGTAATGAAACACTGAGACGGTCCTATTATATTGATAAAATAATACACAAGGCATAAAGTAAACAACTTATTGTATTATATTCATGATTCTCTCTTATCTTAAGCACACACAGAAAATACAGTCACCAGTTTGCTGACCCTAATTCCTCCTAGAGTTGAACCCAAGTGAGGAGATTCTCCTCACTGTGCCCTACCCTGCAATGCTAGGAACTGTGCAGTGGTGCTGTCTCCTTATATTCCAATTGCTGTGTGTGCTTGCAGGTAACTCATATGAATTGTTTTCATAACAGCATTGACAATTGTTTTTGCAATGGAGCCTCACAGGCAAGAGGTGATAGGAAGGGAGATGGCTCCATTTGAGTTACAGAGCTGAGCCAGAGAAACACAAAAAGCAGAGACCAGGCAGCTACTGTCATGACCTCAAATAAATGCTTGTTGAATAGGTGGCCTGAGTACACAAACTTTCTCTTTAAGGATAGCACAAAAGGGAGTTAACTATGGGTGATAAAATGAGTCTTTCCCTGCTGTGAACTTGGATGGTGTCTATAGGACATCAAATAATCAAAATAAGTCTGATGAAAAAATGAACAAGTTTAACTGAGTTCAACAAATCTTCATCAGGCCAAGCACAGTGCCAGGCACTGTTAAACACACTGTTACATAAAGAGTTAGGGTTGGGCTCTGTTCTCAAAGTGCTCATGATTTAGTTGACATGGCAACATCAAAGCACATGTAATATGTTGATATATGTATGAGACATAAAGTGAGAAAAGAGGAGGAACTACATCCGGGACATTGTAAGAGAAGGCTTTATAAAGGAGATTTATAGATGACTTTTATCATATCCTTTATTTCTTAGTCATGTAGAGCAGTGTTTCTCTAGTGTTTTATATATATATATATATATATATATATATATATATAATATATATATAAATGGGTATATATACCCATTTATACTCTTTAACTTTTGTTGAAGACACTGAAGAGTGTTTATGTGAATTATAGCTATCAATATCCTTATTATATTCAATAAAATAAATTAAAAAAATATCATTATTATAAGTTAACTTCTGTTTTCAAAATTTTTTTATTGGAATATAGTTGCTTTACAATGTTGTATTAGTTTCTACTGTACAGCAAAATGAATCAGCTGTACATATTTATATAGCCCCTCTTTTTTGGATTTCCTTCCCATTTAGGTCACCACGGTGCATTAAGTAGAATTTTCTGTGCTACACAGTATGTTCTCATTAGTTATCTATTTTATATATAGTATCAATAGTGTATATGTGTCAATCCAAATGCCCCAATTACTCCCAACCCTCCCTTTCCCCCTTGGTATCCATACATTAGTTCTCTACATGTGTGTCTATTTCTGCTTTGCAAGTAAGATCATCTATACCATTTTTCTAGATTCCACATATATGCATTAATATACGATATTTGTTTTTCTCTTTCTGACTTCACTCTGTATGACACTAAAACTTTTAAAATCTAAATATTTATTTAATTCATTTAAAAGTAGTAGCAGACATATATTGTTATTAGTTTCATGAAAGACAGCTATATTTTTTAAAAGAACAATTTATTAAAAAGAGTGCGATTGGCTTGCATTTTTAAATGTCTCCAGTGTCTAAAAAGAAAACAGCCATATTCTTATATCTTCATTCAGTCATTTGCAATATGTTCTTTAGGTTTTAGTATATGAAGAAAATTCTGTTCACATAGACATGTAGTTGGAAAAGATAATTTATTTAACAGGCATTTCAGATTATTGTGGATAACCTTCTTTGATATGACATTAGAACTCAACAAATTTCATTTTCTTAAGATCAGTTATAATGCAGATTATTTGAATAAATCTTTTATCCCATTCATGATTTTGTTACATTGTGATTTGGTCATTTAGAACTATCCATTCACTAAATTTATGTAGATTTCCCAAACTTTGACACATTTTATCATACAGCATCAAAAATCACCATCATTCATACCTTTACCAGTCTCATCAGAAAATGTTGAATATTGTGAAGCTGTCATATTTATGTTGGCTGATACAAGTTTTCCAAAATCTAATTTTTATTTGAAATTTTGGAATTTATTATTGGCCCAAATACTTTCAGTTATTGTCCTTGAGGTGATTAGCTCACCTTGTTTATTTTCATCAAAATATCCACCAAATATCTAAGTCCGAATAACCATCTTTTGTCTCTCAGTCTTTAGTTCAAGTAAAAATTGGGTTCCATGAACAAAGAAGAAAGTTTAGCTTGCAAGTCAGTCATACAAGTGTTTTATCCTTGAGGCAACCATTGTATTTCAATATGCAGCAGAAATGCTTCATGTGCCCTTCTGCTTTTTTTCACACAAAATATTGAAAGAATGTGTACTATGGAGTGATACTTAATTGAAAATAATTCTTACTTCAAGAATATTCTTAATTTAAACTGGCGTTCTGGTTTTTTCGCAAGTATACAGTGGTGATGTTTACAATAACAACCAGCACGAAGTTTGGTGCCTCCACTTGGTTTGTGCTAAGGAAGGCCCATCAGCTTTGCCCACTGTCACTCTTGCACCATCAGCGCAAATGTTTACACAGGGAAAAAAGGCAAAGAACATCTCAGTTTGATTATAAAAATAATGTTGGCCTTGCAGGCGCCTAAAAGTGTCTTGGAGACTGCAAATAGTCTATGAAGCACACACTGAGAGTCACTAATTTATAAAATACAGAATAAAATTCAATATAGCAAAAAATAGCCATAACCCTAAATCATCCAGTGTTTATATTTTCGTGTACCTTTGCTGAGGCTACGAATGTTTAAGAAAACCTGTAGGCAGTACCCTGGATCCTCGTCAATTCCTCTTGCAGCTTATACTTCTCTGACTGTGACTCAGTCAATTATAATAGTGTTTATTAAGAGACCCTACTATGTGCCATGCACTGGTCTTCAAATAGCCACAAGAGGAAACTGAGCTCTTGTTGAAATATTTCTGTTACGGTTGAGAATGTTCTTAAACTCCATGAATAACTTCAGGCAGCTAAACCTAGGCATACATTGTCCTCTTTATTTTAGTCCAGACCTCATTTTTGACCCTAAATGATTTGAATCAGCTGATTATTTACCAACCTTGTCCCCCGAGGCAGGGACTGGATAAAGAAATTTGCCAGAGCAAAGAATCTGTCTGATCTGAGGAAAGATGAGGTATCCAGAATAGCTTCCAGCATCTGGATATTTTAAAAACCAGCTACACTCCTTAATTCAGGGGCTTTCAAATATACACTTCCTTGGAGTAGTGGAAAATATTGATTTCATGTCTTCAGTTTGGTTAAAAGGGTATACGGTTTATTTAGCACAGTTCTCCTCTAAACTGCTGAAAAAGCAAGGGGCCAGAAAACATAACCTGAAATGCTAGCCAACATTGTATTAAAACATTTTTAGCTGCATCTCTGATTCTGAAAAGAAAATGCATATAACCTTACTCCTTTCTGCTTTATAATTTTCCTAGCAATTTCCACCCAGGTTACAGTAATGTTTGTGTCCTCCCCAGCCCAAACCCTTCTCTTGGCATGAAGGTCAGTGTTTATTAAGCCATCATGGAAAGAGAATTTAACCAAAATATACTATGCATCTGTTGTGAACCAAGTGCCATGACTTTGGCCTTCAAGGCCACATGTCAGTACCCACCAAAACATTTTAAAGGATACATGGGTATTACCATTTTGCAGGGGAAGAAAAAGTAGATTAAGTAGGTAAATCACTAGCTCTAACTGTATTGTCCCCTTCTCCCCTATTATCCATTACTAAATGGCAATGATAAGTAGCTATGGAAAGATAATTGATATTGCTCTGACTTCAGTAAGTACAAGGATCCCTGGATTTCTATGAACAGTGTCCATGAAAAAATGTTGCCTGCCATATCAGTAAACAAAGCATGTTGCAGCCATCAAGACATCACATTACAGCTGCCCCAAAGGTGAGCCCTGAGGGACCTCAGGATGGCGATAAACCGGCTGCCCATTGCCAAGCTCTCAGCCGCTGCAGTCACCCCTCAAACGTGCACCCTGAGAGGACTCAGGATGAGAAAGCACAGGATACTGGCTCAAGACAGCTAAGGTGCGCATCAGAGGAATGATTTCAGTGAGACCAGGCTCTTGCATCTTCCCATACATAGATAGGTGCTAAATTCCTTAACTTGAGATATCTGGTTTTCTTTAATTAACGGTAATCTTTTGATGTTCCAACTACCTGGCCTGTGTTGCAAGAACTCCTGTATACCTTGGGTCCTCCCTTACCTCTTAGGAGCCATCCGTCAGAGCTCTCTGAGATGCTATGTTCCAGGCTTACGTTCTTAGTTTTGCCTGCCGAATAAAGCATAATTCTCAACTTTTAGGTTGTGCATTTTTTTCAGTCAAAAAGGGGAAGAAAGTACCTTGATGATCCCAGGTTTTCTTCATATGGATTGTGCATCTGAATTGGGGTCACCACAACAAAACTCCACAAGGAAAAGGATACCATCATGATCAAAGCAATCCACTCCCTTTCCAGGGATATTCCCTTCTTAATATCTAAGAAGCACTGAAATAGCATAAGAAGAAAGTCATGACTTAATGTAAAGCACCACTGAGAATAAACAAGAGATGTAAGCAACTTTTGGCAGGAAAGAAGTCCCTGCAGGAGGCCCCTTTGTCTCTGACACTAACCTTAAACCAGGCACCCCCGTGTTCTACTCATCTCTGGCCCTAGCACACCTTTCATATCTTTTAATCACACAATATCTTGTCTAATCTCTTGGTTCCTTCTATAAATCAAAGAAGTAGAAATGAAAAATAAGTAATTAACAGAGGACTGGATCTCTTCCCTAGCTTCCCCTTCAGTAATCTCCCGAACAAACTGTGTGAACAAGACAGCATCTAAAGATCACGAGGAGTCCACAAGGCTGCACGCAGTGGGGGACGGTGACAACTCTGAACCCCCATCTCAGTGATTAACTGAGATTACTTCCCTTTTCCCTTTAAAAACTTTCATGGCTGAGCAGAATCTTCAGAGATGGTTTTTGGGGGACACTGGATCCACCATCTCCCCAGATTGCCGGCATTCTGATTAAAGGCAACTTTCCTTTCCACCAGATTTTGGGAGTATAAATTTTTTAAGAGGTGAGCAACCAGACCTGATTTGGTAACAGAGAACATGAGGTTAGTGTCCTTGGTCTCTCTAACTGAGGCAACATGTTCGAGGCACATAGAAAAATTACAGAAAATACACCATGTGAATCTTGAATCTAAGTTGGTCAAGCCGTTCATGGATGCAGGCAAGGTCAGTACTCTTCCCTTCATGTGGTGGAAATGGAGCTAGACTTGAGAAAGATCTAAATAATTTAAGTATTTTTTTATTTGTCAAATATGAATAAGTGGTCCAATATAGCACCTTAAAATAACAGGAATACATTTTTTTTTCTCCTCCAAACTTTGTGGAAGTCACCAAGTCTCATTTTAGAATACATTAAGTCAATCATATATCACTAATTTGGGATTTTTTTAATTGCAATTATTAGAAAAATGGAATTTCGCATTTGTAAAAAGGTGTCTTCTGACCTTTGGAAACCCTGGTTCTTTAGTTAACTAATTGTATGCAAATGAAAAAATCAGCATATTTAAATGTAAATTTTACACTCTTTTTCTCATTTTTTAAGTCGTTTTAGTTCTTTCATTGGTTTTGTGCCAGAGCTCAAGAATGTGATTTATTTATGTTTCCCTTTCTACTGTGTACCTAAGATGCGAAAACAGCCTATGTTTAATGACGGTCTGTGCCATCATTAAAAAGTCATTTTGACAAATGATCACAGAAGCCTCGCTACTTGTACTCATTCTCCTGTCTTTCTCCAAATGAGCCAGAAGCAAGCACTTGGATTCACACTTGCCTAGAAGACATGGCAACCTGCATCCACATCTGGGATTCCAATAGCACAATCTTTATCATGCCATCGCCACCAGACAAGATTTATGAGACCTCCACCTACTGACACCACTGAGCTTGTTCAGTTTCTAATCAGTTGAGCAGTTCTTAGTAAAGTCGGTTTTTATGCTGATACCACTGTGGTGGACACAGAGGGACAGAGGGAGAAGGAGGATGGATTCTTACTAACATGTGGTCTGTGCCCCACACTGTGCAAGGCTTTTGCATATCCCATGGTCACTAAATACTCATAACCCAGCAAAGAAGGCATCATTGTACTCATTCCCGAATGACAAATGTTTGTATCAAACTGGAAAAAAATAGCCCAAAGTCAAACAACTACAAAGCAAGAGAATTAGAATTTAAATCTAGGTTTTTCCAAGTCCAAATTCCTTAAGATTATATGATTTATTTTGTTTTGTTTCAACTCCCTTCCTCTCCCTCATACATATACACACAAATAAACCTGTAGGTTGTGCTTGGTCTTGCCTTATATGTTAATTCAACAAATATTACTCATGGGCTATGACAGAAGGGCTTTTATCCAATAAAATTCCCCATAGATTTGCTTTGTCAGTTTCTGAAATTCTCACCATCTGAGATTCTTAGGGTAGTAGGGGTTTCACCACTCTGCCCACATGTTAATTTATTCCGCAGAAGCTTTTGCCTTGTTTCAGTTGTGTCTGTGCCTTATGCCAATGACAATCCTGAGTTACATAAATAAACGATATTATATGTGAACCACCAGAATCAAATGTATAATCTTGATTTCCGATACCAAGCCTGGGGGTTGGGGGGTGTTGGTGGTAACTAGGATCACATGACACAGAGCACACAAGAACCTGGCTCACCTGTGCTCCCAACAGGCTACACAGCAGCCTGTATGCAGCACGGTGCCCTCCATCGATGTGTCCCTCCTTAGTCCTAACCCTGCAGAGACCTGAGCCCCTCTGCCATCACACTCACCTGGCCCAGGCCTTCTCATTGTGATGGGAGAACACATTACCGAATCTGGCCACGCTGCTTGCCACTTACAAGACTAATTCTCACAAATGTTGGTAGAAAGGAAAGGTGCCTTTAATCAGAATGCCGACAATCTGGGGAGATGGTGGACTCCACTGTGTTCAGACTCCTTGTGATTTTTCTTTAGATGTTATCTTATTCACACAGTTTGGTCACTGTTTGTTCAGGAGATCACTGAAGAGGAAGTTAGGAAAGAGATCTGGTCATCTGTTCATTACTTATTCTTCATTTCTATTTCTTTGACCTATGGAAAGAACCCACAAGGTAGTCAAGGTATTGTGTGATTAAAAGATTTGAAAGGTGTGCTTTGGCCGGAGATGAGTAGAGCATGGGGGGGAGCCTGGTTTAAGGTTAGTGATAAGACAAAGGGGCCTCATGCAGAGAACTCTTTCTTGCCAAAAGCTGCTTGCAAATAGAGGCACAAAGTCGTAATGGAAGAATTGAGCTTTTCCCTTCTTCAAGTCAGATTCCACAAATCTGTAAAAGACAATAAATAACACCCACCTTGGCGTGCTGTGAAAATTATATAGAGAATACTTCTCTTGGTGCTCAGGATGTAGTCTTTGAGTTTAGGCATTATATCGTTGTTAAAGTGCAAATTCCATGTTAGTACTAAAAAATGGCTGTTGTCATCTCATAGGACTAGTCAATATCCATCTGATAATAAAAGACAATTATAAACTAACATACATTTATATCCGTTTGTCAAGTGCTGTTTTACTTTGCACACAGCAACCATTTTATATACATGTATATTTTAAATAAACTGTCTACCTATCTAAATATATAATTATTTACTTATGATCTATCCAATAGTCTATTTTCTCCCTTTTATTTATATATTTATGTGTGTAGAGAGAAGAAAAGAGCACATTTATTCTGTGTGAGGTAGTTGTGAGTGACCTATGAAGGAGTGAGCATAGAGGGATTTACAAATATAAATAAAATAAGCTCTTTAGGAACTTATAATTAAGAACTATAGGGCTTCCCTGGTGGTGCAGTGGTTGAGAGTCCGCCTACCGATGCAGGGGACACGGGTTCGTGCCCCGGTCTGGGAAGATCCCACATGCCGCAGAGCGGCTAGGCCCTTGAGCCATGGCCGCTGGGCCTGCACGTCCGGAGCCTGTGCTCCGCAACGGGTGAGACCACAACAGTGAGAGGCCCATGTACCGCAAAAAAAAAAAAAAAAAAAAAAAAAAGGACTATATATATAAAAATTCCACCACTCAAGAAAAAAAATATATATATAAGAGCCAAATTTGTGTTGCATTTGGAATATACTCTATGTGTTCTGAAAAGGGAGAATTTGTAGTCTGGGAAATCAGAGAAGTATTTGGGATATGGAGCTTAAACGATGAATAAGGGAGATTACTGCCATTTGCAAGGAACTGAAGATAGGTATAGGTATTTTGCATGACTTAATTTTCATAGCACTGTGAAGTGGATATTATTTGTCATCATTGTATGGATGAGAAATCCAAGACTAAGGTCACACAGCTAGCATGAAGCAGAGCAGGTTTTTGGATTCATAATCCTTTAATCTTCATGAAAGACTGCCTCTTCAAAGAAGGAAAGAGTCCTAGGTTATCTCAGATGGGTGGGATGGCAAACCCGAGATGTGGCACACAAGGGAAGGGGGCAGAACGAGATATTTTATTGATGTGAAAGGAAGTTAAGGGATGGTTAGATTTTTTTATATTTATTTATATTTATAAAGGGAGAATATACTTACGTTTGTATTTATAAAGGAAGAAAAAACAAGAAAATCATTATAGACTGTCACACAGTTCAACAGGTTTTGGAAGTGTTTTGTACATAAATTAGTGGCAAAATACAAATCTGATCATACTAGTTAAATTATCCTGGTATTATCCTAGTTAAACTGTTTCTGTGACTCATCATCATGTAAAAGATGTGGTCTCAACTGTTAGGCGGCCTTACAAATTGGCTCTTCTCCACCAACTCACGCCACAAAACGCACACACACACACACACACACACACGCACACACACGCACACACACCTGTCCATTCTCTGGTTCTCTGCTACCTCATCAGTTTCAATTGCTGCTGTGTATTTGATTCTCCAGCAACTCTGTAAAGTTTAGAGTTGTTTCCTCTGTACCCATCTTGATATTTTCACACCCATGCCTTTGCGCATTTTCTTCTCTTTTCCTCAATATAGATATAGATATAGGGATGGATATAGATAGATCGATATAGATATTTTGGTGGGAGGAATCAGAAAATGAATTCTCCTCTTTCTCTAAGACTCTAGTTCAGTGCCCTTTCTTCTGTAAAGTGTTCCCGGCCTCTGAAGCCGTCTCTAACTCACCCACAAGTTAGTTTGAATGATGTTCTTTTCGTCTCTGTTGCCTATTTCTGTCCTAGCACTTTTGCTGTGATACTATAATGATCTATGACTAAATCTCTTCTTCACCTAAGCCATGGATTTGTTGAAGATGAGAACCATGGGTTTTATTCATCTTCATGTTCCTAATACATGTCAACAGCCTAGTCAAAAAAAAAAAAAACTTTAAGAGAATTAATAAAAAGTGAATCTCTCTCAGATTGTTAGACTTTCAAGTCTAGCACATTTTTTAGGGCTTCTATCTGGAAAAAAAATATTAATTATAGTTGAAAGCTTCTGATATCACTGTTGATGACCCCTGCCTTCTGGTCTTCACACCTTTGTGTAACCTCCTCCCCCTGAATGTGGGCCAGGCCCACACTGACTTCCTTCTGTAGCCAATAAAGTGAGACAAAAGTGATAGGATGTCACTTTTCAGATTGGTTTATAAAAGACTAAATTTTGTCATGACTCTCTCTGGGCTTCTAGCTTGCCAGCTCTAATGAAACTAGCTACTACATGGAAAAGTCCATGTGGCAAGGATCTGTGGGTAGCCTTTGGTCTACAGACAAAGAAATAAGACCCTCAGTCCAACAACTCACAGTAAACTACATCCTGTCATAACCACATGAGTAAGCTTGAAAGCAGATCCTTTCCCTGTCAGGCCTTGAGATGAGACCACAGTCCCTACTGAATCTTGACTGTAGCCTGTGAGGGCCCCTGAGGCAGTATCACAGCTGAGCCACACTGGATTCTGATCTATAGAAACTGTGAAATAATAAATGCTGTTGCTTCAAACCAGTACAATTTGGGCAATGATATACATAGCAGTAGATGACTAATGCATTATGCTATGGGAGTTCAAGCTTTACTGAGTTTGTTTTGCACATGTACCTACACATATACACACATCCTTTGCAATTCCATTACTTTTTATGATTTGGACAGGCCTAGTTCAGTCTAGGTACATACTGCTGAAATGATACATGTCCTCAGTTTTTAAAATGACTTGAACACTCTTAGGAATTAAAATGAAGCCTAGACATAAAATAATACTCATGTCTCACAAGTACTAGAAGGCAGATGCTTGTGAAATTCTACTTCTCACTGGAGAGAGAACTGCTGAAAATCTGACAATTTTTGTAAAAACGTATATTTGTATTTAACCAAGTACTTATAACCCCATTTAATATCTAGCCTAAATCTAGATTGAGACTTTTTAAGGGTTTAGCTCGTCTCAGGCATTGAAGATGAGTTATATTCTGAAGGTGCATAATCATAATATCTTTTAATAACAGCGTTGCAAGGCAGATTCATTTTATTCCAGAAGATTCTAATGGCATTATGCTTATTGTCATTACCCACAAGTAGCAGCAATATTTTGTTTTCCATCTCAAAATACCCAGGGAGAGCATTCAGTATCTTCAATTAAGGAGATTCAAGAATCATCAGCTTGGCATCTCTGAAGAGACAAAAAATAAAAAGAGAAACAATAGAAAATAGTCAAACAGTACAAAAAGAAGGTAAAGTGTCAGTAAAATTTTCTCAACACAGTATGCTTTAAAGGCATGTTTATTTTAACAATCCTATCTGATTTTTATCTCTAATTCAAAATCCTAAGTTGAAGTAGCTAAGAAATGGAATTTGAAACCATATAAAATACAGTTTTCAAGCCAAATATTTCAAAATGGTCAAACCCACTGATTTCTTCTCAGAACATGAAGCAGAGACCAAGACAGAGTATAAAGTGAGACGTTTCCAACTGCTCGGTCATACCAGCACAACAAAGGGATTTTCTTACCAAAAGGCAAAGGCAATGATACTTCTAAAGCCAGGACAAAAGTACAGTAAAGAAATGAATAAGAAAATAATGCATCTTATTTGAACTTATTGCACAGCTTATCACCACAGACCTAAATTCATACTTCATGTAATTCTCAGAAAACATGAGACAAAGCAATAATCTTACATATGCAATAGCATAAACACCATAAAAGAAAAGGCAGTGAGATATAAAATAATAACACTGGTGAAGTGTACACATGTGTATGTTTATTTGTTGTAATTTAGCAGAACTTACAACTTCAAATGTGTGCTATTGCTTTTCCTTTTGAAGAAATCATGAATAGTCTAGGGATGCCAAAGTGCTTCAGTAATTCTGAGAATTCTTCCTTAAAATCCCTTCAGAGATAGTTGGTGAGAAATGCACCAAACTCAATTGCTCACAGAAAGGCAGGTAAACCAACTAATTTTAGCAGATTGATTGAAGTAGGGTAAATGTGATGGAGTCAGATGACCTGGAAAGTACCTTGCTCCATGTGTAAGGGGCAAATCCCACTCAACTCTGGCCAGTATTGCCACAACGGCCCTCTGTTACCAGACTTACTCATTTTTAAGAGAAGCTGGAAATCATTAACGTGACTTTCTCTGATTTTTATGTTGGTAATTAATTCAAATGCAATTCAATGCAAAATAATTCAAATTATTTTGCAGACTAAAATGCCATGCAAAACAAAACATGTCTATGAGCCAGATTCAGCTTAGGGTGACTGGTTGTAATCAATCATTTATTCCAATGGCAACCCAACAGGTTTGGTTAGAAATAGTTGGACAAACATGGAGAAGGGGAAAGATGCAGTGTTGTTAACCCTTTAGCAAAAAGCATGTGGAAAATAAATGTAAAGACAGAGTAAAATAAAATAATGCTGAGGGAAGTTTCCAAGGCCAACAGTCTAACATTAGAGAAATACTAAAACAAATATTGGCATTTAAGAGGAAGGGTTACACAATAGAGAAGAAATCAAGGGTAAGACTAACAGAATTTGAAATAACACTTAAATAAGGTAGGGTCACATTATATAGCCTCCTCAAAAAGACTATTAGACTAAGTAACCTATGTATTTAGTTCTGATTGGACAAAAGTCTCTTGTGAAATTAAGGTTGCTTGTTTGTGATTGACAGCTTCCAATAAAGGAGATATATTTATTGAAATGAAAAAATATTAAAATGATTTTATTGTTTCTACCTTACATAAATATTGTCTATTAGCAGAATAGTTAATGAGGTAGAACAAAGGGAAAAATTTTAATCCTCCCCAAAACATCTGCTACAAATGACATTAGAATTTTGATAGGAATTGCATTGACTCAATAGATAGCTTTGAGTAGTACTGTCATCTTAACAATATTACATCTTCCAATCCATAAACATAGGATGTCAGACCATTTATTTATGTCTGATTTAATTTCTTTCAGTAAGATTTTGTAGTTTTCAGTGTACAAGTCTTTCACCTGCTTGGTTAAGTTTATTACTAAGTATTTTATTCTTTATTATTATGTTGTAAATGGATTGTTTTCTTCTTAATTTCCTTTTTGGTTTGCTCTTTGTTAGTGTACAATGAACCAATTAATTTTGTATGTTGATTTTATATCTTGCAAATTTTCTGAATTCAGTTTTTAGATGTAATACGGTTTTTTGTTTGCTTATTTAGGGGTGGAATCGTTAGGATTTTCTACTTACAAGGTTATATCATCTGTGAACAGGAATAATTTTACTTTTTTCTTTCCCATTTGGGTGACTTTTATTTATTTTTCTTGCATAATTGCTCTGGCTAGTGCTTCCAGTACTAGGCAGAATAGAAGTAGGAAAAGTAGGCATCATTTTCTTGTTCCTGATCATAGGAAATGCTTTCATCTTTCAACATTGAGTATGATGTTAGCTGTGGGGTTTTCATATATGAACTTTATCATCTTTGGGAACATTCTTTTTATTACTAATTTATTTAATGTTTTCATCATGAAAGGGTGTTGAATTATGTCAAATGCTTTTTCTTCCTCTATTGGTATGATCATTTTCCCTTTTATTCTACCAGTTTGGTGTATTATGTCAACTAACTTCTGTATGTTGAAACTTTCTTGCAATCTGGAAATAAATCTCTCTTGCTCATGTCTTGTAATCCTCCTGGTATGCTGATGTATTTGGTTTGCTTGCATTTTGTTGAGAATTTTGCATCAATATTAATAAGGGGTATAGGTCTACAGTTTTATTTTCTTTCAGCATCTTTTCGTTGGTATCAGGGTTATGTAGGCCATAGTGAATAAGTTAAGGAGCATTTCCTTATCTTCATTTATTTGGAGAGTTTGAGAAACATTAGTGTTAGGTTTATTTTCTTTTATGTTTGGTAACTTTACTAGTGAAGCATCTGTTCCAGGGCTTTCTTTGTTGAGAGGTTAATTGTTAATTCAATCTACTTACTAGTTATAGGTCTATTCAGATTTTCTATTTATCATGAGTTAGTCTTGGTATGTTGTGTGTTTTTAGAAATTTGTCCATGTCACTTGGTTGTCCAACTTCTTGGTGTACAATTATTCATAGTATTCTTTTATAATTATTTTATTTCTGTAAAATCTGTAGTAACATACCCATTTTCATTTCTGATTTAGTAACTGGAGTCCTTTCTCTTTTTTTTCTAGACAATCTAACTAATGGTTTTATTAATTTTCTTGACTATTTCCAGGAACCAAATTTTGGTTTTATTGGTTTACTTTATTGATTTTCTATTATATAATTTATTTATCTCTGCTATAATCCTCATTATTTCCTTCCTTCTGCTAGGTTTAGGTTTAGTTTGTTATTCTATTTCTAGCACCTTAAGATATAAATTTAGATTGTTGAATTGACATCTTTCTTCTTTTTTAATGTATGTATTTCCAGCTATAAATTTCTCTCTTAGCAGTCCTTTCACTGGATCCCATAAGTCTTGATATATTATGTTTTTGTTTTACTTTGTCTCAAAGTATTTCCTAATTTACCTCATGTTTTCTTCTTTGACTCATTGGTTGTTTGAATGTGTTGTTTAATTTTCACATGCCTGTGTATCTTCAGTTTTCATCTGTTATTTATTTTTAGATTTATTCAAATGTGATTACAAAAGATACTTTGTATAATTCAAATAGTTCTAAAATTTTTAAGACTTGTTTTGTGGCCTAACATATGGTCTAACCTTTAGAGTGTTCAGTGTGCACTTTGAGAAAAATGTTGTGGGATAGTTTTCTCTATCTACCTGTCAGGTCCAATTAGTTTATAGGGTTGTTTAAGTCCTCTATTTACTTATTGAACTTCTGTCTAGATGTTCTATTCATTATTGAAATTTGAATATTTAAGTTTCCAACTGTTATTAGAGAAATATCTATTTCTCCCTTCAATTCTTTTAACCTTTGCTTCATATATTTTGGGGCTCTGATGTTTGGTTTACATATAATTGCCATAGATTCGTGGTTAACTGACCCTTTCAATATATAATATGCTTCCTTGTCTCTCACAGCAGTTTTTAACTTAAAGTCTAATGTGTCTATTAGTGTAGCCACCTCTACTCTCTTTGATTACTATTTGCATGAACTATGTTTTCTGAAATTATTTCACTTTTAACCTACTTGTGTCTTTAGGATTAAAGTGAGTCACTTGTAGGTAGTATATCACTGGATCCTGTATCTATTTTGCCAATCTTTGCCTTATGATTGGAGACTTTTATCCATTCACATTGAATGTAATTACTGATAAGGAAGGATTCACTTCTGCCATCTTGCTATTTGTTTTCTGTATGTTACATAGCTTTTATACAGCATATATCCTATAGAAAATTTAAAGTGAAGTTAAAAAACAAAATTGTAATAATACCAGCTTTTATATTTACCCTTGTGTTTGCCTTTACCACAGGACTTTGTCTTCATATGAATTAGAGTTACTGACTAGTGTCCTTTCATTTCAACTTTAAGGAAATCTTCTGCGTTTCTTACAGGGCAAGTGGTGATAAACTCCCTCAGCCTTTGCTTATCTAGAGGTAGCTTAATTTCCCCCTCATTTTTAAAGGACATTTTTACCAGATATAGAATTCTTGGTTGACCTGTTTTTTCTTTCAGCATTTTAAATATATAATCACACCGCCTTCTGGCCCCTGAGGTTGCAGATGAAAAATCTGGTGATATTATTGGTTACCCTATTTTTGGGTGAGCCACCTCTCTCTAGCAGCTTAATTTAAGACTCTGTGTTTGGGTTATGGCAGTTTTGTTATAATAGATCTCAGTGTGGCTCTCTGAATTTACCCTACTTGGACTCCGTTGAGCTTATTGGATTTGTAGATTCAAATCTTTTCTCAGATTTTGGGGATTTTCAGCTATATTTCTTCAAATAATCTTTCTGCCCCTTTATCTCTCTCTTCTCCTTCTGAGAATCCCATAGTACATATATGGTCAGTTTGATGGTGTCCCAGAAGTCCCTTAGGATCTGCTCATGTTTCTTCACTATTTTATATTTTTGCTCTTCAGACTCACTAATATTTATTCCCTATCTTCAGGATTTCTTATTTCTCCTGCCTTAAATCTTCTGTTAAAACTTCTAGCTAATATTTCATTTCAGTTATTGTACTTTTCAGCTCCAGAATTTCTTTTAGGTTTTTTTTAAATATAATTTCTATCTCTGGTATATTCTCATTTTTATATATATATATATATATATATATATATATATATATATATAAATAATTATGCATATATATAATTTCTTTGATTTTCTTTAATTCTTTGTCTACATTTTTCCTTAGATGTTTTAGAATATCTGGCACAAATGATTAAAAATCTTTGTCAATTAAGTCAGATGTCTGGACTTCCTCAGGGAGTATTTCTGTCAACATATTGTATTTTGTTCCTTTGTGTTGACCACGTTTTCTTGTTACTTTGTCTCATACATTTTATTGAAAATTGATTGCTTTACTGTGACAATATGCTAACTAAGGAAATCAAGTCTCCCTTTTCATCAGGGTTTAATGTTTTTGATTGTTGAAGACTGTAGTAGTCCTTTTATTTTGAGACTTTCCTTTTTTTCTTCTTTTTGGAAAGACTGTTACTTATCAAGTATGATAACTAAAGTCTCTGTTCCTTTAGCTCATGTTTAGCTAATGTATGAACAGAGATTTCTTTACTGCCAGGAGTTGAAATAAAGCAAAAACAAACAAAAAACTACCATAAAATGAAAAAAAAGAAGAATGGTAACCTCTTATTTGCAAACTGGCTCTCTATTGGGGTACTCCTTTACCCTTAAGCTAGGCTTGATCTGAGTCTATGAATCAGCCCAAATTGAAAGCTGAAATCTTCTCAGTACTTTTCTGGTCATGTGTGCCTGAGCCTTCTGCTGTCTTTCTCTGTTTCCTCCTATACACAGCTGCTTTTGAATGTCCTAATTTTTCAAAAAATGTCACTCCAGCTTCTCTTCTGTGCCTTAGATGGCCTACTACATGTCTTTTCCTCAAGTCTCTTGTCCCTGGTGTCTTGTTATCACCTTATCATTTTTATAAGCAATGCCTGCCATTTTTCCTTTATGCTTTCTGAGTCATACAAAAGAGAGTGATCACCTCACTTCAGTTTTTTAGGTATCGCCCAGTCGAGTTAGAACAGACTTAAACAGAATTTTTCGAATAAGATCTGTTCTGCTCCCTTAAGTTGAAGGAGCTGTTACCATGTCCAAGCTTGTACTGATTGCTGTGTGACAAACCAATACATTGAGAGATGAGGTGTTGGGTCAAGGAATAGGGACATTATTTGGAAAGCCAGCAGACCAAGAGGATGGCAGACTAGTGTCCCAAAGAACCAAGTTGGAATTCAGGCTTCTTTTATACTAAAAGGGGAGGGACATGGCTGGTTGTTGTACACTTCCCGGTGCTGACCAGACCCCAGAGAGGATGTGATTATCCTTTGTTCTTGCAGCTGTGCAGAAAGGTCTGGCTGTGATGTTCCTATTAACCTCCAAGAAGACACATCTTATTGTCTGTTCTGCAGTTTTTTATCTCTATATGAATGGAAAGGTGTTACACCTTTAAAGTTTAAGCCTGGGAAACAGAGCCTTGCGAATGGGCTATCATGCAGATTTCAGGCTACAGGCAACATTCTTTTACAAAGTGCAGAGTCCACATGACTAAGCATAAAACACAGAGCAGAAAAGTTAGAACCAAAGGGATATTCAGGTTTGTTCTTTTCTATTACAGAGGAGCAATGAGAGCCAGCTGCTCCACTGAAGACCAATGTTGTCACTGCACCAGGGAGTAAGCAGGGTGATGGTGAGTAAAAATGCCACAAAATTTTCTACTTTAAAAATTGATTTTTTTTATTGGGCATTTGCTTGCGTATTGAAAACCTTTGACTATATTTCAGACCTCTAACAAAGTTGATTCAAATGGCTTCTGGTTGTTCCTTTGATGTTTCTGTAGGATAACAAGAATTTGGGGTTTTCTAGTCTGCCATTGTGCTGACATCACTCCCCCACTGCATCCATTTTCAAATCTATTTTTTGATGCTTGTTTTGATTAGTGAATAATAACATGTCAAAATTATTATTTTTTTGATTGCCACTGACACTTCTCATGTTTCTTGACTTTATCAAGGAGATATATTTTCCATTTTATAAGTACTTTGTTTATTGAATTTACCACTTTACATATTGAAAATTTTCTATTAAATTTAAATATATTTTGCAGGACAAAAATATTAGTCATTCTCATTATATTTCCTTTTATTGTATTAAGCTTTCATGAATGATGGTAGTTGTATTGTCTGAAATTTATAATATGGAACAAATGATTAATAACTGATTATAACCTGACAGAAATTTGTTATCCTGAGAATCTATATTTTTAGGCAATACTTTCAGACTTGGAATATATAGATTTCAAGTTTGCTTTGTTCATCCAAGAGACTATTAAACTTTGCTTTTGTCTCTCTATTCCTATTTCCTCCATTCTTCTACTGAAGAAATATACAAATCTATTTGTAAAGAATGGGAGTACATTTGCATGTTTATTGTTTCCTCCTCTCCATTCCTTACAGGTGGATGGATTGTTTTGTGCAAGCAGCATAGGCTCTTGCCAAGGCTGATAACTTACATTGATTGGTGACTCTTCTGGGCAAGGCCTAGCATACTGACCTTCTGCTTTGATTACTCTTTCTGACATCCTGACCTGTTGAGTTAGGGTATTTTGAAACTGTAAACCCAAACATTTCATTCGTTCAGATAATACTCATATGATTATAAGATAACTTTTCACAGAGCTGATTTCTACTGCTATTTGGATAAACAAAGATGACATTTTGGAGATCCTAAGGAATTTGAAATTATTTACAATTTCCAAATCTTGAATCAGAAGATTTTGGAACAATGAATCAGAATGATTTTATCAAGTTAGTGTTGATCAGACTGCCTTCACACACCAAGCATTTTGGAAAGTAGGGGGCAGGATAGAGTGGAGTACATGGAGGATACTGAGTTTGTGCCTGATCAAAAATACATGTTCTCAGAGTATTATTCCTGTAATTATCTTAACCACATAAGCATTTGCTGACTTAGTGACATAATGTTATACTAATAATTATATCCAAAGTTGATAATAATTTGCAGTTTACAATACATTTTGACATATGTCATATTATTTTCATCTTCACCATAGCTCTGTGGAATGGATGCTACTAATATTTTGTTGTCATTCTCATTTATGATTAAGATTAGTGAATTAGGTATTTGATCAAGGTTTAGCAGGGATTAAGTTACAGGCCTCAAACCATACCTTCTAATTCTAAACAGCATAGGTGCCTGATAGAAGAATGTTATATAGACAATCTGAGATAGAAAATTTGCCCGTAATCTTGGAAGGAAACCGTGGCTACAGTAATCAAAGATTTCTATAAAATTCTCTGTCCTTACCATTATTGGGTAAGTTTGAGTAGCAAACCTTTTTGCTATAAGCAAAAATAAGGAAGAACGGTGGGCTGGGTAAGATTAAAAAAAAAATAACTTCTAATACTGTGGTCAGAATTCAAACCTTTCATCACCAGAATGTGTGTCATTTCTGATAATATGAAAATGAACTTTGTAATTAGATAAATGGCATGTTGGATAAATTGCAGTGCCCAAGCGGAAGTGATAGTAGATTTTGTAACCCAGTTTGGAAAGTGACAAATTTCTTTTATCAACATTTTCTCATGATAAAACTACATAAGGATAAAGGAGAAACGGTGCTTTAAAAAGCAGAGTAAAATATTTACAAATATAGTCCATTGCAATCAAGGAAATAGTTACATGCAGAATCTGTTTTTCTATTTGACTCTTACATTCATATTGGTAGAGTATACTATTATTAAGCCTCTTATTTCCTTTATTAAAAATTAGACCTCGCTATGAAGGTCAAAATGGCAATGTGTTGTTGAGTTTTTCTTTTCATCATCTCAAAATAAAATAAAATATGGAGTTTCTGAAATTAAGTTCCTCAGCCCTTCACTTAGAAATTTTCCCTATGAAGAGAAAAGAAAGAAGCAGATTCAAAGTTTTACAGAAGTGTGTACATATACTTTTATTCTCCTGAAACCTAATGGAAAAATACTAGCAATATGCATCCAATCTCTTAAAATACAATTATTTACAATTAAAATGTAAACAAGTACTTTACATTTTAAATAAATTTGTTATTCTGATTTCTAATTCCTAAAACTTTCAGACCCCTCATAGTTATATTTCACACCTTCCAGTTTAGATGCTGGCACATGTTAAGAGTATTTATTCATTCTCAGTTAAAGAAAAACCTGATAAAATATGATAAATCATGTCATTACCCATCTCCTCAAGATCACAGAACCTCATCAGACGTTTAAAGGTTAACCGTTGATATTCTCTTTACCTTAAAATAAGGATTTACAGTTAAAAGTAAAAATGATTTTTATAAAAATAAATATTTCATATGCATACTTTATCCTTTTTCAAAGGCTTTTATATCTATCTAATTCAACTCCACAAACCACTGTATAAGAACTAGAAAAATTATCTTAGTTCCCATTTGACATATACAGAAATTGAGGTTGAGAAAGGGAGCCAGGTTCATGGCAAAGCTGATAATACACATCCTGATATCAAGTTCAACGTATGGTAATTAGCTTAAGGGCACCCTCTTAGGATGGCAAAACAGAAGGACGAGGAGGAGGAGGATACTGATAGTACCAAATGCCAGAATGGATGAAACAATGATGAACATCAATTGGAACTCTCACAAATTAATGGTGAGGAAGCAAAATGTTATAGCCACTCTGGAAGACCGATGGCACTTTCTTTTCTTTTCTTTTTTTTGGCCATGACGCATGGGTTGTGGGATCCCTGGTCAGGGATCAAACCTGGGCCCCCTGCAGTGGAGCTGAGTCCTAACGACTGGACCACCAGGGAATTCCCAGATGGCACTTCCTTATAATGTTTGACATACAGTTACTGTATGACACAGCAAGCCCACTCCTGGGTATTTACCCAAGAGAAAAGACAACTTATATTTGCCCAAAAACTTGTACATAAACACTTGTAGCAGCTCTATGCATAGCCATCCTAATGTGGTGATAACCTAAATGGCTTTCGATTGTTGAAAGGATAAACTGTGGTGCATCTGTACAATGGAATACTACCAAGGAAAAACAGCAGAACAAACTATTGCTGTAACAGCTTAAATGAATCTCAAAGACATTATGCTGAGTGAAAGAAGTCAGTTTCAAAATGTTACATACTGTATGTTTTCGTTTATGTGACAGTCTCAAAAAAGACAGTACTATTGTGATGGAAAACAGATCAGTCATTTTCAGAGGGTATGAGTGGGAGGGATAGTGCAACTATTAAGGGATAACATGAGGTGTCTTTTGGGGCTGGTGAAAATGAAAATGTTTTGGTTCTTGATTGTGGTGGTGGTTATAAGAATCTATAGGTAGGTTGAAATTAAAGTATATAAACAATTTATTTTTGTTGTAAGATAATTTTAAAACTAAAATTAAAAGATTAATTTTAGAAGTTTTTTAAATTAAAAAATTTTGTTAAGCTCTGTATAGGTGATGTAGGTCAAGGCAAATTTAACTGATTTTCTAGTATCCTTTGCCAAAGTAAATAGCATCTACAATATAAATAACAAAACAATTACACTGTTTTGGTCAAATTTGGAATTAAAAAATAAAAGCAGGTAAAGGAAGATTACCTGAATGACATACTCAGAAACATGTGGTTTTCATTCAGTCAATATTTTCCTGATGTCTCATGTGACTTTCAGTGTATCTTTTTCACTTAGTTGGCTGTCAACATAGGTATAATACATTCAAAATAACTTATATTTGGAGAAACTATGTCCCTTACCTTTTGAAAATCCATAGCTGACATCTTTTAAGAAAATTTTATATTGTCATTGATGCGAGGGGACAAGCTTAAATTGGCTAAAAGTAAATCCTTTGTAAGATTGTGGATTGATTAAAAATGAATTATCCTCTGTTCTTTCTAGGGTTCTGAAGTTCACAGCAGGTACGTATAAATATTGAAGACAGATTCATGAATTCCTAAGAAATTTCCATTCACACTTCTATATTATTTATGATTAACATGCTAATGAACAGTGATCTAATTCAATAGTAATATGTTAACATTCAAAAGGCAAACTGATAATATTCTGTGGATAAATTCAGATTTCTTTGAAGCTGTTTCCTTTCTATCAGATTACTTTGGGTCAAGCAATTCAGATAGCAGTTGTTTCATTTGTAGTTTTTAAATTATAGTTTTTAAGCACACAAATAATTGGGATGAAGAAAATCTGCATATTAGTATTGGGTATCCAACACGATTGATATTTAATGAGTAGATTTACTAATAAATGATGGAAAGGAATCCCCTTACAAAAATGAAAACCTCTGTGGACTTAAAAGCTTATTAAGATAAAATTTATGCACCATACAATTTACCTGTTTTAAGGGTACAGTTGGTTTTAGCACACTCACAGACCATCACTACAATCTAGTTTTAGAACATTTTCTATTCTCCAAAAAGTAATGTCATGCCCATTTGCAGTTAGTCTCTGTGCCCCACTCCAACCCACCCTGACCCTGAAGGAATAATTAATTTACTTTGTATCTTCGTAGATTTACCTATTCCAGACATTTCATGGACATGGAATAATACAATATGTGGTCTTTATGACTGGCTTCTTTCACTTATCATAATGTTTTTGAAATTCATCCATGTTGTAGAATATATCAGTACCTCACTCTTGCTCATGACTAGGTAATATCCCAAGTATAAATGTCCCACATTGTACTTACCCATTTATCAGTTGATGGGCATTTGGGTTTTTTTCAGTTTTAGGCTAGTTTGAATAATGCTGCTATGAACATACATGCACCTGTGTTTTTTGTGGACATATGTTTTCACCCTCTTGGGAAGATATCAATGAGTGGAATAGCTGGATCTTATTGTAACTCCATGTTTAACATTTTGGGAAAATATCAAACTGTTTTCCAGTGTACCATTGAAAATGGTACCATTTTACACATCCACCTGCAGATTCTAAGGATTACAATTTCTCTGCATCTTACCAACAGTTATTATATTCTTTCTTTCTTTCTTTCTTTCTTTCTTTCTTTCTTTCTTTCTTTCTTTCTTTCTTTCTTTCTTTCTTTCTTTCTTTTTTTCTTTGAATATACAGCCATTCTAGTGGATGTGAAGTCATATCTCATTGTGGGTTTGATTTTCAGTTCTCTATTAACTAGTTATGTTAAATATTATTTTGTGTACTTATTGGCCATTCATATACTGAAACACTTTGCCCATTTTTAAATTGTGCTATACTTTTTTTATATTATTAAGTTGTAAGCATTCTTTATGTATTCTGGATATGAGTCCCTTGTCAGATAAATGATTTCCAAATATTTTTCTCTCAGTCTGTGAATTAACTTTTCCGTTTCTCATGGTGTACTTTGGAGCACAAAAGTTTTTCATTGTGATGATCAAGAAACTTAAGATGTATGCAGAAGATGCACATTATGGAGGTTATGTAATTCTAGTATTTACTGTAATTTCATATTAGTTCTAGTAGTTTTTGTGTGAAGTCTTTGGGGTTTTCTATAATAGTATCATATCATCTGCATATAATGGCAATTTTACCTCTTCCATTCCAATTTGGATACCTTTTATTTCTTTTTCTTGTCTGATTGCTGTGGCTAGGACTTCTAATACTGTGTTGAATAGAAGTGGTGTGAGTGGGCATCCTTGTCCTGTTCCATATTTAACAGGAAGTCTTTCAACTTTTCACCATTAAGTATTATTATTGGTTGTGGGTTTGTCATAGACAGCTATTATTATGTTGAGACATGCTCCCTCTGTACACACTTTGGTAACTGTTTTTATTATGAATGGATGTTGAATTATGTCAGAGGCCTTTTCTGCATCTATTGAGATGATCATGTGGTTTTTGTCTTTTCTCTAATTTCATATTAGATTGAATTGCAAACACAAATGTCTTTTCTTTAACATGAATTGGATGCTGAGCTAAAATATAGTGCAAAAACAGCAGTAAGTTGTTATTGATATAGAGGAGACAGTGATGGGGGTTTTTAGTCCAACTTTCTGGCAGTTATAGTTTGTGCCAATGTAACTGTAACTCCATCTTACTTTGACTCCTAAAATCAGGGAATGATGGAGAAAGGGGATGTGTATATATTTACAGCTCCTCCAGTATTCCAGTTCACTCCCTTCCAGGCACAGGGTAAGATTACACTCTCACATTTGTCTAAAGCTTTGCCCAAGTCACGTGAGCTGAAGCGACAACAGCATTTCAACTGTTTGTAGACAGTGATTGTCATTGATTTTTCCTTTTGCCATAGAAATGGGCAATGTTCCAGAGAGAGACTGTCCTAAAAGACTTGGTTCAAGAATGAGTAAGTGACACAAGAGTAAGAAATAACCCTTTGTTGTTTCAAGAAATTGAAATTTCATTGTTGTTCATTTCTGCAGTGTAAACTAGTTTCCCTGACTTGGCAATTGCAAAATGTATTAAGCACTCATCTCCTATGCCCATGGATTACATATTTTCTTACTATTAAATCAGTGTTTTATCCCCATTTTGCAAATAAGAAAACTGAGTTTTTATAGATTATATAATAACTTGGGAATTTTAGTAAATTCCCTTAAGCCTCAGAGTTGGGATGCAAACCTCTTTCTGTCTGACACTCATTTCACCTCACACTCATTCCAAAAATATCTGCTTTATGGACTCATGCATATTTATGAAAAAACTAGAATTATCAGAATTGGAAATTCAAGTGATATTACTAGATTTTGTTTTATCTACCTCTATCTCCTAAAATAAAACCTCTGTTACAAATTCTATAATTAATTTGGATCCAGATATTTATAAAACTGGATTTAACAAACAGTATACTAGAGTTATGACTCTATATCCAGAAAACAAACGAACAAAAGCAACCAAATAAAATAAAAGTTGTGTTTTGCTGTCTCTTTGTTGATAAAATATATTATATTTTTCAAAATTCAAAACACATGAAGGCAAAAAGCATATTTTATTTACAGACAATTATGCAGTCTTTTAACAGAAAGAAATATAGAAATTCACAAGTCAGAGGCCACTACAATGAATTAGAGATATGAACTTCATACAGATATAGGAAGCAAAACTTAGAAAGCAGAAAATCTAGTACACTTGAGGTAACTGAGGCAAAATCTTCTGCCACAAAAGATGCAGGATCTGTGACAGCCATGTTGTTATTCACTGTGATTTGATGGAGAAAAATTATCAGAGTAAATTCTCTTTTCTGTGTCATGAGACTTCCCTGTACCAAGAAATGGATTGTAGGATTTGTGTTGTTGTTTTTTGTTTGTTTTTGCTTATTTGTTTTACATAAACTGGCAGAAGCTGTGTGGCTGTGAGATAAGTATAAATTCAATAATCAAGTTATTTGGGGAAATATGTGTGTGTATGTGTGCGTGTGTGTCTATTATCTTAGATATACATTTGCATGCAGAAAGAGAGAGAGGCAAAGAGTGCAAATTTAAAGCTACTACTTAAAGTGTAAATTAGGGGTGGAACAGAGGTGCGAAGTTAGGTGGAAACAGTTGACTTAATCCTACTATTTCACAGTTAAGAAGAAGCATGGAATAGGGGAAGAACGTGGATTCGGGTATCAGGCTTATTCATTTTGAGTCCTTTAAAAAACTTATCTGGCAAGATAGTTCATCTCTTTTGCAAACTTGTTGTGCAAATTAAGAGTTCATCTAGTAATATATTCTGCATAATGCCTGTCACAGGGGCACACTCACAAGCACTCAGGCAACAATGATTATTATTATAGATGGCAGGTCTGTCGCACTGAAAGGTTCATTTCCTCCTCTATAAAATAATGATAGAAATATTCTGCTGGTTATAATGAATGCCTTGAGTACCATGTGTAAAATGGTAGATAACACTAGTTGCCTTCCCTTAGGAACACACGCACACACACACACATGCATGCACACACGCACACACACAAGCACGCACACACACACACACACACACACACACGCACAAACAAGGTTTTACTTTTTTCCCCACAAAGCTCTATCATTGAATTTAAACTTATGTTATAGATAGCCACCTTGCTTCTCCTTCCAATTTGTGTAAAATAAACGTTCGGTCCTTTCATAAAACAACAATGAAAAATCATTTCCAAGGGTCATATTAAACTTTATATTAGCAGAAAATAAAGTTAGGTATTTTCTCAGTTTATTGTTAAATTCAAATTTACTGACCCAAAAAAATACAAAAACTGGTGTGCCTTCTTAGAATAATCTTAGCATTGAGTGTTTATACAGATTTCGCTTTAGCATTCTACTCTTCTTCTTGTTTCATGATAAACTCTGGTCTGAAGTTTTAATCCTGCCATCTGTATCTACTTACCTTTCTTGTGTATGAGTCACACATTGGGTCTGTGAATGCAAAGCTTTGTTGTACTCCACATGCTATGCTGGTGAAGTTCTCGTGTTTCTGTTATTTACTTGTTCATTTGATTATGCCTTATTTCCCTAACTAGAGAGGGTACATATAACAGCATAGATGCAGTCACCATTGTGTCTGCCAAAGAACATAGCACAATAATTGGTATGACCTACATAATAAAGATATGTGTTTGTATAGTTTCATTTTTTGGATGGGATACATACATACTAGAAAGAATAAGAACTTTGTAATCAGAAAGAGCTGAGTTTTAATACCAGTTCTGTCACCTGTTAGATATGTGTGTGACTATAATGTGAGTGTGTAAGCCTCAGTTTACTGATTTGTAAAATAGAGATACTGATATTTAGCTCAACATGCTATTATAAGATTTAAAACATGATGTTTGAAAGTGCCAAACATGCCACTCAGTGATCCGGATTTTACAATTTACAGGTGCAGGAACAAGGCCCAGATAAATTGATTTGGTCAAAGTCACACAGCTTGTTAATTACAAACTCAGGAACCTTTGCATCTAATCTCCTTTGTAAGATTATATCTTGCAGTTCAATTCATACAGCCCTGCAGATTTTTCTCATGTGAAAACATATCTACTTTGTGCTGTAAATTCAAGTGTATTTATAGCCTGTCCTAAAGAACCCTCATTTTAAGATTGTTAGTTATTTAACACATTCCTTTTACAAGATTTAATTAATATCTTGGGTGCCAGACTTTGTGATTTGGATTACACTTCATTGTCGTAGGGTGACCAGATATCCTATGGTCCAAAACATGACACTTCTGATAGTGAAAGGTAGGGGGATAAATGCCAGATAGAATGTCAGGGCAACAATTGTAAAATGAAATTTTTTCCAAGGCAAAGTAAGACATACAGTTGCCCTATTTATAGAATAAGTAAAAGATTGAGGTGGCAGCCTTGAAGAAAGGCAAATTATCACAACTTTAAATGAATTTAATAATACCTATTTGAATGAAAGGTGTAAGAAAAAGGGACAGCATGAATGAGTCATTACCTAGTAGCTAAGATTATCATTCTGAGACTTGTGAAATTTACTAGCCAAAATATATGAAAATCTGGACAATTATCACAGAATAATGTTTATGTCAATTATTCAGTAACACATGGGCAAGCTCTTTCTTCAGAATGTACAGATTAATTCTACAGTGTCATAAACTTGTGCAGGTAAATTCTCTGACATCAGCTTCTGGGGAGCATGCATATGTGGGTTTGGGAAATTTACCTGTGTTTAACAAATACGCAGAAAATTCACTGTCATCCTTAATTCTCCTAAATTTTCCAAACCTTACAGTGTACATATAAAATGACCAAGTCTCTCATTGCATTGGTGATGTGTTTATAGCCATCAATAGCAACAATAATTTTTTAATCAAGTTTTGCTCTTTGGAGTAGTCCATTTATTTTCACCATTATGGCACTGAAATTAAGTGTCAGATCATCTTTTTAGTCAGAAATTTTTCTTTTGTTTGTTAAAATCTCTGTAGTATTCAATAGAATACTTTCAGGAAAGGATTGCTGTATTAAAAAAGAGGGAGAGGGCTTCCCTCTGGTGGCACAGTGGTTGAGAGTCTGCCTGCCGATTCAGGGGATGTGGGTTTGTGCCCCAGTCCGGGAAGATCCCACATGCCGTGGAGCGGCTAGTCCCGTGAGCCATGGCTGCTGAGCCTGTGCATCCAGAGCCTGTGCTCCACAATGGGAGAGGCCACAGCAGTGAGAGGCCCGTGTACTGCAAAAAAAGAGAGAGAGAGAGAGAGAGAGGAGAAGAAAGAAAGAAAGGAAGGAAGGAAGGAAGGGAGGAGAAAGAAAGAAAAAGAAAGAAAGAAGGAAGGAAGGAGGGAAGGAAGGAAAGAGAAAGAAAGAAAGAAAAAGAAAAAAGAAAAAGAAAGAAAGAAAGGAAGGGAGAGAGAAAAAAAGAAAGGAAGAGAGAGAGAGAAAGGAAGGAAGGAAGGAGAAAGAAAGAAAAAGAAAGAAAGAAGGAAGGAAAGAGAAAGAAAGAAAGAAAGAAAGAGAAAGAAAGAAAGAAAGAAAAGGGAAGGGAGAGAGAGAAAAAGAAAGAAAGTAAGAGAGAGAGAGAGAAAGAAAGGAAGGAAGGAAGGAAGAAAGGAAGCAAAAGGAAAATACAGAGACTGTTTCCACTCTGATGTTCCCTGATTCCCTCCAGAGCCTGGATGTATTTCTCTTCAACACCTTATGCTCTTATGTTTTCTGCAAAGATCTATGTTCTTTATTTGTTAAGTGTCTAAGAATATTTGCTTATGTGAAGGAGCTTTAAAGTATTAGATATTAAATGTTTGCCTGGTTGAGAGAAACATGGATCTTTTGGAATAAATAGATATGCCACCAGCAAAAAACATCAAATAATAAAATGTTCATGGTGCCCAGTATTTTTTTGTTACTCTAAACTTATTTATAGATTTGGGCTTTCTAATAATAGTCAGTGCATCTCTGTTATATGGTGAACGAGGGCACCCAGAGGGATAATTCATTCTAATCATATTTAGCATCACAGAAATAACCACACAAACAAATCAACCAGCCTCTCACATTGTAAACACTGGGTAGACAGATGATTACACTGCTAAGCTCTTTACCTTGAAACTAATTCTCACTGGTTGAAATGTTGATTTATTTCCTATGAACTGCATTTATTTCAATGTTGAATAAATTATAAGAATCTACTAACTTTGGGACAAAGCTTGAATACCTTTTTTACTTTTATATTATTGATTGATTTATAAAATTTATTTAGAAAAGGACCAGAGATTGCCTTTACAATAAAATTCCATGTAAGGCCCCAAAATACTAATACAAATAAAATAAAACAGAATAAAAGTAAGGGAGTAAAATTTTATATATATAATTTATTTGTTTTATTTATTTATTTATATTTGTATACATAGGTATTTGTTTATTTGTCATGTCGAAAGAGAAACCCAGTGGGCTATATTACTCTATAATAATAAGTACATAAATTGATCAGGAGCCTGTAAATGAAATCCCTCACAATCTTCTCTACTTCGATACTGTTCCCTCATCTTCCAGCTTGTCCTGAAACTTCTCACCACCTATTTATAAATAATCAATGCTCCTCTGTGCTCCTCTTGTTATTACCTTTGTTGAGTTCTTTTGCATTAAATGTTTTATCACTCTATTTTTCCCTCTACTAACTTGGAAATTCATACTTTCAGTAGTTGTCTTAGAATATTCAACACATATACTTAAGTTACCTATGTTTAGATTAACCAATAATTTAAATACCTTCCAGAGAGGTTAAGAAATATAAACACCTAAAACAAAAGAGAGGAAAAAAACTTTAAACAATTATGTATTTTTAACTACTCCCAAATTATAGTATTATTTTCATTGCATTTTAATTATTTTATTTAGTTATTTTAAAACACTCAACATGACATTATTTTTACTCTTTTATCCAATAAATATTCGTTAAGATTTAACCCAGTTTAGCTCTTTCCCAAATGATATTTTTTACATCATATGTTTTGCATTGGGGATCACATTTCCTTCTATCTAAGTATCTTCTTGAGAATTTTTAATGAGGTTCTGCTGTTCTCAAACCACCTAGTTTTGTTGGTTGTAAATTGTTTTTAAGTTGTTAATTCTAAAAACTATTTTCTCTGAATATAAAATCCCAAGTTGGCAATTGTAAATATAATAAATATTTTTCTATTATTTGCTAGCTCTTATCACTGCTGTCATTCTATCATTACATTAAAATGAATGTGTCTTTTTTCCTGCATGATTTTAGTACATATTTTTAAATGCTTTTTTATTGTGGTAAAAGTCACATAATATAAAACATACTATTTTAACCATATTTAACTGTACAGTTCAGTGGCACTAAGTGCGTGCACATTATGAATGTGTCTTTTTATTTTCAGATCCTTTTAAGATTTTCTCTATCTTTACTATTCTATTTTTTTCCCTTTAGATGTGTCTCATTGTGGTTTTCTTTATATTTCTCCTTATTAGAGTGTAGAACTAACTGAAACTCTAATTTCATTTATTACTTCTAGAATTTTTTCATCCATTGTAGCTTCACATATTGCCTCTCTCTAATTCCCTCTCTACTCCAATAATTTCTCACTTTCTTCTCCATGTCTTTTTATCTTTTGCCATCTTTTCATTTTCTGTGCTGCATTCTGGAAGATTCTTCTGATTTATCTTCATGAATTATTTCTTGAGCATTATTTATACTGCTGTTCAAATCATCCATTGAGTTTTTAAATTTTAGCTATTGTATTTTTCAGAAGATCAGTTGGATGTTTTGCTTTTCAAATTGGATGTTTTGCTTTTCAAATGTATCAGGTCACATTTTATAGTTTCCTAGTCCCTAGGGAAAATTTCAAGCTAGAGTTCTTAATTTTTCCTCTTAACACAGTGAGCATAGTTGTTTCATAACTTGTGTCTCTTCAACACTTATTCTACTGTACATCTGGATTTAATCCAGGTAAAGTTTTTGAGAGAGGAGATTATCCTAGATTATCTGAGTGGTTGATAAATGCCACCACAATGTCTTTATAAGAGCCAGGCAGAGACAGAAATAATGTAATTCCATGGCAGTGTAACCACAGAAACAGAGATTAGAGTGACGTAGCTACAAGTCAAAGAATGGTGGTAGCCACCAGAAGTTAGAAGAGGCAAAGAATGGATTCTCCCCTAGAGCCTCTGGAGGGGGTGTAATAGGACCTAACCTTGATTTCAGCTCAAAGATATAAAATTTTGGACTTCTGGTCTTCAGAACAATGAGAGATAAATTTCTCTTACTTTAGGGTATGAAGTTTGGGGTAATTTGTTAAAGCAGCCACAGAAAACTGATACAAAAGCCATAGTAATCAAGACTGAGTCATATTGGCAGAGGGACAGACACAGAGATCAATGCAAGAGAAGGAAACCAACTTAAAAATAGACTCACACAAATATACCCAGTTAGTTGTTGACAGAAGTGTAATAGCAATATAATAATAAAAAAGACAACTTTTCCAATAAGTACTGCTGGAACAATTGGACTTTCATAGGCAAAATAAAAATTTAAAAACTCACAAAATAATCCTGCACAAATTCTACCTGTTTCACACATTATACAAAAATTAACTCAAAATGGATTATAAATTTAAATGTAAAATGCAAAACTGCAATGACGTAGTTCTGACCTCACACCAGTCAGAACAGCCATCATCAAAACATCTACAAACAATAAATGCTGAAGAGGGTGTGTAGAAAAGGGAACCCTCCTGCACTGTTGGTGGGAATGTAAATTGATACAGCCACTATGGAGAACAGTATGAAGGTTCCTTTAAAAACTAAAAATAGAACTACCATACAATTGTAGTGGGACCCAGCAATCCCACTACTGGGCTTACACCCTGAGAAAACCATAAGTCAGAAAGAGACATGCACCACAATGTTCATTGCAGCACTATTTACAATAGCCAGGACATGGAACCAACCTAAATGTCCATTGACAGATGAATGGATAAAGATGTGGCACATATATACAATGCAATATTACTCAGCCATAAAAAGAAACGAAATTGAGTTATTTGTAATGAGGTGGTTGGACCTAGAGTCTGTCATTACAGAGTGAAGTAAGTCAGAAAGAGAAAAACAAATACTGTATTCTATTGCATATATATGGAATCTAAAAAGAAAACATGGTACTGATGAACCTAGTTGCAGGGCAGAAATAAAGAGGTAGACATAGAGAATGGACTTGAGGACACGAGGTGGGTGGGGGAAGCTGGGGTGAAGTGAGAGTTGCATCGACATACATACACTACCAAATGTAAAATAGATAGCTAGTGGGAAGCAGCAGCATAGACAGGGAGATCAGCTCTGTGCTTTGCGACGACCTAGAGGGATGGGATAGGGAGGATGGGAGGGAGGCTCAAGAGGGAGGGGATATGGGGACATATGTACGCTTATGGCCGATTCACTTTGGTGTACAGCAGAGACTGTACTATATTCCAATAAAGTTCAATTAAAAAAATAAAACAGCATCCAAAAAACTAAAATACTCAGGACTAATTGTATCCAGGGAGATGAAAGTTTCATACAGTGAAAATGATAAAACATTGCTGATAGAAATTTAAAAGACCCCAGTGAATCAAAAGACATCTTGAATTAGAAGAAAATATTGTTTAGGTGGCTATAGTACTGAAAACAGTCTATGGATTCAATGTAATGTCGATCAAATCCCAATGGATATTTATGCAGAAATGGAAAAGCTGATCTTCAAATTTATGTGGGATTGCAAGGGGCTCCAGTTGGCCAAAACAATTTTGAAAATGAACAAAGCTGAATGACTCACTCTCCACAATTTCAAAAATTACTACAAGGATATAGGAATCATAATAGTGTGGTACTGACATAAAGATAGACATGTAGAACAAAATAATAAAATTGAGTGTTCAGAAATAAACCCATACATCTATGACCAAGTTATTTTTGACAAGAGTACCAAGACCATTCCATGAGGGAAGAAAAGTCTGTTCAGCAAAGTGTGTTGGGGCAAATGGACATCCACATGCAAAAGAGTGGAGCTGGATTCTTACCTCATGCCATGTACAAAAAGTAACTCTAAATGGATCAACAACCTGAATAGAAGAGCTAAAACTGGAAAACTATTAGAAGAAAGCATAAGGTAAATCTTCATGACTTCAGAGTTGGCAGTGGAATCAGATTTGACATGAAAAGCGTGAGCAATAAATTTTTAAAAAAAATTAGATTTCATAAAAATGAAAAGTTTATGTGCATCAAAGGACATTATCGAGAAAGTGAAAACACAACCTACAAAATGGAAAAAGACGTTTACAAATCATATTTGAAAAAGGGCTTGCTGTGGACTGAATGTTGTGTTCTCACAAAATTTGTATGTTGAAGCCGTAACCCCAGTGTGATAGTATTTGCAGTTCGGTGTCTTCTGGCACTAGTTTTAGATGAGGTCATGAGGGTGCGCCCCCCCCATGATGGGATTAGTGCCTTTATCAGAAGAGGAAGAGAGCAGAGCCCTCTCTCTTCTTCATGTGAGGTTACAGAAAGAAAACAGCCATCAGCAAATCAGAAAAAGGGCCCTCACCAGATGCCAACTCTGCTGGTGTCTTGATTTTGGACATCCTAGCCTTCAGAATTGTTAGAAATAAATGTTTGTTATTTAAGTCACCCAGTCTATGGTATTTTCCTATAGCAGCCCAAACCGACTAAAACAGGTCTGATATCTAGAATATATAAAGAACTCATACAATCCAACAAGAATAATTTTTAATTGAAAAATGGGCATACAAATTAGATAGTCATTTCTCCAAAGAATATATAAAAATGGCTAATAAGCATACGAAAATATGTTCAGTATTAATAGTCAGTGTGGAAATACGAATCAAAACCACACTATGGTACCAATTCGTACCCACTAATGTGGGTTTAAAATTAAAACAGAAAGTAACAAATTTGGTTAGAACCTGGAGAAATTGGAACTCTGTGCATTGCTGGTGGGAATAGAAAGTGATTCAGCTGCTAGGGAAAACAATTTGGCAGTTCCTCAGAAAGTTAAACATAGAATTGCCATATGGCCTACCAATTCCATTCCTAGGAAGAAAATTGAAAACATGTATTCAAACAAATACACGTACACATATGTTCACAGCAGCACTATTCACAATAGCCAAAAAGAGGAAACAGCTCAAATGTCCACAGAGTTTATGAATGGATAAACAACTTATGGTGTATACATGAAATGGGATATTATTCAGCCATGAAAAGAAATAAAAGTACAGGTGCATGCAACGACATGTGTGAATCTTGAAAACACGCTAAGTGAATGAAGCCAGACACAAAACATCACATATTGTATAATTCCATTTCTATGAAATGTCCACAATAGGTAAATCCAGAGAGAGGTTTACACATTGGTGGTTGCCAGATGCTGAGGACAGGACAGAATGTTGAGCATCTGCTTAATGGGTATGGGGTTTCCTTTCAGTATGATGAAGGGCTTTTGGAACTAAATAGAGGTGAGGGTTACAAAACATTGTAAATGTACTAAATGCCACTGAATTGTTCACCCTAAAATGCTTAATTTTATGTAATGTGTATTTCAACTCAATATATTTTTTAAAGATTTATATTGCACCTACAAGAAAAAAAATATATTTCTCATGTAGTTTACATGTTTTGAGGAGAAGGAAACACCCTGGACAAATTGTTTAAAAAAAGAAAAAAAAAAAAAAGCACAGTAAGAAAACTGCAAACAAGTCTAACTTAGGAATATGAATTAAAACAACAGCAACAAAAACTAAATCCAGAATTAGCTTAGAGTCCAGGCGTATATTAAAAACATATTAGCCTATGACCAAATGAGATTACTTTGAGAAATCCAGATCTCTGAAAATATAGGAAAATTCATAAAAATAATTAGCCAGTTTAACACACACCAAAATACAACACTAAACTTAATCATGAGAAGTGAAAATAATTGCATTAACAACTCAAAAGAAGAACACATTACCACTATCCATGTAATAAGAAAGTGAAATGAAAGTTTGTATATAGGAAAACAGGAGCAATATACTAACTGTATTCTGGTAGCATGATAATATATTAGAAAATCCAAGTAAAGTAACTGAAAAATTATTACAAGAAATAAGATATATCATTAGAAGACCAGATTCATAAGGATGACGATTGTGTAAGTTTTTTCTTCAAACTAAATATCAAAAGAAGGAAAAAAATACCTTTCAAGTCCAAAAAAAGTTATCTGTTGGCAAGATTTAACCATCAGTCTGAGAGCTGTTAATTTTTGGCAATGTGTTATTTCATGATTTTCCTACATTATAACATACAAAATTCATATTTAAAAATATTATACAACTTTTATAAATCTGTACTGTGTCAGAACCAGTGTTTATATCCTCATTTTTCTGAAAGCAAATAATGGGACATAATTATTAATCTATGCTCTAACAAGAAATGATTAAAGAAGACTGATTAATGGGTATTTACTCCTATGTAATTGGGTAATTTTAGGAGAAGCTGAACCATTGGAACCCTACAGAACAAACTTCTTATATTAGTGATTGTTTTCTTTCAGTCACAGAATTCTTTCCTTCCTTCCTCACTGCCTCCTTTCCTTCTTCCTAACCTCCCTTCCTTCTTTCCTCCCTCCCTTCCTTCGTCCCTTCATCCCTTCCTCCCTCCCTTCCTACCTTCCTTCGTCTCTTCTTCCCTCCCTCCCTTCCTTCCTCCCTGCCTCCCTTCCTTCTCCACATCCTCCATTCCTCCCTTCCTTCCTTCCTCCCTTCATTTCTTCTTCCCTCCATATCTTCCTCCCTTACCTCTTTCCTTCCTTCCTTTGTCTCTTCCTCCCTTCTTCCCTTCCTTCCTTCCTCCCTCCATCACATCCTCCCTTCCTTCCATCCTTCCTTCATCTCTTCCTCCCTCCCTCCCATCCTTCCTCCCATCCTTCCTTTCTCCCTCCATCCATCCCACCCTTCCTTCCTTCCTTCCTCCCACCCTCCTTCCTTTCCATCCTCCCTCCCTCCCTCCCTCCCTTCCTTCCTTCCTTCCTCCTTCCTTCCTTCCCTTCTTTCCTCCCTCCCTTCCTTCCTTCCTTCCATCGTCTCTTCCTCCCTTCCTCCCTCTATTCCTTCCTCCCTCCATCCCTTCCTTCCTTCGTCTCTTCCTCCCTTCCTCCCTCCCTTCTTCCTTCCTTTGTCTCTTCCTCGCTTCCTTCCTTCCTTCCTTCCTCCCTCCCTCCCTTCTTTCCTCCCTCCCTTGTTTCCTTTATGTCCTCCTCCCTCCCTCCCTCCCTTCCTCCCTTCCTCCCTCCCTCCCTTCCTCCCTTCCTCCCTCCCTTCCTTCCTTCCTTCATCTCTTCTTCCCTCCCTCCCTTCCTTCCTTCCTCCTTCGTCTCTTTCTCTCTCCCTCCTTTCCTTCCTTCCTTCCTTTATATCCTCCTCCCCTCCTCCCTTCCTTCCTTCATCTCTTCCTCCCTTCCTCCCTTATTCCTTTCTCTCGCCATCCCTTCCCTCCTTCCTCCTTCCACGCTTCCTCCCTTCCTTCCTTCCTCCTTCCCTCCCTCCCTTCCTTCCTTCCTTCCTCTCTTCTCCCTCCCTCCCTTTCTTCCTTCATTCATCTCTACATCCCTTCCTCTCTTCCTTCCTTCCTCCCTTCCTCCCTCCCTTCCTCCCTTCCTTTGTCTCTTCCCCCCTCACTCCCTCCCTTCCTTCCTTCATCTCTTCCTCCATCCCTCCTTTCCTTTCTTCGTTCTATCGCCCCCTCCCTTCCTTCCTTCCATTCTCCCTTCCTTCCTCCCTCCTTCCCTCTCCTCCTTCCTCCTTCCCTTTGTCACGATCTCTATCTCATTTTTTCTTCCTCTGCTTTTGTCTAGGAAGGAATTCTTTAGAAGAACTTCTCACTCTAGGTTGTTGAAAGTGTAGTCTCCAGGACTAGGAAGTCACACAGACCACAAACTGATGCAAAAAAACTAGAGGTTACTACGAAAGAATGACAGCAATTGCGACAAATGTAGGAAAAGATGAGAGTGAATTGTTGATCAGAGCCAGAAAATAAAACAGGTTAAAGGCAAGCACCTTCTGAGACTTTGACACAAATGTGATTGTAGGGTACACTGATTTGGCTTAAAAGTCCAAGAGCCAAGTTCAGTGGTGCAGGCCAGTCATGCATTTAATGTTCACACTTTTGTTTAATATCTTCCCAGGATCTATGTTAGGAATTCATACTTCAGTGAGGCTGGGTATGAAAACTTACAAAGTTAACGCAATTCATCAGGAAATGGAAAAGAGTCACTAAAACAGTATAATGACCTAATACTTGGCAGTAATATCATCCTCATTCTGGCAGTATGCTTCAAGGAGATGGAAAGGGCCTTCAAAGAGTTACAGGAAAATCTGTGAAAAAGGGAAATTTTAGCTATAATTTATTTTATTATGATCAACTGACCTCATCTAAATGAAATCAGTTGATCAAAATAGCAACTTGTGTCATTCCATTTATCAAAACCCAATTCTAAAAGAAGATAATTCAATATTTCTCCATGCTGCCAACTATGTAACCGAAGTATTCATTTTTTTCAGAATTAAAATAGATATGCTTTTTTGAGGAGGGTGGTTTAAATTTATATTTCTACATTTATCAGTTTCAGAAGTGGTGGTTTACTCCCCCTCATGAAAGATGAAGAAATTAGCATATTTACACTTCCTTCCACCCCCAAACCTGCTGGTTTTATGAGCATCAAGTGGTACTTTTTAGAAAGTGACAACTTTAAAATTATTTTTATGTCATATGGCCATTATTTTGAGTATTACAATATTTATACTATGTATTGTAATGTACCATGATTATATAAGCTTGATTCCACTTTTAAATGGACAAAACGTTCTCTATAAGTTATTTTGCAAGCAAATCCCTAACTTTTCTCTGAATAGGTTTTGTGGATCATAGCTTGAAGTCGTTTTTTGGTTGTTTTTTGGTTGTTTTTTTCTTCCTGCATGAAAAAAATCAGTGGTAATAAAGCTATTGGATCTTTTCATATGTGAGAGTGTCTTTGTGTTATATTGACACATGTAAAACAAGTAGATGTGGAAACGTCAGGTTAACACAGATATCTCTTCAAAGCTGTGGACTATATTCTATTTTATTCTGAAATATGAATATGATGTTGTTGAGTAGAAGTCTGAGAGCAACTTGTATTTGTTTCCTTTGTTACTTTAGTCCAGTCTTCATGTTTGTAGGATTTTTTTTCATTATGCTTAAAAATAAGTACTCAAAATATAACTCATACTTTTTACCCCACTTCTTTTGGGGAATTACTAGAAGATGTTTATTAACAAATTCCTTTAGTACAAGAATTTTTTATCCTATTTTATCTTGGAAAATTTCCCTTTTCATTATTATGTTCTCTATTTGAGAAATTCAAACTTTGTAAATTTAACCTGATATTGTCTGTTTTCCTTGAGATGCTTCACTAGTTCTGATTCCATTTTAAATTCTGTGATCATGTTATATGTGTATTCCCCTATTTGCTCATATAGATACATTTTTAGTCTATATTCCTAACATCATGACTTTTGTCTATTGTTTCATTTATTATTACTTTTATTATTATTGTTTCACTTTTATTATTTTCCTTTTTTTATTTTATTAATTTCATCTAGAGTGGTTTCTGCCTAAAATTATATTCTTTTCTAGAGTTGAATTGTCCCAACTATGTATATTCTTTGAAATTACACGATTTTTTTCTTTTTTTAATAATTTTTACAAGTTTGGGGGAATAAAGGTCAAAGACAAGTGCCATAAATTTCTAAGTTACATAGGGTAACACTGTCAGCTGTAACAATAAAGCTCCACATTTTGGTAGCTTAACAGAACTGAAGTTCATTTCCTGCTTACATAACAACCCAGTGTTGGCAATCCTGGTCTGAGGTGATTAAGGAACCTAGGCCCCTTCCATCTTGAAACCATACTATCCACTTAGTGCCCTGCATTTTTTCTGTTAGCAGAAGGAGAAAAAGAAGACATAGAGAAAATTCATCTGCTATTTAAATGTCATGTCCCAGAGCAACACTCATTGCATTTGTTAGCACTGTATTGACAAAATTAGCCCCATGGTCACAGCTAGAAATGGGGTGGGAGGCTGGTAAATGTAGTATCTGCCTGGGAAGCATCTTTATATCTCTATATGGCTATACATGGAAGGGAGAGTAACTGTGTTGATGGACAGCTACCACATCTGCCATGTTCCATCCTTCTCACCACTGATGATCAGTGAACATCCCTGTCACATGTAGTATCTATTCACCCCCCTCGAAGGAAGATAACCCAAAGTCCTGTAGAGTCACAACAGCTAGCTCAGAGTTTAGGCTCTCTGGGTTATAAGCAGCCCACTCCTTCATTTCTGGATGAGACTCTTTGTAGTCTTGACGAGTCACCTTATCCTTCAGTATTATGGTAGGACAAAGACAAGATAACTGCCATAGAAACTCCCATTCAGAGAAGAGAGAAATAGGAAACATGAGTATCATGTTTCCATAGGGAGGATAAATACCTGCTGGAGAAGTGTTATGAACACCTCTACCCTGGCAATAGGGGAAACTACTTGTTTGGATGCTGGTTCTGCTCCCGAGGAATAACTACCTTTTCCAAGTTTCTCCAGATGCCCTTGATCGTGCCTTCTGGGTTATGATTCCTTGTCTCACCTCTAGTCATATTTGAGGGGGTCAAAGGAGGATAATAAGGCTCCCTCCTTGTGCCAGTTATTATTTACTTGCTTCACAGCTCCAAACCCACCCTTCTGCCTTCTGCTTTGTGATACTGATGCTGGCACTATGCAGACCACATTTCTGCTTTGCCATATGGCTCCCTGTTAGTCTCTGCCAATAGGGGCACTAAAAGGAAGCTGTTAGGGAGAAGCAGAGTGAAGAGACTTGCTCTTTCCTGTTTTTACCCCAGTAATGCTTCTTCACCACAGCTGCAGTAGCACCTTCCTGTATAGCAGTTCAATGCAGTTTGGTGCCTGTTCAACACTTGCAGATCTAGCTGGGTTGCCCATCCCTCAGAGACACAAACACCAGCCCATCAGTTCTCCAGCCTCACAGGTATGGAGTCCCTCCTCGAAACATCTAAATGTAATAATTTCAACTTCTTCCCTTTGTTTCTCCAGCTCTAGGGATAATAGCTGTTTCCTGAAATGACTACCTCTAAAATATCTAAGTCTTTTCTCTTTTTTAATTTAAAAAAAATTTATTGAAGTATAGTTGATTTACAATGTTGTGTTAATTTCTGCTGTACAGCAAAGTGATTCAGTTATACATATATATACATTATTTTTTATATTCTTTTCCATTATGGTTTATCACAGGCTATTGAATATAGTTCCCTGTGCTCTACAGTAAGAACTTGTTGTTTGTCCATTCTATATATAATAGCTTACATCTGCTAACCCTGACCTCCCACTGTTTTTAGACTTTTCAGTTATCTAGTTAACAGCTTCATATCTGATTAGTAATTCTTTATATTGTATTATCTCTCTTAAAATAACTTGATGATTTCTACCTCCTGACTGGACTTTAGCTGATACAGACAATGGTACCAGAAGAAGTACTAGGAAGTAGAAATTCTGAGATGGGTCTGGAGTATTAGTTGGGTTATATATTTGGGTTTGAACACAGCATTGGTTCCTTGCCAGTGGGTAATGGGATTCTCCCTAATCTATGGAATATCATGGCTCCATGATTAAGCAAATTTTCACCCATGCTTGATTTTTTGTGATAAAGTATAACTAAGGAAAGTGCCTTGAGTGATCAAATGGGCTGCTGTGTTGACTCATGGCAGTCAGGATGGCTACAACACCTGGCATGGGACAGCTTTTCATGATTATTCTGGAGCATCTACAGAGAAAAAAAAAATTACAAGCTCTCAGGGCACTAAACTCTCAAGTCACAGAGAACCAGAGTTCTTTGAAGGAAACCTTATATACTCTTTCTTATCTTGTAGCCACAGAGATAATATTTCTGAAAATCAAAGCCAAAATTTAATGGTGTGGGTTATAAAATTAAAATGAAATCTGAATTCACAGCCTCACCAATCTTTCATGTAGAAGTTAAAGCATTCCTGAAACCTGGAATAGGGACTTCTGGTAGAATTCAGATGAAGCTCAGAATCTTGAAGCTCCAAGTCACTCTGTGCATCCATTGCACATAGAAACATATTTTTCTTCCAAGTGTGAAAAGGCTAGTCTTCCTTTTCCTTAAAATCCTGTAGAGAATTTATAGTAAAACAGCTGCTTTATTTAGGGATATAAATGATCTCCAAGATCCCATCCCAACCAAACTTTGTAGCTGTTGAACCCACAACTACAGTCAGATATTAGCATGTTTCAGGGGTCTACACAGTCTGATACCATAGGAGGTAGCTTACACATCCAAAGTATTGCAAGATTTTGTTAATTTAATTAAGCAGAAACCTGAGGAATATGTATGTCTCATTTCAATATGTCTCATTGAAAGGATGCTAGACCAGGGAGAACAGAATACAACCAGTGTTGTTTGTTGCTGTTATGGTTGTTATTGTTGTATTGATACGGGTGCACTTACTAGAGATACTGGAAATGGCTCCTCCATCTTATTTGGTTGGTTGAACTCAGGATTAACAATATTTAATGAGGTTGAGATATCAGAAGTTCCTTTGGGAACATAGAGGAAAATATCTAAAATGAACTTATTTACAAAACAGAAATAGAGTCACAGATGTAGAAAACAAACTTATGGCTACCAAAGGGAAAGCCGGGGGGGGGGGAGTAAATTGGGAGATTGGGATTGACACATACACACTACTATATATAAAATAGATAACTAATAAGGACCTACTGTATAGCACAGGGAACTCTACTCAATACTCTGTAACGACCTATATGGGAAAAGAATCTGTAAAAGAGTAGAGATACGTATATGGTTAACTGATTCACTGTGCTGTAAACCTGAAACTAACACAACATTGTAAATCAACTATGCTCCAATAAAACTTAATTAAAAAAAAACAAAAAAGAGGAAGACATCTAACAGCTTATGAAGATAGAAATGTTGGAGAGGATTTATCATATGCATCACACTAGCTCATTATTCCCCAAGACAGCCCAGAGACCACTCTCTTCAGTATAAGGCATTGAAAAATCTATTGAAGGGAAGCTCTGTGGTGCTGTCTTGTCCTGCCCATGTGTGACAATGGCAAAGGCCACCATTAAACTTCCTGACTTCAGAGGGACTGATAAGATCCCAGAGCATCAAAGGCCAAGTGATAATGTTGAATTATTAAAGATGAGGCAGGTGCATTTCTCTTCGTAGTCAGCAGAGACTAAATTGTCATCAGACTGTTTTGAACTGCAGGGTCTTGATCAGTAGCTTAGTTATGATAGTTTTCCCAGGAATGAGATAGTTGAGGGTTTCCTTCTGTAACAACCACCAAAAACAACTTCTCTCTGATGCCAGAAACATGAACTCTTCACCACAGTGGAGAATCATACCTTCTCACCTTATTTTTAAAGCTAAGCTAGTTTGCATATCAGAGCCCCTTGACTGAAGGAGAGGCTGATTTCCACTGAGTAAACACTTTACAGCTCTGTCACTGTAAACCATCCTCTATGCCTTGTTCTAGCGAAATTGTGACCAGTTTCTTGAACAACTGTGCCTTGGGGAAAAGGACCACGTGGCTTTCTCAGAGATTACCAGATGCTGGTTCTATTGCTAATCCCTGGGGACCGAGTCCTAGCTGCTGTGGTCCACAGTTTAAAACGAGGCTTTTGGTGGAGTTCTGACCCAAGTTCAAATAAGAGTGTGCCTAGTAGGTCTCCTTATCCCTCCTGTGGTTATTTCCCCACTTACTGAATACATACTTGGAATGGTCATTCTTAGAAAAGAGCAGAACGCTCCCATTAAATCACAGGATGTTTATACCAGGTTCATATTCTCTCTGATAATTTATTTCTCTCGAGAACCATGTAGGCTTCTGATCTATTTGCATCCAATCCATTCAGTGTCCCAGGAACCACGTTAAAAGTTACCACCTAGACCTAAACAAAGTTCTCAAACTTGTTTTGCTTCTCTCCTTATGGGGCTTAGTTAGCCTAATAGGTGTTGTCACAGGGTCATCTAAAAGGAATAGGCCGTAATGAGAAGGCAATACCCTTAATCTAATCTGCCTTCCCAGTTAGAGTAGGCAAACATTTTACCAAATATTTGGCCTCTTTATTAGAGCAGGCCTCTAACTTTCACATCCATGCTTCTTTTCTCCCTGCCTGAGGAGAGGGTATGAGGAACATTGATTTGGGGACATATGCTTCCATAGCTGCTGGCTGTGCTGTCAACCACTGGAATAAAAATGCATAGTATCTAAAGTCAGAGAAAGCTGTGGTCTGCTGGGGTGAACCAAGAACTGAAGGGAGTCTGTCAGTGCAGGAAAAAAAGTGTTATCTGCAGGAGTGTAGTGTGCAGATTTCTCTGAAGCCTGTAGGAGGGCCAAACCTGCCACCCCAAAATGTCTCTTTGCCATGTGGATTGATTTGAACTGCAAACAACCCAGGTCCAAAAGACTCAGGAAGAAACTTTGACCTTCCCCCTAATTGCCTAAAGTGTTTGGATAGAATTGCTGTTCCCAGAGTAAAACTATCATTAGATATATCTCCAAAGAATAGGGGCTAGGTGTGTTGGGGGAAACAGGGCCTAGATCTTGGAGCCCACTCTGTATCCCATTGTCTCTGCCTGGCCCAGCAAACATTTGTTTATCAAACACATGCTTTTCCATCTCCATGTGAACTGTCTTCTCCCCTTTTGATGTCCCAAACCACTACCTTAACATTCTTTTTTGTCTTTAGCTGAAGATGGTATTTAAGGTAAGGGATTTAACCGTTTTGGTGAGTCACTCAGTTTTCCTGGATCTCTCCAATGTAGATATGCTATTAAACTTTTGTTTGATTTTCTCTCTTTTTAAAAAAAATATTTATATTTTGGCTGCACTGGACCTTAGTTGCGGCACATGGGATCTTCATTGCGGCACGCGAACTCTTAGTTGTGGCATGCATGTGGGATCTAGTTCCCCGACCAGGGATTGAACCTGTGCCCCCTGCATTGGGAACACGGAGTCTTACCCACTGGACCACCAGGGAAGTCCCTGATTTTCTCATGTTAATCTGTCTCATGTCAATTTAATTCTCAGACCATCCAGAGGAATCTAGAAGGGTAGAGGAAAATTTCTTCCTCCCTGAAAAACCATGATAAGAAAACCCTTCCGTCTTCTAGTATTCCCCCTGTGCTTTCTGTTACAAGGCTTGGCATTATACTAATGGCAAGGAGAAATATTTGCAGGACTCAGCTCTATTATGTAAAAGCAGGCAAAGATATGAATTTATAGATGAGAGGCAATAAGTTGATCACTGCCAGAACTGCATCACCTCTGTCCAGTTAACACTTGTGAAAACTAGTCACATGGTAACATTCAGTTAGGAAAGGGCCTGGAAAACGTGGTTCCTGGTTAGGGAGCCATTTGTCAGTAAATGCTATGCCATGGGACTGAGAAATGGAATTTTGGTGTAAGCCATCATTTCTGCTACAATTCAAGTTATCCATATATTCATCAGCTTGTTTGAGAATCAAGAAGGATTGGTGTGAGCCATTCATGTCATTGAGAAGTTGAGTAGGGAAAAATAAATCAGAATCTCTGGCCCTTCTGAATGAGACTAGCATATATTATCTGGCATGTAGTGATCTTTGCTGCTTATAGTCTGCAGTTGTGACAATAGTTCCCACTAAATTATTTTCTGAATCTGTAAGATTCCTCCACTGACACTGGATTTACCCACGTACCATCTTTAACTCCAATTCTGGGGATATTAGACATCTTTCTTAAATCCCTATGCTTATTTCCTGCATCATATACTCCCTTTTAAGAAGAGGAATTGTATTCCTAATAAAATTTTAGTCCTATTTTTCCTTATGTTTGAGTGTGCATCCAGATTCTTGGGGGTGTGCTGTTTTTAAAGTCAGTTTTATCATTGTTGTAACTACTAGGAATTATTCACTTATTTTCAATTAAGTTAATTCAATGAAATGCTGATTATGGAAGAGATACATATTAATTCATGTTAAATTTGTGTAAAGGAGTAAAGTAATCCTCAATGATCTTATAATTCAGAAAGATCTATCATTAATGGGGGGGTGTTTTTATAGTTCCTTTTTCTGTGCAAGTTTAATATGTTTTTTGTTTGTTTGTTTGTTTGCGGTACGTGGGCCTCTCACCGTTGTGGCCTCTCCCGCCGTGGAGCACAGGCTCCGGACGCGCAGGCCCAGCGGCCATGGCTCACGGGCCCAGCCGCTCCACTGCACGTGGGATCCTGCCGGACCGGGGCACGAACCCGCGCCCCCTGCATCGGCAGGCGGACTCCCAACCACTGTGCCACCAGGGAAGCCCTAATATGTTTTAATTGATGCTAAAAGTAAAGTTTATCCTTTTAAAAGTAGGGTATAATATTAAATCCTTGTCAACATAGTTTGTAATGTTTGCACAGCATTTACTAATAATGGTAGTGTTCAAACTAAATAATGTTTGAAGTAGTCATTCTAATACTTTTGGCATATCTTATTTTCCCCTGTTATGCTTAACATTGTGATAGACACTTTTACAAATAAAGCAAAAAACGCCCCCAAAAACTGGTCTCCCCAAATTTAACTATCTAAAAAAAAGATTTATGAAAGTTGAATTTCAATATTAAAATCGTGGAACTTTTAGGTCCAGATACATGTGGACAGTCGTTTTGTAAAATAATTTTTCATCTTAACAAGAATTATGATGGTATCCTTTTAATGAAACCATCACTAGCACCGAAGCATGTTTTTAATGTCTACCTGCTTAAACTGATATTGTCAACTTTGTGATGTGCTGGGTGCTCAATATCATTGTAAACACCTGGTGTTAAAACTTTCTATCATGTGACGTTGCAATCGTCTGCCACTGAAAGTCCCCACACCCCCCCATTTGAGGGATTGTCTCATGTTTGCTCTTTAAAATTTTCACTGATATTTTGATTTCCTTCTTGAGAAGTAAGCAAGAAAATAAAACTAGTACTTCTGACATTAGGCATTACTTGTTTTGTTTCCTCATGTGTAAGCAATTTTCTGACATTTCTGATATTTATAGATGCCAAAACTTCTTCTATGAAATCCTATATGAGAATAAAAGAATTAGCTGTGTCCTAAAAAAAATGCACGGTAATAACATTAACTTTGGTGAGTACCCATTTGCCAAGCACTCGGCAGAAATGATCTCATTTAAGTTTTAAATAACTTTGAAATAGTATTAATTCAGGTACTTTATATGCTGCTTTTTCACAGACACCAACATTAAGTGGCACAGTACAGTGTAGTAGTCGTCAACTTTTTTTTTTTTTTTTTTTTGCAGTACGCAGGCCTCTCACTGTTGTGGCCTCTCCCGTTGCAGAGCACAGGCTCCGGACGCGCAGGCCCAGTGACCATGGCTCACAGGCCCAGCCGCTCCGCGGCATGTGGGATCTTCCCGGACCAGGGCATGAACCTGTGTCCCCTGCATCGGCAGGCAGACTCTCAACCACTGTGCCACCAGGGAAGCCCAGTCGTCAACATTTTCTCAACCTCCAGTGTTGGCTCACATGCCTGTCATTCTCTTACTTGTAACATCTCTTGTAACCTTCAGTGATTTTCAGCTAGGAAATGATGCCACCTTTTTCAGGTTGTAGTATCTACTGCATAGTATTCCCTCCACCCAATTTAGAAAACAAAAACCAAACTCATAATCCTGTGAATTGGCTTGATGGATCCTCTAGGTTTCTCCTGGCAACTCATGCAGCTACTGAAGGGTAAATCTGGAAAGATGACCTTACTTCCATGTCCAAAAGTTGGTGCTGGCTGTTGGCCAGGAAGTCTTGGTTTCTCTTGCATGTGGCCTCTCATACTCAGTTGGCTAGATTGCCTTCTGTTCAGGGAGGTCTTAGGACAGCATTCCAAGACATTGAGAACAGTAGATGCAAGGTCACTTAGGGTCTAGTCTCAGAAATTATGTAATATAACTTTTACTATATCATTCTGGTCAGTCAAAGTAAGTCATACAAGCCAGCACATATCCAAGGAATGGGGAAAAACACTTCACCTCTGGATTAAAGTAATGGCAAAGTCACATTGACATGGTCATGAATACCGAGTTGGAAAGAATTTGTGGCCATATATTGCAGTCTAACTTAGACTCTCTCTGACCACAATTATTTAGATCCCTTCTTCATTAAAAATTCACTCACCCACTCACAGGACCCCAAAAGTTTCATCTAATTATGGCATCAGACTCAAAACCTAGTATCTTTTTGTGTGTGTGTGTGGTACGTGGGCCTCTCACTGTTATGGCCTCTCCCGTTGTGGAGCACAGGCTCCAGACACAGAGGCTCAGAGGCCATGGCTCACGGGCCCAGCCGCTCTGCGGCATGTGCGATCTTCCTGGACCGGGGCACGAACCTGTGTCCCCTGCATTGGCAGGCGGACTCTGAACCACTACGCCACCAGGGAAGCCCGTAAACCTAGTATCTTATTATCTGACTTCTACCCAGATACAGATGAGTCTTCTTGGGTGCGGCTTCTCCTGATCCAATACCTATAAATTAGGAAAGCAAGTTATCTACACCACTCCATTTCCCAATACACAGTGATGGACCAGGGACAGGATAATCATCAGACACTCATATTCAGAAAGGGGAAGAGTTGGAGAACATAGCAGTCAGTGATTTGTAGCAATTCAGAAATTCAGCCAGCCACATATACCCAGTTCCCCTACTCTGGGAGCAGAGTATCATCCTTGATAAAGAACTGTTTTTTAGTTCTTTGTGAATGTTTTTCTGGTGCATTTTTCCAAGTATCTCTTGGCTCTGCCCTGTTGAATCTTGGCTTTACCTTCTAAGACAGTTTTGTTTTTAATCATGAGAAATAGCTTAAGCTTATTGCTGCATTGTGCTCTCAGCCTGCTCTCTGACCATATAAATTTGGTGAAAAGAGACCTTTTTTCATTTTGAACTATCTCAGTTTCTTTTAATCGAAGTGGACACTGTTTTCGCTAACACCACCTTATTTTGAATATGTGAGTTTCCTAGGTATCTGATTATAGTTTCCTCGTGCCTCAGTAAACCCATCCACAATTGTTTTGGAAACAGTAATTTCTGCACTTTGGGTCATGTGATACTTCGGAGTGACACAATAAGTTTCTATTCTTATAAACCTTTTTTTTTTTTTTTTTTTTTTTTTTAGCTGTAATGCTTTACTTGACACTTCTTAAATCTCTCAGGGGTCCTAACAAAGAGTTTTCTGCATTTTTTTTCCCTCACAGCTAATTCTTTCTTACTTTGGGAATCTCTTCAGAGCTGATGGAAATGCTGGTAATCAGAAACAGCTTTATTTCCAGTTCAAACAGATATTGAGTCCTCTTGATTTCTTTCTGTATTGTGCTTGAATACTAAACATTTCCTTCCTAAGTTCATTTCCACTATACTGGCTTTATAACAGGCATCCAAAACAAAGTCAGCTGCCACTTTCAGAAGTCTGCCTGGAAATCTCTTCCGTCGGTTTCCCACATGCATTAAACACGTGTTCAATCTTCCAAGCTACGGCAGAAGGCAATTTGCCAATTGTTCTGCCACCATTTTAACCCCAGAGGTCCCTTTTTCAGCCTCAGATAACAGCCTTCTCACCACTCTTGCAGCCTTTACCCACTTCCTGGTCCCAAAGCCAAAACCACATTCTAAGATTTTTGTCAAGGCAGTCCCCTATCTCCTGATACCAACTACTATAATGGTATGTAAAAAACATCTCAATACTCAGTGGCTTAAAATCATAACAACCATTTATATTTTCATAATTTTTCATTCAGTCTTAGGCTTGGCTGGGTGTCTTTCCTCTGTTGCATTTGGCTCACTTAAGCCTTTCTAGTGATTGTCTGAAGTATCCAAGATGGTATCACTGACATATGTACTATGTCATGTGGGATGACTGGCGATTCCTGTCTCTATTCCTGTGTACTTTTACTCTCCAGCACTTCTCTCTCCATGTGGTGTCTCATCTTCTAGGAGCTGCAATCTCCAAGCAACAAGAGAGCAAAAGCGGTAGCTTCAACTACTCTTAAGGCCTAAGCTTCAAATTTTCACAATGGTATTGTTATTATACATTCTGCTATCCAAGTAAGTCAAGGGTCACCCCTACCACAGTGTGGAAGGGGACCATACAAAGAGGTGAATTCAGCAAGATTCAATGACTTGATGACAGTTTTATAACAATCCATCATATCACCTTAGAACAAAGGAATTTTATAGCTAAGAGATATACATAGTTTTAAATATCTTCCTAGCAATTACAGAAATAGGAAACTTTTATTATAAGCAGTTCCCACATACGCTGATTAATAATATCAATCAGGTAATAAACTATCTGTGGAGAAGCACAGTGTTTAAAGTCACAGGCTTTAGAGACAGAACACTCGGATTCACATCCTGGGTTGTCTGCTTGTTTGCTGCATGATTATATATATATTGTTCTTTGCCTATTTTTTTATCTGCACATTAGGGTGGGGAAGTTAATAATAGTAACCTCTCTCATAGATTAAATTTAAAAGTGTAGAATAGTTTCTGGCATATGGTAACCTTCCTTAGCTGCACACATATAACTAGGAATAAAATTTAGGAGTAGATGAGGAAGAGTAGAAACAAAATTAAAGCTGAATGTTTGTTTTGACAAATGTATTTTTGAGATCCTAGGAAAGTTCAGAAGTGACTTGATTGAGATTGAAAAGATGATTCTAGGGACTTCCCTGGTGGTGCAGTGGTTAAGAACCCACCTGCCAGTGCAGGGGACATGGGTTCGAGCCCTGCTCTGGGAAGATCCCACATGCTGCAGAGCAACTAGGCCCATGCACCACAACTTCTAAGCCTGCGCTCCAGAGCCTGCGAGCCACAATTACTAAGCCTGCGTGCCACAACTGCTGAAGCCCACATGTTCTAGGGCCCGTGCTCTGCAACAAGAGAAGCCACCACAATGAGAATCCCGTGCACCGCAACGAAGAGTAGCCCCCCTCTCGCCGGAACTAGAGAAAGCCCGCATGCAGCAACGAAGACCCAACACAGCCAAAAATAATTAATTAATTAATTTAAAAAAATGATTCTAAAAATATGAGTAGGAGTGGATGAAAGGAGAAGTGGTACCATAAAATCTAGGCAGAAGGCTGAGCTTGTGGAAAGGCATGATGGGGAAACTGACAGGGGAGGGTTGTGGTCCAGCAGCAGGGGAGGATCAGAAACAAAGTCAAGGGCTAAAAGAGGCTTGTGTTCTAGGTGAGGTGTTTTGTCTCCCTACTGGAATTTATGGGGAGCTATGGAGATATATATATATATATATATATATATATTTGTGTGTGTGTGTGTGTGTGGTACGCGGGCCTCTCACTGTTGTGGCCTCTCCCGTTGCGGAGCACAGGCTCCGGACATGCAGGCTCAGCAGCCATGGCTCACGGGCCCAGCCGCTCCGCGGCATGTGGGATCCTCCCGGACCGGGGCACGAACCCATGTCCCCTGCATCAGCAGGCGGACTCTCAATCACTGCGCCACCAGGGAAGCCCTATGGACATATTTTAAGCAGAGTAATTCCATGCATAAATTTGTATTGTAGAGGAACACTCTACAAACAAAGTGATAAAAGTTTTAAAAGACCCTTTGAGAGAGAATCTCTATAACTTGGTACCTGGTTCGATGGTGCTGGCTGCAAGTGAGAAAAAAAAGTTGATGTTTTTAGTGTATTAAAAAAAAAAAAGATAGTGACACAGATGCTGCATAAAATGAAGAGTATGTGTACACTCATGTATATGAAGGAGTTTCCCAATAGGTAATACAGGCCTACAACAATTTATACAAAATTCTGAAATCCATAAAGCTCAGAAAACAAAAATGATTCTTTTTTTTTTTTTGGAAACAGGAGAAGCTCACCATATTTGGACACATTTGAGGCAAAGTTGTCTGGAATGGATATGAAATATTATTTTAAGTTTTTCACTTAGGTAATCTTTATATTTTTTGTGATTCCCTTTTTAATATAGGGTGGGTATACTACAAAATATTTCATATATATAGTGTATTACCATTCTAAAATACTTCTCATCCCTGGAGATACAGATAAAAGATTATGGCTCTGTGCTATATAATTATAAGAAATTAATAGCATTATTATTCAAATCATAGCAAGAAAAGTAGTCAAAATATCTAATTAAATGCATTTCAAATGGAGAAAATGAATTATTGCTATACACCTTATGTCACCTGGAGCCAGATATTGTTAATTTCCAATCTAGATGGCAACACCAAGTTCTGCCTAACCTTGTTACACTCAATCATGACTCCAATGAAACAGTTTGAATAAACAAGTCTGTTGTGACTGTCATATCTTGTTAAACAAGATAAAAACAGAGAGCTGGAGGAGATCACTGCATATGGTCAGGAGATTGTAAAAGAAAGTGCTAAGTAGAAACGAGAACAGCTCACATCTTTGTGCACAAATCATCTGTTTACAAACCAACACTCCACTGCTGGTAAAGTTATTATTTTATCAATTTATAAAGATCCCTATGTATTTTCATATCATTTAAAAGAGTTAAGCACTTCCCTGGTGTCGCAGTGGTTAAGAATCTGCCTGCCAATGCAGGGGACACAGGTTCGATCCCTGGTCTGGGAAGATCCCATATGCCATGGAGCAACAAAGCCCATATGCCACAACTACTGAGCCTGCATTCTAGAGCCCACAAGCTACAACTACTGAGCCCACGTGCCACAACTATTGAAACCCGCATGCTCTAGGGCCCATGAGCCACGACTACTGAGCCTGCATGCTGCAGCTACTGAAGCCTGCATGCCTAGAGCTCGTGCTCCACTACAAGAGAAGCCACTGCAATGAGAAGCCCATGCACTGCAACAAAGAGTAGCCCTCACTCACCACAACTAGAGAAAGCCTGCACACGGCAATGAAGACCCAACGCAGCCAAAAAAAAAAAAAAGAGTTAAAATGTAATTAATATGGGAAGCATTTACAATGATTGTAGGTAGCCTCTGACTCCTCCAAAATTTAAAATGTTTCAGGAGAATGACCCTAAAATGCCTTCAACCTATTTTGTGTTTTCCATAGAACCAGCATAGTATTACTTGCAAGTTTGACATCAGCAAACCTATATGGGGTGCATTAATCTTCAGGCCCTCTTAGAGGCCTTCAAGGGGTTATTAAAATCACACACAGGCTGTTAACTATTAAAATATATGATGTTCACTGTATTCATCTCTTAGCCATGACCGTGTGAGTTGTCCAGTTTTTCAAAGTCCATGTGAAGCACAGGGTGCTCACGGATGCCCTTTTTGATGTACTCAACAGTTCCCAATTTCCCCGTCACTGTAGCATATACTGAGTCCTATAACTTACTGTGATTTTATTCAGTCACATGAAGTCATTCTTTATCTAGAATGAGTTATGCATATCTTTCATAGCTAGGAAAAAACATGGGATGATGGTTGGGTGTTGTATTATCAGGAACCATTCAAACCTGAGAATCTCCTTATGTAACTTTCTCATTTGAGTGACACCTTGGCTAGGTAAAGCATTTTTGAGATGTATCATTTTCCTCTCAAAATTTATAAATCGATTCATTGCTTTCCTGGAAATGATACTGTAGAGAAGTCTAATGTTGCTGTGATTTTTCCCCTCTGAGCCTTTTTTGGGGGGGGGGGTTGATGCTTAAAGAACTCATTACTTAATCTTTTTTTTTTCATTACTTAATCTTGATGCTCTTAGTTTTCACCAAGATATACAGTGAATACAGTGTATGCAGTGAAATGTATACAGTGAAACAATATACCCAGGTGATATATTTGAAAAAAAACTTTTTAGGGTCCAATAATTTGGTAAGTGGAATATACTGCACCATCCTCCCTGAAGAACCATTGTGCACACTTGCATGCCAAGGCTCTGAGAAACCCAGCAGTCAAGGAACCTGGTGGATTCTGCTCCATCCAATGCTCTCCAGCCTCATTTAAATATATTTGAACACTTGCTTCCTGTCACTTCAAGCCACAAGCATGGACAAACCATTCTTTTACGAAATATTTTATAAATATTGATACCTTCTAAATAATTTTTCTGATACCTTTTGAGTTTTCCCAATATATAAATTTTCATATTATGTTTCAACAGAAAAGTTTTGTTATACTGCATTATTGATTATTGCTTCTATTTTGGTTCTTAGCTCTTCAGAAACATTTGTTATCCATTTCCTTTCCTTCATTCCCAACATCATTTCCTCTCTGTACATTTCTATAATTTTCTGAAGTTTTTTCACCAAATCACATGAATCAATATTCTTGGTTTTAGAAGACAGAAATGAACTTCCACAGTATTCAGTAGAAAAAGGCATTTCTAGAAAGCATTTCCAGATACTTAAATCACTCCTGGAAGCTGTAAGTGGGCTGCAGAGATAGACTCAAAAAGATGGCATGGATAGATGGTGGCTAGATACAGAGGGGAGCATCACCAGGAACACTTTATCTCAGACACCACTGCCTCTGGACACTCACCTGTGTCACTGTTGCCACTGCTCCTAGACACTAGGCAGTGTCCACTGAGCCTTTGCTCTCTAGCACCCTTGCTGCCACACTGCTGAATGCTGGATCTTCTAGAAATCTCTTCCAAATTCCCTGACTTTTCTGTGGAACAGTGTCTCACTTAAGTTCCTGAGCTGTGCTATCTGCTTGGCCACACTTGGGCCACATGCTCACACTATGTGCTAGAGAGACAAAGAGGAAAATATGGACCCTTCTTTAAGGGAAGCACGGTTTTGTCTCCTTCTCATTCTGATATATCCCCAAATTTAAAGGATGCTTTTGCCCAGGCAACCAAATACACACACACACACACACACACACACACACACACACACACACATCCATTATATCACTAATTTACTTTTTGAATTATCTTTTTCCTTATGTTTAATGTGTACTATTTATAATTATGCTGATGCATATTTGATTTTATAGCATTCTTCATATTATCTAGCTCCTTTGTTGGAAATTTCTGCTTGCTTTTCAATTAACTTTTTACCTAACACTGTTATCCTATCTTATCTCTCATTTTATAGAATCCATGCTCCATAAATTGGACTAAGATAACAGCAGATGCTATTTAAAGTTTACTCCTCTTGCCTACAGTGAATCTGTTGAAAGAATACATTCCTGCCTTTTATTGTTATGTTTTGTTTCTGACATAACAGAAGGTTTTCTTGGGTTTGATATTATTTTTTTATCCATCTTTATCATCCTTTTAAAAGGGGATAACTAAGATTTAGTGCCTATTCCTAAAACAAATTGTCTTTGATATGTTGTATTTACATTTAGGTATCTCTCCTCTGGAATCTGCTACTGGAGAGCTGATTCAGCAACCCAGGATATATGCAAAGGGCCAGGAACACAGGAAATTGAGCAGGGGGCAATTAATGCCCCCTGCTGGGCACCAAGTCTCATGTGACTTACATGCTTTCTCACTACTTCAATCTTCCATGTCAGTAAATAGCACGTATTCTTTATAAAGAAACTTGTCATTTCTCCACTCCTTCCACTCCACTCCAAACAAACAAAATCAAGTTTGATTGCTGGCTTCCGCCCTGTGCTAACACCTGTCTCAACAGGAAAGGACACTGTCATACTTCTAAAGGTGCTACAGGGAGCCACTCCATGGTATGACTTACTGCGTTCTGGGTCTACTGGATTTTGCACATATTTTTTAGCCCAATTCCTGATACTTCCCCTTGACATGTAAAGGACAAGAACATCTCACTTTTTCCCCATGAAGAGCTACAGCTGATACCTTGCTTTTAATTGTAGCCCCCCATTCCTTGGACCACCAAGGTACTATGCTCCTCAAATCTGACAGGTATTGGTCCAAGTGCTGCTGCCTGCTCACCAGGGCATCACATTTCTACTGTGGGGAAAAATCTCCCTCCCCCAGACTCCATAGCTCACCACTGTTATGGCTCTTTCCTTCACTAAAACCAAGTGGCACATTGTCCAAACATCCCAGCCTCCTCTCTACCCATTCCAAACTCTTGAGATCTCATGGAACCCATGATGTCTTTTAGTTACTGCCCACACAACTAAGCTGGCTTCATAGGAAGGAAGTTTCAGCCGTCCTTCCTTAAAGATAGTGGCATCTGAATATCACCCTTCCCTAGTTTTTAATAGTAATCTATTTTCACTGTTTTGTTGTTGCCGTTGCTGCAGAGATGGAAGGAAGGAGAGTCATCTACTTCCACCCAAGCTTTACCCAAGTATGGATCTGTATGGACTTTTCAGCATTCTCATTGGCTATCATATCAATCTATTTCCTTACTTGCAAATAAATTACAATTTTCAGGACTTTAAAACTGACTTTACCAGTTTTATATATCTTTAAAAATTTTCTATTTGTTTATTTTTACTCCAATTTGTATACCAAGGCAGAGAATTACTTTGTTACTGTTGGATTTGATTGTAATTCAAAATAATTCATTGGGTTGACTTAGCTCAGTCTTACAGCCCATTGTGATATATTTTTACTCTTTATTTTGATTGCCCTGATAATTTTTAAAACAACGTTTACTGCTGTCTTTTGCTCTTCAGGCTTTCTGTATATTCTTCCAGCTTCTTGGTGAAAGTGCAAAAAGACAAAGACAAAGTACAGGCCATGTCATAAGAGCCCTTCTTTCATACATTACATATTCACTCATCACTATTACCATATTTCTTCATATTTCTAAGCAATTCGTGAAGATTTTGGCTATTAACAACTTTGGTTAAAATTTGATAAAATTTCCCAAAGTTTCCCTAATTTAATGTATCTCATCATAAAGGAAAATTTTTAAAAGATCAAGCCTACAGTACATCAGTGCTTTGTGCTGTAACCTTATTTAAGGTAACTTCGTGCAAATTAAAAAAAAAGTTCATATATAGAAACAGTTGCAGTACAGTGTCTGTATTATCTAATGCTAGGGTTTGGTTGATTTTTGATTGAACAAAATCTTGTCTGAACAAAACTTACTTTACCTATAAATAGTTTTTCCTGATAGAACACAATAATGATGATGGAGAAGCAAATTCAGTGGTTGCTTTTCATGGCAGAATGGGGTTAAATTCCAGTGATTCCACATTTTCTCCTGATCACTCTGAACATAATTGTTCAATGAGAGGTTAGTTCAGTATCTTCTGACATTTTGGAAAGTGTACAAGATGTTCTGAGATCCCTGAGATCCAAACCACCATTTCTACTTTGGCAGAAGGATTTCCCATGAATAGAGGCATACTGAAGAATTAATCCTTTGAAAAAATATATTTTTAATTTTAGGTCACATTGAGAAGAAGGTAAAGCCATACAATGACTGGAGAAGATGGTTTAAGAAAGGTGCTTTTAGGACTTTAAGGAAAAATGAATTTATATATTACTCATGTGGTTATTATAACTGTTAGTCTTAATAAGGTTTATCATAAACTACAGATAGATTTCACCAAATTCTGTGGAGTGTGCTTTTTGGAAAATTATATTTTATTGTATTATCAGTAAAAGAAATCCTGGATATTGAGCATCTTTTCATGTGCCTCTTGGCCATCTGTATGTCTTCTTTGGAGAAATGTCTATTTAGGTGTTCCACCCATTTTTTAATTGGGTTGTTTGCTTTTTTGATATTGAGCTCTATGAGCTGTTTGTATATTGGAGATTAATCCCTTGTCAGTTGCTTCATTTGCAAATATTTTTGTGGAATCTAGAAAAATGGTACAGATTAACCTATTTGCAAAGCAGAAATAAAGACATAGAGGTAGAAAGCAAACATATGGACACCAAGGTGGGAAAGAGGGGGGTGTGATGAATTGGGAGATTGGGATTGACATATATGCACTACTATGTATAAAATAGATAACTAATGAGAACCTACTGTATAGCACAGGGAACTCTACTCAATACACTGTGGTGACCTAAATGGGAAGGAAATCCAAAAAGGAGGGGATATATGTATACGTATAGCTCATTCACTTCACTGCACAGCAGAAACTAACACAATATTGTAAAGCAACTATACTCCAATAAATTTTTTTTTTAAATTAGAGAAAAAAAAAAAGAAAGCCTGGAAATAGGCATAACCACAAGCAGCCACAGCAAGCAGGCTGCCCAGCATTACACATCTCCCGTGCAATCTAAAGGCAGTCCATTCCTGTTCTGCTTTCCTCAATGTTCCCAAGCTAAGATTGCAGTGTCCTTCAGTTCACAAAGGAGTGAGATCTGTCTCACTTTCCAATGCTTGTAGAAAATTGAATATTTTAACATATTTGGGGAAAACGTATCTGCTCTCCTAGGTTACTAGAGTCTTCTTACAGACAGAGGATAAATAGGACTGTATGTTCTTGACCTGACAAACTAAAGATATTTAGCATATAAGTAATAAAAAATTAAGGGCTTAGATAAAATACTTAAACTGTCCAGTATTGAAAATAATTAATTTTTATGCTTATAGTATAGTTTTAATAGCATGCATTATGGAGGGAGTCATCTTTTTAATTTTTTTTTACATATTAATTGGAGTATAATTGCCTTACACTGGTGTGTTAGTTTCTGCTTTATAACAAAGTGAATCAGTTATACATATACATATGTTCCCATATCTCCTTCCTCTTGCATCTCCCTCCCTCCCGCCCTACCTATCCGACCCATCCAGGTGGTCACAAAGCACCGAGCTGATCTCCCTGTGCTATGAGGCTGCTTCCCACTAGCTATCTATTTTACGTTTGGTAGTGTATATATGTCCATGCCATTCCCTCAGTTTGTCACAGCTTACCTTTCCCCCTCCCTATATCGTTAAGTCCATTCTCTAGTAAGTCTGACTCTTTATTCCCATCTTAGCCCTAGGTTCTTCATGACATTTTTTTTTCTTAGATTCCATATATATGTGTTAGCATATGGTACTTGTCTTTCTCTTTCGGACTTATTTCACTCTATATGACAAACTCTAGGTCCATCCACCTCACTACAAATAACTCAATTTCGCTTCTTTTTATGGCTGAGTAATATTCCATTGTATATATGTGCCACATCTTCTTTATCCATTCATCCAATGATGGACACTTAGGTTGTTTCCATCTCCGGGCTACTGTAAATAGAGCTGAAATGAACATTTTGGTACCTGACTCTTTTTGAATTATGGTTTTCTCAGGGTATATGCCCAGTAGTGGGATTGCTGGGTCATATGGTAGTTTTATTTGTAGTTTTTTAAGGAACCTCCATACTGTTCTCCATAGTGGCTGTACCAGTTCACATTCCCACCAGCAGTGCAAGAGTGTTCCCTTTTCTCCACACCGTCTCCAGCATTTATTGTTTCTAGATTTTTTGATGATGGCCATTCTGACTGGTGTGAGATGATATGTCATTGTAGTTTTGATTTGCATTTCTCTAATGATTAATGATGTTGAGCATTCTTTCATGTGTTTGTTGACAATCTGTATATCTTCTTTGGAGAAATGTCTATTTAGGTGTTCTGCCCATTTTTGGATTGGGTTGTTTGGTTTTTTTGTTATTGAGCTGCATGAGCTGCTTATAAATTATGGAGATTAATCCTTTGTCACTTGCTTCATTTGCAAATATTTGATCCCATTCTGAGGGTTGTCTTTTGGTCTTGTTTATGGATCCATTGCTGTGCAAAAGCTTTGAGGTTTCATTAGGTCCCATTTGTTTATTTTTGTTTTTATTTCCATTTCTCTAGGAGGTGGGTCAAAAAGGATCTTGCTGTGATTTATGTCATAGAGTGTTCTGCCTATGTTTTCCTCTAAGAGTTTGATAGTTTCTGGCCTTACATTTAGGTCTTTAATCCATTTTGAGCTTATTTTTGTGAATACTGTTAGGGAGTGTTCTAATCTCATACTTTTACATGTACCTGTCCAGTTTTCCCAGCACCACTTACAGAAGAGGCTGTCCTTTCTCCACTGTACATTCCTGCCTCCTTTATCAAAGATAAAGTGACCATATGTGCATGGGTTTATCTCTGGGCTTTCTATCCTGTTCCATTGATCTATCTTTCTGTTTTTGTGCCAGAATCATACTGTCTTGATTACTGTAGTTTTGTAGTATAGTCTGAAGTCAAGGAGCCTGATTCCTCCAGCTCCATTTTTCATTCTCAAGATTGCTTTGGCTATTCAGGGTCTTTTGTGTTTCCATACAAATTGTGAAACTTTTATTCTAGTTCTGTGAAAAATGCCAGTGGTAGTTTGATAGGGATTGCATTGAATCTGTACATTGCTTTGAGTAGTAGAGTCATTTTCACAATGTTAATTCTTCCAATCCAAGAACATGGGATATCTCTCCATCTATTTGTATCATCTTTAATTTCTTTCATCAGTGTCTTATAATTTTCTGCATACAGGTCTTTTGTCTCCTTAGGTAGGTTTATTCCTAGATAATTTATTCTTTTTGTTGCAATAGTAAATGGGAGTGTTTTCTTGATTTCATTTTCAGATTTTTCATCATTAGCGTATAGGAATGCCAGAGATTTCTGTGCATTAATTTTGTATCCTGCTACATTACCAAGTTCATTGATTATTTCTAGTAGTTTTCTGGTAGCATCTTTAGGATTCTCTATGTAGAGTATCATGTCATCTGCAAACAGTGACAGCTTTACTTCCTCTTTTCCGATTTGGATTCCTTTTGTTTCATTTTCTTCTCTGATTGTTGTGGCTAAAACTTCCAAAACTAGGTTGAATAAGAATGGTCAGAGTGGGCAACCTTGTCTTGTTCCTGATCTTAGTGGAAATGCTTTCAGTTTTTCACCATTGAGGACGATGTTGGCTGTGGGTTTGTCATATATGGCCTTTATTATGTTGAGGAAAGTTCCCTCTATGCCTACTTTCTGCAGGGTTTTTATCATAAATGGGTGTTGAATTTTGTCAAAAGCTTTCTCTGCATCTATTGAGATGATCATATGGTTTGTCTCCTTCAATTTGTTAATATGATATATCACGCTGATTGATTTGCATATATTGAAGAATCCTTGCATTCCTGGAATGAAGCCCACTTGATCATGGTGTATGATCCTTTTAATGTGCTGTTGGATTCTGTTTGCTAGTATTTTGTTGAGGATTTTTGCATCTATCTTCATCAGTGATATTGGCCTGTAGTTTTCTTTCTTTGTGACATCCTTGTCTGGTTTTGGTAGCAGGGTGACGGTGGCCTCGTAGAATGAGTTTGGGAGTGTTCCTCCCTCTGCTATATTTTGGAAGTGTTTGAGAAGGATAGGTGTTAGCTCTTCCCTAAATGTTTGATACAATTCTCCTGTGAAGCCATATGGTCCTGGGCTTTTGTTTGTTGGAAGATTTTTAATCACAGTTTCAATTTCAGTGCTTGTGATTGGTCTGTTCGTATTTTCTATTTCTTCCTGATTCAGTCTTGGCAGCTTGTGCACTTCTAAGAATTTGTCCATTTCTTCCAGGTTGTCAATTTTATTGGCGTAGAGTTGCTTGTAGTAATCTCTCATGATCTTTTGTATTTCTGCAGTGTCAGTTGTTACTTCTCCTTTTTCATTTCAAATTCTATTGCTTTCAGTCTTCTCCCTTTTTGTCTGGATGAGTCTGGCTAATGGTTTATCAATTTTGTCTATCTGCTCAAAGAACCAGCTTTTACATTTATTGATCTTTGCTATCATTTCCTTCATTTCTTTTTCATTTATTTCTGATCTGATCTTTATGATTTCTTTCCTTCTGCTAACTTTGGGGTTTTTTTGTTCTTCTTTCTCTAATTGCTTGAGGTGCAAGGTTAGGTTGTTTATTCGAGATGTTTCCTGTTTCTTAAGGTAGGATTGTATTGCTATAAACTTCCCTCTTAGAACTGCGTTTGCTGCATCCCATAGGTTTTGGGTCGTCGTATCTCCATTGTCATTTGTTTCTAGGTATTTTTTTATTTCCTCTTTGATTTCTTCAGTGATCACTTCGTTATTACGTAGTGTATCGTTTAGCCTCCATGTGTTTGTATTTTTTACAGATCTTTTTCTGTAATTGATATCTAGTCTCATAACGTTGTGGTCAGAAAAGGTACTGGATACAATTTCAATTTTCTTAAATTTACCAAGGCTTGAGTTGTGACCCAAGATATGATCAGTCCTGGAGAATTTTGCATGAGCACTTGAGAAAAATGTGTATTCTGTTGTTTTTGGGTGGAATGTCCTATAAATATCAATTAGGTCCATCTTGTTTAATGTATCATTTAAAGCTTGTGTTTCCTTATTTATTTTCATTTTGGATGATCTGTCCATTGGTGAAAGTGGGGTGTTAAATTCCTCTACTATGAATTTGTTACTGTCGATTTCCCCTTTTATGGCTGTTAGTATTTGCCTTATGTATAGAGGTGTTCCTATGTTGGGTACATAAATATTTACAGTTGTTATATCTTCTTCTTTGATCGATCCCTTGATCATTATGTAGTGTCCTTCTTTGTCTCTTCTAATAATCTTTATTTCAAAGTCTATTTTGTCTGATATTAGGATTGTTACTCCAGCTTTCTTTTGGTTTCCATTTTCATGGAATATCTTTTTCCATCCCCTTCTGTTCAGTCTGTATGTGTCTTTAGGTGTGAAGTGGGTCACTTGTAGACAGCATATATATTGGTCTTGTTTTTGTATCCATTCAGCCAGTCTGTGTCTTTGGTGGGAGCATTTAATCCATTTACATTTAAGGTAGTTCTCCATCTGTATGTTCCTATTCCCATTTTCTTAATTGTTTTGGGTTCGTTATTGTAGGTCTTTTCCTTCTCTTGTGTTTCTTGCCTAGAGAAGTTCCTTTAGCATTTGTTGTAAAGCTGGTTTTGTGGTGCTGTACTCTCTCAGCTATTGCTTGTCTGTAAAGGTTTTAATTTCTCCATGAAATCTGAATGAGATCCTTGCTGGGTAGAGTAATTTTGGTTGCAGGTTTTTGTCCTTCATCACTTTAAATATGTCCTGCCAGTCCCTTCTGGCTTTCAGAGTTTCTGCTTAAAGATCAGCTGTTAACCTCATAGGGATTCCCTTGTGTGTTATTTGTTGTTTTTCCCTAGCTGCTTATAATATGTTTTCTTTGTATTTAATTTTTGACAGTTTGATTAATATGTGCCTTGGCATGTTTCTCCTTGGATTTATCCTGTATGGGACTCTCTGTGCTTCCTGGACTTGATCAACTATTTCCTTTCCCATATGAGGGAAGTTTTCAACTATAATCTCTTCAAATATTTTCTCAGTCCCTTTCTTTTTCTCTTCTTCTTCTGAAACCCCTATAATTCGAATGTTGGTGCATTTAATGTTGTCCCAGAGGTCTCTGAGACTGTCCTCAGTTCTTTTCATTCTTTTTTCTTTATTCTGCTCTGCAGTAGTTATTTCCACGATTTTATTTTCCAGGTCACTTATCCGTTCTTCTACCTCAGTTATTCTACTATTGATCCCATCTAGAGTATTTTTAATTTCATTTATTGTGTTGTTCATTGTTGCTTGTTTCATCTTTAGTTCTTCTAGTTCCTTGTTAAATGTTTCTTGCATTTTGTCTATTTTGTTTCCAAGATTTTGGATCATCTTTACTATCATTATTCTGAATTATTTTTCAGGTAGACTGCCTATTTCCTCCTCATTTGTTTGGTCTGGTGGGTTTTTATCTTGCTCGTTCATCTGCTGTGTGTTTTTCTGTCTTCTCATTTTGCTTATCTTACCGTGTTTGGGGTCTCCTTTTTGCAGGCTGCAGGTTCGTAGTTCCCGTTGTTTTTGGTGTCTGTCCCCAGTGGCTAAGGTTGGTTCAGTGGGTTGTGTAGGCTTCCTGGTGGAGGGGAATAGTGCCTGTACTCTGGTGGATGAGGCTGGATCTTGTCTTTCTGGTGGGCAGGTCCACATCTGGTGGTGTGTTGTGGGGTGTCTATGGACTTATTATGATTTTAGGCATCCTCTCTGCTAATGGGTGAGGTTGTGTTCCTCTCTTGCCAGTTGTTTGGCATAGGGTGTCCAGCACTGTAGCTTGCTGGTCGTTGAGTTAAGCTGGGTGCTGGTGTTGAGATGGAGATCTCTGGGAGATTTTCGCCATTTGATATTATGTGGAGCTTGGATGTCTCTTGTGGACCAGTGTCCTGAAGTTGGCTCTCCCACCTCAGAGGCACAGCATTGACTCCTGGCTGCAGCACCAAGAGCCTTTCATCCCCACCGTTCAGGATAAAAGGGTGAAAAAATGTAGAAAGAAATAAAGAAAGGAAGGAAGAAAGGAAGGAAGGAAGGAAGGAGGAAGGAAGGAAGGTAAGAAAGAGAAAGGAAGGAAGGAAAATACAGACAAAATAAAATATAGTTATTAAAATAAAAAATAGTTATTAAGAAAAAAATATTTTTAAAAAAGAAACAAAAAATGGATGTATAGAATCCTAGGACAAATGGTGAAAGCAAAGCTGTACAGATGAAATCTTACACAGAAGCATACACATGCACATTCACAGAAAGAGGAAAAGGGAAAAAAATAATATATCTTGTTCTCAAAGTCCACCTCCTCAATTTGGGATGACTCGTTGTCTATTCAGGTATTCCATAGATGCAGGTACATCAAGTTGATTGTGGAGATTTAATCCGCTGCTTCTGAGGCTGCTAGGAGAGATTTCCCTTTCTCTTCTTTGTTCTCACAGCTCCCATGGGCTCAGTTTTGGATTTGGCCCTGCCTCTGCGTGTAGGTTGCCAGAGGGCGTCTGTTCTTTGCTCAGACAGGACGGGGTTAAAGGAGCCGCTGATTCGGGGGCTCTGGCTCACTCAGGCCGAGGGGGGAGGGAGGGGCACGGAGTGCGGGGCCAGCCTGCAGTGGCAGAGGCTGGCGTGACGCTGCACCAGTCTGAGGCGCGCCATGCGTTCTCCCGGGGAAGTTGTCCCTGGATCGTGGGACCCTGGCAGTGGCAGGCTGCACAGGCTCCCCGGAAGGGTGGTGTGGATAGTGACCTGTGCTCGCACACAGGCTTCTTGGTGGCGGCAGCAGCAGCCTTAGTGTCTCATGCCCGTCTCTGGGGTCCATGCTTTTAGCTGCGACTCGTGCCCATCTCTGGAGCTCCTCTAAGCAGCGCTCTTAATCCCCTGTCCTCACGCACCAGGAAACAAAGAGGGAAGAAAAAGTCTCTTGCCTCTTCAGCAGGTCCAGACTTTTCCCCGGACTCCCTCCCAGCTAGCCATGGTGCACTAACCCCTTCAGGCTGTGTTCACACTGCCAGCCCTCTCCCTGAGTTCTGACCGAAGCCAGAGCCTCAGCTCCTAGCCCCGCCCGCCCCGGCGGGTGAGCAGACAAGCCTCTCGGGCTGTTGAGTTCCGGTGCCCATCGGCACCGATCCTCTGTACAGGAATCTCTCCGCTTTGCCCTCCACACCCCTGTGGCTGTGCTCTCCTCCACGGCTCCGAAGCTTTCCCCCTCCACCAGCCTCCACACTCTCCGCCCGCGAAGGAGCTTCCTAGTGTGTGGAAACCTTTCCTCCTTCACAGCTCCCTCCCACTGGTGCAGGTCCCGTCCCTATTCTTTTGTCTCTGTTTATTCTTTTTTCTTTTGCCCTGCCCAGGTGCGTGGGGAGTTTCTTGGCTTTTGGGAGGTCTGAGGTCTTCTGCCAGCGTTCATGAAGTAGGTGTTCTGTAGGAGTTGTTCCACGTGTGGATGTATTTCTGATGTATCTGTGGGGAGGAAGGTGATCACCTCTTACTCTTCTGCCATCTTCCCCCTAGGCTCTAAAAATTTTTATTGGAGTATAATTGATTTACAATGCTGTGTCAATTTCAGGTGTACAAAAAAGTGAATTATATATATATGTATATATATATACACATATATATACATTATTTTTCATATTTTTTTGCATATGTTATTAAAGAATATTGTGTAGAGTTCCCTGTGCTTTACAGTAGGTGCTTGTAAGCTACCTATTTTATATATAGTAGTGTCTATATATTAATCCCAATCTCCTAATTTATCACTTCCCCCCATGTTTCCCCTTCAGTAACTATAAGTTTGATTTCAAGATCTGTGAGTCTGTCTCCATTTTATAAAAACAGATCATTTGTATCATTTTTATTAGATTCCACATATACATGATATCATATGATATTTGTCTTTGTCTGTCTGACTTAGTTTGATCATTTCTAGGTCCAGAATGTATAAAGAAGATGTGGAACATATTTACAATGGAATATTACTCAGCCATAAAAAAGAATGAAAATAATTATTAAATACTGAAAATCCATGAAAACCATTGCTAAAACATTGGCCATTGAGAAATTAAAGTGAAAAATGTCTTTGAGGTAGACATGTCAATGGAAACATAGCTATGAGCTAAATGTGAAGAAGGAGTAGAAAACCAGGAAATTTGTGAGTGAAATTGCCATGAAGAGATGGAGAAGGTGTGGAGAGAATATCACAAGCAGCAGGGAAGTAGTTCTGAAGGAGAATGGAGCCCTACCTTTAGCATTTTCATTAGTAACAGTTAGTAAGTGTCTGTAACCTAAGCTAACACATCTCCAGAAAACTGTGCTTATTTTCTGTACACATATATATTTATTCGTATCAACAAACATTTAATTAAACTCAGAAGTATTGACAGTATTATTAGTAATAGTACAAAACTAGAAATAAACTGAATGTTTAACAATAAAAATATATAACAGCATGTACACTCAATGAACTATTAGGCTGTTGATTCAAGTGGTCATTCATATCTGATAATTACATGTGAACATAGCTATGATGTATGATTATAAAGTTAATGTGGTTGTATTTGGATATCAAACTATGATCTTTTTAAAAATTTGTTTGAGGGTACTTTTCCAATTATTTTAACAAATTTTGAAAGAAATATATAGTAGCAATAAAAACAACATAACATGTTGAATGTATATTCAAGTGAAAGAAGCTAATTGGAAAAGGTTACATAATGTATGGCTCCAACATATGACATTCTGGAAAACGCAAAACTATGGAAATGGTAAAATAACAAATCAGTGGCTACCAGGGGTTGGAGGAGTGAGAAGTGAAGGATAAATAGGCAAATAGGTGAAACACCAAGAATTTTTTGGGCAGTGAAAATACTCTGTATGATTCCATATGATGAATACATGTTATTATACATTGGTTCAAAATCATAGACTGTACAACACCAAGATAGAACTGTAATGTAAATTATGAACTTTGGGTGATTATGATGTGCCCATGTAGGTTTATCAGTTGTAACCAATATGGGGAATGTTGATAACGGGCGGCCTGTGCATGTGTGGAGGCAGGGGGTATGTGGGAATCTCTATATCTTCCCTTCAACTTTTCTGTGAATCTAAAACTTCCCTGAAAAGTAAAGTATTACTGAAAAACAAAAACAAATGTTAATATGGGTTTCATTAAAACACATTAGTTAAAGTTATAGCTCTAGGTGCTATTCCAAATAAGCCCCCAAACCCTAGGGTTTTAATATAAAACTTTATAGTGATTTTATACTATTTTTCATTTAAAATAATGTAATATTTATTTATTTATTTATTTATGTTTTGGCTGCATTGGGTCTTTGTTGCTGTGTGCAGGCTTTCTCTAGTTGTGGTGAGTGGGGGCTACTCTTGGTTGTAGTACGTGGGCTTCTCATTTTGGTGGCCTCTCTTTGTCACAGAGAATGGACTCTAGGCGCACAGGCTTCAGTAGTTGCGGCACATGGGCTCAGTAGTGGTGACTCGTGGACTCTAGAGTGCAGGCTCAGTAGTTGTGGCACATGGGCTTAGTTGCTCCGCAGCATGTGGGATCTTCCTGAACCAGGGCTCGAACCCATGTCCCCTACATTGGCAGGCGGATTCTTAACCACTGTGCCAGAGAACTCCCCAAAATAATATAATTTTTAAACTTGTAGAAATCAACACCGTCATGCCTCTAGAGCCTAATGTAAGTGCTTTACATATGCTATATACAATTTCAGAAACACATGCCTATACAGGTTATTACATGTTCTTTACAAATTAGGAAACAAAGCCTTGAAAACCTTAAGTAACTTACCCGCGATCACACTGCAATTAACTAGCAAAGCCTGGATTCAAATCTTAATCTGTGTGACTCCAAGTTCACGTCCCTCTTCACCCAGAATCATTGATTCACTGTTCATCCATTCATAAGCCAGTATCTTCACAGTGACAAAAAGGAAACTCAAGAAGACATTGCTCAAGGCTTCATCCATGATGCTTTTAGAAAGAACGCAGTCTATCTTCACTTTAGCCAGGGTTGGGAATTGTTTTCACAAAACTTTAACTCCCCACTGTGGGAAGACCTCCATCCGATTAGCTATCACCATCCCTTGATTTACAATAGCCATTCATTGGGGTTGTTCAGTTTTACAGCCATCCACGTTCCAGTGAAGTGATTTGTCCATGGCCATATATAATTATAGTCCAATTGGTTCAGGCAGGGACCATCCAACTGCCCAGACATTCATTTTATTATCAGCCTTGATTTGAGCTTTAATTAAATAATAATTTATTCAGTCCCTCCTTCAAAGAAGTCTGCTGCAATTAATACCCATATATCTCTCCAAGTGTCTATATATATATACTGTGGAAACTCAATAAATGGTGCTAACTTCAGGCTTGGCAGAAAGAGAAATGCTGTTGAGGCAGATGAGGTGGAAACAAACCCAGCAGTGTGATATGTACAATTGAAGCAGTTGATCTTTCATTGGTTAATGCAGGGACACAGCCAGGCATCAGATGAGAGACAGCAATCCAGAGCCATGTGATATCAGAAACAGCTGCATAACCTTAACTGCTGTGCCCACTGGCTTATTTCCCTTGTCATTGGAAAGATCAGCTATGGCATCTCCACAAGCATACTGACGTTTGACATAGCAAGCTTCCCTGGGGGTTAGTTGTGTGGTGGTCCCGGGCTTAAGCCCTAACAGCCACTGCAAGACAGCACTCCTTTTCCTCAACACTGGCATCCACACAAGAAGCATGGCAAGGGCATTCTGTTGTCGTTAATGACACCACACTGTTTATTTCTAGGAAAAGGAGTTAAAATGCATCTGTAGTGGAGGGGGAACACTAGCCTAGTGCACACCATCTGCATTCTGCAGATAAGAATATAAGCACCCAATTATAAATAAAACAAATGAAGGTAGTCAGATCACATACACATGTATGTATAGTCAGCCATACATAAAGAGGCACAAAGCATTAACCGTTATAATTGAGAAGTCTAAATGGCAATGAATATTTAAGAAAGGACTTACCTATATCAATGGGTCAAATAGATAAAGAGCGTGTGATTTATCACCAGAATTACTCTTAGGTAAATATGCAGCACACGAGAATGGATTAATACACAGGGCCATCTCTTATTTGCACCTTTCAATGCTTTGCTTCTGGGGGATGCAGAGATTATTCTGCTCCCTTATTTACCATTCCCAAGACCTCCCTATACTCTTTCTCACCAAAGAAAACTACGATTCCTCTTGCCACAGACAAACATCTCATGTTTCTTTTTTATCCTCTCAGGTCATCCATAAGCTTTATTTAATCATAGAGTTCCATGAACTCCTGAGAAATGGGGCTAAGGAAAGTGGTAACAGAGAGCAACATTGGATTCTTTTCTTATGTGAGGTTAGAGATCCTTGGAAAGTCAGGGACTCCAAAGCCTTATCTCTGTCCTGGGTTGTCTGTTTTCATACCCTTCTTTGCAATGATGCCTGCCATACTCCATTCAGACCTGCCCCAGTTTTCAGTCCTCACCCTAAATCTCCACTTGGTTGATTGAGCTCTGGCTACCCACAATCAGAATTCACTGGATCCTGACACTGACAGCATGCCTAGGATTTTGTATAATCTGTATATATTAATACAGTAACATTCTTGTGTTTCAGTTGTATACAGAGCATATTCAGCACTTAAACTAACATCCTGGATGCTATAGAAAACTTACCCATCCTACCTGCTGTTAATGGCCAGAACTTCCAAGCAATGTGTTCTGCCTTTTGGATGAGACCTCTCTCTCTCTCTCTCTCTCTCTCTCGCTCGCTCGCTCGCTCTCGCTCTCGCTCTCGCTCTCGCTGTCTCACTCTCCCTCTATCTCTATATCTGTTGTTTTTTGTTTGTTTGTTTGTTTTTTCAGAAAACGAGCCTGGCCTCTGCCTACCTAGATAGTTCTTATAAGCTCCTGAGAAATTTATCCAGAATTACAAAGCTGTGGAGGTCATTGTGAACTCCAGAGAGTCTAACCAGGGAGTATAATAATGACCATCGGGACTTCCCTGGTGGTCCAGTGGTTAAGACTCTGCGCTCCCAATGCAGGGGGCACAGGTTCGATCCCTGATCAGGGAACTAAGATCCCACATGCCACATGGCCAAAAGCAAAGAAACAAAGAAAATATATATGCCATATGAATAAATTTGGAAATTACACTGAGAATTAATGGAACACATTGAAAAACTTAAAATAATAATAATAATGACCATTCCCTGCCTTTTGCTCTAACATTTATTCAAGCTTCATAACAGAAGGACCTATGACTAAGATGATTGTTTGGAATCCGTAAGCATAGCAGTAATAGTTTACAAGTTATGGAATTCTGTAAAAGTTCTCCTTTGCCAGTAGTCCTCATTTTGGTAAAGGGCAATTCTATTTCACCAGCTGTTCAAAGTCAAGAACACTGGAATCCTTGATTCCTTTTCCTCTCTCTTAGCACGCATCAGAACCATCAGCAAATCCTGCCAGCTTTGCCTTCAGAATGTGTCCTCCAACGGTTTACTCCTCCCTGTGTACCCTGTCACCAGCCTAACTCAAGCTTCTGTCATCCCTTGCCTGGGCTGTTGGCAATGACATCCAAACTTATCTTTCTGTTTCCAACATGGCCACCCTACACTCTGTTCTCAACATATGATCAAGCACTCTTTTTTTAAAACATCGATTATATTAAGTGACCCATTTGCTCAAAACCCTTTAAGAACTTTGATCCCATTTAAAGTAAACACAAAGACCTTATCATGATCTAAAAGGCCCTCAGAGATCTGACCCCTGCCTGCCTTTTGGACTTGACTTATGTGCCCTTGCTCCCCCTTGCCTTCTTACTCAGACGGGTCTCCTGTCCCAGGCATTCTCCCACCTCAGGGTTGTTGTTGTTGTTTGTATTTTATTTTCTAAATATGAGAGTCTTCTGCAAGGGTTATCTACACATTCATGAAGTTGTGCATTCATCCCTACTCTCTATGTCCAGAGCATCATCCCAAGCAGAAACTTTGTATCAATTAAATAATACTTCCCTACTACTTTCCTCCCCCAAGGATCTCACAATCTCTATTCTATCTTCTGCCTTTATGAAGTTTCTACTTCTAGGTATCTCATATAAGTGGAATCATAAAATATTTATCCTTTTGTGTCTAACTTATTTCACCTGGCAATTTTTTCAAGGTTCATGTATGTCAGATCATGTATCAGAATTTTATACATTTTTAAGACTGAATAATATTCCATTGTATGTGGATATCACATCTTGTTTATTCATTCATTGGTTGATGAGTATTTGGGTTGTTTCTAACTTTTGGCTGTTGTGAATAATGTTGCTATAGAGCACATAAGTATGTGATCAAGTCTCTGCTTTCAATTCCTTTGGGTATATACCTATAAGTGGAATTGCTGAATCATATGGTAATTCTGTGTTTAACTTTTTGAAGAACAATGAAACTGCAGCTGCACGAGGGGTTCAATTTCTTCATATCTTCATTAACTCTTATTATTTTCCATTTTGTTGATAATGGTTATCCTAAAGGGTATAACATAATATAATATTGTGGTTTTTATTGTTATTTGTATTTACTTAATGACCAGTGATGCTAAGCATCTTATCCTGAGCTTATTGGTCATTTGCGTATCTTCTTTAGACAAATATCTATTTAAGTACTTTGCCTATTCTTAATTTGGATTATTTGTTCTTCATCATTGAGTTTTAGGATTTTTTAGATAGTTTGGTTTATAACCTTTATAAAATAAGTGATTTGAAAATATTTTTTTCCATTCCACAGGTAGTTTTTTGCCAATATTGATAGTGTACCTTGAGGCACAATTTTTTTTTTCTTTTTTAAAATTTTGATGACTTTCAGTTTATTATTTTCTCTTGTTGCTTGTGCTTTTGGTGTCATATCCAAGAAATCATTGCCAATTTCAATGTCGTGAACATTTCCCCCTATGTTTAATTGTAAGAGTTTTATACTTTTATTTACACTTTGGTCTTTGATCTATTTTCAGTTAAGTTTTGTGTGTGCCATCATAGAAGGGTGCAAATTCACTTTTTACATGTTGATACCCAGTTTTCTAGGTTACCTTTTCCCCATTGAATGGTCTTGGCACCCTTGTTGAAAATCTTTCTTTTCCTTCCTTTTCTCCCTCCCTCACTCCGTTCCTCCCTCCCTCCCTTTTTTCTTCCCTTCCTTCCTCCCTCCCTCCCTCCCTCCCTTCCTTCCTTCCTTCCTTCCTTCTTTCTTTCGACTAATTGTTGTGGCTAAAAGTCTCAATACTATTTTGAACAGAAGTGGTTAAAGAGAGCATCCTTGTCTTGTTTCTGAACTTGGGGAAAGCTTTCACCTCTCACCATTGTACATGATATTGGCTGTTGACTTTTCATAGGTAATTTTTATCATGTTTAAGTAATTTCCTTCTACTCCTAGTATGTTGAGTATTTTTTTATATTTTAAAATTTTCTTTAAGGTTTTTTATTTCTTTATATTTTGGTTTTGATGGATTGTGTTCTTCTAGGAATTTGTCTGTTTCATCTTGGTTATCCAATTTGTTGGAGTAGATTTGTTGATGGTACACTCTTATAATCGTTTTTATTTCTGTGAGTTCAGGATGGCTGTACTCATATTCACTTCTGATTTTAAAAATTTGAGTCCTGTCTCTTTTTTAGTCAATCTGTTTTTTAAATATTGTTGATCTCTTCAAAGAAACAACTTTGGTTTCATTGATTTTTCTCTATTTTCTCTTCTTTATTTTATTGATCTTGCTCTAAACCTATTCTTTCTTCTGCTAGTTTTGGGTTTAATTAGCTCTTCTATTTCTAGTTCACTATGGTATAAATTTAGGTTTAACTTATGCATTTACAGATATAAATATTCTTCTTGTCACTGCTCTCACTGCATTCCATAAGTTTTGGTGTGCTGTGACTTCACTTTCATTTGTCTCCAGGTATATTATAATTTTTATTTTTTTTTTCTTTGACTAATTGGTTATTTTAGGTGTGTTGTTTAATTTCCATATATTTGTGACTTGTCCAGTTTTCTTCTGTTATTGAGTTTTGGCTTCATTTCATTGTGGTCACAAAAGATACCTTTTAAGATTTCAGTCTTTTACAAATTTTTGAGACTTATTTTGTGGCCTAACATAAGATCCATCTGGAGAATGTTTACAGTGCACTTTAAAAAAAAAAGTTGGGTGGATTATTCTATATATGTCTGCTAGGTCTACTTTGTTTATAATTGTGTTCAATCCTCTTTTTCCTTACTGGTATTCTGTCTAGGTGTTCTATCCATTATGGAAAGTTGTGCATTGAAGTTTCTAACTATTACTGTAGAACTGTCTATTTCTCCCTTCCATTCTATCAATGTTTGCTTCATGGATTTTGGGGCTCTGACATCTGACATATATGTTTGTTTCATCTTCTTGGTGAATTGACCCTTTTATCAATACATAATATCTTTTTTCCTTCTTTAAAAATGTTTTAATGTAAAATCTATTTTGTCTGATAGCCACCACAGCTATCTTTTTGTGATTATTTGCAGGGAATATATTTTTTAATCCTTTCACCTTCATCCTATTTGATCTATTCAGATCTATTTAGATTTATTTAGAACTAAAACACTTTCTTGTAGACAGAAGATAGTTGGATCATGAATATTTGTCTATTCTACCAATTTTTGCATTTTCATTGTAAAAAAATACATTTCCATTTTAAGCAATTACTGATACAGAATAAATGACTTCTGCCATTTTACTATTTGTTTTATGTATGTTTTATAGCTTTTGTCCTTTAACTCCATTACTGCCTCTTCTCATGTTTAGTTGTTTCTTACAATGATACATTTTGATTCCCTTCTCATTTCATTCTGTGGATATTCTATAGATATTTTATTTCTGGGTAGTATGGGGATGACATGACATCTTAAAATTATAACAATCTATTTTGAATTGATGCCAACTTAACTTCAATTGCATACAAAAACTGTACTCCTATTCAGCTACTTCCCCATCCCTTTGTGTTATTGATTTCACAAATTACATTTTTATACATTGTGCACCTGATAACATTGATTTATAATTATTTTACATATTTGTATTTTAAATTCTATAATAAATAAAAAGTGAGGTTACAAAACAAAATTGCAATAATCACTTTTTCATTTGCCCATGTATTTACCTTTACCATAGATCTTTATATCTTTAGATGGATTTGAGTTATTGTGTAGCATCCTTTCATGATGTAGCTTGTGTAGCTGATAGGCTAGGTCTTGTGGTGTTGAACTCAGTCAGCTTTTATCTGGGATTATCTTAATTTCTCCTTTGTTTTTGAAGGACGGTTTTGTTGGATATAGAGTTTTCAATGACAGACCTTTTCTTAGCACTTTAAGTACATTATCCCACTGTCTTCTAGCCTCCAAGTTTTCTGATGAGAAATTGACTGAAAAAATCATTGACAACCCCTTGTATTTGAGTCACTTTTCTCTTGCTGCTTTCAAGATTCTCTCTTCATCTTTAGTGTTTGACAATAATGTATCTTGGGTTATAATGTATCTTGGTGTGGGTATCTTTGAGTTTATTCTAGGTGGAATTTGTTGACCTTGTTGAATTTGTAAAATTTAGCCTTTCATAAAATTTAGGAAGTTTTCAGCCATTATGTCTTCAAATATTCTTCTGTCCCTTTATCTCTGTTTCCCTTTTGGGATTCCCACAATGTGTATTGGTCTGCTCTATGGGATTTTACAAGTCATACAGCCTTTCTTCACTTTTCTTCATTATTTTCTCTTTCTGTTCCTCAGATGTGGCAGTTTCATTTGTCATTCTACTTTAATATTTGTTTCCTTCTCTCAATTTCTCTAATCTTCTTCTGAACTCCTCTTATGTAATTTCCACTTCAGTTATTGTGCTTATTAGCTCCAGAATTATATTTTAGCTCCTTTTAATAATATATATATATCTTTATTAATATTATCATTTTGTTTATACATTTTTCTGTCTTTGCCCATGTCTTTCCTTAGTGCTTTGAAGGCTTTTAAACAATTGTTTTGAAGTCTTTGTCTAGCAAGTCCAATATCTCAGTTTCTTCACATATATTATCTGTTGATTTATTCTGTTCCTTTGAATGAGCCAAGCTTTCTTATTTCTTTGCGCGCATTGTGATTTTATGTTGAAAACTGGACACTGGAACCTTATAATGTGGTAACTCTACAGATCAGATTCTCCTTGTTCCCAAGGGTTTGCTGTTTGTTGACTATCATAGGGATCAGCCTGAGGTGAAAGTTTAAGGTCTTCTCAGGTTTCTTCTGAGCCTATGATTCTTTCTCAGCACTTAACAGTGCCTTTATAAAATCCCTATGCACGTTGTTATTTTTGAATGTCCACTAAAACATATATAGCTCCTTGAGATCTTCTGGAAGCCACTTCAGTTGATGTGGGTTGACACAGCGGCAGTCATCCTCTGTATCTGCACCCCTGTGATCAGAAGCAGGAGTCTGCAATTCAGCACAGAACTCCAACATTTAGAGGACATGGTGCTTATTGCCCATGCTACCTCCAGCAAGCCATGCCAGAAACATGATGCCCATCCCCACAGATGTCCGCCACAAGCCTGTGGGGAAGGGGCTGAGTAGATGCTACCACTCTGAAGGCTCACATTGACCAGGCTCAACCACAGATTCCCATCCAGTCTTTCCTTAGAAACTGACAGTGCTCAAAGGAAATAAAGAGCTCCAAAACAGTCACTTTTGACACTTTCTGCCTGGATAACTGATGCTTATTCTGTTGGTTTGTTTGTTTTAATTTTTGAATTTTATTTAATTTATTTTTTTATACAGCAGTTTCTTATTAGTTATCCATTTTATACATGTTAGTGTATATATGTCAATCCCAATCTCCCAATTCATCCCACGATCACCACCCCCCCCGCCACTTTCCCCCTTTGGGGTCCATACGTTTGTTCTCTACATCTGTGTCTGTATTTCTGCCCTGCAAACTGGTTCATCTGTACCATTTTTGTAGGTTCCACGTATGTGTGTTAATGTACAATATTTGTCGATGTTTTTTTCAATGGTTCTGTATGGGAATGAGAACTTGTAGAGTCTTAGTCTGCCATTTTGCTTTTTGCTTACTTTTGAATTTATTCAGATCTCTGTTCAAATGTCATCTTAATATAACGATCTTCCCTGAAAATTCTCTATAAAAAAATAACACTCTCCTTTGACATGCATGTTCTTTTGCTGCTTCATATTTGTTTTTTCTCACATTCGTCCTACCATGTATATTTATCTGTTCATTGTCACCAATTTCTCTAAAATGAAAGTTTCATGCAGGCAAGGACATTTTATCCTCTTTCAGCAGCATAGCTCAAAGACCAGAAGAGTGCCTGACTCTTCCTGGGCACTCAGGACAATTTTGCTGAATGATGATCATTGTTCACATGTGACACATACCTTTGCCTTTTTTGAACTGTTAAAACTGTGTTTAGGCAAAACAAGTTCTTTCTTTTTTTGTTTCTCTTTTCACTGTTTTTCACTTTCCATTTCACTCCTTCACATACACATGGATGAGTAAGTTTAATTCAGGGGTATTAGAGGCAGAGTCGAAGATATATATATATATATATATATATATATATATATATATAATCTATCTATCTATCTATATATATATTTTTTTTGTGTGTGTGTGTGTGTTTGTGTGGTACACGGGCCTCTTACTGTTGTGGGCTTTCCCATTGCGGAGCACAGGCTCTGGATGTGCAGGCTCAACAGCCATGGCTCACAGGCCCAGCTGCTCCAAGGCATGTGGGATCCTCCCATACCAGGGCACGAACCTGTGTCCCCTGCATTGGAAGGCAGACTCTCAACCACTGTGCCACCAGGGAAGCCCAAAGATATATTTTTAAATTTAATTTTGTGGGAGTTATCAGTTGCTTGCTCATCAGTGAGTCAAGTTGATATTTAAACATCATTTGGCTTGACAAAACTTATCCTGAAACTCACACAAAATTTATACTAAACTAAAAGACATTAGAAACCCAAGAAAAAGATAAGGAAAGAGCTGTGTGTTAAGATAAATATTCAGTAGTGTTTGGCAGCACTGGCCAATATAATTTGAGGAAGAAGAAATGAGGTTTAAATGTTGGTAAGAGAAGGCTATCATTATTAATAGTTATCTATAAATATTCAAGACTACAAACTGTAAGCTATTAGAACTAATGGGTATTTAGTAAATTGCCAGGATATTAGATAAATCTTAGGAGAATCAAAAGCTCTCATTGAAATAATCAATTATAATTTTTAACTTCAAAAAGATGCAATTTATAATGAAGTTAAAATCAGCAGGGTTAACAAATGTTAAAAATTACCTGTCAATAAAATTGAAAAGAAGATCTAAAGAACTATTACATATAGTAAAGACAAAAAATAACTTAATAAACAGAAAAGTCATCATACTTCTACATGAAAAATCTCAATGTTAAAGTATGTTAAATATTTCAAAATCTCTAAATGTATGCACTTCACATTAAAATCTTTGTAGTATAATTTATGAAATTTGTATGATTATTTATGTAAGAATGTCTACATTTTCTTAATAGAATAATAAAGAGAATTGCATTTTCAAATATTAACACACAGTATGAAGCTATGTTAATTAAAATTGTGGGATATGATTCAAAAACTGACAATTTTGTCAATAGAACAGATTAGAGAATCTAAAATATGTAGAATTAGCTGCATTATAATGGTGGCAGCCCTTGAAGACCTGGAGTCATGCGGTCAGTCGGAGCTGCTGAGGGAGCTGGAGGCATCCATCATGACAGGCACCGTGCAGAACGTGGCCCTCGAGGGCAGGCCTGGCCACCGGCCCTGGAGGAGGAACCAGGAGATACGAGCTTCCCCAGAAGAAATGCAGGAGGTGCTGCTGCCGACACCCTTGGAGATGCACAAGGTGACACTGCACAAGGACCCTGTACGGAGTGACTTCGGTTTTAGTGTCTCAGATGGCCTCCTGGAGAAGGGCGTCTATGTCCACACTGTGCGCCCTGATGGGCCAGCTCAACGTGGGGGTCTCCGGCCCTTTGACAGGGTCCTCCAGGTCAACCACGTTCACACGCGGGACCTTGACTGCTGCCTGACGGTGCCGCTCCTGGCCGAGGCGGGCGATGTCGTGGAGCTGGTCATCAGCCTCAACCCGCTGGCCCAGAGCAGCCGGGCCCCACGAGCACCAGGCCCCAGAGGCCCACGGATGCTTTGAAGTCAGCAGATGGTCTGGACACGTTGGAAGATCCTGGCGCCCACACATGCAGCCAGGCTGAAGAAGTGGCCACCCACTCGTCCATCTGTCATCTGGCAGGCTCTGACCAGACTCTTCTCCATGTCTGCGGCAACAGGGGGCCGGACCCAGTTGCGGTGATATCGAGGTCTTTCTCCAGTTGGACCTCCAAGATGCCCAGTGTGGGGCCTGCCCAGTAGGGGTCAAGGCAAGCTGCTCAGCTGGGCGTACAGGGGCTGCCCCAGGTACCTCCAGAACCCCTGGGAAGAGCGTCTAGTGCGGGGACAGCTCAGCTCCACGTAAGGAGTGTTCTCCCAGAAGAGCCATGGAGCCTGAGTGCTGTGAGGGAGGAGTGAGCGCCCTGTCTCAGGAGGTGAGCAAGGCGGGACCTGATCCCACCTGTGCGGTCGCGGGAGGGTGGGGGCTACTTCATCTGGACAGCCTCCCACCAGGAAGGAGGCTGCTCAGCGGAAGAGTCCAGCCACTTCCCTTCTCCAGAGTCTGGTGTTCAGGGCTCACCAGCATCCCCACTTAGGAGACTCTGAACTGGGGTGTCTGGATTCCCAGGAAGCACTGGCCCTTTGAGGGGTTCTTTCATTTCTGAGACTCTGGTCGAAGCCTCTGTAGTTTGAGACCTCAGTTCTGGGCCCATTGGGCGAGCTTGGTGTCAGGCTTTGGGCTGTCAGCCCCTCCTGCTGCTTTAGTAGGACGTGTGGCCACTGGACCATATGAATACACCCGTCTTAGCCCAGGCCCCTCAGGGTGGGTGGGAGTCATTTCAGGACAAAAGACCCAGGGGGTTCCATTCAGCTGCTATTACAGTGAAGATGGGAAAACCATGGAAATAAGTAGGATATGTAAGATGATAGAGCTCCTAGCCTAATAAATCAGTGAAGGAGGAGAGAGAAGCAGAGCCAGACAGACAGACAGGCAGGGGAGACAGGCCATCCTTTCTCACACCCAGCAGTGACAGTGTCCAAAGTGGTCATTCAAGGAAGTTGATTCTCACTTGAAATCTGGAAGCACCAGTATCCCTTAACATCACTTTCCTCATTTTCTGCAGTCCAGAAACCCTTCTGGTTTTGAGAAGGGCCCGGGGTGTCCACCTGGTGGTCTGGGCTGTGGCCCCTGAGATGGAGGTGGGCAGAAAGGATTCAGCCAGGTCTTGGGACCTGTTCTGCCCCTGCCCAGCTCTTAACAGTGTCTCAGGAAAACGGGGTGCCCACTCCCACCTTCATCCTCCTCTACCCCTGAATCCCCTGGAGGCCTGAAAAAGGCTCTTCCACTCAAGGGACTCGATAGGGAGTCAAGACATCTCTTCCTTTCACCCTGGGTCCCTTCTCGTTGCTGTCTGAACCCCTCTGGTCTGACCCCCTCTGGACAATTAAGGGGTTGACAGTCTCTGAGTAGGTACTGGCCTGCCTGTCAGGGCAGAACCATGTCTGCCCGCTGGGCTTGGGAAAGCTACGCTCAACAGCAGCCGAGGACGATGCAGCGACCCTGAACAGTTTTCTGCCCTCCTCGGGCTGAGGCCTCTGCGGTTCCCCCAGACGTATGCAACCAGGCCCGGCGGGTGGATCTCCTGGCCACGCCGGCCTTCTCATATGCAATATTCCTCTGTCTTCTCATGGGGATTGTTCACCCCCCCAGAATTGACACCTCCTGACACCTGTCCCCCAGTGAGCGTCCTGCCTGCCTATGCATTTTGGGTACAGCCCCTGGGACATGCCCCTTCCACCCCCTAAAAGCTGTATTTTTCTCTGGCTGAGATTGGAGCATATTCCTTGTATTTTTCTATATGGGGTTTTCTTAGGGCTCTCGGGAAGCACAACATGCCAAGGGGTGGCACTGTAAAGGCCACTTGGGGTCTCCTTGGGGCCCACGTGTACATTTGCCCTACCGACTTGCAGTGACGTGGGAGTGGGGGGCGGGGGGTGCTGTTGGGATGATCTTTTTAAATAAAATTATTTAAAAGCAAAAAAAAAAAAAAATAATGGTGGCAGTTCTAATTAGAGGCAAGTAGATTGACTTTTCAATATGTGTCATTGGGATATTTGGCTAAATTTTTAGAAAAAATATTAATTCCTACCTTACCCATACTCAAAATAAATGGTGGATGGATTTTAAAAATCAAATGTAAAAAATATAATCATAAAATCATCAAGAAAAATTTAGCAAATTGCACATTGAGCTTGAGGATAAGTAAGGCCTTAGCAAGTAAGACAAAATTTTAGAAACTATAAAAAAGATTAAGAGATTTGCCTATAAAAAAACTAAAAGAGCTGGGCAGTGAAAAGTACCATAAATAAAATAAGAACCCATATACTGGAATAAAATACTTTCTTCTGGTACAGCTAATGGCTATGCAAATTAATATCTAAACTTATAAAATAATTCTGTCAATAAAAGAAGAAATACAAATAACCCAAAAGGTAAGTCAACAAAGGATAAAATCTGACAATTCACAAAGTAAGACATTTATATGGTCAATGAATAGATGAAAATATGCCCAACTTTACTAGCAATTAAAGAAAAGCAAATTAAAATAGCAAAGTCGGGCTTCCCTGGTGGCGCAGTGGTTGAGAGTCCGCCTGCCAATGCAGGGGACACGGGTTTGTGCCCCAGTCTGGGAAGATCCCACATGCTGCGGAGCAGCTGGGCCCGTGAGCCATGGCCGCTGAGCCTGCACGTCCGGAGCCTATGCTCCGCAACGGGAGAGGCCACAACAGTGAGAGGCCTACATACAAAAAAAAAAAAAAAAAATAGCAAAGTCTATGCAGATTGGTAAGATTTTTCAGTTTGACAATATTGAGGGTTGCCATCGGGATGTGGAGATGGTGTCACTATTTTCACAAATTGTAGATACAAAGTGAAAATTAGTTCAGCCCCTTTGGGTTTTAGATGTGCATAGCCTTTGACTCAGAAATTGTATTTTTCAGAGTTCATCTAGGGAAATATGTATGCACATGAACATGAATATGTGTGTGTGGTACCCCATTGTTTTGAACAGTGAAATTGGAAGTAGTCTGTGAGAACAAACTGAGCATAGGAAAATAAATTATAATATGGCTGTTGTTAGGAATAATATGGAGTCATTAAGAGGAATGTATTGTCTGTATGTACTGACACAGAAATGTAGGTAAACTTTAATATTAGAGTATAAAGCAGAGTGGTAGAGGTATACAAATACCAAGAGCCCCTCTGTGCCTAGAACAAAGAAGTTCAGAAAGATGTTCTCCTATTAACAGTAGTTACCTCTAAAATTAGTGTTTGAAGACAGGGAATAGGCTCGAGAGAATAGAAAAGGAGCTGAAGAGAAATTATTATTTTCTCTCTAGATTTTTCTACATCATTCTTACCATAAGCAAGTATTTGTCCTATAATTAAAATGAAAAAGCTGACAAATTAAAAAACAATATGAACTAATGATAGGCATGTACTGTTAATAAAGGACAGAGGAGGTCTCAGAGTAGCAGACAAAAGTTCCCAGGGAAGTTGGTTTAAAGATAATACATGTGGCTGATTCACTTCACTGAACAGCAGAAACTAACACAACATTGTAAAGCAACTATACTCCAATAAACAAATAATGATAATAAAGATAAAGAACCAGGAATTCCCTGGAGGTCCGGGGGTTAGGACTTCGTGTTTCCACTGCAGGGGGCACGGGTTCAATCCCTGATCAGGGAAATAAGATCCCAAATGCTTAATTACCTGTGGATGAGTATATCCTAAGTTCCTACTTGCCTATATCCTTGCATTTTATCATACATTCCTGTATGACATTACAGAATTTGTCTGTGAGTGTGATTCTGTTTGTGTGGGTTCATGAATTGAAGAATTAGAAATTTTCAAAAATATATTGCTTATTTATCACTTATTATTTCAAGGCAGCAATTAGGTAGAACCTCATAGCATTACCTCTTTAACCTGTGCCTCTTCAACTTAACTACTCTTGAGGACTGGTAATGTTTATTTGCAATGTAAATTATGGGTATAAAACAGCAAAGGAATGATGTTTCCCCTAAATACGTAGCAATTGCAAAAGCAGCTTTTGTTCATTTTGGAAAAACTGAAATTCTTCTGTCTCCATTAAATGAGTGTATTTTTTTCCTCTAAGGCAACTAGGTAGTTGTAAGATTGTAAGATTGACTACCACCAGCTCTCCCCAGGTGTATTTATTGAATTTAATATTTTCATTTTGTTGCCAGAAATGTCGTAATTGTGGAGAATGGCAAGAGATAATAAAATATAGATAGAACCAGCCTAATCCTGTCATCCCTGGAAATGTTTTTCATACACCTTAAATTTGGATCCTGGCTCCATTTCAGTCTGTTCAATGTTGATGGAACAATGAAATGCAGACCTTACTAGCCAAGGAAAATACTACTTCAATCATCAGGTAGGTGTGTGGCAGGCAGCCATACAGGAATTCAAACTCAGTAAATCTAAAACTCCATACAAACAGTGAGACAGGGAGCCCCAGAACACTGCTGCCTTAGACAGCATGTTCATTTTGCCAATCACCGAAGGCAAGTTCAATGCTCTGCAGCTCTTGAGATAGCTGAGTACACGAGATTTTTCACTTATTTCAAATAGATCTAGCCTAGAAGTGTTATCTGTCTCTTACTCAGTTTCTGACCCAAACTGCTTTTCTTTAGTGTGAAAAGTAGTTGGCTTACAGTGACTTCTTTTTAGTTAAATATTTCTCAAAGTGCTAACATTTCAAATCCATGCAGTATCAGGAAAGATTATTTATCTTCCATATTTTAGAGACAGGACACTCCCACACATTAGAGTTTACATGGCTTGCCTAGAGTAATAACAGAAAGTTTTGTCTCATAGTCTGGAACTTTCTTTGGAACCACACTAGTTTACCCTAATGAAGTGTAAAGTCCCCAAAGCATTAACAAACAGCAAAAAACAAAAGAATGAATTGAGAGAAAGGGGGACAGAGAAGGAAGGAAAAAAGCGTACCGGGGGAAAGGGAAAATGAGAAGAAAAATAGGAGGAAATTCGATCATAAATTTGAAACCAAAATGAAATAAATCCATTGTTAGGTGCTGTTACAATAATAGAATATAAAAGCTCAGGCATCATTCTTTAATCCATAATTAACTCCAGAAAACTGTACTGAGGACCCACGATGCTGGATAAAATAGATAACAAAAGAACCCCAAAATATAAGACTAAGATACAATCCACCCAACAAGGAAGACAAACAGCAAGACAGCAATTTTCTGTCCAATCAATGTCATCAAGCCTTTCCAAATAATTCAACTTAGTTTTTATAACATAAAAAAGTAAGAAGAAGAAGGGCAGAGAGGGGAGGCTGTAGGGAGGAGAGAGAGAGAGAGAAAGAGGAGGAAAGACATCTGTTCTTTAATGCACTCATTTGAAATTTGTTTATGGAACATTTAATTAAATTATGTAAAGCACGAAAGTTTTGGAAACAATCACATCCAATGAGAGGAGGATGGTTCAGCCATATTAGACAAGAACTTACTAGCAGGGAGTATTCAGGATTCTATTAACATCTGTCTGTAAGGTTTACAGAGTGTAGATTACTTCAGTGCATTATTAAGTTGAAGTCAGTTCAGAGAGCTTCTATTGTAAATGACCGATAACAATCTGTTGTCTTTTCAGCACTCGCTTTCTGAAATTGTTCTGGAAGTGAACTCAGTTGGGAGACATTCTTCTAAGTGATTTAAAATAATGGATTTAGAAACCTCAAATGTATGCCCGCTGTGAATAAACCCTCTTGTAAATCCAGAAAGGATTATTTTCTCGTGTAGATAAGATTCCTCATTGAGGGAAACCCCATCTTCTACCAGCCATTCAGGGTAATTCAGCAGCACCATCAGCACACAATTAGGATTGTAGGCTCTAGGTGGGGAATTCTTTCCTATGATATCTGTAAGATGAGAACCAAGCTTTTTCATGCTTTTCTCCAACTTTAAGGCAATGTAACTGAGTTAAATGCAAGATGAGTTGTCCAAAATTATTCTTGGATCACAGGGCATTCTTGGTGATAGAAAACATAAATTTGATAGAAATTAGCTCAAAGCTTCCAAAGAAGGAGGTAAAAAAAACAATGTTTTCCAGAATCTGATTACTATGGCCAAATATGTGTGCATTTGTGTCTACACCTGTATGTGTTCATGTGTGCATGTGTGTCTGGTCTTTTCTTTATAAAAGCCACTACTTAATAATCCAAAGAAGCTAAGCAGTAATTGAGGAAAATAATCGTTTTACAAAATATTCATTAAATATTTGTTGAAATAAAAAGCTCATATATATACTTGCTGTTTGACTGAAACACAGCTTTCTAGCACATCAGTTTAAATAATTTGGACTTGATGCCCACCATTAATCCACAGGGAATATAACTGAAGGATAATAAACATTAGGGAGACACATCTCCATTGGAAATATTTACCCTAGACCCTTCTTACTTTACTTCTATTGTTTTTTTTTTTCTTCTCTTATCGTCTCATCATGCATTTGAATGGAATTATTATTCAATTACCAATCATTGAGCACTAACTACTGTACTGAGTAGTTGAATAATACATATGCCTTTGAATTTTAAAGAATTTTGAGACACCTCATTTTCTAGTTGAGGGGGAAAAAAAGCAACTTGTCTGATGTTACACACAATCACAGCTGGAACCAACATCCTCCTAACTCCAAAACCCATGGTTTCCCAGGTCGATCCTTAGCTTCCCCAAGGACTTGGGATTTCACTCACTATTTACTTTCCCTAATTTAGATGCATATGAGTAATTTACCTTAATGTCAGCCTTCTGGAAAAGAAAAGTCTGGCTCTATTTCTATATTTCTTGTCTAAAAGGTTCCACCATTGTAGGACTAGAATAGTAAAATACAGAATATGTCTGCAATTAAAAAAAAAGCACTAAGTGAGTTCTGAGATTTTCTTTTGTTTGCTATACAATAGACACCTTTAAATTCCCTGCTATTTGTGAATCTTAGGTATATAGGGATGTGGCAGAAAATGATCAGGTCATGATGCTTTTATACAAATTGTTCCAAAAGATTATACTTGGGTTAGTGCTTTTAATTCAGTTTTGTCCCATGGAGCTCAAATATGAGAGTTCTATCTACAACTTATGTGAAGTAATTCATCAAAGGTAAAGGGATTAATGGTATGTCTTGCTCTATACTCACTCCTACATTTGACATTCAACAAATTTGCATGACTGTCTCCTAATTTGGGGATGGCATCATGTCCAGGGGCTTAATATGGCTACATTGCTTATATTGAGGTTCACCTAGGAGCTGTGCTGGTCGAAAGTTAATTTAAAACATAAGCTTCATGAAAATAAAAGTATCTTCTTCCATTTGTTCTGGTAGGAGAGTGATCTTGCATTCCTTGTGATCCCCATGTCACTGTTTAATAATGTATATTGTGAGTGATTGGCGAGTATCCTACCCAAAGGAAGATGATTTTAGAATTTGGGCTTTTTTTCTGTTAATAAATGGAAGGATTTTACATCTGCAAGAAAGCTTAGGTACTTCCGTTCATTCATTGTGCATATATTTTTACCATTTTTTAAACAAAGAGTTCTATTTAATTTTTTACATAAGAATGTAAAGCTTCTCTGTGTCAAAATGTACTATAAGCTAAACAGGAGACACTAGGAAAAAATGCTTGCTAACATGTATAAAACAAAGTTGCTATTCTTATTTTAAAATTTTTATTGGGGTATAGTTGCTTTACAATGTTGTGTTAGTTTCTGCTGTAAAATGAAGTGAATCAGCTATATGTATACATATATCCCTTCCCTCTTGGACCTCCCACCCCCCACTCATCCCTCCTATCTAGGTCACCACAGAGCACTGAGCTGAGCTCCCTGTGCTATACAGCAGGTTCCCACTAGCTATCTATTTTACACATGGTAGTGTGTTGTTACAATGTTACAAATGTTACAAGTCATGAGAAATACATTCCAAAATAAAAGGAGGAAAAGATATTAGTGTGTAAAATGCACAAAAATGTGAAAAAATGTAAACCTTTACTAATAATAGAAGAAATGCAAATTAAAGTAACAATGGGCTTCTCTTTCTCTTTATCAAATGGGCATTATGTTTTTCCAAAGGAAGATACTTAATGTTGACAAGAGTACATAAATTTTGGTATTCACGGGGCGGGGGGGGGGGGGCAAATGTTCTGGAACCAATCTCCTGTGAATACTGAGAGAGGGCTATGTTTAGGCTTATTTTCAATTCCCTGGCATCAATCAGTTTTTACTTACCTACAATGTATGAAAAGGGGAATAAATGGACCTCAAGTCTTTTATGTGGCCTTAGGAGGGTTGCCAGAAAAAAAAAAAAGACAAGAAAACTTGTCAGAAATCACTAATTCACACTTGCCACTTACTCAGCTAATGTTAGCAACTCTGAGGTGTTATTCCTAAAATTCAAGGAGCTCTTTTATATACATCTTATCTAAAATAGCTGCACCCGTCTCTTGTGTCACCATTCTATGATTTTGCTTTTCTTTCTTTTTATTCAAAGTATGTGTCAGTGCCTGAAATTTTAAATTAATTCATTTACTCATTTATCATCTTTCATCTTCTTTAAGAAGGAAAACTGTATAAAGACATCAGTGTCTTGTCTTGTTTACCACTAAATTTGCAGTGTCTAAACAGTGGCTGGCACAGGGTCAAAAATAATTATATATTATTTTATATTGTAATTAAATCTATATAAACATATGTAAATACATAAAATATATATAATATAAATATACATTAAATATATACTTAATTTGAAATATATATATAATTAAATATGTATAATATATATTGTTCAGAAAGAATGAAAGAGGAAGGGAAGAAAGAAAAGTAAGAGAAAAACAAGGAAGGAAGTTAGAAGAATGAGGAATGGAGAAAAGGAGAAAGGAAAGATACAAGGAAGAAAAAGAAAGACACAAAAAAGAGAGAAAAAGAGGGCAAAATCTTGAGTGTCTTATACTTCTTTGTACGCTTGACAATTCTCAGCATAGTGTTTAGCACAGTGTCATTCACATATAGGACAATAACTTGAAAATAACCTAAAGTCACAAAAAAAAAAAAAACCCACTAAAAACTGGATTTAAACTTTTTGGGAAATTAAGATCTTTAAAAACCATTGTGCATATGAGGGAAAAAATTTTAAAGCACATACACAGTTCCAAGCAGGACATATGCCCCCAAAAGGCATGAGACAGTCTTAAGCCTTCACCTTGGGCTGAACTGAAAGCTTAGAACATGCTGTTAATTGGTGAAGTTCTGAGAGAGGTAGCTATTTTCTCAGTTTTGAAACAAACATCTTTAGACAACAAAACTGGGAAAGAGGGCTTCCTTGGTGGTGCAGTGGTTGAGAGTCCGCCTGCCGATGCAGGGGACACGGGTTCATGCCCCAGTCCGGGAAGATCCCACATGCTGCAGAGCGGCTGGGACCGTGAGCCATGGCCACTGAGCCTGCGCGTCCAGAGCCTGTACTCCACAACGGGAGAGGCTGCAACAGTGAGAGGCCCATGTACCAAAAAAAAAAAAAAAATAGCAAAGTCTATGCAGATTGGTAAGATTTTTCAGAGTTTGACAATATTGAGGGTTGCCATCGGGATGTGGAGATGGTGTCATTATTTTCACAAATTGTAGAAACAAAGTGAAAATTAGTTCAGCCCCTTTGGGTTTTAGATGTGCATAGCCTTTGACTCAGAAATTGTATTTTTCAGAGTTCATCTAGAGAAATATGTATGCATATGAACATGAATATGTGTGTGTGGTACCCCATTGTTTCTAACAGTGAAATTGGAAATAATCTGTGAGAACAAACTGAGCACAGGAAAATAAATTATAATACAGCTGTTAGGAATAATATGGAGTCATTAAGAGGAATGTATTGTCTGTATGTACTGACACAGAAATGTAGGTAAGCTTTAATATTAGAGTATAAAGCAGAGTGGTAGAGGTATACAAATACCAAGAACCCCTCTGTGCCTAGAACAAAGAAGTTCAGAAAGATGTTCTCCTATTAACAGTAGTTACCTCTAAAATTAGTGTTTGAAGACGGAATAGGCTCGAGAGAAGCTCGAGGGATTCCCTGGTGGCGCAGTGGTTGAGAGTCTGCCTTTCGATGCAGGGGACACGGGTTCGTGCCCCCGTCAGGAAAATCCCACATGCTGCGGAGCGGCTGGGCCCGTGAGCCATGGCCGCTGAGCCTGCACGTCCGGAGCCTGTGCTCCGCAACGGGAGAGGCCACAACAGTGAGAGGCCCGCGTCCTGCAAAAAAAAAAAAAAAAAAAGAAAAAGTGGGAAAATACAGGCCCTTCAAAGGAACAAAATAAATCTCCAGAAACCATCTCTGAAGAAACACAGGCATCAGACTTTCTAGACAAAGAGTATAAAACAACTGTCTTAATATGTTTAGAGAACTAAAGGAGAACATGAACACAGAACTATAGAATGTGAAATAGGAAGAAAATGAGAATATCAAAAAAAGATAAATATCATTAAAAAGAAGAGTCAAACAAATTTTGGAGCTGAAAAATACAATAACTCAATTGTAAAATTCATGAAAGAAAACTCATAAGTCTTCAGGCAGAGAAAACAATCAGCCAACCTAAGGATAGGACAATTGAAATTCCTGAGTCTGAGAATAGGGGGAAATAGACTCTAGAATAGTAATGTGGTGTAAGAGATTGTGGGACACCATAAAGTCAACGAATATATGGATTATGGGAGTCCTAGAAGGGAAAAATTATAGAGAGAAAGGGCAGTGATTATTTGAAGAAGTAATGGCCAGAAACATCCCAAATTTGAGGGAAGACATGAATCTACAAATTCAAGAAGCCAATGAAATCCTAGTAGGATAAGTCCAAAGAGGCCTACACAGTGAGATATTAAAAGCGAACAACTGGACAAAGACTTGAAAGCAGCAAGAGAATAGTAATTTGTCACTTAAAAAGGAATTTTAAGGAAAATTACTAGCAGATTTATTAGCAGAAACCTTGGAGGCCCGGAGGCAGTGGTATGATATATGTAAAATAGCTAAAGAAAAAATAAAAAACGCTACAAATCAAGAATTCTATATCTGATAAAACTGTCCTTCGAATATGAGGGAGAAATTAAGACATTCCAAAATAAGCAAAATTTGAGGGTGTTCATTACCACTATATCTGCCCTACTAGAAATGCTAAATGCAGTTCTACTAGTTGAAATGAAAGGATACTAGACTGTTACTCAAAGTCATATAAAAATATTATATATAGTTTATTTTAAAGTTATATACATGGACAAATATAAAAACCAGTATAATTGTAATTCTGATTTGTAATTTCACTTTTCATTTCTACAGAATTTTAAAGATAAATGCATATAAAATAACTTAAAATCTATGTTAATGAGTACAAAATGAATATAGATGTAGTTTGTAACATCAGTAACATAAAGTAGGGGAGAGGTTCAGGTATAAGTAGAGATTTTGCATGCAACTGAAGTTAAGTTGGTATCAATTTAAAATAAATATTAAAAATTTTAGGATGTTATATCAAATCTCTATGGTAACCCTAAAGACTATTACTATAGAATATATGGAAAGGAAAGAAAAGGGAATCAAAATAATCACTGCAAAAGAAAATCTTTAAACAAATAAGAAAGCAGTAGCAGAGGAAATGAAGGACAAAAGAGCTAAAAGACATGCACAAAACAAATAACAAAATACGAAAACTCTTTCCATATCAGTAATTACTTTAAACATAAATGGATTAACTTCTCCAATCAAAAGATGTAACTGGAAGAATGAGTAAAAAAATGAGATCCACTACAAGCTATCTGCAAGAGTCTCAGTTTAGGTTTAAGAATATTCATACAAGGGAACTGAAAACAATTTAAAAGATGTATTCCATACAAATATTAATCAAAAGAGAGCAAAATAAGGATGGTGATACTAATGTCACACAAGAGACTTTAAGTCAAAAACAGTTACATTAGTTTTTTACTGAACTCTACCCACCAGAGCAACAGCCAGCTCCACCCACCACCAGTCCCTCCCATCAGGAAACTTACACAAGACTCTTAGATAGCCTCATCCACCAGAGGGCAGACAGCAGAAGCAAGAAGAACTACAATCCTGCAGCCTATGGAACAGAAAAAACCACATTCACAGAAAGATAGACAAGATGAAAAGGCAGAGGGCTATGTACCAGATAAAGGAACAAGATAAAACCCTGGAAAAATAACTAAATGAAGTGGAGAGAGGCAACTTTCCAGAAAAAGAATTCAGAATAACGATAGTGAAGATGATCCAGGACCTCGGAAAAATAATGGAGGCAAAGATGGAGAAGATGCAAGAAATGTTTAACAACGATCTAGAAGAATTAAAGAACAAACAAACAGAGATGAACAATACAATAACTAAAATGAAAAATACACTGGAAGGAACCAATACCAGAATAACTGAGGCAAAAGAACAGATAAGTGACCTGGAAGACAGAATGGTGGAATTCACTGCTGCAGAACACACTGAAGATAAAAGAATGAAAAGAAATGAAGACAGCCTAAGAGACCTCTGGGACAACATTAAATGCAAAAGCATTCACATTATAGGGATCCCAGAAGGAGAAGAGAGAGAGAAAGGACCCAAGAAAATATGTGGAGAGATTATAGTTGAAAACTTCCCTAACAACATGGGAAAGGAAATAGCCACCCAAGTCCAGGAAGCACAGAGAGTCCCATACAGAATAAACCCAAGGAGAAACATGCCAAGACACATAGAAATCAAAGTGGCAAAAATTAAAGAAAAATTATTGAAATCAGCAAGGGAAAAATGACAAATAACATACAAGGGAACTCCCATAAGGTTAACAGATGATTTCTCAGCAGGAACTCTACAAGCCAGAAGGGAGTGGCATGATATACTTAAAGTGATGAAAGGGAAGAACCTACAACCAAGATTACTCTACCTGGCAAGAATCTCATTCAGATTTGATGGAGAAATCAAAAGCTTTACAGACAAGCAAAACTAAGAGAATTCAGCACCACCAAACCAACTTTACAACAAATGCTAAAGGAACTTCTCTAAGTGAGAAACACAAGAGAAGAAAAGGACCTACCAAAACAAATCCAAAACAATTAAGAAAATGGTAACAGGAACATACATATTGATAATTACCTTAAACGGGAATGAATTAAATGCTCCAACGAAAAGACATAGGTTTGCTGAATGGATACAAAAACAAGACCCATATATGTGCTGTCTACAAGAGACCCACTTCAGACCTAGGGACACATACAGACTGAAAGTGAGGAGAAGGAAAAAGATATTCCATGCAAATGGAAATCAAAAGAAAGCTGGGGGGCTACCCTGGTGGCTCAGTGGTTGAGAGTCCACCTGCCTTTGCAGGGGACATGGGTTTGTGCCCCGGTCTGGGAGGATCCCACATGCCATGGAGTGGCTGAACCCATGAGCCATGGCTGCTGAGCCTGTGCGTCCAGGGCCTGTGTTCCACAATGGGAGAGATCACAACAGTGAGAGGCCGCATACCACAAAAAATAAAAAAAAGAAAGCTGGAGTGGCAATACTCATATCTGATAAAACAGACTTTAAAATAAAGAATGTTACAAGAGACAAGGAAGGTCACTACAAAATGATCAAGGGATCAATCCAAGAAGAAGATATAACAATTATAAATATATATGCACCCAAAATAGGAGCACCTCAATACATAAAGCAACTGCTAACAGCTATAAAAGAGGAATTGACAGTAACACAGTAATAGTGGGGGACTTTAACACCTCACTTACACCAATGGACAGATCATCCAAACAGAAAATTAATAAGGAAACACAAGCTTTAAATGACACAAGAGACCAGATAGTTTTAACTGATATTTATAGGACATTCCATCCAAAAACAGCAGATTACACTTTCTTCTCAAGTGTGCATGGAACATTCTCCAGGATAATCACATCTTGGGTCACAAATCAAGCCTCAGTAAATTTAAGAAAATTGAAATCATATCAAGCATCTTTTCTGACCACAACACTATGAGATTAGAAATCAATTACAGGGGGAAAAAACGTAAAAAACACAAACACATGGAGGCTAAACAATACGTTACTAAATATCCAAGAGATCACTGAAGAAATCAAAGAGGAACTCAAAAAATACCTAGAGACAAATGACAATGAAAACACGATGATCCAAAACCTATGTGATGCATCAAAAGCATTTCTAAGAGGGAAGTTTATAGCTATACAAGCCTACCTCAAGAAACAAGAAAAATCTGAAGTAAACAATCTAACCTTACACCTAAAGGAACTAGAGAAAAAAGAACAAACAAAACCTAAAGTTAGCAGAAGGAAAGAAATCATAAAGATCAGAGCAGAAATAATGAAACAGAAACAAAGAAAACAATAGCAAAGATCAATAAAACTAACAGCTGGTTCTTTGAGAAGGTAAACAAAATTGATAAACCATTAGCCAGACTCATCAAGAAAAAGAGGGAGAGGACTCAGCTCAATAAAATTAGAAATGAAAAAGGAGAAGTTACAACAGACACAGCAGAAATGCAAAGCATCCTAAGAGACTACTACAAGCAACTCTATGCCAATGAAATGGACAACATGGAAGTAATGGACAAATTCTTAGAAAGGTATAACCTTCCAAGACTGAACCAGGAAGAAAAAGAAAATATGAACAGATCAATCATCTTCCAACAAACAAAAGTCCAGGACCAGATGGCTTCACAGGTGAATTCTATCAAACATTTAGAGAAGAGCTAACACCCATCCTTCTCAAACTCTTACAAAAAATTGCAGAGGAAGGAACACTCCCAAACTCATTCTATGAGGCCACCATCACCCTGATACCAAAACCAGACAAAGATACCACAAAAAAAGAGAAAATTACAGACCAGTATCACTGATGAATATAGATGCAAAAATCCTCAACAAAATACTAGCAAACAGAATCCAACAACACATTAAAAGTACCGTACACCATGATCAAGTGGGGTTTATCCCAGGAATGCAGGGATTCTTCAATATAAGCAAATCAATCAATGTGATACACCATATTAACAAATTGAAGAATAATAACCGTATGATCATCTCAATAGATGCAGGAAAAGGTTTTGAAAAAATTCAACACCCATTTATGATAAAAACTCTCCAGAAAGTGGGCATAGAGGGAAGCTACCTCAATATAATGAAGGCCATATATGACAAACCCAGAGCAAACTTCATTCTCAATGATGAAAAACTGAAAGCATTTCCTCTAATATCAGGAACAAGACAAGGATGTCCACTCTCACCACTATTATTCAACATAGTTTTGGAAGGTCTAGCCAGGGCTATCAGAGAAGAAAAAGAAATACAAATTGGAAAAGATTTGTATTTCTGTCATTTGTATTTAAAACTGTATTTGTATTTTTGTATTTAAAACTGTATATTTGTATTTAAAACTGTCACTCTTTGCAGATGACATGATACTATACATAGAGAATCCTAAAGATGCCACCAGAAAACTACTAGAGCTAATCAATGAATTTGGTAAAGTTGCAGGATACAAAATTAATGCATAGAAATCTCTTGCATTCCTGTACACTAATGATGAAAGAGAAATTAAGGAAACACTCCCATTTACCATTGCAACAAAAAGAATAAAATACCTAGGAATAAACCTGCCGAGGGAGACAGAAGACCTGTGTGTAGAAAACTATAAGCCACTGATGAAAGAAATTAAAGATGATACCAACAGTTGGAGAGATATACCATGTTCTTGGATTGGAAGAATCAATATTGTGAAAATGACTATACTACCCAAAGCAATCTACAGTTGCAATGCAATCCCTATCAAATTACCAATGGCATTTTTTTACGGAACTAGAACAAAAAGTCTTAAAATCTGTATGGAGACACAAAAAGACCCGGAATAGCCAAAGCAGTCTTGAGGGAAAAAATGGAGCTGGAGGAATCAGACTCCCTGACTTCAGACTATACTATAAAGCTACAGTAAACAAGACAGTATGGTACTGGCACAAAAACAGAAATATAGATCAATGGAACAGGATAGAAAGCCCAGAGATAAACCCATGCAGATGTGGTCAACTAATTTATGACAAAGGAGGCAAGAAGTTACAATGGAGAAAAGACCTTCACTTCAATAAGTGGTGCTGGGAAAACTGGACAGCTACATGTAAAAGAATGAAATTAGAACGCTCCCTAACACCATACACAAAAATAAACTCAAAATGGACTAGAGACCTAAATGTAAGACCGGACACTATAAAACTCTTAGAGGAAAACATAGGAAGAACACTCTTTGACATAAATCACAACAAGATCTTTTTTGACCACCTCCTAGAGTAATGGAAATAGAAACAAAAATAAACAAATGGGACGTAATGAAACTTAAAAGCTTTTGCACAGCAAAGGAAACCATAAACAAGACGAAAAGACAACCCTCAAAATGGGAGAAAATATTTGCAAATGAATCAACGGACAGAGGATTAGTCTCCAAAATATATAAACAGCTCATGCAGCTCAATATTAAAAAAAGCAAACACCTCAATCCAAAAATGGACAGAAAAGCTAGACATTTCTCCTAAGAAGACATACAGATGGCCAAGAAGCATATGAAAAGCTGCTAAATATCACTAATTATTAGAGAAATGCAAATCAAATCTGCAATGAGGTATCACCTCACACCAGTTAGAATGGGCATCATCAGAAAATCTACAAACAACAAATGCTGGAGAGAGTGTGGAGAAAAGGGAACCCTCTTGCACTGTTGGTAGGAATGTAAATTGATATATCCACTATGGAGAACAGTATGGAGGTCCCTTAAAAAACTAAAACTAGAATTACCATGTGACCCAGCAATCCCACTATTGGACATATACCCAGAGAAAACCATAATTCAAAAAGACACATGCACACCAATGTTCATTGCAGCACTATTTACAGTAGCCAGGTCATGGAAGCAACCTAAATGCCCATCAACAGATGAATGGATAAAGAACATGTGGTACATATAAACAACAGAATATTACTCAGCCATAAAACAGAACGAAATTGGGTCATTTGTAGAGACATGGATGGATCTAGAGACTGTCATACAGAGTGAAGTAAATCAGCAAGGCAAAAATAAATATTGTATATTAAGGCATATATGTGGAACCTAGAAAAATGGTACAGATGAACCGGTTTGCAGGGCAGAAATTGAGACACAGATGTAGAGAACAAATGTATGGACACCAAGCGGGGAAAGCGGCAGGGGGTGGGGGTGGGGGTGTGATGAATTGGGAGATTGGGATTGACATATATACACTAATATGTATAAAATAGATGACTAATAAGAACTTGCTCTATAAAAAAATAAATAAAATAAAATTCAAAAATTCAAAAAAATAAACGAGACAGAGAATGACATTCTATAATGATAACAGGATAAGTTCACCAAAAAGATATAAGAATTAAAAAAATACATATACCAAACATTAAAGTTCCAAACTATATGATGAAATTAACCGATAATAGCTATACAATAGTACAAGGGAACTACTCCTTTCCATAATGGATAGACCAACTAGATAGAATATCAGTAAGTATATAGAGGACTGTAACCAATTGGATCTAACAACATTTGACAAAATTCAACACTCTCTTCTGATAAAAATACAATATACCCAGAATAAAAGAAAAGTTCCTTAACGCAATAAAGGACAGTTTGGAAAAAGCCACAGCCAACATTATACACAAGATTGAAAAATGATTTCCCTAAGATCAGGAACAAGACAATGGTTCCTGCTTTTCCAGTCTTTTTTAACATAGTACTAGAAGGCCTAGCCAGATCAAGTAGGCAAGAAAAAGAAATTTGTAAAAAATTCAATTTGGACGGGAAAAGGTAAAGTTATCTCTGTTTGTAAACTACATGATCATATATGTAGAAAACTCTAGAGATTACACACACACACACACACACACACACACAGACACACAACTGTTAGAGGTAAATTCTATAAAATTACAGGGCACAAAATCAACACGCAAAATTCAGTTTCCTTTCTATACACTAAAAGTGAAACATCCAAACATAAAATTAAGAAAACAACTCCATTTACAAAGCATCAGCAAGAATAAAATTCTTAGGGGTAAACTTAACCAAGGAGGCAGACATATGTACTGAAAACTACAAAATATTGTTGATTGAAATTTTAAAAGACACCAATAAAAGAAAGGACATTCTGTGTTCATGGATTAGAAGACTTAAATTCATTAAATGTCAGTAGAACCGAAATGATCTCTATATTCAATGCTAAACTTATCAAAATTATTTTTTTTGCAGAAATATACATATCCATCCTAAAATTTGTATGTAATCTCAAGGAATCATGAGTAGCCAAAACAATTTTAAAAAGTAACAAAGTTGGAGGCCTCACACTTCCTGTTTCTTAACCTTCTACAAAGCTGTGGTAATCAAAAGAGTATGATGCTGGTACCAAGAAGACCTGTAGACCAATGGTATACAATAGAGAGCCCAGAAATAAAACCTCACAGTAATGGAAAAATGATTCTCATCAAAAAGTTTTATGACCATTCAATGGGGATTGGTCTTAAATGGTCTTTATTTTTAATAAATGGTGCTGGAAAAACTGGATATCCACATGTAAAATAATTAAGTTGGGCCCTTACCTTATGCAATATACAAAAATCAACTGAAAATGGATTACATTTAGATGTAAGAACTATAAATCTATAAAACTATAAATCTCTTAGACTAAAACGGGGAAAGCTTCATGACGTTGGGTTTGGTAATGATTGACAACATAGGCACAGACGACAAAAGAAAAAGATAGACAAACGGGAGGTCATTAAAATTTAAAATGTTTGCACCTTAAAGAACGCTATCAACAGATTTAAAAAGCACTTCAAGGATTTGAGTTTGTGTATCCACTAGGGAACAATATCCAGTATGTACAGAAGACTCCTAAAACTCAACAACAATAAACAACCCAATTCAAAAGTGGGCAAAGGACGTGAATAGCCATTTCTCCAAAGAATGTACACAAATGGCTGGCAAACACGTGAAAAGATGTTCAACATTAATAATCATTAGGAAAATGTAATCAAAACTGCAATGAAATATAACTTCATGCCCACTGGGATGGATGGCTATTACAAAAACAACAGAAGATAGGTTTTGGTGAGCCTGTGGAGTGTCTGGCATCCTTGTGCACTGCTAATGGAAATGTAAAATGGCGTGGCTGCTATGGGAAACCATATGGAGATTCCTCATAAAATTAAACATAGAATTACCATATTATCCAGTAATTTTCTTTCTGGGTGTATCCCCAAAAGAATTCAACACAGGGACTCAAATAGATATTTGTACACTTGTGTATATAGCAGCATTATTCTCAGTGGCCAAAAGATAGATGCAACTCACAAATGCCATCGACCGATGAATGGATAAATAAAATATCATATATAAAGCAATAGGGGTTTTTCAGCCTAAAAATGTAACACAGTTCTTATACATTCTCCAGAATCAATGAATTGTCAGGGTATTATGATATGTGAAATATGCCAGTCACAATGGTACAACTATTTATGTTGATTCCACTTATTTGAGGTACCTAGAGTAGTAAGAATCACATAGACAGAAAGTAGAATGCTGGTTGCCAGGGTCTGGAGAAAGGAGGCATGAGTCGTTATGTTTAATAGGTACACAGCTTCAGTTTGGGAAGATGAAAATGTTCTGGAGGTGGATGGTGGTGATGGCCGCCCAACAATGAGAATATACTTAATGCCAGTGCCACGCTAAAGAACAGTTAAAATGATAAGCTTAAAATCCATAAATGTAACTCGTATAAAGGAGTTTGCAATCTATTGGGAGATGCAAACTCACACATCTTCAGGGATTAGGGGATGGAACACAGTGGAACAATAAGGATGACGTTATAAATGAAGAATGGTTTTTCCACTTAATAGCACTCCAACTGAAACAAACAAACCCTGTATCAGCTAAACAAAATAAGTCAGTAGATTATATTCAACTCATAAGTCTTAAATTTAAGCCCCCTAGTCTAGCCTTAGATTTAAAAAGAGAGAAATAAAAAGGAGATGTAAAGGGTGTGTATGTAATTAGTTGCAGGAAAAAAAAAAAAACCAAACAACTGTAGTGATACAATGCTGAATGCATTCAGAAGAGGGAAGGGAGCTCACTCCAGGCTGGGTAGCAAGGTTTTCTGGCAGGCTGAGCTCTACACTGTGTCGTAATGGGTTGTCCAAACCTTTTCTCCTCTGTATCTGGTGCAGTGCAAACAGTCTTTTGCTAGATGGTCAGGTAATATGTATTGGATTGTATATATTGAATTCCATCTGTACAATCACTTCTTGACATCCATGCCTGATTCAATTCCTTTACAGCTCATCCTGTTTCTCTGCAGCTAAAGACCTAAACTCTAAATTGGCAATTCCCAAAATCATTCTGAAATCCTTTAATGTGAAAAAGGCCCAGCATAAACCCAGCTCTCTCTTGCTCCATTCTGGGCTCACATAAGCACCTCTGTGGGGTTAATAATGTGACATAAAGAGACATTTTTTCAGTGTTTACAGTTTAAAGGGTCTTTGTGTAAAATCAGTAAAATTAAACTCACGGGGGTAAAATTCAGGCATTAACAGAGCTGTACCATTACTCAGTTCTACCCTCCTTTAAGCAGAGATTTTAAACTTACTCTGCCTATTTCTTTGTCTGTTAATAAAGAAAATTATAGAACTCCCTTTATAACTGATAATTATAATGACCCTTGAAATGTACTGATTAGGCCAATCCTGCTTCCTGTCTGCTTCAGAAAAAAAAGTCAAGGCTGTAAATATGGCTGTTTGAAGTGGTGTCCAGGAGGTAGGCATCATAGATTTCCGCCCCTTGCTCTTATTTATTTTTATTTTAGAAAAACATTTACAGAAACAACATGCCCACTAATCCTTTGCACCCAACCTCGTCCACTAGAATTAATATAAATGTATTTCTTGATTTGATCTATGTCTCTCTGGGATCTTTGGCATGACTCATGCCCAGAGAAAGTCCCTCTCCACTCAGCATTGTCCTTGCTAACCCTCATCACATGTGCCAAAATTCTCATGCGAATAAGAGGTAATTCTAATGCAAATTTGAGCTTGTAGACACTGCTTTACTTTGCACTGAGTTCTCAGACAGGTTTCACATTATCATCTGCCATCCTTCCTGTACTCCTGAGGTCTTATTTGCTAATTCATTAGAAGTATAGTTCTTATTATATATAGCTCTTGAAAATATATTCATATTTATTTTTATTGGGTATAATTGCTTTATAATGTGTTAGTTTCTGTTGTACAACGAAGTGAATCAGCTATATGTATACATATATCCCCTCCGTCTTGGACCTCCTCCCCACCCCCACCATCCTATCCATCTAGGTTTGCAAACAAAGCAACTGACTAGGGATTAATCTCTGAAATATACAAACAGCTCATGCAGCTCAATATCAAAAAAACAACCCAGTCAACAAATGGGCAGGAGACCTAAATAGACATTTCTCCAGAGAAGACATACAGATGGCCAAGAGGCACATGAAAAGATAATTATTAGAGAAATGCAGATCAAAACTACAATGAGGTATCACGTTATGCCAGTCAGAATGGCCATCATCAAAAAAGTCTACAAACAATAAGTGCTGGAGAGGGTGTGGAGAAAAGGGAACCCTCTTTCACTGTTGGTGGGAATGTAAATTGATACAGCCACTGTATTCATGTTTTAAGAAGAAAAAGTATAAGAATCTAATCACTCAGTTTTGGGGATTAGAGACAGCATAGATTTGGAGAGATTTAGGGGCAGAAAAGCCTTCACAAAATGACATGTTAAAGCTAGCCTCTTTCCCCGAGAAGTCAATGTTGCTTGACTTATTAATTTTGGAGTCAGACTGTTTGGGATTACTTCCCTGAACTAACATTTCTAGCTGTGTGACCTTGGCAATGTTGCTTGCCTTCTCTGTACCTTATTTTCTTCACCTATAAGGCTAACCACAATAATAATTAGATCAAATGACTTTTTAACAAGGAGCCAATGAGTAACTCACATAAAAAAATTTAAAAGGGTGTTTGACAGAGAGGACGCTCTCAGTAAATTTCTAGTTGGAATAATCATACTTATTTTCTTAATCAGGCAGCTTTGGTTCAAATCCCAAAATAACTTCCTGTTAATTTAACTGCATCAATCCTTAGTTTTCTCATCTGATAAACAGACAAAAAAGGTTATGTAAGGAGTCAATGGGTTAAGATTTTTAGTACAATGATGGACATCCAATATTGAATCACTTTTGATCAACATGATGACAATGTATTTAAAATAAGAGGTCAGTATGAAGTCAGTACTCAATAAATATTAGTTTTCTGTCTCGGTGGTTCTAACCTCCTGCTCTGTCAATAACTTCGGTCTATGTAAAAGATGTGACACATAGAAAAACAGATTATTTGACCCAGATTAGCTAAGATATTTTGTAAATCAAAATGAACCCATTTTTGAAATTAATGAGTATATTAGTCACCACTTACTGATCATCCTCTTACTGCTTCACACATCACCTTGGTGCTTCATAGAGTCTTAGAAACCAATTATTATATAATAATTATTAGGCCTGCTTTTCTTATAGATAAACCAAGATTCAGACAATGAACCAACTTGTGCACAGACTAATGCGTGGCATGAATTGGCTTTAAAGCAGAAGTGTCTATATTCTTTTTGTGACACCTGCTCCTAATTGAAAGTAAATAGCGTCTTTAAAGTAAATGGCCTCTTTAAATATTATATATATTTTTAAAAATAAATTTATTTATTTATTTTTGGCTGTGTTGGGTCTTCAGTGCTGTGCACGGGCTTTCTCTAGTTGTTGTGAGCGGGGGCTACTCTTCATTGCGGTGCATGGGCTTCTCATTGAGGTAGCTTCTCTTGTTGAGGAGCACAGTCTGTAGGCAAGCAGGCTTCAGTAATTGCAGCACGTGGGCTCAGTAGTTGTGGCTCGTGGGCTCTAGAGCACAGGCTCAGTAGTTGTGGCACACGGGCTTAGTTGCTCTATGGCATGTGGATCTTCCTGGACCAGAGCTCGAACCCGTGTCCCCTGCATTGGCAGGTAGATTCTTAACCACTGCACCACCAGGGAAGTCCCTATATATATATATTTTTTTAAATAAATTAAATATTCATGTTCAGGCCCCACAGCCCTTTTCTATAAATTTTCCCAAATATTATAAAAATAGAGACTAATTCCATTCTGAAATACTAGCAGTATATTTAGGAAGCAAGTGAACATATTTAATGAGATGGTGACAGAGAAAGAATCGTAGAACCACCTTCGACTGGTAATTATCTGTGGAACAGCCATCTTTCTTTAAGCAAACAGGCTGGCTGCAGATTATGAAATGATGGCCAGCCCAGAGAAAATCACGGCTGTTGAACAGTTAAAAGTGACTGGCCTCTCCACTGTTTGAAATGTCTGTAAGCTTGGAGAAAGTAGTAGCAATTATAAAATGTCTTTTTCTTTCTAATACTGAGACCTATTGATGAAGTGAATAGTATGTAATTACTGACAGCTCCCTTCATACACTAAGAAGGGATAGGTTGTGAAATTTTAAAATTACAGTGAGAAACAATTGTGATATTTGAATTAAATTAAATTAAATTAAAAACAACAACAAAAACAGCTTTGAAGAACAGAGAGTCTGGCCTACCTTTGAATAAGTTTTAAAATGGTCTTTGGAATAAAAGTGTCAGAGAAGAAGATCAAGTTTTGTATATTTATACTTAGGTAAATCAGAAGGAATTTAAGTCCACCTCTGACAAACCCCCTTTAAAGTTGGTCACTTGATCAAATCTATCCAACCCTAACATAATTCAGTTCAACCACCATTCAGTGTTGGCTTTACTGCCAGGCATCTGCCATTCTGCTTGGCCGTAAGGATTCAGCAATGACTAAGACAGTGTCCTTATCCTCAGGAAGCAGACAGCCTGGTTTGGCAGAGTCTCTAGTCTGCTAGAAATAAGTGTGAAGATTTTCCTTCCATCTGACATTTGCTTTAGTGAAGGAGGATGGAAATATTCATAGACCAGTTCTCAGGATATGCTGCTGAGATGACCTGAAATTCCATATTGCCCTATTAATATTCTCTTTCATGTAGTGCTTAGGTCTCGGAGAAATTTGGCAGGTCAAGGGCAACTGAGAACTTAATTCTTCTGATAAGCATTTAAGATCCATTGTAGAACTGATGGAATGTGTTGCCAAGGTTATAGTGAAATAGGGCAACTCTGATGTTAATGTCCCCATCCCTTAACGTCTACAGAGCATTGTTCACACTCCCATTCCATCCCCTATAGAAATGTTCCTACTTTCTGTATATTCCCAGGAATTTTCTGTTTCTACGTTCATCCTGGTTCTGAGTTTTTTTTTTTTTTACTTCTTTATTGGAGTATAATTGCTTTACAATGGTGTGTTAGTTTCTGCTTTATAACAAAGTGAATCAGTTATACATATGTTCCCATATCTCCTCCCTCTTGCGTCTCCCTCCCTCCCATCCTCCTATACATAACTGTGTGTCAGGTCAAGGTTAGGTCCCCAATGGCCCCTTTCCAATCAGCCCTGCTTTTTAGCTCTTTCTACTGAAAGTTTGCGGTTGTGGAGAGATTATATTGCAGCAGTGTCAACAACTTTAAATTCAGTATTAGTCATTTCCATAGGTAAAAATCCAGTCTTGCTTCCCAAATTCAGACTACAGATATTTTACATGTCCTCTTTTCTCTTTCCATGTTTTAATCTTCTCTATTAACACCCAGGCTCTAGTACCTGTTCATTTCTAATGCAGGTGATTTATTCTTGTATTAATGTTGATTTATTCCTTTGTCCAAACTAGAGATAATTTAGGCTCCTCAAGTTGCACCTCCTCTTTCAAGCATCATTTAATGATATTTCTAAAACAGAGAGAAATTATGAGCACTCATTCAAGATAGTATATGGTTTTGCTCTTCTACAATATGGAAAACACAGATGATGGAGCCATAAAAGTCACATATATACCTTGTCTCCCAGATGGACTCTAAACATTCATATGTTAAACTCCTTTGAATCCTCTTTTCATTTAATGTAGCACTCTCAATGTGCTACTCATGGAAGGCAGAGGATGCTCTCTAGGCTAAGAAAACATACATTGTCCTTTCGGTTGCAACAGCAGAATGTAGAAGGTAAAATGCTATGGAAAATCAGGCTTTCTTGGTAAACTCTGTTAGCTGCTTACCGCACAGATTGGGGGTACATCATATAACTGTACTGAGTTTTAGTGTCTTCATTTGCCAAATTGATTTTATATGTCACAGTAATGTTGTGAGCACTAAATAAGGTAAGAAATCAAAATAGAATTTTGTGTCTTCTCTTCACAGTATATAGTTTTGTGAATGTTTTAAAAAGTATAAAATGAAAAGTTTCACATACTCTCCATGCCCATCATGCAAATGTAAAGGGAAACTTCCAGTTGATTGAGAGTCTGGGTGTTATGTCTCAGTTGCCCTTCAACCAACTTGGCTTTATTTCTAGTGGACAATGGGATATTAACCACGTTTCTAGTCTGTCAACTTGATACTTTAATAGCTGCCCTACGAGTATATGCCAGACACTTGTTCTGGGAAAACTGATAATATGCTTCAGTCACCTGGTTTGGGCTCCCTTTCTCCTTAGGAGGAGCCCTTCACAGGAGGGCATGGTTTTCAGATACAAAGCATTCAACCTAGAGTCCGCACCCCCAGCCACCTCCTTTATTAGGCCCTCAAACTCCAGCCACCATACACCTGTACTAATCACCCTAGGGTCAGGTACCAAACAACTAGAGACAGCTCCTGTGCCCTAGAGCCTGTGAGATTATTCAAATAGCTGATCCAGAGCCTGCTTACCTTGCCTCACATGTTTTGTTCCTCTGGAAGTGACAATAAAGGCTCTTGCCCATAATTCTTCCCACTCCCTCTACCTCGCGACCAGCCCTGGTGATTTCCCGTTTGCCCCTACCCTGCCATGGCATGATATATATTCCTTCTTGTGGGATCTTTAAACACAGCAAACTATCTTTGCAATAACAATCGTCCCCTGATCTGTGGTCTTTACCATGCCTTACATTTTCTAGTAATACCCTTTATTTTTAAATGTCAGCATATTTTAAAATGTCAGCATAATGGGAACATCGGATTCTTGTTGTGCCATTAAGCCAATTGGTGCCACTGACTTTCTCTCTTAGCTAGATTTCTGCAAATGAATTATGGCTTATGGTTACTTGCTTTGTTTATAAAGAACTCTCAGTAGTTGGTTGCTTGTTGGACCTTAATATTATTATTTATTTTTGAATATATAATGAACACACAGATTCTCATGGAACTCAAAAACCAGGAGGGGAAACAGAATAATCAAATACCAGACAAATATATGTAAACTTACATTTGTGAAGATTGCTACAAAGAAGAGTCATGTGAAATATGGGGATTTTTCACCTCATTTGGAAGGTCAAGGAAAGATTCCCTGTGGAGGTGACACCTGAGCTGGGATCTGAAGGATAAGTAGGACTGAAGTGTCAAGAAAAGGGAGGTCTCTCTTCACTGGGTATATGATAGACAAAAAAAGCTTTGCTGCTTCTCCCTTATCATCCATAGCATCTTCTATAAAACCAAAACCAAAACCAAACAAACAAAAAACTTAGAAAGCAATACAACGTGTACAGTTTAAGTCCACAGAAATTTGCTCAACTGGTACAGTTTTGATATGAAATTTGATAAAGACATCTTTGTACAAATTAATGACCAATGGCCCATGTTGAGTATAGTCTGAAATAAAAAAATAACTATCTAAATTAACACTAATACAATATTATAATACTAAAGTTGAAAATGGAACTAACTGGAAATAAAATATTTCTTCTTATATTGTACTGGGCAGATGTTACAATGTATGTAATATATGTTCAATGTGCAGGTACCACCATATCCATTCACCTGCTCATATATAAAATATTTACTGAGCAGTTACTAAGTTATAGATATACCGGATGTGATGAAGGGTCAGATTGCCTAATCTAAGGAGCTGACAACAGAGGTGAGGGTACAAAGAGACACAGGATTATAACACAAGAACAGCTGTACTCAGAAGGTTTTTGAGGAGACCCCAAGGAAGAAAATTATATCAGAGAGCCTCAATGGACTTTCTAAAGGAAAAGACACTTAAGATAAGCCTTAAAGAATTGAATGATGTTATGCCCCTAACACCTAAGCCAGGGAGACAGGCTGAGAATGCAAGGAAATGAGGAAACTAGGGATATCTTTTAGAGAAATGTTCGTACGATTTCATAGTCAGAACCTCAGCAACTCATTCCTCATTTTGCAGATGAGGATTTGCTGAGACCTGACGAGGTCAAGTGCCTTGCTACAGACTGCACAAGTAATTAGCTCCTTAGCCAGAACCAGACTCCACCTTCTGACTTCACAGCTTGGGGCAGGAACTGAGGCCACACAGGAAAAGTGAAAGGGCTGTAACATGATGGTGAGGTATTTTAGGGACATGTTCTCATCTTGGAGTCTTTTTCAAGGCTTTGTGGTGTCAAGTGTGTTTGGGAATAGATTTGTTTCCCTGTCCCTGTGTAGCCACAGGAGGTTACTCTGCAATTGACCCCACTAGGAAAAACCCACAGGTGACAGGAAACTATTACTCTACAAAGAAATCAGCTCACCTGGGGGGTTACTAAAGGGAGAAAATAAAACTTTAAATAAAGGTTAGAGGAGTTTTCTTAAACAGTCAGAAACTAGGAAAACTAATATTATATTGATTTCTTAGTTTCTTCTGTCATTCTTTCCATAGCACATGTTAGCACAATAGAGGAACAGAAAGTAAAAGTTGTTGTTGTTGTTTGTTTGCTCGTTTCCATTTTTGCCCACAGGTCCCATGTAGGGACTGGAATTTCATCTTAGTTTTGTGAGCTACATCTTCAAAAGAGTGAAATCAAGTGTCTTGAATAGCGTATAACTGTCCCTTACCTAAATAGCACTTCTATTAATCAGTTAATGCATTCACTCAGAAAATAGTAATTGAGTACTTACCATTGAAATTAACATTGTGCTACCATTTAAGATAGACCATGGTTCTTGATCACTGAGAGCTTGATACCTCTTAAGGTTGGAAAGAAAAATACTAAAGCAATCTATTTCTCAGCCTGTGAAACCATCCCATCCTGGTCAGCCCTGGTTGGCCTTACTCTTATGATTCCTTAAGGTTCAGCTCAAGTATCATCTCATCTTTCTTTTCTTTCTTGGCCTGACCTTTCCCAAATGGATCATGCGTTCTTCATCCCTTCTCTGGCACTGCACTATATTTCAAATATAGTACTGGGCACATCATATTGTGATCATCAGCTTATGTGCTTTTCTCCCTCATTAGACTGTAGACTCTTTTTCTTCGTGTTTTTTTTTTTTTTTTTTTTTTTTGCTGTATGCGGGCCTCTCACTGTTGTGGCCTCTCCAGCTGTGGAGCATAGGCTCTGGACGCACAGGCTCAGTGGCCATGGCCCACGGGCCCAGCCACTCTGTGGCATATGGAATCCTCCTGGACCGGGGCACGAACCCGTGTCCCCTGCATTGGCAGGCAGACCCCCAACCACTGTGCCACCAGGGAAGCCCCAGACTGTAGACTCTTGAAGGTCAAAGACTACGTTTTATTTATCGTTATGTTTGAAATATAAGAATATAGAGCATTGTAAATGTTCAAGCAATGTTTAAGTGAAGAAAATTAAACACATGCCAAATAGCTGCACCTTTCATAGGAGTGGGTATCATGTCATATTCATGTTTTCATCCAGAAGTGTTCTGGACTTGACATAGAGTTAGGGATTCATAAGTTCAATGAATAAATGTGAACGAATAGAAGGTAGACTGAGGGGGAAAGCATTATATGTAACTAACAATAAAGAAGGAAGATATCGATGTTAACTAGAAAAACACAACAAAAAAGAAAGTCTGTAAATAATAAGAAGGTGTCAGCTGGACTTTGGAAAACCCTAAATTTTGATGGAGATAGAGGAAAGAAGCAGGAATTTCAAGTGTGAGAAAACTTAAATGAAGACATATTAATGAGCATTAACCTAGCATATTTGAAGACAGGTCAGTTAGAATATTGCCATATGGATGGGCAAGGCCAGTCAGTCAAACCTACATGAGATTCACAAGGCATAATTTATAGGCCCTTGATGTTATATTATAAGAAATATTAAGTAAATACATATTAATACTCCAACTTTAGTCAATCAAGCACAGTGAAGCAACTACAAGTTTCTACAACAAGCAACTACAAGTTTCTACCACAATCTTCAGATGATATTAAAGCTTTTCTCCCCTAATTAATGCTAAATGGAGATGCAGATTTGTTAATGACAGGGTTTTCACACTCCACGAGGTGTAGCAATGTACAAAATTTGTAGTTAATAAAATGTCTTTGGCAATATTATCTAAAAATACATAAGGTCTCATGAACATGATTTAATGGGACACTGACTTTTTAGTCCAAATATGCAGCTTCTGCTAAAGTCAATTAAAGAAATGTATGGAACGAGAAGATTTAGATCTTGCCTTTCCATGACTGTACAATCTAACTATGCTATCTCTAAGGATATTAAGGATATCTTAAGTAAAGATACTTACTTAGAAAAGTATACCTAAGGATATACTTCCTCCAGAAAAGCCAGTGTATGCACTGGAACCAGATGGGTCTTCATTCCAGTACTTTCTTTACTACTTAAGTACAAAAGATATTTAGCACTCTTGAGCCTAATTTTCCTCTAAATGCCTACCTTGCAATACTTACCTCAAATACTTACCCTAAAGGATTGCTGTTAAGAGTAAAAGAAATAATTTGCACAAAGTGTTAAATATAGTATCTGGAATATACTAGATAGCAGTAAATGCTATTTTTAACAATTCATTGATTTTATTTATTATAATTCAGTATTCATTGCCATTCATCTATTTCTTTATGCATTCATACATCTATTGTGTGATAACTATGTGTTTGGTTCTATTGTATGTGCTAGTGACATGCCAGTCAATTAAACCAACAACAACAAAATCATCCCTATTCTTATTTGCTTAATCCCTAACCTTGTTCTCTACTGGGGAGAGGGAGAAGAAATAACAATTAGGCAAATAAATAAGTAAACTATATAGTATCTAATATAAGTGATAATTACTAGGAGAGCAGAGCATCTAAGGAAAGGAATAGAGAGTGCCAGAGGTAGAGGAGTTAATTTTAAATAAGGGAGTCAGAGAGTGATTTGCTAAAATATGACACTTGGCCCAGACTTTTAAGAGGATGCAAGGGTGGTAATTCCCTGGTTGTCCAGTGGTTATGACTCCATGCTTCCATTGCAGGGGGCACAGGTTCGATCCCTGGTCCAGGAACTAAGATCCCACAAGCCACATGGCATGGCCAAAAAAAAAAAAAAAACACAAAAACATGAAGGAGTGAGCCATTCAGGTGTCTGAGAAGATGCATTTGAGTCATAGAAAAAATCAAATGCTACAGCCTTGAGATGGGGTTGGTGGGGGCCTAATCTAAGAACAGCAAGGAAAATGGCATGGTTGGAACAGAGGGAGCTGGGGAAGCTGAAGATGAATTCAGAGAGGGATTGGGCCAGACATCTAAAAAGCTAATGACTTTGGCTCTATTTCTGTGTGACATGGGAAGAATGGAGGGTGTTGAGCCGAGGAAGCATGATCTGACAGCTGACATCCTTTAATAAGGTGGTTTGGCTACCCTGTGAAAGCAGACTGCATGGGAGGAAGAACAGCTAGTTGGGGTCAGGGTGGGGGCAAAGGAAGGACTGAACGGGGGTCAGACTCTGGATACATCACAGATAAAGTAGACAGAGAGTGTGAAAGAAAGAACAGTACAAGCCTCACCCACTAAAGAACGGGGAAGATGCTGGAAGGAAGAGCTATGTCCTTCTACAGCCCCAGGCTTTCCCAGGAAAACCGTAAGTTCTGCAAAGGCCACCCCAAGTCTATATCCCACTTATATGGCAAACAGGCCCAGAAAGAAAACATGAGTCTTATGTAGCCAGTGGTCAATAAATACTTCAACAGAAAAGGATCTAACTTTTGCTATGACTTCTCTATGTCACCTCAGTATGTTAAACACTTCAGATACATTATTTTATTTAATGTTTGAAGGGTTTTGTGACTTTTTTGTTTTTAAGTAAAACTTGAGATTCTGGTCTGCCTACACTTTCCACTGAAATTATCTGTGAGCTCTGGCTTCGGAAGCATATAATGTTATTATTCCAATGCACCCTAGATCTATAGAATCAGAATTCCTTCTTTTGAGCCTGAGGAATCTGAATTTTTAACAAGGATGTATGATGACTCTAATACACACTGAACGTTTAGAATCATTATTCCAAAGCTGGCTGACTGATTGGTAATGGAAAAAGAACAAGGTGATAAAGTAGATACATCTTCCATGGTAACTATAACTGCACTCCACTACTGCTCTGGTTCTAGCCATTTTGTTTGTATTTCAAATATTTAAATATGGATGTCTGTAGAACATATCTGTCATGGTTCCTTACTTCACCACCAAAAAGTTGTGTCAATGTAGGTAAGTCACCATCTCCCCAAAGAAAGAAGAATAATACCTCCTAGATTTGTTAAGAGGATTATATGTAAAGTGTCCAAATCATACCTCTATTTACAGCTGAGAAAAAAAATAGTTGGCTTACCAGATAGTATATTCTTCTTGTAAAGGAAAAACAAACTCACAAGTGATATATGTTCTTAACATTATTTTATAATAATCAATGTTTAATAGACTTTAGTAGCTTCAAAAAATAACCAAAACTTCTGAAAATTTTCAGTGCAACATTTTTTTTTTTTAAATATCAGAATTAAGTATTAACTTTTGAGGAAAAAAAAAGAATTCATCATAAAGAAACAGAAGGTAATATTACATAAAGTAAAAATAGAGGAACTATCTTTAGTTTTGTTCTCTGGCTGCTTTGTGAATCACTCCCTGTCTACCACACATCATGCTCACTCATTGTTTGAATTAAAAAACCACAGGCCTATCCTGGCTGCAGATTTAACTCTGCAAACAATCCAGATAGTTTTGATAACATTAGGAGTTTAATGAAAATCCTTCTAACATGCTCACCTACGGCAGTCTGATATTGGAAGACTGAGTACAGTCTGTGCTTGTAACCTCTCCTCCTAGATCCAGATGAAGCTTCAACAATGATTGACGTTCTCCCCTGCACATTATAGTTTCCACTCAACAAGACCTTCATTTATTTACTAGAGCAGACTTTTCTGATTTGTATTCTAAGAGACACTAGTTCCAGACAATGCCCTGAGGTCAAGAGAAATTAGGAAATAGATTTTTCTCTTAGAGTATACCATACACTTTAGCAAAATAAAGGATCTGATACATCCTGCAGCAAAATTGTTTACCCCATTGTTACCAATCTTACTGTTCCAGGAAACCATTTTTTTTCTCCCAATACTGAAGTGAAACTGAGTATATTTAAACACACTTGGAAAGCACTATTGTTCTTAGCTTAATTTGTAGGTAACTCTTAGGGCTGGTCTCTGCTCTTTCCCCCTAAGGGTCCTGGTCACACACACACACACACACACACACACACACACACACAGAGGCATGCACACACAACATCCTGAAACTAAACCAGGAGCTGTTGCTGCTCCTTTGGCCGGACTCTCCCACGGTAGCACTTGAGCAAACTGCTCCAATCTGCTCCAGACGTAGTGTCCATAAAGGAGTTATATGGTTTCATAGTCATGTGAAGAATTCTTCTCGGGCTTCCCTGGTGGCGCAGTGGTTGAGAGTCCGCCTGCCAATGCAGGGGACACGGGTTCGTGCCCCGGTCCGGGAAGATCCCACATGCCGCGGAGCGGCTGGGCCCGTGAGCCAAGGCCACTGAGCCTGCGCGTCCGGAGCCTGTGCTCCGCAACGGGAGAAGCCACAAAAGTGAGAGGCCTGCGTACCGCAAAAAAAAAAAAAAAGAATTCTTCTCCAATCAATACATTTTTGGCAAATTGTTCTGTTACCACCAAAGTCGGGGATAAGACAGGTCTTTCCATGTACCTCCCATTTTCTTCTCTTCAGGATATGTTACTATATTGACCCAAAGTGGCCATCAGAGAACTCTGTTTGCTAGGTTGGAAAAATAAATGTGTTTGACACTGATACACTTCTATTATTCTCTCTTCTGGTTTTTATATCCCCAGCTCAGTTTGAGAAGGGGATGTCTAGCTATTCCTGGTTCCCTAAATCCCTCTGCTTTGGGGATCTTCTGGGTCATTTTAACTTTACTGGTGTGTCTGTTCTAAAAATTGTCTTCTCCTTTTCCTCTCTCTCAAATGCTCATTTCTGTGGTAAGGTGCTATAAAGAAATATGCTTGATTAAACTAGTCTGTGTTAAGCTGTGAATGACTCATAACTCATTTGGTGCACCAATGGATAGTACATCTTAATGAACACCTTTCGGGCAATGATAGTGAAAGTAAAGAATTTCATGAGAGAGGACTGGGGCTGGCGGCGTGAACACAGCCTGCACGGGGTTAGTGCACCATGGCTAGCCGGGAGGGAGTCTGGGTAAAAGTCTGGACCTGCCAAAGAGGCAAGAGACTATTTCTTCCCTCTTTGTTTCCTGGTGTGCGAGGAGAGGGGATTAAGAGCACTGCTTAAAGGAGCTCCAGAGACGGGCTCGAGCCGCGGCTAAAAGCACGGACCACAGAGACGAGCATGAGACGCTAAGGCTGCTGCTGCCGCCACCAACAAGCCTGTGTGCGAGCACAGGTCACTATCCACACCCTTTTCTGGGGAGCCTGTGCAGCCCACCACTGCCAGGGTCCTGGGATCCAGGAACAACTTCCCCGGGAGAACGCACGGCGCCCCTCAGACTGGGGCAACATACAATGGCCTCTGCCGCCACAGGCTCGCCCCGCACTCCGTACCACTCCCACCCCCTGGCCTGAGTGAGCCAGAATACCCGAGTCAGCTGCTCCTTTAACCCCGTCCTGTCTGAGCGAAGAACAGACGCCCTCCGGCTACCTACACGCGGAGGCGGGGCCAAATCCAAAGCTGAGCCCCGGGAGCTGTGAGAACAAAGAAGAGAAAGGGAAATCTCTCCCAGCAGCCTCAGGAGCAGCGGATTAAACCTCCAAAAACAACTTGATGTACCTGCATCTGTGGAATACATGAATAGCCAACGAATCATCCCAAATTAAGGAGGTGGACTTTGATAGCCAGATTTATTATTATTCCCCTTTTCCTCTTTTTGTGAGTGTGTATGTGTATGCTTCTGTGTGAGATTTTGTCTGTATAGCTTTGCTTCCACCATTTGTCCTAGGGTTCTATCTGTCCGTTGTTTTGTTTGTTTTTTATTTCTTTAAAAAACATTTTTTTCTTAATAATTATTTTTTTATTTTAATAACTTTACTTTATCTTCCTTTATTTTATTTTATCTTCTTTCTTTCCTTCCTTCCCTCCTTCCTTCCTCCCTCCCTCCTTTCTTTCTTTCTTACTTTCTTTCTTTTTTCCTTTCTTTCTACTTTTTCTCCCTTTTATTCTGAGCCGTGTGGATGAAAGGCTCTTGGTGCTGCAGCCAGGAGTCAGTGCTGTGCCTCTGAGGTGGGAGAGCCAACTTCAGGACACTGGTCCACAAGAGACCTCCCAGCTCCACATAACATCAAACAGCAAAAATCTCCCAGAAATCTCCATCTCAGCACCAGCACCCAGCTTCATTCAACGACCAGCAAGCTACAGTGCTGGACACCCTATGCCAAACAACTAGCAAGACAGGAACACAACCCCACCCATTAGCAGAGAGGCTGCCTAAAACCATAATAAGTCCACAGACACCCCAAAACACACCACCAGAAGTGGTCCTGCCCACCAGAGAGACAAGATCCAGCCTCATCCACCAGAACACAGGCACTAGTCGCCTCCACCAGGAAGCCTACACGACCCACTGAACCAACTCTAGCCACTGGGGACAGACACCAAAAACAACGGGAACTATGAACCTGCAGCCTGCAAAAAGGAGACCCCAAACACAGTAAGATAAGCAAAATGAGAAGACAGAAAAACACACAGCAGTTGAAGGAGCAAGATAAAAACCCACCAGACCTAACAAATGAAGAGGAAATGGGCAGTCTACCTGAAAAAGAATTCAGAATAATGATAGTAAAGATGATCCAAAATCTTGGAAATACAATAGACAAAATGCAACAAACATTGAACAAGGACCTAGAAGAACTAAAGATGAAACAAACAATGATGAACACCAAAATAAATGAAAGGAAAAATACTCTAGATGGGATCAATAGCAGAATAACTGAGGCAGAAGAACGGATAAGTGACCTGGAAGATAAAATAGTGGAAATAACTACTGCAGAGAAGAATAAAGAAAAAAGGATGAAAAGAACTGGGGACAGTCTCAGAGACCTCTGGGATAACATTAAACACACCAACATTTGAATTATAGGGGATCCAGAAGAAGAAGAGAAAAAGAAAGGGACTGAGAAAATATTTGAAGAGATTATAGTTGAAAACTTCCCTAATATGGTAAAGGAAATAGTTAATCAAGTCCAGGAAGCACAGAGAGTCCCATACAGGATAAATACAAGGAGAAATACACCAAGACACATATTAATCAAACTGTCAAAAATTAAATACAAAGAAAACATAATAAAAGCAGCAAGGGAAAAGCAACAAATAAAACACAAGGGAAGCCCCATAAGGTTAACAGCTGATCTTTCAGCAGAAACTCTGCATGCCAGAAGGGACTGGCAGAACATATTAAAAATGATGAAGGACAAAAACCTGCAACCAAAATTACTCTACCCAGCAAGGATCTCATTCAGATTTCATGGAGAAATTAAAAACTTTACAGAGAAGCAAAAGCTGAGAAAGTTCAGCACCACCAAACCAGTTTTACAACAAATACTAAAGGAACTTCTCTAGGCAAGAAACAGAAGAGAAGGAAAAACTACAATAACCAATCCAAAACAATTAAGAAAATGGGAATAGGAAGATAGATATTGATAATTACCTTAAATGTAAATGGACTAAATGCTCCCACCAAAAGATACAGATTGGCTGAATGGATACAAAAACAAGACGCATATATATGCTGTCTACAGGATACCCACTTCAGACCTAGAGACACATACAAACTGAAAGTAAGGGGATGGAAAAATATATTCCATGCAAATGGAAACCAAAAGAAAGCTGGAGTAGCAATTCTCATATCAGACAAAATAGACTTTAAAATAATCAAAGAAGGACACTATATAATGATCAAGGGATTGATCCAAGAAGAAGATATAACAATTGTAAATACTTATGCACCCAACATAGGAGCACCTCAATACATAAGGCAAATACTAACAGCCATAAAAGGAGAAGTCAACAGAAATAAATGAAAAAGAAATGAAGGAAATGATAGCAAAGATCAATAAAACTAAAAGCTGGTTCTTTGAGCAGATAGACAAAATTTATAAACCATTAGCCAGACTCATCCAGACAAAAAGGGGGAAGACTCAAATCAATAGAATTTGAAATGAAAAAGGAGAAGTAACAACTGACACTGCAGAAATACAAAAGATCATGAGAGATTACTACAAGCAACTCCATGCCAATAAAATGGACAACCTGGAAGAAATAGACAAATTCTTAGAAATGCACAACCTGCCAAGACTGAATCAGGAAGAAATAGAAAATATGAACAGACCAATCACAAGCACTGAAATTGAAACTGTGATTAAAAATCTTCCAACAAAAGCCCAGGACCAGATGGCTTCAGAGGAGAATTGTATCAAACATTTAGGGAAGAGCTAACACCTATCCTTCTCAAACACTTCCAAAATATAGCAGAGGGAGGAACACTCCCAAACTCATTCTACGAGGCCACCATCACCCGGCTACCAAAACCAGACAAGGATGTCACAAAGAAAGAAAACTACAGGCCAATATCACTGATGAATATAGATGCAAAAATCCTCAACAAAATACTAGCAAACAGAATCCAACAGCACATTAAAAGGATCATACACCATGATCAAGTGGGCTTCATTCCAGGAATGCAAGCATTCTTCAATATATGCAAATCAATCAGCGTGATATACCATATTTAACAAATTGAAGGAGAAAAACCATATGATCATCTCAAGAGATGCAGAAAAAGCTTTTGACAAAATTCAACACCCATTTATGATAAAAACCCTGCAGAAAGTAGGCATAGAGGGAACTTTCCTCAACATAATAAAGGCCATATATGACAAACCCACAGCCAACATCGTCCTCAATGGTGAAAAACTGAAAGCATTTCCACTAAGATCAGGAACAAGACAAGGTTGCCCACTCTGACCATTCTTATTCAACCTAGTTTTGGAAGTTTTAGCCACAACAATCAGAGAAGAAAATGAAATAAAAGGAATCCAAATCGGAAAAGAGGAAGTAAAGCTGTCACTGTTTGCAGATAACATGATACTCTACATAGAGAATCCTAAAGATGCTACCAGAAAACTACTAGAGCTAATCAATGAACTTGGTAATGTAGCAGGATACAAAATTAATGCACAGAAATCTCTGGCATTCCTATACGCTAATGATGAAAAATCTGAAAATGAAATCAAGAAAACACTCCCATTTACTATTGCAACAAAAAGAATAAATTATCTAGGAATAAACCTACCTAAGGAGAAAAAAGACCTGTATGCAGAAAATTATAAGACACTGATGAAAGAAATTAAAGATGATACAAATAGATGGAGAGATATCCCATGTTCTTGGATTGGAAGAATTAACATTGTGAAAATGACTCTACTACTCAAAGCAATGTACAGATTCAATGCACTCCCTATCAAACTACCACTGGCATTTTTCACAGAACTAGAATAAAAGTTTCAGAATTTGTATGGAAACACAAAAGACCCTGAATAGCCAAAGCAATCTTAAGAACGAAAAAAGGAGCTGGAGGAATCACGCTCCTTGACTTCAGACTATACTACAAAACTACAGTAATCAAGACAGTATGATTCTGGCACAAAAACAGAAAGATAGATCAATGGAACAGGATAGAAAGCCCAGAGATAAACCCATGCACATATGGTCACTTTATCTTTGATAAAGGAGGCAGGAATGTACAGTGGAGAAAGGACAGCCTCTTCTATAAGTGGTGCTGGGAAAACTGGACAGGTACATGTAAAAGTATGAGATTAGAACACTCCCTAACAGTATTCACAAAAGTAAGCTCAAAATGGATTAAAGACCTAAATGTAAGGCCAGAAACTATCAAACTCTTAGAGGAAAACATAGGCAGAACACTCTATGACATAAATCACAGCAAGATCCTTTTTGACCCACCTCCTAGAGAAATGGAAATAAAAACAAAAATAAACAAATGGGACCTAATGAAATGTCAAAGCTTTTGCACAGCAACGGAAACCATAAACAAGACCAAAAGACAACCCTCAGAATGGGATCAAATATTTGCAAATGAAGCAAGTGACAAAGGATTAATCTCCAAAATTTATAAGCAGTTCATGCAGCTCAAAAACAAAAAAACCAAACAACCCAATCTGAAAATGGGCAGAACACCTAAATAGACATTTCTCCAAAGAAGATATACAGATTGTCAACAAACACATGAAAGAATGCTCAACATCATTAATCATTAGAGAAATGCAAATCAAAACTACAATGACATATCATCTCACACCAGTCAGAATGGCCATCATCAAAAAATCTAGAAACAATAAATGCTGGAGAGGGTGTGGAGAAAAGGGAACACTCTTGCACTGCTGGTGGGAATGTGAATCGGTACAGCCACTATGGAGAACAGTATGGAGGTTCCTTAAAAAACTACAAATAGAACTACCATATGACCCAGCAATCCCACTACTGAGCATATACCCTGAGAAAACCATAATTCAAAAAGAGTCATGTTCCAAAATGTTCATTGCAGCTCTATTTACAATAGCCTGGAGATGGTAACAACCTAAGTGTCCATCATTGGATGAATGGATAAAGAAGATGTGGCACATATATACAATGGAATATTACTCAGCCATAAAAAGAAACGAAATTGAGCTATTTGTATTGAGGTGGATGGACCTAGAGTCTGTCATACAGAGTAAAGTAAGTCAGAAAGAGAAAAACAAATACTGTATGCTAACACATATATATATGGAATTTAAGAAAAAAAAGTCATGAAGAACCTAGGGGTAAGACAGGATAAAGACACAGACCTACTAGAGAATGGACTTGAGGATATGGGGAGAGGGAAGGGTAAGCTGTGACAAAGCGAGAGAGTGGCATGGACATATATACACTACCAAACGTAAAATAGATAGGTAGTGGGAAGCAGCCGCATAGCACAGGGAGATCAGCTCGGTGCTTTGTGACCGCCTGGAGGGGTGGGATAGGGAGGGTGGGAGGGAGGGAGATGCAAGAGGGAAGAGATATGGGGACATATGTATAACTGATTCACTTTGTTATAAAGGAGAAACTAACACACCATTTTAAAGCAATTTTACTCCAATAAAGATGTAAAAAAAAAGAAAAAGAAAAAGAATTTCATGAGAAGGGAGCAGAAAGTACCTGCCTGAAATTTTCTAAAGTGCATAACTGAACTGTGCTTTTCAAAGTGTTTGTCTTTAGTCCAGGACTTTACAGTGAATACAAAATTTGAGGTAACTTTAAAGAAAAAGGGAGAGAGGAAGAGAGGGAGAGAGAAAGAGAGCTAAAAGTATTTGCATCCAGAATGATCTCTATAATTTTTTCAATTTTGTTTCATTTTGGCTTCTCATAACTGGCTTTACCAAGAAAAAGACTTCTGTCAGAAGCGAAAATTAACAGTTCCAACAGAGCAGTGAAACTCTAAGAAGTATAGCTAATGGGGAAGCTATACAAAAATAATGAGCTATGAGTTTCAATCATTGTCAAGCTAATGCTGCATCCTTATGACAGAAACACTAATCAAGTTTAGAACATCAGGTTCATTTCCAATTTTTTTCTTAAATAACCAATTAGTCACCCGTACAATATTAAATCTCCTGTTTATTATCCATAAAATGTTTTGCTTTATTTGGGGATAGAAATTAATTGCCGAAATTAAACAGAGAGTGACACATAAAGTTATAACTAGATTTTCTGTAAATGAATGTCTTAGTATGGCATATTTTTTCCCTTTCTTAAGTGGAATTGGCCTCACACGCATCATCATTCCTGCAGCAAATTCAATTTTGATACTCAAAACAGAAACATTCCTGAGGTTTTATTGTCCTGTATTATCTAGTGCAATTTCCTATCTTTCTGAAGATTTAGTTGCTTTGCTAAAAAAAGGAACCAACTGAATTGGTTATCCTCTTGCTAATTTAGGTGTGAGTGTGCATGTGTATGTTGGATATTTAATGGAGGATCAGAATTAGACTTGGGTCAAAGTCAGGACCATGCCTCAACATCACTGAAGCTAAGTCAGGATCTAATTCTCTGGGCTATCACTGCATGTGCTGGAGATTAAGAGAAAGGAGGGGAAGTGGATAGCAGAGTAGGAAACTATGTTTTTGTAATGCAGGCTTGGGATAGATGAAGCAGCTGATACAGGGCAGGAGGCCAACTCGCTTCATACAAGGGATGTGGTCAAGAGAGGCTGTCCTTTCTGCACTGTTTGCTGGAGGAAGGAGCGTTGGGTAACCCTGCATGCCTGATAGTGGGAGAAGATTGCTGTTCTGAGTCTCTGCCTAGTGCACCTTTGAAAGTAATGCGAGCAAATGAAAGATATAAATTTACGTTGTGAATCTATCAAGAGTTTCCAGATTGCCTCTAAGGCTGTACTTCCTGAGAGAGGAAGGCATGGTTAGTCACTAGGAGAATTCCACACCAGCTTTTGTCCCAAGCATCATATTAAATACCAAAGGACTCCTATTTGTTGACTTGAATGCGTGTATCTGCCATATTGAGCATCTCTCTTGCATGGTATAGGGTATGGTGCTGCTCTTGCCTCTTCTTTTTTTTATTCTTGATGTTTCCTGCCCCTACCTGATACTCTTTCTTTATTTACATTAAGGTCACTCTTTAAGCTACAGCCAAGTAGCTGTTTCTGTCCATTCAGGAAATGCTCTGATTCTTCTCAGATATTAAGAATTTACTTTGTGAAAATGACGACAATATTTTCTTTATCTCCGAGTGTTTGGAAAGCACAAACTTTTATCCCCAGATATTGCATTTGGTGGCCAAAATCCTCTGGTTTCTAAACAGTGTTATAGATACTTAGATTCCCAGTGCAGTCAGAGCTGCCACATTCTATTGACAGACTAGAGGGTTGTTCCATTTTAGATACAGCTTTAATGAACAGCATTATACGCTGCCCACTGACCTCATAAAAACATCCAATGTCATCCATCTTTCCTTTTGCAACCTCTAAGCAAGGTTGATTGCCATAAGAAGTTCACAGAGAACCCCAGACTATTGGATTATAGTGGAAAATGTCATCCACAATTGGTAACATCATAAAATTGCACTAAAGGCATCTGGGCCCCACTGAGCCTCAGCATCCATTTCATTCATCCCCAGTTGGCTTCTGAATACCTCTGGCAGGGGTGATTCACTATCCCCAAAGCTGAGATCTTCTCCCCCTGGTGAGGTAACACTTTACTAACACCTCCTTAAGACTCCCTAGGTCTTTCTACATAACTTTTCTACATCAAAATGATTTTTCTTATCTATTTTATCTTTCCTTCAATCCTTCTTTTCTTTCCCCTCCTCTGTTTTTCCTTTATGCTTCATTCCATTTTTAATTTAAATTTAATAAGCATCTATTTTGGCTTTATTAATCCAGGGATTTAGAATCTGATACAAATTCCCTGCTGTCTCAAAAGAAGTCCTCCTCTTCTTCCTAAAATGAGACTTAAAGACTCAAATCATGTGAAATTTCTTCCAAGAAGTGTTCTCTGAGCTCTTTAGGCTAACTTGGTTCTCCCTTTCTGTGCAACTGGAGACCACAGGCTGACCTCTTCCCTTATGCGTCTCCATTGCAATTGGCATTTACTGTTCTGCTGGATTCACTCACCTGTGATCTCATGGAAGAAAGCATCTGCCTTTGGTCATTCCTATGTTTCTCATAGCATTAGGTACAAAGCAAGTTCTCGATAATATTTATTGAATCACTAAAACATACAAAAACAAAATATTTTAGAATTCTCACTATGCTTGTTTATGCTTGACCTGGCTGAATATATTATTCCCTGTCTTTGCCTGGAACACACCATCTTCCTACTGGTAAAAAGTGCAAGCTTACACTGCTCACCACATGACAGGACAATAAATCAAGACATGAGGTGTTGGGGTAAGGAATAGTGACTTTGTTCAGAAAGCCAGCTGACCAAGAAGAAGGTGGATGAGTGTCCCAAATAACCATCTTATCCAAGACAGAATTCAGGCTTCTTTTGTACTAAAAGGGGAGGGGGTGTGGCTGGTTGTTGCAAACTTCATGGTGCCAGAATCCTTTGTTCTTGCAGTTGTCCAAATTGATCAGGTCACCATGTTCTTATAAACCTCCAATAAGACAAATGCTATTCTCTGTTTTGAAACTTTTTATCTCTATGTGAATGAAAACATGTTATACCTTTAAAGGTCAAGCCTGGGAGGCAGAGCTGTGAGAATGGATTATCCTGTATATTTCAGGCTATAGGCAACATTCTTTTACAAAAGGTGCAGAGCCAGCATGACTAAGCACGGACAAGAGGACACAAAGGTTAGAGCTCAAGGAGTAGATCCAATATGGAGTCAGGCTTGTTCTTCTCCATTATATTACCATCCTTTTTATTTTTCTTTAACTTACACATGTGCTTAATTTTCCCCTATTAAAAAGTCTTTTTCTTGATTCTCCTAATAACTCAAACTGTCCCTCATTTGAGGGGGGGATAATTTGTACTTGTTGCCTCTAATTTTTCACTTATAATTCATAACTGGAAAAAAACTGGAGTAGAATTGTGAATTGTGGTTCCCAGATGGGCATCAGTGACATCCCTGTGAAATTGTTACACATGCAAATTTTTGGTCTCTATCCAAGAGCTAATTGATCAGAAACCCTAGGGTGGGGCCCAACTGTCTATGTTTTGTTACCTCCTCCCAGTGATACAAGTGCATGCTGATGTTTGAAAACCACTGCCCTTGAGTTGTTTTTCCTATGAGATTAGAGACTTTGATTTGGTTGTCAGATTAGATACCACTTTTTAGTTCTCCTCCTAATGGATATTTAGAAAATATTCATACAGCTCGATAACAAAGCACACACTACAAACAACGCTTATGACATACAGCTAAAATAGTACTTAGAAGAACCTTTGTGCCATTAATTAAAATTGTCAAAAGACGGATTATTTTTCTCCTTAAGTATTTATAGTGACTTTAAGTTTCTAAATATTTGAGGGAAGTTTTTTTATTGTTTTCTAACTTTATTTTATTATGATCAGAAAACTATATGTGTGTGAATTGATTCTTTGTTGGTTTTGGACATTTTCTTTGTGACCAGTACATGATCATTGTTCTTTGGTGCTTGAAAAGAATGTGTATTCTATGATTGTTTGTTATAGGTCTCTATCTATGCTATACTAAGCTTGATGATAGGGTTGTTCAGACCTTCTGTGACCTTACTAGGTTGTTGTCGTATGGAAATCAATATTATTCACAATATTAATTGTGGGTTTGTTAATTTCTACTTCAAATTATGTTACTTTTTGCTTTGCATATTTTGAGACTGTATTATTATGTATATACAAGTTTAGAATTTTCGTATTTTACTGATACATTTCTTTTTCATTATTTAGTTACCCTCTTTATCTAAATATATTTTGCCTTACTATTATTATAGCTATGCTAATATTATCTTGGTTGTTATTGTTTTGCTAAATCTTTTTTCACCTTTTATTTTTATATGTGTGTTTTAGAAGAAATTGGTAACATGAATTCAGTAAACAAGTGCTTACCATAAAAAATAATTGCATGCTAAGTTTAAAACTGGAGAGTTTCTTCTTGGTGGAGGTGTTAGAGAATGAAAAACAAAGTACTCTTTATTATAAGAATAAAAGTTAAAATCAGTAAGGGAAGAAATGGGTGCACTAAAAATTGAAAAGCTGAAATAGAAAAGGGGCTTGAAATGATTAAAGTTAATGCAGAGGAAAAAGACAAGGAGATTAAGGGAAATAGAATATAATAGATGTGGAGGCCAAGAAAGAACAAATGGTCGACTTTATCCCCAGCTCCTGGCACTCCAAATGAAATAAGCACTAAGAATTAAACCTTGGATATGATGAGGGGAGTCCCAAGTGGTCAGAGCTGTTCTTTGGAGGAGGACGGATGTGAGACTGAACAGCAGTCATGGGAGAATGAGAAACGTGCAGACAGCAAGTACAGGAAAATTTTATAAACTTCCAAAATAATTTTTATAAATGTTTAAGTTATTCAGTCATATAAATTAACTCACTTCTAAGGAGAAACATAAGTGTAGTCTGCCAGAAGAAAGTGGATTGACATGAAAGGAAGGAAAATAATTGTGGGCAAATTATACTCCCAGTCAATCTTTTATTGATTAATAAAGGTCATAAAAGATATAATCAAATGTGTAATAACTTGGTAGTACAGGCTGTATGCATGCCACTTTCTTTAAAAAAAAAAAAAAAAGACAAAATCCAAACAACCTAAATGGCTGTGGTAAAAGTGCTATCTTAACCACAGAGAACATGAGGCCGCATGTCTAAGTATCTATGCAATTTTAAATGGTCCAAGAAACTTTTATTTAGACAAGTTTTCTTTTTATGTAAAAAACAACATGCATATAGTCTTAATAATGCAAGAATTCATTGTATACCAAATATGACCCATTTTTAAAATAGCTATATTGTGATAAACTAGGAAACATATAAACCAAAATAAATGACTGAGGAATGGAAAAGCTACAGCAAACAAACCAGCAAAGAATATTGAATCCTGTGAGATTTTGAAATTAGATTAAAACCATCTGGTAATTAAACTTATAGAAAAGGAAGCAAATGTACTGAGATCTAACAGAGTTAATTTTTTTCTTAATTTTAGCTAAAAAAATACAAAAGTCAGAGGATGAAAGATGTAAGAAATCTAATGGAGGCTATTTCTTCAAGTTCTGAAGTAGGAAGAAAATTGCTATTTGTAAAATTGAAACATGTAGTTAATGTGAAATCATTGTGAGTGCAAAATACTAATGATTTTCATAATAATTAACTTTAAGAGATATTTTAGAAATCAATATTTTTGCGTTGATTAAATATTTATCTTATGTTTATCAATTTTTTTGAATTTCATCTCTATCAAGTTAAAGTAAATGTGATGATGTATATGAAGTCATATAATTTATTTTATAAAATTATTTCTAACTGCCTATTAAGGTATTTACAAATGCTTATAAGTCTCTTTCAGTATATACCCATTAAAAAGATTTTTGGAATGTTAATAATAATTTATACCAGGTGATGAGTTTTTGTCCCTCATTTTTTGGTACTTTTCAATACTATTGAGGTTTTTGTTATTGTCCTGGTTAATAACGAGCAGGAGTCAACATTATAAAATTATAGCATCAATTTTTATTAAAAATAATTTGTTTTTTGTCAAATAAATTTTGAAAACACAAAGAAAAGAATACAAGCCTTTTGTATTCATTTCACCTGTCACCAGATTTACTTTCTTAGCAAATTCCAGCTTCCCTCCACCATCCTCAGGATAAAGCTACAGTGACCCTCCAAGTCAAAGGCAAGGCTGTCAAACACATTTCATCTCTCCTGGTACTGAAATGGGTCAATCTGCATTGAGTTGGTAAAATTAGAATGTATTTATTCAAGGGACTGTAGAGCTACTAACTCCCTTCCACTCATTTTTTTAAATAGAGATGCCACTTACATAAGTCAGTTATTCAGGAGATGAGCTCATATTGGCAGAGAAGAAAAAAGGATAACATAAGTTTCTGATCCAGTGGACTCAAGGTGATGCTAGAGAAGTAAATGGGTGTCGTGTGGGCAATAGAAAATGCAGGGTAGGGTGGGAGGTCAGGGCTGGCACTCTAAATTAGAGCCTGTGAGAACAGTGAGTTCTCCCAAGGTTTCCAACTGCTGTGTGGAGGTCGGGTCAAGTGGGGAGTGTCTCCAAAAGCTACTGGCTTGGGTGAGCATCACAGGATGTAATGATATCCTACTTCCTATCAGTAGCTTCTTCCTGACAGTCATTAGAGGGCTGCCCCATATGTACATTCTAGAGGTGATCTTCAGTCTTTCAGACAACATGGACTAGTGTGTAAAATTACCACATATAAGCAAACATCAGTGGAAAACAATTGTATTTTTATCAGAAATTGTTACCGAACAAAAGCTTGTGTGCCCAATGCACAGTGAGGCCAAACAAACTGAAATGTCAGAGTTTGGAGCAGAGAAGGGTTTATTGCCAGCCCATGCAAGGAGAACGGGTGGCTCATGCCCCCCAAAACCCCAAACTCCCTGAAGGGTTTCAGCAAAGCATCTTCATATTTTTTTAAAATTTTTATTAGAGTTGATTTACAATGTTATGTTAGTTTCTGCTGTACAGCACAGTGATTCAGTTATACATATTCATGTATCCACTCTTTTTTAGATTCTTTTCTCACATAGACCATAACAGAGTAGTGAGTACAGTTCCTTCTGCTATGCAGTAGGTCCTTATTAGTTATCTATTTTATATACAATAGCGTGTATACGTCAATCTCAATATCCCAATTTATACCCCCCCTCCCCCTTGGTAACCATGTTTGTTTTCGACATCTGGGACTCTATTTTGTAAGTTCATTTGTATCATTTTTTTAAATTCCACATATAAGCAACATCTCAGCAAAGCATCTTTAAAAGCAAGGTGAGGGAGGGTTGTGGTTGGTTGGTGCAAACTTCTTGGTGTCAGAATCCTTTGTTCTTGCAACTGTCCACTCAGTTCATGATGTTCCTGTAAATCCCCAACAAGATAAATGTTATTCTCTGTTTTGCAACTTTTTATCTTTGTATGAATGAAAAAGTGTTATACCCTTCAAGGTGAGAGCCTTGAGAATGGGCTATCCTGTATATTTCAGGCTATAGGCAACATTCTTAACTCAAAGCAAAAGGAACAGAATACAAGGTTAAAGTAAAAGAAACAGATTTAATATGGAGTCAGATTTGTTCTTCCCTATTACAGAATTTTAAGTATTAGGTTAGTCTCCTTTTTCTTGTGGTGGTATATATAATAGTTTTAATATTTCTTTCAAGTTTTGTAGATCTGTGTCAGGATAATCAAAGAAAAAGTCATAAACATTTATTTGATTCCATTAAATATCATGTATATAGGAGTTTCTGGCATTCTTGTGTGTTGACTGAAAGTTCATATTTTCTAGGGAATCAGAATGATAGAATCAGAATTGGTGAAGAAAATGATGATGCTCCCAGATGAAGCTTTTATGGACAGTAATGCTATTAAAAATAATTATTAAAATAATTTACTGGTTTCACTTTAATTTCTTCTTTTCTCACTCCAGTTTAACACTTTACTATGCTTCACAGTGTTTAGTAGTTTGGGCCTCCAAAATAATGGCACCAAATAACAGCACCATTTGGTAGAACAAATATGGACTTCAGTAGGGAGGCAATAACTGAACTAGATTCAAATACCAGTTCAATCAGTTAATGGCTTTGTGACCTTGGGCAGGAAACTCACGTTTTGTGTTACAGTCTCCTATGTAGCAATATGGGGGACAAGTCTTTCACACAGAGGGGTTGTGAGGATGACATAGGACAATGTTTGCAAAGAGCTTAAAACGTAGTAAGGGCTCCATGAGTGGCAGCTACTGTTACAATAGAGTGCAGAAAAAATCTATTTTGAAAGTTTTGCCTCTTTCAGGGATGCATAATTTGATGTTCCAAAATCCTTATAGATTTTAACATTTTTTTAAATATTAGCATCCTCATTTCATTAGCAGATGTACTGTTATTGACACATGCTGCTATTTCTTAGGTAGGAACATTTGTTTTCAGCCTATTTGGCTGACATTCTCAGTTATATCCTAGCTAACTATGATCTCACATTCTGTCCCTGAAGTACCAAGCACTCAAAAGCACACTCATTTGTTTTTTCATGCAACAGACATGAATATGATTGCACAGTTGTTGATGACATAAAACAGTCATCAATATGGTTTACTCCTCTGGTCCAAATAAGTTATGTATACTGGATGAGATTCAACTAGACAAATCTCCATTTCAAGCCCAAAGCCTTAAGATGATTTGAATAAAGGGTAAAACATGGATTGGACCATGTGTTCTCCCTGCCTGCAGTTTCTCTCCCACTTTAAAGCTAGAACAACAATGTTTCCATTCAATATCTTAAAATTTTTAAAATTACCCATGTGTGAAGCAATGTGTTAAACAATTTATAGAATTAATATATTCAATCCTTACAACAACCTTGAAAGATTAGTATGTCTGTTTTAATTTAACTTTTTATTGAAGTATAAATGATTTACAATGTTGTGTTAGTTGCAGGTGTACAGCAAAGTGATTCATATATATATATATATATATATATATATATATATATTCTTTTTCAGATTATCCACTTATAGCTTATTATAAAATGTTGAGTAGAGTTCCCTGTGTTATACAGTAGGTCCTTGTTGGTCATCTATTATATATATACTAGTGTGTATATGTTAATCCCAACTCCTAATTTATCTGTACCCCACCTTTCCCCTTTGGTAATATAAATTTGTTTTCTATATCTGAGTCTATTTCTGTTTTGTATGTAAATTCATTTGTATCTTTTTTTTTAGATTCCACATGTAACTGATACCGTATGATATTTGTTTTTCTCTACTTGACTTACTTAACTTAGTATGTTAATCTCTAGGCCCATCCATGTTGCTACAAATGGCATTATTTCATTCCTTTTTATGGCTGAGTAATATTCCATTGTATATATGTACCACATCCTCTTTATCCATTCATCTGTCAATGGACAGGTTGCTTCCATGTCTTGGCTATTGTAAATAGTGCTGCAATGAACATTGGGGTGCATATATCTCTTTAAATTATTGTTTTCTCCAGATATATGCCCAGGAGTGGGATTGCTGGATCATATGGTAGCTCTATTTTTAGGGATTTTTTAAACTTTTTATTTTATATTGGAGTATAGTTTTAGTTTTTTAAGGGATCTCTATACTGTTCAACATAGTGGCTACACCAATTTACATTCCCACCAGCAGTGTAGGAGGATTCCCTCTTCTCCACACCCTCTCCAGCATTTGTTATTTGTAGACCTTTTGATGATGGCCATTCTGACAAGTGTGAGGTCTATTTTAAAATGAGAAAATTGAGGCTCAAAAGGTTGATACGATTTGTCAGATACTATGCAGCTAGAAACCCACAGAGTGACACTTTAAGTTCAGGTCTTGCTCCTAGATGCAGAGGTTTTACAGTACATACAACGGCAACATTACAGTTACAAAAACATTTTTGTTATTTTTCCCCATATGAGGTCCCAATCAAATAATCCTTCATCGCTTCACTGACTCCCCATTGTTTATTAGGTAAAGGTCATGTGTTTAGGTTGTTCATAATCTTAAAGTTTGCTTCAGCTTGGATTTCTACCTGCATCCCAACAAGCTTGTGTCCCCAACTCTTGTGAGCATCAGGTGGTCTCAGCCCGCTGAGGAGAGAAGTGTGTAAATCAAATCCACCCCAAAACAAGATGACTCAGATAGTAATATTAAGGGAAGTGAAGAATTACATGTTAGGGCGAAATTATTAAGTAGAACATTTTGAGAACATTCTATAACTATATTTTGTTTCCTTTTTTTTTCTTTCTTAAGGTGAGTACTTTCAGTGATATTTTCATCTACAATAGGCAGGGAATTTGCTTGATATGGAATATGATACAACATAAAAAACACAATCTTTGGACCCTATTAGGTTTGATTCATTTCACATTTGTATTAAGTCCACAGCATAGGTGTATGCTGGTTTCCATAGAGTGCATGGTTAAATTAAATAGTCTCTTTTACTTAAGGAATGGGCTACAAAGGAAATGTTATTATTAGACATATAAACTATTTTTTTTGTTTTGTTTTGTTTGTTTTCATATATTTATTTATTCCAATTTTATTGAGATAGAATTGACATACAGCACTGTATAAGTTTAAGGTGCTGAAAAAATAATTTATAAAATTCATGTAAAATTTGAACCAATAAGAATATCAAAATATAGTAGAGTCATCCCTTGGTAACTGTGGGGGATTTGTTCCAGGACCCCCCTCAGATACTGAAATCTGAGAATACTCAAGTCCTTTATATAAAATGGCATAGTATTTGCATATAATCTACATACGTCTTCCTGTATATTTTATTTTTAAATATAAATTAATTAAAATTTTAAATTTCAAAATACACTTGAACTAATCAGATATTAGAACCCTTTTTGAAGAGGATATCTGCACTTTTGTAAACAGAAATTTTAAACAAAAGCATATTGCTATGGGGTAGTTTCATCCTAACAGTCTGACCTCTTATCTCTTACTTTTAGATCTTTACTTAAAGCAGGCATATAGGGCTTCCCTGGTGGTGTAGTGGTTGAGAGTCCACCTGCTGATGCAAGGGACACGGGTTCGTGCCCCAGTCTGGGAAGATCCCACATGCCATGGAGCGGCTGGGCCCGTGAGACATGGCCACTGAGCCTGCGCATCCGGAGCCTGTGCTCCGCAATGGGAGAGGCCACAACAGTGAGAGGCCCGCGTACCGCAAAAAAAAAATATGCAGGCATATGTGTGTATATATATATATATATATATGTGTGTGTGTGTGTGTGTGTATATCTATATATACACATGTATATTCATACGCATACATATACATATATCTATTCTTTTTCAAAGTCTTTTCCCATTTAGGTTGTTACATAATATGGAGCAGAGTTCCCTGTACTATAAAGTAGGTCCCTGTTCGTTATGCATTTTAAATATAGCAGTGTGTACATGTCAATCTCAAACTCCCTAACTATCCCTCCCCCCGACCCTTACCCCCTGATAACCATAAGTTTGTTCTCTAAGTCTGTGAGTCTGTTTCTGTTTTGTAAATAAGTTCATTTGTATCATTTTTTTAGATTCCACATATAAGTGATATCATATATTTCTCTTTCTCTGACTTACTTCACTCAGTATGATAATCTCTAGGTCCATCCATGTTGCTGTAAATGGCATCATTTTGTTATTTTTTAAGGCTGAGTAATATTCCTTTGTGTATATGGACCATATCTTCTTAATCCATTCCTCTGTTGATGGACGTTTAGTTTGCTTCCTTGTCTTGGCTATTGTAAACAGTACCACAATGAACAATAGGGTGCATGTATCATTTTGGACCATGTTATTCTCTGGATATATGCCCAAGAGTGAGATTGAAGGATAATATGGTAGCTCTATTTTTAGTTTTTTTTAAAGTAACCTCCATACTGTTCTCCATAGTGGCTGTATCAAGTTACATTCCCACCAGTAGCGTAGGAGGGTTCCCTTTTCTCCATACCCTCTCCAGAATTTTGTGGATTTTTTGATGCTAGCCGTTCTGCCTGGTGTGAGGTGGTATCTCATTGTAGTTTTGATTTGCAAAAGATGTTGAACATCTTTTATTGTGCCTCTTGGCCATCTGTATACCATCTTTGGAGAAATATCTATTCACATCTTCTGCTCATTTTTTATTGGGTTGTTTGTTTTGACGATACTAAGCTGTATGAGCTCTTTGTAAATTTTGGAGACTAATCCCTTGTCAGTCACATCATTTGCAAGTATTATCTCCCATTCTGTGGGTTGTCTTTTTGTTTTGTTTATGGTTTCCTTTGCTGTGCAAAAGCTTTTAAGTTTAATTAGGTACATTTTTAAATTTTTGTTTTTATTTCCATTACTCTGGGAGATGGAATGAAAAAGATATTGCAGCGATTTATGTCAGAGAGTGTTCTATGTTTTCCTCTAAGAGTTTTATGGTGTCTGGTCTCATATTTAAGTCTTTAATCCATTTTGAGTTTATTTTTGTGTATTGTGTTAAAGAATGTTCTAATTTCATCTTTTTACATGTAACTCTCCCATTTTCCCAGCACCATTATTTAAGAGACTGTCTTTTCTCCACTGTATATTCTTGCCTCCTTTGTTGTAGATTACTTGGCCATAGGTGCATGGGTTTATTTCTGGACTTTCTATCCTCTTCCATTGATCTATATTTCATTTTTGTGCCAGTACCATACTGTCTTGATTACTGTAGCTTTGTAATGTAGTCTGAAATTAGGGAGTCTGATTCCTCCAGCTCCATTTTTGTTGCTCAAGGTTGCTTTGGCTATTCAGGGTCTTTGTGTCTCCATACAAATTTTAAGATTTTTTGTTCTAGTTCTGTGGAAAATGCCATTGGTAATTTGATAGGGATTACATTGAATCTGTAGATTGTTTTGGGTAGTATATTGTCATTTTGACAATAATTATTCTTCCAATCATAGAACATGGTATATCTTTCCATCTGTTTTTGTCATCTTTGATTTCTTTCATCAACGTCTTATAGTTTTCGGAGTACAGGTCTTTTGTCTCCTTAATTAGGTTTACTCCTAGGTATTTTATTCTTTTTGATGCAATGGTAAATGGAATTGTTTCTTGAATTTCTCTTTCTTATCTTTTTTTGTTATTGTATAGAAATGCAACAGATTTCTGTGTATTAATTTTGTTACCTGCAACTTTACCAATTTCATTGATGAGCTCTAGTAGTTTTCTGGTAATTATTTCCAACTATATGCATAAGTTACCATGCTCAGTGCTAGGTGCTACACTGAGGTATCAGTACAATGAAAGGAATGAAAAATAAAAGGATGGCATCCATAGTGACCACACAGACATATGCTTCTAGTCAACACCTGGTTAGGTACCACATTCAAGTGATGGTTTCCAATTTTTTTTATTTCAAATTGACTTCATCAGAGCCACGAATGATTGGATTAAAGGGTACTTATGTAAACAAACTTTACTGTTGTATAAACTATATAATGTTGTATAAACTATATAATAGTTGTATAAACTATATAATAGAGTGTCTTTTATAATTGTTGCTTCTCCTTTCCTATAGCTGCAATATTTATCTCCATATTCAGGGCCCTTCCATTTTGAAGTCACAGGCTCTGAAACTTGAATTCACACTCAACATGTTGACACAAAGGAGAATGGCTAGTGTTTAGGTGTTCTTTCTTGAATATAGGGTTAGCTTTGGTCAAAAAATTTGCCCCACAGTAAGATATACCATCACAGGGATTAGAATATCCAGGCAAGAACAATCCCCTTTTTTTGTAAATCACTACCTCTATAATGGTAGTGCTGTGTTAGAAATATTTTACTGTTGTTTTTTTTTTTTTTTTAACAGTCTTTCCAAACTTAATTTTGAGAGCGAGATGTTGTTGGTTTGGGCCTGTCTTTTCAGGGACTGAATCTCGTTGCCTGTGAAAAGAGTATGTGGGGGTCCACAGAGCTGCCTAGATGAAAGTTGTTCTGGTACAGTGTTTACCGTGGGTCCCTCCCAGGCTCTCTCCTCCTGGGCACACCAAAGAGATTCTACCTTGTTCTGCAGCAGCTGCTTCTCTTTCTCCATCCTCCAAGGTCGTTCCTATTTTGTCAAATTGACTCCTGACCTTTTGCAATGGAGAATAGAGGGAAAATGTGGAAGCAAGCAGCAAGGCAGTGAAGAGGTGTGACAGCCCAGGCTAGAGGGGAGTTTTACAGAGTCATTGAAGAAAGTATCCTGGTCGAAATTGTATAGTCCCTATAGAAGGATTTTTTGTTGTGAAATTATACATCTTTTCTATGAAGAAATGCAAGTAGTACCCATACTTCTGAGATCACATTTGATTGCACAGAATGTAACAAAATTAAAAGTTAATCCTTTACTACATTTTAGACAATTACTACATGAGAATTGCAGTTGCCTATAACAGGTGGTTTTATCAAAGTGCTTAATATGTATTTTTATTGTTTTATCTTGTTGCAAAATGTATGTTGTTTGCATAGTTTTAAATTTATAACAAGAGCATATTGCTATATAGCACATTTTTCTTAGATGTTTTTATTAATCACTTAGATTTTAGATTCATCTGGGTTCCAATGTGTACACTTAATGTATTGTTTTCATGATGTAATCCTAATGTAATGCTGCATAAAGCTCCAGATGTTTACCTGTCCAATCTCCTGGTGCTGGCCACACAGTTTGCCCCCTGTTCTCAGCCACCATACATAATACTGCAATAAACATTTTTGTATATATATTTTTTATGGACCTTTGCAAAAACTTGAGGTGTATATTTGAGATATATCCAGGAGTGGAATTGCTAACTCAAAATATATGCATATATTTAATTTGACCGTAAGTATCCGTCCAGGGTAGAAACTCCATCTCCAGTCCCTGCAGCGCTACGAGAGGGTTTCTATAGCCTCCATTACTGCAAACACTGTGCTCTACTCGTCTTTCTAATCTTTGTCAGATTAATAGATGTAACCTGCTATTTTAATAGGTATCTTAATTCTAGACAGTATTATTTTAACTGTCTTAATACTTTTAAACTGAATTATGTGGGTTATAGCTGTATAAGTACTACAAACCTATACTTTCCACTTAGAATAAAGCAAATAAAGACTACACCAGTCAAGAGAAAGGTAAAAGTCTTCATTTAATTTGTTTTGCTTTGGAAGATAAAAAAGAAGGTAAAGGGACCTTCAAGATGGCAGAGAAGTAAGACGTGGAAATCACTTCTTCCCCACAAATACATCAAAAATACATCTACATGTGGAACAACTCCTACAGAATACCTACTGAACGCTGGCAGAAGACCTCAGACTTCCCAAAAAGCAAGAAAATCCCCATGTACCTGGGTAGGGCAAAAGAAAAAAACAGAGCCAAAAGAATAAGGATGGGACCTGCACCTCTTCAGAGCCAGAGCCACGGAGGAGAGTGCAGCCACAGGGATGCAGAAGGCAAAGTGGAGAGATTCCCACACAGAGGATCACTGCCAACCAGCGCTCACCAGCCTGAGAGGCTTGTCTGTGCACCCGCCGGGGCAGGTGGGGGCTGGGAGCTGAGGCTCCAGCTTCGGAGGTCAGATCCCAGGGAGAGGACTGGGGTTGGCTGCGTGATCACAGCCTGAAGGGGGATAGTGTGCCACAGCTAGCCAGGAGGGAGTCCGGGAAAAACTCTGGACCTACCTAAGAGGCAAGAGACCATTGTTTCAGGGTGCGTGAGGAGCGGGGATTCAGAGCACTGTCTAAACGAGTTCCAGAGACGGGCACGAGCCATGGCTATCAGCACAGACCACAGAGACGGGCATGAAACACTAAGCCTGCTGCTGCTGCCACCAAGAATCCTGTGGGCAAGCATAGGTCACTATCCACACTCCACCTCCCCAACCGAGAGCCTGTGCAACCCGCCACTGCCAGGGTCCCATGATCCAGGGAAAAGTTCCCTGGGAGAACACACAGTGTGCCTTATGCTGTTGCAACGTCATGCTGGCCTCTGCCACCACAGGCTCACCCCGCATTCCAGTTATACTTACCTTATTCCCCCTGGCCTGAATGAACAAGAGCCCCCTAATCAGCTGCTGCTTTAACTCCATCCTGTCTGGGTGGGAACAGATGTCTGAGGGCAACCTACACATAGAGGTGGTGCCAAATCCAAAGCTGAACCCCAGGAGCTGTGTGAACGAAGAAGAGAAAGGGAAATCTCTCCCAGCAGCCTCAGGAGCAGTAGATTAAATTTCCACAATCAACTTGATGTACCCTGCATCTGTGGAATACCTGAATAGAAAATGAATCATCCCAAAATTGAGGAGGTGGACTTTGGGAAGAATGTAGACTTGGAGTTTGCTGTCTGCCACTGATTTCTGACTTTTATGTTTATCTTAGTTTAGGTTTTAGCGCTTGTTGTCATTGGTAGATTTGTTTATTGGTTTGGTTGCTCTCTTTATTATTATTATTTATTTTATTTTATTATTTTTTAAATTTAGTATTAAAAAATATTTCTTTCTTTTTTTCTCCCTTTTCTTCTGAGCCATGTGCCTGACAGGGTTTTGGTGCTCTGGACTGGTGTCAGGCCTGAGCCTCTGAGGTGGGAGAGATGAGTTCAGGACATTGGACCACCAGAGACCTCCCAGCCCCAAGTAATTTCAATCAGTGGGAGTTCTCACAGAAATCTCTGTTTCAGTGCTAAGACCCAGATCCACCCCATGGCCAGCAAGCTCCACTGCTGGATGCCGCATGCCAAACAACTAGCAAGACAGGAACACAACCCCACGCCCATTAGCAGAGAGGCTGCCTAAAGTCATACTAAGTTCACAGACATCACAAAACACACCACCAGACACAGCCCTGACCACCTAAAGGACAAGATCCAGCACCATGTGCCAGAACACAGACACCAGACCCCTCCACCAGGAAGCCTACACAAGATGCTGAACCAACCTCACCAACTGGGGCAGACACCAAAAACACTGGGAACTACAAATCTACAGTCTGTGAAAAGGAGACCCCAAACACAGTAAGTTAAACAAAATGAGAAGACAGAGAAATATGCAACAGATGAAGGAGCAAAGTAAAAACCCACCAGACCAAACAAATGAAGAGGAAATAAGCAGTCTACCTGAAAAAGAATTCAGAGTAATAAGAGTAAAGAAGATCCAAAATCTCAGAAATAGAGTGGAGAAAATACAAGAAACATTGAACAAGAACTTAGAAGAACTAAAAAGCAAACTAACAGTGATGAACAACACAATAAATGAAATTAAAAATACTCTAGAAGGAGTCGATAGCAGAATAACAGAGACAGAAAAATGGATAAGTGACCTGGAAGATAGAATAGTGGAAATACCTGCTGCAGAGCAGAATAAAGAAAAAAGAATGAAAAGAATTGAGGACAGTCTCAGAGACCTCTGGGACAATATTAAACACACGAACATTCAAATTACAGGGGTCCCAGAAGAAGAAGAGAAAAAGAAATGGTCTAAGAAGATATTTGAAGAGATTATAGTTGAAAACATCCCAAACATGGAAAAGGAAATAGTCAGTCAAGTCCAGGAAGCACAGAGAGTCCCATACAGGATAAATCCAAGGAGAAATATGACAAGACACATATTAATCAAACTATCAAAAATTACGTCCTGAGATGAAACATGGAGTGGAAGAGCAAGGCATTAGACGTAGAGAATGGACTTGAGGACACGAGGAGGGGGAAGGGTAAGCTGGGACGAAGTGAGAGAGTAGCATGGACATATATACACTACCAAATGTAAAATAGATAGCTAGCGGGAAGCAGCTGCATCACACAGGGAGATCAACTCGAGGCTTTTTGACCACCTAGAGGGATGGGATAGGGAGGGTGGGAGGGAGATCCAAAGAGGGAGGGGACATGGGGATATATGTATATGTATAGTTGATTCACTTTGTTATACAGTAGAAACTAACACAATTCTGTAAAGCAATTATACTCCAATAAAGATGTTAAAAAATAGTAGGTAAAAAGTCAAAGAACTCACATAGTCGGTTTAGAGTTTAGTTAGCACAGTAGCTCTCATCCTTATAATGACCAATAGAACATTTTATAATAAATGTTTCATGATGCCATTTTAATATTTTGAAACAGAATTTATACATAATGTAACTTATGAACACAAGATTTTTTAAAATGTTGTTGTAAGGCTAATATAAAGGAGAAACAAAAGGAAAGTAGTTTACTTTGAATTCATATGCTTTTGAATATGCAAATGACCAGGAAGTTCTAGTAAAGAAAACATAAAGAAATAAATGCTTGCATCTATACATAGAATCATAATGAAAGTAACAGCTAGAGAAGCTGCCTAAGACAGGTGTATTTTGTTAGTAATTCAGATATTACAGCATTGTTGCTCATGATGTGTTTTTCCAAAAGAGTGAACAATTCTCAGCAGCGTTCTTAACAAAAAAAAGTAAAACCTTACCTCAAGTTACAGGTTAGTTGCACTTCTGAAAAATTCAGTAATATAAAAACTATGCAAAAAACGTTTTTAAGATGTTAAATGGGGTTAGATTGCAGGCTCAAAACTTTTGAACAAGTTTGTCCTCCTACATGAATGTCCATTATACATTTGAAAATGATGTGGAATGAATACAGGACGATTCATTTTAAGTGACCCTCCTATTCTCTACTATGTTTTCCTCTGCCCACAAAACACCAGCAGCATCCCCTGCACAATCAAAATTCCCCTGGATATGGCAAATTACTGAATGGCTAAATGATCCTTGAAACCAAATCGAAACATGTTACTACTGTTTTAACTCTGGTTAGATCTTCTTAACCTAACAAGTCACTAACCAGTGATTGTTCAAGCAAAGCAAATGCCAACGTCTAACTGTTCAATTTAATTAAATCACATATGTAAACCATCATGTACGTAAAGGAAAAAAAACTAAATTTGATGAAGCCAGGTTTGATGTCTCTCTCATCACCTACAGTAGAAGCAATAGTTGCTTCTAGAAGCAAGAATAGAATAGAATAGAAGCAAGAATAGAGAACATAGGTTTTTGATCTACTCATGTTTGGGATCTAATCTTGATTTTCTCACTAGGGTATAAATTCAGTCACGTTACACGTCTCCCCTAAGCCTTGAAATGCTGGGCCATTGATATTTGCTACACAGCATTGTTGTTTAGTACAAATACAATAATATATGCACCACCATGTCCCAGAGCAGACAGCCAATGGATGTCAGCATACGTACTTGCCATGATGGATAACTGCTTCTGCAAATGGTCCTCATGTCACTGACTGTAAGAATGGTGTTTGCATGCCTTCATCGCAATAAGTACACAGTACTTATTCTGTGGACTGATAGACTTCTAACTAATGACAGACAGAATCATTGAAAGTAAAATCTGTTTGAGAAAATTTAGTTCGTATTAACGCAAAAGAGAAAAAGAAAATTAGCAAGAGGGAAGATTTAGCAATAAGAAGGCTGATAAAACTTTTTGGACTGGGGTTTGGTCCTTCCTCCCAGATTCATTCTGTAGCATTTCACCAGCCTTCAGAAAGCAGAGAAACTTGAGATGCACACTGATTGTCTGACAACCTTGAACCACTGCACAAGGAGGGTGACATTCTTGAAGTTGTTCTTCATTCACTGGTGTCCAGTGTGTGGAGGGAGAGTGGGTTGTGTGGTACATATAAAGTGCAGCTCTCTAACTTTTTGATGAACTTTAGACTATTATGTATTTAGGTCTACTGACTCCCTAATGTGAATTCTGTTGTGGTGTGCTATTTTAAAATTGATTTTTTTAAGCAATCACTCGATCTGTCATATATCATCTATCATATGTAGTTGGTACGAAAGTTAACTTTCCAAAATGCATTCTGAGAGGCCGCTCTTGCACAGAAACTACCTTTTCATGTTTACCTACAATGCCCTTTAAACAATTAGTGCATTTTAGAGAAACAGGAGCAGCTCCAGAAAGCACAGGGACCCTTTAAATTAGTCTACAATCCTTTGGAGTTGCTGAGATGCACTAATATACAGAGAGTGGCTTACATTCAATTTCCCCTTGGGGAATCAAGGACAATAGCAAGTTTTGTATAGCATTTATGTAGTGGCTAGAGATCCTGAGATGAAACATGGAGTGGAAGAGCAAGGCATTATAAATGGAGTATGCTGGCTTTTATCTCTTAAAAATACAGTCCTACCTTTGCCTTCTGCATCACTGCACCCGGGCACAATGGGGTGGAGGGGTAGTGTGGCAGGGCCCAGTGCACAGTGTGGGGAAGAGAGGTGGGCAATGGAGAGATGAAAAGTGGAGGCTTGAAAGCTTCTTTCCAGAGTCAGAAACAAAGAGGCTTATTGCCAGAGGACAATTTCCAAATAGATTTGATGCTCTTTTATCTTCCTGTTGCTTTTCAAAAGTTGAAAGTGTTTGGGGACAGGTGCGGCTGTCTGCATGGAGACTGTTTGTTTTAACAGAATGCTGCATTCAAAGCCTCTCCAACAGTGAGAGTTCAGATGATCTTCTGCCTTCACCTGGATCAGAAAATAATCTAGTCTCACACCTTCACGGCTGCCAAAGTGTGTGACTAATTACAGGAAAGAGTTTCTGAGGAGAAGCCATATGCAGCTGAAAAGGTAGAGAAATAGAGAAGATATTAAGCCCTGGGTAAATGTGCCATATTACCAAAGAAATGGACTATGATAGCACCAGATTGGCCATGAGGGTAAAGAATACAAATGGAATGGACTTTTGAACTGGCAAATGAGAATGTCAAATTTAGAGAAATCAGGTTAGGCTGACCTTGGGACAAGGATGTTTCTATGGATCCATTCAAATAATAAAAGCCACAAGGACCTATCAAAATAGGAAGACAGGGAAATACATTTTGACTCCCTACAGATGGCTGAGCCCTGTGCTAAGCCCTTTGTTTTTACCAGCTAGTGGTTCTTAAAACGTGGCCTCTGGACCAATCACATCAGCATCCTCTGGGTACTTAGCATAAGTGCAAATTGTCAGGCTCCACCCCATACCTAGACTCAGAATCTCTAGGGATGGGCCTCGGAATCTGGGCTAACAAATCCTCAGGAGATTCTGTTGTGCCCCTAAATTTGAGAACCTTACTGTTCATTTATGCAAGCTTCACAATAGCTTTGCACACTGACTATTGTTAAGACTGACTTTTAAAATAAAGAAGCAAACCCAGTGAGATTAGGGAACATGTGAAATGTCTTCAGTGGCCTGGAGTTCATAGCCAGATCTGCCTGACTTCAGAGACTGCTTCTTGTCTGACTTTTTCTACACTGTTTTCTTATAGGCACTATAGATATTTGGTAAGAGGCGGGAAGACAGGTATTGTATGGATGCTCTATGGATAGGGAATCGGGGTTAGGTGAAGAATTCAAAAGGTCAAGGCTGCAAGTGTCTTAGAGTCTGATAATAGGTTCAAGTAGAATTGATTATCTATAGCAAATAACTAGGTTACCCACAGCAAAGAGCTGGAGACTGAGCCAAAAGCTCTTCTGAGCCATTAGCTCTCTGGCTGGAGCAGTAATGTTCAACTGTGCCCCAGGCCAGCAGCATCATTTAGAAACTTGTTATAAATGTAAATTGTGGGCCCAAGAATCAGAAAATCCAGTGGGGCTGACAATCTTTAGCAAACTCTCCCCATGCTAAAGTTAAACCACTGGACTAGAGACAAAATAGTTCTCAGACGGAGGACGTGAGTGAGGTCATAAATGGGCTAATTAGTAATTAACTGGCTTCAGTGAGTGAGGAAGACACGGAGCAGAGGAGTCTAAAATTCAGCACAGGAAAGAAAAACTAGGAGCATACAGGAAAGCAAGAGAGACCCTGGGAAAACATTGCGGGCAGATCAGTCTTCTCTGCCTCTAGTGTGTTCTTTTTGCTTGATCAATACAAATTCTGTGTCAAAGTGTAATTTATTCACTGTTAGTAAAGCAGGTAATAGAGTTGTAATTTTGCTCTGAATAAGATATTGTACAATTGTTATTTCATGTATTTAACAGAGCTTGAAGCTAACAACATTACCAGACCTAGACTCACTGCTGTTACCTCTGGCCGTGGCAGGAAGTGTCCTCTTGCAGAGGGCATAACCTCCGGCTCCTCCCTCAGTGGTGATCAGCTGCGTGATAGACTCAGAAACATGTTCCTTAAGGCCATTATCATTTTTGTTATTAGTGTTTGTTGTCAAGGTCTGTAATCATCATTTTGCAGTTTATAAGTTTATGTGATTGTTCTTGAGGTGAGGTTTAGAAAGGGGACCAGGTCTGGATGGTCTAGCTCATTATGAAGCAAAATAAATTTAGAGCTTCACCTTGGAACCCTTTCTCTATATTCAGATGGGGCCACTTTCCCCACAAAGCAGGCCCTGGCCACACTTTTCCATTGGAAAACTGACATGAAATGAAAAGGCAAGGGGTTTGTCATCATGCAAACCCAGGTGTCTATCCAATTTATAAAGTGGGCTGCCCTGGAAAGGTTCGTTGACCCTTTGAGGCTCTATTTCTCATATGTACACTGGGAATAATGAACCATGACATAACCATTGCTTGTGGGAGTCAAACATGATAACAAATATAAGAAACCTGAAACATCATAATCCTCATAAGGATAGGTAGCATTTGCTGAGCACCTATTCTACACTAATACACACTTAAGTTGTTTTTTATTTTTTACCCTAGAGCTTCTCAAACATTATCACTGTATCAACTTTAATAACAAAGGAGAACAAATGATATCACGACAATCCAGAGACAGAGTCCAGTGTGGCCTGCAAATAGCATTCAGTTTGTACAAATACACTTATTTCATGTTAGCTTTTTTATGTGAATTATAAATGTAATTCTGGATTCCTTTTATTTCCTTTTCCTTTTTTGAAAAGGAAATAAAAGGAATCCAAATCGGAAAAGAAGAAGTAAAGTTGTCACTGTTTGCAGATAACATGATACTATACATAGAGAATACTAAAGATGCTACCAGAAAACTCCTAGAGCTAATCAATGAATTTGGTAATGTAGCAGGATACCAAATTAATACACAGAAATCTCTGGCATTCCTATACACTAATGATGAAAAATCTGAGAGTGAAATCAAGAAAACACTTCCATTTACCATTGCAAGAAAAAGAATAAAATATCTAGGAATAAACCTACCTAAGGAGACAAAAGACCTGTATGCAGAAAATTATGACACTGATGAAAGAAATTAAAGATGATACAAGTATACGGAGAGATATACCATGTTCTTGGATTGGAAGAATCAACATTGTAAAAATGACTCTACTACCCAAAGCAATCTACAGATTCAGTGCAATACCTATCAAACTACCACTGGCATTTTTCACAGAACTAGAACAAAAAATTTCACAATTTGTATGGAAACAAAAAAGACCCTGAATAGCCAAAGCAATCTTGAGAATGAAAAGTGGAGCTGGAGGATCAGGCTGCCTGACTTCAGAGTATACTACAAAGCTACAGTAATCAAGACAGTATGGTACTGGCACAAAAACAGAAAGATAGATCAATGGAACAGGATAGAAAGCCCAGAGATAAACCCACGCACATATGGTCACCTTATCTTTGATAAAGGAGGCAGAAATGTACAGTGGAGAAAGGACAGCCTCTTCAATAAGTGGTGCTGGGAAAACTGGACAGGTACATGTAAAAGATTGAAACTAGATCACTCCCTAACACCATACACAAAAATGAGCTCAAAATGGATTAAAGACCTAAATGTAAGGCCAGAAACTATCAAACTCTTAGAAGAAAACATAGGCAGGACAATCTATGACATAAATCACAGCAAGATTCTTTTTGACCCACCTCCTAGAGAAATGGAAATAAAAACAAAAATAAACAAATGTGACCTAATGAAACTTAAAAGCTTTTGCACAGCAAAGGAAACTATAAACAAGACCAAAAGACAACCCTCAGAATGGGAGAAAATATTTGCAAATGAAGCAACTGACAAAGGATTAATCTCCAAAATTTATAAGCAGCTCATGCAGCTTAATAACAAAAAAACAAACAACCCAGTCCAAAAATGGGCAGAAGACCTAAATAAACATTTCTCTAAAGAAGATATACGGACTGCCAACAAACACATGAAAGAATGCTCAACATCACTAATCATTAGAGAAATGCAAATCAAAACTACAATGAGATATCATCTCACACCAGTCTGAATGGCCATCATCAAAAAATCTAGAAACAATAAATGCTGGAGAGGGTGTGGAGAAAAGGGACACTCTTGCGCTCTTGGTGGGAATGTAAATTGATACAGCCACTGTGGTGAACAGTATGGAGGTTCCTTAATAAACTACAAATAAAACTACCGTATGACCCAGCATTCCCACTACTGGGAATATACCCTGAGAAATCCATAATTCAAAAATAGTCATGTATCAAAATGTTCACTGCAGTTCTATTTACAGTAGCCCAGAGATGGAAACAACCTAAGTGTCCATCATCAGATGAATAGATAAAGAAGATGTGGCACATATATACAATGGAATATTACTCAGCCATAAAAGAAACGAAATTGAGCTATTTGTAATGAGGTGGATAGACCTAGAGTCTGTCATACAGAGTGAAGTAAGTCAGAAAGAGAGAGACAAATACCGTATGCTAACACATATATATGGAATTTAAGAAAAAGAAAATGTCATGAAGAGCCTAGGGGTAAGACAGGAATAAAGACCCAGACCTACTAGAGAATGGACTTGAGGATATGGGGAGGGGGAAGGGTAAGCTGTGACGAAGCAAGAAAGAGGCATGGACATATATACACTACCAAACGTAAGGTAGATAGCTAGTGGGAAACAGCCGCATAGCACAGGGAGATCAGCTCTGTGCTTTGTGACCGCCTGGAGGGGTGGTATAGGGAGGGTGGGAGGGAAGGAGATGCAAGAGGGAAGAGATATGGGAACATATGTATATATATAACTGATTCATTTTGTTGTAAAGCAGAAACTAACACCATTGTAAAGCAATTATACTCCAATAAAGATGTTAAAAAAAATAAATGTAACTCTGGAATATAATTATATTTGTGTTTTATAGAGAATATATTTTTAAATCACTAATTTCAAGTAGATAAGTAATCAGACTTTTACCCCATAGGCATCAATAATAATACAATGAATGAAGATGAAAGTAACCTGGAGAGCAGAGCGTGTCTTTCCTGCCAGGGACTAGATTAAGTGCTTCATTTGCATTATCTTGTGCAATATTCCAAATTATTTAATGCTGTAGGTTCTACTATTATTTCCTCTATGTAGTTAAAGAGACTGTGCTTTGAGAAATTAAGTAAACTTCTCAAGATTGCAGAGCTTGAAAGTGGTAAGAATTTAAACCCAGACTGTCTGGCCTCAGACCCCAGGGTCTATTTCACATTTCGGTGGAGGTTTTATTCTCCCTTGATTTCTTTCTTCACCTACATATGTGTATTTCTAACGACTTCTAGTTTTTCAGCTGGTTTCTAGTCTCCATTTTATTTATTCTTATTCTATCTTTGCTATTTTCTTTCTTGCGCTAACTTTGAGCTTGGGCTGTTCTTTTTCTAATTTCTGGAGGAGTAAAGTTAGGTTGTTTATTTAAGATATTTCTTGTTTCATAATGCATATGTTTACAGCTATAAAATTCCTTCTTAGAACTGCTTTTGTTCCATCCCATAAATTTTGGTATGTTGTGTTTCCATTTTCATTTGTCTCAAGATACTTTTTTTAAGTTTAAAAGGAATGTGTTTAATTTCCACAATTTTGTGAATTTTCCAATTTTTTGAACAGATGAAGTTGACAAACCTTTAGCTAGACTTATTAACGGAAAAAAGAGAGAAAAATCGAATACATAAATTTATAAGTAAAAGAGGATACATTACAACTGATACCACAGAAATACAAAGGATTCTAAGAGGCTACTTTGAATAATTATACACCAACAAATTGGAAAACCTGGAAGAGTTGGATACATTCCTAGAAACATACAATCTACCAAGACTGATTCATAAGGAAATAGAAAATCAAAGCAGACTGAATGCTAGTAAGAAAATTGAATCTATAGTCAAATATCGTCCAAGAAACAAAAGTCCAGGACCAGATGGCTAATTGGTGAATTCTATCAAACATTTAAAAAGAGTTAATATCAATCCTTCTCAAATTCTTCCAGTAAACAAAGAGCAGTGGTACTCTCAACCTCATTTTATGAGGCCAGAATTGTCCTCATAAAACAAAGACAGACAAGGACACAACAATAAAACTATGTGTCAATATCCCTGATAAATATAGATACAAAAACCTTCAACAAAATACTAGAAAATTGAACTCAACAACCCATTTAAAGTATCATACACCATGATCAAGTGGGATTTATCCCTGAGATGCAAACATAACTCAACATACACAAATCAATAAATATTATACACTATATTAACAGAATGAAGAATAAAAATCACATGATCTCAACAGATGCAGAATAAACATTTGACAAAATTCAATACATATTCCTGATAAAACATTTCAACAAATTAGCTATAGAAGGAATGAATATCAACATATTAAAGGCCATATGACAAGCCCACAGCTAACATCTTAGTCACAGGTGAAAAGCTCAAAGTTTTTCTTTTAAGATCAGGATACAAATATCAATATGCAAAAATTGGTTGCATTTCTATAAACTAACAACAAAGTTATGTCTGAAATAGAAATTTAGAAAATAATTGCATTTACAGAAGCATCAAAAATAATAAAATGCTTAGAAATAAATGTAACTGAAGACATGAAAAATCTGTACACTTAAAACTATAAAACACTGATGAAATAAGTTGAAGAAGACACAAAGAAATGGAAAGATATCTTATGTTCATGGTTTGGAAGAATTAGTAATGTTAAAATATCTATCCTACCCAAATAAATCTACAGAGTTAATGCAAGCCCTATCAAATTTGCAAGGGCATTTTTTATACAAATAAAAAAATCAATGCTAAAATTCATATTGAACCATAAAAGACTCTGAAAATCCAAAGCAATCTTGAGCAAAAAGAACAGATCTGGAATCATCATGCTACCTGATTTAAAAATATACATAGCTATTGGGTTTCCCTGGTGGCGCAGTGGTTGAGAGTCTGCCTGCTGATGCAGGGGACACGTGTTCGCGCCCTGGTCTGGGAAGATCCCACATGCCACAGAGTGGCTGGGCCCGTGAGCCACGGCCGCTGAGCCTGCGTGTCCAGAGCCTGTGCTCCACAACGGGAGAGGCCACAACAGTGAGAGGCCCGCGTACTGCAAAAAAAAAAAAAAAAAAAAAGATAAACCAAAATGTACATAGCTGTGGTAACCAAAACTGTATGGTACTGACATAGAAACAGACAGATAGACCAAAAGAACAGAACAAGGAACCCAGAAATAAATTTACATATTTAGGGACAATTGATCTTCAGTAAAGGTACCAAGAACACATAAGAGGACAGAATAATCTCTTCAATAAGTGGTCTTGGGAAAACTAGATATCCACAAGCAGAAAAATAAAATTGGCCCCTAATCTCACAACACACAAATGTCAATCAAAATGGATTAAAGACTTAAATGTAAGACCTGAAACTGTATTAGAAGAAAACATAAGGAAAATGCTTCCTGACATTGGTCTGGACAATAATTTTATGGATGTAACCCTCAAAGCAAAGAAAACAAAAGCAAAAATAGACAAATGGGATTGCATTAAACTAAAAAGCTTCTACACAGCAAAGGAGCAATGAACAAAGTGAAGAGACAACCTATGGAATGGGAGAAAATATTTGTAAGACATACATCCGATAAGAGGTTAATATCCATAATATTGAAGGAAGTCATACTACTCAATAGCAATAAAATGAATAACCCAATTTAAAAATGGGCAAAGGATTTGAATAGGTATTTTTCCAAAGAAGATATATAAATGGCCAACAGATATATGAAAAAAAAGAAATGCTCAACATAACTAATCATCAGGGAAATGCAAATCAAAGTGCAAATTAGAACCACAATAAGATATCACCTCACACTTGTTAGATTGTTCTTATCTAAAAGATAAAAGATAAGTATTTGCAAGGATGTCGAGAAAAGGGAACCCTTGTCTGTTATTGGTGGGAATGTAAATTTGTACAGCCATTATGGAAAACAGTATGGAAGTTCCTCAAAAAATTAAAAATAGAACTAACGTATGATCCAGCAATCCAACTCTGGCTATATATCCAAAGGAAATAAAATCAGTATCTTGAAGAGATATCTGCACCCCATGTTCATTATAGCATTATTTGCAGTAGCCAAGATATCAAATCAACCTGTATCCATCACAGTTGCAACAATACGTATGAACCTTGAGGAAATTATGCTAAATAAAATAGCCAGCACAGGAAAATATCCTGCCTAATCTCACTCGTATGTGAAATCTAAAAAACTTCATCTCATGGAAGAAGAGAGTAGAAGGTTTGCCAAGGCCTGTGGGTGGGAGAAATGAAAGATGTTGGTCAAGATACAAAGTTTCAATTACACAGGATGAATAAATTCTGGACATTTAAAGTACAGCATGATGACTATAGTTTAATAATACTGTACTGTATACTTGAAATTTGCTAGGAGAGTAGATCTTAAATGTTCTTACCACACACAAAACATGATACCATGTGAAGTGATAGATATGTTAATTAGCTTGACTGTAGTATTCAGTTCACAATGTATATCAAGTCGTCACATTTTACTCAGTAAATGCATACAGTTTTTTCAGTTATATCTTAATAAAGCTGGAAAAAGTAGCTTTTTCAAGATCTTTTCATATTCTCCATTCTCACCACTCCTGTTTTTGTTTAGAATATACTCACTCTGCAATAAATTACAAGTAAGCAATTATGATAATGTGATTATTTCTATAATTGAAGAAGGTAGAATTTGCTCCAGAATTAATAACAAATAACCTGATAAGTAATAGATAGTACAATCCAGAGCCAGGATAAACACTTTGTACATAAAAAGGCCTTCGATAAATGTTTGCTGCATTTAATAAAAGCTTGTAAGCAACTTAATAAACTAACTTAGAGATCTTAGAAGAACCTACCATATAGAATTATTATGGCAACTGACTATAACTCAAATATATATTTTTAAATAAGCTCCCAAGGTGCCTTAAATTCCTTCAGTTTAATTCAAGCTGTTCATTCACTTTGCCACGTACTCATTCATTTATTCAACAAACATTTATCTGCTGCTTACAATGTTACAAAAACCATGCCGAATCCAGAAAATACAAAGAAAATACAAACCTCATATTTGCTTTTGAGAAATTGCAACTTAGTGAGAATACTATCACAATTTGTTTAATTTTTATACTATCTGAGACTAATAAACTTGTCTGTCTTTACAACCGTCCCACATAAGTTTTCCTCAAATTCAGATTGACAAATAGGGAACTTAGTTAAATAAGTAAGATTTGAGATAAGAGTTACCAGGTTTAGCAAATTAAAAAAAAAAAGCATGCTATTAAATTTGAATTTCACATATATAATATTTTTTTAGTATAAATATGCCCCATGTAATACTTGGGATGTACTTATAGAATACATTAGTTTTTGTTTATCTGGAATTTAAATGTTATCTGTGTGTCCTGTACTATATCTGGCAACCCTAGTTTGGGGGCTCTTATAATCTCATTTGATTTTCTAGTTTTATTAGAGTTGTAAAACTGTAGACGAAAGAGCACATCCTACTGAGGCCCTTCCCCATGGTTTTCACACCTCTGTCTCAGCACACTAAACAAAACTAATGAAGCTTTGGGACCCTGGTATGAAAGACATTTTTCTCAAGCAACTTTATGTACCCCGTCAGGCATATTTTCCACTCGGAGTGCAATAGTTTTCTCATTTAAGTCTCCTGTCAGGGAATATTTTGAGTGTGGTGATATTTTTAATATATTTCACTCAAGGATTTCCAAGTGCTTTAGAAATAATTACATTATTAATGCCTTTGTGACCCCCGTCAAGTAGCTAAGGGGCATTTAATATTTATAATCACATTATGGATGGAGAAACTGAGATAAAGAAAGGCTTAGTGGTTTTTGTCAAGGTCACAGCATGAATCACCAGTGAAGCTGAGTACAGAACTTAACAGTTGATGAGCAGTATGGTTCTGTGCACTTAGGACATGCAGGATTTCATGGGGATATAATTGTATAGGATTTTAAATAGAGGGAAATCTAGATTACGTACAATGAACTGGAATTATCTCTATGTCCTTCTTTCCCTGCCCTGCCCATCTCTTCTGTCCACTTCTGGGCAGTCTCATACGGACGGGATGGTCACGGCAGCTGGCGTAGGAGATGAAGCACTTAACTATAAGGCTCAACATGATCTGTGTTCTAGCCCTTATTCTACTCAGATGAGGCAGAAATTAGAACCAAACCAAGTCAGTCTCAGTGCCAGTCTTGTCAGTGCACTAGATGTGTGATCCTGGGAGAGCCACCCAAATTCTCCCAGCTTGGGTCTTTATCTGTATCATGAAGATATTAACATCAATTTTGATATGCTGTGCTATTATGAATGCTTCATAAAAGACCTAGCAAATTATTACTACATATTTTGATCAAATAGGCAAGAATCAAATATTCTATATAATTTCTTCTTTTCTCTGATTCTTGCTTTCATCCACCGAAAATATAATGGGATTAGGAATAGATGACTTCAGAGGTATTCTCTGGCTATCTTACAGCCAGATATTTATAGAATTTAACAGAGTGGGAACTTTGAAAAAAATCACTGAAGTTCACCTTAAAACAGTGCCCAGGTTTATAAGCTGTCTCATAAACAGACTTCAATTCTACACAATTCTCCTACAATGATGCTGTTACTGATAACCCATGTGCAGGGTGCAGGTAATGCTATTGTATACACATGTAAGCACTCTCTGATAGCGGAAGTTTTATTTCTAGCATTAAACACAACCTTTTTCTCTGTCTCCAAAAGCCCTCATGTTATGGTACTTGCATTCAAGCTAAGACTGAAAAACAAGGTATCTCTGCCTAAATCCAATTTTTCTACATGTTGGGTAACACAGGAAGAAACTTGGACTTTGGTGTTAGACATTCATGTGACCTTGGGCACAATAGTTTACTTCCCTGGGCCCCCCTTGTTTACAATAATTTATTTTTGTATTAGGTGTAGAAGCATATAACTTGTAAGTTTGTTATGAGAATGAAATGACATGTAAAAAGCGTCCTCTTAAATAACTTTCTAGTTTAACTACAAGTTTGGGTGGGAAAGCCTCATTCAGTGTACTTCCTTCTCATATGCAGGGATTTTTGGGGCACTTAACAATAAAAAGAATATATAAGTATAATTTTTAAATATTCCTTCATTTATTCCATTCATTCATTCATTTATTCATTCATAAGAATGCTCTCTTTTCCATTTAAATATAATAGCAAATTGTTACAAAGGAGGGCATTTTGCTTAGATTAACTAAAAGTGTTATTCTCTTTTATTAACAATTCAGCATGATTGACATATATACACTACCATGTGTGAAACAAATAGCTAGTGGGAACCTGCTGTATAATGCAGGAAGCTCAGCTCAGTGCTCTGTGGTGACCTAGATGGGTGGGATGGGGGTGGGGTAGGAGAGAGGTCCAAGAGGGAGGGGATATATGTATACATGTGGCAGATTCTCTTCATTGTACAGCAGAAACTAACACAACATTGTAAAGCAACTATACCCCAATTAAAAAAAATGATTACAAGATAAAGTATCCTTTAATTTTTCCATCATCAGTCTGCTAGTTTCCCCCCCACCAAATTTGAAATATCTGCTCAATTTACAGTGGTATGCCAAATGAAAAAAAAAAGAGAGAGAGAAAAGTAGAACACTGTACAAAACTGGTAACAAGTTTACACATATATACATGATTTTTTAAAAAATATTGCAGTGAAACAACACATTCTTTTAGGTAAACTACTTACTGAATCCCAGAGTAATGATGATTCCTCTTTCAAATCCCACTTCTGTGATCTCACTGCAGCTTTTGTCGTACTATTTTATCACCTAGATTTCTTACCTCCCATGTGGAATATAGCCATGGCTGTTTACCAGGGCAGCAAAATACAAAACCACAAATGATGTTTGTCTTCTACGTGGTACCGTGATCCCTGGGCCATGCTGCTGCCACATGCTGGTTCCACGCTCTCTCTGGTTGTTAGCTTCTTGCTGTGACACTCAAGCGTATATATCAATCCAGCTCTATCTGCCCCCTCTCCCGTTCACCTCACTCTCTGCCCCGTGCCTTTTTTCCTCATTCCATGGCTGATAAACTACCAGGACTTTTTCAAAATTGTATGCTGACTCATGCCTCTGTGGGTCTGCTTGTGTCTCTATTTAGAATGCCCTTCCTGGCACACTTCTTTTCCTCTGTGGCTTCTCCATTTAGATGCTGTTGCTTCTGTAAAGCCCTCTGTGGCCCCCCTCGGCTGGCCTAGGCACAGTATCCCCTGTGACCCGTGACTCAGGAAGCTTCAGTCAGAGCATCTGTCATCACATTGGCTTCCCCTGAGCGTAGGAGAACCATGCTGTTAGGCACCATATTTGTTATTTCTGAATTCCCACTGTCTGATACATAAAACCTAAATACATGGTGAATGAGTAAAAAAATGGGTAAGTGAAAGAACATATTCACTGATACCTTCCATAGGGATCTCTGTGGCCAGTCTTCAGGCTGAGCAGGAGCTTATGAAGCATCCCTGCATGAAGAACTTAGCACAACAAAAGCCGACACAAGAATACGTGTTTAAATGACCAAAAATCTTTCCCAGGAGGGTGTATAGAGAGAGTAAGTGCTTGGTGTCAGAGGCAGAAGCCAGAAAGACACGTGGAGAAAACCAGTATGTGTGCCATAAATTATTAGAGGTCACCTACCATGTCCATAAGATACACATACCAGCCTCATGGGATTGTTGCAAAAATTAAAGAAATGCATGTGAAGTACTTGCCTGGATCCAAGCAACCAGTCCGAAAATGCTAATAATCATCATGGTTATCGTATTTGTTATTTAGAATCACAAAACTACATAGAGTTTAGGAAGATGCCCTAAGTCTGTGCCTGGACATCCCTAATGCTCTATAACAGCTCTCCAGTATCTCTAATTAGTAATTTACTGGTCTGTTCTTTAAAAAAGTCCATTTGCCCATGACATGCCAAGCATTCTTCTTGGTGCTTGTTTCACCCTCTACGTCGTAAGCTTTTGGTGATCAAATGAATAGAGAACATTCACTATGATTAACAATTTTTTCCCCCGTAATGTGTACAGGTATTTTAGCTTAGACAAGGCTCAGGTCCCTTATAAAGATTCTCTTTGTAAGTCTCCCAACCAGCTCCTATTTTCCCAAACATGTGAACAGCTCACTAAGATGTTCTGACATCTCCAGGGCTTTTATAAGAGAAGGAACCCAGACTCTGAGTGAATTCAGAATCAAATTGGGTCAAAGAAGTGTGTGGCATTTCTTGAATATTAATTCACAAACTTGTATTAGTAAGCGTCTACTAATATGTTGGGTAATTTCTTAGACACAGGGCTAAAAAGAAAAATAAGAAAGGATCCCAGGCTTTCAGGAGCTGAGTTACAAAAATCAGTCATGAAAAACTTTGTTGAACATGTCCATCGTACAGAGAAGCACGGAAAAGGGGCACCTCCCAGTAGGGGAAGGAGGAAGTCGGGACACCTTCCTGGGGGAGGTGATGGCTAAAATAAATTTTGAAGAAAGAGTCGGTGTTAATGAGATACCAAAGGAGACGTTTTCAACAAGAAAGAATAGCACTTTGAAGACAAAACAGCAAAATGCACTCAAGTGATTATACATACATATTTCCGACATGTTTAACTCTAATATACATTATGATATACATCTTCATATATTTTATACAATTACAAAATTTCCAAAGACTATATCTTGATACGTCAAGCCCAGATTTGTTATAAGTCCAAATTTCTTGGGACTTCCCTGGTGGTCCATCAGTTAAGATTCTGCACTTCCACTGCCAGGGGCATGGGTTCTATCCTTGGTTGGGGAGCTAAGATCCCACATGCCATGTGGTAAGGCCAAAAAAAAAAAAAGGTCATAAAAGAAGTCCAAATTTCTTGATGTAGTGATTTGACGTTTGATAACTTGACTCAACTTCCTTCTCTAGCTTCCTATTTCCCTCTTACCTAATGATAGTCTTTAATTTAGGTGCTGACATATTTTTTTCCATAAAGAGCAATGTAGTAAATATTTAAGTTTTGTGGGCCAAGCAATCTCTATTGCAACTATTCAACGTTTGTTGCTTGAAGGCAGCTATAGACAATACAAAAATACATGGGCGTGACTGTGTTCCATTAAAATTTTTTCAATGGACACTGATATTTGAGTGTCGTGTATTTTCCATGTGTTATGAAATTGTAATTAAAAAAACTAAAAATAGAGTTACCATATGACCCAGCAATCCCACTCATGGGCATATATCTGGACAAAACTATAATTCAAAAGATACATGCACCCCTATGTTCATAGCAGCACAATTTACAATAGCCAAGACATGGAAGCAACCTAAATGTCCCTTGACAGATGAGTGGATAAAAATGTGATACGCAGACACACACACGCACACACGCGCGCGCACACACACACACACACACACAAACACACACACACACTGGAATACTACTCAGCCATAAAAAAGAATGAAACAAGGCCATTTGCAGCAACATGGATGGACCTAAAGATTACCATACTAAGTGAAGTAAGTCAGAAAGGGAAAGACAAATACCATATCATATCACTTATATATGCAATCTAAAATACAACACAAAGGAACCTATCTACAAAACAGAAACAGACTCACAGAGATAGAGAACAGACTTGTGGTTGCCAAGCGGGAAGGAGGAGGGGAAGGTATGGATTGGGAGTTTGGGATAAGTAGATGCAAACTAGTATATAGAGAATGGATAAACAACAAGGTCCTACTGTAGAGCACAGGGAACTATATTCAATATCTTGTAATAAACCATAATGGACAAGAGTAGGAAAAAATATATCTATGTATAACTGAATCACTTTGCTGTACAGCAGAAATTAACACAACCTTGTAAATCGACTACACTTCAATAAAATACATTTTTTTAAATGGTAGAAACCTTTCTTAGCGTGTGAGCCCTACAAAAACAAGAGGCAGGAGGGACTCAGAATGTACCTTACCAACCTCTGTCTTAAAAAGTCCTTACAGCTTCGTGATTGAAAGTTAGAGTGGGAGACTGATAGGATGGAGTTTACTCCCAACTCGGCAGCTTTACTAACTTCGTAATCTTGAGTAGTTAGCATTTAAAGAGCTTGCTCGAGATCATCCCCCTGAAGGTGATGGGGAGTCATCTAAAGATTTTAAATAGGACAGCAGTGTAATCTGATTTGCATTTTAGAAAAGTCTTTCTAATTAAAGGGTTGGACTTGGACCAGAGGAGGCCAGTTGGGTGAATGGAGGGGAGTTAAGAAGAACTGTAGAACAAACTTCATTCATTTAGTTAGCTTTTTCTCATTGTTAGATCTGAAATCCGAATACATCATATTTAATTATATTATGTATCTTTACTAAAATACTGTCTTTTTCCTAATGTCATTTACAAATATACTATATTTCTCATTGTAAGGTAATTAAAGATCAACATATATTATGACCTTGTGCGTATCACTTTTGGTAGTAATGGATTCAGAACCTGCGGACTTTAGGTGGGGATGCCTTTGTAAAACATTTTTACCAGGAGCATGGACCATCTGTTTCCTTTGGTGATACAGTATCTCATTCCATAAAGTGGTTCCAAATGAATAATAGAGACTCGTTTTTACCAGTTGGCTTTATCTGTTGCAGCAATGATTAATAGCCCATGGTCAACCTGGCTTACAAAAAGAAGGAAAACATGTGAAAACAATTGTCTATCCAAGTGAGATGAATCCAGATTTTGCAAATAAGATGAAAGTCAACATAAGCAGGTGCCACTGAGTTTTGAGCTTTTCCTTATCGTGCTGTGTAAGAGAAAGAAGGTGAGCTTTGCAACCTGTATGTCTTGGGTTAGAAACCAGGTTCCAATATCTGCCATTTAGGTGGCCCCCATCAAATCACTTTCATCTCTGAGCCTTCATTTCACTTCTGTGAAATGAGGATAATAACACACGCCTTGTGGTATTTGGGTAAATATTCATCATTTTGCATGTATGAGATCTAGAACATTGAAGGTACATAGTAGTAAATATGGCATTTAGTAGAATTATATGTGGAATGATGTATCTGTGTGAGAGTGTTAGGTTACATGCCAAAAAGTTCTCATCTTTCCAAATTACCTCTTGGTTGGGGCACAATGACCTTCATGTCTCTGAAACAGACTTCTTTTTTACATTTTTTACCTTCTCAGCATTATCCTTTATTTATAAAAAAAAATTATCCTCCCTTGGCTTCTTGAATATCACCTAGCCAATATTTTGTAATAACTGTAAATGTAATGTAACCTCTAAAAATTGTATAAAAATTTAAAAAAATAATAATGATTATTATATTTGTAAGCCTCTCGCTTCTCCTGCTGGGTCAAGTTACATATGTGTTAAACCATGTAACATTCTCTCACAGTCTTAGATGGACTATTCAGTTTACTTTTAAATGTATTTTTCTCTTTGCACGTCAGTTCCCTGATCCTTTCTTTTGCTGTGTCCAATCTACTGTGAAATCTATCAAACGACGTCATCATTTCTGATGCTTTTTAATTCTAGATTTTCTGTTTCTTCTTTTTTGTAGTTTTCTTTGTTTCTGAATCCCTCATCTGATCATGTGTGTAATCTTCCTTTGCTGTTTTTACTTATTTTTTGATATATTTACCATATTTGTTTAAAAATTCTTCCTCAGGCTGCTGCCTTGCACTAAGCAATGGTCTCAGATACTTTAGGAGGACTTCTACCCATTTTATTTGCTTACCCCTGAGTCTTTGCTGTGCTGCTTCCCACAGCAAATGGCCCATGTAAAAGAAAATGTGGATGAATGTTGACTCACTCTGTGATCAGAGTACCTAGGAACTCTCATTCCTTGTACCGAGCTTCACATGAACATTACATTTGATTTGAAGTTAGGCTTTTTCTTCCATATTTTCTTTTATGATTGTTCCTTCTAGCCTTGGACCCAGGGATAAAAGCATCTAGTGTCTTTCAAATCCTAGAAATGGCCTATTCCTTTCAGGAATTTACCTCATTTGTGTTTCTTTGTGTCTTCTGCTTTCTGATTAGATATTTTTCTGTTATTATAAGATCAGTGTGTCAGTCTTTTGTAACATCTTACAACCTAATTAGAAGAAGAAAGGTGAGGCGTGATCTTTTAAAAATAAAAGTCTTATCCCATTATTCTTCTGAGAGTTTTCTACTAGCTTATCATCTCTAAGCCAAAGCCAAAATCTTTAGAACAGCCTTCCAGACCAACAAGATCTGGCCTTCTATTCACTATCTGATATCATCTGTTCCTAGTCTTCTCTCCTTATTTGTTCTGCCCCACTGATCTCCTTGTTTCTTCCTCTGACACATTAGCACATTCCCACCTTTGCACTTGTTTCTTCTTTCTTCTTTTCCCCAATACCAGTATGGTTCCCTTCTTTACTTCCTTCAAATCTTAAAGCACAAAAACAAACAAATAAACAAAAGAAAAAAAACAGCAAAAAAAGAAAAAAAAAAAAAGGAAATGAAAGAAACAAAATCAAACGCCTTCTCATAGTAACTTTTCCTGGTCACACTATTTAAAATTGTACCTCCCCCTCTTCGAGATGCATGTACTCTTTTCCTTTGTCCTGTTTTCATTTTCTCCATAACATTTATTACCTTCATGCATAAGATGGTGTGGCATATGTGGGATGTGTTTATGTATGTGTATGCATGTGTGTAATTTACTTAGTCTGTTATCTCCTTCTCCTCAATTGAACACAACTTTCATACATGCAGACTTTTGTCTGTTTTGTCCACTGCTATATATCTGCAACACTTCATACCATGCTTGCACATATTAAGTGTTTGATAATTGTTGTAAAATGAGTAACTAAGTGACACAGAGTTTAAAACCTGATAGTCACTTCCATGTCCATACCTTATTCATTATGATCTGTTAGTGATCTGTGACCACTGAGGGAGGGTGAGTTTTAGATTAGGCATCACAAATGAAGAAATACACTTGTCAACTTGACAAATTAAGCCTTTTACTAATATTGTTCTTATTGAATCCATTCTCCCTGATTTATATGTATAGCCGTACCTCCTTAGAAGTTCTAGGAGTAGTAAGGAGATTAATGAGGTAAAGTATGAAGTATTTTATTTCCCCTTAAGGAAATGTGTAATGCCTATGCCTGTGCAACCTCGCTTACATAACAAATAAAGCAACCAAGTAAGCAAGCTTCATATGGTCAAACCAAGACACACAGTTATTGAAGAGGAGAAAATATTTTTCCAAAAATTTAATGGGTAGAAAAATTTTAAAGCTAGAAAATAATCCTTAGTAGTTTTCCCCAAACTTCACAACATTAAATTTACAGGAAAACATGAACTATTTGGATTCATTAGAATAAATTCCTGACCCCATGTTTGGCTGCCTTTAATTTGATTGTCTCTGCCTCGGTTGCCTGGCCACCCAGCCTCTTCATGTGAAAGACAATGGCTGGTTCTGATTTCAGAGCTAGTGTGGCTGCAGGGTGGAGCTCAAAGAGATGGACTTTGATACCAGTGAGTCCTGGTTTATGACCCAAGTTCCATATGTCACTAGCTATGGAACTTCCTCAAGCCAGTTTCCTTATCTGAAAGTGAGATTATTGATATCATCAGAATATTATGAGGATGAGAAACAGCAGGTGTAAAGAACCATGCACATAATAGGGATTCCACCGATGGTAGTGAATGTTGTACCAAATGCTTCCTAAGGATACATCTGTTTGAACTTAGTCTCAGAGAAGTCCATGGAGACTGAATATGCAAAGACTCTATCTGAAAGACCTCTGCAACTTTTGAAGAACCTCTGATCCTTGGGGGCTCAGGGATGCTTTTCCCCAATACCAAACATGGATCACTTCTTTATCTCCTTCAAATCTTACAACACAAAAACGAACAAAAAACCACAGCAACCAAAAATAAAGAAAAGAAAAAAAAAAGCAAGAGTCTTCTCACAGTAACTAGAAAGATTTTATAGGACTGAAGATACAAGAAACTTAATGTATATTTGATACAACAATGAAAATATGACCTAACAATTTGGACACATTTTTAAATGTAACGATTTCAAATAAACTCATCTATTCATGATTGTTGAACTGTTTATGTATGATATATGAGAAAGTATTACATATAATACATAAGAAAAAGAAATCATATGCACATTAGCCAACACTTGCCAAGTTTTTTCAGGCTCTTCTACGTATCCAAATGAGTAGAAAACATCAAAACCCCTCAAAAAACCTCAGTGCAGTCTAACAAAGGAGGAAGACACACCTAAAAAGACAGCAGTGAAGAGGCCAAGGCGCTCTGTACCGAGTTTATGGGCACACTAGACATATGTCCATGTGAGAAGAGGAAAAATAAATTGGAATGGGAAATAAATATGCATCTATGGCTTCCAAAAATCTTTATCATTGCAAGTTGTCTTTGTAACAAACCTCTGGTATAGATTCTGTCATTGAGGAAACTAAGGAATGGAAAGGTTAAATTATTTGTCCCAATTCTCATGGCTAATATGTGATGGAGTCAGTTACAAACCCAGCAGCATGGCTCCATGCCCTTAAGGACCAAAATGTACATTTAAGACTATGTACCTAGTTAAATTTTTATCCTTGAAAACATGAATGAATAAAATGATGTATCTACTTTTATGTGTTTATTTCACAGTGATTCATGGGGCACTATTTCCAAGAAGTTTCACCTTTGGCCATATAAGCTGAAGGAAGACTGGCCATCACATTGCTTTTTTTGAGATTGACAGTGTTTTTTAATCTATTAAGGTCTGAGAAACGTGTAGTAAAAATAAACCATTAAACTTTAACAGTTAAAGGAACAAATGTATACATGTATGGAGACAGTATATTTTCCCTTGCATCTATCACAGCCCTTGGTATGGAATCCCTTGGGAATACCTTGGGAAGTGTGACTTGAGGTCATTCTCAAATTAGGACCCAGGGATGATGACAGCAAATTTCCTTCTACAGGAAGATTCGGTGCACTAATTAGCTTTGTGGTGCCTGGTCATGTCTTCATTAACTTCACGTCTTCCTTGGCACGATTTCTGGCATAGTCCTTGTGCAGATATCAATTCTGAGGTTTTTTGACATTGGCCAAAATGAGAGACTTTAACTTATAGGCTTATGATACTATGGTAAAATATTTTATATTAAGTAAACTCTGCCCCAATTATTTCATATCAATAAGAAATCTTAAGAAAAAGTTTCAAATTAAAGATTTAACATCTGACATGTTTTAAGATTCTCAGATGAAATTTTAAGAAAAGATGAACTCAAAAATAAGTCAGTCTGTTTTATAACTGAGAACAAACTGGGTGTTTAGAGGCACAGTCCAAGCTAAGTCAATAGTCTTCTTTACCTTTGACAGCTTCTTCTGCAAGTGAGACAGACCGGTCATATCCTAAGTGTGACTTCATGCTTCTTACTCTCTTATATATTGAAATGAATAGGAAACATCAAAAGAGCCCAAATATGTCTGACAGAAGGGGAGGAAGCCACATCTGAGCAGAGAGTAGAAAGCAGTGATGAGGGAATGAAGGGTTTGCCAAGTCTATGTGTACATTGGACATACGACCATGTGAGAAAAGGAATTGGAATGTGAAAAATCATGAAGCTAAGGCTTTAGCACACCGACTTTGTCCTTGGAAAGTCACTTTACATCTCAGTGTCTCAGGTTCCTTATCTGTAAAGTGGGTTCTAACATTTTACTGATTTATTGTCATAGCTTATACTAAAGAACTTCTTATCTACACAGATACCCCTGTTTCTTCCAAAGACTTATAGGAATCTTACCAAAATTGTGGCTAATTAAGATAAAATAAATTAAAAAAAAAAAAAAGGCAAGAGAAAGTGTTAAGCTGAGACCATCATGAAAATGAACATATAGACTTGCTCAATTGTCAGACATAGGCTATTAGTTTAGTTCAAAATTTCTTAGAAGGTAATGCCCAAAGAGAAAAAGACATTAAATGTTTGGTATTGTAAAAAAGCACCACGCTGGTGCATAGAAGCAGAAAGACATTTTTGGTGTTGATGTGTTGAATAAACCCAGTGGGAGCTCCCTGTGAGGGACTGCACACATTCTCCTGGTGACAGCAGGAATTTGAAACATGATCTCACATCACACTTGTGTGAAATAGGTCTCCAACCTCTGTTCTTTCACAACCATCATGGACACATGTGACAGTTTTGATGACATCTTCACAATTAAGATACTAGAGACAAAGCTTTCAAAACGACTGTTTCTAATAACACTGATCAAAGAAGTCAAGTCTCTTTTTAGTCTTTGCACTTTTTCAGGGTATCATGTCACTGACTTGGGCCCCCTAAAACTCCAAGAACATTAACTTGTGTTTATTACTCAAATATATTCAAACCAAACTAGCTTCAAATTTGGAGGAAATTAATTTCTTTGATGTGAACTACCATTATCTACACTTAAGAGACTATACATACGTGACTTCTGTAGCTTAGTATACTCTTTATTACCAGTGTCAGGTGGGAAATGTGCTTTACTCACTCCCTGTTTTAGTGGGGGAGCTGTATCAGAAAGAACATTCCAACTGCTGACCTAGTGACTCTGATCTTCACTGCTCTGATCTCAGAATGCTCATCTGTATGAAAAAGTCATGGTACCTGACTTGGATATGTAGTAATGATTCATATTAAATTTATTATATCCATCTAAGAAATACTTCTGCCTGGCTGCTATTCCAGGCACCAAACTAGCTTTCAAATCAGAAATGGGAAGAACATGATTATTATCTAGTGATAATGTACCTAAAATCTATAAATAGAATAGCCTTTAAATATTATTTATTGTTGTTATTGCTCAGAGATAATGCTTATATTTTAACTAAAAAATATGAGAGGTGTGAAGTGATACCTCATTATGGTTTTGATTTGTATTTCCCTGATGATTAGTGACACTGAGCATCTTTTCAAGTGCCTATTGGCACGTGATAATAGTAGCTACTTCAGACTCTTTATCTGATAATTCCAACGTCTATGTCATCTCAGAGTCGACATCAATTGATATTTTGCTCCTTTCAAGATGTCAAGATTTCCTGCTTCATCAATCAAGGTATTTTTGTGCTCTACAGATTGACGTATGCATAGATTTGGATGGTCAGAATATGTGTAAAGTTTATGGCAATTCATGATGCAATGTCTCCTGTATCTTTCAACCTTCTTATCTGCTCACTGGTGTGAGGAAACTAGGTGGCAAAGTCTCTGCAGCTACAGTTTGTTTAAAATGTAGGAATCTGTCTTAGAGAAGACTCACAGATTTTATTTTCTGGTAAAAAACATAAGCATGATGCATATTTTTTCATAAAAATTCTATGTGGCATTGTGCTAGGTGATCTGACATATAAGAAGAAATCAAAACTATAAGAAGAAATCAAAAATATAAATTTTAGACCAACTGTCTTCCTGAAAAAAACTTAATAATGAATTTTAATAATAGCAAATATATAGCATTTCACTTATATTAACTTATTTGATCCTCAAAATCCATTATGAGTTAAAGGCTTTTATTTTGTTTTTTATAAAGGAGAGACCTAAGTCACAAAGAGAATAAATCCTTTTTTCTTATGGTCCTAACTACTTCTGACAGAACCAGGTAGTCTAGTCAAAATAAATGTGCTCTCATTCCATTAAGTTTTACTTCTATATTAAATAAAATATATAGGAGCAGGTACTTTTCAATCTGCCACCTCTGAACTGGGACTTGGGTTGAATAAGTTTGTATGTGCCCTTTAAGAACAGAGTCTTGTTTTCCTAAAGTCCTCTGTCTCTCCCAGTCATAAACCCCACTGGTTTTTAAAACCAGTTAAGGTGGCTTATCCTCCTGGTGCCAGTAAATCAAACACAATAGTATATTTAGAAAAAAGTATACTATGAACAAATAGCGTTTATAATGTATTTCAAAAAAAGTAATCTGTTAATGTAATACACATCTTTAATAGGTTGGAGGAGAAAATGTAATTATATCAATACATGGAGATAAAAAACTTGATAAAACCCACAGATAACATTACACTTAATAGTGAAAGAGCAAATGTATTTCCCCTTAAGTCAAGCAAAACACAAGGATGGCCACTCTCACCACTTCTGTTTAATATTTTACTGAAGGTTCTAGTCAAGGTAGTTAAACAACAAAAGGGAAAGAAAACAAAGGACATTTGAGAGATGGTGTCAAGATGGTGGAGTAGGAAGATTCTGAGCTCACCTCCTTCCATGAACACACCAAAATGACAACTACCTGTAGGTTAATTGTCTCTGAGAATGATCCGGAGACTAGTAAAATAGCTCTTTCACAATTAAGGATATAAAGAAAAAAGCACATGAGACAGATAGGAGAGGAAGAGAAGCGATCTAATCAGGACCCACACCTCTGGCAGGTGATGCCAAAGAAGAAGGATATATCACAAACTGTGAGAACCACCCTAAGAAGTGAGGAATTTGTGCCCCATATTAGGCACCCCTGCCATGGGGACTGGTGCCAGGAAGATGAATCCCCTTGATAGGTTTTAAAAACCAGTGGGGCTTATGACTGGGAGAGCAAGAGGGCTTTAGGAAACCAAGACTCTGCTCTTAAAGGACACATATAGACATCCTTAGTCTGAGTCCCAGTGCAGAGGCAGCAGATTGAAAAGTGCCTGTTGCTGTAGCTGACCTGCCCAGGCTGCCACAGCATGCCACCCAGCTCACACCCATCTCTGGATCCATCATGCCCCAGGAGAAGCTCCTACTTACACAAGGCTGTCTCTAGCCCCTTTGACTCCAGTCCCCCAGCCCACTCCTGGTTCTAGTTCTAACAAGCCCCAGGAGAAGTCCGAGCCGGTGCTGGACTCGGATCTAACCTCTCTGGTTTCAACCTGCTTCCACCAAGGCAGAAACACCCAGCGCACCCTTGGAGAAACCCCAGCTCATGCCAGCATCAAGCTCTAGCACCTCTGGCTCCAGCCCACCCCTGCTAAGGCAGCAGCCTCCAACATACCCTGGGAGAAGTTCTGGTTGGCACTGGGCTTGACCTCCAGACACACCTCCCACCAATGAGGCAGCGGCCCATGGCACGGATTGGGCTTTGACTCCAGCCCCCTCCCAACCAATGCAGAGACACCAGCATGCTCCATAAATAGCCCTGACCTGTGCTCGATTCAGCTCTAACCTTCCTGCCAAAGCCACCAAGCACACAGAGTCTGCATAGGGACACTCCTACATAAGGTCACACCTTCAAGACTAAGAGAGGTAAATATTTTGCTTATTTCATAGAGACAAACACAAAAAGTCAAAAACAATTAGAACACAGAGAAATATGTCCAAAAGAAAGAACAAGATAAAACCCTGGAAAAAATCCTAATGAAACAGATATGTAATTTGCCTGACAAAGAGTTTAAAGCAATGGTCATAAAAATGCTCACTGAACTTGGGAGAAGAATAGAGAAACACAGTGAGAACTTCACAAAGAATTAGACAATATATTTAAAAAAAAAAACAAATCAGAGTTGGTGGATACAATAACTGAAATGAAAGGAGGAAATCAACAACAGATTAGGGGAGATGAAAAAACACATAAGTGATCTGAAAGACAATAGTGGATATCACCCGATTAGAGCAGCACAAAGAAAAAAGAATTTAAAAATATGAGGATAGGGAATTCCTGGGTGGTCCAGTAGTTAGGACTCTGTGCTCTCACTGATGAGGGCTTGGATTTGATCCCTGGTCAGGGAACTGAGATCACAGAAGACAGCCAAGAATAAATAAATAAATAAAAGTAAAAATAAATATGAGGATATTTAAAGGGAACTTTAGGACAACATGAATCATAATAACATTCACTTTATAGGGGTTCCTGAAGGAGAAGAGAGAGAGAAAACTCAGAGAACATATTTGATGAAATAATGGCTGATAACTTCCAAACCTCAGGAATGAAACTGCTATCCAGGTCTAGGAAGGACAAGACATAGCATATTTAATGAAAAAAGTTAAAGGTAAAGATGAAATTTTAAAGGCAGTAAGAGAAAAACAGGGTCGTATACAAGGGAATCCCTATAAGATTATCAGCTGATTTTTCAGCAGCAAATTTGCAGACTAGAAAGGAGTGGCATGACATATTTAAAGTCCTGAAATTAAATTAAAAAATAAAAACCTACAACCAAGGATAATCTACCCAGCAAGGTTATTATATCTATATGTATAAGTATCTCATGGTAACCACAAACCAAAAACCTACTACAATAGATACACAAAAAAGAGAAAGGATCCCAAACATAACACTAAAGAAAATCATCAAACCACAAGAGAAGAAACTAAAAGAAGAAGAAAGAACAGAGCAGAACTACAAAAACAACCAGAGAACAAGTAACAAAATATCAATATCCCTATCAATAATCACTTTAAAGGTAAATAGACTAAATGCCCCCATCAAAATATATAGGATGGTTGAATGGATTAAAAAACAAGACCCATCTATATGCAGCTATAAGAGACTCACTTCAGTTCTAAAGATACAAACAGACTGAAAGTGAAGAGATAGAAAAAGATATTCCATGAAAATGGAAAAAAAAAGAAAACTAGTAGCAATACTCATATAAGAAAACAATAGACTTTAAAAAAAGGATATAACAAAAGACAAAGAAGGGCATTACATAATGATAACATGGTCAATCCAAGAAGAGAATATAACACTTGAAAATATGCAAGTAACATAGGAGCAACTAGATATATAAAGCAAATAGTAACAGATATAAAGGGAGAAATTGACAGTAATACAATAACAGTAGGGAAATTTATTGCCCCACTTACATCAATGCATAGATCATCTAGACAGAAATACAATAAGGAAGCATTGGCTTTAAATGACACATTAGACCTGATGGACTTAATAGATAGCTACAGAACATTTCATTCATAAGCAGCCCACATGGAACATTCACCAGGGTAGATAACATGCTAGGACACAAAACAAGCCTCAGTAAATTTAAGAAGATTAAGATCATATCAAGCATTTTTTCCAACCATAATGGTATAAAACTAGAAATCAATTACAGGAAAAAATGGGAAAAAAACACAAACTCATAGAGACTAAACAATAGGCTACTAAAAAACCAATGGGTCAACAAAGAAATCAAAGAGGAAATCAAGAAATACCTTGAATAAAAATAGAAACTCACTTTCCAAAATTTATGGGATACAGCAAAAGCAATTCTAAGAGGAAGTTTATAGTGATACAGGCCTCCTTCAAGAAAAAAGAAAAATCTTAAAAAAAACCCCTAACTTTACACCTAAACAAATTTTAAAAAGAACAAAGCCCAAAGTTAGTAGAAGGAAGGAACTAATAAAGATCAGAATAGAAATAAATAAAATAGAGACTGAAAATTAATAGAAATGATCAATAAAACCATAAAAACCCTAGAAGAAAATACAGTCAGTATACTCTTTGACGTTGAACTTAGCAATATTTTTTTGTATCTGTCTGCTCAGACAATAGAAACAAAAGCAAAAATAAATGGAACTTCATCAAACTAAAAAGCTCTTTCACAGTGAAGGAAAACATCAATAAAACCGAAAGGAAAACTAGTAAATGAGAGTAAGATATTTGCAAATCATATGTCTGATAAAGGATCCATATCTAAAATATATCAATGTAAAGAATTAATACAACTTAATAACAACAACAACAAAAATCTAATTAAAAACAGACGCAGAGGACCTGAATACACTTTTTTTCCAAAGAATATATACAGATGACCAACAGGCATATGAAAAGATGGTCAACATCACTAATCATCAGAGAAATGCAAATCAAAACCACAATGGATATCACCACATACCTGTTAAAATGGCTAACATCAAAAAGATAAGAAATAACAAGTACTGACAGTATGTGGAGAAAAGGGAACCCTCCTGCATTTTTGGTGGGAATGTAAGTTTGTATAGTCACTATGGAAAACAGTATGGAGGTTCCTTAAAAATAAAGCTACCATGCAATCCTGAAATTCCTGAAGTGCTTAATCAAAAAGGGGTTCAGTGATTGCTACTTGCTCTCTAATGATTCAGAAAGAGAAAATAATAAATTAGATGTTGCAAAATGTCAGCAATTGCCAAATCTTATGCGCATAAAGAAATTCTTGGCACATTTCTTGTCAATTTTATATAAGTTTAAAATTGTTTAAATATAAAAATTTTTTCATAAAGTAAAAAACAAAAAAAAGTGGAAAAGGAAAGAAAACCCAATCCATCTAACAGCATTTAGATGTGGTTCTTTCTAAATAGAGAAGTTAAATTCAATGTTTCTTTGAGATTGCTTGAAGCTTTCTCAGCCTGCTATTAACAGTGAATTTATAAGATGTCAGATTAGCTATCAAGAATAAAATTTCCATTACCCTGTAGGAAAACACACACACACACACACACACACACACACACACACACATTGACACTTATCTGATGGACTCACAAGATAAATTAATTTTACTATCTACATTTGGTCTTATTTGTTTACATTAATGAAGTTTTTAATGATGGATGATGATTTTGTGATCTGATGGACCTCAATCAAAAATAAAGCTAAATGATAATTATAAAATGATAAAATATTATGATTAAATATTGTTACAGAGATTATGTTTACATTTCCTAACTTTGCTTCTTTTACCTTTTATTAGTGCTGTTTCTGAATCACCAAACATTAATATTTTATTTTCAAGTCTCAGGTTTTGGTTTTATTCGTACCTCTATGATTTATTGGACAATTGTTGACACAGCTCTAAATTTGAATTTTTCACTGCTACATTTTAATAATTATGTTAAATTTAAATTTGTATTAGGGCCAAGAGAAACGTGTAGATGATTAAAATAATTCATTTATTTCTATCCAACCTCAGATGAAAATAAAAATGAATCATCATTATCTCCCCATTAGTTATACCAACATCTTTCATGTATTGAGAGGTATTTAAAGCCAGGGCAGTGTACTAACATTATAATATAGGAGACCAGTATGCCCAGTCTGGCTAGGAATTTGAAGTTAGCAGGTCTATTTTTCTATTGTTTATCTGGTACCACAGTAGAGAGGCCTCCATTACCCCAAAACCTCATGATTTAAACCGATGCTGTTTACCCTGGTCTGCCTTGAACTCCATTTCTCTCACTTCTTCCCTGTTTTTTTGACTTCTGAACTTGTTTCCCACTCTGAAATAAAATTCATATTTTATGGCAAGACGAGAAAAATTTAAACATAAAACATTTTCCCTGACCTTTGGCCCCCTCTCTCCCTACTCTCGTGCATTTGTATCTGCATTTTGCATCTACCAAACCTCCCCCACTGGCAGCAATACCTGCTCAACCATAAAGAGCAACATTCTCCTAGCATCAACAACTCCTTAAAAGATAACACTCCTTCTTGATCTTGTAAAGGAACACAGTGATGCTTAGCTCCAGATTGTGTAAACTGTCAACAGTACATCATTTAATGTACAGCCCTCTGTTTCAAAAAACTTATGTAACTGTGCCTTGACTTCTAATGGGTGGAAGAGTTCTCAGAGCTTTCTGAGATGCTCTTCCTGGGTTATAGTCCTCAAATCTGGCTCAAATAAAATTTTCCATTTCTTTCTTAGATGGACTGATTAATTTTTCATCAACTCCACTGAAGGCCTCAGGAGACCCATAATAGGTAATATTTACTGTATTCTTAGGATACACCAGCACTACATCATTTACATCATTTAATCCTCCCCAACAGTATCTCATTTAATTCTCACAAAAATATGGTGAAGCAGACAGGTTTCCAGTTCTGTGAAGATGGAGTAGCCCCATTCCTCTCAGGTCTTCCTCCTTACAACTAAAAAGCCTTGAATGTAAAACAGTAAACAAGCATGGGATGTCTCTGAAGGATTTGAAGGTGGGCTTCTGACAGACCTAAGAACTTGAGCAATGATGTGGCAGTGAGTTCCCTGGTTTCCTTTACTGTCTGGCAGGGCATTGCCTAAGCCTCCAATCCTGAAACACCAACAGGCATAAACCAAAACAACTCCAGGAAAGCCTGTTACTCCCAGCCAAATAGCCAAGAAAGGGATAGCTGAATACCAGAAAACCTTTGTAGGTGAAATGCTCTCTATTCCAGCTAGATGCCAACGGAACAAATGGCCCATGGCCTCCCTCCCCACTGTAGTTTCTTTGCGACTGAGCAGGAACTTGATAGTTGGTTTTCCACCTCATCCTATCCCCTCCCTCCCCTCCTCCCACCCTCCCAAGCAGTCAGAGTGTGCCTCACATGACTTACACCCCCTCCCAGGTGGTGAACAGGGACTTTATCTTCCCTCCCCTGCTTGGATCACATCATCAGGGAGCAGAGCCCACACCCAACCCAACAGTAAGAATACTTAACCAGACAGTATAAGACAAAACTATCACCAACTGGGCTTCATCACCTCTCCGTGAGGAACCAGAACACTGTGGTGCACAAATAAGCTAGTAAACACTTCACTTTCTCCTCTTCCCTGTGACCAGAGAGACCCAGTAGAGAGCTCTACTTCCAGAACACCCATCATGAGCTAGAGAAAATAAGATGTGCGAGGTGGGGCTAGTTGGTATTCCATACCTACCAACCTCTTATGAGTGGAGGGGGGGGGGGAGACTGAACTTCTACCCCCTACCGTGCAGCAACAAAACAGAATGACTCATCCCTCCCTACCCCCTCTCTGGTGTTGGCAGGGCCCAGAAGGAATCTGATCTTCCTCCACTTGGAGCCAATGAGTGATGGAAGTCCATGACCCACTGTCTCAGGGGTGGTGGCAGTGCCCTGGGAGATGGCTGATTTCTAGCCCACTCCTCTGCAATGAGGCAGTGGCAGCCACTTCCCCACTTTGCCAGGATGCTGGAGGCACATGTCTGAAAGTACCAACCAAGCTGGCCCTTGCATCTGCACCTACCCAGTGGGAGTGCCAACTAAAACAACTAGAATAAAAATAGGATCCAGAGTTTCATAATATAATGTCCAAAATATCCAGGATATATGAAAAATCCCTCCTCATTCCAAGGGTCAGGAGAAAAACATCATGAAGAACGTTAACAGCTGCCAACACAGAGATTGATCAGATCTTGGAATTCAGTGATAAGAGTTTCAAAGACTCCATCATGATCAACTTTCACCAGACCGTTACAGAGAAAACAAATAAAAATTATGAAATCTCAGCAAAGAAATAGTAGGTGTAAAAGACAACCAAATGGAAATTACAGGACTGAAAAATATAATAACTGAGATAAACAAAAACAAACAAAAAACCTTGCTGGATGTGCTCAGTCGTAGAGTGGTGATGACAAGATAGACTCAGTATACTGAAAACATGAATAGAACTTACAAAATCTGAACAATCGTGATAAAATAGACTGGAAAATAAATGGACAAGATCCTTTGGGACAATTTTTTTTAAAAGCTAGTATTCATATCACTGGAGGCCCAGAGCTATGTGATCTTATTCCTAGTAACGCTACCCTTAAAGAATTACTGGAGGTTAGAGTCGAAACAAAACAGAGAATGACGGGAGGAGGCTTGGAACTTCAGAAAGGAAAGTATATAGAAATGGGTAAAAATAGGGGTAAATAAAACAGACTATCTTACTTCTTGTGAGTTTCCTAAATCACATTTGATAGTTAAAGGAAAAATCATAAACCCATCTAATGTGAAGATCAATGTATATAAGATAAATATTTAAGACAATTACATTTTAAAAGTGTGGAGATTAGAGATACATAAATGAAAATAAGGTTTCTATATTTGAAATTTCAAAATGTCAGTGCTAATAGAGAGTGATCTGTCACACACACACATATACACACACGTGTGTGTTACATATAGACAAATATATTGTAATACCTGTAGCAACTAGAAAGAAAACTATAAAGGAAGATATAAATAAAAACTATAAATAAATCAGTGTAGAATTCTATGGGAAAAAATGTCCATGTAACCCACAGGAAGGTAAGACGAGAAACAAAAGGAAAAACAGAGGCAAGACAAGTTATACAAGGCCAAATTAAGCCCTAATATATCAATAATTACCTGAAAAATACACATACACATACATACCCCAATCAAAGGCACAGATTGGCAGTGACTAGAAAAATGATCCGTGATATGTGGTCTACAAAAAATTCACTTCAAATAAAGGATGTAGGGAGGTTGAAAGTAAAAGAATGTAAAATGATATACCATGCAATTTTTTTAAAAAAGCAGTAGTGCTGTATATTAATTTTGAATAAAGGAGATTTCAGAGAAAGGAAAATCACTACAAAGTGAGACATTACCTAATGATAAAAATATCAGTCCACCAAGAAGACATAGAAATCTTAAATGTGTCCACACCAAAACTATACAAGAGCCTCAAAATACATTAATTAAAAATTGAAGGAGCTGAAAGAAAAAGTAGACAAATCCACAATTAGTTGGGAACTTCAACACCCTCATCTCAGCAGGTGAGGAAATTAGCAAATTACTAGACAGAAAATTAGCAAAGGTGAGGAAATTAGCAAATTACTAGACAGAAAATTAGCAAAGGTATAGAAAAACTGAACAATATATTGTTCAATGTATATATTTATATATCTATATCTATATATCTGTATCTAACCATATCTATCTACCTATTTATCTATTTGTCTATATAAATAAAATATTCCACCGAACAAGTTACACATTTTCTTCAAGGGCCCATGGAACATTCACTAAGATAGACCATATCATGGGCCGTCAAATAAACCTCAAAAATTTAAATTAATTGAAATCGTACAGAGTATATTCTTTGGTCAGAATGGAACCAAACGAGACACAGACAACAAGAAAATCTCAAAATGTGAAAATTGAGCAACACAAATAATCTATAAATAATCTATATATCAAAGAGGAAGTCTCAAAGCAAATTTACAAATACATAGTACTGAATGTAAAATGAAATGATGATATCAAAATATATTGAATTAGCTAGAAAGTACTGAAAGAATTTTTTATAGCACTAAGTTATCACATTAGAAGATGAAAAGGTCTCAAATCTATAAGTTCCTACCTTAAGAGATAAATAATAGAGAAATAATTTGGTATGTCCTCATTCAATCAATTGAAGGTCCAAATAGAACAAAAATAGCACTTTCTCCCAAGGAAGAGAGAAGTTTTCTTGCCTGACTGCCTTCAAACTGGTGCATTTGCTTTTTTCCTGACTTTAGACTCAAAGTGAAACGTGCTCTTTCTGGGTCTGGAACCTGCACCTTCAGGCTGGAATTATGCCATCAGCTTTTTTGGACCTCCAGCTTGCTGATCCACCCTGCAAGATCTTGGGATTTACCATCTTCCATAATCGTGAGTCAATTCCTTAGAATAAATCTTTTTATACACATATATATTTATTTATATATAAATACCCATACATCCTACTGGATCTCTTTCTCTGAAGGACCCTGTCTAACACAGTAGCTATAATATTCTCTTCAAACCTGGAAGATCCATTTCCTCACCCCACTTCCTCTGGGGTTTATTCTTGTCTGCTAAGACATGCCTGGGTGGTTGAGTGCTGTAAGTTTCCCATTAAAATTGGCTGCCAGAGAAATGACAGGCTGCCTCTTGGAGGCTCTGGGTACCAGAGGCCCACTTTTCTCTTGGCCTTGACTTCATTTGGACAGGAGAGCAGAACTGCCTCCACTGTAGGAAAATAGCCTTGTAATTTCCTGGAGTGTCTAACTTCTTGGCTGGGATGAACATGACCGGAAGCCGATGATTCCAAGCTAACTTCTCTCCAGTCAAAGCCTGGTTTAAATGAGCTCCCTGAGAGGAGGGGGGATACAGTGAGCTTGTTTATGCAGTATCACCAATACTTAGAGTACAGTCTAGCATGTATTTGGGAATCATCTAATATAGATAGATAGATAGATGATAGATAGAGTTAATCTATATTTTGAATAAATGAACAAATGTTTTCACTTCGTATAAGCAAATTTATATTTGAAATGAGCTTGTAAATCTGACTGAACTTTATCTACTTGTCTGGAAGTAGGTGGGTCAAAAAAAGTCTGTGGGTGGCAGATAGGTACTTTCTGTCATGATTTATATTGTTGATAGCGGGTTCTAAAAGCACCAGCAATTGTAATCACACCCGAAGCCTTTCTTCTTTTGTCACTGATATATGTTGGCTATAAAAATGGGATAATTTTTGGCCTTGCCACTTGTTAGAGGTCATTCTCTCTTAAAGGTTTGTTCAAGGTAAATTTTCCAAAAATGAGTTGCCAATATTCTCTGAAGTCCTTAGAGGAACAAGCTAGAGGGAGGGTGGACACCCACGGTGGTACTACACTATGAAACCCAGCACCCTGGAGGGATATACACGTAACATTTGAACCGCACACTTAACCTTAACATATTTCATGTGTAGATGGAGACTTATATCTCCATTATCAAATGAAGCTCTCAGTAACCATGGGGAATGCCTTACATCATCCACATAACATTCTTCAACTAGGAGATACACTGACTTGTCAACAGAGAGATATGGATGCTCTCTTTACTTTTGAGTTCTAAAAGCAGAGTAGTAGGATTCTTTGATTGGACTAAAGGAACCTGTCTCTTTAATTACATTTAACAAATCAACAACATCATTTAGGAATCTCCTGAGGCAGACAAATAGTCAAGCAGATGATTTTTTGTTTTTTCCTTAGCAATCAAAATCGCCATTGTTCAAGGATTCCTTGCAGCAGAATGAGTGAATATCGATATTACTGTTGCTACAATGTCATTGTATTATGAATTATCACTTCCTGTGTACTGGGGCTAGACTAAACATGAAAGTCTATAAGTTGTTCTGACTGGAACCAAAAATGAGAGTGGGATGGGGAGAGAGACTGTCATTTACTTAGAAAATGTAACCGTCCAGGGCTGAGTCCCTGAATATTGGGGCAATAGATTTGGATGCAGAAGATAAGAGTTGTTATAATAGTAACTGTGGGAGTTTCAGTAACAACAGTAACTGGATGGGAGTAAATATGAGAAAACACTGTGCCTTCATTTTTTCTTCCGTCAAATATTGATAACTCCTATAATAATCTGCTTGGTTTCTGTACTTTAACTTCAACTGTCCCAGGATTTAAACTTAATACAATGTCTACACTCCATGATATAGTGACTTCCTTAAAAATAATCAGCAAATTATTTCATATAATAACTGGAAATAATATAACAGTTACATATCAGACATATTTGCATTTAATAATATAGTTCTGATTTTTCTTTTAAAGTAACACACAATTGAAGTCGTCTTTCTAACTCCTGCAATTGCCATTTTTGTCCCATCCTCTCCATAAATAACCTGCTTCTGAAATTGGTATTATCATTTCTATGTGTCTTTAATAATTTTACTCCAAATACAAATTTTCACAATAAATATAGTATTGTTTGGTGTATTTTGAAATTTGTAGTAGTGGTAAGTTTCTCTATGTGTTCCTTTATATCTTCCTTTCTTTAATGTTTCTAAGTTTTCATAGGTTTTTGTATTTTCATATTTCTAAAATACTAGTCCTACCATATAAATCCCTGGATATAATTATTCAGTTGTTTCTCTTTTCACCAAATGAAATTGTCTCACCAACATGGCACAAAAGTAAGGACCAGAATTACATAACATCTACGTCTATGGCACAGGGACATATAAAGTATTGAAAAACATTTTGTAAATGGATAAATGGTCTTCTGTAGCCAACTTATATGGTTGAGTCAAAGAGTAAAATGGAACAATGAAGGTGGAATTACCTCAGAAGGCACAGAGTTCAATACAAACGCGAGGTCATGCTCATACTGTCCGTGGACAAAAATGATAATAATACTGCTGAAATAGGGTATCTTTACTGCACTGTGTGGGAATCACTCCCAGGTTCATCATCCTCTGAAACCGTGCTCTCTATGATGCTACAAAGGCACCCCCAGGATAAGTAACATGTTCACAATGGTGTTTCATAACTGCACTGCAATATTATTCATTGACTCTGACTGTGAGGGTAATCCCAGGTAATCTTGGTACTATGTTCTTGTATTTTTTTTTTTTTTTTTTGGTGGTATGCGGGCCTCTCACTGTTGTAGCCTCTCCCGTTGCAGAGCACAGGCTCCGGACACGCAGGCTCAGCGGCCATGGCTCACGGGCCCAGCCGCTCCGTGGCATGTGGGATCTTCCTGGACCGGGGCACGAACCCGTGTCCCCTGCATTGGCAGGCAGACTCTCAACCACTGCGACACCAGGGAAGCCCCCTTGTACTTTTTTAATAACTTTTATTTTATATTATAGTATAGTCGATTAACAATGCTGTCTTAGTTTCAGATGCATAGCAAAGTGATTCAATTATACATATACATGTGTCTATTCTTTTTTCAAATTATTTTCCCATTTAGGTTATTACAGAATATTGAGCAGAGTTCCCTGTGCTATACAGTAGGGGTTTGTTGGTTACCTATTTTATATATAGTGGTGTGTATATGTTAATCCCAAACTCCCAATCTATCCCTCCCTGCCACCCTTCCCCCCTGACAACCATAAATTCATCCTCTAAGTCTGTGAGTCTGTTTCTGTTTTTGTAAATAAAGTCATTTGTATCATTTATTAAAGATTCTGCATATAAGTGATATCATATGATATTGGTCTTTCTCTGATTTCCTTCCAAGTTGCTGCAAATGGCATTATTTTATGTTTTTATGGCTGAGTAATATTCCATTATATACATGTACCACTTCTTCTTTATCCATTCATCCATCAATGGACATTTAGATTGCTTCCATGTTTGGGCTCTTGTAAACAGTGCTGCAATGAATACTGGGGTGCATGTATTCTTTTGAACCAAGTTTTCCTCTGGATATATACCCAGGAGTGGGATTGCTAGCTCATATGGTAGCTCTATTTTTATTTTTATTTTTTTAAGGAACCTCCATACTGTTCTCCATACTGGCTATACTAATTTACATTCCCACCAACACTGTGGGAGAGTTCCCTTTTCTCCACACCTTCTCTAGCATTTATTGTTTGTGGATTTTTTGATGATGGCCATTCTGACTTGTGTGAGTTGTTATCTCATTGCAGTTTTGATTTGCATTTCTCTAATAGGGATATTGAACATCTTTCCATGTGTCTCTTGGCCATCTCTATATCTTCTTTGGAGAAATATCTCTTTAGGTCTTCTGCCCATTTTTTGGTTGGGCTGTTTGCTTTTATGCTATTAAGCTGCATGAGCTATTTGTAAATTTTGGACACTAATCCTTTGTTGGTTGCATCATTTGCAAATATTTTCTCCCTTTCTGTGGGTTATCTTTTAGTTTTGTTTATGGTTTCCTTTGTTGTGCAAAAGCTTTTGAGTTTAAATAGGTTCCATTTGTTTATTTTTGGTTTTATTTCCATTACTGTGGGAGACAGATTTAAAAAGATATTGCTGCAATTTATGTCGGAGAGTGTTCTGCCTATGTTTTCCTCTAAGAGTTTTAGTGTCTGGTCTTACATTTAGGTCTTTAACCCATTTTGAGTTTATTTTTGTGTATGGTATTAGGGAGTGTTCTAATTTCATTCTTTTACATGTAGCTGTCCAGTTTTCCCAGCACCACTTATTGAAGAGACTGTCTTTTCTCCATCATATATTCTTGCCTCCTTTGTCATAGATTAGGTGACCACAGGTGCATGGGTTTATCTCTGGGCTTTCAATCCTCTTCCATCGATCTATATTTCTGTTTTTGTGCCAGTACCACCCTGTTTTGATGACTGTAGCTTTGTAGTATAGTCTGAAGTCAGAGAGCGTGATTCCTCCAGCTCTGTGTTTCTTTCTCAGGATTGCTTTGGCTATTCAGGGTCTTTTGTGTTTCCATACAAATTTTAAGATAGTTTTGTTCCAGTTTTGTGAAAAATGCCGTTGGTAATTTGATGCAAATTGCATTGAATCTGTAGATTGCCTTGGGTAGTATAGTCATACTATTCTAGTACTTTAAACTTTACTTTTTAAAAAAGTTTATTGAAGTATAGTTGATTTACAATATAATGTTAATTTCTGCTGTACAGCAAAGTGATTCAGATATATATATATATATATATTCTTTTTCACATTCTTTTCCATTAGGGTTTATCACAACATACTGAATATAGTTCCCTGTGCTATACAATAGGACCTTGTTGTTTATCAATCCTATATATGATAGTTTGCATAAATTTTTAAGTGCTCGACATTTTGTAATTCTGTTTGGATGCAAATATATGGAATGATGATCAATTATTACCTCTCACTTTGGATTGGTTATAAATGTTGTGGTATTCCCATATTATTCTCAATAATTACTGAAAAAAAAGTGAAGGGAAAACTTTTAAAGTCACAAGGGACAAAACTACCTCTTCTTATGGACTTTTGAGAGCAATATCTAAAGCCCACACTTGCCCTATCTAATTTGATAACTGGACCACAATTTGAGTGCTTGCAGTTTTGCAATTGGTCTTCTTGACAACATCCTCTCTCTCCCCCTCTGGCAGACATACCTCATTTTCCCAGTGCTTACTTTTTATTCCACATGAGTTTTAATTTCATTATTTAATGATTGTGTCCTTGATATTGTGTTTCCTGCTCATTGCAGCCTTCTGCAATGATTGTGCCTTCCTTCAGGTCACTCCTTTTTCTCTCATTGGCATCCTCCTTAAGCTTGCTCTATGGTCTATTCAATAAGAAAGTGTTATGCCAGTGGTTAAACTCTTGTCTCTCAGCTTCAAACCTGCTCATATTTGTTCTGCTGTATGGTGCTGTAGCTGAGACTCAAAACCATATTTCTGCTTTGTCAGCTGCTCCCTGTTTGGCTCTGACAGTAGAGAATGTAGACACCATGTATCTTTCCATCTGTTTGTGTTGTCTTCAAAGTCATTCATCAGGATCTCATAGTTTTCCAAGTATAGGTCTTTTACCTCCATAGTTAGATTTATTCCTAGATTTTTTTTGATGCAATTGTAAATGGAATTGTTTTTTCAATTTATATTTCTGATAGTTCCTCATTAGTGTATAGAAATGCAACAGATTTCTGTATATTAATTTTGTATCACACAACTTTACCGAATTCACTGATGAGTTCTAGTAGTTTTTTGGTGGCATCTTTAAGATTTTCTATGTCTAGTGCCATGCCATCTGCAAACAGTTACAGTTTTACTTCTTCCTTTCCAATTTGAACTACTTTTATTTCGTTTTCTTCTCTGATTGCTGTGGCTAGGACTTCCAATACTATGCTGAATAACAGTTGTCAGAGTGGGTGGACATTCTTGTGTTGTTCCTGATCTTAGAGGAAATACTTTTAACTTTTCACAGTAAAGTAGGATGTTAGCTGTTGTTTTGTCAAATACAGCCTTTATTATGTTGAGGAATGTTCTGTCTATACCCACTTTGTGGATAGTTTTTATCATAAATGGATGTTGAAATTTTTCAATAGCTTTTGCTGCATCTATTGAGATGATCATATGGTTTTTATTTTTTAATTCATTAATATGCCATATTGATTGATTTGCAGATACTGAAAAACACTTGCATCCCTGGGATAAATCCCACTTGATTGTGGTGTATGATCTTTTTAATGTATTGTTAGATTCAGTTTCCTAATTTTGTTGAGAATTTTTGCATCTTTGTTCATCAGTGATATTGGCCTGTAATTTGTTTTTTTCTTTGTGTGATATCTTTTTCTGATTTGGGTATCAGGGTGATGCTGGCCTCCTAGAATGAGTTCAGAAGTGTTCCTTTCTCTGCAAGTTTTTGGAATAGTTTGAGAAGGATAGGTGTTAGCTCTTCTCTAACTGTTTTGTAGAATTCATCTGTGAAGCCATCTGGTCCTGGTCTTTTGTTTGCTGGGAGTTTTTAAATTACTGATTCAATTTCATTAATGGTAATTGGTCTGTTCATATTTTCTATTTCTTCCTGGTTCAGTCTTGGAAGATTGTGCCTTTCTAGAAATTTGTCCATTTCTTCTAGGTTGTCCATTTTCTTGGCATATAGTTGTTTGTAGTACTCTCTTATTATTTTCTATATTTCTGTGGTGTTGGTTGTAATTTCTCCTTTTTCATTCCTGATTTTATTGATTTGGGCCCACTCCCTTTTTTTCTTGAGTCTGGTCAAATGTTTATCAATTTTGTTTATGTTTTCAAAGAACCAGCTTTTAGTTTCTTTGGTTTTTTATTTTTTTTTTAGCCTCTATTTTATTTAATTTTGCTCCAATCTTTATGATTTCTTTCCTTCTACTAACTTTGAATTTCATTTGTTCTTCTTTCTCTGGTTATTTTAGGTGTAAGATTAGGTTGTTTATTTGAGATTTTTCTTATTTCCTGTGGTAATCGTGTATCACTGTAAGCTTCCCTCTTAGAAATGCTTTGGGTGTGTCCCATAGGTTTTGGATCATTGTCTTTTTGTTTTAATTTGTCTCTAAGGTATTTGTTTTTATTTCCTCTTTGATTCCTTCAGTGATCCGTTGGTTATTTAGTGTCACATTGTTCACCCTCTACATGTTTGTGTTTTTCATAGTTTTTGTTTTCTTGTATTTGATTTCTAGTCTCATAGCATTGTGGGGTGGGTATTTCTGGGGTCAAGCATCCTGGATCTTGTGTCTGCCTGCTGGTGGGTGGGGCCAATTTCTGACATGGCAGGCTACAGAGTCTAGTGTGTCTCAAAGCTGGTGTTGGACTGCTGGTGTGTAGGACTAAATCCTGGGGTGTCTGGCTGAGGGGTCCAAGGTCTCTCCTAGCTGATATAAACCTGCTGATTAGCAGGACTGGGCCTGGGAGTCCTGGGGTTACTGCCAGCCCACAGGCGGGTGGAGCCAGGTCCTGGTGTCACTGGTTGCAGGACCCAGGGGGCCCCAAAGCTGATGTTGGCCTGCTGTTGGGTGGACCCAGGACCCTGAGGGTCCTGTAGCTGATGCAGGACTGCTAGTGGGTGGGATGAGTCCTGACATGGTGGTCCTGGGGCTGGTGTCTGCCTGGTGATGACTGGGGCCAGAGTCCAGGAGATCCCAGGGCTGGTACCCATCCACTGGTGGGTAGGTCAGGTCCAAGGGGCTAGTGCTGGCTCACTGGTAGATGGAGCCATGTCCTGGGGACACCAGAGTTAGTGTGTCAGCCTGCTGGTTGGTGGGGCTAAGGCCCATGTTGTTCTGGGGCTGGTGCCTGTCCAGTGGTGGGTGAGGCTGGTGTGAGATCTAGTGCCCCCCCAATGGTGTGTGGGGCAAGGGCTCTCTGGTGGACAGATCCATCACCATTTCTATTTAACATTCTACTGAGGTCTCAACCAAAGAAATTAGGCAATAAAATGGACTAAAAGTCATCCATATTGGAACAGATGAATACCATCTCTATCTGCAGATGACAGAATCTTGTATGCAGAATATCCTAAAACATCACTAAAATATTATTAGAATTAATAAATGAGTTCAACAAAGTTGCAGGAGATAAGAGAAATATACAAAAATCAATTGTATTTATAACAACTTACAATGAGCAATCTGAAAGGGATATTAAGAAAACAATTCCATTTATAATAATATTAAAGAAAATAAAATAATTAGGAGTAAATTTACAAAAGAAATGCAAAACCTATACTCTGATAACTATAAAACTTTTTTTAAAGATATATTTAAAATATATAAATAAATGAAAATTGATTCCATGCTAATGGGTTAGGAGACTTAACATTTTTAAGATGACAATATTTCCTGATGGACTTCTTTGTAGAAATTTACAAGCTGATTCTAACATTCTTGTAGAATTGCAAGAGACCTAGAATAGCCAAAACAATACTTTTTTTCAAAAAAGAGAAAATTCAGATGACTCACACTTCCCAATTTTAAAACTTACTATAAAGCTTCAGTAATCAAAAAAGTATGGGGGCTTCCCTGGTGGTGCAGTGGTTAAGAATTCGCCTGCCAATGCAGGGGACACAGGTTCAATACCTGGTCCAGGAAGATCCCACATGCTGTGGAGCAACTAAGCCTGTGCACCACAACTACTGAGCCTGTGCTCTAGAGCCCGTGAGACAACTGCTGAAGCCTGTGCACCTAGAGCCCATGCTCCACAACAAGAGAAGCCACCGCAGTGAGACGCCCCCGCTCACCACAACTAGAGAAAGCCCACATGCAGCAACAAAGACCCAACACAGCCAAAAATAAATAAAATTTAAAAGTAAAAAAAGTATGATACTAGCATAAAGATAGGCATAGGGAAGTGGAATAGAATCGAGAGCCCAATTCCAACTCTTACAATAACCTTTTCAATAAATGGTGCTGAGACAACTGGAGAGTCACATGTAAAAGAATGAATTTGGGTCCTTACTTCACACCACAGAAAAAAATAACTCAAATGAATCAAAGGTGAAAATGTAAGCTAAAATTGCAAAACTCATACAAGAAATCATATAGGTTAATCATCACAACTTGCATTAGGTAACGGATTTTTAGATATGACACCCAAAGCAGGAGCAACAAAAGGAAAGATAAATAAATTGAACTTCATTTGATATTAAACTTTTGTGTTTCATAGGGCACTATCAATAAAGAGAAAAAAAATACACCCCACAGAATGGAGGAAAATATTATAAATTATATATCTGATAAGCTACTTGCCTCTAGAATATGTAAATAACACATACAACCCAATAATAAAAAGACAATCCAAATTAAAAACAAAAAACATGCAAAAGAGCTGAATAGATATTTCTCCAGAGAAGATACACAAACTGCCATGAAGCACATGAAAATGTTTTTGGCATTATTAAATCACCATGGAAATGCAAATTGGAACCACAAGGGGACACTACTTCACACTCACTAGAATGTAAGAATCAAAAAGTCAGATAATAATAAGTATTGACAAAGTTTTGATTATGGAAAATAATCAAAACCCTTATACACTGATGGTGGCATAAAAAATGTTGCAGCCATTTTTGCAAGTAGTTAGCCCTTCCTCAAAAAATTTAATATATTTACCAATGACCTAGAAATTCCACTCCTACAGAACTCTGCTCCCAGGAGAAATGAAATTTGTCCACACAAAAACTTTTACACAAATGATTATAGCAGCTATATAAATAATACCCCAAAGTTGAAAAAACCCAAATGCCTGTTAAATAATGAATGGATTTTTTTTACAAAGGTGGCATATCCATATGAGGGAATATTATTCAGCATTAAAGGAATGAAGTACTGATACAGGCTATACATCAGTGAACACTGAAAATAATATGCTAAGTGAAAGAAGCCAGTCACAAAAGACCACATAACATATTATTCCATTTATATGAAATGTCTATAATAGGCAAATCTATAGATAAAATATATTAGTGATTATTTAGGGCTAGGGTGGGATGAGATAAGGGGGAGTGATAGCTAAAGGATATGGGCTTTCTTTTTTAAAATTTTTATTTTATATTGGAATATAGTTGATTTACAATGTTGTATTAGTTTCAGGTGTGATTTAGTAATATATATATATATATATATATATATATATATATACACACATACATATATCTATTCTTTTTCAGATTCTTTTCCCATATAGGCTATTACAGAGTATTGAATATCTATTTTATATATACTAGCATGTATATGTTAATCCCAAACTCCTAAATTATTCCCCCACACCCCCCCGTGCCCCACAGATATGGGCTTTCTTTTTGAGGTGAGGAAAATGTTCTAAAGTTTACTGTAGTGATAGTTGAACACCTCTGGATATACTGAAAACCAATAAATTTTACAAGTTAAATGGGCAAATTATATGGTGTGTAAATTACATCTTGATAAAGCTGTTAATATATTACCTGTGATAAGAACTTAGGCAGACACATAAGCAAATAGAGTTAACTAGTTGCACATATGGTTATCTGATGTAGGTAGTGTAGTCTTTGAACTCAGATGATTTTGCAGTTCAGAAGACTCAAAGGGAGATAGGGTTCAGGCTATCTAGGAGGTGTCATTTTGATCCACTTAAGGGGTATTTGGTCTTCTTGGTGATTGTTGAGGGCAGGGGTTGGGGAGAGGAGTACCTGCTTTTTAACCTGTGGCACTTAAAGCAGATGATAGCATGGACTTCTTGAGTTCTGTAGTGTGAAATGAAGAGTGAGTGGTCCACTTCTGTGGGCATCAGAGGTCAGGAGATCTTTGCAGAGGACTGACCAGAGGTTCTAAGAACTGCCACAGGGCATGCTGACCATTGCACTTCACCTTTTCCTTTTACCCAGAAAACCACCTCTGCATTTCTATATAGTTACTTCCCTGTCAAATTTTCGTAGCCTGCAATATTTGTGAGGTTTTGTGAGTTGAGTTTATTTCTCCCTGAGAGTTAGTTAGATAAAAAAATGTCCACTTTGTTTTTATTTCCTATTTGCTTCTCCACTCTGTTGGACATTTCCATTAACTTTGACTTATAAGACATCAACTGCTTCACTCCAGGCTTAAATTTTCCTCCAATTTAATATTTGGGCAGTGGCTCCATTCTGGAAACCTAACTGGTGCATAAAATGCACTCTGAGATGTTGTAACCAATCTCTGAGATATAAAGAAGCCTATGAGTATGAGCCCATAGTCCCGAAGGATAGAGACTCTGTATTAGTGATTATCTGTGCACTGCTCAAGAGAGATGAGTAGACTGGTTCAAGGCAGACCCCTGATGAATGTGTGATGTACAGAACAGAGATTGTACCAAATGCTTGATAAGAAGATTGAGACAGTTGTTTTGGGGTTTTGGTGGGGCAAGGTTTGACAGGATACTTGAATCACATCACAGCTGTATCATTACATCAAAAGGTCAACTTGACCGTGGTACCCCTGGGTGTAATTACAAAACAAATCCCAGGACTAACTACTTGCTCTGTTTACTTTTTCTGAAGCATTGGACTGACCTGTAACAGGAGGAAACCATATATATGGCATTTTACTTTGTGTTGTTTCTGAACATTAATTTCTGTTCTTATAGTGGAGTCTTGGGTTGCATAGCTATAGGCATTCTCAAAATCAATCCATCAATGAATAAAAGTGCTGACATTTTTTTAACCAAAATTGCTTTTATAATTAAAGAATATGCATTTTGTCCAAATGTTTCTAAACTAAGAAAATAGCTTGCAGGGTAAACTGGGACATGCATTTTTTAAAAATAGATCCTTACTGGAGTATAATTGCTTCACAATACTGTGTTAATTTCTGCTGCACAACAAAGCGAATCAGCCATATGCATACATATATCCCCATATCCCCTCCCTCTTGAGCCTCCCTCCCGTCTTCTCTATCCCACCCCTCTAGATCATCGCAAAGCACCGAGCCAATCTCCCTGTGCTATGCTGCTGCTTCCCACTAATTGTTTACATTTGGTAGTGTATATATGTCAATGCTACTCTCACTTTGCACCAGCTTCCCCCTCCCTGCTGTGTCCTCAAGTCCATTCTCTATGTCTACATCTTTATTCCTGCCATACAATTAGGTTCATCAGTACCATTTTTTTTTAAGATTTCATATATGTGCATTAGCATATGATATTTGTTTTTCTCTTTCTGACTTATTTCACTCTGTATGACAGACTCTAGGTCCATCCACCTCACTACAAATAACTCAATTTCATTGCTTTTTATGGCTGAGTAATATTCCATTGTATACATGTGCCACATCTTCTTTATCCATTCATCTGTTGTTGGACATTTAGGTTGGTTCCATGTCCTGGCTATTGTAAATAGTGCTGCAATGAACATTGTGGTACATGATTCTTTTTGAATTACAGTTTTCTCAGGGTATTTGTCCAGTAGTGGGATTGCTGGGTCACATGGTAGTTCTATTTTTAGTTTTTTAAGGAACCTCCATATTTTTTTTCCATACTGCTTGTATCAATTTACATTCCCACCAACAGTGCAGGAGGCTTCCCTTTTCTCCACACCCTCTCCAGCATTTACTCTTTCTAGATTTTTTGATAATGGCCATTCTGACTGGTGTGAGGTGATACCTCATTGTGGTTTTGATTTGCATGTCTCTAATGATTAGTGATGTTGAGCATCTTTTCATGTGCCTCTTGAACATCGGTATGTCTTCCTTGGCGAAATGGCTATTTAGGCCTTCCACCCATTTTTTAACTGGATTGTTTGTTTTTTTGATCTTGAGCTTCATGAGCTCTTTGTATATTTTGGAGATTAATCCTTTGTCTGTTGTTTCATTTGAAAATATTTTCTCCCATTCTGAGGGTTGTCTATTTGTCTTGTTTATGGTTTCCTTTGCTGTGCAAAAACTCTTAAGTTTAATTAAGTCCCATTTGTTTATTTTTGTTTTCATTTCTGTTACTCTAGGAGTTGGTTAAAAAAAGATCTTGCTGTGATTTATGTCAAAGAGTGTTTTTCCTATGTTTTCCTCTAAGAGTTTTATAGTGTCTGGCCTTACATTTAAGTCTTTAATCCATCTGGAGTTTATTTTTGTGTATGGTGTTAGGTAGTGTTCTAATTTCATTCTTTTGCATGTAGCTGTCCAGTTTTCACAGCATCACTTACAGAATAGACTGTCTTTTCTCCGTTGTATGTTCTTGCCTCCTTTGTCATAAATTAGGTACCCATATGGATGTGGTTTTATCTCTGGCCATTCTATCCTGTACCATTGATCTATATTTCTGTTTTTGTGTCAGTACCATACTGTCGTGATTACTGTAGCTTTCTGGTATAGTTTGAAGTTGGCGAGCCTGATTTCTCCAACTCCATTTTTCTTTCTCAAGATTGCTTTGGGGACTTCCCTGGTGGCGCAGTGGTTGAGAGTCCGCCTGCCGATGCAGGGGACACGGGTTCATGCCCCGGTCTGGGAAGATCCCACATGCCGCGGAGCAGCTGGGCCCGTGAGCCATGGCCGCTGAGCTTGCGCGCCCGGAGCCTGTGCTCCGCAACAGGAGAGGCCACAACAGGGAGAGGCCCGCGTACCACAAAAAAAAAAAAAAAAAAAAAAAGATTGCTTTGGCTATTCAGTGTCTTTTGTGTTTGTATACGAATTGTAAAATTTTTTGTTCTAATGCTGTGAAGAATGCCATTGGTAGTTTGATAGGGATTGCATTGAATCTGTAGATTGCTTTGGGTAGTATAGTCATTTTCACAATATTGATTCTTCTAATCCAAGAACATGGTACATTTCTCCATCTGTTTATGTCATCTTTGATTTCTTTCATCAGTGTTTTATAGTTTTCTGAGTGCTTGTCTTTCTTCTTTTAGGCAGGTTTATTCCTAGGTATTTTATTCTTTTTGTTGTAATGGTAAATGGGAGTGTTTCCTTAATTTCTCTTTCTGATTGTCTGTTGTTGTTGTATAGGAATGCAAGAATATTTCTGCGCATCAATTTTGAATCCTGACACCTTACCAAATTCATTGGTTAGTTCTCGTAGTTTTCTGGTGGCATCTTGAGGATCTTCTATGTATAGTATCATGTCATTGGCAGACAGTGACAGCTTTACTTCTTCTTTTCTAATATCTATTCCATTTATTTCTTTTTCTGCTCTGATTGCTGTAGCTAGGACTTCCATAACTATGTTGAATAAGAGTGGTGAGAGTGTACATCCTTGTCTTGTTCCTAATATTAGTGAAAATGTTTTCAGTTTTTCACCATTGACTATGATGCTTGCTATAGGTTTGTCATATATGACCCTTTTTATGTTGAGGTATGTTCCCTCTGTGCCCATTTTCTGGAGAGTTTTTATCATAAATGGTTTGATTTTGTCAAAAGCTTTTTCTTCTATTGAGAGGATCTATGGTTTTTATTCCTTAATTTGTTAATATTGTGTATCACATTGATTGATTTGCATATATTGAAGAATCCTGGCATTCCTGGGATAAACCCCACTTGATCATGGTGTGTGATCCTTTTAATGTGCTGTTGGATTCTGTTTGCTAGTATTTTGTTCAGGATTTTTGCATCTATGTTATTCAGTGATATTGGTCTCTAATTTTTTTTGTGATATCTTTTTCTGGTTTTGGTATCAAGGTGATGGTGGCTTTGTAGAATGAATTTGGGAGTGTCCTCCCTCTGCTATATTTTGGAAGAGTTTGAGAAGGATTGGTTTTAGCTCTTCTATAAATGTTTGATAGAATTTGCCTGTGAAGCCATCTGATCCTGGACTTTTGCTTCTTGGAAGATTTTTAATTACGGTTTCAATTTCAGTACTTGTGATAGGTCTGTTTATATTTTCAAATTCTTCCTGGTTCAGTCTTGGAGAATTGTACCTTTCCAAGAATTTGTCTATTTCTTCCAGGTTGTCCATTTTATTGGCATATAGTTGCTTGTAGTAATCTCTCATGATCCTTTGTATTTCTTCAGTGTCAGTTGTTACTTCTCCTTTTTCATTTCTAATTCTATTGATTTGTGTCCTCTCCCTTTTTTTCTTGATGAGTCTGGCTAAGGCTTTATCAATTTTGTTTATCTTCACAAAGAACCAGCTTTTAGTTTTATTGATCTTTGCTATTGTTTTCTTTGTTTCTAGTTCATTTACTTCTGCTGTGATCTTTATTATTTCTTTCCTTCTACTGACTTCAGGTTTTCTTTGTTCTTCTTTCTCTAGTTGTTTTAAGTGCAGGGTTAGATTCTTTATTTCAGATTTTTCTTGTTCCTTGAGGTGTGATTGTATTGCTCTAAACTTCCCTCTTAGAACTGCTTTTGCTGCACCCCATAGGTTTTGGGTCATCGTGTTTTCATTGTCATTTGTTTCTATGTATTTTTAAATTTTTTCTTTGATTTCTTCAGTGATCTCTTGGTTATTTAATAGCGCACTGTTTAGCTTCCATGTATTTGTGCTTTTTACAGTTATTTTTCCTGTAATTGATTTCCAGTCTCATAGCATTGCGGTCAGAAAAGATGCTTGATATGATTTCAATTTGCTTAAATTTTCCAAGGCTTGATTTGTGACCCAAGATGTGACCTATCCTGGGGAATGTTCCATGTGCACTTGAGAAGAAAGTGTATTCTGCCACTTTTGGGTGGAATGTTCTATAAATATCAATTAGATGTATCTGATCTATTGTGTCATTTAAAGCTTGTGTTTCCTTAGTTATTTTCTGTTTGGATGATCTGTCCATTGGTGTAAGTGGGGTGTTAAAGTCCCCTTCTATTATTGTGTTACTGTTGATTTCTCCTTTCTTGGTTTTTAGCATATGCCTATGTATTGAGGTGCTCCTCTGTTGGGTGCATAAACATTTAAAATTGCTATATCTTTGTCTTGGATTGATCCTTTGACCATTATGTATTGTTCCTCCTTGTCTCTTTTAACAGTCTTTATTTTAAAGTATATTTTATCTGATACTAGTATTACTACTCTAGCTTTCTTTTGATTTCCACTTGCCTAGAATACCTTTTTCCATCTCTTCACTTTCAGTCTGTATGTGTCCCTAGGTCTGAAGTGAGTCTCTTGTAGACAGCATATATGTGGGTCTTGTTTTTGTATCCATTCAGCCAGTCTGTGTCTTTTGGTTGGGACATTTAATCCATTTACATTCAAGGTTATTATCGATATGTATGTTCCTGTTACCATTTTCTTAATTGTTTTGGGTTTGTTTTTGTGGGTTTTTTTCTTCTCTTGTGTTTCCTGCTTAGAGAACTTTCTTTAGCATATGTGGTAAAGCTGGTTTGGTGATGCTGAATTCTCTTAGCTTTTCCTTGTCTGAAAAGCTTTTGACTTCTCCATCGAATCTGAATGAGATCCTTGCTTGGTAGAGTAATCTTGGTTGTAGGTTTTTCTCTTTCATCACTGTAGGTATATCCTGCCACTCCCTTTTGGCCTGCAGAGTTTCCACTGAAAAATCAGTTGATAACCTTATGGGGATTCCTTTATTATTTTTTGTTTTTCCCTTGCTGCTTTTAATATTTTTTCTTTGAATTTAATTTTTGTCATTGTGATTACTGCATATATCAGCATGTTTTCTCCTTGGGTTTATCCTGTATGGAACTCTCTGTGTTTCCTGGACTTGGGTGACTATTTCCTTTCCCATGTTAGGGAAGTTTTCAACTATAATCTCTTCAAATATTTTCTCAGTCCCTTTCTTTTTCTCTTCTTCTTCTTGGACCCCTATAATACAAATGTTGGTGCATTTAGTGTTGTCCCAGTGGTCTCTGAGATTGTCTTCAGTTCTTTTCATCCTATTTTCTTTATTCTGCTCCTCAGCAGTTATTTCCACCATTTTGTCTTCCAGCTCACTTATTTGTTCTTCTGCCTCAGTTATTCTGTTATTAATTCCTTCTAGTGTATTTTTCATTCCAGTTATTGTGTTGTTTATCTCTGTTTGTTTGTTCTTTAGTTCTTCTACATCTTTGTTAAACATTTCTTGTATTTTCTCAAACCATGCCTTCATTCTATTTCCGAGATTCTGGATCGTCTTTACTATCATTACTCTGAACCCTTTTTCAAGTAGATTGCTTATTTCCTCTTCATTTATTTGGTCCTATAGGCTTTTACCTTGTTCCTTCGTTTGTGACATATTTTTTGCTGTCTCCTTTTTTTTTTGTTTTTAATGAATGGGATTGTTTTCCTGTCTTACTGGTTGTTTGGCCTGAGGCTTCCAACACTGGAGTTTGTAGGGCATTGGGTAAAAGTGGGTCTTGATGCTGAGATGAGGAACTCCATGAGACCTCACTCCAATGAATATTCCCTGGGGTCTGAGTTTCTCTGTTAGTTCAGTGGTTTGGCCTCAGCGTTCTCACTGCAGGAGCTTCAGCCTGACCCCCAGCTTGTTAGCCAAGATACTGCAAGCCACCTGGGGTGGTTCACTTTGGGGTTCCCCCCTCTCCTTGGGCATCAGAGTCCCCACCAGCTGCCGGCAGACACCCTAGTTGTGAGGAGATGCTAACTCCATGTCTTCCCACACTGCCATCTTGACTGTCTCTGGGACTTGTGTTGTTTTTATTCCCCCAAATAAATTAGTATAAATGAGAAATTGATATAGTAATTCATTGAGTCAACTCTCAAATTCCAAATGTTTCTTCTGACTATGAATCCAAATACTCATAGTTTGTTTTCTGAGTTCTAATATGCTAAGGATGATTAAAATCACCTCTCAGCTCTGACCTTCCAGATCTCTATGCCTCTGTGGCCGGGCAGGCAATGCTCTTTAAAGGTAAAGAGTGCCCTCCCTGGAGTTAGACACATTTTGAATGGGGCCCTGGTTCCACTGTTTACTTCTGAGTGTACTTTATAAGTTATCTAACTTTTCTGGATCACAGTTACTTAATCTGTAATACAGAAGTGTGAATAGAACCCTCTGTATAAAGAGGTTGTATGAATAAAAGGGAGAATAAATGTAAAGCATTTCGCACAATCCCTTAGCTCCATCTCCAAATGGAGTCACACTGGGGATTAGGGCTTAAACATATGAATTTTAGAGCATACACAATTCAGTTCATAACATGTCACTCCATAAGACTCAGGAGTATTCTATACTTCTGTGGAAAACATATGGTAAAAATAAAGCATCAGTACACTATGGCAAATCAGAAAGGTATATTGTCTTATTTGCTTTGGATTTGTGTGTGTGTGTGTGTGTGTGTGTTCTAACACTGTGAACTTATAAGCAAACAAGCAATCCTTAAAACTAAAATTTAAACCTCAGTGTTTGGAAATCTTTTGTGTGTTCTTACTCCTGGGAATTCCTTACTGTTCAGCTGTGCATGTGGAGCTGATTGTCACCATGCCACTGGACTCCTTCTCCCTTTCCATCCTCCCTGTCTTGCTTTCTGTCTTCAACCTACCTCTGTCCCTTCTCAAACCCTGTTTTTGAAGTGGAAAAATTGAACCTCATCTTGGTTTCTGTGTCTCTCCCAAGACCATATGCTAATGAATCTCTACCTTCTGTTCAATACACAGGCTTTTAGAGCATTTTCCTAAAGAAAGAGCCAAATACTAGAAAAGCTATTAGCTCTGTCCTAGCAGAGAGAAGAAGATATAGTCAAATTTGATTTTATATAGATTTTATTTTGTTTTTATTGAAGTATAGTTGATTTACAATGTTGCATTAATTAATGCTGTACAGCAAAGTGTTCAGTTATACATATTTATAAGTTCTTTTTAAATATTCTTTTCCATTATGGTTTATCACAGGATATTGAATATAGTTCTCTGTGCTATACAGTAGGACCTTGTTGTTCATCCATTCTATATATAAAAGCTTACATCTGCTAAGCCCAACCTCCCACTCTTTCCCTCTCCCATCCCCCTCCCCTTTGGCAACAAGTCTGTTCTCTATGTCCATGATTCTGTTTCTGTTTCATAGATAAGTTCATTTGTGTCATATTTTAGATTCCACATATAAGTGGTATCATATGGTACTTGTCTTTCTCTTTCTGACTTACTTCACTTAGTGTGATAATCTCTAGTTGCATGATTTTATATAGACTTCAAATAGTGGAATTGTAATTGGAGAAATGCAACTGAGGTTTGGGGCACTGTTTGAAAAAAATCAGAAGAAACACACAAGAATATATCATATTTTGGAAAAATAAAACAAAAGTTTAATTCTTAAAACATATGGCAAACTCTGACGTTGTCTATTCTATTTCATATGTGTTGTGAACATTAAGTTGAGTTTACAACAACTAACAGGTTGTTGATCTGAAGTTTAGGAAATGCTGGGTTAAGAAAATTAATTAAGCAAAACTTAAGAGCTACTCAGTGTTGGAAACAGGATTCCAACCCTAGCTTGCTCAAATTGAGAGCCTACACAAGCTCTACTAAAAGCATGAAAAGTCTGTGTCTTCTTCAGGGGATGAACAAGGTATTCATCCTGCAGGAGTTCTCAGTGGAAGCAGTTCACAGAGAAATGAAAAAAAGAGGTTTCACCTTTTACCTAGAACTGCTGATGCCTGCCTGTGAGGGTGACTGGATTCTCCTTGAAATGGAAAAGCAGGCTCAGTTAGGCAGCTAACTTTGAAGATGCTTTCACAACTGCTGTTTTAAAGCATTTTTATAAAGCTCAACACTGTCATTAGAACTGTGATCCTCATGCAGTGGTGATGCCATAGCTCATTAGGCCTGTGTGAGTTGTAATAAATGGAGAACTGCATAGTGTGTTTATGCAGTAAGTTTAAGGCCATGATGAGTCCACAGAGCAGATTGTTCCCCCTCTATTAGAAACGCACAAATCTTGGATTAAATACACACCTACACAGCACACACACACAGTCACAATTACAACCACTGAAATATAAAGATATTTTACCTCCAATCTCTAAAAGCCAAGTGGGAAAGATTTTTAAAAATTCCATTTTAGTAAGGAGTGGGGCCAAACTGAATGGGGGCAAAGCCGTCAGGTGGAAAATAGCGAATAGAAATAGCTCCTATGCTTTGTCCGTACTTCTAAGGAAGAGCTGCTTCTAGGACCTGGACCCCACACTGACAGAGGAGGCACTCACTTGTGGAGACAGAAAAGACAAAGACTCAGGCTCCACCCATATGTCCCCCACTGCCCCATCACTCAAGTATAAGGGCCACCCACAGTGGCTTCCTCTCCTGGGTTAGACCTTGACCATGATTATACAATGGTGCTTAAGTCACAATGTGTGGCCTGCCCTGAACAAGGCAGCATGAGCAGCATTTGGCAAGAATGGGGTGACAGATGGGATAGGTAAGAGGACATGAAGAAAACCATACATATTGCATTATATCTCCAACATTAAGCATAGATTTTTCTATTCCCCCCCTTTTTTTTCTCTCTTCACAAGAAAACAACAGAGACTCTCCAGGTCATCTCACATGATTCCTCAAATAATGTTTGAATTTATTCTACCACATTATCCCAAACCAATGATCGAATGATATGTGTTTTAAAAACAACATTTTCAATTTTTGTGTGTTGATATTTTTGTAAAATAAAAAACAATCTGGATAATGTGTTAATTTCAACTTGTATAAACATTTCTAAACACTTCTCTTACTTTCTCATCCTAGCTCATGTAAGACTGGCAATAAAAAAATATAGTACTGGCCTAACCTATGTTTGAATACCTCCAGTGTTACTACAATGTTCATTCTACCTTGAGAAAATTTGTTTGCATCTTCTGCACTCAGAGAGAGGGAAAACAGTGAGTCGGGCTTTCAGCTGAGTGATGGAAATATATAGATGATTAAGCCAGGATCTGTGTGTGGAGGGGATCTCAGCTCAGCCCAGAAAGCTGGGGTTTCAATGAAGTCTTCCAGAAGAGAGGGTCCAGAGCAGAGTCTTGAGGGAAGCATAGGAATTCTTCAGATGTGATAGGAAAAGAAAGACTGTTTTGAGCAGCTCAAACAGCATGATTAAACATATGAAAACATGAAAGAGTGTTTAGAAAAAGCAGTTTGGTGTACAGGAGGTTAAAGAGCTCTCTCTCTTTTTCTTCCTTCCATCTGATATAGAGCCATATTGGTCTCACTGTAGCTTCTAGTCACTGGTTTTAGTTGTACTTGTGGGGACCAATATCAGTTAGGGACTTTACCATCACTAATAGCAAAGAAAGCTGGAGAGAGAGAGAAGGAGAAGGGGAAGAGGAAGGGGAAGGAGAAGGAGAAGAGGAGGAGGAAGGGGAAATGGAGAAAGGAAGAAAGGACAGAAAGAACAAAAGAATCTCAAATCAAATGAGCTCTATAAAAATAAAGATAAGGGTTTCAAATCTCACAGAAAAGGCAATATTTTCCATTCTTAGAATCTCCTGCAAATTTTTCCTTTAATTTGCCACATTCTTATAATCTAAACACTATGACAGGGCATTGAGGCACATGCACACTGCAGAGCTTCTCCCATTTTACTCCAAGGACTGTGTCTCTGGTGAATCCCACCTCAGTCACATGGTTGCTAATTAGGAAAGGGTGAATCCTCTGTTTAAGGCACTCTTCACTGCACCCTTTGCCTAATCCTCCCCTGGCCGCCACATGGCTCATCTTTGAGGTCTCACATTCCTGTCTTTGGAGATAGTGCCTCTTTCTCTTTGGTCTACGTTAAGTCCTTCTAGTATATGTTCACACTACACTCTCTCTTTTTTTTTTCTTTTTTGCTTCCCTCTTTCATAAATAAGTTGATGAGAATTGTAATTGTGCCATAATTGTGAAGTCTCACTTCCCCACTAGTATGAAAGCTCTATGAAAATAAAGAAATTATGTTTTGTCTTTCTAGACTTAGTATAGTGCTTCTGCATATTAGACATGTAATAAACATTTGCAGATGGGTATGTACATTCTTCAACTAATAATAAGTAAAACTTCCTGAGTACTTACTATGTGATAGTTTAGAGACAACTATTATGAAAAAGGAAGGCAAGAAGAGTTTAAGTGACTTGTGCAAGGTGATACAGCTAAACAAGCAGCAGAGCTGGGATTTGAATATTGAAAGCTTGACCACAGAGTAAAAAGTACCTACCATGAGCTTCTCTCAGTAATTAACTGTAATAAAAACCCAATACCATGAGCAAACTAGAGTTCTGGCTCTCTTCTTCGCAGTCTGGACTCATGTCTCTGACTCCTGCACTTCTCCAATTTACTTAACTCTTCCAGAGTCTTTACTGAGAGGGAAAAGAGGGGGTTTGGATAAAAATAAATTGGAAGCCCATGTCTTGGAAGTCTTGACTATGAATTTGCCTATGGAAGCAGTAGTGTATAGCTAACTGGGAGCCCAGAGCCTTGAATCTTGGGACAGAGTCTATGAGAAAGGCAGCTCTGTAACACGTCATTTAGGGAAGGGTAGAGCATGGGAGGCAAGGTTCTGCAAGCTCTGTTTTTTTTGTTTGTTAGTTTTTTTTGGTTTTTTTTTTTTTTTTTTTTTTTTTTTTTGCGGTACACAAGCCCTCTCCCGTTGTGGCCTCTCCCGTTGCGGAGCACAGGCTCTGGACGCGCAGGCTTAGCAGCCATGGCTCACGGGCCCAGCTGCTCCACGGCATGTGGGATCTTCCCGGACCGGGGCGCAAACCCACGTCCCCTGCATCGGCAGGCAGACTCTCAACCACTGCGCCACCACGGAAGCCCCAAGCTCTGGTTTTGTCGGTAGAGAACACTAAAGGTGTTATGAGACTTAAGTCCCTCAACATAGCCACCACCATCATTGTAAACTTCTACAATGAGGGTCTTATATCACCTCTTAGGTTACAGGGGAAGGGAGATTCTATGAGATATCCACTTGATCCCATTGGGAAAAATACCCCTCCTGCAGCTCTGTTAGCCCCATAATACCACAGATCAGACACCAAAGCCCCACTTGCTGCTGCTTCCTTTTTATGTTTGATATTTTAAATCAAGGGCTTATCATGGAAGTCAGTGATCCTGGTTCTGCCAGAGACAGGAGAGTATGAATACGTGGGGAGGAAATTTTGCAGAATTCTCTTACCTGCAGGAAATATAATTTATCTTGTAAAGGAAATGGTTTTGTTTGGGAAAATACCTTGATAAGCTGGGGAGGAAGAGAGTGAATGTGTGAATGTTGGCAAGAAGAAATAAAGAGTAGAAAATGCTCAAGGGCTCTGTTCCACAACATTGGCAGACTTGGTCTGTGCTCAGTGAGGGAGGGAGAAAGGCCAGAGTGGGGAAGGCCAAGAAAAAAGCAGGTGTGGGGTGGGGAGAAGGGTGGAAACTTGAATCCGGGGTTCTCAAACGTGAGAAGTACCCAGGAAAAGGCCAAAGGGCATTTTAAACCAGAAAATGTTTAACATTTAATTTGGAAGCTTCTACTCAGCTGTGATGTGACCTCTGCCCTCTAACGCCTCCACCCTACCTCAAACAAAATCTAAAACACATATGTCATATTGAGAATTCATTTTTGCTTTTTAAAAATCTTTTATGAACTATAGAAAGGGGCAGTTCTCTGTCTGGTGTGAGGTTGTGCAGGAAGAGACAGCACATACAAGGGAACAAGACATAATGAGATTTAATTAGGAGGAAGTAGGGAATGTGCAGCCCAGGAGACCATGAGATGATGCCAGCTGGAATTCTAAGAAATTCTGGAGAAGAATTTAAACTGCTTCAGACTTGGAATCGGTTCACCTGATTTTATTTAGGTCTCAAAGCACTAGGACACCCAGAATGATTTCTGCCTTGCCAGAGAATTAAAATTAATGATGGTTTTCTGAATGTCACATTTATTTGTTCCTATTTGCCTGATCATACGAGAGATGGGTTACACACCAAAACAGGGTTTTCAGGGCTTGGGAGAGATACACAGCATTTATGCATTTTGGTGTCCACGTGTGCAATCCTGATGGCAGGGAAAGTCTGTTGAAGATAAAAGTGCCAACTTAAGCATCTCCATAAATATGCTGATTATTGGTGAACGCTTTTAGTCATACACACAGAATATTTATGTGTTTGCTCTGCTCATAGTTTATCAGTTCAAATAAGCCTGAAAATAGAACGCTTTTGTATAAATGAGATTCAAATTATGCTGCTTCTTAATAATAAACAGCTAGTATTTATAGTGCACTGCTACCTTCCTGGAACTAAGCTAGTCCCTTACACCCTACCTGATTGAAATCTCAGCTAGCGGACACCTGTGTCCACATATAGCTGAGGACTCTGGGGCTCAGAAAAGTAAAACCATTGGCAGGGCAACATGGATCTTAGGGGATGCACTACATTTTGAACCTAAGTGCGTTTGTCCCAAACTCCATTCACTATTTACTAACTATATCTTAAGATGTAGTTTGCTAACGATGCCTAAAAATACATTTATATGAATATAAACCTTAAAAGCACAACTTGAATCAATCACCTGCCTCAAAAAGAGACATGAGGTTTAGCCACTTTCTCCAGTCTAAGAGGATGGGTCTCCAGAAGGTTCTCCAGGTATCCAAGATGGCTGTGTTTTCCTCACCAACATAAAGCTAAAAGTAAGGAGAAAGAAAAGCAACTCAGAAATTTATTACTTTCTTCTTTTTAGGAGCAAGGAGAATATGTCCACTTTAACTTCTTTTTACTCACCTCTATCTTTCAGCCTTGTGGCCAACTTGACAAAAGTTTATCATTGGCTGTTTGCACTCCTGACAATGATATGTTATATTCTAGTAGCATGGGGCTTCAAGGACCATATTTTAGTAGCACAAGAAAGAAAGAAGGGAAGAAGGAAGGAAGGAAGGAAGGAAGGAAGGAAGGAAGGAAGGAAGGGAGGAAGGAAGGAAGGGAGGGAGGGAGGAAGGGAGGAAGGAAAGGATAGATGGAAGGAAAGAGAAAGATAATACCACAGACAAAAAGGCTTTTCAATATTAGTGGAATTAGCAAAGAATGTGTTATGCTACCACCTTCCACTCATTGTAATATATACAGATTTCTGAAAGTATTCATATTATTGGGAATTATTTTTATCTGAAGGTCAAAGGTTGAAGGATTTCATCCATTTTGGCAGTGTAAATGCTGTGTACATCTGTTTATACGTGTGTGTGTGTTCATACATACATAATAACTACATATAAAGTAAACAATATATAACATCATCATGATCTAGCAAAATACTTGTTTAGAATTACAATTGATCCTTGGACAACGTGGGGTTAGGTTTGCTGATGCTCTGCAGAGTGGAAAATCCACATATAGTAAGTTGGACCTCTGTATCTGCGGCTCTGCATCCTCAAATTCAACCAGCCATGGATCCTGTAGTCTGTAATGCACACTTACTTTTTTTAAATCCTCTTATAAGTGGACCAACAGAGTTCAAACTTTTTTGTTCAAGTGTCAACCATATATAGTTGATGTACCTTTTAATAAGATCATTCAAAGAACTGAAACAGATTTCTTAGATCAGCTCCACTTAACCTACAGTCTCAAAGCCTTCCTTTTTAGGACTGGCAAAGATGTTAGGCAGGCTTGGATAACCTCCCTCTGGATGCAGCAGTGATTGTTCCTAGACATCTGGACAGTGGCCATCTTCTCTCAGACTGAAGAATCCAGGGGCAAGAAGTGCTGTATGTTTTGAAGCAGATCAAAACTTTAGAGAGCTCTGATTATTAGAAAGAATATAGTTGTTCCACACTGTATGTCTCCTTAAAAATTCCACCCATGGATTTTGGCCCTGGAGAAACAAGAGAGGTCTGTCCTCCTTAAGCTTTTTCTTTTTTGGTTAAAATTATTTTAGCTCTGTTACTTCTCTATGTCTTAACTTCTGGGTACCTTAAATATGTTTAGTCTTCTAAATAAATAAGAATTATGGTTCTAATTAGATTCTTTTAAGGTCACTAAAATGAGAGGCATCTAAGCAAAAGCTTGTATCTGAAACAAAGAGTCAGGATTGAGGGATTATGAGCTCCATACACATCTCCAGATTTCCTTTGCAGCCAGTTGATAATAAAGTGTTGACCTTTAATTTAACTCACTATTTTTATACTCTGTCTTATTTTAAAGCACGCTGTTCTTTTAATCTATGAGTAAGATATATTTCTTTTAGAAGAATTTGAGAATGTTGAAATGTAAAAAAGTACTGCATTAATAAAGAACACATAAATATTTCAGAGTATAGCTTTTGAGTTCTATCTCTATTTCCTGTTTTGTTTTACAAAACTAGGTCACAGGAAACATGTTTCCAAACCCCTTTTGAAAGGATGCATGGTTTTGACCTGTGACACATTTTCAGGACTGTCATGCAGCTTGCCTTTATTGGGATTACTTACTCAACTTTCAAGATTCAAGTGGGATACTGTGTAGGTCAGGATGGGGAAGGACAATATTGAAGAGTTTGGTAAATAAATGTTGATTACCTTATCCTCCTGACTCACAATAGAGTTTTATAATCTTTCAACATATTCCTTTTTTCTCTCTACTCTCTGTCTCTTTCTTTCTCATTTATATATTAAATAGTTCAATCATTGAATTCATCTTTCATGGATTGTATAGTCATTTGTTTAAAAAGTTTTTCTTTTAAGGGAACTTTAAAAGCTTTTAAAATTTTAATAGACGTTCAAGTGAAAAGTTTTTTAGGACTCTAGGTTGCTTTTGTTGTGTTAAATCTGGCTCAAATCCATTCTTTTCAAAATAGGTTGAGATTCTGACTGTTCTCTAGATGTAGAAAAATAAATGATACAGTAAAATTCTCATAATTTTGATGATGGCTTATTTTTACTTTAGTAGGCTTTTCCCCAAGGATCAATCATTCTGAGGTGAAAGGAACAGTGGCTGACTGAGGAGAGAAAAAATAAAATAAATGAGTATATTATACAACATAGCAGAAGACATAAGTGCTAAAGAGAGAAATGGCAAAACTATCAGAAGATAAGGAGTGCTGGAGGTGAGGTAGTTTGCACTTTTATAAAGGTTGGTTGGGAAAAGTATCTTTAAGAAGGTGATGTTTCATCAAAGCCTTGGAAATTAAGGAGCTAGTTTTGTGGACACCGGGGGAAGAACATTCTAGACAGAGGAAAGCATAACTACAAAAGCCCTGATGCATTAGCAAGCTTGGCCTACCCACCCTAGAACCAGCAGAGAGGTAAGTACGGCTGAAGTGGAATAAGCCAGAGGCAGAGTAGCAGGAGAGGTATTCAGAGATATTCCAGGACACCAGATACTGCAAGACCTGGGAGGCCATTGTTAAGGAATTTGGTTTTACTCTGAGTGACACGGGAACCCATTTCCGCATTTGGAACAGAAGAGTGACACTATGCAACTTCTGTTTTAAAAGCTTGACTGCTGTGTTAAAGCAAAACAAGGATAGGAAAGCTGACTCCAATTAAGATTTTGTAGCGTTTCAGATGAGAGCTGATAGTGGCTTAGAGCAAGTAAGTAGCAACGGATATTGCACAAAGTGGTGGGAATCTGAATATATTTTAAAGACAGAATCACCAGGATATCTGATGGATTGGATGTGGAGTTGAAGGAAAAGGAGGTGTGTGGATTGAGACGAGAAGAGAAGCAAGGACAGAGCCTCTTTGAGCTCAGCTATTTTCTTCTGATGCATGTGTAAACCTTGATCCTTTGTTAACTGAGGGATCACGGTTTAAAACCTAACACAAAGCACAACAATCACAGAATATCAAAACTGGAGTGGGACATAGAGATTACTGTGCCCCTTTATTTTACAGATATGGGAACTAAAGCTCAGAGAGGCAAACATCATTCCCTTGAGTCCTTTATGCTCCTTTCATTCCATTTTTATAAATGTCAACTAGTACCAAGTAGAGCATACACAGTGACATACACAACCCCTAAGTATCCAGCTAGGTGATGTCCACATGTGCACACTCGTGTAATCCACACCCAGATCAAGAATTTCGACAGCATCTCAGAAGTACCCCCATCCTGCGTCCTAGGGACTATATGTCCCCTGAAATAACAGCCACTCTCTCCAGTCCTCTAAAACCATCGATTTTGCCTCTTTTTAAACTTAAAAAAAAACAAAACCACTTGGTATATCTTTTCATTCAGCATAATTTTCATGAGATTCATGTGTGTTGTAAAGTGTGACTGTAGTCCACTTATTTTCATTGTAATAGGCTACTCCATAAATATAAAATGTATTAATTCAGTTTACTGTTAACAGACTTTTGAGCTGTCCTCCCTCTTTTATTTTCTTGGCTACTATGATTAGTGCTACTATAAATTTTTTGCACATGTTTGGTGAACTATTTTCTTCCTTACCTGGAGTTATATGGCATTATCAATTATAGCTTCATCTCTCTTGCAATAGCACAGTGACTTTGCAAATATATTATTATTTGATGATTGGCTTTAGCATGTGGTCCCCCAGAAAATGTGTCATCAGCTACATTTTATGGAAACTAAACTCTGTTTCCCTCTCAAAGATGTGATTTCTGCCAACTCTCTTATTCTTACAGATTCTCTAAAAGGAAGCAGAATGCTATTCATTTAAAAAAAAATTGAGTATAATTGATTTACAATGTTGTGTTAGTTTCTGCTGAACAGCAAAGTGAATCAGTTATACATACACCTATATCCACTCTTTTTTAGATTCTTTTCCCATATAGGTTATTACAGAGTACTGAGTAGAGTTCCCTGTGCTATATAGTAGGTCCTTATTAGTTATCTCTTTTATATAGAGTAGTGTGTATATGTCAATCCCAATCTCCCAATTTATCCCTCCCCCTCTCCTCTTATGGTTCCCCTGGTAACCATAAGTTCATTCTCTAAGTCTGTGAGGTTTGTTTCTGTTTTGTAAATAAGTTCATTTTTATGATTTTTTTTAGATTCCACATATAAGTGATAACCTATGATATTTCACTTTCTCTGTCTGACTTAGCTTCACTCAGAATGACAATCTCTAGATCCATCCATGTTGCTGCAAATGGCATTATTTTGTTCTTTTTATAGCTAAGTAATAGTCTTACATAAATATAATTGGCAACTGAAGAGCACTAAGAAAGATATGAGTCCTGTAATGAGTGGTTCAGCTACTCAAGCTTGGCTATAAATTAAAGAACATGGAGGAGTGAATATTATTATTCCAAAGGGAGAAGTTGGTTAGAAAGAACAGGAATAATATGATAATAAAAATCACATGATAATAATAATAATGCAAGCTATAATTTATTGAGGTAGGTAGTGCAGCATAATGATTAATAGAATGGGATCTGGACCCAAATTGCTTGTTAGAATCTAACTCTGCCACTTTCTAACCATATGAGCTTGTTCTGTCATCAGTTTTATCATCTGTCAGATATGAGGAATAACTGTACCTATTTCAGAAGGTGTTGATTGAATGAGGTAATGTGTAAAGGACTGAGAACTATGAAATACAGTAAGATTTATACACACTTGGAGTTAATATTAATATTATTTTTGAACATGTATATACATTATTTCTAATTTTTACAACCTCTCAAGATAGCTACAATTATCCCTGAACCTATATAAAGTATCTTTTTCTCTGATCTCATAATTTTCTAGTCTTTTGTGCTTAATGTGGTTTCTTTTTTGTACCATATGTCACTAACTTGCCTTTTGCCTCTCTTTCTGGACATTTCCATCTGTCTTCTCTCAGTGCACCACGGGCAAATGTAGGCAAAATGTTATTATAGACCATTTTACAGATTCCATTGTGAAGGCCCACGTAAGTGAAATTACTTACCTGTATCTTTATAGTCTAGCGAGTAACCAAACTGGTGTCTTCTTTTCTGCAAGCCTAGTGGTGTTTTGCTATTTCTTGCTGCCCCTTGTGGCTTAATGGAAAAATTAAATCTTTAGAGGGTTTGACTATGATGAGCTAGTTTTAATACTCTGAGTTAGTTGGGTACTGATGTTCTGGGTCCTCATTCCTGGAACACAACAAGGACAAGGCTTGCCAAAATTGTCAGACCAAATTTTGATCTCTCATTTTTGTTATCTTGAAAAGTCATAACTGGTAAAAAAAAAAAAAAAAAAAAAGGACAAAAACAAAGGGATGCATATAATGGCATGAATATTTCTATCTTTTCTGTGCAGGAATTTTAAGCTCATTTTAGTTATAATTTTAAAGTAGTTAATAGTAAATTAACAAGGTTTAGTTCTGGTACAAAGTGAGATGCCAGTGTGTCTCTGACTAGACACAACTAAAAACCTGGACAGAATGATTCAAGAAATTATCTGAGGATTCTAAAAAGCCAATAAAAGCAGAAAGATTGGGGTAGAAAATGAGATATTTGAACTACTGCTGAACTAGCAGTAAGTTCCCTTACTATTCTTTGGCTTTTTCTAGCCCAGATTCAAAGACAGCATGGTACTTAGAGTGTGCACCAAAGGTGGACAGAAAGAACATCAAAAAAAAAATCTGTGTTTCTGGTAATAGGACAGGGAGCATTTATAATAGGATACAGGGGTAGGTATAATAAGAGAAAGCCCACTATTGTTATTCTTTCTTAACCTTGCTCCCAGGCAATCTCACAGTAGCACAGAGCAGCAGCAAATGGAAAGATATCTAAAATTCCAAGAGCATCTGTGTTCTCAAAAGTTTGGGAGAATACCATTTTTTTCTTTTTCTCCTAACTTCTCTCTTGGCCCTAGAGAAGGACATAGTCTGAGAAAGTTCGTGACAAAACAGGGAGATTAAATCCTTGTTGTGTTGTCAGAAAATCAGATGGAGGGTGCCCTGGCGCAAGAACTTTTGAGGGAGATCATAACGGAGTGAAATCTTAAGAAAATGATCCCATATAATTGTGTATGAGCTTTTGAGATCATCGCAAATCTGTGCATGCATCGTTCTCTAGAGCACACAAATACCTTGAGAAGTGAACTAAAGCACCAACCACCTCTTAGGTCTCAGACAGGCCACTGAATGGTGCACAGGAGAAGAACTGAAGAGAACTGCAAAGGCTCTGAAAACTGATTTGGCATTGAAATCAGCCCTCGGTGTATAGGAACTTGGATGCTGAACATAGCATGGAAAATTGCCTGATAAAACATAAAGATCAACACTGTCAATAGCTCTTTGAGACTCATAACAGTATCCAAAATGCACAGATATAGTGTCCATAACATCTCAGCATATGATGGATCAGGAAATCTTGACATCTTGCTAGGGGAAAGAAATCAATTGATGTCAACTCTGAGATGACACAGATGTTGGAATTACCAGATAAAGATTTTGAAGTAGGTATTTTTAACATGATTCAAGGTAAGGCTGAATACTTTTGAAACAACTGAAAAAATAGAAAGTCTCAGAAGAAAAGACAGAAAAATACAAAAAGAGACAAAATGGAAAATTTACTGATAAAAAGCATAATAACATAATAAAACATAGTAAAACTTTAAAAAATCACTGGATGGGCTCAATAGCAGGTGGAGATAACAGAGTAAATAATTTATAAATTTGAAAAATACATCGATAGAAATTATCTAATATGAAAAACAAAGGGGAAAAAATGAAGAAAATTAACAGAGACTCAGGGACTTGTGAGATAAAACCAAAATTTCATGTCATCAGAAAGCATGATGCAGGAAAAAATAAATTTAAAAAAAGAATAATGGTTGGAAAAACTGGCAAACTATTTATATTAAAAGATGCAACAATTGCAGTTAACCCCAAACAGGATAATTCAAAATTTTCTGTGCTCTGATGTATTGTAATAAAATGGCTGAAAATTTTTTAAAAGGTAAATAACATATTAAAATCAGCTAGAGAAAAATCAAAGCATAAATTACAGAGGAACAATAATTCAAATGACTGTCAATGTCTTTTTTAAAAAGCCAGAGATGGCAGAAAACAGTAAAACAATATTTTAAAGTAGTGAAAGTAAAAAACTATGAACTCAGAAACTATATCCATGAAAAATATCCTTAAGGAATAAAGGTGTAATAAAGAAATTTGTAGATGAAGGAAAAAGAAAAACATAACATTTGTCAGCAGCAGACCTGCTCTAAAAGAAATGCTAAGAGAAGTGTTTCACATAAAAGGGAAATTATACCAGAGGGAAACTTGGAAACTCCAGAACAACAGAAATGTTAAATAATGGTTAAATGTTAAATAAGTGTTTAAGTACAAACAGACTAGGATTCTCCTCTTAAGTTCTTTAAAATATGTATGGCAGCTGAAAGCAGAAATTATAATATGGACTGATGAAATTTTTAGTCTATGTAGGCATAGTACAAATGACAACCACAACATAAAGTGAGGAGGATACAAAAACCTCTGTGCTGTAAAGTTTCTACTTTTCACCTACATTTCACTTGAAGTGATAAATATTAATTCTAAGTAGATTGTGAAACATTAAGTATGTATATTTTACTCTCAAGAGCAAAAACTAAAACATTATACAAAGAGATAAAGGGAAAAACATAATAGTTAAATTAAAAAGGAATACTAAATAATATTAAAATATTACAAAATAAGACATAAATGCAAATGAGAGGAACAAAGCACACAGGAAACAGAAAAAATAAACACTGACGTTATAGACTTAAATCTAAATATATCAACTATTGTGTTAAATATAAATGGTCTAAACATCAGATAAAATGTCAGAATGGATTATAAAAGAAGGATGGAACCATACAGTGTCTCCAAGAAACTCAAATACATATAATAATAAAAGTGAAAGGATGGAAAATGATATTCCATGAAAACACTAATTGAAGGAAAATCGAAGTGATGAGAGACAATTCTCCCTGGGTATCCTGCATTCCTGCACCTCTCACAAACTGGGCACTAACTGACATTTGTTCCAAGCTATCTTTTCAGTAATTTTTCTATAGTGAATTGTCATGGAAGATAGACACAGTATCTTATTCTGGACCAAAATGCAGGCATATTACAGTCTACTTTAAAAGATGTGAGTGCCCTAAACCAAGACTTCCTCCCTGTCATACAGCTTAGTCCTTATGGTCCCCTTCATATTTCCCTGTGGAAATGGGGGCTAGGGAAACTGATGGAAAACTGCTAATAGTCTGGATACTGCTATTTCTGAGAGACATAATTTGTCTTTTGTCTCCAACCCAATATTTTTGTGTCTTCCATGAACTGTGGTAAACTAACTATTAGTTTACAAGGAGAATAAAGTATCAGATTCTCACAGATCTTGAAATGGAGTGGCCAGATTAGTATTAAACAAAGTATACTTCAGAACAAGGACAATTAGGGATAAAGCAATATATTATATAATAACAAAAGTGCCAATTCACCAAGAGGATATTACCAATCTTAAATGGCTAGACACCAAATAACACAGCCTCAAAATGTATGAACAAAAACTGATAAAACTAACAGGGAAAAAGGACAGATTTACAAGTATAGTTGGAGACATCAATATTCTTCTCCCACCAATAGATAGGATACATAGATAAAATATTAGAAAGGATATATAAGAACTAAGACACACTATCAACCAAATGGAATCTAAATGACATGTCATGCATAGAACACTTCTTATGACAATATCAAGTCACAAATTATTTTTAAGTGTACATGGAATCTTCACAAAGTGAGACTGTATCCTGGGTTATAAAACAAACCTTACTATCATATTTCAAGTGTATTGCCTGATTATAATAAAATTAAGCTAGAAATTAATAGCAGAAAGAAATATGGAAAATCTCCAAATATTGGGGAAATGAAACAACACATTTTTGAACAATCCATCAGTCAAAGAGGAAGAGTTGGGAAAAGGATGAGACTGGAACTACATAACCAAAATGATAATCAATTTTGTTGTATATAAATTTTAAAATGTATAATGAAAAGTTTTAACAAATACAAAAGTAAGTTACTGTAGACAAAGAGACAAAAATATATATTATTGACAAATTTATTTTTAGCTACTAGACATATCGTCTCGTATGAAATTTTGAGTCTTTTTAGAGCACAGTATAAAGATAACACCCTACTGGAGATTTGCCAAAGGAGCAGTTCCTCCAGTGCTATAATGCAGCTTCAGCTGATTGTAAGACAGCCCAAAGGCCTAAGGTAAATTGGAAATGGCAATGTTAATCATAAAAATATTGGTACACTGAATGCACTTGTGAAAGCACCAGTAATTCTCGCTGCAAAGAACTTGTTTATGTATAAAATAAGAATGGGAGCCCTGCAGAAAACAGAATACACTACTTACTAGCTTATGATCCTGAACAATTACATAAAATCCCTGAGCTTCTTAGCTTCTTCATTTTGAAAACAGGGCTAATAGTAGTAACTATTTCACTGTGCTATAAGAAAGAGAAAATTAAATCCATGTAAAGGGCTTAGAACAGTGCATGAAACAGGGTAAGAACTCAATACATGTCAGCTCTTATGGTACCTGAGTAATGGCCTGTCAAATAGGTCCACATCCTAACCCTAGTACCCGTGAATATGCTGCTAACTACATGGCAGAAAAGATATTGCAGATGTGCTTACATTAAGGATCTTGAGATTTTCCTGAATTACCCAAATAGGCCCAATGGAGTGACAAGGGTCCTTCCATATAAGTGAAAGTCGGAGTTTTGAAGATGCTATGGTGTTCATCTTGAGGATGAAAAAAGGGGCAAGAAGAAAGGAATGCAGGGGGCCTCTAAAAGCCAGAAAAAAGTAAGGAAATGGAATTTCCCTGGAGGTTCCAGAAGGAGCACAGCCTAGTTGACACCTCATTTTTAGGCCAGTAAGATCCATTTCAGACCTCTGAATGTCAAAGTTGTACAATAATACATTTTTGGTTTTTTGTTTTTTTGGATTTTTTTTTAGTGGTACACAGGCTCTCACTGTTGTGGCCTCTCCCGTTGCAGAGCACAGGCTCTGGACGCGCAGGCTCAGCGGCCATGGCTCACGGGCCCAGCCACTCCATAGCATGTGGGATCTTCCCGGACCGGGACACGAACCCGTGTCCCCTGCATCGGCAGGCGGACTCTCAACCACTGCGCCACCAGGGTAGCCCTACATTTGTGTTTTTTTAAGCCACTGTTTGTGGTAATTTGTTACAGTATCAGTAGGAAACCCGTAAAATCATTTAAAGTAACTAAGCTCTTTCTAGTTTTAATTTATAAAACCACAGTGTTATCACTTTGCAAGTACTCTTTCAAATTCTTGATCATTTTTCTTAGAGGAAGGAGACATTTCGAGATTATCTATAAATGCATTCTGTGTGGTGGGTAGAAACTCAGACTTGGAGATTGCCAAATCTGGATTCATATTCTGACTCCATTCTCCATTATTGACTAGTCCTGTGACTTGGACCTGTTACCTAACTTTGTTAAAAGATTGCCTGCCTACAGGGGGGTTGTTGTGAAAAGTAATGAATTATCACAAATCATTTAGCACAGGATCTGACTAATAATTAGTGGTTATACGTGGGAATTATTAATATTAGTGGTTATGAACCCACATCTTTTGAAGACAAGCTCAAGCTACTCATGAACTTGACAATTTTTGAATATCTCTATTTTAGTTTAGTTTCCCTTTAGGAAACTTTGAGGAAGTAAGCAGATGTTTAGACTAGAAGGCTATGGATCCTAAATGTCTTTTAGTAGAAATCATTGCTCTGGGGCTTCCCTGGTGGTGCAGTGGTTGAGAGTCCGCCTGCCGATGCAGGGGACACAGGTTCATGCCCCGGTCCGGGAAGATCCCACATGCCGCGGAGCAGCTGGGCCTGTGAGCCATGGCCGCTGAGCCTGTGCGTCCGGAGCCTGTGCTCCGCAACGGGAGAGGCCACAGCAGTGAGAGGCCCCCGTACCGCAAAAAAAAAAAAAAAAAAAAAAAAGAAATCATTGCTCTGGGTTCTCATTGAAAATTCACCTTTCCCTTTTCCAATCTCCTTTACCATGGGATAAAGCATTCTTTTCAAAGTATTCTTTTCAAACCTCAATTAAAAATCAGCTCCAAGTAAAGTTGTCTCCTTCACACTCGCGAAAACAAAGGTCTCCTGTTCCCTTCCCCTTCAAGTGTCTTCTTCTGAAGTAAAATGAGTCAAAAGTCAAATGACAACATAATAACCCCCCAGGTATGGAATTGTGCGTCTCCAGACCCTTTTCTCTGAAGAGACAATGCAATGAATAGGGAGCAGGCCCAGTGGGACCAGGATTCACTGCTGTTTGCCACCTGGTGGACATTTATGCTCACTGCAAAGTAATTTCCATTCCCTGTTTTTAAAAGCATCTCTGATCAGTAACCTTAGCTCCTTGGCTGTGTTTTCTGCTAATGAGTAGAGATCAACTGATTGAAGGACAGACATAAGTGTACAGCACTATACTTACTTTGAATGAAGAAAATGACCTATTGGGTTGGCCAAAAAGTTCATTCATGTTTTTCCATAAGATGTTACAGAAAATCCCGAAAGAACTTTTTGGCCATCCCAAATATATTCATTTAGCCATTAGTTCCCTGACAGTGACAAGTTAGGTGTTCTCAAAGAGAGACCCTAAATACTACCCAATGGATCATTATCACTGAAACCTGTGTTTCTTATGTTTAAGAAGAGTGTTTATATACACATATATGTATATATATATAAATGTTTCTTTTTGATTTTTTTTTTCAAAAACTGGCGTACCCTCCCATAGTGCCATAGCCTTCAGGCACTATATATTTCAATTTCCTTAAACTGACACAAACAGCACCCCCCACACTTGACCTAGCTCCTCTTTGTGCCTCCATCCTCATCTTTGACCATTTTCTCATAGTTTGTTCACTTCCGCCATACTCTACATTTCTGTTGTCTAAGCCACCCAGTCGATAGTATCTTGTGATGGCAGCCCCACCTGACTAAGGCAATAGCTGCATGTACCAAGCTTGCTCATGCTTCATTTCCTTTGCATATGCTATTTCCTCTTCATGGAATGCCCTTCTCTTTTTTAAAATGTCACATTTCATTTAGCCCAATATAACCTTCAACATAGAATCAATAGACAAAAAAATAATGAGATATTTTACATCAGCTTTTTCAAACTAAGTTTTCAAAATTCGATCTATATTTTACACTTACAGAACATTTTAACTCAATTAAAAATTTAGTTTCTCAGTCGTATCAGCCACATTTCAAGTGTGCAATAGCCATATGTAGGCAGAGGCTACCATATTGGCCACCACAGCTTTAGAGAATCCTGGACAGATTCACCTGTTCATGGCCAACATTTAACTAAAGATGACAACATCACCATAAAGAAATTGGCAATATTGGTTTCAGGGTCAGAAGAATGACTTTACCCAATTTTTAAGCATTCATAGGGCACCTCCATAGACTAAGATCCCCCCAAACACATACACCTGATGCAATAGGTTTTTCCTTCTTAAATTCTTTACTTTTATATCTGGCTCTTTTCCGTGAATGTTTCCGCTTAGCTCCCACCCTGCTCTTTCGGGTAAAGCAGAAAGCAGTCCCTGATATCACCATCTGCTCTAGAGCCCACACTGTGGTAGGTTATCATTGGATGCAGTGGCCCTGTTCTCCAATTGCCTTGCTTGTTTGGTCTTTCCCACTCGAGGTTGGGCTCCTTGAGACAAAGACTAGACTTTTCTTCTCTGTATCCCCCCTGCCATGGTCATCCCTGGCATAGAGTAGTACCAATTACTGTTTGTTGAATGGATGGAATATCTTTTAACAGAGTCTAAGTTAGGTGCCAGTCACTAAAAAGTATCCAACTGAATGTGATTTAAGTTCACATCACTGGGGCAAAAATACGTCTGTCTTGCCCCCCCACCGAAACTGGGTCTTACTCCATCTATCATATTGATTGAGAGTACACTTTTGAGACTTTATTTTATAATATTGATACATCTTTGAGGCATTTTTGCCACACTCCATTCAAATGCCAGCCTCTTTAGGATGGAAGGCCTTTTAAGACATTATTAGATTTTGCCATATGTGCTTGTCAACAGTGACATCCAGCTGAAGGTAAGATCCTTTGGGAGCAGAACAACATGGTGGGGGAAGGCAAGGGACTATCTTGGAGAGAAGAGGAAGTGCAAAAGACAGGCAGAAGTAAGAGAGTAGTAAAAACAAGTATCCCTAACATCACTGCTCTTCCCATCAATAGATCTACCTCCTGCTCAAAGACCTAAAATGGATATTTTGTTAAACTTGACTCACTTAGATCTCAACTCAAATTCCACTTCTTTCATGTTTCAACTCTGTGACTGAAGGAAAGCTGTTTATAGTCTCTGAGTTTCATCTTTTGTAACAGAAAAAGGGATGTGTGATGTATATCTTGTATGAGTGTTTAGGGGTATAATCCAGAAAGGTTGCATGTCTTACATGATGCTGCAGTCACAGCAGGAACTCAATAAATGGCACAATGTAAATCCCTCCTGCTCGGTGCTCAAGGACGCTCATGATATGTCAGCGATCTATCCAGTATTTTGCCCAAATTCTTGCCAATAACAGATACCAACATTCATTCCCTGTGTGTGCTTCATATATTTGACTACCGTAACTTTCCACGTGCCATTTTTATGTCAAAAGTGTTAGGCAGATCACTCCCCAGCTTCCCAAGAAACACAGGATCACAGGTAGGTTTTAGAGAAAGGATGTGGATTTGGGAAAGAAACAGGAAGATTGTCTTATTATTTGGAATTTGGAAACCATTTATTTTGCCAAGTAAAATGTCTGCCTAAATATATGTACAGGAGATTTAGTATGTTTCACACATATTGGGTATCTTTTGTGTACAAGGTTCAGAGAGGCTTTGTCTATCATCTCTGTCACTACAATAGTACAAAATTGTACTATTTTTCTATAATACCTTTCAATCTGACCTGATTTAAGCTCTGAATGTACTTAAACAGTATGTGCGGCCTCAGCACAGGGATATATCTATTGCCCCAAAGAGGAAGACTACATTCCAAGAAACTCCAACATCAACTTGCAGGACCATGACTCAAAGGTTGAATGACAGCTGCCGGCTGTAAGGCTGACACACAGAGATACTGCAGGGCCTTGCTTTTTTATTAAGAAATCTGCTGATGATGTTCAGTTTGGCCTGAGCTTGAGCTTAGAGCTCATAATATCCTATTCTACCTCAAAATCAAATATAAGTCAATCAAAAATTATTTTAGGCCTGCACTATGGGCAGTTGCTAGAAATGAATGATGGGGATGGAGTTAAATCTAATAATGAGTCTGTCAAGCTGCATCCATTCCCATAATACAACCAAAAGAGTCAGCTCCAGGCATAACATCTGTGTAACCCCATTTGGGGTCTACCTCTCCTCAGGGTTGACTACTACAACCATTATTCTCAGAGGATAGTCATGGGGTAGTGCAGACATGTTCTTTGTCATCATCAGTTATATTAATTAAATCAACAGTCTACTAGCAAACATGTTTCCTAGCTTCTATAGGATTTGGCTATCACTGCCATTGGAAATTACTGAAAGAATTTTTCAGAATTACTGAAAAAATCGTCCACCTTCTGAGTCAGTCTTTGGATGGGCTTAAGAACACATTACAAATAGACAAGACCCCCAAAGAAATCAGCTGGAGCTCCATAATCTCTCTCTCTCCCAGAATTTACTGAGTTCACATGAAAATATAAAGAAATCTATGCCCCAAATTCCAATACATAAGACATGCATGTACACACACACACACACACACACGCACGCACACACTCCCACATTCACATAGACATGTGTTTGAAAATCCTACCTGTGGGGTACTATGGCAATATTGGATTAATCTCTAGAAATCATACCGAGTCCCCCAGGTGGGCTAAGTGTTTCTATTCGAGTGCTTCCCTAGGATTCTATGCCTTCTACTATGAAAACAAGACATTGTATCTAAATTATTACTATTTTTATTTTAGTGTAAATATGCATGGATTCTTACTTTTTGAGAAGATGGGTGCATTTTATTCATCTGAAGTTCCACTTATTAATCACACAGGATTTGGCATATAGATTGTATTCAAGACATCCAAGTAAATACATAAGTAAAAAATATACTCAAGGTTGGATAAATGTGAGAGACATTAACTGCTCATGAAATTTTGAGGACAAGGTAATCAGCATGAGATGATGTTAGGAAAGTTACATGATGGAGGTGAGACTAGGTTGGCTATTAAGGATTTATGAGGAATTTATATTTATCCATTTTAAGTGGCATTTTGAGTCCCGTTTTTAATTCTTGGTGCATCCCTTCACTCAAACATATATTAACTTTCTTCTTTGTACCACATTTCATGGTGAATCCTGGGGTTGCAGAAATAAACAGGGAGGCTCTTGAAGGCAGGTGTAGGAATTCAAGGAACATACAATCTAACGATTGTATCTACCAGACAATGATATTTTAATTTAAATGAGTTTGGGATTGACATGTACAAACTGCTCTATTTAAAACAGATAACCAACAAGGACTATATAGCACAGGGAACTCTGCTCAATATAATGTAACAACCTAAACGGCAAAAGAATTCAAAAAAGAATAGATACATGTATACATAAAACTGAATCACTTTGCTGTGCACCTGAAACTAGCACAATATTGTTAATCAACGATGCTCCAAAATAAAATAAAAATTAAAAAAATAAGTCAAAAGAATAAGGTTCAGTGGACCAAAATAAATAAATAAATAAGTTCTATTAAAAAGGAAGAAGAGAAAATATTATCTTCAATTGATGGTGAGAACTCTAAGGCTCAGATAGCTTAAGTAATCAATCATGTATCTAAAAGGGGTCCATCTGGTTCAAGAGTGTACCCCTGAAGTGATTTATTTGTTCTACTGCACCATATAGTTTTCAGTAAACAGGGAGTTGCAACTGTAGGATGCTGAGAAATTTGCCCTTTCTATAATAAGGTGCATCCTAGCCAGCACGATCTGGTTTCAGGTGTGATCCATTAGGGATCCGCTTATTGACCACTCTGAGCAGTTCCCCCTCTGAGCAGCCAATTTAGGCGCCAAGGCAGTTAAAAATAGGTTTTCTAGACATTTTCCTTTGCTCTAGCTCCAGGATCTGACCACATCACCTTGCCTCACCCACAATTAGTTCTCAATACAAAAGCACTTAGGCCACCAGCCATTTCTAGAGTGAGGAATGCAGACTTCAGACCCAGCTGGAGGATAATTCCAAAAACCATGCCATAATGGGGATGATGTAGACTGGAGCACCTGAGCCGAATGGAGAGAGGTTTACCTGACAGTATCATCTATGGTTCGTTTGCCATTAATAACAAGGCAGCCTGCCTGCCTGGGTCTGCTCCAGCCTGCTAATAGGCACTCTCTGGGGATGGTCTCATGCACTCTCCTGCTGAGCTGAGACAACTATGCACTTGAACTATTGTTTCTAACAGGACCCTACAGACTCCTAACCTCTGGACAACGCCTCCATTCAGATGGAAGAATTCTGGCTTCCTGGCCCTTCTTATCTTCTGAGTCCCTCATAAATGAGGGCATTTAATATGTCGTCTTAGTTCTGTTCTGTTTTCCATTTAAACACTCCCTTCATTAGAGGCATAAGTAACTGATTTAATTAAAAAGGTTAATATCAGAGCAATCTAATCTTTACTCCCTACCCTTCTCATCTGATTTATCTGGGGTTGGAGGTTACATTAGAAATCACAGAGAAGGAGAGAGAGAAAAAGCATCAGGCCAGTTTTGTTATGAGATAAAGGGCAGCTGAGGAGGACTGTAAATAAAATATTGCATTTGAATTAAGACTTTTAGATTTTTTTAAAATTTTATTGGAGTATAGAGTTGACTTATAATATTGTGTTAATTTCAGGTGAACATCAAAGTAAATCAGTTATACATATACATATATCCACTCATTTTTAGATTCTTTTCCCATATAGGGCATTACAGAGTATTGAGTAGAGTTCCCTGTGCAATACAGTAGGTCCTTAGTAGTCATCTGTTTTATATATAGTAAAGTGTATATGTCAACCCCAGTCTCTCAATTTATCCCTCCCCCACTTCCCCCTGGTACCCATAAGTTTATTTTCTACATCTGTATACAAGACTTTTAGATTTTTACCTCAGCAAGGCTCTCATCACTAGGTTTTTTTGGGGCAAGTTCCTTCCTCTTTCTAGGGCTCAGTTTTATTATCTGTTAAATAACTGGGGTTTTCCAAACTTGCCTAATTATGAGATATTTGTCAAACCTACAGATTTCCAGGACCCATCTCAGATAAACAAAATCTGAATCTTCAAAGAGGAGGCGGTCACCCCAGGTGCTGCTTGTGGCCAGACAAGTTCATGCTGGGCAGATGGGCACTGTGGTCTCACCCAGGTCTGACATCCTTCCTACCTCTGATGATGATTCTAAGGCACAATTACCTTTGGGTTATAGATAGAAACAAAATCAAGGGTTCAGGATTTTCCCAAAACTCCTCTGAAGGTACTAAAATAAAACAGTCAGAGGGCTTACCCAGGCCATGGTCAGCCCTAGAAAAATTCAGAAGCAAAACAATCTTACTGTCTATCTTGCCCAAACTCCCCTTTATATGTCCCTGCTTTGTCTCTGTTGCTGTCCTCCGTTCTCAAGATATGATCTGGCCCAATGCTGGTCTCTGCCGTATGTAGAATGCCCACAAAGTCTACTCAAATCCCAGTAACCCATTCTCCCATCTGTCTCTCCTTTTCTGTCCCCTATAAAACTATTCTCAACTCTGTCTGCCTAGAAAGTATCTGAGAACCAATTAATGTGTTAATAATTAGTTTGGGCATAAATGTATTTCCTCAGGCTGAACATTGTCATCTTAACTAAAGGTATCACCTACACTTGAAAAAATGATTCCCTATTAACATTTTGAACAATATGTGCCATCTAGTGTGGAGATATATGGAACCAATGGGTTGCTTCTGACACTCTAAATCACATCATACCATCATGGAAGAAAGTGTATTAATGGGGCTTTATTTTTTAACATTTTGACATGTATAAAAGATTTACCTACTAGGCTAAAAATCTCTCTCTGCCTCATCCACATGAAAAGGAATTTTGAAAATTTAATCAAAAATCCATTCAGCCCTTTCTGATGTTACCAACCAAATTATAATTTTCTCCCAGTTAGGAGTGTTCCTACACCTTAGCTTTTACTGACAATGAAGCCTGATTTCCCCCAGTGCAAACCTAAGAATAAATTAAAACCTTAGGAAATATGTGCACCTTTGACAGGTTTAGAAAGGAAATATGACTGTAAGTGTCAAAACCACAGGTAACTGCATTTGAAAATAATGCAGTACGCTTGCTTTCATATAACGCTGAATGGACACAGTTGATTTTTTAAATAATGTTTGCAACATTAAAACCAAATGGCTGGACTTCCCTTTTGCTGCAGTGGTTAAAAATCTGCCTGCCAATGCAGGGGACATGGGTTCGAGCCCTGGTCCGGGAAAATCCCACACGCCATGGAGCAACTAAGCCTGTGCACCACAACTACTGAAGCCCATGCACCTAGAGCTCATGCTCTTCAACAAGAGAAGCCACCGCAGTGAGAAGCCTGTGCACTGCAACAAAGAGGAGCACCTGCTTGCCACAACTAGAGAAAGCCCACGTGCAGCAACAAAGACCCAACACAGCCAAAAATAAATAAATAACATAATGATCAAGTGGGGTTTATCTCAGGAATGCTAGGATTCTTCAATATACACAAATCAATCAATGTGATAAACCATATTAACAAATTGAAGGAGAAAAATCATATGATCATCTATAGATGCAGAAAAAGCTTTCGACAAAATTCAACACCCATTTATGATAAAAAAAAACCCTCCAGAAAGTAGGCATAGAGGGAACTTACCTCAACACAATAGAGGCCATATATGACAAACCCACAGCCAACATCATTCTCAGTGGTGAAAAACCGAAACCACTTCCTCTAAGATCAAGAAAAAGTCAAGGTTGTCCACACTCACCACTATTATTCAACATAGTTTTAGCCACAGAAAGCAGAGAAGAAAAAGAAGTAAAACGAATCCAAATCAGAACAGAAGTAAAGCTGTCACTGTTTGCAGATGACATGATACTATACATAGAGAATCCTAAAGATGCGACCAGAAAACTCCTAGAGCTAATCAATGAATCTGCTAAAGTAGTAGGATACAAAATTAATGCACAGAAATCTCTTGCATTCCTATACACTAATGATGAAAAATTTGAAAGAGGAATTAAGGAAACACTCCCATTTACCACTGCAACAAAAAGAATAAAATACCTAGGAATAAACCTACCCAAGGAGACAAAACACCTGTATGCAGAAACTATAAAACACTGGTGACAGAAATTTAAAATGATATAAACAGATGGAGAGATATACCATATTCTTGGACTGGAAGAATCAACACTGTGAAAATGACTATAATACCCAAAGCAATCTACAGATTCAATGCAATCCCTATCAAATGACAAATGGCATTTTTTTCACAGAACTAGAACAAAAAATTTCACAGTTTGTATGGAAAAACAAAATAACCTGAGTAGCCAAAGCAATCTTGAGAAAGAAAAACAGAGCTGGAGGAATCAGACTCACTTCAGACTCTACAGACTATACTGCAAATCTACAGTAATCAAGACAGTATGGTACTGGCACAAAAACAGAAATATAGATGAATGGTTCAGGATAGAATGCCCAGAGATAAACCCACTCACATATGGTCACCTTATCTTTGATAAAGGAGTCAAGAATATACAATGGAGAGAAAACAATCTCTTCAATAAGTGGTGCTGGGAAAACTGGACACCTACATGTAAAAGTATGAAATTAGAAAACTCCTTAACACCATACACAAAAATAAACTCAAAATGGATTAAAGACCTGAATGTAAGGCTAGACACAATCAAACTCTTAGAGGAAAACATAGTCAGAATACTCTATGACATAAATCACAGAAAGATCCTTTTTGACCCACCTCCTAGAAAAATGGAAATAAAACCAAATATAAACAAATGTGACCTAATGAAACTTAAAAGCTTTTGTACAGCAAAGGAAACATTAAAAAAGACAAAAAGACAACCCTCAGTATGGGAGAAAATATTTGCAAACAAAGCAAGTGACAAAGGATTAATCTCCAAAATTTACAAGCAGCTCATGCAACTCAGTATCAAAAAAACAAACAACCCAATCTAAAAATGCGCAGAAGACCTAAATAGACATTTCTGCAAAGAAGATATACAGATTGCCAACACATGAAAGAATTATGGACATCACTAATCATTAGAGAAATGCAAATCAAAACTACAATGAGGTATCACCTCACACCGGTCAGAATGGCCATCATCAAAAAAATCTACAAACAATAAATGCTGGAGAGGGTGTGGAGAAAAGGAAACCCTCTTGCACTGTTGGTGGGAATGTAAATTGATACAGCCACTATGGAGAACAGTATGGAGGTTCCTTTAAAAGCTAAAAATAGCACTACCATATGACCCAGCAATCCCACTGCTAGGCATATACCCTGAGAAAACCATAATTCGAAAAGAGTCATGTACCACAATATTCACTGCAGCTCTATTTACAATAGCCAGGACATGGAAGCAACCTACGTGTCCATCATCAGATGATGAAGATGTGGCACATATATACAGTGGAATATTACTCAGCCATAAAAAGAAACGAATTTGAGTTATTTGTAGTGAGGTAGATGGACTTAGAGTCTGTCATACAGAGTGAAGTAAATCAGAAAGAGAAGAACAAATACCGTATGCTAACATATTTATGGAATCAAGAAATAAATGGTTGGGCTTCCCTGGTGGCACAGTGATTGAGAGTCTGCCTGCCAATGCGGGGGACGCAGGCTCGTGCCCCTGTCTGGGAGGATCCCACATGCCACAGAGCAGCTAGGCTCGTGAGCCATGGCCGCTGAGCCTGCACGTCCGGAGCCTGTGGTTCGCAACGGGAGAGGCCGCAGCAGTGAGAGGCCGCAGCAGTGAAAGGCCCGTGTACCGCAAAATAAATAAATAAATAAATAAATAAATAAATAAATAGTTGTGAAGAACCTAGGGGCAGGATGCAGACATAGAGAATGGACTTGAGGGCACGGGGAGGGGTAATTGTAAGCTGGGACAAAGTGAGAGAGTGGCATGGACATATATACACTACCAAATGTAAAATAGATAGTGGGAAGCAGCTGCATAGCACAGGGAGATCAGATCAGTGTTTTGTGACCACCTAGAGGGGTGGGATAGGGAGCGTGGGAGGGAGACGCAAAAGGGACGAGGTATGGGGATATATGTATACGTATAACTGATTCACTTTTTTATAAAGCAGAAACTAACACACCATTGTAAATCAATTATACTCCAATAAAGATGTTAAATAAATAAATAATAAGTAAATGAAATAAATATATTTATTAAGAAAATAATAAGCCAAATGCCTGAGGATTTTCCTGTGTGCAGATTAGAAAAGAATTGGAGGATAGTGTTGCTAGAAGAGACAAAATTTAAAAGAAAATATTTCCAGCAGTGTTCACTTTATTAAGTTCACCTAAAACCTGGGTAGGAAGCAAACACCATTTTTTTGCTGTTATTGTATAAGGAAATGCACAATGCCTCAGTACTAAGGTTCTGCATGCAGGCTTCCTGGACTGGAACCATGGCCCTACCACCTTTAAAATCTGAGTTCGTAGGCCAGTAGATTAATTTTAGTTGCCTCATTTGTAAAGTATTAAAAATATTAGTTACTCAATAGGATTTCTGTGTTGAAGAAGTGAGACCACACATAAGAAAAGCTTGGAAAATTTTCCTGGCATCCAGTTATCATGTAGCGTTAGTGATGTGTTATTTTTTAAAATTGTTATTGAAATATGGTTGATATAAAATGTTGTGTTAGTTTCAGGTGTAAAGCAAAGTGATATACAGACACACACACAAACAAACACACACACACACACACACACATATATATTCTTTTTTAGATTCTTTTCCATTATAGGTTATTACAAGGTATTGAACATAGCTCTCCCTATGCTATACAGTAGGTCCTTATTGGTTATCTATTTTATATATAGTAGTGTGTATATGTTACTCCCAAACTCCTAATTTATGCCTCCCCACTTTCCCCTTTGGTAACCATAAGTTTGTTTTCTACATCTGTGAGTCTATTTCTGTTTTGTAAATAAGTTCATTTGTATCATTTTTTTTGATTTCACATATAAGTGATATAATATGATATTTATCTTTCTCTGTCTGACTGACTTCACTTAATATGATAATCTATAGGTCCATCCATGTTGCAGCAAATGGCATTATTTCATTCTTTTTTATGGCTGAGTAATATTCCATTGTGTATATATACCACAAAAAAGGAATCCAAACATAACAATTAATATAGTCATCAAATCACAAGGGAAGAAAACAAAAGAAAAAAGGGGAAAAAAACATACAAAAACAAATCCAAAGCAATTAACAAAATGGTGATGAGTATACATATCAATAATTACCTTAAATGTAAATGGATTAAATGCTCCAACCAAAAGACAAACTGGCTGAATGGATATACAAACAACACTGGTATATGTGCTGTCTACAAGAGACCCACTTCAGATCTCGAGACACATACAGACTGAAAGTGGGGGGATGGAAAAAGATAATTGTTATTTTTGTTACCCAATGGGCTTCTTACTTATTAACTGGGGACAATCTTTACAAATCCATGCTTAATTCCTGTCTATCACTTTGGTCCAAATCATGACCAACTTTCTTACAACATGCTGAATAATGAAGGAAGCTTTGGTTTTTTCACCCCTGAGAGTTAGATCTGGCTGAGTCTTGTCCTGAGCCACCTGCTTCAGGCTTGCTCTTCCCTCAGCATCCATCTAGTCTGGTAGGGTCTTTCCTGATCTTCCCTCACCAGCCCCCTTCAAGGATAGAGGAGTAGCCCCAGGAGAAAAGCAAGACAACTTTTTCTCCTTGTCCACCCCAGATTCCACCAAAATAAAAGGATTGACAGACATAGTCACTAGTGGCACAACTGTGAATTTTGTTCTCCTTGCGTCCATTTAAATATATTCCCTATTGATTTTGATGTGAGTGACCCAGTTTCTCCCTCAATAAATCAATAACTATATATTGAGAGCTAACTTTGTGGCAAACGTCATCCAAGGGACCAAAAATATATTGATGAAATAAACAAGTTGAGTTCTTACTTACATGGCCCTTATAGTCAAGAGTTAAAATGCATACTTTTCAAAAAAAATACTAATTATCAAACAATTACAAGTATGACAAGTGCCACGAAATAAAATTAGAGGTAGTCTAATGTAGGCAAGGACATTGGTAAAAGGATATATAAATTGGACTTGTGAGAGATAAGTTGCAGTAAAACATTACAGCAAGTAGAAAAGGCATTCTATTCAAAACAGAAGAATATATAAGAAGACCATATGAGGGTAGACAGCAAGCAAAAGCATGGTGCGTAAAAGGAATTGAGGATAGAGCAAAAAATTAACAGAGAGAGCGCTTGGTGGCGCAGTGATTGAGAGTCCACCTGCTGATGCAGGGGACGCGGGTTCGTGCCCTGGTCCGGGAAGATTCCACGTGCGGCAGAGTGGCTGGGCCCGTGAACCATGGCCGCTGAGCCTGCATGTCCGGAGCCTGTGCTCCGCAATGGGAGAGGCCACAACAGTGAGAGGCCCGCGTACCGCAAAAACAAAGAAACAAACAAACAAAATTAACAGAGAGAGAGAGAAGCAAGGCCAGGTCATTGATGGCCTAGAGAGACTATATTAAAGACTTGAATATTTTATGACAGCAATGGAAAATCATTGAAAAGGTTTTACTAGAGGGATTAAAAGTTAAGTATTGTTTTTGAAAGTTCACTCTGGCTGCAATATAGAGAAGTGTCTGGCGAGGGGACAAGTAGATGCAAATGAGTCTATTTAGAAGGCTACTTAAGTGGAACACTTAAGATATTATGGTGGGTCAGGCTAAGGGCTATAAGAGGATATGGGAAAAAGTCGAAAAAAGTTTTGGGAAATATACAGGGATTAGAATTGATGGGATATGTGTGAGAAAGAGGAGGTAGAGGGGATTCTGGATGGCATAACTCAGTAAACGGTATTGTTTGCAGCAGTGGGCAACATGCAAGTGAGATAGTTGTGACGTGCTGAGTTTGAGTTCTCTCTCAGACATCTAAGTGGAGATGGTGGGACAGCAGCTGAATATGTGGATCTGGAGCTCAGAGGAGGGGTCTTGGCTGAGCATGTCATTTTCAGCATTGAAATCACAGGAGTATAAGAATTCACCTGGGGAAAGAGCATACAGTGAAAAAACAATCTAAAAGAGAGCCTTCAGGAACTCCAAACTTTAAAGACTCAACAGAAGAAAGCAAACGCTGTAGAGGAGCTAGCAGAAAAGCAGGAGATAGTGGATAATCCGAGAACCCAAGAGGTAAGTGTGCTTCAAAACAGGAGAATGGTAGAGTGTGAAATGCTTGTGCGAGGTTAAGTGTGCTGAGGAACAGCAGTGTTAGTTGGTCCCCACCATGGAGTCATCAGTGAACATACCTAGCGCCACTCTGATGGCTTGACATAGGTGGTATGTGGCTGAGAAAGACCAAAATCTACATAATAAATCTGATGAATTTTTCATGTTCTTCTGTGAAGGAGAGGAGAAAGAGTGCGATAGTTTGATGGAAAATTGAGGTCAAGGCAATGCATATATAAGATTATAAATTTATAATCTGAGGAAGAAGAGAGGGGAAAAAGAGGTTACTCTGTATCTCAGAATTCTTGAGAAGGTGAAATGAACCAGACAAGTGGAGATATTGGTTTTAAACTAGGGAGAAACTTATCCTCAAATCCTTCAGTTTCCCAGAAAAGGATATACAAATACATAAAAGTCCTAGTAAAAGTTTTTAGATCATTCCTTCCAGGTTTGGTACTTTGAGTTCCACTCTTGTAGTCTGAGCAGGTGTGAAGCATATGACTTGTCGTTTTGCATCTTTGGTGTCTGAAAAAGATAATTTGTATGTAGAACCAGTGTAGAGACAACTACACATCACCTTGGGATCCCAGAGTTTGACCTTGATTCACCCCTGGCTTGATGTATTCTGAGTTGCTTCACTTCATGAAGATTTGAGTGTGTTCCCTTCCAGGAAGTAGCAGCGAAAGAAAGAGTTTCTGAAAATAACACACTCTATTTCTTAACCCTTGTACCAGATAATATCGTTATACTCAGGGTAGGCTATACTTATGCAATAAATTTTTTTATAAATCCCAAAAATTTATTTCTTGCTGTGTTATGTGTCTGTTTCAAGTTGTAAGGGGGAAAGAAGTTCAGGTTAATGGATGGTCCACTGTCTTGTAGCTACCCCATCTAAAACTATAGCCTCCCAGTCTATGGAGGAGAGAGAGAGAGAGAGAGAGCTGAAAAGTTGTATGTAGGTTTTGGCATGCTTTAGTCCAGAAGGGAAAGGTATTACTCCCTCCCACAGTTCTAGTGGTTAGAACAAATCACTTGGCCCTGCCTAACTGTATATCCCAGGAGGGCTGGGGAATGTGAGGTAGCATATGGAATTCTGGATGAGCACCACTGTCTTTGCTACAGTCCACTCTTCTGGTCACTGAACATTATTTCATATTTTTCTGCACATATAACACACTCTACTCCTCAGCAAGTGAAACCACTCAGTTATATCCATCTAGGACATTTAAGCTCAAAGTCTGGAATCTCAGGTTGATGTTCCATAGATTTTTCACTGGTTCCAAACATAACTTGTCTTAGACTAGAGACCTTGGAACCCAAAAGACAAATCATCTACACCACGTTTTTTTGTTTTTTTGTTTTTTGCAGTACGCGGGCCTCTCACTGCTGTGGCCTCTCCCATTGCGGAGCACGGGCTCCGGACGTGCAGGTTCAGCGGCCATGGCTCACGGGCCCAGCTGCTCCGTGGCATGTGGGATCTTTCCACACCGGGACACGAATCCGCGTCCCCTGCATCGGCAGGCGGACTCTCAACCACTGCACCACCAGGGAAGCCCCACCACGTTTTGATGAAAAAAAGTTGAGTTCTCACTTACATGGCCCTTATAGTCAAGAATTAAAATGCATACTTTTAAAAAAAAATACCAATTATCAAACAATTACAAGTATGATAAGTGCCATGAAAGAAAATTAGAGGTAGTCTGCTACCTCCAATACTCAAAATGTAATACCGAACAGAGACAAGATAAGCAAAATAAGCACTCTGATCTTATTCAGAAATAGAAAGACAGATATAACCAGCAATCATAGATCCAAAGAAACTTGAACTCTCATTGGATGAACATTGCGAAGGCCCCCTGCTTTGGGTCAGAAAAGAAGTTTTTTTTTTTTTTTTTTTTTTTTTTTTTTTGCGGTACGCGGGCCTCTCACTGTTATGGCCTCTCCCGTTGCGGAGCACAGGCTCCGGATGTTCAGGCTCAGCGGCCATGGCTCACGGGCCCAGCCACTCCGCGGCACGTGGGATCTTCCCAGACTGGGGCACGAACCCGCGTCCCCTGCATCGGCAGGTGGACTCTCAACCACTGCGCCACCAGGGAAGCCCAGAAAAGAATTTTTGACTAAACCTGATTCTATGTCCAAAAACTCAAGGCTGCGGTTTCCACCCTCAGGAGTGTTCGTGCTGTTCCATTATCCTTCTTGGATACATCCTAACTCAGTAATGAGTACCAAGTTATACGGCTCTGGGAGAAAGTGGAAAGTCCTAGGAGTTGTTTTGAGCTTTAAGTAATTTATAATTTAACTCAAGCTCCCAGTTTTTTAGCAATACAATTTTCTCAAAAAATTAGTAAGTTTCTTGTCCATTTAATATCAAGTAAATCAATGTCTATATGTGCTTTCTTATCTCTCACTTCCTTTTTCCGTTTGAAGTGGCTACCTTGAAACTAAAGATAGGTTATTGAAAAGCTCTAGCTTTAATGAGCCTTGCCTGTGTCAGTCAATTCAATGGAAAGATTTTACTGTGTGTCATACTCTTAACCTCATTTTTGCCCTACAGGATCTTTTTCACTTGGAAAGTTTTAGCAACAGGTGTGAATGCCATACCTAGCTGATATTTGTCAAGAAGCTGTATTTAAATTAATTTGTCTCTCAAAGATTTCTCAATTTTATTTCCTAGTCTTTAGGATTTCAAATATATCTTCTCTTCCAATATAGTAAGGCTGACTATCTGAAATCACCCTGTTCTCTTTTATTTCTGTTTGACACTGACCAATTCCTTCCTGAGCTTATATCTTCCTTGTAGTACCTTCGCAAATGTGCTCTGTAAATATTAGTTCACTTCTGGAGTTTACTAGCTCATGTATGAATCATTAAAAATGCCTCTTGGGCTTCCCTGGTGGCGCAGTGGTTGAGAGTCCACCTGCCGATGCGGGGGACACAGGTTCGTGCCCCGGTCTGGGAAGATCCCACATGTTGCAGAGCGGCTGGGCCTGTGAGCCATGGCCACTGAGCCTGCGCATCCGGAGCCTGTGCTCTGCAACGGGAGAGACCACAACAGTGAGAGGCCCACGTACTGCAAAAAAAAAAATGCCTCTTAATTTCTCTCCAAGCAACTAATCTCTCCTGTTGTAATGCAGTTTCCATTTTCCTACCAGATTAAGATCATGAAAGCACAATTCTGATCCTATTTAATTTTTAAGTATCTTCATATATATCACAAGAAGAACATTTATATGTTGAGTGCCCATTCTATGCCAGACATGGTTTCTTGTGTTATCTCATGTAATTATTGCAGAAATGTGATAATCACCCCGTTCAACTCATTAGCATCTCATACTTAGGAAGGTTAACAACTTTTTCCAAGACAGATAGTATTAATGGGCAGAGCTAGCCTTTTGAATATGGACTGCCTTGATTCCAAACCATCACATCTCATTCTCTCACATTCTTACCTGTGAAGGAGTTAATCTGTAAACTCTAAGCAGTTAAACCAACTTGAGCCCTGTGAATGGTTTAGACTTTGCACACTGCAGATAAGATTTGTCTGAATTAAAATGTCTGAGTCCCAGGCACCTTGGTGTCCTTAAGAAATCATTGCAATTTAACACATCTTCTAGATATACTTAGAATGTCAAATTGTAGGCATTTTTTTGCTAGCTTTTTTCATTTTCTCCTTAATATAAATCTAGCAGGGATAAGTGTGGGTGAAATGAAGGAAACCACCTGCAAGTGCAAAAATGACAAGGACACCACACCTAACACTACAACTTGGTGACCACATTATCAAAAGACTTAATTTAAGGAAATCGTAGAAATAATACTTGTATTTTTTTTTTAATGCAGCAATTTTGTCTCACTCCTTTTCTCACTTCTTTATTCACACTGTGATACTTTTAGATTTTTTTTTAACAGGCAATATTATTGTTTGGAAGACGCACTTCACAGTCTCTCTTTTCCAGTTTGTTCAGACGTCCAGAAAAACATTGATTAAAACTACCATTGTATGTCTTACATATTATATACTCAATCTTGCCTTCTGAAATTTAATCTCTCACTGGTGACCTTTCTTTAAAAAAAGCCCAAAACAAAACAAACAAACAAATAAAAATCAATCTGGGGACTTCCCTGGTGGTGCAGTGGTTAAGAATCCGCCTGCCAATGCAGGGGACACGGGTTCGGGCCCTGGTCTGGGAAGATCCCACATGACGCGGAGGAACTAAGCCAGTGCGCCACAACTACTGAGCCTGTGCTCTAGAGCCCACGAGCCACAACTAGAGCCCGTGCTCCGCAACAGACAAGCCACCGCATTGAGAAGCCCGCGCACCTCAATGAAGAGTTAAAAGAATGAAATTAGAATACTTCCTAACACTACACACACACACACACACACACACACACACACTCAATCTGCATTCACCAGTGTCTTAAATATAGTAAGCGCATGTGATGTTTATAAATGGAATAGGTAAAATTATGTGAGCTACGATTTTCTTAATAATCACACCATTCAACCATTCAGCCTTCATTTGTAACTAGTGACACTGATCATTTCAGATTTATTTTAAAAAATATTTTCCCAGTTGTAAGATAATATATAATGATAGATAATTTGGAAAATTCAATAAACGAGAAAACTCCAAACCAAAAGAGAAATACTTCCAGAGTTTATGTTCATATAGTTTACAGAGTTGTTCACATACACTGTTGTATATGATGTATCTTGATTTTCTTTTTAACAATACAAAGAGGCATTTCTAATACCTTTGCAAATATTGTTAATGACTATCATATTCTAATCCATCTTGCCTCAATTTACTTAATCAATCTGCTTTGGTTAAGCATTTATCTGCCTTTTATATTCTTTTGGAGTAAATACAATTCTGCTACAGGTATCGTTCTAGTGTTATTTCCTTAGAGCGGATTCCTCAAAACTGGGATTGCTGGGTCAAAGTTTAGTGTTGTTTTCAAGCCTGCAAATACACATCTTGAGACTGCTTTCCAAGGTCACCGTACCATTTTAGGATTTCAACAGCGAATGACTACTAGTCATCTCACTCGAGCGAATGTTGAGATTGATTAGAGCAAATAACATCTTTTATTGATGACTAGTTTATGTTAAGCAACTCCTGTGTTTTTAGCACTTAATTAACTGCTGGTATTTTTTAAAGTGCTTATGAAGACAATATTCATTCAGGAAGCCTTGCACAATAGGTGAAGAGGCTAAATATTATAAGACTCATTCATAGGTGAAGCATTTGAGGCCAATGACAGTCAGATAAATTGCCAGAGGTCACTAGTGGAGTTGCTGAGACTATAGGTCACATCCTGCAGCCCTCAGGCTGGCGCTTTTCCCTCTGTCCCATCTGGCCTTGTCTGAATCATAAGCCCCTCTGTAGCTTATGACTCATGCAGACAGATTCACACTTCCATGGCCTCCACTGAGCTAACTTTTTTTTCCTGTCAAATACATCCATTATGGTGGGTCTCACTAAATTTTTTCAGAATGTGTCTAAGGCCACACTTATAAAATACTACTAAGAGCTGAGACAACCCTTCAAATCATTGGGCCAATTCCTTCGTTTTACAGAAGGAGGAAACTGAGGAAGGAACATGTGTCAGAATCATGATCCTCCAGTAAAGTGGTTCATACTCATCCAGCTAATAAACCTAGAGTGTACGTGAGGGAATTCTAGCTCAAACCCACATGTGTGCCTAGCACCCAGCAGAAAGCCAATCATACTGATTTTCTGACGTTTCCCCCTCATAGTCTGTCTTCCTTGACCATACGTTGTTATTGTGAGATTCTTCATCGGAAGCATGCAAGGAAATCTCACTTCTACCTCCCAGTTCTCACAAGAGGTTACCTAATTTGTAGACTGATTTTATACCATTAACCAGTGATAATTAGAATGCTAACATTTTAATTAACTTAGTCATCATCAGTGGTTTTCTTTGACTCTATGAAGTCCATTGCTACATTTTGAAATGACCTTTTAACACCATTAATGGATATAACTACACTAAAGAAAATTTTCTAAAAGAAAAATTCCACAATGTTTTTATTATAGCATATCTATTTAAATATGTGTTTATTCCATTATATAATTTGCATATTATTTGTAGTATATTTCCATTATATTATTCCATATATTATTTGAATATACAAATGATATATATTTGTATATTATTTATATATATACAGAAATATATATAATTACACACATAATGTATATATATATGTATATATATATGGAAATACATATTTTTATTAAATTTTAAATCCACATTGTATGCTTATTTTTCCTTAATATGTCATGCAATTTTTAGATCTACATTTTCTCCATTATGATTTGTAAAGATTGCATAAGATTTCATTTTATGTATATATGAAATTTATTTACTAACCTATCATATTGAATAGGCAGATTATTTATAAATTTTTACTCTTACAAAGAAAGATGCTTTAAATTTCCTTGTGCATTTTTACAATTCTATATTTAGGAAAACTTCCTTATGATAAGTTCTATATTTCGAAGAATCTCCCTATGGTCACTCCACAAGCGCGACATCACAGGGTAACAAAGTATTTGCATTTGGCAATTTTTGATACTTCTATCATAATTACCTTCCCAGAAGACAATATTATTTCCATTGATTCTTATAAAGATGTCTGAAGTTGTGGACAATTATTATCTATTTGATTGTAGATTTTAAAGTTGTGAGCTTTCTAGCATCCTAAGGAAAGCCAAATGGAACACAAATGGCTATGTGGAATACACAAGTGGAACACAAGCCCCTGTGGTGGGAAATGGTTTGGGGGAAGTAGGACAACATGTGATGTCTCTCTGCAGGAAGTTTTTAAGGAAAGGAGATAGCCAGTATTTGGTCTTTTTTTTTTCCAGGTGTAAATAGCAAAGTTGGAAAGGACCAGACTACAGTGGAGCTTTAAGTCAGGTCAGAGCTGCAAAGAGGTCTCTGATTCTTTCCTTTCCCCATTTTCACTAAACTGATTGTGACTCAGAAGGGAAAGCCATCTCAAACTGTCTGTTTCCCTAACCTCTGATACACTGAGCACCATGGGACTGGAGGATGCCTGATATGCATGTGAATGCCTTTATGAAAGAATAAACACTCTCTTCCTTATTATTCTCTGATGCTAGAATCTGGAGCAAACTTCAGATCTCGCCAATGTGTTCACAACTATATGCACTGTCCGTTATTCCCTGTAGTGGGTTTTGAAGGAGATACTTCTGTGGATATGGTTTCACGCCCATAATCCTTTAACATCCCTATATCCTGTCTATTTAGCATTCTGTAAATGTGTTAACTATCATGAGGCTTTAGGGAAAATAAGTGTTTGGTTAGTTCTTGTGTAAAAGATCATGTCCTAAGTCACTTTAGGTCAAAAGAATGTTTCATGTATTTTAAAACAAAGTGAAAAGATCTGTAGGTTCTTCTTTAGGTTTAAAATCTCTTCAAATAAGTGACTTGATTGTTTACAAAATCATTTTCGTATTTGGCCTGTGACTAATTCCATTGCTTTGGGAATTTAAGAGGTTAGGAAAACCATTATTGGAACTACTTTCTCTTCTTAGTAACTTGCTGAACTAGTCAAATATTAGTGGCTCTGTTCTCTTCTAGGCTAAAATTACTATAAACATATTTGAAAGGCAGGACCCAAAAAATGTAATTGTAAATAATTAGAAGGATTGGTGTTAATTTTTCTTTAAATGTTTGGTAGGCTTTACCAGTGAATCCATCTAGTCCTGGGCTTTTCTTTGTGAAGAGGTTTACTGATTCAATCTCCTTACTAGTTACAGGTCTGTTTAAATTATCTGTTGCTTCATGATTCAGTCTTGGTAGGTTGTATTTTTCCAGGATTTTATTCATTTCTTTTAGGTTGTCCAGTTTGTTGGTATATTGTTGTTTCTAACAGTCTCCAATGATACCTTTTATTTCTGTGGCATTAGATTTAATATCTTCTTTTTAATTTCTGATTGTATTTATTTGAGTCATCTCTGTTATTTTTCTCAGTCTAATTAAAGTTTTGCCAATTGTATTTATCTTTTCTGAAAGCCAACTCATTTTTATTGATTTTCTAGTCTCTATTTTGTTTATTTCTTCTCTAATTTTATGTCTTTCCTTCTACAATTCTAAAATCCATATGGACTCCAATGGATCCTGATAGCCAAATCAATTTGAGAAAGAAAAATACTGAAGGCATCACACTTCCTGATTGCAAAATATAGTTCAACGCTACAGTAATTAACATAGTATGGTACTGTCATAATGACAGATGTATAGACCAATGGAACAGAATAGAGAGCCCAGAAATAAATCCACACATGTACAGCCAACTCATATTTGACAAGAGTGCCAAAACTACTCAATGGGAAAAAGACAGTCTCCTCAACAAATGGTGCTGGGAAAACTGTATATTCACATGCAGGAGAATGAAATGGGGCTTTATTTCATACCATACACAAAAATCAACTCAAAATAGATTAAAGACATAAATGTTATACTCCTAGAAGAAACTGTAAAACTCCTGGAAGAAAACATAGGGGAAAGTTTTTATGACATTGGCCTTGGCAATAGTTTTACAGATATGACACCAAAAGCAGTCAACAAAGGCAAAAATAGACAAGTGGGATTAAATAAAACTGAAAAGCTTCTGTATAGCAAAGGAAACAATCAAGTTAAAAGGCTATCTGTAGAATGGGAGAAAGTATTTGTAAACTGTATTTCTGATAAGGGGTTAATTTCCAAAATATATAAGGAAATTAATTTTGCTCATTTCAATTGCAAAAAAAAAATCTAATCTAATGACCCAATTAAAAAAATGGTCTAAAAATTTGAATAGACATTTTTCCAAAGAAACATACAAGTGGCCAACAGGTATATGAAAAAATGTTCAACATCACTAATCATCAAATAAATTCAAATCAAAACCACAATGAAATGCCACTTCATACCTGTTAGAATGGTTATTATCAAAAACAAAGAAAATAAGTGTTGGTGAGGTTATAAAGAAATTGGAACTCTTGTACAATGTTAGTGAGATGTAAAATTGTACAGCCTCTATGGAAAGCAATATGGAGACTCCCCACAGAACTAAAAATAGAACTACCATATGATCTAGCAATCCCACTTCTGGGTATTTATTCAGAAAAATTGAAATACTGTGTTGTACCCTTAAAATTTTAAGACAGTGGATCTCATCTTGAATGTTCTTATCCCAACAAAATAAAATTTAATAAATTTTAAAATATTGTCATATCTTATATTTCTACACTCTAATAGTAATATCTATAATCTTTCCTAAGCCTAACCATGAAAATTCCCTTATGTCAAGATTAACCTTCTGCCTTCTGCACTCAAATGTCTATCCAGACAAACCTGAAATATAGACACTATTGACAATTTACTATTTATCCTTCTCATTGGGTCTGTATGCATCCCAGGCACACAACATTCATCCTAGTTTACTGAAAAGGTTCAGATATTTTTTCCCAGCATGTGGCACACAGGCTTATAATTTGGGACCTTTTCCTTCTCCTAGAATTTCCTACTTTGCTTTCATAGCAGATGAAATTTTACTTATCAGCTCTGGATTCAAAATAATGTAGTCCTGCTGAGTTTCAGGAAGGTGGATTCCATTTCTTCCTGCTCTAAAGTTCCTTACGTTATTCATCATTGAGTATATATTTAGTATATTTGATGTCCACCTTACCATCCACAGGTAGGAATATTCTGAGGACAGAGGGCATGTCTTTATTCATCATATAGTTAGTGCAGGTATCATGGGACCTGGCGCCTTGTAGTTGCACACAATGTGTGTTGGAAGTATGAAGTTCAAATTGTTACTCCCCCACAGGCTGCATCCCACAGCAAAAGGCTTAATACTACATCAGTAATAGAGGCCTCGGGGTTCTGATGATACATCAAACATGTCTGTGGAAACTGCCCCCAAAGAAATTATGTGTAGTCCTTTTATCAACATCCCCATGACCTACTGCTGTGCAGAATTAACCCATGTGGGCAGAAAAGGGTGTAATCGCAAGTCTTTATAATAGTAGCCAAATAACCTGCATTACTAAATTAGTCCAAATAGGAAAATGTGATATTTTGTGAATTTCAGCAAAATTATCAAAGTCTTTAATTTTCCTCTCAGTTACAACACATTATTAAGTCTTCCCCTGTTTCTCTTGAACACATTTGGTCTGGGCTTGCTTTATTCTCTGTTTAATAGCAGAACAAATATCATTATGTGGGTATGCAAATGGTTCAAATATGGTGAGCTGAAATAATTAAATTCCCCCATGAAAAGTTTGAGCAAGATGAAACTGTACACATACTTTTTCATACACACCCTTTCCCTCAAATCTAATTGAATTCCATCCAATCCTATAAATCTATAATTATACACCAGTGATTCATAGACTCAAGCTGAATCTAGTTCTCATTTTAATCCAATGAAAAATTGCTAGACAATCAAGAAATAGGTTTTGAAATCCATTAATCAGTTTTCTGGAAAATAAAAAAATGGAAATATTATTTTATATAGAATTCTAAGAACACAGCAAGGACATTCCTAAGGAAACGACTGAAGTTTCTCCATTCTCAGTACTGATATGGATGATACTTCCAGAGTTATAAAGGTGGAATGACTCTTTCCCAAACTGAAAAATAGCGTCATACCACAGAAAGAGGGCTGTATGTTGGGAGGTGGAAATTGAGTCAGTAAATTCCCAGCAATGCAATTTCCCCAAGATGTATTTGTCTAGTAAATTTAGCACCAAACTTTTGAATTTCAACATCTACAAATCTGATCTTCCCCAGTCTCTAATCATTTGGACAAAAATCACTGACCTGGAAATTCCCTGGTGGCCCAGTGGTTAGGATTCAGTGCTTTCATTGTCAGGGCCCGGGTTCGATCCCTGGTCAGGGAACTAATATTCCACAAGCCACGAGGAACAGCCAAAAAAGAATCATGGACCTGCAACTTTTTGCCTTTACTCTAAAATCTTCTTTAGATAAATTGCTTTCCACTTGTCTTTTTCTCATGATAAACTTTTAAGACAGGCTTTATCGTGGCAATTCTTTTGGCCTGTATTGAAAACAAATTCTCTTTGAGGGTGAGGTATTGTCATTTAGATTCTGCAATTTGCTATTAATTCTTCAGAAAATGTCATTATCCAACAGAAACAAACTGCCAGACAAACATGAAAATTTAGAAAATTTGCACTGGCCACATTCTAAAGTCTTGTTTCCCCAAGGTAATATGGAGATCTTTGATAAAGACAATATCATTGATCTTGCCACCCTATGAAGTTGTGCTTATATAGTGAGAGACATTATATGGTCCCAAACAGGACCTGCTGGAAGTTAAAGTGTCATATCTTATGACACCAAATTGTCAATAACAATAACCATTGAATGCGTGTTTCAAGCACTAAGCATTGCATTTCATTTGCCTCACCAGTGATTTTCACAACCACCTTGTTATTTGGTGCCATGCCATTTTACAGATAAAAGGAATTTAAACGAGTTGCCCTCCATGTCATATGCCTAAAGTAAGATTAAAAATTAATATGTGCCCAATACTCTGAAGACCAAATCTCAAATCCATAAGCTGTTATTTCTTTGAGTAATTTCTAAAGTGAAAGCATATGTTAAATAAAGGAGTAACACATTATCTCATTGTAACTACTAATGCATCTATGAGAAATAATCTGAATGATATTTGAAGCCAAAGAACTATAAAATATGAAACCAGTAGTCATTTCCCTCCCTAAAAAATAATTTTTAAAATACCTACTGTAACTTTTACTTTCTTCTACAATAAATATCAGATCCTTAACAATTTTTCTATATTTTTGACTCTCAGCAAATCACCTTTCCATTTGGAGACCACTAGTAATTCTCCTTGTCTTCCCTGGGCCACCTTCTCCCACCTCTCTTAGCCCACCACATAAATTATTTTACCTAGGAACTTTTTCTGGCCTCAAAATAAAGCAAAGTCCTCTTACAGGTGTGGTTTCCCATTGCCTTGTATTTGTCCTCCCTAACACATGATGCAATTGTAGGTAGTCGTCAGAAAGGGACAAAATAGATTAAATCATGAGTATTCATGAGCCTCTACTGCCTGCCTACTCTCTGGACCTAGACCTATGCTTACGTTGATCCAGGTGTTGGTGAGTCAGAGAACTAGAGGAACTGTAGGGGGTTAAGGCCATAGAAAGAGAAAGAAAAGAGAGAGAGAATAATTACGAAGTAAATGGGGCAAAATATTTTTTTAAATGTTAAAATGCATGCAGGAGTTCTTTATACTTTTTTGCGAGTTTTCCTTAACTTTGAAAGGATGCCACAATAAATACTGTACTGCAAGCATGCACGAAAGTATGCAATCAATACTGAGCAACAGGAGTTTATGAAAAGGTAATCAAAATCTCCGAAGATCAGAAGAATGGGAACCACGAAATGATATTTAAAATTTTTAGGGTCAGTGAAAAGGATAATAACATGAAGATCTGAACTCATTTAGCAGAAGTGGTTGTAACTAACTCTAATTAGAACCAATAAATCTACACATCCAGTTTATATTTTCTAAAACTTGAGAGACTATTTTGATGATTGACTTATCCCATGGTATCTCGTACAGAAAGGTTGATAAAAAATATTCTGAATAGATGAATGGACCATATTATGTCCTCTATTGTATAGTACTTCTGTACCTTGTATTCTGCCCTAGTATTGCATTTAGTAGCCTATATCAGGGGTCAGTAAAGAGTCATCTAGCAAATAATTTAGGTTTTGCAGGTCTTATGTTTACATGGAAACTTCTCAACTCTGCAATTCTAATGCATAGACAGCCATGGGTAACATATAAATAAATTAGTGTGGCTGTATTTATATACTTATTTTTTATTTTATCATTTGAAATAGTTGATTTCCAATATTATATTTGTTTACTAGTTTCAGGTGTACAGCTTTGTGATTCAGAATTTGTTCAGCTTATACTCCATTAAAAGTTATTACAAACTAGTGGCTATAATTCCCTGTGCTATACAATATATCCTTGTCGCTTGTCTATTTTATGCATAGTATTTGTATGGCTTGATACCTCTAATTGTAACTCGTCCCTTCCTTCTCCACTTTGGTAATCACTAGTTTTTTCTTCTTTTTTCTATATCTGTGAGTCTGTTTCATTTTGTGTATATATTCATCTGTATTATTGTTTTAGGTTTCTCATATAAATGGAATAATTGTACAGTGTATGTCTTTATCTCTCCCTAAATTTTTTTTTCCAAATTTTACCCCTTCAAGTGATTAAAAAACTCTAAGTTTTCCTTTGCAAGATCTAGTGGCATATTTCTTTTTAATAAAAATAATTAAGATAATGGATTTTATTCAATATGTGGGATTATAAACATTTATTATTTTTGGTCTTGCATGATTTCTTTTTTTTTTTTTTTTGTGGTACGCGGGCCTCTCACTGTTGTGGCCTCTCCCGTTGCGGAGCACAGGCTCCGGACGCGCAGGCTCAGGGGCCATGGCTCACGGGCCTAGCCGCTCCGCAGCATGTGGGATCCTCCCGGACTGGGGCACGAACCCGCGTCCCCTGCATCGGCAGGCGGACTCGCAACCACTGCGCCACCAGGGAAGCCCCATGATTTCTTAATAGACATAATATCAGATTTATAAGGAAAAAATTTACATAAGTCTTCTGCAGATTTGTTTCCCTATTTTGTTGCCTCCCCCTGCATCTTCTCTCCATCTTCTTCCAAATTATTGGAACAATAATTGAGCAACCTACACAGTTTCTCACACTGCTGCTTCAAATATGCTGTTTTTTTTTTCTTCCCACTATTCAACACACCCCCTGCTGGCTCTAGGCTAACATTCATTCCACCTTATTAATAATGCCAATAAAAAGCAAATTATGGATGTTTTACACGGTGTTTTTTATGCTGATTTAAATGCAAAAGGGATAAAAGGACATAAGTGCTATGGATTAGGTTACATAATGAAATAATCCTTTGAAATTAGCTCTTTCTTCTTGCAAATAATTTATTTCCTGAAAAATACACCTTTTGTAATGTTAAACTTTTGTTAGAAGAGTTTACATAGTAGTAGTTACCACAGATCTTTTGTTCAGATGTGTGATGAGAAAAAACACTTTGTTTTTATGAGTTGCTAGGCATTATGAGTACCTAGGCATTTCACAGTAGGATAACCCTACTCCCACCCAGAGTCTAGACATTTAGATAAAGACTTGACTTTAAATTCCCACTTTGCTTTCCTGAGACACCTTTTAAAATAACTACTTAGAGGGACTTCCTTGGTGGTCCAGTGGGTAAGACTCTGTGCTCCCAAGGCAGGGGGCCTGGGTTCAATCCCTGGTCTGGGGACTAGATCCCACATGCATGCCGCAATTAAAAGTGTGCATGACACTACTAAGAAGTTTGTATGCCACAACGAAGACCCGGCACAGCCTAAATAAATAAATAATAAAGAAAATAAAATATTATAAAAAAAAACCACTACTTTGAGTTAAGCCCTGGAAAAGTCAATTACCTCTGCCTCACCACATTATAAGTACTAGTAGGTATATTACTACCCTGCTGTCTATCTCCTGCTTACTCCTGACCTGGACCTGAGGACTGCCTTTCCCCAAGCTCATGGTGGGCGGTGGGGGGGTGGGGTGGGGGGAGTACCACATATATTAAATTTTGTGACTCTACCTCCTTTTTGTGGGTGTATTGAAGTTGCACCTTCAATCACCTATGGGTTTCACTTCTCCAGAGTAGGTGCTTGGATACTGAGGGAGCTACAGCCAACCTCGTGTGGGTGGCCTGTGCCATCTCATTAAGCAGGTCATAATTTGCATACTCTTAATTCATACACCAGCTCTAGATTCTCAATACAAGATGCCAGCCTGACTTACTTAAACACCAGGTGTGCTCCTGGAATTGAACAGATCTCTGCCCCTCTTCATTAATTCTCTTTAACAAACTTGGTAATATCAGGTTGGTTTTAGAGACAGGTATTCCCTGAGACACAGAAGAGGGACAACAGTAACCCTAAAGATAATTTTGTATAGTTGAAACGTGATTGTTAATCATAGTTGAGCTCAAATGAGCGGATTTAACACACATGCACACACACTCACAAGATTTAGTAGCTTTATTTCATTTTTGAGCATTTGTGGCACTGAGTAAGGGCACAATAAGCCAAGGTTCTGGAGTCAGAACCTCTGTGCTTCTACTTAATAGCTTTGTGCTTTGGGCAATGTTACTTAAATTTCATGAGTCTCAGTATCCTTATCTGTCAAATGTAGCTGCTAATATCCCCTTAGAATTTTGCCATGAATTTTAAAAAGAAAAAAATTCAAGATGTCTACTGCATGTTGATATTTAATAAACGTTCTCGTTTCTTCTAGAGAACTAGCTGTGGCTTAAACAATATAGACATTTATTATTCTAGAGGAAGTAACTCAATATTGTAATGAAGACCTATGAATTGTTTCTCTGCTTTTTGCCATTCAGTGTCCTGGCCATCTCCTTATGTTTCCAAGTTGGCTGCTGTAGTTACAAAACTCATGCCTTCATGTATATTGACGAGGCTGTGGGGGAAACTGCAGGAAAATAGGATTTTTATTCACATGTCTCTCTTTTCCCAGAGGACAAAATCTCTCCTGCCTCTTGAATCTTGTGGGTCAGAACTGGACCACAAAACAAGATCCAGATAACCACTCTCGAAGGGGAATGTAGTTGCTGTGGTAGGCTTAGTTGAAATCATGATTTCTTCAATAACCTGTTTTGCAATCAAGGAAGAAGTTGAAATGGCTGGTGATCAAGAAACCCATAATGTCTGCTACTTTGATGGATTTGAAAAAGACAAATTTAGTTGTTTCTCTCCTATAAGCATTCATTACTTATGTTTGTATATGTTATCTCCCCATCTAGAAATTGTAGGGAGTGTAAGAACCTTGAAGACAGCAACATATAACATATAAATACATCTCATATATTTAACCAGAAGTAAATGATACAAACCTAGGCACATTAGTGTTGCTCAATAAATTAATGTTGGTTGATTGGATGATTATGATGCCTTTGAATAATGATTATGCATATTTCCCACAGAATGGGTAATCTTTTTAGATATTTGCATGTATTTTTACCCCAGGGATGAATTGGCAGAAGAATGTATGACAAATCTACTGGTTAGGGGCTGGATAAGTTGTTTTCTTTGGAGTAGGGCATAATAGTTATAACTTGTGTCTGTATAACAAAAATATTTTCACTGTATAATTATATGCACTATGTAAAACTACCTAACCTAGAAGTTATCACAATTCACAATTTACAGGTATGGAAATGGAATCTCAAAGAGACCAAATTATATACTCAAGGTCTCATACCTAGTAAGCTGCAAAGTCAAGGCTAATACTCAGAGTTTCTGATTCTAAGCCCAGAACTCTTCATTAAACCACTCCAAACAGGTTTCTCCTGAAACATGATATATATCATAAGTGAATTCTCAATAATTGTAGGCAGGACTTCCTTCAGAAAGAGTCAGAAATAAGTGGAGAAGAAATCATTTTTTGACATATATTTCTGGTTGTGGCATGGCTGGATTTGTATAAATATAATTATATAGATACTATAGAGAGTGAACTCCTTCTCCCAAAAAAATAAATCCAAACATTTGAGAAATATATAGCTTAGGAGAATGAACTATTAAGATATTATTCTAAACTGCATTCCCATTGATTTTCCATATAATTGACATCTTGATTTCCAAGTTAAATAAGAATAAATTCTCCCAAAAGAGCCTCTGAATTCTGGTGCAATGGGCAGACTAAGGTGAGGGTGAGGGGGGGTGTGTAACCTCTAAAAAAGTAGACAAGCCTTTTCATATCTAATATTATTCATTCATCGAACATTTCTTGAAAGCCTGCATATATGCTGATGACTCAAATTTGAATACTGATTGATAAATTATTCTTGAGAAACTACTCAGAATTAGGAAAACATGTGTGAACAGAAATATTACACAGTAATTAATAAAGACCTCAAGAGAGGTATTAGCTGAATTTGGACTTGAATGACAAGTGCAAATTAGCCAATTGGGAACAAGTCCACAGAAGGAAGAAAGAGGAGTGTTTGTAAACAGCATGGCATGTTACCAGCTGAGAAACTTGCATCTCAGGTAAAGGTATTTAAAGGGTTGCTCTATTTGCAGGAGATACATGATAGAAGATGACTCGTCTTGAGGTCAAGGATGAGCTTGTGGTGACAAGACTGAGTTTGAGGTAGAATTAGGAGAGAAAAGGAGTGGGGGAGAGGCTCAGGTGAATTATTCTCAACATCTGGCTGAAGTCCGTTTGCTCTAATAAAACAGTCCGTTCTTCTGCAAAAGTTGAATTCTGCCTTCATTATTCTAAGATTCAACTTTCCTGTTAAGGCAAATACACCTGACCTAATCTGACTTGAATAACAAATCTTCATGGCCCAGGGTGACTCAAATCCCTTTAACCCCAAAGAGACAAAGAACCACTTCATTATGCCAACTGTTAAGTTTTCCTTCCAAGAGGAAGAAATCTTTTTCAACTTAGAAACTCCTATAGCATTTATTATGTGACACTTAATCACATGCTAATTTGTATTGTTATCTCAATTTTTAATGTGTTGACATCATATTTTCTCCAATCATTTTTAGCTCCATGAGAACAGGCATTTTTTTCTCATTCCCTACACCCCACAGGTATAGTGTAGTACTGGATACAAACTATAAAAAGGGAAAACAAAACAAATCAAAAAAAAAAAAAAAAAGAGAGAAATATTAAAACATTTAAAAGAAGAAGAAAGCATGAAAAGAAAAATAATTTAACTTTCTGCCTCATCAATACTTTTTAAAAGTCTATTTTGAAGACATGGGTGGCAACAGAAGCCACCCTTCAACATTTGCAACAAACCATGATATGTGAAGTTGAAATAATCCCAAAGTACTGATACACAGAATAGTCTATAGTGACCTATGCAGACTCTTCTCCCATCCATACCAGGTATCCATATGTCACAGTGATTTTTACCTATTAATTTTGTAAAGATAAAGGAAATAGAATGGGAGGTTTTAATTTTCAAGTGTCATATGCGTTAAGGCCATTAAATCTATATGATACTTAATATATCAATATCTGTCTCCTCTTAGGATCACATCTATAAAATAGAGATTACAAAACATACCTTCCATATGTCTCACAGGAGGATTCCAAAATCAATGATTTAAACAACTTGTTGAATATTCAAAAGCTAAGATTCCAGTTGACAAATGACTCCCTTCTGCTCTCTTAAGGGGAAAGAAGTGGGAACACTCAAGGGAAAATTAAAGGGACAGGAAAACCCAGTTCTGTCCACTTCATTCCTCTTTAAAGATCTCAGATATGTTTGTCTTGAGAAGATGTTCAGATTTATCATTTTTAAATGTAGACATTTGAGGATTTCAATTATTCGTTTGTCCTCATGCCCCATTAGCAACCATTCTGCTCTATATATACAGAATTTTTAACCCTCTTCAAAACAAAGTGCTCTGAAAGTATGACTTACTCTTCTGTATCAAGCAACATGGGGGGAAATGGAGATTATTTAGATTCTATTCCACCACTCAAAAGGTGGATTTATCAGACTAAAAGGTTTACAAAAGAATTTCAATAGGTAAATATCAAACTGGCTGCAAACAGTTTTAATAGTGATTAATATTCTACAGCTAATAAAAACTTGCTGGCAAAATGCCCCCAGAAGATGGCATTGTTTACACTATTGTCAAAAAGGAACAGCTGTTTATCCCTGCTACATTCAGAGCTGCAGTATTCATACTGAAATGTTAACAAATCTTAGACAAATGTCTGCTGTTGAAGGCTTAAATTTGCTCTGAGAACAGGTGTGTTTGAGAGAGAGAAAAAAAACTACAACTGTAAACAGGATTTTAAATGAGGTGCAATTTATATACTATACACTAAGTCTGTATATGGACAACTAAATGCAGAGTTCCAATATTTACTAATAACGTTAAGATCATTCACAGTTTGGGGACCTCGTGTAAAAAAATTTGCCTGATTGCCTTTTAATGTATATTCCAAGCACCTTTTACTGACACAGATGGATTCAAGGCATCCTGTCAGAAAATGAAGCCAACATCTTCCATAACTTTTGAAATATTTAACTAAACATTTTTTGGAAAAGTATAGTAAGTAGGATGATGTAGTGGAGCATTAAGCTCAGTGAACAAAGACCTGTGTTCTTTTTTTTTTCTGCGGTACGCGGGCCTCTCACTGTTGTGGCCTCTCCCGTTGCGGAGCACAGGCTCCGGACGCGCAGGCTCAGCGGCCACGGCTCACGGGCCCAGCCGCTCCACGGCATGTGGGATCTTCCCGGACCGGGGCACGAACCTGTGTCCCCTGCATCGGCAGGCGGACTCTCAACCACTGCACCACTAGGGAAGCCCGACCTGTGTTCTTTGAAAGCATTTTCCCATTTATAAAAAGAGAGGTCTTGAAATGCTGGTAAGTATATGGAGCTGAGGGAAATCTCACACACTGCTGGTGGGGAGGGGGGTATGAATTGGTAACATCTGTTTATAAAGCAACTGGCAATACCTATTAAAGCTGAAGAAAAGCCTTTCCTACAATCCAGAATCTCCAGTCCTAAGTACATGGTTGAGAAAGACTAAGATACTGGTACAAAATTTTAAGGATTATACTGAGGAAAAAAACCTGGAAATAATCTATAGATTCATAAACAGATGAATTAATGAATCGATTGTGGCATATTCATAAAATAAAATATAATACAGTAGTTAAAATGAAATAATTATGACTACCTGTATCCAAGTGCATAAATTAAATACATACGTGTGTGTGTGTATATATATATATATACATATATACATATACGTATGTATATATATAAAATGTTGAGTTGAGTAAATTGCAAGGTGCAAAATGAAGAAGTATTGATATGATGACATTTATATATTGGTTAAAGACAATGAAAATAATACTATAAATTGTTTAGGGATGTATATATTTTTGGTGAAAGTATAAAAACATAATGAACAGGAATGGAAAAGAAGTGTTTACTTCTAGGTATGGTGGGACACCAATGGGATCAGGCAAGAATGCAAAAGGGACTTAAATTATATTTTTAATATTTTATTTATTTTAAAGCCGTTCAAATGTTAAAGAACATACAAATCTGGATAATGGTTCCTAGCTTTTCTAGACTCTCAAGTATGATTAAGCTAGCCACATAGGTGTCTTTAAACCTGAGATCCTCAAAAGCCAGGGGTGGGGAGGCAGCCCCTCAGGGCCCTCAGTAGGAGAAGGCAGGCCCAAGCCACTGGACTTGGGACTGCAGCCCCCTCCTCACTCAGGTCCCTGCCAACAGGGCAGCTTCTTGGCTCACCTCCGCTTTGATATTTTGTGATTCACCGTCTTTTCTCCCACAGCTACAGCCTGTGCTGGAGAAGTATTCTGGTTGTCCAAGAATCTAGTAACTAACATGATTATTTTCAGTTAGAAGCTTAGAGGATATTTTACTTACAAGGGAGAGGACCTCAGAATTCTATTCCCTTCTCCTTCAACTATCGATTAATATTCCAATGATGTGAGTCCAGCTCTAACCAAAACCACAAGGTTAACTTCAGGATTCACGCAGAAGCTGCTTGAATCCCAGCTCAACCTGCTGTAGCTGTGCAGCTGGCAGCTGAGGACCAAGCGTTGTCAGGAATCTACAGTGTAAAATAAGTCTGCATATTTGTTGCTGCTGAGGGAAATGGGGCGGGAGGGAAAGGGAGACATCAGCTTCCTCTGAAGTGACTCCATCCCTAACTTGATTGTAAGCTTCACATAGAAATCATTATGATACCTCATTTTGTTAAGGTTTGACAGCTTTCTGACACCTTCAATAAAAACAAAATAAGTTGCTTTATGGTCAAGCAGGAGAGTCCCCAAATGCAAACTAGAAGCCAAAGACAAAACCAGGGTTTCTAATAGGGATCTTCTAGGAAGAAACCAAAACTACTCGTTTCCCGCATTTTAATTTAAACCGCTCCAGAGGAGCTTTCAGATCTCGAATGCTATGAGCCAGCCAGGACCACCCTGACTCTCATCATTACCATACCCAGTTTGTCTCCCCGTCTCTCTCAGACGCCAGGAACCTCCCGGGCTCCGGAACCGAAAGCACCAAACACCTTGCAGTACTTGCCCAAAGCTACAGGCCAGCAGCTGGGAGGGAGACGCAGACGTGGTCCGCCGTGAAAGGTTGAGCCACCGGAGGTGGGAGCTGGGGGCGGGGTCGGGACCACGTTAAACCGCTAGATCAGAAATCCCAATATTACCAATACCCGCCAGCCTTCCATCCTAGAGAACAAACACAGGGGAAGTTCAATCGCGTAATTCAATAATTCAAGTCTTCCCTCTCCTCTCAAAAAAAGAAAAAAGCATCTCGTTGCCAAACTTTCCATGGGAAATTCCCTCTTGCTAATGCTTTCTGTGTTCCAACTCCTTTTAGTAACCCTTTAGCATCGTTCTTCGAAAACCTGGTTTAAATTTCGATGCCTTTATGCACTCCCCCCACACACACATTGCGGGGGGAGAGGGAGGGGAAGCCAAAGAGACGGAGGCAGAGATGGAAATGTGCGCTCCCTCCCCGGTCCCCTCCAAGTGGCCGGCGCGCACCGCAGCGCCGGCCGGCCAGGGTGGAAGGCGCCCGAGCCGGGCGAAGACCCGCCCAGGCCGCTCCTACCGGAGAGCGAGGGGCGGGCCAGGCCGGGGGCGGCGCCGCGCGCCACGCTTGCCTATAAGGAGCTGTCCGCCGCCCGGGTGCTGATTCCAGTTCTAGCTGCCGACGAGGTGCAGTCGGCGGTCGAGCAAGCTCGGCGCCTGCCGTTGCGTCGGGTCGGGGTTTGCACCTTTAAGGAGGGGGCCGAGGAGGAAGAGGCGAGCGAGGAAGGCGAGTGCTGCCGGCGGCCGTTGCGGGGACAGTACCTCCTTCCGCAGCTCCGGAGAAGCCCCCGCCACGGTTTCCGTAGAGCGTTTGGGCACGGGATGGAGTGAAGCCGCGAGTGCCTCTCCAAGGGGGGTGGGAAGGGGTCAGGCGGTGCAGAGGAGAAAGAGAGAGACAGAGAAAGAAAGAAGAAGCCGCGGCTGGCGCCTGCGAATTTGAGATTCGATTGGGAGGGACCTCTTACTCGGGGGAAATGGATTCTGGACTACGGCTGACCAGCGTTTTCACTTTGTTCTTCTCCGGCTTGTGGCATTTAGGATTAACAGCGGCAAATTGTGAGTTCCAGGAGCTGGGGGCGGGTAGGTGAGGTGGGAAACGCTGGCGTTTGGAAAGACACTCAACTGTCCAAGCGTGTTCAATTGTGTCTGCTCTGAGCAGAGGGGAAGGGGGGAAAATGCTGATTGGTGTGTTTCTATCACTCTTACCATCCCAAAAGTTAGCAGAGCTCGAAGGAGCCGGCCCCGTTGGATTTCCTGCCCTTCTCCCCGAATCGCAAAGTTCGGGGGAGAAGGGAAGATTCTCTACCCTCCGCCTCCCGTCAGCTCCGCGTTCTCTGCCTGCCTGGTCTCAGCTGGGGCTTTTCCCGAGCAGGGCCCCCGGTTCAGACTGGATGCACTGGGGGCTGAGCTTCCAGAGACAGAGATGCTCACAGCCACCGCACTCGGTGACAGAGGCTCATTTCTGAATGCGGCTGCCTCGCTCGGATTTGTAGTATGCCCAGTGCCTCACAATCCATGGCTTTCAGCTCCCTCCTAGGCAGAAGGCTCCAGTTGGGGTATCTTGCAACCAATGGTCATCGGTTTAATAGGGTTGAGAGTTTTGGCCTAAGAGTCATGGCCCGATGTAGTCAAACCACAAGATCAATGGCTGACCCTGTTATAGGAGGAAAAGCTTTGATGCGCACTCCACCCCCAAAATCTTTGTGCCAAAGAACGCATAATGAGTATGCACTAAGTGTACACTTTGTCGTCCAAGCTCTAACCTCGGCAAGTGCAGGGCATTTAATTTAATAGGCAGGAAGGCTGGACACCTGGGGATGTGCCACCTACACTGTGTATTTAAAGAACCTAGTTTGTCAAACTCGACTAAATCTCTGGAGCCATCAGAGGTTCAAGCTCAATTGCTCAGCTGCCTCTCTAGGCAGAGAAAGGGAAGTTTTTCCAGCTCTGGAAACTCCTAAATGAGAAAGAATGCAATTAAGCCGTCTGTGTTGTTTCCAAAGATGGTTTATCAAGGTTCCTCAAGCTTCTGGGCGTGCTCCCTTATCTGCTAACCCCCACCATGACCCTCAGAAATATCTAACCATATTGGAACCGTTTTGATACTATTTTTTTTTTGGACTCTGAACCATCACTGTTAGAGAAGGGTAGGAGGACCACTTACTACTTACAAGTTTCTCTACCTCACTTCCCACCCCCTTAGGTCCAAGAGGACCTTAAGTAAGAGATACTTAATCGAGGGTTATACCTCAAAGGCAGACACTTAGACAAATGTTCTTTACTGAGAATGGTCCAAAGCTGAGCCAGTGTTTCTATCTGTGATTGGAAGTTTGGGGGATCCAAAATCGATAGTTAGTGGAAATGTGTTATAAAGATTTTATTAAAGTTTGTATTCTAAGGGAGTGCTGAGGAGGTCAACCTCTTTCAAAAGGAGGAGCCAAAGGGCCTTAGTTCAGAAATTATTTCAGAGAATAGGGAGAGACAGGGTAGAATCTGCTGTTTCTCTCCTCTTCCTCCTGTCCCCACATCCTCCAGCCCCTCCTCCTCCTTTTTTTCTTTTTTTAAGTAAAATTGTTCCCATGGTGCTTTAGAAAAACATCTAAGTGGTTCAGTAAGAGGAAGTTAGGCACAGTGCTGAGTTAGTTTCTCTACTTCCTAAAACACTAGAGGTCAGTATTGTCCTAATGATGCAAAGGTGCGGCAATGAAATAGCCGTGTTTTTCCTTTAGCACATTTACCTACCTGAAAATAGTGAATATTTTGAAGATCCATGAAAGAGGGATGAGGAATAAGGGTGAAATAAATGGAACATACTCTATAGGAATATGGTTTGGGCTTCCTTATGTAGCACCTTAAGAGTGAGGAAAAAAATTATAGAATGGCTTTTTCTGTAAACTAATTGAATTATGGTTAATGTTATAATAATGCTCATAAAACCTAAACGGTATGAGTTTAAGGCTCATGCTTATCATTACTGATGCAGCAATAAAGCTAATTCTGAACATTTAAAATAAAACTTTGTGATAATGATCTTTAGTATTTCATCAGGAACAGTTTAATTTACCTGTTTCCAATCAGCATTTCAGTTGAATGCACGCTGCTTGCTAAATATTTTGGAGTCAATGTTCCTAAAGTATAATGTTAAATGTTTTTATTTTGCCAAACAAAATGTACTAATCCAGTGAACAATAGAATAGCAGCAGAAAATTACTTCTGAATTCAATCCTGGTGGTCTTTGAAACCTATGATGCAGAACCTCGAAGAAAAAAAAAAAGAACATTCTACAATTCTTCCAGACTTTTATTGTCCACTTTGACTTACTAGTTATCTACAACCCATTAACATTTAGATGCATCTAATGAGGAAAAGAAATCTCCTTTCAAATAGTCTATTTGTGTAAGCTTATAGATAATTTGGAAGATTTTTTCCCAAGATTATTATTTCTATATTTTGAAATAATACTTCAAGTCATTCATGACAGTTGTCTTGGAAATGGATTATTTACCCAAGATGCTCCATGGTATACTTGTGAACTTTGTTCAAGTAAAAACAACTTTTAATTGCTTCCATTCTTCTAATAATAATTCTTGCTGTGTGTATGTAGGATGTGTGTGTGTTTATGTGTGTGTGTGTGTGTGTTTATGTGTGTGTGTATGTGTGTTTAATTTTCTCATAATCTGAGCAAAACTTGGGAATTTAGCTGTAAGGGAAAAAAGAATGCTTACCCAATTATAGATTTTATAAGTTTCTAATTAAACACAATTAAATAAAGTTAGGTTAGAAGGCCAGCTACAGTATAGATAATATGAATCTGTGCAGAGAACATAATTACCCACCAGTAATAAAAACTCTGAAAATTCCCCAATTTCGGATTTTCAGCATATTAAATAGCTATCACACTTCCTTTGAGTTTACCCTGAGGGAATTAGTTAATTTCAAATGTAGATATGATAGGACAATGTTAAATGAGAAACCATTTTACATATAATATCAGCTCCTTTGACACAAGAAGAAACGATGTGACTTGATAGTTGGTTAAAGTGAAACCAGGAGTTTGAAATGCTAGGAGTTCTAGCCCTAGTTATGCCACAGCTAAGATGCCAAATGCCCATCAGGTGATGCATCGTTTCTGTGCTCACAGCTCAGGTATAAAATAGCAATTGAGATGTGTATCTACTTCCAAATAGAACAGCAGCTCAAATTTTACAGAGGAGATTCTTTGAATAGTAGGTACGTTGAAAGACTATTATAGTGGGAGAACTTGCATTCAAAAGATAAGAGGAATGCAGGAGACACTTAGAGGGTTGCTGTTCACTTTATTTTACAATAATTGGATGTTACATGGTTATAAAGAGCCTTCATTCTGACCAATCAGTCACTTTGGATGATCTCTAAACATCTTATCTCTTTGTTGCTACATATTAGGTTCACACAGATAACAGCCTTGAGAGAGAAATAAAAAACTCTTTACCCCTTTCATCACAGGCAGAACTTTATCGAAAATATAGGAAAATGTCAATCATCTTCCTAAAGATCTTCAAATAAAGAGATGCACTGTACCTTGAGTTATCTGAAGCTTACACACAAACACAATCAATACGTAATATTATAAATAAACAAACATCAGATTATCTTCAGCAGGAAGCTGTTTGCGGTATACTTTTTGTGGCATTTATGGCCAACCGAAGTGAAAGAAGCATTATAATGCTCGTTTGGAAGAGTCCTGAAGATTTTCCCATGGTTGAATGGGCTTGTCTTTCACCATCCATACGAACTCTCTTGGCTTTCTGTCTGTATAGTCCCCGTCTCCAAACCAGATTCATATTTCCACAACTGAAAAATATGAACAGCTAGACTAGCAATTTTCACACAAGAGTATAGACTTATAAGAAAGTTAGGTTCTATAAGAATCACCTTACTCACCGCCACCTCTTATTCTCATTCTAATGAATGACTGTCTTCTAAGTTGTAGTTTTCTTTTTTCCCCGCCCCTCTTGCCTTTTCTTTCTTTAGTGGGACCTAGATTGCCTTACTTTTCAGTGTCCATTTGTTACAAAACAAAATAACGTGATATCGTTTGCAATGTTCCTAAAGCCTTTAGTTGGTGAACCAAAGCCCTTTATCTTACGTGCCAGAACTCTGCTGAAATATGACCTATATATACAAAGCTAATTATCCTTGTCATATAGGACAGTGAGGAGATGCTCTAGTTACCTGAAAGGCCAGAATACAAAAGTCATTCACTCAATAAGGCTTTATTTTGAAGCTTCAGTGTACTCCTTTGGAGCCTAATGACATTTTTTTAATTCATCAGGGAAACTGTCTTTATTCATCAAAATTCTGACACTTTCTGGCAGATGTCCTTATAAATGTTATTGACTTATCCTAATGATGTTGGTGTATTAAGAAGTTGGATCAAATGATTATTGAGGTCTTATTTGTCCCAATACATTTTTGTCTTTAACAGTTGATGTTGCCTACTGGTCATTCCATTTGGATACTTCTGGGATAATTGTGCTCAAAATTGTTAAGCAATTATATTTAGAATAACAACTTAATAGGGTTTTAATTCCTACTAACTGCTATGCACTTTGTATCTCTCACGCCACGTGCCGTGTTTGCATAATTTGACAAGGCAGCACAGCCAGGTAGACTTTATTAAATCGGGTTTACAGATGACTAAATTTAAGGTTAATCGAAGTTAATAAATTTCCCAGGATCATAAAGCTAAGCAATGAAAAAATATTTAGGATCTGGACCTATATCTATCTATTTCCAAAGATCAGAGTCTTTGCAAGATATGAAATTAATTCCCATGCATTCTGATGGGGTCTGTGTGTGAGCATCTGTAGAACGTTGCCTTGGGATCTCTGTGGTTAGTCTCTGCAGTCTATCCATAGCAAAGGGCATGGAGGCAGCCGCTTCCACAAGAACCAACTCCTGAGTTATACCTTCAAAAAACAACCAAACAATTGGAATCTAGATTTGATGCAACATGCCGACCATCACAATGGTCAAAGATAGGAAGCCTCATATCTGGAGGAGCACCAGATGTTTTTTCTTCTACAAGTTTGAGTTTAAAACTTGATAAGGAAAGGGCATAAGCTTGCTGAAGATTTGTGACCACACACACACAACAATGCCATAAAAGGTGCCTCTGCTGGCGTCATGTCTTGTAAGTCTATAGATGCCAGACCAAACATATTAATTATCAATAAATAGCAGGTATGAGCTTCCTTTCTCAGCAGAAGGCTGGTCCTGAATGGGCTCTGCCTCATACTCTAAGTTTCATCCCAGTCACCCTCCCACATTGCCTTATTTCCAGTTTATGGAACTCCGCCGTCCAAAACGAGCCATGTTTTCTCACATCTCCTTGCATTTATTTACATATGCCGTCTGCTTGGTCTAGAATGCCCTTTCACATTTTTATCTTCTGTCACTTTCTCCATCCTCCTCTCCCCCAACAAACACACTTTCCCCAGGCTGGGTCAAATGTCTCTTTATATTACTACTATATTTCCATAACACTTCTTATAGTCCTTGTCTCCCCAACTAGATGCACATTTCCCTGATTATCATATTTTATTTGAATGTCTGCAGTCAGTATCTAAAATACTGGGCAAATGCATGGATGAGAGGGTAAATGAATGGGTTCCAACTAAAATTTTTCATTTCTAAACTAAGATCCTTCTATGGTCCAGCTGCTAGAATCTTTTAAAATGTATTTGTTTTACGGGTTTTTTTTTTTTCAAGTGACAAGTATTACCTATTCTAGTTTTGAAAATGTTAAGAAGATGTTAGCATGTGTAGCTTTTAAGTGAAAGAACAGAAGTTTAGATAATTTGACTGGATATGGAGCTGATAAATGGACCCCTGCCTTTACACAGGGCTGAACATTTCCATGAGTTTGCTGGCATGATCTTATTTCTGTGTCAAATGGCTACTTGTTCCTAAACGAGAAAGTCTCTCCATTCATTTGACCTCAGTACCAATTTTGAGCTAATTTTACTAACTTGCTTTTGCAATTTTAATGAGTGTTTCTTATATAGTCTGAAAATACACAAATATATATTGCTATAAAAGTCCTTCTTCATAGCCCAGGGTCAGTATAAAGAGGAAACGTTTATTTAATGGGGCTTTAGTCATAAATTACTGGAAAGATCTTATTTAATTGCAAACCTACAACACTGCCTGATAACATAATCCTGAGTCTCTGATGTCATCTTCTTAAGCTGTGGTTGGGAGAAGATTTAAGTGTTAAGCATATGTGTGTGTTACATATTTGAAAAACTTGTTGAAGAAATGAATTCCAATGAAAGGTTCTCTTTCTTAAAGTCAAGTTTTCTATGAAGCTGGAGAAATAAAGATGCATAAGAAGATAGAGTCCATGACCCCAAGGAACTTTGAACATGAGCAGCCAGAAAAATAAATCTTTAATCACATCAAAGTGATAAATGATATAATGAATGTAAGCGCAGAGTGTAATGTAAGGCACAGGTGAGCATCTCACCTGGCTGGGGCATCAAGGCAGGCTATCTGAGGGAAACAGAGACTTAAAGTCAAATTTTCCAGCTGGGGAAAGGAGGGGAGGTTATTACAGGCTTTCCGTGTTGTGGTGACTACTTGTAAGAGTGGTTCGTAGGCATAGGGGTAGAATGAGAAACTAGACATCTAGCTAAACATGGGAGTCTTTGATTTTTACTGTTATAACTACGGAGAGTCATCAAAGGATTTTGCACATGTAATTAGATAATACTAATCAGATTTTTGTTTTTAAAAAAATCGCTGTGTGAAGGATAGATTAAAACGGGCGAAGACTAGTAGTAAGAAAGCCAGGGAAGAGCTTATTACATTAACTCAGGTGATAATTAATAAGGGCCTAAGGAAGAAAGTTTCAGAATCTGCAGAGGTCATAAAGAATCAGAAAGAAAATCATGAGCCATGTCAATTCAAACCCTAGGAATCTATGAGCTAGTAAACTCACAGAAGGCACAGATTTGTGGTTAAAATGTATTCTGTAGCTTCTCCCATTGTTTTTGACAAATGAGAGTTATAGATGGTAGAAAAGGTGCTCTGTTTTCTGAAAAGAAGTTCTTCTCAGGGAATACCAAACGACCATATTCTCAGTGCAGTATACTTCATATTTGCATGACACCATACAGCCCATGCTGTCTGTATCCATCATCCTGATGCATCTTGTAGTCTGTAAATTATGCTGGTTTTTGTCAGCAGAGTGAGAACTAGTCATTAAGGATGATGCAATTAAATCTCAGCGTCCCATTCTCATCCCCCCTCTGGCAGGGGGGTAAACTAGGGATCATTACTACTATCAGAGGTCGCTCCGTGGAAAAACAAACAGGGGAAGTTGGGTAAGCCATGTTGATTTGCCATCATTGGTAATTGATTTGCTGTCATAAATTCCATGTCTCTACATTTCTAATTGCTTTTGTGCATATTCTTGGGGGGTTGATTAATGCCATCTGTTCCGTGGATCAGCTGAAGTGATTGAGTTTTAAAGGACGACAACAGCAATGTTGAAGATAGAAAGTGAAGGAAAATGCCAAAACACAGCTCGTGGTGTATATTATTTTTAACTTTCCACCTTTGGAAGCAGATATATCCTTCTGAAGACTGTCCAAGGCAAATAGCAGTCTAAAGAGATTTGCCTAACAGACAGATGCTTGTAGGTGTGAGTCTAGGCTACTGTTTGATGAATATATATGTTCAGTTCCCTTTCCACCCTCCTCCCCTCCCTCCCATTCTTCCTTCCTTTCCCCTTGCTTCCTCCCTTCCTCCCTTCCTCTTGGTTTTCCTCCTTCTCTTCCCCACTCCACTCTCGGTTATGTGGCCATGTATTTTGGGTATTACCATTGGCTTTTGCCTGATTATGTTAAGGTGGGAAAAGAAGGGAGAAAAACGTCTGTTGGATTCTGGTGCTGCCTTGCATGTGGGCACAGTAACCAAATGTGAAACCTCCATCAAGACCTATTCTAAGGGCAGTCCTGACAGAGATCTGCCACCCACTGCACTTGGGAAAGCCCACTGGATTCCAACGCCCTCACCCCATCTGTCCCCAAACAACTCTTCTGTTAACTCCATTAGTCCCTGAATCTGTAGATGTGAGAAGAAGCCTTTCAATTCATACAGAGAAGCCCTAAGACACAGAGCCTCACTGGGAAAGAAAATGTAGGAATTTAAATCTGTACTGAACTCCGCTGGACTGAGAGAAACAGACCTTTTCCAAAAGAAACGTTTCTAGAAGAGATAGAGCTGGGTGTTTGAAGGAGGGGAAGAGAATGTTCTGAGTTGGGGAAAGGCAAAGTAGAGGAATGTTTAGAATGTCCAAAAAAGTGTTACCAACTTCCTGGTTTTGACCAGACTGACCCTCTGTATTACAAGGGTGAACGTATTATACAACAGGTGGGCAATGGGGAGGTGACAGAGGACAGTAGAAAGGGCATAGGTCACACAATTCTGGGTTGATGTTACTCTCACTCAGTGAGTATTTCCTATGGATACTAACATGAGCCTTATAGAATCAGTGTAAGTATAACCTGAGTAACTCAGTATAAATCACACATGACGTGGGAATTCAATAATTAGGCTTGTTACAATTAACAATGAACCTCAACATGGATTCTCTCAAAATCAGTTACAATAGCCATCAAGGCAGGGACAACTACATTTCCATTCTTTTTTTTTTTTTTAACATCTTTATTGGAGTATAATTGCTTTACAATTGTGTGTTAGTTTCTGCTTTATAACAAAGTGAATCAGCTATGCATATACATATGTTCCCATATCTCTTCCCTCTTGCGTCTCCCTCCCTCCCACCCTCCCTATCCGATGGAGGGGCTCACTCTCCCTTCACCACAGGGCTGAGGGATTGCCGAGGCAGATGGAAACATTCTCATTTTAACTCTGATGTCAGGGGGACTGTGGGCAGAATCAGTCCTTACCTTACAGAGACACGTGACTGTCTGGGTTCCTCACTTAATTCCTGGGCTCTGTCATGGTGTGATCAGGTATGATCCCTGCCTCTGGACTTTGGCCAGTGAACCTCACAAGGGGAGTGGAGAAAAGAGCTTCCTCTAGAAAAGTAAGGAGCATGTCCCCTCCAGAAAACCCTGGCAGAAGGTGTCAGCCTTAGGGAGAAGCATCCTTGAACAGACCTTGAGAAAAAAATCAGTGAACCCGAGCAGAAGTATATGTAGTGTTCCCAGTATCCTAAGCTCTCCATTTGCAGGAGACTCGGGCAGAGGGAAGTTAAATCCGAAGTTTCAGAGAGCTGTGCTTTCCTTCTGGGTATTGCTGAAGGCTGCTTTTGGTGGATACATAGTACAAGTGTTCTCTTGTTCTTGTAAATGTTGGGTTAAAATCAGGTACTGCTACAATGCCCCATGCATTATTAATGCTAAGCCCCCTTCAAATGCATCATTCTTTCATTCAAAAATACTTATGAAATGGCTACTGTGCACTTATTTCTCCGTACATTCGTGAAAGCCTACTGTTCATTGAAAATCAGTTGATAAGGGGGAGATCTGGATTGCTGTTCACATAGTCCAGAAACAACAACAACAAAAGATAGTAGTATCTCTTCAAATCAAAGCCATGACACCGGGGTCCTCCACTCTAGTCCTGCTCATGGTATTAAGCACCTCTTTCCTCTTCCTGAGTCTTTTCTCTTGCTTCCTTATCTTCAATGTCTCTTCTCCTTCACTCCAATTTGCCTTCTTTTTATTAATTAATTATTTTTGCTGTGTTGGATCTTCGTTTCTGTGCGAGGGATTTCTCTAGTTGTGGCAGGCGGGGGCCACTCTTCATCGCGGTACGTGGGCCTCTCACTATCGTGGCCTCTCCTTTTGTGGAGCACAGGCTCCAGACGCGCAGGCTCAGTAGTGGTGGCTCACAGGCCTAGCGGCTCTGTGGCATGTGGGATCTTTCCGGACCAGGGCTCGAACCCGTGTCCCCTGCATTAGCAGGCAGATTCTCAACCACTGCGCCACCAGGGAAGCCCTTGCCTTCTTTTTGATGCTCCTTCCTTTTCTTCCTTCTTCCCACCTCCTTCCCTTCCCCATGTTCTTCTACTTCTGTCCCCTCCCTGTCTCTCTTCTGCACCTCTCTCTCTCTTTTCTCTCCCCCTTCCTTCACTCTGCCTGTTTCAATTAACATTTAGTAAATGACTTCTTTTTTATTGTTTTATGGCCGAGGCTAATCCTTTTTAAACTTTGCCATTGAAGTGCTGCTTGATGGAAAAAAGAGTGCAAGGAACCCAGGGGAGTCCGAAAGCTCATCTTCACGTGGCCGCTGAAGCATGTAATTTCTTGAATTTTTGTCTTAAACACTCAGACAGATTTGCATTCTGCTCCCTATTACTTCCATGTGTATATTATGAGGAAAATATTTTCCCACAATCTTTATTAAAAATTGATGAGCAAAATTGATTCACTTAACCCATGTAAAGGGCCACATACACCCAGGGACACAGGCCTAAGCTTTTTGGTTCTTTCCCCCTATTTACACCTTCTAGGATTCCTATATGAACGAGAACAACTTCCCTGTCTCTTCTCTCATCTTGGAACAGGAAGCTTCCTTTCCCATCAACTGTGCCCGGTCTGTGGGCTGCAGATTATGCTTAATCGATAATGGGAGGTAAGAAGAGCTTATCAATTCACAGGAGGAAAGGAAACCCACAAGTCCACTTGGTGAAATGGGGCTTTTGGGAGGGGCTGTGGGTAAGAAGTCTGCTCAGCCCCACTCCAAGTCTGCACCACACTCCATGGCAGTCACCTGGCGACGCGCTGCCCCATGCACAGAGCTTACCTTTGAGTAAATGAGCCCTACCAGGTTACAGGATTGGGGTCAACGAGGGCAGATTGTTTTCTGATTGGAGACAGGCTGAGCTCACCAGGATATTAAAAGAGAGATTAATGCCTCTCCTTCTACAACAATCAGGGACCGTTCGACACAGTCACAAGAAATGAAACCAGCAGATTGGAATGTCAGAGCATTGGAGATGAGAGATAAAGTTAAGTGATGTGTTTCTTCCCTGGAAGGGCTTCCAAACATACACCTCATGCTAGGGGTGGTACCTGATGGGCTCATTCTGTTCCTCCCCACAGTTTGATGTGATAGTTTTCCTCCTCCCCATTCTAGGGTGAGCATGTGCCAGCTTGGACCATCAGGTGATTTACCCAGGAGCAAATAGCTTGCAGGTTGTCACCCTAGGATGATAATGCACATTTCCCTGATTCCAGAGTCCATTACTCTGTTACATTCTATCTGCCATTCCCTTGAACCCAAAGCTAAGGCTGAGCTGTTCTTGAACTTGAGATGATCAACCTTGCAGACCTTCTCTCTGACCCAGGATGAGAAATGCCTTATCAGTCTAGACCCACAGATTCCTCCCCCATGCGCAGGTCATCTTATTCTAACCTTGCAGGCAGCACTTCCCCCATAACTCGAAATCCCTGTGGCAAACCGTTCCTGTAAGTCTGGCTGGTTGTAAAACTTGGTTGTCTTACTCGCTAAAGCCTTTACCGTTAAGGCTCTGTGCCCATCACTAGTGCCCTTGTGGATTCCACGATTAGTGTCCACTGTTAGTGTTTCATGCTCCCTAGAGACCTTCCTCTCTAAGTACAGTATTTTCATCACTCCATCCTACTGTACCCCTCCTAGATTTTGTAAGATAGATGTTCTGTTTTATTGTTTGTTTGTTTGTTTTAAAGTTGGTGCTAATAAGAAAACCCCTCTGTGTGATACTTCGATAATATGTTCTAATAAGGCAAGGACTGGCTTGCATTCAGATCTGTTTTCTGTCTTCGGGCTGCAGAGTTCAACCCATATCCAGCCCCTAACCTCCTTTCACCCAGTGGGGATAGATGGGAGGAAGGGTTTTGAACAAGCATATGCTGAATACCGTTACTCTCCACTGCAGATGAGGTCCCATGATGAGCATGTGCTCTGCGGGCCTCAGAGAGTCTGCTTGGCAGAGAAAGGCCACCCCGCACTGCGTCCAACTTTCTTTCGTCGCCAGCTGCTCGGAAAGCCAGACCCAGGAATTCTGTGCTTTATTCTCCAGCTCCCCTGCCTTTGTCCCTTCGACCTGGGCTATTGTTTGGCTGAGTTGTGAGGTCTCTGTGTCGCCTTGGTCCTCTTTTTCAGCTATTTACGTGTCTCAGTGGACCTTCTTGCTTAGGTTTGAAGAGGCTGAGTGATTTGTTCAATGGTCAGCACACTCACAGCTTTGCATCTGTTCCTCCATCCATGGCTGCCATCAGGAAAGGACGTGGCAGATCCCAAAGTCATTCACACTGACTGAGGAAAAGAATCAGTGCAGTGTTCTAGCTCTCAGAAAGAACGAGTGCTCCAAGAAATAAGACCTTAAATATTTAAACTTATTTTAGGAGGAGAATGTTTTGGTTTCTAAAATGAAGTCTTATGCAGAATTTCTATGTAAAATAAATTACACATATGGCGGCTTTGGGGGAAATGGGGAGAGGAGATGCAGAATCCTGTCACTCAACTGACTCTCCTCTCTCTGATTCTTCATGGAAGTACCACACAAAGCCTTCTGCCTTACCTGTAATTGTAGGAATCTCCAAGTTTATAATTTCATGCAAAGGTGATTAGGCATACGATGGTTTTAGGACAAGTGGGGGTGGTGGCCTCAATGGTGACCAACACTTGGCTGGTGTGAAGCAGCAAGGCCACCCTGGGTGCTTGCCACCTACATCTGGTATGTTTGCATCAGTTGATGACCTGATGTGGAGGTTATTAAATATTTTAAATATTACCTCTGTCCAGGTGCCCATTTTTAACCCTTTAAAAGTCTGTTTTTGTCTTGTTGCTATTTTATATAAGTCTCAGGGCAAGGGCATCTTATTGGCATTTAGAGATTTGAAAAGATAGTAGCTTGTCAAACAAATGCGTCCTCATTTTGATCTTCTTAATGTGAATAGGTTAAAAAAAGATTATCTTATGAAGGTCCTTGAATTATCCACCTCCATCCCAGATATTCCCTTTTGAGCATTTTTTACTTTATTTTTTATTGAATACAGTTGATTTACAATGCTGTATTAGATTCTCCTGTACAGCAAAGGGATTCAGATATACATATACATTCTTGTTCATCACCAGATACTGAATATAGTTCCCTGTGCTATACAGTAGGAACTTGTTGTTTAGCTATTCTCTACACAATAGTTTGCACCTGCTAATCCCAAACTCCCAATCCATCCCTTTCCCACCCCCCTCCCCCTTGGCAGCAATAAGTCTGTTCTCTGTGTCTGTCAGAATGGCCATCATTAAAATGTCCACAAATAACAAATGCTGGAGAGGGTGTGGAGGAAAGGGAACCCTCCAAAACTGTTGGTGGGAATGTAAGTTGGTGCAGCCACTATGGAAAACAGTATGGAGGTCCCTCAAAAAACTAAAAAAATAGAGCTACCATATGATCAAGCAATCCAACTCCTGGGCATATGTCTGGAGAAAACTATAATTCAAAAAAGATACATGTGCCCCTTTGACCTTTTCAAAAGAAGGGGATTTCATGTTGGCCATACAGTGAATGGCAAAATAACTACTTGATAAACTGAATTAAAGTACAGACAGGTTAAGTGAAAGCCAAGTACAGACAGCGTGCCTGGTTTAGGGACAGTACAGGGACAGAGAGCTAGCATACAGCTGAATGCACCCTCCGTCATCTCAGGTCTGTATCTCCTAACTTTCATGAGCTCCTCTCAGTGTTCCCTAATGTTAATGAATGTGACTAGACATGGTGAAAGTGCACACACGAAATTAAGTTGTGGCCTATCTGGATTCAATCTTGGTTTCTGGTTCTGGCTGGAGTGTTAATTGTCAGCATATGCTTGCATGTTTGCTTAGTGTACCATTCAGGCGGAAGATCTAAATAGACATTTCACAAAGGAAGACATACAGGTGGCCAAGAGGCACATGAAAAGAGGCTCAACATCACTAATCATTAGAGAAATGCAAATCAAAACTACAATGAGTATCACCTCACACATGTCAGGATGGCCATCATCAAAAAATCAAGAAACAGGGGCTTCCCAGGTGACGCAGTGGTTGGGAGTCCGCCTGCCGATGCAGGGGACATGGGTTCGTGCCCCAGTCCGGGAGGATCCCACATACGGCAGAGCAGCTGGGCCCATGAGCCATGGCCGCTGAGCCTGCGCGTCCGGAGCCTGTGCTCCACAACGGAAGAGGCCACAACAGTGAGAGGCCCGCATACCGAAAAAAAAAAAATCAAGAAACAATAAATGCCGGAGAAGGTGTGGTGAAAAGGGAACCCTCTTGCACTGTTGGTGGGAATGTAAATTGATACAGCCACTATGGAGAACAGTAAGGAGGTTCCTTAAAAAACTAAAAATAGAACTATCATATGACCCAGCAATCCCACTACTGGGCATATATCCTGAGAAAACCATAATTCAAAAAGAGTCATGGGCTTCCCTGGTGGTGCAGTGGTTGAGAATCTGCCTGCTGATGCAGGAGACACGGGTTCGAGCCCTGGTCTGGGAGGATCCCACATGCCGCAGAGCAGCTGGGCCCATGATCCACAACTACTGAGCCTGCGTGTCTGGAGCCTGTGCTCCGCAACAAGAAAGGCTGCAATAGTGAGAGGCCCGCGCACTGCGAAGAAGAGTGGCCCCCGCTTCCCACAACTAGAGAAAGCCCTCGCACAGAAACGAAGACCCAACACAGCAAAAATAAATAAATAAATTTTAAAAAAAAGTCACATACCACAATGTTCATTGCAGCACTATTTACAATGGCTAGGACATGGAAGCAACCTAAATGTCCATCGACAGATGAATAGATAAATAAGGTGTGGCACATATATACAATGGAATATTACTCAGCCATAAAAAGAAACGAAATTGAGTTACTTGTAGTGAGGTGGATGGACCTAGAGTCTGTCCTACAGAGTGAAGTAAGTCAGAAAAACAAATATCGTATGCTAACGCATATATATGGAATCTAAAAACAATGGTACTGATGAACCTAGTGGCAGGGCAGGAATAAAGACGCAGACATAGAGAATGGACTTGAGGACATGGAGTGGGGAGGGGGAAGCTGGGGTGAAGTGAGAGAAACATCAGCATATGTACACTACGAAACGTAAAATAGATAGCTAGTAGGAAGCAGCCGCATAGCACAGGGAGATCAGCTCGGTGCTTTGTGACGACCTAGAGGAGTGGGATTGGGAGGGTGGGAGGGAGGTGCAAGAGGGAGGAGATATGGGGATATATGTATGCATATGGCTGATTCACTCTGTTGTACAACAGAAACTAACACAGCATTGTAAAGCAATTATACTCCAATAAAGATGTTTAAAAAAAAAAGAAAATCACGTTGCATTGACGTCTACACTGTACTCACATATGAGTGAACTCCAAATACTCCTGCTCTGCATTCTTTTTTTTTCATTGGACCTATTGCTTTATTTAATTTAATTAATTAATTAATTTATTTATTTTTCGGGCTGTGCCACGCAGCTTACAGGATCTTAGTTCCCCAACCAGGGATTGAACCCAGGCCAACGGCAGTGAAAGTGCCAAGTGCTAACCACTGGACGGCCAGGGAATTCTCTGCTCTGCATTCTTAATAAAATTGAAAATAATACGTAATTTATAATACTATATATACACACATATATACATGTACACATACACACACATATATATAATAAATTTGAGATGTGATTAGTTTTCTTTCATGGTTAATATGCCAGGTAGAATTTTACATGTGTATACACTCTACATGAACTACTTGTTCTGGAAAAAGTCAAAATTTATTATCCCCCAAGGTCAGTACTGACTTGGGTGTCACCTTTGTGAATATTTACCTCTCTAGATAATGAATTGAAATGGGCATTTGGATGGAAATTAATATCTATATACTTTCTGCAATCAAATGTGTTTTGCCACGAGAATAAATAAATGCTGTTGGGAGGCATGCAGACGTGTCCCACTGTGGAGACTCTGTTTCAGGGTGACGTTCAGTAAGCATCCTTTGCATTCTGATTTATGGTGAGTTTGGTTTTTTTATAGTTCTTTCACATGACTCTTTTACCTAATGGACAGAATACAAAACTTCAAACATATTCAGCTTGACATTTCAGTAACATAATCAGGAGATAATGATACGTGAGCATATGGGTAATAAGTACACATGGGATTAATGAGCAACTTGGCCTTGGGATTTATTTAGGACACGCTACTGTTACCTGAGAAACACAGAGCTCCTTCAACAGTGATCTAATTCAGTGAAGAATACAGGAAGAAACATAAAATTACAAAGTGTTTCCTTTGGTTTTGAGCTATTGACTTATTGTTTTGAAAAGAACCTTATGATGTGTCATGTGTTTTGGAGACATGATATATATGTCTGTGTGTGTGTGTGTGTATGTATGTATTTGTACATTGCTCACATCTTTCTTAACAAAAGTCAGTGTCTCACACATATCCAGGCATCTTTTAATATATCAAACCAATTTGAAATTCTTTCTAAAATTGTGAGTCTACAATAGAGATATTCCCTGTTGTACTTTCATCACTGTTTTGCGGTATTAAGTAGCAATATATATCTATATCTATATCTATCTATCTATCTATCTATCTATCTATATATATATATGTTCTGGCTTAAAAAGAACTGGTAAGACATTTAAATGAAAGTATAGTTGTGACAGGTGCTGTGTGCTGTTATATATGCACGGTATGTACATATGCTTTTCTCTACCAGTGTCCACACACATTGCATTCTTGGTTTTGTCACTTATAAACAAGACAGATTACTTTAGATGTCATGTCAACAAATCTTTTCTAGCTGTTAATGGTCTGATGAAAGACCTGGACTTAGGAAAGAATATTATAATTAAGTCCAGACTGTGGCTTCGTAGTCAAGGGACTAAACCACTGTGAAAATTCATTAGTAAAGTTAGTCCGAGAAACATCTGAGCAAGTGAAAAATCTCAATTCAAGGGGAGAACGTATAACTCAACTGATGCTCTCACCCTTGTTGATACATTGTCTGGGGTAAAGATTTCTATGTTTTCTGGATAAATATCCATTTTTGTTGGAAAATTCAATTTGACTTATTGGGTTCCTATAGCTAAGTGTTGTGAGTCTTTATTGGGGAAACGATGTCATTTGGTGTATGGGAAAATAAAAGTACCTTGCTTGATAGCCAGTGAAAGTCCCATTTTACACACCACCCAAATCTCATGCCACATTAGAAATGAAAGCCAAGATGGCACCTTGCTTCTTGTGCTGGGAAGGTATGATTCCCGGAAGAAGCCTAAAGACATTGGGAGGTTTCTTTGTCCATATTTGCATGTACACGTGCACACATATGTGTTCAGTGCCTATTAATTTAGCTTGGGCTTCTCTTTTAAAACAAATTAAACCTGGTATTAAATCAGTTGTTCTCAAGTGGAAATGCTTTTGCCCCAGGGGACATTTGGCAATGTCTGGAGATGTGTTGTCACAACTGGGGGCTTGCTACTAGCATCTAGTTGGTAGAATCCAGGGATGTTAGTAAACACCCAATAATGGACAGGAATGCACCCTACAACAGATAACTATCAGCCCAAAATGTCAAGATAGCCAAAGTCAGAGAAACCCTGTTTCAGCTGTCAGTCATTTATGGATCATCATGTATTAATTTAAAAAAATGCCCGACACACATACACATACAAACACACACACACACACACACACAACTTCCTTCTAACATCTAGTCTTGTAGAAGGATGTTTAGAGTAGAAGAAGATATACATCCGGTCTTGATTTTGCCACTTACTGGCCGTGTGACTTTGTGCTCATCGTTCCACATTTTTCCCAAATATGGGTGATGATATCCACACTGACTACCAGCTGTTGTGAATAAGAAATGAGATAAGGCGTGTCTTTGGAGAAGCTGTATACATATATTTTTGTTATATTGATACTTATTAGAATTTTTATTGTTTAGAGGAGTCATGTCCTGGCTGGACTGTCCCTAAGACTTTACACAAACAAGAGATGACAGGGGTGCTGTAGGCACAATGTGAAGTGGGACCAAGGGGACGTGACCTGGACTGGGAGTTGGAAAGGTCCATTTCACACCATTTTTCAGCAAATTCCTGAGGACAGCAACCCCATTTCTCTTGGTCTTCTTATCTCTTCTTTTCCTTTATTATTCTGATGACATGATTCTTCCTCCTCAGACTTCCCACCATCATCTGCCCCTGTTTTGTACATATTCTACTTTGTCAGTGATGTATGTGTAAAATATAATGTACAGAATGGGACAGTCATTCCTCCATATATGTTATTCCTGATTGTGGGGACCACAGTGTGATGGCCATAAAAAACCCTGGGTGGCAGAGGAGATACGGGAAGGTTTTATAACCACATAAACCCTTAAGTCTAAAATGAATCAAGCTGGATGTCACCAAAGAGATGTTTAAAGGCCATTATTGTCTCTTTTTTTCCTCCCACTTGCTGTTTTCACTTAATTAGCCCACAACTGATATAAATGGTTCTCCTCACTTTGCTCAAGGGTATCTTGCAAAATTTCATCTTGGTGGTTTCTCCTAAATTGAGTGAACTATGAACTTTCATCTTCCTTCTATCTACACAGATCTTCCCCCATGGTCCAGTTCCAGCCCTCTCTTCTCTAGTCTTAATTACTCTTGCTTTCCTCTAAACTCTTAAAGTCTATACATTATAAATTACATCTTTAAGCTCTTAATTACATACTGCCTTTTATTGGCCTCTTTCTTTTCATTCAGAATTCGTCCAATTACAATTCAATGTGAAGAACTGCAGTTTGTATAGTCTCTTTGCATATATTACAAAATATGATATTGTATAGTCTCTTTGTATATATTAATAGTAATATAATAGTAATAGTAGCTACCACTATTGACTGTTTACTGTGTATTAGACCTTGTCGTTCACATACATTACTGCTACTTTACGCCACAAATTTATGTGGTTAATATTTTTTAAACTGAGGTTTAGAGAGGCTAAGTAATCTGCCCAAGTCCATACCTCTATGAAGTTGACCTTTGATCCAACCCTGGTTTCTGATTCCAAACAACTATGTTCTTTCCACTGAGGACAGGATGGTAGACCCTGGCAAGGAGCTGAGCTGCTAATAGTTTCTCAGTCTATTCTGGTTGATTGGAGGAAGTCATATCATTTCACAATATTTTTTGAGTACCAGTTACAAACTAGGGACGGCTTTTAGCCTTTGGTGAAAAAAACATGTTCAACACCTGAATATGGACCATGGTGGAATACAGACCAGAGCATCCCACTAGCCTGGAGATCCACCTCCCCAAGGCCTCCTTGTGGAGATAATGGTTTATATTGACCCCTAGTCAGTAGTTACTCTCTCTGCTTTTACTCTTGCTTAAATTTTTTTATAAAGCCCTTGGCTGTTCATACCTCCTCAACTGTTATCATAATGGATGCTGTGAAATGGTCACAGCATGCCTGGGGACATCTATCATTCAGGGTGACCTCAGCTCTGAACCCCAGCTTTTCAAATGTAGTTTTAGCACCATCCTCACCGCAGAAGGAAGCAAGGATAATGAGGAAACATACACACACGATTTAAAACAGCACACACACACACACACACACACACACACACACACGATTTAAAATAAAAAAATTTCCTGGAGCACCAATTTCATTCAAAGTTTAAGAAATTCACATTAAGGAAAATACAGACATATTCTGGAGTAGAATTGCAAGTCTCACGGAATGTTCAAATGAAACATAAAATTTCAAACATGTGTCTCTCTTCTAAGTGTGTACCCAGAAGTTCATGGTTAAGGGCTCACTCTTCTCTGAGTTAGGGACTCCTTAGAAAACAAAACAAAACAAAAAAACTTTCTAAAGAGTATCCCTGAATCAATTCCCATGGGCCAACCGTAACCTTTCAGCTTGGTCTCCACTTGAAAATGTCTTTCTCCAAACATTGTGTTTTTTTTGTTTGGTTTGGGTTTTTTTCTTTTTCCCTTAAGACAGAGTTACTAGGTCATGTTATGACACATAATGGTGTCATGGTATGTGTCTTATCTCTCAGCACCCTCTGATTAAGAAAGAAAAACAACAACACAAACACTGTATGTGCATTGATAATATTAATGCTCACTTTCTTTTTATTCTAATACCAATTTTTAGATATATTTCCACTGTTGGTTTTATGTCTTGGGAAAGAATGGAGAATAAAGTGATATTGACAGAAGCCCCATCCCTCTGCCGGCCCTCCCCACTTATCCCAGCCTTCGCACAGGAAGTCCTGCCCTAGACTCTGCATTAGGACTCTTAAAGATTTCCATGTTGTGTTTAAGAGGTGCTGCAAAGCCCCCAAAATACTGTACAAATCAATATGTGTGTATGTGCATCTGTGCATTTTTCTTCAATAAAGATCGTACATCTCACCTGATTTCCAGAACACCCAGAAAATATTTTCGAATGACCCAGAAAAGATGAAGAGGGAAAGACACTGCGAGCCTCACTACCTTGCAGGTCCTCAGGGAGGGGCGGGGGGGAAGGTCTTCTTCTAGATGCCAGTGATGGTGATTTTTTACCTAAGTGTGCATCAGCTCCTGACATGACGGCCATGAGCTCTGGGGGACTGAGGGGAGTGAAAAAGAGTCCCTCAAAGGGGCAAAGCCGTATAGAATATAAAAGACAAGGACAGAGAAGGGAAACTTTAGAGATTTCACAATTTTGCCGGTGGCCAGATATGCACATCACAAACAAGGTGGAATTAATATGGATGAACAGTTTTATTACAAAGAATAGAGATTAAAAAAAAAACAAAACAACTATTCAGAGCCTATCCCTTTGTCCTTTCTGACCTCCCCCCTGCCATCTCTCCACAAAAGAGAAAAAGACAGACAAGAACAGCTTAATATCTATAATTTGCAAGTCTCTGAATATCCACCAGAAAACAGCTGTCCCCCACTGAGAGACCACCAAAACTTAATCACTTTCCATTGCATTGGAAGAAAGATGACTGAGGTATCCATTTTTTCCTGAAAATGTCAGGCGCCCACATCAATTAACTAATCACACTCCTACCAGGTCAAGTTACAGGATGAGGTACATTTCATGCAAAAGAAGATGACAATTGGGTTGTTAATGCTAAGGGGACCTTCTACAGAGAGAGATGAAAAATGATGTCACCAAGGCAAAGGCACTTTATGTCCCCTGAGTAATCCTGCGCCTTGTGAAGAGGAAATGAGTGTGGGGACAGGCTGAGGAAGGTGATGCAGCCATGGGCACACATTTTTTATGAGGTTTAAGAATATACTGGAATGGCCTTAAGATCTCCAAAGTAAGAGATTCCTTTGATACTGAAAATTCAAAAATCCCTAAGACTGGGCTTTGAGAAGGCAGCTTGTTCAAATCCTCTTTCCTCAGCATCTACTATGGCCTGAGAATTGAGTCCTAATTATGTGGCAGCAATAATAAGAACAAGGAAAAGGATGAGGAAGACTTAAAATTTATGGACACATTGCAGACCAAAAACAATTCTGTTCTTTATATCTATTAGCATAGTTAATCTTCCTCATAACCCTGCATGGGAACTATATGTTTAACCCTAGTTTATGGATAAGGAAACAGAGACACAGAGAGGTGTCTCTCTGTGGAGGAAATCAGGTGAGATGTATGACCTTTATTGAAGAAAAATGCACAGATGCACATACACACATATTGATTTGTGCCATATTTTGGGGGATTTGCAGCACCTCTTAAACACAACATGGAAATCCTTAAGAGTCCTAATGCAGAGTCTAGGTGTCTCAGGTGAAGAAACTCAGCCAAGGTTTATCACTGATGCACAGAGATTGGCTGGGGCCATATTCCATATCATTATATTGGAATTCAGCTCTAGAAGGGATGCTAATCCCTAACTCTGGTGTCTCCAACACATCAGGCAGAAAGGCTGTAGTTCAACTGGACTTCAGCCTATCACTCTGGAACATTCCATGCCTTGTGGCATTGAACTCAGCCTCACTGCTATCTCATTTTCTCCTAGGTCCCAGGTGCATTCCAGTGAAGTCAATGACTCAAGTATAAAGTATAAGATTGTTAAAAAAAATTCGGCTCAATACATTTTAAAGATCTTATTGAGTTTATGCAATGATTTATGAATGGGGCAGCATCCCATCTAGCAAATAGAAACGTGCTCTGAGGAGCTGTATAAGATGGACGACTTTTATAAGCAAAAGGAGGCAGAACAAGGAAGTTACTAGTAAAGAGTGGACTGTTTTAGGCAAGGTCACCATCCTTTGGGGGAAAGCAGGGGTCTCCTAGTGCTGAGAATTGAGCACTGACTGCTGGCCAATGACTGGTTAAAACTGCATTCCTGGGAAAAGCTGAAACTGTTAGGGAACTGTTGACTGAAACGTCCTGCCTTAGTTAGACCCACTTGCCTGAGCTGTCTCACAACAGGAGGTCCTGATAAGGAACATGGTGATGCCACTGAAAACTAACCAGGAGAATTCGGGAGGAGCCAGAAGGAGGGAGGAGACACCAGCTTCCCAGAAACCCTCACACTGGAATCCACCTTGGCTGAGCAATGTGCACGCCACCAGGAAGGACCCTGAGTCAGACCAAATGTGGGCCAAGCAAGATGATTGGCCAGAGACAACCCGGAAACTAACCCCATCACCATAAAACCCAAGACTGTGAGCCAGGTGGCAGAGCAGTTTTCCTGGGTTCCCTTACCCTGCGGCTCTCCACCTGGGCCCTCCTTCCAAGTCTCTTGCTTTGTCAGCGCGTGTGTCTCCTCGGACAATTCATTTTTGAGTGTTAGACAAGAGCCCATTCTCGGGCCCTCGAAGGGGTCCCCCTTCCTGTAACAAAACTGCAATTAGTTCAGGCATTATGCCTTGGTTTGGTGACACAGGCTTAGCGCAAGTGACCCCATCTTGAGCCTGTTGTCTCTTTTTTAACAAGATATAATCTCCTTATTCAGGAATGTGAAGTCTTCCACAAGCCAGCCCCTCTCTCCCTTTTCAGCCATATCTCCCTATGCACTTAGGGTGTATTGATCCAGTGCCTAATGTGTACTGTTGATATGCTATAGTGGTATTGAGACAGCCCTGTCTATGACACTGTAAGTGGAGGAAAAATAATTTTTCCTCTGCTTTTAGGTTCTTGGCTGTGATCTCCCTGTAATAAAAGACAGGTTAACAGGAGAAAAACAAACAGAAGTTTAAGCTTAATAATGTAAGCCCCCTGTTTACCTGGGAGAAACCCAAAAAAAACTCAGTAACTCCCCCAAATGGCTCAAGACTTTATCCAAGTACTTGCTCAGCTAAAGACAAAAGAAAGATGGGGAAATATGAGAGGTTACCAGCAAAAGACACAGTGACCAAGGGTAAGGTTGTTATGCAGATTTAAATCCATGCCTTCTCCACAGGAAAGAGTTTCTAAAGACTTAGTCATCCTCCTCTTCCTGGTGCAGTAAGGGAGACACTCTTATAAACGCAAATGTCTCCTACAGGAGTGTAGCTTCTACTCAGTTTTTAGGGTTTCGCCTGTGTCTACTGTTTCTTAAAATTAACCAATTCAAGATAGTCCTTATGCCAAAGAGGCATGTGTTGGAGTGGAATACTCTGCTCCCCTTCAACACTTAGAGGCCAGGAACAGAAAGGTCAATGGAGCATTGTTCACGATGATCTTGTTACTGAACAAACTTCATGTGCCTGATGCACAGTGAGGCCAAATAAACTGAAATATTGGAGTTTGGAGCAGAGGAAGGGTTATTGCGGGGCCAAGGAAGGAGAACAAGTGTCTTGTGCTCAAAACCCCCAAACTCCCCAATGGTTTTGGGGAAAAGTTTGTTTACTTTTTTCTTCTACATGTTTATTTTTTACTTAATGGCTTTTGTTTTCTTTATTTCTTTGTTTGCTTTTTGGAAGGGGTTGATATATCTCTTGTCTCTTTTATTTATTTATTTATTTTGACATCTTTATTGGAGTATAATTTCTTTACAATGATCTGTTAGTTTCTGCTGTATAACAAAGTAAATCAGCTATACATATACATATATCCCCATATGCCCTCACTCTTGCTCCTCCCTCCCACCCTCCCTATCCCACTCCTCTAGGTGGCCACAAAGCACCAAGCTGATCTCCCTGTACTATGCAGCTGCTTCCCACTAGCTATCTATTTTACATTTTGTAGTGTATATATGTCAGTACTACTCTCACATTTCGTCCCAGCTTACACTTGCCCCACTCCATGTCCTCAAGTCCATTCTCTATGTCTGCATCTTTATTCCTGTTGTGCCGCTAGGTTCATGAGAAACATTTTTTTTAGATTCCATATACATATATGTTAGCATATGGTATTTGTTTCTCTATTTTTGACTTACTTCACTCTGTGTGACAAACTCTAGGTCCATCCACCTCACTACAAATAATTCAATTTCGTTTCTTTTTATGGCTGAGTAATATTGCATTGTATATATGAGCCACATCTTCTTTATCAACTCATCTGTTGATGGACACTTAGATTGCTTCCATATCCTGGCTGCAGAGAACATTGTGGTACATGTCTCTTTATGAATTATGGTTTTCTCAGGGTATATGCCCAGGAGTGGCATTGCTGGGTCATATGGTAGTTCTATTTTTAGTTTTTTTTTTTTTTTAAAAAAACATACTGTTCTCCATAGTGGCTGTATCAATTTACATTCCCACCAACAGTGCAAGTGTTCCCTTTTCTTGACACCCTCTCCAGCACTTATACTTTGTAGATTTTGTAATGATGGCCATTCTGACCACTGTGAGGTGACATCTCATTGCAGTTTTGATTTGCATTTCTCTAATGATTAGTTACGTAGAGCATCCATTCATGTGTTTGTTGGCAATCTATATATTTTCTTTGGAGAAATGTCTATTTAACACTTCTGCCCATTTTTGGAATGGATTTTTTTTTTTTTATATTGAGCTGCATGAGTTGCTTGTATATTTTTGAGATTAATCCTTTGTCAGTTGCTTTGATTGCAAGCATTTTCTCCCACTCTGAGGGTTGTCTTTTCATTATGTTTATGTTTTCATTTACTGTGCAAAAGCCTTTAAGTTTCATTAGGTTGCATTTGTTTATTTTTGTTCTTATTTCCATTTCTCTAGTAGGTGGGTCAAAAAGGATCTTGCTGTGATTTATGTCATAGAATGTTCTGCCTATGTTTTCCTCTAAGAGTTTTAGACTGTCTGGCCTTACATTTAGGTTGTTAATCCATTTTGAGTTTATTTTTGTGTATGGTGTTAGGGAGTGTTCTAATTTTAGTCTTTTACATGTAGCTGTCCAATTTTCCCAGCACCAATTATTGAAGAGGATGTCTTTTCTCCATTGTATATTCTTGCCTCCTTTATCAAAGATAAGGAGACCATATATGTGTGGGTTTATCTCTGGGTTTTCTATCCTGTTCCATTGATCTATATTTCTGTCTTTGTACCCATACCATACTGTCTTGATTACTGTAGCTTTGCAGTATAGTCTGAAGTGAGGGAGCCTGATTCCTCCAGCTCTGTTTCTCTTTCTTAAGATGGCTTTGGCTATTCAGTGTCTTTGGTGTTTCCATACAAATTGTGAAATTGTTTGTTCTAGTTCTGTATAATATACCATTGTTAGTTTGATAGGGATTTCATTGAATCTGTAGATTGCTTTGGGTAGTATAGTCATTTTCACAATGTTGATTCTTCCAATCCAAGAACATGATAGAGCTCTCCATCTGTTTGTATTGTCTTTAATTTCTTTAATCAGTATCTTATAGTTTTCTGCATACAGGTCTTTTGTCTCCTTAGGCAGGTGTATTCCTAGGTATTTTATTCTTTTTGTTGCAATGGAAATGGGAATGTTTCCTTAATTTCTCTTTCAAATTTTTTTTCGTTTGTGTATAAGAATGAAAGAGGTGTCTGTGCATTAATTTTGTATCCTGCTACTTTACCAAATTCATTGATTAACTCTAGTAGTTTTCTGCTAGAATCTTTAGAATTCTTTATGTGTAGTATAATGTCGTCAGCAAACAGTGATAGCTTTACGATTTCTTTTCCAATTTGGATTCCTTTTTCTTCTCTGATTGCCATGGCTAAAACTTCCAAAACTATGTTGAATAACAATGGTGAGAGTGGGAATCCTTGTCTTGTTCCTGATTTTAGAGCAGATTGTTTCAGTTTTTCACTATTGTGAACAATGTTGGCTGTGGGTTTGTCATATATGGCCTTTATTATGTTGAGGTAGCTTCCCTCTATGCCCCCTTTCTGGAGAGTTTTTATCATGAATGCATGTTGAATTTTGTCAAAAGCTTTTTCTGCATCTATTGAGATGATCATATGGTTTTTATCCTTCAGTTTGCTAATATGGTGTATCACGTTAATTGATTTGTGTATAATGAAGAATCCTTGCATTCCTGTAATAAACCCTGCTTGATCATGGTGTATGATCCATTTAATGTGCTGTTGGATTCTGTTTGCTAGTATTTTGTTGAGGATTTTTCATCTGTGTTCATCAGTGATATTGTCCTGTAGTTTTCTTTCTTTGTGATATCTTTTCTGGTTTTGGTATCAGAGTGATGGTGGCATTGTAGAATGAGTTTGGGAGTGTTCCTCCCTCTGCTACATTTTGGAAGTTTGAGAAGGATAGGTGTTACGTCTTCTCTAAATGTTTGTTAGAATTCACCTGTGAAGCCATTTGGTCCTGGGCTTTTGTTTGTTGGAAGATTTTTAATCACAGTTTCAATTTCAGTGCTTGTGATTGGTCTGTTCATGTTTTCCATTTCTTCCTGGTTCAGTCTCAGAAGGTTGTGCTTTTCTAAGAATTTGTCCATTTCTTCCAGGTTGTCCATTTTATTGGCATATAGTCGCTTGTATTAATCTCTCATGATCCTTTGTATTTCTGCAGTGTCAGTTGTTACTTCTCCTTTTTCATTTGTAATTCTGTTGATTTGAGTCTTCACCCTTTTTATCTTGATGAATCTGACTAACGCTTTATCAATTTTGTTTATCTTCTCAAAGAAGCACCTTTTAGTTTTATTGATCTTTGCTATTGTTTCCTTCATTTCTTTTTCATTTATTTCTGCTCTGATCTTTATGGTTTCTTTCCTTCTGCTAACTTTGGGGGTTTTTTGTTCTTCTTTCTCTAATTGCTTTAGGTGTAAGGTTAGGTTGTTTGTTTGAGATGTTTCTTGTTTCTTGAGGTAGGATTTTATTGCTAAAACTTTCCTCTTAGAACTGTTTATGCTGCATCCCATAGGTTTTGGGTCATTGTGTTTTCATTGTCATTTGTTTCTACATATTTTTTGATTTCCTCTTTGATTTCTTCAGTGATATCTTCATTATTTTGTAGTGTATTGTTTAGCCTCCATGTGTTTATATTTTTTACTGTTTTTTTCCTGTATTTGATACCTAGCCTCATAGCATTGAAGTCAGAAAAGATACTTGATATGATTTCAATTTTCTTAAATTTGCCAAGGCTTGATTTGTGACCCAAGATATGATCTGTCCTGGAGAATGTTCCATGTTCACTTGAGAAGAAAGTGTATTCTGTTATTTTTGGTTGGAATGACCTCTAAATATCAATCAAGTCCATCTTGTCTAATGTATCATTTAAAGCTTGTGTTTACTTATTTATTTTCATTTTAGAATGTCTGTCCATTGATGTAAGTGGGGTGATAAAGTCACCTACTATTATTGTGTTACTGTTGATTTCCCCTTTTGTTGTTAGCATTTGCCTTATATATTGAGGTGCTCCTATGTTGGGTTCATAAATATTTACACTTGTTATATCTTCTTCTTGGAGTAATCCCTAGATCATTATGCAGTGTCCTTCCTTATCTCTTATAACAGTCTTTATTTTAAAGTCTATTTTATCTGATATTGCTACTCCAGGTTTCTTTTGATTTCCATTTGCATGGAATATTTTTTTCCATCCTCTCACTTTCAGTCTGTATGTGTCCCTAGGTCTGATTTAGGTCTCTTGTAGACAGCATATATACTGGTCTTGTTTTTGTATCCCTTCAGCCAGTCTGTATCGTTTGGTTGGAGCATTTAATCCATTTACTTTTAATGTAATTATTCATATTTATGTTCCTATTACCATGTTCTTAATTGTTTTGTGTTTGTTGTTGTAGGTTTTTCTTTCTCTTGTGTTTCTTGCCTTTAGATGTTCCTTTAGCATTTGTTGTAAAGCTGTTTTGGGTGCTGAATTCTCTTAACTTTTGCTTGTCTTTAAAGGTTTTAATTTCTCTGTCAAATCTGAATGAGATCCTTCCTGGGTAGAGTAATCTTGGTTGTAGGTTTTTCCTTTCATCACTTTAAATATGTCCTGCCACTCCCTTCTGGCCTGCAGTTTCTGCTGAAAGATCAGCTGTTAACCTTATGGGGATTCCCTTGTATATTATTTGTTGTTTTTCCCTTGCTGCTTTTAATATTTTTTCTTTGTATTTAATTTTTGATAGTTTGATTAATGTGTGTCTTAACGTGTTTCTCCTTGGATTTATCCTGTATGGGATTCTCTGTGCTTCCTTGACTTGACTGACTATTTCCTTTCCCATGTTAGGGCAGTTTTCAACTATAATCTCTTCACATATTTTCTCAGACCATTTCTTTTTCTTTTATTCTTTAGGAACCCCTGTAATTCGAACGTTGGTGCATTTAATGTTTTTCCAGAGGTCTCTGAGACTGTCCTCAATTCTTTTCATTCTTTTTTCTTTATTCTTCTCTGCAGCATTTATTTCCACTATTCTATCTTCCATGTCACTTATCCATTGTTCTGTCTCAGTTATTCTGCTATTGATTCCTTCTAGAGTATTTTTAATTTCATTTATTGTGTTGCTCATCACTGTTCGTTTGCCCTTTTGTTCTTCTAAGGTCTGGTTCAATGTTTCTTGTATTTTCTCCAAACTATTTCCCGAGATTTTGGATCATCTTTGCTATCATTACTCTGAATTCTTTTTCAGGTAGACTGCCTATTTCCTCTTCATTTGTTTGTTCTGGTGGGTTTTTACCTTTACCAAAGAAGAACAAATAAAAGCAAAAACAAAAAAAAATTTAAAAATACAAAACAAAACAAAAAAATGAACAGACAGAACCCTAGGACAAATGGTGAAACCAAACCTAAACAGGCAAAATTACACAAAGGAACATACACATGCACACTCACACTCACAAAAAGAGAAAAAAAAAAAAGGAAAAGAGCAACCAAACCAACAAATAAATCCACCAATGATAACAAGCACTAAAAACTAAACTAAGATAAACATAGAACCAAAAACAAATCAGTCACAGAAAGTGAACCCCACGTTTACAGTTGCTCTCAAAGTCCACTGCCTCAATTTTGAGAACATTCTTTGTCTATTCAAGTATTCCACAGATGCAGGGCTTATCAAGGTGATTGTGGGGATTTAAGCCACTCTTCCTGAGGGAGAAATTTCCCTTTCTCTTCCTTGTTCACCCAGCTCCTGGGGTTCAGCTTTGGTTTTGGCCCCACCTCTGCATGTAGGCTGACCTCAGACATCTGTTCCCCACCCAGACAGGAGGGGCTTAAAGCAGCAGCTGATTAGGGCACTCTTGCTCACTCAGGCCAGGGATAGGGAGGGGTATGGTAGTCATAACTGGAATGCAGGGAAGCCTGTAGTTGCAGAGGCTGGCATGACATTGCAACAGGCCAAGGTGTACTCTGTGTTCTCCCAGGGAAACTGGCCCTGGATCACAGGACCCTGGCAGTGACGTGCTGAACAGGCTCCTGGGGTGGCTGTGGGTAGTGACCTGCGCTTGCACACAGGATTTTCTGTGGCAGCGGCAGCAGCGTTATCGACTGGTCCACACCTGTCTCTGGGGTCTGAGATGATAGCCAAGGCTAGTGCCCATCTCTGGAACTCACTTAGGCAGTGCTCTGCCTGTTCACACACAGAGCAGGAAGCCCTTCTCCTTGTGCACCTGGAAACAATGGTCTCTTGCCTCTTAGGCAGTTCCAGACTTTTTCCCGGACTCCCTCCCAGCTAGCTGTGGTGCACTAGCCCCCTTCAGGCTGTGTTCACACAGCCAACCCCAGTCCTCTCCCTGGGATCTGACCTCTGAAGCCCGAGCCTCAGCTCCCAGCCCCTACCCACTATGGCAGGAGAGCAGACAAGCCTGTAAGGCTGGCGAGTGCTGGTCGGCACCAATCCTCTGTGTGGGAATCTCTCCGCTTTCTCCTCTGCACCCCTGTTGCTGTGCTCTCCTCCATGACCCCAAAGCTTCCCCCCCGCCACCCGCCATCTCCGCCAGTGAAGGGGCTTCCTACTGTGTAGAAAGTTTTCCTCCTTCACAGCTCCTTCCAAGAGGTACCACCCCTATTCTTTTGTCTCTGTTTTTTTCTCTTTTCTTTTGCTCTACGCAGGTACATGGGGAGTTTCTTGCCTTTTGGGAAGTCTGAGGTCTTCTGCTAGCATTCAGTAGATGTTCTGTGGGAATTGTTCTGCATGTAGATGTATTTTTGACATATTTGTTGGGAGGAAGGTGATCTCCACATCTTACTCATCTGCCAATTGAAGGTCCACAGGGGGAAATAGTTTATATAGGCAAAATTTGGGGGGAGAGCTGCAGGGTGTGTGGATTTCTTCTGATTGTTTGGTGGTGAGGTAAGAGAGCTGTGCTCCAGGAATCTTGGGTTCAGCCTGAAATTGCCATCCTCCACCTGGTTGGAGACCTCAGTTCCTGCAGAAGAACTCAAAGATATTGTTGTGTATATTCCTTGAGGAGGAACCACGACTGCCCCAAGGCTGCACTATTGTTTCTTGACTGCTCCTCCCTTATCTCTGTATCCCTTCCCTTCCTTGATTAGCAAGGGTTAGAAGCTGCCCTTTTGGACTCGGGGAAGCTCAAGGAGGCTGAATGAAGCCTATTTCCTATAAACAAGAAATGGGAGACACAGAAAGGCTTCTGTGCCCAGGAGCCTCACAGGGTCCTGCTCGGTTTCACTCTCATTGCTTTCATGCTGTTGCCTGTTCGTGCCTCTGCACGCACACCTTTGGGCATGCACACTTGCACACACACACACACAGGATTTCTTTGCTTACCTTAACCACAGCCATTCCCAAGCCTGTGCTGAAACCTTCATTTCTCTCTTTTATACAGTGTTGTTTTCCTGTGTCACTAATACCTCCTTTTTTCTGTATTACCAGATTCCTTGTTGTGCACATCTCTAATCTTCCCCCAGCAGATTGTTCCTTGAAGCAAGAGCTGCTATTTACCTATCTTTGTAGTAAATGTAATTTGTTCCCATTAAATTGGCAGCATGGTGTAGTGAAGGTGTGTTTTAAAGCGTCAGGCAAAACTGGCATCACATCCTAGCTCCACCCTAGAAATGTAACCTTGGGAAACCTCTTAATCACCCTTTTTCCTATTAGTAAAATGAGAATTGTTTTTTTTCCTCATGTTTATTGAGTGCCATACTGCCAGACACAACATCCATGTCATTTAATGTTTGTCCTTTTTTTCCTCTGTATCTAATAAGTACTCAATAAAGAGTTGTATGGGTTCTTCCTAAGGTATTAACTGAGAATTAAAGTCATAATACTCTCTTATTTGCCTCTAATTCCTATTTAGGGAGTTGTTAGCTGGGTGGGTGTGGGAGGTCTGAAACTGAGCAGGGCCCTGTGGGGCTCCTGGGCATGGAAGCCTTTCTGTGTCCCCCATTTCTTGATTACAGGAAATAGGTTTCATTTAGCCTCCATGACCTTCCCTGAGTTACAAAGGGCAGGTTCAAACAGCTGCTAACCAGGGAAGGGAGGGGATGCAGAGACAAGGGAGGAGCAGTCAAGAAACAATAGTGCAGCCTTGGGGCAGGGTCCTGGTGCTGCCTCAAGTGATACACGTAACAATATCTTTAAGCTTGTTATAGAACTACAAACCCCCAAAATGGAAGTTGGAACTACTTGATGAAACATTCTTCAGAGAAGATCAGGACACCACCTGAGGCCAGATTAAAGGAGTGAAGGCCCTGCACACACCTTAATCTTATCAGCAACCACACCCTTGAACAATTGCTATAGAACTGCTCACCAAACAACCCTGGGTTTGGGCACACAATTTGGAGAGGCACAAGCCTGCTATGTTCCACTTTGCCTGGTGAAGCAATAAAGCTATTCTTTTCACTTCATCCAAAACTCTCTCTGAGATTTGATTCAGAACCAGTGCATAGAGGCCGAGCTTTTGACATCAGGTCCATGGATATCCAGGGAGTAAATGTAAACTTCCTTAAATTATTTGCAAAACTATTTCTGTGTCCTGTTGCATTTATCATACTTTCAAATGGGTACAATTTTAAAAATGACAAAAGTTAATAAACCTTTATCATTTTTGTTCATAAGCATATTTTTTTTTCCTTTGGGGCAACTTATCTTTCTCCATTAACCTGATTCACCTAGATTGAAGTGTTAGTAATATACATGTCCACCCAGGGAGATGTTGATGAATTGCAAAGCCAGTTATTTGGGTCTCATGAGAATCTGAACCATTTCAGATGCCCTAATAAGCAGAGAGCAGAAATTTAACATAGTGTTCTTAAAGCATGACACTAAGGCAAATGCGAACATTATGCAAGGTGTTGGGTAATATCAAACAAAAGTTTGTTCTTTTCTTTAATGACAGGGTTTCTCTAAGCTTTTGTTAGGCTAAGGTGCATGGGAGAACCTCTAAAACAGAGGTCGTGATTCCCCCATTTACTTAGTCAAACATCTCATTTACCAAGATCGCTGCTCTGCAGCGGTCACTTTGGGAAACACTGGTTTGAGGGCTTTTTGATGGATCACTGTCACTGTCCCTGTGATCTCATTTCTCTGGTGCCACCACAAGCCTCTGGGTTTGTCATCTCACTCCTTGTGAACACCCTTCAGTGACAGAGAAGGGAACATAGTAGAATATTTATTGCCCATCAAGGAGCCCTCATCTTGCTCTTTGGAGGCAAACAATACCAAAGATTCAAGAAGATACAGTGCTTTATTTGCATCTCATGAGATTATTGGAGGTGGTGGTAGTTCATGTATAAGTGTGAAAGCTAATGTTCTCCTAAACAATGACCCTGGTGTTTATTTTCAACCAGAATAGTTACAGGTTTGCTGTATAACTTTCACTTTAAAAAATTATTTTTTTATTTTTAATTTATTTTATTGAATTATAGTTGATTTACAATGTTGTGTTAGTTTCTGGTGTACAGCAAAGTGATTAATTTAATAATTATATATTATATATATTATGTAATATATATAATATATATCTTTTTCCATTTCAGATTTTTTTTCAGATTCTTTTCCATTATAGGTTATTGCAAGATATTGAATAGAGTTCCCTGTGCTATACAGTAGGCCCTTGTTGTTTACTTACTTTATATACAGTTGTGTGTATATGTTAATCCCAAATTTCTAATTCATCTCCTCCCTCCTCCCTTGCTATCCCCATGGGTAACTGTAAGTTTGTTTTCTACGTCTTGAGTCTATTTCTGTTTTGTAAATAAATCCATTTGTATTATTATCTTTTTAGATACCACAAATAAGTGATATCATATTATATTTGTCTCTGTCTGACTTACTTCACTTACTATGATAATCTCTAGGTCCATTCATGTTGCTGCAAATGGCATTATTTCATTCTTTTTTATGGCTGAGTAGTATTGTATTGTGTATATGTACCACATCTTTATCCACTTATCTGTCAATGGACATTCAGGTTGCTTACATGCCTTGCCTATTGTAAATAGTGCTGCAATGAACATTGGGGTGCATGTATCTTTTCGAATTAGAGTTTTCTCTAGATATATGCCCAAGAGTGCGATTGCTGGGTCATATGGCAGTTCTATTTTTAGTTTTTTGAGGAATCTCCATTCTGTTCTCCATAGTGGCTGCACCAAACATTAACTTTTCAATGTAGACCTGTATTTTTCAAACCAGAATAAAATCATTAGGCCTACTGTACTTCCTGTTAGAGGAAAACATAATATACAAAATACCAGCTTAGGGTTGAGTTGAATCTGAATTTAAAGACCAGTTCTGTCATAATCAATAGCCTGTGACCTTCCTGAGCTTCAGTTTCCTCATCTGTAATTTGATGATGATAATATCTACCCTTTATGATTAAGGAGAGCGTTCAAGGAGCTACATTTTATATTATAATTTAAGTATAGTGCTTTACATCCAGGAGGTACTCACTCAGTGATAGATATTCTTGGACTAAAATCTGTGGACTTACCCACCAGGCTATACAACCTTGCTTTGAAGATATTGTTAATATAATTATGATTATTAAGGGTAAAGAAATAAACCAGATTTTTTAAATAAGATGGTAGGAAAGAAAGTGGGTTGGGGGGAATCACAATGATAAATATCTATGCTTCTGGATTTTCTGGGGCTATCCCAACATCAAATTCCCTAGTGCGTGTGGTCACCTTGCATCTGCCCTGCCTGGGTGTGCTACTCTGTCCCCTGACATGGGGTTTGGACACACTGGCAAGAACCTTGAGCACTTTCGGGTACCTGGTTCCTGTCAGATATCAGAGCCTAGCTCTGCACTTTGATGAAGCATACTTGTGACTGAATTTCAATTTCTGTGAAATATCAATCTCCCAGACTGTCTGCAGCTTTGTTTCCACTTGGCATACTCTGCTCAGGGCACTGGCAAGTGCTGAAATAAAATTTATAGTAGGAACCAGCTCAGAGACACAAATTCTCTTCAATGTGCATTATTTCTGAATGAAATAGACACCAAGAGAATATCAACAGTGCTTCATCTGAGCCGTATAGAGAATTCTCCTGGACGGTAGCATGTTCGATATTCATGGTTAAAACCTAAAGAGAGGGCTTCCCTGGTGGCGCAGTGGTTGAGAGTCCGCCTGCCAATGCAGGGGACACAGGTTCATGCCCCGGTCTGGGAGGATCCCACATGCCGCGCATCGGCTGGGCCCGTGAGCCATGGCCCCTGAGCCTGTGCGTCCGGAGCCTGTGCTCTGCAACGGGAGAGGCCACAACAGTGAGAGGCCTGCGTACTGCAAAAAACAAAAAACAAAAAAACTAAAGAGAAGTGTGCACAATTGTCCAGTTCACCTAATATAACAGATAGCTGGGGTGGGATAACAGACATCATGACAGGTGACAAAATGTTTCCCGGAGATGTTAACAGCCTATGTGAGCATCAACAATAATTTGAGACCTTAACAATTACAAAACCTAGTTTTCTTCTATCTCTTCCCTCTTCTCAAAACACACACATTTACACATGCACCCCCCCCACACACACACACAAGCACAGTTCTCATAGATAAAAACAAAATGTCCCATTGTCCCATTAGACACAAAGAGGTGATCTGAAGTTTGTTTCTGGATAGCGATCTGCTATCAATACAAAGACACCCCTTAATGGAAGCCCTGGCCTGCTTGTGAGAGGCGTTTACTTCTTCATCCAGAGCACTTGGTTCTTCCTGTTACCTCTAAAGGGATTATGTTAACAGTATGGGCAACTCTAGGGTGGTACTGATGATCCAGAATACATGGAAAATCAGTGTTGCCTCTAGAGCTGTGCAATGGATGAACGAGGTTTAAAATGGCTGTGCTATGGATCCTGGTCTTAATGAACTTTCCATCTCTTCAAGAAGCTAGCCTAATCTTAACAATAAATTGTATGCTTTGTAACAGGGGAGAAGGGAGTATTCACAAGAGTATCGATTTGAGGAGGGCATAGATTTGAGGCTGAATTCCAACCCACGTCATCTACATAACTGCACCCACCTCTGGTTTTTCTTCTTCAAAATGACTATTAAAATATCTATCACACAGAACTTTAGTGAAGGTCAAGTGAGACATCCACTTTACCTGCCTGACACATAGTAGTCACTCAGAAATGGTAGGACCTTTTCTTTTCTTTTCTTATGGCATTCATTTTGTAACATGAAATAGAACAGGTTTCTCACACTCTCTGTGATGAAGGACCAGTACCTCCTACAACCCTGTCTCTGGTTCCATCCATCAGACTCAAACTTTTGTAAAACACAGCAAAATGAACTACTAGAAAAGTAGAACGAATACCAAAGATATACAAAGAGACAAGTCAAATTTTTTGCTGTTAGATTCCACATAGATAGAATGATGCAGCCAGAGGTCTACAGGTTTCTAAATGCTTACTCAGAAATTCTGCAGCTACCTTCTCTCAGTCTGGCGACAAACGGTCCCTGAGCCTGAAATGGTCTGCAGTGTGGACTCCCGATCTCACTTTGAGTAGCACAAACTGAAAGACAGTGATGTGGCCCTTACATTTAATTGGATTAAGAGTAGAAATCACTGAGTTACTTGGCTTAAACACATCACTTCATACCTTTATCTACAGAAAGACCAACCTTCATTTGCAACTGAGTAGGAAAAAACCCTGACCCCAGGAAGTAATCATGCATACACAGACATCAAAGACACCAGCAGGCATATACTCAGAGGAGAGTTAACAAGACAGAAAACAAGAGAAGGAATTACAGGCATCCTGGATATGCCTCTTAGTCCCTGTCAACCAAGGATCCCAGTATTCATAGCAGAGAGGAAGTGGAAATCAATGCATGCAGTTTGCAGTGTACAACTTTTAGTGTTTTACCGATTTCGATTCCAAAGTCTCCATTCAATAATTATTAATAATTCCTTTGCTTTCTTAAAAGGGTGGAGATGATTGAGCCTGTGGTGTGAGCTTCTACCTTGTTATCTCTTTCATTACATCTTCCACTTTAATTCAAATGATCTACATAAAGTGCCTATCTGTCTATTGATGCCCCTTCACGCAGCTGCAAGACCCTGACTGGCCCAGTTCTGGCTGACCTCTCTCAATTCAGCTCTCCTTCCTGGCTGTGCAAGTAACCTTGCATTTAATGTCCTAACTGTTCTGAACTCCTGGCAGTTCCCTTCTCACACCTCATTTCTTCATACCTTGGTACCTTCTTTTGTTCATGCATTTTCCTCTGCTTAGCCCATCATCAACTCCTCCTTGCTGAGTTCTAGTTATCCTTCAAGCATGACTTCAGAAGTAATCCAGAAAGTCTTCCCTGACTCTCCCTCCCCAAGTCTTGGCTAGATTTCCCTGCTCTGTGGGCCCATACTTTCCTCTGCATACCTTGACTGATGAACCGACCACATTATTCTGAAACCATCTGTTTGTCCTTATTTCTTATTCATTGGCAAATGCCCAATAAATGTTTGAGAACTGACCGTAACTGAGGTAGCTGTCATGGCCCTGTTGAGAGGCACTCAAGAATAGTCTTGTATCCTAATAAGCAAAAAAACAAAATTTATTGTACAAATGTGACTGAGGCAAAGCAGAACAAAAGGTCCGGGCCTTTCACCCATCAGCTATAAAAGAAACATGTAATTAAGGCAATCTCTGTAGGCAGCCCATCTCTTTCTTTGCCCTGCTTTCCCTTTGATATAAACTAAATGCTTGGGCAAATATTTGAAATCCAATCAATTGAATGCCATCAGCCATCAAGACAAGGTCTCTACTGCAGGGTAGCAAAGAATGTGAGAAACAGGGGGCCTGGTCCAGAAGAGAGGACAGAGCACCGGGTTTTGATTAGAAATTTGGCCTTGTTACTTAGTAGCTCAATGAGCTGCTGACCTCCCTGATCTCTGTTTCCTCAACTGAAAAAACAAGATAATAACCTGTGTCATGTGATCTGTTTGAGGGTAAAATGGTATGATTTACACAAACACCCAGTATAGTGTCAGGCACAATAAATGGTAGCTATTATGATTAGAGGCAGCTGTTTATATTCTATTTAAAAGTTTGCTTTATGTTATTTTGCTATATAATTCATCACAGTCTAATGTTGCATTACTAGGACATAAATTTGGGAGAGATAAACTGAAAGCCCACCATGACATGGCTTGACTCATCTTAAAACCTTTCCTAGAAATTACAACAAACATCTAATAGAAGGAAGTGTTTCTTAGCCTTTGCCCTGTTATGAAGACGTTGGAAGATCTGAGTTTTTCCAAATTGTGGAACCTAGGCTGAGGAATTAGGATGAAACAAAATGAAGCCAAGGAATGACATCAAAATGATTTACTGGGGGAAAAATGACTTTATATTGGCATGAAAGAGCAATGTAATTTACACAGGGATAAACCTATCATGGTTATAGATTCAGATACTTCAACTAGCTTAGAGGACCACTAAAGAAGCAAAGTAGGGAGCCAAAGAAATTTCTCCATTTGAGCATAAAAGACACTTGTGCTCTTTGCCATCTCCTGAGAAGCTATGTGCTCTTGGCTTTTCGTCCAGATATTTGGGCTGGTTTTCTTTTTAAGTTATATGCCTGGAGGAGGATGGATATGGGCATCTGTGCCTTGGGAAAATGCTTATGATTTTTCCAGGAATATGATGGGGAGAAATAGTGTGCAGTGTTAAAAAAAGTCCTATAGCTGATACATTAGTGTCCTTGGGCTCCCAGGACACTGTTCTCCTGCCACAGACAAAGGCGAGCTTAAATCTTGCTTCAAAAGGAGTAAGGTCCACAGTGATCTGTCCACTCAGAGCAAGTGACTATGTCACCACTCTATCTCCAGTAGCCTGGCTGAAAATCCTGGAGGCAAGATTTGTGAAAAGAGAAGGGGGCATAAAGCATGAAGAAGGAAGGATGTAAGAAAGAAATTGAAGTTCCATGGAGTTTTATTTCTGCTCAGATCCCAGATTTGCTGCAACAGATGCTGGTGCCAGATACCTTGGTGGTCCATAACTACTCATAGCTGCTGGAACTATGAAAATGACATAATGCACAGTAAAAAGTAACAGCCCTAGAACTTATCCTTTGATTTCTAAAAATTATTCCTGACATCGAGACAGAGGGGAGCTCTTCTTGTTGTATACAGAGGGGCTTTCATTAGTAAGTGCACATTGATGCATTTTCACTAATTATGTACCTAAGAGAGTAGATGGACTGGAATCAAATAGATATGGGTGTATATTCAGAGATCCCTGTTTCCAACCAGTGTGACCTTGGCCAAAGTGAGCATAATATCAACCTTGCGGGGGGGTGTGAATATTAGACATAATGGATATAAATTCTCTGTCCAACAGAGAGAAGGAGCCAACCAAACTCTTCCCTTTCCCCTGACATCATGAGATACTGCTGACTATGTACATCTGTAAGTCTAAAGAAAGATGGTGAGTGAAGCCAATGGTGATTTTCTGCTTTGCAAACACCTGACAAAGTCCAGCGTCTTTAGCTAGAGTGGAGTTGTTTCCAGAGACAAAGACTCATCTAATTCCATTTTCCAGCACCCACAACAGTACCCCTCTTCTCCTCCCCAACTCCTTCAAAGCTCCCATCTACAGCCTTCAGAGGATGCTCTTATTTGAAGCCTTTGCTTTTCCATGTTTACTGGCTGCTCATTCCTCTTGGAATGTCCTTTCTCCCTCCCCTCTACCAGTCTACATTCTGTTCAATTTTCCTCGTTCACCTAAAGCCTCACATATTTCGTGAATTCTCCCCCAGAATATTCTAATGCAGCTGTTCCTAACCAGTGGTGAGAGATCCTTCTCATGGAAGGAAGTTGTCTAAAGGGGACAGAAGACTTTTACATAAGACACTGAGAGTCCCCTGACCATGGAAAAATGAGAGCATTCTGAATCCTCTGTCCCCATCCTGAGCTGGACCACTTAAATTGCTGGTCATGTTCCTACATGTCCTTGGTCACCCACCACTCCACATCCTCTAAGGGTTATTCCCATCTTCATTTCATTTTATCCAAGCCCTATTTTTACCACCAGGTCTCATTATATTATAGATTGGATTGGAGCTTCCAATCCAATCTATAGTATAATTTACCAGAATTAACCTTGAAATGGACAAACACGTCCAACACTCACAGTTAAAATCTTTCAGGAGTTTCTTTTCAACAGTTGTCTTTTAGGATTGTGACCCTAGAAGCACCAAAATTTTCAGAAGAACCTGAAGTAAAATAGCCTGGACAGAGTGTTCAAAATGCTGATTCCTAGACTTTGACTCAGACTCCTTGAATCATAATCTCTTGTCTGGTACTGCTTATATGCACTGAAATTTGGAAACATCTAGCTCCAGAATAAAAGCCAAATTCCATAGGCTGCTATATAAGGTTTTGCATAATCTAGCTTCTGATTGCCTTTCCAACCTCCCTATGAACCATCCTGCCCTATCATAAATTCAAAGTCTTTCCACTCCTGGTTCACTTACCATATTTGTTCATTGTTCTAAGACTGGCTTACATTAATCATCTCACTCTGTAAGAATTCCCAGAGACTCTTTACTCACAACCCATTTAATCTGAGATAAATGTGCATCTTTTGTGTTTCCATAAACCCAAGGGCATTGGTAGGTCACAATCCCTTCCTTCCCTGTGGTATCTCAAAGTCAAGTGCCTTGTATAATGCTTCTAATCGTTCATTTGTTTGTCTGTCTTCCTCACCAACTTAGGAACTTGAACTTCTTAGTACTTAAAAACAGTGCATGACATATATTAGGTGCTAAAAATTATTTAATTGAAGAAGTATCTCTCTTTAAATCACTCTGTCTGCTAGCTGGCTCCTACCAATGGGTTTAATCTTGTCTATCAACGACCTTCTGAAATTCAAGTGGTAACTCTGATGGAAGGTTTCATCCTTCTCTCCAGTTCCACTACTAAGCAAGTGCTTTTGCAAGCTGCTTCCCACTGATCCAATCTTCCAGAAATATTTAATTGGCTTCGTGCCTATTCCCCTGGTATTCTCTGAGGTAAATTATTGTCCCACCTACTCTGGTGATGGAATGATTTCTTATCTTGTAGGTATTTTTAAGGTATGAAAGTAAAATGATTGTCAACAATATTATTGCCAGTCATGTTACTGAAATTTTAGTTACTAATGTATTTATTGTTCTTTATGTTATGTCATGGCAATAAAATGTATTTTCAATAACACTAGCACACTTTTAATTTATTATATTTATTCTTGACTTTTACCTTAGGCAGTCAGAGTTGCCCTTCGCCGTGTTGTTAAATTTTTCAAAAACGAATGGACTTATTAGAGGTGTTTGTGTGTATTTTAAAGTGGTAGCTGTGAAACTGATTCACTGTTTATTGAAGCAACACATATACATCACATTCCTGTGAGCACTGAGTAAAATAACTGAAAGCCGCTAATCATGTGAATGTCCTTAGAAAACTGCACTTTTGCTTTCTCGCTTTGGGATGAACACAGCCTTTCAAGTCAGACTGAACAAGTTTGGGTCCTGGCTCTGTCAGCTATTAGCTCTGTGGTCATGCACAGAGCATTAGCTCTGATCCTCAGGTTTCCCTTCTATAAAATAGAGACGATGATATGAATTTTGCAGGGTTGTGGTGGCAGAGTTAAAAATAACCTGGAATGCTTATTGTGATACCTGGCATGTACTAGGCACTCAATAAATATACTTCCAATCTTTTTGTTTGTTTTAGATCATGGTGGGAAGCAGACTTGTTTTTGTGAGTGCCATTAAGAAGCAGTTGAGAAACCATGATTATGATGTCTCTGGCAATGTTTTGTCAGCCCTGATTATCTTCGGTGTGACATCACTGTAAAATTATTCAGTATATGTGTAACTCTGGTCTTCTCAACAAGATGACAAGTTCCTCAAGGACAAGAGCCTATAAATGTCAACAAGGAGCATCTGCTCAGGAAATAAAAACAGTCTGATGGACACAATACAAAAATGCAGATAGCATTATGTCAGGGAAGCAGCATGATGTTTAGAAAAATAATGCTTTTTCTCACAAACATGGTTTCCTTAAAATGATGAAGTTAACAGTGAAAACGCGCCAATCTTTTCTGATTCTAGCGAATGACTGGTAAGACTTATCCTGTAGTTGATTGATATCCATAAGTCTTAACACATACAGGTATCTTAAGGAGGATTTTACTTTACTTTGTGTAACGTGGCCCCTTAACCTTTCCCAAACTTAAGTACAATGTGGATTTCAAGGCTGAGAGATGCCTGTATTCAGTCGCTCTACGAGAAATCCGTCCACTATGAAGACATCTGTCATGATTAATCAGGCTAAGTGATTCCCAATAAGGAAAGCATGAGTGAGTTTGTTTTGCTGCAAAGCTCTGCCCTGATCACATTATCTTGGGAGACAGCTGGGAGTGGCAACTTACCAGGGGAAATCAGATGGGGGACCTATGAAATGATTCAGATGCTCATGGGAAACTCCTCCGGTAATCCATAGGAAAGCCTGCACATACTTTGGAGGAGCAGAGTTACAGAAAAGTCCTGCCAAAAATTATAACCTCAGGTAGTCAAAAGCATGAACTGCAAGCAGCCTACGTATGGGACACCTGCGTGCATGCTTTGCTCTGTGGGCCTACACAGGTGTGGAAACGGCGGTCACTGGTTAGAAAATGAGGGTGAAATTTGTCACTGGGCAGACTTTAGTTTGAATCCTGGCTCTACCACTTCCTGGCTATGTGAGCTTCTACAAATCATGTAATTTCAGTATCTACATCTGTAAAATAGAAATGATAAGCCCTATTTGACATTTATGGTAAGGATTCGATGAGACCACGTTCTTTCACATGTAGTTGCTAAAAAGAAAAGTCATCACCCTATGCCCTCCTGTTGCTACATACCTAGGTAATATGATTTAATAAACATTTAAAGGTTCTTTACAAAATTATGTCTTCCATCTTCTTACAAAGGGCCAGAAATTTTCACCATGTTCATTCCACTCCTGTGTCTAAAAGAAAGAAGCTCCTTGTTAAAATGCAGCATTCCCAGAGAAGAGATGACATGCTATATCAACATAAGCACTACACTCAGATAAACATTTAGGGGTACCTACTATGTGTCAAGCACTGTGCTTCCTTTCTATGAATGGCCATCCAGACATCTAGTGAGCTCTTCAAAGTCTTGACCTCAGAGAAAGGAAAGTCTGATGATGGGAGATGTAAGGGCACATTAGTAATTAGGAGATTCTCTGCATGCTGCCCACAAAATTAAGGCTCCAAAATCCATAGATATTAGTCACCCAGGGCAGGGGGAGTAATGAGGTTTAGCTTTATCTCATTGGAAGTCTAGCTGGTGTGTACACAGCTCTTTACACCTCCAGATTATGAGTTCATCAGGACATCAAAAAATTCCTCTTCATCTTGGTACTGCCAATGCCTAGAAGAGGCAAAGAGTAGGTTCTCGATACACAGTTGTTCAATTAGGTCAAAGTGAGACCATCGAGAAGAAGATTGCAGCAGAGATCCGACCCAAGGTCCTTTATTTACATCAGAAAATGAAGATCAGAGCTGAGCATAGTATTCTTAAGGAGTGGTAGCAAGACGTTCACATCTGGAAGCTCATGGATATGTTTTTCCAATCCTCTTATAGTTTGGTTTCCTCTGATGTTACTGTCACAGATGGTCCTCAGTGCCAGTGGCTTAAGGTCCAATTTTTCCTTGGAACTCAAGGCTATTTCAATCAGACTCTCCCTCCATGCCAACTCTATCTGCCATATAGTCATGCATTTCTTGCAGGCATCCTGGGGCCCTCATCTGCGTGCTCTCATGCTCCTACAGTTCAAGTCTTTGCCCACACTCTTCCTTCACCCAGAATGGCCTCCTTCCCCCACCCCTGGCCCAGCCCAGCCAGATCCTCCCCTTTAGCCTCAGTTAGGGCCTCAGTTCCTCCAGGGAACAGCCTCTATAGCCTCCCCTCTTGTCTTAACCCCACGCCGTTTCAGAGTTGCTTAACTGATTGCTCCCAATTGATTTTTTGCCTAACATAGTGTTTCTTCAAACAGATTGGAAAGAAAATGCCTACCTCTGGAACTATGTTTTTTTTTTTTTTAATTTTTCTTGGAGTAGAGTTGATTTACAATGTTGCATTAGTTTCAGGTGTACAGCAAAGTGACTCAGTTATACATATACATACATCCACTCTTTTTAAGATTCTTTTCCCAAATAGGTCATTACAGAGTAGAGTAGAGTTCCCTGTGCGATACAGTAGGTCCTTATTAGTTATCTATTTTATATATAGTAGTGTATATATGTCAGTCCCAATCTCCCAATTTATCCCTCCCCTTCATTTTCCTCCCTGGTAACCATAAGTTTGTTTTCTACATCTGTAACTCTATTTCTGTTTTGTATATAAGTTTACTTGTACCCTTTTTTAAGATTCCACATATAAGTGATATCATATGATATTTGTCTTTCTCTGTCTGATTTACTTCACTCAGTATGACAATCTCTAGGTCCATCCATGTTGCTGCAAATGGCATTACTTCATTCTTTTTTTATGGCTGAGTAATATTCCACTGTATATATGTACCACATCTTCTTTATCCATTCCTCTGTCAATGGACATTTAGGTTGTTTCCATGTCCTGCAACTATGTTGAGGATTAAATGAGACAAAAATTAACTCGGTATGTATGAATTCTGAACTCCCTCTTTCTTTCCCTTCCTTAATTCATCACAAAAAATCTTAAAGTAATTTGGACTTCGGAGATCATTTATGTTAATGAATGGACATCAATAAGTATGTTCTAATTAATGGATGCAAACTGTTATATATAGAATGGATAAATAACAGGGTCCTACCGTATAGCACTGGGAACTATATTCAATATCCTATGATAAACCATAATGTAAAGAATATGAAAAAGAAAGTATTATATATATATATATATATATATATATATATAACTGAATCACTTTGCTGTATATCAGAAATTAACATTAACATTGTAAATCAACTAAGCTTCAATAAATTTTTTTTTAATTCTACACCAGTGCTTCAGATAACGTTTCACATCATAAAACACATAGAAACTGAAAATATAGCACAGCCCCCTAGGTAAAGAGTTAACCACTCATGGTTATAAGCAACTGGCAGGAGGCTTGGTCTACTCAGGCCCTGCTTTCCTACTGAAGACCTAAGAGAATCAATGTCTTGGTCCCTCTGTGACCCACTGATGACACACTGACTGCTGCGACCAGTACCTGCCTGAAGGAGAACTTTGCTATTGATAACCCTGGCTTTTACCTTCCATTGAATTCGAGTTTTCCTCTATGATTGATGAATCTCTGTTTTGCCTTTCTAAAACAATTGTGGAAAGTAAGTCTAAACTCTTCCTCTTATAAAACATATTCCCCACATTAAAAGCAAATGAGAAGCTCTCAAGGGGCTCACCTCCTCCTTCTCCTGCAGTTTAGATCCCCACCATTACTCCAGAACCCCTCAGCTACCCCAGCCACACCTTATAAAATTCAGTTTTCAGACCTCTCACCTCCTTGGTTCATTCTCCTCTGGGTGTTTACTCTGCATATTGCTTTCTCATCTTCTCAACCAGAGAACAAATTTCCTAAGATGAGCAATTATTATATGGTCCAAGAGCATATTTGTCATTACAGTAGTCACTAATTAGTCCCAATTAATGAGCACAACACAGTATATTAGTTTTTCTATTGTTGTCATAACAATGATCACAAATGTTATGGCTTAAACCAATACAAGTTTATTTCCTTTCAGTTCTGTTGTTCAGAAGTTAGAAATGGGTCTCCTAGGGTGAAAAATCAAGGTGTCTTCCACACTTTGCTCTATTGAACAAAACTTTAATATTTGCTTTATTATGGCATTTTCCCTCTAAAGATGGAAAAGTGTTTTCTAAAGCAGAGAAGCTTAACTGTGGTCTTCAACCCATCACTTAATATACATTTTTTGCCTACACAAATCATTTAAAATTTGATCTTGTCTTTGACCAAAGGGTCTGTAATCCTTTTAGCTTATAGATAGATCTCTATCAAGTGATATTCATCATTTCACTTTTTCTGAGAGAAGCTACTCTGACCCTAAAGTTTTGAGAAAAGGAAAATGAGGAAGACATGGGCTTTGGAAAGGCTCTCTAATGCCCATATATGCAAGATGCTTGCTGGCCCCTTTATTCTAAAAAGACCCCAGAGGAGGATGTTCTACTTTCCTCTTCCAGGTGAGGATACCAGACTATGACAACAAAATAAGGTGTAAGAGACTCCGTGGCTTTAAGTTTGTAATTAGGTTGCACACCTAAGACAAACACACCATTTACCTAGTAAGAACAAGAAACTACGACAGTTTAATAACTATCTCAAGGCCACCCAACTGAATAATATCAAATTTGGGTTTCGAACCTAATCCCTGAATCCCAGTCTCCCTAACACATCCAAATTTAACTTAATATATCCTCTTCAAGTTTGCTGTTTCTCTACCTGCGTTTCTATCTTAATGACTAGCACTGTTGTCCTAGGTCAAGCGAATGGATCTTATTGATTCTACCTCTGAAATATCCCTCACATCCATCCTTTTCTCTATGTGCTTCTAACTAGTCCAGAGCTTTTTCATCTCTTTGTTGGGCTGTTGTCACAGCTTCCTAGAGAACTTACTGCCTTCAGGGTTACCCTTACCCCATCACCTAAATCCAAACACCAGGTTGCCCAATACTTCTTTCAATTGCAGATTCTACTATGTTGTTTATTTGCTTAACACCTGTAATTCTGTCCAATTGTTATAGGTTGTATCTCAAGCCCCACATTCTGGCACACAAGATTCTCCATAGTTTAGCTCACACTTACCCTTCCTACTTTTATTATAATCATCCATCCCATACATTCCTGCCTCCTGTCCCCCTCCAATATACTCCTTCCAATATACTTCAATATGCTCCTTGTGCCTCTGCTCTGCCATTTCTTTTCTTAAAATTAATTAATTATTTTTCTTGGATTATATTTGCTTTACAATGTTGTGTTAGTTTCTGCTGTACAGCAAAGTGAATCAGTTTTATGTATACACGTATCCACTCTTTTTTAGATTTCCTTCCCATTTAGGTCACCACAGAGCACTGAGTAGAGTTTCCTGTGCTATACAGTAGGTTCTCATTAGTTATTTATTTTATATATAATAGTGTCTATATGTCAATCCCAACCTCCCAATTCACCGCACCCCCTTTCCCCCCTTGGTATCCATAAGTTTGTTCTCTACATCTGTGACTCTATTTCTGCTTTGCAAATAAGTTCTTCTGTACCATTTTTCTAGATTCCACATATAAGCAGTATTATACAATATTTGTTTTTTCTCTTTCTGACTTACTTCACTCTGTATGACTGTCTCTAGATCCATCCACATCTCTGCAAATGCTCTGCCATTTCTTTTGGCTTGTAATTCTATTCTCCATTTTTGCCTAACTAACTCCTGTTCATCTACTTCCTAAAATTAGGCTCAGAAGTTTTCTCTTCCAGAAAGCTGCCTCTGATCCCCTGTGATTCCCTAGAGTTGTATACACAGTGTATGGAAATGACCTGCCTTCTGTGTGACACCGTGTTATACCATCACCTCACTGAAGGCTGCAACTCCATTTTATTTTATTTTTTTCCACTGGAGTACCTGTTACATAATAGGTACCCAAAATGCTTTCCAGAAACAATTGAAAGACTTCTCATGGTACGTGACATGACTGAAGACAGAGAGGTGACCACAGATTTTGAGCTAGACGTAAGGTAAATTCTAGATTGTTTATGTGGGGAAATCCTGTTGCTCAATCAGGTCCAAGTCTAGAAGACAAAAAGATGGAGGCCCCATTCTTCTGGGGAGGTTGTTTTGTTTTGTTTTAAGAAGGAAAGAAAGACACAGAGGGTTGTTGTGGCAGTTTTCCGTGGGGGAGCCAGCATTCACAGTTTTACCTCTGCATTGGCCTCAGGTCTCTGGGGGGATGTATCACATTTATTCATTTGTAAATTCATCTAATTAATGACTAGAAAGTGCTCTAATCTTAGTGATGAGATATGCAGATTGTTGTCAGGGTTTTTTGTTTTGTTTTGTTTTGTTTTCTGGGCTCTGTTGATTGTTTCTTGACGATTGTCTTGTTGTAGCAAAAAGATCAAGAGAAACTTGGGGCCAGTAATATGTTGTTGTTGTTGTTGTTTTAACTTCCCATAGGGCCTGTTAAAATGATACAGCCAAATTATGAGCTCAGAAGCACTAATTTATGAACTGGTAGAAGTCACAACACATAGCAAAGTGTCGTTTAACACTAAACTTGGAGTTAGAAGATCAAGTTCTATTTTTCAGCTCTGTCACATCCAGTTATATCACCTTAGGCTAATTAGTACATAACTCCATTCGTAACTCTCCTCTTGCATAAAATGGGAAATCAGGTCTGATATCCCAGGTCTGAAGGAAGGTTCAGATCCCAAGCCAGAAGTGATGCCATCAAAGTAGTGGGATAAATCTGGGCACAGAGCACTCCACCCTGGGTGATTAGTTTAAGCCACCATAGTATTTCCTTATAAAGTCTTAGAGATTTGTTCAAGGATGGATAGGCTTATGCCCATTTGGGCCAATGATAGACAAAATGAAATCTGCTGTATTTTCTGGGAAAAAGATGTCAGGCTCTTTCTCTTGCTGGAAATGATAAGTGGCTGCCCTGCTGCAGGAAACTATCTTGTGAAAACCTACAAAACCAGACTCAGGATGAAGCTGATGCTCACAGAAAGAAGAGCTGTGTAAAGAAACTACACATCTGATGTTCTAATGGAGTGGCTAAATCGATTAACACTGAGCTGTGCTCCCACTGGACTCATGGACAGCTAATATAAAATTCTTCTACACTGTTTAAGTGCATGTGAATTGTGGTTTCTACTACTTAGGGCAGAAGGAATATAACTGATACTATGAATGGGCCCCAATTCAGTATTAAAGGCCAAGAATTAAGAGCACTATCAGTTGGGGGTCTAGAGTTGTAGGGTTACTCTATAATTTGTATTTCAGGTTTGATAGGAAGCCTCCAGGCAAAGATCCATAGGCCTTCCTTTCCATCATTCAGCATGTCTAATCAATCACAAATTCTGTTAGTATCCTATGACCTTCCTATGTCCTATGGGCTTCCCTTCATTTCTGATGACACCAACCCAATCCAAGCTACCATCTTTGCATACCAGGATCGCTGCTGCAGGCTTCTTACTGGTCTCCTAACATCCATCTCCTTTTCACGCCTCTATTTTATTTTCTACCATACAAATCTGATACTATCATTTTTCGCCTTGAAGAATATTTTAAGTGGTGGCTCATTGCTCTTTGATAAAGTCAAAACTCCTTAAAATAGCTTATTAAGACATCATTAATCAGTTTCCTACTCCCCTGTCCCACAACATCATTCAACATTTCTCCACACGTCTGTGACCAGACTCTGGGCTTCAGCTGTTCTGAGTCTCTTTGAAATCCTACTAATACACGTGTGTCCTCACATGCCATTAGTCCTTGCAACATCTTTTCACACTGCCAGGAATGCCATTCCCTCATACCAGTCTGACTTCTATCATCCTTCCTGGTTTGGCTACAATGTAACTCCTTGTAAAAGTTCTCTTCTGACCCTAGTTTAGATGGGTCCCTTCTACTAGATGTTCCCATAGTTCTTCTGTACTCACTTTAACCCGTTCTACTGTAATTGTTTCATTATTTCTCTTCACTTTCACAGGTTTTAGCCTGTCTTGTTCACTGTTGCACCCCTAGTGCCCACCAATAGTGAGTACTACATACTCATCGAAGAGATGAATCATATGAGGCCATAAATAACCAGGCAGGAAATCCTTAACAAGGCAACCCCGTCAGGGCAGGCACTGACACTGATGATAATAAAACTGGTTAGAATTCCAGTAAAAGAATAGCAATGCATGACTCAATGCTCTGTCCTATGATTGAACAAATGGCCAGCATTCAAAAGAATACCCACACAAAACTGTCAGGGTCCCTGATTCAGACCTTGGGCCATGTCATTCCTCCCGGCCAATCCCACTCCGATTTGTTCAGCCTAATTCCTGTATACTGCCAAAATAATTATTCAACCTAATTATGTGGGTACAAAGAACAGAAGGTCAGCCCACCATCAAAGGTGAGCCCGAGTGTCAGTATAGAAATGAATGAGTTACAAAGAGCTGGGGTCAGAAGCCAGCTGGACCAATTTCAAGCTTGGTTACTTTGGTCAAGATTCTAAACCCCCTGAGTGTCTGTTTCCACGATTTGACAGTGGAACTCATATTAATTGTTTCAGGAGTTGTACAAATGCTGACTTCATATGCATAACGGCAACTCTAATGCCCGGGAAAAAAAATGAAACTTGTTATTACCATAACACAGAGGATCCAGATTTAGAACACTGGAAGAATGGCAGTAGCAACCCAGACATCGGAATTCAAGGGTTCAGTGAGACCCACTTCCTCTCATGGTTGCTGTTCTCAGTTTAACATGGTTGAGCTACAATCCACAAACTAGATGACTCATAATCAAAAGTAAAAAAATCCAATTTAGTTCACAGTATTGGTACTAATGTTAGTCTGCGTCTGGAGGTTTATCTGCTTAGAGTCCATCTGGTTTACAAAGCGAAAAAAGGGCCATGTGTTCAAGTCTGATTTTGGTTTCAAATTGAGAAATACTTTCTGAGGCTATAAACAGTAAGTGGATACACTCTCGAGGTAGAATATCAAAGCAACCCATTGCAACGATCAGAGGAATGTCTCCCTCTTGCTGCCTCGGTGCTTAAATTAAGAAAATCTCTATTCAGCTGTCATGGGTATTGTTTTGGCAGATCTGTGATGGGGGTTGGAGGGCAGGGCATAGGGAGACAGTTGGCAGGCGGGCTTCAGAATGAGAGTATTTCCTTCCTGCTCACACCTTGAAGAGGGTACCAAACCTCTGGAATGCTTTGTTTAATTCAAATGATTTCACTTTAGCCTTGAGCAGAGCATAAGCCCAGGTTACTTTTTTATTTTTTTTTTATTTTTTTTTTTTTTGCGGTACTTGGGCCTCTCACTGTTATGGCCTCTCCCATTGCGGAGCACAGACTCCGGACGTGCAGGCTCAGCGGCTATGGCTCATGGGCCTAGCCGCTCCGCGGCACGTGGGATCTTCCCGGACTGGGGCACGAACCCGTGTCCCCTGCATTGGCAGGCGGACTCCCAACCACCGCGCCACCAGGGAAGCCCCCAGGTTACTTTTAGAAAATCATCACACTTCCTGAAATCTAAGATAGGTTTTATTTCATTGTAATATTTGGAGATTAGGATATACATGTTTAGTATAGTGATTAATTTTTTTTCTTCCTCTGAAAACTGTTATTCAATCAATGATGTCCCGTTTGACAGATGGCATATGAGCATTGAATAAAGATGGCATGTCCTCTTCTAGTTGGCCAAGTTCCCTGTCATTAGGAGAAGATACAATCCTATAATTATGCTTGGGACCTTAGTGAGGAAGCAGGTCACCTGGTCAGTGTTCTTAGGTCCCTCCTGTGTTTTACTTTTTCATCCTACAAGTGCTCCTAACTGGCACTAAACCCAGAAAGTTTTTAATAAAAAATACTTGTATTGTTTTCTCATTATTCAAAAATCAAGACATTGAAAAGCACAAAAGAAGGAGATGAAAATAAACACTAGAAACCTACCACCCAGAGAAAACTATGAATCATATCTTGGACCATATGCTTCTTAAACATATGCACGGTCAGAATTATTTAGTGATACGGTCTTTTTAATACATCAGTATATTTGAACTTATTTCTAGGTCAATACATTTGTTTACAACCTCATTTTAAATGGCCACCTTGTATTTCACTCTGCAAATATGCTCCTGTTTGTAACCAAATTCCAGAATTTGTGGAATTACACTCTATCGTAACTGTTCTATTTGCCTGTTTGTTTAGACTATGAACACCTCTAAGATAGGAGCCTTGTCTTAATTAAATCTGTATTTCAGATGCCTTGTACTTGGTAGGTACTCAATAAATGTTTATGGATCTCAATTCACCCTACAAACGAAAAGATACTGGGGATAATATGCAAAATCAAGGAACGTAGCAAATTACCTTATCCTGTGGTTGCTGTAACAAATGACCACAAACTTGATTTCTTAAAGCAATAGAAATTTATTCTTTGACAGTTCTGGAGGCCAGAAGTCTAAAGTCAGTATCTCTGGGCCAGAAATGAGGTGTTGGCAGAGCAAGCTGCTGCCAGAGGCTCTAGGGGAGAATGTGTTCCCTGCCTCTTCCAGCTTCTGGAGGCTGCCAGCAGCCCTTGGCTGTGGCTGCATCCCTCCAAAGCCACATCGCCTCCTCATCTTCTGTGTGTAAAGTCTCCCTCCGCCTCCGCCTTTTAAGGAGAAATGTGGTTGTATGTAGGTCTCATCCAGAAACTCCAACGTAATCTCCCCATCTCAATATCATTAACTTAATCACATCTGCAAAACTCTTAGTTTTTTGCCATATAAGGAAAATTTACAAGTTCCGGAAATTAGGACACAGATATCTTTTCCTTTTGGGGAGGGGAATGTTTTTTAGCTCACCACTAATAGTACATAAATTCAGCTACAGCTTTTAACCATAGATTGCACTTTTTAGAAAAACTTATTAAGGGCTAGAAGAGTATGTAGGAGGGTTAGATACTGTTGTTCAAAATATCTTTTTCCTGAAAAGGTTTGGTGTTTGTTGAAATGAGAGCTATTATTTTGCTATAGTTAGACTGATTTAAAAGGCTCAGTGACTCAATTTCATTATTTGAAATAAAAACCTTATATTACTTTTATTTATAAATATACTTCATGGGTATAGCCTGGATGTAGACCAACAGCCCTATGGTAGTTAAACAGAGAAAGTGAGATAAATAAAAAGATAAGACAAGACAAAACAGATCAGGTGAGAAACAAGGACAGAAAAGTTGCGGAGAAGCCTGCTGCAGAGGGAACAGTGCAGACACACAAGGTAGTGCCAGCAGAAAACTCCTGTTCTCATCCCTTTTCCATTCAGCCACATGCCTGGGAATAGACCCTTGGGATTTTCCAACAGAGCTCACTAGCCTGTGACCTATATTTCTGAGTGGAGAATGAGGGGTGGAGGGAATGGTAAAATAGGATCTGTAAGTCCCATCACCTTATATCTAGAATCTCCAACAATTACCTTGGTATCAGATCAATCAGTAAGAATAAGTTATTGTCTGGGGCTTCCCTGGTGGCACAGTGGTTGAGGGTCCACCTGGCGATGCAGGGGACGCGGGTTCGTGCCCCGATCTGGGAGGATCCCACATGCCGCGGAGCGGCTGGACCTGTGAGCCATGGCCGCTGAGCCTGCGCATCGGAGCCTGTGCTCTGCAACGGGAGAGGCCACAGCAGTGAGGGGCCTGCGTACCGAAAAAAAAAAAAAAAAAAAAAAGAATAAGTTATTGTCATCGTTATTACTATTTTATGCAATTGTTAGCATTACTGTTATTGTTATTATCTTCATTCACTGTGGGCAAGTCATAGTGCTACCCACTTGTTGGGCTGCACCCTGTGGGCCTGCAAGTCCTGTCCTTGCCCAGCCTCAAGTCCAAAGAAAGAGACCAGAGTCAGCTACAGAGACATCAGTGGTTTAATGGAAGGGGGAGCTTACATGTCTGAAGCAATGTCCTGGAGGAACACCACACCATGTGCGGCAGAGAGCGGGCAGAATGTTGCAGTAATCTTTGCTCCCGGAAGAAGAGAGAGGTTACCAGTTATAGGTGAAATTGATGTCAGGTTGGCTCACTGGTTACTAGGGAAACTAGCAGAGGAGCATGCCCCTCATAGTGGAGATGTTCTGATCTAAAGCTAGAATAATCACTACCTGGGGCCAGGGGCAAGTATGTAGGCATTTCCTGATTAGCCTCTATGATTAAGAGGAACGGTCAGCCAGGTGAGTAGGATGTAGATGAAGCAGGGATTGGTCGAGCAGGGGATGTACAGAGAGCAAGAGAGTAGCCATCTTGGGTGGGCTGACCATATACCAATTTACATAGTTTATCTCATTTAAACTCTGTAAAAACTTCACAGAAATGCAGGCAGTTCTCCCTTTGTCTGTACAAGCTGAAACTGTGCAAAGCAGACTCAATACTCAGTGGGGAAAAGTATAACTGTTCTGTGACTTCTAAAATTACATTACTTTCAAATGATAAAAACATTCTTATGGTTGGTTTTAAATGTATAAGTGTATAACGAATAGAAAAGTGAATATTTATTTAGTACACTTTAATTTGAAATATTAGAAACACAGAACTAAAGTGTTTTATTTCTTTGCAAACAACAAAAAAACTTATCAAAAATGGCTTGAGCAGTGCTTGCCATCTTCTCATTGTATGACTTACAATATGGGGCAAGCATCCTTTCGGAGCTTCCACTGTAGGGGGCCAGGTTTGATCCCTGGTCGGGGGAAATGGGATCCCACAAGCCACGTGGCATGGCCAAATAATAATAATAATGAGTGCATGTCAGAAATGTGCAAAGTGTGGGCTGCCTGTATATGAAGTAAGGACTATGACTTTGCCCAATTTATGGAAGAGGAAATTGGTCAAGATTAAATGAATTACCTAAGGTATTAGTTGGTGAAGCCAAAATTAAAATTCAGGTGAACTTCACCCCAGGCACCAGAGCTTTAACCTCCACACTTTGGCTTCACCCTGGGTCCCATATCCACAGCCCTCTCAACAATGAGATCAACTCTGACTGGTGATCTCAGTCAACTGTATTTCTTAGAAAAGATAGTTTATTCTGCAGTAGCTCTAGTCCAGCAAGGATCCTATCTTCTGCTAATATCAGAGCCTCTAGCTTCTCAATTTTCTTGAGACTTTGGAGTAATTATAGAACATGTATGACATGTTAACATTTGATGCTTCTTCTTGTATCCTTGATCCCCTAATTATGTCCACATGGTTGACAACTTCCAGCTTATCCTTTTTTTTGCTTCCTTCAATGGGACTATGGATCCCCTCTCAACTCTCCTTCAGCTCTTGGTTTATTTCACAAACACCTTCGTGGTGCATTTGAAGTTTCCCCTCACTAATTTCTGCCAGCAGAAGAGAACTATATACAACCCTCTCTTCTTCCCAGGTAGTTCCTTTGCAGTTTGCATTTTCACAAGACTGTGCCAAACCCTCATTCTCTAACTAAGGGATGGAATAAATCTGAGCATTTAGGGCTGGAGGGGATCACAATGGTGCAGAATTGTTGAGAAGACTGAAGGAGATAAAGCTGCCTCTTCTATCCAGATAGCTAGCATCTACTTTTTTCATAATGCCAAATTAACCACTGTCTTCTCTGCTTTCATGACCATTTTCCAGAATAGATAACAAATTAAAAAGATCACGCTTAGAAAGGAATTATGGTACTGGAATTGGAGCCAGCATAATATAGGAGAGACAGTCCCAGGCATGAGATCCATAGACTTGCCTGTGAAGACCAGCTCCATCTCCTACCATCTCTGTAACCTAGGGAAAGGCTGAGCTTTCCAGAACTTCAGTGTACCCTTCTATAAAGAAAAGCTCAAACTCTCATCATTAGTATCAGTAGAGTTCAGATATCTTTCTTAGCCTCAGAGAAATGCAATTTTCAAAAAAAAAAAAGTTGGAGGAATTTTAAATCAAATCATTTTCATATGGATGGACCTGGAGATTATCATATTAAGTGAAACAAATGATACAGAGAAAAGCAAATATCATATGATATCGCTTATATGTGGAATCTAAAAAAATATGATAAAATGAACTTATTTACAAAACAGAAACAGACTCACAGACTTAGAGAACAAACTTATTGTTACCAGGGGGAAGGATTGGGGGGGAGGGGAGGGATAGACTGGGAGTTTGGGATTGACGTGTCCACACTGCTAGATTTAAAATGGATAACTAATAAGGACCTACTGTATAGTACAGGGAACTCTGCTCAATATTCTGTCATAACCTAAATGGGAAAATAATTTGAAAAATGAACAGATACATGTATATGTATAACTGAATCACTTTGCTGCACACCTGAAACTAACACAACATTGTTAATCAACTGTGTTCCAATGTAAAATGAAAATTTTAAAAAAGGGAAAAAAATCAAATCAGTTTCATCTAGATGAATATTCATTTATTTTTTCTCTCTCCCTTCTCTCTTTTCCTCTCTCTCTTTCTCTCCCTGATATATATGATTTAGTCTAGAATTTCGATTTACTAACTTGTTTTTCTAGCTACAAGTGCTAACAATAATAATAATGATGATAGTAATAATAATAAAAGATTATGAAAAAATCATAAAAAAGATAGTTCCTGTAAAGTGGCTGGCACATATAGTGGTCAAGCAAAAGTCAAGCCTTATTATCAGGACTTAGAAGAGGGGCATAGTGGCATGTGTAATTATATGCAAAGGCTTTTTTTATTCACTATTTATTAATTTAGAAATCTTGTGTGTATTCCCTGATATCTGTGCTCCAATTATTATTGTGAGCAAGGCCACAGACGATTCATTGACTACATCCTGGGGAACAGGCTTCCAAATGAGTCTCAGTATAATCCCTTATATTTGACAGGGGTGGCCAGAAAATTGAAGTCAGAACTTAAACTTTGTTTGGGAAGACGTCCTTGACAGTAAATTGCCCTCTTAAGTTTAGCTATATGACAAACCAGAGATAATCTCTCAAATTCAAACCCCAGCTCTACTTTCCTGACATTTGCCTTGTCATAAATTATTAGATCTTGCTTGAGAATTCCCTGTGTGCCAGTGGCTCCGTAACAGTGTCTAATGAACTAAACACACAGGCAAAGCTATGTTGACCTAGGCTCTGGTCCCTAAAAATATTCACTTCAGGAAGCCTGACCTATTGTCACTCAGGGTCAGACCCCAAAGCCATTCTACTTATTCTTTCAACTTTGTGTCTGTATTTAATAGTCTCTCAATGTCATCTTGCCTTGGATTTGGACTGATCCTCCTGACATTTTGTCTCTGATTATAAACAGATGGATGAATTAAGTCTCTGGTATCAGCTTTAGAGAAAGTAGGTAGATTCGGCCCAGATTCTTACTGGCTTGTAATAAAAGTTGACGTGAATCAACTTTTGGGAGTTAGGGGGTTTGACATTGCTCTAAAAGGATTCAAACTGGGGGCTATTCATTCAGGCTACATTGCTGTAAGCATCACAGAACACAATGAAGCCATTTGGAAGTAGTTCTCCATTTCCTTACAAAACCTTCTGAAAGATTGCATGGTGAGGTTGAAGGAACAATGGCAATGGAGTCAAATGTATTATGCGAGTCAATTCAAGCAATATATTTTGACTCCAAAAGTAAAATAATAGAAAATATAGAGAAAAAATAGGGAAAATGCCAAACAAAACCCAAAACCCTGCCTTTGAAAGGGTAACTACTTTTCAAATTGCAGTATATAGTCATTAAGTCGTATTTTCTTATGATTATATATACATTTGTTGCTGTAGGTGATATACTTACAAACAGGATCATGGTCTCTTGAACTTTTTTTTTTTTTGCGGTACGCGGGCCTCTCACTGTTGTGGCCTCTCCCGTTGCGGAGCACAGGCTCCAGATGCGCAGGCTCAGCGGCCAAGGCTCACGGGCCCAGCCCCTCCGCGGCATGTGGGATCGCAGACCGGGGCATGAACCCGTGTCTCCTGCATCGGCAGGCGGACTCTCAACCACTGTGCCACCAGGGAAGCCCGAACTGTGGTTTTTATTCAGCAGTCTGTTGTGAACATCTTTCTACATCTGTAAACATATTTTTTATGGGGTTGTAACAGTTTCTTGTATATAGACATGATCATTTTATTTGTACACATCCTTAATTATACCCTTCAGATAAACTCTTAGGAAAACAATTTCTTGGTTAAATTCTATAAAAATATTCCAGGCTGCAGATAGCTATGGACTCATTTGGGTTCAAATTTCAGTCTCCCCACTCACTAGCAGTATGATATTAGTTCTTAATTTCAAATAATTTTTTGGCCCAAACAGATTGGTTTTACCCTCCAAAAGATTGTTTTCATACTGTGATAGAGTTTTCAACTGGGAACAATTTACAATTTTTGATCATCTTTTATGTACTAGGCATTCCACTGGAGATAGAATATACTTCTGTCACTTAATCCTCAAAACCACGTTTAAATCAGTTTTTTTTCCCGCTATCATGTTACTGTGATGGCAGAGAACGAGGCAAGGAATTGGGTGCAGGTAGTTTATTTGTGAGATGATTTCAGTAAGGGAGTGGGGAAATTAATACAGAGACACGAGAACATTTATCATAAAGGCAATAGCCTAGCTTCCTGTGTAGGTAACAGGAACATCCTGTGGAATCTCTGGGAAGGGTAGACAAGAGTTTATCATCTTTCTTGTCCAAGGACAGGAAGTTGGGAATATACTCACTGGCTGAAAATTGCCTACTTGCCCATTAATTCTTCTTAATACTTGTGGTTGGATCTAGAACATCCAAAACTCCAGAAAAGACACAAGGCTTGACTTAGAAATATGGCTTCATCCATGTGAGTCTGAGTTAGAGAAAGCTGCCCACTACATTTGCAGCTGAATTCATAAGTAGCACAAGGATATGTGATTTTTGGCAGCAAAAATACCTGCTACATTACTCCAGTATCATAGGCAAGAAATTTGATCTCAGAGAGATCACTTATTATTTCTACCCGAGAATACTTGGATAGTCATTGGCAGATCTAGGCTCCAAACCCTAGTTTCTTGGCTCCAATACACATGTATTTCCTATCACACCACACCGCCTCCAAAAAACTCAAGCACTTTTTGCTTGTAAGGAAGCTCTAGTCACGCTGCTGTCCTCCACAGCTGCTTGGGCATCACCGCGGTAACTTGCCTTTCGTGCACTACTTATCAACCTCTAAATCTCCTAAAACCTCAGCACTTGGACATACGAGCCCCATCTTTTTTTTTTTTTTTTCCTTTCACAATCCCTTATTAGTAATAGCAAAGATACTAGTTACTCATACCTAATTACTAATACCTAATTAGCAATGATAGCACACATGTACATTTTGTTTCAAACAGCAGGTTGTTATATATTGATGAGTTGTGAAATCAGTTTAGTGGGTCTTGATTAGAATTTCAACAATTAAATGATGGGAAAATATAAAAAAATGCACGCCTTTTATCATTTCAAAAAGTATTGTTTTCATTATGCACGTGTGTGCGCATGTGTGTGTATGTTGAATATCTATAAAGAGCTTATAGATAAGCTCTTTCTTATGGATAAGAAACTTTGAAAGTCACTTACTTGTAGGTGCTAAATAATGTTCAAAACACCAGGGTTCAAATACCAGCTCCACTAACATATTACTTGACTAGTCTTCTTATCGGTAAATGTTACTAACCTAAAAGGCTATTAAGAAGAATACATAGATTACTACATACAGGATGTTGAGAACAATGCCTGACATATTAAGACCACTCAATAAATGTTACTTATTATAATTGAAAAAGTATAAGCAATCCATAAAGTATAAAGTTTATGTGTAATCTTTGTTTAGTATGGAGCAAGGGGGATGAAAATCATAAACATTTTCAAGTATTTGGAAAGACTTATTATTGGGATTGAATTAAAGTAAAAAGATCCTGTAATTTTCTTTGTATTCCCTCCCAACTACTCCTCACTAGCAAATGTTCTAGATTTATATACACAGGATTTATTAATTTAAACCATGTATTCCTTAGGAAAATTAATATAAACATTTTACATAAGTAAGCTAAAATCCATTCAGAAGTGTGCATTTGGTCTAGTATCCTGGAGGATAAATGATCTGTATAATATGGCCTATGCCAGAAATAGTCTTGCGGTTAAACAAGTGACTCTCAAATTGCCAAAAAACTAAAACAGAGTTAGCATAGTTTTCAGTTCAAAAAGAATACTGTGACTTGGCTTCCTGACTGTGGCAGTGACCTTGAAACACTGCCTGAGTGTGGGTGTGTCCTGCTTTTGTAACCTAAGGTAGTCATTAAAAAAAAAATTATATTGGACTCTAGTTGACTTACAATGTTGTGTTAGTTTCAGGTGTACAGCAAAGTGATTCAGTTATACATATGCATATATCAGTTCTTTTTCAAATTCTTTTCCCATTCAGGTTATTTCAGAATATTGAGTAGAGTTCCCTATGCTATACAGTAGGTCCTTGTTGGTTATCTATTTTAAATATAGTAGTGTGTATCTGCCAATCCCAAATCCCCAGTTTATCCCTTCCCCTCACCTTTCCCCTTTGGTAACCATCAATTGGTTTTCTAAGTCTGTGAGTCTGTTTCTGTTTTGCAAATAAGCTCACTTGTATCATTTTTTTAGATTCTGCATATATAAGTAATATCTTATGATATTTATCTTTCTCTGTCTGACTTACTTCACTTAATATGATAAACTCCAGGCCCATCCATGTTGCTGCAAATGACATTATTTCATTCTTTTTAATGGCTGAGTAATATTCCATTGTATATATGTACCACATCTTTATCCATTTATCTTCAATGGACAATTAGGTTGCTTCTATGTCTTGGCTATTGTAAATAGCACTGCAATGAACATTGGGGTGCATGTATCCTTTTGAACCATGGTTTTCTGCAGATATATGCCCAGGAGTGGGATTGCTAGATCATATGGTAGCTCTATTTTTAGTTTGTTAAGGAACCTCCATACTGTTCTCCATAGTAGCTGCACCAATTTACATTCCCACAGTCATTCTTAAAGAAAGTGCACATCAAACTCATCTGGGGGAAATATTGAAAGTAGCTTTCCAATCACATTGGACCAGTTGTATAGGAAACCCTGAGAATGCCCCCAAATCCAATCTCTAGAAAGTGTTTCTGGAAAGTGGCAGTGGATTGAAAGATAAGCAATTTTGAGAACACCTGATCTGGAAGTTTCTGACTGCTCTTGCTTAGTTTGAAGTGATGCTTTCAAAATTCTTTTTACTAAGCCTGCAATCATTATACAATAAGTTGATTTTCCACCACTCCTCCAAAATCAACCTCAAAAAATCATGGACCCTAAGATTCTGAAATATCAGGAAGGCTCTAAGAGATTACTTTTTCCGGAATGTCAACTGTGATTAAAATCCTTCTTCTGGCATCTTTGATTCATTTTGTTGAATCTGACTGATGACTTCCAGTGAAAACCCATACAGCATTCATAAACAGCCCTCAAAATTGTCATAGTCTTATCTACTTATAGTTTTATTTTAAAAAACTGTCTTTTAAAAATTAGGTATATTTTAATAGAGAATGTCTATAGCCTATTATAAGTGAAAATTGTGTATTACTACAAAATTTCATATTACTAGGTGTGCAAGTTTTATTTTTTCTAATACGCATTTCAATGAGAACATAGCAATTAACATGAAATCATCTATATGAACCAACCTTTAGAAAACACTCTTTGTGGGTAAGAGGAAATAAGCATCATTCATCTCACCTAACAGCCTTTCAAATACATCGAGCTGCTAACATTTCTCTTCCCCAGGCTAAATTTCCATAACTTTTGAAAATAATCCTCATGTGAAGTGATTTCCTGACTCCTCCATATTAACAATCATCTTTTAGATGTTCTCTGGTTTGTCAACGTAGCTTTTAAAATGTAGAAGATTCTCCAATGTGTTCATTTTTGACTTGTCTCTGTAAAGTGTAAGCATTCGGCTGTAGCTTATGTTTCTGAGCTACAAACTGTAAGGGGCTCTTCTGAAAAGTATAAATGAACCGACTATAGGATGGAGAATTTCTTAGGTGCATTAAAGTTCTCTTTGTGTTTCTTTCATGAGGAATTGTGTAGTGAGAGTTGGCCTTTATATGAGGCTTTGGGCAAAATACCAAACACACTTTTTTCCAAAGAAAACTGGCATAAGACAAATGTCCTACCCATCCACTATTTCAATTAAACTTTTTATTTTGAGATAATTGTAAGATTCGCATGCTGTTGTAAGAAATAAATAATACAGGGAGTTCCAATATACTTTTACCAGGTCCCTCCAGTGGCAACATCTTGCAAAAGGATAGTACATCACAACCAAGATGATGACAATAATACATTAAAAATATAGAAAATTTCTTTTACCACAAGGATCCTCCATGTTGCCCTTTTATAGTCAGTTTCCTCCAACCTCAAGTCCTCCTTAACCCTTGGCTACCACTAAAATGTTCTCCATTCCCAAAGTTTTTTGTCATAACAGCAATGTTGTACAAATGCAATCATACAGTATGTAACATTTTAGGATTAGTTTTTTTCACTTAGTGTAATCTCTGGAGATTCATCCAGGTTGTTACATGTATCAATAATCCTTTCATTGTTACTGCTGAGTAGTTTTCCATTGTATGGCTGTGCCATGGTTTGTTTAACCATTCACCTGTCAAAGGAGAATTAGTTTAATTCCAGTTTCTGGCTACTACAAATAAAGATGACATAAAATTTATGCACACGTTTTTCTGTGAACAGAGTTCTTCATTTCTCTTAGACAAATACCCAGAAGAACAATTGCTGGGCCAATTGTAGCAGCATGTTTACTTTTTAAAAGTTCTGCCAAACTGTATTCTGGATGTCTGTACCATTTTATATATATTCCCACAGTATGAGGGATCCAGTTTCTCCACAGGCTTGACAGCATTTGGTGTTTCACTGTTTTTTATTTTAGATATTTTGATGGCTGTGTAGTGATACATCACTGTGGTTTTAATCTGCATTTCCCTACTGCCTAATGATGTTAAACAGCTTCCATTTGCCTGTTTGCCATCTGAATATCTTGTCTGGTGAAATTTCTCTTTGTCTTTTCCCCAGTTATACCTGTATTATTCATTTACTGCTGAGTTTTGAAAGTTAACGATAGATTCTAAATACTACTGCTGTGTTGGATATGTGGTTTGAAAATATTTTCTCCCACTCAGTAACTTGGTTTTCAATCCCATGAGCAGGGTATTTTGTAGTGCAGAGATTTTTAATTTGAAAAAAGTCCAAATTATGTTAATGAATTATGCTTTTGATGTCAAGTCTAAGAATTTTTAGTTTTAGATCCCAGTGGTTTTCTGCTTTTTTTTTTTTAAGTTTTACAGTTTTATGTCCACATTTAAATTTATTTATGATCCATTTTGACTTAATTTTTGTATAAGGGGTGAGAATTTTATCAAGACATTTTAGATGCTCTTTATTAAGTTGAGAAAGTCCCCCCTGTTTTTATTTTCTGAGTTTTTATCAAATGCTTTTACTGCAGTGACTGATATTATCATGGGTTTTTTTTTTTGTTTGTTTTTTTCTTCCTGTTAATATCCTAGTTTTCCTTGATTGGTAGTTTTCAAATACTTAACCAGCTTAACATCCCTGCGTGGGGGAGGGGAGGAGAAACTCCAACTCCAATTGGTAATAGGCACAATCATTTTTATATATTGCTGAGTTGTACTTGGAGATATTTTCTTAAAGAATTTTGCATCTGTATTCATACACACACACACACACACACACACACACACACACACACATATATAAATTGATTGTGAAGAGTTTCCTTCTCTTCTTGTTTAGAATTCATGTTGAGTCATCTATAATTCTTTGGTAGAATTCCCCAGTGAAACTATCTGGGTTTGGAGATTTCTTCCCTGGGGAAGTTTTAAAAATTGTGAATTGAAATTCCTTAATATTTACAGGACTATCCAAATGATACGTTTCATATTTGTTGGGTTGTGGGAATTTGTGTTTTTAAGAAATTGACCATTTCATAAAAGCTTCAAATTTTTGAGATAGTTTTCTTTCTTTTTTTAAAAATTCCCTTATTATCCTTTTGATGTCTGTAGTGATAACCCCTGTTTCATTTCTTTTCTCTTTCTTTTGTCAGTTTTGCTAGAGTTTTGTCAATTTTATTGATCTTTATAAAGAAACAACTCTATGCTTCATTGATTTTCTCTATTTTTTTCTAATTTCATTGATTTCTGCTTTTTTTTTTTCTTCATCTGCTTTCTTTGTTCTTCTTTTTCTAATTTCTTGAGATTGGAGCTTATGTTCTTGGTTTGAACTCTTTTCTATGCATGCTGTTAGTCCTGTAAATTTCCTTCTGACTGCTCTTGCTTAGTTTGAAATGATGCTGTTATAATTATTTTTAGTAAGCCTGCAACCATTATACAATAAGTTGATTTTCCACTCTTCCAAAATCAATGTTGCTTCTTAACATTTACTACTTTAGCCATATGCCACAAATTTTGATATGTTGTCTTTTCATTTACTTTAAGTTCAATGAATTTTTTTATTGCCTTTGAAACTTTCTCTTTGACCCAATGAGTTATTTAGGAGTGTGTTGTTTAGTTTCCAAGTGTTTGGTGATTTTTCTGTTATTGACAACTAGTTTTATTCCATTGTGGTAAGAGAACACGTACCGTTTGATTTCAATTCTTTCAATGATGGCCCAGTATATGGTCTATCTTTGACTCCTGTTGTTGGGTATTGGTCGTGTTGAGTTCTTCTACAGCCTTGTTGATATTCTGTCTAGTTGTTCTATCAATTATTTAGAGAATGATGTTGAAGTTCCTACTATAATTGTGAATTTGTCTATTTCTCCTTTCATTTCTAACAGTATTGTCTTTGCATATATTGCAATTCTGTTGCTTGGTGCATACACTTTTACGATGCTGTGACTTCTTGGTATTTGGACCCTTTTATCATCATATAATATCTCTCTCTGGTTGTGGTGATTTATTTTTTATTCTGAAATGTACTTTATCTGACATTAATATAGTTACTCCTGCTTTCCTTTGATTAATGTTTTCATGATATATCTTTTTACCTCTCCTTACTTTCAACCTGCCTATGCTCTTATAGTTTTAGTAATTTTTTGTAAACAGCATACAGTTTGGCTGTGGTTTATAGCTCACCCTGATCATTTGTCTTTTAATTGGTGTCTTTAGACCATTTACAGTTGAATTAAATATTAAAATATTGGGGCTTAACACTTAATATTTTGTTTTCTGTGTATCTCTGTTTTTCACATCTCTGTTTTCTTTCTCTTGTCTTCCTGTGGATTACTTGAACAGTTTTTAGAATTCCATTTTGATTTATCTGTAGTGCTTTTGAGTGTATTTCTTTATATAGTTTTATCAGTGTTGTCCTAGGTATTACACTATATATACATACATATACACATATGTATATAATTGGTCAGACTCTACTCGTGCCATCATTTTACAGTTTAAGCAGAAAATGCTTATTTCCTTTCAAGTCCCTTTACCCTCCCCCACTTATAATTGTTTTAAATATTTTCTCTACGTAAATTTAGAACCACATTAGAGAGTGTTGGGTATTTTTTTTGCTTCAACTGTCAATCATAATTTAGAAAATTCAAGAGGAGAAGGAAAGGCAGTTGAATTGACCCATATTTTGGCTTATTGTGTACTTTTTGCCTTCCTGATGTTGCAAGATTCCTTTTATCATTTTCTTTATGTTAAGGCAATATGGTTTAGCCCTTCTTTGGGGGTAGGTCTGCAGGTGACAAATTTTCTTAATTTTCCTTTATTCCTTATTTCCTCTTCATTCTTTATTTTCCTCTTTATTCTAAAAGAACGTTTTTGATGAGTAAAAAAAAAAATTGCTATTGACAGTTTTTTCCTTAAATGTATGAAAAATATCATGCCACTTATTTCTGGCCTCCATGGTTTCTGATGAGAAAACTGCTGTCATTCAAATTGTTTTTTCCTTTATGAGTAGAGTGTTATTTTTCTCTGGATGATTTCAAGAATTTTGCTCTCTCTTTAGTTTTCAGAAATTTAATTATAATATATCCTGGTGTAAATTTCTTTGGGTCTATTCTGTCTGGAATTTACTCAGCTTTTTGAATCTGTAGATTTATGTCTCATCAAATTGGTAGTGTGTTCATTCATTATTTCTTTGAGTTCTTTTCTGGCCCCACCCACTTTCTCCTCTTGTTATGGGACTCTGATGACATGAGTGTTGAATGTTTTTTATAGACTCTACGTCACTGAAACTCTTTTTTTTCTGTTTATTTCCTGTATGTTTTTCAAATTGGGTAATTTTTACTGTTCTATCTCTCAATTTTCTGATTTTTTTTTTTTTTGCTCTTGATCTTTTCTACTTTTAATTTTAGTTATTGTACTTTTCAGTTTTTATATCTTCATTTGGTTCTTCTTATGTCTTCTATTTCTTTGCCAGTATTGTTTCTTTGCTGAGGCTTTCTATTTTTTATTTAAGTGTGTTCATAATTTATCACTGCAGTGTTATGGTCACAGGTGCTTTTTAATCTTTGTCAGATAATTCTAACATGTCTTATCTTGGTATTGGCATCTATTAGTTGCTGTTATTGTTGCTGTTTTAATTTAGTTTAAGGTCTTCTTGGTTCTTGGTATGATGTGTGATTTTTAAATCAAAATTGGATGTTTACATATTGTGTTATGAGACTCTATCTTAATGAAATCTTCTGTTTTAACTGGCTTTTTTGGGGAACTGCTCTGGCAGTGAAAGGGAGGAATACTACCACCTAAGTACCATGTGTATGTAGAAACCAAGGTCCCCTGCTCAGCTTCCGTTGGCACCTGACTTGTGGGCTCCTCATTACCGCTGGGCAGGGGTAAGAATGCTGGCTTCCCATGTGGTCTCCAAGGAAAATGTGTTTGAGGGGGGCTACTTACTGCCAGTGGAGTGCAAGCCCAGGTTCCCTGCCTGGACTTCTTGAAGCCAACCCCGTGTCTCATTACAGTCTCATGAGTGTAAAAGTGTAGGTTCTCCACTCAACCTTCACATAGGCAGAGATTGGGGGGGGGTCACAGTTTTTCTCTGTGGTGTTTGCCTAGAGCAAAGCAATTATAAGCTATACAATTTCTGACTTACCAGGTTGCTCTCGTCATGGTCTTTGCCTGGAGAAAACAGGCTTCAGTTGGAGAGTTGTCTGTTCCCATTGACGTTTCCAGGCTGTCAACTTCTTCAGCTCTGTGTTTGAGGTCATAGGCAAGAAGAAAACTCAGAGCAATTCCCACTGTATCATTCCTCAGGTCCCAATTCCCTAGCCAGCCTGCTTTTTCTCTCCAAAGTTCAGTCTTCTTATGCTTGTTTTAATTATAATATCCAAGATTTTCATTTTACTTAATGGGAGGAATATGAAAATGTATGTCACCTCCATCTTCTAGAAAGCTGAAGGCCCCAGTCTTTTTTTAAGTACAAGAGGAGAACACAGATATTTTGTTGGATTACTATGTACCAGGTATTTGACTTGCATCATCTCATTTATCTTTTCCCTACTCTCCTAGTGTTTTCCCACTTTTACATATGAAGTATTCAGCTTTCAGAAAGCTTGAGAAACTTGTCCTAGGCCACACAGATGGAACACAAAATAGCTGGAATTTTGGACCCTCATGGGACTAACCAGCCTATGCTTTATCCACCATACTTATGCCCTCCTTCAATGTTCTCTAATATTTTCAGATGAGCAAAAGCTTTGCAAACAAGTTTAACAAATATCATTCTCAAGTCTCATAACAACAGTGTAAAGTCAGCTAGAGGAAGAATTTCTTTATTCACTAAAGTGATAGATTTTAAGAATAAATTACTGAAAAGGGTAGTTTTGGGGGTTCCAAATATGAGCTCCTTGTTCAGAGCTCCTTGCTCCATGCTGTACCTACTGCTACTCTAAAAGGTCAATGAATTGATCCATTTATTATTGGATTGAATACAGCTTAGATGAGCACAGCTCTAAAGGAATAACAGAGTGTTTACAAGGGTATTGGATGCCTGGAATGCACTGACCCCACTATTATCCCAGCCTTCCTAGTCCATTCATGGCCATCCTTCAAATCTTGGCTTCTGGGCTGTGAAGTATCTCTAGAGCTAACTTTGCACATGTGACATGACAGTCACCTCATACCACTGTGGCTTCTCTGTACATCTGTCTTTCCCTTTGAGAGTGGGGTCATTGAGAGAAAGAACTAAATCTTTTTATCTCTACTATCCTAGCACCTATTCTGGCCATTACATAATAGAACATCAAGAAACAATATTGAGTGAATGCATGACTAAGGAAAAGAAAGCATAATCTGCCCCCCCCAAAAAAATTATCTTATATTTGTGAGAAGGTATTTCCTAATTGAGCAGTGCTTTATTTAGCAAAAACATACTGCCTACATTGAGAAAGAATTGGGGATGATTATAAAATTACACAAATTATCAGCTCCATTATGCTCTAATTTTTATCTGATCTTTCTCGAAAAAAAAAGCAAGTACTTTTGATGAGAATATTTGTTTTCCTCTAATCAAAATATGAGTAAGAAAACTTTCAAAACACTGCCTGAGTATAAGCTTTCTCATGGGATTTTATGGATTACTTTAGCTGAGGTTGAAGGTAAAGTCATTGATTTCCCCCATTATCTATGAGGCTCTAATCAATTAATATCAGAATGTATAGATTAGTTCCTGTATATTCAACAAAATCCTAAAGCATAACGTAACTAAAGAAGAAACATATGCACGGCCCATTCTCCTGTGTTATTCACACTGTAGTGTAGAAGAGTCATGATGCCTGGTCCCTTCCATTATGTTATTCACATTGAAGAAATAATGAGGAAACAATACAAAACTATGGAAGGAGCCCTGGGCTGTATAGGGTATATTCTAGAAACACAGTGTCAGCTTAAAAAAGAAAATAAGGAAATATTCATCAATTGCCTACTATGTGTTAGCAATCATATGAGATACTTTCATATGCTGTCCCTCAAGAAAACCTTTCAAAATAGACATTATTAGTCTCCTTTTTACGCATGAGAAATCTGAGACTCTGAGGGCTGAATAACTTGCTTAATGCTACACATTAACTGAAAGAGCAAGGATCCAAGTGAAGTTTGAAACAAAATCCATGCTCTGTAAAAGACATCAAGCCCGTTTTGCTGAGTAACCAGTAAGAGTTTAATAAATGATATGTGCTTTAAGAATTAAGAAAAGAAGAAGTGTTGGAAGGAGAGGAATGCATTGCATGGCTCACACCTGTGTGATTGTTAGAGCATGAAAAGCAACATGGTGGAGAAGAAGCTGTCAAAGTTGACCTCGCCATATGCTAGTTTGTGACCTGGGAGTGTTATTTCACCACTCTGAACCTCAGTTTCTTCATCAGTTTTTCATCTTTCAAATGGGATTACAAGGCCTACCCACAGAGTTGTTCGGAAAATTAAAGGAAATAAAATGTTTAATGGACCAGGACCACAACAGGCTCCTAGCAACTATGACTTTATATCCTTGGATGAATAGCAGTGACTTTCAAAGGGAGAAGAAAGCAGAGGGGAGGGGGAAGAAGATGCATTTGACTTGGGAGCCCTGACATGCATCTATGTAGGGATTCCATCCACATCTGGAGGAAGATCTGGATCGTAAGGTAGATTGGGAGTCCCTAACAGCTCCTGTGACCTAAGATGCTCAGGTAAAAACAACCCAGAGTGTCTGCAGATGGCTTCTGTGGAAAACCCAAAGTAGGTCAAGTACACACGACCTGAAATTCCTGGGGAACTGGGGCCTTCTGTTTGTATATGGCATATCCTTAGCTTCTGTGCTATCTATGTGTAAGTCCGGGTTGGTGTCCTTTTGAACTTATATGGATAATGCTCTTTACATCACCTCTGATTCCTTCTTATATTTTTATTATACTGATATTATGCTTTCTGAGCACCTCCTCTTTTTTAAAAAATTTTTTAAAATTACGATCTCTTTCTGGACTTTACAACTCTCCTATCACTATGTTAGGTTATATGATACCCATTGCACAGGGGGACAAACTAAGATACAGGAAGGCTAAGGGATTTATAGGAGCCAACATCTTATAGAGTATACCTAGTCATGGAAGCATGGAGAAAACTGAGGGCTTGAAGAGACTCTAGCCATCCACTCGTCCAGGGATTGGCAAACCTCAGAATGGAGCAGATAGTAAACATCTTAGGCTTTTTAGGCTATATACTATCTCTGTTGCCAATTCTTCCCCTCCCCCGCCGCCTCCTTCTTCCTCTTTAATAATTCTTTGAAATCTTAAAAATCACTGTTAGCCTGCAGGCTGTACAGGCCGGCCATGAGCCAAATTTGACAACTTTGAGCCATTGGTAGTTTAATTCTTCCACTTTCTAGGTGAGGTGAGAGACAGATGGCTTTAGTGAGGCACCCAGGGTCACCCAGCAGGAGAGTGATGGAGCCGGTTTAGACCTCAGATTTCCTCACCAACATTTTTCTCCTCACCATAGCTAAAAATCATGGATAGTCACCAATTGTGGAAATAGTCCTTTGCCTACTTAAAGTCCAAATAGGACCATTTGAAGGGCCATGGAGATTGGGGCACCAGGCTTTATCTCCCCACATCTGTGCCTGTCCTCCTCACTCACTTTTTTTTTTTTTTTTCTTTTTGCGGTACGCGGGCCCCTCACTGCTGTGGCCTCTCCTGTTGTGGAGCACAGGCTCCGGACGCGCAGGCTCAGCGGCCATGGCTCATGGGCCCAGCCGCTCCACGGCATGTGGGATCTTCCCGGACCGGGACACGAACCCGTGTCCCCTGCATTGGGAGCCGGACTCTCAACCACTGCGCCACCAGGGAAGCCCAATCACTCACTTTTTTTTAAATATCATTTTGCATTGCCTTAGTCCAAGAGTGTTTGAGGTCATTTTTGTAAAATTACAAATAACCCACAATTATTGAATATAGGAGGTGATCACATCTTGCACAAAATAAAAGATGGAAATAAGAATGCCAAGAAAAATACTAGCAGGATATAGTAAATTTTGCCTTGGACTTCCACTTGACCAGCACAGGGAGCGATTCATCGTTAGTCACAAAAGCCAGTGTCCAAAAGATGAAAAAGAATCAGTTGTCTGTTGCAACACACATTGTCCTAGCTTTGAGACTGGAGAGGTATTTCCCCAGGAGCTGAGAGTGAAGATTGTACTACGTGACAAAGTGAGCCAGGCTGCCTAGTCAAGCTGGGTATGATGGCAAGAACTTGGAGGTTGCTCAGATTCTGGGGAACCCCTTGTCCTTTTTTCTCCAGATCAGGGTGTGGGAATTCTCATACTTTGACATTTTTTTTTAATTGGAGTATAATTGCTCTACAATGTTGTGTTAGTTTCTGCCGTACAACAAAGTGAGTCAGCTATATGTATACATATATCCCTTCCCTCTTGGACCTCTCTTCTACTCTACCTTCATCCCACCCATCTAGGTCATCACAGAGCACCAAGCTGAGCCCCCTGTGCCATGCCACATGTTCCCACTAGCTATCAGTGTTACATATGATAGTTTATTTATGTCAAACCTAATCTTCCAATTCATCCCACCCTCCCCTTACCCCCACTGTGTCCACACGTTCATTCTCTATGTCTGTGTCTCTATTCCTGCCCTGCAAATAGGTTCATCTGTACCATTTGTTTAGATCCCACATATATGCGTTAATATACGATATTTGCTTTTCTTTTTCTGACTTACTTCACTCTGTATGACAGAATCTGGGTCCATCCACATTTCTACAAATGACCCAATTTCATTCCTTTTTATGGCTGAGTAATGTTCCATTGTAAATATGTACCACATCTTCTTTATCCATTCATCTGTCCATGGACATTGTACCTCAATGTTCATCGCAGCACTATTTACAATAGTCAGGACATGGAAACAACCTAAATAACAAGCATTTTAAAATGGCTGATTTTCTATACTCTTGCCAGACATCAGTGTCAGACCTAACTTCTAAGACTAACAGCTGCCCTCTAACCTCTAGCTTCTCTGTGGCTCTAACATTTGAGATAATGAGAAAGAAGCACACCCAGCCCTCTAGTGGTCTGACCTATGCCTGCCCCACATTCTGTCTGGTCTGAAGGCTCAATGAACCAGATCTGGTCAGACCAACTCCCTCAAGTGGAGAAAGAAGGATGATAGAACCTGGGCCAGGCAAAGGCTTTCCACACCAAAACAATTCTTAATCAACTGTGGGGGGCATCACTGCCACTTACTATTTTCATTCAAGTTACCAAAGGCTCTGCACATAGTAGGTAATTAATGCTACTGGACTTTTTATCCACTCTGCCCTGATATCTGCCTCTTCCCAGGGTGGCTGAGGATTTCCAAATTTTGAAGACAAAATGTATTGAAGTTTTCACCTATGTTTGGTTGGCTGTTCATTGTTTGGCTGACGGAGGAGATGACGGCGAATCTTTGAATTCACTAGACCCAAGATGCAAAACAGGGAACTTCTGGTCTGTTCCTCTTCTGAGGCTCCTCCCTGACATACATACACACACTTTCCTCCCCTTTCCCTGGCCTGCTTCCTGCGCAGGAGAGTTGAACCTGTTCCTTCTTGGTTAGGTTCTTCTCAAGCTCGGTGTGTGCATGGTCCTGGCCCTAACCCATGGCACTAACCATTCAAGAGCCGCTCTTCCCTTCAAGCCTTCATTCTGCAGGGATTGCCTTTTACCCAACTGCTCCATCTCAGAACCGTCGTCCTTATTTTGCTTTCTCCTTCTTCAGGTTTTCCAGCTTGCTTTAAGAGCTGCGCCTCAAGTTATGCTGTGGAAATAGGCTGAGAATGGTTATGGGGAACAGTTATTCCTTCGCTGGATATTTAATGACCATATTCGGGGTTCCAGGAATAAAGTGGCAAACAAGGCAAGAGCTACTGACCCTCTTATAATAGCAGAGAGTACTATCTGCTGAAGGATTTTTAAGCCTGTGCCTTTAATTTTCCACCTTATCAAAGTCATGAAATAATGGGGATTAGACTTTCACTTACATTTCAACAACCTGCACTGACTTCTCTTGGTCGTCATCATCCCTCTGTTCCCATTAAAAACCTGGTCTTCCAACAGCCTTTTCACTAAATTTCAGGGAGATTTGCAGTAACTTTATCTCCCCTCACAGAATGAAAGGCATCCCTTTTTGCAGACATAATCTTTGTCAGCAAGGGGGAAGAGGATTAGGGAAAGGAGATCTTTCAGCGTAGCACACACCCAGTTTATGGTAAGTGGCTGGATTTTATCAGGTCTTCTTTGTTTTGTTCACATTCTTTGATTTCATAATTATTATCACTGAATCTTTCATGGACCAGATCATGGACCATGTAACTAGGCAAACCTGTGTTAGAATCTTATTTTGGGATCTTCTTACTATGTGGTTTTGGCAGGATCCTTGACCTTTCTCATCCTCAGTGTTCTTACCCATGAAATGGAAAATAAGAACTACCTGAGGGTTCATGGTGAGGAATAGTAAATATATGTGAAGCCTCTAGTCGAGGCTAGCATGCAATTAATGCTCAATAAATAGTACCTATTACAATTACTCCCTGTAGATTTTTTTACTTGCATTTTGAAGGATTTATGATTACTTAAGCATCAGCAACTCAGTACTGATTTGGTACTGGACAAATGCTTGATGACTCTCTGTAAGTGCCTGAATATAAATGATTAGACACTAGACGTTTTGAGTTAGTATAGAAGATGACAGTATCCTTTTCTTTTAGGAGGAAAGTGCACCCATAGTCACATTAAACATTAAAGCACATTTGACATTGTAAAGGCAAAGCACAACAAAGCCACCATTGATATCTCATCTTGTAAATCTCTAGTTTGAACTTCTTGTTTTCACACTGTCTCTAACCTCCAGACTCTGGCAGAAGATAGGAGAAATAACTCCTGGAATACGGACTACAGTAATAATAGCATTCTACTGGCATGTCAACTTGATGGAGGTGAAGATAAAGATGCTTATTTGAACATTATCTTGTGTGATATGTATTACTGATATCACAGCCTCAGTGTTCAAAACCAAGCCTGGAAACTTGCAGATGTTAATAAATTATGGGACACAACCAATAATGAGACCCAATGCATTCTGATGGAAGAGGAGTTTGCTCCTCTGGACACCTCAGGCTAATAGAGACCTAATGGATAGCAAATACAGTCTGGTGTAGATAAACGTTGAATAGTGTGTTTTGAAACACAGACTAAAGAGAAGGAATGCCTAATGAATTGGAAGTGCTTTAGTGCAATGAATCAGAGAATGTTGGTGAGTTATGAGAGAGGATGTTCTAAATGTAAAACTCAAATCAGTCATTCTTCTTTGCAGGGAGGGGCAGAAATGTTCCCCAGAAGGAACTAATACTTTTGAGGAATCAGCATTTAAGTGACAGCAGGGACTTTTAGAGTCAGGGTTTAATTTCTGCTCTGTCATTTTCCAAAGTCATATGATTTGGAACAATTCTATTCATCTTGCTGAAGCCTATGTTTTTTATCTGAAAATAGGAATAGTCATATCTGCCAGGGCCTTTCATATGATGTTGTCCACTGAACATCATTCAAGGATGCCTCCACTGGGAAGGAATTTCCCACATTGGAGACATCATAGATTTGTCCATTTATTACAATAGTATTGTTGCAGATAGCCACAAAGTTTTATGCTTTTCTTTTAATCAATCTATGGCAAAGTACTTCCAGTATAAGGAGGCGAAGTAGGTGGAGGAGGGGCACTTTTTTCCTAAATTGCCAAAAGCACCATAGGAACTGAAGGCCCTGAAGTTTGTATGGTTTGAGGCATGCAGAGTTCCTGAGGTGCCCAGGAGGGACCAGTTTGAGGGTGAGATGTGGGCACAAACTCTGATGGCGACTTCCTCAGTGTTTACGTTGCCCATAGAAAAGATGGCGGCCTCAGTGAGGCTGAGGAATGTGACAGGGTAAATTAACCCTTTGAGGGCCACAGAGTGGAGACTGCCCTTCTCCTACAGAATCCATCCTTTAAAATGGTGCACTGCAGAAAGCAATATTACTCAGCCATAACAAAGAATGAAATTGTGCCATTCATAGAGATGTGGATGGAACTAGAGACTGTCATACAGAGTGAAGTAAGTCAGAAAGAGAAAAACAAATATCATATATTTACACATATATGTGGAATCTAGAAAAATGGTACAGATGATCTTATTTGCAAAGCAGAAATAGAGACATAGACTTAGATTACAAACGTATGGATACCAAAGGGAGAAGGGGGGATGGGATGAATTGGGAAAGTGGGATTGACATACATACACTATTGATACTATGCGTAAAATAGATAACTAAAAAGAACCTACTGTCTAGCACAGGGAACTCTACTCAGTGCTCTGTGGTGACCTAAATGGGAAGGAAATCCAAAAAGGAGGGGATATATGTATACGTATAGCTGATTCACTTTGCTGTACAGCAGAAACTAACACAACATTGTAAAGCAACTATACTCCAAGAAAAATATTTTTTAAAAATTTAAGAAAGAAAATAACTGAAATAAAATAAAATAAGTAAAATGTTTCACTGCAATTGTCAAATGACCTATCTGGCTCTTTCCCTGAACTGTGAGCTCCTTGCAGGCCTGCGAGAAAATTTTAATGCCCCTATATCCAAGGGAAAGTGTCCGAGCCTATTAGATACTTAATACCTTGTTTCTGTATGAGCCGTGCCTGAATCTCTCTTCTGCTGCCTTCCATGGAGGACAATGTTGTATTTCTAAGGTTATTTCTTTTAACTCATCTTTTAAAAAAATTTTTATATGCACCCTTCTTTCTTCTCTATTTTTAGTTTCTGTCAGCCAATATTTATTGAATGTACAGTGAGTGACAGTCATTGTGGTAAACACTTTTCAGTCTTTATTTAATCTTTAAAACAATCATGTGAGATCAACATCGTCAGCTCCATTCACTAGGTAAAGAAAATGAGGCTTAGATAGGAAAATAGTAATTGCCCAAGGTTGCCCAGTGAGCTGATATCAGAGCAGAGATTCAAAGCTAAAGCCACTGGTCTCCAGATGTCTCTTAAACCCTACTCTTTAGAGTCCTTGGCAATGCTGTCCTGGGTGTTCTCCCCCATCTGGCTCTCAAAGATTATGCTGATATTATCCTGTTCTCATTGACATGCACATGTTTGAAGTATTTGTATCTTGCTTTGTTCTATTCCATTATACAACTCCCCCAAACAAATCCAGTATCCTTGCCCTATGAGTACTTCAACTTTCATCAATTTTCTTTAGTTCCCATTTGTGTTTAGATGAGTACCCTAACCAATCAGCCTTAATTTTGTTCCATTATATATCTACCCATCAAAACACATCACTGTGGGCCATATAGGAGCTCTGCTAAAAGAATTACGAGGACATCCCTTTGGGCAAGAGATGTGCAGGAGAAAACTGAGTTTGATTTCATCATTCTCCTGCAAAAATTGCAACGGCTCCCTTTTTTGCTGACGTAATCAATTCAGTTGCTTGCAAGTTAGTACCCATTCCTTTGGGAGTTTGGACACCCATTTCCAAGCACATTTCTTTCATACTCTCTGGCAGAAACTCTTGCAAAGCCCTCGCATGTCTGTCTCTTTCACTAGCCTATACACTCTTCATGTCTTACTCATTCCAGTGAACTAGTTGGTGAAATGTATCCCTAGTCTGGGCAAATTGTTTTTCTCTCTGTGCCCCCAAATAAACCAAATCCTTTCATTTATTTATGTTATTTCTCTGAACTGTCATTACACTTCTTTGTCATCCAAACATGACCCGTTTCTAATAATAACTAGAGTTGGGGTATTCGTTTAGAGCATGTGAAGCATGTTCACATATGCTATCTCATCAAATTTTCACACTATCCCTGTGAGAAAAATACTTAACCCATTCTTATTTTTCAGAGGAGACAATGCCCTGGTTAGGGAATGCCCTGTCCAGGGAATGTCAAACACATGAAGTGTGTTGTTGGAATTCTGACACAGATATGCTGCTGCTAAAGTCTACTTTTTACAATCCTGTCGTGTTGCCTCACTGTGGTTCCATGTCCACCAGGAAGCCTTTGCTTTCTGACCAACCTCTCCTCTCAACTTCTACATCCTTTGAAGACAAAGAGGTGTTTTCTTTAGTCCACTATCGTCATTAGAATATCAACAAGCAAATAAAGTCATCAGTATGCATGTCATGCAGACACAGATTAAAACTTAGTCCCCTCCTCTTCCATATCCTCCTACTCACCTTTAAAGAATTTTTTTTAATTGAAATATAGTTGATTTACAATGTTGTGTTAGTTTCAGGTGTACAGCAAAGTGATTCAGTTGCACACATACACATGTCTGTGTGCATGTGTGTGTATATGTATATGTGTGTGTATGCTTTTTTAGATTCTTTTCCCGTGTAGTTTATCACAAGATACTGAGTATAGTTCCCTGTTCTCTACAGTAGGTGCTTGTTGTTTACCTATATTATATATAGTAGTGTGTGTATATATATATATTTAAATTTTTTATTGAAATATAGTTGATTTACAGTATTGTTTTAGTTTCAGGTGTACAGCAAAGTGATTCAGTTATACATACATATATATATATATGTATATTATTTTTTACATTTTCTTCCATTATAGATTATTACAAGATACTGAGTATAGTTCCCTATGTTATACGGTAGGTTGTTGTTGGTTATCTATTTTATATATAGCAGTGTATATATTTTAATCTCAGTAGTGTGTATATTTTAATCCCAAACTCTTATTCTATCTCCCCCCGTCCTGCTAGCTATCCCCTTTGGTAACTATAAGTTTGTTTTCTACGTCTGTGAGTCTATTTCTGCTTTGTAAATAAGTTCATTTGTATCATTTAAATTTTGATTCCACATATAAGTGATATATGATATTTGTCTCTGTCTGGCTTGCTTCACTTAGTATGATAATCTCTAGCTCCATCCATTTTGTTGCAAATCGCGTTATTTTGTTCTTTTTTATGGCCGAGTAGTATACTGCTCGCCTTTTAATCAAGCCCCCTTTAAAGACATTCTGGCAGCCCCAGCACCTGCTTTTTCTTACTGTTCCAGTGGCACTTAGTATGCAGCACCTTATGGTGAAGATCTGGTCCTTCATGGTTTTCTTTGTGCTCTACTTGAGGAACAGTAGAGAAAACCTCTGAAGCACATATCCCAAGATGCGGTGGTGGGGGGAGGGATGGGGGAGATCTGCACAGTTTAGGGAATTAACAGAAATTAAATGTACTGACTACTCACTATATGCTAGAGATAGTTCTGATGATAGTATGAATATCAACTCACTCAGTCATCAGAGCAGCCTTAAGAGGTGATGTGCTATTGTTACCCACATTTCACAGGTGAGGAACTGAAGCACAAGTGAAAACCTTGTCCAGAGGCAAAGCTAGAATGTGGTAGATTCGGGATATATTTCCAGACAATCTCACCCCAGAGTCTGTGCTTTATGAAACTATCTGTGCCTAGGATAGGAGAGTTAGAGCTGGAGTCGGGGGAGAAACTGGCAAGATGTCAGCTTAAGGAATGGCTCAGAGCTTTAGACAAACTGGCTTTTTTCCTTTGAGAAAGTCACGCAGGGGTATAAAGTGTCAGGAGCTCTGTCACACGGATATCACGTGGATGAGGGATCAAGCTCTGTCAACAACACAGGTTATCAGTCTGAGGATGCTCTGTGCCAATTGCCCCATTAACAGCAATCATAATAATACCATCTACTATTTATTGACTAATTCCTGTGACTTTCAGTGTCTCCCTAGTATCTGTGAATAAAGCCCCAGCTCCCTTGTGCAGCCCTGAAAACCTCGACAATTTAGGTCATCCTTATCTCTTCAGACTCATCTCCCACCACCTCCCTCCTCACACTGTAAGTTCTGATCCTATCAGTGGGTTTATTGCTCCCTGTACAGTCTTAATTTTGAGGGCTTTACTTTTTCTGCCTGGAATGCCCTTCATGCTATCGATGCCTGAACAATTCTTTCAGCTTCAATTCAACTATTCTCTAACGTGGGAAGATTCCTCTCGGCCTGGAGCTTAGCTCTCCTCTGGCACCCCAAGCACCTACGTGTGTCTGGATATTTACTCATTAAAATGACCACCTCGCTTTGTATATCTATCATTCACCAAGTTGCAAGACCCTTGAGGGTAAAGTCTGTCATATTTACTTTTGTGTCCTAAAATCTAGCATAGTAGCTGACACATGCTAAGTGTCAAAAAGTTAATTGAATTATGTATCAAACCTTGGTATAGGACTTGGAGCCCAGCTCTGATTTCCATATACCCTCATAAGTTTGACATTGCCTAGCGTAGATTACAGAAGAAACTTACAGAAAACTTAAGTGCAGAGGAATAAAATAAATTATGCAAAATTGCATAGAATAAGTAAAAAGTATAAGTAAGGGGTAGATTTAGGAAGGATTCAAACCTAGCACTGTTCAGAGTCTGGCATTAGTTCCTAGGTCTGTACACTGTACTATACTAATGTTCTCCCCAGGAATGAGGTGACAGTTGAAGTTTGGAAAATTGAGCAGAAGAACCAAGAATCATGAGACTCAATGGAGTTGAAAAACAGAATAAGAGGGCAGTTTTAGAAATGCCTTAGGCATCCCCTTCTTATCACATGTGCTTTAACTAGAAAAGGGCAGGGCCCATAGATCTTAGCCAAGCTTAGATCACAGGTATCAGGGAGGTAAGAGAATCCTGGGATAAGTCAGAGTAAAGATGTTGCCTATGATAATGAAAATAATCATAGCTAACATTTTCGATCACTTACTGTAAGACTTTGATGGTTTTAACTGCTTTATGTGTATATGAAGTTTTCCTTTTAAAAGCAAGTACTCGCCCCATTTATTAAATGAGAAAGCAAAGAAAAATTAAGTGACTTGCTCAAATTTACATATGTTGAGTCAAAGGACCAGACCCCAAACTCACACTCAGACTGTCTGAAGTCAGATCCCACACTTGTAACAATAATTCTACGCTGCCCCTCTGGTGCTGTCCTCTGATGTGGTGCTGACTCCCAGGCAGGTCAACCTGGAGGAACAAAACCGGAAAGAATCCCAGGCAAGGGTGGGTAGGGTATGGGTACAATCACACGAGGTGGGATGTATTTGAAGTGGATGAGGAATTTGACTGGGAATTCCAAGCACTTACGGCAGCCTCCTTCTGCTTAGGGGCAGGTGCTAAAGAGAAATCCAGAGAATGCATTTATTGATTATAAAAGGGATCCCAAAGTTGAGCTTTAAAGTTTATTTAATTCAGCTATTCACTCACTCCAGTTTTAATAAACCCATGCACCAGAATGTCAGGAGACTGTGCCAATACATGCCTGATGTTTGGACTAAGACAGAAACAGCAGATCAATGTTATCAACACAAAGAGCTTAAGTGGCCACGCCACACTGGTCCTTTGTTTCAGGGCTTTTTCCAAGCAGAATTAGGTTGTTTTTTTTTAGACATGTGCTCTTTTTAACAGGAGGCAGTCGTTCTGTCTCAAACCAACCACAGCTTCGTTATGCCTTGTCTCTCTCAAGAGCTGATGGGGTACCACTGACAGGCCAGTGCCACCAGCAGAAAAGCTTTCTTACAAGTCTTTCAGGACCCACTGCTGATGTTAAGGACATCCATGACCTCCCCATAGACTGAAATCCTTCTAAACACTGAGGCTTTCCGATCGCCTTCGCCACCACCTAAAGCAGGATTAAATTCCAAGGAAGAAAAATGCATTGTATTTTTACAAAAAGGGAGACCTTTGAGTTCTCTTTTGCAAATATTAAAAGCAATGCCACAGGCACTAATCCAAGTCTCTTGAGCCACTTTTCAAAGAAATAAAAAAATAAGTAAACTGGAACATGAACCAAATGAAGAAACTACCAAGGAAAATTGCAGAATAATAAAATAAAGACATTTAAATCATCCTCAGGGGATAATTATATCCTGGACTCTGGCTGATTTTGCAGCTGAAAGGAGCACAGGGCAAGAAGTTAAGTGACTAGGGTCTTCATCCCAGCTCTGCCCATTCATTGGCTTTGTGGCCACACCTGGGGCAAGGCACTCAGTCATTAGAGGGTTCAGTTCCTCTTCTGCTGCAGAGCAAAATAACACCAACAGGATTCACAAAATGGACTTGAAAGCAGTGAGAAGCTACCCATTCTGCCTGGTTTTTTTCCTTACTCTCATTACATTAATTTAGATAGGAGCCAAGTTCCAACCTCCAGTTCCAAGAAAGGGGTCTTCTGGTGAAATCCGATCTCTCCAACTATGCTCTGGAAACTGCCTCCTTTCTAACCTGGTAAAATTACAGAATTCCTCTGAGCTTTAGGCTAATCATCTATGAATTTGGATTCAGAACATTACCTACTTCAAAAGGTTGCTGATAATATAATGTACTATAATATAATATAAATGAGATAAATGTGGTAAAGCACTTTAGAGAGTGTCTGGTACATTCAAGGTGCACAATAAAAGTTAGCTCGTTATTTCTGGCTCTTTCATCTCCACATACAAAAAATATCCAAGTGTCTTTCCTCTTTAAATATTTATATATAATATAAACCTATGATATTAATACATAATTTATGATACATATTGTATCATTCTAATATAGCTAGCCTATGAGTTTAAGGATTTTTTTTAAGATTCTGCATATAAGTGCGATCATACAGTATTTGTCTTTCTCTTATGACTTACTTCACTGAGCATAACTTATCGTGATCATCGTTTTGCAATCTATGTATGTCAGATCATTTTGCTGTACACCTCAAATTTATGCAGTGATGTATGCCAGTTATATCTGAATAAAACAGAAGAAAAACCACAGTTAATCATAATAATAAATATACAGTGTGTATCTTACTTAACCTCTTTAGACCCTCATCTTCCTCTAGTTACTAACTACTTTCTCAACTTTCCCATGTGGCCAAACTTCTTGACCAAGTCGTCAGCATTTATAATCTTCCCCCTTTTTTACTATTGTTTAAGGAAAAATAAAAATAGAGTGAACCCCATGTCATTATCACTTGGTTTTCTAAATTGTCCACTCATGTATCATCTACCTCATCAACACCCTGTCTTCTACATCATTTTGAAACAAATTACTGACATAATATAATTTTTCCATAAATGTCAGTATGTGCCATTGAGAGAATTTTCATCTCTATTTTTAACATTTCCATTCATTTCTTAATAAGGGAACACGTGGCCATTCCTGATACAGATGTGATGGACAGATTGGTGGTTCTCTCTCAATTCTCTGGGAAATATTGCAAAATATTGCATGGTCTGCCTTTCTCAGAAGTGTGATTTCATCATTCTGTGTCACTCTCCCCCATTTTATTAATTTTTTTTTCCATCAGGATAGACAATAACCACTACTTTATCAAATCCAATGGGCATTTTGGGGTGTTAATTGTACTTGATTTGTGAGGTCTTTTGATACTTTAGAGTAGATAGATCTGAACTAATGTAAATATCTGAGATCAGTTACCTCCTCTAGTTAACCTTTACTTTTTTAAACTCTTTAAAATGGGAAAGTTATATTACAAACCCTATAGCAGTTCTTGGCATAAGTAGTTCCTATATGAATGAGAATTACTTTATTAAACTACTAAATTTTCCATTTGGCTTCTGGGATCCCTCACTTTCTTTGTTTACTTCCTACCCATCATAATTTCCAGTCACATTTCACAGCCACGGATTCCTTCAAGGAATTCAGGCACTTGGACCTGAGCCTCATTTCTTGGTTTATTTCTATATAACACCCTTAGGAGAGCTCACGCATGGTCATTGGTTCAACTCCCATGTCCATGTAGATAGCCTAATTCTCTCTGACTAAATCCTCCTTCATCCACTGCCCGTGGGTATTTCCATTTGGCTAATCTCACAAGCTCCCAAATTAAACACGCTAAAAAAAAATGTGTCACCTTTCACGCAGGTGATTTCACTATGAATTATCTCAGTTATCCCAGTAACTTTCGTCAATAGCATATCTGAGACACACGTACAACATTATTTTTCATTAGCAGAAGAGCCAGCTACACTTGAAGAGTGGGGATGAGAAGAAAATTACTTTGATTGTCCTGCTAATGGATCTCTCTTAGGCAAGAAGGAAGTATTTCTACACTGCATGTTTAACCCTTCACTCTACCACAGCAGCATTGTTCATGCCCAGTTGTCTCCGTGTTTTTGTTTGGTCCCTCCCATAGACTCATTTCCTTCCCCAGGGAATAAGTATTTTTTGTTTCAATAACCCCAGTGTCTAGCTCAGGGCCTGGCACACAGTTGTAAATTAATGCCCAAATCAGGGTTTTTTTTAATTTGATTATTTGAAGTTGAGATAGCATGTTGGGAGAAGAAGGCACAGTCTCATTTTTATTGCTTTTATAGCTGCAAAAAGCACTTGTGAATGCCTCGATTATTTCCTCTTTCAAGTTAAAGGTCAAAAGAGAGAGAACAAATGTATGGACACCAAGGGGGGAAAGCGGGTCGGGGGTGGTGGTGGGATGAATTGGGAGATTGGGATTGACATATATACACTAATATGTATAAAACAGATAACTAATAAGAACCTGTTTTATAAATTTGTTTTAAAAAATGTCAAAAGAGATAGGGATAGCTGGAGTTCATTTGGTTAAAAAAAATTGTGACTACAATTTTATCACCATCGAACTTAGATGAAGAGAAAATATATATATATATATGTGCTCATTTTCTCCTTTATTCTCTCATAAAATTTATTCAATTGCATAGATTCAAACTCATCAAACTGTACACATTAAATATGTGCAATTCTATGTCTGTCAGTTATGCCTCCAAAGAGTTATTTAAAAAATAAACAGCTTACCCTTTCCCCTCCCCAAATGTAAAATAGATAGCTAGTGGGAAGCAGCCATAGCACAGGGAGATCAACTCGGTGCTTTGTGACCACCTAGAGGGGTGGGATAGGGAGGGTGGGAGGGAGCCGCAAGAGGGAGGAGATATGGGCATATATGTATATGTATAGGTGATTCACTTTGTTATAAAGCAGAAACTAACACACCATCATTAAGCAATTATACTCCAATAAAGATATTAAAAATAAATAAAAGGAGAACAGAGAGAAAAATCTCCACTTTGGGTAGGAAAACCCATTGATTGCTATGTAGAATAGAAATGAAATGTTCTCCTCCACCTGAAGAGATTCATAAACTCAAAGGGAAAAGGAGAGGTGCATATCAATAAGACTATAAGTGAAACGCGCCCTAAGTTGAGTACAAAGAATGGCAGGAGTTTCCAAAGCGTCGGCAGCGATATCAGCGGTAGGCAGCAGGGGAGGATTGAAGAGCTTGGACAGCATGTGTGAACATAGGAGAGGTACCAACAGGCAGAAGTAGGCAAGGTGGGAGCCATTGTGAGACTCCACCTATGAACCGCAGAATGAGAAAGTAGAGGGTTCAGGGAAGCAACGTACGTTTGCCAGCAGCTGTATAATTAGAGTGTAGGATCATTATGGGATGAAGGGCATGGAGATTCCCGATGCAGAGGTTGCCCAAGCTGCAGATGGACTGGAACGCCTTATGAGGTACAAGGAACTTGGAGGATGATGGAATATCCATGTCATGTTTGCGTAGAAGAGTGACTGACGTGATATAAGAATACCGTGTGTGCATTTCTATGTGTATAAATGCACAAAAATAATAGTGGTTTATTAGATTTAGGAAATTGTATACATCCGGACTCTACCTAACAGTATATAGTCACATTTATGGCAACGTGCGACAGTTTTCCAAGATTTTGTTTTAGCCTCCCTACCCCGTGCCCAACATGTGCAGAGTACACTCCCATGGGTAGGGTCTGACAGTTGGTATAAATAAGAGAGACTTGAGAATTTATAGAAAATTTTCCAGGCCTCATGCTAATTCTAGTCCATTACTTTTTCATTCAACAAAGCACAGTAACTTATCATACAAATAGCTTTGTTGGGAGTAGGGTGCTGTTGCCTTTATTTTCATTTATTTTTGAAAAATTAGTACAATCACATCATACACAATTAGAAATGTACATGAAGATATGCAGATAAAAGTCTCCTGACATACCTATCCCCTAGAAAACCAAGCCTCTTCTCAGGGAACAACTAATTTCCAGTCTACTGTGTATCCTTCAGAGATATTATACAAGTATGCAAGTATATATAGATGTTTCCTCTCTTTTTATTACACACATGTTGGCACACGAATGAACTGTTCTGCATCTTGCTTTTTTCACTTAACGAAATACCTAGGCGATCCCTTTAGATCAGGGTATATAGAAATTCTTCACTCTTTTAAATAAGCACAATATTACACTTTGTGGGTGTCTCATAATTTTTTTAACCCATCTTCCACTAATGGGCATTTAGATATGGCTAATCATGGTCATGAAAACAATGTTGCAGTAAATAACTTTGTAAGACAGAAAGTTTGCATATGTGTGAGTGCATATATAAGAAATTTCTATAAGTGGGATTGCTGAATTGAAACATATGAACACTTGTTAGTTTTAGAGATGGTGCCAAATTGTCCTCTAGAGAATTTGTACCAATATACACTCCAATCAGCAATTAAAAGAGTGGCTTTTTCCAAACTTCATGAAAATTGTTTCATTAATCTTTCTGATCTATTCAGGTCTGATTATTAAAAAATGGTACTTGGTCTAATTAGTTTGCATTTTCTATCAGCTTTGCTTTACCTGGATCCTTTAAAGTTTAGTATGTTTTGTGTCCATCATTGTCGTTTTCTAGATATTCTGCCTTTTTTTAGCATCTACCATTTACCCTTTAACCCAGGAGTCATATTACCTTGTTGTTATTGTCTTTTACTGTTGTTGTTATCTAATTTACCAGAGGTAGAGTCAATTGATTTTCTGGCTTTTATATTAATTTCAGTTTGCCCCACTGTGATCAGATAATATTGCCTGCATTATTTTTATGTTTGAGAATATACTGATACTTTCCTAGTGGTAATTTATTTAGAAGAGTCTACAGATCATCTGAAAAATGTTCACTCACAGTTATCAGGCTACAGAGGTTAAAATAGATCCATTGTCTACTTTATTTATTTATTTATTTTAATATTTTTTTATTTGCTTGGCTGTGCCGGGTCTTAGTTGTGACATGTATGCAGGATCTAGTTCCCTGATCAGGGATCGAACCCAGAACCCCTGCATTGGGAGCACAGAGTCATAACCACTGGACCACCAGGGAAGTCCTTATCATGTCTACTTTAAAAATTATATTACTTAAGTCATCTATATACATCTTTGTGGTCCACTTGATTTTCCATGGAATAAAAGAGAGGAATTAGAGTCTATCATTCATTTGTTTCTGTGTATTTTTTCATATCCATTCCTTTTTTTTTTTCTATATATCTTATTGTCTGGAATTAGGCTTGCACAAATGTTGGGGGAGCTGGGGAAATGAGGTCAGAAGGTCAGAGGTGTCCCCACTAACCAGCCCTCCTCAAATACCAGTGCAGTGGACAGTGTGAACTTAGACATCTCTGAGAAGCAGCAAGTTCAGCCGCTGAGGCGGAGACTGACCCTTGGCCATGGGGACCCAGGGGAGTCCCCCCCCCATATATATATATATATATATATATATATATAGTGATTATTTTGAGTAAATTACTTTGAACAATTTGGAAAGCTAATAGTTTTATTCTAGTGGTTACCTTTAGAGCTATAACTATATATAATATCTTTAACCCTCTTTTTCCTTAAAGAAAGACCTCTGATTCTGACCTCTGGTTATGACCAATGATTAAATGTCTTTTCTCTACCTTGCATTTACCTGTCACCACCTGGCCTTAGTTTATTATGTTCTCCTTCTTAGTGTTTACCTTTGTAATGCTGAATATACCTATTCCTCTATTACTTTAAATGTTAGTGTTTCACAACCGTCTGTAAAAGATAAGGAGCTCAGAAGATGACTTCTCTCACCTTCTAATCCTTTTGCCCTCCCAACCTTTCTCTCTTACCTCAGCACTATATTATTTGTGTTTGTAACATAGTTTGCATTTCTGATACCTGTTCTTCATGCTTTTGGGTCATTTGTCAGAAAAGAAGGGGAATTGCTCCTTTATCATATTCACGTTAGAATTACTATACTGATAATTTTAATACGTTCAAATTAAATGATTCCCAACTTTATAGACGACATTAAAAATGGTTTATTTGTCACCTAGCATGCTGCTTTTAGTCACACACCAGTTTGTAGAAATGCTGCAGTGGTGAATCACCTTGTCAGTACAGATACAATGGCATATTCCCTTAATACATTTCAGAAACTGAAAAGTAATCAGAAAATATTTTTTTCCAAGTTGAGGTCCTAAAGCTCACACATGTTCCTTATAGGAGATTTCCTTAGTCTCTCACTTAAGCCTGTATTCTCTTTACATTCTAACAAACCACCTTATTACCAGGCCACCATCACTTTAAAAGCACAACATCAACATTTTTGAGAAGTATTAAGTAATAGCTTACATCCTGACAGGAAGCAAAGTGATCCCACAAAACATAGCAATATAAGGGAATCAGAGCCAGCTTTATGAATAAGCAACCAGCGCATACACACAAAGCTCCATGGCCTAAAGGGTCCCTCCTTGGGCACCCTTGAAATTATGAATAATTTTGTATTTGAATTTGTGCTTTGTAACACAAAGAAGCAGGTGCAGGGGGCTTAGAGCTCGGCTCACAGATGGAATTGGGGCCACCACCTTCCTCACCCACTGATGCTTCAGGCTCCCCCTCCTGGCACCCACACATGTACAGCTGCCACCCTTCCCTCATGGCAGGGATGTGGGCACACATACGGGAGATTTGGGGATGAATATACACTTTATGGCATCTCCGGGGGGGACGTGACAGAGCTGTCGCTGCTCCAGGTGGGAAACACCAGGGTCCATGAGACAGGCAACCCGGTGGAGGCAAGCTTCTTGCCCATCCCCAGTGCAGGTACTGAGCCTGACCTGGAACCGATATCGCAATCCCTTAGGGTCGCCCGTCCTCCATGGGTTGGGCTGCAGGGCCATGGGAAAAGGACTCTGACTTTCCCACTGAGGTCTGAGCATGGAGCATCCATGGGGCAGCTGGCAGGAGGGGAAACCACCTCAGCTGGTCCACTGGCCCAGGCACAGGGAGGGCCCACGGGCACCTGCACACACCTGCACACACCTGGCAAGTATTCCCTTGCCTGACAGAGCATGACATTAAATAAAAAACACCATAACAGGTCCAAAAAGCCAGGAAGAAAGAAAAATATATGTGTAAGTATTTTAGTCCTTTTCAAAAACTTATTTATTTATTTTAATTGAAGTACAGTTGATATACAATGTTGTGTTAGTTTCAGGGGTACAGCAAAGGGATTCAGTTTATATATATATATATATATATATATATATATATATATATATATATATATATATATATATTCAGATTCTTTTCACTTATAGTTACTACAAAATATTGAGTATAGTTCCCTGTGCTATACAGTAGGTCCTTGTTGGTTATCTGTTTTATATGTAGTCGTGTGTACCTGTTTGTTTGTTAATCCCAAACTCCTAATTTATCCCTACCCCACTTCCCCTTTGGTAACCATAACTTTGTTTCCTATGTCTGTGGGCCTATTTCTGTTTTGTATATAAATTCATTTGTATCATTTGAATTTTTTTTAATTTTAGTACTTTTAATGGCATTTTTTTTCTGTTCTTTTTTTAAAGAAGAGACCCAGATTTTTATGTTTCACTGGACTTCTCAAATCACTTAGCCCTCTAAGTAACTGACAAACAGTACAAACAACTTTATTAATGGCTCTAACTTTTAGTGTATAATTGCATGAAATTATAATATGTGCTCCCTAAAGTACCAAGGCAGGTTATCCTCAGTAAGCTGAAAACGTGGAGGGTGTAGGAATCAACATTTTTGTTGTTTATTTGCTTCAGTAGGTCCAGTCATTCGTGGAACACCTTCCAGGTTTTTCTGGTTTTGCTGTCAGCTCAGTGAAAACATCTGTATTCCCATTTGTGTCATATTCCTATTAAATCGTCTGCCCATATGAACAGACTGCCTCCTTGTACTAAGCTTGCACTAACCATAAGGCTTCCTATTTAGGAGTGGGGAAGTAGATGAAAAGAGAAGGTATATGCTGAATAGAATCCACTTTAAAAGCTATATGTGGACTCTTACAAATCAATGAAATCACATGCATATACATAGCAGTATGTTTGGCCCTGGGAGGGGAGGAGGGAGACGCAAGAGGGAAGGGATATGGGGACATATGTATATGTATAACTGATTCACTTTGTTGTAAAGCAGAAACTAACACACCATTGTAAAGCAATTTTACTCCAATAAAGATGTAAAAAAAAAAAAAGGATGTTAAGACAATAAAAACTTTGTCGCCTTTGAGGAGCTTAGACTCGAATTGGCAGCAGCGAAAGCACATATGCACATTAAAGAAAAAGAAACAAAAAGAATAATGATATTCATGGTGCTTCCAAATGAACAATGTCATCAAACAACTATAGGAAAGAGAAGACTGTTTATTGAATACCTGACATAGCCCTACACCCTAGCACTAGGGTGAAATACAGATGTGATTTCATTGAATCCTTCCACCCATCCTGAGAGATGGCTATTGGTCTCCTCATTTTACAAACAATAAAGCTGAGTCTCAAATAGCTTAAGCTGTTCCCCAGGGTCACACAACCGGTTGCCATTCAAAGGCAGATCTATGTGACCCCAAAGCATTCACTTGCAGAGTACCTACTAAAGACAAAAGCGTCTATTTATACAGTACATTTACCATTTAAATAACTTTCACATCTATCACCTCATTTGATCTTCACAAAGGCCCTGGATGCAGAGCTCACTACCAGAAAGGGGAGCCAAGGACACAGAGGGGTGAAGAGCCCAAGTTCCTTATCCATTCACAAGCATGCGTCCTCGATCTCCCATGATCTCTGCTCTTCTGGTAAATGAATGGACTGAAAAATGACTGTATAATCAAAGTGTGCTCTGTCCAGGGTGGTACTGGATGAAAATTGATGTCGCATTAATACTGCTGGATGGAGTACTTAACCGTTGATCAGATAGACGCCTGTTATTATCTGGCTGGCAGAAAATCAAACAATGAAATGAAATTTGGGCAAATTCCATACACACTTGGGAGAGGCCACATAGAACAAAGGAAGAACACACCAAAAAGAGGGGGGTTACTGAGAGTTTGGAGTGAGTTTGGGTTTCTGAGCCTGCTGGAAGCCCATTATGAAAACAGATGAAAGTGTAGCTGCATGTCTTAGAGTGAAATTGTTTGTAGCCCCTGTGATTACAGATAAGCTGGAATCTCCTTGCTGGCGGTGATCAGGGTTTGGGTGTCTCATACATTTTCAGCCGTTAGTGACTGAATCTGACATTGTTAATGAGCTCCATATTGGTTGTACGCTGATAACATGAGTCTGTCACAGTGGATACAGTATTTGATAATTCGTGGAACATAAAATTATTGATCTCTCCTAGAAACTCAAATCATTGTCCCCTCACTCAGGCTCCATGAGTGATGTGGTTATAGGAAAACAGCCCTCCTTGAAGAAACTACAATATTCTTGAAACGAAACCAGTTGGGCAGCCACAATAAGAAATACTGAGCGTCTGAAACTTTGAGGCCCTGGGCAGGTGTTACATTGGGGGTGTCATAAAAATTCCTGTATATCTTCTTTGGAGAAATGTCTGTTTAGGTCTTCTGCTCATTTTTGGATTGGGTTGTTTGTTTTTTTGTTATTGAGCTGCATGAGCTGCTTATAAATTTTGGAGATTAATCCTTTGTCAGTCGCTTCATTTGCAAATATTTTCTCCCATTCTGAGGGTTGTCTTTTGGTCTTGTTTATGGTTTCCTTTGCTGTGCAAAAGCTTGAAGTTTCATTAGGTCCCATTTGTTTATTTTTGTTTTTATTTCCATTTCTCTAGGAGGTGGGTCGAAAAGGATCTTGCTGTGATTTATGTCATAGAGTGTTCTGCCTATGTTTTCCTCTAAGAGTTTGATAGTTTCTGGCCTTACATTTAGGTCTTTAATCCATTTTGAGCTTATTTTTGTGTATGGTGTTAGGGAGTGATCTAATCTCATACTTTTACATGTACCCACTACTGGGCATATATCCTGAGAAAACCATAATTCAAAAAGAGTCATGTACCAAAATGTTCATTGCAGCTCTATTTACAATAGCCCAGAGATGGAAACAACCTAAGTGTCCATCCTCGGATGAATGGATAAAGAAGATGTGGCACATATATACAACAAAATATTACTCAGCCATAAACAGAAATGAAATTGAGCTATTTGTAATGAGGTGGATGGACCTAGAGTCTGTCATACAGAGTGAAGTAAGTCAGAAAGAGAAAGACAAATATCGTATGCTAACACATATATATGGAATCTAAGAAAAAAAAATGTCATGAAGAACCTAGGGGTAAGACAGGAATAAAGACACAGACCTACTAGAGAAAGGACTTAAGGGTATGGGGAGGGGGAAAGGTAACCTGTGACAAAGTGAGAGAGTGGCATGGACATATATACACTACCAAACGTAAAATAGATAGCTAGTGGGAAGCAGCCGCATAGCACAGGGAGATCAGTTCGGTGCTTTGTGACCGCCTAGAGGGCTGGGATAGGGAGTGTGGGAGGGAGGGAGATGCAAGAGGGAAGAGATATGGGAATATATATATATATAAAACTGATTCACTTTGTTATAAAGCAGAAACTAACACACTATTGTAAAGCAAGTATACTCCAATAAAGATGTAAATAAAACGAAAAACAAAAAACAAAAAAACAACAACAGCAAAATTCCTGTAGCATCATGTTGTCTTCTTTCCGGCCCTTCCCCACATTAATCATAGCATGGGTCTTCCTTCCAAATAACAACTTTTTGTTTCTGACTTCACAATTTCTCTAAACCCAAAGCTGAGTGACAAGACCATGTCTGCATAGGGTTTTTCATCACTGCACAATTCAGCATACCTACGGCTGTGGTGCTGGTGGTTCCTCCCCACATCTGTCCCATCTCCCAAGACATCCCCAATGGGCCGTGACACCTACAGTGATTTATCCCTCCCTGAACCTCAGAGCCCAACGCATGGGAGTTTGCTGGAATCTTAAACTGTTCTGAATATAAGGAGGATATTTGATGCATCTTCCCAAGGAAATGTTAAACTTGAAGGCTTTGGGTTTTGGGGTGTAAACCTGGCTCACCCCATTGTCAAGCTAAAGGAACACACCAATGCCTGTCACGGGCTGGCTTCTTTAATAGTCACAAGGATTACCTTTCAGGCTATGTATTTTGGTTTGTCATTCCTTGATATAATTGTAACTAGTTCTCAAAGACATAGATTTCCCACTCCAGCTCCACGTACCTGCCTTAGGTTTTCCTTGAGTTGCCTTAGGTTTCCTGTCTATTTGTACATAGATGCCCAGCTCAGACTCAGGACTCTGTCTGAAACACTGTTTTCCCTCTGACCAGAATCCTCAAAATTTCATTGAGAAAGTATTCTGACCACCTGCCTTTCTCAGGGGATTCACATCAGCTAAACCAGTTTGTCACACACCTTAGAGAGAAGGGCGATTAGCTGGTATTTTTCTGTTTATCCTGCAGCTTAACCAGCACAGTTAGACATTATCCTTCTTCCATGTATCAACTGAGCTCACTTTTTGAAGGGGTTTTTTTCCTTTTAAATTATGATTCAATTTTGTGTTCCTAAAGTTCACAATACAAAAATGCTTAGCTTAATGATACATTACAACATGATTACCTGTGTAAACACCATTCATGTCAAAAAAAAAATTTTTCCAGAACCCAGAAGCCCCCAGCTGGGTCCCCATGACCACCATCTCCTGCCCTGAAAAGATAACCACCTCTCACACTGTTGCAATAACCATGTTCATGCATTTCTTTATAGTTTTAACTTTGCAGCAAGCATTCCTAAACACAGTATATTTGGGCCTCTATAAATAGATTTATTATTTTGTATTTGGTTTTTTGCTCAATGTTGTGTTCCTTTGTGGTTCTGTCAAGCTGTTATTTGTAACTACAGTTTGTTAATTTCCATTAGAAATTAGGGAAATACCCATTAAACACCAATAGGATTCCAGGAGCAAGTGCCAGAATGCCTCAGATTGAAAAATCTTGACAATATCAAGTGAGTGTTAGCAAGGAGCTGATGTAGTGCCACTGGGATCGCAAATATATGCAAACACTTTTTTTATTTTTTTTTACATCTTTATTGGAGTATAATTGCTTTACAATGGTGTGTTAGTTTCTGCTTTACAACAAAGTCAGTCAGTTATACATATACATATGTTCCCATATCTCTTCCCTCTTGCGTCTCTGTTCCTCCCACCCTCCCTATCCCACCCCTCTAGGTGGTCACAAAGCACGGAGCTGATCTCCCTGTGCTATGTGGCTGCTTCCCATTAGCTATCTATTTTACATTTGGTAGTGTATATATGTCCATGCCACTCTCTACCTTCGTCCCAGCTTACCCTTACCCTTCCCTGTGTCCTCAAGTCCATTCTCTATATCTGTCCTGCCCCTAGGTTCATCAGAATCTTTTTTTTTTTTTAGATTCCATATATATGTGTTAGCATATGGTATTTATTTTTCTCTTTCTGACTTATTTCACTCTGTATGACAGACTCTAGGTCCATCCACCTCACTACAAATAACTCAATTTCATTTCTTTTTATGGCTAATATTCCATTGTATATATGTGCCACATCTTCTTTATCCATTCATCTGTCGATGGACACTTAGGTTGCTTCCATATCCTGGCTATTGTAAATAGTGCTGCAATGAACATTGTGGTACATGTATATTTTTGAATTATGTTTTTCTCAGGGTATATGCCCAATAGTGAGATTGCTGGGTTACATGGTAGTTCTATTTGTAGTTTTTTAAGGAAGCTCCATGCTGTTCTCCATAGTGGCTATATCAATTTACATTCCCACCAACAGTGCAAGAGGGTTCCCTTTCCTCCACACTCTCTCCAGCACTTATTGTTTCTAGATTTTTTGATGATGGCCATTCTGACCAGTGTGAGGTGATACCTCATTGTGTTTTTATTTGTAGGAATTCTTTTTCTGTATAGATTGGCGCCTTAGGTCTATTATGTGTTGTAAATACCTCTTCACATCCTATTGTTTGTTTATTAACTCTCTTAATGAAGCTCAAACAGAAGTTCATAATTTTAATGATCTAATTAAGTGATGTTTTTCTTTATGGCATCTTGTCTCTTGTTTAAGGTATCATAAGATATTCTATCATGTAGAAGCATTACTGTTCTACCTTTCACATGTATATCTATAATAATTCTGAAATTTATTTTTATGGAGGATGTGGGGTCAGGTCACATATTATTTTATTGTTTTCCAATTGTGCCAACACCATTAAAAAGATCATCATGTCCATCTGCTCTACATTGTCCCCATGCTATAAATCAAGTGTCTGTATATATGAGTCTATTTCTAGGTTTCTGATTCTATTGTTTGTTATTTTTCTAACCTTGAGCCTATATCACATGATCCTAATTACTGTAGTTATAATAATTCTTGATAGATGAGAGAACAAGCCCTCCCACTTTACTCAAGAGCATCATTAGCTCTTCTTGTCTTTTAAGTTTTCGTATACATTTTAGAATAAGCTTGTCAAGTTCCAAAATAAAATGCGTTGGGATATTGATCAGGATTCTGATGAATCAGTAGATAATTTGGGGAATAACTGACATCTTTATAATATTAAGTCATGAGTCAGTGAACCTGGTGTTCCCTCTCTCTCTCCCTCTCCCCTTTATTTAAATCTAACTGTATATTCCTGTAAATAATATTTTAGAACTTTCTGCATAGAAGACTGTACTTCTTTGGTTAGATTTATTCTATATATTTTATATTTTTGAAGCTAATATGAATTGTATCTAATTTTCAAATATAATCTCCTAATTGTTTGTTGCCAGTTACAGAAGTAAATGTATTTTAGTAAGTTGACCTTGAATCCACCAGCCTTGCTAACCTCATTAATCTTAATAATTTATCTATGGATTTTTTTTCATATTTTCTATGTATATAATTATAACATCCATGATTAATGGCAATTATATATTTTTCTTTCTGATCCTAATGTTTACATCATTATTTTTGCATTTGCTGCATTGGATAGTCCTTTAGTAAAATGTTCAGTAGAAGTGAGAATAGTAGACAACCATGTTTATTTCTGATGTCAGAATAATATCTTTCAAAATTTTATCAATAATATGACTTCTGTTTAGATATGTTTGTAGATTCCTTTTATTAGATAAATAAGTTCCTTTAGTGTATGCAATATTTTCTCTATAAATAGGTAGCTAGAAATATGTAATTGTCAAATGATCTTCCTGAATCTGATTGTATTATTTTATGATGTTAATATAATTAATCACACTAATTAATTTCAAATGTTAAGCCAATCTTTTATTCTAAAATAGACCCAGAATTTTCATGAGAAATATATATATTAAATATGATATATATTTGTATTGGGTTGGCCAAAAGGTTCGTTCATTTTTTTCTGTAAGATGGCTCTAGTAGCACTTAGTTGTCTTTAACTTTATTTGAAACAATTTTGCTAGATTGTATGTGACAGCTGTCATATCAGCGTGCATTTGAAAAAAGACATCAAAATTGGTGAATTTTTGTGTGGCCATTTTAATATTAAAGGTGGAAGAAAAACAGCAACGTTGAAAATCATTTGCACTAACTGGGTTACGTGAATCGCTTTGACGTTTGGGCTCCACATAAGTTAAGTGAAAAAACCATCTTGACCCACATTTCTGCATGTGATTCTCTACTTAAATGTAATGAAAATGTTCTGTTTTTAAAACAAATTGTGACGGGTGATGAAAAGTGGATACTGTACAATAATGTGAAACGGAAGAGATCATGGGGCAAGCAAAATGAACCACCACCAACCACACCAAAGGCCGATCTTCATCAAAGAAGGTGATGCTGTGTATATGATGGGATTCGAAGGGAGTCCTCTATTATGGGCTTCTTCTGGAAAACCAAATGATGCCAACAAGTACTGCTCCCAATTAGACCAACTGAAAGCAGCACTAGACGAAAAGCGTGAAAAATTAGTCAACAGAAAACGCATAATCTTCCATCAGGATAATGCCAGACCACATGTTTCTTTGATGACCAGGCAAAAGCTGTTACACCTTGGCTGGGAAGTTCTGATTCATCTGCCATATTCACCAGACATTGCACCTTTGGATTTCCATTTATTTCGGTCTTTATAAATTTCTCTTAATTAAAAAATTTCAATTCCCTGGAAGCCTGTAAAAGGCACCCAGAACAGTTCTTTACTCAAAAAGATAAAAAGTTTTGGGAAAATAAATGAAGTTGCCTGAAAAACATGGCAGAAGGTAGTGGAACAAAAGGGTGAATACGTTGTGCAATAAAGTTCTTGCTGAAAATGAAAAATGTGTCTTTTATTTTTATTTAAAAACCAAAGACACTTTTTGGCCAACACAATATATATAAAATGGAATAGCATGATATTACAATAATATCAATAGTATGTGGTTATCATGGTATTATCATGGCATGATATATAAAATCAGGGATTCTGTAATCCTTTTTATATATTGTTAGAGCATTTAATATATTTTAATGTTTTATTGAAGTATGACAGATATACAAAAAATGAAATGTGATGGCTGTACACTCAATCATAACATATTGGACACTCCCAGGTAATTAAGTTTGCTAATACTTTGTTTCAGATTTTACTAGTTTCATGAACATATATGGATCTATAAAACCATGGACATATTAAGAGTTAAATAATTTTCAAAAATTACCACACTTAAGAATCTGGGACCTAAAACCAGAGAGGGTCAGGAGTAAAGATATTTGGCAGAAAGATTATTGATATTCTAACTAACTAAAAGCTAACCAGGCCCTCAGCTTTTGGATAAAATGGAAAAGGGTAATGCATTCTGCAAACAAAATAGAGTGAGATTGCAGCAAAGCCATGGGCAATCCTTAAGGTAGGAAAAGATCAAGGCCTCTGAAACCTGACACGCCTGGGCTTTGCATAACACTGCTGTTATTTACCTACTGTGTCACCTTGGACATTTTATGTACCTTCTCTAGCAGTCAGATTCCTCATCTGTAAAACCAAGAAACTATTACCTTCTTTATGTGAGTCTTAAGCAATTAAACTGTGCTAGTTTGTAAAGGACAATGTTTGGCACACAGTAGATACTCAATAAATGTTAATTTCCTTCTCTCTATATATCTTCCCTCTGTTAACAAAAACACAAAGAATGAAGAAGAAACATTAAATGACTCAGGGTCCAGTTTTTTGGGTGTAAACAAAGAAGGAAAATGTGACAGTAAAGGAAAAGTCCAGATCAGGTGGTAGCTCAGATTGTGGTTCCTCCCTCACGTTTGATACAGGGGTAAAGTGAGCACCAGGTGTTCAAGCTAGAAAACGTGGGTCGGGGGCAGAGTGCCTGGAAGGGTTTGAGTCCTGCTACCTTGGTTCCCGCAACGTGAGCAGATGACCTGTTACTTTCCTTGGGGTGTGACAAAGGACAGTGGGTGAAGCTCTTCTGCCCAATTATTGACACAGAGGAATCAGAGAGAAGGGAAGGGGTTCCAGGAACTGTTCTGGTAGCTACACATCATAGCTTGTTTAATTGCATCCATGTATTCAGCCCCCTGAGATGAGCACTGTTGTTTCACTCCACCTTGGCCATTCAAGGCTGGCTCATTCTCTGTGATGGGAGCATCACCTACACTTTGAGTTATCTCCTGGTGGCTGTGCTCTTCCTGAATCTTTTTTCACCTGAATTTAAATGGGTAGCCCAGGACTCCTAGAGCTCTGGGGATATTTCTATTAAGAATTTTGTATTTGTCTGTTAATAAATTTTAAATATCAGAGTTTGCGTTAAAACCAACTTCAAGGAATAGATATCCTTCCCGATGAATGTCCTCTGTGCCATTCTTGCTCTGTCATCTTGCTTAGTCATATGTCTCAGTGCTGCATGCGTTTCACAGTCCAACTTGGTCTTGAGTCCAATTCAGCTACCGTAGTTGAACTGGAATCTAGGATGAAGTAAGGCAAGCCAGGACTTTTAAGAAAGTGGAACGTGGTTACAATTTTAAGCACAGGTCTTTGGCATGTTATGCCAATGTTTCCATTTTATTGTGCTTGAATTACTTTCCCTCCTACCTTCTTCCCCAAAGATTGCTACAAACTAACAGTGTCAATATAATTCACAAAATGTTACTTCAGCTTAAGTTTTCCTCATTTCCATTTAATTTTCAGGCTTTGCTTTTAGAGGATGTAAACCCAATCAACAATTTCTGTCTTCCTAGGGCAGAAATCTGAGACCTACTCTGGCCATTTTATCTACAACTTCACCGCTTCTCAAAACTTTCTCATTCCACTTGCCCACTTGATAGTTTTTCATCACTCTTTAACATATTATATATTTTATTTAATTAAATTGTCTTTTATTTGTCTCACTTACCAGAATATAAACTCCATAGAAGCAGATATTTGACTATATGTATTCCCAGTGCATGGCATATAGCATGTGCTCGTCAAATTCTCATCAAAATAATTATCCAATTTATAATCAAATGCATTGAATTCTAAATGATCCAAGCTGGTTTGGGGTAAGGAGCTAGGTTGGAGGTTGAAGGAAAGAAACATTCAAAGAGTCTGCAATGAAATATATAATAATGGGTACTTAACACAATGCATTTTCTAATCAAATAGTACTTTCATATCAAAAAAGACTTGTTCTACAGAAGTGAAGTTCCGTCTGTAACACACCTATTCTTTCACAAACGCTTACTGATCTACTATCCTATTCTGCATTCAAGCACAAAACTGACTAAATCAGTGAACAGTGGTTCTCAAGTGCAAATTCCGAGGCCTCACCCCAGGGCAACTAAATCATAAACTCTGGGAGTAGGACTCAGCAATCTGAATTTTAACAAACTCTCCAAGGCATTATCCACGGTCAAGTTTGAAAACCACTGATGTATGTCTTCTTTAAAAAAAAAAACAGAAATGCCCCCACTATTTTACCTTTAAATCATCCTTTTTCAATTCTGAGATAAAATGAAAGAATGAAAAGCATGACTATCCATAAATAGTTAAAAGTCTCTCTCTCCTTCCATGTACATATATACATACACCCATATGTATGTATGTGTATATATATATATATATAATGGATGTGTGTATGTGTGTGTGTGTGTAAAATGTGTGTATATGTAATGTATATGTATACACACACACACACACAGACACACACACACACACACACTTGAACAAACATTTAAAATCTAAAGGTACATCCTTTGATGTTTTGGTAGTTGAAGAGTCTTAAAAGCCACAATACCTGCCTCAGATTGTCATTTGTGTAAGCTACATGTCTTGCATTCAACTTAGAAGAGTTGACAAGTCATTCTCAGACCTGTCCCTTCTAGGGGACACTTCTGTCACTGGGCTGATTGAAGGGATAGTAGAAGGATGCAAAAATAATGAGACTTATTTACCAGTAAGGAAGTGACATGACAGTAAGCCAGTTCACTTCTTAAGCCATCATGACCCAATCTGCTTGTGAGAATTCTGTGCTTTATAGAGACATGGAAATAGTGTTTTGGAGGGTAATAAAGGTAGTGGAAGGTCAAAGAAAAATAGCTCTCCAATAGTAGCTTATGCTTCTTAATCCAAGCTACCTGCTTCCTGAATTTTGGAAAACTGGTATTGGACACTTAGGGGAGGTAATGAGATGAGGAAATCTACATTGTTAGGTGCCCAATCTGGACTGGGTTTTTACATGCATATCTCTCTTAATCTTCTTAATAACCCACATTCTAAATTTACATTTCAGTGTTAGAGAAGGAAATTGAAGTTTAGAGAGGTCATGTAATTTGTCCAGAATCACATATATAGTAAATGGGGTCATTCATTAATAAAAAATTACTGGATACTTTAAGTTGAGCACTTTAAGGCAGAAGTTCTCAAACTTGGAACACCAGAGGGCTTAAAAAATACTCTTAGCCAGGGTCCACCCCATAGTTTATGATTTAATCATTCTATGGCACGACCTGGGTATTGGGGTGTAGAAAGACTCCCCAGATCACTCTACTATGCAGCCCGGTTTGAGAAACACTGCTCTGAGGATAGAGTACCAGCCTTAGTGGATGTGAGAGTCTGGTGAAAGTGACAGATACAGCCTTATGGTATAGGGCAAGAAGTGAGGTCTAATAATAATGGTGACTGGAGGGTGCTCTGGGAGCACAGAGAAGATGCCCCTCAACCAGGCTGCACCTTACTTCCCAGAACCTAAGCAGAGTTACAAGGAACAGAGAAGTAAAGAGGAAGAAAGAATATTTAAGGGAGAAACAGAGAGAACATCAAATGAAGAGGAGCACAGGTGAGCTGTGGAGAGCTGGTTCCTCTGGAACATGAGGAACTGATGCTGCAGGTGATGGAGTAGAAAAAAAGCCAGGTTTATACGAGTTGCCTTGAAGGACTTGAGACATAAGCTGTACATTAAAAGATAGATAGAATGTGAGAGACTTAGAGAAAAAGAAATTAGTCTTAGGGGAAAGTAAAGTTATATGAGTTTAGGAATTATCTGATCTAACCAACTAATTTATAGGTGAGGAAACTAACATGCAGAAGAATGACTTAACCTGCCCCAAACCAATATCCAAATCATGTCAGGGGCAGAGCCCAGACTGCATTACAGTCCTGGAGACCTCCAGGCAAGGTTCAAACACTGCAGTACAGTCAGAAGAGATTACATTAGTGAAAGCCAAAGAATCTTGTGTGTTTGAAAGAGTCAGAATTCTGGTTTGACATGAGAGAAAAGTAGACACCAACTGAATGGAGACGAATGTGCCATTTATCTTGTTAACAACCTCAGAGAAGTCCCTGGGTAAGCAATCAGCTATACGCTTAGTCTTGTTTCCAAAGATGCTCTTGTTTTTAAGATAGGTGTATGTGGAACAGCTATGTGTTGAATTTACTCACTGTGCTTTCGGTGTATTATTAGTGGGTAGATCCTGGAGTAAGAAATGTATGAGAATGATTCATAATGCTGTAACAGATTTGGGTTATTCCAGCAATCCAATGTGTTCCTACTCTTGGGCACTTCCCAAGCACCTCTTGGGCTTTTCTTTATCTTGAAAGGATGGAAGCTTGGGTATTAATGCCCACCCCCCCTTCCCAGAAGCTTACACACACATCGATGACCTTTGCTTTAAATTAAAAGAGCTAACACCTTTCATAACCCTCCTGTGATTGTCCTAAGGCAGCCTGCTTTAGGCACAGACCGACCATTTAAAGTACATTCCATCAAGGCACTGACAGAAGAGCACAACTCTTCCGTCCCAGCTGGTCTTGTAGCACATGTTTTTACATTTTTCTTCTCTGCATTTCACACTTATTTTCATCCCTGAAATAATTCAGAGGCTTTCTCCTTTCTCTGTATTTTGATTCATTGAAGTCTGCACAGTCAACACAATTGCTGCTCATGCCTGACTTCCAGGACTTTTACTATCATTGAGGAGACATGCAAAACTCAAAGCACATGCCTTTGTGGTCAAACACTGAATTGGGCTTTAAAAGAGTCTACAGTTGGAAACAATGTGATGTTTTTTGAACTGTGAGATGGACCATAGGACGTGAGCTTAAGGATCTCACCTCCTGCATCCCCCGACTCGCCCTGAATTATCCAGTGTACCCAACTCTTAAAACTCCAGCAAGACCTGAAGCTTTCCCTGCCACAGCAACCCATGCTGATCTTTCCCTTCTGTGAACATCAGCTGAGTTTCATAGTGTGTACCAAACAATTTAGCACTTAGCGCTAATTAAACGAGGCTAAACAAAATCACTTCTGTAGAATTGCCTGCTGTGAACTGTACAAGACAGATGCATGGCACTATTACCACCATTAATTAGATTAATTGGCTTTTGTATGTTCATTTTTCCTCCTTGGCTCTTTTGTAAATCTTCCACTGGGGGTTCCGTATCAGCTAATTCATAATGGAAGGGGAGGAGATGCTAAATAGCTGTGGATTTATTAAAGGTGGGATTACTTGGTGGGGTTGCTTCGTGGCTTCTTATCTACCGTAGGCTCATTTCTTCCTGCCGCCATTTTCTCCTTGAAAATCCTCCTTCATCCCTGCAAAGGGAACCATGCCAGAACTCCATCCAGCTAAATTTAGACAGCCAGAAGTGAACTAACTGTAACATGATTGATAATCTTAAGTCCAGGGAAATATTACTAATTAAATCGTGAAACATTAGGCAGGCTGTCAAGCACAGATATATTTAAAGTCGTAACAGCCCTTGCTTATTTGTAAAGGGTTTGCCTATTGAATGATTCTGGTGAAAGTGTTTCTATTTATCAGACCAAGTGTAAAGTGTTCCTCGCCATGGTATCTGCAAGCATGACAGGCCATCTAAGATAAATCGCAGCCCCAAAGAGCAATTTCTCTGTCATCTCTCATTTTCCCTTTCTCTACAGCCCTCTACCAGTCTAAGCTTCACTCAGTTTTGGAATTAACAAATTCAAAATTTGGCAACTTCTAGGAGCAAAAGTGCATGGTAACGTGAGGTAGAAGGAAGAGAGAGAAGTAACAGAGCCTGCGTGCTCATTTCGTGCCAGGTTCATTCTTGAAACACTAATCTTGCCAGTCCCATTCCACAGATGAGAAAACCAAAACACAGAGATGTGAAAAGAAAAAATAAAAATAATCTTGTCATATGTGGCCCGGCTAACAAGAGGCAGAACACATGGAACGGAGGACCCTGTGAAGCCAACGTTGGTGGTCCTTCTAGGCCAGTTTCACTTCCTGGGAGGTACATTTTCCTCCCAGGCTCTCCACCTTTACATCTATTGAAATCCTTAAGTTTGATGATAAGAAAGGCTAAGAAAAAATTCTCTCACATTAAGGAGTAGATGAAGGTGTCAGTGTTCTCCAGGGATGGTAGCATTTATGAATTCAGTTCTTTGAAGGGATGAATCTCTAAAGTCAAGAGTGAGGAGAACTCTTTGGGGTTTGGGGGTCTGGCAGATCTTTTGCCCCACTGGCAGGTCAGACGGAAAACTGTATGACCACAAACACAGGACTCCTCAGCTCTAGGTATCCTTTCCTCCTTCTTTAAATTGAGATAAATGATACCTACTTCAACAATGTTTAATGGGAGATAATTTTTAAATATCTACAAGAAGGCAAAGGAAAGGGGAGTCCGGGGGAGAGTAGGACTTCTCAACATTTGCCAAAGTGTATTCATGTGAGTGTTTGCTTGTTCTCCGCTTGAAGTTGGCCTTAAATATTGCATATTGTACACATTTGGCAAACATAATAGACACATCCTGCTCCAGCGCAAGGTATTATATTGAGCATAATAAAAGTGTGGTTTACGATGAAAGGCCTGAAAATCATGTTAAATAGAATAAGAAAGCCTTAATTGAAGCTCCAGAGTGATTGCTTTAAAACCTCTTTATCTTGGTTTGTTATTTTCCTGTCTGGTTTTGGAGGGAAGGATGCCTCCAGCTGATTCACCTTATACGCTAACAGCTTTCTGTCACTGTTGCAAATGAGTAGACGGATACTGTCTCTCATCACGAGGGTGCTACAGAATCAAAGTAAATTACATGCACGGAAGTGAAGAAAGGTCTCTGGCATGAAATCCCAGTCTGGGACCTCATTTTTGTCACATATGGATTGACATCTTGCCAAATCCAAGGCTACAAACTATTGTCATAATTAGATTTTGAAAAACTATTTCTGATTTTTCTTTTTCTGTAATAAGGATTGGCTACTTAAAATTGTAAATTGCAGATATATTGCCAGGGTCTGTATCTGATCATTCTTCATTTCTTCTCTCAGCTCCAAAATAAATTTCCTCTGTTTTTAGTGTCACATTTGGCTGGCTTTAAAGTACTGACTCTGATGGGAGTGAACAAGAGAGAGAACAAGAAGGAAGTGCAGGCCCTTTTGTCCTTTGGCAGCCAGGGTCCTTCCCAAGCTCAGCACTGCATTGCCAAATCTTTGGGCTCACCGGACTCTTAGCTTCATCTCCCACCACTCTTCTCTTTAGTCTTCATTCAGCTGTCCCCTGACTCTTTCACGTGAGAGGACTGCCCTTCAGCTTATTCATGGAATGACCATATAACTTTAGAGAGTGAAAGAAATACATTTAATTTTTATGCCTGAAAAAGATGCATAAACTGAGACCTACCTGGGCCAGCCAGGACATCTGGTCAACCCACCTATGCCAACCTCCCCTCCAGTATCCTCCAAGCTCCTCCAACACTAATTGTGAGTCCCAGATTCTTTTTGATATTTAATCCTTCAATTTTTTGTATTATTTTGTTTTTACATATGTTAAATGTATGCCTTATCTCACCAGTTAGGTTTTTAACCTCGGAATAGAGACACTCCTCCTGGAGTGCCTAGTGATGCTATGGGATAGTCAGAGTAGATATTCAAACACTGAATGAATAAGTGCATCAATTGAAACTCTTTGGATGGCTCCCTCTCTTTTGTAAATGGGAAAGAAGAGAGGTAATATTGTGATAATAGTAGCAACCCCCAGAAGTATAAGAATTCCAAGAATAGTGTTCCCATAAAAGTTAGTAGCAGCAGCTGTTTTTGAAGTTTTATTTCTTTAGGAAAATCTAAAAAGTAGGACACCATAATTAACTTGTTTTCTATTAATATTTATGGTTGTGTTTCAGTGAAAGGAGCATTGGCCCAAAGACATTAGTTGACTTGGCTTATGGTCCTGATTCTGATGGAATAATTGTGTGATCTTAAATGTGTTTTTTCAAATGGATGGGGCCCTACTTCTCTGATCTGGGAATTGGGTTAATAAAGAAAATTTTCTTTCCTAACTCACAGACATACTGTGATGATATATATGATACCATGACCTCATTAAATTCACACTCGATGTGAGAGGGGCTTTATCATTCATCGTGTATAGAAATGCCATGAAGAGCTTAGCACACAAGATTGTGAAGTCCTCTCAACAATCTTATGTCATAAGTATTACTAACTCCACTGCAGCTGAGGAAATGGAGATGAAGACAGGTTAAATATGTTGATCAGGTTAGTAACTACTGGAGCTGGGATTCAACCTCAGCTTCATCCGACTCTGTAATCAGGAATTGAGCTGTGTCATGGCTCCAGCAAATCCAGTGATTTCCCGATGGGTAAGTGATTGGGAAGTAATAGATTGGAAATTGATCTTGGGATTCATTTAGCTTCAGTGGCTCCATGCAGGTTTAATTCAAATGTGTTAGGTAGTGCATCTGTAAGACATTGATTTTTATTTCTCCATTGAGGAAAGTGGCTGGTTTCTATGCAGGAGCTAAATGAAAGTCTTTTTTAGGAAAAAAAAAAAGCCCCACAGGTATGTCATAAGCATCCTTTGTTTACATATTTTTCCTTCCCACTACACAATTTTTAGAAAGAAATAGACTTCTTCTCTTAGGAAGCCCCCTTTTCAGAGTAGCAAGGACAAAGGCAGTGTTTTATTTAGCTTCCTATCTTGGCATTGCTCCTCACGTATGCCATAGTTGTGTGTAAAGAATGGATGAAAATCAAGGGCCTGGTCCTCTCCGGGTAAGACCATCAAAGAGGCATGGGCAGAGGTGTATTAATATCTATTTAGTTTATTGAATGTGTTCACATTCTATTGAGGACAAGGATTACATGGGGATGTCCTGCTGTACCTTGGTGGGTTACAGGACAATATTTCAATGTGCTACAAGCTGTACCATTAGGTCTAAAAGAAGCCCATTTTCAGATTACACCTGAGCAGAAAAGATGTCTCTAAACCTCTCCCAGAGATTATACTCAGTGGAGATGCTGCCACAGAGCTGGGGGCTCAGAGAACACAAAAAACAGGAAGGTAAAGCCAGAGAGACACAGAACAGCAGCAGCCTTCCCAGCGTCAGCCAAGGACTCCAGAACCATCAGTGACCAACAATCAGGACCTGAAGAAAGAGGCAGGTATCCTAACTGAGAATAGGGCACAGGCTGGACTTCCAGTGTGCCCATGCCTGGACTGGACTGCTGACAGATGACAGTCACCTTGGTCCTTAGTGGGAAGGGCTGGAGATCTGAGCAGAGCCCATGCTTCTCCTGCACAGCTTGCTGACTGTAAGAACCCATGACATTGCAGGCAAAGCTCAGGACAGCGAATGAGCACGGTCTTTCTCTCCAAACCCTTCTGCTGTCTTAATGAAGTGCAGAGTTAGAGGCTGATATTACTGTAGTTAGATATTTGAGTGCAGTGAACAATGCTCAACTATGAGAGCTAAGATTTTCTCGCATGGATAGGCAAATGTTCCCTATGGAATACGGTCTTACTACGACGTGCGTTTATCTGGCCATATTACACGATATACTTCCAAATGGGTCATCTGACTTTACCATGAGAATAATTCTGTGAGGTAAATAGAATCAACCTTATTAACCCCATTTTACAGATCAGAAACTTGGTTAATGAGTTTTGCTCCTGGGTCTGTCTGTTGGAGGACTGAGGGAACGAAAAGTGCCCACCGAACTGAGAAGGTGTCTTGAGATCAAACAACGAGGCAGGCAGCTCCATACGGTCAATGAGTCCTTTTATTATAGGGTAACTTACTCACAGAGTGAGATCGGGATCCAGTAGATAATGATCCGGAAGCTGTACTCCGCACCTCTGAGGTGCCGTTGGGACAATTTTATAGTTAACCTAGGGTATGGGGGTAGATGCTTAGAAACAGAACTTGCATTCCTAAGTCAAGATTTATGAATGAATAACTAGTTTTGTACATACCGGAAGTATACCAGCAAAGGTCTTCATCATCGTGTGGGGAATAACAGGACGCAGAGGCCACCTGGTCCTAAGGATTATTAAACCATGTATATTAACGACAAAGCCCTTGACAAAAGAGAAGTGATTTACTTCACAGTACAGTCCTGGGTAGGGTCAGTGCAGTGGAAGGACAGAAGGAAGAGTATGGGCCTAGGATGGTGTCAGTTATGCTAACAGCCACACACTATCCAAATATTCAAGTTGTATAAACATTGAATAATTGTGATAATATAATAAAAATAATGCTATTATGACAATGCTACCAATAACTAATTTTTAATGAGTACTCACTGTGTTAGTCACTCAATTATTATCTCAATTTCTCACCTCTAAAACTGAGAAATTTCACAATTTCTTACCCCTAAATTGGAGATATAATTACTGTCCTATCAGTTTCACTGGGTTGGTGGAGAGTTAGATGCATCCATGAACAGTAGAGTGCTTTTGCATGTTAAATACTATTCAGTGGTAAATGTTCGTTTATCACCAGGACAAATCAATTCCTCTCTGTAACTTACTGAATCACCCACATTTGACACCCCTGTCTGCTCAGACTTCTCTCTCTAGTTTCTTAATAGCAATACTCAGAACAGCGATAATAAGAATGATAATAATAGTGCATTTCTTCCATTGTAGAAACCTGTCTGGCTACAAAGCCTTTTATATATTTGATCTACAATATATCCCTGGGAAAAAGATGTACCAGGTATCATAATTCTTATTTTTCAGAAGAGGTAGTTAAGATTCAGACCACTGACTTTTCTAACTCATCCCAGTAGCAAAGTGAGACTCACGCCCAGATTGTTTTCATTTCACACGACAGCTGCTTCTGCTTCAAGTGACTGTCCCTCTTCTTTCCAAGCCCTTTTTGCCCCTTTGCCTTCTTCAAATCTTAAATCAACAGCTTCTGCAATGCTCCTTGCTGCCCCGAGGTAATCTGACCTCCCATACCATCTGAAGGAGGCTCTCCTACAATGATCATCTCTCATTCTATTTCTGTCTGGAAGGCCTGGTTACACAGATGGGGGTGAAGTGGTCAGGATGCCATGATGCTCCTTCTACAGGAAATGCTCTTCCTGTGCTTATCTTGCTGGGGTACTAGAAAAGTCTGCTCAAGTGTCTCCTCTCCTGGGAAGCCCATAACCCATGCATGAAGCACTGCACTCTGGGTCTGTCCTGTACCCAGCTCTGACTTTCAGTGAAACATGGGCAATGCATTCTTTCCCCCACATTGTCACCGATCTGTCGCATCTGGCAGACTTGGGGTCCTTAAGAGCTTGAAGCATACCTTGGTCATGTCTATGTGACCATACCCTAGCACAGTAGATGGCAAACCTGCAGTCAATTTTTGAATGGATGAATAGAAAAATAAAAGCTGTTGCCTGTGTTACAGGGAAGAATGCCTATTGCTGCTATAAAGCAGCTGTGCCCTGATGGGAGTTGAAGTGGCTAAAGCATCTGCCTCTCTTTTTGCGGGTCCTTAATTGCTGTTCTTTCCTGCAACATTACCAACATAATGTGCTAATTCTTCCTCCGTGTCACCCGAACACATTTTCTAATGTATGTGAAGCCTAATTCTTATTTCCCACATTTGTAAAGGCCAAAGTTGTGTCGTCAAAGTCTCAGCTCAGTGCATCAGTGAGTTTCTTTGGGGTTCCATCCATGGGGCCATTAGTTACCTAATCTCACTCTCATTCTCTTCCTGGAGTAAAAGGAAAAAAAAAAATTACAAGGACAATGTGTGACTGTCTCCATTAAAGGGAAAGAGGGGTGAGCTAATTGAGAAATTCTTCCCAGACTAATTAGTCCATGGAAAAGAACAAAAAAATAGATCTGTAAGCCTTGTTTGGCATTTACATTAATGAACTTGGGCTCCAGACAGAAACTCTGGGGTCTATTAATAAAAATTAGCTTGGAAACAACGTTGCAGGGGGTTCTTTTATATGGCAATCTCTTCTTCAGAAAGCTTGCTATTAGTAAATTACCCCCAGCAAGGGATCTGGTACAATGCTATTTCCATCTCATAAAATCCATATTGTCTACTTCTAGTCAATAAAACACACTATCTAATAAAACTCAATTGTGCATGGTCCTGGGCCCCGGAAATCATGTGGGTAATTGAAATGAAAGACACAGAAATACAAATAATTCACTGTAGCCAATAGTCCTAACAATCCCAACCTCCTAGCTTTTTAGATATAGCTGCGTTTACCAGCACTCCATCCTAATCTCAGCAGCCACCATTCCTCAATACACCCCAAGACCTGACCCCACCCCAAAACTCTATCCTCCCAGAAGAAATGTTACTTTGCAGAAAGATCACTTAGCTTTATAATCAGTTACGCTAGGCTTCAAATTGCCATTCTAGTTCTTCCTGGTTGTGTGACCTGAGCTTTTATGCTAGAATTTCAGTTTCCTCATTTGTATAATTGGGATAAAAATATCTGCGCTACAGATTATTGGGAGAATTGAGATAAACTGAAAGGGACAATGTATGCTAACATAGCTAGCACAGTTCTATATTCATTCTCTTTCTTTGCCCAGAGAAGCAGTGAGGTCTTTGATAGAAAGCAAACAGGGACCAGAGTGAAGAAACTAAGAGACCCTAAAAAACTTCTAAGAGTGTATAATTGTTCTCTGTATAAATAATGAATGGCCAGGTTTTTAAGTCTTCGGTAGCCTTATAATTGCATCGTATCTGAGAATACATTACTGGCTAGAGAGAAGGGAGTTTACCAATTCAGCTCTAATAGAGGGCCGGGTGTGTATCCAGAAAGCAACAGGAGCACCGGTGACTGACAACTCAGCTTCCCACCAAGCTCAGCTACAGGGAAGAGGAGGAACCCTGGTCGTCCTATACCTCTTTGGGCCTCAGTTTTACATGGAGGATGTAAACATGATTGCCTCATATTATCTGTGTTTCTATTATACACATCTACGTGCGTTGAGTAAGGATGGGCTTGCAGAGAGAGAAGAATAAAATGAATGGACAACTCAAGTGTTCATAGGAAGAGCTTCTCTTTATCAAAGTAATGTCTGTTTCCTTCTGAAGCTGTGAATGCTATTTCCCCTTGGGGAGACTTTAAGTGTGTCTCACCATCTAGCTATTTCCACTCCTACTCCTTTCTCTACAACTTCTGTCACCAACATTTACATTGAGATCTACACCTCCATGGGATTTTTTTTGTTCATTTTTCTGTTTTGTTTTGTTTTATATCTAGAGTGTTTGCACAGATTGTGATTCTTGTATGTGTCTCGTAATGCAAGTTTCTCTTTGCCGTGTAAACTTCATATATTCCTATTTCATTCTCTAAAGCTAGGACAGGCACAACCTCCTTCATGAAGACTTAGTGATGGCCTTGATCTTTATTCATCATGCAATTCTCTGAACACCTGTACAATGTATTATTGTGGCAATAATGACCCCTAAATCTATATGAACTAACATTAGATGTGGAGCATTGAAATTGTTTTATCCAAATAATCTAGGACATGAGGTCTTCATATAAAAAGACTGTGCTGCCCCATTTTCAATTAAATACAGTTTCCCTTTTTTTTCTAAGTGTATAGTCTTGTCTTGTAATCATCTGAGGCTCTCAAGGATAGGGGCCATGGCTGTTACATCATACATAGCCCCAGAACTGAATCAGAGAAACCTGAAAAACAGCCCCAAGCTTTCCTGTTTTAAACTTTTCCATTGCTGCAGCCATAGGGTGACTAGAATGGGAAGAGGAACTAACAATAGGGGGAAAAAAGTGCTACCACTAGTGCTAACCATAGGACTAAAGTGTGTGTGTGTGTGTGTGTGTGTGTGTGTGTGTGTGTGTGAAACATACAAAGTCAAGTTAACACTAGAGCTGACTGGCTGGGAGCAGTGGAATTCTTCCATACACATTGCTTGTATTAATTGTCACATCCTTCCAGCAGTGTCCCTTCATCAGGAAAGCTCTGGCAATTGTAAACAACATGCTTGATGCTCTTTTGCCGTTGTATATGCTATTTTGTCTTTGGGGATGTCCCATTCCCAACTTCTTTAGGTCTTAGACATAATATCCTCTGAAAGAGGTGATCCCTTCTGATCTAGGCTGGATAAGATGTCCCTCCCCTGAGTTACCCTGTTTCTCAATTTTTCCTTTCAAATGACTCACTTTATGTTGTGTTCTGTGTACACACCTGTCTTCTTCACCAGGCCATGATTCCTCAAAAGCTAGATGGCCCTTTCCATCTCCACCATTCACTGCCTAGAACAGCCTTCGCCTCAGCATTGAGATTCCATCAGTGTTTTTTAAATGTCTGAATAAATTTATAAACAAGTAAAGCTGCATATTACACTTTTAGGACATCTCCTTTTCTTTATTTTATTCCAAATTTTCTCTCCATATTAATTTTAGTTAGATTTTATTAGCATCTAGATGAGAAAGGAGAGGAAAGAAAGGAAATGTTCAATTCTGGTTGGATCTACACAGGACTTGCTGTAGAGAAAACCCCAGTGAAGTCTTTTGACTCTGAGTGGCAATCAAACATAAACGCTGAGCCCATTTGCCGATTATGTAGATGTCACAGCTTAGAACCAAATTCCATAAGTTGAGTCCAATTCTAGAGAAATTTTCATTGTCAGCACACGTGTTGAACACATACAAAACATTGCTGTTTTGGATGCTTTAAAACAAAAGGATGGAATTAAAACCAGTGTCTAATTTTAAGATGCTTACATTCTGGTAAGGAGAGATGACCTATATATAAATATGGTTGCCAGGTATAGAAACAGTGTCAGGAACCGTAGAGATCAGGATGAATTTGTACTTGTACTTGCACATGTGGAGAAGTTGGTGGCCATTCTGGGTGAAAGAAATTACAGGATCACGGTCAGCCGAGGACTCTGAGCCTCGAGACTGATGTCGTGGAGAAGGGCACTGGGTTATAAACCAGGAGCTTAGCCAAGGCAGTGCCTTGCCAAGTCTTTCTCTACTGCGTTTGACATCTGGGGGCAATTCAATTTTGCTGGATTTCATGGAGAACTTCAGAGCAGTGAGCACAGATTTCCTCAATGAAAAATAAAGAATTGAAAAATGTTAGATCAAAGAGGAAAGCGGTTATTCATTACAGAGGAGGAAGCTTATGGCAAAAAGCTGGTGGAGTGGAGGCCAGAGGCCACCATCCCCTTCTCTGTGGCAGCATCTCACAGGAGTTTATGGTCAGAGTCGAAGGAAACCCAGACCCTGACTAAAGGTTGAATGTCCCTGGGCTCCTTTTCCTTTCCCTCTATAGGTATCCTCTCCTATGCAACAACAGGGGAGGGCAGAGGGCCAGCACACGGAGGGTCCATTGGTTCTTAAAACATATTCATGTCATGATTCATATGGAGCAATGGTCAAGACCTTGGTTTTTCATTCAGGGTACTTAGAATGACCCAACACTACTGTCCTGGAGGACCCTGCATTCTTAATGGAGCAGTATTGAGAGAAGTTTTAGTATGACGTCTAATTCACAGATGTTAAGGAGCTGTGACTTTTAGGGACAAGTATACGTGCTTTTTCATATAGACCTTAAACTTTGTTTTTGCACTTGTGTTTCTCTAAGATTCACCATTTTATCTTTCTTTTTTAATTTTTATGTTAGATTGAAGTATAGTTGATTTATAATGTTGTGTTAGTTTCAGGGATACAGCAAAGTGATTAAGTTTTACGTACATATATCCATTCTCTTTCAGATTTCTTTTCCCATATAGGTGATTACAGAGTATTGAGTAGAGTTCCCTGTGCTATACAGTAGGTCTTTGTTGATTATTTACCCTGTATGTAGTAGTGTGTATCTGTTAATCCCAAACTCCTAATTTATCCCTCCCCGCCCCCATGTTTCCCCTTTGGTAACCACAAATTTGTTTTCGAAGTCTGTGAGTCTGTTTCTGTTTTGTAAATAAATTCATTTGTATCATTTTATCCCTCAAATGCCATACATTGAAGCTTCCACTAATCTGGCATCCTCAGAGCATCTGGAGATCCAGGGGAAGCTGTGTTCTGCTCTCAAAACCAAGTTGAAGAATTAGTCCCTGAGGTTGAAAGAAAATCTATTTGACTTGATTATTGACAGAAGAATTATTCTATTACTTCTATCTAATCTGCTTAATATGGCATAGAAGAACCCACATGATCTGAGCCTCTCTAGCTGCTAACCCTCCAGTCTCTCTCTCAATCTCTCTCTCTCCTTCTCTCACTGTCTCTCTCTCTCTCTCTCTCTCTCTCTCTTACACACACACAGAGCTCTGTATCAGCCCTCTAGAGTGACTCATAATTCTAGAAGGAGCTATGCTAGGCACACTACCATCAGCCTTTGCATAGAAAACTGTTCCTCCCTAGAATACTTCTTGCCTAACTCTTAGCCCTGCAGGACTCCACTGATGCTGTATACTGTGCACGAGACTGGGATAGATTTTCTTGCACTTCACCACTACAATTGTTCAGACTTTCTTTCATCCTAGAAATAAACCTCTATGGTAATTATCCATTCACTTGTTTTACTTTTTCTCCTATAAGACTATGAGCTACTCCTAGGCAAAGGCCATGATTTTTATTTTTAATCAAGAAATTATAGTATCTTTATAACACGATAAAAGAAGTAAGATAAAGTATTTCATGGAAAGCTCCCTATTTCCAGAACTACAACACACATCCATGAGCATGTACACACACGCACACAGATCCAAGAGCTGAAAAAATCCTCAAAACGCCATCTGATCACCTTCATGCCATTGAACAAAGAATTATTTCCATTTGAAAGATGTTAAAGAGAAGTTGAAAGAATCTCCTGAAGTAGGTCCAGCCCTTGACAAAGCAGTGGGGTGGTCTGCATTGTGAAGTTACCTATGTTGGTGTATCCTTCTTTAAATGACCCTCACCTCCTCTCGGGAAGGAAGATGGGCTCTCAGTGCTGATACTTGGAGATCGTGTACTTGTCACATGAGAAAGTCTTCAGTGTGCTCACGTGCAGGGTTTCCAGAGAGTGGCAAAGGAGACTCTTGTCTATAATTATTCACTTCCTTTGGTTTCTCATTAGGACTTTCTGTGGCTGAATTAAGTCTATTTATTGAGAATTCTGCGCCTAATCATTGTTATTCATTATAGGGAGGATTTGGTATTTTCAAGTATCTTTAATGGGATTTTGAGCTTTGAATTTCACGGGAAGAATTGAAATTTGATACATGTTGATAGTGACTGTAAATAGGCAGCTGACAAAAATGTACATTGCTGGTGTGTTAATTTACACAATTTTTATTTTAAAAGGACTTTCATGAGCAATATTTTGTTTTATCCTCAGAACAGCCCATTTAAAGCAGGTCAGGCAGAGGCCACCATACCCTTTAACAAGGTGCAGAGAGGAAAAGCCAGGTATTTGAAGCCAGGAAGCTGGTGCCAGCTCTCTTGACACCTGGGAAGGTGTATTTTCCAGAAGCTGCCACTTCAGTTTGTATCCTAGTTGCTAAACGTCCAGGTGCCTAACATGCCAAAATCATTCACGCCACTAAGTTTGGTCTGAAATGCAAGCGTGCACACACATACACACACACACTTACTCTCCTGATGTTTCCTGAATGAGAGGTAGAACACAGGAATATTAGAACATTTTTAAGTCAAATTCAAATGCTTTCAATGCTAAGAAGCTGAACACCCCAGCCGTTTCACCTAGGAGTTCTCCTTTTAGAAATTTACTCTAAATAGAAAAAGAGACAAGGGAACAGATTTTGATGTTCGTTTCAGAATTATGAAAGTGAAAATGAACTTTAACATTGGAAGCATAGTTAGAGTATTTACATTGTATCCATAAATATGAGTTGAAGGAAAGTTTGAACAAATGAAGATGCCTGGCCATGTGCTTGTCCCCCCATGCTGCTCACGCCTTGCCCCACCCCAGGGTCTCCGAGGTAAACTGTCTCATGTTTTCAAGTGTTATAAGCTACAGTGAATGCTTTTAAATATTCTCACTTAATTTTGGTTTACATATTCCAAAAGCTATTTCAAAAATACATTACAATGGAAATGTCAAATTTCCGTGAGGCAAAGACTTGTGTTGTTTGTGTTCTCTGCTATATCCTCAGGTCCTTGAACTGTGCCTATAAAACAGTAGGCATCATATATATATATATAAAATGTATGTGTATATATATATACATATATATATACATAACATACACACACATATGTGGAATTATATATATATGGAATTCTACTTATAATTCCATATACATATAAATATATATGGAATTCAAGAATATTACCACAGTTTCCCTTGAACATATTGAATTCCTATAAAATTGAGGGCAAATATGTCTTTTTCATATTTTGTACTACAGGTTCATTGTATACAGTTCATGTTTTCTTGGGACCCATCTCAGCTGTGAGTGTTCCATTAAATTCTTTTTTATTGGGACCTCCCTGGTGCTGCAGTGGTTAAGAATCCGCCTGCCAATGCAGGGACACGGGTTCGAGCCCTGGTCCGGGAAGATCCCACGTGCCACGGAGCAACTAAGCCTGTGCGCCACAACTACTGAGACTGTGCTCTAGAGCCCGTGAGTCACAGCTACGGAAGCCCACATGCCGCAGCTACTGAAGCCTGCGCGCCTAGAGCCCGTGCTCCGCAACTAGAAGCCACGGAAATGAGAAGCCTGTGCACCACAACGAAGAGTAGCCCCCGCTCGCCTCAACGAGAGAAAACCCGCGCGCGGCAACGAAGACCAAACGTAGACAAAAATAAAAATAAATAGTTTTCTAAAATACCACAAAAGGGCTTCCCTGGTGGCACAGTGGTTGAGAGTCCGCCTGCCGATGCAGGCGACACGGGTTCGTGCCCTGGTCCGGGAAGATCCCACATTCCACGGAGCGGCTGGGCCTGTGAGCCATGGCCGCTGAGCCTGCGTCCGGAGTCTGTGCTCCGCAACGGGAGAGGCCACAACAGTGAGAGGCCTGCGTACAAAATAAAAAAAAAAAAAAAATACACAAAAAATTCTTTTTTTACTTCCAGCCAGACCATCCAACCCTTCTCCAGCCAGTCTGCCCATAACTCCCACTCCACTCCACTTTCTTCCAGTCATTACATCATTTTGGGTCCTTTATATGATATTTAATTTTGAAAAATGAGTAAGGAGAGAATGCTGTCTGTTCAGACATTAACTCTTGATGCTTATTATTACAAAGAAGAACTCGATGCAGGAAGGGAAGGAAATGGGTGTTTGCTGCCATGTGGTCCAAAGTAGTTGCCTGTCGCAGAGCAAAGGAGCCTAGAAAAAAAATCAACTTTATTCCCATGGCAGTGAAAATGGAGGTTAATATCACAAACAAGCCGGTTTCACGGTTGCATTATCTGGATTCAGAACTCTTTTAGATGTGTAACCAGGGCAAATAGCATGATTTTCTGCATTACTTCTCCTTGGCTAAAAAAAAATGTTCTTCAAACAGAAGGAAAAAAAGCACAAAAACTAAACACTTTTCAAGGGCCATCCTGAGTTCTGAGAGCATGCATGAAATGAACAGAAAGAATGCACGGGGGGGTGGGGGGAATAATGCTATCCAGGCTCCAGGCTCTCCTCCTCTGTCAGCCCTGGTTATAAAATAAAATCCTGCAGCTTTTACGGAGCCAACAAGCAGGGGACAGCTCACATCTTAGCCAGGCTACCTGTGTGTCTTTTGTTGCTGCCAGAACAGTCCACCTGGCACAAGACCAGCTTCTCAACCTGCTGGACCATTCTTGCTGGTGATGAGCATCCTGACTTTTGACTTCTGCTGCTGTTCAGTTACCTCTATCCTGGCAGTTGAAAATCTAAGCTTCTGTCTCTCTCACTACCTCTGTATTGCTCCAAAACATCTTGGGAACGGTGGAGTGGGGAACAAAATCCTTAATTCTGTCTACTTAAAAAAAATACTACTGTGGGACTTCCCTGGCAGTCCAGTGGTTAGGACTCAGCACTTTCACTGTCAAGGCCTGGGTTCAATCCCTGGTCAGGGAATTAAGATACCACAAGCCATGCGGCATGGCCAAAAAAAAAAAAAAAAAAACATGGTAAGTAAAGGATTTAACTCCCAATCAAAACAACTATTTTTTTTTTCTATAAGGACCTGTGAAATATATTTCTGACTTCAAAAGAACAGAACTGGAAGCTAGAAAGTATACATTTGCTGTTATATCAAAATATTTAAAATTTTTGATGTCTGTTATATTTAAGTCAGTGTGTTAAACAAACTAAGATTTGAAATGCAGTGACATGCAATTTTAAATGTGCCTAAGATGTGAGTATCTCAGCCTCCATTTATTAATTATATGCATTCATTTACTCACCCGATAAAAGTTATAGCTACAGGGCCTTCCCTGGTGGTGCAGTGGTTGAGAGTCCGCCTGCCGATGCAGGGGACACGGGTTCGTGCCCCGGTCCAGGAAGATCCCGCATGCTGCAGAGCAGCTGGGCCCATGAGCCATGGCCGCTGAGCCTGCACATCCGGAGCCTGTGCTCCACAACGGGAGAGGCCACAACAGTGAGAGGCCCGTGTACTGCAAAAAAAAAAAAAAAAAAAATTATAGCTACAAGCTAGGGGCTCTTCTGGTAACTTACAAATTGGCTATCAATAAGGATAATGGGAACATACAATCTGGAGATATTGGATTATGGATTTGGGGTATTCGTTGCTCAGCACACCCACCCCTGTTCTGAAGACCTCTCTGTTCCTTTTTTTTTTTTTTTTGACACATCCAAGTCTATTCAGTTATTTTAAGAATATGCCTATTTAATACCTACTCCATGCCCAGGTATTAAGATTTGTGCTGGAAACGTGCATGTGAGTAACAGACTCAGGATGTGGGAAGCCTCCTAAGGGCAGGTAGCAACAGGGAGTCCTAAGTAGAGGGCCATCTTAGTCTAGGATGTGATGCTGTATCTAAGATCCCATAGTGGGGCAGAGAAAAGAAGGTACTAGGAAGTAGAAAGAGTACATGTCCAGCGCCTATGGGAGAGAGAGCATGCCACTGAAAGAAAGCCAAGTTACCTGGATTATTGAGCATGGGGGAAAGCAGTCCATTGTAGGGGGCGAATTGGTCTGGAGTTCGTGATGGGAAGACTTGTGGCTGGTGTCAGGAATCTGGGCTGCCTCCTAAAAGCAACCTCAGGCCATGGAAGGTTTGCAAACAGAGGAGGGACAGAAACACAGTCACCCTCCTGTGTCCTCCAGACTCATCCCCCTCTGCCCGCTCACCGTGATGATGGTTCCTTCTCTGACTGTCCTCACGAGCTTTCTTTAAGGACTCGGTGGATATGATATGCTAGGCTTGCCAGAAGGACTTGGATGTGTGATGAACGACATTTACAATCTGCTCTGCCACTTGCTGGGTGTGTGGTTTTAGACATCGCCTTGCGAAGATGTTCTTCCTTAATTGGACCTCTTAATGGGCTACTAATTAAGTCTACGTTTCAACACTTTAAAAATTTTCTCCTCTGTTGTCGTTGTCATATGAATTTCAATTAAATATCTTAACTCACTGGCCTTAGGTCCTTAAGTGGATTGCCAAGATGAAGTCATTTAAATATTTATATCTGTTTCGAGATGGCTGTAACTGAAAGATAACAAAAGAACTAGCTCTATGAAGCTGGATAATGCACCCTTGCCTCCTCATCCTAAATAATCCCTGTTTATCCTTCTGCCAAGGTAGGCAAAGACCTCAGACCCAGGAATCAAGAACAAATACCATTATGAGAGTGCAAGTTGGTGCAGCCACTAAGGAAAATAGTGTGGAGTTTCCTCAGAAAACGAAAAATAGAGTTGCCATATGATCCAGCAATCCCACTCCTGGCCATATATCTGGACAAAGCTATAATTAAAAAGGATATATACACCCCAGTATTCATTGCAGCAGTATCTACTATAACCAAGACATGGAAGCAACCTAAATGTCCATCGACAGATGAATGGATAAATAAAATGTTGTCTATATACACAGTGGAATACTACTCAACCATAAAAAAGAATGAAATAATGTCATTTGCAGCAACATGGACAGACCCAGAGATTATCATACTGAGTGAAGTATTATATGATATCACTTATATATGGAATCTAAAATATGACACAAATGAACTTATCTATGAAACAGACTCACAGACATAGAGAACAGATTTGTGGTTGCCAAGAGGGAGGCAGTTGGGGGAGGGATGGATTGGGAGTTTGGGATTAGCATATGCAAACTATTATATATAGAATGGATAAACAACATGGTCCTACTGTACAGCACAGGGACCTATATTTAATACCCTGTGTTAAACCATAATGGAAAAGAATATGAAAAAGTGTGTATATATGTATAACTAAATCACTTTGCTGTGCAGCAGAAATTAGCACAACATTGTAAATCAACTATACTTCAATACACACAAAAAAAGTACAGCTACCATTAGTTTAGCCTGGACATACACTTCATTTTCTTGTCCCAAAGGCACACGTGTCCTCAGTCATATAATAATGCATTAATTATCTGGTGAGCATCAGACACTCATTAAGAAAATTACAACTTCTTAAAGGGTGGGTGGGAGGATAAGTGGGACAAAGAAAATAAATTTATCAGGCATCCACTAAAAGCATAATGGCAAGTGTTTTTCCTGTGGTAATTTATTCACTTAAACTTGACCCAAACTGTAAAGTAGATGGTGGCAAATGCATTTAATAGATAAGAAGGTGGACCCTGAGAGGAGTGTGGAGACTTGCTGAGTGTGCTCTAGCTTATTTCTACCAAGGCACATACAGGAAAGTCATGACAAGGCTTGTCTGACTGTTCCATCTGTGCTCCTGATGTGAGTGGTCCCCCCATGAAGTGACACAGAAATAAAGGTTCATACTGATTTTTTCCTGAATACCTACTACCTGCTAGGCACTGTGCTAAGCATATTATATCCATTACTCCATTGAATCCCTTACATAAATCTAGGTGGTAGGTTCTATTATTATCCAGATTTTGCAAACAAAAAACTGAGACTTTGGGGGTGAAGAAAATAGCCCAAGGTTTCTGAGTGAATAAGTAGCAGAGCTGGAATCACAGATCTGCCTTTTGCCCACGCCTTTGTTCTTATCCATTCCACTTATGCATAATAATATAATCATTATATATCAGGTGAAATTGAATGGGTATATTATTCAGAGTTGATATTGGTTAATGAGGATTGGAGGAGGTTTTGTGGAGGCAAAGAGAAGAAAGCGTGGGACTGATAGTTGCAGAGAATCCAAAAAAGGTAGAGAGGAGAATGAAGGGCATTCCAAGCAAGGCAACGTCATGAGCGAGTCAGGGTGTTGGAGAGGAACAAGGCAGATCTGAGGGATCTTAAAGAGAACAGATGAGCCAGAATGTAAATTTCAATTTTCGAAGAAAATAGCTGGTCATAGTATCCTATAATAGCACATGCCCCTCTGCTTAGTAATCACATTTCTCCTCTAGTTTCCTATTAAAAGAAAGTTGTAACTCAGAGACCAGCAGATGAAAATCATCCTCATTCATCAACTTTTGTTGCTATGGAAACTCTTGGTGGGGCTCTGTACAGAATTCTGGCATCAAGGTCATCTAGACTATCCCTGGGGTTGGTTCTGCTTAGAATATCCTAGGAGTGATGAGTAAACCTAAAACTACCCTTCGGCTAGGGTTGGAAATTGAGGTTAGGATGACTGGCAGTGAGATCTGTAAAAACTTAACCCTTTATAACATAATGACATGATTTAAATAATTCATATCACTCATTGACTTTCTGAAAAAGGGAGAAAGGATAATGACATTAATCAAAAAATAGAAAAAAAAGTAGAGACCTAGAAAAATATATAGCTATGAAATATGCACAATAAATGTTACTTAATAAATATTTTTAAATGGTAGTCTCTATCATTTAGAGAGGACATAGAATGCTGGTTTAAAATGTGGTCCTTGGCATCAAATCATGCCAGATTCGTGTCCTGATGTGGTTGCCTGTGAACTGAGTGCCATGGGCAGATCGGTAAACTCTTTAACCTTCCATCTCACCTGAGTATTAGGGATATGGCCCCCCTTAGTTACACTTGCTCACTTGTTGGCTTTCCTTTTATAGTGTGGTCTTCCCCAAACTGGAAAGAGCCTAGTTATTCTCTATCAGCTTAATTTGGATTTCCCCAGGGCGGACCCAGAGACAAGTATTCACCTGCAGGTGGTTTGTCTGGAAAATAAAGGGAGGACCACCAGGGGTCAGGGCATCACAAAATGTTTTATCAGCTAAGGGAGGTCAGGAGGGGTGCAATAGGAGCTAAATTCCACTGGAGAAACTCTGAGGGCCAGTGTAGAACACGACACAGTGGGGTGAGTGCATTCTCATCAGAGCTGGGCTGAGGGATGCTTGCAAAGAGCAATAACTTTCTGGCACTTCCGTCCTGACATGTCATGGGCAAAGAGACCTCCCGTGGGGAGAGAATGTCTTCAGATGAAGAAAAGCAGTTGCTGCAGGGAGCATTCTAATGCGTGGACATGTTAAGCGTGAGGCCATATGGGTGGGTACCACTAGCATCTGCTATACTCTCCCAAGCTCAGAGCAGACAGTATTCATTTAACAGATAACCAATAACCAGTAGGATGAATGCATCCTCTAGCCCTGTGGTTCCTCCTCTGGTTGCACATTCCAATCAGATGGGGAGCTTTTAAATACCCTTATGTCCAGACTCTACTGCAGACCAATTAAATCAGAGTCAGAATGTTTAATAGCCAGGACAGAGAACCACTGCTCTTGTTCACCTAATGCGTGAGTTCTTTCTACCAAATCCTTGACAGATGGCCATAGAAGCGTCTTTTTGAAACACTTCTTGGAGAGGGACTTTGCTATTCTCAGAAGAAAAGCATTCCCTTTTTTTTGACAACACTAACTGTTCCAATGTTTTGTCCTTCTATTGAACCAAAACTTGCCTCTGTACCTTCCAACAGTCATCCTCGCTCTGCACTTTTAGAATAATGCAAAATGAGTCTATTCCATTTTCTACATGACTGCCCGTTAGATATTCAAAGGTAGGCATAATGCCCTAACTTGACCTTCATTTTTCACACTCTAAACACGCTTAGCTCTTTCAAATGCTGCCATTCAACCTCCTCTAATCATATTTGAGTTTTCCAATTCACTTTTATCCTGTGGCATTCTCACCTTAGCCCATGGTCTGTGTCTGCATGTGGAACTATAAAGAGGACCACGTGTTAAATGAAGTGTACATGTGTGTGCCTGTGTGCATGTGTGTGTGTAAAAGTTATCAGTGATGGGTGCACTTAAAGTATATCCCGTTTAATTGGCTTATTAGGAAAAATAGGATTTCCACTTTTCTTTCCCATCTCCCAGAATTTGCCTTTTCTAAGTGTGTTTATTTTTCTCTCTTGGTTAATTTGTTTGAATGCCTCAGTCCTTGCATTGCTTTTAGGGCAATGCAAACATATTTTTAATATGCATAACATGAAGAGTTTCCATTGAGGTTTGTCACCTGTCCTTTTCGTAAGTACTGAGCCAAAGCATTCATGAACTCAAAAACAAAACAAAATAAAACCAATACGTTTGTTTTTGATAGAAAGAGATTCAACTGCTGTGGTACTCAGGGCAAGCAATTCTTAGGTCAATGACCAAATCTACTACAAATTTGGAGGGAGAGCAGCTGGAACTCTTCTGGACAAGTTCAATGGAACAAGATGGAACAAACCTTTGCTATTCTAGAGAGAGTCAGCATACTTGGCAGTCCCCACCCAACACAAAACAGGACTTGAGTTGGCTTTGCAGAGTGCCTCTAAAAAAAAGTTTGGGAAGAAGGTAGATTTGTGCCAGTGAATGTAACATGATCTCAGAAAACACAAATAGAATTAGCAGATGGCTGCAATCAGTAGTCTTGGTCTGGAAATAGTTTTAAGACTTTGACTCTCATGGTCAAGACTGAAAAAGTCATAAGGAGATAGTTTGATATATTATCAAGGCAGGGCCAAGGGTGGGGAAGTGGGAGAGACAGTCAAGATGACTTGAGGACAATAGTAGAGACTTGAGTCAGAGGAACAGCACTGTAACCCCAGGTCCACCACTGATCATCAGAATGACCTTCCAAGAGTGATCTTTGCTTCCCAAGCCTCGGTTGATGCATCTGTGAAATGAAGGAAAATAATCACCATCAGGTCAATGTCCAACCACAGCCCAGCAACTATAGGAACGATGGGAACGAATGTCTGTGCTAGTCCCAGAGTGAGAACTCAGTGAATGTGAGCATTTTGCCAATTGTTAAGAGTCCATAGACCTAGAAAGTCTGGGTCAAACCCAGCTCCATCCCCACCCAGTAACGTGATCCAGGGAAGTCCCTTATTATCCCAGTGCCTTAGCTACCTCTTCTGTGAAATGGGATCATAAGAAGACCTTCCTCGTGGGGTTAAAATGAGGACTGAATGATCTGACGTATATGCAAAGCTCAAGGAGCAGAGCCTGTAAATGATAACCATGAAAAAGCATTAGTTAGTATTTTTGGATCTGTCCCCAGTTGTTTCCCATTAGTTCCAAAACTTTTGGGGTCAGTTTTTTCAAGTGTAAAACAAAGGAGCGGCATTAGAGTCCTTGAAGACACTGGCTCTCAGTTTTGGTGGTTCTCTGTGCATTGCAGACTCTAACAAATTGCCTTGGTCACAGGGAGATCAGCTCGGTGCTTTGTGTCCACCTAGGGGGTGGGATTGGGAGGGTGGGAGGGAGATGCCAGAGGGAGGGGATATGGGGTTATATGTATATGTACAGCTGATTCACTTTGTTATAAAGCAGAAACTAACACACCATTGTAAAGCAATTATACTCCAATAAACGTGTTTTAAATAAATAAATATAAAGAAATAAAATAAAGCATAGAAAGTAGAAATATAGCTGTTTTACAAACTGCTATTTTGATCTCCTATTTGTTTAGGTTTTGCCCCCCGCCCCGAGCAGTCAAATATGGAGGAAAATTTGCTAAAGCACCCCATGACTATTTGTGTAAATTTTTTCATATATTCCTAACACCCTTTTCATAAGGACTCTTGGCATTCTCATGCAAAAATATATCCCTTTGTCCAGTTTATTGACTTGTATTGATGTTAATTTATATGCTACTATTACATTCTTTCTTTTATTCTGAATACAAGTGATAAAATATATTTTCCACATATAATTTTTGTGTAACTTTTAGTTGTGTCTTTTATAAATAGCATATACTCAGATTTATGTCAGCTAATCAATACCTTTTTTTTTTTTTTTTTTTTTTTTGCGGTACACGGGCCTCTCACTGTTGTGGCCTCTCCCGTTGCGGAGCACAGGCTCCAGACACACAGGCTCAGCGGCCGTGGCTCACGGGCCCAGCCGCTCCACGGCATGTGAGATCTTCCCGGACCGGGGCACGAACCTGTGTCCTCTGCATCGGCAGGTGGACTCTCAACCACTGCGCCACCAGGGAAGCCCTCAATACCTTTTTTTACTAGACAAGTTTAACCTATTAAAATATGTTACTACAATTAAAAATAAATAAATAGGTAAATTGCCCTGGGAATCTGGTTGTGTGTCCATCTCCCACAGCTGCCTTCTTCTAAGAGCAGAGCTTGGGTCTGAACTTCCATGTGTGTGGCTCTTAGACTGTATTCGGGAAATGTGTTTTGAATGAATGAATGAAGTGCTGTGTATAAAAATTCATTAACACCTGCCCCTGTGCCTCTGGGGCTTGGCTTCTCTACTGCTCTGTGGAGAGGCAGCTGTGCCAGTTTCTCAGAGTCGGGAGAGCAAGAGGCAAATTCTGGCTCCTCTATTTTTGCATTTTCCTGGCTTATTTTTCTTTCCCCGTTATTCCATCTTTATGGTTCCTTTATTGCTGTCTCCCTACTTATCTCTTTTTTCATCTTGTTATATTGCAGGTATAGTTCTAACCTAACAATTCCTTTTTAAAGAAAGAAGAGTATAAATACCAAAAGATAGAAAGAAAATACCAATTTTATGATTTGGAATAAGTTATGTAACTTCTCTGAATCTCATTATTCATCTGCTAAGTGGGATCTCTATAAGGTGCTATTAGTAATCTGTCCAAAAATCCTTTTCTACCCCTTCTTCCATCCAGCATAAACTCCAGCTTTGTTCAAGCATTCACGCCTTTCCACCCAGCTATGCCAATGGGCAGATAGTTCCAACCCCTAGCCCCAAAGTGTAAGACAATATGGAGGTCTGACACTTCTACAAGGAACTGCCTCTGGTACACGATGAAATTCTAGCATAGTGAAGAATTTCTTTCCCCTAAAAGGCAATGGTTCTTGGGAAGAAATAGTTCATTGTCTTCCATTGTATATTGTCCTAACTATGTTAGTTCTGGCAAATATGTAAACGAAAATAGCATGCTGAAGATGGCCAAAGGGGAAAAAAATGGGTTCTTGATAACAGTGGTGGGCCACTGAATTCATTCTGGACCCACTGTGCTTTTTCTTGTTGTAAGAGATGACACATTCCCCTGTTGATTGAAACTAATCAATCTGGCTTTTCCTGTTACTGGCAACCCAAAGCACCTTATTTAGAGCATCACTAATGCCATGGAGTGGTTGAAGGACTTGATGAGATAACAGATGGTGCCTAGTATTTACATATTGATGCCAGGCATGTTAACATGTTCCACAAATGTTGATGCCTCTGGGATGGCTATATCTTTTCTGCTATGAGAAGACATTTCACTTATACTTCATAGTTATATGCCTGTTCTGGACATAGGTTGCTGGTTTTTAGCTGTCAGATGGCCAAATGTGACTCATCTTATCACAGCATCCCACCAGAGTAGGCATTTGGTGTTTCTTTCTGTGGGTGAACCTGAATAACCCTTGCAGATGTGGAGCAAGTGTACTGGAGGTAACTTGCTTATGCTTACAAGTCGACTGCTTGTAGGTTGATGAATGAAAGAGTGAGCTGCCTTTCGTGCCCACAGGAATATTGCCATTATATCTCAACAAGTCTCCTTTAAAGTAAGAACTTCTTAATGGTCGGTGCAAACCTGGGTCGGGGTGGGGGCTTAAGGGAAGTGGGCTTAAGAGGAATTCTACCAAACACTTAAAGTAGAAATTATACTCATTCTGTACGATTTCTTCCAGAAAATTGAAGTAACTCACTTTAGGAAGCCAACATTCATCCAATACCAAAACCTGACAAAAAAGAAATCTACATATTATAATATTTTTCATGGACATATATGCAAAAATACTGAAATGGTAGCAAGTATTCCAGCAATATATAAAAAGAATAATATAAAGCAACAAGTAGGATTTACATGACAAATCCAAGGTTAGTTTAGTATCCTGAAATTAATTGATGTAATAACCATATTAACAATCTAAAGAAGAAAAACTACATGTTCATAGCAATTTATGCAGAAAAATATTTGAGAAAATACAGTGTCTGTTCATGGTAAAAACTCACAGCAAAGTATGGTAGAAGGGGAAAAAAAGAGGCACTTATATCTCATGGGTTTCACCACTTTCCCTCCTCCAGTCATACCCCTGACTGGAACAATTCCCTGTAATGTTGCTGTTACATTTGTGACATTTTATATCTCTTAGGATATAAAACCCACTTAAGGGTAAAAACAACGAACATTGCTGGTTGGTTGGTTGTTTCACTCAGATAAAGAAAGACTTAGGGGATAGCTCACTTCATGAGTTGGAGGTTGAGAACTGTTCTTCCTAGTTAGGCATCTAGAAATTTTCTCTAAAGTGCAAAATAGTATACATATCAAGCATTGCAGGTCGTATGATCTCTCTCACAACTATACAACTCTGCTGTAATGGGGAAGCCATAGACAATGTGTAAATGAATGAGCATGTGACTGTGTTCCAGTAAAATCCTATTTACAAAAACATGTGGCAGGCTGGATTTGGCTTGTAGGTCATGGTTTGCAAACCCCTCTACTTAGCAAAAAGATCTGTTTGAAAATTTTGTCCCAGTTTTGTCACTAACCAACCTTGAGACCATAGTGAAGCCATTTAACCTCTCTGGGTCCTGATTTTCCTCCTCTCGAAAATGAAGCCACTGGACAAGGAGACCTCAAGGTGACCTCTAGGTTTCCTTTTACCACTGATGGATGATGTACTGTGAGTCCAGTGTGACACTTCCAAGGTACAGCTAAAAATTAAGCAAACAGGATAAGAAGATTTTGGTCTTCTTCTGAAAGCAAACTTTCATATTTGAGCTCACTATCAAATATCAACCAACAGCAGGTGCACTGGCATGAAAGAATCAAGAACTCCAGGAATCCGCAAGAAAAAAAGTTTCATCCAGATTTTGAAGGACTTGAGGGGTATCCAAGGACTTAAAGAATATTTATCTTGAGGGATAAATACATTTGAAGGAGGAGAGCAAGACAGTCTGCTCCTTGTCTAGAGCTTCCCCAATACTAGACCATATTCCTGTTCTTCACAGATATTGCTTATCTTCACAAGTAGCTTATGAAGTAGATGTCAGGATTCTTGTTTGAAGATGCTGAGATTATGAGCAGTTAAGAGATTGTCTCAAGATCACACACCAAAGAAATGGTAGAGCTTTGAATTCACACCTACTAATTCCCAAAGACATTCTCTTTTTACCATGTTAAACTCTCCTAAGCTAACAAAGAAAAAAAGATTGATATTCTCACCATGGGAAGGAAAAAAACACAGAGCTACAGTGAGAAGAAGTAGATCAACATCAGGGTCATCAAATGAACATTCTGGGTCCCTCTCTTCACCCCCACAAATAAATTCCTCCATGGTATATGCCACATAATTTAGTCCCCTTCTCCCAGGGTTTGCTGTCTTGCCATTTTTTTTTAGGTTGAAAGCAGTTGACCATGGTACACAAGCAACAAACTATAAAAACTGAGCATACAGGTGTAGAGAATAGTGACATAATCAAATACAACTTACCATAGAGTTAATTTGACACACACCTAATGATATGCATAATGCAATTCTGAGGCATGGTAATTAGGTATAAATGGTAAGCTGTTGACATAAATGACTGCAATTAGTATTGCTTCTGCAACGGCAGGCCCTGTGTTAGATTTTACATTTCTCACTTGGTTGGTTTTTTGGGATTTATAAATTATTATCATTGTTGGACAGATTTGATAGCTGCAGAATGCAAGGCCTTGGGAATTTGTGGCCAAAAGGTTATATTTGTTTATTTGACTTCATTTGTTTGCTTATATTGTTTGTTTATACTATACCCTGCCAATTTCATAAAGGCTTTAGGGGTCTTCTGCAATAACCACAGACAATGTAATAGGAAAATATACATATACAATGATAAATACAACAAGATCAATGAGAAAAGGAGGTTTAGACCTTAAAGGAAGCTAAAAGTTGACACTGTTTCTTGGAGCAAGGGTGAGATAATAACTTTTGTGAACCTCGTGTCTAGTACATCAATTTATTTTTAATTATCTTAATAACAACCCTGCAAAACAGATATCCCAACTCCCTTTTTACACACAGGTCAGAGAGGGGAAAATACGCTTACTAAGTCCACGCAGCTAGCAAATTAATAATGCTGAGATTAGACTTCAGTCTGTAAAACTTCAAACTCATAGTTCACTCTGGTAGGTAGGAGAGGACTTGAGGTGAGATAAAGTTGAGGGTGATGGTTGGGCTGGGATTTGGAGAAAATAAACATTGAATCCCAACAGCTAGAACAGAGAGGACTAGAGTTAGAAGTGGGCAGCCTCACGTGGTCCATGCAAACCTCAGCACTAATGGAACCACAGGAAGCGCGCTCTGAAGACCATTAGCACTTAGCAAGCACTCAGCATTTATTTAATGATTTATTAACAAGAGTAGGTATCAATAAAATTTTTAAAGTATTAAGTATGTGAGTGTCAATACACTGTCTTTATTACATGTTCATCTTAGTTTGGACCTCTTCCTGACTTTGAAGAGACTTCCATAATTTAATGAAAAAAAAAATAGTGAAAGAAGATTTCTGTGCTCATTGCAAATGCAGGGAGAAACCAAAACAAATGTCAACTGCCCTCAGTCTCAAAGAGCTAATAATGCAATGGCCTGTGACACCCTCAAATTAAAATATGAAAAACATTAAACAGATATTGATAACTAGGTTTTGGAAATGTTTTCAAAAACCATCCATAGATTCAGCAGATGATGGTGGGTGATTTGAAAATGTCTCATGGCGAGATGATATTTCAAACATATCCTTAATTATGTCTTAAGATTTCAAGAGTTAGGAGCACCAAGTAAACAAAGGGAAATTATACCCCAAAAAAGTAGCAGATGCACCCAGAATATGTGGACATATGTGGATATATGTTGAATGCCAAGCTCACCTCTCTGGAGTCAGACAGTATGTAGTCCTGTGCCATTAACCTTGGGCAAGTTATTTACTTCTCTCTCTATGCATATTCCACTCTGTAGAAATCCCACAAGGTAAAGCTTAAATCATGCTATGTGCTTAAAGTTCACGGCACTGAGCCTGGCACATAATAAGTGCTCAGTAAATGGTGGATCTTTTTATTCAAATGATTGAATGAAATGAAGGATGTGTTTACATGAGTAGTAGGAGACTGGAGTTGGAATGTGTAAATATGTCATTAAAAGAGTACTTTTTATAGATAAAATTTTAGTTGTTATTGATCCCCCTCTTCACAAAAGAGTTATTTTTGAACAAAAACAAAAAAATGCTTGAGCCCACATTAAGAGTAGTTAGCCCTTACTGCATATTTAGTTTGGGCCAGACATTGTCCTAAGTACTTTAGCAGCATTATTTCATTGAATCTTTATAACAAAATGACCAGGTAGGTCCTCTTATCATCTGCGTTTTACAGGCAGTAAATCAAGACACCAAGAAATTAAGTGACCAGGTGTTGCCCAGGTAAAGGTGGCAGGGCTGGGCTTTCCACTAACATAGTGCGATGTAGTTAGGTTGACTACTGGTTAGTTTCACTCAATTTGTTCACAGGAGGCAGATAAAACCCTCTTCACTGATTTGGAAATGTTTGTACTTCTGTTAAAATGGAAGAAATGTGATTCTCTGTCTCGATTAAAACCCACCTACCCTCATCCATAATTTGAAATAAAGAGAGAAAAGTAAAAATCAAAATAAAGTAACGTAATGATTTTTTTTTGGGGGGGGAGCAGGATTTCATCTAAAATTAAGAAAGGAGGAAAACACAAATTGTTCCCATTTTTTAATGGTGTATTATATATTTTTTTATTGGAGTATAATTGCTTTACAATGTTGTGTTAGTTTCTGCGGTACAACGAAGTAAATCAGCTATATGTATACACGTATCCTCTCCCTCTTAGACCTCCCTCCCACTCGCCCCATACCACCCATCTAAGTCATCACAGAGCACGGAGCAGACATCCTTGTGCTATACAGCAAGTGTATCTATTTTACACTTGGTAGTGTATTTATATCAAACCTAATCTCCCAATTCATCCCACCCTCCCTTTCCCTATCTGTGTCCACACGTCCATTCTGTACACCTGTGTCTCTATTCCTGCCCTGGAAATAGGTTCATCTGTACTATTTTTCTAGATTCCACATATATGCGTTAATATAAAATATTTGTTTTTCTCTTTCTGACTTACTTCACTCTGTATGACAGACTCTAGGTCCATCCACATCTCTACAAATGACCCAATTTCATTCCTTTTTATAACTTAGTAATATTGCCCTCTATATATGTACCACAACTTCTTTATCCACTCATCTGTTGATGGACATTTAGGTTGTTTCCATGTCCTGGCTATTATAAATAGAGCTGCAATGAACACTGTGGTACATGTGTCTTCTTGAATTATGAATTCTCAGGGTATATGCCCAGTAGTGAAATTGCTGGGTCGTATGATAGTTCTATTTTTAATTTTATAAGGAAGCTCCATACTGTTCTCCACAGTGGCTGTATCAATTTACACTCCCCCCAATAGTGCAAGAGGGTTCCCTTTTCTGCACACCCTCTCCAGCATTTATTATTTGTAGATTTTTTGATGATGGCCATTCTGACTGGTGTGAGGTGATACCTTATTGTAGTTTTGATTTGCATTTCTCTAATGATTAGTGATGTTGAGCGGCCTTCATGTGTTTGTTGCCAATCTGTATATCTTCTTTGGAGAAATGTCTATTTAAGTCTTCTGCCCATTTTTGGATTGTGCTGTTTGTTTTTTTGATATTGAGCTGCATGAGCTGCTTGTATATTTTGGAGATTAATCATTTGTCAGTTGCTTCATTTGCAAATATTTTCTCCCATTCTGAGGGTTGTCTTTTCATCTTGTTTATGGTTTCCTTTGCTGTGCAAAAGCTTTTAAGTTTAATTAGGTCCCATTTGTTTATTTTTGTTTTTATTTTCATTACTCCAGGTGGTGGGTCAAAAAAGATTTTGCTGTGAATTATGACAAAGAGTGTTCTTCCTATGTTTTCCTCTAAGAGTTTTATGTGTCTGGTCTTAAATTTAGGTCTTTAATCCAATTTGAGTTCATTTCTGTGTATGGTGTTAGGTAGTGCTCTAATTTCATTCTTTTACATGTAACTGTCCAGTTTTCCCAGCACCATTTGTTGAAGAGGATGTCTTTTCTCCACTGTATATTCTTGCCTTGTTTGTCATAGATTAGGTGACCATAGGTGCATGGGTTTATCTCTGGACTTTCTACCCCATCCCATTGATCTATATTTCTGTTTCTGTGTCAGTACCATACTCTGTTGCTTACCATAGCTTTGTAGTAGAGTCTGAAGTCAGGGAGCCTGATTCCTCCAGCTCTATTTTTCTTTCTCAATATTGCTTTGGCTATTTGGGGCCGTTTGTGTCTCCATACAAATTTTAAGATTTTTTATTCTAGTTCTATGAAAAATGCCATTGGTAATTTGATAGGGATTGCATTGAATCTGTAGATTGATTTGGATAGTATAGTCATTTTCACAATATTGATTCTTCCAATCCAAGAGAATGGTATATCTCTCTACCTGTTTGTGTCAACTTTGATTTCTTTCATCAATGTTTTATAGTTTTCTGTGTTCAGGTTTTTTGCCTCCTTAGGTAGGTTTATTCCTAGGTGTTTTTTTGTTGTTGTTGTGATGGTAAATGGGATTGTTTCCTTAATTTCTCCTTCTGATCTTTCATCGTTAGTGTATAGGAATGCAAAATGTTTCTGCACATTAATTTTGTATCCTACAACTTTACCAAATTCAATGATTAGGTCTAGTAGTTTTCTGGTGACATCTGTAGAATTTTCTATGTATTGTATCATGTCATCTGCAAATAGTGACAGTTTTACTTCTTCTTTTCCAATTTGGATCTCTTTTATTTCTTTTTCTTCTCTGATTGCCATGGCTAGGACTTCCAAAACTATGTTGAATAAGAGTGGTGAGAGTGGGTATCCTTGTCTTCTTCCTGATCTTAGAGGAAATGCTTTCAGTTTTTCACCATTGAGGACGATGTTGGCTGTGGGTTTGTCATATATGGCCTTTATTATGTTGAGGTAGGTTCCCTCTCTGCCCTTTCTGGAGAGTTTTTTTTTAATCATAAATAGGTGTTGAATTTTGTCAAAAGCTTTTTCTGCATCTATTGAGATGATCATATGGTTTTTATTCTTTAATTTGTTAATATGGTATATCATGTTCACTGGTTTGGGTATATTGAAGAATCCTTGCATCCCTGGGATAAATCCCACTTGATCATGGTGTATGATCCTTTTAATGTGTTATTGGTTTCTGTTTGCTAGTATTTTGTTGAGGATTTTGTGTTTATGTTATCAGTGATATTAGTCTGTAATTTTCTTTTTTTTTTTCGGTATCTTTGCCTGGTTTTGGTATCAAGGTGATGGTGGACTCATAGAATGAGTTTGGGAGCTTTCCTTCCTCTGCAATTTTTTGGAAGAGTTTGAAAAGGATAGGTTTTAGGTCTTCGCTAAATGTTTGATAGAAATTGCCTGTGAAGCCATCTTGTCCTGGACCTTTGTTTGTTGGAAGATTTTTTTTTTTTTTTTTTGTGGTACATGGGCCTCTCACTGTTGTGGCCTCTACTGTTGCAGAGCACAGGCTCCGGACGTGCAGGCTCAGCGTCCATGGCTCATGGGCCCAGCTGCTCTGTGGCATGTGGGATCTTTCTGGACTGGGGCATGAACCCGCGTCCCCTGCATCGGCAGGTGGACTCTCAACCACTGTACCACCAGGGAAGCCCTGTTGGAAGATTTTTAATCACAGTTTCAATTTCATTACTTGTGATTGGTCTGTTCATATTTTCTACTTCTTTCTGGTTCAGTCTTGGAAAGTTTTACCTTTCCAAGGATTTGTCCACTTCTTCCAGACTGTCCATTTTATCAGCATATAGTTGCTTGTAGTAGTCTCATGATCCTTTGTATTTCTATGTTGTCAGTTGTAATTTCTCCTTTTCATTTCTAATTTTATTGATTGGAGTCCTCTCCCTTTTTTTCTTGATGAGTCTGGACAACTTTTAGTTTTATTTATCTTTGCTATTGTTTTCTTCATTTCTATTTCATTTATTTCTGCTTGGATCTTTATGATTTCTTTCCTTCTACTAACTTTGGGTTTTCTTTGTTCTTCTTTCTCTAGTTGCTTTAGGTATAAGTTTAGATTGTTTATTAGAGATTTTTCTTGTTTCTTAAGATGAGATTGAATTGCTATAAACTTCCCTCTTAGAATTGCTTTTTCTGTGTTCCATAGGTTTTGGGTTGTTATGTTTTCATTGTCATTTGTTTGTATGTGTTTTTCTGATTTCCTCTTTGATTTCTTCAGTGATCTTTTGGTTATTTAGCAATGTATTGTTTAGGTTCCACGTATTGGTGTTTTTTACAGTTTTTTTTTCCTGTAATTGATTTCTAATCTCACAGCATTGTTGTCAGAAAAGATGCTTGATACAATTTCAATTTTCTTAAATTTACCAAGGCTTGATTTGTGACCCAAGTTGTGATCTATCTTGGAGAATGCTCCATGTGCCCTTGAGAAGAAAGTGTATTCTGCTGCTTTCAGGTGGAATGTCCTATAAATATCAATTAAATCTCTTTGGTCTGTTGTGTCATTTAAAGCTTGTGTTTCCTTATGTATTTTCTGTCTGGATGATCTGTCCATTGGTGTAAGTGGGGTGTTAAAGTCTCCCACTATTATTGTGTTACTGTTGATTTCCCCTTTAACGGCTGTTAGCATTTGCCTTATGTATTGAGGTGCTCCTGTGTTGCGTGCATAAATATTTATAATTGTTATATCTTCTTCTGTATTAATCCCTTGATCATTATGTAGTGTCCTTCCTTATCTTTTGTAACTGTTTATTTCAAAGCCTATTTTGTCTGATATGAGTATTGCTACTCCATCTATCTTTTGATTTCCATTTGCATGGAATATCTTTTTCCATCCCTTTGCTTTCAGTCTGTATGTGTCCCTAGGCCTGAAGTGGGACTCTTGTAGACAGCATATATACAGGTTTTGTTTTTGTATCCATTCAGCCAGTCTCTGTCTTTTGGTTGGAGCATTTAATCCATTTACATTCAATGTAATTATTGACATGTAGGAACCAGATCTCAACATCCCAGGGCCCCCATGTTTGCTGTTTCCACACTGCCCCCTGCAGGCTGCAAGCAGCTCAGTGACCTGCTCCCTCCAGGCCTAAGAAACATTGCCACCGATGCAGTTACTTTGTTTATACCAAGTCATCCTCCTAGGAATCCCTTAGAAGGAAACCTTATCTGTCTACCCACAAAGAACTTTCATTGACTGCAAATGTCAAGGTGGGATTAGCATGCCTTAGGGAGACAGGCGTGGAGGTCTGAATCTGATTTCCATAAAGATACTCCAAAGAGGCAGGACAGAAATGCTGGCTACCAGGGCCCATTATTCTACATGAATTTACACAAGCAAACACCGTCCACTTCCCTTCCTTAAATGTCAATGAAAGCAACATTGACTTTGCTTGAAGCTTTCATTTTGAAAGTGATGGGGTTTCCTCCCTTACATTGGCTCTGCAGAAAATCTACTACCTCCTGGTAAACAGCCTTCAGGATTATACACTTCTGCCCTTTCTCCCTGTGATATTATCTCCTTTCATTTTTCCAACTTAAGGAAAGGAGGGGAAAAACATGTTTATTCTTCTTCCATGAAGAATAAATCTCTTTTTTTAGACTTCAAGTTACTGTCTCTGCATACATTTTTAAAAGAATTAAAATCCCTCCTCACAACATTCACAGCTTAATCATTTTTATTCTCTGTTCCAAGGTCTATGACTCTGCACTTCACTTCACTTACTTAGCTGGAATCTAACCAAACATTCCTTTTCTTATGTCTGTGTTTATCCATAGTATGTGTTTTCAGTGGATTTCAGAACATGACTGTTCTCCTTGTGTTTGGGCTCTGAAAACATTAAGATGCATGCCAAATGTTAGAGTACCTGCATTCTTGAAGTCATTCAGCCATTCCCACAAAGAGATTTACTGAGTTCTGATATATTCAGACACTGTTCTACGTGCTTAGACATAGCTGTGAATGTGGCAGGAACCTGGCCTTCACAGAACTTATATTCCAATGAGGGACACAGGCAACAAGCAAATACAGTGATAGTAATGTTACCGACCAGGGTTCTTGGCCTCCTTAATCAAAAGAAATTGGTAAAAGGCCAGACAAGAAACTCAGGCAAGGCTTTATTGGGGTCCCTTCTGCAGCAGGAGAGAGCGAGAACAAGTAACAGATTCCCTCGCTTGTTCACTCTCCAAGGGGATGTGAGCTGGTTCCTTATATGGGGTGAGGGTAGAGGTGTGTCCAGGGGTTGGGCTGGAGGGGTGGCTTAGGTGATTCACCCACCCCTTTGTTGCTACTGTGTGCAGTGGGCATGCTCAGTACCCTGCTTTTTCTCCCCGACCCCCTGCTTTTGCTCCCAGATCCTCAGAAGTGGCAGTTGGGTTTTTAGTCTTTTTGTATCTTGTTGTCCAGAATTTGCCCCAACTGCACATGCATGCAGTTATTATTAGTCCCTTATAGTTCCTTTGTATTTTGTTGCTGAAGGAGATGTTTGTCCAGGTGCAAGCACTGCAGCAAAGGGTCCCAGGTCCCAGGTCCCAGCCTGTCTCAATAATATAATAAAATTACAGATAGCTCTAAATGGTTAAAAAGAGAGAGAGAGAGAGAGAGAGAGAGAAATAAACTACAGTTAGTACTGGTACTTTATTTTAGTTTATGTTTTTTATTTAATTATTTTTTATTAAAAAACTCTCTTTGATGGAGTGATATTTGAAAAAATGCATAAATAAAATGAAGGACCAAGATATAGAAGAAGAAAATTCTCAGCGAAAGGGGCAGTCCATGAGACTAAGACAACTTTGGTTAATTGGAGGATTTGCACAAATGCCAAGGTGATTGGACAGGCAGAAGGGACAGGTAGAGAGGGAAAAGAGGGGGGTCAAGGGCAGAGTATATGGGGCCCATAGATCATATGAAGGGATTTGGATTTTATTCCCAGTGTGGTGAGAAGCTATGGGAATGAGCTTGGGTTTACATGACACAGTTTAAATATTCTTAAACTCACCCAGGTGATACTGGGGAAGTGAGATCTCAGTGGGGGAAGAGAGAGGCTGCAGGATTTGTCCTAAGCTATCTGTTGGGTGGGTGGAAGGGTGGGTTAGTGAGTTTTTGCAAGGAGAAGCTTGACCTCAGCTGTGGGGTGTAGATACTGTTGTTATTAAGGAATGCAAGTTCCTGTGCCTTACACACAGTGAGGCCAAACAAACTGAAACATCATTTTCCTGCTTTACTTCATCATCGATTGCTTCTATGGCTTAACATCTGTGAGTTTGTAAACAGGATGTAGATTGAATTACACGGACTGTTGTTTTGTTTAAAACTGATGTGCCATAATCCTGATTAAAGCAACTTGCAGAAGATTTTATAAAAAAGAATGATATGCAGTTCTCATTAGAGCCAGTAAGAGCCTAAATCACAGTTAATAATCAAAAGCTTGGAATTAGTTACACTCACTTGCCTCGGGATGTAAGTACAGGGGGCCAAGGAAGAGGAAATGGACATTGCTGCCCCCCAGATTTGATTAGGTCTCAAAGAGGTCAGCTTAGGCCAGTGATCTTGAAGCCTTATCTGGCTTCATTAGCTAGCGTTTGCCTAGTAGTTGCCAGTTTTCCCTTTTGCCTTTCTCTCTTATTGGCTTCTATTTGACTTTTTCTAAATGGCGATAGCAGCTCTACTACTGTGTCAGTAACACAGCTAATTAGCAGAAGCCACCAAACAAACAAAATCCACCATTTCTAATCCCCCAGGTTTCTTTCCATGCAGTGTTGGCTACCAAGAGAAACAAATGGGGCAAGGGATTTACAATTAGAATATTTACATGGACACAGACCATGTCATTGAAAGAAATGAGGGGTCTATAGAATGCAAGGAGCTGACAAGCTGGAGACTCAGCTCTCCCTTTGTCCTTTGACAAAGCTTCCTTAATTTCCTCTCCAAACCTTCCCCCAGGATGGTGTGGGCAGGTCAAGCACTGCTCTGTTCCTACTTCCTGTTCCTTTATTTGCTTTTCTCATCAGAGTGTCCTTTGCATATGGAGGCAGTCTAGAACCAAAGAAGCATGGCCATGGTCTCTGGGAAGTTCAAGTCTACCTGAGGTCTATGCTCCACAGGGTGGACCATCAGTGGACATTTTAACTCACCTTGCGTCTTGTACTTATGAGATAAAAACCTCTTCACTCTTCTTATTATATCATCTCTTTGTCTCATCATCTCCCCTAAATTTTCCAAATTAACACTTTCCATTTTGTAAACTGTGCTTCCTATTTCTCTCTCTCTCTCAAAATAAAAGATTTCTAATCAATGCTCAGGAACACCGTCTTAGTTTCTCTTCCCACTCAAAGACCACTTAAAAGTGAAGTTTCACGGTTTATGGAAGCCACACACAAATCCAGAGAAATAAAGATTGCTTCTGCTCTTCAAAAAAAGTTTGAGAGGCCGTCCTTGTTTAATATGTTTCCACATGTGACTGCAGATTTAAGATCGTAAGAGATTCAAAAAGTTTCTTACACTCCAGAGTCCATTTTTACTTGGAAATTCCAACTCTACTTATCACTTGGACTTGTCAAGTTAAAAACAAAATAATTTTTTTAAAGTTCTCACTTTATTCAACACTATATAAAAAATCCTGTGGGGGGGAAAATACAAAACTTTCCTCACTTTTTTTTTTTTTTTAAGCATAAATACAAAATAGCAAGTTTTATGTGGAGGAACTGATTTAATTACCATGTAGTTTCCCTAGGATTCTGAAAACAATTGTGGGAATTGGAGAATAGATTGCTTCTCTACATCTCTCCTTAGACAGGTGGCAAAGGGCTTGTCAAGGTGGGAACCTCAAGGGCAGCCAGGCTGCTTTCAGCAGGGTCAGAGTTACTCTGCAGTGTATCAGGGCCACCCCTGTATGATTTCAAGAGTCCAGAGAGGTCATGTACACCAATTACTACCTTCCCTTCTGTGTGTTGATTTTTGACACCTGAGATTTGTTGAGGAAAGAAAAGGGAGATCCCAAGTGATGCAAGGCCAAAGCAAGCAGTTAAAACACATTTACTGCAAAAAGGAAGAAAGGAAGGAAGAAGGAAGGAGGGAAGAAATGGAGGAGGAAGAGAAGAAAGAGAGCCAGGATGGAAGAGATTAGAAACATTCTAATGCTTCTCAGCCTTTCCTGGGTGTATGACCTGGGGTGAATTGATTCCTTGCTGTAAAAGAGGCAGAGAACAGCACTAGCTTCATAAACTGCTGGGAAGATGAAGCAAGCCCCTGCTCTATGGAATGTATCTCTATATTAGTTGGCACATGATGACTGGTTTCTTCCTCCTCTCCCTGAAGAAGTTTTCTCACTATAAATTATTAATCATATAGAGGAGTAGCAGGCTTGGACTCTACATTTACAGTTCACCATGTAGTAAAGATGGGGCTCTTTGACCTTTCCTAAAAGTTTATATAGAAAGGTGAAGAGGCAAAGGAAAAAGTGTGCACATATTATCAAACTCAGGTTCAGCTCCTCGGCACTCAAAAGCCAATAATCGAGAGGCAAGTGTCAGTAGACAAGAAAGTTGCTTTACTCAGAAAAGCCAGCAATCTGGGGAGAAGGTGGGACTCACGTCCTAAGACCACCTCCAAAGATTCTACTCAGCCATGAAAGTTTTTAAAGAGAAAAAAGGGGAGAATCTCAGTGAATCATTGAGGCAGGAAGTTGGGTTGTGCATCCTTCTCCATTGCATGCAGAGTGGCTGACTCTCTCTTCAGATGTTATCTTACTCGTGTGATCTGCCGGCAGGAGTGCTATGTGAGCTGTTGGGGATAGAGAGCTAGTCATTCTTTAAATACTCAATTCTTCAAAAACTTCATTTTATCTAGGAAAAGAATCAACAGGTTAGGCAAGCCATGGTGTGTATTCAGGAGAGCATAAGTCAGGAGTTAGTTTCAATTTCCTAGTGATCGCATTCCTGTAATTAGGTTCCTTCAAAGTTAGAGGGGGATAGAAATGTGAAAAGAGGAAAGGGGCAAAAGAGCTGCTTTCACACAGGCCTTGGGCTCTTGGAGAGCAGAGGAAAGCTCTAGACTGTTAAAACCCTGTTCCCCACTTGCAGGGCTGTTTTTCATATAGGTTCTGTTTCGTTTTGTTTTTTGTTTTGCTGTTGTTTTTTGTCTTTTTGTTTCTTTTGCTAGCAGTCATGACAAACATAAGCCTAGTTCTCTGCACTCAGTTCATTGAAAGAAAGTCCTTTTCCTATTAAACTTTCAGAGTAGTGTTGAGAGAGAACTTGGAGTAAAGCTATCCTGATGTGGTTGGAAGAAAGGGGTAAGTTAGGACATGTTGTCTTGATTTTCTCAAATATCTGCAGGAATGTCATGTGGGGAATTAGCCTGCACCTGAGCAAGAAAGGAAGAAAACACTCAAATTGTTTAGCCTCATCTGTATTATGGAAACATTCACATAGATCACCAGCTGCCTGAAATCTTCTGTATAAAAAGATGGAGTATAAGTAAATAAAAATAGCAGGAGTTACTATCGTTACCATTAGTGAGGTTTATTCCTCACTAGAAACCCGGCAAAGCATTTATATAATATTAATAGAGTGTGAACTGGGGATACAATCTACTGCTTCGAGGTTGACTCAGGCTGAAAAAGATTCCTCCATCAGACCTTCCCTGCCACCTGCGAAGCTAACTAACTACCACCTCACTCCTCAGAGGGGATCCAAAGACCCCTACCTCCCCAAATCACAAAGCCCACTTTGGAACTAGTAGGGGAGCTGTTCCTACACTCAGCACTGCCCTCTGCCTTCCTTCTTTTTGGTTCTCTTCACTGTTTAACTGACTTTCGAGGCTTCTCTCCCACCAGACTGTGAGCCTCATTGAGGGCATAGGCTGGACATTATTGAGTGAGTCCTTCAGAGACCCACTTCCTCTGTGTGCACAAAGTGTGGGGTAAATTGAGGAGGACCTGGGAGCGGCCCTTTCTTTCAGGATTGGCTGTGGTGGTTGGTGTCCCTGTGAGGCTGAGTTTGGGGCAGGCACAGGGCAGGTGGAAATGAAGGCCACGGTGATGCCCCAAGCAGGATCCACCCACATAAAGGCCAATGAACTTATCATAAATGAAGAGTCCAACTCTTCATTAGTGAAAATTAATTGCGAAGACAATGGAAAAGCACAATAGAGAAAAGGACTCTCATTGAAAGAAAACTTCAACATGGGCAAAGTTTCCATAAAGGCCTTTGAGTTATGAATAGAAACTGCAAAGACGACATTTGTTGTGAACTTTCAAGGAACACTGGGAAAAATGTAGTGACTGATTTTTTTTGAAAAATAATAACTGGTAATACAATGGTGCACTTCCAGCAAAATCCCCTGGAAAATTCCATCTAAGGTCAAGAACCCTGGTCTGTTGGAATGACAATGCTTCCACAATTTAAATAGAATGTCTGATTATTAGTTCCTGGTGTGTTTTGGTTTTGTTTTTAAGGTGCAGACAAAATGACATCACAGTGTATTTAGAGCCCTCAGTCAGGGTTAGGCTCAATATAACTGCAGCTAACACGAAGGAGAGCCTGTGAAGCCCATGGCCCCTGCTTCCCGATGTCAGGGTCATGAGAGCTGAGGTCCAGCAGTTGCCACATCACATGGATGTCTCGCTGTTTTTCACGTGGGAAAAGATAAAAGGCAAAAGCCTCATCGGGAACAGCATCCATGTAAAACAGTCTGTAGCCAAGGCCAGAATGACACATCTGTATATACACAGCCAGTTACATGTTCACACTTTGGATGGAGGAGAGACAGGAAGACAGAAAATAGAGTAGCAACTAAGAAGGGACACTAATGGGTGATATGGGTCTCAGGGCTGGAACAGAGAATAAAGAGAGGCAGAAGGCACATGGAGATAGTGATGAACAAACCCACTGTAGACTTCATATGTCTAACTTTTTTATTTTCCTGAAAGGTCATTGGGTTGACTTCTGTTTCAGTCACTGACATAACCTTTCCTTTTCTCTCCGAGAGTTACCCTGGGAAATGTCCTAAGGATCGGACTTGGTCATTGGCTTTTCAGAAATCTTGCCAATATTAGCATTGTATGCAGACGCTTCTCAAATTAATGGTGCCCTGGGACACGGGCAGAGACCGTGCTATTAAATCACACAGGAGTGTCCTCTGCCACTCTGAAAGGCGGCAGCTTCTAGATGCCTTCTTCTGGGTAAAGTGTGGTGAATTTTCACAGAGTGTCTGGGGCTAAATTTCCAGGTGCTGGGTGAGAGCAGGGTAGCCACAGAGCAGGGTCACAGCCAAGGTGGCTGCCATGGGCCACAGAGAGGTGTGTCAGCCTTTCCCACTGCCCGTGGATACCCACCTCCATGGCAAAGGGTGACTGTAAGTCGAAGTCGACAAATGATTGGTAAAAAGATTGCAGGAGCAGGAAAAAGGGCAGGAAGGGCCCACTCAGAGAGATAATCAGAGAAGAGCACATAAGACAGAGCAGAAAGACGGTGCTCACATTCCCGTTGGCTGCCCCTTCCTGTCCAGTGACCTTAAGTCAGTTACCCTGACTTCCTGAACCTTAGTCTCATCACCTTAAATAGGAAACCCCACAGGCTCTCGTGTCCATGTTCTGACCCATTAGCCATTTGAGAAGAACCTCCTCTGCCCCCCTATATAGGTTCATTTTTCCATTTCTAAGTTGCTGAGAACTATAGTAACAGCCCCATATGGCTGCCCCTCAGATGGGAAGAAAGTTATTGCTTTTTCCAAACAGGACAGAGTTAGCACAGGGGTCTACAATGTTGGCTTCCATCGAAAATTTCAGATATCCTGGTGGCTCCCTTGCCCTCCACAAATGTCCTCTTTCCCTGCCCACTGGCCTGAAGATACCTCTTCTCCTTGAGCAAGACTTGATAAAGGAACAGTCTAATTTCTGTTATTTATTGAAGACACAAATCATGGTATCTCATTCTGCCAACTGCAAAATATCCTTGCATAGTTTTTGTTCACTGGGGGGCTGGCATAACCAGATCACCACAAACCCTCAGCACACGGCTAATTTGAGTTGTTCTCTAGATGTGAAAAAAAGTGAAGGACTTAGGATGGCAGCTCCTGGCTGGACACCAAGGGTCATTGGAAGGCAGAGGAATGATGGTTTAGACTGTCTGGCCCTAAGCAAGCTTCACCAGAGATCTTGGAGTCATCATGCTAGCTGGAGATGCCCTTGGAGGCCACAATGCACACAGTTTCTGCTTTTAACTCAGACTCTTGACATTCTTCTATTTCTGGTTTGGAGAATTTACCGTGTCCCTGGAGTCGGCCTGTCTACCAGAGCAAAAGATGAGATGTCCTCACCCTCCTGGACATTCAGCAGAGTAAAGGTCAAGCTTTTCTGGACATGTGACAAATGGTGAATCAGGGCTCTCTGAGGAAAAGGGTCCAGAAAGGTTTTCCATCAACCAAATTTGGTTGTGGTTCATGTTCTTTATCTGCAAAGAGCAACACAGTGACCTGCCCCACCCATGCACAAGCCACAGTCTCCAATGGCCATGTTTTCAGCCCATTGCCATGCCCATTTGTCCCTGTACCAGCAGCTACCATTAATGCCACCAGCATGCTTAATGACTGAGTAATTAATGGTTAACAGTCCTATTTCCTTTTCTCTATCAGGATTTGATTCAATACAGTTCACATTATTTTCCAGCTCACAAAGTTTCTATACCCCAAGAACTCATATTAAAAGCAAATGATCTAAGGGGGTGCTGCATTTCCCTCTCAAAACAGTGAAAATGGTAGAAATTCTTGAGAGGATTGGGAAATATATATACAATACGAGAGGCATTTTTATTGATTTGGGAGAAATTGTTCAATAACAACTAATGTTTATACATTTCTCTGATAAAAACAACACATGCTCAGTTTAGAAAGTGTATACATTACAAAAAATTAGAAAATAAAAAACACCTGTAATTGAATTGTTGAGTAATAATTCCTTTTACCATTTTGATATCATGTCTTTTATTTTGCTGTGTTTTTAAATGCTCTCTCTCTCTCTCTCTCTCTCTATATATATATATATATATAGACATGAATTGTTACCATATAAATATATACTAATGTATGTATCACACACATGGGAATTAGATATACATAGGCATACATAAACATATGTGTGTGCATAGAAAGAAAGTTACATATTTAAAGTTTAGTATCTTGACTTTTTTTATACTTTATCTTATGATTTTCCCCAGGTCATTAAGCTGTCCTCAAAACTATGATTTTAAAACATTTTTATTATAATGAAAACTCACACACGTGAGTCTTTGAAGCTGAAATTAGTGTGTCCATAAGGGAGTCTGCTATGTCCTTCCTAACCTATTTCCAGAATCTCTCCCCTCTTTTCTCATCTCTTCATTGCCCCCCACATCCCTTGTCTAATAGAGTCACTGCACCTGCCAGCAATTGCTTCCCTAAACTCCAATCCCCAGCAGCATAACAAATGGCCCTTGAATGAGAGACAATGTCCCTTGCTTCACACCTCATTATTGGGAGACATGAATTAATATGTGTGGCTGATTTAAGGGGAAGGAAATACCACTTATGGAGCTTAATTATGAAATAACTGAAAACAGAAAGCTCAGAGCTCTGAAGAGGGCTTCCTCCTAGGGGTTTTGGGGCATCTAAGTCAGGCAACACTCAGGTTAGGGAGACAGATGATGACCTGTTTCCTCAAGTAAGACTGCTAGGTTCTCTGTCAGTGAGCGTGATAAGAAAATAGACACTGAAGTCAGGTGGCTCTGGACTTAAATCCTGCCTCTTCCACCTGAAAAGTGTGCCTCCATACATGGTATTTCTTCCTTCACTATAAGTCATTTCCTCTTATGTAAAGAAGTGTTTCAGTGGTTGGGAGGAATAAATATGTGAATGTATGAACAGTGCCTGGCACCTGGGAGCTGTGTATTCCATGTCCACTCTGGGTACGTGCACATGCATACACTCACAAATACACACTTCCCTTAGAACCTCCCAGAAAGAGGATATTGGGGGCATTGTCTCTCCAATGATTGAATTAAACCCCTTACTACCTCTACATCAGCTATCAGACATTTTAATGATTTACTTTTTCCTTGTGTCTCCCCTTTTTTTTTTTTTTTTTTTTTGCGGTACGCGGACCTCTCACTGTTGTGGCCTCTCCCGTTGCGGAGCACAGGCTCCGGACACACAGGTTCAGCGGCCATGGCTCACGGGCCCAGCCGCTCCACGGCATGTGGGATCTTCCCGGACCGGGGCATGAACCCGTGTTCCCTGCGTCGGCAGGCGGACTCTCAACCACTGCGCCACCAGGGAAGCCCCGTCCCCCTTCCTCATCCATTCCTGTCTCACTTGCACTATGGTGTATATGGAGCAGCTGCCTTTTCTTAAGGACTGTTTTCCTTTCCATTGAGTTGCTAGGCTATAAACTTAATTCCTTTATTATTTTTCATGTCTAATTTATTTATCTTTTAAGTATAAGTGTTGTTTTCCACTAGACCTTATCCATGTTCTTGATGTCATCGTTTAATTTCTGACACTAGAAACTGGGCTGGTACTCTAGTTATAACCTGACGAATCAAAACAAAATTTAGGGCTTAATTGGTGTTTCCCATATACTGAGATATCCTTCAGTTGTCTGAACATCTTTAATGTCATAGTTTTAGTATGCCCTTGTATATTACCATTTAGCTTGTGTTCCATTAAGACCGCAGAGTCCACTTCAGTTTCAGTCCCTCCGAGGCAGAACTCCTTCGCCATTTGGGTTTGAAATGATTTTGATGCTGTGATGGTGGTGGTGGTGGTAGTTATATTTTGTTTGTTTGTTTCTTTGTACTCCTGAGATTAAGGCAGACTTTTAAGGTACCTGCATTTTTCTTTAGACTCTTGGTAGTTTGCTTTTTATGATAGGATATATATAAAAAGCATTCCAAATTTTAGAAGTCTTCCAATAAAGACTGTGCCAAAATTAATCCCTCCCTCACCCACCCACCCACCCACAATCTGTTCTCACCCCTCCTCTTTGCCCTGGCTTTGCTCACACATGTATCAATGCTCAGTCTGTAAGTTTAATCAGATATTGGTGCTGCACGCACCACAAGATTGATTACTTAGGGGAATATGGGCACATTTTTACTTATCATATTCTTGTTTTTTAAAATCACAAAACAAGGACATGAAGTGTTTCTTAGAGTGATTACATTATTGTCAGAGACTGCATTCTACATAACCAGAAGTGATCAACGTTCAGGATGAAGATGCTTTCTTTAATTATATGAAATGTCAGCCTGCAAGTCACATGGAGTGGAAGGGGGAGTTTTATTCCAATTCACCCAAAGACAAATTCATTTCCAACTTCCAACTCTTAAAATCCAAACCCTGTGACTTTAGCAGAATTAATAGGATTTCTATGCATCCCTGGTAGGTTTGACTTTTAGATTTTAATAGTTGGCCGCAAGCTTGTGCTTGACTCATCTGCTCATTTCTCCTCCCAAAGGACATGGCTATTTCAGAAAACACTTTTTCTATTTCCATCAAAACCTAGGAGGGCATCTCTGAAAAATAAACCTGTGGTACATTTTTTTTTTCTACCAATGTGATTTAGGTGATTCCACAGTCAATGAAAGAGATGAAAAGACATGATTTGAGAAACCTTAAGACTGTAAATAAGGGGGGAAAAAAAGCATGGCTTCTGGTCTCTTATCCACAATTAATTTCATGAAAGAGTATTCTGATGCTTTACAAACAGTACATGAAAATACACAATGGTCTTTGACAGGACTTCAGAGAGCCTGCTGAGCTGAGATGATTTCCATCACAGAAAATCAATTTCCTGTAAATGGTGAAGAAGCAAAGATTTGAGGCCAACATCAGATAAGGTTCTTGAGAATCTATTTTCTGCTTGTTTTCTGGAAGCACTCAATGGAAATTTGAAATAGATATTTTGTACCATCATTTAATTTCTCTTCTTTCTTTCCATGGTCACTGATGATATCAAAGTTAATATTTTATATATATTTTTAGACCCAGTTTTCTTCCACAAAATATTCAGTAGAGTTAAATAAATATTGGGTGTTTTCTGTTTTCTTTCAATATGAACATAAATGCTAGTGAGAGACGAAGAAAACATCAGTTCATTAATAAGTCCAAATTACCACCTTCCTATCCTCTGGTTGTCAGGAACCCAAAACCTAAACCTATACAAATTACAAATAAAATGGGAGGTTTAGAAATATTTAGATAAGGCTAAAATTGCATATAAATTCAAGATGAGTTGTATTGTCACTCATTATAACTAATCCCAACAATTGATAGAAATCATTTACAGAATTATGATACTGTTTGATAAGATGTTACATGAAAGTTTACAGTTTAAGAAATGTTTCCATTTTCTCAGCTCTGGATTTCAGGAAATAAAAATCGCCCCCCTGCTAATTCAAGCTCTGCTATGTAAGTAACAGGAAATGCTTTGCTCTGCCAGCTCATTTCCTCTTATTGTTCACTTTCAATGGGCCCCTCAGCTACTTTTTTGCATCTCCTTCTTTTCAGATGTATTGAGCCTAGTAAAAGCCTGCAGCTTCCACAGGAAAAAGAGCAGGGTCAGAGACACCCAGGAGTACTAAGAATTCTCCTTTTGCTAGAGAAAGTGCAGGGGAGTTTGAGAGAAGCCAGAAATTTTCATCTAGCAGGGTCTACTCATTTAGACTGATACGTGAAAAGAAAACAAAAACTGATCTTCTTTAAAAGCCTTTTAAATGTAATTTTGTATTTGAATTCATTTAAATTTTAATGTCTTATTTATATGATTTATATTTTATATATAATACTATGTATTTTGTAAAACTCTTGATGTTTCTTCGAATAGCCATACCAATTAGTACAGCATCTTGCTTTGGGAGTTCAGTGAATAATTGTAGAATAAATAAAGTTAAAGTGTATATGAATTTCTGTGTTCCTAAGTGATTTAATTATATTTCTGAGTCAAAACTCTATTATGTAGGAATTCCTTGCCTTGTACATAATCAAGCTGTGGCAATATAGGATTTAATTCGTATATCAGATATCATGAAGATATTCTAGGATTTGTTACCTGTATGCAAATAAACCTATACCCCGTTATCCTTTTTTCTTTATTGTTTCATTTTTTTGTTTCTTGCTAGCTACTACCTATCTCCCAAGATATTTTCATTCTAGAAGCAATGCAGCTCTTTGATCTAGAAAACAGGTTGGGGGTTGGGGAAGAAGCCCAGTGAGTTACATGAAAATCGTCCTGGACTAAGTAGGAGGGGCCTTAGTTCCAGTCCTAGCTATGATCTTCACTGCGTGTGGTCGGTCAAGTTGCTTCGTTTTATGTGTTCTATTCCTTCTTTACCTAATGAAAGTAATATATCTCCTGCCTGCATTACAGGTTTGTGGTGGAGAGCAAATGAGATTAACAATGCATTCTAAGATGTAGAAAATGTTATATATGTATACAATGGTATTATTTATACAATGGTGGTGATAGTATTAGTTTTATGGTAGGCCTATACTTAACAAAATAGGATTCTCTTTCTACAGCTTCACTCTTGATTTAATTAGTAGCTATTCTTGGCTCTAAGAAATTTTGAGATTCAAAATTGGCTATGTTGCCGAATTGGTCGACAGGATCCATGCCAGGGTCTGAGACAGGGGCTCTCTGCCAGGGAGGTTCTTTTTCCAATGAGATTCACACAGCTGATAGTGAAAATGATGCTGAGATTAGAACAACACAAGCTTTATTCAATGGCCAAATGATGGAGAACTGGGAACCTAGTATGCAAATCAACTTTTCAACCCAATTCAGGCAGAGACACCAAATATATAGGAGAGTCGAGGTAAAAGTGAGGGATTTGGAAAGAGTGGGAGGAATATTTATGAGTTATAGGAGAACAGGGGTGTGGTTTAGACTGAGAACTGATGCAACCCTCCTTTTCAGTCCTTGTTTGGGCTTTTCTGGTTGTTGTCATGGCAATTGTCAACTGTGCTGGAGCGGGTGGGTGTGTCATTTAGCATTCTAATGTATTATAATGAGTGTATAATGAGACTTAAGGTCTAAGGGAAGTCAAATCCTCTGCCATCTTGGGCCTAGCTGGTTCTGACCAGTTCTTGTTTTTCTCTCTTTGCAGCTTCCTCCTGAAACTTAGGTAAGAGTAATTGGTTTCTATTTGAGGGAGGGGCAGGGGTATGATTCTGGGCTGACAGCCTTGGTAACAGCTATAGGACAGAAGGGCATGTCATGATTTTAAAATGTGTTGGAAAGAAAGTCATTCAAACAGCTAAGTACAGTTTTGACTTCATTCATATAGGTTTGATTATCTATAATTTAGGGGAAATAGATGGGAGATTAAGCCTTTCTAAATAAGATTCCTTCCCCAAAGAATCAGACTTGGGAGCACATTTGTCATCATTATATTAACCCAATTCTTCTCTTGTGGTAGAAAAACTTATATGTTTGTTCCTTATCAGCCAACTTCATACTTATTATTTATAGGAATATTGTTAATTAGCACTGGAAATTACCCTCACATTCTCTTCAAAAGAAATATAGAAAGGTAATTATCCTAAGCAAAATTAGGTATGCCTCCTTAAATGTAATGGCAGGTGAAATTATAGGCAGTGTCTCATTTAATTCTCTTCTAACAGGGGACTTGGTTACCTCGATTTTACAGAAGAAGAAACTAAGACTCAGAGTGGGGAGGTAACTTAGTGAAGCTCACACAGCTGTCAGGAAACTCAAATTTGACCCACGTTTCTTTGACTTCAGAACATATATATATATATATATTTATATTTATATATATATATTTGCTTCTATTATCTCTAGAAAACTTAAAACTTGTATCAATCAAGTCAAGCATGTTGACCTTGGCACAACAAAGTTCTAGAACCCACTTCATCACTGACAATTCCAGGAATTCATCCTTTGATCTCATCCATCCTGTTCCTAACCATGTGTTTTTACTTAAGCATTTGTCACTTACTTGAAAGTGTGTCCACCAAAATTCTCTAATGTTTTTACAAATACCAAGCATCTGCCATGTAGTGTCACCTTCACATTCTTGCCTTCAGGTCATTCTTTTTCTCTAAGGGTCTTACATTTTCTCTCCTCTCATCTTCTGCCTATGTGTTTAGAGCCAAGAAAGCAATCTTGGCTGAGCTGTCTTCTCTCATTTCAGTCAGAAGCTTTCTTCCATTGTGTTTCATACCAGCCAAGTTATTTCACTTTTACTCTTCCAAATGTTTTGTGCTGAAATCTTGCCTTCCTTACCATGAAACTGCCACATATTGGATGTGGAATCTTTGTTATTCATTCTTATAAGTGGCAAAGAAGTAGCAAATGAATCCCTCAGTATGGAAGACATACTGCTTATTCATGTTTGTGATTTGGACAGTCCTTCAGTATTTGGCTCAGATGTTGCTTCTACCAAGAAGTCTATCTGATACATCACTATGATTTACATTCTTTTTCTCCATGGACATTTATTTATGTATCCCAGTCACTGAACAGTGACATTTAATAAACAACCATTCATGAAAAAATAGGTGAACATTTTAATGAATGAATGAAATATATGTCTATAAATGAGAGATTGCCTTAAGATTCTTTATTTCTCTGATTCAACTTGTAACATCAGATCCTAAAAAATACATTCTCTGCTAATTATTTTATGATAAACTTGAAACCCTGGAAAGGATTTTCTTCTGTTTTCAGTAGATAGTTAAAATGTCTATTTTCCTTTGAAATACATTCAAGTCTTCTGAAAAGTTGAAAATGAAATGTACGTTCAATGTGTTGTAATCCAGTGAAATCAATTGATATTGAATTTATGTCACTGTGCTTCTGCTGGGTTGAATAGCTTCCTTTCAGAAACCATCATCCATTGCATTAATCAGTCTAATCAAATAGTAAATCACAGTCAATCCTTTCTCACTTGGCAAATGTAGAAAACACATTTAATGTCTTTCATTGCAACCCCCAAGTGGTTGCTTTCTATTTTTTTTTAATGGAAGGTTGTAATGAGGTTGACAATTTATTCATATATCCATTCAAAACCCATTCTTTTTTTTTTTTAACAAGAGAAAAAATTTTTAATTCATACACACAAAGGTCTCATAGAAATGGGACCTAAGAGGTAGCCAAAGCCGGCAGCTTTTATATTTTTTAGACAAATGTGGTGGAAGAAATATTTTTCTATCCTTTCAAAATCGATTCTTTAGTGTAATATGCAAGGAACTTCTCAAAGGCTGAGGGTAAAGAAATGAAATATATCCTCCCCCTCAGATGTTCACTATCATGGTGGGGAGGTGGATAAGGAGATAATTATAACAGATTATGCTGTTAAGTCCAAGATAGTTAGATACCCAGGATTTTGCCAAAGAGGAGAAGGGAAAACCACACAGATAAGGAAATTTGGAGGATTCCAGAGGAAGTTATGCATTTGCTAAAGAATCAGGAGATTCTGGTAGGGTGGTGAGAGGGTTTGGGGGAGAAAGGTGGAGTTTGGGGAAGCATCTGAGGGAGACAGAACAACATGTGCAAAGACCAATAGACAAAAAATGACAGAGACATCTTTGGGACTGAAAATATATTGGTTGGATTATAGGAACTTTGGATTTGCATATCTGAGAGAAGGAAAGGTGGTAAAACTGGAAATACATAGAGGAACTCCTCCTAAAAGGACCACATATGCCCTCCCCAGCAGGGGAGGTGTAGTTAAACAACGGAGCAGTGTAATCAGATAGGCACATGGAAGAATCACTTGGGTGTAGAGTTGTCAGGTAAAATACAATTAAATTTCAGATAATAAATTATTTTTAGTATAAGCACATTCCAAATATTGTGTTGGACATACACTAAAAAATATTATTCATTTTTGATCTAAAATTCAACTCTAACTGGGTACCCTGCATTTTTATGTGTTAAATCCAATGACCTTACTCTGGTGGCAGTGCCCAGAATGAATTGGTGAAGAATAGACAAGGCAGAGAGTCCAAGTTGGGGGACTGGTTATTAAAATCTAGATTCACCCTTTAAGCCACCGTGGCTGTAGGGCTGCCCTGTGCTAGATTTCAGAACGTGGACCATCTTGTTATGGTTACTGAGAGTCAGAGGGGCAAAGCTTGAAGAGAAAGGCTGTCTTTAGATCTTTCTATCTTATTCAGAAGTCATTAGGTATTTTGGAAAGAATAGATCATTTTACTGACAAGGATATACATAGGTAAAACTGGGGAGAGGGTGGCATGAATGCCTGTCTGTCCTGAAGGCTGTGGGGTGACATAGATGCTGTCGTACTAAAACCTAGGGATGCAAAGACCCAGTGTGTTTATCTTGGTCTCAGGGAGCTGTTCTAGAACATACATTATATTTGTGTTATGCTTTGAACTTTTCAAATTCACAATCATTATCTCAGATCTGTATCAAATGGTCTTACAGCAAGGGGTTGATTTTTATTAACCCAAATTGCCAGATAAGGAAATCTGCACATATAGAAATATTCTGCCTTAGCTCTCCTTTTAAAGTACTCTCCTCTTCCAATTCTAGTTGAAACACCACATTTCTCACCAAAATTTTCACCGTTCACAATTGACTCTGCTACTTAGAATGTAGCATTTTTCAGTCCAACTTGAGGCTGTTCTCAGAGACCTTATTCAATTTCATCCTACACATGCATATTGCCAGCCCCTAGACTGTAAGCACCCACAGGGCAAGGGCAAATCCTTGCATTGATCTGGAAACTTCCATAGAATCTTAGTGAGTGTTGGGCATATACAAGTCTCTTAATAAATGTTTGATTATCAGACTAGCATTGGCAGAGCCAGAAGTGAATAAAAGTTTCTTGATATGCAGCCTTCTGCTCTTTGGGGTTTTCCTCATACCCTTTTGTTTTCATTCCATCTCTTGTGGAACCAGGCAGAGCAAACACAAAACTGTAGGCTAAAGTACTGCTCAGAAGGTACTTCATTCATCTACCCAAGTTAATGCAAGATTGGGCCTAAACCACACTACAGGGGCAGTGTCTGTATAAACCGCATCACTTATAGTTTAACAGTGAGATGGAGTGAGGGTTCCATACCTGGCACATGTGTACCCTCCTAAGATGCCTTGCTCCAGGTCTTGGTCCTTTCCACCCAGACAAGGGGTGTGAGTTTAGCCCTCCTGAATCACTGCCTGGGTTCTAGAAGTGCTGTTCTGGGAAAGAGAGTGTGAGCAGGGCCCTCTGCATGCCAATGGGTTAATTCACCCACTGTGGATCTGCCCCTAACTAAGGGGCAGTTGTTTTACATTTACAAATCAAATCAAGTATCTGTTTTATTTATTTATTTGCATGAGGACATATGTGTATACTCCTGGAAATAAAATACGTGCAAAGTACATTCACAGTATATTGTATGGAAGGGTCATTTTCATTCTAAAGTGTAAATCAAAATCCCCTGGAGGACTTGTTAAAACTCTGGATCTCAGAGTTTCTGATTCAGTTGGTCTGGGTGTGCTCTGAGAATTAGAGGTTTTAACAAATTCCCAGATGATACTGATTGTACTAAGCCAGGACCATACTTTGAGATCTAGTAATATGGAATATACAGTCTTATGTTTCTCTGTGCATGTGTCATTCACACATTAATTTACATATGCATGTATCTATTTCTTAGCTGTATATTATGTTTAGAGACATGTTAGCATACATATGCATATATGTACATTTAAATACACAAGCACAAACTAAATATTTACAAATAATATGCATATTTATGCAAGTTGTTTATATATGAATATAAATCTACATAAATGCATATGAAAACTTGTAAACCCAAATATATAATTATATGTATCCATACCTGCACACACCCACATGAGTGTTTGTATGTAGAAATATAGTTATAAGTATGTTTGTAGGTGATGCTTATACTGTGTATGTACATGTGTGTATCATTGATGTGTCTTTTGCTTTTGCAACAGAGCCCTTAGTAGGTCAAACATCAAGCTCCATACTTTCTGTTAAACTCATTGTGAGAAACAGTGGTTAAGTATTCCAACATGAGGGCAGAGCTCTCTTCATGCTGGTCCTGTTAAATTTTATTAGTGGGATGATCTTTTCAATTTCTCTGGAGTCTGTCCCACGTTTGCCGTATTTCACATATGGAAGTGTTGAATTAAACAAGCACCATGTCCTTTCAGAACCACCAGGGTCCTCCTGTAAAGTCAAATTTCAATCATTTCACTTTTTTATTTTATTTTTTTTGCCTTCCTCTCAAGAGATAGTACAATCTCTCTGGCATTTACCTGGCAAAATTAATGAAAATGCAGTACAAACTTAATGTGTTGTGTGCTCCTGGGTCATATATCCTCCCTCAGCTGGAAGTGTCATTTTCATCCAAAAAAACATTGTCTTTGGAGAAGGAAGAAATGAGAACCAGGAGTTTGGGGCCTGATGCTTAGGGGCAGAGGTAGCAGAAGAAGAAATGAAAGCACCAGTTTCACCAGATTTCTTGGGACACTCAGTATAATAATAGCTTCTCTCTTCCTGCTACCACTATTCTCTCTGCTCCGAAGTTCGTCAAACACAATGTAAGCGAGAGAATAGGGATCTGGAAGAAGCAAATAAAAGGTACAGGAAAGAGACTGCTGTGTTTTACCAGCCCCTGTGTTTCACAACCGGGACCGTCCTCTCTTTGTATCTCATATAACCATATCGCAATAAATATTATCTTTCCTGCATAACTCTATGAGTGGAGGCTCAGAGTCTTTCAGTAGAATGATGAAGGATTCTCAACTCAAAGTAGGAGAGCCTGAATTTGAACAAAGATCAGTGTGATTCCAAAGCTTAAATTTAGAAATTTAGATTAGTGTTTTCCTTAAGTGATCTGCAGGACAGGGTTAGATAATAAATCAAAATTTATCCAAGTACATGTGTCCCATTATGGATAAGAGGAGCAGTAGGAGAAGCTTTCATGGAACTGTACATTTTTGAAGCAGTAAAATCAATTTGGGATATAAGGGATGGGAGCGAGGTACAGGTGGTGGGCTGTCATCATCAGCATTTATCAAATACAAAGTGGTGAGCGGCCCAACCAGGGTTCTCCTTGGTGTGAAGTCTGAGGTTCATGTACTTTTATGTCCGTGGCTGTTATTGAGGTGTTTGACCTGTAGTGAGTTCCCAACAAGCAATCGTTAAATGAATTGCCCAATTTGAGTTGACAGTGCTTAAAGTCAGTCTTTCCCTACTAGTGATGCTGAAAGCTCAGTCTCCCTGTACACTGGGGCCAGATAGAATCTTGGATACGGAGTTTTGGGTGAAGTAGAAAAGAATAGCTTTATTGCTTTGCCAGGCAAATGGAGACACAGCGGGCTTCTGCCCTCGAAATCTATGTGTCCCAACCCAGGGGAGTTTGGTGAACAGTTTTATAGCAATGGTTCAGGGGCAAGTTTGCTGATAAGATTAGGGTGTGTGCAGGGCCTGCACTCCTTTAATCTGGTCTCAGGTAATCTTGATGAGCTTCTCTGGTTCCTTTAGTCTGGCCTCAGGTGGTCTTCTCTGGTATGGAGAATGCTGACATCTTCCATTTGTTGGGTTTTAATTCCATAAAAGGGCTTAAAGATATTGTTATGTGTGCCCCTGGTGGTGGAACCAGGACCCTGCCCCAAGGCTGCACTATTGTTTCTTGGCTGCTCCTCCCTTGTCTCTGCATCCCCTCCCTTCCCTGATTAGCAACTGTTAGAACCTGCCCTTTGGAACTCAGGGAAGGTCATGGAGGCTGAACAGAAAGACTCCTGTACCCAGGAGCCCCTCCAGGGTCCTGCTTAGTTTCACTAGTTCTCTAATGCATGAATTTCATTTTATAGGGAATAATATTTTGTTTCATAAAATGGGTTAAGGTTAAATGCAACTAATGCAGAGAATGAGGAAACATTGACTCAGCACCTGAAAGTATGCCTCATCAATGGTGGATCATCTTCTGAGATTATGGTTTATTATGGAGGTGGAGAAGGTCACTGAATATCTGCTCAGGGAGTGAGGATGGGCACAGAAATGAGAAAATCATGTAGTGGGATGCAAAGTGTTCTGATCTCACTATTTTCCTGATATCTAACCTTCTGGGCTGATTTTTAACAGAGGAAAGGGGAGGGGTATATTTTTGGGGCAGGGGAACCACATACACAAAAGACTTCTTGGCAGCCTTCCTTTTGAAAAGAATTGCTGAAAGGATTATCATTGACCAGTGTGGAAAACAGGGAATCTGGAAGGTAAAGAAAACAATGGTAAAGAGGTTTATGAATCAGCTAAATCAGTGGTTCCAGTGATCCTTGGAGAAGTTTAAAAATCAAATCTTCTAACAAGACCAAGACTGATTCTTAAAATTAAACAATGTCATTGAAAAATCTATTTATAAAAGAAAGGAAAGAGAGAAAATTATTTCAACACTAGCCAGAATTAAAGGGTGGCATCTGTCATGCTTTGGACATTCTGCTGTCATGAAGTATGGGATTAATCATGACCTAAGGGATTTAAATCTGGATGTCTTAAGTCTGGCCTAGATAACTGACCCCAAGACCATGTATAATGGGATTTTAGTATTTTGAAGATTAAACCCTTCATGAGTTCTTCAATGTTTCCTTCCATACCACAGTCAAACTGAAATTAACCAAAATGTTTAGGAAATGCACACTCCAATCATATGCATTCTCTAGAAAATTAGATTGCTATTTCTAATTTTAATTTCTGTTGCTTATGCAAGAAATAAATACTAGCTGGCTTCCTGGGTCAGGCATTCTTTTAGGTGCTGGAGTAAACAAAACAGAAATTTCTGACCTATGGAGTTTATATTCCAGTGGAGGGAATCACAATAAACCATTAAAGTGTATAACATCCTGAATACTTTACATTGTTTAAAACCTTCAGAAAGTCTTCTCCTGGACCTTGTTAGTCAGAATAACTCCAGGAGTCATTTCTAACTCTGTGATGAGTAGAGGCCATAGAGTTTAGAGGTGTCTTCAAACATCTGCTCTGAAATTGCCTGGTCCCTTGACCCTGGACAGGTCACTGAACTACCCTGAGCCTATAGCTCCAGTATTAGGGTTATCATATTTACCTTGAAAGCTATTAAGAGTTTGATAGAAGATAATCTATGTATAAAAGAGTATGAAGGATCATCACAAACTTCCTGGGTAATCTTCCTTAACATGCACTTATCCACATGATTAACTCAGATTAAACAGGGGAGAAAAAGCTCTTGCATCTAGAGAGCCTGTTTTTGTTTTGTTTTGTCTTGTTTAGTTTTGTTTGTATTTACTGGACCGGACAGAGGTCTACATCTTCAGAACTGGCAGGACATTTGTCATCAGATTGCTAATAAATTCCAAAACACCTTGTAGGGTCATGGGATTGTTATTCTAAATATATAAATGACAGTGGATTCATCTAAAGGACATGAGGATTAAGGTACTTGAGACTGAGCTGCCCTCAGCACATGGCCTAAAAATACCAAGCTTCCCTTCTGCCTCCTGTGCTGCTTTTAAACACGTCTTTTAACCTCAATGAGTTTTTTGTGTCTGGAAAATTAGAAAAAAATACCAACTGGCTTGCCTATTTGTAGGGCCTTCAAATCAACGCCTCTCTCCAAAGAGAAAAGAAAATGTAAAACCTGCATGCTTGAATTAAAAATGACAACCTTTGTATATTTTGCTAGATTACTTCTCTTAAATACCTTTTATTTAAGAGAAGCGTGAGCTTTCTCTTCCTTTGTCCCGTAATGTGTATGTTATTTAAAGAATTTCTTGCTTTGGGGGTCTGAACAGTAGGATCTGAGCTCACAATTGAGAGCAGTGATCTTTATGAGCAAATTTCAAGGGTAGTTGGAGGAGTCTAACAAGAACCATTTTTATGAGTTAACAAGTGTGGGTGGTAACCAACATTGAAAGCTCCATTAGGGAGGAGAGGGTGAGGTAGTTTCAAATAATCCTTTCTTCTCATGTGTCACCTGAAGCCTCAACTGACAGATTTAACCACACTGACCCCACAGGACACGTATTGGATCAAGAATCCTAACCTTAAAATCAGGCATATCCCAGCCTTGCAAATAACTGCTTCATTGTATATTAACTAATCAAAAATATATGTGATGAGAGAAAAAACTCAGTCAAGGTACGTGTGCTTCTAGAAGAGACACAGAAATTCCTTGTACAATATCCACATCTCTGAAACTACTTCTTCATTAAAACAGGAATAAAGGTGTAATAACAGATGCCCATTCCATTAGATCATATTATATCTAATAATTAATATAGTCATTAATAACATATATAAGTATAACATATCTGTATATAGTCTACTCCACCATGATTTATACATTTATAAAGGCAGCAAATCCAACTATTAAGTGATTATTCTTTTATTGTGGATACTTGAGATCACACTAAATTGATCTTTTAAGCTTTGTCTCTTTTCGAATTTTAAAACAAAAAGACCACAGGATTGTAGCCCAAATGTTCTGTTTTACTAAGAGAACTGCAGTGAAAGGGGAATAACTCAGCCGACATCATGAGGCTTGTTACAAGCAAAGCAAGGAATAAAACTCAGGTCCCCTTCTTCCTGGCCTTATTACCATTACATGATTTTGGTCTTTAAAATTTTTTTCAAATATGTTACTGATAATTTATTCTTTATTTCCCTTTTCTTAAAAAGAGTCAGAATCCTCCTAAGGAAAGTTGTCTCATTGTTACTGCTTATGAAAACCATATATTTTGGCAAATGTTGATGTTGACAGAAATAGATGTCTTGGGGGAAATCTGAATTAACAAGTTACTAATGGGCAAGTGTAATTATTAATATGAACGATAATTGTATTCAGCCTGAAGAACAGACGCTGTCCTTTGGTATGAAGTGTCTTGATGTTATTAAAATCTGGAGTTTAGTCATTATTGAGAAACTAGAATTTCTGGTCTTATTAAAATCTTAATATTAACCACTACTCTGAAATTAGGTGTTTTCCATAGATTATTTTTTCAAGTTAAAAGTGGTAATGAACATAGATTACCTGGCTGATTCAAAGGGGATGAACCAGATTTATATGGCAAAAAACAATATGTATTATTTTCTTTTATTTCATCTCATAATACTAACATCTCTTTTTTTCCTGAAGCAAAATAAATATAGAACAAGTGTTAATTAGTATTTATAAGTTAATAGCATTAACTCAATCTTTTATTCAGAAGAAAAATTCTTGATATATCCAGATGCATAATATAAGGTCATGTTTACTGTTAAATCAATAACTTTTTATAGTGTTGAAAATAGACACAAAACTTGTAAAATTTTAACCCTCTAATATCTGAATATTCCCAATAAATAATTTTAAACATTTGTAAATACAATTATCCAAGTCATATCACATTATAAATGTTGTTGATATTCAGCAAAAGAGATTCGATTTCTAGGTATGAATGTATATAACTCTCTTGCTTTACTATATTGGAAGAAGAATGACTCTGGTTCATCACTGAAATGAATTATTTTGAAATAAACAGAAGAAATATGACATTTTATGAACAGACAGTGAAATCTCCCAATTACAGTCAAACCCAATTCATATGAGGAATAAAAAAAAAAGAAAGAAAAGAAGGAAGGAAGAAAGGAAGGAAGGAGGAAAGGAAGGAAGGGAGGGAGGGAGGGAGAGAAAGAAAATAAATTTTACCAGCATTGCATAATTTCCTTGGTGTCCTGACATTGGAGGAAATAATATTTGAAGGTAGTTCAGCAGATGTTACCTGGGAGAGAGAAGGCTGAGATCATCCTCAGTTATTCCAAAGGACAGAATATATAAAAAAATGGGATTACGTTATTTGAAGGGAGCTAACTAAAGAACTGGATACAGAGCAAAGGGATACAGACTCAACATTTATACATTCACTCAACAAAGAGGTCCTGGGTGCCTTTGATGCAGAAATCTGTACAGGAGAACAAGGTGAAGACCATGTGGGGAAAGTTCACATGAGTTTACAGTCAAGGTGAAGAGATAGACAAATACATTTCCAAATATGCCAGTGTAATAGGTTAGCTGACATAGACCATCAGAAAGTGTTAGAGATCACAGAGGGATAACACCTAAACAGACTGGCCTGCCACGGAGGGTTTGAACCTTGAACCCATTTGAAAACTAAAAAATCCCCAGTTCATAAGCACACAGAGTAGAGTTTGGGCAGACTCCTCCCAGCCCACTGGCTGCCAGTGAACTTGCACTGGTGGTCCTGCCTTCTCTCCCGGGGAGAGTGATCACAATGAAAACTTTGAGAAAGCAATGCCTACTTGGGATATTGAGGTGGGATTCAGGTGGAAAAGATATCAAGGACTTCCAGGAAGGAAAAAAACAGCATTTGAGGGCCTGGAAGGTATAAAAAAATCTTTCCAGTCAGATAATGGACAGTTATTTGATATGACTAGTGAAAAAAAGGGAGAAACTGGAGAGATTAGGCCAAAAAGGTATGCAGGGCTATACTAAAACTTCGAACTTTTTTGAAGCTATGCAGAATCATGGATGAATTTTAACATAGGTTATGTGAAGAGACACAAAGAATACGCTGCTAATTTGTGACATAGGGCAATTATAAAATTCTCTTCCTTGGGATGCTTTCAGGTTGCAGCCATTGGGTAGCTTCAGTCATGGACCTTCCTGGGATCAGTTAGATGATGTGTGATGTGGAATCAGTGATGTTCTTTCATTGCCATGAAAAGTACCTGAAGTACTGAGTGAGACACTTGTTGGCCCTGGAGACCCACACTCCACACTGCCTGCTCTGGCCCTGGTAACCCAGACTTTATCAGCTGCTGTTCTTTGTCTCCAGCTTCTGTTGAGTTCTGTGCATGGAAAGCATGTGGAGGAGATACAAGGGCTGGGGGAGAGTGTGGTCTACATTCCATCCCTGCCCTTTGCTACTACAGTTGGTTGCTTGTCCTGAGAGAAGGCTGTCCCCCTTGCCCTCTTCTTCCCCTGATGCTGCCCTTTGAGCCTGAGATCCTCACCTCTCCACCATCCTGTGTGGGTTTCCCTCCCCACACTGAAAGGATAGCCCCTTTATTACATCCTCCATGTGTTTCAGAGTGCCATCTGCTTCTTGTGGGAACCCAGACTGATAGTGATGTGTAATGGACATCTCAGGTGTCTAAAATGTCAAAACTGAACTCCACCTGAAAGCTTTTAGATCATCTCAGTTGATCTCAATTCTACTCTTCCAGTTGTCAAACCAAAAACCTCGGAATCCCCCAACTACTCTCTTTCTTCTATATGCCCAGTGCTATCTGTTAGGCAATCACATTGGCTTTCCCTTCAACATGTGTCCAGAATCTTGCCTCTTCTCACAAGCCCCTTGTATGTCACTCTGGTTCAAGCCATCATTGTAGTACCTTACATGATATCCTTGAACTACACTTGGCCACAGGTAGTCTATGCCCAATAGAGCAGTTGGCAACTGCCTTGAAATATAAAGTAGACCATGTTCCCCCTCACAACCTCCAACAATTGACTCCTATCTTACTCATAGTAAAAGCCCAGACCCTATAGTGACCAACAAGCCCTCATGACCTAGCCCTGATCCCATGGACCTCATGGTCCATGCCCTTCACCCTCACTTTGTTAGTCTCCCCCCAGCTACAATTCGCTGGGCTTTTGTCTATCAGCTCCTGTACCTGCGTATTCTTCCCTTAGGTATTCTCTGGGATACCACCCTCGACTCTGGTCAGATGTTATGATCACAAGGAGTCCTAACTGATCCACCTTATTTAGTATCCCACCTCATCTCTCACTTCCCCCAGCACCCCTTCTCTTCCTTGTCTTGCTCTATTTTTTCTTTGTTTCCTAGCATTTATCATTTTCAGGCATGCATTGTGTATTAGTTCCCTAGGGATGCCATAACAAATTACCCAAAACTGGGTGGCTTAAAACCATAGAAATGTATTGTCTTACAGTTCTGGAGGCTAAAAGTTTGAAATCAAGGGGTCAGCAGCCTTGTTTCCTCTGAAATCTCTAGGGGAGGAGCCTCCCTGCCACTTCTGATTTCTGGCAGCCCCAGGCCTTCCTCGGCTTGTGGGTCAAAACTCCAGTCTTTTTCTCTAGCTTCACATGGTCATTTTCTGTGTGTCTATGTGCCTCTGTGTCATCACATGACATTGCTCCTGTGTGTCTCTGTATGTGTTTCCAAATTTACCTCTTTTTATAAGGATACCAGTCATAGTGGATTAAAGCTCCCCCTCTACGACCTTCCCTTAATTTAATTAAATCAAGTCTGCAAAGACCTTATTTCAGAAGGTCATATTCACAGATACTGAGTGTTCCACATATATTTTCTGCTCTGTTTTTTTTGGGGGGGGTGAAGTGGTGCAGACACAATTCAACCTATAACCCATGGTTTATCCTGCATGTTTATTATGTCCATTATTTATTGTCTGTCTCCACTGACCAAGAGATAGGATTTTCCAGGTCAGGGATCTTTGTCTCTTTTGTTCCGTATGTATCCCAAGCATCCAAGGCTGTGTGGGCCCATAATATGTGCTCAACAGAAATTCGCTGAATGAAGGAAAGGTTTGAATAGCAGGATATTCTTTAAGGATGAATGTGAGTGGGATTTCACTCAGCCAGCATGACCAAAAAAGAAAAAAAGATGTCTCTGAAACTCTGGTCCCGATTGGACTTGTGGAATCCACATTTTACACTAATGGTTTCTTTTCCCTAGTCCATAGCCAGTTTATGAAATTTGAAACACTTGTTTTTAAATCATTCCCTGTTAAGCATTCTGAGTGTCAGATCTGGGGTTTGACTCTCCAGCAGATGGTTGATCTGGACCTTGGAAAGGAAGGGCAGTGGGGAGGGAGCAGATGGGGGCGGGGAATGAGGGGCTGCCAAACCTCCGCCCTGTGCATACTTCAGCAAGGAACAGAAATGAGGCCCAGCAGGCCCCTGTGTGGAGCTGGCCTCACTGCTGGCCACCAGCTCCGGGTCATAAGTGGCCTAATCAACCTTGGCCCCAGTTATCTCTGGCTATAGCTTTGTGCCTGTTCACTGCAAATGGTCTGGCCTCTCACCCTGTGCCTGCGGACACGTCCAGGTCCCTTTATGGTTTCCAGGACACAGCTGTTGCAACATCATTTCCAATTGCCTCCAATCCCCCCACCCTTTTTGTTCTCTCTGGGCTACTGAGCCTTTCCAACACTTGGTACATGAGCACGCTCTTCACGCTGTCCCCAAATGATCCAGCCAGCCATGAGGGACACAGAGAGGAGCAACCAGCCGTCATATACATTAATGAAACCCAAATTGCTCATGTTACAGATTTAAACCAGGTCCACTGATACAGGTGCATCTCTTCACATAACTCGATGGGGCCTGGTTTCTCTCGTTTAGAACATGTGGTCATTTGACAAGGATGCACACAGTGGCCCTGTGTATGCTTTCTTTAGAGGCTGGCAAGTAATTTCAAATATTTGGAAGTAGTTTACATCCAATTATTAAACCAGTGACAAATCTATATGATTTGAAAATAAAAACATAATTTAAAAAATTTACTTAGAATATTTAGCTATAACTTTATAACAATAATAAAATAATATATAACATATATAATGTAACATATATGACTGTGTATTATACATAACAATATATGTTATATATAGCATTATTAAACCAGTAACAAATCTATATCATTTGAAAATGAAAGCATATTTTAAAAAATTTACTTAGAATAATTTAGTTATAACTTTATAACAATAATATAAAAAAATTATATGTAATATATATAACTATATATTATATATAATAGTGTGTATTATATGTAACATTATTAAACCAGTGACAAATCTATATTATTTGAAAATAAAAGCATATTTTAAAAGATTTACTGAGAATAATTTAGTTTTAACTGTAACTTTATAACAATAACATAATAAAATAATATATTATGTAACATATACCAGAATATATTATATATAGCATAATATATATTATATATAAATATATATTTTATAACGTTATACATAACATAAAAACACATACAAAGTGATTATATATGATTTTATATATAGCATTCACTACAATAATATTACAACAATAATGATAGCTCCATTAATTCAGCATTAATCCTTCAAAAAATGATATTTTTAACATTGGGCACAATGGGCAAAATATACAGATGAAGGACAGGACAGCAGAAGTGGTTTGAAGTATTCCAATTCAGTAAGGGATTGTTGTTAAAATATGTAAGAAATCTTGCACATCAAAATTAATGACTAAAAGGACAACCACTCCAAGAGAAATAGGACAAATACAGATCACAGTCACTTTCAGAAGAAAAAACTCAAAAAAGCATAAAAAGCATGAGAAGAGGAGTGCAATTTTTTTGAGAATTACTAATGCAAATTTAAACAACAAAGTGTCACTTAATATCTATTACGCTGGCAAGAAGCTGACCACTGAGCAAAGCCACTGGTGGAGTGGATGGGTGGCATTGGCAGGGCAGGCTGGCTGGCTGTGATAGAGAGCCAGCTGCTGGGGATGCCCACCCCATTGCGACCTTGGATTCCTGTTCTGGAAATTCTCACTCAGGTCCCTGGAGGGATACTCCTGAAAATGCTTAGTTTAGTTCTTTTTAGGGCTCTAGGGAGCATATGGGAGGCTCAACACCCCTCACTGAGAGTAGGTGGATAAAATAGTGTCAGTGAATACCCTAGAGCAGGGGGCAGCAACCTTGTTCTGTAAATGGCCTGAAAGTAACTATTTCTGGCTTTGTGAGCCAGAGGGTCTCTTTTGCCATTGCTCAACACTGTTACTGCAGCATGAGACAGAGCCCCATGGATGCGACCCAAGCAAATGGTTATGGCCTTGATCCAATAAAACATCATTTACAAAAACAGGCAGCAGGCTGGGTCTGGCTTGGGCTGTAGCTTGTCCATTTGTAAATAATGTAATTTCATTTACAAAACCTGTTTAAAATATGCACACATAGTTTAAGAAAATGTTAAATTTTTTTTTAATTTAGCAAGAATAAATATAATAAAATATACTCTTCAATCACGTATGAATGATTGTTTGTGTAGAATGGAGTAGGGAATGGGGTGATATAAAAGAGAATAAGGGACTTTCCTGGTGGTCCAGTGGTTAACACTCCCCCTTTCAATGCAGGGGGTGCAGGTTCAATCTCTGGCTGGGGAGCTAGGTTCCCACATGCCTCGCAGCCAAAAAACCAAAACACAGAACAGAAGCAATATTGTAACAAAGTCAACAAAGACTTTAAAAATGGTCCACATCAAAACACAAAATTTTTTAAAGAAAAAGCGAGTAAGAGATGGGAGGGGAAAAATAATGCAGGGAGCAAAATTTAAGAATATTATTAACTCAAGATTTTGTACCTAGGTCCAATTTATTTTTTCCAAACGAGGGCAAACAAGCTGTGGTTTGGAATAAGCAACTTTAATTTGCTCTCAATTTTTCAAAAACTGTGGTACTGTGCAAAGTTCAGCCAAGTTGCCCACTGTGACTTAACATAAAATGTGGGCCTCTGGCTTGACAATGTAACTAATTGCAGCAGGGAATCACAGTATTTTGTGCAGAGTCATTTTTAGTGCCCTTTTGAAAAATAAATGGTACTGGATAAAAATAGAAGCATTTTTTAAAACAGGAAATCATGATTTGAAAAATGCCCAGAGGAAGAAGAAAATTGTCATTACACGTACACTTAAATTGTTTGAGATACTCTCTCTGATAAAGAAGAGAACTCTGTTTTTGTTTTTTTTTTTTATTTTTAAACCTGTCCCTATGTGAGATGGAGTAAGGGATAAGCATGCTACCATGCTTCAAAGCAAGGGATTGCAGTCAGTTTGAGATTTGTTTTCTTGGATCTTCTACTTCATAGCTAAATTACTTAACCTTTACCAGCCTCAGTTTCCACATGTTACGATGAAGATAACTTGAAGGATTGTTTTGAGGATAAGAAGCTCAATTTAAAAACTAAACATGTAGATTCAAGTAGCCCCTTAAGTGGCAGCTGATGCTGCCTGCAGGATCTGGTAGAGACCAGTTCTCTGGCTGTGAAGGAGCACACTGAGGCCAAGGCCTTTACCCCTCAGTCTTTCTCATTCTCCTATTGCTCTATCTCTTTGGACTTGAAAAGATCCACCCAGATGGCCACCAAACATCCAAATTAAGACTGCATGGCAAGTAAATGACAACTTGGTTGGAAATGCATTGAGAAGCAAGAAGAACTACAATCCTGCAGCCTGCGGAAGGAAAACCACATTCACAGAAAGACAGACAAGATGAAAAGGCACAGGGCTATGTACCAGACGAAAGAACAAGATAAAACCCCAGAAAAATAACTAAATGAGGTGGAGATAGGCAACCTTCCAGAAAAAGAATTCAGAATAATGATAGGGAAGATGATCCAGGACCTTGGAAAAAGAATGGAAGCAAAGATCGAGAAGATACAAGAAATGTTTAACAAAGACCTAGAATAATTAAAGAACAAACAAACAGAGATGAACAATAAACTAACTGAAATGAAAACTACACTAGAAGGAATCAATGGCAGAATAACTGAGGCAGAAGAACAGATAAGTGACCTGGAAGACAGAATGGTGGAATTCACTGCTGTGGAACAGAATAAAAAAAAAGAATGAAAAGAAATGAAGACAGCCTAAGAGACCTTTGGGGACAACATTAAATATAACAACATTCGCATTATAGGGGTCCCAGAAGGAGAAGAGAGACAGAAAGGACCCGAGAAAATATTTGAAGGGACTACAGACAAAAATTTCCCTAACATGGGAAAGGAAATAGCCACCCAGGTCTAGAAAGCACAGACAGTCACATACAGGATAAACCCAAGGAGAAACATGCCAAGACACATAGAAATCAAATTGGCAAAAATTAGAGACAAAGAAAATTTATTGAAAGCAGCAAGGAAAAAATGACAACATACAAGGGAACTCCCATAAGGTTAACAGCTGATTTCTCAGCAGAAACTCTAAAAGCCAGAAGGGAGTGGCATGATATACTTAAAGTGATGAAAGGGAAGAGCTTACAACCAAGATTACTCTACCCGCAGGACCTCATTCAGATTCGATGGAGAAATCGAAAGCTTTACAAACAAGCAAAAGCTAAGAGAATTAAGCACCACCTAACCAGCTCTACAACAAACGATAAAGGAACTTCTCTAAGAGGGAAACACAAGAGAAGAAAAGAACCTACAGAAACAAACCCAAAACAATTAAGAAAATTGCCATAAGAACATACATATCGATAATTACCTTAAACAGGAATGGATTAAATGCTCCAACCAAAAGACACAGGCTTGCTGAATGGATAAAAAAACAAGCCCATATATATCCCGTCTACAAGAGACCTACTTCACAGACTGAAAGTGAGGCAATGGAAAAATATATTCCATGCAAATGGAAATCAAAAAAAGCTGGAGTAGCAATACTCATATCAGATAAAATAGATTTTAAAATAAAGAATGCCACAAGAGATAAGGAAGGACACTACATAATGATCAACAGATCAATCCAAGGAGAAGATATAACAATTATAAATATATATGCACCCAACATAGGAGCACTTCAATACATAAGGCAACTGCTAACAGCTATGAAAGAGGAAATCGACAGTAACACAATAATAGTGGCAGACTTTAACACCTCACTTACACCAATGGACAGATCATCCAAAATGAAAATAAATAAGAAAACACAAGCTTTAAATGACACAATACACGAGATAGATTTAATGGATATGTTTATGAAATTTCATCCAAAACCAGCAGATTACACTTTCTTCTCAAGTGCACATGGAACATTCTCCAGGATAGATCACATCTTGGGTCACAAATCAAGCCTCAGGAAATTTAAGAAAACTGAAATCATATCAAGCATCTTTTCTGACCACACTATGAGATTTACAGGGAAAAAAATGTAAAAAACACAAACACATGGAGGCTAAACACTACATTACTAAATAACCAAGAGATCACTGAAGAAATAAAAGAGGATATCAAAAAATACCTAGAGACAAATACAATGAAAACACGATGATCCAAAACCTATGGGATGCAGCAAAAGCGTTCTACAACGGATATTTATAGCAATACAAGCCTACCTCAAGAAACAAGAAAAATCTCAAATAAACAATTTAACTTTACACCTAAACGAACTAGAGAAAGAAGAACAAACAAAACCCAAAGTTAGCAGAAGGAAAGAAATCATAAAAATCAGAGCAGAAATAAATGAAATAGAAACAAAGAAAACAATAGTAAAGATCAATAAAACTAAAAGCTAGTTATTTGAGAAGATAAACAGAATTGATAAACCATTAGCGAGACTCATCAAGAAAAAGAGAGAGAGGACTCAAATCAATAAAATTAGCAATGAAAAAGGAGAAGTTACAACAGACACCGCAGAAATACAAAGCATCCTAAGAGACTGCTACAAGCAACTCTATGCCAATAAAATGGACAACCTGGAAGAAATGGACAAATTCTTAGAAAGGTATAACCTTCCAAGACTGAACCAGGAAGAAATAGAAAAAATGAACAGACCAATCACAAGTAATGAAATTGAAACTGTGATTAAAAATCTTCCAACAAACAAAGGTCCAGGACCAGATGGCTTCACAGGTGAATTCTATCAAACATTTAGAGAAGAGCTAACAGCCATCCTTCTCAAACTCTTCCAAAAAATTGCAGAGGAAGGAACACTCTCGCATTCATTCTACGAGGCCACCATCACCCTGATACCAAAACCAGACAAAGATACTACAAAAAAAGAAAATTACAGACCAATATCACTGATGAAGATAGATGCAAAAATCCTCAACAAAATACTAGCAAACAGAATCCAACAACACATTAAAAGGATCATACACCATAATCAAGTGGGATTTATCCCAGGGATGCAAGGATTCTTCAATATATGCAAATCAATCAATGTGATATACCGTATTAACAAATTGAAGAAGAAAAACCATATGATCATCTCAAGAGATGCAGAAAAAGCTTTTGACAAAATTCAACACCCATTTATGATAAAAACTCTCCAGAAAATGGGCATAGAGGGAACCTACCTCAACATAATAAAGGCCATATATGACAAACCCACAGCAAACATCATTCTCAATGGTGAAAAACTGAAAGCGTTTCCTCTAAGATCACGAACAAAACAAGGATGTCCACTCTTACCACTATTATTCAACATAGTTTTGGAAATCCTAGCCATGGCAATCAGAGAAGAAAAAGAAATACAAAAAAAGAAAATCTACAAACAACAAATGCTGGAGAGGGTGTGGAGAAAAGGGAACCCTCTTGCACTGCTGGTGGGAATGTAAATTGATACAGCCACTGTGGAGAACAGTATGGAGGTTCCTTAAAATACTAAAAATAGAATTACCATATAATCCAGCAATCCCACTATTGGGCATATACCCAGAGAAAACCATAATTCAAAAAGCCACATACACACCAATATTCATTGCAGCACTATTTACAATAGCCAGGTGTTGGAAGCAACGTAAATGTCCATCAACAGATGAATGGATAAAGAAGATGTGGTACATATATACAATGCAATATTACTCAGCCATAAAAAGGAACAAAATTGGGTGATTTGTTGAGACATGGATGAATCTAGAAACTGTCATACGGAGTGAAGTAAGTCAGAAAGAGAAAAACAAATATCGTATTTTAACTCATATATGTGGAACCTAGAAAAATGGTACAGATTAAGCAGTTTTCAGGGCTGAAATTGAGACATAGATGAAAAGAACAAATATATGGGCACCAAGGGGGGAAAGCGGCAGGAGGGTGGGTGTGGTTGTGCAGTGAATTGGGCGATTGGGATTGACATGTATAAACTGAAGTGTGTAAAATTGATGACTAATAAGAACCTGCTGTATAAAAAAATAAATTAAAAAAAAAAGAAATGCATTGATTAGGCTTGTATATATGCATTTTAATAGAAAGAGCTAGCAAAGAGCTCAAAGTACAAAGCAGGTTAAGTGCAGTTTCTCATTTTATCCCCGCTAAAACCATGGAGCTGATATCAGCTCCTCTGAAAGCTAGAAAAAATTTAAAAAATAAAAAAATAAAAAATAGAGTGGTGGGTGGACCTAGAGATTATCATACTAAGTGAAGTAAGTCAGACAGAGAAAGGAAAATATCATATGATATCATTTGTGTTTAGCATCTAAAAAATTGAAACAAATGAACTATTCACATAACAGAAACAGACTCAGGGACAAGGAAACAAACTTATGGTTACCAAAGGGGAAGGAGGAGGAGGAATAAATTAGGAGTTTGGGTTTAAGGGATACACAGGACTATATATAAAATACATAAACAGCAAGGACCTACTGTATAGCACAGGGAACTATACTCAATATTTTGTAATAACCTACATGGGAAAAGAATCTGAAAAAGAATATATATATATATATATATGTATCACTTTGCTGTACACCTGAAACTAGCACAACATTGTAAATCAACTAAACTTCAATAAAATAAATAAATAAATACATTAAAATTAATAATAAAAATGGGATGTGTGTACAGGAATAACACAGTAGTACTCTTACCATGGAGTTACTAAAATTTTGTATGAGTAGAAATTTCTCATTTCTATTGTTCTCCCTATTTCTATGTAAAGATGATGTCTTTATTAACCCATACTCAATAACAGAAAGATGATTGTTGTCACAAAAGTATAGCATATTTTATGGAAGTTCTACCATTGTATTTTCTTGGATCTCAAAGCATCTAGAAATCATTCCAGCTCCCACTGTAAAATACTCACATAAAAACAACAACAAAAACATTTCTAAGAGATTAATTAAAAGAAAAGGTAATGCTAGTAAAATAATTAATTAGGAAATTAGTAACATGCAAAAGAAACATCATGATGGTCAAAAGTCACCCAGGGTCATACAGGATGTCTCAGTATCAAAAATCTGTAACAGGGCTTCCCTGGTGGCGCAGTGGTTGAGAGTGCTCCTGCCGATGCAGGAGACGCGGGTTCATGCCCCAGTCCGGGAAGATCCCACATGCCACAGAGCGGCTGGGCCCGTGAGCCATGGCCGCTGAGCCTGCGCGTCCGGAGCCTGTGCTCCACAATGAGAGAGGCCACAACAGTGAGAGGCCCGCTTACCGCAAAAAAAAAAAAAAAAAAAAAAAAAATCTGTAACAAGCTGTAGACTCTGTCATTTGCTTTAGTCCTTCCCAGGTCCCAAGCCTTTGGGATAATGTTGGCTTTTCTTAAAGGTTCAGCCCCAGCCTGTTTCCCAGCATCTTTTGGTGGTAAGACAGGCAGTGTGCACAAACCTTCCAAAAAGCCTCCAGTTGAAATGGAAGGTGGTCTGGACCAATGGCATTTATGCAGTGTCTCAAGTTCCTAAATCAGTTCTGAATAATTTATATACTTTCATCTGCACATTAAATATTTCATTCATCCTTCTAAAAGTTTTTATTAAATTGGGTGTATATAAAATACTATCGATAAATTATATGAAAGATACAAATAATAACAGTGAATACGTATCTCTATGCCCCATCTCAATTTAGGGAGAACAACATTGTCATCGTGTGACCGTCTGTCTGTGGCTCCTCTAACATCTCCATCTCTTTCCTCCACTTTTGCAGATACACTGTACCCCGTATCCTGACAAATGTGTTTATTTTTCCCTTGTTTTCCTTTCAGAAGACTTTAGCACCTACAATTCTATATTTAGTTTTATGTGATTTTAAACTTCATATAAAGAGATCAGTTTGCTGCATTTTCTTCTAGGAGTTGACTTTTTCACTCAATATTGTTTTTGTGAGTTTCACAGATGTTTTTGCATGTAGCTTTAGTGTAACTTCAGTGCAGAGTGATTTTCCTTTGTAATCATATACAAGCCTATTTATGCATTCTATTGTTAGTTGGTATTTATGTGGCTTTCAGTTTTCTGCTATGCCATCATGAATAAAGTTGCACTTATTGTAGTTCACTTGGGAAAACATTTGTTTAGAGTATGCACCGAGCAAGGGGATTCCTTGGTTATAAAGTGTGCATAACTTGAACTTTGTTAATAATATCGAATCGTAGTGCAAAATGTTCGTACCGATTCACAAGCAATTTGGAAGCATTCCAGTTGCTATTTATCCTCATCAAGACTTACGGTCAGAAATTTAGTTTTGTCTTAAAATTTAGGGTGTGAAATGGTTTTGCATTTCCATTTTATTTTTATTTTTATTTTTTTATGCGGTACGCGAGCCTCTCACTGTTGTGGCCTCTCCAGGTGCAGAGCAAAGGCTCCAGACGCACAAGCTCAGTGGCCATGGCTCACGGGCCCAGCCGCTCTGCAGAATGTGGGATCTTCCTGGACCGGGGCACAAACCCGTGTCCCCTGCATCGGCAGGCAGACTCTCAACCACTGCGCCACCAGGGAAGCCCTCCATTTTAATTTTTATTTACCTAAATACTGATTACATTTTTTCATTATTAAACTTAGGAGCCATTTGAGTTTCTTTACTTGTTCTTCAGAAATTTTAAATATTTTCCTATTGGACCATCAGCCTTTTAAAAATCTATTTATAAAAATTATTTATATATTATAGATTCCAATATTATGTCACTTATATCATTGTCAACATTATCTCCCAATCTGTGGCTTATATTTTTACTCTCTTTTATATATATATATATATATTTTAATAAACAGAAGTTTTTCATTTTTATGTTGGGGAATTAATCCTACATTTCCTTGGTAATTTGAATTTCCTGTATTTTGCTTAAGCGATAGTTTTACAACTCAAAATTATAAAGACATTCTCTTACATTTTTTTTCTTTTTCCTTTTTTTTTAAGCTCTGGCTTTTACATTTAAATCTTTACTCTACCGGGAATGTATTTTTTTGTGTATGGAGTAAGTAGAAGTTTATCCAATTTCATGTATAGCCAAAAGGAAATTTTTTTCAATATCATTAATTGTAAAGTCTAGTCTTTCCTTACCGATCCATAGTAACAATTCTATAATGAATCGAGTTTCCGTATATTTCTGGGGCTGTGACTGGTTGATAGATTAGTTGTTGAATAATTTACTTATTTTTGCATTGGTAATATTCTTTTTTTTGGGAGGGGAACAATTGTGACTTTACTTATTTATTTTTTATACTTTTATGTTGGAAAATAATTGATTAACTATGTCATGATAGTTTCAGGTGAACAGCAAAGTGATTCAGTTATACATATACACATGTCTATTCTTTTTCAAATTATTTTTCCCATTTACATATATTGAGCAGGGTTCTCTGTGCTATACAAAAGGTCCTTATTGGCTATCCATTTTATTTTATTTTATTAATTAACTTATTTATTTATTTATTAACATCTTCATTGGAGTATAATTGCTTTACAATGTTGTGTAACTTTCTGCTGTATAACAAAGTGATTTAACTATATGTGTGCATATATCCCCATATATCCTCCCTCTTGCGTCTCCCTCCCACACTCCCATGTCCCATCCCTCTAGGTCATCACAAAGCATTGAGCTGATTTCCCTGAGCTATGCAGCTGCTTCCCACTAGCTATTTATTTTACATTTGGTAATGTAAATATGTCAGTGCTACTCTCTCACTCTGTACCAGCTTGCCCTGCCCCCACAACTTGTCCTTAAGTCCATTTTCTACATCTGCATCTTTATTTCTGTCCTACCCCTAGGTTCATCAGAATCTTTTTTTCCTTTTTTTTAAATTCCATATATATGTGTTAGCATACAGTATTTGTTTTCCTCTTTCTGACTTACTTCACTCTGTATGACAGATTCTAGGTCCATCCACCTCACTACAAATAACTCAATTTCATTTCTTTTTATGGCTGAGTAATATTCCATTGTATATATGTGCCACATCTTCTTTATCCATTCATCCTTCGATGGACATTTAGGTTGCTTCCATGTCCTCACTATTGTAAATAGTGCTACAGTGAACATTGTGGTACATATCTCTTTTTGAATTATGGTTTTCTCAGGGTATTTGCCCAGTAGTGGGATTGCTGGGTCATATGGTAGTTCTATTTTTATTTTTTTATGGAACCTTCATACTATTCTCCATAGTGGCTGTATCAATTTACATTCCCACCAACAGTGCAAGAGTGTTCCCTTTTCTCCACACCCTCTCCAGCATTTATTGTTTGTAGATTTTTTTGATGATTGCCATTCTTACCGGTATGAGGTGATACCTCATGGTAGTCTTGATTTGCATTTCTCTAATGATTAATGATGTTGAGCATCCTTTCATGTGTTGCTGGGAATCTATACATCTTCTTCAGAGAAATGCCTGCTTAGGTCTTCAGCCCGTTTTTGGATTGGGTTGTTTTGTTTTTCTGATACTGAGCTGCATGAGCTGTTTGTAAACTTTGGAGATTAATCCTTTGTCAGTTGCTTCGTTTGCAAATATTTTCTCCCATTCTGTGGGTTGTCTTTACATCTTATTTATGGTTTCCTGTGCTGTGCAAAAGCTTCTAAGTTTCATTAGGTCTCATTTGTTTATTTTTATTTTCATTTCTCTAGGAGGTGGGTCAACAAAGATCTTGCTGTGATTTATGTCATAATGTTCTTCCTATGTTTTCCTCTAAGAGTTTTATAGTGTCTGGCCTTACATTTAGGTCTTAATCCATTCTGAGTTTATTTTTATGTATGGTGTTAAGAAGTGTCCTAATTTCATTCTTTTACATGTAGCTGTCCAGTTTTCCCAGCACCACTTATTGAAGAGGCTGTTTTTTCTCCATTGTATATTCTTGCCTCATTTCTCATAGATTAGGTGACAATAGGTGCATGGGTTTATCTCTGGGCTTTATATCCTCTTCCATTTATCTATATTTATGTTTTTGTGCCAGTACCATACTGTCTTGAATACTGTAGCTTTATAGTATAGTCTGAAGCAAGGGAGCCTGATTCCTCCAACTCTGTTTTTCTCTCTCAAGATTGCTTTGGCTATTCAGGGTCTTTTGTGTTTCCATATGAATTGTGAAATTTTTGTTCTAGTTCTGTGAAAAATGCCATTGGTAGTTTTGTAGGAATTGCATTGAATCTGTAGATTGCTTTGGGTATATAGTCATTTTCACAGTGCTGATTCTTCCAATCCAAGAACATGGTATATCTCTCCATCTGTTTGTATCATCTTTAATTTCTTTCTTCAGTGTCTTACAGTTTTATGCGTACAGGTCTTTTGTGTCCTTAGGTAGGTTTATTCCTAGGTATTTTATTCTTTTTGTTGCAATGGTAAATGGAAGTGTTTCCTTAATTTCTCTTTCAGATTTTCTGTTGTTAGTATATAGGAATGCAAGAGATTTCTGTGCATTAATTTTGCATCCTGCTACTTTACCTATTCATGGAGTAGCTCTAGTAGTTTATTGGTAGCATATTTAGGATTCTCTATGTATAGTATCATGTCATCTCAGTGACAATTTTACTTCTTTTTCTACTTGTGTTCCTTTTATTTCTTTTTCTTCTTTGATTGCTGTGGCTAAAACTTCCAAAACTATGTTGAATAATAGTGGTGAGAGTGGGCAACCTTGGCTTGTTCGTTATCTTAGTGGAGACGGTTTCAATGTTTCACCATTGAGAATGATGTTGGCTGTGCATCTGTCATATACGGGCTTTATTATGTCAATGTAAGTTCCCTCTATGCCTACTTTCTGGAGGGTTTTTATCATAAATGTGTGTGGAATTTTGTTGAAAGCTTTCTCTGCATCTATTGAGATGATCATATGGTTTTTCTCCTTCAATTTGTTAATATGGTTTATCACATTGATTGATTTGCGTATATTGAAGAATCCTTGCATTCCTGGGATAAACCCCATTTGATCATGGTGTATGATCCTTTTAATGTGTTGTTGGATTCTCTTTGCTAAATTTTTGTTGAGGACTTTTGCATCTATCTTCATCAGTGATATTGGCCCGTAGTTTTCTTTTTTTGTGACATCTTTGGTTTTGGTATCAGGGTGGTGGTGGTCTTGTAGAATGAATTTGGGAGTGTTCCTCCCTCTGCTATATGTTGGAGAGTTTGAGAAGGATAGGTGTTAGCTCTTCTCTAAATGTTTGATAGAATTCACCTGTGAAGCCATCTGGTCCTGAGCTATTGTATGTTGGAAGATTTTAAATCACAGTTTCACTTTCATTACTTGTGATTGATGTGTTTATATTTCCTATTTTTTTCCTGGTTTACTCTTGGAAGGTTGTGCTTTTCTAAGTATTTGTCCATTTCTTCCAGGTTGTCCATTTCATTGGCATATAGTTGCTTGTAGTAATCTCTCGTGATCATTTGCATTTCTTTAGTGTCAGTTTTTACTTCTCGTTTTTCATTTCTAATTCTGTTGATTTGAGTCTTCTCCCTGTTTTTCTTGATGAGTCTGGCTAATGGTTTATCAATTTTGTTTATCTTCTCAAAGAACAAACTTTAATTTTATTGATATTTGCTATTGTTTCCTTCATTTGTTTTTCATTTATTTCTACTCTGATCTTTATGATTTCTTTCCTTCTAACTTTTTTTTTCTTCTCTTCTTTCTCTAATTGCTTTAAGTGTAAGGTTAGGTTGTTTATTTGAGAACTTTCTTGTTTCTTGAGGTAGGATTTTATTGCTGTAAATTTCCCTCTTAAAACAGTTTTTGCTGCATTCCATAGGTTTTCGGTCATCGTGTTTTCATTGTCATTTGTTTCTAGGTATTTTTTTGATTTCCTGTTTGATTTCTTAAGTGATCTCTTGTTTATTTAGTAGCATATTGTTTTGGCTCCATGTGTTTGTATTTTTCAGTTTTTTCCTGTTATTGGTATCTAGTCTCATAGTGTTGTGGTCAGAAAAGATACTTGATACAATTTCTAGTTTTGTAAATTTACCAAGGTTTGATTTGTGACCCCAGATATGATCTGTCCTGGAGAATGTTCCATGAGCACTTGAGAAGAAAGTGTATTCTGTTGTTTTTGGACAGAATGTGCTATAAATATCAATTAAGTCTATCTTGTTTAATATTTCACTTAAAGCTTCTGTTTCCTTATTTATTTTCATTTTGGATGATCTGTCCTTTGGTGAAAGTGAGGTGTTAAAGTCCCTACTATGATTGTGTTACTTTTGTTTTCCCCTTTTATGTCTGATAGTGTTTGCCTTATGTATTGAGGTGCTCCTATGTTGGGTGCATAAATATTTACAATTGTTATATCTTCTTTATTGATCCCTTGATCATTATGTAGTGTTCTTCTTTGTCTCTTGTAATAGTCTTTATTTTAGTCTATTTTGTCTGATATGAGAATTGCTACTCCAGCTTTCTTTTGATTTCCATTTCCATTTCCATTTGCAAAATCTTTTTCCATTCCTTCACCTTCAGTCTGTATGTGGCCCTAGGTCTGAAGTGGGACTCTTGTAGACAGCATATATATACAGGTCTTGTTTTGGTATCCATTCAGGTAGCCTCTGTCTTTTGGTTGGAGTAATTAATTCATTTTCATTCAATGTAATTATTGACATGTATGTTCCTATTACCATTTTCTTAATTGTTTTGCATTTGCTTTTGTAGGTCTTTTCCTTTTCTTGTGTTTCCTGCAGAGATAAGTCCCTTTAGCATTTGTTGTAAAGCTGGTTTGGTGGTCCTGAATTCTCTTAACTTTTGCTTGTCTGTAAAGGTTTTAATTTCTCCTTCGAATCTCAGTGAGATCCTTGCTGGGTAGAGTAATCATGCTTGTAGGTTTTTCCCTTTCATCACTTGGAGTATCCTCTGCCACCCCCTCTGCCTTGCAGAGTTTCTGCTGAAAGATCAGCTGTTAACCTTATGGGAATTCCCTTGTATGTTATTTGTTGCTTTTCCCTTCCTGCTTTTGATATTTTTTCTTTGTATTTAATTGTTGATAGTTTGATTAATATGTGTCTTGGCATGTTTCTCCTTGGATTTATCCTATATGGGACTCTCTGTGCGTCCTGGATTTGATTGACTATTTCCTTTCCCATGTTAGAGAAGTTTTCAACTATAATCTCTTCAAATATTTTCTCAGACCCTTTCTTTTCCTCTTATTCCTCTGGGACCCCTATAATTCAAATGTTGGTGTGTTTAATGTTGTCCCAGAAGTCTCTGAGACTGTCCTCAGTTCTTTTCATTCTTTTTTCTTTATTCTGCTCTGCAGTAGTTATTTCCACTATTTTATCTTCCAGGTCACTTATCTGTTCTTCTGCCTCAGTTATTCTGCTATTGATTTCTTCTAGAGAAGTTTAAATTTCATTTATTTTATTGTTAATCATTGTTTGTTTGCTCTTTAGTTCTTCTAAGTCCTTCTTAAACGTTTCTTGAATTTTTTTCCATTCTATTTCCAAGAGTTTGTATCATCTTTACTATCATTACTCTGAATTCTTTTTCAGGTAGACTGCTGCTTTCCTCTTCATTTGTTTGGTCTGATGAGTTTTTACCTTGCTCCTTCTTCTGCTGCATATTTCTTTGTCTTCTCATTTTGTTTAACTTACTGTGTTTGGGATCTCCTGTTGGCAGGCTGCAAGTTCATAATTGCCATTGTTTTTGATGTCTTCTCCCAGTGGGTGAGGTTGGTTCAGTGGCTTGTGTAGGCTTCCTGGTGGAGGGGACTGGTCCCTCTGTTTTGGTGAGTGGGGCTGCATCTTGTCTTTCTGGTGGGTAGGGCCACATCCTGTGGTGTGTTTTAGGGTGTCTGTGAACTTAGTATGATTTTAGGTAGTCTCTCTGCTAATGGGTGGGTTGTGCTCCTGTCTTGCTAGTTTTTTGGTATGGGACATCCAGCACTGGAGCTTGGTGTTAATTGGGTGGAACTGGGTATTAGCTTTGAGACGGAGATCTCTGGGAGAGCTCTTGCCGATTGATATTAAATGCGGCTGGGAAGTCTCTGGTGGTCCAATGTCCTGAACTTGTCTCTTCCAACTCAGAGGCTCAGGCCTGACACCAGGCCAGAGAACCAAGATCCTTTCAACCACACAGCTCAAAAGAAAAGAGAGAAAAAAAGAAAGAAACAATATTTTTTAAATTATTAAAATAAAAATGTAATAAAAAAGAAAAGAGCCAGCAAACCAATAAGCAAATCCACCAATGATAACAAGCACTAAAAACTAAACAAAGACAAATATAAAAATCAGAAACATATCAGTTGCAGACAGCAAACTCCAAGTCTACAGTTGCTCCCAAAAACCACCGCCTCAATTTTGGGATGATTCGTTGTCTATTCAGATATTCCACAGATGCAGGGTACATCAAGTTGACTGTGGAGATTTAATCCGCTGCTCCTGAGGCTGCTGGGAGAGATTTCCCTTTCTCTTCTTTGTTCACACAGCTCCTGGGGTTCAGCTTTGGATTTGGCCCCACCTCTGCATGTAGGTCACCCTCAGGCATCTGTTCTCCACCCAGACAGGAACAGGTTAAAGCAGCAGCTGGTTAGGGGGCTCTTGCTCTCTGAGGCTGGGAAGAGGGTGGGGTATGGTAGTCATAATTGGAATGTGGGGTGAACCTGCAGTGGCAGAGGCCAGCATGACATTGCAACAGTCTGAGGCACTCTGTGTGTTCTCCCAGGGAATTTGTGTCTGGATCACAGAACCCTGGCAGTGGTTGGCTGCACACATTCCCACAGGATGTGGATAGTGACCTGTGCTTGCACACAGGATTCTTGGTGGTAGTAGCAGCAGCAGCAACAGTTCATGCCTATCTCTAGGGTCCAAGCTGATCTGTACCTTGCTTAGGCAGTGCTCTGTCTTCTGTGGACACACAGGGAAGAAATCCCCTCTCCTCGTGCACTTTGAAACAATGGTCTCTTGCCTCTTAGGCAGGTCCAGACTTTTTCCCGGCTCCGTCCTGGCTAGCTGTGGCACTCTAGCCCCCTTCAGGCTGTGTTCACACAGCCAACCCCAGTCCTCTCCCAGCGCTCCGACCGAAGTCCGATCCTCAGCTCCCAGCCCTGCCCGCCCTGGTGGGTGAGCAGACAAGCCTCTCGGGCTGGTGAGTGCTGTTCGGCACTGATCCTCTGTGCAGGAATCTCTCTGCTTTGCTCTTTGCACCTCTTTTGCTTCACTCTCCTCCATGGCTCTGAAGCTTCCCTCTCACCCACCCCCCAACTCCGCCCGCAAAGGGGCTTCCTAGTGTGTGGAAACTTTTCCTCCTTCACAGCTCCCTCCCAGAGGTGCAAGTCCCATCTGTATTCTTTTGTCTCTGTTTTTTAATTTTTCCCTACCCAGGTACATGGGGAGTTTCTTGCCCTTTGGGAGGTCTGAGGTCTTCTGCCAGTGTTCAGTAGGTGTTCTGTAGGAGCAGTTCCACGTGTAGATGTATTTCTGATGTATTTGTGGGGAGGAAGGTGATCTCTGCGTCTTACTCTTCCACCATCTTCTGGTTATCCCTGCATTGGTAATATTCTGTCTCATGCCAATACTCACACTGTCTTAATTATGACAGATATTTAATAATCATTTACTTATACCAAGGCACTCATTTTTTTCTTCTTTGGGAAAATGTACACATTCTTGTGTCTCTACTCTTCAAAATAAACTTGAGTATTAGCTTGTTAGAGTTAAAAGAAAGGAAGGAAGGATGGAAGAGAGGGACAGAAGGGAAAGGAATTCAGACATGCGGTTTGCATTAATGTTTCAGTAAATTTATAGATCTGTTTAGGAAGAATGACAATTGCCAATTTTGCAATATTGAGTCTTCCTATCCAGCTATAATGAATATTTTTCCATTTATTTGAGTCTTTTAAAATGTCTTTTAAACACATTTTATATTTTTCTCACATACTTTATTAGTTGTATTCCAAGATTCTTCTTACTACTATAAATTTTCTGTTTTTAAAATCATATTTTCAATTATTTGCAGCTGGGGTGTACAAACATAATTGATTTTTGTACATTGATTTTACTTCTAGCAATTTGATGAATGCTTTTATTACTTCTAGTAATTTCTATGTTGATGGTTTAGGGTTTTCTAAGTATACAATCATACCACTGGCAGATAATGAAAGTTATGCTCTCTTCTTTCCAACGATCAGTAATTTTCTTTCTTTTTCTCTCTGCACTCTGCTGGCTGGGCTCTGTGTGAAGTAAGAATTGCTCATGATGAGCATATTTGTCGTAGTAATAATCCTACAGGAATTCTTTCAGCAGTTCATCATTAAGGCTCATGTTTTCCCTAGGTTTGGCATAGATAACCTTCAATTCTAATTTGCTAAATTTTTTTGTCAGGAATAGATGTTGAGATATTTTTATTAGCTAATGAATTTTGATATTCTGTATTTATTTAACTAATCATATTATTTCTCTCCTTTTATATCTTAATTTGGTAAATAATATTAAACGATTTTCTAACCATCTTGTCATGTTGACTATTGCTGAATTCTCTTTAGGATTTACCTGATAAACTACTAAGCTCTCTTTAGAATATGCCTGACTTGGTCAAGTTGATTATCTTTAATACATTGCTACATCTGGTCAAGATTCTGGCCCTCAAGGTGGTGAAAGTGGTCTGGAAATTTCTTTCATTATCTTTGTTACGTTTCAGTAGTTTCTGTTCATCTCAGAGACTTAGTTGTAGAGGTTACTACTTCATTTATGCTTTGGAAGGATTTATGGAAGGCTGGAATGATGATTCTCTAAAATTCTGGTAGAATTCCTCTGTTAAGCTGTCTGGTACACACACACACACTCTCTTACACACACACACACACACACACACACACTTCTTCTAGAGAGACCACTGATAGGTTAAAATTTTCCCCAAATATTTCCTTTGTATTTAGGTTTTCAAATTTACTGACATAAAGTTTTTCAGAATATCCTCTTTATAACTTGACCATTCCTTCTGCATCTTAAGTTACACTCCAATTTCAATCCCCAGCTTTGTTCAGGGGCTGGTGGCACTTCTGTCCTCTCTTGTATTTCTCACCTCTCTACTTGGATCCTGAATCCCTTATCCAGTGGCACAAATTGCCCACCCTCTGGCCATTATCCAATCTGCTTGCCTAATACCTGCGTGCTGACTAAACTTGGATTTCCTACAACTTTGCCACCCCCTTAGGGAACCCTGTCACATCCGTTACCTGAAGCAGTGCTGAATCTCACAGCAGTCTTCAGGTTGAACCACCTCTGAGAAGCATGAGCCCTCTGGAGCCAGCTCATGAAGTATCAACCCTTTTCACAGAGTCTCTTTCATCCCCAGGAATAAGCAGTAACCTGCTATTTTTAATTTTCTCTCTTTCCTGGGCTTCCCCCATCATGCATACTGAAAGTAGATGGGCATGGCTTGGAAATAAAAACCAATCCAGCTACGATGCATTTTCTGTGATTCACTCAAATGGCTGATACCAGGTATGAAACCCTGATGCTTACAGCCCTGCTTTCCTTGCAGGTCACCTCATCACATGCTTCTTCTCAGCCTGGACCACTTTGCTTTCTCCTGCTAACCACAGAGTTGTCTTGTCTGGAAGCTAGATTGGACCAATGCTCAGCCTGCCCTGACCATCCTGGCCTGTGGGTCTTGAGAATGCATGCAACCCCTGTGGATGCTCTGTGGCTCTTTTCCTTATCCAGAAGATGAGCTTCCTTCCACAGAGTTCAGAGCAGTAACTCTACATTCCAATCCTGGAGCTACCTAAGCCTTATCCCTTGTTTTCTGCTCCACTGTCTTAGCCATACTCACCATGGAAGTAAGCTCTCCTTGAAATCTGTCTTTCTACCCTCTCTTTTTTAATATCTCTATTTTCCCTTAAGACACTCTATTGTCCACTGAATGGTTGAAATCACTCCAGCTTCTAGGACTCTGTTTCTTTAATGGAGTCCTCTTCCCTTGTCTAGGGTCCGTCTAATTGCACTAAGACTCCATGTCATTGGGACCTGCCATCCCCAGAAAACTGTCTTCTTATAGTCCCCAATCAGAGTCCTGTCTTCCAGCCAAGCCAGACATCCCAGGACCATATGAGCACTCATGGTCTCTTTTCACTTCCTCTAATGTTTATGGTGCTGTCACCAGATTTATACTTACCTGAGACACATTTATTGAGCACCTACAATGTGCCCAACTCTGATAAGCACTAGAGATAGGCAGATGAAAAAGAGACTTGAAACCTGCATAGAGTTAAGTATGTGGTTGTGGAGATGGACAAGCTCAGTCATCTTCCATCCTGGGAGTAGCAATGTGTGAGGAAGGTGGAGAGGAAGGGCAGCCTAGCAGGGAGGAGGGGTCTCACAGGGAGGATTTCCATATTTAATGAGGTCAAGGTGAGACCCCGAAATAGGGAAGAGCTGAATTGGAAAAGACGATAGAGGGCAGGATAATCAGGCAGCATTACTGTCATGCTTATGGTGAGAAACTCCAGTTAGAATCAGAATTAAGCTGAAATCTGAGGGCAGTGTAGGGCTTATGAAAAGTTAAAAGCAAGTAAAGATAGGAAAAAGGATGCTCTAACTATATAATAGGCAAAGAAATTAATATCCAGAATATATGATAAACACCTGAAAATCAACCAGATAAAACAAGCAACACGATAAAAAACAGAACAAAACAAACAAAAGTTGGCAAAGAGTAGAATGGTCACTTCATTCAAGAGGAAACTTAAATGGTCAATAGAATATTAAAAAGAAAGCCACCCCCCGCCCCCAGTAATCTGGGAAACATTGTTTACCTGACATATTGGTAAAAATAAAACATCTACAATACCAAATGCTGAGAAATATGAAGAAGGAAGTATAGTTATCTTATATTGCTGGCAGTGGGTATAAATTGATGCAATCACTTTGAAGAATAATATGACAATTTCTGATAAAAATGAAAATACACATATATTATAATCTAGAATCCTTACTTCTGGATATACTTGCACATATACACAGGGATGTTTATTGAAATATTATTTGTAATAGCAAAAATAACTTAAATTCAATAGAAAAGTGGATAATTAAAATGTAGAACATTCACATGATCAAAAACTAAAACAAAACTGTAAAAGATTGGGTTAGATTTAAATGTATGGTTGTTGGCCAATGTAAAAATCAACTTTGACTGGAAAAAATAAATAAGTTGCAGGCTAATTTAACACTGACTTTCACTTTTATAGGGTTAAGCTTCATTTTGTTTTATAAAACTCCAAATGATCCTGGAATTCAGAAATTTCTGAGAAAGTTTAATTTTGGGATACAAGTGTTTCTTTTTCTTTTATTTTCCCCATTCTCTCCCTCCCTCCCTCCCTCCCTCCCTTCTTCCTTCCTCCCTTCCTTACTGCCTTTTCTCCTTCCTTCTTTCTTTCTCATTTTTCTCCCTTTCTTTCTTTCTTTCTTTCTTTCTTTCTTTCTTTGGCCACGGTGGGTACAGAGGTGGAGGCTGGTGAGTGATTTGCCATAGAGCCGATATTCAGCAGAGAATTGAGTTAAATATAGATTCACTTACATTTCAGAATTATAGGCTCTTTTTCATAGCAATCATTTCAAAATGCATCAAAGATTTGTGTTTGGATTACCCCCTGTTATCTTTTAAAAAACAGCTCATGAACATAAAATTGTTTAACGTTATTTGCAGTGCTGGGCAAATAAAAAAACAACTTTGTCTTAAATTTATGATAATGAAAAAGAAAACATAGGAGAAAGATCAAATTTTTATAAAAAATACAATATTTACCCTATTTTATGTGAAATGATTTAGCTTGGTCAATTTCTAAGTTTCCTTCTCTTCCGATGGATATCAAATTTCTTGAAACATCTTTCAGCCATTCCACTCCAGAGAGACCATACTGGATCTTTTCATTAGTCATGGAGGAAAGAGTCTAGGCATTTGCTTCCATGGGTCAGCAGCCTGGGGAGATGAAGACTCATATCACAGCTTTCTGCAGGATATCAGAGTGCAAAACAGTGTCTGGTATTTGTATAATTGTTTTTAAAGATCACTAGATTGGGGTGACAAAGTCTTCAGAGAGAACCTGCCAGAACCCTCTCTTAAGTATATGTGCACTACTTATGAACTTAGCCAAGAAAAATACAAACAAGATTAAAGGGTAGCAATTTATAATAATTATAGAAATTATTTTAGTCAATCAGCTAATCAGGAGATATTTGACCACCACTGCCTTTTGAAAAAGAAAAAGAATGAACAATTGCTAAATACTTATAATAAGCTGAGATTTCTCAAAAAACTAAAAATAGAACTTCCATATGACTCAACAATTCCACTCCTGTATATATATCTGAGAAAAACAAAAACACAAAAAAACTAATTCGAAAATATACATGTACCTCAGTGTTCATAGCAGCACTATTCACAGTAGCCAAGATATGGAAGCAACCTAAGTGTCCATCAACAGATGAATGGATATAGAAGATGTCATATATATCTATACACTGTAATATTACTGGACCAAAAAAAAACAATGAGATTTTTCCATTTACAACAACATGAATGAACTTGAAGGGCATTATGCTAAGTGAAATAAGTCAGACAAAGACAAATACTGTATGATATCACTTATATGTGGGATCTAAAAAATACAACAAACTAGTGAATTTCACAAAAAAGATGCAGGCTCACAGATATAGAGAACAAACTAGTGGTTACCAGTGGGGAGAGGTGTGAGGGGCAATAAAGGGGTAGGGAATTTAAAAAAAGGGTTACTGTGAGATTTTATGAAATCATGTACATAAAACTTTTGAGAATTGTAAAGCACTATACAATTTAAATATTTCATTCAATGAAAAAAAAAGTCCTTATGGTAAGCTAAGTCCATTATATGTGACCACATTTAATTTTCCTCAAAGCAATCATACTAAAAAAGGGTAATTATCTCATTTTATGTCAAAGAAAACGAAGTTCAGAGTGGTTATATAGGTTATTCAAGGGCATGCATCTGAAACCGTGCCCCATTTACACTGTACTGGTCTTCCCACAGAACAGAGGAATGCATAGGGCTCCTCCTGAGATTCATCATCTAGTTGGAGAGACAGACAGAAACCGTCACTTGAAGCAATAAGTGACAGGAGCCACCCATAGCCTGATTCCAAAGCAGGAAACATTAATGTAATCAGGGTGCTCAGGAATGTGTGCAGGAGGGAAGCCATATCTGACATTGATCCAGATTAGGACTTTGCATACGTGGATTTGTTCTCAAATGTAGATGATGTAAGCTTACAGAATCAATACTTTCAGGCCATATTCCAAAGTACTGTTTCATACTAGGTATGAAAATTGGCAAAGAATTATAGACTCTATCCATTAGCCTCATCATTAATATTGCTTTTCTTTTCTTTCTTCTTTGCCCCCAAAACAGTGTTTGCATAATTGAGATCTGATCCATTTTTGAAAAGAAGCTTCTTGAAGCTTGATTTAAAGATGTATGTCATAATGTAAAACAGTCTGATGCTAATTCAAATATTAGCATAACTGTATACATGCCACACATTTCTGGAGAAGGTTAATATGAAAAATATTAATATAATTATTTAAAACTGTTTCTACTGGACTCACAGACATAGAGAACAGATTTGTGGTTGCCAAAGGGGAGGGATGGACTGGAGGTTTGGGATTAGCAGGTGCAAATTGTTATATATGGATAAACAAGCAGGTCCTACTGTATAGCACAGGGAACCATATTCAGTATCCTATGATATACCGTAATGGAAAAGAATATTTATTTTAAAAAAGAATGTATACATACGTATAACTGAATCACTTTACAGAAGGAATTAACACAACATTGTAAATCAACTGTACTTCAATTTAAAAAATAAATAATTAAAAATAAAACTGTTTCTAAAATCAAGGTAGAAGAATGTATTCTACCTGTCAGTGATGGTCCCTCTAGCTCTGGACTGAGGCTTCTCTCAATTTCTTATTCTCAGTAGGACTTTCAGTGATAACTCAAAATTGCCATCAGAGCTATACTGAAAAATGAATTGTGGGAGCGTCATCACACCCTCACAAAAGTGATTCAGTGGTCATTCTGAGAGCTTTCCGAGGAAGGCCTTGGTTTTTTTTGTTTTTTTTTTTTAACATCTTTATTGGGGGTATAATTGCTTTACAATGGTGTGTTAGTTTCTGCTTTATAACAAAGTGAATCAGTTATACATATACATATGTTCCCATATCTCTTCCCTCTTGTGTCTCCCTCCCTCACATCCTCCCTATCCCACTCCTCCAGGTGGTCACAAAGCACCAAGTTGATATCCCTGTGCCATGCGGCTGCTTCCCACTAGCTATCTACCTTATGTTTGTTAGTGTGTATATGTCCATGACTCTCTCTCGCCCTGTCACAGCTCACCCTTCCCCCTCCCGATATCCTCAAGTCCCTTCTCCAGTAGGTCTATGTCTTTATTCCTGTCTTACCCCAAGGTTCTTCATGACATTTTTTTTTTCTTCTTAAATTCCATATATATGTGTTAGCATACAGTATTTGTCTTTTTCTTTCTGACTTACTTCACTCTGTATGACAGACTCTAGGTCCATCCACCTCATTACAAATAGCTCAATTTCGTTTCTTTTTATGGCTGAGTAATATTCCATTGTATATATGTGCCACATCTTCTTTATCCATTCATCCGATGATGGGCACTTAGGTTGTTTCCATCTCCGGGCTATTGTAAATAGAGCTGCAATGAACATTTTGGTACATGACTCTTTTTGAATTTTGGTTTTCTCAGGGTATATGCCCAGTAGTGGGAATGCTGGGTCATAGGGTAGTTCTATTTGTAGTTTTTTAAGGAACCTCCATACTGTTCTCCACAGTGGCTGAACCAATTCACATTCCCACCAGCAGTGCAAGAGTGTTCCCTTTTCTCCACACCCTCTCCAGCATTTATTGTTTCTAGATTTTTTGATGATGGCCATTCTGACTGGTGTGAGATGATATCTCATTGTAGTTTTGATTGGCATTTCTCTAAAGATTAATGATGTTGAGCATTCTTTCATGTATTTGTTGGCAGTCTGTATATCTTCTTTGGAGAAATGTCTATTTAGGTCTTCTGCCCATTTTTGGATTGGGTTGTTTGGTTTTTTGTCATTGAGCTGCATGAGCTGCTTGTAAATTTTGGAGACTAATCCTCTGTCAGTTGCTTCATTTGCAAATATTTTCTCCCATTCTGAGGGTTGTCTTTTGCTCTTGTTTATGGTTTCCTTTGCTGTGCAAAAGCTTTCAAGTTTCATTAGGTCCCATTTGTTTATTTTTGTTTTTATTTCCATTACTCTCACAGAAAGGATCTTGCTGTGATTTATGTCATAGAGTGTTTTGCCTATGTTTTGCTCTAAGAATTTGATAGTTTCTGGCCTTACATTTAGGTCTTTAATCCATTTTGAACTTATTTTTGTGTATGGTGTTAGGGAGTGATCTAATCTCATACTTTTACATGTATCTGACCATTTTTCCCAGCACCACTTATTGAAGAGGCTGTCCTTTCTCCACTGTACATTCCTGCCACCTTTATCAAAGATAAGGTGTCCATATGTGCGTCGGTTTATCTCTGGGATTTCTATCCTGTTCCATTGATCTATCTTTCTGTTTTTGTGCCAGTACCATACTGTCTTGATTACTGTAGCTTTGTAGTATAGTCTGAAGTCAGGGAGCCTGATTCCTCCAGCTCCCTTTTTCGTTCTCAAGATTGCATTGGCTATTTGGGGTCTTTTGTGTTTCCATACAAATTGTGAAATTTTTTGTTCTAGTTCTGTGAAAAATGCCAGTGGTAGTTTGATAGGGATTGTATTGAATCTATCGATTGCTTTGGGTAGTAGAGTCATTTTCACAATGTTGATTCTTCCCATACAAGAACATGGTATATCTCTCCATCTATTTGTATCATCTTTCATTTCTTTCATCAGTGTCTTATAATTTTCTGCATACAGGTCTTTTGTCTCCTTAGGTAGGTTTATTCCTAGATATTTTATTCTTTTTGTTGCAATGGTAAATGGGAGTGTTTTCTTGATTTCACTTTCAGATTTTTCATCATTAGTGTATAGGAATGCCAGAGATTTCTATGCATTAATTTTGTATCCTGCAACTTTACAAAATTCATTGATTAACTCTAGTAGTTTTCTGGTAGCATCTTTAGGATTCTCTATGTATAGTATCATGTCATCTGCAAACAGTGACAGCTTTACTTCTTCTTTTCCGATTTGGATTCCTTTTATTTCCTTTTCTTTTCTGATTACTATGGCTAAATCTTTCAAAATTATGTTGAATAAGAGTGGTGAGAGTGGGCAACCTTGTCTTGTTCCTGATCTTAGTGGAAATGCTTTCAGTTTTTCACCATTGAGGATGATGTTGGCTGTGGGCTTGTCATATATGGCCTTTATTATGTTGAGGAAAGTTCCCTCTATGCCTACTTTCTGCAGGGTTTTTATCATAAATGGGTGTTGAATTTTGTTAAAAGCTTTCTCTGCATCTATTGAGATGATCATATGGTTTTTCTCCTTCAATTTGTTAATATGGTTTATCACATTGATAGATTTGCGTATATTGAAGAATCCTTGCATTCCTGGAATAAACCCCACTTGATCATGCTGTATGATCCTTTTAATGTGCTGTTGGATTCTGTTTGCTAGTATTTTGTTGAGGATTTTTGCATCTATGTTCATCAGTGATATTGGCCTGTAGTTTTCTTTCTTTGTGACATCCTTGTCTGGTTTTGGTATCAAGGTGATGGTAGCCTCATAGAAGGAATTTGGGAGTGTTCCTTCCTCTGCTATATTTTGGAAGAGTTTGAGAAGGATAGGTGTTAGCTCTTCTCTAAATGTTTGATAGAATACGCCTGTGAAGCCATCTGGTCCTGGGCTTTTGTTTGTTGGAAGATATTTAATCACAGTTTCAATTTCAGTGCTTGTGATTGGTCTGTTCATATTTTCTATTTCTTCCTGATTCAGTCTTGGCAGGTTGTGCATTTCTAAGAATTTGTCCATTTCTTCCAGATTGTCCATTTTATTGGCATAGGGTTGCTTCTAGTAATCTCTCATGATTTTTTTGATTTCTGCAGTGTCAGTTGTTACTTCTCCTTTTTCATTTCTAATTCTATTGATTTGAGTCTTCTCCCTTTTTTTCTTGATGAATCTGGCTAGTGGTTTATCTATTTTGTTTATCTTCTCAAAGTACCAGCTTTTAGTTTTATTGATCTTTGCTATTATTTCCTTCATTTCTTTTTCATTTATTTCTGATCTGATTTTTATGATTTCTTTCCTTCTGCAAGCTTTGGGGTTTTTTTGTTCTTCTTTCTCTAGTTGCTTGAGGTGCAAGGTTAGGTTGTTTATTCGAGATGTTTCCTGTTTCTTAAGGTGGGCTTGTATTGCTATAAACTTCCCCCTTAGAACTGCTTTTGCTGCATCCCATAGGTTTTGGGTCGTTATGTTTCCATTGTCATTTGTTTCTAGGTATTTTTTAATTTCCTCTTTGATTTCTTCAGTGATCACTTCCTTATTAAGTAGTGTATTATTTAGCCTCCATGTGTTTGTACTTTTTACAGATCTTTCCTGTAATTGACATCTAGTCTCATGGCATTGTGGTCGGAAAAGATACTTGATACAATTTCAATTTTCTTAAATTTACCAAGGCTTGATTTGTGACCCAAGATATGATCAATCCTTGAGAATGTTCCATGAGCACTTGAGAAAAATGTGTATTCTGTTGTTTTTGGATGTAGTGTCCTATAAATATCAATTAAGTCCATCTTGTTTAATGTATCATTTAAAGCTTGTGTTTCCTTATTTATTTTCATTTTGGATGATCTGTCCATGGGTGAAAGTGGAGTGTTAAAGTCCCCTACTATGAATGTGTTACTGTCGATTTCCCCTTTTATGGCTGTTAGTATTTGCCTTATGCATTGAGGTGCTCCTATGTTGGGTGCATAAATATTTACAATTGTTATATCTTCTTCTTGGATCGATCCCTTGATCATTATGTAGTGTCCTTCTTTGTCTCTTCTAATAGTCCTTATTTTAAAGTCTATTTTGTCTGATATGAGAATTGCTACTCCAGCTTTCTTTTGGTTTCCATTTGCATGGAATATCTTTTTCCATCCCCTTACTTTCAGTCTGTATGTGTCTCTAGGTCTGAAGTGGGTCTCTTGTAGACAGCATATATAAGGGTCTTGTTTTTGTATCCATTCAGCCAATCTGTGTCTTTTGATGGGAGTATTTAGTCCATTTACATTTAAGGTAATTATCGATATGTATGTTCCTATTCCCATTTTCTAAATTGTTTTGGGTTCTTTATTGTAGGTCTTTTCCTTCTCTTGTGTTTCTTGCCTAGAGAAGTTCCTTTAGCATTTGTTGTAAAGTTGGTTTGGTGGTGCTGAACTCTCTCAGCTTTTGCTTGTCTGTAAAGGTTTTAATTTCTCCATCAAATCTGAATGAGATCCTCGCTGGGTAGAGTAGTCTTGGTTGCAGGTTTTTCTCCTTCATCACTTTCAGTATGTCCTGCCACTCCCTTCTGGCTTGTAGGGCTTCTGCTGAGAGACCAGCTGTTAACCTTATGGGGATTCCCTTGTGTGTCATTTGTTGTTTTTCCCTTGCTGCTTTTAATATGCTTTCTTTGTATTTAATTTTTGACAGTTTGATTAATATGTGTCTTGGTGTATTTCTCCTTGTATTTATCCTGTATGGGACTCTCTGTGCTTCCTGGACTTGATTAACTATTTCCTTTCCCATATTAGGGAAGTTTTCAACTATAATCTCTTCAAATATTTTCTCAGTCCCTTTCTTTTTCTCTTCTTCTTCTGGAACTCCTATAATTCGAATGTTGGTGCGTTTAATGCTGTCCCAGAGGTCTCTGAGACTGTCCTCAGTTCTTTTCATTCTTTTTTCTTTATTCTGCTCTGCCGTAGTTATTTCCACTATTTTATCTTCCAGGTCACTTATCCGTTCTTCTGCCTCAGTTATTCTGCTATTAATCCCATCTAGAGTACTTTTAATTTCATTTTTGTGTTGTTCATCGTTGCTTGTTTCATCTTTAGTTCTTCTAGGTCCTTGTTAACTGTTTCTTGCATTTTGTCCATTCTATTTCCAGGATTTTGGATCATCCTTACTATCATTATTCTAAATTCTTTTTCAGGTAGACTGCCTATTTCCTCTTCATTTGTTAGGTCTGGTGGGTTTTTACCTTGCTCCTTCATCTGCTGTGTGTTTTTCTGTCTTGTCATCTTGCTTATCTTACTGTGTTTGGGGTCTCCTTTTTGCAGGCTGCAGTCTCGTAGTTCTTGCTGTTTTTGATGTCTGTCTCTAGTGGCTAAGGTTGGTTCAGTGGGTTGTGTAAGCTTCCTGGTGGAGGGGACTAGTGCCTGTGTTGTGGTGGATGAGGCTGGATCTTGTCTCTCTAGTGGGCAGGTTCACGTCTGGTGGTGTGTTTTGGGGTGTCTGTGGACTTATTATGATTTTAGGCAGCCTCTCTGCTAATGGGTGGGGTTGTGTTCCTGTTTTGCTAGTTGTTTGGCATAGGTTGTCCAGCACTGTAGCTTGCTGGTCGTTGAGTGAAGCTGGGTGCTGGTGTTAAGATGGAGGTCTCTGGGAGATTTTCGCCATTTGATATTATGTGGAGCTGGGAGGTCTCTTGTTGACCAGTGTCCTGAAGTTGGCTCTCCTACCTCAGAGGCAGAGCCCTGACTCCTGGCTGGAGCCTTTCATCCACATGGCTCAGAATAAGAGGGAGAAAAAGTAGGGAGAATTAGTAGAAGTATGAAGAAAGAAAGAAGGAAAGGAAGGAAGGAAGGAAGGAAGGAAGGAAGGAAGGAAGGAAGAAAGAAAGAAAGAAAGAAAGAAAGGAAGAAAGAAAGAAAGAAAGAAAGAAAGAAAGAAAGAAAGAAAGAAAGAAAGAAGCAAAGAAGGCAAGAAGGAAAGAAAGGAGGGAGGGAGGGAGGAAGGAAGGAAGGAGGGAAAGAAGGAAAAAAGACAGAAAGAAGATACAGAAAAATAAAATAAAGTATAATAAAGTTATTGAATTAAAAAATACTTATTTATAAAAAAAAAGGGGGGGGGACAGATAGAACCTTAGGACAAATGTTGGAAGCAAAGCTATACAGACAAAATCTTACACAGAAGCATACACATACAACCTCACAAAAAGAGGTAAAGGGGAAAAAATCATAAATCTTGCTCTCAGAGACCACCTCTTCAATTTGGGATGATTCGTTGTCTAAAGGAGGGAAGGAAGGAAGCAAAGAAAGAAAGAAAGAAAAGTATAATAAAGTTATTAAAATTAATTATTAAGAAAAAAATTTTTTTAAAAACCATGGACGGATAGAACCTTAGGATAAATGGTGGAAGCAAAACTATACAGACAAGATCTCACACAGAAGCATACACATACACATTCACAAAAAGAGGAAAAGGGGAAAAAATCATAGATCTTGCTCTCGAAGCCCATCTCCTCAATTTGGGATGACTCGTTGTCTATTCATGTATTCCACAGATGCAGGGTATATCTAATTGATTGTGGAGCTTTAATCCGCTGCTTCTGAGGCTGTTGGGAGAGATTTCCCTTTCTCTTATTTGTTCTCACAGCTCCCAGGGGTTCAGCTTGGATTTGGCCCTGCCTCTGCATGTAGGTCGCTGAAGGGCGTCTGTTTTTTGCTCAGACAGGACGGGGTTAAAGGAGCCACTGATTCGGGGGTCTGGCGCACTCAGGCCAGGGGGGAGGGAGGGGCACTGCGTGCGGGGCGGGCCTGCGGCTGCAGAGGCCGGCGTGACGTTGCACCAGCCTGAGGCCCGCCGTGCGTTCTCCCGGGGAAGTTGTCCCTGGATCCCGGGAACCTGACAGTGGCGGGCTGCACAGGCTTCCCGGAAGAGGGGTGTGGAGAGTGACCTGTGCTCACACACAGGCCCCTTGGTGGCGGCAGCAGCAGCCTTAGCGTCTCCCGCCCCTCTCTGGGGTCCGCGCTTTTAGCTGCGGCTCGCACCTGTCTCTGGAGTTCCTTTAAGCAGCGCTCTTAAACCCCTCTCCTCGCGCACCAGGAAACAAAGAGGGAAGAAAAAGTCTCTTGCCTCTTCGGCAGGTGCAGACTTTTCCCCGGACTCCCTCCAGGCTAACCGTGGTGCACTAACCCCTTCAGGCTATGTTCAAGCCGCCAACCCCAGTCCTCTCCCTGCGCTCCGACCGAAACCGAAACCCGAGCCTCAGCTCGCAGCCCCGCCCGCCCCGGCAGGTGAGCAGACAAGCCTCTCGGGCTGGTGAGTGCCGGTCGGCACCGATCCTCTGTGCGGGAATCTCCCCGCTTTGCACTCCGCACCCATTGCTGTGCACTCCTCCGCGCCTCCGAAGCTCCCCCCTCTGCCTCCCGCAGTCTCTGCCCGCGAAGGGGCTTCCTAGTGTGTGGAAACTCTTCCTCCTTCACAGCTCCCTCCCACTGGTGCAGGTGCCGTCCCTATTCTTTTGTCTCTGTTTTTTCTTTTTTTCTTTTGCCCTGCCCAAGTACGTGGGGAGTTTCTTGCCTTTTGGGAGGTCTGAGGTCTTCTGCCAGCCTTCAGTAGGTGTTCTGTAGGAGTTGTTCCACGTGTAGATGTATTTCTGGTGTATCTGTGGTTAGGAAGGTGATCTCCGTGTCTTACTCTTCCGCCATCTTCCCTTGAGAACCGGCCTTGGTTTTTAAATGCTGGTTTCATGTCGGTATCTCTTCAGTACTATAAAGCTAAAGAATTAAAACTCTTATGTGGGTTTGTGAGTGGAACTGGCTGGTCAGGTGATGGCTGGGCTTGTGAGGAATAATGAAAGGCCAGCTTGAGGAGCAGAGTTTACACATCAGCTTTCTAGATAGTTCAGAAGACAGACAGAATCTGAGGGTCTACAGCCAACATGTCTAGGAAGATTTTCACAAGCCAAAATAAACTCCTGAGAAGGCCAGGAAGTAAGTCAGGGAGGACTTGTATCTCCAGTGTCACAGAAGACAAAATTCCAAATTTCAAGAAGGTGAGATCGATTAGTTGCAGCCCCAGGAGCAGAAGCAGTGGAGTGGAACCAACTCTAAGTTGGACAGCATTATTTTTTTCCTCTTCTGTGTGTCCTGTTGGTTCTGTAGATACTGGGGATGTAGTCCTGCATATGCTCAATATAATCCCAAATTCCACCTAATAAAATCTCTGAAAGAGAACTGGATGGGGTCTCCCTTTGGAATTTCTCATTGTAGACCTTTAGTCTCTACTGGGTGATTTAGTTCAAGTTTGGCTTGGGTATACCCTGATAGATATTGTAATAGTGTTTGGCAGAGAGTATGGAGAAATCACTTGTATTTTTTCTAAACATTCCAAGATAGTAAGGTTCGTTGAGAGGTTGAGAATGAATGAATAGAATGGACTGAGGCATCCTGGGTCAGTTCTGCAAGATGGTAATAAGGTGGTTAATGCCTACAGGCATTAGACAGATCTAGTGCCAAGCCCAGCTCTGTAACTTTGGGCAAGTTACTTAAATGCTCTGAATCTGCTTCTGTATAAAACCAGAACAATGATGCCTAACTCACAAATAGTATTAGGAGGAGTCAATGAACTAATTTCTGTAAGTCATCTTTCACCGTGGCCCATTGTCTGAATTCAATAAATGGCATGTGCTATGATCATGTTGTCAGTTATGAGAATTGGGACGGTCTGCAGGTGGCCTCATTGCAGTACACTTTGTGATCAGAAAAGAATCTTTGCTCAAGTGATGCCCACATTGATAATATCCTCTTCTCGACTATCGTCCCTATTTCCTCCACCATGGGGCTGGGACTGCTTTGCCAAGCCCTCTCCACGTGCTACACAAGAGTTAGTTAGACACAAGAGGTCTGAGTTGGACCAGTGGGGCAGTTACACGACACATAAAATGAGAGAAACCTAGAAGAGAGAGGTCATCAGTGTTCGAGGGCCTTGCTAATCCACATGTGTGGCTCATGGACCAGCAGCAGGAGATACCTGGGAGCCTGATCCTGGATCAGAATCTACATTTTACCCATATCCCCTTGTAATTCATGCTGTCAGTATGGTTTGAGAAACACTGAGGAAGTTCCCCAAGCAATCAAAATTAGGTGCCTGGACCATAATAGGTGATAAAAGCCATGAGGGTGCTGGGATGGGGTTAAGTATTACAGGGAGATGACCAAAGTAGAATTTCATGAGAATCTACCTCTTTTTAAAGCACAGGCACAGAAACAAAACAAAACAAAACAAAACAACAAAAATCTATCTAATCCAAACATCAATTGAGATCAAACATGAGCCAATAACTAGTTTTTTAAACTTTTCAATATTCATAGAATTCAGTGCAAGTTTGCATGGCAAATAGAATATTTAGTATCAAATGGCATGTGTTCACATCTTCCTAGCACACTAAATTTACTTCCCAATTAAAATTTCAAATTTCATTTAAACAAACCAGAGTGCCTTCCAAACACGTTATACTGACTCTAAGGAACTGTACTCTGTGACCCAGTTCATCAAAACGCACTTGAAAAATTGTCTGGAACTCTCAGACCAATGCTATGCATTCAGGCTTTTATTTTCTTCATTCTGTCTTTTCTCTTCCAAGGCTTGACTCAGAACCACTTGAGATAGAGCTTTAGCTGACAGAGAAAGTAAAAATCCTCTCCTTGCCCAGAGGGAATGCCTGGCAGAAGATTTCCAAACTGCGCTGTCATCAAAGCTAAACTTAACCTTGTTCAGGAAAAGGACCCTTAACTTTCAAACCAACTCCTTGTCAGGCCCATTCAGCGTGCAAAGTACAATGTTGGGGGAAGGAAAAAGGAAGAAAAAATAGCAATGAATGCATTTCAGTTTGAGGTTATTGAGACTTGAAATGATGACTTCTCATGTTTGGCAATGACATTAAAGTTAAATATCTTGGTTCACGGGCACTGACTACTTCCTTCATCTCCATTAATCTTTGCTCACAGTTATGAAATACACCACTTTCTGTCTCCGGCAGTGAAATGAAATTTTCCCAGGGTTATAATTGCTTTTCAGTGTGTCTTTTTTCATGTTATTTTATTGCTAAAGATTTCCTTCAAAATGGGAGATATTTAGTGAACACAATACAGTGTATTTTCCTGCTCATGAATAATTTGAAGGGATGGGTATGGGAAAAATGGAAACTGAATTCATCTGACCGTGACAGATTTACCAACTCTGAACACAACTCAAACTTTATTGATGCTTTTAAATTACAGTACCGAATACCTGGACATGTCCATGTAAACTTTATAGCATTTTATAGCTTCAGAGTTACAGCCAACGTTTGCTTAAGAATCAAAATAGTAATTCAGGATGAGCAAGAAGAGTGTTTTACAAGGAAAAGTAGAACATTCTGAAGCATTTTGCCTGGAACATGCTTTTATTTTTAGCCTGTCCCAAAAAAATCATTGTCTAGAGGCTTGAAGTGTCTCAAAATACCATTATATTTGAGTGCCTGGTGGGTCATTTCACAGAGTCCTGCAGGATTATATTTGATAACAGATGGGTAAACTCTCTGGACCACAGAAACAATTGGTGGAATAAATTGTCTGGTGTAACCTATCCCTTCATCTGTCTTGACAAGCAAACATTCTCTAGAGTTTGATCCAGTAAATTATATCCAGGATTTTTATTGAGTTCTAATAAAGGTGGCATTTCCAAAATTGAAATCTGATAATCTGAGGATCTCAGAATAATTAATACTTATCTGCATGTATTAAACTGTCTTCTCTCTAGAACCATAGCTGGAATCAATTTTGCTTGAGTAAGAGCATACAAACAAATGACCAAAAGGGCCAGATTTGGGAGTTAGCCCTGAACTCTGTCTGGTTCCCTCCCTTCAGTGAGAAGACACATAAGCCAAGCCATCCATCTCAGTTACAGAGAAACTCCTGGTAAGGGGAGAGCACTCATACCACTTATTGGCCACCTCTACGTAGTTCCCATCCCCCAAATACAGAAAGCCAGACCAAGAGTGGCCTAGCAATAAATTAAGGAGGATAGTCATTGGGAACTGAAAATGTTTTTACTTCTCAGTTTTAGGATTCAAATTTGTGTAGTCTCAAAACATAATTTCCTTACTTTACAGAGGCCTAAGGATAATCATAATTATAATGTTATAGTTAATACATAAGTTAATACATATAATTAGTATATTTCACCCCATTGATTGAGCACTTCATATGTGCCAACCACTGTTTTGTCTCTTGGTGGCTCATAATACTCCTCATTTGTCACAACTCCTCTTTGGAGAACAGACAACATCAGCTCTATTTCCAGGGAGGAAACTACTGCACAGAAAAGGAAATGGATTTGCCTGGATTCACCAAGTTGGTCTGTAGAATGACAGACTGTACAAGCAGGGCGTTGGGACCCAGAGCTTGGGCCTTTTCATCCTGCTTCACACTCCAGACCTGTCAGAGCTTGGACACTCAGACTTACAGTCAGGTTCCCCTCCATGTGTCAAGGTTCATGCCCAACACTCTCAGAGACGGGTTTTCTACCTACAAACGAGGGTGTCTAAGGTTAGACCAGGTACATTGGCTTCCCAGCCAATACCTGTGTGGTGCTGATAACTGTGTCCTCATCTGTCAGACAATCACCATTATGACTGTCCCACATGCCTGAGATGCTTTTTTCCGAAGATCAAGTAAAGTCTGTATTTGGAAATGATGATTCATCAAAATTATCTTCAGTCACTCACAGTCTTTTTATTTTTTTTATTTTTAGTTGAAGTATAGTTGATTTACAATATTGTGTTAATTTCTGGTGTACAGCAAAGTGATTCAGTTATATGTGTACAGCAAAGTGATTCAGTTATACATATATGTATGTATGTATGTATATATATATATCAATACATTCTTTTTTTTATATTCCTTTCCATATGGTTTATAATAGGATATTGAATATAGTTCCCTGCAAGCACTCACAGTCTTGATTTCCCTCCCCTGTGTGACTTGGGCAAACAACTCTCTTTAGTGTTGCCCAGAGAGTTCCAATTTTTGGGAACTGCTCAGTTCCTACCCATATTTTTAATCTCAATTTAAGACTGTCCTCTATTTATCTAAAATTCTACTTAACATACAATGATTGAACAACCGATCTGTGATCATCACTGGGAACAGCAATGACAGTAGAAAGATAAGTAAGACATGGTCCCCCCTCACAAAAGCTGGGGGTCAGATGTGTGACAACATCATGAAAACACAAGCCCATCACTGTGACAGTTCCTTCTAGGGAGGGACATATGGGACAGTAAAGACCCCAAAAGGAGAAAGTGGTTCTCTCTGCCTGGAGGGATCAATGCATGCTTATGGGAGCAACTGCATTCTGTACAGGGAGCAGGGGCTGATGGGTGAGCAAGAGGAAGGCAACGCAGGAGATATTCAGGACAGAGTCACATATGGAGGAACACAGAGCGGTGACACAGTGTTCCCTGAAAGCTGCCAGGAATTTGGCAAGTGTGAGCACAGACTGAGCAGTAAGGAATGTCCAAAGGAAAGTGACCAAGAGTCTGATCGTGAAGAGATATACAGAAGCAAGGAACTAAAGTTTCATTCTGAAGGCATGGGGAGTTACATTCCTCAGGTCAATGGAATATTTCTTTTTTGCTGAATATAGTGCTCATTGCTCACCTCTCTTTTGGCAATTATGAAAGCATCTCCAAGCCATTGCTTTGGAGAGGTAGGTGTGAGGCATGCTCACCAGTCTCCTCCCTTGGCTGCCTTGCCAAACCTCGACAACTCAGCATTTGGCTTGCTGCCTGTCTGGCAAAACAGACCTGGTTCAGGAATGCCCCAGAGCTGGATGAATAAGACATGGCCAGAAAGATTAGTGAGTGATTCAAACCTCAAGCACAGCAAAAAACAAACAGTTTTGTCTGGGTCTTGAAAGAATCTGTGTTCTGAAAAGAGAGATCCCACTCAGATAACAGGTCTGGACTCGAGGGCTAAAAATCCTTGACAGAAACTCTCTGGTAATTAAGCAGCACCCACGAACAACTGAGCACAGGTGGCTTGCGGAATCTTGGTCGAGCCCAGGGTCAGGCTGAAGCTCCTGCTGTGGGAACTCTGAGTACGAACCACTACACTAACAGAGAACCTCAGACCTCAGGGAATATTCATCACAGTGAGGTGTCACAGAGTTCCTCATCTCAGCATGAAGACCCAGCTCTACCCAATAGCCTACAAACTCCAGTGTTGGAAGCCTCAGGCCAAACAACCAGTAAGACAGAAACGCAATCCCACTCAAACAGAAAAAAAAAAATGAGATGGCAAAAAAAAAATGTCACAAATGAAGGAGCAAGGTAAAAATCTACAAGACCAAATAAATGAAGAGGAAATTGGCAATCTACCTGAAAAAGAATTCAGAGTAATGATAGTAAAATTGATCCAGAATCTCAGAAACAGAATGGAGGCATGTATTGAGAAAATACAAGAAATGTTTAATAAAGATCTAGAAGAACTAAAGAACAAACAAATAGAGATGAACAACACAATAACTGAAATAAAAATACACTAGAAAGAATCAATAACAGAATAACTGTGATAGAAGAACGAATAAGTGAGCTGGAAGACAAAACAGTGGAAATAACTGTCGAGGAGCAGAATAAAGAAAGAAAAGAATTGAAGACAATCTCAGAAACCCCTGGGACAACACTAAACACACCAATGTTCAAGTTATAGGGGTCCAAGAAGAAGAAAAAAGAAAGGGTCTGAGAAAGTATTTGAAGAGATTATAGTTGAAAACTTCCCTAACATGAAAAAGGAAATAGTCACCCAAGTCCAGGAAGCACAGAGAGTCCCATACAGGATAAACCCTAGGAAAAACACACCAAGACACATACTAATCAAATTAACAAAAATTAAATTCAAAGAAAAAATATTAAAAGCAGCAAGGAAAAAACAAAAATAATATACAAAGGCATCCCCAAAAGGTTATCAGCTGATTTTTCAGTGGAAACTCTGCAGACCAGAAGGGAGTGGCAGGATATACTTAAAGTGATGAAAGAGAAAAAACTACAACCAAGATTACTCTACCCAACAAGGATCTCATTCAGATTCGATGGAGAAATCAAAAGATTTTCAGACAAGCTAATGCTAAGAGAATTCATCACAACCAAACCAGCTTTACAACAAATGCTAAAGAAACTTCTCTAAGCAGGAAACACAAGAGAAGAAAAAGACCCACAAAAACAAACCCAAAACAATTAAGAAAATGATAATATGAACATACATGTTGATATTAACCTTGAATGTAAATGAATTAAATGCCCCAACTAAAAGACATAAAGTGGCTGAATGGATATAAAACAAGACCTATATATATGCTGTCTACAGGAGACCCACTTCACACCTAGGGACACATACAGACTGAAAGTGAAGGGATGGAAAAAGATATTCCATGTAAATGGAAATCAAAAGAAAGCTGGATTAGCAATACTCATAGCAGATAAAATAGACTTTAAAATAAAGACTGTTACAAGAGATAAGGAGGGACACTATGTAATGATCAAAGGGTAAATCCAAGAAGAAGATATAACAATTATAAATGTTTATGCAACCAACATAGCAGCACCTCCATACATAAGGAAAATGTTAACAACCATGAAAGGAGAAATCAACAGTAACACAATAATAGTAGGGAACTTTAACACACCACTTACACCAATGGACAGATCATCCAAAATGAAAATAAATAAGGAAACACAACCTTTAAATGACAGAATAGACCAGATAGATCTAATTGACATTTATGGAGCATTCCACCCAAAAGTGGCAGAATACACTTTCTTCTCAAGTGCACACGGAACATTCTCCTGGATAGATCACATCTTGGATCACAAATCAAGCCTCGGAAAATTTAAGAAAATTGAAATCATATCAAGCATCTTTTCTGACGACAATGCTATGAGACTGGAAATCAATTACAGGAAAAAATCTGTAAAAAGCACAAATACATGGAGGCTAAACAGTGCACTACTAAATAACCAAGAGATCACTGAAGAAATCAAAGAAGTTTAAAAATACCTAGAAAAAAATGACAATGAAAACGCGATGACCCAAAGCCTATGGGACACAGCAAAAGCAATTCTAAGAGGGAAGTTTATAGCAATTCAATCTCACCTCGAGAAACAACAAAAATCTCAAATAAACAATCTAACCCTACAATTAAAACAACGAGAGAAAGAAGAACAAAGAAAACCCAAAGTCAGTAGAAGGAAAGAAATCATAAAGATCAGAGCAGAAATAAATGAACTAGAAACGAAGAAAACAGTAGCAAAGATCAATAGAACTAAAAGCTGGTTCTTTGAGAAGATAAACATGATTGATAAACCCTTAGTTAGATTCATCAAGAAAAAAGGGAGAGGACGCAAATCAATAAAATTAGAAATGTAAAAAGAGAAAACACACCTGACACTGCAGAAATACAAAGGATTATATAAGAGACTACTACAAATTACTATATGCCAAAAAAATGGACAACCATGAAGAAATGGACAAATTCTTGGAAAGGTACAATTTTCTAAGACGGAACAAGGAAGAACTAGAAAATATAAACAGATCTATCAGAAGTAATGAAATTGAAACTGTAATTTAAAATCTTCCAACAAACAAAAGTCCAGGACCAGAGGGCTTCACAGGCAAATTGTGTCAAACATTTAGAGAAGACCTAACCCCTATCCTTCTCAAACTCTTCCAAAAAATTGCAGAGGGAGAAACAATCCCAAATTCATTCTATGAAGTCATCATCACCCTTATACAAAACCTGAAAAAGATATCACAGAAAATGAAAATTATAGACCAATATCACTGGTGAACATAGATGCAAAAATCCTCAACAAAATACTAGCAAACAGAATCCAACAACACATTAAAAAGATGATACACCATGATCAAGTGGGATTTATCTCAGGGATGCAAGGATTCTTCAATATATGAAAGTTAATCAAAGTGATACACCACATTAACAAATTAAAGAATAAAAACCATATGATCATCTCAATAGATGCAGAAAAAGCTTTTGACAAAATTCAACACCGATTTATGATAAAAACTCTCCAGAAAATGGGCATAGAGGGAACCTACCTCAACATAACAAAGGCCATATATGACAAACCTACAGCAAGCATCATACTCAATGGTGGAAATTCTGAAAGCATTTCCACTAAGATCAAGAACAAGACAAGGATGTCCACTCTCACCACACTTATTCAACATAGTTCTGGAAGTCCTAGCCATGGTAATTAGAGAAGAAAAAGAAATCAAAGGAATAAAAATTGGAAAAGAAGAAGTAAAATTGTCACTGTTTGCTGATGTCATGATACTATACATAGAAAATCCTAAAGATGCCAGCAGAAAACTACTAGAAATAATCAATTAACTTGGTAAGGTTGCAGGATACAAAATTAATGCACAGAAATCTCTGGCATTCCCATACATCAACAATGACAAATCATAAAGAGAAATTAAGGAAACACTCCCATTTACCACTGCAAAAAAAAGAACAAAACACCTAGGAATAAACCTGCCATAGGAGGCAAAAGACTTGTACTCAGAAAACTATAAAACACTGATGAAAGAAATCAAAGATGACATAAACAGATGGAGAAATATACCATGTTCTTGTATTGGGAGAATCAATATTGTGAAAATGACTGTACTACCCAAAGCAATCTACAGATTCAATGCAATCTCTATCAAACTACCAATGGCATTCTTCAAAGAATTAGAACAAAAAATATTACAATTCATATGGAAACACAAAAGACCCAGAATAGCCAAAACAGTCTTGAGAAAGAAAAATGGAGTTGGAGGAATCAGGCTCCCCAACTTCATACTATACCACAAAGCTACAGTAATCAAGACAGTATGGTACTGGCACAAAAACAGATCATTGGTACAGGATAGAATGCCCAGAGATAACCCATACACCTATGAAAAAGGAGGCAAGAACATACAATGGAGAAAAGACAGCCTCTTCAACAAGTGGTGCTGGGAAAACTGGACAGCTACATGTAAAAGAATGAAATTAGAACACTACCTAACACCATACAAAAAAAATAAACTCCAAATGGATTAAAGATTTAAATGTAAGACCAGACACTATAAAACTCTTAGAGGAAAACATAGGAAAAACACTCTGACATAAACCACTGCAAGATCGTTCTTGATCCACCTCCTAGAGTAATGGAAATAAAAACTAAAATTAAAAAATGGGACTTAATTAAACTTAAAAGCTTTTGCACAACAAAGGAAACCATAAACAAGACAAAAAGATAACTCTCAGAATGGGAGAATATATTTGCAAATGAAGAAAACAGACAAAGGATTAATCTCTAAAATATGCAAACAGGTCATGGAGCTCATTATAAAAAACACCAAACAATCCAGTTAAAAAGTGGGTGGAAGACCTAAATAGACATTTCACCTAGGAAGACATACATATGGCCAAGAGGCACATGAAAAGATTCTCAACACCACTAATTATTAGAAAAATACAAATCAAAACTTCAATGAGGTATTACCTCACTCCAGTCAGAATGGCCATTATCAAAAAATCTAGAAATAAATGCTGGAAAGGGTGTGGTGAAAAGTAACCCTCTTGCACTGTTGGTGGGGATGTAAATTGATACAGCCACTATGGAGAACAGTGTGGAGTTTCCTTTCAAAGCTAAAAATAGAACTACCATACTACCCAGCAATCCCACTACTGGGCATATACCCTGAGAAAACCATAATTCAAAAAGAGTCATGTACCACAATGTTCATTGTCACTCTATTTACAATAGCCAGGACATAGAAGCAACCTAAGTGTCCATTGATAGATGCATGGATAAAGAAGATGTGGTATATATACACAATGGAATATTACTCTGCCATAAAAAAGAATGAAATGATGCCATTAACAGCAACATGGATGGACCTACAGATTATCATACTAAGTGAAGTAAGCAAGACAGAGAAAGACAAATATTACATGATATCGCTTATAGGTGGAATCTAAAATATGACACAAATGAACTTACTTATGAAATAGAAACAGGCATAGAAAACAGACTTGTGGTTGCCAAGGGGGAGGATGGGTGGGGGGGATGGATTTGGAGTTTGGGACTAGCAGATGTAAACTATTATATAGAGAATGGATAAGCAACAAGGTCTTACATAGAGCCCAGGGAACTATATTCAATATCCTGTGATAAACCATAGTGGAAAAGAATATGAAAAAAAAGAATACATCTCTTTATAACGTCTTATGACTTACCATCTGAGATAGATATATACACACATTCATACATACATATATATATTTTACTCCCCTGATACTACTTATTATATTTATCTAAAAGAAAGATGAGGAGTCTTAAGTATCATTTGGACATCATTTTGATGTGATTCATTCATTGTCTCTCTTTTGCTTGATTTAAATTTGTTAATTTTAGAAACAAATTTTTGAGCTTCCCAAATCTCCAGGATAACATAATAGAGAGTCACTGAAGCCAGAAATCTTGACATGATCCTTCATTCTTACGTCCCGTTCAAATCAGCAGGCAATGATGATTCTTCTATAACTAATTGCCTTGCCTTCTCCCCATCCCAATTACCATTGTTTTAGTTCAGGCCTTTATGATTTCTTCTTTACTATTTCTATAGGCTTTGAATGGGTCCTCTTGTCACCAGTCTTTTACCCTCATTCTCCTCCCCCCATCCTCACCCCAGACATGCACACAAGTACACACGCTCCAGTCTCCTCCCTGAAATCAGAGCAAACTTTCTACAATACAAATTGATGTGACCGTCTCACCCAAAGCAGTGTTTCCCAGCTTTTTAAGCTTAGAATCCAAAAACACAAACATGGAAGGCCCTACTTAACATGTCACAAGATTTTTTTAATACATAAATTATAAGGACTAGAAAGAAATCCAAACGTTTTCTCCAGCCTCATCCCTCGTAATGTTATATAAGAGCTGTGCTTCCTGTTCCCTTTTAGGCTCAACAGTCTGTGGACCAGACAGCATGATGCCTGGCACATTGTGCTTAAGAACTATTAAATGCATCCAAGAAAAAATGTGATAAAACTTAGAAAGTGTACTGTGTTTTGTCTTGGAGCATACGCAACGCATAAACAGAATAGCTCTTGGTGCAGAATTATCCTATGTACCCTGAAGAGCTGATAAAGAAACAGTCTTAAAACCATCTGGATGGACAAAGTAAAAAAAGGCATAGCAGAGGGTATAAGAAAGATCATTTTTTAAAAAGCAATGGCTGGAGATGATGAGCTTGAATCTAAGAAAGAAAGAAGGATAGAAAATAAAGGAAACTAACGTGTATCCAGTCTTGTGCCAATCACTGGGTTAAATATTTAACATGAATTGTCTCTTTTTGTTCTTACGACAAGCCTGGATATAGTTATGATCCCCATTATACACAGAGAAGACTGAGATTAAAAAACTTCCCAAAGGACATATAATTAGTAAGCTGTAGAGTCAGGATCTGAATTCAGACTGGGCTGGGCTCCAATGTCTGCCTCTTTCCAGATACACTGCAGTCTCCAATTGGTCCAGAAAACACACACACACACACACACACACACACACACACACACACAGAGCCAGATTACGATCTTAAGTACCACTGCTGCTGTCCCTGAGCTGACATTATTTTCTCACCTACAAAGACCAATAAGAATCAATATTTGTTTGAATTATCAATACATGTTTTTCCCATCCACTCATAAGTGGTTGGCATTGACCCTCATGGGGTTGTGCTATCAGCCAGCTGGCCAGTCTCCAACTCAAGCCTACCTTTTCAATCAGGCATTTTTCCTAAATTCTCATGAGTAGGTTGATGACACTCAGAGACTGTAGTATTTCCTTTAGGAGCTCTATGCCTAGACCCACTAGAGATGAAGAGGGTCTTATAAATGTGTATGGATTGATCGAGCTGCACGTGAAGATTGTAGTTTCCTGAATAACCAGGACTTTCAGTGTAATTTACAACCACTCAATACAGGCTATTAGCTATTGGAAGTTTAGCTCCAGTGTATTCAAAAAAGAATAGATATCTACTTGAGAGACACAGCTCAAGGAAAGAAATGCTCAACTCTGATGAGCACTGAATCGACAGAAGCACTGTCTTTACAATTCTCCAATTGTGGCCTTTCCTTCATTTTAATATCCTATGCATAATCATTTGAACCATGCACTAAGTAAAAATACATTCTTTCTTCTTGCAATTTTTTTAAAGTTTTTTATCTTATTTTCCCCATTTTTCCAATCTTATCATTGTAAGCTTATCATGTATCATGCATCCCATTTGTTCATGTATTTAGCTTTGCTTAAAAATCCAGTAAATTCTGAAACTGATTTGGCTCTACTTTATAATGGTGTGTGTGTGTGTGTGTGTGTGTGTGTGTGTGTGTGTGTAGGCATGTTTGTCTGTGTATTGCATGGAATATTGATGGGTGGATATGGGGAGAAGTGTACAGGAGTGTATAGAAACAAAGTTGGATTTAGGAAATTTTTAAATAGATAAAATTTCATTGTTTCAAAGATTTACTTTTTCCTTATCAGTCTCTTCTAAAACCATCCCTAGTAATCCAGCCACCAATCTCAGCTTCTCATATTCCAGAAATTTCTAAGCCTTTTCATCTATGATTTTTATCTTTTCTACACATCCAAGATTTCATGTCTTCTAGCTAATTCATTTAAGCTAAGAAGGACCATCCATAATCCTAAAGAACTGATAGCTTTAGCGTATTTGAATTTCACAATCTTGAATGATTCTTTTGGAGGGCATGGTCCCCTGACCAAAGCGTATCCCAACAACAAGCCCTGTACTCCTGATGTCCGCTTGTTGGATGTTACTTTCTGACTCTTTGATCATCCTGTGACCCCCTCATCAGTGACACCCTGCCTTATGCTCAGTTTGGACCTGTTTTATGTTAATAACTCCCTCTTTGTTCTTTCAGTTTCATGATGCTACTTCTGGAAGCCAAATTGAGGCTGACATGCCTAATAAGTCATGGGGAAGAAAATATATTGAAAACAGTGTTTTAGAAAGAATGCTTCAATGATAGTAGAGCCCAGTGTTAACTCAGCAGACTTATAAAATCATAACATGATATTTAAAAGCATGAACTAGGATCAAGTAGTGGGCAAGGGAGGGAAAAAAATAGAGTATAAATCTAAGAGATCTTTGCAAGCAACAACAACAACAAAAAATGGTAACACTTGTAACTTTCACCGTTTCCCTCAACAAGGATTTATTGGACATATACATAGTCCCAGATGTTAAGTACTGTAGTTAAAAAAAATTCCTGCTCAACATGATGCTTTATATTCCACACATGATTAGTATATCATATGCCTCCCATCTGAGGGGCTTAAGAAACATTTTTAAAAAAATCAGATTAAGTAATTGATAAATTAGATTTAAGGATAGAAGAGAAATACAGAACAAAGCAATCAATTGTGAGCATGATATCCCTAAACTGAGAATCCAAAAAAAAAAAAAAAAAAATCCATCAGTGGCAGTAAGTGTAATCTGAGAGGAAAGAAATTTGGGGAAGTATACTTTGAAGCCATTGTCTTTGGGCTAATTATGGGAACTCCGTGTACAGATGTTCTTGAAAATCCAAGAAGGAAAGAGCTAAACTCACACAAGATAATCACATGGGAGACTGGCCTTTGCCAGACTATGAGGCTTTCCTGACACCATTTTAGGGATGGGAAGCAGATTTTCAGACGGAAGATGTGCACAAAGTCACACAGACCTTGGTTCAAAGACCAGTTTGAACATAGACTAGAGTGTGAAATGAACAGAGAAACTTGTAGGCTGCTCACCCATCCAGTATGAGTGATATCTCCTGCTGGCTGCATGGCAGGGACAGCTGACCACCTAGAAGGGGAGCTGCCCCAGGGGCAGGAAAGAATTATAGCTGCCTCTGCTGCTTTGTTATTGTTCTCAGTGGGTTTGATTATGGTCAAGTCCCAGCAAGTCACTTACAAGTGAAGATCAGTACCTCCAAACAAGTCTCTCCTAAAATCTTGAATAGAATGATTTTAAAAGCCTAGAAAGAACCCCAGAGCACCCTTGTTAATCCCTAGACAGGACCACCTCTCCTTTGGGATGCCCTGACTCCTCCATCACCAGTCACAGCTGTGGAGCAGTGAAGGGTGTGTCCGTCTCCACTACGTTTGTGGAATTGGTTACAAATGCTTTTACTACCTCAAAAGCCTGACAGAAACTCTGATACCTAGAATGCGCCCAGTTAAAGTTTGTTGATCAAACAAATGAACGATCACCTGCGCCGTTCGCAGAGGAGGGAGCTGAAGCACAGGAAGGTAAAATTGAGAGCACACTCACAGTGAAGGAAGAAGAGGACCCAGGGTTCCTGTATCCCAAGCCAAAGGTCTCCTGCATATAATCGTTCATACACGTAAGGAGCTTTTAAAAAATACATGAATTATCTTTCAACCCAGAGTAAATGCTTGGCTCCTTGAGCTCAGGGTCTATGTCTTTGGCTTGAATTCTGTCTTCCCACAGCAAAGAGCACGACCATGTGTATCCAGCAGATACTCAAAAGGCAAGTAGCACTGCATTATGGTGGAGATGGATGTCAGGATAGAGAAGATTTGACCTTCTTTTCATGACTCATTTTAGAGAGTCATGTTTCTTGGTCTGTGCATCATGGAGTAATTTATCTTTTAGGATTTCATGGTGGAAAATAGGGACGGGGTCAGAGTCAAGAGTAGTATTAGAGTATTTATTTTTGTTGTTTGCTAAGTGAAATTATAGGTAACAAGGGGAAAAATAAATGAAGCTAAAAGCGTGAGTTGCCACTTCTAAGCCTCATTGTAGGCACTACACGAAACACATGCTTTATGTCTTTTAAACAAAGTGGGCCATTAAGTGTGCAATGCTAAGAGGAATTTTATCTCACCTATAAATACAAATGAATCCCTTAAGCTCCAAATCCCCATATACAGACAATTTACTCTGGTAATCAAGGCGATGCTCACAATTTAACTTCAGTTACCATCTGTAACTCCATTGGCATTCTAATAATAATGAATAAAAATATGCACTGACAACCAAAAATGTTACTTAAAGTGGAATCATCTTAAAGAGTCAATTATTATTTCTAAGAAGCTGTGTAAATATCATATTTACTCAGAATTGTCTTTTGTGCCTTTACCTTTTAATTAAGGTGAAAGAAGGCCTTTAGTATTTAACTGTACATGTATATTAAGGGAAAAATTATCCCCCACTTCTTCAGATTGAAAATATCAAAGAAAATGCTGGCCTTGAATATGCATACAAATATTAATCAGAAAACAAATACATTTCTTTTTTATCTTTCATCCTGCCTTTGTGGTTTTTTTTTTCTTTACCCCTTTTTTGGTGGGTAAGAGAGAGTGTCAAATGAAGAAATAAAGAAGGGCAAAGAAAAGTAAGAAATTCAAATTCTTTTGAAAATTATAGACTATTCTTCAACATTTTTCTGTTATCCAGGAAATAAAGCCATGCCCTTCCTTTTGCAGAAAATAAGTCATTTGTTAAAACAAATGTTATGAAGAATGATATAACTAATGATTACCAGATTTATGCACAGGCGGCAGGTGATTCTGACCTAGTGGTCACCATCTGGGATTGAGGAAACCTGAGTTTCCATCCAGGCCAGTCTATTAATTAACTAACTCATCCTGAGCAGGCTTGTCATCTCCTTCAACCCTGAGGTCCTCATTTGTAAAGTGAAGGGAGGGCTTGAATGCCACAATTTCAGAGGTTCCTTCTGGTTTTGACATCATCTTAGTCTATGAATGTGGGGCTAAGTCATTTGCAAATAGGACTGGGTTATTCAACACCCACTGATGGGTCTGGATTTTTATCTGCCTGGGTAAGGGGTGGGTTTGGAGGTGGCCTTCAGGGTGTAAAGGAAAACAAGGTGGCAGTTATTTGTCAAAGAAGATTGGACAGTAATATTGTGAGAAAAGGTTTGCATTTTTAAATAGGCTTTTAATTTCCCCTGATTTCTGCAACACATCTTTGAGAGGAAAAGCCTATGCATCGGCTTTTTAAGGAAATATTTTGAAAATATTCTACTATGCCATTGCATCTGTGAAGTGTGGTTCATTTCTGGAAAAATCATCATGGTTTCTCCAGGTTCTGTGTTCCACCGGAAGCCTGACTTCTAGTCCCGCCTTATGTTTTTCCTAAACTTCAAACTTCTCTCTCCCTCCCAGAATTTCTTCACCCTTTCCTCTTTCCTTATGTAAATACGAATAAACATCCACCACACTTCTGGAAGAACTGACTGATGGATTTAGCTTGCAAACACACTGTCAGAAGGCTGAGATGTGAGTGGTTCCTAAAATTTAACAACAACATGGGTCTGCTTATTTAAAGCCTGCAGCGATGGTGGAGCAGATGGTACTTTGTGTCTTTGCTTCCTAGCCATGTGTTTGGTGCAATGTCGGCCCCGTTTCAGGAAGGCTGCCAATCCACAGAGGGGATGCAATGCCACCCTCACTCTCCTGTGTGTCTTCACCCCTTCCCCTCTCCCATACTTCCTATCCTCCTTCTCATCAGGTTGACCACAAACCTTTAGTGCAAAAGAGCTTTTGGTGATATCAATTCTTGTGCACGATTTGTAACATACACACGAGATCCCAGGAATAAAATTGTTGAAAATGGTTGCTCTGGATTGCAAGCAGATATTACAGACAATGCACATACTACTTCCTGGGTTTATTCTGTGCTTTATCCTTTAAAGGGGGACTTTTTCCATCTCTTCTCATTCCATCTTTGAAATGATTCTATGGCTAGATGTGGCAGAGATGATTCTCTCGATTTTGGACAATGGAGACAATGGAGATACAGCTTAGTGCATTGGGATGTGTTACCTGGAGTCACCAAGGCAAGAGAAGAAACCAGTCTAGAACAAGGATCTCTCAGTCTTAGTCATCCTGACACCATCCACTATCCCCGGCCTTCCCAAATCAGGAATTTTTAAAAAATTAATTACAGCTCACCCTTGAACAACGTGGGCTGAGGGACACCTACCCCCAACACAGTGAAAAATCCGAGGTTCCTCATCCTGTTTTCAACCAACCACGGATCCTATACCACTGTACAACATATTTATTGAAAAAAATCTGGTATAAGTGAACCTTCACAGTTCAAACCCGTGTTAAGTGTCAACTGTACTGTCCTCATTTATGCTAGATTGTTTCTCCTCTGCTTTAAGAATAGGACAGGTTTAAAAGTAATACACATTTTGCATTGAGAATGCTTATATGGACAAATTCTTAATTCCCAACCACTATGGATAATTTGATTACCAATTTGAGTCCTGGTCTACTCTCAGTTTAGGTGACTTGTCAGGTTTGTTCATCTGACGTAGAGAAGAGAGAGTGATCTCTACCTATTGGCCAGGGAGGAGGGGGTGGTCTTTCTTTCTGATTGGAAACTTTCCCATTCTTATCACTTTTAGGGATAGGGAAGCAAAAGCTCAGACATGTTCTCTAAAGGCCACTGCAATGTCCAGGGTCCATGGGAAAAGGAGCTCTGAAGAATCCTCTCTGGACCTTTCCATTAGCACAGATTGTTTCCAATGGCTTTACCAATTTCCAAAATGGAAACACTGACCCCATAAATGGAGATACAAAGAAGGAACATTTCACAAGAGGAACTGGGCAGTGGGGAAATAGCAGCTGACATCAGGAGGCCAGTGTGGTTGGAAGCTTACTTCTCCCTGAGGCCAGTGCCTGGTGGAAAAGGGGACTGCATAAGACTGGAGGAGACGGGAAAGAGCACTTACCTGGACGTCTGACCAGTTAGGTACTCCTGTAACTGGCTTGGATGTAATGTTGGTAAAAATTCTCCTCAACTATCCCATCCATTTATTGACTTATTTATATCTTCATATTTTTCAATGGTCTCTGAGCTCTTTGAAGTCTGACACTCAATTTTACTCAAATGTATCCCAATGTCTATTCAAGGTCAAGCATAAAGTAGGACCTTATAAATATTTATTGGACTAAATTAAATTGAAATGATTAGGTTACTTCAATTTCTACCTGGGGGGAAAAAAATAGGGTTAGGAGCACAATACTCAAAAATGTCATCAGCAACCAAATAAAAAAAAAAAACAGTAGCAGTACCAATAAGGTCCTACTGTATAGCACAGAAACTTATATTCAATATACTATGATAAGCCATAATGGAAAAGAATATGAAAAAGAATGTATATATATATATATATATATATATATATATATATATATAAAACCAAATCACTTTGCTATACAGCAGGAATTAACACAACACTGTAAAATCAATATACTTCAAGAAAAATTATTGAAAAAAATGATAGCAGAGTTTTATACATGTTATATGTTTAAGAAATACATAAATACTATAATAATTATGATACTTGACTTTTAAAAGATCTTCAGTTTGCTTGTGGAAGTGGGTGTTAGGAGGGTTGTGAGTTATTGGGTAGGGGTGGAGGGATATTATCTGAAATTGGATGGTAGCTGTAACTACAGATGTGGGTAGCTGATGCTCATAACAAGGCTGGGAAGAGAAATACTTTGTGGTGCTTGGTGTGTGTGGTTTGTGGGGTGTGTGTGTGTGTGTGTGTGTGTGTGTGTGTGTGGTGTATTCTTCTGGGGCTCAGTCCAGTTGGGTTCAAGCTTTGATATTTACCTGTTTCCTGATGATGAAACTAGCATAAGCAAATGGAAGATTTCCATTATGTTCGTATTGTTTCCTAATATATAAATAGAGTAACAAATTCATGCTCCCAAACAATTGTGTTGGAAGGGTGCATGCAACCCCTCTCACTTGCATCTTAGACCTGGGGTAAAGTGGCCCTGAGTTCTGTTTTCTATTCTCAGAATGACCATAACTACCGAGGTGCCCTTGCTCTGATTTTTTTCCCTTGCTCTGATTTTTGTGTTATTCCTCCTCAGTGAGGATCTGGCTCTATTTTGTGTTTGTTAAATGCCTCAAAATATTTTTCAAACATTTTTGATTGGGAAAAACTCAAAATATATTTTGCCAGTTGATTTTTTTAACACATTGAACAAATAAAAATTCAATGCGTATGTTTCTAATTAATTTTCCTGCGATTAGATGAAATACTGCTCCCTAAGAATTTGCTGTGTAAGCAAGCAACCTCATAATCCTATGTACATTTTCTTTTAAGAATGTCAACTCAGCTCTTCCTGAGAGCATTTGACACCATGAAGTTGACATTCAAACTGAATAACATGTTTCAAATTTGTTTTGAGTGAGGTATGTCTAGATTTCATGAACACATTTTGCAATATTCTTTAAGATCAATTGTATACAAAATGGAAAAATGGTAAGATTGTTGGTATTGATAGGTGGATTGATTGATTACTTCCTTCCTTTACTCACCATTTCATTCTTTAAGTAAACCTTTATTGAAAGCCTGTTATATGCCGGATTATTTGCTAAGATCCCACAAAGTGCATGTTACCTATTGGAGGATGCAAACAAATAAATGAATGATTACAAGCTCCAATATGCTCTGTGAAGAGCAGAGACCTGGACATGAGATTGGATGGTCAGGGCAATCAGAGGAGCATATCTACATTGTCAAGACCTCATCTCTGCCCATGGCTCCACACTGTCCCACATCTGGTCAGCATCAAAGAAGTCTTAGGACACATACCTACCACATTTAGGGAAGGCTGGGGGTGATTCTCTACTACTTCATAGAATAGAAATGAATTATTAAAATCAATAACTCATTTTCCAAAGACTTTCACACAACTAGGAGTGAGACATTCTAAGTTATTCTGTCCCTCTAGATAAAACTATTACAAGAGTCCTTAGGGACTGAAGATGAGAGAGTAGTTAAACAATGTTCCCCATTTTTAAACCATCTCCTCTTTTATAGAAGAAACTCACTAACCATAATTTGAGGCTTTGTTCAAGTGGTTGATCAAAGGAATGGCGGGATAGTGGATTTTGGGTTAGACAAAACTGAGCAAGAATTGTGGCCACACCGTTTTCTGGTGTTGTGACCTTACACTAACTACTTAACATCTCTGAACTTGAGTTTCCCCAACTGTGAAAGAAACTTAATCCCTGTCTTTGAGGATTGTTGTGAGGAGTCGATGAAATAGCACATGGAAACAAGTAGTACCAGCCTTGATCAGAGGAGGTATTTAATAAGTGGTAGCGGTTAATGCTTTGAGTTCTCTCTTTATGGAACACTTCTTGCTAATGGAATTTTCTCTCTCTCCCCTTTCATTCTAGACAACTGTGATGACCCATTAGCATCCTTGCTCTCTCCAGTGGCTTTTTCCAGCTCCTCAGACCTCAATGGTACTCACATCCCAGCTCAGCTCAACCGAAGGGTTGGTGAGTAGGTAACAAACTCTAAAGGCAAGTGCTGAATAAGCACACAATGGGTAAATGGAAGAAAGGGAGTATCTCCATGTACTGGGATCCTGTCCAAGAGCAGTGTTCAGGAGAAGAATGGGTAGAGGGGCATTAAAAGAATGAAACCATGTTTCCCAGCACATAACGAATATTCAAAGAATACTGGTTATACTGGTTACTGTTCCCCTGAACCCACCTTATTCTTCTTTGATGATCATAAAACGCCTTTGTGGGGCTTCCCTGGTGGCACAGTGGTTGAGAGTCTGCCTGCCGATTCAAGGGACACAGGTTTGTGCCCCGGTCCGGGAAGATCCCACATGCCGCGGAGCAGCTGGGCCCGTGAGCCATGGCCGCTGAGCCTGAGCGTCCAGAGCCTGTGCTCCATAACGGGAGAGACCACAACAGTGAGATGCCCGCATACCTCAAAAAAACAACAACAAAAAATGCCTTTGTGAACAAATATTTTTAATTTGCTTTATTTTTATATTTCATGCATCTAACATAAATAGCTACCAAAATATATTATTATAATAGCATGTTATCATAAGCAAGAATGAAATCTACCAAGATTTTTCCTTCAATAAATTTAATTTTTATAATATAATAAATGTTTCTAACATTAAAAATATAAAACACTATTAAGTAAAAGTAAGAAAATACAAAAATTGTGCAATGCTACCAGCTAGAGATAACTGTGGTTAAATGCTGGATGTGTATCTTTACAGCATATGACTGAAGGAAGTGCAGACACCCTTAACTAATGGCTCATGTGAAATGCCTTTAACAAATATGATGCTGGATATCTAGAGAGATATATTTTAAATCATATTTATAATGCATATATATATATATATATATTGTTCTATAGTTGAATTTTTTAGTTTTCAAAGACTTTAAATAACTGATGGTATTTGTTTATTGACATACCTAGTGAACACTCTAAACACTTTTTCAAGTTAAGAAAAAATTGATATGCAGTTTCAGGAGGTACACTGATCTGGGAGAGCTCACATTATTTAATCTTGACTATATTTTCCCATTGATACATGAGGTCAATCACATTAGTAAGTTTCCAATGTTGATCCATCTTTACATTCTGGAGTAAGTCCTAATTCGTTGAGGTGCTATTGATATTGTTTTTGTAAAGTACAGAATGATTTAATTTGTTTACATTTTAATTTCTGATTTTGAATCTCCATTCAGAGTGAGATTGATTTGTATACTTATTGTTTGTTTCATACTACACATCACAAGTATTCTGGTATAATGCAATCAATAACTTAAACCTTAGTAAGTTCCGTGTTTTTGTTGAGAGAGGAATTTAAGAATGGTATTCTAAAGGGAAAAGAACGGTTAATCAAAGACCCAGCAGGGAGGGCTTCCCTGGTGGCGCAGTGGTTGAGAGTCCGCCTGCCAATGCAGGGGACACGGGTTCGTGCCCCGGTCCGGGAAGATCCCACATGCCACAGAGCGTCTGGGCCCATGAGCCATGGCTGCTGAGCCTGCACATCCGGAGCCTGTGCTCCGCAATGGGAGAGGCCACAACAGTGAGAGGCCGGCGTACTGCAAAAAAAAAAAAAAAAAAAAAGACCCAGCAGGGAAATATCAATGACAATTTTGTACTAACACTGCCTTTTCATGAATTCTCTGTGCCAAAAATTTTATAAAGCATTTCACCCATATTATGTTATTTAATCTTCACAAAGATACTGCAAGGTAAGCATTATTACCTTTTTGTCTTCAGATAGGTTTTCTGAGGCTCAGCAAAGTTTATAATGTGCCTTACATCATGAGGTTAAGAAGGGGAAATGCTTGGATTCAAATCTAAGTCATCTAAATCCACAGTTTTGCTCCCAACCACATTAGCAAATAGATTTACTAACGTAGGTTTAAGAAGGTGTATTAGAGAGAAAAGAGGTTTGGAAAGTATTCTGCCCAAGTTCAAATGCTGGCTATGGCGTTTACTTACAAGTTCTATGAGCATCTGTAAGTCACTTACCTGCTGTCAACCTTGTTTTTTTTTTTAATCTGTAAAGGGGACCAGCAATGCCTGCCTGGAAGCATCACGTGCAGACTGAGACCAGACTTGCACATTCTAAAGCTCCTTCTCACTGCAGGGTAGAGAGAGACTGGGATAGTGAGTTACATTTGTCATTTCAATAAGAAACACAGGTTGGCAGATTTTAATAGAGACTCTCCCACAGGGCATCTGGAGCCAGAGTTGGTCTCAGTCCCACCCAATCGTGCAGTGGCAGAAGGTCATGACTGCCTCAGTAGCTCCTTGGCATTTTCTGGAGAAGCTGTGAGTCTGATCATAGGCCAGCTCCCCCGTTTATGGACAGATATCGACAGGACACAGATGTCTCTGTTTCGATTTATTATCATTATCCTGCTCATGGGGGCACCCGTGTGCCTGAGCTCAAGGTTAACATGAACGTAGGCAGAAAGGAAGTTGACCTTCCTCCTTCTCCCAACTAGAGTCCAAATCAGGAAGGCCAGACAGGAGATACAGTTGAGTCGGGATGCATTGGTCTAGAACTCATCATGCAACACAGGTCCATTCACAGGGCCAACCATTGCCCTTAAAGGGAATTAAATAGGAGAGCTTTGTAAGTAGCGATGCTGAGTCCTACCTCCCAGATATTCTGAATTAATTGTCTGGAATGGGACCCAAGAATGAATATTGGTAAATTAAATAAATACAAGCTTTCCCAGTGATTCTAAAATGCAACAAGAGTTGCAAGTTACTAGATTGGATGAATTCGTAAATAACAAATCTTTCCATTAATATCTATTGAGCACCTACTATGTGCCAGGCATTGTACTAAAACTCTGGCACATAGCTGGTAAAAATAGGTAGAAATTCTACTCATAAAAAGTATACATGGGGCTTCCCTGGTGGCGCAGTGGTTGAGGGTCCGCCTGCCGATGCAGTGGACGTGGGTTCGCGCCCCGGTCCGGGAGGATTCCACATGCCACGGAGCGGCTGGGCCTGTGAGCCATGGCCACTGAGCCTGCACGTCCGGTGCCTGTGCTCCGCAACGGGAGAGAGGCCCGCGTACTGCAAAAACAAAAACAAAAACAAAAACAAAACAGCTAAAAAAAAAAAAAGTATACATAGATAACACAAATTACCATATAATGAATAGCTAATATTTGTGATTAGTGATAATATTGATTTTATCATTTTGTCATATATATACATATATACACAATATAAATGATGTATTGTGTATTTTTATACACACATATGTATATAGTATAGTAGTGTATATAAAGAGAGTTAATTATATACGTATGGTTGGATATATACAGTCAGTAATATATATAGAAAAAGGTAGATATATCCATTGTTTTTATATATATATATATAAAACCAATGTGTGTATGTGTATGTATGTGTGTGTGTGTGTATATATATATATACACATATATATACACAATCCATATGTAATAGAATATATACACAATGCATGTATATGGATGTGTGTAGTAGTATATGTATACATATACACATATATATAAAATACACATATAGGCTATGAACATACATAGTATAATTATAATAAAACAAAAGCTATTATGTTAATGATATTAAGAAGGGTTTGTCATATGTTTTCTAAAATAAAATTTAGAAAGTTGTAATTTTTAATTTACATAGAAAAATATCAGTATAAAGTAATAATTTGTCTCCATCTAAAAACAGCCTTATGTGCTGTCTGTCCACTGAAATGGCCTAGAAGTACTTAGAGCCCTGTCTAATGAACCCTTTTTTCTACATGTCCTCCTTTAAAACTTCCTTTTTATTGTAAAAAAGGAAAGACAGCAAATATACCCCAAAGAGCAAACTGTTCCACCTGGTTTGAAATCTAGGATAATGTCGGATATACATGGAAATTTCAAAGAACATCTTGGTTTCTATTTGACTTCTCAGTATAGTGTTTTTAACAGCAAGTTCACAGCCAGGTGCTAAACAATTGCTCCTAGCACTGTCATGATCAGGCTTGGCTCCTCCCTGAATGGTTGGATCCTATGCCTAGTTCACAAACCTTTGTTAGCAGCTTATACCTACCAGCATACAGCTAAAGACCACAACAATATACTTAGCACTCACTATGAGCCATAACTGTTCTAAGCCCTTAAGGCACATCAACTTAATTCTCACAATTACCCTCCATGTAGGCATTATTATTATCATTATCTCGATTTCACAGATAAAAATGCCATGGCACAGCGAAGAAAGAAAAGACTATGAGAAAAAAATTTCTAGGTGGATACAAAACTAGTTAATGTCTTAGGGGATAATAAAAATTGGGGGGTAATGTCTACTCTATTGGGCAAACATTTATGGGTTAACATGTAGCTTCATAATATCGAAGGTCTAATGAGCCAATGAATAGCAAAACCAAATGACAGGTACATTCTCCTTGAGAATTAAACGATCATTGAGTAGACTTGTTAAAAATTGCCCCAGGATGATGTTAAAAGGACAAACTTAGCTCTCTTTTGATCTCCAGGTTTTGGATATTTTTTAATATACTCCATTCATTCATTCATTTACTCCCTTATCTCAATATGTCATGATTTCCTTCTACTCTACCCCATTCAGCCTTCCATGCACTTGTCAAGGAACTTCCTGGTTTTCCACCGCAGATGAAATCCACATTGTAAAGCTCCTCACTTCCCTAAAGCTAAGTCTTCCTCACTGAAATGAATGTGCTCAGTGGCATCCTCCCAGCTCCTCACTGCTGAACTTTTTCACAAAGATAAAGGCCCTGCAGGTCTTCAGACACCATTTAACACTACCACATCCCCTGGGAATCATATACACCTGTGGCATACACTGACTGTAGGTAATTAAGGACCACTTCACCTCCACTGTGTGCTCAGAACTCAAGCGTACACACTTCTGACCGACACCAGGAAGAAAAAGGGGCACAGCTGGGAAGGATGTCATCCCAAGCAGAGATCAACACAAAAGTTGAAAAGAAAAATATAGGAAAGGCATGCTCATGAGTACCCTCAGACCCTGAGTAAAGTAAGTCTGAGTTCTGTCAGTGATGAACTCATCTTTATGTTAGAAAACACACCCTTGGAAACAGCCTTTGACCTTAGGTACTGTGCCACCAAGGTCTGGGCAACTCACTGGACCAGGAGAGAGGTTAGATGGTTAAAACCCACTAATAGTCTTCACGCTGCTATCTCATCTAAGGAAGAAATCGGCCAAATGGAAGTTTTGTTCTCTCACTTTCAGACACTCCTCACATTTTATCCATATACAAGGAAGGAAAAAGCGAAGAAGAGAGCTAATTACTTTTGAAAGAAATGACAAAAGACATTAAACTGGGGGTCAGATCACCATTAACGGAGGTTGCCAAGTCAATATGTATAATTGTGGCTTAGGAGGGATCTGATTTTGTCAAATGTGATTTGTTTTGTGGTAAGAAAGCTTTTGATCTGGGCTTAAAGTTGGCTGGGCTGTGAGAAGCCCTTACTGTCGGCAGGAAACTCAGGAGTTGGTGACACAGCATGAAGCCTCCCCTGTGTGGGTTAGAGCAGCTTGAGAGTGAGGGCAAGTTTTTACTTTATGTGATTAGAAGGCAAATAGGAATGGACATCTTCGGCCCCATGAAAGAAAAGGTCTGTATTTTTCTTTCCCATCCTTCCCTCCCCCCACCACCAATAGAATTTTGAAATTTTAGTTCTTCTTCCTCACTCACTATATTTTTGAGATGCTTGCCTGTGTAAGTTGAGATCATGTTTCTGGCATGACAACTTTGTTGCCATGGAGATTTTGATTTTTTTCAATGTCAAGGCATTTTCAGCTTCCTGGGCTCATGGACGAATGGAGAGGCTTAAAAATCTTTCCTCCTTTTGGCACAAAATCGATGCACATTCTTTCTTTCCCCCTTGGGCAGCGCTTGGGTTGCAAAAAGCTAAGGACCCATGAAGGTCTTTGGATGTTGGTTTTCATTTTGGTGTCTGGTCCCTCCTGAACAGGTGTGGATTGGGAACAATTCAGGAAGCAGGGTCTTCACAATTAGCATGATATCAGCTGTCTGGGGACTTGTTCCTGATTAGCTAGGTGACAATACCGAGGACCCAATTTCATCGGCAGCACTACAGTACCTGCTTGCAAAAGAGTGTCCCATCTGGATTGATTGAGCCAGACGTGATATGGATACAATCTAATCTGTTCAAAAAGACCATGCGGTGTATAGAAATCTGTCACTGGATTCCCTTCTCTCCCTTTGAAGGGCTTTCTCCTTCTTTTCAGCACCTTTTCTTTCTTTTCTCCTGTACTGGCTGCCCCCAGGAATGGCAGACATCAGGTTTTATGCTTTCCTTTGTTGCCTCACATGCACCCTCTGTTCTCGAAGTGTGGACTCTGCATAGTAACATGGGCATCACCTGGGAGCTTGTTGCAAATGCAGAATCTCAGCCTCTGCTCCAAAACTTCTGGGTCAGAACCTGTGCTTTAACGACTGTTGCATTCACACATTCGAATTTGAGATGCACTGTGCTGGTCCATCCCTGAAACTCCCATTCCTTCAATTCTTAATCAAAGTTGTCTAAGTCATTATGAATAAGGAATCATGCTGGAAAATAGAAACTTCAGCTTTATTTTTATCATCACGTCAGTACTCTAAGATAGTTGGTATTATTAATATTTTTAAAGATTATGAAAGAGACTCAGAGAGGTCAAGTCACTGATCTAAGGATATACAGCTAATTGTTGGTAGGACTTATATTTGAAACTAATTCTGTCTACCCCATGTTCACTTTATTCATGTTGATCAGAGATCTTATCCTGAGTAAAGGTGTTGTTGACATGATAGTCCACCCTTTCAGGTAATTTTGGCATTTCAACTGGGGTTGTCACTATTTGAACCACAAAGACTGGATATTTAGGCATCAAGGAAGAAAGAGAGACACGGACTCCATGCCCCTGAAAATCATACTGTGGTCTAATATGCCTGTGGGCAAAACTAACCTGACCTAAATATTTAAACAATGCCTTAGGCATATTCTTTTACCAGGACAGCTATGGATCATTGAGGGATACAGGATAGAAATCTTCTGCTATTTAATAGGAGCCTTGGGACACTGTCTCAAATGTAGACCAGTCACGTGTGATGAGCCTTTCTCTATTCAGCTAGCATCATTGCAAAAGAAAATGATGTTAAGAGGGGAAGGAGAAATCTTATGAATACTTTTGCTCACTAATAATATAATGCTTCAAAGACTCTAAACATCAATATTTTCCACATAGAGAATGATAGGTAAACACATGCAATTCACCCTTTATTTTGCTCCCAATGACTGGTCACTTCCTTTGAAAAGCCAAGTGGATATTATTTTTAAGAGTAAACCTTTATTTAGTTATTTATTTTTACATCTTTATTGGAGTATAATTGCTTTACAATGGTGTGTTAGTTTCTCCTGCATAACAAAGTGAACCAGCTATACATAAACATATATCCCCATATCTCCTCCCTCTTGCATCTCCCTCCCACCCTACCTATCCTACCCTTCTAGGTGGTCACAAAGCACCGAGCTGATCTCCCTGTGCTATGCAGCTACTTCCCACTAGCTATCTATTTTACGTTTGGTAGTGTATATATGTCCATGCCACTCTCTCACTTTGTCACAGCTTACCCTTCCCCCTCCCCATGTCCTCAAGTCCATTCTCTTTGTCTGCATCTTTATTCCTGTCCTGCCCCTAGGATCATCAGAAACTTTTTTTTTTCTTAGATTCCATATATATGTGTTAGCGTATGGTATTTGTTTTTCTCTTTCTGACTTTGCTTCACTCTGTATGACAGACTCTAGGTCCATCCACCTCAGTACAAATAACTAAGTTTCATTTCTTTTTATGGCTGAGTAATATTCCATTGTATATATGTATAAGAGGCAGCCTTTAAAATGCCAGCTCAGTGAATCACCAGTCTGACGTTGCTAAACTAATACTTTGCCAAGAGACAAGGTCCTTTGCAATTCCTCAGTTCATTGCTTTTAACTTAAACATCGTAACTTAAAAATGTAGTAACGGAATTAAAAGCAGGATAATTCATGACATATATTTGTCTAACGATCAGCAGTGTACTACTGTATTCACAATGAGTGTCATACCCAGGTGGAAATAAGTTGCATTTGAATAGTATATTGTATGGTGGATACTCTTGCCTTGTCTAACGTGGAGTAGTTAGGTAGGATCTACTCAATCCAATCCATTTACTCAACCCCTCTGGAAGATGTCTTTCACCTAAGACATTGTGGAAATGACAGTAAAAAAAGATGAGCTAAGAAAAAATAAATATATAAATAAATACATTTTTAAAAGATGAGCTGAGGAACATGGATGGACCTAGAGATTGTCATACTGAGTGAAGTAAGTCAGACAGAAAAAGAGAAATATTGATGATATTTCAAAACAGAAATGGACTCACAGACTTAGAGAATGAACTTATGGTTACTAGGGTTGGGGGGCAAGGGTGAAGGGAAGGGATAGTTAGGGAGTTTGGGATTGACATGTACACACTGCCATATTTAAAAAGGATAACCAACAACCAACAAGGACCTACTGTATAGCACAGGGAACTCTGTTCAATACTATGTAATAACCTAATTGGGAAAAGAATTTTATAAAGAATAGATACATGTGTACATATTACTGAATCACTCTGCTGTACAGAGTCATGTACCTGAAACTATCACAACATTGTTAATCGGCTATACTCCAATATAAAATAAATAGTTAAAGTCACTGGGAAAAAAAAAGTATCCAAAGATGAGTAGATATATGTATATGTATAACTAAAAAAGATTTTGTACACCTACAAAAAACGCAACATTTTGAATCAATATTACTCCAGTAAAAAAAAAAATAGGTCCAGCTCCATAGCTTGAAAAAAAAGAAAAAAATCCTTTAAGGGAACTTTATAAATACCTATCAAATTTCAATAAACAAAAAAAGATGAGCTGAGGATTTTTGAATCCACCATATGGACTGAAAATGGTAACATATAACCAACTCTAAGGAATCAGAAAACAGGAGTTGCTATGAATGTTCAGTTCATCTTTCTCCAGGATTCAGGTTCAAATGCACCTTATCCTAGGGCTCTCCCTTCCTTAGGGCCCACTTCGACTGTTTCAGACTGTACTTATCTGACTTATAGTATTCGTTTAGGCAATCAGTTGATTGTGTCTGGGCTTTGTTTTTCTAATCAGTGTACATATTTGATAAAAATCCAGATTTTATAAAAGAATCCTTATCATTAGTTTTGCTAAGGACTTGCTTCTAATAAATCTCTTCCACAAACATATCCAGAGCAATCAAATATCACCCTGGGATAGCTTTCTGAGGGTAATTTTGTGTATAAGTAACAGAAAACTCACTAGCATGAAAAAAATTCACTAGCTTGAAAAAACATTAAATTATTAGGCACATGGAGATTGACAGGTGTCTGTATTTCTATTTCCTGAACACTGTGATAGTTAAAAGTGTGTTTACCCTGTAATAATTTAAGCTAAATATTTGTTTGGTGAGATTTTTCTGTACCTGTGTTTTGTTTTACATTTTTTAAAAGAATTAAAAATAAAACATATTACTCTACATAAAAGGAAGTCCTCAATGAGGAAAGGCTCCAGGGCTGATGAATTCAGTTCAATGATGTCATCCTCAGTATCAGAATCATTCTGGAGCTAATAAGCCTCCCAACATCTCAGCCAGACTCAACAAAGTTCTGAGAAACAAAGAGACCATGGCTTACTTTTAAGCCATCAAATTGTGATGCCTCAGAACAGCAGTACAATGTGTTAGAATGTGTTAGAAATGTGTTAGAAAAATACAGGTTGTCTGGACTTATTCCCCACCACCTGAATCAGACACTCCGGCAGGGGGACCAGAAATCCCTATTGCTCCAAGCTCTGTGAGTGACTCTGATGTGCTGAGGACTGTGAACCACTGCTTGGGGCAGTGGAAGTCTTCCTGGACCCCAGCTCACCCAACCACTCCTCTGCTGAATCACCAGCAGATTTTCTTTCACTTCTGAACCCAATCACAGTTGAAGGTGATGGAATTACCTTGACTGGCTTTAGACTAATAATTTGATATAGGGTAAGAGAGTAAATGATGATGTCTCTTCCTCTCTCTCTCTCAAGCTATATCTCTTGCTATTTTGCTGGGTTATCTTGCACATCTTCCAATCAAAGAAGTAATTTCCTGATGGAAATTTGAACTGAGGCCATAGGTTTTGTTTGTTTGTTTGTTTGTTTGTTTTAATCCAAGTTGACATTCTTGGGGTAACAATGACAAACTGTTACTTATACATTTTGTGCCCAAGGTCATGAAATCTGTGTGTTGACATATATCATCTCGGTCCTTGGTAAAGGAGGAATTAACTGTATTATTTTCACAGAAGTAGAGAAATTACTTCTGAAAGTCACAGAGTAAGTGACTCAACTCAGACATGACACTTAGACTGGGCACGATCTTTCAAACAAAATGACCTCAGGAAACCAGGAGAGGTATAGCACGTTCAGCTGTGCAAAATGCAGGCTGTTTACGAAAGAGAAGTTTTAAGTGATAATGTCAATAATATGAGATCTGCAGTGTTAGATGACTTTCAATGCCACTTCTCCATTTTCCCTTCAAAGATCCTGGGACAGCCGTGTTTTTTGTTTGTTTGTTTGTTTGTTTTCTCTATATGCCTGAAAACAGAAAGAGTGTCTTATCTGGCTGCTCAGTCTTCTACACTGCTTTACTTATGGGTGGAACTCAATAATCATATGGTCATTAAATGAGGAAAAAATAATCCACTAAACCTCCTCTAGGCCTGAGCAGCTGATGGATAGAATTAAATTGTATTGATTTGCCAAACTAAAATAGAACTCAGTTTCCACCAGTTTATAAGAGAAATTGTAGAGCAGTGCTAGCCAATAGGAATTTCTGCAAGGATGGACTATTCTATAGCTGTGCTGGTTAACAAAGTAACCACTAACTACATGTGGCTGTTGAAATATGGCTAGTGCTACTCAGGAACTGAAGTTTTTATTTAAGTGAAATTAATTTAAATTTAAATAGCCACAGGGGGCTTTTGGCTACCATATTGAACAGCATAGTTCTAGAATCCTTTCAAGTTTTTTTATACACGACCCTCTTACCTAAGTTTCTAAAAATGCTGGGGTGTTTTTATGTGTATATGAATCAGTCCTTGCCCTGCAAGGGCCATAAATGTGAGACCAAACTTTGGGACCAAACTTCACACTTTCTGAATTCCACATGCCCTCATGCTGAACTTCCTCACTTCTTGTGTAACTTCTGAACTCTGAAATGTGCAGCCAGATACACGTTTCTGAGCCATGAGGACCTTCAGGGCTCTACTCTTCACAAGGGAAGATAGTTATAGCAGGACATTACAGAAGAAGATAGTTATAGCAGGACATCACAGAAGAACTGTCTGAGTGGTGAGTATCGGAGCCCTTCAGAGCAATAACACAGCTCTCTTCCACAAACACAGGCAGCCACACGGGTGTGTGGCCAAGGACACGCACTGTCACAGAGGCTGTTGGTGCTCATATTCCTTGGACTTCACCACTTCAGTACAAGAACAAGATCTTAGAAGCTGAATTAAGATGGAAATTCCTGTTCAAATTATTTGTGGGGTAGTGATCTCTGGAGACAGGTTAAGCTGGAAGGTGGCAGGTGGTGGAGGAAGCCAGCAAGATATATGGTTTCAACAGAAGTGTAGCTTCCTTCGGATGCCAAGGGAAAGCTCTGGACCACAGATTGCACCATGAATATCGGTCTGCCTTGAAGCACTGGGAACCACAATCTGAACCTTGTATCCACCCATCACTGGTAGTGATGGGGATGGAAAGTGGTAGCTTCCCAGGCAAAAACGCTTCTGTTTGGTCAAGGGCCAATCTCTGGAGGAGGGAACAGACAGCTCTAGTTGTCAGCCAGCATGCAGCTGGGGGCACCTCCATCTGCTAAAGGGGATCAGAGTGGAGCCCTAAGGATGTCCCCAACAGAACCAGTGTCAACCCCAATAATTACACTTTCACTTTTCTGCCTTCTTATTTTTTTAAATTGGAGTATAGTTGATTTACAATGTTGTGTCAGTTTCAGGTGTACAGCAAAGTGATTCAGTTATACATATATCCACTCTTTTTTAGATTATTTTCCCATATAGGTCATTACAGAGCACTGAATAGAGTTCCCTGTGCTATACAGTAGATCCTTATTAGTTATCTGTTTTATATACAGTAGTGTGTATATGTAAATCCCAATCTCCCAATTTATCCCTCACCCCCTTAACCCCTGGTAACCATAAATTTGTTTTCTACACCTGTAACTCTATTTCTGTTTTGTAGATAAGTTCATTTGTACCCTTTTTTTAGACTCCACATATAAGTGATATCATATGATATTCGTCTTTCTCTGTCTGACTTACTTCACTCAGTATGACAATCTCTAGGTTCATCCATGTTGCTGCAAAGGGCATTATTTCATTCCTTTTTAAGGCTGAGTAATATTCCATTGTATATATGTACCACATCTTTTTTATCCATTTATCTGTTGATGGACATTTTAGGTTGCTTCCATGTCCTGGTTATTGTAAATAGTGCTGTAATGAACATTAGGGTGCATGTATCTTTTTTTTTGCATGTATTTTTTTGAATTGTGGTTTTCTCCAGATATATGCCCAGGAGTGGGATTGCTGGATAATATGGTAGCTCTATTTTTGGTGTTCTAAGGAACCCCCATACTGTTCTCTATAGTGGCTGTACCAATTTACATTCCCACCAGCGGTATAGGAGGTTCTCTTTTCTCCATTCCTCTCCAGGATTTATTGTTTGTAGATTTTTTTGATAATGGCCATTCTGACTGGTGTGAGATGATACCTCTTTGTAGTTTTTTTTTTTTTTTTTTTGCGGTACGCAGGCCTCCCACCGCTGCGGCCTCTCCCGTAGCGGAGCACAGGCTCCGGACGCGCAGGCTCAGCGGCCATGGTTCACGGGCCCAGCCGCTCCACGGCATGTGGGATCTTCCCGGACGGGGACACGAACCTGCGTCCCCTGCATCGGCAGGCGGACTCTCAACCACTGCGCCACCAGGGAAGCCCCTCTTTGTAGTTTTGATTTGCATTTCTCTAATAATTAGTGATATTGAGCAACTCATCATATATTTTTTGGTCATCTCCATGTCTTCCTATACACCAACAATGAAACATCAGAAAGAGAAATTAAGGAAACAATCCCATTTACCATTGCAACAAAAAGAATGAGATACCTAGGAATAAACCTACCTAATGAGGAAAAACACCTGTACTCAGAAAACTATAAGATACTGATGAAAGAAATCAAAGATGACACAAACAGATGGAGACATATACCATGTTCTTGGATTGGAAGAATCAATATTGTCAAAATGACTATACTACACAAAGCAATCTGCAGATTCAGTGCAATCCCTATCAAATTACCAATGGCAGTTTTCACAGAATTAGAAAAAAATATTTACAATTTGTATGGAAACACAAAAGACCCTAAAGAGCCAAAGCAATCTTGAGAGAAACCAAAACCAAAACCAAAACCAAAAACAGAGTGAGAGTGGAGGAATCAGGCTCCCTGACTTCAGGCTCCACTACAAAGCTACAGATATGAAAACCGTATGGTACTGGCACAAAAACAGAAATATAGATCAATGGAAGAGGATAGAAAGTCCAGAGATAAACCCACACACCTATTGTTACCTAATCTATGACAAAGGAAGCAAGAATATACAATGGAGAAAAGACAGTCTCTTCAATAAGTGGTGCTGGGAAAACTGGACAGCTACATGTAAAAGAAGGAAATTAGAACACTCCCTAACACCATACATAAAAATAAACTCAAAATGGATTAAAGACCTAAATTTAAGTCCAGATACTCTAAAACTCTTAGAGGAAAACATAGGCAGAACACTCTGTGACATAAATCACAGCAAGATCTCTTTTGATCCACCTCCTAGAGAAATGGAAATAAAAACAAAAATAAACAAATGGGACCTAATGAAACTTAAAAGCTTCTGCACAGCAAAATAAACCATAAACAAATTGAAAAGACAACCCTCAGAATGGGAGAAAGTATTTGCAAATAGAGTGACCAACGAGGGATTAATCTCCAAAATATACAAACAGCTCATGCAGCTCAATATCAAAAAACCTAACAACCCAATCAAAAAATGGGCTGAAGATTTCAATAGACTTTTCTCCAAAGAAGACATACAGATGGACTTCTCTGTGTTCTCGGCTTTCTCTCTGTGCCTTAGACACTGCCGTGCACTCCAGCCGCCTTCAATCAAAAGTTGACCCCAGTGTCCTCCTGCTCTGTTGGAACAACCCAAAGTGCATTCTGCACCAGTGAGACTGAGCTCACCCACAGGGCTGCCTGGCTTGCCGATGCACCATGGATTGGAGGCCCTTTCTTCCCTGCCTCATCTCCATTCCCCTCACCTTGCTTCCTGCGGTCAGTTTCCAAATGAACTACTTCCACGGAAATCCCTGTCTCCTAATTGACCTCTGGGGAGCCCAAACTAAGTCGTCCACAGAGAGTGCTGCTGTCCCCCACCCTCACCAGGCATTGCTCCTGAGGCAGCCTTAATCATGATAACTGGGTCTCATTTGGATCCAAATTCTCACTCCTTTACATAAATCTCCTCTCATGATTCTCTTTTTTTTCCTGCAACCTGGCCTCACTGGGGCCACTCCACATCTTCCTACAGTTTTTTACCTGTTTGAAACCCATAGGGTGTTTGGTCAAGTTCCCACTTACTTTTCCACCAGGAGGCTCCCTAGTCCCTAAATAAATGTGCAGATAGAAGTGTAGGAGCCCTGGCCAGGGCCATCCAGCAACATCTAGGTCCTACCCCACATGCCCAGGGGAAAAGTATGATGCGTAATGTTCCAGACAATAACCCCCCAGTCTCAGAAGTCCTTTCCCAGCCACAGGTCCTGTTATACATTGATGATAACCACACACTGAGTGAAGGTGCAGGAAGCTACCAGCATGTTTGTGAATGTTGTTTTCACTCTTATCCACACATCAAGTAAAATATTTATGGGGGAGTCTCTCTGCCTTACTCATTATCATCACTGGGTAGTTTTGTCCCTGAAAAATCTCCAACCTTGGCTTACAGAGGCCCCAAATGTTTAATAATTAATGGTGCAGCTAGTCATCCAGTCTAACCTCCCAGTCATTTGTGAGAATGTGCTTGTAGCTTTTTAAGGCCTCGTGTAAATGCAGGGGGGAAACACACATCTTGGAAACCCATTCTCTGCAGGGTTTACTTTACGATTTTTGTTGTTGTTGTTGTTTTTTAAATGGCCAGGCTGAGTGTGCTTAAAACAGATTAGGCTTAACAATGCTAGGTGTATGTGATTATCTTAGCTCTTGTTGATCTTGTACTAAATTAACTCTCTTTTTTAGAATGATAGTTGTCAAATATCACTTAGCAGAGACCTGTATATAATCTGTTTTGTGCCCATTTCCAGTGTGTAACATCAATCAAGTTTCATTTCCCTTTCTGAGTTAGAAGTGGAAGTCAGTGTAGAAATTGAGGAATTTCTGCCTTATCTACAAGTTTTCCTGTTTCATGAGCAGAGCCTACTGAGCCTACCTGAGCATGTGAAGTTAGGTATAAGCCCTATGGTATACGGGGTTGAGCAGGGCGAGGGTCTCTTGTCTTACTTGGAGTTCTCCATAAGAGTAACTACCTGCTTGCTTAAGACCTTGGTCCATGTTGAAACCTCAGGCAGGGACGAGAAATCTACAGAAGTGGGTTGGAAAACAGTCTCTCCCTATAATCCGGATAAACTAGGTGACCCTTAAACCTGGTTTATTCTCTAGTAAATGGAAGTTAAAAATACTATTGCAGGGACTTCCCTGGTGGTGCAGTGGTTTAGAATCCGCCTGTCAATGCAGGGACACGGGTTCGAGCCCTGGTCGGGGAAGATCCCACATGCCACAGAGCAACTAAGCCCATGCACCACGACTGCTGAGCCCACGTGCCACAACTACTGAAGCCCATGCGCCTAGAACCTGTGCTCTGCAACAAAGAAGCCAACGCAATGAGAAGCCCGTGCACCGCAACAAAGAGTAGCCCCCACTGGCCACAACTAGAGCCCACATGCAGCAACAAAGACCCAATGCAGTCAAAAATAAATAAATTTATAAAAAAATAAAATAAAATGAAAAAAAATTACCATTGCTGATTGCTATGAGAATCAAGTGAGACCTGAAAAAGAGGTGAAGTGTGAATTATGTTTCTAGAGAGAATTGCTATTATAAAAAATAAGGAAGAAGGCGAGCATGCTCTGTCCATGCTGTTGAGAGGCCCCACAGCTGCGTGGTTAAGAAATGGGGCTCGGAGTCCCAGTTGTCTGGGTTTGAATCCCCTGTTCTGTCACTGACCCCTTGTGTGATCTCGGAAAAGCTGACCAACAATTCTGGCCTCAGTTTTTCCTTCTGCCAAATGGAACAATGATAATAATACCAATCATGAAGAGCTTCCGGGATGATGAGTGAGTCCACGTCTGCCAAGTGTCTGGGGCAGTGCCGTGTACTGAGCAAGGACAATCCAACTGCTAGCGAGTATTGTGAGTGAATGAACACTCCAAGGGCGTGTAGAATAGGGGTGCTGAGAAGAAGGAAAAGGGTTAACTGGGAGCAAAAAGAAGTGTCCAATCAAGAGCAAAGAGGGGTATTTCTGAATTCACAAATTTTTAGATTTCCTGGGAAATTGTAAGTTTGACTTTAAGTTTCCATCTGTGCTTAGGGGTGGGTGATTGGGGATCAAATTGGAGAAGACTGTCCATCTTTAGATCCAGAGGTGGTTTCATGCTGCTTTTTTGTTTGTTTGTTTATAATCATCAAGAATAGCATGTTGGATTTAAGCTAACCTGGACCATGAAACAAATCAAGAATTCAACTCTTCTTAGTAAAATAGTATAACTGAAACTTTAGACGCTATTTTCTCCAGTGTTTCCTAAACCACTCAGCATGTCATGAGCACCTTTCTCAAGATACAGATTTCCAGGTTTAGGCCCCTGCATAAGTTAGCAAGGAGTGGGCCAAGGAATCTGTCATCTTCACAGGCACTCCAGGTGTTTTCTGATGATTGAACACATCTGAGAATCTCATCTAACCTTAACTCAGAGGCAGAGCTGGGTCTAGAACCAAGGCTCTTGATTCTCAGGCCCATCTTTTTCCCCAAAGTGAATTCACACAGCATGTAGGGTATGATGTTTGGGCTGTGCTAAGAATAAACTAAGTTATAGCCTGCAAATCATTCTAGACCCCCTGTTCTAGATGCTATCAAAACCTAAGGTGGGGTTACTTTTCCCTTAAAATTATAATTTTCCTTTAAATTTCCATTAAATTCCTTTTGATTCAAACTGTAGGGTTTATGGGAATTGTAGTTCATGATTATTTATATCGCAGTCACAATTACAGAGAGCACTGCCTTAGTTAACACCTGTAACTTGCCAAACGCAAGTACCTGTGTGTATGTTACACCTCGATCTAGATAACAATTCAGAAACAGAAAGCTAATGTGGGCACTGTGTGTCTTAAAAACAACTGCAAATAGTATCTTCAGGCTACTCTCATAATTTGTGAAAACACACTTATTGTTTGGTGGAAGGAGTAAAATGTTTGCCGTAGCAACCATGGCAAACTTGGATGTCTTGCCTATTAGCTGTAATGCTGGGAACACCATCAACAGGGAAAAAGTCCTTGGCAATTATCACGCAGACAGTGCCCCTCCATTTTAAGAGCTTAGGCTGAAGCTCCTGGGTTTGGAAAATTCTTAATTTGATGTGTTAATGAATGCTAACATCAGCAATTTCATTTTTGTTAATTTTGGGGTGGGGTTAATAAACTAAGGTTTTTTACTGTGGGCAAAAGTGTGATGTGATTTTCTTTAGACAGACTTGAAGAAATATTTTTAGCAATAACTTTTTGTTTTGTTTTGGTTTGGTTTGGTTTGGGTCAGTCTCCTGTGATTTTATTCTTTGCAAGGAGGTTGGAAAAGTTCCTTGTTATTTTATTTCCTTTCTTCCATCATTAACATAAGTTCTTATCATATGTAAATATGATAAGAATAATTAGAATAAATGAAAGAAAAACTCTAAAGCATGACTAAGGAGTCTAGTTGTGGACAATAGGAGGGTAAAGAGAAATAGTTAAGGTTTGAGGATTTTCATTTCAAAAACTGTGATGATCACACAAAGAGTTCTATATTATACCACCAAATGTCAAATCGCTACATATATTCTTTATGCAATAAGCCATGTAAAAATGGGTCTCAGTTTATAAAAGAAAGACATGCTGATAATAGAAGATGTTACATGCAAAGAGCATAAAAGAATAAAATCACTCATACTTTCATCACTCAGAAGAAATCACCATACACATTTCTTTTCTATCATGTTTTAATATTGTTGAAGTCATATAGTTTACACAGCCTTGCTTTTTTTCACTTAAGAAGCAAGAGGTCTCATGAAATGGGCAGGAGAAATTAAGTGGAAATCAAAAGTAGGTTCAGAACAATTTTAGATTTCTTGGAAATGTCATATCTCCTCCTTCTTGGACCTCCCTGCCAGTTTTGAGAAGTTGGGAGAGGGTAGAATAGATTGGGAACCGTGGACATATTGGTGAAGACAGGGTTCATTGATTAAAAAAGTACTTGTGGGGCTTCCCTGGTGGCGTAGTGGTTAAGAGTCCACCTGCCGATGCAGGGGACACGGGTTCGTGCCCCGGTCCGTGAGGATCCCACATGCCGTGGAGCGGCTGGACCCATGAGCCATGGCCGCTGAGCCTGTGCGTCCGGAGCCTGTGCTCCGCAATGAGAGAGGCCACAACAGTGAGAGGCCCGCATACCGCCAAAAAAAAAAAAAAAAGTACTTGTGGGCCTAGCAGCTCAGAATCTCTGCTCAAATATCTCCTCCCAGTCCTTTTCCCCCTTCTTGATTTTCTGGTTTTTAGAAACCTTTTTTTCTGTTACATAAGAGTCTCAAATAGCTGTGCTAGCATCCTGAGTTCCAGGTGTTCTACACTTTCTGGACCTCAGTTTCCCCAACTATAATATGGACATTATTCTATTTACTCTACCGGGTACTTTGTATGTATTAAGGTAGGTTAAACTGCAGTATCAAATAGATTTCACTACACAATAGCTTAAACAAAATAAGTCTTTAGTTCTCATTCATATTGTAGTTTACACGTGATGATGCTGGAATCTGGCATCTTTCCATGCTGAGGTTCTGCCGTCTTCTAGGTCCTTGTCGGCTGCATCCATCAGTGGTGAAAGGGGAAAGCAAGTGCGGAAGAGACCCGATGGCCAGCAGGTGGCACATCTTCCCACTCACATTTTTCTTGGAGAGAATTTGTCCATAGGGCCACAACTTGAAAGGTACTGAGAGCTGAAAAGTGTAGTTAAGCCATGCACTCTCTGCAGTCCTATTACTACAGAAGGAAGAGAGAACAGATATTAGTGAATACAAGCAGTACTGGGTATGCATGTCTTGCAAAACACTTAATAAAGGACATTCCATGGTAGGGGATGAGCATATTTCTCTTTCTTTCCTTGCATTTGAATCTTGTCAGGGAAGTGAAAACAAAATGTTGTCAAACAAAAGTACTGTTGCCAAAATTCAGCCTCTGTATACGAGTGCCGGACTGAATCTCGGAGACAGACATTTGGGTGAAGTAGAAAGAGATAGCTTTATCACAGGGCAGCAAGGAAGGAGTCCAGGGCAGCTAGCGCTTAAAGGACCCGAACCCCCGAAAGTTTTCAGGGAAATGTTTTTAGTTTTTAATTTTTTTTTGCGGTACGCGGGCCTCTCACTGCTGTGGCCTCTCACGTTGCGGAGCACAGGCTCCGGACGTGCAGGCTCAGCGGCCATGGCTCACGGGCCCAGCCGCTCCACGTCATGTGGGATCCTCCCGGACCGGGGCACGAACCCATGTCCCCTGCATCGGCAGGCGGACTCTCAACCACTGCGCCACCAGGGAAGCCCCAGGGAAATGTTTTTAAAGACAGGGTGAGGGAGGGGGGTTGTGGGGAGTGTGATCAGCTCGTGGACATTCTTCTGATTGGCTGGTGGTGAGGTCATTGGGAGTCAGCATCATCAACCTTCTGGTTCCAACAGGTCTGGGGTCTATGTGCTTATGGGCAGCATTCAGTTAACTTCTCCCACTTGTTGGGGGCTTCAGTATCTGCAAAACAGCTCAAAGGACATGGCTCAGAATAGTATCTACAGTCCTTGAGGAGGAGCTAAAGTCCTTGACTTTGTTTAATGGCTAAAGTGTTATTATTTGTCTTGCTTGACTATTTTCCTTTATGCGTTTTCTGATTTCTCTGATTAAATTTATTCTTTGACTAAAGTTTTTCTACAGACAAAAGGCAGGCAGAGGACATTTGTGGTGGTCTATTCTGGGAAGGCCTCATAGTGTCCTACTCGGCTACAGTACTAGCTATTTATTGGGATGAAATCGATGAATGTGCCTTATGGCCAGAGTAGGGCCCATCTCATGTTCTCTGCTCCCTTTGCCCACTCCCAGATGATGACAAGCTATCTCTGCAGTGGGCAGCCAGTGGGGACTCAGAAAGTTCTCAGTACCAAGGAGGGGTCCGGTTGAGTCCTCCCGAGATGGCAAGAATGTAAACTGGGACATCACTAAAATGATTTTCAGTGGCACAAGTTGAAATCAAAAGGGACTTATTGGTTAACGTCTCTAAATTAAAAATCCAATGAATCACCCAACCTGATGCCCTGAGCAAGGTTCTCAACAAAAGGGCTACTTTCTTTCTTTTTTTAATTGAAGTATAGTTGATTTACAACATTGTGTTAGCTTCAGGTGTACAGCACAGAAGTTATTCATAATATATATCTCAGTTATATATAATACATATCTATTTTTTTTCAGATTCTTTTCCCTTATAGGTTATCACAAAATGTTGAGTGTAGTTCCCTGTGCCATACAGTAGGTCCTTGTTGGTTATCTGTTTTATGTATACTAGCGTGTATGTTACTCCCAAACTCCTGTTTTATCCCTCCCCCACCTTTCCCCTTTGGTAACCATAAGTTTGCTTTCTATGTCTGTGGGTCTATTTTTGCTTTGTATGTATGTGGATTTGTAGCATTTTTTTTTAGATTCCACATATAAGTGGTATCATATGGCATTTGTCTTTCTCTGTCTGACTTATTTCACTTAGTATGATAATCTCTAGGTCCATCCATGTTACTGCAAATGGCATTATTTCATTATTTTCTATGGCTGACAAATATTCCATTGTGTATATATACCACATCTTGTTTATCCATTCATCTCTCCTTGGACCCTTAGGTTGCTTCCATATCTTGGAAGCTATTGTAAATAGTGCTGCTATGAATATTGGGGTGCACCCATGGCATGCACATTCTACAATAGGTCCCACTCAGGATTCAGATGTCTTGTGGACCCTTGAGTCAGGAGGAATAAATACGGACCTCTTTATACCTATGGGAAATGAAAACAGAAAACTTAGGCCACAAGTCTTCCAAAGAAGCAAGAGTTCATATTGATCTTCTGCAAAGTTCCAATGTGTCAAATAATAAAATTCTGGGGCTCAAAGGCTTTGGTCACATATCAGAATGTTGCTGTGTGTCAAACATATAGAATCACAAGGAGACCCAGGGATGGGGCCCTCTTATGTCTCTCTGAGATGTTGCATGTGCTGTTTCCTTGGCCTGGGTTGGTCTCTCCAACTTTTTCTCTGTCTCACTTTGTTTGCTGGGGAAACAGCTTTCAGCTCCACTGTCACTGTCTCTAGGGCTTTCTGATCACCTACCTAGGCATTCTGTCATCTGTTCTCATATTGAACCTTGTGTTCACCTCTCTGAAGGCTCTCTTTCACATCACATTACACATTTCTGTGTGTGTGTGTCTCTCTCTTCAGTATCGAGCAACCTCCTGGTGCTCAGTGAGCATCTGTTGAATGAGTGAACACTAACCTCTCAAAGGCATAGTCAGCGATTGTGCATCTTTGCATCCACAGCAAAATGTCTGGTCCACAGCAGGTTCACAGCACGTATTTAGAAAGAGCTAAAGATCAGAGAAAAGAAAGGGAGGAATGGAAGAAGAAAGCAAAGAAGGAAGGAAGGAAAGACCAGTCAGGAAGAGGGTATAAGGCATGTTAAAGGTTAAAGTTGTAAAAAACTTTAAAAATAGCTGACATCCCATTAGGAATCCAGAAGATGAAAACTGTAATAACTGAGAAAAGAGAGGATGAATGATAGAGGAAACAGAATTTGAGATGAATATTAAACCATGAAAGGGAATTTGATGGAGGAGGAGAAGGAAAATTGGGTCTAGAATGTTCATTGCAGCACTATTCACAACAGGCAAGACATGGAAACAACCTAAATGTCCACCGACAGATGAATGGATAAAGAAAATGTGGCCTATATATACAGTGGAATATTACTCAGCCATAAAAAGAATGAAATAATGCCCTTTGTGGCAACATAGATGGACCTAGAGATGATCATACTAAGTGAAGTAAGTCAGACAAAGACAAATATCCTAAGATATCACTTACATGTGGAATCTAAAATACGATACAAATGAACTTATTTACCAAGCAGAAATAGACTCACAGACATAGAAAACAAACTCATGGTTACCAAAGGCGAAACATGGGGGGAGGAGGGATAAATCAGGAGGTTGGGATTAACATACAAGCACTACTATATATAAGATAGATAACCAACAAGGGCCTACTGTATACCACAGGGAACTCTACTCAACATTCTGTGATAACCCATATGAGAAAAGAATCTGAAAAAAAGTGGATATATGCATATGTATAACTGAATCACTTTGCCATACACCTGAAACCAACATGACATTGTAAATCAACTCTACTCCAATAAAATTTTAAAAAAGAAATACCAGGGGTTTATGAAGAGAGGCAGACATATTTTGGTTACAGACACCTTAGCTGAACACTGTTTTGTTTTTTTTTTTTCTTCCTCTGTGAGCGGTGACAGTTGCGGCTCTGTGAGATGTTGCTGCAACTCTCTCTCTCTGATCCTCTTCCAGGAACTGGCGGTTGGTCCCCAGCAGATTCCAATGCTCAGCAGTGGCTCCAGATGGACCTGGGCAACAGAGTGGAGATTACAGCAGTGGCCACGCAGGGAAGATACGGAAGCTCTGACTGGGTGACGAGCTACAGCCTGATGTTCAGTGACACAGGACGCAACTGGAAACAGTACAAGCAAGAAGACAGCATCTGGGTAGGACAAATTTTCTCATCAGCTGAATAAAACTGAGATGCCCTCATGATAGCCAGTGAACGTTTCTGTCATTTTCCTCTATCTAGATTGCCGGTAGCTTGATAACTGTTGTGTACCCATTCAGAAATAATTAGATGATATCTAGGTCCTATCTGCAGCATGACGCCAGTTCCTAGGGAAATGAGGATGTCTGTTGCAAAGAGTTTAGTGTTTTCCTCCTTTTCTGGTAACTTGGGGATTTCACTGACTGGGCCTTAGTTCTTTCAGGGATAAAAAGAGAACTACGACATGGAAGTCAGATCATTGACAAGAATGTATTGGTTGACTGAGTATGTGTTTATTAAATATTTACGTATTTTTTTAACATCTTTATTGGGGTATAATTGCTTTACAGTGGCTTGTTAGTTTCTGCTTTATAACAAAGTGAATCAGCTACGCATATACGTATATCCTCATATCTCCTCCCTCTTGCGTCTCCCTCCCACCCTCCCTATCCCACCCCTCTAGGTGGTCACAAAGCACCAAGCTGATCTTCCTGTGCTATGCGGCTGCTTCCCACTAACTATCTATTTTACATTTAGTACATACATAACTGAGCTAATTACATCATGACAAGGTATGTAAAGTGCCTGGTACATAATAAGTAAATATTTAGTAGTGTATATATGTAAATATTTACTTATTATGTACCAGTCACTTTACATACCTTGTCATAATACAATTAGCTCAGTTCTGTACCTCGACCAAAGTTGCCCAGTTGATGCACCTTGGTCTGGTAATCCACAGCCTGGTCTGACTTTAAAGTCATTGTGTTCACCTGCCTATCCAAGTTTTAAAAACAATTAAAAGTGTTAAAAATACAAAACAAATATAGAATTTAGAATGATTCTGCCTTTATAAACAATCTGCAGCTTGGAAGTAAAAGACAGTTTGGTCCAGGTTATGGAAAAGAAAACCCTGTGCCTTCCACAACACTGGACCCAAGCTCTTGACCCCAAAAGGTGAGTGAAAGGCTGTCCCCAAATTACGAGGTGAGGAATTGGAGGTCGAGGCAGGGGCAAAAGTCACCCAGGCGAGACCTCATAGACTTACACATCAAATAAAATAATGTGTTGGTTCAGGTCACTTTTGCTTTGGGAAAAAACCTCACCAGATATTTACTTTTTTCTAAATGTGCATAGGAGGTGAAGATTTAGCCGTTGCTAACATTAGCTTTCCTTCTCATAATGTCCTTAATTGTTTTCCCTCTTAAATCAATCACAATTACACTTTCAAATTGCTGCTGTTTACACATACAGTTTTCTGTATTTGTCTCACTCTGCTGGGAAAACAAATTCTATTTTATATTCATTGTTATTTGTTAATTGCTTACCCATCACTATTCATAATTGAAAGTAATAGTAAACTGAGGATTAAGATTAGTTATGGCAGATTGAAACCGGAGAATATTATAATAGTCATCTTTATTTGGAGTGGCTTGTAATATTAGGTGGTAATATTTATGGAGAGCATGGGTTTTCTTCATTTTACAAATAGTCTTTTGGGGACTATTCTCTTTTTTCCTCAATTTTGAAGCCCCCATAAATTTTACAGGTTTTTTTTTTTTTTTTTTTTTCCTCGGTATGTGGGCCTCTCACTGTTGTGGCCTCTCCCGTTGTGGAGCACAGGCTCCAGACGCACAGGCTCAGTGGCCATGGCTCACGGGCCCAGCCGCTCCGCGGCATGTGGGATCCTCCCAGACCGGGGCATATACCCACATCCCCTGCATCGGCAGGCGGACTCTCAACCACTGCGCCACCAGGGAAGCCCTACAGGGTTTTTTTTTTTTTTTTTTTTTAATTTGTGTTTAGTTTGAAAAGATAAATAAGCACACCTTCCATTTTGAGGCACAATTTTAAGATTTTATGCTGACTTGAGAGGGACAAATAGATGCGGTGTTATTTATTTGCTTTGGCATTTTCAATCAGAACTGGTTGTTTTTCAGATTGAAGTTTCGAGTTCTTTTGTCTAAACTTTTATAAAACCCAGAGTTTCATTTTCTTCAGAATCAAATGATCTGCTTTTGCCCTGTCCTGTGGATCAGGATGTATTTCAAGAATGGACAATTTCTCTGGGCTAGTGAACAGCGGGCATAAGGCCTATTTCACTTTCTTGCCCCTGTTGGTTTGCCTGTGCTTCCACAAAACTCCAAGCCCGTTGAAGGCAGGGGCCTGTTTTATAAGTCCTGGTAGGCTCCACGCCTATCATTACTGGACACGTAGCCTGAACTACGTTTTGGATGGCTATTACAAGAACCGCAGAATTATTAGTGCTTACAGAATTGGAGGGGAGGACAGTGTTCTCGTGCCTGTCCCTTTCCTCACCTCAGAATAGCCTTGGCCTTTGGGAGGAGGCAAAAGATGCTGGGCGGGCAGAGGGGAAAAGGCAGGGAACCGTTGTGCACAGGAAGGTGGTGAGTTCCAGTTAAGGCCTCCCCAGAGACACTTCCAATGCCTGCAGGGACCTTGGGAGGGGAGGCAGCTTCAGGACCAACCTGTCAGATGCAAACCCCAGGAGGAGGAAAGACTTGGGGAGGAGTCTTCGCCCCTCCAGTGACATGGGGCAGGGACATGGTGGTAAGTCGTGCATACTAACAAGGCTCAAATTTTGAAAAACAATGCGTGTCCCCTCGTATCTCTATCGAGGGAACTAACAACTACCGAAGACCCACTGCACATGGCATTTGTATGCAAATGCCATTCCGTGTACTTAAAAAGGTGTTATAAATTCTGGAGGTGCAGGGTTCAGAGACCAACCCAAGCTCACATAACCAGACACCGGTGAGGCCAGAATACAAACCAAGACTGATTCTTAACTACACCTGATTGCAGAAACTGTGCCTTCTATTTCTCCTTTACTACACTTGAATTTGTTTTCTAGTTTTCACAGAACTGATTTATCTTTCTCACCTTAGACTTTGCCAGGCCCACTCCAGAAGAAGAACGTTAAACCCTATTGTGTATTTCACGTGCTGCTAAAATTTAAAAGTGAGAAAGCACTAATACTATCTAACTATTTCTCTATATGTTATAAATAGTGCTCAAACTCTCTGAAACTGTATAGGCCTTACAGAATACCCATCCAACAGAGACTCAGAGGATTTTACCAAACATTTCATGAACATGTATAAAATCTGACTTGTGCCTAATTTGCATTGGTATTTCCACCAGATTATGTTATTGAATGAAAAGGTTACCTTGAGAGTTTTTCTTTTTCTTTTAAATATAAAACGATAAATCAGACTATAGTTTCACCAAAGTTAATCCTGATAAACAAGATAAAAGCAATAGCCAAACAAGAGGGTTTTATAAAGCTCTCTAAATGGTTCAACTTTTCAGAAAAAAGTCAGTACCCCAAAACATCAATACCAAGTATTGACTTAATGAAGGACTGTGTATCACAGAAATAGAAAAAACGCTTGAATGAGACTTTCACAAGGTCTTTTGAAGATCTTCAATTTTCAGATGATATGGAGTTTGTAATGTCTTTAAAAGTTGATTTACCAAGCAATACAACTATAGCATACTCCTTGGATAGGATATCAATTTGTTAATACTCAAGAGATTTATTTTATTTTGCAAACTTTACTTCAGAAAAAGAATCCTGGAAATATACCTGTCCAATATACAGTAGCAGATATTTGTGCCCTAAAAATCCAATTTGCAGTTTCTGAACTGGCTCTGAATGCAATGTTCACAAATGAGGCCACCAAGCAGCCATATAGCAATGCATTATGATTTATAAATAAGCCAGAGTCCTCACTTCACTAAATAATCAGGTGTGAAGATTATAGTAGTGGGACTACTACTACTAGCAAGACAAACATAGCAAGACATTTAGAATCTTAGCACATCCAAAATCTCTTTCTGGTTGGCTTGTAGACATGCCAAAATAACAAAAATATTAAGATTCGAACTCTGAGCAGCAACTTCAGCCAACGTTCAGTAAGGTGGATCAATTGATTTGGTACATAGGAACCTCTAACTCTTTAAATCCACAGAGACCAGAGTCCTGTTACCAGTCATTTCGAAAGATATTCCAGGAGAAACACTTACAATCCCTATTATATCCACAGTTTACCTTTTCAGTCCTGTGTCTCTTGTATGTCAGTGTTCAAACCCTTCATGAATCCACCTATGTTTCCTGCATACAACATGTACATGTTCCAAACATACATTCTCCTCTATGGGCATTGCTACTTTCCTTTATACTCTGCTACTTATCACTCTGAAATTTCAAAGACAGACCCCAATGTGTGTGTTTTAATATGAGACTCATTTTTATTTTTTAATTTGTTTTATTGAAGTATAGTTGATTTACAATGTGTGTTAATTTCTGCTGTACAACAAAGGGATTAAGTTATACATGTGTATGTATTCGCTTTATGTTCTTTTCAATTATGGTTTATCACAGGATATTGGATATAGTTCCCTGTGCTATACATTAGGACCTTGTTGGTTATCAGGAGCCCTATTTTTTTTTTTTTTACATCTTTATTGGATTATAATTGCTTTACAATGGTGTGTTAGTTTCTGTTTTATAACAAAGTGAATCAGTTATACATATACATATGTTCCCATATCTCTTCCCTCTTGCATCTCCCTCCCTCCCACCCTCCCAATCCCACCCATCCAGGAGGTCAGAAAGCACCGAACTGATCTCCCTGTGCTATGCGGCTGCTTCCCACTACCTATTTTATGTTTGGTAGTGTATATATGTCCATGCCACTCTCTCACTTTGTCACAGCTTACCCTTCCCCCGCCCCATTATCCTCAAGTCCATTCTCTAGTAGGTCTGCATCTTTATTCCTGTCTTACCCCTAGGTTCTTCATGACATTTTTTTTCTTAGATTCCATATATATGTGTTAGCATATGGTATTTGCCTTTCTCTTTCTGACTTACTTCACTCTGTATGAAAGACTCTAGGTCCATCCACCTCATTACAAATAGCTCAATTTTGTTTCTTTTTATGGCTGAGTAATATTCCACTATATATATGTGCCACATCTTCTTTATCCATTCATCGGATGGTGGAAACTTAGGTTGTTTCCATCTCCTGGCTATTGTAAATAGAGCTGCAATGAACATTTTGGTACATGACTCTTTTTGAATTATGGTTTTCTCAGGGTATATGCCCAGTAGTGAGATTGCTGGGTCGTATGGTAGTTCTATTTTTAGTTTTTTAAGGAACCTCTATACTGTTCTCCATAGTGGCTGTACCAATTCACATTCCCACCAGCAGTGCAAGAGTGTTCCCTTTTCTCCACACCCTCTCCAGCATTTATTGTTTATAGATTTTTTGATGATGGCCATTCTGACTGGTGTGAGATGATATCTCATTGTAGTTTTGATTTGCATTTCTCTAATGATTAATGATGTTGAGCATTCTTTCATGTGTTTGTTGGCAGTCTGTATATCTTCTTTGGAGAAATGCCTATTTAGGTCTTCTGTCCATTTTTGGATTGGGTTGTTTGTTTTTCTGTTATTGAGCTGCATGAGCTGCTTGTAAATTTTGGAGATTAATCCTTTGTCAGTTGCTTCATTTGCAAATATTTTCTCCCATTCTGAGGGTTGTCTTTTGGTCTTGTTTATGGTTTCCTTTGCTGTGCAAAAGCTTTCAAGTTTCATTAGATCCCATTTGTTTATTTTTGCTTTTATTTCCATTTCTCCAGGAAGTGGGTCAAAAAGGATCTTGCTGTGATTTATGTCACAGAGTGTTCTACCTATGTTTTCCTCTAAGAGTTTGATAGTTTCTGGCCTAACATTTAGGTCTTTAATCCATTTTGAGCTTATTTTTGTGTATGGTGTTAGGGAGTGATCTAATCTCATACTTTCACATGTACCTGTCCAGTTTTCCCATCACCACTTATTGAAGAGGTAGCATCTTTAGGATTCTCTATGTATAGTATCATGTCATCTGCAAACAGTGACAGCTTTAATTCTTTTTTTCTGATTTGGATTCCTTTTATTTCCTTTTCTTCTCTGATTGCTGTGGCTAAAACTTCCAAAACTATATTGAATAAGAGTGGTGAGAGTGGGCAACCTTGTCTTGTTCCTGATCTCAGTGGAAATGCTTTCAGTTTTTCACCATTGAGGACGATATTGGCTGTGGGTTTAAAATATATGGCCTTTATTATGTTGAGGAAAGTTCCCTCTATGCCCACTATCTGCAGGGTTTTAATCATTAATGGGTGTTAAATTTTGTCTAAAGCTTTCTCTGCATCTATTGAGATGACCATATGGTTTTCCTCCTTCAATTTGTTAGTATGGTATATCACGTTGATTGATTTGCGTATATTGAAGAATCCTTGCATTCCTGGAATAAACCCCATTTGATCATGGTGTATGCTCCTTTTAATGTGCTGTTGGATTGTGTTTGCTAGTATTTTGTTGAGGATTTTTGCATCTATGTTCACCAGTGTTACTGGCCTGTAGTTTTCTTTCTTTGTGACATCTTTGGTTTTGATATCAAGGTGATGGTGGCCTCGTAGAATGAATTTGGGAGTGTATTTCCCTCTGCTATATTTTGGAAGAGTTTGAGAAGGATAGGTGTTATCTCTTCTCTAAATGTTTGATAGAATTCGCCTCTAAATGTTTGATAGAATTTGCCAGAAGCCATCTGGTCCTGGGCTTTTGTTTGTTGGAAGATTTTTAATCACAGTTTCATTTTCAGTGCTTGTGATTGGTCTGTTCATATTTTCTATTTCTTCCTGATTCAGTCTTGGCAGGTCGTGCATTTCTAAGAATTTTTCCATTTCTTCCAGGTTGTCCATTTTATTGGCATAGAGTTGCTTTTAGTAATCTCTCATGATCGTTCGTATTTCTGCAGTGTCAGTTGTTACTTCTTCTTTTTCATTTCTAATTCTATTGATTTGAGTCTTCTCCCCTTTTTTCTTGATGAGTCTGGCTAATGGTTTATCAATTTTGTTTATCTTCTCAAAGAACAATGTTTTACTTTTATTGATCTTTGCTATCATTTCCTTCATTTCTTTTTCATTTATTTCTGATCTGATCTCTATGATTTCTTTCCTTCTGCTAACTTTGGGATTTTTTTGTTCTTCTTTCTCTAATTGCTTTAAGTTCAAGGTTAGGTTGTTTATTCGAGGTCTTTCCTGTTTTTTAAGGTAGGATTCTATTGCTATGAATTTCCCTCTTAGAACTGCTTTTGCTGCATCCCATATGTTTTGGGTCATCATGTCTCCATCATGTCTCCATGTCATTTGTTTCTAGGTATTTTTTTATTTCCTCTTTGATTTCTTCAGTGATCACTTCGTTATTAAGTAGTGTACTGTTTAGCCTCCATGTGTTTGTATTTCTTACAGATCTTTTCCTGTAATTGATTTCTAGTCTCATAGAGTTGTGGTCAGAAAAGATACTTGATACAATTTCAATATTCTTAAATTTACCAAGGCTTGATTTGTGACCCAAGATATGATCTATCCTGGAGAATGTTCCATGAGCACTTGAGAAAAATGTGTAGTCTGTTGTTTTTGGATGGAATGTTCTATAAATATCAGTTAAGTCCATCTTGTTTAATGTATCATTTAAAGCATGTATTTCCTTATTTATATTCATTTTGGATGATCTGTCCATTGGTGAAAGTGGGGTGTTAAAGTCCCCTACTATGAATGTGTTACTGTCGATTTCCCCTTTTATGGCTGTTAGTATTTGCCTTATGCATTGAGGTGCTCCTATGTTGGGTGCATAAATATTTACAATTTTTATATCTTTTTGTTGGATCGATCCCTTGATCATTATGCAGTGTCTTTCTTTGTCTCTTCTAATAGTCTTTATTTTGAAGTCTATTTTGTCTGATATGAGAATTGCTCCTCCAGCTTTCTCTTGGTTTCCATTTGCATGGAATATCTTTTTCCATCACCTTACTTTCAGTCTGTATGTGTCTCTAGATCTGAAGAGGGTCTCTTGCAGATAGCATATATATGGGTCTCGTTTTTGTATACATTCAGCCAGTCTGTTTCTTTTGGTTGGAGCATTTAATCCATTTACATTTAAGGTAATTATCGATATGTATGTTCCTATTCCCATTTTCTTAATTGGGTTTGTTATTGTAGGTCTTTTCCTTCTCTTGTGTTTCTTGCCTAGAGAAGATCCTTTAGCATTTGTTGTAAAGCTGGTTTGGTGGTGCTGAACTCTCTCAGCTTTTGCTTGTCTGTAAAGGTTTTAATTTCTCCATCAAATCTGAATGAGATCCTTGCTGGGTAGCATAACTTGGTTGTAGGTTTTTCTCCTTCATCACTTTAAATATGTCCTTCCAGTCCCTTCTGGCTTGCAGAGTTTCAGCTGAAAGTTCAGCTGTTAACCTTATGGGGATTCCCTAGTGTGTTATATTTTGTTTTTCCCTTGCTGCTTTTAATATGTTTTCTTTGTATTTAATTTTTGACAGTTTGATTAATATGTGTCTTGGCGTGTTTCTCCTTGGAGATATTCTGTATGGGACTCTCTGTACTTCCTGGACTTGTATAACTATTTCCTTTCCCATATTAGGGAAGTTTTCAACTATAATCCCTTCAAATATTTTCTCAGTCCTTTTTTTTTCTCTTCTTCTTCTGGAATCCCTATAACTCAAATATTGATATGTTTAATGTTGTCCCAGAAGTCTCTGAGACTGTCCTCAGTTCTTTTCATTCTCTTTTCTTTATTCTGCTCTGCAGTAGTTATTTCCCATATCTTATCTTCCAGGTCACTTATCCATTCTTCTGCCTCAGTTATTCTGCTATTGATCCCATCTAGAATATTTTTAATTTCATTCATTGTGTTGTTCATCATTGTTTGTTCCATCTTCAGTTCTTCTAGGTCCTTGTTAAATGATTTTTGCATTTTCTCTATTCTATTTCCAAGATTTTGGATCATATTTACTATCATTATTCTGAATTCTTTTTCAGGTAGACTGCTTATTTCCTCTTCATTTGTTAGGTCTGGTGGGTTTTTATCTTGCTCTGTCAACTGCTGTGTGTTTTTCTGTCTTCTCATTTTGCTTACCTTACTTTGTTTGGTGTCTCCTTTTTGCAGGCAGCAGGTTCGTAGTTCCCCTTGTTTTTGGTGTCTGTCTCCAGTGGCTAAAGTTGGTTCAGTGGGTTGTGTAGGCTTCCTGGTGGAAGGGACTAGTGCCTGTCTTCTGGTGGATGAGGCTGGATCTCGTCTCTCTGGTGGGCAGGACCACGTCTGGTGGTGTGTTTTGGGGTGTCTGTGGACTTATTATGATTTTAGGCAGCCTGTCTTCTAATGGGTGGGGTTGTGTTCCTGTTTTGCTAGTTGTTTGGCATAGGTTGTCCAGCACTGTAACTTGCTGATCGTTGAGTGAACCTGGGTGCTAGTGTTGAGATGGAGGTCTCTGGGAGATTTTCGCCATTTGATATTATGTGGAGCTGGGAGGTCTCTTGTTGACCAGTGTCCTGAAGTTGGCTCTCCCACCTCAGAGGCACAGCGTTGACTCCTGGCTGCAGCACCAAGAGCCTCTCATCTACATAGCTCAGAATAAAAGGGAGCAAAAGTAGAAAGAAAGAAAGAAGGAAAGAGAATAAAATAAAATAAAGTAAGGTAAAATAAAATAAAGTTATTAAAATAAAAAAATATTAAGATATCATTTAAAGCTTGTGTTTCCTTCTTTATTTTCATTTTGGATGATCTGTCCATTGGTGAAAGTGGGGTGTTAAAGTCCCCTACTATGAATGTGTTACTGTCGATTTCCCCTTTTATGGTGGTCAGTATTTGCCTTATGTATTGAGGTGCACCTATGTTGGGTGCATAAATATTTACAATTGTTATATCTTCCTCTTGGATCGATCCCTTGATCATTATGTAGTGTCCTTCTTTGTCTCTTCTAATAGTCTTTGTTTTAAAGTCTATTTTGTCTGATACGAGAATTGCTACTCCAGCTTTCTTTTGGTTTCCATTTGCATGAAATACCTTTTTCCATACCCTTACTTTCAGTCTGTATGTGTCTCTAGGTCTGAAGTGGGTCTCTTGTAGACAGCAAATATATGGGTCTTGTTTTTGTATCCATTCAGCCAATCTGTGTCTTTTGGTGGGAGCATTTAGTCCATTTACATTTAAGGTAATTATCGATATGTGTGTTCCTATTCCCATTTTCTTAATTGTTTTGGGTTCGTTATTGTAGGTCCTTTCCTTCTTTTGTGTTTCTTGCCTAGAAAAGTTCCTTTAGGAGTTGTTGTAGAGCTGGTTTGGTGGTGCTGAACTCTCTCAGCTTTTGCTTGTCTGTACAGGTTTTAATTTCTCCATCAAATCTGAATGAGATCCTTGCTGGGTAGAGTAATCTTGGTTGCAGGTTTTTCTCCTTCAACACTTTCAATATGTCCTGCCACTCCCTTCTGGCTTGCAGAGTTTCTGCTGAAAGATCAGCTGTTAACCTTATGGGGATTCCCTTGTGTGTTATTTGTTGTTTTTCCCTTGCTGCTTTTAATATGTTTTCTTTGTATTTAATTTTTGACAGTTTGATTAATATGTGTCTTGGCGTATTTCTCCTTGGATTTATCCTGTATGGGACTCTCTGTGCTTCCTGGACTTGATTAACTATTTCCTTTCCCATATTAGGGAAGTTTTCAACTATAATCTCTTCAAATATTTTCTCAGTCCCTTTCTTTTTCTCTTCTTCTTCTGGAACCCCTATAATTCGAATGTTGGTGCGTTTAATGTTGTCCCAGAGGTCTCTGAGACTGTCCTCAGTTCTTTTCATTCTTTTTTCTTTATTCTGCTCTGCAGTAGTTATTTCCACTATTTTATCTTCCAGGTCACTTATCCGTTCTTCTGCCTCAGTTATTCTGCTATTGATCCCATCTAGAGTACTTTTAATTTCATTTATTGTGTTGTTCATCGTTGCTTGTTTCATCTTTAGTTCTTCTAGGTCCTTGTTAACTGATTCTTGCAATTTGTCCATTCTATTGTCCATTCTATCTCCAAGATTTCGGATCAACCTTACTATCATTATTCTGAATTCTTTTTCAGGTAGACTGCCTATTTCCTCTTCATTTGTTAGGTCTGGTGGGTTTTTATCTTGCTCCTTCATCTGCTGTGTGATTTTCTGTCTTTTCATTTTGCTTATCTTACTGTGTTTGGGGTCTCCTTTTTTGCAGGCTGAAGGTTCGTAGTTCCTGTTGTTTTTTGTGTCTGTCCCCAGTGGCTAAGGTTGGTTCAGTGGGTTGTGTAGGCTTCCTGGTGGAGGGTACTAGTGCCTGTGTTCTGGTGGATGAGGCTGGATCTTGTCTTTCTGGTGGGCAGGTCCACGTCTGGTGGTGTGTTTTGGGGTGTCTGTAGACTTATTATGATTTTGGGCAGCCTGTCTTCTAATGGGTGGGGTTGTGTTCCTGTCTTGCTAGTTGTTTGGCATAGGATGTCCAGCACTGTAGCTTGCTGGTCGTTGAGTGAAGCTGGGTGCTGGCGTTGAGATGGAGATCTCTCAGAGATTTTTGCTGTTTGATATTATGTGCAGCTGGGAGGCCTCTTGTGGACCAGTGTCCTGAAGTTGGCTCTCCCACCTCAGAGGCACAGCACTGAGTCCTGGCTGCAGCACCAAGAGCCTTTCATCCACAGGGCTCCTTAATTTGGGATGATTCGTTGTCTATTCAGGTATTCCACAGATGCAGGGTATATCAAGTTGATTGTGGAGCTTTAATCCGCTGCTTCTGAGGCTGCTGGGAGAGATTTCCCTTTCTCTTCTTTGTTCTCACAGTTCCCAGGGGCTCAGCTTTGGATTTGGCCCCGCCTGTGCGTGTAGGTCGCCGGAGGGCGTCTGTTCTTCGCTCAGACAGGAAGGGGTTAAAGGAGCCGCTGATTCTGGGGCTCTGGCTCGCTCAGGCCAGGGTGAGGGAGGGTTACTGAGTGTGGGGCAAGCCTGTGGCGGCAGAGACCGGTGTGACATTGCACCAGCCTTTGGCACGCCATGCATTCTCCTGGGGATGTTGTCCCTGGATCACGGGACCCCGGCAGTGGCGGGCTGCACAGGCTCCCTGGAGGGGCGGTGTTGAGAGTGACCTGTGCTCGCACACAGGCTTCTTGGTGGCAGCAGCAGCAGCCTTTGGGTCTCATGCCCGTCTCTGGGGCCCGCTCTGTTAGCCGCGGCTCGCACCCGTCTCTGGAGTTCCTTTAAGCAGTGCTCTTAATCCCCTCTCCTCATGCACCAGGAAACAAAGAGGGAAGAAAAAGTCTCTTGCCTCTTCAGCAGGTCTAGACATCCCCCCGGACTCCCTCCCAGCTAGCTGTGGCGCACTAACCCCTTCAGGCTGTGTTCATTTCGCCAACTGCAGTCCTCTCCCTGTGCTCCGACCCGAAGCCCGAGCCTCAGCTCCCAGCCCCGCCCACCCCAGCGGGTGAGCAGACAAGCCTCTCTGGCTGGTGAGTGCTGGTCGGCACCGATCCTCTGTGTGGGAATTTCTGCGCTTTGCCCTCCGCACCCCTGTTGCTGTGCTCTCCTCTGCGGCCCTGAAGCTCCCCACCTCTGCCACCCGGAGTCTCCACCCACAAAGGGGCTTCCTAATTGTGTGGAAACCTTTCCTCCTTCATGGCTCCCTTCCACTGGTGCACGTCCCGTCCCTATTCTTTTGTCTCTGTTTTTTCTTTTTTCTTTTGCCCTACCCAGGTACGTGGGGGGTTTCTTGTCTTTTGGGAGGTCTGAGGTCTTCTGCCAGTGTTCAGTAGGTGTTCTGTAGGAGTTGTTCCACGTGTAGATGTATTTCTGATGTATCTGTTATTGTTGCTAAGCAGCCTTGTCTCACTCCTCGGGCTTTAATTCTCTTTGTCTCAATCTAGGGTACTCGCTGGAGAGCCTCCCATGAGCTATAAAAATTTGGATATACTTTCTTCCTGCCAGTGTTGGAGGGTCTCCTGCAGAGGTGGAGGGTGGCTCAGTCTCACCGTGAGGACAAGGATACTGGCAGCAGAAGTTCTGGGAAGTACTCCTTGGCGTGATCCCTCCCAAAGTCCCAAGCCCTATTTTTAAATCACCTCATCCACGTTGTTCCTGATTGATCTTGGACAAGTTAATCAGGATGCTTTTCCTCTTCCCATGACCCTGGAGTACATTATCTGAATATACTGCATTTTATTAATATCAAGTTTACAGTTTTCTCTTCTAAAATCTTGTTGCCACTTCCCAAATATGTCAGCCATCTAGTCTTGTTTGATAGAATCCTTTGGCCTGGATGATATGATGGTCTCTGATTTTCTGTAGCTTTCTGGAGTCTGTCTATTATGAAAGGGCTTGCATATGCTACTTAACACCTTTCTGACATAAAGGTCAGTTGAAACAGTGGATTATACATTTAGGTCATCAGTTTCTCAATTTCACCCTTGAGTGCCTTCTAAACGCTCTGGGAGAGGCTCTCTGATCTTCATGATTTATACACATTTATTCTGCCAATTTGGCCTAAAACATCCGGAGTATTGATCACTGTCTGACATTGTATTTTAAGCCTACCAATTTCAGAAAACAATTTAAGAGTGAGAATCCCATTACCATCAACATATATCTTTTCAACTCTCATGAGACACCAAACACCGTGCTGTGTATTGGGCATAACATGGGGCTTGAAGATGTGGTCAATCCCTCCCATGAATGCACAGAACCATTAAGGACATGCTGCAACACAGCCTATGTGTAAAAGTAGCACCAGTGGCAGTTCAGATACACGAAGCTGTCAAGGCGTGCTTGGCGGTATATGGGTGGAAGCTGCTTTGATGAATGGAAAAAGCAGGGACCATGTTTAAGTTCCTTTGGCTTCCTGGAAACTACAAAATGTGGTCTGCCTAATAAAAATTCCATAAAGGTAGGAAGGCAGAAAGAGGAAATGGTGGGGAAGGAGGAGTGTTCAAAGCAGGAGTGTTACCTAACTGAACTTGGGTCCCCTTGCCCAATGCACAGCAAAGCCCATCTACTGACGCTGGGTTGTGATGGAGGAAAGTACAGTGTTTACTGCAGGCACCAAGCAAGGAAGACAAGCAGCTCATGCTCAGAAGACCTGAAGTCCCCAGTGACTTTCAGGGAAGTGTTTTTAAGGACAGTGTGAGAAATATGTGATCAGCTCATGCATAGGTCTCCAGCTGGTTGATGGTGAGGAAATAAGGTGATATTCCAGGGTTCTCAATCATCAACCTTCTGGTTCCCAACTGTCTGGGGTCTACACACTGGTAGTTAGCATGCAGTTATCTTTTTCCGCCTGATGGGAGTTTTAGTATCTGCAAAATAACTCAAGGATATGGCTCAGGATGCTATAGCCCTTGAGGAGGAACTAAAGGCCCTTGACTTTGTTTTATGGCTAAACTATTATTATTTTGTCTGGCTTGACTGCTTTCCTTTGTTTCTGCATATTCTCACTTCTCTGATTAAATTTGCTCTTTGGAACTCAGGCAAGGCCTAGGTGGCTAAGGCTTTCCTACAAACAAGAGGGGGGACATGGGGGTCTGTCCCCAGGAAGGCCCCACAAGGTCCTGCTTGGTTTTAGGAGAAATGCTATAAGCACAATCTTAAAGGAAGATGTATAAGTATTGAAGACACACAAATTAATAAATTTAGATACAAGATTTCCCCAATCAGTTATACAAGGTAAACCTGGAGAATGAAGCTCGCTAGAGATTGTAAACTACTAGTATCACCATATCTTCTTTGGCTACAGACCAAAGCAAGTAAGTCATTGTGTGTTCATCATTTTGTTATAATATTTTTTTTTGTTAAATCACAAAGACTATGTATAAGAAAATACTCTTAAATACATTTTTTTCATAATTTTGTTGATAGTTTTTTCCTCTACTCTCTCTCTCTCGCACAGATATACACCTAAGCTTTTAATATAGCTATTCATTTCCTAGTTGGACATTGTTAAAAAGTCTTTTCAGAGCTTGGCATGATCAGAATATTGCCCCTGATTTAATGGAGACCATCAATGCAAGAGCAAGGCATCACCATGCACCAAGTCAAGGTGAAGAGAAATGCAGAGGCTTTTGATTAGGGTCAGATTCCAGTTTTACCATTGGTTACTCATATGGCCTTGAAAATGTTACTGAACCTCCTTGGAGTGATCATTGTTTCCATCCAAGGCAATATATATTTAGAACCTTCCAAAGCCTTTGCATCCATTTCTTTACACTTCCCTGCTCAGAACCCTTGGTTTTTGGGCTGCCTTGTGGGAATACACAGCAATAAACCCTGAGCTTCACTATGGATCCAGTTTAGACCAGACCAGTAAAAGTCTTCCAAGCTTAATACATATTTCCCTTGAATCATCCTCCTGGTTCTGTGCTAAGCACTTTTGTTGAGCTTTGATTCTCTTATCACTGGATAAAACTCTGCAGAAAAGGGGACAGAGAACAACTGGCCAATCAGTATTGTGGAAGCAACAGCTGGTAGTTACCCCAGAATCAGCAGGCTCCCTGCAGCCCTCTGGCTCCACACTTAGCCCTTGAAAGTTCTTCACCGATGCCCATCTGTTTTCCCTTCTTAATGTTAGAATTTGCTGAATTGTTTCAGAGAACATCCCAACATGGGGCCTAGCCTCTTTAAGGAGTAAATGCCTTTCACACACTTACATATGAAGCATTTAAACACATCACATGGACAGAAGTCAACATGTAGTCTTCAGGATTAATATTCATATGGACGCTTTCTAGGGGAGAGCAGATGTTTGCAGTCTCCTACAAACTGGTTGCATTTGTAATGGGAAAGGATCCAGCAGCTGATGTCAAAGCAAGGAGGATGATCTGCTTAAAATTAATTCTTCTAAACCCACTGCTATTAAATTAATCTTATTGTTAAGGTACTTAGTGGTTCACAGGAAACTTGACTCATAATTATATTTACAATATGTATAAACCTTAGGTTTTAGAACTACCCTCCTTAGATCAGGAGAAATAGGAGTTAATATCTCAGCTTTAACATGTGGCAAAGCATTACATTTTCTTATGTAAATATATTGAGTTATGTTAGCTAAATATAATGACTACGAAAAAGAAATCTTATTACCCGTTATTCATTTAGTCTTCAACTACCATGACTTTTTTTTTCTTTTTCTTTTTACATAGATTATCTCAGGTTTTAAGTCTGATAGCTAGATATTCTGTGACTTTTATAAATAACTAAAACTCTAGAAGGCTCAGTTTCCTCCTCTGTTAAGTTGGTATAATGAATGTACTTAGCACATGTGATCTGTAAAGAGAGATTCTCAAAAATGAATGTGTGTCAGAAAGCCCCAAGGGACTTATTAAGACACAGATTGCTGGGCCGCACCTGCAGAGCTTCTGATCCAGTAGGTCTGAGGTGGGGCCGAAAATTTGCATTTGTAACAATAGCTTAGGTGATGCTGGTGCTACTGGTGAAAGGACCTCACTTTGAGAACCACTGTGTAAACTATAAATGGATGAATGCCTGTAAGGTCTACAATATATAGATGTATAACTGAATCACTTTGCTCTACACCTGAAACTAACACAACATTGTAAATCAACTATACTTCAATGAAAAATTAGTCAACTAGTAAAAGTCAAATGGGAGATTCAGATCATAAATAAATAAATAAATAAATAAAGGATATAATTACTATCCCTATTCGAGGTAGGTGCATGTGATACACCTGGTGAAGATACCCAGAGGACCCTATCTCTCAGTTTTCTTTCTTTTGAGGTTTGCATCCAAAATGGAAAGCAAGCTTAATAAGTCAGGTTTTCTGTTTTCTTTTTATTTTAATAAACTGAATACACAGTGGAGAAAGTAAAATCTCCTTTTGGTTACAGGCAAAGATAATTACCCACCCAGGCTCATTAAAGACAACTAGCTAGGAGTCCTGTTAGCAGACAGAAGTGCTGGAAGAAGAGCCTAGGGGAGTTACTGATGCCTAAAGCAAAAGGTTCTAGTCCAAAGTCTGAAGCCCCAAGTGTCTACTTGGCTCTAGCCAGGTGGAAAGAGTCTAGGCTGCCAGGGACCTCAAGGAGGCTAAGAGTCTCTCAAGTGTTTTTAAAAAGTCCAAAGGAAAGTAGGCTTCATTAAGTTTATTATTTTAATGATAGTGGTTGATATTAAGGAGAAAAGCATAAGGTGGTAAACACAAGTTTCTATTCCTGTTAATCTATTCCTGGTTGCCAGTTTTGTGGGCCTCAATGTTAACAAAAGGAGAGAGCTCAAGGAGTTGGTCTCGTGTTTCGAATCTGGCCAGTTGCCATTGTTCACGTGGGGGCGGTGTCCTCCCCACTGCCTTGTGACCAGCAGCACCACTGCTGCTGTGGTGGCTCTGAATTCCAGAGCTGAATGACAGCAATAAATTTATCTAAACACTAGGCTTGACAATAATTCTCTACGTTAAGGACTCCAGAATTATTTGGAAATGAAATAACAAGTCCATAAAGAAAAGGAACAGTGCTTTTTTGTTTTGTTTGTTTTTAAGTATTTGAAGGAGAAAAATGAGTCTGAAAAATTGGGCTGAAATTATTTTGACCTGAATATCATAGGTGCTTTGTTGTGTGGGAAGGTTGTGTGGGAACAACAAAAATTCTGTACCAGAGAATCATGGACCCCTAGCATCCTGTCTTATCTCCTTGTAATTTAGGACATCAAACATCTGCTAGGCACATTTTGCATGCAATAAATTAAGAAGACTTCAAGAGTAGAATGTAGAAATCCTTAGAGGTGAGATAAATACATGGAAAGGTACAGAGAGAAAGGGTATGTGCAGGTGGGCATACAGATGAGAGCATGAAGTTTCTGACTTGTCAGTATAATAAGTGCTATGAATTTTTTTCCCATTAGTTCTTTTGATCTGGCAATAGTTCATCCACCATTTTGTCCTATCTGTCCCCGTTTGTGACACACTGAAATAACTGAGGGCCAGAATCCCATTAATGGACTGTGAAACCAAGTAGAAGGAACTGATAAGGACCAAGGAGATAAGCCTGAACAAGTTAGTGCCATATTCTAAACAACTCATCTGCCTGTGTGTGGTAACATCTGTGGATAAGAAGGACTCTGAGTGTAGGTGAGAGAAAGGAGAGCCCTGAGTAGGATAGGAATCCATGGCACACATCCACTCTTTTATTTTATTGTATTTCATTTTATTTTATTTATGTATTTATTTTTATTGAAATATCGTTGATTTACAATGTTGTGTTAGTTTCAGGTATACAGCAAAGTGACTCAGGTATATACTGTATATACATATATATATATATTATTTTTCAGATTCTTCTCCCTTATAGGTTATTTAAAAATATTGAGTATAGTTCTTGTGCTGTACAGTAGGTCCTTGTTGATTATCTGTTTTATATATAGTAGTGTGTATCTGTTAATCCCAAACCCCTAACTTACCCCTCCACACCTTTCCCCTTTGGTAACCATAATTTGTTTTCTAAGTCTGTGGGTCTATTTTTGAGTGGGGATGCCTTTCTGCCAAAAATTTCTATGCCTGGGTCTCTCTTCCAGCCTCCCCTACCTGGTGCGTAAGTCTGTAGGTATTGTGTTTCAGACATCGTGTTCACGTGAGTGCTGTAAGTGCGTGAGAATTTAAGAAAGGATGTGGATGTACCAAGCCATAGCTTGGGAGGGGCACCCTAAGCCACCTGAATAAACAGAATATTTGGGGAAGATCCTGTGCTTTCCATCCATGCTCTGTCTGGAGGTCCATCCCTTGATCCCCATTCCATCAAGTCGGCTGTAGGTGATAAGAGCTACAGAAAGAGAGCAAGGAACACATATTTTAAATCAACTATACTTCAATAAAAATATTTTTTTTAAAAAAAAAATGAGGCAAGGAAACTTCAGGGAAGAAACAGATTTGGGACCTAAGAGGGAACAGGAGTAAGGGCTCAAGAAGATCTGCATGGTGTTTAAGGCACCTGATTCAGAATCGACCCTGTCTTGTGTGACTTACAGAACATTTTAAGAGAGGCATCAAATAGAATAAACACAGGATTTGTAATTAAGGAATCTATACCCCCATCCAGTCCCTTTGTCTAATTGATGTGTGCATCTTCAGGACCACTTAACCTCTCTGAGCCTCTAAGGATATATCTTATTCAAAGGCATGCATCTTGTCCAGGCACATAGTAAGTCTTCAATAAATACTGGATGTGAATAAGTAAATACTATATCATTTTCAACACATACTCACTGAGTATGTATTGTGACAAGTCACAAAATTGAGTTTTGGAAAAAATACATATAATACCCTTTACTTTCCCAGAAAATAACAGAAATGCCATCTGTTTGGCTAAAACACAGGGCTTGTGTAGGAGATAAGACAGGACAGGTATGTTGGCTGATGCATCTTCTGGGCTTGTTCAGGTAAATTCCTTGTTTATCCCTGTTGTTCTAGTGTAGTTTTTAACTGAGTCCCTTTTCACTCTCAAAAATGGTTTGGTTTGGATGATAATTTTATGGTCAATGTACTTCTAGGGACCATTAATTCAAAGGAAGCAAATTATAATAAACTCAGGAATAAAGAAGACTAAGAACATGTAGTACCTTTTGAATGTGTTGGACAAGAGAACAGGTAATGATATTAATTGATGTTGGATGACCCTTATCCAAATGTTAATTCAGGAGATGGCCAGCAATGATACTTTAAGAATTTAAAGTTTAAGTATGATGACAGGGCTACCAATGGAAAAAACTTTTTTTGGTAATTCTCCAATTATTTCACAAGTTCAAGGAATCTATATAACCTAAGTGTGAGCAATAAGGCAGTAAGTACTGAAACCCTACTTTCTAAGAAGTTCCTGGAGGAAACATGTGAAGACAAACAAGGGGGGAGCTTACTGGCCTCAATAAATTTTTGCTAAAGACAGAATGAGTTTATCTGGGGAAAGAAACCCAATAGAAAGTAGATCAGCAAATAAGAGAAGAATACACTTGGTTTAGAAGCGTGAAAGGATCCAAGTCACTCTTCTATTCAGTGAAAGTGTAGGTAGGGGCACATGATTACTAAACTGTCTTTTTTGGGGCCACTTTTTACTTGCACACAGACTTGTAGAGGGTTAAATAGTGTCCCCCCGGGACCTCAGAATGTGGACTTTTTTTGGAAATAAGGTCTTTGTGAGTGTAGGTAGTTAAGGATCTTGAGGTGAGATCATCCTGGAATTAGGGATAGCTCTAAATCCAATGACTGGCATTCTTATAAACACAGGAAATGACACCAAGAAACACGAGGAAGATCAGATAAAGATGGAGGCAGAAACTGGAGGAATACTGCTACAAGTCAAGACACCAAGGATGGCCAGGAGCTACCAGAAGCTAGAAAGAGGCAAGGAAGGACTCTTCACTAGAGCTTTCAGAGAGAGCATGGCCCTGCTGACACTTTGATTTTGGACTTGTGGCCTCCAGAACTATCAAAGAATAGTTTTGGTTTAAGCCACTTAGTTTTGGTAATTTGAGTGGCAGCCCCTATCTCATGTACAAGTTTGTGGATTCTGCTATGATCTCACATATGCATCTCTGAGTTCTTCCTCTACTGAGGAAGTGTAGACACTGTGCATAGCAGCTCCTATATAACAACCTCTCTTATTCCTCCACAGTGCCTAGCACAAGTGCTACAACTTGTTCAATACAGCCATGACTTGCTGTGCCTTGTAATGCTTTTCCATCTTTAAGCCTTTATTCATCCATCACCTGGAATTCTCCTTCAATCTGCAACATGTCCCCTCAAAACATACATTTCCACTTCTGCAGATTTTCTCTCATCTTTTAAGATCCAGTTCAAATATTATCTCAGGTCCACAACGACATGTCTCCTGAATCAGTCACTTCAAGTAGAAGTGATCTCTTGCATATCTGTCCTCCCTTTCCACTTTGTTGTGTCACCTCTTAGGACTTAGAGCAATTCTTCTATTTTGTTGTAATCCCTCCAAGTGTTGCTCCATTTGAGTTAGTCTTGTCCAAGAAACTGAAAAGGGTGATTTTGGAAGATGGAGCCCAGTCTGATAGGTAACTCCATCTCTCTACTTTGACTTGCACAAAGTTTGGGGTTAGTAAATGCAAACTCTTACATATAAAATGAATAATCAACAAGTTCCTACTGTACAGCACAGGGAACTATATTCAATATCCTGAGATAAACCATAATGGAAAAGAATATAAAAAAGAATGTGTATTTGTGTATAACTGAGTCACTTTGCTGTACAGTAGAAATTAACACAACATTGTAAATCAACTATACTTCAATATAAATAAATAAATAAATAATCCCCCCAAATAGTAATATGTTGACTATTTGCCCTGGTTGCCTCATTCCACAGTGATAAAACTGAAATATTCACTAAAATTACTTTTCCATCATTAGAAATTTGACTTGAAAGCCATGCAACTGATGCATTTGCTAGGGATTATCTTTTGCCCATAGCTCATTAAAGCTGTCCTTCCATAGCACATATATTACTAGGAACAGCTATATGGAAGCCCCCAAGTGAAAATGTGACCCATGCAAATGGCTTGGCATGAGAAAAATACCCACAGCAAAGCAGTCATGTGATGACTCTGAGGTGTGGGCAATGAGTGAGCTAACTTGGAGGAAGCAGCCAGAGTTGTCAGTGGGAAGAAGAGGGTGTGATGCCTCATTAATTTGTTCTTAGCGAACAATTTTCAAGGATTTGCCACAGAGTGATGCTCCAAGAATATGCTCTTTGTACATGACCAAAGATGATATGACAGGCATTTCAAAATAGTAATTGTTGGATTAATGACACTGCTGAGGAAAGGGGATTCATTATACCTAATTTGGAAGATTGTGCAAAAGTTGTCTACATGGGTTACAAGGTGGCAATTGGGCAACACGGCTGGGCAAATGCAAGATGACATCATGGCACCTCTTCAGATGTCTTAGATATACAGAACCCTTTCTCACCCTTCATTATCTGAAAAATATGGAACAAGCCTGCATGTTTAAGGGCCCAAGTTCTAATTGACTCTAGCTGTGTGCTGCTCTCTAAGAAGAATCTGGCCCTCTGGTTGCTACACAATATTCCAGGAAAATAGGAGGTTGTGACTGTGCCATCACAGTGCTCCACTTAAAGGGATTCCACTAAAAAAGGGAAAATAACATGTTAGCACAGAGAACTTTATGGCAATTTCCTTGTAAGACTCACATATCGGGACTTCCCTGATGGCGCAGTGGTTAGGAATCTGCCTGCCAATGCAGGGGGCATGTGTTCGATCCCTGGTCTGGGAAGATCCCACATGCCACAGAGCAGTTAAGCCCATGAGCCACAACTACTGGGCCTGTGCGCTAGAGCCCACGAGCCAAACTACTGAGCCCATGTGCCACAACTACTGAAGCCCACGCGCCTAGAGCCCATGCTCCACAACAAGAGAAGCTGCCTCAATGAGAAGCCCGTGCACCACAACGAAGAGTAGCCCCCACTCGCCGCAACTAGAGAAAGACTGCACGCAGCAATGAAGACTCAACTCAGCCAAAAATAAATAAGTAAATAAATTTATAAGACTCACATATCTTTCTATGATAATGCAAATATTCATCCATGGTCATTTGAAATTAAATAATGTGGAATAATTTTATTTATTGTCTAAATTTTATTGAAGTATAGTCGATTTACAATGTTGTGTTAATTTCTGCTGTACAGCAGACTGATTTAGTTATACACATACATGTTCTTTTCATACTCTTTTCCATTATGGTTTATCACAAGATATTGAATATAGTTCCCTGTGCTATACAGTAGGACCTTGTTTTTTATCCATTCTCTGTATAACAGTTTGCATCTGCAAATCCCAAACTCCCAATCCATCCCTCCCCCACCTCCCTCCCCCTTGGCAACCACAAGTCTGTTGTCTACGTCTGTCTGTTTCTGTTTCATAGATACGTTCATTTATGCCATATTTTAGATTCCACATATAAGTGATATCATATGATATTTGTCTTTCTCTGTCTGACTTACTTCACTTAGTATGATAATCCCTAGGCCCATCCATGTTGCTGCAAGTGGCATTATTTCATTTTTTATGACTAAGTAATATTCCACTATATAAAGATACCACATCTTCTTTATCCATTCATTTCTTGATGGGCATTTAGTTTGCTTTCATGGCTTGGCTATTGTGCATACTGCTGTTATGAACATGTATCTTTTTGAATTAGAGTTTTCTCCAGATATATGCCCAGGAGTGGGATTGCTGGATCGTATGGTGACTCTATTTTTAGATTTTTGAGGAACCTCCATACTGTTCTCCATAGTGGCTGCACCAATTTACATTCCCACCAACAGTGTAGGAGGGTTCTCTTTTCTAATGTGGAATAATTTTAAATGCATATATCAGTAACCAGTAATACTTCTAACTAGTATAGCTTAATATGTTCCATAATATAAAATCCTTTGGAGCTTCCCTTGTGGTGCATTGGTTAAGAATCCACCTGCCAATGCAGGGGACACAGGTTTGAGCCCTGGTCCCAGAAGATCCCACATGCCATAGAGCAGCTAAGCCCGTGCACCACAACTACTGAGCCTGCGCTCTAGAGCCTGTGTGCCACAACTACTGAAGCCCATGCGCTACAACTAGAGAAAGCCTGCACACCTAGAGCCCATGCTCTGCAACAAAAGAAGACCCCGCAATGAGAAGCCTGCGCACCGCAACAAAGAGTAGCCCCTGCTCACCACAATTAGAGAAAGCCCGCACACAGCAATGAAGATCCAATGCAGCCAAAAATAAATAAATAAAATAAATTTAAAAAAATAATAAAATAAAATAAAATACTTTGGATGAGACAGATACATTCTTAGAGTTTAAAAAGAAAGGTTCATTCATCCATGAATAATCAGAGGGCTATATACCAAAATTAAAATACCATGCAGTGTAAAATAGGATCCCTTGCCTGACTCCAGGTAAATATAACATATATCACACATGCACACACACATAAATGCACAGAAATTGAGTACAATTTTCAATTCTTAAGTAATTTTGACAAATTATTATATTGACTAAAGAATTATTCCTTTTCTTTTTTATATGGTTGATTTTTAATGTTGTGTGAGTTTCAGGTGTACAGCACAGTGATTCAGTTATACATACATATCTATATATCCTTTTCTTGGATTCTTTTCCATTATAGGTTATGACAGAATACTGAGTATAGTTCCCTGTGCTATATGTAGGTCCTTGTTGTTTATCTATTTTATATATAGTCATGTGTATATGTTAATCCCAAACTCCTAATTTATCCCTCCTCCCCTTTCCCCTTTGGTAACCCTAAATTTGTTTTCTATGTCTGTGAGTCTATCTCAATTTTGTAAATAAATTCATTTGTAACATTTTTTTTGATTCCACATATAAGCCATATCATATGATGTTTGTCTTTCTCTGTCTGACTTACTTGACTTAGTATGATAATCTCTAGGTTCATCCATGTTGCTGCAAATGGCATTATTCAGAATTATTCCCTTTAATAATGTCATTTTTAAATATCTTAAGAGACAGAGTTCTATCTCTTTATTTACTTTTTTCCCTATGGGAATACATCCCTAATTTCATTTTTGTTTTATGTAATTTATATTAAAGTGTAATTTTACGATAAAATTAGAGAGGGTTAGGGGTTCATTATAAATTCCTTTATGGCAATTTAAAAAATGAAATAGTCATTCTGAAGAGTGATGTCCATTGATTCTAAGATCCATGAGTGCCATATGTATCAGACAATTCAATGAATCTAGTAACTGCAGAGGGAATGAACTTCTCCTGTTGAAACTCATTTAAATATAGACATCTCTAAAATACAGATGTCCTCCCAGCAGAATGAATCACCTCCTTATTTTTCTACAACTGCCTTTTGAAGATAACATATCACACTTTATTCTAGTTTTTTTAATTTAATCTGTCTCTCTCCCCCAAAGAGTAAGTTTTGAAAGGAGGCAGGAGCTGCAATTTACCTAAGTGTATGTCAGTAATGGTTGATGACAATGAGAATAACAATAATAATCCGTAGCAGCAGCAGCAGTAGTCATCCCCCATCTTCTACCCCTGCCCCATTCACAGATTTTGCCTCTTTACTTCCTGAGCTCCCATTTCCAGATCGGAGGCAATGGGAACTCTCCTCCTCAGGAGATGTTTTACCTGCCTGCTGCAGTGTTTGCCTTCCAACCAGGCCACTCTGTACTTGAGAGCTGCAGGGTGGATGCTATTTCTGTAGTGACATTTCTTTCCTTCTTGGCAGTCAAAAGCAGAGGCTGTTCAAGTACCAATCCTCATACTCTTGAATAAGAGAAAAAATGCTGTATGTGTCATTGGAGGGATGCAGGATTTTCTAAGTGAAAGGGTCAGGGAAGCTTGGGAACATTGGACGAGTACAGCTCTCAGTTTCATTGTGATTACTGTAGCTGCTTACTAGTTATTTATAGTCCACCCATTCTAAGCAGGATTGAGATGGCTTGTGAAAAGGTAGATGCTAGGAAAGTATGAAATAAATCAATACATCAGTCTTGGAAAGGAGAAAATAGTTGTACAAGACAAAATAAATCCAGTGTAAGGCTAATACAACAAATTAGATTGAGCACAAGGCACGTTTCCCTATGACAAGTATCGTCTTTGGTAACATTGCTATTGCATGTGAAATACCAACATTTCTCTGAAAAATTAGAGAAATTAAAATATAAGTATTAGCAATGTATTCCCTGATTCCCTTTTACTTCTAGTAAACCAGCTAGATATTTTGCTAGTCAGTGAAATGACAGTAAGTGTTTTTTGATGGAGGATAGCATAGGAGTTTCCCAAATTTTTCTCGGCAGCTGCAACAAGCAGAGAGGTTTCATTCATCAGCAAGTGGCCTGAATGCCTACCCAGGAAGGGACAGGAGTTGGAAGGGACAGGTGGACAGCAGAAGGTCATGAGAGATAGTGCCCTCATTCAAGAAAGCTCACTTGGATAGAAGCCCTTGTTTTTAAAATATGCAGAACATGAACTTTGTGTACTTATCTCCTTCACCACTGGTGGATTTTTGCTCGAGGGTCCCTATGGTAAAATCCAAAGACCACCCCTCCCCACCCTCTGCCAAAAATTAATTGGCTTCATGACTGACCTGTCTTGGTGATCCTAACCAGTTTTTCCAAGGTCATGCATGATTTGGAGGCTCATTGCTCTCCAGTGACACTCTTCTGCATGTGAAAATTACCACCAATGTCCTACTGAAGGGGATGTAGTGATGCCAGAAGGAGCACGGGGTATGTAGGCACAAAGCCCTGCCTTGGAATCTCTGCTCCATTAACAAATTTCCTGTGCCCTTGGAGCAGTTACTGTACTTCTTCCCTACCCAATTTGCTTTTCTATGAAATGCAAATAATGTTGTCTCTCATATCAGATTATTGGGGGATTAAAGATAAAGAATATAAGGTGTCTGTCGCACAGTAGATGATGAACAGAGGGTGGGCATTATTAGCCCATTTTGCCTTATTCTAACTCATTTTGCCATATGCAAAAAGAATATTTTCAAGCCCTAGAGGTCAGAATAAAGGAAACCAGCCTGTCCTTGGGACTATCCAGGTATTCAAACCACGGGCACTGATCAGAGACTTCTGAGTTAACAAAAGGAGTTCATTTTAACCGTGTAAATATTTGAACCAATTCTCGTAAGTAACTGCTAAAAATGTAACACGGAAAGATACTCCAGTTGACTGGCTTTGAGTAAACCAAGTAATGCCCAAATCTACACACACACACACACACACACACACACACACACACACACCTGTCACCATGGCCAGTGATCAATATCAGATTTCCATTCCAAGACACCAAAACTAGAACTATTGATCCTTCCTGAGGCAACATGAATGTAGGTAGCCAGAGGGTCAGTCCCATCAAAATTCCTTGCAGAAACTCTAGGATCAGATAGATGAGAGGTGCAGTATCAATCAAGGCCAAAAAGCCAGAAGTAAGACTGAATTTGGGGTATCAAATGGAGGCTTAGGCTCCTGGAGGGTGGAATGGAATGAAACCAAATCTGGTCCAAGGTAGAGTCCTGAATGATCCCTCCAACTAGCCCCACTGGCTTTATGAACTTAAAGGTCAGGGGCAGATCAGACAAGTGCCAAGCCAAAGGTTGCCCTAGATATTCTTGTTATACTATTTGCAAATTTTGTATCCTGTAATCTCTTTATAATACTATTGTGTATGTGTGTGTGTGCTTGTGAGTGTGTGTGTTGGTAGATGTGCCTGTATGTTTGAGTCTATGTCTGTGTGTCTGAATGTGTATTTGGGGTACAGCCATTTCTTTTCATGAGGGACTTTACTTTGTGATGCAGGTCACTTTGAGTGTTAGTAACACAGACCGCATAAGAGATACAGAGCCATAGTTCTCACCCACAACTGGTGTTGCTGGAGGACCCAGGGGGCCTTCTTGGTCAAGGTGCTTCAGTGGGCAACACGTAAATTCACTGTTTGGGAAATGTAGGTTTTCAGACAAGGGCTAGGATAAATATCTCCAGCCTCTGTCGCAGGTGTGAGTTGCACAGCTGTCCTGTCCTCATCCAGGCACTGAGGGGCCATGAATAAAGCTCCCACTGTGCACACTTTGTCAACTAGAATCCCCTGCATGAGAACTGTGTCACTCCAGAGCTGCTCATCCATGCTTGTCTGCCTCATCCCAATTTCACTTTCTGCATCCAGGAAGGTTCAAGTGGATGGCGGGGCACCTCTGCACATTCTGACTGTGCTAAAAACCCTCACTGGCTATGCCAATGGAGTCATAATTCCCCCTCATTTTATGGAGTACAAATTGGAACTTTGACACCCACTTGTGTCCTAATCCATCACTGCCCTTCATACCAGCTGCTCTTAGAACCTAAGAAATTCGACCTGAAAAGTAGAATTTGTGCCTGTGCTTCCAGAAAGCATTCAGAGATGAAAGAATGAGGCTCCCGAGGGCAATATGCCTGAAAGAGACGATAGCAAATTAGGGAAGAGAGAAGACCCTCTGGCAAGGATTTTAGAAGCAGCGGATGAAACTAATTCATGGGTTAAGGATTCTGACGTGAAATTGGAACTGGTGAAGTAGGTGTGTACAGTCTGGCTTATCTAGGTGACAGAGGGCTGATTTGGGAGCCTGGGACCTGTCTTCTGCTCCAGCAGCTCTGGATGGACTACACAAAAGTAATGGGCCTTCACATTTCCATTTGCAGCCTGAGAATAGTGAAAAGAACAGAGTCAGTCAGCCAGGATTTGGGTCAGTACAAAGTCAAACATCCAAGCGGAGAATCCAAGAGCCACAAGGAGACTAACCACAAAGTTTTAAATGTGTCCCATGCTGTCAGCCTTCTGTCTGCCCCCATCCAGGGTTTAGCCTCAGGGGTCCCACACACAGGCTCCAATTCTTATTAGCTGTGCGAATTGGAGCAAGTTGCTTAATCTCTCCAAACTTTGGTTTCCTCATCTATAAAAAGAAGTGAAGCAACTTTTCAAATTATGGTTTTCTCTGGGTATATGCCTAGGAGTGGTATCGCTGAGTCATATGGTAGTGTTATTTTTATTTTTTTAAGGAACCTCCATAGTACCTATACCAACTTACATTCCCACCAATAATGTAGGAGCGTATGCACCCCAATATTCATTGCAGCACTATTTACAATAGCTAGGACATGGAAACAACCTAAATGTATTGATACATCAACAGATGAATGGATAAAGGAGATGTGGTACATATATACAAAGGAATATTACTCAGCCATAAAAAATAGCGAAATAGGGCTTCCCTGGTGGCACAGTGGTTGAGAGTCCACCTGCCAATGCAGGGGACACGGGTTCATGTCCCGGTCTGGGAAAAGCCCACATGCTGTGGAGCGGCTGGGCCCGTGAGCCATGGCCACTGAGCCTGCGCATCTGGAGCCTGTACTCTGCAATGGGAGAGGCCACAACAGTGAGAGGCCCGCGTACCGCAAAAAAAAAAAAAAAAAAAGCGAAATAATGCCATTTGCAGCAACATGGATGGACCTTGAGATTGTCATACTGAGAGAAGTAAATCAGACAAATATCATATGATATCACTTATATGTGGAATCTAAAATACAATACAAATGAATGTATTTACAAAACATAAATAGACCCACAGATATAGAAAACAAATTTATGGTTACAAGGGGTAAGGGGAAGGGAGGGGTAAACTGGGAAATTGGGATTGGCATATACACACTACTATATATAAAATAGATAACTAATAAGGACTTACTGTATAGCATATGGAACTCTACTCAATACTCTGTAATGGCCTACATGGGAAAACAATCTATAAAAGAGTAGATACATGTATATGTATAACTGATTCACTTTGCTGTACACCTGAAACTAACACAGCATTGTAAATCAACTCTACTCCAATAACAATTTAGAAAAACAGAAGTGAAGAAAATTAGCAACCCCATAAGGTTGGTGTAATTATTAAGTCTTATATCTGAGCCTTGTATATAGTCAGGGCTCAACCAACGACACTTATCTATAGAGTTGGAGGAAAGTTTGAGGCATCTTACACTATGAGAGCCCAGCATCACCATGTCTGCTAACTAGTTAGACATGTCTGGTCTATGTGATTAAAAATGACCATTTTAGGGCTTCTCTGCTGGCACAGTGGTGCCTCTGCCGATGCAGAGGACGCGGGTTCGTGCCCCGGTCCGGGAGGATCGCACATGCCGCGGAGCCGCTGGGCCCGTGAGCCATGGCTGCTGAGCCTGTGCGTCCAGAGCTTGTGCTCTGCAACGGGAGAGGCCACAACAGTGAGAGGCCCACGTACAACCAAAAAAAAAAAAAAAAAAAAAAAGACCATTTTAAAAAACTGGGTCAACATGTTATTAAACCAGATGAAACCAACCACTTGGCATTTATGGATACACAACAATGTGTTTTTTTTTTTTGAAGATTTCAGAAACTGATTTGGCCCCATTTGGCTCTGGAAGAGAGTTAAATTTCACCTTCAAAAAACAAAAAAAGAAAAACAGTCGGGCAGCCCTCCGAACGATTTATATAGAGTTCTTTGGTACATAAAATCTCATTTTCTTCAGTGCATTTGTCAAAAGATTTTTCTGATGTGTGTCTTGTGTAGGACTTGGTTGGTGTAATCCGCTCAGCCTCCCATGTAGGGCATGTATTTTTGCTGGAAGTTTCGCTTGACAGGTTTTGGGATGCACATATTTGATGGATGTGTTGGTGTTCTTCCTTTAACTCCTGCACTATGAACTCTATATCATGTTTTACTTCTCTGCATATTAATGCCCCAGTCTTCACGAGCAGATGAAGTGAAGCCATAAAACTCAGTCCCGTCAGCCAATTAGGATTCATCTGACAAGTGACATTTTGTCTTTTGCGTGTTAACCCAGGAAGGGGAAAAGACAGCATCTTGTTTGCCTTTCCAAAAATACACCCCCATAGAATAGAAATTGCATATGCTTTTTGCTGGCTTAGGTGTAATGTGGATTTATTATATGGGGAAGATAAATGAGAAAGTTTTTTTTTTAAACATGCTGTGAAGGCTTTAAAATTATTTACTGTCCTCCTTATCATTAGGAAGCAGGCATTATCTGATCTATATCTCCCGATTTTTATGGTGAAACTCTATTTTAAGATTCATAATTTTTAAACATCACCTGATCCTGCGCATAAAATGCACACTGCATGGAGCAGGGGGGTGTCTGATGGATGCCCAAATGCCTTCTCAAAAGCGTATTTGAAAAGTGGAGAAAATGTTTCCTAACAGGTTGTGAAAATTGGATCCTAAAAAAGTGGATACTGCTTAGAAGAATATTTGGAAAGGAATGGCTGTTGAATTTATGTAGCGTGAACATTTAAAGTAAAAATTCAGATCTTCACCTTTGGGGTCATGGTGATTAATTTCCATTCCAAATGTAACTTTTCTTATCGCCAAGATATTCCGTAAATATTCCCCTGTGACCAACAACCCCGTGAGCTGTTGGCAGAATTAATAAAGCTGTCAAGATTTCTTTGGAATATTGCATGTCTCCTTGTATGTCATTTAATTGTGAAGTGTAAATATGCATATGGCACATCAGGAAGACTAAATATATTAGTCTTTAGGGCTTCAGCTTCTGTTTCTGCACTCATTTATCAATTTCAGTTAAATTAGGGGAGCGCATTTTAAGACAAAAATATATAAAATTTATGTAGTTTTCCAGGAGAATGACTTGCATTGTTTATACAGCCTAAGTATCTAGGGAGAAATATATATTTTTCTAATATGCAGCTTTGGATAATATAAAATGTTCTGTATATAAGATTATGTTCACAGCTTGGGAGAATTTGGGGAAAATGCTCCTGGCAAGCAAAGTGTTTTTAAGAAGAAAAAGTAGGAAACCCAGGAGCAGAGGGAAAACATAATGCAACTTAGTCTCTCACACTTTAAAATATGCAGCTTCTAGGGCACATTCTAACATAATCCAAGTGAGACCTCTCTCAGGAAGATTCTGGTTATACAGTGGGACGGGATATATAGACTGAGTGAAAAAGCTTCTGGTTATGTCAAGATCAAGCTCAATTCTTCAAAGCAATACAGTACAAATGAAACTTCATTTCAAAGGAAATGAGCTTTGTTTTATAAATAAGTTCATTTGTACCATATTTTTATGTTCCACAAATAAGTGATATCATAATTTGTCTTTCTCTGTCTGACTTAAAGACATAAAAGACAAATTTGTACTTACCAAAGGGGATAGTGGGGTTGGGGGGTGGGGAGAGAAATTAAGAGTTTGGGATTAATGTATGCTCACTACTGTATATAAAATAGGTAAACAACAAGGACCTACTGTATAGCCCAGGGAACTATATTCAATATCTTGTAATAACCTATAATGGAAAAGAATCCTAAAAAGAACATATGTATATGTATAGCTGAATCACTTTGCTGTACACTTGAAACTAACACAACATTGTAAGCTAACTATACTTCAGTTTTTTTAATTAAATTAAAAGATAAAAGAATTTTTTAAAAAAGAAAGAATGACAAAAGTGAAATAATAAAGATGTATGTTGAAATTTAAAGCAAAAAGGAGAAGAGATCAGCTTGTTCAAAGAGTAAACTTGGGACCTTATGCCCACCTAGGTGCTCCCCACACTAGTTGAGTCACTCTGTCTTTGGGGAGATAGATACTGGCAAAGACAAGAATAAGTCAGTGCTCTGTGACTGTCAATACTGTTTTTGCTTTGAAACAGGCAAGAAAGTGGACTGACTTTTTAAAGAGAGTAACAAGAAATTTGTAAGTGGTTATAATTGAATATGATTAAAATATAAGTATTGACATTTTTGATTTTTGTTTTTCTTTTTGTTTCTTCCTTTCCTCTGAGTATCAGTCTGAAGCAAAAGATCAACATATTTTCTTTGTTGACCAGTTAGTATATACTCTGTATTGTTACAAATGTGAAATTAACTTTGAGCAAAAGATAAGTATTATTGTCTCATTTTAGAGGTAAAAAAAATGTGATTCATAGAGATTAATAAGTTTACTCCAATTCATACAATGAGGCAGTAATTCCCCTGACAATTTTGCTTGGGGCAAATTATAAATGAATATCATACTGCAACATATGCCTACATACATGAAAGCTATAACTCACACCAACCAAGGTAAAGAACTTGTGTGTTAACGTGTGCTCTCTCCTCCACTGTTAACAAATATACTTTTTAAAAAAAATTTTTATTTTATATTGGGCTCTAGTTGATTTATAATGTTGTGTTAGTTTCAGGTGTACAGCAAAGTGATTCAGTTATACATATACATGTATCTGTTCTTTTTCAGATTCTTTTCCCATTTAGGTTATTGCAGAGTATTGAGCAGAGTTCCCTGTGCTATTCAGTAGGTCCTCGTTGATTATCTATTTTATACATAGTGGTGTGTACATATCAGTCCCAACCTCTCAATTTAGCTTTTCATAACAACATGGACATCTAGGTTCAATTCAGAGCATGTGATACACACCACCCTCTTCCCTTCCAGCCAGACTCCATCCAGCACATCCTGGGGGTCAGAACTCCCATTTCCAACCTCTGCCCATACTTTCTCCCATGCTCAGCTGACCCTAGCCCATCATGCCTTGGTCCCCACACTAGTCTTGTCCCTGGCCCATCTTCCCCAAGGAAGAGGCACCTGGATGAGGCCTGCAGAGGCCCAGGAAATGGGTTTAAAGAATTTTGAGGTCTGGAGACCTGAAAGAATCATGGTCTAAACTGGGATGGAGGAGGAGCAAAGGTTCCAAGTAAGCTCATCACCTGCCAGACAGAATCCTCACGTACGGGGAGAAACTCAAGATAAACAGGGTCAGAGCAGGACCCTGTGAAACAAGGGAGCCCAGGATAGGGGTCCCTCCTTCCTGGTCTAAGGGAGATACTGCAGCCTGGAAGTCGTGATTGAAAGGAATTGATTCAAACGAAGGTCATGTGACTCAAAACCTGGTATTTTAAACAGTCTACCTTGCTGACTTCCTAGTGCTTTCAGTAAAAAAAAGAAATAAAAATGTGAACCTGGCTAATGATTTCAGAAACAAAAGCGAAAAATTTCAAGCATCAGGCCTCAGGGCAGAACCCTGAGGTCCCTGTGTGCCCTTGAATAGTGGTCACAGACCCCACATCAGAGCTTCCATTAAACTAGATAGGTTGATAGGTTTCTTTCTTTGGGGTCTTCTTGAATTGAGCCTTTGGAGCCCAGGGCCACTTATCTGCAAGTTGTGCCTAAGATAAGATGTTCAGGGCTCTGCAGATTTCCCAGCTGTGCTTCCAGTGAGCGACACGAGCTTTGGGATGCTTTGTGTCTGCGATCACTGGGAAAGGGCGGCCAAGATAAATGCCAGGAAGAGGGATTTTTCTCGTCTGTAGTTTGAACACCGAAACTGATACGAGAGAAAAGCCTCCACAGACTGACCCCAAAAGCAAATGCAAAGCTGAACAAAAGTGAGCCCTGAATATAAGAAGATAAGGCAGTTGCACAATTGGTAACTGGCTGTCGGATATCCATCTGTTCAAGTCACAACCTTATCCTACAGCATACACTGGAGCCAAAAAACGTGTATAATAAAAATATGTCTCAAGGTCTCCACTATCAAAATAGGTCAGGACATCCAATCAGATTGAAAGAAAATAAGGCAAAGCCTGACTCAGTTGAAAAATGGAAGGTGCTGTCTGATCAGATAGATAGCCTACTTACTTAAACCATGTTGACGTGTATCAATAAGGACTAAGCAGTGCTGGAATGGAGGAAGCAGAACAGTCTTTACCTTAAAACATTTGCAAGTATAAAGAAGACGTCTCTAAATAATTTTTAAAAATCAGATGTTAGATTACTCAGGAGGGAGTGTGGCAGTGATATTGCATAAGGACCATGAGTTGCAGGTCATAGGCACACCCCTCTTTTGCAAAATTAGGTCAAGAACTGGCAGAGGTGAATGTCTAGGACACTAGCATTCCTTAAATGTTCCAAGACAGCTCAGGGTGACCTCTGTCCAAGCTGAATACCTGAATTATGTAAGTTTTTAAGGAGGTGAATGAGAATACCTGTTGAGCTGGTGATTTGGCAGTTTTTAAATTTGTAAATTCAATGACTTTGTGTCTTTTTCGACCAAGGCAAGATGTGGCTGCATCAAAATTTCCTACCAAAGATTTATGCCAGTAAGTTCATGTGTATCATTCGTTTTTAGATTCCACATAAACGTGGGGGGAGGGATAGATTAGGAGTCTGGGATTAACAGATACACACTACTGTATATAAAATAGATAACCAACAAGGACCTACTGTGTAGCACAGGGAACTCTACTCAATATTCTGTCATAACCTATATGGGAAAAGAATCTGAAAAAGAATGGATATATGTATATATATAACCGAATCACTTTGCTGTACACCTGAAATGAACACAACATTGTAAATCAACTGTACTCCAATATAAAATAAAATTAAAATTAAAAAAATCATGTCAATTATTCAGTTCCAAAGACCAAAAGGTACTTAACCGGCCATCTCAAAATGACTGAATCAAAATGTCAGACCCTTTTTTCTTCTACCCCAATGTTCCCACCATTAGAATCGGTATGCTTATCACACTATACACATCCAGTGTTTGCTTCCAAGGATAAGGTCATCAGTCCCATGAAACAGAGCTTCTTGACTGCTTGGTTGTGTCAGGGAATGGGTTATTTTTGTCTAGACCCATTAATTCTCTGTCCTTGGAGATGCTGGGTAGGGGCTGGGTAGACTTTCTGTCCCAAAGACTGGACCCCCTCCTACTGCACTGTACAAACATAATTATTCAGTGTCGTGATTTGGGATAGGTTGGAAAACATTACTAGGTGTGTCCAGAAAAGAGAAAGATGAGACTGGGTTGAATAAATCATTTAAAATGAAAAAGGAAAGAGAATAGATTCTAGGAGAGAGGAATAACCAGAGACACAATTAGGGAGCACAGTGAGACTTTGTGAAGGAAATAATAGTCCACGGCGGGCGGGCGGGGGGGCGGTGACATTCTGACGGAGCACCTTCAGGCCACAAGACAACAGTGGAGGCGAGCTCTTTCGTCTGAAAGGGCTGGGGTGGGGTGCGGCTACACAGAGAGAAAGAGGAGGTCTGGGGCAAAGATGAGACATGATGAAAGCAGGGTTCAGAAAAATGCCTCACTTAATTGCATGCACACACGACTGATGGGAAGAGAAGAACATGGAGTCCAGGAAATCTGAGATGGGTCTCTGAACCTGTACCTTTTCAGTTTTCATCTGGAAATCTGGTCTCCCAAAGATACAGTTATCGTTCTCTCCTTCTTTTCAAATTGACTCCATGCATTTTTTAAAAACTAGTTTTCTGTTTGAGAAATTCATCTTAGTTTTCTTTTTAGGTTTTAATTGAGTGTGCCTGTGACATAAACCTATTTTTCTTGTCCGTCCTATAGATAGCTGTCATCAAAACTTAAGCAGAGAAGGAGCTTATTTCTAAGATATTTTTCGTTTTCCCAATCCTTGATCTGGACATCTAGTTTTCATTTATTTTCTTGAGTTCAGATAAGATGGATTGCTTTGGCTTATGAAGTAGGTACTTTCTATAGCAATAAACTTTACTTTTAAATATGTTATGAAAGTGGATAGAAAAGGTCTTTAATAAGAACTGGCTGTAGCATATAAACATCAGACATTTTTGTATAGAATGTGCTTACTGAAAGGCAATCTGAAGGCTGAGAACTTTTCAGAAATCATCTGCTTTGCCCTTCACCTCTTTAGAGGAGGGCAGAAAAGAAAAAGAGAAACAGTAGGTTAAATCATTAAATTTTAGAGTCAAAATAATATAGCTCTAGCTTTATTATTGCACAGAAAAGGGAGGAGTCAGTGAATTAAATAAATTTTAATACAACTTCCTTGCCAGTCATTAGCTGTGTGTTGATGATAAAATTATTTTTCTCTGAGCCTATTTCCTCATCTGTGAAATTAGATAATAGTGTTTACCTTACAAGACAGTTGAAATGATGAAATGGTACAGTGTATGTAAAACACCAGTCGTGAAGTAAGCGTTGAAGAAACCATACCTATACACTATTATTTAATTAACATTATTTTTATAAAAATAAATTTAAAACATGACGGCAAAGATTCTTTGCTTTTGTTTGGAAAAGTAAAGAATTCAATGCATGAATCTGCTAAAGACTCTAAGCATGAGAAAATGCACAATCCCGGAGGTCATTTCTTCATGAACCTTAGCTCTTGACCTTGTTCACAGAAAGAAGTGATGAGACATAGAAAGAGTGGTGAGAGTCTTAATTCTGATATTTACTAGCTGAACGGCCTTAAGAAAGTCACGTAAATTTTCAAGCTAAGACGTTTATGAGTATTAAATGCAATATAGCGTGCAATGTACCCACTATGTTAATTAGTTTCCTGTCCTCAGCACCTCACATCTAACATTAGAATGCTACCACACTTTTCTACTTACCAGTCTTATTTTGGGTTCAGAAAATATAGTGGGTGATATAGCAATATACTGTGGGTGATTATACATATGTGGACTAAAATTAAAAATAGGTTTCAAAGAATGGTGTCCTGTTAAGGAGCAGTGGATGAGCCGTGGGTTTCCTGGTAGCTTGAAGAGAAAGACAGACTTCCAGCTTTCCCCGTATTGAGTATATCATCTGCTGCCTTGATTATATCATCTGTCAGTCTCCCGACCTGAGACTTAGCCCTGGCCATTAAAATTGCTGACCAGAACAACCAAAATTTCTATTTCCCACTCACAGAACCAGAGCTGGGCTTCTGGTATGGTCTCAGCCAAGAACCCCAGAGGGAGACTAGTGGGAGTGCCACTCATAAAATCAGTGCCCTTTGTAGTTTACTTCTTATCCTCACCTTAGCTCTGAAACAGACATTATTTATATCAATATTTTGGATGTTGACACTGAAGTAACTTGTATACATCACAGAAGAGCTGGTGTACGTTCACAGATTTGTGTGATTCTGAAGTATATAAGCCAGGGCTAGGCCGAAGACACAGAAGGCAAGCTACATGTGCAAATTTACATTTTCTTGTAGTTTCATTAAAAAAAGCAAAAAGAAACAGTTGACATTCTTTTAATAATATATCTTATTGACCCAATAAACCAAAATATTATTGCAATATATAATAAGGTAAAACTATTTATTAATCAGATATTTTGCTGTTTTCTATTGTCCTTAAAATAGAATCTCTTTTTAAACTCCTTTTATGAGGTATGATTGACATACAAAAAGCTGTACATACTTTATGTATACAACTTGATGAGTTTGGAGATATACATCATGAAACTATCACCACAATCTATTCCATAAACATATTCATCACCAAAATTTCCTCCCACCCTCTTTATTTATTATTATTTGAGGGTGGATTATAAGAACACTTAATATAAAATCTACTCTCTTAACAAATTTTAACTGTACCACACAGTATTATTAACTATAGGTGATGTGCTATGTAGTAGACTCTAGGGTTTATTCATCTTGCATAACTAAAACTTTGTATGTTTTTACTAATACCTCCCCTGGCCCTGGCAATCATCATTCTGTTCTCTGATTCCATAAGTTTGACTATTTCAGATGCCTTATATGGGTAGTATCATGTAGTAATTGTCATTCTGTGTCTGGTTTATTTCACTTAGGGTGATGTCTCCAGGTTCATCCATGATGTCACAAATGTCATGATTTCCTTATTTTCTAAGGCTCAATGACATTCCTTTATATGTGTGTACCACTTTTTCTTTTCTTTTTTTTTTTAACATCTTTATTGGGGTATAATTACTTTAAAATGGTGTGTTAGTTTCTGCTTCATAACAAAGTGAATCAGTTATACATATACATATGTTCCTATATCTCTTCCCTCTTGCGTTTCCCTCCCTCCCACCCTCCCTATCCCACTCCTCCAGGTGGTCACAAAGCAACCAGCCGATATCCCTGTGCCATGTAGCTGCTTCCCACTAGCTATCTACCTTACATTTGTTAGTGTATATATGTCCATGCCTCTCTCTCACCCTGTCACAGCTCACGCTTCCCCCTCCCCATATCCTCAAGTCAGTTCTCCAGTAGGTCTGTGTCTTTATTCCTGTCTTACCCCTAGGTTCTTCATGACACTTTTTTTTCTTAAATTCCATATATATGTGTTAGCATACGGTATTTGTCTTTCTCTTTCTGACTTACTTCACTCTGTATGACAGACTCTAGGTCCATCCACCTCATTACAAATAGCTCAATTTCGTCTCTTTTTATGGCTGAGTAATATTCCATTGTATATATGTGCCACATCTTCTTTATCCATTCATCTGATGATGGGCACTTAGGTTGTTTCCATCTCTGGGCTATTGTAAATAGAGCTGCAATGAACATTTTGGTACATGACTCTTTTTGAATTATGGTTTTCTCAGGGTGTATGCCCAGTAGTGGGATTGCTGAGTCATAGGGTATTTCTATTTGTAGTTTTCTAAGGAACCTCCATACTGTTCTCCATAGTGGCTGTACCAATTCACATTCCCACCAGCAGTGCAGGAGTGTTCCCTTTTCTCCACACCCTCTCCAGCATTTATTGTTTATAGATTTTTTGATGATGGCCATTCTGACTGGTGTGACATTATGTCTCATTGTAGTTTTGATTTGCATTTATCTAATGATTAATGTTGTTGAGCATTATTTCATGTGTTTGTTGGCAGTCTGTATATCTTCTTTGGAGAAATGTCTATTTAGGTCTTCTGCCCATTTTTGGATTGGGTTGTTTCTTTTTCTGTTATTGAGCTGCATGAGCTGCTTATAAATTTTGGAGATTAATCCTTTGTGGGTTGCTTCATTTGCAAATATTTTCTCCCATTCTGAGGGTTGTCTTTTGGTCTTGTTTATGGATTCCTTTGCTGTGCAAAAGCTTTGAAGTTTCATTAGGTCCCATTTGTTTATTTTTGTTTTTATTTCCATTTCTCTAGGCGGTGGGACAAAAAGGATCTTGCTGTGATTTATGTCATAGAGTGCTCTGCCTATGATTTCCTCTAAGAGTTTGATAGTTTCTGGCCTTACATTTAGGTCTTTAATGCATTTTGAGCTTATTTTTGTGTATGGTGTTAGGGAGTGATCTAATCTCATACTTTCAAACGTACCTGTTCAGTTTTCCCAGCACCACTTATTGAAGAGGCTGTCCGTTATCCACTATACATTCCTGCCTCTTTTATCAAAGATAAGGTGACCATATGTGCATGGGTTTATCTCTGGGGTTTCTATCCTGTTCCATTGATCTATCTTTCTGTTTTTGTGCCAGTACCATACTGCCTTGATTACTGTAGCTTTGTAGTATAGTCTGAAGTCAGGGAGCCTGATTCCTTCAGCTCTGTTTTTCATTCTCAAGATTACTTTGGCTATTCAGGATCTTTTGTGTTTCCATACAAATTGTGAAATTTTTTGTTCTCGTTCTGTGAAAAATGCCAGCAGTAGTTTGATAGGGATTGCATTGAATCTATAGATTGCTTTGGGTAGTAGAGTCATTTTCACAATGTTGATTCTTCCCATACAAGAACATGGTATATCTCTCCATCTATTTGTATCATCTTTCATTTCTTTCATCAGTGTCTTATAATTTTCTGCATACAGGTCTTTTGTCTCCTTAGGTAGGTTTATTCCTAGATATTTTATTCTTTTTGTTGCAATGGTAAATGGGAGTGTTTTCTTGATTTCACTTTCAGATTTTTCATCATTAGTGTATAGGAATGCCAGAGATTTCTATGCATTAATTTTGTATCCTGCAACTTTACAAAATTCATTGATTAACTCTAGTAGTTTTCTGGTAGCATCTTTAAGATTCTTTATGTATAGTATCATGTCATCTGCAAACAGTGACAGTTTTACTTCTTCTTTTCCTATTTGGATTCCTTTTATTTCCTTTTCTTCTCTGATTGCTGTGGCTAAAACTTCCAAAACTATGTTGAATAAGAGTGGTGAGAGTGGGCAACCTTGTCTTATTCCTGATCTTAGTGGAAATGCTTTCAGTTTTTTACCATTGAGGATGATGTTGGCTCTGGGTTTGTCATACGTGGCCTTTATTATGTTGAGGAAAGTTCCCTCTATGCCTACTTTCTGCAGGGTTTTTATCATAAATGGGTGTTGAATTTTGTCAAAAGCTTTCTGTGCATCTATTGAGATGATCATATGGTTTTTCTCCTTCAATTTGTTAATATGGTTTATCACATTGATAGATTTGCATATATTGAACAATCCTTGCATTCCTGGAATAAACCCCACTTGATCATGGTGTATGATCCTTTTAATGTGCTGTTGGATTGTGTTTGCTAATATTTTGTTGAGGATTTTTGCATCTATGTTCATCAGTGATATTGGCCTGTAGTTTTCTTTATTTGTGACATCCTTGTCTGGTTTTGGTATCAAGGTGATGGTGGCCTCGTAGAAGGAATTTGGGAATGTTCCTCCGTCTGCTATGTTTTGGAAGAGTTTGAGAAGGATAGGTGTTAGCTCTTCTCTAAATGTTTGATAGAATTCGCCTGTGAAGCCATCTGGTCCTGGGTTTTTGTTTGTTGGAAGATTTTTAATCACAGTTTCACTTTCAGTGCTTGTGATTGGTCTGTTCATATTTTCTATTTCTTCCTGATTCAGTCTTGGCTGGTTGTGCATTTCTAAGAAGTTGTCCATTTCTTCCAGATTGTACATTTTATTGGCATAGAGTTGCTTGTAGTAATCTCTCATGATCTTTTGTGTTTCTGCAGTGTCAGTTGTTACTTCTCCTTTTTCACTTCTAATTCTATTGAATTGAGTCTTCTCCCTTTTTTTCTTGATGAGTCTGGCTAATGGTTTATCTATTTTGTTTATCTTCTCAAGGAACCAGCTTTTAGTTTTATTGATCTTTGCTATTGTTTCATTCATTTCTTTTTCATTTATTTCTGATCTGATTTTTATGATTTCTTTCCTTCTGCTAACTTTGGGGTTTTTTTGTTCTTCTTTCTCTAATTGCTTTAGGTGCCAGGTTAGGTTGTTTATTCGAGATGTTTCCTGTTTCTTAAGGTGGGCTTGTATTGCTATAAACTTCCCTCTTAGAACTGCTTTTGCTGCATCTCATAGGTTTTGGGTCGTTGTGTCTCCATTGTCGTTTGTTTCTAGGTTTTTTTAAATTTCCTCTTTGATTTCTTCAGTGATCACTTCATTATTAAGTAATGTATTGTTTAGCCTCCATGTGTTTGTATTTTTTACAGATCTTTTCTTGTAATTGATATCTAGTCTCATAGTGTTGTGGTCAGAAAAGATACTTGACACAATTTCAGTTTTCTTAAATTTACCAAGGCTTGATTTGTGACCCAAGATATGATCTATCCTGGAGAACATTCCATGAGCACTTGAGAAAAATGTGTATTCTGTTGTTTTTGAATGTAGTCTCCTATAAATATCAATTAAGTCCATCTTGTTTAATGTATCATTTAAAGCTTTTGTTTCCTTATTTATTTTCATTTTGGATGATCTGTCCATGGGTGCAAGTGGGGTGTTAAAGTCCCCTACTATGAATGTGTTACTGTCGATTTCCCCTCTTATGGCTGTTAGTATTTGCGTTATGTATTGAGGTGCTCCTATGTTGGGTGCATAAATATTTACAATTGTTATATCTTCTTCTTGGTTCGATCCCTTGATCATTATGTAGTGTCCTTCTTTGTCTCTTCTAATATTCTTTATTTTAAAATCTATTTTGTCTGATATGAGAATTGCTACTCCAGCTTTCTTTTGGTTTGCATTTGCATGAAATACCTTTTTCCATACCCTTACTTTCAGTCTGTATGTGTCTCTAGGTCTGTAGTGGGTCTCTTGTAGACAGCAAATATATGCGTCTTGTTTTTGTATCCAGCCAATCTGTGTCTTTTGGTGGGAGCATTTAGTCCATTTACATTTAAGGTAATTATCGATATGTATGTTCCTATTCCCATTTTCTAATTTGTTTGGGGTTCTTTATTATAGGTCTTTTCCTTCTCTTGTGTTTCTTTTCTAGAGAAGTTCCTTTAGCATTTGTTGTAAAGCTGGTTTGGTGGTGCTGAACTCTCTCAGCTTTTGCTTGTCTGTAACGGTTTTAATTTCTCCATCAAATCTGAATGATATCCTTGCTGGGTAGAGTAATCTTGGTTGCAGGTTTTTCTCCTTCATCACTTTCAGTATGTCCTGCCACTCCCTTCTGGCTTGCAGGGTTTCTCCTGAGAGATCAGCTGTTAACCTTATGGGGATTCCCTTGTGTGTTATTTGTTGTTTTTCCCTAGCTGCTTTTAAAATGCTTTCTTTGTATTTAATTTTTGACAGTTTGACTAATATGTGTCTTGGCGTATTTCTCCTTGGATTTATCCTGTTTGGGACTCTCTGTGCTTCCTGGACTTGATTAACTATTTCCTTTCCCATATTAGGGAAGTTTTCAACTATAATCTCTTCAAATATTTTCTCAGTCCCTTTCTTTTTCTCTTCCTCTTCTGGAACCCCTATAATTCAAATGTTGGTGTGTTTAATGTTGTCCCAGAGGTCTCTGAGATTGTCCTCAGTTCTTTTCATTCTTTTTTCTTTATTCTGCTCTGCAGTAGTTATTCCCACTATTTTATCTTCCAGGTCACTTATCTGTTCTTCTGCCTCAGTTATTCTGCTATTGATCCCATCTAGAGTATTTTTCATTTCATTTATTGCATTACTCATCATTGTTTGTTTCATCTTTAGTTCTTCTAGGTCCTTGTTAAATGTTTCTTACACTTTGTCTAGTCTATTTCCAAGATTTTGGATCATATTTATTATCATTATTCTGAATTCTTTTTCAGGTAGACTGCCTATTTCCTCTTCATTTGTTAGGTCTGGTGCATTTTTATCTTGCTCCTTCATCTGCTGTGTGTTTTTATGTCTTCTCATTTTGCTTATCTTGCTGTGTTTGGGATCTCCTTTTTGCAGGCTGCAGGTTTGTAGTTCCCGTTATTTTTGATGTCTGTACCTAGTGGCTAAAGTTGGTTCAGTGGGTTGTGTAGGCTTCCTCGTGGAGGCGACTAGTGCCTGTGTTCTGGTGGATGAGGCTGGATCTTGTCTCTCTGGTGGGCAGGTCAATGTCTGGTGGTGTGTTTTGGGGTGTCTGTGGACTTATTATGATTTTAGGCAGCCTCTCTGCTAATGAGTGGGGTTGTTTTCCTGTTTTGCTAGTTGTTTGGCATAGGTTGTCCAGCACTGTAGCTTGCTGGTCGTTGAGTGAAGCTGGGTGCTGTTGTTAAGATGGAGGTCTCTGGGAGATTTTCGCTGTTTGATATTATGTGGAGCTGGGAGGTCTCTTGTTGACCAGTGTCCTGAAGTTGGCTCTCCCACCTCAGAGGCACAGCGTTGACTCCTGGCTGGAGCACCAAGAGCCTTTCATCCACACGGCTCAGAATAAAAGGGAGAAAAAGTAGAGAGAATTAGTAGAAGTATGAAGAAAGAAAGAAAGAAAGAAAGAAAGAAAGAAAGAAAGAAAGAAAGAAAGAAAGAAAGAAAGAAAGAAAGAAAGGAAGGAAGGAAGGAAGGAAGGAAGGAAGAAGGAAAGAGGGCAAGAAGGAAAGAAAGGAGGGAGGGAGGAAGGGAGAAAGGAAGGAAGGAGGGAAGGAAGGAAAAAAGACAGAAAGAAAGAAGATACAGTAAAATAAAATAAAGTAAAGTGTAATAAAGTTATTGAATTAAAAAATAATTATTTAGAAAAAAAAAAAGGGACGGATAGAACCTTAGGACAAATGTTGGAAGCAAAGGTACACAGACAAAATCTTACACAGAAGCATACACATACACCCTCACAAAAAGAGGTAAAGGGGAAAAAATCATAGATCTTGCTCTCGAAGTCCACCTCCTCAATTTGGGATGATTTGTTGTCTAAAGGAGGGAAGGAAGGAAGGAAGGAAGGAAAGAAAGAAAGAAAGAAAGAAAGAAAGAAAGAAAGAAAGAAAGAAAGAAAGAAAGAAAGAAAGAAAGAAAGAAAAGAAAGAAAGAAAGAAAAGTATACTAAATTTATTAAAATTAATTTTTAAGAAAAGAAAATAAAAGAAAAACAATGGACAGATAGAACCCTAGGACAAATGGTGGAAGCAAAGCTATACAGACAAGATCTCACACAGAAGCATACACATACACATTCACAAAAAGAGGAAAAGGGGAAAAAATCATAGATCTTGCTCTCGAAGTCCACCTCCTCAATTTGGGATGATTTGTTGTCTATTCAGGTATTCCACAGATGCAGGGTACATCAAGTTGATTGTGGAGCTTTAATCCGCTGTTTCTGAGGCTGCTGGGAGAGATTTCCCTTTCTCTTCTTTGTTCAGACAGGACGGGGTTAAAGGAGCCACTGATTCAGGGCCTCTGGCGCACTCAGGCCGGGGGTGGGGGGGTGGGGGTGGGGAGGGAGGCGCACGGTGTGCGGGGCGGGCCTGTGGCGGCAGAGGCCGGCATGATGTTGCACCAGCCTGAGGCCCGCCGTGCGTTCTCCCGGGGAAGTTGTCCCTGGATGCCAGGAACCTGGCAGTGGTGGGCTGCACAGCCTCCGCGGAAGAGGGGTGTGGAGAGTGACCTGTTCTTGCACACAGGCCCCTTGGTGGCGGCAGCAGCAGCCTTAGCATCTACCACCCATCTCTGGGGTCCGGGCTTTTAGCCGCGGCTCGCGCCCGTTTCTGGGATCCGCGCTTTTAGCCGCAGCTCGCGCCCGTCCCTTGGGTCCGCGCTTTTAGCTGCAGCTCGCGCCCCTCTCTGGGTTTGCGCTTTTAGCCGCGGCTTGCGTCTGTCTCTGGAGTTCCTTTAAGCAGTGCTCTTAAACCCCTCTCCTCGCACACCAGGAAACAAAGAGGGAAGAGAAAGTCTCTTGCCTCTTCGGCAGGTGCAGACTTTTCCCCGGACTCCCTCCCGGCTAGCCATGGTGCACTAACCCCTTCAGGCTATGTTCACACCACCAACCCCAGTCCTCTCCCTGCGCTCCAACCGAAACCCGAGACTCAGCTCGCAGCTCCGCCCGCCCCGGTGGGTAAGCAGACAAGCCTCTCTGGCTAGTGAGTGCCAGTCGGCACCCATCCTCTGTGTGGGAATTTCTGCGCTTTGCCCTCCACACCCCTGTTGCTGTGCTCTCCACGGCTCCGAAGCTTCCCCGCTCCGCCTCCCGCAGTCTCCGCCCGCAACGGGGCTCCTAGTGTGTGGAAACCTTTCCTCCTTCACGGCTCCCTCCCACTGGTGCAGGTCCCGTCCGTATTCTTTTGTCTCTGTTTTTTCTTTTGCCCTACCCAGGTACGTGGGGAATTTCTTGCCTTTTGGGAGGTCTGAGGTCTTCTGCCAGCGTTCAGGAGGTGTTCTGTAGGAGTTGTTCCACGTGTAGATGTATTTCTGGTGTATCTGTGGGGAGGAAGGTGATCTGCACGTCTTACTCTTCTGCCATCTTCCCAGCACCCCCCCCCCCCCACTTTTTCTTTATCCATTTATCTGTCCATGGACATTTATGTTGCTTTCTTGTCTTGGGTATTGTGAATCATGCTGCAATGAACATGGGAGTGCAGATATCTCTTCAAGATCCTGATTTTAATTCCTTCAGATGTATACCCAGAAATGAAATGGCTGGATCATAATGCAGTTCTATTTGTAAATTTTTTTTTTTTTTTTTTTTTTTTGTGGTACGCGGGCTTCTCACCATTGTGGCCTCTCCCATTGCGGAGCACAGTCTCCAGACACGCAGGCCCAGCGGCCATGGCTCACGGGCCCAGCCGCCCCGCGGCATGTGGGATCCTCCCGGACTGGGGCACGAACCCGTGTCCCCTGCATCGGCAGGCGGACTCTCAACCACTGCACCGCCAGGAAGCCCTATTTGTAATTTTTTTGAGGACACTGTATTCTGTTCTCCACTTGTGGCTGTAACAAGTTACATTCTTGCCAATAGTGTGCAAAGGTTCCAATTTCTGTACATCTTCACCCACACTGATTATACTTTGTGTTTTTGATAATAGCCATCCTAACTGGTGTGAGGTGATATTTCATTGTGTTTTTGATTTGCATTTCTATGATGATTAGTGATGTTGAGCACATTTTCATATACCTGTTGGGTCATCTCTATGTCCTCTTTGGAAAAATATTTATTCAATTCCTATGCCCATTTTTAATCAGTTTATTTGGTTTTTGCTATTGAATTATAGGAGTTCCCTACATATTTTGGATATTAATCCTTTATCAGATGTATGGTTTGCAGTTAATTTCCTCATTCTACAGGTTGCCTTTTCATTTTGTTGTTTCCCTTCTTGTGCAGAAGTTTGATGTAGTCCCAACTGTCTGTATTTTTTCTTGTTTCTGTGCTTTTGATGTTATATCCAAGAAATCACTGCCAAAACCAATGTCAAGAAGCTTTTGCTCTCTGTGTTTTTCCTGGGAGTTTTATGGTTTCAGGTCTTATATTTAAATCTTTAATCCATTTTGAGTCCAAATAATTGACAGGTTCAATGTAACCTTTATCAAAATTCCAATGGCAGTTTTACACAAATAGAAAAATAAATACTAAAATTGCATATGAAACTACAAAGACCCTGATTAGCCAAAGCAGTTTTAAACAAGAAGAAAACCTCAAACTGGAGGCAGTACACTGCCGGATTTCCAAATGTGTTACAAGCTGCAGTAATCAAAGCAATATGGTAATGGCATGCAAACAGACATACAGACATGAAACAGAATCGATAGGTCAGCAATAGTCCTGCTTATATATGGTCAACTGATCCTCAACAAGGGTGCCAAGAATATACAATTGGGAAAAGATAGTCTCTTCAACAAATGATGTTGAGAAAACAGAATGTTCACGTCCAAAAGAAGGAAACTGAACTCTTACCTTATGCAATAGCACATTGTAATTTAGACGAGCAATGCCAATTGCTCAATAACCACATATAGAATTGCCAGGTGGATGCTTTCCCTAAACTGCATTGCCTCTCTAACAATCCCCCTCTTTTCACACATGCCACATAAAGCATGTCAGGTATACACTACACTTTAATTTTCTGATGCTCATGCAGGCTTGAAAGGGACCAAATGTTAAAGAAAAAAAAATCCTCCTTTATATAAATTTCCCTGTATTTTTTCCAATAATGAGTTTCTAAATATCATGACCAGAAAATGTATTTCACTGCCATTATCTTAAAAACTTAATCCAAACACTCAAAGCACCATGTCTGCTTATGGACCCCGAACCCAGCATGCTCAGCCTTTGACCTGAGCTCCTACTTTCAAAATTAGTAGAGGAGGGCTTCCCTGATGGCGCAGTGGTTGAGAGTCCGCCTGCCGATGCAGGGGATACGGGTTCGTGCCCTGGTCCGGGAAGATCCCACATGCCGCGGAGCGGCTGGGCCCGTGAGCCATGATGGCTGCTGAGCATGCGCATCCGGAGCCTGTGCTCCGCAATGGGAGAGGCCACAACAGTGAGAGGCCCGCGTACTGCCAAAAAAAAAAAAAAAAAAAAAACAGTAGAGGACTCTCCAGCCTGGGCCCATATCCTGCTTCATTGTCTTCATGGCTCCATCATCCCCTGGCTATGGATGCCTCATACTGAAATATTTGTGTCTGTTTAATTTCTGACCCATTACTCTAATCTCTGGTCACTTTGTAATCTGTAATCCCTCCTCCTGTGCCTGCCTTGATTCTTTTTCTTTTCTTCTGACTTGATTCTTGACACGCTGCTTCCCTTATCTTCTGAGAGAAGTACCTCTTTACCATGATTTTTCTCACAGCTTGCTTGGCCCTTGGAACTATTTCTCAGTCTCACCCATCATCTCTAGTATTCATTGCAATTGCTGCTTGTTCACTGAGCTTTGGAACTTCACACACTGCATGATATAGGTCTCATCAGACGCCTTCCCCAATGGCCTAGGAGGGACTCCAGCTTTTTATGCGATCATCAGCTTCCTCCTCACTTGGATTCTTCATGGGACTCTTATTTGTCTGGCCAAGCTTTGCTGCCAATGGAACTGTCTAATGTCTGTCAAAAGTTTATTTTTTTTCCCCTTAATTTCAAGTGTTATGAGGTTTCTCAGAAATAAGCCCAGCATCCTTATTCAGCAAACTTCACATTGAAACATCTGTACTCCTGAGAAATATTTTAAGAGCCACAAAAGCCAAAGGTATATGAGAACAACTTCATAAACAAGAGTTTCCCCATGAATTTAGATTTACTATGTGTGATAGAATGCAGTTCTGAAGTTAACAAGCCCAGGGACTAGGAAATAAAAAGCAAAGAAAACACATATCATATGCCTTAGAACATGGCAGTCAAGTTCTGATAGGAAATGAATAAAAACAAAAGACCTTCAAAAGCAAGATGTTATCTCTGGATTTAACTTAAAGAAATGTTTGAGGGATTCCCTGACGGTGCAGTGGTTGAGAGTCCGCCTGCCGATGCAGGGGACACGGGTTCGTGCCCCGGTCTGGGAAGATCCCACATGCTGTGAAGTGGCTGGACCCGTGAGCCATGGCCTCTGAGCCTGTGCGTCCAGAGCCTGTGCTCTGCAATAGGAGAGGCCACAACAGTGAGAGCCCCGTGTACCGAAAAGAAAAAAAAAAAAAAAACTAATTAAGAAAATAATGCATCAGCCTATCTCTCATTTGCATTTATGAAAATATGCCCCTCAGTGTATTTAAGTTACACCTACATCTAGTTAATGTCAAAATATGGATTCCTCAAAGCATGTACATGTTCAGATTATGGACCCAACACAAGTAGAGGCCATTTCGGCCCAAACTTCCAACAGTTCAAGTTGAGTCTTAGTGAAAAATATTTTCCCTTTTGCGGAATTTAGGTATTTTAACCAAGTCTAAAATTCAATTAAACATGAGACGTGCTCTTTCCCCCAATTTCATCTATGAGAAGGGACTTAGGACTGTTCTTCTCCAGGCTGCTCAAGAAAATATATTTTGGAGGGGATTATTTGAGGGGTGTTACACATTTAAGGAATAATACAGACAAATTAATGTGTACCCACGGGAAAAGCACTAGGACAGTAAGCATATTAAAACCAAGTCAAATGGGAAAGGGTGAAAAATATTACAGATCTCCAATCTAAAGGTTGTTATTCTGTCAGGATTGGAAGTAGGTGACATGGAGTTCCCATGACAAGAAGAAAAAGCCATAAAAAGCGACTTCCCTGATGGCGCAGTGGTCGAGAATCTGCCTGCCGATGCAGAGGACACAGGTTCGATCCCTGGTCCTGGAAGATCCCACATGCCACAGAGCAACTACTGAGGCTATGCTCTAGAGCCCACGAGCCATAACTACTGAAGCCCGTACACTCTAAAGCCCATGCTCCGCAGCAAGAGAAGCCACCACAATGAGAAGCCCATGCACTGCAATAAAGAGAAGCCCATGCACTGCAACGAAGAGTAGCCCCTGCTCACCACAACTAGAGAAAAGCATACACACAACAACGAAGACCCAATGTAGCCAAAAAAAAAAAAAAAAAGCCGTGAAGAAAAAGGGACTCAGGAAACATCATCCAGCTGGACCATCTCCTACAGGCGATGGTGCAGACACAAGATGGCGGACTTGAGCTGAATGACCTTGAAGGGCCCTTCCAGCCTGGAGATTCTATCACAAAATATTCCTCTCCTGTAACCACATGTAAAATATAAATGTTGCTTCCTGGGTGCAACCAAGAACAGACTGCTTTTAATCATGTCAGAAAAGGGGTTGCCTGCTAGTGAGGAGTTTGTACCTTGACCTGGGGCTTGTTTTATCATAAATAATCAACAAGGCACATTGCCATGCAAGGCAAGGTTGGCCTCGGCACATTTTCCTGGCCTCATCTCATTAGATGAAAAGTGGAAACCCCAGGCTGTCTTTGGCCTTTGGGCAAGGAAGCTTTTATTATTATTCACTAGTCATGAATAATCTGCAGCTAAAGAAGAGAAACCATAAGAGTCTTATAAATCACAAGTCCTGGTGGTGAGTTTGCCATATTTTCAAAATGGATATGATATTCAAGAACTATGCAGATACCTCAACAGTCTATATGCCTATTCCTGCCTCTAGGAAACCCCAGTATTTATTTCTTATATAAGTGATTGGGTACCACCAATCCTCCTTACCTTTCTGCTCCAAAAATTTTACTGTATACCACTGTGTTACATTAAAATAAATATTGAGGCAATCATCTTATTATTATTATTAAAAGTGACCCTAGCACATCAGTTAGAAATAGGTCTATCTGCTAACAAGAACAGTTTTACTGTGTGTGTGTATGTGTGCACGCACGTGCGTGATTATTTGTCTTTTGCAATTAGAAATCTCACTACAGGAAATTCAGGGCTGGTAGAGCAAATGTCAAATAACAAGTAAGTGCAGTAGCTAGGATGCGGATCTGCATTTGTCTGAGGTCAAGGCCCATGCATTTGCAATCATCATGTCCCTATACAGAAAGAGCCAACTTCAGGAATCAGATCATCCCGTAACTGACCTTGTTACCTTCCTGCCAAGGGCTCCTATATTTCAGTAGATGGAACATCAATGTTCTTATTCTGTTAAGCTCTCAGTGCCAGTTCATCCTCCAGTGGATATTTGCAGCATCTTCCCTAAATGTAATTAACACTAAGAAAGCTAAAGGAAATTTTAGGATTTAGATGACATATTTTACAAATACAGATGAAGCCAGTCCTTGAGTTAGAAGGGATAATAAGATCATCGATTTGCTCAAAATATCCAAGATCATCAGGCCTAATAGACCCAATGCTATATTTAAGGAGAGACATTGACAATAACAAGCTCATAATAATCTATAAACAGATTATGCTCATTTAATTAATTCCCACAGAAGTAGTCACAAATTATTTTCAAAAGAAAAAATACTGGAAAAATGTAGTCATTCAATAAAAAAAAGAAGGCATTTACTCCCACAGAGAAGTAATCCAAACAGACCTTAGAAAACATTTACCTTTGCCTAATTATTCATGATAGTCAACTTTATATGGAAATTACCAAATCTTAATACCCCATATGGCCAAGCGTGTGTTTGCTTTTCCGTCCACAATTAAAACAAAGCCCTAGACAGACAGTGACTTCAACATTTTCAGCAAATTAAAAGAAATTTTGAACAAACAGGCCTCAAGAGGATGATACAGTATCTTTCCTGAGTGATCAAAAGTTTAAGATGATGTAGAATGGTTTCATCAGACCCAGTCATGTCATTCCAAGATGCAGTTTCTTTTTATTTTATTGAAGTATAGTTGATTTACAATGTTGTGTTAATTTCTCCAAGATGTGATTTCTGACTGAAGAATGATGACCTTTGACAAATAGCTCAAACTAAATTACAGAGATACATACCCATATTGAATTAGAGTTGGTTTCCACCCCTTGATTCTACCAATGCATTGAATGAATCTTTTTCCTCCTTCCTTCCAATCTTCTATTCTTTTCACACTTCTCCCTTTTAATTATGTCCTAAGTTCTGTACGAGAAAGCACTATACCTCCTTAAAAGATGTTCTGCCATAATTTACCGTGTGTTTGGTTTATGCCTCAGGTTACATAATATGTGTAAGGTTTGTTTCTTTCATTCTTACACTTTTACATTCAGTATTTACTGAAGGATCCCTAGGTGTCAATAGTTTGGCATCATTCTCTCTGGAGAGCTAAAAAAGACAGGTTCTAGAAGGTGCCATTGTTAGCTGCCCCAAAGCCCAGATAGAGCTAAAACTAGAATGACCATAGGCTAGTATTCCTGGGACAGTACTAGTTTATGCCTATTGTCTGACCATAGCTATTTATGGTGAGATTTTTTCATCTTCAGATGTGCTGGTTTGGCGAATTATATGTTCATTCTAGTTAGAACCATAGGAAATGTGGTTTCTTAAGTTGGTGACCATGTCAGCCTGTCTTCCCATGTGTAGTAACTAATAATTAAGAAACCTCAGGTCACATAATTTGACAAGGTAGTGCCATTGTTCTTATGCAAAGACGAGCTCCAATGCCTAACAGAAAACAGAGTGCCCACCTAGAACTCTCTGTGCAGCATTAGCTTGTATAATAAAAGGAATGATAGCTAACATCTATTGATTCTGTCTTAAGTACCAGGCTGTGCGAAGGGCCCTCAGCCACCATCTAACCCTCAGCGACAGTCTTAGAAGGTGGGCATGTTGATTTCCATTTTCTTGAGGACACTGAGGTTCTAATATGGGAAGTGAGATGCCGAGGGGGCCCAACTATAACGTCAATGGAACTGAACTAGGGGATGATATTTATGGATTCATTATATTAGAACAGTTCTACTCACAAATTACACAGAACCTGTTCTCACTTCGTTGTGGATATGGTGGGGACAATGAACTGGGATGGAAGGATGGGGCAGGGGTCACAACCATTGTGTTGGATGAGTCTGTGTGGTTTCCCACTCTCTCGTGGAATCTGCTGGATTCAGGGGCTCCTCCTAGCGTTCTCTCTGGCCACCCACACTCCACCCTTCCCAATCCCTACATATGCACATGATTCTTTGTCACCAGAAAATGATGTGTGTTTAAACTTTGTCCCATGGCTTTCAGGCTTCTAGCATCATCCTTCAGTTAATTCCCAAACATATAGCTTAAACATCTATCTAGAGTTTGCTTGTAGAAAACTTAGTATCTCCACCTATATCAGAGAATTTCTATTGATGGCTTTCAAGACCTGACTGCTATTCTTAATCTCCCATTCTATTTTTAAACTTCTTTTCTTACAACTTTTTTTTTTTTTTTTTTTTTTGCGGTACGCGGGCCTCTCACTGTTGCGGCCTCTCCCGTTGCGGAGCACAGGCTCCGGACGTGCAGGCTCAGCGGCCATGGCTCACGGGCCCAGGCGCTCCGCGGCATGTGGGATCTTCCCGGACCGGGGCACGAACCCGCGTCCCCTGCATCGGCAGGCGGACTCTCAACCACTGCGCCACCAGGGAAGCCCCCCACTCTCTTTTATTTTTTTAAATTTTCATTTTATATTGGAGCATAGTTGATTAACAATGTTGTGTTAGTTTCAGGTGTACAGCAAAGTGATTCAGTTACACATATATACCACTCTCTTTTAAGCGTCCCAGTCACCTTCTCTGTGATCACTGCTTGCTAGACGTTTCCTACAATACCATTTGAACAAGGCTGTTTATTGGACAGAGTGGACTTTTACTGAAACTTTGAGGAAAATGTAGAGTGATCATAGCATCAAATGGAGACCACAAAACATTGAAGATTGAATGTCACTCTCCCTACATTCATTTGCTGATCTCCAGCTCTGGATATCTTACTTGGCCTCTCCCTTTGTAAAGCCCCATTTCCTGGAAACATCAAATCCTCAAATCAAGTTCCTTCCCTTATTCCATCTTTTTACAGGGTCCCAGGTCCCAAGGGAAAAAAATATATTTTTACCTACAGCTATTAAACAAGTCTAAAAGCAACACACAAAAATATCCCTCTATATCAGAATAATTACTTCACCCAAAGGTCAATTCCTTTTGCTGTTATTATACTCTCCCATTTAATGGCCTCTGTCTATACTTTCCCATAACCACTATATTCATTGAGCTGTCTTCCTAAACAGAGGAGTAATCTCTCTTTCTTCTGCTACCATTCTAGAACAAGGAAATCTTGACATCAGCTTTTAAGCTAGCAATTTTCTTCTAATGATAGAAATAAAATAGATTTAATTAATCACTAAAAATGTATTTATTGAATACCTGTAATGCTTCAGGAATGTGGCAAAGATTACAGGGCTACAATACAGCATAATATATAGATCCTCAAGGAGCTTTCATGTCATTTGAAGACAACATATTCTCCAAGAACAGATAAAAAGTAGAAAGAGCATAAAAAGGCTGATGCTTCTGCCACACTCCCTTCTCCTACCCAGTTAGACAAAACTGGTTTGAAGATTAAAAGGAAAGCATCTATGGAAAGAAATATGTTCTTTAAACTTTACATAAATTAATTGAAATTAATTTGATGCCTATTTATTTTCCAAATCCCCATCCCTGGACTCAAGTGATGGCTCCCAAAATAAAATACTCTTTGCAAAAAAAGTATTTTAAAGCCATTTTGTTAAATATCTTAGTGCACTCAAAGTAGAAAACGTAGACTGATGAAAAACACTTTACCATGGAAAGTTTAAGGTGAATCGATTTTGGCTCAAGATAATTGTTTTGTTTTGTTTTTACACATGGAGGTGTTTAAAAGACTCCCATGTCCATAAAGCTGGTGTCATTCTGTACCTCAACCCCAAGGAAAAACCAGCTAATTGAGGAAACTTGGCGAAGGCAGATTCTTCTGGGACCAATTAGATAAGAATAGGAGAAATGAGAGTTTGCTTTCTTTCTTCTGTGGTGGTTTCCACACATCCGCTGCAGGGTTGTTGCTGACCAAGTATGGAGGCTGGATGGGATCTTTCAAGCAAGAAAGTAAAAAGCATCTTTTACAGCTGTACTTACCCAGACTCAGGCCAAATACCTGGCATCTTTAGTAATTAACCCAAGCACTTCCTCACATGAACATGTAATTCCTCCCAGGAGCCCTGATGGCATGTCAGCAATCTACCATGTTTGAAATGCAAAGACTCAAAGCAGTGTGGTTTTCATGCTTTCAAGACAGGTTTCAAAGCATAAACAAATTACATAAGCACAGATTCTAATGAGTATAGAAACTCAATAAGGGCAAAATGTATTACTGATGGCCAAACAACAGGCTTTGAAATCAAATACACTTGAGTTTGAATCCAGCTTTCCAAAAGCAAAGGAGCTGAGTAATTTGGGTCTAACATTTAGTTACTATGAGCCTCAGTATACTTAGTTCTAAAATGGGAATAATATTCATTCTGGGGTTTACAAGTGATGGGTATAAAGAGTCAGGTGCTCAATAAGCTATAGCCATGTGGTTGAAATAAAAGTGATGTATAGCATCCTCTCAGAATTATTCTCCCTTAATTCATCACTGGAATTGTTTATGATGGCTAGTGTATGGCATGCATGCATTCTGACTGGTCCAAATCTTTCCAGTATATATATATTCATAGCATCGGGCACCTCTTCTAAATTTTTCACAGTTGAAATTTTCTATTTATTCCTGTATGTAGTTGAAATGTGTCTACCTACCAGATATAAGCTTCTTCAGGGCAAGCACCATTTTTTTGGTTACGTTTTGTTTTGCTTTGTTTTGTTCTTTGCATTGGTAGAAGCATCCCCAGAGCGCACAGAGATACCTAGCCCATGATTGGCACACACAGATATTGATCAAATGAAATTTTACAACCTTTCAAAAATAATGTTTTCTAATTTCACAAGTGAGAAAGTTGCAGCTCCGAAAGAACCATTTTCCTAAAGTGACATTGGTAATAAATGGAGGGCCTGAGATGCAGACCTAAAAGTGATTATCTAGAGTCAATACAGTTTCTATTAAGACAGACAATGTCTCATTACCATCCTCTTCTCTTACAGATGAATAAACAGAAGCTTAGAAGATGTTAAATAACTTTCCAGACAGATGTTTGCAGAGCTAGGGCTCAAACCCAGGCCTCCAACTAGACGTCCAGAGCTGCTTCTCTCTACCCAGTTTTCTGTTCATCATAAAAACCATTCTCAGGATGGAGCCTTGACTGTCCTCTGCTGTTTGCTCAGGATTTGTTTGGCTCAGGCAGGAACAATTTTTTTTTTTTTTTTGCCCTCAATGATCTAAAGGAGTCAGTCCCACCAGAGTCTTAGATTGGCCTGGCATTGGATGGGAGGTGGGCTTCAGCTGCCATCTGTTTGCTTGTTCTAGTGTTTGCTGGACAGCATTTCCCCTGAATATGTCTGACGGACAGTAGGGCCTTTTTATCACCTGAAAGTGTCCCTCGGGTTCTACCACAATAGGGTGTGGGAGTGTCAGGCTGTTGAGTGATTAAATAAAAGAGATTGCAAGTTTCACCAGCTCTGGAACACAGGGGTGAACAATCTACCCTTAGGATCCGCTGGGGCACCCACATGAGTGCCACGGCTGCAAAGATCCTGACAGATGTGCCTTTGGAGTCCAGGTGTAGGCTCTATGAGTTGTGGGTTCTTGGAAGCCAGGAGGGATGCAGGCTTCAGTCAAGCATCTCAGATGTAACTTTTCCATCCTTCCAACTGAAATAAATTCAGAAGAAAACAGGAAACCGACTCGGTCTTGGCAATATTAATTTTTGCTAGGAAGCTTTGCCTAGTCCACTGAGAATAGAAGAGGGTATCTCCCGTATGCTAGTCCCAGTAACTGTACTTGAACTCTATTCACTCTAAGTGAAGTAAGGCAGACAGAGAATGATATCACATGATATCGCTTATATACAGAATCTAAAATAATAATAATAATACAAATGAACTTATTTGCAAAACAAAAACAGACTTATAGACTTAGAGAACAAACTTACAGTTACTGGGGATAGGGGGCAGGGAGGGATAGATTGAGAGTTTGGGATTGACATGTACAAACTACTGTTTTGTTTTTTTTTTTAGCACGTCAACTTTTTATTAAAGTTAAGAAAAATTAAACTTATAATTTTTAGGAATACACATGTATGTCTTTTCTTTTAACATCTTTATTGGAGTATAATTGCTTTAAAATGGTGCATTAGTTTCTGCTTTGTAACAAAGTGAATCAGCTATACATATACATATATCCTCATATCTCCTCCCTCTTGCATCTCCCTCCCACCCTCCCTATCCCACCCCTCTAGGTGGTCACAAAGCACCAAGCTGATCTCCCTGTGCTATGTGGCTGCTTCCCACTAGCTATCTATTTTACATTTGGTAGTGTATATATGTCCATGTCACTCTCTCACTTCATCCCAGCTTACCCTTCCCCCTCCCCATGTCCTCAAGTCCATTCTCTACATCTGAATCTTTATTCCTGTCCTGCCCCTAGGTTCTTCAGAACCTTTTTTTTTTTTAGATTCCATATATATGTGTTAACATACCATATTTGTTTTTCTCTTTCTGACTTACCTCACTCTGTATGACAGACTCTAGGTCCATCCACCTCACTACAAATAACTCAATTTCATTTCTTTTTATGGCTGAGTAATATTCCATTGTATATTTGTGCCACATCTTCTTTATCCATTCATCTGTCGATGGACACATGGTTGCTTCCATATCCTGGGTATTGTAAATGGAGCTGCAATGAACATTGTGGTACATGACTCTTTTTGAATTATGGTTTTCTCAGGGTATATGCCCAGTAGGGGGATTGCTGGGTCGTATGGTAGTTCTATTTTTACAAACTACTGTATTTAAAATAGATAGAGACTTCCCTGGCAGTCCAGTGGTTAAGACTTTACCTTCCAGTGCAAGGGGTGTGGGTTTGTTCCCTGGTTGGGGAGCTAAGATCCCACATGACTCACTGCCAAAAAATCAAAACATAAAAAAAAAGTAATATTGTAACAAATTCAATAAAGACTTTAAAAATGGTCCACATCAAAAACAAATCTTTAAAAAAATAAAATAGATAACCAACAAGGACCTACTATATAGCACAGGGAACTCTGCTCAATATTCTCTAATAACCTAAATGGGAAAAGAATTTGAAAAGAACAAATACATGTATATGTATAACTGAATACTTTGCTGTGTACCTGAAACAAACACAACATTGTTAATCAACTATGCTCCAATATAAAATAAAACTTTGAAAAAAAAATGATTTTCTACATAGAATACTTCCGGGGGAGAATGTTTAAAAAAAAAAGACTAGGAAGCACCAGGATAGCTGAACTGGTGGAAATATCCAAATATTTCCTTGCCAACTGGTAAATTACTCAAGTTATCCAAATAGCCCCCCTTACTTTGTTTCCATCCTGTCCTCTCCCCACCCTGTCTTTTCTGGACCCGCCATGTAAAAGGTACAGCTAAGAACCTCCATGACCCATTTAGCATTGGTTTCCATACTGTGATGCCAGAAATCTGGTGGGCAATAACTTATTAAATATTTTAAATCCTACTCTGCTTCTGAAATTGCTTTGACTTCTCTGGTTTCTCTGTTAGACCATAAACATTTTGAAAGCGAGAACTGGGCTTACCTCACTCTTTCAGCCCTCACCCCTAGCACAGAATTGGAAACAGCCTGTGTTCTCAAGAAATTAGAAGACACAGAGCAGCTCTTCAGTACAGTTTGCTATTTTAAAACAGGTTAGTGGTTGAAGTGTGAATATATACATTCAACGGTGTGGATGTGTATTTTATGCTCCCCAGGGACCATGGCTAGTTTTCATTTATAAGATCACAGGCAGCCTTCTCTTCGTCAGTCGTTATTACCCAAATGCTTCTGTAAAACTGGAGTGGGTGCAATTTCATAGGAGCCACAGAATTAGCTTCATGAACTATGCCAGCTTTGGCAGCTTTCCTGTTTCCTGGCACACCTGGGAATATGCAGGACATAGGATAAGCATTCTTCTCATAGAGTCCTCGTAAGTGAAATTAACTATATGCTACATAATACACATAAGCAGTAGGGATTATCTGGATTCTTTTAAAATTTCCTGCCCACTTTTATATGCTGACTTGCATCTCCCCTGTTTTGGAGTTTTCCTCCTTCCACATGCTCATAAATGGAATCCTGGGTGTGGGGTACATGTTAAAGCTGTTTGAAATATTTACACGTTTCCTAGAACATCATTAAATGCAGGGAGTTTGGTCACTTGCATACCTTTTCATCTGGAATAATAAAAAATATTGTTATTAACAGTATGTCTATTTAGTCAATATTTTTTGTATTGATCTCCCACCAGATGGCAGGGGCTTTAAATACATTGCCTTTTCTTTTGATCACATACTCTAAGATTGATATACTTTTTTTTTTTTAACATCTTTATTGGGGTACAATTGCTTTACAATGGTGTGTTAGTTTCTGCTTTATAACAAATTGAATCAATTATACATATACATATGTTCCCATATCTCTTCCCACTTGCGTCTCCCTCCCTCCCACCCTCCCTAACCCACCCCTCCAGGTGGTCACAAAGCACCGAGCTAATCTCCCTGTGCTATGTAGCTGCTTCCCACTAGCTATCTACCTTACGTTTGGTAGTGTATATATGTCCATGCCTCTCTCCCGCTCCATCACAGCTCACCCCGCCCCCTCCCCATATCCTCAAGTCCGTTCTCCAGTAGGTCTGTGTCTATATTCCTGTCTTACCCCTAGGTTCTTCATGACGTGTTTTTTTTTTTCTTAAATTCCATATATATGTGTTAGCATACGGTATTTGTCTTTCTCTTTCTGACTTACTTCACTCTGTATGACAGACTCTAGGTCTATTCACCTCATTACAAATAGCTCAATTTCGTTTCTTTTTATGGCTGAGTAATATTTTGTTGTATATATGTGCCACATCTTCTTTATCCATTCATCCGATGATGGGCACTTAGGTTGTTTCCATCTCTGGGCTATTGTAAATAGAGCTGCAATGAACATTTTGGTACATGACTCTTTTTGAATTATGGTTTTCTCAGGGTATATGCCCAGTAGTGGGATTGCTGGGTCATAGGGTATTTCTATTTGTAGTTTTCTAAGGAATCTCCATACTGTTCTCCATAGTGGCTGTACCAATTCACATTCCCACCAGCAGTGCAGGAGTGTTCCCTTTTCTCCACACCCTCTCCAGCATTTATTGTTTATAGATTTTTTGATGATGGCCATTCTGACTGGTGTGAGATGATATCTCATTGTAGTTTTGATTTGCATTTCCCTAATGATTAATGATGTTGAGCATTCTTTCATGTGATTGTTGGCAATCTGTATATCTTCTCTGGAGAAATGTCTATTTAGGCCTTCTGCCCATTTTTGGATTGGGTTGTTTGTTTTTTTGTTATTGAGCTGCATGAGCTGCTTGTAAATTTTGGAAATTAATCCTTTGTCCGTTGCTTCATTTGCAAATATTTTCTCCCATTCTAAGGGTTGTCTTTTGGTCTTGTTTATGGTTTCCTTTGCTGTGCAAAAGCTTTCAAGTTTCATTAGGTCCCATTTGTTTATTTTTGTTTTTATTTCCATTTCTCTAGGAGGTGGGACAAAAAGGATCTTGCTGTGATTTATGTCATAGAGTGCTCTGCCTATGATTTCCTCTAAGAGTTTGATAGTTTCTGGCCTTACATTTAGGTCTTTAATCCATTTTGAGCTTATTTTTGTGTATGGTGTTAGGGAGTGATCTAATTTCATACTTTTACATGTACCTGTCCAGTTTTCCCAGCACCACTTATTGAAGAGGCTGTCCATTCTCCACTGTACGTTCCTGCCTCCTTTATCAAAGATAAGATGACCATATGTGTGTGGGTTTATCTCTGGGCTTTCTATCCTGTTCCATTGATCTATCTTTCTGTTTTTGTGCCAGTACCATACTGTCTTGATTATTGTAGCTTTGTAGTATAGTCTGAAGTCAGGGAGCCTGATTCCTCCAGCTCCATTTTTCATTCTCAAGATTGCTTTGGCTATTCGGGGTCTTTTGTGTTTCCATACAAATTGTGAAATTTTTTGTTCTAGTTCTGTGAAAAATGCCAGTGGTAGTTTGATAGGGATTGCATTGAATCTGTGTATTGCTTTGGGTAGTAGAGTCATTTTCACAATGTTGATTCTTCCAGTCCAAGAACATGGTATATTTCTCCATCTATTTGTATCATCTTTAATTTCTTTCATCAGTGTCTTATAGTTTTCTGCATACAGGTCTTTTGTCTCTTTAGGTAGGTTTATTCCTAGATATATTATTCTTTTTGTTGCAGTGGTAAATAGGAGTGTTTTCTTGATTTCACTTTCAGATTTTTCATCATTAGTGTATAGGAATGCCAGAGATTTCTATGCATTAATTTTGTATCCTGCAACTTTACCAAATTCATTGATTAGCTCTGGTAGTTTTCTGGTAGCATCTTTAGGATTCTCTATGTATAGTATCATGTCATCTGCAAACAGTGACAGCTTTACCTCTTCTTTTCTGATTTGGATTCCTTTTATTTCCTTTTCTTCTCTGATTACTGTGGCTAAAACTTCCAAAACTATGTTGAATAAGAGTGGTGAGAGTGGGCAACCTTGTCTTGTTCCTGATCTTAGTGGAAATGCTTTCAGTTTTTCACCATTGAGGATGATGTTGCCTGTGGGTTTGTCATATATGGCCTTTATTATGTTTAGGAAAGTTCCCTCTATGTCTACTTTCTGCAGGGTTTTTATCTAAATGGGTGTTGAATTATGTCAAAAGCTTTCTGTGCATCTATTGAGATGATCATATGGTTTTTCTCCTTCAATTTGTTAATATGGTTTATCACATTGATAGATTTGCGTATATTGAAGAATCCTTGCATTCCTGGAATAAACCCCATTTGATCATGGTGTATGCTCCTTTTAATGTGCTGTTGGATTGTGTTTGCTAGTATTTTGTTGAGGATTTTTGCATCTATGTTCACCAGTGTTACTGGCCTGTAGTTTTCTTTCTTTGTGACATCTTTGGTTTTGATATCAAGGTGATGGTGGCCTCGTAGAATGAATTTGGGAGTGTATTTCCCTCTGCTATATTTTGGAAGAGTTTGAGAAGGATAGGTGTTATCTCTTCTCTAAATGTTTGATAGAATTCGCCTGTGAAGCCATCTGGTCCTGGGCTTTTGTTTGTTGGAAGATTTTTAATCACAGTTTCATTTTCAGTGCTTGTGATTGGTCTGTTCATATTTTCTATTTCTTCCTGATTCAGTCTTGGCAGGTTGTGCATTTCTAAGGATTTGTCTATTTCTTCCAGGTTGTCCATTTTATTGGCATGGAGTTGCTTGTAGTAATCTCTCATGATCTTTTGTATTTCTGCAGTGTCAGTTGTTACTTCTCCTTTTTCATTTCTAATTCTATTGATTTGAGTCTTCTCTCTTTTTTTCTTGATGAGTCTGGCTAATGGTTTATCTATTTTGTTTATCTTCTCAAAGAACCAGCTTTTAGTTTTATTGATCTTTGCTATTGTTTCCTTCATTTCTTTTTCATTTATTTCTGATCTGATTTTTATGATTTCTTTTTTGCTATCTCTGGGGTTTTTTTGTTCTTCTTTCTCTAATTGCTTTAGGTGCAAGGTTAGGTTGTTTATTCGAGATGTTTCCTGTTTCTTAAGGTGGGCTTGTATTGCTATAAACTTCCCTCTTAGAACTGCTTTTGCTGCATCTCATAGGTTTTGGGTCGTCGTGTCTCCATTGTCGTTTGTTTCTAGGTTTTTTTTAATTTCCTCTTTGATTTCTTCAGTGATAAGTTTGTTATTAAGTAGTGTATTGTTTAGCCTCCATGTGTTTGTATTTTTTACAGATCTTTTCCTGTAATTGATATCTAGTCTCATGGCATTGTGGTCGGAGAAGATACTTGATACAGTTTCAATTTGCATAAATTTACCAAGGCTTGACTTGTGACCCAAGATATGATCCATCCTGGAGAATGTTCCATAAGCACTTTAGAAAAATGTGTATTCTGTTGTTTCTGGATGGAGTGTCCTATAAATATCAATTAAGTCCATGTTCTTTAATGTATCATTTAAAGCTTGTGTTTCCTTATTGATTTTCATTTTGGATGATCTGTCCATTGGTGAAAGTGGGGTGTTAAAGTCCCTTACTATGAATGTGTTACTGTAGATTTCCCCTCTTATGGCTGTTAGTATTTGCCTTATATATTGAGGTGCTCCTATGTTGGCTGTATAAATACTTACAATTGTTATATCTTCTTCTTGGATTGATCCCTTGATCATTATGTAGTGTCCTTCTTTGTCTCTTCTAATATTCTTTATTTTAAAATCTATTTTGTCTGATATGAGAATTGCTACTCCAGCTTTCTTTTGGTTTCCATTTACATGGAATATCTTTTTCCATCCCCTTACTTTCAGTCTGTATGTGTCTCTAGGTCTGAAGTGGGTCTCTTGTAGACAGCGTATATATGGGTCTTGTTTTTGTATCCATTCAGCCAATCTGTGTCTTTTGGTGGGAGCATTTAGTCCATTTACATTTAAGGTAATTATCGACATGTATGTTCCTATTCCCATTTTCTGAATTGTTTTGGGTTCATTATTGTAGGTCTTTTCCTTCTCTTTGTTTCTTGCCTGGAGAAGTTCCTTTAGCATTTGTTGTAAAGCTGGTTTGGTTGTGCTGAACTCTCTCAGCTTTTGCTTGTCTGTAAAGGTTTTAATTTCTCCAACAAATCTGAATGAGATCCTTGCTGGGTAGAGTAGTCTTGGTTGCAGGTTTTTCTCCTTCATCACTTTCAGTATGTCCTGCCACTCCCTTCTGGCTTGCAGTGTTTCTCCTGAGAGATCAGCTGTTAACCTTATGGGGATTCCCTTGTGTGTTATTTGTTGTTTTTCCCTTGCTGATTTTAATATGTTTTCTTTGTATTTAGTTTTTGACAGTTTGACTAATATGCGTCTTGGCTTATTTCTTCTTGGATTTATCCTCTATGGGACTCTCTGTGCTTCCTGGACTTGATTAACTATTTCTTTTCCCATATTAGGGAAGTTTTCAACTATAATCTCTTCAAATATTTTCTCAGTCCCTTTCTTTTTCTCTTCCTCTTCTGGACCCCCTATAATTCGAATGTTGGTGCATTTAATGTTGTCCCAGAGGTCTCTGAGACTTTCCTCAGTTCTTTTCATTCTTTTTTCTTTATTCTGCTTTGCAGTAGTTATTTCCACTATTTTATCTTCCAGGTCACTTATCCATTCTTCTGCCTCAGTTATTCTGCTATTTATCCCATCGAGTATTTTTCATTTCATTTATTGTGTTGTTCATCATTGTTTGTTTCATCTTTCGTTCTTCTAGGTCCTTGTTAAATGTTTCTTACATTTTGTCTAGTCTATTTCCAAGATTTTGGATCATATTTACTATCATTATTCTGAATTCTTTTTCAGGTAGACTGCCTATTTCCTCTTCATTTGTTAGGTCTGGTGCATTTTTATCTTGCTCCTTCATCTGCTGTGTGTTTTTCTGTCTTCTAATTTTGCTTATCTTACTGTGTTTGGGGTCTCCTTTTTGCAGGCTGCAGGTTCGTAGTTCCCGTTGTTTTTAATGTCTGTCCCCAGTGGCTAAAGTTGGTTCAGTGGGTTGTGTAGGCTTCCTGGTGGAGGGGACTAGTGCCTGTGTTTTGGTGGATGAGGCTGGATCTTGTCTCTCTGGTGGGCAGAACCACCTCTGGTGGTGTGTTTTGAGGTGTGTGTGGACTTATTATGATTTTAGGCAGCCTCTCTTCTAATGGGTGGGGTTGTGTTCCTGTTTTGCTAGTTGTTTGGTATAGGGTGTCCAGCAGTGTAGCTTGCTGGTCGTTGAGTGATACTGGGTGTTAGTGTTGAGATGGAGATCTCTGGGAGATTTTTGCTGTTTGATAATATGTGGAGCTGGGAGGTCTCTTGTTGACCAGTCCTGAAGTTGGCTCTTCCACCTCAGAGGCAGAGCCCTGACTCCTGGCTGGACCACCAAGAGCCTTTCATCCACACAGCTCAGAATAAAAGGGAGAAAAATCAGAGAGAAAGAATTAGTAGTAGTAGAAAGAAAGAAAGGAGGGAAGGAAGGAAGGAAGGAAGAAAGAAAGAAAGAAATAAAGAAAGAAAGAAAGAAAGAGAAAGAAAGAAGAAAAGAAGGAAAGAAAGAAAGGAGGGAGGTAGGGAGGGAGAGAGGGATGGTGGGAGGAAGCAAGGAAGGATGGAAGGAGGGAAGGAAGGAAAAAAGACAGAAAGAAGATAAAGTAAAATGTAATAAAGTTATTAATATAAAAAAATTATTAAGAAAAAAAAAGGACGGATAGAACCTTAAGGCATATGTTGGAAGCAAAGCTATACAGACAAAATCTCACACAGAAGCATACACATACACACTCACAAAAAGAGGAAAAGGGGAAAAAATCATAAATCTTGCTCTCAAAGTCCACCTCTTCAATTTGGGATGATTCATTGTCTAAAGGAGGGAAGGAAGGAAGGAAGGAAGGAAGGAAGGGAAGAAAGAAAGAAAGAAAGAAAGAAAGAAAGAAAGAAAGAAAGAAAGAAAGAAAGAAAGAAAGAACGAAAAAGAAAGAAGGAAAGAAGGAAAGAAAGGAGATAAAGTAAAATGAAATAGTTATTAAAATTAATTATTAAGAAAAAATTATGGAAAAAAAAAAGGACGGATAGAACCCTAGGACAAATGGTGGAAGCAAAGCTATACAGACAAAATCTCACACAGAAGCATACACATACACACTCACAAAAAGAAGAAAAGGGGGAAAAATCATAAATCTTGCTCTCAAAGTCTACCTCCACAATTTGGGATGATTTTTTGTCTATTCATATATTCCACACATGCAGGGTACATCAAGTTGATTTTGGAGCTTTAATCCGCTGCTTCTGAGGCTGCTGGGAGAGATTTCCCTTTCTCTTATTTGTTCTCACAGCTCCCAGGGGCTCAGCTTTGGATTTGGCCCCGCCTCTGCGTGTAGGTCACTGGAGGGCATCTGTTTTTTGCTCAGACAGGACGGGGTTAAAGGAGCCGCTGTTTCAGGGGCTCTGGCTCACTCGGGCCGGGGGGAGGGAGGGCGCGGAGTGCTGGGCGAACCTGCGGCGGCAGAGGTCGGCGTGACGTTTCACCCGACTGAAGCCCGCTGTGCGTTCTCCTGGGGAAGTTGTCCCTGGATGCCGGGAACCTGGCAGTGGCGGGCTGCACAGGCTCCCGGGAGGGGCAGTGTGGATAGTGCCCTGTGCTCGCACACAGGCCCCTTGGTGGCAGCAGCAGCAGCCTTAGCATCTCCCGCCCGTCTCTGGCATCTGCGTTTTTAGCCACGGCTTGCACCCGTCTCTGGGGTCCGCGCTTTTAGCCGCGGCTCGTGCCCGTCTCTGGAGTTCCTTTAAGCAGTGCTCTTAAACCCTCTCCTCGCGCACCAGGAAACAAAGAGGGAAGAAAAAGTCTCTTGCCTCTTCAGCAGCTCCAGACCTTTTCCCGAACTCCCTCCCAGCTAGCCGTAGTGCACTAACCCCTTCAGGCTGTGTTCACGCAGCCAACCCCAGTCCTCTCCCTGCGCTCCTACCAAAGCCCGAGGCTCAGCTCGCAGCCCCGCCCGCCCCGGCGGGTGAGCAGACAAGCCTCTCGGGCTCGTGTGTGCCGGTCGACACTGATCCTCTGTGCGGGAATCTCCCCGCTTTGCCCTCCGCACCCCTGTTGCTGTGCTCTCCTCCGCGGCTCTGAAGCTCCCCCCTCCGCCACCTGCAGTCTCCGCCCGCGAAGGGGCTTCCTAGTGTGTGGAAACCTTTCCTCCACAGCTCCCTCCCACTGGTGCACGTCCCGTCCCTATTCTTTTGTCTCTGTTTTTTCTTTTTTTATTTTGCTCTACCCAGGTACGTGGGGAGTTTCTTGCCTTTTGGGAGGTCTGAGGTCTTCTGCCAGCATTCGGTAGGTGTTCTGTAGGAGTTGCCCCATGTGTAGATGTATTTCTGGTGTATCTGTGCGGAGGTAGGTGATCTCTGTGTCTTACTCTTCCGCCATCTTCCCCTTCGCCGCCAAGATTGATATTCTTATCTTCATTGTACTATGAGAAAAACCAAAAGCCAGAGAGGTTAAATAATTTCCCTGAGGTCATCCAGCTACTAATTGGTGGTTCTGGGATTCATCTCGAATCTACCTGGCACCAGCTGGCGACTGCCTTTCCCCTGGTGGTGCTGTGTGTCTCTATCATTCCTTCTTCACTGACTCACAACTTCTCAAAGGTGGCCGCTCCTCCACCTTAGAAGCAAGCATGCCATCCTCACAGTTAGATTTTAGAGCAGTGGGTGTCAAATTCTGGGACCCTAGAATCAAGTAGGGAGATGCAACAATTACAGATGCTTGGGTTCTAATTCCAGCTCTTCTGCCTTAATTGGTCTCGAGTGGGTCTGGACGTTTGACTTTTTAAAAAGTTTTCTGGCAATTCAAATGTGCAAGAAAGTTAGAAATACAGTGTGCACATGAATCCCCTGGGGATTTGTTAAAGAAGATCCTGTATCTGTAGAACTGGGATTGATCCTGCGTTTCTACATTTGCAGATACCCCCATTGACACCAGAGCTGCTGCTCCATAGATTTTCTTTTTTTCTTTTCTTTTCTTTTTTAATTTTTTATTTTATATTGGAGTAGAGTTGATTAACAATGTTGTGTTAGTTTCAGGTGTACAGCAAAGTGATTCAGTTATACATACACATGTATCTATTGTTTTTCAAATTCTTTTCCTATTTAAGTTGTTACATAATATTGAGCAGAGTTCCCTGTACTGTGCAGTAGGTCCCTGTTGATTATCCATTTTAAATATAGCAGTGTGTACATGTCAATCCCAGACTCTCTAACTATCCCTTCCCCCCTTCCCCCTCTCCCCTTCCAGGAACCATAAATTTGTTCTCTAAGTCTGTGTGTCTGTTTTGTAAATAAGTTCATTTTTAGCATTTTTTTTAGATTCTGCATATAAGTGATAGTCGATATTTCACTTTTTCTGTCTGACTTACTTCACTCAGTATGACAATCTCTAGGTCCATCCATGTTGCTGCAAATGGCATGATTTTCTTCTCTTTAATGGCTAAGTAATACTCCATTGTATATATGTACCACATTTTCTTAGTCCATAGATTTTCAGTGCACCAGAACTCCACTGTTTCTCCTCCCAGATGACCTGGCCCCCTCTCCTCCAGAGGGTGCTCCTCCAGGGAGAAATTCTCCTGCCCAGAGTTTGCACTACACTCTCAGCTGCTCTCTTCCAGCAGATTCAATAAATCATGTGAAAGCTCCGGTTTCCACTAAAGCACCCTGTTAGCTGAGTAGAATAGAGGGTGCTGTGTAATGAAGTCCAGCTCACAAGTTCATTGCCTGAGTTTAATGCCTGCAGGGATCAGTTAGCTTTTCTGAACCCTTAGCCACAGACCCCAGGCTAGCCAACCCATAGATGTGTGTGCCTGGCCCTGAGGGATGAATGTTGCTTCCATCATGCACGAAATACTCACCAGAAAAGCAGCCAGTGTCTGATTCTTACCCACAAAGAGGTCAACGGGATCATCTTGGTAGAAAATAAACAGTCAACAATATCAGCTGTAACTAGAGGCTTACATGTTCTAGACATTGGGCTAAATATGTTAGAATTTTCATAATATTCTATTAGGTACGTTGTCTCATCCCCATTTTATAGATGAGGAGATGGGCTCATGGCTTTAATCTCTGACAGCATGCAGCCTGTAAGCAACCTGGAGTACAAGAACTCAGGCTAGGATGTTACCTGCTAAAACACATAAATTAGGGATGATGGATGATTTGCAGCCCGTTAGGTTGGAAACTTAAAAGTACATTCTTCCAAGCCTTATCCTGCCTATTAATTCTCTGTATTGTTCCTGCAATTTATAGTGATGATGACTGCCTCACTGATTCACTGTGATTTTAGAGAAGCATGAATCAGACCATGCCTAGATTTAAAAAAAAAAACAAAGGATTAACTATATAATATTGGGAGTATTTTAGCTACATCTAAGATGAGCAGCAACCTATCTACAGTTTTAACCGCCTTAATAAGTGTCCTGGTCCTTCTGATGTGCCTTTTGATTTGTCATCAGTTACAAGGAACTACTTCTAGGCTAGGAACCTAGAAACTACTCCATTCAGCTTGAGATTTGATTCCTATGTATCTGACTATTAGGGTCTGCTTTATTCCCATAGGTAAGGTAACACCAATTTGGATGTAGTTGTTTACTTTTTAAGCAACAGATTCAAGGGGAAGCTACATCTACTTTGCTTTGGTGTTCAGAGCTATACATTTTTGAACTTTATAGCGAATATTGAATACTAAACAATGAGGAAAAATCAGGATTCCAGTAAGGTCTAAAGATGAGATAATTTAATACTAAAGCCAAATTGCTACACAATTAAGTACCAGATTGGCACAGCTTTCTGGAGGCATTCCTCATTACCTTTCCCTGTTCAGTTCATCAGTTACAGTCTCACTCTAAATCAAGTCAATCAATTTGTCAACAAGTTTTTATTGACAACTCTTTATACTGGGAACTATCCTCAGCCCTGGAACTTGAACCAGTCATATATAAGTCCTGCCCACATAGAGATTGTGTCCTTCCTTATAAAAGGACATTTTTCTTTTCTTTTATTGATTTTTTAAAATATTCCTATAGAGTCTTTTCTCTTATTTTAATGGAAGATCTATATAATCTGATAAATACTTTGTTTTTTGGTTAGCATTCTTCAGGTTGTTTCAGGTGATGGTAAAAAATAAAACTCATGGATTCCTACTATTTTAACTGAAATATTTCCCTAAACCTCCCTCTCCCCAGAGATTCTCCAACCTCTCCTCCTGCTTTATTTCCTTCCTGTTATTTTATCACTCTCTGAAATTATTTGTTTATACCTTTACACATTCTTCCCATCTTTCCATCACTGGGTCACAGAAGTCTTTGCTTAGTTTGGTGGTATGTCATCAAAACCAGAACAGGGCCTAGAAAATAGGATGCACTCAAACAATATTCCTTGGATGGATAAATGAATGAATAAAGGAATGAATATTGGCCACAGATTCGGTAGAAGAAAATTATACACTGGATGAGCGGTTAAACAAAGATGGCTTTTAGGCTCCTCTATCTAACCATAACATTTTAGGATTTTACAATTCCATTTCCTGATTACCACTAATAATAGTCACTTCTTGAGCCTGCAGTATATGAGCAAGGTGATTTGGTGACTAATGATCCAAGGACACTGTCGTCATATCAAAATAGAAGTCAGTATTGACATTTACCTGTGGTGTTGTGCTGAGTGCTTCAGTCTTCAAATATTTCTTGTGTGAAACCATTTTTTCCCCCTTTGGAATCTTCTGAAGACCATTTCACTAATTACAGATACCTTCCATTTTTGCTAGAGACCCCTGAATTGCTTTCCTCAAAATTGTTTTCAATGAAGCTGGTGACTATTGTTAACAAAAAACTAGAGAAATTAATGTAGTTCAAGTTTTCAGCTGTCTTAATAGTAAGTGATAATCGATATAAAATTGGTCTCCCATGGCTTAAATCTATGGCCATTTACAGGAGTGTGTTTAAAGAGTATGAAAAAGTATGAGTTTGTGTATACAAACTTGTCATTAGTCCCAATAATATTAAAACAAGAGCCTAACAATTGAAGCATCAGCACATTGCTTTGGTTTTAGGAGAAATAAAAGGAAGAAAAAAACATGCATTTTTTAGCAATTATCATTATGTATGTCTACAACATAGCTAGACAGTGGGCCAAGGGAACCAGATTCTCAAAGTATGTTATTTCCTTTAAAATTTACTGTAGTCCTGTGTGATAGGTGTAGCATTCCCATTTGACAGATGCAGAAGCTGAGGACCAGAGAGATAATGAGGAATTGAATCTGGATTTTGATCCAGATATGCTCCCTGTACCATGCTCTTTGCATGTTACAACAGTGCCTCCTGTGGTCTAGGCTGATATTACACACAGTATAAAAGCGTTAAACGTGTTGGGTGTGTATATCCTTTCACCTAGTGATGTGCCTTTGGAGATATAGTCCCCAAAGCTTTATATATATATATATATATATATATATATATATATATATATATATATAATATATTATATATATTACATACATTTTTATTATACATATGAATACATATATATTTTCTTTCTGGTGGTAGGATTATGAGTGCTTCATTATTTTATCATTTATATTTATTGTTTTAAATTTCTACAAAGATTGTTAGTTACATTTTAAATTTGAATTTTAAAGTTTCTGTTGGGCTTTTGGAGGGAATCTATAAATCTTTGGAGACTGATTTCAAAGAAGGAACTACCTTGGAACTGCTGCAAGAAGCAGAATATTAGCTGGAGAGTCACTGATCTGCCTCAGCATCACATATCTGAAGATAAACTATTCATCAAGTCAAATCCAATGTGCCTTCCACTTTTGTTGTACTTCCTACAACTCAGTGGCTAATAGAATGCCATATTCAAATAGTATTGAGCTACTTAATGTGTTTTTCCCAGTGTGTTAAGTTTGAAAATCACTATAGAAGTTATTGCTACAATTATTTTCCACATTCATCTGCCAAAAGAAAGGGAAATCAATTCAGTACACATCTTGACTGCAAGGCTGTTGTAAAAGATCCATTGTCTGCATCTACTCTGCACATGGATCTTTGAAATTAGAACCCACGATGCAACATACATTTTAGAAGAGTGATCTTCAACTGCCTGGCAGGCCCCAGGACTATTTGAAACATGATTTGGGGACCTCCAATTCAATTTCCATTACTCACAGGTCTTCACCGTTGTTTAGGCAGGTTCTAGACCCAATGATCTCACCCAATTGCTCAGTGATCTTCAGTAGGTCACTTGATCTTTTTCGATCTCAGTTTCTAATTGTATGAAATGGGAACTGTCACGTGTGCACTTCATTCAGCAGGGATTTTACGATCTTTGTTGGTCATAGTGCTATTAGAGGAATGTGTGGTTATTGCAGGATACTGAACAGCAAGGCTATCTAAGTTCACAGAACAGGCCCACTTTCTGTTTCCACTTCTTACTTGCTATAGGCATTGGTAAGTCCCTGGACCTCCCTAAACCTCAGTTTCTCTATTCTTAAAATAGATATGATTACATACATCCCTCACGGTTTTTGTGGATAGGAAATGAAATAATATGTGTGAAGAACTTGGCACAATGGCAGTCACAGAGTGAGTAGTCCATGGATGGTAGATGCAACTATCTACAGATTTAGATGCAAATCATTTTCAGTGATTTCAATGTCGGTTCTTGTATTTAGGTTTTGTTATTTTCTTTTGTTGAATGATAGGATAAAAATTACACACATCTGTGTGTATGTATTTATGTATTCATTATTGGAAAATTGGCAAGGAGAAAATGGGGCTGGGATCCATCATTCTATCACTGCTGTCTACTAGAATTTTAAACTACTTTAACATTTTGGTGCTTTTCTTTTTCATTTTTATTAATTCTGTAAGTATTTTCATAGATATAGTCATACATACTTCTGCAAGTCTTGTTATACATACTTCATTCAGTAACAAAACATAAGTACTTAATCTTGCTACTACAAATATTGGAAAGTTTTAATTAATATTTTCATTATATAAGTAATTATACATATATATTTTATTTAGAAACTACAGGTAATAAATTAAGAAAATTATAATCATTTGTAATTTCACTACTAACATTTGAAGATATTTACTTCTGGTCTTTCTTTATATGCATACATCTATGATTTACTCTAAGGTACTAGTGATTATAAGACCTACCATTACTTCCTAAGAAAGAAAAAAAAATGCTACCAAATCAACACTGACACCATGCTTTCTTATCACTTAGAACTTGTATGTTGTATGTCTTGAAATGACCCTCTTCAATTATATAGGCATAGGTTTTTACCATTGTATCATTCTTGTGCACACATAAGAAGAAAATAGATGCAAAATAAAATTGATAAGATATTTCTAAAATTCTTCCACATTCAGAATTGGTCTGTCCTGACTCACCTTTGACATATTCATGTCTATATGTCCAACACAATGTTATCTTCTGGGTTGTTGCTTTTCCATGTAAACAATGTGTTTTCAATGCTGAATCATTGTATAATATTTTACTATTATTTGAAATACCAATTAAACTCAACTCTTGTATTACCAACAACGGACATAGCTAATAGAGTGACAAAGCTATACCCCAGCTCTGTCCAAATCTACACAATTTTTATGTGGCCAGTACAACTACATGGTGGCCAACCAGGAGCCGTTGATGGGGAGATGCACCCTGATTTCAGGCATGCTACAAGGTAAAAAGCATATACAGCCTAGAACTAGTGAAAAAGGAATATTTTACATATTTTTTCTCTTAGACTGCTTTATTTAACTTTATCATTTAAAACATTTCCATTCCATATTAATTTGGGAACATTTCCCAGTATCTTTAAAATTCTTCAAAAAAATCATTTCTTTCAAAGTATTCAACAAATGTAGAGCCAGGAAACCTTAGCTTTTGAGGCCTTCAGAAACTTAACATTATTGACAACAAAACTTGCAAACAGGAATATATTGAAAAGTATTCCTATAAAAGCAAGGGAGGAACTGAACAAATTAAGTGATGAAGGTTTGAATGTGTACAAAATTTGAATTTAAAAAATCTATAGTTGAGTGTTGGATATCTTGACTTCTGGGAAGAATGTTTTGATGGAGCTTGTAGTTTTAATTAGATAAATTCATATTCAGTACAGAAGGGAGTGAAATTGAGAAAGCCTATGATATCACATAAATCTAAATCGATAAAACATTCAAGAGGAACATAGAAGCAATTTATTTGATACATTTTACTATGTAAAAATATCTAACAGGAGAAGATTCTGTGAAAGGAGGCAAAAACACTACATATATAAGATATCTGGGCTGAATATATATAAACATTTCTATTAAAAAAATACTAGGATTTAGAATATCCTGCATTTAGCAAGTTTGCTCTGAATGTACCAGAAACCTCAGCACCTATAGAGATTGTTCACAATTACACATATTTTGGCCTGTTGAAGAGTCAATTGAATGTCATCGATTTCCAATAAATAAACTATAATTATAAAGAAAAGTTTAAGCAATTTTATTTTTAAAAATAATATAATATGACCATATTGAAAAACATGAGAGTTTCAGAAAACCGTAATAGTGAGCTGTTACAGACAGATTCGGCTAAGGCACTGAGTAAAGTGTATGAATAAGTAACATGAATAATTATTTTGCTTACTTGGTTTTTAATATTAAAACTATCCATAACAAATTTTAGAAATTATGTCAACATACTGTATAATTATTTTTTAGAAATAATTTTATTAGCAAAACACTTTATTTTTTAATTTTAAAAGCCCATTAATTATTATACATTCTATTTTATACACTAAGCTGTGTATATATTTCACTATACATTGTTATTCAGTAAGCACTATATTTTAATAATTTAGTTTTATAAATAATAAATATTAAATAATATATTTAATAAATATTAAATAACATTTTAAAATATTTAAAACTTCTTTATGCCTGAAAATAATATCTCTTATGATGTGAAATAAGATATTCAATACTTTCTCTAATGTGGAGCGTTTAGGATGATCACTTCTCCTATTGTACTCAATATTACACATGTTAAATGGCTATCTCTCCATCTGCATTGCTGATCATCTTGTTAGGATAGATTCCAAGCAGTGGAATTTCTGAATCTTATCATATGAACATTTTTAAGCTAAATTGCATCGAAGCCTTTTGACTGATTTTATGTGTTCTCTGAATATCAGGAAATAATAGTAATAAAAATCCAATGCATAATTTATAGAAAAAGAAATTATTTAAGGTAGGTTTTATATTACTAAAAAATATTAATAGCACTTTGTAGAAAGATAATGTTAAGCACATAATGTGAATGGTACTTGTGAACATTATTTTGAAATAATTATATTTTTTGTTCAATCAATAATACTTTTAAATCCGAGGGGCTTATGAGATATTTGCCATGTTCTGGGGCATTATGCATAGTGCTCATGAGACACAGACCTTGTCCTTAAGGAATTCTTCTGGTAGTGACTGAAATGAAAACAGAAGAGATAATTATTACAAACACTTGCAATTGCTATAGTAAAGCATCTGAGGGCAATGGGCACAGAGAGCAGCCCGCCCCTTCTGCTGAAGACTGGGGTTGGTGATGGAGCACGCACAGGGCAGATTGCATAAGAAACATGATACAGGAGCTGAGTTTGGGAGGCTGAGTAGTGTGATAGCAGAGAAGAGAGAGTATATCTATATATATATATATAGATATATATTATATACATATATAATATATATCTATATCTATATCTATATATATATATATGAGAATGGCATGAACAGAGTCCTCAGTTCAGGAAAAGCATGGCATATTTGAGGGACAGAGGGATGACTGTGAAGTTGATCCTAATATTCTTGGGCTGGAAGAGAAAAGGGGGTGGGTCAGGGGAGGGGTGTATGTGATTAAACTGGGATAAGTTTTATTTGTCTTGTTATGGATGCTCATTATATTAACTCATGCTTTTGTAGCTGACTGCCACTTACTCTACTATTCCACATACTGTGTTCTTTCAAGATATATTTATTGATACCTTATTTTCTGTGGGCCAGGCACAATGCTAATCCCCAGAAACACAGTGTCGGGCAGAACAGATAAGCACAATGGTAATTAACAAGTAAAATAATGATAATTTAAAATAATGACAGGTGTTATGAAGACAGGGTAGAATTTTAAAGAATGTTTGGGCTGCAGTTAGATTTGGAAATGATCTCAGCTAAGAGGCCAGGGAGCGCCTCTCTGAAAAGATGCTATGTAGACTATAACATAAGGCTAAGAAGGCTTTAGCCATCTTTAGTACCTGAGAAAAACCAGTGCAGGCAGCAGGAATGACAAAACAAATGGCAAGTGCACGTGCCCTGGACATGGCATGTTCTTTGAAGGACTGAAAGAAAGCCAGTGACTGAAGTTCAGGAATAAAATAAGAATGAAGGGGTATAAGCCCGGGATGTAGAGAAAGAGGATAAAATGCCTCTAGCATGTATAGATCTTGGGTCAGCATTTGAGTCTTATGCTAAGTGCTATGGGCAGCTACTGGAACTTTCTAGAGTAAAGTAATGTGATCTTTAAAGCCTATTCATTTCTCTGTAATAGAAAACATACGCATATATATTCCCACCTTCTTCTGACCCCCTACACATTGTACTCGTCATCCCCCTCCTGAAGGTGTTCCAAAGTCTCATCTAGTCACGGCATTTACTTCCAAGTCCAAGTGTGTGGTAGTGTCTCCATAAAGTCTGGATGTGGCTTCTCTTGGTACAAAAATCTCAAATTTTAAAAAAAATAACAATAATTTCATCTCCTCTCCTCGCTGTCCTCCCCAGCCCCATACACGTACACGCATATACATCCAATATGCAAAAGCAGAACAGGAACAAAATAATCACAATGGACATTGCCATTCAGAGAGGGAAAGAGTGGGGAAGGTGACAAATGCCACACAGAGTCACTGGCTTACTGTCACTCTGCAAGCCTGTTTAGCAAATGCTGCAGAGTCCTCTTGACCTGGAGGACAAGGGCTTGATTTGCTCTCTGGAAGCAGCTCCTTGATTGATCATCATCAGGGCTCTTAGACTCCTCTCTGGAAGGTTCTTCCTTTACTATGATCTTCCCCGATATCAGCAGAAATGAACATCAGGGGAAATGGTCATTGGGGGGGTCTATTCAGCTTTCTCATCTCACTGTTCACAGAAAGTTGGGGCCACAAGGACTGCTTTAATGGCCAAATACTAAAAGGATATTTTTGGTCCAAATTCAGGATATGTTTATATCTAAATATTTATATTTGCCTCAAACTAGAGGATCTCTGACCAATATGTTTCCACTTAGTTCCATGTGTCAGTAACCACAGGCAAAGTTCTTTCTGAAATATTTACATTCTGTCTCATCAGCCCTATTCTCCAAGCCTTTCCCTCTCAACTCAATGGCAAACACCTATTTGGAAAAATACATAAAAATGGTACATCTTTAATCTGATCTTTGCCTTGAGTTGCATTATCTAACTGAGAGGTCTTACCAGACCTTTGACGCTCAAAGTCTTTGTAAAAAACTCATCATTTCATTTGTGTTTCTAGAAGCACTCAGGTTTTTTTTTTTTTCCAATCAGGAAGACCTCAAATTTCTGTAAGCTCTCAAATCCTTTTACTTCTTCATGTAAACAGGCAGATCCTTTCCTGAGATTATCTCTTTCTTCTCAATCTTAACAAACACAGCCAGTACACACTTCTCACATTCTGATGTCCAGCCTCTTCCCTTAAGCCATAAGTCCACTGTGCATATGGTTTGCCCTCCAGATTAATGCCATCACTAAATGTTTCATGATGGCCAAACATAGATCTCCCTCTTTCCTGCTTCCAATACCAGACACCATCCCACCCACCAAAGAACCCTTAAACCTGGCCAACAGCATATGATTATTACCTAATCTTTTTTCTTTTTTTACGCAAGCTCCCCACTTCGTCTAAGTAATTTCTAATACTAACTGCTCACAAAAGACAAGCTGGAAATCTCCAGGTGAAATGCAGCCATCTGTTTCTCACACTCTAGTTGGGTGTGTCTGGAGCACACTCCCCTCATCTTCCAGCTTTGCCATCAGGAACAATTGCCTCCATCTCACTCCATAAAAGATACATGCCACTTCCAGGTATGTCTGTTTGCTGAAAACTAGTTTGATGGCCCCAATGTAAATTCAAGGGTGGCTGGGAAATTTAGGGGAACACATATAACATGTGGGGAGGGTTAACTCTCTGTGCCACATGATTGCAAACCAGTTTACCCTTTCAAAACTGCTTTCACATCTGTGGTTTAATGTTAAGTTCAACTTTCTCTGCGAAGTGAGGCAGCAAAGTCGTGACTCGTTCCGGCTTTATGGCTGAGAAATGTTGAAGAATAATTAATATCAAGGCTGCCAAGAACAAAGAGCTTTATTGGGGATCTTAGGGACTGCAATTTGGGAGACACAGATTCAGGTAAAACCAAAAGAGTATTTCGGGGAAGAGGAAAGAGTCAGGGGCTTATAAAGACAAAGCTGTGTTAAACAAGGATGTTAAAGTTGTCTTGCAAGAATTATGATTGGCTCTGATACAAAAAGGAAATATTTCCTTAAGGGATAGGCTGTTACAAGTTATTTAGGGTAAGGGCCCTGTAAGTATCTTGAGTTTCTGGAACATCGTGCAGGTGTTTTGGATGTCTGCAATCAGACAATAAGGGGTCAAAATTTCAGATTGCATCCGGGCTGAGATGAACATAAGTTCCACTTCCTCCATGGCTTCCTGGCTTCCTTCTGCTGAGCTCTCTTAGCAGTACCTACTCCATTTTGATTTTCCTTGCACAGAAAATCCTCATCAATATACACGGGGTTCCGATGGCACTAACTTTTGTAGTGTTTTTATCTGACTCACAGAAACCTGTTTGCTTATTCTCCAAATGATATCATTGGGCTCAAATATGCCTGCAGTGATAAAGACACATAATCACAAGAAAGACAGATCACTCCAATAAACTATGACAAGTGCTAAGTGAACCCCTAACTGAGTCCCCTTGCCTGGTCTGTGGGCTAGGAAGGCTCTCCTGGAACAAGAGATGTTTAGGCTGATGTGCTAGGGATGGGTGGAAATGAGCCGTGTGCAGAGAGGAGAGGAGGAGACTGGGCCAGTCAGAGAGCAGAGGGCAGAGCAGGCCAGGAGGGAGGAGCATGCATCCTTCGATATACCTTCGATATAACTTATACCTTCGAAGTTATACCTTCAATATAACTCGAACGTCAGCAAGGTTGCAGCCCAATGCAGAGGAGACAGCAGCGGGAAGGAAAGACGCGCAGACAGCAAATATAAAAGGTATGGTAGGCCACATAAAGGACTTCCGAATTTATCCTGAGGACAGAAAATTTAAGCAAACTACTGCCAGGCATTCCTCTGTCTTCCTCCAATGCACTATCTGCTGCCAGGACTTACAAACATGTTTGGCCTGAGGGCAGACAGCAGCTTCTCTGCGGGCAGGTTCTCCAGCTGGTTCTACAAAGGTAATCAGAGAGCCAAAGGGCTTGACCCTCCTGCAGTTTTAACCTTGAAAAACTGGAGGCACGTGTACTTATCCATCAGATTGAGTTTCAGAGCTATAGAACCCGGGGGTTCTGTCCAGAATGGATTTCCGCTTTAGAGACAAATGCACCTTCAAAGACAAATATTTTTGTGCAGAGTGTAAAAATGAAAAAAAAAATTGCATCTTTTTCAACAAATTGAGCTGCACTGGAAAAGTTGCAGTATCTAAGGGCACGCTTGTTTCTTCTCCAGCGTGTGATTTAGCAATTATGTGATTACGCGTTGCATGTTTTACAAAGACATCTTTCTGTAATTGCTACAAAGGCTAGCTCTTTTGCCCTGATGATGGACTAGGTAACACGTGTAATTGATAGTCTCTGAATCTTTGTTTCCCATGCAGAGGCAGTATGTAATCTCCAAAAACTGGACATCCTGTATTTGCTAAATAAAGTACAGTTATCGATCACCCTCTTAAACTCTCATGCCTTTTGCCATTTATGAAATAACATTGCCCTATTAATTTTGCCCTTATTTATCATGTGATTCTAGCCTTTATATTCTCCTCATATATATGAAGGGAAATCATTAATGAAGGACTTATGCATAGTGTGGTATCATTGGCTCTCCTCCTGTAATTAAACTTTATTCATACTATTTTGAAAAAATAGATCTTTGGTTTATTGCATAATAATAATTGTCTTATTAGATTATACTGCTTAGCTTGGCTCACTACCTTCAGTTCTGCCTGACACACCCACACACTGCCTGGTGAAAGCAAGCATGACACCCACTCATATCCCATTCATTGTGGGCACCCTCAAGCCTTATTCCCAGGATCTTCCATTTGGACACCATTTTCCATCCGGTCCTGGCTCATGGTATGTTATCAGGCCTAGGGTGATACTCCTGAGTTTTTGCTTTTGCCATTTTATCTCTGATCTTTCTGGGGACTAATTTCTGGATCTACCTTAAGCACTTCACTTCAGATTATTTGGGAGACGACACCCACCAGAGGTGACTCCTTCAGGGAAAACTTTTGCTGAAGTAGACTATTGGTTCTTAAGGAAAATAATATAATAAAAATTAAAATAATAGTAATAATAATAATAATAATAAAGGCATGGTTTCTCTAGCCCTTTGCTGTGTTTTGCATTTAAGTGCCCATTTTCTCCATCTGTCAATTTGGCCCTTCCCTCCCCCAAAGCAGTTCTAGGCAAGCGAAGTATGCTGTAAGAAATATTTAGTTTAGAAAGTAGTTGACTCAGGACTTCCCTGGTGGTCCAGTGGATAAGATTTCATGCTCCCAATGCAGCGGCCTGGGTTTGACAGGGAAATAGATCCCACGTGCCGCAACTAAAAGAACCCACATGCTGCAACTGAAGATCCTGCATGTCACAACTAAGACACGGCACAACCAAATAAATAAATAAATAATAACAAAAAAATAGAAAGTAGTTGACTCAATAGCAAGTCCCTCCTTTGCCCTTTGAGAAACATGCCTCATCTCCAGACCTCTGGCCTGGATTGTGTCCTCCGTGCTCAGAGCTTCTGCCTAGGAATTGAATCTTTTCTTGCTTTATTTTTTTGCATTCTGGCTCCATATATTTGATCTCTGTCTACATAAAGGTACCCACCAATTTGTTTCCTTCCTCAAAGGAATATACCTGCTTGTATTTGACTGCAGTTCATCATGAATGATGTTTTCCAACAACTTCCCCTGTGTTGTTGAAACACCCTCACTCCCTCTCTTGAACATTTGGGAGGTCTATTTTGTCATTTTGTTCAAGGCCTGCAATCTTGTTTACCAGCATGTGGAGAAGAGGGAGACAGAGACCTAACATCACTTCCCAGAATCTACTCAAATGGGCCAGTGCCTGTTTGGACGCACAGCCAGATGGTCTGTAAGATATACATGTAAATCTATGTATTCACATACATAGATAGGCACACATTTTCTAAATGGCGATTTTCAAAATTAGGTGGTTCCACATTGCAAACTCTTGTGCAGATGTTTATAGCACATAGATGAATCAGCTGTTCACCCACAACACAGTCACAGGAATATCTGACCCTTCCTTTAGAGGCTAAAAGCAGCTGTTAATGTAGGTCAAAATAATGAAGACAGGTTTTCAATTTAGAAAAAATAAGTTGCCAAATATACTACTTCTGCCTGTTTCTATAAAATATCAACACTTTAAAGTGAATTGTAGTCTTCACCTATTCATGGCACTAAATATATGGATGATCTGAAAGAAATTGAAAATGGCTACAAGGTCATCTTCTTTGGGCCCAGTTGTTTTAATATGAGGAAACATGACCTAATGCACATCTCCAGATCACCATCATCATCACCATCATCACCACCATCAACACCACCATCACCATCACTACCACCACTATCACCATCATCATCACCATCATCACCATTATCACCACCATCATCACCACCACCATCACTACCACCACCACCACCATCACCATCACCATCATCACCAACATCACCGTTATCATCACCATCATCATCATCACCAACATCACCAACATCACCATTATCATCACCATCATCACCATTATCACCACCATCATCACCACCACCACCACCACCATCACCACCTCCAGCACCTCCACCACCACCACCATCACCATCATCATCATTCTCATAAACATCTCCATTATCTTCATCATAAGTTCTAGCTGTGCCAGAACTATGCTAAGTGCTGGAAATAATGATCAATAAGACAGACAAAAGCCTAGTTTTATAAATTGCATGTTCTAGCAACAAGGATAATTAAGGAAATAATTAAGCAAATAATGAGAAACACAAATATTTTTAATTACTATGCTAGGAAGGAGCAGTACTTTGTGCAGGGAGAATTCATAACTTGAGTGCTTGACCTCAGCTCAAGGACCAAGAAAGTCTTCTCTGAAGCAGTGGAATTTAAGCCAAAATCTGACATGTAAGAAGGAATAACCATGGGGAGGAAAATGGAAGAGTAGACCCACAGAGGGAACAGACTATGTGAAAACTCTGAATTAAGAGGAGCTCATTAAAACTGCATTAGTTAGAGGAGTCAGATAGGAAGCAGCCAGATCTTTCAGGCTCCTGATGGCCATAGTGAGTTCTGAGAGAACTGGACAGCTGTCAGATGATCTTAAGTGGGGATCCCTCATTTAAAAACAACATTCTGGCTACAGTGTGGAGAATATATTGGAGGGAGCAGTTATAAGACAATGGGAAGGAAACTATTATCTCTTAAAAAGGGACAGTGGCATCTCTCAGTCCATGCCTCTACATAAGAATTTGCTTTCTGTATTTCCAAAAGTATTATATTAATGGATCCCAGGTGTTTCTTTGTAGATGAACTCATTCATTCATTCCTTCATTCATTCAATTTTCCCTTTGTTGTGCGCTGACCCCATGTAAGGCACTGTGGTTCACAGGGAGCATAGACAACCCCAGCCCCCAAGAAGCCCTCTGAGAGAGGCAGGCAAGTGATTTAAAGTTGGATGGGTGCTATCACAGGTGTAGGCAGGAAACAAAAGTTACATTGGAAAAGGCGTCTAACCAGGTACAGCTACAGAGAGGTAATGCTCTAGATGCATAGAATTAAAGAAAGAATCAAAATTAGCCTAAATCAAAATTAGTCAGTGCTCTGATGGGCATTGACTCTTTTCCATAAATTGTTGGTTGGGGCTTAGGAGAATTGAAAACAAAACTCCCAAACACTATTTTTAACAATTATATCACCTTTGGGGTTTTAAAAATGGGATACCATGTTTTTAACTGTGTTCCTTAATGCTCACCATATTAATTGCCTAAATATGTGCTCGCTGAGGTTCCTAAATCTTGTTTCAATCAGGCCTCATTTTTTTTTACCCAAATGCATTTTCCATTCCTCTTCAGCCCCTTCTCTTTCTTGCATTTAGCTCTGTCTCCTTAATACCTTTTATTAGTCAGAGAGCATGAGATTGCATTTGACAGAACCTCAACTTCAATGGCTTAATCAAAGATGAAACATGCAGCTCAATAACAAAAAAACAAAAAACCCAATCCAAAAATGGACAGAAGACCTAAATAGACATTTCTCCAAAGAATATATACAGATTGCCAACAAACACATGAAAGAATGCTCAACATCATTAATCATTAGAGAAATGCAAATCAAAACTACGATGAGATATCATCCCACACAAGTCAAAATGGCCATCATCAAAAAATCTAGAAACAATAAATGCTGGAGAGGGTGTGGAGAAAAGGGAACACTCTTGCACTGCTGGTGGGAATGTAAATTGATACAGCCACTATGGAGAACAGTATGGAGGTTCCTTAAAATCTACAAATAGAACTACCATATGACCCAGCAATCCCACTACTGGGCATATACCCTGAGAAAACCATAATTCAAAAAGAGTCATGTACCAAAATTGTTCATTGCAGCTCTATTTACAATAGCCAGGAGATGGAAGCAACCTAAGTGTCCATCATCAGATGAATGGATAAAGAAGATGTGGCACATATGTACAATGGAATATTACTCAGCCACAAAAAGAAACGAAATTGAGTTATTTGTAGTGAGGTGGATGGACCTAGAGTCTGTCATACAGAGTGAAGTAAGTCAGAAAGAGAAAGACAAATACCATATGCTAACACATATATATGGAATCTAAGGGGAAAAAATGTCATGAAGAACCTAGGGATAAGATGGGAATAAATACACAGACCTACTAGAGAATGGACTTGAGGATATGGGGAGGGGGAAGGGTAAGCTGTGACAAAGTGAGAGAGTGGCATGGACATATATACACTACCAAACGTAAAATAGATAGCTAGTGGGAAGCAGCTGCATAGCACAGGGAGATCAGCTCGGTGTTTTGTGACCACCTAGAAGGATGGGATAGGGAGGGTGGGAGAGAGGGAGACACAAGAGGAAAGAGATATGGGAACATATGTATATGTATAACTGATCCACTTTGTTATAAAGCGGAAACTAACACACAATTGTAAAGTAATTATACTCCAAAAAAGATGTTAAAAAAAAAAAAGATGAAACATGATTGATGTACCTAGTTGATAATTTCAAACAGCACCAGTTCCAAGCAACCCTGAATACAGAAATCAAAATATGTCCTGGAGACCTGGTCTCTCCCACTCCCTCACTCTTAGTCCCTTTCTCGAGTTCCCACTCCTGCGACCTTTCCACATGGAGACAAACTAACCACAAGCAGTCCCAAGATTACAGCCTGACAGTGTATCAAACACAAGAGAAAGTAATCTTTCCTTTCCCAGTAGTTGGACCAAAGTCCAGAACTGAGCTCCATATGGTCCCATGGTGGTCAGAGAATTCATGATAGCCAGGAGTATGTTATCTGGCCAAGTGGCAGCCATACATGTATCTCTGGAAGAGGAGTGTGGGTGGCATCTGATCCACCCAGAGCAAGTGGGATAACAGTGCAGGCTCTGCAGGAGAGTGCTGCAGTGTCCACACCACAATGGGCAGAGATACAGGACAGCGTCTGCTACGCTCCTCCCAGGACACAGCTGCTCACTCTGATCTCCCATCTTTGCTAGCTTGGTTCTCATCAGCCTTCTCCTCCAGGGCTGGTAGGGATGACATCGCCCACATCTGTTAAGTCCAGAACCCATCTTGCTGGGTGTTGATTTCACATTTGATTTTTCACAACTGGTTTTGTCTTGGATCTGGAATCTGTAGACTTAAAGGCTTTTGGTTTGAACCCCATTTTTCTACTAGTTGTGTTCTGAATATATTATAGGGTGTTCTGGTCATTCCTGGAGAGAGTGGTTATGGACATTTGGGATCATTCTGGAAAAAACTAACTCCATGTACCAAAAAACAGGTACTCAGAAGGTAGAAGGACAGGGACTTGTATTCTTGGGCTGAAATAACAAAAACTGAAGATGGTTAGTTGTCTGCTAAAAGACAAGTGCTCCCTTGGTCTTGGGCAAAGAAGGAGAGACACTGGTCAGGAAGCAAATGATGCTTATCTCATGGTTTCTTTTTTTTAAAAAAAAATTTTAGGTAGTATAATGTATTTTTAAAAATTTATTGGAGTATACTTGATTTATAATGTGCTAGTTTCAGTTGCATAGCAAAATCAATCAGTTATATATATTTTTTCTTTTAGAGGTAATTACAGAATATTGAGTAGATTATTTTCCCTTATAGATAATTACAAAATAATTACCCTTATAGGTAATTTTCCCTTGTAGGTAATTATAGAATATTGAGTAGAATTCCCTGTACTAAATAGTAGGTCTTTGTTGATTATTTATTTTATACGTAGTAGTATATATATGTTAATCCCAAACTCCTAATTTATCACTTCCACTCACATTTCCCCTTTGGTAACTATAAGTTTGATTTCGAGATCTGTGAGTCTGTTTCTGTTTTGTAAATAACTTCATTTGTATCATTTTTAATTAGTTTCTACACATAAGTAATATCATATGATATTTGTCTTTCTTGGTGTGACTTACTTCACTTAGTATGATAATCTCTAGGTCCATCCATGTTGCTGCAAATGGCATTATTTCATTTCTTTTTATGGCTGAGTAATATTCCATTGTAAATATGTACCACATCTTCTTTATCCATTCATCTGTTGATGGTCATTTAGGTTGCTTCCATGTCTTGGCTATTGTGAATAGTGCTGAAATGAACATTGGGATGCATGTATCTTTTCAAATTATGTTTTTCTCCAGATATATCTCCAGGAGTGGGATTGATGGGTCATATAGTAGTTCTATATTTAGTTTTTTTGAGGAACCCTCATACCGTTCTCTATAGTGGCTGTACCAACTTACATTCCCACCAACAATGTAGGAGGGTTCCCTTTTCTCCACAACCTCTCCAGCATTTATTGTTTGTAGATTTTTTCATGATTTCTTGATAAGTACTTCTTTGTTTCCCCATTGGTCCTCCAGAGCTTTAGCAGAGTTTTCTCTAAAACCCTGTTGGGAACCAGTTAGGGATGCAGAATTTCCAACCTCATCCCAAGTCTACTGAATCAGAGCCTGCAGTATATAACAAGGCTGCCAGGTGATTTGTAATCTCTTTACAGTTAGATAAACACTGCTTTGAAATTTTTAGTCTCAAGTACACTAGTCTACAGGACGTAAGGAGAGATTCAAGACTCTACATTTGGCCATAGTGTTAATGGGACATAAGTATCAATAGTTAGCAAGCTCTCCCCACAGCAAGGAAAATTTCAAGGGAGAAACATTAGACCTACATGAATGTCCTTTCCCTACATGAAAACTCTCGCTTCATTGCCAATATTGGAAGACTTAAAAAAAAAAAAGTCATATTTTCTTACATATAGATGTATGTGAAATGAATGACCCCGTAAACCTGACTGTCAGTCTTGGCCACTTACCCACAGTCTGACTCTGCTCTCCAACCCTTTCCCCAGCCTCTGCCCTGGTTTCTAAAATTATCATTTATTACCTGCTCAGCTAGTGGAATGGAATATTCTGTTTCCATTTCCTTTGGCATGAGAGCCAATCCCAAGGTTGCTAACTAAAATCAAACTAGATGTGCTAAGAATTTTATTGACTATTTTATGTAACAACTTGAGTTACCAGGTGGCTCAAACCAAACTCATGAAAAATTAAAGCATAGGAGATTTAAGCCAGAAACTATTTAAAAAGGCTTAAAAAGTTACCACAGGAAAAGAACAGGATCAGTGTGTTTGAGTGTAAAAATAAGAAGTTAAGCTGAATTGGGGAGAGAAAACCTGCCTCTTGACCTATAGATTTATCTCTTTTTTTTTTTTTTTTTGTGGTACACGGGCCTCTCACTGTTGTGGCCTCTCCCGTTGCGGAGCACAGGCTCCGGATGCGCAGGCTCAGCAGCCATGGCTCACGGGCCCAGCCGCTCCGCGGCATGTGGGATCTTCCCGGACCGGGGCACGAACCCGTATCCCCTGCATCGGCAGGCGGGCTCTCAACCACTGTGCCACCAGGGAAGCCCTAGATTTATCTCTTAAATGAAGTTTCAGCTATTTTACTCTTTGGGGAATTAAAGATGGACTAATATATAAATATAAAAGCACTGAATTGGCAAACTTCCCATATAGTGGGCTGAAAAATCATTTTGTAGAGCTGTATAATTTGCAAACAGACTGTGAAGTGGGGAAAAAGCATGTGTCTATGGATGAGATTGAGCTGGCTCCAAATCCCCATGAACCATACACTGGGGCAAGTGCTTCAGCTCTCAGAGCCGGACTACTTATCTATAAAATTAAAATAGTAATAAAGCCCATAAAAAGATTAAATGAGATGACTGATTTATAGAGCTCGGCATATATTACAGATATTCAGTAAAAGGGAGCTAGTGAATTAGGATAACAAAAAAAGTTGATAGAGAAGTCATGGCAGAAGGAAGACACTGTGTGATGCTGGGGAATATTTGTCAATTCACTTTAAACAAAAAAAAGAAAATCACCTCCATTTTCACATTTGAGACTCACAGACAACCTGTGGAGCAGGGAAGATAGACATTAGTTCAGGTTAACAGATGCAGATGGAACATTGCTTGGCAGAGTCAGGGCTGGACCCCAGCTTCCAAACATTGACAGTCTGGGGACTTCAACCAGAGTTGTTCCTCCCCCAGACTTCGGCTACCCTGCCCCTGCGTCCATGAGGGCTATGCCCTGTGGCGCCTGCTCCTTGACAATCAAGTTTCCCACCAAGATAGTTGAGAGGTAGAAGAAAAAAGGAGCTCTGCATGGAATCCACAGGATGCTGGCTCCACAAGGCAGGCGTTCTTCTCTGTTCCACAGATTCATCCCAAGTTCTTGAAACAGTGTCTCCTACATAGTAGGTATCAGATATATTTCTTGGGATAATCAGTAAGCACATATTAAAAAGGAAAGGTGGGGGCTTCCCTAGTGGCGCAGTGGTTGGGAGTCCGCCTGCCGATGCAGGGGACACGGGTTCATGCCGCGGAGCAGCTGGGCCCGTGAGCCATGGCCGCTGCGCCTGCGCATCCGGAGCCTGTGCTCCATGATGGGAGGGGCCACAACAGTAAGAGGCCAGCATACCGCAAAGAAAAAAAAAAAAAAAAAAAAAGGAAAGGTGGGCAGCCTACCCAGTCTGCCTGCTCTAGGCAATTTGTGTCTGGAAAGGTTAGGAATCTGTTACCTTCTGTGAATATTTAGTGGAGATTGATGAGTACTTCTCAAATATTAGTTTAAATAGAAGAATCCTCTGAGGTCCTCATCAAAACTGTAGACTTCTGTTCTCCATCACTCTAAGTCAGCTGGCCTAGGTGGTCCCCAGGGGGTCCAATGTGGTCTACGAGTTGAGATCCCTGAGTTAGATTCCAGCAAAGGTTTGTCTCTGTGTGTGTCTGTGTGCATGTGCACGTGCACACACACGTGTGATTGTGTTTCTGTGTACTCTAGTGGGCAGGGAAGGAGGGAGGTAGAATGTACCAAGTGATGAAGAGAACATGCAAATGTGTGGAACTTCCTACTTAGGAGGTTGGTAAATTCTTTCCCTTTATTTTTATGTCCCTTCAGAAGAAAAGGTCAAGATTGGCTAGAACCTTAACTTCCCATTATCATTTTAGTCCCTTGCTTCCTCCACTGCCCCCTTTTCTGTCCCCAACCCCTCCGTTAATGAGCCCTTGGAGTCAGTAAGAAAAGAAAACAGGCCTCATCAATTTCCCTAATGACTCTTTCAAAAAGCCTTTTTTAACCTTTTATTTTTAGACCTCTTCAAACCGTGTCCCTATTAGAGGATTCTCAAAGGCTCTATGGGATTTATGGAAACTTTCATTAAGAAAAATAGGTGATGATTTCAAGGACAGTGTCACATTTCATAAAAAGAGCTATTTTTAAAGTGATGGATAAGTAGACAAAGTTTCATTAAGTAGTTAAGCAGATGCACAGTGGGAGCTTGAGGTTGGCAGGGGCACTGCCAACTGTAACAGGCTTACATGTGAAATCTGATACTTAGTAGCCCTAAGCCCTTATGGAGATGCTTAAGTGCTCTGAGGATGAACCACCTCCCTGACAGTTTCTTTACTATTTTTCAAATTTTTGGATTAAAATTACAGTATCTGTAAATAAAACTCAGTGTCTGTCCCTAGTAGTTAGAAAGGCATCCAACAACGATTGAGTTCCTTCACTTTGATAATCACGGAGAACTTTAGGTCTTATTATTTTACTTCTCCTTAGAGCCTTTCACATGGTCTTTCTTTCTTTTTCTCTTTCTTTCTTTCGTTCATTCTTTCTTTCCTTCTTTCTTTCTTTCTTTCTTTCTTTCTTTCTTTCTTTCTTTCTTTCTTTCTTTCTTTCTTTCTCTCTTTCTTTCTCTCTCTGTTTCTTTCTTTCTTTCTTTCATTTCTTAGACTATACTTGTAAATAGTCATTTTTATTTACTACCTTTATTAGTCAGCTCAGGCTACCATAACAAAATCCCATAGACTGGGTGGGTAAACAACAGAAATTTATTTCTCATAGTTCTACAGGCTGGAAGTCCAAGATCAAGGTGTCAGCCAATTCAGTTCCTGTGAAGACCCTCTTCCTGGCTTATAGACAGCTGCCTTTCTGATGTGCAATCACATGGCCTTTCTTTATTGTATGCTGGCAAAGAGGGAGATCTCTCTCTTCCTCTTCTTATAAGGCCATCAATGCTATCATATTAGGACCCTACGCTTATGACCTCATCTAACCTAATTACTTCCTAAAAGCCTTATCTCTAAATACAGTCACATCAGGGATTTCAACATAGTGAATTTAGGGGGACACAAATCAAACCACAGCATTACCCAACTCTTAAAACACTGTCCTCATTTTCCAATTTTCTAATATTCCCACAAGAAGAAGTAAACCATTTGTGCAAGTCACCAATGGTCATATGTGTATTCATTCAATACAACTGTATGTTAATATCTTACTCTATGTTGGGCTCTATACTGGGATCTGGGATTACCCTAACTAGTAAGACTTGATTTCTACCATGATGAAATATAATATGGAGAGGCAGACAGTTAAAAATTAAGGGCAAGAGAATATTAGTGATGCGATTGCAGAAATGGTTTTGTTACTGAACACAAGTGCCCGATGCACAGTGAGGCCAAAAAAAACCCCAAAATGTCAGAGTTTGAAGCAGAGAAATGTTTATTGCAGGGCCAAGTAAAGAGAATGTGTGGCTTGTGCTCACAAACCCTGAACTCCCTTATGGTTTTCGAGGAGAAGCCTTTCTAGGCAACAATTGTGAGGGCTGCAGGGTGTGTGGCTTTCTTCTGATTGGTTTGTGGTGAAGTAACAGGGTGGTGCTCCAGGAATCCTGTGCTCTGCCTGAAGTTACCATCCTCCACCTGACTGGGGGCCTTAGTTCTTGCAGAAGAGCTCAAAGAAATCACTATGTGTATTCTTGAGGAGGAACCAGGACCCTGCCCCATGGTGCACTATTTTTTCTTGACTACTCCTCCCTTGTTTCTGCATCCCCTCCCTTCCCTAATTAGCAACTGTTTGAATCTGCCCTTTGGAAATTAGGGAAGGTCAAGGAGGCCGAATGAAGCCTATTTCCTACAAACAAGAAACAGGGGACACAGAAAGTACCCAGGAGGGCCCCACAGGATCCTGCTCAGTTTCTGTTTCATCATACCGAGGGTACAAAGAAGGGGGTCCTCACTTATGGCTGTAAATGAGGATTCTGGGGAGTCTGGAAATGTTAGCAGAAAGAGAGGTGGTGAGTAAAAGGAAGGCAAGAAACAATCTGCAGATGATTTGGAGGATCTAGAAGCTGGACTAGAAGCGGGTGGTGGGTGATTCAGTGAGGCCATAAAAACAGCATTTCTGACAGGCGCTGGGTTATAGAAGACCTTATATGTCTTGCTGAAGAGCAACTTCTTTGTCCTGAAGGCGTTAAGTCTATTTTAACAATAAAGCACAGTGCTTGAAATATGAATTGGGTTGGAGAAATGTGGGATTGGGGCAAGAGTGGGTTTTGCAACTGAGTAAGAATTTAGCATTATAATTGCTAGTGACCTGTCCTTTCATCAGGGGACTATTGAATGAATAGGGGCTCTTAATGGGCTGGAAATTACAGTGTATCCACTTGTAGAACATTCCGCATTGTTTCTCAATTAATCCTGTGCCATCATCAATATTTAAGAGTCACTCAGGCTTGCAAATTCAATTTATACCAAAAATAGTCTAGGAGGTAACTACTCTCAATTATTATACAATTAATCACCAGTCAGGTATGGTTGGAAAGATATTTTATCTTACTTTTAGAAATCAAATCATTAAATATATTTGTAACAGAGGAGACAAAAGTTCTAGATCTCCCTATCACAATAGGAACTTGTTCATGATGATCGGCCCTAATTTTAATATCACTGGAATTCAGAAGACATAGTCAGCTCTGAAACCTGACACTAGGCTGGTACAGAAAGAAGGTCAAAAGCTCACCCAAGAAAGATGTGAACAGCAGCCAACAGAAAGCCAAGCTTCAAGGACTCTTTCTGTTGATAGAATTGCCTAGAAATCCAAAATTTAGCTTCTGCTCTCCATATGTCTTCTTCCTCTGTCTTAATGTACTTTTTTTCTTCTATAACTTTTTATTTTTATTTACTTATTTTTTTACTGAAGGATAGTGAAGTAAAGTTTGTTTACAATGTTGTGCCCATCTCTGCTGTACAGCAAAGTGACTCAGTTATACACAGACATACTGGTTTTTTTTTTTTTTAATATTCTTTTCTATTATAGTTCATCCCAGGAGATTGGATAAAATTCCCTGTGCTATACAGTAGAACTTTATTGTTTATCCATTCTATTCTATAATAGTTTGTATCTATCAACCCCATTAATATACTTATTTTCGTCTCTTGACTCCAAAATAAAGAAAGCAACAAACAAAAAATTCTGCCTCTGTTTTCATACCCCTTCGACTCTTGGCAATTTTTAAGCACTTGGGTTTATGCTACCATGTGGATTATCCCATTCGTGTCTATGTGACTAACTGGAGATACCACATACACCCAGGCAAGCTAGCCCCAAGAGAATAACTTGGAATCCGACAAAGCTATGGGGCAGTAGGAGGTGGTGGTTTTGGATTGGGAGGAGGATACTAAAAATCTTAATCCAGACCATACCTCTTCTTCACTCAGTTGTTAATGATTTGCCTGGAGTCAAAATTTTACTTGAAGATGAATTTAGTAGTTGTCTTTATTTTGTCATCTTCAGTGATAGAGCTAAATCACAGACTTCAATTGTTTTTCTTAATAAGCAAAAGTATACTATATAATATGCCTTGTCTTTCAAAGTAGCCTTTGATTATTGCCCCAATGAATCTTTTCAGAAATATGGTGGATGGGTGAATTGTAGGAAAAGCCAAGATGCTGTATATTTTCCAATACTGCATTCACAGACAATAATGTGATAATGATTCCCTGTTTGCTAAAGTTTTCAGATGGGCAGTTTTGGAGCTGGCAACATGCAAACCTCTGGCTACTTCATCTTAATTACTTAAATGGAGAATTTCTGTCTGCATTTTATTACTGATTTTCCTGTTTCATAACCAAGGAAGCATAGTTCAAATTAGAAAGTGCCTTGCCAAAGCCTATAAGAAAAGCCATTTCTCCTTGATTTGCAGTGACTTGTTTGAATCTCCATAGTGGACCTTAAGAGACCTATATTTTGTCTCTGGAAGCAGGCACAACACAGAGTAGATTCATGACTTTAGCTGAGGGGACACTTTGAGGCACAAATAGACTGAATTATTTTTATGTGGATAATGTTAGTGGGGCCTCCGCTCCATCATAGCCAGCTTTCCCAGCCTGAGCTCAGAATTCCCATTTTGATTTTTTAAAATTAATAGTTATTAATGAGTTTGCTTCTCCATTTATAAAAGTAATACATGCTCAATTTATACAATACAATATATATAAAGAGAAAATAAAAATCTCTCATAATCTTGCCATTATTTAGGTATTTTAAAGTCCACTCATATATGTATTTATCCAACTATCTATTTATCCATCCATCCATCAGTCCATCTGTTACCAAACTCAGGTTCAGCTGTTCACCACTCAAAAGTCAATAATTGAGAGCCAAGTATCAGTAGAAAGGAAAGGTAGTTTAATCAGAAAAGCTGGCAATTTGGCGAGAAGGTGGACTCTTGTCCTAAGACCAACTCCCAAGATTCTGCTCAGCCATGAGAGTTTTTAAAGGGAAAAATGCGGGGCGGGGGGCAGGAATCTCAGTGAATCATGAAGGCAGGAGGTTGGGTTCTGCATCTTTCTGCATTGCATGCAGACTGGCTGACTCTCTCTTCAGATGTTATCTTGCCCTGTGATCTGCCTGCAAAATTGCTAAAGGGGCTGCTGGGTGTAGAGAGCTAGTCATTCTTTAACTGCTTAATTCGTCATTTTTTAACTACTTAATTCTTCATTCTTACTTCTTTTTATCTAGGAAAAGAATCAGCAGGTTAGGCAAGGCATGGTGTGCTTCAGGAGAGCTTAAGTCGGGAGTTACGTTAAATTGCCTAGTGATCTCATTCCCATACTTAGGTTCTTTTAAGGTGAGATGGAAACATAAATGGACAAACAGGAAGGGGGCAAAAGAGCTACTTTCACATCTATCTGTCCACTCATACATACTCCACTTTAAGAATGTATTTAGGGCAGTTGATTTTATATTATAAAAATTTCCCCATCACATTATTAAAACATACATCAAAAAAATGGTTTTTCATGTCAGTGACAATTTTTACTTTGAAAATATAGAAAAGAAATTAAGGGACAGGTATTTCAATGTGTATATATTATATGTATATGTGTGTAAATAGTATGTATCATGCTTGCAACAGGCAAATAAGCCTTTTTGTTGTTTGGTTGGTTTTGCATTCTACTTTGTCTGTGCTAGCCTTCTTCCAATTAGAGGAGAACTTGATTATGTGGCGTATATAATTTTGAGGTTGAAAGTGAGCTCAAAGACCATCTGGCCATGTGGATTTCAAATCTCAAGGGTTCGAGGAAAGCACCTCAGGGGTTGCCTTGGACAACGGGGCTTGGATGCCTATTGCCAGAGCTGCTTCACTTCTGCGTTCTATAAATAGTGTTGTTTCACAAGATGATCTGTGTGTGTGTGCAAAGGTTTCTACCACTTTAAAAAAATTATTGGAAACCCTTGATATTGTTCAACTTCTTACTCAAGGTGATTGTTTCTGCAGCAGGCCTATGGGTGGCTCTATAGAGGCTACTTAATCTCCCTGATGATTTTCAGCTAAGCATGCAAGTACAGAAGCCCTCTCTCCAAGGTGGGGGCCCAAAAGATTCTAGAAAAATCCACCACCTCATGCCAGTGAATGCTACTTTAGGAATCCAGGTGTATATTCCTTTGTGGGTCAAATGCACAAACAGCATGAGAAGAATTTTGCTAGGAGCTTCTGAGAAAGAAGATTCCTCATCCTTGAGGAAAACCAAATGGAAAAGATAGACTCTTCCTACCTGCTATTGTGAGGCCTGGAACAGCTGCCACATGTCCCGACATCAGCCTGAGGGTGAGCCATTTATAGAGGAAGGGAGAGCTCAGAGAACCACAGATATGGAAACAGACCTCCAACTGAATCTCACCTACTCCCTGCCTTTCCCACCCCACCCTCAACTCCCAAATATGTTGTTTTGTTACCATAAAGAGTTACACCAATGGGATTTGGGTTTCCTGCTGTACATCTGCTGATGTAAAATGTGATTCTCACCAGGCCTGCAGACCAAACATTCCTGCGCAAGCTTAGTAACCTGCTGGGTGTTGCCAAAGAGAACTAGGCTGGGGTGGGGACTTTCCTGGTGGTCCAGTGGTTAAGACTCCACACTCCCAATGCAGGGGGCACGGGTTTGATCCCTGGTCCGGGAACTAAGATCCCACATGCTGCATGGTGTAGCCAAAGGGGGGAAAAAAAGAACTAGGCTGTGGTCAGAGGACCTGAATGTGATTCTGGGTGAAATCACCTACCTAATTTTTCTTCCTGTGAAAATTGCCTAATCCTTGTATATCTCACTATCATATTAGTGAATTGATGGTAACTATCTACAGAATACCTAGGTCATAGGATTGCTACAATGTCCACATAAGCGGATGGGCTGCGTCATACAAAATGTAAGGTGGCATTCTCTCATCCCAGATAGCTAGAGGACACTAATAAGAGTTGCCATTCAGGGAGCCTACTGTATGCCAGGGCCTCCACTAAATATTTCACTTTCATGCTCACGATAAATATACGAGATATGTGTTATATTTGAAACTCTTAAGACCAGAAGTGTTTCAAAACCCAAAATGTTCTGGGTTTTAGGAAGGTGACAGGACGCATGTGCTAGGCATAATGTTTCATGCCCTCCAGGATCTGTGCAGCGCACCGTCTTCAAACCCATTGATATGTCTGCTAAAGACTATAAAACCAGAAAAGCAGTAAGCAGACAAGATCTTATTCCATTCTCAGAATATCTAACTATCCTCAAAGTGGTTTGGGCATTTTTTTTTTATGATTAAAAGAAAATGTTTTGGCAACTCCAACTCATAGGACTCTTTTCATCAACCGGTATGGGGTCATAAATGATTATATATACATAGCAATTCATGCTAAGATATTTTCTTTTCCCCAGATTTCAGCGGGAGATATTATATTTGCTAATATATGATTCAGGATTATAGTCTCTATATTCCAAACTGAGATTTATTTTCTTATTTTGTGCTATTTTATCAGTTTTTAGTATTAAGATTAGGCAAACTTCTTAATTATGCAAACTCCTATTTCTATTCTTAAGTAACATGTTGATTAAATATTCTCTGATGTTATCCTAGCAATACAAATCCTCCACTGCTCAGAAATTCCTGGAAGGGGGAGGGGAAATACAATGCCTAAAAAAATTCTTTTTAACATCAAAAGATAAAGGAAGTAAAAATAGTAAAAAAATATATTTCTGGGCTTCCCTGGTGGCACAGTGGTTGAGAATCTGCCTGCCGATGCAGGGGACGCGGGTTCGTGCCCCGGTCCGGGAGGATTCCACGTGCCGCGGAGCGGCTGGGCCCGTGAGCCATGGCCGCTGAGCCTGCGCGTCCGGAGCCTGTGCTCCGCAACGGGAGAGGCCACAGCAGTGAGAGGCCCGCATACTGCCTATATATATATATATTTCTGCTAAAGAATATATGACTATTCCCATCAAATGGCTTCAATTAAGACCTCACATCATGATAGGGCAGAATTTGCTTCAGGTTAATTTCAGGTCAGATTTTGCAACCAAATGAGTTAATAGTAATAGTAATAACAACAGTAACAATAGTAATAACAACAGTAACAATAGCAATATCACCAATAATAATAATTTTCAAACCTTTTTGGAAATTACAATTGTAGACTGTGTTGTACTTACCCCATTTCACAGATGAAAAACTAAAGCACAAAAGGTTAAGCAAATTTCCTCATATCACACAGCTTTCAAGTGGAGAAGGTGAGATTGAGTCCCGGCTATCAGTCTCAGGAACCCAGCTCTTAACCACTCTGGATCCACCGTTTACAAAGCCTGTCTAGACAGGCTCCTCTGTCTCCAACCTCATGGTTAATATAATTATCTACATTATCTTTTTAAGAGGATTTTTAGAACCACAAATCTATGTGAAACAAATCTCAGCAGTTGATCTCTGGAGCATAAGAATAAACAAATACATTTTTCTACTTTTTTTGCTACCATAATTTCTGGACATGTTCTTTGCTCTAAAGAAAAGTGAGACACTTGTAAAGTCTAAGAGAGAGTACAGCACGAATACAAGGGCAGTTTGATCAAGTATAATGACGATTGAAATCGTTGATTTAAAATACACACACACAGAGGCATATATATGCTCAAATTCATACACACATACATGTATGAATCTTTATATATAGGACTCACGCATGTGTGTATGTGCTATGTATTATGTACCAGAATCTGTGCTAGAGATGTGAAACTGACAGTGTGATAGACAGATAACCACAGGCAACATTCACACATTTTTTTAAATTGTAAAATGTTTGCAAAGCTTCATAGGAGAAATGAAAAGGAAAACTTCCCAAGGAAGGGCTTCCCCAAAGACACAGCATTGCAGCAAGACTGGGAAGAAGAGCTGAGATGTCTCTGGGGAAAGCAAAGCAGAGGAAAGGAGTTGTAGTCAGTGGAAGCAGCAGACAAATGGACCCCATGCAGTATCGCTGGACCACAAAGGTGCAGGGTGTGGCCGTTGACGGGGATGAGACCATGGAGAGAAGGGAACAGGGGCCAAGTCATAAAGGCCTCCTTTGCTATGAAGAAAAGCTGATATTTTCATGTTATGGTGAATATCTAACCCTTAAATTATGTTAAGCTAGAAATCACTGTTAAAGTATGTCTTCAGTTCAAACAGAAAATATATTTATTCCACTCATTTTTATAAAGCCCTGGGCTAAAAGTGTGACTTATCTAATCAGTAATTCCTCAAAGTATGGATGAATCTCTCTTACATTCCAGGTACGGCGCATAGACTTGTGATCAGGAAATCATGAGATAATTATATTACTTTTTGCACCCCAGTTAGGTTTTCTCATTTTTAAAGAATGTCTCAAATTCTATTCAGTTTAATTGTTGCAGCTATTAATAAACCAAGGGAGGAGTTTGGAAAACAGCACTTAAGAGTTTTACCTCACTGATTCAGATCATGTCTGAGAATAGAAAAAAAGATCTTTATAAAATTCTAGGGCAGAATATTTTTGTGGTATTTCAGCTTATTCTAACGTTATTAGCTGACCACACAAGCACTCTGATCCCTCAGCCAGAAACTTAGAAGTTTCCTTCACCCCCCAATTTCAATTAATGTGTCATTTCTCTCTCTTAAATATACCCCCCTCCCAGATTTCTCTCAAATCTGTTGTGACTCTATAATTACAAATCCACTTGGCCTAGCTGTCCATCAGGATTCAGCTCCCCAAACCACTTTCCTACAGCTTCTCCTCTCCCTGGGCAAAACCAATCCTGAACCTCCCAGAACAATTTTTGGGCCATTTCTCACTATATGCCTTTGAAAGCAAAGGTGGCGCCGCATTGACTTTTTCATCCCTTCTCTTGGCACTTAGTACAGCCTTGACACAGTAAATCACCACCCGGCACTTGTTAAGTGTGTGACAAGACAGTATAAATGCTTTCCTGCCCAGTCATTCTATTCCCTAATTTTTGTAAGTGGTTTTTCATATTAATTAACATGCTAGTTAATACTTAAAGCCAAAGCAGATGGCAAGTCTTTGCTCTTGGGATTTTCAGGATATTGATATGGTAAATGGCAGAAATGTGTATAAACAACTCATTTTCAACATGAAACAAAGGGAATGAAGAGGTCTCATAGATTCCCTGTGAAATGTATCAAAAATTGTTTCCTGTCTGGATTCTGCTTCCTGGCTGCATGAAGAAAAGGTAAACTCAAACCTAGGACAATTCAAGGTAGGTACCCAATCTCATACTTCAGTTTAAATTTGCATATACCTGACTCTTATCTACATTTTGGTAAGATTGTGTTTGATTATGTGTGTGTTGGCATAGACTTCATTAAAAGAATACATAATCATTTTTCTTTTTTCACTTTACTCATCTCCCTCCCATCTTTTCCTTCCCCCTTCCAACTTTATTCTCTAAATTGGCATTTCTCACCCTCCCCACTATTGACTTTTTTTTAAAAAAATTAATAGAATAGTTCTTTTTAAAATTAATTTTATTTATTTATTTTTGGCTGCATTGGGTTTTCGTTACTGCACGCGAGCTTTCTCTAGTTGCAGCGAGCAGGGGCTGCTCTTTGTTGCAGTGTGTGGGCTTCTCATTGTGGTGGCTTCTCTTGTTGTGGAGCACAGGCTCTAGGTGCGTGGGCTTCAGTAGTTGTGGCACACACGCTCAGTAGTTGTGGCCCATGGGCTCTAGAGCGCAGGCTCAGTAGTTGTGGTGCACACACTCAGTAGTTGTGGCCCACGGGCTCTAGAGCGCAGGCTCAGTAGTTGTGGTGCACGCACTCAGTAGTTGTGGCCCACGGGCTCTAGAGCACAGGCTCAGTAGTTGTGGTGCACGGGCTTAGTTGTTCCACAGCATGTGGATCTTCCCGGACCAGGGATTGAACCCACGTCCCCTGCCCTGGCAGGTGGATTCTTAAGCACTGCACCACCAGGAAAGTCCCCCCACTATTGACTTTTTGAGTCAGATTATTCCTTGCTGTATGGGGCTGTCTTGTGCATTATAGGATGTGTAGCAGCATCTCTACCTACTAGATGCTGGTGACATGTAACCAATACTGAGAGTCTGATGGATATCCTTTTATAAATAATTGCATAATCTTACAAACATATATTAAAATCACACATAGGATTTTTAGTTTTCCCATGTTTCATGAATTAAGACCCTATTATCTGCCCTTCTCTGCTTCCTTCAAGCCAATAGGTAAGGCGCCAGCTTGCTCTTTTTTATGTCCACACAATCTTCCACGGTACAGATGTACCACAGTCTTTTTAGCCATCATCGCCTTGTAAACATTCACACTGTTTCTATTTCGATCCAAACGTACAATGATGCAGTAAGCACCTTTCAGTTATATCCATCCATGCTGCCACTTTGATTTCTGTGGTTTACCTTCCCTGGAGTGAGCTCTCTACACTAAGTATGTTTATGTTGAATGGAAATGGATGTTGGTAGATTGATTTCCTAAGAGGCTGAAACAATACACAATTTCTCCAGCAGTGTTCGAGGACCCACACTTCTGCCTACTCTCTAATCAGCACGACTTGTTAAGGCCCTACTTTTTTTTTTTTTCCCAATCTAATATGTCTAAAGTGCTGTCCCATTGTCACCATAATTTGCATTTCCCTGAGTAGTAGTGATGTTGAAGAGCTGGTTTAATGGAGTATGTAACTGGAATAGCGTGACATCAGACACCTACGGAGCCCCGCATTGCTTCTCCGCTGCCTGCTTTTAATTTCTGGAGCAGCTGCCTTGGACACTTCAGGGCAGACTCACCTCTCCACACGTGCGTTAAGACAACAGCCTAGGCTAGCTTTCCCTGCACCAAAAAAAAATGCATAAGGATTTGGATAGTTTGTTCAGCATCATTCAGAGAAAACAGACTGTATGCACAATCGAATTGTTTAACAACGGTGTCTCACATTTGATATCTGTGGGCGTTCGTGTGCTGAGGGTCTGTTTCCTCTAAACAGAAACCTGGAGATAAGTCCACGGGTGGACTATGCATTTCTGATGCCACGTTAAGCATTCTCAGTTTTAGGAATGTGCCACGTTGGGAAATGAGATCAATTGCAGAACGGGTGGCTGCTAGTTTTAGTGTAAGTGAAAATGAAATGCTCTGGGAGGGAGATTGAAGTCGCTGTATTTCGGGACCCAAATGAGCTGTCATTCTGGAGCTCCTGCAGGGTCTTAAAGCAGCTGCGGCAACACAGCTCCACAGAGGACCTGCTGGAGAAAATAGGTTTACAATGTAGCAAGAAGATGGAGGGGAAATTCAGCGTTGGGCTGAAGATAAAGGAGAGAACTGTATATATATATTTTTACCTTGTACTTTCATTATCAAACAAAACGGAAAAAAATATTCATTCCATTTTGAATTTTTTGAAAAGATTTTATCCATTATAAAAGAACACATGCTCATGAGAGGTCATTGAAAAATAAATTTTAATAGACACCTAATAGCAGAGGTGGTCTGGAGATTGTGTTTTTCAAGCAAGTTTGATTGGAAGATAGTGGAAATATCTCCCAGATTCTGGTATTGGACTGACTGTCAGTCTCAACTTTCAATATGAGTTTTGATGTATTCTTGATCTTTTCAAATATAAAACACAGGAAGTTGGGGCAGATTCTGTTGGAGTCTCCTGAATTTGAGGCTCTAAATTTAAACCTAAAATTCTTATATTGCCTTTATAAGCTATTTTCTTGTTGACTTATTTTTCAAAAGAAATCTATAAAGACAACAAATTATTCTTATATGAATGATGACAAACCCAGATTTTTCCAGAGCCAGCCATATACAGATATACAGGTTAATGATTACCTTTATTTCTAGCTCTGTCAGAAGCCAGGCAAGTCATTCACTAGCTAATATTAGTCTCTTATAAGCTTGAGAGCTTCCCATCTGTAGCTACTCAGGTAAACCTAATAAATTTCAGTACAGCCAAATACCAGGTAAGACAAGCAGGTGATGCAAAGAGGTAAGGCTGCAAAGGAGTAATGAAAGGTTTTTGACAACCTGTATTAAGAGAAGGTTAATAATAATAATAGTAGTAGCAGTAATAATAATAAAAATTAGGACAAGTATATGTGTAAAATGGTTAATAAACGAGGTGGTTTGACCTTGGTTGAGAAGTCAGCTGAAAAACTGACAGACAGACATGGCATTTTATTTTTTTATTTTTAAATATTTTAAATGAAGTATAGTTGATTTACAGTGTTGTGTTAGTTTCTGGTGCATAGCAAAGTGACTGTTTTATATTTATATATGTGTGTGTGTGTGTGTATATATATATATATTCTTTTTCAGATTCTTTTCCATTATGGTTTATTATAGGATATTGAATATAGTTCCCTGTGCTATACAGTAGGACCTTGTTGCTTGTCTATTTTATATATAGTAGTGCATATCTGCTAGTCCCATACTCCTAATTTATCAGTCCCCCACCAGCTTTCCCCTTTGGGAAACATAAGTTTGTTTTCTATGTTTGTGAATCTATTTCCGTTTCATAAATAAGTCCATTTGTGTCACATTTTAGATTCCACATATACATGATATCATATGATGTTTGTCTTTCTCTGTCTGGCTTACTTCACTTAGTATGATAATCTCTAGGTCCATCCATGTTGCTGCAAATGGCATTACTTCATTCTTTTTAATGGCTGACTAATATTCCACTGTGTATATATACCACATCTTCTTTATTCGTTCACTTGTCAATGAACACTTAGATTGCTTCTATGTCTTGGCTATTGTATATAGTGCTGCTATGAACATTGGGGTGCATGTTTTTTTCAAATAAGTTTTCTCTGGATAGATGCTCAGGAACAGAATTGCTGGATCATATGGAAACTCTATTTTTATTTTTGGGGGGAACCTCCATACTGTTTTCCATACTGGCTGTACCAATTTACTTTCCCACCAACAGTGTAGGAGGGGTCTTTTTTCTCCATACCCTCTCCAGCATTTATCATTTGAAGACTTTTTTAATGATGGCCATTCTGATAAGTGTAAAATGATACCTCATTTTAGTTTTGATTCACATTTCTTTAATAATTAGCGATGTTGAGCATCTTTTCATGTGCCTATTGGCCATCTGTATGTTTTCTTTGGAGAAATGTCTATTTAGGTCTTCTGCCCATTTTTTGATTGGGTTGTTGTTGTTGTTGTTATTGAGTTGTATGAGCTGTCTGTAAATACTGGAGACTAATCCTCTGTTGGTCATATTGTTTGCAAATATTTCTCCCAGTCTGATTGTCTGATATTGCATTTTATTAGCTGTTTTGCAACAACCTCCCTGTGTAGTTGGAATTTTCCATGTAATACACGTCCGTGGAGCAGGTGCTCCAATGATAAAACTGTTACTTCCTCCTGGTTCACCAAACCTTGCCTGTAGAACTATAGTCTACTTTCATCCTTGTGCTGCCTCTCTAAAATCCCAGGCACTCAAAATTACTCTTCAATAAACATTAACTGAGCATCTAATATGTGACTAGCTTGCATGGGTGCTACAATATACAAACATGAAAATGGATGGGACTGGGACTTCCCTGGTGACTCAGTGGTTAAGAATCCACCTGCCAGTGCAGGGGACACGGATTCGAGCCCTGGTCCGGGAAGATCCCACATGCTGCAGAGCAACTAAGCCTGTGTGCCACAACTACTGAGCCCACGTGCCACAAATTCTGAAGGCTGTTCACCTAAGAACCCGTGCTCCGCAACAAGGGAAGCCATAATGAGAAGCCTGTGTACCGCAACGAAGAGTGGCTGCCGCTCGCCGCATCTAGAGAAAGCCCTTATGCAGCAACAAAGACCCAATGCAGCCAAAAATAAATAAAATAGATACATTTTTTTAAAAAATGGATGGAACTGTGTTTCTTCTGTGGAGGAGACCATGATTTTATAAACAAATAATAAGTGTGTGTTAGTATAGAAGTTAGTGCACAAGGCATAAAGGAGAGAGTCACCATATCTGCCTAGATAGGACATAAACACCTTCCTAGAGGAGGCACTTGGTGTGGGCACTGAAGTTCCCATGAAAGGCAGGAATTTGCAAGACTGGCATCTCAGTTCCATAATTCTTAGCACCTCTAACTCCATGACTTGAACCTAAAGGCTGTAGAGAAGCCCAAAGACAGAATTCCATAGACTCAAGACAGTACCTAACCTTATAAACAAGTGTGAATAAGGTCTTGGCCCAAGTGTGAGAGTCCTTAGTGTCCTAAGGACACTATGTGCCATTCAGCAACATATATCTCTTTCATCAACTAAGCTGTCCAAGGGAATCAGGAGAAACTGGAGGCCAGAGTTCCATCCACGGAAGAGCATGGCACCTGTGGGCTTAGAACCTGGGGGGCGCAGGCACCCAGCCCTTGGTAGAGACTGGAGCCCTGTCTGTGTGTCGATGTGACGCAGCATCCACAGCAGCCTTGGGTCCCAAGCAGAGGGCAAAAGCTAAATCAGGTCCACCAACCCGTGCCTCCCAGGGAGGCTTTGAGAATTCCCCAGACAATGCCTGTCAAGGTAGTGATGAGAGCTCCGGCAGAAAAGCATTACCTCATCCTCACACTGGCTCATTGGACATTCTACCTTCAATTACTCAAAGGGAACGTCAAGATAAAGGGAACAATGATGACCTTTGTACGTGTGTGTGTCTGGAGAGAGAGAAGACAGGGCGAGAGAGATTTGAGGTGGGTTATAGGACTAGAGAGAGAAGGAAGAGAAAACCTTTGTGTTAGGATCTGGAAGTCCAATTTGGGGAATGTAGATAGACTCTGAAAAGAAAAAAGAGTCATACGTGGATATGTTCATTGACATGCATTAACCTGTTTGTCTTTTAATTTTTTTAAAATCGATCATCTAATATGTATCAAGCATTATGATGGACATTGAGGATGAATGGTGAACAAAACGAACAGGGCCTGATTCCACGGAGCCCTCAGAGTCTCTAGCAAAACATGTGATCCATGACAAGCTCTTACATGCTGACAGCGATTCGATCTTACTCTGTAGAACTGAGCTGCCTTCCTGGGTAGACTGGGAGCCTGGGGCTCTGACAGTGGGAGTTCCCAGAGCCAGAGTGGATGACAGGCCGTGTGGGTGTCGGTTATGTGAGACAGGGCCCTAGAAATTGAATTTCTAGGCTTATTGGTGTATATGTCAGCCCCAAATGGATCTATGGAGAGTTGAAACAAAGTCAGAGAAAATGGGACTGGAACAGAGGTAGAAAAAGGGAGTGAATAGATCAGTGGTAAACGGAAGGTGGGACCCTGACAGAATGCCTGAAGAGAGCATTCATAAGACAGCTCACTGGATCCCTGAGTTTCAGGGGTCTGGGTAAAAGGTGAGCCAGTTTAGATCCATGTTAACAACCAGGGATTGGAGAGTGCATGTGCTACTTCTTTAAGGAGGCTGTGGTCCAATGAGTGAGACAGTCCTGTAAACTGACAACCTTAAAAGAATGTGTTGTATGTGATAAGAGAGCCTGCAAGTGGGATCACAGACCAGATAGAGGGGGCAGGAAAGAGGGCTTCCTGGAGGAGACCTCAACAGGAAAAAATGGAAACTGAGTTTTTCACAATGGAAAGGGGCCATTTCATAAAGCAAGTTTCCATGAACCTCAAGATGTTTGTAGTTCTATGACTTTGAAGTGTGTCTGAAGAGATCTTAGAGAAATCCTTTGAGTGGGAAAAAAACAGAAGCTCACAGTGTATGGAATACTGTTTTATCCCAGCTCCAAGTAGGATAGTTGGAAAATGAATAAACATGGAAACAAAACCAGTCATTCAGTAACAGCATTTCCAGGAGTAGGTGGTGAAAAATTGAACCAGTATCATGACTACCAATATGGAAGGGGAGAAGGGACTCCCAGTAACAGGATGAATCCTAAAAAAGTTTTATCCCATCAATAATGTGTCCATGATACAATGTGTCTCCATGAAGTGATTTTTTCTTTTTTCTTTTTTTTTTTAGAGGAGACCTAGAGTGCAACTGGTTAGAAAGTAACTAACATTAGGGTCAAAAACTTCTGTGACCTCCAACTCTGGCACTCATTAACATAAGAAAAACATTGATCAAGTCACTTCTTCTGGAAAGTATGGAGAAAAGGGAACCCTCCTATTCTGTTCTCTGCTACAGAGGACAGTACGGAGCTTCCTCTAAAAATAGAGTTGCCATATGATCCAGTGATCCCACTCCTGGGCATATAACCAGAGAAAGCTCTAATTCAAAAAGATAAATGCACCCCAATGTTCATAGCAGCGCTATTTAGAATAGCCAGGACATGGAAGCAACCTAAGTGTCCATCAACAGATGAATGGATAAAGAAGATGTGGTACATATATACAATGGAGTACTACGAAACCACAAAAAAGAGTGAAATCATGTCATTTGCAGCAACATGGATGGACCTAGAGATTATCATACTAAGTGAAAGTAAGTCAGAAAGACAAATACCATATGATATCACTTATACGTGGAATCTAAAGTATGACACAAATGAACTTATCTATGAAACAGAAACAGACTCACAGACATAGAGAACAGACTGGTGGTTGCCAATGGGGAAGAGGGTGGGGGAGGAATGCAACAGGAGGTTGGGATTAGCCAATGCCAACACTTATATATAGAATGCATAAACAACAAGATCCTACTATATTCAATACCCTGAGATAAACCATAATGGACAAGACTATGAAAAATAATATATACATCTGTGTGTGTGAGCATGTGTGTGTGTATAATTGAATCACTTTGCTATATACCAGAAACTAACACAATACTGTAAATCAACCATACTTCAACAAAAAACGTCACTTCTCCTGCCTGAGCCTCATTTCTCCATCTCTAAGGTAAGAAAGTGAGATGAGGCCATTCCCAAGCTTCCTGCCCAAATGAATACTTTATATTCTAACTCTTCACATATTGAAAATAAGGAGACGGATCCATAACTAGGAATCTGGCTGCCTTAACTTGAATTTATTTAGAGAAATAGAAGACCCTGGGACTGTAAAGCTCCCCTGGGAGGGTGGGCATCCCTTGCTGGGCCCCCTTCCCCTCACACTGCTCCCAGTGAGCAGGACAGCACAGGGCTCTGTACAGGAGAAAGACCATCAGCCATACCAGCCGGAGACTTAAGATTTAAGTGCTTCCATGCTGACTCTGACAATGGAAACTTGGAATGCGTATAAGGAGGATAAAAGCAGGTAACAAACAGGTAATAAATAGCGTTAAAGGTTTAGCAGAATATACCAGAGTGCAGTACAGTTATGGGAGAGAGCTGAGAGAACATTAAGTTTCAACACAGGAGGGCAGGCAAGAACGACGTTTCTTTGAGGAAACGCATCATGAAAAACTCATCCCCAGGGAGGCTGTTCCTGGAGTTGAAAATTCCCGATAAACTATGTTCATGGCCTGTACAAAATATACTTCCTCCCTGAACTATGCTCTAATGGTGAAGTTTTCAGAATGATTTTTAAAGCACTCAACTTGCTTTTCAGCCAAGAACTAGTAGTGTGCGTTTGTGTGTGTGTGTGTGTGTGCGTACACATGTGATGAGTCTGGGCAGAAACTCCTATAAGTAAAGTACTAAGTTTTTCCATATGTGGTCACAACTATGAGTATTAAACCTTTGCTTGACAGAGCAGATGAGACTGAATCAGTAAGAATAATGCTGTATTTGTTTCTTAGTTTCTTTTTTAATTGTTTTTATTTTATTTTTAAATCTAAAAAATTATTTTATATTGCAGTATTTTCTATTTACAATGTTGTGTTAGTTTCAGGTGTGAAACTAACACACCTGAATCACAGCAAAGTGATTCAGTTATACATATACATATATCTATTCTTTTTCAGATTCTTTTCCTGTATAGGTTATTGCAGAGTAATGAGTAGAGTTCCCTGTATATAATAATGCTATATTTGAAAGGAAGTTTATTAAAACAGTTGAAAACAGACTCTGGTGACAGATTCCTTGGGTTGAAATTCCTACTCTGAAATATATTATCAACTGTGTGACCCAGCACATGACTTAATATTTTTCTGCCTCAGCTTCCTCATCCATAAAATCAACATTACAAAAATGCCACCCTTATAAGGTTGTTGTGAGAACTGAGTGTTCCATGTTTAAAAAAAAAAAACAATAACTTAGAGCAGGACCTATGTGCTCAAAACCGCTGAAAGCTTTTATGGAAGGGAAGTTTTAAAAATGTATAAAAGGCAGAATTATAGGAAGTTATAGGAAGAATGAGGTGATATTTTCTTCAGTTATGCTTAATTTCAGGTCCTACGATATGTATGTTTTGTTTTGAAAGACAAATATTGCTCTTGTTCTCTCCTATATCATATACAGTAAGTCCCCTACATACGAACCTTCAAGTTGCAAACTTTCAAAGTTGCAAACATGCATTAGCATTTCCAATCACGTAAGTTGGTTCACGTGTCTGGTGTACATTGTCACGTGCATGCATCCTCTACAAGTGGCTGTGCTTTTGTGTACTTTACTGTACAGTACTGTATAGAGTACAGTAGTACAGTATCTTTATTTCAAACCCAGGAAAAAACTACTACCCAGACATCACTGGATCGTTTTTGCAAGAGGGTAGATAGAATTGAATCCAGCAAGGAACCAGAACCTGTGCCATCCACGTCAGGCGTGAGTGACATTGCATCTTGCCCTCCGTCTCCTATTGCTGAGGATCCTTCAGCTCTATCATCTCCCACCTCCTCTCCCTCCTCCAGTCAGTAACTCTTCTTGCCTGTTCACTCGATGCCAGCCCCTGAATTCCAGCTGTCCTACTGTACTACTGTACTTTTAAAGGTACTGTACTGTAAGATTAAAAATGTTTCCTTTATTTTTTGTGTTTTTTTAATGTATTATTTGTGTGAAAAGTATTATAAACCTATTACAGTACAGTACAATATAGCCTATTGTGTTAGTTGGGTACCTAGGCTAACTTTGCTGGACTTAGGAACAAATTGGACTTACAAAAACATACTCGGAATGGAACTCGTGTGTAGGTAGGGGACTTACTTTATAACATTAGTGAGGTCTCGCTTAATTTCTCTCTTTCGAGTAGAAACTCTGTAGGGAAATCATAGTTTCTAAGGCAGACTTTATATTGCTGTTTTCTGTTCTTCAAACCAGTACAGTTGGCCGTCCCTACTTGCAGTTGCAGAACCCATGCATCCAGAGGGCCAGCTGTACTGGGCCACTTTATATAAGGGACTTAGCATCTGCAGGTTTAGGTATCTTTTGGTATCCAATCCCCTGCAGATACTGAGGGATGACTATAATTTTGTTTTCATCTCCCTCTCCACATGAGGCTATGAGCTCATAGTCACCAGCACTCAGATCAGAGATACTACTTACAATATCTTGCCTCTTACTCAGAATTCTATGAGCTCATTCAATTCTTGGTCTTATCCCAGAGCTCCATCCAAAATATTACCTTTTCGTCCCTAAATTAATGGTTCTCCCTCCTCACACTCCAGAAGCATGATTAGAGTTCCCTTTTTATCACTCCCTTTATTTTTTTTTAATTTTTAAAATTTATTTTTTAATTGAAGTATAGCTGATTTACAATATTGTGTTAGTTTCAGGTGTACAGCAATGTGATTCAGTTATAGATATATTATATATATATTATATATATATATATGTTCTTTTTCAGATTCTTTTCTCTTATTGGTTATTACAACATATTGAGTATAGTTCCATGTGCTATACAGTAGGTCCTTGTTGGTTATCTGTTTTATATATAGTAGTGTTATCACTCCCTTTAAATGTTTATAAGCCTTGTCCTTCGCAAGATCTCTCCTCAAAAATTGCAAATAGTAGGGCAATTATTCTAACCCTGCAAAGGGTAAAGAGAAGAATAAAGTATGTAATATCACTAGGATGATAAGATTTTTGTTGAAAAGTTCAAATAAGACTGGTGAGGCAAGTATTTCTATAAGAGGAATATAAGAGAAATGGTAGAAATAGCCAAAGGAAGAAACTTTACATCTAGATCAGGTGAGAATAAAATTTTTCATGGAAAAGATACTGTTGGAACTGTGTTCTAAGGATGGGCATGACTTGGTCCCATGGACATGGTAGATGGAGAGGATCTTCCCAGTGGATGAAAGGTCATGAGTCAGGTCAGGAAAGAGATGGATGGTCCTAGGGGTTCTAGTGACAGAAAAGCCAATGATCCTGTCTGTCTGGGACTTGGGATGCATGTGGCGGGACAGAATTAGATGGGGCTACAGAGAAAGAGAAGAAGACTAGTATCTTGCTGAATGCTTTATATTTATTCAGCCTCACCCAATCATGCCATAACTTTGAGAGGTAAAATTCACATCCATTTTACAGTGAAGGAAATCCTTGGAGTGTTGAAAATCATGCCGAAGGTGGCTCAGCTAGAACATGGTAAAACTCTGGTTCCCTCCCATCCCCTAACCTGAATGGACTTACTCAGCAATAAGTCATGATAGGTCCTTGACAAATTTTAAGCAGGAGTGTCATGTGATTAAAGTTGTAAGTGAAGATAAATCCTGTTGAAGTTCACTGACCAGGTTGGAGAAGAGAAAGAGAAGGGGAAGGAAACCAGTGGGAAGAGTGATCCAGTCATACAAGGATAAGGCAACTTGGGCTTGAAATACCTTAACTACCTGGGGGAAAGGAAAGTAGAAACATTACAGAGTCACAAAGGCTTTGGATTGAAGGCAATGAAGTTCTTTGACTTTAAGCCATGGAAGGTTTTGTTATAACTTGAAGTTTGAATGCACTTTTTTTCTAAAATATTTTAACTATGTCAGAATATGCATTTTCATCATGTCCATCATGGGATCATCAGGCAGGCTTCTAAGAAACAACTGCCTCTCACTCCTATTAATGTGACCCAAATAAAAACTCAGTGGAAACGAGGACAACATAATAGCAAGCTCATTATCAGTTGTGTGGAAGTGGGTACCTGCTGTCATTACCATGGAGGAGGACAGATGCTAAAATTCTGACTTTCCCAAAGAGGAATTATACAGTGAAATTGAACAAGGGCTTAAAATTGAACAGACATGGAAATTGGCACTTATGAAAATGTCAGCTTTCATAAGTAAAATTATAATAATGTACTGGATGCATGAACAATACAGATAGAGCTCTCTCCATATGTCTTTACATTTATCAATACATGGTAGCCATTCTTTATCAAAGTGTTTTTCGTATCCTCCACCTTATTGAATCCTCACAACTAATCAGAATAGAGCAGAGGAGAAAATGAGGACCAAAGATTTAAAATGACTTTACCAGGACTTCCCGGGTGGCGTAGTGGTTAAGAATCTGCCTGCCAGTGCTGGGGACATGGGTTCGAGCCCTGGTCCATGAAGATCCCATATGCCGCAGAGCAACTAAGCCCCTGTGCCACAACTACTGAGCCTGTGTGCCACAACTACTGAGCCTGTGTGCCACAACTACTGAAGCCTGCGTGCCTAGAGCCTGAGCTCTGCAACAAGGGAAGCCACCACAATGAGAAGCCTGTGCACCGCAACGAAGAGTAGCCCCTGCTCAACGCAGCTAGAGAAAGCCCATGAGCAGAAACGAAGACCCAACGCAGCCAAAAATAAATAAATAAATAAATGATTTATTTTTAAAAAATTAAAAAATAAATGAAATGACTTTGCCAAGACACAGGTAACTCTCTTCATACTTTGGTATGGCCTCCTTTTCTTACTATACTCTGTAAAACTGTCCTTTATCCTTCTATTTCTAGTGTGTTTTACCTTCCACTCACATTTGCCCAAAGTTCCAGTTAGCTTGAAGTACTTGCTAAAATTGAGACATAACAATAAGAAAAATAACAATTTGTTTGATCTTGTAGTACTCTGAAAACTACTGAACGTGACAAGTTCCAAACATGTGAATGTAAGTGTTGGTTTGAAGTCCACAGTTTGCCACATCAGTGAGTTGAGATCAACTCTAAAGTGTACGGAAAATATTTTTCTATCATAATAATGTGTTAGCGTGGTGAATGATTTACTTTTCAAAATTAACTGAGGTGCATTCAAGGTTACCCTAATATTATCCCTAGAATAAATACTACCATCAGTCACTTGCTTACTTAAATTCAGTGTGTAAATGCATGGTATTGTGGTGAGCAAAATAGGGACCTACTTAAAATTCCAACACCGGGTAACTGTCACGAACGTCATAGTATGAATCTTGAAGTTCAAAATCATTAGCAGGATTGTGAATTGTGATTGTGATGGTTTCTTTGGTTTCTTTTCCATTTTAACCATAGGCAGCTGTTTAATCTAAAAGGGGGTAAATTGGATGATTAAAATAATTCATCTGTATTACATATGAGTACAAACTCTAGGAACATATCCGTTAGCAAAAACACAGCACCTCCGACTTCTAAATGAAATGCAAACAGTGATATAGATGAAAATTTTAAAATGTTAATTAATAAGATGTTAAAATGTGTAAACTCTATCAATTGTAATTTAAAAAAATAAACTACAAATGATTGTTCTTCCATGCTTTCTTTCGTAATTAATATTAGACAAAGTGGAAAGGTAGGGGAAAATATCAAGACTTGTTTTTCAAAGCTGAAATGACATTTATTAAATAATAAATTTACAAGTTATTTTATTACTGATTTCACTACTGAGATGATTGAAAATAACTCTGCATATGGCATGACTAAAACCCAGATAAGATAACACATTTGTATTGTAGTAAGGCACTAAATTTATGGTAATTTGTTACAGCAGCAATAGGAAACTAATACAAACATCAAAGCTTGAATGGTTCCTTAACTTTTTTTCCAACACAACCTCCAGCTCTTTATGGGGGCCCTAGGCAGAAGACAGCTATGGCCTCCTTCAGTGTTTATTGTTTCTCTTCCTTCCTACCTCTTCTTGACTGGAGAACACAAAGAAGTCTGGAAGAGTGAAGAGGGAGGACATGAGGGTCTTGGATGGTTAAGGGCTGGTTAAGTGGTTAAGGGCTGGTTACCAACTCACGCTCAGGTTGAAGAGCACGTCTAGCCTAACAGGCTGATGAGGGGAGGAGGGTGAGGCTTACAGAATTGCACAGAAGAAAGCTGTGGAAGTACCCCACGTGGAGCAGTTCCTTTGCTCTGTTTTCCCTGAATTTCCCTGTGTAATTTTGAGGTAAGCATGGATAGGCAGAAGACTGGACCAAAGCTCCCCACATTGGCACCACTCTCCATGGTGGGGTCATATGGTAGGTACCCTACAGCTCAATTTCCCATACTCAGGGTTTTCTACTTTGTCTGATATTTCTATATAATATTACATGTAATTTAATTCAGACTGTTTGTCAGCTGCTAATTTATAACTAACATGGCAAACAATGCCCTTTGCTGCCACTACCTTAGGTAGTTAGAAAGATGTATATGTGTGTGTGTTTACATGTACACCACACAGACACAAACAACTCACACATATGTAATCTGTTTCCCTCAAAATTTTTACCCATAACAGTTCACATAATGTTTCCACAGAGTTTCTCATAACAGAGAAATTAGAGACTGAAAAAGAAGTACATAATTGTGGTTTTCGGAATTCACAACCTGTTCATTTTCTGAATGTCTTCATCATCTAGCAGATGACTCTTTGATTTATTTTATCCCCCAAGAGCTTGAGACTGTATTTAATTAGAAAGGTGTGTGTGAACATATGAGTAGTGTTTTATGAAATGAGAAATATATTTGTTATTGATATCATTTACATGTAATAAAATTCATCATTTCAAAGCATATAGTTCAGTGTTTTTTAGAATATTCACAAAATTATGCAACCATCACCACTGTCTAGTTTCAGAAATTCTTATCACTCAAAAAAAAAAAAAAAACAACTCCATACTTCTTAGCATTCACTCCCTATTTCCCCTCATCTTCATACAACTGTGTATTTCATCTTTTAGGAACTGACATGCTGTTTCCCCAATGGCCTCTTCATTTCATATTCCCACTGGTAACATATGAGGGTACCAATACCCCTACATCCCTGCAAACACTTATTATTGTCTGCTTTTTTTGTTTTTATGTTTTAGTCATCCTAGAGGGTGTAAAGTGGTACATCACTATTGTTTTGATTTGGTTTTACTTGATGACTACTGGTGTTGAGCATCTTTTAATATACTTATTGGCCATTTATGTATCTAATTTGGAGAAATGTCTATTCAAATTCTTTACCCATTTTAAAATTGGACTAGTTGTCTTTTTTGTTGTGGTATAAGATTTCTTTATATATTCTGGGTACTGGACCCATATCAGATATAGGATTTGCAAGTATTTTCTTCCATTTTTTTGGTTGTCTTTTCACTTTCTAATGAATGCTTTTTAATCTACATTTTAAACAATTTTAATGAAGTCCTTTCTCTATTGCTTTTTCTTTTGTCACTTGAGCTTTTGGTGACATGTAAAAAAATGTTGTGTACTCCAAGTCATGAAGATTTACTCCATGTTTTCTTTTGAGAGCTTTATAGTTTTAACTCTTACATGTAGATCTTTTGGTCCATTTGGAGTAAATTTTTGTAAATGTTAAAAAATAGTGATCCAAATGTATTATTTTACATGTGGGCATCCAGCTGTCCCAGCACTATTTGCTTCAAATACTATACTTTCTCCATTGAATTGTCTTGGCACCTTTGTCAAAATCAGTGTTAGGATTTATTACAGGACTCTTAATTCTATTCCATTTCTGTATATTTCTGTCTTTATTCCAGGATCACACTGTCATGTTTATTATAGCATTATAGTAATTTTGAAATTGAAAAGTGTGAGTTCTCCAACTTTGTTTTTCTTTTTCATTATTGTTTTGACTATTCTGAGTTCTCTTGCATTTTCATTTGAATTTTAGGGTCAGCTTATAAATTTCTGTGAAAAAAAAATTCAGACTGTGATAAGGACTGCATTGAATCTGTTCATCAACATAGGGAGTGTCACCATCCTAGTAATATTAAGTCCTTCAATCCATAAAAACAGCCTGTCTTTGCATTTGCTTAGATTTTTAATTTCTTTCAACCACTTTTTGGAGTTTTCAGCACACAAATCTTGCATTTCTCTTGTTATCATTTTTCCTAATTATTTTTATTATATTTGACTATTTTGTAACTCATTTTCTGAATTTCAGTCTTAGATTATCCACTGTTAATGAATGAAAATAAAATAAAATTTTTATACATTGACCTTAGATATCACAGCTTTGCTGAACTCATCTCTCTATCCATCCATCCGTCCATTTCTCCTCTCTCCCTCTCTCTGTCATCTATCTATCATCAACATTCATCTATCCATTTCTCTATTATCTATGTAACTATGTATCTATCTACATATATAATTCTATATATCCATGTATATAAATACATACAAAAAATTATGATTTATTTTCAGGAATTCTTGTTTCAGCCTATACTCCTTGCAGAAGTATGTGTTTTCATTCTTTGGTAGCTTGCAAACATTTGGTAATTTGGTATCATCATCATCATTATTTAATATTTGCTAACATAACAAGTGGAGATTGTATAGAATTGTTGCTTTGATGTGACATTGTTAGCTTAAAATCTTACTTTAAGCTACATATTTTCCTGTTTGTGTGAGCCATTTGATTTGGGTCCTTTGTGAATTGTTGTTCATGTCCTTTACACATCTATCTATTAGGTTGTTAGTACTTTTTCTTAAATTCTTTGAGCCCTGTAGCTAGTAAAAGCACTAATTCCTTGTCCATCCCACCTATGAGAAGTCTGGTTCTTTTTAACATATGAGAAATTATACTTCCACTTAAGCAGCATTTCCTTCAAAATGGGAAATTACACTTATTTCAATGATGTTTCCATTTGTTGTAACACTGTGAGATATTTTTATTCTGGAATGATCTAAGACCTCTAATGCAAACCATCAAATGAAACCCTCACCTTGTCTTGTCATTGTGAATCTAATTCAGTGTAGCTGGGTTGCTCACTCACCTGTTCTCCAGACTTGATTTTGAAATGACTTCTGGTTATTTCTCAACTTAAATCCACTTTGAGAGGATGGACAGTTGCTACTATTGATAGTGTCAAAAGGATGAGGTCTTAGTTCTAAAATAAATTTGTTAGAAAAAAATGATTTATAAACTTTATCAAGCAAGCTTAGCATCACTAGGAAAATTTAATCTCCTCCCAACTATGAGAACTTAGTTTGCTAAAATATCCATTATATTTTTGAAATGTTTAAGTATGTATATAAATGTACGTTTATATATGTCTAGACATATATGACATGGATTGTTCCTTTTTTTTTTTTCAAGAAGATGTTGGGGGTAGGAGTTTATTAATTAATTAATTTATTTTTGCTGTGTTGGGTCTTTGTTTCTGTGTGAGGGCTTTCTCCATTTGCGGCAAGCGGGGTTCACTCTTCATCACGGTGCACGGGCCTCTCACTATCGCGGTCTCTCTTTTTGTGGAGAACAGGCTCCAGATGCGCAGGCTCAGTAGTTGTGGCTCATGGGCCTAGTTGCTCCGCGGCATGTGAGATCCTCCCAGACCAGGGCTCAACCCCGTGTCCCCTGCATTAGCAGGCAGATTCTCAACCGCTGTGCCACCAGGGAAGCCCTGTTCCTTTTTTTTAAATCCTTCATTATTTCATGATCAGTTCTTATACCTCCACACTCATAAAATGCTATTATATTTTTACATTTCTTCAATAAATTTACGCAAAGCTCTCAACCTTTTTCACAGCTCTTAAGAAGCAAACTTTAATATCTAGAGTTTTTGAGGACACCTTGCCAGTATATTTTTAATAAAAATAATAGGAAGAGGTGAATTTTTTTTTTGCTAGCTTATCTTACCAACAATTTCTGAATCAAATTAACAAAACTTTTTTGAGGATACATTACATTTCTACCCAGATACAGATGATTAAGAGTAAAATGCCTGGGCCCTCAAAACACACATAATGAAGTCTTTGTGCATTGTAAGGTACTAGCAAGGACTGGTTACCTTATGAACTTCTCTTTCAAGGCCTTCTCTTTCAGCGCTTTACCTGACATTTTAAAGATATAGACATGCCAGGCTTTTGTGTGTCTCCCCAAGGAAGCTACTGCTCATGATTAGAAATGATTCCCTTTAAACTTTCCATTTTTCCAAAGACTTCGACTTACACTGGCTTACACTCTTCTATACCAGCCCCAGACATCACCTTATCTGTACACGGCAGATAGTGTCTTTGATGGTTACATTTCTCTAGAGAAGAGAGCAAGTTTTGAACATCAAACCAAGAAACTCATTCATTTGCAGGGTTGGGAGAAGTATTTGCAGAAATGTCATAGAAAAGAGTCTTCCTGAAACCAAAGATACCCTTTACATTCTTTCCCTAGCACTTTACAGATCCCTGAAATTGTCCTGGTTTCTGGTGTAACCCCTTTCAGGGCAACATCTTTCTTTCACCTCAATGTCAGGGATAAAGTCAAGACAGAAGTCAAGTGTGGGGATGGCTCTTTCCACTCTGTGACTATACCCCATACCTTTACCGGCTGTCTACCATTGGTCAAGTTCACTTTCTCTGGCAGACAGGTGAGCCAACCTGGCATTGCTCTTTTTGGCCTGATAGAACCATTATGGTCTCATCTCTAATCTCAGCCATGAACAGGGAGAGCCAATGGAAGGTGCAAAGAGTGGGTTCAAGATGGTACATTGAAGAAGCTCATCTAAATGGGTTTTCAAAGCAAGAAGTGCATGTTGAGGGTAAGGGGTTGGAGGGAGATAATAGAACAAAGGGATTGAGGAATAGAGAAAATAAGAAGAGGAACAGAAGGGCAGTCGTAGAGAATGAAACTGAATCCTGGCCTCTGTACACCGACACCAAATTAAATCTCAGAGACAGAATTTTAGGTGAAGTAGAAAAGAATGTCTTTATTGCTTTGCCAGGCAAAGGGGGCCACAGCGGGCTAATGTCCTCAAAACTGTGTGTCTCAACCTGGAGGGGGTAGTGAGGAATCTTATAGTAACTGTTCAAAGGGGGCATGGTCAGCTCGTGGACAATCTTCTGATTGGTTGGCAGTGAGGCAATTGGGAGTCAGCATCATCAGCCTTCTGGTTCCAACCAGTCTGGGGTCTATGTGCATGTGAGCAGCAGACAGTTACCTTCTCCTACCTCGTGGGGGTTTCAGTATCTGCAGAACAGCTGAAAGATATTGTTATGTGTATCCCTTGAGGGGGAACAGGACTCTGCCCCAAGGCTGCACTATTGTTTCTTGACTGCTCCTCCCTTGTCTCCATATACCCTCCCTTCCCTAATTAGCAACTATTTGAATCTGCCCTTGGAACTCAGGGAAGGTCATGGAAGCTGAATGAAGCTTATTTCCTGTAATCAAGAAATGGGGGACACAGAAAGGCTTTGTGTGTGTGTGTGTGTATCATATTTTTATTTCAACTATTTATTACTCCAATCTTGTATGGCTTTTGTGCCCAGGAGCCTTACAGGGTCCTGCTCGATATCAAGAATAAAAAAGTAACATTTCCCTGTATCTATTGAGTAATCTGAACAAGCATATTTAAAGTATCCGGGGTAAATTATATAACAATTGGTAGTGCCAAAGAATATTTTGCTTTGGAATTAAAAGAGATTGACTGTCATTTATTCATCAAATGTCTATGATGTCACTTATAATTCAATTTTGGTAATTTTATTACCAAAGTAAAAATGATAAATACACTGCTATAAGAGCTGGTATTTACATGGAGGAGCAGACAGGCACAAGATTTAACATAATAACTACAATGAAAGAGCAAGGGAGGATACTCAGAGGAAAGACACTGAGTGTAATCTTGGAAGTAGGAGAAAGATTCCAAGAAGAGGCCACAACTGAGATGTAGTAGTGCGGAAAGTCATCCTTCCAGAGAAAATGCCCGGAGAATGCCAGCTCACTTCTGCCTTTTGATGTACAGACAGGAGAGTCACACAAGATAATTATCTGCTACAATGACTTTACGTCATTTCACCAAATCCATCTGAAATAAACAGTGTTATGAAGATCCATTTTCCTAGGACACAAGAAGTTGTATACTGGCCCCCACGTTGAGAAGAGAATTATCGAGGGAGAAAGAAGGGAATTAATATTAAGGGTTTGTTGTTTGTTCAGGGCTGCTTTACCCATAGAGGGTTTGATCATGTGACTATTCTCTACATGAATATTTATCTCCATTTCACCCATGAGAAACTGAGCCTCACTTTAGTTAACAAGCTTACCAAGGGTACATATAGAAGACGAGGGCTGGAGATCTGTGCTTCCAGTGCCTTAGAAAAAGAGAAATGCCTTGTCTAGAGGAAGAGCTCTGGTCCTCCAACAGCTCTTTGGGAATTTCTACTAAGCAGCTGAGCAAGTTAAGTCACTTCATTTCACTGAGCTTCTGCGATGACTTTATAAAGCAAGGTGATCAATCCAAAGGTGCTGTAAATATAGAAGTATATAGAAAGTTTTCTTTATTTTTTTAGTATCTGTAGTGAAAACTATGATTTAATAAGTACAGTTTTGGATGGAAGTTTAGGCTCCAGGGCCTGAATATAGGTAAAATTGCTCTGCTTATGAGACAAGAAAATATCATTTGGGGTTGCTTCAGAGTTAGAGCCAGCAGGGTAATCCAAAGCTGGGAATTCATGAATTGACTCCTTCATCCAATTCCATAAATCTTTGGTAAAGTTATTAAACTCATAAAATACTTATAAGTTTTTTTTTCTTTTAATAGGAGGGAAAGCCAATAAAGTAGCTGAGTTTCAGGCCTGGATCCAGGAGGGGTGGGACAGAAGCAGGATGTGAAGACTTAGAACTTGAAGAGGAAAGCATGAGGAAGGGATGAGTTTGACCCTTGGCAGGCCTGCAGAGCTGGGGACAGGCCTCACTGAGCTAGTTCTTCAGGGAAGGGAGAGACCTAGCTGACATCTTACAAAGTGCTACAAGGATCTCAATAGATGACAGACCCAGGAAACACATTTTCAACATAAGGTACCACAACTATGAGCCAATACAATGAGTTTGTAGCTCTCTGCCTCATTCTCAGGGGCTTAGCAAGTTGGTATGAATCTTAGATCAGACTTCCATTCTGTCTTTCCCAACTTTTTCACAAAAAGGAGAACAAAGAGAGAGAGTAAAAAGATGAAGGTCGTAATAGCACCACAAGAAGACAGTGTGACATTAAACTAATGACCTGAACCTGGAGATGTGTTTGCAGATTAGGAGTCTGATGGAAATGGAGTATGAAGGGAAACCACAGAACCGGGCATAGTCTACAAACTGCCACCTGTCTGCCTGAACAGGGCTTGTCCTAGGACCAGAAATGCAAAGTGGGATTCAAATAGAAACCCAGACAACTTCTCCTTTGTCCACCTGCTTTGAGGCAATGGAAGTATGTACCATCCCCACCTCCACATCTGCATAACACAGTGCCACAAATTTGTACATGAATTTTCCCATTCCCATGGAATGCAGAACAGAAGTGCAAACTTGGAAGGAGAGAAAGAACCCACAGGTGGAAACATTTCAGGGAGTGGTCATCTACAAAAGTGAAAGCTACGAAGAGCATTGGAGACAAGAATACCCTCAGGGAGGATTTGAGGGGACTGCAGTTTTCCTTGGGCTTCATCTTGCCTCAGTGTCTTAGAGTCATAGGTAGAGAGGACAAGGTGGGTCACATTTCAGTTAAAAAGACCCATAGACATAGAAAACAAACTTACAGGCATAGAAAGCAAACTTATGGTTACCAAAGGGGAAGAGGGTAGGGATAAGTTAAGAGTTAGGGATTAACATATACACACTACTATATATAAAATAGACAATCAACAAGGACCAACTGTATAGCCCAGGGAACTCTACTCAATATCTTGTAATAACCCATTAAGGAAAAGAATCTGAAAAAGCATAGATATATATGTATAACAGAATCACTTTGTGGTATATCTGAAACAAACACAACATTGTAAATCAACTATGCTTCAATAAATAAGCCACTAAAAATATTGAAAAAAAGAGATGCATTTGATAAAATCTGTTGTAGATTGCAAGTTTGTCTAAGAGATTTCAATGACAATGTGCCCCCCACCAAGCAGAATCGAATCATTTATTCCTGAACAAGAATGACTCCTGAAAATTCAACAAGACTCAAGAAGACATGATTCCAATGAAACAAGAACATAAGTATATAAGGAATCAATAGGGATGAACAGATACCACAGTGAGATGAAATAGACATGGATTAAATAAGAAGGATTGAAAGGAAATTAAAAATGGCTGGGTAGAATGTATTGTATTGTCTCTTTCTCTGGAGGCAGTAAAGACTATAAATAATGGCAGAAATGTAAAAAAAAAAAAAGGTGAAGGGGAAAAATATAAACCCCAAACTTGAAAAACTAGTCCAGAGCATGAGGGATCTGGAGAAAAGGTGATTTTTGTTCTTTAGTACTTTTGACAACTCCTCAAAAGAGAACAGTAAAAGCGCATTGCTTGAGGAAAGCTGATATATTAGACCCAATGTAATGAGGAAGAACACATTTTGTCAGAATCTTACACATGTCTCAGAAGGGGAAAGGCAGAGGAGAATATTTTTAGAAGTTAAGCACCTGGGCTGGGGTTTTTGAAGGCTGATCTTGCAAAATGGGGGAATTGGTTGGGACTGCTTTATACCCAATACCTCTGGATTTTGTGGCACAGAGAATCAAAGACCCTGAAGTGAGTCTTAATGGACCAGCTGTTAGTCTTCATCAGATAGTTATTTAAGTTGGTTCACAGTTTTATCTCAAGAAACAAGTATTTCCTAGGGCAAAGTGTCAGTCATTTTTGCTTCTTCTCAGTACTGTGTAATATATAGAAGATTAAGTTGGCTTTAGTTCTGAATTGGAATCTAGTTTTTATTTCTGACAAGATGTTATTTATTCTTCTATTTTAAAAACACAGATTTTACCATATGTAGAGTTTTTTCATAAATTTTGCATGAATGTAGTCCTGCCTTTTCATACCACAGTAAGACTGATCATCGGTTTAGGAAGATTCATTTCCATTGTGTTGCAGAGATAACTCTAGTCCCACGCATGAATTCTTTCTTCTTTAGGAATAGTTTTTCTTAAATTAGGCTCTGTTCTCTACACTCCATATTTATAATGTTTTTCCCTTATCACTTTTTTCTTTTCTGTATAATTTATGTTTTCTAAAAGAAGTGAGAGATACTTTTAAAAATTAAAATAGACATTTAAGCATATGTGTACAAGAAAGGATCAGAAGATACAGGCTCTAAAGTATTTATGAAATCTGTTTTTCTGGAAAATGGGTCAAGTAGGTAAATTTTAAAAATCTCTTCTCATTTTCCATATCTCTTTAAGGAATAGGTATCATTTTTGCCATAGGCGGGAACCTCATTTTGATTTTACAAAACAATATAATAAAAGATACGTCCTAGCTTCCAGGTCCTCTTTTCCTGCTCTTCACTTTTGCAGTGTCCAGGTAGCCTGTGAGGGATGTGCTGGTGGAACTGAGCAGAGCTGGTCAGTGTGATAACAAACAGCCCCAGGCAGCAGGCACCATCTCAATGGACCAAGTTTTCCATATCAACCCTTTGTGCTGCCTGAGCCATGAGCCATCTTTGGTAGAAAACCTGGGAAAGTTGAATAACTTCCCTGTAGTTCATTGCAAAGCTGAACCCAGAGGGTCAGTCTTGATGACCGTCTTTCAGGAGTGAGTTCAATGTCTCATCAGGCAAAATGCCTGCATCAGTTTGTGGGTTTTATGGACAGGGTCCATTTTGATGTTTCCAACTTAAGAGATCTAAACATAGAAGTGAAGCTTGGGGACTTCCCTGGTGGTGCAGTGATTAAGAATCCACCTGCCAATGCAGGGGTCATGGGTTCGAGCCCTGGTCTGGGAAGATCCCACATGCCGTGGAGCAACTAAGCCCATGTGCCACAACTACTGAGCCTGCTCTCTAGAGCCTGTGAGCCACAACTACTGAGCCTACGTGCTGCAACTACTGAGGCCCACGTGCCTAGAGGCAGTGCTCCACAGCAAGAGAAGCCACCGCAATGAAAAGCCTGTGCACTGCAAAGAAGAGTAGCCCCCACTCACCACAACTAGAGAAAGCCTGTGCACAGCAGCGAAGACCCAATGTAGCCAAAAATAAATAAAAATAAATTTAAAAATTAAAAAAAAAAGAAATGAAGCTTGGATATTTCTAATTTGTATTTACTAGGCATGATAACAAGTCATGGCTATGGAAGAGGAAGAAGGGCATTTCTTTTCCATGGTTGGAAAGGCTACCCCCATGAGCTCCCTTTAGCATTTGGCATATTCAGTGTTAATGCATCTGCAATGGAAACAGAAGTGACTCTTCCTTTCCTGCCTGAATTTTATAATTCTGTGCGTGTTAAGAGTGAGTGATAAAAATGCTTGTAGGTGGGCTTCCCTGGTGGCGCAGTGGTTGAGAATCTGCCTGCTAATGCAGGGGACATGGGTTCGAGCCCTGGTCTGGGAGGATCCCACATGCCACGGAGCAACTAGGCCCATGAGCCACAGCTACTGAGCCTGTGTGTCTGGAGCCTGTTCTCCACAACAAGAGAGGCCGCAATAGTGAGAGGCCTGCGCACCGTGATGAAGAGTGGCCCCCGCTTGCTGCAACTGGAGAAAGCCCTCACACAGAAACGAAGACCCAACACAGCAAAAATAAATTAATTAATTAATAAACTCCTACCCCCAACATCTTTAAAAAAAAAATGCTTGTAGGTGAAATATAAACAAAAGTTCCTCTCTCTGATCCTTGGCAGTAAGGATAAATATATTTTGACCAAATGATAGAGTCAAGATTGTCACATGATTTGAAAACTATCTTTGGTAAAACCATTATAAAAATATGATAAAATTAGAACAAATTCTTTAGAAGATGTCAAAATTAAAGGTAATATCTTGTTTCCATTGAGATATGTACATGCTCAATGATTGTAGCACTTCTCATTAGAAATATGTTTCCACAGATGTTGATCCATAGAAATCCAACACCTTAAATATCATTAATGAGAAATGGATAAGTCCTACTGTAAGCAAGGTATGTCTTACCATAAATTCAACAAAAAGCTGGGCTTAGTTTTGTATCTCTCACAACCATTCCAAAATCTAGGCTCCCATTCTGATTATTTAATCATTGTCTACCTCAGTAACTTTGGGCACATCTTTTAGCTTCTCTACCGTGGATGATTGCAGTGCCTAAAGTTAGAAAAAGCAAACTGTTGTCCCTGGTCAGGATAGCACGCTGGCTGGATAACTCTGCCTTTAGCTGGCTGTCAACTTCAATTTTTTCAGCCTTCCAGGTCCACCTCAGACTTGACCTTATAGGGAGTACATTCTGCCCCTCCTCTGCCTACCTCAGTCTACATTCCACTGCTTAGCAATGGATTTTATCCCAAATAAACACATGCCGCACTGTCAATAAGTAATTGACCATATATTATTTTTCTGTCTGTATTCAATCACTCCTCAATCATTATATGCAGCCACACCAGCTGTGTGTCGATCAGTCTCTTTGAGCAGAAAACAATCAGAGAAACTGACTTATGATACGATAACTGCTAAACCAGGGATGTGTACACGACAGAGAACCAGCGCAGGGATTTTCTGGAGTTGCGGAAAGCAAGGTGCAGTGACATACTCAAAGGCAGTGACCACGTGCCCATTAAGTTTCCTCTTTACCAGACAAAACTTTTCATTTTGAGGCCCAGGACCCTTTACTTGCTACTTTGGCATTCGGTTAACTCCTATACTCTCAGCACCTGGTCGTTTCATGGCACATGACAAGTTCTTTAATGAAAACTTGATGTTGAATGGGTCAATTAATATAATCAGTGAGTGTATGCACATACCAGGGAACTAGTGAACCAAATTAGACAGGTATGCTGGGTGTTGGTATTGTTCCCTGGGAAACAGACTCTGGGACAGAGATTAGTATGTAGGAGGCTTCTTTGAAGGTGCTTTGGAAGTCATAACCATTGAAGAGAAGGCAGAGTGTCAAGGGAGAGGGAGAAGTCAGGGCTGTGATGCAGTCAAAACCAAGGTCTCACCAATCTCTGGAGCTGGGAGAGCCCTTCAGAGTTGTCCAAATGTAGAAGAGAGGGTTGGACATTGTTCCAGTCACCCACAGACACAGACCAGTCTTAGGTTGCAGGCTCTAGGATGGAAACATGACCTTGGGCAAGATGGTTCTTTTCTGCCAAAGGCAATTCCCAGAAAGAGACTCATCCTGAGGTTTTCAGGCACCAACATCCCCATCAGCTGAGAGAATGAGAGGCTCGGTCCTGAGGGGGGATCTGGGCCAGGTAGACTGGTACCCACCGAGGGTGGACATGGTAACTAAGTCAATATCATGTTAGGGTACACGTTGATACCAAGTCAGAGGAAAGAAAAAATGTGATTAGAAATTCAGAAGGACCCTTCAGGGTAACGATTAGTTTAAGTTTGTTGCTTCAGGAACAGAGACATGTGCATTTGAACTGGTAAACGCAGAGAGGGATAAAGAGAAACCTTGGTGCTGAGGACTGGAGGTCTGGTTTCTGATTCCAGCTGGCCCCCCACAGCATGGTCCTATGCATTCTGCTAACCCATCTGGCCTCTATTTCTGATCTGACAATTGTATGCTAGCATACATTGATTTCTGAGGGCCCTGGTATGTAACCGATGCTCCATCGTTTGGGTTTGGCTCTCTCATGTGACTGAAAATTAAGAAATCCACAAAACTTTCTGAAGTGCTAAGTCTTTTATTAATCTCCATTTAATTACCTTCATTCAAAGAGCAATTACTTAGGGGGAAAAAAATCAAGTCTTGGAAGGGGACAAGCAGATAATTTCTGAATGTACTTGCTGTTCAGCACTGTGAATCTGAGCAGACATTTCCTTCCCATCAAATATGTAGCACATTTGTATCATTCTTTGTTCTTTTAGATTCCACATATAAATGATATCATATGATATTTGCCTTTCCCTGTCTGACTTACCTCACTTAGCATGGTAATCTGTAACACAACATTATAAACCAACTATACTCCAATGTAATAAAAAATTAAATTAAAAAAAAAAGATGTAGCACAAACAGGATGTGAAGCTCAGGGAGCATCCCTGCTCTATACTGAATGCATTTCAATGTGTATTTATACTTCAGTTACACGGCATGCTAATTGATCTTTTTGACATAAAAATGCTGTAAATGCTGGCTAAATTTCTTGGCTAGCCCATGTTTTAACCTTTGAAGGCCAATTGTTTATTGAAACAAACAATTGCAACAATAAAATAGCATGTTTGATTAGAACAAGGCTGAGAATTGCTATAAGAAAAACCAAAAATACAGCTTTAAAATTGGCTTCTATGAAATTGATCATAATAAGAGATATGCAAAATAAAAACGTGCCAGAAAGCCATTTTACCTGTCTGATTGACAGTCAGATCAAAATGATTTATATCACACGGTGTTAGTGAGGATATAAGGAAAGCTACATTCTCAGAGATGCTGGTCAGAGTGAAAATTGGTGCAACCTCTAAAGAAATCAATTTGGTAATATCCATCAAAGTTATGAATGTGTGTACTCTGACCCAGCAATTTCATTTCTAGAAATTTATCTTAGAAATATACTTCACATGGGAAAACTAATGGAATAAATTAGTTTAGAAACTTTCCTGTAGTAACAAAAGGTTGGAAACCAAGCAAGGGTCCATCAGTAGAAGAGTGAGATATGATTGAATACCCAGAGACATAAAAATGAATGAGGAAGCATCTTATGTACTGATATGGGTAGATATCCAAATGTATTATTCATCAGAAAAAAGCAAGATGCAAAACAGTGTATATATGGTACTATACTGTAAATTTTTTAATGCATATATAAGAATTTGTATAAGTATAGGATACCTCTAGAAAGATAAAGAAGAAACTGGGCATTGTCATTCTGGGCAGAGAAACAGAATGGCTAGGGGTACAGAATTGAGTAGGAAATCTTTTTTTTTAATTGGGGTATAGTTGCTTTACAATGTTGTGTTAGTTTCTGCTGTACAATGAAGTGAAGCAGCTATATGTATACATATATCCCCTCCCTGTTGGACTTCCCTCCCACCCCCACTCATCCCATCTATCTAGGTCATCACAGAGCACAGAGCTGAGCTCCCTGCACTATATAGCATGTTCCCACTAGCTACCTGTTTTGCACATGGTAGTGTATATATGTCAATCCCAATCTCCCAGTTCATCCCACCACCCCTTCCCCCCCACCGTGTCCACACATCAATTCTCTACATCTGTGTCTGTACTCCTGCCCTGCAAATAGGTTCATCTGTACCATTTTTCTAGATTCCACATATATATGTTAACATACAATATTTGTTTTTCTCTTTCTGACTTACTTCACTTTGTATGACAGCCTCTAGGTCCATCCATGTCTCTACAAATCATCCAATTTCGTTCCTTTTCGCAGCTAAGTAATAGTCCATTGAATATATGTGCCACATCTTCATTATCCATTCATCTGTCGATGGGCATTTAGGTTGCTTCCATGTCCTGGCTATTGTAAACAGTGTTGCAATGAGAAACCATTCAGTGTTTAGCCATGTAAAGTTGTCGTCTGTTTAAGACAAACAAACAAAATTGAATAGCTTGATAGCTGGTAGGTTGACGATAAGCTGATTTAATTTGAAAAGGGAAAATACAAGGAGAAGAAACGGGCAACTTGGTGGCACCAGCCTGAGTGACCCCCAAGGTTCCCTCAGGTCTCAGGGTTTTCGCAGGGACTGGGGGCTGTGAGGAGAGAAGAGGCTTCCTGGAGAAACAGAGCAAGAGAGCTTACCCACCATCTAATTGTTTCAGAAGAGTCATGGGCTCAATCTCAGTGTCTTTTAATGGCTTTGTACATTTGCAAAGAAAACAATCTTGCAGGCCACTGAGCTTAAAAGAAAAAAAAAAACATAGGTAGAAATCAGGAGTTTGTAGATCTAATTGAATACAGTCAAGTATGTGGTTTTTGTTGTATCATTTAATCTCATAGCTCTTAATGCTTTTTCCAGGTTGGATGTAACCTGGGAGATTTTTTAAAATATACTCATCTCAGGAAACTCACCTCAGACCAATTAAAACAGAATCTCTAAAGAAGGGATGCAGACGCTGATATTTTTTAAAAAAACTATCCTGGATGTTAAAAAGTTTTCCAGACTGGGGCTAGGGTTAAAAAACTTTTTTAACTTTTTGCTTCAGTTTTATAATTTGTCAAATTGTGATTGGTAAGTATCAAATGACACAATAAATAGGCAATGACACATTTTTACCACATAAAGTGTTCTAAGAATAAAAAAGAAGCTTTTAAAGAGCTTGCTGTGGTTTTCAACACATAGAAAGTGTCTGACAAATGGTATGCATACATATGTAATGTGTGTTTAAAAAAATCTCCATGGGACAAACGTGAGGTGGTCCTAACTACATGTATAGTGATTTTACTATATGCACATTAAAGCCCAGTAAATGCAATTCCCTTGAACTTAGTAGAAAGAGTATCAAATTAAATTCAGAGCCATCTGGGTTTAAAGTGCACTAGTTACCCACTGTTTGGTCACAGGCACTGGTCAGTTCAGCTTTTGTTTCCTCTAACATAAAGTGGCCCAAACAATACTTACCCTGCAAGGTTGTTGGGAAAAAGAGGCAATACAGTTACTTCTAGAAGATTTTTAATTAATCAGTGCTCACTCTAATTAAAGCAAGTCAATGTATAATGAGCACGTACCTAACTTAAAAAGCTAAATAAGTACCTTGAGGGGAAAAACATATATAAAGACTTGAGGAATAAAAGGGATTCAAACAATTATCAAGTGAGAAAATGCTCCACAAAGGAAAAGAAACTGCCAAATTCAAGCTTCTTATGTGAATGTCATGCCACGTCTGGACCCTCTGTGTTAGACTTGTGATCTGGGGAAAATGAGAGCAATGTAACATTAATGTGAGAATGGGTTGAAATGGCTGAAAGAAAAGTAATTGGATCATGGCAAGTTGTGTGAACCCAGAGAAATAGCCATCATATAGCCTGAGGATTCCAGGTCCTATCCACTGGGAACTTGCTTTTAGGACTTTTCAAAACACTGACTGCCAGCCTCTTCTCAAAGTCACAGGGAGAACAGAAAGCGCTGACAGAAGAAATCTGAACAATTTCTAGAGACTGTAAGGTCCTTGAGAATAGACTGAACTCTTGAAGATCTGGGACATTTCAGTTTTCTACGTACCATTCCAAATGAAAGGAGAGAGAATTAGGGAAATAAAGTTGGATGTGAAGTGCAAATTGCTGGTGATGGATCTGATATTTGACATCACAATTTGATTTTTCATAATCATGGTTTAGATGCCCTTGGCTGGAGACTGAGTGTACCTCATGGGGTATGGGAAGAATATATTTGCTCTGATATCTGAATTCTTATCAGAATAGTCTTAGTCTACCAAAGTATGAAATGAGAGCTAAAATGTCTAATTAAAATAACAATTATATACAATACAGAAGCTTTTCCCAAGGAGTCCTCTTTAGAAACATTATTAACAAAAATCAAAGAAACAATATGCAACATGAGAGGTCCATGATCAAATAAGTTTGGAAAATGCTGTGATAAATATGTCAAAAGAGACTTTTATTTTTAATTACAGGGCTTCCCGTAGACTTTCACTTTCTAATATGCATTATGAACACTCTCTGACAGATACAAATACACAGATTACATAAATGTGTGGGGCTCATGCAACTAAAAGACTCAGAAATATTGCAGTAGTTGGTAAGAATAAAGTTGGGTAACAGTAAATGTAGAGTGATATAGGGAATCATATATGATCTTAACTTACCATTAGAAAAGATGCTCAAACTATGGTAATAAGGGAATAGATGGAATGTGTGTATACCATCCCCAGTTCCAGGGGTGGAACCAAAAGTACCGGAACTCTGCTGCATTGGGGAGGGTCGTATGTCCTAAGCTTTCAAATCAGACTGCAAAGGAGGGTTTATACTTTATGCTGGAGGGGTATAATTTTTCCTACTTAAGAGACCTAGGAAACAAGCTGCCTGGTACCTATTATTAACAGCCAACTTCTGACAATGAAGTGACTCACCCCTAGGATGAAGCTGAACCCATGAATGATATTAAGGACAATTGTAGAGAACTCAATTTCCTGAAGATATCATAGAACTACTCAATTAATCAAACCTTAGCTTTTCCTACTTCTGAACTTACTAAAGTGTATTCAGTTTTCATTTATTTAAAGCAAACTAACTCAGGGTTTGTGTTATTGCAGATAAAATTGTACTAACTGGCACTTCCACAAAAGATTAATAATATGACATGCATTAACACAGAATGGAAGCATAACTATATCCAAAAGAATTTGAATTAAAAAAAGAAAATGGTAGCAAATAAGCATGTGAGGAAAATATGCTACCATCTAGAATTCTTTAAACTTGATGGTTTAAGCACATTTGAGGAACTTTGCATACATTCAAAAGACAAAGGCAACAGAACTTATCTCCTTGAGGGAATATACTACGGTCCAAACTAGAGACAAGGATATGGCAGCCCAAAGACAGATAACAGAACAGCCACATATTGAAGGCACCACTGCGTTGAAAGAAAATTGTGTTCTTGACATTCGCTTGGAGTCTCAGTGTAGAGAGGAACATTTGATAATTTTTTTTATTTGCTTTGCAGTCAACCTTAAACTCTTGGAAGGCATAAGGAAGGATAAAGAGAACTACTACTTATCCACAAGTAGATACTGCTTTATAAATTAGAAACAGTAGAAGACTCATGAAGGCATTGAACTTCATCCATAAAAAGGATTCTAGCACATTATTTCAATGATGACCATGATAATCATTCCCAGGAAGGACAATTATAAAAGGAGTTTATCAAGAAAGTTGGGAGATATTGCAAAATCTTAAAAAAGGTCAGCAATGACCATAACAATTGAGTTGACAAGGAGGAATTAAAATATTTGAAATGCTTGCATGAGGAATTCATAGATAAACCCAGATTTTAGCAAGATACTCACAAGTTATGTAAAGAAAGACACGCCATTAAAGATAAATGCAAAAGCATGGCACAGGATTATAAAAATACTATCTAGAAGCCTAAAGCCCCAGAATAATTGAGGCTTTCAAAAAAGTACAAAGAAAAACAAAATAAACCGACACTGTCAATTGTATTAAATATATTTTCAGTTACATTAGAAGCAGTGGGATTTTACTTCTAAGGATCTTTCTTAAAGAGGTGATTATGTATGTGGATAAAGATTTAGGTATGAAGATATTTGTTACAGTGTTACTTATAATGATACAATACTGAAAAAAAAGAAACCCTAAAGATCTAGTAATAGAGATTTAGTTAAATAAATTCTAATGAATACCTAAAATGATCTATTATGCTATTACTAAAATTATAATTAATTTTACATGTGAAATTACTCCTATGATACCATATTAGATGAAAATAACAGGATGTAGTAATATATATTCAGTGTAATCTCGCTTTTGTATATATTTTTTATGGGTGTATGTGTACATGTAAGGTACAATATATATCTCTGATTATGACATTATGGGATTTTTTTTATTCTACAGTGACCTTATATTACAGGGACTTGGGATTACTTTTAAGTAAAGATAAATTCTTAAACTTTAAATATAAAATGAGAGTAAAATTAGATATATGAAGAAAAAAATTATATTAGGGAAAATAAGATTATATAAGGAGGAATATGTTCTAACAACCAAGCAGAAAGTGGACGTTGTGTAAGTTTTTTTTTTATCAAATATAATTTTCTTCACTTGGAAAGAACTGAACCAACATGGTCACTAGGGAATTGAACTCTAACTAGTAGAGAGATTGCAAAAGAGATTCTAGCTGCTCTAAATGAGTTCACACCTCCTGGATCCTGTTCTCTGGAGGTGTTATATCTCTGGATACTGAGTGCACTTTAGTCAATACAATCCTTTCAGGAATTATGGAGAACAGATGTGATGGAACAAGGAATGGTCCCAAATAGTCCTCATTTCCAGGGAAGTAAAGGTAAAAGTAGAAGTAAAAGAGTCCATAAAATATATGCTTAGTGAATGAAATATGTGTCCTAGGCAAAATTAGAGAATGACTTAATTAATAAATGATATGTGAGTGCCTAGAAAGTAAGAGGTCATCAGGAATAAGTCAGACCTACTCCATTAAGAATGAGCACACCTAATGGCAAGAGCTTGGTTTCTAACACCATTTTCCAATAAAAAGAACCAGGGATTCTTGGGAAAGTGATGGATATCAGAGCTGGGGAGGTAGAATAAAGATAAGCCTGGGGCATCCTGTGATGCAAAACAAGTAAAGAAGTACTGAAGAATGGGGGCATGTCACAGAGAAATAGGAGTCCAGCTAAAAGAACTCCCAAAGCTGCACCCATTTGAGAAATAAAATAAAGCATGTGCATATTAGATTATAACCCATAGAGTAATATAAATATGTAGGAGTCCATCCTGATACAAACAACTTATTGAACACATAAATAAAAAGTGAGAGAAGGGAAAGCTCCTCCTTATGGAGGAACTCTAATTAACAAAATTAGAATGCGTAGGCAAAGTAGAAAATCAACATGAGAACACCACAGTAACGAGCAGACAATAATCACCCATGGGTGCTAGCATGAGTGGGTACAAGCTGGAGGACAGACAAGATATCTGCAAAATCTCAAAGTATCTCTCCAAAGATATTTATGAATTGCAAAGGGAAAAATAATCCCTTCAGAATAAAGAAACCTGCAGACTCCACCATAACTGAGTGATGAAGGTTAACATATCGTATCATAAATCATATCAACATCACCATCCCCCAGCAGGATGCCCTGGCAAGAGTACCATGTGGCATTCTTGCCAACAATGCATAACCTCAATATCATTTGAAAACATCAGTCAGAACCTGCAGGGCATTCTACAAAATACTTGACCAGGAAGTACCCTTTAATTCAAAGGGTCATGAAAGGCAAGGGAAGAATGAGGGATTATTACAGACCACAAGAATCTAAGGAGCTATGACATGTGCGATCCTGCATTGGATCTGGGAACAGAAAAGGGACAATCATGGATGATCTAGTAAAATAAAAGCTAAGAATATAGTAGAGGTAATAGGATGACCCCAGTAGAATTTCCTGGTTTGGGTAATCCTACTGTGCTCATCCAAGTTGTTCATGTTAGGGGAATCTGGCTGAGCAGTACACAGATAGATACTCTCTGTATTGTTTCTGCAATTTTTTGTAAGTTTAAAATTATTTCAAAATAAAAGTTTAGAAAAAAAATAGATCAATCCAGATGAACACGTTCTTATATATTTATGTAGATAAAATGAAAAAATGTACTAAATAGTAACACTGATGAATGCATAAGATAAATTTTTCATAAGGTATGAAACACCAAAGGAAGAAGAATAAAGTAGATAAGAGAAAATCGGTCCGCAATTTAATTAACTGGGAGAGTTGGGTTGAAAAAAACTGATTTTAAGAGGAATAAGAGGAAAATACTGCCCTTAGTTTTGAAATAACCATCCATGCCAGTGTGGAAATGGAGGGATGCTGCTTATCACAAATTCAGGTGAGGTATGGGTGAGTGACAGCTGCCATTCATGTAACAAAATTGAGCTCTCTTTATTGAAAATCTATAATAAAGCATATAAACTTTCCTTTTTAATATTATTCCCAAAGGGAAAAGTAGGAACAATAATAAAAGTTACTGGGAAGTAAATGCTGACTCAGAATAAAAAAAAAAATGCTTGCAATTGTTATTTACAAGGCATTGCACCCCAGGTAAAAGGCAGTGTTCGGGAACAGAGGGATGATCACTTTGGAGCTGATCAGCTAAGGTTCTTCCCGCTAGGATAAGAGTTTTGCAGGATCCCTAAGGGCCCGTCTAACCTGACATGCCAGGATGTTGTGATGCTGTGACATTAGACTACAGTAAGTCCCCTGCATACAAACGAATTCTGTTTTGAGAGCACGTTCCTAAGTCCCATTTGTTCCTAAGTCCAACAGAGTTAGCCTAGGTACCCAACTAACACAGTCGGCTATATAGTACCGTACTGTAATAGGTTTATAATACTTTTCACACAAATAATACGTAAAAAACAAATAAACACAAACACAAAAAATAAAGAAAACATTTTTAATCTTACAGTACAGTACCTTGAAAAGTACAGTCGTACAGTACAAGAGCTGGCATCCAGGGGCTGGCATCGAGTGAACAGGCAAGAAGAGTTACTGACTGGAGGAGGGAGAGGAGGTGGGAGATGGTAGAGCTGAAGTATCCTCAGCAATAGGAGACGGAGGGCAAGATGCAGTGTCACTCACGCCTGACGCTGATGGCACAGGATCTGGGTCCTTGCTGGATTCACTTCTATCTACCCTCTTGAAAAAACAATCCAGTGATGTCTGGGTAGTAGCTCTTTTTTTCTTATCATAGATGACATGATAGCACTGGACTGCATTCTGAATGGCTGCTGCAACCCTCGTGTACTGTTACATGTTTGGGTCCTGTGCCTCAAAAACTAACAGTGCCTCCTCAAATAAAGAAAATCACTTGCTTCCAGACATCCTGGGCTTGAAATAAAGATACTGTACTCTATACAGTACTGTACAGTAAAGTACACAAAAGCAGAACCACTTGTAGAGGATGCATGCACGTGACAATGTACACCAGACATGTGAACTAATTTACGTGACTGGACACGCCAAGGCATGTTCGCATCTTTGAAAGTTCACAACTTGAAGCTTCGTATGTAGGAGACTTAACTGTATGCACTTTGTGCCTGTGTGTGTGTGTGTAACACCAAGTTGAATGTGCAAGTGATATTATTATCCTAAAATATGGTCTTTGGAGAAAGGCGGCAGTTTGCGGTTGCATAAATGCCTTTTTATGTGCATGTCCTGCTGTGTTAATATCCAATTTTTAGAAGAGATTTACTTTGGTGTGAGCTTCCACAAAGGGTTCAGATGGCCCAAGCTTTTTTTCTCTTAAACTTAAGAAAGTAACGAGAAATGAATGAGACTTCTTGGATGACACCTTCACACCTCCAGAGAAGTGCTGGGGAAGGCACTACTGATTTATTTTCTTCAACTAATTTCCTGTGTTTAAATGGAAATACTGATACCTGTAAACAGGTTTCTCCCAGTGTCAGGGGTGTGAGGCTGTGTCTTGTATTTGAATCAAAGTAAGATTTAGATTTTATAGCATTCAAGTAAGAAATGTGAGGGATTAAAATAAAAGTCCCTGGGGAGAAAGAAGCTGGGAAAATCTTTGCTCATAGTCCTAAAAAATGCAGCCTGAGAGGCAGATACTACCAGCTGTCTCTGATAATGGGTTAGGCAAAATTCAAGCTCACCAGTAGGTAGCAGAGGAGATGGTCATTTAAGTTACGAACCCCCTTTGCCACCAGAAATAATTATTTGCTCTAGTAGAAAGGTTTATTCTTCAAAAAAGTTCTCTTCCCATGTATTTAAAGGTGAGTGTATGAGTCACTCTTTCCTTGAGAGGAAGAATTAGGAGTAGAGTATGTGTAGAAACTAAGGGATTGTAGAGGAAAATCATATTAGAAGCCACCGATAATCTCTGCCAACAAAAATAAGTATAATGCGTCTGAAGACGAATAATGCAAGTCACTGGGGAAAAAAAAAGAAATTTATTTTGGAAAATTTTATGGTTAAAGAGAATGTAGTAGCTACAAGTTAAACTTGTTTTTTAGTTCCAGGAAATATAGGAGTTTCTGAGCTAAATTTGAGCATGATGTTGACAGGAAAACTTTCATCCCCACCTTATATGCAAATGTTAAGTACTGTTTTGATTCAAGTGAGGCTTTTGGTTGAGTCAGTAGTCAGCCAGCCTTTGGTTCCGTGCTCTTTGCCACACGAGATTCTAGAAGGCGATGTTAATTCCTGAGAATTTAGTTTGGGGATTTCTACTCCTTTTGTACTCGTTTTGGCACCATCACATGCCATATGCTCACAAGATTTTGTAAATGAGGGCTGATACTTATCTAGAATATTTATTAGATGGTCTGAGAAGACTGAACTGGTCTAGGTACATATATCCACCAAAAAGCTGTTTACTCTTTTAAATTAAGGACTTCATGAGGACAAGAAAAAGAAAGGCTGAACTCACTCTATGGAAGAAACCACATATAATACATTTACACACACACAAACTATATATAATATATTTTAAACATATATAAAATGGAAGTGGTTATTTTTAGTATTTTTGCATGTTTTTTTACCAGCTATTTCTCTACATATACAAGCATAATCATATACATGTCAAAAAATGCGTATTTTTAAAAATGTTCCTATCATCACATGTACCTTTGCCTTATTTTTTTCAATAGCTGCTTAAAATTCCAATATATGGTCTCACCACTATTTTATTGATTTTTGGCCAATCAGCTTGATGTCCGTTAGGTTTTCATATTTCAAAAATAGTACAGTCCTTACAAATTTATCTTGGTACACTTGTGTGAGAATAACCACAGGGTCATTTACTTTCGTGGGAGTGGAACTGTTAAGGCACAGTGTATAGGCATTTATACATCTATTCTTCTTGGACATTGTTTTGTGCTGATGTATTGTTGACCTCAGTTATTTTAACATTTGTGGTTGTTTGTTAGTCTTTGTTTACATCTTGATAGAGGGAAGTAATGTTCCTTCTCAGAATGCCAGGGAACGTGCTCACTTTGCATATGAATTATCTTGCAGAGGAGGCTTGATTCCTCCAATGCCCTGTGAAAAATTGCTACTGCTAATTTGTGAGATCCAGCAGCACAGTTGTGCTGATTTCCCTGAGAAGTCTACACCAGGGACAGTGTCCTGCATCCAGCCCTAGGATTCTGTTTCTGGAGGTGGTAAATGCAGTTTCTTAAGAGGAGTCTATCCTGAAAACGGATCCAGGGTTGGGCAGAAATGTAGGTAACAGAATGTATCAATGGTAGGACATAATGACAGTGACAGCAGATGGTCAGGGGCTACAATGTGAATACATTGTTCCTCATACTTCAGTTGTGAAAACTCCTTTCCTTGAGATTATACCTAAACCAGAATTGCAATTAAGACCTGGGTTAGCATCATTGTTTGTCTTGCGCTTGTTTTATGGTTTTTCTTAAAATTATTTTTCTGTCACTCTAAATACAATTCATTTGCCTTGTATATCCAGAAACTTTATCCTGTTTATGGATGAATTATTGGAATTATTGCAGATTTTATATCCATTGTAATATTTGAAGATATTATTCCAGATACTGCTAACTGTAGTTTGTGGAGACTGGTCATAAGGCAAGCACTGCATTTGGTGTACCACCTCATTTAATCTTGAAAGCAGTCTCATAGGATGAGAAAGCTGAGGGTCCAAGAAATAAGGAAAACTGCCAGAATTGGTACATGGCTGAGCTAAGGCTCAAAGTCGGGTTTTTCTTCCTGCAATGCTCATACTTTTTCACTGTACTGACCAATTTGTATTGAATTTGTCTTTGGGCATATTGGGGAGTATAAGATCCCCATACTATGGCAGAAAGGTAGACAGATAATTGCTATATTTCTCTGAAAGCATAAATCCTAGACTTCAGTTCATTTCCATCTTCATCAAATAAGCATATTCCTTATAGGATTTAACATACATATGTTGTATTTTAACACTTAGTTACATATTTTGTACTGCTCACTGTTTTCCTCACATTGGCTTTATATCATCTCTTTGCAAATTTGTGGTAAAGTCTGTACCAAATAATTTTTTTCCCCTTTCCTTTGAGCTGACAGCCAGTCAGTAACACAAATTCTCTTTGTGAACTGACTGAGTGCAAGGCACTGTCATAGACTGTGGGGATAGAAGAGCTATCAAAGCCAGAGCCCGGGTCTTTGCAAAATTCATGTGCCGCTGGAAAGAAAAAAGAAAACAAATACACCAAAAAAAAAAATAAAAAAAGATTTTAGATAATGATATGCATCAGACAAAAAAGGAAAACACTGATCAATGTGCTAGACAATGATTTAGAAAATGGAGTGAGTGATATTTTACTGGGGAAGGGAGAGCTGGAATCTCTCAGACACTGGCACTTGAGCTGATACTTAATTGTTCAAAACAGGAGGCGGAGAGAAAGGGGGAGAAAGTGGATCTGGCAAAAGTGAGTGCTAACCAGAAAGAACCTGAAGGGTGGAGAATAGGTGTGTTTAGGGATGGATGGGTGTCTGGAGACAAGTGCACTTGGTGGAGAGAATGATGGAGAGCAAGGTAGACGCAAATCATGCAGGGGTCTTGAACTTGGTAAAAACCGGGGTGGGGCGGGGGTGGGGGGGGAGGTTGAACTTCATGCCAATCGGCAGAGGCTGCCCACACAATGTTTTCCATGGGGGAGTAACATGATTTGTTTCACCTGTTAGGACAATTACACCCACTTTAGGACAATGAACAGCAGGCAGAAAAAAGGGAAAGAAGGGAGACCATTTAGGAAGTCTTGGCTGTAGCTCAAGACAGAAATGATCATGGCTCAGACATGAATGCAACAGTGAAATAATTAAAGTGATCATATTTGACAGAGCCCATGAGAAAGGCTGATTGATTCTCTTTGGTGGGTGAGGGCAAGATGGTAATAGGATGGCTCCCAATGTGACCCACCTGGGTCCTTGCACTCTTTAATCAACAGAAATTGATAAGAGGCCAGACAAGAAATTCAGGCCAGGCTTTATTACGACCCACAGCTGCAGCAGTAGGGAGCGAAAACAAGTAACAGGTTCCCTTGCTCCCGCCCCGAGGGTAGGGGTTGAGCGGGTCCCTTAAATGGGGTGAGGGTGGGGGCAGATCCGTGGGTCAGGCCGGAGGGGTGGCTTAGGAGGTCTGTCTTCCTCTTGGGTGGCGTTGAGCACAGCGATTACTGCACAGTACCCTGCTTTTGCTCCTGGCGCCTCAGAAGTGGCAGTTGTATCTTATTGTATCTTTTTGTATCTTATTGGTCACAATTTGCCCCAGCTGCACACGCGCACAGTTATTTTTAGTCCCTTATAGCTTCTTTGTATCTGTTGCTGGAGGAGACTTTGTCCAGATGCAAGCACTGCCGCAAAGGGTCCCAGGTCCCAGGTCCCAACCTGCCTGACCAAGACTGAGTATCTCCAGGGAATCTTCACACGGTGGTGCCGTTACTGAGATGAGTAAGTACTGAGCAAGAGATGCTTTGTCAGGAGGTGGGACCATGGGGGTGGAAGGTTTTGTTTCAGCTCTAAAAAGTTTGAGCCACCTCTTAGCCCAGGAGATGTGGAGCACGACATGAAAGTAGTTTTGCTAAAAGGTTAGACATACAGACGTGGGAGTCACTGAGCCTATCACTGATAGTTCCAGCCATGGGTTTGAGTGAGAGCATCTAGAAAAAGATCTTGCTGCAGGTGATGAAGAGAATGGAACTCAGGTTGATAGAGCCCCGGGGCTCCCAACAATTAGAAAACAGGAATGGCAGAACCAGGGGGCAAACTATAAAGACAGTGAAGGATTAAGAAAACAAGGAGGGGCTGATACTGAGGAGGCGACAAAGCTGAGAAACAGAGACTCAGGGCAGTAGCAACAATGGGAAACGGAATCCAGTTTTATTGTTTGCATTGTTTGTTAGTTGTTTTGTAAGATTGTTACTGAATTAAGTGTATGGACCCTGTCCTGGCGAGGCTCTCTGCCTCCACCGAGGAGCGTTCTTTTTCTGTTTGGGTTTGAGTAGGTGAATAAGGAAACTAAAGCTGAGATCGACACAGCACAAGCTTTATTCAGTGGCCAAAGAATGGAGAAGACAGAACAAAGTTCACAGATCAACTTCTCCCTCACATGGTGGGAAGGATTTAATTTTAACGAATAAAGACAAAGGGAGGAGGGCTTCCCCAGTGGTGCAGTTGTTGGGAGTCCGCCTGCCGATGCAGGGGACACGGGTTCGTGCCCCGGTCCGGGAAGATCCCACATGCTGCGGAGCGGCTGGGCCCGTGAGCCATGGCCGCTGAGCCTGCGCGTCCGGAGCCTGTGCTCCGCAATGGGAGAGGCCGCAACAGTGAGAAGCCCGCATTAAAAAAGACAGAGGGAGGAGGAGCGAGGCTAATGCGTTAATCTACTGGGGGAGGGGCAGAGCTTTTTAGAGGGAATGGGGTGCCACCCCCTTTTTATCCTTTTTTGGTCCTTAATGTCTGGCCATGGCTGCCGGGAGGTTATCATTTAATATGCTAATGTAGGAAAATCAGCGCATAATGAGACAGCCTCCGTTGGAAGTCAGATTTGTTGCCATCTTGGTCCCAGCTGTTTCCATCTGTTTTTCTTTTTTAAAGATATTTGTGTTGTGGACCATTTTTAAAGTCTTTATTGAATTTGTTACAATATTGCTTCTGTTTTATGTTTTGTTTTTTTGGCCGCAAGGCATGTGAGATCTTAGGTCCCTGACCAGGGATCGAACCTGCACCCCCTGCATTGGACGGGGGAGTCTTAACCACCAGACCGCCAGTGAAGTCCTTGTGTTTTTTCTTTTCGTGTGTGTGTAGCTTCCTTTCTTATCTCTGGACCCTTTGACGTAAAAGATTTAGGTTCACTCCTGCTAAAGGTTGGGGGGTTGGCAGGTTTGGAGCAAAGACCTGGAGCAGCTCTGGCAAAGAGATGAGGGTTATTAAGGCATGTTTGCATGCCCAAGTGAAGGATCCAGGAGAAAGAGAAAACTGATACTAAAAGGGAGCTGATAACTGCCCAAAGCAAGAATGGTTAAGATACGCCATAAAAGGGCTTAGGTTGCGCTAGCGCTAGCGTGGACTCCGGCTCGGCTGCTGCCCTGGAAGCAGGTAGCACGTGTGTGGATTCAGGCAGGGGAGTGGCTTGGGGGGCGGGAGGATGAACTTGCTCTTATCTGCTTCTGTTGTGTTCTAAAAATCTGAAGTCATCAGCTACATGTGGGAGTGAGGGGGAGTACTGGTGATGTGAGGGGAGAGAATATTGCAGAAAATTATCTTCTTGGAGAGCGGGGGAGTGCATTTACCTAGAGAAGCAGAACGGGGTGGTTTTACAAATCCGAACAACAGGTTTGCGTTTCAGTTCCTTCCTTTCTCCAGCTTCACGGTCTTGTAAAACCTGATTAAATCCTTTAACCTAGATTCGCCATCAGTACAACTGAAATCATGATGGAGGACCTTTGCATAAAAGCCCTGAGATGTCCGACTCGTTCGTATATACTGTCTGATTTAATCTGTAAAGTGAGGATAATGACACCTACTAGAAGCGAGATTATTTGGAGGATATATACATTTATATTTATTTGTATATGTAGATTTACATTTGAAAGAACATTCTACAGTGTAAAAAGTAAGCACTTAAAATACTTTCCTGCCATTTTTTCTTCCCCACAAATCCCAAGTCAAACTATTCAGTGCTTGATTGATGCTAAGGATTCCTTCTGGCTTAATTCTTGCAGCTGAAGTTTGAAAATTGAGCCTGCATTTTTTTTTTTAAAGCAAAACAAGATATTTAACATAGGAAAAACTGTCCTTTTTCTTTCCCTTTAAAGAGTTCCTAACATTCTTCAGATTCTGGCATTTTCTTGAAATGAAATTAAGTATGTATTTTGAAATGCCAAGTTTTCAAATAGCCCAGAGTTACACCAGCTTTAAGTTGTTCCCTTTGCTTTGCTGTCTTCTGCCCTTATGCCTTCATTTAAGTTCCAGGCATCCCAGCCTTGGTCCCACACTCCGATCCCAAGGATCACAATGGCCCTGTGTGTGTGTTTCCATGTCACCTTCCTTTCGAGGAGTTTAAAACACTTGGTAATCATTATCTCTGGAGTAATCGTAACAGTTCCCTGGAGCCTACTATCTGCATTCACATTACCTTGATTTATTATACAATCCCATCCCCATCCTGAAGCAAATGTTAGTATTGGATCTGTGGACAGGGTCACTGAGGTCTTGAAAGTTTACAGGCACAGCTATGCAATTTGCTTGTAATGTCGTTCTTCCTAACTCTCCAGCTTCAAGCAGTCTTTTGAGGCCTATTTCAGACTTTCTGCACCAGGAAACATTCCCTCATCACCGCAGCAATGACTGATTTTGCATCCTAACAGTGGACAGCACTGTCTTGACAACCACATAGGCTGGGTCCTGTAGTCCAGGGATGTCAATGTGATGTGGCAGATTGGAAAAAAACACATCAGAACAACATGTGAGCTTCATGTAAAACCCCTCCATTTGCTAGCTGTTATTTAAAATCTCCGAGCCTCCATTTCCTTATTTGTAAATAGTGCAGTACTGTTATGAAGTCAAGACTAATTCATGCCAAGTGATTTACTGGCACATTCTCTACCTTGCTTGAACTCAATGAATTATAACTCACGAGTTATAATCACCATATATCTTATTTTCTAATAGCTTCACGTACATATGCTTATTTCTCTTTGACAATAATAAGGTCCTGCAGGATATGATGGCTTCACATTCTTCTGCTTGACTTAGCTCACTTACCTTCATGCCCTCACATTTTGTAATCAATGCAGCCAAGCTACAAATTTCCCTCTAGATAATGCTTTAGCTTGGATGTGGTGTCTTTTACTTGTTCAGCTCTAAGCATATGATAATTACTCTTATTAGTGCCCCTTTAATCCATGGTTTATTATTAGTGGGTTATTGAGTTTCCAGAATTATAATTTTTAAATTTATTATTTTGTTTTGTATCTTATTGTATTGTGATCAGAAACATATGTCTATATGTGGTTAATTCTTTGGAATTTATGGAGGTCTCTTTTGTGACATCAGGTACGGTAAATCTTTATAGACATTCCAAGTGTGCCTCAGAAGAATGAGTATTCTTGGCTATATGAAGATTACATAGTCACATTGCATAAAATTTTACCTATGTATAAACCTTAGCACTTCATCTCCCTTCTCTTTCTTATATGGAAATATATATTTATGTATCGCTGTAGTGGGGAAATTGGAAGTTTTTTTGAGTTCTTTCAGAGAGTTTAACATCTGATGTCAGATAGAGTATAGAGAGAAGAGGTAAACTTTGGGCCTGAAGGAAGGGAGATGACCTTTACTGAGTAATTATTATGTATAAGGACCTTTATATATGTTGCATCTTAATCACCACTTGGGAAAGGCACATTATCTTCATTTTAAAGATGAGGAAACAGATTTAGAAAAGGGAAGTAAGCTTCAATCCAAGTTCATCTAAATCTAAAACCTATATCCTTCTGGCGATTAAGTAGACAAACACATAGACATGTTAAATAAGCTGTGGATTTGTCTTGTTCTTCCTCTGTGATTTAATTCCCTCAGTCTTATAAGCTACAAGGGAAAAGGAGCAGGATGCTCTCAGGGGCAAAGTCGCCCCCACCATGCTTTTCTGTTCACTCTACCTTGCCTGTCTTTCCCATCTGTGGCTCCACTTCTGACAGGTGAGCTTGCAGACAGCCTGAAGAATCCAGAAAAAAGAGAAGGATGCCACATGGACTCAAATAGGGGCCACGTGCCTCACGGCTTGAGAATTTCTACAGAAGCAGCTGGTCCTTAGCAAATGATTAGAGGTCACTTTGCAAATGGCAGGAATTCAGCCGTTGAGCAAGAGGTCCCCACCATACCTCACTTTTTGTTGTACAGGACATTTCATTTGAACGTGAACTGAAGATATAAATTAGTTTTGCACATGTGCAGGGAAAGTCTAGCTTGAGAATCAGGGGGAAAAAAAAAAAGTCGTGTTGGTAGGTGAGGATGCTTATTGCGTTTGTTTTCTCCACAGAGGCATTGATGGAGAGGAAAAAGCATCATTGGTATCAACATTATATAAATAGGGAACGATTCCATCACGCATTTTTCCAGCCACCGCGCTAAACACTTTGCATGCATCATCTCACTTTACACCTATATCACTTTTCACTTTACACCTATATCAGTCCTGAGAGCTAAGTGCTTATTATCACTGGAACCCAAGCTCAGATTAGGCCCCCATGCCGCTCACCCATCACAGCTGTGCTATATGTATTGAAGGAAATTAGTGTGCAATTAATGACTACCTCCCCCATAAGACTATATATCCTTTGTGGGGACAGGGTCTGTGTCTTCCTTTTTTCTTTTCATAACTCGATTTTTAGTACCTTTCACAATGCTTGCCATGTGAGTAGGCACTCAAAGATATTTTTTTGGGTAAATGAATCTGCTTTTATGGTAGCTGCTTAAGTAATACCTGGCAGAATCAGGATACAATTCCAGGCCCACCTGAGCATCTTAAGTATTACATTAAAGAAATCTGTGCTTCCTTCTTGACTGAGAACAATCGCATGTATCCCTCCAGACAAGTAAAGTGTCCCTTTCCCAAGAAGTGAGAAGGGTCCTTGTTACCGTACCAAACTTGGGTCTACTCGCCCATGTGCAGTAAAGCCAATCTACTGACACCGGGTTGTGGTGAAGGAAAGTGCAGCATTTACTGCAGGGCACCAAGCAAGGAGAATGGGCAGCTCAAGCTCAAAAGACTTAAACTCCCTGATGGCTTTCAGCGAAGAGGTTTTAAAGGCACTGGGAGGGAGGGGCTGCAGGGTATGTGATAAGCTTGTGCATGATTCTCATATTGGTTGGCATCAAGGTGAAGGTTCAAGCATCATCAACCTTCTGGTTTCAACTGGTCTAGGGTTTGTGTTCTTGCAGTCAGCAGTTTCCATCTGGCAGGGGTCAGCTTCCTATAAAAACAACTTAGGAATGTGTGTCAGGTCTTTATCTGTATCCCTCAGGGAACTGGGAGTTCAGTGACTCTGCATGTGTCTGATTTATAGTCGAAATTGTTACCAGTTTCCTGGCCCAACAGCTATTCTTTGTTTCTATATCTTCACATTCCTAACCATTAACTCTTTTTTTTTTTTTAATTAATTTTGGCTGCATTGGGCCTTTGTTGCTGCTCGTGGGCTTTCTCTAGTTGTGTCAAGTGGGGGCTACTCTTTGTTGAGGTGAGTGGGCTTCTCATTGCAGTGGCTTCTTTTGTTATGGAGCATGGGCCCTAGGTGCCTGGGCTTCAGTAGTTGTGGTGCACAGGCTCAGTTACTGTGGCTCAGGGGCTCCAGAGTGCAGGCTCAGTAGTTGTGGTGCATGGGCTTTGTTGCTCCACAGCATGTGGGATCTTCCCGGACCAGGGCTCAAACCCGTGTCCCCTGCATTGGCAGGTGGATTCTTAACCCCACTGTGCCACCAGGGAAGTCCCCCTAACCATTAACTCTTGAGTCAGCCTTTTGAGACTCAACGGAGACCTGGGAGACTAAAGCAAAAAGGACTTGTATATGGTTTCATCCTCTGAGCACTCTAACCCTGGAGTGGATGGGGGTACAGCACCTTCCCCAATCCTCCCTTTTTTTTTTCTGGCTGTGCCACTCAGCTTGTGGGACCTTAGTTCCCCAACCAGGGATAGAACCTGGGCCCACAGCAGTGAAAGTGCCAAGTCCTTACCACTAGACCACCAGGGAATTCCCTTCACTTCTTTCTTTATCTTGCTCAGTGACAGTGTGTTCTTTTGTCCCCGTTTCCTTTCTTTGGACTGTGGATTCCTACAGAGTACATCCTCCACCAGTATCTCCATAGTGAGTAGCATGTGTGTTGAATGAATGAATGAGTGAGTGAGTGAATAAGTCAGCTGCCTGTGGTCAATGCACCAGGAGATGTAGTCAGTTGACTTTGAACATTGAGTCATATTTCTTGTGGCAATGATGGATGGAGCTAAGATATCCTCTCTCACTGAGTCTGCTGGAACCAAATGCCTGCATTTGTGTGATAGCTGCTAAGAATTACCTAAGGCTGAAGATTGCTGTTGTTTACATTTCTTTTCTATTGTGTGAAGGTTATTGGCCATTAAGGAATGGAAATCCATGACCCTAATAGCCTTGCAATACAGGTTCCCTCTACATGAAGTGCTAACCTTGCTTGAAACACAGAATCAGACTCTTCCCATTGTAAGTGACCTTGGCAATGGTCCAACCCAGTTCTTACCCTCCGCAGGAATCCACTCTCCACTAGCATCCCTGTAGAGACCTGACAGCTTACAGGTGATATTGCTACCCCATCATGCAGTCTCTTCCATTCTTCAACAGCATTACTACTGATAACTTCTTCCAATTTGTTGTCCTTCTGTAGTTTATACATCTTTCTTTTTTCTTTTTTTAAATTTTTATTCTATATTGGACTATAGTTGATTTACAATATTGTATTAGTTTCAGGTGTCCAACAAAGTGATTCAGTTACACATATATCTATTCTTTTTCAAAGTCTTTACCCATTAAGGTTATTACAGAATATTGAGTAGAGTTCTCTGTGTATAGAGTAGGTCCTTGTTGGTTATCTATTTTAAATTCAGTAACTATCTGATGGTCATTTTAATCTCCTTTTCACCACCCCCTGCCCCACACTTTGTGTGTTTCTCTCAATATAACATGCCTCACTGGCTTCTGTTTTCCTCATGTCATTTCCAAATGTCTTCCAAGTCTTGTACCCTCTCTGATCATGCCCTATAGATGCTCCCCCAAAATGTACCAGCTCCCCCGCCCCACATACTCTAGCTGTGGCCTGATGAGTGCAGAACCACCAGGGATGTCATCCTTCAACTGGGGACAGCAGAGCCAAGCATTGGCTGTGTGGGCTCCTCTGTCCAACTGCTAATTTTCTTAGAATCCACTATTTTTAATGAAGGGTTATTTTTCCTTTTTTATCTCTGAGTTTGTACTCTGAGATTAAAACAAGTAGAATGGAGATCAGTGTTGTGTTAAGTCCACAGCCCACCTCCCCCCTCAATCTTGATCAGTCTTTCCTAGAAAACAAAGGCTGAGGCCAAAGCTATTTTTGAGGAATGCACTTCCAGAGAAGCAAGAGTGAAAGAAACGGGAGGGGCGGAGGGGAGAATGCCCTTACAAAGGCTTGGGCTGCCAAGCTGGCCAGATCGCTTCAAAGTCTACGTAGGAGAGTTAGGAAGCTATTGCTCATTCTAACTGAGCTCAGAGGACTAAGGGGATACATTGATCCATAAACTCTCTCCATCATTGATCACTTAGCCCCTCCAAGGTTTAACTCCTCACATTTTCACTTGAGCATTTGTGAGCATGGATGGCATCCCAAGGAAACATGGCTCCAGGGTTGGGCTTGAGTCAGGGTGCCCTCGGGCTGTGCTGGGAGGGCGGGGGCTGGGAGAGCACCTAGTTGCTGCAGAGGAATCCTGTTCTACAGCAGTCAGGGCAGCAGCAACCGGAACCCTGGGAGCAGCGCACAGCCCTGCAGGGACCACTGCAGCGTGGAAAGTGCGCATCTCTGTAGCGATGTCTGAATAAATGCAACCTATCATACCTCAGGGGGTTATGTCCTCCCCATGTTTAGAAAAAAGCCTTGTCTTTTAAGAAGCCCAGGGAGCCAGCCTCAGCTCAAGCATCAATTCCCTGGGAAGGCATTCCCTGAGCCAGAGCATCTATATACTCCCATTCCTTACCCTTCATAACCATGCATTCATTCATGTGAGTGTTAGATTAATACCTGTCCCTGGCCTGACTTCAAGCTCCTGGCCCAGGGCTCATTTTTGTGCTTACCATGATCCCCCGTGCCTCACAGAATGCCTGGCACACAGAGGGGCTCAAGGTTCATCCATTCCCAAACCAAAGAGGCTGAACTACCTCCATGGGACCTAAGAGAGAAAAAAGCCCGGGGACTTCCCCGGTGGCGCAGTGGTTAAGAATCCGCCTGCCAATGCAGGGGACACAGGTTCGATCCCTGGTCCGGGAAGATCCCACGTACTGCGGAGCAATTAAGTCCATGCGCCACAACTACTGAGCCTGCTCTCTAGAGTCCACGAGTCACAGCTATTGAGCCCATGTGCCTAGAGCCCATTCTCTGCAACAAGAGAAGCCACCGCAATGAGAAGCCGGCGCATCACGACGAAGATTAGCTCCCGCTCGCTGTGGTTAGATAGAGCCCGTGGGCAGCAATGAAGACACAACGCAGCCAAAAATAAATAAATAGATTAATTAGTTAAAAATATATAATAAAAAATCCCATATTTCCTGCTTTTTCAAAACCTCAATTCAGTAGAGCCAAACTCAACAAACTCAGTATGGCCAAATGAAAGGAAACAGAGCTAGAAATAAAACGAGCCAATGAATAAAATCATTTTCTGTGCTGTTATGGTTAGGCACAGATAAGAAATGCAAGCAGAGAGTTTAAAAGTTTAATAAAATGTTTTGCCTTAAAAAATATGTTGTTACAGTTTGGGAGAAACAATTGTCTGCTGGAAATAGTAATATAATTCACGGTCCTCCTTTTCAGATCCCACTCAGAAATAAAATTCTGGAGGTTTTTTTTAAAGAATGTTGATTGTTTACAGTAATAAGCACACAACTCCTACCATCTTTTTAAGTCATTTGACACTTTTCACATAGTCCCTGGTATGGTTCACTAGCCCATAGGTTATGTCTCTTGCCTTCTGAAATATGTTTTCGCTTCTATATTTTTCACACCAGGACTAGTTTTGTTTTTGACAGGCAAAAGGAACACATATAATCAACAAATTAATTGTTCACGTAATGGAGCTTCTTGGATCATTTGCTTTGGGACAAGAAACAAGGCATTCCTAAGTTTCTTAGAGAATATACAGGCAAACAGATGCAAAGAAGCATCTGTATGCCCTTGTTTACAATAAAATATCAAAGCAACAACAACAACAAAAACGTTGGTTGGTTACAGAAGCAAAGGTCAGCCCCAGACTCTCCTCCAGAGATATTAGTGCCTCAAAGACATAACTAAACATAGCAAAGGGAGAGGAATTTTGTTCAATCTTTCTATTGACAACAATGTGTTAGTTCCTCTCCCTGGCTCTGGATAATCCAGCTGCTGACCAAGTCAACTCCTAAATCCTTGTCTGCCTTTATCTATCTTGTTTCTCTTTCTCCCACTCCTCCCCCATCCATCCATCTTTCTACCTATCTATCTATGCACCCATCTGTCCGTCTGTCTATCTATCCATCTGTATCTATCTATCATCTATCTATTTACCTATCTAGCTATCATCATTTTAGCTTCTATTTGCACCCTCTGATTTACCTTTCACCTGTTTACCTAGCTTGGTAGCTCACCCTGATGAGTGAATTCTGACTTCCTACATTTGGTTACATTTGTTCCCATGATGCAGAAAAGTTCACTATTCAACATAGGATTCTATACTGAAAAGCCAGGGTGTGGGGCGGCACTCATCCCACTTCACTTCCTTGACCACACCTGTTGGCCCCAATCATCTCATGAGAAAGAAGACCATGGAAGACACAATTAGGGGTGAACATAATGAAAGATGCAAATGCAGAATATAGTTTGAGGCCCCTAACTGAGTACACTAAAACACCTGGGAAAAACTCATTTCTCTAGCAGCTAAGGCAATTATGGCAACATATTGGTCTCTGTACTGTTCCCCTCTACTAATAGAAATAAGCATTCAGCTTTGTAGTAAATTAATTGTTTTTCCTATGATCAAAAGAAGGAATCATTAGAAGGATTATTTGGTCAAACTCATATATAAGGACATTGAATATCATCATAGACAGTATATTAATTTTACATGAGATGCATAAATGGTATGACAAAGATGCAGCTTAACATTATTCTTTGCACAAGATAAGAAAATCATAAAGGCAGAGGACTGAAATTGAGACAATTCTGTAAAGGTATTTCTGCCAGAGAGATAACAAATATTTGTGCTAGACATCACTTCACTTCAATATGTGGGTTCTCATATTATTCTTTTTTGCCCACTAGAAATGTAAATTTTGAAGCCAAACCAGCATGGGTTTAAATCCTGCATCTACAAATTATCAGAAGTGTGCCTTGGCTAAGTTATTTGAATTCTGTGGGTCTAGGTCTTCTTTTAGAGATTGGTGTGAAAAAAAATCTATCTCACAGAAACTGTTTAGGGAATTAACTGAAATAAATTTCTAGTGTGTGAAAAAAAATACCTACTAAATAATAGATGCACAATATTTGTTAAGAAGAAAGTATAAGGTGTAAGATGTGTTCTACTTAAGGTAGTTTAAAATTTAAGCTGTTAACAATTTAGTTGTGTTAACAAGAATAGAACACGTAGGAAGATTGAAAGGAGACAATTTGATCACTAAAACGGATGGAATTGATAAAGTCATCTTGTTGAGTTCAACTTATTGACCTACTTACATCATTTTGTAGCTGGTGTAACTCAGGCAATATGAACCAAAAAAAGCAGCCTCTTTACTCATTGCCCTCAGTAAATTGCCCCTTGAACTGAGCAAATGGTTTTTTGGCAATCCACTTCAGTGCTTTTTTATTGTAATATGAGTTTTTTGTTTTAGCTCTTGTGTAGAAAATCCAAAGTGGTGACTGTCTCGTTAATACAGAGTACTTGCTGTTCTCACCAAAAAAAAAAAAAAAAAAAAAAAAAAAAAGGCAGGGTGAGGCCAGGCACCAGGAAAGGAAGGGGGAAAAGGCGAGGAACAAGTAATCAAACGTTGCTTAAAGGGATAAAGGTGCAGCGGCATAGGACAGGGAGATCAGCTCATGCTTTGTGACCACCTATAGGGGTGGGATAAGGAGGGTGGGAGAGAGGGAGATGCAAGATGGAAGAGATATGGGAACATATGTATATATATAACTGATTCACTTTGTAATAAAGCAGAAACTAACACACCATTGTAAAGCAATTATACTCCAATAAAGATGTTAAAAAAAAAAAAGGGGAGAAAGGTGAGGGAAGACATGAATCTGGATGACAGACACAAAGCGAAGTGACTGCTTTCATCTCTGCTTTGTGCCCAGAAAATTTAAATTAAGGCATTAAGATATTTCTCATGGGAACCTTTTAAAGGGCCAGTTAGAATTTACTATACACCAAGATTGCTTACTGTGAAGAAATGTTAGCAGGAATGAAGAACTATAAAAGCTGACAAGGAAAAGTCAAATAATCCAAACAGGATAAAATGGTATATACTCAACAATTACCCCTGATGATGGAAAAAAAAATTGGCTTTGATTGCTTTTAAAAGGAAAACAGTTAAAAAAACCTGCTAATCCTTTAAGCCAGTTGTCTTTACAAGTCTCTTGGAATGGGTTTGTTAAACGAAATCTCTAAATAGCTCAGTTAAGTAAGTTCACAGAACCAAAATCTCTTTAATGGTGATAAAAGTTTTAATGTATTTTGACAGCCACACTGGAAATTAAGGCTGAGATTATATCATAAAGAAGTAAACCCATATTGAAATGTATTCATCCAATCCTGCCATCTCTCTAAAAATCCCCAGCTCCTGCTTGGAATAATTTGTTCAGATAGGTTTCCTAAGTATAATATCTGAATAACTCTGACTTTTGATTTGTCTGTTGTTGTTCTTTGCCAAAAGAGAGACTGAAAGAAAGAAAGAGAGTGAGCAGAGAGGGGAAAGGAGGAAGCAAAGAGGAAGGAAGGGAGAAAAACAAACCATGCTTTGGTCAGTTTGTTTTGACAATTGAAGTCTCAGGTTATCTGAGGAATTATGAAGAAACATGTTTCATCTAACACTGTTCAGAATTCCTTAAATGTATTCTGGGATGTACAGACTGTTGAGACTGGTATAGATTGACCTCAGAGCACTCGTAAAAGTTGTTTGGCTTCTTAGTTTCCTTTGTAACCAATTTCCAAATATTAGCTATTTTATTTTACTTTACTTTTATTTTATTTTACTTTACTATTTTATTTTATTTTACTTTACTATTTTATTTTATTTTATTTGTATTTTTTCTCCTCATCATTTAATTTTGGCATAGAAATGGGAGCATTTCATTAAGTGAGCATAATTTTGGTTAGATTTGAATCCATGACTGTTTACCATTGGATATCGCGTGGTAAAGTGTGGAGACTGTGTAAGGTGGTGTCCCCAAGCTCTCTGGTCTTCAGGTGTCACACTTCCCTTAATTCCCAGGTGACATCGGTCAAGCCTCCATTTTCCATGACTGCTCTGGCCTCTAAAGTTTTCTGAGATGCTAAGGAATGCTTCCTTGTTCTTCAAATCCATCTTGGCTGTTACTCTTTATCTCAACCAGGAGGACTCATGGCCTTTTGCTGTATCAGGATCTACTTCTCCAGATTCTCCAAATAAGAATATAGGTCCCTCCTATAATATCTAAAGTCCAGGTAAAACTTATCTGGAGGGTTTGGAGATAAGAAGAAAGCTTGAAAATAAGTAAAAGAAAATTACAACACAGAAAAGCTTCAAACTGGTGATCACGTATTAAAGACCCTAGACTTACACGTGGTTCAGCACCTCCTAGCAGGTGACCTGGCCCAGCATCTCTCTCCTTCACCCCTGGCTCAGAAGGCCTTTGCAGAGACTCACGTAACTGCCCCCACAAGGTACCTCTTACCAGCCCTCCTGTGCTCCAAAGCCAGGGGAGCACACTTCTCTGAGCTTTCTCTAAGGGCCTGGTGAAAGGGGGCAGCATGCAGTTTCCCCTAATACCGACTAGGGTTCTTGGCCTCTTTAATCGATAGAAATTGATAAGAGGCCAGACAAGAAATTCAGGCAAGGTGGTATTGGGGCTCCTGCTGCAGCAGGGGGGAGCGAGAACAAGCAACCGGTTCCCTTGCTCATTCCCTCGCTCCCTGGGGGGCGGGGGAGGGAGGCAGGGCCAGCTGGTTCCTTATATGGGGTGAGGGTAGGGGTGGGTCCAGGGGTCAGCCTGACGGGTGGCTGAGGTGTTTTGCCCCACCCCTTAGGTGATGCCGTATTCAGGGGGTAAGCGCAGTACCCTGCTTTTGCTCCTGACTCTAAAGAAGTGCCAGTTGGGTTTTTGGTCTTTTTGTATCTTGTCTGTAATTTGCCCCAACTGCACATGTATGCATTTTTTAAAAATTTTATTTATTTTAGTTTATTTATTTTTGTATGCGTTGGGTCTTCGTTGCTGCGTGCGGGCTTTCTCGAGTTGCGGTGAGCGGGGGCTGCACTTCATTGAGGTACGCGGGCTTCTCGTTGCGGTGGCTTCTCTTCTCTGCAGCATGTGAGATCTTCCCGGACCAGGGCTCAAACCCGTGTCCCCTGCATTGGCAGGCAGATTCTTAACCACTGTGCCACCAGGGAAGCCCTATGCAGGTATTTTTAGTGCCTTAGAGTTTCCTTGTATTTTGTTTCTGGCGGAGACATTTGTCCAGATGCAAGCACTGCAGCAAAGGGTCCCACATCCTAGGGCCCAGTCTGTCTCATCCCCACCCCAGGCTCAGGCTTGTTCTGGGCACAGGCCACTTGCCATGGTCCCAGGTTTCATCTCATCCAAACAGGATCATGGCTTTGCTTTGGCAGAACCACGAGGCCCACTGAAGAATTGTGCTTTATTTTCGACAAAATGAAACTGCAATTTCTCCCTGTTAGGAATGAGAAAACACGATCAGCTGTGAACTAGCAGTTGGTCCTGGCTTCTAGCCACCGAGGTTTTAAAGTGTTGAGAGTAAATTCGAGAACCCTCTGTAAGAGATGTCAGTTTTATTTCATACATTTCTAATACCTAATTGTTACAGCTACTGTGTGCTTTCTCTAGCCATTAATAATAAGAGAATAAAGAGCATGGAAGTAGGAGAGACAGAAATCATCCATTACTGGACCAGCATCAGAAACATAGCCCCCGACAGTGTGCCACTTAGACTCCCATGGATACTGTGAGCCCATCCTGATCCTGTGCAGACAAGTGACATATTAACAAAGAGAAGGAGAAAATGAATCGTGAACATGTGATGAGTGTTTGCTGCATGCAGGAATCGCTCGGTATTTAACACGTGCCATCTCCTTTCATCCTTATAACAGCCCTCTGACATATACAGAGCTGTTATCCCCATTTCACAGAGGAGAAAACAAAGACACAGAGAGGTTCAAATACTTACCCAGGTCCCAGGGTGATGAAGACAAGATTGAAGCCCATTTGGCTGAATTTCACTCTTGCTTTTCACTGTACTCCCTGCTCTGAGAATTATGTGTTCTGCCTGCGTGCCAGAGGAGTCTAGTCAAGCTCAAATCTAGAATCTAGGCTCCGCGTTCCATGAAAGCGTCAAGGCCTCATGTCACAGCCTCATGTCACGGCAGTGTTTTATTGGTCTTTTTAAACAATTTTTTTTTTTACTCAGTAAAATAGGAACTAAAATACTTTGGATCTTACCCTGTGCTAAATGCAGGGCTAAAGACTCTTCCAAAATTTAAATTCATTCAGAAAATGAAGACTCTTATAGATGAGACGAGTGTGTCCATTAATAAAGCAAAGGAATGAATAAAGATGTAAATGGGAAGTGTTGGGCATGGGCTCTATAAGGTGATGGTTTAGGTTTAAGTACATTTTTAATACATAATGCTAGACGTATGGATGTTATCAGATGGATATTATATAGATATATAAATTTATATATATAAAACCTTGCTCTGAAAAAGTGTATTCTATATATATATATATATACATAGAAATAATATATAATATCTCCATTTTTAATACATAATGCTAGACGTATGGATGTTATCAGATGGATATTATATAGATATATAAATTTATATATATAAAACCTTGCTCTGAAAAAGTGTATTCTATATATATATATATACATAGAAATAATATATAATATCTCCATTTTTAATACATAATGCTAGACGTATGGATGTTATCAGATGGATATTATATAGATATATAAATTTATATATATAAAACCTTGCTCTGAAAAAGTGTATTCTATATATATATATATATACACATAGAAATAATATATAATATCTCCATTTTTAATACATAATGCTAGACAGGTATGGAGTTTATCAGATGGATAATATATGTATAATGGATTATATTGAATACAATGGAGCATATACATTATATAAATATTATATATAATATTTTATATATAAATGTATATAAATCCCTGCCCTGAAAAAGCATATTCAATATATGTAATAGATAATATTTACATTATAAATATATGTAAGTATAAATATTTACATGTTTAATATATAATGCTAGACAAGTATGGAGGTTATCAGATAGATAATATATATATAATAAAGTGGATTAAATAAAATAAAATGGAATATATAATATACATATTACATATATTTTATTATATATTTATATTTTATATATATATTTAAAATACGTCTCTGAAAAAGTGTATTGTTTCATGGTACAATCAGGTAAATGCACAGACATCACCACAATATAAGGTAGCAAATATTAAGTGCCATGTTGGAGTTAGAAATCATGCATGAGGGCAGCTCAGAGGAGAGAGAGAAACAACCATGTGGAACAGGGAGGAAGGAGGTTTGAACCAATGGACAGACTGGGCTCAAATCTCAGCTCCAAGTTGGGCAACTTACTGGCCCCCTACGTCCCAGATATTTTGTTTCCCAAATGCCCAGCACCAGCATAGGATGTGAGGAGGACTGATGTGAGAACAGATACTTGCACCATCATCTGCATCCAAGAAATGTTAGTTTCCCTTCCTCCTTTGCCTGGAGAACTAGGATTTGTTTAATAGAGAAGTCAACATATGACATGGGCTTGAAGAATAGTTATGATTGAATTGAACATGTAGAATAATAACAATAGTTAACACTTAACGTCAGTCATACGTTATTCCAGAACTTCATACTTCATGCAAGAAGTATTCTAAGCAATATCTAAGCAATATACATGAGTGTATATGTTCTTTAAAATAATTCCAGCATGAGGTGTGAGCCATCTTCAAGTTAACATATACATGTATACAGAAATCCCTGCATCTATACACACACACACACACACACACACACACACACACACACACACACACACACATTCCTCTCAACCATCCCCTGAGGGATGCACTTTTATCCCCTTTTTAAAGTTGGGCAAATATTAGGACAGAAAAGTTAAGTACTTGCCCAAGCTGTCACATCCAGTAAGTGGTGGAAGAAGGATTTGAGCCTGGGAAGCGTGGTCCAGGGTGCATCTTCCTAAATCCACATGAAAGTACCTCCATAGCACACCAGGACGGAAATGAGATTGCGTGGAACATCTGTGGCCAATGACAGTGAATGGCCCCGTTTTGGGAGTTTACAGTGCTTGCAGGGATTGCGAGAAAGAAGACTCATAAAAGCAGAATGAGATCCGCTTCGAGGGCGTTGAATATCAAGCTGAGGAACTCGGAATGCCTGTTTGACTGGGTTCGGACACTGTCAACACTGCAGTCAGAACACGTGTAGAATCATCAAGCTGGTCAGTCTGAAAATCACTCTTTAAATTTGGGAATGAAGCAAAGTATGAACAGGGCCTGAGTGTCCCCCGCTGCAGCGAGGTACAAACACATTTATGCAGCCTTAATCCTCCACATTTGATACGGAGCATGCAGACGTCCCTGATGTTTATGCACAAGAGCAACTGAAAGGATGATTGATGTGAGCAGTGGAAGTCGCCGCTGCAAACTGTTGGAAAAAGGGAATCAATTAATAGTTTTAGGGGATCTGGTTTTGGATAAAAGAAGCTTTAATGCATGCTTCCTTTCCTATGGATTATTACCCACACTTAATGGATGAAGAAGCCAAGATTCTGAAATATGGTACGAATGGCCTTTGGCTATACATGAAGTAATAGTAGATGGTGAATTTGAGGGGTCTCTTCCACCAAAGCTCTGCAGCTTCATGCTGCATCGTGTAGCCAAGGGTCGATAATGCTTCTCAAAGGGGATCAAGGTTAAGAAGAAAAGTGAAAAATGGAAATGTCGTGTATTTTCCACCTTCTGGGTGCTACAGTTGTGTAGGGTGCTAGAGACAGAAAATGAATGAAGGCACAGGTCCTCAAGATGACTGCTGGCTAGACGCAGAGACCACCATAAATGCATCCATTCTGGACTTTTTGCTATTGTGTTTCTGTGGCAGAAGAGATAATAGCTCTAAACCAAAAGAGTATCACCAGCTTTAAAGGAAACATTTGCTCGTGTGCTTGAGGGAACCTGTAGCAGTTTGATATTGTGGAAGGAGGGCTGGGGAGGAGAGAAGAAGCAGGAGATGATTTGGAAAACAGGGGGTTTTATAGGGCATACGGGGAAGTCTCTCCTTGATCTTAAAGCTAATGAACTCTCTTGTCAGATGGGTTAGATGGGAATAACTCTAGAGGGACGAGAATTGTCTGGAGGCTGTTGTGGTACCCGGAAAAGAGCTGATGAAGGTGGGGATGTAGATGGAGGTAGGGGACCCATCACCAGATATTGACTTTGGTTTTCACCTACTCAGGGGCAGACCTCAGAGCTTGTAGCAAATATTCAGGTATTTTTTCTCAGTTTATTAGCCAAACTAGTATCAGGATATTAATTATTTTAGTGTATAAAATTCTCCCTCCCTCCATCCCTCCCTTCCTTCCTTCCTTCCTTTTCTCCCTCCCTTCCTTCTTTATTCCTTTGTGCTTCAAGTGTCCCTTTTAAGAATGGAAATTCTGCGTTTTCCCTAGGAAGGGTCATTGCTTGAGTTACTGACAATTTAACAGAAAAAAAGTTGAAAGTCAGCTAAGAGCAAAAATGGGACAAAGGAGTGAGGGAGAAGAGAAGGAGATCCTGATGAACTTATAGCCTATTACGTGGTTTTGCCAGAGGCTGACACGATGTTGAAATCACTCTGCAGAGTGCTAGTTTGAGATCCAAATCTCACGAAAATGAATAATAATAAAAAAAAAAAACAGACACATGATGTCTGATTTCATGTTCCTTTTTCCAGTGACAGTCTGCTGTCTCTTCAAAGATCCCTATTCAGGGAAGTTAAATTATCTTAGGAGAAAATCACCTACATGACAGGTAAATTGAGCCTTATCTGCTGGTGTAGAAAGTGGTATTGGAAGGGAGCCTGAAAATCTCTGGGGAGGAAATAATGGTAAGATCATCCTAGAACATTTTAGTTATCACTTGGTCCTTTTAGAGCGAGCACCAGTCTTGGCCAATATATTGTATAGGACAGTAGGAACCAGACCCACAGTCTGCAGGTAGCTTGTGGGCTCAACAACTTGACCTTGTAGGCACAGATTATCATCAAGGAAGAAATATGAACAGTGTGAGCTATCCACCAGCTCCTCTGATGCTCCTTCCTTGGCTAGCTCCTGATAGACTGGGTAGCATAGGATTTCTTAACTATGTACATTGAACCTTTATTCTCTTTTTGTCTCTCTGAAGTGCCCTAGTCCAAGAATCCAGAGCATTAAAGAGCTGTGATAGTAGAAGGAATTCTAATATGTCATTGTTTCCATTCCCCCTTTAACTAGGGATGCTCTTCATTGAGAAAACATCTGAAAACTCCTCTCTTGATTTGTCCACCAAAAGCTGTGAACAAGAACTTCCCTTATTATGACATTGTGTTTGCATTTCTATGGAGCACAATTAAGAGGCTCCATGAAAAATAATAGGCTTTATAATGAAACAAATTAGGGAAGCAAAGGCTGTGGATCATTTCTTCACTGAGTAAACCTCTATGGGCCTCGCCTGTGATTCTAGGAGAAGCCATGTGATTCTTGCAGTGCCATGGAGACAGAGACAGAAATGTAAATAAATTTATGTATTTAGGTTTTCAGGTGGTGATGCATTTAGGAAAGAAGATAAAGTGAGATAGGAGGGCAGGTGGTGCTGGGCAGGGGAAAGGAGTTGGGGAGATCACCTATTAAAGCTATGGTGATGAACATAATAGGCTGGCCAGCTGGGCAGCCTTTCTGTCTTGGTTTTTCTATTTTCCAGTTGCTCCATGGCTACCCTGGACATGCTGGCTAATCTCTTTCTTGCTCTGGCTCCCGCCCTTGCTGCAATATTTATCCTTAATGCCAGGTCCTATGATAGGAGGCCAAGTCCTCCTGTCAACTCTGATGCTCGGTTCCCCATTTCACTGAGGAGGAAGTCCAGAAAGCTTTCAGTTTCTTTTTCGGAAATTGAAGAAGGGCAAAAGCATTGTTTCTTTTTGCTTTAGTGGAGTATGAAAAGTCTGATTTTGATAAGTGGGTATTTCAGCCTTTTCCAGGCATGTACCGTATGGTCAAGCTGCCATACATGTTGGTGTTATAATTCTTAGGGCAGAGATGGAAACATAGATATATGACACTCATCTCAACAGTCACTTTAGTACCCTTTATACATAACTCAGCAGAAGTCACACAAAAATCAGAACTCCGAAAAAATACAGCAATGGCAATGGAGGACTTTGGTGTCATAAGCATATACTCATTTTTAAACAAATATTTATCTTTATCTGCATAACATCCTCAAGAATAACTAGCAGTCTGGATCATCCAAGCCAGTAGATAATAAAGCCACATTTCTATTTATCTGTGCATTGATAGACATAATTTCTACATTATTAGTTGATTATATTTTATTTTCTAGTAAAACGTGACCCATACACCATCATTGTCATAGAGAAGATGATAGCCAGTTGTGTACCTAATGTTTCTATTGTTCTAGGAAGAGTTTTGAGCAACTTAATTGAGAAACTTCCTTCAAATCAATAATGCTTACTTGTTAAAGCAGAAGCCAATGGTGATTAGAAAGTCCTTCAACTTCTATTTTAAAAACAGCTTTACCAGTGCCCTTTCCCAGTGCTTGTAACACTTGAAATTAAATAAACTCCATTTGTGCTTGAGTTATTGGTGGAATAGTTTTAATACAGATAACAGAGGACCACACTGGTTCATCAAACTAGGAGAATGGTGAGGAAACGGGATATGAAGTTAATTACTTTTGATGGGGTAAGTGGAGGTAGAGATCCAGATGCTGTGGCCTTGGTGCTCTGCACCTATGAGAAGCCAGCGTTTTCTGCCCGAGGTCCAGTGCTGGTCCCTGAAGGCACTGGGCCCTCCAGTGGGAAAGGCATTTCGTTGAAGACATTCTTTGCAATCTTGGTTGTTCCTCAGTAACTTCTTATGGCACTTCTTACCTATCCCATCATTGGGAATAAGCAGGGGCGCATGTGATGCATTAGGATGGGGGTTCAGCAGTGTGTTTGGAGACTTTAATGAGATTTGCATCGCAAATAACTTTAATATGGATAAACTAAGAATAAAGTGGGGAGGGCTTCCCTGGTGGCGCAGTGGTTGGGAGTCCACCTGCCGATGCAGGGGACATGGGTTCATGCCCCGGGTCCGGGAAGATCCCACGTGCCGCGGAGCAGCTGGGCCCGTGAGCCATGGCCACTGAGCCTGCACGTCTGGAGCCTGCGCTCCACGGCGGGAAAGTCCACAGCGGTGAGAGGCCCGCGTACCGCAAAAACAAAATAAATAAATAAATAAATAAAAAATAAAGTAGGGAATTCCCTGGCAGTCCAGTGGTTAGGACTCTGCACTTTCACTGCTGAGGGCCTGGGTTCGACCCCTGGTCAGGGAACTAAGATCCCACAAAATGCGTGTGCAGCCAAAAAAAAAAAGAAAAAGAATAAAGTGGTTAACGTTAGGACTTCACTTAAAATTCCATTTTCTAAACTGACCAGACAGCAACCAAGTTTCAGGAGGATAACTGACAGCTCGGGTCAGGACACAGAGACTAGGAGAAAAATGACAACTTGGGCATTGATTGCATAAGAGCACATGCATGATAAAGGTTGTGTCAGGGCTGGGATGGGAATGAGGAAACACTCATACCCACTAGAGGACGTTTCTACTGCCGAATACAGAGGAATAAATAAATATCTCTTCAGTGGTACAGTTACACAACCTGGAAAGAGCAAGAGCACACAGTTCCTAAGATAAGAGAATAGGACATCAGTACATGACTGTAGCTCAAATTGTGGTCAATACCAAATGGGGATGGAAGTTTTTCTCTACCGTTGCCTTGAATCCTTGAGTTGTTCCTCTACTTCAGAGGCCATAACCAGGCAAAGGGAGCAGGGTGAAAAGTGGCAAGGATCAGTCATCCTCTTTGCCAACTATTAAGATCAAACTAGAAAGGTGGGACAACTCGAAAACAGAAGTCAAGGGCCGGCCTGGTGGTCCTAGCCTCATTAAATAACTGCTTCTATGAAATTACGGGTAGATGTACCACATATGCACTTATAATGGGCAATGTACTGCAAACAAGTTAGAAAAAAACATTCAATAGTTTAATTATCCTTTTTACCTCCTTCTATAATTTTAGTCTATAATTTTAGAATCCCTGTTTCTGGATTGAGACAACGTCCAAACCTTTGACAAATCTACAGACAAGAATGTTGGATTTGAATCTCAAGGAATTCTTCTCCTCCAAGTCATTCTCTTGCACCAGAGTTTTGGTGCAAAGTAGAAAGTGAGCTTCTCCCTTCTTCATAAGCCACCATGTGATATCTAACAGTGATTTTATTAATTGAAGAATATCAGAGTTATTAGCCAGTGGGTGTGTTGTGTCCAGCAGAAATGTCAGATTGTTCAAGTACCCTAGATTCACAGATGTTATGAGGAGACAATCAAGGTTGAGGTTTGGATCATTGAAATGGATTCCATTCCATACATACATCCTTTACTTGCTGTTTTCTTTGGCCATTTGAGAAACCAATGGATCTTCTTTTTATTGTTTGGTATTGATATGACATTAGCATGCAGGTTTTATCTGTGAATATTTGAGTCAGAAAAGAAGGTAGATGATAGCTCATTCATAATGAAGCAGGCAAATCAATGTGCTAACTCACATCCTACCTTAAAGATGAGGTACAGTTGGGCTGATGAGAACGTTCTGGGGATGGACAGTGGTGATGGTTGCCCAATAATGTGAATGTACTTTATACCACTGAACTATACACTTTAAAATGGTTAAAATGGTAAATTTTATTTTATGCATATTTTACCTCCGTGGGGGGAAAAAAAGATTAGGTTTGAGATTTTGGATTCCATCTGCAGAAAAAGTTCTACTTCAGAAATCATTCATCCAAATGAAGGCTAGGAGGCATAATTTTCATGTGCCAAATATCTCCCATGCTGTGTATGCCTTTGCTTAAACTTCACAGGGAAATGTGAATATAAATTACATAAAAATCAGAGCCTCCTGTTCTCCCTCGTGGAGCAATTAACAACGGAATAGTTGAAAAGTGTGTGTAGAAAAACCATAGGCTTTGGAATAAGACGACTTTGGAATTGAATCATAGACTAATTACTAACCAATTAAATGATTTGAAGATTTTTTTTCCTCCTCCTTTCTGTATCTCTAGGCTTCAGATTTCTTTTTAATCTGTAAAACAGTAATAATGATAATGGAAAGTGCTTAGTGTACTGACTGGCTTCAATTAATGGTAACAATTACTTCTGTGAAAGCCTCCCCTTCTAAGAGGAGATTTTTCAGTTATCTTCCATACTGCAGTGATTATGAACATGAGGAGTATCAGAACCTCACTGTGTTATTTACTTAGTATAGCTTTTAGATGTCATGTCTTATGACTTACTAAGATTGACTTATTTATAGAATGTGGAAGAGGGAGTTTCTTAAAGAATAATGTACAGTATCTCTGAAAAAAAAAATACTGTATAGGACATAATGCAGAATTTTCACCAGAGTCAGATTTCATTTGTAAGATCTGAGAAGTTGAAGATATTCTCTAAAAGTTTATGGAGCGACGTAGGTGGGTTTCCACATATGGTCCTTGAGCTCCCGTGAAGGTGCTGCCATGGTGTTGCAGACCTCACCTGGCCTCCTTTTCTCCCCACAGACCTTTGCAGGAAACACGAACGCTGACAGCGTGATGCACCACAAGTTACTGCACTCTGTGAGAGCCCGGTTCGTTCGCTTTGTGCCCCTGGAGTGGAATCCAAGTGGAAAGATCGGCATGAGGGTTGAGGTCTATGGATGCTCCTATAGTAAGTACCCACAGGGATTATCAACACGTGTGTGTTGGCGAGTGACGTGACCCAAGCGGTATCACGGTTACTGACATTGAGAATGCAATCTCCATCATTTTAAAGTTATTTCTACACTTTAATGACTTATGCATATTTGAAACTGTGAAATTCAACCCAGAGGTAGAAAAACTCTTTTTTGTAAAATCTGTACAAGATTTATTTCATTAACCACAATGTTTAAGAGTGATGCTCTACACCCTGATACAGAAGGAGTGATTCAAAATCCATCGAGTTAAAGGTCAGAGACAAAGTCAGTGGCTTTGAATCCCCAGTCAGTAAGAGTTAGAAAGCCTTTTCACTTGCCTTGGAATGATGACACATAACATCAGTAGATCGTTGTTTTCAGAGGTGGTACTTATTTTAAAGGTTGGCCTTAAGCTTCAGTAACAGTGTCATCTCATATCCTATGTAGTCACAGCTGCACCCTAACCCGACTGCTTTGTTTTCTGTGGGGCAGAGAGCAAAATCTACTAGTTCTTAGGTTATTTAGGGATGAAGTAACTTGGTGGTGAGAAGATGCTATGGGTTTATCAAAACAAAATGTTCAAAATGAAGAGCACTTGGAGTTTGAGATACCATTTGCCTTTGCAATACTAAAATAATGTAAGTTTAGTTCTTTCCTAGAAGTGCGGTGAAGTATTATACAACTCTCCCCTTCCTTGTTCTAGAAGGGAAAGAGAAGAAACATTTCAACCCAGGGTAACCCATGAGATGCTTCTGTCTTAGAATTATGCAGGCCCTCCATCCCTCTGTGAGTTGTTCTGGCTGAATTTAAAAGTAGAGCTCCAGCCTGCAGATAAGGACGCTTGTAAACACCGGTAGAACTGGCAATCACTCTAGAATAAAATTATGCAGGGAAGTTTCCCATCCCTATAACTCTTCTCTGCAGGTTTTATATTGAAATCGAAAATTGCATCATAATAAATTGTTTTTCTGTCTTAGCAGGGACGTCTCCTGCTTATAATGCTAAAACCCAATGACCCCTCATGAATGAACAAATTTGATTACTACCACTTTAATATAAATTAGTCCAAGAGATCCCTGTTTATGGTTACAGGAGTGCCTAATGTGTTATACACTTGTACTGTTTTCCATAGTGTGATCTACTGGAGGCTCACATCAGGATCAACTGAGTGCTCCTTAAAAATGCACTTCCTGAGTCCTGTTGCATACATACTGGATTGTGATTACTGGGGAGAGGGACCAAGAAAGCTGAGTGTTAGCAAGCGCCTCAGGGAAACTATGAACATAGAGTCTCTACTAAAAATAAAGTCCTGCACAGAGGGGAATGACATGCGAAAAGGTTGTCTTTATCTTGAACAAGTACTTTCAGAAAGAATGTGTTTTAGAACAGATGCTCCAACAAACCACTAGACCAAGGAGAGACTGCCTTGCACTCCAGCCCTTCCATCCAAAAGCATAGCCATCTACAAGGCAAGGCGTGTGTGCTTCCTAACCCAGGATCTGTGGGGCAGCCAGATTCCCATGCTACCTCTTCTCTTGATAACAGTTGTCACTACTAACGTTACCGAATGCAAGTTCCTGTGCCCAATGCACAGTGCGGCCAAACAAACAGAAACATTGGAGTTTGGAGCAGAGAAAAGTTTACTGCAGGGCCGAGCAAGAAGAACAGGTGGCTTGTGCGCAAAAAACTCCCCAAACTCCTCAAAGGGTTTCAGTAAAGCATTTTTAAAGGCAAGGTGAGGGAGGGGCATGGTTGGTTGTTGCAGATTTCTTGGTGTCAGAATCCTTTGTTCTTGCAGCTGTCCACATAGGTCACATCATGACGTTCTTGTAAACCTCCAACAAGACAAATATTATTCTCTGTTCTGCAACTTTTTATCTTTAAAAGAGTGGAAAAGTGTTATTCCCTTAAAGGTCAGAACATTGAGAATGGACTGTGCTGAATATTTCAGGCTATAGACAACATTCTTAACTTGAAGCAAAAGCAATAGAATACAAAGGTTAAAAGAAACAGATCTAATATGGAGTCAGATTTGTTCTTCCCTATTATACTAGGAGGTTTATTTTTAGGTACTACATGAAGCATTCATGCTGAAATAAAAAGTGTATTTATATTATTACTTCAGCCATCTATTTTGGTGTGATAATCCTATTTCTCTTTAACGTGTCCTTCTACATTTGTTTTCTCTGTCCTGGCAGTTGTCCTTGTTTTCAATGCCCATAGCTCTGCATGCTTGCACAGACTCATAGTGTCAAGTTAAATAATAGACTGTAGGGTAGAGAGAGACCTTTGAGCAACATGTTTAGTTTTTTCTGATGATGGACCCCTTTGAGAATCTGATGACAGTGAGGAACCATCACTTAAGAAAAGTGCCTACTGTAATATGCAAAATTTTCTACAAGATTAAAAGGTTGGTCTTCCCTGGTGGTGCAGTGGTTGAGAGTCCACCTGCCAGTGCAGGGGACACGGGTTCATGTCCCAGTCCAGGAAGATCCCACATGCCGCAGAGCGGCTGGGCCCGTGAGCCATGGCCACTGAGCCTGCACGTCCGGAGCCTGTGCTCCGCAACGGGAGAGGCCACGACAGTGAGAGGCCCGCATACCACACACACACACACACACACACACACACACACACACACACACACACACACACACACACACACACACACACACACACACACACACACACACACACACACACACACACACACACACACACACACACACACACACACACACACACACACACACACACACACACACCGTTCTCAGATCCGCTAAAGCCCAGATCTTGACCAAGCAAAGGGCTCCTGACATTGAGGTAGCTTTGTCCTACATGGAATCCTCTCCAGGAAAGTTCTGCATCTAATAAGTGCATCCTATAAGAAGATGAATTACCTTCAGGTAAACAGTGTGAGTGATGGGAAGTTAACCCCCTTGGGAAGCTGTTGGACACAGAACACCCTTTTCTGGGATGATCTTCCAGCTGGTACTCTATAATCTTCAATCACTAGTCCTTGGGCTTTGTGCTTTTCCTTTGGGAAAAAAGAACACATCCCTCTCTCTCAGGCTGTATATAAAACCAAAACCTCACCGTGTCTTCTGGATCAAAAATTCCCTTTCAACATCATCTTATCCCCCTTTTTTACTGGTTCATTCTGATAAACATAAAACTTGCCTGCATAAACCATAAAACAAAACAACTACGAAAGCCCGATGGTTCTCTTTATCTACCTTTCTCCTCTCCCCTCTTCCTCACAGAATAGCTTCTCCCCAAAAGTTGTCTTTAGTTACTGTTTCCACTTCTCCCCTCCCTTCCCACTGCAGCTGTTTCCAATCAGCCTTTAGCCATGTGGTGGTCAGTTTCATGTGTTAACTTGGGATGCTCTAGTCCCAGTGATTCAGCCAGACGCCAATCCTGGTGTTGCTGTGATGGACTTATTTTAACATCTACATCATTTGACCTTAAGTGAAGGAGATTATGCTTGATAGTCTGTGGGTCTGATGAAGTCAGTTGAGAGGTTTTAAGATCAGAGCTGAATTTTTTCCCTGGAGGCAGAAGAATTCCTGCCTGGGGACTACAGTTTCACCTCCTGCCAGAGAGCTTCCAGCCCACCGCTCCTGACAGTCTGTCCTTACAGGGGATTTCAGACTTGCCTCGCCAACCCATACAGTCACATAAGCCAGTTCCTTGCAGTGAATCGACCTGTGTACAGAACCTGCTGGTTCTATGCCTCTGGGGGGGACCCTGACTCATGCAGACTGCTCTACAGAAACTAGCTTAGTCAAGTCCACCAGTGACCTCCACGTAGCTAAAATCCAGTGGTCACTTTTCTCATTTCACTCACCTCTCAGTAGGATTTGGTTCAATTAGATATTTCCATTTTTTAAAAACCAGCTTTCTCTTTTATCTTGCTCTGTTCATTCTCAGGACTCTGTCTCAGGACTGCTACTTTCTTTTTTAAAAATTTTATTGAAGTTTAGTTGATTCACAATGTTGTGTTAGTTTCAGGTGTACAGCAAAGTGATTAATATATATATATATATATATACACACACACACACACATACATATATATATATATGCATGTGCAAGTTTGTGTGTGTATATGTTATTTTTCAGAATCTTTTCCCTTATAGATTATTACTCAAGGTATTGCGTATAGTTCCTTGTGCTATCAGTAGGTCCTTGTTGGTTATCTATTTTATATATAGTTGTGTGTATCTGTTCATCCCAAACTCCTAATTTATCCCTCCCCCCTTTTCCCCTTTGGCAACCATAAGTATTTTTCTATGTCTGTGTGTCTATTTCTGTCTTATATATAAGTTAATTTGCATCATTTAAAAAAATCCCATATATAAGCGTTATCATGTGTTATTTGTCTTTCTCTGTCTGGCTTACCTCATTTAGTATGATAATCTCTAGGTCCATCCATGTTTCTGCAAATGTCATTATCTCATTCTTTTTATTGGCTAAGTAGTATTCCATTGTATATATACACCACATCTTCCTTATCTATTCATCTGTTGATGGACACTTAGCTTGCTTCCATGTCCTGGCTATTGCAAAGAGTGCTGCTATGAACACTGGGGTGCATGCATTGTTTTGAATTATGGTTTTCTCCAAAGACTTCTACTTTCCATCCACCCCCGGCCCCCACCAGTGCCCAGCTAAATTCACAGGGTTCCATGAACTCAAATGCCATCCATATACTGATCACCTCCACATCTGTATCTCCTGGCCTGACCCTTGGAATTATATATGCAATAAGTTCGCTGTCTCCATTTGGAAATCTAATAAATATCTCAAGTTTATTACAGCATAAATAGAACCCTGGATTACCATTCTCTCAACAACTTGCTTTTCCACATCTCCCGTCTCAATAAATGGCATGGTTCAGCCATTTGCTAGAATAGAAACCTAGGAAGCAGCCTCGATTTCTCCTTTCCCAGAATCTCTACTCCTTGCTCTGCATCTATGGTTCATAGCAGCCCTCCCAGTTCCTTCTTTCAAAACACATTCTAAATCCATGCACTGGTCCTGCTTCCCTGAGTAATTGCACCTGTCAGTCCTCACCTGGAGCATTTAAATAGACTCCATCCTGGTCATGCCAGTATCTCCACAAACCTGTTTTTCATGCCAACGTAGCCAAAGTGATCTTCATAAATAAGAAAGAAAATCATATCATTCCACTGCCTACTTCATTTAAAATTGAAGCTCTTACTGGCAAGTAAAATCCCTTGAGCGTACCCTGCCTACCTCTTTAGCTTCCTTTTACTTTTTTCTGTCCATGCAGGCTTTCTTCCTATTGCTGACATATGACAGGTTTTTCCTGTTTCCTAGGCACAGAAGAGTTTTTCCCAGGATTTACATGGTCATCTCCTTCAGTCAATATGATTCTCAATTCTAATATCACCTCTTAGAGAAATCTGCTCGGATCAGCCTTCAAAGTGACCTGCACTGATTCCTGTGCACCAACCATTAACCCACAGTTATATGACTCACTTTTATTTTCTTCCTGGTGCCTGCCACAAACCAGAATCTGGTTTGTTTGTTCTGGCTGACTTGTTGATTGTTTGTCTTTCTGAGTCCCTGCACTAGAATGTAAGTGCCGTGAGGGCAAGCACCTTGCCTGTTAAGTGCCAGCACGCATTAGACACAAATAGCATTCAAGAAATATCTGTGGAATGGATGGATACATATATCAGGTCAGTCTCACTGTCTCAGCATAGGCCACCATGTTATTATTCTGGAATTACTTACCATTAATACACCCACTGTACTTTCTAGGGAACTGATTTTTTTCTTTTGCCTCATAAATCTTTTTCTCAAAATTCCATTTGAGTGTGTTGCTAAAGACTGGTAGAAATTTAATAGTTTGATAATTTCTGAAGACAAAGTTCTACCATTTTGTAAATCATTAATTCAATCATTTATTTATTTAGTTAACAACATTCATTTAGCACTTGAGATAAAATCATTAATTCAATCATTTATTTATTTAGTTAACAACATTCATTTAGCACTTGAGATATACTATGAATCATACAAAGTTCTGGGGCTTTAAGGAAAATAAGACCTTTTTCTGGACTTCTTTAAGTCCTGTATTTTTCCTTTGGAACCTTCTTTATGATTGCATTTCATAAGTTAATTGTGTACTTATTTTTTGGCATCTGTCTCTTCCTATTTGACTCCCATGTCCTGGCTATTGTAAATAGTGCTGCTATGAGCATTGGGGTACATGTATCTTTTTGAATTATAGTTTTCTCCGGATATACACCTAAAAGTGGGTTCGCTGGATTAAGCTGCTGCTTTTTTCTGAAATATCTTCATTCCCCTTCACTGGGACGACTCCTGATGGCCATTCACCACCCAGATCAAACGTAACCTGGTTTCTGACTCCCAGGCCCTATCATGTGACCTCATTTTATGAGCTTCAATTCTAGGTCCTATCTTGTCAAATTAAAATGACCTGGTGCTTCCTTGCCTAATAACTAGTCTCTTTATAGAGCATGATGGAATCATGTCCTAATTCTGCTACCTGAGACCTAGATCAGTGTCTGACAACTGTTATATGCTCCCCCGATATTTAATGTTTTGGCTCAAAAGCCTAACCATCCTTACTCATTTCTGAGAGTTTTTATTGTAATTTTTTTTAAAAAATTATATACTCTTTTTTAAAAAAATATTTATTTTTTTATACAACAGGTTCTTATTACTTATCCATTTTATACATATTAGTGTACATATGTCAATCCCAATCTCCCAATTCATCAGTTTTATACTCTTTTTAATGGGTCCTCTTTTCTATATATTTTATAGGAAATGAAAATTTTGAGCTTATGAGAATCTTCCTTATACATGGTTTCTTTACTACCTCACATTTTTTTCTCATTGAATAATTGAGAATATCATGGTTGTAATTCCTAAATTGAAGGTGTTTGGAGCCTCCTAAACCCATTCTGGTATATTCCGTTTTAAAATCTCTAGAAGTAAAAGCATGTCTCCATTTTCCCTAAGTATTTATGTTTTTTAAATATTTTTTCTTTGATTGCCTTCATTCCCTTTTATAAATGTCAAGGTGACTGTTCCACTTTACCAAGGTTCCTTTTGCTTCCACATCCCCAGGACCATCTTTTTGCCATGGTCACAATGATGTTCAGAGAAACAGATTTCTTTTGTGTGTTCAGATATGAACACTTGAACAAATGGTCTGCTCTTAAAAAGATGAACCTTCCTGCAAACACTCTTGACTTCTCTGAGCCTCTGTTTCTCATCTATAAATGAGAGTGGTAGTTATTTTAAAGATGACTATGTCATTTTTGAGTTTTGATGTATCAAGCCTTGAGCAGAGTATCTAGCAAAGAGTCTGTGCTTAGTAAGTGACAGCTAGTATTAATGTAGGTGTAGATCCATAGAGGACATTCTTGTATTGCCGGTATAAGTGGTCTTTTGGGGAAACATTAATCATATTCTCTACCAGGCAAGGGCCGTCTCGTCTCAGATTCAGATCTCTGTTTGCTGTTGCTTTCACTTCTGTTGTCATAATCTTCGGGGTCTCAATTTCCTGCCATTTTCAGATTCTCTCTCTCTGCTCAAGAGTAGGATTGATGTGACCTGCCTCTGCATTCTACAAAGACCCAAACACATGAGGTCTTCCCCTATTATGATTACTACTAACTCCATGGAGTAAATGTCAATAATTCCGTGGTAAACCAAGAAGATAATTGTCGCATCTTTATAGATAGTTATTCTGAACAAGTTATGCCCTCTTGCGGTCTGTCAAGTTCATTCTGGCTATGCCATGTCTCCCATGTATGGATGGATATCTGACAACCTAGCTTGCTACGTTATATTCTCCTAAGAATTAATGAATACCTCCTACATTACCATTTTTCCACCTGTGTCACCTCTATTGTCAACGAGGGCATCTGGTTTTTAAGTTTTCCATGAGTGTTTTCTCTCTCTGATCAATTTTCAGATTAATTAGTCTTTGGTCAAACACATTCATGCCGGTGAACCAAGCAAATAAAGGACATAGGTCCTGCTACATTGTTGAGTTGGTGATATAAAGATGCACACATGAAATGGAGATGTCAATGTAGAATTGTCTTAAGTAAATCATCTTTTATAGAGACTGTGATAGAAGAAGAGATGGGAAAATGAGGAGAATCATTCTTAGTTGTAATTCATGTCTACTCTTCCTGGGAGAGAGAGCCAGTATCTTCCCTATTGGTGTCAGTTATTCATCATTAAATTAACAATTGCCATTAGAAATGCCACCAGCATCACCATCAACACCCCCTCCCCCACTGTCAGTTACGATGCACAGTGTGGTGCAACACACATGCCAAAGCTCACAAGAACCTTTGTAGATAAGAATTACTACTCCTAGGTATATAGAAAGGAAAACTGAATTTTATAAAGGTGAAGTGACTTTAGATAAATGAGGCAATTTGCATCCTGAGCCAAATATTTCTTCTGAGCTCTAAAAATATGTATTCATTTGCCTGATTGATGTCTCAATTTGGTCATGTCATAAACAGCTCAAATTGAACACATCCCAGAGGGAACTCTTAATCAACTCTGACTACACTCAGCATCTTCTTGTGGTCTTTCTCATCTCAATAAATACACCAGTTGCCCAAACCAGACCTGAGAATCTTTCTTGAAATCGTTCCTTTCCCTTACTTCCCACAGTAAATTAAACAGCAAGTTCTATCGGTATTACATCCAAAAATCATCCCAAATACTTCCATTTCTTTTCATCATCACAGTCACTAGCTTAGTTCAATTACATCATCTATCATCTGAATTTTTAACATAGCAACCTGCTTTCACTCCTCTTTTCTTTTAGTCCATTATCTCTGAGACAGCCTGCAGGATCATCATGAAATACAGAGCTGAACCACTTCCTGCTGGAAACCTTTTGATGCCTTCTGCCTGCACTTAGGAACAAAGTTCTGTGAAAAAAGAACAGGACTGGAGGACGTGGCCTCTGCCCACTTCACTGGCCTTACTGTCCAGCAATATCCTGTCTTCTCTGGGCTCAGACACTACTGGCCTCTGTCCTGCCCTCTGCGATGTCATGTTCTCACCTATCTCAGGACCTTCTAGCTGGAATGCTCCTCCCTCCCTCTGACTTCTTCAGCTCATCTCTTAATAAGCCTCAGCTTTATAATCATCTTCTCAGACAGATGCCCATTGAGTCCCAATTTAAATAAGGTTACTCTTATTTTTCTATCTTAAGACATACCATTCTTTTCTTTCAAAGCATCTGTTTGAGCTGTTCTAACAGAACACCATAGGCTGAGTGGCTTATAAACAAGATAAATCTATTTCTCACAGTTCTGGAGGTTGGAAAATCCAAGATCAAGGCACAGCAACTGATGTGTCTGGTGAGGGCTCACTTCTTGGTTCATAGATGGTCATTTCTCACTAAGTCCTAACCTGGTAGAAGGGGCAAGGGAGCTCTCCGGGGCCTCTTTGATAAGGCCACTAACTCATTCATGAGGGTTCCACCCCTGAGGGTTCCTCAGGGATCTCCCAATTGTCCCTCCTCCAAATACCATCTCATTGGGGATTAGGTTTCAACATGTTATTTATGAATTTTGGGTGAATACAAACATTCAGTGTATAGCAATCACTATCTATCTATCTGTCTATCATCTATCTGTAGAATATCTATCTCTAGCTCTATGTAGAAAAAGACAAGGAGAAAGACATTAGATGGACCAATAAATAGATTTCTAATAGCTGTTTACATGTGCATTTCATTGTGAATTACCCGTCTCACCTACCGGTTTATGAGCTCCACAAGGTTAAGGACCATACCTACTTAGATACCCAGTTCTCAGCACAGAACAAGGCCCATTTCAATTAAATCAATTAAAATGTTGAATGAACAACTTCCCCAAAGTGGCACAGTCTGTACTGTTCCTATCTCCTTGGGCTTTCCACTATATGTCTGGAAGTATTTAGTCCTATGACATGGGGAAATTTTATTAGAGGGAAAGTATTATATTCAATTTTCTAATACTCATAATATTTTTTATTCACAAGACCAAAGTGAGCAACCTACAATTCCTGAGCATATGTAGTTAAGATGTCAAGGGACAAAGTTTAGCTGTTGCCTAGTCCAGGAGTTCCTGGGCTAATACTCCTTGATTTTTTACTTGTGTTCTGAAACCTAACTCTACATAAGAATCACCTGGGGATATATATTTGTAAATACGTACTCTGACCGTACTCCATCTAAATCATAATCACTGTAAGGGCCCCAGCATAAGCACTTTTTTTTTCTGTTCCTAGGTAAGTGTTATATGGAGCCTAAATTTAAAACTCTTGTTGCAAAATCCTCTTCGAACTCTGAGAGTCAGTTCATCTTAGGCAACACTGTCATTTTCATGTCTGTGATTGCTAATCTTAAGGATTTTCAGTGTCACGTAAACACGTTTAAAGGCAGTATGCTGTGGTAATATTAAACAGATGGGTTCTACACTTAAACCACCAGAGATATAAACTTAGCTTTATCACCCACCGATTGTATAATCTCGGACAATCTTGGGTCCTCTGTGGACACAGTTTCTTTTTTGATGAAGGGAATGGTAATAGTAGTGATCATTTCATATATGCAGATTACTTAAAATAGTGCTTGGCATGTGAGAAGCATTCACAGAGTGTTAGCTGTGTTCATCATTACCTTCATCTGATAATTAAGCTGGTTACCAAACTTCTCCCTATTTTACCTTTCCCTCCTTATTCAGGACCACACAGCCACCTGTACCTCAAAGGAAGGGGGTAAACATTTTTACATACCAGGTTTCTAAAAGTTCCAACACCTTCATCAAGCCATCTGGAGACTTCAGGCTATGTGGACTTCTGTTCGGGGTCTTCTTTTGAATTTCTTTTAAACAAGGAACACTAATCAATTTTAAAAGCATTATAGAAATTCTGATAAGGTATAATGGTCTGTCAGGCTTCCCTCATTAAAAATTACAGCCATCATTTCCTATCTCCAGTTACCTTCTTTTCGCACAAAACAGACTTGCTCCTGTTTGGTTAATTATTGCCAAGTTGTGTCATGCAAAATTCATCAGGCTCAGAGTTGAAGTCATATTCTCTTTCCCCATGTAAATCTCTTTGTCATTCTAGCTTCAGCTGCCCTCTTTGTTGTTGGTCTCATCATTTGGGGCCATTTATCACACATGGTAGAGACCACAGAGTCGTATATTTCATCCGTGGCATGCCAAGACCCATGTGGCCGTATCACAGGGAACCTCAAGGCTGAGTTTAGAGCATGCAAACCCTGGGGAAGAGGAGGTATGGGGTGACAGCAGTCAGACCTGGGGGCTTGGAGGCCCCTGTGGAAGCCCTGAATCCCACTTTGGAAATCAGAGCATTTTATCATTCATTGCAACTCTTTCATTCTATAGATAAGGAAATGATGGCCCAGAAAATTTCTTAAAAGTAAGTTAATTAAAAAGAATGAGATCTGCCTACTCTTCTTTCTCTTAGTTCATCTAGGAATCACTGAACAATCTCTTCTGTGAAGAGACAAATACACATATATATGTAATAAAAACATGTTAAATAAAAGCACTGCAGTATGCTACCTTAAGTCAACTTTTCTGATCTACCTTAAACAGCTTCACTGATTGATTCAGTCTTAAAATCCCTTCAACAGACAATAAACATTACTCAGTAACCCCCCTCCCCCCTCTGCTCAGCTTTGGAGACAGAGAAATAAGTAACACAACCTCTGCTTTTTTGGAACTCAAGGATTTTTAGTAACTTCGAAAAGCAGACAAGTAAATGGTCGTAGTGGAAGTTGAAGAAACCAAGTCTTTTGTAAGGCTAACAAATGAAGGGAAAACCCACAGATAACAAGTTTCCTGATGAATTAATGTCCTGCTGCCCAGGGTGTGATTTGACCAGCTATATGCCTCTGAGTTCCATGACCCATATGCTAACAGTGATCATTTTAAAGGAAAACATAAAAGGAAAAATGACCTAATACTTAGATCAACCACTTAATGCAGCAGTGGGTTCCCACACAAATGCCAAGGGTTTGCCTCATACAGTTTGTTTTATGTTTACTCCCTGTTGAAATTGTCACTGGGGTGATTTACTGTGATTCTCCCCCCTGGCCTCCTGGCACTAAGTTCTGTAGATTTTGCCCAGATAGAATCATTAACAAAGAGCATTCAATTTCCCCTAAATGTAAAAACATGATCAATCTTTTATTTTAGACAAAATAACAAATAGTCGGGGGCAGAGGGGCGATGGTAGCTCTCCTCCCATTTTGACACTTATTTAAATGTTTCATTATGGGAACACTTTCAGGGAGCAATTGTGTTGTTACTGAACCCAAGTTGGTGTGCTCAATGCACAGTGGGTCCAAATAATACTGAAATGTCAGAGTTTGGAGCAGAGAAAAGTTTATTGCAGGGCCATGCAAGGAGAACAAGTGGCTCATGCCCCTCAAAACCCCCAAACTGCCCAAAGGGTTTCAGCAAAACATCTTTAAAGGCAAGGTGAGGGAGGGGTGTGATTGGTTGGTGCAAACTTCGTGGTGCAGAATCCTTTGTTCTTGCAGCCGTCCACGCAGCTCAGGTCACAATGCTCCTGTAACTTTTATCTCTATATGAATGGAAAAGTTTTACACCCTTAAAGGTCAGAGCCTTGAGAATGGGCTATCCTGTATATTTCAGGCTGTAGACAACATTCTACATTAACTTGAAGCGAAAGCAATAGAATACAAAGGTTAAAAGAAAAGAAATAGACCTAATATGGAGTCAGATTTGTTCTTCCCTATTATAGTATGTTGTGGCTGAAGATCACTGAGGCTCCTGTGAAGCAAGGGAGCAGTTCATAATTGAATTATGCTCTTTTCACAAGGGTGAGCTGCTCAGTAGCAGCCTTTGCCTTGATCATTCCTTCTGTGAACTTGTGAACAGGATTTATGAAACATTACCACCCTTCTGCTGAAACCTTCTGTTAACCTGTCGCCCCTTGGGGTGACCCTACGTCCCAGCCTGCTGCATATTATTCTAGTCCACGCTTGTCATCTCAGTTTTGTTATCTGCTCCCCTTTTCACTCTCCCAAGCCCCCTCTTTGGGTAATAAGTTGTAGGTATAATTACACTTCCATTTATTGCATCCTACACCAGCAGAGTGATTCATTTGCCCTGTCAGTGTTATTGTGTCTGAGTCCCTGAGTGGGACAGCCCATGTCGCAATGGTTTTGCATCTCACAGTTCAGCACAGTGACCAAAAAGAGTATAGAATATACCCAATAACTGCCAATGCACTTGAGAATAAACAAATGGAAAGATTTCTACTACTAAAAGAATTATCTGCTAAAAGATTTATTTTAGGGAATTCCCTAAAATAAATACATTCATTTGACTTAGTCTTGTAGTCAGTGAAGAGCTCGGTGGAACTGCACATTTTAGGTGTGCTCAGAGTGTTACTGAGTCCAAGCTCGTACTGCTCACTGCACGACAGGCCAATAAATAGAGAGGTGAGCTGCTGGGACAAGGAACAGCAACTTTATTCCATAAGACAACAGACCAAGAAAATGGTGGACTAGCGTTCCACAGAACCATCTTGCCCAGGTTTGGATGCTAGTTTCTTTAAGAGGGGGAGGTGGGGAGGTAAAGCAAAAAGGCAGTAAGTTGTTGCACATATTTTCTAGTTCCAGCCAGACTCCAGAGGGGATGGGTTAATTTCTTCCTTCCTGCAGCCATTCACAAGTGGTCCTGGTCAGGATGTTTCCTGTGAGCTTAAATACATGTATTTTAGCTTAAGCTCAGACACAGGAGGCAGAGTTCCTGGACATGGGCCATCATGTATACTTTAAGCTATAGGTAGCATCTCTTTAGTGATTCATTTGTAGCAAAAGCCATAGAATACAAAGTTTAAAGTAAAAGAAACAGATCTAATATGGAGTCAGATGTATTCTTCCCTATTACAAGAGGTGTCTACAAGTATAAGATTGCCGAAAAACCTAGACGTTTTAAGAAAGCAAATGTGACTGTCAGAGCAAAAAGTTAGGATTAAAGTTAGGATTAAAATTTAGAGTTTAGATTTTGTTTTTTGTACTACGACTGTTCTTTATGTTGTCTTCTTAAGACCTATTCTGTTTTTCCAAACTGCTCTCATGCACAGACACATCAGAAATTCTGTAAGAAAAGCTATTCTTAGGAGTTGTCATGGTTAGTTTTGGAAACTTACATTGTTTTCACAGTTCATCTGAGGTTATCATGGGCGTCTGATAAGGCCTGGAAAAGTCACAGAGTTGGTGGAGAATCTCTGTAAATTTGAGTTGACTGTGGAAACCTCTGTGGTCTGTGGATTGCTAACCAAAGCCCTCAAGTGTTCAGTGCAATGTACGGTCTGAATAATAATCACTTTTCTTATATAACGTATCATGAGATAAGCTTTGCACTGTAATTGTATTGAAAATCATGTTTACTGCAAACAGCCCCAGAGTGAGCGGCACTGATTTTCTCAAGATGAATGGATGTTTCTCTTGTCAACTTAGAGCTCCAGCTTTCCTTCTCGTGAGAAAACAGACTTCGTGTCACAAACACACACGATAGCCTTTTTCAGCTCACTTGGGGATTCAAGCTTGGAGTCTTTTATTCAGTGGAGCCCTTTTTTTAGCTAGTTTGTTGACAAGCTACCAACATCCATCAGATATGCCAGAATATGCCTCCAGAACTCTGTCTTTCTCAGACGAGAAGCTATGACAGCTGGGTCAGCAATTATGGGCCCAGTGGGAAGTCAGCCAAGTACTGACATTTCTCAGTACTGCTGGGATGGAGGGAGTGTGTGCTGGATTTATCTTGATCTAAAGGGAGAGGTTTGTGAGCTGGAGGACCTGCCCTTATCCTGAAGACTCCTTGGGTTTACGATCTACCTAACCTCAATATTCTAGTGCAGTCGGCCAATGTGTGACCATCTTATCAAACCACAAATTGAGTTCATTATAATGAGATTCTAAAAATCGATTTTGAGAAAGAGGGAGAAATGGTCCACTCCAGGAAGCAAATATCTAACAGCTGTGTTCTGGCTGGCATTATATGTTTGGGAGAAACAAAAAAAGAAACTCTGATGCGTGGTCACCATGTATTAAGGGCAGGAAAAAGTGAACACCCAAAAGGCCACATTAGGGCTTTGTCACCTTGGCAGGAGACAACAAAATCAGGTAACTCCACTGAGAGGGAGAGGTTTGGGTAGCCAGGATTGGAATGTGCACTGACCAAATAAATAATATGGAAGAACTTTCTAAAATCCAGAGTTATTTTCTCAAAACCCAAACTGGCCATGCACTTTCCCTACTTTAAATACTTTGACAGTTATTTCTCCATTCATCTCAGTGTACCGTTAAAACTCCTTATTTTATTGTTAATAGGATCCTCCATTACAAACCCCTGAGTCTCTCCCCAGCCTCCTGACTCCCCACTGACCTGGCTTTCTTTTACCAGAGAGGTTCTCAAACCTCATTGAGTATCAGAATCACCTAGAGGGCTTGACCACATGCAGACGGCTGGGTTCCAAGCCCAGAGTTTCTGATTTCTAGGTCTGTGGTGACGTCCTAAATCCTGTACTTCTAACCAGCTCCCTGGGGATAACAAGGGTGCAGAGAGCACACTTCTAGAATCACTGGTCCAACAAGTCAGACTCCTTGTGGATCTGAAATCTCATCTTCAGGAACGGGAGGCTACTTCTCTCTGCTGGCAACGCCCTTTCTGCACACCTTACCTGCCTAACCTCTGCGCATCCCTCAGGACTTAGGCGATGCATTATATCCTCCTAGAGAGGTTAGGCATCCTCCTTTGGGCTTCTCCAGCATCCAGTGCTCATCTTTCCCCAGGACTGTGTAATTGTGTGGTGCTGTCTCCAGCTTAGCCCTTGAGACCAGGGACCTCTACTGAGTTCACTGCTGTCCACCTGTGCTGACCACCAACCATGCCATGTGGAGGGGGCTCCATAAAGGCTCAAATACGAGAATGTCTGGGTGGAAATCGACCAGGATAGGGCTTAGTGGAGGTCATGAGGGCAGGGAGGGCATTGCATGTCTACCCTAAAGTTGAGAGCTACTGCTCTGATTGAACTTGGTCTGTGAGTATAAGAGCAAGTGCAAAGAGCAGGAGCCACAAGGAAATTAATATCAACTTGTAAGGAAAAGAAAGCTTCCATTCAACATTATCTTTCCTTAAATGGGAATTTTCTTCCTTATACACACACTCATATACACACTCCCCAGTCATGCTTGATTCTCCCTGGACAGAGGCATGCAGTCTCCCTGTCCACGAGGTGCTCATCTCATGTAATCGTCACACCAACCACCCCCCCCCCCCATTTTCTAATGAGGAAACATTTAGGGCTTCAGTGTCAAAAAACTCATTATTGTGTGTATGCCTTTGGGCAAGGTACATAATCTTCCTGAGCTTCGACTTCTCCTTTTTACAAATGGGGAACAATATGGACCTCCAAGGCTGTTAAGAAGAACTTTAAATTAGGCAAAAATATGTTAATTAGTTTCTTTTTCCCCAGAGAATGCTTAATCCAAAGGAAGAAATCTGTACGAGTGGTTTAGAAAAGCTGTGATAGAGAATGCAGAGGATATATTTAGTTTTGTTAGTTATTTTCTTGGTGCCCTTAAAACTATATTCTGAGATGATCACACACTTCTTCATTTGCCAATAGGATCGTTCTTTAAACTTTATGCACCTTGCAACACTTTCTTCATTTTTTTTCCTGTTTCTTTTTCATATTGTTAAAGACAATCTTGTTTCAAGATGCATGTAAAACATTACTGAAGATGTGGATCTCCATAACCAGACCCCATGCTTCAAATTAAGTACCCAAGGAAAGGATCAAGACAAAGGGGTTATGATAATATCTAATGAGGAAAACCCAGCATATGATAGAATTGTTTTTCTTAAAAGCAACATTATAAAAATGTGGTCCCTTATTGCTATCATTTAAAATCTGTTGTAGCCAAGTTTGGAATCTGAATACTTCAAATAGCTCCTGTGTCTGGGGGAATTACTAAGTATTCAGTGGGGGAAAACTTTAATCCTTGTTAAACACATTTTTTACACTGTTTCTCCATCTGTGAAATGGCTGATGAATTTTGCGTGTGACTTAATTAATATTGCAAAGGTCCAGGGTATTTGTCTGAGTTCTCTTAGATTGGCAAAGTGTTTCTCTCATTGGCCTTCAGTGGTGTTAGGAGGAAAGCTGCCACCCTTCTGAGCTCTCTAAAGAGAGCCTCTCATCTCTGCTCTCCTGAGCATCTGTGAATAACTCAGGAATCGTGTCCCCAGTGGCTGAGTGCATGCCTCCAGAGAAATGAACTCTTTGAGTGTGGATAGGCAACCTGGCTCTTGTAGGGTGGTGGTGGGAGTAATGGGAGAGGAAGTCATGGGACCATTGGTAGCATCGCCCTCAGACATAGGTACTGCACTAGGTCACTAAGTCATTTCACAGAAAGTGCTCAGCTCTGAATTAATGAGGAGATTAATACACATTGAAACCCTCTTCTCAAGGGATGCACTGTCCTGCTGGAGAGCTGGAAACGACCAAGTATCAAAATCTGGTCGGGAGGTGAATTATTGAGGGAGTGGCAGGGTGCTTAGTGGGAGACTAACTCATGGGAGGAAGCTGTTAGGGAAAGGGCCCAGCACTAGACTGATGAGCTGGGTGTTAGAGGATCAACCAGAGAGGAGTGGCACTTGGGAAGGTGCTCAGCACACTCAAAACACGGCTAAGTCTTATGCGATGGGTTGGATTCCCAGCTCAGTCATTTGCAAACTGTGTACTCCTTTTGCCATAGTGTCCTTATTTGTAAAACAGCAATAATAAAAACAGCGCATTCCTCATACTGTTACTGAACGTAAGAATGTAAGTTCATGTGCTCAACACACAGTGAGGCCAAACAAACTGAAATATCAGAGTTTGGAGCAGAGAAAAGTTTATTGCAGGGCCATGCAAGGAGAATGGGTGGCTTGTGCCCCCAACTTCCAAACTCTCCTCAGGGTTTCAGCAAAGCATTTTTAAAGCCCAGGTGTGGGAGGGGTGTGGTTGGTTGTTGAAAACTTCTTGGTGTTTGAATCCTTTGTTCTTGCAGCTCTCTGCATAGGTCAGGTCATGATGTTCCTGTAAACCTCCAACAAAACAAGTGCTGTTCTCTATTCTGCAACTTTTTATCTTTATATGAATGAGAAAGTGTTATACCGTTGAAGCTCAGAGTCTTGAATATGGGCTATCCTGTGTATTTCAGCCTATAGGCAACATTTTTAAAGCAAAAGCAATAGAATGCAAAGGTAAAAGAAACAGATCTAATAGGGAGTCAGATTTGTTCTTCCCTATTATGATAAATGATTGATAGGATTAAATAAATTCACACACAAAAAACATTTAGAGAATTACAGGGCTCATGGTGTGTGCTCTGTACATGTCCTAACCACCCCCCATACACACTTATGTATATGACTATGACAGACACATAGATACACACTTAAAATACAGTATGCTTGGGGTGGGATGAGCGTTGGGGAGAAAAGTAGAGGATGAGGTGTGAAAGGAGGACAGAGACCAATTGAATTTAATTCTTAGTGCATTGAGTTTCCTGAAGGGCTTTAGCAAAGGTGATGTGAACATGAAAGAATGGGTCAGAGGGAGGCTGCAAAAGTTGAATATGGGAGGGCAGCTGTGGGGCTATTTTAAGAATATGGAAAGTGATGAAGGCTTGGAGAAATGCCTGCTCCATGTGTTGTGAGGGATACTGAACCCCAGTCTCAAACAGGTTTCCTTTATACCATGTTCTTGATACCATCTTTACATCATTCTTCAAATCTTTACCACTGCAGTAATGCCTTTGGATTAATGATGGAATGAGGGAATGGAATGTTATTGAGTGACTATTCATTTCCAGGTATGATTTATGTAATTCTCATAATGGCTTTTAGGGTAGGTTTCTCTTAGCTCTATTATACAGATAGGACACTGAAACTCAGAGAAGTCAAGAAAGTTGCCTCAAGTCCCCCAGCTAGTAAATAGCAAAACCAGAGTTGAAACCCGGGTCTGTGAGACTTCAACAATATTTTTTTTCCCGTCCTATTGATCGGCTCAGTTTCTTTAAGATCTCATGGCAACATGGAGCTGTGTTTCCTTAGAGGTAACCTGTGTCATCACTGCTTATGGCATTGATTAAGTCCATGCATTAGCTAGACATCAGAGGGATTGAAATAAAGATCATGAATGCTGGGATGGATTGGAAAGAGAGGAGATAGTGTCTTGGAGTGGAGCATCTGGGTGCTGCAGACTGAGACAACCAGATCAGGGCATCTCTTGTCAGCAGTAACTCAAGATTCCATGCTTATTTATGTCAGAACTCACCTCACTTCCATAGTCATATACAGTGTTTGAGATTTAAACTGTTCCCATAGCACTGGGTGCTCCCTTCTATTTTAGCTCACAACATATTAGTGTCATGGTCCGCCAATTGTATATGCCATGTTCCCTCACTCAGTCCTAAAGCTCCTAAGGACCCAGTTCCTAACCCAGAGTCTTGTGCGGAGCCACAGGGGAGACATCGGAAGAGACCATGAAGATACAAATGCAGACTCTGCTCCCAAAGAATTTCAAGTAGAGTTTGAGAACCTGAAATATGGCAGAACAGGAAACTTGGAGCCAGCTTGCATTCCATGGGCAATAAACCATTGAATCAAAAAGTGAAATAGCATTATTTGGGGTGAGAAAGTGGGGTGCCAGCACTGGGGAGGAATGCAAAGTCCTCCATGTATCCTAAACACTACTAATACTCCTACTATCTGTTATTGGTTTAACACAAATAACGTGACAGACATGATGGCATCCCTTTGTACAAATTGTCACTTTATATGGATAAGCACATTTAATGCTCACAGCAGTCTTCTCTGAAGGGTGTAATTACCCCACTTTATAGATGAGTAAATCAGGCGTAGGGATGTAGAGATGCCAAAGCAACAGAGTTAACAAGTTATGACCATCACAGCTTAACATCCATGGCCTTAACTACATTATGATCCTTATTATTCTATGATTGATGCCAGCTTGCTGTCTGTAGCCTCCATTTGGTTTTCGTAAAGTCTGGTTCAGAGGACAGAGGCAGGAACATTGATGGGGTGATATGGGGAGAGTCTGAGAGAGCTGGGAATTTGTGAAAATCCCTCTGTACCTGGACTATTTAATTTTAGGGTCTCGGGAGTCATCAGCAAGCTTTTGGTTAGAACCACTTTATTCCAGAGGAATAAATTGTGAAATGGTATTTTAAAATTAATTATAGAAAAAGTATGATTTTATTTTCATTACAAAATTTCAGCTTTCCAAAGGATGCTTCTATATGCTTAGTCAAAAAAAAAACCCTTAATTTATCACTGTGTATGTTCAAGGTGAGGATTTTAATTGCTTGGTGAATAATAAAAAATTGAGTTATCCCAAGTACTTGATTTCAAATAAGAATAATTTCACCCCCCCACACACCCATTCGCCACCATCTCACCCACATAAGATGGTATATAATGAATCTGTTTTAAGTATAATTAAATAGCCTTAATGTTTTTCTATTATAAAAGTAATAAAAGTTTTTTGTAAAAGTTTTTATGATGAAAAACTAGGAAAAGTAATGTAAAAATAACCTATAATAACACCTCCTACATAGAGTCACTATTAATTTATTTTAAAGGCTATTTTTTAGAGCAGTTTGGATTCACAGCATAATAAAAAGGAAGGTACAGAGATTTCCCATATACCCCCAGCTCCCAAAAATGCAAGTTCCCCTCCCTCATTATCAGCAACCCCCATCAGAGTGGTACATTTATTTCAATTGATGAACCTAGGTTGACAATTTGTAATCACCCAAAGTCCATAGTTTACATTATGGTTCACTATTGCAGTTGTACATTCTGTGAGTTTAGACAAATGTATAATAACATGTATCCATCATTATAGTATCATAGATTATTTTCAGTGCCCTAGAAATCCTCTGTGCTGTGCTGATTTATTTTTCCCTCCCATTAACCCCTGGCCTCCACTGATCTTTTTACTGTCCCATAGTTCTGCTTTTTCTAGAATGTCATATAGTTGGACTCATACAGTAGACTTTTCAGATTGGCTTTTTTCACTAAGTAATATGAACCTAAATTTTTTTTTCTTTTTTTCATGGCTTGATAGTTCATTTCTTTTTAGTGTTGTATAATATTCCAGTGTCTCAGTGTACCATCGTTTAGTTATCCATTCACCTGCTGAAGAACATCTAGTATTTGGCAATTATGAATGAAGCTGCTATAAACATCTGTGTGCAGGTTTTTGTGTGGACATAAGTTTTCAGCTCCTTTGAGTAAATACCAAGGAGCTAGGTTGCTGGATACTATGGTTGCTGGTACACTTAGTTTTGTAAGACACCACCAAACTGTCTTCCATTGGCTGTACCATCTTACATTCCCACCAGCAATGAAACAGAGTTCCTGTTGCTCCAAATCCTCACCAGCACTTGGTGGTGTCAGTGTTCCAGAGTTAGACCATTCTAATAGGTGTGCAGTTAACAGCATCTCATTATTTTAATTTGCATTTCCCTGGTGACATGTGACGTGGAGCATCTTTTCAGATAATTATTTGTCATCTGTAGATATTCTTTGGTGAGGCGAGACTCCTCATATTTGAAAGTTGCTAAGAGACTAGATCTTAAACGTTTTCATCACAAGAAAAAAAATTCTATAACTATGTATGGTGACAAACATTAACTACACTTTTTTGCGGCGGTCATCTTAAAATATATACAAATATCTAATAATTATGCTGTACAGTTGAAACTAATATAACATTGTAGGTCAATTATGCATCATTCAAAAAGAAAAAGAAAATCCTTATTAGCTTTTCGGCGTACAATTTTCAGATATGTTTATACACATCTACTACATAAGCTTATCTAAATTATGATTACCGGGTCTTCTCTTTTTGCTTTCACAATAATGAATGAACATTTTTGTATATGAAAACTAAAATGGTAGATACCATCAGCACAAGATAAGGCAAGCATGAGAAGGATGCAAGATACTTGCCCTCTCTGTTCAAATAGTAAGTCTTCTTTTACTGCATATTCTTTTCCATTGAACCAAAAGGAAACCTCAGAATCCTTCTCAGTGCAGATCTAGGAAGACAGTACTGTTCAGAGCTGAAATAATAAGCTATATATTTCATCTCCAACCTTGAGCCTGAGATAATGGAATAAAGTGACTCCAACTATCAGAAGCAAATTATTAAGGAGGATAAATCATGAGAGATTATTACAACCAGGCATTTGACACAATAGAGCCTGACAAAGGTACTTGTGGTATTCACACCCTGTCCCTTCAAGCAAAAGCTGACAGCACTAATGAGGGCTTTTACTTCTAAGCTAATGATCAGTTCACTCTGACTGTGTGATGGCTGCTTGTAAATGAATATTTCCCTTGAATCTAATTAGATTGGGTCTAGACTATATGTTTCCCAGTGAGTCGGTACCTTATAGATATCAGGAACATTTCTATTAATTGGACAACAACTAAGATGGGAAAGAAGGAAAAGCAATTCGGAGGATGTGCACTGATTTTTCTCCCCCTCTCTCTTTGTGCCTAGAATCAGACATCGCTGACTTTGATGGTCGAAGCTCCCTTCTGTACAGGTTCAATCAGAAGCTGATGAGTACTCTCAAAGATGTGATCTCCCTGAAGTTCAAGAGCATGCAAGGAGATGGGGTCCTGTTCCACGGAGAAGGACAACGTGGAGACCACATCACCCTGGAGCTCCAGAAGGGGAGGCTCGCCCTGCACCTCAACTTGGGTAGGTCCCTCAACTTGGGTAGGTCAGACTATGGGGAAATCCTTTTGTAGCAGGTCACAGTTCCTTATCCTCCTAGTGTATCAGTTAGAAGTTCCTGGATCACAGTCTAAGTGACATATTTTCCTTATGCAGGTTGGAGAAGAAAAATACCATGTTTAAGCCATAAACAGCATTCTTTAAACAAGGTAATTTTGGTAGGGAGGGAGAGCTACAAGCTAATTGTTCATTCTTTCTTTTTCTTTCTTCCTTTTTCTTTCCTTCTTTCTTTCCTTCCTTCCTTCCTTCTTTCTTTCTTTCTCTACATATTTCTCTCTTTTTTTTTTTTTTTTTTTTTGCGGTATTTGGGCCTCTCACTGTTGTGGCCTCTCCCGTTGCGGAGCACAGGCTCTGGACACGCAGGCTTAACAGCCATGGCTCACGGGCCCAGCTGCTCTGCGGCATGTGGGATCCTCCTGGACCGGGGCACGAACCCATGTCCCCTGCATCGGCAGGCGGACTCCCAACCACTGCACCACCAGGGAAGCCCCATATTTCTCTTTTTTTCGTAACGAACTTTAGCTTGGGCAAGTTTACATGCACACGTGCGCACACACACACACACACACACACACACACACATGCACATGTATTATAATGAGGCTTTTGCTCATAGTCTATTGTAATTGTTACATTTATGAAAGTTAAGTTCCAGGGGAAAATGGAGGAAAAACATTTTAATATCTTTCCTGGCTTGTTTTTTGTTTTTGTTTGTTTGTTTTTTGTTTGTTTTTAGTTTTTTGTGGGGGAATAAGGGGGTCATATGTATGGCATCTAAGTTTCTGGACATTCCCGTGTCTTATTAAGGGAAATACTGTTTTCTTTAAGTGTCCAGGCTGTGCCAGTGTGAGCCCTAGACTTGCCAAATGCCAGCTAATTTATTAGAGATGCCCTGCTGCCTTCTCTGTATTTAGGACTCAGGCTTCTGCATCCATCATGCCTGCCTCACTACTGGCAGGTCTGCATTTCTTTGTAATCAACTTCCTATCCCAGGGGAAGAAAGAGAGAGGGTCACCCTCCTTTATGTGAAAGGTGCTTTGGAAGGAAGTATGGGCCAAGTGCAAAAGGCAGGGAGCAGAGTTTCCAAAGATGAAAAGGCAAACCAAAAAGCTCTACTGGAGGAAAAGAAACCAGGACCAAGAGTTAGGCTGACAAAAAAGGAAGTGACCATTTTTTATAAGAATGAATCCCTTCCTGCCATTGAAAATGTTAGTTTTAGGGGAAGGGGTGGAGAGTATATTTGTGGAAGAGAATTATCACCCATCACCAAGTATTCCCTATCAAGTAGTAAAGATGGAAAGTCATAGCAGAATTCAGTTTGTAAGCTCAAGCTGGATGAAAGACTGGAAAAATCACAGATAAGTTTTATCTTTTAGTAATTATTATGTAGTAATAAATTATTTTAGTAATTAGCATAAAAATGAAGATTATTGTGAACTCATCCCCAAAGCCAAACAATGTAGATCCTTATTTTGAGGCATTTCTGAGCATCTCCTTAGCCTCCATGGTGAGTATTGGCATGGGTAGCAGGGAGAACCTCTGGATCCCAAGTTTTAACTCATCAAATTGATAACTAATGCACTAAATTAAATAGTTAGCAAAAGCATCTTTAGAAGGAGAGTCTCACTCAGAGGAGAGCAATAAGAGGTTTTGCTAGTAACATAATCGGTTTTGCTCACTTACCTAAAGAAGAAATGTATCAGTGAATTCTATGAAGGGTGGGCATATAAATATTCAGCAGAAATACATCAGTCTGTTAACTGGCCTTCAATTTATGTGAAAGGAGAATGGATGGCCTAACTCCCCGAACACACACACACACAGTTACAGTTACTCTATGGTTCACAGAGCATTGTGGGTTGTGGATAAAGTTATTATGACTTGTCATTAGTAAAGCAGGTAACACTGATTCTGTCAGTGACTGCCATTTGGATTCCCAATTCCAATGTGCCGTTACCACTCCAAAGCTCTGCTCCAACATCCATAACCCAATGAGGTACAGCAGCTTCACACACAGTAAAGCAGGATGGAAAGGAAGAGGTGTGCTCATGTGACAGATTTTATTTTCATTGCAGACAGGTGCTAGCTATTTATTATGGGGAAAATTCATAACTCCCAAGCCTCAGTTTACTTATTTCTAACCTGGGGTTGTTACTAACTATCTTCCAGGGCATGAACATGAAAGCTAAAAATATTCAAAATGAATTTTCTTTGTCAGTATATAAACACGCTGAAGCTCTTAATATTACTCATCATTCAACCAACAATATCTGAATGTCCCACACCCTGTGCTATGCAGGCCTTCCTGGAAAGAAATGGGTATTTTAAGGTAAAGAAGACCCGCTCCATGCTGCGATATAAAGAAAGCAGAATAATTCTCTCTTTCCAGATCCCATCTGCCCCATATTTCTAACTGTGGTGGCGATAATGGAAAATCTCCTTTAGTCTGTTTTCTGCAGAGTTTGGAATTTCTTCATCTTTTCATCTGCTTATGGATTTTACTCATTTCCATCCGTTTACCATGACTGTTTCCTGTACTTATCTCTTTTAAGCAGTCACCTAGGATACTTGTTAAATAGCACAGATTTCTATGTTCCTTCTCTAGAGAGATGCTGACGTATATTAGTACTTTAGCTCTGCGTAACTCTGTTAAAGCCAGCAGATTTCTGGAAGCACTAAGTTAAGGGGAAAGGGGGAATGATAATCGTTTTGATTTGCCCATAAGAGAAAATCTGTAACATACGTTCCACAAGGGAAAGATAACACTTTGTTCATAACTGTAGCTCTGGAAACTAGGAGAGCACCAGCCTGAAGTAGGTACTTGAGGCAAATTGAGTACATTGGAAAAAGTGGTTTTCATCTCATATATCAGAGCCTGACACAAATACATATTATTCTCATTTGGCTTGCTGACCCTCAAGCCTGAGCTACTCTCCCCGCTATGATATTTGCAGAATGCCCACAATGTGCCAGTATGTTATCCAATCCTCAGAGCAGCCCTATTAGGTACATAAACATTAGTTCCAATTTACCCATGTGGAATGTTAGTCTGAAGGAGGATATATCACCTGTTCAAATTACACAGCTATAAATTAGCATAGCCACAATTAAAATCCAGTTATATTTACCAGGTTTTAAACTTACTTTCAGATTATAAAATATATGTCAGTTTTAGAAAACTGGAAGGAAAAAAACCACTCTATAAAGAAGGGAAAAATCACTCAAAATCCTACAACTCAGTCATCCTTCTATTAACATTTTTGTATGTTTTCCAAGTGTTTTCCTTAGCTATTTATATAAAATTTTTACATATGATATAAAATTCATGTTCTTCCCATGTTGCCACACAGCCTTCAAAGAGGAAAGAGTTCATACCACCCATGATCAAGCTCTCTTTTTAAAGAAATGAATCAAGAAATAAAAAGGAAGAAAGAGAGAGAGCAAGAGGAGGAGTGGGGAAGGAAGAATCCTAAAATCCAAGTTAATGGGCTGCAAAATGGTGCTGGGACAATGGCCAATGACGGAGGAAGGGGAGGAAGTTTCTCTCTGCCCAGCTGACGTGGACACTGCAGCAGTGTTTCCTTTAGTGAGAGTTCTCCAGTTCCTTATCTAATCTGTGACTTTACAATTCAGAAATTCAGGCTGAGTAGAGAGGTTCAGTACCATGGACAGCTGCATGACCTATACCGTGGCCTTTGGAGGTATACACAGTGTGCTGTGGTTCTTCACAAGTGATGCTCTTTGCCGAAATTCTGATTCATATTACCTAGTTACTCCTATGGAGGCTGACTTGGAAAGATCATTTCAATGCTGCAGTTGAACTAGGTGTTTGACTACTTTCTTCGGGTAGAACAGTGAGATTTCTAGAGCTACTAATGGGAGAGAGATTTCTTCTCTCAGTCCATAAGGGGGTTCATAAAGATTCCTCTTTCCATGCTACACATGTCATTCAGATCACCTGTGGCAGTTTGCCCTCAGTAGAATTACAACAGCTCAAACCCATACATGCAGGTGGGAGAATGAAAGAGCAGAGGCATTACGTGACTGGGGAATTGTGTTGAGAACTAAATAAAACATCAATAGCACATGCGGGTCATTCATCCTTACAAGAGTCCAGCACCTTTGAACTGAGGCATAATGTTTGTGTAATATGACAGTCATAGGAAAGCGAGAATCTCGGCATAGCATAACCACGTGTGGAGCACACTGTCCTTGGGGGGCCAAGTATGGGTTCAGAGGCAAAGCATTTGACTGCATAACCAACTCATTGAGATAGCTTGGGATATCAGTGAACAGTCTGAACATTCTCCAGAGAGTCCAATGAACATTTACTTTAGCTTTTTGAAATTCAAGGATTTTGATAAGCCAACTCATATGTATTTATAAAACATTTATTGTGTTTCTGGACCTGGACTAAATACTATGAAAGATGTTTTTTAATGTTGCCATTTTTTGAGAGCCCTCACTTAGGCACTGTGCTAGACATTTTACGTATATATTTCATTTGTATCACATGGCAATCCTACAAACTATATCCAAACCCATTTTACAGATGGAGAAACTGATGGTCAGTGATGTCCAGTAGGTTGCCCCGGGCTACATAGGTCACGTAGATGCATAGCTGTAAACCCAAGATTAGAACACTCATCAATCGAACCCCAAGTTCCTGACATTCATCATTAAAATGTTATAAACCTTCATGAAACAATTACAAGTTAAATATCAGGAAGTTGGTATCCATGTGTTATACTTTGAGAATGGAGAGACCAGAGTAGGATAAAGGAGTCCAGAAAGCCTTCCTGGATCCACCTTGAGTTAGCTGGAGATTTCATTACAAAGAGGAAGGGAACACAGGCATTTCAGACAAAGTGTCAATGGGATAAGTTGTTCCACATTTTATGTAAATTGTGTCATTCTTATAATAAGAATTCACTGAACGAGTACATTAAGCCAGGCACTGAGCTATGCACTGGAGGTTAAAAGTTGAATTTACCAGTTCTGATTTTCAAGGAGGTCCAGGCCTAGTAAAATAATTATTACAATTTACTTTCTAATTTTGTAATATTAACTAAAAATATATAATTAGGTATCACCAAAACCACATACCATAATTGTATTAAGATAGCATTTTTTAAGATAACAAAGTCACAGAAGATGGATACAGCTTAGGAGTCAGACTTGAACCATGACTCCTAAATCTAGAGAATGTTTTATTGAATAAACTTTAGAAAATTTTTAACAACTTTAACAATACAAGAAAGATGAATTTCATTGCTTTTTTGATACATAAGGATTTGCTCTGATCTGAGGGTCAAGTCCACTGCAGTCGCATGGTGTCCTGTTAGTTTTTATTTTCTTTGGAAGACTTCACTTGAGTGCTTAGGAGAACATACATCAGCCCTGAATTCGGCTAAACAAGGGTCTTTATGCTCCTGGATAACCTGCAAAGGTGAAATTTGCCTTCACCTTCTACATTGTGTCCTTCCCTCTTAGGGTTGCCCCATGTTCCTTTCCAAAACTCTCAGCTTCCCAATGCATCAAATCCTTTTCTTGGTATTCTGATTAAGCTATATAAGCTCACACATATGTATGGTGGAAAGCAGGTGGCCAGGACATAAGAAATGAGGGTAAGTGGGAGTATCAATTTTTCCAGTAGGAGTAGTGGTAAGAGCATTAGCTTTGGAGTCAGAGCTTGGTTGTAACCCTAATACTTTGTGTCCTTAGGTATGTCTTGTAGCTTCTTTGAGGTGAAGTTTTTTGTAAGGCTGTGTTCAGGAATAATGGAAACAACCTATGTAAAATGCTTACCTCACTTAGTAGAAGAGAACCTTAAAAATACAAGTGAATACCAACATCGATAACCTGAACAACTAAGGTGGGAAGGTTAATTCTGAAGGTCGGGTGGAGGTAGGCATTGGTGACCTCCATGTGAGTGGTCCCCTATCTCATCAACAATAAATCAAGCCCTTTCCAACGTGACTTTCTGTTGAAATACAATCTTAAAAAAGAAAGTTTCTGTTCCCTTTTGCTAGGCCATATGATATCCACAGATTGTGAAAGTTAAAGTGTTTAAACTGTTAAGACCAAGCAAGATTTAATCAAAGAAGATTTTGGGTGAAAACAATGCAATATAATGCCCTTAGTCAGGAAAAGTGTTAGTTCCAAGGGTGAACAATTTGACATGCTTATCCACAGTACGTTGGGGATGCGGGTGGGGGAGAAGAGCAAGTTAGAAATATTTTGCAATCATTTCAAGCTTCCTATAAAAATTGCCATATGCTTTAGGGACTTGAGTAGTATTTACATTGTTTCATTTTAATTATATCTCAAACCACATGAAAACACGTTTTTATTTAATTAATAATAAGAGGTATTTTCCCCCCTAATGTGTTTCTGGCCTAAAAGATAGCTTCCAGATATTTTTATTGTCTTTGTTCTCCACAATTGCCTATAGGAATTTTTATCTTGCCTTAATAAATTGGAAACTAGTTAAAACTAGTATTTGAACCATAATTGCCACTGAGATAAAACTTGAAATGTGTATTACAGGATGAAGAGTTTGATAATCTTTTGAGAATGAAGTTTCTATTGCAATTTCTAATACTGAACATTTCTAGGTAAAATGGAACCTTTCCTAGGAGTAACCTTTTTCTTCAAGGTAACACCTACTCTAGATACAATTTAAAACATCCTATTGAATGAAGAGCAGAATTTCCTGTTTATCCAATTGTTTAAACAGACTAACTTTCACTCAATTTGTGTGCATACAAGATTTCTGAGTGTTAGCATAGAATGATTAATGGAGAGGATCAGTGAAATAAGGTAATGTCTACCAATTTTTTTAGTTAAAAAGATGCTTGTAATGCAGGAGATATTCAACAATTTACACATCACTCGTATAGTTTTCAATGAACCAGCTATGCAGGTTAAGGATTATGTTTTTAATGAAGTTTATTTGTTTTTCCCATTATCAGAGATACTTATACTCATTCTAAAATGTAAGAAGAAAAGAAAAAAGAAAATCAAAACTTCTGTTAATGTTTTAGTAAATGCAAACAAGGATAGAAGAAAGATTCACTACGTTATCCAAAAAGTCAAGTAAAATTTACAGTCTGTTTGACCTATTCAAAATTAAATTTCTCTTATGAAGTAGGAATAATAGTGTAGAAAAATATTAAAATACTTAATTTAATCCTTGTCTTTATTGGCTCTACTAAAGAAATCAACATATCACTAAAACCCACCCAACACAACACATAAGAACAAATAATTAGGGGGAAAAGATGTGATTCCTTTACTTTTTCATTTTGTGACTTTCAGTGGCTTTACAGTTTCCAACCTTTAATGTTTTGGACTTATTATTACGGAATCATTGTTAAATGCCTTTTTAGTTTTTAAGAAAAAATGTTGGAGGTGCACATCAAATTTAAAATGAAATCTCTGATATTAAATCTATTTGACTTATTACCTAGAATTAATAGTTTATAAGGCACACTGTTTCCTTCAACCAATCATTAGCCTTTGGACATGTTTTATTTTATAAGTAAAAGTTGTGTGTGTGTGTGTGTGTGTAGAAGAAGTGGGGGAGAGAGACGGACACTGGTGTTCTTTGTTCTGACTGGTACCACTTTTCACCTACCTGCTTGAGCAAACATACTAAAAGTCATCCCTAGGTGAGTCTTTCCTTTACCATGTCCACCTCCAATATCCAAATGGCATGCCAGGTCACCACACGCCAACACCTTCTCACTGGCTGAAAATCCATCCTCCTGTGCTCTCTTTACCTAAGCCCCTCATCCCCCATCTAGATGACGCCAGTTTTTCTGGCAGCCTTGCCTTCTCATCAAATTCCCATACAGCTGTCCAAATAACCTTCTTAAAATGTTAATCTGAGTCAGTAATCCCTGACTTATTAATTGACCAGTGGCTCCCATTTCTTAAAAGTAAACACAGGCTGTAACCTAGCTCACACTAGCACACTGGTCCTGGGTGGGATAAGCCAGCCCCACGTGGTCATGGCACTCTGCTGCGTGGAATCCCTTTAGGTGTTCCCCTGTACCCCCAACCTTGGCATGTGCTTCTCCCGGCTGGGTAGCAATGCTCCTTGTTCTGGCCAAATATCAGGCCCGCTTTGTAAAGCGGCCTCCACAGCTCCCTACCCTGCATTTCCATGGCTCCCTGCATTAACTGCTGTTAATACCAGCAGCATGCTTTTTATCAGTTCACTTATTGAGTCTCCACATTAAAACTTTCAGAGAGGGAAGTGTGCCTTTTAACTCTGTATCTCCTGTATACATCATTTGTCACTGTAAGCAAGTCAGGTAGATATCAACACCTTTTTGTAGATGGATGGAAGGATGAAAAGAAGGGAGGGAGGAAGGAAGGAAGGGAGGAAGGAAGGAAGGAAGGAACGATGAAGGGAGGAAAGGAAGAAGGAAGGAAAGAAGGAAGAAGGAAAGGAGGAGAGAGAGAAGGAAAGAGGGAAGGAAGGGAGGGAGAGAGGTGAGGGAGAAAGAAAAAGATCTATTAATGTATTTGCATAATTTGACACATTTTAAGAACTCAAAAGATGTGGAACAAATCAATATGTCAATGAATAAATCAATTGAAGGCAGCTATGAACTCATCAGCTCTTATTTTTCAATTACAATCATCTGGGTGCCTCCCCCCAACCCCCATAGGAAGCAACAAAGTGTTATTTCATGCAGGAAGCAGTGACTTGGGGCCATAATGGAGGTAGGAGTGAGCAGCCTACAGTGGAAATGGCAGCTCCAGCCCCTTAAATGCCGCACCACGGAGCAGGCTGCTGCAGTTGTTCTGTAAAACATGTCTTAGGAGAGAGAAGAGAGACATTTAGCTTTCAGTTACTAAGGGTACCGAACGCATAAAATATTCAAAAATTGGGAGGTTTACATGTAAGTAAAATTAGTTGCATTGAGCTGTTCATTTTGCTAAGGCTAAGCCATTCTACAGGATAAAAGAACAAAGAAAAAAAAAAAGCTTTAATCTTTTTGACAGAAGGATACAGGCAGGAAGTCCATAAAATTGGAGGAGAGACAGGAGGGGAAACGGGCAGACTTGATTGAAAAATGTACCTCTCCACCGGAATCTCTCACATTCTCCCAAGGGGTATCTTCCAAGCTCAGTTTAGGGTGAATCATAGGACCCTTGCCCTGGTCAGTCAAAAGGGTCGAGACCTGGATTTGAACGCTGGCTGCATCTCTACCTAGGCATGCTTACCCTCACTGGACCTCAGTTTCCTAATTTGTCAAATGCAGGTAATCATTTTGTCTTAGAGCATCAGACTTGGAGGTTATAAAATCCCTAGTTAAGTGCCCTTGATAGAGTAGGCATTTGAAAACGGCAGCTAAAATGATTAATTCCTCCCCGTTGCCTTCGCCCACAAATCTACCCAACTCACTGGGGCCACTGTCTTCCCTCTACTTCTCCAGCATTCACTCTTCCTCCAAAACACAGCTAAAGATTCACTTTCTCCTTTCAAGAGCCGTTCACATGCAAAGAATACGTATTCTTTCTAAATGTGACAAGTCCTATTTTCAATATCATTCATATGGCCATCAGGATATGGTTTCTCTTATTATTCAATCACACAAGTCCTAACATGTCATTTCACATGTAGAAGGGGGTGTGTGTATCAGTTGACTGAGATTTTGGTCCTGCAATCTGTGGGAAAATGTTGGTATTCCTTCCCAAGCCCAGCACAGTTCTGGGTCTGCAGACAGGGAATCATCCTTTACCTTTGGATAGAGAGAGTTGGACTTGCTAGCAGAACGTTCTAGTGCTTCAGGCTGCCCTTGGGCACAGAGCCATCCCGTGTTCTATCCCCTTCACAGATGACAGCAAACCTCGGCTCAGCAGCAGCCCCCCCTCGGCCACCCTGGGCAGCCTCCTGGATGACCAGCACTGGCACTCCGTCCTTCTCGAGCGGGTCGGCAAGCACGTGAACTTCACTGTGGACCGGCACACACAGCACTTCCGGACCAAGGGCGAGGCGGATGCCTTAGACATCGACTATGAGGTGAGTTGATTCTCCCTGCAGACCCCCAAGCCCCTTGCTCGTGATCAGTAAGAAAATCAGGTAGCAAAAGAGCAAGTGAGAAGATGTGGGCCCCTGACAGATCTTACCCTGGGGCTTCTCTTCCCCTTGCTCTAAGCCCAGTCAGCCAACCACTGGGGAGTCCACGGAGAGAGTCTGAGCTGTGAGCCTGGAGAAACGCCTTGCAAGGCATCAGCTAATTGTGTGCACTTTAAAATCAGCAAGCCTCCTTTTTACTTTTTAAAACTTCTTTTTTTTTTTTTTTTTCTGGTAGCTTTCCTGTATCACATCTAGTCTCTTGCTTACATTCAGTAATTCCTTTTTTGAAAATCAGCTTCAGTTAGCCAAGGTCATGGAAAATACAGAAATTATATTAATATAAAATTTTAGGTCAATTATATCTTAATAAAATAAATAATAAAATCCAAAGAAATTGAAAATCTGCATGATAGGCTCTTGTTTTTCACCTTCATTCCTATGCAGACTTCTGACCAATACACAAGGACAGTTAGTTCTACAAAGGAGCAAGAAAGAACGAACTGTCCTTGTGTATTGGTCAGAAGTTTTGCAAGACTAGCAGCCAAGATTTAACCATCTTTGCTAGTTGTTCAGTTCAAGAAGTATATATTGTGCTCCCACTGTATACCAGGCTCTCTTCTAGGCAATACCAATCAGAGATGACTAAAGCAGAGTCCCTGAGTTGGAGATGCTTACAGTCTAATAGCAGAGTCAGGCCTGGAACACCCACTGCAGAACAAGGAGGTGAAAGCTACCTTGGAGAGCGGCACTGGGCACTGCGGGATCCTAGGCACAGAGCGCTTGGCTCAACCTTGAATGCGGGTGGAAGGCTTCCAGCAGGAGATGCTGCTAAGTCTTGAAAGGAGAGAAGGGTTAGCCTGATGAGAAAGGTGAAAAAGGCAGGCCAGGTCAGAGAGGACCCTGTGCAGGGTACGGGGCATGAAATGTCACAGTCCAGTATCTATGGGATTTGAAACAATCGTCCGGCAGTGGTGTGTGAGGGCCAGCTGGTACTGACTCATGAAGGCCAGCTGGTAGATTTTCAGGAAGTTTGGAAGCTGGCTGGTAAATACAGCCATTATGAAAACCCCAGTTATTTAAACTTATAATCCATCGAAGTATTTTTAAAATGTACTAAATTCATTGATGCCTAGTTACTTTATTTTATTCTATCTATCTGTCTATGTGTCTCTCTATGCATCTATCTATATGTATTTGAGGTTTTTTTTTTACTTCTGTTGTATCTGTGTGGTGGAAATACACTATATTGGATTGCTACAGTGCATCTCTTTCCAATTCCATATTTTGTGACATCCGTTTGATGGTTTGAAATCCATCATAGCGGAGATATTTACACCATGGATATTGGTAAATCCTATAAGTCAGGGTTTGATTTATTGTTTTGTTGATTGTCTAGACCAGGGATAGGCAAACTACAGCCTGGTGACCAAGTCTGGCTTGAAGTCTGTTTTCCCCAGCCTGTGTGTTAAGAATATTTTTTATATCTATGTTGTTTTACAAAATTAAGAAAAAAAAAAAGAATAAGTGACAAGAGACTGTGTCATTACAGATAAAAGAGTTCAGTGAAAAATCAACAAAAGCATTCTATAAAAATCAATTGGTTTTATGGAATTTATAATAGTTTATTGTATATTTTATTATTATTTGTAAATTGTGTCTACACATCGCTTATATCGGTAAAATGACCTAATGTCTGAATGCATGTGTGTGCCCACACACATACATATACAGAGATGAGTCTGTGTGTCTGTGTGTGTGCGTCACACCCTGAACAGCCAGATTTTAAACCTGTATCAACACACCACTTGAGGCAGTGAGAGATAAAACGTAAGAATTAGGGAAGACCCAGGTAATGATGGACCCTGTGACCCATGCTAAGGAGCTTAAACTGTGGGGGAAAAGGAGCCACTGAAGGATTTTTTGCAGAGTAGTGACATGGGCAGACTTATGTTTTAGAGGAGTCATTCTGAACATGTGTTTCAGGGGCCAGTACAATTAGCACCCCATCAAAATTTGTTAGAAATGAAAATACACAGGTCCTATCCAAACCTACAGAATCAGAAACTCAGGGGGAGGGGCTCAATCATTGGTTTTTAAAACTCCTCCAGAAGACTCCGATGCACCCTACTGTCTGAGAACAACTATTTTAGAGCAGTTACTCTAAAGGTTACTCTGAAACTACTCTGTAGTTTAGATCTGTCTATAGGTAGGCGGAGCATGTTGCTGGACAGATGGTTAGAAACCCTGTTAGGAGACAAAGTCAATCACTAGTGGATACATACAGGAACAGTGGAGGTGGAGATGAATCATTGAAAACTTAGGATCTGACTTTTTTCCAATCTCTATCATGAACTGTAAGAAAGATCTCCTCTTTGGATCCTAATCTTACTTTAGCATACTGTTGATAAGATATGCCATTCATTAACTTCAAAAGAGAATCTGTCACTCTTTGACTCAGGATGCAAAATACCAGGCAGTTTTTTTTGGTTTTTTTTTAGTTGCTGATAACTGGAAATCTATGAGTATCAATCATTCTTATTTGTTTAAGTGATTGTAAAAACAATATTGAAATTATCTTAAAGCAAAGAGATATCGTTTAGGAACTTGAGGACAATAAATAACACAAAACCATCATGAAGTTTCATTAGGTCCCCATATACTTGACCTCTAATAACTTGAGAGGTGATTCTAAAATTCACCCAGTTGCCTGATTCAACATTTGTTTTCAAGTTATCACTACCTGTGGTCTCCAGTGTAGATGATCTGTATGGAATCACAGCTGAGTGCCATTGAAGTGAATGTCAGCATTTAGGGAAAGACATCCAAAGATGTCACTGAATTTGTGAAGTTGGAACAGATTTCTTCTAGAAATGTCTAAATTTTTTGGTGCCTTGTAAGAAGTGTTTCCTGGGGGAGGGGGGGAAAACACCTTGAAATGTTCCTATGAAGCAAACTCTGCTTCAGAGAATCCAAGCCCCTTCCAAAGTATGCAGCCAGCTTGTTCATATGAACATAAAAGAAGACAGACTGACGATAACAGTGACATTGACATTGGCTGCACTGGAACAGGAGAGGTAGGTGTTGGGAGAAGTCTCTCGAACAACTGGCGCTCTCCAGCCTTTGAAGATTCACCTTCAAGGCTGTGTGGAGAGAAAGGGGCACCAGGGACAGGAATCCTGGGTCGCAATTACCACTTTACCACTAAGTAGGTGCAAAAATCTGGGAAGTAAAATTTCCTTACTTCAGTCACCCAGAAACAATATGAACACCCTTACTGCTAAATAGGATATCTGAATCTGAATCTAAGGTCTGTTTTTTTATTGAAGTATAGTTGATTTACAATGTAGTGTTAGTTTCTGCTGTATAGCAAAGTGATTCAGTTTTATATATATATATATATATATATATATATATGCTTTTTCATATTCTTTTCCATTATGGTTTATTTACAGGATATAGAATATAGTTCCCTGTGCTATACAGTAGTTCCTTGTTGTTTGTCTGTTTTATATATAGTAGTGTGTATATGTTAATCCCAAACTCCTAATTTATCCCTCCCCCACCTTTCCCCTTTGGTAACCATAAGTTTGTTCTCTATGTGAGTCTGTTTCTGTTTTGTAAATAAGTTCATTTGTGTCATATTTTAGATTCCACATATAAGCGATATCATATGAGTTTTGTTTTTCTCTGTCTGACTTCACTTAGTATGACAATCTCTAGGTCCATCCATGTTGCTGCAAATGGCATTATTTTATTCTTTTTTATGGTTGAATAGTATTCCATTGTATGTATGTATGTTTGTGTCGGGGGGTGTGTGTGTGTATATATATATATATATGCCACATATTCTTTATCCATTCATCTGTTGATGGACATTTAGATTGCTGCTTCTGTGTCTTGTCTATTGTGAATAGTGCTGCTATAAATATTGGGGTGCATGTATCTTTTCGAATTAGAGTTTTCTCCAGATATATTTCCAGGAGTGGGATTGCTGGATCATATGGCAACTCTATTTTTAGTTCTTAAGAAACCTCCATACTGTTCTCCATAGTGGTTGCACCAATTTACATTCCCACCAACAGTGTAAGAGGGTTCCCTTTTCTCCGCATCCCCTCCAGCATTTGTTTGATTTTTTTTAAACATCTTTATTGGAATATAATTGCTTTACAATGGTGTGTTAGTTTCTGCTTTATAACAACGTGAATCAGTTATACATATACATATGTTCCCATATCTCTTCCCTCTTGCGTCTCCCTCCCTCCCACCCTCCCTATCCCACCCCTCTAGGTGGTCACAAAGCACCGAGCTGATCTCCCTGTGCTGTGCGGCTGCACCTTTCTCCCTTTAAGCAAAGTTTGATTACTTGATCACAGACAGCAAACCCCAAGTTCTACAGTTGTTCCCAAAGTCCACTGCCACAGTTTTAGGATGATTCATTGTCCATTCAGGTATTCCACAGCTGCAGGGTACATCAAGTTGATTGTGGATATTTGATCCGCTGCTCCTGAGGCTGTATGGAGAGATTTCCCTTTCTCTTCTTTGTTCGCACAGTTCCTGGGGTTCAGCTTTGGTTTTGGCCCCACCTCTGTATGTAGGTCACCTGAGGGCATCTGTTCCTGCCCAGACAGGACAGAGTTAAAGCAGCAGCCGATTTGGGGGCTCTTGCACGTTCAGGCCAGGGGGAAGGAGGGGTATGGTAGTTATAATTGGAATGTGGGGCAAGCCTGCGGCAGTAGAGGCTGGCTTAATGTTTCAGTAGGCTGAGGCACACTGTGTGTTCTCCCGGGGAACTTGTCCCTGGGTCATGGGACCCTGGCAGTGGCAGGCTGCACAGGCTCCCTCGGGGTGTGGATAGTGACCTGTGCTTGCACACTGGCTTCTTGGTGGCTGCAGCAGCAGCGTTAGCATTTCACGCCCGTCTCTGGGGTCTGAGCTGATAGCTGCAGCTCACGCCCATCTCTGGAGCTCGCTTAGGTGGTGCTCTGCCTTCTGTGGGCCCATGGGAAAGGAATTCCCTCTCTTCGCGCACCCTGAAACAATAGTCTCTTGCCTCTTAGGCAGGTCCAGACTTTTTCCTGGCCTCCCTCCTGGCTAGCTGTGGCACACTAGCCCCCTTCCAGCTGTGTTCACGCAGCCAACCCCAGTCCTCTCCCTGGGATCTGACCTCTGAAACCTGAGCCTCAGCTCCCAGCCCCCACTCACCCCAGTGGTTGAGCAGACAAGCCTCTCAGGCTGGTGAGTGCTGGTCGGCACCAATCCTCTGTGTGGGAATCTCTGCTTTGCCCTCCACAACCCTGTTGCTGCGCTCTCCTCCATGGCTCCAAAGCTTCCCCCCCATCTCCGCCAGTGAAGGGGCTTCCTAGTGTATGGAAGCTTTTCCTCCTTCACAGCTCCCTCGCAGAGGTGCAGGTCCCATCCTTATTCTTTTGTCTCTGTTTTTTCTTTTGCCCTACCCAGGTATATGGGGATTTTCTTGCCTTTTGGGAAGTCTGAGGTCTTCTGCCAGCGTTCAGTAGGTGTTCTGTAGGAGTTGTTCCACATGTAGATGTATTTTTGATGTATTTTGGGGGAGGAAGCTGATCCCCATGTCTTACTCCTCTGCCATCTTGAAGGTCCCCCCAAGCATTCGTTTCTTATCAAGAGTGCTCAGTTATCCTTTTTAACATAGGCACCTTACCAGTATCAAAACTATTAAAAACATATTTTTAAAATATGTGATTTGGGACTTCCCTGGTGGTGCAGTGGTTTAGAATCTGCCTGCCAATGCAGGGGACATGGATTTGAGCCCTGGTCTGGGAAGATCCCACATGCCGCGGAGCAACTAAGCCTGTGCACCACAGCTACTGAGCCTGTGCTCTGGAGACCACGAGCCACAACTACTGAATCCACGTGCCACAACTTCTGAAGCCCTCGCCCCTAGAGCCCATGCGCTGCCACAAGAGAAGCCACCGCAATGAGAAGCCCGTGCACCATGATGAAGAGTAGCCGCTGCTCGCTGCAACTAGAGAAAGCCCGCATGCAGCAATGAAGACGCAACGCAGCCAAAAATAAATAAATAAATAAATATGTGATTTATGTTATAAATACTAAAAAGACATTTTTTAAAAAATAAATATATTTAATAAGAATTCTTGGTAAGAAAAAGCTATATTAAACTAAACACTCTAAGCATTTAAAATACATGTACATCTTCAAATATAAGTTTTATTGAAGTTTTAAAGAAAATATGAGGTTGTGCTTTTATTTTATTTTATTTTGGCCACACTTGCAGGATCTTAGTTCCCTGACCAGGGATCGTCCCAGGTTCCCACAGTGAGCTCACTGAGTCCTAATCACTCCACAGCCAGGGAATTCCCTAGATAGTACTTTTATAATCAAAGATTGTTGGAGGTCCTTCTAAGTATGACATAAAGTTTAGAAACCTGGAAATAAAATATAAGAAAAATTTTGTACATATAAAATATTTTAAAAACCACATGCAATTCCACAAAAAAATACAGACAGAATGATATCATCCTCCCAAGAACTTGGAAAAGTATTTCAAAATTTAATTAATGAATAAGAAGCCCCCACAAATAATTTTTAAAAAGGCAACTCAATGGAAAAATAGGTAAAGAACATGAATATATAAAAAATACAGATTACTTTCAGATATATAAAAAGATGCACAAACTTCACTCATTAGAAGAAGGAATGCAAATTCACACTACAACGATATTTTAAACTTAGACTTCAGGGAACACAAAATTTATAATGTTGGCATGGATATGAAGGAACCAGAACTATTTAATCTATTGTTAGTGAGACTATAATTAATACAATACTAAAGAAAGGGCAACATCTTCAAAATTGAAACAAGTGCTCTTCAATCCAACAATTCTGTTTCTAGGAATATATCCTACAATTATAAGCAAATGTGTGCAAAGGGGTATATGTTAGGAATAACAAAAGATTGGAAGATGACCCAAAAGTCCATCAAAAGGAGGTTAATTAAAAATTATGGTAATCCCTGTAAGGAAACGGCTCTGCCAGAGTGTCCCAGTGACCTCACGCTGTCCACTTTGGCCAGACAGCCAAAGCCATGCCCCACAGCTGATCTGAGTCTTGATAAGACACCTTGTCATCTTCCTGAGACACAAGAGGATGGAGGCCTGCAATTAGCGGCTCCAAGGCCATCGCCACCTGCCTCCTGGCCCCATACCACACTGTCCTGATACAGTTTCTTGACACCCCCTAAGTTCTGCAGAGGCATGAGGCTTTCTGTCCTGCATGCTTAGAATAGAGTTGCATCACATAGAATTGCTTAGCCTGATGTTGAATCTGGCCTCTGTACCCCGACACCAAATTAAATCTCGGAGACAGAGTTTTGGGTGAAGTAGAAAAGAATAGCTTTATTGCTCTGCCAGGCAAAGGGGGACACAGCAAACTTGTGCCCTCAAAACCGTGTGTCCCAACCTGGAGGGGGTAGTGAGGAGTTTTATAGTAATGGTTCAAAAAGGAGAGAGTGAACAGCTCATGGACATTCTTCTGATTGGTTGGTGGTGAGGTAATTGGAAGTCGGCATCATCAACCTTCTGGTTCCAACAGGTCTGGGGTCTGCGTGCTTGTGGGCAGCAGACAGTTACTTTCTCCCAACTGGTGGAGGTTTCAGTATCTGCAGAACAGCTCAAAGATATTGTTGTGTGTATCCCTTGGGGGTACCAGGATCCTACCCCAAGGCTGCACTATTGTTTCTTGACTACTTCTCCCTCGTTTCTGCATCCCCTCCCTTCCCTCATTAGTAACTGTTTGAAACGCCCATTGGAACTCAGGGAAGGTCATGGAGGCTGAAATAAGCCTATTTCCTATAATCAAGAAACGGGGGGACACAGAAAGGCTTTTGTGCCCAGGAGCCTCACAAGGTCCTGCTCAGTTTCAAGCCGAAGTCTAGAATTAGATCTATAGCAATAAAGACTCTCACAACTCACCTTGTGGTCATCTGCCCTCATACTTAGTGTCCTCTGTGTTGGTGTGTGGGATGCAGGGGCCATGGGAGATGTACTATTTGTCTACTCTTCCCTTTACTGTCTAAGGCACACATCATCGGAATCTCACAGTGGCTCCTTTATCTCTATGTGTATCTGCCAGGCCTTGGCCTTGGACTCACCTTGTTTTGTGCGTGTGCTTGACAAACCTGAGCAGAAGTATTATGCTTCCATTAAAAAGAATGAGGGAGCCCTATATGTTCTGATGTGGAACCATCTCCAGTATAAATTGTTCAATGAAAAGGAAAATCAGTGTGCAATGCAGTGTAAACAGTATCTGTGTTTAAAAAAATAGAAAAGAATATATAGACTTGAAAGTTCATAGACCCACAGAAATCTCTGGAAGGATACGGATAAGCAGATCAGAAGAAAGTGGGGTCAACAAAGAAAAAAACTTCATTCTTTGCTGTGTACTCTTCTGAAACATTTTGAATTTTGTACCACACGCAAAAAAAGTACTTTAAGAAAGAACTGAGGCAATAGAATGAATACATGACTTTAAAAGGTATTCCTTATGTTTACTTCTAAAATCACATCCTCTAATTTATTTTTATTCATAGTGTTTCTTCAAAAACACTTGTCACTTTATAATATGTTATTAAATTAATTTTTTTAGTTGAAGTAAAAAGCAAGTTAGTTGGATTTACAGTGTTGTGTTAGCTTCAGGTGTACAGCAAAGTCATTCAGTTATACATATATATATTCTTTTTTTTGAAGTTGAAAAATTTTATTTTACTTATTTATTGTTTTCATCATATTGTATACTTTATTGTTTTATTGACTTACAGTTGATTTAGAGTGTTGTGCTAATTCTTTTTCAGATTCTTTTCCCTTATAAGTTATTACAAAATATTGAGTATAGTTCCGTATAGGTCCTTGTAGGTTATCTATTTTGTATATAAAATTTACTTTTTTAAAAAAATTATTTATTCATTTTTGGCTGCGTTGAGTCTTTGTTGCTGTGCATGGGCTTTCTCTAGTTGCAGTGAGTGGGGGTTACTCTTCGTTGCGGTGCACGGGCTCTAGGCAAGGGGGCTTCAGCAGTTGTGGCGCATTGGTTTAGCTGCTCCACAGCATGTGGGATCTTCCTGGACCAGGGCTTGAACCCATGTCCCCTGCATTGGCAGGTGGATTCTTAATCACTGCACCACCAGGGAAGTCCCAAAATTTACTTATTTTTAATTGTCTATCTCTTCATCCCCAACCCAGCCATAGAACTAAAGCTCATCATAAGGGTCAAGATTATCTTTTTTACTCTATTTCTGTAGATTTGTATCTGGTACATAATACACACTCAATAAATATTTGTTAAGTAAATTTTAAAAGTGTATTTCTGTGCATTATAAAGATACCAATTTACACCCTACTTTTCTTCCCATAAGGCGTTCCTGATGGGTCACCATAGTCAGAGACCACCTATTGCTGCCCTTACTTTGGCTTAGTACTGCCCTAATGGACCTCCTCTTGGAGCTCAGACATGATTAAAGGACTGGCTGGACATAATACAACTTTTCATTGGGTGATCAAAATAACTACAGATCACAAGGGTAACTGTTTTGCAGATCATAACATGTGGTAGTATAATTGTTATTGGTCCTTTATTGGGGGGGTTGGTGGGAAACTCAGTTGAAAGACTACGTAGAAAGAGAGAAATAAATGGAAGAAAATAAAATAAGGAAAAGGGAAATAAGTAGGTACAAAGTGGAAATAAGGGGAAACAATGGAAGAAAACAACCAAGCTCCTATTTTGTGATTTTGTTGAGTCCCTCAAGCAGCCTAGTGAGGGAGATTATTACACTCTATATCACAGACATAAAAGACAAGAGTGACTAATGACCCTCCCATTCCTATTCCTCAAGTCATCGAGTAACAGAAATAGGATTTGAGTCTAGGTATGCATAGCCGATCACTGGAAGTCATTCTGGGGACAGCGTTTCTCTCTGAAGGAGGGATAATCTCTCAAGATCCAAGCACAGGCTGTGGTCCTTATCCTGGCCTCTGCATGTATATAAGACTTGAAACCACATTCCTTGGTGCCATTTTTCTGTCTAGTTTTAAATTTAAAATTTTTTGATCTGTGAACTTGCTAAATGCATGTTTCTCCAAGCTTTATAACAGTGAGATGTACATATTGAAAAGTAAACTAATTGTGTAGAACATGATGAGGGGGATATGCCAATTCCAGTATTATACCCCAAATATTGTTTTTATTAAGAGGAAGTAAAAGAACACTTGATAAAATTCCTTATAGTATTATTTTAGCTGCAGTTAGGGGTGTGGTGGTAGGTTTTAACTATTTAATAAGACATTCTGAGGCCGGGTGAACTTAGGCTAAATGATTGTCATTATCAATAAAATATTATAAAGGCCCCACTTGAATAATCATAGGGCCTGAGGAGAGAGTCAAAAGTTACAAATGAGCTAACAAACAGTTGAATAAAATCTGTTCTACTTCCTTCTTTGACAAATGAACATCCCACATGTCCAAGCCCTGTCTATAGGGGAAACCCCCTTGGTCACTCCTGGGACCTATGTATGGGTCCATGGTCCATCCTCAGGAGGACGGACAGTGGAGAGAATAGTTCAGGCCCTTGAAGCTGTTTCAGAGCTGTTCAGGCAGGAAACTCTGGGGAGCTGGGTAGGAAGACTAAGTTTAGGAGGGTGATGACAGCTTCCTATCGTCATTTCCCCTTGGTTTGCAAACACCACCCCCATGACACAGGATGTGACCAGAGGGTGGTCAGAGGGGGGCTCTCTAGGGTGTCAGTTCCACTGCAGGTGCCCTTCTAACCTGAATGTAGGGGGTGGGGATACACTGAAGTTAGAATTTCCAATGAGTTCTTGCTTGAATGCTGAAATATACATGATTTACCCCATTATCCAATTTTTAAAATTAATTAATTAATTTATTTATTTTTGGCTGCATTGGGTCTTTGTTGCTGCACACGGACTTTCTCTAGTTGCAGCGAGCAGGGGCTATTCTTCATTGCGGTGCGCACGCAGCCTTCTCATTGTGGTGGCTTCTCTTGTTGCGGAGTACGGGCTCAATGCATGCGGGCTTCAGTAGTTGTGGCGCATGGGCTTAGCTGCTCCGTGACATGTGGGATCTTCCTGGACCAGGGCTCGAAGCCGTGTCCCTTGCACTGGCAGGTGGATTCTTAACCCCTGCACCACCAGGGAAGTCCCCCATTGTCCAATTAACCTAAGGTTAATTTACAATTTTGTAAATTGATTCAGACAAAAATGAATAAATAAATATGTGCTGAACCAATCAGGCTGTTTCAGACTCTGGTGTCTGTGAATCTGTAAAAAGATATCCATTTAGAGAAATGAACCCTAGACTAGCAATGGACCAGATTTCAGCCAGGACCAGCACTCACGGTAAGAATTAGAAAGATGGTCTGAATCCAGCCCCTGGTGTGAAACCTGCTAGTAGGTAGAGAGCATTGGGTGGCTCTGGCAGAGGAAATAGGAGGGGCTGATTTATGCCATTGAGAAACTATTGGGGGTTTCCGCTACTACAACTGTCCACCACGTCTCCTTTGCTTCCCCATAGTGGGAACAGCAGAAGGCTCACCAAGTGCATGCCAGGCTGCCTAGGTTAGGGGCGTAGTGTGTCAGTGAGCCTGGGACTTTCAGTTTTAAAAATGAGAAAGTTTCAGGCCAACCAAGACCAGTTGTTCACCCTGGTCTTCAAGGAGGTAGATGGTTCCTCAGTGGAACTTGAATAGAAGTTGCTGGAAGCAAGGCAGTGTGTGTAGGACCAGAGGGGCTACAACTGCACCCCTTGGCTCTAAGGCCTTAGTCAAGCTGTTAAACCTCTGTATGCCATCTTTTTCATCAGCTTTCAAGTGGAGCAAATAGTAATATCTAGCTAAAAAGTTAAAGAAAAAAATAGTGAAAGTAAGCCCTAAGCATAGGGCCTGTTGTATAAAACTAGTCCATAAATGCCACTATTCTTTTTTAATTACTGAAGTACAGTTGATTTACAATGTTGTGTTAATTATTGCTGTACAGGAAAGTGATTCAGTTATATATATATTCTTTTATAAATATTCTTTTCCATTATGGATTATCACAGGATATTGAATAGAATTCCCTGTGCTGTACAGTAGGACCTTGTATATCTACTCTCTATATAATAGTTTGCATCCCAAACTCCCAATCCATCCCTCCCCCACCCCACCTCCCTCTTGGCAACCACAAGTCAGTTCTCTATGTCTGTGAGTCTGTTTCTAATTTATATTTTAAAACATTTGTGTTATATTTTAGATTTTTAGATTCCACATATGATATTATATGGTATTTGTCTTTCTCTTTCTGACTTACTTCACTTAGTATGATAATCTCTACTTGCATCCATGTTGCTGCAAATGGCATTATTTCATTCTTTTTTATGACTGAGTAATATTCCGTTGTATATATGTACCACATCTTCTTTATCCATTCATCTGTCGATGGACATTTAGGTTATTTCCTTATCTTGACTATTGTGAATAATGCTGCTATAAATATAGGGGTGCATTTATCTTTTTGAATTAGAGTTTTGTCTTGATCTATGCCCAGGAGTGGGATTGCTGGATCATATGGTAGTTCTATTTTTAGTTTTTTAAGGAAGCTCCATACTGTTTCCACAGTTGAGAGACTATGGGGGGGTTCCAATATTGGCTGGAAATTGGGGGTTTCCAATATTGGCTGCACCAACTTACATTCCCACCAACAGAGTAGAAGGGTTCCCTTTTCTCCACACTGTCTCCAGCATTTATTACTTGTAGACTTTTTGATGATGGCCATTCTGACTGGTGTGAGGTGGTATGTCATTGTAGTTTTGATTTGCATTTCTCTAATAGTTAGTGATGTTGAGCATGTTTTCATGTGCCTATTGAAATGCCACTATTGTTATTACTAAAAGAAAACCTTATCTAAGAGAGATGCTGAGGCCAAATTCAACTGAAGTGTAAGGGGCAACAGCTGGGCTTGGGTCAGGAGCCAAAGCCAGGGTGGAGGTAGGTAGCTGTGGACCTGGAACACAGGCAGGCAGGAAGCGTGGCCGTGAATGAGTTGCTTTGTGGAAACAAGGAGGGCTGTCAGGATCAATGCTTCCTCCTATTCAATGCAGGGTTGCATCTGGGTCAGATATCACTTACTCTTTTCCCTCCCAAAACAGAAATGAACAATTATATCATCCAGAAATAAAGGGACACTGGGAATTTGTGAAAGAATAGGGTATAGAAGGAATAAAGAAGTAAAAATATGAAAACAAGTCACCTCATCTCAATATATAATCCCAAAGTAGGGACAAAAATAAGAGATAATATGCACTGCAACCCCTTAAGAGTTATAGAGATCAAAAGTTCCAAAGAAATTCCAATCTGAGTCATTGATCAAATCAAACAGTAGAGCAGAAGCCAAAAACTGGTCACACAGGGAGCAATCTGGACTACCCTCATCTTATTTAGCCCATTTAGTATTTTTTTTTAACTATTCGAATTCAGGCCAATATTTAAAAATCAAGAGGTACCATCAGAAAATTGGGATTTCTGGTCTCATTTGAAATGGCAGAAATTCATCTACCTTTGACAGCCTTCCTCCAGAAAGGCCGTGATCACTATGTATAATTCAACAAACACCAAGCCGGTGCAAGTTTTAAAGTGTGGAAAAAAAAAAAAAAGACAGCCATTTGGATCCTTTTTCATATATATTCCATTACAAAATAGGCTATCAGAACAAAAGTGAGACAAATATTCACTAATGAGAAACTTCAAATGTATCAGAAATCCGAGTCTGACAGGAAAAGGAATCTTTAGAACAAGAAGACTCTCAAATTCAAACAGGGCCAGAGAAAAAAACCAATAAGGAGGAATGAACTCATTGCCAGAGAAGTAACATCAAAGGCTGAAAAAGAGACAAGCAAATTCCAGACAATAGAAGAGGAATGAGATCAAAGGAAAAGAGAGTGGCAGCTTCTAGGACCTCATACATTTAACATCAAAGTGTGTTTTCTCCTGGGATTCATCCAGTTGGAGCCCACCTGTGATACCAGAAAACCCTCCAGGTTCCCAGATGGACCAAGACACTCAGACTGTGAGTGAAACTTTACAATCTAACACCTGATTTTGTTGACCACTAAGATCAATAAAAGGCTCACCATGCAATTTTCCAAGAGCAAACAAATAAGAAAAGTAAGAAAAGAAAGCAGCCACATTGACAAAAAAGGGACAATAAGGTAAAGCGGTTTTAGAAGTAAATTGCTAGTGCTCTTTTTTGATCCGATTCAACAATTATTTGTCGAATCTCTTATGTTTGAGTCATACCTCTTGCATTAAATATTCAAAAATGAACAAGATGTGGTCTGTGTCCTTGAGAAACTTTTTTTAGAGAGATTTACCAAAACATTCAACAAATATTTATTTGGCATCTATTATGTATCAGGCATCATTTTATGTGCTTGGAATATGTCCATGAAAAGAACAAGCACCTACCCTTATGATGCTTGTGTTTTAGCAGGAGAGACAAACTATAAGCAATACCCATAGCAAGTAAATAAATTACATAGTAAGAAGGATGACAAATGCTATAGAAAGAACAAAAATAGATCTAGGTAATGGGATTGGGAATGCTAAGATTGAGGGAAACAGGTTGCAACTTTAGATTTGTTGATCGGGGTAGGGATTATTGAGATGATGTCCCTTAAGCCAGGACTTTAAAAAAAAATGTGAATTTGTCATATTGCTATCTGGAGAGAACTGGCTCAGGGCATCTGGTTCCCTTATAGTGTCACAACTCTTTTGTATTATAGGAGCCCATGATCTAATGGAAACTGGATTTCCAGCTCTATGATGCATATACTGAATGCCTTTGGGCTACTTCATGCAAATGATGTGCCCTGAAATATAATGTCTATTCAGTACCGTCAGTATCTGCCCCATGATGAAATATGCGTGAGTCTCAAAGGAAAGGCAAAATCATATCGTCAGTGTCCCAGACAAACAAATCAGTAAATGAAGAGGTTTGTAGAATACAGCTAGGGTTGACTTAAAAACAAAGATTAATTCAAGGAGACCCATTCAAGTTTAAAGGATGTACAGGAGCAATTATAAACACACTAGAGATATATTTGTGAGATGTTAAAGAGAATAGTTTATACCACACAGCCACTGAAGTAACTGAGAAAAGCTCTGTAATTTTAGGTTAGACATTTAGGAAATCAAATAAATAAACAAAAATAAACAATACTTTTTAGAATGCCGACTGAGTAAGAAGAATGCAGAAGAACGTGAGCCTGAAATATGCCTCCTACCCAAAGAACAAGTTACACAGAATTTGACACTCAACAGTTCAATGACCAGTTTTCCTAAATTTGAAAAAATTCATTGAAAATAGATACTGATCAGATAGTTTTAGCAAGTTCTCTCTCTCTTTCTTTTTTCCTTTTCCCTCTCAAATAAATATCAAGCTAGAAATGATCAAAGGACCTTTTCAAAGGAGGACACAACATATTTAGTTCCAGTGTTCTGAAAATCTGAAAACCAGAAGGAAACTTCTACAGGACTTCAGAGAAAATGTGTATTTGTTTATTAATTCAAAAAATACCGTATGCTAACACATATATATGGAATTTAAGGAAAAAAATGTCATGAAGAACCTAGGGGTGAAACAGGAATAAAGACACAGACTTACTAGAGAATGGACTTGAGGATATGGAGAGGGGGAAGGGTGAGCTGTGACAGGGCGAGAGAGTGGTATGGACATATATACACTACCAAACGTAAGGTAGATAGCTAGTGGGAAGCAGCCGCATAGCACAGGGAGATCAGCTCAGTGCTTTGTGACCGCCTGGAGGGGTGGGATAGGGACGGTGGGAGGGAGGGAGACGCAAGTGGGAAGAGATGTGGGAACATATGTATATGTATAACTGATTCACTTTGTTATAAAGCAGAAACTAACACACCATTGTAAAGCAATTGTACTCCAATAAAGATGTTAAAATGAAAAAAAAAAGAAAAGTTACTCAGTGTAGTTGCTATTGATGTAAAACATCAGTGTAAAATATAGCAAACTTCAGACTGTAAAATATTAGCAAAATTAATATCCATATAGTTTTTATTCAGAAATTGTTGAAAATAAGCCTGCAAAACACTGTTTTGGAAGAACCTCTTAACTGAGAAATTGCTGCTGGTAAGAACAATCCTGCAAACAGCAAAGGCTACAGGCCATGAGCCCTTCAAAATGTCTCAGGGTAGGAAATCTTTTTTGTTAATTGAAGTATAGTTGATTTACAATGTGTTAGTTTCAGGTGTACAGCAAAGTGATTCCTATATAGACATATGTGCATATGTATATATCTGTTGTATATATCTATTCTTTTTCAGATTCTTTTCCATTATAGGTTATTATTACAAGATATTGAATATAGTTCCCTGTGCTATAGAGTAGGTCCTTGGTAAGAAATCTTTCAATTTTCACATTAATCTAATCAAGCTACATTGTTTACATGAGATCAGTATTATCATTATCCTCATTTTACGTATGAGGAAAATGAATCACACAACAGTTAGGTATTTTACCCGAGGTCCCACAGAAGGGCAGAGCTGGTTTTAAATCCAGCCAGAGAAGCTCCTGAAACAGTGATTCTAACCACTTCACTGTGAAAAGCTAAAGATGGATGTTGATACAGCTCAAAAATTTATGCAATTTTGTAACAAATTGCCACAAAAAAGAATTTCTTTAAAAAAGAGTTTCAAAGTAGAAAAATAAATGTGCCTATTAATTGATAATAATAATATTTTAAGTAATCAAAATTCAAAACAAGCTGGGGTTGGAGAAAAAAAAAATCTGGGTTTCGTAGACAGTAATCCAAAACTGTGGTCTGAAAAGCTAGATAATCACAGGATTATCTTCAAAGTCAGTTTTTCAGAAAGACTAAATAAATGAAAGTGAGTTATTTGTAGTGAGGTGGATGGACCTAGAGTCTGTCATACAGAGTGAAGTAAGTCAGAAATAGAAAAACAAATAACGTACGCTAACACATATATATGGAATCTTAAAAAAAAACAAAAAAGGTTCTGAAGAACCTAGGGGCAGAACAGGAATAAAGATGCAGATGTAGAGAATGGACTTGAGGACACTGGGAGGGGGAAGGGTAAGCTGTGACAAAGTGAGAGAGTGGCATGGACATATATACACTACCAGATGTAAAATAGATAGCTAGTGGGAAGCAGCCACATAGCACAGGGAAATCAGCTCGGTACTTTGTGACCACCTAGAGGGGTGGAATAGGGAGGGTGGGAGGGAGATGCAAGAGGGAGGGGATATGGGGATATATGTGTACGTATAGCTGATTCACTTTGTTACATAGCAGAAACTAACACACCATTGTAAAGCAATTATACTCCAATAAAGATGTAAAAAAAAGACTAAACATTACACAGTCTACATAGGAAAAAGCATAAAAGAGACAATAATCAAAAATTAACAAACACAGTAGAATAAAGCAATATTGATCATCTTTATAATTATAGCAATACACTTGAAAGTTTTCTAGGGACTTCCTTGGTGGTCCAGTGGTAAAGAATGCACCTTCCAATGCAGGGGACAGAGGTTCGATTCCTGGTCAGTGAACTAAGGTCCCACATGCTGTGGGGCAACTAAGCCCACGTGCCACAAATACTGAGCTCGTGCACCACAATGAGAGAGCCCGCGTGCCGCAACTAGAGAGAAGCCCACGTGCTACAATGAAGAGCCTGCACCACAATGAAAGATCCTGCACGCCTCAACGAAGACCCTGAGTGCCACAACTAAGACCCAAAGAGCCAAAAAAACCAAAGAAATTAAAAAATATATATATAGCATTATTAAAATTTTTTTTCTAAATTCCCTCAAGTGGTAAGTAGTCTCATATTTGCTTAATAAGCAAACACCAGTCATATGATATGTGGTTTTCAGTTAACACATGTATGGCAGAAAACACCAAAATGATTATTTTTTTAAAGTTGGAACTGGGGACAAAGATACCCAGTTAAATTTATGTAAACTGAAAACAGAGGTAGAAAAATTAGTACCACTGAAATTAAAAATTAAGATAAAAAGATAAAGGCTATTGTAAAGTACTAAATGTTGTGGTTTCTAATTAAAAACACCTATACTAAACATATATATATATATGAAATAAAATATCAATCAAATACAAAAAACCAAAACAGTTCATTTCTAGCGGTTAGATGTTGACTGACACTGTCCTGATGTGAGCTGTAGGGACTCAGAAGCCATTTTCTGGGACTCAGAGGCCCAAGAGCAAGGCTGAAGGAGGTGGTTATTGGTTTTCCAGTTATGTTGCTAGAAGAATAAACTAATGGGCAGAGTTCAAGGAGAAAAGCCGGTGTTGGGAACTTGGGTGAGACTCAGATGCCAACTGAACTCAGCAGAAGAAGAGCTTGAATATGATCAGTATTCAGTTTTTGCCAACATTTGCTGTAATCATTTGACAATCCCAGGTCATGCATAGCAGGGATCCTTGTGTGGGTGGCTTGATGGACAAAAACATAGTTAAGAGCAAGATTTTGATGTTCGTTCACAGAACTTTGATAAATCAGATAAAATTATGAATGTAAATGATCTGATGTATATAATTATTAATGTAAAATTAGTAGGTATATACCAAGTATAGCCTACAAGTGTTTATGAAGTATTTAGAAAAATCAATACTATATACGCAGGAAAGAAAATCAGTAATATATGAAGCAAGTTTTTCCATTCTAACTAATCTGATAATGAACTAAATCTATAATTCAGTAATACAATATAGCCTCATATTCTCAACTACATGAAAAATTTAAAATATAAAACAGGTTAAAAATCTAATCTCATACTCAAATGTGCAGAAATGCAATTTTGCTTCTTCTCCCTACTTGAATTCAATATGCTTATCGGCCCCTGCTTCCCCTGATAGCAGAAAAATCTAACCGTGTTGATGGATGATAACTAGTTAATGCCTATTTAAAACTTAACTGTACTATTGTGTAAATACTGGGTTATATTGGGGTTTCTTCTTGCTCCTCCTTTTTGTTTCCATGGGCAGATCACAGGCTGCGGGCTTGTGGATAGCCCAGCATGGGAGTAAAGTGTCAGCCTCTGTAGCTGCTGTTCATGGTACCTGCAATGGGCTCAGGCTGGAGGTCTAGTCACCTGGACACTTGGACCTCCGTATCAGCTACCAGCCTTTGACACACTTATATCCTCAGTCCATCCATATTACCCATCCTGCTCTCACAGCCCTGGGGACCTCAGTAGCCTACTTCACACAGTGCTTCAGTGATCAGGCCGTTGAGAAGCAGCTCTCAGAAACTTCCATGTTGCTGCTTCTCATAGCCATTGCTAACCTGTCTGTCTTCCAGCCAAGTTTTGTTCTGAGGCCATGCTGAATTTGAAGCCTCTTTAATAAGCTTACAATCATCATTGTTGTAGGAATCAGGGGAGAAATAACTCCCTGAGTTTTCCAAAATCTATCTTGTGGCCTCCATCCTCATTCACCTAAAGCTCATCAAATTTCAATCTCCCAGAGAGACCCAAAGAGCAGGTCCCACACCATGTAACTCTTGTCTCTGCCAATTTTCTCCTAACATCCTCTACCCAGACTAGAAAGAGTTTTGCTCTCCTTTCATGTAATGGGAAATTACAGTTTTATAATATATACTATCCTCCATACTATTTCACTTAAAAAAGGCTCTACCCCAGATCCTTCAAATGCTTTTTTTTTGTGCTATTTAAAAGAAAGGTTTTTTATTTTCTTTTCTCCTTTTCAAATATTGCCCCGTGACTAATATTTTCCTAAATCACAGATGAGTGAAGTACAACATTATTTTTTTTTGAAAATTGAGGAAGATGGCCATAAAAATTAAAAGAATAAAATTTTTGTTATATATAAATTATATATAGTGATATAATTATATAAATTATAGAAAAGAATAAGAACTCATGTCCACACAAAAACCTGAACATGAATATTTACAGCAACATTATTCATAGTTGTCAGAACTTGGAGGCAACGAAGATGTCCTTCAGTAGGTGAACGTCTAAACAAACTGCGCTACATAGAGACAATGGAATATTATTCAGAGCTAAAAAGAAATGAGCTATCAAACCATAAAAAGACATGGAGGAACCTTCAATTCATGTTACTAAGTGAAAGAAGCCAAACTGAAATGGTTACATGCTGTATGATTCCAACAATATGACATTCTGGAAATGGCAAAATTATTGAAACAGTAAAAAGATCAATGATTGCCAGGGACTGGAGTAAGGGGCTGGGAGAGGGATGGATTGACAGAGAACAGGATTTTTAGAGGAGGCAAACTATTCTGTATGATACTGTACTGGTGGATATGTGTAATTTTCCATTTGTCCAAACCCACAGAACGTACAATACCAAAAGTAAACCATAATGTAAGCTCTGGAATTTGGGTGATGATGATGTGTGATTGTAGGCTCACCAGTTGGAAGAAATAAACCACTGGTGGAAGCTGTTGGTAACGGGAGGTCCTGTGCGTGTGTAGAGGCAGGGGGTATGTGGGAATCTCTCTACCTTCCTCTCAATTCTGCTGTGAAACTAAAACTGCTCTAGCATAATAAAGTTTTTTTAAAAATAAACAAAAGTAACAAATAGTCAACTTTATTTTTACCTTATAAATTTGATTTATATAATTACAAAAGGGAAGTGAATCTTTTTAAATCTACATGACTCAAACTGAAAACATTGGAAATACTGCAATAAGTCAACAAGGAAGTTATCAGAGCAGTAGTTTTACAAAGTATTTGTGGAATTAACGAGTTCATTTTTTTTCAGTTTTCCATAAATCTCAAGAGTTATGAGTCATTTTTAAATAGAATCAAAGATAAAACTCCCAGAGTTTTACTCAGAGACACATTTAGGCATGATCTAAACACTTGGCAAAAGAAGAAAACTAGAGCTCAAATTCATTTACTATTTAAAATATGAGCACATATACTTCAAGACAAATAGTGTGGTTCAATCAGAGAATCTATTAATTTCTGATCTATTAATATAATTCAACCCATCAATAGATTAAATGTAAAATACCTTGTATTCTGTCTCATGAATTTTTGAAAGACCAGTCAATAGATAAAACTGAGCATTCATTTCTCATTTCAAACAAACAAACAAGAAATAAGCAACTAAATAATTTATGTGTAAATGGGATTAAAGGATATCTAATGTGATGTGGGTTCAGAATCAGTATTCTATGTACTGGGAAATATACAAAAGTACTGTTCCTTTTTGTTTGTTTTTGGCTTTTTTCCAAAGTTCTATACCATAATTCTTATTTATTGTTGTTTAAAAAGTTTTGGCTATATCTTAGAAAGTTTTGATGAGGACAATGAAACAAAAAAATGTATACAATTTGGCTTGAAAAGAGCAAAGTGTTTTAAATATGTCATCTGATTATTTCTTTGAAAAGTTGTATGAAATTAACTAAAATGTACATTATTTAATATACGAGTATCTGGATAGAGAAAACAATAGGATGCGTATATAATTTACTTGATAAATGTTTAATTAATGAAAACAATTCGTTTACACTGGAATTTGAGACATAAGTGATATATAACATTATATTGGTTTCAGATGTATTACATAATGATTTGATATTTGTGTATATTGTAAAATGATCTCCACACTAAATCTATTTAACATCCATTACCACACATAATTACAACATTTTTTTTCTTGTGTTGAGAACTTTTAAGAGCTATTCCCTTAGTAACTGTCAAATATACAATACAGTATTATTAACTATAATCTCCACGCAGTACATTACATCTAGTGACTTATTCATTTTATAACTGAAAGCTTGTACTTTTTGACCTTCTTCACCCATTTCGCCCACTCCCCCCTCCCCCACCTCTAGCAACCACAAATCTGTTCTCTTTATCTATGAGTTGTTCGCAATTTTGTTTTGTTTTTTAGATTCCATACAGTGGAAGTTTTTAAATGCTTGAAATTCACTGGAATTAAGTTAATGATGAATATGTGAACGAGAGAAATAAAATAATAACCTTAAGTGAAGGGCTTTACCAAAAATATTTTGAAAATAGAAAAAGACACTGGGTTCTTGTATAGGAAGATGAAATATTTCAAAAATGTTTATTCTCCAAGTAAATGTGTTTATGGAAATAACAAATTCTCAAAATTCCAACAGATTATTTTAAATAAAATTATTTTGAAATTAAACTTTAAAATTAAAGTAGGTAAAAATATCAAATAATTATCTAGATTAAAACAATGGTAAATAGAAGTGGGCAGCAGGATTAATCACTCTTATCATATATTACAATGTGTAAAGAAACAATTTTTTTTTTTTTTTTTTGCGGTATGCGGGCCTCTCACTATTGTGGCCTCTCCTGTTGTGGAGCACAGGCTCTGAGCGCGCAGGCTCAATGGCCATGGCTCATGGGCCCAGCCGCTCCGCGGCATGTGGGATCTTCCCAGACCGGGGCATGAACCCGTGTCCCCTGCATCGGCAGGCGGACTCTCAACCACTGCACCACCAGGGAAGCCCGTAAAGAAACAATTTTTAAAAAATAGTGTGGAACTTATGGGGGGAAAAAGTAGACATCTGGAAGTAAGCTTTGCTTTATCTGTAGCTATTCATATGAGGTGAAGACATTCTGATTGGGAGAACAAATCGTCCTGAAATACACTAAGCATTCAAATAGTTTAAATATATGCTAAAGGTAACATTTCAAAGCACTGAAGAAAAACTGGGTTACTCATTAAATAATGTTGGGATAAACATGATTAGAGAAAGTATTCTGCTTCTCTTGTATAATAGGAGGAATATTCATACCAAATCAGATTTCTTTTTAAAAGAATATTTCCATTCCAATAGTAATTTGTAGTAATTTTTACTGGAAAGAAAAGTGGTAGAGAAAACTAGTAACCATATCCTTCCCAGAGACAACTATCATTAATAGTTCAGTGTATTTCTTCAAGTCTAAATTGTAAGCACATATTTTGTTGTTGACATCATACTTTATACCCAGTTATAACCCCTGAATTTTTCAATCAACATTCCACTGATTTTCCACTTTATAACAAATGTTTACTCAGCACCATTATTAACTAAGTAGGAGTCTATCATATCAATTCTCGATTTTTTCCTCCATTTATTTAAATGTATGGGATATTTTAATTGTTTCCTAATTTTCGTCTTTATAAAAGTAATTTGCGAACAACTGTGTTCATAAGGTGTTTTTGGTACAATGCAGAATAAACTAGGTCTGAATAGCGGTATGTTTTGTTTGTCCCTTGGTTTTTCTTTGTACGCTCTCAGATATTTGTATAAGAGATAAATATAAAGATGTTGATTTTCTTTTCTTTTTTCCTCCTTCTGTAAATTATTGTTTTATTTAGTATTAGAAGGGTTCAGAAAGGAAGTAAAACAGTTTTGTAAAATAAGCTCTTAAAAAGCAAGCAATTATAGTTATTTTTACGTGGCCTAGTCAGTATCCTTTTAAATGTGTAATCAAGTGGCATCTATAATTATTTGAGCCACTTGGCTCATGCTACAGTTGAATCTTCTGAAATTCACTTGCTTACTTTCCTTTTCCTGTTCGTTCAGAGCTTATAACTAAGAGTTGACTTTTTTCTTTCTCATAAAGCTTAGTTTTGGAGGAATTCCAGTACCAGGCAAACCTGGGACCTTTTTAAAGAAAAACTTCCACGGATGTATCGAAAACCTTTACTACAATGGAGTAAACATAATTGACCTGGCTAAAAGGCGGAAGCATCAGATCTACACCGTGGTAAGTCAGCGTCCTTCTCAGCTTGATGGTTTCTAACACTTTGGGGTAAGTCTTGCTTTCCTCATCCTAACCTTGACCCCTTCTCATAATATGTTTACATTACACTCTTGGAAGTCTTATCAGACTCCCAGGTGAAACTGGAGGCAAAGCAGGGACTGAATTGGTGTGAATTGTTTTGGGGAGAAATAAATACATTAGAGGCACCTACAGAATTCTATCTTCCTGGCTGTGAGCTTGTGCCATCTGTGGGCAGGGTTTGCAGTCTACACTGGACTGACATGAATCTCTTTGTTATCCCTGGGAAATGCAACAATAGAACCACAGATTCTATTAAATTCTACACCTTCGGAATTATATAGTTGTCTACTTATTGTTGTTAAAATATAGGGCATTTTGAAGAAGAGAGGTTACATTTTTGGTGTTTTTGAGATTCCCTTTGTACTACTTATTATGCTGGCAAGTTAAAAAAAATTAATTAATTAGTATTTGTCTTTCCCCAATAGACCATGAGTTTCATGAGGACAAGGAACTTTTCTTTTTCACTACTGCATTCACAGTACTGGTGCTTTGCACATAGTAGATGATCAATAATGGTGTGGACATTTCCAGCTATAATTGTGGATTTGTCTATTTCTCTTTCCAGTTCTATCAGTTTTTGCCTCATATATTTTACAGCTCTGTTGTTTGGTACAAACACAGGGTTGATAGGATTGCTATGTGTTGCTAGTGGATGGGCCCTTTTATCATTATATAATGTTCTTCTCAGTTTATGATAATTTTCTTTGCTCTAAAGTCTACTTAATCTGATATTAAGATAACCTTTCTTGCTTTCTTTTGTTATATATTTGATAGATAGATAGATAGAGATAAAAGTAAAAGAATGGAAGAAAAATATATAAATATATATGCCTATATCATATTTGAAGTGAGTTTATTGTAGACAGTAAATAGTACAGTCATGGTTTTTAATCCACTCTGTCAACCTCTGTTTTTTAATTGGTGCATTTAAACCAGTTACATATAATGTTAAAGTTATTGATGTATTAGAGCTCAAATATATATTTTTGTTTGTTTCTTTTGTCTGTTCTCTCTGTTTTTTATATTGTTTCTCTACCTTCCTGTGTGTTTCTTGAACGATTTTCATAACTCTATTATGATCAATCTTGTGTTTGAATATATCTCTATGTATAGCTTTTGTTAATGGTTTCTTTAGGCATTATATTATATACATATAATTTATTACAGTTTACTGATATTTCATCAGTTTTAGTGAAGTGTAAAAACCTTACATCCCTTTAAGTTCCTTTACCTTTCCCTGTTTATTATATAACTATCTTAATTAACTTTATTATATAATGTTCTTAATTATTATTTTCTCCCTATATTTTTAGAATCATATCAGTATTTTTTTTTCGGCTGTTGAAGTTGTTGGTATGTTAGGGCTCAAATGTGTGACAGATTCAACCATCAAACATAATTTAGAAATCTCAAGAGAAAATGTAAAGCATATTGTATTTACTCATAGTTTTGCTTATTGTTGTTCTTTCTTCCTCCCTGATTTTCCTAGATTCCTTCTTTTGTAATCTCTTTTCTGTTTAAAAACTTCCATTCTTTTAGGGTGTGTATACTGATGACAGATTCCCTAACTTTTCCTTCATCTTATAATGTCTTGATATCTCTTTCATTCTTGAAGCCTTTGTTCCCTGGACATAAGATTCTGGGTTCATAGTTGTTTTCTTTCAGCACTTGAAAAATGTTGAGCCCCTCAATGGTTTCTGGTGACAAATAAATACACTGTTATTTGATTTTTTCCTCTACAGATAAGATGTAATTTCTTTCTTACTGCTTTCAGTATTTTTTTTTTTTTTTTTTTTTTTTTTTAGTTTTCATAAGTTTGACTATGATGTGTCATGGTGTGGACTTCTTTGGGTTATCCTATTTGGGTTTCACTGAGTTTCTTGAATCTGAGGGATTACATCTTTCACCAAATTTGGGAAGTATTCTGCCATTTATTTGAGTATTTTTTCAGCCGTTTTCTTTCTCATCTTCTTCCTGAATTCCAGAGATATGAATGTTTGATCTTTCCTTATAAAATCACAGGTCCCTGTTCCTCTGTTCATTTTTTTCTCAGTCTATGTTGTCTGTTGGTCAAATTAGGTAGTTTTTATTGTTAAAGTTGATTAATTCATTTTCTTATTCCCTTCCTTTTGTTATTGTGCACATTCATTATTTTCTCATGTCTGATATTGTATTTTTCAGTTCTAACATGTCCATTTGATTCTTCTTTACATCTTCTATTTCCTTGTTAAATAAGACTTTCTATGTTTTAGTGAGACTTTCTATTTTCTTATTTGTCTCAAATGTGCAGTTGTTATTTGAAGGATTTTCATTATAATGACTGCTTAAAAATATTTGTCATATAATTCTAACATCTTTGTCATCTCAGTGTTGGCATCTACTGAATGTCTTTTTTAATTCAATCTGAGATCTTCCTGTATAACAAGACATTTTTTACTGTAACCTGAACATTTTAGGTATTATGATGAATCCTATTTAATCCTATGTTTTAGCTGTCTTCCTCTGACACTGTTCCAGTAGGGGAAAGGTGGGTTTTGCCTCAATACTGCTAGGCAGGGGTAGAATCCAGATTTCCCACTAAACCTCCATTGACAAGGGAGGCTCCTTGTTACTCCTAGGTGTAGAGGGGTGAGCATTCTGGTTCCCTGCTAGCTCTTCATGGATACTCTCTGACTGGGAGGGGTAGGAAAACCTCATTACTTCTCTCTGTGTGACCTCCAGTGACATCACAGCATGTGTGTGTTGGGTGGGGGGGGACTCTGGTGGTTAAAGTTCTGACTCTTTCAAGCCATCTCTGGCACCATGCCTGCAAGGAGTGGGTGGGCTCCCTCATTACTGCCTGGTGTGGGGGGAGGTGAACATCAAGACTCCACTAGGCATGTGGTCACCATTGATACTAAGGGGAGAGGCTTGCTATTATGTGACAAGGAATAAAATCCAGGCTCCATACTTGGTCTCTGTTGACACCTTCCTGGCTGGAGGTTTTGGGCAACTTGTTACAGTATGGCTGGATGGTAGTGTGGCCATAATTTTTTTTTTTTAAGATTTTTGTTGGCTGGTATAGAGCAATTATTGTCTAAATGTATTCTGCCTTATTCTGTTGTTTCTTTCCTGGACCTTGGATTTGAAAGACGAGCCTTCTAAATGGGGGCTAATATTTTGTCTGCCCCAGTTGGTCTCTCTGTGTTGCTGGCTTCTTCAGCAGCAAGTCTAGGATATAGAAGCAAAAGAAAAATCTAGGGAAACCTCCAACGTTGCTCCTTGGGTCTCAAGATCCTAGTATATGCTTGCTTTCTTCTTTCCACCATTTAGAGTCTTCCTAAATTTTATTTATATATAATGTTCAGGGTTTTTTAGTTGTACTTGGTGGGAGAAATAGAGGAAATCACATTACTCCATCTTCCCAGAAGCAGAAGTCCATTAAACTCACATTATTTTAAAACCTTTCATAAGAATAGGCCACCCTATCATTGACAGGCAAGTACTGATTTTCCTTGCAATCTGGTCATTGGACTACCTGGCAAACTGGAATTTAAATGACCTTGAGGTCTACTTTTCCCTTGATAAGTTTAACCAGTAATAAATATTTTATGTTTGGGGGTTCCATATGTTAACACATTTTTTTAAAGTAGTTATTGATTTCCAGGGTGTGAAACAGGCTTGCTTGAGAACAATCACACTTCAGTTGACAGTTGTAATGTTTTAAAGGGTTGTCCCTGGCTCAGGCTCAAGACTCTTGATGATGTTACCCACACGTACTAAGGTTGTTCATTATCTAATTAAACTAAGCACTAGCTTGCTAATTATATTTTGCTTGAGTCTAGATAAGGAGACTTGAACCATGGAAAGTATATTCATACCCATCACTCTCCCATATTATTCCCCCAAAATATTTCATAACATACCTGTTTCATTGAACTTAATCTGCTAAAACAGTGGGATCAAACACTACTAGGAGTTTGGCTTAGGCTGATGTCATGAATATCAACATACCTGAAAGGCAGGACAGCACTGACTTCATTGTGACAAGAGTTGATGAAACAAATTTAAACCACAAGGAACTGAAGAAAACATTGCTCACTTTCATTGTTCAAAAACGGGGCCTCAAAAGTGTGAGAGCCTGAGCCTGAGATATAAATAACTGCAATTCCTATTGTTACCGAGTCCAAGCTTGTACTGCTCACCACATGATTGGCCAAAAAATCTAGAGACAAGGTGTTGGGGCAAGGAAGTGTGACTTTATTTGGAAAGCCAGCAGAAAGAGAAGATGGTGGCCTCGTGCCCCAGAGAACCATCTTCTCCAAGTTAGAATTCAGGCTTCTCTTATACTAAAATGGGAGGGAGTGTGGCTGGTTGGTGCAAACTTCTTGGTGTCAGAATCCTTTGTTTTTGCAGCCATCAACTTAGTTCAAGTCATGATATTCCTGTAACCCTCCAACAAGACAAATGTTATTCTATGTTCTGCAACTTTTTATCTGTATTAATGGAAAAGTGTTATAACTTTAAAGCTCAGAGTCTTGAGAATGGGCTATCCTGTATGTTTCAGGCTATGGGCAACATTCTTAACTTGTAGCAAAAGCAATAGAATACAAAGGTTAAAGTAAAAAAAAAAAAAAAAAAACAGATCCAACTTGGAGTCAGATTTGTTCTTCTCTATTATACTGTGGCAACATTCATAAAAAAACTCCAAACATACATTACGTGTTAGAAAATATATTAAATGATAAGACATATTAAATAATAAGTCGCTGAATATACAGAGCAAAAAAGGGGGAAATCAGGGAGAACAAGGAGAAAAACATGAATTTCTGAATATTGGTGGCCTTCATCATCTCCTTTTTGGAGAGAATCACTAACCACAATTGTAACAAATGTGTCATTGATTTTTAAGCTACTGGAGCACTTACCAAGCTGCCTAAAACTTTGCTACCATACTTTATTCCTCAGAGTTTAATTGGCAGTGTTGTTAATATGAAGCACAAAGAATCTATTTATCACTAATGTACTTGGGAAAAAAAATCTCAGGAAAACTGTTTCACTTTGCATGTAAAGAACCTTTAGTTTTAAGCTTCTCAATTCAAAGGGGGGGATAAAACCATTATTTTTCTTCCAAATTGCTTCTATTTCCTTGTTTAGGTGAAAATTCCTATTACTAGAAACACACACACACACACACACACACACACACACACACACACACACGCATTTATATACCTAATCTTTTTCCTTTAGGAATTCCATGTGGGAAGGAATGGTTTGCACTGTTAATTACAAGTACAAACTCTTTTATTCCCCTACTCAGGCTTAAAGTTTCCCCAAAGATATGGTACCAGCTACAAAGTCAGCTTAGTTCCAAGTCACTAAGCCACAGCTGTGCTAAGTAAGGACTTTTGAGAGGGATGGTGTTTTTGTCCTTTTCCAGTGTTCACAGACTCTCTCACACTTATGGAGTGTGGGGAAGTTCAGAGTTGAGCAGGAGGTTCAAGGAATCCACAAATCAGGCAGCAAGGGTAAGGTGATACCCATCAATTACAAAAGGTGATTCAAGACTTAGAAGCATCAGCCTTGGCCTCATCCAGCACAAATCTCTCCAGCAGGCTGCATTTATGCAGCATCCTCATTGCAATTTGTCATTCCTTTCTTGTGGGACCTGCCCACCCCCTGGAGATTTAACATCTGTTCCATGGGAATAATTCAATTTAGTCTTCATAGCTCAATTTGACTACAAGACAACCTTACACATCCCGAGACGCAGTAAAACTAACAGCTTAAAGTAGACATAAAAAGTACCTCACTATTCTACCTCAAATCTCCCACCCTATGCTAATACAGCACCATATAACAAACAATCAGAAAATAAATGGCCCATTGAAATGTGTGTACAGTACCTGTAATGTGGATTATTATATACATAATATAAGAAATATATGCCTTGCTAGTTTCCTGAAAATGATTAATTTCATAGCTTCCACTTCATAAGAAATGATGCTTTCTTGGAGCTCTCCTTTTGGAGTGTTGCATCCCCTCTCCCAGAGACAAGGAGAGTAACGTGATTGTCTGGGAGATGGCTTAATTGTAGGTGTTAAAGTGATTATTTCTCATTTAAAAGAAAGGCATAGGAGAAATGCACATATACCTTGACTTTGCCTTCAGTGGGAGGGGAGATAAAGGCAAATGGCCATTAGCAGGACTGTGGTTATAGAATTGGCTTTGGAGCTAATTGACCATGTAAATCTGCTCCTGTGCCTTTGTCTCCAAATAACTGGATGGGTGATGGCTAAAGCATGTATGATGCTACCCCCAACTTCATGGCTGAAATTAATAAACCCTCACCAAATGCATTTCCACTCTGCCTAGAGGGAAGCCTCGCAGTCTTCTCAATCCACTGTTCCTGGCAGCACCAACAGTTACATAATTGTTGATAAATCACTTAGATTCCTAATCTCACTCAACAGCCCACTCAGCTATGGGGCCTTGGGCAATTTACCAAACCTCAGTATCTTCATACATGTAAAATGGGACAATTATAGTCCCTACCTCAACCTGTTATTGTGATGATTAAGTATGTGTTTAACACAATGTAAGGTCCACAGTAAGCACCCAATACGTTAAAGGTACTATTAAGGAACATTTCTACCAATCCATTCAACTGAAGTTGGCATGCAAACCAATATTTGTTTGTCATCTTAGGTATATAATCAATGACTCACATAGAGTTTTTGCATTTTATGATCCCAACAAATAATAAAAGTAGATTGGAGACAGCTCAAGTTTTGCCTCCTGAATCTGAAGTTTAGTTTATTCCCACACTGTAGAAATCATGAAGCACTTTTTGGGTAAATATATTGCAAACTTATCGATCTCATTCATCTGAGGAAATTTAATGACTAGCTTTAGTCCAGATTTGGTCAAATGATGGACTCCTTTAACATAAGGCATCTAAGAAAGATGTTGCCCAGTGGACCTGGGTGTAACAGGCATACTGAGTGGGCTTTTGTGAATGTTATGGTCTTCTGTTTGCATCTCTGCTGCCATGCAACTCGTTGAGTGTGGTTGTTTATTTTTTAAAGCTCTGAAGAAGCCAAGAGATAAGGATACGTGTATACATGAGAGCACGTACACATTCACATCTGCGTATGTGCCTGTGCCCCTGAACATACACATATATAGTGACAGCAACCTTTGTCTTACCTGCCTGTGACCCAGAAGCTCATGAAAATCTCTCAGAGAAAAATTCCCAGTGTCTAGTGAAAACTAATCTCTTCAGCTTATCCCTGGGATCACGTTTCATCTCTATGAGTATGCTCCGTGATAAATGATGCGTTCCTTTGATGGAAGGAACTATTTGAAAAAGCAGCTAACCTATCAAGTCTTCTCTCTCCACATTCCTGCCATTTGAGCAGTCTGACATTCACATCACCTGCTTCTAGGTCGTAAGCTCCTCATACTCTGGAAAAAATTATTTTTAAATTGTTAGCTTCCAGAGAAGTGGCTTTCTTTCTGTCTTTGGGCAAAGTGAAACTAAATAGTTTCAAGGTCATGTGAGGAATAATGTGACAAAGTTAAAAAAAATAACAATGAAATCGTCATCCTCTCTGAAAATGATTCTACCTTAAATCAGTGTTATGACTTTCTTTTCTAAGGTGACTGTTTCTTAGCTCGATCGTTATTTGACGTTATTAAAGAAAACATCTTTAGAATGTTAAAAATATGCATTTCTATGTGTTATGGATGCCATTTGGAATATACAGAAGACCTAACCAGCCAGAGAGAAAAACACTGTTCTCATCTACACGTATTTCATTTTCAGGTTTTAATTGTATATTTGATATAACATAGACCATATTTTATTGACAATTTTATATCTTGCTTTCCATGGTTAATGTTTTTCTTAAAGTGTCACTAAACCTTTTAAATCTCTTTACAAATGTAATTTCTACATTAAGTCCATTCACCACAGTTCATTCAAGATTCTACTGCATTAAAGTTTGAGTTGTTTGAATTTTTATTGCCTAAAATAATATTGTGGTTACAAACATAACACTGAAGTAATTTTCTGAAATTTAGAATGGATCACCTGAAATGAAGATTGTTGGGTCAGTTATTACGCATTTTTGGCTCAATTCATACTGTTGAAGTCTGTACCATTTTCCATACCCACCCACAGTGTAGGAGGGAACCACTCATCCTACCAGTTTTACCTCCTGCTTCCCTGCCATTTGAATATGCAAATGCCTTTTGAAAAATGGGGCTAAATGAAAGTCGAAATCAACTCAGGTGCTGTCCTTCTCTGCAAAACTTCCAACTAATGAGCTGAGCATGTTCCTTTTATGCTTTTTTACCCCATAACAATTACCATGACTGTCCCTTCATTTGAAGACATCTTCTTTCAAGAACTCTCTTAGAGACAATGCTGCAAATCACCATGGTAATGCCAGAAGGGCAGTAAATGGAGGGATGACAGATGGACCCCAGTCATATTAGTTCCTCTGTCCTGAAATATCTGTGAGAGGTAGGCAGGGGCAGACGTTATTATCCACATTTTCTGCTAAAAGATACTTTATGCTCAGGACTGGGGAAAGTCAATATGTAGTCAGTGGCCATGTCATTCACAGCCTTCTTCCCTTTCTGTTGGAAAGCATTACACCATCAGCTTTTATTCATTTTTATTATACCGCTGTTTTTTCCTAGGGTCCTGAATGACTTTCATGTCAAACTGAAAAAAAAAAAAAAAAGGGGGAAATTTGGGCAGATGTGTGAATAACACCGCTTACCTGGGAATTGGAGATGATCTATCAGGTCTTCCAGAAACGGCCCCTTGTGGTTTGCTAATTGCCAAATACACCTCTCTTGGGTATCTCTTGCAATGTAGGAACTTTGGGCCAAATCCTTGCCTTTGGCAAGAGGAAGAAAGATGGCAGTGGAGGTCAGAGTGTCTGGGAGGAGCCTATCTCCTTATACCAAGATGGCTATGATCTTGGCAGGAGCTGCTACTCGTCACATGGCTCTCAGCATGTCCGGTCTCTGGCACTGGCTGTCAAGCTCTTCCTCCTGAGCTTAAGGAGATGGCTGAGAGTTCTGTGTAGGGATTAAGTACCTCCCCAGAAACTCTGCAGCCAGTGGCTCTTGTATTCCTGCAAGACGGATGGCAAAGTTCCTGCTTGGGTTTTGAATCCTTTATAATCATCTCCTCACATCTATAGGTTGATTTTCCAGTTTCTGACCATTGCTTCTTTTCTAGCCAGGCACAGAATATTTACTCTTTCTGGAATTCACTCTGTGCATCTCCTCCTCTATGCTTTGCCTTTTCATTCTGTGTTTCTCCCATACTTGCTGAGCTGCTTTTCTCCATCACTCCTTGTTGGTTCAGCCACAAACTCGCCATCTTTCTCCAAGCTCACAAGTAGGGCCAACATCTTAAACCAGGATGATACTCAACATGTTTCACTGACTCTCAGAAGTGGAGCAGGGTCCTGGAACCCCCAGGCTGTGTGGACCATAGACCTTGAGTTGCTGCGGGGAGGCCCAGGGGAACTGGAAGCCAAGCAGGCAATCCTACATTCCAGGGAGAGACTTAAGGGTTCTGCAGCTAAATAGCCAAAATTAGGAAGTTTCAAAGTTATAAAATGGGAACCACCAGTAGGGTGTACTAGTGTGAACCTGCTGTGTCCCTGCCTTGCCTGTGTTAACTTCACTAGATTGTCTGTGGCTTCCTGGAGCACAGGGCTAGGAAGAGGCATGGGACCAGGTCCAGACTGGGTAGAAGAAGATGCTATGATTCCTAAGCAGAATTCGTCATGGGATTGGGAAAGGAGTAGTATGGAATCTGCTCTGTGTACTGGCCCAGTCCAGGCACATTCATGATCCCACCTTCTCCCCAGGACATCCTTCAAACTCTCAGGTCCCTTATGCTTTCCTTCCGTGAACCTCACACTTATACAACTTAGCACTTGATTCATCACCATCCTCAAAATACAGTTATTGAGGATCTGCTATATTCAGAGAAAGTGAGCCTGCCTTCAATGGGTGGGAAACTTTTTTTAAAATTAATTTTTATTGGAGTATAGTTGCTTTACAGTGGGTACCAGGTCACCATTTCAGAACTCAGAATCCAAATCTGATGCACTTACCTAGGACAGGTCCTCATACCTGCTTTTTGCTCTCCTGGCTGTCATTTTGATTGTTACCCTTCCTCTGCTCATTTCCCTTTTTGGTTTGACACTTTTTGTTTGTTTTACCACCTTGAGGCCTCTCAGTAATCCTGCTTCTCCATTTGTTTTTACAGTCATCTCTTTTCTTTTATTGTTTTTTAAAATTTGTTATTGATTTACAATGTTGTGTTAATTTCTGTTGTACAGCAAAGTGATTCAGTCACACATATATATATATATACATTCTTTTTATTTATTTATTTATTTATTTATTTATTTATGGCTGCGTTGGGTCTTCGTTTCTGTGCGAGGGCTTCCTCTAGTTGCGGTGAGCAGGGGCCACTCTTCATCGCAGTGTGCGGGTCTCTCACTGTCGCAGCCTCTTTTGTTGCGGAGCACAAGCTCGAGACGCGCAGGCTCAGTAGTTGTGGCTCACGGGCCTAGTTGCTCCGTGGCATGTGGGATCTTCCCAGACCAGGGCTCAAACCCGTGTCCCCTGCATTGGTAGGCAGATTCTCAACCACTGCGCCACCCGGGAAGACCCTATACATTCTTTTTTAATATTCTTTTCCATTATGGTTTATCACAGCATATTGAGTATAGTTCCCTGTGCTATACAGTAGGACCTTGTTTACCCGTTCTCTATATAATAGCTTGCATCTGCTAATCCCAGACTTCCACTCCATCCCTCCCCCTATGGTCTTCTGCTTTCTGACTTTGACTAGATACCCTGTCCTCCACCTTCAAGGCCCACAGTGCTTCTGACTGCCATACCCTCAGCCACTGCACACTATTGGACAGACTCAAACCTAGTTTACAAGAGTTAAGAAGAAAAAATGATAGAGCTAGCAGTCAGGAAAAACTTCATGAAGGTGATGAAAAGGTAGGAACTTGCTGTGAGCTTTGAAGAAAAAGACACCTCTTAGAAAATTCCAAGTTCTTAGGAAGGCAGGACCAGCCAGATCGTGATGTATGCACCAGCTCCAGGTGGGGGCATGCTATTCCTCGGAAACTGTATTTTATTCTAGCCTAGCTCTTTGCAAAAGTTTTTCCTATCACTCTAAGTATTGTGTAGGTTTCACAAAATAAGCGTATTTTTTCTGTGTCACTTATAGTGTTGAACACTTTATGGTCAGGAAATGTACATAGAGGAAGGCACTCTGTATTGAAGAGAATATGATCTCTGAAGACAGTGAGAATAAATCCCCACGTTAACACACAATATCTATAGAATCTGAACAAAGTTACTTAATCTCTCCGTGCTGCAGTGTCTTCAACTACAAGGTAGAAATCATCATACCTACATCACATACGTACCTTGACTCCTGGGATAATGTAGGCATTGAATCACTAAGAGCTACTAATATTATCATAATGATTTTTATTGTCCTACTTTACTCACCATTTCTCATTGTATATTCCCCATGAAGACTATAGTCCTATGATTATGTCTATCCCGTTACATAAATGGCCTTCTACAAGTACAACCCTAAAGATTTTAGATCAGTGATTATTCATACTTCAGGGGGCTCACACCCTTTAAGCAGATAAAGAGAGCTATAAACGCATCTTATTTTGCATAACATTTGGGAGGCATATAGACACTCCTGAAGTCTGTCCACGGGCAGCACGTCAAGAGCTTAGCTCCAGATAAGGAGAATCATAGATAAAATTAAACTTTTCCTCTGTCTTTATACGTTCCCAGTGGTCTTACATAAATGTCCCTTGTTGAATCACCAGGGCCCTGAATAAGTAGGGGACTGACACTGTATCTGTTCCTTGTGGAACAGTGGGGCTAGCTTCTTAGAAATGCTTCACCTTTGGTCACAGGATTTAGAAGACACCTCTATCTGTCAAGGTCCGTGTTGTCTGAAAGGAAAAATTTAGTAGCTAGTAGAAAGTGGTTAACTACTAAACTGGAAAAAAGATGACAGTAAGGGGTCCAGAAATAATGAGTGTGAAAAATCACGTACTTCATCTAGGCTGAGAGGGTGGACAGAGAAGGAAGTGGGGGCCAGGAGAGCTCCCCCTGACCACCTCACAGGCTGAGATCCTGACCTTTCATTACCAGGGTAGCCTGCAGCCTGCAGATGGCCAAGAAGTTTGTCAGAGAGAGCCACCTGTGGAAGCTGCCACCAGTGGGGGACGTGTGGGCTGGAGCTCACCTGTGCAGCACTGACTCACCATCCAGTAGGACAGGAACCCAGACAAGTGCCTGCTAAACGCCATGGCCCTGTCATGGCTCTCTAGCGCCGTCTACCAACCAAGCCTAGACATAAGAGAAATGCTTACAGGGTACAACTCCAGGGACACAAGCATGGCGGCTTTGCAGCTGAAACTTTGATGTGGATAACTGTCACCATCTCTCATCTCTTTCCCTCCTTTTAAGATCTAGGTTAAAAATGAGAGGCCCTACAACATATTTGAACTGCCGTAGTCAGTGTGTGCTTGTGTACTTGGTTCAATGTATATGTGTGTGTGTATATACATGTATGCCTCTGCACCTACACACACACACACACACACACACACACACACTTTCTTTTCTTTAGATACAAAAAGATAAACACTAAGTGCTTTTGAAATATTTTTGTCTTTTTTCTTTACAGTTTTGAGAAAGAGATAGGATCTTTACTTTGGGGGTAAAAACAAAGTACCCTTTAAACATACACACACACACACGCACACACACACACACACAAGCGTGCAAATAGGGACTTCCCTGATGGTCCAGTGGCCAAGACTCCACGCTCGCAATGCAAGGGGCCTGGGTTCGATCCCTGACCAGGGAACTAGATCCCATGTGCTGCAATTAAAGTTTTCCCACATGCCACAATGAAGATCTCGCATACTGCGACTAAGACCCAGGGCAGCCAAATAATAAATAAATAAATATTTTTTAAAAAGTGTGCAACTAGCCCAAATTTTGACAGAATGATAATTCTTGGTCCTCTCCAAAGAGACAATTTGTTGTGCTCATGACTGTTGCCCACAAAAAATAAAATAAAAGGGAAAAATAAGAAAAAAGAGACAAAAAAAGAAAAGAAAAGAAAATGAGAGGCCCTAGATGTCAGGAAGAAGGAGTTGGGAAGACAAATAGGAGGGGCACGCACGTTCACGGTTTCTGACTCCACAGCCTAGGCTTAGACCATAATAGCCTGTCTCACAAGTGTATGAAGTACTGCAAAACCTCAAATACAGGTCCAGGCTCTTGTGAGCATTTATTTAACTTTGTCATTACATGTTTGCTAATAGAGAATACTGAAACCACAACTATTCTCTTTTATGGGTCCACACAATTTAAAAAGCATCTCTCATATTCAAAAAGTTTAGAACATTCTGTAGGTAGAATTGCACTTGAAGTACCCAAAAAATTTACCCCTCAGATGAGAATTTGCGATGCTCCGATTCTCACAAAAATGTCTCATATTTCACCTAAAGGTTTTCTTATGTTGTTTACTCTTCTCCTTTGAAATTGTTTTATTTCCCCACGTTTCTGTCTACATTTTCTCTAACATCTTAGTTCAGCGCATCACTCCACTCCTAAGTCAGCCCATGGGGTTATCCATTATCCCCCATGCTGACCAGTTGTTATTCAGTTTTCTCCCTGATGCTGTAACAAGATCCAAAATTTGCCTTGCTTTTACCCAAGGAAGCAAGTCTTCTGAAGAACATTCAGATTTGTCCTCATGGCATCAATACAATGCAGTAGCTAAACATCTTTCAAAAATAATGATAATTTAAAAATGCAAAATAAAAGATTGACTAAGGCTTTATGAAAGCAACTCTGAGATCAAGAACAAGGCTAAAGGGACGCATGTAACATACAGAAGCCGCATGTGATGTGTCTGATAGAAATCTCGTGCCTGATAAGATTTGAGGGTGAAGATATGCCCTCAAAGCCACCATTTACTTCAGTTATACATGCCACATGGTAGAGGCTTATAAGCACACTACGTTTGTGTAATACAATGCAAGAACCACAGCGGAGGCTCTGAGGATGGATCATTCAATGCCAGCTTCCCAACGTGAATGCAAGATCAGGCAGCCCCAGAAGACGCCCTTAGTGTTCTAGGTAGGCTTTGTGTGAATGTGCTTCACTCCACGTGCATAGGCAAATATAATACTGCATCCTGGAACAACAGCAAAAACCTATCCTGCATTCTTCCAGGAAACTAGAAAGCATGTGGATTTTATCAGATTTTGAATTCAGTGTGATGACTGGCAAAAACCATTAAGACAGTTGAAGCATTTTTTGTGTATGTTTGTCTTTACCCATAAAATTAAGTGTTTACAACCTGGGTTTGTCAATTTATGGCATGTGTATTAAATTTCAGTGCTTTGTGACCCAGATATCCCTGCAGCCCTCATAGACTGTACAGGAAGTAGTGGGTCCCCAAGCTTCCTAAGAGTTGTGAGATAATTAGGTCTGACACTGCTCTGGGAAAGCACAGCCCTCTCACCAGTGTAACTAAATAACCAACATGTGAACCAGTAAGTATCTTGACAATAATGTTTAATTTTCATTTTTGGTTAAAAAATAATGTTGCAGATGCAAACTATTATATATAGAATGGATAAACAGCAAGGTCCTACTGTATAGCACAGGGAACTATATTCAATATCCTGTAATAAATGATAATGGAAAAGAATATGAAAAAGAATTTTAAAAATGTTTACAGATTATAGGGAATTTGTAAAACACAGAAAAGTAGAAAGAAAAAAAATCAACTGACTTCTCATCAACAAAGGCAACCATCAATACTATGCCAACCAAGATTTTCCAGTCTTTTCTTTTAAGGAATATTCTTTTGTGTAACTTCTTTTCTTCCTTGTTATCCATATACTCTATAATAAAAACAATAACTTGTTGGGCATTTATTATGTGCCAGATTTTTCATAGTTATCTATTTTAATTCTTGAAATAACCCTATGAAGTGGATTTTTTTGTGGTTTCATTTTACAAATGTGAAAAATATTAAAGCAACTTGCCCAAGATATATAATCAGTAAGTGATAGAACCTGGTCTCTATCCCTGGTCTTTCTGATATCCAATCCATGCTCAACTGCTGTGATATGTTTTTTGCACATTTTATATCCCTCTTTCATTACTGAGTTTCTAAATTTTAACTAAAATAAACTTACATTTTGAAAATGGTGATCAACACATGTTGAATAAGTGCATGGATTTTTTATAAGAAGAAAAAGGAGTGATTTGAATTCCTATTGAGGAATTTAGCACACTACAGATGGTAGGTGCTTAATATCTGTTGGACGTTATGTTTTGATGATTATAACCAACGTAAACTTTCAGGGTCTGATTATCAGGAAGAACGTTTCTCTTTTCAACACTGGAGCATCTTCTGAAGAGAGGCTGATCCTCTCCATACCTAATGACCTTCACAGATAATTAAAAGATCCTAGTACCATCTCACTGTTAACTGCCTAGAGATAGAAAATTAGAAGATGATCTTTGGGATGCCTCCCTCTGCTGATGGTTTCTATTTCCCTGGATCTGGTGGAAGTGGCATGGCCTGATTAGAAAGAGCACCATGTGAGTCAGAAGATGTAGCTTCCCCATCCAATTGGGTCACTAGGTAGCTGGGTAAATTTCACAATTAACTTATTCTCCCTGGTGCTGTCTACAACTGAGACACATCCTCTAGATAATCTCTAACATACCTTTCAACTCAAAGGCTTCATTAGAGAGAATTATTTAAAATCTCTCTATCACTGTCTTAGTTTGCAATGGCTGCCGTGACAAAATACCGCAGACTGGGTGGCATGGACTAAACAATAGAAATTCCTAAACAACAATTCTTAAACTGCTTAAACAACAGTTCAAGAGGCTAGAAATCCAAGATATCAAGGTGTTTTCAGGCTTGGTTTCTCCCGAGGCCTTTCTCCTTGGCTTGCAGGTGGCCATCTTTTGGCTGTGTCCTTACATGGTCTTTCCCCTATGGGTACATATAGTTGATGTCTCTCTGTGTGTCTAAATTTTTTCCTCTTATACAGGCACCAGTCAGATTGGCTTGGGGCCTACCTTAATGGCCTGATTTTAATTTAATCGTTTCTTTAATAACCCTATCCCCAAACACAGTGCCATTCTGAGGTACAGGGGTTAGGGCTTCAATATAGGAATTCTGGGGAAATGCAATTCAGCCCAAACCAATCACTTAAAATTTTATTATCTGGAGGCCACTTAAAGTGCTTGTCTGCTATTATGAAAACACCTCCACACCCTGCCATACAAAACAAAAACACAGGGCCTGCAGCCTCATGAAGTAGTTAGGGACCCTGACCCCTCTTACTCTGTGGCTTTCATCCTGAGGGTCCCAATAGGCTTCTGGAACTGAGGTATCATGGCTGCATACAAAGCTGCAGAAACGAGGAAGACGGAGATAAAAGGAACAACCCTGCCAGCTGGATCAGCTCCCACTCAATGCTCCCACCATGACTGGCCTAATGGGCCAGACTTAGACACCTGGCCACACATACCTGCAGAAGCAAAGAAATGTAGTCACCTGGTTGAGCACATTATTGCCTCAAATAAATTATAGAGTTCTACTACACAGAAAGGCAGAGAATGGGGAGATTTTGAGTATATAACTAGAAATCTCTACCAAAATTTCTTTGAACAATATATGGGTGTCCTCATGTAAGACGTGGTACAATTTCTATTTTAGTGTCCAGGTTGGAAAGCACAATTCAACCATCACCATTATAATGATGCTCTAGAGTTGCATTGTCCAATACGGTACCTGTGTGTGGCTAGGGGTACTTGAAATGTGGCTAGACCAGATTGAGATGTACTGTAATGACAATGATTTTAATATCAGGTTTAAATAATATTTGTATGTATTGACTTAAATAACCCAATATTCAAATTTAAATTAAGTTCATCTCTTTCATTTCACTTTTTAAATAAAGTACCAGAAAATTTTTAATTGCATATGTGGCTCCCATGATATTTCTGTTGGACAGTGTTGATCTAGTATATCTTCACCCCAAATAGAAGTATTCTAATGGCAGCCTTTTTTGAAAAAACTACTTTTATTTGGAAAAAATTTTTAATGTTTATCTAGAGATTAACAGCAGTAATAAGAATTAGAAATGTTTTTTTCCCATTTTATAAGTGATTATTAATGAAATTGAGAAGCTGACTTTTGTAATATACTCATTAGTGAGCAGGAAATTTGCTTAGTTTTACAGGCCAGTTAGTGGTACTTGCCCTTCATGCACACTTGCTACTTTTCCAATCTGTACCCAAGAATCAAGAAGCCCATATTATGTTTTCAGAGCTAAGAACATTTGTTCCTCCCTGAAGTAAATTTAATATAAAAAAGCACCATACACATTCACGTAGAGTGGAAAGATGTTTTGTGTGAGAGCTAAGTAAAGTTATTTGGAGAAGTAAGTTTACTCAAAAGGAAAATACACACACACACACACACACACACACACACACACACACACACACACACCACCACCACCACCACCACCACCACCACCACCACCACCACCACCACCACCACCACCACCACCACCACCACCACCACCACCACCACCACCACCACCACCACCACCACCACCACCACCACCACCACCACCTTCCTTATTATCGTAATGACTTGTTACCTATTTGAAAAGATATATGCACCTCAATAGCCAAGACAGGGAAACAATGTAAATGTCCATTGACAGACGAATGGATAAAGAAGATATGGTCTATCTATCTATCTTATATCTATATATACATATGCACACAACAGAACATTACTCAACAATAAAAAGAATGAAATAATAAAATAATGCCATTTGCAGCTATATGGATGGACCTAGATATTATTATACTAAGTGAAGTAAATCAGAAAGAAGAAGACAAATACCATATGACATCACTTATATGTGGAATCTAAAATATGATACAAATGAACTTATCTATGAAGGAGAAACAGACTCACAGACATAGAGAACAGACTTGTGGTTGTCGAGGGGTAGGGGAGGTGGGGGAGGGATGGATTGGGAGTTTGGGATTAGCAGATGCAAACTATTATATATAGAGTGGATAAACAACAAGGTCCTATGAGAATGATACTCAATATCCTGTAATAAACCAAAATGGAAAAGAAAAAAAAAATGACTCGTTACCTTTGCCTCCTTGAGTGTAATAGGCGCAGGACAAAAACTTGCAGTAGCGGGGACAAGCAGTTCTGAAATTATGAAGAAATAGAAACCATTTGAAAAATAATAGTCATTGGGTTTCATATCCAGCTGCTTCTAACCCTACTTGGATTAACTGCTGTTATTTCTTTCTCTCAATAATCCATGCAAATGACCTTGATAGCAGTTCTAATCCTGGATAGGGTTGTCTTGAAAGCTTTCAAATAAAATAATATTTGGAAACTATATCTCTAAAATTTACATTACAAATTTGTACTTCATTTTAAGTACATTGGAAATAGAGAAAAATTTAACTATGTAAATCAAAATCAACATGATTCCATCACTCAGAGAGAGCCACTATTTAGCAAATTAATCTCTGTTCTGTAGTTACATATTTATATAGGTATATTTTATCTGATTCATATGTGTAAATTTGTATTCTGTTCATTTCATTTGGTATTGTATTATAAGTGACTTTCATGTTTACCATAAACATTGTTATTAGTGGCAGCAAAATAGTGTGTCAAATGGATATACCGTAATTTACTTAACTATTCCTTTAATTTTAGATCCAGGTTTGTATTATTATAAATAATGGTGCTTAGTGTATAAATCTCAGTCCAATTTCAGATTATTTCTTGAAAATAGATTTCTAGAAGTGAAAGTAAAGTGTCAAAAAGGATTATTCATATTCCTAAACTTCTTGATTCATATTTCCAAATAGCTTTGCACAATATTTAGAAACAGAAATGAGAGTGTTCAGAATAGAGTTATGACTTTATCTTGTGCCTGAAAACTAAGAGGTTATCAGTTGAACCACGGGTCTATTTTTCATTCCCTTCTGCTCCCCCATTCCCAAGGATTTCCTCTGGGTTTCACCTCTGGTTGAAAGTCATCACTATTTGGCAAAGCCAGAAACTCAGGTGGGGATATTTACCTTTGACACATAGGACATAAGCACAAAACACAGGACCTGAAACAGAGACACACGTAGACAGAGAGGCAAAACTGGATCCACAGTCAAGGAGCTGAAGCAAGGAGGTAGCAGGCTTAGGATGGCAAAAGAGTCAAGGCAAGAGTCTATGAGGATGAAGGCTGTATGGGGCTCTAAGTGGGTCCCTGTTTACTGGTGCTGGCAGGCAGCCAGCTCTTGGGAGGTCAGAGGAGAGGGCCATGCGGGGGACCACCTGCCAGCCTACCCATGCCCTTTGGCCATAAGTGGGGCATTCTTTCTGATACCAAGCAGGACCCTGTGAGGCTCCTGAGCACAAAAGCCTTTCTGGGTCCCCCGTTTATTGATTATAGGAAATAGGTTTCATTCAGCCTCCATGACCTTCCTTGAGTTCCAAAGGGCAGGTTCAAACAGTTGCTAATCAGGGAAGAGAGGGGATGCAGAGACAAGGGAGGAGCAGGCAAGAAACAATAGTGCAGCCTTGGGGCAGGGTCCTGGTTCTCCCTTAAGGGATTCACATAACAATATCTTTGAGCTGTTCTGCAGATACTAAAAACCCCCCCGCCAGCTGGGAGAAATGAACTGTATGTTGCCCACAAGCACGTAGACCCCAGACCAGTTGGAACCAGAAATTTGATGATGCCGACTCCCAATGACCTCACCACCAGCCAATCAGAAGAATGTCCACGAGCTGACCACTCCCTGCTCCTTGAACCATTACTATAAAGCTCCTCACTACCCGCTTCAGGCTGGAACACACAGTTTTGAGGGCATTAGCCTGCTGTGGCCCCCTTGCCTGGCAGAGCAATAAAGCTATTCTTTTCTACTTCACCCAAAACTCTGTCTCTGAGATTTAATTCGGTGTCAGGGTACAGAGGCCAGATTTGGCTTCACTTCCAATATTAAAAATGCTTCTTTCTTGGGTGTCCCTTACATGAAACCACAAGGAACATGATCTTCATCCTTGAGGGCCTCCTTTGGCAGAAAGAAAACATTGCCTGTGTTTACTATTGCCATGCCCATCTTCCCAGTGCTGTTCTCTGTTTTCTTTCCTTCTGCTCCAATTCAGCTCCCATCCTCACTCCTTCCTATTTATCCTCCCAAGCTCAGATGAAAAGGGACTTCATAAAGTCCTGCTACATGCTGACCCAGAAACATAGACTTACCTCTCAGTGCACCCTATTGCAGGTGTGATGACATGTCCTACGGCCTCCATTCTAATGCAATGCAAGCTCCAGGTGGGCAAGGCCTGAGCCTGCCTATCTCCTGGGTTGTGTCCTTGTCACTGGGACCAAGCTTGGATCATTTGAGGAGCTTAATAAATATCTGTTGAACAAACAAACAAACAAAATGAAGGACTCTATCTTCCCCCAAATGTGGAAAAGAGCCTTCATTCGGTCACCTGCTCCCCTGAGTGTGTGAAATCACAAAGATAGCTTTAGCTCCCAGGGCTGCCTTCCCCTACACTTGCTGAGAGCATGCCAGTCAGTCCTGGTAGTTTTCAGACAAATCGAATTAGAAATGGTTGTACTCATTTGGAAAATCAAGAACTGGCTTTGAAATCTTTCCCCACATATTAGATTGAATCAAGATCGTTTCCCCCCAGCTCATAAATGCTTGATTGGCTTTGCTTGATGCCTTGTGATGGAAACACAGCCTTGCATTGCTAGCTCTCTGTTTTACTCACCAGCATGTTGTGATGTCTGGATTATGATTAAAAACAATAAAAACAAACACACACAATGAAAATGCTTAGTAAATAACAGCTCAGCACAGTAAAAGTTGGAAGTGCTTTAGGAAACACTAAAACCATCAAGGTAAGCAGAACTTCAAGCTAGGTCTGCCGTATTCCCTTGAGGTCTTAAAATTTGATTTTCTGGTACAGCAGGTCAGCCATACCTGACTTATCAACTCTTTTCAGGACCCCAGGAAGGGATGAGCTGGGACTTGGCTGTGACAACATTTGAGGAGTCCCAGTGAGAGCAGACTGGCCACTTACCCTACACCTCCCTTGCTCACCCATGTATTCCTTGCTTTAGCTTCTACCTTAGTCCCCAGACTCAATTCAGACTCATACTACTTTTGGTCCAGGTCTATTCCTAGCCTACCTCCACCTGTGACCTCAGGTCTTTTTCAACAGACAAAGAATGGTCCACTCTTTATTTTATTTTATATATTTTTTTAAAATTTATTTTGTTGAAGTATAGTTGATTTCCAATGTTGTGTTAGTTTCTGGTGTACAGCAAAGTGACTCAGTTATACATGTATATAATAGTTTGCATCTGCTAATCCCAAACTCCCAGTCCATCCCTCCTCCAACTGCCTCCCCCTTGACAACCACAGGTCTGTGAGTCTGTTTCTGTTTCGTAGATAAATTCATTCATGTCCTATTTTAGATTCCACATATAAGTGATATCATATGGTATTTGTCTTTCTCTTTCTGACTTACTTCACTTAGTGTGATAATCTCGAGGTCCACCCATGTCATTGCAAATGGTGCTGTTTCATAGAATGTCCACTCTTTAAATCCCTTTTATTTTTCTTTCTCTTTTTCTGTGTGGGCAGATGGAGAGTTCTCAGATGACAGACAGCTGGGTGCCCTGGGTGTCAGAGGACTGGGGTTTCAGATCTGGCAGCTCAATTTCTGGTTTGTGCCACCCTTCCTGCTAATGCCAATCTGCACTGCCACCCCACCCCACATCAGAGGTACAGTGAGGGGATGGGCTCTTCCCTTTTGGGGGAGTGAACTGCAACTGTACTTGCGTGTGCCTGGAGTCTGCAGGCTGCCAGGAGGCACAGGGCTCTGGGGCAGTTTTCCCCCACCCTCCTAGGGAGCCAATCAGACTGTCTGCCAAAGTCCAAGACCATAGCATCCCAAATGCATCAATTCCATTGCACATCCTGGTGGCCAGTAGGTCCTCAGGGCTTGGCTCCTCTCTTATCTCTGTCCTACTCTTCCCAGGGCATTCAAGCCCAGAGCAGGGTCTTACTGCTCAGCTGGTGAGCAGTGTTTGCTGGGTGAAATAAAGTACCAGAAGAAGAGAGTCAGGAAGTGTTAGCAAATGACCTGATTGAAAATGAGTTAGAGGCCAATGACATTGCCTTCTCCTCACATGCGTTTTATCTATAACTTCTGTATTTTCAGATTATAATTTAAAGCAGAGCAGAGGATAACTTTCTGGTGCCTTCTGCAAAAGACTTAACTGGCTTGAATCACTATCCCAGGCAGTAGTAGGTGTCTTTGTAGTGAAGTGAGTCCAGAAGGAATGCACTTGCCAAACCAAAATAACTAGACAAAGATGGCACGCATCTTCTCTGGTCAAAGCTTGACTGCGGGAAAATGCCCACCAATGAGAAATACCTATTAGCAATTCATCAGTGATTGGCCCCTTTATCTATAAACTATGGTCTATGCAGCCGATACAAGATCAGCAAGTAAGTAACAATTTTGAAAGAGAGTGGATTCTTGCCATAGAGATAAGGCAAAAGCAAAGCCCAAGTAGAAATTTAGGCACAGTTAGCTTTTGCTGTTAAGGTCTAAAATTTGCCATGTACATCCATGGCCTCAACTGAAATAAGCAAAGGATTATGTTCAATCCTAAAGCTGTGAAATAGGCACTAATTCAGTCATTTTTAAAATGTCTTTCTTCTCAGTCTTGTTTTAGCCTAGTCAATTTTGGCATTTTTGTCTTTACACTATCTGAGACCTGGCTAAAATACCAGGTGTCCAATGAACAAGTGGTGATAGATTCCATGTTTAGGAATCTTTGACAAACACAGAGATCATTAGATCACTGTGTAATACATTTCTGTCTGTTCCATCTACCATATACCCACATTTAGACCATGATGATGTTTCCCCCATTGTAAGCAGAACAGCATCTTCTAAAGTTGGTCCCTCTGTACATGTGATAAGCCCTGTCTGTGACAGTTTATCTGATCCATTCCGTAGTCACATAACACAGACTTAAGTGGTACTAAGTTCTCTCTGTCGGATCCTCCTTACCCATGAGGCACTAGGAGACCACAGTAATTATTACTCTATTACTCTATTACTCTAAGATCTTCATTTGGTTGAGTTCCCCCACCATGGAGGAAAGATTTTAGTTGGATGCCTTTTACTGGATTTCAGTCAGCATTTGACAAACTTCTGATATGGTGGCAGAATGACCTGGATACATTTGGAAGGAGGCTGCAGCTGAGAACCTGTGTTTTCTCTCATTGTTTTCCTCTGATTTTCCTTGCACTGCCCTTGGACCAGCACCCAGCTACGTGGCTTACATATAATTTCTCCCATTTTATTATCTCCAAGAAGGTTTCAACCACCTTAATTCCCGATACATTTCCGCATTAACCTAGTATTCTCTTTGTATTTTAAGATGCTGTTTCTTGAGAGGTGGGCAGGAGGAGGAATAATCAATCAGGTAGCTGTTATACCCTGGTAAACATGTTTTTTATTTTTTAAATTGGACTTCCCTTTTAAAAATATGGACCAGTATCATCTTCTGCTTACTTGCTTTAAATATATATATATATATTTATATATATATATATAATTATATACATATATATATAATTATCTATGGAGACTCTTGCTGTATTCCCTGAAGTTAGAAAGGAACTGGTAGGGAAAAGTCTTAGGTTTCCTTTCTTATGCTTTGAAGCATTATTTTAAAAACGTCTTAAAAAGCAAGTACTTGGTTACACTTCTCACTCCAACATTGGAAATGACTCTGTTGATGCCTATCCCCCCTCCTAAGAGAAGATAGATGATAAGAATATGGGTTTTCAGTCTCAGATGCCCAAAGAATGAGGGCCCTTGTGGGAATCTGTGAACTACCCAGTCCACCAGCCTCGGGTTACAAAAGAGGAAACTAAGATTCTTGAGGTCACTGGCCTCAGGTCACCCGAAAAAGTGGCAGATCAGGAAAAAGAAAAACGAGGCAAGAACAGTGCTAGACACAATGCCCATGTTCTCATTTGATCCTAAATCAACACTCTACCATTATTCTCACAGCTATAGTAGCAAAAATTAAGGAATCAGAGAGACCATATGGTTTTCCTGGTAAATATTCATGATAAGAATCCGATTCTGCCTAAATTGAACAATTTCACTTTCCTCTCAGAATTCAAAGCCAGATGCTCTCTACCCAACTACAGATGAATTTTTATGAAAAGCCTATGCAAGTAGTAAAGAGTAGCTAACTATTACGAGGCAGTCTAAGCGATAATGATAAGTGTATGGTAACACTTGTATGGATATGTGAATAAATGGTCTAGGGACACAAACCATTGGGACCTGGTGAAGAAGGCAGCCACCTCGGGGTTGGGGAGGGTCTGAAAAGGCCCCAGGAATGGGCCAGGAGGAAGGAGGGAGGGGGTGTGAGGGTGGGTGCAGAGGCCCGAAGAGGTCACTCCCGGTGGAGGGAGAAAGGCAGGAAGTATATTGAGGGGACTGGTTGCCATAGTAACCACACACATGGATTGGATGAATGAGCTTAAGAACTTGCATTTGCTGTCAGTGTCTTCATACAGGAGTGGGAGGGGCCACCAATCAAGGCAGGTGATGGTCAACCCACAGTGCAGGGCCATCCCTGGTCTGTGCTATTTGAGGTCGCTAGGCAAGCAGAGGAGAGTGGAAGCCCCTCAACCCTGCACAGCACCTACTATCAATTTTACCTGCAGACTATCTGTTTGCTGTTCTCCCTCACCATTCTAGAAAGAGCCCTCCACAAACCCTTAAGTGCCCGAAGTATGGCCCTTGAGCATCCTTTCTTGCACACAGTGCATACTCTATTCCATACCTACAGCCCCCTGAGGGATGCATCTCAAGCACAATATGATCCTACTGCCTAATCTATACATCAGTTCTCTCTTCACCCCTTTCCATTCTGTTTTGTCCATAGGATCAAGTTCTAGTACCTCGACATGGTCTAAAGTCTTAATGATTGCATCCCTTCCTGCCCTTCCCACTGGATCTTGCCTGCTGTTGTGCTGGCTTCTGAACTGCCGTCAGCTGACCTTCTGGCAGGTCCTTGTATATACCGCCCACCTTCCTGTCTCTGACATTAGAAACTGCGTTCCCTCTCTCCTTGGATAAAACTTCTGCTCACTTTCCAATTAGTTACACCTTCTCTCCTGTAAAATCTCAATTCCAATGTCACTTCCCTAAGGAAGCCTTTTGTAACTCTCCAGATTAGAAGAGGCTTCCTTTGTGTGAGATCTCATGTACTGTTTCTTCATAGCAATTAATAGTGTGGAGGTTTTTCTCTGCCCTCCAAAGGGAGGGCCTGCTTGGGGAGGATGAATCAATGAAAAAGGCTTGCCTCCTCCCGCTGACTTCTTGTGTTTTAAGGTCCTGACCATTCTTAGGAGTCCATCAGGCTTCATGAATCAGATAGGGGACAGTACAGCTCTTGTTGTTAATGGTACAAAACAAAGTGTTTTTCCATAGAAATGGACAGTCTCTCTAAGATGGTCTACGAACAGATCTTAGAGTTTCAGTGTTCTGTGCTCCATCCATAGAAATCAAAGTCTTTTGTCTGAGAAAAGAGGTGGGACGGGAACTTCTGTGTTTTGAGGGTTGCAAAGGAAAGACCATGGTGGACCCCAGAGAAGGAAAGTGGACATGGTTTGGGGGACCCCGAGGGACAGATGGGCCCATTACTTCTGTATACCTTATCTTTTGGAAAAGAATGAGCATGTATGAGCATGAAAGCATTGGGCACTAAGAACTGCCATTTGGGGGACAAAGAGAGGCCCCCACTTATAGGTACCAGTGACCTGTGGCTCAGTGGAGCCATTGTCCCATGGAGGGTCACCATCCAACCGGGGCCTGGTGGTGTTGTCAGGTGAGGCACATCAGACACCAAGGATTTAGACTGTTAAGTGTAGAGTGACTTCCTTTTGGGACAGTGAAAGACTCTGTAGATCTTGTAATATATTCAGGGAAAGAGAGACCATGGCAGCGATACTGACTTTCTTGCAGTCTCATCTATAGGATCAGGGCTGGCTGATTTACCTTGAAGATTTGACCACCATGGTGCATCCCTGTGTCATGGGATACTTTGCATCAGTTACAGTCAAAAATGTACATTTAATGACTATAGACTGAAAAGGAACAGGATCCCATTTACGTGTATAACTTATAAAGCCCTGTGCTTAGCGCATTGTTTTACAATGTTGGAGAAATCTTGAATGCATGTTGAAATCCCTACTGAATTAAATCTACAGTAGAGTGGAGAGTCTGAGGCATGGAGTGTCCTTCTTCATGGGGATGGGATGAAAGTTGAATTAATGGATTAAGCTGGTATATAGGGTAGAATACAGTCTGTTGACTTTTTGCTGCTCTCTGTTTTGACACCTTTCTCAAGTACATTGTCTTCTCTCTCTTGTTTTAACAATTTTGTCATCTTTAAAATTGAAGTATAGTTGATTTACAATGTTGTGCTAGTTTCAGGTGTACAGACACACGCATACACATACATATATACATATTTCAGATTCTTTTCCCTTATACGTTATTACAAGATACTGAGTATAGTTCCCTGTGTTATACAGTAAATCCTTATTGATTATCTATTTTATATATAGTAGTGTGTATATGTTAATCCCAAACTCCTAATTTATCCTTCTCCCACCCTTTCCTCTTTGATAACTGTAAGTTTGTGTTCTATGTCTGTGGGTTCACTTCTGTTTTGTAAATAAGTTCATTTGTATCTTTTATTTTAGATTCCACAAATAAGTGGTATCATATGGTATTTGTCTTTCTCTGACTTACTTCACTTAGTGTGATAATCTCTAGGTCCATCCATGTTGCTGCAAATGGCATTATTTCATTCATTTTAAGGCTTGAGTAATATTGTCTTCTTGCATACTCTTTCTAAATCATTGCTGGGGACTCCCTCAAATGCTGTCTTGAGAAGGATTCTGGAGTCACAAATGGCATTATTGAAAATGATTCAATAGTCCGTGTTGATTTCAGAAGTACTACTTTTTCATTTAGCTAATTTCTTCTTTCTCTCCATTGTGGTGAATGGGGCTGAGTATCAGTGCCTCTTGACACTTTGGCATTTCTGCCAGCAACCAGCACAGCTGAGATGGATGTGGAACGGGGCAGGGAGTGCTGCACAGCGGTGTGACAAACAGCTCAGCCCGGAACACTCACATTTGTCAGGAGAGTTGGGTCAGATTGGGTGTAAACGGCATTTCCCATCTACTCCCATCTCTCTCTCCTACTTGCCCTTGGACCTACCATTGGAGAACAGAGCAGGGAAGTGCTCTAAAAACAGAGAAGTTTTGGACAGCTCAGGCAGCTGCATGGACACAAGGGCAACAGAGGACAGCATGAGGGAAATGTGGGAGACGGAGTGGAGAGCACGGCCTGCAGTGATGTGGAGACACCATCCAAAGACAATGCATTTCCAAGTTCTCCTGCTCCCTGTTGAACAAAGCATTGATCCCCACACCTGGCCTTACCTTAACCAGTGAGGATCCCTGAAGCATATATTTGAAGTTCTTGCCACCAGGATCTTGCTGGGGACCTGGAGTGTCCCCTGAGTGCCTCTCAAGGGCTTCTGGGTTCCCTGGCCTATTTCAAAGATACTGGGGCCCATTAGACTTTCAGTGGAATACAGGGGACAATCTCAGTTCCTCTAGACCCCCACTTTCCTGAGGACCACCCTCCATGATTGTCTATCCAGAGAACACTCACAAAATGGCTTGAGTCGAGCTAAATATTGGACTTTTTTAAGGGTTTTTTAAAATTGAAAAATAGCTGATTTACCATGTTGTGTTAGTTTCTGGTATACAGCAAAGTGATTCAGTTATACATATATATATATTATTTTTCATATTCTTTTCATATGGTTTTTTACAGGATATTGAATATAGTTCCCTATGCTCTACAGTAGGACTTTGTTGCTTATCCATTCTAGTTTGCATCTGCTAACCCCAAACTCCCAATCCGTCCCTCCCCTGCACCCCCTCCCCCTTGGCACCCACAAGTCTGTTCTCTGTGTCTGTGAGTCTGATACACTGTATTTTAAATCAAGCAGGAAGTGGTGTTTTACAAAGTCCTGGGCTTCTACCTTCAGCCTTGTCACCTTTCCCCCTTCTACACAGCCTCAAACTTTGGGTACAGCTTTGCTGTGGCAAATTGTTACCAGAGGAGGTGATACTGACCTCAGGAAAAGTAAAGGGCAAGAAGAGTTACTGCTACTCCCAAGTTCCCTGTGGGAGCATTTGTGATTTTACTTTGTTTAAAAGACAGCCTTGCCTCAGTTAATCTGCCATAAGTGGGGATATTTCATCTTGAAAGGATATCAACCATAAATCCAAAAATGCAGATTAAGGGGCAGTGGGGCATGGTGGAGAGAGAGCCAGGTTCTTGCTCTGGGCTGGGGGCAGGTGGTGGCAGAGAAGGAGGAGGAGAAGACCAGCAGGATGCAGTGGCGGCGTCCTCGCTGGGGTGATGGTGCAGGTGCAGGTGCTTGTGCAGAGCTGCCTGGCTGAGCGGTGCCTGGTCCGGAGTCTGCAGCACTGCCGATTCTCTCCCGGGGGCAGGGGGTGGGTGGGAAATTGCTGAGCAGGTTGATGAGTGGCAGCAGCAGGAGTCTGGAACACGAGTACAGCTGTACCATGCACCTGCTGGATGACAGTGAGTACACCTGCACCATCCAGGGAGATTCAGGATGGCAGAAGAGTAGGTAGACGTGGAGTTCATCTCTCTCCATGGATGCATCAGGAATACATCTATAGATGCGACAATTCTCGCAGAACACCAGCCGGAAACTAGCAGAAGACCTTGGACACTGGAAAGGACTATAAAGATCCTTGCATAACTGAGATGAGTGACTTGCAGAGTCTTGGCCCCTCGACCAGAAGTCGGGCCTGAGACTCTGGAGTGGGAGCACCAAGTCCGGGATGCTGGGCCACTAGAGAATTCCCAGCCCCAAGGAAGGTTAATCACCGAGAACCCTCACGGAGGCCTCTATCTGAATCCAAGACCCAGCTCCACCCAATTGCCAGCAGCTCCCAGTGTTGGACCCCTCACATCAAACAAGAAACAAGACAGGAACACAAACCCACCCATCAGCACACAGACTACCTAAAGTCATACTAAGCTCACAGACACCCCAAAACACAGCACTTGACAAGGCCCTGCTCTTCAGAGGGAAAAGACTCAGCTCCACCCACCAGAATGCAGATACCATTCCCTCCCATCAGGAAGCCTACACAAGACACTGGACCAACCCCACCACCAGGGGCAGAGAACAGAAGCAAGAGGAACTATGACCCTGCAGCCTAGGGAAAGGAGGCCTCAAATACTGTAAATTAGACAAAATGAGAAGACAGAAAAATATCCTACAGGCAAAGGAGCAAGATAAAAACCCACAAGACCAAACAAATGAAGAGGAAACAGGCAAACTACCTAAAAATTCAGAGTGGTGATAGTAAAGATGATCCAAAATCTTGGAAATAGAATAGAGAAAATACAAGAAATATTTCACAAGGACCTAGAAGAACTAAAGAGCAAACAAACAGTGATGAACAACACAATAACTGAAATTAAAAATACTCTAGAAGGAATCAATAGCAGAATAACTGAGGCAGAAGAACAGTAAGTGAGCTGGAAGATAGAATGGTGGAAATAACTGATGCATAGCAGGATAAAGAAAAAAGAGTGAAAAGAATGTAGGACAGTCTCAGAGACCCCTGGGACAACATTAAGCACACCAACATTCAAATCATAGGCTTCCAGAAGAAGAAGAAAAAAAGAAAGGGTCTGAGAAAATATTTGAAGGGATTATAGTTGAAAACTTATGCAACATGGGACAAGAAATAGTCAATCAAGTCCAGGAAGTGCAGAGAGTCCCATACAGGATAAATCCAAGAAAAAACATGCCGAGGCACGTATTAATCAAACTAACAAAAATTAAACACAAAGAAAAAATATTAAAAGCAGCAAGGGAAAAGCAACAAATAACATACAAGGGAATCCCCATAAGGTTAACAGCTGATCTTTCAGCAGAAACTCTACAGGCCAGAAGGGAGTGGTAAGATATATTTAAAGTGAAGAAAGGGAAAAACCTACAACCAAGATTACTCTACCCAGTAAGGATCTCATTGAGATTCAACAGAGAAATCAAAAGCTTTACAGACAAGCAAAAGTTAATAGAATTCAGCACCATCAAACCAGCTTTACAGCAAATGCTAAGGGAACTTCTCTAGGCAGGAAACACAAGAGAAGGAAAAGACTTACAAAAACAAACCCAAAACAATCAAGAAAATTGTAATAGGAACATACATATCATTAATTACCTTAAATGTAAATGGATTAAATGCCCCAACCAAAAGACACAGACTGGCTAAATGGGTACAAAAAGAAGACCCGTATATTTGCTGTCTACAAGAGACCCACTTCAGACCTAAGGACACATACAGACTGAAAGTGAGAGGATGGAAAAAGATATTCTTTGCAAATGGAAATCAAAAGAAAGCTGGAGTAGCAATACTCATATCAGAAAAAAAAATAGACTTTAAAATAAAGACTATTACAAGATACAAGGAAAGACACTCTATAATGATCAAGGGATCAATCCAAGAAGAAGATGTAACAATTGTAAATACCTATGCACCCAACATAGGGGCACCTCAATACATAAGGCAAATGCTAATAGCCACAAAAGGGGAAATCAACAGTAACACAATAATAGTAGGTGAATAGTAGGTGAATAGTAGGTGTCCACTTACACCAGTGGACAGATCATTCAAACAGAATATAAATAAGGAAACACAAGCTTTAAATGACACATTAGACCAGATGGACTTAATTGATATTTATAAGACATTCCATCCAAAAACAATAGAATACACTTTCTTCTCGAGTGCACACAGAACATTCTCCAGGATAGATCACATCTTGTGTCACAAATCAAGCCTCAGTAAATTTAAGAAAATTGAAATCATATCAATCTTCTTTTCCAACCACAACAGTATGAGACTAGATATCAATTTAAAAAAGCAGATTAAAACAGCAATGGGATATCAAAAGCAAGCTGGTAGATGGTTTTTTTTTTAACAGTGGTACCCAGTTCAGAGGAGGAAGTTCTCAGAGATGGCTGCCAAAAGCCTCCATGTCAGACAAACATAGGTTTGTCCCCCATTGTCACTGCTAAGGAGGACTCTGGCTTTTGTCGAATCATCTAGCTTCTCCAAACCCAATCTGTGCATTTTTTAAATGAACGCAGTGTCATTGTGTAGAATACATGAGATACGCACGTTAGCACTTAGCCTAATGCCAAATGCAGTATAAACTGTGGGCAATTTCTTGATGGATATCAAGGGCCTTACCCTTTGACACATTAATTAACTTCTGGGGATCTAGCCTAAAGAGAAGAACACATCTAAATAACTACAAAAATGATCAATGCAAGAATATGCTCATAGCGGTGTGCTTGATGAGTGCATCATTAGAAATGTACTATTGGGAGAAGTTTGTTTGGAAACTATTTGTTTTCAGAAATGCAGGACTATCACTAACAAATATATTTGGGACCTAAGGATGTTTTTTTCAGGATTATGAGGCTGTACAACCTGAAGGATTAATCTGTTCTAGGACTAGGAGCTGTCCTAGGTATCTAACCCCACTACCTGGCCACTTTACTGCAAAGTTGAATTCAGGCAGCCAGGCAAGCCAGGGCATTCCTCTTTCAGAAATCCCTGTCTTTTTTTTTTCTGCAGAAGTGGCACTGGCTATGGAAATAGGTGGAGCTTAGCCTCTTTCATTGGGATTGAGAGACTTACAGGGAACATGGTGTGTCTATGAATAGAACAGACTGTGTTTGCCATGGGGGAAGGGGAGTGGAGAGGGATGAATTGGTAGTTTGGGATTAGTAGATGCAAACTAGTACATATAGACTGCATGAACAACAAGGACCTACTGTATAGCACAGGGAACTATATTCACTATCCTGTAGTAAAACATAATGGAAAGGAACATGAAAAAGAATGAATATATATATATATATATATATATATATATATATATATATATATATATATATATATATAACTGAGTCACTTTGCTGTACAGTAGAAATTAACACAACATTGTAAATCAATTATAATTCAATAAAATAAGTTAAAAAAAGATGTGTCTATGATTATTTAGAGGAAAATACTGCATTACACTTACCTGAATAAGCTCACTGCATTGTTGTAGAGGTTGGCTATAAAAATTACAAATGGCTTTCATATTGTAACACCTATTCATAATCTAGACGGTATTCCAGGCTTTCTCCTATTCATCTAGTAAAAGTGACTCCAGCGCATGGCTCAGCTGGGCACATATATACATTTGTCTATTTTCCTGTAACTTCCTCAAGTAAACTCGGACCCATTTCCCCTCAGTTATGCAAAGGATAATCTTCTTCCACTTCTTCCTGCTTCTAGTCTACACACACTTAACACTCCCCACTTCTGGTCCTCTCATGCATTCCCCCCTCGACTCCCCATGTTACTAAAACTACTCTTAATACATTAAAAAGCTGGCCAATGTCACTTTACTGCTTCTAACTTTGAATGATAATTTTGTCAAGCATAAACTCACCTGCTTTATGGTCCATGGTCCTCTCTGTCCCACTGCAAGTTCAGAAATGACTCATTCCCCAGGGATGCCATTTTGCTAATTTTTCCAAGCCTTTGCAAACACCATGCCATCTGCTGAGAAGGCTGACCGGGCACTCACTCTTGTCTTTCCCCACTTCCTTCCAGGAAAGCATCGCCTCCCTTGTGAAACCTTTGCTTCTTTAGCTATTTCTTCTACCAGGCTGCCCTGGGGACATTCCATATTGTAACAAAGTTTTCTCATACGTATCTCTTTGAAAGGTATCCCAGTGCTTGGCACTTAGTTGGCTTGCAGTACAGCATTATTCAATGAATGAATGTAATTAGTTTTATCTCTGGATCCCTAGAAACTTCTAATGCTTCCCATGCCCCCACCCACCCTGGGTCTTGGATGACCCTCTTTGCAGATAGCACCATGATGAAAAAAAAAGAATGGAAAACAATCTTGTGGGTGTGTCTGAACAAAGCTGACATATTTTTCCCTTTAAGATCTTGCTGCTGTATGTAAAATGATCCTGAAATTAAGATCAGCTCCAGGTGGTTGTTTATATCAGCTGTCAGATTGCAGAATAAAAAATGGCTTTTATATATTTGATTTTTATTGTTTTCCAGGGCAATGTCACATTTTCCTGCTCTGAACCACAAATTGTTCCCATCACATTTGTCAACTCGAGCAGCAGTTATTTGCTGCTGCCCGGCACCCCCCAAATCGATGGGCTCTCGGTGAGTTTCCAGTTTCGAACATGGAACAAGGATGGTCTGCTTCTGTCCACGATGCTCTCTGAGGGCTCAGGGACCCTGCTGCTGAGCCTGGAGGATGGAACCCTGAGACTCGTGATTCAGAAAATGACAGAACGTGCAGCTGAAATCCTCACAGGTACTGTCCACTGACAACTTCTATGTCGTTTCTTGTTCAGCCAAGTCGATACATGTTTGAGAATCTGACCAAAACATACAGGCTCCAGCTCCCAGGGGTGTGAGATGACCAGTCTTCACAAATTTACTCTAAGTCTGAAGAGCCAACGTTTGTTTTCTTTTTTTCTTCTTTTATAAATTTTGTATTGGAGTATAGTTGATTTACAATGTTGTGTTAGTTTCTGGTATACAGCAAAGTGATTCAGTTATACATAGACATGTATCTATTCTTTTTCAGATTCTTTTCCCATCTAGGTGATTACAGAGTATTGCATATACTTCTCTGTGCTATACAGTAGGTTCTTGTTGTTTATCTATTTTATATATAGCCGTGTGTATCTGTTAATCTCAACCTCCTAATTTACTCCTCCCCTCATCTTTCCCCTTTGGTAACCATAAGTTTGTTTTCCAAGTCTGTGAGTCTGTTTCTGTTCTGTAAATAAGTTCATTTGTATCATTGTTTTTAGTTCAATATATAAGTGATATCATATGATATTTTTCTTCCTCTGTCTGACTTACTTCACTTAATATGATAAACTCTAGGTCTAATCATGTTGCTGCAAATGGCAATGTTTCATTCTTTTTTATGGTTGAGTAATATTCCACTATATATATACACCACATCTTCTTTATCCATTCATCTGTCAGTGGGCATTTAGGTGGCTTCCATGTCTTGGCTATTGTAAACAGTACTGCAATGAACATTGGGGTGCATTTATCTTTTCGAATTACAGTTTTCTGTAGATATATGCCCAGGAGTGGGACTGCTAGATCATACAGTAACTCTATTTTTAGTTTTATAAGGAACCTGCATACTGTTCTCCATAGCGGCTGCACCAATTTACATTCCCACCAACAGTGCAAGAGGGTTCCCTTTTCTCCACACCCTCCCCAGCATTTATTTGTAGACTTTTTGATCATGACCATTCTGACCAGTGTGAGGTGATACCTTATGGTAGTTTTGATTTGCATTTCTCTAATAATTAGCGATGTTGAGCATCTTTTCATAAAAGTTTTTAAAATGGTTCTCAAAAAGCTGAAGATTGAAAGTACTTTCTTTTATAGCAATAGAGTATAGGTCCTAATGTATAGCAACATGGAATAGATGTATGAATAACATCCTGACTCTTCTATCTGCCATTCCTTCAACATGGAGCCGTGGAATTTTCTCCCTCCTCTACTTGTTATCTTACTGATGTCCCCTGTCCTTCTGGAAGCAATGTGTTCACTTAGTGACAAGTACTTAGGTCAGACCACCTGCAGGCATTGGATTGGGGGCTAAGGCAGGCTGCTAGGTCACCAAATCCTGAGAAGCCTTCCTGGCTCTACAGCCTGAATCAAACCGCCTCCTCTGTGCATCCTGGGCCAATATCCATCCTGGATTATAGGACACTGAATCATTTATTTAATTTAAATGTCTTTCTTCCCCCACTGGACTCTGAGTTTTGTTATGCAATTAAATTAGAGGAAATTGAGTTAAGTAAAGGATGTGACTTAATAGTCAAGATCAGGTCAGGCTATGGGAAAGCCTCTGATGTCAATGGGTGAACAAAAAAGCCCATTGAACCTGTTACCGAACCAAACTTGGATCCGTTCACCTATGTACAGTAAAGCCAATCTACTGACACCGAATTGTGGTGAAGGAAAGTATAGATTTTATTGCAGGGCACCAAGCAAGGAGAAGGGGCAGCTCATGCTCAAAAGACCTGAACTCCCCAATAGCTTTCAGGTAAGGGGTTTTAAAGGCAGTGTGAGGGAGGGAGCTGCAGGGTGTATGATCAGCTTGTGCACAGTTCTCAGATTGGTTGGCATCAAGGTGAAGTTTCCAGCATCATCAATCTTCTGGTTTCAACCAGTCTAGGGTCTATGTTGCTGTGGTCAGCAATTTTCATCTGGGGGGTGGTCAGCTTCCTGTAAAAAAAAAAAAAAACAAACCTTTGGAATATGTGTCAGGCCTTTATCTTTATCCTTCAGGGAACTGGGAATTTGGTGATTCTGCCATGTGGCTGATTTATAGTCTAAATCGTTACCAGTTTCCCAGCCCAACAGCTATTCTTTATTTTTACATCTTCACATTCCTAATCATTAACTACTTTTTTTTCCTAATCATTAACTCTTGAGCAGCCTTTTGAGACTCAGTGTAGGCGTGGGAGACTAAAGCAAAAGCCTGTTACTTCAAAGGAAGGGACACAGGGTCTTGTATACAGTTTCAAACCTCTGGAAATAACAGAAGGGCCTGGATCTGTGAGTCAGAGAGGCAGGTTCCAAAAGCACCTTTTCCCCTTACTAGTCAGTCTGGGGCCCTAGATGAACTTAACTTTGTCTCCCATGTAAGTGAGAGTGCATTTGTTATCTACAGCTGCATAACAAATTATACCAACATGTTTTAGTTGAAAACCGCCCATGTTATGTCTGATTTTCTAAGAGTCAGGAATCCAGGAGCCCTTTGGGCGATTCTGGCTGCAGTCAAGTTGTTGGCAGGGGCGACAGTCATCTCAAGGTTCAACCGGTTCTAACTCTGCTTCCAGGCTAACTCATGTGGCTGTGGGCAGACCTCAGGAGATCCAAACTTATCCCCACGCCCTCTCCAGAAGGCTGCCTCATTGTTAGGGCAGCACTCTTACCCCAGAGTGAGTGACCCTGGAGAGAGTGGGAAAGAACCCCCAGGACAAAAGCCACAGTCTTTGTATATCTCATCCCATCCTTTTCATCATATTCTATTCATTAGAAAAAAGTGAATAAGTCTAGCCCTTGCTCAAGTCAAAGGGATTATACAAGGATTCAGATATTAGGAGTCAGAGCCAGCCTCAGCACATGCTCGGTGCCGGCAGCAGTAACCAAGGGAGATGAGCAGGGTCCTAGCAGCATGGCCGCCGAGCTTGAGAGGGTCTGGGGGAGGTAGTGCTCCCAGTCTGAGGGGCTCCAGCCCAGCGGCCACACCAGGAGGAAGACAAAAGAGAATGAAAGAAGCAGATAATCTTGAAAGTACAAAGGAAGAACGGGTTTGTGAAACCGGATCTGACCACCAACCTCTTAGTGATAATCAGCAAACAAATTGGGACTATTTTGTTGACAGCCTTTTTGAGGAAACTCAGAAGGTTGGTGTCAAATGTTTCTCTGCCACTGAACAAAAGAAACTGGTAGGTGTAAGTGCAAAATTATGGAAAAATGGATTCACAGTCAGTGATGATTTCAGAAGTTATTCTGATGGTGCAGCTCAGCAGTTTCTGAACGCCATCAAAAAAGGGGAATTACCTTTGGAATTACAGGATTTTTGATAATGAGGAGGTTGATGTTAAAGTTGAAGATAAGAAAAATGAAGTATGTATGTCAACAAAGCCTGTGTTCCAGCCCTTCTCAGGACAGGGTCACAGACTGGGAAGTGCTACACCAAAAATTGTTTCTAAAGCAAAGTGTATTGAAGTTGAGAATAAAAATAAGTTGTCTACTGTCTCACTAAACAGTCTGGAACCCATCACTAATATACAGATCTGGTTAGCCAATGGGAAAAGGAGTGTCCAGAAATTTAACATTTCTCATAGGATAAGCCACATCAAAGACTGCTTCAAAAAACACCAAGGATCTCAAAGAAGTCCTCCCTTTTCCCCGGCAAGAGCTCTTCCTTTCCTCAAATTGCTAGATGAAACACTCACACTAGATATTAGTAGTCATGGATCACTGGGGTCCATCTTAGCATCTACCTACAAAATGAGATTAAAAAAAATGCTTACATCACAAGACTGTGACGATGATTAAATATGATCTAAACCCTTTAGCACAGTGTTGAGAATCTATTTAGCAAATTTCTTTTTCTTCCACACTGACTCAAGACCTCAGGCAAAAACAGGCCTCACTCCTTAGAGTCATAAAAGCTGAGTGAGTTTGTGCAGTCATGGGGCTTTTGTGAAATTTCTAAGATTTCTAGTCATGGAGGTGAGTTAATCGCTTAGAAACATAACATTTTTCATGTACAGAGTTATAAAAGTTAAACCTCGATCCTCCTTATTTGAAGAAGAAAAATCGTGAGCTGGCGTTGATCTGTTTCTCTCCAACCGGCGAGATGGTTGAGTACAGAGACTTGTAGAGCTCAGGTCAAAAATGCAGTTTTTTTTTTTTTTTTTTGCGGTACGCAGGCCTCTCACTGCTGTGGCCTCTCCCGTTGCGGAGCACAGGCTCCGGACGCGCAGGCTCAGCGGCCATGGCTCACGGGCCCAGCCGCTCCGCGGCATGTGGGATCTTCCCGGACCGGGGCACGAACCCGTGTCCCCTGAATCGGCAGGCGGACTCTCAACCACTGCGCCACCAGGGAAGCCCAAAAATGCAGTTTTAATATAGTACAGGCCCCAGTGACACTTTGCTCTAAAGCATTACCTGTATTATTAAGCATGTGTCAGTCCATTAAAATGTGTTGATGACTGAGAGAGAGGCTGGTTAAAGCTGCCCCAATATCCAGTAAAGAGGGAGAAAAAAATCATGTTATTTTAGACCTGTCTCTCAAAAAAAATCAAACAAGTAAAAGAAAGATTTAAAAACATTCTGATGTCTGTCTCAGAAAACTCTTGCTTGCTCCTTTCTCCAAGAATTTCCTGAAATTTGGAAAATTCAGAAATTTTGGAATTTCTTTTATTTTTCTTTGAAATGGATCAAGGCTTTGTGTCTACTGGCATTGTTCTACCTGGGAGAAAAAGGTAAACAAACAAAAAAATCAGACTAACAAAAAAGTTTTCTCCTCCCATACATTTCTGAAGAACCTTGTTTTCCAAGTACTTGAGATTGTATTGGTTTTATAAGAGAAAAATCTCACATGAGAAATCAGAAAAATAATAAACATCGTTCTAATAATTTTGAGGGCCACTGGGGCTACCCTTGACACATGGTACCTCATGGAAAATAGAAAATAGCACATTATTAATTGAACAGGGAATCCAGATATTTAAAGATTTACTTGAGAATAGTTCATGTATTTCTAACGTCTTGGGTCTAAAAGAGAAGGTGACCCCTATGAGAAGGTCAGCACATGGATGCCTGGCACATTCACTTCTGTTACCAAAGCTTCATACAGTGTACATAGTTTTTTGGGGGTGTGGTTATTTTGTGCAGTTCGCATTGGGTATCAGGAAGAGAAGTCCAAATGAAATCGTCCTCAAAATAGAAGGCATCTGAATTTAGTTGTTCTAAGGGATGAAGTTTTAGGGAGTTGAAGGGCAACGGTATAATCCCTCCCTTGTATTTTTCTTTATTTTCTATTTTTGTCATCTCCTTTCTTGAAAGCCTTGTATATGTGAATATGAGGCAAAGTCAAGGGCATCCTTTCACTCTAAGTGATATGACAGTAGAACCAACAATTACTGTGGATCTCATGCAGGTCAGGCATTATGCAAGGACCTTGTCATACAATACTACAGAAAAAAAAAAAAAAAAAAGAGCTCATGAAACGTATTAAGTGGTTCTTATTTTACCAACAGGCACAAGGGGAAATTGAGAGTCAGCAATTAAGTTCAAGTGACCAAGCAGGTGTTCAAGCTCAGGCCTTTCCTTTGCATCCCCAAGTCCATGGTCACCACAGTGTATCTTGCTGCCCCCCATATTTATTCGTGATATGGTCAGGTGTTTATAAAGAATTCAAATGCAGAGAAACTCTGCTTTAAATGAAAGATGAAACGTACAGTACGCTGTTAACAAAAGTAGCCTATGTAGTATCTGAAGTTGGGTTTTCCCAAAACAGTTCACTTGGTGGTCCCATCAATAGACAGATTTGGGGGTTAAGTGGGGCTGACAAGGGATTGTGAATCCATTGTCTTTGTAGACTTTTACTCCACTTTAGCTGACATTGCCTATTTAGTGTTATAAAGTAAATTATGCATATCTATATGTTAACATACACACATACACACATACACACTAATAGTCATTGAGTATATGTGACATACTTTTCTCAGGCTTTTTTTTTAATGTTTATTTATGTATGTATTTATTTATTTACTTTTGGCTGCCTTGAGTCTTCATTTTGGTGCACAGGCTTCTCATTGCGGTGGCTTCTGTTGTGGATCATGGGCTCTAGGCACACGGACTTCAGTAGCTGTGGCACACAGGCTTCAGTAGTTGTGGCATGCGGGCTCAGTAGTTGTGGCTCACGAGCTCTAGAGTGCAGGCTCAGTAGTTGTGACACATGGGCTTAGTTGCTCCACGGCATGTGGAATCTTCCCGGACCAGGGCTCAAACCTGTGTCCCCTGCACTGGCAGGAGGATTCTTAACCCCAGTGTCACCAGGAAAGTCCCTCTCAGACCTTTTTATTTGTTTTTATTATTTTTTATCAGGCCCTTTTAAATGCTCAGTGACGATTCCTTAGTAAGATTATCATGTAAGTACGAAGGGTACTAAGTGAAAACCTAGATGCTTCCAGAGACTTTGCCATGCCTTGCGTAGCTTTTCCCATATTCTCGTCACCCCTGTGTGTCCGATGCCACGTGGAAATCTGGGGGCTGCATGGGAACAGAGAGGAAACCTTCCAGGAGCCCTGCTGCTCCCATGTCCCCTTTCAGGGATCAGAACATCCAACTGTGCAAATCTTAAATAAACAAAAAAACACCTGGATTTCCTCCTTTATGCATTTCACACTCTAGTTCCTCACCACTTCTCCCCAGGTTCCATGTGTCTTGGAGACCACTTTCTCTCTCAGGACCATACCTATCCCTGAAACGATTGATACCATGTTCTATTTTTGAGGAGCAAATGGCTGCTATTTTTAAAGACTCTTAAAAAGGTGCTTAGAATGTAGATTGTCATTGTCCAAACCAATCTGGATGACTAAGAAAACAGGAACTTGTGCAAAAGTGAAGGAGACCACCTGGTTCATTTCTTTAGACAATCGAGGCAGAGTGTTTTGAATTGCAAGTGAAACATTCAGTAACCAAAAAAAGCTGGCACCACTATAATTATTTTGCAGTGGCCTGACATTTCAATGTTATTTTTATTTTGCTGATGAGAACGAGAATGAGAATGAGAATAGGAATGAGAATAGGAAGAAAGAAGTTTGGGTCCTTCAGTCCTGAAAATTTGAAGTATGTTATTTTTTATTTTTATTCTTTTTTGCGGTACGCGGGCCTCTCACTGTTGCGGCCTCTCCCGCTGCGGAGCACAGGCTCCGGACGCGCAGGCTCAGCGGCCATGGCTCACGGGCCCAGCCGCTTCGCAGCACGTGGGATCTTCCCGGACCAGGGCATGAACCCGTGTCCCCTGATCGGCAGGCGGACTCTCAACCACTGTGCCACCAGGGAAGCCCTGAAGTCTGTTTTTGTCTGCTGTAGTGCTTCTCTAAACATCAAGTTCTCACTGAAAAGCCAATCTGGGCAAAGACCTTGAACTCAGGCCTTAGCATCCAGAACTCCAGCTTAGCTATGCTCTGCATCAATGCAGAATGTGAGTTTTATTCTGTTAGACCTCATTGTCCTTTGTAGCTAAAGGAGAGAGTTGGTCTAGAATTACTCAAGTCCCTTCTAAACCTTCATCTTAGTTCTTGAAGGAAAACAGGAGGTCAACCATGTACTTTATTTTCTTCAAAGAAATCATTAACCCCAGAGTCTTCTTTTGAAAACGGGGTAAGTGGCCTAAATTAAGTGTATTCAGCAGGGCCAAGCCCCCTGCCAGAGGTCATGTTTCTCAACTCCCCACATTGTGGTGCATCTGAGGGAGGAAGAATGATAACCTGGGGTTCTTTCATACAGTGATTTTTGTGAATGAGATGCTTGGTTGTCCCAGAAAGGCCCTGCATGTTACTCTCTGTGATCTGTATAGAGTTAGGTGCCAAGGAGCTAAATCTGAGAAGTTGTGTTTCGTTTTGTTTTTGCGACGATCTTTTAATCACAGTAGGATACTCTTGTGAGTGTGTATGGATTGGTAGGTAAGGGAGTTATCAGAGTATACAGGACCTTCAATAGTACTGGAGCTATTGCATGTGGAGAGAAAAACAAGATAGAGTCATGATAAGGTTCTTTTAATGTGGGACAGACTTTCTCAGAGATGAGAGGTTTTTTTTAAATATAAATGTATTTATTTTTGGCTGCATTGGGTCTTTGTTGCTGCGTGCGGGCTTTCTCTAGTTGCAGTGAGAGGGGGCTGCTCTTTGTTGTGGTGTGCGGGCTTCTTATTGTGGTGACTTCTCTTTTTGTGGAGCGCAGGCTCTAGGCACTCAGGCTTCAGTAGTTGCAGCATGCAGGCTCAGTAGTTGTGTCTCATGGGCTCTAGAGCGCAGGCTCAGTAGTTGTGGCACACAGGCTTTGTTGCTCTGCAGCACGTGGGATCTTCCTGGACCAGGGATCGTACCTGTGTTCCCTGCATTGGCAGGTGGATTCTCAACCATTGCACCACCAAGGAAGTCCCTAGGTGAGAATTTTTATATATTTATGTCACTGCAGAAAACAGAACAAGCCTCAGTAAGATCAAATGGCAGAAAGACCATCTAATGGCTTTTCATTAGAGAGTATTCTCTCCCGAGCCTTTAGCTGCACAATCTACTGCTTTGATATACTAGAGTCATGAAACCCAGAGTGGAATTTTCAGGAGTAAGAAATGAGTCTCTGCACAACTAAATGGAACCCAGAAGATGGGGAAGGAAGTCTTCACACTGAGAGATCTCAACCTGACAGCAGGGGCTGTAAAACGAAAGCTGGAAAGACAGAAGGGGAATGCCAATTGCCAGGCACAGAACAGAATCCCAGGGCCAAGGGACACATGATGAGCAAAGATCCAGAAATCAACCGGATGCCACAGAAATGTTTTTAGTGGCGGCAAATGGCTTATTGGAGAGACCATTTCAGCTCCTTCCACTGAGTCCCTAGATACAAGCAACAATGTTCTTTCCACCTTACAATTTTTCAGTAGTTAGACACAGGGCATTCCAGCATTACAAACTCCTAAACAATCTCTTCTACTCAGTCATTAATTTTCTATACTTAGTAGAATGCTGGGACTGACTTGTTCTTTCTCTAGCTGAAGATAGGATGAAATTCTAATGGCATAGCCTTTGATCAGCAGCCATCATGGATGTTATTGGATGACTACTTATCATTGCCTTTGTTTAAATTAAATAAATCCTCCTACAGCTATGGTCCACACTATCCCACTTGTTTTTTTTTTTTTAGGATTTATCTCAGTTGATATTTTCTCAAGAAACCTTCCCAAAGCAGGCCAGCTGCCCCTTTATTGAGTCTTCTAGTTCTTCTCCTTTGTAGCACTGACTGTAAGTATATGTATAAATGTATGCATTAGTTTGTTAGGAGTATGATAAGAAAATACCACGGATTAGGTGACCTAACAGAAATTTACCTTCTCGCAGTTCTTGAGGCTAGTTCAAGGTGTGGGCAGGGTTGGCTTCTTCTGAGGGACTCTCTCTTGGCTTGTAGAGGTCATCTTCTCTCTGTGCCCTCACATGGTCTTTTCTCTCTGCCCATCTGTCACCTATTATCCTCCTCTTGTGAGGACACCAGTCATATCGACTATGGGCCTACTCAAATGACTTCATTTTACCTTCATTACCTCTTTAAGGGTCCTATCTCTAAGTACAGACACATACTCGGGTACTGAGTGGGGGGGTAAGGATTTCAAAATATGGATTTTGGGGGGCACAATTTAGCTCATAAGAATATGTATTATCAGATATAGAGCACAGACCTGTGGTTGCCAAGGGGAAAGGGGGTGGGGGTGGGATGGACTGGGAGTTTGGGATTAGCAGATGCAAACTATTTTATATAGAATGGATAACCAACAAGGTCCTACGGTATAGCATAGGCAACTATGTACAATATCCTGTGATAAACCATAATGGAAAAGAATATAAGAAAGTATATATATATTAAAATATACACTATATATGTATGTATAACTGAATTGCTTAGCTGTACAGCAGAAATTAACACAACACTGTAAATCAACTATACTTCAAAAAATAAATTATAAAAAGAATGTGTATTAATCATATGTCTCTATAACTGGCTGCTCAGTGTTCCTGTCACCATAGAATGTAAGGATTCATGGGAACAAGAACACTGCCTGCCTTGCCACCACTATTTGCCCAAGGCCTAGTATAACACCTTGCTAATAACAGCCCCTTGCTAATATTTGCCTAATGTATAAGCAAGTGTCTGAATAAATGAACTATTAGAATTGACCTCCAAAACATTTCTGAAGTGTCTCACGTCAACAGTGGAAGAAGAGTTAAAAGTGATTTTTAACCATATTCATGTTACAACAGTTCTACAATGCAGAATGTGTCAAACCCAAGAATGAGCCATAATCAGGGGAAGTACTAATCAGATAAAGGCCAGTGGGGCTCCCAGAGGTGGGGAGACGGCTGTGTCATGAAGGCTAAAAGTGCTCACCCTATTAATACTTGTGGCCAGATGGTTTTAGTCTGCAGTCCTGCAATTCACAGAGCAGCTTCCCCAATATCACCCTTTTTCATAGAATCCATTTGTATCTCACCACCATCTGTACATCAAGTAAACATGATGACTTGGTGAACCTCATCCTCTGCTTCGATTAAGCTGTCATCAATGCCTCTGTGTTTTAACTAAGATAATGTTGATGAGAAAATCCCATTCATGAGGGCAAACTAATGATAGCCACAGGGCCATGACTGTCACAACAAGCTGTCTGGCTAGGCGCAGAGTTTGAGTTTCGGGAAGACAGACGTATGATGAGGCATTCCGCTTTATGGAAACTGAGAACTGCCATTGCCGAAGCTTCAAGATATCAAGCAAAGCCTGGGAATGTTTACCAGAGGAGAGGTCTCCCAGGCATGTGTAGCTTTTTCAGGCCTGAGTAATGATGATGACTTACTCTTCCTTCTTCTCCATTTCTCTCAAAAGAGAAACAGAGGGAACTAGATTTGTCTTATGGGAAAATAATTTAATAGTCAAAACTTCTGTCATTTCCTTTGCCTGTTTTCTACTTTAATAATTCTTTCATATAATTCACTTTGCCTCTATTTGTTACCGAGCACATGTTCCTATGTCCAGTGCACAGTGAGACCAAACAAACCAAAATGTCAGAGCTTGGAGCAGAGAAAGTTTTATTGCAAGGCCATGCAAGGAGAATGGGTGGCTCATGTCCCCCCAAAGCCCCAAACTCCTGGAAGGGTTTCAGCAAAGCAGTTTTTATGGCAAGGTGAGGGAGGGTTGTGGCTGGTTGCTGCAAACTTCTTGGTGTTGGAATCCTTTGTTCTTACAGCTGTTCACCTAGGTCAGGTCAGGATGTTCCTGTAAACCTCCAATAGGACAATTGTTATTCTCTGTTCTGCAACTTTTTATCTCTATATGAATGGAAAAGTGTTATCTGCTTAAAGGTCAGAGCCTTGAGAATGGGCTATCCTGTATATTCCAGGCTATGGGCAACATTCTTAACTTGAAGCAAAAGCAATAGAATACAGAGGTTAAGGTAAGAGAAAAAGATCTAATATCGAGTTGGATTTGTTCTTCCCTATTACACATTTACTTCAGGAAGCTTTTGAAGCATCTACTTTCTGCTGATACTGTACTCAAATCTGAGGATGGAAGTATTGCCCTCCGAAAGCTCATAGGCACTGTTGAAAGGGACAGTATTGAACACTGATGATGCAGTAGGGCAGATGCTCAGGGTACAGGGGGGAGCACAAGGGAAGAGGCACCAGAAAGGGTGAAAAAGGGAAGGCTTCCTAGGGGCAGGGATAACACAGCTCTGTTTTGAAGAAGGAATAGAATTTGGTCAAACAAAGGAGGAAGGGAAGGATGCCCTAATTAGAGGAGAGAAATAGGGGGAGATCTAGATGTGTAAGACTCCACAGGTGGCTTAGAGTGCCTGGATCACAGAGAGCGAAGGAGCACAGGCAAAAGATGAAGCAGAATTTTGTTCAGGGACACTAGAGTTTGGGCTGTCTCCTAAAGGTGACAGAGAAATATCTGGCTCTGGAGCTGACCTTCATTTTTATCATGTAGACACTGGAACCGAGCATGCAAGTCCATCCTAGAGACACTATGCCTTCACCACCAACCACGAACATGTCACAGTTTGTATCTGACCCTAGTGTATGGCAAACCCAGCTGTTTCCCTCCCAGATGCTGACCAAGGGTTCTGAGGATCCAGGTTATCTTGACATATGAACCAGGCTTTCACAGCTAGGAAAGGTTTAACCTGTGATTTATGGTCTAGATGCCAGAGAGGGCCCTGCTGCTGACACTTGGCAGTGGAGATTCAGCTAGTCTGTTGCTGAATCAATCAAGAAGCCTTTGGAGAGGGTAGGATGTTGCTGTTTTGATGCCGAGGGGTATACCAAAACACGATGCAGACTCTGACCCCTAGGAACTTGTAATCCCATCGGGGAGATAATACTTACAGAGATGAAGAGTTAATTAATGGTACAAGGCAGTAAATAATACGAGCTAAATGAATAGATCAGACAGTGGATGTTATATGAACTTAAAAGGAGAAATCTCTATGTATTGATCTGGTCAAGGAAAGCCTAATTTCTTTATTTCCTGGTTTATTAACTTATTCTCTCAGTCATTCAGTACTTTTTGTGCTGTGCTAGGTGACTGTGATAAAAGTTTAAAAAAATGTGTATATAAATATATATATATATATATATATATATATATGTTTCCTGTCCCTATAGTTAAGGAAAGGAAGCACGAGGACAAAAACTGGGCATTGGATGTGAATTTGGATAGTGGGAGGACAGCATGCAAGTGAAGTAGAGGCTGGGAGAGGAAGCTTCAATTAGCTTAGTGCATTCACTAGGAGCATAATGAATACACTAGTCTAGCTCGAGTAGGGAATTTGTGTAGAAATATTGGGAAATAAGATGGTGAGGACAGATGGAGACTTGATTACAGAGGCATCGATTGTCAAGATAAGCATCTGAGTTTCATTCTCTGGGCTCCATGAGCCACTGGAGGGATTTTTGCTGCAAGGTTGATACCGTAAGTCCCCTACATGTGAACCTTCAAGTTCCAAACTTTCACACATGCTAACGTGGTCTTCAGCAACTTAGTGACCCTCAGCCAGAAGGTGGAGCTAGATCTGCAAGAGGACGACTTCATTAAGCTCCTTGCTGTGCCACACGAGGAGCTGACTAATGAAGACCTGATAGAATTGGAGGCCAGAGAAAGGACGAAGAGGGACAAGAGGAAGAAGAAGTAACTGAAGAATCGAAGAGACTCACGATGCAGGAAATGGCACGGGGATTTTCTTTATTTTGTTTTTATTAATTTTTATTGGAGTATAGTTGCTTTACAATGTTGTGTTAGTTTCTGCTGTACAGCATAGTGAATCAGTTGGGATTTTCTTTCTTTGAGGAGGCACTGTTAGTTTTTGAGGCACAGGACTTGAATGTAGAACGGTACACAAAGGTTGCAGCAGCTGTTCACGGTACAGTCCAGTGCTACCCTATCATCTATGAAGAGAAAAAAAGAGCTACTACCTAGACATCACTGGATCAGTTTTTCAAGAGGGTAGATAGAATTGAATCCAGCAAGGAAACAGAACCTGTGCCATCAGCGTCAGGTATGGGTGGCACTGCAGCTTGCCCTCCGTCTCCTATTGCTGAGGATCCTTCAGCGCTACCATCTCCCACCTCCTCTCCCTCCTCCAGTCAGTAACTCTTCCTGCCTGTTCGCTCGATGCCAGCCCCTGTGTGCCAGCTGTTGTACTATACTGCTGTACTTTTCAAGGTACTGTACTGTAAGATTAACAATGTTTCCTTTATTTTTGTGTTTGTTTCTTATTATGTGTTTGTTCTTAGTTGTGTGAAAAGTATTATAAGCCTATTACAGTACAGTACTATTTAGCCGATTGTGCTAGTTAGGTACCTAGGCTAACTTTGTTGGACTTATGAACAAATTGGACTTATGAACGTGCTCTCAGAATGGAACTCGTTCGTCTGTAGGGGACTTACACTAATAACCTTGCTCTCTAGATAGTTCAAGGTATCCTGTACCAGAAAGAGGTCAGAGGCTGGGAAAAGAGTGAGGCCATCAGAAAATTCCCAGCTCCTGTGATAAGGGATAGAATCAAAGTTGAAGAAGAAATCTGAAGAAATATGTGAATTCAAACCACTGTGTGTAGGGAAGCGTTAATAGAATTTGATAATTGATGGATAAATAGTCTCCAAGAAAAACAGGACTCAGGACCTAAATTGTGGTATAATGGTACTAATAATTGGAATATGCTCTTTTATGATGTGATTGACATTTTAAGACTGCCTTATTCAATTATTTAGATATTCCCCACTTTGTTCTCTCAAAAATTGAAACTACCTTTGAACTATTAAGTAAGGGTTGGTATGAAGGGATATGGAGAAACAGTTGAATTGGGTTTTCTGGGGAAGATAAAGCCTAGAAACTTCCAAGTCAAGCCAGGCAGCTGTGTCTTTATTTTACAGATGGAGAAGCAGGTTGAGAGAGATTAAGAAATCTGTCTAAATTGCTAGAAATTATAAGTGGCAGGGTCTTGAGCAAGGGTTAACAGGCGAGTAAAGCATCAAGGAGATTTGTAACAGGTCATTTCCGGGGTTGGAAATAGAGTCCTTCGGGGACTCTGCTCTGGCCTGGACTGTAGCTCTGTGTGTCCTGGTGTGGCTGTATGCCTGATGGTTAGAGGTGCTGGGACAGCCACCCGATTACAATGTTTCTGTCTTCAAACCGTGAAAAGAGACACTGAAATAAGATGAAGGCTGAAATGCAAAGATCTGTTAGGAATTGGATTGAGAATGAGAGAAAAATAGAAAGGGAGGGAGACATAAAGCAAGCCCTTGCTTTCTGAGACTCTGCAATCTCAGAATTATTCCCTGAACCCAGCAGTCCTCAACCAAGGGAAATTCTCCACCCCCATCTACCCCGGCCTCCTGTTCCCCCAATCCCATGCAGGGGACTTCTGGCAATGTCTGGTAATGATCTTTTTTTTTTTTTTGCGGTACGCGGGCCTCTCACTGTTGTGGCCGCTCCCGTTGCGGAGCACAGGCCCCGGACGCGCAGGCTCAGCGGCCATGGCTCACGGGCCCAGCCGCTCCGCAGCATGCGGGATCCTCCCGGACCGGGGCATGAACCCACGCCCCCTGCATCGGCAGGCGGACTCTCAACCACTGCGCCACCAGGGAAGCCCTGATCTTTTTTTTTAAGCACAAACCTAACTTTATAATTTTCTAGCATGGCCAAATAATGTGCTAAGCATATCCATATAAATTTATCATTTTATTCTCATAAAACTCTAAGGTTGGTGGTGGTGGGGAACTTTTCCCTTTATTTATTTATCTTTTACTTGCAGTACAGTTGATTTACAACATTGTGTTAGTTTCAGGTGTACAGCAAAGTTATTCAGATATATAATACATATAGAACTATTCTTTTTCAGATTCTTCTCCATTATAGGTTATTAAAAGATAGTGACTATAGCTCCCTGTGTTTCACAGTAGGCACTTGTTGGTTGTCTAGTTTATATATAGTAGTGTGTATATGTTAATCCCAACCTCCTAGAGGAAAGCATGGACAGAATACCCTTTAACCTAAATCACAGCAATATTTTTTTTGATCCATCTCCTAGAGTGATGGAAATAAAACAAAAATAAACAAGTGGGATGTAATTAAACTTAAAAGTGTCTGCACAGGAAACCATAAACAAAACGAAAAGACAACCTACAGAATGGGAGAAAATATTTGCAAACGATGCAACCAAAAAAGGGTTAATTTCCAAAATATACAAACAGCTCATATAACTCCATGTCTGGTGATGTTTTTGGCGCTGGCGATGGGGACATCCAGGGAGCTGGGGATGGGGGCATCCAGGGATTCAGGGATGCTGCTAACCATCCTACACAAGAAGCGTAGTACAGAATACCACACCCTCAACAAAGATTATCCAGTCCCAAATGCCTAGTGCCAGAGTTGAGAAACTCTACTTTAAGGGAAAATGTTACTCCTATAAAAAAGTTTAGGCCTTCAGCATATTGCTTAACTGCTTTTAGTGCCAATTTCATCAAATGTGAACTGTAAATTATTGGAAAGGTCCCATTATAAAAAGTATTTAAAAAACACATGAGGGGCTTCCCTGGTGGCACAGTGGTTGAGAGTCTGCCTGCCGATGCAGGGGACATGGGTTCATGCCCCGGTCTGGGAGGATCCCACGTGCCGCGGAGTGGCTGGGCCCGTGAGCCATGGACGCTGAGCCTGCGCGTCCGGAGCCTGTGCTCCGCAACGGGAGAGGCCACAACAGTGAGAGCCCGCGTACCGCAAAAACAAACAAACAAACAAACAAAAAAAACACATGAGATGTTGGTAATGATATTTATCTAGAAAAAAAATCAAAGTAGTAAAAGTGAGAATTCCAAGGTCAGACCTAAGCGGATATCATTTTAAGAAAAAAAAAGTTGAATTGTGCCTTAATCCTTCTTAGAAGCTAGAAGTTCCAAGAAAGGACAGGACCAACGTTTGAACTCAGTCTTGTCAAAGGGGAAGTTGCCTTGTGAGAATAGAAACTGGTGCAGCCACTTTGGAAACACTCTGGCAGTTCCTCAAAAGGTTAACTACGGAGTTACCATATGATTCAGCGATTCCACTCCTAGGTGTACATCTAAGAGAACTGGAAACATAGGTCCACACAGAAATTTGTACAAGAATGTTCATAGCAGCATTATTCATAATACCTGCAAAGTGGAAGCCACCCAGGTGTCCATCAGCTGGCAAAAGGATAAACAAAATGTGGTCTATCCACACAATGGAAAGACAGTCAGCCATACAGATAGACTGTTACAAGCTGCTACCTACGATGAACCCTGAAAACATTATGGGAAGCAAAAGAAGCCAATCACAAAAGGGAATATGATGTATGACTTCATCTATATGAAATCTCCTCAGTTGGCAAATCCGCATAGACAGAAAGTGGTTGAGTGGTTGGCACAGCTGGAGGTGGGGGCCTGGGGAGATTGGAGACTGATAGCTAAGGTTTCAGCATTTCTTTGGGGGGCTCCAGACATTTTAAAATTAATTGTGATTGCTGCCTAACTCTGTGAATATACAGAAAAACATTGAACTGCACTTTACATAGATGGAGTGTACAGTATGTGAATTTTATCTCAATAAATCTATTTCAAAAATATAAGTAAATAAAAGCAAAGGTGAATTCCACAGCAGAAAATAGAACTCTGCAGAGGTAATTGGCCATCAGAGCAATTCCTGGAGCAGAGCAGGGCTAGCTTTGGAAGTGTGGAGAGCAGAAGCAGATCATCCTGCGTGCCTGAGAGCTCAGCCTAGGTGCCCGACCCTTTGAATCCTGGCTCTGCGGTAGCCATAGGACCCAGGGCAGCCTCGCCAATTTTCTGTTTTAGCATCTACAACGTGAGGACTATAAAGCTTGGCCTCCAGGACTATGGTGAGAACTAGGGATTCTATATTGAAATTATATACTAGGAAAGTATAATTATATACTTTCAATTATATATTGAAAGTGCCTGGCACATTGTAGATATTCAATACTGGCAGAGTGTATTATTAGCTATTTTTACAATTGGGCTGTGTTTCACATTTCAATTTGCAAGTTCAATTGCAAGGGTGGAAAGTGTCTCTTTTTTTTTTTTCCATGAAGAAAAACTTCTAAGCCTATTTAACCCTCTCTGTGAGAGACCTTTTATACTAATGCCTTAGGCTGAATTCTGGGACCAGGAAGCAACCACTTTAAGTAATGGGGGCAAGATGTGGAAAAGAATGAAAACTTTCCCTATCCTTTATCTCAGCCTCAACAGTTTGTTAGTTTTGAAAAAATGATTATAAACATCACACACTTTTTTAGAAACTTGGCACATTCTAGTACTCTGTATAAGAGAAAGGAATCTGTGATTCTATCATTCAATATCGTTCCAGTATTTCTGTAGTTATTTTTAACAAAATGTGAACTGTACCACACATACTGTTTTTCACTTTTCAGGATTTCCATATCATTCCTGGAATTATGATTTTTAATGACTATATTATATTCCACGTTATTATTATTACTACTAATGGTAGAGAAAATTTCATTTACAATAGTGACAAAGAGGGTGAAATACTTGGAATAAATTTGACAGGAAATGTGCAAAACCATACAAGAAAAATGTTAAAACACCCCTGAAAGGCACTGAATAAGACTTGGACAAATGTAAAAAGATATCCCATTCTTGGATGGGATAACTCAACATTATAAAGATATCATTTCTCCCTAAGTTAAATTACAAATTTAATACAATCTCTATAGAAACATCACAGTCTATTTCATGGCATTAGATGCATTATACTAAAATTCATACAGAAAAACAAAGATTCAGGATTATGTTCCATGTTATTGAATACACTGCATCTGAATTATCTAACCTACCCTTATTGGAAATATTAGTAGTTGTGAATTTCTGCTATTAAAAATGATGTCATGAACTCTCTTCACCATAAACCTTGTTTGCAGCTCTGTTACTACTTTAGGATTACTTCTTCAGAATAAAATTCGTAGAGATGAGGTATGATATTTTTAGGGTTTTTGATACTTGTTGGTAAATTGCTTTCTAGAAAGAATTATCAATTTTGAAATTGCCTGTTTCCCTCTATATCCACTAACAGAGACTATAATTGGTTTTTATTCTTTCCCAGTCTGGGAGATGACAAATATTATTTAACATCACATCAAAGTTCAGAAATTTTATGTTTGTCGTCATCCAATAATCTTTCCAGAACCAAAGTCCCACATTTTCAGCCTCAGCTTTTCAATCATATGAGTACTTAGCACCCCAAAGTGGTCCTCAATACTGTATTTTTTCACCCCGAGAGGTTTTTTCCCCAAGGAGGTGTTCCTGGCCTCAAAGGTAACGCCTTCCTGTTCCTTTCATTGAGAACTTCTAGTTTTTCAGAGCTCCTTATCTCAGGTTTTTGAAGGAAAGCAACCTGATGGAATTGATTTCCCCTAATTTGTGAATAATTAATAGCCCTTAAACCTGTACCTTTTAAAGAGCATTCTTAAAATATAAATCTGGGGCTTCCCTGGTGGCACAGTGGTTGAGAGTCTGCCTGCCGATGCAGGGGACACGGGTTCGTGCCCCGGTCCGGGAAGATCCCACATGCCGCGGAGCGGCTGGACCCGTGAGCCATGGCCTCTGAGCCTGCACATCTGGAGCCTGTGCTCCGCAACGGGAGAGGCCACAGCTGTGAGAGGCCCGTGTACCGCAAAAAAAAAAAAAAAAAAAAAAAAAAATTCTGGAAGAAGCTCCAGGGGTGTGATCTTGGATCTGTTAACAGAATGAAGGGAAAAAGAGAGCCCAGGTAGAAGCAGATTTTTAGAGAGGGATCTGCCAGTTCGCTTGCCTTGGCATCTATGCCCGGGTCAGCTCCTCTAAGCCAGTCTTATTTTTCTTAGCTTCTTTCCTTCCTCTTCTGAAACCTCTCACAGATTAGTTCCCAACCTGGGCTGTGCAATTGAAGTTCTGGGGGTCTTTGAAACTTCCAAGGTCTGTGGCCACCCCCAGAAGTCTGTCTTAATTAAGCTGGTATAGGGCCCAGGGGCCCGTCTTTTCAAAATCTGCTCAGGTAACCCCTTTGTGTGGTCAGCAGCAAGAACTACTGTTCGAATAATTCTAAAAGCTAAGATTTCACACAGGCTCTCCCTGCAGGGACTAGGGACCATGTAGGAAAAGATCAAAAGAGATCGAATTAAAAGGAAAAGCAGACCAGAAAGAAAAAACAAAAAGAAAAAGAAAACAAACAACTGACCAAGCAAACCCTTATTAAGTGATGCTTTTAAAGACAGAAATGTGGATAGTGGCCTGGGGAGGGGATGGGACCCCAAGTCAGAACATATAAGCTTGAGCCCCAGCCCTGGTCCCCTCACACTGAGTAGACCTCTTCCTCGGGCCAGTGTCCTCTGTACAGTGACTCAGTGATGTGTCTCTAGCTAGATGGCACACTCCCCCCTGGCTTCCGTCTGTACTTTCTTCCCTACTGTATCCCTGATGCCTAGCTGGGCCCTTAGGGGCTATTTCCACCCTATGTGTTGAACTAGTTACTGACTTCCTTCCAGCCCAGTCTAGAGTTTACCTGAAAATGCAATCTCATCTGTTATGCAGAGGGATTTAAATCAGTATGCAAATGACAGTAAAAGGAGTATAGACCTCAGCTGGCCATGCCCCCCAAATGCCCCTGACAGAAGTCAAATGTTCAGAACCAAGAAACACCTGACAGACCCTCTGCCTCATTAACAGAATCCCTGTTGCTGGGACCCAGACCCTGGCCTTTGGGGGAAAGTAGGGCCTCCAGGCTGAGTAGTTTCTGGATTCTCCTCTCCACCCCAAGCAGATGTTCAGGGCCACAGCACACACTGGCTGAGTGGGAGCTGGCAGAAAACGCAGGAAGACCTACATCTGGGCCATTCTGAACAGATGGAGCACGGCTGCCCTGGTGCAATGCAGCTGGGCCCCCAGCCTGGTGCTGTGCTTTCCCGGGGGCAGCTTCTCCTGCCATCAGATGGCTCAGGGGCACGAGCTCTTCAGCAGCTGTTCTAAGGAGCCCTGCAGACCTCTGGTCTGATTGTCAGTGCTTTCTTCCCAGCTGGTTTCTCAGGGACTGCCCCCCTGTAGGCGCTACCAAGACTGAACTCCTTGAGCTCCGGAAATAGCTCTTCATCCACCCCTTCCTCTCCACTTTCGCTGCTAATACTTTGGCTGAGACCCTGGTCATTCTGTTTCCAGCCTCACCTCCTCCCAGCCCCGACTTCTGGCCACCAGGGTCTCTGAATGTGCAGCTCCAGGCAGGTCATCACCATGCCAGTGGTCCCCTCTTGGACTCCCAGTGATTTCCTCACTTCTAGACCAGTGATTTCATTCCTGGCTACACATCAGAATCATCAAGGGAGCTTTCTTAAAATGCAGATGTCTGGGACTCCATCACCAGAGATTCTGAGACAATTGGCTTGGGTAAAGTGCCCTCCAGAATCCTTTGTCCGAGGACATTGTTGAAATGCCTTCCTTAGCCTGGCACACGAGGCCCCTGACCGGACTCTTCCCACCTGCTTTCCTGTTGCCCTGTCCTGTTTCTCATTCCAGACCTTTGCTTCTCTGTATAGGCTCTCTGACCCCCGGAACTCTTTAGAAGTGAGAAACTCTTGCGCAGTTTTCAAAAACCGCCTCCTCTATGAAGTATTTTCAGGATCCTTATGTGGAGTTAGGTCTTTCTTCTCTATCCCCGTGTTACTGGTTCACCCCGAATTGCAAGCAGGGCTGTTGTTCACTTGCTTCTCTAAGCCACCAGCCTGAAATTCTCAAAGGACCGTATGTTAAGCCTCTTTGCCTAAGTCTCTTCCATCTACCTGTGGATTACCCCAGGGTAGAGACCAGATGATATGACTATCCTTTCTCCCAAATGCAGGGGAGCATTTTTGTGGTTGCTGTTCTGTCCTTTTGCTTTAGTGAGCATGATTTCTACTTGCGATGTGATATGACCTGTCCTACAGGCCCTACTATATTAATGGGTATAATTCTCACAAGAGCCTGTGAGTACAGTCATTCTCCCCATTTTGCAGGGGAGGAAACTGAGGCAATGAGAAAAGGAGGGTAACTCGGCCCATAGCAGGGCACATGTCTATTGAGTGAAGACATGGGGGGCTCTGTGATCTGGTTACAAACAAATCTTTGTGACTGGACTGGGTAATACGACCATGTTTCCTTCAGCAAGCACTTTGCACAGACAGAGCCTTAAAAGATGATAAACTTTTTGTAGGAAAGAGTGAAAACACTGGTGCGTAATTCCCAGCACACTTTCCTCAACAAGGTAGGTCGGCAGTGCAGTGCAAGTCAAAGGCATCTGGGGCAAAAGAACGAGAGAGAAATTGCCTTTTAATAAACACCCACTATGCCCACAACCTGGGAACTTTCCTGCCTGATCTCAATGGATCCCTTACCAATAATACAGAGTAAGAATTATGGTATTTACAGAAGATAAAACCAGAGCTCCGTGAAGGTAGGTGACTCAGTGTCACATAATTAGTTAAGGAAAAAGGTTGGAACTAAACTAGTCTGTTACCTCCTTTCAGCAGGAGACTCCTCTGCCTGGTATGTCACTGGAATCTAGCTTTCCTCATCTACTTTTGCCTCTAAAACAGTTTATTTTCTTTACTAAAAAAGAAATATGTCACGTGTAGAAAAATGTGAGAAAACTAAAATTGCCTTTAACCCCACCACTCAGAGATTAAAAATCACCGGGAACGTTTTGAATTTTTCTTTTTTTCTTTCTTTTTCACTTTTTACTCTGCATTTTGTATCAATAAGTCAATAAATGTTTTCTATACCTTTGTAGTATACAAACACATTTGTGTTTTGCCCTTTTGTTTTCAAACCAAACATGTCAGAAGTGGTTCAGCCCCTTTTAAAAAAGGAAAATAATAGAATGAAGTGGTAAAAAGAAAAAGAAAGATGCCTGGGAAGCAGCTGAGGATTTGTTTTACGCCAAATGAAGAGAGGGGCCACTCTGAGAATGTACAAGGACCACCGCAGGCAAGGAAACGAGCCCTGCTCTCTCCACACCTGCCCAAATCATTCATCCCTACGCTTGCCCTTCCTGTTTCTTTTGCAGGCAGTGACTTGAATGATGGTTTGTGGCATTCAGTGAGCATCAACGCCAGAAGGAACCGCATCACTCTCACTCTGGATAACGATGCAGCATCCCCGGCTCAGGACACCACCCGGATGCAGATTTATTCTGGAAATCTCTATTACTTTGGAGGTAAATTCCTCAGCTTTTGAGGTTGAAAATAAAGGAGGGAGGATGCAGTGGACAGTTATTTCACTATGACAATTCTTTCTGTGTCAAATTGACCATTCTCCCAGCACACACGCACGTACACCTGCCCTCAAGCCCAAAGAAATGAGAAGCAAACTTTCCCACAGCTGTACAAATATAAATTATCTAGGTCGGTGCTGAGGAAAAAAAAAAAAATCTAGCTGTAAGAGCTGGTGTTACATAACACATCCAAAGGAGATTTTTGTTGCCATGCCAGACTCTGTGATCATATTCCAAAAGAGAAACTCAGCTGAAAACTTGGAGAAAGTGTACCGATAGTCAGCAGTACCTGCAAGAGAAAAAAAAAAAATCCAGGTAGGAAGGTACAACCAGCATCCTCAGCTTTCTCAGTCATTTCTCTGCTGATTTGCTTTCTTAATCCCCTATCCATCTGTTCCCCACATCCCTGGAGGCCATGCCCATGGAGGGGGGCAGCTAAAAATGGGGAAGACCTAGAAGCCCATGAACTTGGGGCTTCACAAAGAGCAGCCAGTATAGACGCTGCCCCTGCCAATGCTAGGAAACTTCGCAAAGATGAAAACACAAGGGCAAACTGGTAAGGAGGAAAAATATATAATTAGGCATTTGCTTCATTTTTATGGATGTATGTATATTTTTATTTAGTTTTTTAAAAGTTTTTTTCATTAAAAATATTCGTATCTAATTACTTAGCCAGTTGTTGGTATTATAGAAACAATCTGTAAAGAGTAATGAATTCCAGTAGCTGTGTGACCTCGAGTAACATACTCATGGTCCCTGAACTTCCTTATCAAGGACGTTGGGAAACAAAGCAGAATTTCTGGGAGAATTCAGTGAGATCAAGGTTAAATGTACAACATCATGCTTTCTACGTTAGAACGGACAGACTGGCTTCAGCTTTTGTAAATATGGGTCTCAGCTGGGCCTGGTCTAAAGAGAAGTATCCTGTAAAGTTATAAAGTGCAGTCTCTAAAAGAGAATTTGCAAATCACTTCTCTCATACCAATGACATGAGGTTAAGCTTTGAAATACGAAAGGGACTTTGCACAGATGCAGTGTACACATCCGGGTGTCCTGAGAGGGAAACAGTGTGGAGTGATTCCTTTGTGGTTTGATTTCAGGGCCAGAGCCTCTGTCCTTCATTCCAAATCTCCACCTGTGCCTAGATAACAAATTCCTTTAAAAAGGGAACACTTTGATTCTCTGTAAATATTTTATGTCTTACATCATTTAATTCATGCAGAATCCTTATGAGGTAGGTAATATTAACCCCGTTTTACAGATAATAAGACCTGTGTTTGCAGAGATGAAATAATTTGTGTGAGTAGTAGAAGCAGGATTCAACCCCAAATCTGTGTTCTCCATGAGCCACTAGTGACAGCAAAGGAATGTAAAGACTGCAGAAGAAAGGTCTGGTGGCCCCCAAAGATACGTTTCACAGACTGTATAATTTTGCATCATATGCAGTGTTTCATAGACAGCAGAGAAAAGCAAACTTATATTTATTTCTGGGGAAAATGCCGTTGAATTAATTATGTGACTTAAGCATCTGAAATGCCTCAAAGGCAAAATGACTCCCCTCCCGCAGTTGAAGTGTTTTTAGACGTGGGTCTTAACGGGGCTTCAGGCTGAGGAGGGAAGATTTTTCTGGGATCTGAACAGTATTTAAGGGAATGCCCCACACGTAGACTGTAAACTTAAGGAAAGTGAAAAATGAGTTTGAGTGATAATAGTCAACTTACATAAATTCTCTCTATGGCTTCAATTAGAAGTTGTAGCATCTCTCTTCATTTTATAGTGTGCCTGTGAGCCGTTAACCAACTGCTGGGCTTCAGCCCAGCAGTGACTGTCTATTAGAGATGGTTGAAATAATTCCCAATTATTTATGGGTTATTGCCATGTTTCCAAGCATGCATCCCCATATGCTCTGAACCTATTAAAACCATTGGGATGGAGTTTATAAAGAGCACAAGCAACCATGCACGTACATGGCTCTATACCTGTCCTAATGCGCAGTTATTCCCTGGTTGCAAGCTATGCTCAGTGTAGTGCCTGTTGTTTTTTGTTTGTTTGTTTTTTAAAGAACACCCTTTAAAAAGGTATGGTATTAACCTTTCAGGTATGTGATTACAGCCCTATAACTATGTGCATTTAAACGCTTCGTTCCTTTAGCGTCTGGATTTGCTTTGCATATCACTTCAAAATTCCAGCTCCTGGAATTGTGTACATTTCTCAGGAACCAAGCCTGATAATGCTGACAATTAACCAGACAATTACTCTGCTACCATTGTTACCCAAAGCGTAATTTTCTTTGAATGTGTAATTCGGAATTGAAGTGTGCATTTAAAAGAGTGTTTCAAGACAGAAATTCCCCAGTAGTTATGATATGTTGCTTTCTTGGGCTGAGTGAAGTGTACCACACAAAAGAAGGGCAAATAGCTTACGAACAGGGTGAAAAGAAATAAGAATGAGATACATATTTTAATTCCCTGGGTTTATTTCTTTAGGTATAATAACTATATTTTATATCATGGTTTTAATAATTCCACTATCTGAAGTCTCCGTGGGTTTGATTCTCCTAATAAAGTTGCTGCTGACTTCTAATCTAATGAAGTTTAAAAAAAAGAAAAACAACAAGATAAATGCGATAGGATTGGTATCCCCTTTAACACATTTTGTTTTCTATTCTATACAGTGATTGAGTATGCCCCATTTTGTACCAGTTTTGTCCCCTCTCTGAGAATGCTAGGATTTACAACAAAAATGTGTGCACTGCTGTGAATGAAAAAACACCAAAATAATTAGACCTTAAGGTCTTCCATCAATAGGTCGCCAAAGCAATAACTGATCATTTCAGTATTCTTCTTTATTTTTTTTTTCTCTGTCCCACAGGGTGCCCTGACAATCTCACCGATTCCCAGTGCTTACATCCCATTAATGCTTTCCAAGGCTGCATGAGGCTCATCTTTATTGATAACCAGCCCAAGGACCTCATTTCAGTTCAGCAAGGTTCCCTGGGGAATTTTAGTGATTTACACATTGATCTGTGTAGCATCAAAGACAGGTAATTATGGTCTCTTCTCCTCTGTTCTCCCACCCACCTTCCCATTTTCACTCTTCTAAATATGAGCTTCTTTCACCAAAATTCGAATCCCCTGACATCAGCCACATTAGACATAATTGAGTCGCCTAATGGAAAATATTTCTGAAAGGATTTCTGGCCCAGAGAAAAATGGTTTAAATGAGTTGAGTCTCTCTTCATGTCGACTTGCAGTAAATGGGATATGCAAATTAAATCAAAATACAAATTTGTGAAAGGATTAAAATTTTATGCGTAAACAACATTTGATTACTTTGAAGTTAAGAGTGAAGCAAAAAGGAGGGAGGAATTGCTTCTCTCCTAAACCATTTCATTCTTCACTGCAGTGAGTGTCCTTTCTAAAACTGACAGATGAAAATCAAACCCTCCGGGATCCCTATAACAGAGTCCAGTTTTGCAGTCACTCCCTGGGGGCCTGATCTTTGCTGTCACCACCCCTAACCCTCTGTTTCTTTGGCCCAGAGAAGACTGGACCCTGGACAGGGAATCAGCACCTTTATTCCCCAACCTACACATCTAGCAAAAGCTCCCTTTCCCTCTTCATTTCTCCTGGGCTCTGACTCCTCTTCTATTTGAAGTTTCTAGATTCAAAGACACGCTGGAGAAAATAACAGAGGAGGAAGTTCTGAATTTTCAGCAAGGTTAATCATGTGATCCATGTTTCTCCTCTAGCACTTAACCTCCGTCTTTCTTCCAATTCTAATCACCCCAGTCAAAATACCATTTACCGAATAGGTGAATACATGTTATGTGCTTGCCTGTGTGTTGGTGATACAGAGTCCCTGCTTGTGTTTTATCAGGGAATTAATTATACATTACTATAAAATGCTATCAATGACCAGGAAGTGTACCCTTATTTGTGGGACATATGACAGTGGCAGCTGAGGTCAGGAAGGTTTTCAGGAAGTGGTGTTGAGCTGAGTTTTAAAGGACGGGCAGGCTTGACTGAGGAGTGGGGGTGATGGTATTGTAGGCATATTGGCAGGATATGGCATGTGAAATGCCATAGAAACGGGGGGAGGGTCATGGCTTGCAAGTGTTTTGTCCACTCAATACACTTAGTTTTCATTTAAATATCTCTAATATTGGGGCACATTTTGCATTCGATTATTTATAGTAGTTGAAATGGCAATATTTACTTTTCTTTGGAGCATATAAAATAATGGCATGTCTTACAATGAATGGTGTTTTAGATTCCGCAAAATATAGCTCAGTGGGGATGGTAAGTCTTGGTAGTAGAGCACATGATATGAATACGGCCAATTAGGAAGAACTTTGCGTGCCTAAGGCATTTAGCCTCATGCTCTAGGAGGACTCAGGGAAGGTAGTCGATTTGCTTCGTAAAAAGAGTGCTCAGGAAAAGGGAGAAGGATGGATTGGAAAAGAACCAGCCCAGAGGTAGTGAGGTGACAGCCCCAGTGCAGGGGAGCAATGATGAGAAGTAGCAGATGCCTGTACTGAGCATCACACAGAAATCAGCTCTGCAGACCATAATCTCCTCTCATGCTTGGAATGACTGATATAATTTGGTGGAAGTTTATGTGCATGTTTCTCTATTAATACCACTCCACATGGGATCATCAACAAATCACACAGACTTGCTGGCTCTCCTGCTTCATTTTTTTCTGTTTGGCCAGCTGGAAAAGTGGGTAATAAAATGTATGCTTCATTAGACTGTGCTAGTTTAGAGACCTCAGAGTAAAAGACACTGTGTGGAATGGTTGCTACCCTGTAGTCTTTATTAATGGTGAGGAGGGAGCATCTGACTTCATCAGCCAGACAGCCTTTTGCAAAGTGTAGATCAGTAGAGGGAACATTTATCAATAGGGATCTCTCATGATAAGTTAATTTCTAATCAAGGGAGCTCTCATTATTTTCCATTACATGGACGCCATTGCCATCTATGCTGCATCATTACTTTTGTGTAATTGTAGTCTGTATAATTGTATTACATACAATTGTGTTTTGGTTAATTGTATAATAAGGGATTGTGTTTAGTTTAGTGGGTAAATGGGACATTTTTCTTGATTTACCAGACAGTGCCTTTAACAGAAGGGAAACTGGTAAAAGGCTTTGCTTAACTAATTATTTCTTGAACTTCTATTTAACATTTGGTGGAGAGTGGGAGTTGGGGTTAGAAAAGCAGGTGGTTTCTGAGTTCTGCATTTTATTTTTAATGTGTTAATCAACACGAACCTGATTTAAGGACAAGTGTGAAGTTTTGCCTTCAAGGAGCTTGCCACTTGCGGGGGCGGAGGGGGCGGGGGGGCAAGGTTTGGCGGGAGACAAGGGGGTAGAGAACAGTCTGGCTGTGGCTTATTTTCGGTTTCTGCGGTTTTTTTAGAAAAATTTAGTAAGGTTTAATGAAATTCAATGAATATTTTAAAACATTAAACACTAGTTTTATTTAAATCATTTTGATTAAAAATTTTGGTTTTCATTAACTATGATTCCTATTTTATATTTTATTTGTAATAGCAAGCTTTCAATGCTTAGAAGAAAATAATTTTGTGAAAACATACAAAAAGAATTTTGATTTTTAAATTTCTTACCTTTATTATGTGTTTTTGATGAAAATATATTCAAATGTCATACTGTGAGTATAGTTGCATTTTATTTTATTTAAAAAAAATTATATTTTATATTGGAGTATAGTTGATTTTCCATGTTGTGTTAGTTTCAAGTGTACAGCAAAGTGATTCAGTTATACATATACATGTATCTATTATTTTTCAGAATCTTTTCCCATTTAGGTTATTACAGAATATTGAGTAGAGTTCCCCATACTATACAGTAGGTCCTTGTTGGTTATCTATTCTATATATAGTAGTGTGTGTTTGTTAATCCCAAACTCCTAATTTATCCCTCCCGCCTACCTTCCCACTTTGGTAACCATAAATTTGTTTTCTCTGTCTGTGAGTCTGTTTCTGTTTGGTAAGTAAGTTCATTTGTATCCTTATTTTAGATTTCACGTATAAGCGATATCATATGTTTGTCTTTCTCTGTCTGACTTAGTTCACCATCCCTGTTGCTGCAAATGGTACTATTTCATTCTTTTTTTATGGCTGAGGTCTTGAGTAAAGCTGGGAGAGTTCCTTCTCAGGGACTGAAGGATTTAAACCAACAATTTGCATCTCAGTAATGGGCACTTTTCTGAAGCTTATGGCCTCAAGGAAGAAAGGAGGTGGAGGAACTGGGCTGGCCTACTTCTCTGGCAGAAGGGAAAGCACTGGTTTTAGGAGGCTCCATTGGAGCACTGTCCAGTGCCTGACAGTCCAAGGTCAGGTTGGGAGAACCCTCGTAGGAGTTACCATTGGGACCCGACAGACCCCAAGCCCCTTCAGTAGTCTTTAAACCTCTAGAATATGATGTGCAGCCACCAGCCCTCCTCTGCAGGCTGAATCTCCAGTCTCATGTTCTCCTCATCCGAAAACACGGTTCTTCATGAGCTATACTTATCTCTTGCACCCCGTGGGCTTAAAGTAGTCCAGGCTTGATATTCTCAACCATCATCGAACAAAGTATGCTTAGAGCAGAATCACGCCCTGGTTTATTTGACCTCATAAACAGGCATTTAGTGAATGAACGAGGCAGTCTTATTGTATATTCTTGAGTACAATAAGATGTGGTAAGAGTTGTAGAAGATACGAGAGTATGAGATCATTTATATCCCCATTTTTTCAAGGGGGTAAACTAAGACCTGGAGATAATGTTCACTTTTCCATGGTCACAGGACTGAAGTTGCAATCCAGAGTTAGACACTGCCAGTGTTCTCTCCCTTGTAGTATCTACTCAGAAGGATCTGACCTGGAAATGGCAGTCATTGTGTATCTGTGGATCTGAATATGTAACCTCATCTTCTGCCCACAACCATATAAAAATTGTTCAGGGATATGCCATCTATTAAATCCCTTGTCAACCTTAGGTGCCTGATGAGATTCCATTTAAAAGAGAGGCATTCAAAATGGTATGTGATATCAGGCAAGGCCTTTATTTTCTTTTTTCTTTTTTGAATATATAGTCTTTTTTTTTATATTATATATGTTTCAAGGGTACAATATAGTGATTCACAATTTTAAAGGTTATAATCCATATATAGTTATTATGAAATATTTGCTATATTCCCCATGTTTTACACTGTATCCTTATAGCTTATATTTTTAAAATTTTAATTTATGTGGGAGTATAGTTGATTAACAATGTTGTGTTAGTTTCAGGTGTACAGCAAAGTGAATTGGTTATACACATACATATATCTATCCTTTTTCAAACTCTTTTCTCATTTAGGTTATTACAGAATATTAGGGAACTCTACTCAGGCAAAGTCTGAGTGATATAAGGATGTCCCACTCTTGGTGGTCCAGGTCAAGAAGTGCTTTTGCTGAAAGATCCAAGCAGTTAATTCCAGGAGCCATATCCCGTCCTTCAGGGTTCAAAGCCCAGGGCAGAAGAAACAAATCACCAAATGCTGTCTAAGACTTCATTCCGATAGGAGACAAGATCCAAGGTGTGAAGCCAAACCGGGAGGGGCAAACAGGGATGCTGATGAGTCAGTGAGGGGAAGTGGGCGTCGCACCTGGAGAAAGTCATCAATCCCAGTGCAGGTGGCAGAGGATTTGAGAGGTGTTGGAGCATGTTTAATTCCCAATATGCTTCTTGTCAGCTTGAAATAGGACACATAGGATTTAACCTTTTTGTCTCTTTCCTCTTTTGCAAAACCAGGATAATAAAACCTACCTTCGCATTGAGAGTTAAATGAGAGAGTGTAAGAAGTCAGGCACTCAGTTGTACGTCCAGTAAAGAGTAGATACTCAGTGAGTCGCCATGTGAATTCCTATAGCCAAAGGTTTGCTGAATCTCCAGTTTCCATGGGGAACGGAGAAGCTCAGGTCTCCCTCTGATGTTTCGCCAGCCCCCACTGCAGCCAGGGATCCCCAGTAGTTTCTGGTGTGGCGGTCTATCTAGACCTCATATGTGCCCTCGGATCAGGTGCTCAATGACTTCCCTTGAGTTTCAGTTCGCTTTGAGCTGACCCTCTGAGGCACCAACCACCACCTATTAGGAAGATGCGCATCAATTTCGGTGCCAAGGTTGTGGTCCCTGGATTCTCCTAAAGCATTGCTTCTCTGGGCCTGGAGAGGGTAAGGAAAGCACGTGATGTGCCCAGGGCACACAATCTAAGGTGGTCCTCATTTCCAGGTTCATGCCTGTGTACACCCTGAATTTACATGAACCTGGAAATGAATGCTTCCTTAAATTTTGCAGGCAAATTCCAGCCTTTTTGATATCAGAATCACCAGGAGGGCCTGTTACAATCCAAATTGCTGGGCCCCGCCCCTAGAATTTCTGAGTTTTACTGTGGTGGGCCAGAGGATTTGCTTTTCTAACCAATTCCAGGGTGCTGCTGGGACAGACCTTGAGAACCACTGCCCTAAAGCTTCTAATCCTGTAGGCAGTGGGATTGCATGGATTCTGTATAATAGGGGACCAGGTGTGGGGGCGAGGAACGATGGGTCCTGCTGCTACTGGGCCCCCAAGCAGCTGCCCTCCTGATAAGTCTCACAGTCTCTAGAGAGTTCCAGCAGCTCTGTCTCAGTGTCCCTCTCCAAGGGTGTTGAAATCAGTCCAAGGGACACTGCTGGGGGCAACTGAATTCCATCTCCCTCCCTGGCCTTTGCCACTCAGCTCTTCCTCTGCTTCCCACTACGAACAGTATAAATGAAAACAGTCGGATCCTCAGAGGTGTCTGAGTGAAGGGCTATTTGGGGTGGAAGGGAGGGTGGGTCTCAGAATCACTGCTGCTGCCAACAAATGTTACTTGTTTTGTTGTTATTTTGAAGGCAGTTATTTTACTTGTTGGTCCCTCTGAAAGTCAGAGCTTGGTTCTACCTTCTAGACTAAGCTCACACCTTGTGGGAGGGGGGTGGTATCATTATAATAAGAGTGATTCCACCCACCAAAAAATATTCCTGCAAACCTTCCTAAAGATGAACAGAGACTGCACCTTGTCTTCTGGTGCGTGGCAAAGGTTTCCCTGGTCACAGTCCCGTTTCCTATGTTCCTTCCTCATAGAGTGAAGATATTGGGGAAGGTCCCTGGAGATCACGCAGCTCTGGTTTTTCATAGAAGGAAATAACAGTTTTGTGGATTGTGGCAAAGACAGGTACCAAAGCGGGGGCTCTGCTCCTGGGGTCTTTGCTGTTGCTTTCTGTAGAAACAGTGTTGCTCTTAACACTTTCTAAAATTAGGTCCTTTCTGGTTATCCATTTTAAATATAGCTGTGTGTACACGTCAATACTGAACTCCCAGTCTATTCCTTCCCACCTGGTAACGGTAAATTCATTCTCTAAGTTTGTGAGTCTGTTTCTGTTTTGTAGATAAGTTCATTTGTATCAACTCTGCCCAATATTATGTAACAACCTAAATGGGAAGAGAATCTGAAAAAGAATAGATACATGTATATGTGTAACTGAATGCCTTTGCTGTACACCTGAAACTAACACAACATTGTTAATCAGCTATACTCTAATATAAAATAAAAAGTTAAAAACATAATAAAATTAAACAATCTGCTTGTTCCAATGAGTGAATCCCATGTAGAAAACTGCTTTAATTTTCCTGCAGCCAAATAATTGAGGAAATGTAGCTTCTCACTCCATAATGATTTCCCTTTCTCCCAACACACATTCTTTTAAGAAAAGCATCGGCTAAACTCTTTGGTCAGGATTCTTACCTTCTTGGTTCAGAGCTGGGAGGGCTATAAACACGGAATGTGGGGAAGTGTTCAGTGGGATGACCTCCAAGAAATAGACTTCTGCTAAAAACCCACGCTGTGTCTGGGAGTTTGTTCAAAACAGTGAGCTAGGGCTTCCCTGGTGGCGCAGTGGTTGAGAGTACGCCTGCCGATGCAGGGGACGCGGGTTCGTGTCCCGGTCCAGGAAGATCCCACACGCCGCGGAGCGGCTGGGCCCGTGAACCATGGCCGCTAAGCCTGCGCGTCCGGAGCCCGTGCTCCGCAACGGGAGAGGCCACAGCAGTGAGAGGCCTGCGTACCGCAAAAAAAAAAAAAAAAAAAAGCTTACATTGCAGGGCAATGTATGTGTTTTCATTTTTCTCTCCAATTGAAAACTTGTACACCAGGTGCCAGAAAAGCCACTGTAAGGGCACAGCCCCCGCAATCTGAGCTTCTAACTCCAAAGTGAGAAATGTTACAATATGGTGAGTTCTTCCTTAACTCATGGGATGGGGCCCAAATCCACACAAGAGCACTTCTGCTGTTTTTATTTATCATTTTGAGTCTATTTCATGGAGGACAGAGAAAGGTTATAGTTTATACAACAGTTACCGAGCAAACATTCTCTCAGGATGATTTCATTTAATTCACTGCACAGCTCTGCAGGATCCACAAAGTTCTCCTCAAAGTGTGGTTCCCAGACTAGCACCCTCAGCGTCACCTGGCACCTTGTTATGACTGCATATTCCCAGGTCCCAACCCATACTTTCTGGACCACAAACATGGGGAAGTGGGGGCAGCCTGAGTTTTCACAAGCCCCCCAGGTGATTCTGATGCACACAGATTTGAGAGCCATTGGTTTGCTCCATTATTATTATTTAAGAAATAAGACCTCTAGTGCTTATGGAGGTTCAGTGACCTGCCCAAGATCACATTTTCGGTATTTGGTGGAGCCAGGGTTCAAAGCCAGATTTTACTGATCTCTCAGTCTATATATATGTGGAGGGGTTTTTGCCTAAAGGCCGGGGAAAGAAAAACGATGGGCTTGGAGAGCCAGAGCAGGTCAAGGGAGTGTCACAGAAGAAATGAGATTTCAAGAGGAACTGGGTTTAGAGTGGTCAAGCGGCTCTGTTCCAGGCAGGGTGGAGAGCATAAGTCTGGGCCTCTGAGTGGCTGAGGTGCTGGACATTTGTCTGCCTGGATGGGAAAGGCTGCTTTGGCAGCAGTGTGTAAGAGAGAACTAAAGTCAAAGCCGTAGGGAGCATGGCAGTACACAGTTTAAAATCTGAGTAATAGGCCATTGTAATAGTTAATCGTTAGATGATGCTTACTGTGCCAGGACACTTCGTAAATGCACGTGTGTGTGTGTGTGTTTGTGTGTGTGTGGGTGATATAGATACATACGTACGTACATAATTATACCATCAATAGATAGATACATACCTACATAAATACACCATAGATACCTACCTACCTACATACATACATACACAATAGAGAGATAAATAGTTGCATACATACATACACCATAGATAGATAGCTACATACATACATAATACACCATAGATAGATAGCTACATACAGACAGACAGATACACTGTAGATAGATAGATAGATCGTTACATACATACATACATATACCATAGATAGATAGATACATACATACATAATACACCATAGATAGATAGATACATACATACATAGATATACCATATATAGATAGTTACATACATTCATACATATATACATACAGATAGACACACACACCATAGGTAGATACATACATACATACATACATACATACACCATAGGTAAGTAGGTAGGTAGGTAGATAGGTAGATAGATAGACAGATAGATAGATAGATCAATCCTCAAGGCAACCTATGAAGTAAGTGAGACTATTAACTCCATTTTACAGAGTGAGATCAAGGCACAGTGACACTAAGTAAGTTGTCCAAGATCACACAGCAAGTATGCGGCAGAGCCTGGCTATGAACCAAGGAGTCTGGTGGAAGAGATCAGGTCTGTCCTTGCAGTGCAGTACCTCTGACTTTTCAATTAGAAGGCATCCTATATTCTTCAGCAGGATTGCAAAATAGAAAATGATGTGAATTCATCTTGCGTCCACGTCAGGACAGATGTACAACCTGTTAATAAAACAGGTTGTATTAACCCAGGAAAAGAAGGGGTGTGATCTGCGACAGATAGACCACCACGGAAGCCTGGGGGGTTATCATCCACGCAGCGACTTGTCACAACCTTGAGACACACACTGAGAGAGACTCAGAGTCTGAAAGCTTCCACCAAGAGATCCACCCTTCTCTCTTTCCTTAGGCCCATTAGGGAATGGAGGAGCCTCAGGACTAACTTGGTAGGACCATCTTGGGGAGGTAGATTATGAGCTGATTTGGTCAGCGCCTCCCACTCGGCACTACACAGGAAAAGTACTGATTTATATGTCTGCTTCTTCAGTGAGGGCTCCCCCCCCACCTCCTATCTTAGACCTCTCTGAATGTCAGCAGGGAAAAGGGGCCCTGGAGGACTCTGATTCCTGGGTTTGATTTGAATAAGTGACCTCGAACAACTGCATCTGTGTTCTGTTACCAAACTCATCTCTCTCATCACTCATTTTCACAAGAAAAGGGGATCATTATCTTGATGAAATGGTGCAGCTCTACCTGTGCATGAGGAAGGGCACCAGGGCACCTTTGATTCATGGAAAACCGTGCTGACAAAGTCAAGGGTGGCGCTTCATTCTGTCCCATCAGAAGATGGTGAGGCTCTTCCCCCACCAACTGGTCATCTGAAATGTCCGTGCTGAAAACAAAGCTGGAACAAGGAGCTGGGTGAATAGTCACAAGCACTTCTGAAGATGAGGGCTTCATTCCGAGAGCTCCAGTGATGAGGTTGAGGTGAGATGTCTGCGTTCAGGTGGCAGTAAGAAAATGCCTCTCAGAATCAGTAGTGCTTGGATCATCCCTCCTGAGAAATACTGCCTAAGAACTTCCGATGTTTTAGACAACCTAAAAGCCAAGGAAAAGTTTTGATTTGGATGGAAACGTGAACAAAGCTTACTTGAGGTTCTCAAGTTACGTCTGTGAGGCAGTGCTTATATTTAAGCCTGCAGAAAACATTTCTAAATTAATAATAAGAAGGAAGAGATTCTTCCTTATTGCTCCCTTCATGCAATCATGATCTTATCAATATTTTTTATTGGAGTGTAGTTGATTTACAATGTTGTGTTAATTTCTCCTGTACAGCAAAGTGATTCAGTTATACATATATATATATACATTCTTTTTTTAAATATTCTTTTCTGTTATGGTTTATCATAGGATATTGAATATATTTCTCTGTGCTATACATTAGGACCTTGTTGTTTATCCAGTCTATCCATCATGATCTATTTTTAACATTTTTTAATTTTTTGGCCGCGCTGTGTTGTATGTGGGATCTTAGTTCCCCAGCCAGAGATCGAACCCATACCCTCTGCAGTGGAAGTGCGGAGTCTTAACCACTGGATCACCAGGGAAGTCCCAATCATGATCTTAATTTGTGTTCATCCAACACCCTGATAAGGGCTTCCCATCCATTTTTCCCATTCTCCAAAGAGTGTACCCTTCTACACAGCCAATGTCACATTCAGGTTTTCCTCTTCTGCATGAATGTCCCTTCATTGGGCTGCTGAGGTGAAGTACCCATAGCCTTTAACACTGTTTTCTCTCTAGTCCAAAAGCATTCATTGGCGGCTCACTGTGAGTACCATTTACAGACACGGTTGGAAGACAAAAGGAGCTTAATATGTTTTTACTTGGGGAAAAAACAGGTCTGAACTGTAATCAACTGTCCTCACTTGTTTCTGCCAGTGAAACCGAAATTTAAAATTAGCCCTATGTTATTTTTATCTTGAATCAACTTATCTCATTGGAAGTTCACAGAACAAGAATCCGGCCTCCTGTGTTTTCCTGGGACATGGACTTCTGAATCCTGAGTTAGACCCCCTACTCTCCACTTCCCATGCATGAGCAGCATGTTAGTTCCCTGCAACTCTCACACGTGCCCAAAGGGAAAATTGGCTTCCCAGCTTGGCAGGTGAGAAAACAGACTTTAATGTATATTTAAGGGACTTCCTTGTTGGTGCAGTGGTTAAGAATCCTCCCGCCAATGCAGGGGACACGGGTTCGATCCCTGGTCCAGAAAGATCCCACATGCTGTAGAGCAACTAAGCCCGTGCGCCACAACTACTGAGCCTGCATTCTACAGCCTGAGAGCCACAACTACTGAGCCCCTATGCCACAACTACTGAAGCCCGCATGCCCAGAGCCCGAGCTCTGCAACAAAGAGAAGGCGTGGTTATGAGAAGCCTGCGCACCGCAATGAAGAGTAGCCCCCACTCACCGCAATTAGAGAAAGCCCACATGCAGCAACGAAGACCCAGTGCAGCCAAGGATAAATAAATAAAATAAATAAATTTTTAAAAATGTATATTTAATAACTTACCTCCAAACGAAAGCAAACTCAGGATCTCAAGGTGGTGAACCCCCTTCTGTTTACATGTTAGCCTAACTTTGGACTTACCCTCCTCCTAGCTCAGCTCCCTCAGTTGTCCAATGGGGACAGGGCATCCATTTTATCACTGGAGGTTTTGAAACAAGAATGAGGTCGTTGCCTCCCTTTTGGAGTTAGGCAGGGTAAGGATAGACTGAGAGCAGGAAGATGAAATTTCTTAAAGTTAAAAGCAAGAGAGACAGAAATGGATGGGGAATCTATGTGTCTCAGGAGGCCAGATTTTTGGAAAACCTATACACAGGCAGAGGAGGATGACACTTTTCTAAATAATTTACTTACCTATGTAACCTGTTTTATTTTTCAGGCAAGTGATTAATGTTTGCGCTTGGTTCAAGTTACAGATTTGAAATCTTCCCTCCAGGTTTTTCTTCACTTAAAAAGATTGCTGCAATCTGATTTACTAAGCCAGTGGCAGGGCCTGCCCCTCTTGATATTGGGATATACTGTGGACCAAGCAGGAGCGATATCTCAACACCTGGAAACTGCAAAGGGAGAAAACAAACTTAAAGCGGACAGTTACGCAAGAGAACTTAAATGTGTCTAAACTCTTGTGAAACATCAGGAACACCATTAACTTTATTATGACAAGATGTTATCATCACCTTATACCTACTTACGACATGCTGAGAAACATAATATTTTTGTCATAATTAGGTAGGGAGCTATCCCTGCTTAGAAAAAATGAAAGTACCAGTTGTCGTTCTTAAACAACCGAAGGCTTAGGGATTGGACCAAATATTTGTTTTGGTATTGATATTGATAATGACAGATAAATATTGATATTGACAGAACCTCACACTCTGAAATGAGAATCCTATGTATTAGCTCTACTGTGTGTAGCTATTCACACACACAGTACACACAATATGTTTGTGTCCAGTGAGCCCTGAAGCCCTTGACCTTCCTACTTGCTGAGAGGCTGCCCAAGTTCTGCTAATGTTCCTTTGTGACCCAACCATTCATTCCACAAATCTTTTCTGGGAACCTATAGTGTGCCAGACACGTTTCTTTGCCCTGTGGATCCAGGAGTGAACAATTCAGAGAGTGGCTGGGTTTTCCCTACTCTGGTCTTTCTTGTGTCCTTGGATCTAGACCTGTTTTATACTATTATGGGCCATTCACTCATTCATCTCCGGTATTTGGAACGTCTCTGCAGGACCAGGTGCTGAGGATTCTGTTGAGTGCTGAACATAGAAGGTTATCCCTGGCTTCAGAAAGCTCCATGGAGGGACACAGATTTTGATCAAATAATCATGGAAATAAACGTATACCTCCCCAAATATATGATGAGTGACAGGAAGCAAATAAGCGGAGCAATAGGAAAGGATCTGAGAGGAAGGTTAGCTTTGACAGGGCTGTGGGCCATGGGCCAGGAAAGGGAGATATGGGTGTTATCATCCTCCTGCTCTGCAGATGTAACTCTCTTGAGGTCGCTGCCAATCTCCATCAGTGAAATACTCAGACGTTGGCACTTTGCACTACCTCCTACAAACCTCTGGCTGGCGATTCTGATCTCAGCTTCCTGCCCGTGTGTGTCCTCTGTTGAAATCACTGTTTTCTGGGGGGGGGGGGGGGGGGGCGGGGTGCTAAAGGGATCACAAGTGCAAAATTCTGGTTTCTTCAGTGAGAAGTGACTTTCTAACTGGGGTTTTAGCTGAAAACAAATTCCTACAGTTTTTTCAAAACATGGACGCGCTGAGGGTTCCTCTCTTTGCCATTAATAACATCCCCTTACTGCCGCTACCCAACACACACCACCATCCTGACAGCCGAGGCTAAAGGGTTTACCTTCCAGTAATTCATCCCTAATAACATACAGGCTACACCTACACTTAGCACAATAGAAAAAACAAAAAAAATGTCACGTCTGCCCACCTAAAATAAACACCAGTGTAAAGGTGGGAATGATCTTTCAGCAGGCAGTTTTGTAAAGCCCGAGATGCAGAAAGTGACAGGAGGAATATGCATTTTAAAGGTCATTCCAATTACCGTGCTTATGTTAAGCTGCAACTCTGGACTTGATGTGAGAAATCCCACACACTGCGGGAGACATGAGAACACATGGATGGCAGGGATCTGAGCAAATAGGAAGGAGAGTAATACAAATTACTATTTTTTTTCAGTGACATTAAATAATTCTTCAAGGTCCTAGACATCTGAAAAGTAGAGGAGAGTCAAGTCTTGATAAAGAGCAGATAAACCCCTAGCTCCAAAAGCCCATGATTCCATGATGTATTTCCTTTAAATTCACGTGCTATGCAGTCGAATGGGGACCCATCAGAGAGGCCCCAAAGACGAGCTCCTGACTGCATTACCATTTCGATTTGCAACTATTTCATTCTCCACATCACTGTGAATTTGTAACACAACTTTCCTTGATAGAATTATCTTAAATGTGAACCGTGTTTTGGATAAGGAAATAAAATAGCTGAGAACTATTCTCATAGTGGCAATTTGCCTCATAGCTCTCTCTCACTTCCCACCATATATATTTTATTACAGCTCTAGCTAGTGTGAAATTCAGACTCTGGGTGTGCATTTCACATGCCCTCCAGCATATGATGGAGCCTGAGGCACTAAACACAAGGGTCCAAATGCCCCAGTTTGTCTTTCAAGGTCTCCCATGGCCTCACCTCTGCCTTCCTATCCACCTTTATCTCCTATATTAATACGTCCTTCCAACAGTATGAATTTGCTGAGCATCTACTATGTTCCCGAGTATATATATCTGCCTACAAGAAGCTCAAGGTCAAGAAAGCTAGACAAGATAGCATGGGGATTTTACATGGGGGATCTCATGGCACTGAAGGGCATGGTGCTGTTACTGAGTCCAGGCTTGTACTGCTCACTACATAACAGGTCAGTTAATCAAGAGATGAGGTGTTGGGGCAAGGAATAGAGACTTTATTAGGAAAGCCAGCAGACAGATAAGATGGTGGACTATGTATCCCAAAGAACCATCTTACCTGAGTTAGAATTCAGGCTTCTTTTATACTAAAAGGGGAGGGGGTGTGGCTGGTTGTAAACTTCTTGGTGCTGGAGTCCTTTGTTCTTGCAGCCTTCCACCTAGGTCAGGTCACGATGTTCCTGTAAACCTGCAACAAAACTAATGTTATTCTCTGTCCTGCAACTTTTAATCTCTCAAGGAATACATCCAATATAGAGTCAGATTTTTTCTTCTCTGTAACAAGTTGAGGGCACCTGCTTTGCAATCATTTGAACCTTAACAGCATTTGCTCATAGTAGCTACTAACGAACCGCATGTGTAGTAGGGAAGAACAAATCTGACTCCATATTAGAGCTGTTGGTTTTCCTTTTAACCCTTGTGGTTTGTTGCCTGTGCTTAGTCATGCTGGCTCTGCACCTTTTGTAAAAAAATGTTGCTATAGCCTGGAATGTACAGGATAGCCCATTCTTAGGGGTCTGACCTTTAAGAGTCCATTCATATAGTGATAAAAAGTTTCAGAAACATGTGTGTTGTTGGAGTTTACAGGAACATTGTGGCCTGACCTACATGGACGGCTGCAAGAACAAAGGATTCCGACACCAAGAAGTTTGCAACAACTAACCATGCCCCCCTCACCTTGCCTTTAAAAATGCTTTGCTGAAACACTTCAGGGAGTTCGGGGTTTTGGGGGCATGAGCCACCGTCTCCTTGCTTGGCCCTGCAATAGACCTTTCTCTGCTCCAAACGACGACGTTTCAGTTTGTCTGGTTTCACCGTGCTTTGGGCACACAAACTTGCATTCGGTAACGCATGTGGAGCATATGAAACTCAACCTGCCTCTTGGAGCTGGATATAGTACTGCCTCAAGATAGGGAATGAACTTGATCATCTTTAATAGTTTTGCACATCCCAAACTCTGGAGACTGCTGTCCAAGGCTTGGGAGTTAAAACCCTTCATCTCTTTCTCATCTGAAAAACTTCCCAAAGTGGTTCATGCCAAATATCACTGTTTGAAGAGTGCCTATTGGAAGCAGCTGGTGCCAGCTGTCATCATTCACGTGGTGTGAAGTGCTCCTTCTGTAAGCACTAGTGAGAAAGAATATTTTTGTTTAGCAAGGCCATCATAAAATTAGACAAGCGAACCGCAATGCATTTGAGCAATGTAGTCTATAAATATTACAGTGGAAGCAAGCATGCCAGCACATTATCCTTATTACAATCTTGTGCTTTAAGGGAAAAAAATGGGGTAGCTCTGCAAGAGAATGTGAGTCTGAATGGAAGGCAGCTGCAGAGAAAGGTACACAGCTTTTAGTAATTGTGAAAGGATGTCACCCAGTCTCCCTGTAATAGGATCTGGGGACTGCACCCTCTGGATTCAGTGAGCTCAAGGCAGTTCCTGGCAGCTGAGTTGGGAAAGCTTATGAAATTGGCACTGTTTACTTATTAGGAAGGAATGGGATAAAAAAAAATATTATCAAAAGGTGCCAGTGTGTCTGTAACTGTGTCAGCTGTTCATCTGAAGGTGAAATTATTAAAGAAGAATAAAGGTTTCCCGTGAGCCCAGAGAGCGGGATTGGAATCATATACAATCCATACTCTGTCACTGTCTCTATTTTCCCTTTCTTTTTTTTTTTTTCAAAAGTGCCTGGCAAGGACTTAAACAACATTGTTATTATTCATTTGGCTATGTCAAATTCTCTAGTGTCTTGTAACATAGAGAGCACCTTCCAACTTTTGCCAAATACCATCTAAAGACTCTTTGTTAAAAAAAAAAAAAAGGCATATAGAAGATTTATTTTTTTCTTCTCCTCTGAGGTTTTCCCCTTACTTGTTTCTACATTATACTCTTGCTAGAGTCACCTAAGTTTAGTAGCTTTCAACTATGGGCCAGGTGCCATGCTAGGTTTCTTTTCCGCTACTAATTATCTTGTTCAAATCTATGGAGAACTACATTAAAATGTTTAAAATAAACTCTTATTTTACAAAGGAAGGGACAGAGGTTTGCTGTGGGTATTAGATGACTTTTCCAAGGTTATATAGTTAGTAAGTATTTTCATTAGAGGTTCATGGGCCCCCAAACAACCTGAAAATAAAAGAAATAATGTTGCCCTTTGAAAATGAAGCTAAACATCTAATAGATCTGAATGGATTATCTTGAAGATACATATAACATCTATGCCAGGCAGGACTATGCCTGGATTGATGCTACTATTTCTAAAGAAAGAATGTGTTAAATAAAAGTAGGTTGGTAAGAAACGAATCATAAAAAAGAAAAATCAGGCCTTCCCTGGTGGCGCAGTGGTTGAGAGTCTGCCTGCCGATGCAGGGGACACGGGTTCGTGCCCGGGTCCTGGAGGATCCCACATGCCATGGAGCGGCTGGGTCCGTGAGCCATGACCGCTGAGCCTGCACGTCCGGAGCCTGTGCTCCACGGCGGGAGAGACCACAACAGTGAGAGGCCCGTGTACCGCAAAAAAAAAAAAAAAAGAAAAATCAAATAGGTAATCTTATTGTAGCTGAAGAAATAAAGACCTTTTTAACCTCAGACACTTAAAAAAAAAGAAGAAGAAGAGGAAGTAAAAGCAGACCATTTCTTCAGGGTAACCTCAAAAGAAGCAATATAAATGGCATCAATTGCACAGATCAAGATTCACTCTTGATCTCAGAAAGAGAACCATTGTGGATCCAAATACTTCTCCCCAGTAATGAATGAAGCCTATGGGGATGGAATATAAGTGTTTCCTCAATGAATCAAATACTAACTGTCCAATAGAATATTGGGATACGATGGAAAGGATCTCTTTTACGCTGTCCAACACCTTGTCACTAGCAGGTATTGAGAACTTGAAATGTGGATAGTATGATTGGGGAAATAGATTTTTTTATTTTATTTGTTCTAATACATGTAGATTTAGATAGCCACGTGTGGCTGGTGACTGCAGTACTAGGTAGTGCAGGACTAGACCTTCTGCTTGCGCCAGTCTTCATAGAGCTTAGATTTTTCTCCTAGTTCAGCAACATGGAGCTGCACCTGGGCTAGTTCTGAAGGCTAGGTTTGGACCTCAGAATTCAGACCTGGTGGGTGGATATGATGCCCACCGTCCCAGCCCAGACTATGTATGGCCATGGTCTGTATATTTCCTTTATCAAAGCCATTTACATCAGAAGAGAAAGCCATCACTATTTGCCTTAAATTCTCCCGAGATCCTTGCAGACCAGTGGTTTATCTATTATTCATTCCAAATGTCAAAAACTTTGTATTACTTAAGAAGATAATTTTACACCTTCAAGTATTCTTTTGCTGTATCTGTCGACCAGTTCAGGGCTGCCTTCTAAATAAGGGTACATTTTGAGTACTCATGTACCTTATCATCTAATTATAGAGCATGTATAAAGCTTTGGTTTCTAATTTCTTTTAAAGAAGAGAATATTCTTTACATTTTTTATCCCAAATATTATCATATATGCTAGATTTATTGATAAATCTCTAAACACTGCCTGCCTGCATCCAAGCAGCTTGCAGTAAGAGGTTCACATGTGGAACCAACAAAACCTATGTGAGTTCACTCACTAGTGGGGATTTGGATCAGTCAGTCTGTCAGGGAGTAGTGGATTAAACCCAGAAATCCTAGAACTATCCTTGCTCTAATTTCAAGTTTAACTGACTGCTTTCTAATATTTTGCAAGTCCAAGAAGTTTACGTAAAGGAAGAGGACATGTTGGTCGATCTGGTGGAAATATTGGGCCCTTTGTAAATTATAGCTTTCCATGTAAATTCAGGAATTGGAATTCTAGTATTACAGACCAGTTTTTGGAGAGGTTTGCTTGCATGAATCACAATCCTGGTGACTGAGGGTCCTATAAATCTGACAAGCTTGGATTTCAGTGCTTTTCAGGTTGAGAGCCCAACCTTTGGATAGGAGGCATTCCAAGGTAAAAGCCACCTAATGCGGTGTCTGCAGCCCTAGCTGACTTCACCTGAGTTCTTGTACTCCCACAAATGGCCTCAAAGAAAGACACACAGCAGGCTTCAGATTTTAAACTAGCATACTTTTCAGTGCTACCAATGGGTTAAAAGTAATCTTAGATTTGAGCCCAACCTTATTGAATAATAGCTTCAAGTTTTAGAATGCATAAAAGTCACTTGGAAAGCGGTTTTAAAATGCAGATTTCTGGACCCTACCACCCCAGCGATTTTGATTCAGTTCATTTGAGGTGAAGACTTGGAATCTGCAATTTCTCAGACACCCCAGGATGTCCGTGGATTGGTCTTTCAGAAATATTGAGTCAGCAGATTAAACAGAAAATATGTCCTTATTGAGCTCATCATAATACAGTCTCATCCAAATTTTCTCTACACAGTGGGGAATAAGATTCCTACCTCTGCCTACTGTTAATGGAATTCTACAGAAAATGACTTCTTTGTTCAAATAAGTCTGAGAAATGCTAGAGTGAGTCAAGTTACATGGGTTTCATTCCCTCAGGACTTGTGTGTATGTGTGTGTGCACGCATATGTACTCATACACTTATAAAGTGGGCAAGAAGGGATTTGATCAGAAGCAATTCACAATTTCACAAATATACTTGACCATGAGACCCTTGTTTCCACAGACTACTCATCCACATAAGACACTTTTGGAAAGGTTGCCCTGGGTATAATAAAATCAGAGTTGAACACCAGGAGGCAGTCAGTAGTGTAGAGAAGTGACTTCAAAAGCTAGCATTACAGAGAACTAGAGGGTCATCACAGACAGTAACTTTGTTTTTCCCTTTTCTGAACAAAACAAACATTTACTCATGAAGGTAATTAGTTTTCTTTTTTTAAATTTTTAAAATTTATTTTTGGCTGTGTTGGGTCTTTGTTGCTGCACTCAGGCTTTCTCTAGTTGCGGCAAGAGAGGGCTACTCTTCCTTGTGGTGCACCGGCTTCTCATTGTGGTGGCTTCTCTTGTTGCAGAGCATGGGCTCTAGGCGTGCAGGCTTCAGTAGTTGTGGCACATGGGCTCAGTAGTTGTGGCTTGCAGGCTCTAGAGCACAGACTCAGTATTTGTGGCGCACGGGCTTAATTGCTCCATGGCATGTGGGATCTCCCCTGACCAGGGATCGAACCCATGTCCCCTGCATTGGCAGGCAGATTGTTAACCACTGCGCCACCAGGGAAGTCCCATGAAAGTGATTCTTGTTGCAGTGGGGGGAGGGATAAATTAGGAGTTTGGGACTGACATAAACACACTACTACATATAAAATAGATAACCAACGAGGACCCACTGTAAAACAGAGGGAACTATACTCAATGTTTTATAATAGCCTATAAGGGAAAAGAATCTGAAAAAAAAAACATATATATATGACTGAATCACTTTGCTGTACACCTGAAACTAACACAACATTGTAAATCAACTATACTTCAATTAAAAAATACAAAATAATGATAGGAAGATTAAAAGTATTTCACGTGTATAAAAATTTCAGGGAAAATTCAGTAAGAATAGGGAATGAATGCAATGTATGATTTATTTCCTAAAACCCCAGAGGTGGGGAATAGTCTGCACTTTTTGTACCCACTGTAACGTTTTCAAAGGTGGCTTCAGACAGAATTCCAAGGGATTCCAGGGCAGAGTTCAGGCCCCATGGAGAGAGATTACAGTAGGTGACTAGTGATCTCTGCCATAGAAGTAGGAGGGAGTGAAAACAGGGTGACTTCCAACTTTTTTCTTAGCCGAGGAGGGAAAAATTAAACACAAGAATGAGAGGTGACCTCAGTCATCTTAGACTGAATGTCAATGCCGTTCAATCCAACTGAATACAAATCCGATTGATGAAGAGTTAAGGATTGAACTTTGTGGCATGGATTTTTAATTTTGGCTTTTGAATATTTCCCACTAAGGTTCTCATTAATATAAGACTTTTTAGACCACATTTTCCACCCCTTTAAGTCAGGTAATAACGAATCTAAACACATTGAAAAGAAAAAAAAATATAATTTTGGAAGGAAGGACTTAGTATTTTCTTTTTGGGTGGTTCTTCTGCAATCTTCATGTGCAGGTGTCATAGCATTGTAGCTCAAATTGAATTCAGAGCCTATTCCTAGAACAGACACAGAGTCAGGGGCCAATGAAGATGCTGACTGGCTGCGGTCGAAATCAAGAACTCCAACCTTGGCCGTCAGCAATTTTATCACGAGGCACTGTGTGGCCACAGAGTGTGGTTCACGTCTCTGCTGCCTTACCTCTCAAGCCCTAGAGGAAGATCTGAACTAAAAACAGAGTGGTGGCTGCTTAGTTCCCTCCAGGAAGCCAGGTTTGCTGCTCCAGTGGACAGGACATGGACGCAACTTAAATGAGCAAAGATGTAATGTGACCTTTCTTAGCAGCTCCTGAGGTTAACGAGAGAATGGAAATGCCAGATCTGCACAGACAGGCTGAGTAGCAAACTGAGCTGAGCAACATGCACACCAAAGCTCTCTCTCCACAGACTTGGAAAAAAGTATCTGCTACGAAAAGCGAGAAAAGAAAAAACACAATCTGGGTATGTCTCACAAAACAGCTGTAAGTGTGGATGGAAATAATAAGGAGTTCACACTTTATTCACATTCTACAGTACCTTATTTCCTTCCCTGAGTGATTTGGGATTGTTTTTGTCTTGATTTGGCTAAAGAGGAAGTTAAAACTCAGAGGGTCATAAATAATTTCAAATGTCATGAAAGCTAGAAAGTGACTCAACTGGGACTTGAAATCGGGTCCCTGTAATCTGAAGTCTGGGTTATTTGAATGAACCCTGTCACCTCTGTGGAGGAGCCCACACTATAGCTCAACTAGGACACAAGGGGACAATCCCAGAAAAGGCCTCACTCCATAGCACAGTCTCCATGCTCAGAAATGAGAGCATCTGGTACACTCCCTAAGTCTCTGCTTCTCAAACACCAGCTACAGTTTAATTGAACTGGGTGACTTTTACATCAAAAATAAGAGAACCTTATAAACATGTCCAAATGGCTCAGCATCCTGGATAATCCAGGCCCTGCTGGTGTCATGTCTGGTCACATTATTTGTGGGTTCTAGAGGCCATGGCAGTGACCACAGCCATGAGGGCTATCTTGGACAGTATGAGACTCCCCTGGAAAATACAACCTTGGAGGAGTCAGGATAATAAAACTTGGGGGGGAGGATTGATGAACCCAATCATAATCATAACCTGTGCCCTTCTTGGCTTGTATTATATGAGTTTTTTTTTTTTTCTTTCTTTTGTTTTTTTTTTTGGTCAATGAAATCCTTTTATTCCACCAAATAAAATCATAGGACTGCCTATAACAGATGAAAGCAATATTTGAAGATCAAACTAAATATTTCTAAACTTGGTCTGTGAAAATATGGAAGCACTTTGACCCAGGGGTCACAGATTACAGTCAGATGTTAGCCTCAGCACCCTTTCATGTGGCTTTTCTGTTTTGGTGGCTAAATATTTAGAAAATCTTGATTCACACAAGTAAGTAGTTCTCAACTGATACGAGTTTTGAATACCTTGCCTTGCAATAGCAGATATTTTTCTTTGACTTAGTCAGAAGAGTTCAAAAGTAAGGGTAACCTTTTTTATTTCAAATTTTAGAACTGTGTGCATTCCTCATAAATACGGAAGCCAGATAAATGCCTAGTCAGTGTCATCACTTTCTATAATATCGTCACCAAACAAAAGTTCTTGTGCCTGATCCACAGCGAATCCAAACAAACTGAAATATTGAAGTTTGGATATTGAAGTTTGCGGCAGAGAAAGGTTTATTGTAAAGCCAAGCATGGAGAATGGGTGGCTCATGCCCTCCCCCACCCCCAAACTCTGATCTCCACAAAGGGTTTCAGCAAACATTTTTAAAGGCAAGATGAGGGAGGGGCGTGGTTAGTTGTTGCAAACTTTGTGGTGTCAGAATCCTTTGTTCTGGCAGCTGTCCAGGTAGGTCTGGTTACAATGTTCCTATAAACCTCCAACAAGACAAATGTTACTTCCTGTTCTGCAAATGTTTATCTCTATATGAATGAACGGTGTTACACCTTTAAAGGAGCCCTGAGAATGGGCTATCCTATATATTTCAGGCTATAGGCAATATTCTTTTACAAAAGGGGCAGAGTCAGCATGACTAAGCACAGGGAAAGGAACCGATCTAATATGGAGTCAGATTTGTTCTTTCCTATAATATGGCATTATCTTGATGTCGCATTCATCTTGTTCTTGCTTTGTTATTATGCAGGGAAAGAGCATGTGGCCAGCAGATGTTTCTGGGCTTGACTGGGTTAAAGTGGATTTAAGTGTGTTAAAGTGAGTGTAGCAGCACCCCCTTCTCAGCCACCCTACCTGCAGGGGCCTGAGCTGACCCAGAGAGACCTGGCCAGTGCAGTGTGACATCCTTCCCCATTGATAACACTAGTATAGTCTTATCCCCATGATCACACAGTGGAAGCAGGAGACAATTCACAGCAAGGTCTCCAGGTTTAACCTGGAGCACAAAACTAGCATATTGTTAGTGTAGTGTGTTAAAATCTGATACATAACACATTGTTTTTTAAATTTAAAATTAAAAAAAACAGAAATATATGCAAAAAAAAGGGGGGAAACCACTACAGTTTGCAATCCCCGGATTGAAATAGTTCTCTACTGGAGTCTAGGCCCTAGCTATTCACAGCAGTGTGAGGACCAGGAGCCTTGGCATCTGCAGGGAGCTTATAATAAATGCAGAACCTTAGGCTCTATCCCAGACCCACTGTATCAGAGTCCATATTTTCTTTTTCCTGCAGTACATGGGCCTCTCACTGCCGCGGCCTCTCCCGTTGTGGAGCACAGGCCCCGGACGCGCAGGTTCAGTGGCCATGGCCCATGGGCCCAGCCGCTCCGCGGCATGCGGGATCCTCCCGGACCGGGGCACGAACCTGCGTCCCCTGCATCGGCAGGCGGACTCCCAACCACTGCGTCACCAGGGAAGCCCCAGAGTCCACATTTTAAACAAAATTTGAGAATCCCTGAACCGAATGATAACATTGTACCCATTCATAGTGGGGTCTGAATGATGTCCTAAAATTTAAGAATAAGACCATTCTAATAATCTACTGTTTGCACTTCCTGCACAGACTCAACATAACAATTGAGATGCCTTCTCAATGGTGTTAAACAAAATCACTCTACTACAAGGCACACAAAACCTTTTACCTAACTGATAATGAGGTAGAAAAACCAGACCAGATTGCTCTCCCCTGAAATGCAGAGCCCATCTATAAATTTCCATTCTAATGAAGCACGTCTATGCTATGGAGACAAATGGATTGATTAGAGAAATTTGATTCTATGTGATTTAGTCAAAATGACCCACATCTGGTTAATAGGGAGTTTTCTTCCCTTGTGATTTTTAAAAACATATTCTTTTATTACTTGGAGAAAGGAGATACGTATCTTTGCCTCTAAAGTAACCAGGTAGCTATGATTTGCTATTAGATTCCTGGCCTCCAGTTGCTTCTCATAGTAACAAGTATTGGAATGGGTAACACTGACAAATTCTTCTTGATTTGGAATGTCCTGTGCTTTGAAGAAATGGCTTTAGAGGAGAGCTGAGCCTCTCTTGGTCAAAAACTTGAAGAGAGCACCTTCCCATTTTGCTATTCATTCTCCACTAAAGGCTAGTGCAGGGAGGAGAAGTGGACACTGTGGGTGTCCGGCTCTGTCTTGAACCCCAGCAGGACTCCTGGGATCACCGATGTGCACTGCAAACTTACTTGACCATCATTGCTTTGTCCATTATCTGGGGATCTTCTCAGCCACTATTGACAATTAACTCCCTGCTGTGAACTAGACTTGGAAAATTTAGAAAACTGACTTCTGACACTTTCCTTTTTCTTCCCTTAATTCCTTAATATCTACATCTGCTGTAATTACAGCAAAATTCAATTATAATGAAAATCCAACTGTGGGGGTAAAATGGGATTATCGTAATTGTTAGAATGGAGAGGCATAGAAATAGGTTTCAAAAGCTTTCAGAAAAGCTATCTAACCAAAACAAGATCCACGCGGTTGGCTGCTAATTAAAGCAAACAGACAGAGGAACGAAGGCAACCTGGCTGATTTTTTTTATGTATGAGCTTTATTAAAAGACTTACATTAGTCAGCTTGCATTTTGAGGACTGTTGAAATGTTTTGTTCTTCTGTCTCTAAGGAAAGCATATAGAAATTGAAACCGACCTTCAGCTGTATAAAGGAGGGATGAGAATTCTTAAAAAGGGGGGTAACTCCATGGAGTGTAAATACATGCAGACTCATTTATAGATAACCACTTATCTGAACATTTGGGAATTCCAGAGGCCTATCGATGGATGTTCTATTCGTTTCAATCTGTTATGGGAAAAGGAGAAGAGGACAATTTGATAGTGAGGAAAAATATTTCTATAGGTGTTTATATAAATGTACTGAACATTTTTTAGATGGATTTCTCTTTTAACAGATGACTTTCTTTAGATGCTTTTGAGTTGGGAATGTTTTGGGGGGTGCACATGTTTCGAAAGATTGCACATGTCTAAATAACTGCAGGAAAGACAGACATTCAGGCACACACAGTTAACGATTTGGCTTATTTTCTTAGACCAAGACCATTTTCTTTAAATTTTTACAAGTGATTTAAAACATTCGTGGATCGATAGACGGTCATAATGAATGGTAATCATTAGGATTATATTACCAGATGGGCTTTGTTCCAAAGGAGCAGAGGCCTCACCCATGGAATTTTATTTGCAGAGTTTAATGAGGGAAGTTTAATGAGGGTGATCTATTAGACCTGGCTTTGAAGGCCTGCTTTGCTTGGGCTGGTGAGCTGGGACCTCGCTGAGCCTCCCGTAGCTTTATGCAGAAGACTCATTCACCTGGACATCTTCTCTTGACCAGCTGGTAGCATCCCTGGGCTAAGAATGTGTCTTGGGACAGCTTGACTATCAATTCCTAGTGACCATTTTCTGAGTGGAATGAGTTTCTCTTTGCTCTTGTCTGATAGCAAAATAAAATATGAATATCAGCTCATGGATATATTTCTTTCTAGTTTCATTGTAAAATAAATGACCCCCCCACAGAGATATATAAAGAATAAGATGGTACATTTATTCTCACAGTTTATTATTAACAGATTATCAATTTGGTCTGTTTACTTCCAGAACTTTTTCTCTCTCTCTAATAACAACAAGGACAATCACAGCAGAAACTACACAAGTTACTCTGCAATGTATTTTATGTACTCAATAGTATATTATACATGAAGAATTTTCCAATGTATGTATTCATTTTAATTGACTCATAGCATTCCATAGTGTGGACATACCGTTATTTATTTAAACATTCCCAAAATGGTGAAGTATGTTTCCATTTTTAAATTGTTAAGAATGATAACAATTTTACATATATCTTTGTACATGTAAGAAAGCAGTTCTGGGGCATTATTCCAAGAAGTGGAATTGCTAAATCAAAGCAGATTCATAATTTAAGGTCTGGAAATGCCACTATATCCATGGCAATGGTCTTCACACTCTGCATGAACAGTGAGGAACATAACAGGGAAACACTGGCCAAGGTTATGGAGGGGGAATGTGTTAAACAAGAAGAAATACCCAGAAAAGATAAAGAAAATAAAAAGAAAAACCTCAATATTAAAAAATATATATATACAAGTAAAGGGAGGTAACTCTTTTCCCCTCACAATTGCATATTAAGAAAAATAAAGTAAAATCCAAGATTTCCTAGTTTTAAGGAAAAAGATTCACCTAAATACTGTTTAGGGGAGTTTAGGGCATTTTGGAGGAAATTTTGGCTAGCAGATTAAACCTAAGATTTGTTATTTTCACCAAAAAGTATCCTTTAAGGTGACAAAGAGACCCACAGAAGCGGGGTGATCAGAGACAGAATTCAGTGCTTCAGACTCAGCAAATGGAAGTCACTCCCAGGGATGCTCTGGGTATTGTGCAGAGCCTGATGGGAGAGCAGGGGGCAAAGTGGGGGGCCCAAGGTCTAGTGCTGTTCACAAAGGATGAATTTTGTAGGCAGGTTAGATTGTTCACAAGTTTATTTTTTGTTTCAAAGAGTTAGGTTAAATTTCTCAGAATTACAAATTCAAAACCCTGTTGTTTAAGCTTTTTCAAAATTCAGCTTATAAAATTGTATTCTACATATAAGTCTGGCAAGTATCAGCAATCAAATCGCAAAGACTTTGAATAATGCTTAATGCCATTTATGGATTTGATTATTTAAATGCCTGCAAATATTGTAAACTACGTTTTTTTTTGAATTTTATTTTATTTATTTTTTATACAGCAGGTTCTTATTAGTTATCTATTTTATACATATTAGTGTATATATGTCAATCCCAATCTCCCAATTCATCCCACCGCTAGTGCCCCCCACCACTTTCCTCCCTCAGTGTCCATACGTTTGTTCTCTACATCTGTGTCTCTATTCCTGCCTTGCAAATAGGTTCATCTGTACCGGTTTTCTAGATTCCACATATATGTGTTAATATACAATATTTGTTTTTCTCTTTCTGACTTACTTCACTCTGTATGACAGTCTCTAGATCTATCCACATCTCTACAAATGACCCAATTTATAATATGTTTTATTTACTCTCCAAGTAGTTTAATTTATGACATTAAAAAACAGAATACCAAATATTTATCAAAGTTAAATATTCAGAAACATGAACATTTAACTTTGGTGAAGTTAATTTATTTGAGATGTTCTAATAAGGAAGATTTTTAGGTCTAAATCAGTTATATTACACTTTTTAAATTGGAGTTTACAAGGCTCATACTTAAATAGGCCAAGTTCCCTTAAAAATTACAAATATCAAATAATTATTAAGAAAATCTTTTCAAGGTTTTAATAGAATCTTGCTACAAGAGGAAAAAAAAAAAAACCTATCTCAGGCCAATTCAAAGCTCCAACTCTTGGCAGGTCCTACTTTATGAAAAAGGAAAAATTAGATATTCCTTGTTAGACATAACAAAAGTGGTCAATTAATGATTATTAAACTTCTTGACTTGATGCAAGACTATTTAAGGTCCTAAGTAAGCTTCCTCTTAAGGGTTACAATCTACTGACATTGCTCTTAATCTTATTAAAATTCACTATAAATATGCTTAAAGAATTTTTTCAAAGTCAAGAATGCTAGTTTCTTCCCAGAAAGATGCATGATATAGAAGTTTCTGGACAAGATCACCTTTGGGACCTTTTTTTTTTTTCTTTCAGTACCATATTCCTTCTTCACCCAAAAACATTAATACTAAGGCTTTGATTATCTTAAGCTGTTGATACTGAATTTACAAATTTTGGGGATTAGAAATTTTATGCCTTAAATAGGAACTTATTATGCAAAGAGATGAACATGCAGACGTTATCCTTGTTGGTGGTGCTCCTGGACCACTCTGGCCCCTATGCTCAGTCAAGTGCTCCACCATTGATAGTGGGCTGACCATGAAGTCTGTATCCTTGTATTCAAAGACAAATGTATTCCTGAATGCATTTTCCATTTTGCTTAAGACCGTGATGAGTCTCTGCATTTTTCTATATTTGTAAGATTAGATAATTCTTAAGTTTATGTTAAATAATAGGTTAAAGTTTTGAATTTTTGAACAGGCTAAAAGGCTGTGTCTGGCTTGCATTAATAACTTATAAGGCCCTTCCACCCAAAGCAGGCAGAGTCTAGAAACAATCTCATTAACTCAGATAGACTTAGCAAATACAGGAAAAAGTCTTTGTTATCTGAAAAAATTAAAATAAAAACAAGAGCAGAGCAGGGACAGGGGTAATCTTCTTTACTACTTATTTAAAGATTTCACAAATTAGTAACAAAAAGTGGTTGAAATAGAATCTTTCCCCACCCTTCACCACTGCATGAGATTTATAGAGTAAATTATATATCATATATATATGATGATATATGATGATATGATATATATATGATATAGCATATCATTATGCTAATTATATAATAAATATATACTTGATTCTCTCCTGTGGATTTATTTATTCCCAATTAACCCATTTGTCATGGCCATCAAGACCTCTTCTCCCACCAAAAATATATTTTAAGAACTCTAAACTGACAGCTCCAAGTTTGCTAACGAGTTTCTGAAATCAGCGGGAAACTGTGTGAAGCCCCCCCTCCCTCTCACCCTTAGCAGAAGTGATGCTCTAAGATGCATGCTTGGAGTTCACTTTAAGGAGATAGATCACATGACATTTGGTGGTGGAAAGACTGCACAGTGCTTGAGAGTAAGACTTCAGTGACAGGAGGCATGGCTCCATCACTTCATACACGGACAAGTTATTTACACTCATCTTGTCTTACTATCTTCATCTATAAAACAGAAAATAATACATTAAAGCTACATCTCAGATGTGATCATGAGCACATGTTGAAGTTTCCTTTCAAAGGGAAAGACTTCAAGAAAGCCAAATCCACAATGCCCCAATCTTGGTGGAGATATTTTGTAGGAGACTAACCATGAATGTCTGGTTGAATGTGATTAGGTTAGTCACAAGGCTGGTTAAAGATCATTGCACTCTTTAACATCTGGTTAAAGGTAACAAGAGCTAGATGGATAAATTGAATTTCCCAAACAGACTTTTTATCTCATTAAAACTTATCAAAAATTGTACACAGACTTATCAGGAATGCTTAAACATGTCTTCAAAGGAGCACTAAGTTGCATCATTTCAAAACCATCTCCAATTTGTAGAAAATTATCTCTGTAAGTACTTCAGAGATTGTACTTACAAGTAATGAAAAGAAATTGCATCATTTACTCGTAGCCTTAAAGGCCACTGAAGAGGATCGCATTCCTGGTGTCCATCTTACTTCTTCCCTCCTGCACCTGGGTTTCTGTCTCCTCTCTCTAAATTGCTTCTTGCCTGTTGTTACACAGAAGGCTCCCTTTACGCGTCTCAGATTTCTTCACTTAAGAAAAGGTGAAGCTCTTTGTCTCCCCTCTACCCCACTCAGCTCTTATTGTGCTGCTCAGTGTCAGGCAGGTAATAGTAAAGGTGAGATGATAGGCTGTGGTTAGCTGAAGAGGCTTAGCTAAATGAGGACAGCTTTGGCTGGCTATTGCACCCCAGACATACGAAGTTTATTTATTTATGCAATCAACAGCCACTTATTGAGTGCCCACTCTGTTTACTACGATGCATACTCAGTGAACAAAATAGAAAACAGCTTATGCCCTTATGGAGATTACATTCCTTTGTGGGAAGACAGGTAACAAATCATAAACTTAATGAATAAGCAGAGTGTATATTGTGTTAGAAGACAGGAAGTGCTAAGGATGAAAAAGTAAGGGAGGCTGGGAAAGAGGATTGGAGGTGCTGAGTGAAGGAGAGTTGCAATTTTACTTTATAATTTTCTTTTAATTTAAGTATAGTTGACTTACAATGCTGTGTTAGTTTCAGGTGTACAGCAAAGTGACTCAGATATCTATCTATCATCTATCTATCTATCTATCTATACACATACACACTCATATGTGTATATATATATATATATATATATTCTTTTTCAGATTCTTTTCCCTTATAAGGTATTACAAAATATTGAGTATAGTTCCCTGTGCTATACAGTGGGTCCTTGTTGGTTATCTATTTTATATATAAGAGCGTGTATCTGTTAATCCCAAACTCCCAATTTATTGCTCCTCCCCACTTTCTCCTTTGGTAACCGTAAGCTTGTGTTCTATGTCTCTGGGTCTATTTCTGTTTTGTATGTAGGTTCATTTGTATTATTTTTTGAAATATTCCCACATATAAGTGATATCATATGATATTTGTCTTTCTCTGTCTGGCTTACTTCACTTAGTATGATAATCTCCAGGTCCATCTTTGTTGCTGCAAATGGCATTATTTTATTATTTTTTATGTCTGAGTAATATTCCATTGTGTCTATATACCACATCTTCTTTATGCATTCATCTGTTGATGAACATTTAGGTTGCTTCCATGTCTTGGCTATTGTTAATAGTGCTGCAATGAATCTGTGTTTTTTTTTTTTTTTTTTTTTTTTTTGCAGTGAATAGTAGTGCATGTACCTTTTCAAATTATAGTTTTCTCCAGATAAATGTCCAGGAGTGGGATTGCAGGATCATGCAACTTTAAGTAGCATGATTTTGGCAGGCTTCCTTGAGAACACCATTTTATCAGAGACAAGAAGGAGGTGAGGAGTGGGCCATGTAGACATGTGGGGGAGAGCATCCTGGGCAAAGAGAACTTCAGTGCAAAGACCCTGACAAAGCAGCATCCCTGGTGTGCTTTAAGGACAACAAGGAGTTCAGCATGTCTGGGGGAGATGTAGAAAAGGGAGAAGAGTAGGGATGAATTTGGAGAAGTGATGGGGGTACAGATCAGCAGGAGCTGGTAGGTAGTTTAAAGATGTTGCTTTTACCTTGATTAAAACATAAAGCCCTTGAAGGGTTTCAGTCTGCCTTAGATGTTAATAGGATCTCTCTTGCTTTTGTGCTGGGGACATACTGAAGGGATTGGAGATGGAGGCTGGTAGACCAGTTGGCTGATGATCACAGTTGTTCAGGCAAGAGATGCTGGTGACTCAGACCAGAGTGGTAGCAGGAGGTGATGAGAAGTGGTCAGATGCAGAACAGATTCTAAAAGCAGAGCCAGAGACATGTACTCGTCCCTCAGATGAGGGCTGTGAGGGAAGTGGGGGGGACTTGCAAGTGTTGGGGTCTGGAGAATGGTAAGTATGGAGTTGCCCTCCTCTGATAGTGAAGGATGTGAGTAGAGAACTTGGGGGGCAGGAGGCGAAGTATGAGATCAGAAAGTCAGGTTTGGACATGCAGTTTGAAACATCTGACACCCAAGTGGAACTTTGAAGCAGGCAGCTGGATTTATGGGTCTGGAATTCAGGAGAGAAGACTGAACTTGAAATATAAATTTGGAAGTCACTGACATGGAAAATCAGGAGATTTGCAATGACTGTTCTCAGTAATCTGATCTTCGTTTAAGAGAAGCCGAAAATTCATATTGATTCTTTGAAACTTTCTAAATTATAAACATACTGACTATATTTTCCAAAACTATGTTGATTCCCCCTGCTTTCTTAATGCTTTTCCCAGGGTTGGTCTGCTCCAGCTGGAAACTTGTGCTTGGCCTCAGTGAAAGCTAAGTTAGGGAAAGAACCACTCTGATCTTTCTCAAGGAAAACGGCAGGGGTCCCTTTGTTCTTCCTAATGCCCGGCGGGGGCGGGGGGACGAAGTGTATTTGGCAGAAAATATGCTTGCCAAGATGCTTGAAACTGGACTCTAGTCTTTGGAGTAGGTCAGTCTCTCAGTATTCTGTAAAACACTCTCTTCTTTGAAGAAGCTTATCTAACTGTCTCCCTTGCTGTGCATCTTTAAGGAGAAGCATTTTGTTTTCCTTCATATCTCCCTGCGAACAAGAAAGCACACCGCCAAACAACTGTGAGCCAGAACCATATGCCACGGAAGGCTGAATGGGACCATTAATGAGGTCCATGGGCCACTCTGGACAACTCTTCCGCCCACTTCATCTCTTACGTGGGTGGTCTACAGCTCCAACTAGCAATGAGCCTTTTCTTTTGGAAGAAGTTTTGATTTCGGGGAAAATTATACTTTCTCATATAAAACTCGTATAACGCTTTTGTCCCTGTTATATTTTTTTCTTTTCTCCTTCCATTCCTAATTCTTTTCTGCCTTTTCTTCAACTCTTTCGTTCATCTCCCTTCAAATTATGCACATCCTACTTTTAGAGAGACGCAAACAGCTTCTTTTGCGTGTGCCCTGCTCTCCGAGTCCTTGCTGGCACACATCATAATGCTTCTTTGGGCTTCTGAAGAGTATGACATCAACAGTTGTGTTTCTGCTGAAAGCTCTGTTTATTAAACGTCGTACACCACAAGAAGGCACATCTGATTCAGCTATATATGAAATATCATTAGGATTTTAGAAGGTAGTTGTTCAGCATGATTATCTCGTAGCAAATTGAATTCAGTGCCTTACACCTAAGATTGTCACTGTCCTCACACTTAATGAGTTCTATTCACTTGCGTAGTTCCACACTGGCCTCTTTCTGCGTTCATGTCTCAAGTGCTCAGTGTATACCAAGTAGAGAGAAAAAAGAAACAAAACACCAGTTAAAATGAACTGATTAAAGAACACGGAAATTATACTCCTAAAACTGCCCTTTTTAAATAAGCCAGTTGGGGTTATACATCTTTTATTTTGAGTGTCTACTTTACAAAAGAGTTTTTCTAATCACAGTGTGCATTGAACCAAAATGAACCAAGCTCAAAGGCAGCCCTGTAAGTATTCATTCAATTTTTTCTCATTCTAGGAATATTAGATGCTTTTCTTTCCCCAGGTACTCTTTTTCCCTCTCAGAAATACATCATTTTTTTTGAGTGACCATAAACAAATGAATTTCTAGCCTACATATTCGTTGGTAAATTGAGCTTAGTAACACTGTAATACAAGGTCTGTGCGAGGCTTTTTAAGTATGTTCAAAGTACCCAGCTAGTTCTTATACTTTTCCACAAGATCCCTCCCCCTACACGCCCCACTTAGCTTGGCAATATTGAGTTTTAAAAATACTTTAAAGTGTAAAATTGTAAGGAAAAATGTGTTTCTATTGCTGTTTGTATTTATAGGATGCTGATTTACAAAAAGTTAAGATTGTTAGTTGGAAATAAGAGAATCCCAACTCAAGCTAGCCTGAATACATAGGGGGTTTTCCCAGAAAGATCTTGGGTTGTCTCACAGAATCTAAGCTAGATTAAAACAACCAGCCCTCAGAAAGTTCAGGGATGCAACCTAATCTTGGAAACAGCAGAGACCCGCCATACAAATATTGTCAGGATTCTCTCCATCTGTCTTTTCTGCTGCATTCTGGACCTCAGCATTTTTTTCTCTCTCTTTTTCACTGCAGATAAGCGTTCTTCTCATGGCTGAAAACATGGCCAATGACAACTTCTGAGTTTTTATCTTATAGCTTCAGTCATCCAAAAAGGGGCTGATCTGAACTTTCTTGGTGCCAAAACCAAAAGAACTAGAGGATAACTACCTACTGACCTGGCTGTGCTCAGCTTTCCATCTTTAAAGCAATTAACTTTTTCTTGGTGGAGGGACGGGAACAGTAATACCATTGTTTGTCAATCATGGAATCTGACTCGTGTGTGTGTGTGTGTGTGTGTGTGTGTGTGTGTGTGCGCGCGCGCGTGTGTGTGTGTGTGTGTATATGTGTGATTGGGGGAGGGGAGTGGGATGGGGTGGGATAGAGCAGCCATAGACATGTCATGTAAGAATTTGAGAGGTTCAGAGGGGAAAGATCTTGAGAAAAGTACACTGCAGGAGAAGCAGTATTCAGGAACAAGCAGTTCTGGATGCGAAAGAAGAAAAGGTGTGGAGGAGGGTGGGCCTTCACAGGCTCTCTATCAGGGCACACCCAGAGGCAGAGGTTCTTGCTTGGAGTTTGCTCGTGAGGACACTTATGCTTCAAGTTTATCTAACTTCCCCACAGCACAATGTTACTGGTGTCGGGGGTGGGGGGCCAGAAACCTGTGGTTTATCTGAGTAACAAGCCTGTTTCTTTTCCACCAAGCTGGGTGGGGGAATCCAGAGGAAGGGTAGAATTTGCAGTAGGGAAGGGCTCATGTTTTGGTTTATTTATTGATTGGTTGGATTTTGTGGTCATGTTCCAGAGCAAAATTGCTGAGTCCCTTCCCCCCCTCCCTGCTTTTTTCTGTGTTTTTAAGCCTTAGCTGGACACCATGGAGTTATCAAAAGGTTTTTCCCAAACAGAAGCCCTGTCAGCACAATAGTGTGTTTGCTGTGCTGAGCAGAAAATTTCTAATAATATGTCTGGACATATTCAGGAATATTAGTTTCTGGGCTTTGAAACAATCATTGCTGGAGGGTTTCCTACCTATGTAGGACACTTAGGGTAAATCATCTTCCTTTTCCTTGCCTCACATTTTCGGAGGCTGCACAATGAACCCTTTTGTTGTATTATACCACTTCTGTGATTTCGCTGTTTATTCCCCATCCCTGTTGAAATTCATGGGATTTTACTCTTCCCGTAAAGATTGTTTTCAAAAATTTCAGTGTTTAGAATTGCTTTTACTCTTAATCCTATTTGTTATACATATTGAGCACTTGCCTGGTTATTTTTTAGGAGAACAGTACCCGGAGTATAGAGATTTTAAATCATGTATGTAAGAGATGAAGAGAATTACCTAAAGACACCATGTAGTAAATTGCTGAGCTGGGATTTGTGCTCAGATATATATAACCCTGAAGTCTGTGATCTTTGTCGAGAAGAAATGAATGTTGCCTTCACTCCCCTTAGCCCAAGTGACACTTAACGTTTGTCCTTGTTATGCTTCATATCTTGAATTTTCACTTAATCCAGTCCCAGTGTTGTTTTTTGTTTTGTTTTGTTTTGTTTTGCGGTAAGCGGGCCTCTTACTGTTGTGTCCTCTCCCGTTGCGGAGCATAGGCTCTGAACGTGCAGGCTCAGCGGCCATGGCTCACGAGTCTAGCCGCTCGGCGGCATGTGGGATCCTCCCAGACCGGGGCACGAACCCGTGTCCCCTGCATCGGCAGGTGGACTCTCAACCACTGCGCCACCAGGGAAGACCCCCAGTCTGTTTTAATCCTTTTTGCTAACATCATTTGTAGTAGCTTTATGATAGCCCATTAATATTATGTACTACAACTTTCCTAAGAAATCTTCTCATGTTGGAAACTTACATGGATTCATCACGGCATCATTGTGAATAAGGATAATTAGCACACATAGTTTTATGTTTTGAAATACATCCTAAAGATAGAGCCATCTAAGGGTGATTTCTGGGTTAACTTATATGAATGTTTCAGAGAGTTTTTAAAGTGAAAATATTTTTCAGAATAGTCATACTGTTTTCATTATAAGTAGTAAAGGCTTCATTTTAAGGGTGTTATTGGCTCTTTTAATAATTATAGAATTTCCTAGTATGTTAACTGAACAGATACAATCTTTTCAAATTCATGGGGAGTTTAAAATAGATTCCTGGCCATCACCCAAAAGAGAAGCAGGAGGATTATGACCTCAATTATTTGCCCCTTTCCCCTTTCCTTTAAAAACGCAAAACCTTTTCAAAATGCAAAATTACATCTTTGTCTATTTTGTTCTACAGTAAGTGAAAAAACCTTATAAATTCTGACCACTTCAAATTAACTTTAAGTCAATGAACATGTGCCCCAGTGTTGAAATGCTTTATTTAATTGCCTAAATCAGCCCTGAGCCTTTCTTTGCCCAGTAGTACCAGGTGGACCCACCTCTTGTGGTGAAACCATTGTCTTATGTTCACGTACTCAAGTCTCACTCAGGAATGGGAGTAGTGCAGACCGATTTCTACCATTAATTCATGTAGTTGGATATAAGACGTTTTTGTTTTTCCCCTTATTTCAACTGATTTGGTTTATTTTGTTTGATTTTGCTCCATCTCTCAAGGTGTTTGCCAAACTACTGTGAACATGGAGGAAGCTGCTTCCAGTCCTGGGTGACCTTCTACTGTAACTGCAGTGACACAGGTTACGTGGGCGCCACCTGCCATAACTGTGAGTAGACTCATGCCTACCCACAGTAGAATGGGCAAAAATCCACGAATATCAGGGATAATGTCAGGATATATTCAACGTGGGGTGGGCACGTTTTATTCATTCCTTCAGTGTGTGTTTCTTTTTTTTTTTTTTTAATTTTTGGCTGCATTCAGTCTTCACTGCTGTGCACTGGCTTCCTCTAGTTGCTGTGAGTGTGGGCTTCTCTTTGTTGTGGTGCGGGGGCTTCTCACTGCAGTGGCTTCTCTTGTTGCAGAGCATGGGCTCTAGGCGTGCAAGCTTCAGTAGTTGAAAAATGTGGGCTCAATAGTTGTGGCTCTTGGGCTCAGTAGTTGCGGCTCACCAGCTCTAGAGTGCAGGCTCAGTAGCTGTGGCACATGGCCTTAGTTGCTCCATGGCATGTGGGATCTTCCTGGACCAGGGATCGAACCCATGTCCCCTGCATTGGCAGGCAGATTCTTAACCACTGTGCCACCAGGGAAGTCCCCAACGTGTGTTTCTTGAGAGCATACTCTATGCCAAACACTGTGGTGAGCATAAAGGATGAACAAATACAAAGCCATATCATCATGAAGCTCAAGGTCTACCAGGAAGACAGACAGGAAATAGGATAAGTGTTGAGGTAGAGGAAAGACAAGGTGCTGTAGGCACACAGAGAAGAGCTCTGAAGTCAACTGCATTTTCTAGATGGGCTAAGTTAGGCTGTGCAATAAACAACCTGCATCTCGGTGGCGTAAGTAATGAGCAGTTGAGTCATGCCTGTGTTACCTGCATATCACAGGTCTGCAGGGGAGCCTCTTCCAAAGGTGTTCTTATTCTGGGAAGCTGACAGAGAGTCCATCATCTGGAATGTTGCCCTGTCAGGGAGAGGGATGCACAAGGAAACATGTGTTTCTAAAAGCTTCTACCTGGAAGTTTCTACTTGGACGCTTCTACCTGGAAGTGGCAAATGTTACTTACACTCATGGAATCATTGGCCAAATAAAGTCCCGTAAGCACCTAACTTCAAGGGGGTAGGAAGTGTCATCTTACCATGGTATCTGAGACAATAGAACCAACATATTGGTGATAAGTACTGACAATGTCTGTGTGTCCATGTTGGGGAGGCTTCAGATAGAAGATTTGAGCTGATCTCGTGATAGGAATGTGGCAGACAAGGAAAAGAAAACAGGAAACTGAAACTGTAAGTAGTTTCACATGGCGAGAGAGTTCTGACAGTAAATGGTAAGAAAGGAAGCAGGAAGTGAGGAACCCGGAGCACACAGAGAATAAGGGGAGAGGAGGAAAAAGTAAAGGAAGAGCAGCAGTGCCACGATTTCCATAATTCGATAGTCCTGTCAGGGTCACCAAACAAAAAAAAAACACATGACAAAATAGAGAAGGTTTGCTGTTTGGAGAATTGTATGTCAAACTGTGTGAAATGAACTGTAAGTTTAACTGACAAAGATGTAATTGGAAGGTGCTGGCTATAGTTGTAGGAGATTTCACAGAAAATGTGAACTTCAAAATTGACTTAGAAGGTAGAGGAGTGGGAGAAGGGCCTTCTAGAATAATGTAAGAACCAAGCCAAGGCTGGACCTATTCTGAGGACTTCAAGGAGACTATCACTCAGGACCAGATCTCACCTGTTTTCCTTAAGTCCTTGCTGTTCTTGGCATGGCACTCAGAATGCAGAAAGGGAATGGTAGATGCCAGCTGGGCTAGAATCAGACTCTGATCCAGGCTGAACAGCGCTGATGCTCTCATCCCTGCAGACCTCTCAACCATTCTGTGGCCTCTTCTATGCCTTGTAATGTAACATTCACCAATGGTGACCACAGAAGAGGCCAAGCAAATCAGAGAAGAAATAGCCCACTGGCCATCATGAGATGACATTATTACTGTTAGCTGCCTGTAGAAGTGAAAAACACTGCCTGGCTTTATAATGATATAACTTACTTAAAATTTTCTATTTAGAGATTTGGAACAGTGAACAACAGACTGAGAGAGATTAGATTTAATTTTTAGCAAACTCTTATACTTGAACAAGGACAAAATTTTAACACGCTGGAGCTTGTTTTTGCACAGATGCTGTAAAGGAAAACTAACAAAATCTTGTGGACCATTTAAGGGCTAAAATTACAAGTTTTTATTTAAGATTCTCAATGAATACCAATCTATAATTTTTTAAAAAAATTAATTAATTAATTTTTGACCATGTTGGGTCTTCGTTGCTGCATGTGGGCTTTCTCTCGTTGCAGCAAGCTGGGGCTACTCTTCATTGCAGTGCACAGGCTTCTCACTGCAGTGGCTTCTCCTGCTGTGGAGCACAGGCTCTAGGCACGTGGGCTTCAGTAGTTGTGGCATGCAGGCTCAGTAGTTGTGGCACACAGGCTTAGTTGCTCTGCGGCATGTGGAATCTTCCCGGACCAGGGCCCAAACTCGTGTCCCCTGAATTGGCAGGCAGATTCTCAACCACTGCACCACCAGGGAAGCCCCCCAATCTATAAGTGTTGAGGCCGGTTCCAGAACTATTATCCCTAAACAGCCAAGGACAACATATACTTGGACAGATACATTGTAGGACACATATGGGACTGTCCAGATTGTATGGACAATGCTCTTGTAAGAAGCTCAGAGGCAACCAGAGTGGCCATCAGTTTAATAGTGAGATGAGAGAAACTTGAAGATTTAAGTCAGAACTATCCAAATACTGGCCAAATCATATGATAACGTTCCTATGGTTTGTAAATCTTATTCTGTTCACTTTCTCCTAAAGTAATTTAATAATATTTTGAGAATTTCATCTCTATGGATGCTCTCCTCCTTTAAATTTATCCATCCATCATGCTAAAAATAGAAGATTTCCAACTCTATAAAAAAAGCATGAACTTAAAAGTCGATGGATGTGAGGTGCTGATTTTTAAAGGAACACTGTCAAAGTTGATGAGCAGGAAACTTAACATACCAAGCCTTAAAAACCTCATTCTCTTTTTATCCCCCTTTCTGTGACATTACTCAGGGTTTATACCATGGGCTGCAACACTATTAAACCCCTCCTTCCCTTCTGGGCACCCAGCCAGGACAGATCGGAGGTGCTCGGGTGGCTGTGAGGTTTGGATGCCTATGCAATTCAAAAATTTGTCTCCCTTTAACTAATCCCTCTTCCTCCCCCCAATTGGGTGAGGGGCACTGTTTTGCGTCACATGTGTAAATTGAGTAAATCAAGTCATGCTTTCCTGCCTTCAGAAAATCTGTGTCCCAAATGTAGGGCATCAGAAATGAGAGCTGCTAAAATACAGAAAACAGAACGGAGGATCCCCTCAGGTAAAAGCAAAACAAGCAAGTTCGCAAACATGCTAGGGTGGAAATGGTAATGCCCTTGGTGTGTTGGGCTGTAATTCCTTGAAACAGTCATGCACAATCAGAAGAGTCGATGCAAGACCTTTAGATTTGTAAGACATTTATAATGATGCTTAAAACTTGTAATTTCTTGACTACTGGTCTTTTGTCTTTTTGTGCTCTTTAGGATTAGTTTGGTTTTTTTCATTCTCAGTGCATCCTAGTAAATGTGAACCAATAGGACTAATGACAGATATGATTCGCTTCTTTCTATCTCACTTTGTGGATAAGAGAGGGGTCTGGCTGAGGAGGAAGGTATGACGAACTCTTAAGGAATGGTACAATGGGAATTCCCAAAGTCCTTAAACATGGTAGGTTGCTGTTAAAAATAGGTATGTCTGGGCTTCCCTGGTGGCGCAGTGGTTGAGAGTCTGCCTGCCGATGTGGGGGACGCGGGTTTGTGCCCCGGTCCGGGAGGATCCCACGTGCCGCGGAGCGGCTGGGCCTGTGAGCCATGGCCGCTGAGCCTGCGTGTTCGGAGCCTGTGCTCCGCAACGGGAGAGGCCACAACAGTGAGAGGCCTGCGAACCACACACACACACAAAATAATAATAAAGTAGATATGTCATCATTGCATTTCAATTTTCTTTCCTCCTTACCTGATGACATATAAAGAGCTTGGGTACACAAGTTATGTTACTTGGGTACACAAGTTATGTTACTTTTCAAACACACTTGGTTCAAATCCTCCTGCTTAACAAGTTATGATGATTATGTGGGCAATTCCTCTCCAATCTGTGGCAGCTTCCCCACAGAAGAAGGAAATATGAGACCATCACTTATCCCATGAACTGACATTAAACATTATGTCTGTAAGTTGCTTCGCTCAGCAACTTTCTCCCCTAAGTTGTATCCTATTTGCCAGAGGGAAAACTGAAGGTAAAATAATGTTTTCAGCCCAGATTAAGTCCTGGCAACCCACCCAGTGATCAGAGCCTTCCGATCACCAGAGCTGGTTATTGGTTTTCTAAAATGTGCACGTTTAGAAGGTTGTATAATTGAAGCCAAACTACTGAGTACTCAAGGTATATCTTGGCCATGGTATATTATGAATCCAAGTTAAGATTAAAAGGAAGAGGTTTTGTTATGGGAGCTTAATCATAGATTAGTCTATAACATAATGATAAAGTGAGGTGGGTGTTATTATTCTCCCCATTTTATAGATGAGCACACTGAAGCCCAGAAGGTTACGTATCCTCCTCAAGGTAACATATGTAGCAAATGAAGGAGCTGGGATTTAAATACAGGGAATCTGGCTGTGATGCAAGATAAGCCCCATATCTTATTTCCTTTCTCAAATAATGAAGACATTTTGCAAAACTGTGTATATGAACTTAGTGATGGGACATTCATGACGTCGTTCATACTGCTTGAGACCCCAGTAGGATATTGTGATACCAGATAGAAAATGCAGTTCTAGAAGACTGAGAGGTGAGAACGTTTTTGTGTTCTAGAATAATCATGAAATCATCCTGGAAGGAAGTAGGTTGAGTCAGCACTTGAAAGACAGCTCAAATTAAAATGGATAAAAAGACGAGGGAAGCCTATTGAAAACAGAGGTTGCCAAGAGCCAAGGTGTGATGGTAGAATATATATGCTGTGATTTGGGACAATGCAGACGTTTGCCTGACTCAAGAAAGGGAAAATAGCTCTTTTCATTCATTCCTGAAGCCCAAGTGGTATTCCCATAAAGCACTTTCCCCTAGGGGAAATCTGAGCTCACTTCCCTTTATTACCAAAGCTTTTCACACGTTATTGCAGTATCTATAAATATGACTTTAATGACTGCATAATAAATAGTCTATTTAATGGCTTCTTGTTTTTATTCAACCATTTTAATCTTTTTTTGGGTGGGGGATGAGGAACCCTGTGTTGTTTCCAAATATTTATTATTCTAACCAATACCACAGTGGGCATCTTTATGCTTAAATAAATTTTAACCCCACCTGTTCCATTGTTTTCTTGAACTGGGCATAGGAATGGCATATTTGAGTCAAAGATTATGAATCATTTTAAGGATCTTGATTCACATTTCAACTAGCTTTCCTAAAGTCTTGCTACAGTTTATACTCTGATCACTATTTTTTGAGATATCTTGTTTCACCTTCTAAGCCAGAATTGTTTACTATATGTTATAAAACTATTTTACATGTTTTTACTAAAACATTTGCATACTTTTAAAATTAATTAATTAATTTATTTTTGGCTGCGTTGGGCTTTCTCTAGTTGTGGTGAGCGGGGGCTACTCTTCCTTGCGGTGTGCGGGCTTCTCATTCCTGTGGCTTCTCTTGTTGTGGAGCATGGGCTCTAGGCGTGCGGGCTTCAGTAGTTGTGGCACGCGGGTTTAGTTGCTCCGCGGCATGTGGGATCTTCCCAGACCAGGGCTCGAACCCATGTCCCCTGCATTGGCAGGTGGATTCTTAACCAGCGTGCCACCAGGGAAGTCCCATAACACATTTGCATATTGTCATGGAAATTATTATGGACCCTCATGATGAATTCCAGATGAAGAATAAGGTTTTATAGGTGAATTATGCAGTAGGAATAAGATTATCTCTACAGAACTGTATTTAATCATTCAACAAGTATGTACCTTTTGAAAGCACATCTGATGTCAGTAACCAGGCAACTGACTGACTCTTACCTTGCGCGGACTCGGTAAGGACCCAAGTACTTACTCCTCGTTTTCCACATGTCTCCTCATGAGTGGGACTATCCTTGATCTCCTCAGTATCTATATCTGATCACATTCACATGGACCCTTTTCCGGGGTCTCTTCACTGTTTTTCAGCCTTTGCAAATCCCTTTTTACCATGTAGCCTCTCCGACATCCTAACAATGCCTTTCAGCTCACTTTTCAGCTTGGCAAGAAGATGTCTGCTTTCCTCCTCTCCCAAGCTTGACATAGTGCCTCCCCAATTGGGCAATGAATAGCCAGGTATTGATTGGGAGCATATCAAGTTGTCTGACGATCAGCCTCTAAGGTAGCCATCATAGAGGGATAACACTTTAGCTATTTTAGCAGTAGGTAAATGGTCCTCTCACTGCATGATATTTCATGGTTGAAATGAAAGGTTAGAGACGGTAGGGGATTCTGGTAATAAGAGGTTTGTTTAAAAGCAGGACTCATATCTCTTTGCTCAGTTCAACTCATATCCTAATATTATTCTGTGGGTTTCCTACCAAGATCTAAAGAAAATTCATCTCCAGGGTTAACCCTGAATGCCATCAGCAGCTGTTCTAAGCTGTAACTAGCTACCTAAAGTAGAAGAAGAAAAACAAAAACAGTAATGCATTTTTTTATCTTTTTATTTTATATTGGAGTAGAGTTGATTAACAATGCTGTGTTAGTTTCGGGTGTACAACAGAGCGATTCAGTTATACATGTAGATGTATCTGTTCTTCTTCAAATTCTTTTCCCAATTAGGTTGTTACAGAATATTGAGAAGAGGTCCCTGTGCTATACAGTAGGAATGAATTGTTGAATCCACACCCTGCTTCATTTTATGACACTAACCTTTGGTGTCATCATTACCTTTATTCATGTTAACTCCCCCACTGAGACTCTAAACTCCTTTAAGGGAGGAACTGTGTCTTGCTTACATTTGTACTAACCATATCTAAAGAACTGGTGACATCCAGGGCATATCATGTAATTGGTGAGACAGACAGTTACGCAGAAAAAGATAACTCATTGTGCCATTAAATGGGGAATCTGTAAGGACAGGATGGTGTCTGAATATTCTCTGTGTCCCCAACCTTTTGTCTAATCCCTGACACATCATAGGTATCTGCTGTTGGCTGTATACACGGATGGATAAATCAGACAGGAGCACACAGTAATGTGGAGTTACTGGGATAAGGGCACTGTCCCTTTCTGGGGGAGGTGAGAAAGTTTTCACAATAATTGACATTTGAGCAGAGGCTTGAAGGATGAGAAAGAACAAAAGACAGAGACACATGAAGTGTCGTGCAGCAGGGAGTGCTATGAGCTGCTTAGCACAGCTGGAATCTAAGGTGAAATGGAGGAAAGGAGAATCAGGATTTGCAGACAGAAGAGAAGATGGGTGATTCATTGAGAAGGAGCTTGTTTCTCTGTTGAGCACCTAGGAGCCAGCCACAGTTTCTTGGTTTTGTTCTAATGCTGAGAATTGACTTGCTAATATATATTTCATTGTTTGTTTTTTTTTATTTTGTAAGTTCTTTTTGGAACTCTAACTGTGATTGTGTCGTAGAACGTGCACCGAAGTTGGAAGACAACTTCATGTTGGGTGCAAGCGTCCAAGTTGGGTATGTGTTGGGCGCAAGGGAGAGATATGATGCTATTTGCAATTATGTGAGCAGCAAATAATGAGAGAGCAAGCTAGAAAGAAGGGACCTGACTTGAAAGGCATATCTAACATTGGATCAAACAAACTTGGAGACAAATCGAATACAGCAGAGAGAAGGATGGCTTGTAGCTTTGTAGCTTGGAAGACTTCATGAATGAAGGATGTAGTGACTAAGTCCCCAGGTCGCCCTGGGCCTGACAGTTAAATCCAGGCTCTACAACTTACAAGATGTATAACCGAGGGTGAGTTATGTGAGTGCTGTGTGCTTTAATGTCCTCGTTTGTGATACGTGGCTAGTAATAGCAGCCACGTAATGGAAATATCATGAGGATTAAATAAAAAAATTCCCATAAAGTATTTAGCCTTGTGCCTGGTAAATGCAAAGCCCCTGATCCATGTCAGCTATCATTTGAACAGATGGAAGTCATGCAGACCGAGGCAAAGACTTAGCAGATGAAATCTTCAGTTCAGTTTGGGGCATGATGTTTGCCTGGAGATATGTTACCTATGCAGAAGTACCTGGACATCCCAGAGTCAGGTCCAGGGGGAAAGATCGTAATCACTGGGTGTATAGTTGCTGAAGCCTTTTGAATAGTTGAAGTCAATCAGATATGGTGGGCCAAGGGTGGAAACTGCCAAGTAAAATATTTTAAGGGGCTCAAGAAGAGATACGATTGAGACACAACTAAGAAGGAAGTGTGAGGAAAGAAAAAGGAAGAACGAAATAAAAATGGTAACGTAAAAGGCAGAAGAGTAGTGTTCTGAGAATAGATTATAAACAGAAATGTCCAAGCAATGTGCTCCAGGTTACTTCATCATTGTGCTTGGTCATAGTTGAATGGCTGGATGTTTACATAAGAAGTTGGAGAAAAGCACAATAAGTGAAAGAAAGACAACGGTTTTCAAAAATTTATTTTTTAATTAATTAATTTGTTATTGAAGTATAATTGGTTTACAATGTGTAAGTTTCAGGTGTACGGCAAAATTATTCAGTTATATATAAATATATATTCTTATTCAGATTTTTACCATTATAGATTATTAAAAGATAATGAGTATGGGTCCCTGGGCTGTATAGTAGGTCCATGTTGGTTATCTATTTTTTGTTTTTTGACTTGTACCTATTTATTCTTTTTTTTTTAACATCTTTATTGGAGTATAATTGCTTTACAATGGTGTGTTAGTTTCTGCTTTATAACAAAGTGAATCAGTTATACATATACATACGTTCCCATATCTCTTCCCTCTTGCATCTCCCTCCCTCCCACCCTCCCTACCCCACCCCTCTAGGTGGTCACAAAGCACCGAGCTGATCTCCCTGTGCTATGCGGCTGCTTCCCACTAGCTATCTACCTTACGTTTGGTAGTGTATATATGTCCATGCCACTCTCTCACTTTGTCACAGCTTATATAGAGTAGTGTGTATGTGTTAATCCTAAACTCCTAATTTATCTCTCCCCACCACCTTTCCCCTTTGGTAACCATAAGTTTGTTTTCTATGTCTGTGGGTCTATTTCTGTTTTATATGTAAGTTCATTTGCATCATTTTTTATATTCCACATATAAATGATACCATATGATATTTGTCTTTGTCTGACTTACTTCACTTAGTATGATGATCTCTAGGTCCATCCATGTTGCTGCAAATGGCTTTATTTCATTCTTTTTCATGGCTGAATAGTATTTCATTGTGTATATGTTTACCACATCTTCTTTATCCATTCATCTGTTGATGGACACCTAGGTTGCTTCCATGTCTTGACTATTGTAAGTAGTGCTTCTATGAATATGCGGGTGCATATATCTTTTTGAGTTAGAGCTTTTCCAGATATGTGCCCAAGAGTGGGATTGCTAGATCATATGGCAACTCTATTTTTAGTTTTTTAAGGAACCTCCATATGGTTTTTCATAGCGGCTGCACCAATTTACATTCCCAGCAACTGTGTAGGAGGGTTCCCTTTTCAAGAGACTTTGTTAATTGATAGCTATCATAGGTGTTGTCAGGATCCAGGTGATTCAAAACCACTACCTGCCATTGAAGTGATTTTACTCTCCTTCAGGAGGAAAGACCAATATCTTTTCATCCGTTAATAAACAAGTAATGCAAGGTGGTGTGCAGTTATGTGCATGGGTCTGACTGCAAGGTGCCTGCAAGCCTGTGAGGAGAGAGATTAGAGCAGGATGAGCTGAGGTGAAAGGCTTCTTGGAGGATTGGTCTGGCCTGGACACAAGGGAGGGACTTGGGGAGGCAGAGAAGTCTTAGGAGAGTGTTTTTCAAGGGTGAGAATCAAAGGAAGGGTTTGAAATAAGGAAAAGCATGGAGACTGTTTGGGTTTTACTCAAGGCACAGCGTAAGAGCAAGGGAAGGAACATCCCTTGAGCTTCTTTTAAGTGCCATGCACTGTACTGGGTGGTTTATATAGGTCATCTCACTCTCTGAGGCACCCTCACATCCTTAGCTCTAACCTTGTTAGACTGTGACTTCTTCAGACAGCGGGGTCTTCACATATGTAAATCTCCTGACCAGAGATTCTTCTTACACTGTCTTTGCTTGAGTAACTTTGTCAACTCCTGCAAGAAGCCTACCCAGACCTTTCCTAGACGTTGCTCCCCCTTGTCCCTTTAGCATCCACTCACAGAGAATTGATTCCACCATATCAAAATTAAAGGTTTAGTTCTTGTTTTTCTTCCTACACTGCCAGTTTTCCATGTGTTCCTCTCTCTGGCACTAGCTGGCACATAGTAGAGGATCAATGAATGTAAACATCTTTTGATGGCCCAAATGCTTAAAGCCACAGAGCTGGTGGAAGTGGGATTTGAACTCAGTTCTAGATGGTTTGAAAGCGCTTCCTCTCCACATTAAAACATCTCTAAGTGTTGAGTATGACCTATTTAGGAAAATAATCTAAAAAAGAATGGATATATGTATCTGTATAACTGATTCACTGTGCTGTACACCTGAAACTAGCACAACATTGTAAATCAACTAGACTCCAATAAAAATTTTTTTTAAGATCTCTAAATGGAAGAAAGAGCACACTTAAATATTTTATGGAACATGGTAGGATTATAAACAAACGGATATGAAGACTTCTGATTCGACAGGAGCAGGAATGAAGGTTGTATATACACCTCGGATCGATTCTCTTCCTTTTGAACATATCTCAACGATTTAAGTGTTTCCCACAGTCATTTCCTCCATGGTGATTTGTTTTATTTGTTCTTTCCTTCCTCTTTATCTCTATCTCTCCCTCTACCTCCCCTTCCCCTCTTTAATTGAAGCTGCAGTAAAGCTAACTTCAAATACTTACATTGGATTGACAATGTGCAAAAATGTAATCACAAGGTTTGGCTTTTTTCCAAATCCTTAGAAGCAACACAAGATGCCCAAATATGAAAGAAGATAATTAACTGGAGATAATTTAATTGTTGATGTTGCCTTCCTTTGGAGAACCATTGATATTTACTTTGAACACTGAACGGGAACAATGCACATTTATTTCTAATGCATTTCAGTCAACAAAAGACTGATTGCCATAGAAATACAAAGCTCTGGGATATCCCATGAGTTAGGAGTAATCTGGACTGGGTATATACATATTAAACTCAATATATAAAGACACATTTTCCATCTGTGCCTCAGCTTTGGATCCAGACAGATCTAGGTATAGTTATAGCTTTCTGCTCTTGGACAAATTACTTGCTTTTTTTCAGCATCAGTTGCTTAATCTCTAAAATAATAACTCATTTAACAGTTATTGTGTGGATTAGAGGTAGGGCACAAAAAATATCTAGCCTAATATTTGGGATTTGGCATTTCCGTGTTAAATGGTGTCTACTCTATATTTAAAATTATGTGTTTGAAAGTTTTGGTGTACTTTTCATATAAGAGACATTCAATAATTTATCTTCCTATGTTATCAAATCATAAGGTTGTAGGAACGCTTTTTACACTGTAGATTACTAAACAGATATTAGGTTCTGGCATAGGTGTTGCCATTGGTGAAAGAACAGAGAGGTGACTGTCATAGAAAGAAGCCCAGGGTGGGATCAAGAGACCTGAGTCAAATCTATTTGTCATAAATGACCCTAGGCAAGTCACATACTTCTTGTAACCCATATTCCTCAGGGGTATAATGTTGATTATCCTGGATTGTACATGGTCACTATGAAGGGTTATTTTGATTTGCCCCAGTTGTATGACTCGGAACAAGTGTATTGACACCCTGTAGGGTGTTGCAGTTACGCCTTGCAATAGCGTGTTATCATTATACTCTACAGTTGCTATTTCTCCTTTTTGCCATTTTCTGATGTTCTAGCTCAGAATAATATTTGCAGAGATCATATAGCCCATATCTTGACTATGGTTTAGAAAACACTGAGTACTCTTTCATACTCTTATTGGCTCCAGTAACCTTGAAAAGTAAAGCAAGTGGAAACATGAGGGGTGTGAGGGTCACAGATGTTTTAAGCTCTTGCATACTTTCTTTGAAACTTGTAGTTGAATTGAACTACTGTGATTGTTATTTGGAATGGATCAACTAAAAGAATAGTAAGAGTAATAAGCAATAAGAGAAGGAGAGAACCAGTGTGAATGCTTAAAATACTTTATCAATTCTATTTTAAATAATAGAGTAAGACTGGACTATCTAAATTGTGATGAAAGAAAGGATTTCCCAGGGTGCTCAGTTTGAATCTTGCAAACATATTTTGCGTAGGTAATTCAGAGACAAAATTCAGAAGAATATTCCTTTATCCATTAAAATTCTGTAATCCAGTAGTACTGTGACCTATGGCAAGTAATTCCACTGATCTGAGCCTTCCTTGTGCCATTTACCAAAGGAAAATAATAGACTCTGTCCCTTATTGCGACTGGCATAAATTCATGAATCAGTGGGTGTGAAATCCCTTTGACAAGTATGATTCTAACCCTTCCTTATGAATTCCTTCTTCTTATACATTACATCATTTTGTTCCCACGGCAACCTTGGTGAGGAACAAAGCAAGCATTCAGAGGAAGGACCTAAAATTCAGAGTGATTCAGAATGGAGAGCCCAAGGAATTTCAATGATAAGACCTGAGTAGGGCTCAAACCTGGATATTCTTATTGTCTCTGACTTTGTCAGTGTGAGTATCCTGCAAAAGGTTCTCCAGCTATATCATGCTCCAGGCAACATAAGTTGCGGTTAGTGAAGTTCTAAAGTTAATTTAAAGTTTAGTTTTTGTTCCTTGTTTTCTAAAAGACATTCTGAGTCAATTACTGCTCAGCTTCAAATCCTTCATTGTCCTCATGATCTCAATGATAAAATCCCTGCTTCTCAGCTCAGTAAGTGTGGCTTTTCATCACTTGGAGCTCTCCTAAATCACAATAGTTTTAATTATGTCCCCATGTGGATCGAATTATAGTGGCTCTCATTGACTTTTCATTCCTTAAATGCATCAGATTCTTTTTATCACTCCATTCTTTTTTGGTCAAATGTGTTTTAATTTTATTTTTATTGAAACAGAGTTGATGTACAATATTATATAAGTATCACTCCATTCTTCAGGCCATGAATTTTCTTCCTAACTTTTCTTCTAGATCATTCTTTATTCTGCCTCAGCACTTGCCCTGAGTATCACTTTCACATGCACAAGTGGTTGCCATAACTGATCTTTCGATCTTTCTTTGGCGTTAGTTTGAGCTTCTTGAGGTTATTAGGCACTTTGGTTTTTCTCACATGTGTCCTCAAGACCTAGCACTAGGTCTGTCATATTGCACACACAAAACGAGGGTTGAGAGAATGGAGTTCCTATTTTCAACTTGTTTGCACTTCCCTGAGGTGTATCTGTGTATCTTCTGCATTGAGAGGAAGTAGAAAACAACCGATCATCTGATACCCCCAAGGCATCTGTTAGGCTTTCTTTTCAATTGGATGGAAGAACTGAGGCTCCTGCTTTGGATTCAAAGCATATTTCTTAAAGATCCCTACACCAAGTCCCCTATTAGCTCTCAAACTGGCTTGTAAATCATCTTTCCGTTGGCATAGTTGTGATGCACGATTTTAAGATACTAGTAGAAATGGGACATTTGGATAAGTAAATATATGTGGAGAATGTAAAAAGAAAATAAAGCTGTCCATCATCGTAGCAGGACACACAACTGAGTTTATTAGTCTGTCAATGGAGGAGATGTCAAAGTCAGTTTTTGGCAGCACAGATGTCCTGCTGGCAGCTAATGCAATGATGAAGACCTTGGCAATTATTCCCTCGCTCCTGTCTCTCTGATCCCACCGTCATGACGGCTGGAAGAGGAAGCAAGTGAATCCATCTGCTAACATATGATTTTATTGCTGCATGTTGTCTAAATGGGCATTCAATGGAATCACTGTAATACAACTTGCAAACTGGGCATTCTTGGCACTCACAGCCTGTCAGAGGAAAGACCTATGCTCTCATGCTTCTACGCAAGAAAAGTGTTTAGTCCAACGACATCACTAGGCTATTCTCAAAAGAAGTAGAAAATAAATGTGTTTTTAAACTTTTTTATGGAGATGACGTATGAAAAGAGAATTGGTTTTGAAAATTACGCTGCCTTGGGTTCAATTCCAGGCTCTACCAATGATTCATTGAGTAACCAGGGAAAAATTACTCAACTTCTCTGAATCTTGGTTTCTCGCTTCTAAATGTAGAAATAACATCGATGTCTTAGGAGTTTTTGATGATTAAATAAGAGATTACACTTAGAACACCACAGGTGGTACCTATGTAAGATGCACTCAATTTACTTTGCTTCATCAACCCTCTACACTTTTACTTGGTCTTTTAGGGATAAGTGTTAGATTAGTAACAAATGCTGATTTCCACGTTTGGAAGGGACCTTCTAGTACAAGTCATTTACGTATGTTGTTTACATCCTTCCTTAAGTTGATGCTCTAGAAACAGGCTGATTAATATCTCCTGCTTCTCTGGTGGCTAGAAGGCTTGTTTCTCCTAGAAGCTGAAATCTACCTTTTTCTAACTTTCTCTGGTTAGTCTTTGTTATGTCCTCAATGAGCCTATCGTGAACAACCTGCCAGTTAAGGCCTGCTAGAGGAGTCTTGACAAGTCCCCCGAAGAATAGGCCTCACCATCATTTTATTCCACCACTACCACACCCCAGTTGCCTGGAATAAAGTATGATGTTGACCCTTTGAAAACACAGGATTCTGAAAGTACATGCTAATAATAATCAGGGAAAGAAATTGCTTTTACTTAATTATATAACTATGTATATTGATAATTAATATATAGTATACTTTTCATCCTCATAGTATAATCTTTCTAATTGGCCCTCAAATTAGTAAACATAGATGACTCTGCAGTTTACTCTGGCTGCTGTTATGTTGAGATTTAGGTGAGATGTTTATTGTCATTTAGCACTGAGTTTTGTAAATCTCTCCTCTTTTCAGATCACCCTTCCACACAATATACGTTTATATCAGGCATGTATAAATATCTACTCTGGGTCCCCCAGGGTGTTACCCGAGCAATTGAAGATCCTATTTCTGTTCTCAAGAACTTTAAAACTAGCAACAGTGGTGGGGGGGCGGAGGGAAAGTATATTACCCATTCAAAAAATAATACAAGGTTGTACAGAGTCAGGGAATCAATCGAATGTAGGTAAAGATAGAAATACAGGCACCAGGCATGGAGGACGAGATGAAACATGAAGGAAGGGAGAGCTCAGTAATTCTGGACTTGGACGAACGCTGGTCCATCCGCGTGATGTGCACAGCAGAGGAAGTGGGGCAAGGTCAAGAATCCAGGGTGAAAGGAGTGTGACTCGCATAGGTTGGGGTTCTTATCAATGGCAAGGAATAATGATAAGAAACGAAACTGCTGTCAGTCAGGCAAGGTTCAAGCAGAAAAACAGAACTGGAAGGAGATAGATATTAAGAGATTTCTTGCCAAAAAAATGGCTTATGTGACTGAGAGAATTGACCAGGCAAATCCAAAGTCCATAGGACAGGCAATCAGGAAGGGCAGGAAGTCTAGGGCATGAGCTGAAGCTGTAAGCCACGGGGGCAATTTCTTCTTCTGGGAAGCCTCTGCTCTGCTCTTAAGGCCCTTCAACTGATTAAAGCAGGTCCACCCAGATGTTTCACGATAATTTCTGGTACTTAAAGTCAGCTGAGTATGGACTTTCATGACATCTACAAAATACCTTCACAGCAATAACCAGATTAGTGTTTGATTGACTAACTGGGGATTATAGTGTAACTTCGTTGACACAGAAAACAGACCATTCCAGTCTGCCCATCTGTCAGCCTGGCACCTGTATTCACCTCCTTTAACCATATTTAGTTATATCAGTTAACCTTTTTTTTTCTTTGTGTTTTGAAATTTCTACCTCGTTATTTCTTTTCTCTTTTTTTCTATTGAAGTATAGTTGATTTACAGTGTTGTGTTAATTTCTGCTGTACAGCAAAGTGATTCAGTTAGACATATATACTTTCTTTTTCATATTCTTTTCCAGTATGGTTTATTACAGGATATTGAATATAGTTCCCTATTCTATACAGTAGGACTTTGTTGTTTATCCATTTTATATGTAATAGATTGCATCTGCTAATCCCAAACTCCCACTCCATCCTTCCCCCATCCCCTCCCCCTTGGCAACCAGAAGTCTGTTCTCTATATTTGTGAGTCCGTCTCTTTCATAGATAAGTTCATTTGTGTTCTATTTTAGATTCCACATATAAGTGATATCATATGGTATTTATCTTTCTCTTTCTGACTTACTTCACTTAGTATACTGGTTACACTTCCGCCTGACTTATCATCCTTCTGCTTCACATGGTACAAGTCTCCTGGGCACACCTGATATCATTCAGGTTTGTGTAGCACCTAATGACCACACTGGTCACAATGTTATCCTCATTGGCCCGGTGTGACTAAGATGCTGAACATGTGCTATTTTGTGCAATCAAAACACAGCTCTACATTTGTCTCCTCCCCTCCTTGCTTTAACTTTTATTTAATGAAGATAATTTTCTATTCCCTTAGAGTTCAATCTTGGCCAAGACTTCTTGGGATTATCTTCTGTCTCTTAGGTGATAGGCATTCTTATGATTCCTTTATATAACAAAACATAAACCCAGTGGAAGACTTTAAAAGGCCCAGATTAGGATGGGCATCAAATCTTCAGTCTTCATTCAAAGGTGAGATTCTAAAAGGCTAGTGACAGGTGAGGATCTGTGAAAGGGGAAGGGATGTGTGGGTGGAATAAATTTTTTTCTCGGTGTAATTCCCAGAACATTAGTTCAGGTTGTTGCCTTTTTCTTTGTTCAGTTGTATCCCCTAGTGTGAATCACAGTTTGTGTTTCTGGATAGATAGAGCAGCTGATACTTAGGCTACGTGTCAGGCTGCTTACTTTTGGGTCAAGATCTGTCCTGGAGGTGCTGCCTGGCTTCCCCAGCATCTCATCGTGTGGGAGACGAATGTCAGCCCCAGTGGTGAAGGACACCCTTTCCCCTGGCCATTTGCTGATACTGGGGCTCCTGATGGATCCCCTTTTGGTACTTGAAGGCTTACCTGGCCTTGTCAGAGATAATCTCTTTTGATTCGGTGGGATGAGGGGAGGGGGAGGATGATATTACCTGGGCTGCCTTCTTTGCTAGATTAAGATCAGGAAGTACTGTACTTGAGTCACCTTCTTGGGACAAGATGGGGGTGTAGAAGCACTGCTGCTGTGTTACCTCTTCAATCCTGAGGTCCCAAACCATGTTGCTTTCCTCTTTGCCCATTTCAGGGCCCTCCTTGGCCTCTTGTGTTATTTTCCAGGGTGAGAGTTTAATTAGCAAGGACAATCAGGGAGAAGCAGGTTTAAGCCATCTTGTCTGAATTGGAGGTCGCCACATAGATTTTAAGAATATGATTTTAAATAAAGACAAACAATGCTTGAATTTTTAATTCAAATTTTGAATAGGTAATGTGTTCACAGGGCTCATAAATCAAACCATATAAAAAGATATGCAGTGAAACCTTGATTTCCACACCTATCTTCTACTTGCCTAGACCTGTCCCCAGGATATAATAAGTAACGTGTGTCTTCTACCTGAGTTTATTTGTAGGAATACAAGAAACTACAAATGCATGTTATATGTACTGCTTTGCACTTTGCTTTTTTCAAATAATGATCTGTCTCAGAGCTCATCTTTCCATGTCAGCACGTAAAGAGTTTCATTGTTCTTTTTCAATTGCATGGAGTTCCACTGTGCCATAATTCATTTCATAAGGCCCAAGTTGATAGGCTTTTTAAAATTGTTTCTAATCCCACACAAATAAAACCACAATGAATAAACTTGAACATATGCCATTTCACACACCTGCAGATATATCATAGGTTAAATTCCCAGAAGAGGGATTGCTGGGTCAAAGGATAAATGTGATGTTGCTGCATATTGATTGCCAAATTGACTTCCATGGGCCTTGAGCCAGTTTTCACTCCCACCAGCAATGCATGAGAGGGCCAGTTTCCCCACACACTCACTAACAAAGAGCGTTGTCAAAAGTTTGGGGTTTTGCCAGCTGGATAATTATTTCCTAAGAAAATAGAAATAACATTTTTAAAGGCTTGGTGATGTTTAGCAAATGGTAGCAGCGCGCTATGAATGTTTGGTTCTCCCTCTTCACAACCGTCAATGTGCCTAACAGCTTTCTTTGTTCATGATGCTAGAAAGATACAATCTGTATCTATATCATCTCTATCTATACTTATATCTAGCCATACAATATGTCTGTAACTATCCTGTATCTATTGGGTTGGCCAAAACGTTTGTTCGGGTTTTTCCTTAAGATGTTATGTAAAAACTCAAATGAACATTTTGGCCAACCCAGTAGCTATCTGTATATATAGATATGTATGTATATATACATACACACACCCTAACCCTGACCCTAACCCTAGCCCGACCCTTTATGTATGTAGAGCTAGATCTACATATATAAAGTTTATAAAACTTTTAAAAGGTTTGAAGAATAGAATCTCTGCACGTGGAGTGATTTACAAGGTAGCACTTGATTTTCTGTTAAAGAGGTGGAATATAGAAGATTCTAGAGTTCAGAACAATATGGGATGCCCTGTGGTTGAGATAGCTTTATAGAAGGGGTGAGGAGGACCAATTCCTTATGGGATGCAGGTGTCTGCACAGGTGAGGAAGATCTGGGGAGTAGGGGGTCCTTGGTGGCAGGAGGAACATCTGGGTCCCTAAAGGCTCTCCCTAAAGGATCACAGAATGTTAATGGAGACAGTAGGGGGATCACATGCAGCTGCCTTGCGAACCAGTAAGGAGGTCAGGTGGACGGATAGGCTGCTTAGGGTGGGAATGGGCTGACTGTCTCGAGCAATTTGGGGCGGGGACACCCTGTTTTCCACTTTCCAATCCTTCAAAAGTCTTCTCTGAACAACATGGATCTCTTGATTTCTCCATGAGTAGAAATCATTTCAGGTTTCTCAGTTGTAAATTAAAATCGTGTGAAGGTGGGAATAAAAGCGCAAGAGGGAAAAACGTTGAAGGTTGAAATCCAGTCTTTGTGATAATCTTCTTTTGTCTCCTGATTCTTGCTGCTTAAAAACTCCAATCTTCTAATTAGAAGATAAAGAATAAAAGGGAGCACACTGTCTCCCTTATGTGATTCCTCTAAGAAATCAAAGCTCTTTCATTTTCAATTTTCTAGCAAGACAACATAAAAGAATCTCATTAAAGAGTTGGTGGAACATTGGTAAAGGTTAGGCAGAGTTCAGTCAGCAGGGGCCGAGAAATGTTTGAGAGTTTGGGCAAAAATTGGGTAACTTCAGATGTAAGTTTTCAGGAAGCTAAAACTGAACAAAAAGAAGACTCACAGGTAATGATCAGTCGAGAGATATCCTCTCAAACCCGAAGACCCAGCAAGTGCAAGGAGGCAAACAGATGTCCTGAAATGCAAGCTTCATAGGAAGAAACGTGAGGCGGCGCACGTGGAGGTCCTGGGCAGCTGAGGAAAGGAAGATGCTGTGCTACGTGCACGTGATGGCTCTCCAGGAAGACAAAGACATCTCCACTGTAGCACAGGCCACCTTCCCCCAAGGGGACAGTCCCGTTGCTGTGTACATAATACTGCAGGGAAGCTGTTTATGAGTCCAAGAAAGAGATGTGTTCTTAAGCTGGGACTCATAAAGCAGGGCTTTAGAGTAGATTTTAGGCTGTAAAAGGATATAGCCGCTGTGGAGAACAGTATGGAGGTTCCTTAAAAAACTAAAAATAGAACTGCCATATGACCCAGTAATCCCACTCCTGGGCATATACCTGGAGAAAACCATAATTCAGAAAGATACATGCACCCCAATGTTCATTGCAGCACTATTTACAATAGCCAGGACATGGAAGCAACCTAAATGTCCATCAACAGAGGAATGGATAAAGAAGATGTGGTACACATATGCAGTGGAATGTTACTCAGCTGTAGAAAGGAAGAAAACTGTGCCAGTTGCAGAGACCTGGAACTAGAGAGATTGTCATACAGAGTGAAGTAAGTCAGAAAGAGAAAAATAAATATCATATAATATTGCTTGTATGTGGAATCTAGAAAAATGATACAGATGAACTTATTTGCAAAGCAGAAATGGAGACACAGACGTAGAGAACAAACATATGGACACCAAGGGGGAAGGGGGGGTGGGATGAATTGAGAGATGGGGATTGACATATATACGCTACTTATGTATAAAATAAATAACTAATGAGAACCTACTGTATAGCACAGGGAACTCTACTCAATGCTCTGTGGTGACCTAAATGGGAAGGAAATCCAAAAAAGAGGACATATATGTATACGTATGGCTGATTCACTTCACTCTACAGCAGAAACTAACACAACATTGTAAAGCAACTATCCTCCAATAAAAATTAATTTAAAAAAGAGTAGGTTTTAAAATGACTTATTAAAACAGATGGTGAAATGTCTCTCTCTGCCTTCTATCTGTCTTACAATGAAACTTGAAAGACTGACATGCAAGTAGTCTGGACAGATCATGCATGGAAGTAGCTGGATAAATCTGGTGCACTTTGCAATGTCAAGGAGTCATGTGCCATGCAGAATGAGCTTGTTTTCTTTGGGTCAGGAGGCCTCAGTGGCTGTCTCTTGTCTGTCGGTCTGCAGTCATCTGATTAGGGAAGAGAGGGCACATATGGGCAGGGAGCAGCCTCATGAGGACAGCTTTCTAGTGGGGGTGATTGAGGCTTACCTGGTGTCACCCACTCTGGGAACCAACATTTGACTCTAAGGCGTAGGCAGGGTTCTCCAGTCAAGTCACCATTTATAACAGTTTCCCACCAGGATCTTTAACTCAAGATTTCTAAGGACAGAAGGATAATGGAAGACTCAATTCAGTCTGGAATGGGAATTGAATTCAGTTTAATATACGTATTTATAAAAGATGAAAATAGATTCAGTGAATGACGAGATCAGGCTCCAGGATCCCCTTGCTGTTGTTAAGAGAAATGTTCACATATTACGGTACAGAGAAGTTATTCTGGCTTACGCATGAGTTAACCTGAATTTGATGCTAACTAAAATAGCCTGTTTGTGGCCTGTCGAACATACATTGTGCGTCTGCTTTAATTGTTAGAGAAAAGGGCACATTGACCAGAAGTAAAGACAGTCCATCTTAAAAATAAAAATTAAATGCCTCCCTTCCAGTGCTGGTACCCATTCGATGATAAGACACCCTTCCCAGGTACCAAGGCCATGCTGACTCACTGGCTTTGTGTGGTTGATGTGTGTGTGTGGGGGAGGGGGGGTTGTTTACCTTAAAGACACGTATCCCTGACTTGTTTAATGTTCTTTGTTCTGATGAGATATAGAACTGTGCTGGAAACCCTGTTTCTCTGGAGCAGCTTCTCAGAGTGATCTGGGAAGCAGGCTTCCAGGCTCATCCTCAGTTTGGCTCAAATACAACTCTTTTCTATTCTTATTATAGATTGTTTATTGCTTATTTTCATTGACACTGAGAAGCTGTGTACACCCTTAACCAGCAAAGTGAATATTTCTCCTGGGCCCTTCTTCTGTTGGGTTGCAAGGCCAACTCAACAGGGATGATGACCAGGGATGATGGTCATCTCTCTGATGACCAGGGATGACGTCTTTTTTTCCTCTAGAAATCTTTGTCCAGAGTTCCCACTTGGGGTTATGCAAGTGCTCAAAAATTATTCTTTACGCAGCAAAGCTGTATCACGTGTCTTGGTGGTAGGCCAAGGTCACTCTCCCCGCTGGTTCACGGCTCTGAATGCCTCTCTCCCTCTCCGCTGCAGTCAAGTCCATGCGTCCTTCTCAAAGCCATCTCAGAACCATGCCTGGGTGTCTTGAAGAATTCTCCCAGGGGGCTTCCAATATTCCACTTTACAGCTTCTGTTCATGTCCGTTTTCGTTCTCTTCCTCTCAGTTTCTCTCTCCTCTGGATAAAGTTACCATGGATCAGGCACCTATGATACCTCAGGTGCCTGACTTTCCTGTCATCCCCTTTCATCTTCAAAGCATGCCCATGAGGTAAACACGATTATTATATTTTATAGAAGAGGAAATCGCACGGCAGTGATAATTGGGTAGCCCCTCTCTCTTTCTCTGGCTCTGGGGATCTGTCTATTTTCACTTTCTAAGACACAGCTGCACTCATGGCTCTACAGCAGAGTGAAGTCAAAGGCAGGATGAGCGTCCTTGGATGCCAAGCAAAGCCTAAGCCAAGAGTCCAGGCTCCTTGAGAGAGGAGCTCAGACACCCTCCTGCAAAATGCAGGCTGTTAGCTTAGCTCCATCATGCTGGAATTAATGGACTTCTGAGGCTGGGCTCAGTCTCCTTGCTCTGAGCTGGGACAGATGGAAGTTTCAAAAAGCCCAGAATTTATATCATTCTGGGTATCCATTTAATAATTGTTTCTTCTCTAAATTATTTTTAGAATGAGAAAATAAGTCACTGCAAACTCTCAAACAAAAGTGGCAAGTGTCATGACCATTATTAGCATTCTGTGAACTCTGTGATGCTGAGAAGGAATTTGTAAACATAATCTGGTAGGAAGAATTACAGTGTGTTTTAGGTTTAATCAGGATAGAAGTGGGCATCCCATTTTGTACCAACATGAGATGCCCTGAGTAACAAAATTAAGGATCTTCTCAGTGAGAGTAGCTTCAGGCATTTTTGTTAATCTCTTGGTGTCACATATCATGTGAACTGAACGTATTAAAATCACACATTGTTTTCATTGTACAGTGTCTTTGTCACAGCTTAAAAAATAGGCATTAGGCTTCCCTGGTGGCGCAGTGGTTGAGAGTCCACCTGCCGATGCAGGGGACACAGGTTCGTGCCCCAGTCGGGGAAGATCCCACACACTGCGGAGTGGCTGGGCCCGTGAGCCATGGCCGCTGAGCCTGCACGTCCGGAGCCTGTGCTCCGCAATGGGAGAGGCCACAGCAGTGAGAGCCCCGTGTACCGGAAAAAAAAAAAAAAGCATTAACCAATTCGTACAAGAAGCTGCATTCTTTATGGTGTGCAAATGCAAAATATTAACTTATTTTACCAGTGTGCCCTCTACCCAGAGGATTCTAGACTCATTAATGACGATGATAAAATGCAGTCAGATAAATATTGTGAAATCATTTCCAAGGATGCCTTCAAGGAACTTTCTCTAGGATTGCCCCTATTACTCTGTCTACCTGAGACAAGTTTTGTAAACATATGACCACAATATAACTATTTTATGAGTTTTTGTTTATTTTCAGCATTTAGAAGAGAGGCCCGGGAGTTTAGAGACATGGAACAAATGTCAGATTCTCAGATCCACATCTTACCAGCTGGGGTGGCTTTGGTCAAAGCTCTCGGACTGTATGAGCTCATTTGTATTATCCATAAATAGGAATGCTTGTTACCAAGCTTGGCACTCAGAAATCTCCCAGTAACTGAACTAAAGTTGAAGGTGCAAGGGAAAGGTAGGCTTAGTAAAATGATAAATGATGCCCAAACCTCAGTGGCTTAGCAAAATAGAAGTTTCTTTTCGGCTCACATCACACTGTAGTATGGCTGACCTAGCCTGCCCCATGGGGACTCAGTCCATTTATATCTTATAGTTCCGCCTGCTTGTAGGTCATTGGGACCTTCTATTCCACTGGGGAAAATGTGAGAGTCAGACAATGGGAAGTTTCTAAGATTCACACCTGGCAGTGAGACATGTGTCCTTATCCCATTTCTGCTGGAGCAACACTAAGTTACTCTTAGTAGCTCACACATGTCATGCCATCCTACCTGTGATTCTTAAAACATGCTATCAAATCAAAACTACAATGAGGTACCACCTCACACCAGTCAGAATGACCTTCATTAAAAAGTCTACAATAATAAATGCTGGACAGGGTGTGGAGAAAAGGAATCCTCCTATACTGTTGGTGGGAATGTAAATTGGTGCAGCCACTATGGAGAATAGTATAGAGGTTCCTTAAAACACTAAAAATAGAGCTGCCATACTACCCAGCAATCCCACTCCTGGGCATATACCAAAACAAATCTATAATTCGAAAAGATACATGCACCTGTGTGTTCATAGCAGCACTATTTGCAATAACCAAGACACGGAAGCAACCTAAATGTCCACCAACAGATGAGTGGATAAAGAAGATGTGGTACATATATACAATGGAATACTACTCAGCCATAAAAAGAATGAAATAATGCCATTTGCAGCAACATGGATGGACCTAGAGATTATCATACTAAGGGAAGTAAGTCAGACAGAGAAAGACAAAATACCATATGATATCACTTATATGTGGAATCTAAAATATGGCACAAATGAACGTATCTACAAAGCAGAAACAGACTCACAGGCATAGAGAACAGACTTGTGGTTGCCAAGGGGAGGGGAATTGGGGAGGGAAGGATTAGGAGTTTGGGGTGAGCAGATGCAAACATATAGGATGGATTATATTATGTTTATAGGATGGTTAAACAGCAAGGTCCTACTGTATAGCACAGGGAACTATATTCAATATCCTATGATAAACCATAGTGGAAAAGAATATGAAAAAGAATATATATATATATATATATATATATATATATATATATATATAAATAAAACTGAGTCACTTTGCTGTCCAGCAGAAATTAAACACAACATAGTAAGTCAACTATACTTCAATAAAAAAACAAAACAAAACAAAACATGATGTCACCTCTGCCAGGAAGGCTGCAGGATTGCTTGTCAGCCTAGGACACTTCTACACAGCTTTTCAGACCCAGCTCAAGTGCTATCACACTAATGCCTTTAGTAGGCCTGGCTATTCTTTTTGTCAAATGTAAACCAGACTTTGTACATTTCCTCATCATCATGGTATTTCCATATCATATTATATTGTAAACGGTGACATGTTCATTTCTTCATTATTCTACAGGAGAATAGAAATTCGTTTTTCTTCTTAAGGTCTCTGAAAATCAGTATAGTTATTGCAGAGAAGTGACTTGTAGAATACAGAGCGCATAGTGCAGAAAGGACTTTTACTGCCCAGATTAGAGAGATGCTCATCCAATCAGAATGCTTGCTGAGTGTAAACCACTGATGTATCCAGAGCCTGAATTCTGGGCGGGTTTACTCTGGGCTGCAATGTTCCCAGTCAATCCTTGATGAAAGGATATGAAGGAGACTTTTCTGCAGAGCAGGGGTAAGAAGAGGAGTAGAAACTGACTACCCTTGAACTGTGTGTTTGCCTGGAAATTCATTATAAGCCTCCTGAAGTAGGTCCGCGAGCATCCTTTTATGCTTCAGAATAATGAAACTTAGAACAGTAATGAGGCTAGGTGTAGAAAACTCATAAGCAGCAAAGCTAGGATTTTAGTTCAAAACTTCCTGGCTTAAAAACTTCTCTGTTTTTCTCTGTACCCCACAAACGTTATTCTCAAGGAAATGAACATTTGGTTGTGAAGTCAAGGATTGCTTACAGGAAACAAACAGTGAACCACACTCCAAGTGAAATGAATCTACTTCCCATTGTATGACTCCAACTAGGAAGAGGAAGATCAGAGAAGGTGGACCTGGAATTGGGCCTTGGAGGGCTAGATGTAGCAGGCCTTTTTGTTCTATTTCATGCATGGGGGAAACGATTGGAGGTCTTCACATGGAGATCCCACTCACCCGATGGCATTTTCAAGACCAGAGCCAAAGTCACTGAGTGAGTTAGGCTGTCTTATCTTTGGGATTATTTTCCAGCTGTATGAATTAACCAAATTTTTATCCTCATTATCTGATCTGTTCACAACATACAAGCCTACTGCATTAGGGAATTTTGTTCTGTGTCAGTTGCCAGGAATGCCATGAGTTAGGAGTCCCTGAACCGTGTGGACAGAAGGAGAGGCCAGGTTAGCCCAGCCTGGAACAGACACTGGCTTGTCCTCAGGGCTCATGATTTCACCTCTCTGGTCCTCAGCTTTGGTTGAGTTTTGTTATGTTTTTATGTATAAAATGGATAGTAAAATATTCCTTTTAATTGTATGTCTTCTCAGAAGCTTTACTTCTTCACTTTTTTAGCTTCGGATAAGATAAAGTGATGTGATCAGGTCAGGAGCCCCAAGCAAATGCAAACACAAATATTATCTAGGGGTGCTTTTTCAGAGGTAAGGATTACAACAATCTAAAGGCTTTCTTTGTTATGATTAAAGCCAGAAAGTCAGGATTAGGAGATTGTGTCCTTCTAAGGACCTTGGAGAATTTCTGGAGCTAAGGGCAATTGCGTTTGCAAAACTACTGGAAGCGTGAGAAAGTTTGTCAGTGTTTGTTGGAGACTCTGATTTTTAAATAAGTCTCTGAATATAATCTTTGATTTTCCATATTTAATGTGTCTCAATAAGATGCAAGAACCTTTTTCCGCAAAGGAGAGAATACACAGAGCACAGCCATGGCTGGGATCAGATGTCAGCTCCTGTGCTGACTGCTGATGGGTATGTGAACCCAGAGAACTCAGGGTGCTGTTCTGAGGCTCAGGGTCTTCCCTGGTGGCGAAGTGGTTAAGAATCTGCCTGCCAATGCAGGGGACACGGATTCGAGCCACGGTCTGGGAAGATCCCACATACCGCAGAGCAACGAAACCCGTGAGCCACAACTACTGAACCCACGTGCCACAACTACTGAAGCCCTCATGCCTAGAGCCCATGCTCCGCAACAAGAGAAGCCACCTCAATGAGAAGCCTGCGCACCGCAACAAAGAGTAGCTCCCGCTCTCTCCGCAACTAGGGAAAGCCCACACAGCAAAAAAGAGCCAATGCAGCCAAAAATAAATAAATAAAATAAACAAATTTTTAAAAAAGGGAGGCTCAGCCTATTTCTGTTCTGTAAATAAGTTCATTCGTATCGCATTTTTTTAGATTCCACATATACACACTACTATATATAAAATAGTTAATCAACAAGGTCCTACTATATAGCACAGGGAACTCTACTCAATACTTTGCAATAACCTATAAGGGAAAAGAATCTGAAAAAGAATAGATATATATAATATATGTGTATATATGTATATGTATAACTGAGTCACTCTGCTGTACACCTGAAAGTAATGCAGCATTCTAAGTCAACTCTACCCAATTAAAACAAAAGCAGAAAACAAACACTTAGGCTCGACACTGCTGTGTGAGGTTAGCTATCCTGCATGTAATGTGTCTCAGGCTGTGTCCAGCACATAGTAACAGATGTCTATAGTATCAGATGGTAGCTATTACCATCCCGTGACCTAGAGGTCTGCTTCACTGCCATCTCTTTGTGCTGGATATATTTCTCCCTCACATTTTTATGCTTCCCTATGTGGTAGCCTGGATTGATTCTGAATCTTTGTGTAATTAGAAATGGACATATGGATAACAGGGACATACATTGAAGGCTTCACTCTAACCATTGTATTGAATCAACTTGTGAACATTTTTTCCCCCAGAAGAAAGTAATACCTCTATTTCTCTTTAATTGATGTCTGATTAGTTCTTTCCATATATATGGAATCCTAGATAAGCTATACAATAGTTGTCTTTAAATTTAAACATGCATAAAAATGACCCTGGTGGGGGAAAAATGACCCTGGGCCATGCTTAGGTTTCTTTTATTTATTTATTTATTTTAATTTTTTTTTTCCATTATGGTTTATCACAGAATATTGAATATAGTTCCCTGTGCTATACAGTAGGAACTTGTTGGTTATCCATTCTATATATAATAGTTTGCATCTACTAATCCCAAACTCCCAATCCATCGTTCCCTCGCCTCCCTCCCCCTCCCTCCAACCACAAGTCTGTTCTCTATGTCTGTGAGTCTGTTTCTATTTCGTAGATATTGTGTCATATCTTAGATTCCACGTATAACTGATATCATATGGTATTTGTCTTTCTCTGTCTGATTTACTTCACATAGTATGATAATCTCTAGGTCCATCCATGTTGCTGCAAATGGCATTATTTCATTCTTTTTTATGCCTGAGTAATATTCCATTGTATATATATGTACCACATCTTCTTTATCCATTCATCTGTTGGTGGACATTTAGGTTGCTTCCATGTCTTGGCTATTATAAATAGTGTTGCAATGCATATTGGGGTGAATGTATTTTTTCGAATTATACTTTTCTCTGGATATATGCCTGGGAGTGGGATTGCTGGATTGAACAAAAAGACCTACATGTGCATCTCCCTGGCTCATCTCTTAATTTTTCTTCAGGTGATTAGTGCAAGTCTTCTCACTTGTCTTCCTGCCCTCAATCTATCAGTTCTTTCCAGGCTTCTAGAGAGGTCTCTCAGAGGGCACATCTGCTAAAGACATGTGTGGTCTTCACATCCCCATGGGGTCTCTCCACCCTGTACATTCATATGTTTCTAAATTCACCAACACCCATTTGTGGAACACCTACTCTGACCAGGAGAACCCCAGAGAATACAGTGGTCCTCAAGATCAAATTCCAACAAAATTCATCCTATAAACGGAGAATACAATTTAACTTACTCCCTTATCTGACTTAACATTTGAGAGCAGGAGTGATACCTTATTCATTGAGTCCTCAACACCTAACCCTATGCCTAACACAGAGTTGGGGTATGGTGCATATCTGAAAACTTCTCTGAAGAGCCGTGTAAATGTACTCAATCCCTTTTTGTTTTAATTGTTTTAGAATATTTACATATGATAGCTACTCTTGCAAAGAAAAGAAAACTCAGGCGATTAAGAAACTTTCCAAAGTCCTTATAAAGCATCAGTGGTGTTTGAATTCAGAGCTATCAGGTTCCAAAGGTTTTCTAGAAAGACATCGAATGGTAAAATGGTAACTTTATTAACCAAGAGTTGAGTAATTTACTTATTTTTTCATAGTTGACTTATTTTTAAATTTTAACTTTTTATAATTTTTATTGGAGTATATTTGATTTACAATTTTGTTTTAGTTTCTGCTGTACAGCAAAGTGAATCAGTTATACATATACATATATCTACTTTTTTTTAGATTCTTCTCCCATATAGGTCATTACAGAGTATTGAGTAGAGTTCCCTGTGCTATATAGTAGGTCCTGATTAGTTATCTATTTTGTATGTAGTAGTGTATATATCAATCCCAATCCCCCAATTTATCCTTCCCCACCCATTTCCCTCCTGGTAAACATAAGTTTGTTTTCTACATCTGTGAAGAGTCTGGTAATTTAATGAATGAGTCAGTAATTGCTCTTGATTTACACAGATTCATGATGAATATTACTCCCCCAAAGAAATACAATATCACCAGGAAAACCCAAAAGGGGAGAAAAAATATACAGAGACTTAGCATTCTGAGCAAAAGTTGAAATTATTATTTTGACAATAGGTATGCCAGTGCTTATTGGAAACTTGAGTTTTCAGCAAATGAGGCAGAATTATAAAAAAAACTCATGGTATCTGCTACTATTTAATAAGTGTAGCTTTCAAAGTTTGTTTTTAGAACAAGGTTTCTCAAGTTTTAACTTGCTAAAGAATCACCTGGAAATATTGTTAAAACAGTTTCCACAGCCTTATGCCCAGAGATTCTGATTCAGTATGGATCCATTAATTTGCATGTCTAAGCTCAGTTATGCCAGTTGCCGTGGTTTGAGAACCACACTCAGAGGATCACTGCTTTAAAAGCTAAGCCCTCTGAGGTTCATGCCACACAGGCCTGAAGATTCCCACTGCTTTGCTTCCATGCACCTGGTGAGCTAGACTTAATTCAGAAGTAGATTCCTAGAAAGGTTTATATTAAGCATGTTTACATATTTATATTTTACATTTGATATATTTTTATTTTATATATTGTAACATAGCACACTATTAAGGGTAATTACTGTATGTTTTACAGATTAATTTACTGAATCACAGAGGGTCAGGGTGATGTAATCTATAATGGGCATATAAACACAAGATTTTCAATTTGAATTCAGCAAATGGTGCTTCATTTCATCTTTATTTTAATGAAATAAATTGTGGTTTCTAAGGAGAAAATGGAATCTCCCTTAATCTTGGCTATAGTCTTGGGTGGCAGTAGAGCTGAATGCAGCATCCTCTTTGCCTTTGGAACCCATTGGAGGTCATCTGATGGCCGTGGAGCTCTATTGGGACACCATGGGCCAAATCTAATGACAGATACCAGGGGTCCAGTGCAGTGTGTCCTGGAGGTATCCAAAACACCTTCTGGGACCTCACATCCTGCTCTTTGACTTTTTTTTAGGTTTATTGAGGCGTATTTTTGCATCATAAGTGTCACGTATTTAAATGGTACAATCCAGTGGTTTTTAGTACATTCATGCTGTTTTACAACCATCATCAGTACCTGGTTTAGACCATTTCACCACCCCGTGTACATTAACCATCACTCTCCACCCTCAGTGCCCAGCCCCCAGCCCCTACTGTTAGCCCCTACCAGCCACTAGTGCACTTTCTGTCTGTATAGCATTGCTTTGTTGGGACATTTCATATAAATGGAATCATTCAGTATGTGATCTTTTGTGACTGGCTTCTTTCATGTAACACCATGCTTTCAAGGTTCAATTTTCACCCCTGTTGTAGCGTATATCTGTATACACCCCTGTTGTAGTGTATATCATTCCTTCCCATTGCCTAATAAGATTTCAGTGTACGACTGTGACACATATTTTGCCCATTAGTTGATGGGCATTTGGCTTGTTTCCATTTTTTGGCTGTTTATGAATAATGCTCCTATGAACGTTCATGCACAGGTTTTTATGTGGACATGTGTTCTCTTTTCTACAGAGTATGTACTTCAGAATGGAATTGTTGGGTCCTATACCCCTTTTTATGGCTTTTATTTTAAAATAATTGATGGCAATTTGGGAAAAAAGTGCCCAGAGGTCCCGTGTACCTTCTACCCCGTTTCCTGCAATGGGAACATCTTACGTAACTGTGACACAATATCAAAACCAGGAAACTGACATTGATAAAGTATACAGAGCTTATTCAGATCCCTCCATTTTGATATGCACTCATATGTGTGTGTGTGTGTGTGTGTGTGTATGCATGTGTGTGGTTTTGTGCCATTTTATCACTTGCAGAGATTTGTGTAATCACCACCATAACCAAGATGCAGAATAGTTTCATCACAAGATGAAACCTTATGCTGTCCCTTTATGGCCACATCCACCCTCCCCCCATACCCCTATCCCTAATGTGTTTCCATTTTCACCAACCTTTTTTAAAGTAATGAAAATGTTACAGAAGGTACATCTATTTTCAGCCTGTACTACCTATGTGCAGACTGGACCATCAAAAGATCTATTTTCCAATTTAATCCCCTGACACACTTTTTGAACTAATTTCAGCAATCCAATCAGTTTTAACATATTAATTTTTTCTTTTCTTTGCTGAAACCAGCCCAAGGCAGAGTTCCGCAAACCTACTGCGCAAGAGGTTTGATAAATTTAATTAAATAAATGGATGTTAATGCAAAATGCTTCACAAGCACTTATTTAATTACTAGAATTAATTTGATCTTATTTATATCTGTAGGCCGTGTATGTAGATCTGTAACTAAATATGCAATCATGTAGTAAATAGATTGCTGGGGACAGAGGGAGTGAAGAAGGAAATAGGACGAAACCATGTTTAAGGACTGAAAAATACGTAATGAGTAAGTTCCTTGTCTATTTCTACAGTTTTACGGGAGGAATATAAATGGTGGGGCAGAAAAACTACAGCTCTGATCTTGGTACTTGTAAAGGTGAGGTCTAAATAAAACTATTTTGCTGTCTGAATACTTTCATTATCTTTAATGAGTGTGGGCATCACAAGGATATTTCAAACTCTTCCTTAGGTAATAACTTAGCTGCCAGAACTAGAGTCAGACTATTTTCCTTAAATATGAAAACACTGATCCATCTGCTCTGTCCAGCTACATGATACATCTGTTCATATTGATAGAAAAATCTAAAGAGTCTTAATATGTCTATCATTGTCCTTTTCATCAAAGAGTACATATCTTTGTGTGTGCCTGTAATATTAGACCTTTAAATGTAGCACGAGCATTTACTACTTGCTGTTTTCAGTGGACACAATCATTTTATTAAGATTTATTTTATTAAAGTACAGTTGATTTACAATTTTGTGTTAATTTCTGCTGTACAACAAAGTAATTTATATATATATATATATTTATTTATATATATATACACACACATTCTTATTCATATTCTTTGCCATTATGGTTTATCACAGGATATTAAATATAGTTCCCTGTGCTATACAGTATGACCTTGTTGTTTATCCATCCTATATATAATAGTTTTTGCATATGCTAATCCCAAACTCCCTATCCATCCCTCCCTCACCACCCCCCTTGGCAACGACAAGTATGTTCTCTATGTCTGTGAGTCTGTTTCTATTTCATAGATAAGTTCATTTCTGTCCTATTTTAGATTCCTCATATAAGTGATATCATATGATATTTGTCTTTCTCTGTCTGACTTACTTCACTTAGTATGATAATCTCGAGGTCCATCTGTGTTGCTGCAAATGCCATTATTTTATTTTATTTTTTTATGGCTGAGTAGTATTAACGGAGACAAATCTTGACACTGATAGAGCCTCTTTTGTTTTTCCTTCATGCTTGCATGCTTCTTCCCAACAAGTAATGCGATGGTTCTCCTACAGATGACTTCCAATGGCCATTTAGATCCTATATAAGACGTATCAAGTCATATCATATACAGTTGATGGAAGTCTCTTTGGCTTGAGCTGTACTGGGCATTGCAAAGAACAAGGAAATTGCCCTAGAATCTCACAGGGTAGCTCAATTCAACCTTTAGAAACAATGGGAACACTCACCTAATATTCATTAAACATTTACCTTTTAGATTTAGAGAAAAGTTCCTATACTTTAGGAATTTAAGGTCTATCAGGAGAGACCAAAAGGTGAATCCAAGGATTACCATACACAGTGAAAAGTAGGATAGAAATGAATATATGTGCTGAGGTTCCAGGGGACAGAGAGGAAGACTATGTAACTCAGGCTGAGGATATAGTGAGGTTTTCTGGAGGAAGGACCCTGGAATTTAGTCCCAAAGGACAGGCATATCACACATCCACACGTGACTGTGTTGTGTCTTTGTGCCCAAGCTGTTCTTGGCCCAGAAGGACCTACCTGATTCTGCATAGTAAACACCTACTCAGGTTTTAAAACTTAGCTCGAAGGTGATAACCATGATGGTGTCTCTTCTACCTCTGCAGAAAAGATGATAACCTGATAACTAGGTAAAATATTTACATAATTCCATGCTAAAACCAGCAAAACATACGTATTCAAACAAGTCTTATTTCTATTTCTTTTCCTCCTCCCTTCCCTCCTGCTCCTTCTACATCACCTTTTTTTTAAATGTGGTTATCTTTTGAAAAAAGACAAATTCATACCCCCTTTCCTGGATAAACATCAGCATTTTATTTTAAAAAAAATTTTTTTTCACTGTGTAATTCCATTTACATATAACCTTGAAATAACAAATTTATAGAAATGGAAATCAGATTAGTGGCTGTCAAGGGTTAAGGAGGGATGGGGGTGAGGGTGAAGTAGTTGTGAATAGAAGGACAACATGAGGGATCCTGGGGTGATGGAAATATTGTATATCTTGACTGTGTCCATGTCAATATATCCTGGTTCTGACATTGTTCTGTAGTTCTGCAAGACGTCACCACTGGAAAAGACTGTCTTTTTTTTTTTTTAACATTTTTATTTATTTATATTTTTATACAGCAGGTTCTTATTAGTTATCTATTTTATACATGTTAGTGTATATATGTCAATCCCAATCTCCCAATTCATCCCACCCCCACCCTCCCACCCCCACCCCCACATTAGCATTTTATACATACTTTATTCTACTTTGCTTTCCTCTCATAACCATATATTCTGGAGCTCACATTGAAGGATTATGTGCCAACATGCTTCATTCTTTTTAAAAGCTTAACTATACTCTATTGTGTGGGTATACCATAGTTTATTCCTCAGTTGATGGACATTTGGGATGATTCCCTCTTTTTGCTAGTATAAATGGTGTAAAAGAAATCGTTATGAATGCATTTTGTCTTAGTCAGATCTAGCTCTTATGGCAAAATACCACAGAATGGGTGGCCTAAACAGTAGATATTTATCTCTCACAGTTCCGGAGGTTGGAAAGTCCAAGGTCAAGATGCCGGCCTATTTGGTTTCTCTTGAGATCTCCCTTCTGGCTTGTGGATGGCCTCCTTCTAGCAGTATCCTGGCATGTCTGAGAAAGAAAACTCCTCTCTCTCTTCCTATTCGTATAAGGGCACGAATCACATTGTGGTGGCTCCACCCTTATGATGTCATACCTCCCCCAAGGGCTTCACTTCCTAATAGCATCCCATTGGGAGGTTAGGGCTTCAGTATATGAATTTCATAGGGATACAAACATTCAGTCTATAAAAAAAAATTTTGGCCAGTGTTTCTTGAACCAGGTCACTGGAAATGAGATTTCTAGGTCAAAGTGTAAATCCCATATAATTTTGCTACATAATGCTAAATTTCACACCTAGCATTTGCATGATTTTTATCCCCCTCATCCATACATTAGAATGTGTTTTCCCCCACAGACTTGCCAATGGAGTATGTTCTCAATCTTTTGGATTATTGCTAATTTGATTCATGAAAAATGGCAGTCCAGTTTTTTTTTTTTTTTTGTACGTGGGCCTCTCACTGTTGTGGCCTCTCCCGTTGTGGAGCATAGGCTCCAGACATGCAGGCTCAGCGGCCATGGCTCCCAGGCCCAGCCGCTCCGTGGCATGTGGGATCTTCCTAGACTGGGGCACGAACCCGTCCCCTGCATCAGCAGGTGGACTCTCAACCACTGCACCACCAGGGAAGCCCTGGCAGTCCAGTTTTGATTAGCATATTTTATTATGAGCAAGGTGGGAAATCTTTTCCTTTGTTTTGTTTTTTTTTAAAATAAATTTATATACTTTATTTATTTTTGGCTGCGTTGGGCTTTCATGGCTGCGTGCGGGCTTTCTCTAGTTGTGGTGAGCAGGGTCTACTCTTTGTTGTGCGTGGGCTCCTCATTGTGGTGGCTTCTCTTGTTGCAGAGCACGGGCTCTAGGTGCATGGGCTTCAGTAGTTGTGGGACACAGGCTCAGTAGTTATGGCTCATGGGCTCTAGAGTGCAGGCTCAGTAGTTGTGGCAAACGGGCTTAGTTGCTTGGCAGTATGTGGGATCTTCCCAGACCAGGGCTTAAACCCGTGTCCCCTGCATTGGCAGGCAGATTCTTAACCACTGTGCCACCTGGGAAGCCCTTTTCCTTTGTTTTAGATTTATTTTAATTTATTTTTCTGTGAACGGTCTGTTCATATCTTCAAAATGTGTTTCAACATATTGTTGCCGTTTTCATCTTTATGTTAGTTTTAAAAGTATTTAAGAAATGTTATGCTTTATGATATAAATCACATTTCCCAGTTTGTAAATCTGTCTTTTTAATTTGTTTATGGTATCTTTTGCCATCCAGAAAGTGTTTCATTTTTTAAAATATTTTCCTTTTTATTTCCATATTATTATCTTTTTAATTTTATTTATTTATTTTTAACATATTTACTGGAGTATAATTGCTTTATAATGGTGTGTTAGTATCTGCTTTATAACAAAGTGAATCAGTTATACATATACATATGTCCCCATATATCTTCCCTCTTGCATCTCCCTCCCTCTCACCCTCCCTATCCCACCTCTCTAGGTGGTCACAAAGCACCGAGCTGATCTCCCTGTGCTATGCGGCTGCTTCCCACTAGCTATCTATTTTACATTTGGTAGTGTACATATGTCCATGCCACTGTCTCACTTTGTGTCAGCTTACCCTTCCCCCTCTCCGTATCCTCAAGTCCATTCTCTAGTAGGTCTGCATCTTTATTCCTGTCTTGCCCCTAGGTTCTTCTGATCATTTTTTCTCTTTCTTTTCTTTTTTTTTTAAAATTCCCTATATATGTGTTACCATACGGTATTTGTTTTACTCTTTCTGACTTAATTCACTCTGTATGACCGTCTCTAGGTCCATCCACCTCACTACAAATAACTCAGTTTTGTTCCTTTTTATGGCTGAGTAATATTCCATTGTATATATGTGCCACATCTTCCTTATCCATTCATCTGCTGATGGAAACTTAGGTTGCTTCCATGTCCTGGCTATTGTAAAAAGAGCTGTAGTGAACATTTTGGTACATGACTCTTTTTGAATTATGGTTTTCTCAGAGTATATGCCCAGTAGTGGGATTGCTGGGTCCTATGGTAGTTCTATTTTTAGTTTTTTAAGGAACCACCATACTGTTCTCCATAGTGGCTGTATCAATTTACATTCCCACCAACAGTGCAAGAGGGTTCTCTTTTCTCCACACTCTCTGTAGCATTTATTGTTTGTAGATTTTTTGATGATGGCCATTCTGACTGATGTGAGATGATATCTCATTGTAGTTTTGATTTGCATTTCTCTAATGATTAATGATGTTGAGCATTCTTTCTTGTGTTTGTTGGCAGTCTGTATCTCTTCTTGGGAGAAATGTCTCTTTAGGTCTTCTGCCCATTTTTGGATTGGACTGTTTGTTTTTTTGATATTGAGTTGCATGTGCTGCTTGTATGTTTTGGTGATTAATCCTTGGTCAGTTGCTTCATTTGCAAATATCTTCTGTCATTTGAGGGTTGTCTTTTTATCTTGTTTATGGTTTCCTTTGCTGTGCAAAAGCTTTTAATTTTCATTAGGTCCCATTTGTTTATCTTTGTTATTATTTCCATTTCTCTAGGAGGTGGGTCAGAAAAGATATTGCTGTGACTTATGTCATAGAGTGTTCTGCCTATGTTTTCCTCTAAGAGTCTGATGGTGTCTGGCCTTACATTTAGGTCTTTGATCCACTTTGAGTTTATTTTTGTGAATGGTGTTAGGGAGTGTTCTAATTTCATTCTTTTACATGTAGCTGTCCAGTTTTCCCAGCACCACTTATTGAAGAGACTGTCTTTTCTCCATTGTATATTCTTACATCCTTTATCAAAGATAAGGTGACCATATGTGCATGGGTTTATCTCGGCTTTCTATCCAGTTCCATTGATCTATATTTCTGTTTTTGTGCCAGTACCATACTGTCTTGATTACTGTAGCTTTGTAATGTAGTCTGAAGTGAGGGACCCTGATTCCTCCATCTCCGTTTTTCTTTCTCAAGATTGTTTTGGCTATTCGTGGTCTTTTGTGTTTCCATACAAATTGTGAATTTTTTTGTTCTACTTCTGTGAAAAATGCCATTGGTAGTTTGATAGGGATTGCACTGAATCTGTAGATTGCTTTGCATAGTAGAGTCATTTTCACAATGCTGTTTCTTCCAATCCAAGAACATGGTATATCTCTCCATCTATTTGTATCATCTTTAATTTCTTTCATCAGTGCCTTATAATTTTCTGCATACAGGTTTTTTGTCTCCTTACGTAGGTTTATTCCTAGATATTTTATTCTTTTCGTTGCAATGGTAAATGGGAGTGTTTCCTTAATTTCACTTTGAGATTTTTCAGCATTAGTGTATAGGAATGCAAAGATTTCTGTGCATTAATTTTGTATACTGCTACTTTACCAAATTCATTGATTAGCTCTGGTAGTTTTCTGGTAACATCTTTAGGATTCTCTATGTGTAGTATCATGTCATCTTCAAACAGTGACAGGTTTACTTCTTCTTTTCCAATTTGGATTCCTTTTATTTCTTTTTCTTCTCTGATTGCTGTGGCTAAAACTTCCCAAATTATGTTGAATAATAGTGGTGAGAGTGGGCAACCTTGTCTTGTTCCTGATCTTAGTGGAAATGCTTTCAGTTTTTCACCATTGAGGATGATGTTGGCTCTGGGTTTGTCATACGTGGCCTTTATTATGTTGAGGAAAGTTCCCTCTATGCCTACTTTCTGCAGGGTTTTTATCATAAATGGGTGTTGAATTTTGTCAAAAGCTTTCTCTGCATCTATTGAGATGATCATATGGTTTTTCTCCTTTAATCTGTTAATATGGTGTGTCACGTTGATTGATTTGCATATATTGAAGAATCCTTGCATTCCTGCAATAAACCCCACTTGATCATAGTGTATGATCCTTTTAATGTGCTGTTGGATTCTGTTTGCTAGTATTTTGTTGAGGATTTTTGCATCTATGTTCATCAGTGATATTGGCCTGTAGTTTTCTTTCTTCCTGACATCTTTGTCTGGTTTTGGTATCAGAGTGATGGTGGTCTCGTAAAATGAGATTGGGAGTGATCTTCCCTCTGCTATATTTTGGAAGAGTTTGAGAAGGATAGGTGTTAGCTCTTCTCTAAATGTTTGATAGAATTCACCTGTGAAGCCATCTGGTCCTGGGCTTTTGTTTGTTGGAAGGTTTTTAATCACAGTTTCAATTTCAGTGCTTGTGATTCGTCTGTTCATATTTCCTATTTCCTCCTGGTTTAGTCTCAGCAGGTTGTACATTTCTAAGAATTTGTCCACTTCATTGGCATATAGTTGCTTGTAATAATCTCTCATGATCCTTTTTATTTCTTCAGTGTCAGTTGTTACTTCTTTTTCATTTCTAATTCTATTGATTTGATTCTCCCTTTTTTTGATAAGTCTTGCTAATGGTTTATCAATTTTGTTTATCTTCTCAATGAAACAGCTTTTAGTTTTATTGATCTTTGCTATCGTTTCCTTCATTTCTTTTTCATTTATTTCTGTTCTGATCTTTATGATTTCTTTCCTTCTGCTAACTTTGGTTTTTTTTTTTTTTTTTTTTTTTGTTCTTCTTTCTCTAATTGCTTTAGGTGTAAGTTTAGGTTGTTTATCAGAGATATTTCTTGTTTCTTAAGGTAGGCTTGTATAGCTATAAACTTCCCTCTTAGAACTGCTTTTGCTGTGGCCCATAGGTTTTGGGTTCTTTTGTTTTCATTGTCATTTGTTTCTAGGTATATTTTGATTTCCTCTTTGATTTCTTCAGTGATCTCTTGGTTATTAAGTAGTGTGTTGTTTAGCCTCCATGTGTTTGTATTTCTTACAGATTTTTTTCCTGTAATTGATATCTAGTCTCATAGCATTGTGGTCGGCAAAGATACTTGATACGATTTCAATTTTCTTAAATTTACCAAGGCTTGATTTGTGACCCAAGATATGATCTATCCTGGAGAATGTTCTATGAGCACTTAAGAAAAATGTGTATTCTGTTGTTTTGGGATGGAATGTTCTAAATATCAATTAACTCCATCTCTGTCCATTGGTGAAAGTGGGGTGTTAAAGGCCCCTACTATGATTGTGTTTCTGTCGATTTCCCCTTTTATGGCTGTTAGTATTTGCCTTATGTATTGGGTGCATAAATATTTACAATTGTTATATCTTCTTCTTGGATTGATCCCTTGATCATTATGTAGTGTTCTTTTTTGTCTCTTGTAATAGTCTTTGTTTTAAAGTCTGTTTTGTCTGATATGAGAATTGCTACTCCAGGTTTCTTTTGATTTCCATTTGCATGGAATATCTTTTTCCATCCCCTCACTTTCAGTCTGTATGTGTCCCTAGTTCTGAAGTGGCTGTCTTGTAGACAGCATATATACTGGTCTTCTTTTTGTATCCATTCAGCCAGTCTATGTATTTTGGTTGGAGCATTTAATCCATTTGCATTTAAGGTAATTATTGATACGTATGTTCCTATTACCATTTTCTTAATTGTTTTGGGTTTATTATTGTAGGTCTTTTCCTTCTTTTGTGTTTCCTGCCTCGAGAAGTTCCTTTAGCATTTGTTGTAAAGCTGGTTTGGTGGTGCTGAATTCTCTTAGCTTTTGCTTGTCTGTAAAGCTTTTAATTTCTCCGTCAAATCTGAATGAGATCCTTGCTGGGTAGGGTAATCTTGGTTGTAGGTTTTTCTGTTTCAGCACTTTAAATATGTCCTGCCCCTCTATTCTGGCTTGCAGAGTTTCTGCTGAAAGGTCAGCTGTTAACCTTATGGGGATTCCCTTATGTGTTACTTGTTGTTTTTCCCTTGCTGCTTTTAATATTTGTTCTTTGTATTTAATTTTTGATAGTTTGATTAATATGTGTCTTGGCCTGTTTCTCCGTGGATTTATCCTGTATGGGACTCTCTGTGCTTCCTGGACTTGATTAACTGTTTCCTTTCCCATATTAGGGAGGTTTTCAACTATAATCTCTTCAAATATTTTCTCAGTCCCTTTCATTTTCTCTTCTTCTTCTCAGACCCCTATAATTCGAATATTGGTACATTTAATGTTGTCCCAGAGGTCTCTGAGAGTGTCCTCAATTCTTTTCATTCTTTTGTCTTTATTCTGCTCTGCAGTAGTTATTTCCACTATTTTATCTTCCAGGTCACTTATTCGTTCTTCTGCCTCAGTTATTCTGCCATTGATCCCTTCTAGAGAATTTTTAATTTATTGTGTTTTTCATCACTGTTTGTTTGCTCTTTAATTCTTCTAGGTCCTTGTTAAACGTTTCTTGTATTTTATCCATTCTGTTTCCAAGATTTTGGATCATCTTTATTATCATTATTTTGAATTCTTTTTCAGGTTGACTGCCTATTTCCTCTTCATTTCTTAGGTCTGGTGGGTTTTGCCTTGCTCCTTCATCTGCTGTGTGTTTCTCTGTCTTCTCATTCTGCTTAACTCACTGTGTTTGGGGTCTCCTTTTCGCAGGCTGCAAGTTCGTAGTTTCCGTTGTTTTTGGTGTCTGTCTCCAGTGGCTAAGGTTGTTTCTGTGGGTTGTGTATGCTTCCTGGTGGATGGGACTAGTGCCTGTGTTCTGGTGGATGAGGCTGGATCTTGTCTTTTTGGTGTGCAGGTCCACGTCCGGTGGTGTGTTTTGGGGTGTCTGTGGCCTTATCATGATTTTAGGCAGCCCCTGAGCTAATGGATGGGGTTGTGTTCCTGTCTTGTTAGTTGTTTGGCATTGGGTGTCTTGCACTGTAGGTTGCTGGTCATTGAGTGGAGCTGGGTTTGGCGTTGCGATGGAGATCTCTGGGAGATTTTCACTGTTTGATATTACATGGACCCAGGACGGGGTTAAAGGAGAAGCTGGGTCAGGGGCTCTGGCTCATTCAGGCGGGGGGAGGGAGGGGTACGGAGTGCAGGGCAAGCCTGCGGCGGCAGAGGCCAGCGTGATATTGCACCAGCCTGAGGCACGCTGTGCGTTCTCCCAGGGAAGTTGTCCTTGGACCACGTGACCCTGGCAGTGGTGGGTTGCACAGGCTCCCGGGAGGGGCAGTGTGGATAGTGACCTGTGCTTGCACACAGGCTTTTTGGTGGTGTCAGCAGTAGCCTTAGCATCTCATGCCCGTCTCTGGGGTCCACGCTGATAGCCACGGCTCGCGCCCGTCTCTGGAGCTCCTTTAAGCAGCGCTCTTAATCCCCTCTCCTGGCCCACCAGGAAACAAAGAGGGAAGAAAAAGTCTCTTGCCTCTTCGGCAGCTCCAGACCTTTTCCCAGACTCCCTCCCAGCTAGCCGCGGCGCACTAGCCCCTTCAGGCTGTGTTCACACCGCCAACCCCAGTCCTCTCCCTGGGATCTGACCGAAGCCCGAGCCTCAGCTCGCAGCCCTGCCCGTCCTGGTAGGTGAGCAGACAAGCCTCTCAGGCTGGTGAGTGCCGGTAGGCACTGATCCTCTGTGCGGGAATCTCTCCGCTTTGCCCTCCGCACCCCTGTTGCTGCGCTCTCCTCTGTGCCTCCAAAGCTTCCCCCTCTGCCACCTGCAGTCTCCACCCGCAAAGGGGCTTCCTAGTGTGTGGAAACCTTTCCTCCTTCATGGCTCCCTCCAACTGGTGCAGGTCCCGTCCCTATTCTTTTTTCTCTGTTTATTCTTTTTTCTTTTACCCTACCCAGGTATGTGGGGAGTTTCTTGCCTTTGGGGAAGTCTGAGGTCTTCTGCCAGCATTCAGTAGGTGTTCTGTAGGAACAGTTCCACCTGTAGTTGTGTTTCTGATATATTTATGGGGAGGAAGGTGATCTCCATGTCTTACTCTTCTGCTATCTTGAAACTCTCCTTTATTTATTTTTTAATATAAGTAAGTTCATCTGTATTTTCTTTTATTGCTTCTGGATTTTGAATCATTGTTAGTTAAGTTTTTGCTACTTCCAGGTTATGAAGAAATTCTTTCTTATTTCAAATATGTACATATTTGATTTTTTGGTATTTAAATCCCTTGTTTGGAATTTGGTCCTGATCTGTGGTATGAGGTGTGGATCTGATTTTATCTTTTACTATGTGGCTTCCCAGTTATCCCAGCACCAATTATTAAAAAGTCACTTTTTTCGCTATTGATTTGAGCTGCTTCCTTTATCATATACTGAATTTCCCTGTGCACCTGGATGTCTTGGATTTTCTGTTCTGGCCATTGTTCTCTTGATCCATGCATCCATTTATCCATCCATCCTTCCACATTAGATATAGATCCATTAAAGCTGGCCTCACCAGCTCTGCTTTTTCAGTGTTTTCCTTGCTCAGTTGACTAGCTTGTTCGTTCTTCCAAATGAGCTTTATAATCAATTTGTGTAGCATAAACAAACAAAACAAGCAGACAAACTCAACACCTAATAGTCTCTTGGTTAACACTGTGTTAAATATATACATTAACTATGGGAGAAATGTTATCTTAAGAAGATGTTCAGGTTTATTTGTGTGTTTAGGCATATGTTATAGTTTTCTTATTTTGCTGTTGAATGTTTCACATAAAATTTACACTTGGGGATATTCCTTCCTTTCTCCCTTTCTGCCTGCCTTCCTTCCTTCTTCCCTTCCCTTCTTCTTTTGTTTCTTCTTCCTGTCTTCCTTCATTCTTTCTTTCTTCTTTCCCTTTGATATTGTAAAGGAGAGTTCACTATCAATATTTTCTAACTAATTTTGCCTGTAATAGAGGAAAGCTATTGATTTCCATATGTTAATCTTATAGCTTACAACTTTTGTTTTTAGTTATTTTACACTGATTATTTTAGTATTTTTAGATATCTGATTATCCATGAAAAGAGTATAACTTCTTCCTTTCTAATTTGTATGCCACCCGTTGTTTTTTCTCTTCTAATTTCGATGACTGAAACTCTAACACAATGTGAAATATTAGTAGAGATCATGAAGATGCTTGTTTTTGTTCTTTTTCTGACCTGAGTGGGAAATTCTAGTGTTTTCATGTTAGTTATCTTTTAAATGAGTGGAGAGATCATATCATTTTTCTCCTTAGCCCTATTATGATGACTATATATAGAGTATATTTTCTAATATTGAACGATGCCTGCATTTTTGGATTAAGCCCCCCAAATGATCATAATTTCCTTTCTAAATATGCTATCGGGTACTGTTTGCCAATATTTTTGTAATTTTAAAATTTGTATTCGTAAGTGAGGCTGTAATTTTTCTTTTTGTGTGGTCTGTCAGGTTTGGGGATCACCTTTATACTTACTTCATATAACACATTTGGAAGATTTTTGGAGAAGGATAAGTAGCATTAAGGATTATCTGCTCTGTAAAGAATTATCTAAGGAAAAAAATTGGATCTTGCTGTATTTTTTTCTTATGGAGTCTTTAAATATCTTTTCTCTTTCTTTTATAGGAATTGGTCTTTTAAAATTTTTTATCTGTATTGGGATTAATTTTGATGAGTTTAAGAGCCTGAATTACTTGAGATCAGAACCATGTCTCTTTTGTTTACTTTTCTCAGAGGCTAGAGTTAACTGAAAAATCAGTAGTCTTACAATATGTGTGTATAGAGTACTTGTTATATAGTGTGTTAGGCATGTAGTAGAGAAAGAACAATTTAATCAACAAGTAGCATGCTTGTACTTCCTGGAAGTGTTGATGAATTGAACATATGAATTTACTTTCACTTCCTCCTAACACTTCACATAAACAATAGTAATTGATTTTTTTAATGGTCCTGTCAGTCAGCCGCTGATCCACCTTGCCCCTTACTACTTCCCAACCTTCAACTTTAATAATGAGGTGATCATAAGAGATGTAAGGTGCACCTGGCCAGGAGTTAGGGAAGCTAAAGGAGGCGATAGCCCATCTGGAATACCAGCTGGCTTGGCTGCCCCACATTTGCAACTGAAGTCAGAAGATAAGCAGCAATATGTGTCATCTGCAACAGCATCTCATGCCCTGCATTGACCTCACAGGCGTAAAATGAATGCGTGTGGTGTCACTTCCACCTTCCAAATCTCATGTAACATATCCCTCTAAATCACAGACTCTAGCAAGACCAAGGGAGAAGCCCTGCAGACATTAACATGAGGGTTTCCCACAGAGTTGTCCAGCCACTTAACCCTACAATAAAGCCTATGGAGGGCAAACCACAAACGTTTGCTTAGTGCTGACACTTAGTGCTGACCACTGTTAAATACGAGAGGACCACACAAGATTACCTGACATCCCAGAAAAGAGTCTAACATGCCAGATAAAACAGAGACCAAAATAATCACAAAACAAGTGAGCCAATTAAGCATGTGAGCACATAAACACACACACACCCCTACCTTGGAGGAAATAATGTACACAGAAAGAAGAAAATTTTCTAAAAAACTATATTACAATTAATATTTTCAGAGATTTTAGAGATATATTTCATCAATGAATCAAGAATTGCATGCTGTTAAAAAGAGAGTATTCAGAGGTGGTGGGGGGTGAGGAAAGCCTCCAGGGGAGTTAAACCTGGGAATGCCCCAAATGTCCTACAATGGCTTAACTGTTAAACATGCCGCCAGTGAAACAGTCAAAACCTGGGAGTGACCCAAATGTCCTATGATGGGTTAACTGCTAAACAAACTGTGGTATATCCATACCATGGGATGCCACTCAGCAATTAAACAGAAATAAACTATTGGTGCATGAAACAACTCAAGTGGATTTCGAGGGAGTTATGCTGTGGGAAGAAGCTAGTTTCAAGAGGGAATGTCCAGCATGATGGTAGGGAGATGGCCAGAGGAGACAGCTATGTGCCAGGTTGGATGCATACCAGTCCAGATTGCCACAGGTCAGAAAGATCCAGAAGATAATTTTTCAAAGAAGTTGAAATCCATAGAATACCTGAAATGTCCAAATATTTAAAAAATAATAATAATTATTAGAGGCATTTTCAAACATACACAAAAAGATAGAATAGTATAATTGTCCCCAATGTACCCTCCCCTGTTTCAGTATTTATCAGTAGGCTACCATTTTTGTTTCCACTATGCCCCTCTTTGTTTTCGATGAAGTATTTTAACAAACAGATTGTGGACATAATCATTTTACTACAAATCCCTAAGTATGTATCTCTGACAAAGATGAACGTTTTTATCTTTTAGAACATAACCACACTACCATTATCATAGCCAAGCAAAATTTTAAAAATATTTAAAGATACCAAATCTGATTTAAATTTTTCTGGTTCTCTTAATTTTGTCTTTGCTTTGTTGGAATCAGGATCTTGACAAGGTCCATACACAGTGTTTGACTGATATGTTTCCTGCATTTCTATCCCCCTTTTTGCCATTTATTTGTTGAAGAGACTGAGTCAGATGTTCCCAGAATCTGAATTTAACTGATTGTGTTTTTATAATGTTGAGTGTGTTTCTTTACCTCTTACTGTGAGTTAGTGTTTAAATCTCAGGGCTTGATTAGATTCAACTTCAAATTTTTGGCAAGAATGTATCTTAGGTGGTGCTGTGTATTTCTTATTACCTCACGTTGCAGGCATCTTGATAATCACTTTTGGGTGTGTTGAGATTGATCGGTGAGTTTGGGTATTGTTAATTTAATCCATCCACTAAAAAGAGACCCCCTCAACTTTTCATCTAATGATTTAGCAGTCCTTCATAATTATTTTCTAATTCTTTATTTCATTGGTCTTTATTTCATTCCGCTGAAGGCAGAATCATGAAATGATTGTTGTCTTAAGTCAGTTCTGGAGTGATCTGTAACATGGCAATGCATAACTGATAACGCAGGTACTAGAGATGAAACAAGATTACCAAATAGTGGTTATTGTTAAAGCTAGTTGTGATATCAGGTTTATTTTATTACTCTCTGTGCTCTTTGCATGTATTTGGATTTTTTGTTATAAAAAGTTAAGAAGAAAATACTGAATTTAAATATCACTTGAAATAATTTGTAGTTAAATTCATTTAGTTTCCTTTCCATATTTATGAATTGCACCTTTTCTTCTAGTATATTTAATTTTGTTTTTTTGTTTTTAAAAATATTTATATTGATTCAAAGTTAAAAATATGGCATATTCAGAAAGGTCTAGTTTCTGTCCCTGTCCCCTTTCTCCCATTCTTTCTCTCTTCATAGGTATCCATTTAAATTAGTTTTCACCTGAATATTTTGGAAGGCATTTTAGAGAGTTGTTAGTGAATTTGTAGTTAAATTTGTGATATATACCTAGAAAATAAGGCAAATGAGAAGAAGAGTAAGACAGTTATTAATTTCTAGAAAAATGAAATTGTGTTCAGGAAAGGAAACAACCACATTCGTGAATAGCATGCTTTCTGTTGTATTAGCATAAGCAGTAATGATTGATCTAACTAAAATTGTGATCCTATTATATTGGCAGTATGTAGAAACCGAAAGTTCTTTGTATGTGGGGAGAGGTGATGAAAAAAGCTAAATTCTCATCTTTCCTATTGGTAAGTGAATAGATGACCTATAAATATGGAAAATCAAGAAGTAGCAGTATAGACATACAATTTAGAGATACAATAGTCAATACCAAAAGAATAAGCTAAGAAATAAATGTCATCATCTCTGCACAGAAGGGAGGTAAGGCCTATTGGTTTTTCTTAACAAGTCTTGTGATTCATGAAAAAAAATTAAGTAAGCAAAACATTGACAAAAAATAAGAGGTGACATAGCATGAAACAATTTAACGTTAATGATAATAATAGTTTATATTTATCAAGCACTTCCTACGTGCCAAGTACTATGCTAAGTGTTGAACGTGGATTATCTCTGAATCCTTACTTCAGTTGTATTAGATAGACTCTTTTTTTATGCTTATAACTGCATGAGAGAATTAATGCTTTGAGAGTATATTAGCTCTTTACTGCTGCATGATGAATTACAGCAAAAGTTATCCTCTGGAAACAACAGACATTATTACTTCATAGTTTCTGTGGGTCCTTGAACAACTTGGCTGGGTAGTTCTGGCCCAGTCCTTTGGGGCTGCCTTCAAGGTATCAGCCAGGGCTACTGTCACTTCAGTTAAAACTCTGGAGAGAAGCTTCCAGGCTCATGCTGTGGACCTCTTCAAAGGGTTACCTCAGGACCTAGCAGTCGGTTTTTCTGAAAGCAGGTGCTCCAGAAGAACCCGAGTTGGAAGCCATGTGTCTTTTATAACCTGGTCTTGACAATGACATCATCTCTGTCAGAAGCATGTCAGTAAGTCTAGACCACACTCAAGGGGAGGGCGTGAATGCCAAGAGGTGCTGATGAGTTATCTTAGAGGTTGCCAGGTGTGTTGTCAGATTGTGACACACACCTTGGTGTGTTATCAGGTTTAGGTCAGGTTTAAGCTATATGTTATGCTCAATATGCAGGGTGCAAACTGACACTCCCATGGACCCACAGCTTCAGAAACAGTGTATGACTGCAAGGGAGAATTACAGGAGTACAAGGATCACCTTGAATTCACTCTAATTTATACAAAGTCAAAGCCTCTCAAGCTTTAGAACTTTATTTGTAATGAATTATTTGAAGCACCCCTCACGCTTGATCATGTCAAACTACAGCTTCGTATTCCCGGGCTGGGACATTAGTCACAGGGGCATGGTAGTTAAGGTGAGGAGTTAGTGCTCTATCTTTAAAACTGTTAGGAGCCGCTGAAGTGTTTTCAACACAGGAGGATGACATAATATTGGACGCGTACCTGCTGCTCTGAGCTACATTATTTTGTCTCAAGCATCAGACAACATTCTACTTTCTCATGTGTGAAGCAGCAGATCCTCCTTTCCACCCTACCAAATTCATGCATGTGGGTGTAATGAGATTTATAAATTTCTTTTACCTTCAGACTGTTCAAAGTATCCCATCTCAGGACAGCTGTGTCTGCCTCTCTCTGAGCACATAAAGATCTTTGTGGCTGTAACCAGGCTACGAGCTTTCTAAGGCACAGACTCATTGCCACATCCTTGGTCTGTTGTTAGGTGCCCACCACACTGTTGACACATATGAGGAACTCAGTAAATGCTTGTTAAGTCAAAATGGACTAAACCTGATTGGGCACCTACTATATGTTAGTTATTGTGCTGAGTTCTGGGTATATAGAAATAAGACCGTGTCATTTTACTTTATAAATGAAAAGTCATGACTGTATATTCAGTTTTACATTCACTAATCAAACATTTTGTTATTGAGGTATAGTTAATGTACAATGTTGTGTTAGTTTCAAGTGTACAAAAAAGGGATTCAGATATACATATATATATATATATTATTTTTCAGATTTTTTTCCCTTATAGATTATTACAAAATATTGAGTATAGTTCCCTGTGCTCTCCAGTAGGTCCTTGTTGGTTATCTATTTTATATTTAGGAGTGTGTACATATTAATCCCAAACTCCTAATTCATCCCTCCACCTCACCCTTTCCCCTTTGGTAACTATAAATTTGTTTTCTCTGTCTGTGAGTCTGTTTCTGTTTTGCAAATAAGTGCATTTGTGCATTTTTTTAGGTTCCATATATAAGTGATATCATATGATATTTGTCTTTCTCTATCTGGCTTACTTTGCCTAGTATGATAATCTCTAGGTCCATCCATGGTGCTGCAAATGGCATTATTTCATTCTTTTCAATGGCTGAGTAATATTCCATTGTATGTATATATATATATATATATATATATATATATATATATATATATATATATATACAACATCTTCTTTATCCATTCCTCTGTTGATGGACATTTATGTTGCTTCCATGACCTGGCTATTGTAAACAGCACTGCAATGAACATTGGGGTGCATGTATCTTTTTGAATTAGAGTTTTCTCCAGATATATGCCCAGGGGTGGGATTGCTGGATCATATGGTAGCTCTATTTTTAGTTTTTTAAGGCACCTCCATACTGTTCACCTTAGTGACTGCGCCAATTTACATTCCCACCAACAGTTTAATAAGAGTGTTCCTTTTTCTCCGCTCCCTCTCCAGCATTTATTATTTGTACATTTTTAACTTTTGATCTCCCACTGTGAGTGTGGCATTCTGCTAGATGCTGGAACACAGCCTCAAACTACACACTGCCACCACTCTTAAAGATTCTGTAACTATTGCAGGAGACAGAACAGTGTATGATGCCCTAGCTTCACAGCTGTGCAAGTGTAGGGGAAGGACAGACACATCAGCATAGGGAAGGGCTGTTTAAGAGGGAAGGGGAGACATTTTGGAGGATGTAAACTTGGAGTTGTTTAGAAGAATGAACATTAGGATGAATGGAGGATGCAAGCCCATCAAACATTGGGGCACTAGTTTGTTAAGGCTTGGGGAGAAAGTTGAGGTTATAGGAGAAAGGAAAGAAATCACAATTGAAAGTAAATATACTAAGTAGGAGTTACTGATCCTCCAAAGGGATATGCAGAGCCAAGCCAAGTTTCTTCTCTGCTGCCTTTGTGTCTTTCCAGCCCTCTATGAGCAATCCTGCGAGGTGTACAGGCACCACGGCAACACAGCTGGTTTCTTCTACATTGACTCAGATGGCAGTGGGACGCTGGGACCTTTCCAAGTGTACTGCAACATCACAGGTAAGGGTGCAGAATTCCTACTCACGCTTCATGTCACTACGTGATGCAAAGGGAAATCCACTGGAAGGGGACACTTGTATAAATAAAAATTTAAAGGACCAACTTCAGGGGGGAAATGGTATTTAGGTAAATAATAGGATTTAGCAGCTAGGTTATTTTCATGAGAGAAGAAAACCTGTTAATGGTCTTGACAAGGTTCCACTGAACCAAGAATTAAATATCAAGCATTTTCTGCAGGGCTGAACAAGGTCATGTCTCTCTTAAAATGCAAAAACAGAAAGAGAAGGAAAATAACCCAACAGACAAAAAAACAAAAGTTAAAATCAATAGAAAGCCCTGATTCAGGAAGTGGGAAAGCTTGATTCAGGTCTGGCTCTGAGGACCGTGTGACTCCGAGGGTCACTGTGAGCTTCAATTCTGCATCAGTGAAATGGAAATAGTAGTTCCTGCTTCTTAGAGTTGTGAGGATGAAACAAAATCGTCTGTATTGCTGTAACTAGCCAGGGTAGTTATCCCGCAGATGCCTAACCAAAACACTGAGCTATTTCTATTTTCCCTGGCAATCTCATAATATCTTGCCACTTTTTTCTAAAGTGCCTACGGACGCATTAAGAGCCAATTATTACATGAGTTTAGAAGCAGCACGTGATCACTAATTTATTCTTAAAAAAATAATTCCACACCCCAAACCTGATGTAATATTTATTTAAAAATATAGCAATGCAAGCACTCCCTCTGTTTAGAATGTCAGTTGGCACATACACATTTTTTGTTTGTTTGTTTGTTTTGAGCACTGGCCTTCGGAGACACCAGCAGAATCATGTAATGAAGAAGAAAAGTAGGAACCTATTAAGGCTCTTTGAGTCCTCAGGCCCCAGACTTCACTGCAACAGGGTGACCACATCTGTGGAGGTCTGTCTATAGTCAGACACTGTCCTGGCCACACAGGATATGCGGAGAAATAAGGCATAGTCATTGTCATTCATGAGGCAGTAAAATCAGGGAAAATAGCATGCAGTATCACAGGTAGAAATGCAAGCAAGCCATTGCCAAAATGGTGATTGAGGACATTTACCAGTAATTTGCCCATCTGAATACAAAAGGCCCCAGGTTTTCTGCAGAAAATGGTAGTTACATGGAATTGGATGCCATTTCATTTCATTTCCATCATACTTCATCTCTTCAAGATGTATGCTAGCTGCTTCTCAATAGCCCTATAACATAATTAGAAATCGCGTTACCGTTTTCTTTTCACGGTTGTGCCAGCCTATAATGTTCAACAACCTGGTCAAGAAGTAGGCTTCTCCGTGGATCTTGGTTATTTTCAAAATTAATTACCATATGGCTCTCTGGGGAATCATGCTAAAAATAGACTTTGCAGACCCAGAAATTCTAAATTCAGTGAATGTACTTCTATTGAGCTTTCCAAATGATTCTGATGCAGTTTGTCCCCAGTCCACAATTTACAAAAGAAGGAGGAAGTGTTTTGCTTGCAGAACAAGGCAAAGGAGATCAGTGCCTGCTGAGTGATGGGTGTGACAAATAATAAGAGGATTTGTGGTAATGGCATCAATGACTCAGCTCCTACCGTCTTTGGGAACTGAACTGAGAGTTTACAAATATCATCTCTTTAATTCTTGGCAACAAAAATATGAGGCGGATATTTTTAACTCTATCTTACATAGAAGGAAAGAGCACATGAGAATTTCATGACTTGCTTGAGATAATAAATCCTGGGACTAATAGTCAAGACTCAGGAAGCAAACAAGACCTTCTGGTGCAGCAATAATCTATATCACTAAAACGTTAATTGGATGCTTTGTATTGCTTATGTTTTGCTTGAAGCCATGCTTTTATTTTTGTTATAAAAATAATCAATGCTAATTATGGAAACTTTAAGGAAAAGAAGAAAAGTCTGAAGAAATGTTAAAGTCACCTACAAACCACAATCCAGGGATTGCTATTGATATTTGATTGTTAGAATTTCCTTGGGACTTTTTGCTATGAATGCATATGTGTGTTTTTCTATGAATATATAGGTTCTTAAATGTATATTTTTATACCATGCATTTAAGACACAAGCATAGACATCCTATTTTCATTAAAATATGTAGTTTGAAATTAAAATACATACATTAAGTATAGCTTGACAAATTTAACTCTCCAAAATAATGTAAGTAGAATGACACTGATTCATAGATGTCATTTACATGAAATGCTCTGCCTCTCTTTGGAAAGACTTCTCTCGGGATTTATGTTTGATATTTTGTCCAGGAATGGCTAAAGATGAATGTTTATGTATATTAAATGTTGTCGTTTTGCTGATGTGATGCTGAAGGCATCAGGTCCTCTGAGTTATGTCCCAAAATTGATAGGGTGCGTTGTGCACGATTGGGGATTTCTTTGAAATATGCTTTTCTGGTCACATGCAATTGCAAACTATATAGGTGTTTGGTTTTGTTTTTGTTTTCTTAAAATACCTGTAAAAGTAAAAGCCAACTTCTGTGTAGGCGAATTACATCCATATTTAACTGACAAACATTTTTAATGCCTAAATATAACGATAATGAAATACATAATTTTTTATTTGTCAGTATTAACTGTTCTTAAATTGAGTGACTTACGACACTAGGAAAAGTGTGACAAAGTGGTCCAGGGAAGAGAGGAAGGGGGAGGGAGGAGAAGGGGGAACGGAAGGAGGGAGGAAATGGCCAGAGAAGGCTTGCTGTGTGTTTAACTCTGGTTTCTAAGAGCACAAAGCCACTGGTCTCTGCTCTTTACAGAGGTATTCCTGGGGCATAACACAGAGAGTGTAAACCAAGCTGGGACGCAGGGAACCTGGGCTCTCTCTCTTACTGCTCTTTGTGCCAGTCGGCTGGGTGCTCCCAGCCTGGCTGTGCATCTCAAAAATAAGGATCTGGAGCTAAGTGGGCCCTCAGGCCTCCCTCATTTAGAACTCCCTGCGAGATCATTTGAGGTTCCAAAGAAAAGGAGAAGTTTCCCCTAAGTCTGCAGATACTTGCAGATGGATGTCATCAGGTTAAAGGGCAGGTTTTAGTTGTGGAAAACTGTAAATCTGAATCCCAGCTGCCTCACATCTCTCTTTACAGTGTACCCTGGGGGTAGTTCCTCATTTCTATAGGTGAGGTGGCACCTTGCCCCTCCCGGGAGATTTAAGTCTGTGCATCTTACCTGCCACGGGGTGATCCTGGGGAGATGAGGGCCACGAGTGCTCAGCGAGCAGCTGCCCTCTTTGGTGTAAGGCAGTGTGATCTCTGCATGGGGACAGTAGGACAAATTATAGGAGTAACTTAGGGGGTGATTAGGCTTATCGGTAAAGTGGACTGAATCTAGGCTTCTACAGGTTTCGACAGGGTGCCATAACCCGGGCTGCATTCTGACACTAGGGGGTAGGAGAGAAGGATGAGAAAGATAGAGTTAAGTTTCTTCAGGAATACACACTTGGCCTACTTTTAACCTATCTCTAAATGATGTACAGTTCATTTCAGCTCAATGTAAATTTGCACATTTCAGGCACTGCACAAATTGCAAAGGGTACACAATCGTGTCTGTCTTAGTCTCTTTGGGCTGGTCTAGCAACGTTCCGCAAATTGAGTGGCTTCCAAAACCCCAGGAGTATATTGTCTCACAGTTCTCGAGGGTAGAAGACCAAAATCAAGGTGCCAGCGAGGCCACAACCCCTCTGAAACCTGTAGGGGAGTCTCCTTCCTGGCCTCTCCCTAGCGTCTGGCAGTTTGCTTGACCCGTGGGTGCTCCTGGGCTCCTAGAAGCAGCCCCTCGATCTCTGCATCCCTGGGACTGTCTCCCTGCTTCTGTGTGATTACATCATAGTGACATTTTCCCCTCACATGTCTGTGTGTCTGTTTCCTCTTTTCTTATAAGGACACCAGTCATGTCGGCTTAGGGCCCAACCTAATGGAGTATGACATTATCTTAATTTGATTACATGTGTGAAGAATCTATTTCCCATTAAGGCCTTGCACATTCACAGGTACAGAGTGTTAGGTCTTTAAGCAATCGTTTTGGGGGACACAGTTCAACACATAACAGTATTATTTCAGTCTCCTCCACAGGCTAATCATGGAAAAGACACAGCAACAATTAAATTATCTTGACAAGGATAGCGCATGTGTAGTGTGTGTTGAGAGCCCACAAGAGGGGCACCTAAACCAGCCACTCATGGAAGAGCTATCAGGCAGGCAGGAAACGTCGCTAAGAGCTGGATGGAGGGTAGGAACTGGCCAGAAGAAGACACAAAGGAAGGCATTTCCAGGAAGAGCAAATGAATGTCAGGAACAAGGTTCCAGGGTCCCTTGATCCTGCACGTTTGTGGGGACCACCCAACTCACCAGGATGAGTTGCTAGTTTAGAACACTGAAAAATGCATGTACCTGAATGACTAGAAAATAAAAGGATCACAGTGACTTGATTAGGGACAAGCAGAAGTTTCTGAAGATCCATAATCTGAACTATAGTTTCCCAGCAAGGAAATCGGCTATCTTAATTCCAGGGAAAAGAAGATTTTTTTTTTCAATTTAATTTAATTTTTACTTTATATTGGAGTGCAATTGATTTACAATGTTGTGTTAATTTCAGGTATACAACAAAGTGATAAATATACATATATCCATTCTTTTTCAGATTCTTTTCCCATACAGGTTATTACAGAATGAGTAGAGTTCCCTGTGCTATACAGTAGGACCTCGTTGGTTCTCTATTTTATATATAGTAGTGTGTATACGTTAATCCCAAACTCCAGTTTTTATCAGATCATTCTTGAGCATGCCAGACTATTTAGCTGACCCTGAAGGAAAGATGAGCAACTTTCTGAGTACCAACAACAAGCCACCATCCTCAGGTTATACACGGTCTTTAGCACTGTTCCCCTCTCTGGAGGACCGGATCTGGCTTACATTAGGGACTGTTTACAAAGGGGTGAATGTACAAGAAGAAATTATGGGAATATACTGTACTATAGAGCTAGTAACAAAGGAGATGTTCCCACCCTCAGGCCCATGGAGGTGAGGGGAGGGCATTTCGCCAGAGCAAGAAGGAGGGCAGTATGTGAAGAAGCCGTGCCTTGAGGCAGCTGTGATGTGTTTGGGAACAGCCATCAAGGAGCTTGGGGAGTAACCTCAGTCTCTCCTCACCCCTTCCAGTCTCCTTCCTAGGTTTCCATCGAGCAAATTCCACTAGAATTCAGAAGGCAAGGGCACCTATTGGTGTAATGCCTTTAGTCAGCCTTCCTGGGCACAGAGAAGGCTGTAGAAGGATGGAAAGTGCATCTAGTGGGGCAAATGGAAAATATATTGTCTATAAAGAACTGTCCAAAGAAGCCTGGGGGAAAAAATGATTTGAATTCATCAAGGATCAAGGATGGTGGTGAGGTGGGCGTGGTGAGTGAAATCCACAAACCATGCAAATATATGAAGCATGGATTTGTCCATTAGATGCCCACCTGAAGCAGAAAGGACCGCCGTTTGCAGGTTCAGTTGAAGCGAGGTTAAGATGAATGCAAAAAACGTACATGAAGGAGAGACTTTGAGAGCTAGCTTACTCTAAAAGTTGCTAAGCCACTCAAGTGATGAATAATTAAGGGGAGGACTTCCCTGGTGGCACAGTGGTTGAGAGTCCACCTGCCGATGCAGGGGACGCGGATTTGTGCCCCAGTCTGGGAAGATCCCACATGCCGCGGAGCGGCTGGACCCGTGAGCCATGGCTGCTGAGCCTGCGCGTCCAGAGCCTGTGCTCTGCAACAGGAGAGGCCACAACAGTGAGAGGCCAGCTTATCGAAAAAAATAAATAAATAAAAATAATTAAGGGGCAACTGGACAACTAAGGGAAACCGTGACATATGCCAGAATGTAATGTTTTGTTCAAAGGGCATCTGGGTTCCATGCCACTACCTGGTGGTAAAAGTCCCCTTAACCTGAATGTGGACAGTTTCAACCAATGACGTAAAGATTGTGATCATCCTTGGCTATACCGGTCTAGTTGGGCAAGTAAGGAGGGATGCATTTGAGACAACAAGGAATCTAGTAGGACTCAGAATTGTATTGCTGGATGCAAATGAATGTAAGGTAGACTCACAGGATAGGTTAGATGCCATCTGGAAGTGAGGAAGTGCTGGTCACGGGGATCAATGCAAAGGGAAAGACAGAAGTGGAGAAAGAGCAGGGTGCAGGAAGGAGCTGGAATTAGTGAACATCTGAGGTACCTGTACAGGAAGTGGGTGTTGATGATACACGAGAATGTGGTAAGTATATCCTCAACTTGGCTGAGTCATGACCAGATATTTGGTCAGACATTATCATTAATGCTTCTGTGAAGGTTTTTTTTAGATGAGATGAACACTTAAATCAGTGGACTTTGAATAAAGCAGAATACCCTCCAAAATGTAGGTGGGCCTCGTTCAATCAGCTGAAGGTCTTAACAGAACAAAAACTGACCTCCCCCAAGCAAGAAGAAAGTCAGCCAGCAGACTGTCTTCTGTCTTTGGGATTGAACTGCAGCTGTTTGCTAGGTCTCCAGCCTCCTGGTCTACCCTGTAGATTTTGGACTTACCAAGCCTCTACAGTCTTGTGAGCCAATTATGCACTGGAAAAAATATATATGGTTTTTATACCCTGTTGGTTATGTTCCTCTGGAGAACCTTGACTCATGCACTTGGTACCTACAGGTTGGGTGTGCTCTCCTCTCATTTTCTGAATACTTCTACCATGACACTGATCACACTGCATTATAACCACTGATGTTTACTTCTGTGTTCCATGGGACTGTGAGGTCCTGGATGGAAAATGAGAGACAGAGTGTCAGGAATTCCTGGATCTACTTTTACACATACTCTAAGGAGTCCAGTGTAAATGGACTGCTGAGAAATCACAGGCAAACTGAAGATTAATTTCTGCCTTTCTCTATTTTTTCTTTCCACATCCCATAATTTATCTTAGACTGAGGCCCTGACCCATTACATCAATGACAGTTTGGAACCATGGATATTGCCTTAATGTCTACTCTTAACTGGGCTTGAGTCATTCCTACTATTTGCAACCTCTTCTGCAAGTCCAAGAGTGAAAAGTGTCCTGCTACTCATTGCCCCCAAGACCTCTCACTGCTATGCAGCCTCCACAAACCCTTTCTTTTCTCCAAACGTAAGAATGAGTAGTGGGAGGAACACGTTTTGGAGTCACGTTGGAGTTCCTATTTTAGTGCTGGCACATGCTAGCCATGTGACCTTGGACAAGTCATTTAACATTTCTGGATCTTGGTTTCCTTATCAGGAAGATGGAGAATAAACATGTCTTCATTTTGAGATTAATCTGAGAAATAGAATATACCTGCAAAGTTCCTAGCCCCCAAATGTAGATGATCAGGAAACAGAGTAGCCAAATATCATGATGTAATATTAACCATGACCTCTTTCACTCTCATTGCTGTTCTAGTGGTATAGATAACATCTATAAGGCCATCCGAGTTGCAAAAGATAGCTATTTCCTCTTGCCAGAAATATTGTCTTTATTCCTTCTGCATTGCCATGAGATTTCAGAGACTGGAGGGATTTCTAGGAGCCTGGAGGGAGCATTTCTGAGGGGAAGATTCCCGTATCAATAAAGCAGAATTAGAAGGGTGAGGCACTCTGAGAAGATTTTCCTTAGAACTTGACGTTTCAACTCATTCAACTGTTTACATTTTGCCATTATGAATGTTAACAGGACACCTTGTCAACATGTTAAAAGATGTTTCCCAGCCACACACTGTTCTTCCTCTGTGCAGTACAATTGCATGTTGAGATGCAAAATTGTCTAGAACCACTAACAAAAACACAGTTATTTCCCGTCTTGATGGATACAATGCCGTTTTGTGTATCTAGACCTGTACAGCTATCATCAGGCATTGCAAGAAGTTTGCAAGGAAGGTTTAGTCAAATCTTGAAAGCAAAACTTGTTTTCCTTCTCAAAGAGCTCCTAATGCATTTTCAAACCACCTTGCAAGTTTCCATATCTTAACATTCTTGCTATTATGAGGCTCTGTTTCTCACTCCTTTGGCAGCAGGCTCTGGCTTCATTAAAACTCATCAAAGCATGCATAATGGAGTAGGCAGAGAAGCTGCAATTAAAGTCTCTCCAATATTCCTGTACATAAGTATGCAATGGGATTGCAGGTAATAGATTATCATCCAAGTCACTGACAGAAAGAAAGGAATGTGTCCATTCGGTTTGGTCTAACAGTTGTTGGCCTTGCTTCCCAAAGTTAGAGCAACATCACTGAGTTTACAGTTTTATGTATGGCCTGCACAAGGGTATGCGAGTGTACAGGAAACAAGAGTTACCCATGACATAGGATGAGACCACTTACTTATGGCACATTTATTTCTCCCTGAACTTCTTAGTGCATTGTTAATTTTCTGCAGCTTTATTTTACACCAAAGAGAAGTAGAATTCAATTGTTGGTCCCATGTGCATTTGTAATTAAGTTTTGTCTTGGTATCTCCTATTGGCTGATTTCTACCCCCAAACACTCCACTGCTAACACACACACACACACACACACACACACACACACACACCCCAAAAAGGAAGTATTAGCTTCCATTGCCCTGCCAAATTCTTCTACAAGGACAAGCTGGGCTCAAGTTCTCAAGTTTGTTTTCTTAATCATATTTTGGATAGCCATCATTGCAGAAGTACTGTTGCCAAAAAATTGTGACTTGATTACAGGCTGTAAAACTGTGCCAGATATCTACTGGGCACAGGACTAGTTCAAGATGCATCACTGTGAAGTAGCTGGAATATTGTTCTCTTTTTACAAATGTGCTAATGAGGTTAGTAAGTTATACGAAGAGGATTCCAATTAGAGCCATCAGATCTAAGTTTTTTGCTATGTCTGGTATGCAGTACTTCTTATAAAAGGGGTCTAAAGCATGGGAGACAACCTTCTTCTATTTGAATCATTATGCATTTGTTGTCTGCTCTGGCCAGGCACTGACAAGGCACTGAGGATATAGAAGTGATTAAGACACGGTCCCCCAAGTCCACAGAATTTATCATCTCATGTCCTTGTGGTAAGAAAACACCCGGATCTTTCCCACTCTGATTCATAATTCACACAACAGCAAGAGTGATGCTTTAAAAACAGATCTGACCATGCTTCCTCATCCCCTTCCCCTTCTACCTGTGCAAACTCCAAGCTCCTTACTCATGGCTTACAATTTTTGAAGGACATTGTTGTATAATGTGTTCATATGCATTAATTAAAAGTCTTAGGACAATGTCTGGTATTTATTACATCCTCCAAATTATGATCGTTATTATCTATTATAATTATTTAGGGGCCACAAACAAGGCCCCTGGTCTTTGTATTTCAGTCTCTCCCTCTGTACATGACGGGTGATGACAATAGCTTTTTATGATTGGTATCTAGTCAAGTTAAATGAGTTAACATTTAAACAATGTTGGAGAGTGACTGACACAGAGCAAGTGGTGGAGAAAATGTAGGTGTTTCTCCTTCTCTTCTTCCCCCTTCCTTTGGAAACATGTTGCTTCTCTGTGGGCAGCAGGTTCAGATCGATCCGGACAGGAGACCACAGGCTGTGTCCCTGGTAGCCCAAGCATCCTTTCTCAGTTGAGACTCGCTCACGGTGACATACGCATGGTGGCTCGCTAGCAGTTTAACCAGTTGGAATAATCCTTGTGTTGTTGCTTCTATTCCAGAGGGACAATTTGCTTTCTGTAAATCAAGTGTTTTCCAGAGGACTCTTTGGGGCTGAAGAATGGTCGTTCACCAGCTTAGAAGAGGGAAGCTTTTTTTAAATGTCTGTCTCCCTGTTTAATACATCATGCTGTCAGCCAAGGCGTGGGGACCACATAGAGCTTCCAGAAGGCTGGTCTCTTAGGTGAAGCTGGGGAGTGGATCTGCTTGTGTGGAAGGCCCAAGTTTTAAAGGGGTCTCTCTGGACTGGCGGCAGGTGGCATAATCTCTTGCTAAACTGGGCCATTAAAGAAAACTACTAAGTCATAAAGCTGTAGCATTACCCAGAAAGTAAAGCACTGTCACCTTTGAATTGCCATGCGTTTTCACAGGCACTTAGAGAAACGCCTTTCACACCAGCTTAGCACGCCAGTTGGCTCCAACCACAGGGGGTAAGGACAGGAGTCTCAGCACAAGGGTGGGGAGAATGATTGCAATGTGATTTCCATTGACTTATTTGCTCATTCATAAATTCACCCCCCCTTTACTAACATTTCTTGAATTCCTTTATTAAACTCTCATTTATTTACTCATTCTTTAATTCTCTCATTTACTCATTTCCACAATTATTTGTTCATGGGTTCAGTTACATTATTCATTCATTCATTCAGCCAGTCAGTTATTCAGCTGGCCATCCAGGATAAGCCATTTAAATAAATTTTTCAGCACTGATGGAGATAAGCCCTAAGGTTTCAGAATGGATGCTTGTCTTGTCCTCAAGGAGCTCACAGTTCAGAAAGGGAGTCAGACTTTGTAAACAGATATTTTCCGCCTGGTGTGGAAGATGGAATAGAAGCCAATAGATGGTGCAGAAAGAGTACAAAGGACACGGTGGTTAAATCAAGGGATATGAGGAGACTGGGGACAGTGCTCAGAGAAGATGTGCTTGAAGAGATGCCCTCTGAGCTGAATCTTGTCCTAGAAACAGCTAACATTTAATTGAGCATCTATTTGTTGGAGGTGCCATGCTAGTCATTTTACATCCATGAGGTCGTTCAGGTTTTCTAGCAATCATGTGAAGAAGGTGCCATTCTTTCCATTTTATAGGGAAGGGCACTGAAATCTTGAGAGGCTAAATAGCTCGTCCAAGTTCTTGCAAGGAGCGAATAGTGAAGCCAGCAGCTGGGTCTACATCTGTGATTCCCGTGCCTGGGTTCCTAGCCCAGGTGACACAGATGCTCTAAGGCAAACAAAAAAAGACCCATGTGTCCACCCTTCCTCTGGCCTGTACTGCCTCCATCCATCGGTCAGTGCCACAGTGGAAAGCTCTTCAAGGAAGTGACCCTGAAGGAAGGAGGTCTGTATCTTACTTTCCTGGAGCATCACTTTACTCATTTATCAATTGGGATAATCATATCCATCTTTCATGATTTTCTGAGCATTCGATGAGAATTATATGAAACAAAAGTTCTTAAATTTTATTTCTCTGCAAAATGAACTGACATGAATGTTTAAAATGCCTTTTCCGAGGCCTATTCCCAGCAATGTTTATTCAGTAGGTTTAGGGCAGCGATCAAAAGTAACATTTTTAGCAAGCACCTGAAGACTCTGGACCTTGGGAAGTATCTATATAAGGTGATTAGCACAGTGTATAGCCTTTAATGTCTCCTTCCGTATTCGTCTCCCCACTTCTAAGGTGGTGGGGGGACTGGTCAGTGACTAAAAGATCTGTTCTTCTTAAGACCTGAACACAAGGCTTATCCTGACCCCTTCTTGATGGACTTTTCACAGCACATTTTTATTGCAGATACCTGGCGAGCCCTTCCTCTTGGTGTGTGGGGATCAGGACACAGTCCAAACAACCAGTATATATTGAGGCTCCCCTGTGTTCTGTGCTGTATAAGCCACTATAAACCACCGACCCTTGTGCCCTAGGACCTCATACTTAACTTCCAGCTCTTCAAGCCCTTCCATTTAGGCCATCCTATTCCATATTTAATTCATCCAATTATCCTGTAGATACTCAACAGCCATGGGATCCTGGGCATGTTCACTTCTGTGAGGCTCAGTTTATTCATCTGCATAATGGGGACGATCAGTCACTCTTACCTCAGTGGGTTGATGTGCAGATTAAATAAAATTAAATGAGCAATTAAATGAAAATTAAAATGAATATTAAAAATATTAATTAAAATAAAATTAAATGAGCAACATACCTCATATGCTCAGTACAATATCTGGCATTATCTAAGAGCTCCGGAAATAGAAATCACGATCACCCAGCTCCATCATCATAGGAAGATCTAAATGCTGAAGGAATACAGAGGCAGGAGTGATCAAGTAAGGCTTTGCTGGAGACATAGGGCTTAGGTATGAAGTTGAAAGATAGGTGTCCCAGGCTAGGCAGAGAAGAGAAAAGAGGAAAAATCCATCTTGATGAGCTCAGCGGTGGTATGGGTGTGGCGATGCAGTGAGCTTGTAACCAAGGGCTGTTTGCCTCCTTTGAGGGCTCCTGACTCACCTGTGTGTTCTAATACAAGATTACCATTGGGCAAGCACTTTTCTTGATCAGAAGAATGAAATAACAAGTGGGAGTCAAATGTGTCTCCCAGAAAGCTTGCTTGTTTTCGCTCACTTTTGCTCTGAGCCCAGGATTCCGGGGAGAGATAATCACTAAAAGTCAGTCTAGACCTTGCAAAGAATTTAAAAAGCCCAAGATGTACTAGCAGCTTGTGATTCCACATTCTGTGAAGTAAGGGAAGCAGAGGGACCCTTTGTCTGGGAGTCTTTTTTTATAACTATTCACAGCAGGTGAACTCAGGTCTCAGGAGCGACAGTCAGCCTTTCCTGCTCTGGGCACAAGAGTTTGTTCTATTTGTATCTGCTTGTAAAGGGAAGCTGGTAAGAGACGTTTGCTGGTTAGACTGTCTGTGGGGACGGTTCCACACGGCTTTTTCCGTGCCACCTATGAGTATTCTGTCCAACTCTCATGCCTTTTTTATCCAGTTTTATTCTTCTGGAATGTCATTTCCTCACCTCCTTCTTTAGACCGAGCCCTCATTCTTTTCTCCTATGACTGTCCTTTGCCCATCACCATTCTCAAGGCTCCCGCTTGAATCCACATAATCAACAAACATCTATCCAATCTAGCATTGGTGGTAAGAACTTGTGCTTGGTTTGCATCCCAGCACTGACACTTCCTAGTTTTGTCAAGTTACGTGATCTAGGGAGTTACTTGGGCTCCTTGTTCCTTAGCTTCCTCCTTTGCCATTAATAACAGAACCTATGTATGAGGTGGTTGTGTGGTTTACATGAGCTAATCATTGTAAACTGTAAGAAAAAAATTCCTGGCATTATATACTCAATATGTGTTAGCCTTAATTATTTTCATCACTCTATTACCAGAAACCTTGACACTGTTTTCTTGGTGTTTCTGGCGATACAGTGATGAAAATAATAACTAATAAATTTTAGGAATATATATAACACCGGGTGTCTTCAAAGCACCCCTGCAAATTAATTCAACAGCAATAACTGATACTTACATTTGAATATAGATGGGCTACCATGGTGTGAATGGTTGAATTTGATAATAGTTTTTGCTTTTGGATAATTATTTGGTCCATTGGTCCTTAGCTCTGTGTGTGTGTGTGTGTGTGTGTGTGTGTATGTGTGTGTGTGTGTTTATAAGGGCGCATGCACACGAGTTTGCTGGGGCAGAGTAGGATAGTTTTGAGCCTTTTCTACATGTGAAGCACTGTGTCAAGCACTATCTTATTTCCCCAAAGATTTTATTCTGAAATATCCAAACCTACAGAAAAGTTGAAAGAATAGTAAAATGAGCATCCATAGGCTTTTCACCTAAACTCTCCAAATATTAAAATTTTGCCCCATTTGCACACATTTGTGCTACTCTCATCCGCCCCCTTCCTGTCCTTCCTTCATCCTCATATAAAATGTTTTTTTTTTCTTTTTCTGAACTATTTGAAAGCAAGTTGTGGACATAGTGATAATTTAAACATGAAGACTTCACTTGCATCTCCCGACAATAGACACTATGCTATATAAGCACAAAAATAAAACCATAAGAAGAAAATAAACATCACTTCAATGAATGTTATCTGGTATATAATCCATCTTGTCCCTACAGTGTCTTGTATAGCAGTGTCTGTTTTTCTATTTTTATTTGGATCTCAAGCAATGTCCATAGGTGGGATTTAATCGTCCTGTCCCTTTAGTCTCTTTTAACTAGAAGGGCCCGCCCCCTAACCCATCTTGTTTTGTTTGCTTTTCATAACAGACATTAAGTTTTTGAAGAGTACAAGCCAGTTGTTAAGTAAAATGTTCCCAGGGGGAGCAGGGTGAGGGAGGGGTGGATTGGGAGTTTGGGATTAGCAGATGCAAACTAGTATATATAGACTGGCTAAACAACAAGGACCTACTGAATAGCACAGGGAGCTATATTCAATATCCTGTGATAAACCATAATGGAAAAGAATATGAAAAATAATATAAATATGTATATGATCACTTTGCTGTATAGCAGAGACTAATACGTCATTGTAAATCAAGTATAGGTCAATAAAAAATAAATTTAAGAAGTAAAATGTTCCACATTTTGTTTTTTTCCTGGTTATTTCTTCATTGTTAGAATACTTTGGCAGAAAGCCTCGTGGGGGGTGTCTCCCATCAGAAGGCACATGATGTCAGTTTGTGCCATGACTGGCTTGCTCTGCTCCATCATTTGACTAAAGCAGCTCCACCAGATCTCTGCATTGTGAAGGTGATTTACAATCAGTTATCTGTGGAGATCTATGCAGACATTATGTGAGTATCCTGTTCTCCATCCATGTGTTAATGGTCCTGACCTGTATAAGTCATGACACTGGAGTTTGTAAAATGTCATTTTTCTAATTATATTATCCCTTCTGCATTTATAGCTGTTTTTGTCTACAGAGCTTTTTATTTCTCACCTTGCCTCCATTTACCCTTGTATCAGCAGAGGCTCATAAATTATTTCGCTTTAAAACATTGTTACTATTATATTTATATATTTATTAGATGTTCAAATTGTCCCCAAATTAGCTAGTAATGGTTCCTTTAATTCTGTTCCTATGTCTTTCTTGCATGACCCCATTAATCTTGGAGCACTTCCATGCTTTCTAGCACAAGATGCTCCAAGACGTTACCTTGAACTTTCCCTGCCTAGACCCAGATTCAGCTATTTCCCCAAAGAAGCCTAGTTCCTTTTTGTAGCAAATGGTATTTGAAAGTTAAGATCTAGGTGTTAGGTTTGTTTATTGCTTCTCAGCCTTTTTTGTGGACAGAGCTAAAAAATGTGTGTGTGTATGTTTAAATTATGAGTTGATACATTTATCTTTAAGGCAAATCCAGCACCATTAGATCTTTTCTCATCATTCTATCTTCCATATATATTTCTCTTCTCTCACACTGAGAAATTACCCCAGCATCAATATATTTTCTAATTTATTCTATCCTGTAATATACACCAATAGTTTCAGAATCACATCAGCAATAGCACTACTAATAACAAGGTAAAGTTTAAGATTTACTTGAATTTAAAATTTTGTTCTTAGACTATATCCTCAGGATGTATAGCTAGACAGAATAGAGTATTAAAAAAGTTACTTGAATTATTTTTTTTCTCCCTTGTGTTTATTTTATCTAATATATAGACAGGGTTTTTTGTATCTGCTTAATATTCAGTTTTAGGGTTTGCCTTTTTTCATCCTTCTGATTTAATTTTATGTTTTAAATATATAAAACATTTTAATGTTACAGAAGTCAAATATATTTACAATGGTTGACCAGGGATGTCTTGTTCTCACTTATATTGCTTTCACTCTGTTCTTACCCATCTCCTCTCGATAATCATTTAGTGTATCCTTCCTCTGTGTATCCCTTTTTCTCCTTTGTTCTTGCACAACATGTAGCATAGTCTTTTGCACCTTAATTCCTGGAAATCATTCCATCTATCCTGGAAATCATTCTAGATTGGTTTAGAGAAATCTTATGTGGTCTTTATTATGACTACATAGTATTTCACTGTGTCCGTTAACTATACTGTGTCCAATCGAACATCTATTGATAGATAATTTACCTGTTTTCCAAAATTCTGCTACTTGTAATAGATATTCTGGGCTGCACAGCAGAATTTCAAGTATGCACTGAAACATCGTTTCCTATCATGTATCACTTTCCTGTTGATTTTAAGAGCTGTCACTGAAGCCAGTAAAAATCTTGGTAGTCTGTTGAAGGTTTAGTTCAGTGGTAAGTGAATGGCTACTGTGGGCCAGGTGCTAGGCATACAAAGACTTCACGAGACATTCTCTTCCCTTGTATAGCTTAGAGTTTAGCTGGGGGTCTGAGTAAACAAGTTGGAGTAATAGCGCTTGAGTGAGCCAAACACAGGATGCTGGAGGAGTTAGAAAAGACTTCCCACCGGAGATGATGCTGGCACTCTGACAATAAAGTTGATAGTGTGGCAAAGTCCAGAGCAGGGACGTCAGCTGAAAGAAAGAAAAATAATTTCATGTTCCTCTTTGAGCTTTCTTTTTGTCAGTCACCTCCAGAGCCAGAATCTAAGATCCGTGGAAGCAGAGTAAGCAGACTCTTCCATTTCAGAAGGCTTGTCTTCTTTTGTGACCTGGTGAGAGGTGACATAAGTGCTGGGTGACCCTTCTTAGGACCAAGGCAAGCACTTTGCAGTCAGCTCACTACTCTATGAGTTCCATCTTGGCTACCTTAGCTCTTACTAAAGGAAGGATGAGGACTACTATTTACTGTGTACTTGTGGTCCAGGTACTGGGTTATATATATTGTCTTAGAGTCAATCTCATCTAATCCTCATGATAAAGTGTGAGGTAGAGATTATTTCTCATTTTCATTTTGAGAAAACAGAGGCTCAGAGAGGTTGGAGAGAATTCCAGCATCACTCTGCTAGTAACTGACAAATGGAGGGAGTGAATTCATGTCTGTGTCAGTGCCCAGAGTTTTCCTCAGCATGCACCAAAACAGTGCCTGCCACAAAGATGCTCCTAAAAGCCTCTAAAAATGTCTCATAGCAACAAAAGCCCCTCCCTCTTCCCATCAGGTGACTTGGATGTGCAGCCCCCCTTCCACCCCCCACCCCACCCCGCCCCGCCCTTCCCCTGCCTGGGAGGCGGGCACAGGCTCCCCTTGGCCACATATTTGCCACTGCAAGCTTTCAGCTTCCATGGAGCTTCTTTCCCAGAACCAGCTGTGAACACCTTACGCTCAAGGGCCGGGGTGGCATTCAGCCTGGTACCCCCTCATCCCACAACCTACTCAGTTCCTAACATCATGCTCTGCACACACTAGACTTTCCATTAAGTTTTCCTTGAATAAACCAGCGAATCAGAAGCAAAGCACCATGCAATGCACATGAAATCTGTTCAAGACCACACATCACCCCCACCAAGATCATAAAACAGATTTCCCAGGTCTCTTTGATCATGCCGCTAATTGTAAAGCAAGGGAAAAGAAAACCCCCCAAAAAGGTACATAAAAAGTAAAGGCTCGAGCGAAGTAGTAGAATAAATCACGGTCAAGTATTTTGTCTGGAAGTCGTCAGGTGTGTGGTCCAGGCGGGCTGGTGAAGGAGCGGCAGGGGCTGAAAGGGGCTCCCCGCAACCCCCTACCCCTCCAGCGCCCCGGGGGCTGCGGTTCCTGCTTCCAGCTAATGCAACGTGCACAGTGGCCCTACCAGGAGTCTTAAACCGGTAATGCTACCTTCCCCTAACAGCCGCAGAAGCCCAGACACTAAAAGCAGCCACGTCTGCAAGTGGTTTTAGCAGGCAAGGAGGATGCTCGCCTAGGCAGCTGGGCTGATCCACAAGGGAGGGGAAACAGCTCCTGCGGGAATTCTGAAGGCTTTTAAAGAAGTTGAAAACTGCTTTCCACCTCTTGTCTTCTTTCCCTTTAAAGGTTGAGGAGAAGGGGGCACGGATCCCCTCAGCAGAGGTTCCCAGATCTGTTTCCCCGCAATGAAGTGATGCGTCTGCTCCTTCCGAATCACTTCCTCAAAAGGGCTTGCGGGGCTTCCCTGGTGGCGCAGTGGTTGAGAGTCCGCCTGCCGATGCAGGGGAGACGGGTTCGTGCCCCGGTCCGGGAAGATCCCACGTGCCCTGGAGCGGCTGGGCCCGTGAGCCACGGCCGCTGAGCCTGTGCATCCGGAGCCTGTGCTCCACAACGGGAGAGGCCACAACAGTGAGAGGTCCACATACCACAAAAAAAAAAAAAAAAAAAAAAAAGGCTTGCAGCAGTTCAGCTCTGATTTCTAATTGGGTACCCTGAGCCAGCCTCTGAGTTCAGCTCAGCGCTGTGCGTTTGATTAAGCACTCACAGCATCACTGCTCAGTGGAGTATCTCCAGTTTACAGAAGCGGAGACTGAGGCTCAGAGAGGTTCCTGGTCTCTGCTGGGGTCAGGAATGTGGTCAGTGGCAGAGCTGGCAGCCCAGATCCATTGATCCCAAAGCCCTTGCTTCCCTCCATCGCATCTGCCTCTACTGGCTATGGAAGCCCTTTCTAAGCCGATATTTACTCAGCGGCCATTGCCGAAGATTTAAATGGGGAGAGGAGGGACAAACATATGAATAGTTAAATAACTCTCAATGCAAAATGACAAGAGATGGCATGGATGGTAAATGAGTGGCAGAGACAGTGCTTTGAGGATTATTTAAGCTGTCTTTACCCTTGGCATAGAAAATTCACTTTGTCAACATAGATAACTATACAAGAAGTGACCCCAGGGACCTTTCTGTAGACTTGCTTTATTACAATAGGAGTATAAGTGAATTGGCACAATTTTCAAAGGAGTGTAAGCAGCTCCCCACAGTGATTTAAGTTCAATTGAACTGTGTATTGACAATCTGTAGACTTCCTTCCAAGCATTGTGAGAGAAAAATTGAAGGTTTCTTTTCTGCCTCTGCAAAGTGACAGATATGTGTATAGAATGAGGTTTTATTAATCAGAGTTATCTCTTGTCTCTCTCTCTCTCTTTTTCCACTCTCCTCCTGTTTGTTCTTTCTTGAGTGGTGATCTCCATGGTAACAGATAGAACAGCTTATAGCATCTGTAATGACTCTTATTAATAACAATAATGATCATCACAATGATAATACCGATCGGATAGAACGAGAGCCAAAATAAGAGAGTTAAATGGTGTCTCTGTATGTAAACAATTTACAGTTTCTGAAATGAGAGCGAGAGGGACCAGGCGGATCAACTAGAGCTCCAGGACGAAGGTTCCTAGAGGGCTTTCCTGGGGTGACAACGGGGAAAGATTTCACAGCAGGGATAAGGAAATAGAATATTCTGGAATATCCTGCCATTACTACTCTGATGACTCTTTGTGAAACCTCTTTTGCTTTTCTCTTGATGATGTTGTTGACTGCGTGTATTTTGATCATATCACTTGAGAGTTCTTTTACATGTGAACCGTTACATAATACATGCTGGTGATTAGCCTCCTCTTGATGAAGATCTCCTGAAGTCTTACATGGCGTTCAATGCTAGCCAAGGTGCTGATGGTCTAAGGATGAATGACCTCTGTTGACCAGTCCATTCTCAAGGAAAACAGTGTATAGTCTATCGCCAGCCCCAACCCTGCCACCAACAGAACTCTGGGCATCCCCACTTACTTGTAATCTCAAGAGCACTTACAACAGCATGAGACATCTGTCATTCTCATGCATACCACGTTTTCCCCCAAATGATGGTAAACTTTTGAAGAAGTTAGGCAGTGCACTATCCTCCTGTGTATGTACCCTGGGGGCTATCACACAGTATACATAGAATGAGTGATACATTTCACATCCTGGGAGATCTCAGCTTTGTAAGGAGATAGACTTGAAAGCTAAATTCACAAAGCAACACGGGAAATGCTTTACTAGTCTTCATAACAACCCATTGTCATATCTTTGAAATGAAGCCTTGGACCTTTATAACACATGCTATTTGATGACCTATGGCCTGTAATTCCTTTATGCTTAAAGGTGGCATGATGCCTTGTGTGGATTTGGGTTATGGCATCATTTATGCTCAGGCAAGTGCATTGGGCTGAATGCTGCTTTTAAAAAGCAAATATTTTATTTTTTAATGAGATATAATTGGCATACAACTTTGTGTAAGTTTAAGATGTACAATGTGTTGATTTGATACATTTATATATTACAATATGATGATCGTGGTAGCATTAGCTAACACCTCTATTATGTCACATAATTATCTTTTATTTTTTCTGGTGGGAACCATTAAGATCTAGTCTTTTAGCAACTTTGAAGTTTATAATACAGTGCTGTTGACTATAATCATTATGCTGTGCATTCGATATCTAGAACTTATTTATTTGCTAATCACAAGTTTGTACCCTTAATTAACATCTCTCCATTTTTCCAAAGCTATAGTAAGTAAAACAGTATGGTATCGGCACAAAAATAGCCACATATACCAGTAGAACAGAACAGAGAGCCCAGAAGTAAACCCTCATATAAACGATCAATTGATATTTGACAAGGGAGCCAAATATACTCAATGGGTAAAGGACAGTCTCTTCAATAAATAGTGTTGGGAAAATGAAAAAGCCCATGCAGAATGAAATTGGACCCCTATCTTATACCACTCAAAAATTAACTTGAAAAGGATTAAAGGCTTCAACAGAAGACCTAATAGCATAAAAACCTAGAAGAAAACATAAGGAAGAAGTCCCTTTGACACTGGTCTTGGCAAAGATTTTTTGACTATGACAGCAAAAGCCCAAGCAACAAAAGAAAAAAATCAGCAAGTGAGACTACATCAGACTAAAAAGCTTCTGCACAGGAAAAGAAATAGTCAACAAAATTAAAAAGCAATCTAGGGAATGAGAGAAACTATTTGCAAACCATCTATTTGATTAAAAAAACAAATATTTTAAATACATAGTAACTAATTTTAGAATAACTAAGATCCTTAGTGAATTGAATAGGTTTCTGCCAGTTCAAAAACTCTTCAAATGCAGTCCTCTCTTAAGCAGAGAATTTGTCTTGGGTAACTCAGTACATATATTCCTTTAAGCAAGTTAGAAAGATGGGGCTCTGTTTTTCATCATGGGACTGAATACAGTAGAAGAAAGAATAGAAAATGAACTGGGTAGCAAACCGTGGTATCAAGGGCAATGATTTTCTAGGTTTCTGGGTCTATGAGGACTAAACGACAAATTCTGTTTTAGACATCTGCAGAAATGCAAGGGATGAAAATAAATATAGAGACACATGAGGCTATTTCAGAGTGAAAAGATAATTGGACAAGATGATAATCATTTATTATATACAGCGGCGGCTATATTACAAGAAACTGCAGTCCAGACCTCTAGCTAACCTCATTTGCCAGATGAGTTTCCCACCCCCAACCCTCTAAGGAATGAAGTCCCCTTCTTCATTTTAATGTCATCGAAAAATTCGAACATAAAGATTCTTTACTCTTTTGCATGCCAGACAACAAGTTATGGGTCCATGTAAAGCAAGATTCCGAATCAGTATAATATCATCATTGATGGAAAGATTAATATAAATATCCCATTTACCAATGAGGAAACTTCAGAGATGTATATAACTTGTCCAAAGTCTTACTGCTGGAGCAGAACATAGATGCCCATCATATGGGCTAGTTTCTAAAGCCAGAAGTCTCATGGTACCTTGAGCCCTAGATGCATCTCTAGAGACTAGAACTTAGGGTGGATGTCCTGTGGTGGAGGGCAGGTACTGGAGGCAGGTCAGCCAAGGTGGGTGTATGGAGCCTGGAGGACTTTATGATGCTCTGCCAATCATAGCATTTAGACGATTTACTCCGCAGTCTCTGCATGAAAATGGACCGACTTGAGTTACAGGGAAACCTCTGCTGGTTTCCTTGTGTGGGACTCCAAGTTCACAGAACTGCCAGAGGGAAGCATTTCCTGTTCTGGGTCTTTTGAATGTGTTTTCCCCATGGGTCTGCAGAGAGAAGGCAAGGCTCACAGTGCCTCCCCTTTGCCCCCTTTAGGTGTTTGTGGGTCTTACTCTCTGGTCAGGGAAAGAACCGTGTTAATACAAGTGACCATGAGAGCTCTAAGAGACCAGTCAAGACTTCTTCTTTTTGATGCTGTTGTTAATATCAGCATCTGATATCTGTGAGCTCCTTGAGTTGGAGATGTTATATACCTTTATCTAAGAGGTACACACAGACTTCTGTTGAATGTCATTATTTAGTTAATAAAGGAGCTTCTCACACTAATCCCCTCACTTAAATCTTTACAACCACCTTCTACAGTTGGCATCATTGCTGTTTCTTTTTAAGTATTACTGATGAGGAAACTGAACTTTAGAGAAGTAATCATTTGACCAAGGATGCTTAACCAGGAAGTGTAGAGCTGGCACACAAATCCAGATCTTCTGGCTCCAGAATCCAAGCTTTGTCCACTAATCTCCACTGTGCACTGACCAAATGTACCATCTTGAACATTTAGCTCATGGGTCCAATTTTATTTAAAGTATATATAGGTCCATGAATGGATCTCCCTCCATCCACCTAAAAGACTATTCAAAATTAATCTTAACTTGTTTGAAAATCCTTCACCTAGACCTTCCCTAGCTAAGACCACCTCACCTGTCCCCATCCAATTCCAAGCGTCAGGAACATCAACCATCAAAGCTGCCTCTCCTGAGTGGCACTGACCCCTGGCCTTTCATGTTTTGTCAGGGTTCAGGGCTTAATCTGCATTGCTACCCAGGAAGTGGGGGAAAAAATAGAAAGTGAGAAAAAATAATATCCAATTGTCTCCTTGTTTTTAGCCTTTATGTTGCTCTCTCCCAGGAGGAAAATACTGAGAGGACAAAGGGCATCTTTGAAATGAAAGCCAGCTAACGGACCCTAGGTTTCGAGTAATCGTCTCTCTTCCCGTCACTTAGACTGTGCTTGTGACGTCTGTTAAGTGAACTGTGGGGACCCTTTGGAGATCTTAGTAGTTCCTTTGTATCTTCTGTATATTGCATGTATCAAAAAGGACCAAGAGTTGAACTATTAAAACCAGTTCACTGTCAGGGCCAGAACGTGGGGTTTGCAATATTTGTGGCTTTAAGATAAAGACTGTCTCTCTGACGTGGCTTCCTTTTCCATCTTGCCAAAGATAGAATATGGTTTTGGAAAAATGAGCTAATGAGTGAACAAATAAGAAAATTGATAATGAATGTATGATCAATGGATGCATATATAGATATGAAAAATCAGTGTACATTTGGAAGGAAATCCACATTTATATGATTTGATGATGCTATGTGGACCACTTTGGGAATCAGAAAGATTGGATGAATTGAGACTGGGGACAAGTTTACTTTCTCTCCCCTTCTTACATTTATATCTATATTTATATCCAGTATCTATATTTATACTGTTATCTATGATTATTATCAGTACCGGAGACGATGTACATAAAATTTCCTAGTATGAAACAGTAGTATACCATCTATTATTAGAAATTAGATTTCCATTTCTTCTGAGCACCGTGGACATTTCAAAATCAGCAGTTTTTATTTCTCCCTCTACAGTATTGCATGATTGAGCAATTACTTTCTTTGGTTATTTTATTGACATTTGTCTATATTGGCACCAACATTTTTGGAGTTTCCAGTTAATTATTTATGTAACATTATTATTTTTACCAATATGAATCATGTTTTATTTTTGCTTTCAAAGTCAAAATCCAAAAACCTTCATTCTGATTTTTTTATAGACTTTATGGAAAATGTAATTTTGTCTCGATTAAACATTGGAGACATGTGGGTTATCAGGGGGCTGGTTTTAGGAAATAGTGTTAAGATGAATCAGAATGTTTGAGCAGAGTTCAATTTTATGCTGCAAGAAACATTTCCATTTTTGGGAATTGGGAAAATACTTTAGAGAGAATTGAGAGCAAACTTTCTCTTCCTCCTCTTTCTAACATATTAAAACTGAAGTACAGGGCGATGAAGTTATTTATCCCAAGTCATATACAGAGTTAGGGTAGAGAACATATTAATACTGGGGATCCTGGTTGCCAGTTTTTTTCCGCTTCTTCTTCTCCTTCTCCTTCTTCTCATTCTCATGGCCAACAGCCACGATCCTGCTTCTAAGTAGTACTAGTTAGAAATAGTGGTTACGGGCAGTATATGTGCTCATCATTCTTGTCTAACAGATATGCCTTGGGTCCTTCCTCTACTTCCTAGACCTTGGTTTCCTCATTTGTAAAACTAACTGGGTGAGAGAGGAAGGAAACCATGTGACTTCTGGGCAAGGTTCTTTTTCAGCTCTGCGCATCTATGAAGAGTGATGACGTTATTATGTGGGCAAGATTCTCAGATGACAGAAGCTTCTCAAGTCTTCCTATTTCCTCTTTCTCTTTATCCGTAAGCATGTTCAGAATTCAATTCTATGTCCAATTGCCGTAAATGTTTCAGTCTATTATTCCAGAATGTCTGATCGTGCCTTGTGACTTCTTTTTTTTAAACTGATGATTAAACTGAGCCCCAGAAAAGTGAAGTGACTTGTCCAAGCTTGTTGTTAGTAGAATAGGTTTCAAGTCAGATCTCTCAGGCTCTAAAACTGAAATTCATCTCCTTTCTTTGCCTTCCATTCTTACCTATAATAGGTAAAATATGTTCTCCATCCCTGACCCACAGGACCTTATCTCTGCATGTTGTTTTAATGTAAACCTGTTAAAATATTTTTGGCAAGTAGAAGTAGAATGGCAAATAAATATTAACAAACTGCAGTTAAGTGCCTTGCATGTTCAGTGTCTATTACACAATCTCATCCTTGTTATGATGTGTATTTCACAGATACTTTCTGTGTATAGGTCTTATTTTCAACGTGGTACTTATGATTCTCTGAGACAATGATCTATGCTAGTTTTTCTCTTGTGGGGAAGTGTGTGTGTCAATATCTGGATGTAGGGGCGTTGGAGTCAGACATCCTGGGTTCCAATTCTTGCTTAGACATTAACTATGTAATCTTAGGAAAACTGCTTAATTTTCCTTATTCACTTTTCCCTCAGTTTTGATGTGGCAGGATCGACTCCCTTCTGATTTAGACAATGTCAATTTTATTTTATTTATTTATGTAGTTAATATTTTGAACATTTAACATTTAATTTTTGTTCATTTAATTACCAACATTTTGCGCATTCGACAGCTTGTCAGTGATCTATGTTTTTGTGTGTATGTGATCGCCAGGATAATTACCTTCAAGGATATTTAGTTATATTCTACTTCTGGTCACAGAGTATCTAATTTCTCAACTTCTAAGTTCTTCCCCATCCAAATTGTCCTTTCCCACAACAGATGAATTCATTTCCTTTTATCCTTGTTCTACCTGTTGTCTACCTATTTGTGTTTCTTTCTGTTCTAGTTCCATGGCTTTGTGTAGATCGTGTCCATTTTAAATGAGATAATGGGCATTAAATGCTTAGCCTAGAGACTGTGGAGTACAGACTTCACAAATTTAGCTCTTAAGATAATTAACCCTCACACTAACTCTGGGTAGAACTCTGGGAGAAACAAAAATTCTCCGGCCAAATTCTTTGCATGAGTAGAGTGCTTGAGTGGCTGTTAGTTGATGCACATCCAGCCACCATCCATCACACTGCAAGCATGATTGTCTTTTTTTTTCTTTCCAGCCTTTTGGAGGTCTACAAGCATGATCCTCTTTTGACCTTCCTTGGTTGTGTTTTCTGGGCAGAGGACAAGATCTGGACATTGGTGCAGCACAACAATACGGAGCTGACCCATGTGCGAGGTGCCAACGCTGAGAAGCCCTACTCCATGACCTTGGACTACGGAGGCAGCTTGGAACAGCTGGAGGCCGTGATTGACGGCTCGGAGCACTGTGAACAGGAGGTGGCCTACCACTGCAAGAGGTCCCGCCTGCTCAACACGCCAGGTAAGAACTACTCCTGCCCAGGCCCCTTTGCGAAGGCCATGCAGGATGACCGCATTGTGGCAGTTGGGCCCTGAAACCCTGGAATACGTAGGGAGGGGGGTTGCCAAAAATGGGGCTGCAACTACAATGGTTCCCTATGCAATGAGAGAAATGCCACCAGGAGAGACTCCTGATGGACTCATCCTTGCTCTGATACCCAGGGTGTGACCTCGAGGGCGTTCTGTAGCCTCTCAAGATTTTCTCTCCATCTTCAAAAAAGGGGCAGTGACAACACCCATCTTGCAATCGCGGTGAGAATGGAAAGTTTCTTGAGATCAGGGGCACTCGAAGAGAGCATTTGAGTTAGACGTAGGAAGTGTGAAAGCGGAAATGGTATTTCTGGCAGACGAGAAAGCACCAAAGAGCTCAGCACACTCACCAAAGAGCAATGAGTTGTGTCTGGGGCAAAGGAAACATAGAGGAGCAGTATTAGGCAAGGAGGTCAACAGGGAAAGCGGCCACATCCTGTGTGTTTGCAGTACTCACGTTACCTGAAAAGTGCAGGCCTTAATGGAAATGACTCTTCTTTTAAAATAAAGTTTACTTTTAGGAAAAATTATATTAACTGTATTTATATATTTTTTTGTTCTCTTACGGTTAGTTTTTAGCGTGAATGGCTGATAAAGGGTTGCAAAAAAACCTTGTAGGATTGCTTACCAAAACCCGAAAGGGTTTGCACAACGTCAGGAGGGCTTTGTCAAAGTTGATGCATGCCCTGGGAGTCAGTCATTTCTGTGCATATCAGTTCATCATTCATGGCAGAAAAAAGGGGGGAAAATGGCTGAGTAGCACAAGGATGTGGAATACCCAAGAAAGGGTGTCAGAATCTTTAGTCTCAAGGAACTTATGATCCTTGAAAGTGAGGAATTTTGAAAGGATTGAGGAAATTAGACAATGAAATGTCAAACAAGCAGAAGTGCTAGAAACCTAACTAAATACAACCCACCCACTGCCTCACTGATCTAGAATCCTTAGGGAAGAATTGTCCCACATAAGTGAATTTTCCAGATAACTGTCACTTACCCCTTTAAGCACCGAAAATGTTTTTAAAGAATTTTTAACTATTTGAAATGGAAATCTTTCTCAAATGGATTCCATGCTTCCTTGCCTTCTTAAACAGAGAATTCTGAACATGAAATGTTACCCTTTCTTGATGACTCAGGATCATCATTGTGAAAATCAGTGACTGTACTGTCCTTGGACTCAACAATACTTGCAGGGCTGATTCAGAGGCCCTGCTTGGGGTCCCTTTTACCAGTATCCTCAGAGAGCCAGTGTTTGTGTGTGTTCAGATTTCGCTCTCTCCTGGCTGTCAAGCCTGCATGTGTGACTCAGCACTCTTTGCAGAGAGTCTGTGTCCACAAAACCATCCTAACCCCTTATGATTGTGTTGCTTCTAGTTTCCTAACGTTTGACTTGGTGGAACTTTGGGAAAAATGGGATTATGTTCATTCTGACCATGGGATTTCCTTTAGTATATACATCCTGTGATATCAGTTTGGCTTTACTGTTACCTTTGTATGATTTTTTTAAATCTTTATTGGAGTATAATAGCTTTACAGAGTTGTGTTAGTTTCTGCTGCATAACAAAGTGAATCAGCTATATGTATACATGTAACCCCATGTCCCCTCCCTCTTGAGTCTCCTTCCCACCCTCCCTATCCCACCCCTCTAGGTGGTCACAAAGCACCGAGCTGATCTCCCTGTGCGATGCAGCTGCTCCCCACTAGCTGTCTATTTTATATTTGGTAGTGTATATATGTCCTTGCCACTCTCTCACTTCGTCCCAGCTTACCCTTCCCCCTCCCCATGTCCTCAAGTCCATTCACTACATCTACATCTTTACTCCTGTCCTGCCCCTAGGTTCATTAGAACCTTTTTATTTTTTAGATTCCATATATATGTGTTAGCATACAGTATTTCTTTTTCTCTTTCTGACCTCACTCTGTATAACAGACTCTAGGTCCATCCACCTCACTACAAATAACTCAATTTCGTTTCTTTTTATGGCTGAGTAATATTCCATTGTATATATGTGCCACATCTTCTTTATCCATTCATCTGTTGATGGACACTTAGGTTGCTTCCATGTCCTGGCCATTGTAAATAGTGCTGCAATGAACATTGTGGTACATGACTCTTTTTGAATTATGGTTTTCTCAGGGTATATGCCCAGTAGTGGTATTGCTGGGTCATATGGTAGTTCTATTTTTAGTTTTTTGAGGGAACCTCCATACTGTTCCCCATAGTGGCTGTATCAATTTACATTCCCACTAACAGTGCAAGAGGGTTCCCTTTTCTCCACACCCTCTCCAGCATTTATCGTTTGTAGATTTTTTGATGATGGTCATTCTGACTGGTGTGAGGTGATAACTCATTGTAGTGTTGATTTGCATTTCTCTAATGATTAGTGATGTTAAGCATCCTTTCATGTGTTTGTTGGCAATATGTATGTCTTCTTTGGAGAAACGTTTATTTAGGTCTTCTGCCCATTTTTGGATTGGGTTGTTTGTCTTTTTGATATTTAGCTGCATGAGCTGCTTGTATATTTTGGAGATTAATCCTTTGTCAGTTGCTTCATTTACAAATATTTTCTCCCATTCTGAGGGTTGTCTTTTTGCCTTGTTTATAGTTTCCTTTGCCGTGCAAAAACTTTTAAGTTTCATTAGGTCCCATTTGTTTATTTTTGTTTTTATTTCCATTTCTCTAGGAGGTGGGTCAAAAAGGATCTTGCTGTGATATATGTCATAGAGTGTTTTGCCTATGTTTTCCTCTAAGAGTTTTATAGTGTCTGGCCTTACATTTAGGTCTTTAATCCATTTTGAGTTATTTTTGTGTATGGTGTTAGGGAGTGTTCTAATTTCATTCTTTTACATGTAGCTGTCCAGTTTTCCCAGCACCACTTATTGAAGAGGCTGTCTTTTCTCCATTGTATATTCTTACATCCTTTATCGAAGATAAGGTGGCCATATGTGCATGGGTTTATCTCTGGGCTTTCTATTATGTTCCATTGATCTATATTTCTGTTTTTGTGCCAGTACCATACTGTCTTGATTGCTGTAGCTTTGTAGTATAACCTGAAGTGAGGGAGCCTGATTCCTCCAGCTCCATTTTTCTTTCTCAAGATTGTTTTGGCTATTCGTGGTCTTTTGTGTTTCCATGCAAATTGTGAATTTTTTTGTTCTACTTCTGTGAAAAATGCCATTGGTAGTATGATAGGGATTGCACTGAATCTGTAGATTGCTTTGGGTAGTATAGTCATTTTCACAATGTTGATTCTTCCAATCCAAGAACATGGTATATCTCTCCATCTGTTGTGTCGTCTTTAATTTCTTTCATCAGTGTCTTATAGTTTTCTGCATACATGTCTTTTGTCTCCTGAGGTAGGTTTATTCCTAGATATTTTATTATTTTTTTGCAGTGGTAAATGGGAGTGTTTCCTTAATTTCTCTCTCAGATTTTTCATCATTAGTGTATAGGAATGCAAGAGATTTCTGTGCATTAATTTTGTATCCTGCTACTTAACCAAATTCATTGATTAGTTCTAGTAGTTTTCTGGTAGCATCTTTAGGATTCTCTATGTATAGTATCATGTCATCTGCAAACAGTGACAGTGTTACTTCTTCTTTCCAATTTGGATTCCTTTTATTTCTTTTTCTTCTCTGATTGCTGTGGCTAAAACTTCCAAAACTATGTTGAATAAACCATTAGCCAAACTCATCAAGAAAAAAAGGGAGAATACTCAAATCAAAGGAATTATAAAAGAAAAAGAAGTAACAGCTGACACTACAGAAATACAAAGGATCATGAGAGATTACTACAAGCAACTATATGCCAATAAAATGGACAATCTGGAAGAAATGGGCAATTCTTAGCAAAGCACAACCTTCTGAGACTGAACCAGGAAGAATTAGAAAATATAAACAGACCAATCACAAGCACTGAAATTAAAACTCTGATTAAAAACCTTCTGACAAACAAAAGCCCAGGACCAGTTGGCTTCACAGGTGAATTCTATCAAACATTTAGAGAAGAGCTAACACCTATCCTTTTCAACTCTTCCAAAATATAGAGGAGGGAGGAACACTCGCAAACTCATTCTACGAGGCCACCATCACCCTGGTACCAAAACCAGACAAAGATGTCACAAAGAAAGAAAACTACAGGCCAATGTCACTGATGAACATAGATGCAAAATTCCTCAACAAAATAGTACAAACAGAATCCAACAGCCCATTAAAAGGATCATACGCCATGATCAAGTGGGGTTTATCTCAGGAATGCAAGGATTCTTCAATATACACAAATCAATCAATGTAATACACCATATTAACAAATTGAAGGCTAAAAACCATATGATAATCTCAATAGATGCAGAAAATTCTTTTGACAAAATTCAACACCCATTTATGATAAAAACTCTCCAGAAGGTAGGCATAGAGAGAACCTACCTCACCATAATAAAGGCCGTATATGACAAACCCACAGCCAACATCTTTCTCAGTGGTGAAAAAATAAAACCATTTCCTCTAAGATCAGGAATAAGACAAGGTTGCCCACTCTCACCACTATTGTTCTTTTTTTTAAATTGAAATATAGTTGATTTACAATGTTATATTAATTTTAGGTGTACAGCAAAGTGATTCAGATATACATACATATATATATATACACACATATATATATATTCTTTTTCATATTCTTTTCCCTTATAGGTTATTACAAAATATTGAGTGTAGTTTCCTATGCTATACTATACATAGCTATATAGGACTTGTATTTTGAATACTATAGGTCCTTGTTGGATATCTATTTTATATATAGTAGTGTATATCTGTTAATCCCAAACTCCTAAGGTAACCTCTACTTCCCCTTTGGTAACCATAAGTTTGCTTTCTGTCTGGGAGTCTGTTTCTGTTTTATAAATAAGTTCATTTGTATCATTTTTTTAGATTCTACATATAAGTGATATCATTTTATATTTGTCTTTCTGTGTCTGACTTACTTCACTTAGTATAATCATCTCTAGGTCCATTCATGTTGCTGCAAGTGGCATTATTTCATCCTTTTTTATGGCTGAGTAGTATTCCATTGTATATTTGTACCACATCTTCTTTACCCATTCATCAGTCGATGGACATTTAGGTTGTTTCCATATGTTAGCTATTGTGAATAGTACATGCTGTTTTTCTAACTCAGCTGTCATAAATTCCCTGAGCACATTTGGGTTGGAGGGCATGACCTAATCACCTTCCAAAGTCCCCACCTCTTGATACCATCACACTGGGGGGTTAGAACACATGAATTTTTGAGGGACAAACATTCTGTCCCTAACAGGCACACACTTGCAGGGATGTTTTCCTAATTTCCCTAATTATTAAGGCAATCCCATCCCCCTGGGGAAGGCCAGAGAGAGAAAGGAGAGGCTAGAGACCATCTTCTCCTTTCCTGCCTTCCCTCTGGAAGAGTTGGGTAAGGGTCTCCCTTACCTGCTGAAGCCAAGGCCCCCCCTGTGAAACTGTTTTACTAACTGTATTTGTCACACACAGTATACAAATATCTTTCCACGTCAGTAAGTATGACTTTATACCATAATGTTTTTAAGAACAGAGTCTTCCATTATATGGATGTACCAAATGGATACACAAGATTAACAAATCTATTTTGGACATTTAGATTATATCCATTTTCTCACTATTACACATGATGCAAGAACATTTTTGCACATAGATCTTTATGTATAAAACCAATTATATCCTTAGGATAAATTCCTTGGGGTGCCATTACCAGGGCAAAGCATGTGCATATTTTTAAGACTTTTGCCATATTGACATCTGCAGTGTATCAAGGTTATACCAATTATTACTCTAAACATCACTGTGGGATTTGAGTGCCCATCTCCCAGCAATAGGTATTATCACCTTATTTCAACTTTGACAATCTGATAAATCCAGAGGAGGATCAAAGACAATTATAAATATTTTTTATTAATTAAAATATCCCATAGCTTATTGGAAACTACTGGTAGCCAGGATTAGTAGAAGCAATAAAATATTACGAATTGTGGCTACCGTGGACTCAAACCAATAAGAGCAGTATGTGAAGGATGCCTTCTTGCTATAGGTTTTCCCCCGTACCATACACAATAGATTATAAAGGGAGGAAATAAAAGAAGGCAAAATGAAAGAAATATAAATAATTGTTCAAATGGCCACCAATGACTAAGCATTTCTAATATTTAAGGATGTCTGTGGGGAACTGTATAAGCATGATCTCTAATCCAAACAGCAGTTCTGCGTAGTAAGGGTTGTTATCCGATCTGGCATTTCAGGAAACAGAACCTCAGAGAGGGTAAGATGCTTGATCAGTGCCACACGGCTGGGGAGGGGCAGACCTGGTTCTTATACCCAGATCCGCCTGAGGTCAAAGCAAGGAAAATAAGGACCTACTGTGCAGCACAGGGAACTCTACTCAATACTCTGGCCTCTATGGGGAAAGAATCTAAAAAAGAGGGAATATATGTATATGTATAACTGAGTCATGTTGCTGCATACCCGAAACTAACACAATGTTGTAAATCAATTATACTCTAATAAAAATTAAGAAAAAAAAAGCAAGGATATGATTTCCAATACATCATGCAAAAAACAAAAGTTAAAAGGAAATGGGGTCGTCAGGGAACACATCAGTTTGTATGATTTTCCTTGTTTTGTAAGAAAATGCAGATGGAGAGAGAGGCAAGTCACCAGAGCCACCTCTGCTAAGCTGTGTGATTGTCAGGGTGTCTTGAAGGGGACAATTCCTCGGCAGCCTCACAGGTTGGCAACGTCCTCGCTCACACGCTGCAGCTTCTGTGGCCCACGTGGCCCTGTGGATCCCAAACAGCATCACCAAAGTCTCCTTCTGCCTCCTTCAGTCTGTTCTTGCCTCTGGCTCTGGTTCCATTCTTCTAGCAGCAACGGAAGCAGAAAGAGAGGGAAGACGGGCAGGATTAGGTCAGGCCTGGTTCACCACTGTGTCTTTTTCATTTAGTTAGTGACTGAACCATGACACTGTCATTTTCTGACAGTTTCCTCAGATATTCTTCCCCAGAGCTGCTGATAAGTGCCAGCCAATGAAATGTGTCATCTATCTCTTTAACTGAAGGTTTATACTAGAAACTCTGCAAAGGACCACAATTCCAAGCCCTCGGGGTCCAGGGGAAAAGTGTCTTCTTTATTCCCATAAATCTTTGTAGTTGTATTTGCTTGCTGCTTCTTACCCTGAGCTTGATGCAGGGCTGAGACCCTGTGCTCAAGAGCAGCTTCCGAGACAGGATTTCTCACCCTGCCAGTGCTCAGAAGTATCCTGTCACAGGGCGAGGAGGTGGCCACTTGTTCCCAGGAACAAAGGCTGTCCCGGTTATTCCCAAGACTTTTCTCCTGGTCAGCACCTCATAGGAATTTTGCCTGAGGCCAGACCCAGAAGATATCATGTGATAAGAGTATAAAATAAAATAGATTTTTTTGATGATAGCCATTCTGGCTGGTATGAGGTGATATCTCAATGTAGTTTTGATTTGCATTTCTCTAATAATTAGCGATGTTGAGCATCTTTTCATGTGCCTCTTGGCCATCTGTATGTCTTCTTTGGAGAGATATCTATTTAGGTCTTCTGCCCATTTTTTTGACTGGGTTGTTTGTGTTGATGATATTAAGCTTCATGAGCTGTTTGTAAATTTTGGAGACTAATCCCTTGTCGGTCACATCAAAGGGGGCCTACTGTGTGGCACAGGGAGCTCTGCTCAATGTAGTGTAACAGCCTAAATGGGAGAGGAGTTTGAAAGGGAATAGATATATACATATGTATAACTGAATCATTTTGCTGCACACCTGAAACTAACACAACATTGCTAATCAACTATCCTCCAATATAAAATAAAAAGTTTAAAAAAAAATGAAATAGAATCCAGTTCCAGAAACAGGACAGAAAAAAAAAATCTTGAGGCCAGGGCCTAGAAGATGCTTTAATCACATGGCCAGTTTCCTCTGTAACCCACAACTCCCCCCGGAAGGAGGAAGATATTGAGAGGGGCAGAGGAAGGAGACCACCTGGGGAAGCTGAGTGCCCAGGTCCTGGGGACAATGGAGATTGAGAGCCCTACCTTCCCCCACCTTCTCTTCTAATCATCTCCATGATTAGAATCCCTAGAATCCCCCACTGGATTTGCTCGTTGGGGATGTAAGTATCTGGTGTATGTATCTTTTCACAGTTACCACTCTGTGTAGTGAAGGTGTATTTGGGAATGCCCTTCCCAATAAATCTGTGAGCTCACTAAGGCAGAGGTAAGAAGTCCGTCTTGATACACATGAAATCATTGGAAGTTCAGACCCCGTTACTTTGAAATCTAGTAGCCATGGACAGGCTGAGCTCAAATTTACTTTGGTTCTGAACAGGAAGGATTTGCCAAGCAAATGAGTTGTGCAAACAAGTTGTGAGGATTGTTTAAGTTCCTCAGCAGACCTGATGATGGAGTGCCTGATAGCACATCAGAGTCCCCACTTCCCTGCCAGGAACGGGCTCCTATGCATTTATTCATGCAAAGATGTGAGTGGTTTCCACCTGGAATCAATTTCTATACCTAGTTATGTTCCAATGATTTTGAACACAATAAAGTCCTACTTGTCTTAAAGTATTCTAAAATTCTCAACTTTCCTTTTATCCCTTAATTAATGATATTTTAGTGAGCATACAGCTAACCGACCATATATATAATATGTGGTATATAGTTTAGACCATATATATATATATATATATACACACACACACACTATAGTATGTATGAAAATATACATGCATTATTTATACACTATTTAGTGTGTGCTATATAATATATATTATGTAATGGTATATATACTCATTATATAATCTTTGTATGTCCAAATAGATCTGTAAATGCACTTGGGTGTATAAACCCTCATGTCCATTTGTAGTATTCAACTTCCAATGTGTACAAAACTAACACTTAGGTTTAGAAATCGAAGTAAGGAATTGTGATGCAGAAAAGGCAAATTACTGAGAGAAAAGAAATAGCACTTCAAGGTGCTCTGGAGTTTACTAAACGTAAAATTCTTTGTCCTCAATATTTTTACCAAACCAGATCATTTAACAGTTGATTAAATTTTTTTCTTTCAAGAAATATTTATTGATTATCCATTATGTGCCACATACTTTTCTGGCCAGTGGGAATTAAACTGTGAAAAAAAACGGTGTTTCTACCCATGTGATTGTAATAGGGATGACAGAAACAAACCAAACACACATGCGTGCATGTGCACACACAACATGCACGCGTATGTGCACAAAATATGTGGGTGGAACTGATCCGAAAGTCCACGGTCTTTTCACTACACCAGGTTGTCACAGGAGCAATAGAATCAAAACCACAAAACTATGCTGTGACAACTGGAAGACAAAATACCAGGGAAGTATTTGAAATCTCCTTAATAAAAAGCTATTTCTACTTTATGTACAGCAGGAATCTATAAAGAAACTCGAGGTTCCTATAATGCATACTCTTGGTATCACTACTCCTGCCAGTGATATTGGCTCTTGGCTACTGAGCTCCTTCTGTGTGCCAGGCATTCCGAACATTATTTCACTTAATCCTCTCAAAGGCCTTATGAAGTTTGTATTATTTTCATTTTTAACGTGGAAGGGGAAGCTCTAAGAAGTTAGGTGGTTCATGCAAGGTCCTATGGCTACTAAGTGCTAGAGACCGGTTTCAAATACATGTCTCTCTGGCTTTCACTTCTATCTGCATTCTGAAAAAAAAAAAAAAAAGCCTCACAGAAAACATAGATAGGTCTCAAAGAGGAAAGGATAATAATTTTAAAAAAAGGATTCAGGTATCCAAAGAAAAAAAGTTCATCTTCTGTTCTGGTTATCAACAGTTATGTAACAAGGCAGCATAAAACATCGTGGTTTAAAACAGTAGTTAATTTTTTAAAAATTGTACAGCAAATTGATTCAGTTATGTATATACATGTATCTATTATTCTTTCCCAATAGGTTATTACAGAGTATTGAGTATAGTTCTCTGTGCCATACAGTAGGTCCTTGTTGGTTATCTATTTCATATATAGTCATGTGTATATGTTAATCCCAAACTTCTAATTTATCTCTTTCTCCCTTCCCCTTTTGTAACCATAAGTTTGTATTCTATGTCTGTGGGTCTATATCTGTTTTATAAGTTCATTTATATCTTTTCTTTTGAGATTCCATATATAAGCAATATCATATAATATTTGTCTTTGTCTGGCTTACTTCACTTAGTATGATAATCTCTATATCCATCCACGTTGCTGCAAATGGCAATATTTCATTCTTTTTTATGGCTGAGTAGTATTCTATTGTATATATGTACCACATCTTCTTTATCCCTTCCTCTGTCGATGGGCATTTAGGTTGCTTCCATGTCTAGGCTATTGTAAATAGGGCTGCCATGAACACTGGGGTGCATGTATCTTTTCGAATTATAGTTTTCTCTGGATATATGCACAGGAGTGGGATTGCTGGATCATATAGTAACTCTATTTTTAGTTTTTTTTTTTTTTTTTTTTTTGCGGTACGCGGGCCTCTCACTGCTGTGGCCTCTCCCGTTGCGGAGCACAGGCTCCGGACGCGCAGGCCCAGCGGCCATGGCCCACGGGCCCAGCCACTACACGGCACGTGGGATCCTCTCGGACCGGGGCACGAACCTGTGTCCCCTGCATTGGCAGGCGGACTCCCAACCACTGCGCCACCAGAGAAGCCCTACTTTTAGTTTTTTAAGGAACCTGCATACTGTTCTCCATAGCGGCTGCACCAATTTACATTCCCACCAACAGTTCAAGAGGGTTCCCTTCTCTCCACACCCTCTCCAGCATTTATTATTTGTATACATTTTGATGATGGCCATTCTGACTGATTTGAGGTGATAGCTCACTGTAGTTCTGATTTGCATTTTTTCTAATCATTAGTGATATCGAGGGTCTTTTCATGTGCAAGTTGGCCATCTGTATGTCTTCTTTGGAGAAATGTCTATTTAGATCCTCTGCCTATTATTTATTTATTTTTTTGCGGTACGCAGGCCTCTCACTGTTGTGGCCTCTCCCGTTGCGGAGCACAGGCTCTGGACGCACAGGCCCAGTGGCCATGGCTTACGGGCCCAGCCGCTCCGCGGCATATGGAATCTTCCCGGACTGGGGCACGACCCCATGTCCCCTGCATCGGCGGGTGGACTCTCAACCCCTGCGCCACCAGGGAAGCCCTGCCTATTTTTTTGATTGTGTTGTTTTTTTGTTTGATATTGAGTTCTATGAGCTTTTGTATATTTTGGAAATTAATTTTTTGTTGGTCCCATCATTTGCAAATATTTTCTCCCATTCATTTTGCCCATAAGTCTGCAGCTGGGGCAGGGTCCAGCAGGATGTGAGCTTCTCTGCCCCGCTCCACATCACCTGGGCCTGGGGCTCAGTCAGTGCTGACTGTGGGCTGGGACCTCAGTTGGATATGTGGTCTTTCCATGTGGCAACGTGACTTTCTTATAATATGGTGGGTAGGTTTCAGGGACCAACATCCCAAGAAACAGAATAAGCCAGGCAAAAGCTATATTGCATTTTATTCCCTAGCATTGGAAGTCAAGCAGTATTACTTTTGCAGCTTTCTAAATATTAGAAGACAGTCACTCAGGCTAGTCCTCGTTCAAAGGGAGGTAAATTTGATTCCCTCTTTTAAGGGGGTAAGTGTACAGATGTGTCTAAAATTACTATATCTTCTTCAGATTTTTGGATGAACAGTCAACTAGCTTAAGGAAACACAGCAAATGCATGACAGAATCAGGAGTCAAACCCAAGTCTTTCCAACCTAGTGTAGGTTCTTTCACTCTGATGTCCTGCCAGCCACTGAATAGTCAATTCCAGTTCAGCCTGGAAATGTGTGTGACTCTCCACTTTTCTCTCTTTGGAACTTTTGTCTCCCCTAAAGTCATACAGCTAAAATGGGTTTATAAGAGTTTGCCACCAGTCTTAAAAAATATAAAAAGACCATCACATGAATCAAGTCAGTGCATTTTACTGTGCTTGAAAGCCACCTTTCCTAATGTTCTAATAACTCACTCTTGGTATTTCTCTGGGGACATAAAGTCAAAATTAGAGATGAGTGGATTTTACAAAGAAGACATACACCTTAATGGAACTAGGAAGTGTATCTAAGGAAAATAAAAACTATCCCACATAAATTCAAGACATGATCTGTGCCTGGCTGCAAATGAATTTCTGTTCAGACCATTAATTGCTTAAATAATCTATGTGGATGACCCAAGCATCAACATTCAGACTCGGTAAAAGGTAAAGTTTTTATTTTTCTCACCACTTTCTGAAAGACCACGTTCACTTATTTTACCGTAAATGTGTTGACAGGAAGAAGGATCCTATTTTCTAATCTGAAGATGTAGTTCAGTGGCAGCAACACAAAAAGAACATACATTTTGGAATCATAAAAGCTGATCTTCAATTTCACCATTTCTACTTATTAGCTGGGAGACCTTGAACAAGTTACATGGGCTTTCTAAGCCTCAGTTTCCTTATCTGTAAATTGTAATGAGTAGATGCTGGAACTTGCATAGACATTCAGGATACTGCTCTTGTGTTAGCAAGTGTTTTATCCCATTTTCCAAAGAGCAAGGGGAATATAGCTCCCCTGGCTACCAGGAGAGGGTCTCAGAATCCCACGATATGTCTGGTGAAAGAGTTCAGTTGGGGAATTTGCCTCTTGTTGGCTTGTGGGCGTCCTTATTTTCTAAGCTACATTTCACTTATAATGCATGTGGTATTTACCTACCCAAAGCACTGCTGAGAGTTTTAAAGTTACATATTTGTACCCTCCTCCGCCAACCACTCAAATCCACTCATATGTCTATCTTTCTCAACTTAATAAATGATACCACCATGTATCTAGTTTCTTAAGGTCACAGCGTAGGACTCATCCCTTCTCACCATCTCCATTCCCCCTTCGGTACCCCAGCAAATACTCAATTGTCCGTGACAGCTGACGTCCCTCCAACCTCTGCTCTCTGATTCCACTGCTACCCCCTGAATTTAAACCCTCATCATCTCCAGACTGAACAAGTGCATCCAATTCCTGCTTCCTCTCCTACCCCATCCTGTACCCCACCTCCCTACAGTTTAGATCACATGCAACAAGCCAAAGGATAATCTTTCCAAAGCGAGATTGTGTGACCTGGCTTCAAACCCTTCCCAGTGTCCTTGAACTAGACCCCAGACTCCTCACAGTGGCTTACAGAGCTCTGCCCGCTGAGACCCCTCCCCAGCTCCTCTTCGCCCACCTGCCCATGAAACTTCACCCTATTTCCCCTTATTCTGTTTCTTGCCAAGTTTGCCCCTACCACCTCTTAGTAAGTAGGGTACTAGCTGTTTTCAATATTCCGGAGCTTCACTCCTCTTCCCTCTCAACTTAAATTTGACATACACCAAAATATTCACCCCATCATTTTTTTCATCATCTTATTTTCATATTCTGCACAGAGGTTATTACTCCCCGATATTTTCTTCCTATTTGTTTGTTTACTGTCTACCTCTGTCAATATAATGGGAGTTTCATGAAAAAGGGAACTTCTTTGTCTCATTTATGTCTTTATCCCCAGAATGCCAAGAACAGGCACCCAGCAAACATTTAGTACGTAGTAGTTGAAAGAATAGAAAATTCTTCCTCGATTAATATTAAGTATTGGTAGTGTTCATATTTTGTCAGGGGATGGACCCTCTGTAAAACAAGTGCATTTGGCTAAGACTGTTGCAGTTATTCTTATGGGTGGAAAGCAGCTTCGTAAAGTGGAAAGGGCTGAACTGTGTGGAAGGAGCTGCTCTACCTGCCCCAGGCTCCACCATGGACTCTCTATGACCTTGAGCAAGTTACTTATGTTTTACCGGCTGCAAGTCTCACATTTTTAGTCCTCCCAGGTGGGTGATATGTGATGCTCCCCCAGTGTCCTTTTTGCCCTGACACTTCATGATTCTATACTAACCAACATAAAGTGAGTTAAAATGCATGTCCCAATTTATAACGTTCCTATCACAGTGAGAAAGGAGAGGGGTTGATAAAACAATTCAAAAGAGAGAGGAGAGAGAGAGGAGAGAGAGAGAGAGGGATAAGAGGATTTTTCTGAGACTCTTAAGGACATGATATATGGTAATTTTTTTATATAGTAGGTGATATTTTTTGGCATCTTCATGCACTGATCACTCAGAACATACTTTCCATGCGGTAATACTGAATGTGCAGAGAATGTTGGAAACTTCCCCAAGGTCATAACAAGTCAAGAATAGCAAAAATACTAACTTCTGTGTTTTTAAAAATTTTTTTGAAGTATAGTTGATTTATAATATAGTGTTAATTTCTGCTGTACAGCAAAGTGATTCAGTTTTATATATATATATATATATATGTATATAGATATACTTTTTCATATTCTCTTCCATTATAGTTTATCACAAGATATTGAATATAGTCCCCTGTGCTATACAGTAGGACCTTGTTGTTTATCTATTCTATATATACTAGTTTGCTTCTGCTAACTCCAAACTCCCAATCCATGCCTTCCCCACCCCACCCCTTGGCAACCACAAGTCTGTTCTCTACGTCTGTAAGTCTGTTTCTGTTTTGTAGATATGTTCATTTATGTCACATTTTAGATTCCACATGTAAGTGATATCATATGGTATTTGTCTTTGTCTGGCTTGCTTCACTTACTATGATCATCTCTAGGTCCATCCATGTTGCTGCAAATGGCATCATTTCAAGTACACTAGCTTCTTAAAGTATTTATGAATCAGTTACATTTGTTACTTTATAACATATTCGGTGGGCTTCGAGGTAGACATGGAAATAAAATTATACCAGCTGCGCAGATGAAGCCCATTAGTCTACATAGATTCTGTGTTCTGATGGCATCTCATAGCTTGTTACCAGGGAGTCAGAGCTGAGCATGAATTTCCTTCCTGCCTGAGTCCTCACAATAACTGTACCAGAGAAAAGCAGCTGAGTCCAGTGAGGAGCTGAGGGTATGGCATCACTTGCCTGGGTCCACTACAACTCAGCCACGGGACCTTAGGTAAGGTCCTCAACATCTCTAAGCCTCAGCTTCCTTGTCTCCAAAAATGAGGTTGACAGAAATAACATTAATCGTACCTATATAATTGGAAAGATAAAAATGGTTGGAAACCTGTACCCTTCATAATTTAAGTTCTCAATTTATCTAAGTCCTTTGGAATGACACAGGTCCCTTTATATACATAATTTTCACTATGCTGTCATTTTGCTGAGAGGTAAGTGTGAGTGCATTATAGTGTTTTTACTCCTCCACACTTTCCTTCATGAGTTTGTGTGTGTGTGTGTGTGTGTGTGTGTGTGTGTAGGGTCAGATGAGAAATGTCAATCTGTGTGCTAGGTGTCTTAGAGATTGTTAAGCTACAATCTCAGTATGGCACTGTAGAGACATTTTTAGACTCTCATGAAAAAACAAAAATATATAACTGAATTCCCCTGCCCTTCCACTTCTTTACTGAGTGGTGATGGTCGGGTCATGTAACCTGAGTCACTGAGCTACATTTTTCTCATCTGCAAAATGAGTGACATGTTAACCTAACTGGTAGACTTTTGGGGGGATTATAATTGCATATGTAAAGGGGATGGTCATAGGACCTACTATAATTTTAGGAGCCTATGCCCTTGTAGGCAGAGTTAGAGAAAATATGTATATGTTAGCAAGGGATAAAGTGTTCTGCAAAGGAGAAATGACTTGTCCTTAAGTAAATCCCAGAGATCTTCTATGGAAAGGCAGAATCTCTTTTTAGACAGAGCACGGATAGGAGTCATTGTGATGGGAAAACGCATGGAGGGAGGATGGTGTGATTCAGCCTCAGTGAATGGGGGAGAAACTGTATTTAGGAAGGAAGAAGTTGAGGAGTTAGAATGAATGAGAAGAAAGAAAGGTAGGAAGGAGGGAGGACCTTCTATGTTCCAGATACTTCGCAGTAGTATGGATGCTTCTGTAGATGGATTCATCTATTTTCACTGAATGAAGAAGACAGCTTGAGCTAGAGAATATGACAGGAAGGTTTTAGAGAAAACTGATTGGGTCCAGAGGAGACTACAAGAAAGGAGATCAGTCAGGTATCTATCTCAGTAGTCAAGGAAAGAGGTAAGAAGCCTTGGGCTGTAGAAATAGAAAGGAAAATAAAAGAGTGGTTTTAATGAACAAAGTAGAGTGTAAAACAATGTTGTCTAATGGAAATACAGTGTGAGCTACATGGGCCATTAAAAAATGTCCAATAGATACATTATAAACATAAAAAGAAACATATTACACACAATTTTATATTCTTACATCAACCACTGAATAAGATGTTATTATTCTAGTCCTATAAATGAAGAAATGGAGACCTAGAGGTAAAGTAACATACCCTAGATCATATTGGAAGGGTCTGAATCCAAGTAGATTTAACTTCAAAGCCCATGACTCGTAAAAGTCAGACACAGATGTCATGAAAGGAGGAAGGAAAAGCACGATTGAGATCCTGAGTCCAGATACCTTGTTCAGTGTGACGGTTCTACCAAATGGGGAGAGATGTGATTACTGAAGAAAGTATATTTATATATGATATATGTAGCTGGTCACAAAATGTCATATGCATATACATATGTAAAACAAACCCTTTCCTATGTATACCTGCTTACAATGTGTGTGTATGTAAACACACACATATACATTATATAATATATATACATATATATTGTGTGTATGTGCATTTTCTGTATATATATATATATATTTTTCTTGTCGGATTCCTATAATCCCTATGTAGGCAGCATTTAAAGTAGAGGAAAAGGAAAAGAAAAGAGAATATTAAGCAGAGACTTTGAATCTCATACTTGCTATGTGCCAGGCTTTTTCATGAATATTTTCAGTGCCTAGTACAGACGGATTGTAAAACCACCTTATTTAATCCTTACAATGTCTTGAGGTGTAAGTTATTAACAATGAACAAACTGAGGTTCAAAGAGATTAAGTAAAGTAAGAACCACCTGACCCTATCCACATCTGTAGAAATGCACGTGAATCTTAAAACATGTTTAAATTCAGTTTTATGGACAAGCAAAAACAATCTTTGCTTCAGTCTGCCAGGTTAGCTACCCAGATGCCAGTTATACAACATTCCCTTGAACGAAATCAGGCCAAGACTGGATTTTTCCTAGTAAATGGTATTATATAGATACAGTCAGAAGTCACTCCAAAATCTATCTGGGTAATCATTTCATAAGATACCCCCAAGAATAGAAAACTAATTCTCTCTGTGAACACATCACTGACAGGGAAAAGAAGTCAGATAAGGAGAAAATCAGAAATGAAGTTGCTGACACTCTAAGAATCCATCTGTATATTCAGCAGAATTTTTGAACTGCGTTTAGAAAAGATAAGATGTCACAATATTGGAGTAGTTGCAGAAATCACCTTGGGAGGATTAAGAAAAAGAGAGTGAGAGAGGGGAAGGAAGGAAGGAAGGAAGGCAGGGAGGAAGTGAGGGAGGAAAGAAGAGAAAGAAAACCTTTTGGATAATTGTCTATGAATTAAGATTTTGTCTCATTTTGTATCTTGATTAAGTTGAACACATTCTCAACATGGAGACATGATTTTAGGCAACTAACCCTGGGTGATCGTCCCAAGACCCTCAAGTTATGATGTTGAAAAACAAGAGTCCAGTTATACAAAGGATGCAACTATTCAAGACAGTGCCATTCATCAGTGAGTCTCCTAGAGGGGAGGCGGTGGGGATTTTTGGCAGTTGGAGCCCTGGGTTGGTTATTTGTTGGCAGCTAAGAGTCACAGAGTACATAGATTTCCTGAATGGTAAAATTGAAATAAAAATTTCTTCTCCAAGTGAGACTTTTTCAACTGTGAATTCTTTAAGGATAATCACTGAGTCTTATTCATTTCTGTATCCTTCTAGAACCTTGCTTGACACCTGGTACAAAGTAGGTGCTCAAAAAATCCTTCTTATATGTAAAAGTCATGTGAGAGTATGGTCAAAAAAGGACTTTGAAAAGCAATATTGTATTCCTATTCCTATATCAGACAGGATAGGCTAAATTATTCTGCCATAACAAGAAGGAAGGAAGGGAAGGAAGGAAGGAAGGGAAATCCAGGACATCTCAAAGTCTTAAAGCAATGATGTTTCGTTTTTCAAATAGACCAGATATTCATCATGGATTGGCTGGGGGCTCTGCTCTACGTTTCCTCCCTCTAGGACCCCAAATGATGGAGTAGTTCATCTCTCAAGTGTCATCTTTAATGAGGAAAAGAGGGCTCTGGTGTCCCTCAAACCTGCTGCAGCCTAGGAATGACATATGTCACTTAGGCCTACAACTCATTGCCCGGGATGAAATATGAAGGGGAGGAAAAAGAAGTTTTCCTCTAAACTTCTGGGTTCTTGACAGAGACCCCTGTAATAAAAGACAGATTAACAAGAGAAAAACAAACAGAAGTTTACTAACATATATACCTCATGGGTGGATGGGAGATACACAGGGAAAAATGAGTAACTCAAAGAGGTGGCTTAGAACTCCAGCTCATATAGCATCTTCAACAAAGAACAATAAATTTGTGGAGAAAGAACAGGCGTGTTAGGCTTCCAGTTGTAAAGATAAAGGCCAGTTATTAACACTTGTTATGTAGAGTCCTCTAGTGCCATCTCCGGGCTGACAGGGTCTAAAGTTGTCTGCAAGTGATTAACTTTTGTCCTTCTTGCTAGGGAAGGGAGATGGACACCTTGGAAAATGTATGCCCTGCTTTTAGGCAAATAGAGGAGGAAAAAGAACCTGTCTTGTCTCTGCTTCTTCTCAGTTGTCTTCAACTCAAATTGACCTGTAGGCCAAATGCCATATTTTGGGGCGACACATTCTCCTACCCTTCAAATACCTACAACCCCAAGGGACCAGGAAGTATAATCCTACCATATGCCTGGAAAGTGAAGAAACAATAATAATTGATGTATAGCCTCAATGTTCATAACACAGTGGAAAAAAATAAGGTTACAAAAACCAGAAAAAGTCATACCCAGATGAGCATTGGAATAAAAGGGTATTTGCAATATTGCTTTTTCCTTCTCATCTACTATAAGTTATGTCATTTTCTTCCTTTTTCTTTTTATTGTGAGCCCACCAAAGAAAAATGTATCAGGCCTATAAACTAGTATAAGCTATTTTTAAACCTATAAGTCTAAATTTATACATTTTCATGTATGTATGAATACATGTAGCCTGAATTTTAGTTTTAGCTGAAATCAAATACTTGATTAATATCAAAATTAGCTTCTGTATTTAGTTACTATTACAGTTTTAGTGTTAGTTTATGCTAATGTCAACCTTAATTGGAAAACCAGTATCTGGAAAGTATTATTTTATTCCTTCTTGTTTTTGAAAGTCAAAGCAAATTTTCCAAATTAATTTTGTAATTAGTCACAAAGCCTGAACATGCATGGGGACAAAACCGTTTCTATATGCACATGTTGGTGTGTAGCTGAAAAACATGATGCATTTTTCCAGTCGCACAAATGTCCCATTTAATGCTGCTTTTACGAATCTGTTGCCTCTGAAAGATTGTCCATATGTGTGTGTTTGGGTATAAGTATAAAACAGCTCACCACAGTGCACTGCTGACATATTTTCCCTCATGCTCTGAATACTGACCTACTCACTCTGGCAGCTGGAGAGCTGGCAAAGCAGATGGTGCTGCTTTTGGCCAATGAGGGCTGGTACACCATACTGTAAGTGCTCAAGGAAGTGAGCACCCCACTGGGCCATCTTGCACTGAGTACATCCCAGTGACTTCGGTTACTTGGCTTCTGTGGCTTCTTCTGTGGCTTCATATTTTATGTCTGGAAAAGTTGTTTTGATCCTTCAAGACTTGCAAAGGTGTTCAGGTGATGGCACATGAACTAAAGCAAAGAACCAAGGGGAGATACTTACTCTGGATTATAAAATATACATGTTATGGTAGCTAGACATGCTGTCTGAAAAAGGTGTGGGGAATGTGAAAATGACTAGGCAGTTAGAGGTTGGTAGAAATCCTTTGATATTGTGAGGGGCTTTAAGCATCTGGCAGCTGGAGAAATTTTAACCAATAAATGAATGAAGAAAGCTAAAAGAAAATATGGCCTGGGGTGGTTTATGCTGCAGGCAATTTGAATGCATCTCTATAGGGTCTGCTAAGAGCACTATAGTTCTAACTAATAGTTAGACTATATAGTTATATAGTTCTAACTATAGTTCTAATTGCCACCTGAAAAGCATTACTATCTCCCGCTAAATGAAGGAGTGAAGGACAGTCTCTGTTATGTCTCAGAGGATTCTTTACACACATGTGTTCTGGGTGCCACGGAATTCTATGACCTTGATTTGATAACTCAGGTCTCTGGTGTCTTAGCGATGACATGCCTTTCACAGTTTAAATATGAAGGTATCTTCATCACTGAGTAGCCAGGTGTTCACGTACTTGAGCCTGTTCCATCACACCTGCTCTGTGGTGCTCTTTTGATCAAGGTAAGTATGATACCTCCCCCAGTTATTCATCAGTGCCCTTGGGTCTTTGGTGGATGTGTGCTTTCCTGCCTCAGGGCAACACTAATTTTATTTCTCATCCTCCACCAGGCCTGAATACACAGTTTACCTAAAGGTTAAGAATTATGAGTCTAATCAAGACGATGGAGCAGTTCCACTCCGTTAATGTTAATAGTGCATGGAAAGCACTCCCCATGGCTTCATTTTTTAAGCACAAGCCATTTTTATGTCTATTTTCTCTTTCCGACTTTTTTCTTCCTGCACCACTTAATGAAAATCTAACGGTAGCAATGGCACCTACGTGGATGAAAGAGAAAAGCTGATAACTCTTCCTGCTCTTCTCTTTCTTATTCCTCAACTGGGCAGCATCCTTGAGACAGGTTAGTTTATTGATCAAGAACAGTCCATGGGAGAATAGGCCGAAAGGATGGGGAGTCGTCAAAAAGCTGTGCTGCAGATGAGTGTGATGGCACTCGTTCATCAAGTGAGAAAATGTGAACTTTCCTTTCATCCTGGAATGCAAAGGTCATTACCTTTGCTTAGAGAGTGAATTTTGTAAAGGTTAAAATCAGTGACTGATGGTGATGTATCATGGTGATGTATCCCTGGCCTTGCCATGCTGCCTGGTATCAGGCTCTCTTGCCCTGCTTCGATATATACACAACAATTAGGCCTCCATCTCATCAGTGAAAGCATGCCTTAGTCCTGTGTTTAGCCAGAAAATCCTCTGGCATCCTCAGGAAATAGGGAAGACCTAGAAGTTGCACTAAGTTGTAGATTTCCCTTCACACTTTCAATCAGGGCTCCCTGATGGAGGGCCAAGGGGCTGAGAGACCTTTAGCAACTAATTGAAAGGTTTAGGGGCAACTGTTTTGCATGACATCTGTTCCAGAGACATTGAGGGAAAGAGAGTAAATTGAACATGTATCAAATATGTAGAAAGAAAGGTATCGCCTAGGAAACTGGGTGATATAAGGCTTTCAGAAGTATTTTATTTACCAGGATTTGGCAGGCTCCATATTATCTTCCCTGCATGGGTCTCTTATTTCCGTATTTATTATCCTTATATATTATTTATTACATAATTTGTCATTATTTGAATATTCCTTATTTATTATCTTATTTGCCCCCATGGGTCCTTTCTGACCCACACTTGAGCTCAGGTTTTCCCAAACCATGAGACACAGGAAGGTTTTATGTGGTACATGGATGGACTGATAAAACATTATCTGTATGTTTATTGGAACACATGGTAGGAAAATACAGATACAATTAGTGCATCAAACACATGGTTTCAAATCTCGCGTTACTAAGAGAGTACTGTCAGTTAAAAGGAAGTGAGTGCGTTTAAGGTCCATTAAGTTAAAAAGTTATGAACTAAGTAATAGTGCAGGAAGAAATGGTAATAAACTCAAACCTGGTTCTGCTATGGCAGAGGTTAGGGAGTGCTAGGATGGCTTTGGTTTCCCTAGAAATCTAGGTTGTGTTAGACTTCCATGTCATACACCTGGTCCCACTTCCAGAGTTGCCTTTCTCATGTAGCGCTGCTGGTGACATTTCTTCTCTCGTTCTTTTCCAAGGCCACCTTCTCCGTGAAGCCTGCTCTGATTCGTGCAGGCCGAGTTAGTGTCTGCTCTCTCCATTCCCTTTCTACCTGGTTCATCTTTTCTTTGTATTGTTTATCCATTTTGATTATAGCCAGTTGCATACCTAGAGCTAGCATGCAAATAGTATTCATTTTATATTCTCAGCACCTAGGTCTGAATTTAGAAGATGCTAAACCATTAGTTTTGATCATATAATTTCTCCAGACTTCTGTTAGAAAAGCCACCAATGAGTTCCACAGTTGCCAAACCCCATGGTGGTACTGAGAAATGATTTCTTGATTTGGTACAGTAGATCACTTTTTCCTCTTTGGAATACGTGCTTCACTGGACTTGGAAGGCACAACACTCTCTAGTTTTCTCCCTACCTAACTGTGCTTTCAATACCTTCTTTGGTTCTTTGTTTTCTCCTCATACCTAAAATGAGGAGTCGGCCTCAGGGCTCTGCCCTAACTCTTTTCTTCCTCTGTGCATTCTCCTTTGGGACTACAAGTCAGTCTCATGCTGGAGATCCAAATTTAGGTCTCCAGCCAAGGTTCCTTTTCTAAATGCAGGAGGCATACACATCTGCTACTCCAGCATGCTGTCCCAGATGTGTAAACGGCAACTCATTCTGTCAGATGCTCAGACCAAGAAACCTTGGAGTTATCCTGGATTCCTCTTTTCCCTATGCTTTCTCCTTGCTGGCTGTGATCAAAATAGATTTAGACTGTAAACCACTCTCACCACCAACTTGGCCTTTCTCCAGGCCCAAGCTGCATCATCTCTAATTTGGATTGTTATGATTGCTTCCTAAATGGATTTTCTTGCTTCTTCCCATCACACATTTTTTAAAATATAAATTTATTTTATTTATTTGTTAGTTTATTTATTTATTTATGTTTGTGTTGGGTCTTCGTTGCTGCGTGGAGGCTTTCTCTAGTTGTGGCAAGCAGGGGCTACTCTTTGTTGAGGTGCCCGGGTTTCTCATTGTGGTGGCTTCTCTTGTTGCAGAGCACGGGCTCTAGGTGTGCAGGCTTCAGTAGTTGTGGCACGTGGGCTTAGTAGTTGTAGATCATGGGCTTAGTTGCTCCACGGCATGTGGGATCTTCCTGAACCAGGGCTTGAACCTGTGTGCCCTGCACTGGTAGTCAGATTCTTAACCACTGCACCACCGGGGAAGCCCCCATCACACTGTTCAGTTTGTTCTCAGTATAAAAGCCTAAGTGTGTTTCTTTCTGATCACAAAGATCCAAAGTCTCCCCATCTCACTTAAAGAAAGACCAGTGACTGCCCAGGCCTTCCATAATTTGGACCCACTTGAAGCCTCTATATTTTAGCCAATAGTTTTTCCCTTTCTTTGATTACAGTGCTCCTAGCAGGTGGGAAGTGATATCTCCATATGGTTTTTTTTTTTTTTTTTTTTTTTTTTTTGCGGTACGCGGGCCTCTCACTGCTGCGGTCTCTCCCGCCGCGGAGCACAGGCTCCGGACGCGCAGGCTCAGCGGCCACGGCTCATGGGCCCAGCCGCTCCGCGGCACGTGGGATCCTCCCGGACCGGGTCACGAACCCGTGTCCCCCGCATCGGCAGGCGGACTCTCAACCACTGCGCCACCAGGGAAGCCCTCCATATGGTTTTGAATTTTATTTCTTAATAAAATAATAATTAATGATGCCCAAAGTCTTTTCATGTGCTTGTTGGTCACTTGCATATCTTCTTTGGACCAATGTCTGCTCAAATTCTTTGCCCATTTTCAATTTGGATTTTTGTCTTTTTGTTGTTAAGACAAAATCCTGAATACTATCCTATCCTGAATACTAGACTCTTCTCAGATATATGATTGTGAATATTTTCTCCCATTCTCTAGGCTGTCTCTTAACTTTCTTTCTTTTTTTTTTTTTTTTTCCTTTTGCGGTATGCGGGCCTCTCACTGCTGTGGCCTCTCCCGTTGCGGAGCACAGGCTCCGGACGCGCAGGCTCAGCGGCCATGGCTCATGGGCCCAGCCGCTCTGCGGCATGTGGGATCCTCCCGGACCAGGGCACGAACCTGTGTCCCATGCATCGGCAGGCGGACTCTCAACCACTGCGCCACCAGGGAAGTCTTCTTAACTTTCTTGATAGTGTCCTTTGATGTAAAGTTTTTAATGAAGTCCAATTATCTGTTTTTTCTTTTGTTGTTTGTACTTTTGGTGTCAAAACTAAAATCCACCTTAGAGCCTTTGAATTTGTTCCTCTGCCTGCAAAGGTTTTTTCCAATTCACCACATGCCTTGCTTCTTTATCTGTTTCAGAAGTTTGCATAAATATAACCCTTCAATCTTTACCTTATTTATAATTGGAACCCTTCCTTGACTGAGCACTCTCTAGCCCCATTTTTTTACTTCATCAGTTATTTCTGTATGATGAAATTTGCTTACTTATGTATGCATGTTTCCAAACTTAAGTTAGATAAGATAGGGACTAGTGGCTGTTTACAAACTGTCACATTCCCCATGTCTGGAGCAGAGCCTGCTACCTGCTGCTGGTGCTTGCAGGGAAGTTCATCTTGTCACCAGAAGACTGATTCTTGCTGTGGATAACCAGTTTTATGTCCCTTTCCTCACCTATCTTTGACTTCTGCTGTTATTTCATCATTGGTGTAATTATCAGCATAATCATCACTATCCAGCAATATTTAGAAAGGTTCCACCTCCTCATGGGGCCAAGCTAAGTATAGCTATAGAAGCACACATCTGGGCTTTTTTGGGACACTCTTGATTTAAAAATAAGTTTATTGAGCAATGTAACCCAATTTTTGCTTCAAAAAACATGGGCTTAAGAAACCGTGATAATGCAGCCCTGCTTATGAGCTGAGCTTATGACCTTACATCCATGCCATGGCTTTTTGGAACCACAGTTTCCTCATCTGCAAAATAAGATTGTTATGAGGATTAAAGAAAATCATTCCCGAGGGACCATTCACAATGTGAATTGTGTGCTCAATTTCATGCTAGTAAGTGGGGCATAGCATACTTTAAATGGTAGCTATTATAAGGAGTATTAAACTTATTAGTAATAATAACTGTGTTGCCTTAAAGAATTGGAATACTCAGTCCTAAAGCACTGTATCTTAGTAAAAAATTAACCTGTGTTCAGAATGTGCTTTCTTAATGGATTTAACTAGTGATTACAGTGGTGGTGTTGATGATTATTAAGATGAAATATACTGAATGAGGAATTCACAGTTCCTGATAGGGTATTAGTAATCAATGTCATAAATACTGTCAAGGTATCTGTGAGTTACATTTTTTTTCCTGCCTCTTAGCCTGGTTTTCTAAATATTTCAGCTAACATGTGTCTCTTTAAGGCCTTAAGTATGAGGACACATTTTAATATTCTCAATAGGCTTTGTTCATGGGGACCACTTTGTGTACAAAATAAAGTATCTACCAGGATAATAAAAGCAATTTCTATTTATTGAACACCTACTCTGTGCTAGAAAACTAGGCTAATTACTTTGTGCATTAAATGATTCAGTCATCACTTGTACTATTTTTCTGATTTTGCCAAGAAGCACCTGAAGCACAGAGAACTAGGAATTGCTGCAGTCACACAGCTGTAAGGGAAAAATGGGGATTTCAACTCAGTTTTCTTTTTCCTGACATCAAAGCCCTAAAATATTTTCACAATAATGATGTGCTGATTTTTTAAATAATTTTATTAAAATGTATTTAACATGCTGTAAAATTTGCACATTCAAAGTCTATAGTTTGTGGTTTTAGGTATACTCGTAGAGTTGTAAATATCACTACCGTCTTATTTTTAAGAACATTTTTAACATCTCCAAAATAATATCCTACATATTTGCATATTCCCCATTTTGGCTCCCAAACTGCCTTCCTGCCCACAAAGCCCCAGCCCCAAGCAAATACTAATTTACCTTCTGTATTTATGTATTTTCCTATTCTAGACATTTCACATAAGTGTCCTCATATGATGTGTGGTCTTTTGTAACCGGAAATTTTTACTTAGCATAATGTTTCAAAAATTCACCCATGTGGTAGCATGTATCTGTGTTTAATTCTCTTCTATTGCCAATTACTATTCTATATATTAATCATTAATTAATCATATATTAATTATTAATATATGGATATACCACATTTTCTTTATCCATTTATCAGCTTATGAGCATTTTAAATTGTTTCCATGTTTGTGGCCATCATGAATAATACTGCTGTAGACATTAGTGTACAATTTTTGCATAGAAATAGGTTTTCCTTTCTCTTCGATATATACCTGGAGTGGAATAACTGGGTCATAGGGAAACTCTGTCTTTAGCACTTTGAGGAACTGCCAAACCATTTTCCAAAGTTGCTGCACTGTTTTACACTCCCATCATCAGTGTATGAAGGTTCCAGTTTCAGCACATCCTTGCCAGCGTTTGTTACCGTCTTTCTTATTTTAGCTATTTAAGTGGGTGTGAAGTGGTAGCTCATTGTGACCTTGTCATTTTCCTGATCACTCATTGCTGACCACCTTTTCATGTGCTATTGGGACCTTTTATTTCTTCTTTAGAGAAATGTCTATTCACATTTTGAACCCATTTTTAAATTGGATTGTCTTTTTATTGTTGATGTGTAAGAGCTCTTAATATATTCTGAATAATACTCTCTTATCAGATATAGGCATACCTCAGAGATATTGTGCGTTCAGTTCCAGACCATTGCAATAAGGTGAAAATCATAATAACGCGAGTCACATGATTTTTTTGGTTCCCAGTGCATATAAAAGTTATGTTCACACTATATTATAGTCTATTAAGTGTGCAGTAAAATTATACCTGAAAAAACAATGTACATACCTTGATTAAAAATACTTTATTGCTAAAAAATGCTAAACATTATCTGGCAACACAGGGTTGCCACAAACCTTCAATTTTTTACAAAAAAACCCCCACAGTACCTGTGAAGTACAGTAAAGCAAAGCATAATAAAATGAAGTATGCTTGTACGTGATTTGAAAATACTTTTTTCCCATTCTGTGGGATGTCTTTTCACTTCTTGATGGTGTCCTCTGACGCTCAGCTTTTTACTTTTAGTCAAATCCAATTTACCTCTTTTATCTTTTGTCATTTGTGTTGTTATATGCAGGAAACCATTACCTAATCCAAGGTCTCAAAGACTTATCCTTGTGTTTTCTTCCAGGATTTTTATAGTTTTAGTTCCTCAATTTAGATCTAAGATTCATTTTAAGTTAATTTTTATTCATGGTGTAAGACAGGGGTTCACATTCATCGTTTTGCAGGTACTATACAATTGAACCAGCAATATTTGTTTAAAAAACTAATATTTCCCATTGAATAGTCTGGGTACCCTTGTCTAAAATAATTTGACCATGAATGTAAATGCTTATTTCTGCACTCTCAATTATATTCCATTGATCTATTTGCCCTTTTTCAAGTATCACACTGCCTCAATTATGATAGTGCCGTATTAGGTTGTGAAATTGAGAAGTATGCATCCTCTAACTCGATTAAGCCTTTATCAAAATTGTTCGGCTCTTGAATTTCCATGTGAATGTTAGGATTCCCATGTCATGTTAATTTCTGCAAAGAAAAAGCTTTAATGTTGCTGAGTTGTGTAGATCTGTAGATCAATTAGAGAGTTATTGCCATCTTAACAACATTAATTCTTCTGATCCATAACAGTGAGATATCTTTCCATTTGTTTAGATCTTCTTTAATTTATGTAAACAATGTTTCCTAGTGTATGATTCTTGAAATTTCTCTGCTAAATTTATTCCTAGGTTTTTTCTTCTTTTTGATTCTAACTGTCTTCTTATTTTATTTTTTTATTTTTATATATCTATTTATTTTATTACATATTGTTTTCTTAATTTTATTTTTGGATTATTCATTGCTGGGATATAAGAATACAATTAAATTTTGTATATCCATCTTATATCCTGCTGGATTCTTTTTTCTTCTTTTTAACATCTTTATTGGAGTATAATTGCTTTACAATGGTGTGTTAGTTTCTGCTTTATAACAAAGTGAATCAGTTATACATACACATATGTTGCCGTATCTCTTCCCTCTTACATCTCCCTCCCTCCCACCCTCCCTATCCCACCCCTCTAGGTGGTTTCACCGAGCTGATCTCCCTGTGCTATGCAGCTGCTTCCCACTAGCTATCTATTTTACTTTTGGTAGTGCTGGATTCTTGAACTCATTTATTAATTCTGTAATTTTTAATTGAATTCCTTAGTATTTTCTATACACTAAGATTCTCTATCCCTTCGTCACAAAATAAGCTTCCTCCAGGACGGGAACAATGATCATCTCTTTGCATCCCCATGGCTTAGATCAGTGCCTGGCACACAGTAGGCACTCAGTGAATGTTTATGAAATAAAATGAACTTTGTACACCTTTCATTTCAGAGTCCCAAACACATGGCAGGCAGGGCATGTTAAAATCTCTGCTACAAACCCATTTCAAGCAGGAAAGCAAAGTAGAGAGAATTGTCTGCACCACCCACATACACCTTCCTAGAGAAGTGAATGGCCAGAGGCAAAGCCACAGAAACCAGGCAGGCCTTGGGAAGGCACAGCGGGGATTCATCATTTTTCCTTTTAGGAGGCACCTCTGTGGTGAGCGAGACCTAAACCTGCGAAATGACAGATCTCAGGTAGCTGAGCTGAGCTAAGCACTGGCCCTACCTGGTGATGCATAAATTGGGGAATGCAGTGTCTAGGAAGGGGGAGTTTTGTCATTTCCTAACAAGCAAAGCTTGCCATACCACCTCAGTTTTCTATGGCTATTGTAAAATAACCTCTACCACCATTATCACCTCACTGCTTTTGATTCTAAAACACTTCAGGGTTTACAAAACAGTCACCTCTGGTGATCCTCAGAGCAGCCCTATTTCGAGGGACACAGGATAGGGTATCTTTATTCTCCATTTTACAAGTGAGAAAACTGAAGCCAAGGAACTTTCCCCAAATCACTAATCAAGGTAAGGGAAAGAGCTGAGCCTAGAACCCAGGTTTCTGGCTAACGGTCCCATTTGCTTTTATTGTTTCTCTAGAGTTCAAAGCGAAATGAATTTCTTGGCTAATTCTTTGGGAGTACATGGCCGTTCACCTTCTCAAGTGGTTCAGTATCCATCCAACTCTGTAGCTGCCTCTTCCTCTCTCTACCTTCTCTTTAGTCTATGGACAAACTAGTTTCTACAGTCTTTAACTCTGAATTTTTGATGGAGTGGACATTTTTTCTGATTCTCAGATGGGCATCCTGAAAAGAGTATATCACTTCTAGTCAGATGCTTTCAGGGTTCTGTGACAGATTTCTCATTTGAATGAGGGTCAGCCAAACTTCTCTTTGTCCTTTAAGTTGCAGCTTAGATGGAATGTCCTCTGGGAAGCTTTTTCGGATTCCCTAGATTGCCCTCTTCCTTCCTCAGCTTCCCCAGCCTCCTGTACTTTTCTCTACAGAAACATTAACAGTATCACTCTTTGATGTTATTCCTATGACATGTTTTCACCTTCTCCTTACTGATCTGAGTCAGCAACAAGGGTAAGGTATCTAGGAAAGCCAAGATTTCGTTTTCCCAGCCATATCCCTGCGTCTCCCACCAAGCCTGCCATGTAGTGGGCTCCTGTGAGCATTTTTCAAATGACTGATATTAATCTTTCCAGTTATCCAATCTTAGAAGTTCCTCCTTCGGTGAGGATTCTCCAGGACAGTAGCTTCATATCTACTAAGTCTAACATCTGCGTCCTTCAGGGGAATTTTCTGTTGGTTACTTTTATTCCTGAGTATGTGGGAAACTTTCCCTTTCTTTGCATGTCTCATATATTTCTTTGAAAACTGGATATTTTAGATAATATGCTGTAACAAATCTGTTATCAGATTTCTCTTCACTCCAAGGTTTGTTGTTTTCTGCCGGGTTTTTTTACTGTTGTTTTCCTTGTTGTTGCTTATTCATTTAGTGACTTTCCTGGACTAATGCTTTATGTTTTGTATTTTCTGCGGTATGTAGCACCTGAGTTCTCGGCTAGTTTTTTGTTTGTTTGTTTTTGTTTTAAGCTCTTGCTTTTATTTTTAAACCTGATATCCTAAGGATTAAACCTGGCACACCTGGGTCAGTATAATTTCGCGGTCAGTTGATGACTAGTCAGAAGATTTCCTTAAATGTCTTGCATATGTATCTTCCACTCATTGGCAAGGGCATCTGTGTGAAAAGGCACACTTTTGAACTTCAGGCATCTTACAGGACAGCCTTGGCCATCACTTTCGGCTTGTGCAGGGCCCTCAAGGTCAGCCAGAAGTAAATGACTGGTGCTTTCTTCTTTCCCTGATTATCTGGGATGTGCATATTCTTGCAGCCTTTGAGATCACCAGAAACGTGTATGAGCTTTCCAAAGTCTCTGTGGTCTTCTAGTTCTCCAAGATTTCCTACTAAATTCCACACTAAGGTCTTGTTTGTTCCGACAGAAATCATAACATGAAGCCACTGAGATGTCGCCGGCGCTATGCTATTGTTTTGATAATGTCCTGAAGTTGAGCCCTCTCCTCCCCACCCGACCTTGTTCAGACTGAAATAGTCACCCCACTGTGAAAGCAGAGATTTCCCAGCGCAATGGGAGTTTGGACAAAATATTGACTGTGGTCTGATGATGGTGCTTTTAATGGAGCACCTGGTCTCTCCATGGTCTGCAAGACAGCAAGTTCTCACTACCAAGCCACTGAGCTGGGTAGGGGGAGAAAATCCCATGGCCACTGTCTACCTGAGTTTTAATACTTACACTTGGATAGGCAGTTTTGGGTTGGTTCTATGCAGTTTTGTTGTCTTAGAGGCAGGGTATCTTTACCAAGGTCCTCACAGTGCCCTTTTGGAAGAGGTGTTGCTTTTACAATGTTGAACTCCTGAGAGTATAGGCTGGGTTGGGAACAAATTGTACCTCGTTACCAGCTAAGGCAAAAGATGTTGCTAATTAGTGATGCCAAAAGAAGATAGAAGCCTTTCAGGTACTTAACAGAGCAAATTGTTTCCATCATTCTGTCAATATTTACTTACCAGTAAATAACCAGAGTGATCATCATAAACTTCTCAGCTATTTAAAATGATTTTACGGGTTTTGGTTGTTATAATGGGTGGTAGTGGTTATGGTAGCATATGTGTAGTTGTGTGTTTGTATACTTGGGGTGTTTAACTTGAGGACATTTTGGGGCATAAAACTGACTAATTTTAGAAACTGAAAGTAATAATTGGGGTGTTTCTTCCAGTTTATCTAAATTTTTGAGGAGTCTCTGTAAGCACGGTGTGACTAAATTGTGAATATCAGCTATTGGGGGACAGTGTGCCCCCCTCTTTCCCAAGAACTGTGTAGGTGGGCACTTAGACTGCTTGATTAGTCCACTGTGGATGCTTTAAACAGAGACGTCTATGGAGCATCTTCCAATAATTTCATTAACGTTTCTTTTTCTGCTTCATCCATCACCAGCAATAATGGGAATATGTGTCTCTTTGCTCATCTTAAATTCTGACTCCCATTGAAATCTGGACACACTAGGTTATATATGTACTGCATTCGTTTTCTACCATGTCTATGATAGAAAAGAAAAAAAGATAGTCTTCTAGTCAGTCCTTCAAAATGTTAGGCAACTAGCATTTACCTACTGACTAAGCACCTTGCTTTGTTGAGTGAGTAATCATTGTATCTACACAATGCCACTGGGGTGGTAGCAAGTTGCAAAATGCCACCTTGGACATTTCATTTTCTTTCTCTGCACAAGGCCTGGGGATCCTTTTAGCCAGATTGTACTGAAGAATGTCATGTTATCAAAGGATAAAGTTTATCTTCCGTGAAACAGACCATTTGCAAAATTAATAGGTAAATTAGCAAACTGTAACAGCCCATTAGACCCACTGTCATAGTTTAGAATCTGGGTTGGGGAAAGGAAGCAAAAGCTAAATGTGTAAACAGATGCTCCCTGAAATGACAGGACCTCTGTCTGCAGTAGAGAGTTGTGACCACTCAGATGAAGCCCATAACTGCTGTTAACATGCGGTCCCCTAGGCGTCTCAACACACACTCACTAGAGGAAAATTCCTGAGCTTTAAGCCTAGAGCTAGCAGTATCATTCGTGTGCTCAAGTCCATTCTCTACGTCTGCGTCTTTATTCCTGTCCTGAAGGGAAGGGGAAGCTGGGACGAAGTGAGAGAGTAACAGGGACATGTATACACTACCAAAGGTAAAATAGATAGCTAGTGGGAAGCAGCTGCATCGCACAGGGAGATCAGCTCGGTGCTTTGTGACCACCTAGAGGGGTGGGATGGGGAGGGTGAGAGGGAGAAGAAAGAGAGAGGAGACATGGAGATATATGTATACATACAGCTGATTCATTTTGTGATACAGCAGCAACTAACACACCATTGTAAAGCAATTATACTCCATAAAGATGTTAAAAAAATTTTTTTCATATGCGCTAAAAGAACTATATTGCAGCAAAAGTGTGAGAGCTTATTTGTAATAACCATTTCTTCAAAAATTACCTATTGAATACTCGTGGTATTGAAATTTTAATACCCCTTACTCTATACCAAAGCCTGGAGATGGCCACTGTTTTCTACTTGGAGAGCTAACTGTTTTATGCAGACTGGAAACTAAAGCCTTCCTAGCCAAGACTGTTGACCATACTGGCTAAAAGCATGGACTTTGCAATCGTCAACTGATGGCAGTGTAACCTTGGGAAGTGTTTTGCCTCTTCTTTTGGACTTTTTAATTTTTTTTTATTATTTTAAAATTATTTTTAATAATTTTAAATATTATTGAACTTTTTTGGACTTTTCCTTCTTTTTTATTATTTTAAAATTATTTTTATTTATTTTCTTATTGAAGTATAGTTGATTTACAATGTTGTGTTACTGTCAGGTATACAACAAAGTGATTCATATATATATATATATATATATATATATATATATATATATATATATATATATATATATATATATATTTAAATCTTATTCCAGATTATTTTCCCTTCTAGGTTATTACAAGATACTGAGTATAGTGCCCTGTGCTATCAGTAGGTCCTTGTTGGTTATCTATTTTATATGTAAGAGTTTATATATGTTAACCCCAAACTCCTAATTTATCTCTCCCTAGCCTTTTCTCCTTTGATAACCATAACTTTGTTTTCTATGTCTGTAAGTCTATTTCTGTTTTGTAAATAAGTTCATTTGTATTGTTTTTTTAGATTACACATATAAGTGATATCATATGATATTTGTTTTTGTCTGGTTAACTTCACTTAGTATGATAATCTCTAGGTCCATCCATGGTGCTGCAAATGGCATTATTTCATTCTTTTTATGGCTGAGTAATAGTCCATTGTATATATATATACCATATCATCTTTATCCCTTCCTCTGTTGATGGACATTTAGGTTGTTTCCATGTCTTGGCTATTGTGAATATTGGGGTGCATACATCTTTTCGAATTAGAGTTTTCTCTGGATATATGCCCAAGAGTGGGGTTGCTGGATCATATGGTAGCTCAATTTTTAGTTTCTTAAGGAACCTTCATACTGTTCTCCATAGTGGCTGCACCAGTTTACATTCCCACCAATAATGTAGGAGGGTTTCCTTTTCTCCACACCCTCTCCAGCATTTATTATTTGTAGGTTTTTTTTGATGATGGTCATTCTGACTGGTATGAGGTGGTACCTTATTGCACTTTTGATTCATTAGATGTAAAGTGCTGATAATATCACCTTGGGGGTGGTTTTAATTGTACTGATTAAAGGAAAAAAATTCTATGCCAATAATAATCATAGATAATCCTTATTGAGTCCTTAGTATGTGCCAGGCAGTATGCTTAGAGATTTACAGGCATTATGTCATTTAATTCTCACAACTAACGTGTAAGGTATGTACTATTATTGCCTGCATCTTACATTTGGAGAAACTGAGGTTTGGAGGTCAAACTACTTGCCCAAGGTCACTCAGCAAGTGAGTGATGGAGGTGGACTTCAGATCTACTCTGTCTGGTCCCAGAGCCTTGACCAGCTTCAACTGTCAATCACCAGGCATTACTGCATTTGTAAATATTAGCACTCACCCAATGCCAAGTTCCTTCCTTTGCTCTTATTACCACTTCCACCTCTCATATCTGCCATAGGGATTAAAACTCTATTTGAGTACATTTCCAGCTAACCTCTGAGGTACACAACCTTCAAATTTGTTAAGAAAGCCTCTTGATCTTCAAAATATAAATTACTTGAGAACCAAGGTGTGCCTGAGTGAAAAATCCCATCGGATGCTTCTTTTAATTCCAACTGCCAAAGCAGAAGGGGTTCATTTCCCTTTTGCCTCTCATATAAATTAAAGAAGACACATTATTTCCATTTTCCTGTCTGAGATCTCATCTTCTTCACTCTTTTGGAGCCTGTGCAGAAAAATACTGTAAAATGGCTCATTTCTGCTTACACTTTATTTCTTAGTACCAACATAAATCATCTCCTATAGAAATATTTGTGTCAAAAAGCTAAAGCAGCTGATAAAATTTTTTCCTTGTAGGTTATGAGTCTGAGTATCCCAGCATCTCTGCATTGAAAGAAAAATAGTTACATTAGGTGTTTGTGATGACTCGAGGTAGTGAAAATATTTTTACTGCCAACAAAAGCAGTTTTATGGTGTTCAATCCTGAATCACTAAAATCTGAATTTTCAGTAAAGCAAATTGCATTGCTGACAGCTTAGATTTTTTAAAACGAGTGCAATTTATTTTCTAGGCAGTCTTCATTGGCAAGTTTGTCTATATGTTTAATGCCTTTAAAGAGTCTAGAGGCATTCAACACCTAAAATAAGTGTGTGTGTGTGTGTGTGTGTGTGTGTGTGTGTGTGTGTGTGTGTGTCAAGGAGTCCTCCTGTGAGGAAGAGGGAACAGCTGAACTCCTAAGCAATATATGGACCAGAAGCCTCATGTTAGAATTCCTTCAAGAGTTCTTATTTTTGCTATTGTTGCCTTGAACTGTTTTTTTACTTCTTATTCTGTAACTAACTTTTCATAGATTTAAGTCATGTCCACAATTACATTATAAAGCCCCTGTGATTGTTTTTGAAGCAATGTGATATAATGGGGCATTGGATCTGGGATTTAGTTCTTAGTTCTTGTAACTCCAAAGTTCACTGTCACACTACCTGGCATAGAAATGGATGGACACCTTCCTGCTTTTGAACAGAGACAGTGGCATCTGGGATGGGTGACTGTGAAGGCTGAATTCAGTTCATTCTTTTATTAATGGCTTAATTTGTGCACAGCACTCAGCTAAGTTCTTTAAGTCTGGGGGAGGTACACAGATATTAGATATTGAAGACCCAATTCTTTTGCTTAAGAAACTTAACACATATTTTGGGTTAGTGGGGTGGAGAAGGCATGAATTCAAAAAATATCTGAAAGGCAGCATGACAGCTACATGAACACCGGAAGGCTAGAAACACAGCAGTCCTGTGGAAATTTATGGAACTGAGAACTGAAGTGGTAGAACAGTTTGTGGAGGAGTGTGATTTAAGGATGTATTAAATGTTCTCCAAAAAGGGCCCATCCCCAGAAGGAGAGGACCTGGGACTGCATGGAGAAATGGGGGCTGGGGAAGAGAGAGGGAGGATGAGAGGGAGACACAGCTTTCCCAGTGCTCCAGATGACCCCCACCTTTCCAATATGCCAGTACACCTCCCTTCATGGAGGAAAAGTCAAGAATCTTCCAACGTGCTAGTCATGGGGCTGAAGTCATCTTGGACATTCCAACTTCTGCTGCCTGCCATTTCATCACAATCCTAGGAACTCCAAGTAAGAGCAGAAAAGGACTCATCTAGTTGAGACATACTCAACCCACAGAATTGTGAGAAATAATGGGATAATTATTTAAAGCCATAAAATGTTGGCATGGTTGGTTATGCAGAAATGGGTACTTAAAATGGTAGTGCTTGGATAATTTGTAAAAATAGATATGAATTGTAGGCACCAGAAGTTATGAGAAATAATGTCTTACTGATTTTTTCTTCTTTAAGATTCTAAATATTCTCTAAATTGGCACTGTCTGGTAGAGCTTATTGCAGTGGTGAACTGTTTCCTAGCCACACTCTCTAATATGGTGGCCACTTGCTGCAAGTGCCCATGGAGCCCTTGATTTATAGTAATTATGGATAAGGAGTTGGATTTTTAATTTTATTCAATTTTAATTCATTTAAATTTAAATACCTGCAGCTACAGTATTGGAAAAGGTAGTTCTAAAGCTTTGGAAGTGGAAAAATTTGAGGGGTGGATTATGTAATTCCTGGTTTTTGCAACCTAGAGGTTGAGTTGCTAGGATAGGGATTGGCTGACTTCATGGCTATGTTCCTTCTAGGTTTGGCACATGACTAGTTGAATGATGAGGGCCAGAGTGAGCAGGGGAAGAATTGGTATAGTTACTAAAAGCTCTCTGTCAGTGTGTCTCAAAATGTGGTACGTACAATTGGGGTGCTGTTAACAATGTCCCACCCTAGATGTTCTGTGCGAATGCAGTCATGATCAAGTGCAGCGTTATAAGGAGGATCCTCGCTGATATGGGTACAGATACAATCCCTGAGCACAGATTTTTTTTTTTTTTTTTGCGGTATGCCGGCCTCTCACTGTTGTGGCCTCTCCCATTGCGGAGCACAGGCTCCGGACGCGCAGGCTCAGCGGCCATGGCTCACGGGCCCAGCTGCTCCGCGGCATGTGGGATCTTCCCGGACCGGGGCACGAACCCGTGTCCCCTGCATCGACAGGCGGACTCTCAACCACTGCGCCACCAGCGAAGCCCACAGATCTTTTTCAATTTTTTTTAATTTATCTTTTTTTATTGAAGTATAGTTGGTTTACAATATCATGTTAGCTCCAGGTATACAGTACTGCGATTCAGTTATATATGTGTATACATAAATATGTATATTTATATATGTATATGTATATTTATGTATACACATATATACGTAAATATATATAAATGTATATACATAAATATATATAGAGAGATTCTTTTTTAGGTTCTCTTCCCTTATCAGATATTACAAAATATTGGGTAGAGTTCCCTGTGCTATATGGTAGGTCCTTGTTGGTTATCTATTTTATGTATAGTAGTGTGTATATGTTAATCCCAAACTCCTAATTTATCCTTCCGTCCACCCCCGTTTCCCATTTGGTAACCGTAAGTTTGTTCTCTTTTCTTAATGATCATTCAGTTTACTTAGATGTCCATGGGTGGTTAAACAGTTATTAATCATTTCATTAGATATATTTAACATTCTTCAGAACACTTTAAGTTTTGTTTGTTTGTTTTTTTAATATCTGAAGTGCACTGTTCTGGAAGTCTCATGGGTTCATGGGTTTCCTTTTGAAACAGAATTACATTTTTCTTAAGTTCCTCCCTCGAATGCTTAGAGAATATTGATCGGAAATGTGGTTTGTAATCACAGGAAGCAATTTCTATATTCAGAAATGACGGTACTTCCTGTGCATGGAAACTAAAGAAACCTGTTAAGTGGCAGACAGGAAGATCCGATTGAATTACAAGAAGTCTGCCATAGAAAATAGCTATTACTTTAGAGCATATATTCTGTTCTGCAAATCTACTCTGGATTTTAAAGAATACAGAAAACCATTTGTAGTTGTTAGTAACCATCTGCATACAATTGGAGTATTAAAATGTTAGGAAATATTGTACTATGTCCCTTTAGTAAGTTAATTTTACCCTGTTTGCTTATCCTGAGTTAAACATTTACTCATCAAAATATTGAATCAAAAAATTTGAGAAATTTTTTCAAGTACAGTTTATCAGCACTAATTCTGCACTCATGGGTCCCAAGGATATGAACCTGCTGTATTTATGAAAATTGTGCAGGATTCCCAACATCACATGCTCTCTAGACCTTAGTTTTTCTTGTAAATACTGGGGGAAACATTCCTATCTATAAGATACTCATTGCTGGGATCTATTTATGAATCTCTACCCCAAATCCCATTGTATAACAAAGCTCTATATTGGTTGCCAACAAGAAAAAATTCTCTAATTGGTCTTTGTTTTGTTGAAATGCAGTCGTGATCAAGCCTTTGGGCAGTGATTTTTTGGAACTGGTCATTTAATGTTTTTTTTAAAATCCTGAGGGCATTTGGGGTGGGGCGTCTGGAATGGATTAAGCAGTCACATGACAGGGTGTGTTTTGTGCTTTAGAATTCTCATCAGAAAGGATTTAGGGGCAGAGGCTGGGAAGGAGAGTTGGGTGAGGAGCCTGGTTCTCTAGTCGTAAGTCAGAGTTATTGAGGCCTGACCTGGGGTGGGGGGGGCACATAACTGAGATAGAGGATGGGGCAAGTTTCAGGAAAAAAGTCAGTAAGCCTTGATGGCTATTTAAGGAAAAGGAGAGTTTAGGGAAATGAGGAAGACAAAATGGTCTGGAGTTCTAGAAGAGCTTCCAGAATTTTGGCTTCATGAAAGAGGTAAATGATAATGCAGTGAGCTCATAGGGGAGCAGGATTCCCTGGTGTGATTGGAAATGTGCTGAGCTCATTTCCAGACATGCAGTTAGCTAGGAGTGTTACATCTTGGGAGGAAATTAAAAAGCAAAGGTGCGAAATACAGAATCCAATGGACCTATGAAGCCATGATGTATTGCCAAACTGATGAAAAGTCATTATCCTTAAATAATGGCCCACGTCTGAGAGTTAATTATTACAGGGTGAGATTATGGGTGCCTCATGCAGACAAGGTCAATTATCTTATACTCATTTAAAATGTATTATGAATAATTCACAGGTAAAAGTTAGCTGTATAAAAGTTAAAAAATTAAAAGGTGGGAAAAGCATTGAATTCAGTGGTAATGTATTTTGATAATAGCAGACAGATAATTATACATGAGTAATGTTTTCACTTAGGATATAAAGAATTACTTATTAGATTGGTCCTCCTAAATGAAGACATCAACCGTTGCCACCATCCTGCTCCTGGGAACTGGGATGTTATTGTTCTTAGTGCCAAAACTACTTCCACTTTGCATTCCACCGCATGCAGCTCAGAAACCATTTATCAAGCATTTACTCTTTGCCCAGCTTTATGTTAACTCCCGTGTATATAATGGTAAACAACACAAGAGCATTGCTCTTGTGGCACCCAGGGTCTACTGGAGGAGGTAAGTCAGTAAACAAACTATTTTAAACCAAATAACCGTTGTTAGGATGGACGTGTTTATAGAATATTCTATAGGAATATATAGGAATATATTCTTGAGTGAGATTACCTCTAAGGAAGTGTTGAAGGAAGAGTGGAAATTAGCTACCCTAAGATGAGCACAGAGGATGCTTGTGTCTGGGGAGTGAAGTGGGACCATCAGCAAAGGGAAACAGCATCGTGTGTATATGTATGTATGCATGTGTGTGCACATATGTGTCTGCATGTGTCTGCATGTGTGTGTGTAATATGTGTGGGTGTGTGATGCATGTGTACGCATTTACATGTGTGCGCACGAGTGTGTTTTTGTGTATGTGTGTGGCGTCTCTGTGACTTTTGGGGGGGGGAGTGTGACCAGAGGTATCTGATTATCTCTAGAGTATAGATCAGAAGGCATTATGGTCTCCATGTACAATTTCCATGGCATTTTTATTCATAGTTCAATGGACTATTGAGCTATTGGTCTTGCTCTGACCACTAAATAGAGACATTGGGAAGAAGTAAAATTAACATTGCCATTTCTTTTGGCTTCCATTTTGTCTGCTTGTGCCCAATATAGGACAATGAACCTTAAGGCTTTTTAGAAGGGAAGTGGGGGGAGTGAAGGGGCAAAAGTAAGAGACTAAAGGAGGAACTTCTGTTCTTCCTTCTCACAACCCCTCTTTATTATTTCTCTTTTGTCTTCACTTACTGGAACATTTTTCTATGATGAATAAATATGCATTACTTATAGAACTTGAGAAAAAACAAGAATACTTTTAAAACATGTTTAAAAGCATTACATTCAGCACTAATGCAAATTCTAGCTTGGAATACAAAAAAAGACAGCCGTTTATATTTGTTAAGAATGTATTATGTCACAAGGCCCCTTATTGAAGTTAACAATGATTTAATTCTTGAAGGTCAAGTTAATGTCTTTTTGCATTTGTCCAGAACAGTCTTATTCAAATGATCTTACTATAAAGACAATAGGCTCTGGATTTATTTCTTTGGACTTTCTTCCTCATGCATTGTTCTTCTTCTAAGCCAAAGTCTTCTGAAGCAGTCTTCAGCTCGCCAGGCAGCATGAACAAACAAAACAGGTTGAAATGTGTTTTTTTTTTAAGTCATCATCAATTCTTGCCCTCAGTACTGTAATGGCCTTCTAACACATATCTCTGTCTCTCGTTTCTTGTTTCACCGATTTCTGTCCTACACAGTTCCTTAAAATTTTTAACATTCTGAAATCCTGCATCAGATCACTTTTTCCTGCAGGGTGAATGTAGGTCATCTTCCCACGTCACTCAAGGCCTCTGTGACTCTGCTCCCTGCTGGACTTTGCAGCCTCATTTAACCCATTGGTCTACAGTTCCCGGAGCAGCCAAGCTCTTCTAGCCTCTTCCCACTTCCACATGGCTCCTTTTGTCTAGAACAGTCCACATCTGGGCCACCACACAAACCCCTCCTTTTTCATAAGCATTTGTCTAATAGTATTTCTTCCTCAAAGCCTTCCTTACATCTTCAGGTGAATCCCTCTCACTGGACACCCATGGCTCTTCTATTATTCAAACGTCTAGTCTAGAATGTGTTATGCTGCTGAAATTACTTTCTTTCAGGCCCTTCTTTCTCATATCCTGTAAACTTGAAGTGGGAGATGAGTCTGTCTGTATTTTTAGTATCGCTGGCATCCCGCACAGTAACTGGCCCTTACTGGAAACTTAATCAATGTTTGGGGGATGAATTATTTTTGCCATACATGCAGCGGCCCCACTTTTCTTCAGTGAGACCATGAAGTCCTGTGATCTGGGACCTCTGCACACGCCACTGTCTTACGATAAGTTATGTGACTCACATGATAAGTGCTAAGGTAGGTTGTTTGTAAAGGTGGTCATGACAGCCCTTTCCATCCCTGGATGAGCATGCTGCTCTTCCCATAAGCAGGCAGAATCCATTTCCCTTCCCCATAAGTCTAGGCTGCTTTGCTATGACTTGCTTTGACCACCTAACTCTGTGCCAGTTCTCCTTCTAGACATCAGGAGACCTAACAGTTTGTTTTTTTTTGTTTTTTGCGGTATGCGGGCCTCTCACTGTTGTGGCCTCTCCCATTGTGGAGCACAGGCTCCGGACGTGCAGGCTCAGCCGCCATGGCTCACAGGCCCAGCCGCTCCGCGGCATGTGGGATCTTCCCGGACCGGGGCACAAACCCGTGTCCCCTGCATCGGCAAGTGGACTCTCAACCACTGCGCCACCAGGGAAGCCCCCTAACAGTTTTTACATTCATGCTCTTGGGATCTATCTGACTTCCATGTGAAGATGTGTGAGCTAGACTACGGAAAGATAGGTGACCCCACAAAGAAAGTGGATCAGAAAGTCCCCAGCTGTTCGAGCCACCCCAGTTGAGGTGCCAGACATGTGAGTGAAGCTTTTGGGGATGTTCCAGCCTAAGCCAGTCTCCCTGATTAATGTTGTCACAGCCAATATCACATGTAGAGAAGAAGAGCCCAGAAAATTGTGAGAAATTATAGATGGTTGGTTTTAGCAAAGAGTCAGCAAACCAGAACCCATGCGGCCTTCTGCTTATTTTTGTAAATCAAGGTTTATTGGAACACAGACATACTTATTTGTTTATATATTGTCTATTGATGGTTTTGCACTACCTGGGCAGAGTAGTTATGATTGAGACCATATGGCTTTCAAAGTCTGAAATATGTATTATCAGCCCCTTTAAGGAAATGTGGTAATCCACCTTTGAAGGCACTAAGTTTGGCAGAGTTTACAGAGTAGTAATAGATTACTGAAATGAATGCTCTCAGAGATCAGATGAACCCTAAGGGGCAAAGAAAGATGTCATACGAAACTATAATTCAAAAAGATATGTGCACCCCTATGTTCATAGCAGCACTATTCACAATAGCCAAGACATGGAAGCAACCTAAATGTCCATTGACAGATGATGGATAAAGAAGGTATGGTATAAACACACACACACACACACACACACACACATACACATACACGATGGAATACTACTCAGCCATAAAAAAGAATAAAATAATACCTTTTGCAGCAATATGGCTGGACCTAGAGATTATCATACGAAGTGAAGTAAGTCAGAGAAAGACAAATACCATATGATATCACTTATGTGTGGAATCTAAAATATGGCACAAATGAACTTATCTACAAAACAGACTCACAGACATTGAGAACAGACTTGTGTTTGCTGAGGGTGAGGAGGGTGGGAGAGGGATGGATTGGGAGTTTGGGATTAGAAGATGCAAACTATTATATAGAGAATGGATCCACAACAAGATCTTACTGTATAGCACAAGGAACTATATTCAATATCCTGTGATAAACCATAATGGAAAAGAATGTGAAAAAGAATATAAATATATGTATAACTGAATCACTTTGCTGTACAGCAGAAATTAACACAGCATTGTACATTAACTATACTTCAATAAAATAAATTTAAACAAGAAAGATGTCACAGCTGATATGAGTTAAAGTTAAGGCCTTGTTGTTTAAGTGTTAATGAGAGTCCAGTACATGAAGGTTGGTACAAAGAAAAATCAATACCTTTTTTGTTCTAGGTCCTTTCCTTTTTCCCTTTTCTGCTAATGTGGGAAAAGAAAATATTAACATAGTGTAAGAGAAATTAAGTAAAAAAATATTCCCCAATTATGTGCAGGTAATGGGATTAAAATTGCTTAAGGTATTATCTTCTGATGTTATCAAACGGAATCCAAAATGAACTGTTCAGAAACCCAGGGAGTCAGCTGCCATGGTCTCTGGGGAATGTCCTGGCTGGTGAATTTATTTCTTATGTGTTTAGCTTCTTTTATTCACTTTCAGCCCTCCCTTATGATTCCCCAAAGGGGACATTCATCACTTCTTTTGAAATCAGCTAGAGGATTTTTTTTCCAATGACACATAAGTCTTTTCTCATGAATTCTGAAATTCTTAACGGACAAATTCTAGAGTATTTAAAGAAGGCACTATGCCATAGTGGCCAGAACGTGTGTTTTGGAGTTCCAGGGTTACAGGTTCAAATCTTGGTTGCACCATTTACTTGTTTGTTGGACCTGGATAAGGAGCCTTTCTGTGCATCACTTTCTATAAAATATGGATACAAATGAATATACCGTTGTCACTTAATAAATTCATCTTTGCTTTTTTTAAAATAATGAAAATGTATTTTTTACTGTGCTTGGAGATGATCTCAGTCCATGTTCAAAATAAAAATCCCAGGAATATCAGTGCCTCCCTAGAATAATTTAACAGTGACAACCATTTGCTGAGAACATAATGTGTCCAAGACACTGTGCCAAGCTCTGAAATCACAAAGATGAATATCATAAGTGATGGAACCCTCTTTCATATGAGGATCCAAGGTGTTAACTGTCAGGTCTACTGGGTTGTAGGACTAGGCTAGATTTTATTCAGCATTTTCTGAAATAAGGATGTAAACAACTGACACCCATCAAAGGTAGACCATTGGCCCGGTTCTAAGCATTTCACGTACATTAATAACTTTATTCCTGATATTTCTGTGGAGTCTGTAATGTGACATACATATGCCAGAGTGGGCTGTACTGAGAATCGTGGTCTTCCTGTCACATCAGTGGCTTAGGCCAATCTGTTTTCAATAGAGTGAAACTATTTTTCTATTCTAGATATTTTTAAACATTTGAATCTAACATATCTTTTTATTTTATTTTATTTTTTATATTGAAGTATAGTTGGTTTACAATGTTGTGTTAGTTTCAGGTGTACAGCTAAGTGATTCAGTGATACATATATATGTATATGTGTATATATATAATATGTATTATATATATTATAATTTATATAATATATATATATTCTTTTTCAGATTCTTTTCCTTTATAGATTACAGGATATTGAGTATAGTTCCCTGTAGGTCTTTATAGTAGGTCCTTGTTGGTTATCTATCTTAAATATAGTAGTGTGTATATGTTACTCCCAAACTCCTAATTTATCCCTCTCCCACCTTTCCCCTTTGGTAACCAGAAGTGTGTTTCCTATGGCTGTGAGTCTATTTCTGTTCTGTAAATAAGTTCATCTGTATCATTTTTTAGATTCCACATTGAAGTGATATCGTATGTTATTTGTCTTTCTCTGTTTGGCTTACCTCACTTAGTATGATAATCTCTAAGTCCAACCATATTGCTGCAAATGGTGTTATTTCATGTTTTTATGGCTGAGTAATATTTCATTGTCTATAGACCACATCTTCTTTATCCATTCACCTGTTGATGGACATTTAGGTTGATTCCATGTCTTGGCTATTGTAAATAGTCCTGCTATGAACATTGGGGTACACATATCTTTTCTGAATTATACTTTTCTCCTCTGGATAATATATCATTTTTTTAAATTGAGGTATTGTTGCTTTACAATGTGTGTTAGTTTCTGCTGTACAATGAAGTGAATCAGCTGTATGTATACATATATCTCCTCCCTCTTGGACCTCCCTCGCCCCCCATCCCACCCATCTAGGTCATCACAGAACACCGAGGTGAACTCCCTGTGCTATACAGCAGGTTCCCACTAGCTATCTGTTTTACACATGGTAGTGTATATATGTCAATCCTAACCTCCCAATTCATCCCCCCTCCCTCCTCCATGTCCACACGTCTGTTCTCTGTGTCTGTGTCTCTATTCCGGCCCTGCAAAATAGGTTCATGGGTAACATTTTTCTAGATTGCATATACATGCGTTAATATATGATATTTGTCTTTCTGTTCGGCTTACTTCACTCTGTATGACAGTCTCTAGGTCCATCCACATCTCTTCAAATGACCCAATTTCATTCCTTTTTTATGGCTGAGTAATAGTCCACTGTCTTCTTTATCCATTCATCTGTCAATGGACATCTAGGTTGCTTCCATGTCCTGGCTATTGTAAGTAGTGTTGCAAAGATGGGTAATATTATCTTTTCAAATGATGTTATATGGCAAACAAAACATAAAAACACAAGACAACAAACACAAGAAATTTGACTGTTGTGTTTCCTCACAACTGGCTCTAACCAGCTGAAGCTGATAAGAGACAATGGACTTTGAATGATCAATACTGGACCTTGCTGAAGAGACTTGTCTGAACCAAGAACAAATGGGATTTCTTATAACCCACTGTGTACAGACTTAGGGGCTCATTCCCTTCCTTCAGGCGCTGGATTTCATTACTGAGTTGGCACAAACTCCACAACCTCCCCTTTCTAGCCTTGAAAAAAAAAAACCACTTCTCCTCCTCAGTGAACTATTTAATGAATTTCTTCACAAATGAGTGTTCCCTGGCCTAGCAAATAAATAGACTCAGCATTGTAATTTAGGAAAACTAATTGTTTTGTTTTTAAGTTCCAGGAGTTTTTGTTTATTTTTTAATGTGTCATGGAGTGAATGAATAATTTGCCTGCTTGTAAATGGTGGGGCTGGGATTGAAAGCCCAGCAGGCTGTCTCTGGAATGCACATATTCCTGGCAAATCACTATGCTCGCCTGCATACAGCCCAATATGAAAACCCAAGTTCTTTTCTGTAGTAAAATTCCAAGCACTTGAACACAGTTTGAAATGATCCTGTAGTTGTATGATTTGGCAGAAATATCGGTACAGACCTTAATAAATGAAAAGATATGTATCATTCACTGTAATGCATGGAAATAACATACAGAGACAACTGTTTTCATGTCCATGGTAAATGCTAAACAGCAAGCTCTCCAAAAGTGTGTGTGTGTGTGTGTGTGTGTGTGTATGTGTATGTAAGCTTATTTTAAATTTATTTATATAAAGGATGCATAGCATGCACTTTATACGTAAAAGTAAAAATATATATTACTCTTACATATCACAGAATGTCCTTGTTGATTTTTGCCAAATTTGGCTGTTCATAGTCAACCTATAAAAGTGTAGCTCAACATGAATATTGGTTGATATTTTCATTCATGTTAATGATGAAGATGAAAGTGAAACAATGAAGACAGATGTTGAAACTTCACTTGTTTGTCAATGATGGGAGCAAGTTTTTTGATGAATCAGAGAATAGTTTTCAAATAGTAGAATATTTCATCAATTTTTATGTTATTTACATGTAATAGATACAGTATGACATACTTTAAACTTTAATCTGTATGATTGCATTTTCTCCAATAATTTCTTTTGGCCAAGATTTTTAAAATTTAATTTAATCTTTTATTGAAGTATAGTTGATTTACAATGTTGTGTTAGTTTCAGGTGAACAGCACAGTGATTCAGTTATATATAATATATATATATATATACACACATATATACGTATATGTATATATATATACATTCTTTTTCAGATTCTTTTCCCTTATAACTTATTACAAAGTATTGAGTATAATTCCCTGTGCTATACAGTAGGTTCTTGTTGATTATCTATTTTATATATAAATAATAGTATGTATCTGTTAATCCCAAACTCCACATTTATCCCTACCCCCCTGCTTCTTTTGTAGCCATAAGTTTGTTTTCTGTGTCTGTGAGTTTATATCTGTTTTGTAAGTAAGTTAATTTATATCTTTTCTTTTGATTCCACATATAAGTGATATCATATGATATTTGTCTTTCTCTTTCTGACTTACTTCACTTAGTATTAGATAATCTCTAGGTCCTTCCATGTTGCAGCAAATGGCATTACTTCATTCTTTTCTAAGGCTGAGTAATATTCTATTGTGTATATATATATATATATATATATATATATATATATATATACCACATCTTCTTTATCCATTCATCTGTTGATGGACACTTGGGTTGCTTCCATGTCTTGGCTATTGTAAACAGTGCTGCTATGAACATTGGGGTGCATGTACCTTTTCGAATTAGAGTTTTCTCTCTCCAATACTTTCTAAAATTTAGACAGTCAGTGAAACAATAAACCAAGCCCTGATGTGTGGTGCTGTCGATCACTGTGGTGTGAATATACTCACTATGGCTGATTGTATGCTCTCAACGTGACACCACTGAAGGTGGAGTTGGTATAAGACCTATGGTATTCATGTCACACACTTACAATAGACAGAATAACCTCAAGAACACAGATAGTTGTGAAATGCAGTAAAATAATTGACAAATCAGTAGTTTTGAGTATTCGTTTTATTTTTTGTATGATTAATTCATTGTAAGTTTATATAATTTAGTTTTTAGTGTTGATTATATTTCACAACCATCTCACAAAATTTCTGAGCTGTTAGCAATCTGCTCTCTTGAGCCAGGACAAGCTGACTGCAGAACCCCTCTGGGTGTACCTGAAGAATTTGGATAAGGGAAAATACAATCTCAGTTGTGAGTTAGACTTTAAAATACGCACATGAATTATCAGACATTTTCCAATCATCTCAAAGAGATTAAACTTCTCCCAAACCAAGTAGGATATAAAGCATATGGAAGGAAATGATGTGTTACTCAGAATGAGGCTGTTCAACCTAGGAACGAGAAATCCACATTAGGTCAAGATAGAGGGAGTTTGGCCTAACACACTATGCATGATAATGTTTTGATCTCAAGGCTGTCCTTGCAGAGCAGATGGAGAGAAGCTTTTAGCTTCAGTTGTTTTCTGGGTGAGCATTCCAGGGGAGTGAAGAGTGCTGGTACTGTTGTAGGTTCTTTGTATAGTATAGGTTTCTGCTTTTCATTGTTAAAGCAAATTTCCTAGGTAAAAGGATTGCTCCCATTTTTAAAATGATGAAACTGAAGATGAAGTTAAGTAATTTGCTCAAAATCACTTATCTGTTAATAAGTAAAGCCAAATGTCCATCGACACATGAATGAATGAAGATGCTGTATGTGTGTATGTGTGTGTATATATATTTGTATATATATATATACACATATACATATATGCAATGGAATATTACCCAGACGTAAAGAAGAATGAAACAATGCCATTTGCAGCAACATGGGTGGACCTAGACATTATCATACCAAGTGAAGTCAGTCAGACAAAGACAAATATCAGATATCACTTATATATGGAACATAAAATAATGATACAAATTTATCATTTGTTTAATGATACAAATTATATATATATATATATAAACTGAATCATTTTGCTGTATACCTGAAACTAACACAGCATTGTAAATCAACTATACTCCAATATAAAATAAAAATTAAAAAATAAAGAAGCAAAGCCACAATGTGAATTTGGGGCAGGGGGGAACTCTAGAACCTCCATTCTTTTATCCTAAAGATTTGGATAGAACAAAAATACTTAGCATCCCCCCAGATGGTGAATACATGTCTTGCTATCACTAGGGCCTGTTCAGATGGTCCAGAGAAAAATGGTCAGAAAGAGCCCTATTAAAAGGGAAGAAATGTTATCAGTAGAAAGTTTGGTATATTTAAGAGCATTTGCTATTGAGGTTCTGGTTTGAAGAGAAGGATTTGATAAGCTCTTTGCTTTTTTCGCCCCCAAATAAGGATTCCAGATGAGTCCAAGAAGCAGGAAATTATGGATTAATACCCCTGTTCTCATCTCTTCGTCTTGCACTTTCTTAGAATTTCGATTCAAATTAAATAAACAGGTTTGGAATCTTTTCTGTCCTAGAGACATAATTCTTTTAAATTCCAATCTCATCTTAAATTCACTTATCTTTTTTTCCCTCCTGCCTCTCAGTGAAAAGTCGTCTTTAAATAGCCATTAAAAAAGCTAATTTCTGGGCTTCCCTTGTGGCGCAGTGGTTGAGAGTCCGCCTGCCGATGCAGGGGTCACGGGTTCGTGCCCCGGTCTGGGAAGATCCCACATGCCGCGGAGCGGCTCGGCCCGTGAACCATGGCCGCTGAGCCTGCGCATCCGGAGCCTGTGCTCCGCAACGGAAGAGGCCACAACAGTGAGAGGCCCGCGTACCGCAAAAAAAAAAAAAAAAGCTAATTTCTCCCTGGCATTTGTTAACTCTGCCTAACCTCTCGAGGTACTCTATCCTGGTCTAAGTCATTGAGTTGGTTGTTCTTGAAAGGGACAGGGAAGTTGAGTTCATTAAAAAATTCTCTAAAATATTTCCTTGATCCCTAAATCAATGAACTCAGGACATCCATGGCTCAGGTAGACCTGTGGTCAGTACATTAGACGTTTGAAGCATCGTAAATGAGAGTCAAGAAGTGACATTCTTCAATGCTCAAACCTACTCAGATCCCTGACAGCATCACATCTTTAAACACAAACACACACACACACACACACACACACACACACACACATTTTTCTTTTAATTTACAAATTAAGACTTGGTTCTAAAAAAGTAAGATTTTGTTCTTGATATAGCTAAGTTCATCATTTATGAATTGAGTCTTTCCTTCTTCTATTTAAATTCATGAAATTTTAGAACTTTGTGAGAAAGTAAATTTTGTTCCTTTCAACTATGTCTTTGCATGAGCAAATCACATCTCAGGAGGGCTGATGAATCTAAGCCTCAGAGCCATGCATCTACTCAATAGTGGGTGTGCTTATTCAACTCAGATGCCTTGTTTCTTTTTAAGAGTATTTTTTCTGAAACAGCTTTAGGTTTATAGCAAAACTGCGAGGAAAGTACAAATATTTCCTTAACACCTCCTGCCCCACACATTCAGGAATCATACAGTATGTAGCGTTTTCAGATTGACCTCTTTTATTTGGTAATATGCACTTCAGTTTCCACCATGTCTTTTCATGACTTGGTAGGACATTTCTTTTTAGTGCTGAATAGTATTCTACTTTTATGGATGTATCACAGTTTGTTTACCCATTCACCTCATGAAGGACATCTTGGTTGCTTCCAAGTTTGGGCAATTATGAATACATGATTTTTTAATAGTCTTTATTTTTTAGCATAGTTTTAGATTTTCAGAAAAAAACATTAAGAAGATTAAAATGGGGAGTTCCCATATACCCTGTATTCAGTTTCCCCTATTATTAATATCCTATATTAGCATGCTACATTTGGTATGAACCCATATTGATACATTGTCATTAACAAAAGTCCATAGTTTATTTAGATTTCCTTAGTTTCTACCTAATGTCTTTTGCTTCAGGTCCCATCCAGAATCCCATGTTACATTTACTTGTCATGTTTCCTTAAGGTTCCTCTTATCTGTGACAGTTTCTCAGACTTTCCTTGGTTTTGATGACCTTGACGGTTCTGAGAAATACTGGTCAGGTATTTCGTAGGCTGGATGCCCTGATTTTGAATCCAATGTTATCTCTCCATTTATTCAATACTGACTTTTTTTTTCTGGCAACTTCAGTGAGGCTTAAGTGAGCAAAGTTAATGAGTAATTTGATGGATAGATCTGAAAAGCCTTCTTTCAATTAAAAAAAAGACAAAGCCCTCCCCTAATTAAAAGAAGAAGGAGGAGGAGAAGAAGAAGGAGAAGAAAGAAAAGCCATATCCTTCCAGAAACCTGGCGTAAGGCCTGCACATCCTCAACAGTGAGTCCTTCATCTGGGAGTGACCTCTGGAAGTGCTGAGGCTCAGGGTCTGGCCATCCTCACTCCATCAGGGGCCTTTCCCTCTGAGGATGTCCTGTTCCCCAAGCCATCATTCAGCCAGTATGAGACACCCACCTTTTCCTATGGATGGACATCTCCTCTCTCCTGTTGTTTCTGTGTCTGCCCTCCCAGTGTTACCAGTGGACCATTCTGCAATGGTGGAAATGTTCTATCCTGCCGTGTCCAACATTGTAGCCATCAGCTACGTGTGGCTATTGATTCCTTAAAATATGGTTAGTGCCAAAGAGGGACTGAATATTTCATTTTAATTAATTTACATTGAAATTTAGATAGTCCCTCATGGCTATGAGTTGCAATATTGGAGAAAAACCAGTAAGGAAGTTGTTTTAAGCAGCTTGTGCTTTCTTCCTTGTGATGCCATCACTCCTCAGACTGGGAGCATGGAGGCATTGTCATCGGCTTAGAACAGTGAGGGAAAGATAAATACAATTTGGTATCTCAATAAACCATCTTGATACCGATATATTCTCTCCCATTCTAATGTGATTTGGCTGTAGTGCTGACCTACAGACAAGGTCAGATTAGTAACAGAAGCAACATTTGAAGCACCATGGATAGACCTAGAGATTCTCATATTAAGTGAAATAAGTCAGAAAGAGAGAGACAAATACCATATGATATCCCTTATACGTGGAATCTAAAATACAACACAAATGAACTTATCTAAGAAACAGAAACAGACTCACAGACATAGAGAACAGATTTGTGGTTGCCAAGGAGAAGGGGGGTGGGGGAGGGATGGACTGGGAGTTTGGGATTAGCAGATGCAAACGAGTATATATAGGATGGATAAATGACAAGGTCCTACTGTTTAGCACAGGGAACTCTATTCAATATCCTGTGATAAACCTTGATGGAAAAGCATATGAAAAAGAATATACGTGTGTGTGTGTGTGTGTGTGTGTGTGTGTGTGTGTGTAACTGAATCTCTTTGCTGTACAGCAGAAATTAACACAACATTGTAAATGAACTAGACTTCAAAAAAATATTAAATAAAAATAGTAGAAACAACATTGGCAGACTCTTTCCAGGCCACATGCTGCCTTCCTTTCCCACCCACCAGAAGCCTGGCTGGAGAGACAGAGAGCTTCTGGACATTCAAAGGTGGGTTCAGTCATCTTCAGAATCACTTCACTCAACAGAGTCAAGTAGCAGGCTGTCTGTGAATGGGATTCCTCAGATCCCACAGGCTGTGCCAGATATGCCAGCCACCCAGCCTCCTTGGCTCACTCACCAGATCCTCTCTTCTGATGTCTCATTGCTTCTTCAAACACTTGGTGATAAACCATATGTATGCCACATCTTCTTAATCCAATCTTTAGTTGATGGACATTTAGGTTGTTTCCATGTCTTGGCTATTGTAAATAGTGCTGCTATGAACATTGGGGTGCATGTATCTTTTCAAATTAGTGTGTTTGTTTTTTCTGGATATATGCCCAGGAGCGGAATTGCTGGATCACATGGTAGGGTTGCTAGTTCAAATCTCACTGGGACCTGTTGTGTATTCCTAGCAAGAACTACATTTAGCATGAACACGTGTGTCCTTCAGATCATATCAGATTCAGAATAATGACACCCTTCTGTGGGCCTATTAGCAATGCCTTCTCTTTTGCTGGTGGTGGACTTCTCAGGTGAAAAGAACCATTATTGCCACCCTCAAATTTGCTTGTACTCCAACTGCTAAGGTAATAGCTTAGGGAGGTGCAGTTTTTTTAAAGGTCTTTGTGAGAGGGAAGTTATCTCCTCTAGTGCCTTATTTTATGTCCCTGAATTTAATAGTGCCAATTCCATGGCCGTTGAGTTTACCTGCTTTATTTGCTGTAAAGAGAAAGTTCAGCAGAATTTCAGAAGGGGCTGGAGAATTGCATGTCAAGCAACGTCTGCCCTATATCAATTTTGCACCGCCCTGGGGAAAGAGAATCGAAAGGAAATTTCCCATTACGTTAAAGCAGCTATTAAAATGCAACTGAATTTAAGATGATTGGCAAAGGAATGGGATACCACATTAAAGTGTTGGGGGCACATTTCAAGGATTTATTTGCCCCTTTCCTTCATTCTCTCTTCCTGATTTTGTCATTTACTTCAGAGCACTATTTTAAGACCAATCTGAACTTTTAAACTACCATCTGATGTGCTAATTTTGACATACGAAGAGGAACAGATGTTTACATTATCATGTTAAATTTGCCAGCTGTTCTTATGTCAGAATACACATCTATACATTTTATTTAAAAGTAAAACAAAGCTTTTACAACTCTTTCCTCTCAAATATCCATATAAATGACACTTTCCTTCCTTCCTTTCTATCTTCCTTTCTTTCTTTCTCTTTTCTTTGGAAAACATCAAGGTTTCTTGGAACAATGTTTGCTATTTCTGGATGTATCATAGATCAGGGCCCGATGGTGTCAGCCAAGTTAGTGAATGCCATTCTCTTATTGTTCACAGGACAATATTGAGTTTAAGGAATTTGTCCAAGATTTAGGTTTGAGTTTTTAAGGTTCCATCCACAGCTGTGAAAGGTTGAATACATCCTTGTAGGTAAATGTCCATGAATTTTGATAGCTGTCACCATACAATAACATTGCCTCTTGGGACATTTTTTTTTCTGGTTGTGATACACAAGCCAGAAGAGCAAGGGTTACCTTTATTAAATTGCTTTAGTTCTGTGTTCTTTACTAAGATAATAACATGAAGGATTTCAGTTTTCACACAAGAAATGCATTGAAATACTTGATTCACAGGGGCAGAACTGGTGGCCCCAGATCTAGCTCAAGGATTGCACATTGAGTTATTCCCCCAGGGGGCCCTCTTTTTTTGTTTGTTTCCTGGAAAAGTAGAAGACCCACATTGAAAAGATCAATAATGCCCAAGTAAAGTTTTTCAGTTTTTTTCCTGGTTTCCTCAAAGCATGAAACAAACATGACTAGGGAGTGTTTGGACATTATGTATGAACTCATTGTATCATTATTCCAGGAACATGCCAGGAGCAAAATCTGTTTTCTTACGCCCATCCATTGGAAGGATACGTAGAATACTGTACAGTCCTTAAATGTGTTGATAGAGAATGTTTTTCATATCATGGGGAAGTAATTTTAAAGTATCATTAATTGATAGGACAGAGTGTTCCTGGTGAATTTAAGGTTCTTGCTTTGTTGCAAATAATTCAGGATGAAGTGATAAGTAAGAAGTGGATTTATTTAGAGAGAAACACACTCCACAGACAGAGTGTGGACTACCTCAGAAGGTGAGAGAGTGCCTTGAAATACGGCATGGTTAGTTTCTATGGGCTGGATAATTTCATAGGCTAATGAGTAGGAGGATTATTCCAATTATATGGGGGAAGGGGTGGAGATTTCCAGGAACTGGGCCACTGCCCACTACTTGGCCTTTTATGGTTGGCCTCAGAACTGTCATGGCTCCTGTGGGTATGTTATTTAGATGCTAATGTATTGCAGTGAGTGTATAATGAGGCTCAAAGTCTACTGGAAGTCATATCTTCTGCCATCTTGAACCTAGTTGGTTTTAACCAGTTTTTGTCATGTCCTATGGTTCTGTCATTCTTTTAAAGGTTGTGCCCTGCCCCTTTCCCTCCTGTTTCAAGAGTATCTCTAATATGTTTAATGTTTTATCAAACCATTATAAATTGTTCTTAGATGTGCAAACGTAGAAAAAAGTCAGGAGGAAAAATACCAGAATGTTTGCAGTTGTCTTCTAGTTGCAGTGTTCTTTGCAGTGGTCTACAAATAGCTTCATAACCTGCCACCTCTCACCCCTCCCCTATCCCAATCCCTACTGTCCCCCCTCACTCACCCTTGCTCCCCAGTTACACCAGCATGCTAGTTACTCCTCCAGCTCTCAACTTGACATCTTTGTAACAGCAGGTCCCACTGCCTAGACCCTCTCCCTGTGTGTAGCTGCTCTATGCAACCCCTCACCTCCTGCAAGCTTGACTCAAATACCCCTTTGCTATGGACTGAATATGCATGTCCCCCCAAATTTACATTGAAGCCTAAGCCCCTAATTTGATGATATTTGGAGTCTGGGTCTTTTGCGGTCATTGAGTCATGAGGGTGGAGCATCCACGAATGGGGTCAATGCCCTTGTGAGAAGAGAGATGATCTCCTTCTTGGCCATGTGAGGACACAGCCAGACACTGGGTCTCTGCTCCTTGATCTTGGACTTTCCAGCCTCCAGAACCGTGAGAAATATAGCTTTGTTTTTTAAGCCGTGTGCGGTGTTTTTGTTATAACAGCCTGAATTGACTAAAACTTTGTTGAGGAGGTCTATCCTCCTATTTAGGACTGCACCTGCTTCTTCTCTCCATATCCAGTCACTCTTAGTGTCTTCTACTTTAGCTTTTTCTTAGTACTTTCCACTTAATTGAACACTATGAAATTATATTATGCTATATATATATATATATATATAGTTAAACATTAAACACATACATATATTTATGGAGTGGTGTGTGTGTGGGGGGTGAATAACTCCCCTTTCCAGAATATAAATTCTGTTAAAGGCAGGTTATGTTTATTCTATCTAAATCTGGTGATGCATCTCCTGTGCTTTGAATAGTGTCTGTCATATGACAGAGAGTAGGCACTCTAAATATTGGGTGAATGAGTGAGGGTTGGCATTATGGATGATTTATAATAAGAATAGAGTAATACAATTTGATAATTATTAATTCTTTAAAAATGGCAGAATGTATACTGTATAATAAAGTGAGTAGTGTAAAAATCAGAACAAAGCTTTAAGGTATACAAATGCTTAGAAACAGACTGGCTTGGTAATGAATAAAGTAACTATTAGTAAAACATGCTATACTACCCTCTCACCTTTCATGATACTTTTCACTTTGAGAATCCATGGACTTTCAAATGGCTCTTTTTGGGCAGGTAGGGCTCTGGTTTTCCCAGGTGAAGGGAAAATTTAACACTTCACTCTTCCGAGGTTTGGTTCCCGCTACCTACACCACAGGTGCTGGACCCAGAAAACAGTGAGTCTTTGTGGGTTTGGCCTTGACACTTGGAAAATGGTAGCTCGAATTGTAGGTTACTGCTCCACATCCTCTGAGATTTCATCTGGTAGCAAATGGAGTTGTCAAAATAGCCCATGTTTCCTTTCCAAATGTTAGAAATAATTGGTTTCGTGTAACTTGGGGTCAATGTCCTTCCATTTAAAAAAAAAAGGAAAAGATAGAATGTAAAGTTTTATGTGGTCTCAATCCTTTTATTCCTCTTAAAACCCAATGCAAGGGCTTCCCTGGTGGCACAGTGGTTGAGAGTCCGCCTGCCGATGCAGGGGACAAGGGTTCGTGCCCCGGTCCGGGAAGATACCACATGCCACGGAGCAGCTGGGCCTGTGAGCCATGGCCGCTAAGCCTGCACGTCCGGAGCCTGTGCTCCACAACGGGAGAGGCCATGACAGTGAGAGGCCCACGTACCACAAAAAAATAAAATAAAATTTTAAAAAACGCAATGCAAATTACTAATTTTGGGGTAATTTTATTTTGGGAGAACTTAGATTTGTATGAAAATCTGATAATATGTGTATTTTCTCCCGAAGCACTATTAGTCCATTGCTGACTTGTCATGATTTTCATGGCCCTTAAAGTGTCCTAGGGTAGAAAAAGAAACTTAAAACTTTCCAATGACACTGAGGAGAGAGGGGAAGGGTCTCTGCTCAGTGGTGATGCCGACAGGTGTCCTGGTGATGGGCACAAGAGTGCAGAGTTTGGAGAAAGGGCTTGGACTCCTCCAAACAGCCATCAACATTGAAAATAAAGTTTCATTTGATATGGACAACTGTCATTTTCTCAAGTAAGTGAGAATAAAAACACTTCTGAACAGAATTGCTCATTTATAAGCTGCATCACACATTGTATCATATCATCTAAATAAATCCAGGGTACAAAAAATGTAAATAAAGTTTGAAGAAATAATCTCTCACTCTGTCCACTACTCCATCATTGCTATTTCTTGGCCATTTAGGAGACTGAACACAAACAAAATAATCACATTTAGACCATGGCCAGCAATGGGGGAAGGTGAATAGACATGGGACCACTAGATTCTAGCTTTAATTTTGCACTGGCAGTTTCAGCCCATGGCCGTGAGGATTCCTAACCCCTCTCTGTCTCAATTTCTGTTTCTATAAAATGAGTATCTCTTCCTTTATTTTTCTGGATTTTAGGAAAGAAAATGCTCTCTCATCAGCTCAAGTATTGTAAATGCCCTTTCAATGCAAGCAAGATGACATAAAGTTATTATTCCAATTTGGATATCTTAAAGTATAAGTGGGGATCAGTAACATTTCATATAAGAGCTGTTGCTGGCAGAATAAAATTCAAAACACAAATTATATCAATAATGATGAAAATAGGAGCTATTCAATTGTGTACAGGTAACTAATACGTCAAATAACTAGCTGAACCCATATGGTGCTTTGTTTGTTGTTGTTATTGTTTTCTAAATCATCAGATTATTTCTAGTTGAGCTTATAATATTACAGTAAGTACCCTACATATGAATGAGTTCCATTCCAAAGCATGTTCATAAGTCCAATCTGTTCGTAAGTCCAACAAAGTTACCCTAGGTACCCAACTAACATAGTGGGCTATATAATACTGTACTGTAATAGGTTTATAATACTTTTCACACAATACATATAAAACAAATGAAAAATATAAAGAAAACATTTTTAATCTTATAGTACAGTACCTTGAAAAGTACAGCAGTATAGTACAACAGCTGGCACACAGGGGCTGACATCGAGTGAACGGGCAAGGAGAATTACTGACTGGAGGAGGGAGAAGAGGTGGGAAATGGTAGCGCTGAAGGATCCTCAGCAATGGGAGACGGAGGGCAAGCTGCAATGTCACCCATACCTGACGCTGATGGCACAGGTTCTGGTTCCTTGCTGGATTCAATTCTATCTACCTTCTTGAAAAAACAATCCAGTGATGTCTGGGTAGTAGCTCTTCTCTTCTCATCATAGATGACACGGTAGCACTGGATTGCATTCTGAACAGCTGCTGCAACCTTCGTGTACCGTTCTACATTCAGGTCCTGTGCCTCAAAAACTAACAGGGCCCCCTCAAATAAAGAAAACCCCCGTGCCATTTCCTGTGTCGTGACTCCCTTTGCTTCTTCAGTTACTTCTTCTTCCTCTTGTCACTCTTCGTCCTTTCTCTGGGCCTCCAACTCCATCAGGTCTTCATTGGTAAGCTCCTCGTGTTGCACAGCAAGGAGTTCATTGGAGTCGTACTCATGCAGGTCTAGCTTGAAATAAAGGTACTCTACTACTATACTCTATACAGTACTGTACAGTAAAGTACACAAAAGCACAAACACTTATAGAGGATGCACACACGACAATGTACGCCTGACAGGTGAACTAACTTACGTGATCGGACATGCGAACACATGTTCGCATCTTTGAAAGTTTGCAACTTGAAGGCTCCTATGATTGAGTTTATAAATTAATACATTAAGCGGACTTTTTCTATCACATTTAATACTGTATGATCTGCCTTCAGCTCTGTCAAAATGAAGAGGATTTACTGAAGGAGCTGCATACAGTGGTGACAACAGAATCGGATATACCAACATGTGATATGAAGACACCCAGACACTCGCAATTTAGGGGCCCATAACTACTGGAGCTGAAGGGGACGTGAAGCTGGGGCCGTGAAAGGGGGCTAGCAGATAAAAGCTGGTTTCAGTTAAGAAACTCAACCATGGGTAGGTCTATCAAAGTAGAGAGGAAGCCAGAATGAAATATCCTTAACCCCCTTTTCCTTTCAACTTCCTGCTGGTGTTTCCATTGGCCAGCAGACATGGGAATCTGGGTGATGCTGTCTGACGGGGGCAGCTTCCAAGGGCACAAAGGCAAAGAATGCATCCTGAGGATTGGAGGTACAAGGAGAGTCACTAGCACAAGAGGGTCGTAAATCACATTGCTGTTTATTATTAAGTCAGATACTGGCATTGATGTGGCTTTACTGGATCTGCATTTGTAAAATGGCTTCCTGGGATTCCATACAGTAAGGATACTACACATCGTTTCCTTGCCACTACCTTATGTTTAAACAGGAGTGTGACTCTTTGTTTACGGTGGCAGTGGATTCCCAAATCATCACTTAAATATTGGCATTCATGCTGAGGTCTCTAAGCCAGAATTTCTCAGCAGTTGACAACTGTGGTGAATCCTCTATTATTTATGTATAGTTTCTTTTTAATGTGGTTTTACCTGACTACAGAGAAACTACAGAAATGGCTTCTTTCATTTCTGCACCTGGGGCAGAGTCCAGCTTGAGGCATCCTTGTCTGAACACTAAATTGTAATGATAACACATGTACTGTGTTCAGTCCAACGGAGTGTGGATCAGGGTGCCTTGTGGACAGAACTGTGAACTGGGCAATAGCCAGCCTAACATTTTTTTTCTTTTTTTTAGTTGAAGTATAGTTTATTTATAACAACATGTTAGTTTCAGGTGTACTGCACAATGATTTAGTTTTATATATATATTGAATATATATATATGTATATATATTCTTTTTCAGATTCTTTTCCCTTATAGGTTATTATAAGATATTGAGTATAGTTCCCTGTGCTATATAGCAGGTCCTTGTTGATTTTCTATTTTATATATAGTAGTGTATATCTGTTAATCCCAAACTCCTAATTTATGCCCCCCCTCTTTTCCCCTTTGGTAACGATAAGTTTATTTTCTATGTCTGTGGGTCTCTTTCTGTTTTGTAAATAAGTTCATTTGTATTCTTTATTTATTTTTTAGATTCCACATAGAAGTGATATTGTATGATATTTGTCTTTCTCTGTCTGACTTCACTTAGTATGATAATCTCTAGGTCCATCCTTGTTGCTGCAAATGGCATTATTTCATTCTTTTTTGTGGATGAGTAATATTCCATTATATGTATATATTATATATATATAATATATATATTCCACTATATATATTTATTTATTTATTTATTTATTTATTATATAATGCCACATCTTCTTTATCCATTTATTTGTCGATGGACACTTAGGTTGTTTCCATGTCTTGGCTAGCATAACTTTTATTTGAAATTTCTTCTGCCTTAGGCCTTTTTACAAGTAGCAAATTTCCTTGCAAAATCCCTATGGTCTTCATTCACACCGAGATTAAGTAGAAATAACTGCTTAAAAAGGTACCCAGCTTCGTGTGTGTGTGTTCATTTTCATAGAGGTCACAAATAAAGCTGTCTATAGAGGCCAACCAGCTAATACAAATGAAAGTGTTATTTCTAGAAAGACCCAATTTCTGTAACAAGAAATATTTAGGAAAAGTTCTGTCTTTCTCAAAGATGTCAAATTACAATTTTTCATAAAGTTAAACTGGTGACTTGCATACAAATATAGAACAAACATGTTAAAGGTTTAGATAAGTCATTAATGAGGGAGCCAGCAGAGTAGTGAAGTCGGTTCAAACACCCCTTAAGGAACACAGATTTACATAGTTAGTCAGGAAACCATGATAAAATAAGTTTGCTTTGTTAGAAACAACACTGGTTAATATCTTATAGGGAAATACAATTATAACTTTTGGAGTCAGAAATCATTTTTATCTCTGCTGGGCAAAAAATCTGCACGTTAACATGTTATTGTGGTCCTAATCAATAGCAAAGAGCAAGTCAAATAAAGATAAATCCCTTAAAGAAATAATTAATCCCCTAGACAATTAAATCGTCTTTTAGAGAATTAAATTAAGTAATGGATGGGTATGTTAATCAGTGCTTTAATATGACCTTGAAAGTGTATCAGGCATCCTTCTGTCTTATTACCAAATTTCAAATAACTTTACTTAACAAAGGAACAGGCCGTCTTCTGTTTTTTTTGTTTGTTTGTTTGTTTTTTAAACCACATCACCTCCTGATTTTCTTTGGTTTCCCAATTTTGATAGATAGTAAAGTAAAAGAAATAGTTACTTTCCTTTTAATTCATGTACAAAAATTACAAAAAATGAAAACAAACAAACAAAAACCAGAGTGTATCCAGGTTCCATTTTTTTTTTTTTTTTTTGTCCTCCTTGCTGATGTTTGACCTCGGTGCCTGAAGGTGATGTGGTGAGCGGGAGAGGATGGGAAGAGCATTTGGAAGGCCAAGTCTATCCTTTGTGAGAAACTGGTTTGTAGGAATGTGGGCCCAGTTCTGCCAGGACTTCTGATTTTCCAAGCGAGCCCAGCAATCCAGACTTTTATGTTAAACCTCTTGATTTTTAAATGTTGGCAAATTAATTTGAAAAGTTAAAAACACTGTGTGGGTCAATAATTGCAGTCTACCACTGCTCAGGGAGCTTCCATCTTGCAACTTCTTCTTAAAGAGAACAAACTTTGGAGAGAAATTTTAGTTTATTATATACCTTTGTACAAGACCTGGGATAGAAAACTAGTGGATTTACCTTATATAAAGTTGACTCTTTCAGCCTACAAAGCTTAAGTCTTCTCAATTCAACAAGAGGACTTAATATCCCTTGTCTGTCCATCCATCTCTCCATTCATCCCTCCAGCAAATATCTCTTGTGCACAGATGATATGCCAACTGCTGTGCTGAAGATAGGAAGATTAATATGACTCCATCTCTCTTCGAACCTTTGCACCCAGATTTCCCACCCTCCAGCTTTTGACCCCCAGCTTCCTCCTTCATCCACTGCAAAATGGCTCCTCCTTTTAGCACTTTTCAGGGAAATTTGGGGCCAAGGCATTGCTAAATAGAACAAATATTTCTTAGTCCTTATCCAACTTGAGTTTTCTGTGGCATCTGATTCTGTTCTGATTTCTTTGAAAATCTTTCTCCTGATTTGCAGGAAAGTGTTCTCTACTGCTTTTCTTCTTACTGTTACTGCACATTAGTCCCCCTAGAGGATCCTCCTTTCTTCCCTTCCCAAGTCAATCATCCTTTTTCATTGCAAGTTCCCTTTCTCCTATAAGACTCATCAAGGTGGCACCAACAGGCACTCTCCCTCTGTCCTTGCCCTCAACATCCAAATGGTCCCTGGGTCCCTTATATTCTATATCCTTAATGTTCTCAAAACCACCTCCTTTCCCTTGTCTCTATCTGCTTTTGCTCAAGCTCTTCTTATTTTGTATTAATTATAACAGTCACAAGTAACAGAAGGGTTAGTGCAAAATTGTTTATAAAATAAGAAGATTTATCTCATTTACAAAACGTTTTATATTTGGAAAGTTCTAGGATTGTTTTACTTAGCACCAGTACAGACAAGTTTCTTTCCACTGTTCACTGTTTTCCTCAAGCCTCACACGCACAATCCCCTGATGTTTGTAGAAGGCTCAGCATCTTGACAGAAAGAATAACATCTGTTAGCAGAAGAATGTCTTCCTTGCAACTCATTTTAATTCCCTGGCCTGATATCCTTTTACATCTTATTGGCCAGAATTGAATAATACATCTCTATCTATCAATTACTAAAAAAGAAATTGAATTACACTGATCAGTTTAGACCAGTTACATTACTTTCCTTCTAGGACCCTCATCCTTTGAGGCTGATGTAGGGTGACTACATGAGCCAAATAATAATAACAACAATAATAATAATGGTAGCTTAACTTAAGCATGCCACGTACTATAACTTTCTTGGAAGTACCTCATTTAATCCTCACAACAACTGTATTTGGAAGATAGCATTATCTCCATTTTACAAAAGTGAAAACTAAATCTTAGAAAGTTTAAGGGTTTTGGACAAGATGACACAGCTACCAGGATTTATAACCAAGCGGCATAATCCAGAGCTTGCTCTTTATTCGCTTATATTGTACCAAATATAGGTTTTATGAGGGGTCTGTGGGAGGAAGAGTTGCTGGGTTGGCTACCAAGAGTTTCTGCTGTGTTCCTACCTTGATGACATTCTAATAATGTTTCTTATTTCCAGTTTTATCCCTTCTCACTTTGCTCTCAAACCAACTTTCATATAGTTGTCAGTTACATGTGTGGCCAACACTGGTAGGCAAGAAAAAAAAGGTTTGGGCCAAAGTGAGTAGCTTTGTGCAGTTTACCTACCTCCTTTCTGTGCCTGACATTGGGTCCCCATTGGGTTTGTAGCATTACTTTCTATTGGGAGTGAGGGAATTTGTATCCACCTTCCATTGTCTCTCAATTACCTGCAGGGTTGAACTGAGAATGATAGTGATAGTGTGATGTCTTGTGGATACTTGAGTTTTGTTTTTATACTTAGACATAACTATTCAAGTTTATTGTTGGTTTAAACAATTGATGTACAGTATATTATAATTAAATGGACTTTAAAAACAGGTTTTTTACTCAAGATTGCTTTGGCTCTTTGGGGTCTTTGTGGTTCCATACAAATTTTAGTATTATTTGTTCTAGTTCTGTGAAAAATGTCATGGGTGTTTTGATAGGGATTGCATTAAATCTTACATTGCATTTGGTAGTATGGACATTTTAACAATATTAAATCTTCTAATCCATGAACATAGGATATCTTTTTGTTTCTAAACAACAAAACTGTAGATATTATGCTTCCTACTTCAGACTATACTACACAGCTACACTCATCAAAACAGTATGGTATTGGCACAAAAACAGACACCTAGATCAATGGAATAGAATAGAAAGCTCAGAAATAAAACCATGCACTTATGATCAACTAATTAATGAAAAAGAAGGCAAGAATATACAATGGAGAAAAGACAGTCACTTTAATAAGTGGTCTTGGGAAAATATGTACATGTAAAAGAATGAAATGAAAACACTTTCTCACATCATATATGAAAATAAACTCAAAATGGATTAAAGACCTAAATGTAAGACTGGAAACCATAAAACTCCTAGAAGAAAATACAGGCAGAACATGCCTTGACCTAAATCATAGCAATATTCCATTTACTTTCTCCTAAGACAAAGGAAACAAAAAGAAACTAAATAAATGGGACCTAATTAAACTTAAAACCTTTTGCACAGCAAAGGAAACAATTGACAAAATGAAAAGACAACTTACAGAATGGGAGAAAATATTTGCAAATAATATGACTGATAAGGGGTTAATAACCAAAATATACAAACAGATCTTACAACTTAATATAAACAAACAAAAAATGATTAAAAATGAGCAAAAGATATGAATAGAAATTTTTCCAAGGAAGACATACAGATGGCCAGAGGCACATGAAAAGATGCTCAACATTATTAATATCAGAGAAGTGCAAATCAAAACCACAAGGAGATATCACCTCACACCTGTCAGAATGGCCATCATCAAAAAGTCTATAAATAACAAGTATTGGTGAGGATGTGGAGAAAAGGGAACCCTAGTACACTCTTGGTGGGAATGCAAATTTGTGCAGCCACTATGGAGAATAGTATGGAGGTTCCTTAAAAATCTAAAAATAGGGCTTCTCTGGTGGTGCAGTGGTTGAGAGTCTGCCTGCCGATGCAGGGGACATGGGTTCATGCTCTGGTCTGGGAAGATCCCACATGCCGCAGAGTGGCTGGGCCCATGAGCCATGGCCGCTGAGCCTGCACATCCGGAGCCTGTGCTCCTCAACGGGAGAGGCCACAACAGTGAGAGGCCCGCATACTGCAAAAAAAAAAAAAAACTAAACTAAAAATAGAACTACCATATGATCCAGCAGTTCCACTCCTGGGTATATATCCAAGGAAAATGAAAACAGTAATTTGTAAAGATACATGCACACCGATGTTCATAGCAGCATTATTTACAATAGCCAAGATATGGAAGCAACCTAAGTGTTCAACAGATGAAGGGATAAAGAAGTTGTGAGATATATATATATATATATATATATATATATATATATATATATATATATAAAGGAACATTACTCAGACATAAAAAGGAATGAAATTCTGCCATTTGCAACAACATGGATGAACCTAGAGGGTATTATGCTTAATGAAATAAGTCAGACACAGAAAGACAAGATAAGGGTAGGGATTAAGTGGTACAAACTACTATGTATAAAATAAATAACATACAGGGATATGTTGTACAGCACAGGAAATATAGCCAATATTGTATAATAACTTTAAATGGAGTATAATCTATAAAAATACTTACAATGCTGTACACCTGAAATAATAATATTGTAAATCAACTACACTTCAATTAAAAAATAAATAAAAATAAGTAATAGAAAACTATAAAGTTTTTATGCTTTTATGTTGAGATTAAAATCTTATTTTTATACTCATACTTATGGAAGGTTTGAATAAAAGTTGGCTCTTCCTACAAATCTCATTAAACATCTTTAAATATTCCAATATGCACTTAGCAATCTGATCTCTCCAATTTCCTTTTTGAGGAGAGTGAAACCTGGAACTACAGATTTTGATGTAAAACCACAAGTAATTGGCACTTTTTCTCAGATCAGATCCCAGTTCTGAAATGCTGGCGAGGAAGGGGTGTCACACATCAAGATATCAATTTTATTGACCACCTCTGCCCCCTACTCCTGCCTTCAAGGGCAACACAAAATGTTTTTCCACTGTGTTTGGACATCATCTCTAATTCTTTTTTTTTTTTTTTTTTAATTTCAGGCCAACCCAACCATAGACACCAAGGACAGAATAGAGTTTTAGTGGAAAACAAAACTTTTGGAAAATACAGTCTAAAGAAAGCTTGGGATGCTATATTGAAAAGCAGAACTTCAGTTTTTAGTGTTGTGAGCTTTAGGTGAGGTCAAGTTTCAGATATGGTGTCATTTCAAAGACAAAGGTACTGCCTCACATTGGTATTCAGGATACTGGATATTTGTAAGAAAGCTCCTGTTTCTTCAAAGAAAGCCAGAGTAGCTACCCATTTAGGAAATTCTGAATACAATATTGCTTGTGAGTTTAACATATACATATATATATATATATATATATATATGTGTGTGTGTGTGTAATGTGTGCATTATATATTATAAATTATTCTGTAAATTATACTATACATTGTGTGATAATTAAATATATATTCATATATTATAAATATACATTATATATAATTATATATATTATAATGATACATTTATATATAATATGTAATATAATAATATGTTATAATATATAATATAATAATTATATAATGTATATAATAATTATATTATTATATGTTATATAGTACATATATTATTATGTATGTAATATAATATATCATATTATATTATATATTATAATTATATATTTAATATATAATTGTATATTTGACACATATTAAATATATTTTATATTAATATACTATAAATTAATATTAATATAAATGTTGATATCATGTATTAATGTTATATACAATATTATATATATTTTGTTATATATTAATATTATATTATTATAAGTTAAATATAATAAACATTAAATATATAATTGTATTTTACTAGAACCACATGTAAATAGATTTTAACTCTAAATCCTACTAAGAATCCAGAATCCAGGGACAATCTGGAAAACCTCCGGTCTGTGAAGATTCACAAAGGCATGTTCTTAACTTGTAGAAGATTCCCCATTGACCCTTTAGGTGTAACTCCAGCACGTTTTGTTTATTAACTTTTAAGACAAATTAGAGAGTAAAATTTCACAAGTGGGTTGAAGAAAGACAGAACTACCAGAAGAACAAAGTAGGAAATTGTCATCAGAAGCAAAGAATGTTCTCCTTATTGGCCCCAGAAAGGCAGAGTATATTCAGTATTTGATCAGAGACATATGGCAGCTGCACTTAGTAGGTATATCACTGAGGATGATCCTGTCTGTGCACCGAGCTCTCTGTCTCAACTATTCAAGCACTACTGTGTCAGGCATAGGGCTAGCCACAGAGGATACAGAGGTAAGGCATTAGTCATGGCTGTCCTGATGCTTGGATTCTATTACTTAGAAAGCACACTTGACTGCTGAAATAGAGTGAAAATAACAATGTTCTGAGCATGAGATACATTTGCGTCTCTCACATAGTTATCCAAAGTTATTTTAGTTCAGGCTTCTTCTTTCTCATTGCTCTACTATCCCCAAGATGCTGAACTTCCCTGCCTGATCCTGGATCTCTCATCACCATGTTCCCATAGAAGCCACAGTACAGAAGAAGCAAAGGGGTGGTCATTCTTTTAAAGGACACACATCACTCCTACTCATATACCCTTGACCAGAATTTAGTCACATGACTTTACCTTACTGCAAAGAAGCATTGGAAATACAATCTTTATCCTGGTGACTATATTCCCCCCAAAATGACATTGGTATTGAAAGAGGAAGAATGGATATGGCGGCATATCTACCAGTCTCTGTTGCCTTGCTAAGAGAGAAAGGTGGACGTGTGATAAATAAACAGACACACAAAATGCCTTCCAGGACCTCTTCTCAAAATGACCTCCCAAGGTGACCGCCCATTGAAATATACCAGAACCTATAAAACATACAAGTTTATAACTCAACCAAAAACAACTCTACTGAGATGTATGTTTAGGAAAGTCCTGTGAGCAGTTATAGTTTCAAGCTCAAGTGTACTTTGATTTAGTTCCTTTTATTTGTTAACTTTTTTTTTTTTTATGCGGTACGTGGGCCTCTCACTGTTGTGGCCTCTCCCGTTGCGGAGCACAGGCTCCGGACACGCAGGCTCAGTGGCCATGGTTCACGGGCCCAGCCGCTCCGCGGCATATGGGATCTTCCCGGACTGGGGCATGAACCCGTGTCCCCTGCATTGGCAGGTGGACTCTCAACTACTGTGCCACCAGGGAAGCCCTATTTGTTATCTTTTTAAGATCACTTTGAAAATCCTCTGCACTCTTCCATTTACTCCCTCCTTTTTCTCTCATCTCAATCGGCACATTTTTTTATTTTAAAATTCTCCCCACATTCCTGCCAAGCCCCCTACACAACCGCCACCAAAAGGAAAATGATTTTAATAAGTGAAAATAGTTACAGTGGCTCTACATATTTAAGCAAACCCTGGTACATACAGTTCTTGCTCACAGTAATTCCCAGAATATTTCGAGCCATATTCTACTAAAGAAAGCCTGGGACAGTTGAAAATCGCCATTAAAAATATTACCGGGGCTTCCCTGGTGGCGCAGTGGTTGAGAGTCTGCCTGCCGATGCAGGGGACACGGGTTTGTGCCCCGGTCCGGGAGGATCCCACATGCCGCGGAGTGGCTGGACCCGTGAGCCATGGCCGCTGAGCCTGCGCGTCCGGAGCCTGTGCTCCGCAACGGGAGAGACCACAACAGTGAGAGGCCAGCGTACTGCAAAAAAAAAAAAAAAAAGCTACTGGAGCTAATAAATGAATTCAGCAAAGTAGAAGGATACAAAGTTAACACACAAAAATCAGTTGCATTTCTATACACAATGAACTATCTGAAAATGAAATTATAAAAACAATTCCATTTACAATATCATCAAAAAGAATAAACTACTCAGCAATTAACTTAAACAAGGTGGTAAAGACTTGTACAATGAAAAGTATAAAACACTGCTGAAAGAAATAAAAGACAACAGAAATAAATGGTAACATAAAAAAAAAATTACCGTACTTATTTTTTCTTAAAATTACATGACTAAATAAAAATCCCCCCCCCAAAAAAAAAAAAAATCCCCATCTATCATTTGGAAAATTCACTTATGAACTACGTCCCTTTCTGAAATTGCTGGACAAATTAAGTGTAGCAGTGGTAGTAGCATTAGTATAGAAGCTGTCACCTGTACAAGACCTGAAATCTCTACATATCTTTAATAGATGATCATCTTTGGTTTTTAATTACATTAAACTGTAAACAACTTAAGAGAAATGAAGAATCTTATATTTCTCTCTACTCCTTCTGTCCTTAAATAGCAATCAAACACCTGCTATGTTTAAAGACCCACGTTAGCTATTAGGGTTGCCGAGGTGAATAGAAAATACAAGCATACACACACTTTTAAAATAATAGGCAACTACTAGGTGAAGATTAAATAGGTATTGATTAGCTGATAGATTTTTCTGGCATGGTACCTAGTTAGGATGAGAGGAAATAAAATAAGGCTGCTGGTCTCTTTGCAATTTCCAACAACCTGTGGATAAATATTCATCTCTTGGGAAATCATCCTTCTCTAAAATAGGATGGCAAGACTTCTGTGGTATTCAGTGCAAGTGTCCCTTTACCTAATTTTTCCCATTACTCATAATCACCCTCTGCCTTAATACCCTGGGTGCTTATTCCCTTCAACACACTTCTAAATCTCTAGAGAATCGTCCTCCACACTTTATTTTCATTTGGCCAAGCTCCCAAAATGTAATTATTTTCATCAGGAGCACCATCTCCTTTAACCAGGATAGCAAATGATGCTATTTCCAGAGCACGGTGGAAAATTAAAATGGTTAGAATCCAATTTGATTTGCTGTGTGATGGTGACTCCAGGGCGGGTGGAGGAGAGGAACGCGTGCTATGTTTGCCACAGTGAAGCTCAGAGGCTGCATGCTGCCAGATTGGCATCATTTCTAGTGTATAAAAGGTTTTCATTTCAGAATGGAATTGTGGAATTTGTATCACTTCAACATTTGGCGGATGCTTGAGTAGTGTTGATGTTGCACATTAATGTGTAGCATAGTAGCGCCTGCCCAGAGGCAGTCAATCAACATTGGTTTAAATAGATGACACAGGCAATCGTAAAATAAAGCGTGGACTTGACTGGCACAGTATACCCCAAACCACGATGTGCATAAGAATCATCTGGGGAGCTTGCTAAATGCTGATTTCTTAGCCTGATCCCCAGAAATTCTGATTCAGTCAGTGTGACTTAAGACCCTGGAATCTACTAACATTTAAATCATGGAAACACAGCTATGCATGGTTCTGTCAAAACTCAAACGTAAATGCCAACCTTGGCAGAATATTGGGAAATGGGACATAGACGAAGTAAGACACGCTGATTTCAGTGGACTGTGAGACTTAAGGGAAAGTAGGATGGGATTCTCTCACGTGACTCTTACCTTCCACAGGAGCAGTTGATTGGGTCCTCTTTACATTCATGTTTGTTTGATGGATGGATACAAACATGAATATGCTCATACAAGGTTTTACAGGAGTAAATAAGGATAGGCAGTTCCAGAGTAAAAGTTAGACTTTCCTTATGGCTTGGGATACCCAAAGTTCCAAATTGCTTGCCCACTTCTGAGAAAACAATATGAGAGTTTGAATGTAGATGTATCCACACATCCTTGACAACACTAATCACATGGCATTATTATAGCCTATCCACAGCAGTCTTTTGACACCTCTGTACCAAATAATTAGAGGATTAACAGATACAAAGACAACAGCTGTTTGAATGATTTCATCTAAATAACCAAATTTCCAACTCTGCCTCATTCTGACCAGATGAGATGTGGAACATAAAACTTTAAATTAGGAAAAAACAAAGTTACAAATGTAAATTATTATTATTCATTAAGCCCCTCCTCTCTGCCTAAGAAAGCTGTCCTACCTGGGTTTGGTAATAGACAAATATGCTTTTTCCTACTTTCACTTAATAAACCCACCTCTACACCTAGGAAAAAGTAAAAAAAAAATCAATCCAACAAACTTCAGTTTTCACTAGAAGCTCCCATCAGTGAATTTCCCTGACCCTTGTTTCTCCCGTTTCTCTTTTGTGACATTTTTTTCAAATGTTTCATAATGTGTGAGGGTGAAAACTCTGGAAGAGAAAAAAAGAGCTCAAACTGTCCATTTATTGGAAAACAAACAAAAAAAGTCTAACTATTGCCTTTTAAATATGCTGCTCCTCCTGAAACAGTGGTGATGATTATGTGTGCTGATTATAATCCTATTGGATGGGTTTTCATAATCTGTTTCCTTTGGGACCAAATATATAAATATTCTAGACCCTGGAAGCAAAGGAAGTAATATCAGATCCATGACTTAAAGGAATGACATGGACTCATTAAAGGTCAAGCCAGGGACTTTACTGAGCACAAATTACTGAGTGTCCCCCAGTAGAAGGGGAGACAGGGTCCTGTCATGGATAAAAGCATAGGTAGACTCTGATAAGGTCAGGTTTAAATTCTTCAGGTTCTTCTCCCTATGCCCTGGGTAGATTGTTTAACTTCCTTGAGTCTCAGTCTCCCTAGCTATAAAGTGGGTATAATGAAACTCCTTCTGAAGAATATTAAAGGGATTAAATAGAATGACATATCTATATCACCACCTACACTTGCTAGCAAATAATACATGTTGCAGAAGTGTTTATCCCTCATTGTCTCCTGTGACATGTGTGCACCATAGGGGATACAAAGATTTTTAATACTGTGCTTGACACAAAATGTTCCATGAATGAATGAAATCAAAGTTCTTGTCTATCAGGGCATACAATCTACAAGGAAATATAAGGCACACACATCTTTATGTGGCCTGACCAAGTAGTCAGCTTATCATGGGATTGGAAATGGAGGGAATATCATTTGCTCTGATATCTGGTTATTAAAAAGGGATTTTTAAATGACATTTACTTATAATTTTATTTCCAAATTGCAATTTCATGATAGAAATTTGGAAAACTTCTTGCCTGAGGTAATTTTCCATGCCTGCATAAGGGCTCCTGATGTGATTGTGTGATAATTTATTTAATCATGCCTCTATTGAGAGAATTTAGATTATATCTCATTTTTTTTTACTCTGAATAATACCATAATGAATACTCTTATCAGGAGGTTCTTTTTTTTATTTATTTTAAAGATCTTTAAAAGATTGGGAGTTTGGGATTAGCAGATACAAACTAGTATATATAAGATGGATAAACAAGGTCCTACTGTATAGCACAGGTAACTATATTCAATATCCTGTGATAAACCATAATGGAAAAGAATATGAAAAAGAATATATATGTATAACTGAGTCACTTTGCTGTACAGCAGAAATTAAATGCAACATTGTAAATCAATTACACGTTTTAGAATTTTATTTTTTTTTTTTGCGGTACGCGGGCTTCTCACTGTTGTGGCCTCTCCCATTGCGGAGCACAGGCTCCGGACGCACAGGCTCAGCGGCCATGGCTCACGGGCCTAGCCGCTCCGCGGCACGTGGGATCTTTCCAGACCGGGGCACGAACCCGTGTTCCCTGCGTCGGCAGGCGGACTCTCAACCACTGCGCCACCAGGGAAGCCCCAAAATTTTTTTTTTAAATTAAAAAAGTAAAAGAGCTTTAGATTTGTGAAACTTTAAAAATACTGCCAATGTTCCGCTAGAAAGTTTGTCTTACTTGACACTTTTGCCAAGAGTTTAGGAGAGCTCATGGCTGACATTTTCATAGGAAAAAAATGAGCTTGGTCTTTGAAACAAAGGCTCAGAAGTCAGAATTTTGGTAGGAGACTGTTTGGAGTTTTCTTTGCCTGAAACACGTGATTTCTTTTAGGAGAGTCATGGAGCAAGAAAGAAAAGGTGACCTCTGAAACGAGTGAGTTTCTCTCAGGGATGAATGAGGAACTGTGGATAACCTGATAGCCCGTGGAGCAGAGGTGGTAGTGAGGTCCTTAACTCAAAGCCGGATTTGGATTATCTGTGAATCTAGAATTGCCACTGTCCCTCCGTGATCCCAGGGTGACTTGAGTCTCGTGTTGACCCCACATCTGAGACCAGTCCCCAAAACTGGGCTTCACTCCTGGGAGACGTGCCATTGTGCTTCCCGGATGTCTTCTGTTGATTAATTTATGAGTTGTGATCAGACTGTGTATCTGAAGCATTTTAACTCAATGCTAAATATTGTCACTCAAGCTCTTGAAAAATCTAGTGGTTTCCTTCTTTGAATATTTTCTGAAAACATGTGTTCCCATTTCCCCAGTAGAAGCTGTGGAGTCACATCTGGCTGTTTCTCCCAGCTCTCCTTCTGCTCTGATCAGTTTACAGTGTAATTGATGACACCAGGAATAACTTAGCAGCTGATAGTATTTCAGAGAACGACTTTTTTTTTTCAACCCCAAATTTTTAAATGACTCAGAAGATAAATTTTAAAAAAATTATTTTAAATTTTCAGGAGACTCTACTACTTTTAGAGCTACTTGTGGTAGAGACCATATCATAGGACATAGAGAGAAAAGGTAGAGCCAGGAATTTCATTTTCCCTGAACAAGCCTTGCTGGGAACTTTAAAAATACAAAACACAAAAATATTCAGAAATTAAAATGACAACTTTCATTTGCTGTAGCAACATATATTCATTGTACCCTTTTTTCCCCCAAATGACACAATGTATCGTTTTGGTGCCTATATCCCTTTAGGTTTGATAATAGAATGCTAAATTTCTTGGAAGACAAGTGGTTAAGTTTATATTTTACCAGACCATATTGAGAATGTAGTTTCTGAAACATTCTTTTCTTTTCTTCTTTGATATATTTTAAGATGGCAAACATCGTTTTCTTCTCTACCAACATAAATAATGCTGTTCCACCCTCTGTGGAACATTTGTCTGCTTCCGTTCCCAGCTTTTCCCAATGCTAATATACCTCCTGATGTGTGAAGATAGCAAATCCTGTTCAACAGATAGAAGAAAAAAGTGTATTTCAACAATTACTTTTGCTCTGCCCAATTTTCTATTCACACTGGGTGGAGGGCGGATCTCAGTAGCTGGAATTGCCAGAAGGACTTGTGTCCACTTGCTTTATCTGTAAGAATCAGATGAAAAGTGCTGGAAACAGACAGACAAACCAAACCAAAGCCACAGCAAAACCCACAGAAGGCATCAAAGTTAGCAGCTTTACAAAAAACAAACTGACAAACTGAATTTGTCTTGCCCTATTTCCTTTCATGAATACCACTCCCCCAACCCTTGGTCGTTCAGGGTCATTAGAGTTTTCCCTCAATGTGTCAGGGATTTTAAAGTCCCGTACTCTCAAAATTTAGAGGGGGATCGTAAATGGTACTGATTGTGTTTGTAGTGTCAAAATACTGCAGATTGCATGGCTTAAAAGCAGAAATGAATTCTCTCACACTTCTCAAGACTAGAAGTCCAAGATGAAGGTAGAGGGAGGGTTGCTTTTTCATTCCTCTTGGCATGCAGGCGCCCACCTTCCTGCTGTGCCCCCAACGTGGTCTTCCTTCTGTGCCCCCACGTGGTCTTCCTGCTGTGCACACACACACCCTGTGTCTCTTCAGAGGAAGAGATCTTATACGACCCAGGTCACATTGGATTGGAGCCCCACCCTAACAACCTCATGTTAAGTTCATCACCTCTTGAAAGATCTTGCCTCCAAATACGAGGACATCCAGAGGCATTCAGAGTTGGCATTTCAACATAGGAATTTGGGGGGACACAATCCAGCCTACACCAGTTACAGAGAGCTAACAACAATTACACCTGTCACCATCAGTTACTTTTTTTCTGAGAGCCTGCTATGCTCCAATCATGTGGAGAGTAATGTGCATGGGGAAGCAGGGTGTGGAAACAGCTGAAAATCCAGCTCTCTCCCTCCCTCCCTTTCCCAGCTTGGGTACACAGGATAGATGGTGGTGTCATCATCTCGTCTCTCCTCTAAAGCATCTGGGCTGAACTCAAAGCAACATCACACACCATGGGCCCTTATCAGAGAGTATATCCTCCAAGTGTCTTCTATCAAGCACTCACCCAAAGCCCATTTCACTCTTTCCATCAAGCCATTCGTTTAAAGGCTCATACTTGATGGTAATATATGAATTTATCAACATTAGTTCCTTAGCTTTTTCCACAGGACCTCTAAGAAATTCCTCCATATAAAGTCCTTCAAGAAATTTTTCCATGTGAAATTCAGTGTATTCCCTTTTTGGTAGGTGTGTTATTGAGGACATTTTCCAGTAGACTCGTTTGTGTCTTCCCATAAAGGATCTCATATGAAAACCTACTTTCAAAATTCAATGTTCAAAAAACTGTTTACCTCCCTTGAGAATTGGATTTCTTCTTTTGTGAGTAAGAAATGTAAAACTGGGACTTTCCTGGTGGCACAGTCGTTAAGAATCCACCTGCTAATGCAAGGGACACGGGTTCGAGCCCTGGTCCGGGAGGATCCCACATGCCGTGGAGCAACTAAGCCAGTGTGCCACAACTGTTGAGCCCACATGCTGCAGTTACTGAAGCCTGTGCAGCTAGAGCCCATGCTCTTCAATAAGAGAAGCCACCGCAATGAGAAGCCCACACACCACAATGAAGAATAGCCCCCGCTCACCGCAACTAGAGAAAGCAAAGAAAACCCAACGCAGCCAAAAAAAAAAAAAAGAAAGAAAAGAAAAAGAAATGTAAAACTGACAGTATCTTTCTTTTCACTTTTACCACCACAATGAATTTTTTCTTAATTTTTGTTGAAGTATAGTTGATTTACAATGTTGTTTTAGTTGTGTGTTGTGTTAGTTTCAGGTGTACAGTAAAGTGAATCAGTTATACATCTATCCACTCTTTTTTAGATTCTTTTCCCAAATAGGTCATTAGAGAGTATTGAGTAGAATTTAAAATAAAATAATTTATTTCCATCATTTCATTTTCTGTTCTTATGAAGACAGTTCTGATCTATATTTTATTTTGGATTTATTGATTATGTTCTTTTTGAAAACCATCTGAAATCAGAGAAATGAATACATATAAATAATATTGCTCCTTCCCCTAACGTACTATTCTTTAGAATACAGAATTTTACTTATATTTGTTTTTTTATCACAGAAGTTCTAAACAGTAAAATTTAAGGCATAGAAATATTAAATTAAAAACTTTAAGATGATTCTAAGTCCTTTTGAATCTTCTGACTGATATTTGGGGAATCTGGTAACTCCCAAAAAGATTTCAATGGTTCTTTATAATCTGATTTTTCAACTGAACCAAATGATAATTTATAATCCAATTTGTAACAGCTACTTTCTGTTATCCTGTTTATCCTAATAGAAAGGCATCCTCAGACTGCTGCATGGGTTCCTCACTTCTTTGGTATACAGAAAGCATGCGAGTATTTTAGGCTATCACGATGTACTCAACAAGAGTCTCTCATGAAATTACAGTCCAGCAACTACTGGACATGGCTTTTTAGGACCTTACCTGCCAAGTTACCTGGTATCACTTTTGTCCTGCTTTCTTGGTTTCAGTAGTCACAAGCCCACTTAGATTTAAAGGAAGGGACTGTCAGAGACTTTTCAGACCCTGTTTTTTTTAATTTAATATTTTTATATGCTTTATTTTTTTACATTAATATTGAAGTATAGTTGATTTACGATGTTGTGTTATTTTCAGGTGTACGGCAAAGTGAATCAGTTTTATATATATATATATATATATATATATATATATATATATATATATATCTATCTCCACTCCTTTTTAGATTATTTTCCCATATAGGCCATTACAGAGTATTGAGTAGAGTTCCCTGTGCTAGACAGTAGGTCCTTATTAGTTATCTATTTTATATATAGTAGTGTGTATATGTTAATCTCAATCTCCCAATTTATCCCCCCACCTTTCCCCTTGTAACCATACGTTTGTTTTCTATGTCTGTGACTCTATTTCTGTTTTGTAGATAAGTTCATTTGTACCTTTTTTTTTTTGTGGCCTCCACATATATACCCTCTTTCGAAATCACCACATGTATTATGCATTTCTTGTTTGAGAACCCTAGTGTTTAAATATTTTTACAAAATACTGGTATTAAATGTCTATTTTAAGCTAAACAGTGGTTATTGTTCATATGAAAACTATTAGAATCCTGATGGATTTGCTGTTATTGTTTCCTGTTGGAGACGTTCCTTATCCTTGTTATATGTACAACAAACACAAATAGATACTTAGCAATTTTCCTGACTAGATAAAAAAGAGGATTAATTGCAGATGAAATGAGTCATGGGAAGCTTGACTATATATATGTAAAAATAATTGAAACCAACATTCTTTTTACGTTTTTAGTATCTCTGAAATTGGAATGAATTTTACAATTAATGTCATATTTTAGTTGAACTCATAGTCAATTTTCATTTTTAGTGGTGCATAAAACAATGACACAACTTATATATAGCAACTGGCATTTGATGAAATATGATAGTTGCTCTTCACAATTCCAGAATAATCAGAGACACTTAGGATACAATAATATCCTCTATTTTGGAATAAATTCCGTAGAACCAGAAATGAGTCCTGGATCTTAGGTCTTGCTTAAATTGGTCCTAGAAACCTGTTAACCCTCGGAAGAACCTTCCCCCCCTTGGTAATATGCTCGTTTCTCTAATGTGATTCTAGACTTTGAAGAGCAACCAACAATGCATTAGCTGTCTCTGTCAACTGAAAGGCCCCTTAACTGACTTGTTCCTATTGACTGAGATCCTAGAAGGAGGCCTCTGTTAATGGTATATCCTGATAGGAGACAAGGAATAGGTTTGCCAGCATTGGAGTTGAGTCTAGATATAGTATATCATGTTCTAGTCCAATCACTTAGCTTTTCCTGGTGATAGCAACAAAGTGACTTTTGCAGAATGAAGCCCCACATCATGTTATCTGATAAAATATATGCCTGACTGGGAGCAATATAGCTACACACTTCTTGATAATGTTCCTGTCTCAAATCTTAGGTAAAATAATTCATCTTTGGGGGAATTGTATTGGAAGTACCTTTAAGAGTGTTTATGCTGTAATATCTTTTACATAGGATAAGGCAGTAGACATTGTGTGTGTACGTGTGTGTACAGATATATATATCTACAAACGTATGTATGATATATATGTGTAATATATACATACACATATATATTCAGTTGTTATTTAAAAAATTACTGTGTCTAGTATTTGCTGGGTGTATAATGATTACTAATCATCCCTGCCCTTAGGTAGATCACTGCCAACCTCTTGTAATATTGCTTGCTTTCTACCTTTTATGATGAGGAAACATAGCATCTGGTACACTGTAAGTCCTACATAAACACTAGTTAATATTTTTTCACTTTTTTAATTTAGAAAATTACTTTGTATGGACACAAATGGTTAATCAATGTTTTCAACTGGTCATTTTATCTAATGTTTAAAATGTAAAGCAGGGGCTTCCCTGGTGGCGCAGTCGTTGAGAGTCTGCCTGCCGATGCAGGGGACATGGGTTCGTGCCCCGGTCTGGGAAGATCCCACATGCCGTGGAGCGGCTGGGCCCGTGAGCCATGGCCGCTGAGTCTGCGCATCTGGAGCCTATGCTCCGGCACGGGAGAAGCCACAACAGTGAGAGGCCTGCATATCACAAAAAATAAATAAATAAAAATAAAAGATAATAAAATAAAATATAAAGCAGTCTTTTAAATGACATATTCCTGTTCGGAAACCAAAATTACCACTTTCATATATTTTTTGATTGTAGAATATCTTTCAGAATAATTAAATGACCTTTGTGGGCACTCATGGAACAACAACAACAACAAAAAATTCTTGAAGGCAGGAAACTCATAGCCTCGCTTTATTTTTTGTTATGTACCCTGCAAATAACCATAAACAGGAGAGTGATTAATAAATATTATTCAGATTTGGGGATGTGAAATAGGAGATACAGGCATGAACTCCTAGTTTTATTACTATCATTATGCTGATGATCCTCTGGCCACTTCTCTCTGGTCTGTGTAATTGCAAAGTTCTTCATATTTTATTCATCACACAAGCTGCTCTGTGCCCATTCTTCTTATGCTGCTGCCTTGCACTGTTTCCAAACCTTCCTAATGAATATGATCTGTGAGCTCCATCAACTTTCTGTCTGTGCCTTGTTCAGACCTCTAAAGAATATGAGACTTACAGCCATCAATTATGTATCAAGTACAGAAATAAATAAATAGGGGTTTGTTGTTTGTTCATTAACACTGTGCAAAGCAAGATCACTTCGTCTACTTCATGATCTCGTTGATGAATTTGCTCACCTATTATAATTTGGAAAAGCTTGATTCATGTAGATATTTATGTAAAGCATTCCAGCTAGATCTTTCATTTTTCTTCTCTTCTTATCTTTTTTTTTTTTTTTTTAACATAACCAAGTAATGTCTACCAACCGTCAGTGATAGAATGTCATGGACAGAATTGTGATCAATTCTTCTTGTATCTGTGATTGTGTTTATGTGATTAAGAAGGAAGAAATAGAGAGTTATTGTTGGAGGTGGATCAAAGAAAAAAGATGGAGAAAAAAAGAAGGAACGAGAGAAGTGGAAACAATTGGGGGAAGGGAGAGAGGGACATAAGTGAGAGAAGAGAGAGACATAAGTGAGAGAAGAGAGGGACATAAGTGAGAGAAGAGAGGGAAAAAGGGAAGGAAGATGGAAAGAGGGGAGAGAGAGAAAGAGTAAGAGTGAGGGGGGGAGAGAGAGAGACAGACAGAGAATGAAAAAGAAAAAAAAAAGGAAAAGGAGAACCAGAGAGAAGAGGAAAGAAGAAATTAAAAAGAAGATTCAGGCAAGAAAGGGCATGGCAGGGTGTATGTGTTTATTTCTAACTTTCTGCAATTTACATGGAATCTGTATTAGTTGATTAAACAGTAGGAGTGTCTTACATAAGCATTCTCACCCTCTGTTACATGTTTTTCACACAAAAAGTCCCACAAAATACGCCATCGTCAGGAAGAATTTACAATATGGTTTAAAGTCTCATGCTATAAACCATAGTGGGTTAGTTGTCGCCTTGGCAAATGGTAACAAAGACTTAGAGGTGGTTTATCAACCTGAATGATCACAATGGCATTTTGATTAGCAATGCAACATTTACTCCTTTCTCACTTTATTTACCACAGTTATTGATTTATTGAGTGCCTTTATTTCATGAAAGATTAGGAGCTATTGGGGAATATGAATGTGTGAATACATCTGTGTGCCTATTTTATGTACATACTCATAGGATAATGAGTGATAAATATTCTTCATGCTTTGTGAGGAAGTTTTGGAAAATACTGATGTGTCCACCAAACAACCCAGGAAAGAATGCAGGACTGGAGAATCTAGACTTTTTAGACATTTGTGTATAAGTAACAGATGAAATATCTATGAAGGACAAAGAAAAATATTTCATATCGCCAAGGGCCAGGCCCACCAAAAGGTTGTGAGTGGGAAGGATTCTGGTAAAAACAAGAGGATGGATGAATGGAGAGACCAATGAGTAGACACAGAGAGGAATAGGATGGATAGAGGACAAAGTTCATCATCTTCCCATCAAAACAGATGAAAAGTGAGCATGGGAGACATTTGACACAAGAAGTGGGAGAGGGTAACATTTTTTTCTTTCTTTTTTGAGTCAGAGTAGAAGAAAATTAAGAGAATTTGAACTGGCCCTCCCTAATCTTTCCAAAATATGAAACAGAGTTTGCTAAAGAAAATGAACTGCAGTGGGCTGGGGATGTGGGTTAGAGAAGGATGGATAACTTTGGGAGATACTTCTTTGGGGGGTGGGTAGAGAAAGGATAACTGGAGATGGTTCTCTTGGGGAAACTTCTAGGGAATTCATGAGACGATTAGCAGCATCAAATGCACACTACCATTTTTCTATTAGACCAAGACAAAACAGAAGAAATTAGTTCATAAAAATTTCAGTGACCTTTTCCTCAGTTACAAGTTAAACTTAATTTTTGTTATGTATTTTATTCATCTTCTCCTATCATGATATCTTTCTTTAGCAGAAATGAATATAATCTAATGCACATGTTTTGATAATGAAATTAAATCTGAAACAGCTTATTTGTACTTAGCCATCTGCAGTGTCATTGAATAAGAATTTTTCAAAAATAAAAGGGAGTATTTGAACATTTTTGAATAAGGTTCGAACCTTCTAACCAGTGATTCTAAAATTTTAGTGTGCAACATTTCAGCATCACTTTGTATGATAGAAATGGAGAATTTGAAGCTTCACTCACTGCGTGTCTGGGAAAAGATGCTGTGAACCCGTGCTCTTACAAAAACGCCAGATTATTTTGATTAAAGTCAGACAGAAACAACATTTTGAGAAACATTGATCCAAGATTTCTAGAGGGAAATTTCAATAGGTTCCTTATTATATGATGGCCTATCACTTCCTGAGGTATCTGTTAAGCAAAGTTATAGAGTTCAGGCAAATCAGTCTTAGAAACAATGGTAATCATTGGAACATTTGTGTTTGCAGGTATTTTTGTTTGATTGATTCTTAGGTAAATAATAAATAGACCAATATAATTGGGGAGATAATGCAGTTTGAAATATTCCCAAGATATTGGGAATGCATACTCAGTAAGGCCCTGTGCTTTTGCCAATAAAATAATTATTTGATGCATATTCATAATTTCAACTCAAGACCAATTTCTATGAATAAATACCATCCTGTTTCTATTTATCATAGGACTAGATTTCATAAGATACAATAAAAATATTATTTTGGGGTTTGGACCCACAAGATCTACATTCAAGTTTTCCTATCTGTGTGATCTTGAGAAACTTATCCTTCATTAGCTTCAATTTATCTGTAAAATAAAAATGAAAAACTTCACAAAGTTGTTAGGAGGGTTGAATGACATAACTTATGTGAACCTTGTTTTGAGTCTAATGGTATGAAAATCCAACTTTCTTCCACTGGCTGGAAAACAGAAAAGGAAGGTATATTCAAAAAAGGGATGGATTTGGAGTTTTCTCCAGAACTGTACTCTTCACTAAACTTTAGCCTTTTTTTCCTCTTGACTTTCTACACGTTGTTTAAAATTCTACCTCAAATTTATTTTATTCTAACTTGAGTTAAAGGTAATATTTAACATTTTTTTCTCATTTACTACATTGTGAGGGTCCAAATGGCAGGGTTTATATTTATTCTGTTTTTTATACTCTAACCAGGCAAATGTCTTGTCCAGATACTTTGTCATTTTGTTAAATACACAAATGAAGTGGTACGGGGACACCTTTGTGTACGGTGATCTCATTCTATGCCACGTTTATAGTAAGCACTTGTTCGAAGCCTTGATGGGTGTCATTCTCTGGGCCTATCACTAAAGTGACAAAAAAAATGTTTGATGTCTTCAATGATGGCCTAAAATGCCAACTATGAATATACCTCTATAAAGACTAAAGGCCGCATAACCATATACGTTCCTGAAACAATTTTTTAAATGTCATCTGTGTGAAATCCTTCTGTGCTGATGTTTCTTTTTCTTGGCATTTAGTCACTTGTTGATTCACCAAAGAAGAATTTAATTCTTAGCACAAACCAGGAACATTCTACATGCTGGGGATATAGTCATGAACAAGACTTAAAAGCCCTTTCTCCAACTCTAATGACAAATGAGGACCATGTTAAGCAAACAAACAGCAACAAACAAACAAAGTATGATTTCAGGTGGTCCTGAGTATTCCTAAGAAAATAATGGAGTGACTTTGGAGTATTGTAAATAAGGTCAACGGGGAAGAGGTGAGCTTTAATTTCAAGATCCAATGATACAAGACAATCAGGCACTGTAAAAACACATGAGAAGTTGGATTTGGGCAGAGACAGTAAACCCAGAAGAGCATCTGTGCGGGCCTGAGGCACAGCCAGTACAGCTGGAGCCAGGGAGGAAGTAAGGCTGAAAAGTGCAGGAACCAGATGTACGGGGCCTTAGGGGCCACAGGAAAACGCTGGGTTTTATTCTTGTATTGAGCTAATATCGGAGGACTTTTTAAAAATTGAAGTATAGTTGATTTACAATGTTGTGTTAGTTTCAGGTGTATAGCAAAGTGATTCAGTTATATATACTCTTCAGATTCTTTTCCCTTATTGATTATTAAAAAATGTTGAGTATAGTTTCCTGTGCTATACAGCAGGTCCTTGTTGTTTGTTTGATACAAAGGAGTGTATATATGTTAATCCCAAACTCCTAATTTATCCCTCCACCACCCCCCACCTTAGTAACCAGTATGGAGGTTCCTTAAAATACTAAAAATAGAATTACCATATGGTCCAGCAATCCCACTCCTGTGCATATATCTGGAGAAAACTATAATTCAAAAAGATACATGCACCACTCTGTTGATAGCAGCACTGTTCACAATACCCAAGACATGGAAACAACCTAAATGTCCACGGACAGATGAATGGATAAAGAAGATATGGTACATATATACAATGGAATATTACTCAGTCATAAAAAAGAATGAAATATGCCATTTGTAGCAGCAAGATTGGACCTAGAGATTGTCATACTAAGTGAAGTAAGCCAGACAGAGAAAGACAAATATCATATGATATCGCTTATATGTGGAATCTAAAAAATGATGCAAATGAACTTATTTACAAAACAGAAGTAGACCCACAGACATAGAATACTGGAGGATTTTAATCAGAAAGATAAATCATCTGAATTAGACTTTAGAAGTCCCTGTTTCCTGCTGTAAGAATACCTTTTAGGGGATGGAACAACAGTGGGGGCAGGGATTTCACGGTTGAGTCTGTTGTAATCACCTACAGCAATCACTGTGCTTTGGCATGGGTCTGTTATTGACTAGCCGAGCGACCTTGGGCAAGTAATGTATCCTCATCTGTAAAATGAGATAAAAGTATTTACCTCATAGTGTTGTTGTGGAGATTGATCAAACTAGGGTATAAAAAGTGCATATAACTTCCTGATATTTTAAGTGCTCAATAACTGCTGGATTTTTTAAAAATTAGGATTACTAGTTAAAAACAGACACATGAGCCTTAATACACAGATTGATTGCAATTCTCTATTTCCCTGATTGTGTGTAGACACTAGGTATTTTACTTTTCTAAATTTGTTTCCCATTCATTAATTGTTTACTATATTAATCAGTATAGGTTAATTATACTATAGGTATACTATGGTAATAAATAAGCCCCACTCCGAGTCCATGGGTCTTAACACAATGAAGGTTTCTTTCTTCTCACATTAGTTTGATGTGGTTACAGGAATACCCCTCCATTCTTGTCACCCGACATCTGGAAACTACTGCTTTCAAGTCTGTCTTCTCAGAGAAATTGTGGAATAAACTAAAGGTCTTATTCCCATACTACAGTGTTCATTTAGTATTATCAGTTCCCACAAATTTATAATAATTGTCATTTTCTCTAGCTGGTCATTTTCCCCTGCAAGGCTCACATTATCTCTATATGTTTTTGGCACATTAAAAAGTCAGAAAGTCTGTGAGTCATTGGGAAGGTGGGTGTTCAGGACATGAGAGCTTCAGGGACCCAGATCCTTGAGTCCAGATTTGCCTTCAGCGACTGTATGACTTTGAACAAGTCATTTAACCTTGCTAGGATTCTTCATGGCAGGTCTTCCAATAAAATATACTATCAAAATGCAAATTATTATTATATTACCCTACAAAAAATTAAAACAATGCAAATAGAATCATTTAAGTTAATCATTTTGTCTACCTCTTTGCCTAACCATGAAGGATCCCTGTGGTACATTCTAGTGAGGTTTGTTCAGTACAGGTTGAAATGACCTCATCAAAGTGATTTTTATCATTTGTTTTGAGAGGCGGTATCATTAATCTTTTATGCAACCCCCTCCTTTCTGGGCTCACTTCAGTTAAATAGGCAGGGAGAAGAGAATGTTGAACAACATTATAAAAATGTTAATTCCTAATGTCACTGACTAGCTCTTAATCACGCTATTAGACATATGTTCTGATTTAATGATCCTAATCAGCATGCAGTCAGACCAAGATTGACTTTGATGAATGTCTGACATTATTTTGTGATATGGAAGAGGTTGTTTTTCTTGTGGTCTAAACCTTTCCTTAGAAATTACATTCTATTTAGAAAGAAAGAGAATGTAAAATACTTTCTTTGGTTTCCAGAATCTTCTTTCCAGCATCTGGATGATTTGTGTTTTGATCATAGAATGAAACATTTGGGTGCAGTCATCTGTAATTATTTGTCCTTACAACTTTGGTGGCTCCTTCCTCTTATTTTTAAGCTCAAAATACTTAACTACAGTCAATGAGATAAGATATCTTTAGAATGTGCAAAAATCTCGTTATCTCAAACCGTTGCTTCCTAACGATGCTGTAGTGAAAATCGGATCCCCTTTCCTTGTGCCTCTTACTTGCACCCTTTTCCCTGGTGGCACCATTTGCTGAAGTCCTTCTCAACACAAAGCCTCCAGTCAAATGTCACCATTTCCATGAAATTAAAATCATTTCCATAAACCATTTCTCAGGAATCTTGGACAAAATTCATAGCTTCTTCTTCTGGACTTTCCTAGCATTTTATTCACTTCTATATTTTGACCCTAATCTCATTCTGACTTACATTTCTTTTAGCTGTGTATATGTCCTTCTTCCTTAAATGTTATGAACTCCCTTGGGGCAGTGATAGTCTATTAAAATTTGTATAGCTAGGATATCTCCCTGTGACCTTCACACAGCATAGAATCAAGCAATAATTGAATGGAATGATTATATATATGTATATATATATATAATATAACATACACTCATAATTATATCATTTCTTTTAATCACAGTTTTATAAATCATGCATATACATATATGTATGCATGTATAGGTTTTATAAATCCTATATATACGTATGTGTGTATGTATGTGTGTGTGTGTGTATATATATATATATATGGCTTTGAATCTTGCGTCACCTAGAGGTGGAGGCTGTGACAGGTGACAGTCAATGATCAGCCATGGGAATAGTTTCTCCAAAGTTCTATGCAGAATTTCTAAAGGAATACATGGGTGGGAGCACTGAGCCAGGAGGAGCTAAGCCAGGACCTTGAACACTGGGGAAACTGCTCTCTAAATTTCAGGAAGATCCAAGCACCATATTAGAAGGGGACAAAGGTGGTGTGAGAGTCTGGGTTACCCTGCCAATAATTGGGACTTGAGTTGGGACGGACTCAGAGTGAACACAGATTGGGTTCAAGTAAAGGGATATGCGGCAGTAATGAAGGGTCTTCCTAAGGGACTGCTAAAATGTTGGCTCTAACTGCTTACATTTATGGGCCAAAAGATAGATAATTAGTTGAGCCAAACAGAATTGGTGTTTCTCTTTATCTTCCTCATTCACCGATGTCTCTTTATTTATGTTTCCAACCAAACTGCAGTTGAAAGCAGGACTGTCCTTGATCACTGTGTTTTACTTCCTTAGAATCCCTACAGAATTTTTGTATGTGGTTGATATTTGCTTTGTGTTTTATCAGTGATTGCCACAATAATGCTATACTGCCAATTGCCATGGCTCAGTGGCATACAGTGTTCAGGACTTTTTCTCATGCTCACAGGTCTGAGCGTCAGGCAGGATGGCTGTGCTCCGTGTGCCACATCCTGAGGTCCACCAGGAGAGGCTGTGACCATCTGGATTCTGTTCTCCCGTGGTGTCAGGGGTGGTCCCAGGAGCAGTGGTCTAGACTGAGCTGACATGCCATCATTTCAGTCTGTGTTCCAGCGGGGAAAGCAAGTAGCAAGACCAAGACATCAGTGGGGCGGGGATATTTACTACTCCCATGAGCCCACTATAACACATGCAGGAAATCCAATTTCTCCAGTGGCCAAAATTTGGAGAAAGGGTGCCGATTCTCTTCCTGACTACATCATTAGAGTCATGAATGAAAAAAAATCAGTCACCCTTTTTGATCGTCAGTTTCTTCATTTGTTATGTTCCAGCTCATACTCCTTGGGGGAATAATCACAAACCTGGGACATCTAAGAGGAAAATTCTGCTGTAACCCTCCTGCTCTCAAATATATGTGTGTGTTTCTTCTTTATTCTCTATATTTCCTTTTCTTTCTTCTTGCTCATTGATATTCAATCAGTCAAAACTGTTTGCAACTTTTATACTAATTGTCAGACATGAGGAGGGGATCCCAAGCCTCAGTGACACAAGGCACTGGTAGATTCGAAACAAAACAAAGTGTTGAGCGGCTACGGGCACTTCTAGGGATTTAAGGCACCAAGTAAGAATTGGTAAACCTACTAGAAGGCACCATTTGCACCAGAGTGTACACAAATTGGTTTTTCAGAATTGAAACCATTGATAATAATGCTATTAATAAGATCACAACTTTGATTCTGCTTATAAACAAAAATAATTCATGATGACATTGAATTTCACCATGTGATCAGGATTCTCGATTATGGAGGAGAGGTCTGGGAAGGGCCAGGAGGGAGAAGTGGAGAGATTTCTTCCCATATCTTGTGCCCAAAGCCAACATTCGCAAACATCTGAACACACAATGTTTTACCCTTGTGTTACCTGGACTCACACACTGGGACGATCCACCTAAGCTTACCTCAGTCCTGAAAGAGCTTTTTGTTCTAAGTAAACCCACCAGACCTCTAGGCCACTTGAATATGGCTGATCTGAGCTAGTGGTTAGAAAGAAAGCAATTCATTTGAACTAGTGTCCAATGACTTATAGCTGTTTGGAAATAGGTTAAATGGATTTGTACCATTTAGAATTATTCTTTAAAAAGAAGATACTAGTAAACAGACATCTCTAACTGGGATTCTAACTTAAAAGCTAACAAAGGGACTTGAAACATTTTAGACAGTGTGAAGAGTAGTATTTTGGGGTGAGTATAGTCCTTCAGGCTGTCTGCCCCCTGACTCAGCACTCCTAAGATACTTTTGTGTTTCTTAGTATTTGTTTTATCTTCTTCTCATTACTTACAGGTTCTTGGAAAACCCAGATTGTCATTCTCTTCCTACTTGCCTCAGTGACTTCCATAAGGATGTTAGTAATGAATGCAATTCAGAGAAAGTTGTTGCTATTTGTATACATGAATAATTTGTAAATTATATGTTTGTACATCAGGAGTTGTATATGAAATCTAGTCTTGACTAGGCAGAATTCCAACCTAGCGCCATCCTCAGACAAAAGTTACTATTCTACTTTAAAATGATAAATCATGAAAAATGGCTCTCAATAACTATTTCTTTCATTTTTAAAAAATAAACACATATTAAGTGCCTGTTGTATGCCAAACAGAAACAGACCAGTGGTTTCCAAAGAGGAACTAGGCCTAACCCCATTCAGCCTAAGGGTGTATAACACCTCTATCTCTGCCTACATCTGTTGTTTTGGATATCTTATCATCTTCTGGATAATAATTTTTATCTACTTAAATATTCCCAATTATACAAGATAACTTCAACAGATTTTACTAAACTAAACTTTGCAAAGAAAAAAGAATTGAAAATTGACAAGGACAAGACTCAAAAATAGTTTTCTGTTAACTACATAAACCAGAAATTAGAGGTTGCATCCTAGCTTTGTATGGGTTAAATATGACATACAGAGGGATTTCATTGGCCTATGCAGTATTGACCTTCATAATATTTCTTTTGTCCAAATTTTTGAACTTCAAATATTGTGACTTCTCTTTAAAAAATTCAAAAGATATGGTAACCCTGGTGTTAATCTTTGTCATGACAGAAATCAGTGTGGGGTAAGACAGGGCCACCCTGTCCTCTGAGCCAACACTCTCCCCCTCACCTTCGTGTCCACCCCTCCCCACAGTCTACCAGAAACTGAGGACTAAGGTCGGGCTAATATTGGCCCTCATGCTACTATTTATCGTTTTGTAGTTTTAAAAGGAAGTTAATATTTGTATCTATATATTCAATATTTTTGTTCTAAGGTCTAGTCCAGTTTACTCAATTGTGATGCCTGCCTGATTTGGTTAGCATTTGAGCTTGTGACCTTGAGTCTAAACATCGTGATTAATCAATATCCTATTATAGAAACACTTTTCATGTAAGTGTTGTTTATATGAGCACATGTATATAGATATCTCTTTATGTGTGTGCATATATATAGAGAGAGATAGAGAGAGAAAAATAAAAGAAAGGAAGGAAGGGAGGAAGGAAGGAAGAAAGAAAAAGAAAGAAGAACAAAAAAGGAAGGAAGGAAGGAAGAAAGAAAGAAAAATGAAAGAAAGAAAGGAGAGATAACAGAAGTGAAGGAGAAAGAACAGAAGGGAAAAGAGGAAGGAAAGAAGGGAGGGAGGGAGGGATATATATACATTGTACGTATGTATGCACATATGTATATGTATATGTGCATACATACGTACAATATATATATATCCTTCGAGACATTTTCATCTCAGTTTCTGTGACACCCTCTGTGCTATTTCAGGCTTGCTCCACTCTGACTTGTGAAGCATCTTGTCTTTCAGATGGAACCCCATTGACCTGGTGGATCGGACGGTCCAATGAAAGACACCCCTACTGGGGAGGCGTCCCTCCCGGAGTTCAGCAGTGTGACTGTGGCCTAGACGAGAGCTGCCTGGACATTCGACACTTTTGCAATTGTGACGCTGACAAGGACGAATGGTAATGGGCGTCCTGAACCCTCTGCACTCGCGGAGGATGCCCACGAAAGGATGCATAAAATGTCCCCTAAGATAAAAGAGAATAGATGAGAGATTCAATATGAACTAGGGCTCCTGAATAAGGGTGATTGCTTTAACTTTGGAAATTTCTAGTCCTCGTACTTTCAGGGCTATTGCTGAAGTTTGTAACACATAGCGTGTTGCCACACCATAACCCCTTTATATTCTGAACATTCCATTTTCAACAGGAGAATGAAATGTAATATTTAGCTTTGCGATTTAGTCAGCATTTCTGTAATGTGTAGAATATAGGCTTTGGGAGAAGGTGTGGGAGATAGGGATGTGTAATTAAACAGACTGTTTCTTTATTCTCCCATTGTCCCACTGATGATCGAGTCACTGGCCTGCCCTATTATTGCCACTAAAAATAGAGAAAAGAAAATTTATATTTATTAAACACCTATTTAATCCTCATAACAAGCTATTAATTCTTTTTTTTGTATTATTTTTTTATTGAAGCATAGTTGATTTACAATATGTTAGTTTCAGGTGTACAGCACAGTGATATATATATTCAGTTTCTTTTCCCTTATAGATTATTACAAGATATTGAGCATATATCTTGTAATAATCTATAAGCATATATCTTGTAATGATCATACATTTCCTGTGTTATACAGTAGGTCCTTTTTTATGATTTTTTAAAAATTTTGTATTGAAGTATACTTGTTTACAATGTTGTGTTACTTTCAGGTGTACAGCAAAGTGATGCAGTTATACATATACATATATCTATTGTTTTTCAGGTTCTTTTCCCATTTAGGTTATTATAGAATATTGGGTAGAGTTCCCTGTGCAATACAATAGGTCCTAGTTGATTGTCTATTTTATATATAGTAGTGTGCATATGTTAATCCCAACCTCCTAATTTATCCCTCCTCTCCCCTTTCTCCTTTGGTAAACATAAATTTGACAGAGAAAACAAACCTATTAATCTTTCATAATTTTCTCACTTTTGCACCTTAAGGTAGAGGAATGTAGATTACAGAGAGGTTAAATACGTTTCTCAAGGACGCACAGGTCTATTAAAAGGCGTATCCAGAATTTGAATTCAGGTATAGCTGAGGCCAGACTCTCTCTTCCTTCCCCACAGCAAGTTACTTTTGTAGATAAAGTTTAGTTTTAGTTCTCATGGCCATCACATGTAGTTTTCCTTTGCCCTCCAGGTCAACTGCTTATTTTTTTTTACTGTACTGATTATGAAAATATGCACAGAACATTTCCAAACCCACTTTGGTTTTGACTGAATTTAAGACATTCTTTGGTTTTGGCTTTATAATTGTACTTGCTTCATCAAATAAATGCTGCTCAAGTATAGTTAAGAATTCCTATGTCAACCTGCTCTCAACCTAGTGGAAATGGCTTTTAAGTACTTTCCCTTCACTGTTTAAATTGATAACAGCAGGAATGTTTCAAATAAAATTTTAGGTCCACTTGAAACTCAGTTCAGTGAGGAAAAGACCAAGAATGTGGTTCCATCAGGTTACACTAGATGGACCACAGCTTCAGAATGTTGTAGGGCTGCTTGGGCCCCAAGTCATGTGACCTGAGTTTGATCTCAGAGAGACAGCAGTGAGCAGTCTTGAAGCAGGATCTTAGTTCCCTGCCTAGGAATTGAACCTGAGTAGCCTGGATGAAAACTAGGAATCCTAGCTACCAGTCCACCAGGGGGTAGAGACTGGGAGCAAAATTGCCCTGGCTCTTGCCCTCATTTGAAAGCAAGGCTGTTTCAAGGAGGCAAAAACTACAGAAACAGGTACAAAGTTTATTCTTAGAAACACAACACAACATGTGGGAGAGCACACAGGGAAGCAGTTTATTTAGACAGAAGCAAAACAGGAATACACACCCAGGGAGAAAGGGTGTGGGCATTCTCCCTAATGAGGAGGACCACAGTAACAACGTGCTTAAGTCACTTATGTAGAGGAAGTTTTTCCGGGTCTTTGTTCTCCTCTGGCCAATTATTTTGCTTCTTTTCCCACATCCGACCTATCTTAGGGCCCTTCCCAATATGTGTGCACATCTTTTTGCCAAGATGGATTCCAGCATGGAGGCCTTTGAGAGCTTTGACAAGACTTACTATGGGATGGCGCCCCCTCCCTTTTTGACCCCAGAGGAGACTCCCTGCACATGTGCCATTGGGGAGGTCTCCTTGACCTCAGGAGTGATAGATGTGGTCCCCCTATCTCTTTACTCCAGCAGAGATCAGCTCCTGCCATTAACTTTGTCCTTGGAGTGTTAGGGAAAACAGAGCTCCAATTTACTCTGTTTGACAAACTCCCCAGCTGCTCAGCCCAGGGGCCCAGCTATCTTCTACCTCAGGTTCCTTCTCCTAACATCGCGATCTTCACAGGGGTCAAATCAGATGCAGTTGACTGGACTTCTCCATTTTGTGCACTCCCACTCTACCCTGCAGAGCCCTCTATCACATCTTGGAGGCCGACAAACCAAAAATAACTCTTGTTCTGTTCGGAGACTGTGTCTTTTTTAACATTATATCCCTGAAGACCTACTCTGTGTAGAGTAGAAGATGATGGTAGTTAGCTGAATAGATGAATGTAGAAGACCTTTGAGGAGGAGGAAGGATCCCAAAATGGCACCTACAAGCTTGAGAGATGTGTGGAAAGGCTAAATGGTTGTGTGGCCAGGAAAACATAGTCAAAATCCTCTGCAACCAGCAGCTTAGATTTGCTCAGTTTATTGTGATTTTTTTAATTTCCCTTCACTATGCTGACATTAGAAATGTAAGATTCATAGACTTACATGGAAACATGTTCATTTTATTCTGTATCAGAGAAGTTGGTAAGGGGGGTAGAATATAAAGAGTTATTGAGAAGGGGAAGTATTTCTCCTAAGTGCCTTCAATTCTCACTCGCTTGTTGGCTGAATTCTTGATCTTTGCTCACTGTTTCCTTTCCTTTGATGAAACTCTTTCCATACCTAATTATGCCTCAGTGCCTTCCCTTCCTAGAGTTCAAATAACCATGCCTGGGCTTAATTTAAGGAACACTGAGGAGCAGGGCTGGAGAATCACATCACATCACTTAAAAGTGGAAAAAATATTGAAATGCTGCTACTCTCTCTTCTCCAAGACTTCCCACTGATCGTCTCTTCTACTCTGATTCCAGCCTCTCCCTCCTTTGACCTTCTTACTCGTTCACTCATCTTTGAACCCCTCCTATTGACTTCATCATTGAGGTTGTGCTCAGGGAAACTTTTCCTCAACTCTGGTGCCGTCATACCTCTTCCAACATGGATTATTGCATATTTCATAAGCCTTTTCTCTTCCTTTAGAGCCAGAGGGAAAGCCTCATCATGTGCCACTTTCTGTGGCCAGCAACATTTTATTTAATTTTAGATGTAGGTTTTGTTCAACAATCAACCTATGAAGGATCAAGAGAAATGATCTGAACTTCCCTTTGTAAAGATGCCCACTTTACCATGGCTGTCCTAGAGTTATGTTGAATATCTCATATATATATATATATATATATATATATATATATATTATACAGGGTATAGTGTATAAAATACTAAGAACATTTCAGTGTATGATTGTTAAGTGACAATGTTTCCTAGGAGTTGCAATATAGTAAACTGCTATCTACTAAATACTATACAAGCCTAAAATCAGTTTTCTGATTCACTTTACCAATCCAGGTGAGATCAGGAATTCCCTTTTATCATTCTCATGAGGGAGCAGATTCGGATTTAACTCTTCCAGATTTCACTGTTTTAGGACAAGTCATAACCTGTCATAAACGATTCTGGAAAATAACTTATTATAGAGGCAACTGTACATACTATTCCAGCTGACATTTACTCATATATCACATGTCTAATGAGTGCCTACTCTGTGCAGTCAGGCAGTCTGCTGTGCAGAGAAAGTCAAGGGCATTACAATCCCTGCCCTTGAGGAACTCGCAGGACAGTGGAAAAGAAAAGGCTAGTTATTTAGCAGTAAATGTAACAGTGTGATGACTTCGGTTATAGACAGAAGCACACATGTGCTTCTGTGTCAACCTGGGGTGCCCATGGGCTGGGATAGTTCGATTTCAAGGAAAAGTGTAGTTAATTTCTGAAGGATCAGAAGAAGTGAGCTAAAGTTAGTGTAGTACAGGTAGGTGCTGCCATGTATTCAGACACGGAAATGTGAAATAATATAAAAATCACTACTTCCCCCAAATATAAGTATCTTGGTATAGTTTCTGCACAGTTTTCCTGTGGGGAACTTATAGGAGATGTAGGCAGGGAAGAAGGTCAAATCCAGATCATGAAGCTTCTTGTATGTGAAATAACAATGAGAGAGCTTTGCTTTGTCTGTAACAGGGGTTGTGGACATAGAACGTACATTCAGAGTGAAACACAGCAGAGCCTTGTGGAAATGCATTCATTATTTAAATATCCAATTCTATTATTTACTACAGAAAGGTAAAGCACAAAAGCTGGCACTACTATGAAATGGTCGTGTTCTTTAACATTCTTTCAACCTGATTCTTAGATAACATGTGGTCCAGCTGGCTTTCCATACATTTCAAACTTTTCTTTCAGCCAAGCATGCCCCTTTTGGTGTCCGGGTGCTTCTAAGAAAGCTCAAACAGTTTTACCTTATAAACTTCCCTTAAGTTTCTGCTCTTGGTAAAGTTAGTCAGAATACTGATGTGGGCTGGTATAAACAAACTCATGGTCACCAAAGGGGAAAGGTGGTGAGCAGGAATAAATTGGGAGTCTGGGATTAACATATACACACTACTATACATAAAATAGATAATCAACAAGGACTTACTGTATAGTACAGGGAACTCTACTCCATACTCTGTAATAGCCTATAATGGAAAAGAATCTAAAGAAGAATATATATATACTCATATATATATCTGAATCACTTTGCTTTACAACTAAAACTAACACAACATTGTAAATCAACTATACTCCAATAAATTTTTAAAGTTAATCATGAAAAAAAGTAAAATTAAATTACAAAATGAAAAAATTGGGAAAAAAAAGTTAAGTACCGTATGCTGAAGTGTTCTTAGTATTGTATATACTATAGCTCATATCATTATCCCAACAACCCCTGAGGTTGGTTTTATTAACTCCTTTCCCCAGAAAAGGAAACTGAGGCTCTGAGATGCTAAGTGGCTTGGATAAGGTCACATGACTAAGTGGGTAGAGTTGGAATTCCAGCTGAATCCAAGGAAGCCCTGCTGACTACATCCAACTAGCTGCTAAGTTGGCATTTTGGGTTACGGCAGCTGGTGAGGATGCCAAAGAGACCCCTCCCAGGGCATCTCAGATCATATCACTGCACTGTGCATGTTGCTTTCTGCTAAGTCAGGTTGCTCTGAGAGCCTCAGCTATCTTCCAAGACTCTGGTAATTGGTAATGTTTTATTCTGTTTTAATTAACCTCTGCAACTGAATCACCTGCTGTCATATATTTCCGTGAGGCCCAAGTAAATGGGGAAAATGAGTATGTTGCGGGTAATGGGTGAAAGTAAGGCAGCTCAGAAGTGGAGGTGGGTGGAAGAAGGAAAAAGAAGTAATTCAAGGAACACCCAAGGCACAATTCCTTCTTAGAATACTAAAGGTAAGCCTCAGGGAGACGTGGATCAGGTATACTATGGAGCTGACTTCTCCTGGGGTTTCCATCCCAGCTAAAGAACTAAACAGGAAAAAAAAAAAGACAAATGAGAAAACTTGTCATGAATAACAATCTCACAGTAAATGATTGTTTGCAAAGGAACTTCTCTTCAACATAATGATTAGGCCTATAGACATCCCCCCAGTCAGGTGTTCTCTGATTTAACCACGTCAGGTGGATGGGCTGCTGAGAACAAGAAAGGAAACTGGCGACAGCTCCAAGCCTGGGGATCACACAGGAGAGGGTTGGGCTGTGTGAGGGGTGGAACAACAGTCATCTGGGTAGAGGGGTACAAAATGGGACACAAAGGATGGTGGTAGAGGGATAAAAAGATGGTTGGGTGGTGAGCAGAAGCCAGAGAGATTGTCCAAGGTGTGCCTCTTCGTGATGGCCCATGGCCCGGATGAAAAGTTTTCTCATCCAGACAACCAGGTAGAGCTAAGGTGAAGCTCTCTTTTCTAACAGCAGGACATTCTTTTATTTATTCATAAGCAAGTATAGACATTTTTATGTGAGTTTTAGTAACTCTGTTCTTTGCCTCTTGCCCTTACTTCACCCTTGTATGAAGCGACATGGCACAGAACAGAAGGAGGAAATGGTATAAAGTTTAAATTCTGGTTATCTGATCATCCAAAAAAGGAAACTTATTGTTCTTGGTTTTTTTTTTTTTTTTTTTAAGCAGGATATTTAAGGGATTTCTTTTTTTTCTCAGCATGTGGAATCCTGGAGCTTCAAACTACTCTTTAGCCCTAGAGTCTACTTCTCTGCCACAAAGAAATTGTTTAATAAATGGTGCTAAGCCATGAGTGAAAGACGGGTGAATGACTCCTGTTAAATATATTTTTACCTCTCTGTCGTTTGGTACATTGGGCCATGGTGATTCTAGAATTAACTGATATTTGCTGCATTGTTGGCTGTTACCCACCTTTTATTATCTCCCCAGAAATATTTACTCAAAATTTAACCTCAACTTTTTGCTGCAGGTTGATTTTCTCCCGGCTAATCAAAGTGTAGCTAGAAGTGATCACGCTGCTCCCAAAGTTATCTTTTTAAACATTTGTCTTGAGCTGTTCTGTTTGTAAAGACGTGTCTAAGCCAGCCCCAGGACCTTGACCTTCACAAGGGCCCTTCACTCCTTTCCCTGGAAACTTAATGAGACAATTGCCTTTAGGAAGAAGATGCTGGTTACATCCAAGAGTTCAGAGTTTTGCTGTTTCCTCACGTAGGATATTCTTTGCTCTCTCAGGCATCCTTTGATTTCCCCAAAATCTCTACCTCTGGGATCTCCACACTTAGTGCAGTGAGGATGCTTCAGACTTGGTAGTGTCCTAAATGGGGCAGGAATTCTGAATCCTGAAAGAAAAGAAAGGCTCTATCTCTTATTTTTTTAAAAAATTATATTGTACAATCTCAACTGGTGGCAATTTTTTTTTTTTTTTTTTGTCAGTACGCGGGCCTCCCACTGCTGTGGCCTCTCCCATTGCGGAGCAGAGGCTCCAGACGCGCAGGCTCAGCGGCCATGGCTCACGGGCCCAGCCGCTCCACAGCATGTGGGATCTTCCCGGACGGGGGCACGAACCCGTGTCCCCTGTATCGGCAGGCGGACTCTCAACCACTGCGCCACCAGGGAAGCCCTGGTGGCAATTTTTTATTCATGAATGTTATTTATGAGCTATTCCATGTAGAGATTAGGAAGGCTTTATCTGGATTTTTACTCACTCAGTCCCTGAATTCCACATGCATCTAGCAATGTAGTCAGAGCCAGAGCCTTGGGTTGGAAAGAATATGTTTGGCAATAGTAGGTTCTTCATACATTAACTTCTGAGTGAATGAATGAATGATTTTTTTTCCTTTCTCCCCATACTCTCTTCCTAGAAAAATATGCCCTCCTCTTGCTAGGTATGTTCTGCTGTTTTATTCCTTAAATTGTCACTTAAAGTATATATCCTGGGACAACTTGATACTGACTAGTTTACACTAACAATCCCACGACTGGGTTTCGGATTGTTTTTATTTTATTTTATTTATTTTTTTTATTTGTTTGTTTGTTTGTTTATTTATTTTGGCTGTGTTGGGTCTTTGTTGCTGCGTGCAGGCTTTCTCTAGTTGCAGCGATTGGGGGCTATTCTTCATTGCCGTGCACGGGCTTCTCATTGCAGTGGCTTCTCTTGTTTCAGAGCACGGGGTCTAGGTGTGCGGGCTTCAGTAGTTGCAGCACATGGGCTCAGTAGTTGTGGCTCCCAGGCTCTAGAGCACAGGCTCAGTAGCTGTAGCTTGTAGGCTCTAGAGCGCAGGCTCAGTAGTTGTGGTGCACGGGCTTCATTGCTCCGTGGCATGTGGGATCTTCCCGGAGCAGGGCTCGAACTCGTGTCCCCTGCGTTGGCAGGCAGATTCCTAACCATTGCACCACCAGGGAAGCTCCTCAGATTGTTTTTAGATAGAGTGTTTTGTGGTACATCTGATAGGACATGATAGAAGGCATCACACACTCAAGGAAAAGCAAAAAGGAACAATACAAAAATGGGAAAGCACAACTTCTAACCAGGGTTTGATCATTTAAAACTAACATATCACATCATTATCTTACAGAATTCTAGATGGAGTAAAATAGTTAATACTTCACCAAGGGTAGCATTAAGGACTGTTTTTGTGCTTTTTGTTCAATGATGCCACCATCCTCTCGTCTATTTGGAAAATTTCCAATAAGCAATTTAAGACCTGTTGGTTCCAGAAGACAAAACATAGCTATGAAATACTCTTTTATGATTATAGGAAACACAAATATAGACTGAGGCTTCAGTTGCCTCAGTTACCTGTCAAGCTGTACAACTTTATTATCTCTAAGTTGTCTGTAAAGTCACATTACACATTTTGGGTAATTGCAAAATCGTGAGTAGCAGAAATAGATAGGACTCAAAGTCAATATCAAGATTAAAAGTTTGCATTTCTTTAGTATATTTTATACAACATTTTGATTTTGGCAATTGTATACCAAAAATATTATCATTTGACTTAAGAATGCAATGAGACTTTGGCTTCTATTTTAATGTGCCTACTTGCCACTAAGTAACATTACTCACCTAATAGTAGTTCTTACTCAGGACCAAATTAGAGGAGCTGCTTACCTTTTTGTCTGCTCTTTAAGTTTGCTTACAGCTCTCAGTTCTGATTCATCTGACTGAGGTATCTATATTTAACAATGCCCAAGGAGAATAATTTATCCTGATTTTTTAAAATTTAGGAGTTTTTTATTACAAAATAAATATGTCCTATTATTATTATAAAAAATTCAAATATTTCAGAAATATTAAATAAAAAGGAAGCTCCTTCCTCACTATCACTTCGTATCCTCTTACTTCCACCCAACATGTAAAATTTTATACGTAGAGATAATAGTGGGGCATGTAGGGCACATCTACATATAAATATCTCCCTATGCACATACCATATTTATTAATATGAAAGTTCATTCAGTTTTTACGAAATGTGAGATTGTATTAAATGTGTTATCTGCAGCTTGTTTTTCTACATGAACTATGTCTTGAAGAGCTTTGACTTGGCATCATTAAATAAGCATAAACATGAATGCCTCCTGTCCATTTTAATGGCTGAAAAGTGAGTTGTATCATAACTTACAGTTTATCATTAAATAATAAACATTTTATTTTTACTTTGTTTATTTATTTTTTTGTGGTACGCGGGCCTCTCACTGTTGTGGCCTCTCCCATTGCGGAGCACAGGCTCCAGACGCTTAGGCTCAGCGGCCATGGCTCACGGGCCCAGCCGCTCCGCGGCATGTGGGATCTTCCCGGACCTGGGCACGAACCCATGTCCCCTGCATCGGTAGGCGGACTCTCAACCACTGTGCCACCAGGGAAGCCCTAAACATTTTATTTTTAAATGATGTTTTAGTATTCGAAAAAAATATTGCTATGAACATTTTTGAGTCTTGACATACTTTATTTTCATTTTTAAAGTTACTATTTCTATCGTATAGATTTCTGGCTTAGAATTGTTAAATCATCCACTTTTCTATTTTGATGAATGGGGCCAAATTGTTGAAGGGACTTAGGATTTTATACAGACCACAAGGGAGTCAGTTCAGAACTGGCCTCCCTGAATCTGGGGTGAAATGATAGTCTCTTTGAGCAAGTGGCTTCACCACAGAACTCACTGGGGGTCAAAACAGAGCCACACAGGAAGATGTTAATTACAACCTCCTTTGGCTCAGAACTTGCTGGAACCCTTCAGCAGGTGTGGACAGCTCTGACAGGACCCTGGTGATGTTGTATTCCCCTTCCGTTCTTCCTCTCAGTGTTTGTCATTTCTATCACGCCTGGTCCTGCTCTGAGATCCATGGCAACACTTTCAGCTACCTACAAATAAATACATTCTCTGCATTAGTTTCAAAAAGTAGAGTCTTCATCATTAAGAAGAAGAAGGAGGAGAAACAGAGGAGAAACAGTTTTATCTCCTTTGCAAATCTGCCTTCTAGATTTTTAGTGAAAATATCATGAAGTAATACATGTAATACACTCAGAACACACACAATTGTGGCTACTTATTCTGGCAGCACCCTCATTTTCTGGATGTAAAATATAATTGACCTCTATGTGATATCACATGATGTCCTGGGATGATCAAATCCTGTATTTCTCACGTAGTGACTGTCCTTTAGTCTCTCTGAGCTTCAGGCTCTTGTTTGATTTAAGAAAAGAAAAATAAGACCAAAAAGAGAGAAAGAATGCCTATCTCTGGGGAGTGCTGGCTAAGTTGGCATTAATTTGCTCGTCTAGCAGATATGCCAGGTATTTAGTTCTCAAAAATGTGTTAGTCATCATTTTTATTATTATTTTCTTTATTTTTACAGTATCTTAAATGAACTATGAGGCAATATTGACTTATAGAAGTTAAACTAATTTCTATCTTATGCAATAAAATGCATAAGATAACTAACTAGCATACCAAAGCAATCCAATATATCCTTCAGCCATCACGCTCTAGGTGAGACTAGGAAAGAGCGCTGAAGACCCTTCTCTCCAAAATGGTGCTGCCCTGTGAAAGTTCACTGGTAAAACTCACCATGTCATGGTTGGAGTGTTTCTGCCTCCATGGAACTCAACCAGGAGACTGCTTGTTAAGTGTGTCACCGAAGAGTTTGTGGACTCCCAGAGTTCCTGTCAAGGTGACCTACGTGTAATCTCAGAGAATGCAGGGCTGGAAAATCATTGCAAATTAGTCAACTGAAACCTAATCAAAGTGTATCTCGTGTGGAGAAAGCCTGTGTGAATGGAATGGGGAGAGTCAGCCCGAAACCCACAAGGACAATTCAAGGACTCAGGGCCAGGTTATTCCAGCCCTGCCTGGAGAAGATGTAGACAAATGTGGGAAACGCAGTTTCCACTCACGAGAGAGCCGCTCTCTGCAGGAGCCAGACGAGGCCTGGGGAACAGGAGAGCACACCGGTTATGGCAAAAGTTTTGCTTCCAACCCTAGCCTCTCCACTTGCCAACAGTGACCTCTGAGAAGTTGTATCTCCTCGCTCAACCTCTGTTGCCTCTGCTGTACAAGACAGGCGATGTTATAACTCCATCATAGGGCTGTTCCGAGGGTGAAACAAGATCAGGTGTAAAACTCTATTCGTGTGCTCACCTGGCCAGGGAAAGGCAAGAGGTGGCTCCCATCCTCAGGTCCTGAGATGTGAGATGCTCAGCCAAACCCCAGAGCCATCAGTAAGTTTAAGAATAGCAGCCTCACACCCAAGCAGGGCCTCTAACATGTGGATCTTTTTCTTTAGGAAGAACTCCTCCAGTAAAAGGCAAGGGTGGCTTAAAATTGCATTTTACTTTCTACTCTAATATGTTAAATATTTTGGAATTTGGACCCTACCTGTAAGAGATAGAGACTTCTTTACAAGGTTTGAAGCAATAAAGTACATCTTGTGGTCCACATGTGTGAGTATGTTTCTGCAGGTGTGGACATGAGTGAGAGGGAGGGAGGGGGCAGAGCGAGGAAAAGTAGGGGACAGGTCAGGTGACTATCTCCCAGACCCAGTCTGACTCTGGGCCTCAGAGTAAAGCTGAGGCCAGGAGGATGAGGATAGTGCAGCTGAACAGAGACCTAAAGTTGGGGAGTTTGGTGGAAGTTGTCGGTCAAGAATGAAGGAGGAAGTGAGGAAAAGAGGAGAAATGAAGATCCGCAGGTGTACGGCCTCAGCAGCTGAGAGCCTGGGACCAAGGCATTGACAGAACTGAGTAACAAGTAGGGTGGCCGATCCCTGGGGAAGTGACCAGTGGAGGGGAGTTGAGCATATTAGTTAAGGGTTGACGATTGATGTCCAAAGGAGATCTTTCATAGGCAGTTGAATGAATATGTATTCCTCAGAAAATGCACGTGAGTGTGTGTGTGTGTAACAGGAAAGAAGGCAGCACTCTAAAATGCTGCAGCATCGTGGAGTAAGTTAGGGACTGGCATTTCCATTCTGTGGAAACGAGCGATTCTCTGAAGTTTCAGGGGGCTGGAAGGAGAAGAGGTCAATTTTGGTAGGTCTGGGAGGAGGGTGAGAGAGAAGAAAAAATGCAGACTTTCTGTGAAGAGCTTTTATGGCACTACTGCATGTTTCTTTCTTTCTTTCCTATCCAGAACAGGTTAATTCCAATGATGTCTACAAAAACCTTCATCCTTGCTAGTACTTTTTAAAATCAGTTTTATACTCGTGAAATCCGGAGGGCCGTTTACATTTCTTAACAATAAAGTAGTATTGGGTAAACTTTGGCTGTATTCATATACTAAGACCAGATTTTGTTTTCTCACACCTATTTGAGAAGAGCCCTATGGCTTCAGTTGTCTTAAAGTATTTACAGAAGAAATGTAGTTTCTGAAAATGTTAAATATATGCCAACATCATCTTGTTTTGTCCCTCATGTTTCTTATACTAGGGACTGAAATCAAGACTCCGGATATGTCCTGGTCAGTGTGGGGCACAGCTAAAGGGATATTATCCTCTGGTGTGGACTTGTCTATGTGACCACAGTCAACGTTTGCACTTGCTGTTTTGTCAACCAAGTGACCCTTGAGCTCGTTGTGAGCTTCTTGTCATCTAATCCCTTAGGTTCTTCTTCTTTTTTTTTTTTAAGTCTCAATAAGGAAGACAAAAGGGAAATAATGCCTTAACTAAAGTTAAGATAGAATTACTGTCAAGCATTGATATGGCATTTAGACTTGCAGAGCTGTTTATGGGCCTCATCCTGGCTATACCTCTTTTGCAGCCACAGCAAATGGAGGGCTTCATGTCTCCCACTCAACAGAAAGGTATGCAGAGTTTCCTGAGAATAATTCATTCAGAGTCACACAAGGGCTTCCAAGGGACCTGAGGTCTTGAGTTCTTTGCATAATTTTCTAGGTTTATCTTCCTTATCAATAACGTGTTATATGTTACTTTTGGGTGACTGAAAGAGAGAAGAATATAAAAAGGAAAAAAAAAATCTCTCTTAATAAGCTCAGTCACCCAAATGATGCTATAAAAAGAATTGCAGCAGTTAACCAAAAACTGGCTGACAGAAAAAAAAAAAAAAAAAGCAGTATATGAGTTTTCACTGCACTTTAATGATACACTAAAGAAATCAGTAGCCCCTGTTCTGCTCTGCAAACCTGATTTTGGTAAAGTCCCTAGTTTCAGATAGAAAAACTAAGAGGAGACCACATTGGCTAATTCTGTGCCATACTTTTTCTCTTGAGAATATTTGAGTCTTTTCCTTAATGTGCATGTTTTATCATTAGGTCACATGTGTTTCTTGAGGACCATGTGTCTGTTATCTATTCTTTGTGCCCTTCAAGCTTCCATAAGCTGGGATCTTTGGCTGGCCAACAGTAGGGCACTTTTTTCTTATTTTCCTTTCAAAAATTCTTTGTGTTTTACATTTTCTTTACACACTTGACTGGGAATTTCAATAGCTATTTATTGAATCCTTACTATGTGTTAATCAACATGTTAAGTTTTATATACATTATCTACTTTGATTTATACAACAACATCGAATTAGTATTATTATCCCCATTTAAGAGATTAGGAAACTGAGTCCCAGGCTGACCTCATGACATCGTACAACCCGTGTGTTGAGGCACATGTTTTAAGCTAGGTCCGTCTGGCCTAATGACAATTCTTTCCCACTACAACACAATCATTTTTGTACTTATAAAGTACATAAGCACCCTGTGCCTTTAGGAAGAGTCTTGTATATTCTTCCAAAGGAAGACAAAGTCTGTAAAGTGTTTGCCCTTGAGAAGACAAGTTCATACAGAAGCCAAAGGAAAACAACTTCGTGTGTAGAACATCAACTCTACAGCTGCAGTTTGTATCATTTTTTATGCCACCCCCCAAATATTCTACCCATTAATACTTTGAAATGTTTGAATCAGCCTTGTCGTTCACACATTGAATTAAATCCAAACACTATTCTCACTGTGATGCTAAGAGCATGAATGAACTTGCAAAGTCTCTTGATGCCCAGGTGGCCTGTAGGCTGAACACAGCCCTCACCTGTGTTTTTGTTTGTTTGTTTGTTTGTTTTTTGTTTTTTTGTTTGTTTTGCGGTACATGGGCCTCTCACTGTTGTGGCCTCTCCCATTGCGGAGCACAGGCTCCGGACGCGCAGGCTCAGCAGCCATGGCTCACGGGCCCAGCCGCTTCGCAGCACGTGGGATCTTCCCGGACCAGGACACTAACCCGTGTCCCCTGAATTGGCAGGCAGACTCTCAACCACTGGGCCACCAGGGAAGCCCACCTGTGTTTTATTGGTCAGTTTTATTGCAGTGTTGATTCCCACCATACTTTTTTTTTTTTTTAAGAATTTTAAATCCATTTCTATGATTTGAAAAATTGAGAAATTTTACGTTGATATTCCAGTCTGGCCCACTGGTCCTACATTCATGAAGAGCATAATTACCTGTTAGGAATGACTATCACCGTCTCCTATAGACAGAATACTACTTCCTCCCAGTCTTCCTCTTGTTCTTTCTCTCTCTCTCTTTCTCCCTGACACTGAAGCTGTTTGTCATGTCCCATTTATCACCTAACACAAAGCTGGCTTCATTCATTTTTATTACTTTCCTTGACCCTGTAGGCATTTGAGTTTGTTTCTACCACATTAAACAACTTTGGAGAGATTTTTAGATTTTATATAAAAAGTATTTTTGGTAATATGCTCTGCATCATCAAACTAAATATGAAGTTCTTTTTCTCTGTTATTTGGAAGAGATTTTTATTCTTGGAGCAATTTTGTATATTCCAACACTTTGGTGCCAGGACATCAAATTGATACAGGCAAGATGCCATAGTGTATGAGGGAGACAGTGCTTGACACTGCTGGACAGACTTCAGAATCTACCATTTTCACCTTGAAAATGAAAGAAGAATTAGGGAGAAATAAAATCCTATAGTAATGTAGAGTTTCTACAGGAGTTTGATCTTTATTCCACTTTGGTTACTTGAAACTTGCTTTGCAATGTCTGCTTGAAAAAATATTAGAACATGAAGATTCTAATTTTATTCTGTGTATATGTGACATTCATAGATGTGCTTTCAAATAGACACAAGAATCTTATTCCAGATCCTTTGATTGGTCTCTAAATACAGGTACTCAAATTACAGACAGTGGATAGTGCATTTCTTTACATTTTGGGTGAACAGACTTGTAAGGGTATACGTACAGGTGAATATTTGATTTGATTATAACCAAGATGAATTAGTGCGTTTTTCTACAGATCTCAGGAGTTGTATGTCTAATCTTAACATTTAATTTTCCATAGTGTGGAAACCTCCAATACAGAATCATAGCTTGATGTATGAAAAGATAAATTGACTTGCCTGAGGCTGCAGTGATTCAGGGGCAAAAATGAGAACTCAAATGAGTGTTAACACTACTATTTTTTGAGCATTTACCATAGATCAGGCACTGTGACTATATCATATCATTTAATTCTCTCTATAACTCTGTGATATGGGCATTACCTCCATTTTTCAACTGAGGATACTGTGGAATCTCAGAAATAAAATAATTTGCCCAAGCTAATGCAGGTGGAAACTGGAGATCCGGGATTTCAGAAGAAATCCGTGTGCTTCTAAATCTATGTCCTTAAAGCACTTCATCACACTACTTGAACCTTGCCACGCATCCTTAATTCATAATTTGACACATTTTTTCTTTGTCTTTAGTCTCAGAGCTGTAAATAATATGCAAAGGATGCTGAAATATAACGTTGATTTTGAGTGTTTTTTGAGTGTTGTGTTGATGTCTTTGTGTCTACAGGGAGAGAACCAATATGAATTAGCTCCTCTGTGTTCTCATAAACAAATTGCTACATCATATACCTTGCCTTGATCATTGTGGCTTGGTGCTGTGTCTCCCAGTTCCCAGGAACAGACAAGATGATCCATCCTGTGCTTACTTGAGGCTGTGTGGCTGAACAGTCCAACCAACCCATGTGCAATTATCAGACTGCCTTATATAATTCATTTCAGCTCAGATTAACATATATTTATGGCATACTTGTTAAATTTAGGGCTGAGATAGACACCAAGTGACTAGACCCCTGCACCTTCTACCCTGTGGCCATAGACAAGTTATCTCATATCTCTTAGCCTCAGTTTCCTCATTTGTGATGGAAATAATGGTACCCACTGCATAGGTGTGTTATACCCCTAGTATACTTCTGGCTCAAAATCACTGCATATTCACTCAATGTCAGTTTCCTACCTACATTTCCTTTTTACTCTCAGTAAAATGGTGTGTCCTTACCATGAGTCCAAAAACACAACTCAAAAAAAAAAGGAGATGCAAGAGGGAGGAGATACGGGGATATATGTATATGTATAGCTGATTCACTTTGTTATAAAGCAGAAACTAACATATCATTGTAAAGCAATTATACTCCAATAAAGATGTTAAAAATAAAAGAAGGAAAACATGAATAGCTTAACCCCATTCATTTTTAACTTTCTTGTCAAAGGATGACTAGTCAGATTCCTAATTGCGTAATTAACAGAGACAAAGCTAGAGTCATTAACTACAAAGGTCTCTAAAACAGAAAAAAAAATAAAAAGCAACAAACCACCTTAAAAGGTGATAAGAAACATCCTAAACTGATTAAAACCTGTTGGCAGGTGACTGAAACAAGTCCTTGGAGTGATTTTAAGTGGCTTTGTGATGCTTATTTCAAATTAGTTACTGAGATAGCTGATCTCTTCATGGAAAGAGAGGCAATGTTTCATGTTCCATCAGCACTGCATTGGGCAGGTGGGGTCTGTGAGCTACAAAAAGCAGCAGCAAGCTCTGTAAACTATCTGCTTTTCTGGAAAGACTTAAGGAAGATGTAAAATGCTCTAGTTTTTGGAAGCTGGCCATGGGTTTTGTAATTGGCATCCCAGACTTTCACGCATACCTATGAGATGAAAGGCCCTCTGTTATTCCCCTGCTGCCCCAACCCTGCAGCAACCAGCCAAATCACTTTTGAAAAGAGGAGGCTTGTTAAAGAATCCCTAGATTATCCACATTTTCTCCTTTCTTTTCTTAAATTTGTGTTTTGCAGGACAAATGATACTGGCTTTCTTTCCTTCAAAGACCACTTGCCTGTCACTCAGATAGTTATCACTGATACCAACAGATCAAACTCAGAAGCTGCTTGGAGAATTGGTCCCTTGCGTTGCTATGGTGACCGTGAGTACTAAATTGAAAGAAGATTTCTCTCTGTCTTACATAAGCACAAGATGTTTTATTCCCTTATCCTTTTTCCCTGCAGTGTCCCCCAGTCTAGAAAATTATCTACATGCCCAGTGCTTTCCTGTACCCCATTCAAAAACAATGAACCATACTCAGGATTTTTTTCATTTGCAGGACACTTCTGGAATGCGGTATCATTTTATACAGAAGCCTCTTACCTCCACTTTCCTACCTTCCATGCGGAATTCAGTGCTGACATTTCCTTCTTTTTTAAAACCACGGCTTTATCTGGAGTTTTCCTAGAAAACCTTGGCATTAAAGACTTCATCCGACTTGAAATAAGCTGTGAGTGTTCTCATTTATGAATTTAATATAACTGGTCAACAGAAGTTTTAATCTTATCTTTGCCACCAACAACTAGTGTACTATTTAGATTATCAAATTAATCTCCCTGGGCCTCTGTCAAATTAACAATGATAATTTCTAGTTCCTCCTTATGCTTTTTGTTTTATTATTACTTATCAGTGTTTAAAGAGTCATTCTGTCCTCAAACTAGTGCATTCCCAAAATTCCCATAGATATTTATTTACAGTGTCTTTTTTCTGATCCGTGGGCATTTACTACCTATTCTTTTAAGCTTCCACACAACGGAACTTTTTCATTGCAATTTCTATGGAAAGCTGAGAACATTAGTATTCTGCATTCTGTTTATACTTGAAGTCAAATTTTTGTTGTACTTTTTCTCTGCAAGTAATTTCTTGACTTATTTCCCATCACCAGGCATATGTGACTGACCAATCAGAATTTCCATTGTTTCTCTACCACTTCACCTTGAACAGGGGTGTATCTAGTGAGTTTGATGTCAGGACATGGATCATTTTTTAACATCCCATCTCCTATATACAAGTTATATTAAGAAATAATCATAAAGTTAAATGAAAAGTAGTACAAATGCATATGGGGAAGTGTTCTGTTAATGAACTTTTATATGTAATCATGCCAATAAAAATATTCCAGTACAAAAAAGAAACACAATACAATAAAGAATTTTAATCTCATTCATTCATTTTTTATATAAAAGGGAAAAATACCTACATATTGGTCTGTTCAAGTAATACTTGTAACATTAAAAGTTCTGTTCCTTAGACTTGACTTATGTAAACTTGTTGAGTGAGTTCATCAGAACTGATTTTCTTTGCATGTTCATGTTCAAAAGAGAGTATAATCAGATTTGTCCATTTATCTTCTCTCTTACTGATCAAAGGATACTTTTTATTAACTTTAAAATGTTTTTCACATTAAGCAATAGATATAAACATTTTAGAAAAGATTTTAAACATAAGGCTAAGTTTGATAGAGATTCCTAAAAATCCCATTTTACAATAAATTCCAGAAATTGCTATAATCTCTATGTATTTCTTTCATGATCAATGTTAGCATCTTTCAAATAGCTCTGAAATAAAAAAAAAAAACACTAAAATATTTTTATTAGAAAATTCGTCATGGGTTACTATTCTACTTGGTAAAACCTCACAGAGTTCCTAAGGTTTTGGAGTTGCTTAAGCTCTCTTTGGGTGCAATTTGTGTTCACAGCCCCTGTGGTACTATATATTCCTTGTTTCAACAGTAGATCTGAGTTAAACAATGATAGCACAGTAACTGTAAAAATGGGAAATCAGAAATTGAGCTCTTATTCTTAAAAACAAACACATATTTTAGTCTGCATGTTCAGGAGCCAATGGTACGTCAGGAGTTCTCTATGTTAACTTCCCTCTTGAATATAATATGTGGTAGGTAATAAAATGTACTCTTTGAAGCTTACACATTATTAAAAATTAATACTAACATCAGCATTTGTTACAACTTAAACCTACAAAATTTCCCCCCCACCCCCGGTGGAGGGATGTTTCATTGCTGACATTATTTAGAATTACTGTTGTGTGGCAATAATAAAAAAAAAAAGATCTACTTTTAGTTGCTTTTGCTAGTTTTCTGATTCTCTGCATTCATTATACCCACTTCTTTCCTATACACAAGGTGGACTGCTCCCGCCATCTAGCCCTTATTAAAGCCATGACCATGAAGACTTATGCTTTTCATTATGTGCCTCATTTACCTGGTTTTAAATACATGTTTTCTATGATTTGATTGTGGCAATTGACCATATTACAATAATAATGTGACAGCATGAAATACCCTTGAAAACCTAAGTAATAATGTCTTAGCAACAGAAACGTGGAAATTTGAGACCTCCAGAAAAAGAGACAAAGGTGCTGGCTGGAGGAGATGGCTGAACTGCATGTACAGGTCTCCTGCAGAGCACAGAGCAGCTAAGTGTTTCCTCTGCAGCTACAGCCCAATACAAGGAAAGGCATCTCTTTAACGGGTAGTTGTAATCTCCTTTTACTCCAATGATTTAGACTATTAATGGCAGGAAGCTCTTGTGGCTTTAGTGTGAAATAAGATCCCTCATAGCTACCCTGGCCAGGCTTTAAATACGTGGAGTTGAGTGCCAGCCATTTCATAATATGGATATAATAACCTCAATGTAAATTTAATAACAATCAGGCCCTAAGGCCTTTCGATTCATTAAAGCAGCAGCAAATGTCATGGCATATTATCAAAAGGTAATGAGTGATGATTTCGTGTTAATTATATTTCAGTGTCCAATTTGTTTGAACTTCCTCATACTATATTTTGTCCTTTGGGCTGCACAAAAATGTTTTCCGTGCAAGTGGTATTAAATCTGATAAAAATTTAAAATCCATTGATGTCATTGTTCAGTGCACACTTTTTCACCAGATCAGAGAATATGTATTTTTTGAAAGAGGAAGATTTTGTATAAACTTTTTTAAAGTACGAGGCCTCAAAATTTTCAAAATATTTTGTTTTATTATTATTATTTAAAAGGAAAAACAGACAAACAAATGGGGCTTATCTTGCATTTCTTACTAACAGCTGCACTCAACCTATGTCTTTTACACAGATGGAATTTTCACCCTAAAGTGTTCATAGTAAGATTCCTCTACAGATCATCTTCTTAGAAAGAAAATGGCCTTCACATAAATATAGTAGATTTCTCAGGTAGATCTCTTCCTCATCCCCAAGGAGTGTTCCTCTGTAACTATCCGAACAGAAGTTTTCAAAATTGATGTATCCGAATTGTTGGACAGGGAACAAGAAGCTTACATAAAATTTTCAATTTATTTCTTTCTGGGTCACTTCCAACTAAGACATTTGAATTTTGTAGCTTTAAGATTAGTCCATATTCTATGAAAGGCAAGATGCTTCATTATGTCCTCAAGTCTTAATGGATTTGTTCCAAATGAGACTGAGAAAAAAATAGCTATTTTGACAATTAGCTCATAATGGCTGTGCAGGTTGAAACAGATATTTTGGAGTGGATGGGGGACGAGAAGGAAATGGCTGTTGCGATCAGTATGGCATAGCGGAAAGAGACTACTGGTGAGAATCCAATGTGTATTCTAATTTCTGTTTCTCTAACTCTAATTGTGAGCAAGTTCCTCACCCCTTCAGTGCTTATTTATGAAAATGGAATTGTTGATGCCCATATGTCGATCAGATGCATTTGGCTGCAATTAAAAGAAAATACAATCTTAACTGATAGACACAAGGATGGGAATTTATTGGTACCAGGACAGGTGACCAAGTCTGGAATTGGTGGGGCACTTTATTTCTGGTTGGATTCAGGAGTTTAACAAATGTTAGCAGTGGTCTAATTTATTTCTCTCCCTGCTCTGACTTCTGAATCTCTACTTCCGTCAAGGCTATCTTTCCCTCAAGAAGGAGCCACATTTCAGCTGGTGGGAAAGCACTTCTTTGCCAGCTGTCCACACAATCCTCCTGATATGCAACTCCTCTGACTACCTAGGAACAAATGCCTCTAGACAGGGAAGTAAAGATTTCAGACTGGTTTTGCCAGAGCCCAGCCTTACCCCTTGGGTGGTAGGGGCAGCTAGCTGACCTTAAAGCCTGTAGGGGAAAAAAAAAATCATTTTCATTCCTAAAAGTCTGAGTTCTTGGCTGAGAACCATGTGATAAAAGACAGAATAACAAGAGGAAAAACAAACAGAAGTTTATTAACATGTATACCTCATGTAGGGATGGGAGATACCCAGAGGAAAGGAGTGACTCAACGAGGTGACTTAGACCTCCAGTTCATATGACATCTATAAGAGAGAACAATAAATTTTTGGAAAAATAATAGGATAAAGGAAAGCAGTTTTAGGCTTTGAAAGTAGAGATAAAAGCTAGTTAGTCAAGTTTGTTATGTAGATTCTTCTGGTGGCATCTCGAGGCTGATAGGGTCTAACGTTGTCTCCAGGTGATTAATGTTTGTCCTCTTGGTAGAGAGGGGAGGAGGGATGGAGGAACAACTAAATCTATATCTATATCTATGTCCTCATCTATATCTATATATCTAGAAATTTGAGTTCTGACTTTCAAATGTATCATATCAATAATATTACCAACTGTGATGGTAACTTGAAGATACAATCCTCAGATCCTCAAGAATAGGAAAGATTAATTCTAACAAATTAATTAATTTTGTTTTCAAATTAATTAATTAATTTTGTTTTCAAATAATCTCATCTATAATCATCAAGATATTGTATTATGATTTTCATGTTCAACTCACAGTCCAATATGCAGATGAGGAAGGTGAGCCTTGAGAGGGTAAATAACACACCCAGCATCACCCAGTAAGATTAAGAATCCAGGATTCAATTCTCTGTTCATTCAAACAACTCCCTACTCTGCTTTGCAAAACTGTCTCAAGAGCCAAGAATGTTAGAAGGTGAGAAAATAGTATGATTTTCCTCCATGTTTTGAGGCATAGGACATTCAGCAGGTCTTTACAACTTAATGTAAAACTGTGTGTGCTTTTTTTCTGGAATAGGAGCCACAGCTGCCATCAGCGCCTCCAAGAGTCCATGTCTCCAAAAATGTTTAACAATATTCATTTACTTCTCATTCTACAGATGAATACATGGGAGGTCAGAGAGGTTAGGAGACTACATTAAGGCCTTGCATCTTCTTCTTTATTCCATTATGGTGCCTGAGACATCTCACATGCCTGACCTGTGCAGGGCTGAGAACACAGAGATGGTGTCACAGTTTGAGGAAGGAAGAGCATTGTACAGGAGACTTAGAAGGCATCTTCTCATCTCCTAGGACCACTTGGTGTACAATCTCTCATGCTTGTGGCAGTTTCCTCCACTTGACATGCCCCTTCTTGGTCAGTCTTCTCAAAAGTACACCATGAGCTCATTTTGTTTCATTCCTCTCTGCTTAGCACAGGTCCTGGCTGGGTAAAAACCCACTGAAAGACTCCAGTGACTCCTTCGCGTTGTCTTGAACCATAGGATGTAAATGATAAGGGTGGATATTTGTCAGACAGTTGTGGGGAGAAGATGGTAAATTCATGATAGAGGAAATGCTGCCACTGGACCTCCAGCTTTCCCATTTAGAACCACTGAGCTATGCCCATCCCCCCAGAAAATGAGATCTAGTTGACATTGGCCTCAGGTGTCCTGTCTTCCAAGTCACTAGCCAGTGTTGGAGGTATCACCATGTACTTACATTTATTTTCATTCAGTTTTTTCCAGGCACCCATATTATATATCTAGCTTTGACTGCCAGGTAGGGACTGCATAGGTTTTGGGGATGGTGGTTTTCTCATAGGACAAGTGGGTTAAAAAGTGAGCTCCAGAGACACATCACCTGGATTTAAATCCTGACTCTGCCCCCTCTGGGTTAGAGCAGCTTCTCAGCTATCTGTGGGTCAGTTCCCTCCTCTGTAAAATATTACCTTTCTCATATGATTGTAGGGAGTTGATTCATGAAAAATGCTTAGCAGAGTGCCTGGGTCATGCTAAGCGCTCAATGAATGTTAGCTATTATTATTGCATTTCACTGATTCTCCCCTAGTTCTAGGAGGAGTGAGTTGAACATAGTAGATCTTTAATAGTGACTTGAATAAAGTTAAATAATAATAATTTTAGAAGGTTTTTAAGGAACCTAACACCTTGGTATAAAACTAAAAATAAAGAAAGAAAGAAAGAAAATTACAAAATTGCATTTAGTGTGTACAGGGTAACATTTTAATGAATGAAATTTTAGTTTGATGGGAGCTTCCTGTATACAAGGCCCAATCCTAGGTTCTGGGTGTCCAATTCATCTATAAGTTGCAGACTAGCTGGGGAGACAGACTATAACCAGATCATTATACAACAGAGGGATAAATGCAGGGGCAGAGATAAGTGCAGACCAGAAACTAACAAGGAGGTAGTGGTGACAGGGGGTGGCAGGCCGTCACAGCAGTGGAGCAAGCCTTCCTTCCACAGAGATGTGCTGTCTGCATGGAACTGGATATCCACAAGACCAGCTTGGCAGGAAGGCTTTTAGGAAAATCTTTAGCATTCCTCCCCTTCAACCTCAAGAGTTTTTACCTATGTTTTTAGAGAGAAATACACTTATGCTCAATATCTCAGTAATTGTTTATTTGGTCTCAAGATAAGCAGGGCTGCAAGGTAGCATTGGTGGCCTGATAAGAAACAGGCAATGGCTCAAAGGGCTAACTTCACTCTTATTTAATCTTTCAATTGTTGAATCTGATTTGCTCCCTTCAATTCTGTTTCCGTTAATGCATGGGTTTATGAGCCAAAGACAACTGACGTGGGTTGGTGAACCATGCCACAGTGATGATAATAATAACAATAGCTATCATTGTTGAGTACATCCTACACGCCAGGCACAGTTCTAAGAACATTGTCGGGATGAATTTATAAACAACCTGACAATTAGGTATTGTTTTTATTCCCATTTTACAAAGGATAAAAGTAAGAGGTGACAAGCTCGAAAACTTACCTCAGGTCATGGAGGGTGCCAGAGTCCAGGTCTCAAATCCCATTTGTAAAGCTTCTATCTTATTGCCTCTCTTTGCAGTCAGGACTCACATTCACCAGGAAGACGAGCAATTCAAACTCTCTGCTACTTGAAATTCTGCATATTGGGGGCTTCTTATACCAAGGCTGGCTTTCTGTTAGGGTTTAAAGCCTGAGAAAGGAGTGGTCCAGGGTGATGACTGACCTTTGGTATTGCTGAATATTCAGATCTGTTAGTTGATGACCTTGTCAAAGAAATACACATGTCCTATCTCGGGTGTAGAGGAGGGGGGCCATCACAAGGTGCTGATAAGGAAGGGAAGGTCTGGAATATGAAGGCTCCTGTTCCTGAGAGAGGACTGTCTTCCCCTCAACTTTAATTTATAATTTACCTCTCCACATCCTTCAGATTTAGAATTCTTACATAATAAAAGAAAATATAAGAAGGTATACTAAAATAGAGAAGAAAGATGGAGATTATACTTTTGGAGTCAGATTCTACTTACTCTCTAGGCAGCTTCAAGCAAATTATTTCTATTTCTCTGAACTTTCATTTTCTCACCCATAAAATGTGCATAAAAATGAGACCTTTCTCATAGAGTTGCTTTGAGGATTAAAATGAGAGAATCTATGGGCAGTGCTCCTCAGAGTGCATTGTACTACTGTGCTGCTGCTACTTCTCTCTCTCTCTGTTAATGGTGATAACACCACTGTCACCATCCCCATCATCACCATGACCACCACCATCACCACTATCACCACCATCACCATCGCCACCATCCTCACTACTACCATCACCACAATCACCATCACCACATCACCTTCACCACCATCAACATTATCACCACCATCAGCATCACCACCATCACCATCACCACCACTATCATCATCCCTATCACCACCACCATCATCATCACCACCACAACTATCACCATCATGACCACCACTATTATCTTCCTGTCATCATCATCATCAACATCATCATCATCACAGGTAACATTACCCCTGACTGGCTCTTTCCTGTCTTGTACGATAAGCAGATTGCTATAGAAGGGCAGAAAGGGTCATGGAAGGAGCCCTGCATGGGGAGTTGGGGGATAGGGTTGTGTTTGTTCCCAGACACTGCCACTTGCAGTGATACAGACAAGGCACTTAAAATTTCTGAGCCTCCTTTTAAAAAAAAAGTCATAGGAATAGCATGAATTCTTGTATCATATGTATTGATGAAATAATACATTTTAGAATAATAATATATATAATACACATAGTAATATGTTTTATATATATATATATATATATATATGAAATACATTATTATAACATGCATAATGAATAATACCAAGCACTGGACTTTCCAGGATGTGGTCTTCTCCTCGCAGGAGTGTAGCTGCTTAGCTAACCAAGTATCTATAGCTGTCCATGAGGACACAGTTGAAGTCAGAAGAGATCCAGAAAACCCAGAACCTTGGAGCAGGTGCATTTTGTCAGATCAGCATCAGTGACCCTGGTCCCTATCCTATTTCTTGAATTCACACAATGAGAACCAACTGGGACCAAAAAAAAGAGCTTGAGATTTAGTAGTTGGTAGTTATTACCATGAATGGTAGTTTTTATACTGAGGGGATTTCATCTGAAGGCCTCTCTACCTAGCTGTTGATGTACGATAGTTTTTATCATTCGTTCAGGGTATGCTTGTGCCCTAAATGCACTGACAACTCCCTTCATCTTTTTACCTGTTTCCTTTCTGGTTTCAGCTCCTTCCGAGATCACTTTTGCCATTGATGTTGGGAATGGCCCCATAGAGCTCATAGTCCAGTCCTCTTCTCCTCTGAATGACAACCAATGGCATTATGTCCGGGCCGAGAGGAACCTCAAGGAGACCTCACTCCAGGTGGACAACCTCCCAAGGATGACCAGGGAGACCTCAGAGGAGGGTCATTTCCGGTTACAGCTCAACAGCCAGCTGTTTGTAGGTAGGGGACATCTTAAGGTGCCCTGTGTGCTAAAAACCCTACAAAACCACTGTGGAACCAGGCCCAAGGAAAATTACTTTTTAATTTAGACCTGGGAAATGATTAAAATATTCCATAAAGCATTTATAATTATAAACGTAATTTCGCAGATTCTTCCTTACTAGATTTATTAGCTACAACAATGGAAGATTATGTCATCTCTTAGCAAAGTTTGAGGGGGTTTCAAACTCTATTTGTATTTTTTCTCCTTGTACATATTATATTCTCGGATGTCCAGGAACCTCTATTACTTTTCATCCCTATAATCAAAACCTACTCTTAGAAAAAAGGATGTATCAGCTATTTAAACCTTATTAGAAGTTGACTTTAAGTCAGTGGGCTACCATTCACCCTTCCTATTGATACCTGACTCCAGATAATTATTGATAACCATGTAATGAAATACATTACAGCATCTCCAAGGGATTTAGGGCATCAGTAATATGGTGGTGGAGGGAGCTATTGGTTTTTAAACTACGAGCTTCTTTGATACTCCCTGAAATCACGTCACTTAGGCGGCTGCCTGATAACTTACACAGAAAAGCAGCCCTGGTCCCTAAGCAGACGTCTCTCCACTGGTCATTTCCACCATGAGACTCAGAATCAACCTTTAGATAAGTTGTTCCTCTGAACTGGCTGCCACTGCTGGCAGTAGGGCCTGGGAAGGCTCAAACATCATTCACTGAATCATTCATTCATTCCATAAGCAGTCAGTGAGCACCTAAAACAAATCAGGCACCTTGTCAGATGGTGGGAATTGAAAGATGACTTGTGCAATGAAACTTCTTTTCAAAGAGCTCACTCTGTGTGTATGTGTGTGTGTGTGTGTGCTGTGCGAGAGAGATAAAGAGGCAGAAAGAGAGAGGGAGAGAGAGTTTAGCCACATTAGTCCAGGTAGGAAACGTCTGCCTTATAGCTACAGTTTAGAAAGGATTTTTTGGAAGTAGGTTGAGCAGGGCTTATACACCTTTAAAAACAAATAGAGTTGTAAATGTTAGGGATATTGTATTATTAGCAAAACCAAGGCACTGCTCTTACATAAAACTTGAAACTCAGATGCTTAGAACAGTAGCATAAATTAGTTGTAAAATTTGCCAGTATACCCAGATTTACTTTTCTTTCCTTATGTATTTATTTTACCAATTCTCACACTACATAGCTTTACTGCTAGTAATGAAATGCCATCAGCAATCAATGGGTGTTTCTTACTTGCTTCTTTTAAGTTTGGGTTTGTGCAACTTTTAACTCTGAGGAAATCTGTCACTAAGAACATATCAGCTAAAAGAAAAGAAGTAACAGAATCTGTAATCTCTCTTTCCAACAGGAATCATATTTCTTTCTTCATCTATCATGTTTTACCTATCCATCAGAAGCTAAGATATAAGTGATTAAAAATGATTTTATGATGAAAAAGTACTCAATTAACCTACATCAGTGATATGATTTAGTATTAAAATATTTTTTAAATTTATATTGATGTTTTCATTCTATTTAAACATCACATTTTATTGCTCTGAATAAGTTTGCTAGTCATCAATATTTAATGTCTTTTTTGGTGTAATCAATTCAAGTAGTTTGCAATTTTCATAAATTATATTCCATGCCAAAGTTTAATTTATCTTCAGGCAGTACTGATGAATCTTTCTGGCTGAAAGGTGTATATAAAGATGAATTTTTTTAATCCCTTCATGCAAATTTCATGTAGTTATGAAATTATCATATGTGAATGATCTGAATATGTGACAAACTTTGTGCAAGTCGAAAGGGAAAAGAGGCAGCTGTGTTTCCTTGCGGGTTTTTATCTCTAGATGTTTCTGTTAACTGATCACAAATGCAATGAGTAAGAGCATATCTAGGGGTTTGGAGAGATACCTTGCTCTAGCTGGAGCCAAGGTCAGCTGCAGCAAGAGCACCTGCTTCTGGTATGTTTCTTCCCAATAGGCTCCATCTCAGATGGTACTCTGATTTATTGAATTTGTCTTTATGTACTTGAAGAAGAAAAACATGCTGTTGGAGGCCATTTTAGTTTGTTGGTTTGAATTTTGTTGTTTAGTGTTCAACCTGTTTAGAAGTGTCAGGTGGCCAAAAAAATTGAAGTCCCAATGTTTCCAGTTTGTATGATTCAGTGGTTTAAAAAAAAAGGCCTCTACTTAGCTAGAGCAGCCAAAATGACGAATTGCATTCTCTATCATTCAGAAAATTTGAGTCACTGGATTTTTATATTTGCTAGGCAGAAAAAGATATGATTGTGGTGTGCTGTTTAAATTTTTTTTTAATTAAAGTATATTTGATTTACAATGTCATGTTAATTTCAGGTGTACAACAAAGGGATTCCGTATACGTATACATATACACATTCTTTCCCAGATTCTTTACCCACATAGATTATTGAGTATAGTTTCCTGTGCTATACAGTAGGTCCTTGTTCATTATCTATTTTTACTGGGATAGATTGATTGTGACAGTACTTAAATATTAATTTGGATATGTCTGTCTAGATACCTTTAACCTCTGAAGGATTTTTCAGTCAAAACATAGCATCGTTCAAGTATGGTAATCACTGGCATTGCTGCTGTGCTTGTGAGTGCTTTCCGAGTACCAGAAACAGGTTGAATTTTATAGAATGGATATATCTCTTAGCACTGCCCCTGTCATTGGAATGTGACAAGTTGAAGTGCTGATACCTGAGTCAATGCATGCTGGATTCCCAGAATCAATATTTTAACTTCAAGCTTTTATTTCCCTGATAGTTAGGGACAATTGCAACCATGCCATTTCACTGGTCGCATTTCTTGAATAGAGTAGGAGAAGCTTCATAACACAGAGCTTCTGAAATGTGCACTGCAAGCTTGCGGTAGTTTCAGCTTTAAAACTCTTGGCAGTATCATCCCTCGCCTTGCTCTTCCCTACTAGCTTTTCAAGTTAATATGAGGAAAAGGCAAGAGAAATCCAAGAACTAGCACTTATGGCTGAAAATGAAATGAAGAGATCTGGGTAAGAACTCCAGGTCAACTGCCAACAGGCCATGGGACCCTGGTAGAGAAATAACTAGCCTAAGTGGATTCATTGTCTTTATTATTTGCAGAATGAAATTGATGAGTCTGGTAACTGATCCCTTACAACTTGAGGATGTCCCATCTCCATCTGTATATTAAGAATGACAATCATCCTTACCCTCATGCCCATGTGGACGTCACAGCAAAGAAAGTATCTCTTTGTCCCCAAATCTGACACCCCATCTTTCCAAATATGTTGCAATTATAGAATGGACATTTTGTAAAGCTGTGAGCCTGTGAGTCTCATTTTTGTGTTGCTTTACTTTCTTCTTATCTTTTTGGCCTTTTATGGACCTTTTTCTTTATTTTTTCTTTTTTTTGGCTCAGCTGCTTTATTTGTGTCAAAATAAACTGAAGTAACTCCCACTTAGAACTCCTTGGGGGAAGTATTTCATTGACTTGGTAAATCATAAAGTTGAAGCGATTTCCCGCCTACCCACGGTGCTGCTCCTGATTCCACACTGGTTGGGAATTATTATTATTATTTTCAGGTGAAGCGTGTCAAAAGCGAGGTCAGCAGTGAAACCAGGAAAGGTGGGTCTCATTTGCTCTCTGCCCTGACACTTCAGAAACTGCTAGAGTCTCTCTGTGGAATAGTCACTTATATTTACACTTGCGAGTGCCTCACAAGGATGGCTTTCCTGACACAGGCCAGCAGAGTTTTCTGTCTGGAAGATGTACTGTGTCTCAAAGCACAGGAGGAGATACACATCCTTTTCATGTTAAGGAAGAACTGGAAAATCACCTTTTAGCATATTTGTTACATAAAACCATTGCGCATGGAGGATGTCAATGGTGAAACAAAAAGTAAAGAAATTGTCTTTTCAGCATCCTATACATTTCTGATGATAAGGTCTGATTTACCAACAAGTTTATTTTTTCAAAGTTAACTAATATGTCAAGTATACTTGAATCATCTTAGTAAAAAAATTAGCTTAGTAAAAAAATTAATACATGAGTTCTGATATTCCCCATAGTAGTTTAATAAGAGAACGTGTCCTGATTCGTTTAAGAAGTTTTAGGAGACCTCAGAACACTAGCGGGCAAGTCCCGTGAATGCTTTGCTTCCTTGTTACCTACCAAGTGGCAGTCACTCAACGCTTCTACAATGAAAAAAAAAAATGAGGAAGAGCCACCTGCTTCCTCATGCATTTTTTTCCCCCAACACCACTTCTGCTCCACAAACAGATTCTTAGAGCTTGAAAGTGCTTTGAAAGAACACTGGTTCTTTTTATTTTCAGAGAAGTGAATGATTAAATGACCCCTTCCACAAAATTTTGTCTCATCTTGCAAATGTTGAGAGTTGAGTACAATGAACCCATCCCAATAGCCCATGTTAGTATTTTCTGCCCCCTAATATTCCAAAACCCTTTTGGAAATGTTTATCTACAATCTCTTATGCTTTAATTGAAGCTCATTTCATCCTATACTGGCCACATTAGATTGGTAATGTGACATTGAAGGAGAATGTACAATTTTCTTGTACAGTTTCACTTTTTTAAGTTTTAATTCTGCCTTTGACAAAACATATCTCAAAGCATACTGTCTGTTTTTGAAGAAAGGTACAACATGGCATCATGTTCTCATGCAGCCCAGGGAGAAAAGCCCTGAGATTTGGACCTCACAAAAACTCAACGGTACAAGCAGTCATTCTAGTTACTGTGGCACTGCCATTCATCAAAATCTGTAACTCAGTAAAGAAAGAAAACATTAAGACAGCACCGTTCATGTGGAGCTAGGGTGATAATTATAAAACGAAATTCAAGCCAGATATTTCTGGAAAATAAAATAGTACACTCTGGATGTTCAAGGACCCAAACTGAGGGAGGTGAGAAGTTGTTGTGTCTTTTCCAAAGCCAAGGCTCCATTGAGCTGATGTAACCAGGACAACCAGGGAAGCTCCAGTTTAGAAAAGAGTGGGCCCAGCTTGGCATACTAATGCTGCAACGCTGCCGATAACCTGTTTCCATTTCTCCAAGGCTCTGGAGACAAAGCTGATGACTCAGAGGAGGAGGTGAGAAAGCCTTGGAGCAGAACAATGGTGGGGAAGAAGATGTAGTCAGAACTCTCTGAACATGTTATTGTAGATTTACACTCTGTTCTCATTGTGTTACCAAGTTTCTTCTGATTCAGAGAGAAAAGGATTTGGCTTCAGAGACACTTGAGTTGGGGAAGGCAATTTTGTAGAAGAGGTGAGGGGTGCCATGTTTTAATTCAGCTTCCTGCTTCACCATCCATGTCTCAGGCTGAAGGGTGAGGGTCGTCTCAGGCCCCTGTGTAGAGAGGCTTAGGAACATGCGTAGACTCTAGGATGTGCTGCCCAGGACCCCATTCAAGAAGGCCCTGCTGCTGGGAGTGCTCTTGGAAGACAGTCTCCCTCTGCCCCTTCAGCTACTGCATCTCTTCAGGACAAGGTCCTGTCCTTCCAGGGAGGTCCACAGACAATAATCACTTGAGTCCAGGGTACAAAGGTGCAACCATTTTGGCCCAAGGAAGCATATCTCTGATGGACTTTTCTAGCTCCAGCACTCTCTGTGGGGCTGTTCTAGACTGTCAGACCTGCGCCAGAGCTCACTCCTTTGCCCACTTCTGCTTCCTGACTCTCTGGCTCAAAAGTGTGGTTCCCAATGGTTCCCCCTGAAAGACATCCTGCCCCTTTAACTTCATCTCACAGCCTGTTTGCTGGAGAACCCTACCTGAGGCACAATCACAAGGATGTATTGTGCAGTACACACACACACACACACACACACGCACACACATTTTTTAATCAAAGTAATTTTTTAAGATAAATTTCTTTTTCATTCCTCCCAAGAATTAACCATAAAAGAATGCCTCCTTTTCTCCCACTTTCTTCTCCAAAACACCCGTTAAATTCAATTGCTTCCTTAGAGTCGAGTTTGCATTTTTTGATTCACATTCTCTTGATGGTCCTGACTCTCAAACTGGGATGGGCAACCCCACCCTTGATCTACCTGGCAGACTCCTCTTCAATCATGTTTACAAAAGACTAAAAGTTCTGTAGATATCTTAGTATTTTATTATTATGTTATTACGAGCCCCAGTTATTGTGCACTGTGTGATTAAGGCCTTTCCATAAGTTTCATATTTTCTAATGATAAGTAACACCATTTTAACTGATCCTGGTAGTATGTGTTAAAATCTAATCTTCCAAAAGCTAAAATGAATTTCAGGTGAACAGAAAATAAACATGAGTCAAAGATTTTATGTCACTCTAATTAATGAGGAAGCCATTAAGATGTCATGATCAGTTCAGAGAGCATCTAAAAAGCTGGCATATGTACAGAGAATTTAACAACACAAAAGTTAGAATAAAGTTGTAGATTTAAATATAAACCGTTGCTCACCAGGCCATCTTCGGAGTTATCTGTTACGCTGGAAAGAAATTATCTGCATCTCCACTGGACAAATATCATCCACTTTTTGCTTTATTTCCAAGTTTCAGGTAATTTTTCTGAAAGGAGAGAGTTGCTTCCCACATTTGATGACGTATCCCTAGTCATATAGCAGCCATCACTTCCACAAAAGAAGCTGGAATAAGAAAGAACCCCAAAGTGATTACTGCACACATGCATCAGAAAGTCAGGACAATGTTAGTAGACTGGATTTTGAGAACTGTTAGCCATGAATTGCCACGGTTACTATCCCGTTAGTGAATTGTAGGCTCCATTTGTATTTCAGGGTCTCCTGAGCTCAACCATAGGGCAGATGGGACTATTAGGGAGAATTCTTAAAGCTTATACGCTTTTACTTTATTGACGTATTTCCTTGAATGGGTCTGTGGTTCAGCTTCTGAGGGAATCTCTGTTCTCAGCAGGGCCTCCCTGGAGAAAACTAATTAGAGTGATTTCCACGGGCCTCAACTTCCAGGAAACCCTGAAGCTGCTGTCATCTGGGCAATGACTTGGCCTGGCAGCCAGCCTGGAAGAAGCAAGTAGCTTCTCCGCTGACTCTAGAAAAGACCTGGAGCTCCTATGATATTTCTTATCCAGTTGCTCTTGCAAGGAGGGGGATTTAAGGCTGTTTTTGATAGTGATTTTCTCAGTGATTTTTCATCTTCAAAAACGGTGGCAGAAGGAAGCAAAGTGAGGAATGACTGTGCTCTCATCTTTGCGAGATGGGAGATGGGACTCATCCGGTCAAACTGGCTGCTGTCACTATTCCGGACTCTGTGATGAGGATTATGGCAGACTTTCCTACCACATCATCTTTTTCTTTTTTAAATCATTTGACAGAACATTTTTTTGTTTTTTAATTTTTATTTTATGATAGAGTGTAGTTGGTTTACAATGTTGTGTTAATTTCAGGTATATGGCCAAGTGATTCAGCTATACATATAGATATATCCATTCTTTTTCAGATTCTTTTCCCCTATAGGTTATTACAGAGTATTGAGTAGAGTTCCCTGTGCTATAAAGTAGGTCCTTATTGTTTATCTATTTTATATATAGTAGTGTGTATATGTTAATCCCAATACCTAATTTATCCCTCCCCCTCACATTTCCCCTTTGGTAACCATAGGTTTGTTTCCTATGTCTGTAAGTCTGTTTCTGTTTTGTAAATAAGTTCATTTGTATCATTTTTCCAGATTCCACATATAAGTGATATCATATGATATATGTCTTTCTCTTTCTGGCTTACTTCACTTAGTATGATAATCTCTAGGTCCATCCATGTTGCTGCAAATACCTGCCCCATCATCCTGATATTCTCTCAGGGGTATCTCCAAATGAGATGCAAAGCAATAATTCAGAGGCTTCTTTAGCAAGACAGTTGGACCACTACATCAGACACCTTGAACTGTGGTGGAACTAGTTCCCTACTGCTCCACAATTCTGTGGGCAACAGAAACAGGCACAATTCAATTGCTTGCTTGTTTCCTTCGCCTCCCTCTGAATTGTAAATAATTACCAAATGGGGATTTCCATAGAACATCCATATAGTGCTCTGAATGGGCAAAATCTTGTGCCCTGCCACCATTCTGCTAAAAAGAAGGCAAATGTTTGTTTTTGGTCTGTAGTCTTGGGAAAAAAACAGTCTTTGCAGAAAACCCATACATACTCCAACCCACCCCACAGGCACAAACATGCTGATTCTGGGAAAAGTGTTTGCTAATATCCAAATACCACATATCTTAATAAAGAATTTTTAGAGATATACATAATTCTATAACAAGGAGTTTCTTTTGAAACTTGAAATAATTTCTTAAATGCCTCTAAAAAAGATAAGCAGGGTTATGCATGATATACATAATAAATGAAAACATTTATTTTAAGTTATACAGTCAGTACACAAATACATGTTTGCTGTAAAATTATTCAATAATAATCTTAGGGCTCTTCCTAGAGACGACCAATATTAGCCTAGTATGACACTTTCCAGGCATCAAAGTAGTTACATACATTTAACTACCCTTAGGAAACACCATACAATGTTATTATTTGTGGATATATTTACTTAATCAATATACTTCTGTGTATTATACCACAGCTTGCTTGCTGTATTTTTGTTTTCGTTTGCTTTTTTACTTAACGTATGCCATGGGAAACTTAGCATGTCAGTATAAATATCATATTATTTTAAACTGCTATATAATATTTTATCTAATATTTTTAGTTTTTGTGTCGTTGTTTTGTTTGTTGTCATTTTTATGTCTTTATTGCATGTGGAATTTGTTTAAGGTTTTGAGGTAGGATTGTAATTTTGTTTATTTCCCCAAATATTGTTTGTCATCTCCATTTATTTCATGGTTCCTCTTTTACCTAGTTACTTGGACCTCCAGTATATATTATAAGGTTTAAAATCGCTCTGTGTAAAGAATGTATTTCTGAATTTCCCACTCTGTTTTATTTACATAGTTTTTTTCCAGGTGCTGTGCCAACATCATACTTACAGAACATATTTTTTTTAATTTTTTCAATACTTTAATACTTTAATAATCATTAAGGTATACATAATCATAACTTTAGCAACTGAACATTTTGATTCTTATCAGAAATGAATTTTACATAACAAAAAGGAAGAAGCTGCCAGGACAGCACAATTGCAGTCTCTACCCCAGGCAGCAGACACTGGGTACAGAACATATTTTGATCTTGATTAGGACAATCCCTCCCCTCGACCCCACAAACACACCTGATTCCTTTTCTTAACACTCTGTTAACTATTATCTACCACCTTCTTTATGGATTTTAGAATTAGCTTTTCATGTTCTATGAAAATAATTTTTCTTGAATGTTACAAATTTTCTTGGGTTATTGACTGGGATTGTATTGCATTAAAGGAAGTAATTATACATTGCTAAATTATATGGAAACATGTTCCATCTCTTTATTTATTCTTTATGAGCCAAGGTAAATTGTTATTACTTTCTTTTTTATAGCCATAGATCTTAAGTTAATTTCTAGATGTTTGGCTGCTTTTGTTGTTAAATAGGATTTTTTTCTTGCTATCACATGGTCTAATTGGTTATTGTTGCTCTATAGGACCATTATTGATTTGGTATGTTGATATTTATATCCATCCACATTCTTATACTTTAATTTTAATTGTAATAATTTGCCATTATTATTTTGGGGGGATATTATAGATATACAACCATATTATGTGTGCAAATAATGAAGTATTAGTAATGACTATGTATAAAGCCAAATTAAATATTTCTGGGTATAATCATCCCCCAGCTCCATTTGGAATATTTATTTTAAAATGTGGGTAAGGCCAATGATAATAATGCTTTAATGGCCCTCGATAAGTGTGGCTGAATTCTTCTTCAAAAGTTTTTCACAGCATTCATTTCTACCAAACAAACGAGGGAACAATTTCAATCTGTTGTTAACTGATTCTAAATCATCAACAAACCCTTTTCCAGTTTTCTGAGGAGACTTGGTATTCTGTTTGGGTACCACAATTTGTGGTAAGGGTTAAATCAGAAAATGCCTATGAAATACAATGGGTAAACGTGCTTGATGAGAAGTAAGCTCTTAGTTCAAATTGGCTCTTACTATCACTATTTTACTTTGTAGACATCCAGTTAGTGCCACCTGCATTATTACATCGTGTGTGTTTATTGATTCCTGTATCTGGCAAAACATAACCAGATGCATGCCTTATCCTTAGGGAAATTATGTTTTGGAATTAAAGCCTCCACTAGAATTTCCTTCTGATACCAAGATTCTGCCAGTTGAAGGGGCAGGATAAAAACAGAAGATAACTGTTGGTTAGTGCATTTGTTTTTATTCAGCATATACATGCTAAACCTGCTCCCACTTTAGAATTTGAAATCTAGATGGCAATACACCTGCACTTCACTCGACTCTTGACTTTAGGCAAAGTAGTTGATATAGAAAACAACTGCTCCAAATTCAAGAAGAGAGAGAGAATGACACCGCTTATTTTTGTGAAATGGGAGCCTAACCTGGCACATTCAACGTTGTTCCAAAAAAAGAGTTCAGCAAAGGAGTTTTGTTGGAGCATGTATGATCAAGACAGCAGGCACATATGAGAAAAACAGAGGCTCTTGTTCAAGGAGGGCCCAAGGAATTGAGATGTTTCTCTGGAAGCAATGAGCATTTGTCGAGCTGACACATGGAGGTTTTCTAAGACAGGTTTAGAATGATCATGGTAACATTTTTAAGAGTTGATTCATACTCAGTCCAAGGAATGAGCACACTTGATACCAAGGGCCAACAGAAGAGAGTCATACAAAATTGCTTCTAGCTAGGCTGGTGAACTAATGGTCTAAGAAGACAAATGCATATGTGTATATTACTAGGTGGGAGCAACCATGTAAGAGATGAGAAAAAGCAAGTAGAAGCAGCACTTAGTTGTAGTACGGACCCAAATTGTTACTGAAAGTGGAGTCTGGCTCCTCACCACTTGAAAGCCAGTACTCGGGAGGCAAGGTTGGTGGAAAGTTAAGTTTGCTTTATTTCAGAGACTGGCAACCGGGGGAGAGGGCGGACTCATGTCCAAAGTGACAATCAGTGGGCAAGAGCTTTTAAAGGGGAGTTTCAGGGTTTTATAGGCAGAGGGAGGGGCTACGTGCAGAAACAGCACAGTCAGCTCTGGCAGTCATCTTGAAATTGGTCATGCAGTGGTCTCATCAGTGTCATCTTGATTGTTTTGAGTACAGCTAATCTTCAGTTCCAGGATCTGTTTGTTCCTATTTCTTTGACACCAGTTTTCGGAATTGTGGCAGCTTATGTCATGGCTACAATCTGGGCATCATGTAGTTAACTTCTTCCACCTGGTGGGGGTTTCAGTATCTACAAAACATCTCACAGGATACGGCTCAGAATATTATCCATAGCCCTTGAAGAGGAACTAAAGGTCCTTGACTTTGTTTAATGACTAAATGATTATTATTTTGTCCTATTTGACTGTTTTTCTTCACTTCTGCATTTTCTCACTTCTCTGATTAAATTTATTCTTTGACTAAATTTTTCTACAGACAAGAGGCAGGCAGAGAATATGAGGGCAGGCAGGACCATAGGATCTTGCTCCATTTCAAACTTGTCTAATCAAATATCTCATTTTAGGATTTTAGGGCTTTGAAGCTATTCAGGCTTTGAAGGTCAAGAGATCCCAGTCAGACTTCTGGCTCTGCCACGTAAAATCAATTTGATTCTTGACTTTGGCCAAAACAATCTCTCTGACACTAAGTTTCCTCAACTATGTAATGTCAATAATATGAAGAATAACTTGTTTCCCACTGAGTATTGAATGAGTTAATTATAAAGTTTCTAGCAAGTATGTTTAATTTCTTTTTAGAATTAGAAGCATTGTTCGGATTCTTAAACAGCTTGCAGATTAAGTACAAGACTCCCAAACATGGCTCTCATCTGCTTTAAGGATAATGCTACATTTATTTTTGTTCTTCTTTCAACTTTATATTAAACTCTAGGCAAGAAGGAGATAAAAATATATTAAAGCATTAGCTGAGAATTCAAATACCTGCAAGGGTCAGGAAAGCAGTCTAAATGAATGAAGTGGTCCTGGTGGGGAACGTGGCCAAGTGGAAAGGGCATGTCCTATCTTACAGGAACTTCTCCCAGTGCAGCTGGGCTTTGTCATGCAGGAAAGCAGCTTTACTGTTAACAGGTTTTCTGATTTTTCAATGAATGACTTACTAGAATTTTTTTAAATAGTTCATGTTCTATTTAATTAAATTAATTAATTAATTAACTCTGTGCCAAGCCCAGTGCTAACATAAGGGCACGGTCTTTTTTTTCTTTTAATTGAAGTATAGTTGATTTACAATGTTGTGCTAGTTTCAGGTGTACAGCAAAGTGATTCAGTTATACGTATTATACTCTTTTTTCAGATTCTTTTCCCTTATACGTAATTATAAAACATTGAGTAGCGTTTCCTGTGCTATACAGTAGGTTCTTGTTGTTTATCTGTTTTATATATAGTAGTGTGTATATGTCAGTCCCAAACTTCTAATTTATTCCTCCCCACCCCCACCCGTTTGGTAACCATAAGTATGTTCTGTGTCTGTGGGTCTATTTCTGTTTTGTAAATAAGTTCATTTGTATCATCATTTTTTTAGATTTCAAGTAGTTCATGTTTTAAAAACATTGGCAACTAACTAAAATAAATCTTGGGTAGGCAGAAATATTGATGAAGGGACGCATGTGTGTGAGTGCCAGTGTGTGTGTTTGTGATTGCAGGGATGGACTAGAGTGAGCAGTGGAGAGTAAGGGGAAAGATGTGTGTAATACACCACATAAATACACAGGACAGGGCTTCCCTGGTGGCGCGGTGGTTGAGAGTCCGCCTGCCGATTCAGGGGACACGAGGTCGTGCCCCGGTCCGGGAAGATCCCACATGCCGCGGAGCGGCTGGGCCCGTGAGCCATGGCCACTGAGCCTGCGCGTCCGGGGCCTGTGCTCCGCAACGGGAGAGACCACAACAGTGAGAGGCCCGTGTACCACAAAAAAAAAAAAAAAAAAAAAAGAAAGAAAAAAAATACACAGGACAGGAGGAGGTCCGAAGTTGAGAAAGACCATGGTCAGTGGGGAGACACTGTAGTTCAGAAAGCCTGGTGCACTGAATTCAGGGCAGGGAGTGCAGGAGGAGGGGATGAAGAGGTAAGCAGAGGCCAGATCTATGCAGTACCATCTAGGCTAAGGATTTGAGCTTGAATCTCAGGATGATGACTAGTCTCTGAAGGGCATTAAACAGGACTAGCAGGATCAAATGTTCACATCTCGTTGGTCTCTCTGATTGCTAAGCGGTGAGTCTGTGGAAGGAGTCAAAGCTGAGGGTGGTAAGATCCGTTAGAAGGTGGTGCTGATACTGACCAGGGTTCTTGGCCTACACCAATCAACAGAAATTGACTATAGAGGCCACACAAGAAATTCAGGCAAGGCTTTACTGAGACTCAGGCGGTTTGCCCACCCTTCGGTGGTGCTGTATGCAGGGGGCACACGCAGTGCCCTGCTTTGGCTCCCAGCTGTTCAGAAGTGGGGGTTGGGCTTTTTGGTATTTTTGTATCTTCTTGTCCAGAATTTGTCCCAGCTGCACATGCACGCAGTTATTTTTAGTCCCTCATAGTTTCTTTGCATCTGTTGCTTGAGGAGATGTTTGTCCAGGTGCAAGTACTGCAGCAAAGGGTCCCAGGTCCCAGGTCCCAGCCTCTTTCAGTTTAAGGGATTCAAGCGAGTGTGAGAGGGATTCAAGACATGGCTCTTGGTGTGGGAAGAAGCAGATCGATTCAGAGATACCTGGGAGGGCATATCCACAGGACAGAGTTGGGGGCAAAGGGCTGTGAGTGAGAAAGGGGAGGGAAGATTGGTGCTGCCTTTCTGTACAGTATTCAAGTTTCAGGGAAGATTCTCACCTCCATCAACACAGCACATAGTAGGTAACGTCAGAAAATGGAGAGTGCTAACCACCGATTGGGTGTGTGGAGGTGGGAAGCATCTTTCTAGAAGCATTCTATTCTTGGTCTACAATATTACCTCTCCATGAAGAAAGGAGATCCTAACCTCTAAAGAATAAAAAGAATAAAAAGCAGTCAGGCTAAAATGGATATTTAGTTCATTGCGCAATTTGGTTCATGTTCTTTGTGTCGTGTTTTATCAGAATCTAGGATTGAAAGGATCCCCTTGTTTGGGGTCATTCTCACCATACTCTTCATGTCTCAAACATCAAGGAGTGTATTTCTGCCAGAAAAACCACCCCAGCTACTTCTCTGTTTATAAACGTGTTGACTAAGTCACATGCAAGCAGATGTGCAATAGATCTTGCATTCTCCACCTCCGCTTAGAAGAAAAATGCCACTAACAAGATTTATGAAGAGTTATTCTAATCCACCACAGGGAGTGACTACAAAATAAAGGGGAAAATAAAACAAAACATTTGACTACATAAATCCTCCTCTCTTTATTCTACACCATCTCTAGGAAAGAAATAATGAACCTTTCCCTATGATCTGCTTGTATTTATAATTGATTTATCTTGTAGTTAAAAGGAGATTTACTCATTAAAATTGAGGCAGACAGGAGAAAGCAATGTGGGTTTGACCTTCTGGCTTGCTTGAGTGTCACTTATCAGAACTGAAAATAGAGTGGAGTTTTATCACGCCTTCAGAATAAGAGACTAGATTAATTCTTTAAAAACATTTTGTTTCAGTCTTTTAGAGGAAGCCAATGACTACCATACATATATTTATGGGTCTGATAACCTGGGGTGATTCAGAAAAGACAGAATTCTCCCTACTTCCAACCCTATTGCTAATTATTATCTTGTCCACCCTGCCAGGCTGACATGCCAGAATTATTTTTTTTTTTTTTTTTGCATTACAGTTTCATTTATTTAACTTACAGCTTTGTTTTTTGTTTAACATGATATTCCAGGTCAGAGATAATACTTTTGGAATTCATATTTGTATCCACATTGATGGGAATATATTTTTATCTGGTCATCTGTAAGACCAAGTTTTAATAAAATTGTAGCATGAGGGATTACACGTAAATGAGGCTCAGAAATGAGAGATATGTACAGTAAACAAATGACACATCAGTACTGCCCTTGTTTTCTTTTCTTTATTATTTTTATTTATTTATTTATTTTCCACACACACACACACACACACACACACACACACACACACACACTGTATTTTATTTTTACAAGAGATAAATCAACTGACACCAAGCATTGTAAATGGATGACCACAACAAAAGCAACAATTATTTCAATTACCAAACACGAAACACACATAATATTGACTGCCCTTGTTTTCTAACACCTTCTCCTTTCCATTAGGACACTCTGTAGACCTTGAAGACTTGAGTGTGTCCTCCATTTATCCACTTGAATGGACTTGAGGCCAAAGCATTTTATTTCCATTAGAATTTGTGTTTTGTAAGGGCAGGCTGGCCCTGTGTCTTCTCTGGGAGCTCCCAGAATTCCCAACACCAAATCAATATGGTGTTGGAATTTGGCTTATTTCTTGGTGTGTTGTCTCTCCTTACACATTTTTCTAATATCCTTTGATTTAGGTTGGTAGGATTCTAGGTTTCCAACAGTAACAAAACACTCTGTCACTTTGAATCTCCTCTGTTCTTAAATAATTTGCAACAAGCATTATGAATCTCGCTGAAACCTTCAAGATATACCCTCAGCAGAAAGTTGGGTTGCAATTCTATTCTGTATTCCAGAAGGAAAAATTTATTTTCTAAATAATAATTTGGGGGTAATCAATAGTATGTATATATATACAACCTACTAGTTCTAGCCATTTTGAGGGCTCAAGAGAAGGGATAGTGAAGACCAGTGATTACTAAGCCTTACCATGAACACATGAAATAGACTTATTCTTATTTTACAGATCAAGGAGCTGAGACTTAGGGGATCCAGTGGTCATTATGTCTAATGGGCTACTGGCATGGAGTTTGACACCATGTCTGTCCGGTCCTAACATACACCTCTTCATAGTACATGACACTCTGCTGCATAAGCTTTACAACACTCATTGCCTTTTCTAACTCAGTGCACCTAACCTACCTTGCTTCTAACTTCACCAGAGGGACAATCCCACTCTGTGCATTCACCTTCAGATAAATGTCTGCTATAGACAAAGAGCACATTTTATTTTATTTGCAAGGAATGGGGCCATCTGAAGTTTTGTATCTTAAACGTGTCAAGTACAGGATTCCACATGAATCACAGTCTTTTATTTATTTATTTTTTGAGTTGGGGAGTTCATTTTCCAGCCAGGAAACACATGCCTTTTCCCCAGATTCTTTGAATTCCTAATTCTCACCGGAAACTAATAGAAAAGCCCAACACAGGATGCCAACAGCACAATAATTAACTATCACCACTGCTGATATTAAACCTCAAAAATGTGAACCCTGTACCTTATATATTTTTTTCCTTTTATTTTTCACTGCACAGGGGGAACATCATCAAGACAGAAAGGCTTCCTAGGATGCATACGCTCCTTACACTTGAATGGGCAGAAACTGGACCTGGAGGAGAGGGCAAAGGTCACGTCTGGAGTCCGGCCCGGATGCCCAGGCCATTGCAGCAGTTATGGCCGCATCTGCCACAATGGAGGCAAGTGTGTGGAGAAGCACAGTGGATACTTCTGCGACTGCACCAATTCACCGTACGAAGGGCCCTTCTGCAGAAAAGGTACAATAGAAACTTATGTTTTCCCCATGTGCTGTGTTTTAGTGCCTACAGGTTGCAGTGAAATCATAGGAAACCCATGCCCTAGACAGTCCTCATACAATCATTTACTCTTCCTCAGTTTCCCTCTCTTTAGAGACTCTGCATAGCTCCTTAACATAATTACATATACTCATTCTTCTTGTGCATTGATACTGGCAGTCCAGTTGAACTGGATGGATAGGAACAGGAAAACACACTTGACGTGACCTAGAGCCAGTTGAGCCCCGGGAGAGATGGACTGTCATTTCTGTTGTACTAACCTTTCCATTTCCAATTTCTCCATCCACAAATGTAATCAAAGAATTATAGAATCTAGCCTTGGAAAACCCTTAGAGACCTTGAAGCCGTTGTAAATCATTTTACAATACGGAGAGTGTAGGTGAGTTGTATTTAGTAAAATCTCCCTGTTCTGCAGATGACATGAGTGGGGTCTGAGGCTTTAGAAGTCTTGCCCGAAGATTCACCTTAATTCCTCAGGGGGCTGAGAATAGAGCACAGGAGTCAAAATCCCTGCCCCAGGGACTTCCCTGGTCGTCCAGTGGTTAGGACTCCACACTTCCAACGCAGGGGGCACACATTCCATCCCTGGTCGGGGAACTAAGATCCCACATGCTGCGCCCTGCGGCCAAAAAAAAAAAAAAAATTCCCTGCCCCAGTGCCTTTCCACACAACCTCCTAATCTTATGAATTCATGTCATTGATAAAAGCTAAATATGTTGGATATACACCTTCAACAAGGAATGATGGTTATGGTGTACATTCTCTGGATCAATTAAAAATAACTACAAACTGTAAAAACTCATTATTCAGTATCCATACTTAGTATTTTTCAACTAGAAGGACAAAAGACTTGGTCTACTATCAATCTTCGCAGAATCTTTTAAAGTTTAGTTTATTGATGGAAAAAAATTTGTTGACCAAGGAGGTAAACAATATTTCAAGAGAAGCATTTAAACTATTAAAATAAAATGTTTTAATCACTTTGAAACACCATTTACATACAGACAATGATGGCAATTACAAATAATTCTTGTCAGTTCATTAAAACACATTTTTCAAGCACACCCTTAACAAACAATGCTTTATTTTAGTTCAACTTACTCTTGGAACTTAAAGACAGCAGGGGAAAAAGCACCCAGTGTTCTCTTTGAAGGACTATAATTTAAGCTCTTCATTCATTGACACTGGCCTCCTCCCCAATTAGTTTGAATTACTTGCTTGTTATTGCTGGGAAGCATTGAGCTCCTCAGGAGAAAATTAATGGTAGAAATTACAGGGCCAACAGAGTGTCGGTCCTACATGGGAGTTCGAAATAAAAGAGATCCCACCCCAGTAGGCTCTCTAAAACAAAGTGCTCCTGCATTTTCACACTGGTGGAAGTCTCTGGAATAACTTCCTCTGATTTTTTTTTTTTTTTTTTTTTTTTGCGGTACGCGGACCTCTCACTGTTGTGGCCTCTCCCGTTGCGGAGCACAGGCTCCGGACATGCAGGCATCAGCGGCCATGGCTCACGGGCCCAGCCGCTCCGCGGCATGTGGGATCTTCCCGGACCAGGGCACGAACCCGTGTCCTCTGCATGGGCAGGCGGACTCTCAACCACTGCGCCACCAGGGAAGCCCTCCTCTGAAATTTTGAATGCCACCCTTAGACTGGCCCCACAGGGTAGAAGAAGCAAATGCAGAATAAACACCACCAAACCCAGTCCCTAAAATATACTAGCATTATTTTACAAGATCAATACCCAGTGTCTATTTGGGAAAAAAGTAAAGAAAAACAGTAGACCTCTCTGTATTTCTCCAGAGACATTACTCAAACATCTCATAGATCATCTTGCTCTAAATTTAGCCTAATTTCCCATTGGTTCCTTTCTCTTAAACAATTCCTATTCATTATTTTCTGCCCATGCCACTGCATCTTTTGACTGTATTTCTTGAAATGTCTGCTGTGCTCTCTCCCCATGTTTTAGTTTGACAGATATTTGCTTAGCCTTTTCAGTTTCCTTCATATTTCACTGTGAACTTTTCCCCCATATCATAAATCTAAGGAAATCATTCCCTTTATATTCAGCAGTTGCAAAGTATGTGAGATGAACCTTTTAAATGCATCTTTGAGCAATGCCAGTTGGCTCTGAGAAGTGTGGCTTGGGACTCAAATGGGAACCCTTAGCTCCAAGATTGTCCTGGATAAAGCTGTTCTCTGTTAGGGGAGCCTTTTATGTTAACTTTCCATGGCATGTATATTTTAGGGGATGCCAATCCTGGAAATATCTGGTGTAGAATTAAGGACATTTGTCCATGACCAATGACTGGGCTAGAACCACTGTCTATTGACCCATTTTCTGTTTCTGAGTGTTATACAAAGGAATGGTAATCACAAACTAGCTAGCAGTTATTGACTGCAACATTTATTCCTTATCCCCAAACTAGGAGGGAAGAAGCAATATTTGTATTTAACATGTAAAAATACTGACCATCACACTGGTTTAGTGATTGCTAATAAATGTCAGAGCTGGAGGTTCATCATTTTTTGATTCCTTTTTCCTGTTTTTGACCCTAATTTCACCCTGTACAGGAATGTGTTAATAGGATTCAAATATGTAGGGGGTTTTTTGTTATTGTTTTATGTATGTGTTTCTCTTTTTTTATTTTTGGATGTAATTTACATACCCCAAATTCACCCTTTTCAACAGTACAATTCAGGAGTTTTTACTATATTCACAAACTCGCATGACCATCACCACTCCATAATATTAGAATGTTTTCATCATCTCTAAAAGGAATCTCATACCCCTTAGGAGCTATTCACCTTTCTCCCAGTCCCTGGAAACCATTCATCTAACTTTCTGTCACTAGGAATTGCCTATTCTGGATATTTCAAAAAATATATAGAATCATACAATAAGTGGCCTTTTTGTGTCTGGTTTCTTTCACTTAGCATAATGTTTTCAATGTTCGTCTATGCTGTGGATTTTTCAATGCTTTACTTCCTTTTAGTTCCAAAAGAGTATTCCATTGTGTGGATGTGCCACATTTTGTTTATCCATTCATTAGGTGATGGACATGGGATGTTTCCATTTATTTTGGCTATTATGAATAATGCTGCTATTCACACTCATGTACATTTTTTGTATCAACGTATGTTTTATGTTCCCTTGGGTATATACCTACAGATGGGATTGCTGAGTCGTATAGTAATTACATGTTGTCTAACTTTTTGAGGAACTGCCAAACTGTTTTCAAAGTAACCTCTCCATGTTACATTCTTACCAGCCATGTATGAGCATTCCAATTTCTCCACATCTTCACCAACACTTGTTACTATCTTTTCCATAAGACACATTCTGCTGTGAATGTGTGAAAGAATATCACATTGTAATTTTGACTTGCATTTTTTAATGACTGATAATGTCAAACACTGTTTCATGTACTTATTGACGAAGTGTGCATCTTCTTTGCATGTCTATTCAAATCTATAGCCCATTTTTAAACTGAGTTATTTTTCTTTTTACTGTTTGGTTGTAGAATTTTTTTATATTCTGAACATAACTCTCATAATAGATATATGATTTGCAAAATGTTTCTCCCCTTTTCACTTGCTTGACAATATCTTTTGAAGCACAAAATTTTTATAAGTCCAATTTATCTATTTTTTGTTGTTGGTGGTGGTGTTTTGGTGTTATATCTATGAAACCATTGTCGAATCCAATGTCATGAAGATTTATGTCTATGTTTTCTTCTAAGTGTTTTGTAGTTTTAGGTCTCACATTTAGTCTTTGATAAATTTTGAGTTAATTTCTGTATATGGTGTAAGGTAGGGGTCCTACTTTATTCTTTTGCTTGTGACTATCCAGTTGTTCCGATACCATCTGTGTACTTGTCTGTAGCCCACCTCTACCCCAACCACTATCTGAAGTGTCTAGGTATGACGGTCATTTAAATTTTTTGAATTAAAAACTCTAGGTAATATATTTGGAATTCTATTTGAAAATACATCTGGAAATCTAGAAAAATAAAAACCAAGCTAATCATTCAAAGACAACCATTAAAAAGGAGATCTGATATTCTTGTAGCTCTTTTCTTTGCATTTAGTGTAGCTGAGATAATTCTGTCCATTCCATTTTGTATTCTGAATTTTCTTTATTTCATTTCATAGCCATTCCTATATAATTCATCAATTTTAATGATTGCAATATATTCCATCTGGTGGAATTGCTTCTGTGTATTTGACATATTATATCACAGAACATTTTAGTATAGCAGTAGTAGAACTCTGGTACCAGTCCTGCCTGTGTTCAAATTCTGGCTCATCTACAGTCTACACTGTGTGACACTGGTTATGTAATTCAACCTCACGATTCCTTGGTTTTCTCGTCTGTAAAATGTGGAAAATTCAGGAATTCTTCATGAAAGATTCTGATGGAAATTTAGTGAGCATTTCACATAGCAATTGAGATAATGCCTGGCCTATAAAGTCTCAGTAAATGCTCTTACTATTGCTTTGGAATTTTAGATTGCCCCAAATTTTGCACATAAATAATGCTGTGATAAACACAATTATTGATTATTCCCTTAATAATGGAATTTCAGTGAAAACATAGTATACATATTTGGGTAATTTAGCAATTGCCAAAAACCTGTTGAAAAAATTCTATAATATATACCTTCCTGCCAACTTATATTATTTTTTTTTTACTTTTTATTACAGAAAAATTCAATTATGCACTATAGTAGAAGGGTTTCAGAACCCCCATGCATCCATTATTTAGCTTCAACAACTATTAACTCATGATCATTTTTATTTCGTCTACAGCCTAACATCCCTCCTCCTATTATTACTTTATTTATTTATTTATTTATTTTGCTGTGTTGGGTCTTAGTTGCAGCATGTGGGCTCTTCATTGTGGTGCACAGGCTTCTCTCTAGTTGTGGCATGTGGGCTCCAGAGTGTGTGGGCTCAGTAGTTACTTGCCCTGCAGCATGTGCAATCTTAGTTCCCCAACCAGGGACCGAACCCACATCCCCTGCATTGGAAGGTGGATTCTTAATCACTGGACCACCAGGGAATTTTATTATTTTGAAGCAAATTCTAGATATCACATCAGTTCTATAAATACTGCAGTATGTATTGTTAAAAGATGACATAAAAATATGTATCCACAGGACTGTTATAGTAAGAAAATTTTAATAACTTTTTAATAATATGAAATATCCACTCAGCATTCAAATTCCTATTTCTTTCATTTATTTTCAGTTTGTTTGAAGTTATTCTAAATTACTTACAGCCTGACTGATTTCTATGGAAATGCTAGCCTATTCATTAAGGCCTGTCTTTATACTTATTCTAATTCTAAATCTATTTCTATTACTATTTTTAAGACCAGCTGTTGTTTATTGAATTCCTACTATGTGCTGTCCCTTTACATCCTCTCTTCCAACCCGTCTGCCTGCCACGAGATTGAATTCATGCCTGTTTGTGTATGAATAGCCAGCAGTTGACGGGATCTCATGAGAAAGCAGGAGGAGCGCACAGATAGGGTCCAGGCCCATGTCAATCTGACTCCAAGGCTGCCTTGGAGATACACAACCTCTCCAGCACCACCCTGACTCCTAGCATCTGCTCTGAGTTCATTACACACTTTAAGGCCTAGTCAATACCAAGCTCCTCTTTCAGGTCTTCTCACGCTGCTCCCGCCCACAGAGGCATTCAACTCTGGGACTCAATGTCTCCGTCATTCACACATCACATTCAAGGCCACCTTCCATCGGTCTTATTTCTTTTCATGTGTGTTCTGTCTTCTCAGAATCTAATCAGCAGTTTCTTCCACCAGGTAGGTACTCAACCGATGTTGCTAATGTTGGTTATCATGGCCCTAGAGTAGCATGATGGTCATTGGTAATAATCACCTTCAAGTGAAGATTTTTCTTTCATTTTGCCCAGTGGTTTCAGATGTTCAGATAAATCAATCAGAGAGCTTAAATATGATCAGAGAGCTCAAACTCTTAGATTATAAAAGAAAAGAAACTGAGAGAATAATCAAATCCAGGTGTTTTGCTGAATTTAGTTTTAGGTTGAACTTCACAATATCTAAATAAATAAAAATACAACTGGGGCTGGGGAGGAGGGAAGACAGAATTTGGTAGGACAGCTCTAGCTTAAAAACTGCTTTTCAGGTCTTCCTTGGTGGCGCAGTGGTTGAGAGTCCGCCTGCCGATGCAGGGGACATGGGTTCGTGCCCCGAGAAGATCCCACATGCCGCGGAGCAGCTGGGCCCGTGAGCCATGGCCGCTGAGCCTGCGCGTCCGGAGCCTGTGCCCCGCAATGGGAGAGGCCACAGCAGTGAGAGGCCCGCAGACTGTAAAAAAAAAAAAAAAAAATGCTTTTCATTTTAATTTCCTATCTTAAGTATAAGGAAAAAATGTAGTATGAATGCCTGTATCTAATATACTATTCATGACAGAATGATCTGAATTATACTTACATTTGAACACACACGAACATCCCATAAAAGCCATTACTCTGTTAACTAGGAGTTAGTAGCTCAAAACGCAGACCAAATGTCCCCAAGGAAATTCACTTGAGAAGAGTGCTTGAATCCAGCTGATGATCAACTAGAACCCTCCTGTTGCCAGTTTCTGCACAGATCTCAGTAATCAGGAGGACCAATGATTTTCTAACCTGCATGCAAAATGCAGAACCCTTTCTCTGAATCTTTAGTGAAAAGGAACCGGTATTCCCAGTCTGCTAAGCAATATGCATAAATATGCAACTTTAATTTTTTTGGCACCGTGACAGACTGTTACAGAATTTTCACAAAGGTAGAACAAATTTGCAATGGAATTAGAAAGCAAAAGCCAGGTTTGATCATGTTCTAGGTGCCACCAACTCAATCAGAGAACTTCATGGGGAATTGCGGATACTCAATCTTTCAGAAAGAAAAGAAATTAATTATGCCAATATAGATTCATGTGTTTTTTAACCAACAAAGACCTATTGTATAGCACAAGGAACTATACTCAATATTTTGTAATAAGGGAAAAGAATCTGAAAAAAATAAATATATATGTATGTCTAACTGAATCACATTGCTGTACACCTGAAACCAATACAACACTGTAAGTCAACTATACTTCAATTAAAAAAAAAGAAAAAAAAATAGATTCATGTCTAACGTGCTGTTTTCATAGCAGAGGTTTGTTTCAGATCCAAGCTCTGTTGTTCTACCGAGGAACTTTTGCTCCATACCCTGATACTGTGTAGAGATAAAATTGAAAGTAAACTTAAGAACAGCCCTGATTCAAAGAAGAAAATATCCCAGCACTTGGATGCATGTGCAGTCATTAAACAGATATATTTTATGATGGGCATTAGTATGGGTTGAGGTTGAATTCTCTTCTAATATGGAGAGTCTGTGAGTTTAAACTACCGTGGTAACTCTCTTAAGAGCTTTTAACATATCCTCTCGTTTATCCGCCCAGAAATATTGTTGAGGGAGGTGTTATGTTTCCCATTTGCCGGATGAGAAAACCATCTCCGTGGGTTTGACTAACTTGCCTGGAACCACACAGCTAGTATGAAATCAGAGGAGGCTTCAGATCCAGTGGTGAAATTGGATCCTTGCTGATTCCACCGAACAAAAATGATAGCAGTTGGAGTGAAGACATTATACAGGGAGGATTGGGTGATTCCTGCTCCTGCAAATTGAATGTCATCAGTCTGTAGAGGCTTCCCTTCCCAATGGTCATGGCAGATCTGTATCCTCTATGTTGTGCTGTAGGAATTGTTTCCCATGGGAATGCCTATTTGCCAAAGTCTTTGCTCTTTTATGGAACTGAAAACCAATTCCCTAGGTATTTAAAATCATTGAGTCTAAAGGGGAAAGGAGGGAGAGATAAATTAGGATTTGGGGGTTAACCTAAACACACTACTATATATAAAAGAGATAACCAGCAAGGACCTACTGTATAGCACAGGGAACTATACTCAATATTTTGTAATAACCTATAAGGGAAAAGAATCTGAAAAAGAATAGATACATATTATGTAAAATTGAATCACTGTGCTGTACACCTGAAACTAACAAAATACTGTAAATCAACTATCCTTCAAATAAAAACATAAATTAAAATTAAATAATTGAGTCCAGGAATTGGATGCCTATGCCTTTCCTACTCTTTCCACAGATTTTCTCTCCTCCATTTCCACGGGTCCTCACACATTCCCAACACCATAGAGAATTACTTTCTTTCCCAAATGTACTACTCTCAGTAGTTTTGAGCCCACTTAACACCCTCCTGACCCACGAGAAAAACATAAACCAGAATTGTTAGGATTTCAGTTTTGAAAGTAAGATAATCCTGGTGCAATTTCTCTCGACTATGCAGGAGGCCGGGACATCTCCTCTTTGCTTCTCGAGAAATCAGCCGGGCACGTGGTAGTTATTCCGCAGACATACATGAAACTGGTCCTACATTTCACAGTGCACATCTGAGCTCTCTCTTCTAGCCACACAACCTTGTTCAAGGTGCTTAACCCCGGCAAGCCTCATGTTTTTCATCTGTAAATAGAAATGGTGATTTCTGCCACTTCAAAATTATTGTGGGAAGCATATTCTATAATTCATATAAAAACTCTCACACAGTGACCGATGCATAGGAAACAATAAACAAGCAATGATGGCTCTCCTGCATACTCGATCAAATGTTTTAATGTGTGCTTTCCCCTCTGATATTTTGCAGAGGTTTCTGCTGTCTTTGAGGCTGGCACTTCAGTGACTTACATGTTTCAAGAACCCTACCCGGTGACCAAGAATATAAGCCTGTCTTCCTCAGCGATTTATGCAGATGCAGCCCCATCCAAAGAAAACATTGCATTGAGCTTTGTGACAGCCCAGGCACCCAGCCTCCTGCTCTGTATCAACTCTTCTTCTCAGGGCTACCTGGCTGTCCTGCTCTGCAAGAATGGTGAGTTCTGTTGGCATGAAGCCTGATGGAGTGTTATTCTGTGCTGGAGGGCCAGTACATACCCTCCAGAACTCTGCATAATTTCAACTTAATGTGGTCCCAACCTGGGCAGTGTCTTTCCAGATCTCCAGTCCAACCTTTGATTGTGCTTTTCCTTTATGAGTTGCAATTGGTATTCAGGAGCCGTGTCAATTCACTGCTGAAGTCTCGAATACATTGACTTTAATTTGCTTCAACTGTGTAGCAGTCATTCTTTATTATTTATTCTGTGCTGCAATCCATTAAGTGTAAAGGAGCAGATCATCAGCGTATCTGAATTTCAGAACGACACTCGTCACATACATCCTGTCGTCTTTGCTGCAGGATCCTTTACTGAGGACTGTTAAAACAACTGGCATAAATGCATGCTGTATTAATAAAAGCTGAATGCCTAGGTCTTAGAGAGAAGTAGTATGTGTGAGTCATAACCTTGTGAAGTATGGGGCTGGGTGCCGAGAATCAGATTTTGGAAAGAATGCGGACAAAAGGAAATATGTGAAGATTAGAATGATAAAGGGGCTAGAACCCAATGAGTACGAGGACCGTTGAAGGACATCAGTTTTGATGGCTGTTAGCAGAAGCCAGGTTTGCTCTTCACACTACTTAATTCTACCCTGCAATGTTGAGGACAGTTTATGTAGTCACGACCAAGGACACTCAGGTCAAACTCCTGGAGAACAGTTGGAACAGGCGAAGAGGGCAGATGTGGGCATCCCTGTAGTATGGTCTCAAAGAACACTTTCCTATGATTGAGAATTTCTTTTCCCCTCTTGTAACTTGCTATATAATGAGATGAGTTTGGGCTTTTGAACCATCCACCACAAGGATGGACTGTGGCACTGGCGGGGAGCATACAGGAAGCTGGGGATACACAGCACACACTGTGCCCTCTCTAGACCTTATGTGGAAACTTTAGAAATTTCTCTTGCTCTACTTTTACTTGGGTTTATTCTTCCTTGTGTCATCTTGTTTTCCAACTAGGGATGAACTAGATAATGAAGAATGATATGTGGGCCTCAAGCGAGGTTCAAAACTGGTGGACCTGTGGGTTGAATCGGGCCTGATTTACAATAATAATAACAATGGCTAACTCTAAAGGACTCATTCATCCTGAAAGCAACATGGAAGGGAAGAAAAAAAGGAGATAGAGAAACTAGGATAATGAATGGTCATCCAAGACTGTCTGGTCTTGAAAGACTCTGCAAGAGAAAAGGAAAACCTTATGGGTTATTAGACCTCTTATTTATCAGCAGAGCTCTGTATGATTAGAACCATTACAGAAACATGTCAGTTTTTAACTCTTGCCCCTAAAATGTCTCTGTAAGGTCAATAAGGCTGGCTGAGGAGAGTGAGGCATGGATTAACGGATTAACCTAGGCCAGCCAGCTAATTCAGGACACAGCTAGGGCCAGATACCAAGTCTCTAGGTAGTCAGCCCAGCAATCTTTCCTCTAAACTAGATCATCCTGCTCTGTTGGGACTGGACTATAGTCAGATGGTTACACAGCACTGAGATGCCAGGTTTCCCCGAAAGCACCTTTTGGGTGTGGTTCTGCAGGATCATGCTTATGGTTACAGACTGTGTAACAAAAATAACTATATCACATTACATATATATTACTCCGTATAGTCTATTATAATAGAGATATTGAACTCTATGCTGGGCACTATTCTAATTAGTACAGAGGACTTAAGCCTCACAATAATCCTGTGTGATTACTGGTATTAACAGAATCAGTATCTTAGAGTTGTAGAATCTAAGGCATATAGACAGACATTAAATAACTTGCTGAAAATCCCACAGCAAGTAAGGAGAGAACTGAGATTCAGTCTTCCCTCCCCACGTCTAGTAGGTATTCTTGACCATATGGGGTAAGCTAAGAGTGTTATTTTTTGAAAGACAGCATATTTTAAATAACTTTAATTGGGAAGGCATTCTTTTCTCTTTTTTTAATTGAAGTAGAGTTGATTTACAATGTTTTGTTAGTTTCAGGTGTCCAGCAAAGTGATTCAGTTATACATGCATATATATATATTTTTTTCAGATTCTTTTCCCTTATAGACTATTACAAAATATTGAGTATAGTTCCCAGTGCTATACAGCAGGTCCTTGCTGGTCGGGAAGGCATTCTTGAATTCTGCCTTAACCTTTATTTTCTTATACTCTAATGCCTCACTTCATTGAAGGCTCTACCTGACCCCATAGGTATTTACATGTTTTAAACCCTGGCTAAATTCAGGAAGCAAGGAGATATTTGTGCCTTGTTTTTTGGTTTAAAGTTAGATCTCAGGGCTAGTGTAAAAGTACAGGCCTTGCAGCTCAGTCTAAGATACAGGAAATGGGTGTCCAAGCCATGGTTAGTAATGGGGTGTCCCCCATCCCCTTACTCAATCTCAGAGAATCACTATCCCCGCCCATCTCGCCCCACCACGATTGCTCTAGGGACCTCTTGTTGTAGTAGGTAGTGCTGGGGGACTCAGTGATTGAGGATGCTGGACTTTTCCTGCCATCTCTTTCTCCTACAGAGACACAACTAAGATAAGTGCTCATTCATTCATTCTTCTATTGATTCTCTGGGTCATTGATTCTCTGGTCATTAGTCCCCCTGCACAGGATCAGGAGACTGACAAAAGTAAGCAGGATACAGGATACTGTGCTCTCTCAACACAATCAGGAAAAAGAGAGACTCAGACACTACCTTAAACTTTTTGAAAGATAATCTAAATACATGAGGGGATCCAGTTGCCCAGATTTCTCAAGCAATCTAACTAGAAGTGAGATTTTGCCTAACTTGAAGGATCAATCTCCTAGGAATTCAGAGATTACAATGGTAGAGTAAAATGCCTTGTGCGACAGTGAATTCCTTGTCATTGGAGGTCTTTGAATAATAATTGCATGATGATTTGTTGGAGAAACCATAATAAGAATTCCAGCAGTGGATGGCAGAGAAAAGTAACCTCTTAGTTTCTTGGCATGTCTTAGATTTCGTGATTCTCTGTTCCCTTCCTGTGTCGTCTTACATTTATATTTCTTTCTGCTAGGGCTTTATTTGCAGACTTAGAAATGCTTCTATAAGGAGTTAAGAAGTGGTATGCTTTTCTAAAATTTTTTATTTTATGTTGGAGTATAGTTAATTTACAGTGTTGTGTTAGTTTCAGGTGTACAGCAAACTGATTTAGTTACACATACTCATATATCTGTTCTTTTCCAGATTATTTTCCCATATAAGTTACTACAGAGTTTTGAGTATAGTTCCCTGCACTATACAGTAGGTCCTTGTTGTTTATCTATTTTATATATAGTAGTGTGTGTGTGTTAATCCCAACCTCCCAAGTTATCCCTCCTCCCCGACCTTTCCCCTTTGGTAACCATAAGTTTGTTTTCTAAGTCTGTGAGCCTGTTTCTGTTTTATAAATAAGTTCATTTGTATTATTCTTTTAAATTCCACATATAAGTGATATCATATGATATTTGTCTTTCTTTGTCTGACTTCACTTAGTCACAGAGAATAATACCTGTCTCCTTCATAAAGCTGTTATTTTTTAAAATTTTATTTATTCATTTATTTATTTTTGGCTGTGTTGGGTCTTCATTGCTGCACGCGGGCTTTCTCTAGTTGCGGCGAGCGGGGTCTACTCTTCGCTGCGGTGTGCGGGCTTCTCATTGCAGTGGCTTCCCTCATTGTGGAGCATGGGCTCTAGGCATGAGGGCTTCAGTAGTTGTGGCACGCAGGCTCAGTAGTTGTGGCTCACGGGCTCTAGAGCACAGGCTCAGTAGTTGTGGCACACGAGCTTAGTTGCTCCGCGGCATGTGGGATCTTCCCGGGCCAGGGCTCGAACCCGTGTCCCCTACATTGACAGGTGGATTCTCAATCACTGCACCACCAGGGAAGCCCATAAAGCTGTTATTGAAAAAGATGAGTTAATATGTGCAAAAGTGCTGCTTCTACTAGAAAATACTATATATATGTACACAATTATTATTACTGCAACTTTGTAAACAGTAAGCCCAAATAGTCACTGGCCCAGACTTTTATTATTAGCCTCATTTTGCCCACAGCAATAATACCAATAAAAATGATCTTATTTCTCCTGGAAAAAAAAAAAAAAGAAGTAGTATTCTTACAACTTGTTCCCAATACATTCATAGTATTAGGTCACTGGCCTAATTGTCAGTGAAAAATATGGGGGACACTGAATTGTAAGGAACTAGAAATATTTTTAACACAACTCTGATACATTTCAGTGGAAAATATTCCTCTGAAAATATTAATGGAAGTAAAGAATACTTACAGATTGAAAAAAAAAAAGATTAGGAGGGCAAAGACAGTAAAGAGTTAACTTGGGAAAGTCTCTGGAAGGGATTTTTAAAAAAATTTTATTGGAGTATAGTTGATTTACAATGTTGTGTTAGTTTCAGGTGGACAACAATGGAAGGGATTTTATAATAAGATTGATTCGCACCTCTCTGATGTGGACGGAAGTGTTTTCTGTTAGCACAGCTTTCTTAACCTTTCTTTGATTTAAGACACCTTTGGGAATCCGGTGGAAATTAAGAGAGGGTTACTCTTAAAAGGAGCCTTTTTTGTTCTCCCCAAGAGGAAGAAAATGCCCACGGCCACGTCATACATAAAATGGCTTCAATTTCAGCACTCTTGGTTAAGAAGCCAGGGCATGGAGACATGGCTTGCAAATATATTTAATAAGGCGGCCCAGGCTGGGGGAGAAAGTGCAAAGGAATGCAAAGCCATGCTTGTGAATCTCTCCCCGGCAGGGTTTGATCTGGCAGGTTTGGAATTCTTCTTTGTCCTTGATCATTGTTCTTGAATTTTTTCCAATTGGACATTCAGGTTAAGCCACTGCTGTCTTTTCAAATGAAAACAGGTGCTTCCTAAAGGAAGAAAAGGATTTTAATTTCTGAGATGGAAGAACAAAGGCAGAAAGGGAGACATTTTGGGGTCAGAGAGTCCTTAGGAAAGAGAAGGCAATTGTGCTTCAAGAACCTGGGGTTTGGGACCACAGGCAACTTCTCAGAGGCACGGCAATTGGAGGAGAAGGGGCCGTTGAAGGAGGAAAATGGTCTAGAGAAGGAGATGAGAATGTTCAAGAGACACAGCTTTCAGAGCATTTTATTGAGTGTTGGCTCTGCCTTCCCCACAGTACGGGGCAGCTCTCCTTCATGCTTGTTATTTAACAAATATTCCCAAAGCATCTTCCATGTGGCGGGCACTATTTCGTGTGTGGGAGAGACAGAGATAGACTGGATCCTGTCCTGCCTTTAAGGAATCTAGTCTGGTGACAAAGATAAAAGCAAGTAAGGCAACAATGTATCAACAATACTAGCATAGAGGTCTGTTCCAGGTAGAGCAAGTCTTTCTGGGAGGGAGGGTCAGAAAATTCTTAATGGAGAGTGACCCTTGAATTAGTCCCTGAAAGATAAGTCAGTGTTCTCTACCTGGATATTATATATCTTTTAATAAAATAAGTTGTTGCTTTGATTGTTCCTCATTTTCTCCTTTTTATTCCCATTGCATATGAAATATGATTTTTTTTTTTACCAATCAATTCCCTTTTCTACTCTTTTATCATCTGTCCTTCTTGGCTCCCTGATGGTAGAAATTAAAAAATAAATAAATTTAGAATCTGTGATCATTCTAAGACCATCAATCGAGGGTGAAATCACTTGGGTACAAAATCCAAACAGGATTCCTGGTCACCTTCCCTCGGTGGCTCCTCAGCTGCCTTCCAGCACCAAATAGTACGTCTGACTTTGCTTCAGCATTTTCTTTTTATCAGTCTTTTTTTTTTTTTTTTTTACCATATATATTCATAAGATGCACTGTCTGCATTTGTGATTGCACATACCTTGGAGGAAATAGTGATGAACCCAGACACTTCGCCTTCCTGTCACTTCATCAGGAACAGACTGACTCAAGAGAGACAGGGATGAAGAGGAATCCAGAGAGGGAGTGTCTTCAAAGTACAATCCTCAACAGCTGTTTTCTCACCGGAGATCTTCAAAGGTTCACGCTGCCCCCATCACTCCCTCTCTGACCCTGGCATATGCTTGAGATCCTCAGAGCCACAGAATCCTGATAAACAGCCTGAGAAAAGCATGCCTCAGAAGGCGTGTCTCCTTGGCCTTACTAAGCCCTGATCACTTTTGTCTCTGGGCTTATATCAAACAACACTTTGCTGCTTGGAATTTAAAATTCCCATGTCTTTTGCTAGCACCCAGACTTTGTTTAGGTTGGTTCATTTCCTACATTTCTGAGCTTTCCAATCATCTCTTGCTCAGGGATACTAGGTCCTGCTGGATTTCTGTCCTCCACTTCACAAGAATATGGCTATAACACAATGTGACCTTGAGAGGTCACCTTTCCCTCTAGAGGAAGGACAGTGATACGGGCAGAAGGAAATAGCATCCCCAGTATCATCACTTACTTAGTCCACCAAGCGGAGGGGTGGGCGTGAATGGAGAAATGCAGGCATGATGAGTAAGACTGGATGTCGGTCATCGTTTCTCTTTCTCTACTCCTTGTTGTGGGAGATCCTTTATTTTGTAGTGTGCTCATAGGTTCTTGACGATTACTGTGGACTGAATCATGTCCTCATCAAACTCATATGTTAAAGCCCTGACTTTATTGTGTCTGTATTTATAGTAAGAAGGTAATGAGGTTAAATGAGGTCATAAGGGGGAACCCTGATCTGATAGGGTTAGTGTCATTGTAAGAGGAGACACCAGAGCTTGCTCTCTCTGTCTCTCTGTCTCTCTCTGTATTTCCATCTCTGCCATGTAGAAATACAGTGAGAAGGTGGTCGTCTGCAAACCAGGAGAAGAGCCCTCACTAGAGACTGAATTGGCTGGCACCTTGGTTTTGCTGGCCTCCAGGACTGTGAGAAAATAAAGTTCTGTTGTTTGGGTCACTCAGTCTACAGTATTGTGTTATAGTAGCTCAGTCAGGCTAAGACAAAGATCAAATGGGATGATGCAAGAGGATGTGCTTCATACATTGTAAAGTACAAAACACGGTGTATATTTTCTTATTGATGATAATAAAATAATATGAATTATCTGCATGCTTGGGTGATCAGAGCATGAGTGTAAAGTGCAGGTTTCAGGATAACTGGGATGCAAGTTGAATACAAAGAGGGCATAAGCATTGCCCATTCCCTGGAGGCAGAACACCTAATGAGGGGGACATTCCCCAGGAAGGAGAAAAATGAGATATAGGGTGCCCACCCTGCACATGAGCTACTGTCACCAGGCACAGGCAGCAGCTTTTGATGTACAAAAACATGACATGGAAAAAAAAATTTTTTTTAACCTTAAGAATGGCTTTTTCTCAAATGCCTTCTGAATCAGATCTTTGGGAAACTTGTCTGATGTTTCCAAAACAAGACAGAGAAAGGGGGGGGGGGGAAGAGCAGGGTATATGCAAAGGACTAATGAACTGTTGAAGAGGTCTGTTCCTTGCAAAATCAGGCTCAGCAGGACACAGCTGGGGAGATGTAGTTAAGCACTTGGGAGATGCCCCCCTTCAAGTCCAACCCCTCTGGCTATGGAGTAGGCTGGGCAGTATGCACCAGCGTCAAGGAAACCAAAATAGGGGGACAGCAGCTACTGACTCGGTGTTCCAAGCCCCTGAGAGAAGAGTGGTAATCAAAGACTAGTATGGAAATAAGGTGAACAAAAATAACAAAGTGCAATTCAATCTATGAACATCAGTTGAATACCTACTGTATTCATTGGCTGGGGCGCCATAACAAAATGTCGCAAACTGGATGGCTCCATCTACAGAAATGTATTTTCTCACAGTTCTGGAGATCAAACGTCTGAGATCAGTGTGTCAGCAGGGTTGGTGTCTGGTGGGAGCTCTTTCCTTGGGTTGCAGACATCTCTTCTGGAAAGAACATTCTTCCTGTTAGATCAGAGCTCCACCCTTATAACTTCATTTAACCATAATTACTTCCTTAGAGGCTCCATCTCCAAATACAGCCACTCAGAGGGATAGGGCTTCAACATATGAATTCAAGGGGGATACAAACATTCAGTCCCTAATACCTATCATAAGCTGGATGCTATCCTAGGTGCTGAGAATAGAAACATGAATATAGTGTAGTTGGCTTCTGGGAGATTCTTGAGGTTAGTTTCCATATACAACTGATCTTTGTAATGTTAGCATCTAACAGAGTACCTAGCACATAGTTGGCCTCAGTATTCTTGGACGGAATTCTGTATTTTGAATCTAGTGGGAGAAGGATGTATATACCTAGTGTGGGAACACCCTCCATCCTCCATGAAAAGACTTTATAGGATTACAGTGGGGCCATATTGGGGAGAGAGGGCAGCTCCTCCCAGGGCATCACAAAAGACACCATAGTGAATATGCACATGAATATAAATTCTGTTAATTGAGTAGTAATGTCCTTAAAAGTGTTCTTCCTGAGATTCTGCTCTGTCCCCTGTAATACACATGTGAGAGGCAGTGTGTTTGGGCAGTGGGGTTCTATGGAGCTGGCTTGCTTTTTCTTTTTTGAAGGCCTTTGGGGTCTTCTCACCTTGTACTTTCCCAGTTTAAATAACTCTTCAGAAATGTTCCAGGAATTGAGCAACTGTTTGTTATTGCAACAAGGCCAGTTGCTTACAACTGTCATGTGTATGTAGTGTGCGCATCATGAGAAATTATCATCTGCTTTGCTGGTAAGGAGAGAAAAGGCCTGTACTCGGTGCCTTGTTTTCTTCATCTGTAAATTTGGGATAATTGCAGCGGTCAAGGGCCTCACAGCAGTGTTGTTAAGGATTAATGAGATCCTGTTTGTAAAGGGTCTTAAGGAACTCAGATGAAAGATGTGGGATAAGTACAAAGAAGGGTTATTACAAAACAGACCAAAGAGGTGGCTGGTGACTAAGCCACCTTGTTTTTTTTTTTTTTTTTTTTTAAAGCCTGGTGGAGAGAGTTGGTGTGTAGGGGTGCTGAATATTTAGCTTTTGGACTAGAACTCTAATTAGAGGCTTAAGGATTAACAAAGTAGTTGAAGTCTGTGTGAAGAAAGCTTTTCTCAGAATAAAAGACATGTTTTTATTCTCCTTTGACCACTTGAGCCGTAAATACTTTTATCTCGAGATGTGGAACAAATTCAGCAGAAGGCCACAGTCCAGGGCACGTTCAGTGTTCTGTGTTGGTAATTGCCTTTTGTACAACAAGTCAGGCTTGGATTATCATTATTGCTCTTAATTTAAAGTTATTGAAAATGTGTTTCCACTTTAATAAATAGCTTGACCTCTTGATGCCTAGAAATGAAGGCTCTGAAAACCGGATCCTCTAGCTAGCACTGCAGTGGGGTTCTAAACCTTCAAGTCCAGTTTAAATTCTTGCCACCACCGACAGGAGACTGCCCTCGACCTCTTAGTTAGAAAACAGTTAATAGCAGCCAATATTATAAAGTGTGTCATGTGTGCCAAGCTGCAGGTTTAGCACTCTGCATATGTCCATTCATTCAGTTCTCACACAATGGCTATGCAGTCAGTGCCAACATTTCCCCATTTTACAGATGAGGATACTTAGGCACAGAAAAGTTAAGTGACTTGTTCAAGTTCACACAGCTGAGCCAGTGTGGCTGAAAATTGAACTCTGCTAGGCTCACTTTTTTTCTTGTAAACTATTCTGTTCTATGCTCTGACCTCTCCTTGTATTGTGTGTACTACTCTCGTGGAACCTGTCAGTTTCTCCTTGGTGTTTGCATTAGCTTTCACATAGTGTGTGTGCTCTGTTAGGAATGCCATGTTCACTTCACAGTGCCTAGCTTATGGAACCCTATTTAAAAGGTGGGCCAGATATGGATGGACCTAGAGATTATCATATTAAGTGAAGTAAGTCAGACAGGGAAACACAAATATCATATGATATTGCTTATATGTGGAAACTAAAAAAAATGATATTAATGAACTTATTTACAAAACAGAAATAGACTCACGGATGTAGAGAATGAACTTATGGTTATGAGAGGAGATGGGGGAGGGATGATTAGGACTTTGGGATTAACATATACACACAACTATATATAGAACAGATAAAAAACAGGACCTACTCTATAGTACAGGGAACTATAGTCAATGTCTTGTAATAACATAATGGAAAATAATCTGAAAAAGAATATATATGTGTGTGTGTATATGTATGTATATATATGTGTGTGTGTATATATATATACATATATATATATAACTGAATCATTTTGCTGTACACTTGAGGCTAACACAACATTGCAAATTAACTATACTTGAATTAAAAATAGTAATTTAAAAAGTTAAAAAGGTGGGCCAGACAGAAATGATGGGGCAAAATACGAGTGCTAAAACCCCATTGGAATATTTAGAAAAGCATTGCTAACAAAAGAGGTTGCCAGATATCTCTTATATTTGGCAAATTGCACTGTGGTGCACATTGAAGCACACAGGGCTATCGAGTGGGAAAAAATAGCATTCCTTATTGACGCCAATTCTGCAATGCAAGTTGCAGGGACTAGGTCAAGCCCCCAGCTCTGAGACTAGCCAGCTAAATTTGGCAGTCACTCTCAATTGAAATTTTGAAGTGAAATAGCACAAGGGGGGGGGTGCTCCTTTCTCAGAACAAGTGATTTTACAATGATTAATAGGGCTTAGCAAAAATTTAGGGGTTCAGAAAATTCACATGTAACAAAGGCGTGTTCTTACTTAAACATGGAGGATGATCAGGCACAAAGTTATTGTCACTGTCTTCTTAAACTCCTCCACTGTGACATAAAGAAATTTTAAAAAGTTGGAGCTCAAAATGACAAAGAGGACAAATGAAAGAGCTTAGGATGGGTAAGAAATAACACAAACTTCTGGAAATTGGGCAACAGATGGAGGTGAAAGCTGCCTCCTTTCAGGTCTCTTTGAAGGCATGCTAACAAAAAGGCATCTTGGGAGAGGTTCAGACCTGGGATGGTTTGTGCACCATAGAGGCTGTGTTGAGACATGAAGTTGGGGGAAATATTGCAGAGTTTGTACAGGGAGCTGTTGAACTTGGACCCATTTTTCTGTGTCCAGCCAGGGAAGAAAATTCCTTCTCCCCTCCATCTCAGGAGACCAGAGAGTTATTGTGTAGCTTATAGGAATTGAACCAAAGGGGGTCAAAGCTGTTGGGCAGGGTTGAGAGAGATGCAGGGTTAAAGGTAGAAATAAAGTGACACTCTGTACACTGGGCGCTGCATCACTAGCCTTATTTTTTGCCCTCTTCCAAGAGCTCTATAGTGAGGGTTTTCTTTCTGCATGTAAGAGATGGGAAGTTTTTTCCGTGAAAGAACTGAACAGCCCTATTAAAAATATATGTAATAACTAGAATTTTAGAGATGCTCCCACTAAAAAAAAAAAAGTTTATCCATATCATCACCTGACAGGGAAGCCCATTTGTTGAAAACGTCACCCCGTACACGTGGAATCTTCAGTCCAATTTGTATTGCCGCAGTCATGAGTCTGAACAGATAACAAGCACCATCAGATATTTCCATCAAAGCTCCAAGATGAAGGGTAAAGAGCAGAGTGAACAAACACAGATAATTAAAGAGAACAGGGATAATGCAGGAGGCATAAGAAACACTAAAGACATATCTTCAGAGAAGTGGGAGGATATAAGAATTCAGGAAACAAGAGCATGGTGCTTTAAAATAAAACTGGCAAGCCATAAGAAAGAACTCTCAGAAATGCAACAGAGGAAATTGTTAAAAACCTGGAAAATTGGAAGATAAAATTTGAGAAATGTCCCAGAAAGTTGAGGAAAAACACAAAAAATCAGCCAGTAGGAGAGCAGGAGAGAAAATCAGAGGGTCAAACATGATGTTTCAATGTCCAATAGGATTTACAAGAAAGAGAGAATAGATGTGGGGAGGGGCCATTAGCAAAGTTGTAATTGAACACACTTTATAGGATAAAAGAAATCTGATAATAAAATTTTGCTACTCTACACAGCACTGTGAACAGTAGAAGACATACAAAGGCAAAACCCTAAATCTGCTAAAGATGGAATCTGGACTCGGACTAGCATATGACTTCTTAACAGAAACACTGGAAGTTCAAAGATAATAGAAATGCATATTCATAATTCTAAGGGAAAATGGGTTTCAAGCTAGAACTTTATGCTTGGTCTAATGATCAGTCATATATCATATGGAGAAATAAAACTATTCATGCATAAAAGGGAACACGTATCTCACATCATCATTTAAAACTTCCTTAGCACCTTTATTAAGACACTACTTGATATGCATATATTAGTTATTGAATGCTATGTAAGAATCAACCCCAAATTTAGCACCTTAAAACAACAAACATCTATCACCTTACAAAGTTGTGTGAGAGAAAGTGGTGAGTGAAAGTGGGAGGAGGGAAGGAGGGGAGAGAGAGAGTGAGAGATTGATAGCTACACAGAAGAAGACTACTTCAGACAGAAATCAAAATCTTTCAGAGCTTTCCCAACTAAAAATTGGCACTTGCCACCCTGCGTCAAGGGTGAAGTCACTAGCCACTGCAGTCGCTGACCTTCAACACCCTCTGAAAGGAGTTCAGGGTGATCAGGAATAAGGCCCTCTGTGCTCTAGGAAAAACTGACAGAACAAGCCTTCAGAAAGATATTTTCAGGAGAAGATTTTATCAGTCCAATTCTTGCATCTTCTTATATCTAGAAAAGTACTAAAATTATTATTGGTGACATCTGCTCCTCATCACTAGCAGCAAACCTGTGTCAAAACGTGTGCTTGACTGCACATACCCCCTTCACTAAAATCACATATATACTGACCTTGCCCCCTACCTCTTCGGAGCAGTTACTCAGAGCTATCTGAGATGCTGTCTCGTGGACCGTTGTCCTCATTTTGCCCCAAATAAAACAACTCACAACTCTCAAGTTGTGCATTTTTTTAAGTCAACAGCCTAAACTCAGCAAGGACACCTAGTACCATGTGATGTGGGAGGACATTGCATATGACTCCTGGCAGTGGGTCACTGGGGCCCCTGTAGAACCTGCCCGCTACAATGTGCTTCGCCCAAAGAAAGTAGTGTTTAAAAAAGAAAGGTATGGGATCCAGGAAACAGGTCATCTGCCACAGAACAGGAAGGTAATTTCAGAATAACAGCATGCAAGAGTCCCAGTAAGCAACAAGTGTCAGCCAGTGGTTCTCAACTGGGTGGGATTTTGTCCCCCAGGGAAACTTTGGCATTATTAGGAGACATTTTTAGATGTCAAGATGAGAGGTGCTACTGGTATATAGTGGGTAGAAGCTAGGGATGCTGCTAAACATCTTAAAGACTCAGGACAGTAATCCCCTCCACACACATACACACAGAATTATCTGGTCCAAAATATCAGTATCCTTGAGGTTGAGAAAATTTGGCCTTGAGTGAGGCATATCGACAGAGGGCTTTAATATGGTGGCTCTTATAGAAAACACACAAGTGATAGATACCAGCAAAGGCTGATATTTACATCAGACACAACAATATGGATTTTGAAAACCAACCTATCTAAAATTGCAGTATACCTCTATTGGAAGCATGGGGAGGATGCAAGGAGACTGGGTCCAAGAAAGAGAATTCCTCATGGACCAATGTGGGAAGGCAACATATAATATCTAAAATCCATAAGTCAAGAACCAGCAATATATTTGCAGCAATATGGATGGACCTGGAGATTATCATACTAAGTGAAGTAAGTCAGATAGAGAAAGACAAATACCATATGATATTGCTTAAATGCAGAATCTAAAAAAAAAAAAATGATACGAATGAACTTATTTACAAAACAGAATCAGACTCACAGACTTAGAGAATGAACTTATGGTTACCAGGAGGGAAGGGTGGGCAGGAAGGCTAGTCAGGGAGTTTGGGATTGACATGTACACACTGCTATATTTAAAATAGGTAACCAACAAGGACCTACTGTAAAATAAATAAATAGATGATAAAAAATAAAATAAAAAAGAAAGAACCAGCAATATACTTAATAAGATGAAGTTGAAGGGAAATAACAAGAAAACTAATATAACTAAAAGTAACTGCATATGAGGAGGAGGACCTAGAATTAGGAAGGAGTGGGGCAGGGGTTGCTTCCTCACTTCTTTCTATACTATTTGACTTTTAAAATGTGTAATTTTCATGAACAATCATTAAATTCATGAAAAAATCCATTATTTGAATATAAAGAAAGAGATGTACAGTATTGTTAATACAAAAGCTAGTTCTTCTCCCCACCACCAATAAATGCATATAAATAGGTAAAAGATATTGGTGAAGACACCTTACTTAGATGGTTATCTACACAGCTGCACAAATACCCCATTTCCATGTCCTCAGTTAGTGAATCAAGTCCTTCAAGGAAGAAATGGAAGAATAAATGAATGAACTTATTTAACTGGAGACATTTAATACAACAAATGATTCTACTTCCTTAACAGTTAAGCACACTTTATTTAGAACCACTAAGAAGTTGCCTCATTTCCAGATCTGTTTCATGCCTTCACGTTCTTGGGCTTAACAAAGCAAATAACACTATTGTATACCTCTTCTCAATCTTCCACATGGATACCACATGCCCAGGCTGCCTTTGTTTTTTTTTTACTTTTTAAATGCATTTTATTTTAGTATAGTTGATTTACAATGTTGTGTTAATATCTGCTGTATAACAAAGTGATTCAGTTATGTGTATATATATATATATATATATATATATATATATATACACACACACACACATTATTTTTCATATTCTTTTCCCCTATAGTTTATCACAGGATGTTAAATATAGTTCCCTGTGCTATACAGTAGGACCTTGTTGTTTATCCATTCTGTATATAATAGTTTGCATCTGCTAACTCCAAACTCTCAATCCATCCCTCCCTCACATCCCCTTCCCCTTGGCAACCGCATTTCTGTTCTCTGTGTCTGTGAGTCTGTATCTGTTTCATAGACAAGTTAGTTTGTGTCATATTTTAGATTCCATGTGTAAGTGATATGATATTTGTCTTTCTCTGTCTGGCTTACTTCAGTTAGTCTGATAATCTCTAGGTCCATCCATGTTGCTACCAAGACCATTATGACATTCTTTTTTATGGCTGAGTAATATTCCATTGTATTGGTATATATGTACCACATTTTCTTTAGCCATTCATCTGTCGGACATTTGGGTTGTTTCAATGTCTTGGCTATTGTAAATAATGCTGCTATGAACATTGTGGTGCATGTATCTTTTCAAATTATAGTTTTCTCTGGATATATGCCCAGAAGTGGGATTGCAGGATCATATGGCAACTCTATTTTTAGTTTTTTGAGGAACCTCCATACTGTTCTCCATAGTGGCTGCACCAGTTTACATTCCCACCCACAGTATAGGAGGGTTCCCTTTTCTCCACACCCTCTCCAGCATTTGTTATCATTTGTTATTTGTGACTTTTTAATGATGGCCATTCTGACCAGCCAGGCTGCCCTTTAAATGTTGGCCTCCTTGTGGTAGTTCTGGCTTTTTTTGGAGGAAAGATAAACCCTCCCTGAGATGGACCATCCATTCTCATGACTTCAATTAGTAACTATGTAGGTTCTTTGTGACTTTATGAGGACTATCTCAACTGCTTGAGGGACAACTTCACTTGGCTGTCCCATAGATTCCTCCTCCAAATCCATGTACCCAAAATTGACCTCAAGCTTAACACCTCCCCCACCACACACAGAGAACTAGATATTCTCTTCCTTGAGTTTTCCCTTTATCGGAGGTGTGCTCTACATTTACCCAAATGTCCAACTCTGAGATGCCTCACCCATGTCTTCCTCTTTTCTCACTTCTTCAAAGTCTATCAATAACCAAGATTTTTTCAGTCCCCTTGCACTGCATTGTATTTATTTCCTCAGTCTCTTTTCTAGCAGTCTAGTTTTTATGTTCCCACTCTGATTATCCTTGTCTGGCTACTGTAATCTCAGAATCAGATGACTGCAAAAGTGTTCAAATACCTCTCACAACCTTCAGGCCTGTGCTTTCTAAATTCATTCTCTATTCTGACCAGGGTGATCTTTTTTAAATTCAAATATATTCATGCCACTCATTTTTTGATAGCTTCCCATTGCCCTTGGGCTAATTCTCCTCCAAACTCTCCTCCATTCTAGATTCTTGCTTTTCTATGAAGTTTTGATTCTTATTCTTCTCACACCTCATTGTACCCTTTCCCCATATTGAATTATGTTCAGATCATTGAATATATAATATTCTTTGGGTCTTTGTACATTTTACCTTTGCTTGAAATAGTCTTTCCTTTCCCAGTCCATGCCTTCTTTGCTGGCCAACTCTTATTCCTTCAAGTCCAGGTTTAATGTCACTGTCGGGAAGCATTCCTTCTTCCCTCCCAAAGACTATGTTAAGTGCCCTCTCAATGGACTTCTGCAGCAGCAGCCTATTATAGAAATTGTTGCAACCTCTGTTAATCTCTTGGATCCCCTACTATGACACTAATTCAGGGACTCAGCACTGCTCTTGTACCATTCGGGGGCCCAGTATCTACACATGATAAATACTCTACCATTATGGACAACATTTTCTAGTGAAATTGCTTAAGAGCTTTTAATGACAATAGGGCACATTTTTTTTTTCAAGCAAAGAACCTTTTTGTAAGTAGATTGTAGGTTCACCTTTAAAAGAGTTCACTGTCTTATTTTCTGTGGTGCACTAAAGCACAGCTAAGAATCAAGGAGAATAGATGAAATTGGGTAACAACTTTACTTAAAAGCATGAATGAAGCTAAAATGAGAGAAAAACTTTAAGAAGTAACAGATAATAAAAATGGATTACTCTTATCCTCTTCTAATTTTGAGAGGTATTTTTCCTCTCAAAGTATGTTAAAGGTCTGAGGAAGAATATCTTAAAAGGGGGGCAATTTGAAATAGATAAAATATTGCATTTAAAGAAGATAGAGGAAAAAATATGACCAAGTCATTGGCTCTATAATGGTAATACTGTTGGGTTTTAGTTGTTTGAATTGCTTTCTGTAGGTGGGACCTCTAAAAAGAAGTGAGAGTAGCATCGGCATATATACACTACTGAATGTAAAATAGTTAGCTAGTGGGAAGAAGCCACATAGCACAGGGAGATCAGGTTGGTGCTTTGTGACCACCTAGAGGGATGGGATAGGGAGGATGGGAGGAAGGCTCAAGAGGGAGGGGATATGGGGACACATGTATGCATATCGCTGATTCACTTTGGTGTACAACAGAGGCTAACACAATATTGTGAAGCAATTATACTCCAATAAAATCTATTTAAAAAAAAAAGACAAATGACATTAAAGATGAAATGCTTGGGACTTCCCTGGTGGTGCAGTGGTTAAGAATTTGCCTGCCAATGCAGGGGACATGGGTTCGAGCCCTGATCTGGGAAGATCCCACATGCCACAGAGCAAATAAGCCTGCGCGTAGAGCCTGAGAGCCACAACTACTGAAGCCCGTGCGCCCGGAGCCCGTGCTCCACAAGAGAAGCCACCGCAATGAGAATTCTGTGCACTGCAGCAAAGAGCAGACCCTGCTCACCACAACTAGAGAAAGCCCACGCGCAGCAATGAAGACCCAGCCAGACAAAAATTTAAAAAAAAACAAAAAAGATGAAATGCTTGATGGTTTAAATGAAAGCACAACAATAAAAATCAAAGAAACAGCACATGTAAATCCCCTGTGAAGGTCCTAATTTCCAGCTCTCTGTAGCAATAACTAAGTAAGCCTGGATGTCCTATAACACAGACCACTGACATTTGTCAGGCTTTTCAATAAATTAGCCATGAAAAGCTAAATCCGTGCAAGGTGAGAGATAAATTAGCACACAGCCAAAGGTACTGGAGAAATAAACACTGGTTTCGTAGCTGAAATGGTTTTTTGATAAGGTAATAATCCCCATAATCTCTCTCCAGCCTTAAATAACAGCCAGTCTTTGTGCCGGCAGTTTAATTTTGTTGGCTGCCCTTGTCTTACAAAAATATATTTAGTGGAGTCTGGAATATCATTTTGTGCTGAAAGCTGAAGCCTTTGTCATGCTGAAGCTGGGCAAAGGCAATAAATCAGGGGAAAAGTGAAAGAGCATAGAAATGGGCTCTCAGAAACTTATTTCTCCAGAGCGGACGAGCTTTCGTCTCCTGTGAGCAGGTGTATTGCATCAGTCATGTCTTCCTGTTAAGTGGCTGTGTTGTAATGATATTGACTTATATCGACATTGCACCCTGGTTGGCACTGTGACAAAGTGCTTAAGATGCATCGATGGGCAGTACATGCTGAAAACAGCATCATGACATTATACAACCCTGGTTTTCTTTTCTTCTTTTCTTTTCCTCCACTAGGATCGTTCTTTCTTTCCAGGAAATTGTCCTGAGATGCCCCACCTTATTCTCTAATCACGAGTTTCCCCATCTGTGTCGCACCACTTAATAATCGGCATTTTATAGTGAAGGGACCTTTACAATTTAAAGTTTATATATATATTTAATCTATATCTATTATATAAATTAACATATATAATATAAATATATTATAATAATTATGTAATAATTATATATATGCGACATAAATAAATATGATAATATATTCATATTATAATTTTATAGGTTATGTATTATAATAATTATTATAAATATTGTAATAATTTATATGTATTGTATAATATAAATATATAATTTAATATAACTACATTATATTGAATTATATAGAAATATAATTTATTATAATATTATAATTATATATTATTATCATATATAAATATAATATATAAACATAATAATAACTTATAATATATATACTTTTAAACTTATTAAACCAAGACTAATGTACTTCATGATCTACATCTGCCAAATTGGTCACTGTTGAAAATGGGTTACAGAGAAAGTATGTGGAGGTGTTTCTAGGGTATTTGATTTACTTCTAGGAACATGAAGAGATAAAAATTGCTATGCTAGAAAGCCAGAGAACTGGGTTCTTGAATTTGTTTCCTGTTGCTAACTACTACCTTTCCATAAGCTCAGTGGCTTAAATGAGCAGCCACTTCTTATCTCAGAGTCTCCCTGGGTCAGGAGTCCAGGCACAGTCCCTCTGGATCTTCTATTCAGAGCATCACAGGCTGCAATCAAGGTGTCAGGTGCTCTGTGGTCTCATTAGTCTCCACGGGGGAGAGATCTGCTTCCAAGCTTCCTCCAGATGTTGGCAAAACTCAGTTCCTTGGGGTTTCAGAATCGAGGTTCCGGTTTCTCTCTGGCTGTCGAACAGGCACTCAGCTCCCAAAGGCAGCCCAGCGTTCCTGGCCACATGGTCCTCTCCATAGACCCTCACAGCTATTCTTTCAAGCCAGCAAGGGGGGGGACCAGCATATGTATGAATGGATGACTTGAAATGTATGCACAGGAGTTGCACCCCGTCACCTCTGTCATATTCTGTTTGCTGAAAGCAAATCTCAGGTCTCACCTACACTCAAGGGTTGGGGTTCTACATGGAGCCTGAACATGGGGCCCACCCTAGAGTCTGCCTGCCACATTTCTAGTGCTTCTTTGTCATGAAAAACTTGGTATTCTTATATATTCACTCAATGCAATAAGAAAGAGTGACATATATGCAAAATACAAAATTGATAAACCTCACAAACAATATTGAAAGAAACCAGACATAAAAATGTATATTCTCTATAATTCCAATTTCTATATCTTTCAAAAATATGCAAAATTAATCTATGCAATTAAACATCATAATACTGGTTAACCTTGGGGCAGAGTGACAATAAGAGGGTCTGAGAGAGCCTCTGGGGTGCTGGAATGTTGCTTCCTGTTCTAGATGCATTCCATTTGGGAAAATGTGTGGAGTATCACATGCATGACATATGCACTTTTCTAAGCACAAGTATAATTACACAGTATAGTTCAATATAGATTAAAGCTAAACAAGACAAAAACCCTAGGTAACCTTAGTCCAGTCACTTATTTTCCATAGGCGTCAGTTTTCTAATCCTTACCATGAGATTGGCCTTGATGATTCTTAAGGCCCTTTTCACATGATGTAGTTAAGGTTGTATGAAATACTGAGGGACTATCAAACTCAGTGGATGGCTGTAAAGTGCCCAGAATTAGTATCCCCTCAAATACAAATTTTTAATAATTTTATTGAAGTATAGCTGGTTAAAAACATTGTGTTAATTTCTGCTATACAACAAAGTGACTCAGTTATACATATATAAACATTCTTTTTCACATTCTTTCCCATTATGGTTTATCACAGGATATTGAATAGAGTTCCCTGTGCTATACAGTAGGACCTTGTTATTTATTCATTCTCTATATAATAGTTTGCATCTACTAATCCCAAACCCCCAATCCTTCCCTCCCCCACTCCCCTCCCCTACTTGGCAACCACAAGTCTGTTCTCTATGTCTGTGGGTCTGTTTCTGTTTCGTAGATAAGTTCATTTGTGTTGTATTTTAGATTCCACATATAAGTGATATCATATGGCATTTGTCTTTCTCTGTCTGACTTACTTAGTATGAGAATCTCTAGACCTATCCATGGTGCTGCAAATGGCATTGTTTAGTCCTTTTTTATAGCTGAGTAGTATTCCTTTGTATTCTTTCCTAGTCTTGGCTATTTTAAATAGTGCTGCTATGAACATAGGGATGCATGTATCTTTTTAAATTACAGGTTTTTTCTGGGTATATGCCCAGGAGTGGGATTGCTGGACCATATGGCAATTCTATCAAATGCAATTCTTAATGAAGGTTTCAGTCTACACATACTTCCACTTACAAAGTATTGGCCTTGGGAAATCGAATCAACCTCAGTGAACTTATTTTCTTAAAGACTCTTTCAGCTCAGAAAATATCTGCAGCTTGTTGATGTGGCATTTCCTTTAGACCAGGCACCAGTGGCACAGCAAGGGTGGAGAGCAGTAACCAAGACAGGAGTTCCTGTCCCTTCTCTCCACTTGTATCCACAACCCCAGTCCTCATATCAGGTGGGGAAAGTAGGGGAAAAAAAGTAAAAGTGCAGGGACATCACAAGACATGGAAAGAGGAAAGGGGGAATGAACAAACAAGGGAGAAAAGAGAGAGAATGGAAGCCAAAGAGAATCAAACTTATTAACTAGATACAATTAGGAGAGTCCTATGGGTGGAGTCCTTACATTGACTGGCTTCTAGTTTCAGCCTTTATAACCGTCCCTTCAATATGGGGGCCCCTTCTATTATTCCACAAGTTTTTATGTACAGTCTGTCTTTTGATCTATATATTATGCCCGCGTGAATCTGATTTACTGTCACAACTAACAAAGCCCGGATCTCAGTGGCTCCCATCAACAAGTGTTTACATTTATCCTCTGGCTCTGGGTAAGCTCCTGTGACTGTGCTCCATGTGTCACTCCATTCAGAGTCCTAGGATGAGGAAGTAAGGCTTGTGGGTCCATTTCTCCCATAGATAAGAAAACTGAGGGACAGAAAGATGAAGAGGTGTGCCTGGACTCATAAAACTAAAGAGAAACAGAGCTTGGCCTGGATCTCAGGTTACCTAATTTCCAGCCCATGGATTTTGTCCTCATATCCACCTGCATCTCTTTCTCCCATTTGCCTTTTCTTTCGCCCTAAGGTAGTGCTTCTCAAATGTTAGTGGGTGTCAGAATCACCTGCAGAGCCCTTGAAACACAGATTGATGGGCCCCACTCTGAGAATTTCTGATTTGTTATGTCCAGGGTGAGGCCCTAAAAAATTTCGTTAATGAATTCCCAGGTGAAGCTGAATCTGTTGGTCCACAGACCACACTTCAAAAATCACCACCTTAAGGCACCATCTCTAGATCATGGTGCAACAGACAACTCCTAAATTAGGTTTCCTTTTTGTTCTGTATTTAGAAAAGTGAACAGTGACTTAGACCAATTGGTCCTATAACTTTAACAGTGCCTCTCTGAAACTTAGGTGAGCTAAAGGGTCCTTATACAACAGTGGTTTTCTAAGTTGTGGTCCCTGGACCAGCAGTGTCAGCAGTACCTGGGAACTTCGAAATGCAAAGTGTTGGTTCTGCCCCAAACCTACTGAATCCCAGTTTCTGGGGATTAACCAGTGACCCACATGATTGTGATGTACACTAGATGCTGAGAACCAGGGTTTGGTCCTACAGGTGCACTGCAGCATTCTGCAGAAGCTCTTTAAGGCTTGGTTCACTGTGCCCTTGCTACCTCAAAGTGTGGGCTGCAGGCCAGCAGTATCTTTATCTCCAGGAACCTTGTGGGAAATGCAGACCCTGAGGCTCCACCCTAGGCCTACTGACTCATCCTCTTATCCTGGGTTGTCTGCAGAGTATCTGGATTCTGTCTAATCATCCAGCCATTTATTCTGTTACAACTCACTATCTGTTTGACTTTCAATTATGATTTTACTCCTCAGAGAGCTGTAGCCTCAGGACTCATCGCTGACTGTCTTGCTGGCTAATATGGGGTCTCAGAACCTCATCTCAGGTACAGCTTCCCGGCCTTCCTCTCTGCTAGGTTGGTGTGGAGAGGTTTAGACAGGGCTGTCCTGGAGTGAACCCCTCTGAGTCTCCTGATTTGTATTTTTCCATTAAGATTCTTCACTTTCCTTCACTACAGCATTATTCCATTTAACTCTTCCCCTCATCCTTTGAGACTAGAATTATGGGCAATTTTAAGCAATCTATTAAGCGAAGAATTATAGTCATACTATTGTGTATTTATGGAACATAAATCATCTAAAGAACCAATGTGACTGCCTTGGCATGAATTGTTCATGGAAAAACATTGCGTGATTAGCAGCCCCTTTCCAGCTAGATGTATTATTGCCAGTTTTGTAAAGTATTTCTGTATCCAGAAGTTATTTAGTCTTTTCTTTAAATTAGAAAGAGAGAGAAAAGGAAGGAAGGAAGGAAGGGAGGGAGGGAAGGAGGGAGGGAGGGAGGGTGGGAGGGAAGGAGGAAAAAGAAAGAAAAACCAGGCTGCAGACAATGAAATCAGAGAAACAGATTAACATCTCAAATGATTTCTAGGCAAACCCTGAGTCATTTTACTCCAAATGTATAATATTTATATAGCAAATACAGATGTTATGTTTACTCACTTCCAGAGCATTTGCTAAAAGGGAATTTAAAAGAAACTGTTGTGGAGTTTCTGTTAGACTATTAGACTGTGCATGGTTTGCCTGCTGAGAGAAATTTTTAGTAAGAAAAAACTAGATCCGTGGCAGAAACTGAGATATGTGCCTCTTAGGTGACAATTTCAGGAAGATGATATTTAGTAACAAGTCAATATTTACTAAGCCCCAACTGTACCTATGTGTGCCCCATGTCATCCTGAAATGTGGGGATATAGAGATGCATGAAGCACTCTTCCTGTCCACAGCTCATGGTCTTGCAGAATAAAAATAACAGAAAAAAGAAAATTCAATATTTTGTCATAAAGGCTATGATTAGTGCAACCAATACTTTATCACCAATGCAGGAAAGCTTCTGACAGTGAAAGAGGGTGCTAATTACAAGTTGACCCTCAGAATGGGTGTTATTCGGCACTATTCCTGGCACACCAGCTATAGGGTTACAATCAATACCCGCAGGCATGGAGTAGGCTCAGAACCGACCTCTCCTTGAGGGGTATTTCTGGGAAAGCTGCCTGAGGCGCCAGAAGAAGAGCTAAAGGAGCCATGCAGGTATTTAGCAACCATTTGTTGTTTATTTCTGAGCTACTGTGTTGTTGGGATTAGGGGTCACCTTCTAAAGCTGCCCCGTTATCAGATGCTTAACCCCCTGACTCACCAGCAGTCTCTGTCCCTGACTCATCACTTCACATGCTCCCCCTTGGCAAAGACCTTCACTACTCTAATCCCACACACTATGGATTAAACACAGAAAGGGTTATAGAATAAAGTGTATAAGCATTTGCATTTTAACCCTGACTTTACTGCAAACTAGCCATGCGACTTTTTGCACATCAGCGAACTCCGGTCTCAAGAAGGAAAACCTGTGTCCCTGTTCGTGTTGTTCTTTGGCGCCCCCATCAGACTAAAGAGTGACATAGCAGATGGAAACAGATAACGAATCTCAGCTCTGACACTGACCAACTGGGTGACCTTGGATAAGTCCATGGACATCCCTGAACCATAGGCTCTCCATTTGTCGTAACATCAGAACCACAGAGGACAGCTATGTGGACTCACAGCAATGATGACTACAAAAGGGGAAGAGACAGCAGTGTCCACCACAAAGCAAGGATCCAGTATACGGTGATCAGTTGCTACCAGTATTATTATGGATGTAGTTGCGGACTGCACCACGGGGCTGGCAATGAGCGACACTTCTGAGGTTCTTTCAGACAAGTGACCGTGCCCTTCCCCAGAACCATCTAGGAGTCGTCATTCCTCTATTTTCGTCTCCGTGTGTCAGTTTCAATGTTCTTGCTAAAATGCCAGAAACAGTTTGCTGTTCATTGTCCTGCTGCATTCCCAAACAGGAAGTAGCCTGCTTGCTGGCTGGGTGCTGGCTGTTTGACTGAAAGGAATAAACAAAGAGCAGCGAGGACACAGTTTGCTAAAATGCTTTATCCATTGTGTGCAGTGGAAGGGGCTCCGTTAGTTAGACGCTCATTCTGAAGGGTGCCCAAGGCAGAACAGTCGGGAGACCCAGCACTCAGGGTTGGCAGCTGGTGAATGCTGGCGTGAGAAAACCTGGGTCATGGCGATTATTTAAAACACTGTCTTGTTCAGAGATGGCAACTCCCACTCATTAGTGATGGCTGCTCTGGGAACAATGGGGGCGCTACTTGGCGCTGGCTGGAAGGAGGGCATGATGAGTGGTGTGTGCCTGGGATGGAGGGGCAAAAGCACATAGGTTCCCTTTGATCTCATGGGTCCTAGTCCCTGAATTAATTGCCTGCTTGCAGGACTATAATGCAAGCAAAAGATCTGATGCCTCATTTATTAACATAACCATTTTCTAGTAGTTCTTATATTCCTAGATTAAACATATTTTTACAAGATCTCAGGCATGAAACAGAGATTTGTTTCAATTCATGTTGTTCTTCCTCACCCACCCCTCTTTTTTTTCTTGAAAACAAGACTTCTTTTCAGACAAATATTACAGCTACTCATATATTCTTTTTTGTTTGTTTCTTTTTTTTTTTTACTCATATATTCTTAACCATAGTAAAATTGGGGGAATAGCCAATGAAGAAGACAATGGCAAAAGCTAAGAATTAGATAAAGGGAGACAATAATTATTTAAACCATGTATATTTAGAATTCTTGTTTAAAAAAAAATGCCATGTTCTGCTAAGGTCTCCCTATGCTCTATTTTCTCTCACACAGAGCAAGAGATATGTATGATTCTTTTTCCTTAATCATAGTCACAATAACAAGTTTATATTCTTAAAATAATTGAAAAACGGTAATATGGTAATGGAAAAACAGTAACTCCAATAGGAGTTATTTCCTGTATTTTTCCCAACTCCAAAAACTCCTAGTTTGCATCTGGAGATAGGCATGTCAGCACGGGGAATGTTTCCATCTAATTGTTGATCTAAAATCGCATGTAAGCAGACTCTTCCTCCGGAAGGGTCCTTACAAGTGACAGGCCAAAGCTATGAGAAGGCGCTTCAGTTACTTCAAATCGACTGTGGACCAGTCTCCAGCTATGTGGATAGAGCGGAGAGAGAGAAAGGACATTACAAGACTGGAAGCATAACCTTCAGGGGCGAAGAAATGAATGTATCCTGAATGTTCTTTCTTGTTCTCAATCAGAACAGCTTTTGAGATGGAAAGCACTGGGGGGGAGTTATAATTTAGGGGCTGGTGGTGGGTGCTGATCAGAAGTCTCCTTTTATTCTGGAATCTTGGGAGGAGGAGAGGAAATACGCTTTCTGCAGAAGACCTGCTGTAGCATCTACACTAGGCATTCTTGGAATGGGGCTACGATGGTGACCCTGCTCCAGCACATCCAGGAACTTCTGGAATTAGATCCACGTGCGTGTGTGTGTGAGATTCTTCTGTGGCCGGGATGCATGGCTTTTATGAGAACCCCAAACACGTCGTTAGGGCTGAGCCACACCTTTTCACCCATTGGCCAGCTTGCAAGTTGGTGGACGCGGTTTAGCAGAACTTCACTGGGCAAAGGTGGGGCAAAAAAAATAAAAAATAAAAAAATAATTTTTAAAATGTCTTTATAGAAAAGTAAGGCTGCTCAGGAGCCTTTCTAAATCGTATCCGCTTATTTAATAAAAGATGGTGAATTTAGGGATTTAAATTATATTTTGGATATTCTAGTATTTTAGTATATACTTTACTATTTTTATATAACCAAAATACTTGTGTATTATAGACGTTTAGTTAACATAGCCTTTTCAAATGGTATTTTTAGAAATCTGGATCATTTGGATTTTGAGAGCTTACTCAGAGATTTATCACTGAATTAAATATTAAAAATGGAAAGAGGTACTTTAGTTTAAGACACTTTATGACCATATTTGTTTAAAATCTTTCCAAAATATTTTCTCTTGTTTAGTTTCATTCCCCGAATTACCTGTGAAGCTAAATATCTTAAGTTAGTTGCAATGGCCTTTTCTCTGTGTCAGTTTGGGCCCCATAGATGTTCAGATTTGTTGATGCAGTAGGCAGGGATACTTAAGGAAACCAAGAAATGTGTAAGGTGGGCAGTAAAGAGAGAAGATGGTGAACGGGGCTTCCAGGCCCACTTTCCAGCCCCTCCCCAAACCCTGAGCTCTGTATTCTGGAACACAGTTCAGGCTCTCCTAGTACCCCCTCCCGTTTTGCTGCAAGACCAGATATGTTATCTTAACCTGCAGTTTCTCAAAATATGGTCTCTGGACAAGAAGCAGCAGCATCACTTGGTAATTTGTTAGAAATGCAAATTCTAATGCCTTACCCAGACGTACTGGATTAGAAACTTTGGAGTGAGCCCCAGGAATCTGCTGTAACAGGCCTCCAGGTGATTCTGATGCAGGCTCCAGTATGAGAACAGCTACCTTAACCAGACAGCATTTCCAAAACATCCCTGCAATAGGACTCATGTGGGCAGTTGGTTAAACATATACCTTCCCAGGTCTCTTCCTGAAGATGTTGATTAAGTGGGTCTGTGATGAGGCCCCAGAAATGTTCATTATTAATGGCATCTAAGGGGATTCTTATCACTGGGAAGCTTTGACAGCACTGGGCAAGCTTCACTACCATGTCCCATGGTGCCATGTGTGCCACTGATGTTGCAGGGAAAAAATGGGGCCCGAGAGGATGGTCACGTCCCAGGTTTCGAGTGAGTCCTCAGGACGATGCCAAGTGAGGGTCCTTGGCTTCGTGCAAGAAAGAATTCGAGAGCAAGGCAGAGAAAAGTGAAAGCAGGTTTAGTTAGAGAGATACACACTCCACAGACAGAGCGTGGGCCTTCTCAAAGGCAAAAGAGGCCCCTAGGTGTGGGGGTCGTTAGTTTTTATGGGCTGGATAATTTCATAGGCTCATGAGTGGGAGGAATATTCTAGCTGTCTTGGAGAAGGGGTGGGGATTTCCAGGAATTGGGCCACAGCCCACTTTTTTGGCCTTTTAAGGTTGGCCTCAGAACTGTCCTGTTGCTGGTGGGTGTGTCATTTAGATGCTAATATATTTCAATGAGCATATAATGAGGCTTAAGTTACACCAGAAGTCAAATTTTCCCTCATCTTGGGCCTAATTGGTTCTAACCAGTTTACCTCGTGTCCTCAACAGCTGTGTCATTCCTTTTAAGGTTGTGCCCTGTCCCCTTCCCTCTTGTCTCACTGATGACCACTGGGGTTTTCAGCACCAACTCCCCTCAACCGTCTCAGTGTCCAGGCAGGCCTGGGGTGGTTGACCTCCCTGGACTACTTACCACTGAAAAGCCAAATGGATGAACTGAAGCTTCTCTACAGATATTCTGATGAGAGCATCATGAAACCTACCCTGGTCCCCCAGAATAACCTGCAGTAACTGAGACTTTCCTCTCCCATCATGTGGCTGGGAGAGACACAAGCCATCCAGACAGCAGCACTTCAGTCTGGAGCCCTGGAGATGGAGCAGCATCTGAGGACAAAGGGAAGTCAGAGAGACCATAGCCCACTTATAAAATTATTTGATTTTTCCACAAAACAGGACCATTTCAGGGTCTGCGTTGTGTAACACATTTTGCTTCTTTATTGTAATTGTCAACCAAACATGATGTGTCCTTTTGTAAGTAGTTCTGTGTCAGGATAATAAACACTAATGCTTATTGTATGCTGTAATAGATTCATCCTTAAGGCAGCTGCATGCTCTTGTCCGTGTTCTGTGGTTTTCCTCCTGTCTTCCTTGCTGTCAGCCGTCTCAGATCAAGCATCTTAGCATCCAGGGAGCCCTTTAACTTGCTGTCTCCAATTGCCTCTGGTCTGGGTGAACTGTACCCTGTGTATCAGGAGCAGAGGTAAAGTTGGAGGAAAATAATCTCCAGCTCAGCCCCATGTTGCTCTTCCTCTGTGTTGCTCTAACAGCAGGCCAGGCGCTGAGTGGACAGACTTTGGTGACAGGATCAATGTTTGTCAAATCACATGTGGATCCCTGATGTCACCACAGTCCTGACCTTACAAGAGCTATTTAATCTCTCCGAGACCATTTCCCTGACGTAAAGTTTAATAATGATGTCTAATTCTCTTTAAAAAATCAATGTGTTATGAAAAGGAAGAATATGTAAAACACCTAACACCATACCTGCACATAGTAGGTTTTCAAAAATGCAAGTTCCCCCTCCTCTTGGTCATTTCTCCCAAGTCTTTTATTTTTTTATTTTCTATTATTTGTTTTTTTTGCTGATAACACTATTTTACTGAAAATCTGGAGTTGCACAAATAGTTCTTTAGAACATAAAACTAAATGGATTTATACATAACAATTACATGCAGCATTTATAAGAGGCAGTACAAAAATGTGTTCTGCTTCTCCATGATATAAATTGCATATAATACGATGATTTAAAGAATGTTAATTCTATTAACTAGTTCTGTGAGATAAATCATACTCAGAACGTCTGATATTTCCCACAATAAAGGAAAAACATGCAGTTCTATGAGCAGCTAAGTTCATTTTAGCGATGGTGGGAAGATTTGTTGATTTGTCTGATAAATGGCTTCTCTATAAGTATAATGCAAATATTTGCTTAACAGATGTTTTCCAAAGACCCACTATGAGCCTTACACACAAACCCAAGAGATAAAAGAAGATTAAAAGGGAACAGACTTATGCAATGCTTATTGCATTCTGGGCACTGCACAGAGTGCAATCTTATGAGGTAGGTACTAGTAATATCATCCCAAATCACAGATCATGAAACTGAGGCAGAGCAGGTTGAAACAAATTGCTGAAAACTTGGCAGATCCAAGATTTGCCCAGGAGGTTCTGCCTTAATAATCTATGTTGTTTTTTTAAAATTTCGCTGAATTACAGATTTAATAATACAGTGATGAAAATTTTAATTTGTTTGGACCTGAATTTGCATTTGTAGAAAAAAAGACTGGACTCAGACTGTAAATGGACTGATTTACCAATTTAAAGAATCTAGAATTTACCCCACAAGAAAGTCAAGCATTTAAGTTCATTATTGTGTTGGTTTTCCTATAACAGTGTATGGGCATAATGTTTGTACCATGAAGAGAGATCTGTTAAAGTTCTCTGCTTTCAATTGTAGGTTATACTGAGTGTTTTTTTTTTTTTTTTCTGCTGTACACGGGCCTCTTACTGTTGTGGCCTCTCCCGTTGCGGAGCACAGGCTCCGGACACGCAGGCTCAGCGGCCATGGCTCACGGGCCTAGCCGCTCCACGGCATGTGGGATCTTCCCGGACTGGGCCACGAACCCGTGTCCCCTGCATCGGCAGGCGGCCTCTCAAGCACTGCGCCACCAGGGAAGCCCCTATGTGTCTTTTGGAATTTTGATTGGGTTGAAATAAACAGAAGGGGAGATCTGAGAACAATGTAAAATAAATAAATAAATAATAAGAGTAAAAGATTAGTTAAAAAAAAGAATTAAAATTTGAAATATTTATAGCTTGATGTCAATGTATACATATTTCTTAAAACACAATTGATATGAATTCAAATTGGGAATATACCTCTTAAAATTTAAAATCCAAGTAAGAGAGTTGTTAGTTAAGAAAGAACATTATTTTATAAAATAACTTTACCAATTATTATTGATCAGTAAAAAAAAAAAACAAAAAAATAACAAATGTCCAGTAGTTGGGGAATGGGTCATCTATATGGTATTAATATATGCACTTGAAATAATAAAGATTCTCCTATTTTTATGATATAACTTTTTTAAATGGAATATTTTCAGATATGTAATAACAAAAAAGCATACAAAAGTATACACCTCCTTTGATGGCAAACGTTTTTTCTCCCTTCTTGATCCTTTCTAAATTTTCCAAATTTTCTAAAATACACCTGAGCTATTTTGTTAATAAACAATCTTAAACAGACATATATTTAGTTAAAGAATGTAAAAGGAATAAAGAATCAATACAAGTCTCATTGAGTTAAAAATGGCATTAATTTTTTCTAAACTCACTCTTTCTAAATACAAGACTGTATGGATGGGTGTTTACTTATATTTAAATTCACTATATTTTAATCACCCTCACAATATTATCCATCCTGGGAAGTTAAGTTTTGACTTGCGTGTTAACACAATGTCCTAAATCATATATGAGATACTTCATGATTCAAAATGTATGTATGTTTGAAGATGCATAGTAAAGACTATAACTTCTCTAAAAAATTACTAAATGAGCTTCTAACTTTACCAAATCATAGATATGTACTAGTAATTTTAATAATAAATGTAAATTCTCCATTCCTGTTCAAATTAAAATCTCTTTGGTCTACTAACGAAGTTAAGTCTTCTAAACAGGACTTTCTTCTCCAAATAAAATGATTCTTGGTGTTAAAAAAAAAAGATTCCACATATAAGTGATATCATATGATATTTGTCTTTCTCTGTCTGACTTACTTCACTTAGTATGATAATCTCTAGGTCCATCCATGTTGCTGAAAAAAAAAAAAAAAAGATACAAATGAACTTATTTACAAAACGGAAACAGACCCACAGGCATAGAAATCAAAGTTGTGGTTCCACAAGCGGGGAGGAGGGATAAATTAGGAGTTTGAGATTAACATATACACACTACTATATATAAAATAGATAACCAACAAGGACCTACTATATAGCACAGGGAAATCTACTTAATATTTTGTAATAACCTATAAGGCAAAAGAATCTGGAAAAGAATAGATAATTATATATATATATATATATATATATATATATATATATATATATATCAGAATCACTTTGCTGTACACCTGAAACTAATACAGCATTGTAATTCAACTGTACTTCAATTACAAAAATTAATATAAGAAATTACGTTGGAGAGAGTAAAGAAAGATAAAAACCTAAAAAATCAAATCAAATCAAATCTATTTTCTTGACCATGAAGTCCAGACTTCAGCACTGAGCTGTTCTCAGTCTAGAGCCGGAAGTCTTAGTGTCTTTATACAAACAGAAGCTCCTTCCCCATCCCTTCTCCGCACATTCACAAATGATGTTTCCCTTAAAAACAAATTTTTAGACAATTGACTCTGTGGTTTCATCTCCCCAGCTGCACTTTCTCTGAAGAGTGAATTTACAGAGCACAGATCCTCAGGGAGAAACGGCTAATTAAGGCATAGACTTCCCAGCCAGCTGTTTCACGCAGAGAGGTAGTTCCTGTTTAAATATCCAGGCTATAAAGGGGAGGTGTTGCAGCAGAAGGCCTCTGCAAGCTGCCAGGAGATATTTCTTGCTGAATGACACTGGAAGCAGAGTGCAATCTGTAAGTAACAGGACAGCGGGCTCCCCTAAATCACGTGAAGGAAAGTCTGGGCAAAGTTGTAACCATGTATTCAAATGCTCTATGGCCTTCAAGGTACCACTTTCAAATCCAGCAGGGGCCTCTTCAACACCTTCCTCTATTGTATTTGCCTTAAAAATGACTCACAACTAATACCTACTCCGAAGGGTTATTGTGGGGATTAAATACGGTAACATAGGTAAAGCATTTAACATAGTGCCTAGTACAGAAAGCATAATTAATGGTGACTTTATCTATTGCTATTTAAATCAAATGTAATCAGACTCTGCATACTGTTTTAGAGTTACTTTCATTTAATATCATGTTATAAAAGCTTTCCATGTTGTTACATACTAGCAGATAAATTGTATTAGATTATATAGTTTGTTCATAGTTTCTCTATTGTTGGATATTAGGTTGATTTTTAATGTTACACCTTTTTTTTTTAAATGTTATGTTGAATTACTTACTGCCGAATCTCTGGGGCTTCAATTATTGCCCTGGGTAAATCCTTAGATGTGGATTGTTCAATCTTCACACATGCCACATCCAGACCCACTCCAGAAAGGGTAGTGTGGTACTCATGAGGTCTGAGTCATAAAAGCAAACCCTGATATGGCATTTAGCATGACCCTGTCCCCAGGCATGATGCTAGGTGTCTGGCTTCTGAATACTAAATACAATTAGTATTTGTTGAATGTCTGGTTATGTGCAGGGCTGAAGCATACTTTAGTTTTCTTTTTTTCAAATCTAACAAAATATCTGTGAAGTACAGATATTAATATTCTTATTTTGCTCTAGGTAGCAGAGAGGTGAGGTGGCTTGTCCAAGCTCACACAGTAAAGAATGACTGCCTAACTCTTTCTGTTCCCACTGACCTAACACAGCAGTACCGAGGGGCTCCATCTGGTGCCCCAAATCACACATACCATCAGCAATTAGGGAGACATTAATGTCATAGCAAACAGCTCGTCCCTTCCACTCTCCCAGTGAATAGTGACACCTCCTTCCTTCCTGGGACCTGGATTGAGAGCATATCAGAGGGAAAAACAAGAGAGTGGGAACCGAGGGTGGGAATCCATGGTAAGAAACTTCACCTTTATCATCTGATGAGCTAGAGAAAGGTCTCAAGACGGGAAGGGTAGAAAGAAAAATGAAGAGGCATTGGGGAAAAGCTAGCTTTTTCCCAGAGATGACTATAGGAAAATAAAAATGGCTAGAAGCATATTTAAGAAAGTTATTCACCTCCAAACTCTCATGAAAGATTCTGGAGTCAATGGATGGTTAATCAAGTGCTTTGTAAAGCACAGAGTTCCATACAAATACAGTTGTGTACTATTACTAGTGGCATTAGTCTGAAGATAATGTTAGGGCATACTCAAATTGACATCTAAAAATACAAGTAGTCTCTAAAATGAAATTATTTCTGCCACAGTTACCTCACCCCCTTGTAGGTTTTATTTTTTTTAATTTTATTTAAGTATAGTTGATTTACAGTGTTGTGAATTTCTGCTGTACAGAAAAATGATTCAGTTATATGTATGTATACAACCTTTTTTTTCTTTTCCATTATGGTTTATCACAGGATATTGAATATAGTTCTCTGTGCTATACTGTAGGACCTTGTTATTTAATCCATTCTCTATATAATAGTCTGTATCTGCTAATCCCAAACTCCCAATCCATCCCTTCCCCCACCCCCTCCCCCTTGGCAACCACAAGTCTGTTCTCTGTGTCTGTGAGTCTGCTTCTCTTTCATAGATTTGTTCATTTGTGTCTTATTTTAGATTCCACATATAAGTGTTATCGTATGGTATTTGTCTTTGTCTGACATACTTGGCTCAGTATGATAATCTAAATGGCATTTATTGTATCTGTACTTTCAGGTCGATCACACAGGTTCATTTTGTGGATTGTTAATAGAAGGAATAATTGAAAAGAGTGATGGGTTTTGTTTTGGTTTATGATTCTTTGGGAGAGGATTCTTGGCACATGTATTCTTACAGACTATTACTGCTCCTTCCTGCCAGTTCTCCAGCAAGGCTAGTGGAGTCGTGTCCCATGGGACCATCCCCTGGGTTGAGAGCTGATTGAAATGTGCTGTGTGTGTGATAGCTCCCATCCATATTCTTGAGCATTCTACAAATGAATTCTCCCTACATTCAGGGGGAATAGCCTTGAGTTGTTTTGAAATTGTTTATCTTTTGTGAGTGTCAGTGTATAAATATAGTCTTACTCAGAGAGGCCATAATCCCTACTAAAGAGTTGTTAATTACACACGTACCCAAGGTTTGTATTCCAGCTTTCCCCAGAGAGCTCAAAGCACTTCTGCAAATAAGAAATGCAAACAGTAAATAATGCCTTTGATTTCGAAGACACTTACCCTAAGGATTTAAGTTTATGCTTCTCTCAGCATTCTTTTTTTAAATCCATTTTTTACATTGAAGTATAGTTGATTTACAACATTGTGTTAATTTCTGCTGTACAGGAAAGTGATTCAGTTGTATGTGTATATATATATATATATATATATATATATATATATATATACATTTTTAAAAATATTCTTTTCCATTATCGTTTATCACAGGAAACTGAATATAGTTCTGTCCTCTATACAGTAGGACCTTGTTGTTTATCCATTCTATATATAAAAGCTTACCTCTGCTAACCCCAGCAGGAGTGAAACCCTTGCAATCCAAGGGCAGGAATAACCACCTCTGATCTTCTGTAAGAAGAAATTGTGGATTATTAGCTGGCTCAGTTTTACCCAAGTGGAATTTGAATCTGTGAGAAAATTACATTGTAACTGGGTTTCAAAAACCAGATAGATGACATTAAGTTGCTTTAAGAGGCTTTGGGAAGGAAAATTATGGCTTTATACTAAATTTGGACTGTCAGAAATTTTCATTAATTAACAATAAAAATGAGGGGAGAGACCGTGAACAAAGCATGGAGTACAATTTTACAACCCTGAGTTAATTATTGGCTTTGAAGCACCTTAGTGACTATATCTCATCTTTGGCTAAAATAACTCATTTCTTTTCCTAGCGAAGGGGGCTATTTGGATGAAACATATGCAGATGGGATAGACCTATTTGTTTCACAGTTTGCTCTATATTTAGTCCTTCATCCAGAGAAAGCAGTAGAAGAATTATTTGGGCCATTTTTTGACTTAGTGCAGAATTCACCTGCAATTGAATTAGTATCTAGCAAATGTGATAGCTTAGACACAATCTTGTCTACAAAACAGTAAATAAATAAATAAGAACCACTGGTTATTTTCTATATAAACCTGTTTCTCCCAGGAAATCATCTGTTCTAAAATTTCCCTTTCAGTAGGCAGAAATTTGAACTTGAGATGAGGATTCGGTCTTTCAAACTTCTTCTAGGTTCCTGAACCTAGCAGATTGTACACATTCAATTGGTCTCAGTTGGTAGAGAGACCAGCTCCCCAAGGGGCTGTTTCAGTGTTCAGCCACATGTTTCTTTCTAATTTCCCTTCGTGTAAATGTAGCTCTAAATACGGTACTGCCTTAACAATGCTCTTTGCAGAATCATTTTTGTGTTTTGTTTTGTTTTGTTTTTTGCCATACGTGGACCTCTCACTGTTGTGGCCTCTCCCGTTGTGGAGCACGGGCTCCAGACGCGCAGGCTCAGTGGCCATGGCTCATGGGCCCAGCCGCTCTGCAGCATGTGGGATCTTCCCGGACTGGGGCACGAACCCGTGTCCCCTGCATCAGCAGGCAGACTCTGTTTCCTTATGATATTCCTGCAAATGTAGCTTCAGAGAGATTAAATAATAATCAAAATAACAATCATGATAGTAGTTAACATACATGAATGTTATGCCATATACTCTTAAAGTACTTTATATAACTTCAATCAATTTCATGAAGTACATACTATAATTATACCCATTTTGCACACACGGGATGGAAGTACCATTATGCCATTTGATTTGCCCAGGGCCTCCCTGGTACCATGTACAGATATTGGAATCTGACCCAAGTAGGCTAGTTAATCATACCTACTGCTCTGTCCTGCCTCTGAGACAATATGTTGACAGGCACACAGGGTCAAGATGTGAGCTTGGCCACCATGTCATGGAACTCTACAGTGATTCTGTCATTGGAAGGATTATGGGGTATCTTATGAAAGAACATGGTTGTCATTCTCATACATTATAATCAGTATTTGACCTGGGGAGCTGAAGAATTGACCTGAAGGCAACATTTCTAAATGACTATAAAGGCAGGTCTTCTTCAACAGGCACACGAAAAGATGCTCAACATCGCTAATCATTATAGAAATACAAATCAAAACCACAATGATGCACCAGCTCACACCAGTCAAAATAGTCATCATTAAAAGTCTACAAATAATAAATGTTGGAGAGGGTGTGGAGAAAAGGGAACCCTCCTACACTGTTGGTGGGAGTGTAAATTGGTGCAGCCATTATAGAAAACAGTATTGAGGTTCCTCAAAAAATTAAAAATAGAGCTGCCATATGATCCAGGATTCCCACTCCTGGGCATATACCCAGACAAAACTATAATTTGAAAAAAGTTACATGCACCCCTATGTTCACAGCAGCACAATTTACAATAGCCAAGACATGGAAACAACCTAAATGTCCATTGACAGATGAGTGGATAAAGAAGATGTGGTATATATAGATACAATGAAATATTACTCAGCCATAAGCAAGTATGAAATAATGCCATTTGCAGCAACATGGATGTACCTAGAGATTATCATACTAAGTGAAGTAAGTCAGAAAGAGAAAAATACATATGATACCATATGACATGTGGAATCTAAAATATGACACAGATTAACTTATCTACAAAACAGAAACAGGCTCACAGACATAGAGAACAGACTTGTGGTTGCCAAGGGGGAGAGGTAGGGGAGGGATAGATTGGGAGTTTGAGGTTAGCAGATACAAACTATTATGTTTATCTATAGAATGGATAAACAACAAGGTCCTACTGTATAGCACAGGGAAATATATTCAATATCTTGTGATAAACCGTAATGGAAAATAATATGAAAAAGAATATATATATATATATATATATATATGAATCACTTTGCTGTACAGCAGAAATTAACACATTTTAAATTAACTATACTTCAGTAACATTTAAAAAATAAAAATAAATCAACGTCTTCTTCTGCATGGCTGACTGACTCTAAAAGGCTTGCGGGATTTGAAATCTCTCTGTCAATGGCTCTTATTTCTCCATCCCCAGCCTCCATTTCTCTCCAAAAGTCCAGTCCCCACATTTCTTGCTGTTTGTTTGCCATATTTATATTTTTATTATAACTTTAATATCCCACCTACCATTTAGTAGTTAAAATCTATTTTTGCCTCATTTTAAAACTTGTCTTTTTTCTTCCTATACTGCCTGTGTTATTGAAAGCTATTAATTAATTCCTTCATTTACTCATTAGGGAACAATCTATTAACTACTGTCTGCCAGATGGCTTTGATAAACATTGGAGATACAGAGATGAGTGAAACAGACAAGATCTCTGCCCTCCCAGTGCTTGCCTTCTGTGGAAAGAGTCAAATATTAAGAAAGTATCCACAGGAAGAGAAATATAGTTACAAACTGAAAAGTTTCATGTGAGAAAAGACAGTGAGAGCTCATGTGAGAGCTCACATCAAAACTTGGGGAAGGGGGCACAGAGAGGGCTTCGCTGAGGGAGAGGTATTGATGCCAAAAGCTCAGCCTCTGTGCACTGGTGCCGAATCAGATCTCAGAGACAGAGTTTTGGATGAAGTAGAAAAGAATAGCTTTATTGCTTTGCCAGGCAAAGCGAGGCACAGCAGGCTTCTGCCCTCAAAAACTGTGTGTCCCAACCCAGGAGGTTTTGGTGAGGAGTTTTATAGCAATAGTTCAAGGTCCAGGTTGCTGATAAGGATCAGGGTGTGTGCTGGCCTTCACTCCTTTAATATCATCTCAGCTGGTCTCCTCACCTTGATGAGCTTCTCTGGTTCCTTTAATGGAGCCTCAGGTGGTTTCTTGGCTCCTCCTCCCTTGTCTCTACATCCCCTCCCTTCCCTGATTAGCAACTGTTTGAACCTGCCCTTTGGAACTCAGGGAAGCTCATGGAGGCTGGAGTCTGTTCCCTACAAACAAGAAACAGGGCACAGAAAGGCTTCCATGCCCAGGACCCCCACAGGGTCCTGCTCAGTTTCAACATTTGTGCTGAGAAATGAAGGGTGGGTAGGGCTGGCTTGTTGGGTGGGCTTGATTTCAGCAGAGGACATGGCACTTTGGGCAGAAGTTCTCTCAGGAGGGAGGGCGGTACGTGGAGGTACTGACCACAGAGATGGGTGTGTGTGTGAGAGGGGGCAAGATAGTCAGCTGGGCTCAGATCACCCCAGACTCGGAATCTTGGGATCATGGCTCGCCTCTTTGCCTTAATACATCCAGCCTACCACCAAATCCCTTTGGTCTTGTTGTCTTGCTGTCTGTTTCCGTCTCAAAATTATCTTTTCTATCCTCTATCCAATCTTGCCTTAAATGTGCCTAGAGCTGTTTAGATGGTTTGCCCACCTCCCAACCCTCACCATCCCTGGACACTCCCTTCACTATGGCCTGGGGATTTTCTTTGTGGTTTTTCTAAAATATATCTTAAAATACTCTCTCTATTTGTGCCTTTGTTACTGAACAAACTTTGTGTACCTGATGCACAGTGAGGCCTGATAAACCAAAACGTCGGGGTTTGGAGCAGAGAAAGATTTATTGCAGGGCCAAGCAAGGAGAAGGGGTTGCTTGTGCTCAAAAATCCAAACTCCCCAACAGTTTGAGGGAAGAGGTTTTTAATAGGCAAAATTTGGGGTGAGGACTGCAGGGTGAGAGACTTTCTTCTGATTGGTTGATAGTGAGGTAACAGGGTGGTGCTCCAGGAATCTTGTGCTCTGCCTGAAGTTAGCATCCTCCACTTGGGGGTGGGGGGAGCTTAGTTCCTCCAGAAGAACTCAGAGATATATTGTTATGTATATTTCTTGAGGAGGGACCAGGACCCTGCCCCAAGGCTGCACTATTGTTTCTTGGCTGCTCCTCCCTTGTCTCTGCAACCCCTCCTTCCCTGATGAGCAACCAATTGAATCTTCCCTTTGGAATTCAGGGAAAATCCTGGAGGACACAGAAAGGATTTGTACCCGGGAGTCTCACAGGGTCCTGCTCAGTTTTACCTACACTGACTCCTTGACCCCCGAAGTATGAACCCAAACTCAGTAGCACAGTGTACAAGGCCCTCTAGCAAACAACCCAGACCAGTTTTACACGAGGGACTGAACTTCCTGTCAGCAATCTTCTTGTTCTGACCCCTTTCCCCAGAACTAAAATGTATTGCCCATGATGAGGTGTTGCTGGGATGCTCTGGAGATCTTTGCTAGATGGTGGGGAAACTCAAATGCAGTTACATTGTACTCTTCCTTCAAAAAATGCATACTTGTCTCTATTTCAGCTTATCCGTAAGTGAACAAATGCATTTGACATTGTGAAAAGGTCACATTGGTTTACCTTCTATCCACAGGTTTTCAGAAGGGCATTCATTCTTTCATTTGGCAGGTATTCAGGTAGCGCTCATTATATATGAGAAACAGTGGAAGAAATATAATAAAGCTTACTGTGATATGAACCTCTTTTGGCTAGAGTATAGGACACTGGGAGAGGATTTGTGGAGATATGGCCAGTAGAAAGGGTGAGGTCAAATTGGAGAATACACACAAAGCATTGGACTGTATCATGTTGATAGGCAGGGAGGTTTGGTCACAGTGAGGTAGCACTGTCACAGACATAGTGAAGGAAGGGACATTTGTTGATACATAGGAGAATGCTAGAGAAAGGGTGGTCAGTGTGAAGGCCATGCACTGACTCAGGCATTGGAGAATATTGGGGTGGGAGGATCTCCTTCAATAAGCTGGGCCCCTTTCTACCTGTTATATGCTCCCACAGAGTCCGGGTCATTTCCTTTGGGTCATGGCATTGGTTTTGTTGGTAGATGTGGGTTTACTTTCCACCCTCACTGGGAGCACCAGCAAAAGAAAGGCACATAGTAGATGCTCCATAAGCCCACAGGGACTGACTGACTGGTGGATGACCTCATCACATCACAGCTCATTTCCATGGCATCACTCATGGTTTCTGAGCCCAGCTTTTTCTCATCTGTAAAATATGGAGTATTAATCACATGGCCTTTGCCCACCCACCAGGACCATCATTAGCATTTGCCCTTGTTTTTCCTGTAGGCATACTACATGACATTCTCCATCTCAGTAGAGAACAAGGTTGCTTGTCATTTCTCTTCAGTGCATGTGGAATCTCTTTTTGAGAGATTAAACTGGATAGTTAGGCAAGGGCATGCTGTATGTGTCCGAGTGCATGACTGGGAGAGAGAGTGTGTGTGTTAGTATGCTGTCTGGGGTGAGGGAAGATATTATTCTTTATCATTATTTGAATCCTACTGTACCACATGTTCAGGAAAGAAAGAAGGATTGAGGAGAAAAATAAAAAGTATTCTGGGCTGCTGCTATGGTCTCTTCTCTCTGTTTTATTTTAGATCAGTAAGCAAAGACCCTTCCCCGACAGCTTCCTATCTACCCTGAAACCAGGGTGTTGATTAGAGGACGTAGTTTAGGCCTGGAGACTTCAGGTAGATTTTCAACTACTTTGAGCTTCTTTTTGTTTGTTTGGATACACTTATAGCAGAAAATAATAACTATTATAAATTGCCGTGGCATGAACTCTGATCCAGGGAAATGGTTGGTTCCTCTTAGGGATGGGGGGAGGAATCTTGGAGCAAGTCTTGGGGAGGGCCCAGAAACAGACTCCATGAACGTGCCTCCTGGGACATCCCTAAATACCACCCTACTCCTTCAAACAGTGAAATGTGGTGAATAAATACATAAGAACTTGTGCAAGGCTTGGCACTGGATAGGCACTGGATAGGATAAACCTCACTTCCAACCTCTTCTCTGAGTGTATCTTTCAGATGCAAATCAACATTTCCATTTCTAAGGCTAATGTTGGACTCAGAATAAGGGATCAGAAGGGGACAACATCCCAGACAGGCCCCTCACTTAGGAACAGGTGGGACTCTACCAGCCGGACTTGGAGGAACCCCTCCTCTCAAGAAAAACCTCCACCTGTTTGTTTCTGTGCCATTAAACAGGGTTCTATGGTTATGTCTTGATGAATTTGCGTTGTGAAAAGTGCCTGAAGTTATTCATGAGCTAGTTACACTCTTAGTTAATGATTTTATAAAATGCTTAAGAAATCATCTCTAATTGACCAACATTTATATTTTAATTTATGGAAGTGCCTGAAGCCAGCACTAACTGCTTGGCAATCCTCACACTTGGCAGCCTGCACAGGACTGACAGACATTAGGAAAACACAAAGGCTCAGGAGTGTGGGTAGCCTCTGAGCATGCTGTACCTTTCATTTCTTTAAAACTTAAAAACAACAACAACCAGAACCATAACAGCAACATTATGCTATGCTCAACCTTTTTTTGTGAGTGTTGCTTCCTCACCACTTCTGTTAAGTGATGCACAAGGTGTTAGAAGCTGAGTGTAACTTTCAGACCTGATTATTGAAAGCAATATGGCTCCGCTCCTTGTAGGGAAGCATTTATGCTGTGGGTCAAATCATCACCCACTCTACTGCCTGGAATGACAGCCTTAGAAAATGTATTTGAGTAGTCATCCAGAACAGCACCTTTGAAATGAACTGTTATTTTTTAAATTGAAGTATAGCTGATTTACAATGTGTGTTAGTTTCAGGTATACAGCAAAGTGATTCATTCATATATATATATATTGTTTTTTCTTTTTCAGATTCCTTTCCCATATAGGTTATTACAAAATATTGAGTATACTTCCTGATGCTATACAGTAGGTCCTTGTTGGAATTAACTTCATAAATAACATTTGGAAAAAGCAAAATGATGTGTTGGAAAACATCATAGCTTGACAGAAGTGATGGTTTCCTTAAAAAACATGATTATGTTTCACATCCCAAATTTGTATCAAGTATTGCTTTCTATTTATTCTCCACAGGAACACCTACCTTCCACCCAACCCCAGACATGCAGTGCATCCTCTGTTCCATCTCCCTCCCTTCGACATACTATTTCCTCTAGAAAACCCCACTTTTTTCCTCTCATCCACGTACCTAACTTTTATATGTTCTTCAGGACTCCAATTCAGGGTTTAACACCCCAGGTGAACCTCCTGTGATTTTTTCAGTTTTATGTCATATGCATATCCTTTCACAGCATTTCTCTTCCCTGTATTGTAATGGCTTTATTGTTCTGTGTTGCACCAATGGCTGTGCATGTCTTGGGAGGAAGGCTGAGTCTTTCTTCTCTGGGTCAGTGTCAATATCACCATTCCTGGCCCATCAAGGGGCTTGGATCTTCATCCGCCATGTGTCGATGGAGGGTTTGCTCTGGCGAGCTCTTCACTAGGCCCCAGGAGATGTAAAGAAATGAGCAGGAGCTGCCTGATACAGGGAAGTAGTGGCCCTTAGTGACGCTGTCGCCAACTAGGTAACATATCACAAATCATGACCCAATATTTCTGTAAATTGGCATCACTTTATATCGTCAGGATCTGTGGTCCTCAAAAACTTTAAAAAAATGTTCAAAACACATACAACTAACCTTAGTTCCAAATATTGTAAAATTGTAAGTGCCATGATCAAAAGCTTCTGTATTCAAAAGCAATTGGATCATAAAAAGGAAACAAAATTTACAAAGCCGCCTCATCCCGAATACTTTAAAGACTAATTACGATGTTGAGTTCTAATGACTGTTGCCTTCAAACCCTATAAATCATACACAAATAAGAGGAGAGAGTTTTTAAATGGAAGTAAACTCTAATTGGGTCTCAGAAGAAAGGAAAACAGATCTTTAGTAGCGTGATGAAATCTCCAAACACAGAAAGCATTGGCCAGTGTCTCCTATGGAGTTTTGTGGTCTGTGTGTTTTACACATGTTGTAAAGACTAAATTCAGAGGACAAACCTGAACCAGAGGAACTTGTTTGGTTTCATTCATACATATCAACTGACAAATACAAAATTAAACTCTTAATTTCAGAATTTTATATATTTTTCTTTTGTTGAAAAAAGGCTGACATTACATGATGCAGGTAATAGGGAACCAGTGGGTCTGGACAGAATGCCATGAACGAGGCATAGTTGGTCTGCATTTATTCCCAGTAATGGGACTCTTTTTCTATGCAAATGACTTTTCAGTTAAAGGTAAGAGATTGTGAAATATTTTGTGCAAACGAAAACAGAAAGGCTAAAATAGAAGAAGATAATTGTTGCTTATGAAGGTTCTTAGAATAAGGCTGTATGAAGTAAACCACAACCCATCACCAAATAGGCTGGAAGATTTTGTACCTGTTTATGACTTCCTCTGAGAGTTTTCAAGGTTGTTTTTGAATAAGAAATGAATAAAACCCCAGAAAACCATCAGAGCTGAGTGGATCTGAGAGTGCCCAGCACATTGCAGTTGCTGACTCATGAGAAATTCTCAAAGAGCTGAGAATATTTTCTTTAGGGTAACTGATTCTTTTCAGTTCTAATCTGTCCTCACCTTGCCAAAGATAGAAACTCGGGAGAATAACCATAATGTTTAACTTTGCCATGATAATGGACTTTATCTTCCATGGAGTGTGCAATTCTTTTAAGTGTAAACTTTCTTTTTTTCAAAGAAGCTTGAAAATATGGAGTTTTTGTTTTGTTTTGTTTTTTGGGTTTTTTTGGAGACATCTCATGAAATTTAACATCCAGTTGTGCATGTGGTGATATGAGAACAAGCTCTGGACAACTGAGTTTGGCTTCAGAATGACCACAAATTGTTTTTTTTATGTTTTCTCTGTGAAGTCTAACTAAGCGGGATTAGCATACAGACATATGCCTTCATCTAAATGGGTTTTATTAGATGCTTTATCTTCATATGGTGGGTGTAAGGAAGAGATGCAGAGTGTGGATGCTACCCTTCCATGCTTGTGAGGTTATGGGAAATGCAGATCACAATCAGATTATAGGAAAGGTCTGCGTGAAATGGCTGAGATTTAAATGTCCATCCAAGTTAGACAAACTAAATTGTCCTCATATGTGCAATTAGCATAAAACAATAATGTGTATGACATATTTTTGAGGTCTAAAGATGAAGTATGAGAAAAGCATTTAAGACAATTCCTAGAACAAAATGGGCAATAAATGATATCTTAATAATACTGATTATAAGAGTAACAATAGCTAACATTTATAGCTATAACAATGATAATTATTAAAATTATTGTTATCAACCCTTAAATAATTGCTTGCATTATATATGTTTAAACATGGATGAGATAAAGGGAATATATTTCATATATCACTGAAAATACCTATTCATTCATTCATTCTATTAAAAAATTCAATAAATATTTATTGAACCCCTTCCACCCAATTATATGCTAAGCATTTTTCTTGACACTGAGAATCTCCCAGGAAGAAATACAGGTAAAGTTCTGTTACCATGGAGATTTCAATTTAAATGGGGGATGAAAATCACTGAACAAATTGAAAAATGTGCAAATTAATAAATGAGTAGATTGGTGATAAATACTATAGCGATAGCTATTTGAAAGGTCAGGCCCTTTTGACAATGTCTGACCAAAATGTACAGTAAGAAATGTTTTTACATAGTGACTCACCATGGGTTTGTAGGTCTGAAACAATATTTTCCCTACATATGGTGGCTCATACTTATGTTTTCTGTTCTAGATTCTTCTATTTTATTAAATCTCTGCCCTTATACATTCTAATGGAGGGAGATAGGCAGTAAGTCATAAATGTAACAAGAGGCAAAATGTTACAAGATGATAAGCTCTATTTGAAAAAAAAAAAAGAGGAGGGTAAAGGAATCAGAGATAGTATGAGTGAGGTGGGGATCCTGCAGTTTTTAACATGGTCATCAGAGAAGAACTCTTGAAATCAGTGATATTTGAGCAAAGACATGAAGGAGTCAGGAATGAGGTGGAGGAGCCCTGTGAGTACCCAGAGAAGATCATTCCAGACAGAGAACAGGAAATGCAAAGTCTGAAACAGAGATGTGCTTTTTCTCTGGGAATTGGTAAGGAAAGCATTGTGGCTGGGCCCCAGAGATGAAGGGGAAGGTAGTAGATGATGAGGAGAGAGAGGTAATGAAAACCTTAGGACCTTATAATTGCAACAAGGATACTGCCTTCTACCTGGATATATATCTGGAAAAGACAAAACTTCTAATTTTGAAAAGATACATGCACCCCAATGTTCGTAGCAGCACTGTTTACAATAGCCAAGGCATGGAAGCAACCTAAGTGTCCATTGACAGATGAATGGATAAAGAAGATGTGGTACATATATACAATGGAATATTACTCAGCCACAAAAAAGAATGAAACAATGCCATTTGCAGCAGCATGGATGGACCTAGGGATTATCATACTAAATGAAGTAAGCCAGACAGAGAAATACAAACACGATATAATATCACTTATATGTACAAACAAAGATACAAATGGACTTATTTACTCTTTTTCTTATTAAAACAGAAATAGACTCACAGACATAGAAAACAAACTTATGGTTACTAAAAAAAAAGGAAAGGTCAGGGAGGGATAAATTATGAGTTAGGGATTAACATACATACACTACTCTATATAAAATTGATAAACAACAAAGACCTACTGTGTAGCACAGGGAACTACATTCAATGTTCAATACCTTGTAATATATAGTGGAAAAGAATCTTAAAAAGAACCAAATTTATATACTTATATGTATGTGAATCACTTTACTGTATACCTGAAATTAATGCAACATTGTAAATTAACTATATTTCAATAAAGAAAACCAAAGATGTTGCCTTCTACACTGTGAAAGATGGAGACCCACTGGAAGACTTTGAGCAGAGGAGTGGTTGGACTTCTTTATGCATTAACAGGATTGCTTGAGATGCTCTGGGGAGAATAGACTACAAGGGGTTAGAATAGAAGAAAAGTGGTTAGGAGGCTATTGAAACAGTATGGGTTAGAAATGTTGGTTGACTGGTTGAGTTGATTGGTAATAGTGGAATTGGTGGGGAGTCAAAGAAGTGGTGAGACTCAGGATATATTTTTAAGGGTGGGGGACCAAATATGTCATGCCCTATTGGAAATAAGGTATGAGAAAAAGACACCAGAGAGGAATCCAAGATTGTTTGGCTGAGCACCTATATGTATAGGATTGTTGGTGTTTAAGTTGGGAAGAGTCATAGAAAGAATGGGTTTGGAAGAGGTCATGAATTCAGTCCTGGGCATGTTAAGTTTGAGGTGCCTATTAGCCAACCAAGAAGAGAGATAATTAAATAGAGGAGTCTGGAGTTGAGGGCAGAAGACCAGGCTGGAGATATAAATTTGGATATTGGTCTGCATTTAGATAGTATACCGGGTTCAGCTGTGTCACCCCAAAACTGATGTCCACCCAGAACCTCAGAATGTGAACTTATTTGGAAATAGAGTCTTAACAGATATAATTAGTTAAGATGAAGTCATGCTGGATTAGAGTGTACCCTGAATCCAATCACTGGTGTCCTTATAAGAAGAGGGAGATAAGGATACAGAGACTCAGAGACACATAGAGACACACAGAGGGATGAAGACCGTGTAACATGACAGTAGAGGCAGAGATTGGAATGATGCAGTTGCAAGCCAAGGAACACCAAGGATTGCCAAGAGCTACCAGAAACTAGGAGGAGACAAGGAAAGATTTTCCCCTAGAGCATTTGGCAGAAATATGGACCTGCTGAGACTTTGACTTCAAATTTCTAGCAGCCAGAGCAATGTGCTACAGTAGCCCTAAGAAACCACAAAGATGGTATTTGGAGCCATAACACTGAATGAGATTGTCAAGGCAGTGAGTGTTGATAGAGAAGTCCACAGGCTGAGCCGTGGGACTGCAACATTAAGAGGACAAGGAGAAAAGGTGGACTCAGAAATGAGGGAAAAGGAGGGGCCAGTGAAGTGGGAAGATAATTAGGAGAGAATAATGTTCTCAAAGGCAATTGAAAGTTTTATAAAAGAGAAGAGAGTGATTGGGTACAAGGCTGGTGAGAATAAATTGGAGTTCATGAATGGAAAATTGGATTTAGCAACATGAAAGTCATTGATGATTTGGCAATAGAAGTTTTGATTGAGACCCTGGGGTAAAATCTTACTGGAAAGTGTTTAAAAGCAAATGGAAAAGAGCAATAGGATTCAGGAAGTGTAACATGATGCCTCAGGAGTTGCATCATAAGCCAGAAGAGAGCAGAGAAATATGGCCATGGCTAACATTAAGAAAGTTGAAGAAGTTTCCTTTTATTCCATTGAAACTGGAAAAAAAATGCTAATGGGAATGATGACATAGAGAGGAAGAAAAATTGTAAAGAAAGGGAGTATTGCTTGAGTGATGTCTTCAAACATATGAGAAGAATAAGTAGTGCCTATGATGACATTAGATAATCATGAACAGTTCATATAAGTCAATAGAAAGGAAGGCAAATCATACAGGCTCAGAAATTGATCTGATAGTAAATATGGTGACAGAAGTTTCTGGGAGTTTTGCTCTGATTGCTTCAGTTTTCTTAGGGAAGCAGGAGTCAAGGTCATTAGCTGAGATGGGGGAAGGAGAATATAAGTTGGAGATCTGAGGAAAGAAGAGAAGCCATTAAGTACTTATCTAAGTCAGCGAATGGACTTAGGAAATACAATGAGGTTGAGAGGACACAAGAAAGCCCCACTTGAAGTTGATCATGAATAATTTAAAGTGGCTTATAAGCAATTTGCAGTGTTTATATTTTTTTTGTGCCAGCTAAACCTTGCAGAGGTACAGTAAAGGTTGGATTTTAGCAGCTATGGTTTTGCCAAGCAAATATCTTCATTCAATAAAGTATGAGTGGGCCAAGGGAATTGAGAGTTTATACAAGAAGAGGGTCATGGTGATGCACCAGCTATTTGAGTTGGGTAAAGAGAGAAGAGAGAACATGAAGGGGTTGAGGAACACGGAGTATTTGGTGAGATTAATCCTTATACTAAGGTTTGTGGGATATATGGTAGCTCTATTTTTAGTTTTATTAAGGAACCTCCATACTTTTCTCCATAGTGGCCACACCAATTTACATTCCCACCAACTGTGTAAGAGGGTTCCCTTCTCTCCATACCATCTCCAGCATTTACTATTTGTAGACTTTTTAATGATGGCCATTCTGACCAGTGTGATGTGATACCTCATTGCAGTTTTGATTTGCATTCCTCTAATTATTAGCATTGTTGAACATTTTTCCATGTTCCTGTCGGCTGTCTGTATTCTTATTTGGAGAAATGTCTATTTAGATCTTCTGCCCATTTTTTTTTTTGTTACCACATAATCAAGCAATTCCACTCCTGAGCATGTATCCAGAGAAAAGTATAATTCAAAAAGATACATGCACCCCAATGTTCATTGCAACACTGTTTCCAATAGCCAAGACATGGAAGCAACCTAAATGTCCATTGATAAATTAATGGATAAAGAATATATGGTACATATATACAGTGGACTATTAGCCATAAAAAGAATGAAATAATGCCATTTGCTGCAACATGGATGGACCTAGAGATTATCATACTAAGTGAAGTCAGATGGAGAAAGACAAATATCATATGATGTCACTTATATGTGGAATCTAAAAAACTTATATAAATGAAATCTATGAAACAAATATAGACTCACAGACAAAGAAAACGTCTTTATGGTTACCAAAGGGGAAGGGGAGGAGGGATAAATTAGGAGTTTGGGATTAACATACACACACTACTTTATATAAAATAGATAAAAAACAAGGACCTACTTATAGCACAGGGAATTATACTTAATATCTTGTAATAATCTATAAGGGAAAAAAACCTGAAAAAGAATATATATATATATATATATATATATATATATATATATCACTTTGCTGTACACTTAAAACTAACACAACATTGTAAACCAATGATAGTTCAATTAAAAAAAAAAAGAAAAAGGATTGTGGGAATCCAGGGATTAGATGAAGGGAACCCAAAAAGGAGAAGATTGCAGTCAGAGAGTGAAATGCTTATAATTGGAATTACAGAGAGGCTGCAGTTAGTAATAACAGATACTGAATTCTGATACTGATTCCATGATGTACTAATCAATCATGACTGACAGTCTGGAAAACATTTTTAGGAGGAGGTATTGAGGTAGGGGTACATGGACACATGAAGCATCACTGCATGGGTCACATTTGGCCCATGAATAAGGAGGGGATTTCTGGCAAATATCTGTAAGAGGAACATTCCACGTGGAGAGAAAAGCAGCTGTAAAGACTCTAAGGCATGCGTGGACTCGGCACGTTAGGGGAACACAAAGCACGTCAACAGTAGCTGGAGTTTAGTGAATGAGGGCAAGTGTAGAATGAAATAAGGTCATGTAGGACCTTAGAGAAAGAATTTGGATTTTATTCTAAGTGCATTGGAGTGTCATTAAAACATTTTAATTAATGACATCAGATTTACCCTTAAAAAGCTTATTTTGACTTCTGTGTATAGAATGGAGGGGTGTGAGGGAAAAGAGAGTTAAGACTAGAATCTGGGAAGTCAGTTCAGATGTGTTACAATGGTCCAGGTGAGAGATGGTGATGGATGGATGATGGTGTGGTGGCTGAGCTGGAAAGAGGTGTAGAGATACAGGATTTACTTTGTAGAGACCAGAGAGCTGCTGATGACTTGGATGTGTAGTATGTATATCTGGTAGAGGAAATGAACAAAGTAAGAATGACTCCTAGAGTTTTGACCTAAGCAACCAGAGGATGGATTAGACAGTGAAGATAGAAGAGGAGCTAGTTGGTAAGGATGATCTGGTTAGCAGACACTAAAGGCTGCATAGGAAGCTGCAGAAGTCTGTAGTCGATGTTAACTGATGAGGATTGGATGGGAATCAACATGTAAAAGAGTTCCTTCTTTCAAAGTCAAATGATAAAGCAAGAAACTGACATGCTCTATTAACAGAAATATAAGAATGGACTCTTGTTCCATAGTGGTACTCCAACACCTCATGGGTTTTTCCATTGATGTTTGTGGGAGCTGGTATATTTGTCTTTTTAAATCTGACATGAACACTGGGTACCCAGGCTAATTTTCTTTAAATATCACTTTGTATAAATCAGCCCAGTCACAATGTGTTTAGAGCCCTTTATGGAGTCCCTCTTTACAAGAATAAGTCCAAATTATTTGTCCTTCTAATACAAGCCTTCTCCATGTGGCTTCTCTCTTTATTACCATTCTCTTCCAAGTTCTAGGGTTTTAGTTTTTCCATCTTTCAAAATGAGGAGGTTGGTGGGGTGAATATGTGCCAAGATTCTCATCAGCCCTACTGGCCTATGGGTCTATACTTCAAGCATGGTAAAATTCCGACACATTGCTCTGCTTATATCTCTACAGCTACATAAGCATAGTACTTTTTTTTGCCTAATTCAGTTCTACCTTCTTCAATAAACTTCTTTCTCTGAAACACTGTTTCTCATTACCTCAACCCTATAAGTGCTCATTGTCTTCACTCTTTTGAATTCACAAAACATGTATCTATATTGTCTATCAAATCACTCACCTTTCCCTTTGCCCAACCATCCACTTCTCTATTCATCAACTCATCCATCTATTTGACCAGACATGTCTTCGGAGGCAACATGATCTAGTGGGAGGAACATACACTTTAAAGTTCTATACTCCTGGGTTTGAATCCCATTTCATTATGAATATCATTACTATTATTTTTATTATTATGTTTTACTTTTAGAGCATTTTACTCCACTGAAATTCTACTTTCTAATCTGAGAATCTGATAAAAATTATCTTTAGTACCAGATTAAAAACCTAATGTATATGTATAGCTGATTAACTTTGTCATACAGCAGAAACTAACACACCATAGTAAAGCAATTATACTCCAATAAAGATGTTAAAATAAATAAATAATCTAATACATGATAGGCGTATAAGCAGACAAGTATGACCTTGCTTTTGCCTGCTTCAGATTATGAACTCCTTAAAGATAGAATTATAACATTATAACTATTAGTTAATTTACTATCTGGCACACAGTAGACATTGAATAATTATTAGTTTATAATGTTGATGAAGTGGTAATAACATTCTCCAGAGGGGCCATTTTATTCAACAAATGACTTTTGGCAATTTGAGATAGCAGACCCTGTGTTATTCTCCATAGACACAAAGATGAATAAGCATCTATTCCTCCTAGAGAAGCTTATGTTCAAGGAGAAAGACAAGCAAAGCATGATACACTGAAGTTTTTACTAAAAGTGAGCACAGTGACAATATAAGAAGGAAAGATACTCTCAGTTTTGGGAGCAAGTGGAGACCTAGGTCACATCAGGTGGGTCTTAATGAAGGAGAAGTGGTTGTCATAGAGATAAGGAAGCAAGGGTGGTCCCAGAGGAAGAAAAAGTGCACAAAGGCAAGGAGGAGCATTATTTGGGGGGGTGTTATTTGGGATAGTTCACATGTGATTCAGTTATGAAAAATATGTATGTGATAAAGTGGGAAGGTAAGAAAAGGACTTTGCCTGTCAGGCTAAGCAGTTGGAATGTTTCATGTAAAATTAAGGAGCCTTGGAATTTTTTAAGCAGTAGAATCACATGGCCAAATAAGTCTATGTTAGAATACTCACACAATGACAGTATGGAAGACAGACTAGTGTAGGAAAACTGGCAAAGTGGGAACACGTAAAACACAACAAAGTGAAGCTCTTGAAAAAACTGAGGTGTGAGAATCTTTCTCCTAAGGCCCAAATTGAGATGCTGAACTAGATATATGGTTGAAATTTCCAATTCTGAGTTTCTAGTCCATAATTTCCATCTTCTCATGAGTAGGTGATTGTCAAGAAGAATATAAATAGTAAAAAGGTTTGCTAAAAGAAATATAGTTATCATTTGTAGAGTATTAGAGCAGCTTTGAATATAGATCTATCAGAGAGACACAGGGAGAAGCCATGTGAAGAAAAAAGAAGCACTTGGAGTGATGCATTTACAAGCCTAGGAATGCAGGCATACACCAGAAGCTCAGAGGAAGCAAGGAAGAATCCTAGCCTAGAGCCTTTGAGATAACAGTTCAGACTTCTAGCCTCCAGAATTTGGCACAATAAATTTATATTGTTTTGAAAAGAATGAAAGGAAAGAAGGAAGGAAGGAAGGAGGGAGGGAGGGAGGGAGGCAAGGAAGGAAGGAAGGAGGGAGGGAGGGAGGGAAGGAAAGAAGGAAGGGGCAATAAGCAAGTAAATAGACAGCACAACCCAATACATGTTAGGCTAGAAGTGAGCACAGGATCTATAGGAGCAGAAGAGGGCAACTTGGAGAAGCCAGGTAAGGCTTCCTGGAAGAGGTAACCTGGTGCTTACTTTTGGAGTTTGAGTAGGAATAAGCTTAAAGGGAAACATCGAAGTGGAAGACCATTCTTGGCTGAGATGAACACATGGGACCCTGTGTTCCATGGGAAAACCATGCTCTTTAGAGCTAACTAGATTTCGTTTCTGAGTCCATCACTTACTATGAATGATGAAAAGTTATTCCTTCCTGCCCCTCTCTTCCTTCATCAATCAAATGGAGGAAGGAACAAAAAACTGTTCTAGATAAAAGAGGAGTCATAAGCAGGAACTCAAGCATAATAGAAGACAAGGGGTGGTAACTTTGTCCAGAGAGTAGTAAGGAAGTTTAACAGAATATGACTACATCCTCTTTGATTTAAAGTAGATTCCTTATCATTGTGTTTAAATACAATTTTTTTTTTTTGGAATCAGGTTTCTCTTCGACATTTTTTTAAATGACGTTGATAATTCCTGTTGCATAGTTCTAAAAATGATGATATGGATTTTGCCTGGAGACCTAAAAAAGTGAGGCTAGATATAGCTAGAGTGCTCCAATATTAATAAGAGCCATTAAAACTTTTACAGCATAGTTGCCGGTGACCAAATGTTATTCCATTATATGTATGTTTATTCCAGAAGCATATTTGGAAAAGTCTTAACTGGGGCTCAAATCAATTTTTAATTTCCACACCGTGAACATCTTATTTCAGCCCATACTCACACACCCGCAAATGCATGCCCTTTATAATGTATCAGTGTCAACATATACTAACAAACAAAAAAGAAGAAGAAATGGAGAACACACAGGAGGGGATACATTATAGTTCCCTGAATAAATTGTAGTGAACACCTGTCTAAGACCATCCTTTTGTTGTTGTTGTTGTTTATTAGATTCAGAGCATCTTCCCTCTGTCAGTTCCCTGTCTATTGGACAATATATAAACTTGCAAAGTTTATCATTATGTCAAACACTTTTGGATGCAAAGGTAGCGGTGGGAGACTCTAGGGAGGAAATGGAAGCAGACAGATGAATCATAAAAAGGAGATAGAAGAGGGCTTTAGGGCAATGAACTTTTTGGGGTCCCGGGTAATGCCATCCAAGAAGCTGACAGTAACCTCATGACACCAGAATATACACTAGAAGGAGAGATGTGCCTCTTTGCTCACTGACCAAGCAGCTGAATACAAAGCTGAGGGGAAAGTGATCAATGAACCTCTGGCCCTGTCACCATCTCACCCCAGTGCCTCCTATAAGACTGGAGTCAGCCCTTAATTGTGTCAAACTTATGTTGAAAAGCCATGGGTTGACTTTCTCCTCCTAGGAGCTGTGTGACAATGAGTTAGCAAGAGGTTTCAGGAGCTCTTCTTAGGGTACTTAGGGAGTCACTGATTGCATCAAACATCCTAAAAGGTGAGATCAATATCTGTAGAGCTCTAGAAGAAATGGTTGAGGTGTTTTAGACCTAAACTGGAATGCTGGGGAAGATATAGAATAAATACCTTTACAGGGTCTTGGTTGAGATTACTGACATCTAAGATGGATGGTTGCTAGGCAGGTGTTGGTAAAGATGTATAAAATGGAAGTGATTTCTAAAATGGATAGGTACATACAGAATGTGTGTATGAATGACCCACACAGTGGGATGGTAAGAGAGTCCCAAATAACTTCAAGGAATGTGGTCCTTGTCATCATGCCTGACACATAATTATCACATGCTGATTTATTTTATTGGGTTGAATTATATATTAAAAACCCAAGTTCTTAGAAGGAGTCAGAAAGAGCATGCCAGCCACCATCCCTTCCCCTGGCAGGCCCTTTCCTTTCCCCTGGCAGGTGGGAAGGCAGGGAAAGATGGGCCCTTTCCCTTCCTCTGGCAGACCTCTTACCTCACGTCTGAGCTCCTCTCTGCACCAAATATGCTACTGCTAGGGAGCTATTATTATTTTTTTTGTTTTTATGTTATTTTATTTTATTTTATTTTTATTGATTAGTTTTTAAGTGAGAAAATACACCCCCAATGGAAATTGATAGTGACCAGAACCAAAAGGAAAGGAGGAATGAAGGAAACCAGGATTAGTGGTAGGGAGCTTCTGCTATTGGCTGACTCTGTTGGGTAACTGCCTCATTACCCCAAATTATTCTCTCCTATTCTGCCTACATTACTTTACAATCTTATTTCACATTACATATTCTGAAATTCCAGGAAGGCAATTAGGAAAAAAGGGAGTTCTAGGAAATGGTAGGAATTGAAGAGAGCGTGGGAAAAGATTTTATCTTATTAAAGTTTTCACAATCCAGTTACAAAATAGACTTGTGGTTGTTTTATTTTCCAAACTGGTATTTTGGTTTCTGATAACACACCCACACACATACACACACATACACGCACACACACGCACACACAAAAGTATTTCAGCTATGCTCAGGATTTTTAATATGGACCTAGATGCTATAGTCACAAGATATATAATACCTTTTAAGAATGTGAATAATGACAAGATTGAGACATACGTCCCTAGAAAACAGTCACGATCAATTAAAAGACAATCTGATCATATTTTTGCATTTATGGCTCCTATCTTTAATTCTAATGTCTAATGTTTGCCTTTTAAGGAAGCTTACAAGTTCGCTACCAGCTAAGCAAGGAAGAAACCCATGTATTCACCATCGATACAGAGAACTTTGCCAACAGAAGACTGCACCACCTGAAGATTAACCGAGAGGGCAGAGTGTTTACCATTCAGGTACCTTACTTCCCTTCTTCTCATTCAGCCAAATGTGCATTTGGTGCTCAATACAATTTTTCTGAGCTTCGACCCTGAGCCAACTGTGCAGCCAAGTTCTGGGGACAGGTAAAAACCACACTCAGCCCTAGCCTTTGGAGAATTAGAATAGTGGTCCTCAGGGCGCATCCCCCTCATCAGCATCAGTATCACTTGGGACCTTGTGAGAAATACTAATTCTTGGGCTCCACGTCAGATCTACTTAATCAGAAACTTTTCTGTGGGGAGGGGGAGCAGGTGATGCTGATGCCTGTTCAGTTTTGATAACCCCTGAACTGTAGCATAATGAGGAAATCACAAGGGATGGGTAAAGGCTGTGGGAGGAGTGTGCACAGGTGATACAGGAGCATGGATGAGGGCACCCACCTCATCTGGGCATCAGGTACAGGTAACCCTGAACAACAAGGAGGGGAGGTTAGGGGAACCAACACCCCACCCAGTCAAAAACTTGAGTATAACTTATAGGTGGCCCTCACTGTCTTCAGTTCCTCTGTATCCACAGTTCCCCATCTGTGGATTCAACCAATGGAGGATCCTGTAGTACTGTTGTATAATATTTACTATTGAAAAAATTCCTCGTATAAATGGACCTGCACAGTTCAAACACATGTTGTCCAAAGATAAATGGTACTTACATTCTGGAGGAAGTTAGGAGTAAATTGAGTCTTGACGTTGATTTCAAATTGGCTGGGTGGGGAAGAAAGAGGCAGAGGGTCCCAGTGAGCCCCTGCAAAGCTGTCTGAAAGAGCAGAGTGTGTGTCAGGCACTCCACAGAATTCCCGGGGTCTTGGTACAAAGAGGAGCATCAGGCAATAGTGGATCGCAATAGAAAATGGGCAGAGTCCAGACCATCCTCCTTTAGAATCATGACCTCAGGTGAGCTCTTAAATCTGCCCAGAAATCACCCCTTAGTCTTTGTTAATTCATCCATCCTCCTGATCTCCTAGATGGCAATTTTAAACTTTCCCTCTCTCTCCTTAGACTGCCGACAATTGCAATTCAATCTCCACTCTTGGTAGATGACTTCATTTCCTTCTTTCTGTGAAAGAATGTAGCATTCAGAAGAGAACATCCACACAATCTCAGCACATTTCTCCACCTACTTCCATCTGTGTCTGTGTACCTCTTTCCCTCCTGTTGCTGAAAACGAACAGCTAATGGCTCTAGCGAAGACCTGACCAATCACTTGTGGGCCAGATTTCATACCTAGTGGACAGCATCACTGCAGCATTACCCTCCTCACCTTTCTTTACAGCATTTTTCCAGCTCTACTTAATGGCTTCCCAAAGCATAAAGCATGCAAGTATTACAGGCATTAAAGAAAACCAAAAACATGAACAAAAAAGTACGGTGTCAGGAGGGAAGGAAAACTCACTCTCTTATCTGACTCCATGTACTGCCCCATTTTCTCTTTCAGTTTATTGCCCAGTTCCTTGGAAATGTTGATTATAGGCTTGGTCTCCAAATTTCCTCTTCCTTTTTCTTAAACCTACCCAATGAAGGTTTGTCACTGAGCGGCCACAAAATCACACTTCTCAAGAGAACAGTGGCTGGATCTTGCCGAATCCAATGGTCTTTTCCTCATTTGTCTTTCACTGGCATTTGACACAATGACCTTTTCTTTTGTATATATTCTTTTCCATTATGGATTATGACAGGATATTGAGTATAGTTCCCTGTGCTATACAGCAGGACCTTGTTGTTTATCTATTTTATATATAGTAGTGTGTTTATATTAATCTCAACCTCCCAATTTATCCCTCACCCACTCCCTTTCCCCTTTGGTAACCGTAAGTTTGTTTTCTATGTCTGTGAGTCTGTTTCTGTTTCATAAATAAGTTCATCTGTATTATTTTTTAGATTCCACATATGAGTGATATCATATGACATCTGTCTTTCTCTGTCTGGTTTACTTCACTTAGTTTGATAATCTCTAGGTCCATCCATGTTACTGCAAATGACATTATTTCATTCTATTTTATGGCTGGGTAATATTACATTGTATGTATATATCATATCTTCTTTACCTTTTCATCTGTCGATGGACACTTCGATTGCTTCCCTGTCCTGGCTATTGCAGATAGTACTGTTATGAACATTGGGGTTCATGTATGTTTTCTAATTAGAGTTTTCTCTGGATATTTGCCTGGGAATGGGATTGCTGGATCACATGAGTTGCCTTTAACTTACATACCCCTGCACCTCTTTTTGTTCCCCTACAGCCTCTTCTGAACACAGCAACCTGAGTGATCCTATTAAAACATTAGTCAGATCGTGACACTCTTGTGTCCAGACCCCTTCCATGGTTTCCTTTCTTATGCAGAGTAAAGCCAAAGATCTTGCAGTGGCTTAAGAGCACCTCCATGACTGCACACCCCTTGCTCACTTCCTGCTGTGACTTCTCTGATCTCACCTATTCCTGTCCCCTCTGTAACTCCACACAGGCCACTCTGGCCTGCTTGCTATTTCCAGAGCTCTTGAATATGCTTGAGTTTGCTTTGCCTAGAACACGATTGTTCATGTATCTACATTGCTTACCTGTACTTGTACTTCCTTCAGGACTTCACTCAAAATTTGACTCAAGGATGTCATCTTTGGGTGCCTTATTTAATACAGCAATCCAGCTCCTTGACTTCAATCCTAAACCACTTAAGCACTATCTAACACCCGATACAACTTATCTATTTATCTAGTTTCTTGTCCTATCTCTCTCCTCTAGAATGTAAGCTTCATGAGGACAGGGATTCTTGTTTATTTTCATTACCATGGAATCTCCAATTTATCAAGCAGTGTCTCACATATAGCAGGTCCTTAATAAATATTTTTGACCTAGGTGAATTAACTCCACAAGGCTTATGTGGAGAAGATTAAATTAGCCCTGTGGAGAGGGGAAGGGAAACCACTGGATTTTAGGCAGGGAAATTAACATGGGTAGCCTTTTGTTTCCAGAGGCTCACTGTGATTGCTCCATGGAAATACACATTTGGGAGCCATGAGATTAGGGACAGAGACCAGGCAGGAAGAGAAGATAAGGGCCTCAACTAGTGCAATGGGGTAGCCAATGAGAAGAAGACTTGAGAAAGGTCTGGAAGGAACGTCAGTAGCCTTAGGTGACTGTTTGGATATGGATTATGGGATAAGTCAAGACTGAATATTCGTTTTTTTGATTGAGGGGAAGTTCAGGAGTCATTGGCAAATATAGGACACAATCACAATTCCTGAATGATAATTTAATGGACTCACCTCTAATATTGACTCTTGAAATAAGAGTTAAAAGTCTTTGGGTTGAAGCCAGATTAGAGGACAAAGGAGGTGGGAATGATGACATCTTTTTTGAACATGTCTTGACTGAGGCCTCGATGGGACATCTAGGCTGCATGCTGGTGGGCATTTGCATATATGATCCCTTCTCTGTTTCTTTCTATTTCCTATCTTCTTTCCACAAACAAAAGGCACAAATAGGGCAGTGAGAGAACAATGGGGTACTCCCTTCTCTTCTCCATCTCAAGGGTTCCCACCAATCAATCAATAGTCAATGATAAGCACATATCTGTGGATGACATACCATTTCCAAAGCACAGAAGTAGTAGAAAAAAATTGGAGATGGAGAGTTTCTTTGTTTTTTAACTTTAAATCAATTTATTGACACAGTCACATGACATACTTGTCTCTGTGACACTCCCACCCCCCCAACCACCCTTGCCTTATCTCTTCTCCTTCCTCCCTACTTAGAACAAGCCTTCCCTGGAGGTCCAGTGGTTAGGACGCTGTGCTTTCGCTGCCGAGGGCGCAGGTTCAGTCCCTGGTTGGGGAACTAAGATCCCGTGTGTCTTGCACAGCCAAATTTAAAAAGCAACAACAACAAAAACAAAAAAAATAGAAGAAAAAAAAGGAACAAGCTATTTAGTAAAAACAGAAAGGGGTAAGCTACTGCTCCATCTCAGTCTCAGGCATTACTCAGAACCAGTTATAAAGAGAAGGCAGATGGTTAGCACTATACTCAGCCAGCCAGAGGCCTCCAGTAGCTACAAACAGACCCTCCCTCAAGGTATAGTCTTGAGTTGCTAGTCCTTCTCCTCTCTGCTCTGTGTGACTCTAGGAAGGAGTCCTTAGGGACCAGGGCTGCAGGCAAGAGTGAGAAATCCTGGTGATGATTTGAGAATTGTAATTTGGCCAGTGGTTTCTAAGGCTCAGGTGCCCCGACCTGTGCCCTGGTGGTGGAGGTAATCTACAGGGTCCCTACTTAAAATATATTAATGTCATTAAACAGATTAACCCAGGTTACCAAAATGCCAGCACAATTACGAGCTGTAAAGAAGGAGGAGGCCCAGCATTTTCAATCCATGGAGTTAATGTCTTCCTTTGAGAGGTGAAGACCCTGAGATCAAGAGAGGCAACCCTAGTGCGGGACAGGCTCGGGTGTAAATCCCAGCTCCACCACTTATGCTCTGGGATCTTAGACGGGTTATGCACCTTTCTGAGGTTCAGTCTATTTATCTGTAAAAAAAGTTTGAGTGTTGTGGGGATGGGCTGGAGTGCAAATGCAGCGGAGCTCAGTCAGTTCTGGTAAAGGTTCTGTGAAAGAGCATAACTAAAGGACCAAGCACAAAGCTTGGCATCTAGGGCTTACAAAAAAAAAAAAAAAAAGAAAGAATGAAAAAAAGAAAAAGATTTGTTCAATGTCCCTCCTTTTCTCATCTCATTTAATGACTTGACAAGACCACCGGGCATCCTTGATTCTGAGATTAACAAAGCTTCTTGAGGGCAGATTACAAATTTTAGGCACACTAAAGTTTAAAGGACTGTGGTACTTCACTCCCTCACTACCTCACCAACAGCAGTTAAAAAGAAAAGCAATCCTAAAGCATAAAATAAACATAAGGGAATATAACATAATAATGTATTTCTCGTTGAAGACTTCAGTGATTGCCTAGCCCCTATCATAAAGATTGAGGTCCTAGAAATAAACATTTGTGGTACAACCCCCCACTTTTTTTGCTTTTACCCATTTGCTTTTACCCATTTTCAAATGGGTAGCCCAGCACCTGAGTCAGTACTAAGGGTGCCCTCAGGTGCACTCAAGTGCCCTCACTCCACGTCAGGGCTGGAATCCATTCCCCAACTATCTCAAGCCTTCTTTGAATCATCCTGCCTTCATCTCCAAACCTTTATAAATACTTATGAAAAAAATAACCCTTTGATTAAGTGTCATTCACCTCCTTCTCCCCCTTATTTGTCATCTGGTTAAAGTAGAAAGGACCAGGTAAGTTCCCACAAAACAGAACAGTAGGACAAGAATGACTCATATACTAGAACAATTAGCTCTTCCAAGTGTAACAGTGTTGAGGGAATCAGTTGCATAGGAAATTGATTCTTTGGAGCCTGGGGAGGAGATGAGAGGCAGAAGCTAGAGGAATCTCAGCTCAACCTTCAGTTCTAAGAATCCTTCTGCTGCTCTCCACTCAGCAGGAAATTCCCACTCACTTTAGCCTCCTCTCCAACCTGGGCAACAAAACATGAGAAAAGGCACCCTGCCCCTTGCTGGAAGAGACAGTTCCAGAGTGTAGGTGAGAGCTCTGAGATAAGGCAGAGAGAAAACTCCTTCAGAGCAAGGACTGAATCTGGGCATTAAATAGATTGCAGGTGAGGACCACGGGTATGAAAAACCCTATGTTGTATAAAGGTGTGGAGGCCACCAGGGAAGCCAGAGGCATCCTGGTGTTGTGATGGATGCTGTCTTCATAGCCCAGAAGATAGAAAGGGAATCAGTACAGGATGTTTGTTTATTCACTCAACAAACCTATCTTTGGAGTTACTTTCCCAGTTTCTGTAGTAGGACCTACAGAAAACATATATCAATAAGATGTCCTCGAAGAGCCCAATAGTTTAGTGGGGAAGAATGAGGGGGAGAGAGAGAGAGAGAGAGCAGATCATTAAAATACAGCATCTTAAATGCAAGGTTAGAGGTAGAAAAAAATAAAAAGGCACCATGAAAGAGAGAACAGGATCAATTAATCTAACCAAGGCATCAAGGAAATCTTCCGAGAGGAGGTGGACTTTGGGAACACTTAGAACAGTATCTGGCACATAGAAGATGCTCAAACATTTGTTGAATGAATTTTGTAGAAATTCAGAAATAAGAACACACAGTGATTGTCTACAAGCTGCTCAAGCATCTAGAGGGATATGGACAAGTAAAGCAAACTCCATATTGTGTGGTTGGCCGGCCACATGCTGAGGGGACACTGCTATGTGATGCTGTGTGGCCTTGCCCAAGTTTGTGATCTCTGTGACATCAGTTCCACCATCTGAAATACAGGGATAATAATGTCTATTTCACAGTATTATAGGGAAGAATGCATTTTGAAGGATACTTTAGTATGGTGTCTCATACATACCAAGTCTTCAATAAATAACAAGTATCATTAAAGTATAATTTCATGAATGAAAAAGAAATAAACCATATAATCACATGTCACAAGTCATAGCCACTGACTTCCTTCACAGCAAAAACCACCGCAGGACCCAGAGTCCTGGAAGAGGGTCACTGAGCAGCAGTGGGTGCAGAAGGAGGGTCCTGGTGGTGGGAGCTGGGAGCACTGGGTATGTGTCCTGATCAGCTGCTCCCCAAGGGGAGCCCAGGGACGGGCACGCAGCTGACGGGGTCTTAGTCTCCTCTTCCTACAGATTAACTGTGATATGTTACAAGGATCCTTCCCAGGGATAACATCATATGAATATTCAGAGTAGAGCCGGGAAGAAACTGGTAGGGTTTGACTAGACAGAAAAAACCTGGGGATGGATGGGAAACGATGCCTTGAAATGGGGAGGAGAACAAAGAGATGGAACTGGAATTAACAATGTGTGTGGAAAGGACGGTTCCCTAAAGAATGACCCTAGAGATAAAGTCCCAAAGAATCCCCCTCATGGCTTTCACTCATCTGCAAGATGGGATTATCATCTGTTCATGTTGGTGGCAACTGTTCAGCTAGCCTCCCCTCCCCAGGGTCAAACCTTCTGTCAAACTGAAATATTCACTCAGGAAAATCCCCCAGGGCACCCATGAATGAGGCCAGGTCAGAATGATTGGAGCAAAGGAGACGGTAATGGTTTTAAGGATCAAATGGGGAGAAGGGGGGAGAGATTGGGAATGAATACCTGCTTTCCTTTTAATGTTAATCCTGCACAGTGAGCATTCTTGAAAGGCTTCATTTGTTTGCTTGTTTGCAGCAAAGAATTTGGTGAGAAACTCTCCGTGGGGAGATAAATACCTGTCAAAAGCTGTATAGAATTTCCCAGGGAGGAGACTTGTGTGAAAGCCTTTATTTCACCAAGAGTAAAGAAACGGGTATTTTATGTGCATTGTGGGAGAATTAGTGAGACATTTCTCATCTCTCCAGAGAGAAAGTCCCAGAGAGGGCTCTTCCCTGCATGTGTTTTCAAAGCTGTTTCATACGGGAGTGTTTCATGTGCTGGACATGCGGACCTCTGCTGATGCCTCTTTGTTTTCTCTTTTCCTGCAGATGGATCAGCACCTCCAACTCAGTTATAACTTCTCCTCAGAGGCTGAGTTCAGAGCCATCAGGTCCCTCACTTTGGGCAAAGTCACAGGTTTGTTTTCCTAGTCCATGCCTTTCCGGCAAGCTCTGTTAAAATAAATAAAGTAATAAATACTTTTCACCAGGGGAAGCACCAAGATGCGTATAATATCCCAGATGTAGAACCAAGAGTCCTGCTATGGGAGGCTGAGAGGTACGTGTGGCAGGACCACAAAGTGGCATGTATATCTACTTTGTAGAATCCCGAGTAAGGTAAATGAACAAAGTGATTCACCAAAATAATTATTTTTACCTAATTTCAAATTAATTAAAGCGTTTACTGCATTCTTTTAGTTAAATTTATGTAAATTTTACTTAAATAATTTAAGAATTTGAACAACCCAATTATTTAATTCTGTAAGTCCTTAATCTGTTTTCTAATTTATTGAAAATTCAGAAGAGGATTGGAATCTCCTACGATAATAATGGATGTTCTTTTTTCCTACAGGAAGTTCTGTGAATTTTCATTTTATGTCTAATGATGACTTTTATTAGGTGTAGGCAAGATTGAAATTTTTATATCTTCTCAGTGAATTGAACTTTTTTTTCACACTGAAGTAATATTTTTTAACTTTAATGTCTCTGTGCTTAATCTAGTTTGTTATTAATATAGCTAATTCGTTTTTGCTTTAGTTAGTATTTGCCTGGTATATCATTTTCCATATTTCCCTTTCAGTCTTTTCTTTGTTTAGCCTTATATATGATCTTGTGACGAGCTATAGCTAAATACTGCATTTTTATCCAGTTTGGCCATCTTCTATTTTATAAATTGGCAAATGTAAGCCCTGTGCATTTGGGGGTTACTTGTATGATTGGGTTTGTTTCTGCCTCCTTATTTTCTACTTGTCAACTTTCCTGTGATTCTAGCATGTTCTTTCTTATTCTCTCAGTCACAATACAGTGTAGAAAACATTAGTAACCCAAGGCATTTTAAGCAGGAATGGATTTAACTCAGGAAATAAGTTGCTTTTAAAATTGTGGCCGCACTTACAGTGTGCATTCTTGTTAGAGTCTTTTGGAGTAACTCCCCAGGCAGCTCTGAGCTCATGAGTGGGGAGCTATTAACTCCCAGGCCATCCCTAATGTGAGGCTAGAGTCCAGATGCCACTGTGGCCGCAGTGGCATGTGTCAACTCCCAAGAGGCGGAGAAGGTCTCTTAAAAAGGGTGGCAGAGAATACTTCAGGTTACCATGACTTTGCTGGCCAGTAGAAAAAGCTGAAAAGGCAGAAAAATGACTCCTGTCACACTATAGCCTTCCAGATTCATAAACAGTACTTAATTTCCAGAAAGTAATGTGCATCCAGAAATCTATCTGCTGTCAGGTCTGGGAAATGTCAGTTTTAGTTGCTAAAATGGCAATTGAATGAGCCAATCAACAGTGACTGACTTCTAGATTGAATTTTAAATTTCTTTCTTATTCCATTCCCCTCTCCTACTATTATTTCATGTAGACACTGCTTTTTTGATTTATTAATTCAGTCACGAATTTGTTGGAACCTTCTACTTTCTACCAGATTAGATTTCCTTGTTTCCGAAGTAAATTCTTTTGAATTTTTTTCTGTATAAGGGGTCCTTTATCTGAAAACAGGAGTTCCACCTTTCATCTTTATTCCTGGAAGATAATTTTACTAGACGTACAACTCGACATTGAAGGATTTATCCATGGGTGTGATGGAGCCAGCTCACAGTGGCTCATAAGGACCTGTTACACACATCTCTGCCCAATTCTGCTTTCTGTGATGTCACAAGGGTAGTTTGAAATCAGCCATCCTGGGAGTGTTTACTCCATGGAGCTCAGAAATTCTGCAAGTCAGGGCTCTCCCCACTGCTTGACATCCAGGTTAAACCCTCGCCAGCGCAGCACTGGACTCTTCTGATCTGGCTATTGAAAAGCTGGCTGTCAGCCTGTCCTGCCTTTGAAAGTGCTCTGACCACCACCACTCCCAGCACCCAAAACCTACTTTTAAGGTCATTTCTTTTAATTTGGTGTTTGGCAGTCTTATTACCATGTGTCTGATTGTGGGTTTCTTTTTAATTGTCTTATTTGATACATTTATGTTTTCTGCATTTATTCATTAGTTCCTATTGTATGTAGTTCCTATGTATTATTAATATGTATCTATCCACTAGCTCTCAAAAATTCTCAGCATCTCAGTAATGCTTCTTTCTTCTTCTCTCTACTTAATTACTTTCGGCCTGCACTAGATAAACCTTAGACTTTTTAACTCTATCCTCATGTGTCTTACCATCGTCTTATAAATAAGTTTTATTCTTTATATCACTGTCTCGCATTCTGGGATATTCATTGGGTTTTACCTTAAAATTCATTTATGCCTACTATCCCATTAAACTTATTCAATGAATCATTTTTTCATTGATTATGTTTTTTTTAAGTAATACTTCATCCTTTTTCAAACATGCCATTTAATTAAGATAATCTTTTGTTCCCACTTATTTTTTAAATCTTTTTATGTCTTTAAGTATTCCATTATTAGTTATTAAACATCTTGTCTCTGATATTCCCAATATTGGAAGTCCATAGGGATCTAAATCTATTATTTTCTGTTTTCTAACTCTTTCCTATGATAGCTTGTTCTCCTATGCTATGTGTGTGTATAAGTATGTGTGTGAGCTCATTTTTGGTTGAAATTAATTTGCAGGAACATTGATGATCAGAAATTGGAAAACTTTCCTCCAGGCAAGATTTGTGTTTGCTTCCGCCTGGTGCCAGGAGGTGCTACCAATTTCAAATTATTTCAGTTTCTCATTTTGGGATTTTTTCTAGACAGAGAGTGAATATAAATTTAAGCTCAAGGCCTGAATGAGACCAAACCTCTGGCTGAAGTCTCAGAAGAAATGTTATTACTCTTGATATCATAATATGTCATTTTATTATTATTTTTGTTACAGTTTTTTTCAATCCAGAGCCACATCCCAGGTGGAGAGGTTTTATACTTATGCCCTTTTCTGTTAGGTGATTTTATTTATCTTGTCCCCTTTTCACTGATTTGAATGTAAGAGTCATAGGTTGAACATCTTCACCTAGCAATAGCTCAAGGCTAGGATTCCTATTCTTCTTCAAGACGATTTAGGTACTTTTCCTTGATGCAACCTTAATGTTGGTTGATGACTCACTGTCTTGGTTTCATCTTTCTTCCCCCAAACTCTCCCCCAAACTTAGGATTCCTCTTCGTTTCCTGAAGCTTAGCAGGACATTAAAAATGTGTTGATTGATTTTAATGATGCAGAATTACTTTTTATAGTATCTGGTCTATTATATGTCCCCTGATACCTAAATACATCTTGAGCCATTGAATCCTCACTTCAACCAAATCAGGAGAATTTTGGGAAGGGAGATCATTAGGGCTGTAAGACCACCAAGCTCTGGCTGTTTTCATGACACCTAGTTTGTGTAATGGCAGCTCTAGAAACATCCTCTTATTTAAAAATTTCTCTCTATTAATCTTTCCACAGTGTATGATATTCCTGTGGCATTTCTGTCTTTTGAATTAAACCCATAATACATAAGATTGAAAGGATGAAAATTTAAAGCAGGGTACTAAATTACTGAGGGCCAGCTTGTCATTTTGTTTTGGAAAATATAGGAAAGAATTTGATTATGGTTGAGGAAGAGTATCCAATAAAATGTCTTCACTGGGCTAAGTGTGGGAGACTCCTGCCTCCCCCCCTTCCTTCCCATCCAAATTGCTATAAATAGACAAGAGCACTTGGATACACAATTAACCTCAGCGCTTCTGGTCTATGAAAGATCTATATCTGGAGGTGAGGGAAGATGATATAAACATCAGGTCTATTATTAAGGAGGGACATCTATCCTGCAGACCCTTTGGAAAGAAGCCTCATGCATCGGAAAGAACTCTTACTTGTTATAGGAACGGATGGTGCAGGAGTGGGTACATGGTATTGATGACAAATGCAACCCTACTCCACAATTTTAGAAAAGTCTAGTACTAGGTTGGACATTTTCAACTCTAAAACAAGGATTTGCAAGCACTTTTCATAGGATAGACCAAGGGCGAATAAGTGTAGTAAATCTGGTGTCCCAATTTTCTTCAATACCATTAACAGCATTCTACTGTGAAGCAGAACACATGTATTCATTTTCTTTCTGTAAGAGGAAGAGCCAATTCACCATTCGAGAAGGTAGTTATTTAGTACCAATAATGGTTCTATATGGTATGTGCCTACACACATACCATGATGAATAAAAGTCTCTTTCTTGGGAATTCCTATGATGTAGAGACTAGTCCATGAAAATAGAAGATAAAATCATTGGCATTAAAATTGCATTATGGGTGTTTACCTATGGTAAGTCATGGGCTGTTGTTGGGTTTATTCCTTGGTTTATTAACGTTCTTTGACTTTTAAGAAAGATTTCTTGGTTCTGGTCTATTACATGAATGGATTAAAGAGAAGATAACATTAAAAAGAAAAAAGTGTATATATTTAGGGAAGTCACCCTTTTGAACAAGATCATCTGTTTCTGGAAAATTAATGAATTCTTTAGAAAACATAGAAGCACATTCCTTCGATTCAAATATTGTGACTTACCAGTGTGTTTCTAAGTTTCTGTCTCACTCAACCTTGGTAAAAAAACTTGGACATTCACACAGGTTTAGAAATTTAGAGAGCTTGAAACTTCTAAAAGAAGCGGTGTTTTTATTTATATATATATTTTTAATTTACTTTTTCTGATCCTCGTTTCTCTTAATTTACTCTGCCAGATATGGAAACATGTTCAAGTTTAGGTGGAAAGGAATTGTAGTACTGCTTTTAAACTGTAGTTAACAGATTCCAAATAGACATTCAAATGAGATTTGCACTCAGGGCATACTTACAGGATTATCCATTTATACAGCCAGCATTTATTAATTTCCTGCCTACTTGCCAATTTGATAGGCTGAAACTCAAACCTGGCAGAGACATTATTCTTTTGCTGTGATTGCTGTTTGCCCAGGTAGTTTCAAAATTCACTTGGCCCTAACAAGCCATTAGAAATTGAAAAAATTACTTCTCAACCTGCAAAAGAACCCAGCTGATCTAGAAATTGTAGGGCTAGTTGTGAGCGCTTGCCTATGCTTTTGTCTTCTTCAGATGAAGTGAGTTCTGATTGTGTCTGTAGAACAGGGTTTTTTGATTCTCCCAAATCCCTCAGTTTTGAATGTCAAGCCTACTGTGTCTTCTGCAGCATCAGAGTCTTGTTGACCAAACACCCTGATTGTTTTCATGTTAAATCATTTCTCAAACATTTTGTAGGTGAAGAGTTATGGCTGATATTTTTAGACAGCACAGCAGAATTTATGCGTGTAAGTGAAAGGTGAATACTGCAAAGTACTCTTTTGGGAAGACTGTACTCTATTTTTTTTTTTTTAATTTTGTACACAGTTGGGCCCCCCTTCTGCTTCAAGACTGGTCCAATTGATATTAAACTGGAAAGCAAAATTACAGAGTGAAACAGCTCAGCTTTTGAAAGACAAACTAAGTCATGTTTGGCTTTCTCCTCTGTAATTACTATTGTGTGATCATGGTGAATTGTCTAATCTGTCTACAGTTCCTCATCAGTAAAACGAGGATGATAACATTTAATTCATAGAGCTGAGTAAGCCTTCCATGAGACACTATATGTAAAGTACTTGGTATTTAGCACACTCTCCACACATTAGAAGTTTTTGATGTTTGAAGATTGTGGGAACCTGGAGGAGAACTGTGTTTTGCTTTGTTTCTGTTTTTGTTTTAATGAGTCTGGAAAAGTGGTTATAAAGGTAATTTCCAAAGAGGGACTCAAATGCATTCTAAAAGAGCAGTTTTGGACTGTGGTGAGCCTTGAAGATGGGAGTATGAGTCACTGTCAATCAGGGCTGTTTTAAAGGTATATCAAGCTTTAACCAGTTTAAATTGACAATAGATAATATAATAGTTGGTGAAAATGGAAGTTTCAAAGTGTAGGCTTTGCTTCAGGCACAGCTGGGTTCAGAAGTTCAAATGTGACTGTGATTCAGCCTTTGTCTGTCTGTCTGTCTGTTTCTCACTCCACCTTTGACTCTCTTTACCTCTCTATGGGGCTTTATTCTCAGGCAGAATTTCAATGGTAACAAAGGTGGAATCAGCAACCCCATGCTTGATCACTACCATTTCAACAGCCCTGGTGGAAAGAAAGCCTCTCATTTCTAAAATTTCCAGGAAAAAGTCCTGGATTGAGTCTCAAAGGACAAATTTGTGTCAAGTGACAAGTCCAGATGATGACAATGACCAAGGGATTAGAATACACTGAGTGGCTATGCTTGGATTATACACCCAGCCATGGCTCTGGACAGGGTGCAGGGTGCAGGTCAATATTAACCACATGTGTTGAGAATAGGGAAATGTTATTTCTTTTCTTTCTTTTTTTTTTTTTTTTTTTTTTTTTTTTGCGGTATGCGGGCCTCTCACTGTTGTGGCCTCTCCCGTTGCGGAGCACAGGCTCCGGACACGCAGGCTCAGCGGCCATGGCTCACGGGCCCAGCCGCTCCGTGGCATGTGGGATCTTCCCGGACCGGGGCACGAACCCACGTCCCCTGCATCGGCAGGCTGACTCTCAACCACTGCACCACTAGGGAAGCCCGGGAAATGTTATTTCTTAAAAGGAAGCCGAAGTTTTCTTACCAGAGTGAGATGGACTCTGAGGAAGACAAATCAACAATAATCCAATAACAGTACTCTTTTTCCTCATTCACATTCTGCTACCCCATTTTGACCAGGAAAGAATGGGATGCAATTCTACGAGGTAGGCTTCGAATTGTGCATAATCTGGGGACTGCATTGTGCTTGTGTACATCAATAGTCTAAGTGTGTTGCAACAGAAAACATAGTCTTTGAGAGTTCCTCTTTTATGAAATGCATGTTATCTTATTTGGAACAAGTTTATAGCTCCTGAAGAAACTACTGAAAAGTTATTTTATTTGAATTCATAGGTTCCTTAAATAATGTTTCACTTTGTTTATGGTCATCTCTAGTTCTCTAGTAAATAAAAAGATCTCCAAACCACAGCCCCTTCCTGACTCAAATTCTAAAATTGTGTGTAATTATCTCGTATTATGTCCAGAAATTTCTTAATGATACTGCTTCCCTGAGGAATAAAATATTTCAGACTCATTAATCTGACCTCCCTGTGAATGATGTGTTTTAAAGGATCCTGAAATATCAGATTTCAGTAATCATTCCAACTTCCTAAATACGCATCTTATCCTTTCTCCCTTGAAGATAACAAACATTGAGTCACAACTGGACTACAGGCCATTTGTTAGTGTTTCTTTTAAAGAATAATGAACTGCATTTTTCCTTGTGGAAAATGCAATAGATGATTTAGTTTCACCTCATGCAACAGGAACTGTGTGTTATCTTCTGATTAAAAATGCAATTTTATCTTGCATTTTCAAGGAACGACTACATGATCAGAACCCAGACCTACTCCATGCTTGTGCTTCTCTGTAAAAGTCAAGTTTGTTTATTGTAAAAGCAAAAGCACTCTTTGAACAGACTTTGTATGTCCTCCCCTGACTGTATTAACAAAGGATATTTTGTGTGGTCTACCAGAAGCCAACGACATGACTGTTACAGAAAAAAAGTTTCAATTAGTTTTCATGACACAAAAATTATTGAGCATACCATGGATCAGGCAATGTGCTAGGCCATATAGATACCCCCAGACAAACAAACAAACAGACAAACACATAAACAATCTGTCCCTGTTCTAAAGATACTGCTCACTTTAAAATTCTCCCTCTTTCAAAGGAAAGTTATCAAGGTTGGGTTGAGAATATTAATGTTGTGCAAGGTTTTGGACTATCTCTTTTAGGCTATGGTAAATAACTTGGTTTTCTGCATTAATCAAATAATAATACTAATAATAGTGTGCTATTATTAATAGTATAGCATATTAATATTATAATAACATTATTATTACTTCATTATAATAAACTAATATTATAGTATATTATAATATTATAATAATAACATTGTTATTATTGTTTTTTATTAGTTATTATTTAATAATGCACTGCTCTGTGCTAGATCTAAACTCTTAGATTTTATTTTTTCCTTATTTTTAATTGAAATATAGTTAATTTAGTGTTGTGTTAGTTTCAGGTATACAGCAAAGTTACTCAATTATACATACACACACACACATATATATTATATATATATATATATATATATATATATTTTCATGTTCTTTTCCAGTATAGTTTGTTACAAGATATTGAATATAGTTCCCTGTGCTACACAGTAGGTCCTTGTTGTTTATTTATTTTATATATAGTAGTCTGTATCTGTTCATTGCAAATTCCAAATTTCTCCTCATCCTCCCCCATTTCCCCTTTGGTAAGCATAAGTTTGTTTTCTATGTCGGGGAGTCTATTTTTGTTTTGTAAAAAAGTTCACTTGTATCATTTTTTAAGATTCCACATATAAGTGATATCATATATATTTATCCGTCTCTGACTTACTTCACTTAGTATGATAATCTCTAGGACCATCCATGTTGCTGCAAATGGCATTATTTCATTCATTTTTTATGGCTGAGGAATATTCCATTGTGTATATGTACCACATCTTCTTTATCGATTCATCTGTTGATGGGCACTTGGGTTGCTAAGCTCTTATGTTAACTAATTTTTTCCTCACAACAACCCAAGAAGGTAACACCTATTATTACTCTTATTTTATAGATGAGGAAACTGAGTCACAGAGGTTAAGTGACTTGTCGAATGTCACAAAACTAGCCAGTGGTGGACTTGGCATCTAAAGTCACACATTGCGAGTCTGGGTCCTGCACTCCCAATCAGTCCTGCCATATTTTGTTTTTTAACAAATAATATAAGATAGTCCAGACAACGTACACTCTGTTTTCTGTTGAGGACTCCTAAATAAAAACCTTGTGTCCTTAGCCTTAACTGCGATGGGCTTAAAAGTAAACTCTAGGTCCAGGCTTTTATCATGGAGGGGTAATAGCATATTTATTGTAAGTCAGGCCTTGGAATCTGCCCTGGATTCCAGTCATAACTCTAGCACTGACTAACTGACCTGGACAAATGACTTAATACTCAGAGCTTCACTTTTCTCAATTGAAATGTAGGTGTTTATTGTAACAATGCCTGTTTGGACGATCAGGTGGTAATGCGGCTAGCATGATGCCTGGCCTAATGAAAGCTCAATAAATGTTTGCAGTAACAGTAATAAGAACATAAGAAGTCACCACATCTGACCCAGCTACTTTTCTTTTGAGAATGGCATTGGACTCTAACGCCTTTCGGACCTGAAAGAGGAGTTGTTATGGAAGAGAGAAGATGGCTACCCACTCTGTGCACAAAAAAGCTTGCACTTCACTCTTCCTTTCTGCTCTGGGAGAATGAATGAATAAGGCATTATGTAGCCTTGACTCTATGATGCTTGGTAAATGGTGAAGGTGCACATATGGACAATTCTCGGTTTCTGATAAACCAGGTGAAACCTACCTGACATTATTTAAATTTAAATGTATGTTCTCATGATTAAAGCTGTCTCTAGTGGTTTGCAACCTTGTGATACTTGGTGGATCAACTAAGCTTCAAAGCATGGAATCTAGTCTGATTTTTTTTCATTAAACAAACATTTATTGAGTACTTTTTACGTGCCAGGCACCAAGCTAGGCACTGTGGATACAAAAATTGAAGGACAGCCCCTGCCTTCAAGGAGCTTACAGCCTAGTGTGGAAATAGACCAGTAAGTGGGCAAGTAAGCCCAGAGTGATCTGCGTGGGTGCTGGTGAGAGAAGGGGGGGACATTCCAGTTTCCCTGGAGGAAGTGAAATCTAAGTTGAGAACAGACAGAGAAGGGACCCAGGTGAGTAGAAGAAAGGGGAATGAAAGTGTCATCTCTGGATACAGAAGGCTAAAAATCAGAGCACAAGATAGCAAGTGATGAGGCCAGAGAGGCGAGCAGGAACCAGGACCCCATAAGTCTCACAAGCCGTGCTAAGGCGTCTGGGCTTTATCCTGAGGGCAGTAGGGAGCCATGGAAGGTTGTAAGCCAGGGAATGGGGTCTAGTCTGATTTGTAAAGATGCTGCCCATCATCTCCGTCCCTCTCCTACTCTCAGCATGAGGTAATCATGGAGTTCCAAAGACAGGACTGAGTCTTATTTATGGTTGTATCCTTCTTGCTACCATATTTACAAGCACATATTAAGAGTTCCATAATATTTCCTTTTAATTAATTTTTAATTTTTTTATTGAAGTATAGTTGATTTACAAAGTTGTGTTAATTTCTGCTGTACAGCAAAGTGATTCAGTTATACATAGATATACATTCTTTTTTTAATATTCTTTTCCTTTACAGTTTTTAATAGGATCTTGAATACTGTTCTCTGTATTATACAGTAGTAGGACCTTGTTTTTTATCCATTCTCTATATAAAACCTTATATCTGCTAATCCCATCATGCTGCACGTTAATGGGCTCAATGTTGTGCAATCAGCTACGGTTAGATTGTGGATAAGGATCTCCAGGTTCCCTAGACACCGTGTCTTTTTCTCACAATGGTGCCTGAAAGTGAAGTGAAAATGAGTGGGTTTGGAATCAGACAGTTGGCACCTCAAATCCTATACAAGCTATGTCACTGCTAAGTTAACCTCTCTGAGCCCCAGTTTCCTCATCTGTAAGGCAATAGACATACTTTTTTAATTGATTTGTTATGAAGATAACACATAGGGTGGGTAAAGTGTCTGGCACATAGTGGTATTTGAAAACAGTAGCTGTTGTGTTTTGTTTTGTTTTTTTACATCTTTATTGGGGTATAATTGCTTTACAATGGTGTGTTAGTTTCTGCTTTATAACAAAGTGAATCAGTTATACATATACATATGTTCCCATATCTCTTCCCTCTTGTGTCTCCCTCCCTCCCACCCTCCCTATCCCACCCCTCCAGGTGGTCAAAAAGCACCGAGCTGATATCCCTGTGCTATGCAGCTGCTTCCCACTAGCTATCTACCTTACGTTTGTTAGTGTATATATGTCCATGCCTCTCTAGCTGTTGTTTATAAGATCATGCATCCATGCAGTCTATTGATTTTCTTTGGCTGATATCACTTTTTCTTGCCACTGGCACTGCTATTGATTTGTTTACCCTTTGCCTGGGGAATCTGGTCCAGTGTTGTAAATGTCAGTGTTGACAAGGTAATGAAGTGAAGAGGATCCAAGCTAAGAATAATGAACTCTGCACCAGCCTTTTAGGTCTCTCTCCCAAGCTTGGCAGGAAGGGTCAGAAGCTGAAAAGAACAAGTGGAGTCAGCACAGGTTAGAATTCTAGGTGTTTTCTCATGGAGAAGGAGAGGAAATCAAAGTACAAAGAGAGTCATTGGTTACTGGTTATTCATTTAGTTTACTGGGATATTATTTTTGGAGGATGCCATTAATGACAATAACTTGAGTATTAAAACAAGTTAACATAGCATGAAGCTCCTTTACACTTAGGGATGATTACAGGATATCCACTTCTGGGAAAGATTTGATCTGAATCCCTGTGTTTTTCCATTTCACTTCCGCAAGGAGTTTTGCCAGTGATCAGGGTCGGGACTTGAGACCAGTGGCTAATATACCAATGGTCTCTACCTTTTGCTTGATAAAGAGGCACATTACTGGCTTTCCTGTGGGGAGGACAAATAAGTAAATCAGCATACATACCTAGAGAATGTCTGGTTTGAGTTCATCCCTTAAGATGAATTGCTGACTATTCTAATTCACCCCAAAACTTGGATATGTGCTTTATCTTTCCCATATATTTTCTCACCTTTTCCAAAATACATCTATAGAATATAAGCTTTGCATAGGTGAAGCTTCTCTTGAAAGATAATATTATCTAAATGTTTGGAGTTAGGAAAATGACTCCTTAGCATTATTCCAAATCAAGATATTAAGTGAAACTAAGAACATTTTAAAGAGATATAGCCAAAGGGTTCCTTGTTCCCAAAGAAATAAAACCCCTATCTATGGAGACAAGACACATTTAATAATTACAGTGAGTAATTTTGGTAAGTGTTATGCAGATCGAGTGTGTTTAGAATTCTTAAGAGGGAGAGACCATTTCTAGCTAAGACGATCCAGAAGAGTGTCATCGAGATCACCCTGACCCTGGTCTTGAAGTCCAGATGTGATCTCAATAGATGGCATGCATTAAAGGAAGGAGGGATGGTATAAACCAAATAAGACAACAGGAAGGAAAAATCGTGTGTTGGGAACAGTGACTAGGCCATATTCAGATGGTCTTGTTCATGCAGGGTAAGAGAGAGGAATGGGGAAAACAGGAAAGTTCACTTGGGACCATATTACCGAGTTTCTTCAGGGCTCTGCAAAGGAGTCCAGACTTCATTATATAGATGGGAGAAGCCATCGAAGGGAGCTCTCATGGTCAGAGCTGCTGTTGGCTCTTTTGTGGGTAACAGGTCAAATTGGGGGTGGGGAGAGATTGGTATGGAGGTTATGCTAAAATCCATCCTTCAGGTGGAAGAGAACAAGAGTCAGAGCCAGGGGGATAACAATGGGATTTGAAATAGGAATTGGAAGATTTGGGTAATTTACTGGGTGGGTGGGTCGAAGTGTAAGGTGGACTGGAAAGGTGAGCACAAGAGAACAGAATAAGAGTGGTGGCTTTGCAGTCATTGCAGAGGGAAATTAAACCATTCTGGTCAGACCTGAGTCCGTTTACCCACTCGGGGCACATATTACAAGGGATTATAAAGCTGATACTTTACACCCCTCCTTTAAGCAAGAACCCCAGGCCTGCTCAGCTGCTTCTAGAATTGTGAAACCCCTATCATTCAAGACAGGGAGAAGAGGCACAGACCAGCTCGTATTGGAGAGTCCAGTTGGGAAAGTTCACAGTGGAGATTTCCACGTCGGTCCACCGCTTTGTGGGATGTCTCTCTCCCCACCTCGAGTCTGCTCAGAGTTCCCTGACTTGTATTTCTTATCTGTGTGTGTAGCTCTTTCCCTGGGGCCGACTGTGGTTTTGAAGACAGAGATGTGCTGTTATCCGTATTCTTATCAGTCCCATCTCACAGCACAAGCCTTTGTGCTCTGTCTGTTCTCTGTATGTATCTTACAATACAGTCCTTTTGATTAGTGTATTACAGATAGAGTACCTGTTTTCAATTCAGGAGGAAAACACCCGTGTTCATGTTCATGGTTTTATAATCCATGCTAGGGTGAGCGACCATTCTGGTTAGCCAAACACTGAGGGATTTTCAAGGATGTGGGATTATCAGTGCTAAAACTGAAACCATCCTGGGCAACCCTGGGCAGTCAGTTTCCCTAAACCACACTTAGTTTAGGGGTTTTGAATAGTTTAATGGAACTGAGCTGGGGGTTGGAAAATGCCAGGTGAGCAATTGAGGCTCAAGTTTTTCAGTCACAGCTGAGCCCAGCTGCTACCATCCCAGCAGGTGTGCTATAGGGCAACCCAGGTGAGGGTGGAGAAGGCGTGAGAATGAACCAATCAGCCTATCAGCTGACACTTACCAAGCCCCTGCTGGGATGCAGATCCCAGCAGCCAGGTGTGTTTAGATGACTGGAGAAGGGTATGGGATTTTTTTCTGCCCTGAAAAATCCAGTGGACTGGGTAGGGACAGAAAATTGCACACAAGCAGTAATAATAGAACAGTGGAACTCTAGCTCATGGAAATTGGATCCTAAGGACACTAAGAGGCCAGAGAAAGGAGAAATCAAAAGTAAAACCATCTAATGCATCCCAATATTCATAGCAGCACTATTTACAATAGCCAAGACATGGAAGCAACTTAGGTGTCCATCAACAGATGAACAGATAAAGATGTCGGATGTGTGTGTGTGTGTGTGTGTGTGTGTGTGTGTGTGTGTGTGTGATGGAATACTACTCAGCCATAAAAAAGAATGACATAATACCATTTTCAGCAATATGGATGGACCTAGAGATTATCATACTAAGTGAAGTCAGACAGAGAAAGACAAATATCATAAGATATTACTTATATGTGGAATCTAAACAACAATGATACAACTGAAAGTATTTACAAAACAGCAACAGACTCACAGACAGAGAAAACAAATTTATGGTTACCAAAGGGGGATAGCAGTGGGTGGGGGAGATAAATTAGGAGTTTGTGATTAACATATACACACTACTATATATAAAATAGGTAAACAATAAGAACCTACTATATAGCACAGGGAACTATATTCAATAACTTGTAATAACCTATAAGGGAGAGGAATCTGAAAAAGAATATATATATATATATATATATATATATATATATATATGGATAACTGAATCACTTTACTGTACACCTGAAACACACAATATTGTAAATAAACTCTACTTCAATTTAAAAAAAAGTAAAACCATCTTTAGCCAGGATACTGTTCCCCTACTGATCTTGGGTGGAGGATCAGGTCCTTGTTTATGAGCAAATCATTTCTAGCTATGCTGAGCAGGGGTGTCTTTCCACTAGAAGGTGTGTCAAATGCACATCACATCAGCTGCTCTAGATCTCTGAACTGGAAGTCTCATATGTATCTTCCATTCCAGCAAAGTTTCCATTACCTTGGGACCTAAGGAGGTTACTTTGCCATGTTGTAGGAGATGAGGGCCTTCGTTATATGTGTTGGTAGGGTGATTCTTCTAAGGTATGAATAGAAGTTTTCTGGACCGGGGCACGAACCCGTGTCCCCTGCATCGGCAGGCGGACTTTCAACCACTGTGCCACCAGAGAAGCCCTGAATAGAAGTTTTATACATGGGAATGAGCTTAGCTCTTGGAGATAAATATGAAGTTTCAAAGTTGAATTATCTTTTCTTAGCACTCTGAGTATATTTATAGTCTGTGTGTGTGTGTGTGTGTGTGTGTGTCTGTCTACCTTAGTTTTCCTTATTTTTACATAGTTACTTTTCTTTAGTTGCCTTTTCTGTTATGTCCTTTGGTCTTTCTCTTTCCTACTAGAGGATTTCCTCAGATTTTTGATGACCTTGAGCTATCTGCTCATATTTAAGAATGGGGTGGCTAGAATGCATTGTTTAAGGGCTACACGACAGGATATGACTGAGCCTTTAATAGAAAACCTCCAACTTTATCTTTGGGTCATTCTTCTTAGAATAGGTATATTTCCTAGGAGAGACATTTCCAATCTCCCTCTTGGAGAGTGGGAGGTTCTGAAAGTCTCATTGGGAAGAGAGCTGGTGGGTCTCATTACCTGCCAGGGAAATGTTCTTTCATGTCTTCTTTTTTTTTTTTTTTTCCAGTGAACATCCTTGGCCTACCTGTCATAATGCCACCCCATCACAGCACTTATTTATTCATTTCTCCAATAAGTATGGGTAATTGAAGTTCTAAAGTACACTGTTTAGAACTCTTTCCTCTTTCTCTAGGATTTCTATCTTTGTGAGGGAATTGTTATAGAACTGTCTAAGAGAAGGCAAAAGGCTTTTGGATGACAAATCTTCCAAATTTAGAATCCACTTGTATCAGTCAGGGTTCAACCAGTGAAGAGATAATGTATTGAGATTTATTGCAAAGTATTGGTTTAGGTGATTACGAAGGCTGGGTATGATATCTGAAGTCATAAGGCAGGCCATCATCAGGGAGTGCAGGCTGGAACTCTCAGGCATGGGCTGGCCACAGGAGGAATTCTTTCTCTTTTTTTTCCTTTTTTTTTTAAATTGAAGTTTAGTTAATTTACCATGTTGTATTAGTTTCAAGTGTACAGAAAAATGTTCTGACCACATATATAGATATTCTTTTTCAGATTATTTTCCATTGTAGATTATTATAAGATACTGAGTATAGTTCCCTGTGAGGTAGGGGGAGGGATAAATTAGGAGTTTGGGATTACTACATACACATTACTATATATAAAATAGGTAAACCACAAGGAATTCTTCAGGGAGCCTAAGAGCCACTCTGCCCTTAAATCCCTTCAACTGATTGCATCAAACCCATCCAGATTATCTAAGATAATAAGCCAACTGATTGTGGACTTTATTCACATCTACAACATACCTTCACAGCAACAGGACTAGTGTTTGATTCAACGACACTAGTACTGTGGTCTAGCCAAGTTGAATCATCAATAGACTATCATCCCACCCTCTCTCTATTTGTATTTCTTTAATTGAAGTAAGATTCACATAGCATGAAATTAACCATTTTAAAATCTACAGAGATATTTAGTACATTCACAGTGTTGTACAACAATTACCTCTAGGTAGTTTGAAAGCATCACCCACAAAGGGGGCCCTGAACCAATAAGCAGCCACTCCCCACTCCCCTTTCCTCCCCTCCCTCGGCAACCAAGAATCTGCTTTCTGTCTTTATTGATTTATGTATTCAGGATATTTCATATAAATGGAATCACACCATTTGTCACCTTTTATGTCTGGCTTTTTCCATTAAGCATAGTTTTTGAGGCTCAGAAGCATTGTAGCATGTGTCAGTACTTCATTCCTTTTTATGATTGAATAATACTCCATTGTATGGTTATACTACATTGTGTTTATCCATTAATCTGCTGATGGGCATTTGAGTTATTTCCACCTTTTGGCAATTGCGAATAGTGCTACTGTGAACATGTATGTACATGCATTTGTTTGAGTAGCTGGTTTAAATTTTCTTAGGTATATATCTAGGAGGGAAACTGCTGCCTTTGAAAAGCCATCATATGCAGAGGTTAGCCCAGCAGGAGAATTCAGGAAATCCTGTGCTGTGAGCTGTGTTCCTCACACTCCCACCACACTCCTGTTCATGCAAAGAGGTCTTTAAAGAGGACTCCTGGTTGTGTTTATTCTTTTGAAGACCTTACCTGTGTGTATCCCTGAGCAGGCAAACATACTGCCACACTTTACCCTGCTAAGACTCAACTATAAAATATTTAAAATAAAAGCAATCACTGGGTGACATCCCAAGGTTTTTTGGTAATATGTGCTTCAAGAAGATTTTGTTAGCAGCCAGAGTAGGAGCAAGGTGTAGGGTCGGAGGTGGAGGAGTGCCTGAAATCACAAGAGCTGAGAGATTCAGCAGCTACTTAAAATCTCTTGGCTGCAAATTCATCCTCTTTGAAATGTCAGGGTCTGCCAGATGCTCTCTGAAGTTTATTCTAATGTTGAACATTATAGGATTTTGTGATATATGGAAATTTTATAAACTTTGACTTTGCAAATCCTAATGCCAGAGTCATTTTTTCACACTATTAAAACAAAACAAACAAAATCAAACAAAGGCTACCAAAAGCCAATTTTGCTGACCTAAATTGATGAGCTGCTAGGCTGTAAATAAAAATGCTTTTCAATATCTAAAAAAAAAAAAAAGGAAACTGAGCTTTATGATATTCTGAGCTAAAATACTGACATGAATTCAATCATTATATTTAAACAGAATTTGGATATTTATGATATTTAACATTTTTAATATTAAACTTTCCCTCCCTACCTCACTGGGCTGCACAGTTCCTTTATGCTTTGCACCTGTGTGTGGACTGTGCCTACATCCTGGGTTACCCATAACCGTGCTCCTTTCATTGGCCTTTTCCACTGCAGACATGTGCCTGGCTGCTGGACTGTCAGTGAATTCTCATTTTCATTTGAAATATATTGTTACTTCTGTACGTGGTCATCCTGGCTACTCATTAGCTTTTTCCTTTTTCTTGACCTAAGGGATTTGGAGTCACATGACACCCACTTTCACTATGGTCTGGATTCTGCAATGTAATAATTGCTTTGACAATCCTTCAACTTTTGGGGGTTTTTTAAGATTTTTTTTTAATGTGGACCATTTTTCTTTTAAAAGTTTTTATTGAATTTGTTACAATATGGCTTCTGTTTTATGTTTTGGTTTTTTGGCCATGAGACATGTGGGATCTTAGCTCCCTTACCAGGGATCGAACCCATACCCCTGCATTGGAAGGCAAAGTCTTAACCACTGGACCATCAGGGAAGTCCAGAGAGTCCTTAAACCTTTTGGATCAAAAATCCCTAATCCCTGGTACTTTTGTGACAAGCCATATAAAGCCCTTCATTTCACTTTAGGGGTGGCAGATTGAAGACATTTGGTACTCATGATGTTGAGCATGCCCAGGGATTTAAAAAAGGGCTTTTAAGAAGGCTCTCCAAAGAGCTGAGGTCACAAATAAGACTCAGGACTTCAAGTCAGGGTTTCTCAGTCCCCTGTGCTCTGTCATAAATTCTGTGTCAGAAGATTGCTCAGGACTTCATCCCATCTGACTCTACCACAGGATCATGGTGGTATCTTTTCTATGGCTAAAAATTTCCGTGTGTGCCATTTACATACATCTCGTATCCTTGTAATTGACTCATTGTGAAGTTTGATACTTGGTAAGACAATTCTTCCCTTGCATGAGGTTGGGAAAAGGAAATTTCAGTCCAGGGAGGCTAGAGGATGTGTTGATCTGTATACAAATTGGCCATGATGGTTAGTTGTGTGTATCAGCTTGACTGGTCCATACAGGGTCTAGACGTTGGGTCAAACATTATTCTGGTGTGTCTGTGAGGTGTTTCTTGAGGAGATGAGCATTTGAACCAGTAGACCAAGGAAAGCAAATGACCTCATTTAATCAGTTAAAAGCCTGAATCAAACAAAAAGGGACTGAAGAGCTGGTTCTAGATCCTTTCTGGTTTTCAACTTTGGACAGAAACCTTGGCTTTTCTTGGGTCTGGAGCCTGCCGGTTTTTTGACTGGAGCTACACCATAGGCTCTCCTGTTCCTCCTATTTGCTGACTGCAGATCTTGGGAGTTTTTAGTTTCCATAATCACAAGAGGTAATTCCTTGTAATAATATATATCTCTTATTGGTCTTTTTTTTCTGGAGAACCATGACTAACACAGTGGGGATTGAATTCTGAAACTGCCCCTAGCCATCTAGGATGACCCTAGGATGTCAGTCAGAAAAAACATCTCCCTCATAGATAAATGTGATATGAATCATCTTTCCTTGGGCTCTGCTCCTGGAAACTCTAAAATTCTATGAGTAACATCTATGTTATTAACAGTTACAGTTTGCATTTCAACATGTCAGTAACATTGAAAAGCACCAAATTCAAATTTTCCACTGCTGTCCTTTGGCTCATGGACAAATATCTTCAGGGGTCAAAAACAATGTAAGAACTCTTTCTATCTAGAGCTTCCACAGACAATGAAGTGTGGGTTTAACTTACTTTAATATCTTAGTTACTGGTCCCACCTCCCCAAATGTCTGTAATCTATATCTCTTATTTGGGAGAGAGCTTTATTTTTATTTATTAATCATCAGCTAGAGACTTATCTGAATGGCTGAGTGCAGTGAAACTTGCACAGAGTGCAATGTAGAACAAGAGGTCTGGCCTTGGGGAGAAGACTGAGTCTGAAGCTTGGCTCAACTACTGGTGGGTTAAGACCCTGGCAAGTTCCTCATTTTTATCTGAGCCTCAGTTTTCTTGTCTGTAAAACAGGAATAATCATTGCTATTTATCAGGATTGTTCTGATAACTAAATATTTGTGTGTGTATGTGTGTGTAAGGGCATGTATGTATTATACATTTGGACGCACACTGCTTAGGGCACAGTTATTACCTAATATTTAGATGTTATATGGAAGCACAATTACAGAAGGGGAATCTGAAAATGGTAAAAAGAATTCCCTTGAAATTCAGAAAGACAACTTGGCAGATGAAAAACAGAAAGAAGAATTCTTAAATATACCATTTTCTTTGTCTTCTTTATCTAGAGAGCCTTTTGCTAAGCTGCAGTATCATATTTTTTATCATGGTGTGCGATAATTTTGGAGTCATATTCTCAAGTGCTTTTACATGATATAGCGAGTGTTTATCAATTAAATTAAAATGCAGATTATCTTATCTGTTACTGCTGATGCCAATACTTTCTCAGATAAACATGGCAGTTGGGTGTTTTTCTTTTCACGTGAGGTGTTTCCTCTTACTTAGTATATTCTTTTTGCTTTTATTAAAGTATTTGGGTTATGTAAACTAAGACAGTGTTATCTCCATTGTTATCTCTGCTGTTTCTAGGATGAAAGGAATACATATTTAAAGAGAGTTATGTATTGTCATTTTTAATAGAATGACTGAGTTTCAGTCAATTATCACCTATTGACCCCAGCTATCTCCTCAACTTTATTCTATATCTGTGAATTCCACAAGGGCAGGGCTTTGGAAGTATTCAAAATAATGTACATAGAGTTCAGTATAATTGCTTTTTGTATTAATTCTTTTTATCCTAATTTGAGAGATGAGGAAATTAAGGATGAGTAACTTTTTTTTTTAATCTTGTACTGTTTTCTTTATTGCTTTAGACAGTAAGCAAAGGTTTATTCTAGAATGATGACTTAAAATATAAGAAGGTCTTTGATTTTATTAAATATGCCCTTAATACATTTACCTTTTTTTTTTTTCATTTAACAAAGTGCACATTCTTCTTTAATTAAGGTTCAGTAACTTGTGCACGGTTACTTACCTATTCCCTTGCCTTTACCACTTCAGTGCAAGCTCATTTACAACTTCCAGCACCTGAATTATTTTACTGAGGGTTTTCTCTAGCCACTGAAGCATGCTTTGCATGTTTTTGTGACAAGCCTGAAATATAAAGGACTTAATGCCTGTGAGCTAGTGTATAAATACCCCAGTTTCTTACCATTTATTGGGTTAAGTTATCTTTGGGTATGTACTCCCTAGTGACTCCTAGAATTTTCCCAGTAGGATTAAGTTTTAGTTGCCCTCAGTGCTGGTTGGTTTGATTTAAAAAAAAAAAACTTTTTACTAGTTTCCCTCCTATCCTTATCTTTCTTCACCTTATAAATAAAGTACTTGCACCCTGATGCCTGCCTTAGAGCCTCCTTTGGGGGGAATTCAAACAATAACATTCACTCCTTCATTCATTAATTGGCTGACCTGGTGTGCAAAGCCAGATTTGCCTGACTCCAGAAATTGGATATATTCCACTATACCACACAGCCTTTAATAAAAGGCATATAAAGCATAAACCCATTTCACAGACCCTGAAATCTTACAGACAGAGAAATTAGTACATGAAGAGTGAGGGAGTAATGAACTGGCTGAATTGAAGTAAAACATTAGCTTCTACTCTAATTAGAAGACTTAGTTCTGGGATGGTGAGTGCTGGTGAGAGACACGAAATGGATGTTTCCTCCCAATGTCTCCTTCCACAGGCAGGTAGATGGAAACTTAGAGGATACAATACCAATAAGCTGAACATTGTTGAGTATTTACTATGTGCTTGGCTATCAGTTAAGATGTTTACTTTCATTATTACATTTAATCCTCACAACAAACACACGAGGTAGAACTTTACATGTCTATTACTGTGTGTCTCACGACCCCATCACTTCATAGTTTAACCCAACACCTGTTTTGCAAATATCTCAGAACTTTGTGGGTCAGGACTTGGACAGAGCTTGCCTGGTTGGTTCTTCAGGTCCTTGTGGAGTTGACTGGACTCTCTTGGTGAGATATGGTTAGTAGCTGGGCCAGTCTGGAGGACAAGACAGATTTATTCACATGCTTGCTGCCGTGGCAGGGACGTCTGGAAGGCTGGGCTCAGCTGGGTCACTCTGTTTCTCCCTTTAGTCTCAAGGTCCTTCTGCATGGTCTCTCAGGGCTGTAGGGCTTCTTACACAGTAGCTTGGGGCTCAAAGCCCCCAAGGCAGAAGGTGTCAGACCTATTGAAGGCTAGTCCTGGGACTGTCAGAGTATCATTTGCAATGTGTTCCATTGAGCAAAGCAGTCATGAGTCAACTCATACTCTGAGGGAGGGGAAATAGACCCCATCTCTCAACAGAAGACATGTCAAAGATGATATTTAATCTTCCACCTGCAGGCACCACCTCCATTCCCATGTTATAGATGAGGAAACAGCCCCAAAGATATCATGTGTCTTTCCTAAAGATACAATGTTAAAAAGTAGAAGAGTTTAATGTTGAACCCAGGGATCCTATTCATTGGTGATGAAATCTATTTCTAGAAAGGAAGTTGCATAACAGTTTAATTGGAGGAAAGTATAGAGAAGAAAGTTTGTCAGAAGGGAATTGAGTCAGAGCCTGTTAACAGCCTACCAAATATCCAATATTCATTCTCCTCTTCTTTATTTAACACATTGATGTTTTTCATTAAATTTTTGTTCCTGTTTAGAGGGAGCAAAGTTCCTAGTTAAAACCAGGACATCCCTGGCCTACTTCTTAAGAATGGCCATGCAACATGGTCCTGGAAAATGGTCTCCAAGAAGAAGTCAGTAGAGTTTTCAAAAAGGCTGACTTAGCAGATGTGTACCTTTTTGCTTTTTGCCCCGCTACTTCCCCCTGCTGGGACATAAGGGTAGTAGCTGGAGTTCGTTGGGTCATCTTATGAGGAAGAAAACAAAAGCTATAGCCTATGAAGAGGAAAGTGTAAATCTAAAAAAATTTCTGGGCCCCTGATGATATCTGGAGCCAAAATACCAACCTTAGACAGATTAACATCAGACTTCTCATTAACTGGGAATAAAAAATAAAATAAACTATTACCTGATTTGAGCTACTGTTCTCTCTCTTTTTTTAAATTGTCTGTTACATGCAGTCAAATGCAAATTATAACTAACAGGAATAATGTGTGATTTTATACTCTCTGAATCAGATGGAGAGAGAAGAAAATGCTACCCTTTTAGCCAAATGCAGAAGCTCACTGATGCAGATCAATTGTATATATGGCTGAGAACTGATGAGTGGGGGTTGGGATTATACCTCATGGGTTTCTTGCCCTCCAGAGGAGACAGAGGATGAATATGTTTGCTCACATCTGGGTCATTGAAGCCAGTTTGATCTTCATTATTCAGGAGGCCACCTCCTTGTGTGTCAAGGAGAACAATGCAAGAGATGAAACAAGGGAGCATAAGGTTAAGTATGAAGCAAGAGCTATAGATGAGGGTTCTACAGGCAGTGGAGGAAAGAAGTCTCTAGACTGGCATGGTTGGGAGCTGCCTTAGGGGCCAGTCCCCCACTGGTGGGTCGTGCACCATAATTGTGGCACACCTGCTCTGAAAGCTAAGTGGGCTCAGCCTTTACGCAGACAACATCACTGATGCTTCGTGCACAATCCATCCTCATTTAGTATTTACTGAATTACATTTGCAGTGTGATTGGAAGCCGACTACAAAACACACTAGTTCCAAAATACCTCTTGTAAGGAAATCCCAGAAATATACTTTTCCTTTTCACGAAGTCTTACAGATTCATCTTAAAACAGAAATATGCTATCCTGAAGAACAGCAAGTAAGCCATCATCAGCCATGATGACCACATGAGGTTACCAGCCAGTGAACACCCTCTTTCATTAGGAAGGAAGAGAGTTTGGTTCTCTGGGATGAGCACGCTTCACTGAAGTAGGTTAATAAATTCACAGGAAAATGATTTACTGAGTTTAAAACAAACACTCAGAATAGAATTTAAAAGTTCAATCACTGATCACATTTTTTTTCAATAACCATTTTTTAAATTGAAGTATATTTAATTGACAATGTTGTGTTAGCTTCAGGTGTACAGCAAAAATATATATATATATGTATGTATATATATATATATATATATATATCCTTTTTCAGATTCTTTTCCATTATAGGTAATTACAAGATATTTGATATAGTTCCCTGTGCTATACAGTAGGTTCTTGTTGTTTATCTATTTTATACATAGTAACGTCTATCTGTTAATCCCAAACTCTTAATTTATCCCTCGCCTCCTTTCCCTTTTGGTAACCATAAGTTTGTTTCCTCTGTCTGTGAGTCTATTTCTGTTTTGTAAATAAGTTCATTTATATCATTTTTTTAGATTCCACATATAAGTGATATCATATGATATGTCAATCACTGAACACATTTACTCAACAAAATATATTGTGTCACTACATTTACCACACCTGGCCTCTTTGTGGGGCATCAGGCTTTAACATTTATTGTGAGACCTTGGACAAGTTACTTTACGTCTCTAAACCTTAATTTCATTCACCTGTGGCATGGAGCGCACCATAGTTTCTATTTTGCCAGGTTATTGTGATGAGATCATCACAACCCAACTGCTCATCTAACTTGAACAGGGCAAAGCCGGGGCATAATTGATGTTCTAGGAGTGTTAGCAAGTACAAGAAGAAGCGGGTGTAGTGTCCTGCAGTCTGGGAATGAGTTTACACTGGGTAGGTTCAAATCCCAGCTCTATCACTTACTGGGTGTTCCTTTGTATTATTTAACCTCAATTGTTTCCATTTTCTTCCCTTTAAAATGGGCACAATAATGCAGATGATGATTAAGTGTTATAAGGCACTTAAAGCAGTCTTTGGCACTTAATAAGCAATCCTGTCCTGATGGATATTATGGAGGTGGTCCTTGCTTTACCCAATTCTGCAGAACAGTAAGTGACCACACGAACTGAAACTGTGAAAAGACATCTTAATCATTCATGAGAAAAACATGATTAGCTCTATGACCGTTAAAAATTTTTTGCCAAAGCATTAACAACTCTCTTAAGGTATAAATCAACTAAATTTCCATACAAAATTCTAAAATAAAAATAAATAAATAAAAACTCTCTTAGGGAAATGAAGAAAAACTAGTATTTACTTAGTACTCTGTAATCTAAAGTATTAGAAACATTGAGAATTAGACTATCTCATTTGTTTGCAAAAAAAATCTTTCAAGAATAGTTTGAACAGTGCTTGCCGCCATCTAGCTGTATGACTAAATATGGAGGGCGCATCTTTCTTATGCCTTGGTGAACTGTCATGCTGCTGTCTAAGTTTGGATCAGCTTCCACCATTTCATCCTTTGTGTTTTCAATGTCATGAAACATTCTGGAGAGTTCTTTTACTGTGAAGTTTTTTGCTGGCATCACTTCCTCTGGGACATTGCCACTCTGTTTGTCATGAACCACCTCATTTATATCGATTCCTATCACCTTCGCTAATTTCCTGTGATTGCAGACCTAGAGTCTTTCTGTGTCAGTGTCAGCATTTCCATGGCCAGCTATTTCTTCTATAAATCTATTTACATTTGAATTTCACTTCCGGTGCTCTACTTTCTGTTTCTTTGCTGCAAAATCATCTTTGTTGATCAATTCCCTCTTTGGGTTATCTATTTTTCTGTAAAATGTCACATGGGTTTATTACTGAGATACAAAGAAGCTACACAACTATACGCTTTGCTGTCTGTGTGTTAATTAAATCAGCAATGGCACAGTGGCCAATCTACCACAAACTTTTAAAGAAGTGATGTGAGTGGTTACTAATCATGATGCACATCTGCTATTTACATGTTAATTTGTGGACTGAAGAGCTAGCAGCAGCGTTTGTACTTTATACACTTATGCTTATATCATAGTCACTGAAACTTGAGTCATGTTGTTGGAGGACTGGTGTTATTTAAATCATGGTAACTGAAATTCATGCATATTCGATCTGCACAAAGTGGAGACGGTTTACAATGACCAAATTTATTAAATAGAAATATATAAACAAGAAAATTAACATTGTTTTATAGCCACTAAAATATTAATTTCTGGGCATGTTTTAAATGTAGAAAGTAGAACCGCATTAGCATTCTCTAAGAGTGTTCCTATGTTTATTATTTTCCTGTTGGTGCTTTAATGAACTATCATAAAATCAGTGGCTTAAAGCAAGGTAAATTTATCGTATGGTTCTTGAGGTTAGAAGTCTTAAGTGAAATTTATGAGGCTAAAATTAAGGTGCCAGCAGAGCTGTGTTCCTCCTGGCGGCTTCAGGGGAGAAACTGTTTCCTTTCCATTTCCTACTTACATGGTTACTTGCATTCTTTGGCTTGTAACCCCTTCCTCAAATTACTAGATCCTCTTGGTTCTGTCATCATATCTCCTACTTCTGACTGCCTCCCTTTATATGGACCCTTATGATCACATTAAGTTTACCCAGATAACCCAGGATAATCTTTGTATCTCCAGACCCTTAACTTACTCATATGATCAAAGTCTCTTTTGCCAAGTAATGTAAAATATTCACAGGTTCTGGGGATTCCGACATGGACATCTTCGGAGGGGGGTGCTTATTCTCTGCCACACCATGTGTCTTGTAAACCAAACTTCAAGGCATATACAATGATCAGTTTTACCCATAAGGAATCTGAGACTTAGAGAGATGAAGGGGCTGCTTTATGATCATCATGTTAGAAATATTTGAATGAGTTATTTTTATTTAATATAATAATTACCAATTATATATTGGATAATAATCTAGACACAAAAAGACAAATATGCCATCTCTCCTTCCCCCAGACCTGGGAGCAGCACAGAAGGTTTGGTTCTCAGAAAGATCAGCTGCCAGGACCAAGGACCAGTCATTGCTATGCACATTGATCAATATTGCCCATGACTGGTCTCCATTCGGTCCCTACAGAATAGCTCGTTTTTCCTTATACAGAGCAGCCAAATTTAGGACATTCAAACTAGATGTGAGGATTTTTGCAGAGGTCAATATATGACTGGTCAAAAATAACTATTTTTTAAACTGAATGTGTGTATGGTGGGAGGGGTGGATACACACACACATATATTCAGTTTTAAAGGAAGTTATTTTTCAATACCTTTCTTTCTTCCTTCCTTCCTTTCCTTCCCTTCCTCCCTCCCTACCTCTCTCTCTTTTCTTCTTTTTCTTTCTTTCCTTCTTCCTTTTTCTTTCTTTCTTTCTTTCTTTCTTTCTTTCTTTCTTTCTTTCTTTCTTTCTTTCTTTCTTTCTTTCTTTCTTTCTTTCTTTTTCTTTCTTTCTTTCATTTGTTCTTCCTTCCTTCCTTTCTTTCTTTCTTTCTTTCCTTCTTCCTTCCTTCCTTCCCCCTCTCTCCCTCACTCCCCCTCCCTCCCTCCTTCCCTTCCTTCCTTCTTTCCTGCCTTCCAGAGATTGCCTTATATGTATTCAACTGACAGTGTTGATTGCCTACCCAACATCCATTTTGACTTATTTTTCCCTTCCTAACAGAATTCCAATTTTATTTAAGCATTCATGCTCCTCTATGAATTCATGTGCTTGTGGGAATATTGTCTTCATCTGCAATCCCTGAAGATTCCTCCTGATTGGTTTGAGCCAGTGATTCTCAAAGTTTGGTCCTGTGGTCATTGGGAGAGTGGACTCCTTAGACGTTTTCAGGGAATCCACGAGGTCAAAACTATCTTCATTTTAATAATAGATACTAATGAACTTTATCACTCGTGTTCTCTCATGCGTGCAGAATGGAGTTTTTCAGAGGCTACAAGATGTGTGATGATATCACCACTTAGATGGCTAATGGAATGTGTACTGTGGCTTCTTCAGTTTTCATTTCTAACACAGATCCAAAACAGATCCAAACAGATCCAAAACAGATATAAATATCAAAAATCTCTTCAAGATTTTTTTTTTTTTTTTTTGCGGTACGCGGACCTCTCACTGTTGTGGCCTCTCCCATTGCGGAGCACAGGCTCCGGACGCGCAGGCTCAGTGGCCATGGCTCACGGGCCCAGCCACTCTGCAGCATGTGGGATCTTCCCAGACCGGGGCACGAACCTGTGTCCCCTGCATTGGCAGGCAGACTCTCAACCACTGTGCCACCAGGGAAGCCCCAAATCTCTTCAAGATTTTTAAGAGTGAAAATGGATCTTTAGACTAAAAACAAGTCTTAAAAACTGCTGATCTAATCAAATGCTTGTGGTCCCTCTCCATTGCCAGTGATCGGAGTAGCATAAACCTGGGACACAATCTAGCCAATGAGAAGAAGCCTTCAGGGTAGCTGTGTGTATGTGGTTCTGAGAAAGGATTCTCCATTCTTAAAAAAACAAACAAACACAGAATTGAGGCAGCTTTTGTTTATGTATTTATGTATTGCTTCTGGACATTGTTGTGTCTAGATGTGATGCCTGGAATTGCATGACCACCTTGTTCCAGCCTGAGGATGAGACAGCCAAAGAGGAGAAACCCTGAAATTCCATGCTCAGAGCTCTCCTTGCCTCTAAACTCCTTGTTATTTGATATAACTCATCCCTGTAACATTTAAGTCTCTGCAAGTTGGATTTTCTGTTACTTGCAGCAGAAAACCTCCTCACAAAATATGCATTATGTGTAACTCTGTAAACAATAAAAGAAATAACATCAGATCACTGGAGGTGCTCAGTATGGCTTTTACTCCTTTTGGTACTTCTTTTAACTTCATAGCTAGCTAGTAATTCCATAACAGAGTAGAATATATTTCTATAGGTTATTTTTGGACTCTGTTAAAAGACTCTCTGTTAGGACATGCAGGGCTCTAGTTTTGCTCCTTTCCTTTAACAGAGTAAACAACATAAATCAAGACACATGAGTTGTCTAGTTCTGGGCCCACATCAAATAAATAATCAGCACACTAGGATGAATTCTTTTTGTATTTTTAAATCCCAAAGGAATGAGTTTATACGTCAACTTGAGCATCTCAGTGTTAAAAGTCAGAAAAGTGACTTTTCTGTGGAAAATAAGCAGAATTGTCATTGGGAGTATGATATCTAGAATTTTAAATTTGGATATATATTGCTAAGGTTTTACCAATCCAGTAGTCACTGTCATATATCCATAGAGCTGCTTTTATGTAACGCATGTAACTAAGGAACCCAATTTAAAAATGAAAACTATAGTTGAGCCCATGAGCTATTCACTGGAGATAATGAATTCTCAAATGGTAGAATTTTGTTGACCGAATCAACTTGGTTATTTTTGTATGTTTCTTGTAATATTAGTGTCTGTCTATCTATCTATCTATCTATCTATCTATCTATCTATCTATCTATCTATCCATCTATCCATCTGTCTGTCTATCTATGTGTATGTATATATTTCTACTTAAAGAAGAGTAATGGAAGACCTACTATATGCCAGATCCTGTGCAATTGAGACCCATTTAATCATCCAAAAGAATGTGTTTATCAACGTCTATGCCCAAAATACTATGTTAGTAAATTGGCAGTCAGTGGAAGGAAATAAGGAAAACTTCATCATAAAATGGATTGTCTGGAGTGGGGCTTTCATCCTGAGACCTGAAGATAAGGAGCCTGTCATGCAGTATTTGGCAGGCATCTCCTTGGCAGTGTGATGAGCAAAACTACAAGCTCTGACCCTTTAAGCCTATGGTGCCATTACAAACAGAATAGACACTGTGATATGTAGCAACCAAATTTACAGGGTCACTCAGGTTCCATAGAAACTATTTAGTTAGCTTTAGGTAACAAAGTGCTTAGAATAATGAAGAGAAATATTCGATGAGTACCATTGGCAGAGCTGCAGGAAATATTAATGAAGTTCTCATCAGGATTGGGCTTCATCAAAGAGAATTCCACATAATGTGTTATGAGTGTGAATGCAAAAGTAAAGAAACTAAATGCTTGTAAATGGCCAGAATAAAGTTTTAAATATATCTGAACATCCCTGATAAGGCTGCATTACTGTTGATATTAGGAAACATTTATTTTTTATTTATTAATTCCTTCTACAGTTTACAAAATGCTCTGTGTGTTAGACACTGTGTCCTAGTTGGTGAGGCTGGAAATTAGAAAGGAACAGGTTTCTTGAAAGCAAGAATCTGCCAATCTTGTTGAAGGACAGACTTGTAAACATAATGGTGAAATAAAAGAAGCGCCTTAGAAGTAAGCAAATGCCTTGGGAACATGGAGAAAGTACTTTCCTAACTCCACCTGGTCCCTGCCTATCTTTTCAATGTCGTCTTTTGCCTTATTTGAAGGTAGAGTTAACTTGATTATTTAGTGTTTGAAATGTCATGGACTTTCTCAGTCTAGGCTTTGTATAGGCTTTGCTTTGTGTCTGGAACTCTCTGCCCACCCTCTCATGCATGATTTTTGTCTATTGATCACCTAATACATTATTTTCCAGACCATCTTTCCTAAATTAATGTTTCTCAAAGTGGGGTTCCTGAACCAGCCGTATTGTAAGTGTCTAGGAGTGTATTTTTAAAATGCAAATTCTTGGATACCTCCACATCAGACCTACTGAATGAGATTCAAAGATATGAATTTTCATACATTTCCCTGGAAAATTAATTTGCATACTAAATTTGATCCCCACTGTCCTAGATTGTGTCAGGGGTCTCTTCTGTGGTACCAGAGCCACAATGATGTCTTCCTCCCATAAGACTTATTGCCTGAAATCATTGCTGGTCTGTTAAATATGTCTGCTGGCTGACAATTGTAAGTCCACTGTCTCACACATAGTGTGATTCTCATAGGTGACCAATAAATAGATGTAGGTCTAACAGAGAAGGAGCGGTTGTTATCCAGGTAGTTAAGGGACAGAAGGGCCTTCCAGGCAGAGAGAACATGTGCACCTACTAAGAGAAGAGTGAGAAGTTCGGTTCTATGTAGCACAGATGAGGCTGGCTGGGTGGGTGGGAGTTAGCTAGTGAAGGGCTCTAAGTCATGCTATGGAGGTGAGGTTTCTTTTCACCTTATCAACAATCAATACCTACAGAAAGCTACTAAATATGGCATAACAGAGAAAATAAGGACAGAATACAAGAGACTTAGGTATCAAACCTGGATTGGCCATGGACTGGGTAATTTGCTTTAAACAATTACTTGACCTTGTGTCTTAATTTCCCTAACGGGTAATTAGGTATAATTATCTCACACTTTCATATTTTACAAGGATGAATATTTACATAGGCTGTACAAATGTGCATACCATGAAAAGTATAAAAGCATTAAGTAAATGCCAAATATTTTTTTAATACAGTTTGACATTCCTCTTTCAGGATTAAAAGCTTTATTTGAGAGACATGAATATTCCCGATAGTTAAATTTTCAGACTGTTTCACTATTACCGAAAGCCACAAAGTACTCTTGAGGGAAATATTCTTTATTTGTATATATCACTTATATCTTCCATTAATATCAAGTTCTTTATTTATGTTTTGTGATGGTACATTTTACTCTCTCGTACGTCCAGGTTGTGTGGGTCTGAATGACTTGTATTTTGACACTTCATGTTTCAAATGTCATCGATGGCTTTTGACATATAGCAAATGTCATATTTCATCTTACAGCAATGTCTGTGCTGATCTTTTCTTTTTCATTTTCTAATACCCAGAAAAAAAAACTGCCTAGGTTGGCTCTATCACTCTCTTAGTGTCAAACAATTGTGACTGTGTAAAATGTTGCACATTCTGGGGCTAACATTGGTTCTGTGCTATTTTCCTTGGCATCACAAAATCCACTAGTTTTAACAGAGGGATATAGCTTTGCTTTGAAGAAATGAGTGTTTGCAAATTAATGTAGATAGTCAAGTTTTCAGATGCTTAAAGAAGTTAGTCTATACTAACTTAACCAACTGAGTCATTCAAAGTTTTAGTACTACATATATTCAGTTATGAGTCAGTATGAAGTGGAAGTTTAGTCTTTACGACAAGCACATAAGCATTTACATCTTAGTTTTCTCATAAAAATGCAGTATTACTTGGACATGTTGAGGGCCCTTGAATCTAGTCAAAGGCTTTTGGAACTCTTTGGAAGACTAGTAGGAAGAATAATGATGATGATGATGATGATGATGATGATGATGATAATAAATGAATGTATGGGCACTGAGTTAGGAATCATGCTTTTTATATTTATTTCCACCACAATTCATGTTGTCAATACTATTTATCACTATTTTACAGTGGACAAATCTCAGAAATGAGAAAATACAAATCATATGTTCAAGGGCATAATTCATCAGCTTAGGTCTACCTACCTCCAATCCATGCTATTTCAGCACCCCATGCTGCTTCTATGTCAGTATTTGAGGGCAAGTAGATAGACTCTAATGAGAATCAGAAGTGACATTTCAGTGAAATTTAAAGTGTGTTGGGAGGTATAAACTATGTCAATTTCAAATAAGAAATTTTCTTTGTAAGATATTTGTGGTTTCTCAAGGAGATGGTATATATTATATAAGGAGAAACCTTGCAGTTCTTCCTGATTGGATGGGACTCTTATATGTTAGCAGAAAACCTTGGGAAGAATGAGAAAGAGAACAGTGGCATTTTCCAGTGGTATGGCCTTTGTTTGCATTCTCATTCAACCACTTCTGAGTAGCCACATTCACTGTTAAGTTTATCTTCCATATTTATTCTGTAGCTCAGCCCATACAATAATTCTCTTTCCTAGTTCCTTATAAATTGAATGCAATTATAACCTAAAAATTGAATAAAATGACCTAGAAAATGCATTATTTTTAATATAATCAAGAGTTTAGAATGACTTGTGCTTTCCTTAGTTTTTGCATCCTATTTCTTCTTAGCTAATTTATATAACAGTATCTTACAAAAATACCTAGGATATTTTTGGAAGGATTTTAGGGAGGCAACATAGCTTACATAAAGAGTTTGGCATTTCAAGTCATAAAGACTTTGGTTTAAATCTCAACTTTGCCACATGAGCTCCTGTATATATTTTAACATTAATAGTGTCAGCTTCTTCACTTGTATATTTTGGATGATAATAACATATACATGGAAGGGAAATAGAAATAATATTTTAAAAACAATTATTGTAAACATAGAGAGACTTGGTGGATAAAGAAACAAGACACATATACATGTTGCCTACAAGAGATTCACTTCAGATCTAAAGACACACACAGAAAGTGAGGTGATAGAAAAAACATATTTCATGCAAATGGAAATGAAAGAAAGCTAGGGTAGCATACTGAAATCAGATAAAATAGACTTTAAAATAAATACTGTTACAAGACACAAAGGACAGTACCTAATGTAAAGGGATCAATCTAACAAAAAATTTATAACAATCATAAATATATATGTACCCAACATAGGAGCACTGAAATAAAGCAAATATTAACAAGCATAAAGGGAGAAATTGACAGTTATACAATAATAGAGGACTTTAATACCCCATTACATAAATGGACAGATCATCCAGACAGGAAATCAGTACAGAAACACTGGTCTTAAATGACATATTAGACCAGATAGATGAATAGATATATAGAGAACAGTTAATCCCAAACCAGCAGAGTACATATTCTTTTCAAGGGCACATGGAAAATTCTCCAGGATAGATCACATGTTAGGCCACAAAATAAGCTCTATAAACTTAAGAATATTTAAATCATATCAAGCATCTTTTCAGACCACAATTGTATGAGACTAAAAGTCAAGAAAAAAATGCAAAAAGACACAAACATGTGGAGTCTAAACAGCATGCTAATAAACAACCAATGGATCACTGAAGATATCAGAGAGGAAATTAAAAAAAATACATGGAGACAAATAAAAATGGAAACACAGTGATCCTAATTCTATGGGATGCAGCAAAAGCAGGTCTAAAAGGAAATTTTATATCAATACAAGCCTACTTCAGGAAATAAGAAAAATCTCAAACAATCTAACTTTACACTAAAAGAGCTAGAAAAAGAAGAACAAACAAAACCCAAAGATAGTAGAAGGAAAGAAATGAAGATCAGAGCAGAAATAAATGAAACTGAGCCAAAAAAAAAAAAAAAGAAAATATCAATGAATCTAAGAGCTGGTTCTTTGCAAAGCTGAACAAAATTGAGAAACCTTTAGCCAGACTCATCAAGAAGAAAAGAGAGAGGGGGCCCAAATAAATGAAATCAGAAGAGAAAGAGGAGAAGTTACAACTAACACCACAGAAATACAAAGGATCCTAAGAGACACCTACAAAAATCATATGTCAGTAAAATGAACAACCTAGAACAAAAGAATAAATTCCTAGAAACCTACAATCTCCTGAGACTGAAATCAGGAATATTAAATATGAACAGACCAATTAACACTAATGAAATTGAATCATTTAAAATTTTTTAAATTAATTTAAAAAAATTCTCCCAATGAACAAAAGTCCAGGACCAGATGGCTTCAAAGGTGAATTCTACCAAATATTTAAAGAAGAGTTAACACCTGTCCTTCTCAAATTATACCAAAAAATTGAAGAAGAAAGAATGCGTCTGGATTCATACTATGAGGTGAGTATCACACTGATGTCAAAACCAGGAAAGACCTGCACACACAAAAGAAAGAAAGAAAGAAAGAGAGAGAGAGAGAGAGAGAGAGAGAGAGAAAGGAAGGAAAGAAGAAAGAAAAGAAAAGAAGAAAGGAAGGAAAAGGAAAAAAGCAAATTACAAACCAAACTTGTAACTTCTGAACATAGATGCAAAAAAATCCTCTATATATGCACTATATTCATGGTTTAGAAAAATGAATATTATTAAAGCCATACCACCCAAAGCAATCTAAAGATTCAGTTCAATCCCTATCAAAATATCAGTGGCATTTTTAACAGAACTAGAACAAATTATTCTAAAATTTGTATGAAAACACAGACACACACAGACACACAGACAGACAGACAGACAGACAGACACACACACACACACACACACACACTAACCTTGAATAGCCAAAGCAGTCTTGAGAAAGAAGAAAAAAAACTGGAGGTATCACACTACTTAATTTCAAACTATACTACAAAACTAAAATAATCAAAACATTATGGTGCCGACACGCGCACACACACACACACACACACACACACACATAGATCAATGGAACAGAATAGCAAACCCAGAAATAAACCCACACTTATATGGTCAATTAATCCACATCAAAGTAGGCAAGAATATAAAATGGGAAAAATATTTTCAGTAAATAGTGTTGGATATAACTAGACAGCTATATGCAAAAGAATCAAACTGGATTAATTTCTCATATCATATACAGAAACAAACTAAAAATGGATTAAAGACTTCAATGAAGACCTGAAACCATAAAGCTCCTAGAAGAAAACAAAGGAAGTACACTCTTTGACATCAGTCTTAGCAATATTTTTTTGGATCTGTCTCAGGCGAGTGAAACAATAGCAGAAATAATTAAATGGGACTACATCAAACTAAAAAGATTTTGCACAGCAAAGAAAACTATCAACAAAATGAAAAGGCATCTTAGTTGGAAGAAAATATTTGCAATTGATATATCCAACATGGGATTAATATCCAAAATATACACAGAACACAATTTCAAAATATTAAAAATATGAGTAGAGGGCATGAATAGACTTGTTTTTTCAAAGAAGACATACAGGTGGCCAACAGAAACATGAAAAGATGCTCAGCATCCCGAATCGTCAGGGAAATGCAAATCTAAACCACAATCAAATACCATCTCACATTTGTCAGAATGGCTGTTATCAAAAAGAAGAAAAAATAACAAGTGTTGGTGAGGATGTAAAGAAAAGGGAATTCTGGTGTGCTTTTTGTGGGATTGTAAGTTGGTTCAACCACTATGGAAAACTGTATGGAGTTTGCTCAGAAAGTTAAAAATGGAATATTATATGATCTAGCATTTTCATATCTGGGTATTTACCCAAAGAAAACAGAAACACTAATTTGAAAAGATCTATACACTCCAATGTCATTGAAGCATTATCTATAATAACCAGGATATGGAAACAACCTAAGTGCCTATGCCCATGGATAGATGAATGGTTAAATTCATAATTTGCTACAACATGGATGAATCTAGAGGGTATTATGCTAAGTGAAATGTCATACAAAGACAAATACCATATGATCTCACTTATTATGTGGATTCTTAAAAACTAAACAAAATAAACAAACAAACCAAACAATGAAAACAGTCATACAGAGAAAAAACTGGTGGTTTCCAGAATGGGTGGGTGGGGTAGGTGGAGGGTGGACAAAATAGGTGAATAGGTTTAAGAGATGCAAACCTCCAGTTATAAAATAAATAAGCCACGGTGATATAATATACAGCATAAGAAATATGGTCAATGATATTGTAATAACTTTGGGGACAGATGGTTACTAGATTTATCATTGTGATCATTTCATAATGTACGCAAATGTCAAATCACTCTATAGTGCACCTGAAACTAACATAATACTGTACATCAATCACATTTCAATAATTTTAAAAATATTACATTATTATATAGTAGGTACCCAATAGGTGTTGACTATTGAACAAATGCATTTTTAGCAAACAACTGTTTCTTACCACATATTAGGTAACAAATTTATAAGAAGTAAATATAATCTGGAACCATCTTAACATTTTTTTTTGCCTCTCCATATATGTAAGAATCTGAGAAATCATTATGCCGGGACTCATACTGAGAGTATTTTCTGCTATCAAGGACTCTTGTTTTCTTCATTTCTTTTCAGAACCCTCTCAAGGTTTGCATGCTTTTTATACATCTAGAATAAATTAACTTTCCTAGAGATAAGACTTGATCCAAAACATTTCTTCCATTAAAGAGAGGTGGTCATTTTCTGACATTTCCCCCTATTTATCCATGTGCCGATTCTTTTACCTGGAACTTGGATTCATGGTGGTCAGAATAACGATATCCTTCAAAGACCTTGTCACCAATACAGGCTTCTTTTTAACTGAATTCTAGGAATAAGATCCGGCAGTTTTGACTTAGACCCTTAAGGCATAGCTGCAGTGACATGTCACTTTCCACTGCTTTGAAATCCCACAAGGAAAAAATCTTCATACAAGTTTATGCTTCCCTTCTCTTGTCTTCCTTCTGTAAATACTTCTGATCTCTAACTCTATCCCATGAAAACTACCAATCAGTAGCTAATGTGCATTCTGAATTACACTAGGGTACATTGAGTTCTGTTGACACTCGACAAATAGCACTTAGTCTTAATTAAAGCTTTTTGGTGTGGAAGACTTTTGCATAACAGTGTTTGAGCAGTCGCTTATGCTCATAATCTCAGTCTTTGTAAGCATAGAATGAGAAATAGGCATACGTGATGCTTTCATGAGTACATAACAAATAGGTACCACCACTGTAGGATATTTACAGGAATATTTGGAAGACCATAGTTTCCTCCCCACCCCTGCCCCATGTTCTTACACACTTGAAGAGTGTCGATTCACATCTCTATTAATTTTGATTATCATTAACTGGAAAGTTCTCACAGAATCTCAAGAAGAATGGAGTGGTAGGAAGAATAATGACCCACAAAAATAGCCAAATCCTAATCCTCAGAACCTGTGAATATGTTAAGCTAACTGGTAAAGAAGAATTAATGTTGCTAAGCAGCTGTCATTAAAATAGGAAGATTGGGGCTTCCCTGGTGGCGCAGTGGTTGAGAGTCCGCCTGCCGATGCAGGGGACACGGGTTCGTGCCCCGGTCCTGGAAGATCCCACGTGCCGCGGAGCGCCTGGGCCCGTGAGCCATGGCCGCTGAGCCTGCGCGTCCGGAGCCTGTGCTCTGCAACGGGAGAGGCCACAACAATGAGAGGCCCGCGTACCGCAAAAAAAAAAAAAAAAAAAAAATAGGGAGATTATCCTTGATTAACTGGCTGAGCCCAGTACAATCACGAGGGTCCTTAAAAGTGGAAGAAGGGGCAAAAGAAGAGAATTAGTATTAAAAGTGACTTTGGAAGAAAGATACACAGAAGTGCAACATTGCTGGCTTTGAAGATACAGGAAGGGGGCTATAAACCAAGGAATATGGGTGGTTTGGGAGAGTTAGAAAAGACAAAGAGATGGGTTATTCCCTGGAGGCTCTAGAAAAAATGCAGATTAACAGCAGCTCGATTTTAGCCCAGTGAGACCGGTATCAGACTTCTGCAGAGATGTAAAACAAAACATTTGTGTTGTTTTATGCTGTTTAAGTTTGTACTAATTTGTTACAATAGCCACATAAAATTAATACATGATTTCTTTTCTTTTCCTGTAAGAAGAGAGTGATGATAAATTAGCAAGGTTTACATGGGTGTTGAAGGGGGAGACAATAATGAGGACAAAACTAGAAAAAACACTATTAAAGTATGTTAATTTCTCATTTTGATCCATATGTCCATTATATGTCTTCCCTAAATGTGGCCAACAAAGTGCTTTGTTGGTGATCCCTGGCAGCAGTCTTTGATCATTTATGATGGAAATAAATTATAATTTACCTGATAGAGAGGAAAGTCCTTGTCCTCTTCCAGAAAATAAACAGATTATCATAATAAAATATCTATCTGAACAATCTAGGTCTGTTGAAACTGTTATGCCTTAAAGGGGGGAAAAATAAAAGGTTCATCCCGTATTGTAGTTTTATGTAATTGCATCACAGCAATTTGTCCAAATGATCCTTGTTAAAATAAAGAAATGGGCTACTGACCAATCTTACCACAAATCTTGAAGACAATGAGACATTTGATCTTGTTGTGAATCATAAATGATTGCCTCATTATCTTTTATAAAGATTCAAAGATACTTTTAGAGATTGATTTCTGTCAGAAAATCCACGCTCACCGATCAGTACCACGGACAGAACTAAGCATGTGAAAATCTTGACTAGAAGGTGGGAGTACAAGCTGCTTAAAACACCAAACATGATAAACTTCTGAGAGGACCACTTTGAATTCTAACCACTCTGTCTTCCTCTTTTCATTTTTTTCTTGCTATCATTTTGAGTGAAATGTTGTAATGAGCTTTGTAGTATGCTTGAATTAATCACCAGAATCCATAAATAAATGGTGATGGAGATAATGATCTAAATTCTATCAAACATCTAGAGTGTAGAAGAGATTTACTAAGTATTCGTTACAGTTCATAAAATACATGAATGAAAATTTAGAAGTTTGAAACATTATCTCAAAGCAAGATAGCCCTAGCAATTTTCTATGATATGTAGTTGATATACTGACACTGGTAGTGGGGGGAGAGTTTGGAAAGAGGAGATAAAGAGAACTGGGGGACAATTTCCTTTATTCAAAAAATAACGAGGTAATTTCTGTAATTTCAGACATTACTTAAAGTAGATATGGAGCATAGTTTAAAAAAACTGACTGTCTTTCATGTTGCAGAGAATCTTGGATTGGATTCTGAAGTTGCTAAAGCAAACACCCTGGGTTTTGTTGGCTGTCTGGCTTCAGTCCAATACAACCATATAGCACCACTGAAGGCAGCCCTGCGTCATGCCACCACCGCACCTGTAACCATCCAAGGGATATTGACAGAATCCAGCTGTGCCTCGATGATGGATTCGGATGTGAATGCAGTGACAACGGTGCATTCTTCATCAGGTGTGCAAGAAAATACTCAAGGGAACTTCTCTCACCAGTGCTACTCTGATGTCTTCAAGAAGCTTCCAGTCTAAAGGCTAATATTACCCAATTCCTTACCTTGTATGATTACAGGTGGTTAAGAATTATGACTGATTTCTTAGTGATATTTAATATGCTTAGATAATCCTAATTGTAATGAGTAGTTAGAAATAGATATATGTGTATATATTTAACTGTATGTACATTAACATATATGTTATTTAAAAAAAGAGCAGCAAGCTTGAAGGCACATTGATCTGTGTTGAAATCCTTGCTCTGACACTTATTGGTCTGGTGACATTGAGTTACATACATTTTTGAATAACAATCTGAAAATGTATATATATATATATATATATATATTTGCTATTGTTTAAGTGGTTGCTGCTCTAAGGATTAAAGAGTTTAGGGGTCGGGAAGGCAGGCTGGTTGTTGATCTATCAATAATACAATTCATGTGATTAAAAGCGACCTTCCTTGATAAAAGGAAAGTCCCACAGGACTACCATCCATATACCTTCTCTTATTTTGCCGCTTCCTAAAATACTTTTTCTTAGTCACTGTCATCCTACGTGTCTTGGATGTTCTTAGGATTTATTTTAATCAGGTGTGGTCATCAATTGCTGAATAAGTTATGAATTACAAGCAAAGAAAGGGCACAGAGTTTTGCTGCTGCCTGCTCATCACAAATCTTGGTGTTTTCTTGGCAATGGTCAGGTATGTATACTAGAAAGAACCTGAGTACGACACTTGGCTAACCTTGATTGGAATTCTGAATCTTCCATGAATGAACTACAGAACTTTGGGCAGGTTACTTAATGGCTTTGATATAATTTCCTTATCTGTGAGATTGGAAAAAATTATAATCATGTTGTAGTCATTTCTTGAGGATTAAATGATACAGCAATACTAATGAGAGGTGCTATAGGTCCTGACAATTTTATGTGCACTATATGCATACCTATAGGATCATTACCTCCCTTTAATACATTTGCAGATTGCTATTTAAAAAATGTATGTAGCTCACTGTCACCAGACCAATAAGTGTCAGAGCTAGGATTCGAAACCAGGTCTATGTGCCTTCAAACTTGATGCTCTTTGTTTTTTTTACACCGTATATGTTAATGTACATATAGTAAAATGTGTGAGGGTTTCTTGGGGGTGCTAATTCACCAGCAATTTGCCCTTTCCTGCCAATGGAGTCAGAAATCTATTGTAATTAAAGAAACCTCTGAATCAGAGGCAGGTGTGCTTGAGGGAAGAAGTCGTTGACATGCATAGGAACTGTCCAGCAAATAATAAAGGGACTTCAAGGGTAGGCTGAGAGGTAAGCTGCAGGCCAAGGCAGATACAAGCAGAGTACCACCATCATGTCTTTTAACCTCTTGTCTTACAACTTACATAGAAACGAACAGGGTCATGAAACTACGGGGTGTAAGCAGTATACTTAAAATGCTTTTCTGGGTATGTTTGGCTTCCTTCCAAAATGCCAACTATTTGAGAACACCTGGTCTAACACACAGGTGTGTCATCACAATGCCATATTTCAGATCTTCTTCTAGGGCTTTGAGTGTCTTTTACACCTTTCAGATCTTTTTGGGAAGACAGATGAGCGGGAACCACTCACCAACGCAGTGCAAAGCGACTCGGCTCTCATCGGAGGTAAACCATTCTTTGTGGCGGAAAGCAGAAAAGACATCAGTGGTTCTGTGCTCTGGAGAAACTTACCTGAATCCTTCCTCAGTGTGGCTATCCAGCACCCAGAACCCTGCATGATCTAAGAACGTGAGGTTTTTCATGAATAATCACACATGCTGGGATGATCAAAGGCACCCTCCCCTCCAAGCCCGGCACCAGCAGCTCTATGAAGGGATCCCTCCCTGAACCACCAGGCAGCTGAGCGCATAGTCAACAGTTGGATAATTTACTTTGAGACAGGCAGCGTGCATCCTGTCGATCTCATCCACTTGTCATTTTTCCTAAAGCACAAAGCAAACTAATAAAACTACATATGGGAAAAAGCCATGTTGGGGCAGACAGATGGGCAAAGCTGTAGTGCTGTTGGGTTTTCTCCACCGAGTGGATCTAATGAACACGGTGAAGCCCACGGGACTGTAGTTTCCGATCTAGCAGCACATATGGTTACAGAGGAAGCTCCTGTCCGCTCTGCTGTGAGCTCAGCTCTCCCTCCCACCCCCATTGCTTTTCCATTTTCTCACAGCCTCTTGGCCTCACTGCTCTGTATCCTGCCTCAGCTTGGCTGTTGCCTCCAGGAGTTTGATTTTTCCATCTGGGCCTTGCAACACGGAATGACTCCCAAACTTGTTTAATGTAAGATGCCTGTGAGAGACAGAATTCATTTCCATCTGAGAACCATGGTCCTCACAGGTGGCCCCATCTCTGCTTTCTGACAGGCTAGAGGGACTAATTCACACCAGATGGAGTTCTGCTCTTAAAAATCAACAGTAACCATTTATTTAACTGCTATGGAAAGAACCCTCACTATGGGTCAGGACCAGTGCTAAGTACAAGAATCCAAGGCTGAAAGACATGGATGCTGCCCCACAGCTTGGTAGGGGCAAGGTGGGGTGGGATGGGTAAACAGGTAACAATAGAACCAGTGAGTAGTGTTTTAGGCTGGAAGGACAAGTGGCAAGGGGAGCACAGAAGTGCATTGTTACAATAAGGTTGTGAGGAAACACACACACACACACACACACACACACACACACTTTCCTTAAAGAAGTTCTTCAAATGTCTGACCTGAATATCTACTTCAGGGTAAAGAGTCCAAGTTGATTTTTGTTTGGCGACAAGAAATATAGGAAACCATTTGGTGCCTGTTTCTCTTCCTATAATTTCTCATTTGACAAATGGAGAAAAGACTTTTGTGACTGCTGACTTTTTCCCACCCACGTACAGGCTTCTATGAGTCTGTTTAAGGCAGGAAATTCATCCCAACCCCTGAGAAAAATTCCTGGAGGTTCACATCCTCCCACCCTGAATAGAGTAGAAACTGGTTCTGTATTTCATCTCTAAATGCTGCAGCTCATTCCACGGTATCACTCACTATATCCAATTTATTTCTAGGTTTGTTAACTTACCTAGTTTTACTCTGCCTTGTAAACTTTGCTGATTTTGCTATTCCCTTCTCAAGAGCCTTCCTGGCAAGGGTAGGGACAAGACCTTAGGGTCAGGGAGGACAGCTTGCCAAGTAGGTCCCATAAAATCACATACAATCAAAGTAGGATAGTATCTGACACAACAGGGCAGAAGTTTGCCATTGCAGTTGACTCTGGAGGACAGAGGGGTACCATCTTCAAACGAGCCTATACCTTGCAGAGTGCACAGCAGGGTAGAATGCCCTGAATATTTAGTAAGCATTTCATTATTAATAAAACATTTTTAGCAAAGCAAAAATATACCATAAACAAGTTTACATCCATAGAGCATGTATTGGGAAGTGAGATATCTACATATTTTCTAGGATGCTAAATTAGTTCTAAGGTACTTATTTGCAAGATGACAAAGAAATGTGCTAATTAGAAATGATTCAGACACATTCTTTAAAGCAGGTCTTAAAGGAATTTACTAAGAGATCCTTTGCTAGTCTGATTCCATATCTATTTGATGGCTTTCTTAGTCCATTAAATAAAACCTCCTCGTATTGAAACTGGCTTGAGCACTCACTAGCCTGAAAGAGGAGGTTTTTTTGTGACTGAAGCCTGAATGCATTTCAGCCTGTGTTTATTTCTGGACATGCGGCAGAGTTTGTTGTTTGTTTGTTTTTTGTTTGGTTCTTTCTCCTAAGTGCCTTTCTTGTCTACTTTGCATTCTCTCTCTTGACCAGATGATCTGTGATAATCTCCCTCTCTCTCGTCCCTCTTTCTCAACAGGAGTAATAGCAGTGGTGATATTCATCATCTTCTCCATCATCGGCATCATGAGTCGTGTCCTTTACCAGCATAAGCAGTCACATCGTACCAACCAGATGAAGGAGAAGGAATATCCGGAAAATTTGGACAGTTCCTTTAGAAATGACATTGATTTGCAAAACACAGTGAGCGAGTGTAAGCGGGAATATTTCATCTGAAAAACTGCAGGGCCACCTCATACTCTTCCTTTGTTGCTCATTTTTGGTTTCTCCTTCTCCTCTTTCTCCTATCTTTCATTTTGGTCATCCTCTTTCTCTTTTTTCCTTTTAGTTTTAGAACATACCTGCATTCACCACAGCATCTATCCCCTCGAACCAGCTCAGAATACCAGGCAGCTATGGCGACTGCCTTCCTCTGTGACACACTTATAATGGTGAAAACGATCATTCAAGAGACCGATTACTTTAGACAAGGAAGAGACACATGTGTGCACATGTCCATATTCAGTTCCATATTTCCACTTTCTAAGACGCAGCCTTCAGTTCTGCAACCATTCAGTCTTTCAGGCTTACCTTGAACCTGAGCTCTGTGACTTCGGCATGAAGCGGTCATCCTCAACACCCTTCCCCATTTCAAGTCCACTCCGACCAGGGAACTCAGGGTACCAAAACAAGATGCTAGGGCCTGGTTTGTGTCAGTGGCACTTTAAAAGGAACAAGAGAGGTTTGTTGTGTGTTAATTTTCCCCCCACAGGAAGCCCATTACCCTAACTCATCATCATTGTTCGCTCTGACTCATCCCCTGAGTATTTCAAATATAGGATTCCTGATAGTCGTGAGCTATTGCTTTGTTCCTTTCTTACCACTCTTTTCCAGGGCTGACACTTTAGAACAGCACACAATAGCGTAAACCTAGGGGAAGCATGGAAAATAGTCGCTTGAAACTAGGAGGTAAAAAGAAAGCTGCTAGGAAGTAGATGTTCTATAACTTAAAAAATGCCTCTTCCAATTTTGTGAGAAACGCTAGCTAAGTTATTCCTGGCATTATTATATTGATAGATATATATATCATTGCTGCAGCAAATAGCAATTCAAATAAAAGTCTAAATTAGCACTTGGTACCATGAAAGAGCTTAAACCACCTTAACCCAGCTTTAAAGAAAAACAAAAACAAAAAACAAAGCAAGACAAACAAAAAACTGCATGAAAGCAAAGAAATACCAAACAGAATTCTTTCCTTCCCTCCCCTCACTAAAGATATGGTGAAGAAAGTAAACACAGGTTTCACATTTTAGAATAGATATAATAATCCATGTCTGTCCACTGAGCCATTTCTCTAGGAGGTTTAGGATGAACTGATGTGTGAGGCATTCTGACTAGCTCCAGGGAGACCCCACTGCATAATCTGAGAGGAGCCCTTAAGTCCTACAGCACATCACATTTTCAGATGTGCTTCATCCTATGTATATAAAGGCCCCACACACACTTCTTTCTGCAGGCATAAACTCAGATGATGCAGTGACACATTTCAGGGTATCTGCCCCTTTTGATACCAAAACATCCATGAAACACAGTCATTCCTTCAAGAAGTTATCTTGGGCACATACACGAGGTGGTGGTACGAAACCTGGTGATTTTGCTGTAGTGATATTCCTCACGCTTTGCCTCTGGTGCAGCTTCAGGAAAAAAGATAAGGGGGAAAGGATATAAATGCTCCGGTAAGCTGGGAATGCGAAGAGAATGGCCCACAGACGTGGAAATTACTTGCTGATTCTCTTTACAAGACAGACTCGATTTGCATCCCATCTTGTTCTCCGTGTGTCTGTCACTTCTGACTATTTAACACTTTCCTGCATGATAAGGCTCACAAGGAGGAACTCCTCAGCTTCACCCCATTTCAGGTCTATTCCAGGCTTTTCTTTCAGTGGCAGAGCGCGTGGGGTAAGGATTTCGTTTGTAATCATATTTCTCAACTTGAAGATGTTGTTCCAAATACACCCTCTCTTTTAAAACTTTTCTGTGGATTCTTACTTAATCATTCCCATTATATCCTTTTGCTAGCAAATTTATTTTAAAGTGGTTCTAACAAGGGTAACTTTTTTTCCTTCTAACTTTAATAAGATGAATAATCCATTCATAAGAGGAAAGATCTTTACTGTTTCTTCCTGCCCTGTTCTCTCCTATTTCCAGTGTTCACTCCTGAATTTTCTCTTTCCATAAAAATGCTATATAAATCAGCCTTTTGCTTGGTGACATAGTCCTTCATCCCCTGAAATAGAAGTCACCATGAAGTGTAGTGGGTTTAGTCCAAAGCATCTCCAGTGATGAATTGGAAAGGAAAAGGAAGGTGTGAGTAATAAAACTGGAACTGCTCATTATTCAATCTCTGAGAATTAGGGACTATATTTTGCTGACCCAGTATTGATAGAAGAAATGGAGTACTAACAGAGGCCGCCTTGGAGGATCTGCTTTTCTCATCCACTTTTATAGGCTTGTGGGGGGTTCTGCAGGGTGAAAAATTTGAGAAGCTCCATCCTTGTCACATCTGCACTACAGAATCTACCAGCAAACCTCCCCACATCTGTAGACTATCCATCCATCCATACTGCGTATCACAGACTTAATGACGAATGCCAAGACAGTGCGATCAGCACGTCACTCTTATAAGAAGAGTCTCAGGGCTAAATCAGAATTATTTTTACAGGGTTGGAATATTTCATAACCCCAGAGAACACTAACTTTCACCAGATGTGTATGGAAAGCAAGCAAGCTGCTCTCTCCAAAGGAAAACACAATTTGCAATGACAAGTGCAAACTCTGCCTGTCTTTCCTCCGTGGTACCAAGATCCATGGAGTTTTGTGTAATTGTTGAGTTGTGTGAGTGTTTCAATCCTTGAACAATTATAATCTAAAACTAACAGTCCTTGAAAGCATTCTAATGCCTCCTTAACCACAGTTTTCTGCTTCAGTTTCCTGACTGCATGCTCTGGCCAACTGGATCGCCATAATCCTACATTTTAACCCTCACTCTTTGGTAATGGCTGTTTACCAACATATTTTATGGAATGTGGTCACTTTACAGGAAAACCAAAAAATACCTGTGCAATTTCACATTCTAGGGGGGCTATTTCATTGATACTATTCCCACCAAACAAATCTATTTATGTAAGCAGCAGTGTATTTGCTTACCTTAAATATATATTTAACACTGCATCTCTGTGTGTGTGTATAGGTTAGATCACCATGGTTTTTAGGAGAACTTGTCTACAGAATTAAACATTTTTCACTTCTCTAGATATATTTTTAAAAAAAGCTTAGCCCTTCTGTACTCTGAACTGCAAATGTAATATTTATTTTAAGGATCCTAGGGCTGATTCTTTTAAAACAGTTTTTTATCCTTTAGTAATAACAGAGATGGTACCCACCTGACTTCCACATTTTGTCAGACTTATGCCCACCACAGGAGTAGGATCAGAACAAATGAAAACCCTTGTTCTGTACTTTATTCATTAATGAAGTTTTTATTGAATACCCAATACTTCAAAGGTTGTGCTAGATATTGGGTGTGTTCATACAAATTACGCCTTGTTCTTGCCCTTGGGAAGCCCAAAGTCTAGCAGGGGAGGCATGTATTGTTGTAATAGGGGTATGCATAAAATGCTGTAGAATATAGGGCTAAGGTTCTACACTATCATTCTTGTAACATCTTTGCTAGAGATGGAAAGAAACATACTTTCTGGAAAATATTTATATATTTTTTTTCTTGCTTTTTACTTCCACCTTCAGTAAGCTGACTTTGTTTCTCTTCCTTGAAGCAAATGTCAGTCTATGCTGGTGTGTTTCTGTGGAGGGAGATGGGTTGACTCTTTAGGGGTGAGAGTAACTGATACCTGTCTCTAGAGAACTTTTGGGGAGGGTACATTCTCCCCATTCTTGTTTTAATTCTGGGTGGGGGGTTCTGAAAGTCCTCCTTTCATGGGTCAGAACTAAGTGACAACTCGGGGACCCTATTTGAGGTAGGAAACAGCAATCTCCACTTCTCCCCTCTTCCTTTTTTTTCAGTTCTTTTTCTTCATGTATTGGTGACCTATTGCATGCCCTTGTTCTTCTAGACGTTCCTTAAGGGGTCTTTGTCATACCCCAGCTCCTCCTAAAACCCTACTGTGTCCTGATGAACCATTTTGACTCAATTTAGGAAGATCTCTGAGAATGGATGAAGGATATTTTTGAGTAATTCATTGACTCAAAGTGTCATGCATCTAAGTGAGGTCTCATGTCTGTGCTCTGGGGGAATTTTTCCAATCCTGAAAATCACACGTTTCTCTTCTCTGCAGTAAGCTCATTCAGTTACAGGAGCTACACTGGGAAGCTCCAAGACATTCAGGAGTTAGGAATCAGGCTGGTGAATTCTTTCTTATAAAAAGTCTTGACAGCTTGTCCACCAACGCCCGGTGTTCTTTAAATACCCCCTTAGCTACAATCCATCAAAACAGCATTGGGAATTGGGAAAAGCCTGCCAAAGGGAATTTGAGACACAGTGTATAGCTCTGCTACTCATTTTTCCTTAACCTCAAGGCTTGGACATAATTAGTCCCCCATTGTCCTAGAGGTCCCAAGTAGACCAAATAAACAAAGAGTCTTCCTTATTCCTGCAGGTGCAAAGGTGGTTAAAGGAAGATGGTGCCGCCAAACTCAAAACTTCCAGAATACTTGGAAGATAACTGAGTGCTATTTCATGCCTCTCATGCAGTTTGATAGTGTTTTCTTTAAAAAACACAGAGTCTGATTGAATTACTTCGATGTACTGTTCTTGGGTCTTTTTTACCCTATCCCCATCTCCTCACCCACACTCTTACTTGTTAAGCCATCTAGTTTGCAGATTTTGCTTGTCCTTAGTTTTCATCCCTGCTTTCACAACTTCCAAATAGTTGAACCTCCTAAAGGGAAAAAAAAATCACAAACACACACCTACACAAACTCTTTGTCAAAATAGGTTTGTTATTCAGGCTTCCTTTGTGACATTCTCCATACATCTCTGTTTGACAGGGAGAGACACATTTCCTTTTGAGTTGACAGTTATTGGAAGCCTTCATAGAAGGTTTTTATATTTAACTCTTTTTTTCTGTTTTTGAGTAACTTTTGTGTTACTTTCCACTAAGGTACTCTGAGGGAGAACAGAAAAGCACACTTTTTTTTTTTTTTTTTTTAGTGAAATATCGTACTTTGTAAGCAAATTGTCTCTCTTTTATAATGTTTATAGTCTACAAAGTGGCCGAACAGATGTGAGCAAAGATGAAGGCAAAAGTTGGTTTGGGTGTTTTGACCACACCCCCTGGGAACAGGTTGAGGAGGAAGAGGGGACACATGGAGACAACTGATAACCATCCTGCAAGAGAAAAGTCACTGCTTCCACATGACTCACTGGCAGCTGCTCCTCCCACTCTCCTGGCTCCTAACTCAGGAGTCTCTTTAATGCACTTGGATCATCACCTTAGGAAAAGAGGCAATATCATGGGCTTTGCATGAAGAATTCTTTACTTAACTTGGCACGATATTTTTGACCCTTCCCAGCTCTACATCAGCTACATCTTTTTTTTTTCTTCAAGATGTTTATTTCATCAGGAATTTTCCAGGATGCTTTAGAGCTATCACCACAATGATCTAACCAGCCCTGGCTGAATACCCAGATACAACTTTAAGGAAAAGGAACTGTCAGAAATCTCCCTAGCTCCACTATCCTGAATCAGCAGCTCCATGGGTAGAAGCCCTGAGGTCCTGAAATCAGCCTAGGGGGTCTTTCTCTCCCCTTCATTGGTCCTGCCATGCACAGGCAGGCCAGAATGATGTTGAGGTATGATACTCCCCACCCCTGACAGTGAATACTGCCAGGGACCGACCATCCAACACTACCTGGGAACACTGTTTTCTTCACCCTTCCCCAGCGATACAGGGGAGCTTTGGCAAAATGGCAGGAGAAAATAAGAGAGTAATCCTAAGCCATGATCAAAGGTGAAGCTAATTGTTTTAGTGATTAAATCCTAGTCTTTATTTTCATGAGCATATTCTTTCATGCTTCTGATTCCAGCAGTAGCCTCAGAGGACGTGAAAACAGGATGCAACAGGATCGTTGTATTCCCCTGCAGACTCTTTGGAAGGCCTTCCCATAGTAGAATTTTCAGTGACACCTTAGGGGGTAGTATTAATGAGCTTCTGCCTAGTCAGACGTTCCCATCATAGTCAATCCCATCCCCAAGTCTTCACAGGAAAAAGTCTCTTCTCTTTGAATGGCAGTGCCAACCTGTGTAACCTTCTCCTGCCTTAAATACTCATGCAAAAAATACCAAACTTTGCTTACAACACCATAGTTATATGGTGAGAAGGACTTTGTATTTAGTGAGGTCCAGCATCAAGAATGTTCTCCTTCTGAATCTGGTAGTTGACAGGCCTCCTGATAATGCTGTGCTATCTTGGGCTGTCACTTCCCTCGGTGCACTGGAGGAGGCTCAAAAGGTGCAGAGGTGTCATCAGGAATAAGAATGCAGGCTGAGGGAGGAACCACAAGTCTGCCTCCAGGATATGCTAGGTAAGGAGCCAGCAAACTTTTTCTGTATAGGGCCAGATAGTCAGTACTTTAGGCTTTATAGAACAGACTGTGTTGCAACTACTCACCTTTGCTCTTGTAGCAGGAAGAGGGCCATACATGGACAAAGAGGCGTGGCTACGTTCCAACAAAACTTTATTGACAAAAATAGGCAACAGGTCAGATTTCGTCTGTGGGCTGCAGTTTGCTGAGCCCTGTGATACCATATTACAATGTCCACTTCAGATGGGAAATCAGTCTTGTTCTGGCATATAGTGGTCCTCCTTTTTGAAGAATGGGAAAGAGTAGGGAGATTATTTTTAACAAGGAAACAATAAAATACAAAATAACCTCTTCAAAAATATAGATGTCAGATCCTTATTACGGCAAAAGCACAAAGCAGGTCACCTCTCTCTGTAGATCTTCTGGAGTCTAGCTTTTCCTTTTGACTTTCTCATTTTTGTTCCTGAAACAGAATCCCAAATGATGTTGCCTCATTCCAAGTCAGTTTTGTAGACCACGTAACATGTCTTAATACACTGTATGGGGAAAAATGAAAGTTAGCCTTAGATTTCTTTGTTTTCTATGGTTCCTGTTGTACAGAAGAAAGACTTACACTGTAAATAATGTATATTTAATAAAGAGAGAATTTTGTATGATTTTGTGTGGAAGACAAATGCCTCTTGCTGTGTTTTCTTGGGTTGATGAAGGGTCACACAATTAATCCCTTGGTGCCTATTCTTATTCCTTAGACCATTAACTCCCAGACAACATGACCTGTGGGGATTCTGGAGAAACATGAACCTCCCACTTCCTAGGTTTATTGATTTCACCAGGCTTAAAAGGGGTGCCACGGGCTCTCTGAGCCCTCAGCAGTTTTTACTGGCTTGTGAGCCTGGCTCAGATGTGTACAAGAGCAAGCTCATTGACTTGGTTAGAAGTCAAGTTCAAGGCTCAGAAGCCACTCTGGTTTCAGGGATGCACATGAAACCTGGGCTGGGTGGGGGGAGTGCTCCTAACCCTTACCCACTAACTCACAGAAGCCACTTGCTTCACCTTGCCTTGCCTTCCCTTTCTTCTCACAGACAGTCTTAACTCCAGCTGTTTGAGATGTTAATCATGCATCGTCATGAAATGGAACTCACTTCATAGTGTGTTTATTAAGATTTCTATGTATGGGGTAGTCAGTCAACATACAGAAATTGAAAATGGACATAGATTTTCAACAGGACAGTATCATGACACCTTAGATTTAACTTTCTTTTTTTTTAAATTCATTTTATTGAAGTAGAGTTGACTTACCATGTTGTGTTCATTTCTGCTATACAGCAAAGTGATTCAGTTATATATATAGATGTATTCATTCTTTTTCATATTATTTTCCATTATGGTTTATTGCAGGATATTGAATGTTGTTCCCTGTGCTATACAGTAGGAACTTGTATGATATAACTTATGTGTGGAATCTAAAACATGACACAAATGAAATTATCTATGAAACAGACTCAGATTTAACTTTCAAAAACTCATCTAACTGCACAGTGGAGAGTGGACCCTAGGGAAACAAAAGCAGAAGAATATGTATAGTTGGTATGCATTTCAGAAGCCTGAGGGAGGGTATGGTGGCTGGGACCAGGGCTGTCATAGCAGAGGTTGTAATAATAACTGGGTCCAGACAGAACCAAGAGGGCTTGCTGACAGATTAGAGGGAAAGTGTGAGGGAAGCAAAGAATCCAGAAAGATGAGAATATTTGGCTTAAGGAACTGAATGGATAGGAGCAAATTGTTTTGTTTTGAGGGAGGGTGGCTGTGAAGTGGGAAAAGTGGATAACAAATTCAGCTTGGGATTTGTTAAGTTTGAGATTCCAACTAGGCAACAAGTGTGGATGCAGAACAGGTATCTGGGTATATATGTCTGCAGTTCAGTAGTGAGGTCTGGTCCAGAGAGACACTTGGGAGATATATGTGTATGTGTATATATGTTTAGGTATGGACATATGTGTGTGTGTGTGTGTGTGTGCACATGTATGAAAGAGAGAGAGAGAGAGAGGCTCATCGAGATCATCTACAGTGTGAGTGTAACTAGAAAATGGAGCCTGGAACTGTGGTCTGTCAGAAGAGGAAGGGCCACACATGAAGGAATGAGGAAAACCAGATGAGTACATCGGAGCCCAGAAAACAAAGCGCTTAATCAAGAAGAAGTAGACAATCCTTCAACGCTACCGAGAACCTAAGTCAGATGAGAATAAATAAACATCTTTGGCCTTAACAATATGAAGGCATCCATGACCCATTTTCGAGCCACTTGATGAAGAAGTGGGGAGGAGATTCCATTTGTAATCATCTGACACCATGGAGAAGGCAGGGAACAACAGGGACCAAGGCTCAAAGGAGTCTAATAGGGTGGACATGCATGAACTTGGAGCCAGGCCCACTGGGGCTCAAATCACATAAAATCCCATTCTCTAGTTTTGTGCCTTAAATAAATAAACCACTGTAATCCTTACTTTTTTTCAGACGTAAAAGGGGAAAAACTAAAACAAAAAGCTTCACAGATCCTGAGGAATAAATGAAACAATACATGCAAACCACGTAGCCAGGTCCGTGGTCTGTGGAGCCCTCCATAAAAACTCCCTGTCTTTATCACCTTACCACCTCCTAACCCATAGGAAACAATGGCACGTGTCGCACAGAATTTAATAAAGGGAGACACAGACAAGGCAGGGGTGCTTTGTTTGTCAAGGGTGGACAGGACTAGGAAGATGTCTTGCGTCGTAGCTGTAGCTCTGCCAACGATGAGCTTTGGAGGTGCCCCAGCCCCCGCCCCCCAAAAGAGAGTCCGTGATTCTAAATACTGAAATGAATCAGGTATCTTAAAAGAAACTTTTGGAATACGTTTTGCTATCAGAGGAACTGATTAGAGAATTTTTGGCCAGACAGTCTTGCCTTCAAATTCCAACTCTTGTAATCAGTAGCTGAGGGAAGGTAAATAAATAAGTCCATTCACATCATATTGAGTGCCTCATCACTCAATAGATTTTAAAACAATACTCATGTACTAAAAAAAAATATCAGTTTTCCTACCTTCACATAATCGGAGGGTACAAGAAGTTAGTGAAGGACTCTGTAATCTTAACCTCCTGTTCATGTCTTCATATCCGCCTTTGGTTTAAGGCTATGAAATTAAAGAGGGGAAAAAAGATGGCTCTCAGTCCAGACATATAATAGGTGGGGGAAAAAACTCTCATGCTATTTTTAATAATAAATGTTTAAACGATATATGAATCGATTTTATTTTTCATGACGCTTTAAAAATACATTTCCAAGGGCATCAATTTGATCCGGTAAATGATCTCTCAGAATCTGCACGTCTGGGCCAGGCTGAAAGCACTTTGAAGGCGCGCCAGCCATGGAGGAATGCAATTCTGACACCAACACCCACCGGGCTGCTGAAAGACAAGTCTGGAATATGAAATCCATCCGTGGGGAGGAAACATGAGCACTAATGACAGCGCTGACTAGTTGAAAAGGCAAATCCAGTTCAGCCACGTCCTCTGAGAGCCCCAGCTGTTCAAATGAGCCTTAGAGAATTAAAGGCTGTCATAGGGCATGTCTTTCACTGAAAGGAGGAGAAATGCCATCATCCCAGAGCGCACGAATATGCTCCCCAGAAGAAAGGGCTGGCGCAAAAGCTCTAGCTTCCCTGAAACTTTGGTTTGGAAAGTGTGACAACTTGTCCTTGGTTCCCAGGGCCCTTTGTTGTGTGCAAAGCTCTCATTTAAGAGCTACAGGCTTTATGAAGAGAACTGGCATAAGTCAAATATTCTTATGCAGTAATAAGGCAATAATAAAATAATTACCTTTTCTCCCTCATTCATTCAACAAACAGCTGTCAGCTCTTTTGATGTGGATTTTGAGTGAGATGATGAGAATAATCACATAAGAGGACATGACATCTACTGGCAAAGGCCCTATGGGTCTAGCTGGGGAGGCCAGCAGGTAAGTGACAAGCTGTAGAGCAGGTACTATAGAGAATGGCCCAGAGTTCTAATTAGCACAAATAATAAGGGAACAGGCATTTGACGAAAAAGTGGGTGTTGCTTCATTCATGTCTAGACCCTCAAAGGTCTAGAGAATGATTAAAAGTTAGGTTTAAAATGAAATACAAGAGGGCTTCCCTGGTGGTGCAGTGGTTGAGAGTCCACCTGCTGATGCAGGGGACACAGGTTTGTGACCCAGTCCAGGAAGGTCCCACATGCCGCGGAGTGGCTAGGCCCATGAGCCATGGCTGCTGAGCCTGCGCATCCGGAGCCTGTGCTCCGCAACGGGAGAGGCTACAACAGTGAGAGGCTCGTGTACCGCAAAAAAAAAAAAAAAGAAAGAAAGAAATACAGGAAAGGAAACAACATTTGAAAGAAGACACCAAGCCTAGAGCAAGTGTGCCAATTCAGGAGCTTGTACGCAGCTCAATATGGCTTAGAATAAGGTTAGAAAGTGGTTATCCAAATATGACAGGCAACCGAGCAAAGATGTGAGAATGATCTTTCACATCAAAGTTTCTGCATAAGGATAAGGAAAACAAAGGTGACAAAACAAGATATGTGTAAAAGTGAATCAGAATTATATTTAGGTTATACCATGTCCAGGCAAGCATTAGGTTGGATTTGATGTCAGAAGATTTCCATTCTGTTCCAACTCTCTCCTTTCTGGCTGTGTATACCAGAGAGAGTTGAATAAATATGTTGAGTTTTGCATGTCTAATTTGTAATATGAGCACAGAATATTTACTGAGTTTTTATGAATAATTAATAAAATAAGAAATGTGAAAGTATTTTTTAAACTACACAGAGCGATACAAATATTAGTTATTATTACATCTGCAAGCTTGCAGTGGGAAATAAATATCCATCGATTACGGTAGGGCCAGATAGTAAATATTTTAGGCTTTGAGGGCCAGTCTCTCATTCAACTACTCAACTCTGCCCTTGTGGTAAGAAAGCACCTGTGGACACTACATAAACAAATGAGCATGGCTGTGTTCCAATAGAACTTTATGTATGGAGATGGAAATTTAAACGACATATAATTTTCACATGACATGAAGTTAAAAAAAAATTCTTCTTTTGATTTTTTTCAACTATTTAAAAATTCAGGCTGTACAAAAGCAGGCAGTTGGCCAGATTTGACTCACAAGTCATAGTTTGCTAACTCTTTAATTAGGTAAATTATTCACTGAATTTGAAGTCCAGGCCCTGTTAGTGTGAGCAGTGGAGATATGTATAAAATATTTGCTCTTTTTCTTTTACCCAATACCATTAAAGCATGCACACAAACATAGAAAATAAGGTTGAAATTCTGAGAGCTCTCTAGAGGTGTGGAATTCAAGAGACCAATATTCTTCTCTAATGAGTTGAATGGAAAGGATTTAAAACAGAGGGTCCCCTTGGGCCACAGCTTTGACTGGCATGAGTTGGATGACCTCAGTTTCCTGCTTACCTCAAAGGGTTGCTATGAAAAAAAAAATAGAAGTGGTTGTGAGTATGAAAATACTTGTTAACTATAAAGCATATATAAATATGAATTATGACAGAGATGAACTCTCCTTTTTGTTGTAATCTTGCTTGTTTGGTTTGAGAGACCCAAAAGAACGTAGAAACTTTGGCAGAAGCCACAGGATATGAGCAGATGATACATTTAATTGTACAATCAATTACTATTATAATTGTTTTGTTTGCTCGGCATAGATAGTGTTAATACATAGGAAGATTCAAGAGGTCAATTCTAAGCTTCCAAACCTGTGTGCCTTGCATGGATAATGGGTATGTAGTAAGATATTGATTGATTCCCTAAGTCCTTAGTGAGAAATGGCAGTGCTTTGGATGGCTGGAATACCCAAGTTGGGGACCATGTCAGAAGCTCCTGAAATTATGGTCTGATTAGAATGGACATCGCTGGGATGGTGCATCAAATTCCATAACCCCAATTCCATAACCCCAAATCTCCATGTTGGAAAGGGGATAGATAATACAAACCTAATAGCTAAGCAGAAAGCAGAAAGCAATTGAAAGGCTACTTAAGGATTAAATATAGGAAGCCTATAGCTTAGCAAGATGATGCTAAGCAAAACCAAAAAAAATAAAAAAATAAAAAGAAAATAATGAAAATTTACATAAGTCAATTCGTCAAAAGTTTTGTGTTCTTCCAGAAGAGAAGAACTCTTAAACAGAAAGCCATAAAAATCCTAAGGGTTCATATGATTTATTCAGTTCTCATTTAAAAACTAAAAGGCTGGATGTGAATTTTTTAGTAGAATAACTGTCATTTTGTCATAAGGTCAAATCTCAGTGTTGAAAGATAAAGAAGAACCAGGAGCAATGTTATATTTAAATCAGAAGAATTGAATGTCATGCCCTTCAGACTTTCAATGGGCTTGGTCATGATCCCTGGCATTGACCCTAGGTACCTCTCCTTAAGAGGGGAAAAGCAACCTTCTAAAAATTACAATCTAGTCAGAAAAAAAAGAAGGAAGGAAGGAAGGAAGGAAGGAAGGAAGGAAGGAAGGAAGAAAGAAAGAAAGAAAGAAAGAAAGAAAGAAAGAAAGAAAGAAAGAAAGAAAAAGAAAGAAAGAAAGAAAGAAAAAAGCTAGCAAACCATCAAATAGCCTGTTGCGGGTAACCTAAAACAGCATGAGATGTTATGGTATTAGAACACAAGATTCTGAAAAGAACAAATCTTTCTAGACCAATTTAATTTATTTCAACAAAAATGTACAAAAATGTATGAACAAGATGGAAACAATAACAGCCATCTATCTTACCTCCAAGAAATCTTTGATCAATTCTCTCTCATAAGACATTCCTCTCAATAAGTGACAAAAGTGGAGACTTGAGAATAATATTTTTGTTGAAAAATAACTGATTTTAAAGTGATTATCAATAACTCAATCTCAGCTAGGGCCATATATATTATTTAACAATAATTAGTCCTAGAATATGTTATATTTTACAACTTATGATAACCCTCTTTAAAAATTGGGAATATCCTTATCAAATATACAGATAAAACTGACTAGGCAGAAATATTAATTTAGAAGAAATAAATGTATGTCAAGATGATATTATAAGCTGATCAAGTTAACTGTTGGGAAAAAAAAGTGACAAAATTTGATGAACATGAAGGAAAATAGCAAACACACATATTCAGAAAGGGGAAGAAGGAATTTCCTGGCGGTCCAGTGGTTGGGACTCCATGCTTCCAGTACAAGGGTCTGGGGTTTGATCTCTGGTCCAGGCTAAGGGAACTAAGATCTCACATGCCCTGTGGATTGGCCAAAATAACAAACAAGAAAACAAACTGAAAGGGGAAGTATTTGTAGAGGGTAAGATAACTTAGGTGAAAGAAGACCAAAATTTTAATAGAAAAAAGGTGAAAATGAAGGACCCTCTCTCTTCATTGTGGATTATTCCTATATGCCAAAGATGTCTGCTCCTCAGATTTTCTGGGACTGTAACATAAGTATACCTCTGTTTGCATCCTTACCTGTCAGTCTCTGAGATTCCTGAGGGCAGTGACCAAACCCTAGTACCCTTCCATATACATTCCTGAAAACATAGAAGGCTTTGGGTCCTCTCCATTAATATTGTTGAATATTGTTCAACATTAATATTGTTGAACTCAGTGGTTTGTCAGATTAAGATACCATGATAACTTGGGTGAGAAATATGGGTCAAAGAGAACTGTGATGAGTGTTCAAAAAATAATATAAAATATTTGAAAATAAATCCCATAAAATATGTGAATTTGATGAAGACATAATTGAAGTCAAGAATAAATTTCTGAAAACCTTGAAAAACTCAGCTATTATCTCTAGTTTCTTGTCACCAAACAGTTACTGAATTTCCATACACTTAGTTTCATAAATGTCCTTTAAATACTCTTTTTTAACATCTTTACTGGAGTATAATTGCTTTACAATGGTGTGTTAGTTTCTGCTTTATAACAAAGTGAATCAGTTTATACATATACATATGTCCCCATATCTCTTCCCTCTTGTGTCTCCCTCCCTCCCACCCTCCCTATCCCACCCATCTAAGTGGTCACAAAGCACTGAGCTGATCTCCCTGTGCTCTGTGGCTTCTTCCCACTAGCTATCTATTTTACGTTTCGTAGTGTATATATGTCCATGCCACTCTCTCACTTTGTCACAGCTTACCCTTCCCCCTCCCCATATCCTCAAGTCCATTCTCTAGTAGGTCTGTGTCTTTATTCCCGTCTAACCCCTAGGTTCTTAATGACTTTTTTTTTCTTAGACTCCATATATATGTGTTAGCATACAGTATTTGTCTTTCTCTTTCTGACTTACTTCACTCTGTATGAGAGACTCTAAGTCCATCCACCTCACTACAAATAACTCAATTTCGTTTCTTTTTATGGCTGAGTAATATTCCATTGTATATATGTGCCACATCTTCTTTATCCATTCATCCGATGATGAACACTTAGTTTGCTTCCATCTCCTGGCTATTGTAAACAGAGCTACAATGAACATTTTGGTACATGACTCTCTTTGAATTATACAAATCAAAACTACAATGAGATATCTCACACCGGTCAGAATGGCCATAATCAAAAATCTAGATACAATAAATGCTGGAGAGGGTATAGAGAAAAGGGAACACTCTTGCACTGCTGGTGGGAATGTAAATTGATACAGCCACTATGGAGAACAGTATGGAGGTTCCTTAAAAAACTACAAATAGAACTACCATACGACCCAGCAATCTCACTACTGGGCATATACCCTGAGAAAACCATAATTCAAAAAGAGTCATGTACCAAAATGTCCTTTAAATATTAACCTCATGTTAAGGAAAGTATTTTTGAAAGTTTCATTGATAACTTCTAACTGATAGAGACAGGACTTCCAGCCCATTTATTAAAATACATCCCAAGAGCAGCATGGTAGACTATCACAGAAACAGCACTTTCCATTTAGTTTCAGTTATTGGGCTGTTCATCCACATTGCTTTTATTATTATGAAAATAAAAATAAGAAATAACATTCAAAGCTCACATACCACCCACTACATGCCAGGTCTTCAGTGGTCTCGGAGATATGGGATGGCTAATGCTGGTCCTTGGATTGAGGGCATTCAGAATAGGCTGAGTTAAGGTCATGAGTAATTAGTGCAGCACCATTTAAACTGTGGTCTGCAAAAGAGTTATAACAGCTGTACATACATGTTCTATGGACAATTAAAGTACTATAAAAATAAACTTCACACTGGTCAGAATCGCCATCATTAAAAGTCTACAAACCAAAAATGCTGGAGAGTGTGTGAAGAAAATGGAACCCTTCTACACAGTTGATGGGAATGTAAATTTGTGCAGCCACTATGGAGAACAGTATGAATGTTACTTTAAAAACTAAAAATAGAATTACCATATGATCCAGCAATCCCAGTCCTGGTCATATATCCAGAGAAAACTATAATATGAGAAGCTACATGCACCCCAATGTTTATTGCAGCACCACTTATAATAGCCAAGACATGGAAGCAACCTAAAGGTCCATTGATAGATGAATCGATAAAGAAGATGTGGTACATATATACACTGGAATATTACTCATCCATAAAAAAGAATAAAATAATGCCATTTGCAGCAACATAGATGGACCTAGAGATTATTCTGAAGTACGTCAGAAAAAGAAAGACAAATACCATATTATATCACTTATATGTGGAATCTGAAAAAATGATACAAATAAACTTATTTACAAAGGAGGAACAGACTCACAGACGTAGAAAAAAACATGGTTGCCAAAGAGGAATGGAGGAGATAAATTAGGAGTTTGGGATGAACAGATACACACTACTATATATAAACTAGATAAACAAGGACCGACTGTATAGCACAGGAAACTATATTCAATATCATGTAATAATCTATAATGGACAAGAATCTGAAAGAAAAAATATATATGTATACATATGTGTATATATGTATATGTATGTATAACTGAATCACTTTGCTTTATACTTGAAACATTGTAAATCAACTATACAGCAATGAAAATGTTTATTATATAATTAATTAATTTAAAAAATGGTTACATGAGCAAATAATATTTGAGAAGTAAAGTATATTCTCCAAATCTGGCATTTCAACTTGTGTGGACAAGTTGTAAGAATCTCTGCAGTAAAGAAACACGATGAAATTTGTTTACCCCACATACAACAGTTTTTGAGTATGGAACGTTTTCTCCCAAACCCAATTAATTAATTTCTACTTCTGAAAGTGGACAGTATACTGGCCGAGGACTCAAAACTCTGGCTGGATCTTAGCCTCAGATCTCTTGCTAGCACCTTGTTTGACCTTGGATAAGACACTTCAGCTCTCAGCAGTGAAGTTTCCTCTAATGTAAAATGAGAGCACTATTTCAGATGTATCTCAGTGCTTGTCCAGATCGCAAGCCTGATGACACTAACAAAGGTCTCAGAGAAGAAGACACAGCTTCTTCCATATTGAGTGAGTCTAAGTCAACCCTAAGTCAACCCAAAGAACACATAATAAGCATACTTGTGGATGGTTAAGAGTGAAGACTGACAAAACTAGTTACCTGTTTGAAAAAAAAAAGAAAGAAAACCAGGCACAAAATATCAAAAATTTTCAAATTGTTCCCTGAATGTGAGCAAGAATTTAAACCTAAGTGTGTCTGAAGGATGAACAGGGAAACAGGAGAGCGGCTGATGTGGAAGAATGCAAGACTCAGACACATCAAGCTCAGGATGACAACATTTAGACAGAAGACACCCAGAAATGCTTTGTGCACGAAGGTTTAGTTAACCACCATGACATCATCCACAAAGTGAAATTCACCTCCTCCCATCCCCATTTACCACATCAGTATTGATGAGCTCCCCGGAATCTACTATCTGAGGATAGTCTATATTTCTCCAACCCTACCTTTACTTAGTTGCTATAACCTGTCTTAATAGCTAATTCCATAGGTTAGAGTTCCAGGGCAGAACAAACTATTTTTGTTTGTTTTACTAAACACATAGCCTGAAGAATTAAGGAAACGTCATTTTTCCCAAGATTTTGGGATAAATACTGCATGTTTTCCCTGATTCCCCATCAACAGCAGCAGCAGCATCTTTCCTACCATCTGAAGTATTTCAGATTTTTACAGAATGAATTCTAGACATTCATATTCCCATTTCCCACATACAGAAACTGAAGATAAGCTAGATGAAGGCAAAAGTGTAAGGTCAAGTGTTAAGTAAGGTCAGAATTTGAACCCAGGTGAGTCTGAATGGGGTACTCAGGGAAATAAGAGGGGATACTGGGCTCAGGTACATCATTAAGCCTTCTTCAAGCTTTGCCTTCCTTCTCTGTCACACCTTGAGGCAAGGAGTGGTCTTAGTTACAAGATGTCTGTAGGAGCCATGGAATATATTATCTCTCTTGTCTTGATTTTTTTGTCTCCTTCCATCCTCCCAAATGTATGCTAAAGACACCTAATTGTCTTAGCTTGCTCTCATATTCTTTTGTCAGGAAGAAGTTTCCCGCTGGGTCTATTTAAATAAATAATATGTCCTTATACAGTGGGAACTTCCCTCTGGAAATGAGAAAAGAAAGAAGGCTGAGGAGATAATGGACCATCAAAGTAACCTCCAAAACAGGAGAAATTAGGAGAATCAGAATTAATTCAGGTGAAAACTGAGAAGAGCTTAGCGAATGTAGTGCTGAAGTTTTTCAGTTTCGGGCATTTGAATATGAAAGTGTCGATCTGATGGAAACTAGGCTGTTAGTTTCAAGAAACGCTTCTGAATAACTCTGTGGTCACTGGAACAGGCTACCAGATATGATCCCTGTCCCTGAAGCTCGGTTTTAAACAGGTTATTGATATTTACTGGAAAGATGAGGGTGCATTTCTCTGCAGAGAATATAACCCAGGTGCTATGCTAAGGTCAGAGAGTGAGCAAGGGGCAAAGGGAATGACAGTGTTGTGATTTGATTGTCAGAGTTTACACATTTCAATAATCTCAAAGGTTAAAAAGACTTCTGAAAGCAGAATATGATATTAAATTTCATCAAAGAGCAGACAATGAACTCTGCTCCATAAAGCTCTGAAATCCCTCTGACTAGGCAGAATTCTCCTAATGAGCTCTGTGGGTCCATGCCAGTCTTTTGCCATTCCAGGCTTCAGTTTCTTCCCTTTAAAATGAAAGGATTAGATGAGATGTGTTCTGAGGATCCTCACCACTCAATTTACGATTTTATGATTCTATTCTGAAAAAAGTAACAATCTATTTGAAAAGCAGCAGGACCCTGTGGGGGTTCTCCCAGGTATAAGTCCTTTCTTTGTCCCCCATTTCTTGTTTGTAGCAAATAGGGTTCATTCATCCTCTTTCACCTTCACTGAGTTCCAAAGGGCAGATTCAAGCAGTTGCTAATCAGGGAAGGGAGGGGATGCAGAGACAAGGGAGGAGCAGGCAAGAAATAATTGTGCAGCCTTGGGACAGAGTCCTGGTTCCTCCTCAAGGAATATACATAACAACATATCTCTGAGTTCTACTGAAGGAATGAAGGCCACCTCCCAGGGGGAGGATGGTAACTTCAGGCTGAGCCCAAGATTCTTAGAGCACCACCTTATTACTTCACCACTGACAAATCAGAAGAAAATCACATACCCTGCAGCCCACACCCGAAATTTTGCATATGAAAACTTCTCCCCTGAAAAAACCACTGGGGAGTTCAGGGTTTTTGAGCACAAGCCACCTGTTCTCCTTGCTTGGCCCTGCAATAAACCTTTCTCTGCTCCTAACTGATGTTTTGGGTTTTTTGGCCTCACTGTGCATTGGGCACATGAACTTGTGTTTGGTAACACATTGAAAGTTCAGAAATATTTAACAGCTGCTAATGAGTTTATGTTCTATACACTACCTATTGTGCATTATCTGTAATCCTCAGTGTACCTCTATAAAGTAAGTCCTGGCATTTCACAGTAGTTCCAAAAGATCACATAACAGTTCCAATAATTCTTATTCTAATCATTGAAGGAATAAGGAGAAATCAGGTGTAAGAAAACTTTTTCTTCAGCATAACCAACATCATTGTATTCACCTCCTTGTGCCATCTTTTTTCAAATTAATTTTTTATTGGAGTATAGTTGATTTACAATGTTGTGTTAGTTTTGGGTATACAACAAAGCAATTCAGTTATACATATATAGTTTTTCAGATTCTTTTCCCATATAGGTTATTACAAAATATTGAGTATAGTTCCCTGTGCTATACAGTAGTTCCTTGTTGTTTATCTATTTTATATAGAGTAGTGTGTATATGTTACTCCCAAATTCCTAATTTATCCCCCCACCCCCTTTCCCGTTTGGTAACCACAAGTTTGTTTTCTATGTCTGTGAGTCTGTTTCTGTTTTGTAAATAAGTTCATTTGTACCATTTTTTAGATTCCACATAGACGTGATGTCATATGATATTAGAAAGGAGTGTCCTAAGAGTAGTAAAGGACAAAATCCAGAGATGTAAGTCTGGGAGTGGCTGGTTAATATATATTTGGTGGTTGATTCTGAAATTACTACACCCAGGAGTGATCCTAATTACCAGTGTGTTTACTAGGGTTAGGATGGAAACACACATTGATAAGTCCCGCCTTCAATTTTTTAAAATTAAAACCAAACCAAGTAAAAAGAATATTTGATATGTGTTGAAAACTTAAAATGTTGGGTATTACACTAGAAACTTTATGTTTATTTTCTCCTTTAATACAACAGCCCTATGAAATAGGCATTTCTTTTTCTTTCTTTCCTAGTTTTCAGATAAGGAAGCAGAGGCTGGGAGAGTTTAAACACCAAGGTCTTAGAGCAGGGACTCAAGAACACATCTTGAAACCAAATCCCATGATCTCAACAACTGTGTTCTACTTCTATGCAGCAGCCAGTAGAAAAATATATGTGGTGAGAAAGCCTGAGTTAAGGTATGGTAATATCAGCTCTGAAAACTGGGTGAGCAGATGCAGACTTGAGTACCCTCAGTGTATGTGATGCATCCATGTGAGGCTGTTAATTCACCAAGAGATTAAGTGCTTTGCTCTGGAACAATCATCCAGCTAAATCACTGAACTGGGTGATTTGACCTGTAAACTGGGCTGTTTTCCAAACCTAGCAGTCACTGACCTCAAAGCTCAGCAATGGCCACCTTTCAACAGTGATGTAAAGGACCTGTGGTCACAAGAACAAACTAGCTGGTACATTATTGAATTTTTGAACATTGGGGCCCTAACTACCATCTACATTATTTTTTCTTCTTCCTTTCTTTCTTTCTTTCTTTCTTTCTTTCTTTCTTTCTTTCTTTCTTTCTTTCTTTCTTCCTTCCTTCCTTCCTTCCTTCCTTCCTTCGTTCCTTTCTTTCTTTCTTTCTTTCTTTCTTTTTCTTTCTTTCTTTCTTTTCTTTCTTTCTTTCTTTCTTTCTTTCTTTCTTTCTTTCTTTCTTTCTTTCTTTCTTTCTTCTTTCTTTCTTTCTTTCTTTCTTTCTTTCTTTCTTTCTTTCTTTCTTTCTTTCTTTCTTTCTTCCTTCCTTCCTTCCTTCCTTCCTTCCTTCGTTCCTTTCTTTCTTTCTTTCTTTCTTTCTTTTTCTTTCTTTCTTTCTTTTCTTTCTTTCTTTCTTTCTTTCTTTCTTTCTTTCTTTCTTTCTTTCTTTCTTTCTTTCTTTCTTTCTTTCTTTCTTTCTTTCTTTCTTTCTTTCTTTCTTTCTTTCTTTCTTTCTTTCTTTCTTTCTTTCTTTCTTTCTTTCTTTCTTTCTTTCTTTCTTTCTTTCTTTCTTTCTTTCTTTCTTTCTTTCTTTCTTTCTTTCTTTCTTTCTTTCTTTCTTTCTTTCTTTCTTTCTTTCTTTCTTTCCTGGAGGGAAATGGGTACTCTTATTCAAATTGTAAAAACAATGCTGGGTGCACACTTCTCTCCCCACCCCATCCCCAACAAGGCCCCAAGGAAAGTCACAATTTGGGGATTATTGGGTTTAAAAATAAGCCACAGAAGAAACCTTGGGGTACACTTAGCCTAATACATTTATTTTGCAGATGAGAAAACTGCCCACTTTCATGAAACTTGCTTATTCATCCCCAACTGGTTACTTAAAAATTATGTGGGTTCAGAAAAATACTCAACTTGTCTAGATCCTCAGGTGTTTCATCTGTAAAAGAGAGATAATAATAATAAAGCCTACTGCCTGGGATTGAACAAAGAATTAAGCAAAAGCATGAGTAGAAATCCTCAGGGATAGCACCTGGCCCAGGGTTTGATAAATGTTGGCAAATTTCAGTTCACATCAAATATCCCATTCTAAGGTCTGTTGAGATCTCACTTCTGTGAAGCTTCCCATGAGTACTTAAGCCCACATGGGATAGCCTTCTTTGGCTACTTATTACTCCAGAAAACTTTTCACTGAATTATAAATCTAAGTATAAGTAGTTTACTTATGTACAACTGGTTACCAATTCCAGGTTTGCTTCAGAATATATACTGAAATTTCTCCAGCATTTTCCACATTCCCCACAGTGCCAGCTTCAGTTTCGAGATCATAGTTAGTATCCACAGCTAACTTTTAATTGAATAATTAAGTTTTAAAATAATTTAATCAATTTAAAATATGTGCCAATTTTAAGAGGCAAAAATGACTGATAAGTCTTATAATTAAAATAACAATTTTCTTCCCAATCTACATCCTGCCCTGATTTTAACTCCCCCAAAGAAAAGACTTGAATCTATTTCAGTTTTTTCTTCTGGTACCAACCTCTATTTTTCTAAATAACATGTTTATGCTGCTAACTTTTGACTTTTCAATTTTGAAGATCACTATGATTTTTCTACTGTGGACAATAAGGATTTAGCTTTCTTATATACCCTCTACCATCCACCCAGAACAATTAATGCATAATTGTTGGTTACACCAATATCCAGTGTTTATATCATTGTGACTACATATATATTAGCCAACCCAGACCAATTAATGTGTAATAATTGCATTTATCCTTTTGCAAATATTTATTTTTTTATATTTTCACCTGCTTCATTGGGTATATGCCTATCACAAGTTTATCATTAAACTGCCTGACCTGGGAATCTCCTTTCAATATGCTGAAATACCCTATGTTGTATTTTGCATTTTATTCCCTTTGTCTGAATACCATGACTTTCTGTTATTTGACTCTTTCCCTCATTTTGGGAGAGTGTATCTTGAGAAATAAAGACGAGGAAAATAAAAAATTTTAAACTTTAGTTATATGTAAAGTCCTAGCTCTTTTCTCATACCTGATTACTAACCAGGTGAAATACATAATTTTTAGCTTGAAAATATTTTCTCTTAGAATTTTGAAGGCAGTGCTCCACTGCAATTGTAACTTCTGATAGAGGGACTGGGAAATCTTATACCATATAAATTCCTTATTCAATATAGGATGACTGCTATTGTACCCTTTCTAAAACCCTGAGGGTTTTCCCTTTGTTGCTGTTCTGAAATTCCACGATGATACAATTTGGTATAAGTACTTTTCTTTTCATTGTGTTTTGCACACAGCAAACCCCTCTAGGCTGTAGTTTGAAAAGCTCAAGTCTTCTTTGATAAATTTCTCCTTTCTGATTTATCTGTCTGTCTTTGTGGAACAAAATGATTTGGGGCATCTGGGTCTGATTCTCTCTCTCTGTTTTTGATCTATTCTTCCATCATTTTACTCTTCTTCCTGAGAATTTTTTTTAAACACGTTGTCAATTGTGTTTTTGAGCTGGATAGATTCTGCTATCATAATTTTGCTTTCCAAGAGTCCTTTTGTATTATCTTAATGTTTCCTTTATTGTAGTATCCTATTCTTTATTTCCTTCATCTTCTATCTTCTTTCATCAAAATTAACTACATTACAAATATGAGTTTGAGCAAATGTACATTACAAGTTTGAACAAATTCACATTGTAATATAACTTTGAGGGAGAAAAAAAAAAACTTATGAGTGAAACTTACTTTTAGACAAACTGCCCTGTGTAAACTAGATTTGCTCAGACTTACATTTGGGGTTCAGGTGGGAAGAATGCTCCTCCCCAGAGATATCAGCCTTAAATCAGTAGGACTGTGGGGACAGGACAGTAGACTAACAACCTCCCTTCCCTTCCTGGGTTGGTTTCATTGCCCTGTCCTCCCAAAGACCTGTTAACCACCTTCATCACATCTTATCAGCTGATGCTTTGTTGTCACATATTATTGAAATAAATGCAGCATTTGAGAATACTTGTCAGTATTTTCTCTACCAGGATTCTTTTATGGACTGAATTTTGTCGCCTGTCAAATTCATATGTTGAAGCCCTATCCTTCAATGTAACGTATTTGGAGATAGGGCCCTCAGAGAGGTAAGTCAGGTTAAATGAGGTCATGGGGGTAAGTCCCTAATCCAATAGGGCTGGTGTCCTTATAAGAAGAAGAGTTGCCAAAGCACTCTCTCTTTCTCTCGTGCTCTCTTTCTCTCCTTCCCTCTCACTCTCTCTCTTTTTGTAGGAGCACACAGAGGAAGTGAGTGAGGAGGGGGCTGGGAAGAAGAAGAGGAGGGAGGTGGTGGTAGCCGTCTGCAAACCAGGAAGAAAGTTCACACCAGCACCAAACCTGACAGCCCCTTGATCTTGAACTTTTAGCCTCCAGAACTGTGGGAAAATAAATGTTTCTTGTTTAAGCCACCCACTCTGTGGTATTTTGTTATGGCAACCTTAGTGGACTAATACAGTTATCTAATAACCAAATCAAACTTTTACAAACTACTTTAATGGCTGTTCTATACCAGTGAACTGAATCCAACCACGAATTTCTATGAATTATCAACTTGGAAAATAAAAGCAACCATTCTCTATTCCTAGTGTAACACTTTGTCCCTATGACTTCTTAGTGGTCTTTGAGAACTGAAATTCTAGAGGTATTTCAGATCTCAGAGTCTCATTTCAGTCATTTAAAATGTCCAGAATTAGTTATTAATCAAAACTTTACTAGATTTAAACTTAAAACTCCTCTCCTTCCCAAGCAGTGGCTGCTACTTCTGGCTAGAAGGCTGTTTACAAGTGAGGGGGTAAGGAAGGTAATTTTCTTCTTGGTCCAATACCCCACCCTTGAAGAACTCACAAGCTGATGTTTCCAAATCCAATAAAGGGAGGCAGGAGAGTGAGAGACTGAAATGTGTTGCTGGACCCACCAGACATATTCACCTGAAGAAAGTTAGGAATGGTTGGAATCGTTCAAGCTTGCTTGTGGAGCTATGTCTCCAGTGCCAGTGGAGATTGGCAGATTTCTACACAGATTTCTATAGAAACAAAAACAATGATAACACAGTGATGAAAACATGAAGAAATAGATCTTCAGTTACTTCAATGTGATCAACTGGAATTCATATTTGATTAAATATTTTGCCAGCTATACTGAGATATAATTAATAAATAAAAATTATGTATATTCAGAGGGTATAACACGATGATTTAATATACTTATACACTACGAAATGATTACCATGATCAAATTAATTAACCCATCCATCAAAAAGTATGACCTATGAGGTATAACATTTTTGTTTCATAAGTATAAAATTTTATTCATCCATGACATATTATTCATACGTGCATAGTATCTTTAAAATAGAACTGGTTTGCCTTTTTTTGGTACTGTATTGTTTACCTTTTTTTGTGTGTCTTTATTGGCATGATTACAGAGACAATGTTCTTTAAAAGAACATTTTTACTAACCATATTTCCTTTCTTTGCCATTGAGATTGTTAGTTTTGTTGAATTATTAATACTGAAAATAGTTTTGTCTAGTAAAAGAGAGGATTCATTTTAAAAATGACTTGCTGTGGTTATAAAATATGCCAGTTATGCCACTGGGGGAAAGTATAGCATTTTCCTTGATTTAGCATTGAGACCCAGAAGTATCTACAGCGGAGGAGCTCATGAAGGCATCCTACTCTCCGTCCACTTTGAGGACCATCCTTGCCTTTCCCTTGCTGTCCTCTTCACAGCAGCTTGTTCCAGCCACTACATTTTCACAGTGGCTCCCCTCACACCTCTATACCATTGGTTATACAATTTCTTCTAACTGGAATTTCTGTTCCCAGTGTATATCCCTCATGAATCCTTAAAGGACATTAAAGACTAGAGGTAGTTTAATCTTCTTCATGAAAAGACCTTTCTTGACCCTGTTCCAGGAATATTATTCAGTGTCTAACCTGAGCCTCACTGCACACCATAAATTCTTCTCTATTGTCGCCTATATAATTTGCTCCTTTTTTTGCAAAATATTTCAAATATATCCTAAGGCTACATTAATTACATCATTTTGGGGGAAATTTTTCAAATATGGTTAAAAGTACAAAAAAATAACAAATTCTCATGCACCAGCCAACCAGATTTAACAAACAGTAACACTGTCATTTTGGGTTCAGATCTTTTAACTTTTATTAAGGACATACAATATAATATATACCATGAAGGTAGTTTTTCTTCTCATTTCCATTCCTGTCCATCCATCGGTAAAGGTAAACCAGTATCCTGAAGTTCATACATTTTCTTCTGAATGATCTTCTATACATTTACTATATATGTGTGGCCATCAAAATATATCATTTACGTGCACATATTAATTTATATATATGCATATTAGATAAATGCATAAGTATTTACATATGTTGTTAAATTTCTTTTTAATTTTTTTCCTTTTTTAAAAAAATAATTGGTATCATAGTGCTCATATCCTTCTACTACTTGTTTATTGCCCCTCACCATTAAATTTTCAGGTTTTATTCATTTTGATCAGATTTATTACTGAAAGCTATTGTATAAAACATTCTATTGTTTATGCCATAACTTATCTATTCATCTAAGGACAGAAATCTTTAAAACAATCTATTCTTAGGTCTTCAAAGCAGGGGAGTTCCAGGTTCTCTACATTTTTGTCGACTCTTAGAATTTGTGATCTTTTAAAGACCTGTGATTGATGGGTGTGAAATGAAATCTTGGTATTTTGATTTTTTTCCTAATTAGTGATAAAGTTAATTTATCACATTGAGCATCTTCTATGTGCTCATCATTGTTCTCACCTCCTGGGATACCTCAGTGAACAAATTAGAGAAAAATGACTCTCCTATGGAGCTGGTATCTGGTGGGGTCAGGGGAGACAAATGATAAGCAATTATCAGTAATACGTAAGTCAATTAGTGAGTACGTAAGACCTCACGGTCACATTACACACCTACTATATTTACAAAGTGTGAAATACACTAATCAAAAAGTTAGGAGCAAAAAACTTAATCAGATACACCAATTTTTACGTTCCACCCAGAACAACTGAGGGATCATTTTCCCTTCCTAATCAATTGTTTCCATATCAGGCAAAACCACCCATATAGATGGGAAAAATATTATATCATAATACTGATTGGTCTCAGTACTTTGGATTATAACCTTAGATTAACTGAAAAACATTGTTACCTCTGGTGGATGTTACCTAGTACTATTATCTATTACTGCATAACAAACCGGTCCAAAACAGTAGCTTAAAACAATCGCAATAACCTATTTTGGTCACCACTTATGGGGCTGACTGGGCTCAGCTGAGCAGTTTTTACTTGGGGTTCCTCATGCGTTGGTGGCTAAGGACAGAGCTGTCTTGGAGGTTCCTTCTCTTCTGTGTCTGGCTTCTGGGCTGGGGCGACTCAAGCAGCTGGAGTCTGAAAGAGCTGGGGCTCCCTGGGCATCTGTCTCTATGAGGTTTCTCCACTTTGACTCCCCATATGGTGATCTCAATGTAGTGGGACATCTTGCATGTTGGCTCAGGGCTCTTGGAGTGAGTGTCCCAACAGAAACTGGCATAAGATGCTCGTCCCTTTTTAAACTAGCTGTGAAAGTCACGCCATGTCATTTTTGCCACTTTCTATTAATTGAGACAGTCCAGAAGACTCAGACATGTCCAGGGGTAGGAAATATAGACTCTGTCTTTTGATGGCAAGAGTGTCCAATAATTTGCAAATATGTTTTAAAACCACGACAATAGTAGATCATGATCACATGCCAAAACAAACCATATTTCTCCTTAAGCTACTCATTTTGCAAATCCCTAAAAAATCAAACTCAGAAGACCTACCAGATGTATGCACAATGGAGGCAAATAATTTTGTAGAAAATGCTTTTCTAAGACTCTTCTTAACAAAGAGAACCTGTTCACCCTAAAATCATCATTTATGAAGAACAATTTTTTTTCCCTGCTGAACTATTTTACTGTCAGAGTTTTATCTCAATAGGAAAGAAAAAAAGGAAAGAAATAGCTCAGTGTTATACAGACTGCTATGGTCTGCATGGATAGACTTCTATGGACAAGGACCCTTGAAAAATGTATTGGGGACAAAACAACTTCAGAAAAGACAAGAACTCCATCAAAAAAGTGATAAATGTTTTACTATAAAGATACCTTCTACCACCATATAGCATCTGATGCTTGAAAGTTTCTATTGCACAAATCTCCCATCACACATAATAGCAACTGGGGATATTGGATCAAAATGTATTGAACGTCTTTGATCTTCAAGACATTGTGGTGCATGCTAGGATACAAAACACAAGGTAAAACACTTTGGTATAGGTTATCTGTCCTCAAAAGGTCATAATTAAATAATGACAACTGCAGCTACAACTTCTGGGATGTTTACTGTATTCCAAATACATTCTGAACATGCTGCTACAGCATCTCTTTATTCCTGGCTATATTGATGATGTGTGCATTTTCTACTCATTTCTCAGCTAAGAAAAAATGAGGGTGAGAGACGTTGTCGCTAACCATATTCATGCAGAATGCTTTTAGGTACTGTACTACACTAAGGACCACTTTCACTGCCAGTATATATAATATGGGTGATACACAATGATTGGCAAGAACCCTAAATATTGTCTCAGTTCAGACACAGGAGGCATGACATTTGTTTTGGGCATAGTTAGAAAGCACTTCCTGGAGGAGAGAAAGAGCTTAAGTTGGCCCTTGATAGATGACTAGGTGGGATTCAGATGAGCACTAAGAGGCTTTAGTAACAGAAAATGTTTTAAAGTTTTTATGGCAACATGGAGAAAAGCGCTAAGTGGTTTTCTATGTAATATATCATCTGGCTGAAAGATAAATTGGAAAAAAATATAATAAAAACAATTTATCTAGTATTGTCTATGAAAAATGCTTGAGAAAAAAAGTCATTATATATGTCATTCAAATAAGAGTTTGTAGGTTCTTTATGGAGTCTTTATGGATTTTTTAAAATGTATTTGTGTGTATTGAATGTGATAGTTTATGGGAAACAAAATCTGTGACATGCAGGAAGGGGAAATGTCCAAGCTACAACAAGCTGTAACTCTCAGAATGATGGTCCTGAACACAAAGAGAAAGATACTTGTTCTTCCCACACTTCAACAGAACCTGAAAGGATGTTGCCTGAGGGCTGCAGGCAGCCACTTTGGGATCTAAGAGAGGGTTTAACAGTGACTAAGACAAAAAAGTGGAGAATAGCAGGCTAAAGGAGACCAAAGAGATGAAGAGAAAGCAAATTCACATTAGTACCAGAAAATGTACATCTAAAGCCAATTTTATCACTGAAGTTTTTGTTACATGAGTCTTCTTGCTTAAGCCAAATTGGGCTTTTTTTCCTTATGTATTTGCAACTAAAATATTCCTAAATTGTACACCATCTTAAGATATGGCATCAGATTATACATACAATCAGACATGAAACACAATCAAGTTAACCAACACATTTGTTTTTAATTTTATTTTTTATTGAAGTTTAGTTGATTTACAATGTTGTGCTAACTTCTGCTATACAGCAAAGTGACTCAGTTATACACATATAATATATACATTATTTTTTATATTCTTTTCCATTATGGTTTATCCCAGGAGATAACACATCCATTTTTTAATCAGTTATTTATCAAATATTTAATTTTATTTCTACCTTGTAAATATATCTAGCATCTAGCTGAAATATAGAGATGAAAAATTTATTGACCTTGCTTCAAAGGGTTCATAGTTTAGTAGGAAGTTCTCTATGCAAATGGTTACAATACAAGGTGATAACTGTGATAATGTCCCCCTAAACTGTTCAACCAATGTTACTTAAATCTGGAGCATCTAGATCTGCTTTTGCAAAATGAGGAAGGCTTAAGATGGGAAAAATTGCCTAAAATGTGACTTAAAGCATGTCTACTACGTAATCCTTACTCTCCACTTTATAATATCTGTCTCAAGGAGCATTAATTTATGAGGGTATGTATAGCTGTATTTTTCTTCCTAAACCCTCTTCTGAGCAATAGTGTTTGAACTAACTTCAATGAAACTGCATGCTTGGAAACTTTCAATTGTAATAAAACACTAAAACTCCAGGTATCAGGTTAAAGGTATCAATTTAACCACAGGCAGTGGGATTGTTGCTGAAAAGTTTCATAAGGCAGGAATTGGACCAGCTTCACTGGAGGTCAGCAACATGTGCTGTGCGGTTTTGGAATAAAGTTCACATCTTTGACATGTAAATGGAACTTCCTTGGAAAACATAGATTTCTTTGTATCTCTCAAAGACAAGGGAGAGAGTAATGTGCCTGTTTTCTGTTCAGAGGATCTCTGAGCTAAAGTGATAACTTTGAGAGGACTCTATAACCCTGCTCACCCATCCTTTTGTCTTGGCTCCTTGAGAACTCAAACCTTAGAAGTACAACTTGAGCAAGAAACTCACCTTAGGTGCTTAAGAAAACCTACAATCTCCCTGGTTTTTATTTATTTTTTATTCTCATTTTATTTTTCTGACATTGTATTATGAAAATTCTCAAAGATACAGCAAAATTGAATGAATCTTACAGTAAACACCTCTAGATTCTATTAACCATTTACTATGCTTGCTTTATCATATACCTGTCTTCCTATTTGCCCTTATCTTCAGCTATTAGATCATCATTTTTGATGCATTTAAAAGTAAATTAAATAAATGTACATAATAAATACTCTACCATGTATATAATTATATCTTATATAGTATTTTGTTAAGTAGTGCTTTTCCCCTTTGAAGTAACATTTACAGATGATAAGATGCATATACGCTTTTATTTTTGCTAAGTTTTAACAAAGGTATGCATTGTATAACCAAACCGCTATCAATATACTAAACTTTACCATCAGCTCAGAACATTGCTTCATAATCCCTCTCAGTCATTTCCCACCAACACACACACTCCCCCACACCCCCAAACAATCCCAACTCTGATTTTTTTGTTGTTGTTCAACCATAGATTGAATGTATTTAAGGAATTCATAGAAATGGAATCATGGAATTTTTCACATGAGGTTTCTTTTACTCAGCATAATATTTTTGAGATTCACCCAAGTTTTACATAGCTCTTTCCTTTATATTGCTGAAAAATATTTTTTGTCTGAATATACCACAGTTTACTCCTGTATGTCAGGCTGTTTCCATATCTATTCCTGACAACAGTTTGTTTTCATATTTTGTCGATCATGAATAAACTTTTACAAGCATGTAAAAATCCTTTAATATGTGGATATATGTTTTGTGGATATATATTTTCAAGGATACATATCTCTTGTGGATATATATTTTCATTCCTCTTAGGTATATACATAGTTTAAGAGTTGCTGGGGAGGTATGTGTTTAATATCATTTTATATTTATACCAGCACTGTAGTAGAGTTACTATCCCATATACTTGTTAACATTTATTTTATTAGTCTTTAATTTTGGCCATTCTACTGGGGGATAGTTGTATCACACTGTAGTTTTCATAGGTTTTTTCGCTGTTATCTAATAATTTAAAAGATTTTTTCACATGCTTAATGGCCATTTTTATACCTTCTTTGATGAGATGTCAAAATATTTTGCTCAATTTTTCTTTTTAGGTTGGTTGTCTTTTTATTATTAAAATGTAGGAGTTCTTTATATACCTGAATACCAGTCCTTTGCCAAATACAGGTATTCTTTTTTGTTTTTAATACATTCTCACCGTTTGTGACTTATAAATTTATTTTCTTAACAATGAAATTAATAAGTAAAAGTTTCTATTTTGAAAAAAGTCCATTTTTTTCTATTATTCAGTTTTTTATTATTAATAATTGCTTTTACTGTGCTTAGTCTTGAAAACTATCTTAATACCCTTTGAGATATAGTCAGACATAGAGACAAGGAGTAAAAGTGGCTGGAGTAGATATCTGCTTTCTATGATATTGATAATTCACTTACTCATTTTTTTCTCTGTTTTTAGTTCCATTCATATAGGAAGTAATCTGTAGGAATACAGTAGTGAACAAAGCAAAAAGATCTCTGCCCTCCTGGAGGGGGCAAATAAGGCAGGGAAAGGGGTCAATGAGTGATGGAGAATGTTATTTTTTATAAAAGGGACATGAAATTCTTCTCTGATTAATTAATATTTAGATAAGGACTATAGTAATAACCAAAGTGATATAATACACTTGGGGACCTTATTATGAGCCGGATAGGCAGTCTGGCTTCACATACATTATCAATTAATTCTTCACATTATTTCATAAACACTCACTCTCCTTAGAGGTGTGTAATACTATCATCTCCTCAGTATAAGAAAATGAAGAAAACAGGAGAAGAGGAGGAAGAAGAAGAAGAGGAGGAGGAAGAAGAAGAAGAAAGAAGAAGAAGAAGAAGAAGAAGAAGAAGAAGAAGAAGAAGAAGAAGAAGAAGAAGAAGAAGAAGAAGAAAGAAGTAGGAGAAGGAGAAGGAGAAGGAGAAGGAGAAGAAGAAGAAGAAGGAGAAGGAGAAGGAGAAGGAGGAGGAGGAGGAGGGGGAGAAAGAAGAAGAGGAAGAGAGGAGGAGGAGAAGGAAGAAGGTGGCAGAGGAAAAGAAGAAAGTGAGTTTTAGGTAAATAAGGTGAATCTTGGTCTACCTGAGCCTAAGGCCTGAACTCTTAACTACTACACTTCATGAATAGACTAATTTCTAAAAATAAAAATTATATACATATATTTGTGTGTGTGTGTGCTGGTTAAATTTATGGGTCAACTTGGCTGGGCCACAATGCCAGATATTTGGTCAAACGTTATTCTGGATGTTTCTTTGAGGGTGTTTTTTGGATGAATTTCGCATTTAAAATTGGTGGATTTGAGTAATCAGACTACCCTCCATAATATATTTGGTACTCACCCAATTAGCTGACGGCCTTACTAGAGCAAAGATTGACCTTACTCACACAAGAAGGAATTCTGCCAGCAGATGGTCTCTGAACTTGAACAGCAATATTGGCTCTATTGATTTTCCACAGTGATTCAATCCTCAATGAATTTTTAAAAAATTGAAATTAGACAAAACATCTTTTCTGACCACAGTGGAATAAAGCTACAAGTCAATAACAGAAAGACAATGTACTTTGGCAAAGGGATGAGCACAAAGATTAATGGAACAAAACAGAGAATCCAGGAGATCTCGTAAATATGCCCTGATTATTTTTGATGAAGGTACAAATATAATTAAATAAAAGATACTATTTCAAACAAATGGCTCTGGAGCCAGAAGACATCCATAGGAATCATATAAAAAATAACTCAAAATAAATCAGAGACTTCAATGTAAAAGATTAGCTATAAAACTTTTTTTTTTAAAGAGGAAATCTTCAGAATTCAGGACTAAGAAAAGAGTCCTCAGACAGCAACATCAAAAGCACGAACCACAGAAAGAAAAATTTGATAAATTAACTTCATAAAAAAAAATTTTTTTTAAATGTTGCTCTGTGGAAGACCCTGTTAAAAAAACAAAAACCTGTTACTAAGTGGGAGAAAATGTTTTCAAACCACATATCTGATAAAGGGTTATAAGTCTAACTAACAATTTTTTTAAACTAACAAACAATCCAATTAGAAAATGGTAAATAAGCACATTATAAGATGTTGTACATCATTAGCCATTAGGGAATTGCAGATTACAACTACAATGTGTTATTATTACACACCTATCAAAATCACTGAAATGAAAAATAGGCTGAACAATACCCTATTGTGTATGTGTATTTACATATTTTGGCTATTGTAAATAGTGCTACAGTAAACCCAGGGGTGCATAAATTTTTTGAGTTAGTGCTGTTGTTTTCTTGGAATGAATACTCAGAAGTTGCATTGCTGGACCAGACAGTAATTCTATTTTTAATTTTCTGAGGAAACTTTACACTGTTTTCCGTAGTGGCTGAACCAATTTACATTCCTACCAACAGTGCACAAGGATTCCCTTTTCTTTATATCTTAACTCATACTTGTTTCTTGTCTTTTTGATAATAGCCATTCTAACAGATGGGAGGTGATATCTCATTATGGTTTTGATTTTTATTTCCCTGAAGATGAATGATGTTGAACATCTTTTCATGTACCTGTTGGACATCTAAATATCTTCTACAAAAAAATATCTATTCAGATCTTCTGCCCATTTATTTCATCAGATTGCTTTGTTTGTTTTTGTTTTTTTGCTATTGAGTTGTATAAGTTCTTATATATTCTGGATGTTAACCCCTTATCAGATATATAATTTGCAAATATTTTCTCCCATTCAGAAACTTGCCTTTTTATTTTTTCATGGTTTTCTTTGCTGTGGAGAAGCTTTTAATTTTCATGTAGCCCACTTGTTTATATTGTTTTTATTGCTTTTTATTTTGCGGTCAGATTCAAAAAATCATGGCCAATACCAATGACACGGAGCTTATTGCCTATGCTTTCTTCTAAAAGCTTTATGGTTCCAGGTTTTACATTCAAGTCTTTAATCCATTTGGAGTTAATTTTTGTGTATGGTATAAAAATAAAAGAATAAAATCTTTGCAACAGCATGGATGGAACTTGAGTACATTATGCTAAGTGAAATTAGTCAGAAAGAGAAAGACAAATACCATATGACTTTTCTTATATGTGGAATATCCCAGGGGATAAAGAGACATAGATAGATGATAGATAGATAGATTATAGATAGATAGATACATGATAGAACAGATTGGTAGTTGCCAGAGGTGAGGTGTGGCAAGGTGGAGAAATGGGTGAAGGAGGTCAAAAGGTAAATCAATAAACATAAATAAAATGAAAATAAACAATTAAAAATTAAAAAATTAAAGATAATTCACAGATTTTTATAACTCTTTGAGAAATATGAAATAATTCCAGAAATATTCATTGGAAATAACAAGATGGAGTATCACAAAACTACATCTGGGGGAAGAAAAAGACACTTCCCATACCAACTCTCTAAATTGTTAGAGGGATAATTATCTAGTAGAATTTAGATTAAGACCAAGAATGCTGTCTTTGTTCAGAGTCTGTTCTGCTAGAAATATTTTCACAATTAGAATCATTAGTGAATCAATCAACTTTTGTAGTAAATTTTAAAAAAATACGAGAGAGAGAGAGAAGAGAGAAAAAAATGAAATGAAAAGAAAAGCAGGGACAACAATGCTGTCCAGTATGATGAGAAACTGGGTCTTACATGCATTGCTGTGGGAATGTTAAATGCTACAGCCCAGCTACTCCGGGGGGGGGGGGGTTGAAGTTTCTTAGCCCAAAATAAAACAAGACCCTCAAACAAGCAAACAGAATTTTTTTAAAATGCAGCTATCATGCAGCTTTAATCCCAGAGAAAAAGATTAACATTTCCACAAAAACCTGTGCATGAATGTTTATGGCAGCTTTATTTGTAATGTCCAAACACTAGAAAAATCCAGATGTTCTTCAATGAGTGAATGGGTAAACACACTGTTGTAAAGTCATACCATGAAATACTACTCAGCAAAAAAAAAGATATAAATTATTGATGGATAATTATCACACAATATCAATCACACAAGATTGATATTAACTTGTGTGAATCTCCAGAGAATTTTGCTGAGTGGAAAAAGCCAATCCCAGAAGATTTCATGCTCTATGAGTTTATTCGTATAATGTTCTTCAAATAACAAAACTGTAGAAATGGAGAAAAGATCAGCAGCAATTGAGGGTTATGGAAGGGATGAGAGTGAGAGGAAGGTGGGTGTAGCTTTAAAACGGTGACGTGATGAACCCTCGTGGTGATAGATCTGCTCAGTACAGTGACTGTATCAATGTCAATATCCTGGGAGTGATGTTGTGCTGTGGCTTTGATGTTGTTATTGGGGGAAACTGGATAAAGGGCAAATTGCATCTCTCTGTATTATTTCTTACAATTTTGTGTGAATCTGCAGTTATCCAAAAAATAAGTTTAATTAAAAGAGTATCATATCTATGAATACTTGATGATAAAACACAGATCATAAAGAGGAAATAATTGTATCAAAATGAGGACCACAACACTACAGAAGGTATAAAGGGAATGATGGTGAGCATTTAGATCTATTTGACATTATGGTCCCTTCATTAGGTTTTAGTTGTTTATTTGGTAGACAACTAACAGATAAGCTAAGAGCCAAATTAAAGAAAATAGTGTGTTTTACTCATATTGTGAATTTCTAACATTTAAAAGACAAGTATAATCTATTTATAATTTATCATAAATATGAATAAATTGGATTTGTTCCTTACATTTTTTAATTTCTTATACCATTACCATATTTTAAAGAACTCATTCTTTCCATCTTTCCATTAAACATAAAATTTGTTTTATTTCTTTGTTCTCTCACCTCTCCCCTGCTTGGAAGTCTTTCTTTAATTTGCATTGCATTTTTATGTTTCCTTTAAAATATAACATATACCCACAAAAAGATAAGTTAATATCACCACACTCCTTACCAAAACTAGAGGAAATAAATCATATTTTATTTGTGCACTGTGCTCTAGAATTTTAGTTCTATCTTGTTTGAAAATCCAAAATTAATCATTATTTTTGTTTTTCAGTAGATGCCTAGTTTTCATTATGTTTATTTATTTATTTATTTTTTGCTCACAATTGCATCTTGTATTCCCTTCTCCTTTTTTCAATATCCTTTTTTATCTGAACATGTTTCCAAGAGGATCTGTGAACTGTAAACTCCTTTTGACTGAGTTTGAATTCACCCTCATTCTTGAATGACAGATTGCTGTGTAGAGAATTCTAGATTGACAGTTATTTTCCAACAGCACAATGAGAATAATATTGTTTCACATTTCTGTTTTTGCTTTTTTAATTCTTATCTCAAACATTTGGTGTTCTATTATTTCACTAAGAATTTCTGAGTGTGGATTTAATTCCCTCTATCCTTCTCAAGACTTGGCATGCTTGTACAATCCAAGGATTCATTCTTTCATTGAATCTGGAGAATTCTCAAACATCATCTATTTTATATTCATTCTCTCAATTCACATCTATATCACCTTCTAAGTATTCGACAAATATTATTTCATTTTGCTTGTTTCTTTACTGCTCATTTATTTATTTACTTTTTTCTTCTCCATCTCTCTGCATTTCAAAGAGTTTTCTCATGTCTATCTTCAGTTTGGCTTTGTCAAATCTGCCGTTAAACTTACTAATTTTTTTTAAATGATTACATTTTCCTTTCTTAGAAGTTCTAGTAAGTACATTTAGAAAGTTGCTCTATTTTATTTTTATAGTATCTTCTTTTATTTTGATTGCATTCCTATTTTTATCCCTTTATTCATCTTAAACATATTTATAGTGTCTTTCAAATTGTCTTATTATTTCAAGTTCTTTGGACTATTCATCCTTCTGACTCTTCTGTTTGCATTTCCCTCATGACCTATGTGGTTTGCAAGTTTTCTTTGTGGGCCCAATACATTTGAAGATTACTTTTTCTGAAATATTTCTTTATCCTACGTTTATGGAGGTGACTTTAGGGAACTAGGTGCATGGCTCACAGACTGTTTTTTGTGTTAAATTCTTAGTTTGGAGTTTCATGTTCAGTGTGCAGCATGTAAATTCTTCCTCTGTATTCATGGGTGCCATAGATTTGGGTCTAATATTGACTTGACATTTCCTCAGGTCTTTGGGTGAGGTATTTTTAGTCCCTCTTTTAGCAAAAAAGCAGCTATTCCAGAGTTTTTTTTAACTCAGAATCCTTAGTTCCAACTTCCTCTTCATACAGGCTGTGTCTCTTGTTCAAAGATGATGTTACAGCACTATCCCCTGACTATTAAAGCCCATATTTTCATTGGGTGTCATTCCTGGCTACAGTAGCATCAGCATAGTGTATTAGAAAACTAAGTCACCGCAAAACAAGGTCAGGTGCAACTGACCTCAATTTGCAATTGGTGTGGGATGGAAATAAAAGATTTGTCAGCCTTGACTCTCATCCAGGGATATTAGTTTATAAAATGTGAAAGATTTCTGAATAATATGTTTTCACCTGTAAACCAGGTTTTTTTCTTCAACCTTAACATAAATGTTATGGGGAATGCCTATTGCAAAACATTTAATGGCCTTTTTTGACTGACACTGATTTGTGCCTAGTCATCTTGGAAATTCACACATACTGTTTAGCTTTTTAAAAAATGGTATGCACACATATTTCCAACAACAAGCTCCTACTCTGTTCCTTGCAACTTTTTTTGTTCCACTTGTATATTCACTGTAATATTAATTATGACTCATCTGCAATAGTTTAATTTTTAAGTAAAAGAAAAATAGTCAGTTTTGGAAATCTCCTGTTTAGAATTCTAATGTTCTTCCCATGTTTTGAAAGTGATGTCTGACCTTTATTTCTTCAAACCGCTGAACAGTTTACATAACTTGGAGACAGAGTAAATTTTAATGTCAATGTCATGGCATAAATCTTTGAGATTTATTTCAACAGCTCTTGAATAGGTAATCCTGTGAGTAAGATATTATGCAAATAATATTAGATAAGTCATTCACTCTTTTTATTAACTAACTAAATTTTATTAACTAAAATAATTATAAGTTTTATATATAAATATATAAGTATATGTTATATATAATATATAAGTATATATAAATAATAATAATATAATATTATAATTTGCTGATATAATCATCAATAACAATAGCCATGGTAAAAATTTAGAACTATTTTCAAGTGGAATTAGAAGAAAAATATATTTTCTCATGTTTCATTAGATAAACAGGAAGCAAACACATTACAGTTCTGATGAGTAACATTAATCTGCATAGAAAATTTCCCCTTAAACCTGCAATTCATTTTATAATGCTTTATGCTTAACTCTTAGAAAGACTCTAAAATCTCCTTCTATGGCATGTGAGGAGACTGCAGGAGACTGCAGCTAGAGAAGACCTGAGATTCCCAAAGTCCCACATTGGCCAGCAGGACAGCTGAGGCTGATGAAGATAGCACAGCACAAGGCATTAAAAGAATGCCATTCAGGCAGGTGTTATGTACTTTCAATAGCATCATTGGAGGAAATACCGACACCCAACAGATAAATCACGTTCTGTGGTAAATCAGATTTCCAGATAAGAGGTAAGACTCACAAGATCAGTAGGAGTAAATCTATACATAAGGCAAATGCTAACAGCCATAAAATAGGAAATCGAAACTAACACAATCATAGTACAGGAATTTGACACCTCATTTTCACCAATGGACAGATCATCCAAAATGAAAATAAATAAGGAAACACAAGCTTTAAATGGTACAATAAACAAGATGGACTTAATTGATATTTATAGGACATTCCATCCAAAAACAACAGAATACACGTTCTTCTCAAGTGCTCATGGGACATTCTCCAGGATAAGTCGTATCTTGGGACACAAATCAAGCCTTGGTAAATTTAAGAAAATTGAAATTCTATCAAATATCTTTTCCGACCACAATGCTATGAGACTAGATATCAATTACAGGAAAAAAATCTGTAAAAAATACAAACACATGGAGGTTAAACAATACACTACTTAATAACAAAGTGATCACTGAAGAAATCAAAGAGTAAATCAAAATATACCTAGAAACAAATGACAATTAAAATATGATGACCCAAAACCTATGGATGCAGTGAAAGCAATTCTAAGAGGGAAGTTTAGAGCAATACAATCCTACCTCAAGAAACAAGAAACATCTCAAATAAACAACTAACTTTACACCTAAAGCAATTAGAGAAAGAAGAACAAAAAAACCCAAAAGTTAACAGAAGAAAAGAATTCATAAAGATCAAATCAGAAATAAATGGAAAAGAAATGAAAGAAACAATAGGAAAGATCAATAGGGATAAAAGCTGGATCTTTGAGAAGGTAAATAAAATTGATAAACCATTAGCCAGACTTATCAAAAAAAGCAGGGAGAAGACTCAAATCAATAGAATTAGAGATAAAAAAGTAGAAGTAGCAACTGACACTGCAGAAATAAAAAGGATCATGAGAGATTACTACAAGCAACTATATGTCAATAAAATGCACAACCTGGAAGAAACAGACAAATTCTTAGAAAAACACAACCTTCTGAGACTGAACCATGAAGAAATAGAAGATATAAACAGACCAATCACAAGCAGAGAAATTGAGATTGTGATTAAAAATCATCCAACAAACAAATGTCCAGGACCAGATGGCTTCACAGACGAAACCTATCAAAAATTTAGAGAAAAGCTAACACCTATCCTTCTCAAACTCTTCCAAAATATAGCAGAGCGAGGAATACTCCCAAACTCATTCTACAAGGCCACCATCACCCTGATACCAAAAACAGACAAAGATGCCACAAAGAAAGAAACAGGCCAATATCACTGATGAACATAGATGCAAAAAATCTTCAACAAAATACTAGCAAACAGAATCCAACAGCACATTAAAAGGATCATACACCATGATCAAGTGGGATTTATCCCAGGAATACAAGGATTCTTCAGTATACACAAATCAATCAATGTGATATGTCATATTAACAAAATGAAGGAGAAAAAGCATATGATCATCTAAACAGATGCAGAAAAAGCTTTTGACAAAATTCAACACCATTTATGATAAAACCCCTCCAGAAACTAGACATAGAGGGAACTTACCTCAACATAATAAAGGCCATATATGACAAATCCACAGCCAACATCATTCTCAATGGTGAAAAACTGAAACCATTTCCTCTACGATCAGGAACAAGACAAGGTTGTCCACTCTCACCACTATTATTCAACATAGTTTGGGACATTTTAGTCACAGCAATCAGAGAAGAAAAAGAAATAAAAGGAATCCAAATAGGAAAAGAAGTAAATCTGTCACTGTTTGCAGATGACATGATACTACACATAGAGAATCCTAAATATGCTACCAGAAAATTACTACAGCTAATCAATGAATTTGGTAAAGTAGCAGGATACAAAATTAATGCACAGAAATCTCTTGCATTCCTATACACTAATGATGAAAAATCTGAAGCAGAAATTAGGGAAACACTCCCATTTACCAGTGCAACAAAAAGAATAAAATACCTAGGAATAAACCTACCTAAGGAGACAAAAGACCTGTATGCAGGAAACTATAAGACACTGATGAAAGAAATTAAAGACGATACAAACAGATGGAGAGATATACCATGTTCTTGGATCAGAAGAATCAACATTGTGAAAATGACTCTACTACCCAAAGCAATCTACAGGTTCAGTGCAATCTGTATCGAACTACCAATGGCATTTTTCACAGAACTAGAACAAAAACTTTCACACTTTGTATGGAAACACCGAAGACTCCGAATAGCCAAAGCAATCTTGAGAAAGAAAAATGGAGCTGGAGGAATCAGGCTCTGTGACTTCAGACTATACTGCAAAGCTACAGTAATCAAGACAGTATGGTACTGGCACAAAAACAAAAATATAGATCAATGGAACAGGACAGAAAGTCCAGAGATAAACCCACAAACATATGGTCACCTTATTTTTGATAAAGGAGGCAGGAATATACAATGGAGGAAAGACAGCCTCTTCAATAAGTGGTGCTGGGAAAACTGGACAGCTACATGTAAAAGAATGAAATTAGAACACTCCCTAACACCATACAAAAAAATAAACTCAAAATGTATTAAAGACTTAAATGTAAGGCCAGACACTATCAAACTCTTAGAGGAAAACGTAGGCAGAACACTATATGACATAAATCACAGCAAGATCCTTTTTGACCTACCTCCTAGAAAAATGGAAGTAAAAGGAAAAGTAAGCAAATGGTGCCTAATGAAACTTAAAAGCTTTTGCACAACAAAGGGAATGATAAACAAGATGAAAAAACAACCCTCAGAGTGGGAGAAAATATTTGCAAATGAAGCAACTGACAAAGGATTAACCTGCAAAATTTACGAGCAGCTCATGCAGCTCAATGTCAAAAAACAACTCAATTCAAAAATGGGCAGAAGAACTAAATAGACATTTCTCCAAAGAAGATATACAGACTGCCAAAAAACACATGAAAGAATGCTCAGCATCACTAATCATTAGAGAAATGCAAATCAAAACTACATTGAGGTATCACCTCACACCAGTCAGAATGGCCATCATCAAAATATCTACAAACAATAATTGTTGGAGAGGTTGTGGAGAAAAGGGAACCCTCCTGCACTGCTGGTGGGAATGTAAATTGATACAGCCACTATTGGAGAATAGTATGGAGGTTCCTTATAAAACCAAAAATAGAACTACCATATGACCCAGCAATCCCGCTACTGGGCATATACCCTGAGAAAACCATAATTCAAAAAGAGTCATGTACCACAATGTTCATTGCAGCACTATTTACAATAGCCAGACATGGAAGCAACTTAAGTGTCCATCAGCAGGTGAATGGATAAAGAAGATGTGGCACATATATACAATGGAATATTACTCAGCCATAAAAGGAAATGAAATTGAGTTATTTGTAGTGAAGTGGATGGACTTAGAGTCTTTCATGCAGCATGAAGTAAGTCAGAAAGAGAAAAACAAATAGCATATGCTAACACATATATATAGAATCTTAAAAAAAAAAAAGGTTGTGAAGAACCTAGGGACAGGAGAGGAATAAACATGCAGACATAGAGAATTCACTTGAGGACACAGGGTGGGGAAAGGGTAAGCTGGGACGAAGTGACAGAGTGTCATGGACTTATAAATACTACCAAATCTAAAATAGATAGCTAGTGGGAAGCAGATGCATAGCACAGGGAGATCAGCTAGGTGTTTTGTGACCACCTAGAAGGGAGGGATAGGGAAGGTGGGAGGGAGATGCAAGAGGGAGGATATATGGGGATATATGTATATGTATAGCTGATTCACTTTGTTATAAAGCAGAAACTAACACACCATTGTAAAGCAATTATACTCCAAAAAAGATGTTAAAAAAAAGACTCACAAGATCAGAAATAGAAGCAAAAAACAAAAACAAAAACAAGGCTTCAAATTCCAGTCACTGGCTTTTTTAGCGTTTGATTTTTATTTCTGTTGCAGAGATACTCTGATACACCAAGAATTGTAATAAGACAAAACTAATAGTGCAGCAGATAACATTGTGATTTCCTTAATCCTTCTAGCAACTCCACAAAGTCTTTAATAATACCTCTTTTAATGCAGAGAAATGGAGGTTTACAGGTTAAATAACTTTCCCAATATCTCAAAGTGTGACGTGACTACAAATCTATCACTAGACTTCTAGAACAGTTTGGTCATTTATCGATCTTGGTCTAAGGATGTAAAACAGGAAATGGTTTTGCCTGAAATGTTTTGAAAAAAAAGTAGGGATTAGGAAATCCATTAGAAAGAGTCATGGAAGCATTTCATATACCGTGATAGAAATATTACTGAAGCACAATTGTTAAAAAAGATTAATTATTTGGTTCATCAATTCTGGAGAGCAGAACATTTACTTTGGTAGTCAGAGGTAGTCCAAGCACCCATCTCTAACAATATCAGAAAACTCAGTACTTTAAAAAGATAACAAGGTTTTATTGGAAGTGTAAGAACCCACATTTTAGAATAAATTATGCACAGATATCCTCAGTAAACGACAAGGGACATAGTTCTCGTACAAACTTTAGTGTATCCTTCCTAAGAAACAGATAAGAGCAAGAAATCCCATTTAAATATTCTGTGTTCCTGTCTTTCCAAAGCCTTTTCTCATGCTCATTTTGCTTCACTTTTGTCTCACAGTTATGGACAATACAATTTTTCATTCTCTTGTGTTAAGTCTCTTATGATTGGTTGATCATTCTTGGTTTTTGTTTGAATTTCTAAGGAACTTGTTTTTGCCAGTAAGATTCCCTGTAACTTCGGTTCAGCCCATGTAAGCAGTCCTCTTGTGTGATGGCTTCTGGCTGGTTGTAGCAAAAGAGACTTTCAAACATTCATGTGGGAATTTGCAAGCATTTCCTACCCAGGTCAATTCCGAAAACAAGTTCCCATGTGGGAAGGTATATGGAGACCACCACATTTCCTCCGTTCCTGTGGGTTATCATCACACATCCCCTCAGCCTCAACCTTTCCACAGCAGCTCTGTGAGTGACCTTCCTGTTTCAAGTTAACTATCACATAGTTAACTTGAAGTGTAGTTTAAGCTACGTTTCTGAATTAAAGAACATTAGTCTCCAAAATATATTATCAATTGAAGTCTAGTATATTAACTGATTAAGTGGGGGCTCAACAACCATTTAGAAGCAGTGTACAAAGGTTTGACCCTTAGTTCTTCAGGAATAAAAGGGGAAAGGGCCTTAGGGTTGACCTATTAAGCTGGAACAGAGGAGAATTACTGCTTTGTATAAGTGGGGGTTGGATCATCACGTGTGCGTTTCTGTGTGTATGTATGTGTGTGTGTGTGTGTGTGTGTGTGTGAGAGAGAGAGAGAGAGAGAGAGAGAGAGAGAGCCATTGTCACAGGAAGAAGGGTTTGGTCATGACTTTCAATGAGTAGGAAAATGTTGGCTGGAAGAATTGTATTCTCCATCATGACCCCAAGATTTCTGTGGAATATCGTGTATATATCTCTGTATTTCAACACTGTCTCTATTGTAATCTCACTAAATCACACATAATTACTCTGGAATTGGGGAGAAGTAAGCCTAGGAAAACTATCAATTTAGTCCCCATCCACGGAGTAATTTAAGATCGTTCTTTTGTGCCATTCTGAGTATAAAATATTGCAGCTTACATTTTATTTATGGAAATATAAGTGTGCTAGCAATTCTCTTCACATAAAACAAATGTGCTTTCAGGAAAACATATACTTCCCTTGTACCCATTTATAGATATATGATTTCTCTTGGAAGCTGGAAATATTTCCAATTTTTTTCTCTCAAATCCCTTTAGAGTTCATTATCTGCTTACTGTTTTTATTTGCTTTATAAAAAATTAGAAGTATGTGATACAGGTTGCTAACTCAATTAAGGCACTTGGCTTTGCAACTTGAATCTCTCATTACTAATAAGTAGGATTTTTAGACTTTCCTTTATATCTTCCAATAAAACAGTACCTTTGAGTAAACTTTCAGGGTTGAAACTCCGTATCTATTTTTAATCAAGGATAAATGTGATCATTTAAACATGTCAATAAGATGAACTCTATGCATGTATTAAAATAGATGGAAATGTCTTCTTTTCTCATTACAGTGCTCCATGATTTACTATCAAATATGTAAACGTTCTACAGACTTTTGTAAGTGATTTCAAATTCCCCAAATTCATTGGGGACATGATGAGTGATGTGTACATAAATCATCTATGATATTCCAACTTGGCTTAGGTTTCCATGTTGAAAAACCTGAAGAAGTTTGGTTATCCATCCAATTAGATGTGGTAATGGCAGGGAAAGAAGAAGGGGGAGTGTGTCAAATGAGTGCATTGACTTTTCCCTTTGGAATTTCATGTTCCCCTTATTTGATCTGATACAGTGTTATGGACTTCCTTTCAGGAGAAGCACATCTGCTTCCCTCCTCGCTCCCCAGTCAAGGCCAGGTTCCTCACTTAACTTTTAGCATTTAATCCAAGACTAATCATGTCTAAGAATCAGGTTCTACCTGAAGGAGTACCTGGAAGCCTCCAGGGTGGGACAGAGTACAGCCCCTTTTGTTTTACACACCCAGGACTAATTGCCTTAACTTTTGGCTGGGTGCAAACTCAGATTTCTCATTTATAATGTCAGGTTGTCCAAGCTCTTTCCTGACTTTCCTCTCCTCTTGCTTTCCTTCACTTTCTCACTTCTGTTTTTCTCTTCTCCCTTCCTCCCCCACAAAATATGTATTGAGTACTCCATGTTTTAACAAATGAGATATGCCACTACTTCCCAGACTCTTTCCTTCTTTTATTTATTTTATTTTTTTATTGAAGTATAATTGATTTACAATGTCATGTTTGTTTCAGTTGTACAGCACAGTGATTCAGTTATATATATTTTTTATTTTTTTATTTTTCAGATTATTTTCCCTTATAGGTTACTACAAAATATTGAGTATAGTTCCCTGTGCTATATAGTAGGTCCTTGTTGGTTATCTATTTTATATACAGTAGTGTGTATATGTTAATCCCAACCTCCTAGTTTATCCCTCCCTCGCCCTATCCCCTTTGGTAACCATACATTTGTTTTCTATGTCTGTGAATCTATTTCTGTTTTGTAAATAAGTTCATTCAGATGCTTACTTCTTCCCTCCAAGCCCCTCAAATAAATATGGTCAGTCAGTTACTTCACATATTCAAAGATATGGAGCAAAGTCTTCGATTGTAGTAAACCAACATATTTTCTTTCATGATTTTATGATACATTAGCTGTTAACCCTTCTGAGAGAGAATGACAGCTGCTACTCTCAGGATCCCTGTAGAAAGAAGAGTTAAATCACATAAGGACAAAATGATTTAAAGACTTAGGACTCTGCAGGGGAAATGAAATTGCAGTGCTTTTGTTTTTCTGTTCTTTATCTTAAGAAATCTTCATTTTATTCTACAGGAATTTTTAGAAATGTCAGTTCTCCCCAGACTTGAATTAACAAAAAGCCAGTATACTATGGAGACAGAGCCTAAATAATGTGCTTCAGGAAATCACTATCCAATCCTATCAAGATGCCTACCTTCCCCACAGAACACTCTGCCCTCCAGTCTACACTCATCTTAGGCAGGATATAAAAAGCTTCATTTCTTTTTAGTGGTTGGTCTGTGGAAAATTGTATCTTACTGTTTTAAGCAGTGATCCATAGGCAATGAGTGCAGCATTTAAGTCAGCCCTGGGAAGTGGTTAAGTCTTGCTTTCTGTGCACTACGTAAGGAAAGTTTTACATGGCCTGCAGAACTCCAGAAATCCAGAAGGAGAGCACGGATGGTGCCATTACTGTCTGATTTCAGCTGAATGGAACCATCTCTGCATGAGATTGGACATGAATAAATCCAAGCTGTTCTCCACTTTCCAGCTGCAACTCAGCTCAGTCTTGGTGTGAAATGAGGTATTTATTTTCTCTCTTATTCTCTCACTGTAGAAATTACTTTCATATGAATCATGCATATGCATCTCCTTGTACCATTTCAGATGCTTTTTGTCTGCCCCACTCTATCCATATCCAAAGGCATAGTCACTGGCTGAAAGACCCGTGGTAGGGTGGGGAGGAGAAAGTTCTAGAATTTTCCATGGACTCAGTACTGGATTTTCAGACAGGCTGTTTCCCCTGATGACAGCAGACTTGACTGAATGATGAACAATCTCTTTCAGACATTTATCTATGCAGGAACCCAAAGTTTAGTTTAAGTAATATTTCTGCAGGAACAGGTAAAGGACTTACTTATTTCTGGAAAAATTCTACAGTGAGAGCAATTTGTCTGCTGTGCATTTTCTCTGCCAGCCCCACACACCAAATGTTTTAAGAATCCTGGTGTCCAGCAAATACATCAGAGTCTCTAAGGATGAAATTCAAGTATACACATGTTTAAAGCTCCCCAGCTGATTCCATTGTGCAGGCAAATTTAAGAAATAACGTGTGAAGGAATTTCAGGCATTTGCAATTAGATGTGGATGTATCGTGAAGGGACATATAAAATTTTCTGGAGAAGTTGAACTCATAATATTTCAACAAGTGTTTACTCCGCTTAGAATATAGCTGATATCCCTGCCTTGACAGGAGCTTACTCCTTGTTACATCCTTCACAGTTTAGAATCTTGCCCTTTTCTTTACTAGACTTGTAACTTGACTCCATGAGAACCTAGAGAAAATAGTTCTAAAATGTCAGTTTGTTAATATACCATTAATGTGTCATAGCCCTTTCTATTGACAAGGGTGTTTGTGTCTCCTATACTAGGGCTTGTGAAATATGAAATTAAAGCAGAGATAAAGAGAGAGATACTTTAAAATAACTTTCATCCAAGAGATGGTGAGGCTTAATAATCCAGCGCTATCTCCCCTAAAAGAAAGTGTTTTATAAGGTCTAGGTTGCTTATGACTGCTGGTTTATCTTTCTCTTGAGATGCCATAAAAATTTGCCATCTCTCTCTATGTTTTAGTGGCATTCCGTTCCCAATTTTAAAAGTATTGATAGACTCACATAAATAGAGAACAGACTTGTAGTTGCCAGGGGGAGGCGAGGTGGAGGAGGGATGGGTTGGGAGTTTGGGATTAGCAGATGCAAACTATCATACAGAAAATAGATAAAGAACAATGTCTTATGGTATAACACAGGGAACAATATTCAATATCCTGTGATAAACCATAATGGAAAAGAATATGAAAAAGAATATAAATATATGCATAACTGTATCATTTTGCTGTACAGCAGAAACTAACACAATATTGTAAACCAACTATACTCCAATAAAATAAATTATTGTAAAAAGTATTGATGAAAGCATCACCCTCGGGGCGGGGGGGACCTTGAAGAGGGGGAAGAGTAAGACGCGGAGATCACCTTCCTCCCCACAGATACACCAGAAATACATCTACGCATGGAACAACTCCTACAGAATACCTACTGAAGGCTGGCAGAAGACCTCAGACCTCCCAAAAGGCAAGAAACTCCCCCACGTACCTGGGTAGGGCAAAAGAAAAAAAGAAAAAACAGAGACAAAAGAATAGGGACAGCACCTGCACCAGTGGGAGGGAGCTGTGAAGAAGGAAAAGTTTCCACACACTAGGAAGCCCCTTTGCGGGCGGAGACTGAGGGAGGCGGCGAGGGGAGCTTCGGCGCCGCGGAGGAGTGCACAGCAACAGGGGTGCGGAGGGCAAAGCGGGGAGATTCCCGCACAGAGGATAGGTGCCGACCGGCACTCACCAGCCCGAGAGGCTTGTCTGCTCACCCGCCGGGGCGGGCGGGGCTGCGAGCTGAGGCTCGGGTTTCGGTTTCGGTCGGAGCGCAGGGAGAGAACTGGGGTTGGCGGCTTGAACATAGCCTGAAGGGGTTAGTGAACCACGACTAGCCGGGAGGGAGTCCGGAGAAAAGTCTGCACCTGCCGAAGAGGCAAGAGACTTTTTCTTCCCTCTTTATTTCCTGGTGCGCGAGGAGAGGGGTTTAAGAGCGCTGCTTAAAGGAACTCCAGAGACGAGCGCGAGCCGCGGCTAAAAGCACGGACCCCAGGGACGGGCGGGAGACGCTAAGGCTGCTGCTGCCGCCACCAAGGGGCCTGTGTGCGAGCACAGGTCACTATCCACACCCCTCTTCCGCGGAGCCTGTGCAGCCCGCCACTGCCAGGTTCTCGGGATCCAGGGACAACTTCCCGGGAGAACGCACGGCTGGCCTCAGGCTGCTGCAATGTCACGCCGGCCTCTGCCGCCGCAGGCCCGCCCCGCACGCAGTGCCCCTCCCCCCGTCCCCCCCCCCCTCCCCGGCCTGAGTGCGCCAGAGCCCCCGAATCAGCGGCTCCTTTAACCTCGTCCTGTCTGAGCAAAAAACAGACGCCTTCCAGCGACCTACACGCAGAGGCAGGGCCAAATCCAAAGCTGAGCCCCTGTGAGCTGTGAGAACAAAGAAGAGAAAGGGAAATCTCTCCCAGCAGCCTCAGAAACAGCGGATTAAAGCTCCACAAACAACTTGATGTTCGCTGCATCTGTGGAATACATGAATAGACAACGAGTCATCCCAAATTGAGGAGGTGGGCTTCGAGAGCAAGATCTATGATTTTTTCCCCTTTTCCTCTTTTTGTGAATGTGTATGTGTATGCTTCTGTGTGAGATCTTGTCTGTATAGTTTTGCTTCCACCATTTGTCCTAGAGTTCTATCCGTCCATGGTTTTTTTTTAAAATTTTTTTCTTAATAATTAATTTTAATAACTTTATTATACGTTTCTTTCTTTCTTTCTTTCTTTCTTTCTTTCTTTCTTTCTTTCTTTCTTTCTTTCTTTCTTTCTTTCTTTCTTTCTTTCTTTCCCTCCTTTAGACAACGAATCATCCCAAATTGAGGAGGTGGTCTCTGAGAGCAAGATTTATGATTTTTTCCCCTTTACCTCTTTTTGTGAGGGTGTATGTGTATGCTTCTGTGTAAGATTTTGTCTGTATAGCTTTGCTTCCAACATTTGTCCTAAGGTTCTATCCGTCCCCCCCTTTTTTTTTTTCTAAATAAGTATTCTTTAATTCAATAACTTTATTATACTTTATTTTATTTTACTGTATCTTCTTTCTTTCTGTCTTTTTTCTTCTTTCCCTCCTTCCTACCTTCCTTCCTCCCTCCCTCCCTCCTTTCTTTCCTTCTTGCCTTCTTTCCTTCTTTCTTTCTTTCTTTCTTTCTTTCTTTCTTTCTTTCTTTCTTTCTTTCTTTCTTTCTTTCTTTCTTTCTTCCTTCCTTCCTTCCCTCCTTTCTTTCTTTCTTTCTTTCTTTCTTCATACTTCTACTAATTCCCTCTACTTTTTCTCCCTTTTATTCTGAGCCATGTGGATGAAAGACTCTTGGTGCTCCAGCCAAGAGTCAGGGCTCTGCCTCTGAGGTAGGAGAGCCAAGTTCAGGACACTGGTCAACAAGAGACCTCCCAGCTCCACATAATATCAAATGGCAGAAATCTCCCAGAGACCTCCATCTTAACACCAGCACCCAGCTTCACTCAACGACCAGCAAGCTACAGTGCTGGACAACCTATGCCAAACAACTAGCAAAACAGGAACACAAACCCACCCATTAGCAGAGAGGCTGCCTAAAATCATAATAAGGCCACAGACACCCCAAAACACACCACCAGATGTGAACTTGCCCACTAGAGAGACAAGATCCAGCCTCATCCACCACAACACAGGCACTAGTCCCCTCCACCAGGAAGCCTACAGAACCCACTGAACCAACCTTAGCCACTGGAGACAGACATCAAAAACAGTGGGAACTATGAACCTGCAGCCTGCAAAAAGAGGCCCCAAACACAGTAAGATAAGCAAAATGAGAAGACAGAAAAACACATAGTAGATAAAGGAGCAAGATAAAAACCCACCAGAACTAACAAATGAAGAGTAAATAGGCAGTCTACCTGAAAAAGAATTCAGAATAATGATAGTAAGGATGATCCGAAATCTTGGAAGTAGAATGGACAAAATGCAAGAAACATTTAACAAGGACCTAGAAGAAATAAAGATGAAACAAGCAACGATGAACAACACAATAAATGAAATTAAAAGTACTCTAGATGGGATCAATAGCAGAATAATTGAGGCAGAAGAACGGATAAGTGACCTGGAAGATAAAATAGTGGAAATAACTACTGCAGAGCAGAATAAAGAAAAAAGAATTAAAAGAACTGAGGACAGTCTCAGAGACCTCTGGGACAACATTAAAAGCACCAACATTCAAATTATAGGGGTTCCAGAAGAAGAAGAGAAAAAGAAAGGGACTGAGGAAATATTTGAAGAGATTATAGTTGAAAACTTCCCTAATATGGGAAAGAAAATAGTTAATCAAGTCCAGGAGCACAGAGAGTCCCATACAGGATAAATCCAAGGAGAAATATGCCAAGACACATATTAATCAAACTGTCAAAAATTAAATACAAAGAAAGCATAATAAAAGCAGCAAGGGAAAAACAACAAATAACACACAAGGGAATCCCCATAAGGTTAACAGCTAATCTCTCAGCAGAAACCCTACAAGCCAGAAGGGAGTGGCAGGACATACTGAAAGTGATGAAGGAGAAAAACCTACCACCAAGACTACTCTACCCAGCAAGGATCTCATTCAGATTTGTTGGAGAAATTAAAACCTTTACAGACAAGCAAAAGCTGAGAGAGTTCAGCACCACCAAACCAGCTTTACAACAAATGCTAAAGGAACTTCTCTAGACAAGAAACACAAGAGAAGGAACAGACCTATAATAACAAACCCAAAACAATTTAGAAAATGGGAATAGGAACATACATATCGATAATTACCTTAAATGTAAATGGACTAAATCCTCCACCAAAAGACACAGATTGGCTGAATGGATACAAAAACAAGACCCTTACATATGCTGTCTACAAGAGACCCACTTCAGACCTAGAGATACATACAGACTGAAAGTAAGGGGATGGAAAAAGATATTCCATGCAAATGGAAACCAAAAGAAAGCTGGAATAACAATTCTCATATCAGACAAAATAGACTTTAAAATAAGGACTATTAGAAGAGACAAACAAGGACACTACATAATGATCAAGGGATCGATCCAAGATGAAGATATAACAATTGTAAATATTTGTGCACCCAACATAGGAGCACCTCAATACATAAGGCAAATACTAACAGCCATAAAAGGGGAAATCGACAGTAACGCATTCATACTAGGGGACTTTAACACCCCACTTTCACCAATGGACAGATCATCCAAAATGAAAATAAATAAGGGAACACAAGCTTTAAATGATACATTAAACAAGTTGGACTTAATTGATATTTATAGGACACTCCATCCAAAAACAACAGAATACACATTTTTCTCAAGTACTCATGGAACATTCTCCAGTATAGATCATATCTTGGGTCACAAATCAAGCCTTGGTAAATTTAAGAAAATTGAAATTTTATCAAGTATCTTTTCTGACCACAACGCCATGAGACTAGATATCAATTACAGGAAAAGATCTGTAAAAAATACAAACACATGGAGGATAAACAATACACAACTTAATAATGAAGTGATCACTGAAGAAATCAAAGAAGAAATCAAAAAATACCTAGAAACAAATGACAATGCAGACACAATGACCCAAAACCTATGGGATGTAGCAAAAGCAGTTCTAATGGGGAAGTCTATAGCAATACAAGCCCACCTTAAGAAGCAGGAAACATCTCGAATAAACAACCTAACCTTGCACCTCAAGCAATTAGAGAAAGAAGAACAAAAAAAACCCAAAGCTAGCAGAAGGAAAGAAATCATAAAAATCAGATCAGAAATAAATGAAAAAGAAATGAAGGAAACAATAGCAAAAATCAATAAAATTAAAAGCTGGTTCTTTGAGAAGATATACAAAATAGATAAACCACTAGCCAGACTCATCAAGAAAAAAAGGGAGAAGACTCAAATCAATAGAATTAGAAATGAAAAAGGAGAAGTAACAACAGACACTGCAGAAATAAAAAAGATCACGAGAGATTACTACAAGCAACTCTATGCCAATAAAATGGACAATCTGGAAGAAATGGACATATACTTAGAAATGCACAACCTGCCAAGACTGAATCAGGAAGAAATAGAAAATATGAACAGACTAATCACAAGCACTGAAATTGAAACTGTGACTATAAATATTCCAACAAACAAAAGCCCAGGACCAGATGGCTTCACAGGCTAATTCTATCAAACATTTAGAGAAGAGCTAACACCTATCCTTCTCAAACTCTTCCAAAATATAGCAGAGGGAGGAATACTCCCAAATTTCTTCTACGAGGCCATCATCACCTTGATACCAAAACCAGACAAGGATGTCACAAAGAAAGAAAACTACAGGCCAATATCACTGATGAACATAGATGCAAAAATCCTCAACAAAATACTAGCAAACAGAATCTAACAGCACATTAAAAGGATCATACACCACGATCAAGTGGGGTTTATTCCAGGAATGCAAGGGTTCTTCAATATACGCAAATCTATCAATGTGATAAACCATATTAACAAACTGAAGGAGAAAAACCATATAATCATCTTAATAGATGCAGAGAAACCTTTGACAAAATTCAACACCCATTTATGATAAAAACCCTGCCGAAAGTAGGCATAGAGGGAACTTTCCTCAACATAATAAAGGACATATATGACAAACCCACAGCCAATATCATCCTCAATGGTGAAAAACTGAAAGTATTTCCAATAAAATCAGGAACAAGACAAGGTTGCCCACTCTCGCCACTCTTATTCAACATAGTTTTGGAAGTTTTAGGCAGAGCAATCAGAGAAGAAAAATAAATAAAAGGAATCCAAATCGGAAGGGAAGAAGTAAAGCTGTCACTGTTTGCAGATGACATGATACTATACGTAGAGAATCCTAAAGATGCTACCAGAAAACTACTACAGCTAATCAATGAATTTGGTAAAGTAGCAGGATACAAAATTAATGCACAGAAATCTCTGGCATTACTATATACTAATGATGAAAAATCTGAAATGGAAATCAAGAAAACACTCCCATTTACCATTGCAACAAAAAGAATAAAATATCTAGGAATAAACCTACCTAAGGAGACAAAAGACCTGTATGCAGAAAATTATAAGACACTGATGAAAGAAATTAAAGATGATAGAAATAGATGGAGAGATATACCATGTTCTTGGATTGGAAGAATCAACATTGTGAAAATGACTCTACTACCCAAAGCAATCTATAGATTCAATGCAATCCCTATCAAACTACTACTGGCATTTTTCATAGAACTAGAACAAAAAATTTTGCAATTTGTATGGAAACACAAAAGACCCCGAATAGCCAAAGCAATCTTGAGAATGAAAAAAGGAGCTGGAGGAATCAGGCTCCCTGACTTCAGACTATACTACAAAGCTACATTAATCAAGACAGTATGGTACTGACACAAAAACAGAAAGATAGATCAATGGAACAAGATAGAAAGCCCAGAGATAAACCCACACACATATGGACACCTTATCTTTGATAAAGGTGGCAGGAATGTACAGTGGAGAAAGGACAGCCTCTTCAATAAGTGGTGCTGGGAAAACTGGACAGGTACATGTAAAAGTATGAGATTAGATCACTCCCTAACACCATACATAAAAATAAGCTCAAAATGGATTAAAGACCTAAATGTAAGGCCAGAAACTATCAAACTCTTAGAGGAAAACTTAGGTAGAACACTCTATGACATAAATCACAGCAAGATCCTTTCTGACCCACCTCCTAGAGTAATGGAAATAAAAACAAAAATAAACAAATGGGACCTAATGAAACTTAAAAGCTTTTGCACAGCAAAGGAAACCATAAGCAAGACCAAAAGACAACCCTCAGAATGGGAGAAAATATTTGCAAATGAAGCAACTGACAAAGGATTAATCTCCAGAATTTACAAGCAGCTCATGCAGCTCAATAACAATAAACAAACAACCCAATCCAAAAATGGGCAGAAGACCTAAATAGACATTTCTCCAAAGAAGATATACAGACTGCCAACAAACACATGAAAGAATGCTCAACATCATTAATCATTAGAGAAATGCAAATCAAAACTACAATGAGATATCATCTCACACCAGTCAGAATGGCCATCGTCAAAAAATCTAGAATCAATAAATGCTGGAGAGGGTATGGAGAAAAGGGAACACTCTTGCACTGCTGGTGGGAATGTGAATTGGTACAGCCACTATGGAGAACAGTATGGAGGTTCCTTAAAAAACTACAAATAGAACTACCATATGACCCAGCAATCCCACTACTGGGTATATACCCTGAGAAAACCAAAATCCAGAAAGATTCATGTACCAAAATATTCATTGCAGCTCTATTTACAATAGCCTGGAGATGGAAACAACCTAAGTGCCCATCATCGGATGAATGGATAAAGAAGATGTGGCACATATATACAATGGAATATTACTCAGCCATAAAAAGAAACGAAATTGAGCTATCTGTAATGAGGTGGATAGACCTAGAATCTGTCATACAGAGTAAAGTAAGTCAGAAAGAAAAAGACAAATACCGTATGCTAACACATATATATGGAATTTAAGAAGAAGAAAAAAAGTCATGAAGAACCCAGGAATAAACCCAGGAATAAGACAGGAATAAAGACACAGACCTACTGGAGAACTGACTTGAGGATATGGGAAGGGGGAAGGGTGAGCTGTGACAGGGCGAGAGAGAGTCATGGACATATACACACTAACAAACGTAAGGTAGATAGCTAGTGGGAAGCAGCCGCATGGCACAGGGATATTGGCTCCGTGCTTTGTGACCGCCTGGACGGGTGGGATAGGGAGGGTGGGAGGGAAGGAGACGCAAGAGGGAAGAGATATGGGAACATATGTATATGTATAACTGATTCACTTTGTTATAAAGCAGAAACTAACACACCATTGTAAAACCATTACACCCAATAAAGATGTTATAAAAAAAAAAAAAAAAGCATCACCCTCAGTGCCTAACTGCCTGTATAATATTCCCTTTCACCCTACAGATGGCTCTTAGTTTTATTTGGCTGCCATAACAAAGTACCACAAACTATGTGGCTTACAACAATGAAAATTTATTCTTTCACAATTCTGGAACCTAACAATCAAAATTGTAGCGTTGGCAGAGCCATGCTTCTTCTGTAGCCTCCAGCAAAGAATTGTTTCCTACCTGTTCTAGCTTCTGGTGGATTCTTTAACGTGCAGACACTTTACTTCAATCTCTGTCTCCATCTTCACATGGCACTCTCCTCTATGTTTTTATGTGTCTCCATTTCTTTCTTCTTATCAGTCATTGTATTAGGGCCCAACATAATCCATCTTTTAACTTAACTAATATCTGCAAAGACTCTACTTCAAAATAAAGTTATATTCTGAGATTCCTGCTGGAAGTGAATGGGGGTAGAGGGATTCTATTCAACCCAGCATAAAGATAGTCTATGCAATTTATCTTTCTTGAGACTGAGTTGCACCTTGTGGGACTCCTGGGTACAAAATCCTTTTTGTGTCCTCTTCCCTGAGTTCCAAAGAGCAGGTTCAAACAGTTCCTAATCAAGGAAGGGAGGGGATGCAGAGACAAGGGAGGAGCAGTCAAGAAACAATAGTGCAGCCTTGGGGCAGGGTCCTGGTTCCCCCTTAAGGGATACACATAACAATATCTTTGAGTTGTTTTGCAGTTACTGAAAACCCCACTGGATGGGAGAAGTTAACTGTATTCTGCCCACAAGCACATAGACCCCAGACCAGTTGGAACCAGAAGTCTTATGATGTTGACTCCCAATTACCTCACCACAAACCAGTCAGAAGAATGTCCATGAGCTGATCACACCTTCCTCCTTGAACCATTACTATAAAACTCCTCACTACCCGGTCCAGGTCGGAACACACAGCTTTGAGGGCATTGGCCTACTGTGGGCTCCTTTGCCTTGCAAAGCAATAAAGCTATTATTTTCTACTTCACCCAAAACTCTGTCTCCGAGATTTAATTTGGTGTCAGGGTAGAGAGGCCAAATTCAGCTTCAAATTTGGACAATATTCTATTTCAAAAGACATTCACACAGGGTGATTGAAATTAAAACATGTCCATTCACACCACTGTACTAAGTGGAGAGAAAAACATTTGAGGATGAAGAAAAAAATAGTGGTTAGTTTCTCCTTGTGGCCAAGACTATAATATAGAACTACTAGATACTGGATATTAAAGATCACAACAACAAGATAAACTTGGGAGGATCTTCTCTGAGGTTATGAAAAGGTGAAGCTATAATCAAAAGCATCTAGGAAACTGCAATAAACTTTCTCTGATAGAAGAGAATTTAATCGGATGGTGGTGTATTTTGCAGAAACACCCTCTACCTCACTGTCTGTTTTTTTTTCTTTTTCAGTATTTAACATCCTTCACTTGGATCTGCCACTGTTCATGGAAGGTTCTGGTTACAGAAGTCAAGGGGTAAACTTCTAACCTCTGTGCTTACACAAGGCATTCTCTTGTCACAAACATGATGCTAGGTGGCCTCCAGCCATTTCTGCATGAATCCCCTGCCATTTACCCATCTACCGAAATTTAAAGAATCAGACAGAGAACTACAAGATCAAGAAACCAGATTTTTGTGTGTGTGGTGGTGGGGCATTCTTTGCTCTGATATATGTACCCTTAAACCAATCTTGTTATTTGGGTTACAATTTAATGATGTGTTCTTTTGCAAAAACGATCTTTTTTTAATAGGCCTAACTGGACCATTTGTCTATTCAATATCTTTCAGCATCTTGTCAAACCCTGAGAGTTCATTAAACTTTCATAGACTTGCTGATACACAGGCAAGGCAAAAAAGACCCTATAGGTCACTAAACATGGAGAACTTGATCAAGCCCTTGGATATCCCCAAATCCTTGCTCTGTAGGGAGCCACAGGCAATGCTGAAAGTGGAAGTGGCTTTAGCTCCTTTTCTACTGGACCATGTGACCTAGAGTAAATCAGTTAACATCTTGACTTCAGTTGCTTTTTTGTAAAATGTACAATAGAACACAATAAAACATGGTAAAATGCAGTCGTTTATCTGCTAAAGAGTGGTAATAGCTCCCTGGTTTCGAAGCTCTATTATAGGAGGACCTTGTGCTAGATGTATTTTCCCAAACTATTTTATTTACTCTTTACATTAATCTTTAGGTTAGGTGTTATTAGCAACAATTTGAAGATGACAAAACAGGATTCATATGAGTTGAGTAGCTTATCCAAAATGAACAAGGTGTAAGGAAAACATCCAGGATTCAGACGTAGTTCACTGACTCCAAAGTCTATTCTCCTTTGGTACCCAATGTTGTCCTTATAGGACTTGGGCTAGATGATCTCTTGAGGTGCTTTCTAACCCCAACATCTATAATACTCTAGTGTGATACTTGGTACAGCAAAGAGGGTTGATTTTTGGTACACAGCTGAGGACCGTTTGCAATGGGCACAGTCTATTTTTATTACCCTTGTCTTCTCTGAGAAAGAAGAATTCAGGGATACAGGATGACCTTACAGCATCTCTCCTTTATCCATTGCCTTCCTGATGCTGCCAATAATATTAATGTCTATTCTCTATCTTTCTCACCTGATTTCCCTCTACCCTTCACCTCTTTCCCACAAATGTGAAAATGGCAGCTCTCACTTAACTGTTCATTGGTGTCTGTCTTGTCTAGAAAAAGTCAGGGAAATAGTACCTTTTATGTAGTGTTTCATGGAGTAAAGAAAATAATACTCATTGACTGCCAACTCATTAGGTATTCTGTTAGAATCATTTCATATATAATTTCACCTAATTGGCAGCAGCAAAACCACTAGCTAACTTTGTGAAAATGCATTTTCTGAAGGTAACTACAACCTACAAGCCTGTATATACACAGAATCCAGAAAAGACAACCAGAAACATTATTTTTGTGACTCGGCTGCCACCCACAAGTTCTACCTCTCTTCCCCCAAGTTAGGTGTTCTTTTTCCAGATGGAAGGACTGAAGTCCAAAGAATTTAAATATTCTACTCAAGATCAAACATACTGTGAGCCTGCATTCAAACTAATTTTTTCTGGCTCCAGTGTATTTGCTGGTCTCTACTCTTCACATCCTCCTACTCTGGTTCTGTCTTGGAAGGTGTTTACTCTGTGTCAGTCCTGTTCTAGGTGCTACAAATGGAGCTGGTAAGAAACCCAAGTCCCTGCACTCATTGACCTAATACTGTGAGTGGAAGCAACTGAAAATAAATGAGGAAATGAATACATAATGACAGATGACTTTGTGTGGTGCTAGGTGTTATGAAGAATACAACTTCAGGTTGTGTATTAGTAAGAGGGCTTAGAGTGTACAATTCAGATGCATTAAAGAGAAGGCATTTAATAGGAAACCCATGTGCTAGAAAGGAGCAGACATAATATCATCTGAAGGACAATATTCTGCAGAGAGGAAGAGCTAGTACAAAGGCCCTGATGCAGGAGTTTTTACCTGAAAACTGGGTTTGCCTCTTGGTGGATGATAAGCCAATAGAAACAACCAAGCCATAGCTCAGGAGAAGAAAGGATTTATTATTACTTGCAGCAAGTAAGGATAACACTGGGGATCTTTCCCAAAGCAGTGTCACCCCACCAGCACAACTGGGAAAGTTTTATTTATTTAATTTATTTATTGTGGCTATATTGGGTGTTCACTGCTGCACACAGGCTTTCTCTAGTTGCAGTGAGTGGGGGCTACTCTTTATTGTGGTGAGCGGGCTTCTCAATGCTATGGCTTCTCTTGTGGAGCATGGGCTCTAGGTGCGTGGGCTTCAGTAGTTGTGGTACATGAGCTCAGGAGTTGTGGTTCACAGGATCTAGAGTGCAGGCTCAGTAGTTTTAGCACACGGGCTTAGTTGCTCCTCGGCATGTGGGATCTTCCCAGACCAGGGCTCAAAACCGTGTCCCCTGCATTGGCAGGCTGATTCTTAACAACTGTGCCACCAGGAAAGTCCAAAATTGGGAAAATTTTAAGCTAAGGGAACATGCATATTCATGAAGGGGCTTGAGCAGAGGAGAATTCAGCATAGAATTAGGGTCCAGGTCGACAGAGTCCAAGCTTTAGTTGACTGAAGTCAGGAAGGTCAACATCATCATTCCATCCTCAACCTGGGTGGGGGCTTTAGTTCCTGCAGAACTCAAAGGTATATTATTATGTATATCCCTTGAGGCACCAGGACCCTGCCCCAAGGCTGCACTCTTGTTTGACTGCTCCTCCCTTTTTTCTGCATTCCCTCCCTTAATATCATTAATTACTAAGACCTGTTCAAGGGCAAGTATTGCAGTTAGGCTTATATCACAAAATGGCTTAGGCCAAAATGGGTTCTCTCACATGGAGAAAGCCTTTCCTGGTTCTCTTTCTCCAGGGACCCCCTAACCTATCTGCTACACGCTGAGCTGGTATGTTCAAGGTACAGATAAAAAACACATTCCCAGAGATTTGGGAGCTTTTCTCTCTTGCCCATTTGTCATTAATGAGAGATGCTGTAGCTTAGACCAGAAGGAAGGCTGGTTCCCTGGACCAGCAGGACACAAACTCCATCTGGAAGCCATGGTGCCATTCATCACTCCTGCAGGGTGACTGCCTGCTCTCTGTGGGACAAAAGTCAGTCCTGCACACCCAGACCAGTTCAGGTCCTCTCTCCCTGGAGGAACTCTATAACACACAAAGCAATGTGGTATTGTTTTTAAATTACAGAAGTGGCATTTCATTGCATAGGTTCTAAGCAAAAAGTCATGAAATTGTAGAAGAAATGGCCACAACAACTTGCAGGAAGTCCCAAAGGGGAGAAGAAATAAACAAAAAGACTGGAGGAAAAGAACGAGGCATTTCAGTTGACCTTAAGCTGACTTTTCTTCATTTCCCATAAGGTCACATTCAAAACTCCCTTTGCATTTGGATGGCTTATGCTGGTTGGATGTTTATTATAGGAAAATGATCACCTTTTCTGCACCTTCTCCAGTCAAGTCTGTGCAGTTGATGACAATAGGGAAAAGATGAACGCAAAACCATCTGGGACCTTGCTTCCTGGTAAATCACAGAAAGCAAACAGAAAGCAAAGAGGATGTCTTTTAATTCTGATAAAATGATCTGCTCCTTCTTTTCCCTTAATCTCTACTATCCCTGCCTTTGCAGGAAAATGATGGCTAAAATATACATGATGATATTCAGGGCAAAAGAATTCAGAGTATTTCAGGTAACATGTATCCCTAGGAGAGTCATACATTTTCAGGTCTGAAAATCTAATCAGGTCCTAAGGGAAGGTTTATGTGGTAAGGTTGACAGTGGTGTTTTGTTTTTGTTTCCATTTCAACATGCTTTCCCTCTTCAGAAGGTCATGCATACAGTATCTGGCTTACACAATAATATTAGAAATGCCCTGTCAGCCAGCTAACAGTAACACATTTACAAAGCACTCACTATTTAAAAATAGCTTTTTTTAAAAAAAAAAATTATTGAAAGTATAGTTGATTTACAATGTTGTGTTAATTTCTGCTGTTCAGCAAAGGGAATCAGTTATACATATATATATTCTTAAAAAGAGCTTCTTGAAGGAAATTCACTCTTACCCTAATATTGTGGCCTGCTAGGGTCTGGGGCCATATATGGATGTAATAGGGTGAAGTTATTATCTCAACTAGTTTATATCAGTACTAGAGCAGCTCCTCCAAGGCACAGCTGAATTCAACCAATATGGAGGGAGGTGGAGGAGAGATTCAGAAAAAAAGTGTTCAATGCACATGCTCATCATCTTTTGCCAAGAAAATTTTCATAATTTTGGCATTTTGAGCATATACAATCAGTCAATTAAACATGTCCCAGTTTTACTTCCTAAATTGTCTTTGGGTCACATTTGCTTCCACAGCCTCTGTTCAGGGCTGGGATTGAGAAGATAACCAGGACTCCCTTCCTGCCTTGAGGGACTTATGCTCCTCATTAACAAATGGGACAGACCAGGTGAGGTACAGGACATGTGGTCTGCTCCTGCTTGATGGTCATGGAGTTGCCCAGAGTGATGCAGAACAAGAGTCAAAGGAACTGTGACCCACCTACATGTCTAAGCTAGGACAGTCACATTCTGTTAAAAACTTGAAAGGATAAGAAAAGGGAAGTGAATGAAATTTTTTGATATTGTGAAGGCCTCAGAAAATGTGAGTGGGTGCAAGACCAGAAGTAAAGAGAGCCACGGTGATTTCAGAACAGACACCTGGAGAGTCTGAGAAGGAGACAGACATGCTAATGTGACACCCAAGCAGATACTTTGCTTCAAGTGGGATTATCAGCAGCAACAACTTCAACAACTCCTGAAACCCAGGCTGCACCCAGACCAATGAAGCCAGGATCTCTGGACTGGGGCCCAGGTGATGCCATGTGCAGCCATGGCTGAGAACATGTGAACTTGACACTGTATATGGTGAAGAAACCCCACAGAGAGTACTGCTCGGCATCCAGCTAGCCTGTCTTCCTCCTTTTTTGCCCCAGACCCCAGGGATCTTGGCCAGGTTCCCTCTTTTCTGGGCAGTGTCTCTACCCAATCTAACTTGGGAATCTCTTCTCTCTTCTAAACCTAAATTCTTTCTTTGGCTCTCCTAAATACAAAGCATATTGACTCTTTTTAATTATACAGACATAGAGGAGGAACAGTAATTCATGAGATCAAGTTAACAAGTGTACATATGCTGCAAGACTTTAGGATCCAAGAACCCGTTCCACATGGTGCTGTACAAAATGCCTTCCATGCATCATGATTTCACTAAGTCCTCACAACCATTCAATGAAGAAAAGAACTGTAAGAACTGTTAGATCCCTTTTTTTTAACAGATGGGAAAACAGCTTAGAAAAGTTAAATAATTTAGCAAAGATCCTTTGGCACATCTGTGATGAAGACTTGATGTGAGCCCAAGTCTGTGGGATTTACGTCCCTGACCTTAACTGGTCATAGGGCAATATCATAGGATATGATCAAGGCTATCACTGTTCATCATTTTCCTTTTGCTGTTGAGGCTGAAGCCCCAACTCAACACAAACTCCTGACACCAGCTCTAGGAAGGCCTGTGGTCCTTCTCCACCATGGTCACTCCCCTAGCTGGATGATGCCTTTGGGGCTAAAGTCTAAAATCCAGGCAGAGCCGGACTAGCATAATTTAGTGTGGGTTTGGGACTCTGAGTCCTCCAATTTTAAACTGTATGACCTTGAGTGAGTTACTTCTTTATCTCTTTGAGCTTTAGTGCTCATTGATATTACAAGATTTTTTTTTTCAAAAAGCATTGTTAATGAGAACTAAAAGAGAAAACACATAAAAATGTCTATTAAAATGCAAATGTGAAACATATTCCAAATAGATGGTGGTAGGCAGGGAAGTCATTGGTTTATATTTCAGAGATGACACCCACCCAGGACACTCCAGACACAGAACTCTCTCCTGCTGCTTCGGGGTATTGCCTCCCATGGGACTGCAATGGAAGCACATATAAACCTCAGTCCTGGCCCAAAGAAGGGACTAGTTTCCACAGCCCCCACTCCATACCCCCAAGTTTTGAGACTACTGAGCCATGAACAAGTGTTTGAAGGGGGAAAGCAGCCTGACAGAGGTTTCTGGGGACCCAGGACAGGAGGAGAAGGATCACAGATGTGACTGTACATCACAAAGTCATCAGTAGACAGAACTGACCAACTCAATGCCAGTGACTTCCTGAAACTCGTTAATGATGAATGTTAATTAGGCTTCTATAATCTTTTTTATTCCTGCTGGTTAGACATGTATTTATTTCATGAATTTCATGCTTTAATTAATGATTTTATGTTCTATATATTACTTTGGCTTATAAATTCAAATGGACTCTTGGAGGCTCTTCAAGTAGGAAATGCATTCCATAAATGTAAGATTTTATTAATCTTGATTATTAATTTTAAAATGAATAATTAACCTCATTCTCATTCCACCTTTTATGGTGTTTCTGGAACTGTTACTTTCTTTCATGTGTGACCCAGAACACCTCACTCTTCCGGGGCTGTCATTTGTTTTGAATATCAAGATTTATGTTATCTTTGCATTCAGTCTTTGTCTTAGTGAGGACTCCTAAGAGCAAGTCACAGACGCAAATTAGGGCTGATATGAGCAAAAGTGGAAATGATTGAACAAATGTCAGACAGAAGAGTGAAGGTTGGAAAAACCTGACTTGTAAATGTGCAGAATCCAAAAGAGGCTACACCCACCACCCACACCCCATAACTATGTGAGGGAAGGACTACTGCCCTCCTCGCTGAATCCAAGACATGTCAACAGCACTGCCAAGGGTTCTGCACTGGACATGGGTCCAGCCTCAATCACTGCTCCCATTTATCACTAGCTCCTCTCTGATGCAGAGGCATGTACATCTATCTCATTGACCCCTGGTCACCTGCCCATGCTCTGATGCAAAAGAGGTTGAGAAGAAAGATTCTGGACCACTCAGATCCTTAGCAGGAATGCACTCCAAATAGACAGGGATTTCAGATGTTGGAACTCCCCAAAGACAATTGCCTAGTATAGTCTCCTTCCTTACCAGCTTCACCAGTTTGTAGAATAGTAAAGCTTCATTGCCTATACTTCAGTGTCTTTGAAATTAGTATTGTTATTACTTCTGGTTGTGAAGGGCAAATTATTTTTCTCTGTTAAGGTGTTGTGTTTCTTTTTGTTTTGGGGGGTTTGTTTTCTTTTGCTTTTTCTTCTTCTATTTTGGCAACACTGGATATTTAATAAATTTAAAATTTCCCCAAATTAGTCTTACATTGCACATGGTTAAGAGTTTGGGCTTTGGAGTCAGACTCTCTGACTTAAGATCTGTCTGTCCCCTCACCAGCTATGTTAACCTTAACCATCCTGTGTCTCACATTTCTCTCCTGAAAATTAAAATAAAAATAATAAATACCTCTTAGGGCATTTGTGAGAATTCAATGATTAATACAGTGACACTCAGAGTGTGGTTTTTGGGTAGGACCAGCTGACCTCTGGGACCACATCTGGCCCCTGGGTCCTGAGCTTAAGCTCCTCACGTTTTCACCCACCCTGCTGTCAAGGACTTTTCCACTTTTTTTTTTTAACTGTTGTGATTCTGTTTTGTGTTGTTGTTTCACTTCTATTTTTTCTAATATATTTTTAAATTTTATTTTATTTTTTTATTCTTTGTTATTGTTCTGTTCCTTTTAAATTGTTGCCTTTTTTTTTTTTTTTGCCATGCCACATGGCTTGTGGGGTCTTGGTTCCCAGGCCAGGAGTCAGGACTGACCTCCTGTGGTGGCAGTGCTGAGTCTAAGCCACTGGACTAACAGAGAACCTCAGACCACAGGGAATATTAATCAGAGTGAGGTCTCCCAGAGATCCTCATCTCAGCACTAAGACCTGGCTCCACCCAACTGCCTGCAAACTCCAGTGGAGGATGCCTCAGGCCAAACAACCAGCAAGACAGTAACACAGCCCCACCCATCAAAGAAAAAAGAGACAACAAAATAATATGTAACAGATGAAGGAGCAAGTTAAAAACTCCCAAGATCAAATAAATGAAGAGGAAAGAGGCAACCTATCTGAAAAAGAATTCAGAGTAATGAGAGCAAAGATGATCCAAAATCTCAGAAATAGAATGGAGACACAGATTGAGAAATTACAAGAAATGTTTGACAAGGACCTAGAAGAAGTGATGAACAACACAATAACTGAAATGAAAAATACAGTAGAACAAATCAATACCAGAATAATTGAAGCAGAAGAACGAATAGGTAAACTGGAAGATAGAATGGTAGAAATAACTGCTGAGGAACAGAATAAAGAAAATAGAATGAAAAGAAATGAGCACAGTTTCATAGATCTCTGGGACAACATTAAATGCACCAACATTAGAATTATAGACATCCTAGAAAAAGAAGAGAAAGAGAAAGAGTCTGAGAAAATATTTGAAGAGATTATAGAAAAAACTTCCTTAACATGGAAAAGGAAATAGCCAACCAAGTCCAAGAAGGGCAGAGAGTCCCATACAGGATAAACCTAAGGAGAAACACACCCAGACACATATTATTCAAACTAACAAAATTAAATACAAAGAAAAAATATTAAAAGAAGTAAGGGAAAAACAACAAATAATATACAAGGGAATTCCTGTAAGGTTAACAGCTGATTTTTCAACAGAAAATCTACAGGACATCAGGGAGTTTCAAAATATATTTAAAGTGAAGAAAAAGAAAAACCTACAGCCAAGATTACTCTACCCAGCAAGATTACCCAAGATTACTATCATTTAGATTCAACAGAGAAAAGAAAGCTTTATAGACAAGCAAAAGCTAAGAGAATTCAGCACCATCAAACCAGCTTTACAACCTACAAGAAGGACCTACAAAAACAAACCCAAAACAATTAAGAAAATGGTAATAGGAACATGCATATAGATAATTACCTTAAATGTGAATGGGTTAAATGCTCCAACCAAAAGACACAGGCTCATTGAATGGATACAACAATAAGACCCTTGTAAATGCTGTCTACAAGAAACCCACTACATACCTAAGGACACATACAGACTGAAAGTGAGGGGACGGAAAAAGATATTCCTTGCAAATGGAAATCAAAAGAAAACAGGAGTAGCAATACTCATATCAGATAAAATAGACTTTAAAATAAAGAATGTCACAAGAGACAAGAAAGGACACCACATGATGGTCAAGAAATCAAACCAAGAAGATATAACAATTATAAATTTATATGCACCCAACATAGGAGCGCCTCAATACATAAGGCAAATGCTAACAGCTATAAAAGAGGAAATTGACAATAACACAATAATAGTAGGGGACTTTAACACCTCATTTACACCAATGGACAGATCATCCAAAGAGAAAATTAATAAGGAAACACAAGCTTTAAATGACACAATAGAACAGATAGATTTAATTGATGTTTATAGGACATTCCATCCAAAAACAGCAGGTTACCCTTTCTTCTCAAATGCACACAGAACATTCTCCAGGACAGACCACATCTCAGGTCACAAATCAAACCTCAGTAAATTTAAAAAAAAAAAAATTGAAATCATATCAAGTATCTTTTCTGACCACAACACTATGAGATTAGAAATCAATTACAGGATATAAAGCTGTAAAAAACACAAACACTTTGAGGCTAAACAATTTGCTACTAAATATGAAAGAGATCACTGAAAAAATCAAAAAGGAAATCATAAAACACATAGAAACAAATGACAATGAAAACATGATGATCCAAAACCTATGGGATACAGCAAAATAGTTCTAAGAAGGAAGTTTATAGCAATTCAATCTCACCTCAAGAAACAAGAAAAATTTCAAATAAATAATCTAACCTTACACCTAAAACATCTACAGAAAGAGGAAGAAGAACAACAGCAAAAAACACCCAAAGTTTAGAAGGAAAGAAATCATAAATATCAGCAGGATAAATGAAATATAGAAATATAAATGAAGAAAACAATAGCAAAGATCAATAAAACCAAAAGTTGGTTCTTTGAGAAGATAAACAAAATTGATAAAACTTTAACCAGACTCATCAATAAAAAAAGGGAGAGGACTCAAATCAATAAAATTAAAAATGAAGAAGGAGAAATTACACCTGACACTGCAGAAATACAAAGGATCATAAGAGACTACTATATGCCAATAAAATGGACAACCTGGAAGAAATGGACAAATCCTGTTAAAGGAACAGCTCTCCAATACTGAACCAGAAAGAATTAGAAAATATGAACAGTCCAATCACGTCATGAAATTGAAACTGTGATTAAAAATCTTCCAATAAAATAAAGCCCAGGACCAGATGGCTTCATAGGCGAATTCTATCAAATATTTAGAGAGGAGCTAACATCCATTCTTCTCAAATTCTTCCAAAAAATTGCAGAGAGAGGAACACTCCCAAAATTGTTCTATGAGTACACCATCACCCTGACACCAAAACCAGACAAAGATGTCACAAAACAAGAAAACTACAGGCCAATATCACTGATGAACATAGACGCAAAAATCCTCACCAAAATGTTAGCAAATAGAATGCAACAACATATTAAAAAGATCAAACACCATGATCAAGTGGGATTTATTCCAGGGATACAAGGATTCTTCAGTATACTCAAATTAATAAATGTGATACACCATATTAACAAATTGAAGAATAAAAACCATAGGATCATCTCAATAGATGCAGAAAAAGCTTTTGACAAAATTCAACACCAATTTATGATAAAAACTCTCCAGAAAGTGGGTATAAAGGGAAACTACCTCAACATAATGAAGGCTATATATGACAAACCCACAACAAACATCATTCTCAATGGTGAAAAACTGAAAGCCTTTCCTCTAAGATCAGGAATAAGACAAGGATGTCTACTCTCACCACTCTTCTTCACCAGAGTTTTGGAAGTCCTAGCCATGGCAATAAGAGAAGAAAAAGAAATAAAGTGAATCTGAATTGAAAAAGAAGAAGTAAAGCTGTCACAGTTTGCAGATGGCATAACACTGTACATAGAAAATCCTAAATATGCCACCAGAAAACTACTACAGCTAATCAATGAATCTGGTAAATTTGCAGGATACAAAATTAATGCACAGAAATCTGCATTCCTGTGCACTAAAATGAAAGATCAGAAAGAAAAATTAAGGAAACAATCCCATTTACCATCACAACAAATAGAATAAAATAACTAGGAATAAACCTACCTAAGGAGGCAAAACACCTGTACTCAGCAAACTATAAGACACTGATGAAAGAAATCAAAGATGACAGAAACGGATGGTGAGATATACTGTGTTCTAGGATTGGAAGAATCAACATTGTGAAAATGACTATACTACCCAAAGCAATCTACAGATTCAACACAATCACTATCAAATTATGGCATTTTTCAGAGTTAGAACAAAAATTTTACAATTTGTATGGAATAACTAAAGACCCTGAATAGCAAAAACAATCTTGAGAAAGAAAAATGGAGCCGGAAGAATCAGGCTCCCTGACTTCAGATTATACTACAAAGCTACAGTAATCAAAACATTGTGGTACTGGCACAAAAACAGAAATATAGATCAATGGAACAGGATAGAAAGCCCAGAGATAAACCCACACACATATGGTCACCTTATCTTTGATAAAGGAGGCAAGAATATACAGTTGAGAATAGACAGTCTCTTCAATAAATGGTGCTGGGAAAACTGGACAGCTACATGTAAGAGAATGAAATTAGAACACTCCCTACAGCCATACACAAAAATAAACTCAAAATAATTGAAGATATAAATGCAAGACCAGACACTATAAAACTCTAGGAGGAAAACATAGGAAAAACACTCTTTGACATAAATCACAGCAAGATCTTTTTTGACCCACCTCCTAGAGTAATGAAAATAAAACCAAAATAAATAAATGAGATCTAATTAAGACTAAAAGCTTTTGCACAGCAAAGGAAACCATAAAGAATTCGAATAGACAACCCTGAGAATGGGAGAAAATGTTTGCAAATGAAGCAACTGACAAAAGATTAACCTCCAAAATATACAAACAGCTCAGGTAGCTCAATATCAAAAAAACAAAAAAAAAATTAAAAAATAGGTGGAAGACCTAAATAGACATTTCTCCAAAGAAGACATACAGATGGCCAAAAACACTTGAAAAGATGCTCAACAACACTAATTATCAGAGAAAAGCCAATGAAGACTACAATGAGGTATCACCTCACACTGGTCAGAATGGCCATCATCAAAAAAATCTACAAAAGGTAAATGCTGGAGAGGGTGTGGAGAAAAGGGAACCCTCTGGCTCTGTTAGTGGGAATGTAATTTGATACATCCACTATGGAGAACAGTATGGGAGTTCCTTAAAAAACTAAAAATAAAACTACCATATGACCCAGCAATCCCACTACTGGGCATATACCCTGAGAAAACTATAATTCAAAAAGACACATGTACCCCAATGTTCATTGCAGCACTATTTACAATAACCAGGTCATGGAAACGACCTAAATGTCCATCGACAGATGAATGGATAAAGAAGATGTTGTGTGTATATATATATATATTCACACAATGGAATATTATTCAGCCATAAAAAGGAATGAAATTGGGTCATTTGTAGAGATGTGGATGGACCTAGAATCTGTCCTATAGAGTGAAGTAAGTCACAAAGAGAAAAACAAATATCATATATTAATACATATATGTGGAATCTACAAAAGTGATACAGATGAATCTATTTGCAGGGCAGGAATAGATATGCAGATGTAGAGAACAGATGGGTGGACACAGGGGAAAGGGGAGGTTGGGACGAAATGGGAGATTAGGACTGGCATATATACACTACCTTGTATAAAACAGATAGCTGTTGAGAACATGATGTATAGTGCAGGGAGCTCAGCTTAGTGTTCTGTGATGACCTAGATGGGTGGGATAGGGAGAAGGGAAGTTCAAGTGGGAGGCGATATGGCGATATAAGTTTACATGTAGCTGATTCACTTTGTCATACAGCAGAAATTAACACAATATGGTAAAGCAATTATACTCTAATTATAAGAAATAAAAAATAATAAAGGTGACATATAGTGGGGTGCCTATGTTCTTTCTTTTAATTTCTAGCTTTTTATGTTTTCCCTGAAAAGTAGAGAATAGAACTTGTCAGTTGGTTGGTGATATTTGTAGGAAGATTTTGGGTCAAGATAAGGAGAAGAATAACCAAACTAACAGCTTCCCTCACAAATTAAAAGATTGGGCTTCCATAAGCAGAAGATGGATTATATCTCTAAAAGAGTGTAAGAACTGAAAAAAAGTGTGGCTAAGATGCCTTCTGAGTCTCCTTTTGATTCTGAAATTATGTAGAGGATGCACCTCTGTGTAATTGAATAGCTGTTGAATAGTGACTGAAGTGACCAGAAGGGGTGTGCATCACCACATTCTTTGCATATCTACATCTTTAGCTCTACTACCTTTTTTTTTGCTTCTTCAAATAGTTCCTCTTCCCCCAAGGATGCAGCTTTCAATGTTCTGTTCAATTTCCCAGTATAATACCACTTCCTCCCCCATATACTTTTCACTGACGGTTGTTCAGTCTGTACCTGGTAGGGCAGCTGTTTCTTCTGCTCCAGGTATTCAGACACAGTTGCCTTCTCTGGTATATGAGTTAAGCAACATTTGTTTGGTTTCCATCAACCACCTTGGCATGCCCTTTCAAATGCCTTTTTTTTCCCCACCTGCAACTCATTAAGATAATTGATTTTTTTAAAAAAACTTTATTTTAGCTATAGCATAAATTTTACTCCTTTAAAGAATGTGATGGCCTGACTGGTTTTTAAATGATGTTAAAGTGTTTATAATGACAAGTGCTCTCCCTAGAAGATGGCATGGGGTTCCTGGTGGGGAGTAGCAATTTCCATTTCAGTGAACCAGACAGAAAGGACTTTTCCTGAGGGAGTGACTTAGGATAGACACTCCCAGGCACCTTCTGAGAGTAAGAGGTGCAAGACACAGAAGAAAGAGGCAAAGAGACATCTGTGGAATATAATTTCTGGGGAAAGAGACAACTACAACCACCACAAATCCCAGAGATTTACAAACGAGTTGAAGGAGCTATAAAGAGTCCTGAAGTCATCAGATCTGGTTTGCGTCCTGGTGGCTCTACCTCTTCCTTGCTGTGTAATATTGAGCAAGACTGGGGAGTGGAGCTCAGAGTTTGGTGGGGACAAATGGGGTGGTGAGGGTGAGGAGATAATTAGCTGACAATACATAGTGCTCAGTTATGAAGAATTCTGTGAATTAAAATAAAATTATAATTTTATTAATGGCCAAACAACCACTTTGTCATAGGTGTCAGAGAATGTATAAGACAAGTTGGAAAGGAATTGAGAAAAACAAACTATAAGATTAGGGCAACAACTTAGGGATCTAGAATAAGACAATAGCAGTGGTAGTAACAACGAGACAGACACAACAACTAATAAGAAAAATCAATTAGGTGAATTGTTGAGGATAAATATGACTCCTCATTTTTTTGGTTTAGTGGTGCCAATCATAACATCAGAGCAGGATGAAATTACGTGGAAGAAAATAAGGGATTCTTCTGAGGTCATTTTGACACAAAGGGCTTATATATCATATAGGTGGAAATGATCTACAGATGGTCATATTTGGATGTGAAATTCAACTCATAGCAATATTTTTTTTTGTATCTGTCTCCTAAGGCAAAAGAAACAAAAGCAAAAATTAATAAATGGAACCTAATTAAACTTAAAGGCCTTTGCACAGAAAAGGAGACCATCAGCAAAATGAAGACAACCTGCTGAGTGGAAGAAAATATTTGCAAATGATATTACCAATAAGGAGTTAATATCCATAATATATAAATATCTCATAAAGCACAATATCAAAAAACTACCCAATTAAAAAGTGGGCAGAAGATCTGAATAGGCATTTTTCCAAAGAAGATATACAAATGGCAACAGGTACATGAAAAGATGCTCAACATTTTTAATCATCAGATAAATACAAATCAAAACCAACCACAATGAGATAACACCTCACACCTGTCAGAATGTGTATCATGAAAAAGTCTCCAAATAAAATATGTTGTGAAGATGTGGAGAAATATCAACCCACGTACACTGCTGGTGAAAATGTAAACTGGTGTAGCCACTATGGAAAACAGTATGGAGCTTGCTCAAAAAATAAAAATAAAACTATCACATGATCCAGCAATTCCACTAGGTATATATAGCCAAAGAAATTGAAAACACTAATTCAAAAAGATATATGCACCTGCATGTTTATAGCAGCATTATTTATAATAGTCAAGATATGGAAACAGCCTAAGTGTCCATCAACAGATAAATGAATAAAGAAGTTGTGGTATATATATAACAGACTATTACTTGGCCATAAAAAAGAATGAAATTTTGCCATTTGCAAGAATGTGGATAGACCTAGACAGTATTATGCTTAGTAAAATAAGTCAGAGAAAGACAAATATTCTATGTTATTACTTATATGTGGAATCTAAAAAATAAAATAAATGAATAAATATAACAAAACAGAAACAGATTCATAGATATGGAGAAAAAACTAGTGGTTACCAGTAGGGAAAGGTGAGGGGAGGGGCATGATAGGGTTGGGGATTAAGAGATACAAACTACTCTTTGTATATGTATATGTATAAAATAAATAACAATAATAGAAATCACAGAGATAAACCTACCTAAGGAGACAAAAGACCTGTATGCAGAAAACTATAAGACACTGATGAAAGAAATTAAAAATGATACAAATAGATGGAGAGATATACCATGTTCTTGGATTGGAAGAATAAACATTATGAAAATGACTATACTACCCAAAACTACAGATTCAGTGCAATCCCTATCAAACTACTAATGGCATCTATCACAGAACTAAAACAAAAAGTTTCATAATTTGTAAGGAAACACAAAAGACCCTGAATAGCCAAAGCAATCTTGAGAAAGAAAAACGGAGCTGGAGGAATCAGGCTCCCTCACTTCAGACTATACTACAAAGCTACAGTAATCCAGACAGTATGGTACTGGCACAAACACAGAAATATAGATCAATGGATCAGGACAGAAACCCCAGAGATAAACCCACACATGTATGGTCACCTTATTATTATTATTTTTGTGTGGTATGCAGGTCTCTTACTGCCATGGCCTCTCCTGTTGCGGAGCACAGACTCCGGACACGCAGGGCCAGTGGCCATGGCTCATGGACCCAGCCGCTCCGTGGCATGTGGGATCCTCCCGGACCAGGGCACGAACCTGTGTCCCCTGCATTGGCAAGCAGACTCCCAACCACTGCACCACCAGGGAAACCCTGGTCACCTTATTTTTGATAAAGGAGGCAAGAATATACAATGGAGAAAAGACAACCTCTTCAATGAGTGGTGTTGGGAAAGCTGGACAGCTACATGTAAAAGAATGAAATTAGAGCACTCCCTAACACCAAACACAAAAATAAACTCAAAATGGATTAAAGACCTAAATGTAAGGTCAGACACTATCAAACTCTTAGAGGAAAACATAGGCAGAACACTCTGAAATAAATCACAGCAAGATCCTTTCTGACCTACCTCCTAAAGAAATGGAAATAAGAACAAAAATAGACAAATAGGACCTAATGAAACTTAAAAGCTTTTGCACAGCAAAGGAAAACATAAGATGTAAAGGCAACCCTCAGAATGGGAGAAAATACTTGCTAATGAAGCAACTGACAAATAATTAACCTCCAAAATTTACAAGCAGCACATGCAGCTCAAAATCTAAAAAACAAATAACCCAAACCAAAAATGGGCAAAAGGCCTAAATAGACATTTCTCCAAAGAAGATATACAGATTGCCAACAAATACATGAAAAGATGCTCAACATCACTAATCATTAGAGAGATAAAAATCAAAACTTCAATGAGGTATCACCTCACACCAGTCAGAATGGCCATCATCAAATAATCTACAAACAATAAATGCTGGACAGGGTGTGGAGAAAAGGGAACCCTCTTGCACTGTTAGTGGGAATGTAAATTGATACACCACTATGGAGAACAGTATGGAGGTTCCTTAGAAAACTGAAAATAGAACTATCATATGACCCAGCAATCCCACTACTGGACATATATCCTGAGAAAACCATAATTCAAAAAGAGTCATGTGCCACAAGGTTCATTGCAGCTGTATTTACAATAGCCAGGACATGGAATCAACTTAAGTTTCCATTGACAGATGAATGGATAAAGAAGATGTGTCACATATATACAATGGAATATTACACAGTCATAAAAAGAAATGAAATTGAGTTATTTGTAGTGAGGTGGATGGACCTAGAGTCTGTCATACAGAGTGAAGTAGGTCAGAAAGAGAAAAACAAATACTGTATGCTAACACACATATATGGAATCTTAAAAAAAAAAAAAACTGTCATGAAGAACCTAGGGGAAAGACAGGAATAAAGACACAGACCTACTAGACAATAGATTTGAGGATATGGGGAAGGGGAAGGGGAAGCTGGGACAAAGTGAGAGAGTGGCATGGACATACATATACCACCAAACATAAAATAGATAGCTAGTGGGAATCAGCCGCATAGCACAAGGAGATCAGCTGGGTGCTTTGTGGCCACCTGGAGGGGTGGGATAGGGAGGGTGGGAGGGAGGGAGACACAAGAGGGAAGAGATATGGGGACATATGTATATGTATAAACGGATTCACTTTGTTATAAAGCAGAAACTAACACACCATTGTAAAGCAATTATACTCCAATAAAGATGTTTAAAAAAAAAGAATCAAACTAAAATAAAATAGTTTATAAAAAAAAGAATAATTCCAGAGAATTCTATTTTCAATAATTCAAAAAAAAAAAAAAGGAAAAAGAAACTCTTTAACTATTGCTGGGAACTCATTCCTTTTAGTTAAACAAATCTAACCAAGTACTTCTTTCATGTAAACATGGTATGGCCAATAGAAGCAACATGCAAGTAAATGAGCCCACACTTTGACCAGGTCCTGGGACTGACAGTGAAACCAAATGTGTGCCCCACAGCCAACAGCAGCAGGGTTACATTCATTACTTAGCTACAAGTCTTATTGGGTATTTTCCCAGAATAATTCACTTTCTTTACGGATCCTGGGATTCCTCGTACATTGTTAAGGGATCTTTATTTGTGCTGAAACGCTTGTGTGTATGTGTGAGAAAATGTGTTTGATTTCCATGGGGTGCCGCTTGTTCATAGGACCTCAAGGCTAAGCCATGATTGTTGCATTTAGTGAGTAAAGAATAATAAATGGAGGAGAGAAACGCTGAAAGGAAGAAAATCTGTAAATGTACACAGCCCCAATTACATTAAATGGAGCAAGTCTCTCTCAGTTGAAGTAAACTCATCATACAAAATTTAATGCTTCTCACATTGACAAAGAAATAATAAAAAAGAAGAATGCTACCATATTTTGATTTCCTACTAGGAGCGGGGTCCTGTGTTCCTCACCTCTTATACATTATCTCATGTATCTTTTACAGCTATTACATGGGACAGATAACTTTTCCATTTTGCAGTTGTCCAAGAAATGAGAGAGATTAAATAAGTAAACAAGGCCTTGTAGCAAGTAACAGTAACAATGGCTGCTATTTGAACTCTTAGCTTAGGTCAGATACTGTTTTAAGTGGGTTTTAGGGTTTTTTTAATCATTAACTTATTAAATGAATATTTGTGGCATGCCTCCTATATATGAGGCTTCCTTTTAAGCCCTAGGGATACATTAGGATGCAAGACATGATGTCCTCATAGACCACATGTTCTAGCTGGGGAACAGTAAACAAATGACTACATTTCACAGCATAGTATTATGGTATGTAAATGCATTGAAGAATAGTACATCAGAGGAGGGGAACAGGAAGGGCTAGAGGGAGTTCCATTTAAAGTAGGATGGAAGGGGATCCCTGGGAAGGTGAGCAGCCTAGATGCAGCACTGTCAGGTTATACTTATGCACATCTGGTTGACATCCATCACTTCAGCAGGTACTGGAATAAGAACTGTGGTCCGGAGCATGAGGGATGTCATAAAAGGAATGTCAGACCCCCAGACTTACACAGAACTGGGCACACTACTACAGCATGGTTGTACAGACACAGGTTTTAGAAATAGCCCTCTTTGGTTTGAATAATACCTTTAGGAGAATTCTCTTAGGCAAACGATATCAATTTCCTTAAGCTGAAAATGGGAGATTATGCATCATAAGGTGCTTGTGAGGATTAGTGATTATCTGACCTCACTTCCTACCACTCTTTCTCACAGGCTTCTCATGCACTCTGCCCAGCCCCCTCACCCCCATGCAATTCTCTCGACCACACCCTTATTCCGGTGGTTTGCTCCTCAGGTTGCCTTTTCCTGAATCACACTTACTCCAGATTCCATGATGGCTTGTTCAGTCACCTTTTTAAGGTGTTTGTCCAAGTGTCATCTTCTCAGTGAGGCCCTTAAGGACCTCACCTGCAGCAAGTGCCTTGCAAGGTGATTTTTGTTCTTCTGAAGATTCTCCTTCATCACTCATTACCTCCAGGGTGGTGAGCAGTGTCAGGTCACAGCATAGTGCAAATAAGGACATGCAGTCCAATATCCAGAAGGAAATAACTCCAAACAGAAAGAAAAAAAAAAAAAAGCCAGCACACCCATAGTAGGATACTAGCAGGAATGGGGGGAAGGTGAGTGGGACTGGATCTTGAGGGATTGTAGCAGGAGGTGGAGTGGGGAACTGGATTATAACTTTGGATCGGCAAGAATTTATTGACATAGAAGTGGTGCACTGTGCCTGAGCTTTAGCATCCTGACAAGGTCAGCAAGAAGCAGCCCGGATGTGCTGTGGGTATGATTCCTTGAAGCTCTGACATAGTGAAGCTTAATGGTAAATGCCATAGATATGGCAGGACTACAGTGTTAGGGAATTGAGGTAATGACCAGAAGGTGCAGGAAAGTATAAATATGTTTATTATATAAAACCAGAGAAGCCACCACTTGACTATGTTCTCTAGACAGGCCTATAGGTCACTCCTTTAACTAAGATAAAGAGGCTCAGTGAGGAGGCCTGAGTATCTTAACAATATTGGTGCTGATTCTTCTCTGCAGACTGAAGCTGACAGCAGGAGATGTCATCACAGACCTGGGGTCTCTAGTAACAATGTAGATGATGGGTACAGAATATTAATGAGGGGATTCTAGAATGACAGAGGCAAAGTGATGCTGTTTAACTGTCAGAGGCAAGATGTGATCACCAAAATATATAGGGAGGCTAGAGTGACAATGAGAATGTTTTGTCCGCTTGGATCTGTGGTGACAGCTAGTAGATCACAGCATTCAATGAGGCAAGATAGGTGAATATTCCATTGAGAGAGACAGAAAGCAAGCTGTTACCCAGAAAGCAGATGACAACACTTGTGGAAAACTATGACCCCCTATCTAGCACTGTTCATAGGCTCAGAACCCATCCACTGAATGTGGAGGCCAGAGGAAGTATTTTGCAATGCCACCACAAGTATTCATCTTCAATGTTGGCCAGATCCTTTTCAAAAGAAGCCAGTAATAATATATCTGACTAAAATTGCACTATAGAAAAAAGAATACCCAGATTTTTCAAGAGTGGTTGGCTGTATGTTCAGATCTAATATCAGTACAAAGAAGCCAAAACCCCAACAGAATCTTCTGGCTAGTAAGGGTCCTATCGATGCCAGTTATAAATGGAGTTCTAAACCAAGTCATCTCCCAATGGGTTCACTCTTACGGCAGACCCTCCCTGTGATCATTTCTCTAGTCTCCAAGCATATAATTGGGATAAATGTATTTAGAACTGGAAGAACCTCATTCTGGCATAAGAGCCATTGTGATGGTAAGGACCAATTGAAATCCCTGAAATGGTCCTGTGTGACACCTTCTCCCCTCCACAACAATAGTAAATCAGAAGGAATAATGCATCCTACAACAATTAAAAGGATTAAAGCCACCATTAAATATTTAAAGCCTTAAAGGATGCTGTAGTGTTACTGCCCATTATAATCATATTCAATTAGTTTGTATGCCTCCTGCAAACAAAGATCGCTCTTAGAAAATGATAGTGTTCTACTGTAAACTTAGATAAATGATAGCCACAATTTCAGTTACATGTGTAATGTGATATTTCTATGGAACAGATTAACAGAGTGCAGCCTCTGGCACTTAATATGTGGCCATTAATCTAGTGAACATGTTTGAAATCAGCTCTGTCATACTATGGACCTGACTAGAGACTGAGCTCTTGACACTGAGCTATCTAGTGACTATATAACTGGATATATTGAAGTCTTGCATAGTGATAATATATTAAAGTCTCAGATAAGGTTCCAGTTCAAGGAAAATATTGCATAGCATGGGAAGCTATCTTTCAAGAGTTTGTACTGGATAAATAACTAATATATGGTGTTGTGCCCCCCAAAAATAGACCTCAGAGTCTGTGAAATAGAAGGTAGAAGATGTCCCTCTTATGATCACTCACAGTGACATACTTATGAAATTTTTGATATTTTTTCTCCTTTTCCCCATAAACTTAGGCTCTGCTATAGTAGACAGCGTTGTTTCTGGGCAGAGGTAGGGAAATAGTTTAGTCATGGGACAAAGAGAAAATGTTCTACAGAACATGAAGTCACCATTATAATGTGATCATTTTGGGTCCCTCATGTCAGTGGACCAGAAGGCAAAGGATGATTTACTTTACTAGTAAGGATGACTAATCCTTATTACAACTGTGCAGAGTTGATGCTTTTCAGTGTGGGCAATGAAGAGTGCATCTCACAATTCCAGAGATGCGTTAGGGGAACACTGATGTTTCCATGTAGGTGGTAAACGTTAAGGGGACAGATTAACAACCTCAGATCAACAAGGGCAAGGCACCCGAGGACACATAATACTTGGGGATGAAAGTCTAAGACATCCTACCAGACAAGCAAAGGGATTTTAGGGTTTGGAATGGAAGAGGAAGATGATAAAAATCCATTATTGCCTCAGGTCTAGCTGTAGCAGTGGGGACCCTAGTTTGTCCCATTAATTCTTTGTATTAAGTCTTTGAAGATACTGTGATTGGATACCAATTTGAGGAAGACCCTGTGACAAAGTGGACTTAATGTAAGGCAAAAATGGGTCTGAGCAGTACAAGGGCACTACTTGCTCGCCTAGGGCATTACTTCTCATCTTCTGAACCCACTTCTTATTCCAACCACCACAACTATGACCAGCTCTGCATAGGTGTTAATCAGTTCAGGCAGGTGCAATGTGTTTTATCTTGGCCTTGTTTTGTAGACCTCTAACTCCCTATCCTGGAGTTTTTCTGACTCTGCAGCATGCTATATCCACAGGAAACTCTTGTTGCTCATCAAGTGTAAACCAGAAGTGAAGTTAACACTCATGTGGTCACCTTGACCAACTGGGAAGAGAAGTCAATGAATAAATGCTTTTCCCCTTAGCATTCCAGGCGGCTGGTTCTGTGAAGCACTCCATAGACTCTTCAGAAAGGCTTGTGGTGATGGAAAAGCCACTAACACATTATTCACCTTTTTTCCTCCTTCTCTGTTCACTCCTTTGTCTCTCCCACTTGCTACGTGCAATCACATTTTAAACAAATTATCTACATGAAAAACTGTCTTGCTCCACCTTCAGGGAAACTGAGGCTAAGACATTTCAGAATCTATATATTCATCCCATGTTTTTAAACTTTCTGTTAAGTCTCAAATATAAATGAATTTTACCTTTCAATAAGTTAATCTGGTGATCTCAGGAGATAATCATATAAAATTTTTTAACATGTTGCTGAGCATGTGGCTAGAACTCAATATAAATAAGCACCTTTAAATAGGAACTTTTTTAGTGTCTGACTCCTCATGTACTTGTGTTGAGGACAAAGCTGAAGAAACACCTTACTGGACTTCTGAGATGACTTTACTCAGAGTTTGTTCAGACCAAGATGAAGAACTCAAAAATAAATTATCAGATAAAATAATTTAAGTAATGGGTTAAAGAACACACTTAACACCAGCTAATAAAGCAGATAGAAGGAAGTAAAAGTAGGTACCTTGGGTGCTGAAGTCTTCCAACTCAGCTGGGTTGTGGACCAGTTGACCTCTGCTTCAGCTGGGATAACACAACATCCTCCTTGATGGGAAGAGGGCAGAGCTCCACATGTGGGAAAAGGGAGAGGAGAGTCTCAGGAATCATCAAACATCAACCTTAGCTACCAAGTCTTTTCTACTTTTGTGACTTCCAGATGAATTACAATGTCCAGGGATGAATAATTCCCAGCATATATGTTGCTGTTTTCTCTTCCTCCTGACAGGACAGTCCTCAATGATCAACTCTGGTACTCTTTCCCAGAGTTCAGATGTGGCTTCAGAATCATGCTCCACACCATGCTCTGGGCAGCCACAACATGTGTAGAAAGATTAAATCAGTATTAGTTTGGAGAATCATTACAATGCTGTGATTAAGAACGTAACAGATACTCTGCGGTGTCTCTTATAGGAAAAGTGCGGTGCACTTATAGGAAAAATACAATATTGAGGCTAGCTCTTTTTTTAAAAGATCAGATGAAAATAGATTTGAGGAAATAAAAAATGTAAAGGTTATCTTTCAATCACAGGCTCTGGGTTAGTAAGTAGAGAGTGTTTGAATTTCAAGAATAAGGATAAGGAGGATGTTAATAGAAAATCTGTGCCAAACATTGTGCTAAGTGCTTTCATGTGCCAACTTTCAAACAACACTATGAACTAAAAATCACTATGTCTAATCAAGAAATAAGAAAAGAGAAATAGAGGAAGGTAAGCAACTTGCTTAAGATACACATTCAGATAAAGGAAGACCATAGATTCAATCATAATGCAGGATATTTTATCTATATGGAAGAAATTAACAGAAAGATGCAGGTTATTACAGAATTTATCTTTTTTTTTCTTCAATAATATTTTCAATTCGGTTTTCTTTTGCAATGGGAATTCAAGTTATTCAATAAACAATTATTAACAATCCCGTCTGGCAATGGAGATATGGACATGAATGTCTTGACTCTTCCCTTTAGGAAATAGGCCTAGCTGGAGGACAGATAGATACAAAAGTTATTATAACACCATAATTACTATAGTTTGAGCAAACTTATATCAGATGCTTTAGTAACCAAGAGATATTGAGGGGCCATGCTGATATGGAGTAACATTAGGGAAGACTGCTTAATGGGATGGTAGAGGAAACAAACTGGAAAAGGAATTGGAGGCTATATAGGGAATAAATATGTCTCTTGGAAAAAGCAAAACTTTGGAATATTTTAATTCACACTACAATCTCCAGCTCTGTAACTAATGCAAAGTTATGAATGTATCTGAGCCTCAGTTTTCTAACTATGAAGTGGATACAATAAAAACTAAGAGAAAATAGCTAATCTTTTTGTTGAGCATCTTACATTCTGAAAATGTTGTTAAAAGTTTTAAATATATTATCTGATATAGTCTTTTAAATATTCTTACAATGAAAACAGTCTCAGAAAATTTTAGCAGGTTACCCAAGTTATAGAAATATTAAGCAGTAGAGTCAGGATTTGAAACCACAATAATCTGAACTCCAAGTTCATGCTCGGGTTAGGGATTCAACATATGTGACGTCTGGGCTGGAGGTGGACAAAAATATTCAGCCCATAAAAGGAATTGAGGATCTCCTCCATAAAAGGAATAAAAACACTAGCAAAAAAAAAAGTCAAATAATTCAGAACTCTGGAAATTAATCAAAATCACAAGGAGTGTTTACTCAAGAAAAAATAAAAAGCCAAACCTCATTAGAACAGAAAGCTCTCTGTCTTTTAAGTTGCTACAGTTTGTCTCCTCTCCAGCTCTTGAAAACCTTCCAGCCACTGGAGGCTTCCAGCCACTGGAGGAGAAAGACGGTTTAGGATATTGAATTTAGTTCTGTCCATTTACAAAGCACTTTCTATGTGCATTTACCTTCTAAAGCATAGCAAGGAGATAAAGATTTTTCAGTAGTTGCAATCACAGACCTGACACCCTAGCAAGAGATCAGCTAAGTAGGGGGCCATTTCTACATAATAAACTACCTATTAAGGAGGCTTCTCTGCTATAAGGAGTGTTCTCAGACAGTTCAGAGGTAGGTATGTGCACATTTTGGCTATAGGAATCATGAAAGGATTTCTCAAAGAGTAAAGATCCTAGGTATGCTAGCATCTTGACTGTGTGGGAGTTCAGGCAAAGTCATAGAAAAAGGAAATGGGGAGGTGGCTGGAGATTAATAAGTAGTCCAGTTGGGTTCATGGTCTCCTGATGGATTTTCCTTTATAAATTTAATACATTTTGCTGTTAAAGTCTTATCACATTTACTGTATCACAATTATCACCCCTTTAGGCACTTCTGAGATATTTCTCAGTCAATATGGGTATTTGTCACAGTTCTAGAGATGCAAGTTTAATTAGTAGTCTATTTATTCCCTTTACTATGCTATGAATGAAGATTTTTCCTAAGATGAATCTTCAACTCATGCAGTGTAGCAGAATCTATTGCCTGATCAAATAACTTATTTCCCTTTGATGACTGTGGCTGGCAGATAAATTTAATTCAATCCTTCCTCTGAAATTTTTTTAAAATTTAATTTAATTTAATTTTTATACAGCAGGTTCTTATTAGTTATCTATTTTATACACGTTAGTATATATAGGTCAATCCTAATCTCTCAATTCATCCCACCACCACCACTGCCCCACCCCCTGCTTTCCCCCCTTGGTGTCCATATGTTTGTTCTCTACTTCCGTGTCTCTATTTCTGCCTTGCAAACCAGTTCATCTGTACCATTTTTCTAGATTCCACATATATGTGTAAATATACAATATTTGTTTTTCTCTTTCTGACTTACTTCACTCTGTATGACAGTCTCTAGGTCCATCCACATCTCTACAAATGACCCAGTTTTGCTCCTTTTTATGGCTGAGTAATATTCCATTGTATATAGGTGCCACATCTTCTTATCCATTCATCTATCGATGGACACTTAGGTTGCTTCCATGACCTGGCTATTGTAAACAGTGCTGCAGTGAACATTGGGGTGCATGTGTCCTTTGGAATTATGGTTTTCTCTGGGTATATGCCCAGGAGTGGGATTGCTGGGTCCTTCCTCTGAAATTCTGACCCACTCAAAGGAGAATAAGCTTTGCTGGAAATACCTTTGTTGCCTCCCATAACTCATAGGACCACTTAATCTGCCACTCAATGCCAACTTTTTTTGACCCTCCCTTCATGCAATCCTTTTATGTCATCTGCTTTTACTCACCCATTACTCTCTATTTTTCTGCCTCTGCACTTGGGAAATCCCTCCACAGTTATGCCCAATTCTGCATTCCCACCCCCCTTTTTTCATTTTGGCTATGCTGCATGGCATGCAGGATCTTAGTTCCCCAACCAGGGATCAAATCCGTGTCACCTGCAGTGGAAACATGGAGTCTTAACCACTGGGCCACCAGGGAAGTCCTCCCATTTCCCCCTTTTACACATGTACAGGTGAGTTCAACTCTGAGCTGTAGTGTCACCTTTTACCTAGTGTTATTCTTGTCCTTCACCCTCATGCATGTTTACGTAGGGGGTTGGTGTCTCCTGCTCTACACCAATAAAGAGCTTAGTAAAAATCACTTTATTTACCTGATTTGTGTCTTCTGCCTCAATCCTCATGTGCAAAATTTCCATTGCAAAATGCAGGCATTCTTTTTCTTAATAACTCTCTCATTTCAGTGTATCCTGTACTCTGTTATCCATTATTGAAAATGGAGTATCCGAAGCTCCAGTTATTACTGTTGAATTGTCTATTTCTCTCTTCATTTAGGTTAGTTTTACTTTGTGTATTTTGGTACTCTGTTTTAGGTGCATATATGTTATTAATTATTATTTACTCTTGATGGGCTGGACTTTTATCATTATAAGGGGTCCGTTTTTATAATGTTTTAAAACAAACTGTATTGAACTCTATTTTAAAATCCATTTTTTTGTTTTTAATTCTATTGTATCTGATATTAGTGTAGCTATTCCAGTTTTCCTATTGTTGTTTCCATAATACATGCTTTTCCACCTTTTTATTCCCAATCTATGTATCTTTAAACCTAAGTATGTCTCCCATAAACAACATATAGTTGGCTTGAATCATTTCCTGAATCATATTCCCCAACCTATTGGCAAACTTCTAATTATCCTGTAAGATCCAAAACCCTGTGAAATTTTATGGCCTACCACAGAAGATCAGGTTACTTCCTTCATGACCCTCATGTGTGCTTAATCCATTCTTATATTTATTCTTTTATATTGATATTATTTTTGTTGTTGTTTTTCTTTTGACTTGTTTGCCTTCCATTTTAGACTATGAACACCCTAAGTGCTAGTTTTGAAATTTTGTTACTGTATAATATATATTTTATAAGTGAATCAGGGGATGAACACATGAATGAAACAATACCCCACTGAGATAATAGTATTCAAGACTGAGATGTTGGACCCAGAGGCTTGAGCTATGGATTTAGGGCACAGTTGGTATTAAGATTCTCCCATAGTGAAAAAACAATTCCAGATCCTTTTGTTTCTGGGAGACAATAATGGTTTCATGGAAACTTATTGCCATTCCTAGAAACAAAAGTCTACTTAAGTCGATAGAGAGGAGTGGATTTGAGAGTGTTTGGAAGTCAGGAGACAGGATTCTAATTCTCATCTTGCCAGGATGCTTTGTACACAGAGTTCTGGTCCTCCTCTATTAAGGGGAAGACTAGAAAAGCTCTATTATGTGATGAAAGTTGTCATTAGCTTAAGATGTTAAATGACACAACTTTCATGGATCTGGCACTCTAAAGAACAAACTGAGATATGATTCTCAAACATATTACCTTGTATCCTAATTCCTGAAAATGTGGAACAATTTTGTCCTTCCCACCTGTTTACTAAGGACCTGAAAAGCAAGTGATTCACATTAAGGATGAGTGTTACAGATTCTTTGCAGTAGCAACATTTGATTCTTCTCTAGTTAACCTTATTTGTAACCTACAAGGAATACTTTCTTTGATCACACAAGGAATCTGAGAAAGCAAGAGGGGATGAAGAGGATTGCTATAGACCAAGTAAAATAGCCTGGATGATTCTGATTATTGCTGTTTATCCACATCTCTTTCAAACTCATGTCCAGTGATGTCATTTTAATAGGTTGAAATTGTTCATGGTGAACAAATTTGTGAATATTTGCATCACAGAAACCAACAAAGTTACAAATCTGTTGTTTCTCCCACCCCTTAGTTTATCATACCCCTGAATTATTTTATTCCACTCTTTGGGACAAAGATAATTTTGTTACCTATGACAAAGAAATGGAACTGCTTCTTAGTTGCAATTAACTGATAATTTTTATCTATCTTGTGATATTTTAAAGTGTGCTGGCCTGGGTTTCAGGACCTGAATTCTTATCCTGATTCTACTATCTCTGTCGCCTAATATAAACCACTTTATTACCCTTGGACCCTGTATCATCAATTTCAAAATGGATTGGATTAAATCGTGTCCTAGATGCTTTCAGTTCTACTGATTATAACTTTAGGCTTAGAATAAATATGTTCTGGAGCTACTTGCCTGACAACACATGAAAAATTCTTTAATAGAAAAAGAGCCTGGTTAATGTCTCTTAAGAGAACAGATATTGGCCTATATTGATATAAGCACACTCCTTTTCAGCAGACTTAGTTATCTATACAGGTGAGAGAAGTATTTTTCCATAGCTTTTTAATTCCTTGAATGTTTATTTCAAATTCAATATTTTTCCAACCTTTCATCTGTTTACCTTGCTGCCTTTGAAATTGTTTTGCTATTCACACCCCTCTTCTCCTTTTCTTCGCATGCCTCTTCTGCAGATGGCCTGAATCAATTCTGATCTGTACTGTAATTAAAAGAATGAATCATCATTTATTCTCAGATGCTCGCTATCTCAAGTTTTATTATCATACCTAATCTCTTTTTCTTATTTCCCCATGTTTACATTTGTGTAAAGACTTCCCTGAAAATTATAGTAGATTTATTCAGTTATTTCTGCTTAACTACTGATGCTAAGCATTTCTTCTGCAGTTTGTATGAGCAAGAAGACTGTCCTTAGGCAAAGTTGCAGAGTACTTGAAGCTTGTCATCATCACTCTTTCTCTCTTTCTTCTATTTCTGATAATCCGTATAATGAAAACAATAGAAAATAATAATAAATCGTCACTATTAATTGCGTTCTTACTATGTACAAGGCACTGTATCATGGCATTATGAGATTAGCTCCTACCTCACCCCAGTAGGCAGCATACTCTATTTCTATCCCTATCTCCCCCATTCTGGCTCTTTGCACTTACCCCATCCATGGAATGACTTGATTCCTGACCTGGCTACTCCATTTAGGCCTCTTCTTTTTCACAGTTTTCTAATTCCTAAAATGGTCTTCCTTCCCATCTCAGCCCTTCAATGCCCTAATTTCAGCTGCCTCTAACGTTAAAAAAAAAAAAAAATCACCTCACATACTAATAGAAATATGTTGTGAAAGACAGTTTAAATCATAAATTCACTAAGAAAAATTGAATACCACTGAAAACAAAAGCAATACTACATACATAACAAAAGAGATTTTCCTACAGGGCATCGCATAGCTCAAAGACTGCCAACCACCCACTCCCTTGGGGCAGTTTGGGCTTTCCAGAAACATACATTGACACAGGGTTCAAAGTGGAAGTTGTTGGTAGGGATCAACACCTGTGAAAGGAAAATCTGAATTATAATGCAGGCCCACAAAACCTCAGCCAAACTGGTGGGAAACTCTGGAGTGAAGAGTGGCTGGTGGAGCTGTCTCATGCAGAATCAAAGGGCTGGGCTGGGATACCCCAACCTTGCTCAGAGCCCACATGGGAGCTACCCCACGAAGAGCATGCCCTCAGGGGAAGCTACTCTGCAGCTGAAGCACAACCCAGAAGGGATGATAGCTTGATGCTGTCTGCTGATGGCACCTCTGCAGCTGCGCAGAGACCCTCTCTTGAATGGGGATGAGATAAGACATCTCCATGTTGACCACACCTCCTGTACATCTTTTACTAACAAGTGCCAGAAGATGACAGAAAAATGAAACTTGAGCACTTTTTGATCCAATTCATTTTCAGAAGAGGGATAAATTGAAAAGTTCACAGTTCTCCAACGTGTTGTCATTTTATATCTCTGAGTTTTGAAAATGCTTGTTCTCTCTTTCTGGAATTTCCGAAATAGTCCACCCTCCATCTCCTTCAAAACCAAATACAGAATCAGAGTCCCAGGCTACCTGCTTGATGTTGAGATAGTGGTTGTTTCATTCTACTATGGAACTCTGAAAATTGAAGTTTCTCCTAATTTGGCTCTCCTGAGACAATTACTTGTTTAAGTATCAATGTTGTCACTAGGCTATGAACCCCTCAAGGATGAAGCCATACCTGAAATGTTGACATTCCACAAGTATCTACAGGATTGACTGGATAGCAATTGACAGAAACATACATACAGCATATATCTTAAGTTACTCAAGAAAGAAAAGAAATCCCCAATCCTCTGTATAGCAGATCTCAGTAATGTTCTCTCACATTTTCTAATTCTCTGCAGATGTATGGTATTGACATGTCCTGAGTCCCAGGCTTTCATAGATTTTTCTAAAGCACAACAGTTGGTGGCTTCGTGGGGTGCCAGGTTGTGTTAGGGCAGACATCACACCCTGAAGAAAGTCGCACCAGGAGATTCAGAGCACCAACTGTGTTCCAAATTATCCTGATGTACAAGCTATTGGCATGCAGCAAGCCATGTGGAGTGGAACTCATGGTTTCTCCTCCCGCAGGGCTTTTTACTGTTGCTAATTAAATAAATTGGGGTGCTGGTGGGGGTGGTGTACAGAGACACACTGGCACAAGGATGAGAGAATGCTGCTGACAGCAGTCTGATGGAAAGCAATCATAGCATCTTTTCTGGTAGACTCTTCTGAATTGTTCCAACTATCCCGACAGCTCAACTACCCTGGTCTCTGTAGTGTCCCAAGCATTAGGTAAAGGCTTCTGGTGTAACATGCACTTGACAGGGGACGGTGCTGGAGGCCTGGAATACTTTAGTGTATAGTCCATTGCCTTTTAGATCACTCTGCCTATCCTTAGCAAAGACTGATGACCTGTCCTCTACTCAATGCTAAGAAAATTCTTTGATGCAACTAAAGCAGCATTGTTCCTTTTCTTTCTAACACCAATCCCACTCTGGCTGAAACTCACATCCCCCCTCTACTTAACAACTTTTTTCTCCTAATTACTCCCTTTCTTTTATATATCATGTTTTTCTCTTTTCTTTAGGTTATTATAAGCAGTTTATAAACAGTTTCCATCTTAATGCAAAATCTGTCTCTGAACACACTCCTCATCTATGTTCTCTGATCACCCTTATTGTCAAATTCCTCAAACAGGTTTCCTTCTGTCACTCTATTTCCTCATCTCCAAGTCACATCAGTTGGGCTTTGTTTCTGCCTCTCTCACAGAACTGTTCCTGATTTTGTCAGGGTTACTAAGGGCTTACATGTTGCCAAGTTCAATAGTCAGTCCTTAGTTTGTGGGTTAACCCTGTCTTTATGACTTCTAAATGTTGGCATGCCACAGGGCTGATGTTTGATCTTATTGTCTTCCTGTCTATACTGATGCCATGGGGCATCTCATCCACTCCTATGGCTTAAATACTATTTATATGCTAAAGAGTTTCAAAGATATCTGTAACTAAAGGAAAGGCGTTTATATAACAAAGGATTAACATTGCATAGCACTTAATTGAAGTCCTAAAAATATGAACAGCTTGACTAATAAGTTCACCCATGATCTAACAATGACAAGTACATCATGACCACTACCTGGCTACCAGTGATGGAAAAGAACATCATTTGGATGAGGCATTCCTATTTTACAATGATATTAAAGTGTGAAAGAAAAATGAGCATTGGAATTAATGAATTATAGCATATTCTTCTGCCTGCTCTACATTATTACTTGCATGGCTAAGAGACAATTTAAATTGACCATGCCCCAAACAGAATTTTTTCATCTCACTAACTCCAAAGATCTACTCTTTCTCCCATTTTCCCCAGATCATTTATTAGGCATACCATTTCCCCAGTTGCTCAGGTCAAAAACCCAAACAAACAAAAAAAAAAAAAAAGAAGGAAAGCAAAACTAAAATAAGAATGAGCTATTTTTGGTTTTCCCATATCTGCCACACCCCAAATTGAACTGATTAATGGATTTGGTCACTTCTTCCTTTATTAGATCTAAATGTACTACTTTCCACTCTGTTTCATGGATGCCCACTTTTCAACAGCATCATCTTTTATTTAAAGAGCCCCCAATGTCTTTCCTTGTTTCTACTCCTGAATGATATGTTTTTAATCTTAAATAAGATCATATCTCTCCACAGTTCACAACCTCCAACTGTTTATACCACAAATATAATTAAAGCTTAAGTCCTTACCTTGGGCTTCAAAATTCTACATGGTTTAGACTTCCTGTTCCACCCCCACTATACCAATTTTCTTGCTCTTTCTCAAAATGACAGGTTAATTGCTTACTCAGGCTCTAAGGCCTTTGTACTTACTGCTACCATTACTAAAACATCAGCTAAGCAAGGCTGATGTTTTATTCCGATGTTTGTATTCCGATGTTTGTATAAATGCCTCCTCGAAGATGTATTGACCCCATTATACAAAAAATTGTGCTTTCATTCACCCTTCAGTCAGTTTCTAACTTCTTTCCCTGCTTTATTTTCTTGCAAAACACCTATTTTCATTTGAGATTATATTACATATTTCTTATTTTATTTGTTTATTATCCGTCAAAGATGTAAGTGAAATCAGGGATTTAGTCTATCTTGCTCATGCCCATATCTCTATTTTTATTAATTTATTTAAAAATGTCTTAGCTTTACTGAGGTAAAATTGGTCAGAAAATGTGTATGTATGTGTGTATATATGTATATATATATATATATATATATATATATATATATATATAGTAAAATGTGATGAATTGACATGTATATAGTTTGTGAAATGATTACCATGATCAGGTTAATTAACAGATTCAACACCTTACTTAATTACCTTTTTTGTGTATATGTGGTGAGAACATTTAAAGTCTACTCTCTTGGCAAATTTCAAGTCAAAACAAAGTATTCTTGACTTTGGTCACCATGCTGTACATTAGATTCCCAGAGCTTATTCATCTTATAACTGAACAATTGTCACCATTGACCAATGTCTCCCCAACTCCCCCATCCCCTAACTCCTGGTAATCATCATTTTACTCTCTGTTTCTATGAGCTCTACTGTTTTTTTGTTTTTTTTTTTTTATTCCACATGTAAGTGAGATCTTACAGTATTTTTTTTCCTCTGGTTAATTTTACTTAGCAGAACATCCTCTAGGTTAATCCATGTTGTTGAAAATGTCAGGATTTTCTTCTTTCTCAAGCACACATATATATGTATATACATATTCATATATCACATCTTCCTTATCAGTTCATCCATTGACAAACATCTGTGTTGTTTCCATGTCTTTGCTATTGTGCATAATGCTACAATAAGCATGGGAGTGCTGATATTCTTCAAAATACTGATTTCATTTAATTCGAATACATACCTAGAAGTGGGATTGCTGGATCATATAGTAGTTCTGTTTTATTTTTTTCCCCTGTTTTCCATAATGGTCATACTAATTTACATTCCCACCAATGGGACAAAAGACTTCCCTTTTCTTTACATCTTCTACAACACTTGTTATCTCTTGTCGTTCTGAGAAAAGCCATTCTCTTGGATTTGAATTTTCCTGATGGTTAGTGATGCTGAGCACTTTTTCATGTTCCTCTTGGCAATGTATATGTCTTCTTTGGAAAAATCTCTATTCAAGTCCTTTAAATATTTTTAAATCATGTTGTTTGTTTTTGCTTTTGAGTTGTATAAGTTTCTTACCTATTTTTTAATATTAATACCTTATCTGATACATGGTTTGAAAATATTTCTCTCATTCTGTAGGTTGACTATTCACTTTGTTGATTGTTTCCTTGCTGTACAGAAGCTTTTTAGTTTAATATCATTCCACTTGTTGATTTTCATTTTTCTTTCTTGTTCTTTTAGTGTCATATCCAAAAAATCTGTGCCAGGACCAGTGTCAATGAGCTTCTTTTCTATGTGTTCTTCCAGGAGTTTTATGGTTTCAGGTCTTCCATTCAAGTCTTTAATCTATTTCAAGTTAATTTATGTGAAGGGTATAAGCGTCCAGTTTTATTCTTTTGCATATGTGTATCCAGTTTTTGCAACACCATTTACTGAAGAGACTATTCTCTCCCCATTTTTTGTTCTCAGCACTCTTGTCAAAGATTAGTTAACCATACATGCTCAGTTTATATCTAGGCTCTCTATTCTGTTCCATAGATCCACGTGTCTGTTTTTATGCACCATATGCACCATATTTTTTAGATTACTATAGCTTTGTAATGTAGTGTAAAATCAGAAACAAAACTAAAGTAATCAAGACAGTATGGTACTGGCACAAAAACATAAATATAGATCAATGGAACAGGATAGAAAATCCAGAGAAAAACCCATGCACCTATGGTCACCTAATCTATGACAAAGGAGGCAAGAATATACAATGGAGAAAAGACAGCTTCTCCAATAAGTGGTGCTGGGAAAACTGGACAGCTACATGTAAAAGGATGAAATTAGAACACTCTCTAACACCATATACAAAAATAAACTCCAAATGGATTAAAGACCTAAATGTAAGGTCAGACACTATAAAACTCTTCAAGGAAAACATAGGCAGAACACTCTTTGACATAAATTGCAGCAAGATCTACTTTGACCCACCTCCTAGAGTAATAAAAATAAAAAGAAAAATAAACAAATGGGACCTAATTAAACTTAAAAGCTTTTGCACAGCAAAGGAAACCATAACAAGATGAAAAGACAACCTTCAGAACAGTAGAAAACATTTGCAAATGAAGCAACTGACAAAGGATTAATCTCCAAAATATACAAATAGCTCCTGCAGCTCAATATCTAAAAAACAATCCAATCAAAAAATGGGCAGAAAACCTAAATAGACATTTCTCCAAAGAAGACATACAGATGGCCAAAAGGCACATGAAAAGATTCTCAACATCACTAATCATTAGAGAAATGCAAATCGAACCACAATGAGGTATCACCTCACACTGATCAGAATGGTCATCATCAAAAAATCTAGAAACAATAAATGCTGGAGAAGGTGTGGAGAAAAGGGAACCCTCCTGCACTGTTGGTGGGAATGTAAATTGATACAGCCACTATGGAGAACAGTATGGTGGGTCCTTAAGAATCTATAAATAGAACTACCATATGACCCAGCAATCCCACTCCTGGGCATATACACAGAGAAAACCATAATTCAAAAAACCCATGCACCCCTATGTTAATTGCAGCTCTATTTACAAGAGCCAGTACATGGAAACAACCTAAATGTCCATCAACAGAGGAATGGATAAAGAAGATGTGGTTCATATATACAATGGAATATTACTCAGCCATAAAAAAGGAATGAAATTGGGTCACTTGTTGACACATGGATGGACTTAGAGAGCGTCATACAGAGTGAAATAAGTTAGAAAGAGAAAAACAAATATCCTATATTAACACATATATGTGGAATCTAGAAAAATGGTATAGATGTCTTATTTGCAAAGCAGAAATAGAGACACAGACGTAGAGAACAAATGTATGGATACCAAGGAGGAAAGGGGGGTGGGAGGAATTGGGATTGACATATATACACTATTGATACTATAAAATTAATACTAATGAGAACATACTATATAGCACAGGGAACTCTAATTAATGCACTGTGGTGACTAAATGGGAAGGAAATCCAAAAAAGAGGGGATGTGTATATGTATAACTGATTCATTTTGCTGTACAGTAGAAATTAACACAAAATTGTAAGGCAACTATACTCCAATAACAATTAATTAAAAAAAACAAAAGACAGTGTGATGCCTTCAACTTTGTTGTTCTTTCTCAGGATTGCTTTGGCTACTCAGTGTCTTTTGTGGTTTCATATGAATTTTAGTATAGTTTTTTCCTACTTATTAGAAAAATACCAATGGAATTTTGATAAGAATTTCAGTGAATTTATAGATTGCTTAGGGTAGTATGGACATTTTAAGAATATGAATTCTTCCAATGCATGAAAATGAGAATATCTTTCCATTTATCTGTCTTCAATTTCCTCATTAATATCTTATGTTTAAAGTGTACAGATCTTTTATCCCCTTGGTTGAATTTATTCCTAATATTTAGTTGTTTTTGATGTTATTATAAATGAGATTATTTTCTTAATTTATGTTTCTGATAATTCATTATTAGTGTATAGAAATGCAACTGATTTTTGTATGTTGGATTTGTATCCTGAAACTTTATGGAATTTGTTCATTAGTTCTAACAGGTCTTCTGTCTATATACCATGTAATCTGTAAATGTGGACAATTTTACTTCTTCCTTTCTGAGTTGGATATTTTTTTCCTAATTGCTGTGGCTGGGAATTCCAGTACTCTGTTGAATAGAAGTGGCAAGAGTGGGTACCTTTGTCTTGTTTTTGAACTTAGAGGAAAAGCTTTCATTTCTTCATCATTGAGCATGAAGTTTGTGGTGGGCTTGTCATTTGTGGTCTTTACTATGTTGAGGTGCGTTCTTTCTATACATAATTTGTTTAAAGTTTTTATCATGATGTTGAAATTTGTTAAATGCTTTTTTTTACTTTTGTTAAGATGGTCATATAATTTTTATCCTTCATTTTGCTAATGTGGTGTATCACATTGATTGATTTCCAGATCTGAACCATAATTTCATCTATGGGATAAATGTCACTTGATCATGATGTATGATCCTTTTAATGTGCTATTGAATTGGGTTTGCTAGTATCTTGCTGAAGATTTTTACATTTATATTCATCAAGGATATTGGCCTGTGGTTTTTGTTTGTTTGTTTTTGCTTGTTTGTTTGTTTTTTATAGTGTCCTTGCCTGGCTTTGGCTTCAGAGTGAATGTGGCCTTGTAAAATGATTTTGGAAGTGTTCCATCCTTTTAAATTTTTCGAAGAGTTTGAGAAAGACTGGTGTTAATTCTTCTTTAAATGTTTAATATAATTCACCAGTAAAGCTATCAGTTCTGAGTCTTTTCTTTGTTAGGAGGTTTTTGAATACTGAATCAAACTCCTTACACATTATTATTCTGTTCAGATTTCCTATTTCTTCCTGATTTAGTCTTGGCAGGTTGTAAGTTTCTGGGAATTTATCCATTCAATTTGTTGGCATATAATGTTTTATAATAGTATATTATGAGTCTTTGCATTTCTGAGTTAGTATTTTAAATCTCCTCTTTCATTCTTAATTTTATTTATTTGATTCTCTCTTTTTTAAGACAGTCTAGCTAAATTTTTGGCAATCTTTTTTTATATTTTCATGTATCTAATGCCTAGGTTTGTTGATCTTTTTTATTGTTTTGCTGATCACTGTTATATTTATTTCTGCTCTGGTCTTTATTATCTCCTTCCCTCTCCTATTTTGTGCTTAGCTTGTTCTTCTTTTTATAGTTCCTTGAGGTGTAAAGTGAGGTTGTTTATTTGAGGTCTTTATTTTTTCTTAATGTAGACATTATGACTACAAACTTCCCTCTTAGCACTGCTTTTGCTGCATCCCATAAGCTTTGGTTTGTTGCCTTTTCATATTCATTTGTTTCAAGATTTAAAAAAAAAATTCCCTTTTGATTTCTTCTTTAACCCATTGGTTGTTTAGTAGTGTGTTGTTTGTTTTCCATATATTCATGAATTTTCAAGTTTTCTTCCTGTTATTGATTTCTAGTTTTATATCATTGTAGCTGGAAAAGATACTTGATATAATTTCAATCTTCTTAAATTTCCTAAGACTTCTTTTGTGACCTAATATATGATCTACCCTGAAGAGCATTTCATGTGTCCTTGAGAAAATATGTTCTCTCTTGCTGTTGGATGAAATGTTATGTATATGTCTGTTATGTTCACTTGGTATAAAGTGTGGTTCAAGTTCTTATTTCTTTATTGATTTTCTGTCTGACTAGTCTATCCATTGTTGAAAGGGGATATTGAAGTCCCCTACTATTATTATATTGTTATCTATTCTTCCCTTCAGATCTGTTAGTATTTGCTTAATACATTTAGGTGCTCCAATATTAGGAGCATATACATGAACAGTTTTTATATCCTCTTTATAAATTGAACTTTTTATCATTGTATTATAACTTTCTTTATGTCTTATTACAGTTTTTAGCTTAAACTCTACTTCTCTAAGTATAGCTAACCGTGCCTCTTTTTGGTTTCTGTTTATAGAGAATATGTTTTTCTATTCCTTTACTTTCATTGTCTGTTTTGTCCTTCAAGCTGAAGTGAGAGTGAGTCTCCTGTAAGTAGAATATAGTTAGGTCTTTTTTTTTTTTTTTTTAATCTATTCAGCAACTCTATGCCTTTTACTGGAGAATTTAGTTCATTTACTTTTAAAGTAATTATCAATAGTATTGGACATAATATCATCTTATGGATTGTTTTCTGGCTGTTTTGTAGTTCATTGTTCTTTTCTTCTTCTCTTGCTGAATTGGTGATATCCCATAGTGGTATGCTTTGATTCCTTTTTCTTTATATTCTATGTGTCTACTTTTGTAGGTTTTTGCTTTGCGGTTACCATGAGGCTTACATAAATCATTTTATAGTTATAACAGTCTATTTTATGCTGAAAAAACCTTAACTTCAATCACATAGAAAAATTCTACTCTTTTATCTATTCCTCACAATTTCTGTTTCTGATATGGCAATTTACATATTTTTATATTATATATCTATTAACAAAATATTGTAGCTATATTTACTTTTAATGCTTCTGTCCTTTTATCTTCATACTGTAGGTCAGTGATTAACAAATCACAATATTACAGTATTAGAGTATTCTGAATTTGACTGTATACTTTCCCTTATGAGCATGTTTTATATTTTCAAATGTTTTTATGTTACTAACTAGCATCCTATTATTTCAGCTGGAAGAATTCCTTTTAGTATTTCCTGTTAACCAGTTGCAGTGGTGATTAACTCCCTCAGCCTCAGTTTGTGAAAATTTTATCTCTCTTCTTCATTTCTGAAAGACAGCTATGCCAAGTAAAATATTCTTGACTGTCTGTTTGTTTGTTTTTTTCCTTTGAATATATTATCCTACTCTCTCCTTGCCTAAAGGATTTCTGCTGAGACATCCAGTGAAATCCAGTCATTCCCTTGTATGTGAGGAATTATTTTTTTCTTCCTTCTTTTAAAATTCTCTTTTTGATTTTGATTTTAGAGAGTTTTCTTATAATATATCTTGAAGATCTTTTTTGTTGAGACTTGGGGAGCTTATGAACTTCATGAGCTTGGATCTCCAAATCTCTCCCCGGATTTTGAAAATTTCAGCTATTATTTATTTAAATAAGCTTTCTTCCCCCCTTTCTCCCCCTCTCCTCCTTCTGAGACTCCAGTAATATGTAGATTGTTTCTTTTTATCGTGTCCCATAATTCATGTAGGTTTTCTTCACTTATTTCATTTTTTTTCCCTTTGTCTCCTCTGCTGGATAATTTCATATGAACTGCCTGTGACTTCACAGATTCTATCTTCTATTTTATCAAGTCTGCTGTGGATACTTTATTGCATTTTTTTAAAAAAAATATTCATTGTATTCTTTAGCTCCATAATTTCTGTCTGATTCTTTGTTATAATTTCTCTCTGTTAACTTCACAGTGTGAAATTCACAGTGCTGAATTCTCATTTTGTGATTTTTCCTAATCCCTCAGAAGGCAGCACTTTATGCATGCTCAGTAGAAAACAGCATGGAGAACCCTCAAAAAATTAAATGTAGAATTACTATATAATCCAGCAATTTCACTTATGGGAACATATCCAAAGGTAATGAAAACAAAACTCAATAAGATATCTGCACCCACCCCCCATGTCCATAGCAGTATCATTTACAATAACCAAGACCTAGAAACAACTTAAGTGTCCATCTGTAGATGAATGGGTAAAGAAGTCATGGTTTGTATACAATAGAATATTATCCAGCCATAAAAAATGAGGAAATCCTACCATTTGTGACAACACAGATGAACCTTGAAGGCATTATGCTAAGTGAAATAAGTCAGACAAAGAAAGACAAATATTGTATGATCTCATTTATATGTGGAGTCTAAAGAAAAAAACAAAGTAAAATAAAACAGGACAAAATAAAAACTCATAGAAAAGTAGATCAGACTTATGGTTACCACAGGCAGGGGTGGAGAAAGTGGGAATTGGAGAAAAGCAGTCAAAGGTACAAACTTCCAGTTATAAGATATATAATACTAGGGATGTAACATACAACATGATAAATATAGTTAACACTGCTCAAATTCACATCACACACACACACACACACACACACACACACAGATAAATAAATTTAAATACATAAATAAATACTCCTGTTATTTTTGTGATGTCACCTTCCCATCATGTCCTTACCTCTGATTTCTATAAAAGTGCTTGGCACCTAGCAGGTGTTTGGCAGGTATTTACTTAATGAATAAATAAACACTGAACCATTATAAGAAGAACTTGGGTCAAATTTTGGGTTGGTTGCTTTTCATTTTGTGATGTGTCATTTTAACTCTGTTTTCCCTTCTGTAAAATGGGGGAGAAATAGCTAATTCACACAGTCTAGATTAGAATTTTTTTTTTTTTTTTTTTTTTTTTTTTTTTTTTTTTTTTTTTTTTTTGCGGTATGCGGACCTCTCACCGTTGTGGCCTCTCCCGTTGCGGAGCACAGGCTCCGGATGCGCAGGCTCAATGGCCATGGCCCACGGGCCCAGCTGCTCCGTGGAATGTGGGATCCTCCTGGACCGGGGCACGAACCCGTGTCCCCTGCATCGGCAGGTGGACTCTCAACCACTGCACCACCAGGGAAGCCCTAGGTTAGAATTTTTTAAAGATTGCTAAAGTACCTACATGTAGTGCAGTATAACTAACAAATGTTCATTTTTATTCATCTGTATTTTTAAGTTATTTTAAGTGTAACTGATGTGCTTCTTGTTGTCATTCTGACAAGCAAGATGAAGAGTATCATGCAAAATTCGCTCAGCCTCTTCTGACTCATCTTTAGAGATGCTGGACTTGGCTCACTTAAGCAGCTGGATGATCTGGGTGCTGCCGTGTCCTTCTCAGGGACCTCACCTGCTACCTGCTTTTCCTTCTCCTCCATCCCAGCAGGCTTTCAAAACCTGGGGAGTATTGCCAGCAGCCACAGCAGGCTTTGCGTTTTGACTCAGGAAGGTGGTCCCTAAGCACCAAGCAGCGCCACCACAGCCCGCAGGAGGCCTTGGCCCAGGCTTGGGGCTCAGGATGTGGTACATGCTCCCACCACCAGTTTTTCATTGTCTTTAATTCCTTCCTTTATATAATGGAAGTTGCACACTTTTTCCTTCTACTGTATTACAAGTTGAAGGTATGATCAAATGAAGTAATGAGAGGAATTTGGATACTAGTTTATGAAATATGAGGAGTCTTTGTTTGTTTTGTTTTTTAACATATATGAAGGATAAAGGGAGATGGAGCGAATCATCTTTGAGCCCTTCAGCAATCTGTCCTTCCTTTGATCAATCAAGGAAAAACAGAACTTTATCTTATTATTACTTTTTACACCGGATAATCATGAAGGATACATTTCAAGTAGCATACAAATCATTTTTTACTAAAGCCAGAAAATTAAACAGCCGAAGTGTATAATTGAGCGTGGCCAGATCCTGTTTTCTGTTTTGTCATAGCTTGATCCTTAAAAATAAAGGAGGCTATGCAGTAGCAGGATAAATGCAAGTGAATTAAGAAATGTGTGGCTATCAAATGTCTTTTGTTTAAAGTGTGTCAGACAGGTCTCCAGCACTCAAATCATTTTCTATTAACATCGCAGGTTGACTAAATTCCATTATTAAATATGGATCCCCTTTGGAATTTGACATATTTTCTGGATTTCATACTGAAAATTAAAATACACCTTTCTAAACAAAAAGTTTCACATTTATCTGGTAATACCCAAGGAGTAAGCTCTATTGCTTGAGATGGAAGAAGTGAATATTAGAACTTCTGTATATTTTTATCTTTCTTTTATATACTTGCCAAGTTTTATAAATTTTAAATAATTTTAAACTATTGTGAAATATATAAATATGCTACTAAATGAGTAATTCAGTAGCATAAACATATACTTTATAGCTAGAAGCTATATAAGTATATATATAGATGGTACCTGGTCAAAATATTTTAATCAGTCAACAAAATAAAATTGGCATGTCTTTTTGTTGGATAGAAAGGAATTCTCAACAGACTATTTCCCCCGTCTGCAACAAAAAGCACATGAAAGTATACTCAATGTCATTCACCATTAAGGAAATGCAAATCATAAGTGTGAGACACCACTTCATATCCTTTAATATGGCTATAATCAGGAATATAAATAATAAGAAATGTTGAAGGATTTGTGAAGAAACAGGCACCCATGTATATTAATAGTGGAAATGCAAGTGGCACTGTCACTTTGGGAAACTGACAGTTCCTCCAAAGGTTAAATAATGTAGTCAACATATGACCCAGCAATTCCACTCTTTGGCATATACCCAAGAGAAATAAAGACATTGTCCATTTTAAGCACATGCTTCTTTTTTTTTTAATAAACTTATTTAATATCTTCTTTATTTTAACCTGTTTCTACTATAGTAGATTACAAACTTCTTGAGGACAAAGACTGTTTCTTATTGATTATTGATTCCCTAGAAACAGGAAGTAGTATTAAGTATTATACTATTGGTATAAAGTATAAAGTAAGCATCAGTAATACCTGGTATAAAGGTCGGTAGTAATGCCTGGTATAAAGGTAGCAATACCTGATATAAAGTAGGTATCTGATATAAAATAGGCATCAGTAATACCTTTGACAAGGGGAGCTCCATAAAGCTCTACCAGTTATGGCTTTAATGAAGGTTAGTGGATGGTCATTTGAGACTTCTATGGGTGCACTTTGAGTTGAAGAGATAGGAATGTAAGCAAAGGTAGAAGTCAGGAAACCTAAAGGTTTTAAGCTTCTCAGTTTTCCTGGAGACCAGTCAAGATTTCCATAGCAAATTTTATGAGTCATCAGACTTGTTCCTTTTGCCATATGAGATTGCCAGAAATTCACTTTTTGAAATTAGAATCTTCAATTCTTGCTGCCAAATAACAGTGAAGTTTTCCTTCAGTCCTCATCATCACTTTTACTCTCTCAATCACATCCCTTTTTCATCTTCTATCATCTTGTTCTCTCTTCTCCTTTTTCTTTCACCAGTGTCCATTTTCAGTAAAGATGGTTTATATTCACTTATACTGAATAAACTTAAGTCATGGTGCTCATTCCCCAAGGGTACTGGAGTTTGTAGTTGCCTCTTAAAAACAGATCCTCAGACGTCATCAAAGAAATGATGAAAAAATTAGAGGGCCCACACCTCTGAAATTCATTCATGATGGCCATGACTTTGTGTGTTTAATCATAAACATGGGCTACCGCTTTCTCACAAGTCGAAGGATCAAACATCTCACGTATTAGAGCTCTCCTGTGTATAGCTGACAAACCTACATCAACAAAAACATTCAGAAGAGAAAGGCAGAAGTACTTCATTTATTTAAGACCTTATGCTTGATTTCTTGTAGGCACACAGAAGGATGACTTCTAAATCTATGGTACATGAAATACAATTTACTCTTAAGCTTTCGTCAAATAGTACTTGAAAATTTCTATTTGTTCTTCTGTTTGGAGTATATATGTGTGTTTTCAGAGTGAATCTTGGGTGAATTTGTTCAACTGTCAGGATCTCAACCTAACAGCAGGCTTAGATGGACATGAGAGATGACCAATGACAAAAACAAACAAACACATAACAAAATACTTTTAAACTAGCTTGCTTGATTCTCTATTAGCTGTATTACAGTCATTTTTCTCAGAAGTATAATACTGAACCTGGCTAAAGCAGACCAACCTTCTTAGATTGGAGAGATTGTTGTCCCAGGTCTCAGAGCTGTGTATGGAGGAGGAAATTCCTTAACAGAAAAATACCGTCACGTCTATGCCCCACAGTCTGCACTTGGCAGTGAGTTTGTTCAGTGATTGTCAGCTCCTAAATGCTGCATGCTTATAGAATGATGTATGGACTGTCCATGTCAGGGAGAAGCATCAGCAACAAACATCCAATCTGCCTGTATTTACCATGATTCTGACACAGACATCTCTTCCCTTTCACTAGACGCTTTTCTTCGTACAGGCTTGTGTTTGTTTTAGATAAGCCTTGTCTCAATAAAGGTCTAAACACTTCTTTGAAAAAACAAAACAAAATACCAGGAGGCTTATTGAAAATGAAAGCTGCCCTCTTAAAGCAAAGTTAACCCACTTAAGCACCATAAGTAATCAGTATTGATATGAGGGACAATTGAGCCAATGGATAAAGTTATTAGGTCTGATACTGGCTATGGAGACTATGATAGTGACTATTTGTTAAGCAACTATTGTGGGTTTAGCTTGGTACCAGGAGCTTTATATGCAATATGAATCACTCTCTTATCAGTACTCTTTACCACAAGCGTCCTGTCGTGTGGTCCTGACATAGATGCCACTCACCTGTTTTATTTGTATAAGAACAGTTTTTAGTTTATATCACACTGTGCAGTTATCATTTATTTTGTGTCAGTTATATATATGGTGTTTGATCTGATGATCCACACCTAATACTAAGATAAAAGAGTAATAACTATAATACTAGGCACTATTTCTTAAATAGCATCTATGCAGAAGGCACTATGCTAAATTCTTTCTGCCTATGGATGATGATAATATTGGTCACTATATGATACACACCTATTTACTAGACACAGTGTCAGCATTATTCAAACTGGTACAATAAATGTGTAAAAGTTTTTCAGGCAAGGAAACTTGATGTTCAGAGACATTAAATATATCATGTAAGGTCACATAGCTAGTACGTTCAGTGGCTTTGTGTTGAATCTGGGTTAGGTTGAGTCTGCAGCATGATTTTTCCACTCTGCAGCATGATTTTTCCACTCTGCTATGCGGTCAGTGTGTGTGTGTGTGTGTGTGTGTGCGCGCATGTGTGCAGGAACACAGTGAAGTCACTAGTTTTATGGCACTTTACATACACACCTGAAGTAAAGGCTCTTGACAGAAGAATCATAGTTCACAGCTGACCTTTTTCAAGATAGCCTTTTAAGAACTAAAATTACACATTATTTAGAGCTAAAAATGTCCTTAAAAACTAAATTAGATTTATTCGAGCCATGATTAAGATGATAGACTTGATTTACTCTTTTACAAAAATATTTTTTAAATCCTCCTATTCAAGAAAAGGATTATTTTTCTTACTTCATTTCTGGGAAATAGGAGACAGAATTCAGTAGTCAAGAATGTAGTAATCATATCTATTTGTAGGTTAAAAAATATCACACAATGAAACAAACAACCAAATAGAGTTTCTCTAAAGCAAGGCAAGTAAACAGGGACCACCTTTATCTATAGTCAGAAGTAAAATAAGAAAAAAGGCCACACATAGTTGTGGCTCCTTCAGGCCCTGATGCATTAATCACGACCCTCCTGCTTTACGTGCTCAGGTCTGACCAACAGCTTCACTGCTAATGGTTAACATGCCTATGATCATTATGGTGTGGCATTTAGCCCAGTTGTGCATATTATTACATTCCCAGTATTTCTGCGTCATGAACGATAAAGATATCTTAGCAAAAGGATATAAAAAATTGAACTAGTATATTGCTTTGGTTCTGGACAACACAGGATATATGTTTGGAATTTTATCTCTGTCTGGACTTTTGGAGAATCCCACTTCCTGTACCCAGAGACCATTGTTCATTAGTGATGCAAGTCTAGCATCCTTGTTCTTCCATGGGGTATCCGGAATCCTCCTTCTCACATTAACTTCTGCCTCCTGATTCATCCCCTGGATCTTGGTTGATTGCCTTAGGCCCTGCCATGAGTCTTATGCCCTGGCTCTTATTATTCTTCTTCTGGTAAATTTTTTAAAAAATTTGTCAGATGAGTCTTTCCTGCCCTTTGGGTCAGCTATCTTCTGTTGGCTCTGGAATGTCCCTCCCATGCCAATTAGGTATGAGTCTAATCCATTCTAGAATATGATATAAATAAATCTCCCAGGTTTATTGGGATAAACCAAATAGTTCCCTTTCTCCATTACCATCCTTCTTACTTGCTCTGTAGTTTTCCCATTTCCCAGGCATGCAGAAACATCCTTCCTGAGCTGACCTTCTCTAGGTGGTCAGTGATTCATACCTTCATCTTATCTTTATCTACCTTCTTTCACTTTCCCCTACACTTCCTGATCATTCAGCTCTCACAGAGAAAAGATATTTGAGAAATTATTCAGAAGGAATCAAAATACAATGGCAGGGAGGTAGACTTTTGCAGGCAAAACGTTACTTTATTTCCTCTCAAATCACAATTCTTTAAACATCCATCTAGTCCTAGGCCAGGGTTTGAATTAAGAGTAATTGGAATTATTAAAGAGTTATCTGTAGACTTAAAACTTTTCATGAGTCATACCTTGGGTACCAGGGAGGAAAAGGAAGTTACTATGCATAGATGCAGAGCTTCATACTCATAAACTGCTCTTCAATTTAGTATGTTGTTTTACCTAATTCTCATTTTAAACCTTTAGACTAGATGTTATAATGATCTCAATTTTATAAAGAAGAAAATTGAGTGTTAGAGAAATTTTGCAGTTCCTTTAAGTTCCCAGAGGTGGAGGAGTATAGATTCATAGCCAGATCTACTTGTCTTCAAAGATAACATTTATATCTGTGACCAAGATCAACTGGGGATGAAGAGACAGAGGCCAAGAAAATGGTGGGTATGCAATCGAGAGCGTATCAAGAGAAGAGCTGGAAAAAAAAATGGTGTTTAGCCTGTTACAAAGACTTAGGCTACCATGATTACTGTCTTCACATATTTAATATTAAGGAAGAATTGTTAGGCTCTTTGCATTTTGTAGCCACAGAAAGAACTAACATCTACAAGTGAAAATTATGAGGAGCTAGACTTGGGCTTAATGGAAGAAAGGACTTTCAAATCATTATAGTTGTCCTCAAATGGAATGAAGTGTCTGGTGGGGCAGTGAATTCCCCATCACTAGAAGTGTACAATAAGAGGGTACAGGATCACTTATTTGGAATTTATGCATCTAGTGAAAGGGTTAATATAGATGACCTCATCTTACTTCCCATTCTGAGAGCCTATGATTTGATACTTGATTGTGTCTGTTCCAAGAATATTTTAATGTAATTACTATAGCCTGAGCCAACACAATTTGGTGGATCTATGACCAACTTGGCGGCCTCTTTTTGTTTTTTTTTTTTTTCTTTTTTAGTATTTTGTTACTTGTTATATGCCTTTTTGAAGTCTTTTATAGCTGGAGTCAATAAATTGGCTCTCATGTTGATTGCTGCTTCTAGCTCTGTCTTCCCACAGAGAAAGAAAGAGAAAGCAATCAGCTATAATATGTACAGAGGTGAGGGTCAAACACTCTTCTGAAGAATCTGTTTTTCCTGCACAAAGTCTAACTTTTCTTTTCCTATTTTCTCCTTTATGATTCACAATTTGGAAAATCAGGAAAATTGTTGTAAGAACTTTCAAAGAATGGAAAGATCACTAGGATTACATAGAATGCAGCTCCAAAATGGGGCTATAGCTTTGTAGAGTTTTAAATTCATTGAAAGTGAACATGCCAACCTGTGCAATAAATCTCAATGTATTTAGTAAAGAAAACAGGACAAAGTGGAAGTGAGGGTCTACAGAGCAAGAGCAGATGTAGCCTATTTCAGGAGGCAATTTATGTGCCCCTCATGTCTGCAAGAGGCACAGCACTACTGCTGACACTTTTTATACTGATAGGATCCTGAAAAAAGTCATAAAAAGTTGAACTTTTGCTATATCACTGTATTTTTTACTTTGGTTTATATCATTTTTCCAGAAGAACATATACAAAGCAGCAAAGTATTGACATTTAAGTAAATATTCACAAGAAATATTAATACATTACTTGACAATTGTGATGAATTACAGCAAAGGCTAAGTAAATATAGTACTAAGAGATCCCTGGCATCTTGAACATATTAAAACCACATATATGATATTTTTAATTTAATTTTATTTTTTATACATCACGTTCTTATTAGTTATCTATTTTATACTTATTACTGTACATATGTCAATCACAACCTCCCAATTCATCCCACCACCATCACCCCCCCACTGTTCCCCCTTGGTGTCCATATGTTTGTTCTCCACATCTGTGCCTCTATTTCTGCCTTGCAAACCGGTTCGTCTGTATTGTTTTTCTAAATTCCTCATATATGCATTAATATATTTGTTTTTCTCTTTCTGACATACTTAACTCTGTATGACAGTCTCTAGATCCATCCACATCTCTACAAATGGCCCAATTTCATTCCTTTTCATGGCTGAGTAATATTCCATTGTATATATGTACCACATTTTTATCCATTCATCGGTCCATGGGTATTTACGTTGCTTCCAATACCTGGCTATTGTAAATAGTGCTGCAATGAACATTGGGGTGCATGTGTCTTTTTTTTTTTTTTTTGTGGAATGCAGGCCTCTCACTGTTGTGGCCTCTCCCGTTGCGGAACACAGGCTCCAGACGTACAGGCCCAGTGGCCATGGCTCATGGGCCCAGCCACTCTGTGGCATGTGGGATCCTCCCAGACCATGGCATGACCCTGTGTCCCTTGCATCGGCAGGCGGACTCTCAACCACTGCACCACCAGGGAAGCCCTGCATGTGTCTTTTTGAATTATGGTTTTCTCTAGGTATAGGCCTAGTAGTGGGATTGCTGGGTCATATGGTCATTCTATTTTTAGTTTTTTAAGGAACCTCCATACTGTTCTCCATAGTGGCTGTATCAATTTACATTCCCACCAACAGTGCAAGAGAGTTCCCTTTTCTTCACACCCTCTCTAGCATTTGTTGTTTGGAGATTCCTGATGATGCCCATTCTAAGGAGTGTGAGGTAATAACTCATTGTAGTTTTGATTTGCATTTCTCTGATAACTAGTGATGTTGAGCAGCTTTTCATGTGCCTCTTGGCCATCTGTATGTCTTCTTTGGAGAAATGTCTATTTAGGTCTTCTGCCCATTTTTTGATTGGGTTGTTTGTTTTATTAATATTGAACTGCATGAGCTGTTTATATATTTTAGAGATTAATCCTTTGTTGATTCACTTGTAAATATTTTCTCTCATTTTTTGAGTTGTTTTTTCATCTTGTTTATAATTTCCTTTGCTGTGCAAACACTTTTAAGTTTCATTAGGTCCCATTTGTTTATTTTTGTTTTATTTCCATTACTCTAGGAAGTGAGTCAAAAAAAGATCTTGCTGTGATTTATGTCAAAGAGTGTTCTGCCTATGTTTTCCTCAAAGAGTTTTATAGTGTCTGAACTTACATTTAGGTCTCTAATCCATTTTGAGTTTATTTTTGTGTATGGTGTTAGGGAGTATTCTAATTTCATTCTTTTACATGTAGCTGTCCAGTTTTCCCAGCACCACCTATTGAAGAGACTGTATTTTCTCCATTGTATATCCTTGCCTCCTTTGTCATAGATTAGTTGACCATAGGTCCGTGGGTTTATCTCTGGATTTTCTATCCTCTTCCATTGATCTATATTTCTGTTTTTGTGCCAATATCATATTGTATTGATTATTGTAGCTTTGTTGTATAGTCTAAAGTCAGGGAGTCTGATTCCCCCAGCTCATTTTTTTCCCCCTCAAGATTACTTTGGCTATTCGGGGTCTTTTGTGTCTCCATACAAATTTTAAGAATTTTTGTTCTAGTTCTATGAAAAATCCTTTGGTAATTTGATAGTGATTGCATTGAATCTGTAGATTGCTTTGGGTAGTATAGTCATTTTCACAATATTGATTCTTCCAATCCAAGAACATGGTATATCTCTCCATCTGTTTGTGTCATCTTTGATTTCCTGCATCAGTGTCTTATAGTTTTTTGCATACAGGTCTTTTGGCTTCTTAGGTAGGTTTATTCCAAAGGATTTTATTCTTATTGTTGCAAGGGAGAATGGGACTGTTTCCTTCCCTTTTCTTTCTGATATTTCATTGTTACAGTATAGGAATGCAAAAGATTTCTGTGCATTAATTTTGTACCCTGCAAATTTACCAAATTCATTGATTAGCTCTAGTAGTTTTCTAGTGGTATCTTTAGGACTATCTATACATACTATCATGTCATGTGCAAACAATGACAGTTTTACTTCTTCTTTTCCAATTTGTATTTATTTTTCTTCTCTGATTACCATGGCTAGGACTTCCAAATCTATGTTGAATAACAGTGGCAAGAATGGACATCCTTGTCTTATTCCTGATCTTAGAGGAAATGCCTTCAGTTTTTCACCATTGAGAATGATGTTTGCTGTGGGTTTGTCATATATGGCCTTCATTATGTTGAGGTACGTACTCTCTATGCCCACTTTCTGGAGAGTGTTTATCATAAATGGGTGTGAAAATTTGTCAAAAGCTTTTTCTGCATCTATTGAGAGGATCATATGGTTTTTATTCTTCAATATGTTAATATGTTCTGTCACATTTATTGATTTGAGTATATTGAAGAATCCTTGCATCTCTGGGATAAATCCCACTTGATCATGGTATATGATCCTTTTAATGTGTCATTGGATTCTGTTTGATAGTATTTTGTTGAGGATTTTTACATCTATATTCATCAGTGATATTGGTCTGTAAGTTTCTTTTTTTGTACTGTCTCTGTCTGATTTTGGTATCAGAGTGATGGTGACCTTGTAGAATGAGTTTGGGAGTGTTCCTTCCTCTGCAACTTTTTGGAGGCGTTTGAGAAGAATGGGTGTTAGCACTTCTCGTAATGTTTGATAGAATTCACCTGTGAAGCCATCTGGTCCTGGACTTTTGTTTGTTGGAAGATTTGCAATCACCGGTTCAAATTCATTACTTGTGATTGGTCTGTTCATATTTTCTGTTTCTTCCTGGTTCAGTCTTGTAAGGTTATACCTTTCTATGAATTTGTCCATTTCTTCCAGGTTGTCCATTTTATTGGCCTAGAGTTGCTTGTAGAGGTCTCTTATGATGCTTTGTATTTCTGTGGTGTCCATTGTAACTTCTTCTTTTTCATTTCTAATTTTATTGATTTGAGTCCTCTCCCTCTTTTTCTTTGATGACTCTCACTAAAGGTTTATCAGTTTTGTTTATCTTCTTGAAAACCCAGCTTTTAGTTTTATTGACCTTTGTTATTGTTTTCTTTGTTTCTATTTCATTTATTTCTGCTCTTGTTGTTATGATTTCTTTCCTTCTGCTAACTTTGGGTTTTGTTTGTTCTTCTGTCTCTAGCTCCTTTACGTGTAAGGTTAGATTTTTTATTTGAGTTTTTTCTTGTTTCTTGAGGTAAGGTTGTATGGCTATAAACTTGCCTCTTAGAACTTCTTTTACTGCATCCCATAGGTTTTGGATAGTCTGTTTTCATCATCATTTGTCTCTAGGTATTTTTGATTTCCTCTCTGATTTCTTTAGTGATCTCTTGGTTATTTAGTAATGTATTGTTTAGTCTCCACGTGTTTGTCTTTTTTGCATTATTTTCCCTCTAATTTATTTCTAATCTCATAGCATTTTATTCAGAAAAGATGTTTGAAATGATTTCAATTTTCTTAAATTTACTGAGGATTGATTTGTGACCCAAGTTGTGATCTATATTGAAGAATGTTTCGTGTGCACTTAAGAAAGTGTAATCCGCTGTTTCTGAACAGAATGTCCCGTAAATATCAATTAAATCTATCTGGTCTATTGAGTCATTTAAAGCTTGTGTTTCTTTACTAATTTTCTGTCTGGATGATCTGTACATTGGTGTAAGTGAGGTGTTAAAGTCCCCTACTATATTTGTGTTACTGTCGATTTCCTCTTTTATAGGTGTTAGCATTTGCCTTATGTATTGAGGTGCTCCTATGTTGGGTGCTATATATTTATAATTGTTGTATCTTCTTCTTGGAATGATCCTTGATCATTATGTAGTGTCCTTCCTTGTCTCTTGTAACATTCTTTTTTTTTTTTTTTGCGGTACGTGGGCCTCTCGTTGCAGAGCACAGGCTCTGGACGCGCAGGCTCAGCGGCCATGGCTCACGGGCCTAGCCACTCTGCGGCATTTGGGATCCTCCTGGACTGGGGCACAAGCCCGCGTCCCCTGCATCTGCAGATGGACTCTCAACCACTGCACCACCAGGGAAGCCCTCTTGTAACATTCATAATTTTAAAATCTGTTTTATCAGATATGAGTATTGCTACTCCAGCTTTCTTTTGATTTCCATTTGCATGGAATATCTATTTCCATCTCCTCACTTTCAGTCTATATGTGTCCTTAGGTCTGTAGTGAGTCTCTTGTAGACAGCATATATATGGGTCTTGTTTTTTTATCCATTCAGCGAGCCTGTGTCCTTTGGTTGGAGCATGTAATCCATTCACATTTAAGGTAACTATCTATATGTATGTTCCTATTACCATTTTCTTGGTTGTTTTGGGTTCGTTTTTTCGGTCATTTTCTTCTCTTTTGTTTCCCCCTTAAAGAAGTTCCTGTAGCATTTGTTGTAGAGCTGGTTTCATGGTGCTGAATCCTCTTAGCTTTGTCTTGTCTGTAAAGCTATTGATTTCTCCATCGAATCTCTATCAGATCTTTGCTGGGTAGAGTAATCTTAGTTGTAGATACTTCCCTTTCTTCACTTTAAATATATCATGCCACTCCCTTCTGGCTTGTAAAGTTTCTGCTGAGAAATCAGCTTTTAACATTATGAGAGTTCTCTCATATGTTAGTTGTCATTGCTCCTGGTTGCTTTTAATCATTTTTCTTTGTCTTTAATTTTTGTCAGTGTGATTACTATGTTTCTCGATGTATTGCTCCTTAGGTTTATCCTGTCTGGGACTCTCTGCATTTCCTGGATTTGGGTGGCTATTTCCTTTCTCACATTACGGAAGTGCTTGACTATAATCTCTTCAAATATTTTCTCAGGTCCTTTCTCTCTCTCTTCTCCTTCTGGGACCCCTATAATGCAACTGTTGGCACATTTAATATTGTCCCAGAGGCCTCTTAGGTGGTCTTCATTTCTTTTCATTCTTTTTTCTTTATTCTGTTCTGTGGCAGTGAATTTCACCATTCTGTCTTCCAGGTCACTTATCCGTTCTTCTCCCTCAGTTATTCTGCTATTGATTCCTTTTAGTATATTTTTCATTTCAGTTACTGTATTGTTCATCTGTGTTTGTTTGTTCTTTAATTCTTCTAGCTGTTTGTTCTTTAATTCTTCTAGGTCTTTATTAAACATTTCTTACATCTTCTCGATCTTTGCCTCCATTCTTTTTCCGAAGTCCTGGATCTTCTTCACTCTCATTATTCTGAATTCTTTTTCTGGAAGGTTGCCTATCTTCACTTCATTTAGTTGTTTTTCAGGGGTTTTATCTTGTTTCTTCTTCTGGTACATAGCCCTCTGCCTTTTCTTTTTGTCTATCTTTGTGTGAATGTGGTTTTCATTCCACAGGCTGCAGGATTGCAGTTTTTCTTGCTTCTGCTACCTGCCCTCTGGTGGATGAGGCTATCTAAGAAGCTTGTGTAAGCTTCCTGATGAGAGGTACTAGTGGTGGGTAGAGCTGGGTGTTGCTTTGGTAGGCAGAGCTCAGTAAAACTTTAATCTCCTTGTCTGCTGAGGGGTGGGGCTAAGTTTTCTCCCTTTTGGTTGTTTGGCATGAGGTGACCCAGCACTGGGGCTACAGGCTCTTTGATGGGGCTAATGGTGTACTCTGGGAGGGTCCATGCCCAGGAGTTCTTCCCAGAAATTCTGATGCTAGTGTCCTTGTCCCTGCAGTGAGCCACAGCCATCCCCCGCTTCTGGAGGAGACCCTCCAACTCCAGAAGGTAGGTCTTCTTCATTTGCCTATAGGGTCACTGCTCTTTACCCCAGGTCCTGATGCATACACTACTTTGTGTGTGTCCTCCAAGAGTGGAGTCTCTGTTTCCCCACGTGCTGTTGAAGTCCTGCAATCAAATCCCACTAGCCTTCAAAGTTTGATACTCTGGGAATTCGTCCTTCTGTTGCCTGACTGCCAGGTTGGGAAAACTGACATGGGGCTCAGAACCTTCATTCCAGTGGGTGGACTTCTGTGGTATAATTGTTTTCAAGTTTGTGAGTCACCCAACCAGAGGTTATGGGGTTTGATTTTATTGTGATTGTGCCCCTTATACCATCTCATTGTGGCTTCTTCTTTGTCTTTGGATGTGTGGTGTCTTTTTTGGTGAGTTCCAGTATCTTCCTGTCGATGATTTCTCAGCAGTTAGTGGTGATTCCAGTGCTGTCTCAAGAGGGAGTGAGTGCACGTCCTTCTACTCCATCATCTTAGATAAGGTCTTTAAAACCACACATATGATTTACTCTAAGCCCTTCAAGTCTTATTTTAATTTGATGCTTTCTTATATTTTTTATATTTTTTTTCTGAATTTGAGTATTGTGTTTGTTTTTATATGCATTTTGTTATTTTTTGGTTTGAATAATGCTTTGTCATGTCTTGGGTGTATTATGGATTTCCCACTCGCTTTGGGCCTCATCATTGTATTGCACTGGTGTTCAACTCTTTCTGATCTCCTGCTCATTTAATTTATCTATTGTTTATCCTCGGTTCCATATCATTAATAACAAGGACAAATTAAATGCAACCAACTCTCATCCTCATGGTAGGAAAGCCTCCTGGCTGAATATGCTTCTATTTATCAACTGACTTTGCATTCAGCCTATTAACCATTCTTCAATCCAATAGACAGTGCTTCAAACATAAGTTAGGATGAATTCATGTTTTTCAATCTTCCAGCAGAATTCAGATGTTCTGGACCTTTTAGTTCATTGTTATTGTTGATCATTAAATATCAGGGATGAGGCAGTTTGCTCTGGGGCAATTTGCATTTTCTTCATCATAAACGCATTATGTTTTTGGAGCAAATACATTTGATTTTATACTTTTCTGTTAATAGTCCTAATGTTTGATATTAAATATTGTAAATGATGAGGGTGAGGATCAGATGTTACTTCTTCAACTTGAAAGTAGGTATCCCAATAGACTTCCCATGCCAGCTTTTCATTTTCAAATTAGAGGTATTCCAGATGCAAATAACAGGGTCTTGAGGGAATACATCAGTCACAGCTTTCCAAGATACTCAGTCACCTGCTATTTGTTCTACTCCTTAGGGAAGTCTTATCTGTCATTTATCAATATTTGGTCACAGATTAATTATGTATAAACTGTCCAATATGTATAGTAAGGAAAGTTCTCTTGCAAAATACAGGCTTTCTGAGATATCACCCTGCAAAATCATTATTTTTTTTCTTTTCTTTAATAAATCAAATTGATAGACTTCCAAGACAGACTTTCCTTCCAACATCCTTTAAAAGTTCCTTCTGCAATTCACTCATTTGATTGGAAAATTACCTTCAATATTGAACAATGCTTAATAATAATAATACTTATACACTAAGCATGGTCAATTAGAAAGGTTAAAGCTGAAAAAGGGTCATGTATATTATGAAAAAACTATAATGAATTACAATGCACAAAGACACATATTTAAATTAGTAATTTTATTTTATAGCACATTCAGGAGACTATCTACTTGGGAAAATGAATTTTATATATTAGTGGAAAATGAGACCCGATAAGTTAATAGAGTTTATTTTTTTTGATAGCCTTGACAATAAAGCTGAGATGTGTAGATTATTGTACTAGGAAATAGGGAATTCAGGCTTATTTCTGTTGAGAGAGACATGAAGAAAAAACGACTTAGCATGGAGAAAAAATGACTTAGCACAATAAGTCATCTTGGAAGAATCTAGTTGTGAATGAGCCATGACAACCAGAAGTGGCAACAAGTGGCTATAGAGATGCTACTTGCAACATATATTATCTTCACTTTTTGAGTGGGGGTGGTGATCCCACTGAGACTTTGGTAAAATACACATAAGTGCCAACTCTCATACTATCAGGATTTCACCAACTATCTGAAGGTGAAAACACCAGATGAAAAAAAGAGAGAAGCGTAAAATGGATTTTGGTATGAAAAGTTACTAAAATTGGCTGAAGGAAGACAGTAGATGAAAGATTATTTTAAATTTGGGCTTAATGAGTTAAATAATGTTAGTATTATCATCAGCAGTAGAGAGACTCAAACGAAGTGTTATTTTAAGCTTTGACCATAAATCCAATTTCACACATGTGAAAATTGTTATAATGAGGAGAAACAATATTATGAAAGCAATTATAATAGAGAATAATAATAGCCAACATTGCTTGTTTTACAGGTACTGTTTTAAGGTCTTTAATTTCATTAATTCATTTAATATCACCATTAGTCCTAAGAGATACATAATACCACTATCCCCATTTAATAGATAACAAAACCTCCCGCCATGAAGTCGCTTGTTAGTGGCAAATTTGGGACTCAAACCCAGAAAGTCAAACTCGTGGACTTGCTCATTTTATCACTGAATTACAGATACAGGACTAGGGTTTGGCAAGGAAATATATTTAGAGAGAGATTAAGAAGAAGGGCTCTTAAGAAGCCCTCATTAAGAAGATGAGGCAAGTGAGGTGCCTATGCTCCAAACTTGCAGGACCCTGAGGGTGAGATTCTCCTTAAACCTTGATTTGCAGGACCTTGCTCCCAAGGAATTGTTGTCCTGAGACCAAGGCTTAAAGACACTTAGCATGGATTTATGCTCTACAAAATGGACAGTATAAAGCTGGGAGAAAAGATCTAGGTGGAAAATATTGGGATTAATACAGGGTCAGAGCAGAAGAGAAGTAGAATCCTGAAAGGATTAGGGAGAAAGTCTAGAGCACTGAAGTATTTCCCCGCACTTGAATAAGAGAAAAATTCCAGAAGGAATTGTTGGTAAAGAGGATGTTCCATTTACCAGGTCTGAGTAACAAATTACCTCAAAACTTAACGATATGAGACATTTATTCAGTTTATAGAATTCATGCTCAGGAATTCAGACAAGGCATAGTGGGAATAGATTGTCTCTGTTCCACCATGTCTGGGGCCTCCTTTAGCAAGAAGTAAAGGTGGCATCACCTGAAGGCTATTCAGTAATGTCTGGTGGCTGATCCGGGCTGTCAACTTGGACCTTAGATGGTCTGGTAGCTGGAACACCACACAGAGCCTTGCTCTGTGGCCTGGCCTTTTCAAAGCATGATGACTAGGCTCAAAGGGCAAGTATGCCAACAGAGAGTCAGGAAGAAGCTAGATTATTTTATGACCTGACCTAGCTTTGGAAGTCACATAGCATGGTTTCTGTCATTTTCTTTTTAATTATTTTATTTATTTATTTATTCATTTATTACAGTAGTTCCTTGTTGGTTATCTATTTTAAATATAGCAGTGTGTACATGTCAATCCCAAACTCGCAATCTATCCCTCCCCCACCATCCTTCCCCCCGGTAACCATAAGTTCATTCTCTAAATCTGTGAGTCTTTTTCTGTTTTGTAAATAAGTTTATTTGTATCAGTTTTTTTTTAAGATTCTGCATATAAGTCATATCATATGATATGATATTTGTCTTTCTCTGTCTGATTTACTTCACTTAGTATGCTAATCTCTAGGTCCATCCATGTTGCTGCAAATGGCATTATTTCATTCTTTTGTTATGGCTGAGGGATATTCCATTGTATATATGTACCACATCTTTATCCCTTCCTCTGTCAATGGACATTTAGGTTGCCTCCACGTCTTGGTAGTCAGGGGTCTGCCCAAAGAGAGGGGAAATAGTTGATCTCTTGATGGGGAGTGACAAGGTTCTCAAAGAGTATGGGAGACTAGCAATATTGCTGTGGCTATTTTTGGAGAATATACCACACAATACAGCATGAAACGTGTTTGAAAGAATGGCCAAGTGGGTGATTTGGTATTGGATTTAGATGGATTTATTTCAGAACTGTGGTCGGTAAGAGGGGTCATGCTTAAGAAAATTCATTAAAAAACAACAGACACTGGTCGCTCATTCGAGAACTCTGGTAGTTAGAGTGAGAAAGAAACAGGGTAGTAGTTGGAATGAATACCAAGATCAAGTGAGATGTTTCTCAAACATTATCAGAAAGTCCACAAATGCACAGTGAGGAAAAAGCTTTCCAACATAAATTTTAGAGAGAGGGAAGAAGTAACAAATTTTTGGCAGAAGAAAATATTTTTTTTGCACCTACACTATAGTGTGTTAGGTGTTTCATGCTCTATGTCTCTTAATCCCAACAATAGCGTAGATACATATTTTAAAGCTCATTTCATTCACAGAAAATTGAAGCCATCCAGGTCTGATAACTTTACTAGTTTATGAACTAAGCAACGGAATTAGGTTTAAGGTGGGCATAGCTCAGAAGTTTGTGTTCTTTTCCAATTGCTTTGCAAGGTGCCTAAAGATAACTCCAATCAATTCTACTTTCTTAAAATTATTTTGCAGTAAGGTTTGTGGTCCAGCACATCTGCTTTTTTGTACCTCTAAATATACTGGTCCAGATTATGTCTCCTTTTACCTTTCCTGCTTTGACTAGCCAGAGAATAATTTGAAAGTAAATAGCAGACAGGTGAGCTCTTCACATGAATATTTAGAATTGAGTCAGAAGTTGAGTATGCTCAGGGCTTCCCTGGTGGCCCAGTGGTTGAGAGTCCACCTGCTGATGCAGGGGACACGGGTTCGTGCCCCGATCCGGGAAGATTCCACACACCGCGGAGCGGCTAGGCCCATGAGCCATGGCCGCTGAGCCTGCGCATCCGGAGCCTGTGCTCTGCAACGGGAGAGGCCACAACAGCGAGAGGACCGCGTACCACAAAAAAAAAAAAAAAAAAGAAGAAGTTGAGTATGCTCTTATTTATAGGAGTAAACTCCCAGAGTAAGGAAAGGAGAGAAGGGCATGAAAGGCAAACACATTTAGTCATTGTGTTCGATGACCCAGGCATTGTGCTGGGAGATTAGCATTGCAGAAACACTAGTATGCCTCCCCTAGATTCCTGGTGTCTGAGGTTTAGACAGGAAAGGCATATTGTCCAAAGTTATTCATCTAGATATAGCTGAGCCACAATTAAATCCATGACTTTCAAAATCCAAAGCTCTTTAATGCTGCCTTCTTTGAGAAATGTAATGGTGACTTTCCATGGTGACAACAGTTCAAAATGAAATTAAAAAAATAACTTTTTATATTTGTCAATATTTCACAACTAAATCAAACTCCTATACATCCATTATTCTAGCAAATCATATAAAAAGTTTATATTAGATAAAGAAGGAAGAATAGCTTTAGGGAATGTCTTGAACCAATAGACAAAAATAAAAGTTTACATCTTAAATTAGAGAAATCCATTTATAAGTGTTGGGAGACAATTCTCCACGGGTCTCTCACTTTCCTATACCTCTTTCACCTGGTGGCACTGACAGCTTTTCTGTTCAACTGTCTTTTCAGGGATGTTTGTAGAATGAACAGCCTAGGAATATAGGAATGGTGTCTCCCTTCAGAGCAGAGGGCAGATTTGTTTACTATGCATATAATAAAGGTCATGTCTCCCTCTAGCGGAATGATTGGGCAGGTTTGCTTGAGGCCCATTATAAAAGATTTGGATTCCCTAAGCTCTGTATTTCTCAGCTGTGACGGGAACTCGCTGTATGGGCAGCATCCATATGGGGCTCTCTACCTCCCCCTTGTGGAACTAGCCTGGGGCAGCAAGGAAACTGACAGGATTGGGAAGGTCATGCCCTGTCCTGTTCCATGAGTAAATGTCCTATGATTCTGACCCAGGAGTTTTGCTTGCATCTTCTTGCAGACACTGAAACTGGCAGGTGAACTTGTTGGCTTGCAAGAAAGTAAAATCTCTAATCCTTCACAGTTTTTGACAATATATCTAATGGATGCTTTTTTTTTTAATTAAAAAACTTTTGTCACCACCTTTTTCTTTTTATTTGATAGGCATCTAATTTTTGTAAGAGGAACTTGGAGAATATTTTGAGTAAGCAAATTTCCCAGGTGAAACTATAAATGGGTCCAGAATATAAGAAAGAATAAACATGAGGTAGGAAGAAATAAAAGCCACAAGTGAGTCTGAGAAAATATTTCACAACTAAATCAAACTCCTATACATCCATTATTCTTGCAAATCATATACAAAGTTTATGTCAGATAATGAAGGAAGAGTGACTTTAGGGAATGGCTTGACCCAACATACAAAAATAAAAGTTTGGCAGAAGTTTTCCTTTTCTTTTTTTCTTGTGTTTCAAAAATGAATACCCGGTAACTCTTTGATCTAAAATCAATGACCAAAAACAGCAACATGCACACATCACTGGCAGAATATGGAAACATAAGAAAACCCCTTTCACTGACAAGTATGGATTCTCAAATCAGTTTGTACAGGAGAGGAAACAGAAGCCTCATTACACGAATGTTCAAACATAGATTGAAAAGGAACATTTTAAAATTCACACCACCTCTCCAGGTTAGAGTAAAAACTTCATCCTGTGAGTATTAGAAAAATGCATTACAATTTTGTTATTAGTTTTTTATATTTCTATTAGAAAAATCAGTTAGACATATAACTTCATGAAAATCACACATGGAAGTTCATGAAGAAAAGAAACACTTCAGTATGATGTGTTTTTGAATTACATGGAGTCAAAGACCCAGAGGAAACAGGCCTGTGTGAAAATTCTTCAAAGTTATAGCAATTAATAATTGAAATTCAGGAATACAACAAATCAGGAAATCAAGTAGTTAAGACTAAATGAGTGTATAGCAACAGTTACAGCCTCAACCCTTCACCACGGTCAGAAAAATGACCTTTTAACCGTTGCTATGCAAATTCCTGCCCATGGATCAGTAGGCTGGTATCTTCTGACTGATAGAAATCTTATAAATACAGAAACTCAGGCTCCAAACAGTGAATCAAAATCTGTGTTTTCACAAGATCCTCAGGGGATTAATATACAACATAAAGTCTGAGGACTGCTGGGATAAATAGGACGACTTGATTTTGTCTCTATCCTACCTCCCTTCTTTGTCCATGATAAGTACAGATCTTTCAAAACTGAAAATCTCATCACAGATCTTTTTTTTTTTTTTCCGGTACGCGGGCCTCTCACTGTTGTGACCTCTCCTGTTGCGGAGCACAGGCTCCGGACGCGCAGGCTCAGCGGCCATGGCTCACGAGACCAGCCGCTCCGCGGCATGTGGGATCTTCCCGGACTGGGGCACAAACCCGTGTGCCCTGCATCGGCAGGCGGACTCTCAACCACTGCGCCACCAGGGAAGCCCATCACAGATCTTTTTAATGACAACACATGACCATATAAAGCCCAGGCTCAGTGGGATTCTATATAAGACCATCTAAGATTTGGCTCCTGACTTTCTCTAACTTCATGCCCTCTTCACCCATTAAATTCCTCCAACACATGAGTGGTATCATCTTTTCAGCATCCCTGGCCAAAATGTGCACATGTGCATGCCCGCACGCATGCACACACACACACACACACACACACACACACACACACACTGGAACCGTATCATTCCAACATGCTCAGTTACTTATAATACTGTAAACATGCCTTGCCATTGAGTACTTACCTCTTCACACAGGGTAACCTTGTTGTCTGAAATGACCTTTTCTGTTTTCTCTCTCTATCAAAACGCATCTCTTCCATCTCTCCCAATCTTAGAAACCCTCCCAATTCTCCCAGGTCCTGATTCTACCCCTATTGTTTTCCAGATACTGACAGCCACCCTTCTCTCCCTCACAGCCCAGTTCATCTATCTAATTTAACCCCATTCTGCCTTCACATTATTTCTTCAACTAATCTTCTCTCAATCCCTGCTACTACTACCACCCATAAACCAAGATCAACAATTTTTCAAGAGGGAGCTGATTATTCTTCCCCTCTTAATTTTCTACACTTGTTCCCAGTGTGTGTGGTTGGTTTATTTAGTTGGTATCCTCCTCTCACCATCCCTAGTCCAAATCAGATCTATTCCAACCTCATTACACTGATCCATGTGTTTCCCACAGCTGAAAGCCTGCCTTTATTCTTTCTGGGGAGCTAAATATTACTTGTTTAAAAGATGCAGTAAAAATTCTACCTTTTCCATAAAACAACTGATTCTTGAATACATTAGCCTTATAAAAAAAATGCTTACTTTCAGGAAATGTGGCAGTCAGAGTATGAAGCACAAGACAACACTGATGTGATAATGTACGCTCTTAGATTTTTCCATAACACACACACACACACACACACACACACACACACACACACACACACACACATACACATACACTTTTCCTGCCCTGTTTTTCAGGTTGAAAGTTGTTTGAGGTTAGGGCTTGAGGAAACCACATTCAGGCTTATATTACACTATATCCTCTTAACTATCTTCCATATTTTCTTTGACCTCATCATGTTATCTTATTTGTTTTATCTCCATCCCCTTGATGTGGATCTATCATAGCTTCTTTTGTGAATTATTAAAATTGTCCTCTAACTTGTCCTGTTGCTTCCAGCCTCCAAAATTCTCAACTCTGGCCTTGTTACTCCCTTGCCCCAAATTCTTCTGTGCCACTTTGTAGTTTCCATAATCTAGCACCAAACACTTGGCAAGAAACACAAAGCCCAGTGTGATGTGGCTCATGTCTTGGGTTTCCAGGCTCTTTTTTCCATATGTAACAACCATCTCACCTGCACTGACCATGAATTCCCAAATTAAGTCAAACACTTTTTTTGTTTTTCAGTATTATTTTCTCAGATCATATGTTCTCTTTTTTTCTGAAACAACCATCCTCTACTTATCCTCCTGGTGAGCTCTTTTCTTTCTTCAAGATGTGGCTTAATCTCCTCTTGGAAATATTTTTGTGCCTCCCTGCATACTCTGTTCTCTGATGTCACATGTGTTACTGATTTTTTGACATTTGCCATGCTGTTGCAATCATTAATTTCTAGGCTGTGAGTCATTGCCAGCTGGGAGCATGTGTTTCATTCTTAATAATGTAGAAGATGAAACAAAATGTTTGCTGAATGAATGAATGAGTGATAAGCCTTTCTTATACTCTTAGATTTTCCCCCCTTCAGGTCAGGCATTCAGCATTGTAAGTTTTGTCTGGTGAACTCTACTGTGAATGTGAAGCTAAGGAATATTTATGGTTATCTTCTCACATCAGTCAGTTTGGCTCATTGAGTTTCTAAGCAAAATTCAACTGTCTCATAAATGCATAAGTCAGCTTCTCTGCATACTATTTTTTCTCAGTCTCTCTCTCTCTCTTCTTCCTCTCATAAGTCTACATTCTCTCATCATTTTGCAATGACAAGAATGCATTGAACTTTTTGTTTGACTCAGAGAAACCTTTTCTCATTTTACTTCATCTGTCTACTATTTGAACATTATATTTGAACAGTTCTTGTCTTGTCATTTCTCTTTGAATGAGTGAAAATTAAAGTGTAAAAGATGGAAGTAACTTCAGCAATAATTGGATCCTACTCTTTGGTTTTGCAAATGGGGAAATAAAGACATTGAAGGCAGCGGAAGATGAAAGCATGTCCTGAAGTTGCAGCCTGATCCTGTTATCCACTGTGGGAAATGTTTGTCATTTGTTTTGGTGCCTGCTATCTGGAACCTTTTCCTATTTTTTAATAAATCCCCCATTTAAGAGTCAGAGTGTGCCTCATACTCTAGAACTGAAAATACCATCTACTTTTACAGCCTTCCTTGCTGCTAGGAAGGTCAAGGCTCCATCAGATGCACCCACCTTAGACTTTAAGTTGGAAGCTAGTGATCTGAGTAAAGTGGGCTTGACTCATTTCCCTGACAGAGGGGGCATCTCCACTGACTTTCCCAAAGCCTCAATTACAGTGATTTTGCAATGTGTCTGATGACGTAGGTACTGGGCAATATGTAGAGCACCCAGGGTTGAGAACACTGGTCTCCACGTTGTACTAGTTTTGTGGTTTGGTTTCAGTCACTATAACTTTCTATAAAGCTGTAAAGCCTGATTCTCCAGCCCTCCTTGAAATCCAAGTAATACTTTTGTTCTCTGTCATGGTCAGATGGAGTCAATGTTATGTTGTTGCTACTCTTCAGTTTTTTAACCTGCTTGATTACCTTTTTAGTTCTTAATTGCTATCTGAACTTACACTTCATTTGCTTATTTTTCAGTGTCTATTTTCCCACAAAATGTAAGCAGTATGAGGGAAGAGCCATTATCTATCTTGCTTCCTACACTATATCATCTCTGCTACAACAGTGCCTGCCTCATAACAGGTGCCCAGTAAATATTTATTTTTTATTAATAAATTCATTAATAAATGAATACAATTTTTTTCTCTCCTAGCATTCTTTTTTTTTAAGTTCTCTTTTTTTCCCTCAAATTTTTATTTTTCTTTGGAAGTATGCGTCTTTTTTTCTTAATATTTTCCTTCTTTTTTTTTAGTTTTTGCATTTTTTTTTTCTTAAATGTGTGTGGTTATCTCTGGATATTCTTGCATAGTTTTGCATGAAAAGTAATACTGATACATACAAGAAACAGCCTGAGCTTCCTCTGCTCTTGAGTAGGTCTGTCTGCCCATAAGCTCCTGTGTCTGAAAGAAAGGGGAGATGGCTATAAGCCTGCTGACTGTAAGCATAGGGATGGGCTGTTTTGAATGAAAGATTTCACTGTAGGTGTTTGAAAATGAAAGGGGGTGTGAAAACCCCACAACTCCAAAGACTGAGGCCTTATACTAGGTATGAACTAGGAGTGATAGCTCTCCTTGGGGAAATAGTAAAATACCATTGGATGAGCATCCTTTCATTTTAGATTGGAGTAATTCTATGCCTGTGATTCTGTGGAAGGCGGAGTGGGAGATAGGCAGTCCGATGCCCCTGATCAATCAATTCCTCTGATCTTTGCCCTCATCCTTCTCTGGATTTCTGTGCCCCCCAGTATCAAACCAGAGCCTCTCTCCTGTGAGAAGAACAACCAGAGTTCCCAAATGCCTTAAGCTTCTGTGGGCTGAGTTCTCACCACTGTTGTACTGTCCTATTCTCTTTCTGTCTTCCAGAATGCCATCAAAATCACTGGTGTATTTTATATCTTCACCCTGTACCTCATTTATTGTCCTTTGTATATCTTCTCTAACTTTTCACCAAACTATGGGGAGAATGGTAGGTAAATTTGGCCAATCAGTTTTCATCTTGAGTTAAAAATCCAAAGAAGATCATAAAAGTACATATCCCTAGATTATACCCTAGTTGTTACAAATATAATTTAAAAATTAATTTTTATTGAGGTTCTTGTGGTAAGCTGGTGCAAATCTGTGGTTCAGCATTCAGAATGACTTGTTTTAGAGAAGATTTGGACCAAGCCTTTTTGCTCTTCTTCTATAACACCTCTAAATAGAAACCTAGCTTCTGCTTATACATACTTCTAATTGATTCACCAGTAAATGATCAATGAACATGTATTGGAGGAAGAGAAAAATGAGGAGGAAAGGAAGGAAAGAGAGAGTGGAAGTTCTTCCATTAGGTAACACAAGCATTTGAGTGTGAGTTATGTGCCAAGCACTGTATAGATGCTAAGACTGGATGGGACTTCATCCTTGTGTAGGTGAGCCTTTCTGATTTCATTTGTCTTAGCAATAAAGAGAATGAGCTGTGGTTCTGATCCAAGACACTGACATAGGAGGTTCCTGAACTCACATCCTCCCATAGACACACTAAATCTACAGTTACACACAGAGCAATTCCCTCTAAAAGAAATCCAGAGTATACCTGAGTGACTTATAAACAACAGACAAATGAGAAACTATCCACATTGAAATGGGAAGAAAAGGCTGAGACATACTCTCATCATAAACCCCACTTCCATCACAGCAACACAAAAATGAGATGGAACACACAAATCCTAGCTTCTCCATGAAGAGAAAAGAATTTGAACCCAACTTCTAGTTCTCAAATCTTCCATCTCATGTATGAGCTCACAAAACACCCAGCTCTGAAATCCCATGGGGCTTATGTTGTCTTGACTCACAACACTATAATAAACAAAGAGACCATTCTTAACAGCTTCCTAAGGACTCGCTGTGGCTGTCCTCGCAGGGCTCAGTACAGAGGGAGCAGACAGAAAAGGCCCAGCTCCCCATCATTCCCTGAAAGAAGTCTATTGGCATACTTTGAAATGTATGCTGCCTGAGGGTCATTTCCAATTACCCTAAGTCTAGGTGCTGACTGATATGCTCCCCTTTGTGACACTGATATATTTTGTTATACCCTCTCAACTACTGGGAGCCACTAAAAACAAACAAAGAAGGTGACTTGGACAATCTTAGAGGTATGAGAGACAATAAAGGGCTCAGGCCAACCTGAATGATAAGGTTCATCTCCTACAAGAGACCACTCCATTAAGATTGTGAGACATAGTTTTTTATATGATGTGCAGGAAACAACACAGAGGGTCAAGGAAAATGAAGAAATAGAGGTTTATGTTCCAAACAAAAGAACAATATAAAATTCCAAAAATAGACATTAATGAAATGGAGACAAGTGATTTACCTGATAAAGAGTTTGAAATAATGGTTATAAAGATGCTTACTGAGGTCAGGAGAAAAATACAAGAACAAAGTGAAAATTTCAATAGATAAAAATTATTAAAAAAGAACCAAACAGAAATCATAAAGCTAAAGAACACAATAACTGAACTTAAAAATTCAGTTGAGAGATTCAACAGCAGACTAGGTGCAAAAGAAAAAAAAGAATAAGCAAACTTGAAAACAGGGCAGTGGAATTCATTCAATCAGAAGTGAGGGGAAAAAATGAAAATGAGTAAAAATTGTTTAAGAGTTTTATGGGAGACTATCAAAAGGACCAATATATGCATTATAAGGATCCCAGAAAGTGAATAAACAAAGAGATAGGGACAGATACGCATTCAAAAAATAGTGGCTGAAAGCTTCCATTACCTGGGAAAAGAAACACAGCTAGATCCAGAAAGCCCATAAAGTTTCCTAATAAGATGAATTCAAAGAGACCCACCCAAAAATCTGCTCAACATCACTAATCGTTAGAGAAATGCAAATCAAAACCACAATGAGGTATCACCTCACACTGGTCAGAATGGCCATCATGAAAAAATCTAGAACAATAAATGCTGGAGAGGGTGTGGGGAAAAGGGAACCCTCCTGCACTGTTGCTGGGAATGTAAATTGATACAGTCACTATGGAGAACAGTATGGAGGTTCCTTAACAAACTCAAAACAGAACTACCATATGACCCAGAAATCGCACTTCTGGGCATATATATACCCTGAGAAAGCCATTATTCAAAAAGATACATGTACCACAATGTTCATTGTGGCAATATTTACAATAGCCAGGACATGGAAACAACCTACATGTCCATCAACAGAGGAATGGGTAAAGAAGATGTGGCACATATATACAATGGAACATTACTTAGCCATAAAAAGGAACAAAACTGAGTTATTTGTAATGAGGTGGATGGACCTAGAGACTGTCATACAGAGTGAAGTAAGCCAGAAAGAGAAAAACAAATACCATATGCTAACGCACATATATGGAATATAAAAAAGTGGTATTTATGAACCTAGTAGGAGGACAGGAATAAAGATGTAGAGAATGGACTTGACACAGGAGGGAATGGGAAACTGGGACAAGTAGAGATTAACACTGACATATATACACCACCAAATGTAAAATGGATGGTTATTGGGTAGCTGCTCCATAGCACAGGGAGATCAGTTTGATGTTTTGTGATGACCTAGAAAGATGGGGTGGGGAGGGTGGGAGGGAGGCTGGAGAGGGAGGGGATATGGAGATATATGTATATATATATTGTTGATTCACTTTGTTGTGCAGCAGAAACTAACAAAATTTTGTAAAGCAATTATACTCCAATAAAGATATTTTTAAAAAGGCCCACCCAAGACACATAATTAAATTTTCAAAAGTCAAATGCAAAGCAAAAAACTAAAATAAATACATACAAGAAAAAGAGAAAATAATCTAAGAATAATACTATAGAAAATTATCAAATCACAAAGAGAGCAAGAGAAGGAAAAAGGAAAAAAATAATTTGAAAATGCCAGAAAATAAACACCAAAATGGCAATATTAAGTCCATACCTGTTAATAATTACTTTAAAAGTATATGGACTAAATTATCCAATCAAAAGTCATAGAGTGGCTAAATGGTTTAAAAAACACACACAGCTATACACTGCCTATAAGAGACTCACATCAGATTTAAGGACAACACCACAGACTAAAAGTAAAGAAAGGAGAAAAAGATATCCCATGCAAATGGAAACCAAAAGAAAGCAGGGGTAACTATACTTATATTAGACAACATCAATTTTAAGCCAAAGACTGTAAAAGACACAAAGAGGGCCATTATATAATGATAAAGGGGTCAATCCACAAAGGGTATAACATCTATAAATAAATACCCAATTTGTAAGTATGCAACCAACATAGAAGCACAGAAATATCTAAAGCAAATAATAAGAGATCTGAGGGAGAAACATAAAGCAATACAAAGATAGTAGGAAACTTTAGTATCCCATTTTCAACAATGGATAAATCATCCATAGGTAAAATTGATGAGGAAATTTTGTACTTAAAAGACATGTTAGACCAAACAGACTTCATAGACATTTATAGAATATTTCATCCATTAGCAGCAGAATACACATTAGAACATTCTTCAGGATAGATCATGTGTTGGGCCATAAATGAAGTTTTAACACATTTAGAAACTGAAATCATATTAAGCATCTTTTCTGATTACAGTGGTTTGAAACTAGAAATCAGTTACAAGAAGAAAACTGGAAAATTCATACATATGTGGAAATTAACTCACTCCTGAGGATCATTGGGTCAAAAAAGAAATCAAAATAGAATTAAAAAATACATATCTTGAGACAAATGTGAATGGAAATACAACATACCAAAACTAATGGTTTGCTGCAAAAGTAGTTCTAAAATGGAAGTTCATAGCAATAAACACCTACATTAAGAAAAAAGAAAGACCTGGGCTTCCCTGGTGGCACAGTGGTTGAGAGTCCGCCTGCCGATGCAGGGGACATGGGTTCGTGCCCCAGTCCGGGAGGATCCCACATGCCGTGGAGTGGCTGGGCCTTTGAGCCATGGCCACTGAGTCTGTGTGTCCGGAGCCTGTGCTTCACAACGGGAGAGGCCACAACAGTGAGAGACCTGTGTACCGCAAAAGAAAACAAAAGAAAAAAAAAAAGATAAAAGAAAGACCTCAAAAAAACAACCTAATTTTACACCTTGAGAAACTAGAAAAAAAAAAAAAGAATAAATTAAGCCAAAAGTGAGTAGAAGGAAGGACATGGAAAAGATTAGGGCAGAAATAAATAAAAGAGAGATTAAGAACATAGTAAAGGTTAATGAAATTGAGAGCTGCTTTTTTGAAAAGATAAACAAATAGACAATTCTTTAATTAGACTCACCAAGATAAAAAGTGAGAGTACTCAATAAAGTTGAAAATGAAAGAGGAAATATTACAACTGATACCCATACAAGTATAAAGGATCATAAGAGACTACTAAGAATAATTGTACTCCAACAAGTCAGACACCCTAGAAACAATGGATAAATTCCTAGATACATATTACCTACCAAGTCTGAATCATTACGAAATAGAAAATCTGAACAGAGTAATTACTAGTAAGGAAATTGAATTGATAATCAAAAACTTCCCAGCAAAGAAATGTCCAGAACTTATGCTTTTACTGGTGAATTCTACCAAACATTTAAAGAAGAATTAGTACCATCCTCTCAAACCCTTCCAAAAATAGAAGAGGAAAGAAAATTTCCAAAGTTCTTTCCTGAGGCCAGCAATACCCTTATAACAAAACCAGATAAGGATATTACAAGGAAAGAAAATTGTAAGCCAATACCCCAGATGAAAACAGATGCAAAAATCCTCAAAATACATTAGCAAACTGAAATCAAGAGTACATTCAAAATATCATAATTGAGAGGAGTTTATTCCAGAGGTTCAAGAATGGTTCAACTTTCATGAATCAATCAATGTGATACACCACATTGACAAAATAAAGGAAAAAAAATCATATGATCATATCAACAGGTGCATAAAAAGCACTTGACAAAATTCAACAAGAATTCATGATTAGAACTCTAAACAAAGTGGATATAGAGGGAATGTACCTCAACATAATAAAGCCCATATATGACGAGTTCACAGCTAACATCATACTCAATTGTGAAAATCTGAAATCTTTCCTCTAAGGTCAGGAACAAAATAAGAAAACCCAATCTCATCATTATTAATTAACATAGTACTGTAAGTCCTAGAAAAAACAATTAGGAAAATAAAAAGAAAAAATAAGAAAAAGAAATAAATGGCATCCAAATCGAAAAGGAAGAAAGAAACTGTTTCTACTTGCAGGTGACATATTATATGTTGAAAACACTAAAGACTTTACCAAAAAACTGTTGGTACTAATAAACAAATTCAATAAAGTTTCAACTTAAAAAATTAATATTCAAAATAAGTTGAATTTCTATATACTAACAATGAACTATCTAAAACAGAAATTAAGAAAGCAATCTCATTTGCCATTGTATCAATAATAATAAAACAGCAAGGAAAAAATTTACCCAATGAAATGAAAGACCTGTACACTGAAAACTGTAAGACTAATGTCTTATGAAAGAAATTGAAGACAGAAATAAATGGAAAGGTAATCCATACTCATGGATTAAAAGAATTAATATTTTTAGAATTTCCATACTATCAATACTTAAAGAAATCTACAGATTCAATGCAATCTCTATCAAAATTCCTATGGCATTTTTCAAAGAAATAGGGAGAAAAAACTAAAATTTGTATGGAACTACAAAGGCTCTTGACTAGCCAAACCAATCCTGAGAAAGAAGAATGTACCTAAAGGAACCACAATTCCTGATTTCAAACTTTATCACAAAGCTACTGTAATCAAAAGAGAATATTGACATAAAAACAGAGATAGATCAATGAAACAGAAGAGAGAGGCCAGAAGTAAACACATGCATACAAGTTCAATTAACTTATTACAGTGAAGCCAAGAATATAAAATGGGGAAAGGATAGTTTCTTCAATAAATGGTGCTGGGAAAACTGGATATACACATGCACAAAAAATGAAACAGGCTCCTCATCTTACACCATACACAAAAATCAATTAAAAATGCATCAAAGACTTGAACATAAGACCAGAAACCACAAAACTTCTAAAAGAAAACATGGTATGTCAACTACTTCATATTGGGCTTCGCAATGATTTTTTTTTTTTTGATATGACTCCAGAAACAAATGTTACGAAAGTAAAAATAAAGCAGGACTACACCAAACTAAAAAGCTTCCGCACAGCCAAGGAAACCATCAACAAAGTGAAAAGGCAATGTATGGAATAGGAAAAAAAAATAATGATTCATATATCTGCTAATGGGTTAATATTCAAAATATATAATAAATGCATACAACTCAGTAGCAAAAAAACCCCAAAAAAACAAAAACACCAATCTGATTTAAAAATGAGCAGAAGAACTAAACAGCATTTTCTCTAAGAAGACTTAAAAATGGACAAGTAAATGAAAAGATGCTCACATCACTAATTATTAGGGAAATGTAACTCACAACTACATTTAGACATCATCTCACACCTGTTAGGATGACTATTTTCAGGCAGAGAAGAGGTAAATGCTGGCAAGGATGTGGCATAAATGGGATGCTGGTAGACTCTTCATGGGAATGTACAGTGGTGCAGCCACTATGGAAAATAATATGGAAGTTCCTCAAGAAATTAAACATGGAACTTCTATATGATCCTGCAATGTCACTTCTGGGTAAACATCCAAAGGAAATGAAAACAGGATATTGAAGAGATGTATGCACACTTGGGTTCATTGCATCGTTATTCACAGTAGCCCAGATGTGGAAACATATCCAGTGTCCATCAATGGATAAATGGATAAAGAAGATATGGTATAAACATACACTGAAATATCATTCAGCCATGAGATAGAAGAAAATCTTGATTTTTTCAACAACATGGATGGACCTTGAGGGCATTATCTTAAGTGAAAAGATTAAAATAGAGAAAGACAAATACTCATGATCTCACTTATTTATAAAATCTAAAAATAAAAAATCAAACATATAGAGACAGAGGTAGAAAAATGGTTATCAGCGATGTGGGGGGGGGGTGTGGGAGAGGTAAGGAGAGATTGGTAAAAGGGTCCAAACTTTCAGCTATAAGATGAATAAATTCTAGGGATCCAGTGATACAATGTAAAACACGGTGACTAAAATTTATAACACTATATTGTAAAATTGAAATTTGCTAAGACAATAGAAATCAGATGTTCTCACATACACAAACATACACAAAAGATAAGTATGTCAGGTGATAAACATGTTAATTAACCAGATAGATGATGGGAATTCTTTCACAATGTATATCTATACGTATACATATGTATTTATCAAATCACCATGATGTATATATACTATAAATATCTTACAATTTTGTCAATCATACCTCAATAAAGCTGAATTTTAAAAATTAATATAATAAAATAAATAATACGGCACTATATAATTTCCGAGACTCCGTTCAGCTCCTCTTTTTATAAAGTAAATACATTTTGTTTTCCCAAATTGGAAATCTTTTGCTACTCATGACACTCATATCAGTTAATTCAAAGAGTAATTGTCCCTGCCAAGATGAACTGTAATAATTTCACCTTGAATATCAAAATGTAATAGGAAGCTAACTGTCTTGGAATCAAAAGACTCAAAGACATTCAATGTCAGTGAAGCAAACATCAAATGCAACACCAGGAAAATATTTGATCATGAGCCATAAAGATCTGTTTTAAGCCATTAATTATATTTAGAAGGAGACAGTAAACACAATTTGCTTTCAAGTCTTATATCTTCAATATACTCATTTTCTTTGGTGTTAATATGAAGAGCTGTAAATATCCCAGGAACTACTTTTTGAAACATAACCTATAAAATTAATGGTCTCTGCCAAAGATTTTCACATTTCTCATCACGATAAAAAAAATTGGACATAAAACAGCCTGTCTGGATGTGTCTTTGGTGATAGAGGACTGTGTGAGTGGGGAAAGTATTGAGTAGTGGGGAGTGATATAAACTTTATTTAGAAAGGAGGAACAGAGAGGAAAATAAACAAACAGTGCCTTAAATTATATTGGTCTAAAAGTGACAAGTGTTCATTAGAAAACCTGAGAGGCACAAGCCAAGACACTCAAAGTCATGGTTTCTTTGTAAAGTGTATACATGAAGGTTTCACTTTAAAAGTAATATCATGGGTGGGGTAAAAGGGAGCCAAATATAAAAGTTGTGAAGCTGCAGAGTGTCAATTTGTAGCTGAAGGCTCACTAAGGTGAGGGTAACTGCCAGGGTAGATGGATTTGTAATTGATTTCTCTCCTTTGCAACCTACATATCATGCAAAGGACAGCATGTGTCAGGACTACATACACTTTATGAAGCAAGTCCAGACACCAAATTTTTTGTAAGAAGACATAGTAAAGCAAACATATTAAAACATATATTTATTTGTTTCCTTTTTTGCAAATAAAAGATATATGTTACGTAGACAAAAGTTAATTTCCTAATATTTAGTATGTGAGGAAAGAAGGTACACAAAGACAGTGTATAAACAAGGGTACATTTGTTTTTCAACAAATTTATTGGAGTATAATGGCTTTAAAATTTTGTGTTAGTTTCTGCTGTATAACAAAATGAATCAGCTATAGGTACACATATATCTCCATATCCCCTCCCTCTTGCATCTCCCTCCCACCCTCCCTATCTCACCCCTCTAGGCGGTCACAAAGCACCAAGCTGATCTCCCTGTGTTATGCAGCTGCTGTCCACTATCTATTTTACATTTGGTAGTGTATATATGTCACTGCCACTCTCTCACTTCGCCCCAGCTTACCCTTCCCCCTCCATGTTTCCTCAAGTCTATTCTCTATGTCTGTGTCTTTATTCCTGTCCTGCTTCTAGGTTCTTCAGATTTTTTTGTTTTTTTTAGATTCCATATATATGTGTTACCATACGGTATTTGTTTTTCTCTTTCTGACTTACTTCACTGTGTATGACAGACTCTAGGTCCGTCCACTTCATTACAAATAACTCAATTTCATTTCTTTTTATGGCTGGGTAATATTCAATTGTATACATGTGCCACATCTTCTTTATCCATTCATCTGTCGATGGACACATAGGTTGTTTCCATGTCCTGGCTATTGTAAATAGTCTTGCAATGAAAGTTGTGGTACATGACTCTTTTTGAATTATGGTTTTCTCAGTGTATATGCCCAATAGTGGGATTGCTGGGTCGTATGGTAGTGCTATTTTTAGTTTTTTAAGGAACCTCCATACTGTTCTCCATAGTGGCTGTATCAATTTACATTCCCACCAACAGTGCAAGAGGATTCCCTTTTCTCCACACCCTCTTCAGCATTTATGGGTTGTATATATTCTGATGACACCCATTCTAACCAGTGTGAGGTATTACCTCATTGTAGTTTTGATTTGCATTTCTCTAATGATTAGTGATGTTGAACATCCTTTCGTGTGTTTGTTGGCAATCTGTATATCTTCCTGGAGAAATGTCTATTTAGGTCTTCTGCCCAGTTTTGGATTGGGTTGTTTTTTTGATATTGAGCTGCATGAGCTGCTTGTATATTTTGGAGATTAATCCTTTGTCAGTTGCTTCATTTGCAAATATTTCCTCCCATTCTGAGGGTTGTCTTTTCGCCTTGCTTATAGTCTCCTTTGCTGTGCAAAAGCTTTTAAGTTTCATTAGGTCCCATTTGCTTATTTTTGTTTTCATTTCCATTTCTCTAGGAGGTGGGTCAAAAAGGATTTGCTGTGATTTATGTCACGGAGTGTTCTGCCTATCTTGTCCTCCTCTAAGAGTTTTATACTGTCTGCCCTTACATTTAGATCTTTAATCCATTTTGAGTTTATTTTTGTGTATGGTGTTAGGGAGTGTTCTGATTTCATTCTTTTACATACAGCTGTCTAGCTTTCCCAGCACCAATTATTGAAGAGGCTGTATTTTCTCCATTGTATAACCTCGCCTCTTTTATCAAAGATAAGGTGACAATATGTGAACGGGTTTATCTCTGGCTTTCTAACCTGTTCCACTGATCTATATTTCTTTTTTTGTGGCAGTGCCATACTGTCTTGATTAGTGTGCCTTTGTAGTATAGTCTGAAGTCCAGGAGCCTGATTCCTCCAGCTCAATTTTTCTTTCTCAAGATTGCTTTGGCTATTCAGCGTCTTTTGTGTTTCCATACAAATTGTGAAGTTTTCTGTTCTAGTTCTGAGAAAAATGCATTTGTAGTTTGATAGGGATTGCATTGCATCTGTAGATTGTTTTGCGTAGTATAGTCATTTTCACAATATTTATTCTTCCATTCCAAGAGCATGGTATATCTCTCCATCTGTTTGTATCATCTTTAATTTCTTTCAACAGTGTCTTATAGTTTTCTGCATACAGGTATTTTATCTTCTTAGGTAGGTTTATTCCTAGTTTTTTTTTTTTTTCTTGCAATAGTAAATGGGAGTGTTTCCTTAATTTCTCTTTCAGATTTTTCATCATTAGTGTATAGGAATGCAAGATATTTCTGTGCATTAATTTTGTATCCTGCTGCTTTACCAAATTAATTTATTAGCTCTAGTAATTTTCTGGTAGCGTCTTTAGGATTATCTATGTATAGTATCATGTCAAGTGCAAACAGTGACAGTTTTACTTCTTCTTTTCCAATTTGGATTTCTTTTATTTATTTTTCTTCTCCGATTGTTGTTGCTAAAATTTCCATAACTATGTTGAATAATAGTGGTGAGAGTGGGCAACCTCGTCTTGTTCCTGATCTTAGTGGAAATGGTTTCAGTTTTTCAACATAGAGAATGGTGTTGGCTGTGGGTTTGTCATATATGGCCTCTATTATGTTGAGATAAATTCCCTCTATGCCTACTTTCTGGAGAGTTTTTACCATAAATGGGTGTTGAATTTTGTCAGAAGCTTTTTCTGCAACTATTGACATTATCATAAGGTTTTATCCTTCAACTTATTAATATGGTGTATCACATTGATTGATTTGCATATATTGATGGATATTGCATTCCTGGGATAAACTCCACTTGATCATGGTGTATGATCCTTTTAATGTGTTGTTAGATTCTGTTTGCTAGTATTTTGCTGATGATTTTGCATCTATGTTCATCAGCGATACTGGCCTGTAGTTTTCTTTTTTGTGACATCTTTGTTTTGGTATCAGGGTGATCGTGGCCTCATAAAATAAGTTTGGGAGTGTTCCTCCCTCTGCTATATTTTGGAAGAGTTTGAGAAGGATAGGTGTTAGCTTTTCTCTAATTGTTGATAGAATTCGCTTGTGAAGCCATCTGGTCCTGGGCTTTTACTTGTTGGAAGTTTTTAAATCACAGTTTCAATTTCTTCCTTGTGATTGTTCTGTTTATATTTTCTATTTCTTCCTGGTTCAGTCTCAGAAGGTTGTGCATTTCTAAGAATTTGCCCATTTCTGCCAGATTTTCCACTTAATGGACATATAGTTGCTTGTAGTAATCTGTCATGATCCTTTGTATTTCTGCAGTGTCAGTTGTTACTTCTCCTTTTACATTCCTAATTCTGTTGATTTGAGTCTTCTCCCTTTTTTTCTTGATGTGTCTGGCTAATGGTTTATCAATTCTATTTATCTTCTCAAAGAACCAGCTTTTAGTTTTATTAATCTTTGCTATCATTTCCTTCATTTCTTTTTCATTTATTTCTGATCTGATCTTTATGATTTCTTTCTTTTTTCTAACTTTGGGGTTTTTTTTGTTGTTCTTCTTCTTTCTCTAATTGCTTTAGGTGTAAGGTTAGGTCGTTTATTTGAGGTGTTTCTTGTTTCTTGAGGTAGGATTGTATTGCTATAAACTTCCCTCTTAGAACTGCTTTTGCTGCATCCCATAAGTTTTGTGTCATTGTGTTTCCATTGTCATTTGTTTCTAGGTATTTTCTGATTTCCTCTTTGATTTTTTCAGTGATCTCTTGGTTATTTAGTAGTGTATTGTTTAGCCTCCATGTGTTTTTATTTTTTACAGATCTTTTCCTGTAATTGATATCTAGTCTCATAGTGCTGCTGTCAGAAAATATACTTGATACAATTTCACTTTTCTTCAATTTACCAAAGCTTCATTTGTGACCCAATATATGATCTTTCCTGGAGAATGTTCCATAAGCACTTGAAAAGAAAGTGTATTCTATTGTTTTTGGATAGAATGTCCTGTAAATATCAATTAAGTCCATCTTGTTTAATGTATCATTTAAAGCTTGTGTTTCCTTATTTATTTTCATTTTGGATGATCTGTCCATTGGTGAAAGTGGTGTGTTAAAGTCCCTTATACTATGATTGTGTTACTGTCAATTTCCCCTTTTATGGCTGTTAGCATTTGACTTGTGTATTGAGGTGCTTCTATGTTGGATGCATAAATATTTACAATTGTTATATCTTCTTGGATTGATCCCTTGATCATTATACAGTGCCCTTCTTTGTCTCTTGTAATAGTCTTTATTTTAAAGTCTATTTTGTCTGATGAGAATTGCTAGTCCAGCTTTCTTTTGATTTCCATTTGTATGGGATATCTTTTTCCATCCCCTCACTTTCAGTCTGTATGTTTCCCTAAGTCTGATGTGGGTCACTTGTCGACAGCATATATACAGGTCTTGTTTTTGTATTCATTAAGCCAGTCTATGTCTTTTGGTTGGAGCATTTAATCCATTTACATTTAAGGTAATTATCTATATGTATGTTCCTATTATCATATTCTTAATTGTTTTGGGTTTGTTATTTTAGGTCTTTTCTTTCTCTTGTGTTTCCTGCCTAGTGAAGTTCCTTCAGCATTTGTTTTAAAGCTGGTTTGGTGGCGCTGAATTCTCTTAGCTTTTGCTTCTCTGTAAATGTTTTAATTTTTCCATTGAATCTGAATGAGATCTTTGCTGGGTAGAGTAATCTTGGTTGTAGGTTCTTCTCTTTCATCACTTTAAGTATATCCTGCCACTTCCTTCTGGCTTGCAGAGTCTCTTTCTGCTGAACGATCAGCTGTTAACCTTATGGGGATTCCCTTGTATGTTATTTGTTGCTTTTCCCTTGCTGCTTTTAATATTTTTTCTTTGTATTTAATTTTTGATAGTTTGTTTAATATGTGTCTTGGCTTGTTTCTCCTTGTATTTATCCTGTATGGGACTCTCTTCACTTCCTAGACTTGATTGACTCTTTCCTTTCCCATATTAGGGAAGTTTCAACTATAATATTTTCAAGTATTTTCTCTTCTTCTGGGACCCCTGTTATTCAAATGTTGGTGCCTTTAATATCCCATAAATCTCTGAGGCTGTCCTCAATTCTTTTCATTCTTTTTTCTTTATTCTGCTCTGTGGTAGTTATTTCCACTATTTTATCTTCCAGGTCATTTATCTGTTCTGTTTCATTTATTCTGCTATTGATTCCTTCTAGAGAATTTTTAATTTCATTTATTTTATTGTTCAACATTGTTTGTTTGTTCTTTTTCTTCTAGATCCTAAAAATATGGGGCTTCATGAATTTGCACATCATCGTTACTCAGGGACCATGCTAATCTTCTCTGTATTGTTCCAATTTTAGTATATGTGCTGCTGAATCAGCACTGCAAGTGTACTTTTTTAATACATACAGATACATAGCTATAGATAAGATTTCTATTTTCCCAGGGAGTTCAATTCAGTTTGTGTTTATTTTAATACAGATGTCTATCATCTATTGTAGGAAAACCATCTGGAAAATAGATTAGTTCTCTCTGAAGTATTTGGGGGACTGAATTTTGGCAATTATTTGTGTGCATATGAATTTTCCTGTGTTAATAAATGTAGTGGAAAGTTCCCTTTAAAAATGAATGAATGGGGCTTCCCTGGTGGTGCAGTGGTTGAGAGTTCGCCTGCCGATGCAGGGGACACAGGTTCGTGCCCCAGTCCGGGAAGATCTCACATGTCGCGGAGCAGCTAGGCCCGTGAGCCATGCTTGCTGGGCCTGCGTGTCTGGAGCCTGTGCTCCACAATGGGAAAGGCCACAAGAGTGAGAGGCCCGCGTACCACAAAAAAAAAAAAAAAAAAATGAATGAATTAATACAAATTAATAGTAGAAAACTTCCCCAGTAACAAACCACACCATTAATTACTTAATGGGATATTTAAAAGCTTATCTGTACATACATAGAATTACAATATCCAAGCTCTCTCTAGTGTTTACCATGCACTAGACTTGGTTCCAATCATCTTATGCAGATTGGAGCCTACTGTGTAAGTGAAGTCACCGCCGGCACTGTTCATCCTCCATATCCTTCATGTTTAATATATTGAATAAGTACCATGTGGCCACTAAGGAATGAGCATGGTAAAAAGAGATGGATGGATAAACAAGACTCATCACAGACAGAGATTTAATCTCAAAAAAGAGACGAGGTGGGTTTTATCCAATAGTTGAGTTTCTCACAGATGGAGAGGAGATTGAGAATATTCCAGTTAATGAAATTGTGGAAAGATACCAATTGCTGTCAGGCATCTTCCTCGTCCCAGATGGTAGCATGAACCTTGTGAAAGCCTAAATGATTGGCATGGCTATCCCCATGCCAGACAAGGGCATTTCACTTCTGAGAGTTTAAACACCTTGAATAAAACCGTTAATATTGACAAAAACAGAGCCAGATTTGAAAGAGAATCCATAAAAATCCTAACTCTACTTTCTTTTGTTAGGAAAAATATTATTATTGCTGGTGGGCTCTATAGTGACTAGAACCAGTCTGTGTCTCAGAGTCTGTGTTTGGTGTAGTTTTGAAACCATGTACAAGCCCCTGTGTCCTTGTTCTTTGAAGTAAAAGGCTGACTCAGGAGCTAATGATTAGAAAAGGTGAAAATGTAGAAACAAAGAATAGCTTTTTGGCCGAGAAACTGGTAAAAATTTCGACTATAAATCAGCTACATGCAGAGTCACTGAATTCCCAGTTCCCTGAGGGATACATATAAAGGCCTAACAGAGATTGCTAAGTTGTTTTTACAGGAAGCAGTCCCCAACCAGTTGAAAATTACTGACCTCAAAAACATAAACTCTAGACTGGTTGGAACCAGAAGGCTGATGATGCTGACTCCTGATTACCTCACCACGTGCTGATCACGCCCTTCTCCTTAAAACATTACTATAAGACTCCTCACTACTTGCTCCAGGTTATGACACAGAGTTTTGAGGGCATTACCCTGCTGTATCCTCCTTTGCTTGACAAAAGAATAGAGCTCTTCCTTTCTGCTTCACCCAAAACTCTGTCTCTGAGATTCAATTCAGTGTAGGTGCACAGAGGCTGGGATTCCACAACACTGTGAGCCCTTGGCATGGTGTGAAATTGACTTGGGCCATTCTTGCCAGGCTACCTAATAGTACACATAATAGACTCCCTGAGTAAAGGTTTTGTGTGGACAGGGGGTTTGGGAGTGAGAAGTATATGGATGAAAATAGCTGGTTTCTTCTCTGTTTTCTACCTTGTGATTCTTCTCTCTCCCCCATGTACTGGGTACCACAGGGAAGGTCTTTTATGACTGCTGTGATTGTTTGGGGCACTTTGTCTCACATACATTCCTCCATCTTCCCTTCTGCTCTGAAGTTCAGGGTAGCCAACACTTGGTGACAGCACATCCAGTAAGAGGGTGACCTCTGGCAGGTCTTGACCAATGGAAAGCACTGGAAAAATATTAAGACCAAGGGAAAGAGGAAAACCATGGTATTTCTTTCCCTTCTCTTTGTCACAAGTGACAATTCTTTGTAGCCCCATCTCCTGTTTAACAGGCCCCCCAGGATTCTAGCCTCTTCCTGGTGACCCAGGATCTTGGCCTCAACATCTCAGACTCTGTCCAGTGCCCCTAGAGGTGTTAATGACTTTCACTATTGTTAGCCCTCTGAGCTCTTCACTGCCTCCTATCAGGATTTCAATTCCCTTTGGGTTTGTTTCCTGGTTGGCTCCTGGCAATATGGTTGGAACAGATAGAATCTGCAATGCAGACTGGATTCTGAATGAGAATTCTTTTTGCTTCATGGGTGCTGGAGTTCCCTGAAAAGTGTAGCTTCTTGACCTCTTCTGTGATGGCTACAAATGTACCCAGTGAGCTCCCAGGCCTGAAAGCCTGCCTCATCAGGCAATTTCTGCTAAGGTTAACTGTCAAGTATCCCTCTTTTCAAGATGACTTAGTTCTTTTCAAAATGCAAGTTTTATTCAAAATGACCCAGTCAAGTTGCCATCTGTTGGATACAAAACCAGCCCATTATAAAACAAACATTTACCTTTGCCCCAAATAGTTAGAAATGCTGCTTGCTCCCGAGAAGGCCCCTTCAGAATCTTGAGTCATCCTCTCAAAAACAGACTTCTTCAAGATTTTGTACAGCATTAATTCACTTTCCAGACCTCCAAAGGGTAAAGGTGAAGTTCTGGGAGGTTTTCCTTGGAGCTCCCCACATGGGTATCAAGGTACAGGGAAATCACCCATTGTGTACTTCAAGAGGGGTTGTGGGAGATGAGAGGCCATATAGCATGCTAACAAGACTTTGAAAAACACCTAACGCCTAATAGCTGCCATTCTTCTGGAAAACCAGTCAAAGACAAATGAAAAACTGGGAAAACCTTTGCAATAAATAGTACAGATAAGTAGTATCATCTTTAATAAGTAAATGGCCATATTAATTAAGATAACTCCTTCATCATTGGTCTAGCATCATTGGTCTAGCTTTGGAATATTTGGCAAATCTTGTTTTGTTCTTAGTCTAAGAATTGTGGTCAAAAACAGGAGACCAATTGTCCCATTCTATCATCCATCCTGCATATTTTTTAATTAATTTCTTGCATAAGTTATATATGAACTATTCAAATATGTATATAGTAAAATGTATGTATCCTTCCAAGCTTCTTGACCATCCCCAAAACGTCACTCCTATGAGCGTACCCCTTGCTATTGCTTTCCTGTGTCCATCCAGGGATATTCTATGCATAGAATATGAAATGTATGTTTTAAACCAATGTTACATATTATACTAATAGTTCTATCCCCTGCTTTATTTTTAATTTGCATTGTAGACCTTGGAGATTCATCCACACCACAATGTGGTTTTCTCAGTCTTTTCCACAGCAACATGATATCTAGTTACATATATTTGTCATACAATCTTTAGGCCAAGTTTATTTATTTACTTAATTAACATCTTTATTGGAGTATAATTGCTTTACAATATTGTGTTAATTTCTGCTGTATAACAAAGTAAATCAGCTATATGTCTACATATATCCACATATATCCTCCCTCTTGCATCTCCCTCCCATCCTCCCCATCCATCCCTCTACGTGGTCACAAAGCACTGAGCTGATAACTCCGTGTGATGCAGCTGCTTCCCAATAGCTATCTATTTTACATTTGGTAGTGTATATATGTCAATGCCACTGTCTCACTTCATCTCAGCTTACCCTTCCCACCCCCCGTGTCCTCACGTCTATTCTCTACATCTGTATCTTTATTCCTGTCCTGCCTCTAGGTTCGTCAGAACCTTTTTTTTTTTTTTTTTAGATTCCATATATATGTGTTAGCATATGGTATTTGTTTTTCTCTTTCTGTCTGTATGACAGACTGTAGGTCCATCCACCTCACTACAAATAACTCAATTTTGCTTCTTTTAATGGCTGAGTGATATTCCATTGTATATATGTGTCACATCTTCTTTATCCATTCATCTGTCAGTGGGCACTTAGGTTGCTTCCATGTCCTGGAAGTGCTGCAATGAACATTGTAGTACATGACTCTTTTTGAATTATGGTTTTCTCAGGGTATATGCCCAGTTGTGGGATTGCTGGGTCATATGGTAGTTCTATTTTTGATTTTCTAAGGAACCTCTATACTGTTCTCCATAGTGGCTATATCAATTTACATTCCCACAAACAATGCAAGAGGGTTCCCTTTTTTCCACAACCTCTCCAGCATTTATTAAAGCCAGTAGTTTATTGATGGACATTTAGATTGCTTTCAGTTTTGCTAATACACATACATACTCAATATGCAGCCTGTACCTTTGTTATTAAGCATATCATATTAGCAGGACACATTCATGGAAATCCAAGTGCTGTGCTAAAGTTTATGTGCATTTTAAACGTGTATAAATGTTGTTAAATTGCCCCAACAGAGAGTTACCATGTTACACTTCAGGAACATAAGAGCATTTCTGTTTCTCTATCAAACCATGAAGTATATTATAAACTTGCCTGAAATTTTATTACTCTAAGCGAAACTGATATCCCATTATAATTTTAATCTGAGCATTTCTTATTTTGAGTGAAATTGGGCATTTTTCATGTATCTAACGCCATTCATGTTTCATTCTTTAACCTGTTTATTCACATCATTTGCCATTTTCCTAAGGGGTTCATTAAATTGTCCTAATAACTCGTAAGGCTGTTTATTTATTAAAGATGTTATCTACACATCTGTACTATGTATTACAAAGATTTCCCTGGAGTTTTAATTTATCTTTTGACTTTGTGTTTTTAAATGTGCAAAATGCTTTTTAAAATTTGAATTTATAAAACTTCAATAATTTTGAGTTTCTGTTATATTTTGAAAGTTCTTCATGTGAGATCATAAATAGCATTTTTACCTAAAATATTAGATAATTTTATTTTTCACGTTTAAATTTTGTTCTATCTGGAATGAATTTTGCTATGTGATGTCTACTCAATGTCTTAACATCATTTATTTGGTAAAGTACCTTTAGGCCACTAAAATTTCATTATCACTTTCATATACTCAATTTCTATATTTATTTAAGTATATTTATGGACTTTACATTTCTTCCTCTAGTGTTTTATTTATTTATAGATTAGCATCCTATTTTTAATTACTGTAGCTATATAGTTGTTGTTGGAATCAGCCAGGGCTAATTTCTGCTCACAACTCTTCTATTATAGCCGGAATTTTCCTGCTTATTAATGAGCTGAGCTTTTATTTATTTATATTGGTTAGGAATAGTTACTCTAGTTCTTTAAAAATCCTGTTGTCAATTTAATTAGGAATTCATTACATGTGTATATGTATTTAGGAAAAATTGGAGACTTTATGATATTGTTTTCTTATGTAAGGAGTGAGTATGCCTTATTTTATTTTCTTTTTTTTTTCCTCAGAATAGAATTTTGAAGTTGTGTTTGTATAGCTCTAGTGTATTTCTCATTAAATTTATTCCTATTTTAAAATGTGTATTTTTAAAAATATTATGAAATACTTTAAACAGAATGATGTATTAACAAACATATTGAACAACAATTTACCCACACCACCCAGCTAAAGAAATGATTCCATATCAATACAGTTAAAGCTTTATGTCAACACTTTTATGTCTAGCTTTTTTCATTTATAGTATTTTTGAAATGTATCTATGTTATAGTAGATGAGGAGTTGGTTCATTGTTATTGTATGAATAGGCCACATTTTGTTTATCTATTTTCTAGTTTTTGAGTACAATGAATAATGCTGCTATGAAATCTGTGTGCATGCCTTTTTGTGGACATACCCACCCCTGCCCCCATCAAGTAAATTCCTAAAAGTAGAAGTGAAAATTTATGTTTAGACTTTTGAAAAATTATCAAATGTTTTCCATTGTAGTTGTACCATTTTACATTCCTACCAGCAATGCATGAAGGTTACAGTTTATCTACCTCCCTTCCAACACGTTGTATTTTCTGTCTTTTTTATGAAAGGCATTATAGTTGATATATAGCTGTAACTCATTGCAGTTTCAATTAACATTTTTGTAATGAATATTGATTTGGGTCATCATCTCATGTGATCATTAACCATCTGCATATCTACATTGTTGAAATCTATTCAAATCTTTTGATCACTGTTTAATTGGGTTGTTGTTTTTGAATTGTAAGATTTTATATACTCTTGATACAAGTCAGATATATAATTTTAAAATATTTTCCCCCATTCTTAGGAGACTGTGGTTTGCCTTTTCATTTTATTCATGGTGTCTTTTGAAACACACATTTTTTCTTTCATTATTATGTAGTCTAATTTATGGAATTTTTCTTTTATAAATCATGTTGTTTCTAAGAACTCTGTCAAATGCAAGGTCAGAACATGATCTCTTATGTTTTCTTCTGGAAATTTTATTTTTATGCTGGTCTATGTTCTATGATGAATTAATTTGGTGACATAAAGATCTAAGTAATTGTTTATGCATGTGCATATAATTATACCAATATCATTTGTTAAAAATACTGTCCTTTTCCTATTGCATTGTCTTGGCACCTGTGTCAAAAATCAACTGTAAGAGTTCAATTCTGTCCCATTGATTTATATGCTTAACTTTATACCAAGACCACTTTTCCTTGGACACAATAATTGTTTTACGTATGAAACTGTGTAGTGTAATTCTTCAAATTTGTTTTACTTTTTCAAAATTGTTTGGCTTTTTCAGGTGACTCATAATGTCTCACATATTTTGGAATCAGTTTGTCAATTTTTGCAAAATAGGCTTTTAATATTTTGATATGGAGTGCATTGAATTTGTGGGTTGTTTTGGAGAGAATTGCTGATTTTGAAATTTTTAGTCTTCTAATCCATGATCATCAAAATATTTTTCATTTACTTTTATTTTAAATTTCTCTCAGCAATGTTTTGGAGTTTTTCATTTAGATCTTATTTTATTAAATTTATTTTCAAATATTTTTTTCTTTTTGGAGGCTATTGTGAATGGAATTGTTTCCTTAATTTTATTTTTGGATTATTCACTGATAGTGTTTAGAAATAAAATTAATTTCACTTTTTATATATTCATACTATATCCTGCTACTATAATAAACTTGTTTTTTTAAGCATTTTTTCTTATTAGTGTATTAGTATTTTCTACTTACAGAATTATGTCATCTGTGAATAGAGTTTTTTTCTTTCCTATAGTGATGACTTTCTCTCTTCTCTCCCTCCTTCTTTTCCTTCCTTTCTTCCTTCAACATTATTTCACTGCCTAGAACCACAGCACAATATTTACCAAAAGTAGCAAGAGCAGGTATCCCTAGCTTCTTGCTGATATTAGGGGAAAAACATTCAGTCTTTCGCCATTAAGTAAAATTTTAACTATGAGATTTTCACAGATAGTCTTTAGGAGGTTAAACAACTACCCTTATATTTCTAGTTTTTTAAGAATTTTATTATGTTTGTATAAACTAGTGTCAATTTTTCTGCATTAATTGAGATATTCATGTGGTATTTTTCCTGCCCTTTATTATATTAACTGTATGTATTATATTAATTGATTTTCAGTTGTTAAACCAACTTTGCATTCCTAAGATAAATTCTACTTGATCATGGTATACAATTATTTTTATATGTTTTTGTTACTATTTTGTTAAAGATTTTTGTGTCTATGTTCATAAGAGATATTAGTCATAGTCTCCTTTGCTTGTGATATCTTTGTCTGGCTTGTATCAGAGTAACACTGGCCTCATAGAATATGTTGGAAAATGTTCTCTTATTAATTGAAAGTGTTTGTGAATGATTGGTATTTCTTCTTTAAATAGATGGTAGAATATAACACTGAAGCAATCTGTGTCTAAGCCTCCCTTTGGGGGAATATTTCTAACCATTATTTCAATTTGTTTATTTTCTATTTATTATTTTTGTTTCTACTTTCCTATAGTCTTGAGTCAGTTTTGGTAACTTTTGTCTTCCTAGAATTTATTGGTTTCATCTAAATTGTCTATTTGTTGACCTATTTTTTCCCATATTCTATATTCTAAAGGGTTGGTAATAGTTATATTGTTTTATTCCTAATTATGATAATTTCTGTCTTTTTTTCTGTTGTCTTGGTCAGTCTGTATCACACTGACTGTTGGCACACTTTTTCTGTAAAGAACTAGATAATAAATGTTTTATGACTTACAGGTCATAGAGTGTCTACTGCAACTAATTAATCCTGTTACTGTAGTGTGAAAGCAGCCATAGACAATACATAAATGTACATTGCTGTGCTCCAATAAATGTACATTGTGTGCTCCAATAATTTTTATTTTATTTTATTTTTGTAGAAAACAGTCCACAAGCCAGAGTGGACATAGTTGGATGACCCCTGATATAGCTACAGGTTTATGAATTTTGTTGTCATTTTCAGAGAACCATTTTTTTAAATTTCATTGACTTTCTCCCTTGTGTTCTATTTTCTTTTATTTATTTATTTAGTTAGTTAGTTATTTGGCTGCAATGGGTCTTATTTGCAGAACGCGGGATCTTTTGTTTTGGCACACAGGCTCTTCATTGTGGTGTATGGGCTTCTCTCTAGTTGTGGTGCATGGGGTCCAGAGAGTGCGGGCTCAGTAGTTGCATCTCACAGTCTCTCTAGCTGTGCTGCATGGGCTCTAGAGTGTGTGGGCTTAGTTGTCCCACAGCATATGGATCTTTGTTCTCCGACCAGGGATTGAACCTGCATCCCCTGCATAGGAGGGCAGATTCTTAACCCCTGCACCACCAGGGAAGTTGCTGTATTTTCTTTAAAAAAAATCATTGATTTCTGCTCTATATTATTTATTTTTTTGCTTGCTCTGAGTTTAGTATTCTTCCATTTTCTAGTTTCACCTGATAGTAGCTTAGCTAACTGATTCAGGACTTTTCTGTCTTCCCATCTAGGCATTTGCAATATAAATTTTCTTCTAAGTACTACTTGGCCTGTTGTCTATATAGGTTGATATATTCTATTTTTGTTACCATTAATTCAAAATATTTTTTAACTTCCCTTGGAATTTTTTCTTGACCCATTGGTTATTTAGAAGAGGATAATTTAATTTCAAAATATTTGAGAATCTCCCATATTTCTTTCCATTATTGATTTCTAATTTAAGTCTGCTGTGGTCAGAGAGCATAATTTGTATGACTTCAATATTTTAAAATTTACTTGTTTGTGGCCTAACAAGTAAATTTTCTATGGTCTACCTTAGAAAATGTTCCATGTATGCTTAAAAATACTGCATATTCTGCATTGGATTCAACATTTTATATAAGTTAGGTCAAGTTGGTAATAATGTTATTAAGCTCTTCTATGCCCTTGCTAATTTTCTGTCTAGTTGTCATATATCAATTATTGATGGTCATGTATTGAAATCTCCAAATATCATTCTTGTTTTGTCTCTTTCTTCTTTCAATCCCTCCCATTTTTGTTTCATGTATTTTGATGCTCATATATTTTGTTTTCAGGCTTATGTACATTTATACTTGCTGTTTCTTTCTAATGTATTAACTCTTTTAGGAAAGTTCCTCTATGTCACTAGTGGTACTTTTTCTTTTTTTTCTTAAGTCTATTTTGTTTCATGCTAATGCATCCACCTTATTTCTCATATGATTACTGTTTCTATAATATACACTATTCTGTTCCTGGAGTCTAATGTTTGTCTCTTGAAGGCAACTTATATTTGGATCTTTGTTTTACCTAGCTAGATATTGTCTAACTTTTAATGGGTCTATAGTCCATTTGCACTTAATATGGTTATTGATATGGTTGGTATTTTCATTTCCTGTTTTGCTATTGATTTTCTATACATAAGAATTTTTTTCTCATAATTTAAAATTATTTTTTTAAGCTTTTCTAGCCATTACTACTTTAACCATAGCTGTCTACAATTTATCTGATCCTCTTTTATCTTTGGTAGTAACCCTTGACTTTCTAACCTGAGCAATGTATATATCAGTATACTTTACAGTTTTGTGCATCTCCCCATCCTCCTCCTCTCAGCATCACCACACATTTTAGTTCATTATTTTATTTTTCTTAGTTCTTCACTTTTTACATTAATATATCTAATATTTGGTTTATATTCTTTAAATTACATTTTGACCCCTCATATTAAACTTGAAAATGTCACTGTGGTTTATAATGCTCCCAGTATACAATCTTCCTTCCTCTCCTACCTATTATTAGTCATATTATTTCTACATCCATGTAGTTTCTAATGTATTCATTCTGTTCTATAAATATAAATCCCACAAAAATTTAGACTTAATTATAAATTTAAATCAATGTATTGCTCTCTGAGAGATATTTCATTGTTAATTAAGCACCCAGTGTTTTTGTTAATTAAATTATATTCTATAGTAGTTTTTAAATAAAATGTTTATGCAAACTATACTGTCTGAGTTCTCTTATATTTATAAATATTCATTGCATTTAACTTGTGGCAGTTTGATTGGCTATAAAATTCTTGAACCACTCTGTCCCCTAGAACAGACATATCATACAAATGTCGCCTAAATTTTAATATTACTGTAGAAGTCTAAGACCTACCTCAGATATTTTTTTAATCTTCCACATAGCTTGATATTTTATTTTGCCTTAAATATTCTGGTATTAGTTTGCTGGATGTACTACATTAATGATCATTTTTTTAATCTTTGGTTTTCTTTAGGAAAATGATGTTTCCTTCAATGCCTAGGTTTAGGTCTTTTTATTTTGGAAACTTTTCTTGGATTCTATCTTGGAACTTTTCAAATTTGATTCTTTTATTTCAAAAGGACAGAGTTGTGTAAATGTGGCATCTCTTTTGTCTTTCCTAATAAATATTTATATTTTCTTTCAATTTCCTCTTTGTTTTCCCTCAATTTTTCTTTCTTTTCTCTTTTCTACATTCTGTTTTGTATATCCCTAACTGCTCTCAGCAGTGTCTACCTTTTCTTTATGTTACTTCATACATAGAATTTGTTTCTGGCATGATTTTCTTTTTCTACCTTTTTTTTTTTTTTTTTTACTTTTCATTGTTTTAACTGAGGTGTCAAATCCTGAATCATGTCTTGCTGTTATTTTGCACTATCATCCTAAACTTTGAACACCTCTGATTTTATCTCAATGTCTCATCCTTTTTTAAAGTTTACATAATTTTGTTTTATTTACTTACTTATTTTTATTGACAAATAGTTGATTTACAATATTATATTAATTTTATATATACAACATATTATTTCAATATTTTTATAGATTATATTTGTTTAAAGTTATTATAAAATATTAGCTATATTCCTGTTCTGTATAATATATCCTGTAGCTTAATTTATTTTATACATAATAATCTGTGACTTTTAATCCCCTACCATTATCTTGTATTTCCCCATCTTTTTGAATTTATGTGTGGTGACCCCTTTCATCTGCTTGCTGATGATTTATTTTTGTGTGTGTTGAGTGTTCTTCCCTGCTTTCATTACGTATCTAACCTCCTATTCTCTTTTAGTGTTACAAGTAGTGTCTTTGTACATTGTATTGTTTCCTATTTTAGTATTTCTCACCATTGAATAAAATTTATATTTTGCCTCAACTATTTGCAACAGGTTTGCAGGAATAAGCCAGGGAAGTATTCTAAGCCAGAAGAAATACTATCTAGATTACAGTGAAGCTCCACACAGCATATAGTCATCTTGCTTTCATTGATTTGGCTTTAACTTCTTCCCAGTCAATAGAGATCAGTAACTGCATGATTACTAAAAGGGATAACATTTCTTTTATATGACATGCTTCACAGAGAGACAACATCCTACTAAAATGACTTCTCTGTGTACTTCCTCATCAGGTTGGACTCCTCTGCTTCTTCATAATGTGAAATGGAGTTAAAGAAAGGTTTTACTGTTGGAGCAAACACCCCATTGTCATTGTTCTAAAGATAATGTAAATTTGACCCTTCAAGGCAAGCTATCTACTCTAGAAAACTGTGCTCAGATTCCACATTTCTCTGAGATCTTCCACTGTAGATGTCATGTCAACTGTCTATCCACTCTTTCATGTAAATTTCAGTACATCTCACAGTTCCTGCTTGAACATTATGAGGGGACATTATGTGTAATTCCTAGTTTCATTGAAATTTCAATGTGAGTACATTTTATTCTTCTAATTGTTTGGGGGATATTTTTCTTTTCTTTTTCTTTTTTTTCTCATGAGAAGAATGTGGTGGAAATGCCTTCACACAGTCTCATAAACATAAAATTATAATTAATGCATATCTTTTAATGTACTGACTATGTTTCAGAGATTATTTCAAGTGCTATATCTGTATTAACTCACTTAGTGAAATCAGAATATCTAATTTTGTATATATTCATGTTATGCATCTTCATGGTGAGGAGATCATCTAAGGTTTTTATTAGACTTTCAAAAGAATATAGAATTTCAAAATGAAAAATACTGATTTCAGGGGCTTCCCTGGTGGTGCAGTTGTTGAAAATCTGCCTGCTAATGCAGGGGACATGGGTTTGAGCCCTGGTCTGGGAGGATCCCACATGCCGCAGAGCAACTATGTCTGTGAGCCACAACCACTGAGCCTGCGCATCTGGAGCCTGTGCTCTGCAACAATAGAGGCTGCAATAGTGAGAGGCCTGTGCACTGCAATGAAGAGTGGCCCCCACTTGTCACAACTAAAGAAAGCCCTCACACTGAAACGAAGACTCAACACAGCAAAAATAAATAAATAAATAAAATAAATACTGATTTCAAAAGTAATATGATTAGCAAATTAGAAGGTCTTGAATGTAATTATGCTAGACCCACTGGTTCTAAAACCCAAGGGACCAGAAAATTATTAAAATCAATCTGAAATTCCAAATGTGCACTAAATATCCTCTACAGATTTTATAAATACATCATATGTTTATTAATGATTTTCTTATTCCAAACTTATGGAGATGTATCTGTGGTGAATAAAATACAAATTTATACTGCATATTTGTCAATGCATGTTTTCTTAATCAATAATTAATAATAGTTAACATTTTTTGAGCATTTAAAATAGGAAGCTTTTATATGTGTATTTTTCTGTTTCATTTAAATTCTTAAAACAACCCTGTGAGGTTGGCTCAGTTGTGATTACCCAGTTTTTGAGATTAAGAGATCAAGGTATAAGAAAGTTAAGTAGTTTGACAAAGGCCATATGGGTAGTAAATGGTGGAGTGAGATCTGAACCCAGGGTATCAATTTCCAGAGCCTTAGTCTTAACTGTTACATTAAAATGACTCTCTGTATATTCTGAAAGTCATCCTTTCACATTTGAGATCTGTCAAGTTTTGTTTGTTTAAAATATTGAAGCAGAGTCTTCACTACATGACAATACTGAGAAACTGTGCATGAAACAGAGTTTACACTTCTTCTGATAATCAGTGTGTCATGCTTGGGAGCTTATTTACTATATGATGCAGTAAAATGGTTAGAAAATTAACCTAGTTTGTAGTGAAGAAAGACCAGTCAGGGAAGACAGAATGAGACTGGTTTAAAGGAGCAGGACTAGCAATAAAATGTTAAGAAGGGTTTTGACAAGATTTCGAACAGAAGAATCAATGTAATATCTTTCAGATTTCACTCAGTAGAAAATGGAGAAATGTAAGGATGAACTATGTTGGTTCTGTCCTATGTCAGAAAAGCAGGAAAATTGTCTTGGATCCATATGCAAGTTATCAGTGTCTTTATTCTGCTTTTGCCATCTTTGTTTCAACCTCCACATCCTCTCTGTCTTCTTGTCTGATCAGCACTTCCTTTTGGTCCTTCCAAGGGATCAACAATTTCTTCATCTTTTTAGTCCACTGATCAACCACACCACATGACCTTTGTTCTGGGTCTATACCTGTTTCAGACTCTCTAGAGAAGAACTGTCACTATGGGCTGCTTGCACCAGCATAGCCTTGCATCTCTGCTCCATCTCTCTCTCAGATCTTGTACCTGAAATAGGGAATTTGGAATGATTGCATGTATTTGGTGTGTTAGGAAGTAAACACACTGAGAAAAAAATAATATTAAAATGATATACAAATAGAGGATTATAGATTCATTTAAAGAATCCATAAAATTTTAAACATTTCTAGCCTCATCAAACTTTTTTTTTCCATAACTGGCTTGAGTTTTATCTACCTGTAAGTCATCATATAAGTTACTAGTAGCATAGTACAAATGAACAGTCTTATAAAGTAATGAGATTCAAAAGTACAAACAAATTACAATTGAATTTGTAGTTCAATTATAAAAGAGAAGGTTGAGTGGCACAATCTTTCTGCTTTGTCATTATCTGATTCTGTTCTTACTGTGTCTTATCATGAAGACATTTAACACAGTCACTTGATTTATTTTTATGGAGTTTCTAGGTGAGAAATATTGTTCATGAAAATATTGTCTCTAATCTTCAAACAACTGTGTAAGGTAAATATTATTATCCCCACTTTAAATATGAGAAAATAAGGTTTTGGAAAGTAATTGGAGGATTTTTTTATTTAAGCTGGTAGATTAAACATGCATGCTCTATCCCAATATTCTATGAAAATTACATAAAAATTTATTTACAAGCATAAAGTTAAAATGAAATAGCAGCAAAGAAAATAATTATAATGTTTTGGGAAGCTGCAAAGCAGACAGATGCATGGGAAATAATAGATCAGAGAGTGATATTCCCTTAGGTAGTAGTGGAAAAAATAGAAAGCAACTCAGTATATACCAAAATAAAGGAAGGAAGGAAGGAAGGAAGAAGAAAGAAAGAAAGAAAGAAAGAAAGAAAGAAAGAAAGAAAGAAAGAAAGAAAGAAAGAAAGAAAGAAAGAAAGAAAGAAAAAGAAAGAAAAACAAAATGTCCATAATCTTGTGCAAGCAGGTACTCACAATACTAGGGGTGAAGGCAAGGATAAAAACATTATAATATCTTATAATGGAAGACATTAATTCCTTCTCCCACTCTGCCTAGTTGGACAACTGCTTCAGAAGAAAAAGAAGAAAGATATATTTTCTATAGAAGACAAAACAGTGTTTCTTGCTTTGGGGACACCAGGCCAAGGTAAAGGTAGTGGCCCTAAAAGAGGACGTTTAAATGAACACTTATAAATAGAAAATCAAGTCAAACATTGTTAAAACTCTGAATACTCTGGACAAAGAAAAGATGCTACAAGATTCCTGAGAGAAACAATGCCTGCCCCCTGCTCCTTGCCACTCACAGAGTCTTAAATAAAACACCAGGAAATAGAAATGAGTCTGACACTTTCAATAGCAAAATTGAAGCCAAAAGACTAAGAAGATAAAATTTAAATTTACTATAAATGCCTCCCAATCTGGATATTCCTACCTAGTTGGTGTGTGAATTTATTTTGATGGTACAATAAGCACATTGAGGCTTATAAAATTTTACTTTCCCTGAACTTTTTCTCAAAAATGTTCTAAGAGATATGCTCTAGTTACTAAACATTGAAGGAAACAAAAGGGGAAGAAAGAGAATAGAATAGAATACAGCTACTGAATACTTGAAATGTGGTTACTCTAAATAAGGATGCACTTTAAGTCAGGAGTTGGCAAACATTTTCTATGAAGTACCAAGTGGTAAATATTTTTGACTTTGTAGTTTGTACAACTCTGCTATAGTGACATGAAGCAGCCAATGACAATAAGTCATCATATAAGTTGGACTGGATTTGTTCCAATAAAACTTTATTTATAAAATCAAGTAAGAGGCAAGATTTGGCCAACAGGTTTGATGACTACTTCTCTTAGTATAGGATGCACTGTAGGGCAGAAGTAAGAAGAACTACAGTCCTGCAGCCTGTGGAATGACAGCCACATTCACAGAAAGATTAAAAAAATGAAAAGGCAGAGGGGTATGTACCAGATGAAGGAACAAGATAAAATCCCAGAAAACAACTAAATGAAGTGGAGATAGGCAAATTTCCAGAAAAATAATTCAGAATAAAGATAGTGAAGATGATCCACTACCTTGGAAAAGAATGAGGCAAGGATCGAGAAGATGCAAGAAAAGTTTAAAAAAGACCTAGAAGAATTAAGGAACAAGCAACTAGAAGAATTAAAGAAAAAAAACAAACAGAGATGAACAATACAATAACTGAAATGAGAAATACACTAGAAGGAATCAAGAGGAGAATAATGGATAAGTGACGTGGAAGACAGAGTGGTGGAATTCACTGCTGCAGAACAGAATAGAGAAAAAAGAATGAAAAGAAATGAAGACAGCATAAGGGAGTTCTGGGACAACAGTAAACACACAAACATTCACATGATAGGGGTCCCAGAAGGAGAAGAGAGAGAGAAAGGACCAGAGAAAATATTTGAAGATACTATAGTTGAAAACTTCCCTAACATGGGAAAGGAAATAGCCACCCAAGTCCAGGAAGCACAGAGAGTCCCAGACAAGATAAATCCAAGGATAAACATGCGGAGAAACATAGTAATCAAACTGAAAAAGATTAAAGACAAAGAAAAGTTATTAAAAGCAACAAGGGAAAAATGAAACCTAACATACAATGGAACTCCCATAAGGTTAACAGCTGATTTCTCAGCAGAAACTCTACAAGCCAGAAGGGAATGCAACTGTATATTTAAAGTGATGAAGGGAAAGAAACTAAAACCAAGATTACTCTATCTGACAAGGATCTAATTCAGATTTGAGGGAGAAATCAAAAACTTGACAGACAAGCAAAAGCTGAGAGAATTTAGTGCCACCAAACCAGCTCTACAACAAATGCTAAAGGACCTTCTCTAAGTGGGAAACACAAGAGAAGTAAAGGACCTACAAAAACAAACCAAAAACAATTAAGAAAATGGTAATAGGAAGATACATATCTATAACTACCTTAAATGTGTATGGGTTAAATGCTCCAATGAAAAGACACAGGTTCACTGAATGGATACAAAAACAAGACCCATATATATGCTGTATACAGGAGGCCCACTTCAGACCAAGGGACACATACAGACTGAAAGTGAAGGGATGGAAAAGGATATTCCATGAAAATGGAAATCAAAAGAAAGCTGGAATAGCAATTCTCATATCAGAAAAAATAGACTTTAAAATAAAGAATGTTACAAGAGACAAGGAAGGACACTACATAATGATCAAGGGATCAATCCAAGGAGAAATATAACAACTATAAATATATATGCACCCAACACAGGAGCACCTCAATACATAAGGCAACTGCTAACAGCTATAAAACAGGAAATTGACACTAAAACAGTTATAGTGGGGGAATTTAACACCTCACGTACACCAATGGACAGATCATCCAGAGAGAAAATTAATAAGGAATCACAAGTTTTAAGTGACAAAATAGATCAGGTATAATTAATTGATATTTATAGGACATTCCACTGAAAACAGCAGATTACACGTTCTTCTCTAGTGCACATGGAACATTCTCCAGGATAGATATATCCTGGGTCACAAATCAAACCTTGGCAAATTTAATAAAATTGAAATCATATGAAATATCTTTTCCGACCACAACACTGTGAGATTAGAAATCAATTACAGGGAAAAAACATAAAAATTGGAAACACATGGACGCTAAACAATACGTTACTAAATAACCAAGAGATCACTGAGGAAATCAAAGCAGAAATCAAAAATTACCTAGAGAAAATTGACAACCAAAAAACGGTGATCAAAAACCTATGGGATGCAGCAAAAGCAGTTCTAAGACAGAAGTTTATAGCAATACATTCCTACCTCAAGAAATAAGAAAAATCTCAAAAACAATCTAACTTTACACCTAGAGAAACTAGAGAAAGAAGAACAAACAAAACCCACAGTTAGCAGAAGGAAAGAAATCTTAATGATCAGAGCAGAAATAAATGAAATATATACAAAGAAAACAATAGGAAAGATCAATAAAACTAAAAGTTAGTTCTTCAAGAAGATAAACAAAATTGATAAGCCTTTAGTCAGACACATCAAAAAAAACAGAGAGAGGACTCAAATCAGTAAAATTAGAAATGATAAAGGAGAAGTTACAATGGACACCACAGAAATACAAAGCATCATAACAGACTACTACAAGCAATTCTATGCCAATAAAATGGAAAACCTGGAAGAAATGGACAAATTCTTAGAAAGGTATAACCTTCCAAGATTGAACCAGGAAGAAATAGAAAATAAGAACAGACCAATCATAAGTAATGAAATTTAAACTATGATTAAAAACCTTCCAACAAACAAAAGCCCAGGCCCAGATGGCTTCACAAATGAATTCTATCAAACATTTAGAGGAAGGCTAAGACCCATCCTTCTCAAACTCTTCCAAACAATTACAGAGGAAGGAAGCCTCCCAAATGCATTCTACAAGGCTACCATCACCCTGATACCAAAACCAGACAAAGATATGACAGAAAAAGAAAATTACAGACCAATATCACTGATGAATATAGATGTAAAAATACTCAACAAATTAGTAGCAAACAGAATCCAATGACACATTAAAAGGGTCATACACCATGATCAAGTGGGATTTATTCCAGAGATGCAAGAGGCCCTCAATATATGCAAATCAATGTGATACACCATATTAACAAATTGAAGAATAAAAGCCACATGATCATCTTAATAGATGCAGAAGAAGCTTTTAACAAAATTCAACACCCATTTATGATAAAAACTCTCCAGTAAGCAGGCATAGAGGTAACCTACCTCAACAGAATGAAGGTTGTATGTGACAAGTCCACAGCAAACATCATTATCAATGGTGAAAAACTGAAAGCATTTTCTTTAAGATCAGGAAAAAGACAAGGATGGCCACTCTCACCAGTATTATTCAACATAGTTTTGGAAGTCCTAGAAACAGCAATCAGAGAAGAAAAATAAATAAAAGGAATATAAATTGGAAAAGAAGTAAAACTGTCACTGTGTGCAGACAGCATGATACTATACATAGAGAATCCTAAAGATGCCACAAGAAAACGATTAGAGCTAGTCAATGAATTTGGTAATATTGCAGATAGAAAATTAATGATAGTAAGAAATCTCTTACTATCTTATGCACTAAAAATGAAAGATCAGAAAGAGAAATTAAGGAAACAATCCCATACACCATTGCAACCAAAAGTACAATATACCTAGGAATAAACCTACCTAAGGAAGTTAAAGACCTGTACTCAGAATACTATAAGACATTGATGAAAGAAATCAAAGATGACACAAAAAGATGGAGAGATATACCATGTACTTGGATTGGAATAATCAATATTGTGAAAACGACTATACTACTCAAAACAATCTACAGATTCAGTGCAATCCTTATCAAATTATAAATGACATTTTTGACAGAACAAGAACAAAAAATCTTAGAATTTGTATGGAGACACAAAAGACCCTGAATATCCAAAGCAATCTTGAGGGAAAAAAATGGAGCTGGAGAAATCAGACTCCCTGACTTTGGATTATACTACAAAGCTACAATAATCAAGAGAGTATGGTACTGGCACAAAAACAGAAATATAGATCAATGGAACAGGATAGAAAATCCAGAGATAAACTCACACAACTTTGGTTAATTAATCTTTGACAAAGGGGGAAAGTATATATGATGGATAAAAGACAGTCTCTTCATTAAGTGGTGCTGGGAAAACTGGACAGCTACATGTAAAAGAATAAAATTAGAACACTCCCTAACACCATACACAAAAATAAACTCAAAGTCGATTAGAAACCTAAATGTAAGACCAGACACTATAAAACTCTTAGAGGAAAACATAGGAAGAACACTCTTTGACATAAATGTCACCAAGATCTTTTTTGACCCACCTCCTAGAGAAATGGAAATAAAACCAAAAATAAACAAATGAGACCTAATGAAACTTAAAAGGTTTTGCACAGCAAAGGAAAGTATAAACAAGACAAAAACACAACCCTCAGAATGGGAGTAAATATTTGCAAATGAATGAATGGGCAAAAGATTAAGCTCCAAAATATATAAACAGCTCATGCAGCTCAATATTAAAAAAACAAACAACCCAATCAAAAAATAGGCAGAAGAACTAAATATACATTTCTCCAAAGAAGACTTAAAGATGGCCAAGAGGTACATGAAAAGGTGCTCAAAATCACTAATTATTAGAGAAATGCAGATCAAAACTACAATGAGGTATCACCTTACACCAGTTAGAATGGGCATCATCAGAAAATCTACAAACAACAAATGTTGAAGAGGGTGTGGAGGAAAGGGAACCCTCTTGCACTGTTGGTGGAAATGTAAATCGATACAGCCACTATGGAGAACAGTATAGAGTGTCCTTAAAAAACTAAAAATAGAATTACCATATGACCCAGCAATTCCAGTACTGGGCATATACCCAGAGAAAGCCATAATTCAAGAAGACACATGTGCCCCAAAGTTCATTGTAACACTATTTAGAACAGCCAGATAATGGAAGCAACCTAAATGTCCATCGACAGACAAAAGTATAAAGAAGATATGGCACATATATAAAATGGAATACTACACAGCCATAAAAAGGAACAAACTGGGTCATTTGTACAGAAGTGGATGGACCCAGAGACTGTCATACAGAGTGAAGTAAGTCAGAAAGAGAAAAACAAATATCGTATATTAACACATATATGTGGAATCTAGAAAAATAGTACAGATGAACCGATTTTCAAGGCAGAAATAAGATATAGAAGTTGAGAACAAATGTGTGGACACCAAGGGGGAAATGGAGGGTGGTGATGGTGGTGGTGGTGAGATGGATTGGAGATTGGTATTGACATATATTCACTAATATGTATAAAGTAGATAACTAATAAGAACCTGCTGTATAAAAAAATAAACTAAAATAAAATTCCAAAAAAAAAAATCTGTGGGGGGCGCCTTCAAGACTGTGGAGGACTAGGACATGGAGATCATCTTCTTCCCCACAAATACATCAAAACTACATGTGGAACAACTCCTACAGAACACCTACTGAAGGCTGGCAGAAGACCTCAGACTTCCCAAAAGCCAAGAAACTTGCCACGTACCTGTGTAGGGCAAAAGAAAAATGTAAAAACAGAGGCAAAAGAATAGGTATGGGACCTGTACCTCAGGGAGGGAGCTGTGAAGGAGGAAATGTTTCCACACACTAGGAAGCCCCTTCACTGCTGGAGGTGGGGGGTGGGCATGGGAGAACTTCAGAGCCATGGAGGAGAGCTCAGCAACAGGGGTGCAGAGGGCAAAGCAGAGAGATTCCCACACAGAGGATCAGTGATGACCAGCGCTCACCAGCCTGAGAGGCTTGTCTGTTCACCTGCCAGGGTGAGTGGGAAGCGGGTGCTGAGGCTCGGGCTTCAGATTTCAGATCCCAGGGAGAGGACTGTGGTCGGCAGCCTGAACACAGCCTGAAGAGGCCTAGTGCAACACAGCTAGCCAGGAGGGAATCCGGGAAAACTCTAGATCTGCCTAAGAGGCAAGAGACCCTTGTTTCAGTGTGAGCAATGAGAGGGGATTCAGAGCACCACCTAAATGAGCTCCAGAGATGGGTGCAAGTTGCAGCTACCAGTGTGGACCCCAGAGATGGGAATGAAATGCTAAAGCTGCTGCTTCAGCCACCAAGAAGCCTGTGTGCAAGCACAGGTCACTATCTACACCTCCCCTCTTGGGACACTGTACAGCTTGCCACTGACAGGGTCCCATGATCCAGGGACAACTTCCCCAGGAGAACACATGGCGTGCCTCAGGCTGGTGCAACGTCACACTGGCCTCTGTCACCATAGGCTCGCCCTGCATTCCATACCCCTCCCTACCCCCTGGCCTTAGTGAGCCAGAGCCCCCTAGTCAGACACTGCTTTAACCCCATTCTGTTTGGGTAGGGAACAGATGCCTTCAGGCGACCTTCACACAGAGCGTGGTCAAATACAAAGCTGAAACCAGGAGCTGTGTGAACAAGGAAGAGAAAGGGGAATTCCTTCCAGCAGCCACAGGAACAGCGGATTAAATCTCCACAAGCAATTTAAGGTACCCTGCATCTGTGGAATACCTGAATAGACAATGAATCATAATCATCCCAAAACTGAGGTGGTGGACTTAGGGAGCAACTGTAAACTTGGGGCTTGCTTTCTGCATTGAATTTGTTTCTCGTTTTATATTTACCTTAGTTTAGTATTTAGAGCTTATTATCATTGGTAGACTTGTTTATTGATTTGCTTGTTCTCTTCCTTTTTAATTTTTATATATGTATATATATATATTTTTTCCATTTTTTCTTTTTGTGAATGTGTAGGTATATGCTTCTTTGTGTGATTTTGTCTGTATAGCTTTGCTTTTGCCATTTGTCTTAGGGTTCTGACTGCCTGTTTTTTGTTTTTATGTTTTGTTTTGTTTTAATACAGTTTTTAGCACTAGCTATCATTGGTGGATTTGTTTCTTGGTTTGGTTGCTCTCTTCTTTTTTTCTCTCATTCTTTTTTTTATTACTTCTTAACTTTTTTATTGTTAATATTTTTTTCTATTTTAAATGTTTAATTTTTATTTTTTTCATTCTTTCTTTTTATTTCTCCCTTTTCTTCTGAGCCATGTGGCTGACAGGGTCTTGGTGCTCTTTCTGGGTGTCAGGCCTGAGCCTCTGAAGTGAGACATTGGTCCAACAGAGACCTCCTGGCCCCATGTAATATCAAACAGTGAGAGCTCTCCCAGAGATCTCCATCACAATGCTAAGACCCAGCTCCACTCAATGACCAGCAAGGTACAATGCTGGACACCCTATGCCAAACAACTGTCAAGAGAGGAACACAACACCACCTATTCACAAAGAGGCTGCCTAAAATAATAATGTGACAAACATCCTAAAACACACCACTGGACGTGGTCCTGCACACCAGAGAAACAATATCCAGCCTCATCCACCAGAACATCGGCACAAGTTCCCTCCACAAGGAAGCCTACACAACCCACTAAACCAACCTTAGCCACTGGGAGCAGACACCAAGAACAACAGGAACGATGAACCTGCAACCTGCAAAAAGGAGACCCCAAACACAGTAAGTTAAACAAAATGAGAAGACAGAGAAATATGCAGCAGATGAAGGAACAAAGTAAAAACCCACCAGACCAAACAAATGAGGAGGAAATAGGCAGTCTACCTGAAAAAGAATTCAGAGTAATGATAGTAAAGGTGACCTAAAATCTTGGAAATAGAATGGAGAAAATACAAGAAATGTTTAACAAGTGTCTAGAAGAAATAAAGAGCCAGAGAAAATGATGAACAAAACAATAAATGAAATTAAAAATTCTCTAGAAGGAATCAATAGAGAATAACTGAGGCAGAAGAACGGATAAGTGACCTGGATGGCAAAATAGTGGAAATAACTACCACAGAGCAGAATAAAGAAAAAGAATGAGAAGACTTTAGGACAGTCTCAGAGACCTCTGGGACAACACTAAACACACCAACATATGAATTATAGGGGTCCCAGAAGAAGTAGAGAAAAAAAAGGGACTCAGAAAATATTTGAAGACATTATAGTTGAAAACTTCCCTAATATGTGTAAGAAAATACCCAATCAAGTCCAGGAAGTGCAGAGAGCCGCATACAGGATAAATCCAAGGAGAAACATGCCAACACACATATTAATCAAACTATCAAAAATTAAATAAAAAGAAAAAATATTAAAAGCAGCAAGGGAAAAGCAACAATTAACATACAAAAGAATCCCCATAAGGTTAACAGTTGATCTTTCAGCAGAAACTCTGCAAGCCAGGAAGACATATTTAAAGTGATGAAAGGGAAAAACCTACAACCGAGATTACTCTACTCAGCAAGGATCTCATTCAGATTCAATGGAGAAATTAAAACCTTTACAGATAAGCAAAAGCTAAGAGAAATCAGCACCACTAAGCCAGTTCTAAAACAAATGCTAAAGGAACTACTATAGGCATGAAACAGAAGAGAAGGAAAAGACTTACAATAACAAACCCAAAATAATTAAGGAAATGGTAATAAGAACATACATATCAATAACTACCTTAAAAGTAAATGGATTAAATGCTCGAAACAAAAGACATAAACTGGCTGAATGGATACAAAAACCAGACCTGTACATATGTTGTCTATGAGAGATACACTTCAGACCTAGGGACACATACAGACTGAAAGTGAGGAGATGGAAAAAGATATTCCAAACAAATGGAAATGGAAAGAAAGCTGGAGCAGCAATTCTCGTATCAAACAATAGACTTTAAAATAAAGACTATTACAAGAGACAAAGAAGGACACTATGTAATGATCAAGGGATCAATCCAAGGAGAAGATATATCAATTGTAAATGTGTATGCACCCAACACAGGAGCACCTCAATACATAAGGCAAATGCTAACAGCCATGAAAGAGGAAATCAATAGTAACACCATAATAGTAGGGGACTTTAACACACCACTTTCACCAATGGACAGATCATCCAAAATGAACATTAATAAGGAAACACAAGCTTTAAATTATACAATAAACCATATGGACTTAATTGATGTTTATAGGACATTCCATCCAAAAACAGCAGATTACACTTTCTTCTCAAGTGTACATAGAACATTCTCCAGGATAGATCATACCTTGGGTCACAAATCAAGCCTTGGTAAATTTAACAAAATTAAAATGGTTTCAAGTATTATTTCCTACCACAACACTCTGAGACTAGATATCAATTACAGGAAAAAATCTGAAAAAATACAAACACATGGAGGCTAAACAATATGCTACTTAATAACCAAGAGATCACTGAAGAAATTAAAGAGGAAATAAAAAAAAACCTAGAAAAAAATGAAAATGAAAACACGCTGACCCAAAACCTATGAGATGCAGAAAAGGCAATTCCTACAAGGAAGTTTATAGCAATAAAATCCTACGTCAAGAAACAAAAAACATCTCAAATAAACAACCTAAACTTGCACCTAAAGAAATTAGTGAAAGAAGAACAAATAAACCAAAAAGTTAGCTGAAGTAAAGAAATCATAAAGATCAAATCAGAAATAAATGAAAAAGAAATGAAGGAAATGACAACAAAGATCAATAAAACTGAAAGCTGGTTCTTTGAGAAGATAGATGAAATTGACAAACCATTAGCCAGACTCATCAAGAAAAGAAGGGAGAAGACAAATCAATAGAATTAGAAATGAAAAACTAGAAGTAAAAACGGACACTACAGAAATACAAAGGATCATGAGAGATGACTACAAGCAACAACATGCCAATAAAATGGACAACCTGGAAGAAATGGACAAATTCTTAGAAAAGCACAACCTTCTGACACTGAACCAGGAAGAAATAGAAAATATAAACAGATGAATCACAAGCACTGAAATTGAGACTGTTATTAAAAATCTTCCAAGAAACAAAAACCCACCACCAGGTGGCTTCACGGACGCAACCTATCAAACATTTAGAGAGCTAACACCTATTTTTCTCAAACTCTTCCAAAATATAGAAGAGGGAGGAACACTTCCAAACCCATTCTATGAGACCACCAACACCATGATACCAAAACCAGACAAAGATGTCACAAAAAAAGAAAACTACAGACCAATATCACTGATGAACATTGATGAAAATATCCTCAACAAAATACGAGCAAACAGAATACAACAGCAATTACAATGATCATACACCATGATATAGTGCGTTTTTTGCCAGAATGCAGATTCTTCAATATATGCAAATCAATCATTGTGATACACCATATTAACAAATTGAAGGATAAAAACCATAGATAAACTCAATAGATGCAGAAAAAGCTTTTGACAAAATTCAACACCAGTTTATGATAAAAACCCTCCAGAAAGTAGGCAAAGAGGGAACTTACCTCAACATACTAAAGACAATATATGAAAAACCCAGAGCCAACATCATTCTCAGTGGTGAAAAAATGAACCATTTCCACTAAGATCAGGAACAAGACAAGGTTGCCCACTCTCACCACTATTACTCAACATAGTTTAGGAAGTTTTAGCCACAGTAATCAGAGAAGAAAAAGAAATAAAAGGAATGCAAATCAGAAAAGAAAAAGCTGTCACTGTTTGCAGATGACATGATACTATACATAGAGAGTCATAAAACTCTACCAGAAAACTACTGGAGTTAATCAAGGAATTTGATAAAGTATCAGTGTAAAATTAATGCACAGAAATCTGTTGATTCCTATACACTAATGATAAAAATCTAAAAGAGAAATTAAGGGGACATTCCCATTTACCATTGCAACAAGAATAATAAAATGCCTAGGAATAAACCAACCCAAGGAGCCAAAAGACCTGTATGCAGAAAACTATAAGACACTGATGAAGTAAATTAAAGATGCTACAAACAGATGGAGAGATATACCATGTTCTTGGATTGGAAGAATCAAAATTGTGAAAATGACTATATTACCCAAAGCAATCTACAGATTCAATGCAATCCCTATCAAACTACCAATGGCATATTTCACAGAACTAGAAGAAAAAATTTCACAATTTATATGGGAACACAAAAAGACCCCAAATAGCTAAAGCAATCTTCAGAAAGAAAAATGGAGCTGGAGGAAATCAGGCTCCCTGAGTTCGGACTGTACTACAAAGCTATAGTAATCAAGACAGTATGGGGCTTCCCTAGTGGCACAGTGGTTGAGAGTCTGCCTGACAATGCAGGGGACACAGGTTCGTGCCCCGGTCCAGGAAGATCCCACATGCTGCGGAGCGGCTGGGCCCATGAGCCATGGCCGCTGAGCCTGTGCATCCAGAGCCTGTGCTCCGCAATGGGAGAGGCCACAGCAGTGAGGGACCCTTGGACAGCAAAAAACAAAACAAAACAAAACAAAACAAAAAAACAGACAGTACGGTACTAGCACAAAAACAGAAATATAGATCAATGGAACAGGATAAAAAGCCAAGAGATTAACCTACACACCTATGGTCATCTTATTTTTGATAATGGAGGCAAGAATATACAATGGAGAAAAGACAACATCTTCAATACGTCATGCTGGGAAAACTGGACAGCTACATGTAAAAGAATGAAATTAGAACATTCCTTAACACCAGACACAATAAATAGACTCAAAATGGATTAAAGGCCTAAATGTAAGGCCAGACACTATTAAACTCTTACAGGAATACCTAGGCAAAACACTCCATGACAAATCACGGCAAGATCTTTTTCAAACCACCTCCTAAATAAATGGAAATAAAAACAAAAATAAACAAATGGTGCCTAATGAAATTTAAAAGCTGGGTTTTTTTCTGTTTTTTTTTGAATTTTATTTTATTATTGTTTTATACAGCAGGTTCTTATTAGTCATCCATTTTATACACATCAGTTTATACATGTCAATCCCAATCTCCCAATTCATCGCACCACGACCACCACCCTCTGTCACTTTCACCCCTTGGTGTCCATACGTTTGTTTTCTACATATGTGTCTCAATTTCTGCCCTGCAAACTGGTCATCTGTACTATTTTTCTAGGTTCCAAATATATGCGTTAATATATGATACTTGTTTTTCTCTTTTGGACTTACTTCAGTCTGTATGACAGCCTCTAGGTCCATCCACGTCTCTACAAATCTCCCAATTTTGTTCCTTTTTATGGTTGAGTAATGTTCCATTGTATATATGTACCACATCTTCTTTATCCAGTCATTTGTCAATGGACATTTAGGTTGCTTCCATGACCTGGCTATTGTAAATAGTGCTGCAATGAACATTGGGGTGCATGTGTGTTTTTGGATTAGGGTTTTCTTTGGGTATATGCCCAGTAGTGGGATTGCTGTGTCGTATGGTAGTTCTATTTTTAATTTTTAAAATAAGCTCCATAGTTTTCTCCATAGTGGCTGTATCAATTTAAATTCCCAACAACAGTGCAAGAAAGTTCCCTTTTCTCTACACCCTCTCCAGCATTTGTTCTTTGTAGATTTCCTGATGATGCCCATTCTAACTAGTGTGAGGTGATGCCTCATTGTAGTTTCAATTTGCATTTCTCTAATAATTAGTAATGTTGAGCAGCTTTTCACGTACCTCTTTACCATCTGTATGTCTTCTCTGGAGAAATGTCTATTTCAGTCTTCTGCCCATTTTTGAATTGGGTTGTTTGTTTTTTTTAATATTGAGCTGCATGAGCTGTTTATATATTTTGGAGATTAATCCTTTGTCCATTGATACTTTTGCAATTTTTTTCTCCCATTCTGAAAGTTTTCTTTTGTTTATGGTTTCCTTTGCTGTGCAAAAGTTTTTAAGTTTCATTAGGTCCCATTTGCTTATTATTTTTTTTAATTTTCATTACTCTAGGAGGTGGATCAAAAAATATCTTGCTGTGATTTATGTCAAAGAATGTTCTTCCTATGTTTTCCTCTAAGAGTTTTATAGTGTCCGGTCTTACATTTATATTTCTAATATATTTTGAGTTTATTTTTGTGTATGGTGTTAGGGAGTGTTCTAATTTCACTATTTTACATGTAGCTGCCCAGTTTTCCCAGCACCACTTATTGAAGAAACTGTCTTTTCTCCATTTTATATCTTTGCCTCCTTTGTCATAGACTAGTTGACGAGAGGTGTGTGGGTTTATCTCTGGGCTTTCTATCTTGTTCCATTGATTTATATATATATTTTTTGTGCCAGTACCATATTGTCTTGATTACTGTAGCTTTGTAGTATAGTCTGAAGTGAGGGAGTCTGAGTCTCCTAGCTCCGTTTTTTGCCCTCAATACTGCTTTGTCTATTTGGGGTCTTTTGTGTCTCCATACAAATTTTAAGATTTGTACAGATCTAGCTCTGTAAAAAATGCCATTGGTAATTTGTTAGGGATTGCATTGAAACTGTAAATTGCTTTGGGTAGTATTGTCATTTTCACAACATTGATTCTTCCAATCCAAGAACATGGTATATCTCTCCATCTGTTGGTATCATGTTTAATTTCTTTCATCAGTGTCTTATAATTTTTTTTGTCTCCCTAGGTAGGTTTATTCTGAGGCATTTTATTCTTTTTTTTGCACTGGTAAATGGGAGTGTTTCCTTAACTTTTCTTTCAGATTTTTCATCATTAGTATATAGGAATGCAAGAGATTTCTGTGCATTAATTTTGTATCCTGTAACTTTACCAAATTCATTGATTAGCTCTAGCAGTTTTCTGGTGGCGTCTTTAGGATTCTCTATGTATAGTATCATGTCATCAGCAAACAGTGACTGTTTTACTTGTTCTTTTCTAATTTGTATTCCTTTTATTTCTTTTCTTCTCTGATTGCCATGGCTAGGACTTCCAAAACTGTTGAATAATAGTGGTGAGAGTGGATATCCTTGTCCTTTTCCCAATCTTAGAGGAAATGCTTTCAGTTTTTTTACCATTGAGAATGATGTTTCCTGTGTGTTTGTCGCATATGACCTTTATTATATTCAGGTAGGTTCCCTCTATTCCCAGTTTCTGGATAGTTTTTATAATAAATGGGTGTTGAATTTTGTCAAAAGCTTTCTCTGCATCTATTGAGATGATCATATGGTTTTTATTCTTCAGTTTGTTAATATGGTGTATCAAATTGATTGATTTTCATATACTGAAGACTCCTTGCATCTCTGGGAGAAACCCCACTTGATCATGGTGTATGATCCTTTTAATATGTTGTTGGATTCTGTTTGCTAGCATTTTGTTGAGGAATTTTGCATCTACATTCATCAGTGATATTGGTCTGTAATTTTCTTTTCTTGTAGTATCTTTGTCTGGTTTTGGTATCAGGGTGATGGAGGCCTCACAGAATGAGTTTGGGAGTGTTCCTTCCTCTGTAATTTTTTGGAAGAGTTTGAGAAGGATGAGTGTTAGCTCTTCTCTAAATATTTGATAGAATTCACCTGTGAAGCCATCTAGTCCTGGACTTTTGTTTGTTAGAACATTTTTATTCAGTTTAAATTTCATTCCTTGTGATTGGTCTGTTCATATTTTCTATTTCTTCCTGGTTCAGTCTTGGAAAGTTATACCTTTCTAAGAATTTGTCCATTTCTTCCAGGTTGTCCATTTTATTGGCATAGAGTTGCTTGTTGTAGTCTCTTAGGATGCTTTGCCATTTCTGTTGTAACTTCTCCTTTTTTATTTATAATTTTATTGATTTGAGTCCTCTCCCTCTTTTTCTTGATGAGTCTGGTTAATGGTTTATCAATTTTGTTTATCTTCCCAAAGAACCAGCTTTTAGTTTTATTGATCGTTGTTACTGTTTTTTTGTTTCTATTTCATTTATTTCTGCTCAGATCTTTATGATTTCTTTCCTTCTGCTAACTTTGGGTTTTATTTCTTCTTCTTTCTCTAGTTCCTTTATGTGTAATGTTAGATTGTTTATTTGAGATTTTTCTTGTTTCTTGAGGTAGGGGTGTATTGCTATAAACTTCCCTCTTAGAGCTCCTTTGCTGCATCCCATAGGTTTTTGATCATTGTGTTTTCATTGTCATTTTTCTCGAGGTATCTTTTTGATTTCCTCTTTGATTTCCTCAGTGCTCTCTTGGTTATTTCCTAATGTATTGTTTAGGCTCCATGTGTTTTTGTTCTTTACTTTTTTTTCCCCTGTAATTCATTTCTAATCTCATAGCATTGTGGTCAGAAAAGATGCTTGATATGATTTCAATTTTCTTATATTACTCAGGCTTGATTTGTGACCCATGACGTGATCTATTCTGGAGAATGTTCTGTGTGCACTTGAGAAGAATGTGTAATCTTCTGTTTTAGGATCGAATGTCCTATAAATATCAATTAAAACTATCTGGTCTATTGTGTCCTTTACAGGTTGTGTTTCCTTATTAATTTTCTGTTTGGATGATCTGTTGATTGGTGTAAGTGAGGTGTTAAATTCCCCCGTTATTTTTGTGTTACTCTCGAGTTCCTCTTTTATAGCTGTTAGCAGTTGCCTTATGTATTGAGGTGCTCCTGTGTTGGGGGCATACATATTTATAATTGTTATATCTTCTTCTTGGATTGATCCCTTGATCATTATGTAGTGTCTTTCCTTGTCTCTTGTAACATTCTTTATTTTAAAGTCTATTTTATCTGATATGAGAATTGCTACTCCAGCTTTCTTTTGATTTCCCTTTGCATGCAATATCTTTTTCCATCCCTTCTCTTTGAGTCTGTATGTGTCCCTAGGTCTAGAGTAAGTCTGTTGTAGACCGCATATATATTGGTTTTGTTTTTGTATGCATTCAGCAAGCCTGTGCCTTTTGTTTGTAGCATTTAATCCATTCATGTTTAAGGTAATCATCTATATATATGTTTTCCTATTACCATTTTCTTAATTGTTTTGAGTTTGTTTTTGTAAATCCTTTTCTTCTCTTGTGTTTCCCACTTAGAGAAATTTCTTCAGCATTTGTTGTAGAGCTGGTTTAGTGATTCTGAATTTCCTTAGCTTTTGCTTGTCTGTAAAGCATTTGATTTCTCTGTTGAATATGAATGAGATCCTTGCCAGGTAGAGTATTCCTGGTTGTAGGTTCTTCCCTTTCATTTCTTTAAGTATATCATGACACTCCCTTCTGGCTTGTAGAGTTTCTGCTGAGAAATCAGCTGTTAACCTTATGGGAGTTCCCTTGTAAGTTATTTGTCATTTTTCCCTTGCTGCTTTCAATAATTTTTCTTTGTCTTTAATTTTTGCCAATTTAATTGCTATGTGTCTCAGGGTGTTTCTCCTTAGTTTTATCCTGTATGGTACTCTCTGTGCTTCCTGGACTTGGGTGGCTATTTCCTTTCCCATGTTAGGGAAGTTTTTGACTATAATCTCTTCAAATATTTTCTCTGGTCCTTTCTCTCTTCTCCTTCTGGGACCCCTATAATGCGAATGTTGTTACATTTAATGTTGTCCCAGAGGTCTCTTAGGCTGTCTTCATTTCTTTTCTTTCATTTTTCCTTACTCTGTTCCACAGCAATGAATTCCACCATTCTGTCTTCCAGGTCACTTATCCATTCTTCTGCCTCAGTTATTCTGCTATTGATTCCTTCTAGTGTAGTTTTCACTTCAGTTACTGTATTGTTCATCTGTTTGTTTGTTCTTTAATTCTTCTAGGTCTTTGTTAAACATTTCTTGCATCTTCTGGATCTTTGCCTCCATTTTCTTTCCGAGGTCCTGGATCATCTTCCCTATCATTATTCTGAATTCTTTTTCTGGAAGTTTGCCTATTTTGCCTTCATTTAGTTGTTTCTCTGGGGTTTTATCTTGTTCCTTCATGTGGTATATAGCCCTCTGCCTTTTCATCTTGTCTATCTTTCTGCGAATGTAGTTTTTGTTCCACAGGCTGCAGGATTGTAGTTATTCTTGCTTCTGCTGTCTGCCCTCTGGTGGATGAGGTTACTTACAAGGCTTGTGCAAGTTTCCTAATGGGAGGGACTTGTGGGTAGAACTGGCTGTTGCTCTTGTGGGTATAACTCAGTAAAACTTTAATCCACTTGACTGCTAATGGGTGGGGCTGGGTTACCCCCGGTTGGTTTTTTGGCCTGAGGCAATCCAACACTGGAGCCTACCTGGCCTTTGGTGGGGCTAATGGCTGACTGTGGAAGGGCTCATGCTAAGGAGTACTTCCTAGAACTTCAGCTGCCAGTGTCCTTGTCCTCATATTGAGACAGAGCCACCCCCCCGCCTCTGCAGGAGATGCTCCAACACTAGCAGGTAGGTCTCATTCAGTCTCCTATAGGGTCACTGCTTCTTCCCCTGGGTCCTGACGTGCACACTACTTTGAGTGTGCCCTCCAAGAGTGGAGACTCTGTTTCCCCCAGTCCTGTCAAAGTCCTGCAATCTAATCCCACTAGCTTTCAAGGTCTGATTTTCTTGGAATTCATACTGCTGTTGCCAGACCACCAGGTTGGGAAGCCTGACGTGGGGCTCAGAACCTTCACTGCAGTGGGTTGACTTCTGTGGTATAAGTGTTCTCCAGTTTGTGAGTCACCCACCTAGCAGTTATGGGAGTTGATTTTACTCTGATTGTGCCCCTCCTACCATCTCATTGTAGCTTCTTTTTTTGTTTTTGGATATGGTGTATCTTTTCTGGTAAGTTCCAGGGTCTTCCTTTTGATGATTGTTCAGCAGTTAGTTGTGATTCCGGTGTTTTTGCAAGAGGGAATGAAAGCACATCCTTATACTCCACCACCTTGAATCAATCTTCCTGAAACTTAAAAGCTTTTGCACAGCAAAGGAAACCATAAGCAAGATGAAAATACAACCCTCAGAATGGGAGAAAATATTTGCAAATGAAGCAACTGACAAAGGGTTAATCTGCAAAATATACAAGCAGCTCATGCAACTCAATATCAAAAAAGCAAAAAATAGAATCCAAAAATGGACAGAAGACCTAAATAGACATTTCTCCAAAGAAGATGTACAGATTGCCAACAAACACATTAAAGGTTGCTCAACATCACTAATCATTAGAGAAAGGCAAATCAAAACTATCATGAGGTATCACCTCACACCAGTTAGAATGGTCATCATCAGAAAATCTACAAACAACCAATGCTGGAGAGGGTGTGGAGAAAAGGGAACTCTCTAGCACTGTTGGTGGCAATATAAAGTGTTATAACCACTATGGAGAACAGCATGGAGGTTCCTTAAAAAACTAAAAATAGAACTACCATATGACCCAGCAATCCCACTCCTGAGCATATACCATGAGAAAACCATAATTCAACAAGAGTCATGTACCTCAATGTTCATTGCAGAACTATCTACAATAGCCAGGACATGGAAACAACCTAAGTGTCCAACAACAGATGAATGGATAAAGAAGATGTTGCACATATATACAATGGAATATTACTCAGCAATAAAAAGAAACAAAATTGAGTTATTTGTAGTAAGGTGAATGGACCTGTATTCTGTCATACAAAGTGAAGTAAGTCAGAAAGAGAAAAACAAATACCGTATGCTAACACATATACATGGAATCCAAAAAAAAAAAAAAAATGTTCTAATGAACCTAGGAGCAGGACAGGAATAAAGATACCGATGTAGAGAATGGACTTGAGAACACGGGGAGTGGGAAGGTTAAGCTGGGGCGAAGTGAGAGAGTGGTATGGACGTATGTACATTACCAAATGTAAAATCGATAGCTAGTTGGAAGCAGCCGCATAGCACAGGGAGATTAGCTTGATGTTTTGTGTCCACTTAGAGGGGTGGGATAGGGAGAGTCGGAGGGAGATGCAAGAAGGAGTAGATATGGGTATGTATGTATAGGAATAGCTGATTCACTTTGTTATACAGAAGAAAATAACACACCATTGTAAAGCTATTATACTCCAATAAAGATGTTTAAAAAAATCTTAAAAAAAAATCTGCACCAGCAAATAAGGTAAGAGAAAAGTGTTTAGAGTAGAAAGAAATGATGACCCAGGATAAAGAACCATGTAAAGCACACATTTAAAATATTGACAGAGCCAGAGGAGTTACTCTATATGATTGAGGAGAGGCTAAAAAGAAAAGGAGGAAAGTGAGAGTAAATGGCAAGAATTCAAGAATAAAAGGTTTTGGGAAGGCCAGAGTGGTGAACTGCCTCAAATTCTTTGAATAGGTCAGGTAAATTGAGGACTGAAATTTAGCCAATGGATTTGGCACCATGAAACTTAAGATGACCTTAGGGAGAGAAATAAGCTGCTTTAGTAGAGGGGATTAAAAATAAACTTCACTGTGGATTTCAAAGTTTAGTATAAATGAAAAGAATATATAATATCTCAAATTTATATATTGATTGTACACTGAAATGATGTTTTTTAACATATTGGTTTAAATAAAATATATTATTAAAATTAAATTTGCTTGATTCATGTTTACTTTTTACTAGTACTTAAACTTGCTTATGTAGCTCCCATTCTATTTCTGTTGGACAATGCTGACTAGGATGATGGCTATGCCTTGCCTGTAGAGGGCTTCCAGTGGTAGGATCTGGAAAACTGGAGTCGATCTGAGGCTCCAGGAATCATTCATTCAGAAAGAGAAAAGCAATGTAATCCTAAGTGACACTGAAAATAGTGACAGAAAAATTGTATGAGAGATAGAAGATTCAGGGTTGAATTCATTATAAGTTTATAGAAAACTAGGAAAATGAAAAATAGAAAACAACAAAAACAAATATCAACTTCAGAAAAACTAAAACCTTGTACAGGAAAGGAATAGTAAAGTGATATAGTTTGTGCTTTAACTGTGAATAGCAGCTGTCACATGATCATAAAAATATAAATTATCAATTTTGATTTAATTATGACTCAACTGTGTTGGGAGAATGGAGGAGAGGAAGATGTCCAGACCAGAGTGTGTATGTGTGTGTGTGTACTAGAGGCTGAGTACCAGGTGACAGAAATCTAAAACCTTATGTTCTATGGGGGAATGCCATTGTCGAATTTTCTAATGCAAGTTAAGGCTAACAAATTTCAGCAAGGTATCTAGAAATAAACAAAAATAAATACATACATATATATATATATATATATATATATAATATCTTGCTTGAAGAAATGGGAATTGGAATGATGTAAGTGGGGGTCTGCTGATTTTTATAATAATTTTCATCACATTGATTCTTTATTCTACATACATGCATAATTTACAAAAATAAACTGGATTGTGCAAATGAATGCATAAGAATAGGATTTTCAATGTGAAAGCAAGGAAGAGAGGGAAGGACGAAGGAGGGAAGTAGGTTTTGGAATTTGCCTGATGTCTCATGGCTAATGATTGGACTAAGTCTAATCTGAAACTGTCTGACTTCATTACCTAATGCTGCCTGAAAACAGAAGTAACTAAAGCATGATCAGTGGCAGACAAATTCCACGCCAGCCTGTTACACCAGCATCAGCAGGAGTTTCATGGACTAATCTCAGTCACATCTTTGTGTCCTTTAATTCCAAGAAAGGAGCACTACCTACACAAAACACCCTCACTCCAGTCCTGACATACTCCAATCCAGACTTCACTGAATTCCCAAAGGCTCCTCCCAAATTGTGAAACAAATGTTTCATTCCGGCTGAGAATATTTTATGACTCCCATCACCTCAGGAAAGTATAGGGAGAGAAGATCTTTTGGCTCTAGCCCCTGACTTTCTTGCCTGATTTCTTGTAAAAATTCTGTCATTAGAGGAAGTTCCAGATACTGGTTTTGGAGGGCGGCATGGACTTTCTCTCCCTCACATTCTCCATTAGCACAAAGGCCACTCTCAATCATTATTAATAGTATCTTTGTTAGGGAAATGCAGTTTCCAGAAGATTCCTTTGGTTGTATCTTTCTCACATTGCTAGTCCTAAGTCTTTCCTCATTTTAACCATGGAGCCGTGTTCCTTAAGCTTTGGATATTCTGAAACACTTGCAATATCCCAAATCTCCCATGGTCTGTCAGAGTCTGTACTTGTGAATGCTATTTCAATTTCCTGGATGCCCAATCACTGTAGCCCACCTGATGACCTGGCATATTTCAATGTGCCATTCGGGGGTCTCCTCCTCTGTTGAAGGTTTCCTTGATTCCTCCCCACTCCTACTGTGTACATCTTGTGTGGACTAGCCCTGTTGTGAGCCACAAGAGAGTAGGAAGTATTTCTCATTCCTCTGTTTATTCTTAGTCTCTAGCATAAGGTCTGCACAAAGAATGAATTCCAAAGTCTTTCTCCAATGAGTAATAGTGAAGACAGTGTGGGCAGAAAATAGTTAGGGTACAAATGAGTTCACATTAACTAACAGCTTCTGTAGGCAGCTTCTGTAGTGTGTGTTTCTAACTTATAGGAAGTGGGAACAGAGATGAAATTCGTCAATGTCTATAGTAGGAAACATTGATGACACACAGCCTGATTTCTTAAAGCCTGTGGTTTAGGAACATATGTTGAATAACCAAGTAGGCAATTTTAACTTTAAATAATAATAAAAAAGAACTATGACCAAACAGTTGGGCTCCTTTAGCCACAGATTTCATATTCATGGATTCAACCAATCAAGGTTCGAAACTGTTCCAAAAAAATTCCAGAAAGTTGCAAAAACCAAAACTTGAGTTTACCCCATGCTGGCAACTATTTACATAGCATTTATATTGTATTAGGTATTATAAGTAATCTAGAGATGATTTCTTGAGAACACAGGGCAGGAAGGGGAAGCTGGGACAAAGTGAGAGAGTAGCATTGACATATATACAGTACCAAGTACTGCTGCATGGCACAAGGAGATCAGCTCAATGTTTTGTGACAATCTAGAGGGATAAGATAGGGAGTGGGGGAGAGAGTCACCAGAGGGAGGGGATATGGAGATAAATGTATACTTATAGCTGATTCACTTTGTTGTACGGCAGAAACTAACACAACATTGTAAAGCAATTATACTCCAATAAAGATATTTTTAAAAATAAAGTATATGGGAAGATGTATGTAGGTTATATGCAAACACTTCACCATTTTATATAATGGACTTGAGCATTCACGGATTTTGATATCCACAGGGGTTCCTGGAAACAATTCTCTGCAGATACAAGGGTGACTGTACATACAAAAACGACATCAAATTCTTTCACATTATCTAGTAACTGCAGTCATTTTTCACCCTTCACTTGAAACAGAGCATTAAATAAATAATGTGCACATTGCCCAAAACTTTAACTCACCTCAAAGAGCCAACCCCAGTATCTATTTGAATATTTTACCTTCCCCAGCTGAAAGCAACCGTGGGAGTCTGAGACAGGAAGGCAGAAATTCAGTGAGCTACAGACAGGCAGGGTTGAGGCTTTGCATTTTAATGCCAGTCCTCATTTTGATGTCTAAACCAAAACAAAAATACAGGATTTCAACTGAAATGACTAAAGCTTCTTGTTTTAGAGCCAATAAATAACTTACTTCTGTTACTTTGCTTTTCTGAAACAAATGGGTTGAACATGGCCTGCACAACTTTGATGTTTTAGCATCTATGGTGAGCAATCGTTGCTGAGAAAATTTGGGACCTCTTGCAAAAATATGGCAAAAGTTTAAAGAGTAACAAATGGCCAGAGTATAAAGCTCACTAAAAAAAACCTGTCACCTGTTTCTCCATGCAGGAGCACTGGCTATAAATACACGAATCTTATTGATTCTTGTGGATGTGCTTTGTTCATGATTTTGACATTTGGAGTATACGGTTTAATTCTTTTCCTTTTGTAGACATACTTTTTTAATTCTTGAAAAATGGCAAGCTTTATAGGATTTGCTCTTTCTTTCTGGCATAAATAGGTGTAATATCCAATTGTGTCAATCTTTAGTTCTGTTAAAATGTGAGGCACAGCTCAAAGACATGGAAGCAGAAACCAGTTCATTTATGAAAGCCTACACAAACACAGAGATAGGTCCATATTTAACCAACATCTGTAAAATTTGAGTTCATCTCTCAAGTTTTCAACTGCTTTTTTTCTTCCATTTACTCGTTCCTGCTATATATGTAGATCTCACTTACCTCCAGAAATTGTTTACTGGATTTTTATTCCCTCCCAGGATAACATTCCATTTCTTTAGTTTCCTATTCTGACAAAATATTGAAAAAGTACTCATCTTATGCCTCTATATAAACACCCATCACCCTATAACTCACATCCATCTAATTCCTGCCCCCACCACTACTCAATAAATGCCTGTATCTTTTATTCACACAAATATTTTGGTCTCCTGTTAGATCTCATGATCTTTAATGTCCCAAAATATTGAAGTTGATTTTACCCTTCTTGAGAGATTTTTCCTTTTGTCCCTGACTTGGAGTCTTTGTTTACCCGCCTGAAATTTTCTCCCCCTGCATCCTGCCTTCTTCCTCCTCTCTACATGAAGATCTTTACCTATAACATTCTGTCATCTTCCTTAATTTTTCCACTTGATATTTTCTGTACGTGTAATTCCTTGAAGTGTTGTAGAACCCAAGTTCACGTACCCAACAGACAGTGAGTCCAAACAAATTGAAATGTTGGAATTTGGAGCAAAGTCAGAGTTTGGAGCAGAGAAAGGTTTATTGCAGGGCCAAGCAAGGAGAACGGTTGGCTCATGCTCAAAAGTCCTGAACTCTCCAATAGTTTTCGGGGAAGAGTTTTATAGGTAAAATGTGAGGGAAGGTCTGCAGTGTGTGTGACCCTCTTCTGTTTGGTTGGTGGCAAGGAAACAGGGTGGTCCTGGAATCAGCCTTCTTGTTCCAACCAGTCTGAAGTCCACAAGCTTGTGCTCCATCTGAAGTGACCATCGTCCTCCTGGGTGGGGACCTTAGTTCCTGTAGAAGAACTCAGAATTAGGTATCAGATTGTTATGTATATTCCTTGAGGAGGAACCAGGAGGAATCAGGACCCTGTTCCATCACTGCACTACTGATTTTTTCTGCATTCTCTCACCCACCCTTCCCAATATGTAACTGTTTGAATCTGCCCTTTGGAACTCAGGGAAGGTCTAGGAGGCTGAAGCCTTTTTCCTACAAAGAAGAAACAGGGACATGGAAAGGCTTTTGTACCAGGGAGGGCCCCACAGGGTCCTATTTGTTTCAAAAGTTGTTCTCCCTCTTTCACCAACAGCTATTTCTAAATCATTATCAGCTTATTCTCCCCATCATATCAAGAAGAAACATTTAACTTGTCCTTGCATAAAAGTGGAAGCAAAGAAATCACAGTAAAGTCTGGCTCCAAGAGTAAAAGGAATTATAAACTGGTATTCACTGTACCACCTAAGTTATTGAAACAGTCAACATTCCTCTTCTCTGTTCCCCAAGCTCAGTTATCATTCTGATGAATCTTGTCTCCCTAATTCCCTTCTTCTCACTATCATTTGTTCTCATCTTCCCATGGCCACCATTTAATTCTGGATCTTTGTATTATTGCAACTTAGAACCCAAACTAGTTCTTCTTACTTGCAGTATGTTTTGTAGAGTGTCGTCAGAATAACCTACAGAAAACACATTTTTTTTTTTCTTAATCAAAATCCTTCAGTTAGCCCAGTGGTTCTCAACCAGGGGAGATTTTGTCCCTCACTCTCCTCTTCAGCGACATTTGACAATGTCTAGAGACATTTTTAGTTATTACAACTGAGGTCAGAGGTGCTACTGACATCTAGTGGGTAGAGGCCGAGGATGCTGGTAACCATCAGTGCACAAAACCGCCCCCACTAGTAATTGACTGATGAAAAATGCCACAGATGTTAAATTGAGAAACCTTGTTTCAATCTAATATATATGCCCTCTGAATTTGTTTGATGATACCTCTGCAATTGCATCATCTGTTATTCCCTAATATCAGTACCACACTCTTCTCTAGCTGTCCATCATCCTTGAAACATGCCTGAAACATTTTGGTCTCCCTGCTAGACAGGCAGTTGCTTCTTTCTGCCTTTGGACATTTAAACAAATATTTTTACTCTTCTCCTTCTTCATGAAACTTTAATATGGCCACCACATTAAACAGTAATTCCTTTTCTCCTGTATTGTCAGGAATGTAAGCCCTGCTGGAGGACCTGATCCTCTGGGGCAAAACATTGGTCTCAGAAGCCCTGTCTTGCCATCAGAAAGTAACCTAGGTGTCTAATCAGAAACCATCTAGGACATTTTAAAAGATTAGGTACATTTAACTTGGAGATGTTCAAATCAAATCAAAGTGGACTGAGCTGAATTCTTAGATAGGAATCTATCTGAGTCTAATTCTATCTGAGCCTTTCTTTTAAACTCTGAAAAGCACTCATATAAAGCCTAGTGGTCCATTCTCAGCTACTTTGCTTTTCTAATGAGTGTCCTCAGTGTCGAAGCTGTTGTGTCAACCTGTGGCTCTGAAGAGATATATGCCTGGCAGTATTTACTGTAGTGCTCAGGTATGATACATACAGACTTCAGTGAGCAAAGCACAGGGAAGAATCCTTCTTGTTCCCACCTAACATTTATGGTTTCTGTGACTCAGGATTTCAGATGTAAGAAAATGGAGTAAGGCATCTGATGGAACATTCAGATCTAATGACTAGCAATCATGACCCTGAATGAATTGAGAAAGTGTCTTATAATCAGAACTTTTATTCAGTGTTCCAGCATTTTTTTTTAACAGAGCTGCTAATAAGTTCTCAAAGGAGAAAAAAAAAGAAAGAAAAAAATTAGGAAAAGACATGGTACATTGGAGGAATTGCATAGAACAATCAGTTTTAGAAATGCTAAGTACTGTATATCTCATTGATAATTCATATAATCCATTAGCATAACAGACTCTGTGATGGCCTGGGTTAAATTATAAAACAAGAAAAAACAAATGCAACAAAGCTTAAACTATTTGAGAATTTCCAGCTCTAGACAGCAGAATGAACACATGTAACTATCTTCCTTCAGGATATAACTTGGTCAAGAGGGAAAATATTTTTCTGAGTCTTGAGAAAAAGAGATCAGAAAGAGAAGAGAATGGAGAGCCAATGGTAAATCAGAGGTGGAATGGAAACTTAGAAGAATTGAAATGCAGAAATGAGGGCCCAGTTATGGTTGGAGGATTTTATGGCCCAAACAGAAGGGGAGATGAATATTGATGAAAGATGAAATGATGATCCTACACCAAACTGAATACAATTGACCCTTTTCAACATGGGTTTGTAAACATGGGACCTAATGAAACTTAAAAGCTTTTGTACAGAAAAGGAAATCATAAACAAGACGAAAAGACAACCCTCAGAATGGGAGAAAATATTTGCAAATGAAGCAACTGACAAAGGATTAATCTCCAAAATTTATAAGCAGCTCATGTAGCTCAACATTGAAAAAACAAACAACCCAATCCAAAATGGGCAGAAGACCTAAATAGACATTTCTCCAAAGAAGATATACAGATTTCCAACAGACACATGAACGAATGCTCAACATCATTAATCATTAGAGAAACGCAAATCAAAATTACAATGAGATATCTCACACCAGTCAGAATGACCATCATCAAAAAATCTACAAACAATATATGCTGGAGAGGGTATGGAGAAAAGGGAACCCTCTTGCACTCTTGGTGGGAATGTAAATTGATACAGTCACTATGGATAACAGTATGCAGGTTCCTTAAAAAACTAAAAATAGAACTACCATATAACCCAGCAATCCCTCTACTGGGTGTATATCCTGAGAAAACCATAATTCAAAAAGAGTCATGTACCAAAATATTCATTGCAGCTCTATTTACAATAGCCAGGAGATGGAAGCAACCTAAGTGTCCATCAACAGATGAATGGATAAAGAAGATGTGGCATATACATACAATGGAATATTACTCAGCCATAAAAAGGAACAAAACTGAATTATTTGTAGGGAGATGGATGGACCTAGAGACTGTCATACAGAGTGAAGTAAGTCAGAAAGAGAAAAACAAATACATATGCTAGCACATATATACGGAATCTAAGGAAAAAAAAATATGGTCATGAAGAACCTAGGGCAAGGTGGGAATAAAGACACAGACCTACTGGAGAATGGACTTGAGGATATGGGAAGGGGGAAGGGTAAGATGTGACAAAGTGAGAGAGTGGCATGGATATATACACACTACTAAATGTAAAATAGCTAGTGGGAATCATCCACATAGCACAGGGAGATCAGCTTGGTGCTTTGTGACCACCTAGAGGGGTGGGATAGGGAGGGTGGGAGGGAGGGAGACACAAGAGGGAAGAGATATGGGAACATATGTATATGTATAACTGATTCACTTTGTTGTAAAGCAGAAACTAACACACCATTGTAAAGCAATTATACTCCAATAAAGATGTTAAAAAAAAAAAAAAAGAAAAAAAAAGTTCCTGTTCTCCCCCCTACCCTGTAGCACAGTCTTAAAATGCTGACTGAACACATTTCATAATTTGACCATTAGAATTCAACAGTGTGTATGACTTTTGACCACAGTGTGACAGCTCATGAAAGTAGAACCAGGTAAGCTTGGGATCATAGAAGCAGACAGCAGATTATATCCACTAGAATTTCCTAGATCATCATTCATCCCCTTCTTGTTCTATAACAATACCCACCTTCAACTCCCATTTATTGAATTCTCAATGGTATCATTGCCATGATTGTTGTTTTGCCACTTCTTTGTTTTTAATAAACATACTTATGTTTTTAATTGGTCTAAATTTGTTTGAAAAAATGAGCATTCTCTGGTGAAAATTACATAAATTAAATAAATTTTGTGTTTTTGATTATTACAAATAATTTAACTGTTTCTATTTTATTCATAAGTTTTCATAATCAAACTTCACATTATAGATTTTTTAAATGTCTACTTTCATTTTTATCAATTTGCAGTTTTTTTACCTTGTTGGATAGAGGAAATGTTTATATATATATATATATATATATATATATATATATATATATATATGTGCATGACTGCCATAGAATCGCAGTTAATTGAATAATTTACAAGTAAAAATAATCTTTTTGGTCCTAATAATGTCCTCACCTTGAATTTTATTTTATCTGATATTAATATTGACACATTTGCTTTTTTGTTTTTAATATTATTGCTATTTCTTATTTCTCACATTTGCACTTTTTTCAGTTTTTTAAGAGATTTTTTTGATGTGGAGCATTTTAAAAATCTTTATTGAATTTGTTACAATATTGCTTCTGTTTCATGTTTTGGTATTTTGCCCCTGAGACATGTGGGATCTTAGCTCCCTGACCAGGAATCAAACACACACCCCTTGCATGGGAAGGCAAAGTCTTAAGCTCTGGACCTCCAGGGAAGGTTGACACTTTTTATTTTGTTACCTTAAATTTTTGAGTTATCTTTTTAGAGAGGATGTGATTGTGATAAGTTTTCTGATTTCTTGTGTACATAATTTTTTTAATTTATTTGTTTTTATTTTAATGCTAGTATCTCCAGGTATGAGATTCTAACTCACACGGTAATGTTGATATGAACTTTGAAGTTATTGCCCAATTATGTTTTTACAGTAAATAGCAGACCTCTGTTTCCTTTTAGAAGCTTTTATATTTTTTCTTTATCCTTAATTTTTCAAAATTTCACCAAAATATATCTAGGTATTGATCTTTTTATATTTTCTTTTCTCTACTATCAAGTGACAACTTTTATAATCTGATGACTTAAGTACACTTGTCAGTTTAAATAAATTTTTAGGTTAGTATATCTGATTCTATCCTTATCTCTTGAATTTTTTTCCCAAACTACATCTTTACCCTTTTCTGCCATGTTCTAAAACAATCTAAAAATCAATCACTTTTCAACTCTTTCTTCCATTCATCAGTTTGTGTGTGTGTGTGATTACATTTCAAATGTCAAAATGTCTAATTGCATCTTTTGCATAGCTGTCTGTGTATGAAACAATATTCTATTTAATCCCAGAAAATAGTTATTATCTTTATTTTTAAATGTCTTTATTTGGCTTACTGACTCATTTTTTTCACGTGATAGTCCTTCCTCTAATTTTCCGTTTGTCTTGATTTTAATTCCCTCAAATGTTTGCTGTTTTAGCTGCGTCTGTTGCCTTTCATATCCTACATTCCTGTTTTATCATCATTGTAGGGACAAGTTATCATGATGCATGACTGCCCCTGGTGGTTGTAAGGGGTAGGTGTAAGAACTATACTAAAATCGGCTTTCATCTTGGTGTGTGGTCTCTACATCCCTGGATATTTATGGTCTACATGGAAATATGCCCCTTACTCTGTGCAGGATAAATCCAGCCTCTACCTGTCCCATATCATCATTCTGCTATTGCTCCGGAGGTCTTTTCTGCTCTCACACCTACTGACCATGGTCTTGACCACCACAGGAACAATGACATCCTTCTAGAAGCCTTATTTTTCTGGTTCACTTCCGAAGCATTTTATGATTCAGAAATAATTCAAAATTTTGTTTTGCTAATGACATCCCTTGTTGTCTTCCAGAACATTATGTATCATATTTTCAGGTGTTCAAGAATGTCTTTTTTACAGGAAAAATTGTAGACCTAGGCATTCAACTTACATTCTTTTTTTTTTTTTTTTTTTTTTTTGGTACGCAGGCCTCTCACTGTTGTGGCCTCTCCCGTTGCGGAGCACAGGCTCTGGACGCGCAGGGTCAGCGGCCATGGCTCACGGGCCCAGCCGCTCCGCGGCATGTGGGATCTTCCCGGACCAGGGCACGAACCTGTGTCCCCTGCATTGGCAGGTGGACTCGCAACCACTGCGTGACCAGGGAAGCTCCAACCTACATTCTTGATTAAAAATTTTCTTTAAGCCTTTCATATGCTTATTAGAAATTTTCACTATTTTTTTTCCCTACGAGTGGCTTCGAATATCACCTCTTTTACAATGTGTTAATTCTAGAGTTATTTAACTTCCGAAGTGTCCACTTCCACTTGTAAAATAGGGATAAAACCACAAACTTCAGAGAGTTGGGAGGAATTTCCCATAAGTGCCATGTGAAAATACCTAGTGAAAATACCTAGTGCCATGTGAAAATACCTAATTGCTCCTAGTAATAGTGGCCTAATTTCAGCACTCAATAGATGTCAGTTTCCTGTCCTGCCTTTTCCTTACTTTGTTATGTTTGTAATACTAACTACAGATTACTTTGTAATTGTTTAAGAGGCAAGGATCATTGTTGCACATTGTAAGCCCTGTAGCACCTAATGTAGGACAAATACTTATAAAGGGATAGCTGAATAAGTGCATTGTGTAGAAAGATAATTTTCTGGAAAGTAGCTGTTAAGTACCCAATTCCTAACACTCAAGGGATGACAGAACCAGACAAGAGCGGCTTCTTGTCTGACAGGTTCCTGTGCAAACAACTAACTCTGCCTTTTTCATTTTGCCCTCTTGTTCATTATCTCTTTTCTCTAAGTAAATAAATAGATACAGTCACACTTCTAATTTCTCTATCCATTCACTTCTGGGAATTGATAAAAGTACATGGGACAGTTGAAGTTTGGGAGGAAAAGAAGGCAAGAGCTCATGTGAAAATGGTAAGATGGTTTTTATCACTTGCCCTTATGAAAGGTTGCCCTGTGAGCAGAAGTTCTCATAGAAAGCTTGCAGGTTGGATGTCAGAAAATAGCTTTAACAGTGGTTATTTCTAGAACTCTCTGTAGTAGCTAAAATATTTGGCTTTAAACACCAGACAACCTGTTCCAAACTGCTTTATATAGTTATAAATTCATTAGTGCATATAATAGGAAGTCTAGCATTAATACAGCCTTCTGGAGCCACTGAAAAATCTAGGTTTTTCTATCCCTCTGTTCTGCAATCTACATTGTTCCCTATACCATAAAGCATGTTCTTCCTTTGCTCATAAACCTATTAAGAATGTTGCATATTTCTTTGTTGATATCTTGATGGAACTATGTTCCTTTAACTTTCTTTAGTGCTAGAAAAGTATGTCCTCTCAAGTCTTGCAGCAACCTTGCCTTGCATCTTATTTGCCAGCATGTAGCCACGTGCTCATTCCTGGACCAACTGCTGTTGATAGCGTGGCCTCCAGACTAGTCAGGCTCCTTTCTGATATATTTCCCAGATTGCACTGCTGCTACTTCATGTGGCTTAATCACTTTGTTCATTTCACACTCATAATAGTATCTCATTATTATCTCTTTGATTAATTTCCTTACTGGTAATTTGAATGCCCTTATTTCTGTTCTTCTTAGATGTAAAGCATACATTCAAAATAGTAGTTAATCATACTTCAGAATGTTGGGGGTGTTTTGGGATACTTGTTAATCCTGAAATTCTTAAAAATTAGTGAGTTCACAGGTATTAATATTATAATTACTACTTTAAATGTGCAATTGCAAAGAACTATTTTTATTACTTCTTACCATTTTCAATGTTAAATATGTATAAGATTATAAGATTCTCTTATATAAGAATATATATAAGAATATATATATGAGAATTTATATTCTCTTATATAAGAATATAAGATTCTCTTATTAGGAAAAAGTAACTAGTCTAGTTTAACAAACAGTCAAACTTTACTCTCCTAAGAAGGGTAAAAATTGAATATCATTAATACTGTATAGTTGTTCAATGCCTGAGTATTTTTGTGAGAAGGGAATTTGAATTCCATAGAAGTCGTGTAAGTACTGAAGTGTGTTGAGGGTTATCTGAGCTGAAGAAATGTTAAGGTCTTTTGGGATTTGTTACTTATATAATGGTAAATCCAACATGGCCCTTAATCTCTTGAGATTCTCAAAATACAGTGAAGTACACAATACAACAAGAGATTCTTGGATGCTATAATCCTCAGACTTTCTTAATCTTTTATTACTTATCTCCAGAAGTAACAGCCCTTGATATTTTATGTGTTAGTTGTCAATAAGAAACTTGTTCTGATTTTATTTTTTTAATTATGCAACCCCCCACCTGGGAAGGACATGGTCTGAAGAATTATAGGAAGCTTCCTAAAGGAGTAGATATAACTGAACATATATTCTCTTTACTATATCACTTCCTTTTAAATTTTTGAGTACATTGTAATACACATATATTGAGTTCCTACCTTGTGTGGAGTACTCTTGTGGGTACTGAAAAAAGTGAATGAAGAGAATTTTGTGTCTGCCCTAAAGGAGCTTGTAAGCTATAGAGGGAGAAAAATATTAACAGATACATGTATGATACAAATGGAAATAACATCCTCGTAGAGCAGTGAGAGGGTTGAGTCTAGGATACACACCTAAGAGTAGAATTGCTTGATCATGAGATGTACATACCTGCACCCTCAAAGCTCTCAGAAATCCTTATAACACTTCACCGTTTAAAGGCAAAGGAATAAAATCAGTCTTAGCTGTTTTAAGATACCCATTAATTCTAGAAAATAAGAGATGTCAAATAAGCTTTTAACTCAAGAAGTTAAAAAATACTAACTATGAAAAACTCACCATAAATACAGATTGTGCAGATAAAGAAAACAATACAAGAGGACATTTAGAAAAACAAATAATAGAATCAATGTCAAATCTGTTAATATCAATCTAGTGCTCCTTATCCTGGGCTCATTTCTATTCTAAAAATACTTCAAACACATCCTGTCTCTGTGTCTGCATGGATCATCTCCTCTGGAGCCAAACTGCCTGGGCTGGAAAATTAGTTTCACTTCTTCGTCTCTAAATTAGTGACATTTATAGGATCAAATTCCTGCAATATACTGAGAATGAAATATTAATATAGAGTGAGAACCTAGACCATCGTTTGGGATTCAATGAACACTCAACAAATGTTAGCTGAGACAGAGCCAGCAGTATGGTAATAAGGTTAAGAGTATATGTTCTGGGTCCAGATGGCCTGAGTTCAAATCCTACCTTGTGGCAGGTAAATGCCTCTGGACCTCAATTTTTTGACCTGTAAATTGGGATTCACACTAATACCTACCACATAGGGCTGTTGTGAGAACCAAATCAGATAGTACCGGTAAAACACTAAGAATAATCTATGACATATAGGAAGTGATCAACATATTTTAGTTAATATTATTATTGTTGCTGTAGCCATTGTTATTTTGGCCCTTCCTTTTTTTGAAATCTCTGATTCTTTCTTACCTTCCAGATCTGAGCTCAGATGTAGTTATCTGATGCCCAGAAAAAAATGTATTGTTAGTGCTGCAGCAAGCAGGGTTTTTGGGTGAGCATTAAAACAAATAACTTAATTGTCAAAAGGAAAAAAATAGGAAAATGTTTTACTTATTTTAAAATTGCTGTTTTATTTTGAATAGTATATGAGTGAATGGTCACAGGCTTTGTGGTTTTTAATGTTGTAACTAGCCTTGCTGATAACCTGGTTAAATACCTGTCTCTCTCATCATCTCTTGTGCCTCACAAAGACACTATTTATTTTAACATCTGATTCATTCCCTTCTTATCATTTTATGTTATGTAAAAAATTATCTTTTTTATTAGTTTACCTGTTTGTTGTCTGTTCTCCCTAGTATATGAGATCAGTGAGGCAGGAATTTCATCTGTTTTGTTCATCACTTGATCTGCCTTCCCTCTAAAGGGTCTGGAACATAAGCACTTAGATACCTACATTTCAATTTACAAAATAATTGCTAGGAGGGCTCTGAGCGTTCCCATATAACCCACACTTAGTTTTCCCTATTGATAATATTTTACATGATTCATTTGTTAAAACTAGTGACCCAATGTTGATACACTACAATTAACTAAAGTCAAACTTTACTCACATTTCCTCAGTTTTGATGTAGCATCTTTTTCTGTTCCAGGATCCCATCCAGGATATCATATTACATTTAGTAGTTTTCTGAAGAAAAACTCCTCCTGTGGTCTGTGAAAATTTCTCAGGCTTACCTTGTTTCTGGTGATCTCAAGGATTTTGAGGAGGTCTGGTCAAGTATTTTTTAGAATATCCATCAACTGGAATTTTTTGATTTTTTCTTTTTTTAATTTTTTATTGAAGTATAATTGATTTACAATGTGTTAGTTTATGGTGTACAACAAGGTTATTCAGTTATATATATATATATATATATATATATATATATATATATATATATATGTTCTTTTTTTCATATGCTTTTCCATTATGGTTTATTACAGGATATTGAATATAGTTCCCTGTGCTATACAGTAGGACCTTGTTGTTTATCCATTCTCTATATAATAGTTTGCATCTGATAACCCCAAACTCCCAATCCATCCTTCCCCGCCCCCACTCCCCGTTGGCAACCACAAGTCTGTTCTCTATGTCTGTGAGTCTGTTTCTGTTTCATAGATAAGTTCATTTGTGTCATATTTTAGATTCCACATATAAGTGATATAATATGGTATTTGTTTTCTCTGTCTGACTAACTTCACTTAGTATGATAATCTCTAGGTCCATCCATGTTGCTGCAAATGACATTATTTCATTCTTTTTATGGCTGAATAGTATTCCATTACATATATGTACCACATCATCTTTATTCATTCATCTGTCTATGGACATTTATGTTGTTTCCATATCTTGGCTACTGTAAACAGTGCTGCTATGAACAATGGGGTGCATGTATCTTTTCAAATTAGAGTTTTGTCCGGATGTATGCCCAGGAGTGGGACTGCTGGATCATTGTTTGATGCTTTTCCCATTATTAGACTGGAGTTATGGGTTTTGGGAAGGAAGACCACAGAGGTAAATTGTCATTTTCTTATCATATCATGTTGATATTAACTATCAACATGTTAATCTTGATCACATTGCTGAGATAGTGTGAAAAAGCATGAAGGGACCCTCATTTAAGGTGGAGTGGGGAAGCCCTGATGGGGGGAGGTCTCACACAGGCATCAGCAGCAGCTTACAGACTCCATCGGGAAGAAAGGCTTCCTCCTCACCCAGAAACAAGCTGCCCACTGCCCGGGGACAGTGAAGAACCACCACCGCCACCCCAGTTCCCTCCTTTCCTCTATAAAGCAAGCCTCTCTCCTCTGCTCTCCGGACTTGCATATGCTCATCGTAGTTTTCTTGTCCCAAGTGGCAATTCTCTGCTACTTGAAAAAAAGAGCTAGTTATTATAGTAGCAACATCAGTTTATTTTTTTAAAGGTTAACAGTGTTTGACAGATTTCTTCACTGTAAACTTATTCTTTTTATCTCCCTTTCTGTACTGTTTTCTTTGAAAGAAAGTCATTGTGCAGTGCCCATGCTTGAGTGGAGAGATATGTTCTGTCTTCTTCAAGGGAGGATTTTAAGTAAATTATTTGGAATTCTTCTGCACAGAAGATTTGGTTTCCCAAATATTTATGTATTTAATAATTTATTAAAGTATAATCAGTATGGAGATATGTATATGTTATCAGTATGGATATATATATATACATATACACACACACACTTTAGATTTTAATTCAAAACTATGGTATTTATTTTAATGCTTAAGTTGTCCCAGCTTTGGCCATTGAAGCAATTTCATTTGATCCCTGTGTTTCTTTGACATACTGTGTGTGTGTGTGTGTGTGTGTGTGTGTGTGTGTATATTTATTTTTACACATTTTCTGGCACCACATGGTGCTCCAGGCTCATCTTGTATATTTATGGCCTCAATCCCCAAATCAGTCTTTTCCCTAAAGAGGTCTGGTTCTTTTTATTGGAGAATAGTAATTCAAACCAAGATCTGGTCACTAAATGTGCTCAGTGCTACTGAGACATTGCTTCTAGGCCTTCTCACCTGACAGAGCAAGGAAATACATGTATCTTCAGTAACCAGGTGCATATATATATATATACCTATTTACAGCCAATCTTCTATATCTTTAACTAACTATGAATTCATACTAATGTCTCCAACTAAAATCCATAACCACATGGGTCATTCTAGCCTCTTCCCTTGTTTATATATAACCTTACACTCCAACATGGAGAAGCCTGGTTCCACCATCTTCCATTCATTCATCTAACCATTCCAGTCCAACATGATTGTAGGAAAGTGTCAGAGCTATTAGATATACCCTCCTGGGAAACAACTTTATCTGCTAGATTATAGTGCTTATGCAATGTTTCTTTTACTTTTATAGACTCTCTCTCTCTCTATATATATATATGTATACACACACACATATATGTATTTATACAATAGAAATATAGTTGATTTACACAATTATATTAGTTTTAGATGTAAAACATAGTGATTCAATATTTTTATAGATTATAATCCATAAGTTATCACAAAATGTTGGCTATATTGCCTGTACTGTACAATATACCCATGCTGTATATATTTATTTTATACATAGTAGTTGGTATCTCTTAATCCCATAACCCTGTCTTGCCCCTCTTCCCTTCAAACTCCCCACTGACAATCACTAGTTTGGTCTCTATATTTGTGAGTCTATTTCTCTTTTGTTATATACGTCCATTTGTATTATTTTTTAGATTTCACATATAAGTGATATCACACAGTATTTGTCTTTCTTGGTCTGACTTATTTTATTAAGCATAATACCCTACAGATTCATTCACATTGTTGCAAATGGCAGAATTTCATTATTCTTTGAGGCTCAGTAGAATTCCATTATGTGTCTATATATATATATATCACATCTTCTTTACTCATTCATCTGTTCATGGACACTTATATTGTTTCCATATCTTGACTTGTAAATAATCTGCTATGAAAATTGAGTGCTTGTATCTTTTTGAGTGGATGTTCTCATTTTCTTTTGGTGGGGGGGGTATATATCCAGGAGTGGGATTTCTGGATCATATGGTAGTTCTATTTTTAGTTTTTTGAGGAACTTCTATACTGTTTTCAATAGGAGCTGTACCAATTTACATTCTCACCAACAGTGTTCAAGGGTTCCATTTTCTCCATATTCTTGCCAACATTTGTTATTTTTGGTCTTTTTGATGATAGCCATCTGACAGTTGTGAGGTGATATCCCATTGTGATTTCAATTTGAATTTCTATGATGATTAACAATGTGGAGCATCTTTTCATGTGCCTGAGGCCCATCTATATGTTTTGTTTGGAAAAATGTCTATTCAGGTCTTCTGCTAAGTTTTTAATTGGGTTATTTATTTTTTTGATATTGAATTGTATGAGTTGTTTATATATTTTGAATATTAATCCCTTATTGGTCATATCATTTGCAAATATTTTCTCCCATTCAGTAGGTTGTCTTTTCATTTTGTCAATGGTTTCCTTTGCTGTGCCAAAGCTTTTAAGTTTAATTAGGTCCCATTTGTTTATTTGCTTTTGTTTCTTTTGCCTTAGGAGACTGATCCAAAAAAATATTGCTGATTTATGTAAAAGAGTATTCTGCCTATGTTCTTTTCCAGGAGTTTTATGGTTTCTGGTCTGACTTTTAGATCTCTAATCCATTTTGAGTTTATTTTTGTGTATGGTGTTAGGGAGTGTTCTAATTTCATTCTTTTACATGTAGCTGTCCAGTCTTCCCAGCACGATTTACTGAAGAAACTCTCTTTTCTCCATTGTATATCCTTGCCTCCTTTGTTGTAGATTAATTGACATAGACACATTGTTCAGTACTAGGCTCTCTATTCTATTCCATTGATCTATGTGTCTGTTTTTTGAGTATCTTGCTTTTTTGATTATTGTAGCTCTGTAGTACAGTCTGAAATTAAAGAGTGTAATATCTTCAGTATTCTTTTTCCTCAAGATTGCTCTGGCAATTTGGATTCTTTTGTGGTTCCATATAAATTTTAAGATTATTGATTCTAGTGCTGTGGAAAAATGTCAGAGGTAATTTGATAGGAATTGCATTAAATCTGTAGATTGCTTTGGGTAGTGTGGTCATTTTAACAATATTTATTCTTCCAATCCAAGAACGTTGAGATTTCTTTCTAATTCTCTGTATCATTTTCAATTTCCTTAATTAATATTTTATAGTTTTCAGAGTATAGATCTTTCACGTAATTGGTTAAGTTTATTCCTAGGTATATTTTTCTTTTTGATGTGATTGAAAAATTTTTTTTTAGTTTATGTTTATGATAGTTTATTATTAATGTATAGAAAGGGAACACTTCTGTATATTAATTTTGTATCCTGCAACTTTGCTGAATTCCGTTACGGTTCCAATAGCTTTCTGTTGGAGACTTTAGGGTTTTCTATAAATAGTATCATGTCATCTGCAAATAGTGACAGTTTTACTTCTTCCCTTCCAATTTGGATGCCTTTTAAAAATTTATTTATTTATTTATTTTTGTCTGATTGCTGTGGCTAGGACTTCCAATACTTTGTTAAATAGAAGTGGTGAGAGTGGGCATCTTTGTCTTGTTCCTGACTTTAGGGGAAAGGCTTTCAGCTTTTCATCACAGAGGTTAGCTACTGATTAGTGATAAATGACCTTTATTCTATTGAGATATGCTCCCTATATAGTGAATTGGATGATAGTTGTTGTCACAAAGGACGTTGCATTTTACTACATTAAGAAAATATGTTCTATAGAGATATGTGCCTACAATGATGTTATTGCTTTAAATTTTTTTTCCTTTATTTAGTGACAGTCAATAATTTGGAATTTTTACCTTGAGTGAGATACATTGATGATTTTTTAAAATTTATTTCACAGGATATTTGTCTATATTTTGTTAAGTACTGACAGTGTTAATGTTCATTTGATAAGACACTTCATAAGTGTTATATGTCAGATAAATACCCAGGCTAACAAATATAAAAATATACACATCATGCTCAGTTGTTCAATTCTTGAAATATTTCCTGTCATTAATCTCACACTTTCATCAAATTTTAATACAATTAAATCTACAAGCTGTATTCATTTGGATTTTGTTTTTCTACCTAAATATTCCTCTTCCTCAAATTCCAAAAATACATTTTAACTAATAAAAATTGATAAACCTCTGAATCTGTAAAAATTAGTACCTTAATTTTTCTACCCCTAAACATTTCATCACATATATTCTAAGAACAAGACTACGTCCTTAAATAATCACAGTAAGTATTCAAGGTCATAAAATTTTACATTAGTATCTTGTAACATGTGCCTTATATATGCTCAAAAATTTAAGGAAAAACATGGAAAAATAACTAAATGAAATCAGGAAAATTATATAGAAACAAAAGAATATCAACAAAAAGATAGAAATTATAAAAAAGAACCATACAAATATTCTGGAGCTGAAAAGAACAATACATGAAATAAATTTACTAAAGGAGTTAAACAGTAACTTTGAGCTGGAAGAAGAAATAATCAATTAACTGAATATAGGACAGTTGAAATTACTGAGTTTGAGGAATAGAAGGCAAAGGAAGAAGAAAAATGAACACTACATAAAGGACCTGTTAATCACTATCAAGCAGATCAATACATTATGTGAATCATTAAATAATAAGAGAGAGAAAATGAAGCAGAGAGAACATTTGAAGAAATAATGGCTAGAAATTCCGAAAGTTAATGAAAGGCATGAATATATAAATCCAAGAAATTTGTGCATTCTAATTAGGATAAGCTCCAAAAGACTCACAGTGAAACACATTGTAATTGATTTGTTTAAAGACGAAGAGAAAGAGAAAATCTTGAAAACTGGAAGAGAAAAGTGACCTGTTATAACAAGGAATCTGCAATTTGATTATCAGCTGATTTCTTATCAGGAAACTTAGAGTTCACCAGACAGTAGGATGACATATTTAAAGTGCTGAAGGAAAAAATAAAGTTAACTTAAAATTCCATATCCTGCAAAACTGTCCTTTGAAAAATAGAGAAATGAAGACATTTAGATATGAAATCTGAGGGAGTTGATAACCACTACACCTGATCTTTAACAAATACTGATAAGAGTCCTTTAGATTGACAAAAAGGACACTAGACAGTAACTGGAAACCATATGAAAATATAAGTTCCCTGACAGAGGTAAATACATGGGCAAATGTAAAGCCAGTATTATCATAATTTTCATTTTAACTCCATTAAATTTTTTTTTCTACAGACTTTAAAATACAAATGCAAAAATATAATCATTTATATTGTCAGACACACAATGCATAAAGTTGTCATTTGTTTTATGACTAATATAAAGATGGAGGACTGATGTAGGAGTCAAATTTCTGTATGTGGAGAACGTTAATTTTGTGTCAATTCATATTAAATTGTTACATCTTTAGGATGTTAGGTGTAATCACCATGGTAACCACATAAAATACAAACTTTACAGAATATACAAAAAGAAAAATGAGAAATGAATCAAAATGTATCACTAAAAAAAACTAGCTAAACACTAAAGAAAGACTTGATGGAGAAATGACAAAGCAAAAGTTCAAGACATACAGAAAACAAAAAGAAAAATGATAGAAGTAATATCAGAATTACTTTAAATGTGAATGCATTAAAATCCCTGAGCAAAAACCAGAGACTGACAGAACGGATGAAAAAACATGATCCAGTATATGTTCTCTTTAGATTTAAAGATATTAATAGATTGAAGGTGTAAGACTGGAAAAAGACATTCTATGCAAGTAATAACAAAAATAAAGCTAGAGTTGTTGGACTAATATCAGGCAAAATAAGCTTAAATAAAATAGACTATATATGTATCAAACTGGCAGATTGAAGGTAGAAATAGACAGTTCTACAACATTTCACTTTCAATACTGGATAACAACCAGACAGAAGATCAGTAGGGCAAAAGAGGCCTTGAACAATACAGACCAATTGGATTTAATAGATATATATAGAGAGAGCAGTCCATCCAACAGTATCATAGGGCACCTTTTTCTCAAGTATCTATAAAACACATCCCACCATGGAAATATATATTAGGTCACAAAACAGTATTAATAAATTTTGAAAGAATGAAATCTTACAGAGTATCTTTCTGCTTGCAAGGGAATGAAATCAGAAATCAATAAGATGAAAACTGGAAAAAAATTTAAAATATGTGAAAGTTAGCATACTCAATCAATGGGTTAAAATGAAAATCACAAGGGAAATTAGAAAATACTTTGAGCTGAATGAAAATAAAAACACAACATGTTGGGACTTCCCTGGTGGTGCAGTGGTTAAGAATCTGCCTGCCAATGCAGGGGACACAGGTTCGATCCTTGGTCTGGGAAGATCCCACATGCTGTGGAGTGGCTAGGCCCGTGCACCACAACTACTGAAGCCCACACGCCTAGAACCTGTGCTCCACAACAAGGGGGCCACCACAATAAGAGGTCCACGTACTGCATCTAAGAGTTGCCCTCACTCGCTGCAACTGGAGAGAGCCTGCGCACAGCAAGGAAGACCCAACACAGCCAAAAAATTAAAAAAACAACAACAATATAATAACCAACACAGCATGTCAAAACTTACAAGATGCAGCAAAAGCAGTGCTAAGAGATACATTTATAGCTATAAATGTATACATTTAAAAAGAACTATCTCAGATCAATAACCTAATTTACAACTTAAGGGACTAGAGAAAAAAGAACAAACTAAATCCACATCTAGAAGAAAAAAAAGTAATAATAAAGATTAGAGCACAAATAGAGTCTAAAAAATGAGAGAAATTCAACAGAACAAAAAGCTGATTCTCTCAAAAGAAACAAAATTGAGAATCCATTAGCTAGATGTATTATGAAAAAAAGAAGACCGAAATTTCTAAAATCATAAATAAAGTAGGGAAATTACTAAGGTTTTATAGGCATAAATATGAGAACACTATGAACAATTGTATGACAGCAGAATGGATATCTTAGATGAAATGAACAAATTCCTATAAAACACACAAGCTATGAAAACTGATCCAAGAAGAAACAATATCTGAATCAACCTACACTAGTAAAGAGATGTAATCAATAATCACAAAACTCTAAACAAAGAAAAGTTCAGGACCAGATGATTTCACTGGTGAATTCTACAAAACATTTTAAAAATTAACACCAATCCTTCTGAAACTTCCAAATATACACTTCCTAATTCAGTCTATAAGGACAGCATTACCTTCATACCACAGTCAGACGAAGGCAATTATTGATACAAGAAAATTATAGACCAATGTCCCATATGAATAGAGATACCAAAATCCTCAACCAAACACTAGCAAAACAATTTCAACAGCATATTAAAAGGATTCTACACCATGAACAACTGGGATTTATTCCTGGACTGGAAGGATGGTTCAATACACAAAAATCAACCAATATAATATACTACATTAATGAAATGAAGGAAATAATGAACAATTGACGATCTCCATTGATGTAGAAAAAGTATTAGACTAAATTCAATGTCTTTTTCATGATAAAAACACTCAGTAAACTACAAACAGAAGGGCATGTCTTTAACATGATAAATGACATACATAAAACAAACAAAACACACACACACACACACACCAGAGCCAACTTTATACTCAGTGAGGAAAGAATGAAATCTTTTCCACTAAGATGAGGAACAGGACAAATATGACCATTTCTGCCATTACTACTCAATATAGCATTGAAAATTCTAGTAAGAACAATTAGCCAAGCAAGAGAAATAAATGATTAAATTTTTTTATTTCAATAATATGAGCCAGGATATTTATAGCAAATCTATGGCTTATAAAAAGTAATAATAACAATAATAGTATAAAATGGAATATCATTTTCATAAAACATGTGACTACTGAGAGAACTTGTAGGAAAAATTATTCTTATTTTGAAAGAAACAAATTTAGGGATATATACATATGCATATGTATGTAAATGTGTGTATATATACATATGTGTGTATACATTTATATATGTGTATATATATATATACACATATATATATATATATACACACACACACACACACAGAGTTATATAGTTATATACAGTGGTACCTTGGTATCCGTGAGGGATTTGTTCCAGGAGCACCTGGTGTATAGCAATATCTGCAGATGCTCAAGTCCCTTATATAAAATGGAGTAATAGAGTGAATATGTAGCTATATATTGTTATATATGTACAGATATATTAATGAGAGTGTGAAGATGTGGCCATATATATGCATTAATATTTTTAGTATTACAGATTGTGAAAACAATTTGACAACATGTACCAAGGAATTTTAAAATGTTACTTTCTTTGATTAATTACACTTTTGGGATACTAAAGCAGTGATCCAACATGTGGGTGCATATAATACGCTTTAAACCAGTGTTAAGCAAACTTCTGATATGACTTCTCACTGGCCAAATTTGACCCACTTCCTTTTTTTTAAAAATAAATCTTTGTGAGAAGACAGCCATATCTATTCAATTATGTATTGTCTATAGAATTTTTGTGCTACAACCACAGAGTTGAATAATTGAGACAGAGATAGCATGATCAAAATAACCTGAAATATTTACTATCTGGCCTTTGACCCAGAAGATTGCAGACTCTTTCTTAAATTATTCTTTTACACTTAAGACAACTATTTTAGAGCAGTATTACATTCGCATCAAAATTGAAGGGCAGGTACAAAGACTCAGACCCCTTTTGAAATCATTATTTATTATAGAAAAATGGGAACAAATGACATATCTAAAAAACTACTAGTTGGATAACTATATCTTTAAAGATACATAATGTTTAAATGAACTTAGGTATAACAGACGTTTTATTAACATGAGAAATTGTACTTGGTGCTTTCGTATTTCTGTTGTTACTTTGTGCTGTCCTGCTTCTTCTGTGTATTCAAGTCATATAATTGTTGAGTGTCTGCTCAACGCCAGTCACAGGAGGACATTCTGGGATTCCAAAGATGAAAAGGTAGACTTAATTCAGAACAAGAGAGAGTCAGGGAAACCTGGATGTGAATACACAGTGGCAATGCCTGAAAGGAAAGCCTAGACATGTTGAAATAGCTCTATTGAGATCAATTTTAGTGACTGTCAATTTTCAGTGTGTTGATGCAAGTGGGTTTTAAATGGTCCTAAATGATCTTTGCATGTGGACTGGACTGTGTTTGGCCTTTTCTCTCTAACTCACCTCTCTGATGTTGGTCATTTTGGATGTACAGGTGGTAAAAAGCTTCTGCTCATCTGCTTGCACTGTCAAGTAGCCATCTGTGCTGTGATACAGGGAAGAGAAATGAAAACAGCTCTGGGAGAAAGAGTTCCAAATTAGGCTTTGAGGAAATGGCTGTGTTTCATATTATAGACACTGCATGAAGAGGTTTTGTTTGTTTGTTTTTGTTTTTTGGCACACAGTGGCTCTATTAACCTTTACCCTAATCCAATCTGGTGACTGTATGGTAGGATAGCCAATTGCACTGGTGGGGAGTTTTTCATTTTAGTGACTAAATTAATTTTGTCTTTACCTTCTGCACCTGTGTATACATACAAACGTGTGCAAGAAATGCAATAGGGAAACAAAGCTCAAGAGTACATAAAGCCATTGAAAGTAATTTTAAACCCCATGAGATACATCCTTTGACTAAAGTTACTAACTGGAGGCATTTCATTTGTTTGTTTTGAGCAACATTTTGCAGATTGATGCCACAGAAAGCTGCGGTATGGGTTTTAATACAAGATTCATCTCTTCAGACCACCTGGAAGCTTAGAAATCCCTGCCCCCACCTCTCTCAGCCGCCACTCTGAACTTCGTCTCCTAGTCTCCTACCAGTTGTGACCTTTCTGTTTCCAAAATATGCAAAGCTTCTCTCTCTTGGAAACTTTGCACTTCCTCCTTCTTCTGCCTGAGACAGCCCTTTCCAGATCACTTTCTGGCTCATTCTTTTTTATTACTTAAGTTCTCAGCTCAAATGCCTCCTCTTCAGTGAGGGAATCCTAAAAGGACCTGTATCTGAGGTGTCTGACTTCACCTCTGCCTTACTGCCACCATCTCATCTTTAATTTTAGCAATAACTGATACATAAAGTTATCCTATCTATTGGTCTATATATTTATTTATGTACAAACCCTTCATCTCTGTCCACTATACTCTATGTTCCATTAGAGCAAAGTTCTTGACAACGTTACTTACCTGTATCTTCAGGACATGAAACAGCACCTGGTATTTAATAAATGCTCAGCATCAATTTGGTCATGGAGGGAAGATCTTTTAAGTTATCTGTACAAACTTCCTTTTCTCTTTCTTTTTTTTTTTCTTTAATAGATTAAGAGACTTTCTTGAAGATATGACCCTCTCTTGTGTTTGTCACAGTCATCTCTACACAAATGACATTCAATTCTCTCTCTAATTCCAATCATCCTCTCTTGGAACAAACTCAGCAACTTCACCTAATGATCTGCTGCCAGTTTTATACGAATGTTACATTTAATCACTGAATCTTCATGCTTCATTTCTATTTGTAGAAAACTCATAGGGTGTGCCATCCTGCCCTGTCCTTTAATTTCCCACGCCATTGTTTTCATGTTTGTTTCCTTATGTATTATTACTTTTTAATTCTGTATATGTCTTCTTGATGCTCTACCTGCCGTACAGCCACTTCTTTTATTACAGTCTTCACACGGCAACCAGAGTCTCTTTTCTACAACACACCAATAATTATGTAACTGTAGTACTCATTCCTTAAAAGAGGCAATCTGGGGTTCCTCTGTGGTAATAATAATAAAAACCAAGCACCTCTGTGGCATGTAAAGTCATCTCCAAAAGTTCCCCAACACCAATTTCTAGTTCATTTCCTGCTCTGCCTCCCTACCCAGTGTGTGAGTGTTTGTTCAAGGTCCTCACTGCCAGCCAGGTCACTCTCCAGTCCCCTCACACACTCTGGACCCTCCCATCCCATTTGATGACACCTTTCTCTCTGCTTAAGGCTGACCCAGTTCAAATCTAATAACCTCGGAGAAACGTTCCCAGATTTCTCATTTAGACTTGGCCACTCACTGCTCTTTTATTACTGAGGGTACTCTTTTGAAAAATAAATGTCTTCTCACACCAATCAGAAGAAACTAATTGTATAAGTATCAATACATCTAAGGGAAGATCCCTCTCTCTAGGCTGGAGACTCCCAAGGCCAGGACACCCCAATAATTCTTGATTTCTCACCACTGGATATAACCACCCCTTACTTTAAATACCAAGAGCATCTTACCTCTTTTATGGCCTTCGTTATGTTGTTTTACCTCACTTATAAATTCCCTTCTAGAAGATTTAAAGTTATTTTGAGCACAGAACACCATTTCTCATTTTGTTTTCCTCCTGTTATTCATATATGTGTGTGTGTGTGTGTGTGTGTGTGTGTGTATATGTATATATATACATATATATACATGTATATGGGTATACATATATATATATGGGTATCACTACATAGATATATATATCTATGCATATGTGTGTGTGTGTGTGTGTGTATGGTCACTGAGCACACACTATGTGTCAGTTACTAAAATATAAACAGAATAAAATGTTAAATACATGTGTTGAGCATGAAAAATACAAAAATACTGTGTTTGATAAAATTATGTTAAATAATATAAATATATTCATATAATTATGCATTTAACTTTATGTAATATTATTTAAAACTAATTTTAACCTTTTGAACCAGTTTTTGAACATATCAATATTTTGATGTGAGAAAACAGAGGCTCATTGAACATAAGTTACTTGATAAGACCCTATAAGTAATAAACATACTTCGAGAAAGAAATGACAGAAAAAGAGGATCTTTTGAAATCTCTGCAATACCCAAATAGACAACAAATACCCATCTTCACAGTGCTACCTTATATTTGGAAAAATCACCTGTTTCTTCATAATAGAATTCCTTTGAGTGAATAACTTTCAAATTTCTGGTACCAGAAAGTATTTTCCAATTGTATTCCATTCTCTGAGACATAATAGGTGAAAAGTCACACATTCATAAAAGTCACCTCAAATAAATTGTCTCATATAGATAAAACAAGATGAAACATTCAGTATTATTTTTCAATAAGAAAGCCAACCACGTCAACAAAATATACTTCCTGTCCACATAGACTTATGTAGAATAAAATTATTTTTAGGGCATAAGTCAGGCCCTTATTTGCTCACCCAGAATGACAACTAGGATATCTCACTTAATCAGGGGCTTTTGAAGATCCATATACAAGCATTTAATAAACTACCAACAAGAGATATATAGTACAATTCAACAATATATAAAATCAGAGCTTTAGACTTGACAAGGAATTGGAAACAGTGCCTAGCTCAGACCCCCATGTTATAGATAATAAAACTGAAGCCCATAGAGGTTGAAAGAAACATGGTCACACAGCTTATTCATGTCAAAGCAAATCAACTTAATGAGTATTTATTGATAATTGATACACAGTTAGTCCAGTGTTGGGGAATGATGTTGGTGGTCTTGTTTCCTCAGACATTATGTTAAGAAGTTTATAATCTACTCAACATACATGCAGTAAAATATTATGTAAAATACATGCAGTAAACTATTGATTATAAGCTTAGTGGAATAGTTTCACATATTGTCTGTATACTAGTGCCTCTGAAGTTCATAACTCCAGAGCACCTTTATAAGTTCCAGACACATAAACCTTAGCCTGAATTTGACATCTCCACTTTAATGTGCCACTTGTATTTCAAACTGAGTATGTTCAAAATTCAACTCAATCTCACTCTTATGTTTAGCTTTTCCACTAAAAACACACACCTATGAGCTCTCTTTGCCTTCCTTTCCCAGGGCACTTGGACGTAAAACATAATAAATTGGGTTTAAGTAAAATTGCATTTTTAATCTGTGCTTGATGGTATAGTATGACAACATTTTATCAGAAGAAAGACCATGGATCTTATCAGTCAGTTCATGAAAAAAAAATCTGTATTATGTGCCAAATGCTAAGCATTATGCTCTAAATTTTGTACACTGGTTTTGGCAGTTATGTGTGATTTAGGATAAAATTATTTAATTTCTCTGAATTCCTGATGTTATTTTAAAAATTAACTTGCTTATGTATGTGGTTGTGTATACATGCAGATAAAAGATAAGATTATCACATAATTAACTGACTTAAATGTTATCCTTTTGAGAGTGAGAGCAAGTACATTTTTTTCTATATAAAACACACTGGTATAACAGACACTGCTAGTGCTCCTAATTAGAAAAGATGATTATAAAGTTCCTGGCATGTGAGTAGGTGTTTAAACCCCTATCCCACCCACCCACATGACTTACGAAGCAGTATAGACAATGATCCTTAAATCTTGCCTTAAATATTCGCAATGTGTGAAATTATAGGATTCATCTCTTGGGCAGTTGCTTCATTTATGCAGAAAAAGAACTGGAAGGGACTTTCCAAGACAGTTTGTTCAAACCATTAATAACTTAACATAAATGAGTTTATAAAAAGATCGCTTAGAAAATTCCTGTACAAATGGGGCACAAAATGAGGAACATGTGTTGTGGGCAAGCAGAGAGAAAAGTGAGAAAGAAAAGATTTAGAGAGTATAAGAGTCTGTTGTACAGTGATGGAGAGATACAGGAAGCAGCTTAGTGCGCTGGAGCATGAGATGGGGTCCAGAAGTTAGTCAAGGCTCTGCTGAAGGAATAGAATGCAGACTGATCCTTTTAAGTCAACATAATATGTTATATAAATATTGGTTCAGTTTTCTATGTCTGTAAATCTATTTCTGTTTTGTAAATAAGTTCATTTATATCATTTTTTTAGGTTCCACATATAAGCTATATCATATGATATTTGTCTTTCTCTACCTGACTTACTTCACTTAGCATGATAACCTCTAGGTCCAACCATGTTGCTGTAAATGGCATTATTTCATTCCTTTTTATGTCTGAGTAATATTCCATTGTGTCTATATACCACATCTTCTTTATCCATTCATTTGTCGATGGATACTTAGGTTGCTTCCATGTCCTGACTATTGTAAATAGTGCTGCAAAGAACACTGGGGTGCATGTATTCTCTTGAATTATAATTTTCACTGGATCATATGGTAACTCTATTTTTAGTTTTTTAAGGACCCTACATACTGTTCTCCATAGTGGTTACCAAAAAGGAAAGAGGAGGGGGTGGGATAAATTAGGAGTTGGGGATTAACGTAAACACACTACTATATATAAAATAGATAACAAACAAGGACCTACTGTACAGCACAGGGAACTATACTTGATATTTTGTAATAATCTATAATGGAAAAGAATCTAATATATATATGTGTGTGTGTGTGTGTGTGTGTATAACTGAATCACTTGCTGTATACCTAAAACTTACACAATATTGTATATCAACTATATTTCAATAAAAATTAAAAAAATAAATATTGGTCTGGCCTTTGTATTGGATGTGGTATTTGAGAGCTCATATTATGTTGTTAAGGGAACATTGGTTGAACACTTACTTTAAGTTACAGTGCCTGGAGCTTTATATGCATTATTCAATTAAATCTTCAAAATGGCACCATTCTGGCTGTTCATATTTTACAGATGAGGAGGATTTTTCAGAAAGATTTTCTTTCTAGAAGCTTTAGATGTATTAAACATGTCCAAGATCACATAGTTTAATAACAAGCAGAACAGGAATTTCAAACCAAGTTTCTCTATTTGTAAGCCCCATGTTCATGCCTTTACCTAACAAGCTGATAACACCTGGCATGAAAGAAAGGACATTTGGTAGGGATGGGAAGCATCTTCAAGTAGCCATGACTACTGCTTTGCTAAGTGATGTTAGTTAGAATTTCATATCTACATTTTCTCATTTGTGATTATGGGGTCACTAGCCCCAGCCCTCTTTTACACAAAGTCTTAAGAAGACTAATTAGGCAACGTCCATAAAACTCCTTTAGCTCCTTGGAGAAGGTTTTTATATTAATCTCAGTCATTATTATTCAAACAGTATTGCAACTCAACACAGATTAATTTTGAAGAATCTCTCAGACTACCTAAATGGACAATAGAAAAGCAATATATTTGCTTATCTTTTATCTCAATGCCTATCTTAATTATGTAACACTGCAGGAAAGTCAAAACACAGCCTCGCTCTGAATACTAAATGTATTTGCTTGCTTGACTTCTAGCACCTGCTTGGGTATCAAGACTTCTTGAAAACTAAATGGCTAAATTACTTGAGGTTGTTTAAGATCAACCTACCTGAGGGGGAAAAATTTCTATTCAGAGAAATGTCTCCTGCTATCTTTTCCCATCCTCTTCCCCTGTAAAAATTTGCCAAATTTTTCTCCATCAAAGTCTTTTGTGTCTACCCCAGGCAACTTTGAGTTTTTCTCTCCTCTGAACTCATGCACAGTGGGTGAATTCCTTCAGATACTCTACTGAGAGTAATCTCTGCACAATGATGAAGAATTGAACTTAAGAGACAATGGAAAGAACACTTTTTGTTCATCTTCTGTATGAAGACATAACCTACCACCATGCTGCCCCTATTTACCATTATAGCATGATGGTCAGCGGATCATGAAACCCACAGTCTTTTTTTCAAATAAATTTTTGCCATTATAATGTATAAGAAATAATGAAACCCACCTCTTTATAGATCCCTGAAAATTACTAATGGGCTTTATTATTTCAGAAATTATTTATTCTGAATATCACTTACTGAAGCCACTAATTGTGGCATATACACAAAGCTTTCTAGACTAGATATTGTTTATTCTGAATCCAAAGTCCATGAACGTGTGTATGGACTTCTGTGTGTGTTACCGTTTGTCTGTATAACTGCTGGATTGCAAAGCCCATAAGGGACGAATATTTTCTACCCTAACATGGTGAGGGTGATCAGTTCAGCATTTAATGAATTAATAACTGAGTGAATGAGTTGTTGCCTTACAGAATTTCCTTCAAGTCTTAAAAACCTAAGTACCTTCTCAAAATTCACTGCTTCATGGATAGGCTTTGTAATGACAGGGAAGAATCAATAAGAAAATAATATTTAATGATTATGGGAACACTGTTAGGGTTGTAATTTGTTATTTAACTATACATATTTTCTCCCTCAAAGAAAATTTTATTTAACTATGCATGAAATTAAAGATCCCTGTAGTTTAGACCTTGGGTACTTAAATTTTGTGAATAGTGGGACTTTGATGTTCTTTCTTTTTTCCCCTTCGTGTTAGCATTTTAAAATTTTTGAGGAGGCAATATATTCACAGGGTTCAGAATTAAAAATAAAAAGGTATTATTGAGTGAAAAATTTTGCTTCCACATCTCTGTCTTCTGGCCTTAGTTCCCTTCCCCACAGACCAAAAAAATCCTAGGTACATTTCCACAAATATTTTAAGATATATAGGCTATTTCAAGATCTTTCAAGGAGTTGCAAGATTATTTTAAAGGAATTTAAATATTTTTATTGAAATATAGTTGATTTACAATGTTGTGTTAGTTTCAGGTGTACAGCAAAGTGATTCTATATTCTTTTTTAGATTTTAAAGGATATTTTAAGATATATAAGGGTACACACACAGCCCCCTATTTTTATTTACTGTTTGTTTGCTACATGGCATACAGTGCAACACTTTTTCTACGAATTTTCAAAGAGCAGATCTTTTACCTTTTCCCATTATGTGTCATCTTCTTGGCCTGAATGAACTCTTTTGAACTTTAAGGGTCATTTGACATTTGTCTTTTGGCTCTTCCAGCTTTATGATGTCTGGTCATCTTCAGACATACTTACAATGACCATCTTCAATGACATGGAATCCGAACCATTTAACCAACACTCTCAGCACAGCATCATCAGTCTATATATGGCATTATGTTACCCAGTCCACATTTTACAGAATTCAACATTGTTCTCTCTGGAGAGCATTAAATGAGTTTCTTTTGCTTTTTAATTTTTTTTTTTGAGATACAACTGGCATATAACATTGTGCAAGTTAAAGGTGTACAACATGTTGATTTTATACATTTATATATTACTATGTGATTACCACCATATTATTAGCTAACATCCCCTCAAGTCACATAATTATCATTTCTTTTTTGTGAGAACACTTAAAGTCTAGTTTGGGTTTTTTTTAGCAACTTTGAAGTATATAATACAGTATTGTTGACTATAATCACAAAGCTATGCATGAGCTCTCCAGAACTTACCTTCTAGCTGCAAGTTTGTACACTTTGACCAATATCTCCCTAATTCCCACATCTCCCAGCCCTAATAACCACCATTCTACTCTCTGTTTCCACAAGTTTGGCTCTTTTAGATTACATCAATATATGATATCCTACAGTATTTGTCTTCCTCTATGTGACTTTTCTCATTTAGCATAATGTCCTCAAGGTCCATCCAAGTTGTCGCAAATGGAAGGTTTCGTTCTTTCTCATGGCTCAATAATATTCCATGATAAATATGCTATGTCTTTGTTGTCCATTCATCCATTGATGGATACTTAGGTTATTTCTGTTACTTGGCTAAGGTGAATAATGCTGATAAACATGGAGTGCAGATATCTTTTCAATATCCTGTTCTCATTTCCTTTGAATATATACCCAGAAGTGGGATTGCTCTTTTGAGGAAACTTCACATTGTTTCCTATAGTGGCTGCACCAATTTACATTTCCACCAACAGTGCACTAGGATTCCCTTTTCTCTATGTCCTTGACAACATTTGCAATCTCGTCTTTTTGATAACAGCCATTTTAACAGGTGTGAAGTGGTATCTCATCATAGTCCTGATTTGAATTTCACTGATGATTAGTGATGTTGAGCACCTTTTCATATACTTTTGGCCATTTATACGTCTTCTTTGAAAAAAAGTCTATTTATATCCTCTGCTCAGTTTTTAATTAGATTGGTTGTGTTTGTTTATCTATTTATTTATTGCTATTGAGTTGTATGAGTTCTTTCTATATTTTAATTATTAACACCTGAACAGATATATGACTTGCAAATATTTTATGTCATTCCATAGGTTGCCTTTCTATTTTGTAGGTGTTTTTTTTGTTGTACAGAAGGTTTTAGTTTGATGTTGCCCCACTTGCTTATTTTTGCATTTATTGCCTTTGCTTCTGGTGTTAAATCCAAAAACTCATTACCAAGACTGAGGTCAAGGAGATTTCTGCCAATGTTTTCTTCTAAGAGTTTTATGGTTTCAGGTCTTATGTTCAAGTCTTTAATCAATTTTGAGTTTATTTTTGTGTATGGTGTAAGTAGTGGTCAAGTTTCATTTTTTTGCATATGATTGTACAGTTTTCCCATCACCATTCACTGAAGAGACTATCCTTTTCTCCTTGAGTATTCTTGGCTCCCTTGTTAAAATATTAGTTGATGACCATATATGTGTATGGGGGGGGGTTATTTGTGGGCTTTCAGCTGTGTTCCACTGATTTATGTGTCTATTTTTATGCCTGTACCACACTGTTTAAATTACTATAGCTTTGTAGTATAGATTGAAATCAGGAAGTGTGATGCCTCCAGCTTTCTCAGGATTGTGTTTTCAGTGTTTTTGTGGTTTCATACAAATTTTAGGATTTTTTTTTCTATTTCTATGAAAAAAAGTCACTGGCATTTTGATGGGATGGCATTGATTCTATATATGCCTTTGGATAATATGGACATTTTAACAATATTAATTATTTTGATCCATGAACATTGGGATATCTTTCCATTGTTTGTCTCTTCCTCAATTTCTTTCAACAAAGTCATGTTTCTCTTTGTACAGATTATCCCTTCCTTGGTTAAACTTATTCTTTTTTTTTTTGTTTTTTTTTTGCTGTGCGTGGGCTTCTCACTGTTGTGGCTTCTCCCATTGCGGAGCACAGGCTCTGGACGCACAGGCTCAGCGACCATGGCTCACAGGCCCAGCCGCTCCGCAGCATGTGGGATCTTCCCAGACCGCGGCACGAACCCGTATCCCCTGCATCGGCAGGCGGACTCTCAACCACTGCGCCACCAGGGAAGCCCTAAACTTATTCTTAAATATCTTTTTTTTTTTTTTTTTTTTTAGTGATATGCGGGCCTCTCACTGTTGTGGCCTCTCCCGTTGCAGAGCACAGGCTCCAGACGCGCAGGCTCAGCAGCCATGGCTCACAGGCCCAGCCGCTCCGTGGCATGTGGGATCTTCCTAGACGGGGCACGAACCCGTGTCCCCTGCATCAGCAGGCGGACTCCCAAACACCCACCAGGGAAGCCCTTAAATATCTTATTGTGAATAGGCTTTCCTTATTTCTTTTTTCAGATATTTTGTTGTTATTGTATAGAATATAACTGATTTCTGTATGTTGTTTTTATATGCTACCACTTTACTGAATTTGTTGATTAGTTCCAACAGATTTTTGATTGGGTCTTTAGGATTCTCTCTATAAAAATATTATATCATCTGCAAATAATAGCAATTTGACTTTTTCCTTTCCAATTTTGGATATATTTTATTTCTTTGTCTTTCCTGATGATTGCTCTAGCTAGGACATCCAGAACTATGTTGAATGAGAGTGGGCATCCTTGTCTTGTTCCTGATCTTAGGAGAAAAGCTTTCAACCTTTACTCACTGTGTATGATATTAGCTATGGGTATGTCATAGATGGTCTTTACTTTATAGAATGTTCCTTCTATACCCAATCTGTTGAATGTTTTTATCATGAAATAATATTGAAATTTGTCAAATACATTTTCTTCATCTACTGAGTTGATCATATGGATTTACCTTTCATTCTATTAATTTTGTGTTTCATTCAGTATATATACACCTTCAGAATTTTGAGTTTATCATTCCATTATCTCTTGGTCTGTAAGGTCTTTTACTGAGAACTCTGTTGATAGCCTATTGGGGTTCCTTTGTAGGTTACAATGTTTTACCTCTTGCTGCTCTTAGGAATCCTTTTTATCTTTGATTTTTGACAGTTTCTTTATCATGTGTCTTGGAGAAGTTCATTTTGGATTGAAATAATGAGGTAATCTATTAACCTCAGGAAGTTGAATGTCCAAGCCTATCCACAAGTTTGGGAAGTTCTCAGCCATTATTTGTTTAAATAAACTGTATGCTCTCTTCTCTTTCTCTTTTCCTTCCAGAACTCTAGTGATTCTGATATTTGCTTTTATGTTGGGGCCTTATAGATCACAAAGGTTTTCTATTTTCTTATTCATTAACTTTTCTTTGTTCTCCTCTTACTGGGTTGTTTCAAAATTTCTACCCTCCAACTCATTTATTCTCTCTTCTGTTTGGTCTATTTCACTGTCAATGTTCTCTTTTGCATTTATCATTTCAGTCACTGAATTCTTTAGTTCCAAAATTTCTGTGTTTTCTTAAATTTATTTATGATTTCTAACTCTTTGTTACAGTTCTCATTTTATTCTTGTATTGTTTTTCTATTATCTTTGATTTGTTTGTCTGTGGATTTTTGTTTGCTTATTTTGTTTCATTTTGTTTCGGTAGCTCATTGAGTTTCCTAAAGATAGCTATTTTAAATATTGTTGGGCAAATCTCAGATTTCCATGTATTTGGGTTTGCTTACTGAAAGATTTTTGAGATTTTTTGGTGATGCCATATTTTCTTGATTCTTCACATTCCTTGGAATGTTGAATTGCTATTTTACCTTTTAAGGAGCTGTCATCTCCTACAATCTTTACTAGCTGCCTTCAGGTGGGAGATACTTTTTGTTGGTTCTGCTTTTATCTGAGGTTTTCTCTGACTTTGCATGGATACAGCTGCTCCATGCTCCTTGCCCCCTCTTGTGACAGAACTCTTAATCTTTGATGTTTTCTCTTGATTTCATAGCTCACCAGGATGGCTGCTAGAAACCTCTGTTTTCTTTTTCTGAAGGTGGCACTAATGTTTAAGTTTATGGTTTCTCTCTTGTCATTAGACCTTGGCTTGTTTTCTGCAGGCACTTCCTGTCTACTGGGGCTTGCTCTCACTGTCACCCTTGAAATAGCATGCAAGAAGCTGGCAGCATAGTGATGGGGGGAAGTATGGGTTTGGTACTTGGTATTTTGGAGTGCCTTTAGGTCAGCTGGGGGAATCTGCAGGTGATGTTTACCCAGCAGTTTGTAGGCAAACTTCCTGCTGGAGTCCTGGACACAGTCAGCAGGAAACCTTCCCTTTAAGGCCCTCTCATGTTCTCATTTGCCTCTTCCTTGCTCTCCTTCTCCCCTGTCATGGAGGTCTTGCCTCTGTACTCTGGGTGCTATGGTACAAACATTTTTCTGCAGCAGCATCATGCATGGCTGGTGAAGTCGAGCACTCACTGATCACTTTTCCTCCACAGGAGAGGTCACTGCAGGCTAGTTCAGCCCCACATTGTGCCACCATAGGTGAGGGGCACACTGGTAAAATTTCTCTTACTCTTTCCAGTGCATTCAAGCTTACATTTTTTTTTTCTCCAACAGAGTATTTGAATCTCTCCTCTGGATACTTGGACAACTAAAAAACCTGTCTTGTCTGTGGGTGTCTGCTCAAGTCAGTGCTCTCCAGGTGCTTGGTGAATACAGCTGAGAGGGCTGAAGCTAGTTCACAGGCTCCTGCTGGTTCCACAGCTTGTACCAAGATCTATCCTCTTCCTTGATGCATAGATGGGCAATACTCCTTCTGAGACCCTTGGCATATGGTGCTGGGTCCCACTACTCCCTCAGAGGCATTTTTGTTCATGAATGAATGTTGGATTTTAGGTGTTAAAAGAAGGGACAAAATGAGAGAACTCATACCACCGTGATGCTAACCTTGACTTTCAATTTGATTATATCTCTATTTGAGTAAAATGTATTCAATATCTGTAACCATGTTCCTACTCTAAAATTTATTTTAAAATATTATTTGTAGTTTCTTATTAAAATTAATTTAACAAGCATTATTAAGCTGCTTAATTCTTTATAATTTTCTTTGAACACATTGGACTAGACATTCCCGAATATGGTCTATATAACTGCCCAGAATGACATGTAGCAGTAGCAAATATATTGATATTATTTAGCTATTCAGAAGTTATTCAGCATGATTTGTACACTGCTGAGGATAATTTGAGGGTTCCCAAAATTTGGAGAATGATTATGTTGTGGAAAAGAATACATAAAGAGAATTACATTACATATTTCTTAAATGCTCATTACCAGTAGTGTATGTTATACACCTAATTAGTTTTTTAAATTATTTAAAATACAGCAAACACATAAAGAATAAAATAAAAAATTCCCATCTTACCAGCAGCTTTATAAATAAATTTTATATTACCAACCTAGTTGTGGTACCTGATACCTATCTGGTTGCATCAGATACAATTGTTGTCCTTTCCAGTGATCAACAGTAATCTGAATTTGATTTCATATTCACATGTACATGTATATACTCTTATAGTAAATATAGAAATATACAGAACAATATATAAAAACAATTATGTTACATGTCTTTGTTTTTCATGTTTATCTAAGTTGTTACTTACTGTGTGTATGTTTCCTCAGTCAATAGTTTTGTCAAATTCTTCATGTTGACATCTGTTACTCCAGAGTTTCTAGTTTCACTGATTATAGTGTCCTATTGTACAAATAAACCACAATTAATTTACCAATTCTTCTGCTGATGGGAAAACAATTGTGTTACTGTGGGTGTATGTGTATAATGCATACACATGTATTTCCACGTATAGACACACATAACAAAGCAATGTTATCTATAATAGAAATTAAGATATGTGTCTCCTTTGTAAACATATGAGAGATTCTCTAACAGAGAATTCTAGGTAGCAGAATAAGTGTACTATCACCTTTCATATGAAAAAACAAATAATTATTTGAAGAGACTGTAGAAATTAACATCTATAATCCCATTAACACAAGAATTACACAAGCACTCCCACTGATCTACATCTTCCTCAAGACCTAGTATTGCCTGTTCTCCACCCTCTCTAGAAAAATAGAGTAGTAATGTGAAAGGTGGTTCCCTGTGGTTTCAACTTGTTTGCTCTATCCTCTTGGGAGGTTCAGCAAATTTTTGTAAGTTTATTGTTAACTAGAATTTCATTTTCTGTTAATTACCTATTCACAATCTTTCTCTGTTAGAATGTTTATCTTGTTTCTACTTATTTGTGGTTCTTTATTTTAGATTCTGGTGTAACACATTTGTTGCAAATAACTTCTGGTGGTCTGTGCCTTATCACGTCAGTTTTGTTATTTTTTGATGCACAGAAATTTACACATGTTAATACATATATTTATCAATCTTTTCTTCCATGGCTTGTGCTTTTTTTGTCTGTTAATTTAATAGATTAAAATAATAAATATATTTTTATATTTCCCTATGTTAAGATTATATATATATATATATATATATATTTTTTTTTTACGGTATGCAGGTCTCTCACTGTTGTGGCCTCGCCCGTTGTGAAGCACAGGCTCCAGACACACAGGCTCAGCAGCCATGGCTCACAGGCCTAGCCGCTCCACGGCATGTGGGATCTTCCCAGAGTGGGGCACGAACCTGTGTCCCCTGCATCGGCAGGCGGACTCTCAACCACTGTGCCACCAGGGAAGCCCCCAATAAATATATTTTTATATATTTCCTCCAAAATGACTTAATGTTTTGCTTCCTTCCTTTTTAAAATTTATCTTTATTTTTGTATATTATGTGAAGGATTCAATTTTATTTTTCCAAGAATCATTTGTTGACTGTTCTATCTTTTTCTCAATGATTTATAAAGCCATTTTAACAAATTTTTATGAATGTATCTGTCCATATCTGCTTTCTCTGCTGTTTTTCACTTTCTATTGTTTGTCAATCACAGTGTCAAAAGCATGCCATCATAATGTATACAGCTTTCCTTCTGCAAAATTTTTGTAGCCAGTACTTTTCTGCATCTTTATGAGATATAATTTATGCACTACAAAATTCGTCCATTTAAAGTGTACAATTTAATTTTTTTAGTATATTCACAGAGTTGTACAACTATCACTACAATTTAAGTTTAGAACATTTTCACCACCCTGCAATGAAACCTTGTTCCCCAGTAACAGTCACTTTCTAGTCCCCACCACCCACAGAGTCATAAGCACAAGATAATCTGCTTTTGGTCTCTGTAGGCCTTGCCTGTTCTAGACATTTCATGTAAGTGGAATCATACAATCTCATACAATCTGTGTGGTTTGTGACTGGCTTCTTTCATTTAGCATAATGTTTTCCAGGTTCATCCATGTTGTAATGTGTGTCAATTCTTCATTATTATTATTACAGTCAAGTAAGCCCATTATATGGGGGGGGGTGTGTGTGTGTGTGTATATATATATATATATATATATATATATATATATGTTTAACCATTCATCAGTTAATGGATATGTGGGTTGTTTTCATTTCGGGGCTATTCTTTATAATACTACCTCCTTAGCTAATCTTGATTCTTTATTTTTAATACACAGTTAAAAACTGCTTGTCAAGTTCCATGAAACAGTCTGGAAGATTATTTACTTAAACCTACTTTCAAAGTGTAGATACATTTGAGAATAATTGACATACCTGTAGTATTGGGCCTTTCCTAAACTAAAGTATAAGTATATATACACATATATGTATACACTCATATATGCATTTTAATTTCTCTTGTAGGGTCATGTATAGGTGTTATTAGATTCATTCCTAGGGACTTTCATTTTATGGTTATTATACACATAGGACACAAAGCATACGTTCCATAACTTGATAAAAAATATATTTAATCAGGGCTTCCCTGGTGGCGCAGCGGTTGAGAGTCCACCTGCCGATGCAGGGGACAGGGGTTCATGCCCTGGTCCAGGAGGATCCCACATGCCACAGAGTGGCTGGGCCCGTGGGCCATAGCCACTGAGCCTGCGTGTCCAGAGCCTGTGCTCCGTAATGGGAGAGGCCGCAACAGTGAGAGGCCCACGTACAGCAAAAAATATATATATATTTATTTATTTATTTATTTATTTATTTATTTATTTATTTATTTATTTATATTGATCTTGTATCTAGCAAATTTGTATATTTGCATATGGGAAATCTATTGTATTCAATTAATGAAAGATTTGTTTCTTCCAAATTTTCTTATTGTTATTTATTTGTTATTCCTGCTGATCTGTTTAGAGCCTCCATTTCTATATTGATAGAAGCAGTAATAAATAACACACTTTTCTCATTTCTGAAATTAAAATAACAATTTCTAATATTCTAGCCTTAGGCTTAATATGTGATTTGCAGATAATCTTTATCTTGTAAATGAAGTTTTCTACTATTCCTAGTTTTCTAAGGGTTTTAGAAGAAATGGGAGCTAAAATAGATCAAATATATTTTTATATTTATTCAGATAATTTTATGACCTTCCACTTTAACTCATAATGTGGTTAAAAAAAAAAACTAACAGAATTTATAATGACATAATTATTGCATTCCTAGGGACTTTATCATTTGATATTATTTTACACATTACTAGATTTTGTTTGCTGACACTTTAAAGATGTTTGCTTCTATATTTATGAGTGAAAATAGTATATAAATACACTACTTGGATGGTGTGGCATGAAGATTATAGTGACTCTAGAAGAGAGCTTGAGAGATTTCCCTCTTTTTTAGTTGTCTTATGGTACTATGGGTCAAGTAATATTGGTAATATCTGATATATAAATCCTACCGGTAAAATAAACTTATTTAGGACACACATTTTTTTTTATTTTTGCGGTACGCGGGCTTCTCACTGTTGTGGCCTCTCCCATTGCGGAGCACAGGCTCCAGACACGCAGGCTCAGCGGCCATGGCTCACAGGCCCAGCTGCTCTGTGGCTTGTGGGATCTTCCCAGACCGGGGCACAAACCCGTGTCCCCTCCATCGGCAGGCGGACTCTCAACCACTGCGCCACCAGGGAAGCCCAAGGGCACACTTTTATTATCTGTAATATTCATAGGTTTATTCAAATTATTTATTTCCCCTTGAGCAAATTTTGGTACTACATATTTTAGCAAAGTGTTCTTTCTAGGAATTTTCAAAGTTATTGGTATAGTTTTGAGATTAGATGTGTATTTTTTTAATACCCAATATAGTTAAACATATGTCTCCTTTTTATATGTAATATTATTTTCATGTGTGCTTGTGTGTACATTCTGCTTCTTTGCCTCTAACTAACTCTTTCTATTGTTATTTCATCAGTTGTGTCAGAAGTTTGTTATTTTATTAGTCTTTCAAATAAATGTAGAAACTTTTGGCTATGTTTATCATCTTCACTTTATAATTATTTTTCTGAAAGTTAAGAGTTATTATGCAAGGAAGTATCAAGGGGAGGCTCCTAAAACTGCCCCTATCTGATTAATGTAGTAAGTAAAAAGCAATGTTTTATTCCAGGAAATATTTAATAAATCACACCAACACCAAAGACTAAAATTATAAGTGTGGTGGTCTCCATTATAACGACAGTGCATTTCCCTTTATTGCCTTCAAAATTTTGATGACAAGGAAATACAACTTGACAAGTTGTAACACCAATAGCCTGGCATGAGTATCTGTACTGAAATGTATCAGTATAGCATCTGGCATTTGGCATGTAACTGCTGATATGATAAAAGCATTTTATTTCCAGTCACCATCAAAGAGTATCAATCAACAGCAGTTTGTATTGCAAGTGTAAAAGATGTCAGTACACCTTTTGTCTTGCCCCTGGGCAATGCCAACTCTCTTCCTGTCACAATATGAAAGGCAATTGATTAATGAAGCTATAAAAATGACTAATAAAGATATTAAATCTCCATAATAGTCATTTAAAAATTAAAATTATAGTATATTATTTTAAATTCATCATATTGTTAACAATTTAGGTTATGAGGTTGTTGATAATACTGTTACCCTCATCCATGACTTGTAGAAATGACAATTGCCACAATGTTTTTGAGATTATCTTGCAGTATCTGAAAAGTAAAAATAAAGAAAAAATAATAATAATGACAAACTTTGACATGGCAATCTTAAATGTGTGAACAAATCTTAAATAAATAAAATGTCACATGCAGTATATAAGAATATATTTGCAGTTAATTTTATTGCAAAATTGCTTGAGTGGTAAAAACAAAAACAGAAAAAAACAAAACCTAAAAAGTATTTTGGGGCTTCCCTGGTGGCGCAGTGGTTGAGCGTCCGCCTGCCGATGCAGGGGACACGGATTTGTGCCTCGGTCTGGGAAGATCCCACATGCCGCGGAGCAGCTGGACCCATGAGCCATGGCCATTGAGCCTGCGTGTCCGGAGCCTGTGCTCCGCAACGGGAGAGGCCACAACAGTGAGAGGCCCATGTACCACAAAAAAAAAAAAAAAAAAAAAAAAATTGAATATCAAATTTTTAATGTCTTTTAGCTGATAAAGTTGAGACTTATCTATAGCTATTACATTGTAGAATGTAGTTCACCACCATTTTCCTAGATATTCACTTTATCCATCCAAAGATATTGTTATATATAATTAAATACTAAGATTTTCTACCTCAAGAAGAATATTTCATGGCTATGCCTTTCAATTTTTTAATAACTCCTATAAAATCAGGGGGCTAGTGTTTGTTTGACAATCAATAATGAATGCATCCATCAAGGTAGCACTTAATTTATCTGTAAACTATCTAGGAAAAAAAAAAAAACTTAGGACAACAACAGGAAGAAAAAAATGGAGAATATGAGTAAGCAAGAAAAACCTCTGAGGACCCAGAAAGAATCTCTTAGGGACCATCTTCTCAAAAGGTGTATTTTATTTCTAAGAGAATACTTGAACTGATTCATAGAACCTAAATATTTATGATTGGTTCTTGGTATTAATAAATTATATTAGATTTAAGAAGAAAGATGGAGGTTAAGGCAGAGCAGTGTCGTCTAGTTCCAAAGCAAAACTCGTCTTGAACAAATCAGAGATTGAAAAAGAAACAGACAAAACAAGAGCTGGAAGAGTCAACTAAATAAATAATAGCCTTCTGCAGGGTCCAAATGGTGTATATATTTAGAAACATGGGCAAGGGTTAAGTGGAAACTTAAGATGAATCTCCCAATCACTGGTCACAATTTCTGCTCCAGTTAACATTGGAAAACCATAGAGTAGCTCAGTAAATGAAGTATTATACACACACAAATAACACACACACACACGTAATGTATAAAATCCAGAATGACCAAGTGACAAATTAAAAGGAACCTATGCATACTTAAAATATTACCTTGGTGCTCTCTAGAGAGTAATGGCTTCAACTTGTGTTAAGGGAGACTGCAACAAATGAAAGCAACATGAAAAGTGAGTTTATGGTTACTGAAGGCAGACACACAAATAAAAATAAATCCAGGAAAGTGACAACAAAATATTTTTTAAAAACAGATTCAAAAACCACAAAATATGCCAGGCTTGGAAATATTTAGTAAACTAACTCCAAAAGTGAGTTAAAACGTATTTATAGAAATTTATAAAGTATATATATATATATTATATATATATATATATGTATAGAATTAGATGATCATTTTAGGAATGAAGGAATGTTCAAAATCAGAAATCAGTGTTACACACCACATTAAGAGACTGGAAAAATAAGACTCTACCATCATCTTAATAGGTGCAGAAAAATATTTTGATAAAATAAGCAATCATTCAGCATTTAAATTTTTAGGAGAAGATAAATACATCTTAAGGCTTTTTTCTTTAACTTGATCAAATGTCTCTCTCAGAAATCTACAGCAATCATCATATTAGCCATGCCAGTTTAAAATAATTTCCTGTAAAGTCAGGAACATGACTAGACTCACTACTATCATGGCTTCTACTACTCAACATTGTTCAGAAGGAACTGATGAATGGAAAAAATACGAAAGGAAGAAAAGAAAGGGTGGCAGAAAGAGTGAAAGAGAGGTAGAAAAAGAGGAGAAAGTAAAAACACTGAATAATTTATCACTCACTGACACTTATTGACAGGCAATATGATTGTCTACAAAAAATTTCAAGAAAACATAATGAAAATGATAAAAGATGACTGATAGAAGTCCAGTGAACAGAAATCACTCCCACTGTCACGGTAATGTGGTCCATGGGTCAGTTATCCCTATGCCACTGTGTATATTCTAAATTTTAAACTGACTTTCCATGTGATTATGTAGGGATATTATTCAAGGTAGGGAGATTGAATATATTTTATTTAACAGTTTATTTTATAAGTTTCATTTATAGCTTTCAAGTATTTAGACATAAGATGTCTAAATTTAGACATAGGTATGTGGACTTCCATTTGTGCAATTGCCATGGGCCCCAAAATTGTTAGAGATGCAGCCATCAGCATATTTTTCCACATAATTTAAAAAGAAAAAAAATAGAAACAACATATTTGTAATAAACATTTTTGTAATCCATATGACAGATAAAATGGCATGTATTAATTACAAAACAATTCCCATAATTTATAAGAAAAAGACAAATTGCACATAGAAAAATTGGCAGAATTTGGAAGCAGGCAAGTCATAGAAGAAAAAAAAATCAAGTTACCAGCATCCAATTAGGCCTGGCAAGGATTCAGAGAAATGGTTGCTTTTATATATATCTCAAGTAGTGGAGAGGTGAATTTTATAGTACTTTCTGGAAAGAAATCTGACAAAATCTGTTAAACTTTACAGGCAGATAGCCTTTGACTCAGTTATCTCACTTGTGTGAATCTGTTTTATAAAAATATTTATTTATTTGGCTGTATCAGGTCTTAGTTGTGGCACAGGGGATCTTACATTGTGGTGGGTGGGCTCTTCATTATGGTGTGCAGGCTTCTCTCTAGTTGTGGCACATGGCCTCCAGAGCATGCAGGCTCAGCAGTTGCGGCATGCAGCCTTAGTTGCCCCGTGGCATGTGGGATCTTAGCTCCCCGACCAGGGATCATACCCACATCCCCAGTATTGGAAGGCAGATTCTTAACCATTGGACCAACAGGGAAGGCCTGTGTGAATCTCTTTTTAGAGAGTTTAGAAGTGGAAGCATTGGTAAATACAGTTTATGCACAAGAATGTTAAATACAGTATTATTTATGCTGACAAAAACAAGGCAAAACTTGGAAACTACCTTGAATAACTATTATTGGAAGAATAAATTTGGTGAATCCATGCAATGAAATAGTTAGTAATTATTTCAGAGGATATATTAGATTTTCCTTAATTTACATGGGGGAAGGTTGAGCAAAAAAAAAAAAAAAAATCAAGAAATGCACAAACACATTTTCTTCTTCATGTATACTTATATTTTCAAGTTTCTATGAACAGAGAAAAATGTGAAGCTATACATACCAGCTTGTTCAATTAATTTACCTTGGAAGCAGCAAGAGAGAATGGGGCTCCTACATTGCTAGCAAAAATCTAAACTGGTGCATTGCTTTTAGAGAATATTTTAAAAAGACATTTTTAGAGCAATAAGTATCTATATACATAGTGACCTCTACTTCTGGGAATGTACCCAAAGTTAATAAATAAAAAATTTTAAAGTGTTATGCATGTGAAAGATTTTTTATTGTAAGATAATACACCATAACAGAAAAATTTAAAAAGTAACAAATATCCAGCCATGGAGGAAGAATTAAGTACACTACAGTGGTTCCATCACCCAATGTCATTGTGAAGCCATTATTTAAGCCATTAAATAATATGACTATGAAAGTAAATGGAAAAATCCTTGAGTTAAAATGATAAGGCCTCAAATCCAACAGAATTTGGAATTATGTTTATACTGTGATTAAAATAATGATAAATTTTTAAAACTGCATTTAAAAATATATTTATTTATTTATTTATTTATGGCTGTGTTGGATCTCCATTGCTGGCGCGGTGTGAGGGCTTTTCATTGTGGTGGCTTCTCTTGTTGTGGAGCACAGGCTCTAAGCGTGTGGGCTTCAGTAGTTGTGCCTTGCAGGCTCTCGAGCGCAGGCTCAGAAGTTGTGGCACACGGGCTTAGTTGCTCCGCAGCATGCGGGATCTTCCCAGACCAGGGCTCGAACCCGTGTCCCTTGCATTGGCAGGCAGATTCTTAACCACTGTGCCACCAGGGAAGTCCCTAAAACTGCACTTTTTGAATAGAAGATATGTGAAAGAATGAAATCATTTTCTTCTCTTTTACCTTGACTTTGACTAAACATTTCAGAATCACAATTTGGCCAAACACTCAACAAACTTTTTTGATTGCCCACCTTGTATCATACAGTTTGTTGGAAATACAATGGTGAAAATGGAATATATGAGCTCTGTCCTTGTAGGGCTTATATATAGTGAAAGCCTTGTGTCACACAAATAATTACTCATATAACTATAAACTTAAAATTGAGATAAATGTTGTTAAAATAAAGCATAGGGCCTATGAAAGTGATGCCAGCGTTTAGGAGCACCTTTCAGAGGAAGTGACAAAACTAGCCAAGTTGTCAAGGTGCTGAGTCAGAGTTGGGGGATAGGGGCAACATTAATATAATGAACAGACACTTCCCTGGAGGTCCAGTGGTTAAGACTTGGCACTTCTACAGTAGGGAGCGAGGGTTTGATCTCTGGTTGGGGAACTATGATCAGGCATGCCACGGGGCACAGCCAAAAAATAAATAATAAATAAATACAATGAACACATTCCAGGCAGATTGTAAAATGTACTGGAGGGAGGGAGAAAGACAGAGAATATGATATTAAATAACAATGTAGCTGAGTCATCAAACAAGTATTTAATATGTTGTATCTTTTCTGTTTAAGAAGGAAGGAATATTATATCTCATTTTAGAAGGATTTTTTCCCCTCTAAGTTGGTAGTAGTCTTCAGGAAAAGCAGGATGATAAGGTAAAATTCCTTGGATGGAATCAAGTTTAGATTCTCTTCTATGATTTTTTTTAACATCTTTATTGGAGTATAATACAATATTATTTTACAATATTTACAATATTGTGTTAGTTTCTGCTGTATAACAAAGTGAATCAGCTATATGTAGACATATATCCCCATATCCCCTTCCTAACAAATGGGACCTAATGAAACTTAAAAGCTTTTGTACAGAAAAGGAAATCATAAACAAGACGAAAAGACAACCCTCAGAATGGGAGAAAATATTTGCAAACGAAGCAACTGACAAAGGATTAATCTCGAGATCTTAACATGTGGGGGATAAATGGGTCCTACCTCCCATGCTTCCTACCTTAGATATACATTACATATATCCTTCAGTATATATTAAATATTGTAAAATACCTTTAAAACCCATTTATTGAGATCCTGTAACCATAAGTGGGGTTTGGGTGCTCGCTACTCAAAAGCCAATAGGCAAGGTTGGTGGAAGGGAAAGTTTGCTTCATTTTGGATGCTGGTAACCGGGGGTGAGGGAAGGGCAGACACATGTCCAAAGGCCAACTCCCCTGCAACTGACAATCGGGGGCAAGAACTTTTATAGACAGAGGGAGCTGGTTACATGTAAAAACAGCACGTCAGCTCTGACAGTCATCTTGAAATTGGTCAACGGTGGTCTGACCAGCATCATTTTGATTGTTTTAGGTACAGTTAGTCTTCAGTTCCAGGGTCAATTTTTCCCATTCCTTTGAGGCTAGTTCTCAGAACTGTGGCAGCTTATGTCATGGCAACAGTCTGGTCATCATGTTATCTTCTTCCACCTGGTGGGGGTTTCAGTATCTATAAGACAGCTCACAGGAGATGGCTCAGAATATTATCTATGGCCCTTGAGAAGGAACTAAATGTCCTTGAGTTTGTTTAATGGCTGAACTATTATTTCATCTTGTTTGACTGTTTTCCTTTGTTTCTGTATTTTTCTCATTTCTCTGATTAAAATTATTCTTTGGCTAAAGTTTTTCTACAGACAAAACGCAGGCTGAGGACAGGGGGTGCAGGGGAAGGACAATAGGGTCCTGCTCCATTTCAATCCTATGGCATCAACTTGTTTTAGCACGCTGAAGCAGTCTTGGCACAGACTTCAGAGACCTACGTACCCCAGTTCTTTTTTCTTTACACTTAATTTAAAAATAATTTATTGCTAAAAATTGCTAACCATTGTCTGAGCCTTCAGTGAGTCATAATCTTTTTGCTGGTAGAGGGTCTCGCTTCAGTGTTGATGGCTGCTGACTGATCGGAACACCCCGATTCTAACCTAGCTGTGACCTGGGAAAGAATGTAATTTCTCTTTACCTCAGTTTCATTATTTCTAAAATGAAATAATAATACATACTGACTGAAAGTACACAATGTATGCATGCCTTGGGAATTCCCTGGTGGTCCAGTGGTTAGGTCTCCACACTTCCACTGCCATGGCTTGGGTTCAACCCTGGTTGGGGAACTAACTTCCCACAAGCTGTGAGGTGCAGCCAAAAAAAAAAAAATGTATGCATGTCTTAGAACATACATTGGAAGAGGCTATGATTATTTCTGTTACTGCTTTAAAAATGTCTTTTTACCAGCTATGTTGCATCTGTTGCTGTACTGTTTTTCAGTATGGGTCAATGTGATGAAGGGGTTGGTTAGACGGGAGAGCTAAAATGGCAGAGAAAATGCCACAAAAGTGGAGTTTCTTTCCTTAAAAAAAAAAGAAGAAATGAGTTTATTTTTTTAATTTTTATTGAAGTATAGTTGATCTACAATGTTGTGTTATACATACACATATATCTACTCTTTTTTCAGATTCCCTTCTCATACACGTCATTACAGAGTATTGAGTAGAGTTCCCTGTGCTATACAGTAGGTCCTTATTAGTTACCTATTTTATATCTAGTAGTGTGTATATGTCTTGAGGTTTTCCAAAGTTAATCAATGATATCTGGACTTTTAATCCCTTGAAATGTCAGAATATATATACAGATATATACAAAATAGAGAAAGAGGGATTATCTTGATCATCTCAATAATCTCATTCCCTAGCAGAGTGCCTAACATCCTTTTCTTTTTCTTTTGTGATTTAATGTAATAAACATCCATGATGCACCTACTGTATACCTGGTAAATTGCTAGGCATTTGGCAGGCACTCAGACATGTTATTGAATAAATAAATGAGTGAACAGACCCTCAGTATATGATGTAGCCAATATTGGTCATTGAAACGCTTCAACTTAGGTCAACTTAGAGAGGTTTAGTTAGTTTTATATTTGAATACAGAAATTTTATAATACAAAGTGGTACAGGACTTGATCTGAAATATATTTTACAGTGTGCAGTTTTTACAGTAAATTTTTCTATTATCACAAAATCTAGTCAATTAAAATATAGCAAATGAACTAAAACTGAAAACAGGAAAAATAATCACATTCAAACACCTAGAAACTATTAATATTTAAAGTATTTTTCCTATCTTCTTATATGCATATTGTGATGTCATGGTTATCAGCATAATATATATGCATTATTTTTAACCTTCAGTTTAACAAAAATAAACTCAAAATGGATTAAAGACCTAAATGTAAGGGCAGACGATATAAAACTCTTAGAGGAAAACATAGGCAGAACACTCTATGACATAAATCACAAGAAGATCCTTTTTTGACCCACCTCCTAGAGAGAGGGAAAGAAAAACAAAAATAAACAAATAGGGCCTAATGAAACTTAAAAACGTTTGCACAGCAAAGGAAACCATAAACAAGACAAAAAAGACAACCCTCAGAATGGGAGAAAATATGTGCAAACGAAGCAACTGACAAAGGATTAATCTCCAAAATATACAAGCAGCTCATGCAGCTCAATATCAAAAAAACAAACAACCCAATACAAAAATGGGCAGAAGACCTAAATAGATATTTCTCCAAAGAAGGTACACAGATTACCAATGAACACATGAAAGGATGCTCAACATCACTAATCATTAGAGAAATGCAAATCAAAACTACAATGAGGTATCGCATCACACCGGTCAGAATGGCCATCGTCAAAAAAATCTACAGACAATAAATGCTGGAGAGGGTGTGGAGAAAAGGGAACCCTCTTGCACTGTTCGTAGTAATGTAAATTGATAGAGCCACTATAGAGAACAGTATAGAAGTTCCTTAAAAATCTAAAAATAGAAGTATCATATGACCCAGCAATCCCAGTACTGGGCATATACCCAGAGAAAACCATAATTCAAAAAGAGTCATGTACCACAATGTTCATTGCAGCACTATTTACAATAACCAGGACATGGAAGCAACCTAAGTGTACATCAACAGATGAATGGATAAAGAAGATATGGCACATATATACAATGTAATATCACTCAGCCATAAAAAGAAATGAAATTGAGTTATTTGTAGTGAGGTGGATGGACCTAGAGTCTGTCATACAGAGTGAAGTAAGTCAGAAAGAGAAAAACAAATACCATATGCTAACACATATATATGGAATCTAAAAAAAAAAAAAAAAGGGTTCTGAAGAACCTAGGGGCAGGACAGGAATAATGATTCAGACGTAGAGAATGGATTTGAGGACACGGGGAGTGGGAAGGTTAAGCTAGGAGGAAGTGAGAGAGTGGCATGAACATACATGCACTACCAAATGTAAAATAGATAGCTAGTGGGAAGCAGCCGCATAGCACAGGGAGATCAGCTCCGTGCTTTGTGACCACCTAGAGGGGTGGGATAGGGAGGGTGGGAGGGAGATGCAAGAGGGAAGAGATATGGGGATATATGTATACATATAGCTGATTCACTTTGTTATATAGCAGAAACTAACACACCATTATAAAGCAATTATACGCCAACAAAGATGTTAAAAATAAATAAATAAAAAAGAGTCAATAACTCAGCTACTTGCCTTTTTCTACATGTAAAGCTTCTAATGTGCATTTGTGGCCAAAATTTTTCTTGAGAGCAGAACAGGTGAAGGACTGACTTTTCATCAGATCCTGGTCGCTCTGCAGCGGATGTATATTTAAGAAATGCACCAGAAGGGCAAATACGATCAACCTAGGTTTGCAGCAGCCATTTCTAGGGACACCAAGTGGTAGCTGGCTCAGCTCTGAGCACATGGCGCACCAGGTTCTAGTGAGTCTGCGCACCCGCTCTCCCCTCTCCCAACACCCCACTCCGCGCAGACGCACGGGGATCCGGGATCGCGGCGCTAAGGTAGGGCCACCTGGGTCCTGGGCACCGTGCTCTCTGCATGGTGACAGCAGGGCAGGGTCTGGGGACCTGGCCCTGAAGGCGCTGCCAGCAAAGATCCGCCTCGTAAGCCGGACCTGGGCACTGGTGGGAGGACCCAGTCCGGGCGAACGCTCAGGGGCAGCACGATTGGTCAAGGCAAGGACCGCTCCCCCCCTTGGCCAGGACCTGGCCCTTGGAGGGCGAAAGGACCTTGAACGAGTAAATTGAGGGGTAATGATGTCACTTTGCTTTCGGGGTTAGTTAAGCGTTAAAAGCCGCAAGGAGGGGCTTCCCTGGTGGCGCAGTGGCAGTGGTTGAGAGTCCGCCTGCCGATGCGGGGGACACGGGTTTGTGCCCCGGTCCGCGAGGATCCACATGCCGCGGGGCGGCTGGGCCCGTGAGCCATGGCCTCTGAGCCTGCGCGTCCGGAGCCTGTGCTCCGCAACGGGAGAGGCCACAGCAATGAGAGGCCCGCAAAAAGCCCCAAGGAGGAATGGAGACAGCATTCAATGCCTCCCCGCCCCCCACCCCTTTTCTTGTCTCTTTCCCTCCTTCTGCAGAGGCTGGACTCACCCACCCGCCTGCTCCACCAGTCTTTTTTTTTTTTTTTTTTGTATTTTACTGTAGTTGATTTACAATATTGTGTTGAGTTTCAGGTGTACAGCATCTTATTGTTTTCCATTATAGGTTATTAGAAGATATTGAATTTAGTTCCCTGTGCTATAAAGTAAATCCTTGTTGTTTATCTAAAAAAAACAAAAACAAAGAAACCCTTCAGTTTCAATATCTCTATGCCTTTTCGGAAGGCATATTTTCTGTTAAATGAAGGAGAATACTTCCAGACCTAGTAAAATGTACCTGGGTTTTAAAAATTGGTGGAGAAAGATACAGTGCACTTTTTATAGGCCAATAAGTTTTGAACGTTCATAATGGAATGGATTTCCATTTTCCTGCTTTAGTTTCATAACTATTTTAGAACTGGGAATGGACTAATTAACTCTATAGGTCCCTGTCAGCCTGCAGATTTTACAGAGTCCAGGGATGCTGGTGTCTGTCACAGCACATTGATAAACAGAAATCTTTCTCAACACCCAGCAGTTCTGTGATCTTAGGCACATTTGGAAAATTCCAGTTGGCAGTAATTAGAGGACTTCTAACCTTGATTTCAGGACTTGTCAATCTTTTAGTGAACACTTCACTATGTGAAATACAAATAGATAAACATTAATGAAGATGAAACCCAATGTTGAAAACCATTTTATTGTTTTCTGGAGTAGGAATAAGAGCACAGTGGAAGCAAAGAAGATATAACAATGAGACCTCATCTGACAGCGTGACAGTTTATAAATGAAGAAGAAAAATGTAGTGTAAACAGTTTATCCCATAAAAAGGAAGGCTAAATTTTTTTTTGATGGTACTGTTTTCATTCTCCAAATAAAAATCAATTGCACTGGTGTATATCCCTTTCCACCAACTATGCTCTTAGTCTCTGTTGTTATACTGAAAATGCTTAATATAAAAAGAAAGAAAAAAGCCACAATTCACACAATACAGCAAATTAATTTGATTTCAAGGGTGAAGTAAATTGGAAAAATCTCATTTTCTAAGAAAACTTTGTACCTCATAAAGCCTTTATGTGCTTTGGAGGAATGTGTCTTTGCCCTAAGGAGGTGCTGGTGCCTTGTCGTGAACATCCAGAAAGAAAGGAAGAAGAATAAAGAAGAAAACAACTTTTCTACAAAGTACAAAGGCCTAGACATTTTCATTCCATCATTTCCTCATTATTTCTTGCTTGATCAACCATTTCTCCCCAAGCAAATCCTCACTTATCTGCTTTTCTGGTGCCTCTCTGTATGCAAATTACAACCTGTTTTTAATTAGACCAAGTCACACTCACCACCTGATGATATTGGAGTGAAAATAGAAAGTACATTAAGCAGCTTCCGTGGGATTTTACATGCACTATAATGACCTTTCAGTATAAATTCTTAGCAAGGAAAGGAAGCATTTATATTTTTCATATTCTATAGGAAGTTGTTCTTCATTATAAGATATCACTTGCAATCTGTAGTGACATTTGACTAGGGGTGTAAAAATGTCGTATTTTACCATTGACAGATCCAGTCTGTTCTCTCTCCTTGTGGGATAAGGAGCTTTTTCATGCATATACATGACAGCTCAAGATGCTCTTTCAGTTGGCTTTTCTCTCTTTCAGTTATTAAATATTCAGAATGTTCATTATGCACCAGATCCTGAATAATAAAAGATTAGTGGGAAAGCTTTCTGGCAGCTTTTATTATTATTATTAATATTAATCATGTGTGCTGCACTCATTTTTCTCTCCTTTGCAAACTCAAATGTCAATAGACTAAGCAAACTTTTTCCCCACCACCCAGCAGGTAAGGACAAACAGCTTCAGAGTGAAAACAAGAATTTTTTGAATCGCCATTTTCAAAAAAAATAAGGTTGAATGAGAGCCCAACTTCAATGATTTCTACTTCTGAAGAGAACGATTTAGCAGGTGGAAAAATGAAAGTTCAAGAAATTTTAAAAAATATATTCCCAGTGTAACACAGGTTGGAGGTGGAAAGGACAGGACCTTTTCCCCAGTTTTATTGAGATTTAATTGACATATAACACAAGACCTTCTATTCTGAAATCCAGGTACCTCCCACTACTACACACTGCCTTGAAAGAATTAAATAAATGCCATTGCTGTGTTGGCTGCTCAATTGCAGTTGAGTTCTGAAGTACCAGGAGCAACATTCAAGCTTTATGTTACTCGAGATCCAAACCATGGGAATAGCACGTAATTGAAAATGATAACTCTCTCCCTTATAGAGAATCAAAATAATATTTCACATATAGTGCACTTTTCACCGGATCAATGTTCTCACCTATGCTTTTGCTGCAGAACTTGTTCCATGCAGGTATGAATACATAAATGGAAGCTCCAAGTTAATTGTCAAGCTTCTTTGTGAGTCCATGCTGGCGGGATAGCCGGACAGCATGCAGTAACCAAAGCCCCCCAGCAGGGAGCATGAATAGCTTTCTTGATCTATACCCTTATTCCTCTGCCCTATCCTCTACATCTCCTTTTTTACATAATCATGGAGTCACAACAAACTTCTTTCTGGTCTACACTGTCATGTATTTGGTCATGTGTATATTTTGCTCATCCTGTGTTATCTACCAGGAGACTTCTTCTCATGACTCTGCATGAAGAATTTGCCCTCTTTTTCCCATTCATACTTATAGTTCACAGCTTAGATTTCGGCTCCTTGGAGAAAACACCTCTGACACCTCCCAAGTGTGTTTTGTGATCCTCCTGAGAGCTATTACCACCTTGTTCTGTAACTAGCTATCTATTAGTTCCATAAGCTACTTGAAAATGGAAATTTTATTTATTATTTTATCCCAAGCATCTAGTAGATTCTCCAGTGCCTATGGGTATGCAATCAAGATTTTTGGAATAAATAAAAGTTAAATTCATACACAATGAAGTAGTTTATAAAGAATAAATCATTAAATTAAATAACTTAATAATTTAATAAATTAAATAACTTAATTGATTAAAAGTCAGATATAGTTAATAATAGAGGTAATAAAACTAGTAAAAACATTTTCATTCTAAATGTAGACTGAAAAAAATGTACAACCTAAAAGTTGAGAGTTATATTTTATTCGGTGGATTTTCTTAGGACTTTGAGATAACTCTCAGGGAGACGGGACTCTCAGATAGCTCTGAGGGACAGCTCCAAAGAGGTAAGGGGGGAGCCAGGATATACAGGAGTTCTGTAACAAAAGCCAGGTAGTGGGAACATCAAAAGATTACTGTTAATTAAAGAAAACCAGGCACCTTAAGTTAATGAATTTAGCGCTTTTCTATATAAGGGAAGATGCAAAGTATGGGCTCATTGAAATCATTCCTTTAATCTGCATCTCAGCTATCTAGGGCCAGTAGCTGTTTCTTTCCATTCCCAAATCTTCTCAGGGTGCACCCTTGGGGGGAGTGCAGTGGCTGAAGTCTTGACGGTGGGCATCCTGTGTCCATCCTGAGTTCCCAGTCACCATTGTAGGCGGGGCTGTAATGGCTGATGGCTTGATGGCCACAACATCTTTGTTTGCTGATATGACAGGTGGCATTCTTAGTCCACATAAGTCTCCCCCATTTTGTGTACTGCAGTGTGGTAGAAAAAAGCAGTGTCTTTGGAACAGCACAGAACCATTAACGGTCACTAACTTGTGATCTAACTATGTTAATTAATAGAGTCTGCCTCCTAATTTAATAAATGGAGATGACAACATCTATCTGACGGAATTAATGGAAAGACGAAATAGACCAATATATGTACATTTCCTGAGAATGCTTCATACACGCTGTTACTGACCTGTGTCTTTCACTGGTCTCTTAAATGCTGACACACTTCAGGTTCAAATCACAAGTCAGTTTCCTCTCTCAGCATGTATGCTGACCTTGGATAATTTCGTCCCTCTTTCCTAATTTATTAACATCTCTCATTTTATGTGTTTTAGTTAAACTGCTAGCAACTATTTCAACACAATATATACTTCTTTGATCATCATTGTCCAATCAACATTTTCAACTGATAAATTTGTAATTTCTTGGGATATCATTATATCATCATCATAACTTTTAAAAATATAATCATCTTTTTTCTTTCATTTATTTTTTTAAACATAAAAATTCAGGCTTGTTGCATATTATTGTTGCCTTTCTTCCTGTTAGCATTTTTATGATATGTATTTTCTCATTATTTTTTCTTCAGTGGTTCTGGCAACTTCACCATGGTATATCTAAACGTTTGTTGAACTTCAGTATTTTTCTCTCTGGGAACCAATCTTTTCATTCTACTTCTTGCTGTATATTTTTCTTTTTTTTAAAAAAACTCCTTTTATTACATATCTGACTATCTTTTTTTTCTTGCATCTATATTATCTTTCCTTCTAGAGTCACTCACTTGAAGATTTTATATATCTTCTTGCTCCTTCCCTGCTACCACTTAAGCCATTCTCCTTACTGGATCAAGAATGATCTAAGATATAAACATAAATCACAGACTGTGAACAGAGGTAACTCAATTTGAATGAAGTGAAATAGGGGTATTGGAAGCTAGCAAGGAAGAGGTAATAAAAAAATTCTAAAATCCTTTGAATTCTGGACCAAAATGTTTTCAATTTATGTAATGGTTATAGAAACCATCGGGAAGTTTTGATTAGGGAGTGTGATCCAAGCAAGACTTTAGACAGAGCAATGTGGTGGCAGTGTGGAGGAGGAGCAAAGATCCAGAGACAGGAAGAGGGAGCGACATGGTCAGAATATGCAAAGATGTAGAAAAATAAATAGTATTTGGAAGAGCCAAATCAATCCGAAAGTCTGCCTTTGTGGATGTCTGTTTGAAAATTGCAGACAAAAGTTCCCATGGAAAAACAAAACTCTGACTCAACTTGAATAAGTATTTCATTGTTTATTTATTCACCTAATACACATGATAAGAAAGCTCCACGTTCTATGGAAAAAATTAAAAACCCAACATTTCACTCTGTTTTGGCTAGTAAGTTCTTTGTTATAACTAAGTATAGTTGATTTACAACATATTAGCTTCAGGTGTACAACATAGTGATGCAATATTTTTATAGATTATACTCCATTCAAAGTTCTTCCAAAATAACAGCTATATTTCCCTGTGCTGTACAATAGATCCTTGTTGTTTATCTGTTTTATACATAGTAGTTTGTAACTCTTAATTCTCTACCCCTGTCTTGCCCCTCCCTCCTTTCCTCTCCCTACTGGTAGCCACTAGTTTGTTCTCTAGATCTGTGAGTCTGTTTCTGTTTTTTTATATATATTTGTTCATTTTATTTTTTAGGTTTCACATATGTTATAACATAGACTATTTGACCTTCTCTGTCTGGCATATAGATGCGTCTAACAGGCACATAAAAAGATGCTCAACATCGCTAATCATCAGAGAAATGCAAATCAAAACCACAATGAGATATCACCTTATACCTGCCAGAATGGCTATCATCAAAAAGATCACAAATAACAAGTGTTGGCTAATAACCTCATCATAAATTGGTAACTGAAAGAAAAGTATTCACTTAATTTTTGCAAACCTCATGGATTGGGTAGAAAACTCGTTGAAATAAAGGAAGAAAAGAAAAAAATGGTTACTTTGAATAGATTTTCTTTTTCATTTTTATGACAGTCCAATACACAGACTCTGAAATATCAAACTTTTCTTTTCTCTTTCTTTTAGGAGGACTATATTTTTTAAGTATAACAAGACCTATAAATTAGGACCCAGCAGTGACTTTGTAATTGAAAACCTGTGTTTTGAGTTCTGTCTCTCCTACTTCTAACTCTACAACCTGGTTCAATTTATTTAGAACTTTTCTTAAATAAAATTTTTAAATAGAAGTTAATTATATGCACCATCTGTACAATACAGGCTTATTTTATTGGTTAATTAAATGAAATTTAGCAAAATTTAATTAAGTACAGAGGAATGCAATAAACAAACATTTATTGAGAACCTAATGGTTAAAAGATTTGTAAATTTAAATAAAAAGTCCCACTCATTACCATCACAGCCACCAATCTCACACTCTCTTATCTGGATAAAACAGGCAGGGTTAACAAACTGATTTTCATGAATAACTTATCATTTTACTGTGATGCTGGATCATGTAGAACTGTCTTTAAGCTTGGATGCTAACTTACATTTACAAACGCAAACTCAAGAGTTCTCCCAAGAGAATGAACTAGGTGTGTACATGTAAATCAATTAATTTACTATGAGTAATGTAACTGTCAATTGTTTAGAAGAAACCTTATCAGAAATCTTTCTTCTTTAAGGGAGAAAAGTAAGAAAACTACTTAGGAAGCTACATAATATGAAGATACTAGGTAAAAATGAAATCAAAAGAGAATTACTGATATATCTCATGAATTTAAAAGCATTTTAACGCCTTTAGTTTTGCCAGGAAAACTAGAATGCAAAAAAGATGATTGGCCATCTGACCATTTCTGTAGAGTTTTGACTATTTACAGTCCATCACAAAGTTCTGCAATATTTAGTGATTTGGCACTTTTCTTAGCCTGGAATTTTTCTCTCTAATACTGACAAAGAGATATGTTTTAATAATGACTTAATAGCAAAGCATAGTCGTATAGTAGTTACACATATGCTTTGATGTCCAACAGACATTAAATTGTTAGAATATAGAATTTGGTAACTGGAAAATTTTAGACAAGTTTCTTAATGTCTCTGAGCTTCAGTTTTCCCATTTATAAACTGGGAAATAATGGAAAGCTTCAGTCTAGTTTCTGGTCAGTTTTCAATGATACACAGCTCTTTAAATTTTAAGCATTTGTTTAGCACATAGTAAGGGCTCAATATGGTGACTGACTGCATGGTTGTCTATGAAGCCAAAACAGTAGCAAACATGCTTAAAAGTAGAACATATGACCTGAAAGAACAAGGCCAGCTCATCACAGTGAACAAGACATAGAATTCTCTTTAAAGGGCTTGCACTCATAGACGTGTAGTTCTGGAATTTGAAAATGCCTTGTAACTTATCAAATTAGCTCTGGGATACAAAAGATTTTTTTTTGTTGGTTTTTTGTAATTTATACATATCTTTGTATGCAGCTGTAAAATGAGTCAGTTCAATTCATTAAGCATCAAGCATCCTGCTATCTACCTTGCTGACTACAAAAGTTAACAAGACAACACCTCTGCCTTGAATACAGAACTCTCATCAGAAATGATGATAATACACGGTTCTATTGCAATAACCAGAGCAAGGACAGGATTTTTTTTGCCAAAGGAACACTGGAAAAATCCTGTGAGAGGAAGTAATGCAAACAAACCATTCAATAAGTTTAAATGAACTAAAAGAATATCCAGAGCAGAAAAACTAGGAGACATTATTACATGAGAAGGCAAGGAGGTCTGAAATCTCCTGCTGTGTAGACTCATGTCTGACACTCAGTTTGTTGGGTGGGATGCATTGTGAAGTGGCGAGGTCCTGAAGAGCCTCTGATACCAAATGAAGGAGTTTTGTAATTATAATAAAGACAAAGAAGAGCACCTGAAAAATATTAACAATGTGGTGATATTAAGTAGCAGTGTACAGAAAAACAAAAAAGGCCCTCCTAGCTTTGGAGGGAAAACATCAGAGAGAGGAGTTATACTGGAGACTGGGAGAACATGTGGGTCAGGAGGAATGATGAGTAGAATCTGGGAACCATAATGTACCCAGCACACTAACAGAGCAAGTTCTAAAGATCACAATGTGTCACTTTATGAAGCGTTCTTCTCATTGTGACCATAGGGACATGTTTTTTCCCTGTAAGTCCTGTAATATACTGTTTATGTTTAATGGAAAGAAACAGAAAATAAGAATTAGGAAATATGAGGTTCAGTCCTCAGATCCTGACTAATACCCTTGGGAATGTCACCGTAGCTGTCAAGTAAGAATGATAATCATATCCCACCTACTTGAACAAAAGAACACACACCATCCTCATCTAAAAGAGATAAAAAGAAATGAAAGGAATTCTATTATTTAAAAAAGCAGTGCACAAATGCAAGGAGTAATTACTGTCATCAAAAATTGTACGAGTCACCTAAAAGTTTCACCTTCTTGGAACATAACATCAATGTGTTTAAATGTACTTGGAGGTGTATCCACACATAATGATCAAGAAAATTGAAATAAAACAAAACAAACACACACAGCCATGCAAACAATCAAACAAATAAAAACCCCAGGGTAGTCCAGCTAGGTATTATGGAAAAAGAAAATAGATGTATTTCTAATGTACCACAATGTTCACTGCAGCACTATTTACAATAGCCAGGACATGGAAGCAACATAAATGTCCATTGAAAGATGAATGGATAAAGAAGATGTGGCACATATATACAATGGAATATTACTCAGCCCTAAAAGGAACAAGACTGAGTTATTTGTAGTGAGGTGGATGGCCCTAGAGTATGTCATACAGAGTGAAGTAAGTCAGAAAGAGAAAGACAAATACCGTATGCTAACACATATATATGGAATCTATGAAAAAAAAAAAAAAGGTCATGAAGAACCTGGGGCAAGACGGGAATAAAGACACAGACCTACTAGAGAATGGACTTGAGGATACCGGGAGGGGGAAGGGTAGGCTGGCACAAAGTGAGAGAGTAGCATTGGCATATATATACACTACCAAATACAAAATGGATGGCTAGTGGGAAGCTGTTGCATAGCACAGGGAAATCAGCTTGATGCTTTGTGACGACATGGAGGGGTGGGATAGAAAGGGTGTCGGGGGAGGCTCAGGAGGGAAAGGATATGAGGATTATATGTATATGTATAGCTGATTCACTTTGTTGTACAGCAGAAACTAACACAACATTGTAAAGTAATTATACTCCAATAAAGATATAAAAAAATGTATTTCTAAAATGAGGGGAAAATGGGCAAAGGTGTTCCCAATTACATTATTTCTAATCTTCTTAAAGTAGCAATGATCTGCATGTGGTTAATCATTTCCACACATCTATACATATGCATATGGATTGATTGACACTCCAGATTCTGGAATTAGGCAACTGCCACTGAGTCCTGATAAGACTATAGAGATCACTAAAAAAATATGTGTGATCCTGAGTGTATCTGATCTCTCTTTCAAGCCTAAGGAAACTTTGGTTTTCTCACCTGAAAAATAAATATAAGGAAACTTCTTTCCTTGTAGAGTTAGGAGGATTAAATGAGATAACGCATGCATAAATCTGACCCAGGGTTAGCAATTAATATAGTTGTTATTATTATCATAATTAGTTTCATGTTATTTAATTGTCAAATATCAAGCAGGTAATGAACATAGCAAGAGAAATATCAAGAGAGAAATGAAGCTCAGGATGACCAAATAGTTTATTCAAGCTTGCATAGCTGAGCTCAGATGAAAAATCACTGCTCTGATTCTACATCCAAAGTTGCTACTGCCCTTTTAGATAAACCCAGGCTGTTGAAGAGGTGGGGTCATCTGCTTCCAATAGAATGACTCCTTAATATAGCGTATGTGTTCCAATAGGGAACATGCGGATTTTCATGAAAAATGTCAAGGCTTATCTTCCTACATGCCAGCCAATTGGTCAGTATTTCTTATTTTGCTATGTCAAAACATTTTGGGGTGTCTTATTTCATTTCACCTCACTCTAAAACACAAATGTGCATTCTATAATAAATTTTCCTTCGTCTTACAGAGAGAAAATACCACATGAATCTAAAAATCAAAACACAAACATGAGTGTAGGGAAGAAAATGCCATGCCCTGACTTACAGAAATGGGCTTTGGATTATGTGAGGCAAAAATTACTCTAAATTCTAAGATTAATGTAGTAAAAATGAGATCGATCCTCTTTATAAATATAGCTGAAAATCTTCTTGTATTCCTTGAGCACAAATGAAATATGCAGGACAATTCTCCTTTTGCTTTCCCCATGCAATCCGGTCATTGCTGGGGAATCAGAGCTGGGAATGATATAGACAGTAAGATAACAAGAAACCCCATTCATCACTGTGACAGGCGTTTCACTTTGTGTGCAAATTTCCAGTGATAGAGTAGGCTGTCTCTCTCTCTTCTCAGTCTTATAACTAATGCTTCAACTGAACTAAAGTTCTTGTTTTTTGTAATCAAGTTTCAGGGAGCCACATTGCTATTCATGTAGTCTAGAGAAGGTAAGGTTACCAATTCAGTAATGTAATTTTATTGTAACCAAAAGTAAGTGGGCAAAGCACCCCAGTGGACTATTTGAACATTTCATTGTTAGAATCTAGCATCTATTTATTAGCATGTAAAGTATGTTGATCCATAAACACATGTGAATACACACATATGTACATACTTATGCATATTAGACCAACATTGACTATTTGAAAAGGGTAGTGTCATCCAATAAAACTTCCTGATACAATGGAAATGTTTTGTATCTGCATTACTGAATATAGTAGCCATAAGTGGCTATAGAACATTGTTACAGGGCTAGCATGACTACAGAACTGTATTTTTAAGTTTACCTAATTTACCTAACTTAAGTTTAAATAGGCCCTGTGGCTAGTGGCTACCATACTGCTCAGTGCATTTCTAGCGAAATCACTAATTCCTCAAATTAGACTTCCTCTTTGTATAGAGTTGTGTATGTCCTCTGATATTCTTATAATTAATGTTTAGTTTTAATGCAAAAGTCAGTAAATACATTGCATATTTACCAGTGGATATACTCATGTGTAGAAAGGATCATATCAAATTGAGGGTTATATTTGATCATATCAAATTGCTAATTATTGTTCTGCTTCATTGATGATCCATAACTTTTCAATAAAGAAAGTCAAATTTTTTTAGAATTATTTAACTCCTTATGGAGAACTCATATAAAACTTTTGAAAATTTAACTTCTTAAATGAGAATCTGAATAGTGAGTTTTAAAAGGAGATATATTTTCTTTTTTTTTAACATCTTTATTGGAGTATAATTGCTTTACAATCGTGTGTTAGTTTCTGCTTTACAACAAAGTGAATCAGTTATACATATACATACGTTCCCATATCTCTTCCCTCTTGCGTCTCCCTCCCTCCCACCCTCCCTATCCCACCCCTCTAGGTGGTCACAAAGCACCGAGCTGATCTCCCTGTGCTATGTGGCTGCTTCCCACTAACTATCTATTTTACATTTGGTAGTGTATATATGCCCATGCCACTCTCTCACTTTGTCAAAAGGAGATATATTTTCATCACATTAAATGACATGCAGAAACTGTAACAGGCCTGGGATTTTCAATGTCTAATACACACCCGCATCAGCACTCTGGTTTTACTGGCTCATATTTACTACTTGATTTTTCTTTTGGCTTTAACCCTCTGGAAGGAACACTAAATTGCTGAATTCTCACTGGTGATGGCATTTCAATTATGTAGGCTGCAAACATATTTAATCAGTGTTAACAGTATCAGTAATACCCTCAAGGTCTGTCATTTATATGCATTTTAATATCTAAATATTCACTTCCAAATACAGGTAAGCTTCTAAATAATGTATAACTCAAAATAAAAATTTCCATTTCTCTCTTATTTGTTGGCATTGTATCACTCATATTTACTATTTCAAGAGTAAAATCCACTTTAATAATGTATTGTTATTAAAGCCGCTAGTTTCACACACAGTTATTAACAGATTTCATATAAGTGTAGTATGTTGAATAGTGACCCCTCCCTCCTATAATTAACACCCACCTGGAACTTCAGAATGTGACTTTATGTGGAAATTAGGTCTTTGCAGATGTAATTAAGGATCAAGATTAGATTATGGCATGTTAGGGTGAGTCTTAAATTAATGAAAGTGTTATTATAGGAAACAGAAAAGGACAAAGAGTTATACAGAGAAAAAAGTGATGTGACCATGGAGGCTGAGACTGGAGTGAGTGATTCGTCTAGAGGCCAAGGAACAGTGTCTAGACGCTGAGCCTGTGCGTCCGGAGCCTGTGCTCCGCAATGGGAGAGGCCACAACAGTGAGAGGCCCGTGTACCGCAAAAAAAAAAAAAAAAAAATTATTTAATTTTCACTTAAAGGTTAGGTGAATTTTACTTGATTTTTATTATAAACTATAGTAATTGTACTATATCAGAGATATTAAACAAAATATGAGTAAATGAATACATATCCTAGGAATAGTTGGGAAGTTGCTTTACAAAATAAAGAAATACATTTTTTGATGTTAGCTGGGTGTTTGGTCACTTAATTCTTTACACCAAAGGTGAAGTTAAGGACCAGAATTTGATATTATTAATATATAAACATATATATATGATGATATAGATAGATACATATTCTGTAAATATGGTACCTTGGTCTACAATATCTGGACTGACTCTAACTGTTTCTGTAAGGACATTTGTGGGAGTTTCTAGCTCAATATTTGTAAAGCTGAAATCCATTTAACTGATAGCCCCACAGGTGAAAAATACAAAACAAACAAAATAATAATAATGCATTCTAAAGTAAAACATATTTCTGCATCTAGAACCAGAAAACTAATGACAGCTTTTAGACTATTAGTACCCCGTTTAGGAAAAAAAAGAAAGACTCAGCTCCTCAGGGCAACCAGTTTTATAACATAAAGTATAAATAAAAACAGAGTTAAACAATTGTACAATAAGACAGTAAATATATTCTTCTCCCAAATTTAGGAAATATCTATGGACCAATCATATGCTAAATCTTTTTGTAGCCCACATGTGTTGGATTGACAGAAATAAAACAGTACAGCCTAGAGGCATTGCTTGAGGAGGGATATTTGATGGAGTTTCTCAGAAATGTTCAGGTTATCTGTGTTTTACTCAATGGGGAAGTCATTTTCAATTTAACCTGCAAGAAGGTAGAGTTTTTATTTCAAAGCATTCCTTTAAAAATCCCAGTAATTGCCACAGCTGGAAGAGAATTTTTGACTTGTGAGGAAGAGAGGTATATTAACATTAGAATGGGAGAGGGTTGGAGGGTTAGAGCCATGGATAGCAAATGATAACACTTCAAAGAGAAGCCAAGCTTTGTAGAAATCATTCAGAGATTTGTTTTCAAGGTTGTGTAGTGAGTAAGCAAACAAATATAATAGAACACAAGAGGGATCACTGGTTAAAATTACGCATATAGAACCTATCTGTGCCCTAAATATTTTTTACCAATTACCAAAAATATTATTTTACCAAAACATGCAATCTTGATCATAGGGCCAAGACTTTTTCTTTAATATAAGTGCTTGATTAGGTTGCAAATTTCTTTTTTTGCATAAATTGTGAATCTACAATAGCTTCTGCTAGTTTCGGTTTTGTTTTATTTAAAGTAGGAGCATAAATTTGAGGCAAAGAATGCAGAATTTTTATTTTATTTTATTTTATTTTAATTTTTTGGCTGTGTTGGGTCTTCATTGCTGCACGTGGGCTTTCTCTACTTGCGGCGAGCGGGGGCTACTCTTCGTTGCGGTGTGCGGCCTTCTCATTGCGGTGGCTTCTCTTGTTGCGGGTGATGGGCTCTAGGTGCACGGGCTTCGGTAGTTTCAGCACACAGGCTCAGTAGTTGTGGGGCACAGGCTTAGTTGCTCTGCTATCAAACCCGTGTCCCCTGCATCGGCAGGATTCTTAACCACTGCGCTACAGTGAAGTCCCCAGAATTTTTATTTTAAGATAATTCCCCCTGTTATTTTTATCTCATCCACACCTAATTGATTTATGTTTTTATGTAAATACATCTTTATGCTTTCCAAAATATATTGCTTATATTTTATGGAACAAATACCATTTTTCAGGCTTGTGTTAATTGGTTTACCTGATAATTAAATTATGTTATTGTATTAACACATAAAATTAGAATAAATAGGTTTTGAGAACAAACTAAACTGACTCTTGGTAAACATACCACATAAAGAGCAAAAGTCTGAAGTCAAGACTTCTCAATACTGCATGTCATGAACATTTACTAGTATGTAAAATAGATATCATCCAAGAACACGTAAATCACACTTATAACTGGAAAGAAAGGATATAAAGGCTGAGAATTGCATAGATCCCTGTCATGGCCTGTGCATGGGCCTCTACAGCTTCTGAGAACTACAAGTGTCTCAGTTTCTCAGCTAAAACAGGTATTCTTTCTTGTTTAGGTTTTCCTTAAAAAGAGTGAGACACTTTATATTATGGATTCTCAAAAAAACAATGCTTCCCTCTCCCCAAAATATGGCTTGTATGGCAACATATAGGGAGAATAACCTTAAAATGGCAACATATAGGGAGAATAACCTACAACTATAATGTTGGGCCATTTAAAAAATGTGATGACGTGTCTTCTTCTCAATAGCATAAAAATATCCATTCTAACCAAATTAATACATACATTTAAAGAATTTGAAAGTTGCCCTACCAGATTTCACAACTTATTATAAAGCTCTATTAATTAAAATAGCATGGTAGTAGAGTTAGCATATATTAATAATCCAATAGAATAGAATAAAGTAGAAAAAGAGCTCTTAAATGGAATCCTCATATATGAGTGAAATGGCAAAATTAATTAGAGAAAACATAATTTAGTAAATTATGGTGAAGCAACAGTTAATACACACAGAAGAAAAATAAATTAAATCCCAAATATCCCTATCCTACTTCTGTTCCATGGCCCAGCCTGTGCATACACACACACATGCCAATTCCAAGTGAATAAAAACAATAAATGATGAAAACAAATCTTTTATATAGTTAAATAACATGAAGGATCACATGTTTATAACATGGTATAGGGAATATCTCTCTAAAAAGCACACACACAAAAATACCCTGATAAGTTTGACTATACTAAAATTTAAAACTTTAGACCAATAAAAGTCACTATGAGAAAAAAAAGTTAAACGACAAGCCACAGCCTGAGAGATGATATTTGGAATGTATATTTCTCTTAGTGGTTGAGTATCAAAAAATATAAATAACTCATAAAAATCAGGAAAGACAAGCAATCTAATAGAAAAATTGACAATGACTTTAAACAGGCAATTCAGAAAGGAGGAAACCAAGATAGTCAATAAGCATTTGAAAAGATGGTCAACCTCAGCAGTAATCAGATAAATACCTAATAAAACTATAATGAGATGCAATTCCATGTCCATTACACTGGCAAGGTTTAAGAAGGTTGACAACACCACCAGTGAGAAGATAGTACAGTAGGAACTGTTGTGTGAATATAAATTTATGCAACCACTTTGTAGAGCAATTTGGCAATATAAAGTAAAATTCAATATACATTCCCTTTGAGTCAACAACTTTTTCTTCTTTTTCTCTATAAACCATAGAGACTTTTTTGCTCACATGTTCAGGAAAATAGATAATGAATGTTTCTAGCAACTTGGGTGTCATAGACAAAGGCTGAGAAAACTTCAGTGCTCATGCAGGAAAGACTGAATAAATACAGAATGATATGTTTTCAAATATGAAAAACCGTAGGGTAACCATAACTAATGAAATAGAAAATTGGGTCTCAACATGGGTAATCTTTGAAAATATAATTTTAAGAAAATGAAAGCAGTTAATTGATGACATAATATAGTACCATTTGTTTAACACTTTAAAACCTTCCAAACAATATATTCCTTGGAAAACACAGACTTAGCAAATATTTATTTAGATGTGTAGGAATTATAATTACCCAATTTGATGCATGGGCTACTTTGAAGAAATCAAAAGGTGAATGGGCTTCAGGAGGTGTACATGAGAGGCTTCAGTCAATTGTCATATAGTTGTTTCTTTTTTAAACCCCAGATTCAAATTTTAAAAGGGAAAAATATTTAAGTAAATCCACCTCCCACTCTCAGAGTGCAATCCCTTAATCGTGATAATTCCTTGGGTATACTTTCTAAGTTAAGCATATGTAAGTATATGTAATAGAACGTTGCATGGAAGCTTGGGTATGCATTCCATCCTCTACTGCTCTGGGATCTTGCTCAGAAGCCAGAATGGTGCCAGTGAATTCATGGGCTAGAAGTTTCTGCACACAGCGTGCACCAGCCAGCAAGTGAGGGACACCTCCTATGCTCTATTTGAGTTCCTCTTGTTCTCATCTGTCTCTCTTCCACCTGCTCAGTGTAGGCATAACCAACTTCACATAGAGTAAAACCTTTAGCTTATTTTCTAGGCCATCACAGCACCCTCTTGCTTCCTGCTCTGTATCTTTTCTGTGGACGTCTTTGCTTGGAAAACCCAATTGTTTCCCCTGAATTAAAGCCCCATATTGAAAGTTGTGACCAACTGGGTACTGAAGGTCCTGAAAAGCATATCATATGCTTTTTTTTTTATCATTTATTTCCAAGGGATAGAGCAACTAGTAGCATGTAGTGGTGGCAAACTCTGTTATGAATCCTTGTATTAATTCCCCCCTCCTTTTTCCTTTTCTCCTCCTGTCTCCCAAATCCAGCTCCTTGGAACACCAACCGATACAATACTTGCACATAGACTATGTTTCATGCTCTTCTTTCTGGAGAACTGAGGTTAACATAGAAAAATGATAAGATAAAACAGATGTGAAATTTCATAGCCAAATAGCCAATGCAGATTCTACAGGAGGAAATATATCCTAGAAACAGATCTTCAATTCTTGTGCCTTAAACTAGATCAGGGATATAAAACATACTCAGAGTGTGGAAAAGATTTTTGAAGAGATTTCTTTGGAGAGAGATACTATCTTGCTCTCTCAAGACGAGAGTTTTTGGAGGTGATCCTCCCTTCTAAACTTAGAGACTTGAAACTTAAATATACCCCTCTGAGCATATGTCATGTGTTTCTATGCAGTTTTGTGACATCATAACCTGGACCTGACTCTTCCCCAGAGAAATATAGAAAGTGAGAGACCCACTGAGTGCCCTCAGCTTTAGTGATGGAGCCAGGAGAGATCCCAGAATTAAAATCTGGTTGTATTCCAAGGATTTCTGTTGGACTAAAGATGCAGGAGTCTCCCCAGGGGACCAGAGATGTGCCATGAGAAAGAGATCAAAGCCAGAGACATAGAAAGTGTACAAGCAAATTGCATGGAGTCCTCACAGACCCTATCAAATATGGCTCCTAGAGAAGTAGGAGAATGACAACAATGAAAAGCTCTAAGTTAAGCATCAGTAACAAAGGAAGAAACTAGAGATACAACCACCTGAAAGAGAAATACATGCACCAGCACAGAGGAGAGGATCCCAGCTGTGAACTTTTTCAAAACAGCACCTTACAGGAAAGTCCTTTTTAAAGCTTTCTCACATCAAAAGAGCATGGAGTTGGATTACTATGGTACCAAAGAGGACACATTTCTTCCCTTGCCTTCCATCCTCACAGCCAACCTGGAGAAAATGGCCAGAAAAATGCTAAAATTTGAGTGGTGATGGTCCTTGGGTTTTGTTGACATTTACAAAGACAATTTTTTAGAATTGTACACCAGACAGTCCAGACTCTGCAAGGAGGCTTGATTTGCACTTCAATTTTGTTTTTACATAAGAATGAGAACATTTGCCTGAGAATGAGAAAAATTAAATGTCACAGGACAGAAGGAACTTTATCTAAGGGTATTGTGAGAGATTATTCTCAAAAGAGAAATAGTGAGAGGAAAAGCTGGAAAATTAAAACCATTTATAGTGCAATGTGTGTCTATGTACATATGTATACATACATGGATATACATATATATACATATATGTATATATATATATATAAAATGAGAATGCACCGTGTGAGATATATATATATATTTGTATTTATGTATATATATATATATATATATATGTATATAGAGAGAATTCTCCCAATATTAGCACATTTACATTTATCTTATACTAAATTTTTGTATAATTATTACATAACAAATATATTACTTCACAACCATTATAGAAACTGTTTCAAACAGAATGGATTAAATATAAAGCCATGTTTGGCACTTCCGTGGTGGTCCAGTGGTTAAGACTCCACACTTCCACTGCAGGGGGCAGGGTTTTGATCCCTGGTTGTGGAACAAAGATCCCACATGCAGTGTGGTGGGTCCAAAAAAATAAAATAAAATAAAGCCACCCTTGACTAACTACAATTCTCTTTCCATCCTTAGAGCAACAGTGTTAGTTTTGTTGTGTGTCCTAGTAAAAAGAATATATATATATATGTGTATATATATATATATGCATATATATAGCTTTCACTTCTTTTCTTTTACCAAAATGGTATCATATTTTTTTATTAATAACAACTTTAATTATTTTTACATAAAAATATGATGGATAGAACATTATAAGCTAGTCATTACATAGTTATAGGCCTGACTCATTATTTTAATCAATAATATTTTATTCCATAGTATAAATGGCTCATGGTTGATTTATAAAATCCCTTTTACAATGAAGTTCTAAACTTTACACCTACCAGATCTCTGGTCAACGTTCAAAAATATTTATTGATTTGATTGACACTTTCAGCCAAGGATAATTTTTTTTGAACATTATTTTATTTTATTTTTATACAATGAGGACTTATTAATGAACTATCTTTTAAAAATTAGTGTATATAGGTCAGTCCCAATCTCCCAATTCTTCCCACCACCACTACCCCCCGCTTTCTGCCCTTGGTGTCCATACGTTTGTTCTCTACATCTGTGTCTCTATTTCTGCCTTGTAAACCAGTTCATCTGTACCATTTCTCTTGATTCCACATATATGCATTAATAAACTATATTTGTTTTTCTCTTTCTGACTTACTTCACTCTGTATGACAGTCTCTAGGTCCATCCACATCTCTACAAATGACCCAATTTCGTTCCTTTTCATGGTTGAGTAATATTCTATTGGCTATATGTACCACATCTTCTTTAGCCATTCTTCTGTTGATGGGCATTTAGGTTGCTTCCATGTCCTGCTATTGTAAGTAGTGTTCCAATGAACATTGAGGTGCATATGTCTTTTTGAATTATGGTTTTCTCTGGGTATATGCCCAGGAGTGGGATTCCTGGGTCATATGGCAATTCTATTTTTAGTTTTTTAAGGAACCTCCATACTGTTCTGCATAGTGTCTGTATCAATTTACATTCACACCATCATCATAAGATGGTTCCCTTTTCTCCACACCCTCTCCAGCATTTGTTGTTTGTAGATTTTCTGATTGTGCCCATTCTAACTGGAGTGAGGTGATACCTCATTGTAGTTTTGATTTGCATTTTTCTAATAAATAGTGATATTGAGCAGCTTTTCATGTGTTTATTGGCCATCTGTAGGTCTTCATTGGAGAAATGTCTATTTAGATCTTCTGCCTAGTTTTGGATTGGGTTGTTTGTTCTGTTTAATATTGAGCTGCATGAGCTTTTTATATATTTTGGGGATTAATCCTTTGTCCGTTGATTCGTTTGCAAATATTTTCTCCCACTCTAAGTGTTGTCTTTTTATTTTGTTTGTATTTTCCTTTGCTGTGCAAAAGCTTGTAAGTTTCATTAGGTCCCATTTGTTTATTTTTGTTTTTATTTCCATTATTCTAGGAGGTGGGTCAAAAAAGATCTTGCTGTGATTTATGTCAAAGAGTGTTCTTCCTAGGTTTTCCTCTAAGTGTTTTATAGTGTCCAGTCTTACATTTAGGTCTTTAATCCATTTTGAGTTTACTTTTGTTTAAGGTGTTAGGGAGTGTTCTAATTTCATTCTTTTACATGTAGCTGTCCAGTTATCCCAGCACAATTTATTGAAGAGACTGTTTTTTCTCCATTGTATATCCTTGCCTCCTTTGTCATAGATTAGTTGACCACAGGTGCATGGGTTTATCTCTGGGCTTTCTGTCCTGTTCCATTGATCTGTATTTCTGTTTTTGTGCCAGTACCATATTGTCTTGATTACTGTACCTTTGTAGTATAGTCTTAAATTAGGGTGTCTGGTTCCTCCAGGTCCATTTTTTTCTCTCAATATTGCTTTAGCTATTCGGGGACTTTTGTGTCTCCATACAAATTTTAAGATTTTTTGTTCTAATTCTGTGAAAAAATGCCATTGGTAATTTGATAGGGATTGCATTGAATTTGTAGACTGCTTTGTGTAGTACAGTCATTTTCACAATATTGATTCTTCCAGTTGAAGAACATGGTATATCTCTCCATCTGTTTAGGTCAATTTTGATTTCTTTCATCAGTGTCTTATAGTTTTCTGAGTACAGGACTTTTACCTCTTTAGGTAGGTTTATTCCTAGGTATTTTATTCTTTTTGTTGCAGTGGAGAATGGTATTCTTTCCTTCATTTCTCTTTCTGATCTTTCAATGTTAGTGTATAGGAATGCAAGAGATTTCTGTGCATTAATTTTGTATCCTGCAACTTTACCAAATTCATTGACTAGCTCTAATAGTTGTCTGGTGGCATTGTTAGGATTTTCTATGTATAGTATCATGTCATCTGCAAACAGTGACAGTTTTACGTATTCTTTTCCAATTTCTAGTCCTTTTATTATTTTTTTTTCTACTCTGATGCCATGTCTAGGACTTCCAAAACTATGTTGAATAAAAGTTTGTGAGAGTGGACATCGTTGGCTTGTTCCTGTTCTTAGAGGAAATGCTTTCAGGTTTTCACCATTGAGAATGATGTTTGCTGTGGGTTTGTCATATATGGCCTTTATTATGTTGAGGTAGGTTCCCTCTATGCCCACGTTCAGGAGAGTTTTTATCAAAACAGGTGTTGAATTTTGTCAAAAGCTTTTTCTCCATCTATTGAGATGATCATATGTTTTTTTTTCTTCAATTTGTTAATATGGTGCATCACATTGATTGATTTGTGTATATTGAACAATACTTGTGTCCCTGGGATATATCCTACTTGCTCATGGTGTATGATCCTTTTAATGTGTTCTTGGATTCTGTTTGCTAGTATTTTGTTGATGATTTTTGCATCTATATTCATCAGTGATATTGGTCTGTAATTTTCTTTTTTTGTCGTATCTTTGTCTGCTTTTGATATCAAGGTGACTGTGGCCTCATAGCATGAGTTTGGGAGTGTTCCTTCCTCTACAGTTTTTTGGAAGAGTTTGAGAAGGATGGGTGTTAGCTCTTCTCTAAATGTTTGATAGAGTTCACCTTGAAGCCATTGGGTCCTGGACTTTTGTTTGTTGGAAGATTTTTAATCATAGATTTAATTTCATTACTTGTGATTGGTCTGCTCATATTTTCTATTTCTTTCTGGGTCAGTCATGGAAGTTTATACCTTTCTAAGACTTTGTCCATTTCTTCCAGGTTGTCCACTTTATTGGCATAGAATTCCTTGTACTTGTCTTTTATGGTGCTTTGTATTTCTTCAGTGTCTGTTGTAACTTCTCATTTTTCATTTCTAATTATATTGGTTTGAGTCCTCTCCCTGCTTTTCTTGATGAGTTTCCTAAGGGTTTATCATTTTTGTTTATCTTCTCAAAGAATGAGCTTTTGGTTTTATTGATCTTTGTTATTGTTTTCTTTGTCTCTCATTTATTTCTGCTCTGATCTTTATGATTTCTTTCATTCTATTAACTTTGGGTTTTGTTTGTTCTTCTTTCTCTAGTTCCTTTAGGTGTAAGGTTAGATTGTTTTTTTGTTTTAGTTTTTTTGTGGTACGTGGGCCTCTCACTGCTGTGGCCTCTCCCGTTGCAGAGCACAGGCTCCGGATGTGCAGGCTCAGTGGCCATGGTTCACGGGCCCAGCCACCCCGCGGCATGTGGGATCCTCCTGGACCAGGGCACGAACCCATGTCCCCTGCATTGGCAGGCAGACTCTCAACCATTGCGCCTGTTAGATTGTTTATTTGAGATTTTTCTTGTTTCTTGAAGTAGGATTGTATTGCTATAAATGTTCTTCTTCAAACTGCTTTTGCTGCATCCAATAGGTTTTGTATCATCGTGTTTTTGTTGTCATTTGTCTCTTCATATTTTTTGATTTCCTCCTTGATTTCTTCAGTGATCTCTTGTTTTTTTAGTAACGTATTGTTTAGCCTCCGTGTGTTTGTGATTTTTAATTTTTTTCCCCTGGAAATGATTTCTAATCTCATAGCGCTGTGGTCAGAAAAGATGCTTGATATGATTTCAATTTTCTTTAATTTACTGAGGCTTGATTTGTGACCCAAGATTTGATCTATCCTGGAGAATGTTCCATGTGAACTTGAGAAGAAAGTGTAATCTGCTGTTTTCAGGTGGAATGTCTTATAAGTATCAATTAAATCTATCTGATCTATTATGTCATTTAAAGCTTGTGTTTCTTATTAATTTTCTTTCTGGATGATTGGTCTACTGGTGTAAGTTAGGAGTTAAAATCCCCCACTATTTTTCTGTTACTGTTGATTTCCTCTTTTATAGCTGTTAACGTTTGCCCTGTGTATTGTGGTTCTCCTATGTTGGGTGCATATATATTTATAATTTTTATATCTTCTTCTTGGATTGATCCCTTGATCATCATGTAGTGTCCTTCCTTGTCTCTTATAACATTCTTTATTTTAAAGTCTATTTTATCTGATATGAGTATTGCTACTCCAGCTTTCTTTTGATTTCCATTTGCATGGAATATCTTTTTCTATCCCCTCATTTAAAGTCTGTATTTGTCCCTAGGTGTGTAGTGGGTCTCCTGTAAACAGCATATATATGGGTCTTGTTTCTGTATGCATTCAACGAGCCTGTGCCTTTTGGTTGGAGCATTTAATTCATTCACTTTTAAGGTAATTATCAATGTGTATGTTCCTATTACCATTTTCTTAATTGTTTTAGGTTTGTTTCTGTAAGTCCTTTTCTTCTCTTGTGTTTCTCACTTAGAGAAGTTTCTTCAGCATTTGTTGTAAAGCTGGTTTGGTGGTGCTGAATCCTCTTAGCTTTTGCTTGTCTGTAAACCATTTGATTTCTTTGTTAAATCTGAATGAGATCCTTGCCAAGTAGAGTAATCTTGGTTGTAGGTTCTTCCCTTTCATCACTTTAAGTATATCATGCCACTCCCTTCTGGCTTGTAGAGTTTCTGCTGAGAAATCAGCTGCTAACTTTATGGGAGTTCCCTTGTATATTATTTGTCATTTTTCCCTTGCTGCTTTCAATAATGTTTCTTTGCCTTTTAATTTTTGTCAGTGTGATTACTATGTGTACCAGCATGTTTTTCCTTGGGTTTATCCTGCCTGGAACTCTCTGGGATTCCTGGATTTTGTTGGCTATTTCCTTTCTCAAGTTAGGGAAATTTTCAACTATAATCTAGTCAAATATTTTCTTAGGTCTTTTCTCTCTTCTCCTTCTGGGAGCCCTATAATGCAAATGTTGGTGTGTTTAATGTTGTCCCAGGGGTCTCTTAGGCTGTCTTCATTTCTTTTCATTCTTTTTTCTATATTCTGTTCTGTGGCAGGTCCACCATTTTCCCTTCCAAGTCACTTAACTGTTTTTCTGCCTCAGTTATTGTGTTATTGATTCCTTCTAGTGTATTTTTCATTTAAGTTTTTGTATTGTTCATCTGTTTGTTTGTTCTTTATTTTTTCTAGGTGTTTGTTAAACCTTTCTTTCATCTTCTTGATCTTTACCTCTATTCTTTTTCTGAGGTCCTGGATCATCTTCACTATCATTTTTCTGAATTCTTGTTCTAGAAAGTTGCCTATCTCCACTTCATTTAGTTGTTTTTTTGGGGTTTTATCTTCATCTGGTACATAGTCCTCTGCTTTTCATTTTGCCTATCTTTTTGTGAATATGGTTTTCATTCCATAGGCTGCAGCATTGTATTTCTTCTTGCTTCTGCTGTTGCTGTCTGGTGGATCCAAGGACAGTTTGGAAAGTAAATTACATTTCAGCTTTCAGTTTGGTAGTACTTCAGTCTCACAAACTACTCTTTGCCTTGTACCTCAAATTTGAATCCCCATACAGAGTTTTGAAAGCTCCTTTTTTTGTCATCAAATATTTAATATAACATGGCTTTAGTGAGTGTTCCTGTTCCTAAGAATTCATTACAGCAAGAAAATATATTGAGTGATATTATCACAAGTAGTGAAAATCAAAAATGATCAGATTAGGTGAGCAAAGTATTCTTGGGGGAATAGAATTTTTGCATTTAATTAAATGCAACAACTTACTTACTCCTCCATAATCTATTGTGTGATCTTTTTAGTGAATTATTGACAAAACAGATTACATTATTTTTCTGTTCTTATGTTTATAAATACATTATTTATGTCTTTTCTCCTGCTAAACTTCTACCTAGGACATTTGAGGTTCATGAGAATTCATGTGTCACTTTGACAGTCTGTGCTTTATATCACTCCAGGAAATTTTTGGGGAAAAAGTCTATCCTTGAGAATCAAAACATTGAAAAGTTTAGAACTAGAAAAAGCTCTGGTAGTTGTCAAGTCTAAGCTACTCACTTTATCAAAATAATGGGGAAACTGAGACCAAAGAGAAGTGGTTCATGTGGGAAATGTGAGTGCTTTTGTGGACACTTATACCTACCTCTGAAATTTTTGCACAGATACTCTTTCACCATTCTTGCTGCTCCTGACCTGCTTTACTTGCAGCCTAATCCAATGGTAAGCATTTTCCTAAGACTCATATGCTATAAGGCTAGGAGCTGGAGCTTATCTCCACAATCTCTCCATTTCACACTAAAAATTCTTGTTTTTCCTTTCAAAGCCTCTCCCTTCTTAAATTGTAAACTATGAGAATTTACCACTCTCCCATCCTCTCTTGCCATCTATTGACTTTTTGCTAACTATTACACTTTCATTAATAATAGCTGTAGGGGACCATTGTTTTGTTTTCCATTGAAATACGTGTCATTGTAAATGCCCATATCTTGTGGTCAACCCATTCTAGCACAATGTACTCCTAACTTTCCTCTTTATACCATTTTATCCACTCACTGGTAGACCATACTGTGGATCTAGCCATCTTCAAAAATTGTTGCACCTTGGGAGTTTTAAACACTAATTCATCTTTCTCAGGTTTTCATGACCAACTCATTTCTTATAGAAGCATTGATATCAGGAAATTTTGATCATAGTCCAATCTGTATAACCATTCCATACTCATTTACGTTGCTAAACAGCCTCAATCTCCTGGTTAACCCAACTCTTAGCAGAACAATTAACACCCTTGTGGTTATATGACTTAAAACATATAATACCGAATCACTCCTAAAATCTTACTTGTGTAGTCCTATTTTGGATCATTGAAAATTTTTGAACAAAATCCCTTAAGTATGTCCTACCCCATGATCATCACAAGTAGTCATACAACATTGCCCAGCAATCTTTTTGCATGTCCCAGTTTAGTCCTCTCTTCATTCGTGATGCAAAACATTGCAAATTGATATCCTTTGTACATATATAACACCCATATTTGCTTATTTTTCATGTCCTCATAGCAGGCAAAGATATCATTCTTTGTACTTTGTGAGTGGTTTGGAACAGTTAATGTGCTGTAACAAGCAAATAGTCTTGAGAAAAAACATGTGCTGTTGTATCTGAGATGGACCTTAGACATCATCTAATTCAGCACTTTCAGGTTGATAGAAATAATATCCTAGCAGTTAAGTGGCATGTGTAAAATCTCAGAGCTTTACACAGTCAGTACAGAGGAAAAACTTATTGACTAGAAGAGATGGAACTGAAATACTGGTGGGGGCAAACTGAAAAAAATAGTTGAAAAAAAATGAAAGAAAAAATGTACAAACTCAATGAAAACTATAAAGCCACATATCTAAGAAGCTCAAGGAAGCTCAAGCAGAAGACAAAGGAGAGGATTGGACTAGCTCTTTAAGTAACTGAAATGAAATTAAAAACTGCAACAAAACAACTGTAAATTTGGAATGCTACATTTAGTGAACATAGTTTCAAAAATTAAGTTGAAATAAAGACTTTTCTTGAGACATACAAAGCTAAAATATAATTAACAGCAGACTCCCACTATAAGAAAAGTTAAATGAAACACGTTAGGCAGAAGGGAAATGGTAACAGTAGGAGGTCATGGAATAATGTTATATCTCATTTGAGATAAGACTGGTGGTTTTCTACTCTCCCACAGATGAAGAGTCTTTATTCTGGCACTGAGAATAGTTATCCTTAAAAAATGGAATTAATAGTTATCTAATATCTGAGGAGATTTCATCAAATACTTGGTACTTCAGGGTTAAGAAGGAAAAACTGCTTCAACCTTCAGGTGAGAGGAGAGAAATAGACCATGATTACAGATCTTTGTGTGTTTCCAAATTCATTTCTGACATAGGATTTATGAATGTTCCCTGAGGGATTAAAAGGATGAGTACTAAGCAGTGCAAGCAGGGAGAAAACGGGTAGGAAACAACTTTCAATGTTGGTCAATTTTCATTTAATGATGACCATGATGTCCAAGCAGAAATCTGGAATGGTCACAAGAGACCTCAATTATCAGTTTTAGACAAGCTTTCATTAGTGATCTTAAGATATAGGAAAAAAAACAAAACAACAACTTTAGTAGTCACAATCTGACGAGTCCTTAGTGCTCTCTTTCTTCAATCTGAAATGATGCATTTCATACCTGATTTTGGGCAATTCTCTGAAAGAGTTGAGCTCTAAAAGGAGGTGTAAAACTTTCTGATAATAGCACTGGTGTATTTTTAGTTTTTAATTTCTTCTTTGATTTCTTCATTGATTCATTGCTTGTTCAGTAGCATGTTGTTTAATCTTCACATATTTGTGACTTTCCAGTTCTCTTCTTGTAATTGATTTCTCGTTTCATACCATTGTGGTTAGAAAAGATGTCTGACATGATTTAAACCTTCTTAAATTTGTTGATACTTTTTTTTTATCCTAGCATGTACTCTGTCCTGGATAGTTTCATGTGCACTTGAAAAGAATGTGTATTTTGTTGCTTTTGGGTGGAATGTTCTGTATCTATCTATCTATCTACCTATCTATCATCTATCTATAATAAGTCCATCTGATCTAATGTGTCATTTAAGGTTGATCTGTCCTTATTCATTTTCCAATGGAATGATGTATCCATTGATGTTAGTGAGGCATTAAAATCCTATACTACTGTTGTACTGCTGTTAATTTCTTCCTTTAGGTCTGTAAATATTTACTTTATTCATCTTGGTGCTATGTTGGATACATAAATATTTACAAATATTAAATCTTCTTGTTTAATTGACCGCTTTATCATTATATAATACCTATCTTTGTCTTTTATTCTAGTTTATTTTTTAAATTTATTTATTTGACTGTGCCAGGTGTTAGTTGCAGCACACGGGATCTTCATTGCCACATGCAGGCTCTTTAGCTGTGGCATGCGGGATCTTTTAGTTGTGACATGTAGGATCTAGTTCCCTGACTAGAGATCAAACCCAGGCCCCCTTCATTGGGAATGTGGAGCCTTAGCCACTGGACCACAAGGGAAGTCCTTATTATAGTTTATTTAAATATATTTTGTCTGATATGAGAGCTACCCCAGCTTTACCTTGGTTTCCATTTGCATGAAACATCTTTTTCCATTCCTTCATTTTCAGTTTGTGTGTGTCCTTACATCTGAGGTGAGTCTCTTGTAGACAGTATATAGAAAGGTATTTTTCAAATTATCATTTATTCAACCATTCTATGTTTTTATTGAATGTTAGTCCATTTACATTTAAAGAGATTATTGGTAAGTATATACTTTTTTTCTTTTGCCATTTTGTTAATTGTTTTCTGGATTTTATTTATTTATTTTTTTTGGCAGTACGCAGGCCTCTCACCATTGTGGCCTCCCCCACTGTGGATCACAGACTCTGGACACACAGGCCCAGCGGCCATGGCTCATGGGCTCAGCCACTCCACGGCATGTGGGATCTTCCCAGACCAGGGCACGAATCTGTGTCCCCTGCACCTGCAGGCAAACTCTCAACCACTGCACCACCAGGGAAGCCCCTGTTTTCTGGATTTTTTTTTTGTTCCTCTCTGTTGCTTTCTTATTATCTTGCTTTCTTTCCTAGTGGTTTGATGACTTTCTATAGTGTTATGCTTAGATTCCTTCCTCATTATCTTTTGAGTATCTATTATAGGTTTTTGCTTTGTGGTTATCATGCAGTTCACATCCTACGTAAATAGTAACCTGTCTAAAGTTGGTAACTTTAATATTTGTTGCAGGAACCTGGTCAAGCTCCTGGAGATAAATCTGACAATTATCTCCCCCACACATCCCAACTGAAGTTTTTAACTGTTAATGCTGTTCACACTGAGCTTCCAACAATTTGTTAATTATGGTTCAGGTTTTCCTACCCCAGCACTGGTTTCTGAGGTGGATTTCTGCTTGTAAGTCTATGCTCTGGTAAGCCATGACACCCTGTACCTATCTGTCTCTCAACCTTGCAGGCAGGATTTGCCCTATGTCCTCTCCTCTTTTATAGACTCACAAAAAGTTGTTAATTTTTCAGTCTGTTTAGCTTTTACTTGTTGTTAGGGTGGACTGGCAATTTCCAAGCTCCTTACATTCAGAATTGGAAACTGGAAGTCATCCTTAGCTTTGTTTTTCAAGTGAATTTTCTTTCTACTGCTTCCTTCTCTGGAGTAGAAATCAAGATATAAGGGTACATGTATGTTTAACATATGCAGGTTCTGTCTATAAATACGTATGTATATTTATGTTTATATGACCTGTAGTTAGATATGAAATCTGACTTCTATTATATTACCCAGCCCAGGGTCTTGAACCTTCTATATGTTTCATTGCTAAAAGTGGTGCAATCTTGTCCAAAACATTCTTGCTTGCAAACTGAAAAGTGTCAATTTGTTGACACCTCCCAAGGTTAGTTAATTGTTAAATTCCTTGTGCCATAATTTGGAATGACACCTTGGCCCCCAAACAAAAACAAAACCTGTTTAATGGTCTTGGATTATATACTTGAAAATTTTCCTCTGTGTGTTTCTTACAATCACCCATATTTATATAATTGAGAATTGAAGATCTCTCTGGTTCTGTAATTCAGTGATTTTTTGATACATTTATTGCTCACCCATTTCTGAGGTGTGTGTGTGGGGGGGCTTGTATTGGACATTAAATTTCAATGCATGGGGAAAAAAAAAGACAGAAAAGAGAAGAAAATCCAAACGTGAAGACCATCTCAGCTCAATGGAAAACTACCATCATAAAGGAAGCAATCATAAAGTTAGGTTAATTGAGCTCTTTAGCATTATGCCAAGCAAGATAAGCTGCCAGGACCTCATTCCATATCTCAGAGCTGTTCCTTTACACTTGTTGTTCCACAGTCTTTTTATTGTTATCTGTGGATGGTCACTGGCAGAATGATCTGTTTTATTTCCTACATTGTCTACTCTTTTATTCTGTACACTCCCCCACCATTCATAATGTGGCTAGTTTCTGTGTATACTTGTTTGTAAATTTACAGAACATATCCAACAAATGGTCTGAGACAGCTTTCAATAAATATAACATTAGGTACAAAAATAATAATAATAGACACATGGTACACAAGCATCAACCACTAATGGTTTAAGAAAGTAAATTTCATAATCAAAACCCTAGGTGAATGTCTTTCTAACTTCTGGCTAGAGAACAGTTTCCTAAGTAAAATATAAAAATTTCTAGCCATCAAAAAATATTCATAAATTTAAATATTCCAAAAACATAATTGCCAATCACAAAGTGAAAAGATAAGCTACAAATCTCTAGAATAAATTTATAATCCAGATAACCAATAAATAAAATTATGATTATATAAGAAACTACAAAATCAATAATATGAAAGAAAAAACAAAACAAAACAAAACAACATGAACATTGTACAGAAGAGAAAATACAATTATCTAGTAAATATATGACAAGATATTCAACCTCACTAGTAATTTGGGGTGAAAAATTAAGACCATAATAATCTATTATTTTTCTAACCATACAACTGGCAAAAATTAAGCAGTCTTAAAATCTGAAATGTTGGAAAGAATGTGAATCATATTAGACCAATTAATGATTGCTATTAGGAGTATTCTCATTTGGGGAATTTGACATTATTTTATGAAGCTGAATATCTATACACCCTTAGATCTGGCAGTACCATTCTTAATCATATACCTAAGACTCACAAATCTTTACCAGAAAGTATATGCAAGAATGCTTGTAATAGCAAAAGTGGACATGATCCAAATGTCCAAGATAAGGTAAATGGATAAACTTCTATGTTTTTTTAATTCTCAAAAATTTTTATTGGAGTATAGTTGATTTACAATGTTGTGTTAGTTTCCAGTGTACAGCAAAGTGAACCAGTTATACATATGCATATATCCACTCTTTTTTAGATCCTTTTCCTATATAGGTCATTACAGAGTATTGAGTAGAGTTCCCTGTGCTATATAGTAGGTCCTTATTAGTTATCTATTTTATATAGAGTAGTGTGTATATGTCAATCCCAATCTCCCAGTTTATTCCTCCCTCCCTCCTTTCCCCCTTGGTAACCATAGGTTTGTTTTCTACATCTGTGACTCTATTTCTGTTTTGTAAATAAGTTCATTTGTACCATTGTTTTAGATTCTACATATAAATGATGTTGAACAGGTAAACTTTTGTGGTATATTCACACAATAGGTTATATTACAACAATTAAACTGAAATACAGTTAATTTAATTTAAATACAGTTAATTTAATTTAAAAGACAATGGCATGCAACAATATAGATGAGCCATAAAATCATTTTGTGTGAAAAATGTAAATACCAGAAGATTATCTGCAATACAATACCTTTTTAAAATTGAAGTGTGAAAACAAGCAACACTAAACTACATTTTTCATGGTCTGGTAACCAAAAAACAAAAGAAAATTTATTCCCTCCTTCATAGAAAAACCCTATATACAATAGTGAAGCTGGACCTGGATATACACAATATCAGCCCACATTTAAAACAGAGAAACAGAAGGCTTATAGCTGTTATTGGTCCATGAAAATAATGAAATCCTCCAGGAAATTATTGGGAGAGTTCTCTGACCTCACAGTGGGTGAGTTCTCTGACCTCACAGTGGAGTTCCCTGACCTGACATTTCTCTAAACTTTGCTTAGACCTCAGTTATGTTTTCTGGGATATCTGTGTTCTATGCATTACCCTCCATGGCCCTATGTTCTGAGAGTTTTCCTTATCTGATTACACACATGGCCACTGCTGAAGTGGATGTTGAGGAGCGTGCCTTCACTGTGGGTATATAGCTTTTGCTGCCTCCTTCATGTCTGTGTAAATATTTCTTGTTATTATTATATAAGTCCCCAGCTCATGGCTTGACTGGGAATGCAATTTTTTCAAATTAATAATGAGATAACTTACTTCCTCAGTCAAACCATGTGCCATTAGTCATAACCAAATTATTTCTCAAACTTATTTCTTCCTTCCTTCCTTCCTTCCTTCCTTCCTTCCTTCCTTCCTTCCTTCCTTCCTTCCTTCCTTCCTTCTTTCCTTCTTCCCTTCCTTCCTTCCCTCCCTCCCTCCCTCTCTCCCTCCCTCTCTGCTTCCTCTCTCTTTCTCTCTGTCTTTTTCTGGATAGATTGATATAGAGATATCTACTTGTCTAGCTAATCTTTATGTATATGAACTCTTTCCCATTTTCTGGCATCTGTATCTTAATATAGCAAAGTCTGTCTGGAGCCCATCTGGCTTGGGTGATATTATCAAACGTTATACTTTGCCACATGGATAGTCTTTCAGAGGGACTTTGTTGCTCAAAGACTTTTTAAAATCTTTTTTTTTTTTCTGTTTTATATCTGGAAACAGTTGACTTTTCCAGCCAGTTGTGACCCCACATTTATAGACCTTCTCTATTTTGTTTCATCTCTGCTCTTGAAACAGCCACTTTTTAAAAGTTCATCTCTTATTTCTAGTATCTTATTAAATGCAGCCAGTTCATACCAAATATCCAACTAAAAGTCAGTTTTCCAAACTCTTCTGCTAGAACCATAGACTCAGTAAGCATGTGCTTGCTTTCTCAGGCTTGCTGACATGAGTTAAGTTTCCTGGAACTCCATAACATGAGACTCCCTCTTTTCAGACTCTGATACTGATTTCCTTGCCACTCCAGCATTGAATTACATAGATGAGGCTTTTTAAATAGAAGAAGCCCACTTAAGTTGCCAATTATATATTGGTTATGATAATGCTAGCTGCTATAACATATCAACCCTAGATACCTGTGGGTTAAGAAAAATGTAATTTTATTCTTTTTAACTGTTGGATAGTATTCCACCACTTGGAATTATGATGGTTTATTTTACTGTTCTCTTATTAATGGACACTTAGATTCCTTCCCATTATTGTGCTATTATAAACAATGCTTCAATGTATATCTTTTTAGTTACCTTTTGTATTAACGTGGGAGAGTTCTTTTAGGTATACAAATGACTAGAATTGCTGAGTCATATAGTATGCACATTTTCTTTTTTATTTAATTTTTTAAAATTTATTGAGGTTACATTGACATAAATTATATGTTTCATGCACACCATATTATATTTCAACTTCTGTATACACTGCATCATCATGTACGTTTTAAATGTTAGCTTATTGTGTTAAATTGCCCTACAAAATTGCTGTACAGATTTAAACTCCTGTCACCAGTGTGTTCCCTACACCTACCCCAATATTTGATCCTATTTTGAAATAATTCTCAGTCCTATGAGTAAAAACATAATACTGTGTTTTAAAATGCATTTTTGGGGTCACTACTGAGACTTAGTATCTTTTCATGAATTATTGACTATCTGAATTTCTTTTGTAAATTACCTGTTTATACAGTGGCTATGTTTTTGTTTACTTTTTTCTTATACTTTTTTAGGTATTTTTATATACTCCAGATATTAAAGTTTTATCTAGATAATAAGCTGCAATTATTTTATCATTCTCTTCTTTTACCTTTTTTTAAAACTGTTATAACGTTTTCTTTTTTGTTATCCATAAGATACATTTTAACCTTGGTAAATCTATGTATTTTTCTTTAATATCTTGTGTTTTATTTTAGAAGACTTCTTTACCTCAATGTTTAAAGCATGTTATCCTATATCTTCCTTAAATATTTTAAGGTTTTTCAGAATACATTTAATATACCTCGATTAAATAAGTGTGTGTGCATGTATAAGAGAGAGAGAGACAGAGAGGAGAATGTATAAAATAAGTACCTAACTCCTGACTTTCTTGCCCAAATAACCAGTTCAAATATTTTTTTTATTGAATAGCTCATCTTTTCCCCACTTATTTGAAATGTCATACTTAATGCAAACTAAATTGTCATTATATGCACTGACTTCTTTCTGGATTCTATTTTTAAATCTTTATGTTTATTTTTGCATAAATCCCACTCTTACTTAATTACTATGGCTTTGTCATATGCTTTTGCAAACTAGTGCTCCTGGCTTCATTTGTTTCTTTTCCAAATATTATTTTCCTTTCTTTTGCATTTTGTTGTCCATTTTCCTTTTCCAAGAAAACTCCTCTAATACCATGCAGTTTTGATTAGACTCAATAATTTGGAGACAATTCTCAATGTTGTATTATTGAGTCTTCTCACCAGGAATATGCTATATTTCTATATTAAGATTTTATCTTAGGCTTTTAATTCAACTTTAATGTGTCTTCAAATTAAAATAATAGCATATTCAAATGATCCTGATGTGCGGGCAGTAATGGATTATTTTGTCTTAGCCCATTGAATATGTATGCCCTTCTTTGATTAGTTAAATATGGATAATCCTGTTAACCTTATTGGATAATATAAGGAAAGAAAGGTTGTGGTTATACATGAAGCCCTTATTATAATTTGAACAAGGTGTTAGAAACTGAGATAAAGAGAGGATAGTCTCAGCCTCTAGGCCAAGTAGCTGTTGATCTAGTTGGGTAAGCACATAGGCAAACAACAAATTGCAACACAATATGACAGGTTGCCACAAGGGAGTATATTTACAAAAATCACCAGACCTAGACTGGCAAGGTATTGGAAAAACTTCTTGGGGAAAATGATGCCTGAGTTTTGAGTACATGTAAAAATGTGGATTTTAAAACTAAATTAAATGAGATTTAATGTAGCTAGCTCCGAATCACACAGCTTGTAAAAAGCAGATCCAGGACCTAGAACTATGTGGCTTAAAAATCTGTGCCAGGGTGGTGGCACCTTAATATTTTTATTATATTTTTAATCATTGTTGTTTGCAATTGAAGGGACTTAAATAGCTGATAGGGTATATATAGTTTTATTTCTATTCTAATGCTCCTTTTTTGTTAGGTTACTAAAAGTGAAATTGCATGTCCTTAAATATTTGGAAGCATTTAAGGATGTTGCTCACCTTGAAATATTGCTAGATCCTAAAAAGAATGAGATATTGCTTCTTCCTGGGTTTAGGGATGATATTAATTTAAACTATAAGAAAGACATTTACAGAAACAATGAAAATTCTACTTGCCATCAGACCCAACCTTAACTTAATAAAGGAGAAGTCAAGAAGCAGAATCAGACATTATAACAGTGACAATTAAGATTTTAAGGGGAAAACCCCTCAAAATCCCCAACACCGACCTGTGGTAAGCTGCTGTCAGAGAGCATTAATTATACCTAGAAAAGGTCTATTTTTCATGTTTAACACAAAAATTGTTGATGAAAACTCCAAATGTCAGCCATGTGATACCATATCTGAATATAAAGAGCCGAGGCTGTCCTGAGGGCTTAGTTCACAGATTAATCAAAGAAGACTGGTCCATTTAGATATGAGCCCTATTGCTTGGCAAGAATATTGATTATATGCCATGGAGCAAAACCAAAAGAACTCTGCCTATTATTTCTTTTGGGGACTCCCATAGCCAGCGTCCTGAAGTGTTTAAAGCCAACACATCTTTATTCATATTGCCTCTGTTGTGGTCAAAAGAATTCTACTGCTATATGGAAGAAAATAAGTCTCCTTTGAAACAGGAATTGGCTCTTTCACAGCAGAACATTTGGAAAACCAGTTACAGTCAATAAATCTACAACTGTTTTTCCCAAAAATATGCTTCTATGTGTTAATCAAAGTCTTCCAATATGTTGAGCTTATACAACTGATACTGGTTAAATACTTGAGGTTCTGTTTTATATGAAATGTTAAAAACACACGGGTAAATGCAGAAATATAAAGGATCATAAGAGACTACTACAAGCAACTATATGCCAATAAAATGGAGAGCTTGGAAGAAATGGATGAATTCTTAGAAAAATACAACCTTTCAAGACTGAACCAGAAAGAAATAGAAAATATGAACAGACAAATCACAAGTAATGAAATTGAAACTGTGATTCAAAATCTTGCAACAAACAAAAGTCCAGGAACCGATGGCTTCACAGGCAAATTCTATCAAACATTTAGAGAAGAGCTAACATCTAACCTTCTCAAACTCTTCCAAAAATCTGGAGAGTAAAGAACACTCCCAAACTCATTCTATGAGGCCACCATCACCCTGATACCAAACCCAGACAAAGTTATCATAAAAAAAGAAAATTAAAGGCCAATATCACTGATGAACTTAGATGCAAAAATCCTCAACAAAATACTAGAAGACTGAATCCAACAACACATTAAAAGGATCATACATCATGATCAATGGGATTTATCTCAGAAATGCAAGGATTCTTCAATATATGGAAATCAATCAATGTGATATGCCATATTAACAAATTGAAGAATAAAAACCACATGATCATCTCAATAGATGCAGAAAAATCTTTTGACAAAATTCAAAACCCTTTTATGGTAAAAACTCTACAGAAAGTGGGCATAGGGGGAACCTACCTCAACATAATAAAGGACATATATGACAAGCCCACAGCAAACATCATTCTCGACGGTGAAAAACTGAAATAATTTCCTCTAAGATCAGGAAAAAGACAAGGATGTCTACTCTCATCACTCTTATTCAACATAGTTTTGGAAGTTCTAGGCACAGTAATCAGAGAATAAAAAGAAATAAAAAGAATACAAATTGGAAAATAAGTAAAACTGTCAGTCTGCAGATAACATGATATGATACACAGAGAAACCTAAAGATGCCACCAGAAAACTACTAGAGCTAACCAATGAATTTGGTAAAATTTCAGGATACAAAATTAATGCACAGAAAGCACTTGCATTCCTATACACTAACAACTGAAGACCAGAAAGAGAAATGAAGGAAAGAATCCCATTCTCCATTGCAACAAAAAGAATAAAATACCTAGGAATAAACCTACCTAAGGAGGTAAAACACCTGTGCTCAGAAAATACAGGACACTGAAGAAAGAAGTCAAAGATGACACAAACAGATGGAGAGATACACCATGTTCTTGGATTGGAAGATTCAAAATTGTGAAGATTACTATACTACCCAAAGTAATCTACAGATTCAGTGCAATCCCTACCAAATTACTGAAGGCGTTTTTCACCAAACTAGAACAAAAAATCTTAAGATTTGTTTGGAGAAACAAAAGACCCCAAATAGCCAAAGCAATTTTGAGGGAATAAAATGGAGCTGGAGGAATCAGTCTCCCTAACTTCAGACTATACTACAAAGCTACAGTCATTGAGACAATACAGTACTGGAACAAAAACAGAAATATAGATCAATGGAACAGGATAAAAAGCCCAGAGATAAACCCATGCACCTATGGTCACCTCATCTATGACAAAGGAGGCAAGAATATATAATGCAGAAAAGACTGTCTCTTCATTAAGTGGTGCTGGGAAAACTGGACTGCTACATGTAAAAGAATGGAATTAGAACACTCCTTAACACCAGACACAAAAATAATCAAAATGGATTAAAGACCTACCTATAAGGCCAGACACTATAAAACACTTAGAGGACAACATAGGCAGAACACTCTTTGACATAAATCATAGGAAGATCTTCTTGACCCACCTCCTAAAGTAATGAAAATAAAAACAAAAATTAACAAGTGGGACCTAACTAAACTTAAGAACTTCTGCACAGCAAATGAAACCATAAACAAGACGAAAACACAACCCTCAGAATGGGAGAAAATATTTACAAATGAAGCAACTGACAAAGGATTAATCTCCAAAATATACAAACAGCTCATGCAGCTCAGTACCAAAACATCAAACAACCCAATCAAAAAATGAGCAGAAGATCTAAATAGGCATTTCTCCAAAGAAGACATACAGATGGCCAACAAACACATGAAAAACTGCTCAACATCACTAATTATTAGAGAAATGCAAATCAAAACTACAATGAGGTATCACCTCACACCAGTCAGAATGACCATCATCAAAAAATCTACAAGCAATAAATGCTGGAGAGGGTGTGTAGAAAAGGGAACCCTCTTCAATGCTGATGGTGGGAATGTAAATTGATACAGCCACTCTGGAGAACAGTATAAAGGTTCCTTAGAAAAACTAAAAATAAAACTACCATATGACCCAGCAATCCTGCTCCTGGGCATATACCCAGAGAATACCATTATTCAAAAAGACACATGTACTCCAATGTTCATTGTAACACTACTTGCAATAGCCAGGACGTGGAAACAAGCTAAAAGTCCATCAACAGAGGGATGGATAAAGAAGGTGTGGTACAGTGGATCCTGATCCTCAGCCCCAGGGTCCTGGACCAGCCTGCTTCCCCTCCCTCTACAGTGGCTCACTGCAAACCTATTACAACTTTGTAGCCTTTGCAGTACAATTCTTAGACACAGCTCTGTGTCTTCTTCATGGAATCAATGGGAAAACCAGCAAGAGGACAAGAGAGCTGGTTCCATGAGCATGTGAGGAACTGGTTGCCATGCCATGTTTTTTTATTGGTTTACTTTTTAAAAAATTAAACTACAGTTGATTTACAATATTGTGTTAGTTTCAGGTGTACAGCAAAGTGATTCAGTTATACATATACATACATATATATTTATGTACGTGTATATCTATATATTCTTTTGCAGATTCTTTTCCATTATAGGTATTATAAGATATTGAGTATAGTTCCCTGTACTATAGAGTAAATCCTTGTTGTTTATCTGTCTATATATAGTAGGTGTATCTGTTAATCCAAAACTCCTAATTTATCCCTCTCCCCCTACCCCACCATTTCCCCTTTGGTAGCCATAAGTTTATTTTCTATGTCTGTGAGTCTATTTTTTTCATAAATAAATTTATTGTATTACTAAACATAAAAAAATGGGTGCGGTACATATGTACAATGAAATATTACTCAGCCATAAAAAGGAATGAAATTGGGTCATTTTTGGAGATGTGGATTGACCTAGAGACTGTCAGAAAGAGAAAAACAAATATCATATATTAATGCATATATGTGGAATCTAGGAAAATGGTATAGATGATCTTATTTGCAAAGCAGAAATAGTAACAAAGACATAGAGAACAAATGTATTGATACCAAGGGGGAAGAGGGGGGTGAATTGGGAGATTGAGATTGACATATATACACTACTGATACCACATATAAAACAGATAACTAATGAGAACATAGTGTATAGCACAAGGAATTCTACTCAGTGCTCTTGGTGACCTAAATGGGAAGGAAATCAAAAAAAGAGGGGATATATGTATATGTATAGCTGATTCAATTTGCTATACAGCAGAAACTAACACAACATTTTAAAGCAGCTATTCTCCAATAAAAATTAATTTAAAAATACATGGTGAAGATAGAGAAAGTAGTGGGTTAAAATTTTCTCTTCCAGTTATTTCATGCATATTCATTATGATTGCATATTAAGAACGTATTTTTTCTTTGACTTTTAAAAGTATAAGGAAATTGTTAAGATAGAGTGAATCAAAGTAGTTGTTCAGACCCCATAATTATAATTCTCAATAATTTGGTAGGTATAATGTAAGTCTTCAAGAACAAGTTGGAGAAAGTTCTCATCACAGAGTAAAGAGATCATAATATAACACAACAGTATCAAGACACTGAAACTTTTGAGATAGATGTAACATTGTTCATTTGGAACCTAGTCTTAAAGGAAAACCTACTGACAAAAATTTATTAAATCTCAATTCCATAAAAATTGATGACATGATGAAGAAAAACAGATTTGAGAGCCATAGTAAATGAAAACAATTCCTGACATTGAATCAACAGTATTTTTAAAATCTCACTGTAGAAAATGTAACTTCTACTTTACTGTGTTTGCTTTATTTTAAGTTGTGATCTAATTTAAGACTCCCAGTGTTCCTCAGGCAAATCACAGTCACTGAGAAATCATTTACCCTAAATGGTAAAGTTACCTAGGTAAGAGGCAGCTCAATTTCCAAATTACAGCTGTCATCCTTATCCATCCTTGTGACTTTAAATTCAGAGCTCCAGTAGAAAATCCCTCTTTGTGTTCTCTACCTACTGTGTCTTATTATGTACAGCATGCTTGCTCCTTCATCATACAGTAATTCTTTCTCATTTTCAACTTCTGTGCAAGTGACTGCCTATCTCTCTGATGTGCCTTTCACAAATTCCCATAGTTAATTTTATAAATACTGTATAGTCTGGATTTTAAGTCATACATCACTAAATGTCTTCCAATGTGGAGAAATTCAAATGAATAATCTTAAAAGATGGGGTGGTGGAGAGATAAAAATGTGATTTTATTTAAATAAATTATGTATTTAATAATCTGCATATATTTATATATATAGTACTATTTTATTCATGCTTTATAATATAAATGTTATAATGCTTTATAATATACTGTATGTATAGTGCATACTACTCTATTTATGCCTTCATTTGGGTCCAAATTAAAGAACCTCTCCAACCATTAACACACTTAGATGGCTGTGAATGAGTTGATCTAACTAGCATTTGTAGGCAAATTTGAATGGGCACACTAGCTAAACAGGATCCTTAATTAATATAACTGTATCTAAATATACTGCACTTTCATATACAATTTGTTAGTGGGAACTGTAAAAAATATGCAAAATATGTTTTACAGAGTCATGGTATCTCAATGAGGTATGCAATTGAAAAGGACCTGTTAATGGGTTTACCACCAAAAGTACTGAATATTATGCACACCAAGTCTAGCAAATTCCAGTTGCTTTCCTATTACACAATATCAATTATCACATTCTCTTATAATTATTAATATCATTTCTCACAGACATAAGCTTAACTTCTAACAAGAATTTGAAAATAAAATATATTCCCTTAATATTTCAATCAGAGTCATGGTAAAACACTTCCAAATTGACTCATTTTCAATTTAGGAAGTCTCAATCTATTACTTGATTGATGTCAAAGTTTACTTTCAAATTATTTTGTCATCATTAAATTTATTCAAAAACTTTTGAACCCATAAAGTTATAGCTTCTCAGCCAAAACATTCTTTCTTCTATATGATCTTCCATAGAAAATAATCTTCACAGTAAAAAGCATCACCTAGGAGAAAAAGGTGACTTGGCTAATTTGGATGCTGACCAAACACATATTTTAGGCCAAAAGAAAAAAGAATCTGAATAATGAGAGAGTGCTAAAAAAAAAAAAAAAAAAGCCTTAGTTATACAAATTTGCAACAATAATGCATGGTATATTGAGGTTAAAATATTAAACTACTATGAAATTTCAGTTTAATTTATAACTTTAAAAAATTATCTAATTATCTAATTTTTTAAAATTAGCAAATGATTTCTTAGACTAGTTAGACTAGTTTCTTTGTATGATATTTTCTGTCAACAGAGATTATAATTCAATAAATAGCTATACCCAATTGATTAGTGTTTGTGTGAATAGTGATTATAAATGAAGAGTTAACTATACTTAGTTTATTAATGTCAAATGGTGCATAAATGCATTTCCTGAAAAGTGCTGAAATAAAAGAATGAAGGTTGTCAATTCAAAGAATGGCTGCATCAGTTTGTTTTGATAAAAAAAGATATATTAAGCTAGTTAATTGAATAATTGATCAATACAATTTCCATTGTTCAATGTTTATTTTAGTATCATGGTAGATATAAGCTTATGACTTTTACTTAGATGCTCATTTATAATAACAATAATAATAGACATTAATTAATTAATCCAATCAATCAATATTTCTTGGGTTTCTATGTGCTAAACACCATGCTGGATATTGCAGGAGTGAAAACAGAAAATCTCTATTTTCATGGAGGTGGAAGCAGAAAATAAAATTAAAATATCAGTGACAGGCTAAGGAGGAAAAACAGGCAAGGGAGATACAAAAGTGGGGAAAGATGTGAAATTTTAGAGAGGGTGGCCAGGGGATGCCTCACTTTTTAGCTGATATTTGAGAAATAGCCTGAGGGGATGAAGAAGTAAGCTATGATGCATCTGGGGTGAGCTATGAGGATCTCACACAAAAGGATTAGTAATTGAAATGGTCCTGACACAGGAATAAGCCTGGCCTCTTTTAAGAAGAATGAAGAGGCTAGTATGGCTGAAGTGAGGTAATTCAGAGAGTGAGGAGTGTGATCAACTCTGGGTGGTGATGGAGGGTGAAAGAGGATGTATCCTAGGAGGACTTGATGGCCCGAGTCAAGAATTTGGCTCTCATTCCATGAGAAATCCCTGAAGATTTTGAATAGAGAAGCAACATCTTTGATTTATATTTTAACAAAATAGATCTGGATGTTGTGTTGAAAATAGACTTATAAAAAGCACAAGTGGAAGTTCATACAACAGCAAACAGGTGTTTACAACAAACCCGATACAGGTAATACTGGTTCAGACCACAGAGACAGCAGTGGAGGTGATGAGAACTCATTACTGTCTATACATATCTTTTAAGTAAACTTGAGAGAATTTACTGATAATTTGTGTTATCAAGTCCAAGCTTGTACTTCTCGCCACATGACAAGCCAATAAATCGAGAGACAAGGTTTTGCGACAAGGAATAGGGACTTTATTTGGAAAGACAGCAGACTGAGCAGATGGTGGACAAGTGTCCCAAAGAACCATCTTACCCAAGTACTAATTCAGGTTTCTTTTATACTAAAAGAGAAGGGAGTGTGGCTGGTTGTTGCAAACTTCTTGGTGCCGGAATCCTTTTATTCTTGTAGCTGCCCAGGTGGGTATGGTTACAATGTTCCTATAAACCTCCAAGGAGATAAATGTTACTCTCTGTTCTGCAACGTTTTATCTCTCTATGAATGGACTCAAAAGTCAGAGCCCTGAGAATAGTCTCTCCTGTACATTTCAGGCTCTAGACAACATTCTTTTACAAAAGGTGCAGAGCCAGCATGACTAAGCACAGGCAACAGAGCCCAAAATTAGAGCTCAAGGAATAGATCCAATATGGAGTTGAGTTTGAACTTTACTGTTACATTTAGAGGTGGAATGTGAGAGAAATTGGAGTCAAAATTGATTACAGTTGGCCCTCTGGTGAGTGCTTCCACAGCGAGTTAGAGAGGGACACTGTAGTATGCCATTTTACATAAGGAACTTGAGCATTTGAGGATTTTGGTAATCCACGGGGGTCCTGAGACAAATCCCCTGTGGATACAAAATGATGACTTTATAAGGTTGACTGTAAAGATTGAGCTGCAATTAAATGACTTGCCAAAGACTATAAGAAGGGAATATTTGAGGGTGTGGGATACAGCAAGACCTTTGTTTTAGACAAGTCATGGAAATATACCTAGTGAGAATTTGGATATAGAGTCTGGAGCTCAAGGTAGAAGCCTGGATTGGAGACATACATCTGGAAAATATGAGCATATACCTTGTATTTAAAGTTATAAGATCATCAGAGGTGAGTGTAGAAAGAAGAGGGGAAAGATACAAGAATTGAATCTTGAGTCTCGAATGAGGAAGAAACTGAAAAGGTGTAGCCAGGTATTGGCAGGGGCGTGAGGGAGACCATTACAGTATGGTATCTTGGAAATCAAGTGAAGAAAGTGTTTTAAAGAGAGAGAGAAAGATGGATCGTGTCAAGTACTGCTAATGGAAGTAAACACTGAATTTAGCAATGTGGAGGTCATGTGCATCTTGACAGAAACAGTTCCCCTGTAGTGCTGGAGATGACTGCCTAACTGAGGGGAGTTCAAAAGAGAAATTAAGAGTGAAATTGGAGTCAATAGGTATGGACATGTTCTTGAAGAAACTTTGCTGAAAGGTAAGGAGAGAGAAATTGAGTGGTAATGGGAAGGAGTGAGATAAAAAGAGGGTTATTGTTAAAAGATGCGAGTAATAAAAACATGTTTCTATACTCATCAACATTGGTATTATTCTAATATGTGTAAATAAAGTGACCCTGATTTTCGTATAACTCATTTAACAATGCCAATGATTAGCCATGACTGGTAGATTATGTTTGACCTCTAATCCCATTTTCATGTGTACACCAAATCATTTACATTTCATCAGGCTTCTTGAAATTCAGGTTCCCAAGATATATGTTACTGAAATTTTAATTAACAATTAAATTTGAGCATACTAAAAATACAAAGGTTTTTAATGATGAATATCCATTAAACATTAATATGAATCTGCCACTTGGATATGAGTACAAAGCTTATGCTCTCTCAAGTGTTATAATCAACTATTCTTCTTCTAAAATAAAAGTGGTGATGTTACTTTTCAAGACTGGTGCACATATATTCACATAAAATTGGGCATGACTGAACATAATGGAAGAAATTAATGAAAGGAAAATTTAAGATGGAAAATCAGGATGAAAAAGATTTTAATGAAAATTAGTGAATGGTGCAATGATCTCCTATGAGGAAGCTCAGAGATGTCATATTTCATGCATAGCATGAAGAAAAAATTTGGGGGGGATCAAACCTTGTTGCTTGTCCAAGAAAGCAGAACATACCAATTCAATATATGAATTTAGAGGTGTCTTTTTTGAAACTCTGGTGTTTTGCAGCTTACAAGGGATGACAAAAGTGATTTATGTATGTACCTGCTACCCTCTAAGGAAAAAAGATTACTCTCTTGAATCTGTTTCATTTTCTGTTTTTTTACTGTAGGTTGAACCACATGAAATTACTAATGTTTTTGAAAGTCAGAAATGATTGACTGATGATAAACCATTAGCCAGACTCATCAAGACAAAAATGGAGAGGACTCCAATCAATAGAATTGGAAATGAAAAAGCAGAAGTAAAAACTGACACTGCAGAAACACAAAGGATCATGAGAGATTACTACAAGAAACTATACACCAATAAAATGGACAACCTGGAAGAAATGGACAAATTTGTAGAAAAGAACAACCTTCTGAGAATGAACCAGGAAGAAATAGAAAATGTAAACAGACCAATCAAAAACACTGAAATTGAGACTGTGATTAAAAATCTTCCAACAAACAAAAGCCCAGGACCAGATGGCTTCACAGGCAAATTCTATCAAACACTTAGCGAAGAGCTAACACCAATCCTTCTCAAACTCTTCTAAAATATAGCAGAGGGAGGAACACTCCCAAACTCATTCTATGAGGTCACCATCACCCTGATACCTAACCCAGACAAAGATGTCACAAAGAAAGAAAACTACAGGCGAATATCACTGATGAACATAGATGCAAAAATCCTCAACAAAATACTAGTAAACAGAATCCAACAGCACATTAAAAGGATCATACACCATGATCAAGTGGGTTTATCTCAGGAATGCAAGGATTATTCAATATATGCAAATCAATCATTGTGATACACCATATTAACAAATTGAAGGATAAAAACCATAGATCTTCTCAATAGATGGAGAAAAAGCTTTTGACAAAATTCAACACCAATTTATGATAAAAACCCTCCAGAAAGTAGGCAAAGAGGGAACTTACCTCAACATAATAAAGACCATATATGAAAATCCCACAGCCAACATCATTCTCAGTGGTGAAAAAATGAAGCCATTTCCAAGATCAAGAACAAGACAAGGTTGCCCACTCTCACCACTATTACTCAGCACAGTTTTGGAAGTTTTAGCCTCAGCAATCAGAGAAGAAAAAGAAATAAAAGGAATCCAAATCAGAAAAGAAAAAGTAAAGCTGTCACTGTTTACAGATGACATGATACTATACATAGAGAATTCTAAAACTCTACCAGAAAACTACTAGAGTGAATCAATGAATTTGATAAACTAGCAGGATACAAAATTAATGCACAGAAATCTGTTGATTCCTATACACTAATGATGAAAAATCCAAAAGAGAAATTAAGGGCACACTCCCATTTACCATTGCAACAAAAATAATAAAATGCCTAGGAATAAACCTACCTAAGGAGGCAAAAGACCCGTATGCAGGAAACTATATGACACTGATGAAATAAATTAAAGATGCTACAAACAGTTGGAGAGATATACTATGTTCTTGGATTGGAAGAATCAAAATTGTGAAAATGACTATACTACCCAAAGCAATCTACAGATTCAATGGAATCCCTATCAAACTACCAATGGCATATTTCACAGAACTAGAAAAAAAAATTCACAATTTATATGGAAAGAAAAAGACCCCAAATAGCCAAAGCAATCTTCAGAAAGAAAAATGGAGCTGGAGGAATCAGGCGCCCTGACTTCAGACTATACTACAAAACTACAGTAATCAAGACAGTATAGTACTGGCACAAAAACAGAAATATAGATTAATGGAACAGGATAGAAAGCCCAGAGATAAACCCACACACCTATGGTCATCTTATTTTTGATAAATGAGGCAAGAATATACAATGGAGAAAAGACAGCCTCTTCAATACGTGGTGCTGGGAAAACTGGACAGCTACATGTAAGAGAATGAAATGGGAACACTCCTTAACACCAAGCACAAAAATAAACTCAAAATGGATTAAAGACCTAAATGTAAGGTCAGACACTATAAAACTGTTAGAGGAAAATATAGGCAGAACACTCTATGACATAAATCACAGCAAGATCCTTTTTGACCTACCTCCTAGAGAAATGGAAATAAAAACAAAAGTAAACAAATGGGACCTAATGAAACTTCAAAGCTTTTGCACAGCAAAGGAAACCATAAACAAGACCAAAAGACAACCCTCAGAATGGGAGAAAATATTTGCAAATGAAATAAGTGACAAAGGAGCAATCTCCAAAATATACAAGCAGCTCATGCAGTTCAATATCAAAAAAACAAACAACCCAATCCAAAAATGGGCAGAAGACCTAAATAGACATTTCTCAAAACAAGATATACAGATTGCCAACAAACACATGAAAAGATGCTCAACATCATTAATCATTAGAGAAATGCAAATCAAAACTACAATGAGATATCATCTCACACCAGTCAGAATGGCCATCATCAAAAAATCTACAAACAATAAATGCTGGAGAGGGTGTGGAGAAAAGGGAACCCTCTTGCACTGTTAGTGGGAATGTAAATTGATTCAGCCACTATGGAGAACAGTATGGAGATTTCTTAAAAAACTAAAAATACGCACTACCATACGACCCAGTGATCCCACTACTGGACGTATACCCTGAGAAAACCATAATTTAAAAAGAGTCATGTACCACAATGTTCATTTCAGGTTTATTTACAATAACCAGGATATGGAAGCAACCTAAGTGTCCATCAACAGATGAATGGATAAAGAAGATGTGACATATATATACAATGGAATATTACTCAGCCATAAAAAGAAACAAAATTTAATTATTTTTAGTGAGGTGGATGGACCTAGAGTCTGTCATACAGAGTGAAGTAAGTCAGAAAGAGAAAAACAAATACCATATGCTAAGACATATATATGGAATCTAAAAAAAAATGTTTATGAAGAACCTGGGGCAGGACAGGAATAAAGACACAGACATAGAGAATGGACTTGTGGACATGGGGAGTGGGAAGTGTAAGCTGGGACGAAGTGGACACAGGGAGTGGGAAGAGTAAGCTGGCATGAAATGAGAGAGTGGCATGGACATATATACACTACCAAATGTAAAATAGATAACTAGTGGGAAGCATCCACATAGCACAGGGAGATCAGATCCCTGCTTTGTGACCAGCTAGAGGGGTGGGACAGGGAGGGTGGGAGGGAGACGCAAGAGGGAAGAGATATGGGAACATATGTATATGTATAGCTGATTCACTTTGTTATACAGTGGAAACTAACGCACCATTGTAAAGTAATTATTCTCCAATAAAGATTTTAAAAATTAAATGATTGTTTATCATGTCATAATTTAACTTCATCCATGGTCTTTCTAAGAGCATCCTCACCTTTTGTCTAGCACCAAGAAATCTGCTAAGTTGTATACTGCCAGTCGAATAGATACTAGTCCTGTAGGTGTCTTTCTAACCCTGGTTTTGGTTTCCAATTTCTCTCATGCCCTTATCCTAACAGATACTTTGAGTCTCTTTTTTGATGTCTGAACTGACTCCATCTCTTAAGAGCTCTTCTCTTTTGTTATAAGTGTGGTTGCTGCACTTCCCTTTTCTTAACAGAGGCTGAATATTCTGTCTCAGAAAAAAAAAAAGCAGTTTATGGGAAGGTGTTTTATATTCCATGATGTCAAATTCAAAACCTAATGGACCTAATGTCAAAATACCTCTGGCTTCTGCTAATAATACTTCATATAACCATCATCTATTAAATCTATTACTTTATTTTATTCTTCCTAAACATATTCACATATCTAAATACATCAGCCTATTTTAGAAGTAACCAGTTCCAAAGGTAAATATTTGTTTAAGTAGATTCTTTTATTCTTTATTGTGGGCCAACTCATTCTAGAATATCAAGACAGAGTGAACCTGAGTAAAAGGATGTGCTTTCCTGTCACAACTTTGCAAATTTTCCTTTTTGTCTCTCATTCTTTTCTTCTTTCTTTCTTCTGTCTTAATAATGAATTTTGGGGAAAGTAAACAATTCATTTTCCCCTGCTTTAGATATGTATTTGGTAATATATTTGTATGTATTTTCAAAGTTGGTTCAACAGGTTGCAATCCTAATTCTCCGTCAGAGTTTTGACTAAAAGCAATACTGAGGTAAAGTCTTATGTACTTGGAGGGGGGAGGGCATTTCCTCACCATTTATTTATTTTACATCATTAAGTGCCTGCTCTGCATTATGCAGGCCTCTGTCCTTAGTTCAGACTACATAGAAAGACAGAACATAATACTTGGCCTGCAGAAATTTGTCTTCATTAGGGGAAAATTATGTGAAAAACATAATGAAGATCATGTGAGACTATTCACCTTGAAAATTGTTTCTATCAATGGTCTGAATATTATAGAATTCCTAATAAAAATTCCAGTTAGACTCTTAGTCTTCAGGAAGCTTATGAGACCTTTTTTTAAAAAAATCAATAAGTAATAAATACAAAGATAACTTAGAGTTAGTTGGACATATTTATGAATAAATGCAATATTCTAGTGACAGGCCAAAATATTTTCACTTAAACCCAATTGCATAAGAAGTTTATGGAAGATCAACGAACTTCTATAAATGTTCTTTTTTCCCACATCTCTACTCTGTGGGGGAGGAAGAAGCAAATTATCTCTATAGTTACTAAGGCCCTGGGATTCTAAAATTCTATGTATGCCCCAGTCTTCCTACATTATCCTTAGCTCTATTCTGTTGCTTTTTGGAGTGGCAGTGATTTGTCAGCAAGGGTCCTCTGCCCATTACCTTGTCTTCAAGGTTAGCCTGTGATCCTGGATAAGTTATTTCACATCTCTGAGGTTTATATACGTTGTCTGAAAGTGTTGGTAACCACATATGATCATTGGTATAAGGATTAAATTAAGTAACGTAGTTCAAGTACCTCATTAAGTATTTGGTCAAGTGATGAGTTTCATTATGAAAGTTTAACCTGATGTTGAATTGCACAGCTCTGAGATGAGGTCAACTTTGGGATTCATTTTACTTCAAAGATTTACTGAAGGATGAATACATCTACGTTGTAATGGACAGTTTCATTTTTTTCACTTTTTTAAAAATTTCTGAAATCATTACAGATTCATAGGAAGTTGCAAAAATACACAGAGTCCAGGGGAAATAATCTGAAAAGAAATATATAGATGTATGTATAACTAAATCACTTTGCTATACACTTGAAACTAACACAACATTTTAAATCAACTATACTTCAATTAAAAAAATACATACAAAAAAATACATACAGTCCATTTGCCCTTCACCTAGTTTCTGCCAAGGTGACAACTTACATAACTATAGTTCAGTATAAAAATCAGGGAACTGATGTGGGTGCAATATCATTAACTAGACTACGGACCTTATTCAGTTTTCACTATTATTTATATGAACCCATTTGTATGTGTGTGTGTCAGTGTGCATGCATAGGGGGTTGTTGAATTATATGCAGTGTTTCCCACATATAGATTAGTGCAACCACCCCTAAAATCAAGAGACAAAACTGCTCCATCACCATAAAGGAATTCGTCCTGCTACCGTTTTATAATTGCACCTCCCTGCCCTCCAACACTGTCCCTGCCCACTGGCAACAACTAATATATTCTACACATCTATAGTTTTGTGATATGGAGAGTGTTGTACAAATGGACTCTTCATGTATCTCATACTTATTTCTTTTCTTATTTTTCCCTTTACTTTTCACTCTTTATGTAATCTTGTACTTCTCTCACCATCAAAGTTCACTTTCCCCCAGAGTCTACTATGTGTGAAAAAAGCTAATGTGTTTGTTTTACTTAAAAACATCTAAATCATCTCTTAGACAGCAGGAAGATCCTGATTAGTTTAAAATCTCTTCGATGACATCACTCAGTTTCATTTCAAAACCAAGATGCTCTTCTGTTTATTAGACAGCCATTTGCCCCCTGTATTTATTTTCTATTGCTGTGTAACAAATTACCACAAACCAATGAACCTAAAGCAACACACATTTAGTATCTTACAATAACTGGGTAGGAAGTCCAGGCATAGTAAGGCCAGTTGGTTTCTTTGTTAGGATTTCACAGGGTGAAATAAAGATGTGTGTAATTTCAGCCTCTTATCTGCAGGTTCTGTGGGAAACTTCACCTCCAGCTTCATTCAGGTTGAATTCAGTTCCATGCAGGTGTAGGGACGAGATTCCATTTCCTTGCTGGCTATTGGCCTGGTGTGGCACTTAGCTTGTAAAGTCTACTCACATCCCTTGGCTCACAGCTCTCTCCATCTTAGAAGCCACCAAAGCGCATGGAATCATTCTTGCTTTTTTTTTAAGCTTTTTATTTTATATCAGAGCATAGTTGATTAACAATGTTGTGATAGTTTCAGGTGTACAGCAAGGTGATTCAGTTATATATTTACATGTATCTATTCTTTTACAAATTATTTTCCCATTTAGATTTTCCATAATATTGAGCGGAGTTTCCTGTGCTATGGAGTAGGTCCTTGTTAGCTATCCATTTTAAATATAGCAGTGTGTACATGTCAATCCCAAACTCCCTGACTATCCCTTCACCCACCCTTCCCCCCTGGTAACCATAGTTTTGTTCTCTAACTCTGTGAGTCAGTTTCTGTTTTGTAAATAAGTTCATTTGTATCATTTCTTGCCTTTTGGATTTCTATGATTTTGTCTTCAGAACCTCCTTTTAAGGGCTCATGTGATTATATCAGGTCCATCTAAATAATCTCTTTTTTTCCATAATGTAATGCAATCAGGAAAGTGACACTAGGGGACAGGGATGATAAGAGTTAATATTCTGCCTATCATACCTCCACTTTTTGTTTGTTGATTGGTTTGCCTATATGTGTGTGTATGTGTTTGTGTCTGTGTGTGTGGGTGGGGGTCAGTGTTGAGTCTCTATTTCTGCCTTGCTAACCAGTTCATCTGTACCATTTCCCCAGATTCCACATATATACGTTAATATACGATATTTGTTTTTCTCTTTCTGACTTACTTCACTCTGTAAAACAGACTCTAGGTCCACCCATGTCTCTTCAAATGACCCAATTTCATTCCTTTTTATGGCTGAGTAATATTCCATTGTATATATGTACCATATTTTTTTATCCATCCCTCTGTTGATGGACATTTAGCTTGCTTCCATGTCATGGCTATTGTAAGTAGTGTTGCAATGAACATTGGGTGCATGTGTCTTTTTGAATTGTGGTTTTCTCTGGGTATATGCCCAGAAGTGGGATTGCTGGGTTATATGGTAATTCTACTTTTAGTTTTTTAAGGAACCTCCATACTGTTCTCCATTGTGGCTGTATCAATTTACATTCCCACTAAGAGCGTAAGAGAGTTCCCTTTTCTCCAAACCCTCTTCAGCATTTATTGTTTGTAGATTTTTTTGATGATGACCATTCTGACTGGTGGGAGCTTATACCTCATTGTAGATTTGATTTGCATTTCTCTAATGATTAGTGATGTTGAGCAGCTTTTCATGTGTTCAGTGGCCATCTGTATGTCTTCTTTGGAGAAGTGTCTGTTTAGGTCTTCTGCCCATTTTTTCACTGGGTTCTTTGTTTTTTTTTTTTTTTTTTTTAATATTGAGCTGCATGAGCTGTTTTTATATTTTGGAGATTAATCATTTGTCTGTTGATTTGTTTGCAAATATTTCCTCCCATACTGAGGGTTGTCTTTTCATCTTATTTGCAGTTTCCTTTGCTGTGCAAAAGCTTTTCAGTTTCATTAGGCCTCATTTGTTTATTTTTGTTTTTATTTCCATTTCTCTGGGAGGTGGGTCAAAAAAGGTCTTGCTGTGATTTATCTCAAAGAATGTTCTTCCTATGTCTTCCTCTAAGAGTTTTATAGTGTCTGGTCTTACATATAGGTCTTTAATCCATTTTGAGTTTATTTTTGTGTATGGTGTCCCAGAGGTCTCTTAGGCTGTCTTCATTTTTTTTTTCTTTTTCATTTTTTTTTCTTTATTCTCTTCTGAGGCAGTGAATTCCACCATTCTGTCTTCCAGGTCACTTATCTATTCTTCTGCCTCAGTTGTTCTGCTATTGATTCTTTTTAGTGTATTTTTCATTTCAGTTATTGTATTGTTTATCTCTGTTTGTTTGTTCTTTAATTATTCTAGCTGTTTGTTCTTTAATTCTTCTAGGTCTTTGTTAAACATTTCCTGCATCTTCTCGATCTTTGCCTCCATTCTTTTTCCGAGGTCCTGGATAATCCTCATTATCATTATTCTTAATTCTTTTTCTGGAAGGTTTCCTATCTCCAGTTCATTTGGTTGTTTTTCTGGGGTTTTATCTTGTTCCTTTATCTGGTACATAGTCCTCTGCCTTTTCATTTTGTATATCTTCCTGTGAATGTGGTTTTTGTTCCACAGGCTGCAGGATTGTATTTCTTTTTGCTTCTGTTGTCTGCCCTCTGGAGGATGAGGCTGTCTAAGAGGCTTACTATTTTATTTTTTTAATTTACTTTTTTAAATACACTAATTTGTTGCTAGTCTCTGTGAGATATATTTCGAGGAGAAGTATGGATTTTTACTGATAATAGTCAACAGTAAAATTGTCTCTGCTCTTTTTAAACAGCATTAATTTTAATCTCCATGATGGTTTGTTGGTAGAAATGATAATGTACATAAAATTGGATTGAGAATCCTTTGAAATTTTAAAAGAATGTCTGCTTTAAAAAAATCATCGAGATTTAACAGATTAGACTCTTTTTGTTGCTGAACTGAATACCAAACATGGCCAAATTGTGTCTTACACATACAATCAGTAAGGAAGTTGTGCCTTTTTGTGCCTCCATTTTTACAGTAGGAGAACTTAAATATTTAATGGACAAGAAAGAGTAGTTAGTAAGTTACATTTCCTAACTGGTGAAGGGTCCTCCACTGAGCACAGCTACTGTTTATTGCAACCAGATATTTAAGAACATGCACAAGAATTGGCATGCAAGCAGATATTATAAATGGACCATAATTTACCACAAGTAGGTAGTTTTTCTAAGACAAATAAATTTGACAAATAGATTGTACTGTTCCTGATGGTAGTGTTTTTGGAATAGTACTTCACAAGGAAACATAATTCATCCTAGTGCTCTTCACAACTATGAACAACACTGTGGAAAACTTCTCTCTGTGAGTGGAAGCCAGAATTACATTTTCTGGAGTTAAATAGAAACATTCTTCTCTGTGATCAAATTTTAATGAAACAATTCAGAGGAAAACCATCATCTTACTTCAAAAATTGTTTTTACTGAAAATAAAATAAATTCAAGCCTTGAGACAAAATTAGAGCTTCTCCCTTTGGCTCTTCACTGCTTGTTGAATTAAATTGATGAAGACCTGCATTTCAACACTAGCCATGAATCCAAGGTCAATTTAATATTCACTGGACATTGATTAAAGTGCAATTCATATGTCCTCTCAATCAATAGAATAATATAAATTTTGGAATGTGGCCATAAAATGTTATTTAAGCTTCATTTTTTTCTTCCATAATTTTCAAAGTACATTTTCTATTTATTATTTCAACCACGATTTAATTCTCTGAGTCCCTGGGGATCTAGTTAGAAACACAGAGCACATAGCCTTAAGGTAGTTCAGAAATCACCTCGTTCAAGCCATATGCTGTACAGATAGAGAATGTGAGGTCCCAAGGGGACCTGAATGAACCACAGTTAACTGGAAGGTCACCCAGGACAAGGGACTTGGTGAGCATACAGTCCTGAGGTGTTGTGAAGAATCTTGCTGCTTTACATCTTACAAAAGCAGTGAATTCATTTTAGAAGTATAATGTAATTTTTAAATGATACATATTTATTAAAACTGAGAAAAAGAAAAGCAGAAGGTCATGAAATACAGAAAAGTAAAGGAAGGAAAAAGGATGACCCAACTTACTACTTCAGAAATAATTATTTCATACATTTTATGAACTTTATTCCAGATATCTCTTATATCTATAAATAGAGGGCAGAGACGAGAAAAAGTGTGTAAAAGGAGAGAAAAGAGGCAGGGAGAGAACTTTAAATTTTAAGGAGAGAGAGTATGTAGTTAAAAGCCAGGATTATAGTATGTGTGTCATCTAAATAATGCATACATTTAATCTTATTTAAATTAATTTTATTTAATCTTATTTAAATTAATTAAATAAAAAACTGAATACAGATAGATATTTCTTTATTTCAAGGCATAGTCATGTAAAAATAGTCTTCAAAAAATGATATAAATATTTTAAAATTCATGCTAATTTTAAAGAACATGTTTTATCAGTATTGAGTATCCACTGATTCTTTGTTATTAGGCAAAGAAATTAGCACACAGGTAATACCTCTGTCTTCCCTCACTTTATATCCAGATTTTTGTTATTTAAACTATTATTTTTACATTGTTAAAATTTATCCATTTGTACATTCTGATCTACATTTTATAATCTACCAGGTAATAGTACTCATTATTCATTTAATGGAAGTAAACACTCACCACCAAACTTTTTAATAGTGCTCTTTATTTTCAAGTTATTAATTTGGACTCATTTCATAGCTGGATTGAGTTTTCACTTTATTTTTTTCTCAAATAAGGGTACTTTGGTATAGTTTCTTGAAATTTTAAATGATTATACATGTTTGTCTGTGAACTGCATATTAAAATGACAACTTACTTGGACATACTATTAGAGAATCACTTGCTTACTTTTCCTCAGAACCTTGTAGAAATTGTTCCACTGTATTATTTTTTTAAACGAATTTATTGAGGTATGATTGACATACCAAAAGCTATACATATTTAATGTATACAACCTGATGAGTTTGAAGACCAGTCTACATTGTGAAACCATCAACACAGTTTACGCCATAAACATAGACTGCTTCTGCATGGATATCCAAGAGCAGACTTACTTATTTTCCTTCTGAATTGCTTTTACTCCTGGAATCCCTCTATGTTTGGAATTCAGTGACTTCAACATTTCATTGCTCATTCTTCTGAAACCATGTTTTTCTTTGACACACAGAATGTCACTTGAAGCCATAAACAGAATTGCTCATTTAGAAATTATTTAATTAGATATATTTTTTTCTCAATTATCTTTGTTCTTTTAATCAAAAACATGATTGTAAGTATTTTAAATCTGTTTGCTGTCTTTTGTATCTTTTATTTCTCTAATATTAATTTTATATATTTCATATTTTTCATTTCCTCTATGTCTCTCCATATTCTATCCACTGTATTTATTCTGGTGTTACTTTTTCTACTGTGATATTAAATTCCAGAGTCTCTGTATTTCATTCTGACCATCAGTATTCCTTTCTACATCAGGGATCTCCTCTGTCATTCTCTCTCAACTAAGAAGCTAGGTCACAGTCAAATATGACATCATTGTCAGTGTATGACTTTTCCTCCAGTTCCATGTCCCCTGAGATATTCCACTATTTACATAGACAGTGTCTCCATTTCCATTGGCCTAGGAACCTACTCAAATCTTACCTATCAATTAAATAGTCAGTGAGTTGGGAAAAGCAGTACTTATCTGTAACATGCAGTTTGGGATTTCAGCTCTGTAATTGTTTGGTTTAGCATTTTTTCATTTCATTAATTTCTTTGTTTTCCAGAATATAATGGAAATAAATGTATCTCATTAGAACCATTGCTGAGTAGTAATCACAAAGACATTTTCTTAAATTTATTTTCACCTGGGACGGGTCAAATGAATTAGAATTGGTGTTGGATTTGTCTTGGTCAGCTTTCACTTGATTATGCTTTGGTACCAAAAGCCCCCAAATTTCACTGGCTTGCAAAAACAAAAGTTTATTTACTTCTCAGGTCCCATCTCCATCATCGTTGTCTTTGTTTTGAAACCCTGGGTAATGAAACAACCCGTCTCTGGAAATTACTATTATAATGGCACAAGATACAGCAGAATGGCTTTTTAAAGTTTCTGCTGGCAAGAGGAATGTGTCTCTACTGATCATACTCATGAGCCCAAGGAAAAGCATATGACTAAGCAATGAAGACCCAACACAGCCAAAAATAAATGAATAAAATAAATAAATTTATTAAAAAGATAAGAAATAAAAGTAATGAAAGAGGACCACATGGAAATCACTGGTCCATAGTATTGATATCTATGAAATCTTGAGAAAGAGAAGCTAAGGGGTACCAGAATGGGTCATGTGTCTTGATTAAGTCTCAGATCTTCTCTCCAGACCATTGTACTTCATGGCTCTCGGCTGTACTCTCTCTGAGGACCTTCTTTTTCTGTTTCCTTCTTGGCCAACTGTAAGAGGGCTTTCTCAGTCTGCTTTTCCCCATGAGAAAGTTGATAAAAATAAACTGATGTCTTAAACTGCTACTGTATCTTTTGATTCAGACTTGTGGTTCATTGAGCAGTACAATTCTCTCCAAACCTTATTTGATTTTCTGTCTACTGCATTCACCTCCAGCTAGTTCTGTGACTACCATTTTACTGATAGTTATTTTCCAGATAAGCCTCTCACTTTAGGTTTAGTTACAGGTACATTGAACACATCAAGATTCCATGGCAGAGACACATCTTAGATTTCTTCTCTGAGGGATATATTTTTTTTTCACATTTTAATCAATTCAGACATTTTAACAATAGTTGTGCCTGCAATACCCTTGATTTGATCCTTTAGATAAAGCTGGTTTTTAATAATACTTTGTTGCTTAAAGGCATTCCTAGTTTTATCTTTTAGCAGTTGTAAATAAAAATCAGTTGCATCATGCAAATCTACAAGTCCAGAGTCCTTGTTTCCTTTAGTTTTTGACTAATTAGGTGTCAGTTTTTTTCCTGAGTCTTCTATTTCTTGGAAAATAATATCAAATTCAGCCAACTGCATCCAAGTCATGTCAATTATTCCTCTGGCTCTTCACCAAAAACTCACAATCATTTAGTACATTAAATGGTTTCCACAGTACTGCTAGTGATACCCAACTATTTTGCCACCACTAATGTGAGTTGCCTTTTTTCCAATCTCTAACAGTAGTTTTATTTCAGCATGCATTTCCTGGCCTCGAAACAAGACTCGCATATACTTTACTTTGTTATTGTTACAATGGAACTGGACTTCTGGAACTAATTTCCATCTTGGCTTCACTAGTTTATGCCAAAGTTATATTTAAAAATTTCAGTGGCATATAACAATAGAATTCTTTCTTTCTCACATCACATATCCATCATGGTTTAGCTGTATATTTTCTTCATTCTGGTATGTAAAATAATAGAACTTCCCTAATCTGGTATAGATTAATATGGTGAGAGTAGAAATATGCAATATGCAATGTTGTATCTATGCAGTGAAATTTAAAACTTTTACTTAGAAGGAGTGTATGTCACATATTCATTTTTATTGGCCAAAGCAAATTTCATGTCTAAGTATGATTTAATCAGGATGAGGAAATATAATTCTCTCATGGAAAATTGCAATATTATATGCATAAAGGATAGCAAGACAATCAAACCAAACAGACATTATCTGTGATCTGAGTACAACTGAGCTCATTACATTTAAAATAGAAACACAAACACAATTCATATGGACAGAGTGGGATTCCTCTAAGAAGATGTACTAATTATGGCCGTTTCTTGAAATATTCTTCCAAATTTAAACCAGAATACTTCATCCATGTGGATGAAATTTAAATATTCCCCTTGGTTTGAAGGATAGTGTAACAAAGTAAACACTACAACCATTTTCTGAGACTATTTATTTAGGGAGGTGATAAATTTGACTTTTCACACTGTTCTGAAGTGTCAAGAATTATCTTGTTTAGTCATACCTGGTGTGGTTGACCACTTGTTGCAAAGTAGAATTACTACAGTAGAGTCTTTTAGTCTTTTGGTTTTTTTTTTATAGCCCAAGTACACATGGGCACAGGTATTAAACATTTCCATGACTCATATTTTGTAGGAAGGAAGCACACCTAATGAACATTTTTTTCTTTTTTTTGCGGTATGCGGGCCTATCACCGTTGTGGCCTCTCCCGCTGTGGAGCACAGGCTCCGGACGCGCAGGCTCAGTGGCCATGGCTCACGGGCCCAGCCGCTCTGCGGCATGTGTGATCTTCCCGGACTGGGGCACGAACCCGCATCCCCTGCATCGGCAGGCGGACTCCCAACCACTGCGCCACCAGGAAAGCCCCCTAATGAACATTTGAAACAAAATAATATATGTGCTTCTTGTCACTGCTGTACCTAAAATAAAAAATGTTAAAACAAAGGATGGGGAAATAAATCAAATGAAACTGAAAAACAAAATTCTCAAAACAGGGATGAAAATGTTCTTAGCAGATAGCCGAATTCGTTAAAGCATTGAAAGACGTTCATTTTCTATTGATAAGAGCTAGAAACCACAAAATAAAATATAGCTCATAAATCTTTTAGCATCATATAACAGAGTATCAAAATTTGTAAAGCAAACATTGTTTGAAATGCAGGGAGAAAGCAGTCAGATGGCCACACAGTGGAGTGTTTAATATATAACCTTTAGTTTAACACAAACCAAGTAGACACAATTTAAATATGGTCACAGAGCATTTATATTATATAAATAATATTAAAATATATGAAATTTTAAAGTTGTATATCTTATCAATACAGATTCACATTTTCAAGTGACAGTAGAACTTTTATTGCAAGATATCCATCAAACAACGCTTATTTATTTTAGAAAGTCAGATTGATACAGGCCATATTTTATGGTCATTTCTACCTTTAAACTAGACTTAGAGTCCAAACACTTCTTTCTTACTTCCATTTCTTGTGTCTTGGTCTGAGCCATCATCAACTTCCACCAGGATTACTGCATATATGTCTATCAACACACCTAATTTCCACTCTTGCCTTCTAAGAGTGTGTTTCCAACACAGCAAAAAGGTAATTATTTAAAACAGAAGTTAGGTCATTTTACCTTTATGAACAGATCCCTGATATTTATCCCCATCTCACAGAGTACAAGCTAGTGGTATAACAATGCCTTCAGGTTCTGATAGACACTAGCCCCATTTTCTTTCTAACCTAGAATTCTTCTGATGTTCCAGCCTTAGCCTACAGGCTACTCCTTCAACATCCTAACCTCTGCTTTTCTGTTTTCTCTACCTGAAACACTCTTCTCCTACAGAACTGTTTAGATAACTTTCTTGCTTCCTTTAACTGTTTTACTTAAATTTTAATTTCTCAGTGAGGTTTACCATTGCCACTCTAATTGTAAGCGCTCTTTGCAGGAAACTGCCCTCAGCAGTTTCCTGCCCTCAGCAGGAAACCCCTTTTCTCTTCACTGTAGCAAAGCTATATTGTAACTAACTTTTAAACCAGGCTCCCCCATGCTCTACTTATCTCTGGCCCAAGCACACATTTCAAATCTTTTAATCACGCAATACCTTGTCTAACTTGTGGGTTCTTTCTGTAAATCAAAGAAGTAGAAATGAAGAATAAGTATTAATAATTAACAGACAACCATATCTCTTCCCTAGCTTCCCCTTCAGTAATCTTGTGAACACACGGTATGTCCAAACTGTGAACATGATAACATCTAGAGGAAGATCATGAGGAGTCGACAAGCCTGCACACCATGGGGGATGGAGTTGACTCTGACCCCCATCTCAATGATGAACTGAGGTTACTTCCCTGTTCCCCTTTTAAAACTTTCATGACTGAGCAGAATCTTTGGAGGTGGTTTTTTGGGGACGCTGAGTCTACCATCTCCCCAGATGGCCGGCATTCTGATTAAAGGCACCTTTCCTTTCTACCATTTGTGAGTATTGATTTTGTAATCAGCTAGCAGAGGGACCCCCAATTTATTTGATAACAATTATTATGGGAAACAGTGCTCCCACACATCCCTAATCTCTTTATTTTATTTGTTTTCCTTTTTGTACAGTACTTATCACTGTCTAACACACTCCAATATTCATTTATTATTTTATTGTCTGCCTCTTTCTGCTAGAATGCATGCTCTTTGCAGGTACAGATATTTATCTACTTTGTGAGGAGTTACAGAAAATTGAATACTCAGTAATATCCTCTGAGCAAAGAACAAAAGAGTGATACATAATATTTACTATATAACATATGATTACCATTTACCTAGCCACTAGGGGTCACTCAATAAAAAATGACCATTATAATACCTCAGATGCTTTTCATATGTGATCCCATCTATTATGAAAAACAGTACTGAGGAAGGCATTAGTGTACCCACATGTTAGATGAGAAAACTGAGACTCAGATTAAATTACTACTAAGTAGTAGAGGCATGATTCAAACTAGGTTTCTCTCTCCACTCAAATTCATTGACATAAAACAACACCACGATCTTCTTAAAATAGCAACTTCTTGGTAACCCTGATATTTTGGAATAGAAATTTATTTACATCATGTTTATTATAATCATCTCTTTCTTGGGGAAAAATGAAAGAAAATATTTACGTTAAATCTTTTGAAGTAATGTGTAAATTTTCTATTTATAAATTGAACACAGACAGGAAATGAAAGTCTCGTTTGCATAATACAGTCAAATTACCTTATCCAGTCCTTTCCCCTGCAAATCTTTCAAAAATTGTAGAGCTTCCTGACGAGCTAAAATTGAAAATGAATTTCTACCTTAGTTATAATCACCAGGGAAGCAAAATGGAATTACCAAAAATCCATATCTTGTGAATTTCAAATGGTATGTCTACAAGAATATTCTTAACAATAAATTTCATTAAAAAATAACCCTCCATGTTAAGTGTGTACCGAGACTTTAATAATACACATTTGGTTCTTCATTTTTCCCATTTCAGGATTCCCACCTTATCTTTTAACTTCCTTATCACCCATGGCTCTTTTCCCATTCCTCAGTCAGATAAACCATCTGCACTCACCTTCTGATCTAGCCCTCTGTGGTATGTGGAATAATGGATCTCTAAAGATGTCCACATTCTAATCCACAGGAAGAGACTTAGAAAAAGACTTTGCAGATATGATTAGGTTAAAGATCATGGTATGGGTAGATTATCCTGGATTAAGGAAATTCACCCAATGTAAGCACATGGGTCTTTATAAAAGGGGAGCAGGTGGATCAGAGTCAAGGCAATATGATGATGGAAGCATAGGTTGAAGTGATGTGATCTGAAGATGGAGGAAGGGGCTAAGAGCCAAGGAATGTGAGTTGCCTCTATAAGCTAGAAAAAGCAAGGTGACAGGTTCTCCCCTGGGACATCTAGGGGAAATGGAGCCCTGCCAATGCGTAGATTTTAGCCCTGTAGCAAGACTCACTTTGGACTTTCAACCTTCAAAATAGTAATTTGTGTTGTTTTGAACCATTTAGTTTGTGGTGATTTATTACTGCAGCAAGACAAATCTAATAAACCCTCCCCACTCTTCTCTTCTTTACCACCGATACCACATCAGTTTTAGAAAAAAGGCATAACAAAGTTCATGTGGAAAGCAATCTGTTATAGAAGTCCCTCATCAAGGTTTAGACAATGCCTTATTTTTAAGATTCAAGGGAAGGTGCATTTTAAAACATCATCGTATTAAACAATGACTTAACACAAAAAATTACTATCTACTTATATAAATTTAAACTGTGCCCTAAATGGGTGGTGATAGGTTCATTTTTTTTCTAGTAAAGAAATTTTTCCAAGTATCTATCAAATCACATGACCATTCTGTAAGATTGAAATCAGGAAAAGTCCACACATTCTGACAACCCCCAAAATAAAACACAACATATCGCTTAGTAATTCAACCAGGAAAGCAACTCATGAAAGCCAACAAGATGAGCAGTAAAGTACAAGGTCTTAGTCCAAAAGACAATGAGGTTCTCAAAAGTAGATGAAAAGTTTGCAAAACGTCTCTGATGGAGAAAAAATCTGGAGTGGGCCAGGTATAATTTTGAAGCTAGGGAGTGGTCACATGACTCTGGTTAGATTTTGGAAATTATAACTACAATGTTCTCGGCAGTTACGTGTATAATTAGGTGTTGCCTTCCCTCTGTAAATATATATATTTTTTAATTAATAAGCTTTATTTTTAGAGAAGCTTTAGGCTCACAGAAAGTTAAACAGGTAGTAGAGACAGTTTCCATATACACTCACTCCTTCCCCCACTTATTTTCCTTTATTATTAACATCTTGCTTGGTGTAGTATATTTGTCACAGATGATTAATCAGTTTAGATACGTTATTATTAAATGAAATCCATACCTTATGTTAAGTTTTACTCTTTGTTTTTGTGAAGTTCTATGTGTTTTGACAAATGCATAACATCTTGTCTGCCATTACCATATCATATAGTTCCACTGACCTAAAAACCTAGTTTATTTTTAAAATGTATCCATATATTAATATTGTATTTCTCTTCCACTATTTTATAACTTAATTTTTGCTTATTTTCAACAATTTTTTTTGACATGCAAGTCCTTCTAAGATGTTACACCAACCTGTCCTTTTCCTCTGATTTCTCAAACCTACTTCTCCTAAAGGCAAACTTGTTTATTAATTGCCATGGAGACAATTGTTCTTTCTGCTACTATATCTTTGCCCATACAATTTTCCCAACTGGGAAGACTCCTCATTTTTCTCCATTGTGCAAATCATCCAAAAGTTCCTGTTCAAATTTCGTCTGTTTTGACTAGTCTGTGCCATGTCAGGCCTTGTTCTTTTATGGATTCCCAAAGCAGGCACTGTCTCCATGCCATTTATCTAACAGTTAATCCTGGATCATTCTGGCCCCCTCCTGTTACATCGTCTGGTATTGTTAGTTAACTTTCTGTTGTTTGAATATGTTGAATAATCATGAAGGTGAGGACTCTTATCTCAGTTTTTCATTGAGCTCAGCGGAGAGTCATCAGCAACTCAAAATCTTTGCATTGACTGCAAATAATAACTAAAAGAAAATTATTTCTTTCTTCCTGAATACTGATTTTTGGTGCTGAATGGTAGGATTCTCCTCGAGGAAATATCTCAGGTGCAGATTATTTTATAATAACAATAATACAGAGGAAGGAAGTTTTCAGAGAAGACACGTAAAGATGGAAATAACACAAAGAAAGTTAGGACAGCTTGGTGGTAGACTGTTGATTTCACTATGCGGCCTCAGTGTTGAAGTTAATGGGATTCACAAGAGCATCTGTAGTCAGTATGACTAGAAGAAGTTAAAGAGGGCTTTGAGGGCCCTTTGAGGCGGTAGGGAGAATGTAAAGCCTCAAGTCTGCAGATCCTGCTTTTTCTATTGACTCCTTCTTTCTTCATTTGTTTATTCAGACATTTCTGCCATCCACATTACCTTTTTTTTGTGTGCTAGCTTAGCTGTCCTCTTTCCAAAGTCTGTGTGAGTGTTTGTGAGGCTGTGGCTGTGAACACAAAGCTCTCTTCAAAGAAACATGCATCTTCTTGTTTCTGTAGTTGTTTTCAAAGTTAGATGTTCCTTCACAAAAAGATCTCTGTGCAGATGGCTATCTCACCTCTAGACACAGACAGAGCAATTACCCACCAGTGATCTTCTCCCAGAGCAGGAGAGCAGAAGAACCCATGAGTGTGGGGTGGACATTTACATGTATTGTTTTTCCCCCTTTGATTGAACACTCACTCTGGGGATGCTATAGGTAGGGTGGAGGAGGGGAGGGAAGTGAGAGGCTGAGGATGGCAGTGAATGTGTTGGCATGCATGGTGTAAGCTCTGTGGACCATTCCCTGTGCTCCTACATTTTACTCTCTGCTCAAAACAGCCCTACCAGATTCCTTGTCTCCATTTACAGCAGTAGCTCCACAGAATGCATCCTTTTCCCAAGTCACAAGTCAAACAGTCTTCACATTGTAGTCTATGCTAATCCAAAGTTTATGTGCTTCCCCTCTGTTCTACATTAAACACTGTAGTAGAGTGAGAAAGGGATGCTGTTCAATAAGCCCAATGTCTGGCAGCTATAAAGTGGTGGAATCTCTATTGGAAACCAATTTTATGTGACCAAAGCCCAAGCTGCTCCTACAAGGGGTTAATTATGTAGGTTTTCCTTTCCACTTGATAAAGTGTTTTAAAAGTTAATGAAAATTACTTCCAAAGCACACCCTCTTTTTTCCCTACTGAGTTACAGTCTTATGAAGGAAGAAAATTAAAAATAAAAACAGAAACAAATCAAATAATTGGACCCGCAGTGCCAAAGATCATTAGTGGGTATTTTCATGAGTGTGTTTAAGAACTTGAGAATGAGGCTTCTATTGTTTGCTTTAATAATCTAAGAAACTCATGGGTGTCTCACATGTTACCTACTTCATTCAGGCTTTTAATCTAAACAAGGAGAGATTTGATAATTGCATATTCTATTTTTATTTTTTACCATGATAGATTGTCTCTATCCTAGCAAACTACTGCCATCTGCTTATTCAGTAACGAGACTATTTTGAGTTTTCAACCTACTAGAGAGCTCAGAATTTAACAAATGTTTCACGTGTATTTGACTACAACTGTTCATGGAAACAGATATGGCTACTGGAATCATTTATGTTATACCATAAGCTAGAATTAATATGTCAGTTACTAATACATCATGTCACAATAATCACTGTGGGGAGTTTTTTTTTCCCCTCAGATGTTAGTAGGATTAATCACTATTATTTTTTCAATAAATATACGTATGTATGGAATTTTTCACTGTGTAGCTGTCACTGTGTTAATCACCACAGATTTTGTGCAGAAGCGTATATCAAATTCTAGATGAGGATACAAAATGTGTAAATAGATAATTGAATACACAGTAAAAAGTGTTTTCATGGAGCTAGACAGAATTCATGATCAGGTATTAGGCAAGCTTACTGTTTGTCACTCTGTTCTGCACAGAGTTGGGTTACTAAAAGGAGAAAAGCACAGAATACTCCTAGAATTGAGAGAGAGAGAGAGAGAGAGAGAGAGAGAGAGAGAGAGAGAGAATGAAGAACCTGAAAACCCCTTCTAAGAATCACTTAGACTTCACTAAGTTTAGTCCAGACTGAGGCTAATTAAGGAAACTATGACTATGATGCTTCAGTGGGTCTCTATAGACTTTTCTCACCAACTCTCATAACTCAAATGGATATATTGATCTGTATTACTATTTTTTGTCTGCATTTTTTATCCCAAGAGAAGTAGAACAACTTTTCTGATGTCACAGAATTGGTTATGGAAAATTCAGTGTTCTTATTCAGGCTTGTCTTCAAAGTTTCTCTCCACTCTGACATGTTTTAAGATGTTGTAGAAAATATAGCAACTAGTTGGTTCAACTCTTACTGATTCCTCTCCTTTTGATGAATACATTATTCTATACAGATGCTGGAACTATTCAGGCAGAACACTAACAGATCATTTCAGTTTGAACGTGATAATAAGCCATCCTAGTACTAATAAAAATAACAGTAAAATGAAAACACACAATGATAACAATATCCAAAATGTAGTGGATACATACAATTTGCAACGCAAAACACAACTATAAAATACATATTCTTGCTTTATATCTGACGCAACAGACACAGAAATATCAACCAACTTGGAGCTGTGATTTGAAACTAGGAGTCGTGGTGAAAAAAACTCCCATGGTTAACCATCATGCAATGTTCTGCAAATATTTTCGTAGGTGCATACTACATAGGCATTTTTACCATCCATAAGGCAGCTGTGTTTTAAAAATATTCCCTTAAAAAAAAAGATGTTCATCTGCATATAAAATGCCCCATAGCTTCCTCAAAATGTTTATTTCTGGTGATAGGGTCATTTTAGATCTAGTTTTCTGCCTTTTCTCATTTTCTTTGCAAATCTCCACATCATTTGATTAACAAATCAATCTCCTAAAAGACCAAAAATTTCTGAGAACAGAAAAAAATAAGATGACTTAGTCTGTGGTCTCTTGATTAATCTTAAAACTCTCTAGTCACATGTTTATAGAAAATAGACAAGAATTGTCCATATTAAATATTTCCAAAGTTAAAAAAATATATACACATTTTAGATGCTCACACAAAGACACCTCAAGTTTTGAAATATAATCCAGACTCTTGAAGAAAGTCCTTCTCCATCAGAAGTTCATTACAAATAAGGAAAAGAAAATTCAGTAAGAGAAAACTGTGGTGTGAACTGGACTGAGGAAAGAGCTGCATTACAATGTTGGTTCAGGGCTGTTAGAGTTTATTATTTGGAGTATTCCTTTGTCTTCCTGATGTCTTATTAATACTTTGCAAATAAGCACTCAAAATATATCAGCTTACATGAATTTTCACTAGCCAGTCCTGCCCCAGGGAACTATACTTGTTATAAAAGGAATAAAATCAGTATACTTCTTGTTTCATTTTGGTATAAGTCAAGCCTCATTCTCCTGGCAAAGGGAGAATTTTGAATTACAGCTGTAAGTGGATATGTTTGTTTTATTTTGTTGTAAACTACTTAAATCTCAGCTAAGCTAATCATTTTGCTTCAATTTGGGTTACATGGTAGAACAGGGCAAATACTGCCTCCTGATCTTATGATGGACTTCAATATGCCCTCATTACATATTTTATTTCTGTTTTTCAAACATGCCCATTTGACAAGATAATTCCCTTTCTGTTGGTTGCCTTTAGCTCCCCATTGATTTCCAGTTTACTCTCTATCTGGTTTTATATGTTAATTTACTATTTCTGCCATGCTCTTGGGTTGCATTTATGTCAATTGAACCATAATAAATGCAAGTTTAATCGTTTTATCTCATAAAGGAGGGCTTGAATTTTTTCATGGTTTAGTCCAAAAGATATCTAGTATTGTATACTCTCCAGAAGGTTCTTGATTTATATTGAATGATGGGACTATTGAAGTTGAACATTCATTTTTAGGAAAATATTAACTCAATATTGGGAAGGTGTGTATGTGTGTAAGCACACATGTGTCTGTTTCAGAGTTGAAGACATACATACAAACTCTAAATATTTGGAGGGGGAAACTATGGTTGAAAGGGACTGAGTAAGGTTTTCATCAAACACCATGCTTGGAAGCCATAGGTGTATCTTTCCAAGTCAATACATTGTATCCTTATTCAATAGATCCTTCTTCATTTTGGTACCTTCAGTCTGAGCAGAATTTCTGAAGCCAGACTATGTCATAGCTGGAAATCCTCTTCCCAATACGTAGAAAGCATCTGAAGATATTAAAACAGAGGTAGTCTCCCTCCCCCATACATATTTGATTTAGATGAGGCAAGTACCTAAGGTGTGAAATCATGTGGCATCAGTCTCTAGAGCCCAGGGTCTAAGTTACCTGAAAGCTTTGGCTGTCGAGAACGTGTCCTTAAAGAGCTAGTGTACAATGTGGTATCGATAGCAATGAATTGATTAAGACATATTTCTTTGAGGCGGGCAGGAGAGTATTACTTATTCATTATGGGCACCTAAATCATTGACCATAACAATAGCTGGGTTTGTTATGCTTCGTCCATGCCAGCCACTGTTTCAATGGTTTTATATGTATCAACTCATAGCATGCTCACAACCATCTTAAAAAGGTAGATACTGTTGTCCTTACTTGACAGTTGAGGAAACGGGGATGTGGAGAGATTAATTTGCCAAAAATCAAACAGCTGATTTATTTATTTATTATTTATTTTATTTATTTATTTTATTTAACATCTTTATTGGAGTTTCATTGTTTTACAGTTGTGTGCTAGTTTCTGCTTTATAACAAAGTGAATCAGCTATACATATATATATATCTCCATATCTCCTCCCTCTTGAGTCCCCTCCCACCCTCCCTATCACACCCCTCTAGGTGGTCACAAGCAGCAAGCTGGTCTCCCTGTGCTATGTGGTTGCTTCCCACTAGCTATCTATTTTACATTTGGTAGTAACAGCTGATTTATTCCCAGAGCCTACACTCAATCACTGTGCTCTACTATCTCTTGAATCATGTTCGCCCAGATCATGGATTGATGTAGAGCACATCCTAAAGGTTTCTACCCCTCACTAAATGTAGGGTATCATAAATAACATAATAAGATTTGTAGCTCCCACACTCTAGAATGAAGATATAATATGTTTTCCACATAATTGTATGCAACTCATATTAAGAGTATTGAGTGTTTTCAATCAGTGTCCTGTCCAAGTACCCAAGACGTACTGTGTATTTACTGGAATGTCCACTTCTTTGCCTATTCTAGACAGTCCTCCATCTGAATTCCTCTCACACCTGAATGCCAAGGATGTAAGGTCTTTTACTGGGTCTTAAAAAGCCATCAGCTTGTTTTGTAACCGAAAGTGGGGTCCGGCTGCTCACCACTCAATAGCTAATAAAGAGGCAAGGTTGGGGAAGGGAAAGTTTGCTTTATTTTGGATGCTGGCAACTGGAGGGTGGTGGGAAGTGTGTGGACTTCTGTCCAAAGGCCGGTTCCACCCCACTAACAATCAGTGGACAAGAGCTTTTATAGAAGGAGGGAGGGGACTACATGCAGAAACAGTACAGTCAGCTCTGACAGTCACCTTGAAATTGGTCATGCAGTGGTCTGACCAGGGTCATCTTGATTGTTTTAGGTACAGTTAATCTTCAGTTCCAGGGTCAATTTGTTCCCATTTCCTTGAGGCCAGTTCTCAGAATTGTGGCAGCTTATGTCATGGCTACAGTCTGGGCATCATGTAGTTAACTTCTTCCACCTGGTGGGGAGTTTAGTCTGTATAAGACAGCTCAAAGGATAAGGCTCAGAACAGTATCTATAGCCCATGAAGAGGAACTAAAGGTCTTTAACTTTGCTTAATGACTAAACTATTATTTTTTAGTCTTGTTGTACTGTTTTCCTTTGTTTCTGCATTTTCTCGCTTCTCCGATTAAACTTATTCTTGGGCTAAAGTTTTTTCACTGGCAAAATGCAGGCGGAGGACATGGGGCTGGGGGAAGACCACAGGGTGCTGCTCCATTTCAGCTTCGCTTGGTAACCCAAAATGTGGCTGCAAAATATTGTGGTTTTCTTGCTTTAAGCCAAGTCACCTACTAATTTACTTAAGCTTTCAAAACCTTAGCTTCCTCATATGTACAATGGCAAGAATAAAAATGATGCCTTCTTCATGGTGCCTTTGTGACTATGAATGGAGTTTATCACATGTAAATCATTTTGCATCTGTAATAACAGATGTTAGTTATCAGAGTAGGTACTGATACACTTCTTTTGTCACCCCATGCAGGAGAAATGAGAAGGGATTCATATTGGAAAGGTCATGTTCTAATTAGAGTCTGAATTAAAAATGAATCCTCCATTGCAGGGCTTTATGGGTCTCTGGTGCTGCCCCATTCCACTGCTTGACACCAGCAGAAGCTGAGGGTCAGTGTGGCTCCTGTGCTGTTTGGACTACAGGAGTTGACTGAAAAAAGAAAAGAAAAAAAAACACACAACATGAGAATTGTGAGTTAAGTTTTATTGAGGGCAAAATGTTTACTATAGCTTGGAAGACAGCATCTCAGATAGCTCTGAGGAACTGCTCCCAAGAAGTATGGGGTGTGAAATAAAACTCACACTATATGGAAAGACAGGAAAAATTTAAACGTAAAAATTCTTCTCTGCCCTTTGTCCTCCACTCCCCCAGCACTGTGCATTTTGTATCCCCATTATGCATTGACCAAACCTCCCCCATCAGCAGAAATACCTGCCCAACCCTAAACAGCAACATTCTCCCAGCATCAACAAGACAACTCCTTAAACGATAGCACTCCTCCTCGATCTTATAAAGGGTCACAGGACCCACTACAATTGTAGTTCAATCTGGATTGTGTAAACTGTCAATAGTACATTATTTAATGTACAGCCTTCTGTCTCAGAAAATTTATATAAACTGTGTCTTGACTTGTAATGGGTGGATCAGTTCTCAGAGCTTTCTGGGATGCTCTTCTTGTGTTATAATCCTCAAATTTGCCTCAAATAAAATTTTCCAATTCTTTCTTAGATTGACTGATTAATTTTTTGTCAACAAGGGGAAGGTCAGTGTTATATGAGATTTTAGTGAAGGGGGACGTGCAGCCAAGCACACATTTTGGCAGAGGCTCACTGCTAGTCATGAGGAGTTAGATATTTTCAGGAGAAGATTTTATCAGCCCAATTCTTGCATCTTCTCATATCTAGAAAAGCACTAAAATCATTAATGGTGACATCTGCTCCTCGTGACTAGCAGAAACCTTCTGCAAAAAAGTGTGCTTGATTGCATGTACTCTCCCTTCACCAAAATCACTTATACTGACCTTCCCCCCTACCTCTTCTGAGAAGTTTCTCAGAGCTATCTGAAATGCTGTCTCCAGTGCTATAGTCCTCGGTTTTCCCCAATAAAATTGAACTCACAACTCTCACGTTGTGTATTTTTTGCTCAGTCAACACATCAGCCAAGGAGAAAGGGAGAAAGCGAAATTTTTTTCCAACCTCCAGGTGTCTCAAAGGGAGATAGGGAAAAATAAGATATTCATCTATTATTTTCAAACCACCCATTTAGGATTTTTTTTTTTTCTGAAAATGTACACAAGTCTCAAGTTTTATTCATTTAAAGCCCTCTACTGTAAAATACTTTCACAACAGTATCAAAAATTTGTGAACCCACTTCTTTCCTTTGGTGCTAGGGATGTATGTTTAAGGGTTATTCTTGAAGGGTTTCATTTTTATAAGCAGTTTGTGTCTCAGCCTTCAGTTCCCATCTGTTCTCCTAGATAACTGATGTGGAACTAGGCACATGGAAAAGTCTGGATCCAGATTAAATGCCAGCTGTTAATATAAACAGTGCTTCCTAGGGACCCACCCTTACTCCATGTAAGCTTTGCTAATCAGGAAGCACTCTCAGACTTAATGCCTCCTACAAGTGTGAGTAAGGAGGACCATGCGCTTTCAAGGTGTGACTTTAGATCCCTCTTAACTTCCATCAGTCCCCAGAAGCTATCCCAAGTTACTATTTAAAATGTTGTGCTTTCTATACAATGCAGTTTCAAGAGGAACTGGAAATGACTGCTTCAATGAATCAAGCTTGATAAGTCAAAGCTTGATGGGTATAAATATGGTGTCCCTTACCTTGATCCTTTCTAAGTGAGGGGCAGTTATTTAAATCTACTCATGAAACTGACACTTCCTGGAATGTATAATCAGAGGAGGGCATGGTCTTTAATAGAACTTAGACTAGGAGAACCCCCAGAAGCAAAAATTAACTTTGACTGGGGCACCAGTTATTAAAATGGAGGGTTGGAAAATCAGAATCCAGAATCTATTATATACAGAATGGATAAACAAGTTCCTACTGTATAGCACAGGGAACTATATTCAATATCCTATGATAAACCATAATGGAAAAGAAATGAAAAAAGAATGTATATATATGTATAACTGAATCACTTTACTATACAGCAGAAATTAACACAACATTGTAAATCAACTATATTTCAATTAAAAACAATAACAATGAAAAAGATATGCAAAGAACCTGGAAGGTATATGTTTTTTGAAGAGCTTGAGACACAGTCCCTAGAAAAGATTCACTTGATCTCTCCATAGGAAGAGTGAATATTCCTCTAAACTATTCACTCTCTTCCTCCAAACTATTCACTCTCTTTTGCCAAATTTCTAAGCAATTTCAAAAAGCTGCTTAGAATGTCAAGCAGCTTTCCTATTACTAAATGGGCTTTAGAGGTATCATATATTTAGTAGGACAAAGAATGCTTGGAGGAGGAGCAATAGTGAAGCATTCACTGGAAATAATACATCTGTCCAACATTTGTAAAGGGGTATCATGGTTAAAATAAGAAGACCCTCATGTAAACTCAGTTTTCAAGAACTTGTTTGCAAATCTGACCTCTTTTAGCTGTGTCATGTTTTGTAGACCTCAAAGTATTTCCATCTAAGAACTGCAGCCCTGAGAGACGCAAAGGAAGTCAGCTTCAACTCTTCAGCAGTCCCTACAGCATGTACAGGGCATGATTTCAGAGCCACCAGGAAATTCCTACTGCTCAAAAACTATTTCACCACTGCCTGTCAGAATTACTGAAATGTTACCATGATAAGCTGCAATTTGGAACAATCAATGCTTGTCAAGATTATTGAAAGGTAAATTGTGATATGCCTTATCCAGCTCATGCTGAAAACTGTCTGGTAAGAAGTATTCAGTGGGTACTTTGCCTCAATTTGGTAAAGTTCAATGGTGATTACCATTTTGGTGAAGTACAACTGGTTTCTTGTACAAAATGATTTATGTCTCTAAACAGATGAGAATGATTGTCTCAATAGACCATTGCAGGTCTCAAAAGGAAGTTTGAAATGGACTGAAATTATCATCTTAACTCAAGCCCTTGATGATCATAGTTTAAGGATTAAGACATGGCAATTATTAAAACACTATGTTTATTGCACACTTTAGTCATCATGCAGCATTCTTCGTGGCAGGACTAACATTTGTTAAAAAAGACTCTGAAAAAAAAAAAACTTACTCTGTTCCAATGACTGTGCTAACATCTCTGTTTATGCATCTCATTTAAACATTATGGGGGGGTGGAGTCAAGATGGTGGCGTGGGAAAAGGCGGAGTTTGCATCTCCTCACAATTAGAGCACCTGCCAGCCACTGGTGAAAGACCTCAATGCACAAGGAGACAGAAGAAACCCCCAAGCAAACTGGTAGGAAGTGGGGGGGCAGAAGGGGGAGAAGAAGTGGAGGCCAGACAGGACCAGCGTCCCTGAGGGGTGGCTGAATGGGAGGAGGGTTTCCCACACCTGAAGGGACCCTTGGGTACTCAGATCAGGGAGAAATGTGCCCAGTGTTTCTCCTGCCTAATCACTCAGGGAAGTCTGCCCAGATCTCAGGCTAGGTCCTACACCATCAGAGGCTCCCTCTGGGCTGTGTTGGTCCTGGGGGCATAGGAGGGAGGCCAGTGGAGAACAGGAGAGGCAGGTGGGAGGGGTCCTTCAGGACAGGGGAAGCAGGAGAGGAGAGGAGGGTGTTTGCCCCACCCACTAGAGCCAAGGAAGCCTGCTGGGCTCCCAGGTGGGGTCCCCTGCCCTCTGAGACCAGAGGTGGGGGACACACCTGGGGCCCTCTGTTCCATCGAGCCTAAGCACCAACTCCCACACCTCCAGAGCCTTTTCCAACACTGTGGGTCTTATGCAGAAGACCTATCCACTGCCTAAACCCTGCCCATGCTTAGGCCATGCCCCTCACAGCCAACATCTTTTCCACTTTTTTTTTTCTCCTCCTCTATTTTACTATTATGGTTCTATTTTACCTTCCAGTTGTTGTTTCATCTATATTATTAATATTCTTTCTAACATGTCTGTTAGTTTCCTAGTCTAATTTTGTTTTTTACTTTGTTATTGTTCTCTCTTTTTTTTTGGCCACCCCATGCATCTTGCAGGATTTTGGTTCATGAGTCGGGGGTCGGGCCAAAGCTCCTGAAGTGGGAGTTATGAGTCTGAATCACTGGACTAATAGAGAAACTCAGACCCCAGTGTATATTCATCAGAGTGAGGTCTCCTAGAGGTCCTCATCTCGGCCCAAGACACAGCTCTATTCAACAGCCTACAAACTCCAGTGCTGGAAGCCTCAGGCCAAACAACCAGTAAGACAGGAACACAATCTCACTCATAAAAAAAAAAAAAAGAGAGAGAAACAGCAAAAAAAAATGTCACAGAGGAAGGAGCAAGATAAAGACCTACAAGACCAAATAAATGAAGAGGAAATAGGCAAGAAAAACAGTTCAGAGTAATGATAATAATGATGATCCAGAATCTTGGAAATAGAATGGAGGCATAAATCGAGATACTACAAATATTTAACGAAGACCTAGAAGAACTAAAGAACAAACAAATAGAGATGAACAACACAATAACTGAAATGAAAAATACACTAGATGGAATCAATAACAGATTAACTGAGGCAAAAGAACAAATAAGTGAGCTGGAAGACAGAATGGTGGAAAAACTGCTGAGGAGCAGAATAAATAAAAAGAATGAAAAGAGTAGAAGATAATCTCGGAGACCACTGGGACAACATTAAACACACCAACATTCAACTTATAGGGGTCTCATAAGAAGAGAAAAAGAAAGGGTGTAAGAAAATATTTGAAGAGATTATAGTCAAAAACTTCCCTAACATGGGAAAGAAAATAGTCACCCAAGTCCAGGAAGGACAGAGAGTCCTATACAGGATAAACCTTAGGAGAAACACACAAAGACACATATTAATCAAACTAACAAAAATTAAATTCAAAGAAAAAATATTAAAAGCAGCAAGAGAGAAGCAAAAAAATAATATACAAAGCAATCTCTATAAGGTTATCAGGTGATTTTTCATCAAAAATCTGCAGGCCAGAAGGGAGTAGCAGGAAATAGTTAAAGAGATGAAAGAGAAAAACCTACAACCAAGATTACTCTACCCAGAAAGGATCTCATTCAGATTCGATGGAGAAATTAAAACCTTTACAGACAAGCAAAAGCTAAGAGAATACAGCACCACCAAAACAGCTTTACAACAAATGCTAAAGAAATTTCTCTAGGCAGGAAACACAAGAGAAGAAAAGACCCACAAAAAAAACGCAAAACAATTATGAAAATTGTAATATGAAGATACATATCAATAACTACCTTGAATGTAAATGGATTAAATGCCCCACCCAAAAGACACAGACTGCCTGAATGGTTACAAAAACAAGACCCACATAAATGCTCTCTACAAGAGACCCACTTCAGATCCAAGGATACATACAGATTGAAAGTGAAGGGATAGAAAAAGAGATTCCATGCAAATGGATATCAAAAAAAAGCTGGAGTAGCAATACTAGTATCAGATAAAACAAACTTTAAAATAAAGACTGTTACAAGAGATAAGGAAGGACACTACATAATGATCAAGGGATCAATCCAAGAGGAAGATATAACAAGTATAAATGTTTATGTACCCAACATAGGAGCACCTCAGTACATAAGGCAAATGCTAACAACCATGAAAAGAGAAATCGACAGTAACACAATAATAGTAGGGGACTTTAACACCACACTTACACCAATAGACAGATCATCCAAACAGAAAATAACTAAGGGAACACAAGTTTTAAATGACAGAGTGCATCAGATAGATTTAATTGATACTTACAGGACATTCCATTTGAAAACAGCAGATTACACTTTCTTCTCAAGTGCAAACGGAACAGTCTCCAGGAGAGATCATATCCTGGGTCACAAATAAAGCCTTGGAAAATTTAAGAGAATTGAAATCATATTAAGCATCTTTTCTGACCACATTTGTATGAGATTGGAAATCAATTACATGAAAAAAACTATAAAAAGCACAAAAACATGGAGGCTAAACAGCGCACTACTCAATAACCAAGAGATCACTGAAGAAATCAAAGAAGAAATTTAAAAAGACATAGAAACAAATGACAAATGAGAACATGACAACCCAAAACCTATGGGGTGCAGCAAAAGCATTTGTAAGAAGGAAGTTTATAGCATTTCAATCTCCCTTAAAGAAAGAAGAAAATAAATAAAATAAACAATCTAACACTACACCTAAAGCAACAAGAGAAAAAAGAACAAAGAAAACCCAAAGTCAGTAAAAGGAAAGAAATCATAAAGATCAGAGCAGAAATAAATGAAATAGAAACAAAGAAAACAATAGCAAAGATCAAAACACTAAAAGCTGGTTCTTTGAGAAGATAAACAAAATTGATAAACCCTTAGCCAGACTCATCAAGAGAAAGAGAGAAATCAATAAATTTAGAAATGAAAATAGGAGAAATCACATCTGACACCACAGAAATACAAAGGATTATAAGAGACTACTGCAAACCACTATATGCCAATAAAATGGACAACCACAAAGAAATGCACAAATTCTTGGAAATGTACAATTTTCCAAGACTGAACCAGGAAGAATTAGAAAATATAAACAGACCTATCACAAGTAATGAAATTGAAACTGTAATTAAAAATCTTCCAAAAAACAAAAGTCCAGGACCAGATGGCATCACAGGCGAATTCTATCAAACATTTAGAGAAGAGCTAACACTGATCCTTCTCAAACTCTTCCAAAAAATTACAGGGGAAGGAACACTCCCAAATTCAGTCTACAAAGCAACCATCACACTGATACCAAAACCAAGAAAAGATATCACAAAAATGAAAATTATAGACCAATATCACTCATGAATATAGATGGAAAAATCCTAAACAAGATACTAGTAAACAGAATACAGCAACATATTAAAGGGTTCATACTACATAATCAAGTGGGATTTACTCCAGGAATGCAAGGGTTCTTCAATATATACAAATAAAACAATGTGATATACCATATTAACAAATTAAGGAATAAAAACCATATGATCATCTCAATCGATACAGAAAAAGCTTTTGACAATATTCAACACCTTTTATTATAAAAATTCTCCAGAAAGTGGGCATAGAGGGAACCTACCTCAACATAATAAAGGCCATATAAGACAAACCCACAGCAAACATCATACTCAATGGTGAAAAACTGACAGCATTTCCAGTAAGACCAGGAAAAAGACAAGGATGTCCAAATCACCACTCTTATTCAACATAGTTTTGGAAGTCCTAGCCACGGCAATCAGAGAAGAAAAAGAAAAGGAATACAGATTGGAAAAGAGGAAGTAAAACTGTCACTGCTTTGCAGATGACATGATAGTATACATAGAAAATCCTAAAGATGCCACCAGAAAACTACTAGAGGTAATCAATGAATTTAGTAAAGTTGCAGGATACAAAATTAATACACAGAAATCTCTGGTATTCCTATACATTAAAATGAAATAACAGAAAGAGAAATGAAGGAAAAAATCCCATTTACCATTGCAACAAAAAGAACAAAATACCTAGGGATAAACTTACCTAAGGAGGTAAAAGGCTTTTGTACTCAGAAAACTATAAAACACTGATGAAAGAAATCAAAGATGACACAAACAGATGGAAAGATATACCATTTTTTGTATTGGAAGAATCAGAATTGTGAAAATGACTATACTATCCAAAGTAATCTACAGATTCAATGCAATCCCTATCAAACTACCAATGGCATTTTTCATGGAATTAGAACAAAAATTTTACAGTTTGTATGGAAACACAAAAGACACCAAATAGCCAAAGCATTCTTCACAAAGAAAAATGGAGCTGAAGGAATCAGGCTCCACAACTTCAAACTATACTACAAAGCTACAGTAATCAAGACAGTGTGGTACTGGCACAAAAACAGAAATATAGATCAGTGGTTCAGGATAAAATGTCCAGAGATAAACCCACGCACCTATGGTCACCTAATTTACGACAAAGGAGGAAAAAACATACAATGGAGAAAAGGTAGCCTCTTCGATAAGTGTTTCTGGGAAAACTGGACAGTTACATGTAAAAGAATGAATTTAGAACACTCTCTAACACCATACACAAAAATAAACTCAGAATGGATTAAAGAGCTAAATGTTAAGACCAGAAACTATAAAACTCTTAGGGGAAACATAGGAAAAACACCCTTTTACATAAACCACAGCACAATCTTTTTTGACCCACCTCCTAGAGTAATGAAAATAAAAACAAAAATAAACAAATGGGACCTAATTAAACTTAAAAGCTTTTGCACAGCAAAGGAAACTATAAACAAGATGAAAAGACAACCCTCAGAATGGGAGAAAATATTTGTAAGTGAAGCAACTGACAATGGATTAATCTCCGAAATATACAAGCAGCTCATGTAGCTCAATAACAAAAAAACAAACAACCCAATCCAAAAATGGGCAGAAGACCTAAATAGACGTTTCTCCAAAGAAGATGTACAGATTGCCAACAAACACATTAAAGGTTGCTCAACATCACTAATCATTAGAGAAATGTTCAGAATGGGGGGGAAATATTTGCAAATGAAACAATGGACAAAAGAATAATCTCCAAAATATACATACAGCTCATAGAAGTCAATATCAAAGCAAAAACCAGCCCATCACAAAATGGGCAAAAGACCTAAAAAGACATTTCTCCAAAGAAGATATACAGATGGCCAGGAAGCACATGAAAAGATGTTCAAATTCACTAATTATTAAAGAAACGCAAATCAAATCTACAGTGAGGCATCACCTTACACCAGTCAGAATGGCCATTATCAAAAAATCTAGAAACTATAAGTGCTGGAGAGGGTGTGGAGAAAAGGGAACCCTCTTGCACTGTTGGTGGGAGTGTAAATTGATACAGCCACTATGGAGAACAGTATGGAGGTTCCTTAAACAACTAAAAATAGAACTACCATATGACCCAGTAATCTCACTACTTGGCATATACCCTGAGAAAACCATAATTCAAAAACAGTCATGTATCACAATGTTCATTGCAGCACTATTTACAATAGTCTGGACATGGAAGCAACCTAAATGTTATCAATAGATGAATGGATAAAGAAGATGTGGCACATATACACAATGGAATATTACCCAGCCATAAAAAGAAACAAAATTGAGTTATTTGTAGTGAGGTAGTTGGATGTAGAGACTGTCATACAGAGTGAAGTAAGTCAGAAAGAGAAAATCAAATACTGTATGCTAACACATATATATGGATTCTAATATATATATATATATATATATATATATATATATATATATATATATATATATATATATATATATATATATATACACACACTGTTGAACCTAGTGGCGGACAGGAATAAAGATGCAGACATAGAGGATGGACTTGAGGACATGGGGTGGGGAGGATGAAGCTGGGATGAAGTGAGAGAAGCATCAACCTATACACACTACAAAATGTAAAATAGATAGCTAGTGGGAAACAGCAGCATAACACAGGGAGATCAGCTCAAGCTTTGCGAAGACCTAGAGTTATGAGATAAGGAGGTTGGGAGGGAGGCTCAAGAGAGAGGGGATATGGGATATATGTATGCATATGGCTGATTCACTTTGTTGTACCACAGAAACTAACACAGTATTGTGAAGCAATTATACTCCAATAAAGGTCTATTAAAAATATATAAAAATAAGCATTATCACAACCTTGCAGGGTAAATTCTATATTCATTTTAGAAATCGAGAGACTGGGGCTAGAGGAGTCCAGGATTGGTTATGGCTTCACACTTAGGACTACATGACATCTAAGCCACCACATCCAATTGTCTCATTTAGGACAAAATACACATTTTAGTACACATGTACTATTTGGGAGAGAATCAAAGTTCTATTAACTTTGGTGCTATGTAAATTTTAATTTTTGGATCCTTGCACTGTCTGGAAGGAGTAAAGAAAATTAGCTGATTTTTTTTCCTCACAGAGAAAGAGCTTAATGTTTATATATAGGTAGTAATTATAATATTTTGACTTTATCATCCTTTACAAAATAACAGTATGTCACCTAGGAAGATTACAATATGAAGGAGAAAGTGATCTGATTAAGACTCAAAATTCACAGAGCTGTCCTTCTTTTCTCTTACTAAGTCCTTTTGTTTATTTATTTTTTATTCAGTTAATCATCATAATCTGATAAGAATGAACCAGTTCAAAATGCATTTTTCCAAAGCAAAAGTTAGTTTTCATTGCACCCTCCATACTTTAATAAGTCTCCCTTGTGCTATCAAGGATGTGTGAGAGCAGAGGTGTAGGGACTAGAAAGTATGGGATGGGAGCAGATGGCCAAGATGTCAATATCCTCTTTTTATTTATCATATATACCTTTCACATAGAAATAAATTTTATTGGCATCCTATTTTATAATTTGTGTAGTTGCCTCCATGCACTTTTTTTTGGTATGCAGGCCTCTCACCGCTGTGGCCTCTCCCATTGCGGAGCACAGGCTCCGGATGCACAGGCTCAGGGGCCATGGCTCACGGGCCCAGCTGCTCCACAGCATGTGGGATCTTCCCGGACCGGGGCACGAACGCTTGTCCCCTGCATCAGCAGGTGGACTCCCAACCACTTCGCCACCAGGGAAGCCCCTCCATGCACTTTTGACGGTCAGATTGCAGTACTTTAATTTTCCCCTCTTGGAAAATTGATGGAGGGTGTTAAGATGTGAACCCGAATTCCTGTTACATATTCCTAGTTTATTTTCAAATCTTCCAAATACACTTTCATGTAAGGGAGAAGCTATGGATGTTAGCAGAACTATGATCTACAATCATGAAAACATTGCACAGGTAAATATTTAAGAAATAGGTCTAAACCTCACATATTGAACACAGACCAGGAAGACTCCCAGAAGCTAACTTTAATTTTGATTGGAGCACCAATTATTTGCTGCCATAAGCAACAAGCATAAGATAATTATGGTTTTATCTATTTAAATATTTACATCTATATCCATTTCTATCATCTATCTATCTAGCAATCATATCAATTACCTATCTTCTATCATCTATCTATCATCATCTATCTAGAAATTGCAAAATAGCATTTGGTCCATGTTTCTCATAGTTCACATTATTTGGTTCTCTATATGACAATTCTCCATTGGTGACATTTATGATGAAACACGAAGCATTCAAGGAAACCTCAGAATGGATACTCTCTGGAGACAACTTTATGGTCTCTGTGTATTCAAGGTCTTCCTTATCCAGAGCTGGGTCCACCTACTCAGCTCCATCTTCCAGTTGGAAACATCTATTGGTGGAGGCTGCTCTCCTCTCCATCTTTCTCCTACTTTACACTCTCTCCTCCCTCTGTGGTTTGCTTATCTCTTCCTGGAGAAAAAATAATCTCTCTCCACCTATCCAGGGCTTATCCATCCTTTACCACCCATCACATATTCTCTTCCTTCCAGAACATGACTAGGGTACATAGTGCACTTTTACTTTTCTGAATTCCTAAAGCTTTCCAGTTCAGACATGGGTGTGTAAATACAACCACAATAAAAGCCATACTAGTATCACTGTTCAGCTGTAAGTAGATGGTGAGGCTTGTCATCACAGTGATGTACGAACATGGTCTGTGAAGTGTGGCATCCATTCTGAGAGGAAGCCTTTCCTATACAACTGAATGTAGGGTCATGGCTTCTTTTGTTCTAACACCACATACCTTAATAATTGTGTTTGCTTTTTAATGTTTCATACATGTAAATGTAATGTCTCAGACCACAAGCTACTTTTGGAAAGGGGCAGGTAATTTTTGTGAAACAATGCTCTCAGTGCCTGAATCATAGTGTAAATAAATCACTACTTGCAGAATAATGAAATTAATGGGTTGATGCCTCTTTCAAAGGTAGAAAGCATAATATAATCAAACATATTTTTAGTATGTAGAAGGCATAAATATTTAATAAATATCGAGTCAAATTTGATTAATAATACATATTTATATATTAATGTTAATTTTTATGTAGATTATTAGTGGTGCAAAGATAGGTCAATACATGTTCAAGTTCAGGCAGATATATATTCTGTCTCTAACCACCAACATTGCCTTTAACATGTGTATTTCCCTTGTTTGGGGTTTTATTAGAAACACAATTGTAACTACAGAGAGAAACCAGGAAATTTTATAAAATAAATAACATAGGAATTTTTACTAAATAACAATTCTCCTATTATCATGTCAGTTATCTTTGTGTCTCAATCTCTGATTTTGTATAACTATCATAAACAACCGTTTATTGTTTTGTGTACAAACATTGGTCACTAAAACTGGGAAGCCAGCTGGGCAAATAAAAATAAAGATACCATGAAATTTCCAGAAGAGAAATGCAGTGTAAACTTAATACCCTTTATCCAGACTATTCCAAGATGCTACACTCATAGTATTAGCATCTCCAACTAACAAGGGCTGGACCAGCTGTTGGACACACATCATTTTTCTTCTTGGAGGCAGGAGGGGTGGGTTCAAAGTGTACCATTAAATTAGGCTTTGAAACAGGTTCAGTGGCAATAATAACAATAAGGACTCATCAATCAGAGTCTACAATTGGTACGTCCAGAAACATTTGACATTTTTCTCTTGGAATGCAGAAATACATGTGGCAAAGCATGCCAGAACTCTCTTCAGTGCCCCAGAGATGCTTATATAAAACCTGAACTCAAATTAAATGCCAACTCTTTTGCTACCACCAGAGTTCCATTTAGCAATGTGTTATTCACTGTCATGTTAATTTGCTGGTGGTGTTTTACTTTACGGTAGCATAGCCGATATCCTTCTCCATCATTTGCTGTTTTCTCCCACAGATATATGTCGTATTTTCTTCCTGACCACCCTGCCACTCTGACTTGATGTTCAGAGTGCCTTCCCTTCAAGCTGCCAGTGAAGGGAATGCAATAGCTTGTATCAGGAATGTTTTGAATAGGCAACACACAAACCCTGGTACAATGGATTTATTGCAGTAGGGTGTGTTTATATGTTGTAGAGAAACAAGAAGACCAAATGGAGTTGAGAGACTGAAAGATGAATCCTATTTCTTCATCCTAACCAAAAACAAAACAAAACAAAACAAAAAACAAACAGAAAACAAACAAATAAAAAACCCTCTATATATCTCCTGTCTTTTTATGATGCTTTTGTGTAGACAACCTTTTAACTCTCAATGACAGAAAGCACTGAAGTTCAGTTGTGATACTGCATTAGGCAGAAATCTCTATACTTTGCCACTTTGTAGATGAATATATATATACTGTACATCATGTCAAGAATCTGAATTTCCACAGTCTTTAGAATTCAAAACCTTGCTTGTCTTATTTAATTTAACTCTGCTTTCTTTTTTTTCTCTTTTACTGCAATAATTCTTTCTTTTACTCATCAGCTTGCCTGAGTCTCAATTAAGTATCTTTATTTTCTTACACACAACCCTTTAGTGTTGCATTGTTGATAGAATTCTGTGTTTCTTTTTCTTATAATTGTATCCTCCTATAGTACAGTGTATCCCAAGAGTTGAACAGATAGTCATAAGCCTTATATTTGGTAAATATTTGTTGAACAACAATAAAAACTTCATAAATCTTTCACACCATTATAAATAACAAGCTATTTCAATTTTCATCATCAAATCCTTCTTTTATCTCACTCTAATTAAGCTCATGCCAGAAATAGTCCATTTTAAAGCCACCTCCCATATGAAAACTAAGCTCCTTTTATTTGCCTCTATTTCTTTCTGTCATTTAAATCCAAACCCTATTTTTTACCATAAGAAGGGAAGTAATGGATTAATGATTGGACTAATCTAATATTCAAGATTAAATTCAGGAATAACTTCTTGATGAGCAGGTGGCAAACTAATGTTTGAGTGGGAAATTAAAAGTGGATTCCTATGCAAATCTAGTATTGTGCATCTGTAGCTCACTTAATGAAAGCTGGTATTGTTTTAATTAGGTTAATAATTTTGGATAAGTAGATTATCAGTTAAAATAGTACTGCTCAAGGGAAAAAGTCATATCTTGAATAGACAAATTTTCAAGGTTGAAGACTCCAGCTGACTGAAGTGTCACTCTATTCACCCTGGTGTTAATTACCTTCATCAACTAACATGTCAGTCATGGCAATAATTTAACTTTTCAGTAAGCATGTGATCCAGACAAAATAGTTCTCTTCCTTCCCCATTGCCGACTCAGAAAGCATTTATCAAGAAATCTCTACATAAAATGCATAGAATGTTGGAAATAAAAGGGAACTTGGGGGCTTCCCTGGTGGCGCAGTGGTTGAGAGTCCGCCTGCCGATGCAGGGGACACGGGTTCGTGCCCCGGTCCGGGAAGATCCCACATGCCGCGGAGTGGCTAGGCCCGTGAGCCATGGCCGCTGAGCCTGCGCGTCCGGAGCCTGTGCTCCGCAACGGGAGAGGCCACAGCAGTGAGAGGCCCACGTACCGCAAAAAAAAGGGAACTTGAAGTTTATTTTGTCCATAACTATTTATTCAACATTCATCCAATCTGTTCCTCAGCATTATCCAGAGCTGATTGTATTGCTTTGTCTCAAACTCAACCAGACATGGGAAGCTAAATTTATCAGGACATAGTATCCATGGCTGGACAGCATCAAATAATTCTAAATTGCTTATACTGATCTCAGGCCTGCCTTTTTCATTGATGCTATTCTACCTGCTAGAATCTACACCAACAGCTTGAGATATATTTTTTTAGCATATGATACTTCTTCTAATATATGCATATGATTATCATGTGCTCCTTTAAAAGTTTAAGTTCAGAAGTGATCACAATATTCCAGATAAGTCTAGCTAATGCATATTCAATGGCAATATTTCATAAAGATATTCATACAAATACAATTTATTTCCTCTTTCTGTCTGAATAATAAAAACTTCATCTGACTTAAAAAATGATTCCCCTTTTAATTTTCTATACTCTTATTTTTTCTGTGTCTAAGAACTCTTTGTGTATTTCTTGTAGAAAATATAAATGATAGGTATTTCACAGGATTAAAATTTTTCACTCAATGACTTCCACATGTCATTCCTAAGTCTCCACAGATTTAAATTTTTGCCATGATCATTAGGGGTGGGGGAAGTGAGAGAAAGAATCTGATTTTCTCAACTCGGGAGGATTTCTCCAAAGTTCCTTAAAAAATAGGACTATTTGATACCATCAAAATGGTAAATATTCTGTTCAATAAGGACAATATATTTTTAAATAGATATTTTTTGTATGTTGACCAGTGTTTCTAAATAATTTACCAGTTAATTTGTCATTTTATCCTAAGAAAATACAGAAAGATTCAGAAAAAGAATAAGTGAAATTTCCAACACAACAAATTCATAGCTCTGTGACGTGGACAAGAAACTCGTTTTTCCAAGATTCAGTTTTTTCTCATGTGTAAAGTAGGCTAATTTGTTACTATTTTGCAAGAACATTTGTGTGGATGAAAAGAGGGAAATAATACATGTAAACCATATAATACAGGGTCTACATCAAGATAGACTAAAGAACACATCCCCTTACTTTTACAATGTGGAAAGTTAAATTAGCAGGATATTTTATGTTAAATAGTTTGGTTTCTGACTAATTTAAGGAACAAACATTTCAAGATAATATCTGTCTTACTTTGCTTGAAACTCAGCTGAATAATGAATAACTGAATTGTCAGCTATATGAAGAGAGAAAGCAACTATGCAGGTTAGAGGAGAGAACTTAGGGGACAAGACATTTTGAGGTAGTCATTTTGGCATATATGTCTACTATATGAACATTTTGGAAACTATATAAAAGTTTCAGAACTTTTAGTACCAAATGGTATGAGCAACCGATACCTCCTATCATAACACATTTCTTATTCTATCCCTGATTCACACCACATCTTTTGTTCCATTTTCACATTGCATAGGGTAGGATCACAGTAAGGGCAATACTCAAGGGTAGCACTGGATTGGATGCCCTGAAAAGTGATGTTAATTTGCCTCTGTAGAGGCACACACAGAGAGTGGAAGTTCATCATCCATCCTGCCAAAGCAACTGAAAACATAAATCAAGGTTTACCAGATGTCTCAGCCAGTTCCTTCTGGCTCACATATCATGTTCAGGATGATGCTATAGTTTTCAAAATACTGCAGAGGCAGATTAAAACATTCAATATTTTCAAATGACATTTGAGATAATGAAAAGAGCAAGTGTGGACCATCTTTAATGAGCTACTCTCTCAGGGGTGATCTGAACCAATAAAGGTAAATTTCTGAGTCCAGAGATCATATCTCTTGCCAAAACAATGAACTTTACAGCAATGTAGTGAAGGGTGGAAAAATGTGCCACTCCAAAATATGCCACTTGAACATAAGGGTTTTTTTGTCTAAAGGCACCTGAGAAACAGCAGATGCATGAAGGATGTTCTAACCTCTGTTTTTTTTTTTTTTCCCTGAAATCAGGAGATAAAATGTTTCTGTGAAATACACTCTCTCAGTATCAGGAGAAAACAAACATTCTTTGACAGGGAGTTAAAGCTGAGAAAATTCTGTAAAAATAAAACTTGTTAAAATAATTTTTATTTTCTTTTAGCCTCTCCATATAATTTTGTTACTTTTTCTCAATTGCTTCTCTTTGTTCAACCTAGAATAAAAGCATTTAGGCTTTGTCACTTCTTTGAGTCTTCCTTATGAGAGCTCTCATATCATAAAAATTTCATTAAGTAAATCTGTATGTTTTTCTTCTGCTAATCTGTCTTGTATCAATTTAAGTTTTAGGCCCAATCAAAAACTCAAAGAGGATAGAGGTAAATTTTTTGTCTCCTTTGCAAGTCTCTCAAAGTTGAAATTATGTTTCTGCTTCTGCCACTATACTGCTCATGTATCCTGGCTATGGTGTACTGAATTTACTTATTCTTCATTTTCGCAATGCCAGGCAAAACTCCTTGTGTGTGTTACGTATACATTTTTAATGTTGGGAGATAAGAGGGAATGGATCAAAATGTAGAGTAAATGGTCCTTAATGAGCATCTACTACGTGACAACGACCACACTGTCCCCTACATTTACTATCTCACTAAATATTTGCTACATTATTAAAAGTAATGACTATTTATCCTTTTAACAGACAAAGGAACCAAAGCATTGAAGAGGTTGAAAAAGTTGCCAAATACATAAGTTGGTAAATAGAAAAATTGGAATCAATATTCTTGTGTAATTAATTCTAAGTCCTTATGCTTTCTGTAATCATTTGTTGCCTTTCTAGAAAAAATGCACTGCTTATTAAAGCTGCAAAGCATCTTTTAATAAACCATAATGGAAAAGAGTATGAAAGTAATATAAATATAATTATATATTTTATATATAACTAAATCACTTTGCTGTATGCCGGAAACTAACACAACATTGTAAATCAACTATATTTCAGTGAAAAAATAAGAATAAATTTAAAAAAATAAAGTGGAAAGATATGAAATGCATTTATAAATATTTTCATAAAAAATAATGAAAATATCAAAAGCTCTGTTTTCTAAAATAAGAAACCTCAGTTATCAGAAAAATTAACTTCTATGGAGCATATCATTCTCTAACACTGCTGCATAAATAAGGTATTGCAATGACTGAGAAAGAGAATAAAATGATTGATGAATCACCAAATGTCACATGTGAACTTGTTTTTGAAATTTAGGACTATTCTTTGTTTGATGAGGATTCATATCAACCAGATTTTATGTCTGGAAACAGATAGCTCTTGTGTAAAAAAATAAATTCAACACTGACAGCATTAAGAAAATATCTGCATCCATATATTTTTACAATGGATTCTATGTTACTTAGATTCAATTAAAGCTAAATGGAACACAGACTGTCACGTTATTGGCTGAAATGTTACTTGTCAAAGTTAACACAGCACTGTACCAGGAAGATGAGTGCAGTGTTTCTGGAGATGCGATTTTAAAATACATATATATATATATATATATATATATATATATATATATACACATATATATATATATATATATATATATATATACACACACACACACCTCAAGCACAAATTGTCACATAATGAGGTTACTTGGAAATAGATTTCCAACATACAAATGAAGAAGGGCAAAATGAGGAAAATTTTAAAAGAAAGTGAAAAAACTAGAAATCATATATCAATACTAAAGTATTTGCAATCTCTCTATCTAGCCCCTGGGTCCTTTTGATACATATATTATCTGCCAGTAATAGTTGATTATTGAATACAATTACAACATTTGTTAGGCAACTGCTTAATTATAGACTGCATATGCTTTGCCTCACTTAAATCTCACAACTAGACAGAGTTGATACTGTGATCTGTGAATTATGCAAGGAAATTATAGGGCACATTGGTAGGTTCACCTCTATTACCTCCATCATTACTAATCACTTACAGGAAGAGGAGTGTTGATTCTGTTATTACTTTGTGCATAACAATTGGTACAGTGTTATATGTCTTTTGAATGAAGATTAATATTTTATTCTGTGGAAACCACAGTGGTTAAACCAATGCACAGAGTTTGTTAACTACTTAATATAATTCTTAATTATACAGAGAACCCCCTTAAAGAATGGCTTTGTATCCTATAGAATACAGTCATGTGAAGTGGCCAGTGATCATTAGACTGATATTTCCCATTGGCTAAATTACTTTACTTAAAACAAAGCAAAACACAAACTGGTTTGTTGTTTCTCCTTGGACTGGGGAATTTCACTTGGGAAGTGGGTGCTGGTTATTATTGTTTGCTGAACCATTCATTTACATTCCCTTAAGGATTCCCCTGAGGTTTTTGTGCTCAGTGTTTGTTAGGTCGGAGATGCAACCCAACAACTTGGGCAGGGAAGAAGATGAACTTTTTGAATACTGTTATTATTTATTCAAGCAGGCAAACCATTCTCTCAGATATGGACCTGCAGTTAACCTTACACTGTGCATTTTCTTGTAAAGAGATGAAACAATTCAAGAAAATGGCTAGGAGGGAGTTTCCAGCAATTCTGTCGCCTCAATCTTTCAGTTGAAAAGTCGTTGATGTCTATTATACACATCTGTTAAGTCAAACACATTTTGTGAAATTTAGAAAAAGAACAAAGAATTTGCATTACTTATGATGTGGGAAACTTTTCTCTCAATTTGCTTTTTCTCTTAACTTTCTTATTTTTTAGTTAATTATCCTCTTGTAGAAAGATTGTAGGTCTGAGCTCCTGAATGCTGCCTCTAACCTCCGATCTCCCAAGAAATGCTTTCTGTTCCTGTTCTGAATAAAAATCATTTTCCAACATATGTTCTCTTTAGAGCATGGAATTGTGCAGTGTTTCAGGAACTTCTATATACATAAAAATCACTTTGAACCTATAATTACAATGCAATTTCCCAGACCTCACTCTTCTTTTCTGAATCAGATCCTCAGGATGGTGCCCAAGGACATTTTAACTCAGATGACTTCATATACTGCTTATGGGAAGCACACCAAATCAACAATCTAAAACTGGGGTTGACAAAGTATGGCCAGTGAGTGAAATCTAGCCTGATGCTTGTTTTGTTAAGCAAAGTTTTATGGGAACACAGCCAAGTTTACTTGTTTACATGTTGTCTATGGCTTCATTCATACTCCAGGCAGAGAGCTAAGTAATTGCAACAAAATACTTAGGATTGCAAAGCTTAACATCTTTGCTCTCTGGCACTTTCTAGAAAAATTTGCTGACTCCTGTTTTAAAATCCTGAAATATATTTGCATTATGCGTTTAGGCTCTTGTACAGAATATCATCAAATACTACCCCTATCAAAAAATGAAATACTTACCCTCTCAGAGATACTTGTTTCCATGTGGGTCTTCAAATTCTTCCAGGGAAGCTTCCCTTGCCATGAACACTGATTTAAAGGAACTAACACGATCACAAAGATAGCTTCTCCTCATCTAATGGTAAAATAATTGACCAGGTAAGTCTGTGTACATATTCTCTTCCACCCTCCCACTCTAACTGTAATTTGAAAGTTGGTCTGACTCTGAAGGGATTTAGTTGTTCCTGGTCCTATCCAGATATAAAGGTAAATAGTTTTAGGGTGGGTAGTAGACTGGATCTGTGCTTGTCTCCTGGAGTAATCTTGACACTGAAAGGTAATAAACTTTGGAGTGAAGATGTTTCAGCCTGTAACCAACCATGAGCTGGGATATATGATGTTATAAAATCAGCTGTCTGTGATAACTACATATTGTTGATTATACTAATGAGCACCTCAATATCTCAAAGTTTTTAATCATTTAATTTAAAAGTTCTTCTTGACCTTCAACCATACCATTTTTAAAAATTATTTATTTATTTATTTTCATTTGGTTTTGCTGGGTCTTAGTTGCAGCTTGTGGGCTCCTTAGTTGTGGCATGTGAATTTTTAGTTGAAGCATGCATGTGGGATCTACTACCTTGACAAGAGATCTAACCCTGCATTGAGATCATGGAGTCTTAACCACTGTGCCAACAGGGAAGTCCAAAACATACCAATCTTTAAGTTAAAATTTCAAATCTCATCCACTGTACACTGCTTACCTTACAACCATCCTAAAAATCTATATCAATCAGGACATCATGTTTGAAATTTAAGTATCTATCTATCCCTATAATTTTATAATTACCCTGACAGGACAATGTAATACTTAACACAATTAAAAATGCATATATTTTTTAGTCAGAAAAATGGTGAACCAAGCTCCATGCTCTTGTTCCTCCACAGAAACACTGAAAAAACCCAAAGATGTCTGAACCAACTTTGAGCTCTGAAAAATAGTCAGAAGTTTACAACAACAAATCAAATACCAAATCAAGATTTTTCTTCAAAATGGCAGGAAAGTATTGTGGTATTAGTATTTGTCCTTGCATCAGCCCCTGCATAGCCCAACAGTGGTCTTCATCTTGAGCAGTTGCCAGCCCAGTTCTAAGTCCTAACTTGCCCCAAACCTCCTAAAACTAGAAAGAGCAGAGCAGAACATTACTTGCAAATTATTGTGTACAGTTGTCATAACTTGCCTGAGGGACACTTGAAAGACTGATACAATATATGTATCTGTTTTGCATACCATGGAAGGCAAGGGAGGAAAGTGACAGGCACTGCTTTTCAAACTACAAGAGGACTAAAAACCCAGAAAAGCTTGGGACAAGAGATTATGGGTGGAAAAATATAATGCATGTAAGTCCTGAAGGGAAAGAAGGGATGAGACTTCTGTGGGAAGTTAAAACATTCAAAAACAATTGTATATATAGCCACACACATGCCCGAGGAAGTTGCATGCTCATCAAAGCCCTGACAGGGGCTTTGGCTTTCATCTTGGCCAATCCAGAGGCCCAGAGGAAGCTTAGCTAAGTGAAGAACCAGCACAGTGTCCATCTGCAAACACTGGGAGAAGTAGTTGTTCTCCATTTTATAAATATATATTGGGTACTTCATCTATGTGTTCATTTGTTTCATCTCTTAGCAGTCCAGGAAATCACTGTCAAGCCTTAACTGAACACGCGCTAAAGTAACAGAATTAAGAAATCACATATGACAAAGAAAGTCTCTATAAAAATAATTTGGAAAAGTCTGAAAAAGAAAGGATTACTACAGCCTTCAAAAACCAAAACCAAATCAAAACTAAAACCAACCAGCAGACCCCAAGGAAGAAGGAAAATCTTATATCCAGTGTAGTCATGTTATAATAGTCAAATACCCAAATCTCAACAAGAACAAAAATTTACAATGCAGGCAACAGGAAGAATTACTTAATTCAGAGGAACAACTAAATTGACACACACACACACACACACACGTGTGTGTGTGGGGGTGTGTATTAATATTTATTAAGCAAGCCTAGATATTGGGCCTACTAGTCAAATACTTTAAAACACTTGTCTTAAATATATTCAAAGAGCTAAGGGAAAAAATGGACAAAGAGCACACACACACAAAGAAACAAACAATAAAAAATATATGGAGGGCTTCCCTGGTGGCGCAGTGGTTGAGCATCCGCCTGCCGATGCAGGGGACACAGGTTTGTGCCCCGGTCCGGGAAGATCCCATATGCCGTGGAGCGGCTGGGCCCGTGAGCCATGGCCGCTGGGCCTGCGCGTCTGGAGCCTGTGCTCTGCAACGGGAGAGGCCACAGCAGTGAGAGGCCCGCGTACCGCAAAAAAAAAATATATATATATATATATGGGAAAAAGGGGAATATAAACAGAAATAAAGATATTACAAAAGTATCCAAACAGCAGTTCTGGAGTGGATATCTACAATAACAAAAACAAACAAACAAAATTACTATATGAACCTGACAACAGGTTTCAACCAGCAGAAGAAAGAATTTGCAAACTTGAAGATAAGAAAATTGAAGATACCAAGTCTGAAGGAAAAAAAAAATGAAGGTAAAGCATCTAGTGGACTTATGGGACACCACCACCAAACAGACTGATATAAATATTATGGGAGTTATAGAAGAAGAGAGAGAATGAGGCAAAAGACTGTTTGAAGAATAATAGACATAACCTATCGAATTGGATGAAAGAGTTGAATTTACAAATCTAAGCCATGCAACAAATTCTAAGTGGGAAAAACCCAAACAGACCAGATGGAGACACAAATGGCCAATGACCAAAATAAAGGATACATTTTTAAAAGCAGCAAGAGAGGAGCAATTTGTCATATACAAGAGTTTCTCAGTAATATTATAAGCTGATTTCTCTTGAGAAACCATAGAGGTAAGAAGGCAGTGAGATGATCTATTTAAAGTACAGAGAAAAAAGAATATTGCAAAGGAACAAAGAATTACTCATCCAGTAAAATTGTCCTTCAAAGTTGAGGGAGAATTTAAGATATTCCAAGATCGTTAAAAAGCTGAGGGAGTTTACTACCATTAGGCCTGCCCTAAAAAAATACAAAAAAGAATCCATTATAAAAGGAGGTTAAAAAGTAACTCCAAAACATATGAAGATATAAAATTTACAGTGAAGGTAAATACATGAGCAAATATTAAAAAAACAGTATTATTCTAATTATTATTTGTCACTCCACATTCTTTCTATAGGATTTAAAAGACAAATGCAATATATATATATATATATTTGTGGCATCAATAACAGAAAAAGGGAAATGGAGCTATATAAGTTTTGGTTTGAGGTTGAATTTAAGTTAATATCAATTCAAATTAGATAGTTTTAACTTTAGGATTTTATATGTAATCCTGATGTTAGCCACAATTAAAATATCTGTAAAATACTCATGAAAGAAGATGAGACTGGAATTAAAATGTGTCACTACAGGACATCAGCAACATTAGACTAGGAAGCTCCAGGACCCCATTCCTTATTTCCCCATAAAAATGCCAAACAACAACATAAAGACAAAAGTAGCTTTGTGGAACACTGGAAACCAATTAGAGATCTGCAGCCACCAAGTGAATGCCTAACCGAGACAAAGCCATATTCAAAATGATAGAAAATTTTGTGACATTTTTGGTTACCTTTAGCCCAGCCCCATACCCAAGACAATGTGACGTGGTCAGGAAAAAGCCACCTAGTTCCTATCTTCTCCCTCAGGATGGAAGAGAAAAAGGAAACTTGCTTTCAAGTTCCATATTAAGAACTGGCCAAGGGACTGCCTGAGCGTGTCTGTCTCTCCTAACCCAGAGTGCTAACAAGAAGGGCGGCATAATATGACTATCATGATAGAGGCCAATGAAAGGCACTGAGGCATAAGATTGCTGCAGAGGTAATGCATTACCATAAGTGCCTGAGGTCAAGAGGTTAACCACCCAGGAATGCAATAGAACAAATAGCTAAGGCTCTCAGAAGAAGCAAGGATAAGATGGTTAGAAAATTAAGACATTTCAAAATAGCAATGTATACAGTGGAACTGGAACCTAAATACAGTCTCAGATTCAGGGAAGAAACATTCCCAAAAAACATTTGAGAAGACCCTGAGCTTTTATAACTGGCTGATTAGCAAAGTTCAGAGCACAAAGAATGGGAGAAATAGCTGTTTTCTCAAATGCCCAATTTTCAACAAAATATCACAGGACATCAGAAAGACACACACAAAAATAACACAAAAGGAGAAAAAGGGAAGATGGCGGAAGAGTAAGATGTGGAGATCACCTTCCTCCCCACAAATACATCAGAAATACCTCTACATGTGGAACAACCCCTACAGAACACCTACTGAAGGCTGGCAGAAGACCTCAGACCTCCCAAAAGGCAAGAAACTCCCCACGTACCTGGGTAGGGCAAAAGAAAAAAGGAAAAACAGAGACAAAAGAATAGGGATGGGACCTGCACGAGTGGGAGGGAGCTGTGAAGGAGGAAAGGTTTCCACACACTAGGAAGCCCCTTCGTGGACGGAGACTGCGGGTGGCGGAGGGGGAAAGATTCAGAGCCACGGAGGAGAGCACAGCAATAAGGGTGTGGAAGGCAGAGCGGAGAGATTCCCGCACAGAGGATCGGTGCTGACCGGAACTCACCAGCCCGAGAGGCTTGTCAGCTCACACGCCGGGATGGACGGGGGCTGGGAGCTGAGGGTCGGGCTTCGGTCAGAGCGCAGGGGGAGGATTGGGGTTGGTGTCGTGAACACAGCCTGAAGGGGGCTACTGTGCCACAGCTAGCCGGGAGGGAGTCCGGGAAAAAGTCTGGAGCTGCAAAAGGGACAAGAGACTTTTTCTTGCCTCTTTGTTTCCTGGTGCGTGAGGAGAGGAGATTAAGAGCACCGCTTAAAGGAGCTCCAGAGACAGGCGAGACAGGCTATCAGCACGGACCCCAGAGATGGGCATGAGATGCCAGGGCTGCTGCTGCTGCCACCAAGAAGCCTGTGTGCAAACACAGGTCAGTATCCACACCTCCCCTCCCGGGATCCTGTGCAGCCCGCCAATGCCAGGGTCCCATGATCCACGGACAACTTTCCCAGGATAATGCACGGCACACCTCTGGCTGGTGCAACGTCATGCAGGCCTCTGTTGCTGCAGGCTTGCCCCGCACTCCATACCCCTCCCTCTCCCCGGCCTGAGTGAGCCAGAGCCCCCAAATCAGCTGCTCCTTTAACCTCGTCCTGTCTGAGTGAAGAACAGATACCCTCAGGTGACCTACATGCAGAGGAGGGTCCAAATCGAAAGCTGAACCCCAGGAGCTCTGTGAACAAAGAAGAGAAAGGGAAATTTCTCTCAGCAGCCTCAGGAGCAGAGGATTAAATCTTCACAATCAACTTGATGTACCCTGCATCTGTGGAATACCTGAATAGACAACGAATCATCCCAAATTGAGGAGGTGGACTTTGGGAGCAATGATATATATATATTTTTCCCTTTTTCTCCTTTTGTGGGTGTGTATGTGTATGCTTCTGTGTGTGATTTTGTATGTATACCTTTGCTTTTACCATCTGCCCTAGGGTTCTGTCTGTCCATTTTTTTAACTTAAAAAATGTTTTTCTGAATAATTATTTTTTATTTTAATAACTTTATTTTATTTTACTTTTTTACTTTATTTTATTTTATCTTCCTCTTTCTTTCTTTCTTTCTTTTCTCCCTTTTATTCTGAGCTGTGTGGAGGAGAGGCTCTTGGTGCTCCAGCCAGGCATCAGGGCTGTGCCACTGAGGTGGGAGAGCCAAGTTCAGGACATTGGTCCACAAGAGACCTCCCAGCTCCACGTAATATCAAATGGTGAAAATCTCCCAGAGATCTCCATCTCACCCTTAAGGCCCAGCTCCACTCAATGACCAGCAAGCTACAGTGCATGACACCCTATGCAAAACAACTAGCAAGAAAGGAACACAACCCAATCCATTAGCACAGTGGCTGCCTAAAATCATAAAAAGGCCACAGACACCCCAAAACACACCATCAGATGTGGACCTGCCTACCGGAAAGACAAGATCCAGCCTCATCCACCAGAACACAGGCATTAGTCCCCTCCACCAGGAAGCCTACACAAAGCACTGAAACAACCTTAGCCACTGGGGACAGACACCAAAAACAATGGTGTCTACGAACCTGCAGCCTGCGAAAAGGAGATGCCAAACACAGTCACTTAAGCAAAATGAGAAGACAGAGAAACACACAGCAGATGAAGGAGCAAGGCAAAAACCCACCAGACCTGACAAATGAAGAGGAAATAGGCAGTCTACCTGAAAAAGAATTCAGAGTAATGACAGTAAAGATGATCCAAAATCTTGGAAATAGAATAGAGAAAATACAAGAAACTTTTAACAAGGACCTAGAAGAACTAAAGAGCAAACAAACAGTGATGAAAAACACAGTAAGTGAAATTTAAAATTCTCTAGAAGGGATCAATAGCAGAATAACTAAGTCAGAATAAGGCATAAGTGACGTGGAAGATAAAATAGTGGAAATAACTACTGCAGAGCAGAAGAAAGAAAGAAAAGAATTGAGGACAGTGTCAGAGACCTCTGGGACAACATTAAATGCACCAACATTCGAATTATAGGTGTCCCAGAAGAAGAAGAGAAAAAAATGGGACTGAGAAAATATTTGAAGAGATTATAGTCAAAAACTTCCCTATTATGGGAAAAGGAATAGTTAGTCAAGTCCAGGAAGCACAGAGAGTCCCATACAGGATAAATCCAAGGAGAAACACACCAAGACACATATTAATCAAACTATCAAAAATTAAATACAAAGAACAAATATTAAAAGCAGCAAGGGAAAAACAACAAATAACACATAAGGGTAGCCCCATAAGGTTAACAGCTGATCTTTCAGCAGAAATTCTGCAAGCCAGAAGGGAGTGGCAGGACATATTTCAAGTGATGAAGGAGAAAAACCTACAACCAAGATTACTCTACCCAGCAAGGATCTCATTCAGATTTGATGGAGAAATTAAAGCTTTACAGACAAGCAAAAGCTAAGAGAATTCAGCACCACCAAGCCAGCTTTACAATAAATGCCAAAAGAACTTATCTAGGAAGGAAACACAAGAGAAGGAAAAGACCTACAATAATAAACCCAAAACAATTAAGAAAATGATAATAAGAACATACGTATTGATAATTACCTTGAATGTAAATGGATTAAATGCTTGAACCAAAAGACATAGACTGGCTGAATGGATACAAAAACAAGACCCGTATATATGCTGTCTATAAGAGACCCACTTCAGACCTAGGGACTCATACAGACTGAAAGTGAGGGGATGGAAAAAGATATTCCATGCAAAGCAAAAGAAAGCTGGAGTAGTAATTCTCATATCAGACAAAATAGAGTTTAAAATAAAGACTATTACAAGAGACAAAGAAAGACACTACATAAAAATCAAAAGATTAATCCAAGAAGAAGATACAACAATTGTAAATATTTATGCACCCAATATAGGAACACCTCAATACATAAGGCAAATACTAACAGCCATAAAAGGGGAAATCGACAGTAACACAATCATATTAGGGAACTTTAACACCCCACTTTCATCAATGGACAGATCATCCAAAATGAAAATAAATAAGGAAACACAAGCTTTAAGTGATACATTAAACAAGATGGACTTAATTGAAATTTATAGGACATTCCATCCAAAAGCAACAGAATACACATTCTTCTCCAGTGCTCATGGAACATTCTCCAAGATAGATCATATCTTGGGTCACAAGTCAAGACTCAGTAAATTAAAGAAAACTGAATTCGTATCAAGTACCTTTTCTGACCACAGTGATATGAGACTAGATATCAATTACAGGAAAAAATCTGAAAGAAATACAAACACATGGAGGCTAAACAGCACACTACTTAATAAACAAAAAATCACTGAAGAAATCAAAGATGAAATCAAAAAATACCTGGAAACAAATGACAAAGAAAACACAGTGACCCAAACCTGTGGGATGCAGTAAAAGCAGTTCTAAGAGGGATGTTTATAGCAATACAATCCTACCTTAAGAAAGAAGAAACATCTCAAATAAACAACATAACCATACACCTAAAGCAATTAGAGAAAGAAGAACAAAACAAAACAAAAAAACACACACTCAAAGTTAGAAGTAAAGAAATCATAAAGATCAGATCAGAAATAAATGAAAAAGAAATGAAGGAAATGATAGCAAAGATCAATAAAACTAAAAGCTGGTTCTTTGAGAAGATAAACAAAATTGATAAACCATTAGCCAGATTCATCAAGAAAAAAAGGGAGAAGACTCAAATCAATAGAATTAGAAATGAAAAAGGAGAAATAACAACTGTCACTACAGAAATACAAAGGATCATGAGAGATTACTATAAGCAACTCTATGTCAATAAAATGGAAAACATGGAAGAAATGGAACAAATTCTTAGAAATGCACAACCTTCTGAGACTGAACCAGGAAGAAATGGAAAATATGAACAGACCAATCATAAACACTGAAATTGAAACTGTGATTAAAAATCTTCCAACAAACAAAAGCCCAGGACCAGATGGCTTCATAGGCAGATTCTATCAAACATTTAGAGAACACCTAACACCTCTTTTTCAAACTCTTCCAAAATGTAGCAGGGGGAGGAACACTCCCAAACTTATTCTACAAGGCCACTATCACTCTGATACCAAAACCAGAAAAAAGATGTCACAAAGAAAGAAAACTACAGGTCAATATCACTGATGAACATAGATACAAAAATCCTCAACAAAATACTAACAACAGCACATTAAAAGGATCATACACTATGATTCAGTGAAGTTTATCTCAGGAATGCAAGGATTCTTCAATATACGCAAATAAATCAATGTGATACACCATATTAACAAATTGAAGAAGAAAAACCATATGATCATCTCAATAGATGCAGATAAAGCTTTCAACAAAATTCAACTACCATTTATGATAAGAACCCTCCAGAGTGTAGGCATAGAGGGAACTTTCCTTAACATAATAAAGGCCATATATGACAAACCCACAGCAAACATCATCTTCAATGGTGAAAAACTGAAAGCATTTCCACCAAGATCAGGAGCAAGACAAGGTTGCCCACTCTCACCAGTATTATTCAACATAATTTTGGAAGTTTTAGGCACAGCTATCAGAGAAGAAAAAGAAATAAAAGGAATCCAAATCAGAAAAGAAGAAGTAAACCTGTCACTGTTTGCAGATGACATAATACTATACATAAAGTATCCTAAAGATGCTACCAGAAAACTACTAGAGATAATCAATTAATTTGGTAAAGTAACAGGATAGAAAATTAATGCACAGAAATCTCTAGCATTCCTATATACTAATGATGAAAAATCTGAAAGTGAAATTAAGAAAATACTACCATTTACCATTGCAACAAAAAGAATAAAATATCTAGGAATAAAACTACCTAAGGAGACAAAAGACCTGTGCACAGAAACTTATAAGACACTAATGAAAGAAATTAAAGATGATACAAATAGATGGATAGACATACCATGTCTATCCAATCCAGGAACATGCCAATGTTCCTGGATTGGAAGAATCAACATTGTGAAAATGACTATACTACCCAAAGCAATCTACAGATTCAATGAAATCTCTGTCAAACTACCACTGGCATTTTTCACTGAACTAGAACAACAAATTTCACAATTTGTATGGAAACACAAAAGACCCCGAATAGCAAAAGCAATCTTGAGAAAGAAAAACGGAGCTGGAGGAATCAGGCTCCCTGACTTCAAACTACACTACAAAGCTACAGTAATCAAAACAGTATGGCACTGGCACAAAAACTTAAATATAGATCAATGGAACAGGATAGAAAGCCCAGTGCCTGCACATATGGTCACCTTATCTTTCATAAAAGAGGCAAAAATATACAGAGTAGAAAAGACAGCCTCTTCAATAAGTGGTGCTGGGAAAACTGGAGAGCTACATGTAAAAGAGTGAAATTAGAACACTTGCTAACACCATACACAAAAATAAGCTCAAAATGGATTAAAGATCTAAATGTAAGGCCAGTCACCACCAAACTCTTAGAGGAAAACATAGGCAGAACACTCTGTGACATAAATCACAGCAAGATCCTTTTTGACCCACCTCCAGAGAAATGGAAATAAAAACACAAATAAACAAATGGGACCTAATGAAACTTCAAAGCTTTTGCACAGCAAAGGAAATCATAAACAAGATGAAAAGACAACCCTCAGAGTGGGAGAAAATATTTGCAAATGAAGCAACTGACAAAGGATTAATCTCCAAAACATACAAGCAACTCATGCAGCTCAATAGCTGAAAAACAAACAACCCAATCCAAAAATGGGCAGAAGACCTAAATAAACATTTCTCCAAAGAAGATATACAGGTTGCCAACAAACACATGAAAGAATTCAACACCATTAATCATTAGAGAAATGCAAATCAAAACTACAATGAGGTATCACCTCACACAAGTCAGAATGGCCATCATCAAAAAATCTACAAACAATAAATGTTGGAGAGGGTATGGAGAAAAGGGAACACTCTTGCACTGTTGGTGGGAATGTAAATTGATACAACCACTATGGAGAACAGTATGGAGGTTCCTTAAAAAACCAGAAGTAGAACTACCATACGTCCCAGCAATCCCACTACTGGGCATATACCCTGAGAAAACCATAATTCAACAACAGTCATGTACCAAAATATTCATTGCAGCTCTATTTACAATAGCAAGGACATGGAAGCAACCTAAGTGTCCATCAACAGATGAATGGATAAAGAAGATGTGGCACATATATACAATGGAATATTACTCAGCCATAAACGAGCACAAAACTGAGTTATTTGTAGTGAGGTGGATGGACCTAGAGACTGCCATACAGAGTGAAGTAAGTCAGAAAGAGAAAAACAAATACCATATGCTAACATATATGTATGGAATATTAGATAAAAAAAGAAAAAGAAAAAGATGTTCAGCATAACATAGGGGCAAGATGGGAATAAAGTTGCAGACCTACTAGAGAATGGACATGAGGATATGGGGAGGCAGAAGGGTAAGCTGGGACAAAGTGAGAGAGTGGCATGGACATACATACACTACCAAATGTAAAATAGATAGCTAGTGGGAAGCAGCCACATAGCACAGGGAGATCAGCTCGGTGCTTTGTGAACACCTAGATGGGTGGAATAGGGAGGGTGGGAGAGAGGGAGATGCAAGAAGGAAGAGATATGGGGACATATGTATATGTATAACTGATTCAATTTGTTATAAAGCAGAAACTAACACATCATTGTAAAGCAATTATACTCCAATAAAAATGTTATAAAAATATCTGCAACTAATTTTATATTTTTAATGTATAGCAACTATTTAGACTTTCCAGCTGACCCATGTGAAGAAAGCACTGTAAAAATTATTAAATCTAGATAATATTTCTTAAAAAAAACATAAAAAGTAAACAAGGAATAAAGCCCCATTCAAATAAATAAAATAAATCTACAATATATAAACAAAATGAGAATATAAACAAAAGGTAGAAATTAATTTAAAGAGAACTAACCCCAAAATCCTAAAGTTGAAAAACACAATAACTGAATTGAAAATTTTAATTCAGGAGGTTAAACCGTAGACTAGAACACTCAGAAGTAAACTCAGGGAATTTAACTCAAGTCATTTGAAATTATTGAATCTGAAGAGAAAAAATAGTAGTAGTTGAACAGAGACTAAGGGACTTATGAGACACCATTATGCAGAACAACATACATATATAGGCATTCCAGAAGGAGGATAGAGTGTGAAAACTGCAGAGCTTATTTAAAGAACTAATGGCTTAGAATTACCCAAATTTGGGGAAAGACAAGTAAAAAATACAAATGCAAGAAGCTAGCACAATGAAAGAAGGGAAAAAAAAATCCAAAAAGACTCACAATGAAATATATTATGGTCAAACTGTTTAAAGTCAATGACAGAGAGTAAATCTTGAAAGTGGAAAAGTGACTTGTCACATACATGGGAGCCTCTGTATACTTATCAACTGATTTCTCAGCAGAAACTTTGCAGGGCAGAATGCAATGGAATTAAATATTTAAAATGCTGTAGGAGAAAGGTAACATAAAACAACTAATTCTACACGTAGCAAAACTGCCCTTCAAAAATGGTGGATAATTTAAGAATTTCCCAGATAAATAAAAGCTGAGGGAATACATTACATGGTTTCTGTTCATGGGAGTCCTTTCAGTTAAAACAAAAGCCAGTAGACAGTACTTAGAATGCATAAGAAAATATAAAGTTCTCTGATAAAGGTAAATATAAAGACGAATATAAAAACCTGCATTTGTGTAAATTTATTGTTAACTATACTTTTTATTCTTCTATAGAATTTAAATGACAATAGTATACATAATAATTTTAGATCTATGTTAATAGATACACAATATATAAATATGTAACTTGTGATATAAATGACAAAATAGGGAAGGGACAAGACTGTGAAAGGGTAGAGAATTTTTATGTCATTGAAGTTAAGCTGCAGAGTGGTTGTTTAATGAGTACCATTTCTGCTTGAAATGATGAAACATTTCTGTGAATGGTTAGTGGTGACAGTTATACAACATTGTAAATGAACTTAACGTCAGGGAATTTGACACTTAAAATGATACAATGGTAAAATTTATATTATGTATATCTTACCAGTAAATTAAAGTAAAACACCTCATTAACAGGATGAAGAAAAAATACATACATGATTGATATAGTAAAAGCATTTGAAAAAATTCAATAACGTTTGTTGACAAAAACAATCAATAAACTAGTATTAGAAGTAAACAACCTCAACATATTAATGGCCATACATGAAAAGCCCACAGCCAGTGTCATATTCAATGATGAAAGACTGAAAACTTTTCCTCTAGAATTGGGAACTAGATAAGGATGCCCACTTTCACCATTTCAACTCAACATAGTCTGAAAGTCCTAGCCAGTACAAATGCACAAGAAAAGTAAGTAAAAGCTATCCAAGTTGAAAAAAAAAAGTAAAATTATCTATTCATAGACCACATGATCTTATATGTAGAAAAAGGTTCCACAAAATAAAGTTAGAACTAATTAAAAAATGCAGGTAACTTATAGGATACAAAATAAGAAAAAAATATCATGCCTCTATACATGAACAATATAACAATTAAAAAATACAATGTAATACCACCTCACACACATTAGAATGGCTACTCTCAAGAAAGAAAAAAAAAGTGTAGTAGTTCCTCAAATAATTAAAAATAAAATCACGACATGATTCAGCAATTCTACTTCTCTGTATATACATAAAAGATATAAAAACAGGGCATTGAAAAGATATCTGTACCACCACATCTATAGCATCATTACTCACAATAGTCAAAAGGTGGAAACAACTTGAGTGTTTACCAACAGATGAATAGATTTTTAATATATAGTATATACATAAAATGGAATATTATTCAGCTTTAAAAGAATTGAAATTCTGACATATGACATAATATAAATTTGAGGACATTATGTTAATTGAAATGAGCCAGAACAAAAAGACAAATACTGATGATTCCATTTATATCAGGTACCTAGTATAGTCAAAATCAGACACGGAAGGTAAAAGGGTAGGGGGAGGTAAAAGGAATGGAGTGTGGCTGCTTAATGAGTACAGTTTCTGCTTGAGATGATGAAAAATTTCTGGGAATGCTTAGTGATGACAGCTGTACAACATTGTGAATGAACTTAATGCCAGTGAATTTGATATTAAATTCACTGACATTAATAAATTTCATATTATGTATATGAAATTTCATATTATGTATATCTTACCATAATAAGAAATTAAATGGAGGAGAGAAAAAAGGAAAATAAAGGAAGGAATGAAGGAAGGAAGGGGTAGAATAAGGGGGGCAGAGGGAAAGAGCAGAGAAAGATAGAAAGGAGAGAGAATTCCTTGGCTTGAATCCTAGTTAGGCTACATATTATATGTAAGTTTTTAGAAAGTTACTTGACCTTTCCAGGTCTCATTTTCCGCTTTTTAAAAAATCTAGTTTTTAAGTTTATTTAAATTTTGTATTAAATATGTATGTAATTTATCAGTCATCATACTAATGAACAAAATCAGTTGTTTCAAGATTTTGTGGTAACTTACAAACATAAAATGGCACAGTAAAATTAAACCTATATTTTAGTATGTTTGTAAGATTGTACACAGCTTGATATAGAGAACACATTTCATATTTTCTTTCATAACACTTAAACACTTAGTTCACTATATGTTTTGAATTTTATTTGATCCAGAGAGGTTTACTCAATTTTACTAACTGAAACAAAAACAGGTCTGGGAATAACTTAGAGAATTCAAACTATTGCAACGTTGTCTGTTTCTAGGTTTTAGTTTAATAAATGGAATCCCTTTACTTAAAAAAAAAAGTCTTCAAGAAGATTATGATCTCCACAAAGTTATGTAAGAACTAAAATGGAAGACTCCCAAGGATGAACAGAGAAAGAATTTGAATATTCCTACGACAAATATAGTACTGTGGTACTGTGCCTGTCATTGAAAATACACGGAAACAAAAATATGACTGTATCTTCCAAAAGTCAAAAACACTGAACCAACTGGGAAACTGAAGAAGTGAAATAATGTTGTTAGCAGCCTCCAAAATATCAGATTCACCAAGATTAACAGGAATCTTTACAGGATGACTGTGGGGAATAACTTGCCAGTGACACTCAGAACCAAAAATGTATTGAACATGTCAGTGTTGTCTTAAAGTTATTCTTTATTTTAATTCAGGCACAAATGCCAAATTCTTATTGACGAAAACCCATTTGTAATATTTGCATCTTATTCCTGGAACAATTTAGCTTTTTATTGCCACTGTTTACATGAAATGTACTATGATAAAAATGGCTTTCATAAAAGTCGCAAACTTCCAACCACCTGCTGTGTGCTGACAGCAGTAGCAGTAATTCTGCTCCTACAAAATAATATTCAATTGCAATATCTATTGTCAGATCCACAAATTGTTTTCTTAGGTTATGTGGTTTTGTTGGAATAAGACCATACTTATTAATTCTCCTTTGCCATCTCTCAGTCTTCCCAGCATAATTCTCCTTGATTGATTCCACTGAGATATGGGGCAAGCAGAAATGAGATCCTGTTTGGAAACCTCATTTTCCTGCAGTTCACATGGGGAGCAGCAACTGGAAATTGTAAGGCTTGGAGAATCTGCAGATGGAAGTAGGCCCAATGATAGAAAGTTCACTGTAATATGGAAATGCCCTCTTGCCAGTTCAGCTGTTTCTGTGCCATTTTGCAGGCAATGTTTCATTACAAAACTTGGAGTTGATGGACTGCGATATCAGAAAGAAAGGACTTAAGAAGCCCCCAAATTAATTTTGTGGGAGGAAGTACTTGTATGGATAACAAATATTTTCTCCATATACCAAGGCATCTTATTATTTAGAGGAAATGAAGAGGAAAAAGAAAGGGAGGGGTAGATTATCTTCAGTGAAGCTTCTAAAGCACAAATCCTCCATTGGTGATCACGGAGCAGCAGTTAAAGTGGCATATGTTCAAAGGGGTCCTGAAGCCAACAAAAATGGTTTAAGCAATCCAAGAATATGTGCCTAGATGCATATGGGGAGACCACTGGGAATGGTACTTTCCCCGTTTAAAGGATGCAATTGCTTCTCAGCTCCTGCCCATCATTGCCAAATTAGTATGAGCCCACATTCCAGGTGCTCAGATATTTTTTCTTCTTTTATAAAAAGTCAGGAATTTTTAATTTTATGTAAAGTATTCCAAAATTCCAAGCCAAAGTCAAGACAGCCTGGGTGCTATAGCCAGAGAGTAGAGTCTTCATGGGCACAGAATAGAGAAGAGTAAAGAATATATTAGCGGCTTCCATCTCTTGGTTATTGTAAATAATGCTGCAATGAACATTGTGGTACATGACTCTTTGAATTATGGTTTCTTCAGGGTATATGCCCAGTAGTGGGATTGCTGGGTCATATGGTAGTTCTATTTTTAGTTTTTTGAGGAACCTCCATACTGTTCTCCATAGTGGCTGTATCAATTTACATTCCCACCAACAGTGCAAGAGGGTTCCCTTTTCTCTACACCCTCTCCAACATTTATTGTTTGTAGGTTTTTTGATGCTGACCATTCTGACTCGTGTGAGGTGACACCTCATTGTAGTTTTGATCTGCATTTCTCTAAGGATTAGTGATGTTGAACATCCTTTCATGTGTTTGTTGGCAATCTGTATATCTTCTTTGGAGAAATGTCTATTTAGGTTTTCTGCCTATTTTTGGATTGGGTTGTTTATTTTTTTGATATTGAGCTGCATGAGCTGCTTGTATATTTTGGAGATTAATCCTTTGTCAGTTGCTTTTTTTTTTTTTTTAAAGAGTTAGAAATTGATATACACATAGAAGGGGTAAACTAGAGAACTATGAATAGATCATTTAAATCTCATTTTTCCTAATCACTTTTCCTGGAATGTTAGTGAAGGAGTCTTTTTTATTTTGTTTTAAATACATTTTTATTTATTTATGTATTTATTTTTGGCTGTGTTGGGTCTTCGTTTCTGTGCGAGGGCTTTCTCCAGTTGCGGTGAGCGGCGGCCACTCTTCATCGCGGTACGCGGGCCTCTCACTATCGCGGCCTCTCTTGTTGCAGAGCACAGGCTCCAGATACGCAGGCTCAGTAGTTGTGGCTCACGGGCCCAGTTGCTCCGCGGCATGTGGGATCTTCCCAGACTAGGGCTCGAGCCCGTGTCCCCTGCATTGGCAGGCAGACTCTCAACCACTGCACCACCAGGGAAGCCCTGTCAGTTGCTTTGTTTGCAAATATTTTCTCCCATTCTGAAGGTTGTCCATCAACAGATGGATAGATAAAGAAGATGTGGCACATATATATAATGGAATATTACTCAGCCATAAAAAGAAATGAAATTGAGTTATCTGTAGAGAGGTGGATGGATCTAGGGTCTGTCATACAGAGTGAAGTAAGTCGGAAAGAGAAAAACAAATACTGTATGCTAATGCATATATATGGAATCTAAAACCAAAAAAAAAAAAAAAAAAGTCCTGAAGAGCATAGGGTCAGGACAGGAATAAAGATGCAGGCATAGAGAATGGACTTGAGGAGACAGGGAGGGGGAAGGGTAAGCTGGGACAAAGTGAGAGAGTGGCATGGACATATATACACTACCAAATGTAAAATAGATAGCTAGTGGGAAGCAGTCGCATAGCACAGGGAGATCAGCTCAGTGCTTTGTGACCACCTAGAGGGGTGGGATAAGGAGAGTGGTAGGGAGACGTAAGAGGGAGGGGATATGGGGATATATGTATACATATAGCCGATTCACTTTGTTATACAGCAGCAACTAACATAATAATGTAAAGCAATTATACTCCAATAAAGATGTTAAAAAAAAAAGAATATACTTGCTGGATTGGAGGGTGTGTGTATGGGGGGGAGGTGACAGGAAACAAATAATGAGGAAAACACATACTAATTTCTCATTCCTTTAAATAATAAGGTGTACTTTCCATCTCCACCTTCCTGGAGGAGAAAAGGAAGCCATTTATAAAGAAATTCAGCCAATATTTGAGGAAGTAGATATTATAAACCCAGTGAACAACATATCTTAAGGCATAGGTATTTAACGATCATAATAACTTCCATAAAGTATAAATATTTCAATATGGCTTGAGAATAGAAGGAACTTATAAAAGAATTCAAAAAGAAGGAAAGACCAGGTCATGATTAGGAGTCTGGGTTCCATCCTGAAGGGGATTCATAGCAATAAAGTTATGTTTTAGAAAAGAGCTAAATCTGCACACTATATGTGCAAAATATCCCAAGGTGAGCATGCTAATGCAGATAGACTCGTTTAGATCTGAAAGACAAAACACCTTCAGTACCCTTCAAAGATACACAAATTAGTCTAGGGCCCCAGCCTTGTGTCTGTGATTTCTATAGGAAATAGGACAAATAGCATGCTGATGTCAACAGAATCTGTTCACTCAAAGTGTCCTGATCTTTGTCATCTCAATATGTCCTAGTTCTGAGTGAGTCCTGTGATGTGCAACAAATCCTAGCCCTTTTTAAGATGACTTTACACACACACACACACACACATAGAGCACAGAGTGCATTATTCAAAGTATGACAGTGTGTTTGTGTGGTAAAATAATAAAATGTATAAGTAAGCGACATGTGCTGTTGGTATAGTAGGACAAAAAAAGAGATGTAGCTTGGCATGGCTTGAGAAGTCTTTTCAGAGGAAGTCAGAAGTGAAACAGAGCTTAAAGAATAAGAAAAAAAATAATTAAATGAGAGAGAAATAATTTTCAGACAAAGAAAAATTCATGAAGAAAGATTTGGAGTGAGGGTTGAGTAGGCAGAGGGAGGAGGTGTGTAAGCTTCTTAGGAGAGTGACTAGAGCATTGAAAGTGTTCAAAAAATATTAGTCATAGAGTCAAAATCAAGTATGTTGAGGTTTTGGGGTAATAAAGTGTGCTAGGACATCCTGAATAGCGCAACATGAGGAGATTGATAAAATGCAGATCTGGGCCCTCCAACCTAAACCTGCATCTCTTGGGGTGAAGTCTAGGGATTTGAATTTTTAAAAAGATATACATAATTATAGTATATCTGCTGAAGTTTAATAATTAATCTATTATGAAAAGCCTGGAACCAATTAGTGATTAAAGACTAATGTATGAAAATAAATCACCTCGTTTCTATAAATAAGAAGTTGATGGTAGCAGAGTAATCAAATGAAATAATGTGGTTTTGGTGTTAGGCAAACCAAGGCAATTGGATTAATTTTTATATATTGGTTCCCTCATAAGATAAAATAAAACAGATAAAATTATTGTTTAAATTGTATTAAAGAATATAATAATATTTGCCTGTAACTTCTGAATGAAGGTGAAATGAGATGTGTCTCTTTCATGTAAGTGGGTATTAAATAGGGGTTCATTATTATTTGGGAATATTTTGTGTGAAATAAATGATAAACAATATTTAGGAAAATTAACTTAATATTATAATATCTAGGGAAAATGTTAAACAATTAGACTATTTAATGGGCTACTCTTTTCTTTTCTTTTTGCCACACCATGTGGCTTGTGGGATTTTAGTTCCCTGAACAGGGTTGGAACCCAGGCCCCAGCAGTGAGAGCGCTGAGTCCTAACCACTGAACTGCCAGGGAAGCCCTAATGGGCTACTCTTTTAAAGTTACACCCCCTCCATACCATCTTGCTATTTAGAAATTAGACAATAGTTGAGTTAGAGCCTAAAATCAAAAAAATTCTCAACTTTTAAAGTAGAAAGGATGAGTTTCCATTCTTTTTCAGCAAAATTTAATGTTGGGAGTATTTGAAGTACTATTATTTCCATAAAGTATGGGGTCATTTTAGGATATAAATCATATTTTACCCAGAAAAGCTCAGATCAACTTTAAACCTAGAGTGCCAGTTTTCTTTGTTAGATTTAATTCTAAAGATAAAAATGAATATGTGAAGGCTCTGAATATTAAGCAATATAAAAAAAAAAGTCCTATTAAATTTTCATCCCTATCCCATTGTCTGTTAGAAAATTCTCTATCCTGGACTATACCATCTCTGTTAAGTGTTTATATATTTTCTATTTCCTTCTGCACTTCCCCAGGCTTCAGCTTTATAAGGCCAAAAGAAATGTCCAATTCTGTTTAAAAATAATGAGAATCAAGGTTGACAAAGTAAGATCTGACTGGTTTTAAAGATTGAAGTCAGTAAAAATTCTAGTTACTTTGAGCACATTTTAGTGACAGATTAGCCAAAAATCATTAGCCAGTTAACTTGTCTATTGATTGAATAGAATGCTATTAATTCTTATTAATAGAGAAATAAACCAGCTTTTTTTGTGAAAATAAAGTTTGGACAAAGGGAGTAAATGTGGCAATATTGTAAGTTTTCCTAATTTCCACTTAGAATGTACTAGACCAATGAAGGGGATTGATTGTATTTCAAGTGCCATGAACATTATCTAGTTCCCATAATTTCCTGAGTACTGTAAGCCATAGACTCCAGAGGAAATTCAAGAAACTTCAAATTTTCACAGAAATCCAGGAAGATTAATTCAAGTCAGGTAGCCTGGTCAGCACCTTGTATATGACCAGGAAATAAGAATGCATTCAGGGGCTTCCTTGGTGGTGCAGTGGTTGAGAATCTACCTGCCAATGCAGGGACACGGGTTCGAGCCCTGGTCTGGGAAGATCCCACATGCCGCGGAGCAACTAAGCCCATGAGCCACAACTACTGAGCCTGCTCTCTGGAGCCTGTGCTCCACAATGGGAGAGGCCATGACAGTGAGAGGCCTGCACACCATGATGAAGAGTGGCCCCAGCCCTCCACAACTGGAGAAAGCCCTCTCACAGAAACGAAGACCCAACACAGCCAAAAATAAATAAATTAATTAAAAAAAAAAAAGAATGCATTCAATTGATATGACTCTATGAACTCCACTGGGAGAAGAGAGATTTCACCTGAAGGGGGGAGGGGGGTATGTATTGCTTGCAATGAAATGTTGAGTTTTTCTATATCATGGCTTTTTATAGTCTTTTGGGTCCACAAAAAGACTAAAAGTCATGATTATTAATAACAAAATAATTATAATAACCTGGTTCAGTATTACATGTAAACATTTCGTTGGATTATTTAAAACTTACAACAAATTATATCACTGATTACTATGTTTTAAGGGAAAAATAAAATATTAATAGCCAGTATGCAATGGGTTAATGGCACGGATGGAAGAAAACGGTAGAGAAGATTCAGAATGTGTCTTTGACCTTTGTGACTCCTCTGGATCCCCAAACCATATTTGACAAGTTTTGTTACACAGCAAACATCAGTTTGCTTATTTTTAAAAATACTGCAATGGCTACTTCAAGATGTTACATCAAGATTAATAAAATAAAGTACCTAGCAGAACACCTGATTCATAGTATATGATGAATAATTTAATTTCCAGTTCTATTCCTTTCTCTTCTGAGGAAAATTATGTCATTCTCTCTTGCTGCATTTTAATTTGCCTTGTACTTCTCAGGGCATGAACATTGTCAAAATTTTATTCAGCACAGATTGGAGCCCAGTCCTTGGCTCAGCCACATAGCTAGTTAATACCAGACATGTTATATAACCTGAGACTCTTGTTTTAATTGTCAACAAAACAGCAGTAAATGAAAGAACATAAATAAAAGCAGAATTAGCAGGATCTTAGTAATTCTTTATACCCAACCTCATCTTGCAACCTTCCACTGTTGCCATCTGTCACATCTGTGAGTAGCCCCATATGCAAAGGAATTGAGTATTAACTAATAAATAAGATAATTAGTTTTCTTTTTATATGTTAGCAACTAATTCATTTTTTCAGATGCTATGTTCTTATTTCTTTGCTAAAATGTAAAGGTTACAGGCTGATCATTCAAATGGTAAGAATTTCGGACTCCATCTGGGGTGCTGCAAAGGGTAAAAGAGGGTTTATTAGGAAGCACACTATGTGATTGGTGATTAGTTGATGTTGGCTCCTGGTGAATTTGAGCTTTGGAGTAGAAATATCACTGGACGGAAAGTGGGATGGCTGTGTAAGAATTGATCTTCAGGGAAAGATAGTGAAAAGCAAAGACTCCTTTTCAGTGCTTTCTGGTTCCTAGAGAGCTTAGGAATGGTAAGTGCCTGGGTTTCCATTAAGGAACTGAAGAAAGAGGCAGGGAAGACAGCCACAATTTGACCATCTTCTCAAGAAAAAAAAACCCAAAACATTGTTATTCATCCTTTGCAAATCATTTGATATGATTGAAAGAGCAAGTCCTTGAGCATCACAGAGAATGTGCTTGAAACCATGCTTCACTATTGTGTGGCCTTGGTGAACTTGGTACTCTTCCTGTGTAAGCCTCCTCATTTAGGAAGACTCGATCTTGGATGTGTGTGGAAGGGGGAGGGGGAGGGGATGGTGTCAGCAATATGGCAGAATAGAAAGCCAATATTCACATTTTTGAAAATTTGATTAAAATGTGTCCTAGTGTATACTTTTTAAAATTCATTTTATTTGGAATCAACTGGGTTTTTAAAGTCTGGATATCCATTTTCTTCACCAGATTTGGAAACAAATTTGGCCATTATTTATATAAAAGCCTTCTATCCCTTTCTCTGTCTCTTCTTCTGAGACTCTCAGAATGCATATATTGGTTCTTTTAATGGTATCCCACAAATACCTTATGGTTTCCTCACTCTTCTTCATTGGACACATGTTCTACTCTTCTCTTTCCACTGAGGGAAAGTCTGACAAGTTATATTGGCCTTTGTAATATGTACCCGAGGTCCCGTGGAGCAATAGCATTCGGCCCAGACCTATTTTATTCTCAGCAACTCCCCAGGCCTCTAGTTGTCCCTACCAGGGCTCTTAACAAAATGGAAGTAGCAAAAGTTTTCCTTTTAATTATTAGGAAGGCTCAGCCTGAATATAATGATACACCCTACACAATGCCTGAGACATGTTAAATACTCATAGATTTTGGACTGTCTCACCTAACTTTTCTTTATTTACATGTGACAAGAAAGGGGGCTGAACCTAATTTGTTTTTACTTTGTAGTTATTTATTTATTTTATTGAGGTATAGTTGATTTACAATATAGTGTTAGTTTCAGTTTACAACATAGTAAATTCATTTTTTTAATGAATTCATAGTGGTTCATTAAAAAAAATTAAATGAATTCAAAGTGGTTCATTTTTCTTTAATTTTTTTGGCAGATTATATTCCATTATAGGTTATTAAAAGGTATTAAGTTAGTATGTATAATTACCTACATTATATAGTAAATCCTTTTTACTTATCTATTTTATGTATAGATTTATATATATATATTATATATATATAATATATATATATTTTATGTCTTATATATTTTATGTCTGTATCTGTCAGTCTCATATTCCTAATTTGTCTCTGCCCTGCCATCCCTTTGGTAACCATAAGTTCATTTTCTATGTTTGTGATTCTGTTTCTGTTTTGGTATATATATATATTTGGATTCCACATATAAGTGATATCATATAGGGTTTGTCTTTCTCTGACTGACTTATTTCACCAAACACAATATTCTGTAGTTTTATCCATGTTGCTGCAAATGGCAATATCCTATTCTTTTTTATGGCTGAGTAATATTCCACTGTATATACATATATCACATCTTCTTATGTCAATCATCTGGTGATGGGAACTTGGGTTACTTTTATATCTTGGCTCTCATAAATAGTGCTGCTATGAACATTGGGGTGCATGTATCTTTTCAAGTCAGAGTTTTGGTTTTTTTCTGGGTTTTAACTAGGAGTGGAATTGCTGGATCATATAGTAATTCAGTTTTTAATTTGAAGAACCTCCATACTGTTTCCCATAGAGGCTGCACTGATTAACATTCCCACGAACAATGTAGGAGGGTTCCCTTTTCTCCAAGTCCTCTCCAGCATTTATTATTTGTAGACTTTTTGATGATAGCTATTCTGATCGGTGTGAGGTGATACCTCATTTTGGTTTTGATTTGTATTTCTCTTATAATTAGAGATGTTGAGCATCTTTTCATGTGCCTGTTAACCACCTATATGTCTTCTTTGGCAAAATGTCTATTTAGATCTTCTGGTCATTTTTTGAGTGGGCTGTTTGTTTTTTTGAGGTTGAGATGTATGAACTGTTTATATATTTTGGATATTAACCCCTTGTCGGTTGCATCACATTGCAAATATTTTCTCCCATTCCATAGGTTTTCTTTTTGTTTTGTTGATGGTTTTCTTTATATCTGAAGCATCTGGAACAATCTCTAGTACTCAAAAAAGATCTCTTAACTAAAATTTGTAAAAATTCTCATTTATTAAAATCAACACTCTCAGATATGGGTTAATTTTGGCCATGATTGTGAAAGGAAATGGAATCAACTTTACAAATTCATTTCCTTTGTTGACTTGTCTGTTTGAATGCTCTACAAACAATATGTCATTTAGTCCTTACAACAAACAGATGTGGTCGATATTAAAGTTTTTGTTTTTCTTATGAATGCTCAGAAAATTTTTGATAATTCCTTAATTTCACTTAAAATTTGCATACTATATACTTTAATATCTTAGAATTTTTGATCAATATAGCAGTAAAAACTTAGTTCTAATATTTGGGAAATAATTTGAAATAAAATTTTTATTCATAGTGAATGCTCCTCTCTTGATTTTTTTGCCTCTTCATATTCTCAAGTTCATTCAGTCAACTCCTCTTGAGCATTTTCCTCTAAATACTTTACAAACTCATTCCCTTTTCTCCCATTTTATTATCAGTAAGCTGATTCAGACTCTGTCATCTTTCTCTCACACTTCTTGTGTAGCCCTCAAATCTTGACCCCTTTACAGACAGCCTCACTCTCTCTAATTCATCTTCAATACTTTTCCCAGTGTGTCTTACATAATAAAAACCATGAATAAAACTGCTAAATGATCCTCTTCCTTTGGAAATAAGTACTCTTATCTTTAGAAATCACCTCTTCTGGATTAGACTATGAACTGTTTGAGAAAGGATTTTTTTTTAATTGAGGATATGGTGTTGAAGGTTATATTTGGGTTTGGAAACAGATAAAATATATTTGTACCTGAATTCAAATACTCAACCCCACACTAGCTGCGTGCTCTTGAACAAATTGCAAAATTTTACTGTCCTCACTCCCCTGCCCATTATAAATAGAGACAATAATAGAATCTACCTGTCCAAAGTTTAACTATGCTACTCCAATATATTGTTGACTTGGCATTCATATTGCTTGGCTAAGCAGTCTGCTGGGGCCTTAAAATTACATAGTCCTTCATATAAGTGCATGATCTAGATAGCAGCTCACAGAGATACAAGTAAAGGTAAGTTCCCAATGTGACTTCGCTACAGCCTTTGGGATAAAAAGTCTTCCCTACCTTCCAGGGCCCTCCCTTCTGTGCTTGTTAGATAGAACCCCCATGGAGCTTATCATAACCTGCACTTTTTGGTTTGAATTGACCAATCCAACCTTAGACTTAGACACCCATAGAGCTTAATAAAGACATGTGCCCTGGGCCCTGCCACTGTCTCTGACTGCACCTTTGCTTTGACCTCCCTGTGTGGCCCCTCAAGGCATGCCATGTACTTTCTCCAGAACCAGTGAGAGTAAATTCTCTATTTCATTTCCTTATGGCCTTTTGTTGAACCAAAACACACCATCTGACACCCTGGGGCTCTACTTAACTTAAATGTTAATTTAACAAAGAACACAACACTACCTAATAAAAGTTTTGTAATAATTAAGATGATTCACATATCACCATAGAAGATTGTCTGACACACCAAAAATTTAAATAGGTATTAGCTGTAATTCTGGCTATTAGAATAGTGAGTCACAATATGGTAATGAGTGGCACAGCTTTGGGATACAACAAGTATTAGAAATAACAAATATAGATATAGTAGCCTTCATAATTGAAAAAATAATAATAATCATGTCTACTTCTTCAAAGTACTCGAGTATCGAAACATATCATTGTTTTATGACCTTAGAGAAGTTGTCCCCATTTACCCTCTCTTTTCCAATTCTTTTATGTGCACCTTTATTCTATGGAAATAAGCTCAAGTGGCTGGCTCAGAATTAGGATAAGGAATTGAATCTTGGGGCATTGCATTACTACATACTCTTCAAGAGTGTTATTCACTAAGTTCAAGCTTTACAAAGAATTATCTCTTAAGTGATTAGATATATGCTTACTAAACTTAAGGAAGCATATTTTAAAAAAAAATTCTCCAGGAAAAACAAGAAATAATAAAAACAAAAACAGGAAGGTTAAGAATTGAAGAATACTGGTGTAGATAGTGGAAATACACCGCAGTAAGAGAGAGGCACATAAATCTCCAAAATTGCATGCTGACTTCTGTTAAGTCTCCAAACTATGATAATTATTAGGCTTCTTAAAATATCATGCCATTCTCATTGTGTGATTGTTTGTGTTCCTGTTCCATAACTATTATCTCTCTACTCTTTGGCAAGTAATTCAAACCTTTGAGGTTTGACTTTGTAATCATACTCTCTAGAACTTCATTAGATTCAGTTTTGTGCCTGTCCTAAAAATGGTACTTTTTAAAAGTGTTGCTTCCCATCTACTGAAGATCAAATGCAGCAAAACCCTCTGACCTTTGAAAATGTGGGTGTAATAGTCAGATTGAAGGACAGAAATCAAACAGGAGATGGATGAAATAAAATCTGTTTTATGACAAGCATTGATCTTTTCTGTAGCTGCAAATTCCCAGGAAAGTTTTCCTTGATTTCCAAGGTCATTAAGCAACAGAATAGAGACAAAGTCAAACTAACTCTATCTGCCATTCTGAGTGAAGATTTTCCATTAGTCTGGTAGCTCAACTACATAACAGGTGTGTGACTTTGGGAGAACTTCCCTTTCCTCTTTAGGAAGAGTGCGACTGCTCAGTTTGATAATTTTTTTCAAAGGGATTTCCATTTATAGGATTACATTTTAGGAGCTGGTCTATGGCAAGGGTTCCAGGAGTGATTAACAAACTTTTGGATACCATGTCCTTATTGGAGAAGAAGAAAAGAGGGCATGTAGTAGGCAGAAGGAGGCTGATCAATAAGCATGAATAGATTGGTCTATGTCTCCTACTCCTCCCTCCAATCTTATAAGTTGGTTTTACGGCTTGTGAATGCTGCTTTTTCAAAGCATTTATAACATTTATAACTACGTGAGCAGAAACATGTGAAGGATGTTCTTGACAGATTCAGAATTATTGTCATAAAGAAGAAAGTGTTAAATGACTCCCTCCTGTGCCAAACTCCTCTCTCCTGGGTACAAGTCTTCATGGGGCAGGCCATGACTCAGAGTATGTGGAAAGGATTGTGGAGATCTGGGTCACTAGTGTATGTTGAGGGGAGGGTGTGAAAGGTAGTTCTGAGGTCAAATTAACATAGATGATAGTAGGGAAAGGGAAACAGATGTGGGCTTCATTGCCTAGGAGCAGAGCCAGATGGGTTTTGGAAACCTCAAAAAAGATGAAATCCAAGGACAATATGTAAGATTGGGGTCTCAACTATTAGCTCTTAGCTGTATGATTGCTTTAGTGGGTAAAGCAGTTGGATGGATACAAACTATAATTTTATTGATATAAAGTTATCTGGTAATTAACTATAAAATATCTCTTCCCCTGTGTAAAAAGCATTGTCTGAGAGGCATCCTACTTCCCAGCCGATCCTCATTTAAAATGCAAATGCTTTAGCTTATCCCATCCTTTTTTTCCATTTCTCTTTATGAGATCAAAACACAAAATAACTATTATTATGGAAACACCACCAGACTTGGGGTCAACAAATAGATCTACTAGGTACTAGCTATTTGACATTAAGCAAATTAATTCACCTCTATTAATTTATGTAATAATGGTTGTCTTTTTCACAATAATATATATTAAAAGCTACTATTATGTTTACTATTACAGAATTGGTATATTCAACATATTAGGCGAAACTTTGAAAGGAAGCAGATATGATTATACTGGACAAGGCATTAGTTGGGTGAGAAAGAGGGTGTATTACTCTAGCCAAGAGTTAGAGAAGACAAGATGGCCAGAGAAAGACCAGGAATGTGCCAGGAGGGAGCAGCAAAGGTGGTCTTGAAACCAAGCAGGACTTTGTGAAGCTCGTGGGCATGAAAGACTTTCTGTGTCCCCCACTTCTTGTTTGTAGGAAATAGGCTTCAGCTTCTATGATTTTCCCTGAGTTCCAAAGGGCAGGTTCCAACAGTTGCTAATCAGGGAAGGAAGGGGGTGCAGAGACAAGGGAGGAGCTGTCAAATGGTGGTGCAGCCTTGGTGCAGGGTCCTGGTTCCCCCTCAAGGGATACACATAACAATATCTTTGAGCTCTTCTGCAAAACAAAACCCCCCACCTAATAGAAGTTAACTAGTTGATAACACATGCTTCATTCCAGAGAAGGTCACAGTTTGATAACCTCGAGAACCACAAAGCTCATCAGGAGACCACCTGAGGCCAGATTAAAGGAGTGCAGGCCCTGTACACACCCAGATCCTGATCAGCAACCCGGCCCTTGAACCACTGCTATAAAACTCCTCACTAAGTCCCCCTGGGTTAGGACACACAGTTTTGGAGGGCATGAGCCTGCTGTATCCCCCTTTGCCTGGCAAAGCAATAAAGCTATTCTTTTCTACTTCACCCAAAACGCTGACTCCAAGATTCAATTCAGTACTGGTGCACAGAGGCAAAATTTTCAGCATCAGTCTTACAATGAATACATTGCAACTTCCAAACTCATGGGCATTCTGTCACATATTTCTTTCAGTTTGACCTTGGACCACAACTGTCTCATAGAGTGACACTGAAGAATTGAGTTTGCCATATTTTGGTTAATATGCAGCTCTAGTCTTTGACATTATGGTAAGAAGTTTCCTGTATGATAGACTAATAGATTTACTTGAGAAAAACTGGAATCCAATTTCTATCTCTGCATTGACCTCCAGGATGTCCATTAGCAGTTAAGCTGTATATTGTTTTGGAGAGTTGGCAATAAATTAGGAGATAAGAGTAAGGTACTATAGTTAAAAGAGAAAATAGTGAGTGAGCAATAGAGTAATTTCATTCTGTGGTTCACTCCTCCATATATCCTTCAAACACTAATTAACAAAAGCCATAGATTTACCTTGCTTGATGGAACAGTTCAATTAAAGTTAAGCTATAGTTTAAGACTAATGAGTGGTTTAAGACTGGAGATTTTGTGACAGGACATCATTTTAATATTCAAGGAAGATGAAATAAAGTGCAACAAATTCTCTGTCATAATGGGCTTATTTATAATAAATCCTTAGGAAACCTCATTTCAGTTTACCTGCACTCTTAATGAATAGTGAGCAAGTATATTTTTCTAAAGGATAGTATTGGAGTCACTCAATTTCTTCCAATGATATTTGGCACCTCACACTATCTGAACTTAGAATGTTCACTAGAAATCTCTAGTGATAATAACCATTCAATACTCATGTAAAAATGTCTAGTATTTAGCAGTTCTCTTTCTTTCATTCTGGATCCAGGTAATAAGGACTCTCCCTCAAGAGTTAGTGATAGTGAGGAAAGCAGGAAGTCATAAAGAATTAATAGTGAGGAAAATTCTTGTTGTTGTTTAATATTGTATATGCATAGAAGAGAAAAGCCATGGAGGAAGAAACACCTGTGTTGGAGTTTGGAAGATGAAGTATAAACAGAATTTTATGAACATTATGGAGAGCAGGGAATAGGAGGGCAGGAGACAGAAGTAGGAAGGAAAATTTCAGCATATGTGAAGGTGAATTAGAAAAGACAACACAGAACATGACAGCAGACTCAATTAACCCTTGTTCATAAAGAATTATTCACTGCTTCACTTTTTGATAATTTTACTGATACTTTGTAAGATGTATGTAAGGCATTTATAAATCATCTTTATTTGTTAGGTTATGTGATGTATAACAGTGCATCATCACATGATATCATGAAAATAAATTTGATTTATCAAATCCTTGAAAATTGAATAACTATTGAATAGCTCCAATAATTTGCATCATATACCAAATCATTAAAATTTTATGTTATTGGAAAAGCTTCATGAAATAAAGGTTCAGAAAACTAAGGTCTAGTCATACGTTAAAAAGCTGGTAAATGTGATGACAGTAATTCACTCTTCTAGTAGGATCACTGTGTAGAGAGAGAGAAAATAGAAAGAAGGAAATAATGTTTGTTTGGGTAGGTATAAAGCAAAGTGGTTTCAGAAAAGCACTCATATTGCTCTGGCCTTCATTCTTATAAGCAGGGAGTAACTGCTACACCTTAGGAAACTTCTAAGTAGAAATTAATAAAGCTGATTTATCTTTGGCTCCATAAATCTCAGTAGACATGGCATTGAGCCTGGTTAGTCAGGAGGTATGCTCACCCACCCCATCTGTGCTTTGGATATATTTCCAGTCCTTAATGAACTTTGATTATCTTATATCAATATAAAATTCTTATTTCTTATGAAATATAGCTTCTATGAAAACTATTTTCATTTGTTTATAATTTTAAATAGCTATCATTTCATGGGCTCTGATCCAGTCACACAGAACTGTAAAATGGCCAACCCAATCAACTATTTAGTTACTGAAAATATACATATTAAGGAAAAGAAAGAAGATTTGGGGGAAGCCATTATATGACTTTTAGGTGTCTATATTTGGAAGACCTCAGAAAAGGAAGGTTTCTTCATTTGCTCCCACTATATCCCACCCTTTCTCCTCCACTATGTCAATACCTTTTATGACAAGGATAATGCCAAATATTCTTAATGTATTAAAATTAAAGTATTTAAAATAATGTCAAATAAAATCTTCTTTAAAACCTTGATCTAATGAACGGTCCATTTTATCCTTCAGAGAGGTTCTATAACTCTTTGTAGATAGCAGAGAGTGATACTCTCTTTTCTTCAGTAACCAGTGAAGGCTAATGGTTGCATTTAAACTAGAATTTAGATTCACTCAGCCCTGACATTGTGCTGAAGGATATTTCACTGGTCTTTGCGGGTCATAAAATAATTACTAGTGAGAGACCGTACAACAGAGCTACCTGCATGAGGCTCAGAAGGCAAAAGAAATGCTTTTTTATAGACCCTCAGTTATGTTAATTAAAGACTAATATATTCTTTAAACTTCTTGAGGTAATATTTCTTACTATTTTGGATCCTGGTGATGGTTTTGTTTTAATGCCTGAATACTGAAAAATTTTGTGGCATTTAGAAAGTGATGTCTGTAGCTTAAATTGTAAGTGTGATTTTTGTTAAATTTAAACTTTTTTAATGAGGACTATTTCTTCTGCATTATCCTCAGAGAGATTATAGAAAATTGGTATAAATTCTTCTTTAAATATTTGGTAGATTCACCACGGAACACATCTGGGCCTGGTGTTTCTGTTTTCAATGACTAATTACAGATTTAATTTCTTTAATAGATATCAGTCTATTCTGATTGTCTATTCCTTCTTGTATAAATTAAGGGAGATTATGTCTTTCAAGTAATTGGTCCATTTCATCATAGGTAATCTAATTTATGAGCATAGAATTGTTCATAGTATTCCTTTATTACTGTTTTAATTTACATGGGAACTGTAGTGATGTCATATTTCATTTCTGATATTAGTAATTTGTTTTCTCTCTCTCTCTCTCCTTAGTATGGCTAGATGCTTATTGATTTCATTGATCTCTGCAAAGAAACAGTTTTTGGTTTTGTTGATTTTCTCTACTGATTTCCTGTTTTATTTTCATTTATTTCTTCTTTCATTTTTATTACTTACTTTCTTCCACTTTACTTTGGATTTAATTTTTCTTTTTTTTTTTTTTTTGGTCAAAGATAGAAGTTTTGATGACTGAGTTTAGATCTTTCTTCTTTTGTAATATATGCATTCAAAGCTATAAATTTCCCTTTAAGCACTGTTTTCACTGTATCTCACAAATTTTAATAAATGTGTTTTCATTTTAATTTAGTCCAAAGCATTTTACAATTTTTCTTGAGATTTCTTAATTGATCCATATGTTATTTAGAATTTTGCTGTTTAGTCTCTATGTATTATAAGATTTTCTAGTTATCTTTTTGTTATTGATTTCTAGTTTAATATTATGTTGGTCTGAAAGCAGATGTTGTATGATTTTCCCTTGCCAAAAGCCTGAAGAAAATTTTCTACAATATTTATGTGGGAACCTGGTTGAGCTCTTGTTGGTAAATCTCACAGAATTGCAGGGGACCCTCCATGATTCGGTCCCTCTGGAGTTTTTAACTCATAGTCTTCCACACTGCAGCTCCAGCAATTTGTCAATTACAGTTCAGGTTTTCCTAACCTGCTGCAAGTTCCTGAAGCAGTTTCTCCTGGTGAGTCTCTGCTCCAGTAAGCTGTGATTCCCTGTATTCATCTGTCTCTCCAATCTTGGGAATAGTCTTTCCCCTATTTCCTCTCTTCCTTCATAGTTCCAGAAAGAGCTGTTGATCTTTTTGGCTGTTCAACTTTTTATTTGTTAGACTAGAGCAGTGTCTTCCAAGCTCCTTTCATGTGGAACCAGAAAGTGGTCATTTCCTCCTGTCATTTCTTTATCCTTTCTTTGTCTTCTATTTTTTGAAGCCTAGTGTGTGTGTGTGTGTGTGTGTGTGTGTGTGTTGTGAACAACTACTGCTAGATCATTTTTCACCGACTCGCATTCTTTTTTTCTTTACCTACTTTCCATTGGATATACAAACTTCTCTTTTGTTGGTTAATATTATAATTCTATTTTCATTCTACTAATTAACCCTACTTATGTCCATTTTTCTCTGTCAAATTCTAAATGTAGCAATAGGTGTGTCTTCCTCTTAAAAGGAAATGTATCTTAGCATTTGTCACCTCCCTTATTTCACACCTTGTGGGTATCATCTAGAGTTTTAGTTTAAGATTGTTATAAACCTATTCTTTTATTGTTTTTGCCATTTTGCAAACAGTGTGCTTTCTTAAATTCTTTACTTACTATTTATTTTGACGTATCCTTCTGAACTTTTTTTCTAATGAATGGAGCTATTCTTCCAGACCATTTTTCAGGATATAAAATTGTGCTTTATGATCCTGAGTCCTTATATTATGGTTTATTTTTGCACTCAAAAATATTTTTGAAGTGTTATTTCTTTAAAAATAAAAAAAAGTTTATTTGTGTGTATAATAGTGGTTTTATTGAGGAGTCTTTTTATCATCTTATCCATTTTTAAGTTTACAGTAAAATAGTGTTAACTGTATGCATATTACTTTTAGGGAGGCTTATTCCAATTTTATTCTTATTCCAATGTAGAATGTTTGAGGTTTTTTTGAATACTCTCTTTTTCATGGTTATCCTTAAATTTCACTCATGTGATATTTCCTTTTCCTATATTTATCATTTAGTATTCTGTGTGCCCAGAGATTTTTGGCTTTTCATGTCTTAAAAATCATTTCCTTTTTAAAAAAATCCCCTTTGTTTACTTTTTTCTCTGTCCTTTGGTGATTTTATTGTAAAAATATCAATGTTTCTACCTCTATGACATAATGTTCTTTTAAATTTTCACCTCTTTCAGCCTTCCTGATGCTTCCTGGCAGACTGCTTTGGCCTCTTCCTCCAGTTCATCAATTTGACTATTTTGTCACAGATCATCTTTTGCACAATTTGAAATAATCCTTTATTTTACCATTTAAAAATTTTACCTTAATTTCTACCTTTTCTGGTTTCAATATTGATTTTTTTTATGTTTTTACTGAGAAGGGTGAAGGAGAGTTCATTTTCCTTGTGTCTTAGTTCATCTTACTTTATTAAATTTTTTTTAGTCTCATTGTTTTGAGGACAAATGCTTGGATTTATTTAAGTGAGACTCACAATGTTTGTCTTTTGTTGAAATAATTTCATTGATTTGCATTTTTGAACTCACATATGTTTTATGCATTTATACTTTAAATTTACAATTTTTCTGCATTTGAGTATTGATTTATCTTTCCCCCCACTCCCCACTTTGTCTTACTTTCACTGGGCTGTCCATGTCTTTCTGTGTTTCTCTTTCTCATCTATGTCCTCATCTGGAAGTTTGGCAGTTCTACTATGATTTTCAGTTCAGCTAGCGTTTGCCATCTTCTCTTTAACTGGTATATACAAATTGCTATTTTCTTGGTCGTATATTTACACTACATAATATTTCTGCTTCCAATCAAACAACTTAATTGCCTATATCTTTTCCTTCACCCAACAGTTATGATTTTCTGAAAATCTATATTTCTATTTTTGTCTCTACAAGATTATGGGGTTTTTTTCCCTGATATATTTAGACCATTATTCAATTTTCCTTTTTAATATATATTCTCTGTTCTAACAAAAATTACTAATGTCTTACAAATTCACAATTATATTATTATCTATCATTTTAAAATACTCTATATATTGTGAGATTAATTCTTTACTTCTGTTTATCTACTCCTTTTATTTATTTATTTATTTTACCTTGAGATCAGTCTTCTAGTTTGTTTTCATTTGGTTCTAATAGTTGAGCAATTATTTTTGCCATTTTGGGTGCAAAGTTCATGTATTTTCTGTTTTGTGGAAATATGATTCTAAAATTCTAGAGTGATGTCCTGTTTGCTGTTGTTTTATTCAAGCAAGCTGTGTTTCTATCTGGGAGTTTGTAAAGTTTAATATGTATCTTGGTCATTCAAAAATTTCATCAGAAACCTTTATATATATAAATAAGGGAGGTGACAAATACTAACTTTATACATATATATACAATCTCCTCCCTGGAGCCAGTTGCCCTCCTTCAGTGTGAAGAGAGAAGCCATACAAGTTCTTTAAAAATGTAGTCCACTTCTGCCATTTCTTCTGTTAGAACAGCTATTACATTATATTATGTCTCAATATCAGCTATTCAAGTCTCCCATTCATTCTCTCAGTTTTTCCATATCTGTGGGGTTTTGCCTGCATTGTAAGATTCTTCCAGTTAATCTTTTCAACTACTAATTCAGGTCTCAACAGTGCCTATTCTTTTTGTTTTAGTTCATCTCATGTTATGAACTTTTGGAGAATAATTTCTATATCTGGACGGATTTTTTTCTGTGTTTGTGTGCAAATATACTCTAAATAAATGTTGTGCCCAAGAACATTACTTACTTTTTTGTTGCTGTTTTTGTTGAAATTCTCTTTATTCTCGTCCACATTTTTGTAAATTTGGCCCTCTTTCCTCAGTTTACTAATTCTCATTAATCTTGATTTGTGTTCTCATTATGTCAAGCTACTTGAATGTCCCGAGAAATGCCAAATAAACCTTTAGTGGAAAGCACTAAAGGTTTTGGTTCTGGCTGTTCTGAGGTGAACAAGCTGCATAACTAAGACCCCACTCCCTGTCTACCCCTTTACCCCTCTATGGAAAGCTGAACTCTACTTTCAGGCCTCTCTGAGCACACACATTGGGGAGCAGTCCCCAGCACCTCCACAGTCTGTGGGAAATCTTTCCCCAGTACTATTCTACTCTACAGACCACTGATAATACATCTCTTAATTACAGTAGCAGTTCACTTGGACTTGCTAGAGCAAGTCCTCCCATGTTTCCTCTTCTTTAATCTTTCTTAGTTATATCCATATATATATCAAAATAATTTTGTTAATACTACCAAAAATATATAAATAAAAGAAAATAAACACACTTTGTTTTTGTTGTTGTTGTTATTGTTAAGCCATTTGAAAATTAAAAAAAATCATCCTCAGCTGGAATCACCGTACCGCCATGTTTTTGTGGACGTAATTGTGATGCTGGCACACAAGCACTTAATCTGTTTGCCAAATCAGTTTTTTTTATCACCTTAATTATATTGCTTACCACATGTTGAATGCATGTATACATGTATGCATGTGGTATGTATTTATCTACCTAATAATATCTATTCATATCAGATCAATCTATATAAATCAGCTTATTTTTTTAGATTGAGATATAATTGACATAAAATAGCCTATTGGTTTTAGGTGTAAAACATAATTATTTGATATATGTATATATTGCAAGGTGAATACCACAGTACGTTTAAATAACATCCATCACCACACATAGTTACAATTTTTTTCCTTGTGATGAGAACTTTCAAAAATTAGTCTCTTAGTAACTTGTAAATATAAAATAATGTTAACTATCTTCATCATGCTGTACATTACATCCTCAGGACTTATTCATCTTATAGCTGGAATTTTGTACCTTTTGATCACATTCACCCAATTTGCCAACCTCTCTTCCCCTGCTGCCCACCCCCTGCAACCTCTAATCTGTTCTCTGTAGCTATGAGTTTGGTTTTTGTTTGTTTGTTTTCTAAATTACACATGTAAGTGAGATCATGCACCACTTGTTTTTCCCTGTCTGACTTATTTCATTTAGCATAATGCCCACAAGGTCCATCCATGTACTTGCAAAGGGCAATATTTCTTTTTTTTAATGACTGAATTATATATATATATATATATATATATATATATACATATTTTACAGGTTTCTAATCCATTCATTCATTCATCAATAAACACTTGGGTTGCTTCCCAATCTTGGGTATTTTAAATAATTTTTCAATGAATATGAGGGTAAGCATATTTTTTGGAGATAATGATTTTTGTTTCCTTCAGACAGATATCGTTATGGAATTGTTGAATATGATAGCTCTATTTTTAATTTTTTGAGAAAATTCAATACTTTTTTCCATAGTGGATGCACCAAGTTATATTCCCACCAACCATTTAAGACTGTTCCCTTTTCTCCACGTCCTCACCAAAACTTGTCATTTTGATAATATCCATTCTAACAAATGTGAGGTGATATCTCATTAGGTTTTTGATATGCATTTACTGGATGATTACTGATGTTGAGCATCTTTTTAATGTACTTGACCACCTGTATGTTTTCTTTGTAAAAATGTCTATTCAGATTCTTTGTCAATTTTTAATCAGATTGTTTATGTGTTTTTATGTTGTTGAGTTTCATGAGTTATTTATATATTTTAGGTATTAACCCCTGATAAAACAAATGATTTGCAAATATTTTCTCCCAATACGTAAGTTGTCTTTCCATTTCATCGATAGTTTTCTTTGTTATGCAGAGCTTTTAAAATTTGATATAGTTACATTTAAAAATTTTTTTTGCTATTGTTGCCTTTGCTTTTGGTGTCAACTCCCTAAAACCATTACCAGGACCAATATCAAGAAGATTAGTACTTATGTTTTCCTCTAGTTTTATTATTTCAAGTCTTACATTCAAGTCTTTACTTTGAGTTAATTTCTGTGTATGGTGTAAGACTGTGGTCCATTTTCATTCTTTTGCATGTGACTATACAGATTTCCCTTTATCAACTACTGAAGAGACTGTCATTTTCCCTTGCATATTTTTGTCATAAATTGATTACCAAATATGCTTGAGTTTATTTCTAGGCTTCATATTCTGTTGCATTGATCTACATGACCGTTTTTATGCCAATACCATACTCTTTTGATTACTGTACCTTTGTAATATAGTTTGAAGTCAGGAAGTGTGGTACTTCCAACTTTGTTCTTTCTCAAGATTTCTTTGGCTATTTGGAATCTTTTGTGGTTCCATGCACATTTAAAAATTTTTTATTTTATCTTTGTGAAAAATTCCATTAGAATTTTAATAGAGATTTCATTGAATTTGTAGATTGCTTAGGGTAGTATGGACACTTTAACAGTTTTAATCTTTCTACTCCATGAGAAAAAATGTCTTTCCATTTATTTGTGTCTTCAATTTATTTAACCAAAATCTTATAGCTTTCAATGTAAAGCTCTTTCACCTCATTAGTTAATGTTATTCTTAGGTAATTTATTCTTTTTGATGCAATTATAAATGGGGTTGTTTTCTTACATTTGGGATTTTTTTTTTTTTTTCAGTATGCGGGTCTCTCACTGTTGTGGCCTCTCCTGTTGTGGAGCACAGGCTCTGGATGTGCAGGCTCAGTGGCCATAGCTCACGGGCCCAGCCGCTCTGCAGCAAGTGAGATCTTCCCAGACCTCGGCACGAACCCATGTCCCCTGCATTAGCAGGCAGACTCTCAACCATTGCGCCACCAGGGAAGCCCACATTTGGGATTTTTGATTGAAAAGAAAATTAAATCTTTAGAGCAATCTGTATACAGTTATATATTTACAAGATTGAATCTTCAACTCTATTTAGTCACACTTTTAAAATTTTTCTCAGTAGTGTTTTAAAGTTTCCTACTTAAAGTCTAGAAGAGGGTTTTTGTTTCTGTTTGTTTTTATATATTAATCTTTAACATTTTTATACTATAGGACTACTTTATATATTTTTAAAATTTCTAACTAATGCTGGGTATAAAACATTATTTTGCATCAATTTTTAATTCAGCAACCTTATTAAAATATCTTCTTGTTGCAAATAATTTTACTGTAGTATCTCTTAGGTTCTCTTTCTTTGCACTTAATTATATCAACCAAAAAATAGTAAAATTTTTGCTTCTTCTTTCCAATTTTCTCTCCTTTTTTGCTGCTTTTTCCTGCATTGGTGCATTGCTTAGGGACTTCTGTCCAATAATCAATAGAAGCAATGAGAATAGCCTCCTTGTTTTCTTCCCAATAAACCAGTGAAAATTTTAATGTTTTACCAACATTAATAATGTTTGGTGTAGATAAAAGTTAGATACCTTTTCAGATGAAGAAAATCCACTTCTATCCAAAGTTTGCTCTCCTTTTAATGAATGTATATTAATTCTTATTGATAGTTTTGGCATATGTTAAGAAATGCTATGACTTTCCCTCTATTGTGTTAATATTTTAAGTTATATTAATTGAATTTTAATGATAACACATTTTTCAACTTAATTTTTCATATTTGATTATATAATTTTTATTTATTTATTGCTGACTTAATTTTGTTCATATTTTCTTTATGATTTTACTTTAATCTGAGTACATGTGGCTTGTAATTTGATTTTGTTAAAATATCCTTGCTTATGTTTTGGTATCAAGGTTTTACTTGTTTTATAAAATGAGTTGGAAATATTATTTCTTCCTTAAATATTGGTGAAAAATTTACTGGTAATAACTTTTGGAACTGTAAGTGTGAGGACATTTTTAAATCCTTGTTTTTTAGTAGAACTAAGACTAAACCTTTTTTCTTTCTATATTCATTTCATCTAAATACTTAAATTTGTCTGCACAATGTTGTTCATAATATTCTCTTATGATCATTTTAATGTTAGTGAGGAATGTCATTTATTTCTGATTTCTTATTGATTATATTTTGTCTGCTTGTTTTGTTATTCACTGAGAGGAATGCTTTCAAGTCTCTGACTATGATGGTGAGTACCATTGTTGCTGACTGAGTCCCTCACCACTGCACAGCCCAGCTTATTGCAACAGTGCTCACAGTAAATACCTCCAAGTCTCTGGCTTGAGTTTTACTTTTCCCTGCATGAGTGACAAGCTCTAAGAACCAAGGTATTTAAAGCCAAGAGGAGAAATCTTTCTCTCATAAAAAATAAGTATTAAAGCTTCCTTACACCTCAGATGGAATTGTTGTAAACTAAATTGACTATTGGAGTTCAACAGTAGCACAGAGCCTCAGAAACCCATAGTGGGAACTTACACAAAATTTTCTGGCTTTTTATTTTCCTGGTCTCACTTTCCCACTTCTTAAGATCTCTTCAACTTATCTCTCGAAAGACTACTTGTACCTAAATATATTTGACCTTCTTCAAAAGAAGTCTAAATTAAAACAATTCTTCCAGCACTTTTCTAATTGTATCCATTGTGTGACAATATGCAAGGGTGTGCATATTTCAAACCATTATACCTCTAGATAAACCGAAACATTTGATATTTATGAAGCTAAATATCTATAGTAAAACTTTGTGCCTTAGAATCTCTTTGCTCTGGATGGATACAACTTCACCAGTTGTATTTGTTTATTTAGACTCTTGTTATTATTTTTATATTTTTGTTCTTCTTGTAAATTTATACTCAGTTGTCTTTTGATAGCAGCATATGCAAGTAAGTCCCCTACATACAATAGAGTTCCACACCAAGAGCACATTCATAAATCCAATCTATTCATTAAGTCCAACAAAGTTACCCTAGGTACCCAACTAACACAATTGGTTATATAGTACTCTACTGTAATAGGCTTATAATACTTTTCACACAATACATAAAAAACAAACACAAAATATAAAGAAAACATTTTTAATCTTATAGTACAGTACCCTGAAAAGTACAGTAGTACAGTACAACAGCTGGCATCCAGGGGCTGGCATCAAGTGAACAGGCAGGAGAGTTACTGACTGGAGGAGGAAGAGTAGGTGGGAGATGGTAGAGCTGAAGGATTGTCAGCAATAGGAGACAGAGGGCAAGCTGCAATGTCATCCACACCTGATGTTGATGGTACAGGTTCTGATTCCTTACTGGATTCAATTCTATCTACCCTCTTGAGAAAACAATACAGTGATGTCTGGGTAGTAGCTCTTGTTTTCTCATCCTAGATGACAGGGTAGCACTGGATTGCATTCTGAACGGCTGCTGCAAACTTTGTGCATCATTCTATGTTCAGTTCCTTTGCCTCAAAAACCGTGTCTCCTCAAAGAAAGAAAATCTCCTTGCCACTTCCTGAATCGTGAATCTCCTCATTCTGCAGTTACTTCTTCCTCTTGTCTCTCTTCATCCTTTCTCTGGGTATGTTCACATCTTTGGAAGTTTGAAACTTGAAGGTTCATATGTAAGGGATTTAACTGTTTTTCAATGTCTAAACTCAAAACATTTGCCTTTTAGCTACAGTACTTATTCAAATTATATTAAATATAATACTGATATATAGAGATTTAAATATATGATTGTATCCTAAGCTTTCTATATGGCAGCTTCTATGACATTTTCCCGCTTCATCATTTTTTGAATAATTTTTATTAAACTATTTTCTTTCTATAAATTTAGAAAGTATGCCCTCAGTTATGTAATCTTTTATAGATTATTCTAAGAGTTAAAGCATAAAACCTTGATAAAGCCTTATCAACATACAAAATTATCTGGCAATTTTTTCCTCTTCTCAGCACATGTGAAAACAAAGCATTTAATTTCATTAAAGTACCTTCAGAATTATATAACATACTTATGTTCAGAAACGTGACAGGGAGGTCAAGAAAGTAAAGTGAGGATTTATCTAAGCGATAGTACACTCTCAAGGGGAAAGTTGGCAGGCTTAGGTGAGTAGCTCTGCCCTGAGTTTCTTTGGCAAACTTGTTATGTGGGGTGTAGAAATGAAAGGGTGGAGTCCTCATTGGAGAAGGAGGGGCTTGAAGGTTGTACTCCCTGATTTTCATCCCAGCTCCACCTTCCGGAGGGAAATTTCTGTCCTTATTTAGCCTTGATGGGAAGTGTCATGGCCTCAGTGTATGAAGGGAACTTCCTATCTACAAGGTTCATTTAATTGTAATAAGAGCATAATGAGCAAAAGGTTACATTCAGTTGCTGGAGATTCTCCACTTGTCCCACCTTTCTTTGTGTAGCTTTAGAACACTTATCACCCAAAAATGTGTGGTTTTCTGTCAGCCTGGAAGTTTCTGCTTTTCTTTGTCTGACCAAGGACGCCTGTTGTTTACAAGATGTGTGGTTTCATGCCATCTGGTTGGTACCCCCCTTCCTCTTCTCCTACCTAGCTACGTGCTTGCTGTAACACTTATAATTTTGTTCTTCTCAGACACGTAAATTTCAGAAAGCAATATTATTATTATTACTATTTTAATGTTCATTTAAATTTGCCTATTTATTTATTATTTGTTTATTGCATGCTTCAGATATGACCTTTTTTTTTTTTGCGGTATGCGGGCCTCTCACTTTTGTGGCTTCTCCCGTTGTGGAGCACAGGCTCCGGATGCGCAGTGTCAGCGGCCATGGCTCACAGGCCCAGCTGCTCCGTGGCATGTGGGATCTTCCCGGACTGGGGCACGAACCCGTGTCCCCTGCATCGGCAGGCGTACTCTCAACCACTGCACAACCAGAGAAGCCCCAGTTATGACCTTTGATCTGAAATTATGTTGTTTCTTCCAGAAGAATGTCTTTTAGATTGTCTTTTAATGTAAATCTACTTGTGTTAAATTCTTATTTGGATATTCTTTGATGTTTTAGGTTGTATTCTTATAAAATAATTTTGCTAAATAGAATTAATAATATTAGAACTTTAACATGTTAAGACTTTTGTTTGTTATTATTTTGTTTTTGTCTGAGTCAAATATTAGTGTTGAGAAATAATTTTCTGGTCAAACTATTTCTACTTTGAAAATAATGTCTATTGTCTTTAACTGCTTTTAACATTTTATCTTTGCTATGTTTCTCTAATTTCACCCTAATGCTTTAGGTATGGATTTCTTTATAGTTTTCTGCTTAGGATTTACTGGGCTAGTTGACTTCTTTTTTCATTTGTTATGAAAAAATTTCAGCCATTATATCTTCAAATATTACTAACTTACTCTTTCTCTATTTTCATCTTTGACTTTAATTCAACGCATAATAGGCCTTTAAATGATTTTTTTTATTTTTCCAGTTTTATTGAGATATAATTGACATACAGCATTTGTGAATTTAAGGTGTACAACACGATGATTTGATAGATGTGTGTACTGCAAAATCATCACCACAATAAGTTTAGTTAGCGTACATCACCACACAGTTACATGTTTTCCTGTGATGTGGACTTTAATATTTGATCCTAACAACTTTCAAATGTGCCATATCATTAAGTGTAGTCACCATGCTGTACATAACATCCTCAGAGCTTAATTGTCTTACATGTGGATGAAGAATGTCACCTGACATATCAGTAAACAAATGATGTTGTGGCCATCAAGCCATCAGACGCTGTATCCACCCTCAGCTGTGCACCCTGAGGGGATTCAGGATGGAGAAAAACAGGACACTGGCCCTAGAGAGTTAAGGTACACATCAAAGGAATGATTTCAATGAGCCCAGACTGTTACATCTTCCCATACAAAGAAACGTGCTAAATTAATTAACTTGACAAGTCTGGTTTTCTGTAATTAATAGTAATCTTTTGATGCTCTGACTACCTGGTTTGTGTTGCAAAAACTCCTATAGGTCCTGACATCTCCCTGACCTCTTCAGAGCTGCCCCTCTGAGCTAACTGGAGGCTGTCTTCCGGGCTTAAATCCTCAGAAAGTCTACTGAATAAAAACATAATTCTCAACATTTAGATTGTGATTTTTTTTTCAGTTGACATAAAACTGGACATTTGTACTCCCTAAACTTCCCATCTCTGGCAACCACAAACATGTTCTCTGTTTCTGTGAATTTAGTTTTATTAAATTCCACACATAAGTTAGATCAAATGGTATTTGTCTTTCCCTGTCTGATTTATTTCACTTTATCCCGTGTGTTTCTATCTTATATCCTGTATTTTATATATTTATGTCTTTCCTTGATTTATTACACATGCTTTCTGCTCATTTATATTAGGTTGCTAACTCTCCTTTGAATTGTGACTAAGCAGTTAAAAATTTGTTCATTAAGTTTTAAATTTTGGTTATTTTATATATTTAGTTCTAAAGTATTGATTTTAAATTTCAAAATATAATAATGATATGTTTACTGATAATATTACAATGTTGTTAGATTTCGAAGAATGCCTCCAAGATCCCCACTTCCTGATATACACATACCTCATACTCCCCAGAACTGTGAATATGATGGATTTTGCTGTGAGAAACAATTGATATGCCTTTGCTAGTTTTCAAGATGGAGGAGAAGAACTATGAGACAAGGAATGTGGGTAGCCTCTACGTGATGAAAAAGGAAAGAAAATGATTTTTTCCCTAGAGCCTACTGAAAAGAATGCATCACTATCAATGCCTTGACCCTCTCTCACATTCATGGTAGTCTTAAAAATCAGCAGCCTTGCAACCAGCAGAAGAGTTAATGGGGTTTGGGACTCCTCAAAATGTCAGCATGTTTTGCAGCTCTCTGGAAAAGCCTTATTCTCAGAGCATTGTGATTTTTTGACCTGACTTAAAGCTCTTTCAATGGGAAAAGTGCTGTCTCTAGGGTTTTTTCAGAACAATCAGAAAAAATTAGTAACTGTTAAAGGCAGTTACTAATATTGCAAATTTCTGAAGCCATGATATTGGGTTAGGAAATATTTTAAAAGCCTGGTCAAAAAATTAAAAGAAATACCTGAGCTATTAGATGTCTATAGAGGGCTTCAAAAAAGTTCTGACGTACCTGGGGTTTCTAGGAGGTCATGCATTTTTGCAAAGCAGTGTGTGCACTTCCAGGAGAGAACTGATATAGCTCAATCTTACACTTCTGCCTGACTTTTCTTGCTCACTTTGAGGACCTGCACAAGCAGGAAGTGAATGCTAAAGCAGAACTGTAAACATCAGAGTGTTGAAGATGCGCCTCATCATAGTGCCCCTCATGAAAAGGTGGAACTTATTGGTTCAAGATGATTAAGGATAGTTGTGAACAATCTTTTTTTATAAGTAAGCTAACCAAGCAGAGATATCAGTGGTAGCATACTACAGGGGATAGAGATAGAATAGAACACAAAAAAATGGGGTCCAGAAAAGTAATTAAACAAGCAATTAGCAAACACAACAACAACAGACTCTGGAAGTTGTATCTTATTTCCAGAGTCACCATATTTATATTACTTCAAATATCCAGTTTTCAAGCAAATCATGTATGAGACACAAAACAAACCAACTGTAAAATAGAAAAAAGGGGAAAAAAGTAATAAAATTGTGCAAAGCCACTAAATTGTGAACAAAAGAATATATATCTAAAAAGTAATGAAAAAAGAACACTTTAATTAATAAAGAAACTTATGTTGTTTCTAAGCAGAAAAAACTTTACAATAGAAAGATGTTATTGCTCTAAAAATCGATTTAAAAATTTAACTGAGATTAAAATCTCAGTTATAACAATATTGGAAGTCCTAAAGTAACCTAACTTATTGCAAAAGTAATCTGAAGGAGAAACAAACAAAAAAAAAAATGGGAAGGGGGAATAATAATTAAGAACAATGTGAATTATTGTATCAGAAATTACAACATACAATTAAATCAGAGTGATTAAAACAATATAGTGTTCACCAAGAATTTGAAAGTAGATCAAAACAGTACAGTGGTCCAGAAATAAAACTGAACATACAGCGATGTAGCATGTGTTAAATGTTGCATTTCAAAATGGTAAATATAAGATAGACCAGTCAATAAATATTGTGGGAATTGAATAGTATGGATTTGGAAAAAACATAAGTCAGGTGCATAAATTAATTATATGTTAAAAATTGAGATGTAGTAAAGAGCAATTTATTTTTAATTATAAGAAACTATTATATACAGAGATTATATTATAAAGAATGGCTTAAGAAGGACACCATGAGAACAATACAACATTTTAAAAAACATAAAGAAAAAATACATGTGAGTTCCCAAATTAAAAAAAGAAAATTGACTGGTAAAAATACTAAATAGAAAATAAATAAATGGGAAGATATTCCATGTTCATGAATAGGAATACAATATTGTTAAGATGCCAATACTCTCCAAAGTTATATACAGATTCAATGTAATCCCAATTAAAATTCCAGCTCCTTTTTTTCTTGAAAAAATGGCAAAGGTGATCCTCACATTGATATGGAACTGTAAGGACCCCAAATAGTCAAACTATTCTTGAAAAAGAGGAACAAACTTGGAGGACTCACACTTCCTGACATCAAAAGTTACTATAACAATTAAAACAGTATGATACTCACATACGGACACATATATAGACCAATAGAATAGAATAAAAATCCTGGAAATAAATCCTCAAATATATGGTCAATAGATTATTGACAAGAGTGCCAAGACTGTTCAATGGGTAAAGGGAATTATTTTCATCAAATGGTGCTGAAAACACTGAATATCCATTTGGAAAAGAATGAAGTTGGGCCCTTACTTCATACCATATATAAAAATGTACCTCTCGGGCTTCCCTGGTGGTGCAGTGGTTGAGAGTCCGTCTGCCGATGCAGGGGACATGGGTTCATGTCCCAGTCCAGGAAGATCCCACATGCCACAGAGTGGCTGGGCCCATGAGCCATGGCTGCTGAGCCTGCACGTCCAGAGCCTGTGCTCCACAGCGGGAGAGGCCACAACAGTGAGAGGCCCATGTACTGCAAAAAAAAAAAAAAAAAAAAGTACCCCAAATGAATCAAAATGTAAAAGCTGAAGTTATAAAACTCATGCAATAAAGCAATGGGGGAAAATTCAGGACATTGTATCTGACAACAATTTCACAGATGTGTCACCAAAATCTCAAGCAGTGAAATAAAAAGTAAATAAATTAGACTTCAACAAAAATAAAAACTTTTGTGCATCAAAGGAAACGATCAAGAAAATTAAAAGGCATTCTACAAACTAGGAAAAATATTTGCACATCATTTATAATGAAAAGGATTTAAAATCCAGAGTATATAAAAATCCTCAAACTTAACAATGACAACAAAAATAAAACTAAACAAACAGAAGAAAACAATAAAAATAAGCAGCGTTTGAGTAGACCTTTCTCTATAGAAGATATACAAATAGTAACCACTTGAAAAGATGCTCAACATTATTAGTCATCAGGGAAATGCAAATAAAAATCACAATGAGGGGGACTTCCCTGGTGGTCCAGTGGTTAAGGCTCTGCACTTCTACTGCAGGGGGTATGGGTTCAATCCCTGGTTGGGGAACTAGGATCCCACATGCCGTGGAGCATGGCCAAAAACAATCACAATGAAATGCCATGTTATATGCATCAGAATGCTATTAAAAATAAATAATAATTTTTTGGCAAGGACATGAAGAAATAGGAGCATGTGCATTTAAGATGGGAATGTAAAATGATGCAGGTGCTGTGAAAGACTGTCAGTTACACAAAAAAGTTGTACGTAGAATTACCATTGATTTGGCAATGCCAATCTTGAGTAGTCATTAATTATAAACAGAATTATATAATCAGAATTAAAAGCAGAGAGGCAAACACATATTTTTATAACAATGTTTATAATAACATTATTCACAACAGCCAAAAGGTAGAAACAATCCAAATGTTCATCAATAGATGAATGGATAAACAAAATATAGCATATAAGACAATAGAATATTATTACTCAGCCATAAAAAGGAATGGATTTTTGGTATATGTTACAGCATGGCTAAATCTTGAAAACATGCTAAATGAAATAAGTCAGACACATACAATAAGGACACACATTATGTGACTCCACCTATATGGGATAGGTAGGATAAGCAAATTCATAGGGACAGAAAGTAGTGTAGAGTTTGGGAGAAGGCGAAAGAAAGAGATGGGATGTTATTGTTTAGTGGATAGCGTTTATATAGAGAATGATGAAGTTTGGGTATAGATAACGATGATGGTTGCACAACGTTGTGAATGTACATAATGGAGCTGAATTATATACTTAGAGATTGTTTAAATGATAATATAAATATAATTATGTATTCACCAAAATGGAAAAATATATCTTAGGGAAACATTTTTTTAAAAGATAAGTGACAAGTTACAAGAAAATATTTTAAACATATATACAAGTTAATAACTATAATAAAATATATGAACAGTTTTCTTATATGAATAAGAATTAAACATCCATATAAAAATATAAAAATTATATGAATAGTAAATTTAAATTAGAAGAAATATCAGTGACCAATAAGTATATGAAAATTTGCCCATCTCATCAGTAGACTCAGTAAGAATCAAAACAATGACCTGATTAAAGAAAAATAAATAAAAGAATCAATCCAGTATTTTTTTAAATGTAGGAAAAATAGTTAATTATAGATAGCTCATGGTAGCATACATTGGAATAGCACTTTTGAATGCAGTTCAACAGCTGTTCTAAAAATAAACAAATACATATTAAAGGAAGTGAAAAAAGAAATCAATCTGATACTCTGATCCAACAGTTCTAGATAATTATCTTACAAACATATGTCCACATGAGAAATGGTACATAATGAAAAATGTTTATTGCAGCATTCTTTACAATGACAAATATACTGAATACAATCTAAAATTCCATTAGCAGAGAAAACTGTGAAAGACTGAAATTGGCATAAAAGATAACTTGTGGCCTGTCAAGAACACCCTCTAAGTTATCTCTGTCTGTCATGGTCTTCGAACAATTCTGTAAATTGTAGTGAACTAATAGTAGGTTCATCTACATATAAATGCAAATGAATTGAATCTATTGGATCTGTAAATATTGGCTAATTTTGTATGTATCTATAAATTCATTTTGGTGTATGTATCTATAAATTCATTTTGATGGTGTTTGTACAAGTGTGTGTGTGTGCGTGTGTGAGTGTGCTGGATTCTCCTTTGAACCAGTTCCAATATCTTACTGGTTTAATTAATTGAGGAACTAAAGAAAGTCTGAAATGTTTTCACTTTATGGTTGTATAAGAGTCTTTATATTACCCTTTAAAAGTTATCCTTTAACATCATAATTAGGAAATTATTATTCATCTATATTAATAGAAGTTTGTTCATCTATATTCAGAAATACCAAGGAGTTAAAGGAATGATTCTGAGCTATATATTCTGTTTTGGAAATTTATTTAAGGAGTATCATTATTAAATAAGTTGCTACAATATATACAATAACTTCTTTCTTAAAATTTGCATATGTGGAAGGTATATAAATTTAAATATGTAGAAGAAATACATTTACACTGCAAACTGTTAACTAAGGTTGATTATATGATTTATCATTGAATTGGTACATTTCTATGAATGGAAAATGTTGCCATTACTTTAACAATCACAGTTACCCCAGATCAGCAGGTATAAATTGGCATGTGTGGCCACTCAATTCCTAAGAATTGTTACTTCTGGGAAAGATAGTGTAATTTTTTTTCTAGTCATCTTATTATTAAAAAAATTAAGAATGTAGTCATTTATTCTTCTACATTTTAAAATAGAAAACCATTTTTTAACTGGCTGAGCTTAAAAGTACTGTTTGAAATGTAAGTTTGATTACATTATGGCTAATAAGTCAAATCTTTAACAATGGGGACTGATTAAATGTATTGTGTCACAACTGTAAAATAAACTATTATATGGCTTTTAAACATACCAGTTTTAGGGCTTCCCTGGTGGCGCAGTGGTTGAGAGTCCGCCTGCCAATGCATGGGACACAGGTTCATGCCCCAGTCCAGGAAGATCCCACATGCCATGGAGCGGCTAGGCTCATGAGCCATGGCCACTGAGCCTGCGCGTCCAGAGTCTATGCTCCGCAACGAGGCCACAACAGTGAGAGGCCCGCGTACCGCAAAAAAAAAAAAAAAAGAAACATCCTTTATAGAAAATATAAAGTCATATGCTGTCCTCTGTCCATTGTAGAAATATAAGTATTGTTTGGCTGGTTAGAGGTATTTCAATCTGTACCAATGCCTAACTTTTATAACTGAGGAAACTGAGGCCCTAAGTTATAAATTGACAGGCATAAAATGACTTGGCAAACCAATGGCAGAACCAATTCCTGGATACATGGTTTTCTGACATCTAAAAATAATTATTTTTAATTATTAAATTAATAACATTTTTGTAAGCATAGGGTTATTCCAGTTACTTATCAAGAATTTTTAGGAGATAGCCAAGATGGTAGCATAGAAAGGTCCTGAAATCAAATCCTCCCAAAGACATATCAAACTTACAACTACTTACAGAGCAACTACCTTTGAGAATAACCTGAAGACTAGATGAAAAGAATTTCTACAACTAAAGACACCACAAGGAGACAGGTAAGAGGGGCGGAGATATGGTATTGTCAGGACTTACAATCCTGAGTCAGCAAACCCCAAACAGGAAGAATATCACAATCATAGAGGTTTTCCCCAAGAAGTGAAGAAACTGAGCCCAACATGAAGCTCTCCAGCTCATGGATCCTACCCTGGGAAGATGAGCCCCCAGGATGTCTGACGTTGAACCAATGGAGCTTTTGTTCAGGAGAGCTGGAGAGCTATAGGAAACAGAGACTTCATGCTTAAAGGGTACTTGCAAAAATCTCACATGCTCTGAGTCACAGCACAGAGGCAGTAGTGAAAGTAGCTTAGGTCAGGCCCACCTGTGTATCTTGAAGAGCCTCCTGAAGAGTAAGGAGACAACTGGGACTCCCCCAGGGACATAGATGTTGGTGGCTGCCATGTTTGGGAACTTGTTCTACTGCAGTAACACTGATGGTGGCAAGTGCCATTATGTAATCCTCCCTCTAGCCCATTAGCAACAGGGAACCAGCCCTGCCCACCAAGAGTTTGTCACCAACACCAAATATCCCATGGCCATGCAGACAGTGGAGGAAGTGTCTGGTCCCTCCCTTCAGTGGGCCAAGACCAGCCCCAATGTTCCCTGGGTTGTACAACATAGCTGTACTGAGAATCAGCCCCACCCTCCAGCAAGATAGCACCAGCCCCAAGTCTCCCCACCTTGAGGAGCACACAGACAGGAAGGCCATAGCCCCTGGCCATGCAGGAAGCCAACTTTGTGATCCAGCTGGCCTGAAGCCACCACATGAGGCACAGCCTCACAGACAACTTGGCCAGGGGCTAGCCCCACCTACCAACATGCCCACAGTGGTCAGCCCCACCAGAAGAGAAGGCACACAGAGTGGGCAACTCTAGAGTACATATCTCTGGTGACTGGAGAGGACCATACTGCTAGGTCACATAGAACATCTCCTACATAAGGTCACTTCTCCAAGATTAGGAAATGTAACTGACCTACCTAACACATAGAAATAAACACAGAGAATTGGGCAAAATAAGGAAGAAGAGGAATACATTCCAAACAAAAACCAGACATAACCTTAGAAAAAGAACTAGATGAAGTGGAGATAAGTAATCTACACAATAAAGAGTTCAAGGTATGATTATAAAGACTTTCACCAAACTTGGGGGAAGAATGGATGAATATTGTAAGAATTTCAACAGAATTAGAAAATAAAAAGAAGAACCAAACAGAGCTAAAAAAATACAATTACTGAAATAAAGAAAAATACACTAGTAGGAATCAAAAGTAGATTAGATGATACAGAGAAATGGGAATCACAAAGATGAACATAAAAAAGAAAATTAAAGATGAATATATATTAAGAGACCTTTAGGACAACATATAGTATATGAACATTTGCATTATAGTGGTTCCAGAAGGAGACGAGAGAGAGAAAAGGGAACAGAAGTTATCTGAAGAAATAGCAGCTGAAAACTTCCCTAATCTTGGGAAGGAAACTGACATCCAGGTCCAGGAAGCACACAGAGTCCCAAACAAGATTAAACCAAAGAGATCCACACCAATCACATCATAATTAAAGTGACAAAAAAATAAAGATCAAAAGAAAATCATAAGTGTAACAAAAGAAAAACAACTGGTTATGTTAAACACACACACACACACACATACACACACATATACAAAACTTCCATAAGAATATGAACTGACTTCTGCAGAAATATTGCATGTCAGAGTGGCAAGATATATTCAAAGTGATGAAAGAAAAAAACAAACATTCAACAAAGTATACTTTACCCAGGCAAGGTTATCATTCAGAACTTAAGGAGAGATAAAGTGTTTTATAGACAAGCTAAAGCTAAGAATTCAACTCTAGGCAGAAAAGAAAAGGTCACAGTTAGAAATATGAAAATTCAGAAAGAAAACTCTCATTGGCAAAGACAAATATGAATAAAGTTAGACCAACCACTTATAAAGCTATTCAGAAGCTTAAAAGACAAAAGAGACAAAATCATCTACATCTGCAATAAGTAGTTAGGGACAAACACAAAAAATATAAAATATCATGCCAAAAACATGAAATGTGGAGTAAGAGGGTTAAAATTGCAGGGCTGTTAGAATGCTTTCAAACATAAGAACACATCAACTAAAAATAATCATATTTGCATATAGGTTACTATATATAACCAGCATGGTAACCACAAGTCAAAAAACTATAATAAATATGCACACCAAAAAAGAGAATGGAATACAAACATAACATTAAGATAGTCATCATATCACATGGGAAGAGAGAGAAAGAAGAAAAAGAGGAAAAAGAACTACAAAAACAATCAGAAGACAATTGGCCAAATGGCAATAAATACACATCTATCAATAATTTATTTAAATGTAAATGTACTAAATGCTCCATTTAAAAGACATAGAGTGCCTGAATGAATAAAACAAACAACAAAAACAAAAAAAGACCCTTATATATACTACCCACAAGAGACTCACTTCAGATATAAAGACACCCACAGACTGAAAGTGAGGGGATGGAGAAAGGTATTCCATTCAAATGGAAACAAAAAAAAAAGCTGGAGTAGCAATAAGTATATCAGAAACTATACATAAAAACAAAGACTGTAACAAGGGACAAAGAAGGACATTACATGATGATTAAGAGATCAGTGTAAGAAGAATTTATAACAATTGTAAACATATATGCACTCAACATAGGAGCAACTAAATATGTAAAGGAAATATTAATAAACATTTAAAAAGAAATTGATAGTAACACAATAGTAGGGGACTCTAACATGCCATTTACATCCATGGAGAGATCATCTAGACAGAAAAAATCAATAAGGAAATATTGGCCTTAAATGACATATTAGATGAACTGAATATATATATATATATATATATATATATATATATATATATATATATATATATATATAAAATGAACAACCTAGAATAAATTGATAAATTCCTAGAAAAGTATAATTTCCAAGACAGAATCAGGAAAAAATAGAAAATATGAACAGACCAATTACCAGTAATGAAATTGAACCAGTATTAAGAAAAATTCCCAAGAAACAAAAGTCCAGGACCAGATGGTTTCACAGGTGAATTCTGCCAAATATTTGAAGAAAAGTTAACATCTATCTTTCTCCAACTCTTCTTAAAAATTGAAGAGAAAAGAATACTTTTGAACTTATTCTTTGAGGCCAGCATCACTCTGATACCAAAACTAGATAAAGACATCAAGGAAAAAGAAAATTACAAGCTAATATTACTAATGAACATAGATGCAAAAACTCTCAGCAAAATATACCAAAACTAGACAAAGAAATCAAGGAAAAATAAAATTAAAAGCTGATACTACTAATGAACATAGATGCAAACACTCTCAACAAAATATTAGTAAACCAAATTCAGCAATGCTTTCTAAGGATCATATATGATGGTCAAGTAGGATCTATCCCAGATATGCAAAGGTGGTTCAGTGTCTGCAAATCAATCAGGGTGGTATACCACACTAACAAATAGAAGAATAAAAATCATAAAGTCATCTCAATAGATGCAGAAAAAAACCTTTGACAAAATTCAACATCCATTTATAATAAAAACTCTCAACAAAGAGAGTATAAAGGGAACATACTTCAATGTAATAAAGGCCATATATAACAAACTCACAGCTAACATCATACTCAATGGCAAAAAGATGAAAACATTTCCCCTTAGACTATGATAAGGCAAGTATGCTCACTCTGGCCCCCTTCCACTCAATACAGAAGGCACAACAATCAGACAAATAAATAAATAAAAGGAATCCAATTTGGAAAGGAAGAATTAAAATTGTCAGTGTTTGCAGATGACATGATATTATATATAGAAAATCCTAAATATACCACCAAAAAACTATTTAGAACTGATCAATGAATTAAGTAAAGCTGTAGGATATAAAGTTAATACATAGAAATCTGTTGTATTTCTCTACATTGACAATGAAATACCAGAAAGAGAAATTAAGAAAACCATTTACAGTTGCATCAAAAATAATGAAATACCTAGGAATAAATCTAACTGAAGAGATAAAAGACTTGTATTTTGAAAGTTCTAATACATTGACTAAAAAAATCGAAGCTGAGGGATACACATGAAAATATATACTGTCTTATGGACTGGAAGAATTAATGTTGTGAAAATGACCATACTACTGAAGGCAATCTACAGATTTAAAACAATCCCTATGGTAATACCAAAGGCATTTTTCACAGAACTGGAACAAGTAATTCTAAAACTTGTATGGAAACCCAAAAGACCCTGAATGGCCCAAGAAATCTTGATAAAGAAGTACAAAGCTGGAGATATTATTCTCCCTGAGTTCAAAGTATACTACAAAGCCACAGTAACTAAAACAGTATGGTACTGATCCAAAAACAGACACATAGATCAATGGAAGAGAATAGGGAGCCAAGAAGTAAACCCACGCTTATATGGTCCATTAATCTATTGTAATAAAGGAGGCAAGAATATACAATGGGGAACAGACAACCTCTTCAACAGCCTCTTCAACAAATGGTGTTGGGAAAACTGGACAGCTACATGAAAAAGAATGAAACTGGACTACTTTTTCACACCATATATAAAAATAAATCAAAATGGATTAAAGACTTAAATGTAAGACGTGAAACCATAAAATTCCTAGAAGAAACATAGGCAGCACACTCTTGACATTGGTCTTAGCAATAATTTTTTTTGGATCTGTTTCTTCAGGGAAGTGAAACAAAAGCAGAAAGAAATAAAGATACTTTGTTTAGTCAAACATCAGACTAAAAAGCCTTTGCACAGTGAGGGAAAGTATCAACAAAATAATAAAGTAGTCTACTGAGTGGGAGAAGAAATTTCAAACAATATATCCAATAAGAGGTTAATATCAAAAACATGCAAAGAACTCATATAATGCAATATCAAAAAAACAAACAACCCTATTTAAAAATGGGCAGAGGATCTTAATAGACATTTTTCCGAAAAAGACACACAGGTGGCCAACAGACACATTAAACTATTCTCAACATCAGTAATCATCAGGGAAATCAAAACCACAATGAGAAACCAACTTACACCTGTCAGAATGTCTATTGTCAAAAAGACAAGAAATAACAACTGTTGGAGAGGATGTGAAGAAAAGAGAACCCTGTTGCACTTTTAATAGGAATCTAAATTTGTACAGACAACTATGGAAAACAGTATGGAGTTTCCTCAAAAAATTAAAAATAGAACTACAACATGATCCAGCAATTTTACTTCTTGGTATTTACTTAAAGAAAATTTTAAAAAAACTATTTCAAATAGATATATGCACAACAATGTTCATTGCAGCATTATTTACAATTGCCAAGATAAGGAAGCAACCTAAGTGTCCATAGATAGATGAACAGGTAAAGAAGATGTGTGTGTATATATATATATATATATATACCCACAATGAACTATTACTCAGCCATAAAATATGAGATCTTTTCCTTTTTGACAACATTGATGGATCTAGAGTGTATATGATAAATGAAATAAGCCAGAGAAAGAAAAATGCAGTATGATCTCACTTATACATTTCATCTAAAAAACAAAATAAAAACAGGCCCATAAATACAGAAAATAAATGAGTGGTAGCTAGAGGTGAGTGGGGGGAGAAATAGGTGAAGGGGATTAAGAGGCACAAACCTCCAGTTATAAAGTAAATAACCACACTGATGTCATATGCAGCATAAATAAAATAAATAACCACACTGATGTCATATGCCACATAAGGAATATGGTTAATAATACTATAATAATTTTATATATGGGGTCAGTAGGTTACATAACTTATCATGGTGGAAATTTTATAATGTATGCAAATATCAAATCAGTATACCTGAAAGCAACATAATGTGCATCAACTATATTTTAATTTAAAAAATAACAATCTTAGTTATTTTAGGATTATTCATGGGTCCCAGAAGTTGGTGGAGATGTTTCCCTGCCTTCCATTGGTAACTAGTTTGGATGGTGATTTTGATGATTCATACCTAAGCCACCATGACAGTATCAGAAATGATGAGTAATTGCTGGTATTTAGTTGGTAGGCACAAAATTACCTTGTTTTGTACAGTTTTGTACAAAACCTTGTACAGTTTTGCACAATTAAATACCTGTGTTTCCCTTGGTGTTTTCCAACTAGTAACCAAGACCTTGTTTATATAACTCCTTTAACCTGCCTTGACCAATATTATTTAAACATCTTTGAGTTTCCATCTCTTCAACAGCACCTTTAAAACAGACTTAGCCTAATTTCATCAGGTGGTTGATAAGAGTTCCTTTCTAATGATGTTTGAAAATCCTACTGCTTGGTATAGAGCACTGAACTTGCTCAGTTGATGGTCTTCTTCTTCCTCCCATGCAAGCCTTATTACACTGGAGAAATTCCTGTCATTAGAGAAAGATTGGCAGAAGAATTAAGGGCTGAGCTGCAAAGTAATTGTAACTCGAGGATCCATTCCCTAAATAGTCTCAAAAAAAGAAGTATTTTTTCAGGACTAGATATTATCTGTAGCATATGGACACACTGATATTAACTAACTCCTCTCTGGCTCATGTTTGCCTCTTTTGTTCACTATTCCACAGTGACCAGCCCTGTGTTGTGTCCAAGATACATATACAGTGTTTCTGAATGTAATTTTATCCTGGATATTTTTCCTTATCCATTATTAAAAAGAAAGGGGAAAAATTCACAACTAACCTTAGGGTAATGGGTTAATTTTGTAAAGTCAGGAGTAAAATATTGATTTATATAGTAAATAAACTAAAAGAGACAATCACATTTTTGAAATCAAAGGATGAGGAAATCTCTTCATTCTAGGGTGGTCTTTGTCAATTTTACAGAAAAGCCTTTAGATCTGGCTTAAAGAATGGATACACAACTTACAGAGCCTTGGCTGAAACAATATAAAGCCCTACACTTCCACACTTATGAATCAAAAACTTTCACCTGCCAAAATAAAACACTTAAGACACATCAATGTCTATTTTATGAATGAACATGTTCTATCACTACACCTGAATTTTAAATGTGTCATAGATCTGCTTATCAATGTCCCATGCTGAAGAGTGACTTCATGTTGTTTGTCAAAGGTTTGGCTGGTAGGAGAATGAATATGAAATGATTATGGTATATTATACTCTGTAAAGAGTCTATGGTGACTCCTGAGGGGACTGGAGGTGAACAGGTCCACCCTTCACTAATGAAAATCAATGTAGAACTGTTCAGTGTCTGCATCTCATGAAAATCCCATAATTGACTTTTAAGGGATAATCTTATTAAACTTTGAATTTCTCTTTCCTACACAGTTCTATTTCACTCTGCCAAATATTTAGTAGAAAATATTAATTTTATAATGTGCACATTGACATCTTGGGGAAAAACTTAAATATCTTATAAAAAGGTAGCAACAAATCAAAATGATGGCATACCCACTCAAAGGTTTGTTATAAACCATTGGAAAAGATTTAGATAAGGACAACGCCATGCAATGAAAAAAAAATGCCTATATGAAATGAAAGTAAGGAGTATCAGTTGTTTATGCAAAATGATTAGTTAAGTGTATAAAGAGAACATATCTAAATTGGTAATAGCAACAGAAAGATTTTTAAAAGATTTTTCCTTCTTCATACTCACTTTTTAGTATTTTCCAACCATGTTTATAAATGTTTGTTAACTTAGAATTGAGAAATGATTGTTTTCATCCAAAATATAAAAATCATGGTTCTGATTTTTAAAGAAAATCTACAATTCATTTTTCTTATGATTTACCCCACCCCACTCTTGAGTTCAAATTTCCTACTTTTATTTTTAACAATATTTTCATGTTTGTGTATGTTTGGTTTGGTTTGGTTTCCTTTTTCTTTTGTTTTTTGGATCCAATGTTGTTGTTGTTGTTTGTGGTGGGAGTATGTTATTAATAATCACCGACTTTCACAAGCCACCAAATAACCCTTATAAGCAAACACTCTTAGTTGAGCTTTACTTATGAATTAGATGTTAAAACTTTACTTTTTCCTTGCAAAACAACTTTTTGTTCTACCAAATTTCTTCACAAAGAGCAATAATACAAGAATTGAGACCCTGATATTTTGTCCAACCCTCTCCTTTCTCTCTTATTTCTAGATTCATCTAGGTCTTGTTTCTTATCAAGGCCAAAAGGTACAGAGAGATGAAGAAAACATAATAAGGTTGATAATGTAATGATAGCAGCTAACATTATTTGTGCAATCTCTCTATGCCAGACATTATTCCAAGTATTTTATAGGTGTTATATCATTTATTGCTCTCTTTTAAAATAAAAAGGAAGAAACACTACTCTCTTTTCCTGGGCTTCATACCTGCATGTTTAGCAGCATAGAGATCTTGAGAGACAGCTCCACTTATAAGTCTCTGACCTCACTTCTAGAAAGTTCAAGAAGACACTTCCCTGTCTCGTTTGTAACTCAGTGCTTTATTCTCCTACTATTTCTCATTTCTTTAGCCAATCAATCATTTATTAAATGTATACTCTATAGGCACTAAAGGTACAGAAAATAATAATTAAAAAAAAGAAAATGGCTGCCCTCATGGCATTTATGTTGTTAAGGGAGGAAAAATAAGTAAAGTATTTAATATGTCATAGAGTGATGATGGTTTTACCCTGAGAAAAATACAGCAGGGAAGTTGGGGGAGAGAATGATGATGTGTGGGATTTTAAATAGAGTAATTTGGACCAGTCATGCTGAGAAAGGGAAGTGTAACAAAGACCTGAAACAGGTGAGCGAATGAGCCTGAGCCATATTACCTGGGGGAAGGTCATTATATTCAGTGAAACAGCAAACTCAAATGCTCTGAGGCAAAGCACACCCAGTAGAAGCTGGCTTTTCCTAGTGAAACCTTGAAAGAAGTGATGCTGGATATAGGCAGAGTGGGCCAGACATGAAGGCACAGATGTTTCAGGGGCTAGATTAGAGACACAGAAGCCATCAGAAGGACTTTGGTTTTTATGAGTATTTGGGGGAAACTGTTAGTAGATTTCATTCAGAGAAGTAGCATAGTTTTACATGTTAAAATAGAGTCTCTATTATGGAGGGAATAGATCACATAGGGGAAGTGACAGAAGCAGGAAGCCCAGGGGTAATCAAGTGAGTGGGTGATTTTAGGAGACTACAGTAATAATCCAAAGAGAGATTATGGTGACTTGTTTCAGAAGAGTAGCAGAGAAGTGGTAGGTTCTGGATATACTTTGAAGGAGGAGTCAAAAGGATTACTGAGAAATCAGAGGTGGGGTATGGTAGAAAGCAGGGAGTACAGAAAGACTAAGCTTTTTGTCTTGAGCACCTGTAACAATGGATTTGCCGATTATTTAGTGATTTTTATGAATTACCTATCACTGCTTACAATATCCCAAAACTTAGTGGCTTAAAACAGCACACATTTATTATCTCACAGTTGTTCCTGGGATCACTTATCTGGGTGTGGCTTAGCTGGATCCTCTACTTCAAGTCTCTGACAGGCCGCAGTCATGGTATCAGACAGACCCATGATCTCAGCACCAAGCTCAAATGGGGAAGGATCTGCTTCCAAGCCATATATGTGGTTGTTCGCAAGATTCAGTTTCTTGCAATTGGACTGGAGATCTTAGTTGCTTGCTGGCTGTTGACTGAAAGCCACCTTTACTTCCTTCTAACATGGATCTCTCCAACATGACAGTCTACTTTATCAAAGCAAGCAATAGAATGAGCGTCAGTTAGTAGACATTTTTTTGTAACCTAATCACAAAGGGATACTTCTATGCATACTCTCTTAGCTAGAACCAAATTACTCAATATGAAGGAATTATATACATGGCAATAAGTACCAGGGGAATATTTTGGGGGGAGGAATATTTAGATGGCTTCTCACTAACAGGATATTTTTTCATAAATCACTTTATTTGTATGTTACTCATAATAACCCTCTGTATTGATCACCATTTCAATTGTTTTAAAGATTAAGAAGATGAGGTCCCTAGACTTAAGTGATTTATCCAGAGTTACAAAACCAGTAAAATACAGAATTTGGATTCAACTACAAAGCCTAATTCTTTTCCTCTGCAAGGATACCTCATTTTCCAAGTTTGGTTGGCTGACTACTCAAGAAATAACATTTCTTGGATAGTCAGCCCAAGAAATAAGGTAGTCCCAAGAGCCTTAAGGAATACAGACAAGTTATATTTCTCTAAAGCTTGACCTGTGGCATCCTTGAGTTTTATTCTTTAAGATATCAGACATTCACAGATCCTTCTTGGACCTGATTAAAGAAGTCAATTCAATTAAATTTAATCAACATTTACTCAGATCTACTTTATGACAGGTCCTGTGCTGGACATTAAAATGCAAAATAAGTGAGAAAAAAAGAAATCCTGTCCATGTGAAGCTCGATATTATAAGAGAGAGTTTAAAGAAAGGGACATTCAGTACCCCTTTTACACAGTCCTTTATGAACCTTAATTTCTTCTGAGGTTAATACTAGTTGTCACTGGAAACAAAGGAAGTCTAGAAAAAAAATCTCATCTGTGTAACTATGGACGTTCTCAGCAGAACAGTTCTGCTTAGGTCCTTCCAATATGTCTTCTCCCTCCTGCTTCATCTTAGAAAGCAATTTATATTCTCTCTTCTCTTTTGCACCCAAGCACTGCACTTCATGAGAATAGTGAAGAGATCTCAACACTTGATTTCACAAAGACCTCTTAAAGGAAACCATAAAGACAAGGGTCTAAGAAAATCTCTAGAAAAATCCACAAATTACAGCTAAGTGTACATGCACTTGGCATTATCTAAACCTCTTCTGATCATAACTGTGGAATAATTGAAGTTGAATGTGTTTGCTGAGGGCTACTTCTCAATTGTAATTCTTCACTTAAATAAAAGAAAGAAAATTAAACACCAATTACATTATTGCTGTAGAAATGCTCTTTAAATTCATGTATATATATATATATATATATATATATACACACACTGTTTACCATCTGAATTAGCAAAGATAAATATGAAGAAAGAGGAAAGATAAATATAATGATATAAATGATTTAATAGCAGTCCTTAACTGAAAGACTTTTGAAGGTGAGTTGTACCTTTTGATCTAAAAATGTACTTTCCCAAATGACACATTTCTTTATAACGATGCCCCTAAGAGGGCATAAGAAGTTAAATTAATAATACTTATTTTCATGAATTGAGATGCCAAAATTAATTAGAAAATGTGTTTGATCACAAAAAAAACTACCAATTTTCTCCGTTTTCCATGATGAATTTAAATATGTACTTGATAAAGGACAGCAAAAAGGGAGAAAAAATCATGACATTTTTTGCGGATATTACAAGGACAAGCATACTTAACAGCATATTTATTAAGAAATCTATTATATTTTCTTATTTCTTCTGTATGACCAGTATGATTTTGTGTTTGTAAAACAAAGCCATTATTAAAGTTATATAACAAGATAGTGCAGTTCTATTTATTAAATGAAACAGGCAAGTTTACTCATCTTTTGATATTCACCTGGATCTAAGTTCCATATGTATAAATCAAAGTCAGTTACTTTGGGCTGGGGAGAGATAGAGGTTGGTGGGAGAAGTGAATGAATATAGATATTCACTAGGAAGTTGACCGTGAAGCCATCATCACTGGGGAAATATTTACTGATCACCTCATCTACTCTGGTAGCTTCCAAGCACAGAACAAAATGTAATAGTTAGTTCACATAGGTTTGGTGTAGATTATCATGGTGCAGTGGCTGCTGGTAATAGTGTTTTTGTTGAAAAAACTAATATGTTTCTTTAAAGACACAGTCAATTCCTCATAGTTATTTATAGAACCATATAACCATAACAGGCCAGAAAAAGAGAAGTTCTGATGTTATAGACTAGCACATCCATTTGATTAAAGACCTCAATGTATTAAGAACTTACCCAAAGGCATAAGGTAGTTATTGTCAATGATGTTGGTTATACATTCAGCTATCTTCCTCCTGACTTTGCCAAGTGATGATGTTTTTTTCTTAGCTCATCTTTATGGGAGAGCACACTGTCTTCTCTATTCAACACTATATATGAAATCAATGAATCTTCATGAACAAGTGGAAATTTAAATAAAAAAACACTGCAACACCATTTACATTAGCCCCCAAGGCATGAAATGTTAAGGTATAAATATACCAAGTTATATGCAATATTTATATGAGGAAAACTATAAAACTCAAAGGAAGTATATTAAAGAAGTAAATAAATGAAGTAATATTCCATTTTCATGTATAGAAATACCAGATATTGTCAGGATACCAGTTCTTCCTAACTTGGTCTATAAATACTACATGATCTCAATCAAAAGTTATCTTGTGGATATTGAAAAACTAATGCTAAATATCATATGGAGAGCAAAAGCCCAAAATAACCAATGCAATACTGAAAAGAATAACAAAGTTGGAGGACTAACTCTACCCAACATTAAAACTTCCTCTAAAGCTCAGTATCAAGACAGTGTGGGTCTGACCAAAACAAAAACATAACAAACAAACAGAAACTACTCAATGGGACAGAATATAGACCCATAAAAATGTAGTCAATTATTACTGACAAAGAGGAAATGGTAATACAATGAAGAAACTATAGTTTTTTTTCAAGAAATGGTACTGGAACAACTGGATATTACATGCAAAACAAATTAAAAAAGGAACTTAGACACAGACTTTACACACTTTAAAAAAATTAACTGAAAATGAATCACAGACCTAACGTAAAACTAAAAATCTACTAGAAGATAACAGAGAAGAAAACCTAGATGACCTTGATTTTGGTGATGAGTTTTTAGATATGACACCAAAGATGCAATACATGAAAGAAATCTAGACAAGTTGGGTTTCATTAAAATTAAAAATTTCTACCCTGCAAAAGATACAGTCAAGAAAGTGAAAAGACAAGCCACAGACAGGGAAAAAATATTTGCAAAAGACATATCCAATAAAGGATCATTTTCAAAAATATACAAAGAACATATAAATCTCAACAATAAGAAAACACTCTTAACAAATTGAATTCAACAATACATTAAAATAATTATATATCATAATCAAGTGAGATTTATTCCAAGGATGCAAGTATAATTCAACATCCACAAATCAATCAATGAGATACATCACAATACCAAAATGAAAGATAAAAACTATATAATCATCTCAATAGATAAAAAAAGAATTACACAACTTAACATCCATTTATCATAAAAAAAAAACCCTCAACAAAATGAGTATAGAGAGAAGTACCTCAACATAATAAAGGCCATATATGACAAGGCAAGATAACACCAAACTCAATGGTAAAAAGTTGAAACTTTTCCTCTAAGATGAGGGACAAAAGAAGGGTGTCCACTTTCACCACTTTTATTCAAAATAGTATTAGAAATCCTAGCCAGAACAATTAGACAATAAAAATAAATAAAAGGCATCTAAATTGGAAAGTAAGAAGTAAAACTGTTACTATAGGCAGTTGTCATAATATTATTTATAGAAAACCCTAAAGAATCCACCAAAAAAACCTGTTAGAAATAATAAATTAATTCAGTACAGTTGCAGAATACAAAATTAGTATACAGAATTCTGCTACATTTCTATACACTAATAACAAACTATTAGGAAGATAAATTAAGAAAACAGTCCCATTTACAATTCCATTAAAAAGAATAAAATGTTTAAGAATAAATTTAACCAAGAAGTTGAAAGACTTATACAATAAAAGGTGTAAGATGTTGATGAAAGAAATTGAAAAAGACATAAACAAATGGAAAGATATTCCATGTTCACTGATTGGAAAGTTATGAGCATTAAAAAGCCCATACTACCCAAAGCAATCTACAGATTAACTGCAATCTCTGTTAAAATTCCAATGGCATTTTAAACAGGAATAGAGCAAATAATTTAAAAATTTGTATGGAATCACAAAAGACTGCAAACATCTCAAGCAATCTTGAGAAAGAACAAAGCTGGAGGCATCAAACTTTCTGATTTCAAATTATATTACAAAGCATTAGCAATCAAAACAGTATTGTATTGGCATGAAACATACACACAGATCAATGTACCATAATAGAAAGTCCAGAAATAAACCCAAGCATATATGATCAGTTAATTTATGACAAAGGAAAAAGATGGTCTTCTCAATAAATTATGTTGGGAAACCTGGACTGCCACATGCAAAAGAATAAATCTTGACCACTAACACCATACACAAAACTAACTCAAAATGAATTAAAGACATAAGACCTGAAAACCATAAAAATCCAAGAAGAAAACACAGGCAGTAAGCTCTTTGGAATCAGTCTTGGCAAAGATTTTTTTGGATTTGACACCAAAATCAAAGGCAATAAAAGCAAGAATAAGCAAGTGGGATTACATCAAACTAAAGAGCTTCTGCACAGCAAAGGTAACCATCGACAAAATAAAAAGACAACCTACCAAATGGGAGAAAATATTTGCAAATTGTATATCTGAAAAGGGGTTAATGCCCCAAAATATAAAGAACTCATAAAACCTAATTTAAAAAAATCCAATTAAATAATGGGCAGAGGATTCAAATAGACATGTTTCCAAAGAATACATACAGATGGCCAACAGGTATATGAAAAGGTGCTCAACATCACTTATCATCAGGGAAATGCAAATCAAAACCTGAGATATCACTTCACACCTGTTAGAATGGCTGTTATCAAAAAGACAAGAAATAACAAGTATTAACAAAGGTGTGGAGAATAGGAAAACCTCATGCAGTATTTGTGGGAATGTAAATTGATGCTGCTATCCATGTAAAACAGTATGAATATTTCTCAAAAATTAAAAAAAATAGAAGTACCATATGATCCAGTAATTCCACTTTTAGGTATTTATACAAATAAAATGAAAACACACTAAGTTGAAAAGGTATATGTACCTTCACATTAATGGAAGCATTGTTTACAATAGTCAAGATATGGATACAACCTAAGTGCCCATCAATGGATGGATGAATAAAGAAAATATGGTGCATATATGCAATGGAATATTATTCAGCCATAAAAAATAATGAAATCTTGCCATTTTTAGTAGCATAGATGGATCATAAGGACATTATGGTAAGTGATGTTTGTCAAATCAGACAGAGAACAATAAATACCATATGGTGTCATGTATATGTGGAACTTAAAGAAAAAAAGGAAGCTTGTAGGTACAGAGAGTAGATTAACAGATTAGTGGTTGCCAAAGTGTGAGGGAGTGGGCAAAATGGGTAAAGAGGCTTAAAAGTGCAAACTGGAAGTTATAAAATAAATAAGTCATGGAGATGCAATATACAAAAATAATAACAATACTGTATTGTATATTTAAATATTTTCAAAAGAGTTGACCTTAAATATTCTCATTACAAGGAAAAAATATAACTATGTGTGGTTACGTATGTTAACTAGTCCTATTGTGGTGATCATTTTGCAATACATACATATATCAAATCATTATGTTGTACCCCTAAAACTAATATAATGTCTTATGTCAATTATTTATCAATTAAAATAATGATAGTCTGACTTCTAACTGGACTTAAATATTCAAAAATGGGCATACCTATACTCCTAAGTAAGAACAGATTTATTAATTTATTAAACATTTTACCAAAATTTGACAGCAGCTAAATGCCTGACAAATTTTATGTTTCAAACCAATATTTGTCATGCTTATCAGACACAAATCTACATGCGTCCAGAGTAATGCTCTTTATGATTCATTGGGAAAGTTGGCAGGAAAAAGAATATTAGTTTACTTATAGCTTTAGCTTTAGTTAATCTTTTCTTAGCATTTGTTCTATATGCAGGGCATGGTTTCCACAGAGTCTCAAGGTAACCTAAAAAATGCTGTTAACAGCCCATTCATAGAAACTTGAGAAACTATCCTTTAGAAGTCAAGATATACCATGGATATAATGACTCAAGATGATTTTAAATGAGTACACTTTGTCCTAGGTTTATAAAGCTCCAGAAACTCAGTTCCTCAATCAAGGGGAGAGTGGAAGGAGTGGCTTTTAATGTCAGTCTTTTCAGTCATGATAAACACATCTTGAAATTTTCAAGCTACCTCAGAATTTATGGAATCATGAGTAACATTTCATTTTTGAGGATTCCAAGTTAGTTAGTTTTTAAAATAATAGGGAAATCTATCATGACTTTAAAAGGCACTAGTGAGAATAATATCAAGAGTGTCTTATAAAGAAATGTCTTACAAGCACACGAGATATGAATATATAGAACAAAAGAAAGTCTATGTGCAAATATATGACCTGTGGGCAATTTTACCTTAAGAAAACAGTCAAATCCCTAGCAAAGATGGTGGACAGGGAAGTATTTACAATTGTCCCTATTTTTCTATAGGTGTTACTCCATTATAGATTAATATTTAATGTTATGGATGAATTATTGGGCAAGGATTACAAGCTCAAAATAGATTTTCAATTATATATTCCTAATCTCATAAGAAGCAAAGCCAATAAGAATGATGTTCTGATTTAAAAATAATAATAATAAAAGAAAACAAACAACCTTATTAAAAAATGGGCCAAAGACCTGAATGGATACCACATCAAAGATATAGAGATAGCAAATAAGCATATAAAAAGTTCGTACACACCAGATATCATTAGGGAAATGCAGATTAAAACAACATTGTGATACCAATACACACCTATTAGAATGGCTAAAATTCAGAGCACTGTCTTTGCCAAATGCTGGCATAAATGTGTTAAAATAGGAATTCTCATTCATTACTGGTAAGAATGCAAAGTGTTATATCGCCTTTGAAGACAGTTCAGTAGTTTCTTACAAAATGAAACACACTTTTACTATAATATCCAGCAATAACACTCCTTGGTATTTACCCAAAGGAGTTAAAAACTTATGTCCACATAAAAACCTACACACAGATGTTTAGAGCAGCTTTATTCATAATTGCCAATAGTTGGAAGTAACTAAGATGCCCTTTAGTTGGTGAATAATAAACAAACTGTGGTATAAACAGTGAAATATTATTCAGCACCCAAAATAATTGATCTATCATATAATGAAAATACATAGAGGGAATTAAATGCATCTTACTAAGTGAAAGAAACCAACCTGAGAAGGCTTCATATGACATTCTGGAAAAGGCAATACTATGAAGACCGTAAAAAGATAGGTGGTTGCAAAGGGTAAGAGGAGGAAGGGGTTAATCGGCAGAGCACAGAGTATCGTACTCTATACGATATTTTATAATGGTGGATACATATCACTATAAATTTGTTAAGCCCATAAAATGTACAACATCAAAAGTGAACCCTGATGTAAATTCTGGATTTGGAGTGATAAGGATGTGTCAATGAAGACTCATCAATTTAACAAATGTACCACTCTGATGGGGGATGTTGAAAATGGGGGAGACTATGTATGTGTGAGGGTAGGAAATTTATAGGACATCTGTAAATTTCTGCCCAATTTCGCTGTGAACCTAATACTGCTCAAAAAATAAAGTCTATTTTTTTAACAAAAGACATATCTCATAAATACTAAAGCAATAAAGAAGACCACTACAGACATCATAGATTTTCTTTCATTCTATTTGTATCTCTTGTATGTTTATAGGACATCCTTGAGAGTATTCTTGCTAATTCCCTTTTATAACCATAAGATATTTAGAGGACTGGTTTAGGAAGTCCAACAGCCTAAAAACATCAACTCCAGAGAGAAAGAGAGAGAAAGTGAGAGACGGAGAGAGAGACAGAGACAGAGAGAATAGAAGATGTGGTGGGAAGAAATTAACAAACTATCCAGACCTTAGGGACATGAGTTTTGGGAATGCAAGAGTTCACTGAATTTCCATTATAGTAAAAATTAAACATAAAAAAATGAAACCTCACATGAAAGCTCATCATAGAAAAATTGTAGACAATTAGCAATAGGGAAAAATGGTAAAAACATATAGAAAAAAGAATAAAATGCTGTTAAACATCATGTGTATCAGGGTGGAAATGACTTTCTCAACAGCACTGGAAGGCAGAAGACAATGGACAATGCTTCAAGTATTTATTTGAAGGAAACAAATGTGAGCTCAATACCAAACAAAACTTTCAGTAAATTGTGGAGGAATTTTGAGACTACAAGACTTTTAAAATTTACATTCCATGTATATTTTTTCAGGAAGTACGAGAGGTAGGTTTTATAAAAATAGGGAGTACACAAAATAAGAAGACATTGAATCTAGAAATGGATTTCTCCAAATATCTTTTAATGTAATTTCAATTCAAATCTCAACAAGATTTAATCACAGAACTTGATATTGTGATCCTAGAATTCACATGGATGTTCAAAGGGCCAAGAATTGTCAAGACAGTTTGGGAAGGGAAGAGAAGGAGCAGAGTCTTAGTCAATGAGATATTAGGACTTCTCCAGAAGCTGTATTTCTTAAGACAATAAGCTGTTCTCAGCAGTGACTGGGAAGAATTTAGAATATATTAGCATTAGAGTAGAGAGCTGAGAATCAAACTCACCAATATATGGGGAGCTGATATATCACTGTGATACCAATGTAGATCAAATAGTTGTAGACAGAAATAACTATTCAATAATTAGTGTTTGGAAAGCTGGTTATAAATATGTAAAATATGAATTAAGGCTTCTGTCCCATACTATAATGAACAATCAACTTCAGGTAAATTAAGTATTTCATATGAAATAATTAGTATTAAACTTTGATTAAAATGTAAAAAAAAATAAATATCCATATTGCAGACATATGAAATATTACTTAAGCAAGACAGAAAAAGCATACATCTGAAAAGAAAGGATTCAAGAACTTGATTATTTTCAATTTCAAAACTTCTTTGATACAAACCACAGTATAAAACATCTGAAGATAAGCCACAGACTAAAAAAGATGTATATAATCAAAACAAATTAGGTTTTATAGTATAATATAATATAATGAACATTAAAATAATGTACATAATAAAATGATTTAGTATTAAATATATTTAAAAGTCCTATAAATCAGTAGGAAGAATATGGAGACCAACATTTATAAATAATTCATTCACAAAGAGGAAATCTAATCACAACCAATGAAAAATGATTTTCATTAGTTCACCCCTTAGTTTCTATGGCGTGATACTTCTCTTTTGTCATCTAGCCCTCAAAACACAAAACAAAAATCATATGTTTTGCTCTGTAAGGACTGCTATCTATCACAGTGGTACCTAAATATTCCTGAATTTAGAATCACCTGAAACTTTTGGTAAAAAGTCAGTTTCCCTTCATTATTTACAGCATCAATGATTCTCTGGTAGGACTCAAATAAGCACCTCAGGCAATTCTTTTTGACTGTTCTTTGATTACTTTGTACCTTATCTTTCTTCTATGGGCATCAAGCCTAGATGGTGGATATTCTATGAAAGCCAGTCAGTTAATTTTCTGGATCACAAGACACACTCCTCCTTGATACCAGACAGGCTCACAGAGTTACAATGATAAAGTCAAAGCATGACACACCTTCAAACCCAAACAGGGAAGTGACACCAATGTGTTAGAACCCTACTCTTTGATCTTGACCAAGAAAGAAAAAAAAGGAAATAACCCCAAAATCAATTAATGGGGGCAAGGAAGATGGAGCTGGAAAAGCAGGGCTTGGAAAACATAATGCTGAAAGCACAGTTGAGGAACCTACCCTCCTGTATCATTTTGTAGGGGTGGTCTATTTTTTTTCCCTTTCAAAGGCAATTTGATAGTTCTTTTTTTTTGTTTGTTTTTGCATGCATGTCACAATTTTTTTCCTACTCATCTCTACTCCTTTCTTTATACTATTATTCCAAAAGACAAGACTGTTCGTTATCTTTGTAAATTATGGTGATTAGCACTTTAGATATTATGTCGAAAGCCGAGGGCTTTCAAGTCTAGTTTACCGTCTCTGTGTAATCTCCTTCATTCCATCAGGATGAGGACTCAGGAATCCACAAAATTCATGCACCCCAGAACTGAGCATAATTGAGGGGTAATGTCATCCGTGGCCAAATCACACAGGCACACATAGACACACACACACGGTGCTCTTTCATGTAATGTGTAAGCTCATTTATATCTTATGTGACAGGAAATAGTTTTCTATCCCTAAGTGAAATAATGCATTTAGTAATTTGATGGTGGGGGTAGGGAAGTATTATGTTTAATTGGAGTTGTCAGGTATGAGTCCCTTCCCTCAGAAATTAAAATTCTTTTCTGTTTTAAAAGAGATCTGATTTATAGTGCTTCAAACCATTGTCACTTAAATTTCCAATAATGATTAAAATTATTTTCTTTTAAAATTAGAATTGTCAATGCCTTGACCTTTGAGAAGGTTTCTTAGAAATAGTGCCTACATTCAAACTTTTTTCTTTAAAATGTGGTATTGGATGTTAACTTTGACACTATTCTGAGCACTGTTAACAATATCTGGAAAGTATTTTGAGAGATCAGTGGAAAGTTAAACATTCTAAATTTAACATGAATACACTTCTTTTTGATTTAGAAAATAAAATCAGATTTTTCAAAGTAAAAAAAAAATGTATCCTATGAGACAGGAAGAATGCTGATCTGTGCAGATGCTTTTTAAAATTACAGGTGTTCTGTAGTAGAAATAGACTTTGCAGCCCTAAAGACAGATGTATGTTCAAGTCCTAGCTTAACCACTCAAGTCTTGGAAAAGACAGTTGAATCCTTCTTCCACAGTTTTTCCATGTGGGCAGGTACATTGTAGAGTGGTTATGAAAACCAGAGATAATGTATGTACATTAATCAGCATGATACTAAAAGGTGGTCCAGAAATAGAAGCTGTTGTTATCAGGGCATGGAAACTATGTCAGTCCAAAAAAGAATTGAATATTTGTCCTTATAGTATTATATATATATACATATTATATATATATATATATATATATATATATATATATATATATATATATATATATATATATATAAATACCATATTGACCTAGGATATTGTATGTAAGTCAGCTCTGGACAATGACATGTAAGATAAGTCTTCAGACTGAGGGTGGAAGAGGGTTCTGGGAAATATTTTCATCTCAGAAAAAAATGGAGTTTTATGAGGAAAAAGTCTCCTGCCATCTTGTCTTCTTGCCTCAAAAATGGTATTGGTGAGGGAAGATGTTGCCTGGAGCATAGCAGCCACATTAGACTTAGAGATGACAAGGTAAAAGGTTGTGGAGGACGGAATTATAAAATAGAGACACCAGGGCACCAGGTTTGAACACGTCTGTCCTCTCTCTCAAATGGTCCAATGGATTTCCATCTCACTCCCTGGAAAAGACAAAGTCTAATGGCCTGCAAGACCCAGGTGAAATGTGCCAGCCCTTCCATCTTACCTCCTAGGCTTCTCACTAGCTTCTTCTGCTCCAGACACACAGCCCATCTTACTGTTCCTCGAATGTGCCAGGCATGCATTTGCATCAGAGCCTTTGCATCTGCTGTTCCCATCGCCTGGAGTACCTTTCCCTCACAGGTGTGCAAGATGCTCCCCCACTTTCTGCAGGCCTCTGCTCTGAGGTCACCTTCTCACACACAATCCTGTCTTTTCGTTTCTCAGCTTCTTTGTCCTCTTGCCTCTTGCCATTCTGCCTGGAAAACAAAAATAAACAAACCCTAGATCCTACATTCAGACTTCTTATTTAGATTAGTTGCTATGATTGGTTTTCAATCTTAATCTACTATATAATTCTGTTACAGGAGCCTAATCCTTCTACAGCATCAGAGAAGGATTTATACTCACTTTTCCAAGCTCACCTAACTGGTAGGGCCTGGATACACATGACCATGTCTCAGCCACCAAACAGATGCAGCCACCTGGATCTTGAATCTGGAGTTAGTGTCACAAAGAAGTAGGGAGGAGGGAATTCAGGTCTTCAGTGCCAGCAGCATGGTGTCTGCCCTGTTGTGGGGAAGCAGCGGCTATAGCATCCCTGGAGGGTCAGAAGCAATGCCTCCCAGGCAGGCTGCCAGGAGAACTGAGGGGATTCTCTGTGGTCCTGGTTACCTTTCCCCTCTACATCGCTCCATGCTTCCCAAGCTTGGTTCTCCAGCTTTCCTGGGGAATGTAAGAGTTCCCATTACCCTTCTAATACATTCAGACTAAGTTGGTTTCAATCACTTGGAACTGAGGATAATAATTGATACATAAATATTCTTGTGCCTAGTCTAGGGAGGTCTAAGGTGGAACTCCAGAACATGGATTCTGGAAAGACTCCCCTGGTGGTTCACATTGTCAACTAAATTTGGAGCTTCCTGGGCAGGTGACCTCTAAAATATTTTTCACTGTTGAAATAGTTTCCATTTCTGTTTTATGCTTCTTAGATGGAGATGAAATGCCCATTTTCAAGCTCTGTAGGAGCAGAATTAGCCTTTGGTGAAAACCCTGTTAGCTAAATTTCCTTTAAGAAGCCCTTCACCCCACCTGTTTTCCATCCCATCTTCAGCTTTCTTGTACTCAGATGCTCATCTTCTTTCTCCCAGTGCAGAGGGCCCTCCTCCCTGCCCCCTTCCCTACCCCGGCTCCTTCACCAGAAGCCCTGTTCAGAACAGAAGGGTTTGATAGCAAGCATTCCCTCTTTAGTGTGAATGTAAGCCATTTTTTTCTCTCTTAAAAATATTTATATTTAGTTTTCTATTTCAATGTGGAAAAAACTTTATCCCTAGGAAAATGTGAACACCATTCCAATAAAATGAATGGGTTTTATTTATGAATATAAAGTTTTATTCAGGAATTCAGGAGATGGGAAGAATTTCTCTTATCCTAAACACATGTGAAGTAAGATTTCCTAAGATGGAGAATATAAATTACTCAATTTGAAACTGTTTTTAGATATTTCAATAGCTAAAATAGATATTTAATAAAACAGATATTTCAATAGTTTGAGGAAATAAAGAATTAGCTGTTTGTATTAGTTCAGATTTTGAACTAAGATAAATGAATAAATATAACAAGGACATTTATTCTAGGTCAAACAGAAAAGGGTAAAAATGACCTTTTATTGAATGTATCTAGATTTGACACCAATAAGTACAAATCTCCAGAAAAGACTGTGCTTCCCTTAATCATAGGGTCTCAGACGTGGAAAGTAGCTGAAATGTTTCCAGATTAGCCTCTCACTCATTAAGAAGTTTTGTTGTTGTTGTTTTTTGTTTGTTTTTAACAAAGGATCTACCAACTAGTGAATTTTGCCTTTGCATAGACATTACTACATACTTTGTTTCTTTACGCACTCACAATGATCTTGTGAGGTAAGTAATATGCATTAAGTAATATACATTAGTCAGAGGAAAACCCCGAGGTTCAGAAAGTTTAATCAGTTCATAATTACACAACTTGCTAGTATCAGAGCTGGAATTCAGATTCACACCCTGAAACAAAGTGTCTTCTACTACCTTTTGCAGTTACAATTTAAGAGAGAAATGTCCAGGAGTCACCCCTGGGAATTATGAGTTTCAAGGAATAAGAGATTTGTGAGTAGAGGCCCTTGAGCCTTCATATATTTAATGATCTACTCTTCTGATGAGAAATTAAACCTTTTCCTTGATGACCAGGCTGTGAAGACACTTTGATCCTCTAGGAAGAGCTTCAGAAAACTCTCATATATATGCATATGCATAGCTTCTCACC